>NC_090439.1:1172459045-1182459045 GCF_031143425.1 Pleurodeles waltl
GGCCATGTAACATGTCTATGATCATGGAATTGCCCCCTCTATGCCATCCTGGCATTGTTGGTACAATTCCATGATCCCAGTGGTCTGTAGCACAGACCCTGGTACTGCCAGACTGCCCTTCCTGGGGTTTCACTGCAGCTGCTGCTGCTGCCAACCCCTCAGAACAGGCATCTGCCCTCCTGGGGTCCAGCCAGGCCTGGCCCAGGATGGCAGAACAAAGAACTTCCTCTGAGAGAGGGTGTGACACCCTCTCCCTTTGGAAAATGGTGTGAAGGCAGGGGAGGAGTAGCCTCCCCCAGCCTCTGGAAATGCTTTGTTGGGCACAGAGGTGCCCAATTCTGCATAAGCCAGTCTACACCGGTTCAGGGACCCCTTAGCCCCTGCTCTGGCGCGAAACTGGACAAAGGAAAGGGGAGTGACCACTCCCCTGACCTGCACCTCCCCTGGGAGGTGTCCAGAGCTCCTCCAGTGTGCTCCAGACCTCTGCCATCTTGGAAACAGAGGTGCTGCTGGCACACTGGACTGCTCTGAGTGGCCAGTGCCACCAGGTGACGTCAGAGACTCCTTGTGATAGGCTCCTTCAGGTGTTAGTAGCCTTTCCTCTCTCCTAGGTAGCCAAACCCTCTTTTCTGGCTATTTAGGGTCTCTGTCTCTGGGGAAACTTTAGATAACGAATGCATGAGCTCAGCTGAGTTCCTCTGCATCTCCCTCTTCACCTTCTGATAAGGAATCGACCGCTGACCGCGCTGGAAGCCTGCAAACCTGCAACATAGTAGCAAAGACGACTACTGCAACTCTGTAACGCTGATCCTGCCGCCTTCTCGACTGTTTTCCTGCTTGTGCATGCTGTGGGGGTAGTCTGCCCTCCTCTCTGCACCAGAAGCTCCGAAGAAATCTCCCGTGGGTCGACGGAATCTTCCCCCTGCAACCGCAGGCACCAAAAAGCTGCATTTCCGGTCCCTTGGGTCTCCTCTCAGCACGACGAGCGAGGTCCCTCGAATCCAGCGACACCGTCCAAGTGACCCCCACAGTCCAGTGACTCTTCAGCCCAAGTTTGGTGGAGGTAAGTCCTTGCCTCACCTCGCTGGGCTGCATTGCTGGGAACCGCGACTTTGCAAGCTTCTCCGGCCCCTGTGCACTTCCGGCGGAAATCCTTCGTGCACAGCCAAGCCTGGGTCCACGGCACTCTAACCTGCATTGCACGACTTTCTAAGTTGGTCTCCGGCGACGTGGGACTCCTTTGTGCAACTTCGGCGAGCACCGTTTCACGCATCCTCGTAGTGCCTGTTTCTGGCACTTCTTTGGGTGCTACCTGCTTCAGTGAGGGCTCCTTGTCTTGCTCGACGTCCCCCTCTCTCTGCAGGTCCAATTTGCGACCTCCTGGTCCCTCCTGGGCCCCAGCAGCGTCCAAAAACGCCAAACGCACGATTTGCGTGTAGCAAGGCTTGTTGGCGTCCATCCGGCGGGAAAACACTTCTGCACGACTCTCCAAGGCGTGGGGGATCCATCCTCCAAAGGGAAGTCTCTAGCCCTTGTCGTTCCTGCAGTATTCACAGTTCTTCAGCCTAGTAAGAGCTTCTTTGCACCAACCGCTGGCATTTCTTGGGCATCTGCCCATCTCCCGAGCTGCTTGTGACTTTTGGACTTGGTCCCCTTGTTCCACAGGTACCTTCAGACAGGAATCCATCGTTGTTGCATTGCTGATTTGTGTTTTCCTTGCATTCTCCCTCTAACACGACTATTTTGTCCTTAGGGGAACTTTGGTGCACTTTGCACTCACTTTTCAGGGTCTTGGGGAGGGTTATTTTTCTAACTCTCACTATTTTCTAATAGTCCCAGCGACCCTCTACAAGGTCACATAGGTTTGGGGTCCATTCGTGGTTCACATTCCACTTTTGGAGTATATGGTTTGTGTTGCCCCTATCCCTATGTTTCCCCCATTGCATCCAATTGTAATTATACATTGTTTGCACTGTTTTCTAAGACTATACTGCATATTTTTGCTATTGTGTATATATATCTTGTGTATATTTCCTATCCTCTTACTGAGGGTACACTCTAAGATACTTTGGCATATTGTCATAAAAATAAAGTACCTTTATTTTTAGTATAACTGTGTATTGTGTTTTCTTATGATATTGTGCATATGACACTAAGTGGTACTGTAGTAGCTTCACACGTCTCCTAGTTCAGCCTGAGCTGCTTTGCTAAGCTACCATTATCTATCAGCCTAAGCTGCTAGACACCCTATACACTAATAAGGGATAACTGGGCCTGGTGCAAGGTGCAAGTACCCCTTGTACACACTACAAGCCAGTCCAGCCTCCTACATTGGTTGTGCAGTGGTGGGATAAGTGCTTTGAGACTACTTACCACTCTTGTCATTGTACTTTTCATAAGAGAAAAATATACAAAAACAAGGTCAGTGTATATACACATAGCCAAAAAGTTTTGCATTTCCTCTTTTCACTCTTTTCTAAGTGCTGAAAAGTACTTCTAAACTTTCTAAAAAGTCTTAAAAGTTTAAAAAAGTTTTTTCTGTCTTTCCAAAAAGTTCTGAAAACTTTTTTCTCTTTGTCTATCACTTTAACTCTCTCTAAAAATGTCTGGCACAGGCCAAAAATTTGAACTGTCCAAACTTGCATATGATCACCTTAGCTGGAAAGGAGCAGGAGTCTCTGCATAGAGAGAGGTTTGAGTGTAGGGAAGAATCCTTCCTTAGAACTGTTAATTAATATGCTTAGAGTACAGGATAAGGCCATAAGTGGCCCAATCTGTAGAAAAAGTAGCTAATGGTTCTCAATCTGATCCAGGGACTCCCCCAGGAAAAGGTTCAGGAAAGAAACTTCTCAGCCTGCCCATTACTAGACAGTCTAGCATAGTTGGTACAGAGGTTGAATCACATCATACTGATGATGTGCTCTCACATTATGCTGGTAGCCAAGCTGTTAGGGGTTGCCCTCTGTAAGGGACAGGTCTCCTTCTGTTCATTCCCAATCATACCTCTGTATCTAGAAATGTCCCCTCCCACCCACCCTGATGACAGATTGTTAGAAAGGGAGCTCAATAGATTGAGAGTGGAGCAAACCAGACTGAAGCTCAAGAAGCAACAGCTGGATTTGGATAGACAGTCTTTAGAAATAGAGAGGGGAAAGACAGAAGTTGGGTTTAGATACCCATGGTGGCAGCAGCAGTATTCCCCATAGTCATCCTGCAAAAGAGCATGATTCCCAGGAATCTGCACAAGATAGTTCCCCTTACAAGGAGGGGGATGACATTAACAAGTGGTTTGCTGCACTTGAGAGGGCCTGTGCTGTACAGGATGTCCCTCAAAAGCAGTGGGCTGCTATCTTATGGCTATCATTTACTGGAAAAGGTAGGGATAGGCTCCTTACTGTAAAAGAAAATGATGCTAACAATTTCCAAGTCTTAAGAATGCACTCCTGGATGGTTATGGCTTAACCACTGAACAGTACAGGATAAAGTTCAGAGATACCAAAAAGGAGTCTTCACAAGACTGGGTTGATTTCATTGACCAGGCAGTGAAGGCCTTGGAGGGGTGGTTACATGGCAGTAAAGTTACTGATTATGACAGCCTGTATAACTTGATCCTGAGAGAGCATATTCTTAATAATTGTGTGTCTGATTTGTTGCACCAGTACCTGGTGGACTCTGATCTGACCTCTCCCCAAGAATTGGGAAAGAAGGCAGACAAATGGGTCAGAACAAGGGTGAACAGAAAAGTTCATACAGGGGGTGACAAAGATGGCAATAAGAAGAAAGATGGTGAAAAATCTCAAGATAAGCATGGGGATAAGGGTAAAACCAAAGATCCCACTTCAAATCTTAAACACTCTTCAGAGGGTGGGGATAAAACAAATTTCTTCCTCTTCTTCCCAACCTGCACACATTAAAAAGCCTTGGTGCTTTGTGTGTAAAAACAGAGGCCATAGGCCAGGGGATAAGTCCTGTCCAGGTAAACCCCCTGAGCCTACCACCACTAATACATCAAGCTCTAGTGCCCCTAGCAGTAGTGGTACTAGTGGTGGGGACTGCTGGCAACAGTCAAGCAAAGGGTGTAGTTGGGTTCACTTATGGGTCCATAGTGGAAACTGATGTAATCAGTCCCAAGACAGTTTCTGTCACACCTAGTGGCATTGGCCTTGCCACACTGGCTGCTTGTCCCCCTTACAATGGATAAGTACAGGCAGACAGTTTCAATAAATGGTGTTGAGGCCTTGGCCTACAGGGACACAGGTGCCAGTTTCACTTTGGTGACTGAAAACCTAGTGCACCCTGATCAACACATCATTGGACAACAGTATAAGATTATTGATGTCCATAACTCCACTAAGTTTCTTCCCTTAGCTATAATTCAGTTTTAGTTGGGGTGGAGTTACTGGCCCTAAGCAGGTGGTGGTATCACCTAGCTTACCTGTAGACTGTCTCTTAGGTAATGACCTAGAGGCCTCAGGTTGGGCTGATGTAGAGTTGTATGCCCATGCAGCCATGCTGGGCATCCCTGAGGAATTGTTCCCTCTCATTTCAAGTGAAATGAAAAAGCAAAGGAGAGAAGGCCTGAAAACTCAGGATCCCTCTCCATCAACAGGTAAAAAGGGTATCACAGTATCCCCGAACCACCCTACCATTCAGGATACTATTCCTGTGGTGGGAGAAACCTCTCCTGGGGTGGCACCTGTTCCAAGGGAATCATCAGCTGGCAAAGCTGGACTCCCTGAGGTGGAAGTACCTCTCTGTGGGATAACTAACATTGGTGAGAAAAACAGCACCATTTTAGTTAACATGGAGCATCCCTCCAACCCTCCCAGAGAAACTTTAGTGCAGAAACCCTGCACTACCTCACAACACTTAGGACAGCATCCCTGCCCTAGTGTGGAGCTCATAGGACAGCATCCCTGCCCTGCTCCAACTCAAGAGAAACAGCATCCCTGTTCTCTCTTCCAGCCAGATGGACAAAGTTTTTGCCCAGCTATGGCTTTTCTGAGACAGCATCCCTGTCTGGCATTTCCATCACTACAAATAGGTTCAGTGGACAATTCCCACTGCTCTAAACTAAAACTTACTGATAGAAACTCTGAAAATACATCTTCACATTGTTGCTTAGCTAAAAAACTTCAAACAGGGTGGTTTACATCCCCACAGGGAAGTAACCATATAGTGGATGATAAAGGGAGTAACCAGTCTATTGCAGAGCTACTCTCTACTTATCACCACTTAGACAATAAAGTCTCAACTGGCCAAGGTTAGCCTTATTGTCCTTCGTTTGGGGGGGGGTTGTGTGAGAAGGTAGCCTCTTTCTAGCCTTGTTACCCCCACTTCTGGCCTGTTTGTGAGTGTATGTCAGGGTGTTTGTCACTGTTTTCACTGTCTCACTGGGATCCTGATAGCCAGGCCTCAGTGCTCATAGTGAAAACACCATGTTTTCAGTATGGTTGTTATGTGTCACTGGGATCCTGCTGGTCAGGACCCCAGTGCTCATAGGTTTGTGGCCTATATGTATGTGTCACTGGGACCCTGTCACACAGGGCCCCAGTGCTCATAGGTGTGCATGTGTATGTTCCCTGTGTGGTGCCTAACTGTCTCACTGAGGCTCTGCTAACCAGAGCCTCAGTGGTTGTGCTCTCTCATTACTTTCAAATTGTCACTGACAGGCTAGTGACCATTTTTACCAATTTACATTGGCTTACTGGAACACCCTTATAATTCCCTAGTATATGGTACTGAGGTACCCAGGGTATTGGGGTTCCAGGAGATCCCTATGGGCTGCAGCATTTCTTTTGCCACCCATAGGGAGCTCTGACAATTCTTACACAGGCCTGCCACTGCAGCCTGAGTGAAATAACATCCACGTTATTTCACAGCCATTTTTCACTGCACTTAAGTAACTTATAAGTCACCTATATGTCTAACCTTTACCTGGTAAAGGTTAGGTGCAAAGTTACTTAGTGTGAGGGCACCCTGGCACTAGCCAAGGTGCCCCTACATTGTTCAGAGCCAATTTACTGAACTTTGTGAGTGCGGGGACACCATTACACGCGTGCACTACATATAGGTCACTACCTATATGTAGCTTCACCATGGTAACTCCGAATATGGCCATGTAACATGTCTATGATCATGGAATTGCCCCCTCTATGCCATCCTGGCATTGTTGGTACAATTCCATGATCCCAGTGGTCTGTAGCACAGACCCTGGTACTGCCAGACTGCCCTTCCTGGGGTTTCACTGCAGCTGCTGCTGCTGCCAACCCCTCAGACAGGCATCTGCCCTCCTGGGGTCCAGCCAGGCCTGGCCCAGGATGGCAGAACAAAGAACTTCCTCTGAGAGAGGGTGTGACACCCTCTCCCTTTGGAAAATGGTGTGAAGGCAGGGGAGGAGTAGCCTCCCCCAGCCTCTGGAAATGCTTTGTTGGGCACAGAGGTGCCCAATTCTGCATAAGCCAGTCTACACCGGTTCAGGGACCCCTTAGCCCCTGCTCTGGCGCGAAACTGGACAAAGGAAAGGGGAGTGACCACTCCCCTGACCTGCACCTCCCCTGGGAGGTGTCCAGAGCTCCTCCAGTGTGCTCCAGACCTCTGCCATCTTGGAAACAGAGGTGCTGCTGGCACACTGGACTGCTCTGAGTGGCCAGTGCCACCAGGTGACGTCAGAGACTCCTTGTGATAGGCTCCTTCAGGTGTTAGTAGCCTTTCCTCTCTCCTAGGTAGCCAAACCCTCTTTTCTGGCTATTTAGGGTCTCTGTCTCTGGGGAAACTTTAGATAACGAATGCATGAGCTCAGCTGAGTTCCTCTGCATCTCCCTCTTCACCTTCTGATAAGGAATCGACCGCTGACCGCGCTGGAAGCCTGCAAACCTGCAACATAGTAGCAAAGACGACTACTGCAACTCTGTAACGCTGATCCTGCCGCCTTCTCGACTGTTTTCCTGCTTGTGCATGCTGTGGGGGTAGTCTGCCTCCTCTCTGCACCAGAAGCTCCGAAGAAATCTCCCGTGGGTCGACGGAATCTTCCCCCTGCAACCGCAGGCACCAAAAAGCTGCATTTCCGGTCCCTTGGGTCTCCTCTCAGCACGACGAGCGAGGTCCCTCGAATCCAGCGACACCGTCCAAGTGACCCCCACAGTCCAGTGACTCTTCAGCCCAAGTTTGGTGGAGGTAAGTCCTTGCCTCACCTCGCTGGGCTGCATTGCTGGGAACCGCGACTTTGCAAGCTTCTCCGGCCCCTGTGCACTTCCGGCGGAAATCCTTCGTGCACAGCCAAGCCTGGGTCCACGGCACTCTAACCTGCATTGCACGACTTTCTAAGTTGGTCTCCGGCGACGTGGGACTCCTTTGTGCAACTTCGGCGAGCACCGTTTCACGCATCCTCGTAGTGCCTGTTTCTGGCACTTCTTTGGGTGCTACCTGCTTCAGTGAGGGCTCCTTGTCTTGCTCGACGTCCCCTCTCTCTGCAGGTCCAATTTGCGACCTCCTGGTCCCTCCTGGGCCCCAGCAGCGTCCAAAAACGCCAAACGCACGATTTGCGTGTAGCAAGGCTTGTTGGCGTCCATCCGGCGGGAAAACACTTCTGCACGACTCTCCAAGGCGTGGGGGATCCATCCTCCAAAGGGGAAGTCTCTAGCCCTTGTCGTTCCTGCAGTATTCACAGTTCTTCAGCCTAGTAAGAGCTTCTTTGCACCAACCGCTGGCATTTCTTGGGCATCTGCCCATCTCCGAGCTGCTTGTGACTTTTGGACTTGGTCCCCTTGTTCCACAGGTACCTTCAGACAGGAATCCATCGTTGTTGCATTGCTGATTTGTGTTTTCCTTGCATTCTCCCTCTAACACGACTATTTTGTCCTTAGGGGAACTTTGGTGCACTTTGCACTCACTTTTCAGGGTCTTGGGGAGGGTTATTTTTCTAACTCTCACTATTTTCTAATAGTCCCAGCGACCCTCTACAAGGTCACATAGGTTTGGGGTCCATTCGTGGTTCACATTCCACTTTTGGAGTATATGGTTTGTGTTGCCCCTATCCCTATGTTTCCCC
The DNA here is from genome assembly GCF_031143425.1 of Pleurodeles waltl. Lineage (NCBI taxonomy): Eukaryota > Metazoa > Chordata > Amphibia > Caudata > Salamandridae > Pleurodeles > Pleurodeles waltl. The sequence goes on from NC_090439.1 coordinate 1,172,467,096, forward strand.
ATTGCATCCAATTGTAATTATACATTGTTTGCACTGTTTTCTAAGACTATACTGCATATTTTTGCTATTGTGTATATATATCTTGTGTATATTTCCTATCCTCTTACTGAGGGTACACTCTAAGATACTTTGGCATATTGTCATAAAAATAAAGTACCTTTATTTTTAGTATAACTGTGTATTGTGTTTTCTTATGATATTGTGCATATGACACTAAGTGGTACTGTAGTAGCTTCACACGTCTCCTAGTTCAGCCTGAGCTGCTTTGCTAAGCTACCATTATCTATCAGCCTAAGCTGCTAGACACCCTATACACTAATAAGGGATAACTGGGCCTGGTGCAAGGTGCAAGTACCCCTTGGTACACACTACAAGCCAGTCCAGCCTCCTACAGTGGGGAACAGATTGCACCACTTCAGGGGAAAATCCAAACAATTATTGATTGGGCTCCCCCTACCACTCAGACTCAGGTGAGAGCCTTCCTAGGCCTCACTGGGTATTACAGGAGGTTCATTAAGAACTATGGCTCCATTGCAGCCCCTCTTAATGACCTCACATCCAAGAAAATGCCTAAAAAGGTATTATGGACAGCAAACTGTCAGAAAGCTTTTGAGGAGCTGAAGCAGGCCATGTGCTCTGCACCTGTCCTGAAAAGCCCTTGTTACTCTAAAAAATTCTATGTCCAAACTGATGCATCTGAATTAGGAGTAGGGGCAGTCCTATCACAACTTAATTCTGAGGGCCAGGATCAACCTGTTGCTTTTATTAGTAGGAGGTTGACCCCTAGAGAAAAGCGTTGGTCTGCCATAGAGAGAGAGGCCTTTGCTGTGGTCTGGGCTCTGAAGAAGTTGAGGCCATACCTGTGTGGCACTCACTTCATTGTTCAGACAGACCACAAACCTCTACTTTGGCTAAAACAAATGAAAGGTGAAAATCCTAAATTGTTGAGGTGGTCCATATCCCAACAGGAAATGGACTATACAGTGGAACATAGACCTGGGAATAGCCACTCCAATGCAGATGGACTCTCCAGATATTTCCACTTAGACAATGAAGACTCATCAGGTCATGGCTAGTCTTATTGTCCTTCGTTTGGGGGGGGGGGTTGTGTAAGAAAGTACCATCTTGCCTGGCATGTTACCCCCATTTTTGACTGTATATATGTTGTTTTAGTTGTATGTGTCACTGGGACCCTGGTAACCCAGGGCCCCAGTGCTCATAAGTGTGCCTGAATGTGTTACCTGTGTAGTGACTAACTGTCTCACTGAGGCTCTGCTAATCAGAACCTCAGTGGTTATGCTCTCTCATTTCTTTCCAAATTGTCACTAACAGGCTAGTGACCATTTTTACCAATTTACATTGGCTTACTGGAACACCCTTATAATTCCCTAGTATATGGTACTGAGGTACCCAGGGAATTTGGGGTTCCAGGAGATCCCTATGGGCTGCAGCATTTCTTTTGCCACCCATAGGGAGCTCTGACAATTCTTACACAGGCCTGCCACTGCAGCCTGAGTGAAATAACGTCCACGTTATTTCACAGCCATTTTACACTGCACTTAAGTAACTTATAAGTCACCTATATGTCTAACCTTTACCTGGTAAAGGTTAGGTGCAAAGTTACTTAGTGTGAGGGCACCCTGGCACTAGCCAATGTGCCCCCACACTGTTCAGGGCCAATTTCCCTGACTTTGTGAGTGCGGGGACACCATTACACGCGTGCACTACATATAGGTCACTACCTATATGTAGCTTCACAATGGTAACTCCGAATATGGCCATGTAACATGTCTATGATCATGGAATTGCCCCCTCTATGCCATCCTGGCATAGTTGGCACAATCCCATGATCCCAGTGGTCTGTAGCACAGACCCTGGTACTGCCAAACTGCCCTTCCTGGGGTTTCACTGCAGCTGCTGCTGCTGCCAACCCCTCAGACAGGCAGCTGCCCTCCTGGGGTCCAGCCAGGCCTCGCCCAGGATGGCAGAGCAAAGGACTTCCTCTGAGAGAGGGTGTTTGTAGGAAAGTACCATCTTGCCTGGCATGTTACCCCCAATTTTCACTGTATATATGTTGTTTTAGTTGTATGTGTCACTGGGACCCTGGTAACCCAGGGCCCCAGTGCTCATAAGTGTGCCTGAATGTGTTACCTGTGTAGTGACTAACTGTCTCACTGAGGCTCTGCTAACCAGAACCTCAGTGGTTATGCTCTCTCATTTCTTTCCAAATTGTCACTGACAGGCTAGTGACCATTTTTACCAATTTACATTGGCTTACTGGAACACCCTTATAATTCCCTAGTATATGGTACTGAGGTACCCAGGGTATTGGGGTTCCAGGAGATCCCTATGGGCTGCAGCATTTCTTTTGCCACCCATAGGGAGCTCTGACAATTCTTACACAGGCCTGCCACTGCAGCCTGAGTGAAATAACGTCCACGTTATTTCACAGCCATTTTACACTGCACTTAAGTAACTTATAAGTCACCTATATGTCTAACCTTTACCTGGTAAAGGTTAGGTGCAAAGTTACTTAGTGTGAGGGCACCCTGGCACTAGCCAAGGTGCCCCCACATTGTTCAGAGCCAATTCCCTGAACTTTGTGAGTGCGGGGACACCATTACACGCGTGCACTACATATAGGTCACTACCTATATGTAGCTTCACAATGGTAACTCCGAATATGGCCATGTAACATGTCTATGATCATGGAATTGCCCCCTCTATGCCATCCTGGCATAGTTGGCACAATCCCATGATCCCAGTGGTCTGTAGCACAGACCCTGGTACTGCCAAACTGCCCTTCCTGGGGTTTCACTGCAGCTGCTGCTGCTGCCAACCCCTCAGACAGGCATCTGCCCTCCTGGGGTCCAGCCAGGCCTGGCCCAGGATGGCAGAACAAAGAACTTCCTCTGAGAGAGGGTGTGACACCCTCTCCCTTTGGAAAATGGTGTGAAGGCAGGGGAGGAGTAGCCTCCCCCAGCCTCTGGAAATGCTTTCTTGGGCACAGATGTGCCCAATTCTGCATAAGCCAGTCTACACCGGTTCAGGGACCCCTTTGCCCCTGCTCTGGCGCGAAACTGGACAAAGGAAAGGGGAGTGACCACTCCCCTGACCTGCACCTCCCCTGGGAGGTGTCCAGAGCTCCTCCAGTGTGCTCCAGACCTCTGCCATCTTGGAAACAGAGGTGCTGCTGTCACACTGGACTGCTCTGAGTGGCCAGTGCCACCAGGTGACGTCAGAGACTCCTGCTGATAGGCTCCTTCAGGTGTTAGTAGCCTATCCTCTCTCCTAGGTAGCCAAACCCTCTTTTCTGGCTATTTAGGGTCTCTGTCTCTGGGGAAACTTTAGATAACGAATGCAAGAGCTCATCCGAGTTCCTCTGCATCTCTCTCTTCACCTTCTGATAAGGAATCGACTGCTGACCGCGCTGGAAGCCTGCAAACCTGCAACATAGTAGCAAAGACGACTACTGCAACTCTGTAACGCTGATCCTGCCGCCTTCTCGACTGTTTTCCTGCTTGTGCATGCTATGGGGGTAGCCTGCCTCCTCTCTGCACCAGAAGCTCCGAAGAAATCTCCCGTGGGTCGACGGAATCTTCCCCCTGCAACCGCAGGCACCAAAAAGCTGCATTACCGGTCCCTTGGGTCTCCTCTCAGCACGACGAGCGAGGTCCCTCGAATCCAGCGACTCTGTCCAAGTGACCCCCACAGTCCAGTGACTCTTCAGTCCAAGTTTGGTGGAGGTAAGTCCTTGCCTCACCTCGCTGGGCTGCATTGCTGGGAACCGCGACTTTGCAGCTGCTCCGGCCCCTGTGCACTTCCGGCGGAAATCCTTTGTGCACAGCCAAGCCTGGGTCCACGGCACTCTAACCTGCATTGCATGACTTTCTAAGTTGGTCTCCGGCGACGTGGGACTCCTTTGTGCAACTTCGGCGAGCACCGTTTCATGCATCCTTGTAGTGCCTGTTTCTGGCACTTCTCCGGGTGCTACCTGCTTCAGTGAGGGCTCTTTGTCTTGCTCGACGTCCCCTCTCTCTTCAGGTCCAATTTGCGACCTCTTGGTCCTTCCTGGGCCCCAGCAGCGTCCAAAAACGCCAAACACACGATTTGCAGCTAGCAAGGCTTGTTGGCGTTCTTTCGGCGGGAAAACACTTCTGCACGACTCTCCACGGCGAGTGGAATCCCTCCACTAAAGGGGAAGTCTCTAGCCCTTTTTGTTCCTGCAGAAACCTCAGCTTCTTCTGTCCAGTAGAAGCTTCTTTTCACCCGCAGCTGGCATTTCCTGGGCATCTGCCCATCTCCGACTTGCTTGTGACTTTTGGACTTGGTCCCCTTGTTCCACATGTACCCTAGATTGGAAATCCACAGTTGTTGCATTGCTGGTTTGTGTCTTTCCTGCATTATTCCTCTAACACGACTACTTTGTCCTTAGGGGAACTTTAGTGCACTTTGCACTCACTTTTCAGGGTCTTGGGGAGGGTTATTTTTCTAACTCTCACTATTTTCTAATAGTCCCAGCGACCCTCTACAAGGTCACATAGGTTTGGGGTCCATTCGTGGTTCGCATTCCACTTTTGGAGTATATGGTTTGTGTTGCCCCTATCCCTATGTTTCCCCATTGCATCCTATTGTAACTATACATTGTTTGCACTGTTTTCTAAGACTATACTGCATATTTTTGCTATTGTGTATATATATCTTGTGTATATTTCTTATCCTCTCACTGAGGGTACACTCTAAGATACTTTGGCATATTGTCATAAAAATAAAGTACCTTTATTTTTAGTATAACTGTGTATTGTGTTTTCTTATGATATTGTGCATATGACACTAGGTGGTACTGTAGTAGCTTCACACGTCTCCTAGTTCAGCCTAAGCTGCTCTGCTAAGCTACCATTATCTATCAGCCTAAGCTGCTAGACACCCTATACACTAATAAGGGATAACTGGACCTGGTGCAAGGTGCAAGTACCCCTTGGTACTCACTACAAGCCAGTCCAGCCTCCTACAGTGTTACACCCTCTCCCTTTGGAAAATGGTGTGAAGGCAGGGGAGGAGTAGCCTCCCCCAGCCTCTGGAAATGCTTTCTTGGGCACAGATGTGCCCAATTCTGCATAAGCCAGTCTACACCGGTTCAGGGGACCCCTTAGCCCTGCTCTGGCGCGAAACTGGACAAAGGAAAGGGGAGTGACCACTCCCCTGACCTGCACCTCCCCTGGGAGGTGTCCAGAGCTCCTCCAGTGTGCTCCAGACCTCTGCCATCTTGGAAACAGAGGTGCTGCTGGCACACTGGACTGCTCTGAGTGGCCAGTGCCACCAGGTGACGTCAGAGACTCCTTGTGATAGGCTCCTTCAGGTGTTGCTAGCCTATCCTCTCTCCTAAGTAGCCAAACCCTCTTTTCTGGCTATTTAGGGTCTCTGTCTCTGGGGAAATTTTAGATAACGAATGCAAGAGCTCATCCGAGTTCCTCTGCATCTCTCTCTTCACCTTCTGCCAAGGAATCGACTGCTGACCGCGCTGGAAGCCTGCAACACTGCAACAAAGTAGCAAAGACGACTACTGCAACTCTGTAACGCTGATCCTGCCGCCTTCTCGACTGTTTTCCTGGTGGTGCATGCTGTGGGGGTAGTCTGCCTCCTCTCTGCACTAGAAGCTCAGAAGAAATCTCCAGTGGGTCGACGGAATCTTCCCCCTGCAACCGCAGGCACCAAAAAGCTGCATTACCGGTCCCTTGGGTCTCCTCTCAGCACGACGAGCGAGGTCCCTCGAATCCATCAACTCTGTCCAAGTGACTCCCACAGTCCAGTGACTCTTCAGTCCAAGTTTGGTGGAGGTAAGTCCTTGCCTCACCTCGCTAGACTGCATTGCTGGGAACCGCGACTTTTGCAGCTACTCCGGCCTCCGTGCACTTCCGGCGGAAATCCTTTGTGCACAGTCCAGCCTGGGTCCACGGCACTCTAACCTGCATTGCACGACCTCCTAAGTTGTTCTCCGGCGACGTGGGACTTCTTTGTGCGACTTCGGGTGAGCACCGTTTCACGCATCCTCGTAGAGCCTGTTTCTGGCACTTCTCCAGGTGCTACCTGCTGCTAAGAGGGCTCCTTGTCTTGCTCGATGTCCCCTCTACCTCTTGGTCCAATTTGCGACCTCCTGGTCCCTCCTGGGCCACAGCAGCATCCAAAAACGCTGACCGCACGATTTGCAGCTAGCAAGGCTTGTTGGCGTTCTTTCGGCGGGAAAACACTTCTGCACGACTCTCCACGGCAAGTGGGATCCGTCCACCAAAGGGGAAGTCTCTAGCCCTTTTCGTTCCTGCAGAAACCTCAGCTTCTTTTGTCCAGTAGAAGCTTCTTTGCATCCACAGCTGGCATTTCCTGGGCATATGCCCATCTCCGACTTGCTTGTGACTTTTGGACTTGGTCCCCTTGTTCCACAGGTACCCTAGATTGGAAATCCAGCGTTGTTGCATTGTTGGTTTGTGTCATTCCTGCATTATTCCTCTAACACGACTTCTTTATCCTTAGGGGAACTTTAGTGCACTTTGCACTCACTTTTCAGGGTCTTGGGGAGGGTTATTTTTCTAACTCTCACTATTTTCTAATAGTCCCAGCGACCCTCTACAAGGTCACATAGGTTTGTGGTCCATTCGTGGTTCGCATTCCACTTTTGGAGTATATGGTTTGTGTTGCCCCTATCCCTGTGTGTCCCCATTGCATCCTATTGTAACTATACATTGTTTGCACTGTTTTCTAAGACTATACTGCATATTTTTGCTATTGTGTATATATATATCTTGTGTATATTTCCTATCCTCTCACTGAGGGTACACTCTAAGATACTTTGGCATATTGTCATAAAAATAAAGTACCTTTATTTTTAGTATAACTGTGTATTGTGCTTTCTTATGATATTGTGCAAGTGACACTTGTGGTACTGTAGTAGCTTCACACGTCTCCTAGTTCAGCCTAAGCTGCTCTGCTAAGCTACCATTATCTATCAGCCTAAGCTGCTAGACACCCTATACACTAATAAGGGATAACTGGGCCTGGTGCAAGGTGCAAGTACCCCTTGGTACTCACTACAAGCCAGTCCAGCCTCCTACATTGGTTGTGCAGCGGTGGGATAAGTGCTTTGAGACTACTTACCACTCTTGTCATTGTACTTTTCATAAGAGAAAAATATACAAAACAAGTTCAGTGTATATACACATAGCCAAAAAGTGTTGCATTTCCTCTTTTCACTCTTTTCTAAGTGCTGAAAAGTACTTCTAAACTTTCTAAAAAGTTCTAAAAAGTTTAAAAAGTTTTTTTCTCTGTCTTTCTAAAAGCTCTGACAAACTTTTTTCTCTTTTTCTATCACTTTAACTCTCTCTAAAATGTCTGGCACAGGCCAAAATGTTGACCTGTCTAAGATTGCATATGATCACCTTAGCTGGAAAGGAGCAAGGAGTCTCTGCATAGAGAGAGGTTTGAGTGTAGGGAAGAATCCTTCCTTGGAACTGTTACTTAATATGCTTAGAGAACAGGATAAGGCTAAAAGTGCCCCATCTGTTGAAAAAGTAGCTAATGGTTCTCAATCTGATCCAGGGACTCCCCCAGGTAAAGGTTCAGGAAAGAAACTTCTTAGCCTTCCCATTACAAGACAGTCTAGCATAGTTGGTACTGAGGTGGAGTCACATCATACAGATGATGTGCTCTCACATTACACTGTCAGCCAAGCTGTTAGGGTGCCCTCTGTAAGGGACAGGTCTCCTTCTGTTCATTCCCATCATACCTCTGTATCTAGAAATGTCCCTCCCACCAACCCTGATGACAGATTGTTAGAAAGGGAACTCAATAAGTTGAGGGTGGAACAAACCAGACTGAAGCTTAAAAAGCAACAGCTGGATTTGTATAGACAGTCTTTAGAATTAGAGAAGGAAAGACAGAAGTTGGGTTTAGAAACCCATGGTGGCAGCAGCAGTATTCCCCATAGTCATCCTGCAAAAGAGCATGATTCCAGGAATCTGCACAAGATAGTTCCCCCTTATAAGGAGGGGGATGACATTAACAAGTGGTTTGCTGCACTTGAGAGGGCCTGTGTTGTACAGGATGTCCCTCAAAGGCAGTGGGCTGCTATCCTAAGGCTATCATTTAGTGGAAAAGGTAGGGATAGGCTCCGTACTGTGAAAGAAAGTGATGGTAATAATTTTACAGTTCTTCAGAATGCACTCCTGGATGGTTATGGCTTAACCACTGAACAGTACAGGATAAAGTTCAGAGAGACCAAAAAGGAGTCTTCACAAGACTGGGTTGATTTCATTGACCATTCAGTGAAGGCCTTGGAGGGGTGGTTACATGGCAGTAAAGTTACTGATTATGACAGCCTGTATAACTTGATCCTGAGAGAGCATATTCTTAATAATTGTGTGTCTGATTTGTTGCACCAGTACCTGGTGGACTCTGATCTGACCTCTCCCCAAGAATTGGGAAAGAAGGCAGACAAATGGGTCAGAACAAGGGTGAACAGAAACGTTCATACAGGGGGTGACAAAGATGGCAACAAAAAGAAGGATGGTAAGTCTTCTGACAAGGGTGGGGACAAATCTTAAAATGAGTCTTCATCAGGCCCACAAAAACACTCTGGTGGGGGTGGTGGGTCCAAATCCTCCTTTAATCAAAACAAAGAAAAGAAACCATGGTGCTATTTATGTAAAGTAAAAGGCCATTGGACAACAGATCCCAGTTGTCCAAAGAAAAGCACCAAGCCTCCTACCACTACAACCCCTACTGCTACCCCTAGTGTCCCTACTAATAGCAGTGGTGGTGGGAGCAAACCTACTAATAGCCAATCCAAGGGAGTAGCTGGGCTCACTATTGGTAACTTAGTTGGGGTTGGCCTTGTTAGGGAGGCCACAGAGGCTGTGTTAGTCTCTGAGGGGGCTATTTATTTAGCCACCTTAGTTGCTTGTCCCCTTAATATGGATAAGTACAAGCAGCTACCCCTAATAAATGGTGTTGAGGTTCAGGCCTACAAGGACACTGGAGCCAGTGTGACTATGGTCATAGAGAAACTGGTCCACCCTGAACAACACCTACTTGGTCACCAGTACCAAGTAACCGATGCTCACAACAACACACTTAGCCACCCCATGGCTGTTGTTAATCTCAACTGGGGGGGGGGTTACTGGTCCAAAGAAAGTTGTGGTAGCCACAGATTTACCTGTAGACTGTCTACTAGGAAATGATTTGGAGACATCAGCTTGGTCAGATGTGGAGTTGGAGGCCCATGCAGCAATGCTGGGCATCCCAGGGCATATTTTTGCTTTGACAAGGGCTCAGGCCAAAAAGCAAAAAGGACAGGGAAGCTTGGATCCTGGAACAATGGACCAAGTGCTCCCTAAAGCTAGGGCTAGTAGAAGCAAACCACTTCCTACTATCCCTCCCTCTACAGTGGATTCTACTTCTGAGGAAGAAGAATTCCCTCCATGTGCAGAACCTACACCAGAGGAGCTGGAAGCAGATTCTGCTGAGCTTTTGGGTGAAGGGGGGCCTGCCAGGGAGGAGCTGAGTCTGGCACAGCAAACCTGTCCCACATTAGAGGGTCTAAGACAGCAAGCTGTCAAACAGGCTAATGGGGATGTCAGTGACTCTCACAGAGTTTACTGGGAGGACAACCTCTTGTACACTGAGCATAGGGATCCTAAACCTGGAGCTGCCAGGAGATTAGTGATTCCTCAGGAGTACAGAAAGTTCCTCCTAACTCTTGCCCACGACATTCCCCTAGCTGGGCATCTGGGACAAATGAAAACTTGGGACAGACTTGTTCCCTTGTTTCATTGGCCTAGGATGTCTGAGGACACAAAAGATTTTTGTAAGTCCTGTGAAACCTGTCAAGCCAGTGGCAAGACAGGTGGCACTCCAAAGGCACCCCTTATCCCACTGCCTGTGGTTGGGGTTCCCTTTGAAAGGTTAGGGGTTGACATAGTTGGCCCCCTTGACCCTCCTACTGCTTCAGGCAATAGATTCATCTTGGTGGTAGTGGACCATGCCACAAGATATCCTGAAGCTATTCCTTTAAGGACCACTACAGCTCCTGCAGTGGCAAAGGCCATCTTGGGAATATTTTCCATGGTGGGCTTCCCAAAGGAAGTAGTATCAGACAGGGGAAGCAATTTCATGTCTGCATACTTAAAGGTCATGTGGAAGGAGTGTGGTGTAACTTACAAGTTCACTACACCCTATCATCCACAAACAAATGGACTGGTGGAGATATTTAACATAACTCTCAAAGGCATGATTATGGGTCTCCCTGAAAAACTCCGCAGGAGATGGGATATCCTGTTACCATGCCTCCTTTTTGCCTACAGGGAGGTACCCCAGAAAGGATTGGGCTTCAGCCCCTTTGAACTTCTTTTTGGACACCCTGTTAGGGGTCCACTCACACTTGTAAAGGAGGGTTGGGAACAACCTTTAAAAGCTCCTAAGCAGGATATTGTGGACTATGTACTTGGCCTCAGATCAAGGATGGCTGACTATATGAAAAAGGCCAGTAAGAACCTTCAGGCCAGCCAAGAGCTCCAGAAGCAATGGCATGATCAGAAGGCTGTTTATGTTCAGTACCAACCAGGGCAGAAAGTGTGGGTCTTGGAGCCTGTGGCCCCAAGAGCACTCCAAGATAAATGGAGTGGTCCCCACACAATTGTTGAGAAAAAGGGTGAAGTCACCTATTTAGTTGACTTAGGCACTGCAAGGAGTCCCCTTAGGGTGCTCCATGTCAACCGCCTGAAACCCTACTATGACAGGGCTGATCTCACCCTGCTCATGGCAAATGATGAGGGACAGGAAGAAGACAGTGATCCTCTACCTGATCTCTTCTCTTCCACAGAACAAGATGCTCTTGTGGAAGGTGTAGTTTTGGCTGATTGTCTTACTGCTGAGCAGAAAGACCATTGCATAAACCTCCTAGATCAATTCTCTGAACTCTTCTCTACTGTGCCAGGTACCACTTCTTGGTGTGAGCTCACTATAGATACTGGAGACAGTTTACCTGTCAAAAGTAAGATCTATAGGCAGCCTGACCATGTCAGGGACTGCATAAAGCAAGAGGTACAGAAAATGTTAGAACTAGGAGTGGTTGAGCACTCTGAAAGTCCATGGGCTTCTCCTGTGGTATTTGTACCAAAACCCCATTCCAAAGATGGAAAGAAGGAAATGCGGTTTTGTGTAGACTATAGAGGTCTCAACTTGGTAACCAAAACTGATGCTCACCCTATACCCAGGGCAGATGAGCTCATAGATACACTGGCATCTGCCAAGTATCTAAGCACTTTTGATTTGACTGCAGGGTATTGGCAGATCAAATTGTCAGAAGATGCTAAACCTAAAACTGCATTTTCAACCATTGGAGGCCATTACCAGTTTACTGTAATGCCTTTTGGTTTGAAAAATGCACCTGCCACTTTTCAGAGGTTGGTGAATACAGTCCTGCAAGGGCTGGAAGCTTTCAGTGCAGCATATTTGGACGATATAGCTGTATTTAGCTCCAGCTGGGATGATCACCTGGTCCACCTATGGAAAGTTTTGGAGGCCCTGCAAAAGGCAGGCCTCACTATCAAGGCTTCAAAGTGCCAGATAGGGCAGGGTAAGGTGGTTTATCTGGGACACCTTGTTGGTGGGGAACAGATTGCACCACTTCAGGGGAAAATCCAAACAATTATTGATTGGGCTCCCCCTACCACTCAGACTCAGGTGAGAGCCTTCCTAGGCCTCACTGGGTATTACAGGAGGTTCATTAAGAACTATGGCTCCATTGCAGCCCCTCTTAATGACCTCACATCCAAGAAAATGCCTAAAAAGGTATTATGGACAGCAAACTGTCAGAAAGCTTTTGAGGAGCTGAAGCAGGCCATGTGCTCTGCACCTGTCCTGAAAAGCCCTTGTTACTCTAAAAAATTCTATGTCCAAACTGATGCATCTGAATTAGGAGTAGGGGCAGTCCTATCACAACTTAATTCTGAGGGCCAGGATCAACCTGTTGCTTTTATTAGTAGGAGGTTGACCCCTAGAGAAAAGCGTTGGTCTGCCATAGAGAGAGAGGCCTTTGCTGTGGTCTGGGCTCTGAAGAAGTTGAGGCCATACCTGTGTGGCACTCACTTCATTGTTCAGACAGACCACAAACCTCTACTTTGGCTAAAACAAATGAAAGGTGAAAATCCTAAATTGTTGAGGTGGTCCATATCCCAACAGGAAATGGACTATACAGTGGAACATAGACCTGGGAATAGCCACTCCAATGCAGATGGACTCTCCAGATATTTCCACTTAGACAATGAAGACTCATCAGGTCATGGCTAGTCTTATTGTCCTTCGTTTGGGGGGGGGGGTTGTGTAAGAAAGTACCATCTTGCCTGGCATGTTACCCCCATTTTTGACTGTATATATGTTGTTTTAGTTGTATGTGTCACTGGGACCCTGGTAACCCAGGGCCCCAGTGCTCATAAGTGTGCCTGAATGTGTTACCTGTGTAGTGACTAACTGTCTCACTGAGGCTCTGCTAATCAGAACCTCAGTGGTTATGCTCTCTCATTTCTTTCCAAATTGTCACTAACAGGCTAGTGACCATTTTTACCAATTTACATTGGCTTACTGGAACACCCTTATAATTCCCTAGTATATGGTACTGAGGTACCCAGGGAATTTGGGGTTCCAGGAGATCCCTATGGGCTGCAGCATTTCTTTTGCCACCCATAGGGAGCTCTGACAATTCTTACACAGGCCTGCCACTGCAGCCTGAGTGAAATAACGTCCACGTTATTTCACAGCCATTTTACACTGCACTTAAGTAACTTATAAGTCACCTATATGTCTAACCTTTACCTGGTAAAGGTTAGGTGCAAAGTTACTTAGTGTGAGGGCACCCTGGCACTAGCCAATGTGCCCCCACACTGTTCAGGGCCAATTTCCCTGACTTTGTGAGTGCGGGGACACCATTACACGCGTGCACTACATATAGGTCACTACCTATATGTAGCTTCACAATGGTAACTCCGAATATGGCCATGTAACATGTCTATGATCATGGAATTGCCCCCTCTATGCCATCCTGGCATAGTTGGCACAATCCCATGATCCCAGTGGTCTGTAGCACAGACCCTGGTACTGCCAAACTGCCCTTCCTGGGGTTTCACTGCAGCTGCTGCTGCTGCCAACCCCTCAGACAGGCAGCTGCCCTCCTGGGGTCCAGCCAGGCCTCGCCCAGGATGGCAGAACAAAGGACTTCCTCTGAGAGAGGGTGTTTGTAGGAAAGTACCATCTTGCCTGGCATGTTACCCCCAATTTTCACTGTATATATGTTGTTTTAGTTGTATGTGTCACTGGGACCCTGGTAACCCAGGGCCCCAGTGCTCATAAGTGTGCCTGAATGTGTTACCTGTGTAGTGACTAACTGTCTCACTGAGGCTCTGCTAACCAGAACCTCAGTGGTTATGCTCTCTCATTTCTTTCCAAATTGTCACTGACAGGCTAGTGACCATTTTTACCAATTTACATTGGCTTACTGGAACACCCTTATAATTCCCTAGTATATGGTACTGAGGTACCCAGGGTATTGGGGTTCCAGGAGATCCCTATGGGCTGCAGCATTTCTTTTGCCACCCATAGGGAGCTCTGACAATTCTTACACAGGCCTGCCACTGCAGCCTGAGTGAAATAACGTCCACGTTATTTCACAGCCATTTTACACTGCACTTAAGTAACTTATAAGTCACCTATATGTCTAACCTTTACCTGGTAAAGGTTAGGTGCAAAGTTACTTAGTGTGAGGGCACCCTGGCACTAGCCAAGGTGCCCCCACATTGTTCAGAGCCAATTCCCTGAACTTTGTGAGTGCGGGGACACCATTACACGCGTGCACTACATATAGGTCACTACCTATATGTAGCTTCACAATGGTAACTCCGAATATGGCCATGTAACATGTCTATGATCATGGAATTGCCCCCTCTATGCCATCCTGGCATAGTTGGCACAATCCCATGATCCCAGTGGTCTGTAGCACAGACCCTGGTACTGCCAAACTGCCCTTCCTGGGGTTTCACTGCAGCTGCTGCTGCTGCCAACCCCTCAGACAGGCATCTGCCCTCCTGGGGTCCAGCCAGGCCTGGCCCAGGATGGCAGAACAAAGAACTTCCTCTGAGAGAGGGTGTGACACCCTCTCCCTTTGGAAAATGGTGTGAAGGCAGGGGAGGAGTAGCCTCCCCCAGCCTCTGGAAATGCTTTCTTGGGCACAGATGTGCCCAATTCTGCATAAGCCAGTCTACACCGGTTCAGGGACCCCTTTGCCCCTGCTCTGGCGCGAAACTGGACAAAGGAAAGGGGAGTGACCACTCCCCTGACCTGCACCTCCCCTGGGAGGTGTCCAGAGCTCCTCCAGTGTGCTCCAGACCTCTGCCATCTTGGAAACAGAGGTGCTGCTGTCACACTGGACTGCTCTGAGTGGCCAGTGCCACCAGGTGACGTCAGAGACTCCTGCTGATAGGCTCCTTCAGGTGTTAGTAGCCTATCCTCTCTCCTAGGTAGCCAAACCCTCTTTTCTGGCTATTTAGGGTCTCTGTCTCTGGGGAAACTTTAGATAACGAATGCAAGAGCTCATCCGAGTTCCTCTGCATCTCTCTCTTCACCTTCTGATAAGGAATCGACTGCTGACCGCGCTGGAAGCCTGCAAACCTGCAACATAGTAGCAAAGACGACTACTGCAACTCTGTAACGCTGATCCTGCCGCCTTCTCGACTGTTTTCCTGCTTGTGCATGCTGTGGGTGTAGCCTGCCTCCTCTCTGCACCAGAAGCTCCGAAGAAATCTCCCGTGGGTCGACGGAATCTTCCCCCTGCAACCGCAGGCACCAAAAAGCTGCATTACCGGTCCCTTGGGTCTCCTCTCAGCACGACGAGCGAGGTCCCTCGAATCCAGCGACTCTGTCCAAGTGACCCCCACAGTCCAGTGACTCTTCAGTCCAAGTTTGGTGGAGGTAAGTCCTTGCCTCACCTCGCTGGGCTGCATTGCTGGGAACCGTGACTTTGCAGCTGCTCCGGCCCCTGTGCACTTCCGGCGGAAATCCTTTGTGCACAGCCAAGCCTGGGTCCACGGCACTCTAACCTGCATTGCATGACTTTCTAAGTTGGTCTCCGGCGACGTGGGACTCCTTTGTGCAACTTCGGCGAGCACCGTTTCATGCATCCTTGTAGTGCCTGTTTCTGGCACTTCTCCGGGTGCTACCTGCTTCAGTGAGGGCTCTTTGTCTTGCTCGACGTCCCCTCTCTCTTCAGGTCCAATTTGCGACCTCTTGGTCCTTCCTGGGCCCCAGCAGCGTCCAAAAACGCCAAACACACGATTTGCAGCTAGCAAGGCTTGTTGGCGTTCTTTCGGCGGGAAAACACTTCTGCACGACTCTCCACGGCGAGTGGGATCCGTCCACTAAAGGGGAAGTCTCTAGCCCTTTTTGTTCCTGCAGAAACCTCAGCTTCTTCTGTCCAGTAGAAGCTTCTTTTCACCCGCAGCTGGCATTTCCTGGGCATCTGCCCATCTCCGACTTGCTTGTGACTTTTGGACTTGGTCCCCTTGTTCCACATGTACCCTAGATTGGAAATCCACAGTTGTTGCATTGCTGGTTTGTGTCTTTCCTGCATTATTCCTCTAACACGACTACTTTGTCCTTAGGGGAACTTTAGTGCACTTTGCACTCACTTTTCAGGGTCTTGGGGAGGGTTATTTTTCTAACTCTCACTATTTTCTAATAGTCCCAGCGACCCTCTACAAGGTCACATAGGTTTGGGGTCCATTCGTGGTTCGCATTCCACTTCTGGAGTATATGGTTTGTGTTGCCCCTATCCCTATGTTTCCCCATTGCATCCTATTGTAACTATACATTGTTTGCACTGTTTTCTAAGACTATACTGCATATTTTTGCTATTGTGTATATATATCTTGTGTATATTTCTTATCCTCTCACTGAGGGTACACTCTAAGATACTTTGGCATATTGTCATAAAAATAAAGTACCTTTATTTTTAGTATAACTGTGTATTGTGTTTTCTTATGATATTGTGCATATGACACTAGGTGGTACTGTAGTAGCTTCACACGTCTCCTAGTTCAGCCTAAGCTGCTCTGCTAAGCTACCATTATCTATCAGCCTAAGCTGCTAGACACCCTATACACTAATAAGGGATAACTGGACCTGGTGCAAGGTGCAAGTACCCCTTGGTACTCACTACAAGCCAGTCCAGCCTCCTACAGTGTTACACCCTCTCCCTTTGGAAAATGGTGTGAAGGCAGGGGAGGAGTAGCCTCCCCCAGCCTCTGGAAATGCTTTCTTGGGCACAGATGTGCCCAATTCTGCATAAGCCAGTCTACACCGGTTCAGGGGACCCCTTAGCCCTGCTCTGGCGCGAAACTGGACAAAGGAAAGGGGAGTGACCACTCCCCTGACCTGCACCTCCCCTGGGAGGTGTCCAGAGCTCCTCCAGTGTGCTCCAGACCTCTGCCATCTTGGAAACAGAGGTGCTGCTGGCACACTGGACTGCTCTGAGTGGCCAGTGCCACCAGGTGACGTCAGAGACTCCTTGTGATAGGCTCCTTCAGGTGTTGCTAGCCTATCCTCTCTCCTAAGGAGCCAAACCCTCTTTTCTGGCTATTTAGGGTCTCTGGGGAAATTTTAGATAAGGAATGCAAGAGCTCATCTGAGTTACTCTGCATCTCTCTCTTCACCTTCTGCCAAGGAATCGACTGCTGACCGCGCTGGAAGCCTGCAACACTGCAACAAAGTAGCAAAGACGACTACTGCAACTCTGTAATGCTGATCCTGCCGCCTTCTCGACTGTTTTCCTGGTGGTGCATGCTGTGGGGGTAGTCTGCCTCCTCTCTGTACTAGAAGCTCCGAAGAAATCTCCCGTGGGTCGACGGAATCTTCCCCCTGCAACCGCAGGCACCAAAAAGCTGCATTACCGGTCCCTTGGGTCTCCTCTCAGCACAACGAGTGAGGTCCCTCGAATCCAGCAACTCTGTCCAAGTGACTCCCACAGTCCAGTGACTCTTCAGTCCAAGTTTGGAGGAGGTAAGTCCTTGCCTCACCTCGCTAGACTGCATTGCTGGGAACCGCGACTTTTGCAGCTACTCCGGCCTCCGTGCACTTCCGGCGGAAATCCTTTGTGCACAGTCCAGCCTGGGTCCACGGCACTCTAAACTGCATTGCACGACCTCCTAAGTTGTTCTCCGGCAACTTCTTTGTGCGACTTCGGGTTAGCACCGTTTCACGCATCCTTGTAGTGCCTGTTTCTGGCACTTCTCCGGGTGCTACCTGCTGCTAAGAGGGCTCTTTGTCTTGCTCGAAGTCCCCTCTACCTCCTGGTCCAATTTGCGACCTCCTGGTCTCTCCTGGGCCACAGCAGCATCCAAAAACGCTAACCACACGATTTGCAGCTAGCAAGGCTTGTTGGCGTTCTTTCGGCAGGAAAACACTTCTGCCCGACTCTCCACGGCAAGAGGGATCCGTCCACCAAAGGGGAAGTCTCTAGCCCTTTTCGTTCCTGCAGAAACCTCAGCTTCTTCTGTCCAGTAGAAGCTTCTTTGCATCCACATCTGGCATTTCCTGGGCATATGCCCATCTCCGACTTGCTTGTGACTTTTGGACTTGGTCCCCTTGTTCCACAGGTACCCCAGATTGGAAATCCAGTGTTGTTGCATTGTTGGTTTGTGTCTTTCCTGCATTATTCCTCTAACACAACTTCTTTATCCTTAGGGGAACTTTAGTGCACTTTGCACTCACTTTTCAGGGTCTTGGGGAGGGTTATTTTTCTAACTCTCACTATTTTCTAATAGTCCCATCGACCCTCTACAAGGTCACATAGGTTTGGGGTCCATTCGTGGTTCGCATTCCACTTTTGGAGTATATGGTTTGTGTTGCCCCTATCCCTATGTGTCCCATTGCATCCTATTGTAACTATACATTGTTTGCACTGTTTTCTAAGACTATACTGCATATTTTTGCTATTGTGTATATATATCTTGTGTATATTTCCTATCCTCTCACTGAGGGTACACTCTAAGATACTTTGGCATATTGTCATAAAAATAAAGTACCTTTATTTTTAGTATAACTGTGTATTGTGTTTTCTTATGATATTGTGCAAGTGACACTTGTGGTACTGTAGTAGCTTCACACGTCTCCTAGTTCAGCCTAAGCTGCTCTGCTAAGCTACCATTATCTATCAGCCTAAGCTGCTAGACACCCTATACACTAATAAGGGATAACTGGGCCTGGTGCAAGGTGCAAGTACCCCTTAGTACTCACTACAAGCCAGTCCAGCCTCCTACAAGCTCTCTCTCATAACTCTGATTGGCTGTTCCCAACCAATCAGTGTGAAGGTGTGTTTCACAAAACTGAAAATGTGTTGGTATGACTGAGGGATGAGGAATGAGGAGTAGGGATGATGGATGAGGAGTAGGGATGATGGCTAAGGCATGAGAAGTAGGGATGATGGATGAGGAGTAGGGATGATGGACGAGAAGCAGAGATGATGGATGAGAAGTAGGGATGATGGATGAGAAGTAGGGATGATGTATGATGGATGAAAAGTAGGTATGATGGATGAGAAGTAGGGATGATGGATGAGAAGTGAGAAGTAGGGATGATGTATGATGGATGAGAAGCAGGGATGAGGAGTAGGGATGATGGATGAGAAGCAGGGATGATGGATGAGAAGTAGGGGTGATGGATGAGAAGTAGGGATGATGTATGATGGATGAGAAGTAGGGATGATGGATGAGAAGTAGGGATGATATATTATGGATGAGAATTAGGGATGATGGATGAGAAGTAGGGATGATGGAAGAGAAATAGGGATGATGGAAGAGAAGCAGGGATGATGGATGAGAAGTAGGGATGATGGAAGAGAAGTAAGGATGATGGATGAGGAGTAGGGATAATATATGATGGATGAGAAGTAGGGATGATGGATGAGAAGTAGGGATGATGGAAGAGAAATAGGGATGATGGATGAGAAGCAGGGATGATGGATGAGAAGCAGGGTTGAGAAGTAGGGATGAGGAGTGAGGATGTCCTAAAATGGATGCTGTACATGCTGCAGGGAGCGGGGGATAGGTGGTGTAGGGCCGGGAAGCCGGAGCTGAGGTGGAAGGAAAGTAAACTACTTCCAATTTAGATCAGTTTATCATTTGTGAGTGAGTTCACTGGCAGATGAGTACATGTATTGTGATATCTGAGTCTGAATTTGAGGAGTGAGAAACAAAAAAGAAATTGGTGCATTATCTGCATGGATGTTCTGAAGCTGGAAATGAGGATGGAATGCTTTCTGGTAGGACCAGCGAGGAACAATGTAACTCACTCAAAAATTCAACGATTAAAGAATTTATTTAAGAAAAGGATAATGGCCGTAAGAATGGCACTAGTGAGACACAACAGTAGTTAGCTGTAAATTCTGGGTCAGCAGTCTTTTTAGTAGAGGTAAAAGTCATTCCGATTTGAATCAGTCGTCCAGAGGATATGTCCAACCTTTAGACTGAATTGTGCATTTTTAAGGTAAAAGCACAAAAGGTGTCAGAAGTGTTGTTTATATCCTAATTGTAATTATAAGCATTGTCTGCACTGACTGCCAAACACTATAAACCGCTATATAGAAAAATGGCTACCAAGATACACTTTTAACTCACAACTCCTGAACAAATTTGCGTTTTTTGTTTCAATTTGTTCAGAGTCAATTCAGTCCAGCTAATTGTTAGAAACAACATTTTTGCAGGATCAATATTTATCTCTTGCATTTTTAACATCATTGAATTAACTTGTGTAGGAAATGACCGTCTTTTTTGTGTGATGCCTCCTCAGCCTATGTCCTGTCTGTTTTGCTAGCTGTAAACTCTTGCCCACTGCTAAACAAGAGTAAAGTGCTTGTGCCCCGACTTTAAAAGTGTCGATATCGGCTTAAACCCATGTGGCACAATTTACTTTCCAATACAGCCATCTTCAATGGTGCACAATTGTACCCCTGTCATGGACTGCAGCTCCTATTGTGCCAGTGAAAACATTGCATCATTCATACTCTTTGTAGTGTGGCAGCAGCATTCACTGCTTGTCAATAGTGTTAGTGTGTCTGTCTTAAAAGCTTGCAAGGACACAATGCCTCAAAGATAAATGAATGTAGGGCTTTTGTTATTAGAAGTACATATAACACATTTTAAACAATGTAAGGTTATTAAAAAGATATCAAAATCTTCAGGAGAGAAAAGAGGTATGTACTCAAGTATGTCCTCCATCTACCTAGGCAGCTATCACACAAGATAGTTGAGAATTCCAAGCTATGGTCACTTCTGTCTTTTCACATTTAAGAATAAGTAGGATAGGGTCATAAAAAGACATTTAAGCGGACTTCTCATCCACAACATATGAGTTGCCTCTGGACCTAGCACATCAATAGTGTGAGCTACTGTTGGAATAGCATGAGATTAGTGGCTACCTGGTGGGTGTGTGTACAAAGTTAAAGCCCATGAACCTCTATGTTTCGCAGGGTGTAGGAAAGTACCATCTTGCCTGGCATGTTACCCCCATTTTTCACTGTATATATGTTGTTTTAGTTGTATGTGTCACTGGGACCCTGGTAACCCAGGGCCCCAGTGCTCATAAGTGTGCCTGAATGTGTTACCTGTGTAGTGACTAACTGTCTCACTGAGGCTCTGCTAACCAGAACCTCAGTGGTTATGCTCTCTCATTACTTTCAAATTGTCACTAACAGGCTAGTGACCAATTTTACCAATTTACATTGGCTTACTGGAACACCCTTATAATTCCCTAGTATATGGTACTGAGGTACCCAGGGTATTGGGGTTCCAGGAGATCCCTATGGGCTGCAGCATTTCTTTTGCCACCCATAGGGATCTCTGACAATTCTTACACAGGCCTGCCACTGCAGCCTGAGTGAAATAACGTCCACGTTATTTCACAGCCATTTTACACTGCACTTAAGTAACTTATAAGTCACCTATATGTCTAACCTTTACCTGGTAAAGGTTAGGTGCAAAGTTACTTAGTGTGAGGGCACCCTGGCACTAGCCAAGGTGCCCCCACATTGTTCAGAGCCAATTCCCTGAACTTTGTGAGTGCGGGGACACCATTACACGCGTGCACTACATATAGGTCACTACCTATATGTAGCTTCACAATGGTAACTCCGAATATGGCCATGTAACATGTCTATGATCATGGAATTGCCCCCTCTATGCCATCCTGGCATAGTTGGCACAATCCCATGATCCCAGTGGTCTGTAGCACAGACCCTGGTACTGTCAAACTGCCCTTCCTGGGGTTTCTCTGCAGCTGCTGCTGCTGCCAACCCCTCAGACAGGCATCTGCCCTCCTGGGGTCCAGCCAGGCCTGGCCCAGGATGGCAGAACAAAGAACTTCCTCTGAGAGAGGGTGTGACACCCTCTCCCTTTGGAAAATGGTGTGAAGGCAGGGGAGGAGTAGCCTCCCCCAGCCTCTGGAAATGCTTTCTTGGGCACAGATGTGCCCAATTCTGCATAAGCCAGTCTACACCGGTTCAGGGACCCCTTAGCCCCTGCTCTGGGGCGAAACTGGACAAAGGAAAGGGGAGTGACCACTCCCCTGACCTGCACCTCCCCTGGGAGGTGTCCAGAGCTCCTCCAGTGTGCTCCAGACCTCTGCCATCTTGGAAACAGAGGTGCTGCTGGCACACTGGACTGCTCTGAGTGGCCAGTGCCACCAGGTGACGTCAGAGACTCCTGCTGATAGGCTCCTTCAGGTGTTAGTAGCCTATCCTCTCTCCTAGGTAGCCAAACCCTCTTTTCTGGCTATTTAGGGTCTCTGTCTCTGGGGAAACTTTAGATAACGAATGCAACAGCTCATCCGAGTTCCTCTGCATCTCTCTCTTCACCTTCTGATAAGGAATCGACTGCTGACCGCGCTGGAAGCCTGCAAACCTGCAACATAGTAGCAAAGACGACTACTGCAACTCTGTAACGCTGATCCTGCCGCCTTCTCGACTGTTTTCCTGCTTGTGCATGCTGTGGGGGTAGCCTGCCTCCTCTCTGCACCAGAAGCTCCGAAGAAATCTCCCGTGGGTCGACGGAATCTTCCCCCTGCAACCGCAGGCACCAAAAAATCTGCATTACCGGTCCCTTGGGTCTCCTCTCAGCACGACGAGCGAGGTCCCTCGAATACAGCGACTCTGTCCAAGTGACCACCACAGTCCAGTGACTCTTCAGTCCAAGTTTGGTGGAGGTAAGTCCTTGCCTCACCTCGTTGGGCTGCATTGCTGGGAACCGCGACTTTGCAGCTACTCCGGGCCCTGTGCACTTCCGGCGGAAATCCTTTGTGCACAGCCAAGCCTGGGTCCACGGCACTCTAACCTGCATTGCACGACTTTCTAAGTTGGTCTCCGGCGACGTGGGACTCCTTTGTGCAACTTCGGCGAGCACCGTTTCACGCATCCTCGTAGTGCCTGTTTCTGGCACTTATTTGGGTGCTACCTGCTTCAGTGAGGGCTCTTTGTCTTGCTCGACGTGCCCTCTCTCTTCAGGTCCAATTTGCGACCTTCTGGTCCCTCCTGGGCCCCAGCAGCGTCCAAAAACGCCAAACGCATAATTTGCGTCTAGCAAGGCTTGTTGGCGTTCTTTTGGCGGGAAAACACTTTTGCACGACTCTCCAAGGCAAGAGGGATCCGTCCACCAAAGGGGAAGTCTCTAGCCCTTTTCGTTCCTGCAGAAACCTCAGCTTCTTCTGTCAAGTCGAAGCTTCTTTGCACCCACAGCTGGCATTTCCTGGGCATCTGCCCATCTCCGACTTGCTTGTGACTTTTGGACTTGGTCCCCTTGTTCCACAGTTACCCTAGATTGGAAATCCACAGTTGTTGCATTGCTGGTTTGTGTCTTTCCTGCATTATTCCTCTAACACGACTACTTTGTCCTTAGGGGAACTTTAGTGCACTTTGCACTCACTTTTCAGGGTCTTGGGGAGGGTTATTTTTCTAACTCTCACTATTTTCTAATAGTCCCAGCGACCCTCTACAAGGTCACATAGGTTTGGGGTCCATTCGTGGTTCGCATTCCACTTTTGGAGTATATGGTTTGTGTTGCCCCTATCCCTATGTTTCCCCATTGCATCCTATTGTAACTATTCATTGTTTGCACTGTTTTCTAAGACTATACTGCATATTTTTGCTATTGTGTATATATATCTTGTGTATATTTCCTATCCTCTCACTGAGGGTACACTCTGAGATACTTTGGCATATTGTCATAAAAATAAAGTACCTTTATTTTTAGTATAACTGTGTATTGTGTTTTCTTATGAGATTGTGCATATGACACTAAGTGGTACTGTAGTAGCTTCACACGTCTCCTAGTTCAGCCTAAGCTGCTCTGCTAAGCTACCATTATCTATCAGCCTAAGCTGCTAGACACCCTATACACTAATAAGGGATAACTGGGCCTGGTGCAAGGTGCAAGTACCCCTTGGTACTCACTACAAGCCAGTCCAGCCTCCTACATTGGTTGTGCAGTGGTGGGATAAGTGCTTGAGACTACTTACCACTCTTGTCATTGTACTTTTCATAAGAAAAAAATATACAAAACAAGGTCAGTGTATATACACATAGCCAAAAAGTTTTGCATTTCCTCTTTTCACTCTTTTCTAAGTGCTGAAAAGTACTTCTAAACTTTAAAAAAGTTCTTAAAAGTTTAAAAAGTTTTTTTCTGTCTTTCCAAAAAGTTCTGAAAACTTTTTTCTCTTTTGCTATCACTTTAACTCTCTCTAAAAATGTCTGGCACAGGCCAAAGTGTTGATCTGTCCAAACTTGCATATGACAACCTTAGCTGGAAAAGAGCAAGGAGTCTCTGTATAGAGAGAGGTTTGAGTATAGGGAAGAATCCTTCCTTGGAACTGTTACTTAACATGCTTAGAGAACAGGATAAGGCCATAGGTGCCCCATCTGTTGAAAAAGTACCTAATAGTTCTCAATCTGATTCAGGGACTCCCCCAGGAAAAGATTCAGGAAAGAAACTTCCTAGCCTGCCCATTACTAGACAATCTAGCATAGATGGTAATGATGATGAGCCACACCAAATAAATAGTGTTGTCTCACATCATAGCAAAAGCATATATTCTCACCATACTGGTAGTAATGTTTCTGTAAACCAAGCTGTTAGGGTGCCTTCTGTAAGGGACAGGTCTCCTTCTGTTCATTCCCATCATAGCTCTGTTTCTAGAAATGTCCCTCCCACCAACCCTGATGACAGAATGTTAGAGAGGGAACTCAATAAGTTGAGGGTGGAACAAACCAGACTGAAGCTTAAAAAGCAACAGCTGGATTTGGATAGACAGTCTTTTGAATTAGAGAAGGAAAGACAGAAGTTGGGTTTAGATACCCATGGTGGCAGCAGCAGTATTCCCCATAGTCATCCTGCAAAAGAGCATGATTCCAGGAATCTGCACAAGATAGTTCCCCCTTATAAGGAGGGGGATGACATTAACAAGTGGTTTGCTGCACTTGAGAGGGCCTGTGTTGTACAGGATGTCCCTCAAAGGCAGTGGGCTGCTATCCTATGGCTATCATTTAGTGGAAAAGGTAGGGATAGGCTCCTTACTGTGAAAGAAAATGATGCTAATAATTTCCAAGTTCTTAAGAATGCACTCCTGGATGGTTATGGCTTAACCACTGAACAGTACAGGATAAAGTTCAGAGAGACCAAAAAGGAGTCTTCACAAGACTGGGTTGATTTCATTGACCAGGCAGTGAAGGCCTTGGAGGGGTGGTTACATGGCAGTAAAGTTACTGATTATGACAGCCTGTATAACTTGATCCTGAGAGAGCATATTCTTAATAATTGTGTGTCTGATTTGTTGCACCAGTACTTGGTGGACTCTGATCTGACCTCTCCCCAAGAATTGGGAAAGAAGGCAGACAAATGGGTCAGAACAAGAGTGAACAGAAAAGTTCATACAGGGGGTGACAAAGATGGCAAAAAAAAGAAGGATGGTAAGTCTTCTGACAAGGGTGGGGACAAATCTAAAAATGAGTCTTCATCAGGCCCACAAAAACACTCTGGTGGGGGTGGTGGGTCCAAATCCTCCTTTAATCAGAACAAGGAAAAGAAACCATGGTGCTATTTATGTAAAATAAAAGGCCATTGGACAACAGATCCCAGTTGTCCAAAGAAAGGCACCACAGCTCCTACCACTACAACCCCTACTGCTACACCTAGTGTCCCTACTAATAGCAGTGGTGGTGGGAGCAAACCTACTAATAGCCAATCCAAGGGAGTAGCTGGGCTCACTTTTGGTAACTTAGTTGGGGTTGGTCTGATTAGGGAGACCACAGAGGCTACTTTAGTCTCTGAAGGGGCTATTGATTTAGCCACTTTGGTTGCTTGCCCCCATAACTTGGAGAAGTACAAGCAACTAACCCTAATAAATGGTGTTGAGGTCCAGGCCTACAGGGACACAGGTGCCAGTGTCACAATGGTGATTGAGAAACTGGTGCACCCTGAACAACACATACTTGGACACCAGTACCAAGTAACCGATGCTCACAACATAACACAAAGCCACCCCATGGCTGTTGTAAATATCAACTGGGGGGGGGGTAACTGGTCCAAAAAATGTTGTGGTAGCTTCAGATTTACCTGTAGACTGTCTATTAGGGAATGATTTGGAGACATCAGCTTGGTCAGATGTGGAGTTGGAGGCCCATGCAGCAATGCTGGGCATCCCAGGGCATATTTTTGCTTTGACAAGGGCTCAGGCCAAAAAGCAAAAAGGACAGGGAAGCTTGGATCCTGGAACAATGGACCAAGTGCTCCCTAAAGCTAGGGCTAGTAGAAGCAAACCACTTCCTACTATCCCTCCCTCTACAGTGGATTCTACTTCTGAGGAAGAAGAATTCCCTCCCTGTGCAGAACCTACACCAGAGGAGCTGGAAGCAGACACTGCTGAGCTTTTGGGTGAAGGGGGGCCTGCCAGAGAGGAGCTGAGTGTGGCACAGCAAACCTGTCCCACATTAGAGGGTCTCAGACAGCAAGCTGACAAACAGGCTAATGGGGATGTCAGTGACTCTCACAGAGTTTACTGGGAGGACAACCTCTTGTACACTGAGCATAGGGATCCTAAACCTGGAGCTGCCAGGAGATTAGTGATTCCTCAGGAGTACAGAAAGTTCCTCCTAACACTGGCACATGACATTCCCCTAGCTGGGCACCTGGCTCAAATGAAAACTTGGGACAGATTGGTTCCATTGTTTCATTGGCCTAGGATGTCTGAGGACACAAAGGAATTTTGTAAGTCCTGTGAAACCTGTCAAGCCAGTGGCAAGACAGGTGGCACTCCAAAGGCACCCCTTATCCCACTGCCTGTGGTTGGGGTTCCCTTTGAAAGGGTAGGGGTTGACATAGTTGGCCCCCTTGACCCTCCTACTGCTTCAGGCAATAGGTTTATCTTGGTGGTAGTGGACCATGCCACAAGATATCCTGAAGCTATTCCTTTAAGGACCACTACAGCTCCTGCAGTGGCAAAGGCCCTCCTGGGAATATTTTCCAGGGTGGGCTTCCCAAAGGAAGTAGTATCAGACAGAGGAAGCAATTTCATGTCTGCATACTTAAAGGCCAGGTGGAAGGAGTGTGGTGTAACGTACAAGTTCACAACACCCTATCATCCACAAACAAATGGACTGGTGGAGAGATTTAATAAAACTCTCAAAGGCATGATTATGGGTCTCCCTGAAAAACTCCGCAGGAGATGGGATATCCTTCTACCATGCCTCCTTTTTGCCTACAGGGAGGTACCCCAGAAAGGAGTGGGCTTCAGCCCCTTTGAACTTCTTATTGGACACCCTGTTAGGGGTCCACTCACACTTGTAAAGGAGGGTTGGGAACAACCTTTAAAAGCTCCTAAACAGGATATTGTGGATTATGTACTTGGCCTCAGATCAAGGATGGCTGAGTACATGAAAAAGGCCAGTAAAAACCTTCAGGCCAGCCAAGAGCTCCAGAAGCAATGGCATGATCAGAAGGCTGTTTTGGTTCAGTACCAACCAGGGCAGAAAGTGTGGGTCTTGGAGCCTGTGGCCCCAAGAGCACTCCAAGATAAATGGAGTGGACCCCACACAATTGTTGAAAAGAAGGGTGAAGTCACCTACTTGGTTGACTTAGGCACTGCCAGGAGTCCCCTTAGGGTGCTCCATGTCAACAGACTGAAACCCTACTATGACAGGGCTGATCTCACCCTGCTCATGGCATTTGATGAGGGACAGGAAGAAGACAGTGATCCTCTACCTGATCTCTTCTCTTCCACAGAACAAGATGCTCTTGTGGAAGGTGTAGTTTTGGCTGATTGTCTTACTGCTGAGCAGAAAGATAATTGCATAAATCTCCTAGGACAATTTTCAGAACTCTTCTCTACTGTGCCAGGCACCACTTCTTGGTGTGAGCACACTATAGATACTGGAGACAGTTTACCTGTCAAAAGTAAGATCTATAGGCAGCCTGACCATGTCAGGGACTGCATAAAGCAAGAAGTTCAGAAAATGTTGGAACTAGGAGTGGTTGAGCACTCTGACAGTCCATGGGCTTCTCCTGTGGTACTGGTACCAAAACCCAATTCTAAAGATGGAAAGAAAGAAATGCGGTTTTGTGTAGACTATAGAGGTCTCAACTTGGGAACCAAAACTGATGCTCACCCTATACCCAGGGCAGATGAGCTCATAGATACACTGGCATCTGCCAAGTATCTAAGCACTTTTGATTTGACTGCAGGGTATTGGCAGATCAAATTGTCAGAAGATGCTAAACCTAAGACTGCATTTTCTACCATTGGAGGACATTACCAGTTTACTGTAATGCCTTTTGGTTTGAAAAATGCACCTGCCACTTTTCAGAGGTTGGTGAACACAGTCCTGCAAGGGCTGGAAGCTTTCAGTGCAGCATATTTGGACGATATAGCTGTCTTTAGCTCCAGCTGGGATGATCACCTGGTCCACCTATGGAAAGTTTTGGAGGCCCTGCAAAAGGCAGGCCTCACTATCAAGGCTTCAAAGTGCCAGATAGGGCAGGGTAAGGTGGTTTATCTGGGACACCTTGTTGGTGGGGAACAGATTGCACCACTTCAGGGGAAAATCCAAACTATTATTGATTGGGTTCCCCCTACCACTCAGACTCAGGTGAGAGCCTTCCTAGGCCTCACTGGGTATTACAGGAGGTTCATTAAGAACTATGGCTCCATTGCAGCCCCTCTTAATGACCTCACATCCAAGAAAATGCCTAAAAAGGTATTATGGACAGCAAGCTGTCAGAAAGCTTTTGAGGAGCTGAAGCAGGCCATGTGCTCTGCACCTGTCCTGAAAAGCCCTTGTTACTCTAAAAAATTCTATGTCCAAACTGATGCATCTGAATTAGGAGTAGGGGCAGTCCCATCACAACTTAATTCTGAGGGCCAGGATCAACCTGTTGCTTTTATTAGTAGAAGGTTGACCCCTAGAGAAAAGCGTTGGTCTGCCATTGAGAGGGAGGCCTTTGCTGTGGTCTGGGCTCTGAAGAAGTTGAGGCCATACCTGTTTGGCACTCACTTCATTGTTCAGACAGACCACAAACCTCTACTTTGGCTAAAACAAATGAAAGGTGAAAATCCTAAATTGTTGAGGTGGTCCATATCCCTACAGGGAATGGACTATACAGTGGAACATAGACCTGGGAGTAGCCACTCCAATGCAGATGCACTCTCCAGATATTTCCACTTAGACAATGAAGACTCATCAGGTCATGGCTAGTCTTATTGTCCTTCGTTTGGGGGGGGGGTTGTGTAGGAAAGTGCCATCTTGCCTGGCATGTTACCCCCATTTTTCACTGTATATATGTTGTTTTAGTTGTATGTGTCACTGGGACCCTGGTAACCCAGGGCCCCAGTGCTCATAAGTGTGCCTGAATGTGTTACCTGTGTAGTGACTAACTGACTCACTGAGGCTCTGCTAACCAGAACCTCAGTGGTTATGCTCTCTCATTACTTTCAAATTGTCACTAACAGGCTAGTGATCAATTTTACCAATTTACATTGGCTTACTGGAACACCCTTATAATTCCCTAGTATATGGTACTGAGGTACCCAGGGTATTGGGGTTCCAGGAGATCCCTATGGGCTGCAGCATTTCTTTTGCCACCCATAGGGAGCTCTGACAATTCTTACACAGGCCTGCCACTGCAGCCTGAGTGAAATAACGTCCACGTTATTTCACAGCCATTTTACACTGCACTTAAGTAACTTATAAGTCACCTATATGTCTAACCTTTACCTGGTAAAGGTTAGGTGCAAAGTTACTTAGTGTGAGGGCACCCTGGCACTAGCCAAGGTGCCCCCACATTGTTCAGGGCCAATTCCCTGAACTTTGTGAGTGCTGTGACACCATTACACGCGTGCACTACATATAGGTCACTACCTATATGTAGCTTCACAATGGTAACGCCGAATATGGCCATGTAACATGTCTATGATCATGGAATTGCCCCCTATATGCCATCCTGGCATAGTTGGCACAATCCCATGATCCCAGTGGTCTGTAGCACAGACCCTGGTACTGTCAAACTGCCCTTCCTGGGGTTTCTCTGCAGCTGCTGCTGCTGCCAACCCCTCAGACAGGCATCTGCCCTCCTGGGGTCCAGCCAGGCCTGGCCCAGGATGGCAGAACAAAGAACTTCCTCTGAGAGAGGGTGTGACACCCTCTCCCTTTGGAAAATGGTGTGAAGGCAGGGGAGGAGTAGCCTCCCCTAGCCTCTGGAAATGCTTTCTTGGGCACAGATGTGCCCAATTCTGCATAAGCCAGTCTTCACCGGTTCAGGGACCCCTTAGCCCCTGCTCTAGCGCGAAACTGGACAAAGGAAAGGGGAGTGACCACTCCCCTGACCTGCACCTCCCCTGGGAGGTGTCCAGAGCTCCTCCAGTGTGCTCCAGACCTCTGCCATCTTGGAAACAGAGGTGCTGCTGGCACACTGGACTGCTCTGAGTGGCCAGTGCCACCAGGTGACGTCAGAGACTCCTGCTGATAGGCTCCTTCAGGTGTTAGTAGCCTATCCTCTCTCCTAGGTAGCCAAACCCTCTTTTCTGGCTATTTAGGGTCTCTGTCTCTGGGGAAACTTTAGATAACGAATGCAAGAGCTCATCCGAGTTCCTCTGCATCTCTCTCTTCACCTTCTGATAAGGAATCGACTGCTGACCGCGCTGGAAGCCTGCAAACCTGCAACATAGTAGCAAAGACGACTACTGCAACTCTGTAACGCTGATCCTGAAGCCTTCTCGACTGTTTTCCTGCTTGTGCATGCTGTGGGGGTAGCCTGCCTCCTCTCTGCACCAGAAACTCCGAAGAAATCTCCCGTGGGTCGACGGAATCTTCCCCCTGCAACCGCAGGCACCAAAAAGCTGCATTACCGGTCCCTTGGGTCTCCTCTCAGCACGACGAGCGAGGTCCCTCGAATCCAGCGACTCTGTACAAGTGACCCCCACAGTCCAGTGACTCTTCAGTCCAAGTTTGGTGGAGGTAAGTCCTTGCCTCACCTTGCTGGGCTGCATTGCTGGGAACCGCGACTTTGCAGCTACTCCGGCCCCTGTGCACTTCCGGCAGAAATCCTTTGTGCACAGCCAAGCCTGGGTCCACGGCACTCTAACCTGCATTGCACGACTTTCTAAGTTGGTCTCCGGCGACGTGGGACTCCTTTGTGCAACTTCGGCGAGCACCATTTCACGCATCCTCGTAGTGCCTGTTTCTGGCACTTCTCCGGGTACTACCTGCTTCAGTGAGGGCTCTTTGTCTTGCTCGATGTCCCTTCTCTCTTCAGGTCCAATTTGCGACCTTCTGGTCCCTCCTGGGCCCCAGTAGCGTCCAAAAACGCTAAACGCACGATTTGGGTCTATCAAGGCTTGTTGGCGTTCTTTCGGCAGGAAAACACTTCTGCACGACTCTGCAAGGCGAGCGGGATCCGTCCACCAAAGGGAAAGTCTCTAGCCCTTTTCGTTCCTGCAGAAACCTCAGCTTCTTCTGTCCAGTCGAAGCTTCTTTGCACCCGCAGCTGGCATTTCCTGGGCATCTGCCCATCTCCGACTTGCTTGTGACTTTTGGACTTGGTCCCCTTGTTCCACAGGTACCCTAGATTGGAAATCCACAGTTGTTGCATTGCTGGTTTGTGTCTTTCCTGCATTATTCCTCTAACACGTCTACTTTGTCCTTCGGGGAACTTTAGTGCACTTTGCACTCACTTTTCAGGGTCTTGGGGAGGGTTATTTTTCTAACTCTCACTATTTTCTAATAGTCCCAGCGACCCTCTACAAGGTCACATAGGTTTGGGGTCCATTCGTGGTTCGCATTCCACTTTTGGAGTATATGGTTTGTGTTGCCCCTATCCCTATGTTTCCCCATTGCATCCTATTGTAACTATACATTGTTTGCACTGTTTTCTAAGACTATACTGCATATTTTTGCTATTGTGTATATATATCTTGTGTATATTTCCTATCCTCTCACTGAGGGTACACTCTGAGATACTTTGGCATATTGTCATAAAAATAAAGTACCTTTATTTTTAGTATAACTGTGTATTGTGTTTTCTTATGAGATTGTGCATATGACACTAAGTGGTACTGTAGTAGCTTCACACGTCTCCTAGTTCAGCCTAAGCTGCTCTGCTAAGCTACCATTATCTATCAGCCTAAGCTGCTAGACACCCTATACACTAATAAGGGATAACTGGGCCTGGTGCAAGGTGCAAGTACCCCTTGGTACTCACTACAAGCCAGTCCAGCCTCCTACATTGGTTGTGCAGTGGTGGGATAAGTGCTTGAGACTACTTACCACTCTTGTCATTGTACTTTTCATAAGAAAAAAATATACAAAACAAGGTCAGTGTATATACACATAGCCAAAAAGTTTTGCATTTCCTCTTTTCACTCTTTTCTAAGTGCTGAAAAGTACTTCTAAACTTTCAAAAAGTTCTTAAAAGTTTAAAAAGTTTTTTTCTGTCTTTCCAAAAAGTTCTGAAAACTTTTTTCTCTTTTGCTATCACTTTAACTCTCTCTAAAAATGTCTGGCACAGGCCAAAGTGTTGATCTGTCCAAACTTGCATATGACAACCTTAGCTGGAAAAGAGCAAGGAGTCTCTGTATAGAGAGAGGTTTGAGTGTAGGGAAGAATCCTTCCTTGGAACTGTTACTTAACATGCTTAGAGAACAGGATAAGGCCATAGGTGCCCCATCTGTTGAAAAAGTACCTAATAGTTCTCAATCTGATTCAGGGACTCCCCCAGGAAAAGATTCAGGAAAGAAACTTCCTAGCCTGCCCATTACTAGACAATCTAGCATAGATGGTAATGATGATGAGCCACACCAAATAAATAGTGTTGTCTCACATCATAGCAAAAGCATATATTCTCACCATACTGGTAGTAATGTTTCTGTAAACCAAGCTGTTAGGGTGCCTTCTGTAAGGGACAGGTCTCCTTCTGTTCATTCCCATCATAGCTCTGTTTCTCGAAATGTCCCTCCCACCAACCCTGATGACAGAATGTTAGAGAGGGAACTCAATAAGTTGAGGGTGGAACAAACCAGACTGAAGCTTAAAAAGCAACAGCTGGATTTGGATAGACAGTCTTTTGAATTAGAGAAGGAAAGACAGAAGTTGGGTTTAGATACCCATGGTGGCAGCAGCAGTATTCCCCATAGTCATCCTGCAAAAGAGCATGATTCCAGGAATCTGCACAAGATAGTTCCCCCTTATAAGGAGGGGGATGACATTAACAAGTGGTTTGCTGCACTTGAGAGGGCCTGTGTTGTACAGGATGTCCCTCAAAGGCAGTGGGCTGCTATCCTATGGCTATCATTTAGTGGAAAAGGTAGCGATAGGCTCCTTACTGTGAAAGAAAATGATGCTAATAATTTCCAAGTTCTTAAGAATGCACTCCTGGATGGTTATGGCTTAACCACTGAACAGTACAGGATAAAGTTCAGAGAGACCAAAAAGGAGTCTTCACAAGACTGGGTTGATTTCATTGACCAGGCAGTGAAGGCCTTGGAGGGGTGGTTACATGGCAGTAAAGTTACTGATTATGACAGCCTGTATAACTTGATCCTGAGAGAGCATATTCTTAATAATTGTGTGTCTGATTTGTTGCACCAGTACTTGGTGGACTCTGATCTGACCTCTCCCCAAGAATTGGGAAAGAAGGCAGACAAATGGGTCAGAACAAGAGTGAACAGAAAAGTTCATACAGGGGGTGACAAAGATGGCAACAAAAAGAAGGATGGTAAGTCTTCTGACAAGGGTGGGGACAAATCTAAAAATGAGTCTTCATCAGGCCCACAAAAACACTCTGGTGGGGGTGGTGGGTCCAAATCCTCCTTTAATCAGAACAAGGAAAAGAAACCATGGTGCTATTTATGTAAAATAAAAGGCCATTGGACAACAGATCCCAGTTGTCCAAAGAAAGGCACCACAGCTCCTACCACTACAACCCCTACTGCTACACCTAGTGTCCCTACTAATAGCAGTGGTGGTGGGAGCAAACCTACTAATAGCCAATCCAAGGGAGTAGCTGGGCTCACTTTTGGTAACTTAGTTGGGGTTGGTCTGATTAGGGAGACCACAGAGGCTACTTTAGTCTCTGAAGGGGCTATTGATTTAGCCACTTTGGTTGCTTGCCCCCATAACTTGGAGAAGTACAAGCAACTAACCCTAATAAATGGTGTTGAGGTCCAGGCCTACAGGGACACAGGTGCCAGTGTCACAATGGTGATTGAGAAACTGGTGCACCCTGAACAACACATACTTGGACACCAGTACCAAGTAACCAATGCTCACAACATAACACAAAGCCACCCCATGGCTGTTGTAAATCTCAACTGGGGGGGGGGTTACTGGTCCAAAGAAAGTTGTGGTAGCCACAGATTTACCTGTAGACTGTCTACTAGGAAATGATTTGGAGACATCAGCTTGGTCAGATGTGGAGTTGGAGGCCCATGCAGCAATGCTGGGCATCCCAGGGCATATTTTTGCTTTGACAAGGGCTCAGGCCAAAAAGCAAAAAGGACAGGGAAGCTTGGATCCTGGAACAATGGACCAAGTGCTCCCTAAAGCTAGGGCTAGTAGAAGCAAACCACTTCCTACTATCCCTCCCTCTACAGTGGATTCTACTTCTGAGGAAGAAGAATTCCCTCCATGTGCAGAACCTACACCAGAGGAGCTGGAAGCAGATACTGCTGAGCTTTTGGGTGAAGGGGGGCCTGCCAGGGAGAAGCTGAGTCTGGCACAGCAAACCTGTCCCACATTAGAGGGTCTAAGACAGCAAGCTGTCAAACAGGCTAATGGGGATGTCAGTGACTCTCACAGAGTTTACTGGGAGGACAACCTCTTGTACACTGAGCATAGGGATCCTAAACCTGGAGCTGCCAGGAGATTAGTGATTCCTCAGGAGTACAGAAAGTTCCTCCTAACACTGGCACATGACATTCCCCTAGCTGGGCACCTGGCTCAAATGAAAACTTGGGACAGATTGGTTCCATTGTTTCATTGGCCTAGGATGTCTGAGGACACAAAGGAATTTTGTAAGTCCTGTGAAACCTGTCAAGCCAGTGGCAAGACAGGTGGCACTCCAAAGGCACCCCTTATCCCACTGCCTGTGGTTGGGGTTCTCTTTGAAAGGGTAGGGGTTGACATAGTTGGCCCCCTTGACCCTCCTACTGCTTCAGGCAATAGGTTTATCTTGGTGGTAGTGGACCATGCCACAAGATATCCTGAAGCTGTTCCTTTAAGGACCACTACAGCTCCTGCAGTGGCAAAGGCCCTCCTGGGAATATTTTCCAGGGTGGGCTTCCCAAAGGAAGTAGTATCAGACAGAGGAAGCAATTTCATGTCTGCATACTTAAAGGCCAGGTGGAAGGAGTGTGGTGTAACGTACAAGTTCACAACACACTATAATCCACAAACAAATGGACTGGTGGAGAGATTTAATAAAACTCTCAAAGGCATGATTATGGGTCTCCCTGAAAAACTCCGCAGGAGATGGGATATCCTTCTACCATGCCTCCTTTTTGCCTAAAGGGAGGTACCCCAGAAAGGAGTGGGCTTCAGCCCCTTTGAACTTCTTATTGGACACCCTGTTAGGGGTCCACTCACACTTGTAAAGGAGGGTTGGGAACAACCTTTAAAAGCTCCTAAACAGGATATTGTGGATTATGTACTTGGCCTCAGATCAAGGATGGCTGAGTACATGAAAAAGGCCAGTAAAAACCTTCAGGCCAGCCAAGAGCTCCAGAAGCAATGGCATGATCAGAAGGCTGTTTTGGTTCAGTACCAACCAGGGCAGAAAGTGTGGGTCTTGGAGCCTGTGGCCCCAAGAGCACTCCAAGATAAATGGAGTGGACCCCACACAATTGTTGAAAAGAAGGGTGAAGTCACCTACTTGGTTGACTTAGGCACTGCCAGGAGTCCCCTTAGGGTGCTCCATGTCAACAGACTGAAACCCTACTATGACAGGGCTGATCTCACCCTGCTCATGGCATTTGATGAGGGACAGGAAGAAGACAGTGATCCTCTACCTGATCTCTTCTCTTCCACAGAACAAGATGCTCTTGTGGAAGGTGTAGTTTTGGCTGATTGTCTTACTGCTGAGCAGAAAGATAATTGCATAAATCTCCTAGGACAATTTTCAGAACTCTTCTCTACTGTGCCAGGCACCACTTCTTGGTGTGAGCACACTATAGATACTGGAGACAGTTTACCTGTCAAAAGTAAGATCTATAGGCAGCCTGACCATGTCAGGGACTGCATAAAGCAAGAAGTTCAGAAAATGTTGGAACTAGGAGTGGTTGAGCACTCTGACAGTCCATGGGCTTCTCCTGTGGTACTGGTACCAAAACCCAATTCTAAAGATGGAAAGAAAGAAATGCGGTTTTGTGTAGACTATAGAGGTCTCAACTTGGTAACCAAAACTGATGCTCACCCTATACCCAGGGCAGATGAGCTCATAGATACACTGGCATCTGCCAAGTATCTAAGCACTTTTGATTTGACTGCAGGGTATTGGCAGATCAAATTGTCAGAAGATGCTAAACCTAAGACTGCATTTTCTACCATTGGAGGACATTACCAGTTTACTGTAATGCCTTTTGGTTTGAAAAATGCACCTGCCACTTTTCAGAGGTTGGTGAACACAGTCCTGCAAGGGCTGGAAGCTTTCAGTGCAGCATATTTGGACGATATAGCTGTCTTTAGCTCCAGCTGGGATGATCACCTGGTCCACCTATGGAAAGTTTTGGAGGCCCTGCAAAAGGCAGGCCTCACTATCAAGGCTTCAAAGTGCCAGATAGGGCAGGGTAAGGTGGTTTATCTGGGACACCTTGTTGGTGGGGAACAGATTGCACCACTTCAGGGGAAAATCCAAACTATTATTGATTGGGTTCCCCCTACCACTCAGACTCAGGTGAGAGCCTTCCTAGGCCTCACTGGGTATTACAGGAGGTTCATTAAGAACTATGGCTCCATTGCAGCCCCTCTTAATGACCTCACATCCAAGAAAATGCCTAAAAAGGTATTATGGACAGCAAGCTGTCAGAAAGCTTTTGAGGAGCTGAAGCAGGCCATGTGCTCTGCACCTGTCCTGAAAAGCCCTTGTTACTCTAAAAAATTCTATGTCCAAACTGATGCATCTGAATTAGGAGTAGGGGCAGTCCCATCACAACTTAATTCTGAGGGCCAGGATCAACCTGTTGCTTTTATTAGTAGAAGGTTGACCCCTAGAGAAAAGCGTTGGTCTGCCATTGAGAGGGAGGCCTTTGCTGTGGTCTGGGCTCTGAAGAAGTTGAGGCCATACCTGTTTGGCACTCACTTCATTGTTCAGACAGACCACAAACCTCTACTTTGGCTAAAACAAATGAAAGGTGAAAATCCTAAATTGTTGAGGTGGTCCATATCCCTACAGGGAATGGACTATACAGTGGAACATAGACCTGGGAGTAGCCACTCCAATGCAGATGGACTCTCCAGATATTTCCACTTAGACAATGAAGACTCATCAGGTCATGGCTAGTCTTATTGTCCTTCGTTTGGGGGGGGGGGGTTGTGTAGGAAAGTGCCATCTTGCCTGGCATGTTACCCCCATTTTTCACTTTATATATGTTGTTTTAGTTGTATGTGTCACTGGGACCCTGGTAACCCAGGGCCCCAGTGCTCATAAGTGTGCCTGAATGTGTTACCTGTGTAGTGACTAACTGACTCACTGAGGCTCTGCTAACCAGAACCTCAGTGGTTATGCTCTCTCATTACTTTCAAATTGTCACTAACAGGCTAGTGATCAATTTTACCAATTTACATTGGCTTACTGGAACACCCTTATAATTCCCTAGTATATGGTACTGAGGTACCCAGGGTATTGGGGTTCCAGGAGATCCCTATGGGCTGCAGCATTTCTTTTGCCACCCATAGGGAGCTCTGACAATTCTTACACAGGCCTGCCACTGCAGCCTGAGTGAAATAACGTCCACGTTATTTCACAGCCATTTTACACTGCACTTAAGTAACTTATAAGTCACCTATATGTCTAACCTTTACCTGGTAAAGGTTAGGTGCAAAGTTACTTAGTGTGAGGGCACCCTGGCACTAGCCAAGGTGCCCCCACATTGTTCAGAGCCAATTCCCTGAACTTTGTGAGTGCGGGGACACCATTACACGTGTGCACTACATATAGGTCACTACCTATATGTAGCTTCACAATGGTAACTCCGAATATGGCCATGTAACATGTCTATGATCATGGAATTGCCCCCTCTATGCCATCCTGGCATAGTTGGCACAATCCCATGATCCCAGTGGTCTGTAGCACAGACCCTGGTACTGTCAAACTGCCCTTCCTGGGGTTTCTCTGCAGCTGCTGCTGCTGCCAACCCCTCAGACAGGCATCTGCCCTCCTGGGGTCCAGCCAGGCCTGGCCCAGGATGGCAGAACAAAGAACTTCCTCTGAGAGAGGGTGTGACACCCTCTCCCTTTGGAAAATGGTGTGAAGGCAGGGGAGGAGTAGCCTCCCCCAGCCTCTGGAAATGCTTTCTTGGGCACAGATGTGCCCAGTTCTGCATAAGCCAGTCTACACCGGTTCATGGACCCCTTAGCCCCTGCTCTGGTGCGAAACTGGACAAAGGAAAGGGGAGTGACCACTCCCCTGACCTGCACCTCCCCTGGGAGGTGTCCAGAGCTCCTCCAGTGTGCTCCAGACCTCTGCCATCTTGGAAACAGAGGTGCTGCTGGCACACTGGACTGCTCTGAGTGGCCAGTGCCACCAGGTGACGTCAGAGACTCCTGCTGATAGGCTCCTTCAGGTGTTAGTAGCCTATCCTCTCTCCTAGGTAGCCAAACCCTCTTTTCTGGCTATTTAGGGTCTCTGTCTCTGGGGAAACTTTAGATAACGAATGCAAGAGCTCATCCGAGTTCCTCTGCATCTCTCTCTTCACCTTCTGATAAGGAATCGACTGCTGACCGCGCTGGAAGCCTGCATACCTGCAACATAGTAGCAAAGACGACTACTGCAACTCTGTAAAGCTGATCCTGCCGCCTTCTCGACTGTTTTCCTGCTTGTGCATGCTGTGGGGGTAGCCTGCCTCCTCTCTGCACCAGAAGCTCTGAAGAAATCTCCCGTGGGTCGACGGAATCTTCCCCCTGCAACCGCAGGCACCAAAAAGCTGCATTACCGGTCCCTTGGGTCTCCTCTCAGCACGACGAGCGAGGTCCCTTGAATCCAGCGACTCTATCCAAGTGACCCCCACAGTCCAGTGACTCTTCAGTCCAAGTTTGGTGGAGGTAAGTCCTTGCCTCACCTCGCTGGGCTGCATTGCTGGGAACCGCGACTTTGCAGCTAATCCGGCCACTGTGCACTTCCGGCGGAAATCCTTTGTGCACATCCAAGCCTGGGTCCACGGCACTCTAACCTGCATTGCACGACTTTCTAAGTTGGTCTCCGGCGACGTGGGACTCCTTTGTGCAACTTTGGCGAGCACCTTTTCACGCATCCTTGTAGTGCCTGTTTCTGGCATTTCTCCGGGTGCTACCTGCTTTAGTGAGGGCTCTTTGTCTTGCTCGACGTCCCCTCTCTCTTCAGGTCCAATTTGCGACCTCCTGGTCCCTCCTGGGCCCCAGCAGCGTCCAAAAACAGCAAATGCACGATTTGCGGCTAGCAAGGCTTGTTGGCGTTCTTTCGGCGGGAAAACACTTCTGCACGACTCTCCTAGGCGAGTGGGATCCGTCCACTAAAGGGGAAGTCTCTAGCCCTTTTCGTTCCTGCAGAAACCTCAGCTTCTTCTGTCCAGTCGAAGCTTCTTTGCACCCGCAGCTGGCATTTCCTGGGCATCTGACCATCTCCGACTTGCTTGTGACTTTTGGACTTGGTCCCCTTGTTCCACAGGTACCCTAGATTGGAAATCCACAGTTGTTGCATTGCTGGTTTGTGTCTTTCCTGCAATATTCCTCTAACACGACTACTTTGTCCTTAGGGGAACTTTAGTGCACTTTGCACTCACTTTTCAGGGTCTTGGGGAGGGTTATTTTTCTAACTCTCACTATTTTCTAATAGTCCCAGCGACCCTCTACAAGGTCACATAGGTTTGGGGTCCATTCGTGGTTCGCATTCCACTTTTGGAGTATATGGTTTGTGTTGCCCCTATCCCTATGTTTCCCCATTGCATCCTATTGTAACTATACATTGTTTGCACTGTTTTCTAAGACTATACTGCATATTTTTGCTATTGTGTATATATATCTTGTGTATATTTCCTATCCTCTCACTGAGGGTACACTCTGAGATACTTTGGCATATTGTCATAAAAATAAAGTACCTTTATTTTTAGTATAACTGTGTATTGTGTTTTCTTATGATATTGTGCATATGACACTAAGTGGTACTGTAGTAGCTTCACACGTCTCCTAGTTCAGCCTAAGCTGCTCTGCTAAGCTACCATTATCTATCAGCCTAAGCTGCTAGACACCCTATACACTAATAAGGGATAACTGGGCCTGGTGCAAGGTGCAAGTACCCCTTGGTACTCACTACAAGCCAGTCCAGCCTCCTACACAGGGTAACCCATCTGCAGCCCTCCAAGTACCATGGTCTGAAAACAGCAACAAAACAGTCATTTGTACATCAGGAGCCATCTGGCAATGCTGTCAACAGGATCCATATCCATCCATTACAAGAATCAATCATGGTCCTATGTAAGCCCACTAAAAAGTTTCAACGTAGATCCCATGAGGGACCAAAATGCAAGTTCTCTAATCCAAAGCTTGAGACATTGACCAATGAGATTGTAAAACACCACAACACATACATCATGGGCCAGATTATGTCGTGCTGCAAGATATTGTTGTTGGGCATAAACAGGTATATATTTTTGATGCTCAATTCTAAAATGTTAGATTAGTGTTAAATG
The DNA here is from genome assembly GCF_031143425.1 of Pleurodeles waltl. Taxonomy (NCBI): domain Eukaryota; kingdom Metazoa; phylum Chordata; class Amphibia; order Caudata; family Salamandridae; genus Pleurodeles; species Pleurodeles waltl. The sequence goes on from NC_090439.1 coordinate 1,172,507,596, forward strand.
CTGTAATAAATACAACCCAAGATGCTTTGTCCCTCACTACATTTCTTTGTGTTGAAAGCTCTCTGTTGATTCATGCTTTGGCAGTAGCGTAGCATTCGCACTCTTGCTCCTGTTGGTGATGTATGAGAGGCAGAGACGCTAACCCTACCACGACCATAGGCAAAACTTCCACATTGCTTGAATACACCTTCCTTGAAGCCCAGTTGAGTCCGCTGGGGTGGCATTGTTCCTACCCCAGTGTGAAAGGTGGCCGATGATGAAGCATGCTACAATACGTTGTGGGTAACACGACCTCTTAAATATCTTTTTACAACTCTACCCTACTTCATTTTTTTTCAATATGTTTTTATTGATTTATCTAAGGTGGGTACTTACCAAATATGGCAGAAAGCTGTTCACAATAATATATATTCCGCTAACAATTTTGAGGCAAAACGTACGAACAGTTGGCACAGATATACATGTCAGAGCCATTGCAATCATGGAGAATGTATAACACCAATACTGAAAGTGTTGCAGAGGCGGAAATTTATCATCAATAAGAACATGGTTTTATACAGAACATAAGAAATTCAACTGTGGTGTCTGGCCCTTTGCATTCAGCCATTTGTCTGGTTGGCTGTGCGAAACGAGGGGGGGGGGAGGGGGAAGAGGAGCAGAGAGCAGGGCTCCCAGCACTGGGCAAAGTAAGGTTAGATTTGGTGTGGATCCATGTTGGGGTGGCTGTGGGACCCTATTGGATCTACTCATCTCTTTTTCGGACCTGAAGATAGCAGCCGAAGTTTCGGCTCTGAAGCCGGATGCTGTAATTTCAGATCTGAAGATTGTAGACGTCGGCTCGGCTCGGAGGTGGAGCTTCTTATTTGTTTGCTTGACTCCGACACCGAAACAGGCGTGGCCTATTGATGGGGTGACTTGGCCTTTTTCAGCGCCGAACCCATGGGCCGGTCGCCGATAACTTTCTTTCGGGTGGAACCATGGCTTTCCAGCAGTGATGCACCCAAGGCCTTGCTAGATTTTTTGGAAGTGGGTGTAGGGACAGGTGTACTCACATGCTGTGCCGCTGTGATCAGTTGGCTGTTGTTGTAGGAAAGTACCATCTTGCCTGGCATGTTGCCCCCATTTTCACTGTATGGATGTCTGTTTTTACCCATGTGTCACTGGGATCGTGCCAGGCAGGACCCGAGTGCTCATAATGTGTGCCCTGTATGTGTTCCCTGTGTGGTGCCTAACTGTATCACTGAGGCTCTGCTAACCGGAACCTCAGTGTTTATGCTCTCTCTGCTTTTCACAATTGACACTGCAGGCTAGTGACTATCCTCACCAATTCTCATTGGCACACTGGAACACCCTTATAATTCCCTTGTATATGGTACCTAGGTACCCAGGGTATTCGGGTTCCAGGAGATCCCTATGGGATGCAGCATTTCTTTTGCCACCCATAGGGAGCTCAGACAATTCTTGCAAAGGACTGCCACTGCAGCCTGAGTGAAATAATGCCCACGTTATTTCACAGCCATTTTTCACTGCACATAAGTAACTTATAAGTCACCTATATGTCTAACCCTCACTTGGTGAAGGTTGGGTGCCAAGTTACTTAGTGTGTGGGCACCCTGGCACTAGCCAAGGTGCCCCCACACTGTTCACGGCAAATCCCCGGACTTTGTGAGTGCGGGGACACCATTACACGCGTGCACTACAAATAGGTCACTACCTATAGGTAGTGTCACAATGGCAACTCCAAACATGGCCATGTAACATGTCTAGGATCATGGAATTGTCACCCCAATAACATTCTGGTATTGGGGGAACAATTCCATGTATCCCCGGGTCTCTAGCACAGAACCTGGGTACTGCCAAACTGCCTTTCCGGGGTCTCCACTGCAGCTGCTGCTGCTGCCAACCCCTCAGACAGGATTCTGCCCCCCTGGGGCATGGGCAGCCCAGTACCAGGAAGGCAGAACAAAGGATTTCCTCTGAGAGAGGGTGTTACACCCTCTCCCTTTGGAAATAGGTGTGAAGGGCTGGGGAGGAGTAGCCTCCCCCAGCCTCTGGAAATGCTTTGATGGGCACATATGGTGCCCATCTCTGCATAAGACAGTCTACACCGGTTCAGGGATCCCCCAGCCCTGCTCTAGCACGAAACTGGAGAAAGGAAAGGGGAGTGACCACTCCCCTGACCAGTACCTCCCAGGGGAGGTGCCCAGAGCTCCTCCAGTGTGTCCCAGACCTCTGCCATCTTGGAAACAGAGGTGTTGGGGGCACACTGGACTGCTCTGAGTGGCCAGTGCCAGCATGTGACGTCAGAGGCTCCTTCTGATAGGCTCTTACCTCTCTTGGTAGCCAATCCTCCTAACCTGGTAGCCAAACCTCCTTTTCTGGCTATTTAGGGTCTCTGCTTTGGGGAATTCTTCAGATAACGAATGCAAGAGCTCACCAGAGTTCCTCTGCATCTCCCTCTTCACCTTCTTCCAAGGATCGACCGCTGACTGCTCCAGGACACCTGCAAAACCGCAACAAAGTAGCAAGACGACTACCAGCAACATTGTAGTGCATAATCCTGCCGGCTTTCTCGACTGTTTCCTGGTGGTGCAGGCTCTGGGGTTAGCCTGCCTTCACCCTGCACCAGAAGCTCTTAAGAAATCTCCAGTGGGTCGACGGCATCTTCCCCCTGCTAACGCAGGCACCAAAAGACTGCATCACTGGTCCTCTGGGTCCCCTCTCATCCTGACGAGCTGGTCCCTGGAACACAGCAACTCTGTCCAAGTGACTCCCACAGTCCAGTGACTCTTCAGTCCAAGTTTGGTGGAGATAAGTCCTTGCCTCCCCACGCTAGACTGCAAAGCTGTGTACTGTGTGATTTGCAGCTGGTCCGGCTCCAGTGCACTCTTCCAGGATTTCCTTCATGCACAGCCAAGCCTGGGTCCCCAGCACTCTGTCCTGCAGTGCACAACCTTCTGAGTTGTCCTCCGGCGTCGTGGGACTCCCTTTTGTAACTTCGCGTGGACTCCGGTTCACTCTTCTTCCAAGTGCCTGTCGGAGTACTTCAGCGGGTGATGCCTGCTTCTGTGAGGGCTCTCTGAGTTGCTGAGTGCCCCCTCTGTCTCCTCTTCCAAAAGGCGACATCCTGGTCCTTTCTGGCCCTCAGCAGCACCCAAAAACCTCTACCACAACCCTTGCAGGTAGCAAGGCTTGTTTGCGGTCTTTCTGTGTGGGAACACCTTTGCAAGCTTCATCGCGACGTGGGACATCCATTTTCCAAAGGAGAAGTTCCTAGTCCTCTTCTTTCTTGCAGCACTCCAAGCTTCTTCCAACCGGTGGCAGCTTCCTTGCACCTTCAGCTGGGGTTTCCTCGGCTCCTGCCCCCCCGGACCCTGTTGCGACTATTGGACTTGGTCCCCTTGTCTTACAGGTACTCAGGTCCGGAAATCCGTTGCAGAATCCCCCTATCACGACCTCTGTGCTCTCTGGGGGTAGTAGGTGTACTTTACTGCTACTTTTCAGGGTCTTGGGGTGGGGTATTTTTCTAACCCTCACTGTTTTCTTACAGTCCCAACGACCCTCTACAAGCTCACCTAGGTCTGGGGTCCATTCATGGTTCGCATTCCACTTTTGGAGTATATGGTTTGTGTTGCCCCTATACCTATGTGCTCCTATTGCAACCTATTGTAATTCTACACTTTTTGCATTACTTTTCTTGCTCTTACTTACCTGATTTGGGTTTGTGTACATATAACTTGTGTATATTGCTTACCTTCTTACTGAGGGTACTCACTGAGATACTTTTGGCATCTTGTCATAAAAATAAAGTACCTTTATTTTTAGTACTTCTGTGTATTGTGTTTTCTTATGATATTGTGCATATGACACCAGTGGTATAGTAGGAGCTTTGCATGTCTCCTAGTTCAGCCTAAGCTGCTTTGTCATAGCTACCTTCTATCAGTCTAAGCTGCCAGAAACACCTCTTCTACACTAATAAGGGATAACTGGACATGGCACAAGGTGTAAGTACCTTTGGTACCCACTACAAGCCAGGCCAGCCTCCTGCAATATGGCAAAAGAGACACTGCACAAGCAAGTTCTACCCCATTTAAGGGTTCTAGGCTGCCCCCTTCCCAGACTGTCAAGTTTTCTCTTTTTGCTGGAGACCACACACTAGCATTTACATTGGATGAAATTATAGCGGCCCTTTTCTACTTGAAAAAATCTGAAGCCTGTGTCCCTGATAGTATTCCTGTGGATTTATTTTATTCAGACCCATACATCTGGATCCCCTATCTGAATATTTTAACGAATGGGGAAGCAAATGGTGAGGAGACCCCAGAGTCAGGGAGTTGTGCTGTAATAGTTCCAATCCACAAGAATGGGGCCATGGACATTCCATCAAATTATAGACCGGTCAGCCTAATTGATAACACTCAGAAGATCTTTTGCTGGCAGGTTTGAGTGCGTTTGCAGGAGTGGATGGGGGAACATGGCATCTTGTCCCATTTCCAGTCAGAGTTTTGCGAAAATATAGGGACAATAGATTGTATTGTATTGTATTGTAATCGTATTTATATAGCGCTTACTACCCCTGACGAGGCGTCGAATCGCTTTTCGATGAGTAGCACGCTACTCCGGTACCCAACAAGAATTAGTGATGGATTAGTATAATTTAATAAGGAGTACAGTTTTAGTATTATTATGAGTTAATTTGAGTTGCGGATATGAGAGTTTGTTAGTTAGATTGACTGGAGTAATGGAGGGGTGGAGGAGGAAAGAAATCCAGAAGTGTTAATTGGGAGTTAATCCTTCATTTGCTCAATCCAAAGGCTTGAGATGAATAAAAGGGGGGCGGAGGGGAAAGAGGATGTGGAAGGGTTAGGGAGAGCATAGTAGCAGGGTGAGATGAATGCAGGAGAATTTAGTAGGGTTGTGTGGGAGGTCACAGAGGTAGAGTGAGGTTTGGTGAGTTAGATGTGGGGGTGGAGGGATGAGCTTAGGCAGAGATATTTAGGAGATGGAAGTGGTCGAAGGGATTTGGGATGAGTCCGAGTGAGAATGGAGGATAGTTTGATAGAGACATGACATAAGAGCGATGAGTAGATAAGTGTGATAAAAAGAGAGCAGAAATTCATAGAAACATGCCAGGCACAGAAACAACATATACACATATATATATATATTTATACACACACATGACTATACACACACACATCTGCACATACAATACATAATTAGAAACATGGGTAAAAAATACTTAGTCGTCCATCCATCATCCTGGTAAAAAGGCGGGAACTTCCCCACCTACCTCGAGGGTGGACGGGGCGTGGCCCAGCGGGCGGAGCCCACAGGTGCTCCACAAAGGGAGAAACCCTCCACTCTGTGTCTCCAGCAGAGGAAGACAGAAACCGCGCGTCCCAGTCAGACACAGACCACGCTCCAGCACATCATCAGCTCACCTCCAGGAAGGATTCCAGATCCCCTCCGCCATGGGATCTCTGAGCGCACAGCCCCGCCCCGCCCCATCCCTGCTAAGCCCAAGAGCCAGGGTGGGCCGTCCCTTCCAGAAGGTGAGCTTCAAACCGCAGCATCTGCCGCGTCCACATTGTACACTAGGGTACGTGATGGGCCACGGGGGCAAAACGTCTTCAGCAACCTTGTGTGCCCCCGGCAATGTCATTGCCACTAGTGCGTCCCCGCGGAGATGTCCTCGCGCCCCTGCGCATCAACGACGCACCACGCGAGTCGGCGGCAAACGCAGTGGGGTCGCCTTGGAAAGCTGTCCATCATTCTGGCAAGAGGTGGGAATTCCCCTACCTATTTCGAGGGTTGACGGGGCGTGGCTCAGCGGGCGGAGCTTACAGGTGCTTCATAAAGGGGGAACCTTCTACTCTGTGTCTCCAGGAGAGGAAGATAGAAACCGCGCGTCACAGTCAGATACAGATTACGCTCCAGTACATCATCAGTTCACCTCCAGGAAGGATTCTGGATCTTCCTCTGCTATGGGATCTCTGAGCGCACAGCCTTGCTTTATCTTTGCCAAGCCCGAGAGTTAGGGTGGCTTGTCCTTTCCAGAAGCTGAGCTTCGACTGCGGCACCTGCTACGTTTATATTGGTAAGTGCTTCCTTTGAGGTTTAGTTTCTGTAAAATGAGCATCGTGGCCTACACAACCGGAGTATTTTCTACGAGTATGTCAGTAAGCGTTACCTAGCATGTTTTATATACCCTGTTTATATTGTACAATAGGGGTACGTGATGGGCCACGGGGTAAACGTCTCCAGCAACCTTGTGTGCCTTTGGCAATGTTATTGTTACTAGTGCGTCTTTGTGGAGATGTCCTCGTGCTTCTGCGCATCAATAACACACCACCGGAATCGGCGGTAAAACGCAGTGGGGTCGTTTTGGAAAGCTGTCCGTCATCCTGGCAAGAGGCGGGAATTCCCTACCTACTTCGAGGGTGGACGGGGCGTGGCTCAGCGGGCGGAGCTTACAGGTGCTTCATAAAGGGAGAACCTTCTACTCTGTGCCTCCAGGAGAGGAAGATAGAACCCGCGCGTCACAGTTAGATACAGATTACGCTCTAGTACATCATCAGTTCACCTCCAGGAAGGATTCTGGATCTTTTTTTGCTATGGGATCTCTGAGCGCACAGCCTTGCTTTATCTTTGCCAAGCCCGAGAGTTAGGGTGGCTTGTCCTTTCCAGAAGCTGAGCTTCAACTGGGGCACCTGCTACGTTTATATTGGTAAGTGTTTCCTGTTGAGGTTTAGTTTCTGTAGAAATGAGCATCGTGACCGAACCAACCGGAGTATTTTCTACGAGTATGTCAGTAAGCGTTACCTAGCATGTTTTATACGCCCCGTTTATATTGTACACTAGGGGTACCTGACGGGCCACGGGGTAAACGTCTCCAGCAACCTTGTGTGCCTTTGGCAATGTTATTGTTACTAGTGTGTCTCTGTGGAGATGTCCTCGTGCTTCTGTGCATCAACAACGCACCACCGGAATCGGCGGTAAAACGCAGTGGGGTCGTTTTGCAAAGCTGTCCATCATCCTGGTAAAAGGCGGGAATTCCTTTACCTACATTCGAGGGTGTACGGGGCGTGGCTCAGCGGGCGGAGCTTACAGGTGCTTCATAAAGGGAGACCTTCTACTCTGTGTCTCCAGGAGAGGAAGATAGAACCCGCGCGTCACAGTCAGATACAGATTACGTTCTAGTACATCATCAGTTCACCTCCAGGAAGGATTCTGGATCTTTTTTTGCTATGGGATCTCTGAGCGCACAGCCTTGCTTTATCTTTGCCAAGCCCGAGAGTTAGGGTGGCTTGTCCTTTCCAGAAGCTGAGCTTCAACTGGGGCACCTGCTACGTTTATATTGGTAAGTGTTTCCTGTTGAGGTTTAGTTTCTGTAAAAATGAGCATCGTGACCGAACCAACCGGAGTATTTTCTACGAGTATGTCAGTAAGCGTTACCTAGCATGTTTTATACGCCCCGTTTATATTGTACACTAGGGGTACCTGATGGGCCACGGGGTAAACGTCTCCAGCAACCTTGTATGCCTTTGGCAATGTTATTGTTACTAGTGTGTCTCTGTGGGGATGTCCTCGTGCTTCTGTGCATCAACAACGCACCACCGGAATCGGTGGTAAACGCAGTGGGGTCGTTTTGGAAGGCTGTCCGTCATCCTGGTAAAAGGCGGGAATTCCTTTACCTACATTCGAGGGTGGACGGGGCGTGGCTCAGCGGGCGGAGCTTACAGGTGCTTCATAAAGGGAGAACCTTCTACTCTGTGTCTCCAGGAGAGGGAGATAGAACCTGCGCGTCATAGTCAGATACAGATTACGCTCTAGTACATCATCAGTTCACCTCCAGGAAGGATTCTAGATCTTTTTCTGCTATGGGATCTCTGGGCGCACAGCCTTGCTTTAGTTTCCAAGGAAACTATAAATCAATAGAAATATACATATAATCTGACAAAAATATTTATCCCCATAGGCATATGCAGTTCATAGTTGTTTGAAAAAGGTGGTTATGAAGGAAAGAGCCAACTCTTGAGTAGTTTCCTGAAAACAAGAAAGTTATCTGTGGCTCTTATAGTTGGGGGTAATGAATTCCATAGTTTGGCTGCTTGGACGGAGAAGGATGTACCACCTACAGTCTTTTTCTTGTATGGTGGTGTTCTAAGGCGGGGTGCCAGTCTTGAGCGGAGGGTTCTTTGTTGGATGTATTTGGTAATTTTCTTTCTGATGAAAAGCGGTCCTGTTCCATGTATAGCTTTGTGGGTGATACAAAGCAGCTTGAAAGTGCATCTTCTGGCAACGGGTAGCCAGTGTAGTGCTCTCAAGGCAGGGGAGATGTGGGCTTGCGGCTTTATATGTAGTAGTAGCCTGGCTGCGGAATTCTGGATACGTTGTAGTTTTTTCATAACAGATAGAGATGATCCATGGTAGAGGCTATTGGCATAATCCAGTTTGGATAATACAAGTGAGATAGTAGCTTGCACCTTGTGTGGAAATCCGAGGTGAGGGAAAATGCGTCGTAAAGTCTTTAAGGTGATGAAGCTTGTGCGTGCTAATTTGTCTACTTGGGCATTCAAAGTTAGTTTGGAATCCATGGTGATTCCTAGGTTTTTCACTTCCTTGGATAATTGAGGAGGTGGTCCGAGATCGTCAGGCCAGCCGCACAGAGGGTCATAATGTTTCCAGTCACCACATGTGAGTATTTCAGTTTTGGAGGTATTTAGTTTGAGATGGCTCCAGGTCATCCACTGATCAACGGCTCTGAGGCAACTGAAGATTTGAGAGTTTTCAATGTTTTTGGGGTCTTCTAATTGAAGTAGTATTTGTGTGTCATCTGCATAGTTGTAGCATGTGAGATGGAAATCATTGATCAGTTCTGGTAAAGATATCATGTAGATGTTAAAAAGCAAAGGTGAGATGATTGACCCTTGGGGGACCCCTGTTTTTGTGAGGTAGGGTTCGGATGAGAAGGGGGGTGAGTGGATGATATTTGTTCTTTTTTGGAGATAGGAAGTAATCCAGTCGAGCGCAATCCCTTGTATGCCGGCTTCGTGGAGTCTTTGAGTTAGGGTGTCATGGTCAACTGTATCAAAGGCAGCTGAGAGGTCCAAGAGAAGTAGTGCAGCAACTCCATTTCGGTCAACTGTGTTTTTAAGATCGTCCCAGATTGCCATGAGTGCCGATTCAGTGCTTCTTCCTGGGCGGAATCCAGTTTGGAAGTCTGAAAGTATAGAGTTGTCTTCAATGAATTGTGACATCTGGGCGAATGCTGCTCTTTCTATCAATTTGCCCAGGAAAGGTCCATTTGTGATAGGTCTGTAGTTGTTTGGGTCTTGCGGGTCTAGATTTGTTTTCTTTAATAATGGTCGTATGTATGCCTTTTTCAGGTCTGTAGGAAAAGTTCCTGAAGTTAAAGAGTTGTTGATGATTCTTCTTACAGGTGTGGCAGCGGAAGTAGATAGCAGGATGTTCTTGAAGATCTGTGGTGGGCAAGGGTCAGAAGGGCAACCAGAAGGTCTGCTTGCTTTGACTAAATCCATAAATTCATCCTGGGATATTTGTTTGAAGGACTGTAGAGGTTGGGATGGTTTATTCTTAAAGGGTATTTTAGTAAAGGGGTTGGTGCTGATGGTTTTCTTCTGTTTTAAATAGGAGTCCAGTGTGTCTGCCTTGGTTGTGTAGTGAGTTGCCAATTTGTTTGTGAAATCTTGAGTGGTGGGATGACTTCCTTCCATGCATGTGGGTTTTCGAAATTCATTGAGAATTTTGTAAAATTCCTTGGTTGTAGATTGAGCATTTAGAATTCTGTCTGAGTAGTATCTTTTTTTTAGCTTTTTTGATTGATGATTTGTATATCCTGTTAAGTTTGTGTAGCTGCAGTTTGTCTTGACTGTTGTTTGTTTTGAGCCAGGTCCGCTGCAACTTTCTGATTTGTTTTTTAATCTTTTTAAGTTCTGTGTTTCTCCAAGGTGTTGGTTTTCTTTTGTCATGTTTAGTTTTTCTGAGTGGTATTAGGACATCAAAAGCTTCCTGTAGCCACTCATAAAGTTTAGGTACAGAATTGATTGTATCTAGATCTGTCTTTGCTGTTAGTTGTGTTTCTAAGTGATCCAAATTGAGTTTTCTCCATGGTCGATAGGTGTATGTATGTAGGTGGTTGTGGGGTGTGTTGATTTGTGGAGTTGTCTGTCGGAAAGTTATCAGATGTTGGTCTGACCAGGTGGTTGGTGTGATGCTATGAATAGTAACAAGTTCAGGCTTAGCAAAAATGACATCTAGGATGTGACCAGCGATGTGTGTGGGATAGTGTACAATCTGATGTAGATTCAATGCGAGTAGGCCAGTGGTGATAGCTTTTGGATGGGGCATATTGGGTTTGTCAAACCAAATGTTTAGATCCCCAAGAATGCATAGATTGGAGTATAGTGTAATAAGGTTTGAGACTATGTCAAGAAAGGCATCTGGGAAAGTGGAGTTGTTAGGTGGAGGTCTGTAAAGGAGGAGAAAGTTACAGGTGGAAGTTGGAGTAGGGTGGCATCTGGTAAGGAGGGCTTCACAACCTTGTATGGAGATGTTGTCTGAAATTCCACTATATGACTATTTGCTGGAAATACATTATTATCAAGAAGGACAAATTGTTTGTAACCTTTAAGGATATGTACGCCGCTTTGGATTTAGTACTGAGACATATCCTCTGGGATTGCCTGGATCAGATGGGTTTGTCCCAGGACCTTCTACATTTACTAATTAGACTGCGCACGGACACGTATGCCGAGGTGAGGTGGAATGATCTAGGTGGCTTGTCTCCCCGGATTCTGACTGAGCAGGGCATGCGTCAGGGTTGTGTTCTTGCATTGATGCTTTTTTCGTATTTTTATGTATGGAGTGGTGGATGCGATAAAGAATTGCCAGCATGATGCTCCTAAAATTGCCAGTGCTTATGCCCCTGTTTTGCTTTTTGCGGATGACACACTGCTACATTCCCATACTCCAGTGGGCTTGCAACAACTCTTCAAGCATTCTGTGGAATTTAGTATATGCAGAGGCCTTGAGATAAATACAGGTAGATCCAATGCTGCTCTATAAAAACAAGCTGCTCGGGGTGGATCTATCATAGACTGTGTGAAGTGTTTTGACTACTTGGGAGTCAGGGTCACGGAGAGGCTAACCTGGGACTTTCAGATAAAAAAAATGCAACTCTCTTTTGTCCAGTATTGGATCTTTCAAAGATTCACAGTTTTGAATCATTCCCCTTTGTCAAGCTGGGAGTCCCACGGTTTCATTAAATAGCAGTATAGAGAAATCTTTAAATATACAATGTTAAAGTGCATTAACTTTTACAGCTTATTCACATCATTTAAAAAGACCCGAAGTCCAGCCAATCAGTCGACAGCACCATTTAGAACCCTCACCACAGAAGCTCCAGTCTCTCAGATTTTCTACTGCACATTGTGTGAAGGGAGTTTCCCTGAGCTCTGCTAAGTTTAATTCATTCCATCGTCTGGAAATCTTTATAATGTCTGATGCCTCAAAGAAAGGTCTCTTTAGATCCTGCTAACCTTGTTGAAAGAAGAGACTGCGTGGGGATGACCCACATAAGGACTGCCTCTACTCTCAGCACAAGGGGAAGGATTGGAAGGTATGCTGCACCTTTTCATCAAAAACCTTGAAGGACAAGGAGGGGAGACTCCTTTTATGGTTACAAAAGGCCAAGACATTGAAACCTACATTTTCTGTGGAAGATAGTGACACTTCTGGTAGGTCCCGCAGAAGGGAAAGGTCCTTGACCAGGAGATCTCTGGGGAAAGCAGGAAGGCCCTAAAAACTTATCATCATGGGTCACTAAAAGATCTGCAGAAAAAGGATAAAACGCTAAAATTCTCCTCACAAACTTCCTCCTCTGAGCCTAGCACACCATGTACCAAGACTTTAGAACACCCAGATACCTCTTCTTCAGATCTGTCTATGACGAGGCATAAAACCCATTCAAAAACACTTTCAACAATGTCTTCACTGTCGACAGTGCTGTCGTTGAGACCGCTTGTAGGAAAGTACCATCTTGCCTGGCATGTTACCCCCATTTTTCACTGTATATATGTTGTTTTAGTTGTATGTGTCACTGGGACCCTGTTCTCCAGGGCCCCAGTGCTCATAAGTGTGCCTGAATGTGTTACCTGTGTAGTGACTAACTGTCTCACTGAGGCTCTGCTAATCAGAACCTCAGTGGTTATGCTCTCTCATTTCTTTCAAATTGTCACTGACAGGCTAGTGACCAATTTTACCAATTTACATTGGCTTACTGGAACACCCTTATAATTCCCTAGTATGTGGTACTGAGGTACCCAGGGTTTTGGGGTTCCAGGAGATCCCTATGGGCTGCAGCATTTCTTTTGCCACCCATAGGGAGCTCTGACAAATCTTACACAGGCCTGCCACTGCAGCCTGAGTGAAATAACGTCCACGTTATTTCACAGCCATTTTTCACTGCACTTAAGTAACTTATAAGTCACCTATATGTCTAACCTTTACCTAGTAAAGGTTGGGTGCTAAGTTACTTAGTGTGAGGGCACCCTGGCACTAGCCAAGGTGCCCCCACATTGTTCAGGGCCAATTCCCCGGACTTTGTGAGTGCGGGGACACCATTACACGTGTGCACTACATATAGGTCACTACCTATATGTAGCTTCACAATGGTAACTCCGAATATGGCCATGTAATATGTCTATGATCATGGAATTGCCCCCTCTATACCATCCTGGCATAGTTGGCACAATCCCATGATCCCAGTGTTCTGTAGCACAGACCCTGGTACTGCCAAACTGCCTTTCCCGGGGTTTCACTGCAGCTGCTGCTGCTGCCAACCCCTCAGACAGGCATCTGCCCTCCTGGGGTCCAGCCAGGCCTGGCCCAGGATGGCAGAACAAAGGACTTCCTCTGAGAGAGGGTGTTACACCCTCTCCCTTTGAAAAATGGTGTGAAGGCAGGGGAGGAGTAGCCTCCCCCAGCCTCTGGAAATGCTTTCTTGGGCACAGATGTGCCCAATTCTGCATAAGCCAGTCTACACCGGGTTAGGGGACCCCTTAGCCCTGCTCTGGCGCGAAACTGGACAAAGGAAAGGGGAGTGACCACTCCCCTGACCTGCACCTCCCCTGGGAGGTGTCCAGAGCTCCTCCAGTGTGCTCCAGACCTCTGCCATCTTGGAAACAGAGGTGCTGCTGGCACACTGGACTGCTCTGAGTGGCCAGTGCCACCAGGTGACGTCAGAGACTCCTTGTGATAGGCTCCTACAGGTGTTGCTAGCCTATCCTCTCTCCTAGGTAGCCAAACCCTCTTTTCTGGCTATTTAGGGTCTCTGTCTCTTGGGATTCCTTAGATAACGAATGCAAGAGCTCATCCGAGTTTCTCTGCATCTCGCTCTTCACCTTCTGCCAAGGAATCGACTGCTGACCGCGCTGGAAGCCTGCAAAACTGCAACATAGTAGCAAAGACGACTACTGCAACTCTGTAACGCTGATCCTGCCGCCTTCTCGACTGTTTTCCTGGTGGTGCATGCTGTGGGGGTAGTCTGCCTCCTCTCTGCACTAGAAGCTCCGAAGAAATCTCCCGTGGGTTGACGGAATCTTCCCCCTGCAACCGCAGGCACCAAAAAGCTGCATTACCGGTCCCTTGGGTCTCCTCTCAGCACGACGAGCGAGGTCCCTCGAATCCAGCAACTCTGTCCAAGTGACTCCCACAGTCCAGTGACTCTTCAGTCCAAGTTTGGTGGAGGTAAGTCCTTGCCTCACCTCGCTAGACTGCATTGCTGGGAACCGCGACTTTTGCAGCTACTCCGGCCCCTGTGCACTTCCGGCGGAAATCCTGGGTCCACGGCACTCTAACCTGCATTGCACGACTTTCTAAGTTGGTCTCCAGCGACGTGGGACTCCTTTGTGTAACTTCGGGTGAGAAACCATTTCATGCATCCTCGTAGTGCCTGTTTCTGGCACTTCTCCGGGTGCTGTCTGCTGCTAAGTGGGCTCTTTGTCTTGCTCGACGTCCCCTCTACCTCCTGGTCCAATTTGCGACCTCCTGGTCCCTCCTGGGCCACAGCAGCGTCCAAAAACGCTAACCGCACGATCTGCAGCTAGCAAGGCTTGTTGGCGTTCTTTCGGCACGACTCTACAAGGCAAGAGGGATCCGTCCTCCAAAGGGGAAGTCTCTAGCCCTTTGCGTTCCTGCAGAAACCGCAGCTTCTTCTATCCAGTAGCAGCTTCTTTGCACCCGCAGCTGGCATTTCCTGGGCATCTGCCCATCTCCGACTTGCTTGTGACTTTTGGACTTGGCCCCCTTGTTCCACAGGTACCCCAGATTGGAAATCCAGCGTTGTTGCATTGTTGGTTTGTGTCTTTCCTGCCTTATTCCCCTATCACGACTTCTTTGTCCTTTGGGGAACTTTGGTGCACTTTGCACTCACTTTTCAGGGTCTTGGGGTGGGCTATTTTTCTAACCCTCACTATTTTCTAATAGTCCCAGCGACCCTCTACAAGGTCACATAGGTTTAGGGTACATTCGTGGTTCGCATTCCACTTTTGGAGTATATGGTTTGTGTTGCCCCTATCCCTATGTGTCCCCATTGCATCCTATTGTAACTATACATTGTTTGCACTGTTTTCTAAGACTATACTGCATATTTCTGGTATTGTGTATATATATCTTGTGTATATTTCCTATCCTCTCACTGAGGGTACACTCTGAGATACTTTGGCATATTGTCATAAAAATAAAGTACCTTTATTTTTAGTATAACTGTGTATTGTGTTTTCTTATGATATTGTGCATATGACACTAAGTGGTACTGTAGTAGCTTCACACGTCTCCTAGTTCAGCCTAAGCTTCTCTGCTAAGCTACCATTATCTATCAGCCTAAGCTGCTAGACACCCTATACACTAATAAGGGATAACTGGGCCTGGTGCAAGGTGCAAGTACCCCTAGGTACTCACTACAAGCCAGTCCAGCCTCCTACACCGCTACAGTGACATTCACCACTGTCTTGTTGATGAGACCGTTGACGGCAACAACACCATCTGCTGATGCTCCAATCCCGTCAATGAAGATTTCCTTGCTGAAGAAGACTCCATTGACGACGCCACCATCGGCCACGATCATGCCGACGACCTTTACCACCATTGCCTTGTCGACAATGACACTGTTGACAATTGTAAAAATTTCAAAGACCTTCTTAAGGCCTCAAGATACCTCCCCAAGCAAGTTTTCACTATACTCTCCAAGCCATCTACTAGACCTAGAGGAATCAGAGTATGAAAGTTCATATGGCCCAGCACACAGTCCAGCTGAACTCCAGGTGAAATACCAGGATGATGACATAGAAGAAGAGGAGGAGGAGTCATATTATGGCCACTACTACAGGCCAAACAGAGGCATTTACCATACTATAATTACAATCCTAATCCACCACTTAGACAGATTGACGTTCAGATGCCTCTCTCCCTTGTATAGGATTTGCAGGCTATGCTGCAGAACTACAGTGGAAGGGTCCCAGAATCTCTTCAGAACCAACCAGCAGCTCCACCACCTCCACCTACTCTGGTAACACTATGACCTATTCCCACAAAAATAACGCCAAGGATGACTCTGGATTCCAATATCACAGTGCCCCCAAAGGAGAATCCATCTTTATCAGAATATGACAGAAAAGCTGGTGAGAACCCGGACACTCATCCACACCGTGATGAGTGAGATGATTATCTGATCTCTACTCCATCGCCACCAACACCTCATCCTGCAGACTCGCTCCCACTATACTCACTTTCATACATGTAAAGGTTTTGAAATCATCAGGAGGACTGAAAGTGATCATGACCCCCAGAAGATGATACTTGATCCCACATTTGACCAGTTGATGTCCATCTCCTTGAGTTTGAGTTCATGTGCCATTCTTTTTCCTCCATCCTTAGCTTGGCTAACTGCAGCTCCCGCTTGAGCTTCCTCTCCTCCATCCTGTCCTCTAACTTCACTTGTGACAGGTCTCTGGAAGACATACTGCTCCCTGCCTCATCCTGGGTATCCAGACTTTCCTCCTGGGGGCAGAGGGGCTCTTCCTTCAGCTCAGGGTCCTTCTCTAGGCCTTACTCCTCATCCTCATTGAGACCCAGACCCCCCCTTGGGATCAGCATCCTCTGTTACTGCTTGCAGCCTCTTGTCCTCCTCACATGCTTGGAGAGCTATCTGTTGATCCCCCTTGGAAGCTTTTCTGCCCACATTCAGTCCCCTCTCCTTGCACATCATTTGGAGCTTCAGCCCTAGTGAGGTTGTCAGCATTCATTAGATCCATCTCCATTGTAGGGTTACATAAATTTAGAAAACAAAAGACTGTGGAGACTAACAAGAATCTCAAAAGAGGTCAATGATGACAAATTATTCATCTGGGATGTTTGTGTAACACAAGTCTTGAACCACACTAATGAACACCAATGTGGGAAATTGGGTTGTTATTTGACTGGCGTGTGATCTCTGGTCATGCAACAGCCACCATCCCTAGCAGGGTGAACCACAAAAAGTCACTAAATTAACCCTGGGTAGGTTGGCACAAAAAGCAGTCAGGCTTAACTTAGAGGGAATGTGTAAAGTATTTATGCAGCGCATACACAGTAATAAAGATCAGTCAGAAAAATCCCAATTTAGAATAATAGAGTAAATGTTAATAAATTATTTGACACCACAATTACAAAAATCCAAATAGTAGAACTGGAGTTATGAATTTTTTAAGTTTATGGTTCAAAACCATGCCCAAAGGATAAAAGCAGCAACCGCAGAATTTTTTTAATTTTTTTTTTTAGTATATTTATTTATTGATTTTCACATATTTAGTTTCAGATAGTACAATGCAATATAATGTTTTTTTTGTTTCAGATTGTTGAAGTGTAAGTATGATCTTAATATATAGAAAAAACAGAACAATAACTGCTCATTTTGCCGTCGATTCCTTCTCATCTAGTAGTTAAATTATTGCATATATCAGCATATGTGTTATATATTGTCAATTCCGCCAACTGTGTCAGCGACTTGCAGATTAATCGTTAACGCCCATATGAGAAGTAAAGAGAAGGTGAAAAAAGGGGAAAGAAAAAAGATTAACAAAGTTAACAACATTAACAATCACCACGCGAACATTTCGTTTTGCAGTTATCGTGGAGTGTCATGGGTACAGTGAGGGCCAGGCCAGAAACGAGTGCTGAGGGTCAGGCTTAAGTGCACTTTCGTACTGGTGTCTTGTCATGTGTGTGGGCTTGTAGTGACTGTGTGTATTTGTCGTTGGTGACCGTCTGGTTCATGGTGGATGCAGGTCGTTTTTAGCTTCCACCTTTAGTATTAAGGACTCTCAGTACTCCGTTCCTGAGTTCACAATGCCCTGTTTTCGGAGCCATCTTAAGTGATGGGCTTCTGCTTTAGACCATATCAGAAGGTCCCTCAACCATTGCGATAAGGATGGAGGGGCTTGGGATTTCCATGCCATGGCTATCCTGCGTTTGAACAGTACCAGTGCTAAGTCTATGAATCTGTGGAGATGTTTGTCCCGTTTTGTTTTGGGTCTAATATTTAACAGGCAAGAAGACGGTGTCTCAGGTAGGGGATAGTCCGTTATTTCCGTGATTGTTGCAATAATTATGTGCCAGACACTACGTAGTGTTGGGCAATCCCATACCATGTGATAAAATCCCGCTGGGGATGTAGCACATCTCGGGCAGGCTGGTACATGTGTGAGATACATACGGTGGAGCCGTTTTGGGTCTAGGTATGCTTGGTGTATGTAGTTGAATTAAGTAAATCTGAATCTGGCATTACGGGAGACCTCCTTTACTGAGCGTAATGCTGAGTTCCACTCTGGTGTAGTCAGTGGTTGTGACAACGCAGTGTTTCATTTTTCATGTGCTGTTTGTAGTGGGGCAATAATGGGTGCACGAAGTGCTGTGTATATAGTGGTAACAATGCGTTTAGTTGTCGTTGCCGATAAAATAGCATGTAAGGCGTGAGATGTTGGTGATTCGATATTCCCCGGACCCCATATGTGACGCATACCTTGTATTAAAGTGTAATAGGTGATGAATTGCCCTGGAGCAATATCATATTCAGTTCTCATACCTCAGAAAGATTTAAGTACACCATCCAAGAAGAGGTGTTCTGTTCGTGTAATGCCCTTTTCTGCCCACAGTACTCTTGTATGGGCTGGTATAGTCTATGGTACACCAGGTATATCCCATAGTGCTTTCGCCGGGGAGCATGGGGGGGGGTGAACGTTTGGGGTGTAAGTATCGATGCCATGAAGCGTGTGCCGCTTTCATTAGTGGATTCAGTTTATGACCTCCCTTCTTAGTGTTGGTCAACCAAGTGCACAGTGCTGTATTGCCCAGTTGGGCTAGTACCTCACGTGTTTCCGGGTGGAGCGAAGAGGACAACCATGTGGTTGGCCATTGCAGCTGTGCTGCTGCGTAATAGGATTCAACAACGTTTTTCTCCCCATATTAAATCCAGTAATAGACTGTTCAGAGCTCTGAAGAAGGCACGTGGTACTACAATAGGCAGAGCTGAGAAATAATACAGCAACCGAGGTAGAATTAACATCTTAGATACAGAAAGTGAGAGATGTACGAGAGGACGTCAGTGCTCTAGTTAAGTTGCCATCCATGAGGTTGTTGGACGAGTGGTAGATATGTATTCCTAGGAATTTGAAAGTGTCATATTGCCATTGCAGTTTTGTGTTATTGGCAAGAAGGTGTCTAGCGGGAGGATATAGTACTAGTGGAAACACGCATGATTTAGGCCAATTGACCTGAAGTCCTGATGCTGTCCCAAAAAGTGAGAGTAGGTGCTCAAGTTCAGGGAGCGTGGAGTGCACATCTCTGATATATATAAGGGCATCATCCGCATACAGGGACACCACATGGAATCTTTGAGAGTCCCATATTCCCCAGGCTTCGGCTTTGGTGCGTAGGTAACATGCTAAAGGTTCCATGGCCAAAGCAAATAGCAACGGCGATAGTGGGCAGCCCTGACATGTGCCTCGTTGTATGTTGAAGCAGTTCGATATTACCCTGTTTGTCTTCACTCTAGCTAATGGATCACCGTATAGTGTCTTCACCCAGCGCACTAGGTATGGCCCAAATCCCATTTTTCCCAGGCAAGCAAATAAGAAGTCCCAACCTAATGTGTCAAAGGCCTTCTCTATGTCCAAAGAGACCGCTACACAGTGAATGTCCTCCGCTGATGTGTTGTGTATTAAGTGTATAAGGCGTCTGATATTAATGTGTGTGGTGCGGCCTGGTATAAAACCTGATTGATCCTGGTGTACTAAGGAGTTCATTACAGGTAGCAGGCGGTTAGCAAGTATCTTACCTAATATTTTGCAATCTAGGTTGAGTAATGATAAGGGACGGTAGGATCTTACATCAGACGGATCACGCCCTGATTTGGGGAGCACTACAATAAGAGCCTCCCGCATTGAGAGTGGTAGGGAGCCCTGTTGGAATGCCTCTTGATAGACCTCTAATAGTCGTGGAAAGAGGGTAGTGGGGTATGTAGCATAGTATTCGATGGGCAAGCCATCGGTGCCTGGAGTCTTGCCGCGCGCCATCTGTTTGACCGCAGTTGCAATTTCGTCTAGTTGTATGGGTTCCTCTATGATTTTGCGCTGTGTGTCTGATAATTTAGGAAGTGGCACCTCATCTAGGAAGCTGCATGCTCTCTCTGCGTTTAAATCCGCCGGCCGTTCATAGAGCAGTTGGTAGTAAGTGTGGAAAGCATCGTTTATTGCGAGCTGTGACGTGGCCATATGTCCATCTGGCAACAGGATGGACATTACTGGTGTTTTATGGTTCACTTCTGGGAGGAGCCAAACAAGCACCTTACCCGAACAAACACCCTGAGCATGTTGTAAGGCCATGCGTGTGCGGTAGTCATAATGGCTTAGAGTGGATTCTGCTTCGTGCCTACTTCGTCTAAGTTGGCGTAGTTCTGTAGGGGATCCGGAGGGTTCCGTGGCATGAATTTCTTGTTGGTGCAGTTCACGTTCAATCTTTATGAGATCACGTGTTAGTTGCTGTTGTATTCCCCAAGTTGTGGCCATACAATGACCCCGGATAACCACTTTATGTGACTCCCACTCTATTGTGCGGGAAGAAGCGGTGTTAGCGTTTGTTAGGAAATATTGTTGTATAGTGTCTAACAATGACTCGCGAAATGGAGGGTCTAATAAGGCCTCCGTTGGTAAACGCCAAGTGGGTATAGCGGGTTGTGGGGTGCCCCAATGCAAAAGTGGTGTTAGTGGGTTGTGATCGGAGTGTGTTTTAGCCAGATATTCTGTGTGATTCAGAAGGGGGCTGCTACTGGTGGTACTGAATAGTATATCTATCCTTGTGTGAAGGTCATGTACCGAGGAGTAATATGAATATTCACGTTCTTGTGGGTGACTCGAACGCCACACAACAACCAACCTCATGTGTGTGCTCCAGGTTCGAAGATGACGGGGGTTGCGTAGACCGGGGGCAGCCGATATTGGGGGATGAGATCGATCTAGTTGAGGATCCATAATGCAGTTAAAATCTCCGCCCCAGATCGTCGGGGCAAGTGGATCATGAAATAAGGCAGGTGTGAGGGAATCTAGGAAGGGGATCTGATTAGTGTTTGGGGCATAGACAGCTGCTAGGTTAATTGGTGTGCCGTCTAGCTTACCCTCCAATATCACATATCTACCTTCCTTGTCTATTGTCTGGGATGTGAGGGCAAAGGGAGTACCAGGAGCCAGCCATATTAGAACGCCTTTGGCAAGTGCTGACGTAACAGTGCCATATATTTGACCTCACCAGCGAGACCTTACCTTCGTTAATTCTACTTTCGTGAGATGCGTTTCCTGGAGCGTTGCGATGTGAACACCATATCGCTTAAGATATGAGTGTATGTTAGAACGTTTGGTGTATGTTGCCATGCCTCTCACATTCCAGGTCGAGATTCTATATTGTGGGGGTTGGGTCGGTCGTTGTGTATGAGACATCATTCATAAAATGTTACGGAAAATATTGCCGACAGTATATCCCAGTTGCACCCTATGTTTTCAAGGATTTGATTCTGGATGGGTAGCTGAGGCGTCTTGGCCCTATGTTTCGAGCTACGGTGATTTTCAACACTGCATGTCAATGAGCCTGGGGAAACATGTAAAAAACCAGTAAGAAAAAACCCCAACGGCAAAAACATTCCCTCCCGGGCCGCAGCTATATAGTGTGCCGCCCAATATGTACTAACTATTAACAAGTAACAAGTTTCTCTGTAACTCTGTGAACAACGCATCCAGAGGTACATTGTGATGGGGTAGTGTTAATTTTCGGTGAGAGTATGACTCTCAGTGGCAGCTATGGTCAAGCACTCCAAAGTTCCCTCGGGAGGAAGTGTGGTTACAGGTCAGTGAATGCAACTCATAAATCAAAGAGCGTACAGCATAATCAATAAATCAGTGTCCAGTCAAATATTTATTTTCATGATGAAAAGAAGTATATTATATTTAACTTTACCCATTCAAAGAAATGCTACAACATTTATAAACAATAAACATTTCCTCTTGAGGTTGGAGCTATAGTGTTTTGCGAGCAAATCCCTATCCCACCTGCTCTTTTTAGGGGTTATTTCTCACTCCCTGGTGATCGCGTCCAGGGAATGTTCACTAGTAGGCGTTAACTCAAGAGTTCACTCCGACTCTTTGTAAAATAGTCAAAAGTGTCTTTGAGACGCTGCGCTCTCAACAGTGAGGTCTGCGGCACAAAGGCACTGCTCCAGTGTTGATTAGAGAGTTGGCTGCACACAACTCTCTCATGATTAGATTACACGCAGTCAGCTCCAGCAGCGATCAGATATGCTCCGGTGCTCCTCCTGTACGGTAAGTCTTGTGCTACAACACAAGGTGTGGGGGGAAGAATCGTATTCCTATGTTCCCGGGGGGGTTCCGGTGATGAGGCGATGCACACCTGGCATCTTCCTGAGTTTCATGGAGGGAGCTTTGGTCAGTCCTCAAGGCTTTGTGGCGGCTTATGGGTCATGGCATCACATCCCCTGGGTGACAGCCTGATACAGCCACCCATGTATCAGTAGGCCCTCCTGGCATTTGGGGTTGCTGTAGCACTACTGGCCAAGATGCCGGCCGTCATCACATGGTAAGTCTGTACCAAGGTGGCTTCTGCTGGCATATGGGGACACCACAACAGGTGCCGCACCGACTTCACTCATCATCACACAGCACTCTGCACACAGTTCTCTTCACATTGGCCCCTTCCTGGCATACATGGGTTACCGACTTGAATCTGCACATTGGTAATGACCCAATCAGAGCAGCAGCCGTCTTCTCAGACCTCGCACCTGGAGTCCACTCGGTTGGGCTCCCCAGTGGAACTCACTCATTCCAACACTCTCCTCTTCCTCGCAGTATACACTGGTCTTGGAAACCAGGCAGGCACTAGTGATCCAGCCTCCAGAGCAGGTGGTCTTTATTTGTCTATGTGTTGTCTCTAAGGGTCACTCCACCACCATCCCATTATGGTAGATGGTTTTGTAGAACATGAAATTGAGGATGTCCTCACTTTCAGATTTAATCATGGTCCGTTACAATATCAGAAAGCTTGGACAGGGTGGAATCTAGTTTTGCTAACTCACCTAGTTCAATCCAAGCATTCTTTGCCTGCTTTCCTAGTAAGCCTTTGGGTGGTTGGGGCTGTGAGAGAAGTGCACTGTCAGGATGCAGACTAAGAGTGTTAGGAAGATTAGGTTCAATTTCCGTGGGTCAGGCTGTAGATATTGTCTTAACTTACATAGCTATTTACTTAGTTGCCGACATTTGCAACGAGGATATCGCTTATGGACGGTCACTCCTGATCTTTAGGATTTATCATGGTCCTGCAACTCTCTCCATTTCTGCTGTACATCTTATTACAAACCTTTGATGCTTTACTTTCTCCGGAGATTCACTAGAGGAGACAACCTTTTTGGAGCATTTACATCATTGAATCTGTTCCATATACTAGACACAGCTTTCTTATAATACTGACCGTCTCTGATATGGATACATTTTGCTGACATCTCAGCATTGAAAAATTCACTGTATGACGAAAGACGAGTTGGCTGTTAATGAAAATCTTTATGTTCAGAGGCTACTACTGTTGGCTGTATATGAACGAACTGGTTACACAGAGCCACAGTTGACGGGAATAAAAACCACACTTGACAATGGAGAAGATCATTGTATTATATATATATATATATATATGTGTGTAACATAAAAAGTTTACCTAGAAATTTTAGAAACATATCTATATATATATTTTACCTAGTGGCTGTCACGACTAGTTAGGACCATCTTCCCATAGAAAAAAAATCATTTTTGACTTGCCTATATCTTTGGCACTGTTTGACGAATCTTCGTAAAAGTTACCAAACAAAAGTGCTCCGGTGATTCTTGTTGTGCATGAAAAGGTTTGGGCTGATCCATAATGCAGGGCAGAGAAGGGGGAGGGTCAAAAAAGTTGTGTTTCCCATGTTAATTCTCATTGGACCTTTAGACACAACCACAGATGCCGCCATGTCACAGCAAACACTCTGTCAAACAGCTCTCCCTTGCTGCGAGCAGAGGTTTCCACAGTCACCCTGCCAGCAAAGATGCATGCCAATTTTAAGTGAATTTTTAAATTCTATTTCCTAACTATAACACCCCTGTAACCTTTGTTTTTTCAGTATATATATATATATATATATATATATATATATATATATATATATATATATAATATATATATATATAATATATATATATATATATATATATATATATGTGTGTGTGTGTGTATTTATATACATCTCCACAGTCTATATTAAAGGCTACAAATGGCTAATTTACATTGAGTTTTTCTTTTATAAACATCTCACCAGACTCAAGCATTTCTGTAAATCAGAAAAGAAATAGCAAAGAGTGCACATAGGTGGGAATATTCAGTGCTTATGACTATTGATGAAGATCGCATTGAAGAGAACCAAAGGTATTACTTCACTTGTATATTTCTTTAGCTCATCACAGTTCTGACTCAGTTTGCTGCTAATGTGTATGTTTAATGGGGGGTTTTGTTGCTTGTACAGGGTAAGGCATAGCAAAGACAGGGGGTGTTCATGCTTTTCTTCTGTGTTGTTGTTGCTCACTTTTCTCCCTTTGCCTCTTGAGGTCTCAGCAAGGCGGATTAATTTCAAGTCCTTTGATCTCATCACTGGGGGTGCGCTGTAAGAAACAAAACCCCAATATTCAGTCAACATTCAGTATGCTACATTTGGCTACAGTATACATGAACACAGGGATGTCTTACAAAATAACACTGTTATTGTTTTTGTTCTTTTTACACATTTTACACTTTGTTCAGATACTTTGGATAAAAACACACACTGGAGGTTAGGCTAAAGGCAGTTCAGGAAAAAATGACCCAAATTGTGGCTGGTACTATTGGTCGTGGCTTCCATTCATTACCTACCAACAGGGTATTGCTTCAACAGTAAGATTCCTTCTACGAAAGAACACAATCACGTTACATCAGGGCAGGGCTTGTAATCGCTAGTGCTCCTCTCCTTACACCTATGTCACTACAAGTAACTTCTGGGGAGCGCAGGGTGCTGGGCACCTTACTGGTGGCTTCAGTGTAATCTGTCTGTAATTACAAATTAACGGCTAATCTCTGATACCTGTGCAAACAGGAATTTGCAAGAGGATCCGAATGATGAGTTATGTGTTAATTCTCACACCCTCCTGGTAGAGTCCGGTACATTACATCTGCTGAAATGTATCTGGAAGGGGAATAGCCTGGAAAAAAGCAAAGCTTGTGAAATTCAGTATTTTTAGGCCAATTCTTTATTTTCTGCCTCATTTGCCTCTTGAAACTCGAAATAGCAGGTATTTACCAAACATGCTAAATACTTCTCACTGGGGTAATAGTATTTACCATGGTTAGCAAACACTCCACTGTATTCCACCCAGCTGGCAATGAGGGCCTTTAATTGAGCTGTAATAGAATCTAATTTAAGATGCTAGATCAGAGGCCTGCCTACAAATTTGTGGGAGTATCCCCCAGCTCAAAGTAGTACAGACCAAGCCCTGTAGGTTTACACTTTAGGAAGTGGTGAGGATGTAGAAATCAAGCACCACTGCAGAGCAGTTAAAAGATGAAGAATGAAAAGTTAATCCTAGATCTCCATTGTGGGAATCATCTGTAAGGTAAAACAAATTGAAAAAATCCCATGCCACATCTAGGATCATAAGGGCCCAATATTCTGAAGGCATTTGCGGCTTTAACTGATGATGCCACCATCTAAATAACTTCCTGGCCCAAATTATCTATCCACCAGCTGTCTGTCAGAAAGAGCTGACAATGGCATGATTGGGTTTTTTGATCTGCGTTGGACCGCTGACATTTTGATAAAGTTGGGCTTCAGATGGCCCATAAGGCAGGCAGGGGCTGAAACTTTGACCCTGTACTCCTTTTCCAAATGGATTACTCCAGCTGGAACCATAGTCGGCATCTTGACTGGCTTTGAATAACTGTTTCTTAAAATCATAAAAGAAGCATTGTTGCTCCACCAAAAGCTTTGAGAAATTGAACTTTTTAGTCATCCTTTAAGAGCATGAAAATGGGCTGTCTCACCTGGAGGAAATTCTGATTGGGTGTACGATTTGTCATCATCCTTGATTATGATTATAATTGTCCCATTCATCATTGCCTCTGTAGTCTCAAAGCTGGAGTTCTCGTTCTTATTCCAAATCTGAATGCTCAGAATCGCCTCTCAGGTCCATAGGTGATGGTGCGACCACTGATTGTGTGACAAATCTGGCAACTCTGTCTGCAGGAAGTGAAGGAGAGGAGATGGGGAAGGAGGTGTACTTCTCAGAGTTGGACGTAGAATAGGTATGGCTGGGGCCAAGGGAAAGGTGGGCTTATGTTTCCCAGCAGACTTTCTGAGGACGCAATCTATCAAAGCTATCCATTTCCTGCAAAATTGACAAAACACACCAAGCACTTCTATCACTTCTGGTTCCGTACAGTAACAACAAGGTCCATTAGATTGAGGAAGGTTGTCAGCTATGAAGGTCTGTGACTGCTATTCCTAATCCTGGGAGGCTTCCTGCTCATCTGAGGCCTGTTCCTCAAACCCAGGGAAGTCATTCATATTCAGCTGTGTAGGACAGTAGGTCACCTCTGAGGCATCCTAGTTGCTATGATCTGCCACCAGCTCAGATTCCAGAATTTGGATGGTAGGCTCGCAGTCACGTTTATAAGTGAAAAGGTAACTAATGTTGAAAAATCAGACGTTGACAGTATTTTGGATGAGGTCTTCATCACCGGACTCCACGATGGGGATGTCACCAAGATAGTACGTTTCATCCCAGTTGTTGACAGGGTCGGTTTTGATGGTGGAAAGAGCAACAGCCTTTTGGTGATCTTTGATGGCGTTGTCAATGACAATGGTCTTACTGTTGAAGGTGTTACAAAGCTCTCAGGCTTAACTTAAGGCAATGGGTAAAATACTTCTGCATCACTCAAACAGCAATAAAGTGAAAACACAACACAAGAAAAATGTCAAACCAATTTAGAAAGGTAGAGTAGATTTTAACACATAAAATGACACCAAAACAACAAAAGACCAATAAGTTGAACCAAAGATCTACATTTGTAAAGGTTGAAGTTTAAACCAAAAATAGCACCAAAAGACACATACCACCATCTTGGGTATTTGGTCGCACTAGACTGGGTCAAAGTCAAAAGTTAAGGCAAATTTACCTTCTAACTTAAAACTTTCATGGATACAAATTGACAGCGGCACAAGCTGAATCTGAATTGGGGCTCGATTACAGTAGGTTTCTTTTGAGCATGGTTCCAGTGTGGTAGTTGATGAAGACTGAAAAGTTCAGAGCGGACAAAATCCAAAGTCCATGCCCAGGAAGCCCTCAATGGTGATTGGCTGCAGCTCTGCGTTGGCACCAATGAAGCTCTGTACGTTCAAACATAGAAACTTTTCTGGAAGTCAGACCTCCATCAGTGGGGCAAACCAGCAAGTTGAGGCCACCCATCGATTCAATGGTGAATCGTGAGTTCGCAAGGCAGAAAGGTGGCAAAAAAAAACACTTCAGTTTGAGGACAGGAGAAGTACAGTCTAATAGCAGCGCATGGTCCAGGATCTGGGGGCACCAAGTGGTGTCACCACTTGGGGGGTTAGAACTCCCTCCAACAGAGGCCAGTGGCAGGTCCAGGGCAGCTGCAGCTGGAACTAGTCAGTTGGGCAGCTGCAGGGATAACAGCCTCTGGTAGCTTGTTGTGTCCATGTAGTTCAAACCGGAGGTTAGCAAACCGACCCCTCG
Organism: Pleurodeles waltl; assembly: GCF_031143425.1. Lineage (NCBI taxonomy): Eukaryota > Metazoa > Chordata > Amphibia > Caudata > Salamandridae > Pleurodeles > Pleurodeles waltl. Next base: position 1,172,535,024 of record NC_090439.1, read on the forward strand.
AGTCACTTCTGGGGTCCAGCCTGGGAGTGGAGGGCAATCCTTTGTCCACCCCCTAAACCAGTTCTGATCACTTCCATCCCTCCCACTGGGTTTGGAGCCATTCTTACTAAAGAGACAAAAAGGAAGCGGGCCTAGGTGTGTGTTACATCTGGCAGAGGGTTTTCACAGCCAGTACATATCAAAGGCTTGACTACTAGACAAATTGACTATGGCTCTTTACTGTACTTGCATCTTTCTGCAGGCTCCATTTTGGAAGTCAATGGTCATGGTATTTAAAGGTCAGTCCATTTATGTTTGAATGCTTTTTCTCTGACATGCCCACTTGGGCGGAATTGCAAATAGACCAGATTTGGATTACTCCAGGAACATTCCTGATACATTTGTTAATATTGCTGACAATAAGCCTGCTAAAAAGCCAATTTTATAACATACATGTGGATGTGGCCATACGTGGGAACTTTGGAATGAATTATACAAATTGTAAGAGAGTCTTAGCGAGTAACGTTGTTTGGACAGAAATTCATTGGCTGATACATTCTTCTATTGCACTGGTATTATCCTAATGAATTTGCTATGCCAAGATGGTGCTATATTTCTTGGTTATTTGCTCCATGCCACTGTATATTGCTAAATTTACTTTTTTTCTATTTTAATTAACTTAAGCACATTATATTGTCCTTTTTCACTGTTGTCACCCATCCCATGATCAAGGTGAGGTGTTGCCGAAATGCTTAGGGTTGCTTGCTAATTCTCATTTGCACTATTGACATTTGATATATGCGGGCCTTTTTTCCTCAATGCCAGAAGTTATTTAATACCGTATAAATAATGCCACCCACTGGCGGGTACTGCCATGTTGTTTCTTGATCTGTCTTTTGTTTTTGTATATTTGTCAAATTTGTGTTTTGAGCATGTCCCTCAGGTGACCCGAGTTGTGGCATGTGTTGTGTGCATTGCTAACCATGACTGTCAAATTTCAACAGTTTGAGCAAGAACCATAATTCACTTTTTACCTGTTATCTTTCAGTAATTTCATTAATTCTTTACTTCATTTTCAACCAGTCGTGCACTGTGGGGACTGCGGCACAAGGCACAAGGCCTTTGGCTGCGTACTGAGAGGATTGGCTGCAGGGCCAAGTCCCTGCCCCACCGCACTGTGACTACTCAACTTCAGCTGTGTACGGCCTGCCATGTACCCATTTAGCTTCAGTGCTAAAGTTATTAGTGAATACATCTCTAATTGCCCTACCATTTATCTTGCCCCCTCCCCAACATCTCCATGGATCTGCTCCAAAGCTTTGCATAACCAAAAAAAAGCTAAACCCACAAAACGTCTGCCAACTTTTGTGTACGTTCATCAGACGCTGCCAAATGTATTCTCAGATGAACAATTCTTTCACCCTCCCCCCCCCCCCCTTGAAATCTCCCCTATTTTTGAAGGGCTTGCATAAAATTGAGAAAACATTCGGCTAAGCATGCAAAATCTCTGCCACATTTTGTGCAGATTCACAGATGGTGCCAAAGTTATAATCAAATACCAAAACCTTTTGATCCTCACTTGTACTACTGCTCCTCATTGGATGGGTAGAAAACATGAAATACCTGTCATTTGCTAAATGGCTGCCATTTTTCTTGCAGATGCTAAAGTTATAAGCAATTGAAAATAATACCCCATCCCTTTTAACTTTGCCCCATCCCATGATAGATTGGCAAAAAACTTAGCATACCCCCACCTTTCAAGGTGGGGGTGCACAAAGTTACAAATACTAAAAGAAGGTAAAACATGCTACGTCCATTGCAAATTTATAGCAGCTCCATCAAATGATGCCAAATAGTGTATCAAAAATATTTTGACCCCGCCGCTAGCGTTGTCTACACCATTGGATCTTCATGAAACCTAATATACCTACCCTGGTATCAATTGCTAACTCCTTGCCACACTTAGCACAGATCAATCAAACAGCACCAGAGTTATAAGGAAATAGACATTTTATTGACCGCTCCCTTTATGGACTGGTACAAAACCTCCCACCCAACAGAAAATAATGCTTCCCAGCTTCTGCTTTGTGCCAATTCATCACACAGTGCTGAACTGTTTAGCAAACACTTCTTTGCCCCACACCTGCTTTTATCTGGCTCTGTCTTAATAGATATTATGAACAATTTCAGAAATAGAAGTAGTAATTTCAACATACTGTTTGCCAAATGTTAGGCAATTCTCAAGCGGTATGCTACATTTGTAAGCAAATTACCAAATGGCCTTTAAACTGATAAGATGCACAAAGGGTTAACCCTTTAAACTTAGCTCAGCACCTTTTTGCACATATATATCTCAAAAACTACTGAACAGATGTAGAGCTAATGAAAAAGCCGCCTTTCTAAGTAAAGTGTATTTTTATGCCAAGATTGGTGTAAATCCATCCAGCGGTTCTTGCTATATCTTTAGCACCATTTTGGGAGATAACATGGGAAATGAGAGACTTTTCACCAGGCCCCTTAACTTTTTTCCAGTGAATGGGTCTTCAGGAACCTTGGCATGCTGAGGGTCAGGTGGTAAGTGGTTTTGTGCAAATTGTCTATGGGATCACAAGTTACAAGCAAATCAAAGAACACCTTTTTTAAGTGAAGTGCGACAGTATACTGTCTACGCAGAGGTGACTGCCAATTATATATATGTATACTGCAGCATGATGTCATGTGTGGGTGTCTGATGGTCTGTTTGATGTGGGTGCCTGCTGGAGGGGTGTGTGTGATAGTCTGTGTGGCCGTCTAATTTTGTGTGAAGGGGTTTGTGTTGGGAAAGGAAGCCCCCTGCATGCCCTGGGAGTGTGTGTTTCTGCCCTATGTCTTTTCACCTTTTTGTATAGTTACCGTGTCTATAGTTCTCCTCCAAGGAATCCGACAATTATGTAAGTTCACAGAAAGGCCCACCTAGTTTCAAACATTGAGGCCACCAAGTGGTGCTCCGTGGTGGAGGTGGGCACCCACAGTTCACCTCTCTCCCACCAGAGCTTTCAGGGGCTGGTGGTGGTGCAGGCATCATTTCAGGTTAAGGGACAGACCTTTTTACTTGTCTCCGGACCTTTCCTGACCAAAAGCTTCCAGTCTCCTCTTGTCCTTGCTTCTAACTCTTCGAGTTACGTCTGAAAGGCTGTATATCACCAGACTCAGTGATGCTCAGTTTATTGAACTTTGATAGGCTGAGTAAACCATGCGAAGAGGCCAAGCTGTCATCAGCATGTCATGATTTTTAGCAGGGACTGTTGAACTCAACGAGTTGTTTTATCAACAACTACATTCAGGTCTCACCTCAAATAAGATTTGTCTTCCAGGTGACTATGCGAAGAAGCCTTCTTCCTCTCCTCCAAGGGAAGTATTCCCTATTCTCATGGATAGTGCAACAAGGGAAGATTTTCTGGAATTTGGGTGGCAAAGCAAGAAGCAAAACACCATCTTAGTGTCCAAAAATGACAATAGAAGTCAAACAATCAACAACTTATCAGTTATTCGAAAGGGTTTTAATAGTTGCCTGCACGTATATAAACTTGACAATTATAAATACCAACATATCAGAACAAGTAGCTGTGCAGTGGTTATATGTTGTTAGTCGAAGATTGTAGAATTAATATATGTGCAGATCTTTATTATACGACCTTCTCTACAAATGAAGAGAACGTTATGAAAATTAGTCTAACGATTCTAAACTCCACCATTCATAAAGATCTTATTATTCCTTCAGCAGACATAAAATCCTCAGAAAACTTTGCATGTCTACATTTTATAATTTTGTAATTTCAAATATTGCAATCATTCTATTTGCAGCTACTAATTATACAGATGACCTCACACAATCCACACACTTCCGAATGGATGTCATCTGAGATTTCTTTTAACATAAGGACCAAATAGCAGGACTACAGAACACACTATTTAAAGGCAAAATGGATGGAAAAATACCCATACTAAAGAAATAAACATTACTCACCTGCAATCTATTTGAATACATAAACAGTAGAATATCTCTGTGCACATGCGTGATGAGGACACGTGTTAAAAGATATTTTTTCATATAAAAAAGCACGTAAATGAAAAAAAAACTATGCCCATAGAGGAAACTTTTTTTGGTTTTGAAAAAAGTCAACTAGGTTGGCGAGGGCTGGGGGAATGGAGTGATAGCACCAAACCAACTTTCCTCTCTAACCTCACCCATCCTTCTCTGCATACATTGCCAGTGCGCCCGATCCATCCTGGCAAAGTTTGTATTGCCACTGATATAATAATCCTGTGCAGTATCTGCCACCGTCCACTTCAATCAGCAAAGCCCAGAGGAACCAGGCATTGACACCGGGGCCTGAAGTTTTGAAAGTTGACACCGAGACCCGGACTGAAACATTCTGTGTGAGCCCCGGATGGCAGATTGAACACAGGCCTGAGGGGCTTCTCTGTTGGACGACACTGCACCTACCTGCTGTTCATACGGTGACTGCTCGTTGGATGCTTGGAACAAGGAGGTATGAACCCGGGAACTAGCAGCCATCCATTTAGGTACAATACTGGGAATACACATGCCAGTGAAACAGCAGTAGTCAGTCTTCTGACTGCAGCACCAGAGGCTTTACTCAGACCTGGGTGGCCCAATTACTGCTGAACCCTTAGGATTGCCCTTAGAGCTATCACAGCTACAAAGCTGAACATTAATCAGTGCCACTGACCTTCAACAAGGGTATCCTAAGTATGTATGTATGTGGAATTTATATAGCATGACCAAGCCAAAGGTAGAAGAGCGCTGTATACAGCCAAGGGTAAGGGTGGGATTTGAACGGTAGGTAGCTAGTTTGTGGAGTGCTACTGCATCATGATGAAGTGACCCCTGAAATAGTAAGAAGTTATCTCCTCCTGAGCTAGAGCCTGACAACTACTACCATTTAGCGAGTTTGACCTCTGATTGTCTCTGGGAGTGAACTAAGGTGAAATATCCATTGACGGTCACTTGCCAGCTAAGCGGTTTCTTTGCTGACCTAGTTGAAGAAAGAGTTGCCAAACAGCAGTTTAGATTAATGGTTTAGACAGACTCTCAACTCAGAACAACCTCTCCATCCACAAAGATCGAGCACCCCCGACTCTCGAGGGGATATAGTATTTGGCTCTGTGATCCAGTTATCCACAGGCACCACCATGGAGTTAGGACAAGTTCAGATAGCTCAAGATCATTTGCAGCAGTTTCTTAAGGAAACCAAGTCAGACGTGGGACCGATCAAATCTGATTCCAGTTGTTACTCCAAAGTACTGAAGGCAATTTAACTTGTTTGGGAGCCACCGAGAATCAACTTGAGAAGACAGTTGAATAAAGATCCGAGGTACAGGATTACATGTGTGACATCGTCGTGTCACTAAGGGACCAAAATAAAGAACTACAGCTTAAGCAGGATTTAAAAAACAACTTTTGCTTAAGAGGTCTTCCATGCAGCGTGGAGAGACAAGACGCAAGGAGCTACCTATGAGAATTACTACACTTTATGAGGGGCAAAACAACATTAAAGATCCAGATTGTTACACTGACATCCAAAACAATGTGACATGGGTGAAAATCTTTGCAGACGGTGCAATCTTGGAGAAGATAAAAAAGGTAATCACTGGGGTATATAGAGGCAGCCAATACCAGAGCAATCCAGTGCGTGAAAGAAGTAGGTGGTGTGCATGGATGCTCATGGGACACGAGCGAGTCCAGGTCTGACTCGTGGGCCTGGCATGTATTGCAGGATGCCATTGATGGTATGACAAAAGACATCTGAGGATTTCTTTTGACTTCCCTGTTGGATCATTACATATTGGACACTGGTCATGAAAAGTAGTTTTAAACTTGTGACATGGAATGTCAGGGGTCTTAATAACCACATAAAAAGATACAGCATGCACTCATACCTTAGGCGCCAATCCATAAACGTAGCATTCTTACAGGAAACACATTTGATAGCTATGGAGTTGGACAAGGTGTGAAAAATATGGAGGGGTCACATGTGCACATCTACCTATTTATGCTTTGCCAGGGGTGTGGCGATTTGGTTGGCCATAGGGATCCGTTTACCCACTGCTGTACTAGAGCTGACGTTACAGGACACTACATAATGCTACATGAACTATTAGATGGGTCAGAGATATGTCTCTTTAATGTATATGCCCCAAATACTGATGATGCATTTTTGTTTCCCAATAATTATGGAATTAATTACACCATACCTAGACATACCGCTTATATGGGGCAGTGATTACAACCACACTCTTAACGGGACTAGCTTTCATGCAAAACTAAACATGACGGGAACCTTGTGTGAGATGATGGGTGCACTATATATGTATTTGGAGTGACCTCCACCCCTCTGTACATGAATACTCGTGCCACTCGTCAACACATTGGATCTATAGACAGAATAGATCCTATACTGGTAACAAGGGGTGTAACAGAGAAAACAGAGATGGCCAGGTATCAATACAGATTTATTTTAGAACATGCAACACCGGTGAGTATCGTGATGCTCCACCTAGATCCCGGTTTCTTCTGTGGAGACTTTGTGCGCAGGATCTGCATAATCTGATCTTTCATAATGGAAATTGAGGTGGCGATGAAGCCAATGTCTCGAAGACCAGAACAGCTTTATTCCGTGGCGTAGCGCATAAAATAAACCTCAGACGGCTCACACATGTCTTGTATACCACCCATAAAATGGAGATAGAGGGTGACTTGATAGCACTGGATATTGACAAAGCGTTTGATTCTGTTAGAAGGTCCCACATGCCCTCAGTGATGCATAAGAACGGGTTTTCTCCAATAATTTAGGGGTTGGGTGGAATTGCTATTTACCGAGCCTAAGGCTATAGTGAGATGGGGCAGCATCATATCCAACAGATGGGTAATCAAACATGGCCTTCATCAGGGATGTTAAATATTAGCCTTATTGTTCAACCTAGCTCTGGAACCTTTGGCGATTAGGCTTCGGGATGTGCTGCGGGTTAGGGGGATCAAAACTGAGAATGAAACACATGTAATATCTATGTGCTCCAATGATAAGCTTGTTTAACTTAGATAGTCCCATGCTTTGCTACGGACATTGTTGACAGAATTGGAGTGATTTGGGATGGCATCTGTTCTCAGGGGCTACAAGGATAAGATGGGGGCTTTCCTCCTGCTGGGCAGGGTGGTAGGAGTCACACACGAAAACCTACCAGATGTGGGTCTACAATGGGAATTGAACAGATTTAGATACTTTGATGAGCAGCTCGCCCATACTCTGGAGAAACAATATGCTTATAATATGCTTATAATTCTGGAGTCATGCAAGGACCCCGGAATTACATTACCTTCTTAAACAATTTCCCCCTCTTCCGAATAGGTCATATTGCGCTTGCGAAGATGGTGCTCTGTCCCCGCTGCTTATATCATTTACCGAATACACCATGAAAGATTCCTGATCCACAGTTCGAGAAATAAATTAGCTTCTAATTTCTTTGGTTTGGGCGGGCAAAAGAAGCACAGTATGATTATTTGTTCTTAAATTAAACGGAGCAGAAGGTGGGCTAGCTTACCTATATTACTGTCACAACCCGCACTATGTGTGCCCTCTGCACCACTGGTACATTTTCCCCTTGAGTCATTACAGGCCCTTTGCACTTTCACTGGTTTCCTCGTCCTTCCCACGGCCTTTGCCACAGTCATGCTGATCCCTTGGTCGATTCCCCACTCCTCATGCCTATACCACAACCATGTTGAGGCCCAGCCGTTCACCCCACTACCCAGGAGTCTTTCCTGAGGCAATCCACAAATTAAAGCTTCCTCCCTGGTCCTTCCCTGCTTCCAGATTGCACACACAATTAGGCTCAAAATTCTGCCAGATTTGCAAATCTTGCGAGATCTGGCATCCACTTAGATCTCAGTAGTGTAAATACCACACCGATCCCTAATTGCCTTTGCTTGACTTCTTACCTACCAGGTTGGAAGCTCTTCAGTCATGGTCATCCTAAGATTTCCTTCCTTGGCTCCAAATGGGACCTGTCGCCTGCCTAGGTGTTGTCTCCTCAGCACCAATCTGGAGTCCATAACCTGGAAAACAGAGAAAATCTTTGAAACGTCTGAAACACTTCTGACCACACACAAGCATCAAAGAATGTCAATACACTGAACCTTTAGAAACACATTGTGAACAGTTTGTGAACAATTTAGCAGCTACATTGAAGACTAAGAGTGTTGGTGAGTGTCAACTAAATCACTAAGTACAGGGTGTCAAAAACTCAGACATTGTAGTACTCTTGTTTTCTTTTCAATGTATTACCACATAACCCGTATGACTAACTAGGGAAGGGCGGATCCAAAGAGAAGTTAATGTGCAGCCCTCCATGCTTCAAATGGAGATATCAACAGTAATGTCACATTATTTATTGGTAAGGTAACTAATGTTACATATGTAGGTATGTAAGTATGATTAATGTTTAATGTTTGTGCTCCAACAGTGTGTTATGAAGGAGGTCAACAGACAAGAGTCTATACTCTCTAAAGTCGTACAGACCACAGAAGACTTTGAGGTTTCCGCAGATTGTAGCCTATACACCTTTTCTCTGTCAACACAAACCCCACTTCCCCTGAAGATCACCACCCAACACCCGCTAAACGTCATGCGTCAGGGGAACTGGTGGACTCTCTTTGCTTCCACAGGCTCCTGGTTTTCAGGTGAGTGGAGACTTGACAATTACTTTATGACTCAGCTCCAACACACAGCCTTTTGTTGTTTGGATGAGGACAATTGGGAAGAACAGCTACTGAAGGGTTGCTGGGAGGAGGAACCCATTCCTGTTATGATAATGAGGGTCAGAGAGGTGCCCACTCACTGCCCGTTCATTAATAAACATACTGCAGACATGTGGTGGACAGAGACTGGCAGGGTTCTGAAGCGCTGCCCATTTTCTAGATCCTTGCAGATGTAGTGGTTATAACCCTTCTGCAAAATTAGCAGAGATACGCTTATTGCTCAGTGGGAGGAGGGAAGATTTCTGATGCTGGGAGACGTGCACCTGACAGATTTATTTAATTTGAGGAGGCACAACTCCGGTTTGGGTCAGGCCCTGGACAGTTTCTCAATACAGAAAAATATCCAAAACAGCAAGGGAGATTTAGCCTAGGTTCCTGGCTGCCCCCAGCTTTCAGGTTACTGGGACTGGGTTGTACTACACACACTGTATCCTAAATATACAGTGCACTGAAGACTGTTAGACAAAGGCCTAATCTTCCAATTCAGTAGATATAAGATGCAGATTTGGAGTCACCGCTAATAGCCAAAAAATGGGACTAAACGCTGGAGCACAAGAAACTAATCTTGAGTAGCACCTGGTTTTAACTCACAGATTTTAATTACCTCTGCCGCACCTACACAAAGTTCTGGATGCGCTGGAAGACAGGGCGGAATACTTGCATGCAGTTACACCATGGGCCGTGCTGCGGGTAACTTCTAAATGCTGCTTCCTTGCTCATCCCATTTTCTCCTTACAGGCATTTCATAATGGAGATAACTTGGAAGGAGAATAAGGTCAGGCCCCAGCATCAGGAATAAAAGGAAGTGAAGGTGGTCTAGTGGCCGAGAAGAGACAGGTGCATAAAAGTTTGTCTTTCCGATTTGGGACACGGGAAGGTATTACTGAGACGGCAGGCTGGGGATTTCGATAAGGGTTTAAGGGAGTTCCCCACATATTGATACTAATGCAAAATAACTAACATACGAGTGACTTCCTGAGGTTGATTCCTTTAATTCTTTTGGTTTTAGTCTTAATGGAGTTCACATTTCACTTCTGGTTGAGGATCTATTTGAATTTCGACATTTTGTTTTTCTTCATTCCCACAACACCCCCTCCCCAGTGCGGGTGTATGGGACAACCTCCTTTGCACAAACCGGGTGATCCTAGGCATGTTTTGCTGGAGGATCTTTACTAACCCCACCCGAGCCCTTACATATGAAACAGGAGAAAATCCAAGCTCCTACCTGTGTCCTTCCTTCCGAGGATGCCGGTGGACCCACAACTCAGAAGGACTTATCTGAAGGAAGAAAGAAAAGAAGCTACTATAAGAATATACTTATATATTTATCCATAAAAAGAATAAACCCTGTAAAGACTATGCATGGTATTCTAGTTGTCATTCATACGCCAAGCGACAGGCTTGCCACTCGTTTGTGTCCCACTGTGCCACTACAAAAACTCCTTCCTGGGGAGTATGTTGTTTCCTTTCTTTTGAATTTTGACAGATGGCTAATTTATTTAGCTCCTCTCTTGACTGGAGAGGCACAGGCAGCCTGTCAAACCAGTAATGTCAGAGGTGACACCCCATATGAAGACAAAAAAAAAATCATCCTTATCGGCTTATCGGATTTGTTTTCGCAGGGAAAGAGGACTACCATGTGATACAGCGAAGACCCTGTACTTTAAGATTAGAAGCACTGCTGAGAAGTGGTTAAAACCCCAAGAGACCAGTCAAGAGTAAATCATGGACAAGATCTACTTGGAACAGTACTTAAAGGCCCTACCCCAACATACACAAAAGTGGCTTCGCCTAACGCAAAGTCACTCATGATCCTACAAGTGACCTCCTTGAGTTTATTTCTTTAACTCTTTTGGTTGCGATCTTACAGGAATTCCCATTTCACCTCAGGATGTCTGAGTTCAACATTTTGTTGTTTTTCATTGTGCAAACCAGGTGATCTTAGACAAGTTTTGGTGGTGGGTCTTCACTAACCCCACCCTAGCCCTTACAAACTAAACAAAGGAGAAAATTCAAGCACTTACATGTGTCTTTCCGAGGGTGATGGAGGACACACAGCTGGGAAGGAACTACGAGAAGGAAGAAAGAAAAGAAGCTTAGAGGCATTTTGAACGCTACATCCATATATATTTAACCATAGACATAATAAACCCCATAAAGACTATACATGGTGTCTAAGTTATAATTCCAAGCCAAGCGACAACTAACTGCAGATTAATAGAATTTATCCTGACAGACCATCAAAATGCCCAAAAGGCTGAGTGGGAGAGCTGACTGCCTTCATATTACATGGAGTTGTGAAAATAAGCAAACATTTTGGTGAGCGGTTGTACCTAAATTAGCGGAACTTGTCAATCTTTCTAGTATGCTCTCAGTACATTTGTCTACTTAATCTCATACCTTGTCCCAGGGACCACTGCATTTGAGGTGGTTAAACACACTAGTGCTATTTAATGGCTGAGATCACGTGGCCTATTTCTAGCATCCGGGGAGTGAGATGCCATGAATGCACGACAGAAAAGCTGAGCAATGGTGGAGGCATTAGCAGGATATGAATTGGAAACGACACATTTAAATAAACCACATATGATGATAACTTGTTAGATCCAGTCCCTGATCCATTTCAATATCTCCCTCCCTCTGATGACAGAATTGAAAGTATATGGTGAGGTGTCTGTGTTTAGGAGTAACTGTCAAAAACGGCAAGTAAGAAATGTGACCACTTCACAAAATCCAAATTTAGCATTACAGGCAATTGCTTCTCTTTATTGGGCAGATGAGACTATAACATATGGGGTTTGTAGATCACTGCAGTAATTTAAAAAACAACAAACCCAATTATATCCTGCCCTTAAGGCCCAGCCAAAAGGAGTTGAGGTAATTGCACGTAGCAGGCTTTCCCTGGCTTGGTAAATAAGTTGCAGTTATGATGACAGCACTCAGAGCAAGGGATGAGTGTGGCAGAGTGTGATAGGGTGGCACGGCCAAGACGTCTGCCAACAGGCTGCTGTAACACAGAGCTCCAGGTGCCTCATTGGAATCCTTCACAACCCAGGACCCAATCTAGGTAACAAAATGTATACATTTGCTGCCCATGACCTGCACTGCATGGGAGAAAAGACTGAATAAGGTCTGACAGTGCTGGTGACATGGGAAGCACAACTGGGACATGTGAGCAGCAGCATATCTTTGCCAGAGGAAAATGGCAAACAAAGTGAGCAGCAGGAAATGGTGCAGCTGTTGCAACCACTTCCCACTCAGATTGCATCGGCTGCTCGGTAGCCTCCTTTATGGCCACTCCCCGGCCACCCATTACACATTCCCAAATTAAGGCCGCCTAACTCAGACCAAATCATACACTTGATAGTTTTTCCACCTGTGCCTCCAATTGAAGCCTTAAAAGGAGGATCACAACCCTCCCTTTCTTTTAGAACAATCCAGTTGCACTCTTGCAAGGTCTCTCAAGATTTCAGTTGCAGACGTGCTCTCTTTGTCGTTTTGGGGGAGTGGGTATAAATACCACACCTGAGCAGAGGCCTGTGTTTGGCTTTGTCCTTGCAGAGTACAGCGTTGCGCCTTCAAGCACAAATGCTATGAAAAGGGGGAGAAGGAGGGTTTGATGGGACTGAGTCTATCCTCCTTAGAACTTTGGTAACTGTACAAAAAGGCCCAGTCTGGAGGGACTTCCACAGGGAGAGAAAATGTTTTTTGTATGAAACTCCCTCACCCACCAGGGTTACCCCTTGGTGGAATGGTATCTGTAACTCACTAAGACCCCACCACTCCTATCCCTTTCAGCACTCACATTGCTGAAACCATCAGTGCTTCCGTTGGTCGCAGCACGCCTCGTTCTGTAGCAGAACAGGAGGAAACCCAATGATGAAGCATGCCACCAAGGGTATCCCTGGTTGGTGAGGGTTTTTCATACAAAAAAAATCTCTACCTGTGGAAGTTCCTTCAAGCACAAAGCCACAAAAATAATCCAAGACTACTTACCTGTTGGATCTCCAGCTACAGTGACATCACCTGCAGAGACATTCTTGAGATCGGCAGCAACCCTAAAAAAAGAAACACAACAACAAAAGAACAAGTAAGAATCCACGGAATGCCCTTGGGAGTGCAACATGGCAAGCTCTACAACAAGTGAGGGCACTACTCCTGAGTAACACTATTACTAAGTCAAAACAACATAGAGTAACGTGTGAGACACATCCTGAAAGCACAGAGTAGCTTTTAAAAACATCAGGAACCGTTTTACTAAAAGACATTAACAGGTGTGCCATCAGGCTTGATTACTTGGCAAAGGCAGTTTTCTTGAGCAAGAATAACAAGTGTTTATGAACTGCAAAAAATAAATTTCTGATATGAACCAACCCAAGAGACTTTATAAAGAAGTGCCCCAGCTGGATTAATCCTTGAGACATCAATCAAGGAGCTGCAAACCATTGTATGGGTGACTGTGTGTTCCCAAGGATAAGGTACAGCACATAATGTAGCAAAAGAAAATTCAAATAGTCCATAATTTTGTCAGGTGTTTGTTAATTCTTGCCTGTTATAATTACAGCTAAATGTAAAGCACCCAGCTGAGATAGAAGATGTTTGAAGCTAGACAAAGTTCATAGTTTTATCATCTGACACGTCATTCCTGAAGACTGCTTGGAAAGCATCCCGCTCTTCCCAGCCCCCTTTCCTGACTGAGGCAACTATCAGCCTAAAACCTCCAGATTCCTAAGGAATACCCCTCTCTGTTTACAACCATCCTGAGTCAGGGAACCACTTGTTCCTAATTTAAGTTGCCCCATGTTGCAATGACAAGTTTGGAGAATCAAGTCATGAAGCTGCACCAGCACTTGCATCTTCAGGCATGCAATCACTGACAGCCACTGTTAATACCCCATCCTACTGGCAGCCCTCGAGGGATGCCACAGAGACAGCTCTAAGTACAATGTATTTGAGTCAGTTTCAACTCTAGCTCCTGTGTGGTCTGAATGTATTTCCTAATGATGCCGCAAAGGTAGCTTTTGTTATTTCCGATCTTGGAGATAGCAAGAGCAACTGGTCCATTCCCATGATTGAAAATACTAATCCAATATTATATGACCATAGGAAATTCAGTGTGGCTATTAGAAAATTGTTTGCAAAGCATGTGTTTATGCAATCTGGTGATAATGAGTTACTAAATCTAAAGGAAAGGCCCAAATACCCTTTCAACCTCTATTATGACTTTAAATCATTGGTCATATAATCTAATGGCCTGAAGAGAAAAAGAAAATCTGTGTTTCACAAGGCATTGAGAGGTGACCTGAAGGACTCCATGTCTCATATTTGTGATTTACCACAGCACTGATCAGAATTTATTGCCCTAGTAGTCAATTTGGAGCACTAGTCAGGCGAAAGAAAAGGGGAAGGGCCTTGAGGTGACGCTTGAATAGTAAACATAAAATCTGAAAAGAAAGGAACTGGAACACAAAGGGCAAGATGTAGAACCCATGCATATCAGGTGACCTGACAGATCTGTACCTGCTGAAGAAAAGGAACGTGAGGTAAACTAAATACCTGCCTATACTGTGTTAAATCAGGGCATTTTGCTCAGGACTACCTAACTTAACCAAAAAATTCTAAGAAAGTGGCAATTGCCACATGAAGTTAGGAATTGAACCAGGAAAACTAGATAACCGAACAAGGGAAGAGATCAGTTTGTTGGGAGAAAAGGGTAGAACTAAGATCTCACAGTATTTTGCCAACACTTGTAAAATCCCTTGTCACTTACCTATTGCAGTGCAAATTATAATCTGCACTCAGCAGCTGACAGTGTTGTGCAGGTTAATCGACTTAGGAGCTACATGGATTTTCTTTAGACATCATTAGCTGCACAACTGGGAATACCTAGGATGCCAACGGATGAGCCAGAAACTGTGAGAGACATGGACAGGCCAGAATGATCCTCCAGATTGATTAGATTTCAAACAATACCACTTGTTGTGGCTTCTGAAAATGAGGACACTAAGAAAATAACTAACTTAATTGATACTCCTACTTTCAACACAATTAGGAATGCCCTGATTAGAACATCATAATCCCAGAACTGACTGGCCACTCTGCAGTCATCCCAGACTCTTGTTATTGCTTTAACTCATGTCATCAAGAAGTACCCGACTTAGGGGGTCATTCCAACTTCGGCTGGCGGCGGAGGCCGCCCGCCAAAGTTCCCCCGCCGAATGACTGCCCCGAGGTCAAAAGACTGCGGCGGCCATTCCAACTTTCCCGCTGGGCCGGCGGGCGCCCTCCAAAAGAGTGCCCGCCGGCCCAGCGGGAAAGCCCCTGCAACAATGAAGTCGGCTCCGAATGGAGCCGGCGGAGTTGCAGGGGTGCGACGGGTGCAGTGGCACCCGTCACGATTTTCACTGTCTGCTAAGCAGACAGTGAAAATCTTTGTGGGGCCCTGCTAGGGGGCCCCACGACACCCGTTCCCGCCAGCCTGGTTCTGGCGGTGAAAACCGCCAGAAACAGGCTGGCGAGAAGGGGATCGGAATCCCCATGGCGGCGCTGCAAGCAGCACCGCCATGGAGGATTCCCTGGGCCAGGGGAAAACCGGCGGGAAACCGCCGGTTCCCCTTTTCTGAACGCGGCTTTATCGCCGCGGTCAGAATAGCCCTGGAAGCACCGCCAGCCTGTTGGCGGTGCTTCCGCTGCCCTCCGCCCTGGTGGTCAGAGACCGCCAGGGTTGGAATGAGGGCCTTAGTCTCCCCCTAGTGTGTGCTGTAGTGTAGGGAACCTGGAAAGGAAATGTACCTGAGGTCTACCAAGATCTCTTAGATATGTTCAGTGCTAAAAGGCTACACAATTGCCCCCCATACAGAGCATTTAGTTGTAGGACATATTTAATTCCCTGGGCGCCTCTCCCTGCCATTACAGAACCAAAAATTCAACACTTAGAACAATATCTTGATAGACTCTTAGAGATTGGATTTATACAGCATTTTACCGCACCTGTGTCCTCATATTTGTTATTTGTTCTGAAGAAAAATGGCAAGCTACATGCCTGTATACATTATTGTGCAGTGAACAATGGCTCAATAAAAAATTGTTCCTAATCCTGGTATTGTTGGATCAAGTCTGAAACTCAACTATATCTACTAAGTTAGATCTTGTAGTGGCTTACTGCAGAAATGCAAAAAGGGGGGAGCACATAGGAATCCATACAATACCTTCTGGAATGCAGCATAGGGAGCGCCACAACATGTTAGTGCACTAATCCTCGGCAGTATTGTTTCTAAGTCAAAACATCATGTCAGCTTTTGTGAAATATCGTGACAGCATAGCAGAGTTTTTGAAAATAACAAGAAACTTTCTAAAAAGTATTTAGTGGTTCGCCATACAGCTTGATTCTTTGTTAAAGAAAGGCCTCTTGAGAGAGAATGGCAGATGTTTATGAACTGGAAAAAAGAACTTGCTGATGTTAATCGGACCAAGAGGCTGTACAGGGAAGTGCCATAATTGGAGTAATCCTCCAAGCATTAAACAAGGAGCTGCAGTCTGATGCAAGAGTGGCTGTATTTTCTATTACTTAGAGTGTGTGCCCAAGAATAGGCTACTGCATACTGTACAGCAAAATAATACTAAAAGGTAGTTCGCAATGCTGCCAAAGTACATCCCCCAGCTGCGATAGAGGCTAGAATGCCTGAGGCAAGACAAGTCTAAAGGTTTATCAGTTGAAACTTGATTGTTGAAGACCCATTCAAAAGCATCTGTCTCCCTTCCCATTCCCTTCTAAGGCACCTGTGAACTCACCATTTTTAGATTCTGAGTTGTTCTGGAGAGGAGTGGGTGGGCCAGCATTATTCCTGTGGAATCTCTGGGAACTTTAGGTGAGTGGCAAATGCAACAGGGCTCGGCAGGACTTTTTCACCGACTGTGCTCCAGCTGTGAGGAAAGATTACCTGGCTCTGTGAGAGCAGGAGGAGTCTGGAGGAGGCATCTTGGTGAACCCTGGCCAATGGAGCGTGAGCCGGCCACCTGGTGGTGAGGTCAGCCCTCTGCAGGTAATATGTCACCCAATCTGCTTGAGCCTTTCTGAACTACATGATACTGGAAGGGTCATGTATTCAGCAAAAAAGAGTGGCAGAGTGCCCTGGGGTACCCCCAGAAAGTATCCAGAAAGCTAGACTCAGATATATAAGATTCATACACCTAAACCCACACGAGATAGGACGATGCACCCAGAGGCACCGTCGGGCTGCTCTAGGTGTGGACACAAAGCCTCCTGGTTTAGCACATACTCTGGAGCGGCCCACACTCCACACATATTGGAATTCAGTTTAAGGGTTGTCTGCTTGGGATACACACCCGAATCAGGAAATAAAAGGTGGCCACAAAATTATCTGATTTTGCAGTATTGTCAGTCACAAGGGCTATCGCAATGAGATGGAGGCACCAGGGTCCCTTGGGCTTGGTGCTGGAAGCCGAGAGGATCTGCAAGGGGCGCAGGTTGAAGGCAGGACTCTTAGGAAGAAAAGAGGGGGTTGCACAGAAAACCTATTGCCGGGCTGTGGGATGAGATAATACACGTTTAAAACAGATAGAGACAATGATGACAGACCCCACTCTACCACCAACTGAGTACGCGTAGGGCCCACTTTCCATGAGCCTAATGCTACAGTTATATTTTAAACACAGGGTCAGGAAACACCCCCACCCCTTTTTATATTTATCACATCTCGCCTGTGATCCAGGAGAATATACAAGAGGAATGCGGGGCTTGGAGTGGCTGAGTATGTACCATATCAATGTAATGTATGTAACACAAAATAGTTATCTGTTTGAAATCTGCGTATGTTTATTATAAATATGAAAAATACATTGTTTTGAAAAATGACAGCACTCCCTGGGATCCTTTTCCTGCTTCAAGCATTGAATCATCACACTTACCTGCTCCAATGCTCGAAAAAAATAACTGATAGCTTCACCTGGGCAGGGAAAAAGCTGAAGGATGCTAGGTGACATCTGGCTTTACATCATGAAAGAGGTACTTGGGTCGCCCGGGTATTGCAAAGTATTATCAAGTAGCCCAATTGTGATACATGATTGAATGTGGAAAAACAGAATCCCAAAAGAATGGTGCATCATAGGTCATATCATTGCCAGGACACTAGTCTGGAAAGTTTATTGGCTAGGGAGGAAGCATTGGTTGTTGTGGTCCTACCCCCCACCTATCACTAGCCTATAGTCACAGTACGGGATCAGGTGGTTTCACAAACAGGCCTGTGTACATGTTCTTTGTCCTCTACTCCTTTTCTTAATAGCCCTGCTTCTACCCTGACAAGGGATGGAAAATTCTGTAACCTCTGGACAACGAATAGCTCTATAGTTGTTAACCTTTTAAATGACACCAGTATTAAACTCTTTGGAACAATTAAGATAAATTTCTGCTGGCTTGTGTCAGGGTGATTTCACTGTTATCAGATACACAACTCAGTGCACCGTGATTCAATGCCACTATACCGGTTGAGACTCCACAAGAAGGATAAGTGTTGCTGATGTTGCTGACGGTGGAGAGATGCTGGCACCTTGACTCATCTGTTATGGCAAAGCCCAATCCTCCATAGATACTGGACTAAGGTCCCAGATGTAGTCCCTAACATTTTTGATATTGCCATTCCTAAATTCCTAGTATGTGCACTAATGGCATTCCCTAGTAAACAGACATACCTCTTATCTCACTGTAGGAAAGTGCCATCTTGCCTGGCATGTTACCCCCATTTTTACTTGTGTGTCAGTTTGTTTTTGCCTGTCTCACTGGGATCCTGCTAGCCAGGACCCCAGTGCTCACAGTTGTGGCCTGAATGTGTTTCCTGTGTGGTGCCTAAATGTGTCACTGAGGCTCTGCTAACCAGAACCGCAGTGCTTATGCTCTCTCTGTCTTTAAAATTGTCACTGCAGGCTAGTGACCATTTTAACCAATTGTGATTGGCACACTGGAACACCCTTATAATTCCCTAGTATATGGTACCTAGGTACCCAGGGTATTGGGGTACCAGGAGATCCCTATGGGCTGCAGCATTTCTTTTGGCACCCATAGGGAGCTCAGATAATTGTTACACAGGCCTGCCACTGCAGCCTGAGTGAAATAACGTCCACGTTATTTCACAGCCATTTTAAACTGCACTTAAGTAACTTATAAGTCACCTATATGTCTAACCCTCACTTAGTGAAGGTTAGGTGAAACGTTACTAAGTGTGAGGGCAACCTGGCACTAGCTAAGGTGCCCCCACATAGTTCAGTGTAATTTCCCCGGATTTGTGAGTGTGGGGACACCATTACACGCGTGCACTACATATAGGTCAATACCTATATGTAGCTTCACAATGATAACTCCGAATATGGCCATGTAACATGTCTAAGATCATCGAATTTTACACCCATGCCAAATCTGGTATTGGGGTGCCAATCCCATGCATCCCGGGGCTCCAACATGGTCCCCAGGTACTGCCAAACTAGCTCTCTTGGGTTTTCACTGCAGCTACCGCTGCTGCCAACCCACAGACAGGCTTCTGCCCTCCTGGGGTCTGGGCAGCCCAGTCCCAGGAAGGCAGAACAAAGAATTTCCTCTGAGAGAGTGTGTTACACCCTCTCCCTTTGGAAATAGGTGTTAAGGGCTGGGGAGGAGTAGCTTCACCCAGTCCCTGGAAATGCTTTGAAGGGCACAGATAGTGCCCTCCTTGCATAAGCCAGTCTACATCGGTTCAGGGATCCCCCAGCCCCTGCTCTGGTGCAAAACTGGACAAAGGAAGGGGGAGTGACCACTCCCCTGTCCATCACCACCCCAGGGGTGGTGCCCAGAGCTCCTCCAGTGTGTGCCAGACCTCTGCCATCTTGAATGCAGAGGTGTGAGATCACAATGGAGGCCTCTGAGTGGCCAGTGCCAGAGGGTGACCTCAGAGACCCCTCCTGATAGGTGCTTACCTGACTAGGTGGCTAATCCTCCTCTGAGGGCTATTTAGGGTCTCTCTTGTGGGTTTCTCGTCAGATAACGAATGCAAGAGCTCACCAGCGTTCCTCTGCATCTCCCTCTTTGACTTCTGCCAAGGATCGACCGCTGACTGCTCCAGGACGCCTGCAAAACTTCAACAAAGTAGCAAGAAGACTACCAGCGACATTGTAGCACCTAATTTTGCTGACTTCCTCAACTGTTTCCTGGTGATGCATGCTCTGGGGGCTGTCTGCTTTCACCCTGCACTGGAAGCCAAGAAGAAATCTCCAGTGGGTCGACGGAATCTTCCTCCTGCTAACGCAGGCACCTAACTTCTGCTTCACCGGTCCTCTGGGTCCCCTCTCATTGTGACGAGCGTGGTCCCTGGAACACAGGAGCTGGATCCAAGTGACCCCGACAGTCCAGTGGTCCATCTGTCCAAATTTGGTGGAGGTAAGTCCTTGCCTCTCCACGCCAGACAGTAATCCTGTGTACTGTGTGAACTACAGCTGCTAGGGCGTTTGTGCACTTTTGCAAGGAATCCTTAGTGCACAGCATAGCCCAGGTCCCTAGCACTCCGTCCTGCATTGTTCAACTCACTGAGTTGACCACCAGCTTTGTGGGACCCTCCTTTGTAGTGGTGAGATGACCGCTGTGCCAAGTTTTCTTGAACCCGTGTTCAAGTACTTCTGCGGGTTCTGCCTGCTTCTGTGTGGGCTCTCTGTGTTGCTGAGCATCCCCTCTGTCTCCTCCTCCAAGGGGCGACCACCTGGGTCCGAGCAGCACCCATTTTCCTCAACCACGACCTTTGCAGCTAGCAAGGCTTGTTTGCACTCTTTCTGCATGGAAACAACTCTGCATCCTCCAGCACACCGTGGGCCATCTTCTGTGCAAAGGAGAAGTTCCTGGCATCTTCTGTTGTTGCAGAATCTTCAGCTTCTTCCACCCGGAGGCAGCCATTTTGCACCTTCATCCTGGGTTTAGTGGGCTCCTGCCCCCCCCGGACACTTTCATGACTCTTGGACTTGGTCCCCTTCCTTTACAGGTCCTCAGGTCCAGGAATCCGTCTTCAGTGCTTTGCAGTCAGTTGTAGCCTTTGCAGAATCTCCTATCACGTCTTTAGTGTTTTTCTAGGGAAGTAGGGTAACTTTACTCCTACCTTTCAGGGTCTTGGGGTGGGGTATCTTGGGCACCCTTAGTGTTTTCTAACACTCCCAGCGACCCTCTACACACTACTCGGGTCCCTAAGTGGTTCGCATTCCACTTTCTTAGTATGTGGTTTGTGTTGCCCCTAGGCCTATTTCATCCTATTGTATTCTACAGTGTTTGCACTACTTTTCTAACTGTTTACTTACCTGATTTTGGTTTGTGTGTATATTTTGTGTATTTTACTTACCTCCTAAGGGAGTATATCCTCTGAGATAATTCTGACACATTGCCACTAAAATAAAGTAACTTTATTTTTAGTAACTCTGAGTATTGTGATTCTTATGATATAGTGCTATATGATATAAGTGGTATAGTAGGAGCTGTGCATGTCTCCTAGTTCAGCCTACGCTGCTCTGCTATAGCTACCTCTATCTGCCTAAGCTGCTAGAACACTACTAATCTACTAATAAGGGATAACTGGACCTGGCACAAGGTGTAAGTACCATCAGGTACCCACTATAAGCCAGGCCAGCCTCCCACATTGGTGGTGCAGCGGTGGGATAAGTACTTGTAACAGATTTACCACTTTGTCATTGGTGCTTTTCAGAAAGCTGAGGTTGGAAGAGGCTAGACCGAAGCTGAGACAGCAGCAGTTGGCCTTAGACAGGAAATCTCTAGATGTAGAGAGGGAAAGGCAGAGGTTGGGGTTAGTTCCCCATAGTGGCAGCAGCAGTGTCCTTGATAGTAATTCTGTAAGAGAAGAAGATCCTAGGAACCTGTATAAGATAGTCCCCCCTTACAAGGAGGGGGATGGCATTAATAAGTGGTTTGCTGCACTTGAGTCGGCCTGTATGGTACAGTTGGTCTTGTGGCTATCTTTCACTGGTAAGGGTAGGGATAGGCTCCTTACTGTCAGAGAAAGTGATGCTAATAATTACAAAGTTTTGAAGGATGCACTCTTAGATGGATTTGGCTTAACCACTGAACAATACAGGATAAAGTTCAGAGATACCAGAAAAGAGTCCTCTCAAGACTGGACAGACTTTGTAGACTGTTCAGTGAAGGCCTTGGAGGGATGGTTACATGGCAGTAAGGTGACTGACTATGAAAGCCTGTATAATCTAATCCTGAGAGAGCATACTTTGAATAATTGTGTGTCTGACTTGTTGCATCAGTACTTGGTAGACTGAGATATGACCTCTCCGCAAGAATTGGGAAAGAAGGCAGACAAATGGGTCAGAACAAGAGTGAACAGAAAAGTCCATACAGGTGGTGAGAAGGATGATAAGTCTTATGAGAAGGGTGGGGACAAAGATAAAAAAACAATCTGAGTCTTCATCAGGCCCACAAAAATCCTCTGGTGGTGTTGGGTCCAAATCCTCTTCCCACAATCAAAAGAAGCCATGGTGTTATTTATATAAGAGTAAAGGCCATTGGGCAAGTGATTCCACTTGTCCAAAGAAAAACATCAAGGCTTCCACTACCACAACACCAACTGCGTCCTCTAGTGCCCCTAGTAATAGCAGTGGTGGTAGGAAGTCTACTACAAATAGCCAATCAAAGGGTGTACCTGGGCTCACCATTGGTAATGTAGTTGGGGTTGGTCTTGTTAGGGAGACCACAGAGGCGACTTTAGTCTCTGATGGTGGTATTGAATTTGCCACCTTGGTTGTTTATCCCCTTGATATGGGTAAGTACAAGTAACATCCCCTAATAAATGGTGTTGAGGTTGAGGCCTACAGGGATACAGGAGCCAGTGTCACTATGGTGATAGAGAAACTGGTTCACCCTGATCAACACCTACTTGCTCAGCAGTACCAAGTGATTGATGTTCATAACAACACTCTTAGCCACCCCATGGCTGTTGTGAATCTCAACTGGGGGAGGATGGGTTTACTGGTCCAAAGAAAGTTGTGGTAGCTATTGATGTACCTGTGGCCTGCTTACTAAGCAATGATTTGGAGACATCAGCTTGGGCTGAAGTGGAGTTGGAGGCTCATGCAGCAATGCTGGGCATTTCTGGGCATATCTTTGCTTAAACATGGGCTTAGGCCAAGAAGCAAAGAGGACAGGGAAGCTTGGATCCTGGAACAATGGACCAAGTGCTCCTAAAAGCTAGGGGTAGAAAGGGCAAATCCTTACCTACTATCCCTCCCTCTCCAGAAGATTTCCCTTTTGAGGAAAAGGAATCCTCTCCCTGTGCAGAACCTACACCAGATGAGCTGGCAGCAGACACTGCTGAGCTTTTGGGTGCGGGGGGCCTGCTAGGGAAGAGCTGAGTGTGACACAGCAAACCTGTCCCACACTAGAGGGTTTAAGACAGCAAGTCGTCAAATAGCAGAATGGGGATGTCACTGATAGCCATGAGGTCTATTGGGAAGATAATCTCCTTTATACTGAGTCAAGGGACCCTACAACTGGAGCTGCCAGGAGATTGGTTATCCCTTTGCAGTATAGGGAATTTCTTCTGACCTTGGCACATGACATTCCTTTGGCTGGGCATTTGGGCCAGAGCAAAACTTGGGACAGACTTGTTCCATTGTTTCACTGGCCTCACATGTCAGAGGACACTAAGGAGTTGTATTGCTCCTGTGTGACCTGCCAAGCCAGTGGCAAGACGGGTGGCACACCTAAGGCCCCCTTAATTCCACTCCCAGTGGTTGTGGTGCCCTTTGCAAGGGTAGGGGTTAACATAATTGGCCCCCTTGACCCTCCAACAGCTTCAGGCAATAGGTTTATCCTTGTGGTAGTGGGCCATGCCACTAGGTATCCTGAAGCAATTCCCCTAAGGACCACTACAGCTCCTGCAGTGGCAAAAGCCATCCTGGGAATATTTTCCAGAGTGGGCTTCCCTAAGTAAGTGGTGTCAGACAGAGGTAGTAACTTCATGTCTGCATACCTCAAAGGTATGTGGAAGGAGTGTGGTGTAACTTATAAGTTCACTACTCCTTATCATCCACAGACAAATGGTCTGGTTGAGAGGTTTAATAAAACTCTTAAAGGTATGATTATGGGACTCCCTGAAAACCTCAGAAGCAGATGGGATGTCCTGTTGCCATGCCTCATTTTTGCTTACAGGGAGTTACCTTAAAAAGGAGTGGGCTTTAGCACCTTTGAACTCCTCTTTGGGTACCCTCTAAGAGGTCCCCTTGCACTTGTGAAGGAGGGTTGGGAACAAACTTTAAAAGCTCCAAAGCAAGACATTGTGGACTATGTACTTGGCCTAGGATCCAGAATGGCTGAGTACATGAAAAAGGCCAGTAAAAACCTTCAGGCCAGCCAAGAGCTCCAAAAGCAATGGCATGACCAGAAGGCTGTCCTGACCCAGTACCACCCAGGACAGAAGGTGTGGGTATTGGAGTCTGTGGCCCCAAGAGCACTCCAAGACAAATGGAGTGGACCCCATCTCATTGTTGAAAAGAAGGGTGAGATTACCTATTTGGTAAACCTGGGCACTGCCAGGAGTCCCCTTAGGGTGCTCCATGTCAATCTCCTAGAACCCTACTATGACAGGGTTGACTTAACCCTGCTCATGGCAACTGATGAGGGGCAGGAAGAAGAGAGTGACCCTCTCCCTGACCTCTTCTCCACCACTGAAGCTGATGGCTTAGTGGAGGGAGTGGTGCTTGCAGACTGCCTTACTGCTGAGCAGAAGGACAACTTCATAAATCTCATAGGCCAATTCTCTTACCTCTTCCCACTGATATCAGGTACCACTACCTGGTGTGAGCACACACTCAATACTGGAGACAGTGTACCAGTCAAAAGTAAGATTCATAGGCAGCCTGACCATGTCAGAGATTGCATAAAACAAGAGGTACAGAAAATGCTGGATTTCTGAGTGATTGAGCCTGCAGCTAGCCCATGGGCTAGCCCAGTGGTGCTTGTCCCAAAACCTCACAGTAAAGATGGTAAAAGAGAAATGAGTTTTTTTGTTGACTACAGCAGTCTCAATCAAGTAACCAAAACTGATGCTCACCCTATACCCAGGGCAGATGAGCTAATAGATACACTGGCATCTGCCAAGTCTCTAAGCACTTTTGATTTAACTGTAGGGTATTGGCAGATTAAATTATCAGAAGATGCTAAACCTAAAACTGCATTTTCCACCATTGGAGGGCACTATCAGTTCACTTTGATGCCCTTTGGTTTGAAGAATGCACCTGCCACTTTTCATAGGTTGGTGAACACAGTCCTGCAAGGTTTGGAAGCTTTTAGTGCAGCATATCTAGATGATATAGCTGTATTTCGCTCCACCAGTGATGAGCACCTGGTCCACCTATGAAAAGTTTTGGAGGACCTGCAAAAGGCAGGCCTCGCTATCAAGGCTTCAAGGTGCCAGATAGGGCAGGGGAAAGTGGTTTATCTGGGCTACCTAGTAGGTGGGGAACAGATTGCACCACTGCAGGGGAAGATCCAGACCATTATGGAATGGGCTCTTCCTACAACTCAAACCCAGGTGAGATCCTTCTTAGGCCTCACAGGGTACTATAGGAGGTTCATTAGGGAACTATGGCTCCGTTGCAGCTCTTCTTAATGACCTCACTAGTAAGAAGATGCCTAAAAAGGTATTGCGGACAGCTAGCTGTCAAAAGGCTTTTGATGAGCTCAAACAGGCCATGTGCTCTGCACCTGTCCTAAAAAGCCCTTGTTACTCCAAGACATTCATAGTCCAGACTGATGCTTCTGAAGTAGGGGTGGGGGAAGTGCTATCACAGCTTAACACTGAGGGTGAGGATCAGCCTGTTGCTTTTATCAGCAGGAGATTGACCCCTAGAGAAAAGCGTTGGTCTGACATAGAGAGGGAGGCCTTTGCTGTGGTCTGGGCACTGACAAAGTTCAGACCATACATGTTTGGTACTCACTGTATTGTTCAGATAGACCACAAACCTCTATTATGGCTTAAACAAATGAAAGGTGAAAACCCTAAATTGTTGGGGTGGTCCATCTCCCTACAGGGAATGGACTATACAGTGGAACATAGACCAGGGAGTACCCACTCCATTGCAGATGGACTCTCCAGATATTTCCACTTAGACAATGAAGACTCATCTGGACAAGGTTAGCCTTATTCTCCCTCGTTTGGGGGGGGTGGGGGAGTACGTAGGAAAGTACCCTCTTGCCTGGCATGTAACCCCCATTTTTACTTGTGTGTCAGTTTGTTTTTGTCTGTCTCACTGGGATCCTGCTAGCCAGGACCCCAGTGCTCATAGTTGTGGCCTGAAAGTGTTCCCTGTGTGGTGCCTAACTGTGTCACTGAGGCTCTGCTAACCAGAACCTCAGTGCTCATGCTCTCTCTGTCTTTAAAATTGTCACTGCAGGCTAGTGACCATTTTTACCAATTGTGATTGGCACACTGGAACACCCTTATAATTCCCTAGTATATGGTACTGAGGTACCCAGGGTATTGGGGTTCCAGGAGATCCCTATGGGCTGCAGCATTTTTTTTTGCCACCCATAGGGAGCTCAGACAATTCTTACACAGGTCTGCCACTGTAGCGTCCACGTCCACTTTATTTCACAGCCCTTTTACACTGCACTTAAGTAACTTCTAAGTCACCTATATGTTTAACCCTCACTTAGTGAAGGTTAGGTGCAAAGTTACTAAGTGTGAGGGCACCCTGGCACTAGCCAAGGTGCCCCCACATAGTTCAGGGCAATTTCCCTGGACTTTGTGAGTGTGGGGACACCATTAAACGCGCGCGCTACATATAGGTCAATACCTATATGTAGCTTTACAATGGTAACTCCGATTAAGGCCATGCACCATGTCTAAGATCATGGAATTGTCCCCCCATGCCAAATCTGGTATTGGGGTACCAATCCCATGCATCCCTGGAGCTCCAGCATGGACCCTGGGTACTGCCAAACTAGCTCTCTGGGGTTTTCACTGCAGCTACCGCTGCTGCCAACCCACAGACAGGCTTCTGCCCTCCTGGGGTCTGGGCAGCCCAGTCCCAGGAAGGCAGAACAAAGAATTTCATCTGAGAGAGGGTGTTACACCCTCTCCCTTTGGAAATAGGTGTTAAGGGCTGGGGAGGAGTAGCCTCCCCCAGCCTCTGGAAATACTTTGAAGGGCACAGATGGTGCCCTCCTTGCATAAGCCAGTCTAGACCAGTTCATGGATCCCCCAGCCCCTGCTCTGGTGCAAAACTGGACAAAGGAAAGGGGAGTGACCACTCCCCTGTCCATCACCTCCCCAGGGGTGGTGCCCAGAGCTCCTCCTGTGTGTCCCAGACCTCTAGCCATCTTGAATGCAGAGGTGTGAGGGCACAATGGAGGCCTCTGAGAGGTCAGTGTCAGCATGTGACATATGAGACCCCTCCTGATAGGTGCTTACGTGACTAGGTGGCCAATCCTCCTGTGGGCTTCTCTTCAGATAACGAATGCAAGAGCTCACCAGAGTTCCTCTGCATCTCCCTCTTCGACTTCTGCCAAGGATCGACCGCTGACTGCTCCAGGACGCCGGCAAAACTGCAACAAAGTAGCAAGAACACTACCAGTGACATTGTAGCGCCTAATCCTGCCGGCTTTCTCGACTGTTTCCTGGTGGTGCATGCTCTGGGGGCTGTCTGCCTTCACCCTGCACTGGAAGC
Organism: Pleurodeles waltl; assembly: GCF_031143425.1. Classification (NCBI taxonomy): domain Eukaryota; kingdom Metazoa; phylum Chordata; class Amphibia; order Caudata; family Salamandridae; genus Pleurodeles; species Pleurodeles waltl. The sequence goes on from NC_090439.1 coordinate 1,172,562,535, forward strand.
CAAGAAGAAATCTCTCATGGGTCGACAGAATCTTCCCCCTGCTAACGCAGGCACCAAACTTCTGCTTCACCGGTTCTCTGGGTCCCTTTCAGTGTGATGAGAGTGGTCCCTGGAACCCAGGAGCTGGATCCAAGGGACCCTGACAGTCCAGTGGTCCATCTGTCCAAATTTGGTGGAGGTAAGTCCTTGCCTCCCTACGCCAGACAGTAATCCTGTGTACTGCATGAACTGTAGCTGCTAGGGCTTCTGTGCACTTTTGCAAGGAATCCTTAGTACACAGCATAGCCCAGGTTCCCAGCACTCAGTCCTGCATTGTTCAACTCGCTGAGTTGAACACCGGCTTCGTGGGACCCTCCTTTGTAGTGTTGAGACGAACCCTGTGCTCAGTTTTCTTGTACTCATGTTCAAGTACTTCTGCGGGTGTTTCCTGCTTCTGCGTGGGCTCTCTGTATTGCTGGGCACCCCCTATGTCTCCTCCTCCAAGGGGCTACCTCCTGGTCCTTTCTGGGCCCGGGCAGCACCCATTTTCTTCAAATGCAACCTTTGCAGCTAGGAAAGCTTGTTTGCAGTCTTTCTTCATAGAAACAACTCTGCATCCTCCAGCACACCATGGTACATCCTCTGGGCAAAGGAGAAGTTCCTGGCATCTTCCGTTGTTGCAGAATCTTCAGCTACTTCCACCCAGAGGCAGCCATTTTGCACCTTCATCTGGGGTTTAGTGGGCTCCTGCCCTCCCTGGACATTTTTGTGACTCTTGGACTTGGTCCCTTTCCTTTACAGGTCCTCAGTCCAGGAATCCATCTTCAGTGCTTTGCAGTCAGTTGTGGTCTTTGCAGAATCTTGTATCACAACTTTAGTGTGTTTCTTGGCAAGTAGGGGAACTTTACTCCTACCTTTCAGGGTCTTGGGGTGGGGTATCTTGGACACCCTTAGTGTTTTCTAACACTCCCAGCAACTTTCTACACACTACACTAGGCCTGGGGTCCCTAATTGGTTCCATTCCACTTTCTTAGTATATGGTTTGTGTTGCCCCTAGTCCTATTGCATCCTATTGTGTTCTACAGTGTTTGCACTACTTTTCTAACTAATTACTTACCTGATTTTGGTTTGTGTGTATATTTTGTGTATTTTACTTACCTCCTAAGGGAGTATATCCTCTGAGATATTTCTGACACATTGTCAATGAAATAAAGTACCTTTATTTTTAGTAACTATGAGTATTGTGACTCTTATGATATAGTGCTATATGATATAAGTGGTATAGTAGGAGCTTTGCATGTCTCCTATTTCAGCCTAAGCTGCTCTGCTATAGCTACCTCTATCAGCCTAAGCTGCTAGAACACTACTAATCTACTAATAAGGGATAACTGGACCTGGCACAAGGTGTAAGTACCATCAGGTACCCACTTTAAGCCAGACCAGCCTCCTACACTCACGTAAAGGAAAACTGCAGGACAGGCAATGTCTACTCTTTACCTAAAAGCCTTGAGGATTACCTTGAAGGAAAACTCCCAGCTGTTTCAGGCTGAGAATTAAGAGGAATAAAGCATCTGTCTGACTGAAATACCATAGTGTCCAATGACTAACCTACATAACCATATTTTCCAGCAGTATGTGTCATGATATTGCAGGTATTGGATGATTAAAAAAGAGGGAACTGGTGAAGAAAGTGGGACTTATATTGTACTGATACATTTTGTTTGCTCTCCTGACACGTTCCGTTGCCAGTTTTGGGATGTAGGTAAGAGCATATGATTTGCTTAAATATCAATGAAAAGATTTAGGGGCAAATGTACGTACCAGTTTTCCTGTCGCAAACGGCTCAATTCGCGATTTCTCCGGAGCCCCACGTGGGTCAAAAAAGTGGTGATGTATCTCGATTTCTTGGCCAGGATTAGTTGGTGATATCCTGACTGGAGGTAGACCTTGGAGAACCAACACGCTTCATTTAGTTTGGCCAGTGGATCAACCACAGTGGGGCTGAGATGGCGCTCTTGCTTGATTGCCAGGTAGGGTAGTCTCATGTTCACATGGATGCAGACTTCTCCTGGTTGTTTTGGCTTCCTTGCTACTACAATCGGGGACATCAACGGTGTGGGTCCAGATGCCTTCTCAGTGATCCCAACTGCTTCGAGTTTTTCCAGCTCTCGCTCTACTTGAGGTCTGAGGTGGAACGCGATTCTCCTGTGTCTTAGAGCGACCGGCTCAAAAATCTGGTCTATGTGCAGTGTTACTTCTCTCCCCTTCAGACAGCCAATTCCTGTGAATACCGCCGTGAATTCATCCACAATGTGGGCCGCACCTTCCTGATGTACCCCAAAAGTGAAGGTTACTATTGTGAGGGCTTCCACTGTCTGCATCTCAGCAACATTCCCTTGCCTTCTTCAATGAAGTACACCACAGAGCTGCAAGCCTCTTTTCTGTGGGAGATGATGGTATAGAATTTTCCTCGGATGGCAATGGTCGGCGTTGTCCATAGGCAAAGACTCTGACTTGTGTGCCCTGTAGTCGTGGTGGTGGTTGTAGTTGTTTGTACATCTCTCTGAACAGTATGTTAATGGATGCTCCAATGTCCAGTGTAGTTAGCACTGGCTGATTGCCAATGCATACTTGACATTGAGGAGGCGTTGTTGGCTTTGCATGGCAGTCCCTACCATGAATAGGGCACAGACTGTGTGTTCAGCTGCTTTCTCGTCATCGTCCATGTCGCTGGGAAGGTCAGCTAATGTGTTGACACTTGGCGGAGTGACTCCTCGTTTGCAGAAGCAGCAGAACTTTGAAATGCTTGTTCTTTCCGCAGGCCGTGCATCTTTTCTCCCTCGACGGGCAAGCAATGAGCGGTGGGTGGGGCCACCACAATATCCACATAATCTGAGGTTTGCTTCTTGTCCTGACGGTTTCTTAATGGGGCTCTCTGCCGCAACTGCATTGACCGGATCTTTCTTTATGGGGTTGCTCAGTGCTGCTTCCATATGAGAGGCTCAAGCCTTGGATAGGGTTTGTATTTCGCCCTAGCGTGAGTATGTCTGCCAGTGGGTTTCCAGGTTCTTCTAGGATTTGCTCTCAGAGTTTTGTGGACACGCACCCTTGGAGGATCTGGCCCCGATTGTCCTCTCCTTCGCTGGCAAACTCAAATGTACTGGCTAACTTTTTGAGTCTTGTTTAGAAGACATCCAGGGATTCGGCTTCCTGCTGTCTGGTTCGTGCGGAATATGAAACTTCATACTCCTTATTAACCATTGGTTCAAAGTACCCATTGAGCGCTGTCACCAGGGTCGCATGTGTTTTGGGGGAGGCCTCATGTAGAGTTTTGGATATGCAATGCAACTCCTTTCCTCCTAATTGAAGGATCATGGCATGTTTTCTCTCATCTGCTACTTGCATGGCGTCAAAGTAGAGGTTTACAAGTTCTACCTGTTCCTCCATCAAGCAGCTTCTGCAGCTGGGGCACCTTCTATGACAAAAGGTTCCACCGGGGTAATGTTGGCCATCTTCTCTGGTTTACGCAGTTACGCATATTGCGGCGTGCAGTTGTGGCTTTTGTCCCCTCCACAAGCACTATTATTGTTCTCTAGGTGTCCGGAGATTCAGGCCCTCATTCTGACCTTGGCGGGCGGCGGAGGCCGCCCGCCAAAGTCCCACCGTCAGGTTACCGTTCCGCGGTCGAAAGACCGCGGCGGTAATTCTGACTTTCCCGCTGGGCTGGCGGGCGGTCGCCTTCAGACCGCCAGCCAGCCCAGCGGGAAAGAGGCTTCCACGATGAAGCCGGCTCGGAATCGAGCCGGCGGAGTGGAAGCTGTGCGACGGGTGCAGTTGCACCCGTCGCGTATTTCACTGTCTGCGCAGCAGACAGTGAAATACATGTAGGGGCCCTCTTACGGGGGCCCCTGCAATGCCCATGCCAGTGGCATGGGCACTGCAGGGGCCCCCAGGGGCCCCGCGACCCCCCCTACCGCCATCCGGATCCCGGCGGTCCGATGGCGGTAGGGGGGGGTCGGAATCCCCGCGGCGGTGCAGCAAGCTGCGCCGCCGTGGAGGATTCAATGGGGCGGCGGTACACTGGCGGGAGCCCGCCAGTGGTGCCGGTCCGACCGCGGCTTTACCGCCGCGGTCGGAATCCCCATTGGAGCACCGCCGGCCTGTCGGCGGTGCTCCCGCGGTCCTCCGCCCTGGCGGTCTTTGACCGCCAGGGTCAGAATGAGGGCCTCAGTGTCCTGGAGCCAGGGGCGACGTGTGTTATTCGGCACCTCACCTCCCGTTGTCTGCGACCATTAACCCTCCGCACATTCCTGAAGCATTGTGCACTATGAAGTCTGATTGTTGGTAATATTCTTCCAAAAGGCATTTTTCTTGAGCATGGATAACAGTCTGTTCTCCAAAACAAGGTTTTTGTTTTCAGGATTCCTCTCAAATATCGGAGAATATGAACAAACTGAAAAATAGAATTTTTAAAGTTGATTTGGAGTCATAAATCAGAATTATTTGGAGAAAATGCCATTGTGGTGAATCAGCTATATCTGCCTTTCTTCTAGATACAGATACATGATGATGCCTTTCCACAGAAGAGAGTTCCTATGATGGCTATGCACTCGCAAAAAGGGACAGGGAGAAGACTCTGGTCTGAATGGCATAACACTTTGGGGGTCATTCTAACTCTGACGGGCGGCGGAGGCCGCCCGCCAGAGTTCCCCCCTCCAGAACACCGCTCTGCGGTCATAAGACCGCTGCGGTGATTCTGGGTTTCCCACTGGGTTGGCGGGCGACCGCCAAAAGGCCGCCAGCCAGCCCAGTGGGAAACACCCCTCCATGAGGATGCCGGCTCCGAATGGAGCCGGCGGAGTGGAGGATGTGCAACGGGTGCAGTTGCACCCGTCGCGAATTTCAGTGTCTGCTTAGCAGACACTGAAATTCTTTGTGGGGCCCTCTTACGGGGGCCCCACGACACCCCATACCGCCATCCTGTTCCTGGCGGGCGACCCGCCAGGAACAGGATGGCGGTATGGGGTGTCAGAATCCCCATGGCGGCGCAGCAAGCTGCGCCGCCATGGAGGATTCTGCAGGACAGCGGAAAACCGGCGGGAGACCGCCGGTTTTCCTGTTCTGACCCCGGCTGAACCGCCGCGGTCAGAATGTCCTGAGGAGCACCGCCAGCCTGTTGGCGGTGCTCCCGCCGACCCTGGCCCCGGCGGTCCGTGACCGCCGGGGTCAGAATCAGGCCCTTTATTAGTAGTGGAAACTCTCTATTGAAACTCTTATGACTCTTTTTTGTTTTACACACATTGGAATGTGCAAATATATGTTCTGGGGATCTATAGTGGCCATCCAATTCGTGTACCTGTGTCCAATATTCAGACAAAGGACAAGGATGCAGATATTTCCTCTCTTGACCTATTTGTTGAGAATTTCAAACACAGAATGGGACTGTATTCTAAACTAGGGGCCACAAGTACATACATTAGATTCACTAAAAGTTGTTGTCATTTGCACAGACTTTTAGCGAGATCAATTTTTTTGCGGACTGACCCATATAATAATTGCTTAGTTCACAAAATACTGACTCGTAGTGGGTTGCAACTCATCACTATTAATGAGGCTAGTCGCAAATTGCTACCCACTAATATTCAGTGCCATCACAGGGATGGATTGATGATATACCTGCACCCAGGAAAAGGAAAGGGGACCGTCCCTTAAAACATGGGAGATTGGACCACTACAAACCAGATTTGAAACAAAAGACCTCACCTGTATACTTATTCAAGTGAGCAATGAAAAATTACCAAAGATAATTTATTGAAGATATACATTGTCATTCAATTTGTTGAACAGTTACTTCATCAGCACATTTTTGGTTTTTTTTAAAGATACAAAATACAACTTCATACACAGAGAAAGTCCAACATTTGACACAGATAGAACACTAATACACCTAAATTAATATGGGTGATGTCTGTGACAAGAACCTCTCACCGTACAATGAAAACATACTGCAGTCAAATACCAAATGTTCAAAAGGATTGACAGGCAGGTATCTCAAGAAGGTGGCAAAATACCAGGCCCAAACCTATCTGTGAAAGGTGATGGTACGGTGATGTTTTTTTAAAGTGTAGGAATGAACCATACAACACAGCTAACCACACAATATCAATGGGAGGTATACACGGCGCAATTATGGAAGACCGATCTCATATTTTTAATCTATTCATATGAGTTTACAGAGCTATGAATAATTTGGTTATCAATACGTGAATTTTCATGCAGCATTTAAGTGACGTCTTGCTGAGGATGTTTTGACAGGTAATCTATAACAGATTGCATGCCCTTGCATATTACTCTCTGCGACCTTCTGAGGACTGCTGTCGCACTGCCCTTATTTTAAAATGATTAACTGCAATCCAACACACTTTTCTGCCTCTAGTATCCAAATCTTTGCTTTCTCAGTCCGGCAGAGCTGTGGTTTCCGGAGCTGAAGTGCACAATAATTAAATCAGGCTTTCTTTCAGATTTCAGGAAGTCTGGATCCTGTTGTGGCACCTTATATGTTTTCAGAAGGCACAGAGTGGTAACTTTTATGGTGGCGAGAGTAAGAAACCTTTCCTCTGCAATGCCAAGCAGGCTTGGTACTAAAGTCATCAAGGTTTTAGAAGCAGCTCTTGTCTCTAAAGATTCTAGAACTGCATAAACATTTGGTTGTAGAGCCTCCAAAGCACTGTTCAGTTCAGAGTTCAGCCACTCCCTTGGTTATTACGCAATGAAAAATCATAGGTCCTCATTATAATATCGGCGGTAAAAACCGCCTACCGCTGCGGAGACAGCAGCCAAAAGACCATCGCCGCGGCTACCAGCCGTCCGACATATTTTGACCACAGACGGATTTCCGCCACAAGAAGAGCGGAAATCCGGATGTGGCCATACTGGCAGATGGCGAAAAGGTGGTGCTGCTACCACCAGCAGCACCACGCCAGTAGACAGCCGCAAGCCGTATTATGACAAATAATACGGCCTGCCGGTATTCTGCTGGCGGGAGCTGCTGGCCATAGCAGAGGCCCATCCCGTCCCCTACCAGAATACCGCCCTGGACCCAGGTAAGTCGGGTCTCCAACAGGGGAGGGAGGTGGGGGGTGTTGTGTGTGTTTGTGTGGAGGTGTGTGCATGTATGTGTGTGCGTGATTGCAGGTGTGTGTTGAGTGTTGATTGCGTGTATGGAAGTGTGAGTGCGTGTATATTTAGAAATCGTGATGCATGTCTGCGTGTATGTGGGAAGTGTGTGCGGATGTATGCGTGTGATTAAATGTATGCATGCGTGAATGTATGTCTGAATGAGTGTATGTATGCGTATGTGTGTATGTGAATGGGGGCGCTGATGTAGGGGGTAGGGGGTGGAGATGCGGGGGTGGGGGCCCCCTATCAGTGATAGGGAAGGGCCTACCACCATGGTTGTCATGGTGTTACCAATGCCACAAAAACCATGGTGGTAGGCGGGGTCATAATTCTGCAGGCGGGACAATGGCGGCTACAAGGCTGGAGATGGATATCTCCAGCCCTGCGGCTGCCACCGCCATGGCGGTCGGAGTGGTACATTGGTGGGTTGGCCTCAGCCAACCCGCCAATGTCATAAAGTGGCGGTAAGTAGCGCCAGCCTTTTGGGGGTACTGCTGCCACATTATCGCCAATCGCCAGGGTCATAATAACCTCCCATAATGTTGTCAGGTTGTAGGTGGGTGTATGTCCTTTCCTAAATCCCTTCTTACTTCTCCCTAAACCGCTCCCTTTTAGTCGTAAGTATGCCCTTTTTCTGGCCACTCCCCTTGTCACTCCCACATTTACTGCCACATACTAACTTACATGTGGAAGGATCTTCCCATAGAAAAGATAGGAGAGGTGAAGTTGGTGATTTAGACTCGCTAGTTTGCGAATAGCATTTTGTAGCACTTTCGTAGTAGTGATATTGTAGTATTACTAAATGAACTACAAAATGCAGTTTGTGAGTAGGCCCCACAGTGAGCAACATCTACCAGCATGAGTGTTTTTTGTACTATTTACTATTAGAAAAGAGTATGTGGCAGTATGTGATGAAAAAAGACCTTTGAAGGCAACTTTCACCACTTGAGCAGGAGCACAAACATCAAGACAGTAGCATATGTCAACTATGGGAACTCCTTCCAGGTACCTATTTAGATATCTTAAGTAACTAAATATTGCATAAATACCTGAACTGGGAAGTCATGATAAACTTGAAGAACAAATCCGGCAAGGATCGTGGGATGGGTAATTTGACAGTAGGTAATATTAATAGTTTAAATGAGAATCTATCCACCTTCATATAACTTCTCTAGACTCACTTTGCCCTTTGGAGCGGTTCTATTCGCAAAAAGAGGCATCTTCTTATTTTGAGCTTCATTCTGTTGTCATTCCCTTAAGAAAATATCCAAGAGCCCTCTTAGCATTTGGAGTATTGAGATGTTTGCTGGTGCAATTGCACTGCAACGAAAAACAGAAGAGAGATGGACTGAGTAATATGGAAATCTGAAACAACTTCAAAAACCTTTGGTATTGCCTTAAGAACGAAATAATCTATATGAAAAATGAACAGTGTGAACCTCACTTATACATGTAACACACATGGAGCCAAGACAGTTTCTATTTTCCATGTTAAATACAATAAAATTGTTGTTACCTCAATCGTAATTCCCACAATGCGTATCTTCATTATCCAGGTAGGTTAGCGCGTCGTCACAAGTCCACAGGAATCCAAAGGCACTTTTAATTATATATTTTAAAAAAAGAAGGGGTTTTAAGTGGCAAGTGATAGTACATCATATCAGCAATCCAATATTACCACAAAGACATAAACAGTATCATGACACTATCCTTGTAAACATATCCCAAAGGTCTCCCTATCTGCGCTGCTCCGTTATCCATGTCACTTCTTTCCTGAATGCCTATTCCATATAGTAAACAGTGAGTAGTATGAGAATAGGTGGATTCTATTAATCAGGGATCTTTCAATAACCAGTCCCTGAGCAGCCAAGGGAGGTCTTGTACCCACACCTCGCTAGCCCAACCCAGAGGCCTATGTGCTTGAACAGGCCCAGCTTCCTAACCTCCCCAGTAACACAAGATGACAGGCATTGCATGGTTCACCTCCCTCACTCACCCCGTCTCATACAGCTCATCAGATGTGTTCTTCAAGTCCATCTATGCCCACGTGGCCAAGTAATCCGCAGGTTTCTCATTTCTCCACATGTTTCATCCTCAGTTCTTCTGTCTTTGCACATTCCGACATATCTCTGAGCCAGCCGTCATACTTAGGGGGCCCAGCACTGAGCCATTTCATACCTGTATGACGTTTTGCCTACAGAGGCGCCATTAATACAAATTTACAATATGTTTCTTCACTTCGGCGCAGGGACCAATCCCAGCAGAAGCGTTTTAGGCATATCATCTTACAACTTGTGCCCCTATGGAGGATCCCTACAGTCTCCCCCCAGAAGGTGTTAAGGACGAGCACTGCATACCGTATGTGAAATTTGATGCGGAGGTGCCGCACCGGGGACAACCATCCGACCAAGTGGGATAGATGTGGTGCAATGTCGTTGGGGGCCAGGTTTGCTCGGTGTAAGGTTATATTGGATGGGTTCAACACACTCATTGGAGTTCACCACTTTGGCACCCTCATGTACTCGCTCCCAGTTACGTGCAATCAATGCATCCCCTAGTGACCCCTCCCATTTTACCTGTGCCTTAGGTGTTATCCTAGAGAGACCCTCTTTAATGCCCTATATATATGAGATATCAACCGTATTGATGCTTTGGGCTACCTTTATTCCCAGATATTGGAGTCCCTCAGCCACCCCCCCATCCCACCCCCATAGGAGCCCCCCCGAGGGAGGGAGTCAACCAATGTCTCAGCCAGCTTACCCACAGTTGGGACTTAAGGACATTCACCAGACGTCCTGACCCCTCTCCACAGAGTTGCAGGGCATTCAAGAGTATGGGAATCGAGTATTCCAAACAGCAAGATCAGGGTGTCATCCACATATAGGGAAACCATATGTTTGGTCTCCTCTACCCGGATCTCCTAGGGTCCCAGCACCCTACACAACAGTGGTGCCGTTGGTTCTGTGGATATAGCAAATAGAAAGGTGAGCACTTTTCAAATTAATATATAAATCACAATTTTGTATTTAAATATATATTCAATCTTTTTGCACAAAAATAAATAGAAGCTGTACAGGAAATTAGTTGCTACCCCTTTAAGGCTACCATCATTTCAGCATTCGCAATGCAATGCAACAGACATGTCCTTGATTCCTTGGACAAAGGGGAGGGTGGGAAAGTCAATTATGAATAATGAAGATAGCTATCATGGCAAACTGAAATTGAAAGTTAGCATCTTTACTTTCTAGTTCATGGGAGTTTTATTATCTTATGAAGATCTAAAGTAATAGGCAGTCTTCAATTAGTAAGTAGGGAAAGATGAAAAAACCTAGAGGATCTAGTGGGACAAATTCACATGGATGGTCTGCCCTTTTTGAGAATCTGTTTTGTAATCAAGATTTTCTGGGGTATAATCTTGACGTAGCAATGCAACAAATGTAAATGAACACATTTATCACTTGTAATCTTGATTACCCCAATTCAGAGCCCTCCTTGTCCCACTACTAACTAAGGCCCGTATTTATACTTTTTTTGCGCCGCATTTGCGTCGTTTTTTGACGCAAAAACGGCACAAACTTGAAAAATGCCATTGTATTTTGAAGGTTTGCTCCGTTTTGCGTCAAAAAGCGGCGCAAATGCGGCGCTAAAAAAAGTATAAATACGGGCCTAAGTGTGGTATTTCTTTCTCAAGACAGACCTTTTAATGAGACAGTTCCTATTTATCGTAGTCTTTCCTCCAACTCTGTGCCTTCACAGGTAGAAGAATGCCCCTCATCTTCTAATATCCCCCATAATTTACACTGCTGAATACTGGTGCAAAAATACGAGAGGGTGGGATGGATAGACTGGGATTCAGAGGATTCGGAATTGGCGTAATTAAGATTACTGTAACTAATGTGTTCATTAGTCCCCTCATCTAGGTCCTCCTGTGTATTAACTTAGTAAAGATATCACAAGTTTTACATAAAAACAAATTTGTGGACCGACTTCCAGGTACCTATTTAGATATCTTAAGTAACTAAATATTGCAGAAATACCTGAACTGGGAAGTCATGATAAACTTGAAGAACAAATCCGGCAAGGATCGTGGGATGGGTAATTTGACAGTAGGTAATATTAATAGTTTAAATGAGAATCTATCCACCTTGATATAACTTCTCTAGACTCACTTTGCCCTTTGGAGCGGTTCTATTCACAAAAAGAGGCATCTTCTTATTTTGAGCTTCATTCTGTTGTCATTCCCTTAAGAAAATATCCAAGAGCCCTCTTAGCATTTGGAGTATTGAGATGTTTGCTGGTGCAATTGCACTGCAACGAAACACAGAAGAGAGATGGAATGAGTAATATGGAAATCTGAAACAACTTCAAAAACCTTTGGTATTGCCTTAAGAACGAAATAATCTATATGAAGAATGAACAGTGTGAACCTCACTTATACATGTTACACACATGGAAGCCAAGACAGTTTCTATTTTCCATGTTAAATACAATAAAGTTGTTGTTACCTTCAATCGTAATTCCTACAATGCGTATCTTCATTATCCAGGTAGGTTAGCGCGTTGTCACAAGTCCACAGGAATCCAAAGGCACTTTTAATTATATATTTTAAAAAAAGAAGGGGTTTTAAGTGGCAAGTGATAGTACATCATATCAGCAATCCAATATTACCACAAAGACATAAACAGTATCATGACACTTGTAGGAGGCTGGACTGGCTTGTAGTGAGTACCAAGGGGTACTTGCACCTTGCACCAGGCCCAGTTATCCCTTATTAGTGTATAGGGTGTCTAGCAGCTTAGGCTGATAGATAATGGTAGCTTAGCAGAGCAGCTTAGGCTGAACTAGGAGACGTGTGAAGCTACTACAGTACCACTTAGTGTCATATGCACAATATCATAAGAAAACACAATACACAGTTATACTAAAAATAAAGGTACTTTATTTTTATGACAATATGCCAAAGTATCTTAGAGTGTACCCTCAGTGAGAGGATAGGAAATATACACAAGATATATATACACAATAGCAAAAATATGCAGTATAGTCTTAGAAAACAGTGCAAACAATGTATAGTTACAATAGGATGCAATGGGGAAACATAGGGATAGGGGCAACACAAACCATATACTCCAAAAGTGGAATGCGAACCACGAATGGACCCCAAACCTATGTGACCTTGTAGAGGGTCGCTGGGACTATTAGAAAATAGTGAGAGTTAGAAAAATAACCCTCCCCAAGACCCTGAAAAGTGAGTGCAAAGTGCACTAAAGTTCCCCTAAGGACAAAAGAGTCGTGTTAGAGGAATAATGCAGGAAAGACACAAACCAGCAATGCAACAACTGTGGATTTCCAATCTAGGGTACCTGTGGGACAAGGGGACCAAGTCCAAAAGTCACAAGCAAGTCGGAGATGGGCAGATGCCCAGGAAATGCCAGCTGCGGGTGCAAAGAAGCTTCGACTGGACAGAAGAAGCTGAGGTTTCTGCAGGAACGAAAAGGGCTAGAGACTTCCCCTTTGGTGGACGGATCCCTCCCGCCTTGGACAGTCGTGCAGAAGTGTTTTCCCGCCGGAAGAACGCCAACAAGCCTTGCTACACGCAAATCGTGCGTTTGGCGTTTTTGGACACTGCTGGGGTCCAGAAGGGACCAGGAGGTCGCAAATTGGACCTGCAGAGAGAGGGGATGTCGAGCAAGACAAAGAGCCCTCACTAAAGCAGATAGCACCCGGAGAAGTGCCAGAAACAGGCACTACAAGGATGCGTGAAATGGTGCTTGCCGAAGTTGCACAAAGGAGTCCCACGTCGCCGGAGACCAACTTAGAAAGTCGTGCAATGCAGGTTAGAGTGCCGTGGACCCAGGCTTGGCTGTGCACAAAGGATTTCCGCTGGAAGTGCACAGGGGCCGGAGTAGCTGCAAAGTCGCGGTTCCCAGCAATGCAGCCCAGCGAGGTGAGGCAAGGACTTACCTCCACCAAACTTGGGCTGAAGAGTCACTGGACTGGGGGGGTCACTTGGACAGAGTCGCTGGATTCGAGGGACCTCACTCGTCGTGCTGAGAGGAGACCCAAGGGACCGGTGATGCAGCTTTTTGGTGCCTGCGGTTGCAGGGGGAAGATTCCGTCGACCCACAGGAGATTTCTTCGGAGCTTCTGGTGCAGAGAGGAGGCAGGCTACCCCCACAGCATGCACAAGCAGGAAAACAGTTGAGAAGGCGGCAGGATCAGCGTTATAGAGTTGCAGTAGTCGTCTTTGCTACTATGTTGCAGGTTTGCAGGCTTCCAGCGCGGTCAGCGGTCGTTTCCTTATCAGAAGGTGAAGAGGGAGATGCAGAGGAACTCGGCTGAGCTCATGCATTCGTTATCTAAAGTTTCCCCAGAGACAGAGACCCTAAATAGCCAGAAAAGAGGGTTTGGCTACCTAGGAGAGAGGAAAGGCTACTAACACCTGAAGGAGCCTATCAGCAGGAGTCTCTGACGTCACCTGGTGGCACTGGCCACTCAGAGCAGTCCAGTGTGCCAGCAGTACCTCTGTTTCCAAGATGGCAGAGGTCTGGAGCACACTGGAGGAGCTCTGGACACCTCCCAGGGGAGGTGCAGGTCAGGGGAGTGGTCACTCCCCTTTCCTTTGTCCAGTTTCGCGCCAGAGCAGGGGCTAAGGGGTCCCTGAACCGGTGTAGACTGGCTTATGCAGAATTGGGCACATCTGTGCCCAACAAAGCATTTCCAGAGGCTGGGGGAGGCTACTCCTCCCCTGACTTCACACCATTTTCCAAAGGGAGAGGGTGTCACACCCTCTCTCAGAGGAAGTTCTTTGTTCTGCCATCCTGGGCCAGGCCTGGATGGACCCCAGGAGGGCAGCTGCCTGTCTGAGGGGTTGGCAGCAGCAGCAGCTGCAGTGAAACCCCAGGAAGGGCAGTCTGGCAGTACCAGGGTCTGTGCTACAGACCACTGGGATCATGGAATTGTACCAACAATGCCAGGATGGCATAGAGGGGGCAATTCCATGATCATAGACATGTTACATGGCCATATTCGGAGTTACCATGGTGAAGCTACATATAGGTAGTGACCTATATGTAGTGCACGCGTGTAATGGTGTCCCCGCGCTCACAAAGTTCAGTGAATTGGCTCTGAACAATGTGGGGGCACCTTGGCTAGTGCCAGGGTGCCCTCACACTAAGTAACTTTGCACCTAACCTTTACCAGGTAAAGGTTAGACATATAGGTGACTTATAAGTTACTTAAGTGCAGTGTAAAATGGCTGTGAAATAACGTGGACGTTATTTCACTCAGGCTGCAGTGGCAGGCCTGTGTAAGAATTGTCAGAGCTCCCTATGGGTGGCAAAAGAAATGCTGCAGCCCATAGGGATCTCCTGGAACCCCAATACCCTGGGTACCTTAGTACCATATACTAGGGAATTATAAGGGTATTCCAGTAAGCCAATGTAAATTGGTAAAAATGGTCACTAGCCTGTCAGTGACAATTTGGAAAGAAATGAGAGAGCATAACCACTGAGGTTCTGGTTAGCAGAGCCTCAGTGAGACAGTTAGTCACTACACAGGTAACACATTCAGGCACACTTATGAGCACTGGGGCCCTGGGCTACCAGGGTCCCAGTGACACATACAACTAAAACAACATATATACAGTGAAAAATGGGGGTAACATGCCAGGCAAGATGGTACTTTCCTACACAACCCCCCCCCCCCAAACGAAGGACAATAAGACTAGCCATTACCTGATGAGTCTTCATTGTCTAAGTGGAAATATCTGGAGAGTCCATCTGCATTGGAGTGGCTACTCCCAGGTCTATGTTCCACTGTATAGTCCATTCCCTGTAGGGATATGGACCACCTCAACAATTTAGGATTTTCACCTTTCATTTGTTTTAGCCAAAGTAGAGGTTTGTGGTCTGTCTGAACAATGAAGTGAGTGGCAAACAGGTATGGCCTCAACTTCTTCAGAGCCCAGACCACAGCAAAGGCCTCCCTCTCAATGGCAGACCAACGCTTTTCTCTAGGGGTCAACCTTCTACTAATAAAAGCAACAGGTTGATCCTGGCCCTCAGAATTAAGTTGTGATAGGACTGCCCCTACTCCTAATTCAGATGCATCAGTCTGGACATAGAATTTTTTAGAGTAACAAGGGCTTTTCAGGACAGGTGCAGAGCACATGGCCTGCTTCAGCTCCTCAAAAGCTTTCTGACAGTTTGCTGTCCATAATACCTTTTTAGGCATTTTCTTGGAAGTGAGGTCATTAAGAGGGGCTGCAATGGAGCCATAGTTCTTAATGAACCTCCTGTAATACCCAGTGAGGCCTAGGAAGGCTCTCACCTGAGTCTGAGTGGTAGGGGGAACCCAATCAATAATTGTTTGGATTTTCCCCTGAAGTGGTGCAATCTGTTCCCCACCAACAAGGTGTCCCAGATAAACCACCTTACCCTGCCCTATCTGGCACTTTGAAGCCTTGATAGTGAGGCCTGCCTTTTGCAGGGCCTCCAAAACTTTCCAAAGGTGGACCAGGTGATCATCCCAGCTGGAGCTAAAGACAGCTATATCGTCCAAATATGCTGCACTGAAAGCTTCCAGCCCTTGCAGGACTGTGTTCACCAACCTCTGAAAAGTGGCAGGTGCATTTTTCAAACCAAAAGGCATTACAGTAAACTGGTAATGTCCTCCAATGGTAGAAAATGCAGTCTTAGGTTTAGCATCTTCTGACAATTTGATCTGCCAATACCCTGCAGTCAAATCAAAAGTGCTTAGATACTTGGCAGATGCCAGTGTATCTATGAGCTCATCTGCCCTGGGTATAGGGTGAGCATCAGTTTTGGTTACCAAGTTGAGACCTCTATAGTCTACACAAAACCGCATTTCTTTCTTTCCATCTTTAGAATTGGGTTTTGGTACCAGTACCACAGGAGAAGCCCATGGACTGTCAGAGTGCTCAACCACTCCTAGTTCCAACATTTTCTGAACTTCTTGCTTTATGCAGTCCCTGACATGGTCAGGCTGCCTATAGATCTTACTTTTGACAGGTAAACTGTCTCCAGTATCTATAGTGTGCTCACACCAAGAAGTGGTGCCTGGCACAGTAGAGAAGAGTTCTGAAAATTGTCCTAGGAGATTTATGCAATTATCTTTCTGCTCAGCAGTAAGACAATCAGCCAAAACTACACCTTCCACAAGAGCATCTTGTTCTGTGGAAGAGAAGAGATCAGGTAGAGGATCACTGTCTTCTTCCTGTCCCTCATCTGTTGCCATGAGCAGGGTGAGATCAGCCCTGTCATAGTAGGGTTTCAGGCGGTTTACATGGAGCACCCTAAGGGGACTCCTGGCAGTGCCTAAGTCAACCAAGTAGGTGACTTCACCCTTCTTTTCAACAATTGTGTGGGGTCCACTCCATTTATCTTGGAGTGCTCTTGGGGCCACCAAGACCCACACTTTCTGCCCTGGTTGGTACTGAACCAAAACAGCCTTCTGATCATGCCATTGCTTCTGGAGCTCTTGGCTGGCCTGAAGGTTTTTACTGGCCTTTTTCATGTACTCAGCCATCCTTGATCTGAGGCCAAGTACATAATCCACAATATCCTGCTTAGGAGCTTTTAAAGGTTGTTCCCAACCCTCCTTTACAAGTGTGAGTGGACCCCTAACAGGGTGTCCAAAAAGAAGTTCAAAGGGGCTGAAGCCCACTCCTTTCTGGGATACCTCCCTGTAGGCAAAAAGGAGGCATGGTAGAAGGATATCCCATCTCCTGCGGAGTTTTTCAGGGAGTCCCATAATCATGCCTTTGAGAGTTTTATTAAATCTCTCCACCAGTCCATTTGTTTGTGGATGATAGGGTGTTGTGAACTTGTACGTTACACCACACTCCTTCCACATGGCCTTTAAGTATGCAGACATGAAATTGCTTCCTCTGTCTGATACTACTTCCTTTGGGAAGCCCACCCTGGAAAATATTCCCAGGAGGTCCTTTGCCACTGCAGGGGCTGTAGTGGTCCTTAAAGGAATAGCTTCAGGATATCTTGTGGCATGGTCCACTACCACTAAGATAAACCTATTGCCTGAAGCAGTAGGAGGGTCAAGGGGGCCAACTATGTCAACCCCTACCCTTTCAAAGGGAACCCCAACCACAGGCAGTGGGATAAGGGGTGCCTTTGGAGTGCCACCTGTCTTGCCACTGGCTTGACAGGTTTCACAGGACTTACAAAATTCCTTTGTGTCCTCAGACATCCTAGGCCAATGAAACAGGGGAACAAGCCTGTCCCAAGTTTTCATTTGTCCTAGATGCCCAGCTAAGGGAATGTCATGTGCCAGTGTTAGGAGGAACTTTCTGTACTCCTGAGGAATCACTAATCTCCTGGCAGCTCCAGGTTTAGGATCCCTATGCTCAGTGTACAAGAGGTTGTCCTCCCAGTAAACTCTGTGAGAGTCACTGACATCCCCATTAGCCTGTTTGACAGCTTGCTGTCTGAGACCCTCTAATGTGGGACAGGTTTGCTGTGCCACACTCAGCTCCTCTCTGGCAGGCCCCCCTTCACCCAAAAGCTCAGCAGTGTCTGCTTCCAGCTCCTCTGGTGTAGGTTCTGCACAGGGAGGGAATTCTTCTTCCTCAGAAGTAGAATCCACTGTAGAGGGAGGGATAGTAGGAAGTGGTTTGCTTCTACTAGCCCTAGCTTTAGGGAGCACTTGGTCCATTGTTCCAGGATCCAAGCTTCCCTGTCCTTTTTGCTTTTTGGCCTGAGCCCTTGTCAAAGCAAAAATATGCCCTGGGATGCCCAGCATTGCTGCATGGGCCTCCAACTCCACATCTGACCAAGCTGATGTCTCCAAATCATTCCCTAATAGACAGTCTACAGGTAAATCTGAAGCTACCACAACTTTCTTTGGACCAGTTACCCCCCCCCAGTTGAGATTTACAACAGCCATGGGGTGGCTTTGTGTTATGTTGTGAGCATCGGTTACTTGGTACTGGTGTCCAAGTATGTGTTGTTCAGGGTGCACCAGTTTCTCAATCACCATTGTGACACTGGCACCTGTGTCCCTGTAGGCCTGGACCTCAACACCATTTATTAGGGTTAGTTGCTTGTACTTCTCCAAGTTATGGGGGCAAGCAACCAAAGTGGCTAAATCAATAGCCCCTTCAGAGACTAAAGTAGCCTCTGTGGTCTCCCTAATCAGACCAACCCCAACTAAATTACCAAAAGTGAGCCCAGCTACTCCCTTGGATTGGCTATTAGTAGGTTTGCTCCCACCACCACTGCTATTAGTAGGGACACTAGGTGTAGCAGTAGGGGTTGTAGTGGTAGGAGCTGTGGTGCCTTTCTTTGGACAACTGGGATCTGTTGTCCAATGGCCTTTTATTTTACATAAATAGCACCATGGTTTCTTTTCCTTGTTCTGATTAAAGGAGGATTTGGGCCCACCACCCCCACCAGAGTGTTTTTGTGGGCCTGATGAAGACTCATTTTTAGATTTGTCCCCACCCTTGTCTGAAGACTTACCATCCTTCTTTTTGTTGCCATCTTTGTCACCCCCTGTATGAACTTTTCTGTTCACTCTTGTTCTGACCCATTTGTCTGCCTTCTTTCCCAATTCTTGGGGAGAGGTCAGATCAGAGTCCACCAAGTACTGGTGCAACAAATCAGACACACAATTATTAAGAATATGCTCTCTCAGGATTAAGTTATACAGGCTGTCATAATCAGTAACTTTACTGCCATGTAACCACCCCTCCAAGGCCTTCACTGAATGGTCAATGAAATCAACCCAGTCTTGTGAAGACTCCTTTTTGGTCTCTCTGAACTTTATCCTGTACTGTTCAGTGGTTAAGCCATAACCATCCAGGAGTGCATTCTTAAGAACTTGGAAATTATTGGCATCATTTTCTTTCACTGTAAGGAGCCTATCCCTACCTTTTCCACTAAATGATAGCCATAGGATAGCAGCCCACTGCTTTTGAGGGACATCCTGTACAGCACAGGCCCTCTCAAGTGCAGCAAACCACTTGTTAATGTCATCCCCCTCCTTATAAGGGGGAACTATCTTGTGCAGATTCCTGGAATCATGCTCTTTAGCAGGATGACTATGGGGAATACTGCTGCTGCCACCATGGGTATCTAAACCCAACTTCTGTCTTTCCTTCTCTAATTCTAAAGACTGTCTATCCAAATCCAGCTGTTGCTTCTTGAGCTTCAGTCTGGTTTGTTCCACTCTCAATCTATTGAGCTCCCTTTCTAACAATCTGTCATCAGGGTGGGTGGGAGGGACATTTCTAGATACAGAGGTATGATGGGAATGAACAGAAGGAGACCTGTCCCTTACAGAGGGCACCCTAACAGCTTGGCTACCAGCATAATGTGAGAGCACACCATCAGTATGGTGTGATTCAACCTCTGTACCAACTATGCTAGACTGTCTAGTAATGGGCAGGCTGAGAAGTTTCTTTCCTGAACCTTTTCCTGGGGGAGTCCCTGGATCAGATTGAGAACCATTAGCTACTTTTTCACCAGATTGGGCACTTATGGCCTTATCCTGTACTCTAAGCATATTAATTAACAGTTCTAAGGAAGGATTCTTCCCTACACTCAAACCTCTCTCTTTGCAGAGACTCCTTGCTCCTTTCCAGCTAAGGTGATCATATGCAAGTTTGGACAGTTCAACATTTTTGCCTGTGCCAGACATTTTTTAGAGAGAGTTAAAGTGATAGAAAAAGAGAAAAAAGTTTTCAGAACTTTTTGGAAAGACAGAAAAAAACTTTTTAAACTTTTAAGAACTTTTTGAAAGTTTTAGAAGTACTTTTCAGCACTTAGAAAAGAGTGAAAAGAGGAAATGCAAAACTTTTTGGCTATGTGTATATACACTGACCTTGTTTTGTATATTTTTCTCTTATGAAAAGTACAATGACAAGAGTGGTAAGTAGTCTCAAGCACTTATCCCACCACTGCACAACCAATGTAGGAGGCTGGACTGGCTTGTAGTGAGTACCAAGGGGTACTTGCACCTTGCACCAGGCCCAGTTATCCCTTATTAGTGTATAGGGTGTCTAGCAGCTTAGGCTGATAGATAATGGTAGCTTAGCAGAGCAGCTTAGGTTGAACTAGGAGACGTGTGAAGCTACTACAGTACCACTTAGTGTCATATGCACAATATCATAAGAAAACACAATACACAGTTATACTAAAAATAAAGGTACTTTATTTTTATGACAATATGCCAAAGTATCTTAGAGTGTACCCTCAGTGAGAGGATAGGAAATATACACAAGATATATATACACAATAGCAAAAATATGCAGTATAGTCTTAGAAAACAGTGCAAACAATGTATAGTTACAATAGGATGCAATGGGGAAACATAGGGATAGGGGCAACACAAACCATATACTCCAAAAGTGGAATGCGAACCACGAATGGACCCCAAACCTATGTGACCTTGTAGAGGGTCGCTGGGACTATTAGAAAATAGTGAGAGTTAGAAAAATAACCCTCCCCAAGACCCTGCAAAGTGAGTGCAAAGTGCACTAAAGTTCCCCTAAGGACAAAAGAGTCGTGTTAGAGGAATAATGCAGGAAAGACACAAACCAGCAATGCAACAACTGTGGATTTCCAATCTAGGGCACCTGTGGGACAAGGGGACCAAGTCCAAAAGTCACAAGCAAGTCGGAGATGGGCAGATGCCCAGGAAATGCCAGCTGCGGGTGCAAAGAAGCTTCGACTGGACAGAAGAAGCTGAGGTTTCTGCAGGAACAAAAAGGGCTAGAGACTTCCCCTTTGGTGGACGGATCCCTCTCGCCTTGGAGAGTCGTGCAGAGGTGTTTTCCCGCCGGAAGGACGCCAACAAGCCTTGCTACACGCAAATCGTGCGTTTGGCGTTTTTGGACGCTGCTGGGGCCCAGGAGGGACCAGGAGGTCGCAAATTGGACCTGCAGAGAGAGGGGACGTCGAGCAAGACACAGAGCCCTCACTGAAGCAGGTAGCGCCCGGAGAAGTGCCAGAAACAGGCACTATGAGGATGCGTGAAACGGTAATCGCCAAAGTTGCACAAAGGAGTCCCACGTCGCCGGAGACCAACTTAGAAAGTCGTGCAATGCAGGTTAGAGTGCCGTGGACCCAGGCTTGGCTGTGCACAAAGGATTTCCGCCGGAAGTGCACAGGGGCCGGAGTAGCTGCAAAGTCGCGGTTCCCAGCAATGCAGCCCAGCGAGGTGAGGCAAGGACTTACCTCCACCAAACTTGGGCTGAAGAGTCACTGGACTGGGGGGGTCACTTGGACAGAGTCGCTGGATTCGAGGGACCTCGCTCGTCGTGCTGAGAGGAGACCCAAGGGACCGGTGATGCAGCTTTTTGGTGCCTGCGGTTGCAGGGGGAAGATTCCGTCGACCCACGGGAGATTTCTTCGGAGCTTCTGGTGCAGAGAGGAGGCAGGCTACCCCCACAGCATGCACAAGCAGGAAAACAGTCGAGAAGGCGGCAGGATCAGCGTTACAGAGTTGCAGTAGTCGTCTTTGCTACTATGTTGCAGGTTTGCAGGCTTCCAGCGCGGTCAGCGGTCGTTTCCTTATCAGAAGGTGAAGAGGGAGATGCAGAGGAACTCGGCTGAGCTCATGCATTCGTTATCTAAAGTTTCCCCAGAGACAGAGACCCTAAATAGCCAGAAAAGAGGGTTTGGCTACCTAGGAGAGAGGAAAGGCTACTAAGACCTGAAGGAGCCTATCAGCAGGAGTCTCTGACGTCACCTGGTGGCACTGGCCACTCAGAGCAGTCCAGTGTGCCAGCAGCACCTCTGTTTCCAAGATGGCAGAGGTCTGGAGCACACTGGAGGAGCTCTGGACACCTCCCAGGGGAGGTGCAGGTCAGGGGAGTGGTCACTCCCCTTTCCTTTGTCCAGTTTCGCGCCAGAGCAGGGGCTAAGGGGTCCCTGAACCGGTGTAGACTGGCTTATGCAGAATTGGGCACATCTGTGCCCAACAAAGCATTTCCAGAGGCTGGGGGAGGCTACTCCTCCCCTGCCTTCACACCATTTTCCAAAGGGAGAGGGTGTCACACCCTCTCTCAGAGGAAGTTCTTTGTTCTGCCATCCTGGGCCAGGCCTGGCTGGACCCCAGGAGGGCAGCTGCCTGTCTGAGGGGTTGGCAGCAGCAGCAGCTGCAGTGAAACCCCAGGAAGGGCAGTCTGGCAGTACCAGGGTCTGTGCTACAGACCACTGGGATCATGGAATTGTACCAACAATGCCAGGATGGCATAGAGGGGGCAATTCCATGATCATAGACATGTTACATGGCCATATTCGGAGTTACCATGGTGAAGCTACATATAGGTAGTGACCTATATGTAGTGCACGCGTGTAATGGTGTCCCCGCACTCACAAAGTTCAGTGAATTGGCTCTGAACAATGTGGGGGCACCTTGGCTAGTGCCAGGGTGCCCTCACACTAAGTAACTTTGCACCTAACCTTTACCAGGTAAAGGTTAGACATATAGGTGACTTATAAGTTACTTAAGTGCAGTGTAAAATGGCTGTGAAATAACGTGGACGTTATTTCACTCAGGCTGCAGTGGCAGGCCTGTGTAAGAATTGTCAGAGCTCCCTATGGGTGGCAAAAGAAATGCTGCAGCCCATAGGGATCTCCTGGAACCCCAATACCCTGGGTACCTTAGTACCATATATTAGGGAATTATAAGGGTGTTCCAGTAAGCCAATGTAAATTGGTAAAAATGGTCACTAGCCTGTCAGTGACAATTTGGAAAGAAATGAGAGAGCATAACCACTGAGGTTCTGGTTAGCAGAGCCTCAGTGAGACAGTTAGTCACTACACAGGTAACACATTCAGGCACACTTATGAGCACTGAGGCCCTGGGCTACCAGGGTCCCAGTGACACATACAACTAAAACAACATATATACAGTGAAAAATGGGGGTAACATGCCAGGCAAGATGGTACTTTCCTACAACACTATCCTTGTAAACATATCCCAAAGGTCTCCCTATCTGCGCTGCTCCGTTATCCATGTCACTTCTTTCCTGAATGCCTATTCCATATAGTAAACAGTGAGTAGTATGAGGATAGGTGGATTCTATTAATCAGGGATCTTTCAATAACCAGTCCCTGAGCAGCCAAGGGAGGTCTTGTTCCCACATCTCGCCAGCCCAACCCAGAGGCCTATGTGCTTGAACAGGCCCAGCCTCCTAACCTCCCCAGTAACACAAGATGACAGGCATTGCATGGTTCACCTCCCTCACTCACCCCGTCTCATACAGCTCATCAGATGTGTTCTTCAAGTCCATCTATGCCCACGTGGCCAAGTAATCCGCAGGTTTCTCATTTCTCCACATGTTTCATCCTCAGTTCTTCTGCCTTTGCCCATTCCGATATATCTCTGAGCCAGCCGTCATACTTAGGGGGCCCAGCACTGAGCCATTTCATACCTGTATGACGTTTTGCCTACAGAGGCGCCATTAATACAAATTTACAATATGTTTCTTCTCTTTGGCGCAGGGACCAATCCCAGCAGAAGCGTTTTAGGCATATCATCTTACAACTTGTGCCCCTATTGAGGATCCCTACAGTCTCCCCCCAAAAGGTGTTAAGGACGAGCACTGCATACCGTATGTGAAATTTGATGCGGAGGTGCCGCACCGGGGACAACCATCCGACCAAGTGGGATAGCTGTGGTGCAATGTCGTTGGGGGCCAGGTTTGCTCGGTGTAAGGTTATATTGGATGGGTTCAACACACTCATTGGAGTTCACCACTTTGGCACCCTCATGTACTCGCTCCCAGTTACGCGCAATCAATGCATCCCCTAGTGACCCCTCCCATTTTACCTATGCCTTAGGTGTTATCCTAGAGAGATCCTCTTTAATGCCCTATATATATGAGATGTCAACCGTATTGATGCTTTGGGCTACCTTTATTCCCAGATATCGGAGTCCCTCAGCCACCCCCCCACCCCACCCCCATAGGAGCCCCCCCGAGGGAGGGAGTCAACCCATGTCTCAGCCAGCTTACCCACAGGTGGGACTTAAGGACATTCACCAGACGTCCTGACCCCTCTCCACAGAGTTGCAGGGCATTCAAGAGTATGGGAATCGAGTATTCCAAACAGCAAGATCAGGGTGTCATCCACATATAGGGAAACCACATGTTTGGTCTCCTCTACCCGGATCTCCTAGGGTCCCAGCACCCTACACAACAGTGGTGCCGTTGGTTCTGTGGATATAGCAAATAGAAAGGTGAGCACTTTTCAAATTAATATATAAATCACAATTTTGTATTTAAATATATATTCAATCTTTTTGCACAAAAATAAATAGAAGCTGTACAGGAAATTAGTTGCTACCCCTTTAAGGCTACCATCATTTCAGCATTCGCAATGCAATGCAACAGACATGTCCTTGATTCCTTGGACAAAGGGGAGGGTGGGAAAGTCAATTATGAATAATGAAGATAGCTATCATGGCAAACTGAAATTGAAAGTTAGCATCTTTACTTTCTAGTTCATGGGAGTTTTATTATCTTATGAAGATCTAAAGTAATAGGCAGCCTTCAATTAGTAAGTAGGGAAAGATGAAAAATCCTAGAGGATCTAGTGGGAAAAATTCACATGGATGGTCTGCCCTTTTTGAGAATCTGTTTTGTAATCAAGATTTTCTGGGGTATAATCTTGACGTAGCAATGCAACAAATGTAAATGAACACATTTATCACTTGTAATCTTGATTACCCCAATTCAGAGCCCTCCTTGTCCCTCTACTAACTAAGTGTGGTATTTCTTCCTCAAGACAGACCTTTTAATGAGACAGTTCCTATTTATCGTAGTCTTTCCTCCAACTCTGTGCCTTCACAGGTAGAAGAATGCCCCTCATCTTCTACTATCCCCCATAATTTACACTGCTGAATACTGGTGCAAAAATACGAGAGGGTGGGATGGATAGACTGGGATTCGGAGGATTCGGAATTGGCGTAATTAAGATTACTGTAACTAATGTGTTCATTAGTCCCCTCATCTAGGTCCTCCTGTGTATTAACTTAGTAAAGATATCACAAGTTTTACATAAAAACAAATTTGTGGACCGACTTATCACTGATGCAGAACTTAAACTCATTAAGATGATAGTTAATGCACTGCCACCCTCAACACAGTAGTAGGAAAATTACAATTTTGTTCATCTGTCAGGTGCTATCTTCAAAATGTCAAATGCAGGGATCATGTCATGTCATGGCTCTACATGGTTTCTGTAGAGATTTGTTCCCCCACTCTGCCCATAATAGAGAAACCGACATAGTAGCTTCGGGCTGGGCTGATCTGGGAGGAGAAACATTGATACACTTGTACGATTGAATAATAGCCTACTTAACCTATCGACCTATTGTTTGAGAGGTGGCCTTTTTACCCTTATTCGTTAACCCATGTGAAATAAACAGATCATTTGACAGTCTGAAATCTTTTGTCCTTTCTAAGCAACACTATCTACTGCTAATATGCAAATATGAGTTTACCTTGGGGGTAAATTTGGGTTTTAGTTCAAGAACAACCCTGTCGAGGAAGAATCTCAAATAAGGCTAAGAGATCATCAAAGCCACCAACTCCCCAAGCCTTCCTGCTGAGGTAATAGCTGTTAAGAAGGCCGACTTAGCTGACAGCCAAGTCTGCTTCTTCTAGGAGTTCAAACTGAGTCATCCGTAACCCTTTCAGGAAGCAGCTGAAGTTCTGATGGTTTCAAAAACTAAGAGTCGAATCACGAGGCCAAATGAGCGCTATCACGATTCCGGAGGTCCTCTCCTCCTGAATCTCCTGAAGTGCCTTCAAAAGGAGGGGAATCAGAGGGAAAGCATATAAAAGACTCTCTGGCGAAGTGACTGAGAGGGCGTTTGTCGCCCAGACCTTTGGACACCATGTCTCCTGACAAAATAAGAGCACTATGAGTTGCTTGTGTCGCAAACATATCTAGCCATGGGTCTCCGAACCATGCACAAATCTGATTGAACTCCTGAATGAGTAGGTTGGACATCATAGAGGATGGTGTGAGACCATCTGCACTGAAGCTCAACCATCCTTAGAGGTAAAGAGCTGACAGGGATAACAGAGGAATCTATATAAAATATCTGGTGTGGCCTGAAGATTTCATCTGATGTATCTGTCCTCCACCTATACCTCCCCATTTAGGTAGGCCTTTGTCACCTGGTTGGCTGTCGTTACTGACACATTGCAACCTTCTAACAAATAACTCTCAGCTTATAGAGCCTTCCACAGAGCTGCAAGCGCTCTCCAATTTTTCGCGTTTAATCGCTCCTCTTGTGACCACTAACCCTTCAGCTCTAGGTCTTCCAGTGTTGCACCTAGCCCCATAGACTTGCATCTGTGGTCAGGTGCTTTGGGGGAGTAAGGCTTAGGGGCAGCACTTTTCATATGTTAGTCTCTATTAACCATTGCTGTAGCTGTTGTCGAATGATCGGGGACACAGGTACTTGATAAGTAAGGTTCTGGGAACTTGGGGCCCAATAGAGAGCAGGTGTTTCACTAATTGAGGTGGACACATGCCCATAGAACCTCTGTGGTCAATGCTGCTGTTAGTCCCTGGACCCTCAAGCATCCTCTGGCTAGTACCATCGGTTGACTTAGGAGAAAAGCAAGACAGTTTTGACGTGTCACAATCCTGGAGTGAGGTAGGAAAATCCAACCCACTTACATATCAAATTGGGCCCCTATAAAAGTATTCACTTGCAGTGGCTCAAGGTGTGATTTCTGAAGGTTGAATATGAAGCATATGTACTGCAAATGTTCTATCATCTTGTTTACATTCTGCTGTGCCTGAGAAATAGTAGCAGCAATCAACAGCCAGTCATCAAGGTATGGAAAAACAGATAGTCCACACAACTGAAGATAGGCAACAGCTGGCACAGGTACCACTGTAAAAAGCCTGGAAGAAGTTGCCAGCCCAAATGGAATAGCTTGGAACTGCAGATGTTGGCCTCCCACTGCAAACCAGAGGAAAATCTGACTGTTCGAATGAATGGGAACGTGAAAATACATGTCCTGATGTCCAGCGTGGCTAGAAGTTTGCATTCTGATAATAGAGGTATAATGGTTAGCAGGGAAATCATAAGAAACTTGAACACCAGGCTGTACTTGGTCAATGCATTCACATCTATAACAGGCCAGAAAGTGCCATCTACTTTCGGCACTAAAAAGTGAATAAAATAAAATCCTGTCTCAAGTTGTTTATATGGCACCGAGCTTACTGCTACCTTCTTAGTGACTAAACTCCCCAGGGTCATTGATTAATCTTTTAATGCTTCTTTTGCTAAGGAAGTACGTAATGAATCTGAGGGGGGGATTCAGAAAGGGGATGGAGTATCCTTGTCCTTTAATATCCAGAACCTAGGAGCCGATAGAGCACTCTTTCCACGGTTGAACAAAAGTACAAGTCATGCCCCCAACTCTGAGGTAGTTACTTTTGTGCTTGACTTTGATCTTGGAGTTGACTGGTTGGCATTTATTGGTGAATGCAGCCTCCTTACTTCGGGCCTGTCCACGAAAGTGACGTTTATCTTGTGTGTTCTGAGGTGCTCGTTTTAGAAGAAAATATTTTTTCCCAGAATACAATTTAAATGGCTTAATGATCTTTCTTTCTTCCACCGCTTTCTAAACCAGCTTGACAAACTCACCACCAAATAATTTGGGTCCCGTAAATGGCAGCTTGTGGATCAGAGCTCTTTGAGAGAGTTCAGGTTTTCATGTTTCATCCACAACAATCGTCTGCCAGCTAAACCCACCTCAGTGGAGGAGGAAGCAGCCCAGAGACCACACATCCCATAAAAACGTAGCAAGCAGCTCCCTTTTGACAAGAACTGGTGTGGCATCTCCTCTGCTTTGTAAATAATCAAAGTATGACTGGGAGTTCTTCAGAAGCTCCTGAGTGGCATATGCAGAGTGAATGTGCAGCAAAAGACCTCCTAAGCGTGGTCTCCCACCATATTAGGCAAGGTTGGTTGAGTCCTCAGAAGCCAAGGATGAAAAGGAGCCCATGGACGCCAAAATCGAGTTCACTTTTGGAACTCGCAGAAGAGAGGAATCAAAGTCTTCATAGAAGCAAGGTTTAGATTGCTTGTCTGTGTCCTTCTATTCCTTAAGCAGAAACTATATGGGTGAGGAGAACACAAAAGTGGCTTCCCTGGACATATTTGTCCCTGCGATCAGTGACCTTTTCATCATTTTGTTCCTCCAACTGTCGCTTTAACTGTGGCTCAGAAAGGGCAGAATCCTGCGCTTTCCCAATAAGAGACTGGAGTTCAGTCCTTCAAATCCCCAAATCTATCATCTCCATCTCATTTGGCTCCAAATGATGTTGCTTAAAAAAACGCGTTTTGCCCTTCCATGAATGCGCACAGGAAACTGGCAGGCTAAGGCAGCGTCCACACCAGCTTGTCCGGCAGTGCTTAATCTGTAAACAAAAAAATGCTGGTGCCAAAAACTCTCCTCTGAAGCACGCGGCTGCTTCAAATAAATGTGCGAGCACAGAATACTGAGGCAGTGTAATCCTAAATCCATCTCGCGCCTCTGTAATCCATTTACAGCAAGTACCTGCCCCTTCAGCTCACTATTGCAGCTTTCTGCTTTCTCCCTTTGTGACGCTTTTCGTTTTCTCTTCCTCCATCTTTCACATGTATATTTTCCTCGAAGTATATTATTGAGGCTGAAAAATAAGTGCTGGCCCTTAAAAAAAAGTGCTGGTGCACCAGGTCGTTAACCACCGGCTCAAATTAAGCACTGTTGTCAGATAACCTAAACTGCTGTGCAGAGATGCTCTAAAAGCAACATCTTTTTAAAGGGGCAGAAACGAATGCAATCTGGCCCTCTGCGAATGTTGCATTTACTAAAAAGACACCCCCTTGCCTCCCTGTGCCCGACGCGCAGAGAAGCCCTGAGCTCTCCAAGCAGCACTGGCCGCCAACGCCATGAAGGCTGCTCACCCCAGCCCAGTACATGAACGGGGAGCGCGTTCAGGGCTAGCTCACTTACACATACTCAAATCATGCATGCATATTTTACTTCTACTTACCGCAGTGAGCTCCAGGTCTACCAGGAAGTGGATAGGTAGCATTTTGATAAAGAAACCTACGCATTTGTTTGGGGGAACAGGAGTTCATGTACATCGAATAGCATTTGACACGTAGTGTTTTTGTTTTTGTAAATTTATTATTGCATTTATTGATACAAAGGCCAAACAGAACAAAGCACGGAGGTCAGTAGATACAGGTTATAGTCAGAGTAGAGTACAAGGCTCAACTGGAGTCTCATAAACCATCACAAGTATAACTCAAGGAGAAGGCGGCAGGCCTACGCAAGGCGCAGCATAATCAAAGCCGCATCAATGAAAAGTCCTGAGACATATGAAAGGGAAGAGGAAAAATAGGAAAGGAGGAAGAGCAAAGAGCAAGATGATGAGAAAGAGAAAGATAAACAGAAAAGAAAAAGGGGGGGACAAAGGAACATCACAGCCATCAAATCATCAACTAGAATGTAAGCAGTAATTGAATGGCGTACAAGGGGAGCGTAGCTGTTGCCTAATCAGTGGGAAGCGTTGGGCAACCGTACGTTGCGCGATGCTTGGGACTCCAGAAATGATCGTAGGGGGGCCTACATATCCCTCGGGCGGGAACCCTCAGGCATCAGGTCCCAGTACAACATCAGCTGCTCCTGACAGTACGCAGCATCCTGCAACTCGTCGCCGCCACAGCACATCGCGACCCTGGCCAAAGCCAGCAGCAGCAACAGGCCCACCATCCTCCTGTTTGCAGAGGGAATCCCCTCGACATATCCCAGAAGAGCAAGCATGGGAGTGTGCGGCAGCAGGTGCCCAGTCATCTCCTCAATCGCCCCCAACACATCCGTCCAATACTCTTCCACCGCCGTACAACTCCAGGCAAAATGCAAGAAGTCCGCCTCAGGAGCCAGACACCGCTCGCATTCAGTCTACGGGCATATAATATAGGCGATGTAAAAAACTGAAGTGAATAAGGTGCAATCTATAGTTAGGGGACAGTTCTCTCATGTGGGCACAGCACCGCCTCCACACATCATCAGGAATAGTTTTGCCTAAGTCCGCCTCCCAGTGAACTTTAGCTTTAATCTCAGTCTCAGACACCACATTCTGCATGCAGACATATAGGCTTGTGATAAGCCTGTGCAGAGATCGCCCTTGATATATAAGTTCCAACACTCAGCACACCAGGGGCATTGCAGGAAAGCAGGGTTAACGTGCACGAAGCATGGCGCTGATTCTGAGAAAGAATAATCGGTGCAATGCAGTCTCATGCACATCACCAAGCACATCCCCCAAGGAGATAAACATCCCATCTGAAAACCAAGATCCCAAAGTAGTTAAGTTGGACAGCATGTCCACAACATCTCGCACCAGCATCGAAGGTGCGAAGGGCTCTCGCACAGCAGCACGCCGCAACAGTGAAGTCCAGGCCCTCGCCATACAAGTTACAGTATCAACCCCTCGCGGTCTGGGTCTGATCTGGCCACTAAGCACACGCAGCAGGCTGTCTGTCCACACTGCATCGCACTCAGGTGCCAAATGTGGCAGATATCATATAGGGTGCAGCCAAAAATGCGCCAAATGAGCCTGCGCACAGTGATAATCAAGAAGCTAACTGTAAGGACAAGAGGTAGATTGATAATTAAATACAGAAATTTGGGCGGTATAACCATCTTCGCTATCTCAATGCGACCCATCAGTGAAAGCGGCAATGAACGCCACACCTCCACCTTATCTTCCAACCATGGAATAGCTTTACCACAATTTGCTGACTAGAACGTCTTAATGTCCATACTCGGCCAGATACCTAAATACCGCACCGGTCCATCAGCCCAGCCGAGGGGATATCTAGAGGGGCACTGCACCGTCGCCTCAGACAATGGTAGACCACCAACTTGGACCAGTTAATGGTGATTCCAGAGATCTGCCCAAAGCAAACTATCTCATCTAGCAGAGCGTCAAGGTGCCGCTGTGGATCGTGAACCTATAGAGCTACATCGTCGGCGTACATAGAGATCAATATTGGATGCTGTCGGAATGCCAATCCCCTGTGGTTATGATGCTGATGCAGCCGTGCCGCGAGCAGCTCCATTGCGACTGCAAAAAGCAGCAGAGAGAGTGGGCATCCCTGGCGAGTGCCCCTAGCAATTAAAAAGGGGTCAGAAATAGTCCCATTGACTCTCAGCCGGGCAGATGGCTGCGAATACCGCAGACGAATCAACTGAATAAAACTAGGGCTCAACCCCACACGAGCTAACAAGGTGAACATATACGGCCACGCAAGAGAGTCAAAAGCCTTAGTGGCATCAAGGAACAATGCTGCCGCCCAGTCATCAGGATCGATCATGCTGGATATTGCAAAGTAGGTTCAGAGATTATACGAAGTAGAGTGCCCCGGCACAAAGCTGGACTGATGCGGCAGCACCAATGAAGGGAGCAGAGGCTGCAGTCGGGCCACAATAAGCTTCACCAAAATCTTATTACCTCATTTTTTTAATGAGAGGGGCTGATAGGAATCGCAACAGCACGGGTCTTTACCGGACTTCAAAATAGTCACAATGAGAGCCTCCCTCAATGAGGCCTGGAGAACACCATGCTCAAAAGCCTCTGCACTGACCTCCAGGAGGTGCGGCGCTAATATATCTGCATATTCCTTATAGAAGGATGGTGTCAAGTCATCTAGTCCAGGAGCCTTATGCCCCGGCAGACTACGTATAGCCTGGATCACATCGTCCACTGAAAAGGGAACATCAAGATATTGCCTATGCGAATTCTCAAACCACACAAGGCTGATATCCTCAAAGTAATCAGTGGCAGCAGCGGAGCTCGCCACTGAGTGCTCCGCATATAGGTCAGAATAAAACTAAGTGAGGATTTGCCTGAGTGCCGGTATGCCGTACGCCAGTCGAATCAGTCAGCTCAACAATAAAATTACTTGCCCATGGCTTACGGAACATTGTTGCCAGCGTGCGGCCAGCCTTCTCACCCTCACCATATTTCCTCGCCGTGGCATCCTTCCAGAGAAAACAAACCTTGCGGAGAGTAGCCTCCTCATACTGTTTCATCTTACCTCTCACTTCAGCCAGAAGGTCCCCAGACCAGTCAGATACTAATAATTTTTCGAAATCAGAAAGCTAGGACTCCAGATTTGCCAAGTCCCGCCTTAGCATATTCAGCACACTATGCTGTTTAGAGAGGCAGAGCCCGCAAATTACTACTTTAAAAGCCTCCCACATGGTGCCCGCAGAGGACACAGAACCCTGATTCTCAGCGAAGTAATGCATGATGTAATGCATGATGGCGTCACGGATCTATTCCTTAAAAACCCGATCCCTGAGCCCACCGTGAGGCAGCCTCCACATAAAGGCGAGACCAGGGCCTCCAGGAACAAGCAACTCCGCAAGACTGGCGAATGAGGTACAGGCCCTATGCTCAATTGACTGCATCCAGAGCTCCATGTCCCTGGTACTGAGCCATCCAACTATACGGGACCAACTACCATGCACATAATTTACACAGGTACCCTCCCTGGCAGTTCCATGTTTTGCCCTCCATAGGTCCACCAAAGCACCCTCAGCCATCACAAGAGACAAGGCGCTAGCAGCCGCCACTTGCTGTGGTCTAGCCTGGCTTTCACGATCCCCTACAAAGTCCAGCACCAAGTTGAAGTCCCCCGCCCAACAGCAAGGACCCAGGAAGCCAATCAGCCACCACACATCCCCAAAAAACTCAGGGTCATCAGTATTTGGGCCGTAGATCAACACCAACCTACATGGTCAATCCAGTAGCGCACCACGCACAATAACATAGCGGCCGTTCGTATCCACAAGCACCTTTTCAGTTCGCCACTGCAGTCCCTTCCGGATCAAGATCGCCACGCCAGGTGCATATCTCGAGTACACCGCAGTGTGACATTAACCAATCCAACCAGCTTTAATCTGGTGTTTCGTGTCTTCCACCAGGCGCGTCTCCTGCAACGTACAAATGTCAATCGCATGCCACTGTATATATGCAGACAGCAACTTTACCTTGTGCCTATCATTCAGCCCACGAACATTCCAAGTGAGGCAACGCAAAGGCGTCACACTTTTTTGTGCCATCCCAGCAATCTACCATCTCAATAGAAGCATCAGCTGCATGGAGCAGGAGAGAAAGAAAAAAGGCAAAGAGAGTAGACCAAGCGCAAAACCTTACAAACCCCCACCCACGCTGACCCCCAAACAGGTCAGAACTACAATCCCACCCAAACCCAAATACAGATCCCCCAGCATGATAATGAACAGCTTGAGTGGACTCATCAAATGGGGCGTCAGCGAGGCCATCCGAAAACCATCCCATATGGGATGGGTGGGCAAGGGGACACACAATGTAGGGTGTATAGCAGAACAGTCCGCACCAACAGTTAAATCAACAGCAAATTTGCAGGTCACAAGTCACCGGACAGGGCCATGGGGACCCCAAACAGTAGAAGGAGTTCAGTCATTGTCACTGAGGGCATCATCTTCTCCGCCAGCAGCCCGCTGGCCCTCCGACAGTGCCTTCTTAGGGACAGATGTAGCAGCCGGTTTCGGGTCAGCGAAAAAGAGCAGCTTGCCCCTATGTTGCACTTGTAGTTTAGCTGGATAAATGAGGGAGTATTTGGCTTCAGTCTGGCTCAGAGTGCGTTTGACCGGCAAGAAGGCCTTATGGGCAGCCTGCACTCCAGGAGTGTAGTTAGGGAAGATACTCAGTTTGTTATTATTGTAGATCACAGGTCGTCGCTCCCTGGCCAGTCGAAGTATGGTATCCCTGTCTCTGTTATTCAGTAAACGTACAATAATAGGGCACGCTGGAGCCCCCGGCGGAGTCCGCGGCCCCAGAGATCAGTGGGCTCTCTCCACCACCAGCACCCGAGAAAGCTCACCAGGGAATAACTCAGAAAGCATAGTCTCGACATAGTCCTCCATGTGCCCCATGGCGGTTGAGTCCGGAAGGCCCAAAATGCGGATGTTATTACGGCGGGAGCAGGCCTCAAGGTCTTCAATTTTTATTTTGAATAACCTCCACCACGCCCTCCATGCGCATCCCCATCTCTGCGGCGATTGTCCTCCAAATCTAAGGTACGTGATTCCAGCTGCTCAATGCGGGCGTCATGGCCAACGACCCGTTCCTTTAAATGATCCATTTGCTCAGTCAAATGGTCGACCTTGGCGTCAATGCTAGCTAGGCTATGCTTAAGGTCTAAAAACATAGGGCCTGATTACAACTTTGGAGGAGGGTGTTAATCCCTCCCAAATGTGACGGATTTCCTGCCCACCGTATTACGAGTTCCATAGGATATAATGGACTCCAAAGTTGTAATTAGGCCCATCGCCTTCATGGAGGACGCGGAAGCCTCCTCCTGAAGCGACAAGTCATCCGCCGACCGGCCAGCCGGGCCGTTTCTCTTTTTTCCACTGTCAAAGGTGAGCTTAGGCTTCCACTGTCCGCCCTTCCCATCCTCTACACAGCAGACCAGGCCGGCAACCAAAGAGACGCCACCGCTCCACACCGGCAGAAATCACCAGAGAAGTAGAGCCACCCAAGGACAGAAGCTCCTCTCAGGCACCCACCTGTAGCTCAAATCACGGCAAAGAAGGAGGGTGGGCACCAAGCACCATAACCAGGTCCATATCTGTCACTGCACAGCTGGCAGCTGCAGCAGGAATTCATCTCCGCTGCCCACAGCAGCAACACTCCCACCCATGGAGGCCACGCGGCTCAGACCACGCCGCCAATCAGGCCCAGCATGTCCCTAGTGGGAGGACTCCCGCCTAGCCAGATAGGCCAGGCCCAAAATCATCGTCCAGCTCCCTCCAGGAAAATAAAGAAAAGGGGAGTGTAGGAGGCTGGACTGGCTTGTAGTGAGTACCAAGGGGTACTTGCACCTTGCACCAGGCCCAGTTATCCCTTATTAGTGTATAGGGTGTCTAGCAGCTTAGGCTGATAGATAATGGTAGCTTAGCAGAGCAGCTTAGGCTGAACTAGGAGACGTGTGAAGCTACTACAGTACCACTTAGTGTCATATGCACAATATCATAAGAAAACACAATACACAGTTATACTAAAAATAAAGGTACTTTATTTTTATGACAATATGCCAAAGTATCTTAGAGTGTACCCTCAGTGAGAGGATAGGAAATATACACAAGATATATATACACAATAGCAAAACTATGCAGTATAGTCTTAGAAAACAGTGCAAACAATGTATAGTTACAATAGGATGCAATGGGGAAACATAGGGATAGGGGCAACACAAACCATATACTCCAGAAGTGGAATGTGAACCACGAATGGACCCCAAACCTATGTGACCTTGTAGAGGGTCGCTGGGACTATTAGAAAATAGTGAGAGTTAGAAAAATAACCCTCCCCAAGACCCTGAAAAGTGAGTGCAAAGTGCACTAAAGTTCCCCTAAGGACAAAATAGTTGTGTTAGAGGGAAAATGCAAGGAAAACACAAATCAGCAATGCAACAACGATGGATTCCTGACTGAGGGTACCTGTGGAACAAGGGGACCAAGTCCAAAAGTCACAAGCAAGTCGGAGATGGGCAGATGCCCAAGAAATGCCAGCTGTTGGTGCAAAGAAGCTCTTACTAGGCTGAAGAACTGTGAATACTGCAGGAACGACAAGGGCTAGAGACTTCCCCTTTGGAGGATGAATCCCCCACACCTTGGAGAGTCGTGCAGAAGTGTTTTCCCGCCGGATGGACGCCAACAAGCCTTGCTACACGCAAATCGTGCGTTTGGCGTTTTTGGACGCTGCTGGGGCCCAGGAGGGACCAGGAGGTCGCAAATTGGACCTGAAGAGAGAGGGGACGTCGAGCAAGACAAAGAGCCCACACTGAAGCAGGTAGCTCCCGGAGAAGTGCCAGAAACAGGCACTACAATGATGCGTGAAACGGTGCTCGCCGAAGTTGCACAAAGGAGTCCCACGTCGCCGGAGACCAACTTAGAAAGTCGTGCAATGCAGGTTAGAGTGCCGTGGACCCAGGCTTGGCTGTGCACGAAGGATTTCCGCCGGAAGTGCACAGGGGCCGGAGTAGCTTGCAAAGTCGCGGTTCCCAGCAATGCAGCCCAGCGAGGTGAGACAAGGACTTACCTCCACCAATCTTGGACTGAAGAGTCACTGGACTGTGGGGGTCACTTGGACAGCGTCGCTGGATTCGAGGGACCTCGCTCGTCGTGCTGAGAGGAGACCCAAGGGACCGGTAATGCAGCTTTTTGGTGCCTGCGGTTGCAGGGGGAAGATTCCGTCGACCCACGGGAGATTTCTTCGGAGCTTCTGGTGCAGAGAGGAGGCAGACTACCCCCACAGCATGCACAAGCAGGAAAATAGTCGAGAAGGCGGCAGGATCAGCGTTACAGAGTTGCAGTAGTCGTCTTTGCTACTATGTTGCAGGTTTGCAGGCTTCCAGCGCGGTCAGCGGTCGATTCCTTATCAGAAGGTGAAGAGGGAGATGCAGAGGAACTCGGCTGAGCTCGTGCATTCGTTATCTAAAGTTTCCCCAGAGACAGAGACCCTAAATAGCCAGAAAAGAGGGTTTGGCTACCTAGGAGAGAGGAAAGGCTACTAACACCTGAAGGAGCCTATCACAAGGAGTCTCTGACGTCACCTGGTGGCACTGGCCACTCAGAGCAGTCCAGTGTGCCAGCAGCACCTCTGTTTCCAAGATGGCAGAGGTCTGGAGCACACTGGAGGAGCTCTGGACACCTCCCAGGGGAGGTGCAGGTCAGGGGAGTGGTCACTCCCCTTTCCTTTGTCCAGTTTCGCGCCAGAGCAGGGGCTAAGGGGTCCCTGAACCGGTGTAGACTGGCTTATGCAGAATTGGGCACCTCTGTGCCCAACAAAGCATTTCCAGAGGCTGGGGGAGGCTACTCCTCCCCTGCCTTCACACCATTTTCCAAAGGGAGAGGGTGTCACACCCTCTCTCAGAGGAAGTTCTTTGTTCTGCCATCCTGGGCCAGGCCTGGCTGGACCCCAGGAGGGCAGCTGCCTGTCTGAGGGGTTGGCAGCAGCAGCAGCTGCAGTGAAACCCCAGGAAGGGCAGTCTGGCAGTACCAGGGTCTGTGCTACAGACCACTGGGATCATGGAATTGTACCAACAATGCCAGGATGGCATAGAGGGGGCAATTCCATGATCATAGACATGTTACATGGCCATATTCGGAGTTACCATGGTGAAGCTACATATAGGTAGTGACCTATATGTAGTGCACGCGTGTAATGGGGTCCCCGCACTCACAAAGTTCAGGGAATTGGCCCTGAACAATGTGGGGGCACCTTGGCTAGTGCCAGGGTGCCCTCACACTAAGTAACTTTGCACCTAACCTTTACCAGGTAAAGGTTAGACATATAGGTGACTTATAAGTTACTTAAGTGCAGTGTAAAATGGCTGTGAAATAACGTGGACGTTATTTCACTCAGGCTGCAGTGGCAGGCCTGTGTAAGAATTGTCAGAGCTCCCTATGGGTGGCAAAAGAAATGCTGCAGCCCATAGGGATCTCCTGGAACCCCAATACCCTGGGTACCTCAGTACCATATACTAGGGAATTATAAGGGTGTTCCAGTAAGCCAATGTAAATTGGAAAAAAATAGTCACTAGCCTGTCAGTGACAATTTAGAAAGCAATGAGAGAGCATAACCACTGAGGTTCTGATTAGCAGAGCCTCAGTGAGACAGTTAGTCACTACACAGGTAACACATTCAGGCACACTTATGAGCACTTGGGCCCTGGGTTACCAGGGTCCCAGTGACACATACAACTAAAACAACATATATACAGTGAAAAATGGGGGTAACATGCCAGGCAAGATGGTACTTTCCTACAGGGAGGGTGAAGGTCCACACCCCAGGAGTCTCGAGGGGCGTCCCCCCACAGTCATAAGGCACCAACAGCCACCCCCGGGTCCAACCCAACACGGGGCCCCAGCACCCAGACCAGCACAGGCCTACGCTCCTGCGGGAGCTCGCGGTCCGATCAAGCTGCCGACCAGGCCTGTGGGAGCTGAACAACAGGGTGTCGGCCATATTGGCAATAGGGGCCACCGTCAGGTCCCCGGACCCCGATCGCGGGGTTAAGACATTAATGGGAGTAGTGGGCCACTCCCCACCTCACTCACCAGCCCGGCCTCCGGCTGTCGAAGCCACAGGTGCTGCCGAGGCCCGTGCGCACCGCACGACAAACCAGGGCCCGCCACGTAGGGACGCACAGGCCAGAGCGGCCCCAGGCACCCAGCCGGCACTCCACCGCAGCCCGCTGCCTCCCCGAGCCTCCTCCTCCAGCGCTCGGGAGGAACTGAAAGGCAGGCGGCTGATCCACACAATAGCAGCGTCTACGAAGTCCCCTGCCGGGCAGAGCCTCACAGTGTGGCTGCCATTATGCAGAACGGCCAGGCCACCCCCGCATGCAGTGGTTTTAAAGGCTTCCCGTTGTTAGTTTAGTTTAACATCTTCAAGCCTCTGAACATCAAAATAATGGAAAGATTGTCATGCA
Organism: Pleurodeles waltl; assembly: GCF_031143425.1. NCBI lineage: Eukaryota > Metazoa > Chordata > Amphibia > Caudata > Salamandridae > Pleurodeles > Pleurodeles waltl. The sequence continues at coordinate 1,172,601,253 of NC_090439.1, forward strand.
GAGGCTTTTGGCTAAGAACAGAAATTGAGAAAATTAACAGCCTGGATCGGATGGGACAGTGGGATTCCTTTAGGGCAGAAAGAATGACATATCAAGCACAACTGTTTACCTAGGAAAAACATGAAATATACCAGAAATGTTATTAATCCTCTTTGCTGAACATATAGTTATAATAAAGGCTAACTTCCATGAAATCCACTTAATTTCAAGCCTGTGCTTTGCCTAAGATATCAAATACATAAAATTCCTAAGAAAGAGCTAGCATTTTGAATGGGATAAAATATTTTAAAACCGCCTAAAAAGTATTTAATAATTGGAATAAACAAAAAATTAAGTCTGAGCAAGGTTATTTTTGTATGCAGTAATGGCAGCTAATTGTACACATAAAGAGTAACACTGGAAGGTGACTTTGCAAAACATAATAGCTGGGGAAGAATAATTTCCTCTTTATGATGAAGAAAGTCCTTTTCAAGTACACCATATACTAAATTGCTTTCAAATGAAACCATAGTACTTTCTAGTTGATTGCCTCTTTGTTCCTTGCATTTATTTAGTTTTTTATGCACCCTAACCTGTGGCGATCAAAATGCATAACAAATAAATCAAGCAAGCGTTTGAACTATTTAAATGGATAGTAAGTAAACAATGGAGGTGTGAGAAGGTAGCCTCTTTCTAGCCTTGTTACCCCCACTTTTGGCCTGTTTGTGAGTGTATGTCAGGGTGTTTGTCACTGTTTTCACTGTCTCACTGGGATCCTGATAGCCAGGCCTCAGTGCTCATAGTGAAAACACTATGGCCTTCATTCTGACCCGGGCGGTCGGTGATAAAGCGGCGGCCAAGCCACCAACAGGCCGGCGGTCTAAAATATGCAATTCTGACCCTGGCGGGAACCGCCAACACAGCCCGCCAACTTAACACTCCGACCGCCACAGCGGTACAAACAAACAGCGCGGCGGTTCCCGCCAACAGCCCGGCGGCAGACAAAGTACCGCCCACCCTATTACGACCCACCAATCTGCCACCTTTTCCGGGGCGGGAGCACCGCCGATAAGAACACGGCGGAAACAGACTACGAACGGGAAAACGCTCACCTCTACGCACTCCACGCGAGATTCCGGCAGTATGGAGCCAGAGTTACAGGTCATCCCCGCACTCCTATTCCTCCTCATATACCAGGAGCACGCCCGGCGGCGCGGAAGACATCGGTGAGTACTGCACCTACGACACAGGGGAGGGAAAAGATTACCGGCACACACCCACCCACCCACACCCACTACAACACACACATCAATGCATTCCCACAGATCACTGTCACAACCCACAAACCACCCCCCTCCGAAATAATGCAAAGACCAAAAGAAGAGATCATAAACGGGCAGATATATTGAAATATGTACGCCATTAATCCCAAAAAATAAATAAACTATGTACAAAATATATACAGCTACTAAATGTAGTCCAACCACTGTCCGTGGATCACAGGGGTCCTGTGCAAAGGGGCAAGGCCCAGTCCCACGACAAGAACTCCACGGAGAGAACACTGCAGGGGCATCAGAAAGAAAATAGGACAGGCACCTCAGGGGGAAGGGAAGGGGGGGCACCTCAGCCACTTGAGTACACGACGCCAGATCCACGAGGAGACTCCATGACCACTGGGCCATCCTGGGGAGAGCAAAGCCACAGTCCATACAGTCCATACAGTGGGTGGCCTGCCCACTGGGCCATCCTGGGGAGAGCAAAGCCACAGTCCATACAGTCCATACAGTGGGTGGCCTGCCCACTGGGCCATCCTGGGGAGAGCAAAGCCACAGTCCATACAGTCCATACAGTGGGTGGCCTGCCCACTGGGCCATCCTGGGGAGAGCAAAGCCACAGTCCATACAGTCCATACAGTGGGTGGCCTGCCCACTGGGCCATCCTGGGGAGAGCAAAGCCACAGTCCATACAGTCCATACAGTGGGTGGCCTGCCCACTGGGCCATCCTGGGGAGAGCAAAGCCACAGTCCATACAGTCCATACAGTGGGTGGCCTGCCCACTGGGCCATCCTGGGGAGAGCAAAGCCACAGTCCATACAGTCCATACAGTGGGTGGCCTGCCCAATGGGCCATCCTGGGGAGAGCAAAGCCACAGTCCATACAGTCCATACAGTGGGTGGCCTGCCCACTGGGCCATCCTGGGGAGAGCAAAGCCACAGTCCATACAGTCCATATAGTGGGTGGCCTGCCCACTGGGCCATCCTGGGGAGAGCAAAGCCACAGTCTATACAGTCCATACAGTGGGTGGCCTGCCCACTGGGCCATCCTGGGGAGAGCAAAGCCACAGTCCATACAGTCCATAACAGACCCCACTGCCACTGGAGGAGGCAAGTTGGCCAGAGGACATCCTGCAGCCCTGCCCGAGATAGATCCTGCCCTGCCACGTCTGCCAAAGGGCCAGCGGTTCTTGCCCTGAAGGGCCCAGTTCAGCGGTTCTTGAGACGGCGGGGCCCAGTTCAGCGGTTCTTGAGACGGCGGGCCCAGTTCAGCGGTTCTTGCCTTGAAGGGCCCAGTTCAGCGGTTCTTGCCTTGAAGGGCCCAGTTCAGCGGTTCTTGAGACGGCGGGGCCCAGTTCAGCGGTTCTTGCCTTGAAGGGCCCAGTTCAGCGGTTCTTGCCCTGAAGGGCCCAGTTCAGCGGTTCTTGAGACGGCGGGGCCCAGTTCAGCGGTTCTTGCCTTGAAGGGCCCAGTTCAGCGGTTCTTGCCTTGAAGGGCCCAGTTCAGCGGTTCTTGAGACGGCGGGGCCCAGTTCAGCGGTTCTTGCCTTGAAGGGCCCAGTTCAGCGGTTCTTGCCTTGAAGGGCCCAGTTCAGCGGTTCTTGCCCTGAAGGGCCCAGTTCAGCGGTTCTTGAGACGGCGGGGCCCAGTTCAGCGGTTCTTGAGACGGCGGGGCCCAGTTCAGCGGTTCTTGCCTTGAAGGGCCCGGTTCAGGGGTTCTTGCCTTGAAGGGCCCAGTTCAGCGGTTCTTGAGACGGCGGGGCCCAGTTCAGCGGTTCTTGCCTTGAAGGGCCCAGTTCAGCGGTTCTTGCCCTGAAGGGCCCAGTTCAGCGGTTCTTGAGACGGCGGGGCCCAGTTCAGCGGTTCTTGCCTTGAAGGGCCCAGTTCAGCGGTTCTTGCCTTGAAGGGCCCAGTTCAGCGGTTCTTGAGACGGCGGGGCCCAGTTCAGCGGTTCTTGCCTTGAAGGGCCCAGTTCAGCGGTTCTTGCCTTGAAGGGCCCAGTTCAGCGGTTCTTGAGACGGCGGGGCCCAGTTCAGCGGTTCTTGCCTTGAAGGGCCCAGTTCAGCGGTTCTTGCCTTGAAGGGCCCAGTTCAGCGGTTCTTGCCCTGAAGGGCCCAGTTCAGCGGTTCTTGAGACGGCGGGGCCCAGTTCAGCGGTTCTTGAGACGGCGGGGCCCAGTTCAGCGGTTCTTGCCTTGAAGGGCCCAGTTCAGCGGTTCTTGCCTTGAAGGGCCCAGTTCAGCGGTTCTTGAGACGGCGGGGCCCAGTTCAGCGGTTCTTGCCTTGAAGGGCCCAGTTCAGCGGTTCTTGCCCTGAAGGGCCCAGTTCAGCGGTTCTTGAGACGGCGGGGCCCAGTTCAGCGGTTCTTGCCTTGAAGGGCCCAGTTCAGCGGTTCTTGCCTTGAAGGGCCCAGTTCAGCGGTTCTTGAGACGGCGGGGCCCAGTTCAGCGGTTCTTGCCTTGAAGGGCCCAGTTCAGCGGTTCTTGCCTTGAAGGGCCCAGTTCAGCGGTTCTTGCCTTGAAGGGCCCAGTTCAGCGGTTCTTGAGACGGCGGACGGTCTATGGCCAACTGCTAAATGCCTGGTGGTGCCCTCCTGGGCAGCGGGGATGGTGCTCCTTCACTGCCCACCTGGGCTGTGGGTGGTGGGGCCCTCCTGGCCAGCTGGGCTGGGTCCTCCCTGGGCAGCGGCTATGGGGCTGGTGGGCTCTCCCGGGGCAGCTGTGCCGGTTCCTCCCGGGGCAGCGGCTATGGGGGTTGTGGGCTCCTCCTGGGCAGCAGGCCTGCTGCCTGACCTCTCCAACTTGCTGCCCTTGCCCTCCTTAGTCGTCGGCCTGTGGCCTTTTCCTCCCTTTGGAGCTGTGGCTGGTGACTGTCTCTGGGTGGTGTCCGGGGGGGATGTAGAAGGCGGGCTCCTGCGGCGCCCCTTCCGCCTTCTGCTCCTCTTCCCAGGGGGTGGGCTGGCTGTCCCCTTGCTGCTGGGCGAAGATCCAGACATGCGGGCTGGCGGGCTCCAATACCCCTGCACCCTTGTCAAGGGGGCTGCAGGGCTGGTGGTGGCTGAGGTGCTCTTCTTACCCCGACGAGAAGGAGGGGGGGGCTCAGGGTCAGGAAAGAAGTTAGTAGTGGCGAGGAAGAGCTTCTTGGGACAATGGAGAGTGGTAGGTACAGTGGGAATGGGAGTGGAGGGAGAGGATGTGGTTGTAGGTGAGTCACGTTTGCTGTCTTTGGGTGCAGGTGCAGGAGGGATAGGCTGTCGTGAGGTGGATGGCTGTTGGGTGGGTGGGTGGCTGCGTTTGTGTGGTGTGGAAGAGGGGGTGACAGACACAGTGGGAGAGGACACAGGGGACGTGTAAATGGCAGTGGGGGTGGTGACTGCACGTGTGCGGACTGGAGTGGAGGGTGTGCTGGTGATGGAAACACTGGCTGATGGTGAGGTGAATGGAGGTGTGAGTGTAGACGTCACAGGGAGGGAGGAGGGAGACGAGGAGGTGGGGGTCACAGAGGTGGTAGTGACTGTTGGCATGTCTGCATCGGAATGTTGCGTGTGTGAATGTCTGCGTGATCTGTGGTGCTTATGTTTGGATGAGCTTCTCTTGGGTGTTGAGGTGTGTGCAGGCTGGTCTGATGGTGTGGGTGGGACAGGCAGAGGAACAGGAGACTGGGAGGAGGGAGTTAGTAGAGGCAGGCAGGAGACAGGGACAATGGCTGCCGTCAGTGCTGAGGCCAGAGCCTGGAACGATCGCTGATGGGCAGCCTGACCCGAATGAATGCCCTCCAGGTACGCATTGCTGCGATGAACCTCCCTCTCCACCCCCTGGATGGCATTCAAAAGGGTAGTCTGCCCAACAATGAGCGTTCGGAGGAGGTCAATGACCTCCTCACTGAGGGCAGCGGGGGTAACAGGGGCAGGGCCTGAGGTGCCTGGGGCGAAGGAGATGCCCGGCTTCCTGGCAGAGCGGGCACGGGGCGAAGGCTGAGGGGCTGCTGGGAGGGCGGAGATGGTGCGCTGGGTGGCGGCTGTACCTGTAATGGCGGGGGGCACGGATGGTGCCACCCCCGCAAGGGAGCCCCCTTCCGAGGACGTGTCCGTGTCGCTGCAGGCTCCAGTCGTCCCCGTCGTGGAGCTCCCCTCGCCCTCCGTCTCACTGGTCCAGTCTGACTCTGTGGCATGGCCCTCCTGGGCCATGTGAGATGCAGCTCCCTCCTGCCCCGATGCCACTTCTCCTCCGCCTGATGATGCTGATGCACACAAGCACAGAAAGACAAACAAAAAGGGGGGGGGAGAGAGAAATAAAGGGATATTGAGTACATGGATCTCCGGTACAGTTAGCGGACATGACAGACACAGATGCCCCCTGCACTAAGTTGCGCACTTGGGGTCCGCTACGCATTCCGTGGAACATGCCCTACACGCCTAGAGTTGACAACTGCACCCATGGATGACACGGCCCAGGGATGGCTGTACTGACAAACTACTGAGGGGGGTGGCTGGGGACACAGGGGCTTACGGGGGTGCCCAGCCTACAGATATCGCCCTGGCCTAGGGGGACCCACAGCCCTCCTCCCCCACCCAGACACCTCCACTGCGCGACAACAGAGTAGATAATGCTTGGACTCACCCCTTTGTGTCTGCTGTGCTGCCCTCACGCGCTCATCCAAATCAGGGTAGGCCACCGCCAGGATCCGGAACATCAGGGGGCTCAGTTGACGGCAGGCACCCCGCCTACGTTGGGAGGCCATCCCCAGCAGAGACTCGGCGGTCTTCTTGGTCCCGCGGCGGATGTCCTCCCACCTCTTGCGGCAGTGGGTGCCCCGTCGATGGTGGACCCCCAGGGCCCGGACTTCCTTGGCGATGGCACGCCAAATCCCGATCTTCTCATGGGCGCGGACCTATGTGACACGTACAGGGAGGGAGAAATACCACGTTCAAGTTACTCAGCATTTTCCTTTCCAGTGGCCCAACGCCCCCCATCCCCGCCAGGCCCCCCGCCAGGCCCCCCGCCATGCCCAACATGCCCCCCATCCCCGCCAGACCCCCCGCCAGGCCCAACATGCCCCCCATCCCCGCCAGGCCCCCCGCCAGGCCCCCCGCCAGCCCCAACATGCCCCCCATCCCCGCCAGGCCCCCCGCCAGGCCCAACATGCCCCCCATCCCCGCCAGGCCCCCCGCCAGGCCCCCCGCCAGCCCCAACATGCCCCCCATCCCCCCAAGGCCCCCCACCAGGCCCCCCGCCAGCCCCAACATGCCCCCCATCCCCGCCAGGCCCCCAAGCCAGCCAGTGGCCCCAAATCCAGATTGAATTAAACTCACTTGTTGGTCTGGAGGACCGTAGAGTAGCGCATACTGGGGGAGGACCCCATCCACAAGTTTCTCCAACTCCTCTCCAGTGAAGGCAGGGGCCCTTTCCCCAGTCGCAGCAGCCATTGTCCCTTCCAGACCGAGGTCACAGCAACACTTGCAGTATAGGTCCTCTCCTGTGAAAGTTCAAGTCGCAAGTGGATAAGTAGATAGAAAATGGCGGTCACGTCCGCGGCGGTGCGTACCGCGGCGGTGCGTCCCGCCACCGCCGGCGCCCTTCGCCATTGGCTCCTGAAACCCATAGGCTTCAATGTTAACCAATGCGGCTTCGCGCCGCGGTCTTCGCCCGCCGCCCGCCGCGGTGTGCCACGCCAGCGCATTGACCTCACATCCCATTGTCACACTTCACAGGTCAGGCAGCCGCCATTTCCAGGGCCCACATGGCTCAATTTCAACTGCGTCACACAGGCCTAGGCCTTGCGTAGCCACTCAGACACGCCATTCACTGCATAGAGAATCGTATACTGTGCTAGCTGTGAGTACGTACCTGTGGGTTGCTTGACTGTGTGCTCCATGTTGTCCTTCCTAGGCACCGTCCGCTGGGTTGGGCGAGGAGACGGATGAATCCTCCCGTGTACCGACCGCTGGTGGACCTGTCGACAATGGAAGAACGCCACATTATCCTGACCTACCGTCTTAACCGTGCCACTATCCATGAACTGTGTGCCCGGCTGGAGCCCGACCTGATGTCCCCCATCCGCCAACCCACAGGGATTCCCCCTCTGGTGCAGGTCATGTCAGTACTCCATTTCTTGGCAAGTGGGTCATTTCAGACAACCGTGGGAATTGCTTCCGGGATGTCTCAGCCCATGTTTTCAAAGGTGTTATCCAGAGTGTTGTCTGCCCTGATGAAATCCGTGAGGAACTACATCATTTTCCCTGAGGTGGGCGAATTGGCTACAGTGAAGGGTGATTTCTACGCCCTTGGACATATTCCCAACGTAATTGGTGCCATTGATGGGACCCATGTGGCTTTGGTTCCCCCAAGAGACAGGGAGCAGGTGTACAGGAACAGAAAAAGTTACCATTCAATGAACATCCAGGTGGTGTGTTTGGCTGACCAGTACATCTCGCATGTAAATGCCAAATTCCCAGGGTCAGTTCATGACGCCTACATCCTGAGGAATAGCAGCATCCCTTACGTGATGGAACAGCTACAGAGACACCGTGTATGGCTAGTGGGGGACTCTGGGTACCCCAACCTGTCGTGGCTACTGACCCCAGTGAGGAATCCCCGGACCAGGGCAGAGGAACGGTACAATGAGGCCCATGGGCGTACTAGGAGGGTGATCGAACGCACCTTTGGCCTCCTAAAGGCCAGGTTTCGCTGCCTGCATATGACCGGTGGATCCCTAATGTACTCACCTAAGAAGGTGTGTCACATCATCGTGGCCTGCTGCATGCTTCACAACCTGGCTTTGCGCCGCCAGGTGCCTTTCCTGCAGGAGGATGGTCGAGACGGTGGTGTTGTGGCAGCGGTGGAACCTGAGGAGAGTGACGAGGAGGAAGACGACGGGGCTGAAACAGACAACAGGGACAGAATCATTGAACAGTACTTCCAATAGGACACAGGTAACATTTCAAAGATAATTTAGTAAATGTTAACTACTCTGCAGCATCTCTGCTGCCTGTCTATTTGCCCCAGTGTATGATGACTGAGTTTTGGCTTTTCCCTCCCTATTTCAGATCTGGGGTCCCCACTACGAGTCCTGTGCTTCGTTTCCCCATGGACTACAGCTTTGTGGCAGCTGTTTGTTGACTTCACCATGTACAAGGACATATTTGCACTGTCATGTCAATTACAATCTATTGAAATCACAGCCAGACTCCTGATATTTTGGTGCAAAATAGGTGTTTATTGAAGTGCTCAAAATGGGATGGGTGGTTTCAAGTGGGTGGGGGCTATGGTGAAGGAATGTCCATGGCAGAGTCCAGAGTAACAGTCACACGGGTGCATTGTCCAGAGGCCTGTGGAGAGATGGAGCATGGGCAGTTCGAGGATGGACAGGGTGACAATGTGGGACAGTGGGATGACATCAGGTGGTATCCATTGCTGGCGGGGGTCTTGACATCCTACTCTGTCTTGCGAGATCTCAGGGCCCTCTTGCGAGGTGGTTCTTCTCCTGCAGGAGGTGGGGGTCTGGTGGGCTGCTGCTGTGCGGGGGCCTCCTGTCCACTAGCGCCGGCGGAGGTGGATGGCTGTTCTTGGTCCAGGCTAGTGGCAGGGGCCCTTGGGTGTTGTTCAGTGTCCGCCCTGCTGTTTACGAGGTCCTGCAGCAGCCCTACCATGGTAACCAGGGTGGTGTTGATGGCTCGGATGTCCTCCCTGTACCCCCGATAGTGTTCCTCCTGCAGCACCTGGATCTCCTGGAACCGGGCCAGTACCGTCGCCATCGTCTCCTGGGAGCGGTTGTATGCTCCCATGATGGTGGTGAGGACCTCGTGGAGAGTGGGTTCCCTGGGCCTCTCCTCCCCCCCCTGTCGCACAGCTGCCCGCCGAGTTGCCCTGTTTCCCTGGGCCTCTGCCCCCTGGCCGGTGTGCCCACTACCACTGCCCCCAGGTCCCTGTTGTTGTTGGGGTGGTGGGTTATCCTGGGTGCCCTGTAGTGGTAGACACACCGCAGATTGACGCGCCCTGGAGACAGAGGCATGGGCCCGCTGGGTGGGAGCTGTGCTGGTGTTCCCAGAGGGGTTAGGGTCTATAGTGGCCTGTGCCTGTGTGAGGGGAACCGACTGTCCAGAGGTCCCCGATGGTCCGGGCTGGTCATCGGTGTCCAGATCGACAGAGCTGCTGTCATCGCTGACGGCCTCTTGGGTGGGGGGTGTGGATAATTCTGGCCCCTCCGCCGCGGTGTGTTGACGGTCGGGTCCTGCAGGGGTATAGAGGTATGGTTATAGTTTCAATGTGTGGCATATGGGTGTATCTGTGGGTTCCCGTGTCCCCAAGTGCTGGCATTCGTGTGTGGGGGCTTTGGTGAGGGTGGCTTGTGGGGGGGATGTGTATATGCATTGGGCATGCTTTGGTGATGGGTGTCCATGCTTAGTGGACGCATGCAGGCCTAGGTTTTGGGATGTGTGGGTTGTGATGGTGAGACATTGGCGGGGAATAGGTGTGCTGGGGGTGGGGGTGAGGATGGTGGTGGGGGTGAGGATGGTGGTGGGGGTGAGGGTGGGGGTGAGGATGGGGGTGGGGGTGAGGGTGGGGTTCGAGGATGGGGGTGAGGGTTGGGGTCTGATTTGGCATGCAGGTGGGGGGGAAGCAGTATTGAAGCTTCAACTTACCAGTATCCATTCCTCCGCCGACTCCTGCGAGGCCGTCAGGATGCAGGATGTTCAAGACTTCCTCCTCCCATGATGTGAATTGTGGGGGTTGAGGTGGGGGTCCTCCGCCAGTCTTCTGCACGGCGATGTTGTGCCTGGATACCATGGAACGCACCTTCCCCCGTAGGTCGTTCCATCGCTTCCTGATGTCTTCCCGATTTCTGGGGTGCTGTCCCACTGCGTTCACCCTGTCGACAATCCTCTGCCATAGCTCCGTCCTCCGGGCAATGCTGGTGTATTGTATCTGTGTGCCGAACAGCTGGGGCTCTACACGAACGATTTCCTCCACCATAACCCTGAGTTCTTCGTCTGTGAAGCGGGGTTGTCTTTGGGGTGCCATGGGGTGGTGTGTATGATGTGTGGGGTGGAGTATGTGTATTTAAGTGAGTTGAGTGTGGTGGTGTGTGTTGTTTTGTGTGTGGATAGTGTGTGGGTGATGGTGTTGAGTGGCTGTGGCTGTTATGTTTTGGATGCTGGTGTCTCGCTCTTGCCTTCTTTACGATTTTGTAAGAGTAGGGGTTTGTGGGTGATGTGGGTGGGTGTTTTATATTGTATTGTGTGTGTGGGAGTGGTGTGTGTATGTGTATCAGGTGTGTGGGATTCAAATCGTCCAATGTGGGTGAGTTTTGTTCGTTGGTGTGTATTCTGACCGCGCCGGTGTGTCCCGCCAATGGAATACCGCGTTTGAATGACCGCCGCGTGGATTCGTGGGTCGTAATGGGATGGGCGTATTTCTGTTGGCGTGGCGGTGGAGGTTTTGTCACCTCCACCTTTCCGCCGACCGCTGGTCTGGCGGTCTGTTGTGGCGGTCGGATTTTCGGAGGTTTGCCTTCTGCGGGTCAGAATGACCGTGGCGGGTTTCCGCGACCGCGGCGGGATTATGGAGGATTTCTGACCGGCGGTAGGCGCCTTTTACCGCCGAGGTCAGAATGACCACCTATGTTTTCAGTATGTTTGTTATGTGTCACTGGGATCCTGCTAGTCAGGACCCCAGTGCTCATAGGTTTGTGGCCTATAGGTATGTGTCACTGGGACCCTGTCACACAGGGCCCCAGTGCTCATAGGTGTGCATGTATATGTTCCCTGTGTGGTGCCTAACTGTCTCACTGAGGCTCTGCTAACCAGAACCTCAGTGGTTATGCTCTCTCATTACTTTCAAATTGTCACTAACAGGCTAGTGACCAATTTTACCAATTTACATTGGCTTACTGGAACACCCTTATAATTCCCTAGTATATGGTACTGAGGTACCCAGGGTATTGGGGTTCCAGGAGACCCCTATGGGCTGCAGCATTTCTTTTGCCACCCATAGGGAGCTCTGACAATTCTTACACAGGCCTGCCACTGCAGCCTGAGTGAAATAACGTCCACGTTATTTCACAGCCATTTTACACTGCACTTAAGTAACTTATAATTCACCTATATGTCTAACCTTTACCTGGTAAAGGTTAGGTGCAAAGTTACTTAGTGTGAGGGCACCCTGGCACTAGCCAAGGTGCCCCCACATTGTTCAGAGCCAATTCCCTGAACTTTGTGAGTGCGGGGACACCATTACACGCGTGCACTACATATAGGTCACTACCTATATGTAGCTTCACCATGGTAACTCCGAATATGGCCATGTAACATGTCTATGATCATGGAATTGCCCCCTCTATGCCATCCTGGCATTGTTGGTACAATTCCATGATCCCAGTGGTCTGTAGCACAGACCCTGGTACTGCCAGACTGCCCTTCCTGGGGTTTCTCTGCAGCTGCTGCTGCTGCCAACCCCTCAGACAGGCAGCTGCCCTCCTGGGGTCCAGCCAGGCCTGGCCCAGGATGGCAGAACAAAGAACTTCCTCTGAGAGAGGGTGTGACACCCTCTCCCTTTGGAAAATGGTGTGAAGGCAGGGGAGGAGTAGCCTCCCCCAGCCTCTGGAAATGCTTTGTTGGGCACAGATGTGCCCAATTCTGCATAAGCCAGTCTACACCGGTTCAGGGACCCCTTAGCCCCTGCTCTGGCGCGAAACTGGACAAAGGAAAGGGGAGTGACCACTCCCCTGACCTGCACCTCCCCTGGGAGGTGTCCAGAGCTCCTCCAGTGTGCTCCAGACCTCTGCCATCTTGGAAACAGAGGTGCTGCTGGCACACTGGACTGCTCTGAGTGGCCAGTGCCACCAGGTGACGTCAGAGACTCCTTGTGATAGGCTCCTTCAGGTGTTAGTAGCCTTTCCTCTCTCCTAAGTAGCCAAACCCTCTTTTCTGGCTATTTAGGGTCTCTGTCTCTGGGGAAACTTCAGATAACGAATGCATGAGCTCAGCCGAGTTCCTCTGCATCTCCCTCTTCACCTTCTGATAAGGAATCGACCGCTGACCGCGCTGGAAGCCTGCAAACCTGCAACATAGTAGCAAAGACGACTACTGCAACTCTGTAACGCTGATCCTGCCGCCTTCTCGACTGTTTTCCTGCTTGTGCATGCTGTGGGGGTAGTCTGCCTCCTCTCTGCACCAGAAGCTCCGAAGAAATCTCCCGTGGGTCGACGGAATCTTCCCCCTGCAACCGCAGGCACCAAAAAGCTGCATTACCGGTCCCTTGGGTCTCCTCTCAGCACGACGAGCGAGGTCCCTCGAATCCAGCGACACCGTCCAAGTGACCCCCACAGTCCAGTGACTCTTCAGCCCGAGTTTGGTGGAGGTAAGTCCTTGCCTCACCTCGCTGGGCTGCATTGCTGGGAACCGCGACTTTGCAAGCTACTCCGGCCCCTGTGCACTTCCGGCGGAAATCCTTCGTGCACAGCCAAGCCTGGGTCCACGGCACTCTAACCTGCATTGCACGACTTTCTAAGTTGGTCTCCGGCGACGTGGGACTCCTTTGTGCAACTTCGGCGAGCACCGTTTCACGCATCCTCGTAGTGCCTGTTTCTGGCACTTCTCCGGGAGCTACCTGCTTCAGTGAGGGCTCTTTGTCTTGCTCGACGTCCCTTCTCTCTGCAGGTCCAATTTGCGACCTCCTGGTCCCTCCTGGGCCCCAGCAGCGTCCAAAAACGCCAAACGCACGATTTGCGTGTAGCAAGGCTTGTTGGCGTCCATCCGGCGGGAAAACACTTCTGCACGACTCTCCAAGGCGTGGGGGATCCATCCTCTAAAGGGGAAGTCTCTAGCCCTTGTCGTTCCTGCAGTATTCACAGTTCTTCAGCCTAGTAAGAGCTTCTTTGCACCAACCGCTGGCATTTCTTGGGCATCTGCCCATCTCCGAGCTGCTTGTGACTTTTGGACTTGGTCCCCTTGTTCCACAGGTACCCTCAGTCAGGAATCCATCGTTGTTGCATTGCTGATTTGTGTTTTCCTTGCATTTTCCCTCTAACACGACTATTTTGTCCTTAGGGGAACTTTAGTGCACTTTGCACTCACTTTTCAGGGTCTTGGGGAGGGTTATTTTGCTAACTCTCACTATTTTCTAATAGTCCCAGCGACCCTCTACAAGGTCACATAGGTTTGGGGTCCATTCGTGGTTCGCATTCCACTTCTGGAGTATATGGTTTGTGTTGCCCCTCTCCCTATGTTTCCCCATTGCATCCTATTGTAACTATACATTGTTTGCACTGTTTCCTAAGACTATACTGCATATTTTTGCTATTGTGTATATATATGTTGTGTATATTTCCTATCCTCTCACTGAGGGTACACTCTAAGATACTTTGGCATATTGTCATAAAAATAAAGTACCTTTATTTTTAGTATAACTGTGTATTGTGTTTTCTTATGATATTGTGCATATGACACTAGGTGGTACTGTAGTAGCTTCACACGTCTCCTAGTTCAGCCTGAGCTGCTTTGCTAAGCTACCATTATCTATCAGCCTAAGCTGCTAGACACCCTATACACTAATAAGGGATAACTGGGCCTGGTGCAAGGTGCAAGTACCCCTTGGTACTCACTACAAGCCAGTCCAGCCTCCTACATTGGTTGTGCAGCGGTGGGATAAGTGCTTTGAGACTACTTACCACTCTTGTCATTGTACTTTTCATAAGAGAAAAATATACAAAACAAGGTCAGTGTATATACACATAGCCAAAAAGTTTTGCATTTCCTCTTTTCACTCTTTTCTAAGTGCTGAAAAGTACTTCTAAACTTTCAAAAAGTTCTTAAAAGTTAAAAAAGTTTTTTCTGTCTTTCCAAAAAGTTCTGAAAACTTTTTTCTCTTTGTCTATCACTTTAACTCTCTCTAAAAATGTCTGGCACAGGCCAAAAAGTTGAACTGTCCAAACTTGCATATGATCACCTTAGCTGGAAAGGAGCAAGGAGTCTCTGCATAGAGAGAGGTTTGAGTGTAGGGAAGAATCCTTCCTTAGAACTGTTAATTAATATGCTTAGAGTACAGGATAAGGCCATAAGTGCCCAATCTGTAGAAAAAGTAGCTAATGGTTCTCAATCTGATCCAGGGACTCCCCCAGGAAAAGGTTCAGGAAAGAAACTTCTCAGCCTGCCCATTACTAGACAGTCTAGCATAGTTGGTACAGAGGTTGAATCACATCATACTGATGATGTGCTCTCACATTATGCTGGTAGCCAAGCTGTTAGGGTGCCCCTTGTAAGGGACAGGTCTCCTTCTGTTCATTCCCATCATACCTCTGTATCTAGAAATGTCCCTCCCACCCACCCTGATGACAGATTGTTAGAAAGGGAGCTCAATAGATTGAGAGTGGAGCAAACCAGACTGAAGCTCAAGAAGCAACAGCTGGATTTGGATAGACAGTCTTTAGAAATAGAGAGGGAAAGACAGAAGATGGGTTTAGATACCCATGGTGGCAGCAGCAGTATTCCCCATAGTCATCCTGCAAAAGAGCATGATTCCAGGAATCTGCATAAGATAGTTCCCCCTTACAAGGAGGGGGATGACATTAACAAGTGGTTTGCTGCACTTGAGAGGGCCTGTGCTGTACAGGATGTCCCTCAAAAGCAGTGGGCTGCTATCCTATGGCTATCATTTACTGGAAAAGGTAGGGATAGGCTCCTTACTGTAAAAGAAAATGATGCTAACAATTTCCAAGTTCTTAAGAATGCACTCCTGGATGGTTATGGCTTAACCACTGAACAGTACAGGATAAAGTTCAGAGATACCAAAAAGGAGTCTTCACAAGACTGGGTTGATTTCATTGACCAGGCAGTGAAGGCCTTGGAGGGGTGGTTACATGGCAGTAAAGTTACTGATTATGAAAGCCTGTATAACACAATCCTGAGAGAGCATATACTTAATAATTGTGTGTCTGATTTGTTGCACCAGTACCTGGTAGACTCTGATCTGACCTCTCCCCAAGAATTGGGAAAGAAGGCAGACAAATGGGTCAGAACAAGGGTGAACAGAAAAGTTCAAACAGGGGGTGACAAAGATGGCAATAAGAAGAAAGATGGTGAAAAATCTCAAGATAAGCATGGGGATAAGGGTAAAACCAAAGATCCCACTTCAAATCTTAAACACTCTTCAGAGGGTGGGGATAAAACAAATTCTTCCTCTTCTACCCAACCTGCACACATTAAAAAGCCTTGGTGCTTTGTGTGTAAAAACAGAGGCCATAGGCCAGGGGATAAGTCCTGTCCAGGTAAACCCCCTGAGCCTACCACCACTAATACATCAAGCACTAGTGCCCCTAGCAGTAGTGGTACTAGTGGTGGGACTGCTGGCAACAGTCAAGCAAAGGGTGTAGTTGGGTTCACTTATGGGTCCATAGTGGAAACTGATGTAATCAGTCCCAAGACAGTTTCTGTCACACCTAGTGGCATTGGCCTTGCCACACTGGCTGCTTGTCCCCTTACAATGGATAAGTACAGGCAGACAGTTTCAATAAATGGTGTTGAGGCCTTGGCCTACAGGGACACAGGTGCCAGTTTCACTTTGGTGACTGAAAACCTAGTGCCTCCTGAACAACACATCATTGGACAACAGTATAAGATTATTGGTGTCCATAACTCCACTAAGTTTCTTCCCTTAGCTATAATTCAGTTTAGTTGGGGTGGAGTTACTGGCCCTAAGCAGGTGGTGGTATCACCTAGCTTACCTGTAGACTGTCTCTTAGGTAATGACCTAGAGGCCTCAGGTTGGGCTGATGTAGAGTTTTATGCCCATGCAGCCATGCTGGGCATCCCTGAGGAATTGTTCCCTCTCATTTCAAGTGAAATGAAAAAGCAAAGGAGAGAAGGCCTGAAAACTCAGGATCCCTCTCCAGCAACAGGTAAAAAGGGTATCACAGTATCCCCTAACCACCCTACCATTCAGGATACTATTCCTGTGGTGGGAGAAACCTCTCCTGGGGTGGCACCTGTTCCAAGGGAATCATCAGCTGGCAAAGCTGGACTCCCTGAGGTGGAAGTACCTCTCTGTGGGATAACTAACATTGGTGAGAAAAAGAGCACCATTTTAGTTAACATGGAGCATCCCTCCAACCCTCCCAGAGAAACTTTAGTGCAGAAACTCTGCACTGCCTCACAACACTTAGGACAGCATCCCTGCCCTAGTGTGGAGCTGATAGGACAGCATCCCTGCCCTGCTCCAACCCAAGAGAAACAGCATCCCTGTTCTCTCTTCCAGCCATATGGACAAAGTTTTTGCCCAGCTATGGCTTTTCTGAGACAGCATCCCTGTCTGGCATTTCCATCACTACAAATAGGTTCAGTGGACAATTCCCACTGCTCTAAACTAAAACTTACTGATAGAAACTCTGAAAATACATCTTCACATTGTTGGTTAGCTAAAAAACTTCAAACAGGGTGGTTTACATCCCCACAGGGAAGTAACCATATAGTGGATGATAAAGGGAGTAACCAGTCTACTGCAGAGCTACTCTCTACTTATCACCACTTAGACAATAAAGTCTCAACTGGCCAAGGTTAGCCTTATTGTCCTTCGTTTGGGGGGGGGTTGTGTGAGAAGGTAGCCTCTTTCTAGCCTTGTTACCCCCACTTTTGGCCTGTTTGTGAGTGTATGTCAGGGTGTTTGTCACTGTTTTCACTGTCTCACTGGGATCCTGATAGCCAGGCCTCAGTGCTCATAGTGAAAACACTATGTTTTCAGTATGTTTGTTATGTGTCACTGGGATCCTGCTAGTCAGGACCCCAGTGCTCATAGGTTTGTGGCCTATAGGTATGTGTCACTGGGACCCTGTCACACAGGGCCCCAGTGCTCATAGGTGTGCATGTATATGTTCCCTGTGTGGTGCCTAACTGTCTCACTGAGGCTCTGCTAACCAGAACCTCAGTGGTTATGCTCTCTCATTACTTTCAAATTGTCACTAACAGGCTAGTGACCAATTTTACCAATTTACATTGGCTTACTGGAACACCCTTATAATTCCCTAGTATATGGTACTGAGGTACCCAGGGTATTGGGGTTCCAGGAGACCCCTATGGGCTGCAGCATTTCTTTTGCCACCCATAGGGAGCTCTGACAATTCTTACACAGGCCTGCCACTGCAGCCTGAGTGAAATAACGTCCACGTTATTTCACAGCCATTTTACACTGCACTTAAGTAACTTATAAGTCACCTATATGTCTAACCTTTACCTGGTAAAGGTTAGGTGCAAAGTTACTTAGTGTGAGGGCACCCTGGCACTAGCCAAGGTGCCCCCACATTGTTCAGAGCCAATTCCCTGAACTTTGTGAGTGCGGGGACACCATTACACGCGTGCACTACATATAAGTCACTACCTATATGTAGCTTCACCATGGTAACTCCGAATATGGCCATGTAACATGTCTATGATCATGGAATTGCCCCCTCTATGCCATCCTGGCATTGTTGGTACAATTCCATGATCCCAGTGGTCTGTAGCACAGACCCTGGTACTGCCAGACTGCCCTTCCTGGGGTTTCTCTGCAGCTGCTGCTGCTGCCAACCCCTCAGACAGGCAGCTGCCCTCCTGGGGTCCAGCCAGGCCTGGCCCAGGATGGCAGAACAAAGAACTTCCTCTGAGAGAGGGTGTGACACCCTCTCCCTTTGGAAAATGGTGTGAAGGCAGGGGAGGAGTAGCCTCCCCCAGCCTCTGGAAATGCTTTGTTGGGCACAGATGTGACCAATTCTGCATAAGCCAGTCTACACCGGTTCAGGGACCCCTTAGCCCCTGCTCTGGCGCGAAACTGGACAAAGGAAAGGGGAGTGACCACTCCCCTGACCTGCACCTCCCCTGGGAGGTGTCCAGAGCTCCTCCAGTGTGCTCCAGACCTCTGCCATCTTGGAAACAGAGGTGCTGCTGGCACACTGGACTGCTCTGAGTGGCCAGTGCCACCAGGTGACGTCAGAGACTCCTTGTGATAGGCTCCTTCAGGTGTTAGTAGCCTTTCCTCTCTCCTAAGTAGCCAAACCCTCTTTTCTGGCTATTTAGGGTCTCTGTCTCTGGGGAAACTTCAGATAACGAATGCATGAGCTCAGCCGAGTTCCTCTGCATCTCCCTCTTCACCTTCTGATAAGGAATCGACCGCTGACCGCGCTGGAAGCCTGCAAACCTGCAACATTGTAGCAAAGACGACTACTGCAACTCTGTAACGCTGATCCTGCCGCCTTCTCGACTGTTTTCCTGCTTGTGCATGCTGTGGGGGTAGTCTGCCTCCTCTCTGCACCAGAAGCTCCGAAGAAATCTCCCGTGGGTCGACGGAATCTTCCCCCTGCAACCGCAGGCACCAAAAAGCTGCATTACCGGTCCCTTGGGTCTCCTCTCAGCACGACGAGCGAGGTCCCTCGAATCCAGCGACACCGTCCAAGTGACCCCCACAGTCCAGTGACTCTTCAGCCCGAGTTTGGTGGAGGTAAGTCCTTGCCTCACCTCGCTGGGCTGCATTGCTGGGAACCGCGACTTTGCAAGCTACTCCGGCCCCTGTGCACTTCCGGTGGAAATCCTTCGTGCACAGCCAAGCCTGGGTCCACGGCACTCTAACCTGCATTGCACAACTTTCTAAGTTGGTCTCCGGCGACGTGGGACTCCTTTGTGCAACTTTGGCGCGCACCGTTTCACGCATCCTCGTAGTGCCTGTTTCTGGCACTTCTCCGGGTGCTACCTGCTTCAGTGAGGGCTCTTTGTCTTGCTCGACGTCCCTTCTCTCTGCAGGTCCAATTTGCGACCTCCTGGTCCCTCCTGGGCCCCAGCAGCGTCCAAAAACGCCAAACGCACGATTTGCGTGTAGCAAGGCTTATTGGCGTCCATCCGGCGGAAAAACACTTCTGCACGACTCTCCAAGGCGTGGGGGATCCATCCTCCAAAGGGGAAGTCTCTAGCCCTTGTCGTTCCTGCAGTATTCACAGTTCTTCAGCCTAGTAAGAGCTTCTTTGCACCAACCGCTGGCATTTCTTGGGCATCTGCCCATCTCCGAGCTGCTTGTGACTTTTGGACTTGGTCCCCTTGTTCCACAGGTACCCTCAGTCAGGAATCCATTGTTGTTGCATTGCTGATTTGTGTTTTCCTTGCATTTTCCCTCTAACACGACTATTTTGTCCTTAGGGGAACTTTAGTGCACTTTGCACTCACTTTTCAGGGTCTTGGGGAGGGTTATTTTGCTAACTCTCACTATTTTCTAATAGTCCCAGCGACCCTCTACAAGGTCACATAGGTTTGGGGTCCATTCGTGGTTCGCATTCCACTTCTGGAGTATATGGTTTGTGTTGCCCCTCTCCCTATGTTTCCCCATTGCATCCTATTGTAACTATACATTGTTTGCACTGTTTTCTAAGACTATACTGCATATTTTTGCTATTGTGTATATATATCTTGTGTATATTTCCTATCCTCTCACTGAGGGTACACTCTAAGATACTTTGGCATATTGTCATAAAAATAAAGTACCTTTATTTTTAGTATAACTGTGTATTGTGTTTTCTTATGATATTGTGCATATGACACTAGGTGGTACTGTAGTAGCTTCACACGTCTCCTAGTTCAGCCTGAGCTGCTTTGCTAAGCTACCATTATCTATCAGCCTAAGCTGCTAGACACCCTATACACTAATAAGGGATAACTGGGCCTGGTGCAAGGTGCAAGTACCCCTTGGTACTCACTACAAGCCAGTCCAGCCTCCTACAGGAGGCCAGGAGGCCAGAGGGAAGGTGGGGTCTTCGCAGCTGTCTGTCAGACATGGTTAATTGATAGTATATAGTGGGAAAAGGTATTATTAAGACTGTCTGAACAGGTGGGTGGGGTGTGAAAGTGAAAACCGGGAAGTAAATATCAGATGGAGTAAAGCAAGCAAAATATAGGTCTGATAGGACTGGTAACACCTTGAACCCACAACACAAGTAATGCACCACTATAACCACAATTCATCATGCAGCACAACCAGTAATAAACAGAAACAAAACGTACATCTACTAATCCTGCATCCCCGCAATTCATATCTATATACTGGTCATACAAGAGGAATTACTAATGAATAAGGCAAAAACAGACGTGTCAATCTGCACAGAAGATATCAAAATCAAGACAACGCACTAGACGCACCAACCCCACACTCACATTTAACCAATATGGTGCCAAGCATCTCAGATGGCAGTGTGTAAATCTCCAACCGCACCAAACAGATCCAAAATATCTAATCACCTACAACACTCAATGCAGAATGCACTAACACAACCAGAACCTCAACTCAACAATCATTTCTCAGCACCCCCATATCATAGAACCCACTAGAAACAATACCACACTCATGCAACCATCACAGTACCAGGGGTCTTACAGATGGCTACGTTTGCCTCTTAACAGCACTAATAATACAACCACAACACCCACCTCCCTGGCCAAAGACCCTCCAGCACCACCCATCCAAGTTCCTTAAAAATGCAGCCTGCACTGAGTGCCAAAGCCGTACTAAAATGTATGACCCAATATGAACCCGGTGAAAAAGGATTGCTCTTAATCGAACATTCTCTTCCCTCTATTCATGTCTGTCTTCCCCCTGACTGCAGACCTAAATCCCCACTAAATCACGCATGCATGCATCTAACAAGATGGGCCTGCAGAGCGCATGGTATTGCCTTTGATAATGACTAGCCTGATACTGACATTTTTTCTCAAAGGCTCCAGGGCATGTGTGTCCAGAAGACAACCGTTAGCTGGTGTGGTTGTTTATCTTGCATTGTATGGTTGGCCAAATACAGCAATAAGTTCAATCGGAAACCAAACCGTCAGGAAAGCCAACACAGCTGTATAGGAATGCAACAATCTGGAGTCTATGAACCCCATATGCTACCTGTCAGGGGAAGATCTCATTTACATGTTCCAGCCTTGTCATGATTAGTGGTTTGACACAGCATATTTTAGCATATTATACTGTTTCTTGACATTGTCAACTGAGAATTACAGCTCTAATCTCCTCCAAAAATTGCCTTTTCAAAGAGAAGTCTAGGCAAAGGAGACCCCAAGCTTAGTTTACCATGGCTGCCATCTAATACAGTTGTCCCAGCTGTAGGAAAGTACCATCTTGCCTGGCATGTTACCCCCATATTTCACTGTATATATGTTGTTTTAGTCTATGTGACAATGGGACCCTGCCAGGCAGGGCCCCAGTGCTCATAAGTATGTGCCCTGTATGCGTTCCCTGTGTGATGACTAACTGTCTCACTGAGGCTCTGCTAACAAGAACCTCAGTGGTTATGCTCTCTCTGCTTTCCAAATTGTCACTAACAGGATAGTGACCAATTTCACCAATTCACATTGGCATACTGGAACACCCTTATAATTCCCTAGTATATGGTACTGAGGTACCCAGGGTATTGGGGTTCCAGGGGATCCCTATGGGCTGCA
Organism: Pleurodeles waltl; assembly: GCF_031143425.1. NCBI lineage: Eukaryota > Metazoa > Chordata > Amphibia > Caudata > Salamandridae > Pleurodeles > Pleurodeles waltl. The sequence goes on from NC_090439.1 coordinate 1,172,622,947, forward strand.
GCATTTCTTTTGCCACCCATAGGGAGCTCTGACAATTCTTACACAGGCCTGCCACTGCAGCCTGAGTGAAATAACGTCCACGTTATTTCACAGCCATTTACCACTGCACTTAAGTAACTTATAAGTCACCTATATGTCTAACCTTCACCTGGTGAAGGTTGGGTGCTAAGTTACTTAGTGTGTGGGCACCCTGGCACTAGCCAAGGTGCCCCCACATCGTTCAGGGCAAATTCCCCAGACTTTGTGAGTGCGGGAACACCATTACACACGTGCACTGTACATAGGTCACTACCTATGTACAGCGTCACAGTGGTAACTCCGAACATGGCCATGTAACATGTCTAAGATCATGGAATTGTCACCCCAATGCCATCCTGGCATTGGGGAGACAATTCCATGATCCCCCGAGTCTCTAGCACAGACCCGGGTACTGCCAAACTGCCTTTCCCAGGGTTTCACTGCAGCTGCTGCCAACCCCTCAGACAAGTTTCTGCCCTCCTGGGGTCCAGCCAGGCCTGGCCCAGTAAGGCAGAACAAAGGACTTCCTCAGAGAGAGGGTGTTACACCCTCTCCCTTTGGAAAAAGGTGTCAGGGCTGGGGAGGAGTAGCCTCCCCCAGCCTCTGGAAATGCTTTGATGGGCACAGATGGTGCCCATCTCTGCATAAGCCAGTCTACACCGGTTCAGGGATCCTCCAGCCCTGCTCTGGGGCGAAACTGGACAAAGGAAAGGGGAGTGACCACTCCCCTGACCTGCACCTCCCAGGGGAGGTGTCCAGAGCTCCTCCAGTGTGCTCCAGACCTCTGCCATCTTGGAAACAGAGGTGCTGCTGGCACACTGGACTGCTCTGAGTGGACAGTGCCAGCAGGTGACGTCAGAGACTCCTTCTGATAGGCTCTTACCTGTGTTGCTAGCCTATCCTCCTTCCTAGGTAGCCAAACCTCCTTTTCTGGCTATTTAGGGTCTCTGCTTTGGGGAATTCTTTAGATAACGAATGCAAGAGCTCATCAGAGTTCCTCTGTATCTCTCTCTTCACCTTCTGCCAAAGGATCGACCGCTGACTGCTCAGGGCGCCTGCAAACCGCAACAAAGTAGCAAAGACGACTACTGCAACCTTGTATCGCTGATCCTGCCGCCTTCTCGACTGTTTCCTGGTGGTGCATGCTCTGGGGGTAGCCTGCCTCCTCTCTGCACTAGGAGCTCTGAAGAAATCTCCTGTGGGACGACAGAATCCTCCCCCTGCAACTGCAGGCAACAAAAGACTGAATCACCGGTCCTCTGGGTCCCCTCTCAGCACGACAAGCGTGGTCCCTGGAACTCAGCAACTCTGTCCAAGTGACTCCCACAGTGCAGTGACTCTTCAGTCCAAGTTTGGTGGAGGTGTGTCCTTGCCTCCCCACGCTAGACTGCATTGCTGGGTACAGCGTGATTTGCAGCTGCTCCAGCTCCTGTGCACTCTTCCAGGATTTCCTTCATGCACAGCCAAGCCTGGGTCCCTGACACTCTAACCTGCAGTGCACAACCTCCTGAGTTGTCCTCCGGCGTCGTGGGACTCCCTTTTGTGTCTTCGGGTGAGTTCAGGTTCTATCCTCTTCCAAGTGCCTGTTCTGGTACTTCTGCGGGTGCTGCCTGCTTCTGTGAGGGCTCCCTGACCTGCTGGGCGCCCCCTCTGTCTCCTCACCCAAGTGGCGACATCCTGGTCCCTCCTGGGACACAGCAGCATCCAAAAACCCTAACCGCGACCCTTGCAGCTAGCAAGGCTTGTTTGCGGTCTTTCTGCGTGGGAACACCTCTGCAAGCTTCTACACGACGTGGGACATCCATCCTCCAAAGGGGAAGTTTCTAGCCCTCTTCGTTCTTGCAGAATCTACAGCTTCTACCATTTGGTGGCAGCTTCTTTGCACCCTCAGCTGGCATTTCCTGGGCATCTGCCCAATCTCGACTTTGTCGCGACTCTTGGACTTGGTCCCCTTGTTCCACAGGTACTCTCGTCCAGAAATCCACTTTGGTTGCATTGCTGGTGTTGGTCTTTCTTGCAGAATTCCCCTATCACATTTTCTGTACTCTCTGGGGAACATAGGTGCACTTTACACCTACTTTTCAGGGTCTTGGGGTGGGCTATTTTTCTAACCCTCACTGTTTTCTTACAGCCCCAGCGACCCTCTACAAGCTCACATAGGTTTGGGGTCCATTCGTGGTTTGCATTCCACTTTTGGAGTATATGGTTTGTGTTGCCCCTATACCTATGTGCTCCTATTGCAATCTACTGTAACTTTACATTGCTTGCATTACTTCCTTTTGCTATTACTGCATATTTTTGGTATTGTGTACATATATCTTGTGTATATTTGGCATCCTCATACTGAGGGTACTCACTGAGATACTTTTGGCATATTGTCATAAAAATAAAGTACCTTTATTTTTAGTATATCTGTGTATTGTGTTTTCTTATGATATTGTGCATATGACACCAGTGGTATAGTAGGAGCTTTGCATGTCTCCTATTTCAGCCTAAGCTGCTCTGCTATAGCTACCTTCTATCAGCCTAAGCTGCTAGAAACACCTCTTCTACACTAATAAGGGATAACTGGACCTGGTACAGAGTGTAAGTACCCCTTGGTACCCACTACAAGCCAGGCCAGCCTCCTATACGCTTTCCATAGAGTATCGTCTACAAGAACGTCGTCTAGAAAAGAGAAAGAATCGTGGACCTTCTCAGTCAGGAAACCCACAAACGATTGTCCATTGTCCTGAAGAACCTCGACCTGCATTAAAGGAGACTACAGAAGGGGAACCAATACAAATAGACACTGCTCGTGGTCCTCTCTCTACTAACGAATACGATGATAGACGGAGAAGAGGATTATGTCTATATTATGGTGCTACCAGCCACTTGTTCCGCACTTGTCCAGTTCATCCTGTGAAGACCTCAGGAAACGCCAATTCCCGTCCTCTGTGAGAAGGGATGGGATGGGATCTTCTGCAATACCTTCCATCAGTTCTTTCAAGGAAGATGCCACTGTCCTGTTTCTGTTACCTGTTACTCTGCAATTACCTGACGGTCGGGAAGAAAGGAGTTTGGCATTATTAGACTGTGGAGCCAGTGGCATAGCGATATGAATGTGACCTGGGCCAAGAAACTACAAATTCCACAACTACCAAAAGACATTCCAGAACAAGTGCATACTGTAGATGGATCCCTATTATCATCCAGTCCTGTCATCAATCCCACTTCTACACTATGTCTACACTTTGGAAAGCATCAGGAACCTGTCTCCTTTCATTTAATCTCCTCCCCCAATCATACCATAATCCAAGGAATACCTTGGTTTATGAGACACAATCTGTATATCAATTGGGAAACCAGAACCATTTCTATGTCTTCTAAATTCTGTCAAGACCATTGCTATGCTTCCGAAACCTATTGATCCCCAAAAAAGATGTTATCCCCAGAACAGGAATTAGGCATTCTATAAACTCCATTCAAGGGGTACGTAGTTATTATCCAGATTATATAGACGTGTTCCAAAAACCATTGAAACCAGTACTACCTCCACACAGAGACTACGATTGTACCATTCTCCTGGAACCTGGAGCGGTTGTTCCCTTTGGTAGAATGTATTCTCTTACGAAACCTGAAAAACAGATACTCAAGGACTATCTACAAGAAAATCTACAGAGTGGTCTTATTACACCATCTTCCTCTCCTGCTGGGGATCCCCTCTTCTTTGTACCTAAGAAGAAGATTGATCTTCGTCCCTGTATAGACTTTCGTGGATTAAATAAAATCACTATAAATGATTGATATCCACTACCTCTCACCAAAGACATATTGGAGGCTGTTAGAGGGGGCACATATGTATACAAAATTAGACCTTCGTGGACCCTACCGTCTCTTACAAATTAAGGAAGGAGATGAGTGGAAACTGCCTTTCGAACACCCATTTGGGCATAACGAATATAGGGTAATGCCGTTTGGTTTAACAAATGCTCCTCTGTTTTCCAAAGATTTATGGATTCGAAATTCTCCGACCTGTTGAATCACACTGTGGAGATTTATTTGGATGACATCCTTATATATTCCATATACCCTGAACTCCACACTGAATACATAAAGCAAGTTTTAAACAGACTTAGGCAACATCAGCTCTACTGTAAACTGGAGAAATGTGAATTTGACCGAGGTGAAATATTTAGGCTATCACATTAATCAGATTGGTATCTCCATGGATCCAGAAAAGGTTCAGTCCATTCTAGATTGTCCATCTCCCTCATCAATCAAAGAAACTCAATGTTTCTTAGGTCTGGCCAACTGTTGCCGTCAATTTATTTCGAGCTTTGTAAAACAGGCTAGTCAAATCACACAGACTCTTAAAAAAGAGAGTTTGTGAAACGGTTTCATCTGGATGGACGTGGCTGAGAATGCGTTACAAAACTTAAAACAGGCCTTCACCCAAGCACCCATACTAAGGCATCCGGACACCAACAAACAATTCATAGTTATTACTGATGCTTCAAAAGGAGCTATTGGGACAGCATTATAACAACGACAGGACGACGGCAGATTAGAACGATATTTTATCTGTCTCATGTGCTCTCTGATTCTGAGCAAAATTATTTGGTACTGGAAAGAGAACTCTTAGCTCTAAAAAGAGCTTGTCAAGAGTGGAGACAATTCCTCATGGGTTCAAAAGAACCCTTTGAAGTAAGAACATACCATCGTAATTTACAATGACTACGAACTTTTCAATGTTGGAACAGTCGTCAAGCCCACTGGGCCTTTCTCTTTAGTCAATATGATTTCTATATTACCTATATTCCAGATTCTCAAAATATTTTGGCAGATGCTTTATCTTGATGCTACCCCGACAGTTCTAACACCCCTTCACAATCTCTATTTGAACCAGACAAAATAATTGATTTAGTCCAGTCATTCCTCGATGAAGTACAGTCTGAGTACTCAACTCTCTCAGAACAAGAACTACAGGAACTACGTCCAAAAGTACATAAGAGTATAAAAGGGTACTACTATCATAAAGATGCGCTATTTCTACCTTCTAAGAAAGTGTAAGAAAAGGCATTCCAAATGTGCCATGACTCCCCTGTGGGAGTCATGTCTCCAACAACAGGTAAAAAGGGCATCAACGTTTCCCCTACCCACCCTGCCATTCTGGATACCATTCCTGTGGTGGGACAAATTTCTCCTAGCATGGCACCTGTACCAAGGGAATCATCAGCTAACACAGCTGTACTCCCTGAGGTAGACGTACCTCTCTGTAAGATAACTAATATTGGTGAGAACAAGTGCACCACTTTAGTTAACATGGAACACCCCTCCAGCCCTCCCAGAGAAACATTAGTGCAGCAACCCTGCACTGGCTTACAACATTTAGGACATCAGCCTTGCCCTAGTGTGGAGCTCTTAAGACCGCATGCCTGCCGCCCTGCCCCAACTCAAGAGAAACAGCAACCCTGTTCCCTCTTACAGCCATATGTCCAGCTATGGCTTTACTGAGACAGCATCCCTGTCTGGCATTCTCATCACTTGATATAGGTCCAGTGGACAATTCCCAATGCTCTAAATTTAAACATACTAATAGGAACTCTGAGAATATAACTTCACATTGTTGGCTAGCTAAAAAACTTCAAACAGGGTGGTTCACATCCCCACAGTGAAGTAACCATATAGTGGATGATAAAGGGAGTAACCAATCTATTACAGAGCTACTCTCCACTTATCACCGCTTACACAATAAAGACTCAACTGGCCAAGGTTAGCCTTATTGTCCTTTGGTTGGTGGGGAGTTGTGTAGGAAGGTACCATCTTTCTAGCCTTGTTACCCCCAATTTTGGCCTGTCTGTGAGTATATGTCAGGGTGTTTTTACTGTCACACTGGGATCCTGCTAGCCAGGGCCCAGTGCTCATAGTGAAAACCCTATGTTGTCAGTGTGTTTGATATGTGTCTCTGGGATCCTGCTAGCCAGGACTCCAGTGCTCATACGTTTGTGGCCTATATGTGTTCCCTGCGTGGTGCCTAACTGTATCACTGAGGCTCTGCTAACCAGAACCTCTGTGTTTAAGCTCTCTCTGTTTTTAAAATTGTCACTGCAGGCTAGTGACAAATTTTACAAATTCTTAAGGGCACACTGGAACACCCTTATAATTCCCTAGAATATGGTACCAAGGTACCCAGGGTATTGGGGTTCTAGGAGATCCCTATGGGCTGCAGCATTTCTTTTGCCACCCATAGGGAGCTCAGACAATTCTTACACAGGACTGCCACTGCAGCCTGAATGAAATAACGTCCACGTTATTTCAAAGCCATTTTACACTGCACTTAAGTAACTTATAAGTCACCTATATGTCTAACCTCACTTAGTGAAGGTTAGGTGCAAAGTTACTTAGTGTGTGGGCACCTTGGCTAGTGCCACATTGTTCAGGGCAAATTCCCCGGACTTTGTGAGTGCGGGGACACCATTACACGTGTGCACTACATATAGGTCAATACCTATATGTAGCGTCACAAAGGTAACTCCAGACATGGCCATGTAACATGTCTAGGATCATGGAATTGGCACCCCAAGACCATTCTGGTATTGGGGGGACAATTCCATGCATCCCCGGGGCTCCAGCATAGAGCCCGGGTACTGCCAAACTAACTCTCTGGGGTTTTCCCTGCAGCTACTGCTGCTGCCAACCCTCAGACAGGTTTCTGCCCCCCTGGGGTCTGGGCAGCCCAGTCCCAGGAAGGCAGAACAAAGGATTTCCTCTGAGAAATTTCCCTTTGGAAATAGGTGTGAAGGGCCTGGGAGGAGTAGCCTCTCCTGGCCTCTGGAAATGCTTTTAAGGGCACAGATGGTGCCCTCCTTGCATGAGGTTCAGGGATCCCCCCAGCCCTGCTCTGGCGCGAAACTGGACGAAGGAAAGGGGAGTGACCACCCCCTGACCAGCACCTCTCAGGGGAGGTGCCCAGAGCTCCTCCAGTGTGTCCCAGACCTCTGCCATCTTGAATGCAGAGGTGTGAGGGCACAATGGACAGCTCTGAGTGGCCAGTGCCAGCAGGTGACGTCAGAGACCCCTCCTGATAGGTGCTTACCTCTCTCTGTAGCCAATCCTCCTCTGAGGGCTATTTAGGGTCTCTCCTGTGGGCATCTCACCAGATAACGAATGCAAGAGCTCACCAGAGTTCCACTGCACTTCCCCCTTCGACTTATGCCAAGGATCAACTGCTGACTGCTCCAGGACGCCTGCAAAACCGCAACAAAGTAGCAAGAAGACTACCAGAAACATTGTAGCACCTCATCCTGCCGGCTTTCTCGACTGTTTCCTGGTGGTGCATGCTCTGAGGGCTGTCTGCCTTCACCCTGCACTGGAAGCCAAGAAGAAATCTCCCGTGGGTCGACGGAATCTTCCCCCTGTCAACGCAGGCACCAAACTTCTGCATCACCGGTCCTCTGGGTACCCTCTCATCCTGACGAGCATGGTACCTGGAACAGAGGAGCTGGGTCCAAGTGTCCCCAACAGTCCAGTGGTCCTTCTGTCCAAATTTGGTGGAGGTAAGTCCTTGCCTCCCCACGCCAGACAGTAATCCTGTGTACTGCGTGAACTGCAGCTGCTCGGGCTTTTCTGCACTTTTGCAAGACTTCCTTTGTGCACAGCCTAGCCCAGGTCCCCAGCACTCTGTCCTGCATTGCACAACTCACTGAGTTGGACTCCGACTTCATGGGACCCTCTTTTGTTGTGCTGAGTTGACCATTGTGCTCAGATCTTCTGAATGCCTGTTCAGGTGCTTCTGTGGGTGCTGCCTCCTTCTGCATGGGCTCTCCATGTTGTTGAGCGCCCCCTCTGTCTCCTCCTCTAAGGGGCGACCTCCTGGTCCTTCCTGGGCCCTGACAGCACCCAAAATCCTCAACCGCAACTCTTGCAACTAGCAAAGCTTGTTTGTGGTCTTTCTGCGTGCAAGCAACTCTGCATCCTCCGGCATGCCATGGGACATCTACTGACCAAAGGAGAAGTTCCTGGCACCTTCCTTTGTTGCAGAATCTTCAGCTTCTTCCACCCAGAGGCAGCCCTTTTGCACCTTCATCCGGGGTTTAGTGGGCTCCTGCCCCCCCGGGACACTTGAGTGACTCTTGGACTTGGCCCCCTTCCTTTGCAGGTCCTCAGGTCCAGGAATCCATCTTCAGTGCTTTGCAGTCAGTTGTTGTCTTTGCAGAATCCCCTATCTCGACTTTACTGTCTTTCTGGGGTAGTAGGGTAACTTTACTCCTACCTTTCAGGGTCTTAGGGTGGGGTATCTTGGACACCCTTAGTGTTTTCTTACACTGCCAGCGACCCTCTACACACTACACTAGGCCTGGGGTACATTCGTGGTTCGCATTCCACTTTTGGAGTATATGGTTTGTGTTGCCCCAGACCTATTTTTCCCTATTGCATTCTATTGTGTTCTACACTGTTTGTACTACTTTTCTAACTGTTTACTTACCTGATTTTGGTTTGTGTGTATATTTTGTGTATATTACTTACCTCCTAAGGGAGTATATCCTCTGAGATACTTTTGGCATATTGTCACTAAAATAAAGTACCTTTATTTTTAGTAACTCTGCGTATTGTGTTTTCTTATGATATAGTGCCAAGTGATATAAGTGGTATAGTAGGAGCTTTGCATGTCTCCTAGTTCAGCCTAAGCTGCCCTGCTATAGCTACCTCTATCAGCCTAAACTGCTAGAAACACCTCTAATCTACTAATAAGGGATAACTGGACCTGGCACAAGGTGTAAGTACCACAAGGTACCCACCATAAGCCAGGCCAGCCTCTTACAGCAGCGCCATTGTGATGGAAAGCGCAACCTTGCTTGAACCGAGGCTTGATGGAGGAATCCATCGACACAAACAGCCTGCATCCAACACTTCAACCGGGGACATCTTCTCCACCACGCAGGAATCGCAGCCATTTTCTTTGGTGCTCTTCCGCATAGTTCTTCTAACCGGAGAATCCTCTTTTGCACCATCTTGTAGGTTGCCAGGGGTTCCTGTCCTTCCTGGAATCTTCTGCGACTTCTTAGCTTGGTCTCCTCTCTTCACAGGTCTTCAGATCTGTAGGAGGCTGGACTGGCTTGTAGTGAGTACCAAGGGGTACTTACACCTTGCACCAGGCCCAGGTATCCTTTATTAGTGTAGAGGGGTGTCTAGCAGCTTAGGCTGATAGAAAAGGTAGCTTAGCAGAGCAGCTTAGGCTGAACTAGGAGACGAGTGAAGCTCCTACAGTACCACTAGTGTCACTTGCACAATATCATAAGAAAACACAATACACAGATATACTAAAAATAAAGGTAGTTTATTTTTATGACAATATGACAAAGTATCTCAGTGAGTACCCTCAGTATGAGGATAGCAAATATACACAAGATATATGTACACAATACCAAAATATGCAGTAATAGCAATAGAAAACAGTGCAAACAATGTATAGTCACAATAGGATGCAATGGGGGCACATAGGGATAGGGGCAACACAAACCATATACTCTAGAAGTGGAATGCGAACCACGAATGGACCCCAAACCTATGTGAGCTTGTAGAGGGTCGCTGGGACTGTAAGAAAACAGTGAGGGTTAGAAAAATAGCCCACCCCAAGACCCTGAAAAGTGGGTGCAAAGTGCACCTAAGTTCCCCAAAGAGCACAGAAGTCGTGATAGGGGAATTCTGCAAGGAAGACCAACACCAGCAATGCAACAACAATGGATTTCCTGATGAGAGTACATGTGGAACAAGGGGACCAAGTCCAAGAGTCACGATCAAGTCGGGAGTGGGCAGATGCCCACGAAATGCCAGCTGTGGGTGCAAAGAAGCTGCCACCGGATGGTAGAAGCTGTGGATTCTGCAAGAATGACAAGGGCTAGAAACTTCCACTTTGGAGGATGGATGTCCCACGTTGTGAAGAGTCGTGCACAGGTGTTTCCGTGCAGAAAGACCTCAATCAAGCCTTGCTAGCTGCAAGGGTTGCGGTTAAGGTTTTTGGATGCTGCTGTGGCCCAGGAGGGACCAGGATGTCGCCAATTGTGTGAGGGGACAGAGGGGGTGTCTAGCAAGATAAAGAGCCCACTCAGAAGCAAGCAGCACCCGGAGAAGTGCCAGAACAGGCACTACGAAGTGGAGTGAACCAGAGCTCACCCGAAGTCACAAGGTAAGGTCCCACGACGCCGGAGGGCAACTCAGGATGTCGTGCACTGCAGGTTAGAGTGCTGGGGACCCAGGCTTGGCTGTGCACAAAGGAAATCCTGTAAGAGTGCACAGCAGCCGGAGCAGCTGCAAAACACACGGTTCCCAGCAATGCAGTCTAGCGTGGGAAGGCAAGGACTTACCTCCACCAAACTTGGACTGAAGAGTCACTGGACTGTGGGAGTCACTTGGACAGAGTTGCTGAGTTCAAGGGACCTCGCTCGTCGTGCTGAGAGGAGACCCAGAGGACCGGTGATGCAGTTCTTTGGTGCCTGCAGTTGCAGGGGGAAGATTCCGTCGACCCACGGGAGATTTCTTCGGAGCTTCTAGTGCAGAGAGGAGGCAGACTACCCCCACAGCATGCACCACCAGGAAAACAGTCGAGAAGGCAGCAGGATCAGCGTTACAAGGTCGCAGTAGTCGTCTTTGCTACTTTGTTGCAGTTTTGCAGGCTTCCAGCGCGGTCAGCAGTCGATTCCTTGGCAGAAGGTGAAGAGAGAGATGCAGAGGAACTCTGATGAGCTCTTGCATTCGTTATCTAAGGAATTCCCCAAAGCAGAGACCCTAAATAGCCAGAAAAGGAGGTTTGGCTACTTAGGAGAGAGGATAGGCTAGCAACACCTGAAGGAGCCTATCAGAAGGAGTCTCTGATGTCACCTGATGGCACTGGCCACTCAGAGCAGTCCAGTGTGCCAGCAGCACCTCTGTTTCCAAGATGGCAGAGGTCTGGAGCACACTGGAGGAGCTCTGGGCACCTCCCAGGGGAGGTGCAGATCAGGGGAGTGGCCACTCCCCTTTCCTTTGTCCAGTTTCGCGGCAGAGCAGGGCTGAGGGATCCCTGAACCGGTTTAGACTGGCTTATGCAGAGATGGGCACCATCTGTGCCCATCAAAGCATTTCCAGAGGCTGGGGGAGGCTACTCCTCCCAAGCCCTAACACCTTTTTCCAAAGGGAGAGGGTGTAACACCCTCTCTCTGAGGAAGTCCTTTGTTCTGCCTTCCTGGGCCAAGCCTGGCTGGATCCCAGGAGGGCAGAAACCTGTCTGAGGGGTTGGCAGCAGCAGCAGCTGCAGTGAAACCCCGGGAAAGGCAATTTCGCAGTACCCGGGTCTGTGCTAGAGACTCGGGGATCATGGAATTGTCTCCCCAATGCCAGGATGGCATTGGGGTGACAATTCCATGATCTTAGACATGTTACATGGCCATGTTCGGAGTTACCATTGTGACGCTATACATATGTCGTGACATATGTATAGTGCACGCGTGTAATGGTGTCCCCGCACTCACAAAGTCCGGGGAATTTGCCCTGAACAATGTGGGAGCACCTTGGCTAGTGCCAGGGTGCCCACACACCAAGTAACTTAGCACCCAACCTTTACCAGGTAAAGGTTAGACATATAGGTGACTTATAAGTTACTTAAGTGCAGTGGTAAATGGTTGTGAAATAACGTGGACGTTATTTCACTCAGGCTGCACTGGCAGGCCTGTGTAAGAATTGTCAGATCTCCCTATGGGTGGCACAAGAAATGGTGCAGCCCATAGGGATATCCTGGAACCCCAATACCCTGGGTATCTCAGTACCATATACTAGGGAATTATAAGGGTGTTCCAGTATGCCAATGTAAATTGGTGAAATTGGTCAATGGCCTGTTAGTGACAATTTGGAAGGAAATGAGAGAGCATAAACACTGAGGTTCTGGATAGCAGAGCCTCAGTGAGACAGTTAGTCATAACACAGGTAACACATACAGGGCACACTTATGAGCACTGGGGCCCTGGCTGGCAGGGTCCCAGTGACACATACAACTAAAACAACATATATACAGTGAAATATGGGGGTAAAATGCCAGGCAAGATGGTACTTTCCTACAAGATCCAGGAATCCACCTATTGTTGCTTGCAGTCTTGCTTGGTTCTTGCAATAACTCTTATCATAACTTGTGGTGTGTCCTGAGGAAACCTGCAGTACCTTCTCCTACTTTCCTGGGCTCTGGGGTGGGGTATTTTACTTACCTTTGGTGTTTTCTTACACTCCCAGTGCCCCTCTACACACTACACTTCCCTAGGGGGGAATTCGTGATTCGCATTCCACTTTCTTAGTATATCGTTTGTGTCGCCCCTAGGCCTAGTGCATTCTATTGTATTTTCTACTGTTTGCACTATTCTATGCCTTCTGAAACTGCTGCTGCTGCCGCCATGGGGTACTAACCCCAACCCCTTCCTTTCTCTTTCCCTTTCCCTTTCCACTGCCACGGCCTCCCTATCTAGGGCTAGCTGTTGGTGCTGCAGCCTCAGCCTGGCCCCCTCCAGTTTCAGTTTCCTGATCTAGGGAGTCATCTCCTGGAGTTGTACAGTGTGATCCCTCAGACACTGAGGTGATGTGGGAATGGGCAGAGGTGGATATTTCCCCAGCTTTTGTGACCCTAGCTACTTGTCCTCTGGGTGTAAAGGGAGCCCTATCTGAGTGACTACCCCTCCCACTACTAACTACACTAGTGGGTCTGCTAGGTACAAGATTTTTGGAAGAATCTTCCCCTGGACCTGAAAGATGGTCATCTAATTCAATTGGGTCAGAATCTCCCTCCTCCTCCTCCTCCTGGCTACCAGCATACTCCTGGTCATCCTGGAGAAAGAGGCTCAAAAGGAAATTCTTGTTTGGATTATTCCCACATCTAATTTCCTGTCTGAACAAAGCCCCTTCAATTCCTTGAAGGTCATGCCCTCATAGGGAGTACCCATAACCTCAGAGCTAGGCCCAGCAGTAGACATGATGTGTGTGTTAGGGTGGTGTATGGTGAACCTAACCTACCTAACCTCCAGTCTCTAAGAAAGGAAGGTAAGCGACTAGAACCCTATACTAGGTATATTTGCATAGCTCTAGGTATAGAGTAGTCTTTCCTGTGGAAAGCACCACATGACAGAGTGATAAGGCAATTGCAAGTACTTATCCCACCGCTGCACCACCAATGTAGGAGGCTGGACTGGTTTGTAGTGGTTACCTAAGGGTACTTACACCTTATACCAAGTCCAGTTATCCCTCATTAGTGAAATGCAGGCTGTGTCTAGAAGTCAGGTTCTCTAGAAGTAGCTGTAACTGAACAGGAGACATGCAAAGCTCGCGCAATACCACTGTAGTCACACAGTACTCACACACATGAACACATGAAAGAAAATACTCAGTGTTACAAAAATAAAGGTACTTTATTTTAGTGACACAAATGCCAAAAATACCATAGAGACTAAACTTCCTGAGGAGGTAAGTAATACACAAATTATATACACCAGTATGCAAGAACAGGCGTATAAACAGTTAGAAAACAGTGCAATTAGTGAAAATCGCAATAGTTAGAAATGTGCCTATGGGGAACACAAACCATATAGTAAGAAAGTGGAATGCGAATGTCGGTTTCCCACCTAGGCAAGTGTAATGTGTAGAGGGGCACTGGCAGTATTAGTAAACACCAAAGGTAAGTAATGGAACCCACCCCAGAGCCCAGGAAAGCAGGAGTAAAACACAGTAACTTTCCCAGAACACACAGAAAAATGAGAAAGAATATATGCAAGAACCAGAAGAGAGTGCAAGACATCAACAGTGGATTCCTGGACCTGAAGACCTGTGGAAGAAGGGTACCAAGTCCAAGAAGAACAGTCCAGGGAGAACAGGGGCCCCTGCTAACCCGGATGAAGGTGTAATAGAAGAACCACCGGTGAAGAAGAACAGTCAGTACTGCACCCAAGATGACATATTCGGGTTTCTGGTTGGTGCAAGTGATTGCAGTCTGGTTTGCATCGCTGGAATCTTCCAACAAGCCTTGGCACACGCAAAGCTCGTGGTTAGCAGAAAATGGCGCTGCCCTGGACAGGAAGGACCAGGTGAACTCGACCCAGGTGGGGGAGTCAGAGGTAGCTCGCACCAACTCACAGAGCCCACAGAAGCCCAGGCAGCGCACACAAGAGTCCCACAGCATGGAGACAAAGGAGGTGAGAAAGGAGGTTCACGCAGCACTACGACAAAGGCTCCCACACTGCCGGAGAACCACTCAGGAAGATGTGCGTTGCAGGATAGAGTGCTAGGGTCCGGAGCTGCACGGTGCACAAAGAACTTAGAAGAAAATTGCCAACAAGCCTTGGCAACTACAAAACACGCAGTTATCCTCACCAAAGTTGAACAGTAGGAAGTCAGGACCTTCGTCAGGACCACTTCAGTCCACCACTCGTGATGCAGGATCCACGCAGCTCAGCAGGAGAGGGGATCCACACAGCCGGTCGTCGTTGCAGTAGGTGCCTGCTGAAGCAGGGGAGTGACTCCTTCACCCCCAAGGGAGATCTCTTTGCTCTTCTGGTGCAGGCTGAAGAAAGGCTGTCCTCCGAGGATGCACGACCAGGAAACAGTTGCAGTTTCTGGTAGGAGCTGAAGATACAATGTTGCAGAAGTCGTCTTTGCATCTTTGCTGCAGTTTGTAGAGTTCCTGGAGGGTCCAGAAACAGTTTCTTCAGTGAGAAGTTGAAGTTGAGGATGCAGACGACTCCTGCTGGAATCTTGCAATCCAAATCTGCAGAACCATCCAAAGGAGAGTCACTAAATAGCCCTGATAGGGGGATTGTTTAGATAAACAGTTAAGCACCCATCAGGGGGTGTCTGACGTCACCTGCTGGTACTGGCCACCCAGATGCTTTCAGAGTTCCCTGACAACTTGGAATCCGAGATGGCAAAATCCAGGGACCCTCTGGAGGAGCTCTGAGCACCACCCCTGGGATGGTGATGGACAGGGGAGTGATCAGTCCCCTTTCCTTTGTGCAATTTCATGCCAGAGCAGGGACTGGTGGTCCCTGAACCGGTGTAGACTGGTTTATGCAAGGAGGGCGCCAAATGTGCCCTTCAAAGCACTTCCAGTGGCGTGGGGAGGCTACTGCTATTTCCAAAGGGAGAGGGTGTAACACCCCTCTCCCAAAGGAAATCCCTTGTTTTGCCTTCCTAGGCTCGAGCTTTTCAAGCAACAGGAGGGCAGAAACCTGTCTGGGAGGTGGCAGCAGCTGGAATGGCAATACTGGGGGCCCACTGGGGGCCCTCTGAGGCACTCCCAGAGTGCATGGAAACATATAACCAATGCTTACAAAAGCCTCAGGTATGATTCCAACATGTTTGATGCCAAACATGCCTATGTAAGGAGTTACCATTATGTAGCAGGACATAGGTAGTGACCTATGTCCAGTACATGTGTAAAATGGGGTCCCCTCACTCACAAAGGGAAAATGCTCCTGGAGGTCGTGGGGACCCCTCTGCCAGTGGAGAGGTGCCCTCACACACACAGGTACTCTGCACCCTGCACTCAGGGCTGGAGGGGCCTGCTATAGGGGTGACTTATAAATGACCTTGTGCAGTGTAAATAGCAGTGAAAGAGTGCATGCACCTTTTTACGCAGGCTGCACTGGCAGTCCTGCAAAAGGTTATGCATGGGCTCCCTATTGGTGGCAAAAGATATGCTGCAGCTCATAGTGATCCCCTGGAACACAAATGCCCTGGGTACCTAAGAACCATATACTAGGGACTTATAAGGGGTCACCAGTATGCCAATTGTGGATGATATACTGGGATACCTGTATGTGACAACCATAATTTAAGGGAGAGAGCATAACTACTGGGGTCCTGATTAGCAGGATCCCACTAGACACAGTCAAACACACTGACAAACAGGCCATAAATGGGTGTAACCAACCTAGAAAGAGGCTACTTTCCTTCATCCAACTTGAATCCAAGGTGGGCAGAGGCCTCTGGGAGCATCTGAGTGGCCAGGTCAGGCAGGTGACGTCAGAGCCCCCTCCTGATAAGTGGTCACCTGGCTAGGTGGCCTATATCCCTTTCAGGGCTATTTACGGTCTTCCTCTGAGGAGGGTCCTCCGATTCGGTTTGCAAGATTCCAGCAGGACTCCTCTGCAACATCTGCTTCGACTTCTAGGCACTGGAACTGTGACTGGACCCTCCAGGAACCGACAATCTGCATCCATGACGAAGACTCTACTTGCAACATTGTTTCTACGGCTCCTTCCAGCTTCTGCAACATTTCCCAGGCTGTGCATCCTCTGGCAACAGCCTTTGATAAATGGTGTTTAGGCAGAGGCCTACAGGGAGATAGGTGCCAGTGTCACTATGGTGACTGAAAAACTGGTGTGCCCTGAGCAACACCCACTTGGTCACCAGTACCAAGTGACTGATGCTCATAACAACACTGTATGCCACCCCATGATAGTTGTTGATTTCAGCTGGGTGGGGTGGGGTTACTGGTCCTAAGAAAGTTGTTGTGTCCACAGACCTACCTGTAGAGTGTCTACTAGTGAATGACTTGGAGACTTCAGCATGGGCTGAAGTGGAGTTACAGGCCCATGCAGCAATGCTGGGCATCCTGGGGCATAACTTCGCCCTCACTGGAGCACAGGCCAAAAGGCAAAAAGATCAAGGAAACTTGGAGCCTGTAACAGTGGCCCAAGAGCTTCTATAACATAAGGGTAGGAAGGGTAAAAAGGTGCACCCTACCCCAACCTCCAGTAAGAATTCCCCATTTCAGGAGGAATCTACTCCCTTGGCAGAACCTACATCAGAGGAGCTCCAGTCTGGCACAGTTGAGCTCTTGGGTGCAGGGGGGCCTGCCAGGGAGGAATTCAATATTGCGCAAAAGATCGTGTGCCACACTGGAGGACCTGAGGCAGCAAGATGTCAGTCAGGAGGCAGGGGGTGTCAAGTGGCACCCACAAGGTGTACTGGGAAGACAACCTCTTGTATTCAGAGCCAAGGGACCCCAAGCCTGGTGCCACTAGGAGATTGGTAGTCCTTCTGTTGACCCTGTGTGGGGTAACTTATATGTTCACCACCCCTTACTATCCCCAAACAAATTGTTTGGTAGAGAGATTTAACAAAACTCTCAAAGGCATAATCATGGGACTCTCTGAAAAACTGAGGAAGAGATGGGATGTTCTACTGCCATGCCTCCTTTTTGCCTACAGTGAGGTCCCTCAGAAGGGAGTGGGCTACAGCCCGTTTGAACCTCTCTTTGGGCACCCTGTTAGGGGTCATATTGCTCCTGTGAGAGAGGGCTGGGAGCAACCTCTCAAGCCCCCTAAACAGGGCATTGTAGACTATGTACTTAGCCTCAGATCAAGGATGGCTGAGTACATGAAAAAGGCTACTAAACACCTTCAGGCCAGCCAGGAACTACAGAAGCAGTGGCATGACCAGAAGGCTGTTCTGACTGTTTAGCAGCCAGGGCAGAAGGTGTGGGTCCTGCAGGCCGTGGCCCCCAGGGGACTCCAGGGCATGTGGAGTGGTCCCCACACAGTAATGGAAAAGAAGGGTGAGGTCACCTACTTGGTAGACCTAGGTACTCCTAGAAGCCCCCTCAAGGTGCTACATGTGAACCGGCTGAAGCCCTTCTATGACAGGCCTGATATCACCCTGCTCATGGTCACTGATGAGGGATAGGAGGAAGAGAGTGACCCTCTCCCTGACCTCTTCTCCCACACTGCAACTGATGGCTCAATTGATGGGGTAGTCCTTGATGACTGCCTTTCTGAGAACTGTTCTCTCTAACACCTGGACAAACCACATGGCGTGAACACATCAATGATACAGGGGACAGTTTGACCATAAGAGGTAAAATCTAAAGGAAACCTGACCATGTTATAGACTGCATCAAAGAAGAAATGCAACATATGCTGGACCTAGGGGTAATTGAGCACTCAGACAGCTCCTGGGCTAGTCTAGTGGTCCTGGTCCCGAAACATCACTCCCAGAATGGGAAGAGAGAAATTAGGTTTTGTGTTGACTATAGAGTTTTTAACACTGTCACAAAGACAGATGTTAATTCTATCCCTAAGGCAGATGAGCTAACAGATACACACCGGCATCTACCAAATATCTGAGCACATTTGATTTGACTGCTGGATACTTGGCAGATCAAATTATCAAATTATGCTAACCCCAAGACAGCATTTTCAACCATTGGAGGGCACTATCACTTTACAGTGATGCTCTTTGGTTTGAAAAATGCACCTGCCACATTTCAGAGGCTGGTGAATACAGTCCTCCAGGGATTGGAAGCCTATAGTGCAGTGTTGAACCTGGCCCTTTCACAGGGTCATTCCCCAGACTTTTTGCCTTTTGCCTCCTTATTTTTCTCACCTTTGTTGGCTGACGTTATGACTGCTAACCAGTGCTAAAGTGCATGTGCTCTCCTTTGGAAATTGGTATGATTGGCTTATACCTAATTGGCATATTTAATTTACCTATAAGTCCCTTGTAAAGTGATATCCCTAGACCCAGGGCCTGTAAATTAAATGCTACTAGTGGGCCAGCAGCGCTGCTTGCGCCACCCACAGAAGTAGCCTTTCAAACCTGTCTCAAGCCTGCTAGCGCAGGGTCTGTGTGCGCAGTTTTCTGTCACAGGGACCTGGAATCTAAATTTACTTGCCTGGCCCAGAACTCCCCTTTTACTACTTGTAAGTCACCCCTAAGGTAGGCCCTAGCTAGCCCTATGGGCAGGGTGCCATGTAGGTAGAAGGCAGGACATGTGCCATGTTGCGTGGCCTGTCCTGGTAGTGACAAACAGCCTTACTCAGTTTCTCACTGCTGTGAGTGCTGCCTTCTCATAGGATTGCATTAGAAATGCCCTGCTTTATATGTAGGGGGTATTGTCTGATTTATGAGGGGTAGCGTAAGCATGTTTGGTATGGTTGTAATGGTGATAACAAATGCTGCTTACTGGTGTAGGTGTATTTTTTATTACTATTACAGAAATGCCACTTCTAGAAAGTGAGCCTTTCGCGGGGCTTATGAGACTGTTTTTTTTGCAGCTTGACTCCAATCCATGTCTGGGCAGACTGACAGTTGAGGCTTTGTGCATACTTTTCAGACAGCCTGTACATAGGGAGGGTGGAGGTGTCACAGAGGTGCATCTGCATATTGTATGGTCTTCCTGAGCCGAGAGAAGGGAGAGGCCGGGCACACCTGCATTTGTAAAGGCTGTGCCCTGGCCTCGCACAATAGGGTCATTTACCCCTCACTGATGTTTGGAGCCTATGCTGGAGGAGAGAAAGGGGCACTCCCAGAATCAGCTGTAACTGGTTGGAACCCCTTCTCCTCCTCATTGTAAGAGACACTGCAAACTGAGTATAGGTACAGGGGAATTTTCCCCACAATTTGGACATTCTTGAATCTTGAAGAGACTTACCTGAAACTGGACAATTGACGCTGCTGAAAGGACTCAACAGGACCCACCTTGGACTGCTGCTGCTGTGCTGCTTGTGACCTGCCTGGTCCCTAGTAAGAACTGCCACCATCTGCAACCCTTGTGCTGGCCTGTAGCTGGGCCTGCCAGCCCTGTGCTCCTTTTTAACGCTTGTCCCAGGGGCAGCGTGCCGTGGCCCCTAACCCCTGTAATCATATTCTGTACGAGGGGTGCTTCATCTCTCGTTGGGCCGCCATAGCGCTGAGTGGAGCACCTCCTGGACTGCCCTAGTGCCTCGTAAATGCTCTCCTAGAGATTCCCTCAATTTGCCCTTGGAAGTGTGTCACTGGGGGAATCACCGCCACAGCCCAGGTGCTGTAGAATCACCGCCGTAGCCACAGTGTATTTTTTTATGGTCAGAGCGCGTCGCGCTCTATCCAGTGCCCCTGGGGCTCCAAAAGCAGGAAGAGAGGATCGCGCGCTCCAACGTGCCCCCGGGGCGAAGCACGCTTTCAGACGCACACCCGGGTCACCAACAAGCACCGTCCTGGGTGCCTCCTCTCTAGGAATGTCTCGGGCACCGTGTCGGGTGCGGCCGCTCTACATAGCACGAGGAAAGCCTCATCGGAGGCCCCTGCTCCATACTTACCTTTGATTTGACAGCCGCCCCGAGGACACGGGCAGCTGTCTACCAGACGCAGGGCACGGGGAGCAGAAAGGGAGTTCCTTTCCACCCAGCCACTGCCTTAGGGGCGCGATTGCCCCAGTAACTTACCTTTAGGCATTTTTGGTGGCCACCCTTAGAGGTAGGGCCAGTGGGGACCCAGGGGGCCCCCCGGAGATCGCAGGCCCCAAGAGTGGTCCGTTAGGAAATCAAAGAGGCCGCTGTCCGCCCCTCTCCCCTAGGATCCAAGCGTGGCCCCCATTGAGTGCATAGGAGCGCCGGGAGCCCCTATATTGATCTTCCAGGCACTAGCAGTGCCTTGTTCTACAAGAACCAGGTACATTTGGGGACACTGGGAAGGGGGTATGCTCTAGGGGTATTTTCCAAAGGATATATATATATTTTTCATGACTTGCCATATGCAATAATGTTCCTTTATGGGCATGTATGCGGTATTTATGACAAGTGCATTTATTTACTGTGATTCCTGACTACTGCTTATGTTGCAGAATCCTGAATACTTACGTGTTCTAATGTGACAACTGCTTATTCTTGCAGAGTATTAGTAACTTGTGCAACGTTCTGACAACTGCTAAGGTAGCAGGGTATTACTGACGTGTAATGTTTGGTCTAATTATGTTTTGTGCAATAAAGTTTATTTTTACATAGCTCAGTGTTGTGTTTACTTTGTGGTGTACAGCTTGCGTCATGTGTGTTGTGCTTTACACATTGCCTCCGTGTTAGGCCTGACTGCTCGTGCCAAGCTACCAAGGGGGTGAGTAGGGGTTATCTTGGACATGTAACTCCTTTGCCCTGACTAGAGTGGGTGGGTTCTGCCTAGCTTAGGTGCATACCCTAGCCAACCAGAAACCTCATTTCTACCATGCAGCTTATCTGGATGATATAGCTGTCTTTAGCTCCAACTGAGAGGATTACCTGGTCCAACTGCGGAATGTTTTGGAGGCTCTGCAGAAAGAAGGCCTCACTATCAAGGCCTCTTAGTGCCAGATAGGGCAGTGGAAGGCTGTATATCTGGGCCACCTGATAAGTTGAGGTCAGATTCAACCACTGCAAGGGAAAATTCAAAATATTTTGGATTGGACTCCCCCTACCACCCAAACTCAGGTGAGAGCCTTCTTATGCCTCACTGGGTATTACAGTAAGTTTATTAAGAACTATGGCTCCATTGTGGCCCATCTTACTGACCTCACCTCAATGAGAATGTCCATGAACGTTTTATGTACAGCTAGCTTTCAAAAACCTTATGAAGATCTAAAACAGAAGCCCTAACTACTCCAAGCAGTAATGGACTGTGTTCACTGGGATCATGCTAACCAGGACCCCAATAATTATGCTCTCTCCCTTTAAACTTGGATACTTGAACGACAAACACCTCACATTTGGCATAATGGTGTCCCCATGTAAGTCCCTAGTATATGGTACCCAGGGCATTGAGGTACCAGGGACCCCCATGGGTTGCAGCATGGATTATGCCACCCATGGGGAGCCCATGTAAAATGTAACTGCAGGCCTGCCTTTGAAGCATGCATGAAAAGATGCATGCACCTTTTCACCACAGGCCACTGCACCAGGTCAATATAAGTCACCCCTATGGCTGGCCCTTTTAGCCCAGAGGGTAGGGTGCACGTACCTGTGTGTGAGGGCACACCTGCACTAGCAGAGGTTCCCCCACAAACTCCAGTTCCATTTTCCTGGACTTTGTGAGTGCGTGGACACCACTTTCTGCATGTACTGGACATAGATCACTACCTGTGTCCAGCTACATAATGGTAACTCTGAACCTACGCCTGTTAGGTATCAAACATGTCGGAATCATACCCCAGTACTGTTGCCAGTATTGGAAGTATGATTCCATGCACAGTGGCAGGCGTGGTCCATCCTTTAGGGAGGAGGGGCCACGCTCCCCCACCTTTTGCCCCTCATGAAGAGTGTCTGTCAGGCTGAACAAAGGTCAGCCGGACAGACACTCTTACTTTTCAGCTTATTCAGCCAGGAGTGAGACATGCAAGATTTGCTCAGACTCCTGGCTGCCTGAGCTGAACTTTGCTGGGCTGAGGAGGTCACAGCTCCTATGGGCGTGACCTCCTCGGCTCAGCAGAGGTGCCTCGAGGCCCCCCCTGGGTGAAGAGGAAAGCGTCACCCATTGACTTCGTCCTAGGCGCTTCAGGTTTAAGCCCTGAAGCGCCCAGGGCGAGTGTCAATCAGTGACACTTTGTCACAGAGTGGGGTGGAGTCATCAGTCTCACTAACCCCATCCCACTCGGTGACAAGGCTGGGACTGCTACCTTCCCTCATTGGCTGACCTAAGGTCGCCTATGAGGGAAGGCAGCAGTCCCAACCCTCCTGGGACCTCGAGGCTGAAGGTAAGTGTGTGTGTTTGTGTGATGTTTTAAAATGAATGTTTGGTGCATGCGTTCATGTTTGAATGTTATGAGTGTTAATGGATGTGCGTGCATGTGTGAAAGAATGAGTGTGTGTGATGTTTTAAACTGAATGTTTGGTGCGTGCGTGAATGTTTGAATGTTATGAGTGTTGTTAATGGATGTGTGTGTGTGAAAGAATGAGTGTGTGTGAACATTTAACATGGATGTTTGGTGTGTGCGTGCATGTTTGAATGTTATGAGTGTTGTTTATGGATGTGCGTGCGTGCATTTCTGTGTGTGAAAGAATGAGTGTGTGTGTGTGTGTGCTTCCCGCCCACCCCCCTCCCACCTAAAGCTGCTGGTCACCACTGCACTGTGGGCTCCTTGAAGGATCTCCAGCATTGCTCTTACCAGTCCAAGCTGCTGCAACCCCTCAGACAGATTTTTGCCCTGTTGCTGCTTGAACAGCTCAAGCCCAGGAATGCCGAACAAAGGATTTCCTTTGGGAGAGTGGGGTAAAACACTCTCCCTTTGGAAATAGATGTTGTACGGCTTGGGAGGGGTAGCCTCACCAAGCCACTGGTATGCTGTGAAAGGCACATTTGGTGCCCTCTGTGATTAAACCAGTCTATACCAGTTCAGGGACCCCGAGTGCCTGATCTAGCGTGAAACTGTACAATGCGAAGGAGAGTAACCACTCCCCTGTCCATCACTGTAGGAAAGTACCATCTTGCCTGGCATGTTACCCCCATTTTTACATGTATGTCAGTTTGTTTTGCCTGTCTCACTGGGATTCTGCTAGCCAGGACCCCAGAGCTCATAGTTGTGGCCTGAATGTGTGTTCCCTGTGTGGTGCCTAACTCTATCACTGAGGCTCTGCTAACCAGAAAGTCATTGTTTATGCTCTCTGCTTTAAAATTGTCACTGCAGGCTAGTGACCATCTTCACCAATTCTAATTGGCACACTGGAACACCCTTATAATTCCCTGGTGTATGGTACCTCAGACAAACCTTTACACAGGCTGCCACCTCAGACTGAGTGAAATAATGCACACATTATTTCACAGCCATTTTACACTGCACTTAAGTAACTTATAAGTCACCTATATGTCTAGCCTTCACTTAGTGAAGGTTAGGTGCAAAGTTACTAAGTGTGAGGGCACCCTTGCACTTGCCAAGGTGCCCCCACATAGATCAGGGCAATTTCCCTGGACTTTGTGAGTGCGGGGACACCATTACATGCGTGCACTACATATAGGTCACTACCTATATGTAGCTTCACAATGGTAATTCCGAATATTGCCATGTAACATGTCTAAGATCATGGAATTGTCCCCCCATTGCCAGATCTGGTATTGTGGTGCCAATCCCATGCATCACGGGGCTCCAGCATGGACCCCGGGTACTGCCAAACTAGCTGTCTGGGGTTTTCTCTGAAGCTACTGCTGCTTCCAACCCTCAGACAGGTTTCTGCCCTCCTGGGGTCTGGGCAGCCCAGGCCCAGGAAGGCAGAACAAAGAATTTCCTCTGAGAGAGGGTGTTACACCCTCCCCCTTTAGAAATAGGTGTGAAGGGCTGGGGAGGAGTAGCCTCCCCCAGCCTCTGGAAATGCTTTGAAGGGCACAGATGGTGTTCTCCTTGCATAAGCAAGTCTACACCGGTTCAAGGATCCCCCCAGCCCCTGCTCTGGCGTGAAACTGGACAAAGGAAAGGGGAGTGACCACTCCCCTGTCCATCACCTCCCCAGGGGTGGTGCCCAGAGCTCCTCAAGTGTGTCCCAGACCTCTGCCATCTTGGATCCAGAGGTGTGAGGCCACAATGGAGACCTCTGAGTGGCCAGTGCCAGCAGGTGACGTCAGAGACCCCTCCTGATAGGTGCTTACCTCTCTCTGTAGCCAATCCTCCACTGAGGGCTATTTAGGGTCTCTCCTGTGGGTTTCTAGTCAGATAACGAATGCAAGAGCTCACCAGAGTTCCTCTGCATCTCCCTCTTCGGCTTCTGCCAAGGATCAACCGCTAACTGCTCCAGGACGCCTGTAAAACTGCAACAAAGTAGCCAGAAGACTACCAATGACATTGTAGCACCTACTCCTGCCAACTTTCTTGACTGTTTCCTGGTGGTGCATGCTCTGAGGCCTGTCTGCCTTCACCCTGCACTGGAAGCCAAGAAGAAATCTCCCGTGGGATGACGGAGTCTTCCCTCTGCTACTGCAGGCACCAAACTTCTGCTCCACCGGTCCTCTGGGATCCCTCTCATCTCAACGAGCGTGGTCCCTGGAACACAGGAGCTGTATCCAAGTGAACCCCACAGTCCAGTGGTCCTTCTGTCCAAATTTGGTGGAGGTAAGTCCTTGCCTCCCCACGCCAGACAGTAATCCTGTGTACTGCGTGAACTGCAGCTGCTAGGGCTTCTGTGCACTCTTGCAAGGATTCCTTCATGCACAGCACAGTCCAGGTCCCCAGCACTCCGTCCTGCATTGCTCAACTCGCTGAGTTGACCTCTGGCTTCGTGGGACCCTCTTTTGTGTTGCTGAGACGACCGCCGTGCTCAGATTTCTTGAACGCCTGTTCAAGTGCTTCTGCGGGTGCTGTCTGCTTCTGTGTGGGCTCTCTGTGTTGCTGAACGCCCCCTCTGTCTCCTCATCCAAGTGGTGACCTCCTGGTCCTTCCTGGGCCCGGGCAGCACCCTTTATCTTTAACTGTGACTCTTGCAGCTAGCAAGGCTTGTTGCGGTCTTTCTACGTGGAAACAACTCTGCATCTCTGCATCCTCCAGCACGCCGTGGGACATCTTCTGACCAAAGCAGAAGTTCCTGGCATCTTCCGTTGCTGCAGAATCCTTGGCTTCTTCCACCCGGAGGCAGCCCTTTTGCACCTTCATCCGGGGTTTAGTTGGTCCGGCCCCCCCGGACACTTGCGTGACTCTTGGACTTGGTCCCCTTCCTTTGCAGGTCCTCACGTCCATGAATCAGTCTTCAGTGCTTTGCAGTCAGTTGTTGCCTTTGCAGAATCCCCTATCTCGACTTTACTGTCTTTCTGGGGTAGTAGGGTAACTTTACTCCCACTTTTCAGGGTCTTGGGGTGGGGTATCTTAGACACACTTAGTGTTTTCTTACACTCCCAGCTACCCTCTACACACTACACTAGGCCTGGGGTCTCTTTGTGGTTTGCATTCGACTTTCAGAGTATATGGTTTGTGTTGCCCCTAGGCCTATTGCATCCTATTGTGTTCTATAGTGTTTGCACTATTTTTCCAACTGTTTACTTACCTGATTTTGGTCTGCGTGTATTTTTTGTGTATTTTACTTACCTCCTAAGGGAGTATATCCCTTGGCACATTGCCAAGGGATATTTTGGCACATTGTCACTAAAATAAACTACCTTTATTTTTGGTAATTCTGAGTATTGTGTTTCTTATGATACAGTGGTATATGATATAAGTGGTATAGTAGGAGCTTTGCATGTCTCCTAGTTCAACCTAAGCTGCTCTGCTATAGCTACCTCTATCAGCCTAAGCTAC
Organism: Pleurodeles waltl; assembly: GCF_031143425.1. Classification (NCBI taxonomy): domain Eukaryota; kingdom Metazoa; phylum Chordata; class Amphibia; order Caudata; family Salamandridae; genus Pleurodeles; species Pleurodeles waltl. Next base: position 1,172,648,952 of record NC_090439.1, read on the forward strand.
AAGAACACTTCTAATCTACTAGTAAGGGATAACTGGACCTGGCACAAGGTGTAAGTACCACTAGGTACCCACTATAAGCCAGGCCAGCCTCCTACAATCACCACCCGAGGGGTGGTGCCCAAAGCTCCTCCAGATGCATCCTTGATTCTGCCATCTTAAATCCAAGGTGGGCAAAGGCTTCTGGAAGCATCTGAGTGGCCAGATCAGGCAGGTGGCGTCAGAGCCAACTCCTGATAGGTGGTCACCTGGCTAGGTGACCAATCCCCCTTTCAGGGCTATTTAGGGACTTCTTCTAGGGTGGGTCCTCAGATTCGGTTTGCAAGAATCCAGCAGGACTCCTCTGCAACTTCTGCTTTGACTTCTAGCCACTTGAACTGCGACTGGACCCTCCAGGAACCGAAAATCTGCATCCACGACAAAGACTCTGCTTGCAAAAATATTTCCACGGCTCCTTCCAGCCTCTGCAGCATTTCCCCAATTGTGCATCCTCTGAGGGTGGCACATCTTCAGTCTGCACAAGAAGGAAGATGGAATCTCCCTTGGAGTGAAGGAGGGACTCCCCTGTATCCGCCGGCACAAACTGCAATGACGACCGGCTGAGTGGCTCACCTCTCATCCTGAGCAGCGTGGATCCTGCATTTTGGGTGGTGGTCTGGAGTAGTCCTCTTGGTCCTCTCTGCCAGCTGTCCAACTTTGTTGGAGGTAAGCCCTTGCCTTCCCACGCAGGACTGTACCCCCGTTCACAGCAACTCTTGCAGCTACCAAGGCTTGTTGGCATCTCCTCAAAGGGATCTTCAGGCTCCATGTAGTCCCAGCCCCCAGCACTCCTTTCTGTGATGCACAGCCCTCTGAGTGCTTCTTCTGCGGGGTGGGACCCTTCTCCAGTTGTGCTGTGTGGGCTCCTCTGCGACTCCTGGTTCCTCTTCCAGTGGATCTCCTGTGGGGGCTGCCTTTTCTTCTGTGGACTCTCTGCCTTGCTGAGAGTCCCACCAGGACCTTGCTGGTCCCCGGCAGCTCCACTTTTGCTTCACTGTGACTTCTGCCTTTGCGAAGGCTTGTTGGTGGCCTTTACACACCACTGACCAACTACAATCTTCCATCTGGCATCAGCTGCATCCCCCAGGAACCCTTCTTCAGGGCTGCACTGCTGACCGTCTTCTTCCTACCGTGGACCAACTCCTGCAACCACAGACGGGTGGGTAGTGGCTCCTGCCACCACCAGACACTTCTGCGACTTCTGGACTTGGTCCCCTTCTTCCACAGGTCTTCCTCTTCAGGAATCCACCGCTGGTTTCTTGCAGTCTTGTCTGGGTGTTGTATTTTCTTCCTTTTAGTCCTTTTGGGTGGTTTGTGAAAAAAACAGTAACTTACTCCTTTCTTCCTGGACGCGGGGAGCACCGTGGTACTTACTGTGAGACAGTAGCCTCTTTCTAGCATGGTTACTCCCAATTTTGGCTTCTTTGTCAGTGTGCTTGTTTGTGTCACTGAGATCCTGCTAACCAGGACCCCAGTGCATATGCTCTCTCCCCTTTAAATGTGGTTGTTGGATACTGCTAACACAGTATTCCACTCATAATGGGCACACTGGTGCCCACTCATAAGTCCCTAGTATATGATACTTAGGTACCCAGGGCATTGGGGTTCCAGGGGATCCCTCTGGGCTGCAGCATTACTTCTGCCACCCATAGGAAGCCCATGCAAAGGCTTCTACAGGAATGCCATTGTAGTCATGGAAAATGGTGCATGCGCCCTTTTACTGCCATTTACACTGCACCAGAGCACTTATAAATCACCTACATGTCAGGCCTTCCAACTCTGAAGGCTGGGTGCAAAGTACCTGAGTGTGAGGGCACCCCTGCATGCACCAGAAGAACAAAGGAATCTCCCTTGAAGTGAAGGAGTCACTTCCTTAATTCAGCAGGCACCCATCTGCAGCGATGACCAGTGACTTGGGTCCCTTCTCCTGAAGAAGTGCATGGATCCAGCAACACTGGTGATGGACTGAAGTAGCCCTGATGGTCCTGAAGTCCAGTTGTCCAACTTTGGTGGAGGTAAGAGCTTGCCTCCCCACGCAAGACAGTATACCCGTGTACCACATGTTTTGCAGTTGCCAAGGCTTATTGGCATCCTTCCACGAAGTTCTACGTGCACTGTGCAGCTCCAGCCCCCAGCACTCCTTCCTGTGGCGCACAGCCTCCTCAGTGGTTCTCCGGCAGCGTGGGATCCCTTTGTGTAGTGCTACATGGACCTCTTTTTGCACCTTCCTTGTCCACATGCTGTGGGACTCCTGTGCACTGCCTGGTCTTCTGTGGGATCTCTGAGTTGCTGAGAGCCCCCTCTGAGTCCACCAGGTCCTTCCTGGTCATGGGCAGAGCCATTTTCCACTAGCCACGAGGTTTGCGTGTACCAAGGCTTGTTGGCGGAATCCAGCGAAGCAAACCAGGCCAGCCTCCTACATTGGTGGTGCCGCTGTGGAATAAGTACTTGCAATTGCCTTATCACTCTGTCACCGGTGCTCTTCACAGGAAAGAATACTCTATACCTAAAGCTATACACATATACCTAGTACCAGGGTTCTAGTCTCTTACTTTCCTTACCAAGAGACTAGAGGGTAGGTAGGTTAGGTTTTCCTTACACTACACTACCACACAACTACATCATGTCTACTTCTGGGCCTAGCTCTGAGGTCATGGGTACCTCCTATGAGGGCATGACCTTCAAAGAACTAAAAAGGCATTGCTCAGAAAGGAGCCAAGATGTAGGGAAGAACCCCAACAATAATTTTTTGTTGAGCCTTCTCCTTCAGGATGATCAGGAACATTCTGATAACCAGCAGGATGAGGGGGAGAGAGATTCTAACCCCTTAGAGTCAGGGAGTCATCCTTCAGATTCAGGGGAGGGCTCTTCCAAAGATCTTCCACCTAACAGACCTACTTGTGTAGCTGGCAGTGGGAGGGGTAGTCACTCAGGTAGGGCTCCCTTCACACCTAGAGGTCAAGTCACTAGGGTCTCAAAAGTTAGGGAAAGATCTACCTCTGCCCATTCCCATATCACCTCAGTTTCTGAGGGATCCCATGGTTCAACTCCAGGTGATGACTCCATAGATAGGGAACTCAGGAAACATAGACTGTAGGAGGCCTGGCTGAGGCTGCAGCAGCAACAGCTAGCCCTAGATAGGGAGGCCTTGGCTGTGGAAAGGGAAAGGCAGGAAATCCAAGAAGTGATCTAAGCAGGGCTCCAAGTCCCATGAGCCAGCGTGATCATTGTGACTCCAGGACCCACTCCCAAAGATGTTCTCCAGTCCCAGCCTCCCTTCCAATGCAGCCCACGTTTCTTTGGCCCGAGGAGACTCCTGTTTAACTCCGTGAGTTTCAGGAGGCTATGTTACACTTGTTTGCACAACCCACTTTGGAGCACTCTAGGGCTCCATGCAGCCAACAGCCATGCAATTTGGACTCCACTGGCAGGACCTCGCTTGGTGCCAGTTGGGCCATCTGGATACACTCCTGGATCTGTGCTGAGCCTGGCACTGATGCCGCTACTGGTGCAGTTTGCCATGCTGAGACGTTACCGCCCCAAAATTGATATCGACTTCACTGCTGCTGGTAGATTGATGCCTTTGTCTGATGATGAACAGGCATGTGCTAGCTCCTGACTCTAACACTGTTCCTTTGTCCCCAAACAGGTAGTGCTTCATTCATGACATATTTGGCACAGATTCCAATGATGGCACATATGATCACACCAATGACCAGTTCTATCAGGGAGACAACTGGTATGATGAGCTCCAAAAAGCTACTGGACTAGATCCGTCCCCGGATAGTGTGTTGTTCTCCCCTACAGGTCTGGCCACAGTACTACAAGTCATTTGTTATGGTTGTGCACAGGGCTGCAGATATTCTGGATCTTGAGCTCCCAAGTCAGGAGGTAAAAACGAATTTATTGTCTGATGTCCTCCAACCTGGCCAAACTGCTTCTAAGGCTATCCTGCTCTTCAACGAGCTATGAGTGATACCCTTTTAGGTCCCTGTGCTAAGCCTTGCTCAGGGCTCCCCTGGTTAATTGCCAGATTGCCTGACTCCTTCTCAGATGTTCCCTTTCATCTGAGCCATTCTAGACAGTGTGGTTTCACGCCTGTCCCCCGGAAAGGTCAGGACATTCAGGCTATGATCCCAAAATTTCATCCTCTGTCCTGGATCTCAGTTAGGTTGACTCTGAGGTTCTGGGGCTGATGCAGTCCAGCATCCTGCTGGTCAAGCACACTAGATGGTATATGTGGGTTCTGTAGTGGGATCTTAAGTTCCAGGGCAGCAACATCAAGGTTACCTCTCTGCACTAGTCTGGAATTTGGAGGAGACTACAAAAGACCTACCATGGTGATTATAGGCCCTCGATTTGGAGAGCAGGGGACTATTCTCCCTTCCCCACCCAGAGCTGATAGTGGTGACCAATGTATCACTTCATGGCTCGGTGGCCATCTGAGAGAGGTGGAGATCAGAGGCCTCTGGTCTCAAGTGGAGCCTCAGCTCCACACCAACCTGATGGAGTTAAAAATCATCGGTATGGTGTTGGAAGCCTTCCTGCCATCCATTCAAGGAAAGTTAGTTCGGGTGTTCACAGACAACACCACCGCCATGAGGTATTGCAACAAGCAGAGTGGGTGGGGTTGTGGCCCTTCAGCATCTGGTGGAATAACTGAAAGCCAGGAAGGAAAAACTCAGCCGTTGAGGCCTAGCAGATTGTGAATGGCAATAGCACCCGAAGGTGGTCAGGGTTTATTCTGCAAATGGGAAGAACCCTGGCTCAATCTGTTTGACACAGCAGAGAACATACAATTTTAGCCCTTTTGCAAAATTGGACTTTCCAAAGTGGGTCTCACTTAGAGATACATTCCACACACAGTGGAACTCGAGGCTCCTGTACACCTTTCTGCTGCTACTACTCCTGCCCGAGTTCTGAAAAAAATCAAGAAAGACCAGGCCAAAATCATCCTAGAGGCTTCAAACTGGGTAAGGAGAATTTTGTATCAAGAACTCCTGAGCATGAACATCTGTCCTCTGATCAGGCTGCCCCTGGGGGAAGGCCTTCTGTCACAGGGCAGTGATCAAAGGAATGGAGGTGGTGTCCTTTTGCTGCTTCTCTGGGAGCACAGGAGTGGGCAATGAGGGGCAGCTCTGGCCTGGAAGTGGAACACAAGGAATCTGTCACTCAGCCGTACTCTGGGTACACTCACCCTTCCATTCCCACCATAGGCGTCCACAGATTTTTTTTCAGGGGTGGGCATAATTTTAACAGGGGCTGCGGCATCACTACGTCGGCCGTATAGTTACGCTGCACTGTGAGCCTGCCCACCAGGCTGTACCTACATCCCAGGGGTTGGCAAGCACTCCTCATTTGCACCCCCCCATCTCCTACCCACATGGACACCTCTGATTCCCAGCTTCCACAAGCAGCTGTAGCTCCTTTGCTACTCCACTGGGTGTCAGAAGGATGAAAGGCTGAGTTGGGATCAAACCTAGAACGTTACACAGGGACAGCGGCAATCCTATAGTAATATTGTCAGGGTATTGCATGCCTGCTGCCAGTTTGTAAAACTCTTGATCTGTTTGTCCTGTTTATTTAGCTCTTCATGGGCTATCAGCTGTCTGGAATTAGGAGCTTGTTATGAAGTGGTAACACACTGCTCCTCAAGAAAAGACTTGTAATTACTGTAATGTCACAGTCAGTGAAGGAGTCATTGTGTGCATAAAACCTAATAGTTGTTTGTATCCATCAGCTGTAATGACAATACATACAATATTCCCCCCTTAGTCCCAAGAGCGCTGACACAGATTGCAAGAAACCCATTATCCTGTTTGTTTGCGTCTTGAGTCGCTGCAAAGGTCTGAACACAATACAGAAATAGAACTTTAAGCAAAAACACCTGTTTTCACTTTTAACAATGCCACAAAGACGAGGCTGCAGGTGCAAAGGAACATATACTGTCTTTACAGACAAAACTCAGGCATTCTTTTGAAAGGGTGCTAATGACACCAAGTGGGAATTGCTAGTGCCGTCTGTGATTTTACCTTCCTTATGCATTCACAACAAGTCAGATGGACCACTGTGTCCCCCACTCAGCCCCCAAGAGCAAACTGAGAGGCCAGGCTAATTTTGCCATCTACTCAGTGGTGTACAGCAGAGGAGTTCAAAGTTGGTAAGCCTGACATATCACAGCTCCTTGCATTTGTCTAATCTACACACAGTGCCTTGATACCCGTAGTTTAGGCCCCTCTCCTAATTGTGTTGGTCACACCACCCTGAACAGGCTTACCATGCTCCTTTAGAGACACCCCAGTTTTGTCATCCAACTTAAAGCCCTACCTGAACCAGTCTGGCTCCCTTCCTCTACTTGCGCCATTTCTCACTTACCGTACACTCTTTCCTCCTCCTCTGCTCTCTTGTTCCCTCCATCTCTCTCCTCCCTCCGAGCCTCCTGTGTTTGCTGCAAGTAATCTCAGGGAGACGTGGAACGTGACAGAGGCTCCAGGAGCGGCCATGGGCTTTTAAAACCAGTCTCCAATAGATTTCTCCAGCCCACCTGTGATATTCCCTTACAATGAAAGGCCAGTCCATACCCGATTCCCGCTACTGTCAAAGAAGCTCCATTTTGAAGCATTTTCCTGGGTGCCAGAGCAGTCATCAAGGATTATGTGATATATTGAGCAGAATGGACAGGGGCATACAAGAAATGGAAAAGTGTTACAAACAGGTGGAATGTCCAGATTCTTACTACTGACTGATGAGGGTAAACTGAGGAGGAAATAAGGCAACTGTAGGAGGCTGGCCTGGCTTATAGTGGGTACCTTGTGGTACTTACACCTTGTGCCTGGTCCAGTTATCCCTTTTTAGTAGAATAGAGGTGTTCTAGAAGCTAAGGCTGATAGAGGTAGCTGTAGCAGAGCAGCTTAGGCTGAACTAGGAGACATGCAAAGCTCCTACTATACCACTTATATCATATAGCACTATATCATAAGAAGCCACAATACTCGGAGTTACTAAAAATAAAGGTACTTTATTTTATTGACAATATGCCAAGGGTATCTCAGAGAATACCCTCACTTAGGAGGTGAGTAATATACACACATTATATGTACACAAACCAAAAACAGGTAAGTAACAGTTAAAAAAGTAGTGCAAAAAAGTAGAATCACAATAGAATGCATAGGTAGAAATAGGCCTAGGGGCAACACATACCGTATACTCAAAAAGTGGAATGTGAACCACAAATGGACCCCAGGCCTAGTGTAGGTTGTAGAGGGTCACTGGGACTGTTAGAAAACACTAAGGGTGTCCAGGATACCCAACCCCAAGACCCTGAAAAGTAGGAGTAAAGTTACCCTACTACCCCAGAAAGACAGTAAAGTCGAGATAGGGGATTCTGCAAGGACAGCAACTACCAGCAAAACACTGAAGACGGATTCCTGGACCTGAGCACCTGTAAAGGAAGGGGACCAAGTTCAAGAGTCACGCAAGTGTCCAGGGGGGCAGGAACCCACTAAACCCCGGATGAAGGTGCAAAAGGGCTGCCTCCATGTGGAAGAAGCCAAAGATTCTGCAACAACGGAAGGTGCCAGGAACTTCTCCTTTGGTCAGAAGATGTCCCACGTGTGCTGAAGAATGCAGAGTTGTTTACATGTAGAAATACTGCAAACAAGTCTTGCTAGCTGCAAGAGTCGCAGTTGAGGATTTTGGGTGCTGCTATAGCCCAGGAAGGACCAGGAGGTAGTCCCTTGGAGGAGGAGACAGAGGGGGCGCTCAGCAACTCAGAGAGCCCCCGCAAAAGAAGGCAGCACCCACAGAATTACCGGAACAGGCACTTTGAAGATAGGAAGACAGCAGTTGGCTCAGAGTCACAAAGGAGGGTCCCACGACGTCAGAGTCCAACTCAGCGAGTTGGGCAAAGCAGGACGGAGTACTGGGGACCTGGGCTAGCCTGTGCACAAAGGAAGTCTTGGAAAAGTGCACAGAAGCCCGAGCAGCTGCAGATCACACAGTACACAGGATTACTATCTGGCGTGGGGAGGCAAGGACTTACCTCCACCAAATTTGGAGAGAAGGGCCACTGGACTGTGGGAGACACTTGGACCCAGCTCCTGTGTTCCAGGGACCATGCTCAACAGGATGAGAGGGGACGCAGAGGACTGGTGATGCAGAAGTTTGGTGCCTGCGTTAGCAGGGCGAAGATTCCGTCGACCCACAGAGATTTCTTCTTGGCTTCCAGTGCAGGGTGAAGGCAGACAACCCCCAGAGCATGCACCAACAGGAAAGAGTCGAGAAAGCCGGCAGGATGAGGCAATACAATGTTGCTGGTAGTCTTCTTGCTAATTTGTTGCGGTTTTGAAGGCGTCCCGGAGCAGTCAGTGGTCGATCATTGGCAGAAGTCGAAGAGGGAAGTGCAGAGGAACTCTGGTGAGCTCTTGCATTCATTATCTGAGGAATAACCCAGAGGAGAGACCCTAAATAGCCCACAGAGGAGGATTGGCTACTGAGAAAGCTAAGGACATATCAGGAGCGGTCTCTGACGTCACCTGCTGGCACTGGCCACTCAGAGCTGTCCATTGTGCCCTCACACCTCTGCATCCAAGATGGCAGAGGTCAGGGACACACTGGAGGAGCTCTGGGCACCTCCCCTGGGAGGTGCTGGTCAGGGGAGTAGTCACTCTCCTTTCCTTTGTACAGTTTCACACCAGAGCAGGGCTGGGGGATCTCTGAACAGGTGTAGACTGGCTTATGCAGAGAGGGCACCATCTGTGCCCATCAAAGCATTTCCAGCGGCTGGGGGAGGCTACTCCTCCAAAGCCCTTCACACCTTTTTCCAAAGGGAGAGGGTGTAACACCCTCTCTCAGAGGAAATCCTTTGTTCTGCCTTCCTGGGACCAGGCTGCTCAGGCCCCAGGGGGGCAGAAACCTGTCTGAGGGGTTGGCAGCAGCAGTAGCTGCAGTGGATACCCAGGAACGTTAGTTTGGCAGTAGCCGGGTTCTGTGCTAGAGACCCAGGGATGCATGAAATTGTACCCCCAATACCAGAATGGTATTGGGGTGACAATTCCATGATCCTAGACATGTTACATGGCCATGTTCGGAGTTACCATTGTGATGCTACAAATAGGTATTGACCTATATGTAGTGCACGCGTGTAATGGTGTCCCTACACTCACAACGTTTGCCCTGAACACTGTGGGGGCACCTTGGCTAGTGCCAGGGTGTCCACACACTAAGTAACTTGGCACCTAACCTTCACCAAGTGAGAGTTAGACATATAGGTGACTTATAAGTTACTTATGTGCAGTGTAAAATGGCTGTGAAATAACGTGGACGTTATTTCACTCAGGCTGCAGTGGCAGTCCTGTGTAAGAATTGTCTGTGCTCCCTATGGGTGGCAAAAGAAGTGCTGCAGCCCATAGGGATCTCCTGGAACCCCAATACCCTGGGTACCTTCGTACCATATACAAGGGAATTATAAGGGTGTTCCAGTGTGCCAATGAGAATTGATAAAATTAGTCACTAGCCTGCAGTGACAATTTTAAAAGCAGAGAGAGCATAAACACTGAGGTTCTGGTTAGCAGAGCCATAGTGATACATTTAGGCACCACACAGGGAACATATATAGGCCACAAACGTATGAGCACTGGGGACCTGGCTAGCAGGATCCCCGTGACATATATCAAACACACTGACATCATCGGGTTTTCACCATGAGCACTGAGCCCTGGCTAGCAGGATCCCAGTGAGACAGTAAGAACACCCTGAAATATACTCACAATCAGGCCAAAAGTGGGGGTAACAAGGCTAGAAAGAGGCTACCTTCCTACACAACCCCACCCCCCACCCAAACAAAGGACAATAAGGCTAACCTTGGCCAGTTGAGTCTTTATTGTCTAAGTGGTGATAATTGGAGAGTAGCTCTGCAATAGATTGGTTATTCCCTGTATCATCCACTATATGGTTACTTCCCTGTGGGGATGTAAACCACCCTGGTTGAAGCTTTTTAGCTAGCCAACAATGTGAAGTTATATTATCAGTGTTCCTATTAGTATGTTTAAGTTTAGAGCAGTGGGAATTGTCCACTGGACCTATATCAAGTGATGAAAATGCCAGACAGGGATGCTGTCTCAATGAAGCCATAGCTGGGCAAAATCTTTGTCCATGTGGCTGTCAGAGAGAACAGGGTTACTGTTTCTCTTGAGTTGGAGCAGGGCTGGGGTGCTGTCCTATGAGCTCCACACTAGGGCAGGGCTGCTGTCCTAAGTGTTGTGAGGCAGTGCAGGGTTGCTGCACTAAAGTTTCTGTGGGAGGGTTGAAGGGATAATTCATGTTAACTAAAATGGTGCACTTTTTCTCACCAATATTAGTTATCCCACGGAGAGGTACTTCTACCTCAGGGAGTTCAGGTGTGCTAGCTGATGGTTCCCTTGGTACAGGTGCCACCCCAGGAGAGGTTTCTCCCACCACAGGAATGGTATCCTGAATGGCAGGGTGGGTAGGGAATACTGTGATGCCCTTTTTTCCTGTTGTTGGAGAAGGATCCTGAGTTTTCAGGCCTTTTTCTCTCCTTTGCATTTTCATTTCAACTGAAATGAGAGGAAGCAGTTCCTCAGGGATACCCAGCATGGCTGCATTGGGTATTAAACTCTACCTCAGCCCAACCTGCAGCCTCTAGGTCATTACCTAAGAGACAGTCTACAGGTAAGCTAGGTGACACTACCACCTGCTTAGGGCCAGTAACTCCACCTCAACTAAACGGAATTATAGCTAAGGGAAGGACCTTAGTGGAGTTATGGACATCAATAATCTTGTACTGTTGTCCAATGATGTGTTGTGCAGGAGACACTAGGTTTTCAGTCACCAAAGTGATACTGGCACCTGTGTCCCTCTAGGCCTGAGCCTCAACACCATTTATTGAAACTGTCTGCCTGTACTTATTGTAGGAGGCTGGCCTGGTTTGTAATGGGTACCAAGGGGTACTTACACTCTGTACCAGGTCCAGATATCCCTTATTAGTGTAGAAGAGGTGTTTCTAGCAGCTTAGGCTGATAGAAGGTAGCTATAGCAGAGCAGCTTAGGCTGAACTAGGAGACATGCAAAGCTCCTACTATACCACTGGTGTCATATGCACAATATCATAAGAAAACACAATACACAGATATACTAAAAATAAAGGTACTTTATTTTTATGACAATATGACAAAAGTATCTCAGTGAGTACCCTCAGTATGAGGATAGCAAATATACACAAGATATATGCACACAATACCAAAAATATGCAGTAATAGCAAAAGGAAGTGATGCAAGCAATGTATAGTCACAATAGATTGCAATGAGAACACATAGGTATAGGGGCAACACAAACCATATACTCCAAAAGTGGAATGCGAACCACGAATGGACCCCAAACGTATGTGAGCTTGTAGAGGGTCGCTGGGACTGTAAGAAAACAGTGAGGGTTAGAAAAATGGCCCACCCCAAGACCCTGAAAAGTAGGTGTAAAGTGCACCTATATTCCCCAGAGAGCACAGAAGTTGTGATAGGGGAATTCTGCAAGTAAGACCAACACCAGCAATGCAACAAAGGTGGATTTCCGGACGAGAGTACCTGTGGAACAAGGGGACCAAGTCCAAGAGTCGCGACAAAGTCGAGATTGGGCAGATGCCCAGGAAATGCCAGCTGAGGGTGCAAAGAAGCTGCCACCGGATGGTAGAAGCTGTGGATTCTGCAAGAACGAAGAGGACTAGGAACTTCCCCTTTGGAGGATGGATGTCTCACGTAGTGAAGAAGATTGCAGAGGTGTTCCCACGCAGAAAGACCACAAACAAGCCTTGCTAGCTGCAAGGGTCGCGGTTGGGTTTTTTGGATGCTGCTGTGGCCCAGGAGGGACCAGGATATCGCCAATTGCGTGAGGAGACAGAGGGGGCGCCCAGCAAGATAGGGAGCCCTCACAGAAGCAGGCAGCACCCGCAGAAGTGCCAGAACAGGCACTACGAAGAAGAGTGAGCCAGAGCTCACCCGAAGTCACAAAAGGAGATCCCACAACGCTGGAGGACAACTCAGGAGGTTGTGCACTGCAGGTTAGAGTGTCGGGGACCCAGGCTTGGCTGTGCACAAAGGAAATCCTGGAAGAGTGCACAGGAGCCGGAGCAGCTTCAAATCACGCCGTGTCCAGCAATGCAGTCTAGCGTGGGGAGGCAAGAACTTACCTCCACCAAACTTGGACTGAAGAGTCACTGGACTGTGGGAGTCACTTGGGCAGAGTTGCTGAGTTCCAGGGACCACGCTCATTGTGCTGAGAGGGGACCCAGAGGACCGGTGATGTAGTTCTTTTGGTGCCTGCGGTTGCAGGGGGAGGATTCCGTCGTCCCACGGGGGATTTCTTCAGAGCTTCTAGTGCAGAGAGGAGGCAGACTACCCCCACAGCATGCACCACCTGGAAAACAGTCGAGAAGGCGTCAGGATCAGTGATACACGGTTGCAGTAGTCGTCTTTGCTACTTTGTCGCGGTTTTGCAGGCGTCCTGAGCAGTCAGCGGTCGATTCCTTGGCAGAAGGTGAAGAGAGAGATGCAGAGGAACTCTGATGAGCTCTTGCATTCGTTATCTAAAGAATTCCCCAAAGCAGAGACCCTAAATAGCCAGAAAAGGAGGTTTGGCTACCTAGGAAGGAGGATAGGCTAGCAACACAGGTAAGAGCCTATCAGAAGGGGTCTCTGACGTCACCTGCTGGCACTGGCCACTCAGAGCAGTCCAGTGTGCCAGCAGCACCTCTGTTTCCAAGATGGCAGAGGTCTGGAGCACACTGGAGGAGCTCTGGGCACCTCCCCTGGGAGGTGCAGGTCAGGGGAGTGGTCACTCCCCTTTCCTTTGTCCAGTATCGCGCCAGAGCACCATCTGTGCCCATCAAAGCATTTCCAGAGGCTGGGGGAGGCTACTCCTCCCCAGCCCTGACACCTTTTTCCAAAGGGAGAGGGTGTAACACCCTCACTCTGAGGAAGTCCTTTGTTCTGCCTTCCTGGGCCAAGCCTGGCTGTACCCCAGGAGGGCAGAAACCGGTCTGAGGGGTTGGCAGCAGCAGCAGCTGCAGTGAAACCCCGGGAAAAGCAGTTTGGCAGTACCCGGGTCTGTCCTAGAGACTCAGGGGAACATGGAATTGTCTCCCCAATGCCAGAATGCCATTGGGGTGACAATTCCATGATCTTAGACATGTTACATGGCCATGTTCGGAGTTACCATTGTGACGCTGTACATAGATAGTGACCTATGTCCAGTGCATGCGTGTAATGGTGTCCCCGCACTCACAAAGTCCGGGGAATTTGCCCTGAACGATGTGGGGGCACCTTGGCTAGTGCCAGGGTGCCCACACACTAAGTAACTTAGCACCCAACCTTTACCAGGTAAAGGTTAGACATATGTGAGAAGGTAGCCTCTTTCTAGCCTTGTTACCCCCACTTTTGGCCTGTTTGTGAGTGTATGTCAGGATGTTTGTCACTGTTTTCACTGTCTCACTGGGATCCTGTTAGCCAGGCCTCAGTGCTCATAGTGAAAACACCATGTTTTCAGTATGTTTGTTATGTGTCACTGGGATCCTGCTGGTCAGGACCCCAGTGCTCATAGGTTTGTGGCCTATATGTATGTGTCACTGGGACCCTGTCACACAGGGCCCCAGTGCTCATAGGTGTGCATGTATATGTTCCCTGTGTGGTGCCTAACTGTCTCACTGAGGCTCTGCTAACCAGAACCTCAGTGGTTATGCTCTCTCATTACTTCCAAATTGTCACTAACAGGCTAGTGACCATTTTTACCAATTTACATTGGCTTACTGGAACACCCTTATAATTCCCTAGTATATGGTACTGAGGTACCCAGGGTATTGGGGTTCCAGGAGATCCCTATGGGCTGCAGCATTTCTTTTGCCACCCATAGGGAGCTCTGCCAATTCTTACACAGGCCTGCCACTGCAGCCTGAGTGAAATAACGTCCACGTTATTTCACAGCCATTTTACACTGCACTTAAGTAACTTATAAGTCACCTATATGTCTAACCTTTACCTGGTAAAGGTTAGGTGCAAAGTTACTTAGTGTGAGGGCACCCTGGCACTAGCCAAGGTGCCCCCACATTGTTCAGAGCCAATTCCCTGAACTTTGTGAGTGCGGGGACACCATTACACGCGTGCACTACATATAGGTCACTACCTATATGTAGCTTCACAATGGTAACTCCGAATATGGCCATGTAACATGTCTATGATCATGGAATTGCCCCCTCTATGCCATCCAGGCATAGTTGGCACAATCCCATGATCCCAGTGGATTGTAGCACAGACCCTGGTACTGCCAAACTGCCCTTCCTGGGGTTTCACTGCAGCTGCTGCTGCTGCCAACCCCTCAGACAGGCATCTGCCCTCCTGGGGTCCAGCCAGGCCTGGCCCAGGATGGCAGAACAAAGAACTTCCTCTGAGAGAGGGTGTGACACCCTCTCCCTTTGGAAAATGGTGTGAAGGCAGGGGAGGAGTAGCCTCCCCCAGCCTCTGGAAATGCTTTCTTGGGCACAGATGTGCCCAATTCTGCATAAGCCAGTCTACACCGGTTCAGGGACCCCTTAGCCCCTGCTCTGGCGCGAAACTGGACAAAGGAAAGGGGAGTGACCACTCCCCTGACCTGCACCTCCCCTGGGAGTTGTCCAGAGCTCCTCCAGTGTGCTCCAGACCTCTGCCATCTTGGAAACAGAGGTGCTGCTGGCACACTGGACTGCTCTGAGTGGCCAGTGCCACCAGGTGACGTCAGAGACTCCTGCTGATAGGCTCCTACAGGTGTTAGTAGCCTATCCTCTCTCCTAAGTAGCCAAACCCTCTTTTCTGGCTATTTAGGGTCTCTGTCTCTGGGGAAACTTTAGATAACGAATGCAAGAGCTCATCCGAGTTCCTCTGCATCTCCCTCTTCACCTTCTGATAAGGAAACGACCGCTGACCGCGCTGGAAGCCTGCAAACCTGCAACATAGTAGCAAAGACGACTTCTGCAACTCTGTAACGCTGATCCTGCCACCTTCTCGACTGTTTTCCTGCTTGTGCATGCTGTGGGGGTAGCCTGCCTCCTCTCTGCACCAGAAGCTCCGAAGAAATCTCCCGTGGGTCGACGGAATCTTCCCCCTGCAACCGCAGGCACCAAAAAGCTGCATTACCGGTCCCTTGGGTCTCCTCTCAGCACGACGAGCGAGGTCCCTCGAATCCAGCGACTCTGCCCAAGTGACCCCCACAGTCCAGTGACTCTTCAGTCCAAGTTTGGTGGAGGTAAGTCCTTGCCTCACCTCGCTGGGCTGCATTGCTGAGAACCGCGACTTTGCAAGCTACTCCGGCCCCTGTGCACTTCCGGCAGAAATCCTTTGTGCACAGCCAAGCCTGGGTCCACGGCACTCTAACCTGCATTGCACGACTTTCTAAGTTGGTCTCCGGCGACGTGGGACTCCTTTGTGCAACTTCGGCGAGCACCGTTTCACGCATCCTCGTAGTGCCTGTTTCTGGCACTTCTCCAGGTGCTACCTGCTTCAGCAAGGGCTCTTTGTCTTGGTCCACGTCCCCTCTCTCCTCAGTTCCAATTTGCGACCTCCTGGTCCCTCCTGGGCCCCAGCAGCGTCCAAAAACGCCAAATGCACGATTTGCACCTAGCAAGGCTTGTTGGCGTCCTTCCGGCAGGAAAACACTTCTGCACGACTCTTCAAGGCGAGAGGGATCCGTCCACCAAAGGGGAAGTCTCTAGCCCTTTTCGTTTCTGCAGAAACCTCAGCTTCTTCTGTCCAGTCGAAGCTTCTTTGCACCCGCAGCTGGCATTTCCTGGGCATCTGCCCATCTCCGACTTGCTTGTGACTTTTGGACTTGGTCCCCTTGTTCCACAGGTACCCTAGATTGGAAATCCACAGTTGTTGCATTGCTGGTTTGTGTCTTTCCTGCATTATTCCTCTAACACGACTACTTTGTCCTTAGGGGAACTTTAGTGCACTTTGCACTCACTTTTCAGGGTCTTGGGGAGGGTTATTTTTCTAACTCTCACTATTTTCTAATAGTCCCAGCGACCCTCTACAAGGTCACATAGGTTTGGGGTCCATTCGTGGTTCGCATTCCACTTTTGGAGTATATGGTTTGTGTTGCCCCTATCCCTATGTTTCCCCATTGCATCCTATTGTAACTATACATTGTTTGCACTGTTTTCTAAGACTATACTGCATATTTTTGCTATTGTGTATATATATCTTGTGTATATTTCCTATCCTCTCACTGAGGCTACACTCTAAGATACTTTGGCATATTGTCATAAAAATAAAGTACCTTTATTTTTAGTATAACTGTGTATTGTGTTTTCTTATGATATTGTGCATATGACACTAAGTGGTACTGTAGTAGCTTCACACGTCTCCTAGTTCAGTCTAAGCTGCTCTGCTAAGCTACCATTATCTATCAGCCTAAGCTGCTAGACACCCTATACACTAATAAGGGATAACTGGGCCTGGTGCAAGGTGCAAGTACCCCTTGGTACTCACTACAAGCCAGTCCAGCCTCCTACAACATATAGGTGACTTATAAGTTACTTAAGTGCAGTGGTAAATGGCTGTGAAATAACGTGGACGTTATTTTACTCAGGCTGCAGTGGCAGGCCTGTGTAAGAATTGTCCGAGCTCCCTATGGGTGGCAAAAGAAATGCTGCAGCCCATAGGGATCTCCTGGAACCCCAATACCCTGGGTACCTCAGTACCATATACTAAGGAATTATAAGGGTGTTCCAGTATTCCAATGTGAATTGGTAAAATTGGTCACTAGCCTGTTAGTGACAATTTAGAAAGCAGAGAGAGCATAACCACTGAGGTTCTGGTTAGCAGAGCCTCAGTGAGACAGTTAGGCATCACACAGGGAACACATACATATAGGTCACAAACTTATGAGCACTGGGGTCCTGGCTAGCAGGGTCCCAATGACACATAACAAACATACTGAAAACATAGGGTTTTCACTATGAGCACTGGGCCATGGCTAGCAGGATCCCAGTGTGACAGTGAAAACACCCTGACATATACTCACAAACAGGCCAAAAGTGCGTGTAACAAGGCTAGAAAGAGGCTACTTTCTTACACTTATCCATTGTAAGGGGACAAGCAGCCAGTGTGGCAAGGCCCATGCCACCAGGTGTGACAGAAACTGTCTTGGGACTGACTATCCCAGTTTCTATGATGGAGCCATAAGTGAACCCAACTACACCCTTATTTTGACTGTTACCAGCAGTCCCACCGCTATTACCAGGCTTATAAGGCTTTTTAATGTGTGTGGGTTGTGAAGAAGAGGAAGAAGTTGATTTATCCCCATCCCCTGAAGAGTGTTTAGGATTTGAAGAAGGACCTTTAGTTTTACCTTTATCCCCATTCTTATCATTATCCTGAGATTTCTCACCATTTTTCTTCTTGCCATCCTTGTCACCCCCTGTATGAACTTTTCTGTTCACTCTTGTTCTGACCCATTTGTCTGCCTTCTTTCCCAATTCTTGGGGAGAGGTCAGATCTGAGTCTACCAAGTACTGTTGCAACAAATCAGACACACAATTGTTAAGAATATGCTCTCTCAGGATCAGATTATATAGGCTTTCACAGTCAGTCACCTTCCTGTTATGCAACCTACCCTCCAAGGCCTTCACTGAAGAGCCAACAAAATGTGTCCAGTCTTGAGAGCACTTTTTTCTGGTGTCTTATCCTGTATTGTTCAGTGGTTAAGCCAAATCCATGCAAGAGTGCATCCTTCAAAACTTTGTAATTATTGGCATCACTTTCTCTGACAGTAAGGAGCCTATCCCTACCCTTACCAGTGAAAGATAGCCACAGGATAGCAGCCCACTGCCTTTGAGGGACCAACTGTACCATACAGGCCCTCTCAAGTGCAGCAAACCACTTGTTAATGTCATCCCCATCCTTGTAAGGGGGGACTATCTTATGCAGGCTTCTGGAATCTTGCTCTCTAACAGGATTACTATCTGAAACACTGCTGCTGCCCCCCTAGGGAACTAACCCCAATCTCTGTATTTCCCTCTTTATATCCAGGGACTCCCTGTCTAAGGCCAGCTGCTGCGCTTTAAGCTTCAGTCTGGTCTCTTCCAACCTCAGCTTTCTGAATTCCCTTTCCATTAAGTTATCCTCAGGGTGGGAGGCTTGGGAATGTTTGGACACAGAGGAGATTTGGGAATTGGCAGAGAGAGACCTGTCCCTAACTGGCTGGACTCTAGTAACCTGGCATTTAGGAGTAAAAGATGCCCTACTAATGTGTGAACCTCTCCCACTACCAGTGTCACTAGGTGGCCTGCTATATGGCAGGTCTTTGTAAGAAGCCTCCCCAATCTCTTCAGGGAACTCCTCTGAGTCTGACTGGGCACCCTCCCCTCCTACCCCCTCTTCCTGAGATGGGCCAGACTGGTTCTGGTCACTTTCTAGGAGCAGGTTAAAGAGAAAGTCTTTTGTAGGATTCTTACCAATGCTTAAACCTCTTTCTAAGCAGAGACCCCTCAAACTTTTCAAGTTTAAACTCTCATAGGTTGCTTTAACAATTTTGGGAGTGGGCTCCATTGCAGACATGATAGAAAAGGTTTAAGACAGAGAGAGAATTTTTTTTTGAACTTTTGAAAGTACAGAGAGAAAAACTTTTTCAAACGTTTTGAAAACTTTAAAAAGTTTGCTGAACTTTTCAGAAACTTTGTATAAAGTTTTAGAGCAGAACAGTAAACTGTTTTGGTTCAATGTGCATTGTTAGAAATGGGGTCTTTGGTTGACAGTCAGGTTACTCCCTGTTCAAGCAAGGATCCTCACTCTAGTCAGGGTAAAAGAGACTCACCCTCAGCTAACCCCTGCTTACCCCCTTGGTAGCTTGGCAGAACAGTAGGCTTAACTTCAGAGTGCTAGGTGTAAAGTATTTGTACCAACACACACAGTAACTTAATGTAAAACACTACAAAATGACACAATACCAGTTTAGAAAAATAGGAAATATTTATCTAAACAAAACAAGACCAAAACGACAAAAATCCGACATACACAAGTCAAGTTATGAATTTTTAAAGATTAAACTCAAAAATAGCGCTTAGAAACAAAAATGCTTTGATGAGATGTTAACACGGCGTCGTGACGGAGTCGTTCCCAACAAGCCGACACCAGCGGCGCCGGACACGGAGTCGTGTATACCCCCAAGTACAGTACCTTTGGTGAAGAGTGAAAACAAGCCGATGCGCGAAGTCGGGGATCGCGGCGTCTGTGCGAAACGTTGAATCCGCACACTTCGAGCGGCGTCGGTCACGACGTGGTGCGGCGACTTCCATGGAGTCGCAGACTTCAGCGGGGCTGCAGCAGCGTTGGGCCTGCGAAGAGCGTCGAGTTCCAGCGAAGGTCACGGCATCGGGTGCAGGCGGCGTCACCGGATTCAGCACCGGCGTCGGTCCGAAGTCGTCCGAAGTCGATTTCCTTGGATTTCCACCTGCTTTCCTTTCAAGGGCCCAGGGACTGGATAGGGCACCACTTGTCAGAGCAGGAGTCTCTTCAGAGACTCCAGGTGCTGGCATAGAGAAGTCTTTGCTGTCCCTGAGACTTCAAACAACAGGAGGCAAGCTCTAAATCAAGCCCTTGGAGATTTCTTCACAAGATGGAAGGCACACAAAGTCCAGTCTTTTCCCTCTTACTCTGGCAGAAGCAGCACTGCAGAAAAGCTCCACAAAGCACAGTCACAGGCAGGGCAGCACTTCTTCCTCAGCTATTCAGCTCTTCTCCAGGCAGAGGTTCCTCTTGGTTCCAGAAGTATTTCTAAAGTCTGTGGTTTTGGTTTCCCTTCTTATACCCAATTTCTCCTTTGAAGTAGGCCTACTTCAAAGTAAAGTCTCTCTGGAATGTGAAATCCTGCCTTGCACAGGCTAGGCCCTAGACACTCACCAGGGGGTTGGAGACTGCATTGTGTGTGGGCAGGCACAGCCCTTTCAGATGTGAATGACCACTCCTCCCCTCCTTCCTAGCACAAGATGGGTCATCAGGATATGCAGGCTAGACCCCAGCTCCCTTTGAGTCACTTTCTAGTGTGAGGTGCAACCAGCCCAACTGTCAAACTGACCCAGACAGGGAATCCACAAACAGGCAGAGTCACAGAAATGGTATAAGCAAGAAAATGCCCACTTTCTAAAAGTGGCATTTTCAAACACTCAGTCTTAAAATCAACTTTACTAAAAGATGTATTTTTAAATTGTGAGCTCAGAGAACCCAAACTCCACATGTCCATCCGCTCTCAAAGGGAATCTACACCTTAATCAGATTTAAAGGTAGCCCCCATGTTAACTTATGAGAAGGACAGGCCTTGCAACAGTGAAAAACGAATTTAGCAATAGTTCACTGTCAGGATATATAAAACACATTACTATATGTCCTACCTTAACCATACACTGCACCCTGCCCTTGGGGCTACCTAGGGCCTACCTTAGGGGTGTCTTACATGTAAGAAAAGGGAAGGTTTAGGCCTGGCAAGTGGGTACACTTGCCAAGTCGAATTTACAGATAAAACTGCACACACAGACACTGCAATGGCAGGTCTGAGTCATGACTACAGAGCTACTTATGTGGGTGGCACACCCAGTGCTGCAGGCCCACTAGTAGCATTTGATTTACAGGCCCTGGCACCTTTAGTGCACTTTACTAGGGACTTACTGGTAAATCAAATATGCCAATCACAGATAATCACATACACATTTTGTAAAGGAGCACTTGCACTTTAGCAATGGTTAGCAGTGGTAAAGTGCCCAGAGTAACAAAAACAGCAAAATCAGAGTCCAGCACACATCAACAACCTGGGGAACAGAGGCAAAAAGTTAAGGGAGACCACGCCAAGGATGAAAAGTCTAACATGCATATATTGAAATATTTGGTATATGTTTTTCTTATGAAAAGCACCAAATGACAAAGTGGTAAAGCAGTTACATGTACTTATCCCACCGCTTCACCACCAATGTAGGAGGCTGACCTGGCTTATAGTGGGTACCTTGTGGTACTTACACCTTGTGCCAGGTCCAGTTATCCCTTATTAGTAGAATAGAGGTGTTCTAGCAGCTTAGGCTGATAGAGGTAGCTGTAGCAGAGCAGCGTAGGCTGAACTAGGAGACATGCAAAGCTCCTACTATACCACTTATATCATATAGCACTATATCATAAGAAACCACAATACTCAGAGTTACTAAAAATAAAGGTCCTTTATTTTAGTGACAATATGCCAAAAGTATCTCAGAGGATATCCTCACTTAGGAGGTAAGTAATATACACAAATTATATGTACACAAACCAAAAACAGGTAAGTAACAGTTAGAAAAGTAGTGCAAACAATGTAGAATCACAATAGAATGCAATTGGTAGAAATAGGTCTAGGGGCAACACAAACCATATACTCCAAAAGTGGAATGCGAACCACAAATGGACCCCAGGCCTAGTGTAGGTTGTAGAGGGTCGCTTGGACTGTTAGAAAACACTAAGGGTGTCCAAGATACCCAACCCCAAGACCCTGAAAAGTAGGAGTAAAGTTACCCTACTAGCCCAGAATGACATTTAAGTCGAGATAGGGGATTCTGCAAGGACAACAACTGCCAGCAAAACAATGAAGATGGATTCCTGGACCTGAGGACCTGTAAAGGAAGGGGACCAAGTCCAAGAGTCACACAAAAGTTCAGGGGGGTGCAGGAGCCCACTAAACCCCAGATGAAGGTGCAAAAGGGCTGCCTCCGGGTGCAAGAAGCTAAAGATTCTGTAACAACGGAAGGTGCCAGGAACTTCTCCTTTGGTCAGAAGATGTACCATGGTGTGCTAAAGGAGGCAGAGTTATTTCCACGCAGAAATACTGCAAACAAGCCTTACTAGCTGCATGGGTTGCAGTTGAGGATTTTGGGTGCTGCTATGGCCCAGGAAGGACCAGGAGGTAGTCCCTTGGAGGAGGAGACAGAGGGGGCACTCAGCAACTCAGAAAGCCCCCGCAGAAGCAGGCAATACCCGCAGAAGTACCGGAACAGGCACTTAGAATATCTGAGGACAGCGGTCAACTCAGAGTCACAAAGGAGGGTCCCACAACATCGGAGTCTAACTCAGCGAGTTGGGCAATGCAGGACAGAGTGCTGGGGACCTGGGCTAGGCTGCGCACAAAGGAAGTCTTGGAAAAGTGCACAGAAGCCCGAGCAGCTGCAGATCACGCAGTACACAGGATTACTCTCTGGCGTGGGGACGGAAGGACTTACCTCCACCAAATTTGGACAGAAGGGACACTGGACTGTGGGAGACACTTGGAACCAGCTCCTGTGTTCCAGGGACCACGCTCATCAGGATGAGAGGGGACCCAGAGGACCGGTGATGCAGACGTTTGGTGCCTGCGTTAGTAGTTGGAAGATTCCGTCGATCCACGGGAGATTTCTTCTTGGCTTCCAGTGCAGGTTGAAGGCAGACAGCCCTCAGAGCATGCACCACCAGGAAAGAGTCGAGAAAGCCAGCAGGATGAGGTGCTACAATGTTGCTGGTGGTCTTCTTGCTACTTTGTTGTGGTTTTGCAGGCATCCTGGAGCAGTCAGCAGTCGATCCTTGGCAGAAGTCAAAAAGGGAAGTGCAGAGGAACTCTGGTGAGCTCTTGCATTCGTTATCTGAGGAGTAGTCCAGAGGTGAGACCCTAAGTAGCCCACAGAGGAGGATTGGCTACTGAGAAAGGTAAGCACCTATCAGGAGCGGTCTCTGACGTCACCTGCTGGCACTGGCCACTCAGAGCTGTCCATTGTGCATCCAAGATGGCAGAAGTCTGGGACACACTGGAGGAGCTCTCGGCACCTCCCCTGGGAGGTGCTGGTCAGGGGAGTGGTCACTCCCCTTTCCTTTGTCCAGTTTCGCACCAGAGCAGGGCTGGGGGATCCCTGAACCGGTGTAGACTGGCTTATGCAGAGATGGGCACCATCTGTGCCCATCAAAGCATTTCCAGAGGCTGGGGGAGGCTACTCCTCCCCAGCCCTTCACACATATTTCCAAAGGGAGAGGGTGTAACACCCTCTCTCAGAGGAAATCCTTTGTTCTGCCTTCCTGGGACCAGAATGCCTAGGCCCCAGGGGGGCAGAAACCTGGCTGAGGGGTTGGCAGCAACAGTAGCTGCAATGGAGACCCCGGAAAGGCAGTTTGGCAATACCCGGGTTCTGTGCTAGAGACCCGGGGATGCATGGAATTGTCCCCCCAATACCAGAATGGTATTGGGGGGACAATTCCATGATCCTAGACATGTTACATGGCCATGTTCAGAGCTACCATTGTGACGCTACAGATAGGTATTGACCTATATGTAGTGCACGCATGTAATGGTGTCCCCGCACTCACAAAGTTCGGGGAATTTGCACTGAACAATGTGGGGGCACCTTGGCTAGTGCCAGGGTGCCCACACACTAAGTAACTTGGCACCTAACCTTCACCAAGTGAGGGTTAGACATATAGGTGACTTATAAGTTACTTATGTGCAGTGTAAAATGGCTGTGAAATAACGTGGACGTTATTTCACTCAGGCTGCAGTGGCAGTCCTGTGTAAGAATTGTCTGCGCTCCCTATGGGTAGCAAAAGAAATGCTGCAGCCCATAGAGATCTCCTGGAACCCCAATACCCTGGGTACCTAGGTGCCATATACAAGGGAATTATAAGGGTGTTCCAGTGTGCCAATGAGAATTGGTCAAATTAGTCACTAGCCTGCAGTGACAATTTTAAAAGCAGAGAGAGCATAAACACTGAGGTTCTGGTTAGCAGAGCCATAGTGATACATTTAGGCACCACACAGGGAACACATATAGGCCACAAACGTATGAGCACTGGGGTCCTGGCTAGCAGGATCCCAGTGACACATATCAAACACACTGACAACATAGGGTCTTCACTATGAGCACTGGGCCCTGGCTAGCAGGATCCCAGTGAGACAGTAAGAACACCCTGACATATACTCACAAACAGGCCAAAAGTGGGGGTAACAAGGCTAGAAAGAGGCTACCTTCCTACAGCAACGTGCTACTAAATTTTGACGCAAAGACGTACATTTGGTGCACTGTAGTTATTCAATAATTTTGTGTGTCAAAGAGGAGGAGGTGCTGCTCTCTGTCGAGGCTGAGCTCTCAACGGTGCAGCAGGTTAAGTGTTACCAGGACCCATGGGCTACGAGGGACCCTCTCATCCTCAATTATACATGTTTAATTAACAACTTTTTTAAATATATTGTAGTGACCAAAATGGGATATATTTCATAGGTTGTTGCTTTATGGATCTGCACTGTGGCAAAATATTGTATAAAGAAGCTCTGACAAAACTACATACTTGGTTGGCTCAGCGTGCCTGCCATTACCTCCATGTATATATTGCTTCTATAGTTAAAAGTAAACAAGGCTTTGCATTATGAGTTCTGCATAGTCCCCATCCTCCCCATGGCCTTCTATGCAGCGACCATCACTCTTCCAAGGAGATAACTCACCATTTCTGCCTTGTTATGCGCCTTCTTCCAAGATAGCATGAGCAGCATACTGAGCGCCATGAGTGAGGCAAAGAACTAGAGATCATTCCTCGGTGTGAGGGAGACTTAATTCTACACAGAAAATCAAAAGATGAACGGATACAGGGAAGTCCAACATGAGATAGGGGCATGATGGTACTAAAAATGGCCAGGCAGCAATTCCTAAACAGGTGTATTAATGATGTGGCAGAGAACGCTTGGGCAAACGTGGCAGGGTAAAGTCAAGGGTCATATTTCATGCTACGGAATAAATAAAGGTAGGTTCTGATGGGGCACAATTCAGAGGTATACGTTTCCTCAGTGGAGAGAGCATAAGGGTCAGAAGTACTGGTGTACTGAGAACAAGGACATGACTTTCCTGGGGAGGAAAACGCCGAGCTGATATTTTTAGAGGGTAGCGTGCAGGAGCAGCTGTCAAATGAAGAGGAAGAAAAGAGGGCAGTTTGTTTTAGGGAAGAAGCACCAGAAGCAGAAGGAGAAACGTGTCTCTTGTAGGTGCAATGACGTGAGACATCCCCGGAGGAGGAGGAAGCGGAGAAATCCCTAATCTCTAGGGACGGTGAGCAAGGATCAGTGCTCCCTAAGTGAGACGCAGACGAGGCTGCATGCTTGGGACACAATGTACCCCTATAACTGGAGGTAACATTTTTCACATCATCTAAGTAGTTAGCCCATGGGTCAGTACTCTCTGGGGGAGAGGCAGGAGGGGAAACTTTTGTGTCGCAGATACTACAGGGTGAGGCATCTCTTGAGGAAAAAGTAGGGAGATCAGTAGTCTGTAGGGAAGAATAGAAATCGCTATTTCCATGGGTAGAAACTGAGGAGGTGAAATTCTTGGGGCAGACAGAACAGTTGGTCCCCCGGAAGCAAACATTCTCATCATCACTCTGTAAAGAATAAGCAAGTGGCTCAGTTTTCCTAAATAAGGACCAAGAGCAGGTGGCATTATTACCAGGGGTAGAAACTGAGGTGGCAACATTCTTGGGGCAGACAGAATGGCTGGTCTCCCGGAAGCAAGCACCCTCATCATCACCCTCTAGAGAGTAAGCAAGGGGCTTAGCTTCCGTAAATGAGGACCAGGAGCAGGTGGATTTACTTCCATGGGTAGAAACTGAGGAGGAAATATTCTTGGGGCAGACAGAACAGCTGCTCCCCCGGAAACAAACATTCTCATCATCACCCTGTAAAGAATAAGCGAGGGGCTCAATTATCCTTGATGAAGACAAAGAAGAACTGAGATTATTGGTACTCACACCATGAGAGAAGGAACAACTGGAAGAAGAAGCAGTGGGAGGTGTATTCCCTGGCATGAAGACAGAGGGGGCAAGATCACTGGGGCTGGCAGCACAAGTACAAGCATAATTTGGGCATATCGAAGAGTTTAAATTCAGTTGGGAGCTTCCACATGACTCATCATCATCCCATAAGGAAGAAACACTGGGGGAAACATTTCCGCAAGAGACAACAGATTGGCTGTGGCAAGAAGAGCAGCAGGGAGCTCTAGCCTCAGAATCCCTTTCATAGGATAATGTCAGAATATCGGTGTCAAATGTGACCGAGCGCTTTACTTGATTGACAGCCTGGATGTCATTTTTCCCTGAAGGGACGACAGAGAGGTCGTTTTGTACTGGAAAGATGTCGTGAATGTCAGATTCCTCTACAAAGGCAACAGAGATGTTATTTTTTTCCGGAGAGACAACTGGGACGTCAGTTGCCATGGGAGAGGCAACAGAGAGGTCGGATTTTACTGGAAAGACATCCTGGATGTCAGTTTTCACTGGCGAAGTGATAGAGAGGTTGGTTTTTACCAGAGAGACATCCTGGGTGTTACTTTGCAGTAGAGAGGTGTCAGAGAGGTCAGTTTTTACTGGAGAGATGTCCTGGGCATCACTTTCCAATGCAGAGCCAAAAGAGAGCATTTTTCCCCCTGGTGAAACAACTAGGTCATCAGTTGCCACTGGAGAGACGTCCTGAACATCAGTCTCCATTAGAAAGGGGGCAAAGAGATCAGTTTTTACTGGAGAGACATCCTGGGCACCGCTTTCCACTGGCAATTCAACAGCAAATGTGTTGTTTTCTGGAGAGACAACTGGGATGCCGGTTTCCACTGACACCTCAGTTTTCACGGAGGAGATGACAATGGTATTAGATTTAACTGGACAGGAAAGAGAGAAATCGCTTTTTACAGGCGAGGAAATGGAAGGGTCAATTTTCTCGGTAGCAGAAAGACTGAGCTCAACTTTGACAAAGAGAGTATCTTTCACTGGGGTGGAAGGAGATGCATCGCATTTCTCAGTCTCTAAAAAGCAGGCAGGGGAATCCATTTTCTCTAAGGTGGGCATGGAGAGGACTGAATTCTCAGAAGTGTGGGCAGAAGGGTCCATTTTTTCTGTGGAGACAGGGAAATCAGTTTTCTCTTCACCAGAGATACTGCGACTAGTTTCCTCTGGGAAGAAAGGAGGGTGGTTGGTTTTCTCTGTGGTGGAAAAGGACGATTCAGCTTTATCTAGCCCGGACATAGAGACCTCAATTGTTTCTGGACGTGGAATAGAAGGTTTGGTGGTCTCTGTGACAGAGACAGGTGAGCTGGTTTCCTCTGAGAGTAATACAGGGAGGTCATGTTGCTGTGATATCGAGACGTAGGCTTTCTCTGTTGTGGAGGAAGAGTAGTCAGGTATCCCTGATGGAACTAAAACAGACTCACTTTTGCCCAAGGGCTGAGGAGGGAGGTCAGGGCTCATGAAAGATGGAGCAGAATGGTCACTACACCCTGGCAAAGACATATCAGCAATCCGTTGACTGAGCAGGGAGGTTGGTATTCCCTCTAGCGTCGACCATAGATGTTGGTATTTCTTCAGAGGGAAGCACATATTTTTGTATTCAATGGAGGGAGCTGCACAGGAGTGGGCTTTCTCTAGGGGTGGAACAGATGGGTTCATATCCATTGTGGGAGGCAATAAGAAGCCACTTTCCTGTAAGGTGGAACCAGACAGAAGAGTACGGTCAGTGTCCACTGAAAGGGGAGAAGAGGAGGCACCGCTCTCCACTATGG
Source organism: Pleurodeles waltl (assembly GCF_031143425.1). Taxonomy (NCBI): domain Eukaryota; kingdom Metazoa; phylum Chordata; class Amphibia; order Caudata; family Salamandridae; genus Pleurodeles; species Pleurodeles waltl. The sequence goes on from NC_090439.1 coordinate 1,172,676,587, forward strand.
GAGTAGTAGCTTCTGGTTGGCGAGCAAAGTCAGTGTACACTGAGGGGGGAGAAGAGGAAGCACCACTCTCCACTATGGGAGTAGTAACCTCTGGTGGGCGAGCAAAGTCAGTGTCCACTGAAAGGCGAGAAGTGGAGGCACCGCTCTCCACTATGGGAGTAGTAGCTTCTGGTGGACGTGCAAATTCAGTGTGCACTGAGGGGGGAGAAGAGGAAGCACCACTCTCCACTATGGGAGTAGTAACCTCTGGTGTGCGATAAAAGTCAGTGTCCACTGAAAGGCGGGAAGAGGAGGCACCGCTCTCCACTATGGGAGTAGTAGCTTCTGGTGGGCGAGCAAAGTCAGTGTACACTGTTGGGGGAGAAGAGGAGGCATCTTTCCTGAAGAGAGAAGCAGAGGAAATGCTGTCCACGATGGGAGTAGTAGTCCTTGATGGCACCGGTGCAAGGGAGATAATATTCGATGAATGAGAATAAATGTATGTTGCCGCAGGAGCTGGTGTAGTAAGATCTATATATGAGGTGGTACACGGAGAAACATTGGCATCTAGGACAGGTGTGGAAAAGGTATCGGAAATCCCTTGACGGTGATCAAAGAGATTTCCATCAACCCCAAGGGTAGTGGGGATGGTAACATCCAGTAAGGGGGGAACAGAAGAATCTGTTATTGTCAAGAAACATACAGAAGTATCTTCTGATGGGGAAGTAAGCCTGTTTGTTACTGAAGGGGCAGGTACCCAGAGATTAGGTATGTCAGTATCTGACACAGGGACAACAACGATGAAGGTACTCCACTCGCGAAGGAGTGGAGCTGGTCTTCCACTAAGAGGGCGCCAGACATGTAGATACTTCAAACGATAAGGACAAATATGGCGGTATTCAGAGGAGTCGATATTCTCCGATGGGTGAAAAAGAGAGCCAGTTTCTAACACATTGGGTTTCAAAGAGGCAGAAGGTGGGACATCAGTATCCATAGATTCTGGGAGAGTAGGGGTGCCATCCACTAAAGGAGGAACAGAGCAGGTGGCACCCCTTGAATCTGATGAAGCGATAGGAAAGAATGAGGGATCCACTGCCAGGGAAGGGTACAGGTCCAGCAGGTGTGTTGAAGTGCTTTTTTCAAACATATGGGGTTTCAAAGAGGCAGAAGGAGTACCATCAGTATCCAGAGATGCTGGAAGAGAAGGGGTGCCGTCCACTAAAGGGGGGACAGAGCAGGTGGCACTGCTTGAATCAGAGGAGGCGATAGGGAAGAATGAGGGATCCACTGCCAGAGATGAATACAGGTCAAGCAGGTGTGTTGAAGTGCTTTTTTGCAACATATGGGGTTTCAAAGAGGCAGAAGGAGTACCATCAGTATCCAGAGATGCTGGAAGAGAAGAACTGCCGTCCACTAAAGGGGGGACTGAGCAGGTGGCAACGCTTGAATCAGAGGAGGCAATAGGAAAGAATGAGGGATCCACTGCCAGGGAAGGGTACAGGTCAAATAGGGATGTTGATGTGCTTTTTTCCAACATATGGGGTTTCAAAGAGGCAGAAGGAGTACCATCAGTATCCAGAGATGCTGGAAGAGAAGGACTGCCGTCCACTAAAGGGGGGACTGAGCAGGTGGCACTGCTTGAATCAGAGGAGGCGATAGGAAAGAATGAGGGATCCACTGCCAGAGATGAATACAGGTCAAGCAGGTGTGTTGAAGTACTTTTTTGCAACATATGGGGTTTCAAAGAGGCAGAAGGAGTACCATCAGTATCCAGAGATGCTGGAAGAGAAGGGGTGCCGTCCACTAAAGGGGGGACTGAGCAGGTGGCACTGCTTGAATCAGAAAAGGCGATAGGAAAGAATGAGGGATCCACTGCCAGAGATGAATACAGGTCAAGCAGGTGTGTTGAAGTACTTTTTTGCAACATATGGGGTTTCAAAGAGGAAGAAGGAGTACCATCAGTATCCAGAGATGCTGGAAGAGAAGGACTGCCGTCCACTAAAGGGGGGACTGGGCAGGTGGCAACGCTTGAATCAGATGAGGCAGTAGGGAAGAATGAGGGATCCACTGCCAGGGGAGGGTACAGGTCAAATAGGGATGTTGATGTGCTTTTTTCCAAGATATGGGGTTTCAAAGAGGCAGAAGGAGTACCATCAGTATCAAGAGAGGCTGTAAAAGAAGGGGTGCCGTCCACTAAAGGGGGGACAGAGCAGGTGGCAACGCTTAAATCAGATGAGGCAGTAGGGAAGAATGAGGGATCCACTGCCAGGGAAGGGTACAGGTCAAATAGGGGTGTTGAAGTGCTTTTTTCCAACATATGGGGTTTCAAAGAGGCAGAAGGAGTACCATCAGTATCCAGAGATGCTGGAAGAGAAGGGGTGCCATCCACTAAAAGGGGGACAGAGCAGGTGGCACTGCTTGAATCAGATAAGGTCATAGGGAAGAATGAGGGATCCACTGCCAGAGATGAGTACAGGTCAAGCAGGTGTGTTGAAGTGCTTTTTTCCAACATATGGGGTTTCAAAGAGGCAGAAGGAGTACCATCAGTATCCAGAGATGCTGTAAAAGAAGGGGTGCCATTCACTAAAGGGGGGACTGAGCAGGTGGCACTGCTTGAATCAGAGGAGGCGATAGGGAAGAATGAGGGATCCACTGCCAGGGAAGGGTACAGGTCAAGCAGGTGTGCTGAAGTGCTTTTTTGCAACATATGGGGTTTCAAAGAGGCAGAAGGAGTGCCATCAGTATCCAGAGATGCTGGAAGAGAAGGACTGCCGTCCACTAAAGGGGGGACTGAGCAGGTGGCAACGCTTGAATCAGAGGAGACAATAGGAAAGAATGAGGGATCCACTGCCAAGGAAAGGTCAAGGTCAAATAGGGGTGTTGAAGTGCTTTTTTCCAACATAAGGGGTTTCAAAGAGGCAGAAGGAGTACCATCAGTATCCAGAGATGCTGGAAGAGAAGGGGTGCCATCCACTAAATGGGTGACAGAGCAGGTGGCACCACTTAAATCAGATGAGGCGATAGCAAAGAATGAGGGATCCATTGCGAGATAAGAGTACAGGTCAAATAGGGGTACCCTAGAGGCTGTTTCCAGTGAAGCATTAGGTGGACCGCTGATGTCTAAGGCAGGAGCCGAAGATGTATCAACTTTGCCAGAAGGGAGGATGAGGCATACTGAGGAGGTATTATCTTCCAAGGGAGGAGGGAGGTCTGACAGAGGCCCAGAAGTGTTGGTATCTTCCGGGTGAATAGTCTCGGGAGAGGTTAACCCTGGAGACGAGCTAGTATCATCACGATGAGGGCAAACCTGGGGGGTCGGTAATCTAGGGCTAGGCCAGAAGAAGCTCTTTTCTGATGAATCCGAGGTGGAAGAGTGTACGCCTTTTACCTCAGAACGAGGATGCATGGTACTGGGTCTCTTTATTGAAACGTCAAGATGTTCCTCAAAGGATTGAGCACGGGTGATGTCCTTGCAAGAACAAATAGAGTGGGTGCTGCTAGGGATGGAAGAAGGAAGAGAGGGAGTTGTGCCAGGAATGGAAGAACTAAGGGAAGGGATGGTGCTGGTGGAAATGGAAGCACGAATAGGAGCGGTGCTGCCAGGGATGGAAGCATGGAGAGAGGGTGCGGTGTTGTCAGACTTGGGCAAACAGGTGGTACTGTCTAAACGGGAAGAAGCCGCAGACTGCACAGGAGATGGATTGGCATTGCCTGGCGGGAAAGTGGTGTCTGAGTCTTTCTCCCCAGGACGAGTAGACACAGAGTAGAGTTTCTTCAACAAACATTCAAGATGTTCTGCAAAGGATGGACCACGGGTGTTATTCTTGCGATAAGTAAGTAAGGGAGTAGCGTTGTTCGAAATTGACGAACGAAGAGAGGGAGGGGGGTTTGCAGGGATGGGAGGAAGAGGGGAGACAGCACGGTTGTCAGGGATGGAAGGGGGAAGGGAGGAAGCAGGGTTGTAGAAGATGGAAGGAGGCAGGGAGGAAGCGGGGTTGTCAAAGATGGAAGGAGGAAGGGGGGACATAGTTTTGTTGGAGGTGGGCAAACGGTTGGTACTCTCTGAATGGGGACAAGCTGCATGTGGAAGGGGTGGCGGATCAGGTTTAACAGGGGTGAGGTTGATGTCTATTCTGGGGTCAGATTCCCTGGAGGGAAGGGTAGAGGGGTCATCCTTGACTAAGGGTTGAGTAGGTTTGGGCTCTTCTAAAGGTGTTGGGGAGGTTGGCACACTGTCCGATTTCTTCTCCGGGGATGGCACAGTTAGAGCACCTTCTACTGGGCTGACACCACAGGTGGCAGCAGTCTCGGAGACTGACACAGGGTTGTTGGTATTTTTCGGGGGGTTAGTATTCTCCGAGGGAACTTGGGGGGTCGGTAAACTAGTGTTATTTTTCGCACGCTCCAAGGCGCACCGGATACAAAAAGTTTTACATTGATCCGAGGTGGTGGCGTCGTCGAGTTTCTCCCCAGGATACAGCTCCTCGAATCTCCGTAGTACTTCTTCAAAGCGCTTCACAAAGGATGGGCTGGGGGGGACGTCCCTGCAAGAACAGCGAGGGCGAGAGGTGCTGTCGGGGACAAAAGGGAAGGAGGGAGTGGGGTTGGAGGAAGGAACAGAGGGAGAGGCGCTGGGAGAAGGAGCAGGGGCAGGGGTGTGGGCATCAGTTGGCAGGGGGCACGGTGCCACATTCTCTGCAGGCCGAAGGCGGGTGCCCTTCTCTGGGGCGGGCGGCCTAGAGGCGTCGTGAATGTCCGAGGGCCGCATAGGGGATAACTGGTTGATATTAGCTAATGGAGGATCCTGTCTATCTGAGGAGCTCATGTTGGGGGGCGTCAGAGGCGGGCTTCCTTCGGACTGGGCGCTGCTGCCTGGCCATGTGCGGGAGATGGGCAAGGGAGGGCAGGAGGGAGAGGATGTCTGCAAAGACTGACGTGCTGGGTATTTACTCCGCGCCCATTGTGACTATCACCCGTGATGTCATAAACACTTGTTGCAGCTTTGCGCAGCGGCTGCGTTTGTTGCCTGAAGCCGCGGCCGACAGGCTTTGACGCCAATAAGACACTCAAGCCCTCCTGAGTGAGATCTCGCCCCTAACTGTAAATGACACGCCGCCTCGGGGCCAACTGATGCAAGGGTTCCCTCAGTGCACCCCTCTTCTGCACAGTGCACACATAGCTACAGCCATCTGTCTTTAAAACGCTCGGCATGAAGGGGTAATTGGGGGCATCTTCGCCCCCGGGCACTGTTCGGCTAATAAATGACCCCGAGGTAGGGGGACAAACAAAAAGCATAAAACGAGGCTAATTTCTATTTCACCCCTGGCGTCACAGAACCCAGGAGGCCCCTGCAGGGTAAGGTCAGGGGGCAGTAATTGCCTTGTTTCCACAACCTGCGCCCACCACCAAAAAGCTAGTATTCTAAATTAATGTCTCACTGAGCCTTTGTACACACGTTAGTCTTGTTTCCTATAATCAGATTTCAACCTGATCCCAACTCAGCTCGAGACGTGGCAATCCATGGCAGAGGACTGAAGAATGCATCACCCCTGACCAGGCATGTGTCATCGCAGGGGGGGCAGATCTGTAAATAAATCACCCACCGCCCTGTGCACTGCAGATCTTATGTAGCATGCACAGAATGAGGAAGCAGGTGGAGGTGATGGCATTGATCTGTGGCAGGGTCTGTGGGTGTGGATCCGATATTTGCGAATTTGGCATGTTATTTAAAAAGTGTAAAACACACACATGTATATATATATATATATATATATATATATATATATATATATATATATATATATATATATACATATAAATATATATATATATTCACACATATTCTTATTTATATTTGAGATCAGTAGTTTACTATTATAATGTATAAAATGACTACGTAACAAAGGGATTTTAGTGGACAAGACACTTCTCATCAAAAAAGTGTAAAACACACACATATAATATATATATATATATATACACACACATTCTTATTTATATTTGAGATCAGTAGTTTACTAATATAATGTATAAAATGATATTTCTGTAAGTAATTCTATCGTTGAACACTTTTTTATTCTATTTCACGTATGCACTATGATACCGGCATTCTCGCCGATGTTTACCAATATCACGTGACCACGCAACAAAGGGATTTTAGTGGCCAAGACACTTTTCATTAATCTTTAAAGGAAGTCCCACCCAGTTTTCTCTTTATACACTTAGGAGAAAGATATTGGAAGGATCATTGGAACTGTCCTCTATTTTGAAGTACTGCTAGTCCATTTTGAGTTTTGTTGTTAAATTTCAGAAAGAAAATGGTATATGATGGAAGTGAGCAGCAGGAGCCACACTCTGAACAGGAAACCTCATCTGATGAAGAACCCCCACCAAAGTGGCAATCCATCCTGTGGGAATTTTTTACTATCCCCTCTGGGGAGAAACAACACAGTGGCCAAGCATGTGAAATGCTCATTGTGTGAAAAGACTCTTTCCAGGGGGACATCTAAGAAACATTCATGGGGGACTACAAGTATGCTGTTCCACCTGAAGACATATCCCAGCAAGCACTTGGCAAGAGTTCAGTAGGAGCAAAGTTCAGGAGAGCCATCTGCTTCCAGCACAGCACTAGTTACTGCAGGGGAGCCAATTCCAATCCAAGTGGAGCAATGTCTGCCAAAGGAGTCCCCAGAACTTAGAATGGGGATATTTTGTTTGGATTGTAATAAGGTCCGCACATTAGGCAAACAATCAGTTGCTGTGGGTTGGAGACAGAAAATAATCACAAATATTATTTTTTTTAATGTTTATTTTTGTGTTCATGCAACTTGTTACCCCGCTTTTCAGTTTCTTCAATTAATGTTTTGATTTCCAGTTGCCATTTTTTTATGGGAAAAGCAAAACAAATACAAAAAACAGTTCAGAAAAATAAAACAAATGGTTCTCGTTAGATCCATCTTTCATGGTTAAAAAAAAAGAGAAATAGAATGGCCGTATAAGTGAGTGACTGGGTGTGTAAGTGGCTGTATGGGTGAGTAACTGGGTGTGCGAGTGGCTGTATCAGTGATTGAGTGGCTGTGTGAGTTCCTGTATGAGTGAGTGACTAGCTGTGAGAGTGTGGGTATGAGTGAGTGACTGGGGAGCATCTGCAGCTGTATGAGTGAGATTCTGGGTGTGTGATTAGCTGTATGGTTGAGTGAGTGGGTGTGTTAATATATGTATGAGTGAACGTGTGTGTGGGTGGGTGAGTGGCTTCTTGTGTGAGTGACTGGAAGTGTGACTGGCTGTATGGGTGAGTGGCTGGGTGCGTGAGTTCCTGTATGAGTGAGTGATTAGGTCTGTGAGTAGCTGTATCAGTGATAGAGTGGCTGCGTAAGTTGTTGTATGATTGAATGAGTGAGTGACTTTGTGAGTGGGTGTATGAGTGAGTGGCCGGGCGGTGTGTAGCTGTATGAGTGAGACTGTGGGGGTGTGAGTGACTATGGGTGACCGAGTGGTTGTGTTAGTGGCTTCATGTGTAAGTGAGTGGGTGGGTGAGTGGGTGACTGGGAATGTGAGTGGCTGTAAGGGTGAGTGACTAGGTGAGTGACTAGCTGTATCAGTGGTAGAGTGGCTGTGTGAGTTGCTGTATCAATGAGTGAGTGGCTGTGTGAGTGAGCTTATGAGTGAGTGTCTGGGGCATGGGCAGTTGTAAGGGTGATATTCTAGGTGTGTGAGTGGCTATATGGGTGGCTGAGTGGCTGTATGAGTGAGTGAGTGGGTGAATGGCTGTATGAATGAGTGACTGGGAGTGTGAGTGGCTCTATGAATGAGTGACTGGGTGCATGAGTTGCTATATGAGTGAGTGGCGGGAATGTGAGTGTCTGTGTGAGTGAGTGACTGTGTGAGTCGCTGTATGAGTGTGCAGCTGGGGTGTGAGTGGACATATGAGTGAGATGCTGGGTGTGGGAGTGGCTGTATGAGTGACTTATTGGCTGTATTAGTGCCTGTATCAGAGAGTGACTGGATGGGTGACTGTATAAGTGAGTGACTGGGTGTATGAATGACTGTATGGGTTTCTAACTTGGTCTCTCAGTGGCTGTATGGGAGAGTGACTGAATGCGTGAGTGGCTGTATCAGTGATTGAGTATCTGTATGAGTGGCTGAAGGAGTGAGTGACGTGGTAGGTGAGTGGCTGTATCAGTGAATGAGTGGGGAGTGAGCTGCTGTATTAGTGAGATAGTGGTGTGTGAGTTTCACTATGAGTGAGTGACTTGCTGTGTGAGTGGCTAAATGGGTGACTGACTGGATGTGTGAGTGGCTGTATGAGTGAATGACTGGGTGTGTGACTGGATGTATCAGTGACTGAGTGGTTATGTAAATGGCTGTGTGAGTGAGTGACTGGCTGTGTGAGTGGCTGTATGAGTAAACAGGTGGGGGTGTGAGCCGCTAAGATGCTGTAGGAGTGAGATAGTGGGTGTGTGAGTGGCTGTATGAGTGAGTGACTGAATGTGTGAGTGGCTATATGGGTGACCGATGGGCGTGTGAGTGGTTGTATGAGTGAGTGACTGGGTGGGTGACTGACTGGTGTCTTAATATCCGTATGAGTGCGTGATTCGTTTGGTGAGTGTCTGTAAAAGTGAGTGACTGGTTATGTGTGTGTCTGTATGGGTAAATTACTGGATGTGTGAGTGATAACCTGGTGAGTAAGTGGTTGTAAGAGTGGATGTATCAGTGAGTGACTGGCTGTATGAGTAGATTGATGGGTTAGTGACCTGGGGCAAAAGTGGCTGTATGAGTGTGATAGTAAGTAAGTAAATAGCTGTATGGGTGACTGAGTGTGTATGTTTAGGGGTATGTCATTGAGTGACAGGGTGGGTGAGTGTTTGTATAACTGAGTGACTGGATGAGTGAAGGTCTGTATGGGTGAGTGAGTGTAAGTGGCTGTATCAGTGATTGGGTTTTGTGAGTGGCTGTATGAGAGGGACTGAGTGAGTAGGTGTATGTTTGAGTGACTGTCATGACTAGCTGTATGAGTGTGATACTGGATGTGTGAATTACTATATGGGTGCCTCAGTGGCTGGGTTAGTGGTTGTATGAGTGAGTGACTGGGTGGATAAGTGCCTGTTTGAATGACACACTGGGAGTAGGAGCAAGTGGTTCTATGAGTAAATGGCTGGTTGTTGTGTGTTGTATACGTTATTAAGTGGCTCTGTGAGGGGCTGTGTGAGTGAGTGGCTGTGCGAGTGGCTGTATGGGTGAGTAAGTAACTGTGTGAATAAATGTATGCATAATTCAATTGGTGTGTAAGTGGCGATATGGTTGAGGGAGTGGATGTGTATTTGATTAGCTGTATCAGTGAATGAGGGTCTGCATCAGTGACAGTATAGGTGAGTAATTAACTCTGTGAGTGCCTATATGGGTGGGTGAGTGTGTGTGTAAGTAGTTGTGTGTGTGAGTAAGTGGCTGTACCAGTTTATGTATCAGTGTGTGCCTTGGTATGTCAGTGTCTGCATCAGTGTGTACCTGGGTATGATACTGTATACAACAGTGTGTTTCAGTGTATGCATAAGTGTGTGCCTGGGTGTGTCAGTGTGTGACTGGGTATGTTACTCTATGCATCAGTATGTGCTTGGATGTATCAGTGTATGTAGTAGTGTGTGCATGCGTGTGTTAGTGCCTCATTCTGTCAGTGTGTGCATCAGTTTATGTTTGCTTGTGTAAGTGTAAGGATCACTGTGTGCCTGGGTGTTGAAGTGTAGTGTTTCCCAACCTTTTGACTTCTGTGGACCCCCACTTTATCATTACTGGAACCCGGGGACCCCCACTGAATCATTATTAGACCTGGGGACCACCCACTGAGTCATCACTGAAAGACGGGGACCCCGGTAACAACACTGTCGATGATTTAAAACGCAAAACAATTCACAAAAAATACAGAAACAAGCATTCCATTAAGCACATACAGAAATAACACATTTTGCTTAATTTGCAAACAGATATAAATAAAAAAGAATTTAATTTTAATAGAAATGTTGAAGCTTATTTTAAATCCAATTAAAGCCACACAGCATCCATACTATATTCTGTTTGATGCACTTGCAGTGAACCCACAAATCATTATTCCAAATAGCGATTACCTAATTGAGATTATGTGCAAATTATGTAATCACTGTTTTAATGTATGAAACTCCATGAGTTTCATAATGGGTTGCAAGTCGACCTACCCCCCTTAATATTAATGAGGCATGTTGCAATATGCAACCCATTAGGAAACGCAACAATCACAGGGATAGTGGCCTGGTGAGCTCAGCAGACCACCATGTCTCTGACTGCTTTTAAATAAAACAATTTAAAAAAAAACTACAGACCGTTTTCCTTAAAGGACCACTGCCTGCTCTTAAAAAAGGTTTTCGCTACCATTCACAAAGGGGAAGGAGGGAGTCCCTGGGGGACTCCTTCCCGTTTGTGAATGGGTTACCACCTACTTAAAGTAGGTGGTAAAATGTGAATGCTTTGCAACCGCATTTCGGTTACAAAACATTCCTACCTACTGCTGTGATTCGGTATTAGGGAGGGATGCTCTTGACACACCCCTTCCTAATACAGAATTGGTTTGTATGCGCAATTCCAAATTGAGATTCGGTAACATATTACCGAATCGCACATTGGAATTCATATACCAAAATGCATTTGTTAGGTCCCAAACGGCCTGATCGAGCTGTTTACGACCGCATGATACATATGGCCCTTAATTTTCAACCTCCAGTTCCAAATTCCTTGACATTTATAGTATGTTTTAAAATTTTCAATTGCACATTTAGTCACTTTGTTCCTATACACTTTATTAATCTGTTAATATTTATTCCTTTTCTAAGCAGTCATGGACCCCCTGAGGAGGCTTCGCGGACCACCAGGGTTCCCCGTACCACAGGTTGGGAACCACCATGAGTGTGTGCCTGGATGTGATAGTGAACGTATTAGTGTGAGCCTGAGTATGTCAGTGTATGCATAAGTGAATGTAGGGGGTGACAGTGTCTCTATCAGGTTATCACTCAGTTTGTGAGTGTGTGTGTGTTAGTGGTTGTAAATGGTGAATAAAGAACTGCATAAGTGAGTATATGGGTGATTGAATGGCTCTGTCAGTATTTTTCTGGATGAGTAAGCGGATCTGTGAGTGTCTGCAACAGCGAGTAAGTAGGTGTGTAAGTGCCTCTACGGGTGTGAGTGACTGAGTTAGTGGTGGAATGTAATACTGAGTATGTATAACACTAGTTCTATAAGTAACTGACTGGCTGTGTTAGTAGCTGCATATGTAAGTAAGTAAGTGTATGGGTGACTTCTTACAGGACTGAGTGGATGTCTTTTTAGCTGTATGGGTGAGTGATCCTGTGATCAGTATTTACATGGGAGCGTGATTGGGTGTGTTAGTCGTTTTATACCTAACTGAGTAATTGTATGAATGACTGTATGGGTGAGTGAGTGCATGCGTTACTAACTGTATTACTTCAATAGATGGTGATGTTCATCTATTTAAAAAGAAACAGAACATAAATATGTTAGTCTTAGCTTTGCAAAATCCCTTGATGAAGTTTTAGGGCCGTATTTACAAGAAATCATGCATCACTGCATTGCACCAGTAATGCGTCAAAATTATTCATGATGCGCAGGAATCCGTTACGACGCCATGCATATGTCGTATTTACAATATGGGGCACCATGGTGCAATGACCCAAGGTGCATCAGAAATTCTGACACATCTGTGGAAACTTTGCCACAATGATTCTGCCCCAAAAGAGGCGCATCGCTGAAGTTTGCCTCACAACTGACGCAACATCAGCGATGCATCAACATTTTAGAGGTCAGTTTGAAATAACTGAAGCAGCCTAATGTTTTAGGACCAATGTAAAAGACTGTAAATTTGCGGAACATCACTTTCACATTGGTGCTGGATATAAGAGAGTATGCATGCAGTATGTCTATGTTTCACATTACAATGGGCATAGTGCACTTATGTGTATGTAGAGACCTGAGCATGTGTGACATAGTGAGTGATAGTGTGATATAAGTGAATACAAGTATATATAGGAATGTGTGATTGGCAGTGCATGTGTTACCTACCTTAAGGGTGTACTTAACTGTTCCTGGACTTGTACACCCCTTCCTCCATGCAGAACTGACAATCTTGGCCTGTCCCTTGTAAAACGTATACACCGTCACATTGCCTTGTTGCAGAGGATGATCCCAGATTGGTCAAGGGGTCCTACAACATGATTGTCACGTGTAGTCCTACTACCTATAGTGGGGATGTGAAATACAGTCATATTCCAGTGTATAAAGTGACATCAGCTTGTTAGATTCCTATTGCAAAGTGAATGTGTCATTTTTATGCCTGGGTTAAGGAGACGTAGCAAATTTGACGCTTTTTGGACTCTGCACGTCATTTGTGAATGTTGCGTCATTTCCCAAAAAACATGTAAATATGAATGTGTTAATTCTGCATGGGATTTCAAGAGGGAACACCTACCTTATATATGATAACTTAACCTGAGGCAGCTGGTTGTATCGCAGGTAAAAAATGACACGAAGGAGAGAAAAGTGCCACAATATGTCTAATGCCTCACTTTGGAAATATGGCTTACTGAATGTGCATAAAAAAAATGACGCAGAGGCGGCGCAAGCTCTTTGCAAATATACCCCTTTGTTTCTGCATAAACCAAGCAGGAAATATTCATTATGCTCTAATACTATACCACAACATAGTAAACCATTTCCTTTTCCCTTTTTTTTTTTTTTACTGTTCTCAGCTTTTGTACTTGCACACCATAGTGAATGTACTGTATACAGTTTCAAGCTTAAACATTGGGAAAAAAATCATAAATATTGTAAAAAAAACAAAAACCTCTTGTTAATTCAGGACATGCTCTTTTCCTTTTTCTGTATAAAATGTTGTTGCTTTCCCATCATTTGCCAATCAATTGGCATCTGGTGTCGGTGATCACTTGCCACACCCTGTCAAACATAGGCCCAGATTTAAGAAAAGTGGCGCTTCACATTGCGAAGCAACACTTTTCTTGCGCCCTCCTGCTCTCCCCTAATGCCACTATGTGTCTGCGTATTTAAGATACTGTGCAGCATGACGATACTAGAAACAATATCGTAAAAATGTTTGATGCTATTGTGGCGCTTTACTCCACTAGCGTCAAAAATTCTGAAGCTAGTGGAGCAAAGTGCAAGAAGGCCCTTTGATTCCAATGAGTGCACCGTTTAACGCCTGATTTCACAAGGTGTTAAAAATGACGCCACAAATAGCGAAATAAAATCTTGTAGATTTTATTGTGCCATCTTTGTGGGCGTCCTTGCGCCGGAACACCCCGTTGCATACATTATGCATGGTGCATGCATAATGTGGCGCAAAGAGTTGCAAAGTGACACCGCGCTTTTAGCAATCTAACACCACATTAGTGTCAGAAAAATGACTCTAATGTGGAGTTAAATGGCAAAAGGCCATCCTTAAATTTGGGCCATAGTTCTTTGGAGGACACCCCCCAGCAAAGTGGCAATTCATTTCATGGGAGTTTTTCACTATCCTCCCCAGGGAACAGAAAATAGTGACAAAGCATGTTAAGTGCTCTTTGTGTGAGAAGATCCTCTCCAGGAATACCTCTTACGAATACTCATGTGGCACTACAAGTATGTTGACACTTCTGAAGAGGCATAACTCCAACCACTGTTGAAAAAGAAAAAGAACATAAATATAAGTTTACATTTAGAAAATAACATAAAACTAAACATTGCTCATTACTTATCTTGTACCAGTGTCGTAGTTGGATTCTTGCGCTAGGCAAGACTGCTGGTTTAATGGTGACTAGACTTACAACATGACTCCTACAACAAGTCGCAACTGTTGTCCCAACCCTCCTTGCTCACAAGCAGTACCTCACCAAAAACACAAACAGTAAAAGATGATTTGTGGCAGCCTTTACACATGGACTAATGTGCGAGATCTCAGGGAGGTTGTGGTTAAACGGAGATTACCCCTTTCTCACATGAACAACATGTCTCAGTCAAACACAGGCAATAAAAGAGATGCAGTAGAGGTTTCAATAGATTTTATTAACAAGACTGCAATCTACTGTATATTGCATGGGCTGCAATGATTTGGATAATGAACAATGCAAGGAAGAGAAAGGTAAAAACGAGAGTCATGAATACAAAGACCCCTACCATCTTGCAATAACATGTAATATGAACTAGGGCCCATATTTATACTCTGTTTGCACTGAATTAGCATCATTTTATTTGATGGTAATTCAGCGCAAACTTAACTCGTATTTATATTTTTATGCTAGACCTGTCTAGCATCAAAATATTGGAGTTAACGTCATATTTTGGATGCGTGAAACCTCCTTGCTTCAATGGCGTTCCTATCCAAAAAATGACTCAAAGCCCCTTGCGCCATATTTATCCACCCAGGCAAAAATGACACACATGTGGGAGGCGGACCCAAAAAATGACATTAACTCTGATTTGCATCAAATGTTAACTACTGGGTCAGGGCAGGCATTAAAATGAGGCCCACACACCACTACTTAAGGAAAACACACATAATTTACATTACAAACCCACAGAAGATGGAAGTGCTACTGCTCCAGCTTGCGATACGACGCAGAGGACAGCAACATCAACAGCAAACACCATCACCACAACGTGGCCCACAAAGGCAATGCAGAAGGCAGGAGAGGGTATTCAGAAACAGGACAACCCTCTTTGACCTCAGGGAACAAGACATTATAAGGACATACAGACTCAAGTGGCAAGCCCTACTACACCTGCTGCACCAGATTGAGTCACAAATCACAGCCAGTCTGCAGACCCCACACAACATACCACCTGTGACAAAGCTACTAGCTGTCCTGCACATGATGGCAAGTGGCTCATTTCAAACAACGGGTGCCCTGGTTGTTGGTGTGTCACAGCCGTCATTCTTTGTGTTACTGTCCTGTTGTGTTAGATGCAATAATATCCCTGACACCCCGCCACATCAGCTTTCCCAACACCCAGCAAAAGCAGCAGGAGATAAAACATGGGTTCTACCAAATTCATAGCTTCCTGAATGTGCTTGGTGCAGCAACAGAGCACTTATACCAGAATCACAAGCACACACATTCCATTAATGTGCAGGCCAGAATGGACCACCAGGTACTATTCACAAACATTTTGGTCAAGTATCCTGGGAGTGTCCATAACACCTTCATATTCCGGCACAGCAGGATCAACGAACAATTCCAGGATGGCCAATATGGAAATTGCCTACTTGTGGGTAGGTCAACAGACCTAGCAATATACACACAACACACCTACCCGAAAGAGCACACAATATATACACCACTCCAAAAACACATGGGGAGGGTAACACAAATGTGCAGGTAACAACACATATGCACCATGCTGCAATGCAACACAATCAGTGCACACCGCAAACACACACACCCACATGTACGTAACACACCCACAACTCAACAGGCACACCACATGAAGGAAAGGTGCAGATATGCACCATTCGCCAACAGAAGACATACACTGACTGCTACAAGTGCCCACAGGCTGCCTACTACGTACACTTCATACACGGTACACGAAACAAAGAATAGCACAGCAATGTCAATGGCATACACCATGCTCATGTTACAAAAGTCTCACGTAGGCACAGATCCCTCAAATCATGCAGTGAAAATCACTGCCAGAACAAATATCAAATGCCAGACAACTGGTGCCAATACCAACATCTCATCAACACACACCTGATTTAGCTGTAGTGTGCATATACATCTGCCTGACGCATTGGATCACCCAAATAGGAATACAAAATTAATGCCCTTACATACCATGTGCCAGATTTGTGAGAAGTGGTACCACACCTACTCTAGTGCCACCTCACATGCACCACCTACTGACCCACAACACCATCATGTCAGTCCCATAAACAATAAATGGCCCACCATGGGGCAGAGTCACTGTCAGACAGTGCAGATCATGGATGCCATCATGGACCCTGTAGGGTGATTTAGGACATCACTGACCTTATATGCGCCGTGCCAAGGGACGCATTTGCTAAGTAGCTGAGCTCTATCCCATAGCCTGCACTGTGTATGTGTTGACAGTATAAATGCTGAATCATGTTTTGGAAGATAGAGGAGACAATGGTAGTAATGCTGATCATCCTGAAACAATGGGATACACACCCTTGGACACCTGATGGCTTGTACAAATATCAGCTGCCACTCAGGATCACTAAGGGACCTGTGTAAGAGCCTCCATTGTCATGGCCTGCACTGTATGTACAAGTTGGCGGATGACCACTCTTTTGTGACTTGAAGCCACATTAGAAATCTGCCACCCTCCCACGCAGCACTGAGTGTGGAAAGGACGTGAAATGTACATTGCTGCAGGTCTATCACCACAAGATACATTGCATGATGATGCTGACTCAGATGTAGTTGTCACCTAAAACCTGAGGCAGTGACAACATCAAAAACCACCCAGGGGTGCCGTTTGCAGTTTGCAATGAGGAAATAGACTGTGATTTGAACTCAAATGAATGTGTCATCCAATGCATGCTGCGTACTGCTGCACACACAGAAAGAGAGAGCCAATTGTCCATCAAAACAGCATATGTAAAGGTGTCCCTTCCTGTACAGATACATCCACCTCCACAGGGCAGCTAGCCAAGCACCCAGGTGCAAGGTTGGTAGTGTTGGTGCACGGCTGCAAATTAGGCACTGGCGTAGGGGACAACAAAGGGTTGCCTAGTAACATTACACATGTGATGCATTCCTGCATAGTCAAAATGTTGTGGTATAGTGCTGCCAGTGTTGGAGCTGTGTTGTGCATTGTCACTTACTCATTTAAAAAGTGTCGCACTTCATCTGTAATGACACATGTCAAAATGGCTGGGATGTCCAGGCTCTGTAGCGCTACCATGTTGCTACCACATCTGGCCCCATTGTGTTGTGAGGATGTGTCATGTCCCCTCTAGTGTTAGCACACTGATACAAAAGTGCACTACACAACACATGGTACATACATACTGACCATCAGTTAGGATTCCAAATCATATGTCCTAGGTCTTTGAGTCAATACTCAAGATTGTCATGTCCAACAACACAGTGCTAAGAAAACTTTGCACAGGGCCAGGAACTCACACCATACCACAAACACATATGATTCACAACCAATTCAAAATAACAACTGCCATGCTACATGACAAACCAGTTGCAAGCCTTAACAACAACTTTTATCTTTTGCATCGGTTCAGGGTTATGGCATACAGCCATGGATTATGATCCCAATTGCAAACTCAAGCACAGCAGCAGAGCGTACATACAATGCGGGACATCGTAAGACACGGAATATTGTGGAGAGGACATTTGGCATACTGAAGTCAAGATTCAGGTGCCTGGCAGCCTCCTATATGCCCCACACATTGTCTGCAAAATCATCATGACATGTGCTATCCTGCACAACATATGTGTGCAGATGACCGTCCCTATGTATGACCAGGTTGATGACCTGCCTGAAGAGGAGGAGGCAGATGGTGGTGAAGAAATGGAGGGGGAACAGGACAACACAGCTGCTGGGATACGCCGCAGACAGCACATAGTTGAGAGCTTTTTCACTTAAGAACCACTTAAATCACCTTGTCAATTTTGTAAATAAACACTTCACTTATACAACCAGTCCTGCATTAGTCTCTTCAATCTCCACTACATATATCATAGAATTGTGAGTCTAACCTCAGGGAGCATGTTACAAATATGAATCTGACAAGTACTGTTGCAACATCATATGAGATGTGTAGAATTGTTCTGCCACCATCACACACATCACTAGTAGCATCATCCTTGGTATGTGACAACTGAAGGACACAATCTATGGACCACAACATATATTGTACAGCTACGTTGCCAATTTGTTCATCAATAGCTCATCACACACAACTACATCATGTCCAAATAGGAAGAATGCAAGGGGCCCACACATGAGGTATTGGATGTCCAAAATTAGAAAGTCAATTATCTTGGAACAGAACACTGTCACAATTCAGTGTGAGAGTTGCAATGGCTACATGGAACATGTGTGACAATGGGGGATCATTATTTGCCCAGGTATAACAAGCAATGGAAGAAGCTGGGCCTGCGCAGAATATCCATGGTAATCTGTCCTGCCACTTCCATAGGGCCCAATCCTGACACAGGGTACACATGACCTCACACATTGCACTGACACGTCTGTGGAATGCACTTCAGTATGGATGAGAACATATGCAGCTAAGGCTGCAGTTCCACCACACAAAACTAACAACCTTTGGTAAATGCAATGAGTTTAATCAAACTTTTGTGGTCAAAATATAATCTGGGTGGAATGTAGGCAGAGTGTTTCATACACATTATGTACCAAAGATGTACACATGTCACACATATATGTAGGCCACACACAGGTCTCCATAAAACTCCAAATCTACATACGGAGACAGTTGTTGGATAACATTTCCTAGGAAGCATTAGTTTACCCATCATCAACAATGCTTGAGCTGTGTATGTAGTTTTAAATATTATGCTCTGTATGACAACATCACACATCACATATGAAAACACAATACACAATCACAAACCAGAACTATTGCATTGTACTGACTGCCAAACATATGTGGATACACTATAACACTGTAACACACACATTGGTGAAACAGACCAATCACATCCTCATCACATTGTTGCATGGACTGCCACATGTGGCCATACCCAATATTCCACACTGCAGCACAGCCCATGTCATATGTATGTTGATTCAGGGTGCATCTAAGGACAGTGGAAAAAAAACACACAATCAGGAATTCAGTGAAAAAAATCACGCAAATGCATCTAAAACATCCGCAAACCCAAAGAAAATGACACATGGACCCTTAGTGTGAACTCCACCTTTGCACTCCTCTCAATGCTGATTCTAAGTGAAATCGACGCATAAAGGTCATGCATCAGTAGATAAACAACACATGTGCGTTATGCGCCTAAAAAAACCATGCAAATGTCAAATGCGTCCTATAAATACACGCATAACTAAAAACATGACGCACGGGACAGGAAGTGGTGAAATCCTGTCTACAAGTATGGTACAATGGGTATAGTTTCACTTTCTTTTTACAGTCTGTGCCTTTTTGACTGGGCGGTTATGTTTTGGAGCTGGTGGTTGTATCTTGGTTGCATATTGTATTTTGTGGTGTCCCTCCTGTCATTTTGTGTTAAATATTGTCTACATTTTGTCCCAGTAGTTGTGATTTTATGTGTTTTTGTGTATATTTGTATCTGTACTGTGGGGTGTCTGTCCGGCGTAGTTAATGATTTTGGATAGTTGGGATTGATTAGTTAGTGGGCTTAAGTTTCAGTTAATTTTTCTTTTTTCTGCATATTTGAGGTCAACCTTTACCATTAATACCATGTCTGGTAGGGGGAGGTTGACCAGGATGGGAGAGGATGAGTTGGGTGGATTTGTGTGGCTGGTAGCCCACTACCTGCCGATGATGCTGGAGATAGGGGGCCGGGTCATCCAGAGCTACCAGACCGAGGCCAGGCGGCTGCGGTGATGCAAAGTGCTCCACCACCTGAAGAGGGTCTACAAGAACAGCAGGAATGAGCACCAGCTCAAGCATCGCTGGGCAGATCGGGTGGGCAGGGAGCAGGATCTGCTTGATCATTTTGGTGTTGAGATCGGCGGACCTGTTGGTGAGACTCCCATTTGCATACTATTTACTGGAGTGCTGCATGCAATGCTTGTGGACAGGTTGCATGCAACCAGAATGAAGTGTATCTGAGCCAGTCTAGACATGGAGTTTACATGTCCTATCATTATACCAATGCAGGTCAGATGTCTGGTGAGTCAAGCACAACCATCACGAAGTCACACATTTCAGGGGCCATGGCGACACCTGTGCCCAGGCATAGTGTCATGTATGAGATACCAAGGCACCGCCAGCCTACCATTTTTCCCTGGATTGTGTCAACAAAGTTGGGCAATGCATGTATAGCGCCACCTTGTCACCATTTCACGCACATGATCCCTGCCATTATGTCAGCAAAGGGGGCTTACCCGCCTTAGAGGGCAATGCAAATGGGGCATTTGATACCATCAGACAACTTTGCCACATCAGTCATGAATTACTCAACGCATGGTCATTGCAGACTTATAATTGAGCCGCATGTCTATCACAAAGTGCCCCTGGGTGCATTGCAGGGCAAGCTTGAGTACCTGAGTCAAATGTCTTGCAAAGCACCAGGGTAGTGTCATGTATTTATTACACAACTTCCACTTATACCATGTAGTTCCATCTTCAATAGATTGGCCACATATGGGTGTTGCAGGGTGTAGCACCACATGAGTCTCTAGCCCAGTGTAGGTGTACAGATGTGTGTCTCTTACTCACCTGAGTGTCTGTGTCATCATGGTGGTGTGTTTGTTGCAGTGTTTTGCACTAGGATAACTAGCTCACTCTTCTCAAATATCACACACTAAACTTTGTTATCCACTAGTAGTGACTGTGATATGACACTAAGCATGGTTTTCCGTTCATATGTTACAGGTGGACCTGCCCCCTACACAATCGGCAAAGTGGCGCAATTTCAGGACCCAGAAGTCGGCTGGATGGTGACATTGTGTCCCATTGAAAGGATCCTCATGCACCACCAGACAGTCACATCTTGTGAGGCTTGTGGTGCTCAATGGCCAGCATCATGTAAACAAGGTGATGACAAGCCACATGTAGGGCCATATGTGACTAAGAGTGCAGTGCTGTGAGAATATTGGCAGTGGGGCACTCCATCATTCTCACAACACAGGGATGCACCATTTTGAACCCAATTTGGTGCATCACTGTATTGTCATGAAGATAGAGGACTGGGCTGGCAATTGTCCCCCAGCATGGCACTCCATATTTTACACTACATGTATGTAACACGTATGTGGAATGTAATTGGCATGCATGCAGGTCAAGGCCAAACATGTGCTGGCATGGAAATGGGTGTGTAAGGAATATTTTTGGCAGATCAGGTATTGATGGGTGTCTACACCTGGACACATGAATGTAGATGTGATAGACCTATGGATACCAGCTTCCTAGTTGTCAGCCCTCCTAACATATGGTCCATTCCCTGACTCCATGTATGAGTGGGCATGCCTTGGTGGATGACCAGGACAGTTGAGATGATGGATTGCATGGCCATTCCCCCTTAGGCACAGGGGGAGAGGAATACCAAATTTGTAGGTATATGTGATGCTCAGGTGACAGTGGCAGTCAGATTGATCAGGCTTGCATGTATACCTATCAGCACTGACCCCTTATGGTTACTGTAGGAAAGTACCATCTTGCCTGGCATGTTACCCCCATATTTCACTGTATATATGTTGTTTTAGTGTATGTGTCACTAGGACCCTGCCAGCCAGGGTCCCAGTGCTCATAAGTGTGCCCTGTATGTGTTCCCTGTGTGATGACTAATTGTCTCACTGAGGCTCTGCTAACCAGAACCTCAGTGGTTATGCTCTCTCTGCTTTCCAAATTGTCACTAACAGGCTAGTGACCATTTTCACCAATTCACATTGGCATACTGGAACACCCTTATAATTCCCTAGTATATGGTACTGAGGTACCCAGGGTATTGGGGTTCCAGGAGATCCCTATGGGCTGCAGCATTTCTTTTGCCACCCATAGGGAGCTCTGACAATTCTTACACAGGCCTGCCACTGAAGCCTGAGTGAGATAACGTCCACGTTATTTCACAGCCATTTACCACTGCACTTAAGTAACTTATAAGTTACCTATATGTCTAACCTTCACCTGGTGAAGGTTGGGTGCTAAGTTACTTAGTGTGTGGGCACCCTGGCACTAGCCAAGGTGCCCCCACATCGTTCAGGGCAAATTCCCCGGACTTTGTGAGTGTGGGGACACCATTTCATGCGTGCACTATACATAGGTCACTACCTATGCATAGCGTCACAATGGTAACTCCGAACATGGCCATGTAACATGTCTAAGATCATGGAATTGTCACCCCAATGCCATTCTGGCATTGGGGAGACAATTCCATGATCCCCCGAGTCTCTAGCACAGACCCGGGTACTGCCAAACTGCCTTTTCCGGGGTTTCACTGCAGCTGCTGCTACTGCCAACCCCTCAGACAGGTTTCTGCCCTACTGGGGTCCAGCCAGGCCTGGCCCAGGAAGGCAGAAAAAAGGACCTCCTCAGAGAGAGGGTGTTACACCCTCTCCCTTGGGAAAAAGGTGTCAGGGCTGGGGAGGAGTAGCCTCTCCCAGCCTCTGGAAATGCTTTGATGGGCGCAGATGGTGCCCATCTCTGCATAAGCCAGTCTACACCGGTTCAGGGATCCCCCAGCCCTGCTCTGGCGCGAAACTGGACAAAGGAAAGGGGAGTGACCACGCCCCTGACCTGCACCTCCCAGCATCCCAGGGGAGGTGCCCAGAGCTCCTCCAGTGTGCTCCAGACCTCTGCCATCTTGGAAACAGAGGTGTTGCTGGCCCACTGGACTTCTCTGAGTGGCCAGGGCCAGCAGGTGACGTCAGAGACTCCTTCTGATAGGCTCTTACCTGTGTTACTAGCCTATCCTCCTTCCTACGTAGCCAAACCTCCTTTTCTGGCTATTTAGGGTCTCTGCTTTGGGGAATTCTTCAGATACTGAATGCAAGAGCTCACCAGGGTTCCTCTGCATCTCTCTCTTCACCTTCTGCCAAAGGATCAACCGCTGACTGCTCAGGACGCCTGCAAAACCGCAACAAAGTAGCAAAGACGACTACTGCAACCTTGTATCGCTCATCCTGCCACCTTCTCGACCGTTTCCTGGTGGTGCATGCTCTGGGGGTATCCTGCCTCCTTTCTGCACCAGGAGCTCTGAAGAAATCTCCTGTGGGACGACAGAATCTTCCCCCTGCAACCGCAGGCAACAAAAGACTGCATCACCGGTTCTCTGGGTCCCCTCCCAACACGACGAGCGTGGTCCCTGGAACTCATCAACTCTGTCCAAGTGACTCCCACAGTCCAGTGACTCTTCAGTCCAAGTTTGGTGGAGGTAAGTCCTTGCCTCCCCACGCTAGACTGCATTGCTGGGTACCACGTGATTTGCAGCTGCGCCGGCTCCTGTGCACTCTTCCAGGATTTCCTTCGTGCACAGCCAAGCCTGGGCCCCCGACACTCTAACCTGCAGTGCACAACCTTCTGAGTTGTCCTCCGGCGTCATGGGACTCCCTTTTGTGACTTCGGGTGGACTCTAGTTCACTCCTCTTCCAAGTGCCTTTTCCGGTACTTCTGTGGGTGCTGCCTGCTTCTGTGAGGGCTCCCTGACTTGGTGGGCGCCCCTTCTGTCTCCCCATCCAAGTGGCAACATCCTGGTCTCTCCTGGGCCACAGCAGCATCCAAAAACCCTAACCACAACCCTTGCAGCTAGCAAGGCTTGTTTGCGGTCTTTCTGCGTGGGAACACCTCTGCAAGCTTCTTCACGACGTGGGACATCCATCCTCCAAAGGGGAAGTTCCTAGTCCTCTTCGTTCTTGCAGAAACCAAAGCTTCTTCCATCCGGTGGCAGCTTCTTTGCACCCTCAGCTGGCATTTCCTGGGCATCTGCCCACTCTCGACATTGTCACGACTCTTGGACTTGGTCCCCTTGTTTCACAGGTACACAGGCACGGAAATCCACTGTTGTTGCTTTGCTGGTGTTGGTCTTCCTTGCAGAAACTCCCTATCACGACTTCTGTGCTCTCTGGGGGTTATAGGTGCACTTTACACCTACTTTTCAGGGTCTTGGGGTGGGCTATTTTTCTAACCCTCACTGTTTTCTTACAGTCCCAGCGACCCTCTACAAGCTCACATAGGTTTGGGGTCCATTCGTGGTTTGCATTCCACTTTTGGAGTATATGGTTTGTGTTGCCCCTATACCTATGTGCTCCTATTGCAATCTACTGTAATTTTACATTGCTTGCATTACTTCCTTTGCTATTACTGCATATTTTTGGTATTGTGTACATATATCTTGTGTATATTTGGCATCCTCATACTGAGGGTACTCACTGAGATACTTTTGGCATATTGTCATAAAAATAAAGTACCTTTATTTTTAGTATATCTGTGGTACAGAGTGTAAGTACCCCTTGGTACCCACTACAAGCCAGGCCAGCCTCCTACAGTTAGCAACAGCATCCCATCCTCCCAATAACATGTTCAAGTTACTGGTGAAGGTTGGTTGAAAATTGACACAGATGATGAGGACGTTTGGGCCTGATCTATGTGAAGTTTGCACTGCCTTTGCATTATTACATAATACTCAAACGCAATGCAAACCTCCATGTGTTTGGTTCATATTCTTGTTTTGCGTCGGCCTTGGAGTCAATGAAATGATGCTAAGGCTGCGAAGTCCTTACATTTATCAGGGCCATTGTCTTTTCTGGAATGTGAGTTGGAGTGCATGTGTAATTAGATGTAGAAGTGTATGCTAATAATCTGTACATACTACACACAATACTGACACGGATGGTTGCCTGTCTCCATTTAACAGCTGCCAACATGACCAATGAGGAACTGTGTGTGTTCCAAAAGAGGACAGTCCACTCCCGCCATATCCTGGCAGTGGAACCTGGGTTACGGAGAATGACTCACCGCTATTGTGCCGAGAGGTCAACAGGGGAATGGCAGGCATTCACACAAGTGGGCCCCACACTGGCAGAGGCCCCCACACTGGCAGAGGCCACACAGAAGAGACCCAACTCCACAGCATTGCAGGGGGGCACAGGTGCCACTTCGTCAACACCTACAACTGCAACAGCTTCAACCTTGGTGCAACAGCCCACACCACCTGCTGCCATAGACCCTAAAATGCTTCAGGATCTGCAGAGGGATGTTTCCCTGGTTTTGCAACGGTTGGACAGTTTGGAGAAGATGTTGCTGGCAACGCAAAGAGACTTAAATATATTTAAAAAACCCTCAAGAAGGCCAAACTTTGAGTGTCATCGGAACTGTCATCGGAACTGTCACCTCCACGTTCTGTCCCCTCCCTCCTCATTTTTATTCATTTTTTATAGTGAGTTTTAGGGGGTTAGTGTTAGGTTAGTGTAGGTATGTAGTTTAGACAGGATTAGGGGTTTTTGGGGGGGTTACCTATTACGTGATAATTAATGGGTGGGTGGATGGGTGTTGGGGTATATATGTGTGTAAAAAAAGAAAAAGAAAAATACAAAAAAATACATATTTGTTTAGATTTAGTTAGTATAAGTGTGGTATAAGTATATGTTGTCCTGCATGTGTCTGTCTCATAACTTAAGGGAGGTGGGGGGCCAATATTCCTGCACTCTTGTACTTACACTCTGTGTATGAGGTGTTTATTTACAAGTGTCATAGTGCAATATTTACAATGTCCAATTATGAAATCCATTCAACTGTGACAAAACACATATCCAGGGTTGAAGGACATATCATGAGACATGCTTGGGTGAAGTGCCGTTGAGTGCGGAGGAACATGATTTGCCAATTTGTAGGTGAGAGACAATGACAGTCCATAGCAGACAGGTCAACAGTGTGTCTTTGAAGAGTGCACATATCCAACTGTGCTAACACTGGCATGATTTCAAGCACAGGACAAAGGAAACCACTGCCCATGTGGCATGGGCTGGTGCTACTGCGAACTCTTATGGGCGAAGGTGATCTGTTCCACATCTTCATCCTCCAATGTGTGTGCTGTCTCCTCTGACCTTGATGGTGATGGTGGGGAGGTAGAGGGGGCCACACACACTTCAGTGGTTGGAGATGTGGAGTCCCAATTCCCGGCAGGTGCCATCTGTGGCACTACATATGGAATCACTGCAGCAAGGAGGAACTGTTGATTTTTTAGAATAGCAGCAACATCCCGGTGGTAGGCAGACATGTCTGCCCTGAGGGAGACCAGTTCCTGGTGCATGAGTCCATCTTGTTTTCAAGCACACTGCTGCCAGTTTGGGAGGGAAGTTGTTGTGGCCTCTCCCTCATGGCAGCAGCTATGTCCCTCAGACACTGCTGGACTCCATGCAGTGGGGAGTGTGTGCCTCGTTTGGCTGCAGTCTGTTCATTGGCCGTGACGAGGCACATGCGCATACCCTTTAGGATGGCTGCCACAGTCTCCATCCCCACCCGCACCTCCTTCTCCAGCTCCCGCTGGACTCCTACCACTGTCCTTTCAAAGCTGGTCCCTGGGTCCTCGGAGTCCTCAGCTGTGTTGGTGCTGGCAGATCGTACTATTGGGGTGTTGGGTGAGGCATCTGGGATGGCTGCTACATCATTTGTCATCCTTGCGACCGTAGGTGGTGTCTGGAGGGATATGAGGACTTCTTGGAGGGTCTCTTGGCTGATGGTTGTCAGCTGGTCATCCAGGTCATCCGGGAACTCCAAGACAGGCAGATCAGCAGGAGAGACATCATCCTCTGCAACAAGATGATGTAAAATCAATCTTTCATTGTTGTGGCAGTTGACATGTCACTGACTTGCTATTGGAGGCTCATTGTCATCTTACTTCCCAAACATTGTTCCTGTACATCATGGTTGCAGTCTATCATCCCATTGCCCCACCTGAGTGTCACATGAGGGGCAGCTCAGGTGGCGCAATTGTCTGTGTCATATCTACTAGGTGTGATGTATATCCTTTTTGTGGCTTAAAACTATCTTATTATTGTCAACCCTCCCTATGCATCCATTTGCATGGTAGGGCCTTGCAATGGGTGTTGCAGTGGTCAAGCCACAGCATCACTGTAGGAGGCTGGACTGGCTTGTAGTGAGTACCTAGGGGTACTTGCACCTTGCACCAGGCCCAGTTATCCCTTATTAGTGTATAGGGTGTCTAGCAGCTTAGGCTGATAGATAATGGTAGCTTAACAGAGCAGCTTAGGCTGAACTAGGAGACGAGTGAAGCTCCTACAGTATCACTAGTGTCATATGCACAATATCATAAGAAAACACAATACACAGATATACTAAAAATAAAGGTACTTTATTTTTATGACAATATGCCAAAAGTATCTCAGTGAGTACCCTCAGTATGAGGATAGCAAATATACACAAGATATATGTACACAATACCAAAATATGCAGTAATAGTATTAGAAAACAGTGCAAACAATGTATAGTTACAATAGGATGCAATGGGGACACATAGGGATAGGGGCAACACAAACCATATACTCCAAAAGTGGAATGCGAACCACGAATGGACCCCAAACCTATGTGACCTTGTAGAGGGTCGCTGGGACTATTAGAAAATAGTAAGGGTTAGAAAAATAGCCCACCCCAAGACCCTGAAAAGTGAGTGCAAAGTGCACTAAAGTTCCCCAAAGGACATAGAAGTCGTGATAGGGGAATTCTGCAGAAAAGACACAAACCAGCAATGCAGCAACGATGGATTTCCAGTTGAGGGTACCTGTGGAACAAGGGGACCAAGTCCAAAAGTCACAAGCAAGTCGGAGATGGGCAGATGCCCAGGAAATGCCAGCTGTGGGTGCAAAGAAGCTGCTACTGGACAGTAGAAGCTGAGGTTTCTGCAGGAACGACAAGGGCTAGAGACTTCTCCTTTAGAGGATGGATCACACACGCCGAGGAGAGTCGTGCAGAAGTGTTTTCCCGCTGAAAGACCGCCAACAAGCCTTGCTAGCTGCAAATTGTGTGGTTAGGGTTTTTGGATGCTGCTGTGGCCCAGGAGGGACCAGGATGTCGGCAATTGTGTCTAGGGACAGAGGGGGCGTCGAGCAAGACAAGGAGCCCTCTCAGAAGCAGGCAGCACCCGCAGAAGTGCCAGAACAGGCACTACAAAGATGCGTGAAACGGTGCTCACCTGAAGTCGCACAAAGGAGTCCCACGTTGCCGGAGGACAACTTAGGAGGTTGTGCAATGCAGGTGAGAGTGCCGTGGACCCAGGCTGGACTGTGCACAAAGGATTTCCGCCGGAAGTGCACGGAGGCCGGAGTAGCTGCAAAAGTCGCGGTTCCCAGCAATGCAGTCTGGCGTGGGGAGGCAAGGACTTACCTCCACCAATCTTGGACTGAAGAGTCACTGGACTGTGGGAGTCACTTGGACAGAGTTGCTGGATTCAAGGGACCTCGCTCGTCGTGCTGAGAGGAGACCCAGGGTACCGATGATGCAGTTCTTTGGTGCCTGCGGTTGCAGGGGGACGATTCCGTCGACCCACGGGAGATTTCTTCGGAGCTTCTGGTGCAGAGAGGAGGCAGACTACCCCCACAGCATGCACCACCAGGAAAACAGTCGAGAAGGCGGGAGGATCAGCGTTACAGAGTTGCAGTAGTCGTCTTCGCTACTTTGTTGCAGTTTTGCAGGCTTCCAGCACGGTCAGCAGTCAATTCCTTGGCAGAAGGTGAAGAGAGAGATGCAGAGGAACTCGGATGAGCTCTTGCATTCGTTATCTAAGGAATACCCAAAGACAGAAACCCTAAATAGCCAGAAAAGAGGGTTTGGCTACCTAGGAGAGAGGATAGGCTAGCAACACCTGAAGGAGCCTATCAGAAGGAGTCTCTGACGTCACCTGCTGGCCCTGGCCACTCAGAGCAGTCCAGTGTGCCAGCAGCACCTCTGTTTCCAAGATGGCAAAGGTCTGGAGCACACTGGAGGAGCTCTGGGCACCTCCCAGGGGAGGTGCAGGTCAGGGGAGTGGTCACTCCCCTTTCCTTTGTCCAGTTTCGCGCCAGAGCAGGGCTGAGGGGTCCCTGAACCGGTGTAGACTGGCTTATGCAGAAATGGGCACCATGTGTGCCCATGAAAGCATTTCCAGAGGCTGGGGGAGGCTACTCCTCCCCTGCCTTCACACCATTTTCCAAAGGGAGAGGGTGTAACACCCTCTCTCAGAGGAAGTCCTTTGTTCTGCCATCCTGGGCCAGGCCTGGCTGGACCCCAGGAGGGCAGAAGCCTGTCTGAGGGGTTGGCAGCAGCAGCAGCTGCAGTGAAACCCCGGGAAAGGCAGTTTGGCAGTACCAGGGTCTGTGCTACAGACCACTGGGATCATGGGATTGTGCCAACTATGCCAGGATGGTATAGAGGGGGCAATTCCATGATCATAGACATGTTACATGGCCATATTCGGAGTTACCATTGTGAAGCTACATATAGGTAGTGACCTATATGTAATGCACGCGTGTAATGGTGTCCCCGCACTCACAAAGTCCTGGGAATTGGCCCTGAACAATGTGGGGGCACGTTGGCTAGTGCCAGGGTGCCCACACACTAAGTAACTTAGCACCCAACCTTTACCAGGTAAAGGTTAGACATATAGGTGACTTATAAGTTACTTAAGTGCAGTGTAAAATGGCTGTGAAATAACGTGGACGTTATTTCACTCAGGCTGCAGTGGCAGGCCTGTGTAAGAATTGTCAGAGCTCCCTATGGGTGGCAAAAGAAATGCTGCAGCCCATAGGGATCTCCTGGAACCCCAATACCCTTGGTACCTCAGTACCATATACTAGGGAATTATAAGGGTGATCCAGTAAGCCAATGTGAATTGGTAAAATTGGTCACTAGCCTGTTAGTGACAATTTGAAAGAAATGACAGAGCATAACCACTGAGGTTCTGATTAGCAGAGCCTCAGTGAGACAGTTAGTCATAACACAGGTAACACATTCAGGCACACTTATGAGCACTGGGGCCCTGGCTGGCAGGGTCCTAGTGACACATACAACTAAAACAACATATATACAGTGAAGAATGGGGGTAACATGCCAGGCAAGATGGTACTTTCCTACACAACCCCCCCCCAAACGAAGGACAATAAGACTAGCAATGAACTGATGAGTCTTCATTGTCTAAGTGGAAATATCTGGAGAATCCATCTGCATTGGAGTGGCTACTCCCAGGCCTATGTTCCACTGTATAGTCCATTCCCTGTAGGGATATGGACCACCTCAATAATTTAGGATTTTCACCTTTCATTTGTTTTAGCCAAAGTAGAGGTTTGTGGTCTGTCTGAACAATGAAGTGAGTGCCAAACAAGTATGGCCTCAACTTCTTCAGTGCCCAGACCACAGCAAAGGCCTCCTTCTCAATGGCAGACCAACACTTTTCTCTAGGGTTCAACCTCCTACTAATAAAAGCAACAGGTTGATCCTGGCCCTCAGAATTAAGTTGTGATAGGACTGCCCCTACTCCTAATTCAGATGCATCAGTTTAGACATAGAATTGTTTAGAGTAACAAGGCCTTTTCAGGACAGGTGCAGAGCACATGGCCTGCTTCAGCTCCTCAAAAGCTTTCTGACAGCTAGCTGTCCACAATACCTTTTTAGGCATTTTCTTGGATGTGAGGTCATTAAGAGGGGCTGCAATGGAGCCATAGGGGGTCATTCCGACCCCGGCGGGCCGGGGATGCGGGAGCACCGCCAACAGGCTGGCGGTGCCCCGCAGGGCATTCTGACCGCGGCGGTTTGGCCGCAGTCAGACCAGGAAAACCGGCGGTCTCCCGCCGGTTTTCCGCTGCCCTGGGAATCCCCCATGGCGGCGCAGCTTGCTGGGCCGCCATGGGGGATTCCGACCCCCTCACGCCATCCTGTTCCTGGCGGTTCCGACCGCCAGGAACAGGATGGCGGTGAGGGGTGTCATGGGGTCCCTGGGGGCCCCTGCAGTGCCCATGCCATTGGCACTGCAGGGGCCCCCGTAAGAGGGCCCCACTTTGAATTCCAGTGTCTGCTCAGCAGACACTGGAATTCGCGACGGGTGCAACTGCACCCGTCGTACCTTCCCACTCCGCCGGCTCCGTTCGGAGCCGGCTTCCTCGTGGGAAGGGGTTTCCCGCTGGGCTGGCGGGCAGCCTTCTGGCGGTCGCCCGCCAGCCCAGCGGGAAAGCCAGAATGGCCTCCGCGGTCTTTCGACCGCGGAGCGGCCATATGGCGGTTCCCTCCAGGCGCTCAGCTCCCGCCGCCCGCCGGGGTCTGAATGACCCCCATAGTTCTTAATGAACCTCCTGTAATACCCAGTGAGGCCTAAAAAGGCTCTCACCTGGGTCTGAGTGGTAGGGGGAACCCAATCTATAATAGCTTGGATTTTCCCCTGAAGTGGTGCAATCTGGTCTCCACCAACCAGGTGTCCCAGATAAACCACCTTCCCCTGCCCTATCTGGCACTTTGAAGCCTTGATAGTGAGGCCTGCCTTTTGCAGGGCCTCTAAAACTTTCCATAGGTGGACCAGGTGTTCATCCCAACTGGAGCTAAAGACAGCTATATCGTCCAAATATGCTGCACTAAAAGCTTCCAGCCCTTGCAGGACTGTGTTCACCAACCTCTGAAAAGTGGCAGGTGCATTTTACAATCCAAAAGGCATTACTGTGAATTGGTAATGTCCTCCAATGGTTGAAAATGCAGTTTTTGCTTTTGCATCTTCTGATAATTTGATCTGCCAATACCCTTCAGTCAAGTCAAAAGTGCTTAGATACTTGGCAGATGCCAGTGTATCTATGAGCTCATCTGCCCTGGGTATAGGGTGAGCATCAGTTTTGGTTACCTGGTTGAGACCTCTGTAGTCAACACAAAACCGCATTTCCTTTTTTCCATCCTTGGAATGAGGTTTTGGTACAAGTACCACAGGAGAAGCCCATGGACTTTCAGAGTGCTCAACCACTCCCAGTTCTAACATTTTCTGCACCTCTTGCTTCATGCAGTCTCTGACATGGTCAGGCTGCCTATAGATTTTACTTTTGACAGGCAAGCTGTCTCCAGTATCTATAGTGTGCTCACACCAAGAAGTGGTACCTGGCACAGTAGAGAAGTGTTCAGAAAACTGACCCAGGAGATTTATGCAATGGTCTCTCTGCTCAGCAGTGAGACAATCAGCCAAAACTACACCTTCCACTAGAGCATCTTGCTCTGTGGAAGAGAAGAGATCAGGGAGAGGGTCACTCTCTTCTTCCTGTCCCTCATCAGTTGCCATGAGCAGGGTGAGATCAGCCCTGTCATAGTAGGGTTTCAGGCGATTGACATGGAGCACCCTAAGGGGACTCCTGGCAGTGCCTAAGTCAACTAAGTAGGTGACTTCACCCTTCTTTTCAACAATTATGTGGGGTCCACTCCATTTATCTTGGAGTGCTCTTGGGGCCACAGGCTCCAAGACCCACACTTTCTGCCCTGGTTGGAACTGAACCAAAACAGCCTTCTGATCGTGCCATTGCTTTTGGAGCTCTTGGCTGGCCTGAAGGTTTTTACTGGCCTTTTTCATGTACTCAGCCATCCTTGATCTGAGGCCAAGTACATAGTCCACTATGTCTTGTTTTGGAGCTTTTAAAGGTTGTTCCCAACCCTCCTTGACAAGTGTTAGAGGACCTCTTACTGGGTGTCCAAAGAGGAGTTCAAAGGGGCTGAAGCCCACTCCTTTCTGGGGTACCTCCCTGTAAGCAAAAAGGAGGCATGGTAAAAGGATATCCCATCTCCTGCGGAGTTTTTCAGGGAGTCCCATAATCATGCCTTTGAGAGTTTTGTTAAATCTCTCCACCAGTCCATTTGTTTGTGGATGATAGGGTGTAGTGAACTTGTATGTCACACCACACTCCTTCCACATGGCCTTTAAGTAAGCAGACATGAAATTGCTTCCCCTGTCTGATACTACTTCCTTTGGGAAGCCCACCCTGGAAAATATTCCCAGGAGGGCCTTTGCCACTGCAGGTGCTGTAGTGGTCCTTAGAGGAATTGCTTCAGGATATCTTGTGGCATGGTCCACTACCACCAAGATAAACCTATTGCCTGAAGCAGTAGGAGGGTCAAGGGGGCCAACTATGTCAACCCCTACCCTTTCAAAGGGAACCCCAACCACAGGCAGTGGAATAAGGGGTGCCTTTGGGGTGCCACCTGTCTTTCCACTGGCTTGACAGGTTTCACAGGACTTACAAAATTATTTTGTGTCCTCAGACATTCTAGGCCAATGAAACAAGGGAACAAGCCTGTCCCAAGTTTTCATTTGTCCCAGATGTTCAGCTAAGGGAATGTCGTGGGCTAGAGTTAGGAGGAACTTTCTGTACTCCTGAGGAATCACTAACCTCCTGGCAGTTCCAGGTTTAGGATCCCTTGCTTCAGTGTACAAGAGGTTGTCCTCCCAGTAAACTCTGTGAGAGTCACTGACATCCCCCTTTGCTTGTTTGACAGCTTGCTGTCTTAGACCCTCTAGTGTGGGACAGGTATGCTGTGCCACACTCAGCTCCTCCCTGGCAGGCCCCCCTTCACCCAAAAGCTCAGCAGTGTCTGCTTCCAGCTCCTCTGGTGTAGGTTCTGCACAGGGTGGAAATTCTTCTTCCTCAGAAGTAGAATCCACTGTAGAGGGAGGGATAGTAGGAAGTGCTTTACTTCTACTAGCCCTAGCTTTAGGGAGCACTTGGTCCATTGTTCCAGGATCCAAGTCACCCTGTCCTTTTTGCTTTTTGGCCTGAGCCCTGGTTAAAGCAAAAATATGCCCTGGGATGCCCAGCATTGCTGCATGGGCCTCCAACTCCACATCTGACCAAGCTGATGTCTCTAAATCATTTCCTAGTAGACAGTCTGCAGGTAAATCTGAGGCTACCACAACTTTCTTTGGACCAGTAACCCCCCCCAGTTGAGATTTACAACAGCCATGGGGTGGCTAAGTGTGTTGTTGTGAGCATCGGTTACTTGGTACTGGTGACCAAGTAGGTGTTGTTCAGGGTGGACCAGTTTCTCTATTACCATAGTAACACTGGCACCAGTGTCCCTGTAGGCCTGAACCTCAACACAATTTATTAGGGTTAGTTGCTTGTACTTATCCATGTTAAGGGGACAAGCAACCAAGGTGGCTAAATCAATAGCCCCCTCAGAGACTAACACAGCATCTGTGGTCTCCCTAATCAGACCAACCCCAACTAAGTTACCAAAAGTGAGCCCAGCTACTCCCTTGGATTGGCTATTAGTAGGTTTGCTCCCACCACCACTGCTATTAGTAGGGACACTAGGTGTAGCAGTAGGGGTTGTAGTGGTAGGAGGCTTGGTGCTTTTCTTTGGACAACTGGGATCTGTTGTCCAATGGCCTTTTATTTTACATGAATAGCACCATGGTTTCTTTTCTTTGTTTTGATTAGAAGAGGATTTGGGCCCACCACCCCCACCAGAGTGTTTTTGTGGGCCTGATGAAGACTCATTTTTAGATTTGTCCCCACCCTTGTCAGAAGACTTACCATCCTTCTTCTTGTTGCCATCTTTGTCACCCCCTATATGAACTTTTCTGTTCACCCTTGTTCTGACCCATTTGTCTGCCTTCTTTCCCAATTCTTGGGGAGAGGTCAGATCAGAGTCCACCAGGTACTGGTGCAACAAATCAGACACACAGTTATTAAGTATATGCTCTCTCAGGATCAAGTTATACAGGCTTTCATAATCAGTAACTTTATTGCCATGTAACCACCCCTCCAAGGCCTTCACTGAATGGTCAACAAAATCAACCCAGTCTTGTGAAGACTCCTTTTTGGTCTCTCTGAACTTCATCCTGTACTGTTCAGTGGTTAAGCCATAACCATCCAGGAGTGCATTCTTAAGAACTGCAAAATTATTGGCATCACTTTCTTTTACAGTAAGGAGCCTATCCCTACCCTTTCCACTAAATGATAGCCATAGGATAGCAGCCCACTGCCTTTGAGGGACATCCTGTACAACACAGGCCCTCTCAAGTGCAGCAAACCACGTGTTAATGTCATCCCCCTCCTTATAAGGGGGAACTATCTTGTGCAGATTCCTGGAATCATGCTCTTTTGCAGGATGACTATGGGGAATACTGCTGCTGCCACCGTGGGTTTCAAAACCCAACTTCTGTCTTTTTTTCTCTAGTTCTAAGGACTGTCTATCCAAATCCAGCTGTTGCTTCTTGAGCTTCAGTCTGGTTTGTTCCACTCTCAATTTATTGAGCTCCCTTTCTAACAATCTGTCATCAGGGTGGGTGGGAGGGACATGTCTAGAAACAGGAGTATGATGTGAAAGGACAGAAGGAGACCTGTCCCTAACAGAAGGCACCCTAACAGCTTGGCTCATAGAGACATCACTTCTACTATGGTGAGAAGGAATACTCTTACTGAGATGTAAGACCACACTTTCTGTATGATGTGACTCAACATTAGTTCCAACTATGCTAGGTTGTCTGCTAGGGGGCAGGCTTGGAAGTTTCCCTCCCACTTCTTTTGCTAGGGGTGCCCCAGAATCAGAGTGGGAACCATCAGCTAACTTTTCAACAGTTGTGCCAGCTCTGGCCTTATCCTGTTCAATAAGCATATTCACTAACAGTTCTCTAGAAGGATTCTTCCTTACACTTAAACCTCTAGCTATGCAGAGACTCCTTGCTTCTTTCCAGCTAAGGTTATCATAGGCAAGTTTAGACAGATCAACAGTTTGGCCTGTGCCAGACATTTTAGACAGTGTTTAAGTGACAGAAAAAGTGAAGAAAAAGTTTTTCAGAACTTTTAGAAAGACAGAAAAAAACTTGTAAAACTTTTTAAGAACTTTTTGAAAGTTCTATAAGTACTTTTCAGCACTTTAGAAAAGAAGTGAGAAAAGAAATGCAAAACTTTTTGGTTAGGTGTACATACACTGAACTTGTTTTGTATATTTTTCTCTTATGAAAAGTACAATGACAAAAGTGGTAAGTAGTTACAGAGCACTTATCCCATAACTGCACAACCAATGTAGGAGGCTGGACTGGCTTGTAGTGAGTACCTAGGGGTACTTGCACCTTGCACCAGGCCCAGTTATCCCTTATTAGTGTATATGGTGTCTAGCAGCATAGGCTGATAGATAATGGTAGCTTAGCAGAGCAGCTTAGGCTGAACTAGGAGACGAGTGAAGCTCCTACAGTACCACTAGTGTCATATGCACAATATCATAAGAAAACACAATACACAGATATACTAAAAATAAAGGTACTTTATTTTTATGACAATATGCCAAATGTATCTCAGTGAGTACCCTCAGTATGAGGATAGCAAATATACACAAGATATATGTACACAATACCAAAATATGCAGTAATAGTATTAGAAAACAGTGCAAACAATGTATAGTTACAATAGGATGCAATGGGGACACATAGGGATAGGGGCAACACAAACCATATACTCCAAAAGTGGAATGCGAACCACGAATGGACCCCAAATCTATGTGACCTTGTAGAGGGTCGCTGGGACTATTAGAAAATAGTAAGGGTTAGAAAAATAGCCCACCCCAAGACCCTGAAAAGTGAGTGCAAAGTGCACTAAAGTTCCCCAAAGGACATCGAAGTCGTGATAGGGGAATTCTGCAGGAAAGACACAAACCAGCAATGCAACAACGATGGATTTCCAGTCGAGGGTACCTGTGGAACAAGGGGACCAAGTCCAAAAGTCACAAGCAAGTCGGAGATGGGCAGATGCCCAGGAAATGCCAGCTGTGGGTGCAAAGAAGCTGCTACTGGACAGTAGAAGCTGAGGTTTCTGCAGGAACGACGAAGGCTAGAGACTTCCCCTTTGGAAGATGGATCCCCCACGCCGTGGAGAGTCGTGCAGATGTGTTTTCCCGCCGAAAGACCGCCAACAAGCCTTGCTAGCTGCAAATCGTGCAGTTAGGGTTTTTGGATGCTGCTGTAGCCCAGGAGGGACCAGGATGTCGCCAATTGCGTCTGGGGACAGAGGGGGCGTCGAGCAAGACAAGGAGCCCTCTCAGAAGCAGGCAGCACCCGCAGAAGTGCCAGAAACAGGCACTACGAAGATGCTTGAAATGGTGCTCACCCGAAGTCGCACAAAGGAGTCCCACGTCGCCGGAGGACAACTTAGGAGGTCGTGCAATGCAGGCTACAGTGCCGTGGACCCAGGCTGGACTGTGCACAAAGGATTTCCGCCGGAAGTGCACGGAAGCCGGAGTAGCTGCAAAAGTCGCGGTTCCCAGCAATGCAGTCTGGCGTAGGGAGGCAAGGACTTATCTCCACCAAACTTGGACTGAAGAGTCACTGGACTGTGGGAGTCACTTGGACAGAGTTGCTGGATTCAAGGGACCTCGCTCGTCGTGCTGAGAGGAGACCCAGGGTACCGGTGATGCAGTTCTTTGGTGCCTGCGGTTTCAGGGGGACGATTCCATCGACCCACGGGAGATTTCTTCGGAGCTTCTAGTGCAGAGAGGAGGCAGACTACCCCCACAGCATGCACCACCAGGAAAACAGTCGAGAAGGCGGCAGGATCAGCGTTACAGAGTTGCAGTAGTCGTCTTTGCTACTTTGTTGCAGTTTTGCAGGCTTCCAGCACGTTCAGCAGACGATTCCTTGGCAGAAGGTGAAGAGAGAGATGCAGAGGAACTCGGATGAGCTCTTGCATTCGTTATCTAAGGAATCCCCAAAGACAGAGACCCTAAATAGCCAGAAAAGAGGGTTTGGCTACCTAGGAGAGAGGATAGGCTAGCAACACCTGAAGGAGCCTATCAGAAGGAGTCTCTGACGTCACCTGCTGGCCCTGGCCACTCAGAGCAGTCCAGTGTTCCAGCAGCACCTCTGTTTCCAAGATGGCAGAGGTCTGGAGCACACTGGAGGAGCTCTGGGCACCTCCCAGGGGAGGTGCAGGTCAGGGGAGTGGTCACTCCCCTTCCCTTTGTCCAGTTTCGCGTCAGAGCAGGGCTGAGGGGTCCCTGAACCGGTGTAGACTGGCTTATGCAGAAATGGGCACCATGTGTGCCCATGAAAGCATTTCCAGAGGCTGGGGGAGGCTACTCCTCCCCTGTCTTCACACCATTTTCCAAAGGGAGAGGGTGTAACACCCTCTCTCAGAGGAAGTCCTTTGTTCTGCCATCCTGGGCCAGGCCTGGCTGGACCCCAGGAGGGCAGAAGCCTGTCTGAGGGGTTGGCAGCAGCAGCAGCTGCAGTGAAACCCCGGGAAAGGCAGTTTGGCAGTACCAGGGTCTGTGCTACAGACCACTGGGATCATGAGATTGTGCCAACTATGCCAGGATGGCATAGAGGGGGCAATTCCATGATCATAGACATGTTACATGGCCATATTCGGAGTTACCATTGTGAAGCTACATATAGGCAGTGACCTATATGTAGTGCACGCGTGTAATGGTGCCCCCGCACTCACAAAGTCCTGGGAATTGGCCCTGAACAATGTGGGGGCACCTTGGCTAGTGCCAGGGTGCCCACACACTAAGTAACTTAGCACCCAACCTTTACCAGGTAAAGGTTAGACATATAGGTGACTTATAAGTTACTTAAGTGCAGTGTAAAATGGCTGTGAAATAACGTGGACGTTATTTCACTCAGGCTGCAGTGGCAGGCCTGTGTAAGAATTGTCAGAGCTCCCTATGGGTGGCAAAAGAAATGCTGCAGCCCATAGGGATCTCCTGGAACCCCAATACCCTGGGTACCTCAGTACCATATACTAGGGAAATATAAGGGTGTTCCAGTAAGCCAATGTGAATTGGTAAAATTGGTCACTAGCCTGTTAGTGACAATTTGAAAGAAATGAGAGAGCATAACCACTGAGGTTCTGATTAGCAGAGCCTCAGTGAGACAGTTAGTCATAACACAGGTAACACATTCAGGCACACTTATGAGCACTGGGGCCCTGGCTGGCAGGGTCCTAGTGACACATACAACTAAAACAACATATATACAGTGAAAAATGGAGGTAACATGCCAGGCAAGATGGTACTTTCCTACAATCAGACAAGGCAATATGCCCCTGTCCCAGTCGTACATGCTTCATATACACCTGCGAGGTATTGAAACCTTGCATCACCCCAGGGATGGCATTGCCAGGACACTATGCTGTTGTTTCCTCATGTTGATGTTTGTGCTACATTGCACAGCACACACAAACCTAGCAGATTTCCATTTTGTCTTCTGTCTGTGCTTGAAAGTGCACCTTCCTACACAGCTATGATCTCCCCCTCAATGCAGCCTTCCTAGCACTGTGATGCAAGCTAAACTTACACAGGCACAGGGTTAGACCCTGGGATGGCCAGCATGGGTATCCTTTTTTGCTATGTACATCATTTTGTATATGACAGTGCCTGATGGTAACTTAGTTCATGGACCTAGCCAGTGAACTAGAGTTGAACTTAGGTCAGGGCCTCGAGCTTGTTTGTTGGTGATTTTGCAGATAGTCATACTTGTCGCTCATTTCAAGTGCGACAGCCCTGTGACCACCTGACTACAATTGTCTAAATGACCCCCCCAACAGCGCAGGTGGTAGTGGCACATGTTGTCAATGGGGAATCCCCCATGGGCCAATGGCCTGGCACTGGCAGGTTTCCAGCAGCTTACAGACTGGTAATGCCACCTGTCTTGTGACAACAGACCAGTATTACGATCAACGCTCCCCTCCAGGTCTGTTCCCACTTTTCCACCAACCATTGTATGGCGGTGAAACCCCCATGCAAATGTTGGTGGTGATGTGTGCCCCTGGGTGCCCCTGCACAGCCCATGCACCTGGCATGGGCAGTGCAGGGGGTCCCAAGCCCTGGCCCTTTGCCCTTTACACTGCCTGATTTGCAGTGTGTCTTGTCACACCTAATGCACCCCAAGACTGGCACTGACTCAATTTGATCCATCAACAATGTTGTGCTAAGTGCCCCACAGAGCTACCAAGAGCAGACAGATTTCCACCCGCCATCCCAATGTGTGACACATACTGGCAACCGCAAATGGTACACTGCACTGGCAGTCTTACCAACACCAGACTTGCCCATGCACCACCCACCACCCATCAATGTGGCATTATACACCATTATGTTGACAGTCATACACCACGTGTTGTATGAGTGTGTTTATTTCCCCATTCCTATGTGTCTCACATGGCTGTGTCAGCGTATTTACGGGCTTAGCATGTAGCTGTTGAGACCTACAGTTTGCTATCTGTGGTACATATTTTCTGTAGTGGCCAATTTCTGTTGAGCATCAAGATGTGGGGTTCCACGCTACAGCAGTTTAGTTGGTCTGGGTAGTGGCATGTTTCCAGTGATACAGGACCAGCCTGCTATTCCCCCAGCGCCTGCTCAGTTTATTTTTCCCTGCACCCAGGGGGCATCCTCACTGCATGATGGAGTGGTGTCCGCCTTATGTGGATGTGTTGTCAATGTGCGGGGTATTGGTGCTACGGACACATCTTTGGGTGCTGTTGGGACGTTTGCAATGAATTCTGTGTTGTGAGGTGCAGCACCCATGTGTTTGGGCAATGAGGCAAGGCAGATGGAGGGTGTTACTGCAAGGGACACCACCATGACGTAACCCCAGGAATGGTATTGACTGAATACCTAGTCTCTGAAGTCTTGGTCATGTTGGTAGGGTTAATATGACTATATGCAAGGGATGGTGACACAACTAGAGGCACTGTCATTATACATGTCATTCATCCCAGGTGCTGCATATATACATGTAGGTATTTAGGCCTAGTGATTGACATATGTCCAGGTTGTGTATGTGCTGTGGTGCATGGCACTACCAAGGCGAAGGTACATGTGTAGCTTACGTCAGCATGGTACAACTTGCTTCATGTGCAATGTGTCCTTCTGCGCTCCTTTGACATGCATTGTGTGAGTTCTATATGCCTCCCCCTTCTTTCACTTGATAATTTAGCCATGCAACTTACCCTGCATTTCCTGGTAGTCTGCGCTGTCCTGTCCTGCGATTCCAGTGACCAGTTCTTCCGGGATGGCCACTGCAACCTTCTGCTCCATCTCGTCCAATTCCTATTGTGGTGCTGGACTACCACCTCCAGTTTGCAGTGATGCCTTCCTGTTCCTTGCCATTTTCTCCTTTGTCCTTCACTTACAATCATGCCAGTGTTTCTTGAACTGTTACGGTTCTCATCACCTCTGCCACACTGTTAATCTTGTCTACTATCTGCTGCCAGATTGCCTCTCTCCTGCCAATTGGCAATTTTGATGTGATGAAGAGTTGATGTTGATACTCTGTCACCTGTCT
Source organism: Pleurodeles waltl (assembly GCF_031143425.1). Classification (NCBI taxonomy): domain Eukaryota; kingdom Metazoa; phylum Chordata; class Amphibia; order Caudata; family Salamandridae; genus Pleurodeles; species Pleurodeles waltl. The sequence goes on from NC_090439.1 coordinate 1,172,717,536, forward strand.
CACCAGTATTTCATGATCCTCCACACTGAAACAACACTTTCTCGTTTTCTTCTTCCTCCCCTGGGTCTTGTCTGTGTCCGCCTGGCTGGATTCTGGTTAATGGGGGTACTTCTGATCTCTCCTGGCTTTCTGGCTCCATTTTGCCTCTCCTTTGAACTGTTTTCTCCGTTAGCGTCTGTATTTGATGCTAATGCGGGTAAAAATGGTGCATTTTTGTTTTGCAACATGTTTACGTGTCGTAAAACAGGTTGGAGTCATTTTTCCGGTGTTAACATCATTTTGCATTACGACAAGGTGCAATGGTTAACGTAAAAAATGTTGACTCAAACCAGTTTTTAGCGCCACCCAGCATCATAGTATAAATATGACCCCTGGGTGGCATTAAAAAAATGGCGCTAGTCAGCGCTAAACTTTTTGATGCAAAACTGCATTTGCGCAGTTTTGCATAAAAAATTATAAATCTGGCCTTAGATTTGTAATAGGCCCTACTACAGTAGCATGATGAACCTAATCTCTAACCTAAAGAAAGCTAGGTGTGTTAAGCCTAATCTGCCAGTACCATGTCCATGAGAAGAGCCCTTGTTACCTTGGAATGAGGTCTCTAGCTCAGACTCTGTGGTGACACGAAGACAGGGTTGGCATCAAGGCGACATGTAGAATAAATAGCGTTGATGGCATCTGGTTGGAATATCTCTGATTATTTTGTCTGTGTGAGATGTATTTATACAGATTTGGTAGGACCCCTGATGCAGGTATGTTCTCAAACAATAGATAAGAAGGCATGATTGGGCGGCAATTATATAAACAGTTCCCTGAAAAGGTACATTATGTTACTGTTGCACGAAAGTGGGAAAGTACATGATGTAAATACCTATGTTTCTCATTTATTTGTGACCCTGATAGTGACGCCTTTACAGAGTGGCACTGATAACGTGAAACTAAAACATCTTCCTAACTATAAACATGGCGTAATGCATATTCTTTACTAATTCCTTGTATTCAAAGTTTAAGCAAGTATTTCCATTGCCAATACTTCCCAAAGAATTTTCAAGGGAGTAAGTTGCAGTAGGTCACCAAAGACAATTAAATGCTTTAGTCGAAAGAACACTTCATACTCTGTTTTTAAAATCTGCTGCAGTCTGAAGTGTACGAAGGCAAGTATTAAGTTTGAAACCATGCTCACCTCAGCAATCATTAAACGCTACAGTTTCTCCAGTACTCTTGACAGCTCATGACATGCTTCACCAGATAATTTCTGGTATTCTAGTTTATTGTCATGTTCAATAGCTAGCATAAGTAGTTGATGTAAAGTAATTCCGTTAAGGTTGTGTCCAGCTAATCCTGTTGGTGCTGTTACTATACATGATAAATTTGATTCCGTAGTCTTCAGTAGATAAGTGGTCAGAACTTTAATTAGAATGCTTTTCCCGGGGCCAGCGTGACCACTGATGTATAGTAGTATTGGCTTAAATGAATAACATTCACATTCTTTCTTGTCATGCAGAAATCCTTACCCAAACAATTACCCTTGACTCTGCGAACAACCTAGCTGAGCTCTACCAATCCGAGCACTTATAGGACCCTATCTCTCTGTGGGAAAGCTTTTTCGAGCTGAAGCTATCATATTTCTTGGTAAGACACTTGTTTGCAGAAATCCTCCTACATCTTCATCTCAGTCTTCTTTGATTTTGTAATATATAAAGTGACGTAACAAGCAACAGCAATGGAGTTGTCTGTAACAAACTGTATATCCATGTTCACAAGACCCTATCAACTACAGCCTCAACATGTTCCTTTTGTTTGATTGATTCTCTTCTTCTTTTACAGAGCTGCATAGTTCGTATGAGATTCTGAACTACCCTTCTACTTAGCATTCTAACTCTTATTTCCTTAACCTGCTTCTTTCTTCTGGCTAAAGTATCTGCTTTATTGTTCAATTTTTTACTCTTAGGGGGTTATTCTAACTTTGGAGGAATGTTAATCCGTCCCAAAAGTGACGGTAAAGTGACGGATATACCACCAGCCGTATTACGAATTCCATAGGATATAATGGACTCGTAATACGGCTGGTGGTAAATCCGTCACTTTTCCGTCACTTTTGGGACGGATTAACACCTCCTCCAAAGTTAGAATAACCCCCTTAATGTCATGCACATTTTGTCCTTTCTTAGCTGACTTAAAACTTTGCTTTTCATTCAGTTGCTTTTGCTCACTTTGCAGTTTCCCACATAGTATGTTAAGAAACTTCTTTGTTTCCTTATGAGAATCTATTTTTCTCTGTCACCACATTCTTTGCATTTTGCCCCTTTTGTTTCTCAGTTGTGAGGAGATGGCATTGTTTCTTCTTTTATTTTTTGATGGCATTGTAATAATCTTGTTTTAAGTGGAAGTAAATGTCTGCAGAGAGAAAACAAAATAGTACATTTATTTTTTCTTTACATACTATATAATTATATTTCTAAAGCATTCAACTGACATAAAAATAAACCATTATGTTACAATAGTATAGCAACTCTACCTCTATTAATTTTCATGTTCTTTACATACTATTAAATTACATTTTTAAAACATGTAACTGACAACATAAAACATTATGTTACAATAGTATAGCCGGTTTAACTCTATTAGTTTTCAAGTTTACATCTTTGTGTCTCTGCCTGTGTCAGCATATTCATCACTGTGTGTCTGGGTACATTACCGTATGCATCATTGTGTTCCTGGGTGTCGAAACATATGTGTCAATGTGTGTTAGGGTGTCTCACTGTGTGCATAAGTGTGTCAGTTGGTTTGTTAGTGAATGCATGACTATGTACCTGCATATGTCAGTGTCTTCATCACTGTCTGCTTGCTTCATACGTATATATCAGTGTGTGCAGGGGGGTACTATCTTAGCCATCAGAATGTACATGGTGTGTCAGCATATGTATCACTTTCTGCCTGGGTGTGTTAGTGTATGCATCAATATGTGCATGGGTGTCTAAGTGTATGGGGCAGTGTGTGACTGTGTGTATATTAGTGTGTCCCTAGGTGTGTCAGTGTATGCATCTGTGTATCTATAGCTGAGTCTGTATATTTATCTAAGTGTACCTGAATATCTTAGTGTATGCTTATGTTTGAACCTTGGTGTATCAGTGTATGTGTCACGGAGTGTCTGGTTGTGTCAGGGTGTGCATACCTGTGTATCTGGGTGTATTAGTGTATACATGAGTGTGTGTATGGGCGTGTTATTTCATGCATCAGAGTGTGCCTGGGTGTCTTATTGTATGGGTTAATGTGTCACCTGATGTGTTAGTGTGTGCATCAGTGTGTGTCTGGGTGTGTCAGTGTATCCATAAGTGTATGTGTGGTCATATCACTATATGCCTCAGGGTGTACCTGTATGTGTTTGTCTATGCAAACGTGTGTGCCAGGGTGTAACAGTGTATGCTTAAGTCTGTACCTGGGTGTGTTAGTGTATGCATGTGTGTCCCTGTGTGTCTCACTGTATGCATCAGTGTGTATCTGGGTGTGTCAGTGTATGCATAACTGTCTTCCTGCATGTCTTACTGTCTACATCAGTTTATGCTGGGTGTGTTAGTTTATGCACAAGTGTGTTAATTGTGTTGGTGTATGCATCATTGTGTGTCTGGGTGCGCTATTATATTACATATATGTATCTGAGCATGGTGTCATAGTATGCAACAGTGTATGTCTACCTACTGCCTACCTTAAAGGTGACTAACATGTATGATGTATGGATCCTTTTCTGGGTGTGTCAATAGATGTGTAAATGACTATGTTGCTATAAGATTAGCTGTATTAGTATCTCTATGGGTCTCTATATGTGTATGTAACTGGCTGTATGGATTACTTAGTGGCCGTTATTACTGTGTACTGTGGGTTTTAACTGTGTGTGTAATTGGCTCTGTCACTGCTGGATACATAAGTGCTGTATTGAGATGTGATAATGTGTACGTGCCTCTGTCTCTGTCGGAGTCAGAGAGTGAGTGCACCTATGCTTTACTAAATATGTATGTGAGTTGCACTGTGGGTGCCACATTGGAGGTTTAGCTCGGCATTTGCTATGTCCTAAGAAAGTACAACATGTAGTTTTAAGTTTCAGTGAGTCACATGGGTGGCACATTGTAGGTTTTACTCAGCATTAGGGTCTGAAATTACGCATGTGACTAACTGAAACTTAAAATTACATGTTGTACTTTCTTAGGAAATAGCACCCTGCCCTATGGCCTACCTAGAGACTACCTGAGGGATGAGTTATGTGTAGTAAAAGCACACTTTAAGGCTTAGAAAATGGGTTTTGAATGGCAAGTCGAGCTGGCAGTAAAACTCTACACACAGGGTCTGTAGTAGAAGGCCAGAGCCTTGTTTAAAGGACTCCTTGTCTGGATGGGTGACTAGGTTGTGTCAGTACTTGACCACATATCTCAGTAAGTGTATCAGTCCCCGTATGGATGTGTCACCAGATGCTGAAGTAAGTATGCCAGTATACCACTTGCTATTTTAGTAACTCCATTGGTGTCTAAATATGTATGTAGGTGGCTCTATAAATTGCTTGCTGGCTGTGTTAGTGAGTATAGAGATATGTATTGTGTGTGCAATTGGCTCTGATAGTGATGGATACATAAGAACTGTATTGGGATGTGATTAAATGTATAACTGCCTCTGTCGCTATCTGACTGGGTGCATGAGTGGCTCTAAGCTTTAACAAACAGGTACGTGATTTGCAGTATGGGTGGGAGACTTCATGTATAACTGGGTGTGAGGACCTGCAAGTCCATGTGTAACTCAGTGACACTCAAAAGGACATGTCTAACTTTCTAAAGAGAAAACACCCTGCCCCAAGGCCTACCTACAGCCTAGCTGTGGGGTGTGTTATGTGTAGTAAAAGGAGAGTTTAAGGATTGGCAAAGTCATTTTTTATGGCCAAGTTGAACGGACAGTAAATGTGCACACAGAGGCTCTGTGGTAGTAAGACTTCGCCATGTTTAAAGGACTACTTGTCTGCATGGGTGTCTAGGTTTCTCAGTCCTTGATTACATATCTGAATGAGTGTATCAGTCCCTCTATAGGTGTGCCACGAGATGCTGAAGTAAGTATGCTGGTGTATCATTTGCTCCTTTAGTATCTCTATTGGTGGCTGTGTATATGTACGTGGCTGTCTAAATTGCTTACTGACTGTGCTAGTGAGTATAGGGGTATTATTGAAAATGGCCCTTTCTGCAGGGTCATCCCTGGACTTTGTGCCTTCCTCCATCTCTTTTTCTGAATCTGTTTTTGGTGGCATTAGGACTCTGGGCACTTTACCACTGCTATCCAATGCTAAAGTGCATGTGCTCTGTGTTTAAAACATGGTACCATTGCTTTTTCTATGATTGGCACACTTGATTGCTAGTAAATCCCTAGTAAAGTGCAATATATGTGCCCAGGGTCTGTAATTCAAATGCTATTAGTGGGCCTGCAGCACTTGTTGTGCCACCCAGTACGGTAGTCTTTCAAACATGTCTCAGGCCTACTATTGCAGAGCCTGTGTGTGCAGTTCAAACTACGATTTTGACCTGGCAAGTTTACCCACTTGTCAGGCCCAAACCTTCCTTTTTATTACATATAAGCCACCTAAGTTAGACCCTAGTTAGCACCAAGGGCAAGGAGCAGTGTATTTAAAAAGCTGGACATGTACTTTGGAATTTAACATGTTCAGATAGTGAAAAACCCTCAAATTCATTTTTTAACGATTGCGAGGACTATCTTTCCCATAGGCTAATGTTAGGGTTACCTTGAAACATCTTTTAGGCATAATTTCTAATTGGGATAAAATAGAAAAATGTAGTTTGGTGTCTCTTGATAAAGTTGGTGTTTAAATTGCAGGTCTGAAAATGCCACTTTTAGAAAGATAGCATTTTCTTACTTTAAGCATTCTGCGCTTCAACCTGTCGCTAAATATATGTCTGGGTTTAGGTGACAGCTAAATCTGTGCATTCTCTACAAACAGCTATTTACAGGAAGGGCTGGGTGTGACATTTGCATACTGATAGTCACCCTGGGCAGGGAGAGACAGTTCACACTTACATCTGAATAGGCTGGGTCCTGTCCTGATATAACAGGCTTATTACCATCTGCTGGTAGTCTGGAGTCAGAGCTCGGTTGAAAGGGAACCTTGTGCGCTTCAGAGAATTCTTTTGAAGTTACCCCTACATCAAATGCCATTTTGGGTATGAGAAGGGGGACTCTGACACCATATCCTCAGAACACTTCTGGACTGATGACATTCTACCAGGAAGGACTGCGGAGCTTTCAGGAAGGACTGACACTTTACTGTTTGCTCTGCTGGCCTGCTGGCCTGCTGCCTGCTACATCTTTCCTGGGAGTGAGAGGACTGGATCTAACTTTCTACGTCCTGCATTCTAAAGTTTTTCCAAGGGCGTGACTCCTGTTGCTGAAGTCTTAGGGATATCAAAGACTTCACCTGCACCTGGGCTCCTGTACTTGGAGTCCTGCTCTGCCAAGTGGTCCCTGGCCCTTGAAAGTGAGTGTGGTATTGCAACACAAGAACTGATGCAACAACAGTGGTTCTCACTTAGAACCAGCTCACCCTGCTGCAGAAACGCCCCTTTGCTGCTGCCTGCACTGAAGCTGTTGACACCTCAACTTATAATGCAAGCCCTGGCTTAGCCGAGGCAGCACCACTGCATCAGAACCCATACTCATCTGGCCATCCATGCATCAACAACATTGCCAAGCATCGACACAACAAAGACGCTGTCAGTGGTTCTGCGTGACTCCTGACTGCTCCATCATGGTCGGGCTCCACTTTTGGATTTGTCCCAGTCCACGTGACCAGATAGTTCTGGTTCAAGCTATTGTCTTCCAAACACTACATTGTTGATCTAACCTTTAGAAAATTCATATCTCAACTTGTGTAGGTTAGATTTTAGTCATTGTGGTCTAGTTTGACTCAGATAAATGTTGGCTATTCTTCTAAACTGGTGTGGAGTTCTTTTGTTGTGTTTTCATTGTGTTATTGCATGCATGCACAAATACTTCACACATTGCCTCTTTAGTTTGGCCTGACTGCTCTGTGCCAAGCTACCAGAGGGTGAGCACAGATAAACGTTTAGCGTGTGTCTTACTTGTCCCGACTAGCATTATGGTCCCAACTTGGACAGAGTGCAAACCTTTGCCAACTAGAGACTTAGGGCCACATGTACAAATATTTGGTTTTGCAACTCGCAAATTGCCTCGTCTAGAGTCTAGTCGCAAAACCTGATGTACAACAGTGTTAATGACACTGTTTGCGATTACCAATGGGGTCGCAAATGACCTACCTCATAAATATTCATGAAGTAGGTCATAATTTGCGACCCCATTGGAAATGACCGAACTCACAGGGATGGTGATTCAAGAAACAGTGTTCCTATGGCCCAACTCTCTCATCCCTCAGAATGCCCTTTCTAAGCCAGTTGTGCGTTATCAAATGGGGTATGGACCAATTTGCCCCAGTTAAAATGTTGAAACTAAAGAGGAGTGCGAAACCCACAGTGCATCCAAATTTAAGATTCCAAACTTGTAGCGTATAGTAATTTACAGTATAGAATTGTCACGTAGAGTCAAGATGGTAAGCTCAAAGTAGTTTATCGATGCTCTTTTGGACAGGAGGTCGTAGACATTTGAGCAGAGAGCCGACACGTGTTTCGCCCCCTATGGCAGGTCTACCTGGGGCTTTTTCAAGGCTGTAAAGTATATAATGACAAGGTCACTTATAGGTGAGGCTATTTGAGAGCAAGCGTGAATTTTCTTTGGCGTGATGAGGATAAGGAGAAGTACCATGATGTACCCAATGTATCCGGTGCGTAGTGAGCAGAAAAGGGAAAATTACTGAAGAGAAAGGATGTTAAGATTGGCACCACCTGTGAGAGAGGGTGTAGGAGAAACACAAGGAAATTAGTTGTGACTGGATTTGGGCACCCCAGATTATCTTCTAACTAGATTGCACGGAGTCCAGATTATGGCTGTTAAAGTGGCTCTTAATAGATCTAGGAGATTGTCTGCTTCTTTGGCATTGAAAGATCTCCATTGGCTGCCGGTGCGGCAGCACGTTAGCTTCAAATCTCTCTGTACTGTGTTCAAAGCTCTCCAGGTTGGTGGCACTGTGCCACTGCGAAACAAATTGAAAAGATACTCTCCTGGGAGGTGCCTGCATTCGGCTTCTGCTAAGTTTGTATGCATTTCTAAAGTAAGGAAATCTAGATATGGAGGCAGGGCTTTCTCTGTCGTAGCTGCTCAATTGTGGAATCAGCTTCATGGCTCCATCAGGTCCCTGACGGATCTCATGCATTTTAGGAGAGAATTGAAAACCTGTCTGTTTCCATGGTAATGATGTCTCAATAATACTGTGGGCTTGATGATTCCTGGCTGCAGTCTCTTTTTTCTTTTTCTTCTCTTCTAGTTGTGCTCTGCCTGTTTTTCCCCTCTCCTTTTTCCTCCTGTCGTTGCCTTGGGTCCCTCCTAGCGCCAGGATAACAGAATTGGTCACAGTGCCCTATATACATATTTAAATAAATATATACATTTTTAAATAAATAAATACTGCATCATATGTAACTGCTGTGTAGGTATGTGCTTCTGTTGCTCTATGTCTGATTGTGTTAGAGGAGCTAACAGTATCGTTTTTGTCAATGGTATGTAATTTGCAGTATGGGTTGGAGACTGATTGTATAACTCGGCATATGGTCTGTAACTCCGGGGAACGTGACTCATTAAATGAAATGGGGGCTGCAAGTTTCTGCTCAAGTTGTGGCCAGCCAATCACAACATTCCTCTTGGCGTGCCATTCACAATTTATTGTGAATTTGGAGCGACCCTATCTATACATATCTGGATTTACTTTAATATCTCCAAAACTACTGAACTGATTTACACCAAATAACAAAAAGTGTGCTTTCTGGACCAAGAGCTACCATTCTGCCAAAGTTTGAATAATTCCATCCAGAAGTTCAGGCTGTAGTCGTGTTCAAAATTCCTATGGAAATTAACATAATGCATGTTTTTTTACTTCCCCCACCCCCCATTTTCTCAGCTTGACGGATGACCCAAAAACTTTTCATGTACAACAGGACCCTGGAGGACACTTTTTTGGAAACTTTCATGAAGATTCGTAAAACTGGGCCAAAGTTATAGGCAAATCAAAAAACTTTTTTTCTATAAAAACAGCGTCCTAACTGCCAGTAGGTAAATATATATATATATATTTTTTTTTTTTGCTTGCATATATCTTTGGCGCTTCTTGACGAATCTTCACGAAAATTTCACAAACAGTCACGTGAGCTGTTGTATGGAACGTTTTGATGTGCTCAGTGAAGCGAGGCCCGAGATAAAGGAGGGATGGATTTACACCAAACTTGGCAGACAATACTTCAACAAGCCAAAAAAAGGTTACCAATAAAGAAAAGGGGCCAGGGTACAGACACCCTGACCCCTTAGCTCTGGTGGTGACCACTCCTGCCAAGCAAAAGCAAACATAACTTCGCTCACAGCAAGCTGCATTGTTAAAACTTACATTTGCAGTAAAATTATTGATTTTGTAAATCTCTGAGAAATCCGCAGATCCGTTGGCAGATCCGTTGGCAGGTAAATTTAAAAAACATAAAAATGCTTATTAGCCCTGGCCGGGTCCCTCAGGGAACCCAGCACCAGGGCTAAGGGGAAGAGATTCAGCAGTCATAGTTACCTGAGCTAACCATAACTTGCACCCCTGTAATGCACCCTTTATGTCCTTACATATTAAACCACTCATGACATGGTCAGTGACATCACTCATGACATCACTGATGACATCTAAAATCACTGATGACATCACTGATGGCATCTCAAATGACATCACTGATCACATCATCCCATGATTATGAGTGTTATCTAAAAGTTGAGTGTTAAACGTGCATACTAAGGTAAGATGTGGTGGCAGTGCCTGTGTGGTTAGAGCTAGCCAGCCAACTCCCTATAAGCACCCAATGTGGCACTGTACACGGCTTTCGCCCGTGCGCAGCAAATGTTGCCTGCAAGACCTGGGCTGCAGCCAGACCCTGCGGCCAACACCCCCAACCACCCAACCCCACGCTTTGCACAGTCCTTTGTCCGTGCACAGCGGTAGTTGCCCGCATCCTCTCTGGGTGTAAGAATAGGTGTGAGAGGATGTATCAGTGGATGAGAGTGGCTGTGACAGTGTCTATCTGGGTGTGAGAGTGCGTACATCAGTGTTTTAGTGGGTGTGTCAGTGTGTTCACTGGCCTGTGAGTGGGTGCCTGAGAGTTTCAGTGGGTCTGTGAGAGTGTGAGTGGGTTTGTTAGTGGGTGTGTGAGGGTCTGCCTGGACTGTGAGTAGATGCACGAGGGTCTGAGTGGGTCTGTGAGTGGGTACATGAGTGTCTGAGTGGGTCTGTGAGAAGGTGTGTAAGTGGGTATGTGAGTGAGAGAAAGAGATTGAAAGTGAGAGAGAGCGGGAGAAAGAGAGTGAGAGGGAGAGAGATAGAGCATTTTTTTAGGCTTTGATGGATGATATGCTTCACATGCATGCATTGCGCCACTTTGCAAACTCTTGCGCCAGACATAATGTATGCAATTGGGGGTTAGTCTAACAGATTTCCTTGCGCCATTTTTTTTAGCACTTTTATCGCCAGCTCAGAGCATGCCTTAAAGAGGGGCATACCATTATTTATAATATGCCCCTATGCACTCTGCAGAAGTAACGGCAAACGTTTAGTGCTACTCCTGCAGAGTACATCAATATCGCCAAAAAAATTACGCTATTGCCCCCTACCCTTCGCCATGGTGCGACATATTTTAAATACAGTGCACACATGGTGGTGGTAGGGGGAGCTAAGGGGTGCAAGGAAAGTGGCACTGCAGTGGGTGCAACGCCACTTTCCTTAAATCTGCCTCTTAGAATGAGATATTTTTCCACAAATTGAAAAGCAAAATGTATTTGTTAGTTAAAAACAGTAAGATCACCTTTAGTATGAGCCTTAAATATTTACACTTCAAAAAAAAAAAGGGGGAAATGACCAGGTTTACACCGGGACTTGAACCCTCAACGCACAATGTGAAGGCCTGTGACCTTCACACTTAAGCTACTCATTTTTTTTAAATATGTTTTTTTAGCCCTTAATGGTCTATTTGGGACCAATGGGGGGAGCCTCAAGCCCCCCCCATTGTCCCATCCCATCCCATCTATTTAAAAAAAAAAACCATTTTGGTGGTCCTTTATGGGCTATCTGTGACCACGGGGAAACCTGATGGCCTCTCCCACCGTCCCACCCCATTTAAAAAAAAAAAAAAAGATTTTCCCTTTACAGGTTATCTGGGACTGCAGGGGAGCCTCAAGGCTTCCCCCGTGGTCCCTGCTAATTTTTTTTTAATTCTGTTTGGCCCTTTACAGGCTATCTGCATTGGCAGGGAGAGCATCAAAGCCTCCCATGTGGTCCCATTGCTCCAGCAACCAAGAAGCTGCTTTAAGTAGCAGCTCTGTGGTTGCTGGAGCGAAATTTTCATCTCTGTTCCCTGCATGCGTATCTGCGTGCAAGGAACAGAGATAAAAACTATCCTGGCCTGTCCCGCTGTCACGAAGCAGAATGTTTGCTGTGACTTGGGTGCAGTTTCAAAGCTGCACCAAAGCCACAGAAATCAGCAGTGTCCTTTGGATGGGCACCCCGGGACATAGCAGGAGCTGGCCCGGGGGGAAAGTGGGGGTGGCACTCCCAGGGCCATCAGGGGCTCCCCTCCTACGTAATAGCCCAAGGGAGGTGGTGGTCCGTGAGGGTACAGGGGGTCTGAAACGTACCCTCTCACTTTTTTTACTCTTTGCCCCGGGTAGGTGGTGGACCCTGAGGCAGCAGGAGGGGGAGCCTCCACTATTTAAATAAAAAATCCCCGGGTAGGTGGCAGTCCCTGGGGCAGCGGGGGGCCAGGAGCCCCCACATGTTAATTACTTGAAGCCCTTGCGGCTGTGGGGAGGCTGACGGACCTCCACCATTCCAAACAGCATTTTACCCTGGGTAGGTGGTGGTCCCCGGGACACCAGGGGGCCAGGCAGACTATGCTGAAATGCAAATGTGTTGAATGGTGAACAAATTGGTGCGATTTATCCTTACGCACGAGTTACAGTTACTTGAAATAACTCTAACTATAGCAGGTGAATTTCTATGGTTTTGAACATTTAAAATGTGAGCCTAATTATATCATCCATGTAGCCTTTGTTTTTTTAAGTACATTTCTATGTTTTTTTTATTCTAGTTCCTAACTAAAATGTCCCTGTAAACTTAAATTTTTTCAGTGCATTTCTATGGTATTTTTAAAATCCAAACAGGTAATTTTAATTACTACACGTTAATCCAACCACCCAATCCTCCACTACACATGGCCTTTGGCAGTGTACAGTAGGGTTGGCCTCAGGGTCTGCCACCAACCTCCCTATAACCACCTAACCCAGCGTCACTCATAGCCTTTGGCCGTGGAGAAAGGGGTTGACTGCAGGGCCTGCAGCCAAACCTCCTGTAACCTTGGCCTTGGGCCATGCGCTGCGGAAGTTGTCCACAGGGCCTATGGTCAACCCCCTTTAACCTCCAAACCCCTTTAGCCATGCATGGCATGGGGTCTGAAGCTTCAAGGGGGAAAAATGAAATATATGTGTTTGTGGGGGTTGCACAGGCCTCCTGGCCCCCGGGGATCACCACCTCTCCGGTTCTACCTGATAAAGATTGTTGGAGGACCACTCATTTCCCTTCAGGCACAAGGGACCACAATCTCCCCAGGGGAACAGTACATAAATATATGGGGATACACAGACCCCCAAGGGCCCCAGGGACCACCACCCCCCTAGGTCTGCATAATAACAAAAACTTAGGGGGGCTACACTGACTCCCCTGAGTCCCAGGGACCACCATGTACACAATTACAACAGTAAAGAAATATATGGGGAGGCTAATAGGACTGCCCAAGCCCATAGGACCCCCACCTCCGTGGAGCTACATTTTATACCAATATGGAGGACTGCACAGACAATCCTGGGCCCCGGGGAGCACCACCTATCCAGGCCTACATAATAAAAAAAACGTAATGGCGTCTTCGCAGACTACCTGGGCCCTGTTGACCTCCACATCCCCAGGACTACGTAATATAAAAACTTAGGGGGACTGCCCAGAACCCCCCAGGTCCTGGAGGCCACCACCTCCCTGGGCAGCAGCAAAGAAATACATGGGGGGGTCCCATGGACCCACCCCACGCCAAATGGACCACCATTTCCTTGGGGCTTTATAATATAAAAAGTTAGGGGGACTACACAGAACCCCCAAGTCCTAGGGACCACTACCTCCTCTGGACAACATTACCACAGTATATGGGGGGCTGCATGGACCCCCCAACCCCAGGCCCAGGGAACCACCACTTCCCCTGGGCTATTTTTTTATTATTTATGGTGGGGCCACAAGAACCCCCACGGACCCTGGGACCACTACCTCCCCCGGGCAAAATACTTTTTTTCAAAAAGAAGTGGGGCAACGTGGCCCCCTCCCTAGCATGATTTCAGCCACAGAGACTCCATCCATGTGGTTATGTACCTGGGTGCCCAGGACACCCACTATAGATTTATGGGGACCACAGGGGAAGTCTCAAGGTGCCCATGGTCCCACCGTCTCTCGTCTCCAGTGTGAGCCCGCATTGCTCCTACATGCTGTGAGCTGCTTTAAATAGCATGTGGGAGCAAGGTTTTCATTTCTTTGCCTGCAGGTAGGGAAAGAGATGAAAACTCTGCTTTCAGCAAGCAGGAGCATATTTGAAGCTCCTGCTTGCTGAAAGAGAAATGTTTGCTTTGCTTGGCAGGAGCTGTCAGCTCCTGCCAAGCAAAAGAAAACAGCTGCCCCCAAGGGTGGTTATCGTAGGAGGTAGCAGGAGCTGGCCCTGGGGAGTGGTAGTCTCCAGGACCATGTATTGCTCCACGATGTGGGCCGAGGTGCCACCTCTGTCTTTTCAATTTCTCCCTGGGGTGGGTGGCAGTCACTGGGGGCTGAGTGGTAGACAGAACTTTCCCTATTATTTTTATAATATATTGCCCTAGGGTGGTGGTGGTCACCGGGGCATGTGGGCCACACAGTCCCCCAATAGCTATTAAAAGATAGCACCTGGGAAGTGGCAGTACTCAGGGCTAAGTGGGGTCCACAGGACCTCCCAAATATTTGTATAATATCTTGCCCCGGGTTAGTCCCCATACATAGTTTATAAACATAGCCTGGGGTAGGTGGTGGTCTCTAGGGATTCTGAAAGCCCTAGGAGGGGAGCCCAGTGTGCCCCCTCCTTTTTTGCCCAAAATGTCCCTGGAAACTGGCCCACCCAGAACAAAGTTAAAAGCAAGTGTGGTCTCACAAATTTCCTTATGAATTTTTTTAAAACAATTTCTTTTTCCTGGCAGGGTACCAGGGGTACTCCTGCATCAAGGCTAGGAGGTTAGGGTAAACATACCCTGCCCCCCTTTCTTTTTTCTCCATTTGTAAATTAGACTCGGCTGAAGCTGAGGCTCAAAATGGCTGCCAACACTTCCTGGTAGAAGTGTTGGCAGCCAATCAGATCTCTGCATGAGATTACATCAAATTAAAAAAGGGTGCTCTGCGGAGCAAGCACTTCCTTTTTGCCAAATTTGGTGTAATTCCTTTCAGCGGTCTGGTCTGCAGGTATGCCTAAAGAGTCTGGTTGAATTAACATGGGAAACACATTTTTTCATCCCCCCTTTTTCTCGGTCTCCGCTAGACAGATCATTCCAAATCTTTCCATAAACAGCAAGACCCAATTTCATTCTTTTTTAGGGAAACGTTGTGAAGTTTTGTCAAACATTAAGAAAAATATAGGAAACTAAGTCCTAACAATAACTATATACTGCCTGTAGGTAATATATAAATAAATATATACATGTACGTATATATATATATATATATATATATGTGTGTGTGTGTGTGGGTGTGTATATATAATAGAATGACAGAAACCTAAAAAATCACCGAAAAAAACAAAGGTTACAGAGAGTTTATAGTTAGATACTGATTTTCCTCATACAAAACCATAGAAATTCAGCATTTATAGTTACCAGAGATAACATACGCTTCCACAATCCACTGCTTATGATCTCCTATATTACATCACTCAAGACATGGTCTGTGACATTACTCATGACATCAGAGATGACTTCTCAAATGACCTCACTGATGACATCACCAATTACATCACTAATGACAACATCCACCTTCAGACTTTCACACCCCACTCATATGCCAGTACAAATCTCTCATACACCCACTCACACAACTACTCACATACCCATTCACACACCCATACAACTACACAGAAAAACACTCATTCATTGTATAATGCACTCACGCACCCAATCACTTACTCATATAACCAGTCACATAACCACTCACTTTGCCATGTAATTGCTCACATCCTGACTTGTACACCCATAAAGCCATTCAGACAGCTACACAGCTACCTACACAGCTAATATAATCTTCAATTATTCTAGTACACAGCCACTGACTGAGCCACTCACACACCCATACACCTAGCAATACAGCCACACAGACACCCAGTCACCCAGTCATACAGACATGCAGCCACCTAGACAATAAGTCACTCAGTCATACAACTGCTTGTACACCCACTCACTTATCCGTACAACATATATCACAACCAGTTACTCACCAACACAGTTACTGAAACACCCACTTAGTCATATAGATAATGACATACATACTCACTCTCCTATAAAGTCATTGATACAAGTGCACACTCACCATTCTATTCTATTCTTGAAGTGTTATAAACATAGTGCATGCCTCCCAGCGCTGCCAAAGACACAGAAGATGGTCAAGAGATGGTTGTGGGGAGATCAGATGCCAAAGAGTCAGGCTTCAAAGCCTTTTGAAGAGGAAGCTCATGCTCCAAAAGGTGAAATCCCAATGGCAGAGTGTTTTAAAGTCTGGGAGCCGGAAAAAAGCAGACCAGCCACCCCAGTGGAATCTGTGGATCCTGGCGGCCTTCAACAAACGGACTGATGAGGAGCGAATGGTTTGCCCCAGAAGATATGGGCACGATACAGATCTTAGCAAAAGGGGGTCCTAATCATTGGTTGCCCTATGAAAGATGCAAAGGGCCACAAACTGTACTTGGCATTCCACCGGGGGCCAGTGTAAGTAAGTCAAGGCCTTAGAGGCTGATACATGTTTAGATACATTCATCAACAGGCATGTGGCAGTGTTTTGCACAGTCTGCGGCTTCCTGACAAGATACTGGGTTGAGCCCATGAACAGAGAATTCCTGTAATAAAGACGGGATAACACAAAGGCCTGGCCAGCAATTCTTCTGGCAATAAAGAGAAGAAGACGGAGCACCTACCGAAAAAGTTTCAAAGTGGCGTAACAACTGGCGGTGAGCTTTTTCGCATGATGATCGATAGTAGGGCCAGCATCAAGCCAGAACCTGCTCTTTATTGAATCTTTAGGAGCGGGCAGTTTACTAAAATAACCTTGGAGGGGGCTCAAGATCGGGTAACTAAAATTGTTGCCCAGCTACATAACCTCCATTTTGTCCCCATTAAGTTTCAATTTGCAGTATACTATCCAACTGGCTACCAAAGAAATTGACATAACCAGCTTAGAGTCGTCGGCGTAGAACACCAATGATGGCCCAAGGGCCTGTACTTTCCCAGCCAGAGGATGTAAATAGAGATTAAATAGTGTGTGGCTCAGAGAGGAACCCTGGGGCACCCCACAACATGACAGGAGACCGTTTGAAAGGAAGGGCTGGTCCTGGACCTGAAAGGAGTGATTCTGTAGGAAGGTGGAGAACCAATCCAGGGCCCTGCCCATGGGACCAACTTTAGAAATCCTCAGCACGAGAGTGAGATGATCTACGGTGTCGAAGGCGGCATTGAGGCCTAACAGGATAATGGCTGCCGAACTTCCCTTATCAAGGATGCTCCTCAGCTTCTTGACAGTTTCTGTACTGTGTACAGGGTGAAAGCCCATCTGGGTAGGATCAAGCAGGACATTCAATTCAAGGAAGTCAGAAAGGTGCCTATTGACATATTTCTCTAGCGGTTTAGAGACTCCAGGTGGCAGAGAAACTGGCCAATAATTACTCAAATTAGAAGGGTCTAGTCTTCGTTTCTTTAAAAGTGGCTTAACAATAGCATGTTTCCATTGCTGAGGAATAAGCCCACAGGATAGTGAAAGATTGAGTAGCTCTCTCACTACTGGCCAAATAACATCGGACCCTTGACGGAGGATATGTAAAGGAGCAGGGTCCAATGGCGAGCCTGATTTTACGGTATTCAGCAAATCCTTAATCATACACACAGAAAGAGGTGGAAAAACCATAACAGTGCACTCTTGAGGATCACCAGGAGTGTGCTAGAGCAAGAGTCAGCCATAGTGGAAGCATTAGAAAAGGAGGAATAAATGCCCATTATCTTTTTCGGAAAAAAGTAAGCCAGTTTATTACAGTGTTCAGTTGATGTTAATAAAGAGGGACCAGCTGTTAAGGGCTCAGTGATGTTTTTAAGGATCTTAAAAATGTCTTTAGGAGAGGTGGAAGAGCTAGCAATTTTTGTAGAGTAGAAAACAGCTTGGGATGCTTTGATCTCTGCATGATAGCATCAGATGGAGTTCCTATATTCCACTCTGCTAAGTGCATCAAAGGCCTTCCTTCATCTCCTTTCTACATTATTTCTTTAAAGATAGGAAATCAACGGAGAACATGGAGATTTATGGGCTCACTGAGCCTCTTTCTGCCACCTTAGTGGAATAACGTCTTCAAATGAGTTAGTCATTCACTGACACACTCACTCAATCATACAATTATAGACACACCCACTAACTCACCCATACAGACTCAAACTCACTCAAAGAACCTCTCACACAGCCACTCATTCAGCCATAGAAGCACTCAGTCACTTACTTACCACTACAACTATGGAGAAAAACACTCACACACCTAGAACTACTCACACATCCACTTGTTTACCCATTCAGCTACACAGAAACCCACTCACTCAGTAAAACCGCTACTGACACAGCCAATCACTCAACTGTACAGCCACTCACATGACCACTCACATACAAATGAACACACCCACATTTAGCTTATGCAATACCTTAGTATGTAGCTTTAACTCCGGTAAATGTTTCATACACACTTACAAAGACTGGATGATGGCATGAGTGATGTCATCAGTCATGTCATCAGTGATGTCACTGACTATGTCATGAGTGATGTAATATGTGAGGTAATAAACAGTGTATTGTGAGGGCATAAGTTATAGTCTGGGCTGGTAGCTAAAACTGTTGAATTTCTATGGATTTGTGCGGGTAAATTCAATACTCAACTTAAATGTCCCTGTAAGGGATGGTTTATTTTAGCAAACTTCTAAGGTCTTTTTTATTCTATTTCCTAACTATAATATCTCCTTAACCATTGGTCTATTCAGTGAATGTCTAAGTTATTTTTATTGTTTTTCCTAACTATAACTTCCCTGTAACCATTGGTTTTTAGTGAATTACCAGGTTCTTTTTTATTCTATTTCCTAACTATAATGTCCCTGTAACCTTTGGATTTTTCAGTGAATTTCAAAGGTTTTTTAAATTCAATTTTCTAATGATAACATCCCTGTAACCTTTGGTTTGTCAGTGATTTCTCCGTTTTTTTTAATTCTATTTTCAAATTATAACATCCCTGTAACATTTGGTATTTTAGTGAATTTCCAAGGGGTTTCAATCTAATTCCTAACTATAAAGTCCTAGTAACCTTTTTTTTCAGTGAATTTCAATATTTTTGTTAATGCACTGTGGGGGTTGACCGCAGGGCCTGGGCACAGTGCATTCATCCCTGGTGCATGCATCCAACCACACGCCATGCACAGCCTTCGATGGAAAAGCAAGGAGAAGGCACATAAAAAACAGGGGTGGTGTCCGTGCCAGCTGCTTGCCTTTCCCTCGTTCTACCTGATTTCTCCTTGCCCTCAGTCCCATTTTGTACTGTCTGCTGCTTGCCTTTCCCTCTTTCACACTGCTTTCTACTTTCTCTCAGTCCTGCTATGTGTCCCTGCTGGTGGCCTTTCCCTCCTTCTTGTTGCTTTCTCACTCCTCATAGCCCTACTGTGTGTGTGCCCGCTGCCGGCCCTTCCCTCCTAGTCACCTATGTATATATATATATATATATATATATATATATATATATATATATATATATATATTTAACCCCTTCTGTGCCCAGGACGTCCTGAGGCACAGTGCTCGTGTGCCCAGGACATAACCATTACGTCCTGGGCACAGAGCCCAGAGGGAGCGCTAACGCTCCCTCTGTGGGGTTCCTCCCCCACCCCCCCAAGGCAGGGATGGAAGGGGAAGCCCTTCCCCTTCCACCCCCGACCCCCCCCCATGACGTCAGCACGCGGTCGCGCGCTGATTGTTACAAGGCCTCCTCCCATCCCGCTGGAAGCTCAGCTTCCAGTGCGATCGGAAGAGAAATGCTTTGCATTTCTCTCCCGATCACGTGGAGGAGGCCGAGAGAGGCTTCAAAGGGAAGGAAAGGAATTTCCTTCCCTTTGAAGTCTCTCTCAGTGTTTTAGCAGCCGGATTTCAAGCAATCTGGCTGCTAAAACGGCCACTAGACACCAGGGATTTAGTTTTCAAAAGGAAACTGGCATGAGGGGAGCAACCCCTTGGGCAAGGGTCGCTCCCAGGGGGGACATTTTTTTTTAAGGCCTTTTCTGCCCCCCCAGGGGGGACAGAAACCTCTAGGCACCAAAGATCATTAGTTTTTTTTTTTTTTTTTTTTTTTTTTTGAGGTGGGGAGCAGCCCCTTAGGCAAGGTCGCTCCCCTAGGTGGCAAATTATATTTAGGCTATTTCTGCCCCCCTTGGGGGCAGATTGGCTTATTTTTATGAGGCCAATCTGCCCCCAAGGGGGGCAGAAACCACTAGGCACCAGGGATTTTTTGTTGTTGTTGTTTTACAGATGGGGAGCGACCCCTTAGGCAAGGGTCGTTCCCCTGGAGGGGCAAATTGTATTTAGCCCATTTCTGCCGCCTTTGGGGGCAGATCGGCTGATTTTAGGTCGGGCAGAAACCACTAGGCACCGGGGACCTTTTTTTTTGCGCCAACGTCAAAGCAAGGGGAGCCACCTCATAGGCAAGGGTCGCTCCCCGGGGGGGCAGGGGGCAAATTTATTTTAGGCCATTTCTGCCCCCCCTGGGGGCAGATCGGCCTATTGTTATTAGGCCGATCTGCCCCCAGGGGGGGCAGAAACCTCTAGGGGCCAGGGGAAATTTTTGTTTGTATGTTTTTTTAGAGATGGGGAGCGACCCATTAGGCAAGGGTCGCTCCCCTGGGGGGCTGTGAGAAAGTAGCCTCTTTCTAGCCTTGTTACCCCCACTTTTGGCCTGTTTGTGAGTGTATGTCAGGGTGTTTTCACTGTCTCACTGGGATCCTGCTAGACAGGGCCCAGTGCTCATAGTGAAAACCCTATGTTTTCAGTATGGTTGTTATGTGTCACTGGGACCCTGCTAGTCAGGACCCCAGTGCTCCTAAGTTTGTGGCCTATATGTATGTGTTCCCTGTGTGGTGCCTAACTGTCTCACTGAGGCTCTGCTAACCAGAACCTCAGTGGTTATGCTCTCTCATATCTTTCAAATTGTCACTAACAGGCTAGTGACCAATTTTACCAATTTACATTGGCTTACTGGAACACCCTTATAATTCCCTAGTATATGGTACTGAGGTACCCGGGGTATTGGGGTTCCAGGAGATCCCTATGGGCTGCAGCATTTCTTTTGCCACCCATAGGGAGCTCTGACAATTCTTACACAGGTCTGCCACTACAGCCTGAGTGAAATAACGTCCACGTTATTTCACAGCCATTTTACACTGCACTTAAGTAACTTATAAGTCACCTATATGTCTAACCTTTACCTGGTAAAGGTTAGGTGCAAAGTTACTTAGTGTGAGGGCACCCTGGCACTAGCCAAGGTGCCCCCACATTGTTCAGGGCCAATTCCCCGGACTTTGTGAGTGCGGGGACACCATTACACGCGTGCACTACATATAGGTCACTACCTATATGTAGCTTCACAATGGTAACTCCGAATATGGCCATGTAACATGTCTATGATCATGGAATTGCCCCCTCTATGCCATCCTGGCATAGTTGGCACAATCCCATGATCCCAGTGGTCTGTAGCACAGACCCTGGTACTGCCAAACTGCCTTTTCTGGGGTTTCACTGCAGCTGCTGCTGCTGCCAACCCCTCAGACAGGTTTCTGCCCTCCTGGGGTCAAGCCAGGCTTGTCCCAGGATGGCAGAACAAAGGACTTCCTCTGAGAGAGGGTGTTACACCCTCTCCCTTTGGAAAATGGTGTGAAGGCAGGGGAGGAGTAGCCTCCCCCAGCCTCTGGAAATGCTTTCTTGGGCACAGATGTGCCCAATTCTGCATAATCCAGTCTACACCGGTTCAGGGGACCCCTTAGCCCTGCTCTGGCGCGAAACTGGACAAAGGAAAGGGGAGTGACCACTCCCCTGACCTGCACCTCACCTGGGAGGTGTCCAGAGCTCCTCCAGTGTGCTCCAGACCTCTGCCATCTTGGAAACAGAGGTGCTGCTGGCACACTGGACTGCTCTGAGTGGCCAGTGCCACCAGGTGACGTCAGAGACTCCTTCTGATAGGCTCCTTCAGGTGTTAGTAGCCTATCCTCTCTCCTAGGTAGCCAAACCCTCTTTTCTGGCTATTTAGGGTCTCTGTCTCTGGGGAAACTTTAGATAACGAATGCAAGAGCTCATCCGAGTTCCTCTGCATCTCTCTCTTCACCTTCTGCCAAGGAATCGACTGCTGACCGCGCTGGAAGCCTGCAAAACTGCAACAAAGTAGCTAAGACGACTACTGCAACACTGTAACGCTGATCCTGCCACCTTCTCGACTGTTTTCCTGGTGGTGCATGCTGTGGGGGTAGTCTGCCTCCTCTCTGCACTAGAAGCTCCGAAGAAATCTCCCGTGGGTCGACGGAATCTTCCCCCTGCAACCGCAGGCACCAAAAAGCTGCATTACCGGTCCCTTGGGTCTCCTCTCAGCACGACGAGCGAGGTCCCTCGAATCCAGCAACTCTGTCCAAGTGACCCCCACAGTCCAGTGACTCTTCAGTCCAAGTTTGGTGGAGGTAAGTCCTTGCCTCACCTCACTAGACTGCATTGCTGGGAACCGCGACTTTTGCAGCTACTCCGGCCTCCGTGCACTTCCGGCGGAAATCCTTTGTGCACAGTCCAGCCTGGGTCCATGGCACTCTAACCTGCATTGCACGACCTCCTAAGTTGTTCTCCAGCGACGTGGGACTTCTTTGTGCGACTTCGGGTGAGCACCGTTTCATGCATCCTCGTAGTGCCTGTTTCTGGCATTTCTCTGGGAGCTACCTGCTGCTAAGAGGGCTCTTTGTCTTGCTCGACGTCCCCTCTACCTCCTGGTCCAATTTGCGACCTCCTGGTCCCTCCTGGGCCACAGCAGCATCCAAAAACGTTAACCGCACGATTTGCAGCTAGCAAGACTTGTTGGCGTTCTTTCGGCGGGAAAACACTTCTGCACCACTCTCCACGGCGAGAGGGATCCGTCCACCAAAGGGGAAGTCTTTAGCCCTTTTCGTTCCTGCAGAAACCTCAGCTTC
This sequence comes from Pleurodeles waltl, assembly GCF_031143425.1. Classification (NCBI taxonomy): domain Eukaryota; kingdom Metazoa; phylum Chordata; class Amphibia; order Caudata; family Salamandridae; genus Pleurodeles; species Pleurodeles waltl. Next base: position 1,172,740,273 of record NC_090439.1, read on the forward strand.
TTCTGTCCAGTAGAAGCTCCTTTGCACCCACAGCTGGCATTTCCTGGGCATCTGCCCATCTCCGACTTGCTTGTGTCTTTTGGACTTGGTCCCCTTGTTCCACAGGTACCCAAGATTGGAAATCCATCGTTGTTGCATTGTTGGTTTGTGTCTTTCCTGCATTATTCCTCTAACACAACTTCTTTGTCCTTAGGGGAACTTTAGTGCACTTTGCACTCACTTTTCAGGGTCTTGGGGATGGTTATTTTTCTAACTCTCACTATTTTCTAATAGTCCCAGCGACCCTCTACAAGGTCACATAGGTTTGGGGTCCATTCGTGGTTCGCATTCCACTTTTGGAGTATATGGTTTGTGTTGCCCCTATCCCTATGTGTCCCCATTGCATCCTATTGTAACTATACATTGTTTGCACTGTTTTCTAAGACTATACTGCATATTTTTGCTATTGTGTATATATATCTTGTGTATATTTCCTATCCTCTCACTGAGGGTACACTCTGAGATACTTTGGCATATTGTCATAAAAATAATGTACCTTTATTTTTAGTATAACTGTGTATTGTGTTTTCTTATGATATTGTGCATGTGACACTAAGTGGTACTGTAGTAGCTTCACACGTCTCCTAGTTCAGCCTAAGCTGCTCTGCTAAGCTACCATTATCTATCAGCCTAAGCTGCTAGACACCCTATACACTAATAAGGGATAGCTGGGCCTGGTGCAAGGTGTAAGTACCCCTTGGTACTCACTACAAGCCAGTCCAGCCTCCTACAGGGGCAAATTGTATTTAGATCATTTCTGCCCCCCTTGGGGACAGATCGGTGGATTTTAGGTCAATCTGCCCCCAAGGGGGGCAGAAACAACTTTTTTTTTTGCACCAATGTCACACAAGGGGATCGACCCCGTAGGCAAGGGTCGCTCCCCGGGGGGAGAGGGGGGTTGGGGGCAGGGTGGGCAAATTCATTTTAGGCCATTTCTACCCCCCCTGGGGGCAGATCGGCCTATTGTTATTAGGCCGATCTGCCCCGGGGGGGGGGCAAAAACCTCTAGGCACCAGGGCAAATTTTTTTTTGTGTGTGTTTTTTTTTTGTTTGTTTGTTTTTTTAGAGATGGGGAGCCACCCATTAGGCAAGGGTCGCTCCCCTGGGGGCAAATTGTATTTAGACCATTTCTGCCCCCCTAGGGGGCAAATCGGCCGATTTTAGGTCAATCTGGGGGGGGCAGAAGCAACTAGGCACCGGAGATCTTTTTTTTGCGCCAATGTCACGCAGGGGGAGCGACCCCGTAGGCAAGGGTCGCTCCCAAAGGGGGTTGGGGGGGGGGGGGGGAATTTATTTTAGGTCATTTCTGCCCCCCCTGGGGCCAGCTGAGCTAGAGGCTGGAAGGAAATTTGTGGCTCCTCTCAGATTCCAGAACTTTCTGTCACCGAAATGAGAGGAAAAAGTGTTTTTTTTGGCCAAATTAGAGGTTTGTAAAGGATCCTGGATAACAGAACCTGATCAGAGCCCCACAAGTCACCCCATCTTGGATTTCCCTAGGTGTCTAGTTTTCAAAAATGCACTGGTTTGCTAGGTTTCCCCAGGTGCCGGCTGAGCTAGAGGCCAAAATCCACAGGTAGGCACTTTGTAAAAAACACCTCTGTTTTCTGTGAAAAAATGTGATGTGTCCACGTTGTGTTTTGGGCCATTTCCTTTCATGGGCGCTAGGCCTACCCAAACCAGTGAGGTACCATTTGTATCGGGAGACTTGGGGGAACACAGAATAGCAAAACAAGTGTTATTGTCCCTTGTCTTTCTCTACATTTTTTCCTTCCAAATGTAAGGCAGTGTGTACAAAAGACGTCTATTTGAGAAATGCCCTGTAATTCACATGCTAGTATGGAATTCAGAGATGTGCAAATAACCACTGCTTCTCAACACCTTAGCTTGTGGCCATTTTGGAAATCCAAAGGTTTTCTTGATACCTATTTTTCGCTTTTTATATTTCAGCAAATGAATTGCTGCATACCCGTTACGGAACAAAAACCCATTGCAAGGTGCAGCTCATTTATTGGCACTGGGTACCTAGAGTTCTTGATGAACCTAGAAGCCCTATATATTCCCGCAACCAGAAGAGTCCAGCTGACATAACAGTATATTGCTTTCAAAAATCTGACATTGCAGGAAAAAGTTACAGAGTAAAACGTGAAGAAAAATGGCTGTTTTTTTACCTCAATTTCAATATTTTTTTTATTTCAGCTATTATTTTCGATAGGAAACACTTGTAGGATGTACACAAATGACCCCTTGCTGAATTAAGAATTTTGTCTACTTTTCAGAAATGTTTAGCTTTCTGGGATCCAGCATTGGTTTCTCACCCATTTTGGTCACTACCTGGAAGGAGGTTTAAAGCACAAAAAATTGTAAAAATGGGGTATGTCCCAGTAAAATGTCAAAATTGTATTGGAAAATTGGGTTTTCCAATTCAAGTCTGCCTGTTCCTGAAAGCTGGGAAGATGGTGCTCTTGCCACCACAAACCTTTTGTTGATGCCATTTTCAGGGAAATAACCACAAGCTGCCTTCTGCAGCCCTTTTTTCATTTTTTTTTTTAAAAAACAACATTTTCACTGTATTGTGGCTAATTTCTTGGTCTCCTTCTGGGGAACCCACAAAGTCTGGGTACCTCTAGAATCCCTAGGATGTTGGAAAATAAGGACGCAAATTTGGCGTGGGTAGCTTATGTGAACAAAATGTTATGAGGGCCTAAGCGCGAACTGCCCCAAAAGCCTATAAAAGGCTCTGCACAGGCAGGGGAAAAGGCCTGGCAGCGAAGGGGATATATATATATAAATAGTGAGAGAGAGGGGGGGGAGAGAGAGATGTATGTATGGTAAAGGCCTATGTGTGGTAAATTCTAAAAAAGGCTGTTTTCCATGGGACGTGTAGTGGATATCCCAAGAAGACAGTACACAGATTATAAATGATGCACTGTAGTACAGCAAACAAGATATATTTTATTTGGCACTTTTGTCACAGAGTATCCCATCCCATCTGCAAAACTCTGAATCAGGCACTTAGGCCCACATTACATTTTAGGTTCCACCACTTTCCAGTAGGGAAAGGTACTCTACAAGAAGGTGCATGAGAGGGATTAAGCTAGGTAGAGGTTTTGCTATAGAATGATTGGATGTCACTCATCATGCGCTACACTTTTGCTTAGTCAGATTGGTTGACTTCTTGACAGAAGAAAAACATTGGAACAGGCATAATCCATCATGGAAGCCATGAAATATAAGTCACTTGGGCCAATAAATGTGGAAGATGCTGAGATGGAATTTACATTGCTTGGTCGGCTGGGACAGTAAGAAACAATGATGAAGTGAAGTACTAGCAGTAGGTGACTGAGTGGGCACTGAGAAACACGCCTTGTGTTCAGTTTGTATGCATTGCAAACTTCGTAATGCTGCACTGTTAACTAAAGCAGATGCACATTTCACCGCCTACACTGCAGCACTAGTTTGCTGTTTGACAACATGGTAAAAAAGTCAGGAAATCAAGTCAACCAAAATGGACGGATAAGGCTATGAAAGGATGAGGTGAAACTCAATGAAGGGGTGGAAGGGAATGGTTGATGAAGGACGTATGGTATTGGTTAGTAATGGGATCTCATTCCTTTCCTGCAATGCCTCACTGTCATGGAAACTGCCAGTTTACTTTATACTGTACAGTATAAGTAAGACAACATTGGGGTCCATGCCGATTGGTCGTTCTATCGTTCTGTCCCTGTACATTTTAACTGTTAGATCAAGCAAGCCTTCTCAACCAACATTTTTGGTGAATAGTTTATTTGGGCCTCCGGTCCTCTTCAGTTTACCAAAAATCTATTGTCTTAACAGTACTACACAAGACACATAAAACAGGGGTTAGGAAAGCCTAATAAGAAAGGGAGCAGAGGAAAGCTACAGACAGGAAAATGTCAGCTGCCGAGACAGGAAATATAGGAAACATAAGACAATGCAGAGATACCGAACACTAGATAGAGGAACTGAACAAAAAGTAGATAGTATAAATACTGTTGGAAAATAGGTTATTGGTAAGGGCAGGTAAGTACCTACACTTACCAATAGGCCACTAACCTCCACTTAGGTCCAGTTAGGTCTCAGTAAATTAAACCCAGCTCAGCCCTTGGTAGCTTGGCAACGAGTGACAAGGCTTAACTTAGGAGACAAAGTGTAAAGCATTCAAATATCACAAAACAGTAATTAAATAAAACACACGAAACAGTTTAAAAACCAAAAATCAATTTATAAACATAGATTATATTTTTATCTTTCAAATGACACCAAAACTAATAAAATCGTGTAAGGGGAACCAGAGATATGAATTTTTAAAGAACTAATTGTTTCTAGTGCATAGAAGCAACTAGGGCTCAAAGGGTTAACAAAGGTCGCACTGGAAAGGAACAAAGTCCAGAGTTAAGGCCAACCACAAGGTAACAGTGTCACACTTACTATCAGAAGTGTTTGATTCAGGTAAGTGGTCCACAGCACCAGCCAAGGGTTCAGAGGCTCTGGTGTGCCTCTTGGGGTCTGGGACTACAAATCCGACAATGCACCTCTTCAACTTATGGAGTTGCTCCAAACGTCTCCAAACTTCTTGATCTTCTTCCAGAGGTCCATTTTGTGTACTTGAAGTGTCCACAACTTGATCCAAGGTTCCAGAAGCTCTGATTCGCTCCTTGGGAGTTGGGACTACAATTCCCAGAAGGCACCTGGTCAGAATCCTCAAATGGCCACTGGACGCTGGTCAGCTGGGCTCTGCTTGCAGGACTTGATGTAGGGGACTCTGGGCAGCTCCTTTGTACCTGTAGCAAACAGGGAGTCCCTTCTTGAAGCAGTAGAAGACAAGTAAAGTCCTTTTAGTGGTGAAGCCCAAGTGTGCAGCTGGTGCAGTCCTCCAGAGTGCAATGTCCAGGTGAAGGCCAGGGGTCCAGCAGGGCAGTCCTTCTTCTCCTGTAGTTCTTCCTTGGTGGAATCTGATAGTGATCTGGTAGGGAACTGAGGTGTGGGTGCAGGTCTGCCAGTTTTATCCTTGCCCCTGGGTGAAAAACAGGGGGATCCTGATTCTCCAATCAGGTGCAGGGTCCTTCCCCTTGTGATGACCACTTCCTGGGAAGTGTGGCAAAAATCAATCCCAGGAGGCAACATTCTTTAAAAATCCATCATGGCTGAAAATGATTTTTGGAGGTTACATCTGGCTGAGCCCACCCACTGGTGTGGCTAAAGATCATAAACACACCCCTCTCCTGCCCTCTCCTAATCTAATCAAGGGGGCACCTAGTTGTCTGGGGTTGCAGGATGTGGGGGTGTTGCTGGGTTGCTCCAAATGTCCTTCTCTGCCTTTGAAGACCAGTTTGGCAGCCCTCCCCTTCCTGCCTCACCATCTGCTTAGGGGAGATTCCCTCCCACAGGCACATCTCTTTGTGTGAAGCCAGGCCACTTCACACCTCATCAAGGCAGCCTGGCCAGGCTGCCAGAGGCTGGCCAATCAGAGCACAGCAGCAAAAACAATGCAGGGCTGAAATTGGCAACTTTTCAGGTAAAGTTTAAAACTCTTTACCTGAACAAGTTATATTAAATCCAACAATTGGAAGTTGTGGGATTTATTATAACAATTAATTTGATACCAAACTCTTTGTATCTGTCATTTATGGGGATTTTAAAAAATAAAATAAAGTCTCCCTATGCTTGCCTATGCAGGCCTTTCATTACAATGATGGAAAAACAAATATGGCTGTTTTTACATCACCAGGGCTTATAAAACTACTTTTATAAGGTTTCTGCTTAACGTTACATGGCACCTAGTCCTAGGGGCACATAGGGAACACCTTAGGGGTGACATATGTAAAAATAAGGTAGTTTAAGACCTTGGAACTACTTTTAATTCCAAAATCGAATTTGCATATAACTTTAATTTAAAAGCAACCAGCAAGGCAGGCCTGCCTTTAAAATGACACTGGGCACCTCAGCAGTGCATCTATGGCTGCACTACCTATGCTGGGGTCCCTAAACCTACATGCCTTACCATATACTAGGGACTTATAGGTAGGTTGACTTAGCGAGTTATAATTAGCCTAATTTACATACTGTTTTTACACAGAGCACAGGCCATGGGACTGGTCAGCAGTACCCAGGGCACCATCCGAGTCAGGAAAACACCAGCAAAAAGTGGAAACATGGGGGCAAAAAGTTAGGGGGCCTCTGCAATCAGCCCTGTTTTCTCACACAAGCCCCACCAGTCCACACGCCCAGGAGACTCAGCCCAACCCTGGGAGAGTCTTCCTGGCTTGTCAGGCGAGGAAGACAGTGAAGAGAACTGGCTGTCCCTTTGCAGGGCCTACTTTGCCTTACATCCTCCTGCCGTGGTCAGTCCCTCGGGGTAGTGAATCCATCCCAACAGTGAAAGGACCCATCTCAAACTGAAACTTCCCTCTAGGGGGGGTCTTCCTCCTCTCTCTCTGCCAACTTGGGTAGTGAGGTGCCCACCTCCCCTACTCCTAACTTTGCTAGGGCATCACCTAGCTTACCCAAAGAGGTCACCCAACACTTGAGCAACCCCACCATGACCAACAGGGTCAGAGGGCCTACTTTGCTTTTGGCCCTGGGGTCTGCCTCCCAGGCCAAGTACAGTGCTGCCAGGAAGGCTATCACCCAGCAGAGGCTACTGACAGCTGTCAGTACCCAGAATCACACCCTAAGCTCTCCACTGACAGGTGGATGAGCTACTTTAGGGGCAACTGTGGGGTCCTGGCACCCCTCTTGCTGTCAAGAGTGGGGGGCTACTACCTCCTGAGGCAGACACCCTCCTTCCACTCTCCCTTCTGTCTGTGCAGGGGCAACACCCTGCACCTGGACAGCTGCCTGACTACTCAGGACTTCCTTGGGGTCAGGTGAGGCCTCACCAGAGCCAACTCTGCGCCCCCCTACTGGGGCAGAAGGCATTTGGCTCCCTGGAACTCTCTTTAAGAGTGGCCCACCCTTCCTTTTCTTCTTTCCTTTTCTTGGGGACCCCTGTCTCCTAACTGTAGGGACTGATTCCCCAGGGCTTTGGGTTGGGGGGGCACCCTGGGCGACCGCCCCATCTGGGACCAGACTCACCTCTGGGAGGTCATTGCCCAGGATACAATCTAGGGGAGGTCAGCACTGACTACCACTCTAAACCAGTCAAGGATACCTCCCTCTCTAGGGCACTATGGCTACAGGTTTGGAGGTGACCTCCCCTGTGGCTATCCTGACTTTCCTGGTCTCTCCTGGGACATACATGTCTGGGTCACTAACCGGTCACTCACTATAGTGTGACTGGCACAGGTGTCTCTCATGCCAGTGGTAGGGATCCCATTCACCTGAATGGGATGGAAGTGCCTACTCCCACCCTCAGGGCTCACCAGCTTACCATCTGGTCCTGTCTCCCAACTCAATGCTAGGAGGACTTCATCATCTGAGGAATCCTCCTCCATGGCTACACTGGACAGCCCAGTGCTAACCACCTTCTTGGGACAGGCTGCATCTCCTTTTGAAGGACCTGTCTGCTGACAGTCAAAGCAAGCCTTACTGTCCATGAGCTTTTTTAACCCTGGGTCTCCCTGTCTCTGCTTGTCAGAGTGGGAGTGGGATTTAATCTCCTCCTTCTTAGGGTTCTGGGGTACGGAGGGAGTCTCTGTGGAGGGCTTACCACCTCCCTCCGTAGGTTTGTGGGGACCTGACTCCCCTTCTTGGTGTCTCCCTCCTGGGACTTGACAACCACCCTGGTTCTCAACCACTCATCAGCTGCCTCCCCTAGCTCTCTAGGGTTGGTCAGCTTAGAGTCAACTAGATGCTGGAGTAACCTTTCTTGGATACAATTGGTCAAGATGTGCTCTCTCATGATCAGATTGTATAACCCCTCAAAAGTATTTAATTTGTTGCCATGAATCCAGCCCTCTAGTGCCTTGAGTGAGGTGTCTACAAAGTCAACCCAAGACTGGGTACTGAGCTTCTGGGTGTCACTGAACTTCATCCTATACTGCTCTGGGGTCAGACCAAACTTCTTGGTTAAGCACCTCTTCATACTAGGGTATAAATCTGCCTCCTCCCCACTTAAGGTCAGAAGCCTATCCTTCCCTGGGTTGGGGACCAACTCTCATAAAAGTGAACCCCAGTATTGAGGCCTAACCCTTCTCATTTGGAGTGCCCTCTCAAAGGCCTCCAACCACTTGTCTATGTCATCCCCCTCTACATAAGCAGGAACAACCCCCTTAGGTAATCTTGGGCAAAAAACCCCACCCATGGACACCTCAGCTTCTCTGCTGCTGCCACCATCTCTTTTCTCTTTCTTTGCCCACTTTTTCTTTTCTAGGGCCAGCTTCTCTGCCTCCAAAGCTATAAATGCTAGCTAGGCCTCCAGCTCTCTTTCCCTGAGGGACAGGTTCTCTCCTCCTGAAGGGACCCCCTTCCCCAAACTAGCTCTGGGTATGACCCTAGTGACTGTGTCCAGTGAGGACCGGTCTTCCTCCTCCTTCTCACCTAGGCTCAGATGCCCTCCCTCCCCTGAGTGGTTGGAGCTAGCATCATCCCCTGCTTCTTCCTCCTCTGGAGCTTCCTATGGGCCTACTTTTTGGGCCTCAGCCCATGCTGTCAGGGATTTAATCAGGATATGCTTCCTGAGGTCATTGGTTGCAGGCAACCCCCTTGCAGTACACAACCCCCTAAGCTGGACTACTATCAGTGTGGATAAGCTAGCCAGATCAAGCTCCATGGTTCCCTAGTTTTGTGTAAGTAAAAAACTTTTTGCAAAAATTGGAAACAAGAATTATGAAAAATCACAAAAATTTGAGAATTGAAATTAATCCAAATGAAAAATGTAAAACAATTTTTGCACTAGGACAATTTAAAGGATTTTGAATTTGTTTTACTTAAAACTGTAATATGATACTAAACAAAAGTACAGGATCCCGCCGCTGCCACCAAAAATGTTGGAAAATGGTTTATTGGTAAGGGCAGGTAAGCACCTACACTTAGCAATAGGCCACTAACCTCCACTTAGGTCCAGTTAGGTCTCAATAAATTAAACCCAGCTCAACCCTTGGTAGCTTGGCAACGAGCGACAAGGCTTAACTTAGGAGACAAAGTGTAAAGCATTCAAATATCACAAACAGTAATTAAATAAAACACATGAAACAGTTTAAAAATCCAAAATCAATTTATAAAAATAGATCATATTTTTATCTTTACAATGACACCAAAACAAATAAATTCGGATAAGGGGAACCGGAGATATGAATTTTTAAAGAATTAATTGTTTCTAGCGCATAGAAGCAACTAGCGCTCAAAGGGTTAAAAAAGGTCACACTGGAAAGGAACAAAGTCCAGAGTTCAGGCCAAACACGAGGTAACACTGTCACACTTACTTTCAGAAGTGTTTGATTCAGGTAAGTGGTCCACAGCACCAGCCAAGGGTTCAGAGGCTCTGGTGTGCCTCTTGGGGTCTGGAACTACAACTCCCACAGTGCACCTCTTCAACTTATGGAGTTGCTCCAAACGTCTCCAAACTTCTGGATCTTTTTCCAGAGGTCCTTTTTGTGCCCTTGAAGTGTCCACAACTTGATCCAATGTTCCAGAAGCTCAGAGTTGCTCCTTGGGAGTTGGGACTACAATTCCGAGAATGCGCCTGGTCAGAATCCTCAAATGGCCACTGGACGCTGGTCAGCTGGGCTCTGCTTGCAGGACTTGATGCAGGGGACTCTGGGCAGCTCCTTTGTACCTGTAGCAAACAGGGAGTCCCTTCTTGAAGCAGTAGAAGACAGGTAAAGTCATTTTTAGTGCTGAAGCCCAAGTGTGCAGCTGGTGCAGTCCTCCAGAGTGCAATGTCCAGGTGCAGGTCAGGGGTCCAGCAGGGCAGTCCTTCTTCTCCTGTAGTTCTTCCTTGTCGGAACCTGATAGGGATCTGGTAGGGAACTGAGGTGTGGGTGCAGGTCTGCCAGTTTTATCCTTGCTCCTGAGTGAAAAACAGGGGGGTCCTGATTCTCCAATCAGGCGCAGGGTCCTTCCCCCTGTGATGACCACTTCCTGGGAAGTGTGGCAAAAATCAATCCCAGGAGGCAACATTCTTTAAAAATCCATCATGGCTGAAAATGATTTTTGGAAGTTACATCTGGCTGAGCCCACCCACCGGTGTGGCTAAAGATCATAAACACACCCCTCTCCTGCCCTCTCCTAATCTAATCAAGGGGGCACCTAGTTGCCTGGGGTTGCAGGATGTGGGGGTGTTGCTGGGTTGCTCCAAATGTCCTTTTATGCCTTTGAAGACCAGTTTGGCAGCCCTCCCCCTTCCTGCCTCACCATCTGCTGAGGGGAGATTCCCTCCCACAAGCACATCTCTTTGTGTGAAGCCAGGCCACTTCACACCTGGCCAATCAGAGCACAGCAGCAAAAGCAATGCAGGGCTGAAATTGGCAACTTTTCAGGTAAAGTTTAAAACTCTTTACCTGAACAAGTTATATTAAATCCAACAACTGGGATTGTAGGATTTATTATAACATTTAATTTGATACCAAACTCTTTGTATCTGTCATTTAAGGGGACTTTAAAAATTAAAATAAAGTCTCCCCATTCTAGCCTATGAAGACCATTCACTACAATGAGGGAAAAACAAATGTGTCTGTTTTCACCTCACCAGGGCTTATAAAACTAATTGTATAAGGTCCCTGCTTAAAGTTACATGGCACCCACCCCTAGGGGGAACATAGGGCACACCTTAAGGGTGATTTATATGTAAACATAAGGTAGTTTAAAACTTTGGAACTACTTTTCATTCCAAAATTGAATTTGCATATAACTTTAATTTAAAAGCAGCCAGCAAGGCAGGCCTGCCATTAAAATGACACTGTGGACCATCAGAGTCAGGAAAACAACAGCAAAAAGAGGAAAAATGAGGGCAAAAACTTAGGGGATATCTGCAATCAGCCCTGTTTTCTCACAAATACACAAGGACATACTTTTACTAGAGGGAAGAGATAACAATAAGACATAAAAATAAACATGGGTTAGCCACATTGCCAATTGGATGTACTATAAATGAACAAATAATTATCATCCATATTCATCCCTCCCGGTATCTGACTCCCTGTTTCTAAGATATATTTGGATTCTGTTCTGCTGTGTTGTCTCACCTTCCTTTGGATTCTTAGGTGCATGGTATTTTCCAAAAACCTTCACAGGCGTGCTGTACTGTAACTATTGTCTTAGTTAGATTTCGCCCTCATATCTTCCAAAATGTGTTTTCTTAACAGGAAAAAATGGACTTCCCACGTACCATTTACCACATATGCAAAATACAATTTTACAGGTAATATGTTTTTTAATGACACCCTTACACAAAGTGTATTTTTTTCACGTTAACACTGTATTTGCTTGCTATCTAGTGCCCACATTTGAAAAAACCCAAAGTGGGTTTCAGCCATGTAGTTTGGCAGGACTCAAAAAACTATGACTCATTTATTTTTTAAAGAGGGACTCTACCTATAAGTCACAGAATGACTATCACTAATTACTCAAGGTATAATCTGATCAGAGAATATCCTAGTGTTTTTTTTTTTATTCTTCTCACATTGTTTGCCTGTTTACTGTAAGTCATAATGAAACATATAGGTTATTTTTCCTGAGGTTTAGTTGGGAGTAAATAAGATCTATAAAACAGCGTCTTCCTGTTTACTTTGTCAACTCTATCCAGAGCTTGCTTGAACATTCTGCTGGACTAACCTCTCGGTTTAAATCCGTCCATCATGTCATTGCATATTTCCAGGTAAGCCATATTAGAGCTACAATTTTGTTTAGCTCTCTGGAATTCACTGTAAGGGATACTCCACCCCAAATTTAGTGGGTGGCTACTACTTGCATATATCTTTCCTGAACAGTTTAGTTTCTGATGTACAGTCTTTAACTGTCAAATTCAGACCCAGGAAATCTAATGTTTCCCTACAGTAATTCTTTGTGAATGTTAGCGTCAATATTAATGAATTTGACTAGATCATCTTCTCCACCTTTCCAGATGAAGAAAATGTCATTGATATACCTGTGCCAAATCACTATACACTCAGTGTAGGAATTTAACTCACTTGCCTAGAGCACCTGCTCCTCCCACCAGCTCATGGCCAGATTTCCATAGTTGAGAGGCGAAGCAGGTGCCCATGGCTGTTTCTGCAATATTGACTTTGGAACAGAAAGATATTCTCATGAAGGCAAGTGTGTATCATTTTTAACACTATGGCCCTCATTATTACTTTGGCGGTCAGCTGACTGCCACGCCAGCAAAGACCGCCCTATTATGACCACGGCAGTGATCCCTCCCATATACAGCCAATGGAACGCCTGAACCGCCAGTACGGTCTGGCCACCAATCACGGCGGTTGCCATCTTCATCCCGGAGGAACACCATTTACCACCCACCATATTACAACATGGCAGACTGCGAGGATTTCTGGGGCGGAAATGACCCATATAAAAGGAGACACTCACCTCCAGGGACACAGAGGAGGCCGTGGCCGCCATGGAACCCGAACTGGAAGTCCTGCTGATGCTGTACCACCCGATGGGAGTCCAGGAGCAGCGACGATGGTGAGTACAGCTGCCTAGCACAAGAGGGAGGGAGGGGAGAGTGGCACACCCACATGCAGAACAATCACCATACACACATACCACACACGGAGAAACATCCGCTAAAAAGTAGAACAATAACATCAGCAAGCAGTAAAGAAAGCCAGTACAAATACATGTGATTCAACCACTGTATTCCGGTGGGAATAGCACCCACAACTAAGCAGGAGCTATGTACAAAGGGCCATTGGCCGAACTAATTGTCTATATCAACCCACAGGGCAACGGAATAGGTCCAACTTGACTGCTGACAGCTCAACCAACTCCACTGGGCAGGGACATCAATGTGGAAGGCAGATACCTCGGGGCAGGGAGCGGGGGGGTATGGGTGGTTTCTTATTGGAAGCGGGGTCTTTGGACTTTGGTTTGGGAAGGGGTGGGCTTTTGCCCCTTGTAGGAAAGTACCATCTTGCCTGGCATGTTACCCCCATTTTTCACTGTATATATGTTGTTTTAGTTGTATGTGTCACTGGGACCCTGCCAGCCAGGGCCCCAGTGCTCATAAGTGTGCCTGAATGTGTTACCTGTGTAGTGACTAACTGTCTCACTGAGGCTCTGCTATCCAGAACCTCAGTGGTTATGCTCTCTCATTTCTTTCAAATTGTCACTAACAGGCTAGTGACCAATTTTACCAATTTACATTGGCTTACTGGAACACCCTTATAATTCCCTAGTATATGGTACTGAGGTACCCAGGGTATTGGGGTTCCAGGAGATCCCTATGGGCTGCAGCATTTCTTTTGCCACCCATAGGGAGCTCTGACAATTCTTACACAGGCCTGCCACTGCAGCCTGAGTGAAATAACGTCCACGTTATTTCACAGCCATTTACCACTGCACTTAAGTAACTTATAAGTCACCTATATGTCTAACCCTTACCTGGTAAAGGTTAGGTGCAAAGTTACTTAGTGTGAGGGCACCCTGGCACTAGTCAAGGTGCCCCCACATTGTTCAGGGCAAATTTCCCGGACTTTGTGAGTGCGGGGACACCATTACACGCGTGCACTACACATGGGTCACTGCCTATGTGTAGCTTCACAATGGTAACTCCGAATATGGCCATGTAACATGTCTATGATCATGGAATTGCCCCCTCTATGCCATCCTGGCATAGTTGGCACAATCCTATGATCCCAGTGGTCTGTAGCACAGACCCTGGTACTGCCAAACTGCCTTTTCAGAGGTTTCACTGCAGCTGCTGCTGCTGCCAACCCCTCAGACAGGTTTCTGCCCTCCTGGGGTCCAGCCAGGCGTGTCCCAGGATGGCAGAACAAAGAACTTCCTCTGAGAGAGGGTGTTACACCCTCTCCCTTTGGAAAATGGTGTGAAGGCAGGGGAGGAGTAGCCTCCCCCAGCCTCTGGAAATGCTTTCATGGGCACAGATGGTGCCCATTTCTGCATAAGCCAGTCTACACCGGTTCAGGGACCCCTTAGCCCTGCTCTGGCGCGAAACTGGACAAAGGAAAGGGGAGTGACCACTCCCCTGACCTGCACCTCCCCTGGGAGGTGCCCAGAGCTCCTCCAGTGTGCTCCAGACCTCTGCCATCTTGGAAACAGAGGTGCTGCTGGCACACTGGACTGCTCTGAGTTGCCAGGGCCAGCAGGTGATGTCAGAGACTCCTTCTGATAGGCTCCTTCAGGTGTTGCTAGCCTATCTTCTCTCCTAAGTAGCCAAACCCTCTTTTCTGGCTATTTAGGGTCTCTGCTTTGGGGATTTCCTTAGATAACGAATGCAAGAGCTCATCAGAGTTCCTCTGCATCTCTCTCTTCACCTTCTGCCAAGGAATCGACTGCTGACCGCGCTGGAAGCCCGCAAAACTGCAACAAAGTAGCGAAGACGACTACTGCAACTCTGTAACGCTGATCCTGCCGCCTTCTCGACTGTTTTCCTGGTGGTGCATGCTGTGGGGGTAGTCTGCCTCCTCTCTGCACTAGAAGCTCCGAAGAAATCTCCTGTGGCCGACGGAATCGTCCCCCTGCAACCGCAGGCACCAAAGAACTGCATTACCAGTACCCTGGGTCTCCTCTCAGCACGACAAGTGAGGTCCCTTGATTCCAGCGACTCTGTCTAATTGACTCCCACAGTCCAGTGACTCTTCAGTCCAAGTTTGGTGGAGGTAAGTCCTTGCCTCCCCACGCCAGACTGCATTGCTGGGAACCGCAACTTTTGAAGCTACTCCGGCCTCTGTGCACTTCCGGCAGAAATCCTTTGTGCACAGCCAAGCCTGGGTCCACGGCACTCTAACCTGCATTGCAGGACTTCCTAAGTTGTCCTCCGGCGACATGGGACTCCTTTGTGCGACTTCGGGTGAGCACTGTTTCACTCTTCTTTGTTGCGCCTGTTCCGGCACTTCTGCGGGTGCTGCCTGCTTCTGAGAGGGCTCCTTGTCTTGCTCGACGCCCCCTCTGTCCCCAGACGCAATTGGCGACATCCTGGTCCCTCCTGGGCCACAGCAGCATCCAAAAACCCTAATTGCAGGATTTGCAGCTAGCAAGGTTTGTTGGCGGTCTTTCGGCAGAAAAACACTTCTGCACGACTTTGCACGGCGTGTGGGATCCATCCTCCAAAGGGGAAGTATCTAGCCCTTGTCGTTCCTGCATAATCCTCAGCTTCTACTGTCCAGTAGCAGCTTCTTTGCACCCACAGCTGGCATTTCCTGGGCATCTGCCCATCTCCGACTTGCTTGTGACTTTTGGACTTGGTCCCCTTGTTCCACAGGTACCCTCGACTGGAAATCCATTGTTGTTGCATTGCTGGTTTGTGTCTTTCCTGCAGAATTCCCCTATCACAACTTCTTTGTCCTGTGGGGAACTTTAGTGCACTTTGCACTCACTTTTCAGGGTCTTGGGGTGGGCTATTTTTATAACCCTTACTATTTTCTAATAGTCCCAGCGACCCTCTACAAGGTCACATAGGTTTAGGGTCCATTCGTGGTTCGCATTCCACTTTTGGAGTATATGGTTTGTGTTGCCCCTATCCCTATGTGTCCCCATTGCATCCTATTGTAACTATACATTGTTTGCACTGTTTTCTAATACTATTACTGCATATTTTGGTATTGTGTACATATATCTTGTGTATATTTGCTATCCTCATACTGAGGGTACACTCTGAGATATTTTGGCATATTGTCATAAAAATAAAGTACCTTTATTTTTAGTATATCTGTGTATTGTGTTTTCTTATGATATTGTGCAAGTGACACTAGTGGTACTGTAGGAGCTTCACTCGTCTCCTAGTTCAGCCTAAGCTGCTCTGCTAAGCTACCATTATCTATCAGCCTATGCTGCTAGACACCCTATACACTAATAAGGGATAACTGGGCCTGGTGCAAGGTGCAAGTACCCCTTGGTACTCACTACAAGCCAGTCCAGCCTCCTACACCCCTCTGTTTAGGGGGCAGGGAAGTGGGCCTGGAGCTGGGGGTGGGTGGTGCTGCCCTGTGCTCTGTAATGGGAGTTTTTTGTTAGTGGGGGAGGGACATTTGCATCACTAGGGGGGCTTGAGAGGACTGGGAGCTAGAGGGACTCAGTTGGGGGAGTGGGACCTTATGTTTTGGGACAACACAGGTGGGTCAGGAGGAAAGAAGAGGTCAAGGTGGGAAAGGAAAGGATTTTTAGGTACAGTGGGACGGAGTGTGGGATGAGGTTTGGGAGTGGAGGTAGAGGGAGCAGTTGTAGGAGGTGTAGGTGTGCTGGACTGGGTTGTAGGTGCATGTAAAGTGTGTGGGTGTGGGTGAGGTAGATGGCTGTTGAGTGCCTGAGTTGGAGCATTTATGTGTTTTGGGAAGAGGGGGGCAGAGAGGGAGGGAGAGGACAAACAGGTTGTGTGCATGTATGTTGGGGTGGTGTTTGCAAGTGAGATGGGTGTGCTGCATGTGGGTGTGATGGTGGTGGTGGTGACTGCGCATGTGCTGAATGGGGTGCTAGTCTGCATGTCTGCTATTGTGATGACTGTGGGTAAGGCTGAACAGGTGGCAGGATCTGAGACTGAGGATGCAGTGCTTGCAGGTGCGAGTGCTGATGTGACTGTGAGGGAGAAGGTGGAGGGGGAGAGAGTGGAGGCAGTGTGCTTCTGTGTGTTGGCTGTCTGTATACTTGTGGTGTGACCTGTGGTGTTTGTGCTTGTCTTTGCGAGTCCTGTCTGTTGTCTTGGGTGCATGCTCATCTGATTGTGTGCTTGGGATGGGTGGGGGAGAGGGCTCTTGGACTGGGTAAAGGAAGTTGGAGGGGGGGGAAAAGAACTAGGGACACTTGCTGCCGTCAAAGAGGAGGCCAGAGCCTGAAACGATCTCTGTAGTCCAGCCAAGCCACCGTGAATGCCTTCCAGGTAGGAATTGCACTTCTGCATCTGGCCCTACAGAGCTGGATCTCAGGAGGTCAATAGCCTCCTCAGTGAGGGCAGCAGGGCTGACTGGGGCAAGTTCTGATGTGCCTGCAACAAAGGAAACGCCCACCCTCCTGGGGCAAGTGGGTGGGGGCTACTGGGAGGGCGGTGCTGGTACAGGGGTGGCAGAAGATGACAATGCTGGGTGGTCCCAGAGGGGTCCGCCACCACCAGGGAGCTTCCATCGTAGGATGAATCAGAGTCTGTTGTTGTAGCCCCTGCCTCCCCTGTGGTGCTCCCCTTGCCTTCTAACCCACTGGTCCCCTCGACGTCAGTGGACACTGCCTCCTGGGTCCAGTGGGCTGCAGCTCCCCCACTCGTCAGGGCCCCTGCTCCTTTGCCAGATGAATCTAATGCACACAAGGACAGGAGAAGAAAAGGAGGGAGGGTGGGGGAGAAAGAAAGGGAGCACAGGGTCAAGAACAGCAATCACAGGACATATGGCATACACATCACAATGACTCACTGGTGATTACACTATGTAGTAACAACCACAATACCACAACATTGCCTGGGACCAAAAGCTGAAATGAACTCTGCAGACACAATCATCTGCACACCTACTGAGACTGACTAATCGATGTCTGCCTCTTCACAAAGGCACAGCCCCACTACTCCGACAAAGTGACTGCACAACGTGCAATTACCAGGTCACACCACCTAGGCAGTGGAATTCAGAGCATCACTCCAACACCGGTGAGTCAGGATGTAGGCCCTTACTGTAGCTGGAATACCAGCAAATGATCAATACCAATTGTACATACCACTCACCATAGCTATGCAGAACTTGACGACATAACCTACAGGGGCATACTGAGGCATACACAGACTATTACCTTGCATCCAGAGACCATGCCAGGCATCAGGAAAGAATTGTAAACAGTGTGTACTCACCCCCTTGTGGCTGCTGTGCTGCCCTCAATCACCCATCCAACTCTGGGTTGGCCACTGCCAGTATGAGGGCCATTAGGGCGGTCAGGGTCTGACGGGCACCCCTCCCTCGTTGGGAGGACATCACTAGCTGGGACCCTGTGATGTTCTGGGCACAGTGTCGCAGGTCCTCCCACCTCTTTCTACAGTGGGTGCTCCGCCGGCTATGGACCCCCAGGGTCCGCGTCCTTGGCGATGGCATTCCATAACCTTTTCTTCTGATGGGCACTGACCTGCATAGGAGACACAGACAGAAGGACACCATTAACTACACATTACATTCTGTTACAGCAATGGACTACATACTGCATTGATCCCACATTCATCTTCACATCACTCATACCACTGTGTACATATTGCATGTAGCAAACAAAACTCCCTAAAGGACACACTGCATGCATGCACATACATGTACATACAGCCATGTTGCATCCAAAATACCTAAAAGGTGCTCACCTGTTGATCTGGACGATAATACAACTGTCCATACAAAGGTAGGACCCCATCCACAAGCTTCTCCAGTTCTTTGGATGTGAAGGCTGGGGCCCTATCCCCTGTAGCACGGGCCATTGTGGGTTTCAGATACAGGACATAGCAGCTCACGCAGTGGACGTGTTGATAGTGTGAGAGTCACAAATCAAGTGACATGGGCTTCTGAAAAGGGCGGTCACGTCCGCACCGGTAATCACCGTCACCGCCGACGGTGATCATCATTGGCCCCTGTGCTCCATAGATTTAATCAATGTGGAGTTGCAAGGCGGTTCAGGCTGCCCTCCGCCATGACGTCAAACACAGGCGGAGTGAGGTTACTTCCACCTGTCCTCTACATGCAGGGCAGGCGGGTGCCATTTCCTGATGATAGTACTCATGGTAGTCAATTAAATGTGCGTCATAGGTACAGATGGTACACACCAAGGCAATTCCAACACATCTAGATTTTTGGATGGTGGGAGACTCTGGCTCTTCAATGAGACCTCACACCAGTGCACTGCTTGCAGAAGAGTAGTTGACAAAACATGTAAAATGTAATGCTACAAATCACGTCACACGACTTCTACTACATCTGTGAGGCAGTATGGCAAATGAATTAGAATGTATGTAAAGTACACCAGAGCAGATTCCAATCATTGGTTGCCTGAAATGTATGAGACAGCTCTGTTTACAGTGATGTTGTGTGTCTATCCTTCCTGCTATCACACACTTGTGATGTTTGGTTTGTCTAGATACCAACCACTGCGGAGGAGGAGGAGGAGGAGGAATGCACCTGTGGACAGACCCCTAGTTGACTTGGCTACACTGGAGGAACACCATATGATTCTCACCTATCGTCTGGACAGGGTCGCAATCATTGAACTGTGTGCACAATTGGAGCCGGATTTCCTTCCTGTTGTTCGTAGCCCTACTGCAATACCTCCTACAGTAAAGGTGCCATCAGTGCTCCACTTCTTTGCCAGTGGATTATTTCAGGTGACTGTGGGCTTGGCTGCAGGTATTTCACAGCCAATGTTTTCTAATGTGCTGAGTAGAGTTTTGACTGCCTTGCTAAAACACATGAGCAGCTATATCTCATTCCCCCAAAGTGATGATTTGCCCACTGTGAAGGTTGCTTTCTACACAATGGGACACATGTGATTGGGGCCTGTTAGAAATGGGGTCTTTGGTTGACAGTCAGGTTACCCCCTGTTCAAGCAAGGACCCTCACTCTAGTCAGGGTAAAAGAGAATCACCCTCAGCTAACCCCTGCTTACCCCCTTGGTAGCTTGGCAGAGCAGTAGGTTTAACTTCAGAGTGCTAGGTGTAAAGTATTTGTACCAACACACACAGTAACTTAATGAAAACACTACAAAGTGACACAACACAGGTTTAGAAAAATAGGAAATATTTATCTAAACAAAACAAGACCAAAACGACAAAAATCTGACATACACATGTCAAGTTATGATTTTTTTTTAAAGATTAAACTCAAAAATAGAGCTTAGAAACACAAAATGCTTCGATGAGGTGTTAACATGCTGCCAGACATGGAGTCACGAAGACCCCCAGGAACAGTACCTTGGCGAAGAAATGAAAACGAGGTGATGTGCGAAGTCGGGGATCGCATCGTCTGTGCGAAACGTTGAATCCACGCACTTCAAGCGGTCTCGGTCACGACGTGGTCCGGCGACTTCCACGGAGTCGCGGACTTCGGCGGGTCTGCTGCGATGTCAGGCCTGCGAAGGTCATCACGTTCCAGCGAAGATCACGGAGTCAGGTGCAGGCGGCGTCACTGGATCCAGCAGAGGCGTCGGTCCGAAGTCGTCCAAAGTTGATTTCCTTGAATTTCCACCAGCTTTCCTTTCAAGGGCCCAGGGACTGGATAGGGCACCACTTGTCAGAGCAGGAGTCTTTCCACAGACTCCAGGTGCTGGCAGAGAGAAGCCTTTGCTGTCCCTGAGACTTCAAACAACAGGAGGCAAACTCTAAATCAAGCCCTTGGAGATTTCTACACAAGATGGAAGGCACATAAAGTCCAGTCTTTGCCCTCTTACTCTGGCAGAAGCAGCAACTGCAGGGTAGCTCCACAAAGCACAGTCACAGGCAGGGCAGCACTTCTATTGACAAAAACCATATTGCTTTGGTCCCTTCCAGGATAAATGAGCAGGTGTTCAGAAATAGGAAGAATTACCATTCTATAAATGTGCAGATGGTGTGCTTTGCTGATCGGTATATTTTCCACGTTACTGCCAATTTTCCAGGATCTGTGCATGATGCCTACGTAATGAGGAACAGCAGTGTCCCACAGATGATGGCACAATTACAGAGAGAGCGAGTTTGGCTCATTGGTGAGCTTGATGTTTCACACTATGTATGTCACTGTATGTCACCTGGAGTTGTCCTCTATGCTATTGTACACAAGTAATGTGTGTTTCTCACTATTTCCAGGTGACACAGGCTACCCAAACCTATCCTGGCTGTTGACTCCAGTGAGGAATCTAAGGACAGGAGCAGAGAATCGATACAATGAGGCACATGGACGGACCAGAAGAGTCATCGAAAGAACATTTGGGCTACTGAAAGCCAGTTTCAGGTGCCTCCATATTTCTGGTAGATCCCTACTCTACTCCCCTGGAAAGGTGTGCCAGATAGTGGCGGCCTGATGCATGTTTCACAATTTGGTCTTCAGACGGCATGTGCCATTCCTGCAGGAGGAGGGGAGACAATGCACCTGTGAGAGCAGAGGACACTGAAGACAGTGATGAAGATGGGGAGGATGTGAACAACAGGACACATCTGATACACCAGTACTTCAAATGACACTCAGGTAAGACTGTAGTTCTGTTCACACCACCATTTCAATGAAGAGCTGTGTGGCAGCTAGGATATACCAATCACAAATGTGTGCATTCTGCAACCTGACACTGTTCCATCTGTGGTCAGTCATGCCAGTGGTGTGATGACTGTGAATAACCTTATTCTGCCTATGCAATGTATCATCTGTTTTGCAGTTTCAAATACATGCCCACATCAAACTGTGTCCTCATTCCATACAGTACTTAGCATTTGTTGCTGGGAATGTTATGTGAGTTACCATGTGCTTACACTTTGGTGCTGTGACTTCATTGTTCCTGACAGTTGGGCCTGGACTACGTAGTCCAGAGGAGGGATTGGCATTCTGACAATATGGCATAGCTAAAACTGTGGTATCTTGTCTGAGGCCCTTAAATAAGTTGTTTCTCTTCACTGGTATTTGGAGTTAATTGCAGTGCAAATGTTTTAGTTGATGTGACCAGCTGAATGTAGGTTGTTATGTTACAGGGGCTCACGTTGCTTGACTTCTTTTAACTTCTCATTTAAATGTCACTAATGGTTTCCCTTTTTACAAATGTTGGTGTGGTCACTACTGTGAACTCATGTAATGCCTACAGACTGCTTTCACACAGTTTGGTGGATGTTAACTTGTGGTATGCTCTCACACTGAATATGTGTACCCCAAACTGACTGTCCACTGGATGGATTCACACCTTACATGACATTTGCACAGAACAATAAAGGTCAAGACATTGCATATTGATGAAAAAAGCACAAATCCTTGTGTTGTATTTAAGTGTTTTTTTTTTAATGACACAAAGGAAGGGATAGTGCAGTAGAGTGGGGTGATGGTGGATGAAATCTTCAGTGTAGTGACCCAGTTAATTTGTAGCACAGGTCCAGTATCCATGGGGCCATAGGAAAAGGAGCAATGGCAGTCCAAAGTAAACAAGGTGTCTCAGTGGTGCTCAAGGGAGGCATGTACGTGAGGCTCACTTTCTGGTAGTGGTTTGGGTGTTGGCTACAGTCTCTGGTGGAGGTCTGGGTCATAGGGAACATTTGTGGGGTGGTTCCTCTGCCGCAGAGGGAGGGGCGGTGGTGGTCTGTGAGTCCTGTGGCAGGTCCTCCTATCCACTAACGGCAGTACACTGGCTAGTGGATGGGGCACGCTGGTGTGTTGTGCACTCACACATGATGGTAGCCATATCACTGAGCACCCCTGCAATGGAGGCCATGGTGGCATTGAAGGCCTACAACTGCTGCATGACCTCCTGGTGATGTCCCCCCTGCAGCCTCTGGTTCTCCTGCAAGATGGTAAGTACCTGGCCCATCCTGTCCTGGGGTTTCTGGTATGCTCCCATGACATATGACAGTGCCTCCTGGGCAGTCGGTTCCCAAGGTTGGTCCACCGCTTGGGCACAGATATCCTCCCACTGGCCCTGGGCCCCTGTGCCTTTGTCCCCTGAACTGTGTGCCCACTCCCACTGACACCAGGTCCTTCTTCATCTTGCCTATGAGGTGCTGACTTGGGTCCCTGTACAGGTGGGCACACTGTTGATTGACGTTTCCTGGGGAGAGAGGTTTGGGGACGTTGGGTGGCTGCTGTGGTAATGGAGTCCGATGTGGGGTGCTCTGGGGTGGACTGGGTGTTGCCTGTGGTGTCTGACTGACCAGTGGATCCAGAGGGGCCAAGGAAATCTTCTAGATCCAGACACCCAGAGTTTCTGTCATCATTGGGGCCTTCTTCTGATGGAGGACTAGGTTGACGTGGCATATGCTGCCTGCTGACATTGGCTGGGGTACCTGTTGACATGTATGATATTTGTTAATTTCATTCTCAGATACATATTCAGCATTTATGGGTTTTCCTATGGAATGGGTGTGGTTTTTCCACCTTTGGTTTGTGTATGGTGATGCATTGTGGGATTGGTAGTGCTTAATGCTGCCCATGCATTACTCATGTGTATGAATGATGACCTTGGAGAGGTGTGCTTGAAGTGGGTAGGGCATGTAGGAACATTTTTGGAGTGGTTATGGGGGGTTCTCAGTTTGGAATGGACTGGGTTGAAGAGAGATAGGGTGATGGGGTGACACGCCACGCAGGTGTACGTGGTGATAGAGCCGTAATGGTGAGTTACCAATGTCCAGCCCTCCAGTGATTGCAGTGAGGCCCTCGGGATGCAGGAAAGCCAAGACTTTCTCCTCCCATGTTGTCAATTGTGAGAGGGGATGTGGGGGTCCACTTCCAGCCTTCATTACGGCAATGTGGTGCCTGGATGCCATTGCAGGCACCTTACCTCGTAGGTCGTTCCACCTCTTTCTAATGTGATCCCTTGTGCGTGGATATGTTCCCATGGAGTTCAACTTGTTAACGTTTCTCTGCCATAGCTTTGTCTTCCTGGCAATGGATATCTGCTGGACTTGTGCACCGAGTAGCTGTGCCTCTACCCCAATGATTTCGTCTACCATGACCCACAACTCCTCATCTGTGAAACGGGGGTTCTTTTGTGGGGACATGCCAATCGTGGAGTGGGTGTAGTATGTGTGTAGTATGTGTGTTGTGCAAAGGGTAGAATGTTTGGTGGGGGTGCAGATTGTGTGAGTATGTGGGTTGCTGTGAAGTAGTGATTGAGTGCAGTGTTGTTGTGTGTGTTTGGTGTAGAGGTATGATGTGTGGTATATGATGCATAAAGGGTGTATATGTGGCTATGGTTTGTGTGTGCAGTTTTAGAGATGTGTGGGCTGGCAACATGTAGCAGAATTTTCGCGTTTGCAAAGAATTGAGGGTAGTGCTGTTGGTGGGTGTGTACGGTGTGTGTATGAGGTGTGGGTTTTTCATTCTGGCCAATGCTGGCTTTTGTTGGTGTGGAGTGGCAAAATCGACCGCAGCAGTCCGCACCGCCATTGGGTAACTGCTGTTGAGTGACCGCTGTGGTGATTTGTGGGTCATAATTTGAAGGGCGGTTTGTTGTAGGCATGGTGGGGAGGGTGGTGGAACTGACTCTCTCCCGCCATCATTGGTTCTGGGATTGTAAATTTGGCTGTTTTCTGGCGGTTTTGTGTTTGTAACTCATGAGATGGTGGGCGGATTGACACCTCCGCAGCGGTCTTTTGGCAGCCGTCACAACAGTGGTCTTTGGTAAAGACCGCCAAAGTTCTAATGAGGGCCAATAAATATTTGTTGGAAATAATTACAAGCTTGGATTCCATCTGTCTGAATGTAATTTATATT
Source organism: Pleurodeles waltl (assembly GCF_031143425.1). Lineage (NCBI taxonomy): Eukaryota > Metazoa > Chordata > Amphibia > Caudata > Salamandridae > Pleurodeles > Pleurodeles waltl. Next base: position 1,172,764,776 of record NC_090439.1, read on the forward strand.
TTATAGTAAAGAACACATTCACATTTTATATATATATATGCTGGTGGGTGTGCTGGATCCTGGTGTTGCATTGCACACTTTACCGCATTCACCCCCAGAGCAGCTGATGCTCCCGCAGGGTGTAACTCTTATCGGGCCTGACACCTGCTGCCAACATACAGGAAAGATGGCACTGCACCCAAAAGATTAAGGCAGCCCTGCTGAAAATGGGGCTGGGATGCACCCCTGCATGATTGCATGCAGGAAGCACTGGCTCTGCCTGCTTCTGCATAGTGGAGCAAGTTGAGTGCACTAAACTGGCCAGGGTCGGAGGTAGTCGGATAGGAATGGGAAGGAAAAAGAGAAACAGGAGGAGGACCGGGCAGAAAAGGAAAACAAACAACAAAGCACAAAAGTTCACAAACTACATGCAAAAATTTAAAATCATCCAGGGAAAAACAGACTGTAATAAAACAAAGTAAATAAAAAGTAGAATTGGGAAGTGGGTGATAAGATGGGAGTGGATTAGGAGGTAGGAAAGAGTTGAAAAAGAAAGCTAAACAGAAACAGTGGAAAAACAAAATAGCCATATGCTTGTGTGCTGAGTGGTGGCGTTCAACCTGATACTTCAGCTTGGAAAGCACTACTGGTGCTAAAAATGTGCGCTAGCAGGCCAACGTTTATTTTTCTGCCGTTTCCCGTACGCCTGCAGAATCTCACTGACATTTTTTGGAACTTCTTGGAAATCAGCAGAGTGAAATTCTGGGAGTTCCACCCAGACCTAGAATTTACAGAGACAGTGGAAAGGTTAAAAAATTCACGTTACTGAATAACCACATTTCATTATGGAAATACATTATTTATTTATTTTTTAAGTTGGAAATTGCTTTATTGAATAAAGAAACAAAGTAACATGAAAATCAGCAATTGACAGAAGCAAAAAAAACATCTATACAATAATAACAAGTAATCGAAACATGGTGCATTATAAAAACTCAAAAAAACTATTTAACATGTTATGAGAATACTTTGTTTTGGGAAGAGAGAGGAAAAAGAAGGCGAGAAAGGAGAGAAGAAAAAGAAATAAACTACAATATATTCATACTAACTAATATAATAGATAAAAAGCAGCTTAGTAGCACTATGGCCCTCATTACAACCATGGCGGTCGGGGATAAAGTGGCGGTAAAACCTCCAACAGGCCGGCAGTAACAAAAATTGAATTATGACCATGGCGGAAACCGCTCAGACTGACAGCCACTTTAACACACCGACCGCCATGGCTAAATTAACAACCACCACGGTGGTGTCTAAACATACATACATATTTACAAATGTAGGAACACTGCCCAGTCCTCAATGTCCATGGCCACAGGGCCACAACGCATAGGCCAAGGCCCCACCTCACTCCTGCAACAACACAGAGAGAACACTGCAGGGGCATTAGGTCGAAAATACACAGGCACCTCAGGGGGATGGGGAATGGGGGGCACCTCAGCCAGAAGATGGTACAACACCACTGGTCCTGGAAGGGGCAACATGCCCTGTGCGCTGTCCTGAGGGGTGCAAGGCCACAGTCTCTCAAGTGGGTGGTTTGCCCACTGCTTGGTCCTGGGGAGTGCAAGGCCACAATCTCTCAAGTGGGTGGTTTGCCCACTGCTTGGTCCTGGGGAGTGAAAGGCCACAGTCTCTCAAGTGGGTGGTTTGCCCACTGCTTGGTCCTGGGAAGTGCAAGGTCACAGTCTCTCAAGTGGGTGGTTTGCCCACTGCTTGGTCCTCAATCAATCAATCATTCGCATTTATAAAGCGCGCTACTCACCCATAAAGGGTCTCAAGGCGCTGGGGGGGGGGGTCAGTGCTCGAAGAGCCAGGTCTTGAGCTGCCTTCTGAAGGAGAGGTGGTCAGGTATGGCGTGAAGGTGGCTGGGCAGCCAAGAAGGAGAAGGATCTTCCTCCGGCGGTGGCTTTGCGGATGCGGGGTACAGCTGCCAGGGCCTGACCGGCGGAACGTAGAGTGCGCGGGGGGTGTAGAAGGAGACGCGGCTGTTGATCAGTTTGGGTCCGAGGTTGTGGAGGGCTTTGTGTGCGTGGGTCAGGAGTCGGAAGGTAATCCTCTTGTTGATGGGGAGCCAGTGGAGTTTTCTCAGGTGTCCGGAGATGTGGTGGTGGCGAGGGATGTCCAGGATGAGTCTTGCGGCGGCGTTCTGGATTCGTTGGAGTTTTCTCATCAGTTAGTTGGTGATGCCGGCGTACAGGGTGTTCCCGTAGTCCAGGCGACTGGCTACGAGGGCGTGGGTGACGGTCTTCCTGGTGTCGGTGGGGATCCAGCGGAAGATCTTGCGGAGCATGCGGAGGGTGTTGAAGCATGCCGAGGTCACCGCGTTCACCTGCCTGGTCATGGAGAGTGATGAGTCCAAGATGAAGCCGAGGTTGCGTGCGTGGTCGGTGGGTTGGGGAGTGCTGCCTAGGGAGGGGGGCCACCAGGAGTCGTCCCATGCGGTGGGAGTGGGGCCGAGGATGAGGACCTCCGTCTTGTCTGCGTTCAGTTTCAGACGGCTGTCTGTCATCCAGTTCGCCACTTCCTTCATTCCTTCGTGAAGTTTGGTTCGGGCTGCAGTGGGATTGTTAGTGAGGGAAAGGATGAGCTGGGTGTCGTCGGCGTATGATATTAGGTTGAGTCCGTGGTTGCGTGCGATGTTTGCCAGGGGGGTCATGTAGACGTTGAAGAGAGTGGGGCTGAGGGAAGATCCTTGGGGTACGCCGCAGATGTTTTCCGTGGCTGTCGATCTGAAGGGGGGGAGGCGGACTCTCTGGGTCCTGCCGGAGAGGAAGGAGATGATCCATTCGAGGGCCTTGTCTCTGATGCCGACGTTGCTGAGGTGTCGTATCAGGGTGCGGTGGCAGACCGTGTCGAAGGCTGCAGAGAGGTCCAGTAGTATGAGGGCCACGGTCTCACCCTTGTCGGTCAGGGCTCTGATGTCGTCCGTGGCTGCCATGAGGGCGGTTTCGGTGCTGTGGTTGGCTCTGAAACCGAATTGTGTGGGGTCGAGGGAGTCGTGGGTTTCCAGGGCGATGGTGAGTTGCGAGTTGACAATTTTCTCAATCACTTTGGCAGGGAACGGCAGGAGAGAGATGGGTCTGAAGTTTTTGAGATCGGTGGGGTCTGCTGTGGGCTTCTTCAGGAGGGCGTTGAGCTCTGCGTGCTTCCAGCTCTCCGGGAAGGTGGCGGTGGTGAGGGAGGCGTTGATGACGTCTCGAAGGTGTGGTGCTATGATGTCGTCGGCCCTGTTGTAGATGTGGTGCGGGCAGGGATCCGATGGGGAGCCGGAGTGGATCGAATTCATGGCGCGGGTGGTCTCCTCGGTGGTGGTTGGGCTCCAGTTGAGGATGGTGGTGATCTCGTTGGCGGGTTCTGGGGGGGGGTTCGCGTCGGCGGTCGGGAAGCTGTTGTATATGTTGGTGATTTTCTGGTGGAAGAAGGTCGCGAGGGAGTCGCAGAGGTCCTGTGATGGAGGGATGGAGTTGTTTTCTGCGTCCGGGTTGGAGAGCTCTTTGATGATGCCAAAAAGTTCCTTGCTGTTGTGGGCGTTGTTGTCCAGTCTATTCCGGTAGGCGGTTTTTCGTGCGGCGCGGAGGTGTTGGTGATGTTGGCGGGTGGCGTCCTTGAGAGCTGAGAGGTTCTCTTCGGTCTGGTTGAGGCGCCACCTCTTCTCTCGGGTGCGGCATTCTTTCTTGGAGTCTTTGAGGTCGGGGGTGAACCATGAGTTTTTCTTGTGGTTGTTGGTGCTGGCTTGAGTCTTCAGGGGGGCCAGGAGGTTTGCACAGTCGGAGAGCCAGTTGGTGAGGTTGTTGGCGGCTTCGTTTGGGTCGGTGGTGCCGGTGGGTTGGTTCTGGGAGAGGGTTGCTGCGATCTGTTCCGTGGTGATACGGTTCCAGTGTCTTCTTGGTGGTTGCTGAGTGTGGTGATGCACGGTGGTCTTCTTGAAGCTGAAGTGGACGCCGCTGTGGTCCGACCAGGTGAGTTCGGTGGTGTGGTTGAAGGTGACGTGTCTGCTGGAGGAGAAGATGGGGTTGAGCGTATGTCCGGCGTGGTGGGTGGGGGTGTTGACAAGCTGATTCAGTCCCAGGTTGGCGAGGTTGTCCAGGAGGGCGGTGGTGTTGTTGTCGGTGGGGTTCTCTAGGTGAAAGTTGAGGTCTCCTAGGAGGATGTAGTTGGTGGAGGAGAGTGCGTGAGGGTTGACGAAGTCTGCGATGTCTTCAGTGAACTTGGAGCGAGGTCCTGGTGGTCTGTACATGAGGGTGCCTCTGAGGGTGGTCTTGGGGTCGCTGTGGATCGTGAAGTGGAGATGTTTGGCTTCGGGGAATGAGTTGTCGGTGTCGGTTGTGACTCGGATGGAGTTTTTGTGCGCGATGGCGATGCCTCCTCCGATGCGGTTGGTGCGGTCTCTCCGGATGATTTTATAGCCGTCGGGGATGGCTATGGCGATGTCGGGTGCCGAGGTGGGTTTCATCCAGGTCTCGGTGAGGAAGGCGATGTCCGGGTTCGTAGAGTTGATGAGGTTCCACAGTTCGATGGCGTGCCTGTGGACGGATCGGGTGTTGGTCAGGATGCAGTGGAGGTTGTTTCCGGGGGCGTTGTTCTCGGCGGGAGCGGAGTGGGTCCGATGGCAGGAGTAGTGGCAGTTGTTGCAGGTGAAGGATCCGTGGGTCCGTTTCGGGGTGGCGCGGTAGCAGCCCGGCGTGCGGCCGGGGTTGAGGCTGGTGAGGATGGCGGAGTCGTAGTTCAGCCGGGGGGGGCGGGGACCAGGGGTTCGGGCGCTGGGCGCGGTCCAGGCACGGACGGGCGCAGACGGGCTGAGGGTCCTGAGGAGTGCAAGGGCACAGTCACTCTAGTGGGTGGTTTGCCCACTGCTTGGTCCTAGGGAGTGCAAGGCCACAGTCTCTCTAGTAGATGGCTCCTCCACTGGTTCTGGAGGGGGCATTGTGTCCAGTGTGCTTCATCCTGGGAAGGATGGGGTGAGTGGATGGCTTCTTCCACTGATTCTGGAGGGTGCATTGTACCCAGTGTGCTTCATCCTGGGAAGGATGGGGTGAGTGGATGACTTCTTCCACTGGTTCTGGAGGGGGCTTTGTGCCCAGTGTGCTTCATCCTGGGCAGGATGGGGTGAGTGGATGTCTTCTTCCAGTGATTCTAGAGGGCGCATTATGCCCAGTGTGCTTCATCCCGGGAAGAATGGGGTGAGTGGATGGCTTCTTCCACTGGTTCTGGAGGGGGCATTGTGCCCAGTGTGCTTTATACTGGGAAGGATGGGGTGAGTGGATGGCTTTTTCCACTGGTTCTGGAGGGGACATTGTGCCCTGTGATGCAGATCTTAGGGAGTGCAAGGTCATAGTCTCTCACCTGGGTGTCGTCCCCACATGATTTGCAGGGCCCAGGCTGCACAACAGCCCATGGATGTAGGACTACACACTGCCCACCGGCAGTGACGGCTGCTCAGTGGTGGCAGTGGTGGTGCTGGCAATGGTGGGGGGAGGCTCCAGCCCATCCCCTGCAGTCTCAGACAGCTGCCCACTGGGGCTGCTGCTGCTGGTGGCGCTGCTGCCAGTGGTGAGGGGAGGCTCCAGCCCTTCCACTGCAGCCTCAGGTGGCTGCCCACTGGGGCTGCTGCTGCTGGTGGCGGTGCTGGTGGGGGTACTGTCAGTGGTGGGGGGAGGCTCCAGCCCTTCCCTTGCAGCCTAAGACGGCTGAACCACCATGGTTAGAGGTGGGGGCTTTGAATGAGTCCCAGCACCATGCCTCCTGACCTTCCTGCCTGCTGGTGCAGGCCCCTTGCCCTTCCTGTCAGTAGCCGTGGATTGCTCATTGCCCTTCCCTGTAGCAGCTGGGGGTGCCTCCTTGCCCTTCCCTGTAGCAGCTGGAGGTGTCTCCTTGCCCTTTCTAGACACAGCTGGTAGTGCCTCCTTGCCCTTCCTAGACGCAACTGGTGGTGCCTCCTTGCCCTTCCTTGAAGCACCTGGTGCAGGCACCCTTTCAGAGTGGCTGCCTGGTGCCCGGGATCCTCTCCCACCTGCAGTAGCTGTCGACACTACTGTGGCCGTGGACTGGGTGGCTGAGGTGCTTGCCTGGGTTCTGACAACCTTGGCCCGATGTGAAGGACGGGGGGGAGTGGTGAGGAAGAGGTCAACGGTGGAGAGGAAAAGCTTCTTAGGGACATTTGGGCGGGAAGAGGGTGAAGGTTTGGGAGTGGAGGAAGAGGAAGTGGTTGTAGGAGGTGTTTGTCTGCTGATTTTGGGTGCAGGTGCATAGGCTGAATGCTGTTGTGAGGTGGATGGCTGTTGGGTGTCCCAGTGCTTGAGTTTGTGTACTTTGGGAGGAGGGGGCACAGACAAAGTGGGAGAGGACACAGGGGATGTGTGCATGGATGTGGGGGTGGTGACTGCCAGTGAGGGGAGTGTAGCGATAGGCATGATGGTGGTAGTGGATGAGGAAGTAGTGCATGCAGGTGTGAGTGTAGATGCTACTTGGAGGGAGGTGGACAGCGAGGAGGAAGGGGCCACAGTAGAAACAGTGGATGTTGGTATGTCTGCATCTGGATGGTGTTTGTGTGCCTGTGGGATGATATGTGGTGCTTGTGTTTGCCTGAACCACTCCTGTGTGTTGTCCTGTGTGCATGCTGGTCTGCCTGTGTGCTTGGGATAGGTTAGGCTTGAGGGTAATGAGATTGGGTAGAGGAAGTTGGAGGGACAATGGCTGCCATCAGGGAGGAGGCCAGAGCCTGGATTGATCTCTGTTGGGCCACCATGCCAGAGTGAATGCCTTCCAGGAATGCATTTGTCTGTTGCAAATGGGCTGCCAGGCCCTGGATGGCATTCACAATGGTTGACTGCCCAACAGAGATGTATTGCAGGAGGTCAATATCCTCCTCACTCAGGGCAGCAGGGCTAACTGGGGCAGGGCCTGAGGTGCTGGGGCAAAGGAGATACCCACTCTCCTGGGAGAGCAGGCCCGGGAAACACGCTGAGGAGCTGCTAGGAGTGCGGTGCTGGTACAGGGGTGGCGGCTGTACATGTTGTTGGGGTGGGTACAGACGTGTCCGCCACGACCAGGGAGCTTCCATCGGAGGAGGTATCACTGTCTGAACTGTCCTCTCCAGTCTCCGCCGTGGTGATCCCCTCGCCCTCCGTCCCACTGGTGCCCTCACCGTTGGTGGATTCGGCTTCCTGGGCCCTGTGGGATGCAGCTCTCCCCGTCGCTGGTGCCTCTGGTCCTCCACCAGATGATTCTAATGCACATAAGGACAGGGTGACAAAACAAAAAGTGGGGGAGAGACAAAGGATACACTTGGTCAATGGCGGCAACAACACCACACTTTACGTACACAACACACACACACAGGGAACAGCCCTAAGCACTAGGCAATGCACATCACCATCCCATGGACAGGGTCACCTAACGCCAATTGCAGCATACCTGAGACACACAGACCCCTGCCCAGTAGTGGATGCCTACTAGCTTGGTTGGAGGAGGTTTACATCTGACCCTTCCCAACATGGGACCTACCCTGCAATGTCCGGCCTGGCCTAGGGGCACCCACAGGCCCACATCCCCCACCCGGATGCCACCCGCCCACGTGCAAGTAGTATATTGGGGCTCAGTACTCACCCCCTTGTGGCTGCTGTGATGCCACCAAGCGCCCATCCAGCTCTGGATAGGCCACCGCCAGTATGCAGGCCATCAGGGGGGCAGGGTTCGACGGGCACCCCTTCCTAGTTGGGAGGCCCCCAGCTGGGCCTCTGCCATCTTCCATGCCCAGCGTCTCAGGTCCTCAAACCGTTTCCGACAGTGGGTGCTCCGCCTGCCGTAGACCCCCAGGGTCCGCACGTCCTTGGCGATGGCACACCATATACCCTTTTTCTGATAGGTGCTGACCTGCAGAGAAATACACATAGGAAAAGGTATCAGTCAGACCATCCTGCCTGTTACACTCATGGCCCACCATAGCCCTCACATCCCCTTACGCAGAGACATGGCCCACCATACATGCAGCACGCTGCCCAGGGCCTTTCCACCACCCCTCCCCCCGCAGGAGGCCTTCACACACATGCATCGTGCTCACAGTGCACTCACCTGTTGGTCTGGAGGCCCATACAGCATTCGGTACTGGGGTAGGACCCCATCCACCAGTCTCTCCAACTCTGTCGTGGTGAAGGCAGGGGTCCTTTCGCCAGTGACACAAGCCCTGGTCGGTTTCAGACATAGGTCACAGCAGCACATGCAGTCTAGGTCCTCTCCTGTTGAAGGTCAGGTAGCAAGTGAGTGAACAGATAGAAAATGGTGGTCATATCCGCGATGGTGCGTATCGTCACCGCCGGCATACATCACCATTGGCCACTGTAACCCATAGGGCCCAATGGTAACCGATGAGGAGTTGCACGGTGGTTCTCGCCAGCCTCCCGCAACGGTGCACAACATCAGCGGAATTACCTAATTTCCACATGTCCCTCCTAACAGGACAGGCGGACGCCATTTCGGGGGGGGGCAGGCCATGGCACCTAATTGCATCACAGTACACATAAGCACCATTTGGACCTATCCAACAATATACTGTTACAATCACAACATGCAATGAAGTGTAGTGTTTGGAAATATGAGCTGCTCACCGTTTTGCCCCGTAGATTGAAACCGCTGCGGATGAATAGGAGATGGAGACATCCCCCGTGTACAGGCCCCTGGTGGACTTGGCAAAAATGGAGGACAGGCACGTTATCCTCACCTGTAGACCAGACAGGGCCACAATAACAGAGCTGTGTGCCCAATTGGAGTCTGACCTCATATCCACTGGGATTCCCCCTCTTGTGCAAGTCCTATCTGTGCTCCATTTCTTGGCAACTGGCTCCTTCCAAGTGACAGTGGGCTTGGCAGCAGGAATGTCACAGCCAATGTTCTCAATAGTGCTGACCAGAGTGTTGTCTGCCCTGATTAAACACATGCGCAGCTACATCGTTTTCCCCCAGGTGGAGGATTTGGCCACAGTGAACGCTGATTTCTATGCAATGGGACATATCCCCAACATTATTGAGGCTATTGATGGTACACATATTGCATCTGTCCCCCCACCACCGGAGAAATGAACAAGTGTTCAGAAATTGAAAGAACTTTCATTCAATGAATGTGCAGATAGTGTGCCTGGTGGGCCAGTACATCTCCCATGTCAATTCAAAGTATCCGATGTTGGTAAATGGGTATGGTGTGTGCCCTAAAGGTTAGTGTGTGTCGACATTTGCAGGTGACTGTGGTTACCCCAACCTCTCATGGCTACTGACCCCTGTGCGGAATCCCAGGACAAGGGCAGAGGAACGTTACAATGAGGTACATGGACGAAGAAGAAGAATCATAGAGAGGACATTCGGCCTCCTGAAGGCTAGTTTTCGTTGCCTCCATCTGACAGGTGGTTCCCTGTGCTACTCACCCAAGAAGGTGTGTCAGATCATCGTCGCATGCTGTATGTTGCACAACCTTGCCTTACCTCGCCAGGTGCCTTTTCTGCAGGAGGATGAGGCTGGAGATGGGCATGTGGCAGAAGTGGACCCTGTGGACAGTTAAGATGAGGAGGCAGAGGATGAGGCTGAGGACAATAGAAGTGCAACTATTCATCAATACTTCCAATGACACACAGGTAAGACAGTGTAACTTCACTTTTAATTCACAGTTTTGTGTTTGACATTGTCACTGGCAGGCTGTTTTTCCCACTTCAATGGCCACTTACTGTACCCTCTGGCATCTCTATTTGCAGGTAATTGTGCCCCACTATCGCTACTGGTGTGTTGACTGCAGCCAACTACAGGTCATTCCCATGTATACATTACTGTACAGTTGTACTGCAGTGTTTAAAGCTTGTTAAACAAATACATAGTTAAATCATTTGACACACTCCATACTTGTATTTTTTCAAAGGGTGTTTATTTAAGTGCTAACAAGTAGAGGGGGGTGTGCAATGGGCTGGGGTGATGGTGGAGGAAAGTCCAGGATAGAATCCAGTCTATGTGGATCACAGGTGCATTGTCCAAGGGTGCATAGGAAGGGGAGCAATGACAGTTCAAGGTGGAGAGGGTGACAGGGTTGGACACAAGGATGACAATCAGTTGAGTCTTATTTCCTGGCAGGTTCTTGTCAGTAGTCTCTGGCTTCTGCCTGGATCACAGGGAACATTTGCAGGGTAGTTCCCCTACTGCAGGGGAAGGGCTACTGGTGGCCTTTTGATCCTGTGGCGGGCCTCCTGTCCACTAGCAGCAGTGGTGGTGGAGGGCTGTTCATCAGTTTGGCTAGTGGTAGGGGCCATTGCCTCCCTCATAGTGTTGGCCATGTCTGCCAACACCACTGCAATGGTGACCAGGGTGGTGATGATGTCCTTCAAGTCCTCCCTGATCCCCAGATACTGTCCCTCCTGCTGCCGCTGGTTATTCTGCATTTTGTCCATTATCTGGCCCATCATCTCCTGAGAATGGTGGTATGCTCCCAGGACCTTGGTGAGTGCCTCCTGGAGAGTCAGTTCCCTGGGTCTGTCTTTCCCCTGTCACACAGCAATCCTCCCAGCTTCCCTGTTGTCCTGTGCCTCTGCCCCATGACCCATGTGCCCACTGCCACTGACCCCAGGTCCCTGATTGTCCTGTGTTTGTGGGGTGGCCTGGGGTCCCTGTAGTGGTGGACACACTGCTGATTGATGTGTCCTGGGGACAGAGGTATGGGCCCACTGGGTGGGTACTGTGCAGGTGTTTCCTGAGGGGGGAGGCTCTGTGGTGGTATGGGACTGTGCCTGGGTAACCGACTGTCCGGAGATCCCTGATGGGACAGGTTGGTCATCCAGATCCAGGCACCCAGAGCTGCTGTCATCATTGTGGACCTCTTCTGTGGGGGGACTGGATGTTGCTGGCACCGCTTCTCTGGTGACATTGGCTGGGGGACCTGTGGGGATGTAAATGCAGTGTGCATGCTTTAGTGATAGGTGTCCATGCAGGTCTGTGATGGGTGTCCATGCATTGGTGTTGTATGCAGGGCTTGGTATTGGGATGGGTGGGTTGTGTGGGATAGGTGGTGGAGTGATGGGAGTGAGGGTAAGGGTGGGGGTATGTGTTGGCATGCAGGTATGGGGGTGATAGTAATAGAGATTTGACGTACCAGAGTCCAGTCCTCCTCCTACTCCTACCAGGCCCTCAGGATGCATGATTGCAGACTTGCTCCTCCCATGTTGTTAGTTGTGGGGCAGGAAGTGGGGGTCCACCACCAGTCCTCTACAGCTGCCACAGAACACACCTTCCCCTGTAGGTCGTTCCACCTCTTCCTGATGTCATCCCTTGTTCTGGGGTGCTGTCCCACGGCGTTGACCCTGTCCACGATTCTCCGCCATAGCTCCATCTTCCTAGCAATGGATGTCTGCTGCACCTGTGATCCGAATAGCTGTGGCTCTACCCGGATGATTTCCTCCACCATGACCCCTAGCTCCTCCTCTGAGAACCTGGGGTGTAATTGTGGTGCCATGTGTGTAGTGTGAGTGGTGTGGGTGAGGGTGTGTAGGGTGATGTGTTGGGGTGTGTGTTGTGAGGTGCGGGGGTGATGTATAGGTGATGGTGGTATGTGGCTCTGGTTGTGTGAGTGGTCTTGCTGTCTCTGGTGGCAATTGTGTGTAGTCGTAAAGGGTTGTGGGTAATGTGGATGTGTGTTTTATAGTGGTGTGGGTGTGTGGGTGGATGTGTGTATGAGTGCCAGGTGTGTGTTATTTTAATTGTCCAATGTAGTGTTGTTTTGTATGTGTGTGTGTATTTTGAGCGAGGCAGTATGTAGCGGCAATGGTTTACCGCCATTAAATGTCCGCGGTGATTCGTAGGTCTTAATGTTGTGGGCGTAGTTCTGTTGGCATAACAGTGTGGGTTTGAATACTGCCAGTTTATCACTGACCTTTGGGCTGGCTGTATAGTGACGGACTGCTGTGTGTGTGTCATAATATGGGTAGTGGTGATCCGCTGTGGCAGCGGTATGTTGGCGTCAGTCACCATGGCGGTAAACGATACTTATCGCCAATGTCATAATGAGGGCCTATGTGTAGAAGGCTGGCCTGGTGTGTGGTGGGTACATATGGTAGTGACATATTTTGCCAGGTATCCATCATTTGTGTAGTCAGTGTCTAGAAGCCAGGGTCTCTAGAGGTATCTGTGGATGAGCAGCCAAGGCTTATCTACGAGACATACAAAGCTCATGCAGTACCACTATAGTTACACAGTACTTACACACATGAAAGAAAACATTCAGTGTTGCAAAAATAAAGGTAGTTTATTTTGGTGACACAAATACCAAACATACCATAGAGACTATACATCGTTAGGAGGTAAGTAATACACAAGTTATATATACTAGTATGCAGAAATAGGCTAAAAACTGTTTGAAAACAGTGCAATTAGTGACAATCACAATAGAGAAGCATAAACCATACACAAAAAAAAAGTAATGCGAAAGTTTGTTCCCCACCTAGGTAAGTGTAGTGTGTAGAGGGGAGTTGGGAGTACTAGGAAAGCACAAAGGTAAGTACCACAACCCACCCCAGTGACCAGGAAAGCAGGAGTAAATCACTGTAAGTTTCCCAGATCACACAGAGAGAAGGAAAGAATAATAATGCAAAACCCAGAAGAGACTGCAAGACACCAACAGTGGAATCCTGGTCAGACAGGAGGACCTTTGGAAGAAGGGGACCAAGTCCAAGAAGCACAGCAAAGTCCAGGAAGAACAGGAGCCCCTACCCACCAGACTGAAAGTGACAGAAATAAATCGACGGAGAGGAAGAAGATTCTGCACTGCACCCAAGAAGATGGAGTCGAGTTCCTGGAGGATACAGGTGGTCGCCCACGCCAGAAAGAGGATTGCAGTTGGGTTTGCGTCTTCAGTTTCCGCCAATAAGTCTTGGCACATGCAAAACTTGTGGTTAGTGAAAAGTGGATCTGCCTTGCCTGGGACCAAGAAGGAGCAGGTTGACTCTACTAAGGAGGGGGAATCAGAGGGGGCCTTCAGCAACACAGAGAGCCCACAGAAGACCAGGCAGCTCCCACATGAGTCCCACAGGATGGGGACACAAAAGTCGATGAAGAGGCCCACGCAGCACTATGAAAAAGGCTCCCATGCCACTGGAGAATCACTCAGGGAGCTGTGCATCACAGGATGGAGTGCTGGGGGCTGGAGCTTCAGGATGCCTGAAGATCTCCTGGAAAAGATCCTAACATGCCTTAACAGCTGTAAAGGACGTGGTGCACATGGGTACTGTCTTGCGTGGGCAGGCAAGGTCTTACTTCCACCCAAGTTGGACAGCTGCAAGAGAGGACCGTCAGGTCCACTTCAGTCTATCACCGGTGATGCAGGATCCAAGTAGCTCAGCAGAAGAGCGGTTCCATGCAGCCAGTCGTTATTTCAGTTGGTGCCTGAAGAATCAGGGGAGTAACTCCTTCACCCCAAGGGAGATTCCTTCTTTCTTCAGATGCAGGCTGAAGACGGGCTGTCCTCAGAGGATGCACGACCGGGGAAATGTTGCAGTTGCTGGAGCTGTAAATACAATGTTGCAGGTGTCTTGCTTCTTTCTTGCAGCTTGTAGGGTCCTGAAGAGTCCAGATGCAGTTTCTTCGGTCAGAAGTCGAAGTGGAGGGTGCAGAGGATTCCTGCTGGAGTCTTGCAATCCGAATCTGAGGAACCACCCAAGAGAGAGACCCTGAATAGCCCTGAAAGGGGGATTGGTCACCTAGCTGAGTGACCACCTATAAGGAGGGGGCTGACGTCACCTGCTGGACCTGGCCACTCAGATGCTCCCAGAGTTCCCTGCCAACCTTGAATCCAAGATGGCAAAACCCAGGGACCCTCTGGAGGAGCTCTGAGCAAAACCCCTGGGGTGGTGCTAGGCAGGGGAGTGGTCACTCCGCTTTTGTTTGTCCAGTTTCATTCCAGAGCAATGACTGGGGGTCCCTGAACCAGTGTAGACTAGTTTATGCGAGGAGGGCACCAAATGTGCCCTTCAAAGCATTGCCAGTAGCTTGGGGAGGCTCCGCTCCCCAGCCCATAACATCTATTTCCAAAGGGAGAGGGTGAAACACCCCTCTCCCAAAGGAAATCCTTTGTTCAGTCTTCCTGGGCTTGAGCTTTGGGGTATGATTCCAACATGTTTGATACCAAACATGCCTATGTTCGGTGTTACCATTATGTAGCTGGACTTAGGTATTTTCCTATGTCCAGTACACGCATAAAATGTCGTCCCCGCACTCGTGAAGTCTGGGAAAATGTGCTTGGAGTTCATGGGGACACCTCTGCTATTGCAGGGGAGCGCTCACACACAGGTCCTGTGCACACTGTCCCCTGGACTAGAAGGCCTTCCATAGGGGTGACTTATATGTGACTTGGTGCAGTGAAAAGTGGCAGTGAAAAGGTGCTTGCACCTTTTCACACAGGCTGCAATGGCGTTCCTGCAGAATCCTTTGCTTGGGCTCCATATGCGTAGCAAAATATATGCTGCAGCCCATAGGGATCCCCTGGAGCCCAATGTCCTGGGTACCTATGTACCATATACTAGGGACTTTTAATGGGGCACCAGTGTGCCAATTTTGTGATGAAATATAGAATTTTGGGAGAGAGAGCATAAACATTGGGGTCCTGGTTAGTAGGATCCCAGTGAACACAGTCAAACACACTGACATAAGGCAGAAAAAGGGGGTAACCATGCCAAGAAAGAGGGTACTTTCTTACACTATGCATCATAGAGGTTCATATTTAATTATAGTACCTGAAGAGGTAGCAGATTGTCAACATAAGAGGTATTCAAATGGCTGTGATTGCAGACCCCGTTTGACCATTAGGTGTAAGGTAGATCATCCAAAGTATGTCAATAAGTTTTCCAGCCATTATTTGAGAATATTATATATGTGATGAACCTCTTAGGGAAATATGTAAGTTATCAAATGGTATATATATATATAGATATATATATATAGTATAGGATACCTTACCCCAAGCTTGTAACTAAAAGGCAGTTGTAGTAAAGTTAGACTTTTGGTCTAAGTTTAGTCTTTTGGTCTAAACTTAGGGCCCGATTCACAAAGGTAAACTTAGACCAAAAGTGTAAGTTTAGACCTAAAGTCTAACTTTACTCATAGTTAAATTAGACTTTTGGTCTAACTTTACACTTTTGGTTTAAGTTTAGATCAAAAGTGTAAACTTAGGCCACAAGTCTAAATTTACTACAAGTAAAGTTAGACTTTTGGTTCAAGTTTACACTTTTGGTCTAAACTTAGAGCCTGATTCACAAAGGTAAACTTAGACCAAAAGTCTAAGTTTAGATCAAAATTCTGAACTTAGACCAAAAGCCTAACTTTACTACGAGTAAAGTTAGACTTCTGGTCTAAGTTTAGACTTTTTGTCAAGTTAGACTTCTAGTCTAAGTTTAGACTTTTGGTCTAAACTTAAACTTTTGGTCTAAGTTTACATTTGTGAATCGGGCCCACTGACGTTTAGTCCAAGTTTACCTGTGTGACTTGGGCCCTGAGACTTTTGGTCTAAATTTACCTTTATGAATCGGAGCCATCATTTTTATGCACAGCTCTGTGATTTTAGCAATATTATTGATTGCACATCGGAAATCAGATTGAACTACATTCAAGAGCAAATATTGTGACATCACAATCCCACAATGCTGTGGTCAATTGATATTTCCAAAAGTGCTGAGATTTCTGCTAAGCCAGGCATCCGAAATAGAAGATGCAGCTGACCAATGACAGGATCAAAGGGTGAAGTTCTGGGGATGATAAAAATGAAAGTTTCCAATGTGGATCAAGTAGTCACTTGATGTCTATTAAAACTCCCTGCTGTTGGGAAGGATTTTTTCAAGTGTAAAAAAACACTTTTCACTTATACGAGTACGAGAGTAAGCATGGTACTAAAGGTAGAGACAACCTTGAAAATTAAAGACAACATGATTTTGAATGTGACTACAGTAGAGTTTGAAAACATTACAAGGCTAAAGATGTAAATGCAGATGTTTTGGCCATGTTTTGAGGATGAATGGTGAACCAAATATACCGCCCAAGAGTGACATTACTATGGGTGTTAGGGATACAGATCTTCCAGGAAGAACTGGCTCACTATTTACCATGCCCCCAGAAACTTTCTTTTCAGGACAGTGGAAGAATAAAACATACAGGCAGATGATGTGAAGGTATTTATTTAGAATGTAAATATCCTATGAAGGAGTGGATATGTTGTAAGTACTGCACAATTTCAGAATTGTAACATTTTAGGCAAAGTCCATATTTCAGGGGAAATTAGTCATGAATTTAACATTTGTCTCTGCTGTTTTAGTTTACTACATGGCTGTGAGTGAGAATGGTTAGATGAACATATTAATATGTATAAGACTGTGTTTTTGAAAGGTTTAGAAAAAGTTAGGGGCTGTTCTGGTCATACATAAGTTACTCAATTTTCCTGCGAGTGTGATGGAAGAATTAAGTGAGATGCTCAGAGATATATGTTCCGAAAGGGCTATTAAAAGTGGAAACATCAGAGTAGATTTCATTTATTGAATTAGTTGAAAAATCTGCCTCCCTAAGAATACTGCCCTCTCCTGACAAATTTTGATCAGCTGTTATCACATGTCAAAACTCCATGAGTTGTTACCAGCTCTATGGGGTCAAAGAAATGGGTCTGACTTTAACATAATTTGTAAAATTTCTTTGAATGTGTGAAATCCCCTAAAAATAGGAACAGTGTGGTCATATGTGGGTGTTTGTAAATCTTATGATTTGTTTAAAACATTTATATTTTAACATGTCCATTAATGAATCAAGAGAGGTAACAGAATCTTATAGTCTGATGACTTATAAGATGGCTTTTGACACTGATAATGCTGTAGAAGGAACTTGAACATAATCTCTTTCACAAGCTCCTTTGAGTAGTGTAACAGAGGATGCTGGCTGTGGTGGTCATGGTCATGTTTACACTGGAGAGTTCTCACAAGAATGTGTGGCTCAGCTATGCCGACTGACTCCCGAGTGGGGGAAGAGGGAATGTGTTGAGCCAGGGAGATCCAGTAATGATTTATGGTCAATATTCAGACAGCAGCAGTGATTTAAACCTTCTGCCTTTGTCAGCCTGGTTTTTGGGAGACCACGAGAAGGAAAGATATTTTTTTTAAAAGACATTTTTGGAAATAAGAAACTCACAGTGGTGCCTGACATACGCTCGTAACATTACAGGCTCAAAGGAAGTTAACCACAATGCCATTATAGTGATATACAGAGCATTAGCTATCCAACAGGCCATTAAAGACATGCGGGTGTAATCATTTTTTCCAATTACCCCAATGCATGGTATTTGACCCAGCCACCACGAACCTTGTAACATCTAAAGGGACAGTCCCTGCTGTAATAGATAACTTTCTCAGCTGCCATGTACATGCCCATCCCCTGCTTCCATTCTTGTAGTGGTGGGATCTCTTGTGTCCCCCATAGCTTGGCCACGTCCCACTTGGCTACTACCAGGCCAAGGCCACTGAATACAGGGACAGTGACCTCTAGAGTAACACTGAGCTCTTGTGTAATTGCGACCCAGTATGCTTGAATAAGTGGCAGCCCCATACCGTGTGTAGAAAGGTCCAGCCGACCCCGTTACATCGCACACATTCCAGAGAGGCTGCCCTTCCCATACCATGTAATCTATGGCGGTCATAGTAGACTCTATGCAAGATCTTGAACTGTATCAACTGCAGTCTAGACTTTATTGCCACTTCCCTTGGGTGCATCAATGTCACCTCCAAATCTATGTCTTCCATCTATGCCTTCCAACTCTCCTACAGCCCGCTCCCACCTCTCTCTCTTACCTAAGACATCTGGCATAATATTGTTCAATGCCTTGTACATGAGGGAAATAGCTCCCTTCCCCAGTTCTTCCATAAGTAGTCACTCTTCCATGGAAGCATGTTCCTGGATTCCTGTCTCTGCCAGCCCCTCTGCCTGCCAAGCATGTTGCAATTGAGTGTATTTCAAGAACTTATAGGGGTTTAGTTGATACTCCTGCTGGAGGGTGGAAAAGGGCATGATGTCTCCATTTTCCAACAAGTCACCCACCTTGGAAATTCCAATAGTGTTCCATGCCCTAAACCCCCGCTGTTGCCCCAGTGTGTTGAGCCATACATCCACCCATTTTCCCTAGTGATTTACATGTCCAGCCGATACATTTAGTGGCTTTACCCTATGCTGCTAAGGCCCCTTGGGTCACTGGTAGCAACTGTTGGGTCCTTTTCCCACTATTAAGATAATACAAGTGTGATTGTGCCTCAAGCTTTGCCCATTCTAACCAGAAGGTTGAGTGGTCCTGAGGGGCAAAAATCCAGTCACTTATATTTATCAAGTGTGCTGCCCAGTAATTTTCCTCTATGTTTGGGAGGGCAATCTTTCTGTTATATGGTATTACATTTAGTGCAATTCCTGGTTGCCCCTTGTCCAGAACAGAGACCTCACCTCCCCCTCTTTTTTGGTAAACACTTGCAGGATACGATAGTATGTGTTCTGGAGAATGTAGCGCATTTAAAAAATGGCTGTCCTCCCCAGGAGTGTGAGGGGTATCCCTCTCCATCACTCAGCTTCTTCCTGGAAGTTCACTACAACCCTCCCCAGGTTCCGATGCAGAAAGGGTCTCTATCGGGTGACATATAGATCCCAAGTATTTGAAACCCTCCAATGCCACTGCTAGTCTTTGCAGGAGCAAGGTCTGGTCCACCACCCCATTGGGCTGATAAAGCACTGAGTTTTAAGTTTATCACTGTATTACTCGAAGATCCAGAAAACCACTTGGATTGTTGTTGCAGGTTTGGTAATATAGAGGAGGATATTGATAGCTTTGAGAAACATTTTCACCTCCTTCTCGCTGCCTGCTAACATTTTGAACCCCCTAACCCTGGTATGATCTTACACTATACACAGCAAGGATTCTATAGTGAGCACAAACAAGAGAGGGAACGTGGGGCAACCCCAAAGGTCACCCTTTCGATTGCGAACCCTGCTGAAAACTCCTCATTCACTCTCACCGCTGCAATTAGAGCCTGATATAACATTGCCACCCATGATGAGTAAAGAGGAGGCCACTTTAAGGTGTATGTCAGCGAGTTTATCTACTGTAGGAGCCTATAGTCTAGGTGGTGCATACACACTCAAAATGGTTATGTCAGTCCGTACCCAGTATCCCTGTACCCCCACAAATCTACCAATGAGGTTTGTCCATGTTTTTTTGAAGGTTTTTTTTTATCAGTATGTCTACGCTCCTGGATCTGGATGTACAGCAGACATGGGCCAGTGTAGTGTTTGCCCCCTTCCCAAGAAATGGCAATGTGTTCCCTAGAGGTGTGTCCCCTGGAGGAGGACCAGAATCTGGCTGAGGTCATTATATGTACTGTTCTACTAGGCCTCACTTGACCTTACTACCTAAGCCATTGACATTCCATTTCAAGACCATTTGAAGACCATGACACCCATGTTGTCTAAGGGTCTGGGCTGTACCATGTATCTTAGGTGTTCGTTTGCTCATAGGGATGCTCCCTCTATATCAATAGATGAGCTTCTGTACTGGTGTTTCCCATCTGTGAATGGATGTGAAAACTCCCCCACCCCACCCTCTGTTTCCCCCTGAGGAGTATAAAACCACATTGCTAAATTGAACTACTCGTGAGCAATGTGTAAGAGATCTGTATCCCACCACATCCTTCAAATTCAACCTCGTTAAATAATTATTTCAACCTGGACCCCTTGGGAACGGTGGTCTCGTAGAGGAGTAGGAAAGTTCACACTCAGTCCCACCAGTAAGTTCTGAAGGTTGTGGAAAGATACTCCCATTGTTTTGCCAGCTCCGACCTACGGTGCTATATCAGATGTGTTTCCCCCGAGACCCAGTCATCACACCTGTTAGAGCTGTAAATTAAAATTTTTAAAATCAGCATTTGTCATACAAATCTTGATGACCACACATGCATTCAGGACCCACAAATGGATTTGTGACCATCCCCAGGGATCTTGTCTCTGAATACTAGGACCTTTAGTAACTAAAGCCTGATTACACCATGTGTCTGACTCCAGAGACCTCTTTTAACAGCCTAAAGTACTGCACCTTTCTTTAAAAAACATGTTTCTGTCAGGATGAGAATGTCCACTGCAAGGTGGAGGAAAAGTGCCCTTCTTCAGGGTTACTCCTGCTAACTAGTAGTAAAAGACTTATTGCCCATAAGATGGGGTACATTGATAGGGAAGGCACATTAGGAGTCACCCACAAAACACGTACCCCACAGGAGTCAGCATGCCATTTAGTGATACTGAAAATGTACTTTGGTTTTATCAGCAGAGACTCTAAATCGCCACACATATGCGCGCTTGCGGTGTTAATGACAAATTTAGTTGCTTCACATAGTCAATAAGCAGGCTTTGACTTTAAAATAAGAAGGAATCATTTAAAAAAAACTTTAACTAAAAGCACTCACCCTGTTGACTACTGAAACAATGTTGATGCTGGGAATATCTATTACCACATACTGGTACAATCAGGTTCCATTATAACTGACCATAAGCAAACACCACAGTCCCCTACACTTTTCAAAGTCGTTTTCATGGCCTGTGAGGTACTATAGCCCAGTGCACACAGCAGCTGAAACACCCTGTGTCCTGGAAGCAGCAGCCCGGACTACAGTCCTCAACGGGGTGACTGACGTTCTTTTAACCCAATGGGCTTGCAACCATTGTCCATGCACAACATTGGAAAATCTCAACTGCTGGAAAGATGACCGGTATAGTGCAGAACAAGTGATTTTAAAAAAGTTCACTAAAATAAGCTCCAGTGCGGGGAGGGCAAAGCTGTCTCTGGCAGGCTCCTTACCTTTAACCGAGCCACAAATGCCGGGGGAAACCACCCGCAAAGAGTGAAAGGTCCAGAGGTCTCTCTCATGATTTTGAGCAAAGATTCACACGTAAACTCATTGACTGGTGGCTCTGTTTAAGGCAAAGGAATAAGATTTGCTACTACTCACAAACAATGTTCATTGGGTGAAGGTTCCTGAAGGCAAGGTGAGTTGACGGCCATCTTTAAATGGGCAACATGGATCCCTGTTGATTTGGGGCAATGGAACTAGAGGAAAGAATGACAACTCAGTGGGTGATCGCAGGTAAAATACAATACCGTCACTGCCACGTGGCTGGATCACATGGTCTACTCAGAACATTACATTTTTGTGAAAGAGGTTTCACAAGTCACGTTAAAAGGCTTTGCAGGGTGCTTTTTGAAACATCAAATGTTCCTTATAGTTAGGGGTGGGCGCTGGTAAACTTCGCTATGCAGCAGTTGGTGGAGCTTTTGCATAACTCCATACTCCAAACAAACTTTTCTGGCGGAGCAGAGTTTACCCACCATCCCAGGGTTGTTTCAAGGTACAAGGATATAACAAGCTACAAGAGGCATTTTCTTGCACTGCCCAGATTATCAGTTCGGCATGGACCTACCATCTACCTTGCTACTGACCTCCGCTGGAGTAAATCCTGACCACTAAGTGGTGTCACCAAGGTCCTGGACTCTTGGCAAGTGTCCATCATCTCCATAAACATGGTACCTTTTGGTTCCAATAATCTCTTGAGGCCCAGGACTGCCAAGTGAATCTGGCACAGTTGTGTTGCTGCTTGGGCAAAGATTCAGGTTGCTACCGCTTGGAGCTTTTCAGTAGCAGCAAAACCCCTTTCAGCAGGACCTTGTGTATTCAGTATTTAGCCCTATCCAGCTACCATCAGCTCTGCCCTGCTGAAGAAATCTCAGCTCTAAAAAGTGAATAAGACCAAATGTAGAAAACTCCACTGGGCCAAAGGGCACTAAAAGTATCTAGCCAGTGAGGGACTTCAGGACGTGAAATTCAAATTTCTCCAGCTCAGAACTTTCCTGCCAAAAGTCAACAGCTTCACTGGGACCTCATGTGAAAGGCGTCTATTGTTGTGGAACACTCCTCAGGAACGGCATGCTGCCTTACCCCCTCTCATTTCAAAAACTAGGTCTGGAGTTATAGTTTCTGACTGGGTCATACATGGCTTCTGTTTCTGCCCTGCGCTCCATCGTGGTCAGTTTAATTTGTGCCAAGGTACTGGTGTTGTGAGGACCTCTAGCACCCGAGCAGGTCAACCATGTTTCGCTTCCTTTTAGTGTTCATAATTTATGCATTTTAGTAAGAATGCTGGTAGAAATGATTTTTACATATTTTTATCAGCTTGCTTTAATTCTAGCAATACGAGGAACAAGCTGCTTGTTTAAATAGCCTTTGCACAACATGTCATCAGTATTTTCTGTCCAAGGCTAAGAACACTGTACACAAAATGCTAGTTGTATTGCCCATTCAAGAGACAGCTTCTAACACCTTACACAGCATTGCATCAGAACTGTACTTCCAACACAGTATGGTTTATGATACAAATGGTGCACTGACCCATAGGGGAGAGAGGGCATTTCGGCCACTGTTATCCTGGGACACATGCTGGGTGACATACAGGTAGGCTGGCACATGTCTATCCGCCCCCTGTGATGATTGCTAACTACACCAGAGACTGACTTCTTACACTGTTTCCAGGTATGTTGATGGGTCTTATCCCTTAGCTAGGGCCAGGCAGAAGGGTATTATGCCCGCTATCCTCTCAGGGTAGACTTAGGGTTAGGTAGGAATCCCTAGAACCTCTAGAACATTCACCATGGTTGAATTGTTTACCTTTTTTACCATGTTTGTAATGCTGATTACCTTGCTTTGTTTTATCTGCCTAATTATCGCAGCTCACTCTTTCTATGCTAGATTGCGATTATTTCAATAAATGTATTGAAAACTTGACTTGAATCTTTTATGACTCACCTCGGCATACATGAGTATTATCACTAAAGGGGTAAGATATGTTTCCACAACTTCCCTAGGGAGTCAGAGTGTCATGTTCAGGTTGCCATAATCACGTTTCACCCTTGTAAGTTTGGGGGTGCAGGCAAGGCACTGTGAACTAGCTAGGAGTTAGGGTGACAGGGAATAATGGTTTAGATAGACTTTGTCTCCCAAACTCTGCCGTTCTGCCATCCTAAACACGCACACCTAATATCTGAGTATCCACAGCATAACACTGGTCAAGTGCAACCAGATGGCGCTTACTGCTTTTGGTGCTATTTTTATATTTCAACTTTAAACTTCATAGCTCCAGTTTCCCTTATTCAACTTTTGCTTTTTGGTGTCTATTTATTGAAATATTCTCTGCTAAAGTTGTTTTAGATTTTGCTTATGTTGAGTTTTGACTTTACTACTGTTTTTGGTACTACGTAAAAACTTTACAAAAGGCAGCTAAGTTTAGCCTGTCCGCTCTGTGCCATAGCTACCAGTCGGGTTGAGCTCAGGTTTGTTTAGTAACTCTAGTCATTCACCTTGACAGGGGCTGTGATTATTACTTGAGATGAGTAATTACACCACTCAACTAATAGTTCAATTTCCTCCACATGGCACACAGGAATAATCACCCCCCAGAGTGCCCCACTGCCTACATAACTGGTATCCTTTCTTGTATTTTGGCTGTGGCGTCATGCTAATCTGAGAGTGTGTGCAAGTCGCTAGACTCGTCCAAGACTATGAATTACACTAGACCTGTCCAGTGACTTTTTGGGATGCACCAGGCATGCCACAATTTCTGGATGTAGGACTACGATCCCTGTCTTGTGTATAACACACAGAGCAGCGGTAGTGTAGAAGATTAATTATTTGACCAGACCTTTTTACCTGTGTGTTGGAAAATGGGTTATTGGTAAGGGCAGGTAAGTACCTATACTTAGCAATAGGCCACCAACCTCCACTTAGGTCCAGTTAGGTCTCAGTAAATTAAACCCAGCTCAACCCTTGGTAGCTTGGCAACGAGCGACAAGGCTTAATTTAGGAGACAGAGTGTAAAGCATTCAAATATCACAAAACAGTAATTAAATAAAACACAGGAAACAGTTTAAAAATCCAAACCCAATTTATAAAATATATATTTTTATCTCTAAAATCACACAAAAATGAATAAAATTGGATAAGGGGAACCGGAGATATGAATTTTAAAAGAATTATTGTTTTTTTAGTGCCTAGAAACAAAAAGCGCCAATCGGGTCATCAGGTTGCACCTCGGCAGGGGCAAACTCAAAGTTTAAGGCCGACCGCGATGGAGACCTGCTCGGCTACAGCTCGCAGGAGGCCTCGGTCAAAAGTTTACCTTTGGACTTAGTTTCTTTTCTGAAGATTTTCTTCAGCGGGATGAACCTGCCAGTCCAATCTGACCTCCTAGAACTCTCTTCCGGATACGCGTCGCGGGAGCCCTCGGTGGAGATTTTTACCTTCGAACTTAGTCGTTTTTTTTAGGTGAAAATCCTTCGACCTGGGCAAACCTGGATCTTGATCAGACGTCCCTGGAGCCCTCCTCGGATACGCTGGCTGGGAGGTCCCGGTCAACTTTCTACATTCAGACTTAGGCCCTCATTCTGACCCTGGCGGTCGGTGATAAAGCGGCGGCCAACCCGCCAACAGGCCGGCGGTCCAAATATGCAATTCTGACCCTGGCGGGAACCGCCAACACAGCCCGCCGCATTAACACTCCGCCCGCCACGGCGGAACAAACAAACAGCGCGGCGGTCCCCGCCAACAGCCAGGCGGCAGACAATGTACCGCCCACCCTATCACGACCCACCAATCCGCCACCTTTTCCGGGGCGGGAGCACCGCCGATAAAAACACGGCGGAAACAGACTACGAACGGGAAAACGCTCACCTCCACATACTCCACGCGAGATTCCGGCATTATGGAACCCGAGTTGCAGGTCATCCCCGCACTCCTATACCTGCTCCTGTACCAGGAGCACGCCCGGCGGCGCGGAAGACATCGGTGAGTACTGCACCTACGACACAGGGGAGGGAAAAGATTACCGGCACACACCCACCCACCCACACCCACTACAACACACACATCAATGCATTCCCACAGATCACTGTCACAACCCACAAACCCCCCCCTCCGAAATAATGCAAAGACCAAAAGAAGAGATCTTAAACGGGCAGATATATTGAAAAATGGACAGCAGTAATCCCAATAAATAAACAAACTATGTACAAAATATATACATCTACTAAATGTAGTCCAACCACTGTCCGTGGACCACAGGGGTCCTGAGCAAAGGGGCAAGGCCCAGTCCCACGACAAGAACTCCACGGAGAGAACACTGCAGGGGCATCAGAAAGAAAAAAGGACAGGCACCTCAGGGGGAAGGGAAGGGGAGGCACCTCAGCCACTTGAGTACACGACGCCAGATCCACGAGGGGACTCCATGACCACTGGCCCATCCTGGGGAGAGCAAAGCCACAGTCCAAACAGTCCATACAGTGGGTGGCCTGCCCACTGGGCCATCCTGGGGAGAGCAAAGCCACAGTCCATACAGTTCATACAGTGGGTGGCCTGCCCACTGGGCCATCCTGGGGAGTGCAAAGCCACAGTCCATACAGTCCATACAGTGGGTGGCCTGCCCACTGGGCCATCCTGGGGAGAGCAAAGCCACAGTCCAAACAGTCCATACAGTGGGTGGCCTGCCCACTGGGCCATCCTGGGGAGAGAAAAAGCCACAGTCCATACAGTCCATACAGTGGGGGGCCTGCCCACTGGGCCATCCTGGGGAGAGCAAAGCCACAGTCCATACAGTCCATACAGTGGGTGGCCTGCCCACTGGGCCATCCTGGGGAGAGCAAAGCCACAGTCCAAACAGTCCATACAGTGGGTGGCCTGCCCACTGGGCCATCCTGGGGAGAGCAAAGCCACAGTCCATACAGTCCATACAGTGGGTGGCCTGCCCACTGGGCCATCCTGGGGAGTGCAAAGCCACAGTCCAAACAGTCCATAACAGACTCCACTGCCACTGGAGGAGGCATGTTGGCCAGAGGACATCCTGCAGCCCTGCCCGAGACAGATCCTGCCCTGCCACGTCTGCCAAAGGGCCAGCGGTTCCTGCCTGGAAGGGCCCAGTTCAGCGGTTCTTGCCTTGAAGGGCCCAGTTCAGCGGTTCTTGAGACGGCGGTCCCCAGCGGAGCGGTGCTGGAGACGGTGGGGCCCAGTTCAGCGGTTCTTGCCTTGAAGGGCCCAGTTCAGCGGTTCTTGAGACGGCGGTCCCCAGCGGAGCGGTGCTGGAGACGGCGGGGCCCAGTTCAGCGGTTCTTGCCTTGAAGGGCCCAGTTCAGCGGTTCTTGAGACGGCGGTCCCCAGCGGAGCGGTGCTGGAGACGGCGGGGCCCAGTTCAGCGGTTCTTGAGACGGCGGTCCCCAGCGGAGCGGTGCTGGAGACGGCGGGGCCCAGTTCAGCGGTTCTTGCCTTGAAGGGCCCAGTTCAGCGGTTCTTGAGATGGCGGTCCCCAGCGGAGCGGTGCTGGAGACGGCGGGGCCCAGTTCAGCGGTTCTTGAGACGGCGGTCCCCAGCGGAGCGGTGCTGGAGACGGCGGCCATTCTATGGCCAACTGCTCATTGCCTGGTGGTGCCCTCCTGGGCAGCGGGGATGGTGCTCCTTCAATGCCCACCTGGGCTGTGGGTGGTGGGGCCCTCCTGGCCAGCTGGGCTGGGTCCTCCCTGGGCAGCGGCTATGGGGGTGGCGGGCTCTCCCGGGGCAGCTGTGCCAGTTCCTCCCTGGGCAGAGGCTATGGGGGTTGCGGGCTCCTCCTGGGCAGCTGTGACGGGTGCTCCATGGGCAGCAGGCCTGCTGCCTGACTTCTCCGCCTTGCTGCCCTTGCCCTCCTTAGTCGGGAGTCTGTGGCCCTTTCCTCCCTTTGGAGCTGTGGCTGTTGACGGTGGCTGGCTAGTGTCCTGGGGGGATATAGAACCCGGGCTCCGGCGGCGGCCCTTCCGCCTTCTGCTCCTCTTCCCAGGGGGTGGGCTGGCTGTCCCCTTGCTGCTGGGTGAAGATCCAGACCTGCGGGCTGGTGGGCTCCAATACCCCTGCACCCTTGTCAAGGGGGCTGCAGGGCTGGTGGTGGCTGAGGTGCTCTTCTTACCCCGACGAGAAGGAGGGGGGGGCTCAGGGTCAGGAAAGAAGGTAGCAGTAGAGAGATAGATTTTCCTGGGACAATGGATAGTGGTAGGTACAGTGGGAATGGGAGTGGAGGGAGAGGATCTGGTTGTAGGCGAGACAAGTTTGCTGTCTTTGGGTGCAGGTGCAGGAGCGGGAGGCTGTCGTGAGGTGGATGGCTGTTGGGTGGGTGGGTGGCTGCGTTTGTGTGGTGTGGAAGAGGCGGTGACAGACACAGTGGGAGAGGACACAGGGGACGTGTAAATGGCAGTGGGGGTGGTGACTGCACGTGTGCGGACTGGACTGGAGGGTGTGCTGGTGATGGAAACACTGGCTGATGGTGAGGTGAATGAAGGTGTGAGTGTAGACGTCACAGGGAGGGAGGAGGGAGACGAGGAGGTGGGGGTCACAGAGGTGGTAGTGACTGTTGGCATGTCTGCATCGGAATGTTGCTTGTGTGAATGTCTGCGTGATCTGTGGTGCTTATGTTTGGAAGAGCTGCTCTTGGGTGTTGAGGTGTGTGCAGGCTGGTCTGATGGTGTGGGTGGGACAGGCAGAGGAACAGGAGACTGGGAGGAGGGAGTTAGTAGAGGGAGGCAGGAGACAGGGACAATGGCTGCCGTCAGTGCTGAGGCCAGAGCCTGGAACGATCGCTGATGGGCAGCCTGACCCGAATGAATGCCCTCCAGGTACGCATTGCTGCGATGAACCTCCCTCTCCACCCCCTGGATGGCATTCAAAAGGGTAGTCTGCCCAACAATGAGCGTTCGGAGGAGGTCAATGTCCTCCTCACTGAGGGCAGCGGGGGTAACAGGGGCAGGGCCTGAGGTGCCTGGGGCGAAGGAGATGCCCGGCTTCCTGGCAGAGCGGGCACGGGGCGAACGCTGATGGGCTGCTGGGAGGGCGGAGATGGTGCGCTGGGTGGCGGCTGTACCTGTAATGGCGGGGGGCACGGATGGTGCCACCCCCGCAAGGGAGCTCCCTTCCGAGGACGTGTCCGTGTCGCTGCAGGGTCCAGTCGTCCCCGTTGTGGAGCTCCCCTCGCCCTCCGTCTCACTGGTCCAGTCAGACTCTGTGGCATGGCCCTCCTGGGCCATGTGAGATGCAGCTCCCTCCTGCCCCGATGCCACTTCTCCTCCGCCTGATGATGCTGATGCACACAAGCACAGAAAGACAAACAAAAAGGGCGGGGGAGAGAGAAATAAAGAGATTTTGAGTACATGGATCACCGGTACAGTTAGCGGACATGACAGACACAGATGCCCCCTGCACTAAGTTGCGCAATTGGGGTCCCCTACGCATTCCGTGGAACATGCCCTACACGCCTAGAGTTGACAACTGCACCCATGGATGACACGGCCCAGGGATGGCTGTACTGGCACACTACTGAGGGTGGTGGCTGGGGACACAGGGGCTTACGGGGGTGCCCAGCCTACAGATATCGCCCTGGCCTAGGGGGACCCACAGCCCTCCTCCCCCACCCAGACACCTCCACTGCGCGACAACAGAGTAGATAATGCTTGTACTCACCCCCTTGTGTCTGCTGTGCTGCCCTCACGCGCCCATCCAAATCAGGGTAGGCCACCGCCAGGATCCGGAACATCAGGGGGGTCAGTTGACGGCAGGCACCCCGCCTACGTTGGGAGGCCATCCCCAGCAGAGACTCTGCGGTCTTCTTGGTCCCGCGGCGGATGTCCTCCCACCTCTTGCGGCAGTGGGTGCCCCGTCGATGGTGGACCCCCAGGGTCCGGACTTCCTTGGCGATGGCACGCCAAATCCCGATCTTCTCATGGGCGCGGACCTATGTGACACGTACAGGGAGGGAGAAATACCACGTTCAAGTTTGTCTGCATTTTCGTTGCCAGTGGCCCAACGCCCCCCATCCCCGCCAGGCCCCCCTCCAGGCCCCCCGCCAGGCCCAACATGCCCCCCATCCCCGCCAGGCCCCCCGCCAGGCCCTCTGCCAGGCCCAACATGCCCCCCATCCCCGCCAGGCCCCCCGCCATGCCCCCCGCCAGGCCCAACATGCCCCCCATCCCCGACAGGCCCCCCGCCAGGCCCCCGCCAGGCCCAACATGCCCCCCATCCCCGCCAGGCCCCCCGCCAGGCCCAACATGCCCCCCATCCCCGCCAGGCCCCCCGCCAGGCCCCCAAGCCAGCCAGTGGCCCCAAATCCATATTGAATTAGACTCACTTGTTGGTCTGGAGGACCGTAGAGTAGCGCATACTGGGGGAGGACCCCATCCACAAGTTTCTCCAACTCTTCTCCAGTGAAGGCAGGGGCCCTTTCCCCAGGCGCAGCAGCCATTGTCCCTTCCAGACCGAGGTCACAGCAACACTTGCAGTATAGGTCCTCTCCTGTGAAAGTTCAAGTCGCAAGTGAATAAGTAGATAGAAAATGGCGGTCACGTCCGCGGCGGTGCGTACCGCGGCGGTGCGTACCGCCACCGCCGGCGCCCTTCGCCATTGGCTCCTGAAACCCATAGGCTTCAATGTTAACCAATGCGGCTTCGCGTCGCGGTCTTCGACCGCCGACCGCCGCGGTGTGCCACGCCAGCGCATTGACCTCACATCCCATTGTCACACTTCACAGGTCAGGCAGCCGCCATTTCGAGGGTCCACATGGCTCAATTTCAACTGCGTCACACAGACACGCCATTCACTGCATAGAGAATCGTTTACTGTGCAAGCTGTGAGTACGTACCTGTGGGTTGCTTGACTGTGTGCTCCATGTTGTCCTTCCTAGGCACCGTCCGCTGGGTTTGGCGAGGAGACGGATGAATCCTCCCGTGTACAGGCCGCTGGTGGACCTGTCGACAATGGAAGCACGCCACATTATCCTGACCTACCGGCTTGACCGTGCCACTATACATGAACTGTGTGCCCAGCTGGAGCCCGACCTGATGTCCCCCATCCGCCAACCCACAGGGATTCCCCCTCTGGTGCAGGTCCTGTCAGTACTCCACTTCTTGGCAAGTGGGTCATTTCAGACAACAGTGGGAATTGCTTCTGGGATGTCTCAGCCCATGTTTTCGAAGGTGTTATCCAGAGTGTTGTCGGCCCTGATGAAATACATGAGGAGCTACATCCTTTTCCCTGAGGTGGGCGAATTGGCTGCAGTGAAGGGTGATTTCTATGCCCTTGGACATATTCCCAACGTCATTGGTGCCATTGATGGGACCCATGTGGCCTTGGTTCCCCCAAGAGACAGGGAGCAGGTGTACAGGAACAGAAAAAGTTACCATTCCATGAACATCCAGGTGGTGTGTTTGGCTGACCAGTACATCTCGCATGTAAATGCCAAATTCCCAGGGTCAGTGCATGACGCCTACATCCTAAGGAATAGCAGCATCCCTTACGTGATGGAACAGCTAGAGAGACACCGTGTATGGCTATTGGGGGACTCTGGGTACCCCAACCTGTCGTGGCTACTGACCCCAGTAAGGAATCCCCGGACCAGGGCAGAGGAACGGTACAATGAGGCCCATGGGCGTACTAGGAGGGTGATCGAACGCACCTTCGGCCTCCTAAAGGCCAGGTTTCGGTGCCTGCATATGACAGGTGGATCCCTAATGTACTCACCTAAGAAGGTGTGTCACATCATCGTGGCCTGCTGCATGCTTCACAACCTGGCTTTGGCCGCCAGGTGCCTTTCCTGCAGGAGGATGGTCCAGATGGTGGTGTTGTGGCAGCTGTGGAACCTGTGGAGAGTGAAGAGGAGGAAGACGACGGGGCTGAAACAGACAACAGGGACAGAATCATTGCACAGTACTTCCAATAGGACACAGGTAACAATTCAAACATAATTTTGTTAATGTAAACTACTCTCCAGCATCTCTGCTGCCTGTCTATTTGCCCCAGTGTATGATGACTGAGTTGTGGCTTTTCCCTCCCTAATTCAGATCTGGGGTCCCCACTACGAGTCCTGTACTTCGTTTCCCCATGGACTACAGCTTTGTGGCAGCTGTTTGTTGACTTCACTATGTACAAGGACATATTTGCACTGTCATGTCAATTACAATATTTTGAAATCACAGCCAGACTCCAGATAGTTTTGTGCAAAATAGGTGTTTATTTCAGTGCTCAAAATGGGATGGGTGGTTTCAAGTGGGTGGGGGCTATGGTGAAGGAATGTCCATGGCAGAGTCCAGAGTAACAGTCACACAGGTGCATTGTCCATAGGCCTGTGGAGAGATGGAGCATGGGCAGTTCAAGGATGGACAGGGTGACAATCTGGGACAGTGGGATGACATCAGGTGGTATCCTTTGCTGGCGGGGGTCTTGACATCCTACTCTGTCTTCTTGCGAGATCTCAGGGCCCTCTTGCGGGGTGGTTCTTCTCCTGCAGGAGGTGGGGGTCTGGTGGGCTGCTGTTGTGCGGGGGCCTCCTGTCCACTAGCGCCGGCGGAGGTGGTTGGCTGTTCTTGATCCAGGCTAGTGGCAGGGGCCCTTTGTTGTTGTTGAGTGTCCGTCCTGGTGTTGATGAGTTCCTGCAGCAGCCCTACCATGGTAACCAGGGTGGAGGTGAGGGCTCTGATGTCCTCCCTGTACCCCCGATAGTGTTCCTCCTGCAGTGCCTGGATCTCCTGGAACCGGGCCAGTACCGTCGCCATCGTCTCCTGGGAGCGGTTGTATGCTCCCATGATGGTGGTGAGGGCCTCGTGGAGAGTGGGTTCCCTGGGCCCGTCCCCCCCCTGTCGCACAGCTGCCCTCCGAGTTGCCCTGTTTCCCTGGGCCTCTGCCCCCTGGCCGGTGTGCCCACTACCACTGCCCCCAGGTCCCTGTTGTTGTTGGGGTGGTGGGTTATCCTGGGTGCCCTGTAGTGGTAGACACACCGCAGATTGACGCGCCCTGGAGACAGAGGCATGGGCCCGCTGGGTGGGAGCTGTGCTGGTGTTCCCAGAGGGGTTTGGGTCTGTAGTGGCCTGTGCCTGTGTGAGGGGAACCGACTGTCCAGAGGTCCCCGATGGTCCGGGCTGGTCATCAGTGTCCAGGTCGACAGAGCTGCTGTCATCGCTGACGGCCTCTTGGGTGGGGGGTGTGGAGAATTCTGGGCCCTCCGTGGCGGTGTGTTGACGGTCGGGTCCTGCAGGGGTATAGAGGTATGGTTATAGTTTCAATGTGTGGCATATGGGTGTATCTGTGGGTTCCCGTGTCCCCCAGTGCTGGCATTCGTGTGTGGGGGCTTTGGTGAGGGTGGCTTGTGGGGGGGATGTGTATATGCATTGGGCATGCTTTGGTGATGGGTGTCCATGCTTAGTGGACGCATGCAGGCCTAGGTTTTGGGATGTGTGGGTTGTGATGGTGAGACATTGGCAGGGAATAGG
This sequence comes from Pleurodeles waltl, assembly GCF_031143425.1. NCBI lineage: Eukaryota > Metazoa > Chordata > Amphibia > Caudata > Salamandridae > Pleurodeles > Pleurodeles waltl. The sequence continues at coordinate 1,172,797,203 of NC_090439.1, forward strand.
TGTGCTGGGGGTGGGAGTGAGGATGGTGGTGGGGGTGAGGATGGTGGTGGGGGTGAGGGTGGGGGTGAGGATGGGGGTGGGGGTGAGGGTGGGGTTCGAGGATGGGGGTGAGGGTTGGGGTATGATTTGGCATGCAGGTGGGGGGGAAGCAGTAGTGAAGCTTCAACTTACCAGAATCCATTCCTCCGCCGACTCCTGCGAGGCCGTCCGGATGCAGGATGTTCAAGACTTCCTCCTCCCATGTTGTAAATTGTGGGGGTTGAGGTGGGGGTCCTCCGCCAGTCTTCTGCACGGCGATGTTGTGCCTGGATACCATGGAACGCACCTTCCCCCGTAGGTCGTTCCATCGCTTCCTGATGTCTTCCCGATTTCTGGGGTGCTGTCCCACAGCGTTGACCCTGTCGACAATCCTCTGCCATAGCTCCGTCCTCCGGGCAATGCTGGTGTATTGGATCTGTGTGCCGAAGAGCTGGGGCTCTACCCGAACGATTTCCTCCACCATGACCCTGAGTTCTTCGTCTGAGAAGCGGGGGTGTCTTTGGGGTGCCATGGAGTGGTGTGTATGATGGGTGGGGTGGAGTATGTGTAGTTAAGTGTGTTGAGTGTGGTGGTGTGTGTTGTTTTGTGTGTGGATATTGTGTGGGTGATGGTGTAGTGTGCCTCTGTGTGATGGTATTCTGTGATCGCTGATGTGTCTCTCAGTGCTTCTTTTAGGATTTTGGTCGAAGGGGTTTGTGGGTGTGTGTTTTATATTGTATTGTGTGTGTGGGAGTGGTGTGTGTATGTGTATCAGGTGTGTGGAATTCAAATCGGCCAATGTGGCTGAGTTTTGTTCGTTTGTGTGTATTCTGACCGCGGCGGTGTGTACCGCCAATGGAAAACCGCGTTTGAAAGACCGCCGCGTGGATTCGTGGGTCGTAATGGCATGGGCGTATTTCTGTTGGCGTGACGGTGGAGGTTTGGTCACCTCCACTTTTCCGCCGACCGCTGGTCTGGCGGTCTGTTGTGGCTGTCGGATTTTCGGAGGTTTGGCTGCTGCGGGTCAGAATGACCGTGGCGGGTTACCGCGACCGCAGCGGAATTATGGAGGATTTCTGACCGGCGGTAGGTGCCTTTTACCGCGGAGATCAGAATGACCACCTTAGTCTCTTTTTTGGAGATTTTCTTCACTGGGACGAACCTGCAAATCAGGCCTGGTCATGGTTGAGGCAAGCCGGCTAGAGTTGCTGTGGCGGGTCGGTCCCTCTATGGAGCTCCAAACTTCTCCAAACTTCTGGGGTCTCTCCCACATGTTCTTTTAAGGTTCTTTTGGGGTCCACAGCTCACCCCAAGGGTCCAGAAGCTCTGAGGTGATCCTTGGGGGTGCGGACTACAACTCCCAGAATGTACCTGGCGCAAGCTCCTTTTTAGCCATTGGACAGTGGTCAGCTGGTCGGTTTCTTCAGGAGTTGGTGCAAGGGACTCTGGTTAGCAATTTTTCACCTGTAGCAAACAGGAAGTCCCTCCTTGAACTAGTTGAAGCTAGGCAAAGTCCTTCTTGTGGTGAAGCACAAGTGTGCAGCTGGTGCAGTCCTTCTGAGTGCAGTTCCAGGTGCAGGCCAGGGGTCCAGCAGGGCAGTCCTTCTTCTTCTGTAGTTCTTCCTGGTAGGGATGTGGTAGGGAACTGAGGTGTGGGTGCAGGTCTGCCAGTTTTATCCTTGCTCCTGGGTGAAAAACAAGGGGGTCCTGATTCTCCAATCAGGTGCAGGGTCCTTCCTCCTGTGATGACCACTTCCTGGGAAGTATGGCAAAAATTAATCCCAGGAGGCAATATTCTTCAAAAATCCACCATGGCTGAATCTGATTTTTGGAGGTTATATCTGGCTGAGCCCACCCACTGGTGTGGCTAGAAATCATAAACACACCCCTTTCCTGCCCTCTCCTAATCTAATCAAGGGGGCACCTAGTTGTCTGGGGTTGCAGGATGTGGGGGTCTTGCTGGGGTGCTCCAAATGTCCTTCTCTGCCTTTGAAGACCAATTTGGCAACCCTCCCCCTTCTTGCCTCACCATCTGCTGAGGGGAAATTCCCTCCCACAGGCACATCTTTTTGTGTGAAGCCAGGCCACTTCACACCTCATCAATGCAGCCTGGCCAGGCTGCCAGAGGCTGGCCAATCAGGGCACACCAGCAAAAACAATGCAGGGCTGAAATTGGCAACTTTTCAGGTAAAGTTTAAAACTCTTTACCTGAACAAATTATATTAAATCCCACAACTGGAAGTTGTGGGATTTATTATACCAATTAATTTGATACCAAACTCTTGGTATCCATTACTTAAGGGGACTTTAAAAATTAAAATAAGGTCTCCCCATTCTAGCCTATGAAGGTCATTCACTACAATGAGGGAAAAACTAATTCGCCTGTTTTTACCTCACCAGGGCTTATAAAACTACTTTTATAAGGTCCCTGCTTATAGTTACATGGCACCCAGCCCTAGGGGCACATAGGGCACACCTTAGGGGTGACTTATGTGTAAAAAAAAGGTAGTTTAAGACTTTGGAACTACTTTTAATTCCAAAGTCGAATTTGCATATAACTTTAATTTAAAAGCAGCCAGCAAGGCAGGCCTGCCTTTAAAATGACACTGAGCACCTCAGCAGTGCACCTATGGGTGCACTACCTATGCTGTGGTCTCTAAACCTACATGCCCTACCGTATACTAGGGACTTATAGGTAGGTTAACTTAGCCAATTATAGTTAGCCTAATTTGCATATTGATTTTACACAGAGCACAGGCCCTGGGACTGGTTAGCAGTACCCAGGGCACCATCAGAGTCAGGAAAACACCAGCAAAAAGTGGAAAATGGGGGCAAAAAGTTAGGGGGCCTCTGCAATCAGCCCTGTTTTCTCACACTGTGTCATTGTGAGAGAAGTCACTATATGTATGCTGAAAACCTTGTGCTGGCATCCTGTGAGTATGTCCAGTTTGTGTGCATGTGTAGCATGTGCAAGTAGAAGGGCTATGGGTAAGTGAACCTGAGTACTGAACTCAATGAGATCCATCTTAAATTCACATGCACTGGCAGGGCACATGTGACCTAATCTCGAGAGAAGAGCAGGTTACTCATTCTCCTAGTGGGGCGCTGCTCAGTTAGCACTTTGATGTAGACAGACACATAACATGCAAACTCCTTTACAGAAACATATCAAACAATTACATTTTTAATAGCAGTGAGCACAGACCAAACAAAGGCAAGGTTCTTTGGACTCTTTTTTTATTAAGAGAAAATGAACAAATATGTGGGCACAGTAAAAAAAATGATTATTGATACAAAATAACACATTGGTAACCAACGCCCTCGCCAGCCCCCGGCACTGAAGGGACCCTTCTTTGAAGCAGATGTACACATTCATCGTTCACGAGCAAAATGTCTTCATTAACTCTGAAAACAGCCAAAGCAAAAAGTGGACTGACCCCTAGCCCAATGTGCATGCTGTGCCAGGTAGGAGCAATGTGTGAATGACAGTTGAACAGACCAATTGATGAACAGTACTGACTTGAAGCCCCCGTCTGTTTGTTTACATTTTGCATTTTATTAAACAAAGCTAAAGTTTTTGGTTAACAACAGATGTTCAAAAAAGTACATAAGTTCTACTTTTCTCGATAACTGTAGTGTAAAAATACTGAACTGTAAACTTTCCTTAACCATAGCGTATCAATAATCATTAAGACAGTGCTGAACAGAATGTGATAAAGCCAATAGGTGTGACCTTTACATAGTGCATTCACACACACAGCATCTGTGTGCACACGGACACAGGTAACACATACTGGCTAACATGCAGAGTGAAAAATGTACCTACAACCACCAAGGCATTTAGAGCAGCCAACAAAAACACACAAAAGTACAGACACCTACAACATACAGTTGAATGTCACAGTACCACACATTTAAATACCGTGCTACAAAAATATCACAGTGAAAATATTGAATAATGGAATCATGCATAACTTAGTACATACCTAGATTCACTATCTTAAAAGTACATAGCTGTGGATTTAATATCTACAGAATTTGGTGACCCCAAATGTAGTTTCGAACTCCAAATCCTTGGGTGACCATAGATATAAGGCAATGTTTTCTGTTTTCCATAACTGGAGAGAGAGGTCAATGATGCCATTCCCTGTCTAGTTTATTTTTATACCACTTCATTGATTTTCCTCTGCCTCCATTCACAGCCTTGTGTACACTACCTTCATACATCTCTACTTCAAATAAACAAAATAGTTGGTTCCCTCATTTCTCTATTTGTAGGTGGCGGTAGAGGATCTTTATTGTGTAGTTCAATAACCGTAGAATTGTGTTTTCCATCCTCCATGTGCAAGTGGGTATAGACTATCTTCCTACTTCCAGTTCAATACCCACATCATTGGTTCTCTCCTTCCTCTATGTGTGAACGGGTGTGGATTATCTTCATATGTTCAATACCAACATCTTTGGACTGTCCTTCAATGATTCACAGATGGATGGACTACCTTCATATGTCTAGTTCGGCAACCACATCATTTGTCTCTCCTTGCTCAATTTGCCGAAAGCTGTAGACTATCTTCATACATCTACTTCGGAATCCAGACCATTGCTTTCATCTTCCTCCATGCACAGACATGGAGTTCAATAAGTACATCATTGGTTTTCATGTTTCTTTATGCACTGTTGGGTGTAGACTTTCTTGACACACCTAGTAGAGTAACCATTTAATTGGTTCTCAACTTTCTCCATTCCTAGGCAGGTGCGGATTAGCTTTCAACCTGCCTTATGTGAAAAAGACTGAGGGGGTCATTCTAATTCTGGCGGGCGGCGGAGGCCGCCCGCCAGAATTCCGCCCCCATAATACCGCTCCGCGGTCAGAAGACCGCGGAGGGTATTATGAGTTTTTCCCTGGGCTGGCGGGCGGTCTCCAAAAGACCGCCCGCCAGCCCAGGGAAAAACTCCCTTCCCACGAGGATGCCGGCTCGTAATCGAGCCGGCGGAGTGGGAAGGTGCGACGGGTGCAGTAGCACCCGTCGCGTATTTCAGTGTCTGCCAGGCAGACACTGAAATATCTTGCGGGGCCCTCTTACGGGGGCCCCTGCCGTGCCCATGCCATTGGCATGGGCACGGCAGGGGCCCCCAGGGGCCCCGCGACCCCCCCTACCGCCATCCTGTTCATGGCGGCTTTCCCGCCATGAACAGGATGGCGGTAGGGGGGGTCAGAATCCCCCATGGCGGCGCAGCAAGCTGCGCCGCCATGGGGGATTCTGAGGGCAGCGGTAAACCGGCGGGAGACCGCCGGTTTACCCTTTCTGACCGCGGCCAAAGCGCCGCGGTCAGAATGCCCTGCGGGGCACCGCCGGCCTGTCGGCGGTGCTCCCGCCGACCCTCGCCCCGGCGGTCGAAGACCGCCGGGGTTAGAATCAGGGCCTGAGTCTAGATGAAAAAGAAGTTTGGCCAAACTTTCTGTCCACCTGCCCAATTTCGATTTGGGGTGGACCACCAGATTTATGCTAACAGATTAATCTAGCATACTCTGATGGGCTGACAGAGTGGGGGTCATCAAAGAATACATACACCACCACCCACCCTTTTTTAGGTGGATTGTGTTATGTTCTTTTTTCCTATCCATTACTGCTAGGTAAAACCTGGTGGTGAAGGACATGAATAAACAATTATGAACCTCAAACCATAGAAGAAAACTCCCATGGTGTGTGGGCCATTATTTTTTTTTCATTTTTCAAAAACAAACTCCTGCTTTGAGAGTTTATTTTGAAAAATAAAAAAATGGAAAAACTTGTTGGCTGTCTGTGCTGTGAAGGTGGTCCCTGCCAATGTATGGAAATGTCAGTGGGGCGGATGGATATCTCTAAATTTGGCAGATGAAGTAAAGTCAGAGAGGTGGACATGAAGTGCTCCTCCACCATCTGTCTTCACTCTGTCCTTCCAACAATAATTTGTTCTCTATACTTGTTCATACTTTTAAACTAAAATCACAAACCTTATAGAAAAGAAATGATTATAAAGCAGATTCCCATACACATCATCCTAGGCAGAAGACAAACATTGAAATCAATTTTAGGAACCTTCCACATGTTTGCAGAATGGTAATTGTGGATGTCAGTAGCGTGTCCATATCTGGGTTGGGGTGTGGTTAGTCCTCACATCAACCAGAGACTCAGCAGGACCAGCAGGGAGCTCACTACCACAGTAGAAAGGGAGACATCTGGAAGCAAAAAAGAAAATGCTCATGGGATGTCTAGGAACACAAAAAAACTAACTTTTTCTAGAACACACCAGCCACATATCCTCAATCTCTCCTTTGATGTCTGTAGAATCAGCATATTCCCACTTCACCTCAGTAGGTCTTTACTTCAATTTTTACCAGGCCCAGTGTCTCTCTTAGGGGAGGCTTTAGACTATACCGTGTGCTGAGGAAACCACTAACTTCAATCCAACTATCTCCAAACACAGTCCACGATTTGAACCAACCACCCTGCCTGCTGTGGTGTGTATTAGATAGTTGCAGTCCATGTTGCTGTGGAGAGAACTTGGGTACAAAGATCTGGGATCAGAGATCCCAGGGTGGTAATGCCCACTTGTCTATACCAGGACTTGGTGAAAACTAGGTATATCCTCTTGTGGCCAAGTTTGACAGATGGTGACAAGCACCTCAGGGATGAGCAAGAAAAAAGCTTTATTTCAAAGACCAAAACTACACTTCCTAAAATCTGCATTCTATTTTTATAGTAAAACACATTCAAAATACATTGTTACTCACTAAGCATATGTCAGCAGAATCAGGCAAATGAGCAAGACATCTCTGGGTAGCAGAATCTTCCAACTTTCAGAGTTTATATGGATACATTTTAACCCCAGGAGAGTACTACCAGAGAAAGGGAGTGAACTTCAATGTGTTAATTACCTTTGTGTGATCCAGAGTTTATATGCACAGAATCTGAAAAGGAACAAATAGAAGCAGAAAGTTACTAAATATTTCCCTTCAGCACCTCAGTCAAACTGAACTAGCAATAAAACAGCAATACTGTGGGCCCTGTGCTAAAATCACCCTGCACAACTTGCTCTTGAGACAGATGGTGCCTGCAGCGATACATTGATCTTGCTCCATCGGTGCTACACTTGTATTTTAGCAACAATGCAATAGTGACACTGAATGCACATTGATATTGCACAGACTGAGCTATTACAATGCTGCACCAATTGTGCTATAGGGAGATTCACCAGCAGTGCTACCGCACACTAGCACTGTCACAGTGATGGTATATGCATGGCCTAGCATGACCCCTTCTCCTGCGACGTCGACCTGGAGAATCACTAGGAATCATGTTGATGGTTTCTGACAACTCTTGGCCTCCTTTCTTCAGAAGTCCTTCTTAGGTAGTCTTTGTGAGGTGGCGGCTCCTAGTGGGTCGGATGGCTAGATGTCTTCCTAAACTTTCTCTTCCTCATCAGAATTTCTTTAACCATCAATTCCTCATTTTCCTCTCTCTGCCTAAAAGATTATTGTTCCTTTAATGTCCCTTTGGATATTTTTTAGCAAATGTTCACATTCTTTGATAGAAAGGGGTGTTATCAAATACACCACACACACTTTGTGTGGGTCTGATGCTGCCTTGTTCCTGTAACATGAAGGTCACTTCATCATTAGTGACAGCATTTTGACAGGACAAAATGCAGAACTACCAAGAGAAATTTGGTACCATGGACCCTGGCGGTCCGCTACACCTACTCAGGGGTTGTTTACAAAAAATGCATTAAAAAACAAGATTGAAACTGAAAATGCTAAAACGATCTGTAACTATGAGTGAATTGAAAAGTAAATTATAAGATTAAGTTGAAATCCTTATTTTGATTGGTGGGAGCAGTGGAGATACAGAAACACAAATCGCATCTAGGTGACTTGTGACCTCAAATAAAGAACTGATATATGCCAGCTGATAGAAATGGGGTCTCAATCAATCAATCAGTGAATTTATAAAGCGCGCTATGTACCCGACAGGGTTTCGAGGCGCTGGGGAGGGGGGGGGGTGCTGCTAGCATTCGAAAAGCCAGGTCTTGAGGAGTCTCCTGAAGGTGAGGAGGTCCTGGGTCTGGCGTAGTGAGGTGGGGAGAGAGTTCCAGGTCTTGGCGGCGAGGAAGGAGAAGGATCTGTCGCCAGAGGTCTTGCGCTGGATTCGGGGGACGATGGCGAGGGCGAGGTTGGCAGAGCGGAGTTGACGTGTGGGGACGTAGAAGTTGAGTCTGGTGTTCAGGTAGGTGGGTCCGGTGTTGTGTAGTGCCTTGTGTGCGTGGGTGAGGAGTTTGAAGGTGATCCTTTTTTCCACGGGGAGCCAGTGGAGGTCCTTCAGGTGGGGGGAGATGTGACATCGGCGGGGTATGTCGAGGATCAGGCGGGCGGATGCGTTCTGGATGCGTTGGAGTCGTTTGATGTCTTTCGTTGGGATGCCTGTGTAGAGTGCGTTGCCGTAGTCAAGTCTGCTACTGACGAGGACTTGAGTCACCGTCTTCCTGGTTCCTGTTGGAATCCACTTGAAGATCCTGCGGAGCATGCGGAGGGTGTTGAAACAAGAAGAGGAGACGGCGTTGATCTGTTTGGACATAGTGAGAGCAGAGTCAAGGACGAAGCCGAGGTTTCGTGCGTGGCTGGCTGGGGTGGGTGGGGGTCCGAGGGCGGTGGGCCACCAGGAGTCGTTCCAGGCCGAGGGGGTGCGTCCGAGGATGAGGACTTCCGTCTTGTCGGAGTTGAGCTTCAGGCGGCTGTTGCTCATCCACTCGGCGATGGATTTTAGTCCCTCGTGGAGGTTGGTTTTGGCGGTGAGCGGATCTTTGGTCAGGGAGAGGATGAGCTGGGTGTCGTCGGCGTAGGAGATGATGCTAGGGTTGTGTTGACGGGCCAGTTGTGCGAGGGGGGCCATGTAGACGTTGAACAACGTTGGGCTAAGAGAGGAGCCTTGGGGGACGCCGCAGATGAGGTTGGTGGCTTTGGAGCGGAAGGGTGAGAGTCGGACTCTCTAGGTTCTGTCGGAGAGGAAGGATGAGATCCAGTTGAGGGCTTTGTCTTGGATGCCGGCTTCGTGGAGACGGGTTAGCAGGGTGCGGTGGCAGACTGTGTCGAAAGCGGCTGATAGGTCGAGGAGGATGAGGGCTGAGGTTTCACCGTTGTCCATTTGTTGTCTGATGTCATCTGTGGCGGCGAGGAGTGCGGTCTCAGTGCTGTGGTTTCGTCTGAATCCAGATTGTGAGGGGTCTAGGATGGAGTTGTCTTCTAGGAAGTGGGCGGGCTGTGCGTTGACGATCTTCTCGATGACTTTCGCTGGAAAAGGGAGGAGAGAGATCGGTCGGAAGTTTTTGAGATCGTTGGGGTCAGCCTTGGGTTTCTTGAGGAGAGGTTGGATTTCTGCGTGCTTCCAGCTGTCCGGGAAGGTGGCGGTGTTGAAGGAGAGGTTGATGATCTTGCGGAGTTTGGGGGCGATGGTGGCGTCGGCTTTGTTGAATACGTGATGTGGGCACGGGTCTGTGGGAGAGCCTGAGTGGATGGAATTCATGGTTGTTAGGGTTTCGGCGTCGTCTATTTGGGTCCAGGTGGTGAGGCGGCAGTCGTGGGAGGAGTCGTCAGGGGTGGGGTCTGGCGGAGGTGCGGTGTTGAAGCTGTCGTGGATGGCTGCGATTTTCTGGTGGAAGAAGGTGGAGAGATCGTCGCAGAGTTTCTGGGAGGGAGGGACGTCGTTGACGTTGGCGTTAGGGTTGGAGAGTTCCTTCACGATGCAGAAGAGTTCTTTGCAGTCGTGGGCGTTGTTGTTGAGGCGTTCTGTGAAGTGGGTGCGCTTGGCGAGTCGGATCCGTTGGTGGTGTTCACGGTTGGCGTCCTTGAGGGTAGCAAGGTTGTCAGGTGTGCGCTCGAGGATCCATTTCTTCTTGAGTTTCTGGCAGGTGCGTTTGGAGGTGGTCAGTTCGTCTGTGAACCAGGCTGGTTTTTTCTTTTCTTGGTTGGCGGTGGGTTTCTTGAGTGGGGCTAAGGTGTTGGCGAAGTTGAGGATCCATTGATGGAGGTTGATGGCGGCGGTGCTCGGGTCGGTGGGTTCGGGTGGTGGGTATTTGGTGAGTGTGCTGGTTAGTTGGTCTTCGGTGACTTTTCCCCAGCGGCGGTGAGGCGGTAGAGGGATACGGTGGTGTTCGGTGTTTTTCTTGAAGGTGAAGTGGACGCAGTGATGGTCGGTCCAGTGGAGTTCGGAGGTGTGGCTGAAAGAGATGTGGTTGCTTGAGGTGAAGAGTGGGTCAAGCTTGTGTCCGGCGATGTGGGTGGGAGTGTTGACCAGTTGACGGAGTCCGAGGTTGAGGAGGTTGGTGGTCAGTGATGCGGTGTTGGCGTTGTTGTTGTATTGCTGGATTGGACGACTCCATCCCCAGGGTGCCAGGTCACAAAGTGTCTAGTTGGCAGTCGGTTTGCACCCTGTCCAAGTAAGGACCCTCACTCTAGTCAGGATAAGGGAGATACCCAGCTCAGATAACCACTGCTCACCACCTTGGTAGCTGGGCACAAGTAGTCAGGCTTATCCAGGAACAATGTGTAAAGCATTTGCACATAACACAGTAATACAGTGAAAACACTACAAAAGGACATCACATCAGTTTTAGAAAAATAGCCAATATTTATCTGTGTAAAACAAGACTAAAACAAGAAAAATCCCAAATACAGTAGTAAAGATATGACTTTTGCAAGAATTAACTTAAAAAATACAGTTCCTTAAAGTTGATAGCTCCTTCTGGGGCTATCGTGGCACCATGAACATCAAACCTAGCAGTTCAGGCCGTCCGCGGTGTCGCGGGTCAGCTACGGTGTTGGGAAGACCCACAAAACAGTACCTTTGAAATGTAGGACGTCATGATCCTTGCGATGAAATATGGAGTGCGGTGTCGCAATGACTTACCTGCTGCCTTGCACTCCTGTAAAGTACTTTCTAGGTTAAGTACTTGTTCCCAGGTTAGTGCACACTAATCTTTAGAAGTCATTGTAGGCCTGTCTGTTATCTCCTTGCTTGTGCCTATGGAGTCTTTTTCCAAGTCTTGGTTTTCCAAACTCTTTGCCAGTTGACTAGATACTGTCTCCTGATCGATCCTGTACCTGTACTTGTGTCAAAAAGTGCTGGAAATCGGGTACCACAGGTCTGAAGAGAGCACTCCTGCTTGGCTGGGTGAAGAAACTCTGATCTGTCCCCAGGTCAGACATCTGTATCAGCTCTGTGGTAAAAGGCTGAGATCCAGCTGGCCTGGAGCTGAAAGCCCCCAACGCTGGGCTATATTTTCTAGGCTCCTGTGTTTAAAACACTCAGAGTGAGGTGCTTATTGCAACATGAGTGTTCCCCTGCTAAGCTGGATGATGAAACTCTGACTGGGTCAGAGCTCCAGCAGGCCCTGGATTGGACGACTCCATCCCCAGGGTGCCAGGTCACAAAGTGTCTTGGAAGCATCCCTGCAGGCCTGGGGATGAATCCTCTGCTTGGCTGGGTGAAGAATCTCTGACCAGGCCCAGGTTCAGAGTTCTAGCAGAATAAGGGTTTGAAGCCGTCATATCTTCACTCCATTCTCCATGCTGATGTGTCAAAAAGTAGTCAAAGCAGGGTCCACATTTTTTGAGACGGCTGTCCTGCTTTGCTGGGTAAAGAAGTTCTGACCAGATCAGAACTCCTTCAGGCGCTATGACACTAAGAGTGTGAGAAAGGGTCTGCAGGCCCAGAGAGGTTCAGACCTGGCCCTAAGTAAGAACCTCAGTTAGTTCAGTGGCGGAAGCCCCAAACTTGTATTCCATGCTCCAGCCACTGTGTCACAAAGAGCCTGGGACAGGGTCCTGCAGTGGCCAGGAGGTCTCCCCTTCATGGCCAGTAGAAAAGGTTCTGGCAGGGGTCCAGGTCAGATTTCCATCTGTCCTGGGGTATAACGGCCCAGCACTGAGCCTCCTTCCCTAGCCTGATGTGTTGCAAAGTATTCAGGGAGAGGTCCTGCATGCCTAAGGGGAGGCCTCCCCTGCCTCCCCTGCCTTTCTGGGTTAAGTAGATCTGATTGGGCACTGGGAGAGAGCTGCAGCAGGCTGGGGAAGCCCTAATCATGGGAGCCGTATTCCAGACTACTGTGTCACAGTGTGCCCGAGACAGGGCCCACAGACCCAGGTAGGTCTCCATTGCCTGTCTGAGTTAAGAAGCTTAAACTATGACTGAGGTCAGTGCTCTGACAGGCCCGAAGATGGAAGTTGGAAGTCCTGGACTCCCTTCCCAAGCCCATTGGTCCACATGAAGCCCAGCATGTGATCCTGCAGGCCAAGAAAGGACTCTGCTGCCTACGAAGATTACGATTGACACCTTTCAGAGTTCCTGTAGGCCAGAGGCTGGAAATACCGGGACTTTAGGCTCTGTTGTCAGGGTCTCCATATCTCAATGTGCCCAGGATTAGGTACCGCAGGTACCGCAGCCCCAGGAAGGCAACCCCTGCCTGCTCGGGATTAAGAAGTTAGACTAAGCCCCAAGTATGGCTAAGGGGTAGAGGTCCCAGGCACTAGGCTCCGTTCTCCGGCCTGCTCTGTCTCAAAGTACCAGAATGGGGTCCTACAGGCCCAGGAAGGTATTCCCAACCTTCCTCGTTTAAGAAGCTGCCATATCATGTAACAAGATCAGTTACCTGTTCATAGATAAGGGTAAATCTGATGCCTCACTTACTGTCTCTGATTTGAAACCAGACACAGCCTATATATGTGTGTGTGTATATACACACAGTGGAGTATGTGTGCTGGGTCACTTCCTGGTTGGTAACGCCTTCAGCCTTTGGAATGGGTTAAGAGGTCTGCTGCCAGCAATTTCTGGGGTGCCCATTACAAGTCTTGTAGTGACTTAAAGAGGCTGAATTTCATTCTGGATTCTCACATCCCCTTATCTAGGTTCTCCATGGTTTTCTCCCAGTCTTCTACTTGTAAAGTTTGCTGCCATTATTCATGTGGACAATCATGTCCTAGATCACCACAATTATCCCCTTGTACAGGCCCTTGTGTTTCAAGTACTGATGAATGGGGGAAATTTGGTATCTCCCATAGCTGTGCTTCTAATACTCTACAGAGAAAATATTTGAGTTTGATGTACTGCCATTCCTGTTTTGAGAGCAGATTAAATTCTGCATGTAACATTTCAAAGGTTCTGAGATTTCCTTATGTTACCAACTGATTAAAGATGAGTATGCCTGCCCTTTGTCATCGTGACTTGTATCTGAGAGTAGCTTTGGCCACCACCCAGAGTTTGTAAGGAGCCCACTTATTATACACTATCTTGAAGATGAGTAGTAATAGGCTATTTCAGAAGGGCATTTTCTGGGGGAGCTTCGACATTCAAAATTATAAGCAGCAATGGTTTCAATATTGGTTTGCTCAGGTTCCAATCCACAGTTATGCAGAATAGTGCATGTCTGTGATTCCGCCCTTTAGGATCGTACATAGGAATATTAGTGAGGTTGTTGGTGGGGATACCAGAAAGAAGTCTAATCTTGACTGGGTGCCATGGTTGGTGGATAGAAAGGATATTATTTGTATGTTGGGTGCAAGATGTTTCTCAAGAGTGCCCTATCCTTATTTCGCTGTGTCAGGTGGGCTGGTCCAACCCAGTCCAGAATTACATCTTAGGTCAAGTTAAAGTCACCCCCTATAATCACACGAGTGTTGTCCAGCTCTGTTATGATGCAGTTATTTCACAGGAGGAAGGTTAACAATTGTGATGTAGATAGAACCTAAATTGATCAGTCTCAATTTAGCAAACACATTTCTCCCTTCATCATCTGTCCATTACTGAATTACCGTACATGGGACAGATTTATCTAAAAGATGGCTTGGTCATCATTTGTCGGGTAAGAGGAATGACAGGCTAGGAGTTGGTTATCGGCAAATACGTTGCCTCTAAGGTATAGAGATAACCTGGTTCATGGTATGCTGTAGTGCACTATTTGGTGGCCTAGGTTGCCGCCTCTTTTACTGCTGAGATGTCCCCTGGGCATGGCCATTGGGGTGGTGGGCATTACACCCGTCTTAACTATAACAGGAGTCATGTGGAGTAGTGTGGCACAATGGTTAGAGCAGCAGACCTCTGATGCAGAGATCTTCCCGGGACCAGTGTTCAATTCCTGCCTTGGAGGGTCTTGGGCTCAATTCCCTTCAACCAGATAATTCTCGCCTCAGTACCTAATCTAATTAATGGGTTTCACTCTGTAACTCTGGGCAATAGCTTGCTTAATCTCCACAACATCCCTGACAGCAGTTGGATGCCTGGCTTCACCCTGGGGGTTACCCAGGAGTGGGTGCCTCACAGGGAAAAGCCAGGAGGGGTTCCACAGTGGTATGCGTACAGCACCTTGAGACCCTAATGGGTGAGTAGTGTGCTGTATAAGTGCAAAGTTTCACAGCCATGGGGTTTTCATGTCAGAAAATGACACTAGTATGGTTAGAGGCATTTCTATGCCTCTGCCCGTACTGGTGTCATCCTTTGACGCTAAACTCCCTGTCCCCCCTTACACCTCCCTCCTCACACGGCTAGTGCCTTTTTTTAAGACGCTAGCCGGGCCTTACCACCAGCTACCATTTATACCATAAATATGACGCACCGGCCGGCATCTTGGGATGGCGCTACCCGGCAGTATACTTTTTGATGCTAAACTGTTTTAGCGCAGTTTAGCGTCAAAAAGTATAAATCAGGGCCTCAGTGCTTTTGTGTTTGCAGACTGCTCGATTCACAGAATCATCCCTTTTGCACATGCAAAAAGGCCTCTCTCAATGTACAAAGCCCTAATTTTGATTCGGTAACCTATTACCGATTTGTAAATTGGGTTTGAATTTCATTATAAGGAAGGGGTGTGTTTAGGGCATCCCTTCCTAATATCGAAGCACAGTAGGATGTGTGAAAGTCTTACGAACTAAATGTGGTCGCAAAACATTTGCATTTTACCGTGTACTTCAAGTAGGTGGTAACCCCTTTCCAAATGAGAAGTGATCTACAAGGGACCCCTTCCTCTTTGTTGATATTTGTGAAGCATAATTTAAAGTGCCTGCAGTGGTCTAACGGACCAACGCCTTCTCCTAAAAAAATAAAGAGAAAAATGGACTGCATTTAGAAAAAAGAATGCTTTACTTAAAAGCATTCACAGATACGGTGGTCTGCTGACTCCAGCATGCCACAATCACTGTGACTTTAGCAGTTCCCAATGGGTTCCAAAAGCGAGACCTACCGCAACAATATCCATGTGGTAGGTTAATTTGCAACCCACTGGGATTGCAAAATGTGCACACATTCATTTGTACATGGTTATCTGTGAAGACCAAATAGCGAATCATAAAACATTTCTATTTGGTAATCACAAACTGTTACCTATGTACATCCAGCCCTATACGCCTTCATTGGTCTGCAGACAGCCCTTGTGTTTTTAAAGATTTTTGCTACTGAAAGTCAAAAGTCAAAGTTTTTTCCAATCCTTGAATCTTCTATCGACCTTTACTCTTTTTTAGAGTTAGATTCCTTTTTTAGAGTTAGATTCCTTAGTAAATGTAGAGAAACTTCTGTCTACAAAGAGTTTCTTCTTGGTGGCATGCTCCGAATCAAAGAGTTTGGAAAATGGAACCCTCTTTATTTCCCATCTATATTTAAGATTGTGTTATGGTAGATTTGTTTTTTTGTTTGTGTATTATAACTATTTTATGTTGTTAATTTAGCTGTTTCTATAAATTAAGAAATTTTCATCTAGTTGTGAATGCCAATGTCTCTTAAGAGTCAAGGTCTGAGACTCACCTTCTAGAGGTTATAAGACAATTTTTCTAATGGTGCAGATGGGGATGGTTGATGCCAGAGGGTCTAAATATTATGTTTTGGGTCAGCTAAGAGATGCTATATCCCTTTTGTATCTACTTGCAGGTTCTCACCGTTATAGCTTGCTTAGGATTAGGACAAAGGATCACTAAGTTCAATATAATCATGTTCTAAAGCGGATATGTTCATGTTATGGGAGAGTTTCTCTTTTTGTAGCCATCTTAAGGTTTCCAATTTGGCTGTTCTTTCTTCCCTGGTTTCTCAGATGGAAGTGGGATCAGGGAATTCAATTGTTTTGGAATTATGGTTTCCTTGTAATGTAAGCATTTTTTAAAGTTGGCATTGAACTTATCATGAGATGTCTTTTTTTCACCACAGTCTAGTAAGGATAGAATTGTGGTTTTTCAGCACCCAGCAATTTTGCTGTCATGTTAGTATGTCTGGTTGGTTGTTTCTATCGGACCTTGATTACAACATTCTGCTTGGGAGATGTAGAGGTAATGTTTAGATTCCTTACTTGTAATCTCCCTTCCTCATCTCAGTATACACAGGCCTCCCGCCATCCCTTCCTTCCTGAGAACCCCCATCAACAATCTGAAAGAGGGCTTATGAAGGGTGAGTGGCGGCAAGCAACACGAATGAGGGTGGAAAGTAAGAGGGGCGTGGGAGTACACGAGGGAGCCGCTGAAAAGGACTCACTAAAAATGAGCTGTGGAAGGACACAAGTAATGCATCAGTGCTCCAAGGCTGGAAAAACACATAGAAAGGAAGGAAGACTACTGCAGGTGACCAATAGAAAGGAAGCAAATGAGAGTGACATTGAAGCCAATGAGTGGTAAGCAGTGGGTGGGCTCTAAGCCCATTGATAGAAAACAAAAGGTCTTGAATAGACAGTGAATGCTCTGTCTAGGTGAGACCTTAAAATGACACAAAAAAAACAGAGGCAGTGAGGATTTATAGGAGGATAGCTGGCGTCATCCATGGAAATTAAAAAAGCTTAGGAAGTGGTGCCCACTTGAAGTCTGGAGGATAATTCTTCAATTAGTACTGGGACAAAGAGGGAAGAATTATAGTAATGAAGGTTAATGGTAGATAATCTAGATGATGATTCATCTACGCATTCAAGGGTTTTGCCGTGCTCACACCTGCTCCTCACTGCATACAGTCCCACTGCTCATGCCATTAACTCACTGTGACCGTGCTCACACCTGCTTCTACTGAGGCTCACACATCTGCATGCGTAAAAAGTTATTTACATTTGTTTTCTGCACCACCCATAGTCCGTTACCTGGCAGTTATTTGATGGTGTCTTCAGGCAGAGGGATACATCACACCTCATATACACTTCAGACTGGCCTTGAAAGCGGAAGGTCTCTATAGCAAACTTTACTTGTAGGGACTGGCCATTCTCAATCACCTGTACGTTCACATCCTGGGTCATTGCACATCTGCAAAGAGAAGAGCAAGCTAGGCTTTAATATCTGCAAATAGAACTACAGTGCTCCCTGTGACATCTGTCTTGCAGCGCCCAATTCACAAATATAAACTGAGACTCAAGTTTGCATTTACCACTTTTTGGCATACGTAAAGGCAAGTTATTACTAGTAACTTTATCACTAGTAACTTTATGACTAGTAAATTCACTGGTATCACAGCTACAATTAGTAAAGCTATTACTAGTAAGTTTACTAGTAGCAAAGTTACTAGTAGTAACTTACCCTAACGGATACCAAAAGGTAGTAAACTTAGACTTATGTATTCACACAAATAAGTTACTACTAGTAAAGTTACTAGTAATACAATTTATACTGAAAATTACTAGTAGTAAAGCTACTATCAGTAATTTACCTTTGCAAATACCAAAAAGTAGTAAAATTACACTTACGTCTAAGTTTACCTGAATCAGGCCCCCAATCTGTCCATCAGTGTCCCACAAGGGCTCGGCTGAGATCCCCTTATTGCACAAATGTGTGAATTCTGTTCTTGTTATAAATACAAAGCTGAGGTTTAACCAAGTAATTTGTTCCCAGAAGGGGTTTGTTTTTGCAATATTTTATTAATTACATGCATGTGATCTTAATTGCTTCTGGATCATCCATAAAACAAATTGGACTTTCCACTTTCTACTTCTCTAGTTCCACCTTAAGAGCACAGAAGACTCAAAAGCCAACACGTTTCACAACTCATTATATTAATCTGTCACTTCTTCAGGGCTTACAATTAACATGTATGTTATTGTGTAGTCAGTCATTGATTGAGGTGCCACTATACAGTTTAATCATAAAAAATACTATTCTGTGAGCATGGTAACTATTCAATCAGTTCTGGTTGCACCCTGTACTACTAAAGTATTTAACCTGCCTTTACCAATCAAACTTAGTATGCTCAAGTTACATATACGTATAGGCAGTATTACCATCCATGCCATACCCTAAGTCCCTCATCCCTGCATTCACCAACAAGGGGATAACAGGTTATCATTTTAATTGTAATTGCATTTATACAGTGTTTAATACCCTTGGTGAGGCATTGAAACACACCTTCATACATGCAATGTATGCGGTGTGGAGTGTGGTATGCTTAATGCATGTAATTGAGTTTTGTGTAGTGCAAGGGCGCGTATCGGGACCCCCCGCACCTGGGCCACTACTTAGGTATAAATATTATAGCGAGATCTACCTCCCATTTCAACTGTTGTAAGGAAACTGAAATAAAGAAAACCAGGACTTCTCTTAGCAAGGCAAAAGCAGGTTTACTGTAATGTCAGGGAGAGTAATTATCCCCACACAGATAGACAGCTGGTCTCCAATGGCTGATCTCAGGCAGCCATTTATATAGCTACATAAACAATGTTTTAAAAAAAAAAGGTCAAATAATAGGTCACTCAATAATCACATATTTGTTACAAAAGCATCACATAACTCCTAACCATTTGTCTACACATTCTTCATTGTAATTCTAACAATGCTTAACAAACAATTTATTTGCTTGTTTCAAATGCATGTGTGTGCGTGTGTGTTTTATTTCTCTGCTCCCGACCTCTTATCAGATTCTGTGTACTCTTCGCTAAATCTTTCTCCTGCTTACATTCTTTCAGTCACGTTTTCAATTTACCAAGAACACAGAATACAAGCTTGTGTGCTATGAACGTAAATTCCTCTAAGCTTGCAAACACAGGTTGTCCTTTAACTAAGACCTTGCTGATCATGCACTCTATTTACCAGTGAACTCTTCACCTGTTTTGCATCATTGTGGAACTTAGGCCTCCACTATTCTTTCACCACGTATAACTCTGTAACACTCTCTACTATTGTCTGCAATGGAGCAACTTGTTCAAATTTTGTTTCCTCTCAAACACAACTTGTGCCAAGAGGTCAAGTTATGTGACTGCATCAACAGAAGACAATACAAGATCATTACTGCCTTCCTGCCCATGCCATGAGGTAGTATCCCTGTCAGCAACAGATATGACAATGGGTTCAACTGGGAGTTCCTCCAGCACTCGCAGATTATGTGTACAAAGATGCTATATATGAGGAAGTGACCATGAGGAACCCCGTATAACTCAACCAATCCTGAAACAGCCTTTTTTTACTGCCTAGGAACAAGTCCCCCACACACGATACCCAAACCTCTCTCCAGACCAGGGCGTCAACACTACTTGCCAATTGCCAGTTTCAGGCAGCACCCATAGGTCCACCTGGGGGTTATGCAGGCAATGCCCACCACCAGTGTGTATGTAACGCCATCAGCAGGAAAGAGCTGCTTTCAACAGGACGGTAGTGGGCACCATTGTGTCTTGTGTGTTAGCGACAACAGGACCCTTTGTTTCCTGATAGACTCTGTAGAGCTGTGATGTAAGTGCTGGGTGTGGAGAATACATTTTAGGTTAGAATGTTGAGTTTGTGGCTACACACAGAGCAAAAAAGATGTGCAAGACGAAGCTCTGTGTATGGCATATTTATTTATGATTACCAAGGATGGGGAGGATGCTACAAGCACCCTCCTGTCTGTTGGTTTGAGGAACCAAGTCAATAGGAGTGTATCTCCCAACACGCTGCCATCTCTCAATGTTCAATGCTGGGACCATTGCCTAACCATTTCACCTTCAACGGCAGAGGTACCGCCCCCCAGTACAATTCCTAATTGGGACCCCTAAGCGTCCCTCCAACATAGAGAGCTGCACCTCGTGCAGAGCCATGTGTTTTTTGCCATTCCCCAGATGAGATCCATCCAATGTACAAAAAAAGGACGGGAAGGAACCTATGGCAATACAGTAAAGAACTATAGCAACCGGATCAGGATTTTTTGAAATGCAACCCTACCTATCGGGAAAAGAGGAAGGGAGGTTCAGAAAGGCATGTAGGAGCAAAACAAATGCAATGACCAACCCAAATTGCCCTCATTCAAGGCAGACTCTGCGCTTGTTGGACCTGGCTTTTTGACAGGGTCATCCCCAAACTTTTTGCCTTCTTCTTTTTCTTTTTCTGACCTCAGTTTTGCTGGTTTTTAGACTCTGCGCACTTTACCACTGCTAACCAGTGCTAAAGTACATATGCTCTCTCCCTTAAAACATGGTAACCTTGAATCATACCTGATTGGACTATTAATTTACTTATAAGTCCCTAGTAAGGTGCACCCTGTGTGCATAGGGCTGGTAGATTAAATGCTACTAGTGGACCTGCAGCACTGGTTGTGCCACCCACTTAAGTAGCCCCCTTAACCTTGTCTCAGGCTTGCCATTGCAAGGCCTGTGTGTGCAGTTTCACTGCCACCTCGACTTGGCATTTAAAAGTACTTGCCAAGCCTAGAACTCCCCTTTTTCTACATATAAGTCACCCTTAATGTGTGCCCTAGGTAACCCCTAGAGCAGGGTGCTGTGTAGGTAAAAGGCAGGACATGTACCTGTGTAATTATATGTCCTGGTAGTGTAAAACTCCTAAATTCGTTTTTACACTACTGTGAGGCCTGCTCCCTTCATAGGCTAACATTGGGGCTGCCCTCATACATTGTTGAAGTGGCAGCTGCTGATCTGAAAGGAGCAGGAAAGTCATATTTAGTATGGCCAGAATGGTAATACAAAATCCTGCTGACTGGTGAAGTCGGATTTAATATTACTATTCTAGAAATGCCACTTTTAGAAAGTGAGCATTTCTTTGCACTTAAATCTTTCTGTGCCTTACAATCCACGTCTGGCTGGGCTTGGTTGACAGCTCCTTGTGCATTCACTCAGACACACCCCAAACACAGGGTACTCAGCCTCACTTGCATACATCTGCATTTTGAATGGGTCTTCCTGGGCTGGGAGGGTGGAGGGCCTGCTCTCACACAAAGGACTGCCACACCCCCTACTGGGACCCTGGCAGACAGGATTGAACTGAAAGGGGACCTGGTGCACTTCTTAGCCACTCTTTGAAGTCTCCCCCACTTCAAAGGCACATTTGGGTATAAAACAGGGCCTCTGCCCTACCTCATCAGACACTTGCTGGAGAAGAAACCTGAACCAGAAACTACATCCTGCCAAGAAGAACCGCCTGGCTGCTCAAAGGACTCACCTGTCTGCTTTCTACAAAGGACTGCTGCCTTGCTGTTGGCCTGCTGCCTTGCTGAACTCTTGTCTGGCTGTGAAAGTGCTCCCCAAGGGCTTGGATTGAGCTTGCCTCCTGTTCCCTGAAGTCTCAGGACCAAAAAGACTTCCCTCTTTCACTTGGACGCTCCGTGCGCCGAAAATTTAGACGCACAGCTTGTTCCGCTGCGTGAAAAATGCCGCACACCGACGCTGATCGACGCGACGCTCTTGGGACGACCGAAAATCCGACGCACGGCTTCGCAAGGACAACGCCGCCCGACCTCTATGGGAGAAATCGACGCAACGCCTGCCGTGAGATCGTAATTTCGACGCGCAGCCCCGCAGAACGACACGCAGCCAGAAAACAAGCAGGAAAATCCACGCACAGACCCAGGACATCTGGTAATCCCCGCGATCCACGAAAAGAGACTGTCCGCGCGCCGGAAAACGACGCACAACTTCCCCGCGTGGAAAATAACGACGCAAGTCCATGTGTGCTGGAGAGAAATCGACGCACACACCCTTTTTCCACGCTCCTCTTCTTTTGTGGCCCTCTGAGGAGATTTTTCCACTCTAAACCAGGTACTTGTGCTTGAAAGAGACTTTGTTTATATTCTAAAGACTTAAGACACTTTATATCACTTTTCAGTGATATCTCTACAATTTCCCATTGCAAACTTTATTCTTTTTTGACCTACAATTATCCTGATAAATATTATATATTTTTCTAAACACTGTGTGGTGTATTTTTGTGGTGCTATATGGTGGTATTGTATGATTTATTGCACAAATACTTTACACATTGCCTTCTAAGTTAAGCCTGACTGCTCGTGCCAAGCTACCAGAGGGTGGGCACAGGATAATCTTGGATTGTGTGTGACTTACCCTGACTAGAGTGAGGGCTTTTGCTTGGACAGGGGGTAACCTGACTGCCAACCAAAAACCCAATTTTTAACAGCGCTGTACACCTGCACCCCCAAATATTTAAAGTAGTCATATTGCCGGGTTATCCAAGCTGAGGGATCTTACGGGCACCAGTCAGGTGACACCGCCATCAGAGGGAACAGGCATCACTTGGTGTAGGAGCCTGGCCTGGTTTGTAGTGGGTACCTATGGTATTTGCATCTTATACCAGGTCCAGTTATCCCTTATTAGTGAAATGTAGGCAGTGTCTAGAAGACAGGCTCTCTAGGGGTAGCTGTAGCTGAGCAGCCAAGGCTTACCTAGGACACATACAAAGCTCAGGCAATACCATACCACTGTAGTCACACAGTACTCACACACATGAAAGAAAATACTTTATTTCGGTGACACAAATGGCAAAAATACCACAGAGACTATACTCCATTAGGAGGTAAGTAATACACAAATGATATACACTAGAAGGCAGAAATAGGCATAAAAACTGTTAGAAAACAGTGCAATTAGTGAAAATCACAATAGTTAGAAATGGGCCTATGGGGAACTCAAACCATATACTAAGAAAGTGGAATTTGAATGACCATATACTAAGAAAGCGGAATGTGAATGTCTGTTTCCCACCTAGGCAAGTGTAATGTGTGGAGGGGTACTGTGAGTATTAGAAAATACCAAAGGTAAGTAATAGAATCTACCCCAGAGCCCAGGAAAGCAGGAGAAAAACACAGTAACTTTCCTAAAACACATAAGAACACGAGAAAGAAGATAATGGAAGAATCAGAAGAGACTTCAAGACACCAACAGAGGATTCCTGGACCTGAAGACCTGTGGAAGAAGGGGACCAAGTCCAAGAGGCACAGAAGAGTCCAGGGAGAACAGGAGCCCATGCTAACCCGGTTGAAGGTGCAAAAGAAGAACCACCGGTGAAGAAGAACAGTCAATACTGGACCCAAAAAGACAGATTTGGGTTCCTGGTTGGTGCATATGATGTCCCACTTGGATGGATGATTGCAGTCTGGTTTGCATTGCTGGGGTCCGCCAACAATCCTTGGCACATGCAAAGCTCGCGGTTAGCAGAAAAGGATGCTGACCGGGACCAGGAGGGACCTGGTGGACTCTATCAAGGAGGTGGAGTCAGAGGGGACTCTGAGCAACTCAGAGAGCCCACAGAAGACCAGGCAGCATGTACAGGAGTCCCACAGCACAGAGACAAAGAAGGTGCAAAAGGAGGCCTATGCAGCACTACAACAAAGGATCCCACCGAACCGGAGAACCACTCAGGAAGATGTGCGTCGTAGGATAGACTGCAGGGGCCGGAGCTGCACGGTGCATGAAGAACTTCATGGAAGGATGCCAACAAGCCTTGGCAACTGCATAACACGAGGTGCAGGGGGGTACTGTCTTGCCTCCACCAAAGTTGCAAAAGAAGAACCACCGGTGAAGAAGAACAGTCAATACTGGACCCAAAAAGACAGATTTGGGTTCCTGGTTGGTGCAGATGATGTCCCACTTGGATGGATGATTGCAGTCTGGTTTGCATTGCTGGGGTCCGCCAACAATCCTTGGCACATGCAAAGCTCGCGGTTAGCAGAAAAGGATGCTGACCGGGACCAGGAGGGACCTGGTGGACTCTATCAAGGAGGTGGAGTCAGAGGGTACTCTGAGCAACTCAGAGAGCCCACAGAAGACCAGGCAGCATGTACAGGAGTCCCACAGCACAGAGACAAAGAAGGTGCAAAAGGAGGCCTATGCAGCACTACAACAAAGGATCCCACGCCACCGGAGAACCACTCAGGAAGATGTGCGTCGTAGGATAGACTGCTGGGGCCGGAGCTGCACGGTGCATGAAGAACTTCATGGAAGGATGCCAACAAGCCTTGGCAACTGCATAACACGAGGTGCAGGGGGGTACTGTCTTGCCTCCACCAAAGTTGGACAGTAGGACGTCAGGACTGTCAGGGCCACTTCAGTCCACCACCTGTGATGCAGGATCCACGCAACGCATCAGGAGAGGGGACCCATGCAGCCGGTCGTCATTGCAGAGAGATGCCTGATGAAGCAAGGGAGTGACTCCTTCACTCAAAATAAATATTTATGAGGTGGGTCTTTGCGACCCCATTGCGAGTTGCAGAAGGTGTCGCAATTTGCTTTCTTCCTGCATCTGGCCCATGCTTCTCTGAGGAATAAACCAAATATGGTCTGAGTAGACCAGGGCTCCCATCAGTGGCAGCAGCTTGTTCGTGAGAACCTTTTTAAGGATATTGCAGTCCAGGTATAAGAGGGAGAAAGGCCAATATATGACATATTTGTGGGGTCTCGACCTGGTTTGGGCAACACCACAACCAGTGCGTCCCATAAGGATTCCAGCAGGGTCTCCGATGTGTCCACAGCATTATACACCTGCAGCAGTCTGGGGCACAGGTGGGTGTCATAAGTAGAGTAAAATTCTGCCAGCAACCCATCCGTACCCAGTATCTGATTTTGACTCATCTGTACAACGGCCCCTTGAATCTCCTCATTCCGTAGTGGATCATCCACTTCACTGAGCTGCAGGGGATTAATGCAGGGCAGCTGTATATCCCGGTATGGTAATCATTGAAGGCCACATTAATGCTGGCCTGGGATGTGAACACAATCCCATTAAGGTTCGTTATTGCCACCTAGGAGTATGTGATTTCAGCACCCTCCGAGCCCGATCACACTTGCTGTGCTGCCTGGTTAGACCAGCTCTGTAGTTCAACAGCCCTAAGCGGGATGAACACTCAAAGTGCCTATGGTGCATTGTGCCTGGCCCAATGGCCTGACTGAATTTTAGGATAAGCCAGCCTCTAACCACCACATGTCCCTCTCAGTGTGTAAAATATCCACCTGTAGGGTCTGTTTCACCCCCACACGAAGTGGCTATGCATTTGGCCGTGGTGACCACCTTGAAGGCCTCTCACTGTGTAAGCTGTGGCTGGGTCAACCCCTCACCTGCAAAATACTTCATAATTTGAGCACCTGCCGTTTCACAAAAGGGAGCATTTAATCTCCCAAAAGGATTTGAGATGGATTGTTATAACATGTTGTTTGGGCCAGTCCTCTATCACAAAGTTTTCTACTTTTACTAAAGTTGCTTTTCCAGCTAGACATCTTTCTCATTCTTCTTAGCTTAAAGTCACATCTTCATCCAAATTACTGTCCTCAGTATCAGTAAATATAGCAATCCCTTGACAACTAAATTTCTTACACCAGGTTGATACTCCATAAAAAAATTATAACCTTCTCCATCAAGTAACTACTTGGGTAAACATTTGATGGTGAATGCATGGTATGGATGTTAAATTGCATATGTAGGCCCAAGTTTGCATTACTTTTTTAACACAGGCCCAACACAAACTCTTTTTGGGGGATTTACATACAACACACATTGGTATTTGTTTTGGTTTGTTCTAAAAACAAGTAATGCAAACCAGCAGAAAAACTCTGCATCATGGAGGGGTTCCATGAGTGGTACATGGGAGTTCCTGTGCTACCACCCATATTTATTACTGAAATTCGCTATCTACTAACAACTGTAGACAGGGTTTTGTGCCAAAGTTTGACGTCACTTTAAAGTAGGTGTTAAAATGGGAAATGCTGTGCTGTACAGCATACATACAAGGTAGGAAAAATTGTAAACTCAGTCTAAGGAACATATTTTGTACCAGACAAATACCTATGCGAGACTCATACAGACGCCTTTGCAGTATGGCACAAAGGTGCATGTGTGCCACTCGAGAGCCTAATTCAGCCCCAGAGCTGGGGAGCGGGAGAGTGCCACATCTTGCTCCCTCTCATGCAACGCAGCACTGCATCTCTGGGAACCTCACTGCATTGCATAGAGTTTTGTAAATTTGAGCCATAAGATACAGCTGTGAGCATGATAACAGTGCAATCAGTTCTGCAGGTTGAATTGCATAGTTCTACGAGACACAACAGAATTGATTCAATGGAGTTATCATGCTCACGATTAGGTATTATATATGGTGAAACTGTACATTGTCACCTCAATCAATAATTGACTAGAGGATACCATGGATGGAAAAAGTGTCAAAACATGTTTTGGCTTTTGGTTCCCTTGTGCTATATTAATGCAATTTCTCCAATATTATAAGTTCAGCCCTTCTAAAGGTTTTTTATTCATACTAAAGTCTCTCTATCAGCCAGGCATCTTTCCCACTCAGCATTCAGAACCACAACGTAATCCAGGCTACTCTTCTCAGTATCAAAATCCTGGAGTGGTAAACATGATAAACAGTGGCAACTACGTTTCTTACACCAGATTTATATATATTCCATAACAAGATTATAGACAGCTAACCATTTACTTATTATTGGAGTGGAACAATCAGACCCCGTAGAGGTAAATGCATGGATGAGGTGTTTATAATCAGTAGTAATGGCAAACTGCATCCCCCCCAAACAATCTTGAAATATCTAATAGTCCAGGAATAGGCTAGTGCAGAATAGCTGAGTTACGGTCAAATGACTGCCATAGATCCAAAAGCAACTGTGCATTCTTTACGGGCAATTTGTGTTTGTATGGCACCTAGTCCTTTTGCACTAGCATCAGCTGTGAGCATTGTTTTTCTATGAATATCAAAGCATTATAAATATAAATATAATATAAATATAATCTCACGCCAATTTAACATTTATTTTTAACAATGATATGGACTGAAACCTTCAAGTGAGTTAGCACTTTTTATTTTTTTATTGTGTTTAGCAATATCAATTCTGTAAGAATATAATACTGAAAGAATATAACTTTGCAATGATCTCACAATAAGCACTATATGGTGTATTGGAAGGTAACGACAACCAAAGCCAGCCCACATGGTATTTAGTAACATTCTGGTGACAATACATTCAAATTTCATCTTTTAGGTCATATAAGTCTACAAAAAGACATGTTACCTTAATTTCAGCTTTTTTAACCATGACTACTGAGGCAAGCCATCCTGCGAACAATATGGGTTCTATAACCACTTATCACACGAATCGGTACAACATTTCTAAATGTTTCCTTCTGAAGACAGGTATAGGGCTAACTTTGCACACAAAAGGTTTTGTTTCCACCTCAATAACTTGACCCTTCTTTGATGATATAAACCTTCCCTATTGTAGAACGCCCCTGAAAGGACATTTGCACAATTATCATACTCTACGATTGGAGGAGGTCCTTGATATACTCAGCAGGGTCAATATCTAGTAATTCATGATTAGTAATTCTCCCTGTTGGGCAATTAATCAAATACACTCTTGTCAATAAATGCAAATGCTGAAGAAGCATCCATTAAACCTGACTTGTTTTAGTGATTTTCACAACCTGGACCTTGCAATTTGTCTTCATTATTTATTCATGTGACAAACTAATTTACTGGCATCATCCTCCAACTCCTGCACCTTATGCACTTTTTTTGTGAGATGTCCCTATAACATGTGTCTAATGGCCTCTATGCCATTGGAATTGCTGACACAATACACACTACTACTAGCTAAGTGCCCATCATCACCACATCTAAAACAAGTTAACTTGACATTGTGACTGGCAGCTTTGGATTTCTTTCCTAACTCATCTCCAGATGTTCGCAGCTTTGACCATTTCTCCACAAACAGAATGTGCAGTGGTAGAGTACACCTCCCTAACACGTGCTGCAATGTGTACTATACCTTATACAATTTCTGTGTCATCCTTGAGGTAAGGGACATCAGCTAAGAGGTTCTCCTGAATTTTGGGGTTGTTTGCATGTATTTTAGAGTCACATAAATCCCCAAACTCCCAAGAACTAGATACCTATCTTAATTCAGCAACATATGGAGTAACCTATTCAATTTTTTCTTTTCAATATTCAAAGAATGTATTGCTTTTATAAACTGTATTTACTTTGTCTCCAAAATGTCCCTGCAGTTGTCTATGTGAGTTGGAAAATATTTTTCTGGTTTCTCCCTCCACCGATTACAGTAGGTTTAGGCAGGCTTACAGATACTTTATGCTCTTTAAAAGTCTAGACTGTGAAGTTATATATGGTGTTTCCTTTAAAGTGACAAACAAATAAGATTCAAACAGTATAATCCATTGTTTCGCAAGAAGAATTGATTCACCGATATCATTTAAGAAGAGGGGGTTGTTCCATGCAAGCCGCCGTCATGTGCATACTGTGATATTGACTTCTATATTTCTATTACTATTTCAAGCAAATAACTCATAGTTTTTAGGTTATTATTTACATACACATATTAGTTATGCTTGCCTTCCTTTACTGTCAATTAACTTGTACTTTTATTTTACTTGTTCAACATGTTTTCCTCTTTTATTAATCCATAACATGTGCTGCAGATTCTCATGGTCTTCTATTAATTGTATTGCAATCATATTGTAGCACCCACATTCCACCGGGTATAAGCAATGAAGATGTTATTTAGAGGAAGACATGTAGAGAAGTTTGGAGAAATGGTCACTTACCCGCCTGAAATTAGTTCAACACCTGGATCACCAGAGGTGTTGCTGGGGGTAGCAACACACCTGTCTGCCCTTAAGGTAAATGTATCTCCATCAGGGAATGCAGCTGAAATACCAATGTAAACTGGGGTGCCCACTGTCAGGGTGTCGCCTTCTGTGAGTGGATCAGTAAAGGAATTAGTCTTAAAGGTGGTCATGGTGGCGGTAATTGTTCCAGAGCCATTCACTGGTGGTAGAGTAACTGTGCTGGATATACAAAAAAGACATTTAAGGATACGCTCAAGAGAGTTAGTGCAAATTACATAAAGATGTATGATTCATTTATTTTAATTATTGATTAATAAACCCAAAATGTTATTCACTTGAGTTCTTAAGAAAGAGGACTGAGAACACCTTACATGGTTGCAGCTGATGCACCTGATGCAGGGGATATTACTGATTCTGAGATATTTCTAGGGAGATTTTTGTGCTGATGTTAACAGAAGGAGCGTGGACGTCATACAGCTAGGGAATGAAAGAACTGTTATGCTTGTTGTATACATTAAATATAGGGCTGGATCACAGGTCTGTTTTGGCTGGCGCTTTTACATGTTCTTGGTGGTAAGAGATTGGTTGGTGCTAACAGAACTTGCCGCCGTATTATAAAAGTAATCCTTCACCATGAGATTTCTTCTGATATTCGTAAAAGTCAGGCTATCACTGATCCAGGAAGACACACATTGAAAGATAATTTCTCACATTTCCGAGAGCAATTCTTAAGACTCCAGTGAATGGTAAAAATATTCATCATTATGAGAACATGCTACTTTAATAAAATTACTCAACATAGTAAAAGGTATCATAAACACATATCAAGACAATACAATAAAACATGTAGAATTAAGAGATAGTGTAATACCAAATACTGCATAGCATGAGCCATCATATCCAATATGCAATATACCAGATATAAAATGTTAATGGCATGAAGACAGTATAGACATATAGGGCCAGATGTATGAAATTATTTTGCACTCGCAAATGGTAAAATCGTCCGTTTGCGAGTGCAAAACTGTGGTCTGCGTTGCATGAAATGCATTTGCAGACCACAACTAAGAAATCGCTAAAATAGCAATTTCTTGCGTTGCGACCTGGAAATTGCGAGTCGCAATTTGCAATTCGCAATTTCCAGGTTGCAAGGCTATTCTGGAAAAAATCGCAAATTGCGATTTTTCCTAAAGTTACATTTTGCACTTGCAAAATACCATGCTTTGCAACCAGGTGGTAACCTGGTGCAAAATTTAAAAATGAAGTTAAACTGCATTTTTAACTTCAACATGTAAAGCACACATGCCCTTTTGGCATGTGTGTACCTTACATGTTGAAAAAACAGTTTTTGGGGTGCAGGAGAGGGGGCCTTAGGCCCCCAGCACCCTGGCTTTTTGCATTTCCAAAATTGCAATTTCTGGTTCAGAAATCGCAATTTTGGAAATTCAAAATATTCGCAGCTATGGGCCAACAGGCCCATAGCTGCGAATGGGGCCGGTATCGCAATTTGCGATTCGGTAATAGCATTTGCGATTTTTAAGAAATCGCTATTACCGATTCGCAAATGTGATACATGGCACTTTGCGAGTCGGTAATAGCGATTTCTTAAAAATCGCTATTACCGAATCGCAATGGGCCGTGATGGTACATCTGGCCCACAGTGCAGTAGTGTTATGCAAACAACAGTAAAATAACTACAAATACATTAGAGAACCCTACTAATTAGAACAGCGATCCTCTTCCTGTTGTTGATAATTAAATGTATTTGGCCACAGCCAGGTTAATATAGAGGAAAGTAACAGCATGCTTCAGAATAGGGAGCAGCAACTGCTTTTTTAATGGTGTGTCACATTTACAAAAAACCTTAAAATGTATTGGAATTTGTGGTGAACAATAACCACACTGACATAGTGTAAGCTTACCAGAATACTGACCTGGTTGTTGAAACGCAACCAGATAATGTATAGTATGAAGTTATGGTACTAGTTCAGATGGAGGTTGAATTACTAGATAATTCCCTAAAGTAAACTTTTGAAATTCATGGCTGACTGTAGCATTATTGCAAAAGTCATAAATGTAAGCCTTCAAATTGCCCTTTTACATGGCTTGCTAAACAGCTCAGTCATGTCCAAACTATGGCATATGATCTTTATGTAAGCTGACCAAAGGATCTTAAGAGCTTTATCTAATTTAAAGACCAGCCTATTGAAACTGGTTTTATGGTTGGTCGATATGGACATTCAGAGAAGAAATGATCGCAGGCTAATGTAATCAATAATATCGCCTAGCCCAATTCAGTGTGGCCAATGCAGGTCACAGTACTTTTAGGTACAGCAAGTAACCACCTCAAAAATCCGTTTTCCAATATCTGCAAGTCAGTCTATAAGTTGCAAAGGCGGGACTTTCAGATTTGTATACCGCCATCAACTCCAACTTGGAGTCAAGGCCAAAAGGGTTCAAATAGTCCTTGCAAACTCAGAGCTCCTAAACCAACCCTGTGCTTTCTAATGTGATGCATCATCAACTAAAACCTTAAAATAGAGAAAAGTATGTATAGATTAAATCTTAGCATCACTCATGAAAGTTCCTTATTTCTCAATCAAGTATCGCCATATGTCATAATATGTTTTATGTGGTTTATTGCAATGATCTAAATCTGAAAATATTTAATAAAATGATCAAGCAATATGTGGAGCCCTGCTAGAGTTCTGGCAATGAGCGCTGCATTGTCGGCAGACAGTAACACTGGGATAAGGTGGGAGCCTACTCGAGTGGAGTCTACACCGAGACTAACCAACAGATTCCCAAGGCTATTAGTGTAAACTAAAACAAAAACAGGCAGCCCTGAGGGACTCCACTGGCAAGCTTTATTGCCATTCGGCCCTTACCTTACACTAGCGATGACATCAGTATGCAGTTGCATGAGGAAGCACACAATATGTTTGTTCTTCCCCATATTGAGCATGATGTATCACAGCTTAGATCTATTGACATGATTGAAGGTGGACCTCAAATTCATAAACCCAAGATACAGACTTCCTGACTTAGTTACAGTACACTTACTAATAAGTAGGTACAGATTAAGATATTGTACCAAGGCCCGAGTGGAAACCATACTGTAGATCTGGAAGAACATGATTTGGCTGAGCCCATGTTTTAAGGTGAGCTAGAACAAGCCTGCCCATAATTCTAGCTGTACTATCAAGCAAGCATATAGGCTGATAACACTCAGGATTACATTCCTCCCCTTTCTTAAAAATTGATTCATCATTGGTATGGGGCCAGATTGAAGGGGATGTAGGAAGGTAGCCTCTTTCTAGCCTTGTTACTCCCACTTCTGACCTGTTTGTGAGTATATGTCAGGGTGTTTTCACTGTCTCACTCGGATCCTGCTAGCCAGGGCCCAGTGCTCATAGTGAAAACTCTATGTTGTCAGTGTGTTTGATATGTGCCACTGGGATCCTGCTAGCCAGGACCCCAGTGCTCATAAGTTTGTGGCCTATATGTGTTCCCTGTGTGGTGCCTAACTGTATCACTGAGGCGCTGCTAACTAAACTGCTTTTAAAATTGTCACTGCAGGCTAGTGACTAATTTTACCAATTCTGATTGGCACACTGGAACACCCTTATAATTCCCTAGTACATGGTACCTAGGTACCCAGGGTATTGGGGTTCCAGGAGATCCCTATGGGCTGCAGCATTTCTTTTGCCACCCATAGGGAGCTCAGACAATTCTTACACAGGACTGCCACTGCAGCCTGAGTGAAATAACGTCCACGTTACTTCACAGCCATTTTACACTGCACTTAAGTAACTTATAAGTCTCCTATATGTATAACCTTCACTTAGTGAAGGTTAGGTGCAAAGTTACTTAGGGGGTCATTCTGACCCCGGCGGTCAAGGACCGCCGGGGCCAGGGTCGGCGGGAGCACCGCCAACAGGCTGGCGGTGCTCCGCAGGGCATTCTGACCGCGGCGGTATGGCCGCGGTCAGAACAGGAAAACCAGCGGTGTCCTGCCGGTTTTCCGCTGCCCTGCTGAATCCTCCATGGCGGCGCAGCATGGGGATTCCGACACCCCATACCGCCATCCTGTTCCTGGCGGTTCTCCCGCCAGGAACAGGATGGCGGTATGGGGTGTCGTGGGGCCCCTGGGGGCCCCTGCAGTGCCCATGCCAATGGCATGGGCACTGCAGGGGCCCCCGTAAGAGGGCCCCACAAAGAATTTCAGTGTCTGCTTAGCAGACACTGAAATTCGCGAAGGGTGCAACTGCACCCGTCGCACCTTACCCACTCCGCCGGCTCCATTCGGAGCCGGCTTCCTCGTGGGAAGGGGTTTCCCGCTGGGCTGGCGGGCGGCCTTCTGGCGGTCGCCCGCCAGCCCAGCGGGAAAGCCAGAATGGCCTCCGCGGTCTTTCGACCGCGGAAAGGCCATATGGCGGTCCCCGCCAGGCGGGCGGCGACCGCCGCCCGCCGGCCTCAGAATGAGGCCCTTAGTGTGTGAGCACCCTGGCACTAGCCAAGGTGCCCCAACATTGTTCAGGGCAAATTCCCCGGACTTTGTCAGTGCGGGGACACCATTACACGTGTGCTCTACATATAGGTCAATACCTATATGTAGCGTCACAATGGTAACTCCGAACATGACCATGTAACATGCCTAGGATCACAAAATTGTCCCCCTAATACTATTTTGGTATTGGGGGGACAATTCCATGCATCCCCGGGTCTCCAGCATAGAGCCCAGGTACTGCCAAACTAGCTTTCCGGGGTCTCCTCTGCAGCTACTGCTGCTGCCAACCCCTCTGACAGGTTTCAGCCCCCCTGGGGCCTGGGCAGCCTGGTCCCAGGAAGGCAGAACAAAGGAGTTCCTCTGAGGGAGGGTGTTACACCCTCTCCCTTTGGAAATAGGTGTGAAGGGCCTGGGAGGAGTAGCCTCTCTTGGCCTCTGGAAATGCTTTGAAGGGCACAGATGGTGCCCTCCTTCTATAAACCGGTCTACACTGGTTCAGGGATCCCCCCAGCCCTGCTCCAGCATGAAACTGAACAAAGGAAAGGGGAGTGACCACTCTCCTGACCAACACCTCCCAGAGGAGGTGCCCAGAGCTCCTCCAGTGTGTCCCAGACCTCTGCCATCTTGGATGCAGAGGTGTGAGGGCACAATGGACAGCTCTGAATGGCCAGTGCCAGCAGGTGACGTCAGAGACCCCTCCTGATAGGTGCTTACCTTTCTCTGTAGCCAATTCTCCTCTGTGGGCTATTTAGGGTCTCTGTTGTGGGTATCTCACCAGATAACAAATGCAAGAGTTCACCAGAGTTCCTCTGCACTTCCCTCGACGATTTCTGCCAAGGATCGGCCGCTGACTGCGCCAGGACGCCTGCATAACCGCAACAAAGTAGCAAGAAGACTACTTGCAACACTGTAGCGCCTCTTCCTGATGGCTTTCTCAACTGTTTCCTGGCGGTGCATGCTCTGAGGGCTGTCTGCCTTCACCCTGCACTGGAAGCCAAGAAGAAATCTTCCGTGGGTCAACGGAATCTTCCCCCTGTTAACGAAGGCACCAAACTTCTGCATGCCCGGTCCTCTGGGTCCCGTCTCATCCTGACGAGCGTGGTCCCTGGAACACAGGAGCTGGGTCCAAGTGTCTTCGACAGTCCAGTGGCCCTTCTGTCCAAATTTGGTGGAGGTAAGTCCTTGCCTCCCAACGCCAGACAGTAATCCTGTGTACTGCGTGAACTGCAGCTGCTCGGGCTTCTGTGCACTTTTGCAAGACTTCTTTTGTGCACAGCCTAGCCCAGGTCCCCAGCACTCCGTCCTGCACTGCCCAACTCGCTGAGTTGGACTCTGACGTCATGGGACCCTATTTTGTTGCTCTGAGTCGACCGCCGTCCTCAGATTTTCTAAGTGCCTGTTCAGGTGCTTCTGCGGGTGCTGCCTGCTTCTGCGTGGGCTCTCTGTGTTGCTGAGCACCCCCTCTGTCTCCTCCTCCAAGGGGCGACCTCCTGGTCCTTCCTGGGCCCTAGCAGCACCCAAAATCCTCAACCGTGACTCTTGCAGCTAGCAAGGCTTGTTTGCGGTCTTTATGCTGGAAAACAACTCTTCGTCCTCCAGCACGCCGTGGGACATCTTCTGACCAAAGGAGAAGTTCCTGGCACCTTCTTTTGTTGCAGAATCTTTGGCTTCTTCTACCCGGAGGCAGCCCTTTTGCACCAGTGGGCTCCTGCCCCCCCCGGACACTTGCGTGACTCTTGGACTTGGTCCCCTTCCTTTACAGGTCCTCAGGTCCAGGAATCCGTCTTCAGTGTTTTGCAGTCAGTTGCTGTCCTTGCAGAATCTCCTATCTCGACTTTACTGTCTTTCTGGGGTAATAGGGTAACTTTACTCCTACTTTTCAGGGTCTTGGGGTGGGGTATCTTGGACACCCTTAGTGTTTTCTTACACTCCGAGTGACCCTCTACACACTACACTAGGCCTGGGGTCCATTTGTGGTTCGCATTCCACTTTTGGAGTATATTGTTTGTGTTGCCTCTAGGCCTATTCCTCCCTATTGCATTCTATTGTGTTCTACATTGTTTGCACTACTTTTATAACTGTTACTTACCTGATTTTGGTTTGTGTGTATATATTTGATGTATATTACTTACCTCTTAAGGGAGTATATCCTCTGAGATACTTTTGGCATATTGTCACTAAAATAAAGTACCTTTATTTTTAGTAACTCTGAGTATTGCGTTTTCTTATGATAGAGTGCTATATGATATAAGTGGTATAGTAGGAGCTTTGCATGTCTCCTAGTTCAGCCTAAGCTGCTCTGCTATAGCTACCTCTATCAGCCTAAGCTGCTAGAACACCTCTAATCTACTAATAAGGGATGACCACAAGGTACCCACTATAAGCCAGGCCAGCCTCCTACAGGGGAAACTTGCCTAGAGATAGCTGTTAATACATTGGTCAGCAGAGCTGCCCAGTGATGAATATTACTTTGAAACAGATTCACCAGCACCCTGTCCGGATCTTGTGACTTACCATCCAGGACACCTGTTTAAGGCTGCAATCACATCAGATAATTCAATACCCAAATTTGCAGGGATCCTGTCTATCTTTTCCCATCTAACATCAGAAGATCTGAGATAGCTAAGGGGACAGATAGATATTTGAAAAATGGGCTACTCATTTACCAGAGAGAGTCAGCCTATTAATACCCAACTCTGGCCCTGAAAAAAGTGCAATTAACAACCTTTCAAAAGGCACGGTTATCTCTACGCAAATGGGCTGTAGCGAGATATCTGCATGCATCTGATCTGATAATGGCCTCTTTCCTAGATTAGAGCTTCCTTTTTATGTAAGTCCACATTGGTGCACTTCGTCAATAATCCTTAGAACTGCTTTTAATGCCCTAAGAAGATCACTATGAGCCTTGGAGCAGCATGAGTCAAACCAGGTATGCACCTTGCATAGAAGGGAGGGTCAGAAGCTCCCTTATGGAATTTGACAGTCTAACATATAATTTGTCAATGGCCTAAGACTCAATTTCATCATCCAAGCAATCAAGGAGCAAATTCTGGTTCCTTGTCACAAAATAACGATGCAAATTAATCTTATTGACACATTCCCATTGTAACAGGATTCCTTTATTCCCCTCTGCCATCAGAGGAGAAACATTGTCACTGGGCAGTGTGACCTTTTCAGCTTCCCTCAAAAAGATGTTTAAATGATTATGATCATTGAACAAATTGTCAAGAACTGCATAGTCAACAAAAACCCTGTAGGCCATTTGTAAATAGTGTACAGTGAATTAAGCTGTGGTTATCATTCCCTGTATAAGTTGGTTTTAGAACAGGAATATCAAAGTCAGAATTCAAAGCAAACTGCAGACGAAAAATGTTCAATAACCAATTTACGGCTTCACCATAGGGAGCGTGCTGGAGATGTGTCATAGGCTCACCCCCAGGATCCTGAACACCACATATACTGCTGTTGAATAAGTGACAACGTTGAATGTTTAAACGAGCCATCTGGATGACAGAGGAGGGGCCAGTTCAAAAGTTATGGACCTTCGGTAAATCAATAATATCAGTATTGTTGGGATCGAAGCAATTGTTATAAAAAATTCATTAATAATAAGTCTCATGGAGTACAGTTACCAATTGAAAATGTTGTGAAGCCAGATTAGACCACACAATGTTTCCCAAAAAGCAAAATGAGAACAAGGTGAACTGCCACACTTTGCCTAATCCTGAGTTAGAAGGGTTGGCACAAATGAAATATGAGGTACAGCCATCCAAGTGGAATGGGACATTCGCCCAGGTTTCTTGACAGAAAATGACATCAAAATTACTAGGTCTGGGGGAAGTTTTTAATTTCGCTCATGTAATTGGAGAAATGTGCCAGCTTTGCGTTACTATTTTTATCTCGAGTTCCATCCAAAGTCCGCCAATTTGTTTTCCAATCAAGCAACGCAATGACAATGGGAACAACATATGGCTCCAGAAAGCAAGTTGACGAGTATCCAGGAGTTTTGGTGTCCTCTAGTGTGATTTCTAGTCTATAGGAAGCCTTCCGCAATGATTTTCTAATGTGAGCTGTCATGGCAAAGGGCTGATTCTCTAGTAGATTTCCTACGTAAGTGGCAGCAAAATTACCTTGAATGGCCATGCGCTCTTGCACCCTGAGTGTTACCATTTCAGCGTGGAATGAGCCACGTTGCCAAATTGCAGCACGAGTAGCGTGATATGCATTTTTTCTGTCTGTTCCACCCACATCTAGAAATCACACAAAAAGCCCTGCCAATTGGGGTTCTTAAACTTAGTCACCAAATATGCCAAAACCCCAGAAGCAAATTTTATGCAATAGAATAATATGTTTTTGAGGACTGGCTAGAGTTTGGCAATAGGGGTGGGCAGTTGTTCATACTCTCACACCTTTAGCAGTTAAGAGAATCCATAATGGTCACCAATTGGTGAGTAGATAGATTAGAATACTCAAGGTGGTTAGATGACAGTGGAGACTTAGATGGTAAGTGACCAGTAAGTCAATCAACAGCATTGTCCAGAACTACAGCTAGAAGAAGAAGAAATAGGAAAAACTGCTGCGGGTCAAGGGTACCGCCTCAATCCTACTAGGACCTAGTGAAACTGAAGAGATCCTGTTAAAATATGAGATACAAAACCAGAATCCCTGAAGATAACTACAACACAATCATTGTTATCAGACTTCCAACTGTTTCCAACCCATGGTACTCGTCTAACTATTTTAATCTGGTTATGCACTGAGTCCCCAAAACTGACACAACTTCTTAGCCAATGAGCTACTTTTTTTGCTAATTGCTGTTAGCTCTCTGGTTGTTGGGGTCTTAGCAATGGGACACCTTTAGAACTACAACATATGGGGTACCTTCCGGTGGTAGCTGGAGTGAGAAGGGCTTCTCAGTAGTTGAAGAGAAATGTTTATTACTCAGTGAAATACCCAGGGCCCTTACAGGAATAGCAGATGGAGGAAAAACTGGGTTCACAGGAAACGGGTTATTAAATGTTATTACAGGTCTAATGGGTGCAATAGAACATAACCAGCCAAATTGGGAGCAAGGCAGAACATCCTTGTGAGAATGTACACTTGCATTAGAACCCGCAATATGATCTTCAAATGTGTCCAGGATGCCAAAAATGCGTTCTATACATTTTATTATCAACACCTCAATTCTAGCAATTTCTCATAAATTGAGGCCAACATGGCTTCTTCACCATTAACCCCCTACCCACTTTGGCAGGTAATAAAGTTGTGTTCATAGGTAGTTATCCCTTCCCTGCAGTGTGAATACTGAGTCCTTTTTCTTTTTCGCTGGGGGGAATGGAAGAGGGTGGAACAGAACTCAGGTTTGCCCCTTCTGCTCTGTCAATGGAAAGTGGCACCTTAGAAATGCATGGATTGGCCCTCTTTACAACAATTGAGTGATAGCTTACAGTAGGAAGCCAGGTGGGGACAGCAAAATCATGACTGGCATTATTACCAGAGGCCTTTTGTTAATGTCCAGTCTTTCTTCTACAGGATCTCCAGGTTAATTGCCCTCAAAGCAGTAGTTAGAAAGTTAGCACTAGAGCTGGTTTAAGGTCATTACATACCAGTGATGGCTATGGATTTCTTTTTCACCATGGTGCAGGATATTGGCACAGATTGTTGTCTTAAGTCTGAATGTGAAACCAAGAAGGGTGGGGGCCTTTGAGTGCTTCAGCTGCATGGGGAAGTGCCCTTTCTCCTCCTCCCTCCCACACCAGCTGGGCAGTATATAAGTGTCTCTGGGACTCCAAATCCTGCTGTGAATCCACAGGCAGCCAGAAATAGAAGTGTCCCCTAGCATGACTTGCCAGTGATAGGCAGTGCATTTTTCCTGCTCTGTGAGAAAAATCCTGAAAACAATTATGCTTTACTTTGTGTATTTTTGGCCACTAATACCAAATAACCTGATTTATTTTCATTTAGGGGGTCATTACAACCCTGGCGGATGGCGGAGAACCGGCGGTAAGACTGCCAACAGGCTGGCGGTCTTACCTAGGTGAATTATGACCATGGCGGTTACCGCCATGGTCATCCGCCGGTTCTCTGTCCCGCCCGCCGGGCTGGAGACCTGGATCTCCAGCCCTGCGGCCGTCAGTATACCGCCGGCGGTATTTGGACCTGGCTTACCGCCGTGGATTTCCAGCGGTTTGAACCGCCATGAAATCCATGGCGGTAAGCACTATCAGTGCCAGGGAATTCCTTCCCTGGCACTGATAGGGGTCTCCCCCACCCCCCACCCCCACCCCGACTCCCTCCCCTACACCCACCACCACCCCTGCCAACCCCCAAAGGTGGCAGGGCCCCTTCCCCACCCCGACCCCCAACATAACATTACTGACACACACCTGACACACATGCAGGCACCACCAACACACACACGCACACACCCCGACATACATGCCTACAGCCACACACACAGTCAGGCACGCACACCCACATTCAAACATACACGCACACATCCATACAGACATACCCACAGCCATACACGCACTCCCATAAACACAACACCCCCGCAAGCATACACTCACTCACACACCCCCTCTACATACACACCCCCATGCACGCACATAACACACAACACCCTCCCACCCCCCTCCCCTAACGGACGATCGACTTACCTGGTCTGTCGATCCTCCGGGAGGGGACGGTAGCCATGGGGGCAGCTCTGCCGACACCGCCACGCCAACAGAACACCGCCACAGCGAATCACAGGACGTGATTCGCTGGGCGGTGTTCTGTTGGCGTG
The DNA here is from genome assembly GCF_031143425.1 of Pleurodeles waltl. Taxonomy (NCBI): domain Eukaryota; kingdom Metazoa; phylum Chordata; class Amphibia; order Caudata; family Salamandridae; genus Pleurodeles; species Pleurodeles waltl. Next base: position 1,172,837,355 of record NC_090439.1, read on the forward strand.
GCGGTGGAGGTGGAGCAACCTCCACTTCCCCGCCGCCCGCAAGTATGGCTGTTGGTGGCTCTCCGTCGGAATAACGACAGAGGGCAGCCAACAGTCATAATACACCGAGCGGCAAACCGCCTGCACAGGCGGTCTTCCGCACGGCGGTCCCTCGGCGGTCTTGCAAAAGGACCGCCGAGGTCGTAATGACCCCCTTAATGTCTTAGGACGTTCCCTGTACTTAAAAAGTTTTTTTTTTAAAGGAAAAACATGTTTTTCCCCTGAATTTCCTTGTTATTTTTTCACCTATCTGTTTTTTATTACTACTATACAGGAAATAAATACCTAGCCTGTGGGGGGAAGATGTTAAGGAATGATGAGCATGATGTCTGTGTGTAGTGTCTTCCTGACTCCTGACTTTCAACCCATCAGGGATTGTGACGTTTAAAAAAATATGTCTTAAGGGAGGCTGAGAGGCTGAGAAGAGTCTTGCTTTGGGGCTTAGGAAGGAGAAATTGGGCATATAATGCCACCTTATGTGTCCACATCTATCTCAGGGGAAGAGGTCACCACACCACCCTCTCTTCTCCCCAGGACGCACTTGTGAAGGCCAGTGGCAGCAACCTATCACTACTGAAATCAATCAATCAATCAGTGCTTGTAAAGCACAACTACTCACCCGTTAGGGTCTCAAGGTGCTGGGGGAGGGAAGGAGTATCGTACACCGGTGGGGTTTTTATTAGAAAAGCCATGTCTTCAGTTCCTTCGTGAAGCTGAGGAGGAAGGTGGTTTGTCTGATGTGGAGAGGAAGGGCGTTCCTGGCGGTGGTTGCGAGGTAGGAAAATGAGCGTCCTCCTGTTCTGGTTTTCCTAATGTGGGGTACTTCTGCAAGAAAGGGCTGAGCGTAGGGCCCTGTGGGGTACATGGAGTTTGAGTCACTGGTTCAGGTATGCTGGTCCGGTGTTGTGGAGGGCTTTGTGTACGTGGGTGGGTTAGACTCCTGATACTGATCGACATGTAGGTGGACAAAGTCGAGGCACTTAGGCCCTCATTATGAGTTTGACGGGTGGCAGAGGCCGGCTGCCAAACTCAAACTGCCGAGAGACCGCTGGCCCTACTTGGAGTTAACTGCAGTGAACAGGACCTTAACATTGCAACCGGCTCGATTAGGCAGCAGTGTGGCGGTGCGGCGGGTGGAGCAGCACCCATCGCGCATTCCACTGCCAATAATTCAGGCAGTGGAATGCGCGACTGGGCTGTGCATGAAGGCCCCTACACTGCCCATGCCAAGTGCATGGCAGTGCAGGGGCCCCCAGGAGGCCCCTGACATCCCCCATTCCGCCAGCCTTTCCATGGCAGTGGAACTGCCATGAAAAAGCTGGCAGTATTGGGACTCATAATACAGAGGGCAGCGCTGCTTGCAGAGCTGCCCTGGCGGATTACAACCCCGAGACCACCAGGCTGGTAGCTGGCGGCAATCTGGCGGTGTGGGTGGCCCAACCATGGCGTAATGTGGCGGTCCATCCGCCACAACCACTGCAGTCTGACTGCCACCGTGAGTCTGGTGGTCTCAAGAACGCCAGACTCATAATGAGGGCCTTTATGTTAAAAAGAAAGTTGACCTCAATATCATAAGTTCAGAGTCAAAATGCTCACCCTTATTGAAATCAAGAAGTTCCAAGATTTCTGAGCCGACATCAAGACACCTTTTGTCTTTGAGGGATATTTTGACATTGGATATTCGAAAATCAGAATCTCTCCCTCTTGTTCTAGAACTGTGGTTCATCCATCGAGAAGTCCAGGAAGACAGAGCCAGGAAGACTGGTGGTAGCAGTCTTGTTGGAAGGATGAGGCTTAACCACATAATCCTGCTGTGGAAACCTCTCCACAGAGAGTCCATCCTTTTCAACAGCCTTCTCCTGAGAGTCTAGAGCCTGGTACTTCACCTAACCAGCCTGATGTCAAAAGTAGGGATGAGTAGGGTCCAGAAAAATATCTCCATTTAAACATTTTCATAAGAAATGCGGGGAAGAAGGAAAAGAAGGTCTAGAATGTATCTAATGCAGTCCAAGAAGACAACCACAGCACTGGTCACTGGCAGAGGGTGTTGTGCCAGCTGCTTGGAAGAATGCCTTACTACTGCCTCTACTTAAAAAAAAAAAAACGCAGATCATTGGCACCTAATCAATTATAGACCCTTCTCCCTTCTATCAGCACTCAGAAAAACATTGGAAAACCTGGTAAATAGCTGACCAGATTTGTTGAAGAGAAGGGAATTCTTTCTGAATCTGGTTTTCGTGCTGGATTTGCCACAGAAGTTGTGCTGCTGGAAGCCACTGAATGTTTTAGAATTAAACTTGATAAGCAAAATGCTATGATAATTCTGCTTGATTTATCATCAGCATTTGATTTGATGTCCCATGAGATCCTTCTTACGAGACTACAAGAGGAAGATTCTGTGCCTATAGCCTGCAAATGGCTCAGTGCATTCTTCTCACATCTTTGAATGGGTAAATGGGTTGTGGAGCTCTGCAGGGCTCGGGATTAAGCCCCACACCCTTGGCACCCTTGGCAGATATTGTGGAGTCATGGTGTTATAACCACTGTATCTTATGCTGATGATACACAATTAATGTTTGAGTTTCATCAACTTTAGGGTTCTAGAGTAGCTAGTTTTTAGGGCTGCCACTTGGCATGCATAACAACTTCCTCAAAATGAACTGAGTTAAGCTAGAGATTCTGATCTTTGGGGTTTTCTCTCCCTTGGATTTAAAAAAAAGTCTTTGGCCGGTAATCCCAGGAAGGCTCCCTGATCCCAACCACACCCTTAACCCCACCCCGCCTTTAGCAGAGGTTTGGAAATGAAGACTGATAAGGATTCATCTTTAAGCCTCAGATATAAATCGTACCAGGAACTTGCTTTGATTTGCTGAAAGGCTTCAAAAAGAAAATCAAGTTCTTGCCAGTGGACACATGTAAAGATATTAATCTTGTCCTCATTATGGTCAGATTGGATAATGCTAATGTGCTGTAATTAGAAGCTTCAGATTAACTGCTTAACTGGTGCAAAATGAAGATGGTCACCTTACTTTGACTATTGACCTTTCCTAAATGGCAATCAAGTCAGAACGGCGCAAGTGCATTAGACAACTGTTTAAATTGAAAGTCTTAGTGATTACCTTTAAATCTTTACAAAAAATGTCCTTTCTATCTTCAGATCAGAGTGAAAGTCTACACTTCTACTAGGGCACTAAGTCTGCTAAGCAGCTCTTCTTATTAATTCCAGGGGCCACAGTTAAACTAGGTGGAAACTCCTTCTTCACAAGGATCCCTAGTCTCTGCCATGATCTTCCCCCTGTATTCAAGGTCTGCATCACCCTCTTATTTGGTTGGTGGAGCCAAAACAGCAGCAATACCATGCTTTACAAAAAGCAAAGACTTCTGCAATAGTTTGTGGGCTACATCTGTCTGCTGCCTCCAGAAAGGCTCCAATAAAGCAATGACTCCATCAATCTGTCACCACTGAGGAACACCCTGGTGGTAGGTAGTATATCTAACCATATTGCAGAATAGCAGCATATTACAAATGCATGTTGTCTCAAATGGATAAAAATCAGGTTTTTAAGATTACTGCCTGAGATTGTATTAAGGGCTCAAATCCTGCAATGATGGACCTGCAAATTATAGAGTCCACAAAACTTTTGGCGAAAGAAGCAATAGTTCCAGTGCTGAAACATCATACAAATAAGTTTACTTCAGTCATCGTCTTTTTGAGACGAAAGGTCTCAAACAAGACCCATTTTGGATTAGAAAAGTGAAAACAGTGGGTGAAAATTGTAGAATACCTACCCTTGGTGAAATTTTCCCTCATCTTCAGCATGGGGCAATTGAATGTACACTATAGATTAGTAAAGTTCTTCTTTTTATGTAACCATATGTGGAATTCACATATTTTTCATGAGATTCGAAATTGGCAGAAATCACTACCAATACAAGGTCATTCCTTTTGCACCTAAGTCAGCTCCAAATGTTATGGCAGTGATACCACCTTTCCTTCACAGGAAGGAAGTGTTTACTTTTTCCGTACCTGGATGACTGACAAATCAAGGCTTCTTTGTGTGCCAAACTTCTTCAGGATTCTTCAACATGTACAGCTGACAGCAAACCTTATTTACAAGCTGAGCCTTCATGTGAATGTCAAATAATCAACTTTAGGACCAACTCAAACAATTCTATATGTAGGAGCAGACCTAGATGTGGAAAGATGGAACTCTTTTTCAGGACAGATTTATTTCTGTTCTTCAAAAATGACTGCATCTCTGAACAGTGTGTTACCTTTGGATCAGCAAGAGTCATCGCTTCTGGGTTCAATGGCTGCATGCATGTCTCTAGTCTACGATGCAAGTTTGCACATGCTTAAAGAATCAATTGTGCAGAAGTCTGGAAGTTGGGATGACAAGATACAGCTATTGTTTCATGTCCTTTGGCTTTAAGGTGGTGGTGCAAAAAGAAGAATCTTCTGTCAGGGGTGCCTCTCCTTATCATGTGCTCTTACTTTAGACTGTAGCGTCAGATGCTTCTTTAGAAGGATGGGGTGCTTAGAGGTACATCCTAAATGCCCAAGAGTCACACGGGGTCATTCTGACCCCCGCGGGCGGCGGGAGCCGCCAAATGGCCGCTCCGCGGTCGAAAGACCGCGGAGGCCATTCTGGCTTTCCCGCTGGGCTGGCGGGCGACTGCCAAAAGGCCGCCCGCCAGCCCAGCGGGAAACCCCTCCCCACGAGGAAGCCGGCTCCGAATGGAGCCGGCGGAGTGGGTTTGTGCGACGGGTGCAGTGGCACCCGTTGCGTATTTCAGTGTCTGCAAAGCAGACACTGAAATACAAAGTGGGGCCCTCTTACGGGGGCCCCTGCAGTGCCCATGCCATGGCACTGCAGGGGCCCCCAGGGGCCCCACGACACCCCTCACCGCCATCCAGTTCCTGGCGGTCGGAGCCGCCAGGAACAGGATGGCGGTGAGGGGGTCAGAATCCCCCATGGCGGCGCAGCAAGCTGCGCCACCATGGGGGATTCCCAGGGCAGCGGAAAACCGGCAGGAGACCGACGGTTTTCCTTGTCTGACCGCGGCCAAACCGCCGCGGTCAGAATGCCCTGCGGGGCACCGCCAGCCTGTTGGCGGTGCTCCCGCATCCCCGGCCCCGGCGGTCCTTGACCGCCGGGGTCGGAATGACCCCCACAGTCTTCGATAGAGATAGGATGAGCCTGAAGGTGGTTCATCTTGCTCTAAAACCATTCCGCTCTGGTTCTCTTCTTTATACAAACATGTACATTATATATTACATGAACTAGCAAGGGACTATGAAGTCTAGAGTTCTCTCCCTGGAGGATCAGCAAGGTGAATTTGGCTGATTGTAATGCACCTTACAGGTCTTCAAATGCAAAATCAGACAGGATAAGTTGTTATATTTTGGAAAAGCATGAGTGTGTTCTAAAGAAGGAGGTCTTGCTGGGGCATCCCATATTAGATTTATCTGCTACAGATGAAAACAAAACAAAATGCCCAATTTAGACCTCTGGCCTTCCAAAACCTTAGTGCCTGGGGAATACTATTTCAATAAGTTGTTCAAGAGTATTTCTGTTTTCCTTTTGTCTTTTTCCTTTTCTTTCAAAGGTGATCAACAATTTCAGACTCAGAAATGTCAAGGTGATACTCATTGCACCGGACTGGCCCCAATAATGGTTTTATCAAGACTTTTTGAGATGTCCTTTCTGCCTTGTAAGATACTGCCTTTGAGATTGGACTGTCGGTCCGAAATGTCTGGCAGAATTTTCTTTCCCAGTCTACAATCACTCACCTTGACTGCCTGACTCCTGAATACCTGCATTTTGGACACTGGAAAATGCCTAATGACTGTATGGCCACTCCCAGGGAGGTGAAGGACCCTCCTATGAGGTCATCATGTGCACGTAAATTGAGAAGGATATGCATATTTTGTATTAACATGCAAGGGGACATGAGAACATGGCAGGATCAGAGGTGTGCCTTATTTCCTTTATCTGGTAGAGGATAGTTTACAATTTTCTTCAATGAAAGTTCATTTAGCTGCCATCACCGGTTATCATGAGTCTCCTTCTCACACATCCTTCTTTACTGTTCCCATGATTAATGATTTCTTAGAAGATTTCAAGAACGTTTTTACTCCAGTTAGAAGAACTATTCTAGCCTGGGAAAGTAATGTGATTCTCTCCAGATATGGTTTCCTTAGAGATGATGCACAAAGGTTATACAGCATAGCTGACTTCCTCAGTGGTAATTACTTCAGTTAGAAGGGTGGGCAAACTTCAAGCTCTTTGTATTGATGAGTCGTTCATAATATAATTTCTATAAGACCTACTGTTCTTTATTCTGAAAGTTGTTTTGGATTTCCAGTTTGCCTTTCCACAATCTTTCTTACAGTGCACTAATCTGGGGTAGAGAGATAGCTGCCCTTGGAGGCTGCTGCTGAATCAGGCTGGTTTGGGGAAATGAGCAGTTCCCTTCCACTGAGTTACACCAAACTGGTTGTGAAGCTAGCCTTTCTCCCACTGGGCTGGTGACAATCTATGTGTCACTGCATAGAAGAATTAACTCTGGGAGCCAACTAGCAGTACAATGCTTCATGGGTACTGGAGGTTCCTGGAGCTTTAAAGAGACAGACGTCTATTTCCACCTGTTCCCAATTTTAGGCTACAGTTCCCCTTCAGTGGGTATTGCACTGCAATTTTGAAATAGTCTTTGTTGGTCTTCCAACTATCCAGTACATATGAACTCAATGGCTGCTCATCTGAAGAAATTGCAATGAACTCCACATTTTGAGGGGCCCACTTGAGTAGATCTCCTAAGCCTCAAGAAGAATAATGCATAGCATACCCTAGTCAGAGACAAGGAGAATGGGCCGGTGTTTCTCACCCCCTCTACAACAAATTATGTTCATTCAGATAAGGAGTGTTAGGAGCCAGGCAACCCTGACAGAGTAACACTCATCTCCAGTGGGTGCATTGTGTACAGATACTGAAACCCATCCTGGCCTCTAGAGACAAAGGACACACAGTTTTTAACACTTTACAACAGCACTAAAAAGGGGATATGTGCTTCCTTTCCAACAAATCCCTCCTGAGAATCTCCCAACCTAGGCATTCCTTCCAGTGGACTGCACTTGAATTCACCTGCAGGAGGTCCCTGTTCTTTAAAGAAAGGAGTGATGTGGTAATCCCGAGAGCAGGAAATTGGGTGTGGGTGCTGTTCTCTGTACTTTCTGGTTCGCAAGAAGCACATTATTATAGGTTCTATCCTGGAGTTCAGGGTCATGAATTTTTACCTGCACAGGAAACATATACTGTCCCTGGTTCAATTTCTTTTTGCCCTGAAAGTGGAAGACTGAATAGTGTCTCTCAATATTCAGGGTGCATCAATTCACATACAGATGCTGCAGCCACAAAGGAGATACGTGTATCTTTGTACAGGCTCCATCCATGAACAGTTCACAGTTTTTGTATTCTAACTGAGATGGGCAAATAGGGTGATGGTGATGATTATGGCACATCTGCACTCAGTTTTTCAGTAACCTGCATGATTGGCTGCTCATAGTGAGCTCACTGCAGTCGATGTCAGACCAATATATCTCTGATGTTTGACTTGGGCAATTCTATCAGCCTGGCCAAGTCCGCTCCTACAGTCCTCTCAGCAGTGACTGTTCATAGGAGCAGTCCTGGACGTAACATCCCTCTGGTATTTCTCTTTCCTAGAGTAAAAGGGGCATTCCGGATATGATTCCAATGTTTTGTTCTTCATCTGCTAAGTCTGCTAGCTTCCTGTATCCTACTGGTCACCCAAGCATGCTGGCACATGAGAGCTTCTCAGTGGTGCTTCTTTCTGCAGTTTTTACAACATGAATCATTCTGATGAACTCCAAAAGTGTCTCCCCAGGCACTGTGTCAGGTCTTGTCTAGGTGCTGTCGGAGGAGAACTTATCCATCACCTGCAGTCACCATAATAGTGATGGATGTCTCCATCTTAAGGTAGGGTGTACACCTGGAAATTAAATGCTCTCTACCCTTCACTTTTGGTTGGTTGAGATCTTGATAGACCACACAACTGCAATATTTTATATAAACAAGCAGGAAGGCATAGGGTCCTATCTTCCCTACCTGGAAACTTTGAGGTTCTGGGTCTGAGTGGAGGTGAATGCAACTGGCTGGTTGCCAACTATATGGCAGGCTTCCTGACCATAAGAGGTGACAGCTTGAGTTGGTGTCATCTTGCTGACCATGAGAGGCCTGTACATCAGGAGGTGGTTCAGGAAATCGTGTCCACAGTTCTGTGTGCCCCAGTTACCATTGCAGGGACTGTTGGGGAATATGTTTGGGTTGATGTGAATTATTCGAAGTCACTATGCATTTTTTCTCATATCGTTGAGTCCGCTAATGTTGAGGATACTGCTATAGGACCTGATTCAAGGTAGTCTGATTACTCTAAATTGTCCAAGGAGGATCTGGCATGCAGACCTCCTGAGACTCTTCCTGCATCCCTTGCTCTAGCTGAATTTCAAAACGGGCCTCCTAGATCAGTCACAGTGGGCAGCTCACCAATATGCAGAGCCTCCAGCTACATGCATGTAGATTGATTGGTGTCTGCTGAGCTCATTTCACCTGATGCTGGAGATGGCTCATGTTATTCTTTCAGCTTGTTTCTTCCGCACCCAACCTCTATAAAGTTATTTTATGCAAGATAATTTAATAGCAGTGTTGCTTGGTCTGCACATGAAAGGGTGGATACTTTAAAGGCCCACCTTTCTGAGGTTCTATTTTTTTATGTGGGCCCAGCAAGGTGGTGCGGTGGGAACAGTTGAAGGATATGTTCAGTCTTAATATGATTAATTTATTTACCCCTCCATCTTTCTTTGTTGAAATCCTAATTTTTGTAAGATTTTGGAAGAATCTATTTTTAAACATTTCTGTTTTAGAAACGGTCCCTCTGAGCTCTTACACAGCTGACAGTTTCACCGTTTGACTCTGAAAACTGTGTGGCTGTCACATTAACCCAGTGGGTCATTGTGTATCATTACACCTGTTATTTGCTGTCACACAGACAAACTGGTTCTCAGGACTAAAGTGGCTACTGAATTTTGGGAGCTTCGTTACACTTTCAAAATATTTTCATTCAGCCCATCCCACGAAAGAGGCAGATTGGTTAGACCAGCTGGCCCTTTGTAGGGCGTTAGTTTTTAAAATGGCCAGGATGAAGATGTTTAGGTTTGAAGATCAGCTCTTTGTCGGTGATGTGGGCAACTAGAAGATCAAGGCTTTCCAAAGGAGTGTGTCACGAAGGATCGTCCTATACACAACTATCACTTATACCCTTCATTAAAAGGAACCACCAGGAAGAACATCAGGCTCATTTCACCTGAGCGAAGGATTGTACTTTAGCACTTCTCACAGGAGCACTTCTCACAGGAGTGCGCATTGTAGACATATGTTATGTGGTGACCCGATTTTATCTTCAAATACACATTCACAAAGCATTATTGGTTGGATCGGACAGGGAGAACGGACGGCCATTTTGCTTGTTGAGTGCACCAGGACTTTCCTGGCCTTACTACTCTTAAAGACCTTCCACCTGGGGGAGGGGGCAGCTATGCAGTTTATTGAGGAGGTGAGCAATCTCCAAGTATCCACCAGTGTAAAAAGTAACTTACCTCAGGTACAAATCTTCCTGGTGGATACTCTACCTGCAGATTCCTCACAGTACGTCCGCATCCCCATTCTGAAGCAGGCACATAGGCATCTTGTTAATAAAAAGGTTCTAATTGAGTTTATTTGCACTGCATATTCACTGTTGGATCATGCCGACCTTGTCTTGTAAATGTCTGTTTTAGGAGTAACCAATCACTGTAGTTTAAAAAAAATATATATTTTTTTTTAATTATTGAGTGGTAGAATAATCGGCCACCAGCCTTAAAAAACAATAGTCTAAGACTCGTGGGAAGAACCTCTCCTGGCATTTCACATCACTTCACAGTGATTACAGTGCCATAGAAAATGCTACATATATAAAGAAATAAAAAATATAAAATATTAAAAAATACGAAAATTGGAAAGAAACAAAACAGAACAGAGCAGAAAGAGAAAGTAACAGCAATTTTGGACATAGACAAACTCAAGGTCAAAATATATAACAAAAAAATTGAGGTGGACAATATTCATGTGCCTTAGCAGAAGTCTTTGCTTTCTGCATTCAGCCCTTTCCACAGACACTTACTTGAGATTAGGATGTAGCGCCGTGAGCAGGCTGGTCTCTATTGTCATGTTATACGTACATGAGAAGTTGAGTCTCAGCATACTGCTGATTATAATCTCACTTTCATTGTCAGGGGGAATATAGAGGACATTTGAATAAGTCATTGTCTTGTCATTATTTATCTAGAAAAGAAATTACAGCAGTTGAGAAATAAAAATGATTGTTTTTAAAACTATCAGACAAACTTCAAAATATGTTAGCATTTTGCTCATTATTGCTCATGGCCCAACTCCCCAAGTCTCATTGGGGTGTGGAGACTCCATTTCACAGGGCCTTATGTTTTTTTAAAGGGAAGGGGACCCCATTCCTCAAAGACATTATATTTAATTTGTTTATTTTTAACAGGAGGTGGTCGATGCGGCCCCCAACCATTTCAAAGGACATGGGGACCACACTCCTCTGGGCCTTTTTTTATGACAGGGGAGGGTGCCACGTGGCCCCCTCCTAAATCCCTCTTAGCCCCCAGGACCCCAACCCCCAGAGTCATTTTTGTTTTTAATGAAAGGGGAGGAGAGTCGCATGGTCACCCCTCCCAAAACCTTGTTAGGTCCTCGGGATCCCATCCCCCAGAACTGTTTTTTTAATTGAAGATAGGGGGTTATGGGAACCCTCCCCAGACCTTATTAGGCCATGGGGAACCTATCACCCAGGGCCACTAGTGCATATAAAGGAGAGAGGGCCACCCTTGGAGCCGAGGTTTCTTAAAAAGCAGAGTGGTGCCATGCAGCCCCCTCCCCAAACCTTTAAATAGCAAGAAGAAGTGGCTGTGTACAATGTTCGCATCTCCTATACATAAGTACAATGTAATTCAGAAAATACAATCAATATGTTAACGCAAGTAGCTTGATGGGTGACCAACTGGTAAGCATCCAGCCACCAGGAATGCAGATCGCATCACATGAAGAACATACGATGTTAGAAAGTTCATAGGTATATACCAGGGCACACCATGTCCATGCAGTTTATTTTCATATGTGTCAATGAAGATTCCAGTTCGAAATTACTGTGCAGTTGTATTTATTGTTCATCCAAAAATATTCCATTTGATAATGTCCATCATAAATCAAGAGAAATAACAGCCCATTTCTCTTGATTTATGAAGGGCCTTTAATGGCTTGGGGAGTGGACCCACACATCCCCCACCTTTTTTAATTAAAATCAGGCCTCGGGACTGAGCTCCAAGAGGACTCTGTAGACATGGAAGGGGAGAGTAAAGGGGGTTGTTTGGCCTCCCTACTCTTCCATGCAAATTTTGGCTGAGGGTTGTGCTCTCCGGGGCCTTTAGTGGCTCAGGGAGAGGGGACTACATGGCCGCCTCCCCTAATTGAATGTGGCCCTGGGGATGGACTCCACAGTGCTGATAGGTAATGAATACAGCCCAGCTGTTATGTCCTTTTTCCCCCGATCGTGAGGGAGCCCTGTGAAAGCGCAGCAATTTTTTGATGAGATTCTTTTGTTGTTGGCCCACAGGGGAGTCTGTTTGGTTCCCCCTGCCCATGGGGATCATAGGGGATCAGGAGATCCCGACTGTTGGAAATGGCCCTCTCTAGAGGGTCTCCCCCCCAAACCTTTTGCTTTCCTCCACCTATTTCTACTGGATTTTAACTTGTTGGCCCTAGGACTCTGTGCCCGTTACCACTACTAACCACTGCTAACGTGCTTGTGCTCAGTCCCCTAATTATGATTTAATTGGCTGGAACAGATTGGCATATTTAATGTATCTGTATGTCCCCTGTAGAGTGGCATACCGTATACACAGGTCCTGTAAATTAAATGCTACCATTGGGACTGCAGCACTTATTGTGACACCAATTTAAGTAGCCCCTTAAAAAGTTGGCTTTTTCTGCCCTTAACCCTTTGTGCTTGGAGCCTGCCTTAGGTCTCATGATGTGGTGTAGCTAACAGTTGAGATGTGAATTCACCACACAGCCACTCAATAAAGGGATTAGCAAAGCCTGAATAGCCTTTCCACTGCCAGGATGGAGAAGCAGAGCTGAGCACAGCTCTAGTTGTACCTGAATAGGCTGTGCCCTGCTACCACACAATAGGCTTAACGGCCCTCTATTGTCAGTGCAGGAAGCTAGGAGCCAGGGCAGGGTAGGGGAGGCAAGAAACTCCTGGAACTTCAAAAAACCTTTCTGGAAACTTATCCTACCATCTAGGAGCAGGACACCTGCGTATACAAATAGAGCGCTCAAACCCACTCTTCAGTTCACTACTAGACCTGTGGAAGGACTGTCAGAGGACTGCCTGCTGCTGTGACCTCTGCTAGACAGCTGCTGTACCTGGGAGGACAGCTTTGCTGCCTGAAGCGTGCCTTAAACCCTCAGAGGCCAGCCCTACTTTTGACCCTGCATCTTCACCTGCACCCAGGACTACCAGAAGTGACTCAAACAACTAATTTGGTGGCCTCCTGTCCAGAGCCACAGGGACATAACAGGCTCGCACTATCTTGAACCTGCGCCTGGGTCCTGAACCACTGAAGGTCTTGGACCATTTGTTGTGGTGCTAGCTGTGACCAAATTTTTCTTTTACGCACTATTTGAACCCTAAACTTTAAAAATTACTCTGGTTCTACTCAGGGTCGTAGGTTCAGGGGGGTGCTTGGGGTGTTACACCCCGACCCATAAATATATTTCTTGATGAATAGTTGGGTACACGTGCTTTCAGTTGGGTATGGTGAGGTGTCTGTCGGATTTCACCTGGGATTTTTGAATGAACACACTGTCAAACACACATACACACTCTCTCATCTCTGTTTTTAAATCCCTAAAAATTTTGATTATTTCACAAAATATTGTTTCTTTCACTAAGTACACCTACCAATCCATATTCCTCTCCTTTTCCACTGCCTCTTAAGCCCTTCTCTTGCACCCTGTTTGCCCTATAACGTACTTTAACATTATAACATTATATGCCAGTGTAAATGTCGGGAAATCCTAAGCTCACACCCCTCCTACTCTTAATGACCAAGCTACGTCCCTGCTTCTACCCTGCCCCCTTATATATTTACATATTGCTACTTCAGGATGGGGATGAAGTTCTCGAGTCCTATAAATGCTGCCAGCAACATTTTTCTCATGCTGCTGGCAGCCAATCAGAGCGCACTTTCCCACAGGAGTCTGACTCCCACAGAAGTGAGATGATCCAAGGGAAATAAAGCTGGCTGGGCCAATCAGAACACTCCATTTTTAAATTGGCTCTGCCAGGTGTCTGTTGAGCCTCTTGTGGTCCCATACATCCGGATATACAATTATTTTTGACACTTTCTAAAAAACTACTGAACAGATTCACACCAATTTACAAGAAGCGCATACTGCAGGTCAAGATCTAGCTTCCTGCCACATTTGGTATAATTCCATTCAGCAGTTTTTCTGATAGCCCATCTTAAAGAAGTCTCTGGAAATGCATGAAGATTTTGTGTGTTGCCCCCTCCCTCCCTTTTTCCTTGCCCCACTTGACATATCACCCTGACATTTTCCATGCACAAACTAGTCAAAACATAGCACCTTTTCGTATGGAGCAGCTAACCTAACTATAGCTATGACTATAATAACTACCCAGTGGTGACTGCCTTAGATAGATAGATAGATAGATTGATAGATAGATAGATAGATAGATAGATAGATAGATAGATAGATAGATAGATAGATAGAAGTTCACCCACAAACTTTTGAGTGGATCCATCAAGCTGGGGTCAAGAAAAAGGAAGGGGGGGGAGCCTCAAGATGTTGATTTCCAATGGGAATTCCCTAAGGGGGTAAGGCGAATTTGCTTTCTAATTCAGCTGAACCGAATTTCACAAAAAGTTAGAACATGATTCAGTAAGAGTGCTTTTTTGGTTTTGTGTAAATTTGTTCAGCCGTATTCCAAAAATGTGTGTTTATAAAGAGCTCAGGGGGGCTTGAAGGGGTTAAAGAGTGTTAGGTATGTCCGGACAATTAGTCCCACAGGAATGCCCCGGTACTGAAAAAAATTGAGCCCTCTGATTGCATATAGGAGCTCACAGGAGCATTTCTGGAACAGTTCTCCTAATCTAGTCTGGCTAGAAGAAATAGATACATTAAAAGTGAGGAAACTGCAGTTAGAAATAATATCCACCATAAAAAGTGTTAATGAAAACAAGTAACGTTTTCTTCTAAATGAATACCTGCAGAATGAGGAAAAGCCTTCAGCTCAGGCCTTTAATACTGGAACGGTGGGCTATAAGGCTATAGGGGCTTACATTCAGCAGCTGTTTGATCCCACATGCTGCAGCCATGATCTGCTGAGTATCTAGCAGCTACCTGATCCCACATGCAGTAGTCGTGACTCTACTGCGTACTTAACAGCTGTTAGATCCGACATCCAGCAGCCGTACATCTGCAAAGTTTATATTAGCAATCTGATTGCAGATGCATTAACTTTGAGGCTGCTGAGTGCCTAGCAGCTGGTAGATTCCACTTGCAGCAACTGCTCGTCTGCAGAGTGTGTAGCAGCTGTTAGATCCCACATACAGTTGCCATGTGTTTGCCACAGTGATATTTCCTGCCTGAAGATGATATCTTGCCTTTGTGCTTCACCAAGGCTCTCTCTGGGGATTCTCCTACCCCAGCTTATCATTGTCAAAGCCTCCCTCACTAAAGACATATTCTCAGCAGTTGCTTGGGTAATTTCATTTTGCAGTGTTCACGGTCCCTTACCACCAGTTTTTTTTTTAACCTGAGATTATAGACAGTGAAAACTGTCCCTTTATCCATCCGCTGGGTGGATGGACACATTGCCAAACCTCTGACAGCCCTTATTCTGCAGGTCTGTTGGAGATGTGTGTCGGCAGGGGAGATGGGGTAGCCTCCACCACCACATAGAGAAGCACCACGCCACTCTAAATTGGTGGAGAGGCTACAGCGTCACTGTTGCGACAGACAACTCTCTCTGCCAAACTATAAATTGGTCCCTAAGAAGTGCGAAAAAATGAAAATACAAGACAGCAGGCTTTTTCCATCGATGCAACCAGGATCTGGAACAGGATCCCCATTTCCATGAGGAAACGCGAACACTGCTCCGGTTTAGGATAGCGTTGAAGGCTCACCTCTTTAAAGAACAGTACATCACACTCCATTAACCTTTCACAACATAGCTACCTCTGACACCCCTCATTGACTTTACACTTGTCTTTGAACTTCCATAGAGCTTCTTTGAATTTTGCCAAGGTTCACACTACAGAAATACCATAAACATGCATAAATACATACATACTGTTGTAATCTATTTAGTTCATACAACATGCTATCAGGGAATTAATAAGTGTAAATTCATACATAATAATTAACATGTTCTTCCCTGAGTTAACCCCTTCTGTGCCCAGGACGTAATGGTTACGTCCTGAGGCACAGTGCTAGCACTCCCTCTGTGGGGTTCCCCCCCAAGGCAGGGATGGAAGGGGAAGACCTTCCCCTTCCACCCGACCCCCCGTGATGTCAGCGCGCAATTGCGCGTTGATTGTCACAGAGGGCCTCCGCGATCAGAAGAGAAATGCAAAGCATTTCTCTTCCGATCACGTGGAGGAGGCAAAAGAGGCTTCAAAGGGAAGGAAAGGAATTTCGTTCCCTTTGAAGTCTCTCTCAGCGTTTTAAAAGCCGATTGTAAAGCAATCTGGCTTTTGAAACACCCACTAGACACCAGGGATTTATTTTTCTAAAGGAAACTGGCATGAGGGAGCGACCCCATGGGCCAGGGTCGCTCCCAGGGAAGGCATTTTTTTAAGGCCTTTTCTAGGCACCAGGGATGATTTTTTATTTTTTTATTTCAGAGGTGGGGAGCGACCCCTTAGGCAAGGGTCGCTCCCATAGGGGGCAAATTATATTTAGGCCATTTCTGCCCCCCTTGGAGGCAGATTGGCCTATTTTTATGAGGCCAATCTGCCTCCAAGGGGGACAGAAACCACTAGACACCAGGGAGTTTTTGTTTTTTCGTGAATTTCACGCAAGGGGAGCGACCCCTAAGGCAAGGGTCGTTCCCCTGGGGGCAAATTTATTTTAGGCCATTTCTGCCCCCTTGAGGGCAGATCAGCCTCTTTTAATTAGGCTGATCTGCCCCCAAGGGGGGCAGAAACCACTAGGTAACGGGGATTTTTTTGTTTTGTTGTTGTTTTACAGATGGGGAGCGACCCCTTAGGCAAGGGGCGCTCCCCTGGGGGGGGGAAATTATATTTAGGCCATTTCTGCCCCCTTGGGAGCAGATTGGCCGATTTTAGGTCAATCTGCCCCCAACGGGGGCAGAAACTACTAGGCACCAGGGATCTTTTTTTTGTGCGCCATTGCGCAAGGGGAGCGATCCCGTAGGCAAGGGTCGCTCCCCGGGGGGGGTGTGGGGCAAATTTATTTTAGGCCATTTCTGCCCCCCCAGGGGGCAGATCGGCCTATTGTTATTAGGCCGATCTGCCCCTGGGGGGGGGCAGAAACCTCAAGGCGCCAGGGCAATTTTTTTTGTGTGTTTTTTTTTTGTTTGTTTGTTTTTTTATAGATGGGGAGCGACTCATTAGGCACGGGTCACTCCCCTGGGGGGCAAATTGTATTTAGACCATTTCTGCCTCCCTTGGGGGCAGATCGGCGGATTTTAGGTTAATCTGCCCCCAAGGGAGGCAGAAACAACTAGGCATCGGGGATTTTCTTTTTGCGCCAATGTCACGCAAGGGGAGCGACCCCGTAGGCAAGGGTCGCTCCCCAGGGTGGGTTGGTGGGGCAAATTTATTTTAGGCCATTTCTGCCCCACCTGGGGGCAGATCGGCCTATTGTTATTAGGCCGATCTGCCCCTAGGGGGGGCAGAAACCTCTAGGCGCCAGGGCAAAAACTATTTTTGAGGTTTTTTTTCTTTTGTTTGTTTTTTTAGAGATGGGGAGCGACCCATTAGGCAAGGGTCGCTCCCCTGGGGGGCAAATTGTATTTAGACCATTTCTGCCCCCCTTGGGGGCAAATCGGCCGATTTTAGGTCAATCTGCCCCCAAGGGGGGCAGAAACAACTAGGCACCGGGGATCTTTTTTTTTTTGCGCCAATGTCACGCAGGGGGAGCGACCCCGTAGGCAAGGGTCGCTCCCCAGGGGGCTTGGGGGGCAAATTTATTTTAGGCCATTTCTGCCCCCCCTGGGGCCGGCTGATCTAGAGGCCAAAATCCACAGGTAGGCACTTTGCAAAAAACACCTCTGTTTTCTTTGAAACAATGTGATCTGTCCACGTTGTGTTTTGGGCCATTTCCTTTCGTGGGCGCTAGGCCTACCCACACAAGTGAGGTACCATTTTTATCGGGAGACTTGGGGGAACGCTGGGTGGAAGGAAATTTGTGGCTTCTCTCAGATTCCAGAACTTTCTGTCACCGAAATGAGAGGAAAACGTGTTTTTTTGGTCAAATTTTGAGGTTTGCAAAGGATTCTGGGTAACAGAACCTGGTCAGAGCCCCACAAGTCACCCCATCTTGGATTCCCCTAGGTGTCTAGTTTTCAAACATGCGCTGGTTTACTAGGTTTCCCCAGGTGCCGGCTGAGCTAGAGGCCAAAATCCACTGGTAGGCACTGTTTTCTGTGAAAAAATGTGATGTGTCCACGTTGTGTTTTGGGCCATTTCCTTTCGTGGGCGCTAGGCCTACCCACACAAGTGAGGTACCATTTTTATCGGGAGACTTGGGGGAACGCTGGGTGGAAGGAAATTTGTGGCTCCTCTCAGAGTCCAGAACTTTCTGTCACCGAAATGAGAGGAAAAAGTGTTTTTTTGGTCAAATGTTGAGGTTTGCAAAGGATTCTGGGTAACAGAACCTGGTCAGAGCCCAACAAGTCACCCCATCTTGGATTCCCCTAGGTGTCTAGTTTTCAAAAATGCGCTGGTTTGCTAGGTTTCCCCAGGTTCCGGCTGAGCTACAGGCCAAAATCCACCGGTAGGCACTTTGTGAATAAACACCTCTGTTTTTTGTGAAAAAATGTGATGTGTCCACGTTGTGTTTTGGACCATTTCCTATCGTGGGCGCTAGGCCTACCCACACAAGTGAGGTACCATCTTTATTGGGAGACTTGTGGGAACGCTGGGTGGGAGGAAATTTGTGGCTCCTCTCAGATTCCAGAACTTTCTGTCACCAAAATGAGAGGAAAAAGTGTTTTTTTGGTCAAACTTTGAGGTTTGCAAAGGATTCTGGGTAACAGAACCTGGTCAGATCCCCACAAGTCACCCCATCCTGGATTCCCCAGGTGTCTAGTTTTCACAAATTTGCTGGTTTGCTAGGTTTCCCCAGGTGCCGACTGAGCTAGAGGCCAAAATCCACAGGTAGGCACTTTGCAAAAAACACCTCTGTTTCTGTCAAAAAATGGGATGTGTCCACGTTGTGTTTTGAGCCATTTCTTTTCGTGGGCACTAGGCCTACCCACACAAGTGAGGTACCATTTTTATCGGGAGACTTGGGGAACACAGAATAGCAAAACAAGTGTTATTGCCCCTTGTCTTTGTCTATATTTTTCCCTTCCAAATGTAAGGCAGTGTGTAAAAAAGACATCTATTTGAGAAATGCCCTGTAATTCACATGCTAGTATGGGCACCCCGGAATTCAGAGATGTGCAAATAACCACTGCTTCTCAACACCTTATCTTGTGGCCATTTTGGAAATACAAAGGTTTTTTTTATACCTATTTTTCACTTTTTATATTTCAGCAAATGAATTGCTGCATACCCAGTATAGTATAAGAACCCATTGCAAGGTGCAGCTCATTTATTGGCTCTGGGTACCTAGGGTTCTTGAGGAACCTAGAAGCCCTATATATCCTCGCAACTAGAAGAGTCCAGCAGACGTAACAGTATATTGCTTTCAAGAGTAAAACGTGGAGAAAAATGGCTGTTTTTTTCACCTCAATTTCAATATGTTTTTATTTCAGCTGTTATTTTCTGTAGGAAACACTTGTAGGATCTACACAAATGACCCCTTGCTGAATTCAGAATTTTGTCTACTTTTCAGAAATATGTAGCTTTCTGGGATCCAGCATTGGTTTCTTACCCATTTTGGTCACTAACTGGAAGGAGGCTGAAAGCACAAAAAATAGTAAAAATGGGGTATGTCCCAGTAAAATGTCAAAATTGTATTGAAAAATTGGGTTTTCCAATTCAAGTCTGCCTGTTCCTGAAAGCTGGGAAGATGGTGATCTTTCCACCACAAACCCTTTGTTGGTGCCATTTTCAGGGAAAAAACACGAGCTGCCTTCTACAGCCCTTTTTTCCCATTAAAAAAAAAAAAAAAAAAAAAAACACTGTATTTTGGCTCATTTCTTGGTCTCCTTCAGGGGAACCCACAAAGTCTGGGTACCCCTAAAATCCCTAGGATGTTGAAAAAAAAGGATGCAAATTTGGCGTGGGTTGCTTATGTGAACAAAAAGTTATGAGGGCCTAAGTGCAAACCGCTCCAAATAGCCAAAAAAAGGCTCGGCACGGGAGGGGGAAAAGGCCTGGCAGTGAAGGGGTTAATAACCCTTTTCTCATGGATTGTTCCTTCCCCCCACCCGCAACCACTTTACCTGTGGAATGTCCCAGGGTCTGAGTTAGAATGTTGTCAGTTGACAGCAAGAGACTTGGAGGAGTCAAAGGATTGAATAAAGTTCTTTTCTATACTTCCCAGTGTTGGTCACTGTGAGAAGGTAGCCTCTTTCTAGCCTTGTTACCCCCACTTTTGGCCTGTTTGTGAGTGTATGTCAGGGTGTTTGTCACTGTTTTCACTGTCTCACTGGGATCCTGATAGCCAGGCCTCAGTGCTCATAGTGAAAACACTATGTTTTCAGTATGTTTGTTATGTGTCACTGGGATCCTGCTGGTCAGGACCCCAGTGCTCATAGGTTTGTGGCCTATATGTATGTGTCACTGGGACCCTGTCACACAGGGCCCCAGTGCTCATAGGTGTGCATGTATGTGTTCCCTGTGTGGTGCCTAACTGTCTCACTGAGGCTCTGCTAACCAGAACCTCAGTGGTTATGCTCTCTCATTACTTTCAAATTGTCACTAACAGGCTAGTGACCAATTTTACCAATTTACATTGGCTTAATGGAACACCCTTATAATTCCCTAGTATATGGTACTGAGGTACCCAGGGTATTGGGGTTCCAGGAGATCCCTATGGGCTGCAGCATTTCTTTTGCCACCCATAGGGAGCTCTGACAATTCTAACACAGGCCTGCCACTGCAGCCTGAGTGAAATAACGTCCACGTTATTTCACAGCCATTTTACACTGCACTTAAGTAACTTATAAGTCACCTATATGTCTAACCTTTACCTGGTAAAGGTTAGGTGCAAAGTTACTTAGTGTGAGGGCACCCTGGCACTAGCCAAGGTGCCCCCACATTGTTCAGAGCCAATTCACTGAACTTTGTGAGTGCGGGGACACCATTACACGCGTGCACTACATATAGGTCACTACCTATATGTAGCTTCACAATGGTAACTCCGAAAATGGCCATGTAACATGTCTATGATCATGGAATTGCCCCCTCTATACCATCCTGGCATAGTTGGCACAATCCCATGATCCCAGTGGTCTGTAGCACAGACCCTGGTACTGCCAAACTGCCCTTCCTGGGGTTTCACTGCAGCTGCTGCTGCTGCCAACCCCTCAGACAGGCATCTGCCCTCCTGGGGTCCAGCCAGGCCTGGCCCAGGATGGCAGAACAAAGAACTTCCTCTGAGAGAGGGTGTGACACCCTCTCCCTTTGGAAAATGGTGTGAAGGCAGGGGAGGAGTAGCCTCCCCCAGCCTCTGGAAATGCTTTGTTGGGCACAGAGGTGCCCAATTCTGCATAAGCCAGTCTACACCGGTTCAGGGACCCCTGCTCTGGCGCGAAACTGGACAAAGGAAAGGGGAGTGACTACTCCCCTGACCTGCACCTCCCCTGGGAGGTGTCCAGAGCACCTCCAGTGTGCTCCAGACCTCTGCCATCTTGGAAACAGAGGTGCTGCTGGCACACTGGACTGCTCTGAGTGGCCAGTGCCACCAGGTGACGTCAGAGACTCCTTGTGATAGGCTCCTTCAGGTGTTGCTAGCCTATCCTCTCTCCTAGGTAGCCAAACCCTCTTTTCTGGCTATTTAGGGTCTCTGTCTCTGGGGAAACTGCAGATAACGAATGCATGAGCTCAGCCGAGTTCCTCTGCATCTCCCTCTTCACCTTCTGATAAGGAAACGACCGCTGACCGCGCTGGAAGCCTGCAAACCTGCAAACCTGCAACATAGTAGCAAAGACGACTACTGCAACTCTGTAACGCTGATCCTGCCGCCTTCTCGACTGTTTTCCTGCTTGTGCATGCTGTGGGGGTAGCCTGCCTCCTCTCTGCACCAGAAGCTCCGAAGAAATCTCCCGTGGGTCGACGGAATCTTCCCCCTGCAACCGCAGGCACCAAAAAGCTGCATTACCGGTCCCTTGGGTCTCCTCTCAGCACGACGAGCGAGGTCCCTCGAATCCAGCGACGCTGTCCAAATGACCCCCACAGTCCAGTGACTCTTCAGCCCAAGTTTGGTGGAGGTAAGTCCTTGCCTCACCTCGCTGGGCTGCATTGCTGGGAACCGCAACTTTGCAGCTACTCCGGCCCCTGTGTAATTCCGGCGGAAATCCTTCGTGCACAGCCAAGCCTGGGTCCACGGCACTCTAACCTGCATTGCACGACTTTCTAAGTTGGTCTCCGGCGACGTGGGACTCCTTTGTGCAACTTCGGCAAGCACCGTTTCACGCATCCTCGTAGTGCCTATTTCTGGCACTTCTCCGGGTGCTACCTGCTTCAGTGAGGGCTCTTTGTCTTGCTCGACGTCCCCTCTCTCGTCAGGTCCAATTTGCGACCTCCTGGTCCCTCCTGGGTCCCAGCAGCGTCCAAAAACGCCAAACGCACGATTTGCGTCTAGCAAGGCTTGTTGGCGTTCTTCCGGCGGGAAAACACTTTTGCACGACTCTCCAAGGCGAGAGGGATCCGTCCACCAAAGGGGAAGTCTCTAGCCCTTTTCGTTCCTGCAGAAACCTCAGCTTCTTCTGTCCAGTCGAAGCTTCTTTGCACCCGCAGCTGGCATTTCCTGGGCATCTGCCCATCTCCGACTTGCTTGCGACTTTTGGACTTGGTCCCCTTGTTCCACAGGTACCCTAGATTGGAAATCCACAGTTGTTGCATTGCTGGTTTGTGTCTTTCCTGCATTATTCCTCTAACACGACTATTTTGTCCTTAGGGGAACTTTAGTGCACTTTGCACTCACTTTTCAGGGTCTTTGGGAGGGTTATTTTTCTAACTCTCACTATTTTCTAATAGTCCCAGCGACCCTCTACAAGGTCACATAGGTTTGGGGTCCATTCGTGGTTCGCATTCCACTTTTGGAGTATATGGTTTGTGTTGCCCCTATCCCTATGTTTCCCCATTGCATCCTATTGTAACTATACATTGTTTGCACTGTTTTCTAAGACTATACTGCATATTTTTGCTATTGTGTATATATACCTTGTGTATATTTCCTATCCTCTCACTGAGGGTACACTCTAAGATACTTTGGCATATTGTCATAAAAATAAAGTACCTTTATTTTTAGTATAACTGTGTATTGTGTTTTCTTATGATATTGTGCATATGACACTAGGTGGTACTGTAGTAGCTTCAAACGTCTCCTAGTTCAGCCTAAGCTGCTCTGCTAAGCTACCATTATCTATCAGCCTAAGCTGCTAGACACCCTATACACTAATAAGGGATAACTGGGCCTGGTGCAAGGTGCAAGTACCCCTTGGTACTCACTACAAGCCAGTCCAGCCTCCTACATTGGTTGTGCAGTGGTGGGATAAGTGCTTGAGACTACTTACCACTCTTGTCATTGTACTTTTCATAAGAGAAAAATATACAAAACAAGGTCAGTGTATATACACATAGCCAAAAAGTTTTGCATTTCCTCTTTTCACTCTTTTCTAAGTGCTGAAAAGTACCTCTAAACTTTCAAAAAGTTCTTAAAAGTTTAAAAAGTTTTTTTCTGTCTTTCCAAAAAAGTTCTGAAAGCTTTTGTCTCTTTCTCTATCACTTTAACTCTCTCTAAAAAATAAAAAAAAATGTCTGGCACAGGCCAAAGTGTTGATCTGTCCAAACTTGCATATGACAACCTTAGCTGGAAAAGAGCAAGGAGTCTCTGTATAGAGAGAGGTTTGAGTGTAGGGAAGAATCCTGCCTTAGAACTATTAATTAACATGCTTAGAGAACAGGATAAGGCCATAGGTGCCCCATCTGTTGAAAAAGTACCTAATAGTTCCCAATCAGATTCAGGGACTCCCCCAGGAAAAGATTCAGGAAAGAAACTTCCTAGCCTGCCCATTACTAGACAATCTAGCATAGATGGTAATGATGATGAGCCACACCATAGAAATAGTGTTGTCTCACATCATAGCAAAAGCATTTATTCTCACCATACTGGTAGTAATGTTTCTGTAAACCAAGCTGTTAAGTTGGCTTCTGTAAGGGACAGGTCTCCTTCTGTTCATTCCCATCATAGCTCTGTTTCTAGAAATGTCCCTCCCACCAACCCTGATGACAGAATGTTAGAGAGGGAACTCAATAAGTTGAGGGTGGAACAAACCAGACTGAAGCTTAAAAAGCAACAGCTGGATTTGGATAGACAGTCTTTTGAATTAGAGAAGGAAAGACAGAAGTTGGGTTTAGATACCCATGGTGGCAGCAGCAGTATTCCCCATAGTCATCCTGCAAAAGAGCATGATTCCAGGAATCTGCACAAGATAGTTCCCCCTTATAAGGAGGGGGATGACATTAACAAGTGGTTTGCTGCACTTGAGAGGGCCTGTGTTGTACAGGATGTCCCTCAAAGGCAGTGGGCTGCTATCCTATGGCTATCATTTAGTGGAAAGGGTAGGGATAGACTCCTTACTGTGAAAGAAAGTGATGCCAATAATTTTACAGTTCTTAAGAATGCACTCCTGGATGGTTATGGCTTAACCACTGAACAGTACAGGATAAAGTTCAGAGAGACCAAAAAGGAGTCTTCACAAGACTGGGTTGATTTCATTGACCAGGCAGTGAAGGCCTTGGAGGGGTGGTTACATGGCAGTAAAGTTACTGATTATGACAGCCTGTATAACTTGATCCTGAGAGAGCATATTCTTAATAATTGTGTGTCTGATTTGTTGCACCAGTACTTGGTGGACTCTGATCTGACCTCTCCCCAAGAATTGGGAAAGAAGGCAGACAAATGGGTCAGAACAAGGGTGAACAGAAAAGTTCATACAGGGGGTGACAAAGATGGCAATAAGAAGAAAGATGGTGAAAAATCTCAAGATAAGCATGGGGATAAGGGTAAAACCAAAGATCCCACTTCAAATCTTAAACACTCTTCAGAGGGTGGAGATAAAACAAATTCTTCCTCTTCTTCCCAACCTGCACACATTAAAAAGCCTTGGTGCTTTGTGTGTAAAAACAGAGGCCATAGGCCACGGGATAAGTCCTGTCCAGGTAAACCCCCTGAGCCTACCACCACTAATACATCAAGCTCTAGTGCCCCTAGCAGTAGTGGTACTAGTGGTGGGACTGCTGGCAACAGTCAAGCAAAGGGTGTAGTTGGGTTCACTTATGGGTCCATAGTGGAAACTAATGTAATCAGTCCCAAGACAGTTTCTGTCACACCTAGTGGCATTGGCCTTGCCACACTGGCTGCTTGTCCCCTTACAATGGATAAGTACAGGCAGACAGTTTCAATAAATGGTGTTGAGGCCTTGGCCTACAGGGACACAGGTGCCAGTTTCACTTTGGTGACTGAAAACCTAGTGCACCCTGATCAACACATCATTGGACAACAGTATAAGATTATTGATGTCCATAACTCCACTAAGTTTCTTCCCTTAGCTATAATTCAGTTTAGTTGGGGTGGAGTTACTGGCCCTAAGCAGGTGGTGGTATCACCTAGCTTACCTGTAGACTGTCTCTTAGGTAATGACCTAGAGGCCTCAGGTTGGGCTGATGTAGAGTTTTATGCCCATGCAGCCATGCTGGGCATCCCTGAGGAATTGTTCCCTCTCATTTCAAGTGAAATGAAAAAGCAAAGGAGAGAAGGCCTGAAAACTCAGGATCCCTCTCCATCAACAGGTAAAAAGGGTATCACAGTATCCCCTAACCACCCTACCATTCAGGATACTATTCCTGTGGTGGGAGAAACCTCTCCTGGGGTGGCACCTGTTCCAAGGGAATCATCAGCTGGCAAAGCTAGACTCCCTGAGGTGGAAGTACCTCTCTGTGGGATAACTAACATTGGTGAGAAAAACAGCACAATTTGAGTTAACATGGAGCATCCCTCCAACCCTCCCAGAGAAACTTTAGTGCAGAAACCCTGCACTACCTCACAACACTTAGGACAGCATCCCTGCCCTAGTGTGGAGCTCATAGGACAGCATCCCTGCCCTGCTCCAACTCAAGAGAAACAGCATCCCTGTTCTCTCTTCCAGCCAGATGGACAAAGTTTTTGCCCAGCTATGGCTTTTCTGAGACAGCATCCCTGTCTGGCATTTCCATCACTACAAATAGGTTCAGTGGACAATTCCCACTGCTCTAAACTAAAACTTACTGATAGAAACTCTGAAAATACATCTTCACATTGTTGCTTAGCTAAAAAACTTCAAACAGGGTGGTTTACATCCCCACAGGGAAGTAACCATATAGTGGATGATAAAGGGAGTAACCAGTCTATTGCAGAGCTACTCTCTACTTATCACCACTTAGACAATAAAGTCTCAACTGGCCAAGGTTAGCCTTATTGTCCTTCGTTTGGGGGGGGGTTGTGTGAGAAGGTAGCCTCTTTCTAGCCTTGTTACCCCCACTTTTGGCCTGTTTGTGAGTGTATGTCAGGGTGTTTGTCACTATTTTCACTGTCTCACTGGGATCCTGATAGCCAGGCCTCAGTGCTCATAGTGAAAACACTATGTTTTCAGTATGTTTGTTATGTGTCACTGGGATCCTGCTGGTCAGGACCCCAGTGCTCATAGGTTTGTGGCCTATATGTATGTGTCACTGGGACCCTGTCACACAGGGCCCCAGTGCTCATAGGTGTGCATGTATGTGTTCCCTGTGTGGTGCCTAACTGTCTCACTGAGGCTCTGCTAACCAGAACCTCAGTGGTTATGCTCTCTCATTACTTTCAAATTGTCACTAACAGGCTAGTGACCAATTTTACCAATTTACATTGGCTTACTGGAACACCCTTATAATTCCCTAGTATATGGTACTGAGGTACCCAGGGTATTGGGGTTCCAGGAGATCCCTATGGGCTGCAGCATTTCTTTTGCCACCCATAGGGAGCTCTGACAATTCTTACACAGGCCTGCCACTGCAGCCTGAGTGAAATAACGTCCACGTTATTTCACAGCCATTTTACACTGCACTTAAGTAACTTATAAGTCACCTATATGTCTAACCTTTACCTGGTAAAGGTTAGGTGCAAAGTTACTTAGTGTGAGGGCACCCTGGCACTAGCCAAGGTGCCCCCACATTGTTCAGAGCCAATTCACTGAACTTTGTGAGTGCAGGGACACCATTACACGCGTGCACTACATATAGGTCACTACCTATATGTAGCTTCACAATGGTAACTCCGAAAATGGCCATGTAACATGTCTATGATCATGGAATTGCCCCCTCTATACCATCCTGGCATAGTTGGCACAATCCCATGATCCCAGTGGTCTGTAGCACAGACCCTGGTACTGCCAAACTGCCCTTCCTGGGGTTTCACTGCAGCTGCTGCTGCTGCCAACCCCTCAGACAGGCATCTGCCCTCCTGGGGTCCAGCCAGGCCTGGCCCAGGATGGCAGAACAAAGAACTTCCTCTGAGAGAGGGTGTGACACCCTCTCCCTTTGGAAAATGGTGTGAAGGCAGGGGAGGAGTAGCCTCCCCCAGCCTCTGGAAATGCTTTGTTGGGCACAGAGGTGCCCAATTCTGCATAAGCCAGTCTACACCGGTTCAGGGACCCCTTAGCCCCTGCTCTGGCGCGAAACTGGACAAAGGAAAGGGGAGTGACCACTCCCCTGACCTGCACCTCCCCTGGGAGGTGTCCAGAGCTCCTCCAGTGTGCTCCAGACCTCTGCCATCTTGGAAACAGAGGTGCTGCTGGCACACTGGACTGCTCTGAGTGGCCAGTGCCACCAGGTGACGTCAGAGACTCCTTGTGATAGGCTCCTTCAGGTGTTGCTAGCCTATCCTCTCTCCTAGGTAGCCAAACCCTCTTTTCTGGCTATTTAGGGTCTCTGTCTCTGGGGAAACTGCAGATAACGAATGCATGAGCTCAGCCGAGTTCCTCTGCATCTCCCTCTTCACCTTCTGATAAGGAAACGACCGCTGACCGCGCTGGAAGCCTGCAAACCTGCAACATAGTAGCAAAGACGACTACTGCAACTCTGTAACGCTGATCCTGCCGCCTTCTCGACTGTTTTCCTGCTTGTGCATGCTGTGGGGGTAGCCTGCCTCCTCTCTGCACCAGAAGCTCAGAAGAAATCTCCCGTGGGTCGACGGAATCTTCCCCCTGCAACCGCAGGCACCAAAAAGCTGCATTACCGGTCCCTTGGGTCTCCTCTCAGCACGACGAGCGAGGTCCCTCGAATCCAGCGATGCTGTCCAAGTGACCCCCACAGTCTAGTGACTCTTCAGCCCAAGTTTGGTGGAGGTAAGTCCTTGCCTCACCTCGCTGGGCTGCATTGCTGGGAACCGCGACTTTGCAGCTACTCCGGCCCCTGTGCACTTCCGGCGGAAATCCTTTGTGCACAGCCAAGCCTGGGTCTACGGCACTCTAACCTGCATTGCACGACTTTCTAAGTTGGTCTCCGGCGACGTGGGACTCCTTTGTGCAACTTCGGCGAGCACCGTTTCACGCATCCTCGTAGTGCCTGTTTCTGGCACTTCTCCGGGTGCTACCTGCTTCAGTGAGGGCTCTTTGTCTTGCTCGATGTCCCCTCTCTCTTCAGGTCCAATTTGCGACCTCCTGGTCCCTCCTGGTTCCCAGCAGCGTCCAAAAAACGCCAAACGCGTGATTTGCGTGTAGCAAGGCTTGTTGGCGTTCTTCCGGCGGGAAAGCACTTCTGCACGACTCTCCAAGGCGAGAGGGATCCGTCCACCAAAGGGGAAGTCTCTAGCCCTTTTTGTTCCTGCAGAAACCTCAGCTTCTTCTGTCCAGTCGAAGCTTCTTTGCACCCGCAGCTGGCATTTCCTGGGCATCTGCCCATCTCCGACTTGCTTGTGACTTTTGGACTTGGTCCCCTTGTTCCACAGGTACCCTAGATTGGAAATCCACAGTTGTTGCATTGCTGGTTTGTGTCTTTCCTGCATTATTCCTCTAACACGACTATTTTGTCCTTAGGGGAACTTTAGTGCACTTTGCACTCACTTTTCAGGGTCTTGGGGAGGGTTATTTTTCTAACTCTCACTATTTTCTAATAGTCCCAGCGACCCTCTACAAGGTCACATAGGTTTGGGGTCTATTCGTGGTTCGCATTTCACTTCTGGAGTATATGGTTTGTGTTGCCCCTATCCCTATGTTTCCCCATTGCATCCTATTGTAACTATACATTGTTTGCACTGTTTTCTAAGACTATACTGCATATTTTTGCTATTGTGTATATATACCTTGTGTATATTTCCTATCCTCTCACTGAGGGTACACTCTAAGATACTTTGGCATATTGTCATAAAAATAAAGTACCTTTATTTTTAGTATAACTGTGTATTGTGTTTTCTTATGATATTGTGCATATGACACTAAGTGGTACTGTAGTAGCTTCACACGTCTCCTAGTTCAGCCTAATCTGCTCTGCTAAGTTACCATTATCTATCAGCCTAAGCTGCTAGACACCCTATACACTAATAAGGGATAACTGGGCCTGGTGCAAGGTGCAAGTACCCCTTGGTACTCACTACAAGCCAGTCCAGCCTCCTACAGTCACTTCATGAACATAACACTGGTGATGAGAGGATGGGATCTTGCTGTGCAGGGGACAGTGCAACAACGCCACCCGTGTGATTGCGCGCCACTCGTGCTCCGGACGAACTGCTGTGAGGTAGAGGTACTGACTGACCCACCTAAGGAGGGCCCAGCACTAGGCGACTGCAATAAGGTCAGTTACTTCACCGACAAAGTTGTGGTGCAAAGCTCGTCACAAAAGGCTAACCTATTCAGAAGAACCACGGGGAAAAAAAAAGATTGTGAGATTTCCATCCCGCGCACAATCAACATACTCCAACTGCAAAGACTGAAATTGCTTAACACACGCTATCACAAAGTATCCGATGTCAACTCTACTGCAAAGAAAACAAAGAGGAGGCGAGACAGACCACACATGAACAAGAATTCCGTAGGTCACACCTCAGTCTTCAACGATGTCCGGCATTACCAATCAGTCGAGGTTCACAAAAACTGCTTCACTTCAAGTCCTGTCACGCCGTGGACGGGCATAACAAGGTGGAGTGCAGGTTGTGATCGGGCACTTTCATTACCGTGGGCTCTCATTTGGGGCCATTCGCTGAGACAACTTTGAGCAGGAAACATTGAGAGAGATCGCGTCGTGAGTGGACCCGAAGTGGTGTTGATCACTCCTGCGTGGAAACCACTGTGGCCTGTGACGCTGACAGGCAGTTTGTGGCAAGGGAGTCCCTCGTTTACAATGGGAGCATTACTGTCGAGCACGACTTGTGCTGAGGTGGCTGCTTGGCCGAGTCGGCGACTTCAAAATTCACGGCATGGCATCTACACATTCCAAAAATATATCCAAGACTACACGAGAGAAAAACTCCGTCTACAAAAACCTCCAAACTTCAACTGCTTCCTCTGAAATCCTTAAAGGGGAAGGAACGATTTTATTAAGACTATGGTATTGGAATTAGCATTTATGAACCGTAAACATTCCAAAATACAGTGATTATATTGCTTTGCAAGGGAAAGTTAGTCCACCACCAGAATACTAGGTTCAAAATAGTATTAGGCAACTAACCTTTGAAAAAAAAAAAAAAAGTTGTAAATAAAAAACATGGCAGCAGCAAGCATGAGCCAACCACTTCCCTTCCTAAATGATGGAGGTGAACCTACTCTACAGTGGAAGGAGTGGGCAAAATTATTTGAATTATACTTAGTGGCTATTGGAGGAGAGAGGTTTTCAACATATATTAATACATAACTTAAGAGTGCAAGGAAGAAAAATATTAGAAAATCTGGGAGAACCTACAAGAAGTAATCAGGATTCTGATGCAGAATCATTAGATGTGTACCAAACAGTCAACAAAAAACTGGAGGAGCATTTCAGTGGTAGAATCAATGTGGTCCTAAAAAGACACAAATTCTTTTGTAGGGTCCAGGAAAATGGTGAACAAGTAGCTAGTTAGATTGCAGTGCTCAGAGGGCTTGCTAACAAGTGTGATTTTGATTAATTGAGTGATCTATTGATTCGTGACCAGTTAGTCAGGTGCACAAATAACATAAAAATACAGAAGAAATTACTCACACTGAATCCAGATTTAAAAGAAGCAATAGACATAGCTAAGGGCATTGAGCACACTGCTGAATGCATAAAGGAAATAAAGATAACTAATCACAATGAGGAACTACACGTGCTACAGGATAGCATAGGAAATAATCCTTAAGTAATGGAAATTAAAGAAAAGCATACAGACACAAAATAGAAACAGAAAAGTGTACAAAATAGTAACAAATATAAATGTTGCAGATGTGGAAACACAAATTATTTGGCAAATAGCCCTAACTGCCCAGTCCACCAAGGTACATGTAGGAAATGCAGCGAAAGGGGACATAACGCTAGAGTATGCAGAAACAACGAGGTCAAGCAAGAGATGGGTCGAGTTGAGGAACAGAATAAGGAGAAATTCATACTTCAGGTAGAAACAGAGGGCACAATCAGCCAAAATGTTTATCTCACATGCATAGTAACTAAGGATGGAGAAGAGGGTACTATCTTTGCAGATTCCTGCTCTCCATACACATTACTTGAAAAGGGAGTGTTTGACAGTAAATTAGGTATAAAGGGATTTCAACTACAAGATGCAGACATAAGCCCTAATGGATACAAAAAAGATCCTATCCCATTAGTAGGGATGGCAACCATATGCATACAATTTAAGGGTTGCTCTATGGTGGGTAAGGTATATATAACCAAACAAGGCTCAATCCTACTTGAATGGAGACATCTGAATCAGTTAGGAATTAAATTCGATCCTAATAATCCAGAACGAGTCCTGTTATGCGAAAGATCATCCATAGGAAAATAAATCTGTAAAGAATTCCCAGAGTTGTTTGAGGACAAACTGTGACTCCTCAAAAAATATCAACACAAAATCAAAGTGAAAAATAATACTCACCCTGGATGATTGTACCTCACCTCTTGAAGAACCTTTAAAAGAAGAACTGAAAAAGCTAGAAAAACTAGGAGCGATCAAACTAATTGAAAGTTCTGAATGGTTGGCACCCATTGTAGTTGCAAACAAAGGGAAAGGAAAAGGTATAAGACTATGGCCCTCATTACAACATTGGCGGTAAATGCCGCTTACCGCCGTGCAGAAGACCGCCAACACACCACCGCGGCCGTGGAATTCTACCACAGCTATTACGACCCACAGCTCGGAATCCGCTGAAATCTAGACACCCACACAAGTCCGCCACACCAAAGGTCAGTGATAAACTGGCGATAACAAAACCTCCACCGTCACGTCAACAGGAATACGCCCACACTATCACGACCCACAAATACACGCGGCGGTCTTTCAACCGCGGTAAACCATTGGCGGTACACAGCGCGGCGCTCAAAATACACACCCATTTACAAAACACATCCACATTGGACAATTACAAATACACACACCTGATACACATACACACACCACTCCCACACACCCAATACAATATAAAACACCCGCCCACATCACCCACAACCCCTTACTACCAAACATTTAGACGAAGGCCAGAGAGACAGCACAGCAAAGATAACACCAGCATACAGAGGCACACAACACCATCACACATACACATCCACGCACAAAACACCACACACCCCTAAACATCACCCCACACATCACAACACACACCACCTCACACATCACCCACACCACCCCATCGCACCGCAAAGACACTCCAGGTTTTCTGAGGAGGAGCTCAGGGTCATGGTGGAGGAAATCATCCGGGTAGAGCCACAGCTATTCGGATCACAGGTGCAGCACACCACCATAGCTATGAAGATGGAGCTATGGGGCAGAATCTTGGACAGGGTCAACGCAGTGGGACAGCACCCAAGAACACAGGATGACATCAGGAAGAGGTGGAACGACCTACGGGGGAAGGTGCGTTCCGTGGTCTCAGGACACCACATCGCGGTTCAGAGGACTGGCGGCGGACCCGCACCTCCTCTCCCACAACTAACAACATGGGAGGAGCAGGTCTTGGCTATACTGCATCCTGAGGGCCTCGCAGGAGTAGCAAGAGGAATGGACTTTGGTAAGTCAAATTACATACCCCCACCCTCACCCCCATCACTCCAACTCCTCACATATGTCCCACTATCACAAACCACACATCCCAACACCAAGCTCTGCATGCAACAACAAAGCATGGACACCCATCACCAATGCATGGTCACTACACATACCCAAACAGACCCCTAAACAATTAGCACACAAGGTCCTACACAGGAATGCAAGCACTGGGTTACAGGGTCACCCACCCATAGCACACCATGCCACACACAGATGCAATAATCATACCTTTACACCCCTGCAGGACCCCTACCCAACGTCACCAGACAGGAGGTTCCAGACATGTCCACACCACCCACAGAAGAGGCCCACAGTGATGACAGCAACTCTGTCCAACTGGATCTAGATGACCAGCTCGGCCCATCTGGGACCTCGGGACAATCGGTTCCCCTCACACTGGCACAAGCCACAATAGAGCCTCCCCCCTCTGGAAACACCAGCACAGCACCCACCCAGAGGGCCCATACCTCTGTCCCCAGGACATGTCAAGCAGCAGTGTGTCCACGACTACAGGGAACACAGGTCAACCCACCACCCCAAGAACAGCAGGGACCTGGGGGCAGTGGTAGTGGGCACATGGTTCAGGGAACAGAGGCCCAGGAACACAGGGGAACTGGGAGGGCTGCTGTGCGACAGGGGGAGGACAGGCACAGGGAACCCACTCTCCACGAAGCCCTCTCCAACATCATGGGAGCCTACCACCATTCCCAGGAGACGATGTCAACGGTACTGGCCAAGTTTCAGGAGACCCAGCGGCTGCAGGAGGAACAGTATTAGGGGTTCAGGGAGGAACTCAAATCCATCAATACCACCCTGGGCACCATTGTAGGGGTGCTGAAGGAACTCGTGCACACCAGGAGGGACACTGTGGCACAACAAGGGGCCCCTGACACTAACCTGGACGATGAACTGCCCACCACCTCCGCCAGCGCTAGTGGACAGGAGGCACCGCCACAGGACCACGATACCAGCACCCCACCACCTGCAGATGGAGAACCACCCCTCAAGCGGTCCCTGAGATCCAGGACAAAGACAGAGAACAATGCCAAGACCCCCGCCAAGAAATTAGACCACCCTGATTGTCATTCTTCTGTCCCACTTTGTCACCCTGTCCATCCTTATACTGCCCCAGCTCCACTTCCTATGCCCCTTTGGACAATGCACCTGTGAGACTAATAGACTAGACTCTGCCATGGACATTCCTCCACCATCAGCCCTGACCATTTTACAACCCCCTCCACTATTTAGCACTTAAATAAACACCCTTAAATCACAAAACTATCTGGAGTCAGTTTGTGCTTTCACAAATGTGTATTTGCAATAACTGAGGGAAATAGCAATGTCCATTGTATTGTCAACATACCTATGTCACACAGCTCTAGTCCATGAGGAAACATAGCAGAGGTCACACAGTGGGACCCACATCTGTGAAATCGAAAGGGAAAGTGACAAATCAGGGTCCATACACTGGGTGAAAGTGACAGACAGATGAGAGGTAGAACAAGTCTATCAGATGTAGGAGGCAGTGATGTCTTCTTACCTGTGTCTCACTGGAAGTATTGATGAATCACAGTGTTTCTGTTGTCGATATCCTCTTCTTCTGCCTCCTCTTCTTCACTGTCCACAGGCTCCACAGCTGCCACAACACCTTCTTCAGGACCATCCTCCTGCAGAAAAGGCACCTGTCGTCGCAAAGCCAAGTTGTGCAGCATACAGCAGGTCACGATGATCTGGCGAGTAGAATAGGGAACCACCTATCATATGGAGGCACCTGAACCTGGCCTTCAGGAGGCCGAAGGTCCTCTCTATAACCCTCCTAGTTCACCCATGTGCCTCATTGTACCATTCCTCTGCCCTTGTCCTGGGATTCCTCGCTTGGCTCAGTAGCCATGACAGGTTGGGGTAGCCAGAGTCACCTGCAAATGTTGAGGGACAACTGTTAGACAAACACTAACCCTTAGGGACAACCCCAGACCCAGACAAATATTTACACTGTATAGGGTCCATGTTCTCACCTAACAGCCACACACGGTGCCTCTGGAGTTGCCCCATCACATAAGGGATGCTGCTATTCCTCAGAATGTAAGCGTCATGCACTGAGCCAGGAAACTTGGCATTCACATGGGAGATGTACTGGTCGGCCAAACACACCATCTGCACATTCATCGAATGGTAACTCTTCTGGTTTCTGTACACCTGTTAACTTCTGCGGGGGGGGCCGAGGCCACATGTGTCCCATCAATGGCACCTATGATGTTGGGGATATGTCCCAAAGCATAGAAGTCACCTTTCACTGTAGGCAAATCCTCCACCTGAGGGAACACGATGTAGCTGCGCATGTGTTTCAGCAGGGCAGATAACACTCTGGACAACACTTTGGAGAACATAGGCTGGGACATCCCTGATGCTATGGCCACTGTCATTTGAAAAGACCCACTTGCCAGGAAATAGAGTACTGACAGGACCTGCACTAGAGGGGGATACCTGTGGGATGGCGGATAGCTGACATCAGGTCTGGCTCCAACTGGGCACACAGTTCATGGATTGTGGCACGGTCAAGTCTGTAGGTGACAATTACATGTCGCTCTTCCATTGTCGACAGGTCCACCAGCGGTCTGTACACCGGAGGATGCCGCCATCTCCTCACCTGCCCCAGCGGATGTGCTCTATGGATGAGAACAGCGAGCAGAGGGTCAGCCAACACTGAGGTACGAAAACACAACTTTATTCCACACATTTGTCAATCCGCTATGTGCCTGTCTTAGTGTGCATGCAAGGCCTAGATATGTGTGACGCATTTAAAATTAATGCCATGTGGCCCCCTGAAATGGCGGCTGCCTGACCTGTAAGGTCGGACAAGGGGATATGAGGTAACTGCGCTGGCGTTGTACACAGTTGCGGTAGGCGGTCGAAGACCGTGGCGCAATACTGCATTGGTTAACATTGGACGCTATGGGTCCCAGGAGCCAATGACGATGTACGCCAGCAGTGACGGTACGCACCGCCGCGGACGTGACCGCCATTTTCTCTCTGTTCACTCACTTGATACCTGATCTTTGACAGGAGAGCACCTACACTGCTGCTGTGACCTCAGTCTGGAAGCGACAATGGCTACAGTGTCTGGGGAAAGGGCCCCTGCCTTCACTTCGGAGGAGTTGGACAAACAAGTGGATGGGGTCCTCCCCCAGTACACCCTACTCCACGGTCCTCCAGACAAACAGGTGAGTACACTGTGAGCATGCTGTATGGGCAATGACTGTTTGGAGTGGTGTGGATGGGAGAAGGGGGGGGTGAGGCCTGCATGAGCGGACGGTGAGTGTATGTGCATCAGGGCAAGGGTGTGAACGTGGGCCAATGACAGTGACGGTCCGGACGGTTATATATTCTCCTTTTCCCCTGTACTATTCCTCTAGGTCAGCCCCCACCAGAAGAAGGATATTTGGCGTGCCATCGCCAAGGAAGTCCGGACCCTGGGGGTCCACCACAGACGGAGCACCCACTGCTATAAAATATGGGAGGACATTCGCCGCTGGAGCAAGAAGACGGCAGAGGCCCAGCTGGGGATGGCCTCTCAACGTGGGAGGGGTGCCCGTCGCACCATGACCCCCCTGATGTTCCGGATTCTGGTGGTGGCGTATCCGGAGTTGGATGGGCGCTTGAGGGCATCAAAGCAGCCACAAGGGGGTGAGTACACTCTCATTCAGCTGACTTTGCGCGCATTATGAGGTGTCTGGGTAGGGGAGGTGGGCAGTGGGTTCCCCTAGGCCAGGGTGAGTTTTGCAGGCAAGGACCCTTTGTGAGGCAGGCTCAGTGGCAGCCCATCCCCACCAGTGGTAAAAGCCATCTACCCCTAGTCAGGCTCCTGTGACTTCCATGTGTGCAGCAATCGGGCATAGGCCTTGTACCCCATGATCTTGTGATTAATTAGGGAACTCTTAGTGCATGGCATAGTGCAGAGGGCTGCTGTGTCTGTAGTGTCCGCCAACGGTAGCAGTATTGCATGCACTGAACATGTCTTTCTACTTTCTTTCCCCCCCCTTTTTGTGGTCTCCCTGTTCTTGTGTGCATTAGCATCATCACGCGGAGGAGCAGTGCCACCGGAGCAGGAGGGAGCTGCATCCCACATGGCCCTGGAGACTACGGACTCCGAATTCACCAGTGGGACGGAGGGCAAGGGGAGCTCCGCGGCAGGGACAGGAGCTGAGAACAGCGACACCGACTCCTCTTCTGATGGGAGCTCCCTTGCGGTGGCGGGCCCCTCTGTGCCCACCACATCTACAGGTACAGCCGCCACCCCCCTACCAGCACCACCCTCCCAGCAGCCCCTCAGCGTGTATCCTGTGGCCGCTCACCTAGGAGGGTGGGCATCTCCTTCGCCCTAGGCATCTCAGCCCCTGCCACAGTCAGCCCTGCTGCCCTCAGTGAGGAGGCCATTGACCTCCTCAGATCCCTCACTGTTGGGCAGTCTACCATTCTGAATGCCATCCAGGGTGTAGAGAGGCAGTTGCAACAGACCAATGCACACCTGGAGGGCATTCATTCTGGCCAGGCAGCCCAACATCGAGCTTTTCAGACTCTGGCCTCAGCACTGATGGCAGCCATTGTCCCTGTGTCCAGCCTCCCCGCTCCAACTTCCTCCGCCCAGACCCAATCCCCAGTACCTCAGCCTATCCCAAGCACCCCATCAGACCAGCATGCACACACCTCAACACACAAGGGTAGCTCTGGCGAACATAAGCACCACACATCCCACAGGCACTTACACAAGCATCATACCCGTGCAGACATGCCAATAACCACTGCCTCAACTGTGCCCCCCTCCTCCACGTCTCTCTCCTCCCTCCCTGTCACGTCTCCACTCACACCTGCATGCACTACATCTACACTACGTCCATCACCAGCACGCCCATCACCTCACACCGCCCACGTGCACTCACCACCCCCACTAGCATTCACACATCCCCAGTGTCCTCTCCCAGTGTAACTGTGAGCCCTCCTCCCAAACTACACAAACGCAGTCACACACCCACCCAACAGCCATCCACCTCACGACATCCTCCAGCCCATGCACCTTCACCCAAAGTCAGCAAACGTAAACCTCCTACAACCACTACCTCTTCCTCCACTCCCAAACCCCCTCCATCTACCCATCCCAGTGTGTCTAAAAAACTTTTCCTGTCAAACCTTGACCTCTTCCCTACACCTCCCTCACCCCTTCCGTCCCTTAAGGCCCGCCTGTCCAGGTCCCAACCCAGCACCTTAGCCACCACATCACCCGGATCAGTGGTGCCAGCAGTAACCGGCTTCTGGAGTGCGCCAAGCAGCAGGGCAGCCAGTGTGACAAGAAGCCAGCACAAGGACATTCCCCCACCTCAAAAAGTAAAGAAGTTGGCCACAGCCCGGAGGGAGAAGGCCAAAACACCTGCCACCAAGGGCTCTCCCAGGACTACAGTTGTGAGTGGCCATCCAAGGTGGGGAAGGGCCAGAGGAAGAAAGGGAAGTCGCAGCCAACCTGCACGGTGGACAAGACCGCCACCGGCACCGCCACATGCACCGCCGCCACCGGCACCGCCGCTCATGACACCGCCGCCAGCAGCACGCTCACAGAGCCAGCCACCAGCACCGCCGCCCAGGACACCGCTGCCAGCAGCACGCTCATAGAGCCAGCCACCAGCACCGCCGCCCAGGACACCGCCGCCAGCGGCACGCTCACTGAGCTACCCACCAGCACCGCTGCCCAATGAGCGTTGCAAGCACCGCCGCCACTGAGGCAGCCGCCAGCACCACCGGTGGCCACGCCACATCCTGTGCCAGTAGCACCACCGCAGACATGGCTGCCATCCCTAGTGGTCAGTCGTACGTGGCTGGTGGTCAGTTCCAGGGGCCTGGACAGCTTCCATGTTGGCCCACCGTCAGTGGAGAATTACATCCACTACCTCTGTCCTTGGCAGGATGAAGCACTCTGGGCACAAAGCCCCCTCCAGAACCAGTGGAGAATGACATCCACTACCTCTGTCCTTGGCAGGATGAAGCACTCTGGGCACAAAGCCCTCTCCAGAACCAGTGGAGAATGACATCCACTTGAGAGACTGTGGCTTTGCACTCCCCAGGATAAAGCAGTGGGCAACCCACCCACTGGAGAGACTTGTGAGACCGTGGCTTTGCACTCCCCAGGATAAAGCAGTGGGCAAACAACCCCCTGGAGAGACTTGTGAGACTGTGGCTTTGCACTCCCCAGGATAGAGCAGTGGGCAAACCACCCACTGTAGAGACTTGTGAGACTGTGGCTTTGCACTCCCCAGGATACCTCAATGGGCATGGAGCCTCCTCGTAGAGCTGGCGTCGTGCACTCATCCGGCTGAGGAGCCCCCCACTTCCCTTCCCCCTGAGGTGCCTGTTTTATTTCGATCTGATGCCCCAGCAGTGTTCTCTCCATTTGGATCGGGTATCTTGTGTGGGCCTCGCCCATGCATTTTGGGCCCAGTGGTCCACGGACTATGTCGGTGCAGTACATGGACTTGAAATCTTGGTGTACATATTTGTTAATAGTATATATATATGTTTTTGACTAATGGATTTTTACTCATTACAATCGTTCAAATCATTTCCTTTTGTCCTTGCGTTCTTCCAGGGAGGTTGGGGGGGTGTAAATGTAATGTTTCAACATGTATTTGTGTGTATGTTGTTGTGTGTGAGGGTGGGGGTGTTTCGTGTTGCATGTGTGTGTGTGTCACTCTCTTTTCCCTCCCCCCTCCCCTGTGTCGTAGGTGCAGTACTCACTGTGGGGGTCGCCGACATCGGTCGTGCTCCTGGTAGAGGAGCAGGAAGAGAATGGCAGGTAGAATTTGGAGTTCCGGCTCCATGGCGTCCTGGTTCCTCGTGGGTTATGTAGAGGTGAGCGTTTTCCCTTCCAAGTCCTGTTTCTGCCGTGTTTATGTTCGCGTTGAATCCGCCCCGGAAAAGGTGGCGGATTGGCCTCTCATAATGGTGTGGGCGGTACATTGTCTTCCGTCTGTCTGTTGGCGGTGACCGCCATGCTGTTTGTTTCTA
The DNA here is from genome assembly GCF_031143425.1 of Pleurodeles waltl. NCBI lineage: Eukaryota > Metazoa > Chordata > Amphibia > Caudata > Salamandridae > Pleurodeles > Pleurodeles waltl. Next base: position 1,172,877,248 of record NC_090439.1, read on the forward strand.
CCGCTGTGGCGGTCGGAGTATTAAAGTGGCTGTCTATGTTGGTGGTTTCCGCCACGGTCATAATTCAATTTTTTTTTACTGCCGGCCTGTTGGCGGTCCTACCGCCACTTTAACACCGACCGCCAGGGTTGTAATGAGGGCCTATGTGTTGACTTAAGAGATCTTAATGCAAACATATGGGTAGATAGATTTCCTCTCCCTAGAATACATGAGATGCTAAGTATGGTTAGTAAGGCCCCCTTTTTCAGTGTAATAGTCCTATCGTTGGCCTACCACCAAGTAGAACTCCGCGAAGATTCCAGGTCATACACCTTGTTCATAACCCCATTTGGTGCATACAGATACTGCAGAATACCATTCTGACTAGCGTTCGCCGCTGCAGTTTTTCATAAAACATACTTTTAAAAATGTACAAAATTTCTGCAGCTATCAAGACAACATCTTGGTTTGTGGTGAGAGTTTGAACATAATAAATCCCTTAGGTCTTTATTAACAGTTCTACGTAATGCAGGGTTAAATTTGAAATTGGAGAAATGGTAGATAGGTGTGGGGTCAGTAGAATATCTAGGACACACCATATTAAGAAATGGAATAAAACCTAAAATGTACCTAATTGAAGCAGTAAAAGATGCACCCCCTCCATCCACCAAGGATAAATTAAAGTCATTTCTGGGATTAGTTGAGTACCTGTCACAGTTTATTAGAAATTTTGCAGACATAGTTGCACCCCTAAGAGAGCTTACAAAAAAAGGGGTTCACTTTGTATGGTATGAGTTGACGCAGAAAATATTTGAAAACATAAAACAAGCAATAGTCAAGGCACCTACACTAGGAAACTTTGACGTAAAATGGAATACAATACCAATCACTGATGCAAGCACAACAAATAATCACTTTTGCATCACGTAGTCTCAAGGGTGCAGAATACAACTACTAATCTGTAGAAAGAGAAGCTCTTGGCTGCTTTTGGGCAATTCTGCATTCGAAGGATTTCCTTTGGGGGTCTTCCCTTAACATTAAGAACTGATCACAAACCGTTAACATTCCTGCTACCAACTAGAGGCCTAGGCAACTCAACCCCAAGCATAGACAAGTGGCTTTTAGGATTACAAGGGTATAATTACAAAGTAGAATATTTTCCAGGTAGTAAAAACATGTCAGCAGATTGCCTTTCCCGGCTACCACTTGAGAAACATAATGATGAGGTACATTTAAAAAAAGAAGCTGTACATGAAATCATTGCTCCGGGAATATTAAAAGATGAATGGGAGGTGGGGACAAAAGAGGATGAAGATTTATGCCTATTGAAAGACAGAATTACACAGCGTTAGCCAAATAAACAGTTTCAACTACTGGATTTAATCCAAGATTACCTGGGGATCAGGCAAGAACTTAACATAGAGGGTGAAGTAATCAGAAGAAGGGAGAAGTTAAGACCACCTTAAAACTTATGGGACAGAATTGTTAGTTTAGCACATGAAGGACATCCAGGTAGAAACCTAACAAAAAATAAAGCACGTGCCCACTATTGGTTACCGGGCATGGAGAGATTAATTGAGATAAAAGTTAAAGTTTGCTTGAAGTGTGCACAAAGTGACACAACAAAAGTAAGCAAAGGAGCTCTGATTTCCCCTGTAGAAATACCATGCAAGCCTTGTGACAAGTTAGCACTGGATATGATAGGACCCATTAAGTTTTAAACTTGGTGTGGGAAGTATATGTTTGTATAAGTGGACTACCATACACGTTGGATTGTGAGAAAAGGGGTACAATCTATAATTACGAAAGTCTTTATAGAGTTCCTTTTAGACTCATTCTACAAGGAGAGTATCCCTAATACTCTCATTACAGACAATGGGGTACAATTCACCTGAGAAGAAATGACTGATTTCCATTATAGACTGTCTATTAAACACTTTAAGACAACATTATATTGCCCTAGAGCCAATGGGTTGTGTCAACGATTGAATAGAATGATTAAAGAATGCCTTCAGCTAGGTGCAGTTTCAGGGGATCCCTTAGAAAAATCCCTTCACAATATGCTGTGGTCTTATCACACCACTCCAAACAGTACCACAGGTATTTCTCAGTTCATTTCCTTAAATGGGAGGATACCAGGGACCAAACTATCCCCCAGCTGGCTGAGAGGAGGTCTACCACTATGGGTACACAGGAAAGACATTGGTACAAACATAAGACAACATCAAGCCAAGTACAGAGACCATTATGACATGAGAAAAGATACCTCCCAGAGGAAATGGAGATTGGAGATCAAGTAGTAGTAAATTTTCCACCCCAAAGACTATTACTGAGGTGCGTAGAAATTTGGTTGTACTAAATGATGGCAGGACATGGAATATGGACAAAATAGCAAGATTGTACCCTACAAGAAACAAAACTCCCAGTGGCCTGTCATCGTTTAATGTCAGGGTAAATTCCAGGAATGACAAAAAGCCAGATAGATTGAATAATAAGCCTCAAGGATTACATCACTGAGTAATTATGCTATGCGTCACCCTGGTATATACATCTCACACAGCATATGTAAGCATCTTTACGAATTCTTTAAAGAAAATGTTTGTATCTTGAATTGTTAAGACATTACTTTCAATATTTAGTTATTATTGTCTTCCATAAATAAGGGACATGTGTTATAATCTATTTAGTTCATACAAAATGCTTTTAGTGAATTAATAAGTGTAAATTCATACATAATAATTAACATATTATTTCTTGAGTTAGTAACCCTTTTCTCATGGTTTGTTCTTTCCCCCGGCAACCACTTTACTTATGGAATGTCCCAGCATCTGATTTAGAATGTTTACAGGAGCACTGTCAATTTGACAAAAAGAGACTTGGAGGTGTTACAGGATTGAATAAACTTCTTTCAATACTTACCAGTGTTGTTCACTTGATGAACATAACACATACATTCATACATACACACATCCTGAAGATTTGTTCACCATGATGTACTGAGTCCTACTGTGAACTGTATAGAGATGAGTTACTACTCCTCAGTGGCGGCCGGCAGCTTTAGGAGGGAGGGCGGGGCACACACGCACTCATTCTTTGACACACAGACACGCATGCACTCACACACGCACGCACACATGCACGCACATCCATTAACAACACTCATACCATTCAAACATGCACGCACGCACCAAACATTCATTTTAAAACATCACACACACTCATTCTTTCACACACGCACACACGCACATCCATTAACATTCATACCATTCAAACATGCTCGCACGCATCAAACATTCAATTTGAAATATCACACACATACACACACACACTTACCTTCGGCCTCCAGGTTCCAGGAGGTTTGGGACTGCTGCCTTCCAGCCAATGAGGGAAGGCAGCAGTCCCAGCCTTGTCACAGAGTGGGATGGGGGTCAGTGAGACAGCTGACCCCACCCCACTCTGTGACGAAGTGTCACTGAGTGACACTCGCCCTGGGCACTTCAGGGCTTAAACTGAAGCACCCAGGGAGAGTGTCAGTTGGTGACGCTTTCCTCGTCACCCAGGGGAGAGTCTCGAGGCACCTTTACTGGGCCGAGGAGGTCACGCCCATAGGAGCTGTGATCTCCTCAGCACAGCAAAGTTCAGCTCAGCAGCCAGGAGTCTGCACAAATCGCGCATGTCTGCTCCTGGCTGCCTGACCTGAACATGGAGAGCGTCTGTCAGGCTGACCTTTGTTCAGCCTGACAGACACTCTTCATGGGGGGCAAAAGGTGGGGAGCATGGCCCCTCGGCCCTAAAGGACGGGCCGCCACTGCTACTCCTTCTCATTTAGTTCCTGCTCATGAAATAAATATTTTATATGAAAACGAACACCTTTACTACCCGAGAGGCCTGAAATGCACACAGTGTGTCCTTTCTTACCGTCACTTCATTTCCACACCATCCTGCCTGTGGAATGGCTGTAAGTTGGACCACACGTTCATTTCCCACCAGCTGCAGAGAGGTTGTGGCTGTGCAGTTAGTATTGGAAAAGTACATCTGTGTGAAGCTGTACTTGAACCTCTCCAGGAGGCACTTGCTGAGAGACAGTGTCATTGCTGATCCTTCACATTGAACCGTGGGAAGAATGTCATTGAGACCTGGAACAAAATATCACAGGTTGATAAATAATCACATGCACTCCTGTAGTGTAGTGGTCAGCAAGACACACTCTTAAATGACCATCTAACATGGAAACGCTAGAACCACAAAACTCACACTGAGTTTTTCTGGTTCTATGTCTCAGTATATCTTCAGTGAGTACTGTGTTAAAGTCTGGTGCTCATGTTGGCAGTACATTACAGACATCACCCCTACATACATACATACCCATAGTCCCACAGAAAGGGGGGCTTGGACAATCCCATTCAGCCATTTACCTGGTTAGGCAAGTGTGTTTCAGGTATTAACTCCATGGGCAGTCCTTCACAATTTATGCCAGCCCACTGGATTTAAAAGATCAGCATATGGGGTAAGAAGCACCCTCCTCCCACCACTCTCTACAAAGGCCGAGAGAGGGGGCAGCCATGTCAGTAACACTTTTAAAGGTTCTTCACCACTCCTCTGAACTGCTGCATTATAGCTATTCTGCACCCATTGCCCTCTCTCCGTCCAGCTATTCAGTTCCTGCTGCGGTAGTAGGTATCTATGATTTTCACCATGATGGCTGCTTGGAGGGCATCTGCGTTGCATGGGTAACCAGCTCTTTGGATGTAATCATGGTGCAGATACACTGGGGTACAGTGCAATTATTATGTCAGAATTTCACAAGATACCACTGATACATCACAGCGCCTTACTTTTCTGAAATACTGATTAACCTAGGTCCTTGTTTTGCTGTCACTGCTTAGGTTATATCGTTTCAACTCCAGTGAGCCCGGGCTCAGGCCAGGACGTTACCAGTGCTTGTAAAAATGAACATTGGTGCTCTGTATAACACCGGACCGGTGTTGGATTGGGAAGTTGGGCAGTTGGACATTGGGTGATAGACTGGCACCTAAGGGTGAGCTGTGGGATGGTTTGCTTAGGTCCTCTGCTTCATTCCTGCCATGCCAGGCCATCACACTGAGGATATGGTGGGAGGGGAGGGAATGAGCCTGATAATGGCCTAACTGCGGGGCAGGTGTTGCTCTGGCTGTTGGGCCATCTTCGCTCCACCCAAGCCAGCGGCTTTGCTAAGTACTACCATTAGAGGTTAGACTAACGCATTTCAGTGCTGGTGTTCGCTTTACTTTAATGACATGCATTAGTCACACATTATGGTGCCCCCAACACCTCAGGAGCTCCATGTGGAGCTGAAATTAGACAGTGATCGTGCTAGCAATGATTGGCATGTGCAAAAAGCAACTGTCTGTGTCACTTGTTAACTTTTACCTTTGCAGGGACCAAATGAACTCTGTCGTTCTGAGGCCTAATGATGATTAATCACTGAGAAACTGAGCCTGACTGTATACCACATTTTGCTGTCATAATAGACACTTCCGGGTCACAAGTGGATAGGGGGGCTCTTTACTTGTTGTCTGCACCAGAGACAATAGAGGCTTGAGGTACAGCCAACAAGAGTGAGGGATGTCCTCTGGGATTATAGGGGGAAATGGTGCAGTCCAGAGGACTGTGCCCGTTTTTGGGGGCTACGTCTGTTAAAGGTTGATGCCCCAGGTTATATATACAGCCATTTTGGGGCCTCCTCCCACTATTTTGTGGTTTAGGTGACACTGTGGCAGCCCTACCAGCTGTTGGTCCACATTATTTTCCCTTACCAACTCATCTATCAGCTCAACAGCTTTCGTAGTATAAGGAGAAAGTTTTCACAATCAGTTTTGGCTGGTTTTGTTCAGAGCGGTTGTGGAGGTGTTGTTGTGCTTTGAGTCAGGTGTAATATAGATTAGCAGTTGGCCGACATGTTTGCATGGGGTTAGCTAATGCTATAGTTGTTGCTATCGGCGAACAAGGCTGAAAGAGAGAGTGTGAACAAGCTCACACCAGAACGAGGCAGGAAGTTAGAGGTTAAGTTATAGGAAGTTAGGTTTAGTAGATGTTAATAGATTCACTTATAAACATCACTATTGCAGGAGTGCAGTATCTTAGTAGGTATAAATACTTGATGGGCTTCATTTTGTGGGGATGGGACTTTTAGGAGTGAGGGGTAGAAAATTAGGTGACACATTTTGTATAGTGCGGTTTCACGGAGTGATCTAGAGTTTGACAGAGGGGGTTACTCTGTCACAAGCGGGACTGATATCCACCCGCCGTAATACAATTCCCATAGGATATTATGGAATCATAATACGGCGGACAGGATATCCATCACGGTTGTGACCGAGTAACCCCCTCTTCCAAACTTCAAATCACGGCCTTAGTTTTGTAAGGCGGAATGCCAAGGAATCTTTGTGATGCGCACCTGTTTCAATAAAGCAGACTTTTTCACACATAAAAAGTGTCAGTGGTCTTTGCTGCATCTCTCTCACCAAAACCTCAAGCAGCGGGCAACTTTGCTTCTCCTTGCCATCCTGTCACCACCCAAGATGGCTCCTTTAGAGACCACGGTCTCTGGGGAGGAGGGTCGTGCTTGCAGCGTAGCACAGAATCTGCAGGCTGGATTATGTTTTAAAAGACCTGCAGCCCTGAACATTAGCAGACAATTGAAGCTGCAAGGGTGGGGCCCACCACCCTCAGTGTAGGATGAGCACCGGAGACCAGGCTACAAACGTTTTCAAGGTGCGTGGGGAAGGTGTTGTGTTCTCGACTCCATACCAGCTTGTGATGCTGTGCTCGTCTTGCGACGCTCCTTGTGGAATGCTGGCATGGAGTCAGAATTCTGCAAAGGACAGGTGAACTGTCACTCCACCTGTAATCCTGCTGGGTCAGCAACTGTCTTCCCAGCTGCCCTGGGTGATTTCTCACTATTATTACATTTACCTAAAATCTATGTTGTCTCCCAGCATGTTCATTACCACATTGTTTGTGGTGACAAGCGGTTAAGAAACACCTACAGAACCTATGCACACCTGGTTGTTCTTCCTATTGGTTGCCAGCCATGCCATGCATACCATCCTGTGAAGCAGTTGATCCCTGCCAGAGAAGAGCTGAACACATGTGTAACCCTTGAGCATCACTATCAAACTAGACTTCTCTTCATCAATTACATTCAGCTGGGCCTTTTCAATCACAATATCTCAGCCTGAAGAGTTTGTATCATATTAAAGCAGCTATTGCTGAGACAGGTCGGTACTCCACACAGCACGGGGAATTCCCACAGCAGCATTGATTACACAGAACATGCAATGAGAGTCTAATTTCAGTTTTCCTCATTAAAGAACCTTCACAAAGTGATTTGGATTACTCTGTGTTGTCCTGTTACTCTAGGGTAATGTTTGGGATTCACACTGTACTGCTGCCAGTCATTCTAAAGCTTTTTTTTCACATTATTGCACAGCCTTGGTACACAGTAATGTGCACACCATTTGTACATGATGATGAGCACACCTTGGTTCTTTCCCTCATTTGAAGTGTAGATGAACAGTTTAATGCACACCACTGGAACACAGTGACATGCACACCCTACAATTAAGAAAATTAAGAGAGTAATGATGTGCACAGCAATATTTTGTATTGCCTACAGATTCTATATACAATTGTAGAAGATTAGTATTGGTTTTCTTTATATTACAGGTGCTCAACATTAACATTACAGCTTATCCTCTACATTATTCTTCACATGGCAATTCTATAATGCTTAAACATGAAATCTGTGTCTCCACCACCGCTGTTTCTAGACACTCCAGGGGAACCATGATTTCCATGGAAGCAATGGTTGGATGCCTTTGAAACTTATGTAAGAGTGATTGGTGCAACCAGATTCAGACATGGGAACAAGATAGTTTTATTTGTTCATTCTTTAGGTTTTGAAGGTAAATCCACATTTAAACATCTACCTGAGTTGCCAGTTCAAGAGGTTGAAGAACTGGATGAGTTTCAAGATGCAGTCAAAAAATGAGTGAAAAGATTTGACGTTCCTCCTAGTTTTGTGGTCTTGGCACATACATTTTTCAAAAGAATACAGAAAGCCACTGAATATGTTGATACATATATTTCTCCTTTAAAAAACCTGGTAGCTGAATGTGAATTTGAAAATGTCAGTGATTACCTTATTAGGGATCAGTTCATATGCCAGCGTACAGATAAAACAATATGCTGGAAGCTGCTGTCCCTGGGTAACTCGTCACTCAATGACAGCATTAGAATTGCTAAAAGTAGAGAGACTTATTTTAAGTTAATGAAAGAACTAGAGGGTAAGTCTACTGAACAAGTTAGTTCAGTCTGCTGTAAGGCAGATAAGTCTGTATCAAAGAAAGGGTCACAATTGTTGGGAACTAGTCTATCTAATTCCCTCTTTAATCAGCCAAATCATGCTTTAGATGTGGGAATCCAAGTCACAAAAGAGGGGGAGATCTAGTCCTGCAAAAAATCTATCCTGTAAAATTGTGCAACAGAACTGGGCATTTTAACAAGGTCTGCCAAAGTCCCAATCGTACAAAAATCAAAGCAGCAGCAGTGTCTGATGAGAAGGACAACATGATTGAAGATCTTGCAGATGAAATGCAGGCTATGGTGTTAGCCATTGGTCAACATGAAGTGAAAAGTGATGATCCTTCAGATTCTGTAGATCCCTATATTGATAGTATTGTAGGAGACAAAGTTATTATTATTATTATGATTACTAAAGAATTGTTCCATGCTACCTCTGGAGACAAAATTCTATTACCTCCTGATCAATCGCTCACCTGTGTCCCTGTGTCCTACGAGGATTGGAAAATTGATCTTGTGGGATATTTTGAGGATATTATGAGTTTTAAAGAGATATGCATACAGGGCAAAATGTATGTAGCTGTCAAAGGCTTAAACATCCTTGGATAGTTTCACCAAGGTTCGTTTGATATGGTGTTAAGGCTAGGAACTCGAGAACACGTTATGGTCATAAGGGACTCTGATAAAGTTGAGAAATTGCCAACTCGTATATCAGAGCTTTCTAAGGCGAACTGGGAAGGGTCAAAGGATTTAAGCACAGGATAAAGATTAAGGTGGGTGCTAGACCTATAAAACATAAGCTGAGAGGTGTGCCCTTTAGTGTATGCGACAATCTGGAAAAGGAGTTAGAATTGGTAACTAAGGAGGGCATTACTGAACAAGTCGAGTCTTCATTATGATTGTCTCGTTTGGTAGTTGCATAAAAGAGGAATGGGGAGTTGAGGATATATGTTGACCTTCATGCTCTAAACAAAGAGATTTGGATTGACTCTCCTTCTCTTCCAAAGATCAATGAGTTGTAGGCCTCAGTTGCTAGAGATAGGTTTTTGACCAAACTAGACTTAGCTTCAGCATGCCACGAGATTGATCTGGAGCCAGAATTCCATCTTTACACTGAGTTTGTATCACCTTGAGGCACCTATTAATACTGCTGGTTGCCATTTGGTTTGGCATTGGCAGCTTTGGTGTTCCTGTCATAGTGAAACTTCTCAAAGATATTAAGAATGTTGCCATATTCCAGGATGATGTGTTGATATTTAGCCAAGATTGCAACATCCATGATAACACACTTAAACAAGTACTTTCAGTTGTCCAACATCAGGGAGTAGTGTTAAAGAGGGAGAAATGTGAGTTTGTGAAAGAGAGTGATGAGTACTTAGGCCATGTGATTTCTAGTTCTGGCATCAGCCCAAAACTTGGGCTGGTCAACACTATAGTTCAAGGTCTAGCACCCTTGGAAAAAAGTGGTGTTAAAGGTTTTTTAGGGTTGTGTGAGTTTTACTCACTGTTAGACCTGGCATCCTTGGTGTAATCTACCCTGTCTTTTTTGCCTCTGCTTCCCACGTTTTGACTATGTGATGGACTCTGTTTTTGCTGTTTTGGTACTCTGGGGACTTTACCACTGCTGACCAGTGCGAAAGTGCAAGTGCTCCCTGTGTAAAATCTATGTGTAATTGGCTTTTCCCTGATTGCCACATTTGATTTACTATTAAGTCCCTAGTAACGTGTACCAGAGGTGCCAAGGGCCTGTAAATCAAATGCTACTAGTGGCCCTGCAGCACTAGTTGTGCCACCCACTTGAGTAGCCCTGTAAACATGGCTCAGACCTGCCACTGTGCAGTGTCTGTGTGTGCGGTTTTAGACTGCCAGTTCGACCTGGCAAGTCTACCCACTTGCCAGGCTCAAACCTTCCCTTTTTATACAAGTAAGGCATCCCCAAGGTAGGCCCTAGCTTGCCCCATGGGCAGGGTGCAGTGTATGTTAAATGTGGGGCATGTACTGATGTCATGATAGTGAAATACTGCCAAATTCGGTTTTCACTGTTGCAAGGCATGTCTCTCTCATATATTTACATGGGGGCTGCCTTTAAATAACTTTTAAGTGCAGTTTCCCTTCGGGAGCAGATAAAGATTTGGAGTTTTGGGGTCTCTGAACTCACAATTTAAAAATATATCTTTTGGTAAAGTTAGTTTTTAAATTGTCTGTTTGAAAATGCCACTTTTGCCACGTGGGCATTTTCTTGCTTAAACCATTCTGTGACTCTGTCTGCTTGTGCATTCCCTGTCTTGATCAGACTGACAGTTGGGCTGTTTGTGAATCCCCTCTAGACAGTGACACAAAGGGAGCTGGGGTGTAGCCTGCATATCCTGATGGGCCACCTGGGCTAGAATGGAGGGGGTAGTGGTCACTTACACCTGAATGGGCTGTGCCTGCCCTCACACAGTGCAGTCTCCAACCCCCTGGTGTGAGTCTGGAGCCATGCCTGGGCTAGGCAGGATCTTGTGAACAACAGAGACTTTCCTTTGAAGGTTGCCTACTTCAAAGGCAGAAAGGTGTATAAGTAGTGGACCCGAAACCACAGATTTTCAGATTACTTCTCGAACCAAGAGAAACCTCTTTCAAGGATAAGAGCTGAAGAGCTGGAGGAGTAGTACTGCCCCTTTGCCTGTGACTGCACTTTGCTGGTTTGGCCTGCAGTTGCTGCTTCTGCCTGAAAGAGGACAAAGACTGTACTTTGTGGTATATTCCTGCTTGTGAAGAATCTCCAAGTACTTGGACTGAGCTTGCCTCCTGTTTTGAAGTCTCAGGGCCATCAAAGACTTCCTCTGCCAGCACCAGGACTCTCTGCTGAGACTCCTGCCCTGCCAAGTGGTGCCCTATCCAGTCCCTGGGCCCTTGAAAGATGAAGCTGGAAGAACAAGGACTATAATCCATGGACAGGGAGCCTCGCTGCTGAAATCGACTCACCACCTGCATCGCGGCTAGGAAATCGACGCATCACCTGCATCGCAGCTAGATAAATGGCGCAACACCGACTTGCGGCTGCTGAAAACGACGTGGTTTTCCATCACCGTGCGGCCTGATTTCTCATGCATCGTCGCTGGGCATCAAAGTCATCATGAACTTGCACGGATCCAAGGTGTCCTGTGTGGAAATCGAAGCCTCACTCTCTTGCAGGAGAGAAAAACGATGCATCGCCTATCCGACCGGAGAAACCACGCACTACCTCACCTGCTGACTTTTCTGACTCACGCTCGCCAGTGTGGTTTTATTTTTGATGCAAGCCATGTACTTTATGTAAAAACAATGCTTCCATTGTTTTCTATGGAGTAAGACTCTTTTTATTTTAGGAGTTCATATTTTGCCTTGTGTATGTTGTTGTGGTCTTGTTTGATTTGGATAAATATTGCCTATTTTTCTAAATTAGTGTGGAGTCCATTTTGTAGTGCTTTCACTGTATTACTGTGTGTGTTGGTACAAATACTTTACACGTTGCCTTTGAGATAAGCCTGACTGAAGGGATCAACCTACCAAGGAGGTGAGCAGGGGTTATCTTAAGTGTGTATCTCCATTGCCCTGACAACAGTGATGGTCCCTGCTTGGACAGAATGCAAACTGACTGCCAACCAGGGACCCCATTTCTATTACTCACGATTCATAAAGGGTTTTACATCCATGGTCAGATCCATTTAAAATCTTCTACGGAAAGACACATAGGGGCATATTTACAAGCCCATTGCACTACCTTAGTGCCACCATAGCGTAAGTTTTGTTGATACTAAGTCAGTGCTAAGATGGCTTTTCTGCCACACCATATTTACAAAGTGGTGCAATCCTTGCATTGCGCCACTTTGCAACCCCTTGCACCAGATTATGCCTACGTCAGACCTAATGTATGCAAGGGGGAGTTCTGGCGCAGGGAGGCCTGAAAAAATGGTGCAGTGAAATTTACAACAATTCACTGCGCCATTTTTCTGTCATTTGTAAAGCCTGTTCAGAGCAGGCATTAAACTAACGCACCCATTATATTCAATAGGCCTCCCTGTGCTTTGCTGCGCTAGCGTCAAAATATTTGACGCCAGTGTAGCAAAGGGCCACAATAGTGTCAAAAGGTTTAACGCTATTGTGCTAATGACTGCCATGGTGCGCTGTATTGTAAATACAGTGCAACCATGGTGTTGTTAGGTTCCATGGGGGGGCGCAAGAAAAGTGGCGCATCATCTATGATGTGACATTTTCTTGTAGGTATGTCCCATAGTTTTGTTGGAGAGAACAGCGTGTGACTGTTTGAGTGGATCTGGTCTCAATTGGCAAAAGTTCAGACACTCAAACCATTTGATCCTGCACTCATGTGTGTTCACAGTTGATGCTAGCAATGTAGGCCTTGGGGCTGTTCTAACCAAAAGAGAAGGTTCAATAGAGAAAACCATTGGCTTCGTTTTGAGGGTTCTTTGCGATCCTCAATGCACTATTTTGTGATTGATAAAGAACTATTGGAAAGCTGGTGGGCTATAGAAAAAAATCACACCTACTTGTGGGGAACCAAGTTAGTACTGATCATAAGCCCCTAGTATTCATTCTAAGTGGAAATGTCTGAAACAACACATCTAGAACTGTTAGATTTTCAACTTGTTTGCTTCAGTTCCAATTTGATACTGAACATATCTCAGGTGGTAAGAATGGGCGAGCAGATTACCTTTCTCTTTTTCCCATCAAAGTAAGCTAATTAGATACAGAAGTCTACGACCTAGAGGATGAAAGTTGTTTGGTTGCCACAGATGTATAAAGAAATTGATGTGCTAATCCAAGTGTGTCTCCTACTATTGATAAAGTATTTACAACAACCATGCCACCATTAGTCCCTACTGAACTCCCTGCAGGACCGTGGCTAAAATTCAATATTGACTTGATGGTACCGTTCAGTTCACTTCCTTGTCATTCAAGGTTTTCTTTAGTCCTCCTAGATTACTACATTAAGTGGCTGTGAAAGAATTTCATAGGAATGTGTGGATGAGTCTCAGATAATGGAGTACAATTTATTTCCTCTGAAGTGGAGGATTTCATAAAGCTAGCAGCATAAAACATCTCAAAAGGTTGTTGTATCACTCCCAAACAAATGGTCTTGTTGAGCACTTCAACAGAGTGTTGGGAGAATGTGTATGTTGGGCTTTAGAGAACAAGTGCGAGGTCAGTACTGCCATACAAATCATGCTGTGCTTTTAAAGGACCACACCTCAGTCCTCTACCCAGGTTTCTCCTTTCAAACCTCTTAGGGTTGGAAAACAGCTGCTGAAGTCAGGCCTGCGTGGATGTCAAAATGGCTGAAACAAAAAGCGGATGTGGAAACCATGGATGGTCAGGCGAGGAAAATTGTGAGACTCACTCAAATTAACCAAAAGAGCTATGGGAGTATGGGAGATTATGGGAGAATAAATAATTGTTTACATGTCAGAAAAGGAGATTAAAAGTTTTCCACAGTTAAAGTGGAAAATGATTGTGAGAATGCTGTTTGGGTGGATGGTGGCCATTGGCCGGATTGTTCTAAAATTGCCAAGGTTTTCCCCAAAAAATATAATACACACCCAGATGTGTAACAAAATAATGATGTCAATCAAATGCAAACAAATAAAATCTGTCCACATAATAGGTCTTAAAAGGTTCACAATGGATCCCTACCTGTTCGAAGGAGCACACACCAACATAGAGTGCCGCTCGAGTATAGATGAATTCTTTATTCGTTATAATATACTCCTCAGCAAAGTTATACTACTGTGCATTTTTTTTATATTATATGTTTTATATTATATTTTTATATTATTTCTATTTTCTCTTTTTAAGCATTTGCTTGTGCTAGGCTTTTATATCTGCTTATGTATATAAGGAGGAGAACTTATCTTTTTTATATTGATATGGGGGTCATAGGATTTTCTTCATATTACCTGGTTACATAGCTCTCATCTCTTAGAAAGTTTTGTTTGAGGAGAAGAACTAGTGTTCTGGACTCCACACCAGTTCCCGATGCCGTGTTTCTCTCACAATGTTCCTTGTTGAACTCTGATGTGGAGTCAGGATTCTGTAAAGGACGGTTGCACCGTCACTCCACCTGTGATCTCGCTGGGTCATCTGCTGTTTTCCGAGCTTCCCAGGGTGATTTCTTACTACTAATAAATTTACTTGCAATCTACTTTGTCTCCCAGCGTGTTCGTTACCACAAAATGCATATTAGAAGTTAAAGTAGTACCTTTCTGTTGTGGGGGTCACAGTATCCACAGTCCTCTCAATTGTCTAACTGTGACTAGGCCTGAGCTCACACAAAGTGTCAGTCAGAGCAGAGCTGCAGTGCTGAGCAGGAGGAACTATGGATAGGATTGTCAAAACTGAAGTGTATGCAGGGTAGCCGCTCCTGAAAACCATCCCTCCAGACTCCATGCTGCCACTTGAGGTGCACACAGTCTATGAGGCTCCTGTAGGCATCACCCACAGTCCAGAATGAATTGTCTGCACACAGTCCTGAGGCTCCCACACGCAATCAACTGCAGCCCATTGTTGTCTGCACACAGTCCTTGAGGCTCCTGCATGCATTAACCACAGTCTAGTATTGTCTGTACACAGTCCTCGAGGTTCCTTCACGCATCACCCACAGTCCAGTATTGTCTGCACACAGTTACCCAGGCTCCTGCATGCATCACCACAGTCCAGTGCTGTCTGCACACAGACCGAGACTCCTGCATGCATCACCACAGTCCAGTGTTGTTTGCACACAGTCCTCCAGGCTCCTGCACACACCACCACACTCCAGTGTTGTCTGCACACAGTCCTCACGATTCCTGCACCTATCAGCCACAGTCCAGTATTGTCTGCACACAGAAAATAACCCACCCTCCACAAAAAAGGGCAATGCAAGGCTATGGGATTTGGCCAGAACCTCTGAGTCCAGCCTGAGGTCGTTCATGGCCTTTGGTGTGGGTGCGCCACCCACTAATGGGTTGGATGAAGGAGCTGGCCGAAGGCCATGCGCAGTGTGTGTTGGCCTAGTTAGGAATGGTAAAAAATATTACTTGGAAAAAAAGAATGTCTCTGAAACAAAAACAACGGCTAACGTGATGGTATAGTTAGGTGAAAATGTCAGTTAAAACATAATATTGTAAACTCTACCCACCAAAAATGGCTGCTTTTCCAACTGAGATCTTTAAGCATAAGATTAGCACAATGCGTGCTCTAAGGTAAAACTATAACTCACACCCCCATCATGCACAGTTTGTTCTTCAATAGTTTTAGTGATAATGTTTCATTTATATTTTTAATGACATTGTACCAGTTTTCATGAGTGCCTTAATGTATGGGGTAGTTAGCAGTGCATGGCTAGGGCACATATTATAGTTACCTTAGGGCACAAACTATAGTTACTTGAAAGAAGTCTAAGTATAACTGCTGAATTTCTATGGTTTTGTACAAATAAATTCAGAACCTAACTGTGACGTTCCTGTAACCTTTGTTTTTGCAGTGAATTTCTAGTTTGTTTTAACATAAAGTTATTTTAATTACTACACATCAAAAGGCCCCTTGGCCAACCCCCTATAACCAATCAACCCTGCGCCACGCACAGCCTGCGGTCAGGCTCTTTGGCCAACCCCCTATAATCACCTAACCCTGAGTCCTCTTCTCCCATATTTTGGCTTTTCTGCTTGTTTCTGGGATTCTGTTTGTCCGACTCTCCCCATTTCTTGCCCTCTATTTCTACTTCAGCTGAAGTGTCATACTGCAAGTCTCCTGTGCTGTGAAACTGAGTGAGTGGCAGACCGCTTAACAATAAACAGACCTTCTTGCCAGAGTGCATGCTTGCCTGAAAGAAATGCAAATGGGCAAACTGGTTAATCTGCAAATGTAAAGAGGGCTTGAGAGCCGATGCTGGTTTAATTGATCAAGTCACATGAAGCTTTATGATGGCGAAGATTTATCTTTTTCCAGCTTTTAAGGGCAGTTATATAAAAATAAATGATTAGGTACAGTCTGGGTTTTACCTAAATCTATGTTTGGAAGTATCATTTCATCTGAACTCTTTTTGCACACTTAGAGGCAGTCTGTCTTATACTGAGTGTAATGCAAGTTTCACATAATGACTTACAAGTTCTCAGTGCTTTCTGTCACAGGCTGAACCCTGAGGAAAACTGGCAAATGTTTGCGCAGCTACTTCTTTCAAATGGCCTGATGCTCTTCCTTAAAATTACCAGTGAGAAACACACCTCAGGCCTGATTTAGGTATTGAGAGAGGGGTTACTCCATCAAAATGGTGATAGATATCCCGCCCGCCGAAATACAAATCCCATTATGTCCAATGGATGGGATATATGTTGTGATGAGTAACCCCTCCGCTAATATCTATATCAGGCCCCTAGTGGGAAGATGTGTTTACCTGTCCATAAGATATTGATGGGAAGAGCAATAAGTATTCTTGATATTAGATCGGCTTCTTTTGTAAATATTACTGATGACTTAGTTCTAAAATACTGCAATGGTCTGGTTGATATGGTACGCTCTATCTCTCATCAGGTGAAATTTGTTCCACCTTCTGCAACTAATGAGCCCTGCCATGACCTACAGATGTAGACTGGGTCCTAGTGAAGAAGCACATACATCTTGAGCCTAGAAGGAGTGGACCATATCACGTCACACTGATGACAAATACTGCTCTGAAGTCCAGAGGTTTGTATTGCATCCATGAATTTCACAGACTGCAGAGGAAAAAACAGTGACACAGGCTGCTGATTTACAGAATTGAGCTTAAGTTTGATATGTGTATCCAGAGGGGAAAGACAAAGAGTTCAATGAGAATAGGAACAAAATCAAACTTTAAGAAATCAATTAAAAAAAATAATAACTCAGAAAATCTACAAATCATATTGTGCAAATCAAGAAGCTAATGAAGATGAAAACGGTGCAGAACAAGTGAATGAAACTGAAGATGGAAGCATAAGCCAAGGTGATTTGTCGGAAAAAAAGCACAGCATAGAATAAACAAAGTGCAGAGAAGGAAAGAAAAGTCAGCTGAAGCACTTACAAAACTGAATGACAAAGAAACTTCTAAATAAAACAGAAGCTCAACAAGCAACAAGAATGCCAAGCAAGAACCACATAGCTCCTGAATGGGCGTATCTGACAAAGATTGGGCAAGAAGAATGAAGAACCTCCTTGAATTAGCACATGAACTGAGAATGACGATGAATATTCATGATGAAGAATTGACACACAACTTTTACATTTTAGAGAGATGATTTTGGGGTTTTGAGGCATTCTGCTTGCATAACTACCTAAGAACAGGAATTGTATTTTTGCCTACATTTTTAGTAGACTAATATTGTACCTACTTAGATTTTAGCTGAAGGTAGCTGTATGCCCACATAGTTTTTTGAGGAACATTAAGGGCTTGATTATGAGTGTGGCAGTCCTCTGACCTCCGTCTCTGCCGGAATCTTCGATCCTGATGGACTGACGGTGGCAGAGGTCGGTATCAGCCAGGGCGGTGCTGAACTCAATGCCGCCCTGTTGATTATGACCTGGTTCTCTGCCAGCCTTTTCATGGCGGTTTCACTGCCATGAAAAGGCTGGCACAGGACAGGTACAGGGGGCCGCAGGGGCACCCCTGTACTGCCCATGCACTTGGCATGGGCAGTGCAGCCAGTGAGCATTGCAAGGATGGAGGCGTCAGCATTGCCTCTGGCTCGATTACGAGCTGGAGACAATGCTGCTGCCACTTTCCTGCTGGGCTGACAGGCGGAAGCCTTGGTTTTTGCCCATCAGCCCAGCAGAAAAGTCATAATGGGCCTGGCAGGGAAGTAGCCAGTAAGGCAGCAACCTCCCCTTCGGACGTTTGGTGGACGGGTCACTCCATTCGCCGAACATGTAATCAGGCCCTTAGACTGGAACTCATCTTGACTGTTTGCTAAATATTATAACATACTTACGAGAAAGTGGATTACTAGTTGGGGTGGATGGTAGCCCTCTACAAGTAGTAATGCCACAATTCTTGTAAGGTTCAGAAAAGGTTTTAATAATTTAAACCTGAGCTCAATCTCTGGTAGCTGTGGCACACAGCAGAAAGGTTTAACTTAAGAAAATGTGTTAAATAATTAGAGGTACTAAGAAATTGTTACACAAGTCAAAAACACAATACACAATACAGATACAATCGCATTCCAATTTATAAAAATAGAGAATATTTGTAAGGACAAATTTACATAAAAATGACAAAAATCCAATAAGGGTGTAATTTTTCCCATGGATGTGGATGCATTTCGCAGGGGTGCTTACCTGGTTGCCAAGGTAGGTAAATTACTACTAGTACATTTACTACTAGGTATTTTACTAGTAGTAATTTTACTACTAGTAACTTTGCTAGTAGTAACTTTACTTGTAGTAACTTACCTTTGTGAATACCAAAATGTAGTAAAGCTAAACTTTTGGTCTAAGTTAGACTTAAATCTGAACTTAGACTTCAGGTTTAAATTTAGACTTCAGATGTTAAGATAGAATTTAGTTGGAGAGAGGGAGATATAATAGAGGGGAAGGATGGGTATGCTGTTCTGTGATCAATAGTCAAAAGCCCCAAACTCCCCATAACAATGACATCAAGGATCAATAGATATTCGATCTGCAGGTATCATAACAACAAAATAAACAAAAACACAAAAGAGCAACCCCGTTAATTAACTGCCAAAGTAGAGCTCTTCCTAATACTCTTTCCACATCTTCAAGGAATACTCCTTATGCATTGGGATATGCTGCTAGATTGTCTTTGAGAGTGTGTATAACCTTTTTGTGTAGAGCAATTCTATTGAGCTCTATCAGCCACTCCAAGCATGGTGGGGTCTCAGGTTGTCTCCAATGTCATAATGTACAATTGTTTGCTGCAGGTTGGGCAGTGGCTACCCGTCAGAGCTAGTACAAGGTGATATTTGGGATTGATGAGACATCATGGAGGATGCCCAACTGGGGGAGGAGGTTATCTCTAAGATACTAGAACAGTTCATGTGAGTCCCGATATCCATCCATTATCTGTAGAGGGGTGAACAGGCCCTTAGGATACAAAGTAAATTACAGTTCAGGAAAGCACTGGATATGTGGCAAGAGTTTCACCTTTCTTAGCTTTTGCTCGTGAAGGAATGTGGACCATTTTTGTAGTGCATATGCTATACCTAGAAAGGTTTGCCATGTAAGACGGGTAAGATTCACATTTGGTATTGAGTGAGCAAATTTAAGGAGCACACTGTGAAGACGTGTGTATCTTCCTCAGATCCTGAGATACTGCACAATTGGAGACTCAGCTAGGGTCACTGGAGATGGTCCCAGCATTGCTCCTATGAAATGGGCCAGTTGTGTGGATCTCCTTTGATTTCCCCCGTTCTGGGCATACTCCCTCTGAGTTGTCTGTAGTGATTTAATATTATCATTGCTTACTAGGTGTTCCACCCTCTGGAGACCACTGTCTGTAACTCAAGTCATACATTTGCGGTCTCCCCCCACAGATGGTTGAATTGTGCCATACTAGGGCTTGTAGATGAAGGGATGGATGGAGCCCAATCAGTTTGTGTGCCTCATGTAAGCCAGCTAGTCTTGCTTACAGTACTGGCTTCTCTGATGTGGTCTTTAAGGACATTTCAGTGTAAATTGGTAGTATTTCACTCAAATCATCCCAAAGTTTTCTCTCTAGGTGAGTCCAACATGGGGCTTCAATGTGAAGTTAGACAGTAGGATGCCAACAGCGAGGGCTAAAATGCTGGATAGTAAAGGGATATATTGGGCAGCCACAGTCCACCTGATGTTTTGTCGGACCATAAGTGTAAAGCACGTAGTCGTGGACGATGGCCACTCCATAGATAGGATCTGATGTCTGTCTCAATTTTGGTGAGTAAATGTTTTGGGACCTTAAGGCGGAGCATACTTAGAATGTTTTTATGCAGCAGGTTATGGTCACTTTAATAGCCTGTATTGCCACTCCTTTAGGACAGAATGAGATGGGACCACTTCAAAAGTCATGTTTGGATTCTTCTATGAGAGGAGAGAGATTATCTTCTATAATATGTGAAAGTCCCTGGGTCCCCAGAGCAATGTGAAACAGGGGTACAGTTGCCACTAAGACAGGACTTCTCAGGGAGAAGCCACCTCCATGAGTTCTAGCTCTGCCCTACCTGAGATAAATAATTATACAAAGTCACATAATAATGTAATTTCTGGAAATTTCCACAAGAAATGAATGAGAAACTCTTGAAATCATGCAAATAACACAGGTATAATTTACATTTTGCCAAGGTCTACTATGGAGTAATCACGGTATGAAATCAGAACCATGATCCTCCAACGGGATGTATGGGTTAGTGGCGCTTGGCCTGGATTTGCAACGGCCAGGCATGAAGGTTGCCCTGGATCTGCAATTCCACAAAAGTAGGCACAAATGTTAGGAAAGCAGTGTGGCTAAAAATATTGTAGGGTGATCCAAACCCTATGTGCAGAGGGTGTAGCTGTCCATAGTGGGTTGCAGCAGGACCTGGCTGGAACTCAGATACCAACCCCAGCTGCATGTGGCCAAAAGCTGTGAAAAGCAGTGGTTGGCGACCTGTAGCAAGCCTGTGGAAGCCTAGCCAAATGGCCTGGTGCTAAGCACAAGACCTGCGGTCAAAGGCAAATGGGTTTGGCTGCCCAAGGTGTGTTGGGCGTGGTCTGGGCTGTAGTGGGTGTAGTGAATGCACTACACTAGCCATGTGCATTGAGAGTTTGCCATCTCTGTTGGCTAGGTGCAGGGCTTGGTCAGAGACAAGGTGCTGAGGTCAGCTTCCATTGAGCACAGCCTTGTCTGTCCGCAGCAAAAGAGGTCATCTCCCCCAGTGCAATTCATCTCACTGACATATCCACTTATTCTCACTCTCTCATTGGTGTGTGACATCCGCTACAGGTTGGGGACAATGCCAGACTGAAGGCCATGCTCTATGGCTAAACCTACATCACAGTAGTTGCTAAGTCGCTGTGGATTGGATGTAGGGCCTTGCCAGAGGCCCAACCTCAGCCGTGCACCATCTTTAGCCATATACGCAGCAGGAATTGAAAATTGTGTGTCATAATACATGGACTTCATTAAAAACACACAGTTTTAAATTGGTCATGGTTCCGACTCAAACGCAACAAAGCACTGAACCTGATACTACATGAAAGAAGTGATGACATCAATGATGTCACTTGTGCTGTCATCAACAATGTCATGTATTATGTCTTATTACAGAGAGCAAGGTTATGTTGAGTTTATTTGTAAAATCCATCCATGAGTGTACTCTGACACTGATGGGGTGGCATGAGTTATGGTCCGCCCCACAACCATATCTGGTAAATTTCATTGGTGTTTCTTGTTTTGTTTCTCCATCTCCTCTGTCCATCTCTGAAACAGTCATATCTACGTAGACAAATGCTGCTTTTTGTTCTGGTGATCAGAAATGTATGTGAGGATTGTATTTTATTCTCTGTGGAGTGCAAATATTGTGCACACTCACTCAATTGTGTTTATGTAGTCACATTTGACACTGGAGAATGTTATCATAATGGTGTACTCACAACAGGGATGCACCAAAGGGTTTCACTGTGGAATGCACTGATACATAAGAACCCTGGATACCTACTTGCATTTAGGTATTTGCTTCTTTGACACTTGCACTCTGCGGATCCTGCACTGTTAGTGCACAGCTCGTCATCAGCACAAGCAGGGTAACACTGTGGCACACCTGGAATAACACAAAACAGTAGGTCAGAAGCGTTGAAGACAGTCTGTGATTACTATGGCGCCTTTGTAGCAGCGCTGCGGAAAAACACCACAATTGTGCCCAGGTACATCCCTCCACACTGCAGCTTTTATTTCTATTGTGATCCTTGTCACCAGCACTTACATACCATCGTACATGTTTACAGTTAGGCAGAGGGATATAAAGTGTGGTGTCTCTAGTCCTTGACAGTGCAGATGAACTCCTGCCATGACCTGCACGCCCCCTATAGAAGTACTTCTGTGGAATATTTACTTATGATAGACACAGATGCCTTTGGTTGTTTAGAGAATGAATGCATGTGGCGATCACCCCAGCTTTTGTGCCCTTATCTAGGACCTCCCAGCGGGGTTAACAAGGCAACCCCTTCTCTACTTTAGTGTATTTAGCTGGAATATAGCAGGGGTTAAAGCAAGATGGGGACCCAAACCTGGCTGTATTTGGTCCAGCAAATTGATATTATCTTGCTTCAGGAGACCTGGGCTATGGGGAATGTCTTGTGTGAAAAGTATTTAAGTTTTGCTCAACATGCCCTTCAGTCTTCTTCGGGCAGGCTAGTGCCAGCTTATTAACCTGATTTAAGGTCAGCCAAGGGTAGTAGGAGTTTAGACGCTCTATCCTCCTGTACCCATTCTTTGACTTTTAGTCCTCGGGGGTTTTAACCTATTGGAATTTTGGATTAATGAGTGCACCATTGTGTCCAAGGTCCAGTTTGGATTCCACCCCGGCCTGTGAACGATCGAACAATGTATTCATCTCCAACTCATGGTTTGTAAATACAAACCACTTGTGCAAAGTGCTCACTTTCACTTTGACAGTGATAATAGGTCCAAGTTGAGGGACCTTTTGACTGAAAAGGGTGTGGAGAAGGGATTAGTACAGTTTCTAAGGGAGATGCACCTGAATCTCCAGGCCAGGGTGAGGTATGGGAAAAACAGGGAATGTTCTGACTCTTTGAGCATGCAGTGAGGAGTCCGGCAGGGGTGTGCTCTGCCACCTATCCTTTCATATTGTACATCAATGAGCTTGAGACTGCCCTGGTAGGTTTAGGCACTGATGTCCCTAAAATCAAGAGCAGGAGGGTGCCGGCATTACTCTATGCCATGACACCAACCTGTTAGCCAGAACTTTCAACGGGCTGAAGACACTTAGGCCCATATTTATACTTTTTGACGCTAAACTGCGCTAACGCAGTTTAGCGTCAAAAAGTTTTGCGCCGTCTAACGCCATTCTGAAGCGCCATGCGGGCGCCGTATTTATGGAATGGCGTTAGACGGCGCAATCAGACCGGCGCTGCCTGGTTTGCGTGGGAAAAAACCACGTAGACCAGACAGCGCCGGCGTAGGGGGAAAATGGCGCATGGGCGTCTTAAAATGGGGCAAGTCAGGTTACGTCGAAAAAATCGTCTTAACCCGACTTGCGCCATTTATTTTCGACGCCCATCCCCCATCAACATGACTCCTATCATTGTAAAGATAGGAGTCATGCCCCCTTGCCCAATGGCCATGCCCAGGGGACTTCTGTCCCCTGGGCATGGTCATTGGGCATAGTGGCATGTAGGGGGGCACAAATAAGGCCCCCCTATGCCACCAAAAAAAAATATAAAAAATAAAAAATTATACTTACCTGAACTTACCTGAATGTCCCTGGGGTGGGTCCCTCCATCCTTGGGGGTCCTCCTGGGGTGGGCAAGGGTGGCAGGGGGGGTCCCTGGGGGCATGGGAGGGCACCTGTGGGCTCATTTTGAGCCCACAGGCCCCTTAACGCCTGCCCTGAGCAGGCGTTAAAAAGTGGCGCAAATGCGCCGTTTTTAGCCACGCCAACTCCCGGGCGTCTCTTTTGCCCGGGAGTATAAATACCACGTAAAGGCCTGGGAGTCATTTTTTAGACGGGAACGCCTCCCTTGCATATCATTAACGCAAGGAAGGGGTTCACGCTAAAAAATGACGCACATTCCGGGAACTTTGGCGCTATTCGCCTCTAACGCCATAGTATAAATATGGCGTTAGTTGGCGTTAGTTTTGCGTCGAAATTGCGTCAAAAAAAACGACGCAATTTCGGCGCAAACGGAGTATAAATATGGCCCTTAATGACGGGTTTGTTGATTTTAGGGAGGCCTGGAAACCAACAGGTCTAAAACATTTATAATGGTTCATGGCTCTGTTACTGTGAAGAGTTGCTCTATCTATATTGAGGCCCTTCGAGCAGCGCAGTCCTTCCCCTCCTTAGGCATCACTTTTCAGGATGATCTTAGCTGGAATAAATACTTGGCTAATAGGTGTTCGAACTTCAAACGTGCCGCTGGGTCGATTTATAATGTTTCAGCAATTATAGGGAATAGCCCATTCATTCGCTTATTGAGCTTTATAAACATAGATGTGTCCCTCTTCTGATATGGTGCTGGGATTTGGGGCTGCACAAATGCTGGAAACTTGCAATTAGAAGAAATCAGGGTGTAGCGTACGCTCTTAGAGCTTCCAGCCACCAGCAGCTATACTAAGGTGCAGGAAGAGCTTGGCATAGACTTCGTCGACGATCATATCAAGATATCCCATTATTACATTAGTGCTCAGTCATCTCTGTGTAGAGCTCTAATTTAAGATTGGTTCGAGTGCATCCAGGGTCCTTCGCTGCCATGGTTTCAGTATATTCGGACTACCCTTTCCATTCTTGGCAGACCCAGACTTTTTACGGATCCTACTCTTATCACGATGCACTCGGTCGGAGATCTGCCCCAAGTGCAGACATTCCACTCCGGGTGCGGAGAGTACACTCCAGTTGCGGAATGGAATCTCTGCACTCAGTGGGGGGGAGATTCCGCCCTGAGTGTGGAGATTTCGCCCAAGTGTGGACGTAAAGATACTACTCGTAACTTACCTTTGTGAATACCGAAAAATCATCAACTTGGGCTTTTGGTCTAAACTTAAACCAAAAGTCAAAGTTTACCTTTGTGAATCGGGCTCCTAGTGATCTGCACATTCGGGGGACTTCTACTTGAGTCATTCCTCCTCTCATGGAAGGTAAGAGCCAGAGATGGTTCATGAAAATTATCACTATTTGATTGGGAGCTTTAAGGAGAGGGTTTTTGAAGGGCTCTCATTCATAGTAAATGTTCTGCATCATAGGATCTGCACTGGTAGTCTTAAACGTAAAATACTCCAGCCAGCATGCGGGACCCAAACTATTCTTCAGTGTAGTATGAGTACAGCTGACGCTGGAGGTTGAGGCTTACTCTCAAATGTAGGATCACCTCTATTGTGCAAACAGTTAAGATGTCACTGATGTTTTCTTTGGAGAACAACTAATTTATAACATAAAGTCTATAGTGCAGCACGTAGCAGAACAAGCATTGGCAAATCCAACTTGTCTAGCCTTGACAGGCATGTGCAGTAGTTACTTTTTTTTATTTGTAATCATGTGCCAGAAAAATAAAAGGAAATAAGAAAATATGCCATCATCAAAATAAAACCACCTTATGCTTGCTATAAAAAATTTAGATTTATAAAAGATTCAGTGGTGTACCGCTGTAGTGCTGGTGATTTTGTAAACAATAGCCCTTCCAGGAGACAAGAATAAATCACAGTCTAACCAAGCATTCTCACTAGAGGGTGCTACAATATTAGAATGCTTCCTATACACTTAATAACAGCAACATAAAAAGCAGATGGAAAATAAAGTCCCAACAAACCAAGCAGTCGAAGAGCAAGCAAAATAAATGTCTTCTAATACATTTTAAAATAAATACAAAACCATAAAATGAACTAACTTGTCACTGAGTGGAAAGGGACTTTGTTGTGAGCAAACTTGGTGCAGTCAATCAAAGTGAAGGGCTGCCCTGTTGCCCCAGGCTCTACGCTGTGTTGGGCAGAAGCTAAATGGGAATGCCAGCTTTACCACCATAGATGAAGCCTGCTGACCAAAAACCCTTCTGTGACTTTCTATTATGTATTTTTATTTTGGAAAAACAACAGTCTGGAGAGACAGATAAAGCCTGCTCAAAGAGTAGAACCAAAATGTTTGACATGAGCAATAGCTAATGCTAAACCCTTGAAGAAGAGAGAAGAACAATACATGAAAATGGGGCCTTCTGGTTCAAGAGTGCATCAGGGTAAGAAAGACAGAGTGCGCCTTTAAAGAGTAAGGCAGACATCATGTTACTAGGTTACCGGTAACCATTCAGCATCAACCGAGACAGAGAGTTTACCTGTTGTCACAAGATGTGTGCTGCTTGAGGTGGTCCCAGATGTTGAAGAGGTGGTGATGGTCGTTACTGTAGAGTCGCTCCCTGTTAAAAACACATACATATCACTTGTGCAAGGACAGGTAGACTTCAACACTAATTACCTCTAACTGTAGCACTAGAATTGCTGACACAAATAGTAATCACCCCCCATGAGGTTGACATATATGTTTTGCCTCCCTTTGCTAACTTCTAAATGGTGACTCTAACCTGTGTGACCGGCACCTCTGAAGTGAAATGTCAATAAAGATTGAAATTGTGAATTTCCTAGGGATACGTAGACGGTTGACTGGTTATGACTCACGCCTCTAGGCACACACCTCTCCTGCTGCTCAAGTCCCTCCTTCATGTTCATGTCTCTGCCTGGAGAGGCGGCGGATCTGTGAGCCTGCTGAGGTGAGGCTGGCCTGGCCCCCTGGCTCTGCCGGCGGCCTCGCCTGACCCTGGAATTATGTGATTTTGCGTCCACTGCATTTTCTGCACAAATGGAGATCTGACACATTTGCAACTTAATTCATCATCTGCGGCATAATCTGCAGATTTTAAGAAAATAATGTTTCTATTTTACACATGAAAAGTTGCAAAAAGCGCAGCAAAACGTTGTCGCGCAGTGGAAGGCTCTCGGCAAAGGTTCACTGGTCCCCTTTCTGTTGCTTAATTGAGATATAAAACTGGTACTAATGAGGTGAAATCTGTGCTCAGACAGTGTTAAAAATGCAAATAATTTAGCGAACACTGACAAATCATTTGGGGCCAGATGTATCAAACATTTTTGCGATCGCTTCTTGGATTTGCGACTACATACCTAATACCGAATCGCAGAGGTATGTATGATTGTTTAGTGGCTGTGAATGCAGTCGCAAAACAATCGCAGGTCCCACGGACCACTGCCTACTCTTAGAACAATGAATAGAAAACTTTTCATAAATATTTTTTAAATGCATCAATTTTTCCTTTAAGGAAAATGGGCTGCATTTAAAAAATAAAAAAAAAGATTGCATTATTGAAAAGCAATCACAGACATGGTGGTCTGCAGAGCCCAGCAAGCCACCATCCCTGTGACTGTAGCCATTCGCAATGGCTCGCAAATTGCGACCTACCTCATGAATATTGTTGAGGTGGGTCCATTTGCAGGTCCTTGCGAATCGCAGTATGAAACTCCTGGAGTTTCATACATTCCAATAGTGATTACGTAATTGCGATTCGCAAAAGTTCGCAATTAGGTAATCGCTATTGGATAAAATGATACATCTGGCTCTTGGTCCTCCCATGCTGTATAATTCCAACGGCACATAGCAAGGGCAGTGTCCTTTTCACACGAAGACAGACAATAAAGGGACCTTTGCTGAACCAGCGTCCCTCACCTCCATTCACAGGGCAGGTCCAATGCTTTCAACTGAGACACGTGTCTGTGGGTCACCAAAGAGCGCCCCCTCCTGTCTCAGAGCGAGTTGTTTAATTCATTTTTTTATAGCGCAAACCTGGTCCAAGGGAATTAGTGCGTTTTACACCAGGCCCTGACATTTTACTTGTAAGCTAAACTTTACGCATTTTCTTTATTCAACCACAAGGATGTGAAATTATTTGCCCAGAATCCGGGGCTGTTGAGCTGTGGCCAGGATCTGATCTTGGTTCTCCAGCTGTGAAACCGGAAACTCCAACCTCTGGGTCACATCTATTCACTAATAACCAGTGTCTGCTGGAAGGCCGGTCCCAGCACACTCACTGGACATTCCCTTATACATCATAACCTCAATACATTCAACTGTATGTAATCGTGTGAATACAAGTAAAACGAAAAAGGGGAAACTATGTACTGGTGCCTTGGATTTAGGCAGTTAAATGGGTTACAGCTGTAGTTGGCTCTGTATCTGAAAGTATTCCCACCTAACAGTTGTCGCCCACAGAGTCACTGGAAACAGTCACCAGCCTTATGCATGCTCCTCATGGAAACAGTGCAACAACCCCACCAGGCAAGAACAGCAACGCCAGAATCATTCTGCGGTACCCCTGCCTGGCCATACTCTTGGCCATTTACAGCGTTACATCAAACACACTAAAGGTATGCTTGCAAATAGTTTAAAGCACTGACAATCACACTGGGGAGGACCCCAACCTGTCATTGTCTCCCACTATCTCACTCTAGACAGAAGTCCACCTTATGGACATCCTCCTGGGAATTTTCATTCCACACTGCCATGTGATGCCCCCTCCTGAAGAGAACACAAGCAACCCCAAACCGGTTTCAGCCTAGTCAGGCTTCATCAGGGAGACATAGCTTGGATCCTGTGAGCAAGGGACCCATGAGGAGATCTAAGGAGGTTGAAACTAGTGTTGGGGTGCTTGTGGTCCCCATCTTGAGGGCATGTAGCCTGAAAGCTTAGTCTGGACTTTTCATACTGGAGCAGGACCAAGACTGATATGCAGATCAGGTCTTGGTCTAGAGTGGCATAGTGAGCAAAAATAGTGATCTAAATGTGGCCCAAACAATTGACAGTGGCAGTGACAGTCTCATCCATCACTGGGTTCATTGTTCCATCTATTTTAAGGATATAAAAGACACATTCACAGTATGCCAGGCTCTGCAAAACCTCAGATTCCTCCTAACTTGGGAGAAATTATAGCTAATTCCATATTTGGACCAAGCATTTATAGGGGCCAAGTTCTGCACAGATCTAGGGATGGATTGTATCCTATCAGATGGAATACCCTCCCTTAATTCTCTGCTAATGCCAAGAAGCAGGTTACAGAGTCACGTATGCATAAAAGCATAAAAGCAACAAGAGTTGGGGTGCTCTGGCCGTGTCTCCGCCTCATACCACCATCTACCGTCTCATTGGAAATCCTGTATTGAGGAACCTGACATTTGTGATTTCTGTCTCTCAGAACATCAGAAGGGAATGGTCATGGTGGTTGGTGGACTCAAGCCTGATGAAAGATGATTTCCTGGACCCTCCTTTTCAGAAACGTTTAACCACAGACATCATACAAATGAGAAGGGAGGCCACCTCTGTGGTTCAAAGACAATGAATAAAGTTGGAGGCAAATCATTCATCCAATTAGAGAGTGATGTCTGCAATTTCCCAGGCTCTTATAGCATTCCCTCCTCTCTTGCGGGCCATGGATGTATTAGTTTGTTAAGACAACGATGGGACTTGCTTGGACATAAACTGACAAGGGAAAACACATTGCCAACCCCTATCAAAAATAGCATAAGTCTTGGGGCATCATTCAATCTCTTTTATTAGATATGATCCCTGACAGGTTTCAGAAACTTCCCTCATAGACTGTCTGAACTGAGTGCTTCCCTCCTCTTTGAACTTCCAGCTACATTTAGATCCATTTTGGTTCTTGAATCTCCAACTAGAGATTCCATGGATGGACCAATTTACATCCCAGTCAGGTATTCTTCTTCCTCAATTTTTCACCAGATGAACACATCCAATGGCGTGGAAGATAATGGACCTCTTCTTCAGGTGGCCCACAGTTCTCCTTAATGTATTTCATCTTATTCCCCTCCTCCAATGGGTGCTAAGGAAGATTCAGAAGTAGAGGGATCACATATTATAAATTCTAATTGTGCCATTCTTGCCAAGATACCACAGTTTTGTGTACTAAGCAGGTTGTTAGGCCCTCTACTGTGGCCAGATCGCCACTGAACTACAACTTTGAGAATCCATCTAACAGTTTGGAGCTCAAGTGATTCTGCCTTAAGCAAAAAGGTTGTTTCTAAGATGTAACAGCGGGAATAGAATAATGTTTCAGACCTTCTAGTTTATCTGGTTAGTTTCATCTAGTTGGACATTTTATATTCAGTAGTACTCCACAAACCTTTTTGGGTGCCCTTTCTTCTGTTCCGACTTTTCTGGGAAGCATTTGTAAAATATGTGTCGGCATCCTTCTTCAAAGTGCAATGGGCTGCCATTAGAGCAGTAAAAGTGCCTGATCAGGCTTTAGAAGAAATAGAAAGCTGTCACCTTCATATTTTCCAATGGCATAAACCAGCTCCTAGCTTCCCGTCTGAGATCTCCAGTAGGTCTCAAGAAAGCCTACAACAGTATCGCTTGGAATCCTTGGATTCACTGGCTTTTCATTTCCTCTCTGAATTCTTTTTACAGGCAGCAACTGTGGCTCTGTGTTTATGGGAATTGAAATCTTTAGCAACTGACAAATCAAACCTAATGGGTTTTCCATACACTGTAGTTTTAGGACCTGGCCAGGGTTCCATCTGATTTGTTCTCCTTTTCACTTGGATTAGGAGATAATGGTGCCTGTTTTTTTTCAGAAGGCAGCCTCTCACGAAGAGGCAAACTGGCCCACGCTAGACATAAGTCGAGCCTTATTGATTTATCTAGGGCACCCTCGTACAATCTGAAGTATTTTTATTTTTGATGTCCCTTATTGATTACTTGGGACAGGAAGTAAAGATTACAAACCTTCCATCTATCCCCTTAACCAGTGGGTGACAGTGAAGACTTTACAAGAGAAATGGGAGAAGGCATAACCGCTGGATCTGGTCCTGGACAGTTCGGTGTGTGTTCTAAGTCCTATTAGGGTGATCCAACCTGCCCAGTGTGTCCGAAATGTGTCATTAATTGACACATAAAGTAGAACCTAATATTCTACATCGTGCTACGTCTACCAGCCCAACTTGTAATAAATGAAAACATTTGCCATTATTTGTGCTATAATTCATTGAGAGCCCTAATGCTGTTATGCTGAAAATAATATCACTTAGCCAGTGTGCTTTAAAAGGTTAGTTTTCCACAAATAGGCCAGATACATGACTGCTGAGCACAAGTAATTTTGACCTGGCTTTAATGATGTCAACCCCCCGCATGGCATGTCAGCCCACTTCCGAGGCTTGAGTCTATTGCGCCCCAGATGGGCTTCCTTTGCCAGCGGTCCATCATAGTCAGTATGAGGCCCTTTAGGGCACTCAATACATGACTTTACTGTCATAGGTGGCTCCAACAAACCTAAAGGTACCTCCATTTTTATAATAAACTTTGCTGCAGTTTCAAAAGAGCAGTTTTTAAAGGAAACCTTAGTCTCTGCTGTCTGGTGTTCAAGTTCTTCTATCTTTTCTATGGGATGAATGCCCTGCGGGCACAATGTTATGGACAGCCTTGCTCCACATGCCCCAGTGGACTTTCAGTGCTGGAGCGGATAGATGGAGAGGCAGCTGGAACCATGGGTAGGAGATCCAGGGTGAAGCAGCCATCTTGTACAGCCCGAGCAGCCATCTTGTACAGCCCAAGAAGCCATCTTGTACAGCCCGAGCAGCCATCTTGTACAGCCCAAGTAGCCATGTTGAATTTCCCATGCTCCCTATGACACCTATAGCCACTCCTGAACTGTAAGCTAACATCACTGTGCATGCTGAGGCTTGTAGATAAAATACTGAAATGATAAATCTGAAATTACAAATCCCAAAATGGAAAGTTTTTTTAGCTGAAAAATTAAGGCTGTGTTTCTGAGTCATGCATAACAGATTGCCTCTTACCATTTGTCTCTTTCATTTTCTGATACAAAATTACTGACACGAAACAAGTGGGAAATAGAAACACAGTTGGTACATCAAAAATAATTTAAAAGAAAACATTGGTTATTTGCTTCCGATCACAGACCATACAATGTATGCTCTCTACCGACTCAGTGGAATGCGACTAAAAAATGAACCAGTATTCCTAAAAGGTTCTAAAACAGCTTTCTGCACAAGAAGTTGTGTTTTGAACATTACACCATCTAGGAAAGTACTAGGGCAGACATCATGTTACTTTGTTACCAAGAAACCAATCAGCAGAAATCTAGACACAAAGGTTACCTGTTGTCTCAAGAGTTGTGATGTATGTGGTGTTCTCAGCTATTGTGGGTGCAGGGCTTGTGACGAGGGGCGTTGTTGTAGTGCTGCTTGAGGTGGTCCCAGGTGTCTCAGATGCAGAGGTTGTAGTGGGCGATGTTGTAGTGCTGCTTGATGTGGCCCCAGGTGTCTCAGATGCAGAGGTTGTAGTGGGCGATGTTGTAGTGCTGCTTGAGGTGGTCCCAGGTGTCTCGGATGCAGGGCTTGTAGTGGGCGATGTTGTAGTGCTGCTTGATGTGGCCCCAGGTGTCTCAGATGCAGAGGTTGTAGTGGGCGATGTTGTAGTGCTGCTTGATGTGGCCCCAGGTGTCTCAGATGCAGAGGTTGTAGTGGGCGATGTTGTAGTGCTGCTTGAGGTGGTCCCAGGTGTCTCAGATGCAGAGGTTGTAGTGGGCGATGTTGTAGTGCTGCTTGAGGTGGTCCCAGGTGTCTCAGATGCAGAGGTTGTAGTGGGCGATGGTGTAAGGCTGCTTGATGTGGCCCCAGGTGTCTCAGATGCAGAGGTTGTAGTGGGCGATGTTGTAGTGCTGCTTGAGGTGGTCCCAGGTGTCTCGGATGCAGGGCTTGTAGTGGGCGATGGTGTAGTGCTGCTTGAGGTGGTCCCAGGTGTCTCGGATGCAGGGCTTGTAGTGGGCGATGTTGTAGTGCTGCTTGATGTGGCCCCAGGTGTCTCAGATGCAGAGGTTGTAGTGGGCGATGTTGTAGTGCTGCTTGATGTGGTCCCAGGTGTCTCAGATGCAGAGGTTGTAGTGGGCGTTGTTGTAGTGCTGCTTGAGGTGGTCCCAGGTGTCTCAGATGCAGAGGTTGTAGTGGGCGATGTTGTAGTGCTGCTTGATGTGGCCCCAGGTGTCTCAGATGCAGAGGTTGTAGTGGGCGATGTTGTAGTGCTGCTTGATGTGGCCCCAGGTGTCTCAGATGCAGAGGTTGTAGTGGGCGATGTTGTAGTGCTGCTTGAGGTGGTCCCAGGTGTCTCAGATGCAGAGGTTGTAGTGGGCGATGTTGTAGTGCTGCTTGATGTGGCCCCAGGTGTCTCAGATGCAGAGGTTGTAGTGGGCGATGGTGTAAGGCTGCTTGATGTGGCCCCAGGTGTCTCAGATGCAGAGGTTGTAGTGGGCGATGTTGTAGTGCTGCTTGAGGTGGTCCCAGGTGTCTCGGATGCAGGGCTTGTAGTGGGCGATGGTGTAGTGCTGCTTGAGGTGGTCCCAGGTGTCTCGGATGCAGGGCTTGTAGTGGGCGATGTTGTAGTGCTGCTTGATTTGGCCCCAGGTGTCTCAGATGCAGAGGTTGTAGTGGGCGATGTTGTAGTGCTGCTTGATGTGGCCCCAGGTGTCTCAGATGCAGAGGTTGTAGTGGGCGATGTTGTAGTGCTGCTTGAGGTGGTCCCAGGTGTCTCAGATGCAGAGGTTGTAGTGGGCGATGTTGTAGTGCTGCTTGATGTGGCCCCAGGTGTCTCAGATGCAGAGGTTGTAGTGGGCGATGTTGTAGTGCTGCTTGATGTGGCCCCAGGTGTCTCAGATGCAGAGGTTGTAGTGGGCGATGTTGTAGTGCTGCTTGAGGTGGTCCCAGGTGTCTCGGATGCAGGGCTTGTAGTGGGCGATGTTGTAGTGCTGCTTGAGGTGGTCCCAGGTGTCTCGGATGCAGGGCTTGTAGTGGGCGATGGTGTAGTGCTGCTTGATGTGGCCCCAGGTGTCTCAGATGCAGAGGTTGTAGTGGGCGATGTTGTAGTGCTGCTTGAGGTGGTCCCAGGTGTCTCGGATGCAGGGCTTGTAGTGGGCAATGGTGTAGTGCTGCTTGATGTGGCCCCAGGTGTCTCAGATGCAGAGGTTGTAGTGGGCGATGTTGTAGTGCTGCTTGAGGTGGTCCCAGGTGTCTCAGATGCAGAGGTTGTAGTGGGCGATGTTGTAGTGCTGCTTGAGGTGGTCCCAGGTGTCTCAGATGCAGAGGTTGTAGTGGGCGATGGTGTAAGGCTGCTTGATGTGGCCCCAGGTGTCTCAGATGCAGAGGTTGTAGTGGGCGATGTTGTAGTGCTGCTTGAGGTGGTCCCAGGTGTCTCGGATGCAGGGCTTGTAGTGGGCGATGGTGTGGTGCTGCTTGAGGTGGTCCCAGGTGTCTCGGATGCAGGGCTTGTAGTGGGCGATGTTGTAGTGCTGCTTGATGTGGCCCCAGGTGTCTCAGATGCAGAGGTTGTAGTGGGCGATGTTGTAGTGCTGCTTGATGTGGCCCCAGGTGTCTCAGATGCAGAGGTTGTAGTGGGCGATGTTGTAGTGCTGCTTGAGGTGGTCCCAGGTGTCTCGGATGCAGGGCTTGTAGTGGGCGATGTTGTAGTGCTGCTTGAGGTGGTCCCAGGTGTCTCGGATGCAGGGCTTGTAGTGGGCGATGGTGTAGTGCTGCTTGATGTGGCCCCAGGTGTCTCAGATGCAGAGGTTGTAGTGGGCGATGTTGTAGTGCTGCTTGAGGTGGTCCCAGGTGTCTCGGATGCAGGGCTTGTAGTGGGCGATGGTGTAGTGCTGCTTGATGTGGCCCCAGGTGTCTCAGATGCAGAGGTTGTAGTGGGCGATGTTGTAGTGCTGCTTGAGGTGGTCCCAGGTGTCTCGGATGCAGGGCTTGTAGTGGGCGATGGTGTAGTGCTGCTTGAGGTGGTCCCAGGTGTCTCGGATGCAGGGCTTGTAGTGGGCGATGTTGTAGTGCTGCTTGATGTGGCCCCAGGTGTCTCAGATGCAGAGGTTGTAGTGGGCGATGTTGTAGTGCTGCTTGATGTGGCCCCAGGTGTCTCAGATGCAGAGGTTGTAGTGGGCGATGTTGTAGTGCTGCTTGAGGTGGTCCCAGGTGTCTCGGATGCAGGGCTTGTAGTGGGCGATGTTGTAGTGCTGCTTGAGGTGGTCCCAGGTGTCTCGGATGCAGGGCTTGTAGTGGGCGATGGTGTAGTGCTGCTTGATGTGGCCCCAGGTGTCTCAGATGCAGAGGTTGTAGTGGGCGATGTTGTAGTGCTGCTTGAGGTGGTCCCAGGTGTCTCAGATGCAGAGGTTGTAGTGGGCGATGTTGTAGTGCTGCTTGAGGTGGTCCCAGGTGTCTCGGATGCAGGGCTTGTAGTGGGCAATGGTGTAGTGCTGCTTGATGTGGCCCCAGGTGTCTCAGATGCAGAGGTTGTAGTGGGCGATGTTGTAGTGCTGCTTGAGGTGGCCCCAGGTGTCTCAGATGCAGAGGTTGTAGTGGGCGATGTTGTAGTGCTGCTTGAGGTGGTCCCAGGTGTCTCGGATGCAGAGGTTGTAGTGGGCGATGTTGTAGTGCTGCTTGAGGTGGTCCCAGGTGTCTCGGATGCAGGGCTTGTAGTGGGCGATGGTGTAAGGCTGCTTCCTGTTCAACGCACAGACATACAATGTCAGTGACGAGGGAGCAGACAGGCTTCAACACTATCCACCCCTATGTGTAACATTTGGATTTCTTTTTTTAAAACTTGTCATTAAGTAGAAGGGTCATTGGATACAAATAACGCTTAGTTACCTGTGTATTAATACAAAAGACTGGATGAATTACTTTAGAAATACAAATGCAAAAAGAAAAAGCTGGAGAAAATATACAGTCCCTTCCAATGCCCAATTTACAACTACAATTTCATTATAAGGTCACATTTAAAACAGATTATCCAGTGCATAAACCTAAAGCCTTCAAAATACAACAGCTAGACTGTTGCTTCGGGCACAAAACTGTTTGTTTAGAGACAATTCTGGCCACAAATAGGCTCTCCAATACCTTCACCTGTTGTAACTTTGCAAACCATTGAGCGAAGGAGAGTACAACCCTAAAGTTCCAGTCTTGCAATGCTAATGATTTAGTGATCAGCAGGGCAAAAAATACAAACTGTTGCTGCTGGTGCAGGGATTCTACAGGTACAGCAGGACTGTGCTTTGGGATGATAGGAGGTCAGGGAATGAGGGCCTCATTTACAAGAACCTGATGCAGCAGCATCGATGTTTCAGATCCTTGGGCTTCCCTAGGATCCCCTAACACCGACATGGATGCTCTGTATTTACAATACTGAGCTCCATGGCGTACGTTTTCACAGATGCGTCAGAAATTTGGATGCATCTGTTGGTGCTAAACGCATTAAATGCTGGGGTAGCATCCAAATCACCAATGTGATTTTCAAAATGTCCTTTAGTTCTGTGTCCTTGGGAGAACCCTAAAGCCTGTGGTTCAAAACGCATTGACAGAGATCCAGGGGGAGCTTTAAAGGACATTTTGGACACACAGGTAATCAGGAACATTGAAAGAAGTGCATCCCTGTGAAGTACTACATTGGACATTGGCAACCTCTGGTTTCATTTTATTCATAGGGGCACCAAAAAAGGACCCTTGTGTAATTTACATAAGCCCCTTATTGTTGCTTTTTTTAAATGTTCAGAGCGAGGACACATGTGGATGTGTATTTGTTCTATACATCTATAATCTTCATCCCAGTATGTTTATGTAATGTATGTTTAGGTATGTGTATAGGGCTCCTAAAGAAAAGACAATGTCAATGTAATGTCCAGCTTTATTTGTTCTGTTTTCCCCTGTACAGCAATGTGTATAAAAACATAGCTGAAAAAATAGCATAAAAAACTATGTAGCAAATAAATAGTGATCACATCCATTAATTGAGGTGTTCACGTTCACAAATTCGAATTTTCTTAAAGTATGGTCAGCACTTGCACTCTTTTTGAGGTTCATACTTTTAGAAAGTTGGCATTTCCCTACCTTTACCCCTTTGTGCCTGCAGCCTGTCTTGGGGCTTGCGAATGGGTCTAGCTGACAGTTAGACTTTGTGAATTCCTCCCAGACACTCACACAGTAGAGGGATTAGGTGAGCTTCCAAGGGCATACCGCTGGCAGTATGGGGCTGCGGAGCTGAGCACAGTCCGACTTACACCTGAATAGGCTGTGCTCAGTCTTCACACAAATGGCCTAATCACCCTTTATTGCCACTGCAGCCAGCTTGGAGCCAGCGTAGGAGAGTCAGGAAATTCTTTGCACTTCAAAGAGCCTTTTCAGAAGCTTGTCCCAACTTCCAGAAGAAGGGCACCAGGGTATAAAAATAGGACCTTCAGACCCACTCTTCAGTTCACTATTGGACCTTTGGAATGGCTTTCAGAGGACTGCCTGCTGTGCGACCTGCTGTGCACACTACCTGGAAGGACTGCTCTGCCTCCCGAAGCCTGCCTTGAACCTACACAGGCCATCCCTGCTGCTGAACCCTGCATCTTCACCTGCACCCACGACTACTAGAAGTGACTTCAAGAGTTAGTTTGCTGGTCTCCTGCTCAGAGCCACATGGACAGAAAAGGCTCCCACCATCTTGAATCCACATACGGATCCAGCCTGAATGAGTCTTGAACCCCCAGGAGGTGTTCGATCAGGCCTGTACACTCGGTTCTGGTGCTAAATGTACTCAGATGGGCAATTTACAAAACTGAGAACTTAGACAATATTTGGCCAAAAAGTGCTCTGAAAACCAGGAGGAGACTGGGACCAACCGGCTTACTGATCCGCCTGAGGTGCTTTACATGTCAGATTGACTTTGTGGCTTCTCTCACAATGTCCTTCTCTGCAGCGTGATACAAGGTGTATGTGACCTCGCAGAATTGTCTTAGGCTACGGTTCCCTTCCTTGTACCAATGGAGATTTTTAACTTCCATTTTGGTGACTAGGTTCGAATGTAGAAATCTCAATTGTGGCTTTCACTCAAGTCCATCGGGCAATGAAGCTCCCTTCTTGGGCACCTCTTGTAGCCTTGCCCTGCTGAACTTTACCTTCTCAGATATTTTTCTTTAAGAAGATAAGCGCTGACAGGGTCCGGTCCATTTCTGGTGTCTGAACTGAGCTCCATCACAATCAGCCTTAACTTACCACTTTGACCCTATCCTGCGTGACTAGATGTCCGCTGTTGGTGCTTTTATCTTGTAGACACTATTTTTCACTTAAAATGTTTTAAATTATAACTCTGGTTCCATCTTATTGGAGTTTTTGCTGTTTTGGTGTCAAATATTGTGCTAATATTTAGTCTATATTTCTAAATTGGTTTGCCATTTTTCTTGTGTTGTGTTTTCACTTTAGTACTGTTTTTGTATGGCATAAATACTTTACACATTGCCTTTAAGTTAAGCCTGGGTGCTTTCTGTGCCAAGCTGCACACGGTCAAGGCAAGGTTAATTTAGTGCCTTTGTGTGGTTCACCCTACAAGGATATGTGGCTGTCAAGCAACTACACAATTTCTCACAATTTGAAAACAGTTTTTTGCACAAGTTGTGTTTTGATGATTACACTCTTTAGGATGGTACTAGGACAGACATCATTTTACTATGTTAGCAAGAAACCATTCAGTAGAAACTGAGACACAAAGTGTACCTGTTGTTATAAGATATGCGCTGCTTGAGGTGGTCTCAGGTGTTAAGTTTTCAAAGCTTGTGGTGGTTGTTGTTGTAGGCTCGATTTCTGTTAAAAGCAGATACATACAATGTCAGTGACGAGAGGGCAGACAGGCTTGAACACTCCCTACCTCTCCATTAACATTAGAATTAGTGATATAAATAATAACCCTTCATAAGGTAGACAAATGCATTGCCTCCTCATACTAACTACTAAGCGGCGAGTCTAACCTGTGTGACAAGCATCTCTAAAGTAAAATGTCAATAAAGTTTTAAATCTTGTATGTCCTGAGAATGCTTAGACATTTGACTCTATTTATAACTCACTCCTGTAAGCATATACCTCCCCTCTTACTTACCATCTTTCTTTCATTTTATGTCTTCACCTGGAGACGGTGCAGATATGCGAGTCTGCTGAGGTGAGGCAGAATGTGTCCCTCTCTTCTCTGCCTGCAGCCTCGATTTACCCATGAGCAACACCACTGGAATTATATGAGTTTGCATCCACTGCATTTTCTGCCTAAATGTGGATTTGTCACATTTGCCACTTAATCCGTCATCTGCTGTATAACCTGCAGACTTTAAGAAAAAGATGTTTCTACCTTCAACCTATCAAAAGTTACTAAAAGTGAAGCAAAACATTGCTGCATAGTGGCAGGCCCTCGGCAAAGGTTCATTCGTCATCTTTCTGTTGCTTATTGCTGAATTGGGATATAAGATGGGTACTTATGAGGTGAAGCCTTTACTCAGACAGTGTAAACATGTAAAAATGAAAAATTATTGAAGTATAACAAGACTAATTTATGTCATGTTATGCTGCATAATTTGCCTCCTCTTGCTGCACAACTTAGTTAACCCTGACACATAATTTGTTCCTCTCATGCTGCATAATTTTAATGGCCCTCTAGGAAAGGGCAGAGTCTTTTTCATATGAAGACAGAGAGTAAAGGAACCTATGCTCATCAAGCATTCCTCACCATTTATTAACAGGGCAGGTCAGTGCTTTCAATTGAGGCCTGTGCCTGTGGGCCACAAAAGAGCCTCCCTCTTTTCTCAGGGTGTGTTTCTTAATTATTTTTTTACAGTGCAAACTTGGCCCAAAGGAATTACAGCACTTTACACAAGACCTTAACATTTTAAGTGAAAGCAAATATTACACATTTTTAATTCAGTCCCAAGGATGTCAAATGTTTTGCCCAGAGCTACAGGCTGTTGAGCTGTGGTCAGGATCTGATCTTGGTTCCCATGCTATAAAGTTGGCAACTCTAACCTCTAGGTCCCATCCCTTCACTAATAAACATGTGTTCCATCACAAAGAAGCTCAACATTGTCTTACACACAAAACATCAATAGTTCAAACTGTACAAAATTGTGTGAATAAAAGAAACCTTGTTCCAGTACTTCGGACTGAGACAATTAAATGGGTTACAGCTGTAGCTGGCACTGTGGGGGTCATTCTGACCCCGGCGGGCGTCGGGCGCTGCCCGCTGGGCGGAGACCTCCAAAAGACCGCACCGCGGTCAAATGACTGCGGCGGTCATTCTGACTTTCCCGCTGGGCGGGGGGGCGACCGCCAAAAGGCCGCCCGCCCGCCCAGCGGGAAAGCCCCAGCAACGATGAAGTCGCACCCGTCGCGATTTTCAGTGTCTGCTAGGCGGACACTGAAAATCATTATGGGGCCCTGTTAGGGGGCCCCTGCACTGCCCATGCCTGTGGCATGGGCAGTGCAGGGGCCCCCAGGGGCCCCACGACACCCGTTCCCGCCATCCTGTTCCTGCCGGTTTTTACCGCCAGGACCAGGATGGCGGGAAAGGGTCGGAATCCCCATGGCGGTGCTGCGAGCAGCGCCGCCATGGAGGATTCTTTGGGGCAGGGGTAAACCGACGGGAAACCGCTGGTTGCCCTTTTCTGATCGCGGCGGTCAGAAAGCACCGCCAGCCTGTTGGCGGTGCTTCCACAGCACTCTGCCCTGGCGGTTTTCAACCGCCAGGGTCAGAATGACCGCCTGTATCCGGAAGCATTCCCACTTAACAGTTGTCGCCCACAGTGCCACTCTAAACAGACACCTGTCTTATGCAAATCAGTACTGACCCTGCTTCTCATGGGAACAGTGCAACAACACTGCCAGGCAGGCACAACAAACCCAGAATGATTTTGAGCAAGCAAGAGACCCATACTCTGGGCCACTTAAATTGTTATATCAAACACACAAAAGGTGATGGGAGGAATGAGTGCAAATAGTTTAAAGCACTGGCAGTCACACCGGGGAGGATCCTGATTTATCATTTTCTCCCACTAGACAGACTCCCACCTTATGAAGATCAGTACTGACCCTCACCTTCCTAGGAAATGCTCATCCCACACTGCCATGTGATGCCTCCTCCTGACACGAGCACAAACAAAAGCAACCCCTTACGGGTTTCAGCCTTGTCAGACTTCATCAGCAAGATTCAGCTTGAATCCTGTGGGAAAGTGAGCAAGGGACCCATGCCTAGGGATACCCATGGCCTCTCAGTGCGTTGCAACAAAAACAACCAAAGGTGGTGGGAGGAATGCATGCAAATAGTGTAATCCGCTGGCATTCTCTCTGGAGGGTATTCCAAGCCATCATTTTTTACTCACTGTGCCACTCTAGAGAGAAGCCCAACTAATGCAAATAATTATGCACACTACTCCTCAGGGGATGACCATCCCTACCCCCAGATGAGGCCTCTCCAGAAGGGAGCACAAGCAATCCCAAAATTAAGCTGTAATTCACTGAGATCTAAGTAGATTGAAACCGGTGTGGGGCTGCTTGTGATCCCCATCTTGCGGGAATGTAGCCTGGAAGCTTGCCAGGACTCTTAATATTGGAGCAGCAGCAATACTGGTATGAAGAAACAGGATGCTGGCAGCCATTACAGGACTCGGGGACTTAGTCCTCTGTCCTGCGCTTTATTTTTTAAAAATGTATAAGGGGCAGGATAAGGATTCTTTGCTCCCCTATGACCTGCGGGGCGCGTCCCAGAGTGATCCCCTGGGGCTAAAATATATATACATATTTGTTTAAACGTGTAGGAGGGAGTCCAATAGTACTGCAAATCTTTTAAACAAAAATAAAGCATAGGTTTGTGTTTTCTGATTAATATTATTTGGAGAATGTGTGCAGCCTCCCTCCTTATATAGGCCCCTGGGACCCCATCCCTTACTGTGTCCTGTGGGGCCCACTCCAGGACAGAGTAGTTTCCCTGCCCATCGAAACATACGAGTGCAGGCAGGGAAACATATGTTTGCACCTGCCTGGCTGGAGCATTTTAAAATGCCTTCCTTGCTTGTAGGAGCTCAAGCAGGGAAGCCACGTGCCCATTCGGCGGGAGATTTAGAAATGCTTTCCCCAGGTAGGAGCATTGCTCTGGCCAGGAGCAAGGCTGGCTCCCGCAGCAGGCAGGAAGCCAGCTGGGGCTGCAGGGTACTTGAAGCTCCCTCCATGGCCCCCAACTAGTGATTTGTTGTTGCCCCATGTTGGCACTAGGGCATCAACTTTTGGTCCTGGAGATGGGGTCTCCTGGGGCCCAAGGAGGTTTGCGGATGGGGTTGCACTCCCTCTCTGCCTAATAACGGAATTTGACCCGGGGGAATGGGATAGCTGGAGCCAATTAAAAGTCAGGGAGGGATG
Source organism: Pleurodeles waltl (assembly GCF_031143425.1). NCBI lineage: Eukaryota > Metazoa > Chordata > Amphibia > Caudata > Salamandridae > Pleurodeles > Pleurodeles waltl. The sequence continues at coordinate 1,172,919,531 of NC_090439.1, forward strand.
CTGCGTGGACCCTCTTCTCTTAATAATTGAATTCGACCCAGGTTTATAGCTCCCTGGGGCTTATTAAGGCTCAAGGAAGGTGCCATGGGCCCCCTCCCCTTAATAGATATGTTTTGACCCTGAAGGATGGTGTCACCAAGGCCTATTTTGGCTCGGAGGAGGGGGGCCCGCATGGTTCCCCTCCCTTTTTTAAAGTAATTTGGCACCGGGGGATGGATCCTCAAGACCTATTAAGGCACAGGACAGGGGAGAAATTTGGTCACAGAAGTGGGGTTTCTGGGACCTATTTAGGTTCAGAGATGGGGCTGTGCACCCCCTCCATTTAACATATATGTTTGAAGGATGGGGCCTATGGGAGCAATATTGACTTGGGAGGGAGGGCTGTGTACCGTGTCGTCTTAATTTAAAAAAAAATTCATTGGGGATGGTGTCCCCAGAGTCAGCTGTGGCTTGGGAAGGGGGGCTGTATTCTCCTCTCCCCTTTAAAAAAGGCCCCAGGGATGTGGCTTAGTGTGAGGGGTGGCGGCAATGAATTAGATGCAGAGCATGACTGCGGGCCAGGTCCGGCGGCCAACGCCTGCTGCAGAAAGATGAAGGGTGTTTGCAGCCGGGGTTTGTTTCCAGCGAGTGTTGATTCTAGACCTGGATACAGGCAATGCTCGGTGTGGGGTTGACCGCTGTGGGATTAGGCGCAGGGCCAACCCCAAAGCACACACAGCACAGCATGGGGTTGGCTGGCCGTGGGGGTGAATGGGTTAAAAAAAAACAAATGTTACAGTGGTGTTATACTTAGGAATTATAATAATATCCTATTTCACATTAAAAACATAGAAATTCACTGAAAAAACAAAGGTTAAAGTATTATTATAGTTAGGGGACCATTTCTGTATAATAAGGCACAGAAATTCCTAACTTGCACCCGCCTTGCACTAGCTATGACCTCAAACATTACATCACTCATGACGTTTTATGACATCATCTATGACTTCACTGATTACATCTCAAATGTCATTATTAAAGACATTACTGATGACATCTTCCAATGAGAGTATTTGTTTTATACTTTACATAGTGGCAGGTAGGTATCATGCTACTTATCTACTTAATTGTGTACATCCTCCTTCCTCCTAATGGGTGTAAATGTTTACAACATGCGTGTGCTTCTAATGCATCGTAGGTGTGTAGAGGTATTTCTGTACAGGATGTTGTGTGCAGGTGACATTCGATGACTTGTGTGCAGTATGTTGATCAGAAGCTTTTTGGTTTTGGAAAACTATTTCCAACAGGGAAAGCATTCTATGTAGTAGATACTAACAATTGTAATCAGTCTTGCGTATTGTTAGTAAAACGCCTCAGGTCAGACTGTGTGCACCAGGGGGCAGAGTTATCAAACTTTCACGTAACGCGTTGTGCGACAGGGAGAGGGCAGGACTGTGCCATCTTTAACATTAAGTGGCGCTGATGATGTTGAATACGGCATATTGCTGTACTCTCCTTGCGTTGATGCACTAGGAGCTGCTTAGTGGCAAAGCAGCCATCCCTGATCATGGAGCGAGGGTGCCTGCGCTGTAGGCAGGATTGTTTCTGTACAGGAAGGGACACCTTCCAGCACACAAACAATCCTCAGAGGCACTTTCCCCTTTCTAAATGTACTAAAGAAAGCAGCACACTCAGAAAGAGGAACTAAAGAGGAGAAATAAACTTATTTCTTCTTGTTGCTCCTCCACTGGGAAGGTGTGGCAATTTGGTGCATTCACAGGTTCAGTAGTCTTTGCAAATCTCAAAATGCACAAACAATCATAGGTGGTTGGGTAGGAACACTGACACTCCCCCCATGGAGCGCCTTCTCACGGCAGAGTGACACAAGACAGTGACTTGTGCTGCCTTGTGTTATCCCAGATTTACCACACAAGGTGGCCTTATGTTGCTTGGTAAATCTGACTGAGCGATTGCTACGTGACGCAAGGGCAGCGCGGCCCCTTGATAAATCTGGCCTATGGCATTTAGCCTTGTTCATGTGCGTAACGAGTCAGCAAAGGAGATCGATCTATGCAGTTTTCCGCAGAGTATGAAGGCTGTGAGTAGCAGGACCTTCATACCTTGGGTTTTAATATGAGTAGCCTCTCTTTGGAGAGATTTTGCACAAGGCGAACACTGTTCTTAGTTGACACTTTTTAATAATGTGTGGTGTGTTCCTCATAAGAGTTTGGCTGTCGGCAAACACTTTGGTGCTGGGTAAAGTAGCTGCAAAGGGTAAACGCTGTTTATGTTACCCACTTTTTTCATGTCCTCTTTATATCTCAGGAGAGATTCACTAACTGTGAAGGGTTTGGTACAGGCTAAAGCTGGTCACAGTAGGGCATCAGTTACGTAACAGAGCCTAAGTATCTGGAGGAAGTTGATTTACCCTGAATATTTGTGTACATCTTGTCCAGTAGGAGTTACCCATCTTTGTGTGGTTGTTCTAAACAAGAGACCAGCAATCCACGAAGTGTATGGAATAGGGCCAGTGCTGCTTATGAGAGAAGCTTGCTTCACCTAAGGGGTTGTATGTGTGATAGCATTAATGATGCGTTATATTATTCTGAGCTATTTGGTACTGAATGTTGTACTTTGAATGCCACACTTCTTTATAGAGGAAGGCATGCAAAAGTAGCTTGGATGATGTCATCAGTGATGTTTAAAACATGTCATGAGTGATGTAATATGTGAGGTCATAAGCAGTGCAAGGTGGGTGTGCAAGTTATAGTTAGTTCTGCTAAATATATCTGGTAAATATCTGTGTTTTTTTAGTTCAGTGTTCTACCAGAAATTATCAACTAACTATCAGGTTTGTCATTTGAGATGTCATCAGTGATGTCTTGAACTATGTCATGGATTATGTCATGAGTGATGTCATATGTAAGGTCATAAGCAGTGCATGATAGTGGCGCAAGCTATAGTTAGCTCTGCTAATATGACTGGTGAGTTTCTCTATTTTTTTTTAGTTCAAAACGATAATGTCGTCACTGGCACATTCACCTAACTATAATGTTATTTTAACTTTTGTTTTGTTTCAGTGAATTTCCAAGGTTTTTTTAAAACAAGAATTAATCTTTTGTCACACCTAACTATAACATTACGTTAGCCTTTGGTTTTTCAGTGAATTTCTAAGGCTTTTTTAATGTAAAGTTATATTTTATTACCACACATAAACCCAAACCCCTCCTGCGGTGAGGCCTTGTGTCAAACACACAGCCAACCTCACACTGTGCACGGCCATTGCCGTGAAGTGCAAAGGGTTGGCAACACTAACTGCAGGCAGCCAGTCTCATGCAGTGCACAGCCTTTCATCACACGCTGTGTGGGGTTAGTCAAGCCAGGTCCTGCATCCAAATCCCCGCATGCAGCCACCCGGAACCAGCCAACCACATGCTAGCCTTTGCTCGTGTGTGGCAGTAGGTTTGCCACAGGCCCTGTGTTGCAACTAGGCCCAGCTTCCAAAACCTTCGAAGCAGCAAACCACACACTGCACAAAGACATTGACCTTCTGCAGGGGGGTGTTGACTACAGGGTTAGGCATGCCACAAGGCCTGTGGCCAAACCCCCAACAGGCTGCCATCCCAGCACTGCACACAGCCTTTGCCATGCACAGCATTGGGTTAGCCTCTGGCCCCATGAATATGTTAAAAGGAGGGGGCATGCAGCCCCCCCTCCAGTCCTAGTAGGTCCCTGGGACTACATCCCCTGGGGCCAAAATACAATTAAAAATAGAAGGGGGCTGCATGGGCCCTCCCAAGCTGTCTTGGGCCCATGGGGACCCCATTCCTCAAGCCTTATTAAGCCCCAAGGATGCCATCCTCTGAAGCCAAATATAGTAATAAAAGGGGAGGGGACCAGGTGGCCACTTCCGAACCTCATTAGGCCCTGAGGACCCCATCTAACAGGGCCATATGTTTTTCAAAAGGGGAGAGGGGCTGTATGCCCCACCCCACCCTGAGCCTTATTAGGCTCTGAGGACCCCATCCCCCGGGGCCTTTTTTTTTTAAAGGGGAGGAGGGACACATGGCCCTGTCCCCAAGCCTCATCAGGGCCAGGGGACCCCATACTCCAGGGCCTTATGTAATTTAAAGGGGAAGCAGGCATTGTGACCCTCTCCCCGAGCATCATTAGGCCCTGGGCACCCCATCCTCCAAAGCCTTATCCTCCACTGAACCTGTTTTGGCTCTGGGGACCCCATCTCTGGGGCCTCCTTTTAAAATAGGTGGGTGCCCCGGTGCCAATGCAGGGCACCCACTATACACAATTTTAGGGGCTTCAGGAAGAGGGCCCCGGCAACCCCAGCAGGTTCCCTGCATGCTGTGGGATCCAGTATTGCTCCCGCCGGGGCGGAAGAGTTATTTATGCTGCTCCCTGGGGGCAAGAGCAATCTTTTGATCTGTTTCTCTGTCTGCATCAGTGCAGGCAGGAATACATCTCAAGTCTGCTTCAGCTGGCAGGAGCATTTTTAAAGCTACTGCCTACTGGGAGCAGACTTTCTGTTCGCTCTTGTTTGACGAGAGTTTAAAAATGCTTCTGCCAGGCGAGAGCAGGCACAAGTTTCAGGGAAACTGCTGATCTCAGAGGTTGGCTCACTGTGACACAGCAAGTGAGCTGGCCCCAGTATATGGGGTGTCTGAGATCAAAACTATCTGGGAGGGGATGGGTGGTAGCTCTCCCTTTTTAGGGTAGAGCGCGCAAAGCGCTCTGTCCCTGTTGTAATCTCTCTATGGGCTTGTAACTAAGCCCATGTCATGCCCATCAGTTTCGTGGGTTTTTGGGCTTGCCTTTTTAAATTCTCTTGATTTCATTAGTGAAAGGCATGCATACGTCACAGCTTTTCTGGTGTTTAGCCCTCCTCGAGCGCACTGGCCAACTACTGAAAATATACGAGGCTCAGTGTTTTCGGTATGGTTTCTGGACTACTTTTTCTCTTTATTTCGTAGGCAGCGTGATCTTGTAGGGCAGTAGTCGAGCGATTTGCATGACATCGACCCTGTTACATGGATAATTGCACTTTTGCCGGTAACATGGATAATTGCACTTTTGCCGATGAGTTTCACTGTAAGCGAACTTCTGTTTCCTTTTGTGTGTCTCTTCAAGTTCATGGCGGCCGTCAGCTCGCTTATGTGGAACTGTTTTACTTTTCATTTTCAGTTTATGTGGCAAGAAAAGTCCGGTTGGCAGAATGTATGCTGAGAACAAATGAGCCAACCTCAAATTCCTCATTGGAATTATTGGTTCAGTCCAGGAGGGAAAGCTTTCTGGACCACAAAGCGCATTTCAAATGCCCGCACGCGCTCTCCCTCTCTGTAGGCTACATTTAATATTTAGATGGATGATTATTTTTCCATATGTATGGGTTTGCAAAGCGCACTGTTCAAATAAGCTGTACTATGTGTACGAGCGTAAAAACCTCCGTATTAAAATGTTTGGAGTCAACTAATCCTAGAGTACACTCGTTTGGCACCAAGGCGCTTCAAGGAGGCCTGCTTGATTCGCAGTAGACCCGTCTGGTTAAGAACACACCCCTCCCAGTTAAATGTGCACGGATTTGTATCTACTACAAAGTTTGCTGAAATGTTACAGCATCCACCAAATGAAAACTAAAATCGAGGTTCGAGTATTTATTTTTGTATGTTAAACTGTCTTCTTTTGGGAGCGCTCTTTATCGAGAGGCTTAACTAAAGACCTGCAGACCATCTTTGGCTCACTGAGCGACAACTGATGCACCTCCTCAGTTAGCTCTTGCCAATGATAGACACCAGCCCTTGTGGGTTCAAAAATATCAGTTTGTTTTGTTTTAATCGCCGCAGATTACTTTTTTTAAAAAGAATAATTCAGAAACGCTTTGCAAGTGTTTTTTAGTTTTTTAAAGTAAGATCTCCCATGCTTTTTTAGTTGGCTCTTAGTGGGTGGTTTGCGGTTTCTCGAGCCACGTTTTATAGCGCCTATTGATAGCGCCTATGGATGTAATTATGGCGAGGTCGTTTTGCGGGATAGACAAAGTGTCAGAACAATGATCGACTTTGATTTGGCTTCGATTTCTTTCCCTTTCTATTATGTGTTTTTTTAATGCTATTTTTATTCAATAGAATAATCAGTTTATAAATGACAGAAGCGATTGTCCCACACATGTCTGCTGTAAAAATTGACCCTTTTCACAAAAGTGCATTACGCTAATTCAGACTAAAACCATATAATTGGGTTGAACGTTTGCCATTTGTGTAGATGCTTAGGTTGGTGATAAGATTCATTAAAGCTTTTAGTAAATGCATTATTTAATTTCTTCACAATTTTGTTCCATATAGTTTGAGAGTGTGCCATGGCCGCACCTTAGACAGATGTCACCCCCTGCTGATTAATCATGATTAAGCAGCAAGGGCTCCCTGATGTTTCATGTGTGGGACCGAATTTGAGTCCTACAGCAAGTTGTTCTTCATAACATGACAATTACAGGAGTGATTAATTTGTATGATGGATACAACATCCTCTGCTGTGAACATGGACCACAGTTTTCTGAGCTGACAGCTTGCACGTCGCCTTATATCTTTGCACTATAGAATGGAACTAGCATGGCTGATTTAAATTAGGAGGCTAAGTGGCAACATTTTAATTTTTTGCTGCAGATAGAGGAAGAAGGTAAATGGAAGTGCTTTAGTTATATGCAGGGCCACTGGAATTATGTGGCAGGAAAACACCAACTTATGAGGCAGGGTTGACCAATTTATGTGTCAAGAAAAGACCTGTTATGAATTTGCAATGGCAGTAGCTCTAACTTAAGCAAATGTGAAACCCATTGCTTTGCAAATGCTTGTTTAATGTTGACAGCCCTATGGGATCGGGTCCCCAGGACCTTTTAAGGGTTCAGGGTGGTATGCATGCTGTTCAGCCTCCCTCCCCTTCAAATATACTTTGGCCTGAGGAATTGGGTCTCAGATCCTGAATACGACACAGGGATGAGGGGTGCATTGCCCATTCACTAAATATTTGAATTGGGTCCTGAGGGATGGGGTACCTGGAGCCAAAAATTGTTCAGGGGGGGGGGGGGCTGCATGCCACCCTCCCCCTAATAAAATAATGTGTCTCTGGCCTGCCACTTAGATTTGTATTTTTGATCCTGTGGGAGTCCCACACGATTGCAGCAACAATTGCCGGATTTTAAACATTTTGGTCCTGGGGGATCCAGCTGAGCACCCTCTTTGGGACCTATGGGGGCAGGTATTCCTACCCTGCACCCTTATAATATTATTTTGCACACCTTCAGAACAGGGGACTATGGCCCTCATTCCGACCCTGGTGGTTTCAATCCGCCAGGGTGGAGGGCAGAGGAAGCACCGCCAACAGGCTGGCGGTGCTTCCCGGGCCATTCTGACCGCGGCGGTAAAGCCGCGGTCAGAAAAGGGGAACCAGCGGTTTCCCGCCGGTTTTCCCCTGGCCTAGGGAATCCTCAGCGCCGCCATGGGGATTCCGACCCCCTTCCCGCCAGCCTGTTCCTGGCGGTTTTCACCGCCAGGAAGAGGCTGGCGGGAACGGGTGTCGTGGGGCCCCTGGGGGCCCCTGCACTGCCCATGCCACTGGCATGGGCAGTGCAGGGGCCCCCTAACAGGGCCCCACAAAGATTTTCACTGTCTGCTTAGCAGACAGTGAAAATCGCGACTGGTGCCACTGCACCCGTCGCACCCCTGCAAATCCGCCGGCTCCATTCGGAGCTGGCTTCCTCTTTGCAGGGGCTTTCCCGCTGGGCCGGCGGGCGCTCTTTTGGAGATCGCCCGCCGGCCCAGCGGGAAAGTTGAAATGATCGCGGTGCGGTCTTTGGGCGGATTCCGCCCGGCGGGGTCGGAATGACCCCCTGTGTCTCCAAGTCCTGTAAAAGCTGCCAGCAGCATTTTTCTCATGCTGCTAGCACCCATCAGGGCATTCCCTCCTGCTGTAGTCCGACTCCCGCGGGAGAGAGACAGCCCACGGGGAAAAAAGCTTCCTGGACAATTAGAGAGCTCTAATCTTAAACGAGTGCTCCCGCGAGACTCTCTTGAGCCTCTTGTGGCCCTCACAGTCCACATATGCAATCATATTTAAAGCATCATTTTTCAACAGCTACTAAACGGATTTACACCCAATCACAAAAGACACAATCTGAGGGCCAAGATCTAGTTTCCTGTTTTTTTATTCTAGTGTAATTCTATTCAGCAGTTTTTGCAGCAGCGTTTCTTGAAGAAGTCCAGGAAAATGCATGGAGGTTTTGTGTGATGGGAAAACCTTTTTTCACTGCCCGCACTTGATGGATCACCCCGAAACTTTGACCTGAAAAGAGTATTGAAAATAGCACCTGTTTTGGAAGGTTTTGTGGAAATTCGTCAAACGTGGACAAAATGGAGAGGGCCCTGAAATGTGATAGTTGTGGTTCCCCCAAACTCACACCCTGCCAAGTTCTGCTCCTTGCAGATAATCTTTTTTATATGCTATCAAGTAAGTGGATGACTGGGCATGCGTATTCCTTTAGATATTCCCAGAACTCTTCAGTGACTTGCAATATTCCTAGAAGGCAGGTGGAACTTTATCCAGTATGTATCACATTAGTGGCTGCAAAACCTCTATAATAGCCAGTCCCTGGTTTCCTCTTTCTTCAGTACAATTTAGTTGTGACATCTCTAGTCACTTGTAATAACGAAAATTATATAGCTGCTCAAGTGTAATAAGTTATTACAATTGAGTTTTAACGTCACAATGCCTGCTGTGTGAACTAAAAGCCAAGGTGAAAGGGAGGTTCCAGCATCTTATTGCTATTCCAGTTCATACATTGACTGGTTAGTTGGTCATATGATCAGTTTTTTTCTAAAATGAACAGTGACCAGCAGACAGGAGAGATGTATGGCAGCATGTTTTACGTTATCAGTAATTACAGGAAAGAAAGCATCTCTGTGCATAGTGTTACTCACACTGGGCTACAGCCCTTTTGTAAGGTGTTTTACATTAAACTAATTATATCTTTGTTCTACAAATTATAAACTGTTTTCGGGTGTGCGTAATTTCACACTACAGGTGATCACCATTATTCTCCATGGCCGCAGCCACACTCTCGCTTTCATGTGAAAGAAAAACACAAAGAGTAAGTTTACACTTTGTAGTAAGTTTACAACTTTCTATATTCACAATCTCTGAACATAAATTTATGAAAAAAGTGTAAATTACATGTCTCCACCCCCAGATTAATGCAATCTTTTGTGTGTGGGTGAGGTCCCTCTTTAAACCCCTCCAAGATCCCCCTATACCCCTTTTACTCTCCCCTAACCCCATCCCCTTTAGGAGTAAGTCTGTCTGTTCTCACATCCACTCCCCTCTGCGCCTCCCACATTTACTACTAAAATCTATACTTACATGTGTGGAGACACAACAGTCAGGGCTGAGAACTTTACATATAAGTATGGGAACAACTATTTTTGTATTATATTTTAAAGTATGTTTTGTAGTACTACAGGCCCCAAGTATTTACATGGTACATGTGGAGGGAGGTGGTGTTACCAGAGAGGGCAGAGAACAGGGAAGGATGAGTAAGTTCTTAGAGGGTGTTGTGGGTAGGTGGCACAAGGCTGTTTTTTAACATTTTATCAGAAAGCCCAGTAGAAACCATGGAATAGAAATACCCACAATAAAGAAGTGAGGGTGGCCCACCCATGCATCAAGACCCCACAAAATGGGCACAATAGTCTTTCTATCTGTCCCTGGTGGCAGATTGGGTAATTACTCCCAATCTGCTCCCCATGGGTGGAGGGGGGGGGGTAGAAAGTCCACTAGATACCAAGTGACAAAAACAATTGGTGGGGCAGCCTACGCAGGCATCAGGCCGTGCTTCTACCAGATATGTCCAGACAATAGTGTCCCTGCACAGAAGGGCCATTATTGGCACAATGTACATTACATGCCTGTATAGAAGAGCTAATACTGTAAGTTACATATCACACCCCTGCACAGAAGCACTGGTATCCCACATGAAATAAGACATGCTAGCACAACAGTGTCCCTACTTCCTGATTAGATATGTGGCTACACAGAAGTGCCCTTATTGGCACTGTCAGGATCACATGCCTACAGGAAAGTGTGATACTGTTTGTTACACATCAAATCCCTGTACAAACGCACTGGTACTGCACATTAAATAAGACAAGCTAGCAATGAAACACTGTTACTGCATATTAAGGTAATGCATTCCCAATAAAATATCAACACCTTACCCCCACCCTATCCCGACTACTCTTCTGTCTCACATGATTTGTTAGGAAGCAGTATTATTAGAAATCCTGTGGGAGGGGCGAGATGGGACCAGTTTCGATAGGGTCCACATGGGACACGTACCCTCACAAGCCAGTAAATTTGCTCTTTTACAGTACTGTAGAAGTAGGGGGTGCCAGGGATAATCCAAGAGATATGGTAAACTATTCTCCATGTCGGCAGCTGTAGGAGGCTGGCCTGGCTTGTAGTGGGTGCCAGAGACACTTACACCTTGTGCCAGGTCCAGTTAACCCTTATTAGTGTAGAAGAGGTGTTTCTAGCAGCTTAGACTGATAGAAGGTAGCTATAGCAGAGCAGCTTAGGCTGAACTAGGAGACATGTAAAGCTCCTACTATACCACTTGTATCATATGCACAATATCACAAGAAAACACAATACACAGAGTTACTAAAAAAAAAGGTACTTTATTTTTATGACAATATGCCAAAAGTATCTCACTGAGTACCCTCAGTATGAGGATAAGTTATATACACAAGATATATGTACACAAACCAAAATTAGGTAAGTAATAGCAAGAAAAGTAATGCAAACAGTGTAGAATCACAATAGGTTGCAATAGGAGCAAATAGGTATAGGGGCAACACAAACCATATGCTCCAAAAGTGGAATGCGAACCACAAATTGACCCCAGACCTATGTGAGCTTGTAGAGGGTTGCTGGTACTGTAAGAAAACAGTGAGAGTTAGAAAACTACCCCACCCCAAGACCCTGAAAAGTAGGTGTAAAGTGCACCTACAACCCCCAGAGAGCATAGAAGGTGTGATGGGGGATTCTGCAGGAAGAACGAACACCAGCAATGCAACAACAGTGGATTTCTGGACCTGAGTAGCTGTAAGACAAGGGGACCAAGTCCAATAGTCGCAACAGTGTCGAGAGTGGGCAGGAGCCCAGGAAACGCTAGCTGAGGGTGCAAGAAAGAAGAGGACTAGGGACTTCTCCTTTGGAAGATAGATGTCCCACATCACGATGAAGCTTGCAGAGGTGTTCGCATGCAGAAAGACCACAAACAAGCCTTGCTAGCTGCAAGGGTTGCAGTAGAGGTTTATGGGTGCTGCTGTGGCCCAGGAGGGATCAGGATGTCGCCACTTGAAGGAAGAGACAGAGGAGGCGCCCAGCAACTCAGGGAGCCCTCACAGAAGCAGTCAGCACCTGCAGAAGTACCCTTACAGGTACTTAGAAGAAGAGTGAACTGGAGTCCACATGAAGTCACAAAAGGGAGTCCCACGATGCCAGAGGAAAACACAGAAGGTTGTGCACTGCAGGAAGGAGTGCCGGGTACCCAGGCTTGGCTGTGCACGAAGGAAATCCTGGAAGAATGCACAGGAGCAGCTGCAAATCATGCGGTACACAGCTTTGCAGTCTAGCATGGGGAGGCAAGGACTTACCTCCACCAAACTTGGACTGAAGAGTCACTGGACTGTGGGAGTGACTTGGACAGAGTTGCTGTGTTCCAGGGACCATGCTCGTCAGGATGAGAGGGGAACCAGAGGACCAGTGTTGCAGTCTTTTGGTGCCTGCGTTAGCAGGGGGAAGATTCCGTCAACCCACCTGAGATTTCTTCGGAGCTCCTGGTGCAGGATGAAGGCAGGCTACCCCCAGAGCATGCACCACCTGGAAACAGTCGAGAAAGCCGGCAGGATGAGGAGCTACAATGTTGCTAGTAGTCATCTTCCTACTTTGTTGCAGTTTTGCAGGCGTCCTGAGCAGTCAGCTGTCAATCCTTTGGTAGAGGGTGAAGAGGGAGATGCAGAGGAACTCTGATGAGCTCTTGCATTCGTTATCTAAAGAATTCCCCAAAGCAGAGACCCTAAATAGCCAGAAAAGGAGGTTTGGCTACCAAGGAAGGAGGATTGGCTACCAAGAGAGGTAAGAGCCTATCAGAAGGAGCCTCTGATGTCACCTGCTGGCACTGGCCACTCAGAGCAGTCCAGTGTGCCCCCAACACCTCTGTTTCCAAGATGGCAGAGGTCTGTGACACACTGGAGGAGCTCTGGGCACCTCCCCTGGGAGGTACTGGTCAGGGGAGTGGTCACTCCCCTTTACTTTGTCCAGTTTCGCACCAGAGCAGGGCTGGGGGATGCCTGAACCAGTGTAGACTGGCTTATGCAAAGATGGGCACCATCTGTGCCCATCAAAGCATTTCCAGAGGCTGGGGGAGGCTACTCCTCCCCAGCCCTTCACACCTATTTCCAAAGGGAGAGGGTGTAACACCCTCTCTCAGAGGAAATACTTTGTTCTGCCTTCCTGGGCCAGGGCTGCCTGGACCCCAGGAGGGCGGAAACCTGTCTAAGGGGTTGGCAGCAGCTGCAGTGGAGACCCCGGAAAGGCAGTTTGGCAGTACCCGGGTACTCTGCTAGAGACCCGGGTGGTCATGGAATTGTCCCCCCAATACCAGAATGGTATTGGGGTGACAATTCCATGATCTTAGACATGTTAGATGGCCGTGTTCGGAGTTACCATTGTGACGCTATACCTAGGTAGCACGCTTGTAATGGTGTCCCCGCACTCACAAAGTCCCGGGAATTTGCCCTGAACGATGTGGGGGCACCTTGGCTAGTGCCAGGGTGCCCACACACTAAGTAACTTTGCACACAACCTTCACCAGGTGAAGGTTAGACATATAGGTGACTTATAAGTTACTTAAGTGCAGTGGTAAATGGCTGTGAAATAACGTGGACGTTATTTCACACAGGCTGCACTGGCAGGCCTGTGTAAGAATTTTCAGAGCTCCCTAGGGGTGGCAAAAGAAATGCTGCAGCCCATAGGGATCTCCTGGAACCCCAATATCCTGGATACCTCAGTACCATATACTAGGGAATCATATGGGTGTACCAGTATGCCAATGTGAATTGGTAAATTTAGTCACTAGCCTGTTAGTGACAAATTTGAAAAGCAGAGAGAGCATAACCACTGAAGTTCTGGTTAGCAGAGCCTCAGTGAGACAGTTAGGCATCACACAGGGAACACATACAGGGCACACTTATGAGCACTGGGGCCCTGCCTGGCAGGATCCCAGTGACACATAGACTAAAACAACATATATACAGTGAAATATGGTAGTAACATGCCAGGCAAGATGGTAGTTTCCTACACTAGCCATTAACCTTCATCAGTTTGGGACTTGAATGATTCCAAGAGTGTGTCCCATGCTAGGGCCATAGGCCACCTCCGGAGTCCACACTACTCCTCCATACGCAAAGCATGTCCCTCAGCTGCACCCCAGTATATGACTTCCTCATGCCAGCTATTCGTCACGGGATCTCAGGAGGATTTCCAGCACCTAGTGATCTGCCGTTTGGGGAGTGCTAGGTCCATGAAGTGTGACCTGGTTTTTGAGTGCTTTGGCATGGTAAGAGGCCCAATAGACAGTGCTCCATTGTGTTCCGGTGGGGACTCTCACCAGGTCTGCGAAGGAAGTGAGAACATCGGTCCATTAAGCCTGCAATGAAGGGAATGACCAAAGCATGTGGAACAGGTGTGCTGGGTCGGTATGGCATCTGGTGCAGTTTGGGGGACAGCGGGGAATATTTTGTGTAATTTTAGAGGTGTCAAATAAGCTTTGTGCAGTAGTTAAAATTAGATACATTTGAACCAGAAGCTACAGGATATTCTAGTTGGATGTTTGAGGAGGACATGGCATTCTTTGGCATGCAGAGCACGACCAAGGTGCTCCTTATTTTGAGCCCAGAGTGGTGCTGAGGAAATGCTTTTCTATAGCCATTTCACCAGGTGCCTGCCAGTGCCCATTTTGTATACGCCTGGATGAAGGAGTGTGTCTCAGGCTCTGTCCCCATTGGTGCCCGGTGCATTCGGACATATCGAGAGATGGGTTAGGAAGAGGGAGTTTGTCAATCCATGAGTTTGAATAAAGTCATGTTTCTCAGTGTCTGAATACCTGCAGGCTCCCAGGGCTCCAACCCAACATCCAAGAGTGGACCCATCAGTGTTGGTAGTCCTCACAGTGGTATATTAGGTGCATATTGAAAAGGGGCTGCTGTGTATTTTAAAGCCTACTTTTAATACATGAGTGCATTGCTTAGGAGTAGTGGGAGTCAGGGCGAAGTGTCGCACCCGCTAATAATATGGTTTGCAGTTTATTCAGCTGCAGCATGCGTGGAGTGTAATCTATTTCAGTTAGGTGAAGACCTCCTAGCCAATAGGATAGTCTTTGCAAATGACCTGCATAACGATAGGCTTGAAAGTCTAGGGCCATTCCACCCTCATCCGGCAGCAGCTGCAAGTTGGGTAGGCTTACTCTGCATCTCCCCATGCCTCACATCAAATCTAGGAGTAGGGTGTTCAGCTGTGTAAAACAGACTGCAGGGACCACTACAGGTAAATTAACAAAGAAATATGATAGACAGTGTAGCATCTCCATCTTGGAGCGTGCCAGTCGGCCCGCCATTGAGAGAGGCAGTGCGGTCCAGAACCGTACCTGTGAATGGAGAGAGATGATGGTCCTGTTTACGTTGCAATCCAATAAGCTGGTGGTAGACCTGTATATCTGTATTCTTAGGTAGCTAAATGTATGTTGAGCTACAGCAATGTTGTGTGCGCCTATCTGTATGGCATCTCCCATTGTGCAGTCCCGAAAGCAAAAGCTTGGCGTGGTTAACACAAAGACTGGAGAGGTCTCAAAACAGATGATGTAGGGAGGCGAGAGGCATAAGATCCATACTAAGGTTGTGCACATATATGATCATATCATCTGCATCCCTAGAAATGGCATGATGTTGAGGCCTTTGTGATGTACACTAGTCATCTGTCATCTCCATGATGCTTTGTAATGGAGGCTCTATTGCCAGCATAAAGAGAAGAAGGGACAAGAGGCATCCCTGCCTAGTGCCTCAAAATATAGAATAAGTGCAGGATATGTGGTCATCCATTTGTGTTCTCGCTGTGGGATTTAGATATAGGACTTTGATCCATTTGTTATAGGCTGGGGGGATGCCAAACTTGGAGACAGTGGCAAACGTGTAGACCCAGACGAAGGTGTCAAATGACTGCTGGAGGTCGAGAGAGAGGCAACCTGCAGGTGGGAAGTTGACCCCAGCCGCCTCCATTACCTGGTACAAGCGTCTGATGTTTAATGAGGTGCTATGGGGCGGGACTAACCCATTCTGATCAGTATGAATCAGGTCTGGCAGGATAGGGAGTAACCTGTTTGCCAGTATTTTGTTGGATATCTTATATTCGGTTGTCATTGAGAACGGCCTATAAGAAGAAATGACTTCTGAGTCATGGCGGGGATTGAGTGTCCTAAGGTAACTATAACTCCCGCCCCTGCCATGCATACTGTAGTTTTCTTATCAATAATTATATTGCAAATGTTGCAATGATAATATCAAAGATGCCAAAGAATACGTCATCAATGATATATTATGTGGAGTAATTAGCTGTGCATGGCAAAGGCGCAAGTTATAGTTACCTTAGGGTGTGAGTTATAGTTATTTGAAATAGCTCTAACTGCTGAATTTCTTTAGTTTTGTACGGCCACCCAATCCTGTGCCGCACACACCCTTTGGACACAGGGCCTGTCTCTGTCAGTGGATCTGTAAGTGGGTGCGTGATTGTCTGAGTGGGTCTGAAAGTGGGTGCGTGAGTCTATGAGTAGGTCTGAGTGGGTGCATAAGTGTCTGAGTGGGTGTATAAGTTTCTGAGTGCATGTATGAGTGAATGAATTAGTGTATGAATGAGCCTGTAGATGTTTTTTAAACATGTTTGCATATTCTCAAATATCCTTGAATATCCTTGAATATTCAAGGATATTTGAGAATGTCACACCTGGTGAAGACAGATCATTTTAAACTCATAGTTTGACCATCAAACAGCCCTACATCACACCCCTGGGGTCAGGGTACCCCCAACCTGACCCCTTATACCACTTATCATTTCTATTTTCAGCCCCAGGGACCCTCACCCATAACATAAAATAGTGACTGTAACTTTCTAGTGAGATTGTGGCCAGCAAATTACAGCGCTTCTATTCACGCATGCATTTGCAAACATTTGTGAATATTTGCGATTTATTTGCGGCCAGAGATACACAAATTTGGATTCCATTTAATTTCTCCGAAACTACTGGACAGATTTACATCAAATAACAAAAAGCACAATCTACGTACCAACAGCTAGCTTTTTGCCAAATTTTATGTAAATTCCTTCCAACTGGTCGGGCGGTAGTCGTGTTGAAAGGTCCTAGGGGAATTAACATGGGAAATGCAGTGTTTTTGACCAACATCTTTTTCTCGGGCCCCACTTGACAGATTACCCTGGAACTTTCAATGCACAAAAAAAGCACTTTTTTTGGAAACATTTGTGAAGATTCATCATATGGAGCCAAAGATATAGGTAAGCCAAAAAACACTTTTTCTATGAAAACATGGTCCTAACTTAGCACTGTGCGCTTTGTGTATGTGTTGTGCGTGCCACACGTGCCTGCATGTGTTTCTGTATGCTTGGATGTGCGCTTGTTTGGTATATATATATATATATATATATATATATATATATATATATAATACATTCCTTTCTTTGCCCACCTGTCCCTTTGTCCACCTCTTGCTCTGTGTTTGCTCGTCCAGGCTGCCTCCCTTTGTGGTTACATTATGAAAGGAGATTTTCGGATGAACTATTTTCTGTCCCTGTTGTAAAGGGCCTGATGTTTTAGACAGGCACTCATTTGGTCCACTGTGTTAAGGATGTGGCAACACTAAATTAGATAAATTAAAAACAAAACCCCTTGAGATATCTTTCTGAAAATGCTCACGATTCTGTAAAATCTATTCAGTGCCATGTCTCGTATGCCAGGGCGCTAGCACTCGTTCTGCCTCTTAAAATTTGTGGATTTTTTGTGGACCTGTCCCACAAAATACAAACTGTTTGACATAAGCGCAAAGCATGCTGTAGTTTCTAATCCTTGTCTTGCTCGCTGTGCATTCAAGAATCCTAGCACACTTGTTACCAGAGTTTTAACATTCCACACAACATTTCTTTAGTTTCCTAGTTGGTTGAGTAAATATGGATTGCTGTCATATCCATGAATTATGGCCTCTGATTTACATGTATAAAAGCACTCTGACAATTATAGTTTAAAAAATGGTGCAGTAGGTATAGCCGTGCAGCTGCAAACTTTATCACTTGAAAACACATCAGTTCATGAGTTTAAAAAAGTATCATGCAGTAGTCAAATCAAGCTCAGCAGTGCACATCTGGTGATGTGTGTTGTACTGAAATGTGTGTGATGTGACTATTGAGGGCATCTTAAGGTGTTTGTTGTATCGATCTTTGAAAAAAAAGCTTGCAGTCCATTACTTGAGGACGGGAGGACCTTGCCGCACATAGATAGCAAAAGGCTTAGGACACACCCCATTCGTGATATGTGCCAGCACGTGACATGCTGTGAACCGAGAATAGAGGTGACGGTGGTACGTCCTTGTCACACAGACATTCCCAATCTACGCGATGCACACATATAGACTGAGAAAAACATGTTTGCACTCTGTCCAAGCAGGGACCCTCAGTCTAGTCAGGGCAATGGAGATACACACTTAAGATAACCGTTGCTCACCCCCTTTGTAGATTGGCACAAACATTCAGGCTTATCTCAGAGGCAATGTGTAAAGTATTTGTACAATCACACACAATAAAACAGTGAAAACACCACAACCAGATTAGAATAATAGCCAATATTTACCTGAGTAAAATGACAAAAATACAACATACACAAGCAAAGTTATGAATTTTTAAAGATTAAACTTCAATATAGTGCTTAGAAGCACAAATGCTTTCGAATTGATGATATCATGGCGTTGTGATGGAGTCACATAGACCATCGCTGCACCGAGTTGGGAATTGAGGTGTCGCTGGATCTGGTGCGGCATCAGTTCTGGTGCTACGGAGTGAAGAAGCAGATGCATTGGTACAAGGTTTGGGGTCCTTGCTGTGGAGCTGTGGAGGTGAGGAGGCATCGATGTCAAGCATTGGATCCACGCACTTTCGGTGGGGTTCATATCTGGTGGTCACTGAGTGGTACGGTGAAGTTGGATGTCACGGACGTTAGTGACACAACGCTTCGGGACTCACGAAGTTGTAAACTTCTGTGAGGCTGGGGCGGCGTGGGGCCTGTGGGGTCATTACGCTCCAGCGAGGACCACGGCTTCAGTTGCAGGTGGCGTCATGGGTTCCGGAAGCGGCATCAGTCCGGGCGTCGTCCGAAGTTGATGCACTTGGTTCTTCTTGGTTTTTCACCAGCTTCTCCTGTCAAGGGCCCATGGACTGGACTAGGCCCCACCTGGCAGGGTAGGAGTCTAACCAGAGTCCAGGTGTTGGCAGAGGAACTCTTTGATTGCCCTGAGACTTCAGAACAGGGGGTAAGCTCAGTTCAAGCCCTTGGAGAAACTTCTCAAGCAGGATATACAGCAAAGTCCAGTCTTTGTCCTCTCTAAGGTAGAAGCAGCAATTGCAGGCCAACCCAGCAAAGCACACACAGCAAAAGGGCAGTACTCCTCCTCCAGCTCTTCTCCATGGCAGAGGTTCCTCTTGATCCAGAAGTGTTCTAAACATCTGGGGTTTTGGGTCCACTACTTATACCCCTTTCTGCCTTTCAAGTAGGCAAACTTCAAAGGAAACACTCTGTTGTTCACAAGCTCCTGCCTTGCCCAGGTCTGGCTCCAGACTCACAACAGGGGGTTGGAGACTGCATTGTGAGAGGGCAGGCACAGCCCTTTCAGGTGTAAGTGACTACTCCTCCCTCCACTCTAGTCCAGATGGCCCATCAGGATATGCAGGTTGCACCCCGGACGCCTTTATGTCACTCTCTAGTGGAGATTCACAAACAGCCCAACTGTCAGTCTGACCAAGACAGGGAATGCACAAGCAGGCAGAGTCGCAGAATGGTTTAAGCAAGGAAATGCCCACTTTCTAAAAGTGGCATTTCTAAACTGACAATTCAAAAACCGACTTTACCAAAAGTTGTATTTCGAAATTGTGAATTCAGAGACACCAAACTCCAATTGCAATCTGCTACTAAAGGGAAACTGCACTTAAAAAGATATTTAAAGACAGCTCCCATGTTAACCCATGAGAGAGATAGGCCTTGCAATAGTGAAGCCAAATTTGGCAGTATTTCATTGTTAGGACATATAGAAACATACCAGCACATGTACTACCTCTAACATACACTGCACTCTGTCTTTAGGGCTCCCAAGGGTCTACCTTAGGGGTGCCTTACATGCATAAAAAGGTACGTTTTGGGCCTGGCAAGTGGGTACACTTGCCAGGTCGAATTGGCAGTTTAATACTGCACACACAGACACTGCAGTGGCAGGTCTGAGACATGGCACCTCTTGTGCACTTTACTAGGAACTTACCAGTAAATCAAATACGCCAATCATGGAAAAGCCGATTACACACAGTATTTACACAGGGAGTACTGGTCAGCAGTGGTAAAGTTCCCAGAGTAACAACACCAGGAAAAACTGAGTCCAGCACACAGTCAAAACATGGGAAGCAAAGGCAAAAAAGACAGGGGGAAACCACGCCAAGGATGCCAGGTCTAACACTTTTATATACCAATTTAAACTTTAAATAATATGCGTGATTTTCAACTGCCTTCCTTGTCCCCACTCTTCCACCATACCTCTTCGCTTTCCATTCTTCCTCATTCTTCCTGTATCTCTCCATCCTTTTGTCCCTTCTTCTACCTTCCTCTATACCTCGCTACTTCCACCTTTCATTGCCCCCTTTCCCCAAATGTATCTATCCGCTACCCCTTCCCTCCCTCCTTTCTACACTGTTTCCATTCTGTAGTGGAGCTAGCCCTCCCATTCTCCTTTTTTGTCCTCCTACTCTGTAGCCCCTTTTCCCCCTTTTCTGCACTTGCTCCTAGTTTGAGACATCCAACCCTGTATCTCTGCATCCTCTAACTACTTCCAATGCCCCTACTTTCCAACTTTCACTGTCCCATGAATCTGAACCTTCCTGTTTCCCAGTTAACAGTCTCTGGGCACCTGTACATGTTTCCTTGCACATTTCTCATCCTATCTACTTCACTACTTTGTCCACCTCTCTACTCTCCCCTGTATTTCTGTTTTTCCCTCTTACATTCTCTTTCTATTATACCTCTTCCCTTGCTACTCTCCATTTTTTCCCTTATTTCTTCTATACACCCCTACTTTCTATCCCCTCCGTCTCTTCACTATACCTTTCCAATCTTCTTTGCATGTTTATATCCTCCTCTTTTCCTCAGTCCCTCTATATTTCAATTAATTTGATCCCCCTGCAGTTCTCCATTCTTCTGTGCATCTCCTTATGAACTCTGCTAACTCAGTTTCAATTTATCTCACAAGTATTCTCTCTACCTCTCCACCCCGTTAATTTGTACTCTTATCCCTCCCTTGCATTACGTATTTCCTCTTAATACTGCCTACTAACATCTACTATGCTGGAGTTTGAGGCAGTGTGCTCCCTTTTTTGTGTGTCTAACATCTACTATGTAACTGCACCTCCTCACACTGTGCACCTTTTCACCTCTCCCATCCCCCATCCCTCCATGTGTCCCTTCCACTTCTGCTTCTCTCTCTCTTTTACTCTCTCTTTCACATCTATCTTGCTGTTTCACGCACTATCCCACCTCACTAATATTCCAATAAAACACACATATTTCCACTACACATCACATACATCCACTACACTACAAAAACAAAACACATAGGTAAAAACATTATCATTTACAATGCCAATAGTTCTAACTCTCACAAATGCAAGACCCATTGCATTCTAAATGCTTGTTTTATATGCCATTGAATAAGTGACTGACTAGGCAAGGTGGGCATGAGTATTCCTCTACATAGTCCCAGGAATCTTCTGTGACTTGTAATATTCTTACATGGCAGGTGAAACTTTATCTCGAAGGAACTAGGTCCCAGGCCCAAGGAGCAGGTCCCAGACGCAGCTTGCCCAGGCTGCTGCATCGCTCTGCTTCCACCCTGTTCTCTGAGTGCTTTCTCCTGCATTTCCCTTATTTTTCACTGCTTGCCCTCTACTTCGTCCCTGTTTTCTGTGTGCTTTCTTCTACTTTTTCTTAATTTTTTACTGCTTTTTCCTTCCTTTTCCCCCATTTTCTGAATGCTTCTCCTGCTTTTCCCACGTTTTTGACTGCATTCTTCCTTCTTTCCCCTGCTTTCACTGCTTCTCTTTATTTTCCCCTCATTTGCTGCTCGTGCCTGTTTTCCTGCCTCCTGGCTTGACCTGCCCACGACCTCCCAGTGCCCCTCACCAGGACCTACTTATTGGAGGCCGCAGCCCGGCTGCACTTCGGGCGTGTGCAGTAGGTGTAGCACTGGCGCACTGCCAGCATACCAAAGGCAAGGCCGTCTGCACCTGTCCATTCCTCGATGGTGCCCAGCACCAGGGACCATGGTTTTTCCACCCCGTTGAAGCTACACTGCCACAGACCTCCAAGGTGCATCCACAACAATAACTGCTACCGCACTTCTCAAGGCACCATCAAAGGACCGTTCTTCTGTAAGCACTGTCACTTCACCTGCAACATCAATGCAACCAACAACTTTGGAGACATCGCAAAAATGACTGCACCCTCTACACTGATCTAGACCACCACAGCACAACTCCAGTTCATTCACTCAACACACGATTGCTCAGCAAACACACCACAGAGATCTGGGACACTATCTCATCCCTCACACTGGACATCATCTTCCTGACGGAGACCTGGCTGAACCCCTCGTCCGAGCCAGACACTCCATCACCACACCTGAAGGCTACAAGAGAACCCACCGGGAACAGACAAGAGTGGAATCGCCATCATCTACATGGACACCAATTGTTGCACAACCTCCTCACCTGACTAAACCCTGATGATGGAGCATCTCAACTTCCAACTTCACACAGGTGGAAAAAGCACCATCAAAGGGACTCTTGCATAGAGACCACCAGGACCAAGCCCCATCTTCTGCAAACACATCCCTGACCTCATTGCCCCAATCACCATTGACTCTGAGCACTACATCTTCCTAAGAGACCTTACCTTCCACCTTGATGACCACCAACATAACAAACACAACTGACTGCCTGGAAAGCATGTGCACAATTGGCCACCAACAACTGGTCACCAACCACACCCACATCACAAGATGCACACTCAACCCTATTTTTATGTTCAGGAACAGAATCAAGTACAGCCACCTCTCACAGCATACCTGAACCGACCACTACAGCGTCCACTTCACCATCTCAGGATCTACTAACACTAGCAGCACACAGAAAATGGAAAAATGTGTCATCATGAACTCCATACACTTGGGAGCACCCATGGACCCATGTGCCCAGCACATCTTCAACCTTGGTAGTAAGATGATTTGTGATGAGCTGAAGAAAGTACTGAATGCGTCTAGCACCATGGTCTCCTTCCCTGAGGACTGGAAACACACTGAAGTGAGGCCTCTACTGAAGAAACCATCCACTGACCCAGCATAATAACCGGCCCATCTCCCTGCTCCCCTTTCTGGCTAAGGTTCACAAAAAGGCAATCATAGCAGCTCACCAAACACTTGGAATACTACAACCTCCTGAACCCCCTCAATCCGGATTCCGAGTCAACCACAGCACTGAGACGGCCTTTATCATAGCCACAAACGACATCAGGGCCCTCCTAGACCGCAGCAAAACAGCAGTCCTTCTCCACCTGGACCTGTCACCCTCCTTCAACACCGTCTTCCACCACATTTGATCAACAGACTCCACCAAATAAGAATTAAGGAAGATGCCATCCAATGGAAGGCCTCATACCTCACAGGAAGAACCCAGAGAATCTGTCTCCCACCATTCACTTTGGAGCCCAAGAAGGTAATCTGCTGAGTCCCACAAGGATCGCCCCTCAGCACTACCCTCTTCAACATATAGGTGATCCCGCTGTCCAACACCTTCAGATCACACAGACTCAACATTTTCTCCTATGGCAACAACACCCAGCTCATCCTCTCACTGTCAGAAGATCCCTCCACCACCAGAACTAGGATGGAGGGTAACTTTCTCAAGCTCAATACGGACAAGACAGAAGTCCTCCTCTTTGGAAAAAACACCTCGCTGTGGAACAACAGTTTGTGGCCTGTTGAACTCTCCTCTTCTCCCACCTTGACAGATCAGGCCCACAACCTTGC
Organism: Pleurodeles waltl; assembly: GCF_031143425.1. Lineage (NCBI taxonomy): Eukaryota > Metazoa > Chordata > Amphibia > Caudata > Salamandridae > Pleurodeles > Pleurodeles waltl. Next base: position 1,172,943,020 of record NC_090439.1, read on the forward strand.
CATCATCTTAGACAACAAGTTAGCAATGCAGAAACAGGTAAATGCAGTCTTGCCTGCCAGCGTCCACACCCTATGCATCCTCTGTAAGATTTTCAGGTGGCTCCCAATCAGCACCAGATGGACAGTCACTCAAGCCATGTCACCAGCATGCTGGACTACGTAGGAATCACTACATGCCTCCTAGAGTGACTACAGATAATAGAAAACTCAGTGGCAAAACTCATCCTTGACCTCCCCTGATGGACTCACATCACCCCGCACCTCAAGAAACTACACTGGCTCCCGATCCAGAAGAGGCCAGTTCAAGATATTGACCCATGCATGCAAAGCCCTGCACAACGAAGGTCCAGCATACATCAACAAACAAATGACCTTCCACTAACTGACTAGGCACTTGCGACAGGCCTTCCTTTTGGTCACAGACACCCCCCAGAAACGCTGATCCACCTCTCTCACCTGGTGACCAAAGCCTGGAGCAACCTTCCCCTGCACCTCAGGAGCACTGCATTGCTCTGGGAATTCAGAAAAGAACTCAAGACATGGCTGTTCAAATGAAAGATTCTCTGTGCATAGTAGTACTCGTTCTGGGCTGCAGCTCTTTTGTAAACAGTTCTACATTAAATTATTATTATATCTTCTTTCAACAAATTATTAACTGTTTTCGGTTGTGCCTAATTTCACACTATAGATTATCACCTTTATTCTTCATGGCTGCAGCCATACTGGGGGGCATATGTTCAAGAAAGTGGCACATCATAGATGATGCGCCACTTTTCTTGCCCACCCCCTCCCTTCCACTGGCATTAATGACACCATGGCTGCACCATAGTTACAATACGGAACACCATGGCGGTTGTTAGAATAGCGTCATCAATTTTGAAGTTATTGTGGCGCTTTGCTGTACTAGCGTAAAAAATGTTGACGCTAGAGCAGCACAGAACAGGGAGGCCCATTGAATATAATAGATGAGTCATTTTAATGCCTGCTCTGGGCAGGGGTTAAAAATGATGAAAAACATGATGCAGTGAAATCTTGTAAATTAAACTGCACCATTTTTTCTGGCCTCCCTGCTTCGGAACGCCCCTCATATACATTATGCCTGGTGCAGGCATAATACGGCACAAGGGTTTACAAAGGGGCGCAAAGCATGCATTGCACCACTTTGTAAATATAGTGCAGGGAAATTGCCTCCTTAACGCACATTATCATTTTAAAAAAATGATGCTGGTGTGGTGCAAGGATGCACAAGGGGCTTGTAAATATGCTCCTATGTATTTCAAGTGAAAGAAAAGTTCAAAGGGGCTGATTCACTCAGGTAAGAAACTCTTTTGAATAAGTTTGCACTTTATTGTTAGTTTTGGCTTTGAGCCCTGTAGGAAAGTACCGTCTTGGCACGTTACCCACATTTTTACCTATATGTCAGTATGTTTTTGCCTGTCTCAATGGGATCCTGCTGGTCAGGACCCCAGTAGTTTATAGCCTAATGTGTGTGTCTGTATAGTGCTTAACTGTGTCACTGAGGCTCTGCTAATCAGAACCTCAGTGCTTATGCTCTCTCTGCTTTTAAATTTGTCACTATAGGCTAGTGACTTAATTTACCAATTTCAATTGGCACACGGGACCCCCCTTATAATTTCCTAGTATATGGTACCTAGGCACCCAGGGCATTGGTATTCCAGTAGATCCTTATGGGCTGCAGCATTCATTTTGCCACCCATAAGGAGCTCAGACAAACCCTTCCACAGGACTGCCACTGCAGCCTGAGTGAAATAGTGCACACATTATTTCACAGCCATTTTCAATGTACTTAAATAACTTATAAGTCATCTATATGTCTAACCTTCATTTAATAAAGGATAGGTGCAAAGTTACTAAGTGTGAGGGCACCCTTGCACTAGTAAAGGTGCCCAAAATAGTTCAGGGCCAATTCTCTGAACTTTGTGAGTGTGGGGACGCCATTACATGCGGGCTAGTAATTAGTTAGGTGACCCTGTGAGTCCTTGTCCTCACAGAGGTGTCCCAACCCCCCTTTTTAACTACACCAGTCAGACACCACCATTAAATTTGTTGCTCTTCACAGGTGTCTGCTTAGGTGTTTTTAGTTTTTCAGTAGATTAGCTGGATCCCGATCTTTCCAGAAACAAGTTTATTTACGCACTCCCTCCTGTTCCTTTAACAGTGAGGTTGAGTCCGCCCAGGTGGCACTGTCCTACCTGGGTGGGTCTAGGTGGTCAAATGATGAAGCATGACACTATATAGTGTGTGAGACCACCTAGTCCGTAAAAGGAAATTCCCTTTCTTCCCACCCCTCGCTGTTCCACTCGGTAATTTCCAACTGACATTCCACTGACTTTACCCTTCCAAATAGGAATACATACAACCTAGGACTACGCTAATATCCGCGACGTCCGCTTCTAGAGAACCCCGTACTTTCGTGTGTACTTTGGCACTACATATAGGTCAATACCTATGTGTAGCTTTACAATGGTAACCCCGAATATGGCCATGTAAGGTGTCTAAGATCATTCCAAATCTGGTATTGGGGAGCCAATTCCATGCATCCTGGGGTCTCCACCATGGACCCCCAGTACTGCCAAACCAGCTCTCTGAGGCTTGCAATGCAGCTACAGCTGCTGCCACCTCACAGACAGAGTTCTGCCCTCCTGGGGTCTGAGTAGCTCAGTCCCAGGAAGGCAGAACAAAGCATTTCCTATGGGAGCAGAGTGTTACACCCTCTCCCTTTGGAAACAGGTGATGCAGGCTGGGGAGGGGTAGCCTCCCAGAGCCTCTGGAAATGCTTTGAAAGGCACAGATGGTGCCCTCCTTGCATAGGCCAATCTACACCAGTTCAGGGACACCTTGTCCCTGCTCTGGTGCGAAACTGGACAAGGGAAAGGGGAGTGACCACTCCCCGGTCCATCACCACTCTAGGGGTGGTGCCCAGAGCTCCTCCAGTGTGTCCCAGACTTCAGCCACCCTGCTTTGCAAGGTGTGGGGGCACTCTGGAAGCCTCTGAGTTGCCAGTGCCAGCAGGTAACGTCAGAGACCCCTCCTGATAGGTTCTTACCTGATAAGGTAGCCAATCCCTATCTCAGGGCTATTTAGGGTCTCTCCTGTGGGTTCTCTTCAGATTCTACTTGCAAGTTTCCAGCAGGAATCCTCTGCAACTACCACTTCATCTTCTGACCTCGGATCAACCGCAGCCTGCTCCAGGAACTGCTGTAACAGCAACAAAGTATACACAAGGGATACTTTTCCTCTGCAACTTCAGCTCCAGCCAGCAACTGCAACAGTTTCCATGGTGCGCCTGCTCTGAGGACTCCCTGTCTTCACCCTGCACAAGAACGACTGAAGAAATCCCCTGTGAGGTGACGGAGTCACTCCTCTTTGAAGCAGGCACCTTCTATGTCGATGACTGGTTCTCTTGGACTCCTCTCCTGGTGACGAGCGTGCTCCTTGGAACACAGAGGGTGGACCCCATTGACACAGACTGTCCTGAAGTCCTGATGTCCCAATTTGGAGGAGGTAAGACCTTGCCTTCCCGAGAACGACAGTACCCCTGTGCACTGTGTCTTCTTCACTTCATGAGGCCTTTGTGCACTATTTGCTAAATTCCTTCGGGCACAGCCTGGACCAGGTCTCCCACACTCTATCGTGTGATGCTCAACTCACTGAGTTGCTCTCCGGTGGCGTGGGACCTTCCTTTGTAGTGCTGCACCAACCGCATTTTGCACCTCCTTTGTCCCCATGTCCAGGGACTTCCGTTGGTGCTATCTGGTGCTGAGGGCGCTCTGAAGTGCTGAAAGACTCTCTTCCACCTCACACAGAGTTGAGGCCCCCAGTTCCCTTCTGGTTCCAGATAGCGCCTACTTGAAGCAAAATGTGACTTTGCCGGAACCAAGGCTTGTTGGAGGATTCCAGTGGCAAAACTCGCCTGCATTTAACTTCTCTTTGTGGGACATCCAGTACATCATGTAGGATCCCGCTGACATCTTCCTTGGGTGCATTTCTGCAGTCTTCGTCCAACCAGGGACTCTTCTTTTACACCCTCTTCTGGGTTGGCAGGGGATCCTGTCCTTCCTGGAACTTCTTTCGACTTCTGGACTTGGTCTCCTTCCTTTGCAGGTCTTCAGGTCCAGGAATCCATCATTTGTTGTTTGCAGTCTTGGTTGGTTCTTGCAATAACTCTAATCACGACTTGTCGTGTGTCCTAAGGAAACTTGCAGTACTTTACTCCTGCTTTTCTGGGCTCTGGGGTGGGGTAATTTACTTATCTTTATTGCAGTCTTACTCTCCCAGCGATTCTGCACACACTACCCTTGTCTAGGGGGGAATTCGTGATTCACATTCAACTTTCTTAGTGTATGGTTTGTGTTGCCCCTAGACCTATTTTCTCCCATTGCATTCTATAGTATTTCCTATTGTTTAAACAATCCTGTGTCTAATTACTTACCTTATTTTGGTGTCTAGTGCATATATTGTGTATAATACTTACCTCCAGAATGAGTATTGCCTCTAAGATATTTTTGGCCTTGTGTCACCCAAATAAATACCTTTATTTTTTGTAACACTGAGTATTGTCTTTACTTGTGTATAAGTACTGTACTATAAGCCAGGCCAGCCTCCTACAAGCCCCCACAACTCCCAATCTTCACCCATGGTTGGGGGAGGGAGAAAGTCCACTAGATACCAGGAGACAAACAACAACAAAAGATAATTGGTATGGTAGGCTACCCAGGCCATGCTCCAACCCTAGAATGGATTCAAGAGTCATTCTGTCCCACCCAAAGTAGACTGGAGTATTTTCCCACAATCTGCCCCCAAAACCTCATTAGCCACCTGGGAAAAAACTACCAAAAAATGTTCGAGGTCAGCCCATGTAGGCATCAGGATGTCCCCAAACCACCTATGTATATATTGTAAGGCAGTGTGGAGGTTAATCCCAATTTCCTCCCACTTTCCATACTGAGTGGCTGCACTATTAGGGTTAAGGATTAGCCAACAACCAAGAAATTTACTAAACCCAGACAAGGGTGGCATGACTTCCACGGATCCTTCCACGGTTTCTTACCAAGAATCCTTGTAAACTTGAAATTTTGACAAAAAATATGGTATTTTCCTCACATTTCGGTGAGGGAAGCTTCAATGATCTGCGGGGCTCAGCAATGTTTTCACACTCCTCCCAATAAAAACGGCGCTGCTTTTGTGACTGTACCTAGCGCTTGGGGCATGAATGGATCAAACCGATAAAAAATGTCAATTGAATGACCCAGTAGATAATACAACTACAAAGCCACAAGGGTAAAAGAGGATTTTTAATTATGTTTGCATAAATTTGGCAGTTTTTTGTGTTTCTCCACTTTTCCACGTCCCATTTGCAAGACAAGCATTTCTTTGCCTTCTACTGTGGTTCCTGTCACTGGCTCTACCTGTATAGACTCGCCCACCTGTGGTGTGTCCTACCTTTATACTGGATGGGATTGGTCAGCTGCAGGCATCCTGCCCTGAGGCCACTGAACCCTTCTCTATCCACCCATTCATGGACCAAAGAAAGTGGCACAAACAACCATTGCACTCCTGAGGCCTTACATGAAGGTCAGCACTAGAGAAGAGACATTGCATCTGTCCAGCTGTTTATTCTCGACATGGACCAGAGTCCAGCATTCAGGTACACACCCCTCACTGGCAGCAGCGTCTGTCCCCCCTACCATGCACAAAAGACATGTCTGCACAAGAGTGCTCCTGCTGCCCCACTAGATATCACATCCCTGCACAGAGGGGCCATTATTGGCAAAATATACATCACGTGCCTGTATAGAAGAGCTAATACCGTATATTACATATCAAATCCCTGCACAGAAGTACTGGTACTGCTCTTTAAATAAGACATGTTTGCACAAGAGTGCCCTGCTGCCCCACTAGATATTACGTTCCTGCACAGAGGGGCAATTATCGGCACAAAATACATTACATGTATGCATAGAAGAGCTAATAAAGTATGTTACATATTAAATCCCTGCACAGACGCACTTATACTGCACTTTAAAAAAGACATGCCTGCACAGGACTGTCCCTAATGCCCCATTAGAAATCACATGGCTACACAGAGGGGCCCTCATTGGCGCAGTCAGTATTACATGCCTGTTAGAAATGCTAATACTGTATGTTACATATCCAATCCCTGCACAGATGCACTGATACTGCAGATTAAAGAAGACATGCTTGCACAACAGTGTCCCTGATGGCTGATTAGATATCACACGGCTACACGGAGGTGACTTATTGGCACAGTCAATATCACATGCCTACAGGGAAGTGTGATACTGTATGTTACATATAAAATCCCTGTACAGAAGCACTGGTGCTGCACGTTAAATAAGACAAGCTAGCAATGAAACACTGTTACTGCATATTAAATGGTACATTAATATGGCATGTCTGACAGAAGTGCTAATACTGCACATTAAATGTGGCCTTTCTCCGCAGGGGTGCTATTATTAGCATATTAGGGGCCAGATGTATGAAACGTTTTGTATGGCGCAAACAGCGAAATTCGCTGTTTGCGCCATGCAAAACTCGCATCGCGATGCTCATTCCCATTTTGTGGTCGCAAAGCAATTCGCAATTTACACCCATGTGAAGTGGGTGCTAACCCATTCGCAAAAGGGAAGGGATCCCCATGGGACCCCTTCCCCTTTGTGAGTGACTCTAAAAATATTTTTGCAGAGCAGGCAGTGGTCCATACCAAATGGTTTCATTTTCTCGAGTGTATTGCAACTCGTTTTCCTTTAAGGAAAACGGGCTACAATACCAAAAATAAAACTGCTTTATTAACAAAGCAGTCACAGACATGGTGGTCTGCTGTCTCCAGCAGGCCACCATCCCTGTGAGTGCAGGGAATTACAAGGGGGTCGCAAATTGCGACCCACCTCATTAATATTAATAAGGTGGGTCTTTGCGACCTCCTTGCGATTCGCAGATGGTGTCAGGGACACCATCCTGCATATGGGTTTGCAAGTCGCAAATTGCGAGTCACTCTGACTCGCAATTTGCAAGTCGCAAACACATGTCTTCCTACATCTGGCCCTAAATGCATTACCCTTGCACAGAAGCGCTAGCAGCGACCTGTCAGTCACCAAGGACCATTGAAGTGAGGTGTGGTGCTGCTCAGACACTGGTAGCATGGCCTTACCTATAGTGGTCTGTCCTCCAGTGGTCGAAATCCAGATGAGCTGGAAGGCGAGGAGCAGGGCTAGGCTGTGCCAAGTCATGTCTACCTGCTAACCACAGAGTATGTCTGCAGGAAGTAACTGCTGAGAAAGTGCTAGAGACAAGTGAGCACTGTGGCTGCTGAGGGCCGGTGTGTGGTGGAGATCTGGGTGAGGTGTCCTGTATCTACCGCCCCCAGGGGAGGACACATGACTGGAGGGAGGGAAGAGCATTGTGTGATTGGTTCCTCATTCTGCTGCTCTCTTACTGGTAAAACAAATACCTGTCCATCCGCAGCCCAAACCCTTGCAAGGAATGTCTGCTGAGGTCATTTTCTGAACTAACTTCCTCACCAGTGTGCAGTGTGTCCTGGAGGCGGACACTGGAGAGTCTGGTTTCTTGACATACACACATGGGTGAGTGACGGTGCAGAACAAGGCAAGGGGAAAGGCCATGGCTTGCGTGAAGTTTGCTGTGAATGCCTGTACAGGGAGAAGCGCCTAGAGGCGTCTGGTTAGCTCAGGTTGATGATCCTTGTGACCTTTGGGGCTGGCAGAGGTTCCCTTTAAACTTCAAGGTGAGCACAGTTGTGAACACACATTAAAGGGCAGGATCAGCGAGCCACTTGTGGGTGAACAGATTCAGGACATGGTGGAGGCCTCATGTCAACCCCCCATTTACAAGGGACAGTTCGTTCTCCCAGCAAATTAGTAATTAATAAAAAAAAAAAATCCTTTACCCCTTTCACATTTTTCATCCCATAAGAGAGGGGACAATGGGCATCCCTGCCTAGTGCCATGAAATATGGAATAAGTGGAGGGTATGTGGGAACCCGTTTATTCTCTCATCTTTGGATTTGTATCCATTTAATATATGTTGAGAGGATGCTGACTTTGGTGAGAGTGGCAAACACATAGTCCCAGCTCACTGGTGTCTCTCTGCTAGCAGGACCTGCAGTGACACTCTTGGTTGCAGTTAGTGCAGCCACTCTCTTGTGTACCGCTCTCTGCCACCACTGAGTACCACGTGGAAGCTGTGCTCCCGACATGCACAGCGCTTCTTTAACACGACAAAGAAGTGGTCAGAAATTGCACAGCAAATTTTTTGTGAAAACTCTTTCATTTTGTGATACTTCGTCAGTACTAATCAGCCATGTCGCAAAATCTCCAGTCACAAGGTGTCAGAGAAATTATTAATTAGTCATGTCTTTATCTGGGACCTCTCATAATTGGCTACAAACGTAGGGTTGGTGACCTGCAAAGCACCATCCTCGTGTTCACATTTACAAACAGGAAGAGCAGCCCATGTGCTTTTTAAACAACCATTTGCAATGCAATGGGTATTAAATTTGCTCGAGGTAGTGCTATTAGTGTTTTAACTTCTTAACTGGACTTTTCTTGCCACATAAATTGAAAATGAAAAGTAAAATGGTTGACATAAGCAGGCAAATTCAAAGTGCCATGGCCTCCATGAGCGCAATAGTTTAGGTTTATTCTTTATTGCGTAATTACTTAAAATCATTGCAACAGTACAAGAGACATTAAAAGCACCATAAAACAATGAATACTTTCTTTGAAGTTTTTAGTCTAGGTAAGGCCTGTTTGTGTGTTAATCGTCTTGAGAAGTATGATCTTGCTTACTGGAACACTGAGTTACTGACTGTGAAGATTAGACTTTTCACAAAGTGGATCCGAGTGAATAAATCTTTCATGACCCTGACCTCCTTGTGTTCTCACTCCTCCTCTACATTGTGTGTGGGGGGGCTTGCAGGGTCGAGCACATGTCTCAATGCCTCCCTGGCTGTTCATGGGACTCACTGCCCCATAGCCTTGACAATGTTCTTGGCATTGTAATTATCCACCGGGGCTCTAGGTCACCGAGTCATGACACACCAAAGTACAAACAGTAACATCCTCCAGGGCCTTCAGGCTGACTTATCATGGCCATGGTGAAATTCGGGCTGAGTCATGGGCACATGACTAAAGGGATATTTTAGCTGACTCATAGGCACGTGACTATGTGGATATTTGGGCTGACTCATCAGGATTTGGGAATGGTAGTTATACCCCACTCAAACCACAAGACAGTGCTTGGATCACCCATTGGTTGAAGAGCACGTATCCTCTTCAGCAATCCCACTCACCTGAGAGTTTCCACGACCTGGCCAAGCATCTTCTGCATTGCTGTTCTCTTGTGAATCTCCGATGCTGCTGGCATCTTATCCCCTGAAAATCCAGCAATGCATAGAACACCGTCCCTGCAATACGTGCCTACAATATTAAAGGAGAAAACATGGTTAGTTATCATCCTTAAGGTTAGTGCAATAACAGCATGCGTATCAACCAAATACTTGTTTTTATGATGCTGAACATTAGAAAACAGGACAATTCTTGAACACTGAGACATTGTGGGTATTATTTAACATGCATACTGAAGCCTTGGTATTAGTGCCCAGTGACATTCTGATATGCCATCCTTTTTTGTGCTGTAGTCTGCAAAACCCAAAAGCACACTCTTGCATGCCTTGTGCCTAGTGTTGAACAATCAAGGTATACTTTAGTGTGTGATGTGAACACATGACATAGCTTCTGCCGGGAGTGCCACAACTCCAAGGGTAACATTTTATTATTGGAAGTCTATGCAGCAATAGATTCTGTATTGTGTAAGTGACTGTTAGTACACATGTCAAAAGGTGAGAGGGAATTTTACATGACTCCTCATTTGTTGAGTAACCACTCGCATTTGCAGTACAGCTCACCACACACTACATTACACACATATCAGGATGATGCTCTCCAAGACTGAGAACAGATGTACGTACAACTCCAAGAAGACGGTGGCTTATCTCGAAGGCACGGCAGTCTCTCTGTTTGTTATGTTGTCCCAAACATCATTCACTTCTGGGGCAGCAGTTGATTCACGGTTACAATTCCCTGATCAGACACCACTCTAGGAGAGGACAAGAGCCAGGTGAGTGGCGTGACACCTCTCAGCCACTGGGTACTGCAGAAGGACCTCCAGGACATCACGCAACCGGAGAAACTCCTGAAACCAAAGTAGACATGTTGGGAGCAGAATTAGGTTTTCTCAAGGATGATTACTGCCATTTAGCAGAGAGAGTCATGACAGCCGGGAGGACTATCACAGAGCTTCCTGCAGACATGGTGACCCTTTGTGAATGCCTTGTGACTACGGAAAGGAAAGTTCAAGTCTTAGAATCAGGAGCAGAAGATGCTGAAACTAGATCCAGGAGAATTAATATCTGTGTACCGGGCATGCCTGAATGGATTGAAGGGAGTAATATGATAATCTTCCTAGAAAAGTGGCTGAAAGATGAGGTGGCACCGGTGGACCTCTCCCCCTTCCATGTCCTGGAGTGAGTTCCCGCACAACTGCCACTGACTACAGAGTCCCCAAAGCCAGTAATTGCCACATTTTTACATTACAGGGGACAAGATCACATCTTAGAGCAAGCCAAAAAGAAGGGAGAACTTAAACTAGGAAGTAGCAAGATAATGATCTTCCTGGACTTCACGAGGGAGGTAGAAAAGCAGCTGGCAACTTTTGTGGAGGCGAAGAAACACCTCAGACAGAAGGAAATTCCTTATGCCATGTTGTTCCTTGCTGGACTAAGAGTTGAGACACCAAATGGGGTGTAGATTTTTGGAACTCCACAAGCAGTGTGAGACTGGGTTGACTTGCAACCACAAGTGGGCCCTAGCCAGGGGCCCCACCAACAAGATCGAAGCAGACAGATGCCATGAACCAGAAATCATAATCCTTGTTGAGGGGCTCCCTCTAATGAATCAGCCATCAGTGACCAGCAGAGGTTGATAGAAGTGGCTGTGGGGATGAGCAGCAGAGGTCCAAGCCCGACCTCTGACGGAGAGGATGATATGAACTATAGATCGGACTCTGAGCAAAGTACTGATGCCCCTACAGTCTCCGATGCTCCAATGCCTGTGGTAACACCTGACACGGCTGTTGAACTTATATGAGGCAGACATGGTGATGTATAAGAGATATTCACTTACAGTTGGGGTCAATGCACGCAGCCCAGATCAGGTAACAATGAATCTGATGATTGGGCCATCTAGTCTGCCATCATTAGATACTTGTAAAATACATGGTGGGAAGGTTGAAGCGGGTGACTTTGTGGGCCTACACCTCATTTTGCTTGCTGTTTATATGCACAAGACACTCCAGTGTGCAGTGAAATTCTGAATAGAAGTTTGGATGGGGTGATTTTGCCTACTTGTCCTGTTGTGTGCTATTCGTAGTGGTGCTGTGGGAGACTAGATTGAGGGTAGACTCATTTGAGATGATGATGCCTATCACCTATAAACTCATGCCCTGGAACATAGGGGGCATGCATACTACTACAAAGAGGTACAAGGTTTTCTCTTTTCCTAATAGAAGGAGAGTCCAGATAGTGTTTCACCAAGACAGGCATCTGACGGCTAAGGAGGGGACTGCCCTGCAAAGGCAATGGAGAGGACAGGCGTACTATACCACACACTTAGCTTATGCCCAGACCACATTAATCTGGATTAGACCAGGAACTCCATTTCAACACACTGTGGACCTGACCTACCAGAAGGTAGGTATGCAGTAGTTACGGGACACTTGAATGGGCGGGACATTACACTCATCAATGTATATGCCTCAAATGTAGATCAGCGGACATTCCTTACTGAACTATCCTGCATACTAGACCCCACCTGGTGGGAACTGTGATAATAGGTGGAGACTATAACTGTGTTGCCGACCCTGCCCTAGACCGAACGTATCCCCCACAGCATGATTCTCTTGTGGTCAGAGTGGCCCACACATTTACTGAATGGCAGGCAGAAGGGGACCCTAGAGGAGCTCATGTACAGTTAGATGCTTCCCCTGAAACCCCACAGTGCATGAAACTATCAGAACAATAGAATATTCGTCACACACAATCTCAGACCACAACCCAATGTGGCTGACATTAGCGTGGGAGACGCCATGTGTACCGAATTGGAGACTGAAGCTGGAGTCCCTAAAAGACTCTGCCATCTGGGACACCATAGTGAATTCTATACGCTAATACATTACTGATAATGAGTGTAATGCGTCTTCTTCTCAAGTTAAATGGGATGCATTCAAAGTCCTGCACAGGGGCAGGTGTCTCTTGGAATCGGGTGGGGGTGAGAAGCTCTATATTAGCAGCTGTCTCAACAGCTGAAGAGGCACTGGGCAGGACTGAGTTGCAAAGAACGGGCCACCCAAAGAAACACACTGAGCTCCTGGAAGCGAAAGAAAGAGTAGCAGAGCAGGTAGAGTGCCTTCAGTGCCTTGACTACAAGAACTATATGATCAATGTGCATGCAGAGAGAGACCGCACTGGCACACTGCAAGCATGGCTGGTAAATCCGTCAAAGAGGGGATCAGTGATCCTAGAAAATTGAAACATACACAGGGCAAAAGCTACACCATCAAGCAGACATTAACAAGGAATTTCGGGGCTATTACTCTACACTAGCTCACTCACTTGCTCGGTCGCAGACATAGATGAGATCATGACTCCCTTTGGTTTTCCAAAACCTGACACCATAAGAAACAGATGCATTTGTGCATGGGCATCACACTGCCGGAGTTAAGAGCAGCCAAGAAAGCAAAGGTTAAGGGTGGAACTCCAGGCACTGTCGGTCTCCCAGTAGAATTTTATACCACCTCTGTGGAGGACCTGGCCCCTAAATCAGTAGAGCTTCACAACACAACTAAACATACAGGCATGCTGGAAGCCTCCACACGAGAGACCTTGGTAGTACCTCTGTTAAAACCTGGGAAACCGGCACACGATAAGCAAGTGTATTGCCCTTTATCGATGTTGAACACTGATTATAGGATATTCAGCAGAGATCTTGCCACAAGACTCCTTTGCCATATGCCCACCCTTTTCCACCCGGATTAAGCGGGTTTTATTCCTGGCCGATGCAAAGCTATTAATATTAGAAGATTGCTTGCTATGTTGGCAGCTGATAGCTGTGACCGGACAGAAGCAGCAGTAGATATTGAGAAGGTGTTCGATAGCCTTGAGTACCCTTTTCTCCATGCAGTCATGGATCGGTTTCAATTGGGAGAGGACTTCATTGCCTGGATTAGACTTATGTATGGCCCCCATGGCCAGGGTGCGCACAGGGGGATATTGGTCGAAGGGTTATTGGGTGAGCAGGGGAACCAGGCATGGCTGCCCTCTGTAACTGTTACTATTTGCAATGGCAAATTGAACCCTTGGCAGCCTATGCAAGAATGGGACCTGTCTATGGGGGAATTGAAAGTCTGGGGCGCACCGATCACATCGCCTTATATGCCGACGATCGTCTGGTTTTCCTTAGAGACATCTCAACGGGGGTCTATTAGAACACTTCGGGCGATACCTGGGTCTAAGGGTCAATTGTCAAAAATCACAGTTGTTCCCCACACCTCCAGGCCGCCAACACCTGCGCCCTATAATAGCGCTGCAATGGGAACCTTAAGAGGAGCATGGAGTTCTGGAGCATGCTCCCTTCATCGTAAGAGGGCAGAGTTGCGCTGCTAAAGATGGTAGTTGTTCCGCACCTGCTCTACTATGTGGGGTATTACCAGTGTGAATTCCCCAAGCTATACTTGGAGAGTTGGATTCCCTATGGTGATGTTTCTCTGGTCCTCGGGTAGTAGGCAAGTAGCTTTACCCACCCTAAAGAGACCGAGCAGTACTGGAGGACTGCCAGTACAAGACTTTTAGAATCTTTACTTAGCGTCAGCTTCAATGGCTGATACAGTGGGTAGTGAACAGACTGATGCCTGGGGGAAACACCCGGAACAACGACTCCTTAACCACGAAGTTGTGGAAAACTAAAGCGAAACAACGGTTTCATTTCCTACGACTTCCTGGTTTTCGTGCCTTAACCACAGATGTGTGAACCACGTACATGCGCGGTTAAGGCACAGAAGAAGGGAGATGACGCGGTGAAGGAGGAGGTAAGTTGGGCTGGGACTGGGGCTGTTTTTTTGGGGGTGGGGAGCTCAGGGTGATTAGGGTTTGGGGGGAGGGGGGTCAGGGTTAAGGTTTTAGGGGTGGGTTGGGGTGCTTTAGGTTTTAGGGGCGGGGGTGGGACTCGGGTTATTTTAGTTTTTGGGGGTTGGGTGGGGGCTCGGGTGATTAGGGTTTGGGAAGAAGGGGGTCAGGGTTTAGGTTTTAGGGGTGGGTTGGGGTGCTTTAGGTTTTAGGGGCAGGGGTGGGGACTCGGGTATTTTAGTTTTTGGGGGTGGGGTGGGGGCTTCGGGTGATTAGGGTTAGGGGGTGGGGGTCAGGGTTTAGGTTTTAGGGGTGGGTTGGGTGGTTGGGGTGCTTTAGGTTTTAGGGGAGGGGGTTGGGGTAATTTTGGGGTGGGGGGGGGTCGCAGTAATTTTTAGGAGTGGGGGGCCAGGGAGGAAGCATGCTGGAACCGTGCATGCTGATCACTAATGCATTTACCAGGAATGCCTTCACAACAAAAAATCATAGTAAAGGCATTTATGGTAAAGGCGTTAGTGATACCAACAAGTTTGTTGTTCCAAACTCGTAGTTGAGCCATGGGTGCTGGAAGAACTTGTGGTTTCGAGATATAACTGATGCCTGGATGTGCATTGTGCCCCAGTGTCCAGGATGCCTGCACACTGATTTGTGTACTACTGCGACTGATGCACCCAGATGAGAGGAGCTCGACAGAGTTTTGGATACTGAGGTGCTGTTGGGTGCACTGTCTGCAGAAAAATCACACAAACATCCCATACTCGCCAGACATACTTATGTAATATCTTGAAATGCAGCCTCAATGGTTGAGGGCAGGGCAGAGAGGACTGGAGACATGGGTGGAGGCGGGAGCGACAATGATGGATGACCTATACAGGGAGGACGCTCCCCTCCCATTTGATGAATTTGGACCTTACTTTGGCCTACCTGGAGGCCAATTTTCAATTTACACGGCGTAGAGAGCTCTATGGTATGGAAACACTGGGAAATGGGACTCACAAAGCCACCACACCACAAAACGTGTCAGTATATTATCATCTAAGACGTTTAAGGCCGTAACTTGCTTGTATGGATCGATTGGAGAGAATTTACTTGTGCCCTTAAATGGTCTTCGATCGAAGTGGGAACATGACCTTGGAAACCCCATGCCTGATAAGGATTGGGCTCATATATTAAAAAGGGTGCCCAAAGTATCGAGGAACGCTCACTTTAAGTTAATCAAATGATATGTTATTCACAGAGCATACCTTACACCGGGACAAATTAACCATTATTTTCACATAACAAGTGCCAAATGTCCAGGATTTGGAGGGGAGGCATTTGAAGTGTTGCACATGCTTTGGTACAGCCCGATGCTCAAATTATATTGGGAACACATTACAGATACCCTCACTGACATCATTGACAGGGAGGTACCATGCACCCCACAACACTGTCTGCCTGCTAAACTGGTTCCAACACACAGCGAAAAACAGAGCTATGAGCAGGTACCAAGGCTGAGCTTTCCTGCTCGCGAAGGGGAAATATTGCACAATTGAAAGACTCCGCTAGGCCCTAGAACAGGTGTGTGGAGAAAGCTGCTTGTGAGGTGGGCATGTTATGGAAGGGCAGACCTGCTGCGAGAAGCTGAAGGTGGTCAGGGTGGATGGAACTGCCCAGAGCATGGGAAGCATTACTGGAAGTTTTAACACTCGCGGATACCTTCTGGCCGGGATCTCCACCATGAGCCCAGTATCCATGAACAATCATCTCAGATCAGGGATAACAGCTCCGTGATGGATAGGACTGTACCTGCTGTTCTCAGGCTGATGGCTTACCGTGGACGGCCTAGCAGACCTGGCAACAAAAGCCCAATCTGGACCCTGATTATTAGGGTGCAAGGAGGTGGGAGGCGGGGGGCGTAGGGAAGTTTATCTGGGATGGGGCTATTGCACTGGCAGATGAAACTGCATTGTTGAATGAATATCTGCTTACTTTGTATTCAATGTCAAAGATTGCTGCTTGACTCAATAAAAACTGTTTAAAAAAACAAAGCATTGATACACACTGAGATGTAATCAGGAGGCAATGGCCTTTTTATGTCCTTCCTAAATGCAATTCGATATAGACCAGTCACCCATTCAACAAGCCAGAAATGCATTGTTTGCCAACAAAATGAGTTTAATGCAGACCAGAAAGCTATTTTGCGCTCACAAACTCTGATTTTGCGAATTGCAGGGTTTTCACCTCGTAAAGTTAGTCCTTTATGTAGCTTGGTAAGGTTAATGTATCCAATATAATAATTTATATCGAGTGGGATGAACTGGTTTCCTAGTAGTTCCACTGCAGACACGTGTTCGATGCAACTAATGCCCAGGAAGAAGGCGGAATATGCAGCTTAATATTCTTGTATTCAGTGAGAATCACATCCATGGAGGCCTCAGCCTGAGATCTGCTCTCATTGGTCAGATCTGTGATGAGGTTGTGTGTAGACCACGTGCTTTCATGTCAGCATAAGTCCTAGATTTGATGAACGCACATCAGGCCGCTTCCGAGGCCGTGCTGGCTGTACCGGGCAAGGGATGAGCCTGGAAGGGTGGGGGGCTGCTTTTCTCATGGGGGGGGGGCAGTTTCTTGTTCCTTCTATATCAAATAGTTTTGAAACAATAATACAATTGCCAAGATAACTCTGGTGATTAATGTTCCTGCTGGAGCGAAATGAGGTTTCGTCTAGTGGCAGTTTTGACTCATCTAAAAGCTCCTCATTGTCACTGTGCAGGTCATCAGGTAGCACAGTGAGGTGTGAACTGCACCAAAGAGCTGCGTACAAACTGCATGGTACAGGTCAGGAAGTTCTGTCTTTTCCCAGTCTTTGATTATCCTAATTTTGCTAAAAAGGGTTTGTTTGGGTAGAAATAATTTATCATTAAATTTGACCTTAAGCAATGCATTACGTTCTGAATCCTGAGTTTATGCTTCCCCAGACCAAGCACTCTTAAATCTTAAATAAACCTACCAGTATGGATTAGGTTAATCCCACAGCTTGGAGCCCCCCTCTGCGTTATGTAACATTTCCTATACGCTGGTTTACACATGTATGAGTCATTGTCTCTGTACGTGTGTTTGATGTAAAGTGCTCCAACACCCTACCCTGGTGAGAAAGGCGCTATAATAGAAATGAAATAGATGTGAGAGAGGGGCTATGGAGAGATGAGAGGCACTGTTAGTGGGTGATGGTGGGAATCACTGAAGAACCCCAATAAAGATTGCCCTATCCTGATGCTTCAAAAAGTATCACAGGTGAATATATAATGAAAAATGTGCAGAAGGTTTTTGCCATTTTTTCCCAAATTTTCTTTGAAGGGTAGGGTAACCCTCCAAGCCTCATTGTAGGGGGGCTGCTCTGACAAAATCTGTCATTGCTGCTTCGGGGTCACAGCTCGGCCCTGTCAGCTGGTTAAGTTATCCCAATTCTAAGTGTGACCCAGGAACCGGTTTGAGCGCCAGTTTCTGTAGGGATGTCACCCGGGGGTCTCCTGCCCCCTCCCACTCTGCGTTGTCTTTCTTCACATTGTTGTCGACGGGCTCCTTAGCAAACCTGTGAAGGGCCCGAGGACAGAACTCGAGTGCCTTTTTGTAGTTTGTGACAACAATCGTGCAAACTATTACAAAAATGTAACGTTTGCCTCCATGGGGGGCACTTACCCCGAGTCTGCCCTTCAGCCATCGTTTCATGTTTCACTGCACCCTGGTTCCCTTGACCCTGGAAGCGCCCTGGGGCCCCCAGGCGTGAGATCTTCTGGTGCGGGGGGCACAACACTCAATCTATTTCTTTATTTAGCGAGTTTTAGAAAGCGCTTACGTTCACTTCAGAGCGCTGTGGGTGGGTGGGGGTTCAGATGATATGAACAGATGGAAGGGAGGGGGATTTTAGGGGTTTGGCACCCTGGGTGGAAACAGTGGAGCCTCTTCAAGGACCCCTCGCGGCTGGATGGTGAGTCGAAGGCTCTGTGAGGGGACCCTCTTCAGGTCTTTCCTGAATTGGCGATGGTTTCTTGACCCTAATCCCTCGGTACACGTTGTGGTATTTCACCTTTAGTGGTAATTCTGGGTGAAATAACTCCGCTCGCATTTATGAGTCTTTCAGTGCTCGGAATTATAGGCTCCGAACTCTGCAGCCCAATAATTCCAGCCCCAGAGACCGAGGGTCTTCTGAGAGGGGTTGCGGGGGCTTAAGGGGCACCAAGGAGCTACAGGCCGGGGGCACCAGTTAATGTCCCCACCACGGGCACAAGAGTGCCCATCATCCCTGCACCCGCACTGAACACCCTGACACCCTCAACAGCAGGCGGTAGGCGGTAGTTAATGCCCTCGGGACAAAAGGCATAGAGTGATTCTAGGTGCAAGCGGTTAGTCCTCATTTCAGGAGTGCCCAGCCTTTGCAGTAGGGGTACGGTCTTGTGAATTGACCCCCCACACACAATGCCCCGCCCACCACCATTCGGTATCTCCACAGCAAATCTAACTTGCACCGAGCCTTAAACCCATATTTATACTTTTTTAGCGCCGCATTTGCGCCGCTTTTTGACGCAAAATCGGCGCAAACTTACAAAATACAGGCCCGTATTTATACTTTTTTTAGCGTCGCATTTGCGCCGCTTTTTGACGCAAAACGGCGCAAACCTACAAAATACAATGGTATTTTGCAAGTTTGCGCCGTTTTTGCGTCAAAAAACGACGCAAATGCGGCGCAAAAAAAGTATAAATACGGGCCCCAATTTGTAAGTTTGCGCCGATTTTGCGTCAAAAAGCAGCGCAAATCCGGTGCTAAAAAAGTATAAATATGGGCCTTAGGTCCAGATGTAGGAAAATCCTGAATTGCGACTCGCAAATTGTGAGTCAGAGACACCATCTGCGACTCGCAACGGTGTCGCAAAGGCCCACCTCATTAATATTAATGAGGTGGGTCGCTATTTGCTACTCGCAGCACTCACAGGGATGGTGGCCTGCTGGAGACAGCAGACCACCATGTCTATGACTTCTTTTAAAAAAAGCAGTTTTTTTTGTAATGCAGCCCGTTTTCCTTAAAGGAAAACAAGATGCATTACAAAATCAAAAAATGAAACGTTTTTGTTTCATTTTTTCAGAGCAGGCAGTGTGACACTGGTGGTAACTTGTGGTAACTGCAATTGCTTTGCGACCGCGTTCGCGGTCACAAAGCAATGCAGCACCGCGCTGCGACTCGCAATTAGGAAGGGGAACACCCCTTCCTAATTGCGAGTCGCAGTCCCGTTTTGCGAGTCGGTAACCAGGTTACCAACTCGCAAAACGGGATTTGGGCATCGCAATGTGGGTTTTGCACGTCGCAAACAGTGAAATTCGCTGTTTGCAACCTTCAAAACCTTTCCTACATCTGCCCCTTAGTATCTTACTGAAGGTGCAGATTATTCCAACCCCACAGTCTGGTTGGTGAGTCTGCAGTAAGTTGTTGGGTGCAGAATTGTGCTGATGAAAGGCGGGTTAGAGGCTGGCATGACTCAGGAAACAGTGGCAAGACCAGCTGATGGGGTTTGCTGGTTTTTAGAATGGGGTGATGATCGCTTGTTTAATATTTTGTGACCTAGGATGTGACTGAATTAAGGTACTAGTTAACCTAGTTAGCTGTACAGGTTCATTGGTGTGAAGTTGCAGGGTGAGGATCTGGTGGGGGCTCCTGGAATCAGGAACTGACATGCTTAGGGATTACTATTTATTTTTTCCTGAATTTTGGAAATCGTCTCTTTAACAAAAAGTGATAAGTAAATGATGAAGCTGGGTAGAAGATGTGGGCTTATTTGAAAGGATGTTTGGAGTGGAGATTTCTGTAATGGTTTTGAAGATCTCCCCAGAAGGATTGTTAGACTTGAGTATATATTAAGTGTAGAGCAGCTTGGCACCTGCTTATGCTATGCTGACATTGAAAGTGTGACTTTACAACGCTCTAAGAATCTCCACAAGCTCACAACCCCCTAAGGGAAGGAAGCCTCTGACTGAATCCTTCTGTTAGGTGATGGTAGCATGGACCTCCTGTGAAAACCTCCATGATACTGGATACCTAATTTTGTGGGCATTTTTGTTCATCCAGATGGCCTCTCACCATGAACATCACCAGAAAAAAGGGGTTCTTCTGGTAATGTGGTGACCACACGAAACAAGCATTTGCAATGCAATGGGTCTCACATTTGCTTGAGTTAGAGGTATTAGCTTTGTAAACTCCTAACTGGACTTTTGTTGCCACATAAACTGAAAATGAACAGTGAAACAATTTCACATAAGCGAGCCGGTGGCCGCTATGAGTGCGAAGGAGGCACACAAAAGGAAACACAAGTTCGCTCTCAGTCAAACAAATTGGCAAAAGTGCAATTATCCACGTAACTGGCGAAAGTGCAATTATCCGTGTAAAAGGGTTGATGTCATGCAAAGCGCTTGACTACTGCCCAGCCAGATCACGCTGTATAGGAAATAAAAAGATAAAGTAGCCTGGAAGCCATGCAGGAAACACAAATCCTCGTATGTTTTCAGTAGTTTACCGGTGCTCTCGTGGACGGTTAAACACTGGGAAAGGCATGATGTTTGCATGCCTTTCACTAATGAAATCAAGCAAATTTTAAAAGGCAAGCCCACGAACTAACCAAACTGATGGGCATGGCATGGGCACGGTTAAATGTCCACATAGAGATTACAACAGGGGCCAGAGCACTTGCACACTTGACCCTAAAAATGGAGTAACATTTAATCAATTATTTGAGACCAATATGACAAAAATCCAATCAGTCGAAACAGAGATATGGAGTTTTTAAGATTTATGTGAAAATAGTGCCATGAAGCACAAAGCGCCAACTGTGGACATCTGGCTGCACCAGATCAGGACAAAGTCACAACTTCAGGCCAACCACAATAAAGTGTGGGCTGGATATAGGGGTCAAGTTAGGCCCACTGAACATGAGTACCTTAAATCCTTGTAGTGTAGTTTAACACTCCAGAGATATGGAGTGTTGCAAGATCCCACATTGAAGATGCGTCATGCAACCGAGGCAATGCGAGGCCTGGTGTGGAGATGGATCATGCAATGACACTTCCAGGAAACTGCAAGGCTGTGATCCAAAGTTCTGCATCATCATCAAGGATGCTGTTGACGAGGCGCTTGCGATGTGAAGTCCTACCTAGAAGATGCATCACACACCGGCTGGTTCCGAAGAAGTTGAAGGTTCAAAACTGCACATATAGGCTGTAATAAAGGCCTGAGACATGTTTAAAGGGCTACTTAAGTGGGTGTTACAAACATTGCTGCAGGTCCACTAGATGCATTTAATTTACATGCCCTTAGTGCACATAGCACCACCTTACTCAGGAATAAATTAAATATGCCAATTAGGTGTAATCCACTGTCACCTTGTTTTAAGGAGAGAGCGCAAGCACTTTAGCACTAGTTAGCAGTGGTAAAGTGAGCAGAGCTTTAAAAGCCAACAAAAATGAGTTGAGTAAAACGAGAAGGAAGGCAAAATGTCTGGGGACGACCTTGCAGGAAGGATGAAATCCAGCATGCTTGTCATAATTTTTGTCACTCTTTGTAGCTACCATTTTACACCGCATTAGCCCCCTTCCTTACCCTCCCATTTCCCGCTCACCTCTACTACCAAGCAATGCCATTTCTATCCACCACACCAATCACTTGGCACCAGAGTGATGGAGGTAAGTTCTGGGAAGGTGTTTGTGTTCAGAGGCCAATCATGGCTTTAATGTAAACAGCCTGTGACTGACCTGTGAACACAGAATAGGTCTCCTGCAGCCTCATTTCATTCAGGATCCAAATTTGTATCCACCGATGGTGCTATCCAATCAAGGGCCTGTTTGGATGAGTGGGAGAGCAGAGACATGAAGCGCTGTATCATGATGGTCTTTTCTGTCCCAGTGCAGAGCCAGGTGCCTGTTTTGTGCTCCTGCAGGGCATATAGTGAATTCATGTAACTAGATACTTCTCGGAACTAGTGCTTTAGTTTCATTGAACATTGAGCAAGGTTTTCTTCTTTCTACTTCTAGCTGTACTATCTGAAAATAAACCACAAACTCTGAGAAATATTGGGTTAAATTAATTCACTTTACAACCTGCAGGGGAATTAAACAAACCTCAAATCTGCACTATGCCAGAAAACTCATCATATTGTGACCACGGGGTTTGAGAGGGCATCTCTCGCAGGGTGCCAATGGACAGACCCCTGAACTGTACAATCCATGTTTGGCCAATGCGCATCGCTTTGTTTTTATCAAAATGTCCCCATTAGGAAATGTGGAAGAACTGTTTGATATGAATGTTACACAATATTGGATACTTTGCCTGGTAAAAAGGCTCCCGAGCTAGTAAGTTTGAGCAGACTATTTCACAGTGTTGACGAATGGTTATGTAATATTATGTTGTGAAATGTTTTATATTTTCTGAATGCACAGGGATTAGACCATAAGAAGCTGAATAAAAAGTCGAGTCACTCAAAGAGATCACTCCGTGCAAAGACAAGAGAAGACTGTCTGGTGCAAGATGGCTGCTTTACATGCAAATACCATTCGGATAAAAAAGGGTTTGGGTGGGGAGCAGCTAAGGGCGAGTGTAGTTCTGAAAGGCCTATAGAAAACAGGGTTTCACGCCTGGAGCCACTCGCCCTTCCATGCGGCATGCCTTGCGACCCGTGCAGGAGAGGGACGCGTCCGCTGCTGACAGCACACAACCTTCCCATGCGAGCAGAGGCTGCTTCTGCAGTGGCTGACAATGAAGGATAGCCTTTAAAAGCCGCTTCCGGAATCATGCTCTTTTGCATTAAAGCCGCTTTCCATGCTTAGTAGGAGTTCGCAAAAAAACTTTTCTCATAAAATATACATTTTTTTTGCAAAATTACGTGTATTATACTGAACACATTTTGACGGTCGCGTGGAAGCACATTGTACCCAAGGCTATATTTACCGTTTATACAAAATTCATCAAGGATATTGACAGGAGTGGAGCACAAACAATAAGAAATTTGCAAAACCCCAAAATCGAGAATTTCTCAAAATTTTGCTCACAAAAGTAAACTGCTTCGCCTAATCCAGAGATATAGGTTCTCGCGCCGGTTGAATGTTCATATGTGCAATGTGGTGACCACTTGTTGACACACCACCAGGTTCACGTACACTGTAACCTGCTATTGAACATGAGGATTTGTGACTAGTAACTCTGCAACGCTGATTCTTTCTGCAGCAGCTCCTTCCTACCACCCTTGACATCAGAAAGAAAAAAACACACTGATGATGCTGTGGAATAATCATGTACGGTATTGGTTGAACCATCGGAATATGCCAGTGGAAAACAGCTGTGCCTGACTGATACATTTAAGATTAACACCAAATAAAAAAACTAGGATAAACAATAGAATTAAACTGATAGTCATGAAAAGTGCTCGATTACTGCCCAGCGAGAGCGCGCTGCCTGCGAAACAAAGAGAAAAAGTAGTCCAGAAGCCATGCGGATAACATGGAGCCTCATATGTTTTCAGTAGTTGGCCGGTGCACTCGAGGCTGGCTAAACACAGGAAAAGGCATGAGGTATGCATTCCTTCCACTAATGAAATCAAATGAATTTTAAAAGACAAGCCCATGAACCAACAAAATTGATGGACGTTACATGGGCGTGGTTAAAAGCCCACAGAGATTTGCTAACAGGGACAGAGCGACTGCTCGACCCCAGTAAGGGTGTAGAGAAGTGTGTGAAACACATGGAAAACAGGCTGAGATTAGCTAGAATTTAACAGGCACCAACAAGAGCAAACTTAATAGTATGTGACATTAACAAGCCGAATACGAGTAACTGACTCAAAATTTCACATTTTACAGGGCTTAACGTTGGGTCATTGTCTTCGTTCTGAAATTCTTTGTATGTTCTTTGTAATGGCATGTGTGTGTCCAGAAATAATTATGGTATTCAACCAGAATATTCACTGCAGCATATTCGGGGTCCAAAATATTGAGGTCTAAAAACCAAGGAACAAAATATTGTGACGGTAAGTTTATGTAGGTGAGTATACACTTAACTACAAATATATGTACCTTGACGATATATATAAATATATATACATATATATGTATATATAAACATATTCATATATATACATATGTATGCGTGTGTATATATATATATATATATATATATATATATATATGTATATATACATATATATATATATTGAAAAGGAGACCCAGCACATCGAAGTGTCCATTGATACCCACAAAATTATCACATTTCTTCAAAAATCACATAATTCAATAGAGTTCTTATGAAAACTTTTTGTTCTTTATTTATCCACAATGACAATATCTAATCCATCATAGCCAACGCGTTTCGTCCAAACGGACTTCTTGAGGGCTCATAATTGCAGTATGTAACGCGCTCCACGGCAGAACGCCATCCGATCTCCTGACAATGAAAAGGTATGTATATATTCACAGCAAAAAACAATGGTTACAGGGACGTTATAGTTAGGAAACAGAAGGGTTTTTCAGGGAGCTACAACTCGTGCCCTAGGGTAACTATAACTCTCTCCCCCGCCATGAACAGTTTTCTCATCAATAATTATACTGCAAATGTTGCAGTGATATTATCAGTGATGTTATAAAGCATGTCAAGAGTGACTTAGGCCCTGATTTATACTTTTTGACGTAAACCTGCGCTAGCGCAGGTTTGCGTCAAAAAGTTTACTGCCGGCTACTGCCATTCCTAGATGCCATCCAGGCGTCATATTTAAGGAATGATGCTAGCCGGCACTAAGGCCTGGTTAGCGTAAAAATAAATGACGCTAACCGGGCAGGGGAGGCGTAGGAAAGACTGGGGGTTGTGCGTCAAAGAATGGTGCAAGTCAGGTTAGCGTCAAAAATATTGACTCTAACCTGACTAGTGTCATTTTTTGAATCACAACCCCATTGGACATGACTCCTGTCTTAGCAAAGACAGGTGTCATGTACCCCTGCCCAATGGCCATGCCTAGGGGACGTCTGTCCCCTGGGCATGGCCATTTGGCACAGTGCCATGTAGGGGGGCCCAAGTTAGGCCCCCCATGGGACTTTAAAATAAAATAAAGAAAAACTTACCTGGATTTACCTTGGATGGGTCCCCCATCCTTGGATGTCCTCCAGGGGTGGGTGGAGGTGGCAGGGGGGGCAAACTCGATAACTTTGACGCTAGACGGGTCTAGCGCCAAAGTATAAATATGGAGTTAAGTTTGCGCCAGGTTTGCGTAAAAAAAATGAAGCACATCAGGTGCAAACAGAGCATAAATATGGGCCTTAATATCTGGGGTAATTAGCAGAGCAAGCAGCTGGAAAGGAAGTGGAGAACCAAACCCAACACCAGTACCAGATCAAGCTACAAGGCCCGCCTTAAGGCACTACCACCACCTCATGAGAGTTACCAATAGAAGAGTCCTCACAGCAAACATTGAGGTCAATTCCATCAGCAACAAAGAGATATTTGGCGTTATCAAGGAATTCTCCACAGTGGCGGCTGGTGGATTTAAAAGTGGTGGGGTGGAAATTTTAGACTGGAGTATACTATGTGAGCACAGCAAGAAAGACTTAAAAAGCAGGGTGCAGGGGATTCTCCCACCACAATAACATTGTTTGGAAAATGGACTAAAATGGTGCATTTTATGGCATACAGTCGGAGGCTGAAAACGTTGCACTTCATTGTAAGACAGTGAGCAGTGTTTTCACCTAGAGTTAACCACACGGATAAGTATGCACTGATAAAATGACAAAAAAGATCTTGGTTCAAAAAATGTATTTGTGTAATATGTTTTACTATCTGTTAGACCTGACAGCCTTAGGGTGGTCACCCCCAACTTTTTTGCCTTCCTCCCTCCACTTTTCTGACACTGTTTTTGCTAGTTTCAGGACTCTGCGCACTTTACCACTGCTGGCCAGTGCAAAAGTGCATATGCTCTCTCCCTTAAAACATGGTGACATTGGCTCATACCAAATTGACATAATTAATTTACTTGTAAGTCCCTAGTAAAGTGCACTGCATTTGACCAGGGCCTGTAAATTAAATGCTACTAGTGGGCCTGCAGCACTGATTGTGCCATCCACATAAGTAGCTCCTTAACCATATCTCAGGCCTGACATTGTAAGGCCTGTGTGCAGTTTCACTGCCACTTCGTCTTGGCATTTACAAGTTCTTGCCAAGCCTGAAACTCCCCTTTTTGTACACATAACGCACCCCTCGGGTAGGCCCTAGATAAACCACAGGGCAGGGTGATAAGTAGGTAAAAGGCAGGACATATGCCTGTGTGTTTTATATGTCCTGGTAGTGGAACACTCCTAAATTTTTTTCCACTACTGTGAGGCCTGCCCCTTTCATAGGCGAACATTAGGGCTACCCTCATATACTGCTTGAGTGGTAGATTCTGATCAGAAAGGGGTAAACAGGTCAGTATGGCCAGACTGGTAATACAAAAGCCTGGTGACTGGTGAGGTTGGATTTTATATTACTATTTTAAGAATGCCCCTTTTTGAAAGTGAGCATTTCTCTGCACTTAAAATCCTTCTGTGCCTTACAGTGTGTCTCCAATCCATGTCTGGGCTGGGCTGGTTGACACTCCCTTATGCATTTTACCCAGAGAGCCACAAACACAGGATGTTCAGTCACACCTGCACACATCTGCATGCCGAATGAGTCTTCCTGGGCTGGAAGGGTGGATGGCCTGACATTTACATTTCAAAGGACAGTGGCCTGCCCTCACTCAATGGACTGCCAAACCCCCTACTGGGACCCTGGCAAACAGGGTTGTACTGAAAGGGGAGCTTGTGCACTTCAAAACCACTCTTTGAAGCCCCCCCCCCCACTTCAACAACACTTTAGGGTATATAAACTGGGTCCCTGACCCTACCAACCAAGACACTTCCTGGGACAGATACTCTGAAGAAGATCCTGGAACCTTCCAAGAGGAGCTGCCTGGCTTCCCACTTGACTGCTTTGCTGTGAAGGACTGCTGCCTCGCTGTTGCCCTGCTGCCTTGCTGGCCTCTGGCTCTGCTGAGAAGTGCTCTCCAAGGGCTTGGATTGGGCTTGCCTCCTGTTTCCTGAAGTCTCAGGGCCAAAAAGACTTCACCTCTTCAAAGGAACTCCTTGTGAGGTGCAAATCGACGCAGCCCCTGCCGGAATCGATGCACAGCCTGCCTAGCAGTGAAAGAATCACTGCATCGCTGACCCAGAATGAAGTAGCCCAGCTCCCCAAGAGTAGATCGACGCAGCGCCAGCGCTGCGACCAGAACTTCGACGCACAGCCCAATGGATTGACGCATCACCAAGCCGGAACGACGCAGCTTGATTTCCTGCGGGAGAAATCAACGCAGCCCCTGCCGTGCAACAGAAACTCTGAGGCATCGCCCACTGGATCGATGCAGCACCTGTGACTTCGTCCTGCACACCCAGGAATTCCACGCATCATCCCGAGGTGTCAAAAGACCCCTCATCGCAAAGAGGATTCAAGCCTGTGCACCGGAATTCGACACAAAGTACTTGCCACGTGGGAAAGAATCAACGCATTGTCTGTATGCACCCGGAAATCCGACTCAACCCTTTTGTTTTCCACGCATCTCCTGTTCTGCTGACTCCTTGCGTGTGCTTTTGACTCATACAAGGTACTTTGTGCTTGCGAGAGACAACTGTTGCTTTTAAGAACCTAAGACTCTTATTAATATTACCAAAGTGATATTTCAACTTTTGATTATCAAATCTTGATTGTTTTGACCTTAATTTATTCAGATAAATATTTTTTGTGGTGTTTTCACTGTGTTACTGCATGATTAATTGCACAATTACTTTACACGTTGCCTTCTGAGCTAAGCCTGACTGCTCAGTTCCAAGCTACCAGAGGGGAGCGCAGGATAATTTGGATTGTGTGTGACTTACCCTGGCTAGGACTGTGGTCCCTACTTGGACAAGGGTGTATACCTCTGCCAACCAGAGACCACATTTCTAACACTATCAATTGCTTTTCACAGTTCTGTTGCCTGTTTCAGCCTTTCAGCTACTCAAAAGAGACCTTGGGCCTGATTTATATATTGGCGGAGGGGTTGTTGCTTCACAGTGGGGACGGATATCCCTTCTGCTGAAATCTAAATCACATTATATCCAATGGGACTTAGATTTCTGCGGACGGGATATCCGTCACCGCTGTGACAGAGTAACCCCTCTGCCAATATCTAAACCAGGGCATTAGACCAGAATTAGACAAGCAAACCTAATTCATACTAAGTGGACACTCTAATTCTGA
Organism: Pleurodeles waltl; assembly: GCF_031143425.1. Lineage (NCBI taxonomy): Eukaryota > Metazoa > Chordata > Amphibia > Caudata > Salamandridae > Pleurodeles > Pleurodeles waltl. The sequence goes on from NC_090439.1 coordinate 1,172,971,570, forward strand.
CAAAACCCACATATTATTGTCCTGACATATTGTACCATTCATCCTAGTCATTTTCCACTAAGCTACTCAGTACCTACTAAGATTGGTGATGTAAGTACCATGCTTCGTCTCTGCAGAATCCCTCTAGGCATTGCCTGCTGTTGTGCTCATTTTGAATTAATTCACCTTTTGTAATGGGAATGCTTGCCCTTGAAGTCCACCTATGATACGCACTGCCCACATTAAGATACTTCCATACACGTGCACATATACATGTGTCTACTCATGTAGCATTTGTGTTGCACTTGTTTCTGACAGTGTCAGTGCATCTCACCACTTTCACATGTCATTGAGTTTTAAAAGTGCTCTATGGAAGGCAAGGTGAGTGCACGCACTTTACACCCATGTGTTGTTAAGATTGGGTTAATGGGTGGCAGCAGGCCCCGGTCACTGCCAGGCGCATTGCCCTCTCCTAGAGCCACTGGTAGCTCCCCTGGCCCCCGAACCAGGAAGACATGTATCTCCATGGAGAGCATCTTCCAGGGCCAGACCCTGCAGGGGCAGCCCGGCCGGCATGTGGATCTGAATGAAGGGGTGTCATGCAAGGGCCTCAGGGGTGTCACGCAAGGGCCTCAGGGGTGTCACGCAAGGGCCTCAGTACTCCCTTCCACACACTCACTCATGCACATAACTGATTTGTAGGAATTAATTTGACTTTTTTGCACCATTTTCTTATTCAGAAATACACATTTGCTTCTTCATCTTCAGCAATACTGGTTGGTTTCTTGCAGATTCTTTAATTAGAAGTTGGATTGTGTTCAGCGTGTTTAGGCGAACACGTGCTTATGTTGGCAACGAGCAGCCAGAATTTCCCCGGAGACAACAGAGGAATCTGTCCATCAGTTAGGCCTTCACCAACTTCACTCCTTCCTCGTACCTGAATGTTCATTTGTCTCTGGACTCCAGGAATGCCGTATTTCTTGTCCGAGTCACCAGATTAGGTCAACAAGAGAGAAGCAGTGGGCCAGGCCTGCAGTAACTGATTAGAAAGACTCTCAGTTTGTCAGTCAGTCACTAGGACCTGCAGAGCCCAGGGGCAGGGAACCGGTTGATCCAGTATTCTAGCTTCCTGGGTGAAACAAGGAAGCAATCCTCGCTGCCCAGCTATTCATTCTCTACTGATGGAACATGCATCATGAGAATGTGTGTTGTCACCTCCAGGGCTCAAACTGGTGCAGGCGGGAAGGGGAATTACTCGTGTCCACAGCACAAGAGGTGACTCTCATTCAAGGGCATGGTGGGACCAGGAGAGGCCTCCTTGCAGACCACATCTATTAATGACGTGCTTACTTGCATTCACAATCCACTCAGCAGGCAACTTAGTAAATGCATGCATTATGGAGCAGCGCCACCTACTGATGAATGCAAGTGCCAGACCTCAATATTCACACAAATTAAGCAAAGCTGCTAAGAGAAAGAATACACTCCCATCAAGTTTACACTAAATAAAAAGTGAAAAACATGCTCTGTTGTCTACTTATATGAGCCCAGTCTTCTTCCTGCAATAAACAAGAAGGGTCTGGCTGAGATCCACAAGTCTTCTGAAGCGAAAACACACACAGGGACAGATTTAAGAGCCGCTAGCGCTCCCTTGTGCCACATTAGTGTCATTTTTTTTTACCCTAATGTGGCCCAACGAGGCCGAAATCACTGCACCAAATTTAAAAAGTGGCGCCAGTTTATAACCCTTTGCTCTAGATTATGCCTGCTTAATGTATAAAGGGAGTGTTCCCTGTTAGGGGTGGGGGGCGAAAAAATGGTGTATAGAAATCTAAGAGATTTCTTTGCGTGATTTTTTGGCACTTTTAATGCCTGCTCAGAGCAGGCATTAAAAGGAGGCACACCACTGTTGACAATGGGCCTCAATGAGCTTTGCAGGATTAGCATCAACATTTTTTAATCCTGCAACGCTCCGAATTAGCGTAAAAGATGTTGACGGTAGTTCCATAACTACCGTCATGGTGTGCCGTAGGTTAGGATCGCCTCACGCATGGTGGCATTATGGGGGCTCTAAGGGGAGCAAGAAAAGTTGTGCTGCACTGGGTGCAGTGACGCTTTTCTTAAATCAGGCCCACGGTACTGAAAATAAGTGCTTCTGCTGCACTCCTCCTAGTATCACCTCCTCTTCCGATAACTGACAAGTTGCTGTCAACCACCACCTCGTTGTCTTCATCAGCCTGTCACGCCTCAGGCCATAAAAGTAAATGGAGCTCTGTAAACACCTGCCACGGCCATTGAATAAGCACCCGTAAAGCAATCCTATGTATGACGTTGTAAATCGCACACGCCCTCTGCTATGAAGTCACTGCTGTAGCTTGTGCCTGCAGGTCGAAGAAAGCCTCACCCGGCTGGCACAGCAGGATATGTCCAAAATACACGGACTGCAAGGGCAAGAATACACAAACCAAAAGGTGGATTCAAGAAAAATGAGCACAAGAGCAGGCAGTGCCCAGATGGGTTCTGCAGAGATGAAGCATGGTACTTACATCACCGATCTTAGTAGGTTCTGAGTATCTTAGTGGAAAATGACGAGGATGAATGGTGCCATATAACAGGACAATAATGTGTGGGTACTGACAGAATTGGAATTAGAGTGTCCACTTAGTATGAAGGAAGTTTGCTTGTCTGTTTTTGGTATAACTGCCTAATTCAGATACTGCAGAGGTGTTACTCTGTCACAAAGGTGACGGATATCCCGTCCGCCAAATTCTAAATCCTTCTTTTGAGTAGCCAAAAGGCTGAAACAGGCAACAGAACCATTTGCTAGCAACACACATTACAGTATACACAAATAAATATTTTAAACCAAGATTTTATTGTTGCAAACCTATGTGTCTGGTCAAATCTAGGTGAAAACACTGCACAGTGTGCTGCTTTTCTTTACCTTATACTGACGTGCAAAGTTTTCAGTGACGGATTGTATACCATAAAATCCACTATTTGAATCAATAAAAAAAAAAAATCATGCAGTGAGAGAATGCCCCCCCACCATCCTTTTCAAGTTGTTGCTAGGTGCGCTAGCTCATCATACATAACATTTCTGTCCCACCACATTCACAATCCACCAGCCACCACTGGACAGTGGGTTGCCACCCCTCATCCACTGCCAGATTTCTTTTTGACTTACAGCAATGCTGCCCTTTCGAAATGCTAGCTGTTTTGGTTCACTCAGATGTTTTTGGGAAAGCCTGTGGCTGCTGCCAGATTCTTCTCAAAGGACCATCTTCCAGGCTTAGATTATATTTTGTCTTGATCATGGCAATGTTTTCTATCTGGGGGCAGCAGGTCTACTTTTAAAAGATGCATGAACATCCAGAATAAGGCAGCTTGTCTGATTGGCCACATTCTGAAGTTTGAGTCAGTTTCCTCGCATCTCCAGAAGCTTCACTGGCCCCTAATAAACAAGTGAATCAAGTTCAAAACTCTCTGCTACCTGCATAAAGCAATGATGAGGTCTCGCTCTATATCCTTAAGAGGGCTTGTTCACTCCTACTTTCCAGAATGACTCTGGCACTTGGGAGTCACAGTCTGGCTATGGTCCCTAGACATACACTAGCCAGATGGGGGAGCAGCGCTCTTTCATCTTCCCGGGACCTAAACTCTCTTCCATCTATGCTGAGACTGTGCCTCAAAAGAAAATATTTAAAATGTGTCTTTTTAGGATTTTTGCTGCTTGATTTATTTTGTCTCTTGCTGTTTCAGCACTGGGAAGCCCCATTGGAACAACCATATACTTTGAAAATCAGATTAGCACAACAAGAAGCACATCCACATACACATACCTCTACAGCTTTAGGTACCACTATGGTAATGTGTGCTTTTTTGAAAACCCGAAAATTATGTAGCCACTTTATTTAGATTTATTGCCCAGCTTCCTCTTGAACAAAAACGATTTGCACAAAACATGACAGAACCAAACACAATTTGACAAAACCAGTAGGCAGACTGCCAAAGCCAGACTTATTGGCTTTGCCAATGCTCTTTTAGAAATGACATTGCTATTTCAATTATATATTTGGGAAAACAAGATCTAAAATGAGCCACTCCATCTCTTGACTTCTCCTTCTGCTCTGCTGAAAGGTTCTCAATTGGTACACCTGCTCCTCCAGCAGTATTTGGAGTTTCCACAATTCCTATGACTTTAATGGTGTGACACTGATTGCCAGCACCTCCACTCTGAAAATTTTTCCAGCACCAATGGGCACTTACAGTGCTGCTTATTGTGGTCCTGTAGCCAAACAGGAGGGCTTAAAGATGGCTTAAAACATTAAGGGGGTCATTATGACCCCGGCGGTCGGCGTTAATATGGAAGAAAGTACTGCCAACAGGCTGCGGTACTTTCCTCCATATTATGACATTTGCGGTTTGGTTGAAGCCAATCCCCCAATGTACTACACCGGCCACCACGGCGGTTACGACCGTCAGACTGGAGACTTCAATCACCAGCCTGGTGGCCATCACTTGCCCGCCTGCGCGATTATGAACCCGCCTACTGCCATGGTTTTTCTGGCATCCTTACTTCCACGAAAACCATGGTGGTAGGCACTATCAGTGACAGGGAATCTCTTCCCAACCAACACCCCTCCTCTCCAGAACCCCCTTCATACACACCCCTCCCTTCACACACGCACACATGCATACACACACCCATTCCAACATTCACACACGCATGCATACATCCATTCACACACACATCCACATACACTTAAATACATACACGCAGACACGCATTCACACAACTCAACATACACGCACTCACACCCCCAAACATGCACACACCGCATACATGCATGCACAGACATACACACACACACCCCCACACACACAACACCCCTTCATCCCCACCCCTGTCGGAGCACCCACTTACCTGGATCCAGGGGGTCCTCGGGCAGGAGACGGGACGAGGCGCTGCTGCCAGCAGCAGCGTCCGCCAGCAGAACACGGCCAGGTCGTACTAATTCTCATAATCTCATCCTTCTGGTGGAAATCCGGCTGTGGTCATGAATCGGCAGATAGCTGGTACCCGCAGCAACGGTCTTTTGGTCTCCGTCGCCACGGCGGTAGGCGGTATATACCGCCAAGGTCCTAATGAGGGCCTAAGGCCCATATTTATACTTTTTTAGCCCCGCATTTGCGTAATGTTTTGACGCAAAAATAGCGCAAACTGGCAAAATACAATTGTATTTTGTAAGTTTGCACCGTTTTTGGATCAAAAACTTTCGCAAATGCAGCGCTAAAAACTATAATTATGGGCCTGAGTGTTTTCTTCTATGGGAGAGCTGGTCTATTTATTCTAAAATCCTCTCCAGTCACACACAGCAGTGACATTAAATTGTCAAATATGACTCTAGTCTTACAACTCTCCTGAGAAATGTGCCTTGGGGTGACAGATTCATGCCTCACATCAGCTACCGTGATGTGCTTAGTCATTATTCCTATCTCACCGTGTTAGTATACTCCACTGGGTTAACACTACCCAGTATAAAGATCACCTTACAAATTGTGGCGAAGAAGGCCACAGTTTTCGAAATCTATCCCAGGATGTTTCTTCACTACCACAGATGTGTTGTGAAGAAAGTTTTCAAAGTCCTCTTCTGTGGCCAGAGTACTCTGCCAATAGCCACTGTGCTTGCCTCTTGTCAGATTTTGTTTAAAACAAACAGGCCCTCTCTCCATGTTTCTATTAACACGACCCTTTGAAAGTGTGGGCCTTTTTTAAAATGATGTTGACACCAGAACTCATCTTCCTTGCAGTGGATTAAAACCATTATTTTTCTATTTGCATTGTGTTAGAAATGGGGTCTTTGGTTGACAGTCAGGCTACCCCCTGTTCAAGCAAGGACTCTCACTCTAGTCAGGGTAAAAGAGAATCACCCTCAGCTAACCCCTGCTTACCCACTTGGTAGCTTGGCAGAGCAGTAGGCTTAACTTCAGAGTGCTAGGTGTAAAGTATTTGTACCAACACACACAGTGACTTAATGAAAACACTACAAAATGACACAACACAGGTTTAGAAAAATAGGAAATATTTATCTAAACAAAACAAGACCAAAATGACAAAAATCCACCATTCAAAAGTCAAGTTATCAATTAAAAATCAAAAAGAGTCTTTAAGTAGTTTTAAAAACACACTAGCGCTGCTAGAGTGAAAATGTACCTGGTGTGCGTCAAAAATAACCCCGCACGGGCAGGTGTGCGTCAAAAATAACTCCGCACGGCGGTACTTGAGTCAAAAATCCATCCGCACGATTATCCGAAAATCCCGCAGCTCAGGTTGTGATCTCCCAGCCTCCGTCAGCGATGCTGCGTGTCGTTTCTCCTGTTCCGTGTGTCGATTTTTCAGTCGCATTTCCTGCAAGCGTCGTTTCTCAGCTGCTGAGCCGGCGGCGCGACGTTTTTTCTGCCGCAGATCGGATTTGCGTCAATCTTTTCCGCACATGGCGCTCTGTGCGTCGATTTTCTTGTCTTTAGGCTGCCAGCTTCTCCTTTCAGGGTCCCAGGAACTGGATAGGCACCACAGGGCAGAGTAGGAGTCTCTCCAGAGACTCCAGGTGCTGGCAGAGAGAAGTCTTTGCTGTCCCTGAGACTTCGAACAACAGGAGGCAAGCTCTAGATCAAGCCCTTGGAGATTTCTTCTCAAGATGGAAGGCACACAAAGTCCAGTCTTTGCCCTCTTACTCTGGCAGAAGCAGCAACTGCAGGATAGCTCCACAAAGCACAGTCACAGGCAGGGCAGCTCTTCTTCCTCAGCTATTCAGCTCTTCTCCAGGCAGAGGTTCCTCTTGGTTCCAGAAGTGTTTCTAAAGTCTGTAGATTTGGGTGCCCTTCTTATACCCATTTTAGTCTTTGAAGTCAAATTTTTTCTTCAAAGGGGACTCACACCTACTTGTGAAATCCTGCCTTGCCCAGGCAAGGCCTCAGACACACACCAGGGGGTTGGAGTCTGCATTGTCAGAGGCAGGCACAGTCCTTTCAGATGAGAGTGACCACTCCACCCCTCCCTCCTAGCAGAGATGGCTAATTAAGAAATGCTGGCTACACCCCAACTCCCTTTGTGTCACTGTTTAGTGTGAGGTGAAAAACAACCCAACTGTCAAACTGACTGTAGGAAAGTACCATCCTGCCTGGCATGTTACCCCCATATTTCACTGTATATATGTTGTTTTAGTTGTATGTGTCACTGGGACCCTGCCAGCCAGCACCCCCGTGCTCATAAGTGTGCCCTGTATGTGTTACCTGTGTTAGGACTAACTGTCTCACTGAGGCTCTGCTATTCAGAACTTCAGTGGTTATGCTCTCCCATTTCTTTCCAAATTGTCACTAACAGGCTAGTGACCAATTTCACCAATTTACATTGGCATACTGGAACACCCTTATAATTCCCTAGTATATGGTACTGAGGTACCCAGGGTATTGGGGTTCCAGGAGATCCCTCTGGGCTGCAGCATTTCTTGTGCCACCCATAGGGAGATCTGACAATTCTTACACAGGCCTGCCAGTGCAGCCTGAGTGAAATAACGTCAAAGTTATTTCACAGCCATTTACCACTGCACTTAAGTAGCTTATAAGTCACCTATATGTCTAACCTTTACCTGGTAAAGGTTGGGTGCTAAGTTACTAAGTGTGTGGGCACCCTGGCACTAGCCAAGGTGCTCCCACATGGGTCAGGGCAAATTCCCTGGACTTTGTGAGTGCGGGGACACCATTACACGTGTGCACTATACATATGTCACGACATATGTATAGCGTCACAATGGTAACTCCAAACATGGCCATGTAACATGTCTAGGATCATGGAATTGTCACCCCAATTCCAATCTGGCATTGGGGAGACAATTCCATGATCCCCCGAGTCTCTAGCTCAGACCCGGGTACTGCCAAACTACCTTTCCCGGGGTTTCACTGCTGCTGCTGCTGCCAACCCCGCAGACAGGTTTCTGCCCTCCTGGGGTCCAGCCAGGCTTGGCCCAGGAAGGTAGAACAAAGGACTTCCTCAGAGAGAGGGTGTTACACCCTCTCCCTTTGGAAAAAAGGTGTCAGGGCTGGGGAGGAGTAGCCTCTCCTAGCCTCTGGAAATGCTTTGATGGGCACAGATGGTGCCCATCTCTGCATACGCTAGTCTGCAACGGTTCAGGGATCCCTCAGCCCTGCTCTGGCGCGAAACTGGACAAAGGAAAGGGGAGTGACCACTCCCCTGACCTGCACCTCCCCTGGGAGGTGCCCAGAGCTCCTCCAGTGTGCTCCAGACCTCTGCCATCTTGGAAACAGAGGTGCTGCTGGCACACTGGACTGCTCTGAGTGGCCAGTGCCAGCAGGTGACGTCAGAGACTCCTTCTGATAGGCTCCTTCAGGTGTTGCTAGCCTATCCTCTCTCCTAAGTAGCCAAACCTCCTTTTCTGGCTATTTAGGGTCTCTGCTTTGGGGAATTCCTTAGATAACGAATGCAAGAGCTCATCAGAGTTCCTCTGCATCTCTCTCTTCACCTTCTGCCAAGGAATCGACTGCTGACCGCGCTGGAAGCCTGCAAAACTGCAACAAAGTAGCAAAGACGACTACTGTGACCTTGTAACGCTGATCCTGCCGATTTCTCGACTGTTTTCCTGGTGGTGCATGCTGTGGGGGTAGTCTGCCTCCTCTCTGCACTAGAAGCTCTGAAGAAATCTCCCGTGGGTCGACGGAATCTTCCCCCTGCAACCGCAGGCACCAAAGAACTGCATCACCGGTCCTCTGGGTCTCCTCTCAGCACGACGAGCGAGGTCCCTTGAACTCAGCAACTCTGTCCAAGTGACTCCCACTGTCCAGTGACTCTTCAGTCCAAGTTTGGTGGAGGTAAGTCCTTGCCTCCCCACGCTAGACTGCATTGCTGGGAACCATGTGTTTTGCAGCTACTCCGGCTCCTGTGCACTCTTCCAGGATTTCCTTTGTGCACAGCCAAGCCTGGGTCCCCGGCACTCTAACCTGCATTGCACAACCTCCTGAGTTGTCCTCCGGCTTCGTGGGACCCTCTTGTGCAACTTCAGGTGAGCTCCGGTTCACTCCACTTTGTAGTGCCTGATCCGGCACTTCTGCGGGTGCTGCTTGCTTCTGAGTAGGCTCTTTGTCTTGCTGGACGCCCCCTCTGTCTCCTCACGCAATTGGCGACATCCTTGGCCACAGCAGCATCCAAAAACCCTAACCGCAACCCTTGCAGCTAGCAAGGCTTGTTTGCGGTCTTGTTGCACGGAAACAACTCTGCACGACTCTTCACGACGTGGGACATCCATATTCCAAAGGGGAAGTTTCTAGCCCTTGTCGTTCTTGCAGAATCCACAGCTTCTACCATCCAGTGGCAGCTTCTTTGCACCCACAGCTGGCATTTCCTGGGCATCTGCCCACTCCCGACTTGATTGTGACTTTTGGACTTGGTCCCCTTGTTCCACAGGTACTCTCGTCAGGAAATCCATTGTTGTTGCATTGCTGGTGTTGGTCTTCCTTGCAGAATTCCCCTATCACGACTTCTGTGCTCTTTGGGGAACTTAGGTGCACTTTGCACCCACTTTTTCAGGGTCTTAGGGTGGGCTATTTTTCTAACCCTCACTGTTTTCTTACAGTCCCAGCGACCCTCTACAAGGTCACATAGGTTTGGGGTCCATTCGTGGTTCGCATTCCACTTCTAGAGTATATGGTTTGTGTTGCCCCTATCCCTATGTGCCCCCATTGCATTCTATTGTGACTATACATTGTTTGCACTGTTTTCTATTGCTATTACTGCATATTTTGGTATTGTGTACATATATCTTGTGTATATTTGCTATCCTCATACTGAGGGTACTCACTGAGATACTTTTGGCATATTGTCATAAAATAAAAGTACCTTTATTTTTAGTATATCTGTGTATTGTGTTTTCTTATGATATTGTGCATATGACACCAGTGGTATAGTAGGAGCTTTACATGTCTCCTAGTTCAGCCTAAGCTGCTCTGCTATAGCTACCTTCTATCAGCCTAAGCTGCTAGAAACACCTCTTCTACACTAATAAGGGATAACTGGACCTGGCACAGAGTGTAAGTACCTCTGGTACCCACTATAAGCCAGGCTAGCCTCCTACAAGGCCATTTCTGCTCCCCTTGGGGGCAGATCGGCCTATTTTTGGAAGGCCCATCTGCCCCCAAGGGGGGGCAGAAATCCCACCAGAGACAATTTAAGATTTTTTTTCAAAATAAGAGGGTGGGAGTATAGCCATACCCCCACCCCAAATAAATGGGACCAAAGTTGTTCTGCCCACCAGAGGGCAGATGGGGCAATTACCCTCAATCCACATCCAGGGGGTCCAGAAAGTCTAATAGATGCCAGAAAAAAAAAAAATGGTGGGGCAGTGGCTACCAACCAGTATGGGCCTGGTTCCGCCCCCACCCCAACTGAAGGGGGTAACAGTCTTTCAGCTCTCCCCCCGCACACTAAAACATCTTATACCATGGCAAGCAAGAGGACATTTGATTATTTTGGGTTTTGGTTTTACATTTGGGCCATGAGAGCTTGGCTAACTTAAAATCGTCCCACTTGGAATGGTGAGGGCTGTACTTTTTGGACTTTGGGACGCTGCCATATAGAAAACTCCACAAGACCTCGACACATCTGAAAACTAAACATCTGGGTGATTTCAGGGTGGTGTGCTTCACATTCACCCCGCACCATTTTCTTACCCACAATGCCCTGCAAACCTCCAGCTTTGCTGGAAATCACACATTTTCCCACATTTTTGTGATAGAACCTTCCGGAATCTGCAGGAATCCACAAAATTCATACCACCCAGCATTGTCTCATCTATATCAATAAAAAGTCTGCCGCACTTGTCAGCCTAAACATGTTTTTTTTCAAACTGCCCTTTTGGGACCCATTTGGTTCCCCCTCAATTTCAAAATGTTTTGGGCTCTTCCATGTCACAGGCACTTGTCCCACCTACACAAGTGAGGTATCATTTTTACCGGAAGTCTGAGGGGAATGTTGGGTGATAGGAAATTTGTCCGGGTGCGGTGATCCCACACAGAAATGTGGGAAGTGTGACTTTTTTGTAGCTAAATTTGAGGTTTGCTGAGGATTCTGGGAACAAATACACTGGTGGATCCACGCAAGTCACACCTCCCTGGACTCCCTCGGGTGTCTAGTTTTCAGAAATGTCTGGATTTGGTAGGTTTCGCTAGATGGCTGCTGAGCCCAGGACCAAAATCGTAGGTGCCCCCCTGCAAAAACAGGTAGTTTTCTATTTGATAATTTTGATGTGTCCAGATAGTGGTTTGGGGCCTTTCCTTTTGCGGGCACTAGGCCTACCCACACAAGTGAGGTACCATTTTTATCGGGAGACTTGTGGGAACGCTGGGGAGAAGGACATTTGTAACTCCTCTCAGATTCCAGAACTTTCTGTCACTGAAATGTGAGGAAAAAGTGTTTTTTTGGCACAATTTTGAGGTTTGCAAAGGATTCTGGGAAACAGAACCTGGTGAGAGCCCCAAAAGTCATCCCATCCTGGATTCCCCTAGGTGACTAGTTTTAAAAAATGCACAGGTTTGGTAAGCTTCCCTAGGTACCGGCTGAGCTACAGATCAAAATCCACAGCTAGATTCTTTCCAAAAAACCCGTCAGTTTTCAATGTAAAAATGTGATGTGTCATTGTTGTGTTTCCTTTCGTGGGCATTAGGCCTGCCAACGCAAGTGAGATATTATTTTTATTGGGAGACTTTGGGGAACACAGAATAGCAAAACAAGTGTTATTGCCCCTTGTCTTTCTCTACATTTTCTCCTTCCAAATGTAAGACAGTGTGTAAAAAAGACATCTATTTGAGAAAGGCCCTGATATTCACATGCTAGTATGGTCACCCCAGAATTCAGAGATGTGCAAATAACCACTGCTTCTCAACACCTTATCTTGTGCCTATTTTGCTAATACAAATGTTTTCTTGATACCTATTTTTCACTCTTTATATTTCACCAAATTAATTTCTGTGTACCAGGTTTACAATGAAAACCCATTGCACGGTGCAGCTCATTTATTGGCTCTGGGTACCTAGGGTTCTTGATGAACCTACAATCCCTATATATCCCCACAACTAGAAGAGACCAGCAGACGTAACTGTATATTGCTTTAAAAAATCTGACATGGCAGGAAAAAGTTACAGAGTAAAACGTGGAGAGAAATGGCTGTTTCTACACATCAATTTCAATATTTTTTTTATTTTAGCTGTTATTTTCTGTAGGATTTACACATTTGACCCCTTGCTAAATTCGGAATTGTGTCTATTTTTCTGAAATGTTTAGCTTTCCAGGATCCAGCCTTGGTTTCACACCCATTTCTGTCACTAACTGGAAAGAGGCTAAAAGCACAAACAATAGTAACAAGCATTTACAATGCATCGGGTCTCGCGTTTGCTCATGTTAGAGCTGATCGCGTTATAAACTCCTAACCCGACTTTTCACCTATCGGGCAAAAGTGCATTTATGCACATAACCCGAAAAAGTGAAATCAATTACGTAAAGCGCTCGACTTCTGCCAAGCGAGATCAGGCTCGTAAATTAGAGAAAAAAAAGTCCACGAGTCCGATGGAAAACAGCGAGCCTCGCATGTTTTCTGTACTTGGTCGCTGTGCTGGAGGAGGGCTAGCCACCGGAAAAGGCATGTCATATGCGTGCCTTCGACTAATGAAAGCAAGTAGATTTTATCAGGGAAGCCCACCAACCAATAAAAAACACTGATGTGAAGTTGACAGGGCTCCAAGCCCTTTTATAAATACAAAAGAGTCTCCCTGCGAAACGCATGCGCCAGCGCATGCAACGCAGACTCGACCCTAAAAATGGGTTATGTCCCAGTAAAATGCCAAAATCGTATTGAAAAATGTGTTTTTCTGATTCAAGTCTGCCTGTTCCGGAAAGCTGGGAAGATGGTGATTTTAGCACCACAAACGCTTTGTCAATGCAATTTTCAGGGAAAAAACGCAAGCCTTCATCTGCAGTCCTTTTTCCCATTTTTAAAAAAAACAATTAACAAAATCTTCGCTGTATTTTGGCTAATTTCTTGGTCTCCTTCAGGGGAACTCACAAACTCTGAGTACCTCTAGAATCCCTAGGATGTTGGAAAAACAGGACAAAAATTTGGCGTGGTTAACTTATGTGGACAAAAAGTTATGAGGGCCTAAGCGCAAACTGCCCCAAATAGCCAAAAAAAGGCATGGCACCTGATGGGGAAAAAGGCCTGGCAGCGAAGGGGTTAAAGAGCTAAAGATTAAAATTAAGGCACTTTTGATGTTTGGAAGCAGGGACTTTGACAAGCCTGCATGCTTCCAGTTTATATAGGCTTCCTTGCTGCACTCATGTAGGCGCAGGTGGCAGTACACAGAGCTCTCCTTCTGTGTACAAAGGCTAGTGGGTGTGTTTGTTTTTATTATTTATACTATTATAAAATGTCAAAGGTTAATTTTAGAATCAATCGCTAACATAAACTAAAGGTATATTTATATTCTCATCAGTATAAATATATTAATTCTAAGCACTACCTTACATGAGCAAACATTGCTAAACCCATTGTTTTTAAAATGTGGGTGTCTAGTGTATTTCTTTTGATAATTGTATATGCCACCCAGCAACTCTGACGCTGGGGTGGTGAAAGTGGTATTCCACTGGAATTAGTGTTGCAGATTTAAATTAGAATGCTAAATGGAAACATTTTTATGTTTTTCTGCAGATAGAAGAAAAAGGAAAACTAGTGGTGCTTTAGTTATATGCAGGGCCACTGAAATTATATGGCAGAAAACGACAAAATTATGGCACAGGGTTAACCAATTTATGTGGCAAAAAAGGCCAGTTGTGAATGCACAATGACAATAGCTCAAACTCAAAAAATTGCGAGACCTATTGCATTGCAAATGTTTGTTGGTTTTTGCCAGTTCATTTGTGAATAGCTCTGATTTCTGTTGGGCAATGTGTATAGTACACAAAACTACATAAATAAATACATACAACACCAAACAAAAAAAATATTCACAATTTTTTAGGCTAATGGAGTATTGAAGTCAACAGTGGTTCATCAACTGGAAGCTTTATGTAATGCTAGTGTGGCAGAAAGGTTCTGAATTTAATACTGAGTTTTCTGTGTTCTAATGGCATATTCCCACGTGTTTAACAGTACCCCCATCTTCTTCATTTTAAAAAAAAAATCTCTTCACTGCTTTTGCAGTTTTTTCTTTTCTCCATGTACTTCTTATATCTCCAAGTTATACGGCTTCGCATATCAGCAATTCATGGAAATAGTGCGTAATTGACATTACTTATACAGAGTGCACAGGATTAAGTCATGCGCCAATGTTACAAATGAGCAGTGCACCATATAAAACCCAATTGCCTAATTTTGTAATAAGTTTCAATCGTATGTCTGGAAATAATATGCAGTAAACAGATTATTATATATTCAGGCTGCATGATGGCATATTGTGCAATAACAGAAGTAAACAAAATGTTATGTAAGTGAACAGAAATAATGATTATAACAGAACAGATATACTTTTTTTAAATATTCTTTCGTGGACTATGTTTCCCCTTCACAATTCACCGAACCAAACATGATTAGATACTAGAACAGTCTTACAATTCATATTAATTAGTCTGATGATGGAGGTGAGTGCGTGATTCCATAGACCACCTCATAGCAGGACGCGCCTGTCTGGGGTGGCGTGGGCAAGTCCCCCTCCCCTAAGGTAGCGTCGAGAGATGTCGAGCATGTGATGATCCAGGGGTCTTATGAATTGCAGCACGAAGATCAGCTCCTATAGCGTCCCAGTTATTGGCTGTGGGGTATTTGCAGAGCCCCAGGTTGTCCTCTCTATACAGGGCAAAGCTCTCTGCCTGTGCCCGACAAAATCCGACTACGTCCAGTCACCAGAGATAGAGGATCAAGGGCCATATGTACGAACACATTTTCCCATTGACACAGAATGGGAAAAACCCTTTGTTACATCTGGCCCCAGGTGATTCCACCTGCAGGTGATGAGCCTCATGGCCAGTAGAAGACCAAGATCTATGAATCTGAAAGTGACCCTGAATTTGTTGATCCTGTGATATAGGTCCAGGATGAATATGTCTCTGCCGGTGCAGAGGGGCAGATAGCGCTTCACTCCCTGCCAGTAGTAATGGAAGCAGCAGCAGGACCACAGCAAGATGAAGGAGGTCTGCATCTACCAGTCGGCAGCTGGGGCAAGCAGCGTCTGCGTGGTGACAATATTCTTTTATTTTGGCCCTGTGTACAATGTATACCTGGATCAAGCGGAACCAGGCATTCCGGGGAGTACTGAAGGGGCTCTCCAATGTGGTAGACCATTCTTTATCTGTACAGGGGCGAACAAGGTCTCATTCCCAGTGGGCATGAAGAGGCACAGGTGATGGTGCATTATCCATGTGTAGCGAGTCTGTCAGCCAATGGATAAGGAGTCTGCTTTGGCCCATCACATGGGAGGTACTATATGATATGGTCTTTCTGGGGTTCTGGTGTCAGATCACCCCACTTCTGCCCCAGCGCTCCAATAAATGATTTGTTCAATATGAATTGCCCAGATGGAACTACCCCCCCCACTTCCACTAATACCACGTATGTGAGGAGTGCTCTGTCCCTGTAGAGGTCTCCCACCTTATATAATCCTGCTGCGTGCCAGGGATTCAGCTTGCATCCGGAAGTGACGTGCCGTCCCCTTGGTGTGCCCAGCAGAGCTAGCGCTGGTGTGTAAGTGGGTGTGCTCTTTGTTAGACAAAGGCAGCAGCGAAAGCAGTGGTATGCCACTTGAAAAAGTTTGGGCTGGGGCATTGGTGTCTTAGTGCAAGGATGAAATAAATGTAGGACACCTGTGAGTTCCCAAGCGGGTAGTGCTGTGGCAGTGTCCAATAATTGCAGGGCTGCAAGCCAGCATGATTCCCATTGCAATTGGGATGCTAAGTAATAGTGCTCAAAGTTGAACACTCTTAGTCCTCTCTTGTCAGCTGGTGGGTAAAGTTTGTCGAGCGCTACTCGGCATCGGGTGGCATTCCATATAAAATCTCTTAGAATGCGCTCAAAAATACGAAAGAATGAGGTGGGAATATATGTTGGTAGGTTTGCAAAATAGTATGGAAGCAGAGGAAGTGCAACCATTTTGAGCAGTGCTATGCGTCCCACCACTGATAAGGGTAGCGTCTTCCACAAGGTCACTTGCGCCCGCAGCAAGGTGTCAGTTCATGTGATGTTGCTGTCAAAGAAGTCTGTGTGTGAATAATATGTCATGATGCCCAAGTAGCAAAATGTGGTGGGTTGCCAGGCAAGAGGGACCCCAGCCAGGTTGAGGTGTGGGTTAGGTGTGCCACGGTTCAGCGAGAAAAGACAGGATTTGGTCCAATTCACCTTGAAAGCTGAGAGGTCAGTGTAATCACTGAGGGTATTGCCTAGCATGGCAGGCACCGAAGAAATATCACAGAGCTAGACGACTAAGTCATCTGCATAGAGAGCAACAGAATGAATGCCATCACCTAGGGGTACACCCAGTGCTTAATTTGTAAATAGAAAAGTGCTGGTGCTCAGCGCTCTCCTCTGAAACATGTGGCTGCTGAAGTTAAATGTGCGAACAGGGAATACTGAGGCGACGTAATCCTGAAGCCATCTCAGGACTCTTTAATCCATTTACAGCCACTCCCCTGCCCCTTCAGCTTACTCTTGCAGCTTTCTGCTTTCTCCCTTTGTGGCCCTTTTTCATTTTTCCCTTTCTCTGTCTTTCCCATATGCGTCTTTTGCTCGCAGCAAATGCTTGAGGCAGAAAACCAAGCGCCGGCCCTCAAAAATAAGTGCTGGTGCTCGGCACCGGAAACAACAAGCACAAATTAAGCACTGGGCACACCCCAATCACCCCCTTGTGTATGCAGGTCTGCCGCCAGTGGCTTGATAGCTAAGGAGAACAGGAGTGGGGGAAGACAGCAGCCCTGCCGAGTGCCCCTGCATATGTCGATTGGGTCAGATAAGAGGGATCTAGTCTTAACCCTGGAGGTGGGTAAGGTATATAACATACGCACCAGTCATATAAAGTGGTCACCGATACCATACTTTGTCAAAACCGCAAACAGGAAGGGCCACTCCAGAGAGTGAAAGGTCTAAGACCAGGCATCCAGAGCAGGGCCACAGGTGTAAGTCATCTGTATAGAGAGCAACAGAATGAATGCCATCACCTAGGGGTACACCCAGTGCTTAATTTAAGGTAGGAATAGATAGCATACCGGCACGCGGGGATGTGGATACCATGCACATTCCAGGTTATCACTTTAGTGTGTGTCATAGTGTCTATAATGTAGGTATCGGTCAGGGATTACATGTGTCCCGAGCAAACGTTCAAGTGGATTCGGGCCACTGTTATGATGGGCAAAGGGGAAATCCATGGGTCGTGTAGTATACAGAACCACAAAAATATATAACATGTCTAATATAACAGAAGAAATATTAGAGGGTGAAAAAATACCACTAGAGCAGCGCACAGAACAGGTGCCCGCCCAAACTTTCGATAACAAGGTACATTAAATAGGGACCATGGGGTCCATTGTCTAGGGTAGAGGGAGTCAATTATGTTCACAATAACCCCTATTGAAAACAGGCCACGCACGCCAGCCTGGGAGCTCTTCTGCGCACATTGGCAATACTCGATATTACATAAGCATCACATTGATAAGGCCCTGAGTGATACGACTCTTTTTGTGTATAGATGCCTGCAAGGAAATATATTATAATTACACAGTCATTCACAAGATATTACCACAGTTCCAACATCAGTGCAGTTCAACCCAGACAATCGGTATTATATATTATGATGTGCAGAGTTCGTGGGGTTACTCCTAGCAGCACAGTTGAGTCCAGTCAAGAGGCCAAGAGGACGTGGAGCTCACTTTGCTTTAGGATCGGGGCGTGTCATCCTATGAGCTGGACTACCATGCAGACCTGGGGAGTGCAGCAGCATGCTATAGTGCCTGGCAGCACACAACAGTTATGTGCTCCAGGTCAGGGACAGTGCAGAGGGCAGGAGAACGCCGTGGGACAGCTGTGCTTCTGTGCAGCTGTCCCTGGGTGAGGTGCGAGCCTCACCACTGTCCCACAGCGCCCTCTAGCTGTTTCTAGCTCATTCACTGGGACTTTTGGTGAGACTGCAGCGCTGTATCGGATTCCTCAGTTGCTATGGATGCCCATTGTCCAGCAAATACTGGATATTGTGGTTAGATCACAGTAACAAGTGCTAGAAGCAAACTAGTGAGTAAAATAAACTGTAGGCTGAAAAGTGAAGATGAGTGAAGACCTATCTGCCAGACTTTTGTTGTATGCAGGTGCAGATTTTCGAATCCATAATTACCATTTGTATGGGCTGTGGTAAGTAGCAGGTGTATAATTTGCACCCAGTTAGAAGTTGCAGTCCGCAGAATGAGGATAGAGTGCACATTGGAAATGATGTCTCCCAGCCTGAGGTGTGAGAGGCATTCTTTTGCCCTCTAACCACCAACTAGGTTGTGAAAGCTTTTCCGTCAGGCTGCAAACCCATATCTCACACAGTTTGCACCAGAACTGTAAACCCAGTTCAGAGTTCAGGAACAAATTAAAATTTGCACATGAACCTGTATTACCTGTCCAATGATAATCAGGTTCTGAATGAGCTAATAACCAACAGACCATGCGTACGTGTGAATCCATTATAATGTTAGTGGGAAGACAGAAAGCAAACAAGAGAGACTCAGGATAAGTAAAAAATGGAATCTAAGGAAGTGAGTGAGATAAGAGGCATATCAGAGAGTTAGCAAGCGAAGGCAGCTCTCAGCAGTGAAACAGGAGTACCACAAACAATTCTGAACATGTTTAGCACCAAGATCACAGTGCATCCCTGCAGTACCTAGTTTGAGCCAGTGGGAGCCAGTGTGCAATGCTGTCACTTATTTTATTGGGATCATGACACTTTAGTTTGTCAGCTTTAGAGGGGACATTGGACCTGTTTGGCACTTTTAACTTACCCATACATCTCTAGTATACAATACAAAGTGCACACAAGGCCTGTAAGTTAAATGCCATTAGTGGGCTGCAGCATCCATTGTGACATCTACTGAAGTGATCATTCAAACCTGAGAGCAGACCTACCATTGGCACCTGGCTGTTGCAGTTTTAAACTGCACATTCAACCTGTCAAAATAACCCATTTTGACTGGTCAAAACCTTTCATTTGACTATTTATAGGTCACCCCTAAGTGAGCCTTATTTCCCATTACGCAGGGCGCATGGTATTCAAAAAGTAGGATATGCATATGTTTACGGTGGCACATGCCCATACAGTGAAAAATCCCCATAAGCTATTTTCACTACAGCAAGGTGGTAGCTCCATAGGAAAACATTGGGTTACTTTATTACATTTAATTTTGGTTTCAAAGTGGCTAGAAATATAATTCAAGGATTCTTTTTTAATATTTATTTCAAATCCAATTAGATGGGAAAATCAAATATGTAACAATTATTTAGGGAAAGCTACTCTTAGAAAGTAATCTTTTACCTAACTAAAACCTTTTTGTGAGTGTGAATTCCAACGGTCACCTGGTAGACAGCGCCAACTGGACCTGCCCTGGTCTCTGGTTCTGGCCTATCCTGGAGTGAGTCTTGACCCTTAAATTTTGTCCCCAATGTCCTTGACCATTGTGTGGTGTCAAGGCATACTCCTACATAACCTGAAATCTGGGGCGTAGGAACGTTTTGGCTCTGAGAACCTCAGGAGAACTAGGACCGACCTACTGAGCCAATCCGAAGAATGTGTGTTGCCGCTGGGCCAAAGATTCCCTAAGCTATTTCTCAGAGCTTTTCTGCAGCAAGAAATCCTTTTCAGCAGGACCACCTCACAAAGGTATTTGGCCTTGTGGAGCCGTGTTTGGCTACAACCTGCAGGCTCACCTCACTGAAGACAATCGAGCTCCAAGAAAAGTGACTATGTCTGAATGGTCAAAGCCATTGACAGCACCTGACCGATGCAAGGACTTCCCTGGCTGTGAAAGTTTAACTTTTTTTGCTTGGAGCTTTTACCACCTAAATAAATGGTTTCACAGTGACATCATGCAACGGCTATCTGAGATTGTGAAGCCCTTCTCGGGCACAATCTGCTGACTTGCCCCACTGATGGTTTTTGACTTCCCAGGCACTTAGGGGGTGATTAAATCTTGGTGGTATAGATATTCTGTCACTGTTGCAAAGGAGTATGTATACTGCCAAGATATTGGTCCACCCACCAAATTTAGATGGGGTGAACCTTAGGTTTAGTCAAAGTGGAGACTACTCCCTCTCTGCCATGATTAAACACCCCTGATGCCTCTGTGGATTAACGGCCATCAGAGGCAATCCTCTAATTCCAATCACCAAATTTAGATGGACTGAAATAGAGGCCAGTATTCACTGCCCATCACAACCAGGAAAACCCTGGAAGTGAGGAGCACTGAAAACTGCTAAATGATCCCCTCACCATGGGAAAGGACTCCCAGGGTGAAGGCAGCATTTGGTGGGATTTTCTTATTGAAAATAAAATTGCAGGGCTCTATCATGTTAATGGAAGCCTGCACCACACTGTAAATAGCTTTGACAGGAACCACTGTGACAGCGATTCCTGCCAATGCTTTAGAAATTACATTCAGGTGGCAATAATTTCTAAATTTAGTGGGCAGTGTAGTTTCAGCCTGGCAGACGTTAAGTCCTCTGCCAGGCCACAGAGATTAGCCCATCTGTCAAAGTAAAAATCATGCCCAACTGGGTCATAACTCATTTCTGTATCTGGCCCCCGCTCCATCACAGTCTGCCTGAACTTCCACCTAGATAGCGGTCAGGCATTAGCAGGTGCCCGCAGTTGGAGCTTAAGGTTTTTAGTTGCTATTTTTAAATTGAAATTTTAAAAGTTCATCACTTTGGTTTGCATTATTAGATTTTTGTTCTTTTGGTGTCATATTATTTATTGAAATTTCCTAGAGCAGAAACAAAAAAATTCTATATTAATTGCGGAACAACATGGTTTGCCCAATTGGTAAACACAAATGTTGTAGTCCATTCAGGAAATTAAGTTGTTTAAATCACAAAGAACAGGCAGCCTGTGCGCTCACCATCACTATTGAGATTATTTGTGTTTGCACTAGGAACTTTGGGCCAGATGTAGCAACTGACGAATTTGCGAGTTGCAAAGTGCGAGTCCATGCGACTCGCAATTTGCAACTCGCAAATTCGTATGCAGTACGGTGTCTCAGACACCGACTGCAACTCGCTATGGGGTCGCAATGACCCACCTCATGAATATTCATGAGGTGGGTCGCAAATTGCGGCCCCATAGCGAGTATAGGCACTCGCAAACATGGAGGCCTGCTGACGTCAGCAGACCTCCATGTTCGTGACCTGCTTTTAAATAAAGCAGTTTTTTTTTTTTTAAGTGTAGCCCGTTTTCCCTAAGGGAAAACGAGCTGCACTTCAAAAACAACCGAAACCTTTAGTTTCGGTATTTTTTCAGGGCAGGGAGTGGTCCCTTGGACCACTCCCTGCCCTGAAAAAATATTTTTGGGTCCAGTCACAAACTGGAAGGGGTCCCATAGGGACCCCTTCCAATTTGCGAGTGGGTTACCATCCACTTGAAGTGGATGGTAACTGCAATGCCATTTGCGACCGCGTACGCAGTCGCAAATGGTATTGCATCCCACTGCGACTCGCAAATAGGAAGGGAACACCCCTTCCTATTTGCGAGTCGGAAATGCATATTGTGAGTCGGTAACGACCGCAATATGCATTTCTGCATAGCAAACCCACGTTTGCGACTCGCAAACGGCGATTTTCGCCGTTTGCGAGTCGCAAATGGTTTGCTACATCTGGCCCCTAGTATATCTATGTAGGAGTGGGAGTTTCTCTCACATCACTTTTGACACTATTTGGGAAGCTTGGTGTCTCCACCTATTGAGCGATGGATACTAACTTGTAAAGTTGGGTTACTTATGTGTGGTTTTGGCTTCCAAATGCTACCTTTTCTTATTTATTAAAATGTTTTCTATTTATAAATTGGTTTGGGATTTTTCTTGTGATGTGTTTTGACTTTATTCCTATATTGGTACTGCGTAAGTACTTTACACATTGACTGTAAGTGAAGCCTGTCTGCGCTGAGCCATTGCTAGGAAGAGTTGAGCTCAGATTTATTCAGTGACTCTAGTGGTTCCCCTTGACAAGGATTGTGATTATTACTTAAAATGTTACTCATCCCCTCACCTAATGCTTAAATTTAGTCTAGTTTCAGTATATGTTTTCATGCTTTTTAAATTATATTTTTCACCTTGATTTCTAAATATATGTCACCCAAAATAAATAGATTATATTTGTCTTTTTATATCACTTTTATATTTTAATAAACAATTTTGCGGAGACCAAGAAATTAAGAATGCACAAACACTTTTGTAGTGAATTTGTACTGCAAATAATTGTTATCAAAAGGGAGACAAAATACAAATTACATCCTCTGGGCAGTAAGGAAAATGAAGCAAAAAAGAAATTAGGTGGGGATTAAATTTGTAGTGTCCTATCACAGTTCAGTTTGAATGTATCAAATGGCCACAGATCTTGTCTCTTTGTGATCTCCAACAATATAGTCCTCAAAGGCATAGAGTGCATTCTGGAGCTGAAGGTAACCAGGTACTTAGTCCTATGACGGTTTTTTAACTCTTATGCATTTCTCATGGGGGTAGAGCAAAGTTTCATCAATAGAGGACGTTGGAAGGGATTGGTTAGATGGACTGCAATGGCTGGATATCAGAATAGGGTGGGATGTGGTGTATAAGTGTGCTATGTTATGGTGAATGAAAGTGCTTTGGTGTTTGTATTGAATGTGTGGGTATTTGTGTGCTCTTGTGCGTGAATGTTTGGGTGTACTGTTTTAGCTGTATCTGTGGATGTATTTGGTAGAGGTTTTTTGTGTTTTTGAGGGCATGTGAATATGTTTGTCTATGTTTGTTTTGTTGGTTGTGAGGATGTGTGTGGATGTGCTGGATTGGATGCATATGTGGATATTGATGTTTCCGATTCTTTGAGTGTATGTGTGGATGTGTGCTTCTGTTTGTCTCGCTCGTGCCAGTGTGGTCACACGGTTAGAATCCTAGCTTCTGATTGCTTGCAGCTCTCACCAAATCTTGCTGGCCATGTCACTGTAGGCCCTGTCTTCATCTTCTCCCTCCCTGCTTGACCCCCTTGGTCCAGCTGACTCCATAGGTCAAGCAGGTCACTTTAAGGCCTTACTGAGCTTTGGTAAAGCCCCCAGTAGCTACCGCTTGTTCGCCAGAGGTCTAAGCCCTGCAGGAGTGGCACAGTGGAGGTGAGCCTGGTGGCCCAGCTCTCAGTCTACTGTCCAACTTGGCCTCAGCACTCGGATAATTATGCAGCAACCACCAGCAGGACCGACCACGCAACCAGCCTTTGGAGCCCGCCCACAAGAAGTCACTTGTGAACTACTGTATCCTGAACACCAGGATCAGGGAGAGTGGAGGCGTATGGCTGTGAGGTGAGGGGCACAGAGCAGAGTGATAGCGCAGGGAGCAAGGTGTGGGTGGACTGTGACTAGGGGCGACAGCGAAGGTGTGGCTTGGGAGTGAATGGTCAGCAGGGTGTGAAAAGAGGAGATACTTGTCGAGGCTGGTGGGCTTCGCTTCTCAGCGATCCACCCCACACGTTGGTGGTGGCTCAGCCAGGAGTTCAGTGGACACCAGATTACAGCAGAGAAGAGTCCTTGAACACAGAAAGAACTGCTGCATTAGTCAAAAAAGTATAGACTTTTCTCAATCGTAATGAAAACATGATCCCAAAAAGGGAAATTAACACCCTTCAATAGTACCTGCATTGTGGTACCTGATGGCTTTAACATCATTATCAACATGCCCTCCAATACAAACATCAGAGGGATAACAGCAGCAGTCATAAGTGCTGCTACTCCAAAGTCTTGCATCTTTATGTGAGACCTATTCGACCTCAGACCAACTGCTGTTTCCCTTTCAATCTCCATGGCTGTCACCCAATCGATCATAGTTAGGACCACAAACAACCCTCACTCAGAGACCACCAGACGCTTCACAGACAGCTGGATCCAGGAATCACAAGGCTGCCCAAGCTCTTAGTATCAACCTTCCGATTCAATCACCACAGCCACAGGCTTCAAAACATCAGTCACCTCCTTTCAACAACCTTCCACTTCTCCAAAAACAGTAACTATAGAGTCTTTAATAAGTAGCTCTCCAACCAACATTAGTCCAACTATTAACCAATTGAAAACTGACTCGATATATGGCGTGGATTCTTTGGATGCGGAAGAGTGTAATGCGGCAGATGAGGGACACCTAGGAACGCCAACGAATAATTGTCCTTCATCAGATGATTCACTTGTCAGCTTCCCAGATAACACAGATTTACTGGAGGAGTTTCCAGATCTAAACAGCCCCCTATCACTGGAGTTGTACTCTAGTCCACAGACTTTTACTCAAAACAATGGCCCAAAGTATAAGGACATTGCCACATCACCAGTTTATCCAATGTTGCAGGCTATGGGGGCAAAAACTTCTATATTTACTAAAAAACAGACACCATGGAAGTTCACTCAACTGCCTTGGCAGAACATACCCTTCTGTTGCAAGAGATGAAAGTAGGGTTCAACAGACTCAGCTCCACCTATTCATTACTTCAAGTGAAGGCTCAAACCCTTCAAAAAATAGAATCATATTTGGGTAACCTTGGTAGAACTCTGGATATAGTCAACCTTTTGCAAATCCTGACAATAAAGTTAGCATCAGCCAAACCTCTTCCTCCAGATAGGGATCCACATTCCAAAACTACAACAGCTAATCTGACTAAACAGGTCCCTGACATGCCATTTACAGATAACAAGAATGTGCACAACTGCGCTACAACTCGGACTGAACAATCCCCTCTAATGTCAGAAATGATTTAACCGAGGGTGGCCAAAAGAGACATAGGTGGTCATTCCAACCCTGGCGGTCGGTGTTAAAGCGGCGGCCAACCAGCCAACAGGCAGGCGGTAAAAAAAATGGAATTCTGACCCTGGCTGGAACCGCCAACACAGCCCGCCACTTTAACACTCCGACCGCCACGGCGGGACAAACAAACAGCGCGGCGGTCACCGCCAACAGGAAGGCGGCAGACAATGTACCGCCCACCCTATCACAACTCACCAATCCGCCACCTTTTCCGGGACGGGAGCCCAGCCAATAAAAACACGGCGGAAACAGACTACGAACGGGAAAACGCTCACCTCTATACACTGCACGAGGAATCTGGACAGCATGGAACCCGAATTAAACATCCTACCAGCTATTGTCTACCTGCTCCTCTACCAGGAGCACGAACGCCGGCGCAGACGACAACGGTGAGTACTGCACCTACGACACAGGGGAGGGAGGAGGAGGAAAGGTTACGGGCACACACATACGCAACACACCCACCCCACCACCCCCCCCCAAAATCCCTACACACCAATGCAGAGCAACAAGTCAGAGTGACACCCCCCAAACCCCCCAGAATAATGCAAAGACAAAATAAAATGATCATTAAAATTGAAGTATATTATAGCATATTTGAAGTTAAGTGAAATATGAAATATATAAATAAAATATATTACAACATGAACAATATAGACATAGCCCAAAAGTCCGGCACATATTGGCTACCTTCTATTGTTCGTGGGCCAATGTGCATAAACACATGGGCAAAGCCCACACACGAGACCCGATTCCATTGGAGAGAACACTGCTGGGGCACCAGATAATAAAACTACAGGCACCTCAGGGGGAAGGGAAGGGGATGCACCTCAGCCACATGAGTCTACGACGCCAGATCCACAAGGGACCTCCATGCCCACTGTACCATCCAGGGGAGTGCAAAACCACAGTCTCTCAAGTCTCGACAGTGGGTGGATTGCCCACTGCTGCATCCTGGGGAGTGCAAAGCCACAGTCTCTCAAGTCTCTACAGTGGGTGGATTGCCCACTGCTGCATCCTGGGGAGTGCAAAGCCACAGTCTCTCAAGTCTCTACAGTGGGTGGATTGCCCACTGCTGCATCCTGGGGAGTGCAAAGCCACAGTCTCTCAAGTCTCTACAGTGGGTGGATTGCCCACTGTTACATCCTGGGAAGTGCAAAGCCACAGTCCATCAGGTGGATTACAGACTCCACTGGTTATGGAGGAGGCATGTTGGCCAGAGTGCTTCGTGAAGCCCTGCCCGACACAGATACGGCCCTGCCAATGGGCCAGCGGTGCTTGAGATGAAGGGCCCAGCGGAGCGGTGCTTGAGATGAAGGGCCCAGCGGAGCAGTTCAGAGACGGCGGTGCCCAGCGGAGCGGTGCTTGACAGGAAGGGCCCAGAGGAGCAGTTCAGAGACGGCAGTGCCCAGCGGAGCGGTGCTTGACAGGAAGGGCCCAGCGGAGCAGTTCAGAGACGGCGGTGCCCAGCGGAGCGGTGCTTGACAGGAAGGGCCCAGCGGAGCGGTGCTTGACAGGAAGGGCACAGCGGAGCGGTGCTTGAGATGAAGGGCCCAGCGGAGCGGTGCTTGACAGGAAGGGCCCAGCGGAGTGGTGCTTGACAGGAAGGGCCCAGCAGAGCAGTTCAGAGATGGCGGTGCCCAGCGGAGCGGTGCTTGACAGGAAGGGCCCAGCGGAGCGGTGCTTGACAGGAAGGGCCCAGCGGAGCAGTTCAGAGAAGGCGGTGCCCAGCGGAGCGCTGCTTGACAGGAAGGGCCCAGCGGAGCGGTGCTTGAGATGAAGGGCCCAGCGGAGCGGTGCCCGTCTTGAAGGGCCCTGTTCAGCGGTGCTTGTCACGGCGGGGCCCTGTTCAGCGGTGCTTGTCACGGCGGGGCCCTGTTCAGCGGTGCCTGTCTTGGCGGGGCCCTGTTCAGCGGTGCTTGTCACGGCGGGGCCCTGTTCAGCTGTGCTTGTCATGGCGGGCCCTGTTCAGCGGTGCTTGTCACGGCGGGGCCCTGTTCAGCGGTGCCTGTCTTGGCGGGGCCTGTTCAGCGGTGCTTGTCATGGCGGGGCCCTATTCAGCGGTGCTTGTCACGGCGGGGCCCTGTTCAGCGGTGCTTGTCACGGCGGGGCCCTGTTCAGCGGTGCTTGTCACGACGGGGCCCTGTTCAGCGGTGCCTGTCTTGGCGGGGCCTGTTCAGCGCTGCGTGTCACGGCGGGGCCCTGTTCAGCGGTGCCTGTCTTGGCGGGGCCTGTTCAGCGGTGCTTGTCACGGCGGGGCCCTGTTCAGCGGTGCCTGTCTTGGCGGGGCCTGTTCAGCGGTGCCTGTCTTGGCGGGGCCTGTTCAGCGGTGCTTGTCACGGCGGGGCCCTGTTCAGCGGTGCCTGTCTTGGCGGGGCCTGTTCAGCGGTGCCTGTCTTGGCGGGGCCTGTGCAGCGGTGCTTGTCTTGTGTTCCTAGGGAACCAGATCTGGCCAATATTTCCCGCTCAGTCGCCATCCGACCTTTCGCTTGCGGGGCCCTCCTGTGCTGGAGTCGTGGGCCCGTGGGTGTCCTCCGTCACACCCGAAATGGGGCTGGTGGGGCCCTCCTGGGTAGCTCGCCTGCTGCCGGACTTGTCCGCCCTGCTGCCCTTGCCCTCCTTCGCCGAATCTCTGGGGCCCTTGCCTCCCTTTGTGGATGTGCCAGGTGACGGTGCAAGGGTAGTGTCCTTGGGGGCAGCCGTCTCAGGCCTGTCGCGCTGGCCCTTCCCTTTTTTGGTTCTTTTCCCAGGTGGTGGGCTGGCTGTCCCCTTGCTGCTGGCCGATGTTCCTGCCCTAGGAGTTGGTGGACTCCAATAGCCCTGAACTACAGTATGGTCCTAGTAGGTGCAGGGCTTGTGGTGGCTGAGGTGCTGTTTGGACTCTTACGAGATGGAGGGGGTGGGTCAGGTGATGCAAAGAGGTTAATTTTGGAGAGGAAAAACTTTTTAGGAGCAATGGGAAGGGTAGGTGCAGTGGGTATGGGAGTGGAGGAAGAGGATGTGGTTGTAGGAGAGTCAAGTGTGCTGTCTTTGGGTGCAGGTGCTTGTGACGGAGGCTGTCGTGAGGTGGATGGCTGTTGGGTGGGTGGCTGCCTGCGTTTGTGTAGTTTGGAAGAGGGGGTGACAGACACAGTGGGAGAGGACACAGGGGACGTGTAAATGGCAGTGGGGGTGGTGACTGCACGTGTGCGGAGTGTTCTGGTGGGTGTGCTGGTGATGGACGTACTGGCTGATGGTGGTGTGCATGCAGGTGTGAGTGGAGACGTCACAGGGAGGGAGGAGGGAGACGAGGAGGAGGGGGACACAGAGGAGGCAGTGGCTGTTGGCATGTCTGCATGTGGATGTTGCTTGGATGAATGCTTGTGTGATCTGTGGTGCTTATGTCTGGATGAGCTGCCCTTGGGTGTTGAGGTGTGTGCAGGCTGGTCTGTAGGTGTGTCTGGGATAGGCAGAGGAACAGGGGAGTGGGACTGGGTGGAGGGAGTTGGAGGAGGGAGGCTGGAGACAGGGACAATGGCTGCCGTCAGTGCTGAGGCCAGAGCGTTGAACGATCGCTGATGGGCAGCCTGACCCGAATGAATGCCCTTCAGGTATGCATTGCTCCGGTGCACCTCCCTTTCTACACCCTGGATGGCATTCAAAAGGGTAGACTGCCCAACAATGAGCGTCTGGAGGAGGTCAATGATCTCCGCACTGAGGGCAGCAGGGGTAACTGGGGCAGGGCCTGAGGTGCCTAGGGCGAAGGAGATGCCCGGCTTCCTGGCCGAGCGGGCACGGGGCGAACGCTGACGGGCTGCTGGGAGGGCGGAGCTGGTGCGCTGGGTGGCGTCTGTACCTGTTGTTGCGGTGGGCACGGATATTGCCGCCACCACAAGGGAGCTCCCTTCCGAGGACGTGTCTGTGTCGCGGACGTCTCCACGGGTCCCCGTTGTGGAGCTCCCCTCGCCCTCCGTCTCACTGGTGAACTCGGAGTCGGTTGCATGGCCCTCCGGGGCCATGTGAGATGCAGCTCCCTCGTGCGCCAATGCCACTTCTCCTCCGCCTGATGATGCTAATGCACACATGAACAGGAAGACCAAAAAAAAGGGGGGGGGGAGAAAGAAAGACATGTTGAGTGCATGCATTGGCGACACCGTTGGCGGAGAGGACAGACACAGAAGCCCCCTGCACTACGCCGCGAACTCGGGGTACACTACTCAATTATTGTGACTTGGCCTACAAGTCTATGGATGACAAATGCACACATAGGTGAGCCTGGGCCATGGATAGCTGTACTTACCACCCTACAGAGGTGGGGGGCGGGGGCACAGGGCCATGCCTTACGGAGGGGCCTAGCCTACACAAACCGCCCTGGCCTAGAGATAGCCACAGCCCTCCTCCCCCACCCAGACACCTCCACTGTGCGCTAATATAGCAGAATGTGCTGATACTCACCCCCTTGTGTCTGCTGTGATGTCCTCACGTGCCCATCCAAATCGGGGTAGGCCACCGCCAGGATCCGGGACATCAGGAGGGTCAATTGCCGTGTGGTACCCCTCCTAGGTTGGGAGGCCATCCCCAGCAGAGCCTCGGCGGTCTTTCTGCTCCTGCGGCGGATGTCCTCCCAACTCTTGCGGCAGTGGGTGCCCCGTCTGTTGTGGACCCCCAGGGCCCGGACGTCCTTGGCGATGGCACGCCAAATGTCGATCTTCTGATGGGCGCTGACCTATGTGACATGTACAGGGTGGGAAATGAAATATCATCACTGTTCTGCATGGTCGATGTGAGTGGCCCCCCCTCCCCAACCTTGCCATGTGGCACATGCTCTCATCTGTCGTGCGATGCATTCCTCATTCGCTCCCCTCACCACCATCGTTCATTCACCCCACTCAACCCAGGCATTGCCCACTAAGCATGGTCCCAGTGTACTTACCTGTTGGTCTGGAGGACCGTAGAGTAGCGCATACTGGGGGAGGACCCCATCCACGAGTGTCTCCAACTCTTCTGAAGTGAAGGCAGGGGCCCTTTCCCCAGTCGCAGCAGCCATTGTCACTTCCAGACCGAGGTCACAGCAGCACTTGCAGTATAGGTCCTCTCCTGTGGATGATCAGGTCTCGAGTGATTAAGCAGATAGAAAATGGTGGTCACGCCCGCGGCGGTGCATACCGCGGCGGTGCGTACCGCGACCGCCGGCGCACTTCCTCATTGGCTCCTGAAACCCATAGGGTTCAATGTTAACCAATGCGGCTTTGCACCGCGGTCTTCGACTGCCTACCGCCACGGTGTGCCACCCCATCGCCATGAGCTCACATCCCATTGTCACACTTCACAGGTCAGGCAGCCACCATTTCAAAGGCCCACATGGCTTAATTTCGACTGCGTCACACAGGCCTAGGCCTTGCATTGCCACTCATACAAGCCATTCAATGCATAGAGATTCGTGTACTGTGCAAGCTGTGTGAACGTACCTGTGGGTTGATTGACTCTGTGCTCCATGTTGTCCTTCCTAGGCACCGTCCGCTGGAACTTGTGAGGAGATGGAGGGCTGTTCCCGTGTACAGACCGCTGGTGGACCTGTCGACAATGGAAGAACGACATGTCATACTCACATACAGACTTGACCGTGCCACTATACAGGAACTGTGTGCCCAACTGGAGCCAGACCTGATGTCACCCATCCGCCAACCCACAGGGATTCCCCCTCTAGTGCAGGTTCTGTCAGTACTCCATTTTTTGGCAAGTGGATCATTCCAAACAACAGTGGCCATTTCATCTGGGATGTCTCAGCCTATGTTTTCTAAGGTTTTGTCCAGAGTGTTGTCTGCCCTGATGAAATACATGCGGAACTACATTGTTTTCCCTGAGGTGGAGGATTTGGCTACAGTGAAGGGGGATTTCTATGCCCTTGGACATATTCCCAACATCATTGGTGCCATTGATGGGACCCATGTGGCTTTGGTTCCCCCCAGAGGAAGTGAACAGGTGTACAGGAACAGAAAAAGTTATCATTCGATGAATGTCCAGGTGGTCTGTTTGGCAGATCAGTACATCTCCCATGTAAATGCCAACTTCCCTGGGTCAGTGCATGACGCGTACATCATGCGAAATAGCAGCATCCCTTATGTGATGGAACAGCTACAGAGACACCGTGTGTGGCTGATAGATGACTCTGGTTACCCCAACCTGTCATGGCTAATGACCCCAGTGAGGAATCCCAGGACCAGGGCAGAGGAACGGTACAATGAGGCCCATGGGCGTACTAGGAGGGTGATCGAGCGGACCTTCGGCCTCTTGAAGGCCAGGTTTAGGTGCCTGCATATGACAGGTGGATCCCTAATATACTCACCAAAGAAGGTGTGTCATATCATCATGGCCTGCTGTATGCTTCACAACCTGGCTTTGCGACGCCAGGTGCCTTTCCTGCAGGAGGATGGTCCAGATGGTGGTGTTGTGGCAGCGGTGGAACCTGTGGAGAGTGAAGAGGAGGAAGATGAAGGGGACGACACAGACAACAGGGACAGAGTGATACTACAGTATTTTCAATAACACACAGGTAAGAATCAACACCGGCATTTTACAATTACTTACAGTCTCCTGCCTCTCTACTGTCTGGCCTATTCCCCATGTGTATGTTAACTGAGTTGTGACTTTCCCTTCAAATTTCAGAGATGTGGCCCCCACTGCGTGACCTCTGCTTTGTTTCCCCATGGACTATAGTTGTGTGACAGTGGTATGTTTTCATCACTGTGTAACTGGACATTTTGGCAGCATTATGTTTAATACATTTGCTCACAATACAGGCAGACTCCAGATTGTTTTTGTGCAATACATGTTTTTATTAAAATGCTGAATTTAGGGACATGGTGGGAAATCGGTGATGGGTGATGGTGGAGAAATGTCCATGGCAGAGTCCAGCTTTTCAGTCTCACAGGTGCATTGTCCATATGCCTGTGGAAGGTGGAGCAGGGGCAGTTCAAGGTTGGACAGGGTGACAATGTGGGACAGTGGGATGACATCAGGGGGTATCCTTTGCTGGCGGGGGTCTTGACATCCTACTCTGTCTTCTTACGAGATCTCAGGCCCGCTTGCGGGGTGGTTCTTCTTCTGCAGGAGGTGGGGTTCTGGTGGCCTGTTGTTGTGTGGGGGCCTCCTGTCCACTAGCGCCGGCGGAGGTGGTTGCCTGTTCTTGGTCCATGCTAGTGACAGGGGCCCTTTGTGGTGCCACATGGTCCCGCAATGTGGTGACAATCTGGTTGAGTGCCCCTACGATGGTGCCCATTGCGGAACTGATGGTTCTAAGTTCTTCCCTGAACCCCATGTACTGTTGCTCCTGCATGACCTGGATCTCCTGGAACCTGGCCAGTACCGTCGCCATCATCTCCTGGGAGTGGTGGTATGCTCCCATGATGGAGGAGAGGGCCTCGTGGAGAGTGGGTTCCCTGGGCCTGTCCCCCCCCTGTCGCACAGCAGCCCTCACAGTTCCCCTATTTCCCTGGGCCTCTGTCCCCTGGACCGTGTGCCCACTACCACAGCCCCCAGGTCCCTGTTGTTGTTGGGGTAGTGGGTTAACCTGGGTGCCCTGTAGTGGTGGACACACCGCTGATTGACGTGTCCTGGAGACAGAGGCATGGGCCCGCTGGGTGGGAGCTGTGCTGGTGTTCCCAGAGGGGGTTGGGTCTGCTGTGGCCAGTGGCTGTGTGAGGGGAACCGACTGTCCAGAGGTCCCCGATGGTCCGGGCTGGTCATCTGGGTCCAGGGAGACAGAGCTGCTGTCATCACTGGTGGCCTCTTCTGGGGGTGGGATGGACATTTCTGGACCCTCCTGGGCGGTGTGGTGGCGTTCGGGTCCTGCAGGGGTATAGAGGTATGGTTATTGCTTCAGTGTGTGCCATATCGGTCAATAGGTGGGTGCCCGTGTACCCCAGGGCTGGCATTCCTGTGTGTGGGCTTTTGTGAGGGTGGCTTGTGGGGGAGATTTGTATGTGCAGTGGGCATGCTTTGGTGATGGGTGTCCATGCTTTGTGGTCGCATGCAGGTCTAGGTGTTGGGATCGGTGGGTTGTGATGGTGAGACATTTGCAGGGAGTGTGTGTGATGGGGGTGGGGGTGAGGGTGGGGGTATGATTTGGGATGCAGGTGGGGTGGGGGTGGGAAGAAGTAGTTAAGATTTGACTTACCAGAGTCCATTCCTCCAGATACTCCTGCGAGGCCTTCAGGATGCAGGATGTGCAAGACTTCCTCCTCCCATGCTGTAAATTCTGGGGGAGTAGATGGGGGTCCGCCGCCAGTCTTCTGCACCGCGATGTTGTGCCTTGATACCATGGAACGCACCTTCCCCCGTAGGTCGTTCCACCGCTTCCTGATGTCATCCCGATTTCGTGGATGCTGTCCCACAGCGTTGACCCTGTCGACTATCCTTTGCCATAGCTCCATCTTCCTGGCAATTGTGGTGTGCTGCACCTGTGTCCCAAAGAGCTGGGGCTCTACCCGAACTATTTCCTCCACCATGACCCGGAGTTCGGCGTCTGAGAACCGGGGGTGTCTTTGGGGTGCCATAGGGTGGTGTGGATGAGGTGTGGGGTGGTGTATGTGTTGTAGAGTGTGGTGAGTGTGGTGATGTGTGGTGTTTTGTGCGTGGATATTGTGTGGGTGATGGTGTGGTTTGCCTCTGTGTGATGGTGTTGTCTAAGCAGTGCTGTCTATCTCTGGCTTTCTGTAGTTTTTTTTTGTCGTAGGGGTTTGTGGGTGATGTAAGTGTGTGTTTTATATTGTATTGGGTGTGTGGGTGTGTTGTTTGTATGTGTATCAGGTGTGTGTATTTCAAATTGTCCAATGTGGTTGTGTTTTGTAAGGGTGTGTGTATTTTGACCGCGGCGGTGTGTACCGCCAATGGAATACCGCGGTTGAAAGACCGCCGCGTGGATTCGTGGGGTCGGAATGGCATGGGCGTATTTCTGTTGGCGTGACGGTGGAGGTTTGGTCATCGCCAGTTTTTCGCTGGCCATTGGTGTGGCGGACTTTTGTGGATGTCGGGTTTTTGGCGGTTTGCCAGTTGCGGGTCAGAATGACCGTGGCGGTTTACCGCGGCCGCGGCGGTGTTATGGCGGTCTTCTGACCGGCGGTAAGCACCTTTTACCGCCGAGGTCAGAATGACCCCCATAGTCTGAGCCTGGGGAGCGTCCAGGCCCCCAAAATAAATTGTTTGGTGCCATCATGCAGAACGGGTTGTCTATCAGAGCCATGGGTGCCCACGGAAATTTTACAAGATATGGTCACTGGGGTGCTTATAGAGGACTGTGAGGGGGATCTTTGGGATGGGTGGGGGGTAGATCGGGGTGGGTGGGATTCTTCATTGGGGTTTCCCAAGTCCTGTTAGGGTTTTATATGTTTGATTTTATTAGAGTTTCTGTTCCATAATTTGGTCTTCCATTTAGACACAATTTCACCTCTGAAAACTATCACATGTGACCAAGGTATATTCGGTGAATGTAATTGTTTTTAATGCATTACACTGAGCAACGGCTTAATAAAAAATAATTACATTTTGTTTTTAAAAAAATAATTCAACCCTTAATGTTGGATCACTTTTCCAAGCTTGATACGAACGCTCCTCCAGCCTACGGCGCAACCATTAATTGTACATCTGTAGCTCAGGACCTGGCTCCTACCAGGGGTTTTCAACCTCATATCAGAAAGTGATGCTTAAAAAAGCTGAGGAGGCCAAATAAAAAATCTATCCAGATGGACACAAAGTCTTCTCACAAATCTTCTAAACCACCACAGAATACTCTAAATCTTTTTCCAACACTTAATAAATAGGGGCCCAGGGGGTCAATAACACTGAATGTGTCCCCATAATTGTTCATACCATTGCGAATGACTATAGTTCAACTAATGCAGTTGGTAAAATGTCAAATATAAACTACAACCCCCTCAACTAGACCTCAAGCAATCACTACAATGGGATACACTACTGTGCGGAGAACGGTCTTGCCTCCATTAAGAAAAAACCAAGACATCATCGATTCACTAGACACAGGGGGCCTCAAACCTCTTGGGGAGCTAAGTAATGTAGACGTTTCCCACAATGTAGAAGGTCAACAGAACAGAATACCGTCACCAATTTTAGTGTGTGTGCTGGGGATCCCACAACTTTTGATACATTAATTCAGGTGAAACCCATAGCAGATGGTTTTCTCTGCTTCCTAACAAACACAAGTAACACATTAAGGTCACAACTTCTACTCATCCTAAGTGGTCCCCACAACAAAGTTCACCAGCGTACCCGACCACAGAATTATATATTTTGAACCTGGAGCACAAAAACAGTCTTAATCGGTCAGTTCACCAAACAGGTCCATTTATTGAAGATTCTGAGGCACTTGAAATCAAACATGACGTGTGTGATACACAAGTAGAAAGTAGCTGACACAAGTTTCATCTTACAAACAACTTTTTCAAGGCCACAATTGTAGGCCAATGAACATAGAGTGTAAAAGGGAAATTCACAGATCTGTTTCCCCAAGAAGTAAACATGTAAAAGGGTCTGACTTTGAAGGTGAAAGCCTCAATAAAGTATAGAATGTCCACATCCTGTTTTTGAAGATGCAATATATGCAAGTACGGGCCATAAATGTGTACAGTTGTTTATTTTAGTCCCAGTGTATTCAACAGGAACAAAGGTAAAGGCGAGGACGTGATGAGCCTCCAAGTAGCGCTGAGATCGGTGCAAGTTGCGTTCTGCCAAGATTGTAAGAGTATACCCAACCTCACCTCCCTGTAGTAAACCAGCTTGTGTTAGACTTGACAGCCTTAGGGTGGCCATCCCACTTCTTTTTGCCTGTCTCCCTCCATGTTTCTGTCATTTTGCTGGTTTTAAGACTCTGCACACTTTAACACTGCTGACCAGTGCTAAAGTGCATGTGCACGCTCCCCTAAACATGGTAACATTGGCTCCTTCCCAATTGGCACATTTAATTTACTTCTTAGTCCCTAGTAAAGTGCACTAGAGATGCCCAGGGTCTGTAAATTAAATTATACTAGTGGGTCTGCAGCACTGGTTGTGCCACCCACATAAGTAACCCATTAACCCTGTGTCAGGTCTGCCATTGCAAAGCCTGTGTGGCAGATTCACTGCCACTTTGACTTGACATTTAAAACTACTTGCAAAGCCTTAAAATCCCCTTTTTCTATATATGTCACCCCTAAGGTAGGCTCATAGGGCAGAGTGCTGTGTAAGTAAAAGGCAGGACATGCACTGATGTTCTTTACATGTCCTGGCAGCGAACAACTCACAAATTATTTTTCCACTACTGTGAGACCTGGTACTTTCATGAGCCAGCATTAAGAATGCCCTTATAAACTTTTAAGTGGTAGATTCTGATGTGAAAGGAGTAGCTCTGTCATGTTTGGTATGGCCAGAATGGCAATAGAAAACCTTGCTTACTGGTGAAGTTGGATTTATTATAACTATTTTAGAAATGCCATGTTTAGAAAGTGGGCATTTCTCTGCACTTACTTCCATCTGTGCAATACAGCCTGTCTCCATTCCACATCTGGTCTGTGCTGGTTGACAGATCCTCTTGTGCATTCCACCCAGACAGCCGTAAACACAGGAGACTCAGTCACATCTGCATTCATCTCTCTCTTACACTTCAAAGGCCAGTGGCCTGCCCTCACACAAAAGAGTGATAACCCCCCACAGGAATCTTGGCAGACAGGACCGGGATGAAAGGGGAACTTGTGCAGTTCAAAACACTCTTTGAAGTTTCCCCAGCTTCAAAGGCATTTTTTTAGTATATATACAGGGTCTCTGACCCCACCAAATCAGACACTTTTGGCTCTATACCTGAACTCTGTCAGAGGAACTGCCTGCCCAAAGGACTCAACTAGACTGCTTTGCTAAGGACTGCTGCCCTGCTTGTTACCTTGCTGCCTGCTGGCCCCTGACTCTGCTGGAAGGACTCTGCCTTCCACACAAGTGCTCTCCAAGGGATTGGATTGAGCTTAACTCTTGTTCTTAAATCTCAGGGCCACAAAAACTTCACCCCACAGAAGAAAATTCATGTGTGTCGGAAATCGATGCAACACCTGCCTTGCAGTGTAAAAAAATCACTGCATCACTTACTGGATCGACACACCTCCAGCACCTTCTACCAGTTCTTCAAGGATTGTCCACGCATCTTTCCCGTATTGTAGTGAGGAACCAAGACTGCGCTCCTGAAATCGATGCATCACCTTGCAGCGTGGAAAGAAACAATATATTTTCTGTTTTGTGCCGGAAAATCCCACCAGAGCCTTATTTTTCAATGCGTCTCCTTCTCTGCGGCTCCTGTGCATCGTTATTTTTTAAGCATCCCAGGTACTGTGTGTCACAAGGATATAACCTCTGATTCCTAAGGATTGAGACTCATTTAAACTTTGTAAAAGTTATATCTCGATTTGTGCACATTGGATTTTTGTTGTGTTGGTCTTATTTAATTCAGATAAAATTATTTATGTTTCTAAACTGGTTTGGAGTTCTGTTTGTGGTGTTTTTACTGTGTTACTGTATGAGTTATTAAACAAATACTTTCCACATTGCCTTCTAAGTTAAGCCTGTCTGCTCTACGCCAAGCTACCAGAGGGTGAACACAGGATAATTTGGATTGTGTTGTGAATAACCCTTACTAGGATTGTGGTCCCTACTTGGACAAGGATGTATACCTCTGCCAACTAGAGACCCAATTTTTAACAGCTTGTAACTCTCAAAGGTGACCGGGACAAAACCAGACAAGCCAAAGCCTGTGCCCAAAAAGACTGTCACTGCTCCAAATTCTTCACTATTGGCTATGGCTCGCGAGGCCCCATGATATCTTTAACCATCCGAATATTTTAAAACTACTAACTTATTTTCCCAAGTTGCAAAAAATCAACTCATCAGGTTTAATCTTAGTCAAGTTTCTTCAGCAGTAGATGTGGAATCCGGAGATCACAAGAGCCACCTGAGTCTCGGACTCTACAGTGCAAGCAAATCTTTCCAAAAAATAACTAAATGATTTGGTAATTGCTGTATCCTAACCACAAATCACATAAAAAAGCCTACATATTTAGCAAACGCAAAACAGAAACCTGGACCAATTACAAGATTTCACTGATATGGTGAACAATTGTTTGGGACCATAAAACTTCTTGAGAAGTAGGAAC
This sequence comes from Pleurodeles waltl, assembly GCF_031143425.1. Taxonomy (NCBI): domain Eukaryota; kingdom Metazoa; phylum Chordata; class Amphibia; order Caudata; family Salamandridae; genus Pleurodeles; species Pleurodeles waltl. Next base: position 1,173,009,811 of record NC_090439.1, read on the forward strand.
CTAAATGTACACATTTCAAACAATATTGGAACCGATACGCCCTCATAATCCTGGGTCTGGCGAGGACCTCTGGGATATGCTTTGGGGGATGGGTGTGGGACCCCCAACTACAAGGAATGAATCACCTGCAGATGCACAGATCATTAGTGAGCTTCAGTATGGGGTGGGTTGGATGGTCTGTGCAATTTGCTTGTGTTTTTTCTTTTGTTGTATGTGTTTTCATCATTCACATACTTGAGATATGAGGCTCATTACTTGATATGTCCTTTTGGGCCATCTGACCATGTATGTGTACTAAACCTGATAAAATTTGTTATGAAAAAAAGTAACTTCATGTTTTTGACAGATTTCGGCTGAGTCAACCGGCAAGTTGCTCTACACCAGTTTCAAAACTTTCACCGAATACCTAACCATCAGTCAAATATTCCTGAAACAGTTCACTGCAACTTAGCAATTTTCTCCTGGAACGTTGCCAGTCATAAACATCATTTAGGTCTATTGAAATGAGATTTGTCTATTTTCTTCTGAAACATCATTTAGTCTGTCTACATGAAACATGGCACATCACTCCCTCTACTTTCCCAACCTTCTGACTTCTGAAGACCCCACCTTATCATCACTAGACCCCAGGGACCCTGGCCTAAACATTGTCAATGATTTGAAACGCAGTACAATAGACACAAAATACAGAAAACACGTATTAATCAAACACAGACAGAAATGATAACACATATTTATTTAATTTGCAAATAAATATGAATACAAAAATTAACTTAAACAGGAGGGTTGGAGCTTTTCAAAATTCAATTGAAGCCAGACATTGTCCATACTATATTCTGTTTGATGCACCTTCACTGCTCCCACAAGTCAATCTGAGGAAAATACTTTAAATTGTAGCCTCCAATTTCAAATTCCTTGACATTTACAGTACGTTTTACAATTTTCAATTGTACATTTAGCCACTTTATTTACATACGCTTTATTAATCTGTTAATATTATTTAATATTCTAAGCAGTCGCGGACCCTCTGAGGAGGTTTCATGAACCCGCAGGGGTCCCTGGGCCACAGGTTAGGGACCACTGATCTGGAGGACTGATGCTTCGAATTAATAATGAAGACTGTCAGGCTCTGTACAACCAGTACCACTGGACAAAAAAGATCAGAATCAACGAGTGAAACTGAAGGTGTATTTTCCCCCATTATCAGTAAAAAACAAAGCACAAATCTTAAATGCTCTCCTGGAAATTCAGGACATTTTAAATTGTATTACAGCAACCATTGTAATGAGTGCCAGAGAGTTTAACAACAATTTACTATTCAATTTTTGGGGCACAATATCGCCAAAGGATTTTCCTGACACATTCTTTATTGTCCCTTCGGACGCAATAGTTAACTGGTGGAATATTAAGCAGCCTTAAATAAGCAGATGTGCCAGCCAGTTTTTAATGTAGGCGTTCAGGCTTTAAATGGGAGATTCTCAAGTGATCAGTGGTCCTTCCTACATATGTTTCACATAACCTCAAAGAGTATAATCCATTATACCTTATTACACTTCTCTACTTTTTCAGCTTGTACTACCTACCAGATCATTGTACAACGGGAAAGCAACATTAATTCACTCATAATTTCTCTGCATTTTAATCACAAACTTTGGGTTTCCCAGCTCACATAAACACTTCCTTGATCTCAGTGAATAATTAGATGGAACAACACTTCTCAGGTCAAGATAAAGCAACTTAAGAAACAGGAGTTTATAGTTAAAACAACTCAAGATTTGGGACAATAATAGAAATGATAAGCAGGTCAGCTGGTTGAGAGATTGGGAATAACTGTTACAGCAATCCTGCAATTTTATTTCCTCAAACACAGTTTGAGGAAAGTTGCAGAATCAATTAAATTCTTGTAATCATAAGATTTTAATTGCAAGATGAGAGTATCGGAAACAATTATTGAGATTCCTAAAGGAACAACCTTCTCTATCCCGAAACCTTTGAGTAAACTGTATAAAACAGGGCCATAAGAGGAATTTATTGGAGATCCGAAGCACCCACCAAGACAAACCGGAAGTAAGCCTGGTGTCTGGTTGGACATGGATATCATTGACCAGCAAATCACCACTTTATCCCGTTTGAGAAATGGGAGGTGCACATCAAAAACATCTACACAGGTGATACTCAAAGTACGGCCCGGGGCTGCTTGTGGCCCTTCTGACCTTCACATGCGGTCCCCTTCGGACCTTCACATGTGGCCCCCTTCTGACCTTCACATGTGGCTCCATCTTGACTTCACATGTGGCTCCTTTCTGACCTTCACATATGGCCCCTTCTTGACCTTCACATGCTGTCCTCTTCTGACTTTCACATGTGGCCCCATCTTGACTTTCACATGCGGCCCCTTCTGACCTTCACATGCAGCCCCATCTTGATCTTCACATGTGGCCCCATCTTGACCTTCAAATGAGGCCCCCTTCTGACCCTCACATGCGGCCCCCTTCTGACCTTCACATGCAGCTCCATCTTGACCTTCACATGCGGCCACCTTCTGACCTCCACATGCGGCTCCCTTCTGACCTTCACATGCGGCCCCCTTCTGACCTTCATATGCAGAACCCTGCTGAAGGACCACACTGGGCTGCTGAGAGCACTAACATTCATAAAGATGTTAAGTAAACGGGCAGGCGTTTATTTACAATAGAACTGAAGTAAGAAAATAAGCCAATAAGGTATCCTCCATCATTTAACAGTATAGCACATTCCTTTATAAAACCTTGTGCAACAAACGTGTATAAATGTGACAAAGCCTCTTCCAAATTCAAAAACGTTGTGTTTCTTTACCATACAAAAGCGTTTCACCTTAGTGCATCTTATTATATCAGTGCATTGAGAGGTATTTTTTAAAAGTGATAGTTTGTAAAAATGAATGCAGAAACATTCATACATTCTCCCACCCTGCAAACAATGCCGATAGTGAACTAAGAGGCAAGCCAATTGTCACGTCGAACCCTCAGAGTGGCCTGCCATGTAATTATACATGCGCAACATTATAGTTCATTCATTCCAGCACAAGAGAAGGTTTTATACAGTGCATTACCAGAACACATATATTTAAAGCGAGGCTTACATCTGATAATGAAAAGAGGCAAAGTGAAATAAACCAACTTCCTAGGATCACACAAGTTGGGAAGCTGGAATTGATCGTAGATTTTCTGGTTTCACATTGTGCAATTCCATTTAATTCCAATTCCAATTCAATTTTGAAGTTACTTTTTTTCTACACTTGACTCTCTCAAGGTATTGATAGCAAATAGAGAAGGCTCACCTCACAGGTTTTCCTTTACCCTGATGTCTCATTGAAGTGCATTTCTTCTGCACAATCATGTATGGGGTCGCAATTGGGCATCAGGCACTAAGGATTTGCTTTTAGTGATGTATTTTTGCATTTAGGGAATGGCCCCTTGGGCAAGGGTCTCTTACCTTTTCATGGATAATATTTTGGCCACTTCTGCCCCCCTTTGAGGGCAGATCGGCCCTATAATCTAGGACCATCTGCCCCAAAGAAGGGCAGAAGCCACTAGACACCAGAGATTTGTTTGTGGTGGCAATATTTGTTTTTGGAGAGTGGCATCCATGCTAATAAATCTGTTATGTTGTAGTTAGCGTGAAGCGTCACCTTGGCAATAGAATGTACTGAGGATTCGAGGGAGGACGGTTGGGGATCGAGAGAGAGGAGACATCGGAGTCACTGGGAAGAGATTGCTATTTATGCTGTTCTGGGTGGATGTAATAAAGAAGATATTAAATAGATGAAAAGTCTCCGTGTCAAAATCATTAGTCATTCATCCTTTACTTGTCTACTCTAAAACAGAATTGAACCTTAGTTTTGAAAAAATGACAGAGTTGATTAAGAAAATCACCTCCATCAAAAGCCGCAGGGTGAACGGGATTCATATCGAAATTTTTAAAGCTGATGTGAAGCTGAGGCCTGTAATAAAAGGATGGAATGACAACCTGAAAACGACCATCTTTTTGCACTTTTGGACTCAGAAGGGAAGTTTTTGCTAAAATCTTACTACCTAATTTGCATGATTGGCAGTTGACAATGTCTGTGCTGCTTTGCTGTCTCTTGCCTGCTTAAATAGAGATCTGAACCTGCAACTTGATGCTGAAACCCAGGACACCAGGGTGACTCCAAGGACTAGTCTGCTGGCCTTCTGATCTGAGCCTCAGGGACATAAAAGGCTCCCCAATATTCTGCATCCAACCCTTGACCCAGAGGCAGTGAGTTCCTGAAACCAAGTGGTGCCCCTCTGGTCCTGGAACTTTGGTGTGGCTTAGTGAGCTGAAATAAAGCTTTTGAGCTCTTTATGACCGCAAGCAAACCCATTTTCATCCTGACATCGCAGCTTGCACTGTGATTCTACATGAAACACTGTCAGCCTGCCTCCTCACACTCCAGCATCAACTGCTTCGTGGGGCCTACCAATACAAAGCTCCGGCCCGTCTGCCACACCCGTCCTGCTCTTTGTGTCGCACAGACAGCCATATGCAAAGCTTCCCTTGCTCCTTTCAGCTCCCTCCAACATGAACGGGACTCTTGGTGCAATCTTAAGAAGGTAAAGCTTCTGCAGCACGAAACTGGGACTGTATCCAATCTGCATCCCACCAGGGTCCCTTGAAAGTGTGACTTTGACCTGGCTGTACAACCAGATACAGAGTTGGCACTTTGTTCTTTTTCACGTTATTTTCACTAAATTATTTGAACATTCATAGCTCCACTTCTACTGATTGGAGATTTGGCATTTTGCTCCTGCTTCATTTATTTGATGTTAATCTATTTTCCCAACCTGGTGTTGCACAAATACATTACACATGCCCTCTAAGTAAACCTTGAATGGTTTGTACCAAGCTACTAGGGGGCTCAGCACAGGTTAATTTGGGGTTTTCTTGTGCCTTACCCTATCAATGATTGTGATGGCGGCTTGGCCAGGACTCACTTACCAGTCAACCAGTGATCCAAGTTCTCAAATATTGGAAGAAGTAGAAGCAGGGGAGGGTTGTAGAGTATGGGAATAGGTAGGAGCAGGGGGATGGTTTAGGGTATGGGTAGAAATAGGAGGAGGGATGATTCAGGTGAGTGGGAGGAAGTAGGACCAGTGGGGAGAGGGTTTGGGATTTGGAAGATTTAGGAACAGGGAGGGGCTTAGGAAAATGTGTGTTTTTTCTGTTTTGATAGGTGTGTGCAAGTCTAATGTTTGGAAAGATGTTTGAGTGATGGCAAGTGTTGGTTTTCAGTGAAAATGGGCTGGGATCTTGAATAGCGATAGGTATAGTGTTGAAATGTGACAGTGAAGGAATAAAGGATAGAAGAAGGAATAGGCTGAAGGAGGAGCACTGTTGTCAGAAGAAGCCCTTGGAGGGCAAAACATTGTCTCTAAGGCAGACACAGCAGAATTATTGTCATCCAGTATGGTGATCACGGAGATCAATTGTTGACCAACAACCTGGATGGCATTCAGCAATGTCTTCTGCCCACACCGAGGGCTTGAGAAATCTGAGGTCTCATGAAACCAGTGCAGGGGGAAGGGGAAGAGGTGTCTGGGGCAAAGGAGATCCCAATCCATGTATGAACAGGGTGTGGCCTAATTACTGGGACAGAGGAGTGAGGGTGTTGATGGAAATACTGATGATAGCAGACACAGAAACAGAAGTTTCATCCACTAGGGGCTGGTCTGAGGCCTTGCAATCAGTTGTTGTGGTGGCCTTCATTTCAGCCCCTTCACCCTCAGCGCCAATGAGACCTTTGATGTCTGTGTCGCCTCCCTCAAAATATCAATAACTCCTTAGTTCTTCCCAGATGCATGGCCACCGTCTCCTTTACGTGTTCCTCAATTGTTTATGTATCCTGCAAGTAAAAAAAAAAAAAATGTATTTTTCTCAGGTAATGTTACAATGATTACAGGAAATCAAGTATCAGTTGGTTTGATAAAAACAATATTCGAATTACAAAATACATCACATCACACTATTTTCAATTAATCAAACTTAAAATAGATGTTCTGAATGTCCAAATATTTCAAAAATGTCATCTGCTATATTTTTATTCTAATTTTTTTAGGGACCTGGAAATCCCCATGTGGACAAAAGTATATACACATAACTGGATTTGTAATCGTTCTAATAAATGTTTGATATCAAGTGCATTAATAAATTATTATGAAACAATCTTTATTTAAATAAAAAAGAACACATTATGATCTCCTATCATATTTTCCTTTTTTACATCTTATGAAACATGAAACGTGAAATTAAAACATTTATGTAAAATTATCCTAACAAAATGTATTTATTTTGGATACATGCACCAGTCGGGAGCATAAAACCTCAAACTTTAAAAAGCCAGTGCCACCATATTATACCATTAAGCAGGATTTCTCCTGCATCCTGTGCTAATCCATGCATTGCCGTTGCTGAGAATAATTCTGACAGTTAAAACCCTTTTGGAAAACTTATCAACTGATATTTTTACAGAATAGTATGCCATAACAACAATACTGCTATAATATGGAATTGTTTAAATTAATGTGAAATAAGATTTCAGAATCTTGATGTAAATTTTATAACTCTGACTTTTGAAGTTTGTGTTTGACGTTCCACCAATTGGAATACTCTTTGAGTATTATCAGCCCCATTACCAGTGTGGTAGTCCGAGGACCGCCACACTCGTGTTGACGGTCGAACCACAGCACTTCCGGCTGTGGACCTCCCAGTTACAACCCCGGGGGCGGACTTGCCGGAGGACTGCTGTCATTGCCAGGAACATGGTTTCCGATGGCATGATAGCGGTCAGAGTCGTACCCAGCCAGGGCACCGCGGAACTTAGCTCTACCTGGCTGACATGGAAACACTGACAGTGAAGGTGTGCTGGGGGCCACATGAGGGGCCTGTACTGCCCAGGCCCATGGCATGGGCCTCTCTGCCCAGCCCTGTCGGAATCCATACTGTCTGCTTTGCTTTGCAGACAGTGAGCATTGCAAGGTTGCTGGTTGCCCTCTCTGTGCTGTGAGATAGCACTCGTCTACTTTAAGGGAGCAGAGTGCTCTCTCGTAGCACTGCTCCTGCCGGTCTGAGTGGCAGGAATGCTCTTTTGCAATGTTCTCGCCGGTCAGACCGGCGGGAACATTGTAAGAGTGTGGGGGGAGGGACGCCACCGTCATAGGGTTGGCACCCTCCCCACGGGATTTGTGGTCTCACAGTGGGACCACCAGACTTGTAATGAGGCCATATGTACTGAAAATGTGTCAGTAGATAAAAAAATCACACTATGAGAGTAGAGTAAGATATTTACAGATGTTTTATTCATTTTCAGATAGTTCCATGGGGGACTGCAAGGCAGTAGAAGAAAAAGAAGAGAAAGAGTCTACAAAGATCCTCCTGTTCTGTAAACCATGGAAAAAAGGCATATTGTCAAAAAATGCCATTTAAAAAGTGATACAAATAAAGCATTAACCCAACAATTGGATGCAGATTTTATCCCGGACAATACAAAATCTACTGCTATAGTGAAGGCAATGTTTGTATTACATTTTTGTGTCACTGGTTCCTTCCAATACCCAACTGACGTTTTCTGCTCTCCTTAGCTAAATTTTGGAGTTGAAGCTCAGACGTATTCAGGTTCAGACTCAATATTCAGGTGATTTGCCTACCAGAACTCTACATTGGAAAAGGATGTGCAAGATTTCAGGGATCTTACCATGACTCACTAGTTCTACGCAACAGCAGCATACCACACCAGATGCAGACCTGCAGCAGGGAGGACCTGACTTGTTGCTAGATTTATTTATATTGTTATTATTATTTATTATAAAGCAATAATCTTTCAATGGAATATTGATTTCCATTTGTAATCATTTATTAAGTCTTGGTGAAATTTTAATTACACTGGAGTAATTGGAGCAAGTTTGGTAATTCTGCATTACTCTTTCATGCGAAATTACAGAAAATGACAAGATTACACAAATTTGTGTATTTTCCCAGAACAATCTTCGTGCAGGAGCACAGGAACAACTAACTTAGCGAGTGCGATCGGTGTCTGGCTAATGCTGTTCATGTTATTTTGCATTTAGTGCTTCTGTCCTAGGTGAATTTTGAAAGTAAGAATGCTTTTTGCCGGACGAAATAAATAGCACTAAATGCAGAGTTTTGCTTTTTGCAAAATTCCATTTAGTCTTGAGTAATTTTACTGCAATTATGCCTCAGAAAATTTTGCAAGTTACACCCACCCCTACTGCTTATCATTTCAGGAGGATTCAGCATATCCAAGCCCCACATGGTTATTAACTCCACTGTGAACCACAACAACAACAGGGGAAGTCTGCTTCACCTATGGGACCTAGGGTACCTGCAGGGTGTGATTGTGGTCTCCTGAAGACACTGTTCCAGTGCCTCGATCAGTAGGACGGGACTCTCCTATACTCTTCTAAGGCAGTCTGCAAAATAGTTGTTGTGTGTTGTATGCATAGCCTTGTCCTGTGTAGGAAAATCCCCTTCATACCTGGTGAAGATTACCAAGGGCAACCACAGGGTGTGGAGGTCCCTCAGCAAGACGATAGTGATGACGACGAAGGAAGTGAACTCAAGAGTGAAATAAATGATAACACCTTTGTCTTATGGTATTTCTTAGATTTAATTTTTTTTTAACCTTTTTAGTAATTTATAAAACAAAGGACACTGAAAAAGTTGTTGTTTTAATCATATCCCACATGACAGAATAAAAAGGTCATTTAAAATGAACAAAATGTGTAAACATTTGCACATGAAGATGCTGTAACCTACTGATAAGGTGTGTGAATTAATATATGTTAGTATTGTGGATGTTAGAGCAAAGAGAGTTTTCAAGGACAGATTACACATAATTATAAAAATGAATATATGCTTGATAATGTTCACATCATCCTGTGATCTCTGAAGCACTGGCAGCTCATAGGTGGGGATAGTCTACTCTTGTACACAACTCGACGATGAAGAGAAGTGCATTACAAGTTGCTTCAACATTAGTGTGTGTGAACAAGTCATATCCATGCACTTGCTTTTTGTAATTGATTGGTGCAAATGCTATGAAGTTACTTTTGAGGTTACTGGCACGCATGGTTTGTATCTAAAGTTGTTGATCCTGGCCCATGAATAATTTAATGTATGTTGTTAATGTATGTAGTTCTAAATATGAGCATCATATTTTTTAGAAATCCTGGGAAGAGGCTGAAAGTATGTCAGAAATTCTCATAGGAAGTGAAATAGTATTAGGAGGAACCTTTGAACAGAACTGTAAGCATGGCTATTATCTTTACTATAGGAAGATACTTTATTTACAATCAAATTGCTTGGTATTGTTTCAATTTTTTATAAGGTGTTTGTTTTAAAACACATGGTTTCCATATTGGGAAGTCTTTGGACACTTTTTCATAATAAATAACTCGTGTTTTGATGTTCAAAGGAGGGGCTACGTAATTACCTCCTGGAACGTAGACAAATGGCTCAAAATTAATAATATGTATTATCCAAAAATACCTGGGATTCTATTTCATACACTACTTTCATTGAATAATGTGTGTGTGTGTAGAGAGAGAATATGTGTGTTACAAAACAAAAACATAGAAGTGCATAAAAGATTAAGAAATACTATTTGCTATAAATGTTATACAAACTATACACAACCACAATATAATTTGAAACAAGAATGTATTAAACAAAAACATAAATGAGCAAAAAATAATACAAATGTTTAGTAAATAAATTAGCAATTATATTGGATAAAAGGTTTATGTTTAGCCAACAAACATTTCTAAGTCTTTAGATGGACAACAGGGAATGAGTCATTGGCAAACTTTGAAACAAATGTTGGAACACATCTTTGTCTGGCCTCTCACAGGACAATGCTATTTTCGTCACCTCTTAGGGGTGTTGTTGTTAGGTGCTGTCCTCACTTGGGCCAGCTAAGCAACACCCCGTAAGGACCATTGGAGCAGCCTAAGTAGGAACAAGGGAGGTGGCGACAGGTGACCCCACAGGCAAGAGTGTGCCCCTTTCATTGAGCTGCCAGCTGGGGAGATGGGCTGATCTTCAATGTTGGTCCTGGAGAGCCTAATCCATGGCAGGTTTTAGCATATCCACTTTGAGATGAATGCAGTTATCTTAAAATCTGGCATGGATCTGGCTCTCCAGGACCGACATTGAAGAACCCTGTGAGAAGATACATTTTTCCCATGATAATAGGCTACTTGTACTTGACACTGCTGCAACTAACAAAATGAGGCCACCCTGCACCACACTGCTATGTAACCATTGTAGACTCAAATGCTGCTCCAGAAAAACATTTTGGATCCTACTGATGCCATTTTGTGCTATTGGATGTTTGTTTTGGGCCCTTACAAATACAATAATCTGGCCCACCTAGTCCTCCGATGGTGCAGATGCCCCCATCCAATTTTGCCCCACTGTTTGAGCTGTTGTTGCTCCCTCCGCCAGCTTACCCACCGCAGGGCCTGCAACAGCTGTGTTAAAACAGCCCTGTGACATTGAATGGGTGACCACAGATATGGTCTGCCCTGGCTGCACTAATTTTGATGAAGCACATGTATTAAATGGAGGTGGGACAGTGGTAGTCACAGGTGATGGTGGTGTGGTGGCACAGGGCTCTTGTTGGGGCAAAGAAGTCTCCAAAAGGGATTGACTCTTGCACATTTATACAAGGATTGGCGAGGGAAGGTTGGAAACATGGAGGATTTTCTTAACACATAAGACTGTTAATCAAATTGACCTTTTAAAGTATTAGAAAAATTACAGGGAACAGAAATATTTTGGTGTGTCCATGCTTCATTATTTGTCATTTGGCTTTGACATCTACTTGCACTTTCCATCTATAACCATTTAGCATCATTGACAAAACAGAAGCACATATATTAGGATGTTTAATTTATTTCAGCACAGTGTATTTGTTTAACAAAGATAGACATGGTGTGGTCAATTTATTGTAACCTAATAACTACAGCTATAAAGTAGCACCAAGTACTCAGTGTATGAAAAGGGAAGTACTTGACTTGGATATTGTTTTGTGTCTTAAAGCACTGTATACAGGTATCCTGACCTATATCTAGAAATGTCAAAGTACATGATTATACATTTCACATAATGTGAAATCATTATTCCCCACCTAGTAGCTATGACAGGAGCAAATCTGAATGTAATTACAGTGGATGGCATGGTGACACTCAATGGTAAGTTGATGCTAAAGTAACCACAATCAGAAAACCATGATGGACCTTGCACACATCTAGGGGCTCTTCTCCTAAACATTGTGAAAAAATAAATATACTTATGAATGTTTATGTATTTATTTATATATGTTCATTTGTCTACGAGGACTTAGATACAAGCATCTTGGGAGTTTATGTTGCGGAGTCCAAGTGCATCAAATAGAAAAGGAATGATGAAATGGCGGCATACTCCCAAAGGATGGGAACCTTTTCTCCACCTGGGGGACACAGGTACAGCCTGTGGGGGTCCACCCTATTGCTTCACCTCAGCACACGGAGGGAGGCTCAGGAGACCCGGGTCAAGCACAGGCCGGACCTTGGCTCCTGTTTCCTGATACCATGGTGAGTGATGGTCGTTGGCGCCTTATGGGATATTCTTACACTGGATTGCATACCTCACAAACGAGATAATATACAACAGGTGACAGCCGTGGTCAGTCCTTGTCCAGTATGAATTCCCTCCATTGTGCTATTGCCCTCTTGCTACTGATTGTAGCTTTCCAGATTGAGTGTGTGATGTTTTTTTATATAATTCTGCTCAACATCTGCTCCATTTTCTTGTTTGTGTACTATGTAATAAGCGCTTGGTGCCGCTGGAATAATGTTGATATACCAACGAAGAATTGCTGCCAAAACAGAAAAAAAGAAGCGCATTGGGATGCAAGCATCATGGGATACAAGCATCTAAAGCGTCTTGGATACTTTGAAGATTTTATATTGATTGTATTTCTGAACAACTCTAAAGATAGATCAAAAGAGAACATTTGACATTAAAATGTAAATGTATTTATTTGGGGACTTTGCATTATATACTAATGGCAGACATTGCCCATGATGAGTAGTACAACCTGCTCCTGTATAAACAATGACATCTTGCATGAGTGCTTATATTTGCATTACTGTTTGTTGAAAATAAGTTAAGATGGGCACTGTTCAAAAAATTACGCCGTCCCATGGGAAGAGGGAGCATTCTGATGCATCCCCAGGTCTACCAGTAATGGTAAATCTAGTTCTTCTTCAATGGGTGGATGCACGGTAACCCCCTCGCTTCACCCATGGAACATCTTCCCAGGGCAGGGTAACGCAATTCAGTGATTTGTCCTGCATTGCTCTGGATTTATCAAGTCACTGATGGCCACGCAAGGTGGCCTTGCCTGGTTTGACAAATCAAACTTAAGGGTTGCATCACTCTTGCCCTCTGTTACGTGGCGCAAAAGTGATGCAACCCTATGTTAAATGTTCCCCTTAATGAGACAGGGTAAGCAACACCACCGAAAATTCCTTTAAACTCAATGGTGGTGTGCATTATTTCCCATAAAATAACTGTGAAAGTCAACATAACCCTGCAAGAGATAAGAAAGGGAATTCTCAAACTGAGTGTGGTCGACAAAGTTAAAGATAGTTCTGCGGTGAACTGTAACTGTAACAAAAATGAGCAGCAAGAGCTAATGAGAAACATAAATAAAACATAAATATGCCATAGGTAGCAGGCTTAAGCACACACTTAAGACAAAATAAAAACCAGCACCAAAGTATAGACATATTATTGGTACTTGTGGTGATATTAGACCCATCTAAATTATTGTTAAATATTTGAAAAGTATATACACAAAATTAAGCCTCACGACTCTCCACTCCCCCTGGAATTCCTGTAATGCCTTCAATGTGGAGCATTGACAACACCTTCTCCTCTCAAGACATGAAACTAATGGGCTTGGAAGCACCCCCCAACAGTTGCCAGGACATCTCTGAGTGCCCTGGAAGCAAGGGAATGTACTTGCACCTGCAGGTCTTTCCAGCACTTGCAAATGTCCCACTGTGTGCCTGATGTTGGATACACCATTGACTTTAAACACTATTCTGTCCCACATTTCTCTTTTGTGACTCATGCTTTTTACTTGGACTAGGACAATGGGGCAGATTTTTCAAACTTTCTTGCAGCGTAGCAAGCCACCTTGCTGTGCTGCGTGAAAGGGGAAGGGCAAGAATGCGCTGTATTTCCTTTACATACACTGGCACCATGTTTGGCTGCCTAACACCAATGCAGGCACCCTTGCACCATGGTCAGCTTCCTGCACAAAAACAATACTCAGAGGAATTTAACTCTTTCTAAGTGTGCTGCACAATGCAGCACACTTAGAGGGAACAAGGAGCGGAAATAAACATGTTTTTACTCATAGTACATTCCCTGCAAAGGTGTAGCATTTTGACAGATTTCCAGATGTACCTTGAGTGGATGCATGGGAACACCCACCCTCCAAGTATGGAACACCTCCCTGGGGAAGAGTAACGCAATGCAGCGGTTTGCGCTGCATTGAGTTTCTGTATATTTATCAAGTATGCAAGGTGGCCTTCAGTGCCTTGATAATTCTGACTTAGTAGCTGCAATGCCTTTGCGCCCCCTTGAGTGCCACAAGGGCGAGACAAATCATTGATAAATATGCCCCAAAATGTCTAAACAATGAAATGGTTAGTGAGTACTGCTGCTGCTACTCCTCCTGGGGTGAGTGTAGAGAAAGAAATGGGTTGGCTTTTACATTGTTAGGTGTAGGTGACTTGGATATGCTGATGCAGTACCGCTGTGTGTGTATACACATGAACTCTGGACAGTAAAACTAACCTAATTATGAAGGTTGTTCCTAGCACTTCAGGCTAAGCATGTATAGTTTACAATAATGGACAGATGATGCCCATTGCAAATAAATCACATTTATATTTCACTCCAGGGGAAAGTTTTTACTCCTACTGTGAAATACCTCACAGCAATTAAACGGCCATATTGAAGGAACATCCCCTTGCACAGGGAAAACAAATAATTATAGCTTTTTCCATGCCTATTTTAGAGGCAGGTACTACATCCAATGGGCATGCTGTACACCATTACTGGGTGTAGTTGCTGCATCTTTATATGCAAGTGATATAAAGCTTGAGTGTAATCTGACTTTTGGAACACAATAGTTTTTACAGCACACGCAAAGCATTACACAAATTCCAAACAATATGCAATCATACATGAGTACAAGAGCATATTCTACAGGATAGCCCGGAACAGCCTGCCATTGGTACTTCACAAAAATGTTCTGCAGCTTGCACTGCAGTGCAGGGAACCTTGGAAAATGGCACATTTAAAGTTCTCCCACACACACTAAAGTTTTAGACAACACCTACTCAATTGTTTTTGGCAGCTTCGTGGACACTGCCTGCCTCAAGATCGTCAAGGCTCCTGTCCTGACGATTGCCGAGCTATGGTGAGATGCTCTGATACCATCATCTATACTGCTCCCCCATCATCCTTGAAGCACCTGCTCTGACCCTTCCGGAGCCAAGGTGAGCAGTCCGTGGTAATTTGGGACTTGCTCGCTTGAGTCTGCCACGCCTCCCCATCTGATGGAGCCCCAGCCTAATTGTTAACATTGCACCCTGTGGGGACAAGGATGTCTGCGGAGGCGTGGTAAGTGCTCCAAGGCAACTGGAAACTCGCCTGCTTGGGTCTGCTATTCCCCTCGATCTAAGGTGAGCACTCTGAGGCAATTTGAGACTCGCCCATCTGGGTATGCTGCGTCCCTTGAACTGATGGGGCTCCAGACAAATTATTAACATTGTCTCCCTGTGGGATCTCCGGAGAAGCTCGGATGTGGCTGGATAGGTCTCCCTGCTCCCGACAATCTTTCGGGTAGGAGTGGGTGCAGGAGGCCGGCGAGACTTGATCTCCCGCTCTGAAGTTCACAGCAGTGGGCTCTGACTATTGTGAGCTGGGATGCTCCAGGCACCGTTGAGGTGTAATGTCTGGGTGCTGAGCACATCTGTCTCCTGTTGAACTTTTCCCTTCCAATGTTACATGCAGCTGAAGGAAATGGTGAATAATTATTGGTCTGTTAAACTCGATTTCCTGTGATGCCATTTCCTGCGACGAGGCTGGTCATGGGGGCTGTGCCGCTCCAGGCCCACTGGGAGGGTTGAGTTCTGGGCACTGAGTGCGCCTGTCTTGGAGACACTTGGGAAAGCTTACGGCAACCTGGTTTGGCTGGCCCAGCCCCTAACCCAAGAGCTGTGGCTCCTGCTGTCCCGATGTGATTGTGGCAGCACAGTCAATGGGCATCTCAAGATATAGAGATGCTGTGCACTTGTTGTGCGTGGTGTGCTAAAACCCTGATGGCTAATATGCAGAAAAAACTCTTCACACGACAGAGCCCGCACCACTTATTATTAATACTGGTATTCTCATGGATTTTCTCTCTCTAGCTAGTTGATAGATTGTATATCTGGGGCCTGTCTGCTGCCCCCGTCCAATATTCTCAAACTCCTTAGCACTGACAATTGTTGCCCCATCACTGTGATAATTTATTCTTCTACTTCCATCCTTTTTGCCACCCAAGATGGCACGTTTATTAGCTTGTCTTCTCATGAGCCTCTGTACATTCACCTCAAAGAAGCTGACAAAGGACTACCTTAACATATTAGTTTACGGTCACCGAAAAGGGACTTAGCAACTTCTCTATATGGTAGCCCTACTCCTGCTTCCAACAGGGCAGCCATATTGGAAGAGGTCCCTACCATACAGATTCCTGCTTTACATGACCTTTACCCAGCAGGAAATCATCCCAAGACAAAAAGATCAACGCCCTACTATCCCTTGCAGGTAACAATTAATTCAATATAAATTACCCCCTTAACCTATCCAAAAACCCTCTTAAAAATCTCAAACAGACAATTCTCAACAAATGAAAAAACTTATCACAGACCCCTACTTGTGCATTGTATTGAATGACCTCCTCTTCACTACCAATTGGCACAAGCAATGGAGGAAAGTACCATCCTCTCTACTCAGTGCCTCTACCATCAAGAAAATATCACACGGCTAGAAACTCACCATTGCATCCTCTCCTTTGTACAATGCGGACACCATCATCTCCATCTATAACAGCGGCTTACTCAGTCTTCAGATCACAACCTGGAACTATTTGTCAATCTCTTCTCCTATATCTAGACCAATTTAGACTCTGGCCCTGCTCCGCCATCCCCCTCGAACTCCCCACTTACTCTTCCACATACAACATCTTCATCTCTCTCATCCCCCAATCCCTCCCCAACTCTCTCCCTTGGCGAACTCTAACACATCCACATGTTTAACTGCAGTACATTATACCCTATCCTCACTTGATATGGCTGGTATTGCCTTATGACAAAATCACTCCTCCAACACTCCATGTTGTCCCTCCAAGGACCCTTTACCAACTCTCCCAACCCCCAGAATAGTGCATGAGCCACTCCATACCAAGCAGCCACTACAAAGACTCCAGACGGTGGTCACTACTTACAACTGACCTCCTCAATCAATCTAACATGACTAATTCTCCAGATCCAAGTGCTTCCATCAACCAGGATCCCCTTAAGGGTCATGACACATTCTACACATGCGACAATAAAGCCAGAACTACTGCTGATTAGGGCTGACATCCTTAAACTAGTGCATCTCACCTCCATCCTGGAACATACCAGGTCCTTAGAGTCAATGCACCGCCAGAACCACATCAGCCCTACACCCAATTGCCACACTAGTTCCTGCCATGACAATACCTGGGTCCCCAACCCAGACGGAGTCACAACCCCGATCTTGACTCCTGACCCAATAGACTATCCAGACAGCTAGAGAATAATGATATCCTTTCCCTCCTCTCCAGCTATAACCATACCCAACTGTTCAAGTGATACCTGCTGGTAAAATTCGGACTTTTACCACTCACCTTACCAGGCACCCCGACCTAGCTCTAGATTCATTAATAACGTGAACCTCCAACAAGTTCCCATTTCACACACTTCTACTCCTACCACCAATACACCCTTCAAATGCTCGTTACTCAATTGTCGCTCTGCTGTGAAACACGCGGCTGACATAGCTGAGCATATAGTTAACCTTGACATCCTTATAATCACTGTAACTTGTCTGAACAAACCCTCATCCCCTATTCTTGACATACTAGTCTCACCCAGTCATTACATCATTAGACTAGACAGTGTAAGGACCTGCTAAAATGGTGAAATGTTATGCACCATTAACTAGCCACTGTGTTGTGTTTGCCCCTGCCCTGTCTGTCATCCTCGTGTGTCTGTGCGTGCAGCACGCGCGTGTGAGAAATTAGCCTCTTTCTAGCCTTGTTACCCCCACTTTTGGCCTGTTTGTGAGTATATGTCAGATGTTTTCACTGTCTCACTGGGATCCTGCTAGCCAGGGCCCAGTGCTCATAGTGAAAACCCTATGCTGTCAATATGTTTGTTATGTGTCACTGGGACCCTGCTAACCAGGACCCCAGTGCTCATAAGTTTGTGGCCTATATGTGTTCCCTGTGTGATGCCTAACTGTCTCACTGAGGCTCTGCTAATCAGAACCTCAGTGGTTATGCTCTCTCTTTACTTCCAAATTTGTCACTAACAGGCTAGTGACTAAATTTACCAATTCACATTGGCATACTGGTACACCCATATAATTCCCTAGTATATGGTATTGAGGTACCCAGGGTATTGGGGTTCCAGGAGATCCCTATGGGCTGCAGCATTTCTTTTGCCACCCATAGGGAGCTCTGACAATTCTTACAGAGGCCTGCCACTGTAGCCTGAGTGAAATAACGTCCACGTTATTTCACAGCCATTTACCACTGCACATAAGTAACTTATAAGTCACCTATATGTCTAACCTTCACCTGGTGAAGGTTGGGTGCAAAGGGCCAGATGTATGAAATGTTTTTGCACTCGCAAACGGTGTGAATCGCAAAAATCGTCCGTTTGCGAGTGCAAAAACGTGGTCTGCGATGCATGAAAGGCATTCGCAGACCAAAAGTAAGAAATTGCAAAAATTTCGATTTTTTGCGCTGCGAGCTGGTTTTGCGAGTCGCATTTTGTGATTTGCTATTTCCAGTAGGAAATTGCGAGACGCAAAATGCGATTCGCAAAATCCAAGTCGCAAATAGATGCATCAAAAAATCACAAATTGCGATTTTTTGCAGAATGGCATTTTGCACATGCAAAATACCACTAAGTGAAACCAGGTGGTAACCAGGTGCAACCTATATAAAGAGGCCCAGAATGCCTCAGACTCTTTTCCACAATGGCTGCACTCTACGTCATGGCGAGGAGGATGAGGATCTTGGCAGGTTTGAGGAGAGGGAGGAGGAGACAGGAGCGCATTTTCATTGTGCACATTACACTTTTTGACCTGACAGAGGAGGAACTATATGAGAGGTATAGGTTGAACTCAGCCATGATACTTTATCTGATAGCTGAGCTACAACCATACTGCAACGCAGAACACTAAGGACTCACAGCATACCCACCCATGTGCAGGTATTATGCTCCCTACACCTACTTGGCTCAGGGAGCTATCAAGGGGTCATAGCAGCAGCTTGAGGGGTTTCACAGAATACCATCTCCAGATTTTTCAATGCATTTATCAACGCCATGCTAAGCAAACTCCAACAGTACATCAGATTCACCCACACCCCACAGGAAATACAGCAGACAAAAATAGGGGGTCATTCCAATTCTGGCGGGCGGCGGAGGCCGCCCGCCAGAATTCCCCCCTCCAAAATACCGCGCCGCGGTCAAAAGACCGCAGCGGGTATTACAAGTTTTCCCCTGGGCTGGCGGGCGGTCACAGAAAAACCGCCCGCCAGCCCAGGGGAAAACTCCCTTCCCACGAGGATGCCGGCTCGTAATAGAGCCGGCGGAGTGGGAAGGTGCGACGGGTGCTGTTGCACCCGTCGCGTATTTCAGTGTCTGCAAGGCAGACACTGAAATACTTTGCGGTGCCCTCTTACGGGGGCCCCTGCCGTGCCCATGCCATTGTCATGGGCACGGCAGGGGCCCCCAGGGGCCCCGCGGCACCCCCTACCGCCATCCTGTTCATGGCGGGTTTCCCGCCGTGAACAGGATGGCGGTAGGGGGGGTCAGAATCCTCATGGCGGCGGAGCGCGCTCTGCCGCCATGGAGGATTCCCCCGAGCAGCGGTAAGTCGGCGGGAGACCGCCGACTGGCCGCTTCTGACCGCGGCTGAACCGCCGCGGTCAGAATGCTCGTGGGAGCACCGCCAGCCTGTTGGCGGTGCTCCCGTGGTCGGTGGCCCTGGCGGCCACCGGCCGCCAGGGTCAGAATGACCCCCATAGAGTTTTACCAGATAGCACAGTTCCCCCACGTCCTAAGTGCCATAGATGGCACACGTGGTAATCTGTCCACCATCAGCCACTGAGTATGTGTAGCGAAACCGTAAATACCAACATTCCATGAATATTCAGGTGATATGCAATGCCTCCTATATCATAACTGATCTCGTGGCCAGGTACCCAGGGAGCACACATGATTCGTACATCTTTCGCCACAGCGGCATTCACACAAGACTGCTAGCTGGGGAGTTTGGTGAAGGATATCTACTAGGTATTTGCCCTCTGTACACTGGTGCATTCATGCAGTAGTGACGTCTGATGGCTCACTTACTCATTGTACCCTCTGTTCCTTCCAGGAGACAGTGCCTACGCAGTGCGCACCTACATGATGACGCCCTACCTCAATCCTGCAACACCTGCTGAACGGAGATACAATGCAGCACACAGGGGGACCCGCAACGTGGTGGAGCACACATTTGGACTGCTGAAGAGTCGCTTCCGGTGCCTCCACAAAAGTGGAGGGGCACTACAGTACAGCCCAGAGACTACATGTAGAATAGTGGCTACTTGTGCAATCTTGCACAATGTAGCTACAACCAGGGGCATACCTGTAGAAATCAGTGACACTGAATCAGATGAGGATGACGATCCCATACCACCTCTACAGCCAGCAGACAGGACCAGCGCAGCAGAGGGAAGGCAAAGGCGTGCCAACATCACACACAACCATTTCAGACGTGAGTATGAATGACACAAATCCACTGACAACTGTACCTGTAGTGATATAGATTTATTACCTTATGTCAGGTAAGGTATGATTGAGAAATAAATGAAACAGGTGATGTCACAAACGCAAATAAACTAATGAACAGTGTCATGCACTATTCCCTCATAGTGGCAACAGCAGTGTAATGGTGGCAAGCGTCACTTTTTTCTCCCACGCACACCACTCAGGTGCCCAGTTAAGTCACTGGCACCTCTATTGTCACCTTCAGTGGCAGTGCTGTGCCTGGCACTGCGCCGTCTGGTGTCTGCTGCTGGTACGGCAACATTACTGAGGCTTGAACTGTCCTCACTGTCCCCCAAGGCTACCTCACTTGGAGTGGCAGATCTTTGTCCCAGTAAGTGTTCTATCACATTTGTGATTTGCACTAGTCCCTGGACAACGTCCCTGCTGCTACGTGCAGCCTCCACTTGTGCCGCCACTGCGCAACGGGCGATTACTGCAGTGGAATTAGCCATCCTGTTGGTGGACCTGCAGTAGCTGCCAAACATTGTCCGGAATCTGTGCTCCTGTCTGCGCCGGCTAACCCTCTCATGGCGCAGCTCCTGGCAGAGGTCACGGACAGTACTTGTTAGGTCCATGGTGTGCTCTGAAGCCTGCACCTGTCCCTCACGCAGCTGTAAAATATTGTCATTGAGTGTGTCCAGTTTGCGATACAGGCCCATCATCTTGCAGTTGTGTACTCGCAGGTTTCGGTCTAAACTGAGGATCCGCTTATTTTGCAGACGCTGCTGCTGCAACATAGCAGCTTCAAGGCCCGCGAATAAGGACGGACCCTCACCTGCCTCATGATGTTGTGGCTGGGACTCTGTCGCAATCCTGCGTGGTGCTGTTGATGGCTGACCCCTGCCCTCCAGAATCTGGCTGCGCCTGTCTGGTGCTGACGGTGTGCTTGGCCCTTCCAAGTGCTCATCAGAGTTGCCGCTGAACTCTGGCAGTGGTAGTGCCCTGGGCCTGTGTCGGACAGTGGACATGTGGAGGGACCCACTGGTGTTGGTATCCGAGGGCTGATGGGTGTCCGTCTCTCCTACACATGTACTTGGTGTGGCTGCTGGGCCTGGCCCACCTGCAACAACAATATGCAGCATGTCAGTTCTGTATGTTACAATATCTGTCAGAAAATGTCAATAAAGGTACAGGTACTGCTCTACACGGTGTTGTGTGTGTTGTGTTACCTTGGGTGTCACTATACTTCATTACATTGTTATGCTACTGTCTGTACTAGTTTGTGGACTGCCACTCCCATAATGCATTGTTGTGCTGCTTCTAAGATGTGGACTGGACTACTTCACACACTGCTTCACATTACATGCTAATTCCTAAGGGGCTTTTGTGCATACACATATAGGGTTCCTAAACACCATTGCACTCACATTGGCTGGTACTCGGTGTGCCGGAGGTGTCGATGTCTGTGACCCCAGTCACAGCTTCGGGGAGGAGTGTGGATTCCACCAGGTCCTCCAATGGTGTGGATGGTGTTTCTGTTGGTGGTCCGCCACCTGTACCCCTGGCCTCCGCAAGTCTCCTTGCCAACCTCTCCTTTGCACGGGAGCGCAGGTCGTTCCACCTTTTCTTTATTTCCTCAATGGAGCGCTGTGCCACTCCAATGGCGCAGATTTTGGATTGTATGTCCGAACAGGCGGTCGTGGCTTCTCACCACCTCCTCAGTCAGGACCTCCAGCTCCTGTTCACTGAATTTAAGCTTGCGCTTCCTTTCTGCCTTCTCCTGTGCTGGTCCTGGGGTGTCCATCCTGGCTCAGGTGTGTCTGCTCCTGCTGAGTGCTGCTCTGTGTGGCTGGGCTGCTCTCTCTCAGGATGTTGGTTTGGGTGTGGCACCTGAAACTGCCTGGGATGACTCATTTCCTGCTGGTGATGTCATCAGGCTCCTCCAGGTGTGCATTTTTGAACTTTCTTGCATTTTGCGATTTTTTACCGAATCGCAAAAAAATCGCAAATTGCGAGAATGCAAATTGCGATTCGGTAAGTGTGCCTCGCAAACCACAAATAGCGATTTTTAAGAAATCGCTATTTCCGAATCGCAATTTTGTTACATGGCCAATTGCGACTCGGAAATAGCGATTTCTTAAAAATCGCTATTTGCGATTCGCAAGCTCATGTTTTCATACATATGGCCCAAAGTTACTTACTGTGTGGGCACCCTGGCACTACCCAAGGTGCCCCCACATTGTTCAGGGCAATTTCCCCTGACTTTGTGAGTGCGGGGACACCATTACACGCGTGCCCTACACATGGGGCACCACTTATGTGTAGCGTCACAATGGTAACTCCGAACATGGCCATTTAACATGTCTAAGATCATGGAATTGTCACCCCAATACCATTCTGGTATTGGGGAGACAATTCCATGATCCCCCGGGTCTCTAGCAGAGAACCCAGGTACTGCCAAACTGCCTTTCCGGGGTTTCACTGCAGCTGCTGCCAACCCCTCAGACAGGTTTCTGCCCCCCTGGGGTCCAGGCAGCCCTGGCCCAGGAAGGCAGAACAACGGACTTCCTCAGAGAGAGGGAGTTACACCCTCTCCCTTTGGAAAAGGTGAGAAAGGCTGGGGAGGAGTAGCCTCCCCCAGCCTCTGGAAATGTTTTGATGGGCACAGATGCTGCCCATCTCTGCATAAGCCAGTCTACACTGGTTCAGGGATCCCCCAGCCCTGCTGTGGCGTGAAACTGGACAAAGGAAAGGGGAGTGGCCACTCCCCTGACCTGTACCTCCCAGGGGAGGTGCCCAGAGCTCCTCCGTTGTGCCCCACACCTCTGCCATCTTGGATTCAGAGGTGTTGCTGGCACACTGGACTGCTCTGAGTGGCCAGGGCCAGCAGGTGATGTCAGAGGCTCCTTCTGATAGGCTCTTACCTCTCTTAGTAGCCAATCCTCCTTTCTAGGTAGCCAAACCTCCTTTTCTGGCTATTTAGGGTCTCTGCTTTGGGGATCTCACCAGATAACGAATGCAAGAGCTCACCAGAGTTCCTCTGCATCTCCCTCTTCACCTTCTACCAAAGGATCGACTGCTGACTGCTCAGGACGCCTGCAAAACCACAACAAAGTAGCAAGACGACTACTAGCAACCCTGTATCGCTTCATCCTTCCGGCTTCTCGACTGTTTCCAGGTGGTGCATGCTCGGGGGTAGCCTGCCTCCTCTCTGCACCTGGAGCTCTGAAGAAATCTCCCGTGGGTCGACGGAATCTTCCCCCTGCTTATGCAGGCACTAAAAGACTGCAACACTGGTCCTCTGGGTCCCCTCTCTTCCTGACGAGCGTGGTCCCTGGAACAGAGCAACTCTGTCCAAGTGACTCACACAGTCCAGGGACTCTTCAGTCCAAGTTTGGTGGAGGTAAGTCCTTGCCTCCCCACGCTAGACTGCAAAGCTGAGTCCCGCGTGATTTGCAGCTGCTCCGGCTCCTGTGCACTCTTCCAGGATTTCCTTTGTGCACAGCCAAGCTTGGGCCCCCGGCACTCCTTCCTGCAGTGCACAACCTTCTGAGTTATCCTCTGGCATCGTGGGACTCCCTTTTGTGACTTCGCATGGACTCGGGTTCACTCTTCTTCTAAGTGCCTGTAAGGGTATTTCTGCAGGTGCTGGCTGCTTCTGTGAGAGCTCCCTACGTTGCTGGGCGCCCCCTCTGTTTCCTCTTCCAAGTGGTGACATCCCGGTACCTCCTGAGCCACAGCAGCACCCAAAAACCTCTACTGCCATCCTTGCAGCTAGCAAGGCTTGTTTACAGTCTTTCTGCATGGGAACACCTCTGCAAGCTTCATCGCGACGTGTGACATCCGTCCTCCAAAGAGGAAGTTCCTAGTCCTCTTCTTTCTTGCAGAACTCCAAGCTTCTTCCAACAGGTGGCAGCTTCCTTGCACCTTCAGCTGGCATTTCCTGGGCTTCTGCCCACTCTCGACACTGTCGCGACTATTAAACTTGGTCCCCTTCTCTTACAGGTACTCAGGTCTGGAAATCCA
This sequence comes from Pleurodeles waltl, assembly GCF_031143425.1. NCBI lineage: Eukaryota > Metazoa > Chordata > Amphibia > Caudata > Salamandridae > Pleurodeles > Pleurodeles waltl. Next base: position 1,173,034,029 of record NC_090439.1, read on the forward strand.
CTGTTGTTGCATTGCTGGTGTTGTTCTTCCTGCAGAAACCCCCTATCACGACTTCTGTGCTCTCTGGGGTAGTAGGTTCACTTTACACCTACCTTTCAGGGTCTTGGGGTGGGCTATTTTTCTAACCCTCACTGTTTTCTTACAGCCCCAGCGACTCTCTACAAGCTCACATAGGTTTGGGGTCCATTCGTGGTTCGCATTCCACTTTTGGAGTATATGGTTTGTGTTGCCCCTATACCTATGTGTTCCTATTGCAATCTACTGTAACTTTACATTGCTTGCATTACTTTTCTTGCTATTACCTGCATAATTTTGGTTTGTGTACATATAGCTTGTGTATATAACTTATCCTCATACTGAGGGTACTCACTGGGATACTTTTGGCATATTGTCATAAAAATAAAGTACCTTTATTTTTAGTACTTCTGTGTATTGTGTTTCTTATGATATTGTGCATGACACCAGTGGTATAGTAGGAGCTTTACATGTCTCCTAGTTCAGCCTAACCTGCTCTGCTATAGCTACCTTCTATCAGCCTAAGCTGCTAGAAACACCTCTTCTACACTAATAAGGGATAACTGGACCTGGTACAGAGTATAAGTACCCTTGGTACCCACTATCAGCCAGGCCAGCCTCCTACAGCACGGCTTTTGGAATGTTGATGAGGCGCTCGGTGTTATGATGGTTGAGCGCCCGTTGTGAGAAGAGTGGAAATAAAGAAGCGTAAAATTTCACTCCATTTACCTCGACATCACACCTTCAAAACTGGCGAGGATGGCGGGAAAGCCATTGCAAAAGTCACCACTTCACTTCTGAGTTTTATCGCTGGAAGCAGCGCTAAGTCCACAGCTTCGGGCAAACTTCATAAAAGTCAAATACCGGCTTGACGACGTGAGACGAGTGTTTGTTATCCACAGGTAACTCCCATAACATGCCCACTAAAGCCACAAAGGTTTTCTACTGGTAATAAAATATCTCTTGGCATCACCTCTACCAGCCCCTGGGAGACGTTCATCAATAGTACTGAAAGTATGAATCCATTGAATGCACTGAACTAAATACGATGTTATACACTAAATAACCACTGGAGGGAGACAGATCTTTAAAAATAATATTAAGGACTCATACTAAAAGGCTACTACAACCATAAGTATTTTTTTAAATGACTATTAGATATAACATGTTTTAAGTGTAATCTCAGTGAATTAAAACTGTGATGGCTGGCATAATGAATGCAGTGGCTCCCTGCAGAAAGTTGGACATAGTGGCGCAAATGTTTTTAAAAACACTTAGAGGGTATGAATTAAACCAAGTATGAGCCAGCCAGAAAACACACGATCATGTATGACTGTCTGAGAGTTGAAGGAAGAAGGTTATTTGACCACATGACCCCTGCTGAGAAAGAGGAGGAGCAAGGCCTAGAATGGGATGCATTCAGTGAAGCCAAAACTAGAATGAAAACCTATTTTGATACAAGTGTCCTTATGGAAAGATACAACTTTTACTACCTGTTGGAAAGTGGATTATTGGTAAGGGCATGTAGGTACCTACACCCAGCAATAGGCCACCAACCCACACTTAGGTCCAGTTAGGTCTCAATAAATTAAGCCCAGCTCAACCCTTTTTAGCTTGGCAATGAGCGACAAGGCTTAACTTAGGAGACAAGTGTGAAAAGCATCTCAAAATCACAAAACAGTCAATAAGCAAAACACAAAACACAATAAAAATCCAGCACCAATTTATAAAAATAGATTATATTTTTATCTGTAAAAAGACACCAAAACGATTAAAAGGAGATAAGGGGAACCACAGATGTGAATTTGTAAAGAATTAATGTTTTCAACTGAATAGAAGCAGCTAGCGCTCAAAGGGTTAAAAAAGGTCCCACTGGACAGGGAAAAGTCCAGAGTTCAGGACACCCACGAGGAAACACTGTTACACTTACTTTCAGAAGTGTTTCTTGATTCAGGAAAGTGATCCCCAGCACCAGCTAAGAGTTCATAGGCTCCGGTTTGGCTCTTGGCATCTGGGACTACAACTCCCACAATGCACCTCTTCCACTTATGGAGTTGCTCCAAATGTCTCCAAACTTCTGGATCATCTTGCAGATGTCATTTTTGGGTCCTTGAAGTGTCCACAACTTGATCCAAGGTTCCAGAAGCTCTCAGTTGCTCCTTGGGAGTTGGAACTATAATTCCCAGAATGCACCTGGTCAGAATCCTCAAATGGTCACTGGACGCTGGTCAGCTGGGCTCTGCTTGCAGGTCTTGATGCAAGGGACTCTGGGCAGCTCCTTTGTATCTGCAGCAAACAGGGAGTCCCTTCTTGAAGCAGTAGAGGATAGTCAAAGTCCTTTTAGTGGTGAAGACTAAGGGCCATATTTATACTTTTTGACGCAAAACTGCGCTAACGCAGTTTTGCGTCAAAAAATCTAATGCCATTCTGAAGCGCCATGCAGGCGCCGTATTTATTCAATGACGTTAGCCGGCGTTAGCCGCCGGCGCTGCCTGGTGTGCGTGAAAAAAAATGACGTACACCAGGCAGCGCCGGCGTAGGGGAATATGGAGCTTGGGAGTCAAGAAATGGGGCAAGTCAGGCTGACGCAAAATTATCGCCTCAACCCGATTTGCGCCGTTTTTTACGACGCCCAACCCCCATTGAAATGACTCCTGTCTTAGCAAAGACAGGAGTCATGCCCCCTTGCCCAATGGCCATGCCCAAGGGACTTTTGTCCCCTGGGCATGGTCATTGGGCATAGTGGCATGTAGGGGGGCACAAATCAGGCCCCCCTATGCCACAAAAAAAAATATATATATATACTTACCTGAACTTACCTGAATGTCCCAGGGGTGGGTCCCTCCATCCTTGGGTGGGCAAGGGTGACAGGGGGTGTCCCTGGGGGCATGGGAGGGCACCTGTGGGCTCATTCTGAGCCCACAGGTCCCTTAACGCCTGCCCTGTGCAGGTGTTAAAAAACGGCGCAAAAGCGGGTTAATGTCATTTTTTTTGACCCGCCCACTCCCGGGCTTGAAATTTGCCCGGGAGTGTAAATACGGCGCACATGCCTCGGAGTCAATTTTTTAGACGGGAACGCCTACCTTGCATATAATTAACGCAAGGTAGGTGTCCACGCTAAAAAATGACGCTAACTCCATGGACTTTGGCGCTAGACGCGTCTAACGCCAAAGTATAAATATGGAGTTAGTTTTGCGTCGGAATTGCGTAAAAAAAAAGATGCAATTCTGGCGCAAACAGAGTATAAATATGCCCCCAAGTGTACAGCTGGTGCAGTCCTTCAAAGTTCAGTGTCCAGGTGCAGGTCAGGGGTCTAGCAGGGCAGTCCTTCTTCTTCTTTGATTTCTACCTTGTAGGAATCAGAGGTGAGGGTACAGCTCGGTCATATTTATCCTTGCTCCTGGGTTGAAAGCAGGGGGATCCTGGTGACCAATTGTAGGCTGGCCCCTTCCCCCTTTGATGACCACTTCCTGGGAAGTGTGGCAAAAATCAATGCCAGGGAGCAACATTCTTCAAAAATCTAACATGGCTGAAAGTGATTTTTGGAGGTTAGATCTGGCTGAGTCCTGGTGTGGCTAAAAATCCTAAACACACCCCTCTCCTGACCTCTCCTAATCTAATCAAGAAGACACCTACTTGTTTGGGGCTGCAGGAAGTGGGGGAGGTCCTGAGCTGCTCCAAATGTCCTTCTCTGCCTTTGAAGACCAGTGTGGCTGCTCTCCCCCATCCTGCTTCCCCATCTGCTGAGGCAGATCTCCTCCCCCGGCACATCCTTCGTGTTTAGCCCATTCCACTTCACACCGGAATCATTAAAATAAAGCTAATTTCCTACGTAGAATGATACAGAAACATAAAGACCAAACCCATCTATGCGCAATGGACCATTGCTGTTAGTTACGGGGTCTAATATGGAGAGTGTCCCCCTTATTGCATGCCTCTAGCCCTCACGGGTGCAATTTCACCGATAAAGTTAATATTGTGACCCAATCTTGATTTTTACAGTGTGATAATCTAGTTGTTCTAACAAAACCGAAAAACTCACCATCAGCTCAATGCTTGTTTCATTCATTGTTAACTTCTCCCTCCCTATATCTGTCTTATAAGAAAGACACGATTTAGGTAAATTAAGCATTTAGATTTGAATTATACATAATAACCAAATATCAACAAAATTAATAGTGCACACCACCATAGATCTACTCACTACATAATCCGATATGCTGAATATACTCCATAGACATACACAAGACAATAAAATTAACCATAGCATTTAAACTGTACCCATCTGCGTTTTCTTTGAAGTCCATTAACTAATATTCTTACCCAAAAAGCCATATCACTATGAGAAGCTCATCAACACCAGCCACGTCACAGCTGTCTGCATACTATCATACGTGTACAAAAGATCTAATTCTATCATTCCTAAGGGGAACTCCCACTCAAACGTGCACTTCTACCGTGTCATCTACAACCAGTGAACTCACCTAGAGCCTGTTCCTTTGTGAAAAAATCTTTACCGGTAGACGTGCTACCGCTGTCTTCATGCCAAAAGTAACACTAGTCCATCTTCAGTCTTGCAAATAAAAAGTAATTAAACATAACAATAGGACTATTCAAGATTAGTGTTTTCCCTGCTCTAATCCACAAGTGTCACCATATTGCCAAACCTAACAATTGTCCATCTTCAGTCTTGTGTATAAAAATACTTAGACATAGACATAGGACTATCCACAATAAATATTACCTCGGGTGTAGTGCACAAATATCATCATACTTGATTCTATAATTATCACCCATCACAAACAAAAATGAGCCTAAACATAACTGAAACCTTTCTTTCATTTGCGTACTATCTTAACCAATCACATAATCAAAATTGTATTTAAAGTGTACCAAGAGCTAACCAAGCAGTATATCCCCCAGTGTATGGCACCTTAATGGATCAATAGTTATCAGATAATTCCAAAATCATTAACACCATCACATCTTTAATCTCATAAATTGGTGTAATCAGTATATTTCCTCTCCCGGATCTGCTATGTCCTTTCTTCATGGTCCATTGGACACACGATGTGAATGTTCTTGTGCAAAATCGTGACACACATTATCTACTTTATTTTAAACTGACCAATTATATCCATATTCAAGGAACTAATACATATCCCACATTCAAAGTGATGAACATATCTCTATAAGTAATATCCTCTTATAGCACATAGTTTAAATAGCATACACACCCCAATCCCAACTATTTTATGTACATAAAATATGTGCCCAAAAAATATTCTAGTTCCTGGTCCATATTTAGACAATCTTCCACTGCCCTGAGGTGCATAATCCACATTGACTCCTTTCTGAAATGCAATTCCCTATTGCCACCTCGAGGATCTATAGGAATATTTTCACATCTAAAAATTTTAAGTACTGGCTCAACTCTTGTTTATCACATGACCTCATATGTTGTACAATTGGGTAACGTTTGTCATCCTGTTTCAATTCTCTCATGTGTTCACTAATCCTCACCTTGAGGGGGCAAATTGTACTCCCAATATAAATGTGTCCACAATGACATGTTGGATCTAATACTCCAAACTCTTTCGTACCATGACATGTCCACTTGCATACCCCACATTGTCCACATTTATAAAAACCTTTATAGTATTTGGTCATCCAATGATCTTGCGATTGAATTTGAGGGTAACTGGGACTAAGAAAACTTCTTAGAGACCTACCCCTCCGAAATGAAATCTCAGATCTTGCCGCAATACAGCCTTTTAATACTTTATCCTGTAGTAGAATACTCCAATAGTTGTTCATAGCTTTCCTTAGAGCTGTAGAGAACCCTGTATAGTCCCTCACTAGCCTCACCATATCTTTTTTGTTTCTTGCTAGTGGGCTAGGATGGGATTTCAATATCTCCTGCCTCGACATTTTCATAGCTCTTAATTTAGCTTTCTCAACATCCATTGGTCGATAGCCCCTCTGTATAATGTTGTTCCATATCCAAAATACAACTCTGAAAATCCTGTTCCTTGCTACAGTTACGTCTGGCCCTTATCATTTCTCCATAAGGTATTGCCTGAGTTTGATGCCTAGGATGTTCATTTAATGCATGCAAAATAGAATGACATGATGTTGGTTTTCTGTAAAGTCTACTATGTATTTTATCATTCCTAATATATCATTCTACGTCTACAAATTCAAAATGTTTCTGACTATGCTGATAGGTAAATTTTACATTAACCTCACTGTTGTTAAGATAGCTACAAAATTCCCCTAACTGTTCTATGTCACCAGTCCAGATCATAAAAAAATCACCGATATACCAGCCCCAATATAGAATATATGTCTGCAGTCGTATAGAGCCTGGACCCCAGACCTTCTCCTCCTCAAACCAATCCATAAATAGGTTGCCACACGAAGGCAAAAACCTGGAGCCTATGGCTACACCCTGTCTTTGCCTATACCATTCTTTATTAAACATGAAAAAATTGTTCTCCAAAATCGAAGACATCAACTCCATTTTCCTCTCTGTATGTTCCCATGAACTGGCAGATCTTTTACCTAAAATCTGACGTAGTGCACGTAATCCAACTTCATTGCCAATACTGGTATTAAATGAAACTACATCTAAGGTCACCATCATCATACCTGCTTCCCACTGTACATCACTTAAAAGACTTAGAACATGTTTTGTATCCTTGATATATGATGGCAGATTGATTACAAAAGGCTGTGGAAAAATATCTACATATTCCGATAATCTCTCTGTTGGTCCAGCAATGCCAGAGACAATCGGTCTCCCTGGGGGGAAAGGGAGATTTTTATGTATTTTTGGAAGAGTGTACTTTAATTGCCAGTATGGCCCAGCTACGAAGGGCTATAAGGCTATTGGAACATTCTGCCACTAGAGGGCAGAATGTTCTAATAAATAAAACAAAGTCCTCAGAGTGAGGCCTTTGTTCACAGCTGTTGTTAGCAGCCAGTAAAAGCCCTGAGCACTCCATTATCTCCATGGGACCTCACAACATTCCAAAGTTCTAATAAGAATTATTACTTATATTGCAAATCATCTCTACCCCTAGGGGGGAACAGCCTTAACAATGTGGCTTGAACCATGCTGTGCCTTTACAACACAGCCTAAAACCACAAATGCATCTTTACAACGCATTTCTTAGCTATGTAAGTCATTACAGTGAGTTGTCTTAGAGAAGCCATTGTTGGACTGATGTTGGACTTTAAGTTCAACACCTTCCTGACCTCGGCGCAGACTGGAATTGGAATAGTAAATTATACTGTTCCAAAGACCAGTGCTTTCCCCAAGGCAAGGCATTCTAATGACTTGCAAGGTAAAGGAATAGGTTGTAGAAATGCATTCGTGGTTCGGGACACGTTGTTAAGGCAGGCGTGATAAATACCTGCATTGTTCTGACATACAACTCCCCTAGGGTTTTTCAGATGTGTCTCTCCCATGCACAGAAGGGGGTCATGGCCACATGTGAGGGACTAGCCGTCTACGGAGGTCTGGGTGCAGTGTCTGGCTGAAGATCAGGCCCAGGTGGTTGCTTCCTGTGGGAGGTTGTGCAGAAACCACTGCAGAGCACAGACAAAAGCTGCATTCACAGGCTAAGTTACATGAGTATGAAAAGAAAACAGATATTCACTAAAAAACACAAAGGTTAAAGTGACATTAAATATAGGTAAGGCAGTGAGATTTTAAGTTATATTTAAGACACCCTAGAAATTCATTGAAAAAAGCAAAGGTTATGTGCAAACCCATTTTAGTAAACCCATTGCACACTGATCAGCAGATGCCTTTTAAGCAGACATCCTGAAGACCAGTGTGTGAGCTAAAACATGTAAACCAGCTCATAGAAGAGTTGAGATGGCAAAAACAGTGTCAAAGAAACTGTATAAATCCTGTGAGATGATCTGAGCAAAGACCATTTTTCTGGCCAACTAGGAACCAAAACCGCAGTTGCAAAATGCCATGCTAAGTTTGTAGCGGAAAGAGTAAGATGTTTGTACTCAGGGGCTGCAATCACAGCATAGCCCCTGAATCCCTGTTCTTCAGAGGAAGCTGACACAGAACTGTTTCTTCATGCTGCTGATGGTGTTACTGAAGGCAGGAGGAGCATCCATCAGACGTACAGCTTTACAGGTCTTTCATGCACTGACTGAAGCAAAGATTGCAGTTAGAGGCTGAATGGACAGCTTGCAAAGGTTAATCTGAAGTGACATCATCCCTTGTACCCTTTCTTACTTATCAACAATAGAAGCATGTGCATAAATCCAATCCTGTGTTATTTTCACAGCAAAACATGGCTTGAGATAATACCCTTCCAACTGTGCATGCTCAGAGAAGCTTGGGGCATATATCAGTCAGGCCCTTCAGAAATCATCTCAGATCCTGGACTTCAATACATTTGTGTAGGCCCAATATAGATAATCTTCTCCCTGGCAACACAGTGGATTGTTCATCAATATAGTTTATTTGATACATTACTGATAATAAGACATTTCTTTAAGTTTTGAAGTTATTTCTGTCATTTCATTTTATAATATAGTATGATAATATGCTTAGTGTATGAAATATCCATGTTGTAGGAAAGTGGAGGATGGAGCTGGCTCGTTTTGGTTGGCCGAGCCGTGGCCCTAGCCAGGCAGAACCTACCACTCTTGTCAGAGATGGGTGATGACACTCACTGTATAATCTGCGCTCACCCTTGGGTAGCTTGGCACAGAGCAGTCAGGCTTATCACAGAGGCAATGCCCAACCCCACAATAGGTACACTGAGCATCACAAACAAGACTTCACATGAGGTGTATGTAAATAAAGTTTACATTCAACACACAAGAATTAACACCACATAAAGATCATGTAAATCTGGGCATAGATCACATTCAGAAATATCTTTAATAGTACGATGCCCAATAGTGATAACACGAAATCAGCAGCATGTACACATGAGAAAAATAATACTTTCCCTCCCTGCACCCACATGCAGTACTACTGCGTTGGTAGCACAAGACTCATCCCAACAATCACCCCGATTCAATATAAAACAGTTGTAGGATGCATCCCGGTTCCCAACGATAGCAACAATGCATACATATAGAGAACTACAGCACTTTTGAAGTAGCTCCGCGGCCTAGGCCACAGCAGTAAACGTCAATCTCAACCACAATAGTAAACAACGTGCACAAGGATGCTGCTGCATGGTGAAATCAAGCCCAGACACTCACTCTCACACACTCACTCCACACCGATACACAGTGCAATCGCACTGCTCTCGCACACACTCACTTCCAGCACTCTAATTGCGGCAGGTGAGATGTAAATGAGTTTGCAGAACCCTCTTCGACACAAAGCTTCCTCCATCCTCCAACCCATTTCCACCCTCTTAGTGTCAGAAATGAAGCAACCTTTCCCCGGATACTAGGCCGCTCACGGCTGTTGGTTACACTTGGACAAGATCCTGGGCCAAAGGAATGGGGGAAGAAGGATATAATGGCTGGTTAGGCAACATTCAACAAGTAGAGGTTTGTTCCTCACACAGGAAGTTAATTCCGGGGTCTACACACCGTCCTTCTGGCATGGATCCCGGACTGCAATGCACAGGGGGAGGATAGACTTCGGACACGCTGTTCACAGTGGCTCCCAGCTGAGCCAGACATTCCACTTCACAGATAGTTATCAATGTGGCACCTTCCAGGACAAGAGGCACCATGTCTGGGGCGCAATGACTTGGATTGCATGAAGAGTTTACTAAATTCCGTGCCCTCCGAGTAAAGGCCCAAAGTCTGGTGCATGGTGACCTGAGTCGCATCAGACACTTCCAAACGCAGATGCAAAGTGCTTAATGCAGGGCCTCCTTTGGATGAGACCCAACGCCTGGTGCACAATGACTTGAGTCGCACCAAACAATCCCACTTGCACAAGTCACCAATGCACTGCCTTCCTGAAATGAGGCATAACATCTGGTGCGCGATAACTTGAGTCACACCAGAAAATCCAGCTGCACACAAAAAGATTACCACTGCCGTGCCTCCCTGGAATTAGGCATGTCTGCTGTGCGATGACTTGAGTCACACCAGACAATCCCATCACACCAGACAATCCCACAGCACACAAAAAGTCACCGCTGCCATCATTCCCTGGAATGAGGCACAATGTCCGGTGCACCATGACTTGAGTTCCACCACACAATCCCGCTGTTTATGAAAAGTTGCCAATGCAGCACCTTCCTAGAATGAGACACCATGCCTGGTGCACGATGACTTGAGTCACACCAGTCACTTCTGAACACAGAATCAGTTCCTGTTCCGTTCCTCCCTGGAATGAGGCACAAAGTCTGGTATGTGATGACTTGAGTCGTATCAGACAAATCCAGTCACACACACAGAAAGGCCAGTTCAGTGGTACCGCATGAGGCAGAATGCAACACTGCTCCAGGAATGCCCCCACCTCTGAGGGTCACAAGCAGTGTCATGGACACCACGTGCAATGAGCGTGCAATCAGTTGTCGCTTGAGAGAAATGCACCACACTCTACAACAGCAGGCCATGCGGGGTCGCGCAACCATTAATAGCCATTAATAAACAAGCTTTGACAACACCACAAGGGTTCAAGTGAGCCCACACAGGCCTGCTGTGTCAGACTGAGTACATAAATGAAAACACCAATGTGCAAATGTGCACTTACTGGCTAGCCATGTCAGGCTAATTCTAAACATTAAAACACTGAAGTGCAAGTGAGCACATATAGGCAAGCACCACTTCTTAGCGGATGTAGGAAGGAAGCGTGCAGTTTCACACTGTACCCACAGTGGGAAAGTGCCCAGGGCCCGAGGGCACGCAAAGAGAATCAGCAAATCCTCCTAGAAAAAGCAAAAAAATGGGGAGCCACTACCTTAGTGTGTCAGATTATTATTTAGGGTGGGTGATTGCCCACTTTAAAGAGTAATAGCACTTCTAGTTGGGGTAATTAATCTGAGCTCCACTCCCTGGTATCTACTGCACTGAGCCAGAAAGTGTCATTTAGGGCAATGTGTAAAGTTATAGACAGTTCAAAAATAGTAATAAAGCGAAAACACCAAGCAAAAAAATTCTACCCAAATTAGATGAATAGAATAAAATCTAATGAACAAAATGTCACCAAAAGGACAATAACACAAAAAGACAAACCAGGAAGATAAATGTTTACAGTTGTAAGTAGAAATAGAGCCAGAAAGTGCTAAGTGCCTATGATAGCTTGTGGGAGGGCGGTGCTGATTAGTTATTGTAGGAGGCTGGACTGGCTTGTAGTGAGTACCAAGGGGTACTTACACCTTGCACCAGGCCCAGGTATCCCTTATTAGTGTAGAGGGTGTCTAGCAGCTTAGGCTGATAGATAATGGTAGCTTAGCAGAGCAGCTTAGGCTGAACTAGGAGACGTGTGAAGCTACTACAGTACCACAAATGATTATGCACAATATCATAAGAAAACACAATACATTAGTTATACTAAACATAAAGGTACTTTATTTTTATGACAATATGCCAAAAGTATCTCAGTGAGTACCCTCAGTATGAGGATAAGAAATATACACAAGATATATGTACACAATACCAAAAATATGCAGTATAGTCTTATAAAACAGTGCAAACAGTGTAAAATTACAATAGGATGCAATGTAGGCACATAGGGATAGGGGCAACACAAACCATATACTCCAAAAGTGGAATGTGAATCACGAATGGACCCCAAACCTATGTGACCTTGTAGAGGGTCGCTGGGACTATTAGAAAATAGCAAGGGTTAGAAAAATACCCCACCCCAAGACCCTGAAAAGTGAGTGCAAAGTGCACTAAAGTTCCCCCAAAGACACAGAAGTCGTGATAGAGGGAAAATGCAAGGAAAACACAAATCAGCAATGCAACAACGATGGATTCCTGACTGAGGGTACCTGTGGAACAAGGGGACCAAGTCCAAAAGTCACAAACAAGTCGGAGATGGGCAGATGCCCAAGAAATGCCAGCTGTTGGTGCAAAGAAGCTCTTACTGGGCTGAAGAACTGTGAATACTGCAGGAACGACAAGGGCTAAAGACTTCCCCTTTGGAGGATGGATCCCACACGCCTTGGAGAGTCGTGCAGAAGTGTTTTCCTGCCGGATGGACGCTAACAAGCCTTGCTAGCTGCAAATCGTGCGGTTAGCGTTTTTGGATGCTGCTGTGGCCCAGGATGGACCGGGCCGGTGCAAATTAGACCAGGAGGTAGAGGGAAAGTTGAGCAAGACAAGGAGCCCTCACAGCAGCAGGTAGCACCCAGACAAGTGCCAGAAACAGGCACTATGAGGATGCGTGAAATGGTGCTCGCCTGAAGTCACACAAAGGAGTCCCACGTCGCCGGAGAACAACTTAGGAAGTCGTGAAATGCAGGTTAGAGTGTCAGGGACCCCAGCTTCCGGGTGCACAAAGGATTTCCGCCGGAAGTGCACGGGAGCTGGAGAAGTTGCAAAAGTCGCGAAAACAAACAATGCAGTCTGGCGTGGGGAGGCAAGGACTTACCTCCACCAAACTTGGACTGAAGAGTCACTGGACCGTGGGGGCCACTTGGACAGTCTTGCTGGATTCGTGGGACCTCGCTCGTCGTCGTGAGAGGAGACCCAAGGGACCGTGATGCAGCTTTTTGGTGCCTGCGTTGGCAGGGGGAAGATTCCGTCGACCCACGGGAGATTTCTTCGCAGCTTCTGATGCAGAGAGGAGGCAGACTATCCCCACAGGACGCACACCAAGAAAAACAGTTGAGAAGGCAGCAGGAGCGGCGTTACAATGTTGCAGTAGTCGTCTTAGCTACTTTGTTGCAGTTTTGCAGGCTTCCAGCGCGGTCAGCAGTCGATTTCTTGGCGGAAGGTGAAGAGGGAGATGCAGAGGAACTCTGATGAGCTCTTGCATTCGTTATCTGAGGAATCCCCAAAGAAAGAGACTCTAAATAGCCAGAAAAGAGGGTTTGGCTACTTAGGACAAAGGATAGGCTAGCAACACCTGAAGGAGCCTATCAGAAGGAGTCTCTGACGTCAGCAGAGGGCACTGGCCACTCAGAGCAGTCCAGTGTGCCAGCAGCACCTCTGTTTCCAAGATGGCAGAGGTCTGGAGCACACTGGAGGAGCTCTGGGCACCTCCCAGGGGAGGTGCAGGTCAGGGGAGTGGTCACTCCCCTTTCCTTTGTCCAGTTTCGCGCCCAGGCAAGGCTGAGGGGTCCCTGAACCGGTGTAAACTGGCTTATGCAGAATTGGGCACCTCTGTGCCCAACAAAGCATTTCCAGAGGCTGGGGGAGGCTACTCCTCCCCTGCCTTCACACCATTTTCCAAAGGGAGAGGGTGTAACACCCCCTCTCTGAGGAAGTCCTTTGTTCTGCCATCCTGGGCCAGGCCTGGCTGGACCCCAGGAGGGCAGAAGCCTGTCTGTGGGGTTGGCAGCAGCAGCAGCTGCAGTGTAACCCCAGAAAAGGCAGTTTGGCAGTACCAGGGTCTGTGCTACAGACCACTGGGAGCATGGAATTGTGCCAACTATGCCAGGATGGTATAGAGGGGGCAATTCCATGATCTTAGACATGTTACATGGCCATATTCGGAGTTACCATTGTGAAGCTACACATAGGTAGTGACCTATGTGTAGTGCACGCATGTAATGGTGTCCCCGCACTCACAAAGTCGGGGAATTTGCCCTGAACAATGTGGGGGCACCTTGGCTAGTGCCAGGGTGCCCACACACTAAGTAACTTTGCACCTAACCTTTACCAGGTAAAGGATAGACATATAGGTGACTTATAAGTTACTTAAGTGCAGTGAAAATGGCTGTGAAATAATGTGTGCATTATTTCACTCAGGCTGCAGTGGCAGGCCTGTGTAAGAATTGTCAGAGCTCCCTATGGGTGGCAAAAGAAATGCTGCAGCCCATAGGGATCTCCTGGAACCCCAATACCCTGGGTACCTCAGTACCATATACTAGGGAATTATAAGGGTGTTCCAGTAAGCCAATGTGAATTGGTAAAATTGGTCACTAGCCTGTTAGTGACTATTTAAAAGTAATGAGAGAGCATAACCACTGAGGTTCTGGTTAGCAGAGCCTCAGTGAGACAGTTAGGCACTACACAGGGAACACATACATGCACACCTATGAGCACTGGGGCCCTGCGTGACAGGGTCCCAGTGACACATACATATAGGCCACAAACTTATGAGCACTGGGGTCCTGACCAGCAGGGTCCCAGTGACACATAACAAACATACTGAAAACATAGTGTTTTCACTATGAGCACTGGGGCCTAGCCATCAGGATCCCAGTGAGCCAGTGAAAACAGTGACAAACACCCTGACATACACTCACCAACAGGCCAAAAGTGGGGGTAACAAGGCTAGAAAGAGGCTACTTTCTCACACAACCCCCCCCCAAACGAAGGACAATAAGGCTAACCTTGGCCAGTTGAGACTTTATTGTCTAAGTGGTGATAAGTAGAGAGTAGCTCTGCAATAGACTGGTTACTCCCTTTATCATCCACTATATGGTTACTTCCCTGTGGGGATGTAAACCACCCTGTTTGAAGTTTTTTAGCTAAGCAACAATGTGAAGATGTATTTTCAGAGTTTCTATCAGTAAGTTTTAGTTTAGAGCAGTGGGAATTGTCCACTGAACCTATTTGTAGTGATGGAAATGCCAGACAGGGATGCTGTCTCAGAAAAGCCATAGCTGGGCAAAAACTTTGTCCATCTGGCTGGAAGAGAGAACACGGATGCTGTTTCTCTTGAGTTGGAGCAGGGCAGGGATGCTGTCCTATGAGCTCCACCCTAGGGCAGGGATGCTGTCCTAAGTGTTGTGAGGTAGTGCAGGGTTTCTGCACTAAAGTTTCTCTGGGAGGGTTGGAGGGATGCTCCATGTTAACTAAAATGGTGCTCTGTTTCTCACCAATGTTAGTTATCCCACAGAGAGGTACTTCCACCTCAGGGAGTCCAGCTTTGCCAGCTGATGATTCCCTTGGAACAGGTGCCACCCCAGGAGAGGTTTCTCCCACCACAGGAATGGTATCCTGAATGGTAGGGTGGTTAGGGGATACTGTGATACCCTTTTTACCTGTTGATGGAGACGGATCCTGAGTTTTCAGGCCTTCTCTCCTTTGCTTTTTCATTTCACTTGAAATGAGAGGGAACAATTCCTCAGGGATGCCCAGCATGGCTGCATGGGCATAAAACTCTACATCAGCCCAACCTGAGGCCTCTAGGTCATTACCTAAGAGACAATCTACAGGTAAGCTAGGTGATACCACCACCTGCTTAGGGCCAGTAACTCCACCCCAACTAAACTGAATTATAGCTAAGGGAAGAAACTTAGTGGAGTTATGGACATCAATAATCTTATACTGTTGTCCAATGATGTGTTGTTCAGGAGCCACTAGGTTTTCAGTCACCAAAGTGAAACTGGCACCTGTGTCCCTGTAGGCCAAGGCCTCAACACCATTTATTGAAACTGTCTGCCTGTACTTATCCATTGTAATGGGACAAGCAGCCAGTGTGGCAAGGCCAATGCCACTAGGTGTGACAGAAACTGTCTTGGGACTGACTACCCCAGTTTCTACTATGGACCCAAAAGTGAACCCAATTACACCTTTCACTTGACTGTTGCCAGCAGTCCCACCACTAGTACCACTACTGCCAGGGGCACTAGAGCTTGATGTATTAGTGGTAGTAGGCTCAGGGGGTTTACCTGGACAGGACTTATCCCGTGGCCTATGGCCTCTATTTTTACACACAAAGCACCAAGGCTTTTTAAATTGTGTAGGTTGAGAAGAAGAGGAAGAATTAGTTTTATCTCCACCCCCTGAAGAGTGTTTAAGATTTTAAGTGGAATCTTTGGTTTTACCCTTATCCCCATGCTTATCTTGAGATTTTTCACCATCTTTCTCTGAAGGCTTACCATCCTTCTTCTTGCCATCCTTGTCACCCCCTGTATGAACTTTTCTGTTCACTCTTGTTCTGACCCATTTGTCTGCCTTCTTTCCCAATTCTTGGGGAGAGGTCAGATCAGAGTCTACCAAGTACTGGTGCAACAAATCTGACACACAATTATTAAGAATATGCTCTCTCAGGATCAAGTTATACAGGCCTTCATAGTCAGTCACTTTACTGCCATGTAACCACCCTTCCAAGGACTTCACTGAATGGTCAATGAAATCAACCCAATCTTGTGAAGACTCCTTTTTGGTCTCTCTGAACTTTATCCTGTATTGTTCAGTGGTTAAGCCATAACCATCAAGGAGTGCACTCTTAAGAATAGTGAAATTGTTGGCATCACTTTCTTTCACAGTAAGAAGTCTGTCTCTACCCTTACCACTAAATGATAGCCATAGGATAGCAGCCCACTGCTTTTGAGGGACATCTTGAACAACACAAGCCCTCTCAAGTGCAGCAAACCACTTGTTAATGTCATCCCCCTCTTTGTAAGGGGGAACTATCTTGTGCAGATTCCTGGAATCATGCTCTTTTACAGGATGACTATGGGGAATACTACTGCTGCCACCATGGGTAGTTAAACCCAGCTTCTGTCTTTCTTTTTCAATCTCTAGAGATTGTCTATCTAAATCCAGCTGTTGCTTCTTAAGCTTCAGTCTGGAAGTCTCCACTCTCAACTTATTGAGCTCCCTTTCCAACATTCTGTCATCAGGGTGGGTGGGAGGGACATTTCTAGAAACAGAAGTGTGATGGGAATGGACAGAAGGAGACCTGTCCCTAACAGAGGGAACCTTAACAAGTTTACTAACAGTATAATGTGAGAGTCCATCATCTGTATGATGAGACCTCCTACTGTGATGAGAGACCACACTATCTGTATGGTGTGACTCTACATCTACTTCAACCCTGCTAGGCTGTCTGATACTGGGCAGGCTAGGAAGTTTCCTTACTGAATCTATCTGCAGGGGAGTCCCTGGATCAGATTGAGAACCATCAACAACTTTTTCAACAGATTGGGCACTTATGGCCTTATCTTGTTCTCTAAGCATGTTCAATAACAGTTCTAAAGAAGGATTCTTCCCTACACTTAAACCTCTTTGTATGCAGAGACTCCTTGCTCCTTTCCAGCTAAGGTGATCATATGCAAGTTTGGACAGATCAACATTTTGGCCTGTGCCAGACATTTTTAGAAAGAGTTAAGTGATAGAAAAAGTGAAGAAAAAGTTTTTCAGAACTTTTAGAAAGACAGAAAAAAACTTTTTAAACTTTTTAGAACTTTTTAGAAAGTTTAGAAGTACTTTTCAGCACTTAGAAAACAGTGAAAAGAGGAAATGCAAAACTTTTTAGTTATGTGTACATACACTGACCTTGTTTTGTATATTTTTCTCTTATGAAAAGTACAATGTCAAGAGTGGTAAGTAGTCTCAAAGCACTTATCCCACCGCTGCACAACCAATGTAGGAGGCTGGACTGGCTTGTAGTGAGTACCAAGGGGTACTTACACCTTGCACCAGGCCCAGGTATCCCTTAGTAGTGTAGAGGGTGTCTAGCAGCTTAGGCTGATAGATAATGGTAGCTTAGCAGAGCAGCTTAGGCTGAACTAGGAGACGTGTGAAGCTACTACAGTACCACAAATGATTATGCACAATATCATCAGAAAACACAATACACAGTTATACTAAAAATAAAGGTACTTTATTTTTATGACAATATGCCAAAAGTATCTCATTGAGTACCCTCAGTATGAGGATAAGAAATATACACAAGATATATGTACACAATACCAAAAATATGCAGTATAGTCTTAGAAAACAGTGCAAACAGTGTAAAATTACAATAGGATGCAATGTAGGCACATAGGGATAGGGGCAACACAAACCATATACTCCAAAAGTGGAATGTGAATCACGAATGGACCCCAAACCTATGTGACCTTGTAGAGGGTCGCTGGGACTATTAGAAAATAGCAAGGGTTAGAAAAATACCCCACCCCAAGACCCTGAAAAGTGAGTGCAAAGTGCACTAAAGTTCCCCCAAAGACACATAAGTCGTGATAGAGGGAAAATGCAAGGAAAACACAAATCAGCAATGCAACAACGATGGATTCCTGACTGAGGGTACCTGTGGAACAAGGGGACCAAGTCCAAAAGTCACAAGCAAGTCGGAGATGGGCAGATGCCCAAGAAATGCCAGCTGTTGGTGCAAAGAAGCTCTTACTGGGCTGAAGAACTGTGAATACTGCAGGAACGACAAGGTCTAGAAACTTCCCCTTTGGAGGATGGATCCCACACGCCTTGGAGAGTTGTACAAAAGTGTTTTCCCGCCGGATGGATGCTAACAAGCCTTGCTAGCTGCAAATCGTGCGGTTAGCGTTTTTGGATGCTGCTGTTGCCCAGGATGGACCAGGACGGTGCAAATTGGACCAGGAGGTAGAAGGGACGTCGAGCAAGACAAGGAGCCCTCACAGCAGCAGGTAGCACCCGGAGAAGTGCCAGAAACAGGCACTACGAGGATGCGTGAAACAGTGCTCGCCTGAAGTCACACAAAGGAGTCCCACGTCGCCGGAGAACAACTTAGGAAGTCGTGAAATGCAGGTTAGAGTGTCAGGGACCCCAGCTTCCGGGGGCACAAAGGATTTCCGCCGGAAGTGCACGGGAGCTGGAGAAGTTGCAAAAGTCGCGAAAACAAACAATGCAGTCTGGCGTGGGGAGGCAAGGACTTACCTCCACCAAACTTGGACTGAAGAGTCACTGGACCGTGGGGGTCACTTGGACAGTCTTGCTGGATTCGTGGGACCTCGCTCGTCGTCGTGAGAGGAGACCCAAGGGACCGTGATGCAGCTTTTTGGTGCCTGCGTTGGCAGGGGGAAGATTCCGTCGACCCACGGGAGATTTCTTCGCAGCTTCTGATGCAGAGAGGAGGCAGACTACCCCCACAGGATGCACACCAAGAGAAACAGTCGAGAAGGCAGCAGGAGCGGCGTTACAATGTTGCAGTAGTCGTCTTAGCTACTTTGTTGCAGTTTTGCAGGCTTCCAGCGCGGTCAGCAGTCGATTTCTTGGCAGAAGGTGAAGAGGGAGACACAGAGGAACTCTGATGAGCTCTTGCATTCGTTATCTGAGGAATCCCCAAAGAAAGAGACTCTAAATAGCCAGAAAAGAGGGTTTGGCTACTTAGGACAAAGGATAGGCTAGCAACACCTGAAGGAGCCTATCAGAAGGAGTCTCTGACGTCAGCAGAGGGCACTGGCCACTCAGAGCAGTCCAGTGTGCCAGCAGCACCTCTGTTTCCAAGATGGCAGAGGTCTGGAGCACACTGGAGGAGCTCTGGGCACCTCCCAGGGGAGGTGCAGGTCAGGGGAGTGGTCACTCCCATTTCCTTTGTCCAGTTTCGCGCCCAGGCAAGGCTGAGGGGTCCCTGAACCGGTGTAAACTGGCTTATGCAGAATTGGGCACCTCTGTGCCCAACAAAGCATTTCCAGAGGCTGGGGGAGGCTACTCCTCCACTGCCTTCACACCATTTTCCAAAGGGAGAGGGTGTAACACCCCCTCTCTGAGGAAGTCCTTTGTTCTGCCATCCTGGGCCAGGCCTGGCTGGACCCCAGGAGGGCAGAAGCCTGTCTGTGGGTTGGTAGCAGCAGCAGCTGCAGTGTAACCCCAGAAAAGGCAGTTTGGCAGTACCAGGGTCTGTGCTACAGACCACTGGGAGCATGGAATTGTGCCAACTATGCCAGGATGGTATAGAGGGGGCAATTCCATGATCTTAGACATGTTACATGGCCATATTCGGAGTTACCATTGTGAAGCTACACATAGGTAGTGACCTATGTGTAGTGCACGCATGTAATGGTGTCCCCGCACTCACAAAGTCGGGGAATTTGCCCTGAACAATGTGGGGGCACCTTGGCTAGTGCCAGGGTGCCCACACACTAAGTAACTTTGCACCTAACCTTTACCAGGTAAAGGACAGACATATAGGTGACTTATAAGTTACTTAAGTGCAGTGAAAATGGCTGTGAAATAATGTGTGCATTATTTCACTCAGGCTGCAGTGGCAGGCCTCTGTAAGAATTGTCAGAGCTCCCTATGGGTGGCAAAAGAAATGCTGCAGCCCATAGGGATCTCCTGGAACCCCAATACCCTGGGTACCTCAGTACCATATACTAGGGAATTATAAGGGTGTTCCAGTAAGCCAATGTGAATTGGTAAAATTGGTCACTAGCCTGTTAGTGACAATTTAAAAGTAATGAGAGAGCATAACCACTGAGGTTCTGGTTAGCAGAGCCTCAGTGAGACAGTTAGGCACTACACAGGGAACACATACATGCACACCTATGAGCACTGGGGCCCTGCGTGACAGGGTCCCAGTGACACATACATATAGGCCACAAACTTATGAGCACTGGGGTCCTGACCAGCAGGGTCCCAGTGACACAGAACAAACATACTGAAAACATAGTGTTTTCACTATGAGCACTGGGGCCTAGCCATCAGGATCCCAGTGAGACAGTGAAAACAGTGACAAACACCCTGACATACACTCACCAACAGGCCAAAATTGGGGGTAACAAGGCTAGAAAGAGGCTACTTTCTCACAGTTATGTTCCCAGCTTCTAGATGTTGTGAGGCACGGGCTGGTAAGGGCCCCTGGGAGGATGGTCCGCATGGTTGGCGCTGTGTCATCTCTGGTGATGGGTGTCCATTCTGTTTGATGGTTGTCTCAATTGGTGGTGGGTAGTTTGGGAAAGAGGTCACCAGGGTCCAGTTGGAGTGGGAAGTTCCTGTAGATGTTAGTGATTTTGCCGTGGAAGAGGTTTGATAGGTTGTTGCAGAGTTGATTGTTGCGGAATGTGTGGTGAAGTCCTTTATTATGGAGAAGATCTCATTGCTGCTGTTGATGCTTTCTTCAATGCATTCAACTAATGCACATTTCTTAGTGTTTCGTTGTTGATGGTGGTACTGGGCTTTTCATTCGTCCGAGCTGGAGAAATAATTCCTTTTGCCCAAAATATGATGTTTCTAAAATTGACGTTTGAGAAGTGTGTGTGTGTGTGAAAGGAAAAAAATAAGCCCATTACAGTGCTGATAAATGCCCCTTGCCTAGTGTGACCAGTAGCTTTAAAAGTTCCACCTTTATAGCTAAGGTCACTCTGCATTCTGTATTTTTTGGCTAATTGTAGGCCTTTACATTGCCCAATGGAGCTGCATTCTAATCTTTATTGTTAGACTTGACATCCTTGGTGTGGTCTCCCCTTACGTTTTGCCTCTGTTTCCCAGGTTGTTGATGTGTGCTGGACTCTGTTTTTGCTGTTTTTGTTACTCTGGGCACTTTACTACTGATATCCAGTTCTAAAGTGCAAGTGCAAGTGCTCCTATCCAACATTTTTATGTAATTGGTTTATCCATGATTGGCATATTTGATTTACCAGTAAGTCCCTAGTAAAGTGCACTAGAGGTGTCCAGGGCCTGTAAATCAAATGCTACTAGTGGGCCTGCAGCACTGGTTGTGCCACCCACATGAGTAGTCCTGTGATCATGTCTCAGACCTGCCACTGCAGTTTCTATGTGTGCAGTTTTAAACTAAATTCGACTTGGCAAGTGTACCCACTTGCCAGGCCTAAACCTTCCCTTTTCTTACATATAAGACACCCCTAAGGTAGGCTCTAGGTAGCCCCAAGGGCAGGGTGCAGTGTATGTTTAAGGTAGGACATATAATAATGTGTTTTATATGTCCTAACAGTGAAATGCCGCTAAATTCGTTTTTCACTGTTGCAAGGCCTATCCATAGGTTAACTTAAGGGCTGCCTTGAAATCTGATTAAAGTGTAGATTCCCTTTGGGAGCGGATAGACATTTGGAGTTTGGGGTCTCTGAGCTCACAATTTAAAAATGCATCTTTTAGTAAAGTTGGTTTTAAGATTGTGTGTTTGAAAATGCCACTTTTAGAAAGTGGACATTTTCTTGTTAAAACCATTTTGTGACTCTGCCTGTTTGTGGATTCCCTGTCAGGTTTAGTTTGACAGTTGGGCTCTTTGCACCTGTCTCTAGACAGTGACACAAAGGGGGCTGGGATGTAGCCTGCATATCCTTATGAGCCACCTGTGCTAGGAGGGAGGGGAAGAGTGGTCACTCACACCTGAAAGGGCTGTGCCTGCCCTCAGTCTTGTGTGTGTCTAGGGCCTTGCCTGGTCAAGGCAGGATTTCACAAACAAGGGAGACTTTCCTTTGAAGTAAGCCTACTTCAAAGGCCAAAATGAGTATAAGAAGGGCACCCAAAACCACAGATTTGAGCACACTTCTGGAAATCAAGAGAAACCTCTGCCTGGAGAAGAGCTGAAGAGCTGAGGAACAAGAGCTGCCCTGTCTGTGACTGTGCTTTGTGGAGCTATCCTGCAGTTGCTGCTTCTACCTGTGGAAGGGGACAAAGACTGGACTTTGTGGAATATTCCTGCTTGAGACGAAATCTCCAAGGGCTTGTCCTAAGCTTGTTGCCTGTTGTTGAAATCTCAGGGCCATCAAAGACTTCCCCTGCCAGCACCTGGACTCTCTGTGAGACTCCTGCCATGCCAAGTGGTGCCCATCCAGCTCCTGGGGCCTTGAAAGGTGAAGCAGGCAGACCAAGGTTGAGAAATCACGCACAGATTGTCGTGCGGGAAAAGTTTTGATGCAACCTCCCGAGTGCAGCTGGAAAAACAACGTGTCACCGGCTTCACGGCTAAAATCGACGCGCTGCCTGCATCGCGGATGGAAGATCGATGCAAGCTGCTGGAGAAATTACGCGCAACATCACTGATGGAGGCTGCAACATTGCTGGGTGTGGAAAAACTACGCAAGCCTGCCCGGACCCGAGGTGCTTTGTCCAGATCGACGCATCGCTCTCCTGTGGAGAGAAGTAACGACGCACGCCGATTGGACCGGAGAAGGAGAAACGACGCATGACCTCCCTTGCGGGTGAGAAATCGACGCACTGATATCCTTTTTCAACGCACCCTCACCCGTGTGTGTTATTTTGACGCTACCCAGGTACTTTTCAACGCTAACAGTGTTAGCATTGTTTCGGAAGGATTTAAAGACTCTTTTTGCTTTTTAATTAATAACTTGACTTGTGTTTGTTAGATTTTTATAGTTTTGGTCGTGTTTTGTTTAGATAAATATTATCTATTTTTCTAAACCTGTGTTGTGTCATTTTGTAGTGTTTTCATTAAGTTACTGTGTGTGTTGGTACAAATACCTGACACCTGAAACATGAAAATATCACTCATTGTCTGGCTCCACACACGATCTAATCTGTGGCTTCACTGTGTGCTGCCGGTGTGTCCCTGATGGGGTGTGCCTGCTCTGCATGCCTGCTGGACTATGGCTACACTCTAGGCTTGCTAGTGTGCTCCTGCTCTGCATGCCTGCTGGTCTGTGACTACACTGTGTGCTTGCTGGTGCGTGCCTGCTCTGTATGTCTGTTGCTCTGTGGCTATATTGTGTGCCTGATCTGTATGCGTGCTCTTTAAGCCTGCTTGTCTGTGGCCCCACTGTGTGCCTGTTGGTCTGTAGATAAACTGTGTGCCAGTTCTATATGTCTGCTGCTCTGTGGCTATACAGTGTGCCTGCTAGAGTGTGCATGCTCAGCTTGTCTGTGGGTCATTGGCTTACCTGTGTGCCTGCCAGTCTGTGTCTGTTGGTCTGTGGCTGCACTGTGTGGCTGTTGGTATGTGCCTGCTCTGTGTGGCTGCGGGTGTGTGCCTGCTCTGTATGCCTACTGGTGCGTGCCTGTACTGTATGCCTGCTGGTCTGCGGCTCCACTATGTGCCTACTGGTGTTCCTGCTCCCCATGCCCTCTGTTCTGTGGCTACGGTGCCTGCTCTGTGTGCCTGCTGATGTTCCTGCTCTGCATGCCTGCTGGTCTGTGGCTACACTGCCTGCTCTGTGTCACTGATGGTGCTTGCCTGCTCTGTGTGGTTGCTGGTGTGTGCCTGCTCTGTGTGCTTGCTGGTCTGTGCCTGCTCTGTGTACCTGCTGGTGCATGCCTGATCTGTGTGCCAGCTGGTGTGTGCCTGGTTTGTCTGCTGGTGTGTGCCTGATCTGTGTGCCTGCTGGTGTGTGCCTGATATGTGTGCCTGCTGGTGTGTGCCTGCTCTGTGTGCCTGCTGATGTGTGCCTGCTTTGTGTGTCTGCTTTGTGTGCCTACTGGTACGTGCCTGCTCTGTGTGGCTGCTGGTGGCTGTCTGCTCTGTGTGCCTGCTGGTCTGTGGCTACACTATGTGCCTGCCGGTGTGTGCCTGCTTTGTGTGGCTGGCCCCGTCGCACGCAGTGCGACGATAAGGGGGACAGCTTTCTAGCGTCGCTCCCCTGCCTGCCCAAAAGGTGGTCCGGAGAGGCCTCCGTAGTGGAGAGGGTGGTCCCCAGCTGGTTTATGGCCGCCTAGGTGTTAGAAGGGAGGAGTAAGGCCGGGAGGTCTCTTAAGGGGAGACCTGGCAAGGCTGGGCCTCTTTGGGGTCACGGCGGCGAAGTAAGACGGGCGAGAGGCCGAGTCCTGTTACGGACATCTGGCAGGGAAAACATGAGGTGAGTCGGAGGGGGGGGTGGCAAGGGTTGGAGGCAGTGGCAAATCCCTGCATCTATAAAGGGGATATGGGTCTGAGAAAGCAGGGCATACGCGAGTTCAGGCATCCGATGCCACCCGCTCCCTTCAGCCACTGCCGCCGCAAACCCTTCCCCCCTCCTTTCACCGTACTCTTCTCAGCTTCGGTTCGGGCTCCGAAGCGGAGCCCCTCTGTATTTCCCTTCTCAGGCTTTGCTTCGGTCACCGAAGCAAAGCCGCTCTTGCACGCTCTTGCTTGTACACTTGCACGTTTTAGCCAAAGTGAGTTATCTAGGTTTTATGGAGGTTCTTACCTCCATGTGCGGTGCGGCGTAGCGAGTGGGCGTGCTCTGGCTCGGTTTTTCCTCGGGGGACGACCGGCGGCACCATCAGGGCTTCCCTCCTGCGTCCGGCCAACCAGGGTGCTTGGCAGCCGCGGGCCCTGCATCCTAGGGCAGGGCAGAGCAGCAGGGAGCGGCCGGCGCTGGGCCTGGGATGCAGCAGTTCCCCTGCCGCGGGGGGGGAATGTTTCCTTTGCTGCCAGAAGTGCCATGTTACTCGTTTCTACACCACAGTGATGAGGGCGACCCACCCACCCCCACCGACCCGATGTGGCCAACGGGCTGGGGACATAGAGAGGACGAAGCCGGCGCCTCCTCACCCTCAGCCTATGGGTGTGCGGCGCCGGCAAAAAAGGAAAACAAATGAAAATAAGGAAAAAGGGTGCCGAGGGCGCCCGGACACCTCCAACGCCCGCATAATGGCGGGCGCGCCGGTGTCGGCATCAAAAGTTGAAAAAAATAAATGAATAAATAAATGAAAAAGAAGTTGCCGCAGGCACTAGGGCGCGCGGACAACTCCACCCCCCCGAACGCACGTATGGCGGCGGGAGAGACGGTGTACCGCCCCCGGCATAAAAAGTTTGTATGGCGGCGGGAGAGACGGTGTACCCCTGGAGGAGTGATGGTGTCTGTGTACCACAGACTGAACTCGTGGTCGCGGGTTCAATCATACCCCAAAAAAAAAAACCCCAAAAAAAAAAAAAAAAAAAAAAAAACGGGTAACACGAGGCAAATAGGAGCGGTTACTAGGGGCGGGCCGGTGCCTGCACAGGGCCGAGCGGTGCTCGGTGAAAAAGTGGCAGCCAGCCTTCCATTTAGTGCCCAGCATTTGTAGCACGTGATAACTGATAAACATTTAGGGCTTTTGCCGTGGAAAAGCCTAAATAGCAGCCGTGGGACCTATAAAGCCTATTTAGTCACTCTCACTAATTAACTCCTGCTGTCTTATGCTCTGGCGACGGAAATGTGTAACGAGAACAGCTATTATCTGTCCTTAGCTTGCTTTCTTTGGAGCTTGCCTTCTTGGGATGTGCTGACTTTTAAAATACGGAGGCGAGTTTCGTCTCCACTGTGACAGTTTGTTGTCAGGACTAGAGAGGACGTTATTCTTCAAAACTATGAATGACCCAGCAAGAGCTTTAGCAAAGCTTTTCTGACACAAGCTGCTAATAGTTATTTAATGGTATTCTTCGGTCGGGAAGAGTCCTGCCAGGTTTTCTTTTCTAATCTCTTTGAACTGCGGCCTGAGAGAGGACTCTGATGAAGCCGGCTCGTTTTAAAAAAAAAAAAAAAAAATGTTTGCATATATGTATATCCCCCCCCCCCCCCCCCCCCAAAAAAAAAAAAAATATATAGAGGTGCTTGGGCAGCAACGCCTTTATCGGGCTAAGTGGGGCGCGGCGACGCAAGGGCACAGTGGCTGGGGGCGCACGCTACACTTGTGCGTGGCGCGCACGTCCCGCAGCAGACACTCAGTTAATAACCTCATCCCCCACGGCACTTTCCATGGGTGGCCAGCTTTTCACACGATAATTGAAGCAGCCTCAGGTTCATCCCTTCAAATTTGTGCATTCGTGTTGCTTCGGTAATGGTCCACCCAGCAAATCAGGAAGCGTGCCTGGGGTCAGGGGACATTCATTAGAGCATACGAAGTAAGCTGCATAGAGACATTTAGGGTTCGTTTGTCGCTGTGTTCGATCTGTACATACCTGCCCAGTCAAGAGCGCCAGATGCTAGCTGCCTACAAACCCCACATGCATATGTTTGAACTTGTAGCCATGGATGCCAGCATGCACTTTATCAGTCAGCGCTGGGAGAGCACCATCTGATGCCATAAGAAGGATAACCGTGAGGAGGGCTGTTGTCCTCAAAAAGCAAGTATGAATACGGTTACGCTGATTAAGCCAAGCTGAAGGGAAACAGCATGCCGCAAAGTGAGCTTCGCAGGTAGGCGGCTATAGGTACCGCGACCACGCGTAGGTGGAATCTTTTGGGACTGCAGTGCTTTAACCTATCACCACTATATCTTTTAGTGTCTCAGGCTAGATGGGGGACGGCAGCTTAACTTGAAGGCGTGCCTGGCTTGTAGTGGGTACCAGGGGGTACTTACACTGTGTGCCAGGTCCAGTTAACCCTTATTAGTGTAGAAGACTTTAGAGCAGCTTAGGTGGATAGAAGGTAGCAATGGCAACGCGGCTTAGGCTGAAATAGGGACATGTAAGCTCCTACGATACCACTGGTGTCATATGCACAGTATTGAAAGAACACTCGATACACACAAGTTACGTTAAATTTTGTCATATGCCAAAAGTAGCTCAGTGATCACCCACAGTATGAGGATAAGTACATATTCACAAGAGAGGTGGACACACGAAGCAGCCCCGCCTCATGGTTGTACAGCACTTAAGGCGGCTGCTCCCCGAGGCTGAGCCGAGCTCTAGAAGCTAAAATAGGGCATGAATGTAAGACAATTAGCCCAGAAGTGAAAGCCTGCTAGTAACAGGGACAGACCAATGGGAGCGAACAGCACACCAAAAGAAGGGACGTCAGTTAGCAACTGCCACCGGAAAAGCAAGGATTTAAAGGGCAAACTAAGGAACGAGTAACAAGCGGTGGTGGTGGGCTAAGCACTGCCGGTGCGCAACCTATAATGACGCGTAATAACAGTCTTCACTGGGTGTTTCATATTTCATTACTATAATTGATATAACTCTTGCTATCAGCCTGCAAAGAAAATTCAGCGACAGCATTGGCACCTGCAATGCATATCTATAGCAAAAAAAAAAAAAAAAAAAAAAAAATCTAACCAACAAAAGCCGAATAATACCTAGAGCCTTTTCAGTGGTGCTGCTACAAAGCAGCCTAAGCCGAGCCGAGGGACAACAGCATGCCACAAAAGAGCATCGCATGAGGCGACTATAAGTACCGTTTACCACGCAAAAGGGGAATCTTTTAACTGCAGTGCTTGAACCTGTCACTAGTATATCTTTTAGTTGTCCTTGGCTATCGAGGGAATGGCGGCTTAACATGAAGGCTGGCCTGGTCTGTAGTGTGTATCAGAGGTGCTTACACATGGTGCCATGTCCGGTTATCCCTCTCAGTATAGAAGAGGGCTGCTAGCAGCTGCGGCTGACAGAAGGTAGCCATGGCAAAGCGTCTTAGGCGAAAATAGGAGACAGGGAAAGCTCCTAATTACCACTGGTGTCATATGCACGATACTATAAGAAGCACAATACACAGAAGTACAAGAGGTAAAGTTTCCTATTATACCGATGGCGTCATATGCACAATACTATAAGAAACACAATACACAGAAGTACAAGACATAAAGGTACTTTATTTTATGACAATATGCTAAAAGTATCTCAGTGAGTACCCACAGCATGAGGTTAAGTTATATAGGCAAAGATATGTGTACCCATGAGGCAACCCCGCGTCAGGAAACCGATTACCTGGCGAAACTAAGAATGGCGTGGTTCATTGTAGCATTACTAAGAATTCCTTGGGGGGCCCACCTAGGGAGCAGAAAGTCCCACGTTCATTTATAACACAGGGACACGCAACAGTCTTGAGGCATGATGACATACAAGGTTCAGGAGCAGAAAGCCCCCACGTTCAGTTATAACACAGGGACACGCAACAGTCTTGAGGCATTATGACATACAAGGTTCATGCAAAGGTTTAAAAAAAAAAAAAAAATATTAAAAAAAAAAAAAAAAAAAGTGGGTGACTTATTGGGACACTAAAGGTGGATACAGCAAAAAAAATAAAAAATATATGGAAGTTCACATGCACGGGGGAGGCTGCGGAACAACTAGAGATGCCGCTTTAGGGGGATTGGGAAACATGTGCGGAGGACTGTAATTCGAAGTCAGGGGTCCTTAGGTCGCGGGTTCGGATCCTGCTCCAAGGGCATGTTTACCCTAGGGCACCATTATCAACATTTGTTATTGGCAACATGGGCAACACGGCTGCCCCATTATCAACAGTATGTTATTTGTGACATTGGTAACCCGGCTGCCCCACCACACCTGGCTCACTGCGGCATCACAGGACTTAGCGTAGGTGGGCAGCGGTGGAGAGTAGGACAGCACCACCAGATCGGACATGCAAGAACGTTGTTGGCAGCATACATAAGATAGGGACTTGTCGGAGGGTCGAGTCAGGAGAACGATTCCAGGCGCAGGTGCATTTCCGGACGACGTAGCGGGAACAATACAAAAAAATAATAATAATATATATATATATACATATATCTATATATATAATAATGGTATATAATTAACATACATAAGGAATTATAGCATTAAATATGCGAAGCAGAAGCTTGGCGGCCAAATAGAAGGACTCCGGTGAATTTTACAGGATGGAACTAGCAATGTGGGACCTACCAACTGTGATTTATAACCTGCCTCAATATTCTGTCTTACAGTCATAAGAGAGCAATGCATGGCACTCAAACTTATTATGATGTTGAATAATCTATGGACTGGTCATTTGAGGTATGAGGGGACAAAGTGAGTTATGAAGCAAAAAGGCCTGTCGCAGGAGTCATATGCAGGTAAGGAAACTGCGGCCTAGCTACCATGATGAGACGTGTTGTTATCAATCTGATGAGGCAGGGCCGTGTGGCAAGAGTTTATGCAGGTAATAATGCTGGGCCCCAGCTGCCCCGAAGAGAAGGGTGGTGACCAATATGTGGGCAGCAGCGTTGGGGGGCTTGGAGGCCGCTCGTAAGTGTGTTTAAAACTAAATAAATAAAGAAATATATAAATAATAATGAATAAACAGATAAACGAAAGTAGCGCCATATGGGTGGGGATGTTATATGAATTTCAGCCAGGCCGAACGGTAACCCGGCGGTAGGAAGTTGGCTCTGTAGGTATTATTCTAAGTAAAGAGAGAGCATGCACAGAGTCCAAGGGTTCCCCTTAGAGGGAAGATAAGGGCAAAAAGAGAAAATTCTAATGGGCTATTGGGTGGTAGTGTGGTCGAGCAGTAGGCTTATCAGAGGGTACACACACAGGCAAGAAATTAGGAACACACACTCAGAGACAATTCCAGGCCAATAGGTTGTGCAAGATTTCAAACAAAGGAAGTGGTGGCACAGGCGAGGAGATGCACTTCAGTTAGGCCCAAAGATGGGGTGAGCTCAACATGGGACGGGACAAGGCACATAGGCTTCACCTAGACGGCCAACCTTAAAGCATGCCCATTACAGGGGGGGCTTGTGGTGGGTTATAGCAAAAGCAGGGTACTGACGGCGGTAGCGGCGGACACATCCGAAGAAGTTAAGGGCCTGGCTAAGGTGCTAACAAATGCGTGTATATGTTGTAGCATTGTCGAGCCATAACATGTGCTGTAACACATCACAAGAAATTGTGAGGTAATGCTTTCCTTCTCGTCCATCTAGGGACTGCGACAGTATGGTGATGGCCACACTCCTGGTGGCCAGAGCAGAGCACCGGCCCAGAGGGGGTGGCTGGAGCTCTGGTTTCAGCGACAGCAGACTCGCCTGGATGGGAACCCCCTAGAACTCGATGTGCCATGTGTGAGCTAGAGTTGGCCAGCTGGTGGGCCAAGAGAGGGTTAAGCCAGGCTTTCCGGTAATCCACCCGGGGGAAACTAGCTAAACAACTGGGGGGAGAGGTCCACAGTGGCAGGCCTGCTTAACACAGGGTCTTGCCAGAACTGTCGCCCTGAGGGAAGACTGGGGAAATAATTGGGCCAAGATGATCCCAAGGGAGGTGAATCAGGGAGCCGGGTATACGGCCACAAGTGGGACATCCAGGCAGAAAATCAACCCGCGCAAGTGCGAATCAGCACGGATTGTATTCAGCAGATGGGTACACCGGTCTGCGGCAGGCACAGATAGTAAGTAAGGGAGGAGCACAGGTGGGGGGGGCCCCGGGTATCGCGAGATGCCATCCCCGGGGCTTGGCGGAGTTACAGGGCGATCCTAAAGCTTAAAAATTGGTTAAAAGGCCTCCAGATGGTGATTCCTGGAGCCAAAGGTATTCCTCAGGGCCCTGGGAGCCTTGACGGCGGGGTCCTGGGATGACGCGACGGCGCTCCTTAATCCCGCAAGGGACAGTTGGAATCCTGAGCAACTGTGGAGACTGGCCTGGGTCTCGCTCTGACTTGTCAGGAGCATGACAAACTAATAAAGTGGTAAAAACCACGATAAAGGAACGAGCTGTAAGATGCTAAACATGTTGGTGCAGAGAACACCAGACGTAACAGCTCTAGCTTTCTCTGGATGGGTGTCGGCCAATATTAATAAACTCATCTCCGACACCGGGATCGCCCGTAAGCTAACCCTACCTGTGAAACCAATAAATTGCGACATATTATACCCACAAACTTTGTCCTGGCATTATTACGTGCATGCATGGTATTGTGATAAACACTAATGGTACTTACCTGAAAGAGCTAGGGGTAGCAGCGCTATGTGGCTGGCCCCGTCGCACGCAGTGCGACGATAAGGGGGACAGCTTTCTAGCGTCGCTCCCCTGCCTGCCCAAAAGGTGGTCCGGAGAGGCCTCCGTAGTGGAGAGGGTGGTCCCCAGCTGGTTTATGGCCGCCTAGGTGTTAGAAGGGAGGAGTAAGGCCGGGAGGTCTCTTAAGGGGAGACCTGGCAAGGCTGGGCCTCTTTGGGGTCACGGCGGCGAAGTCCTACCCACCCACCCTACAGAAGGAGAATAGAAGGCAGGGAGGCGTGCATAGTGGAAAGAAAGGTTGGGATAGTGGAACAGGAGGATAACATGCCTTTCTTTACAGGAAATTACAAACCGTCGCAATGCGGAGTTACAGGGCGATCCTAAAGCTTAAAAATTGGTTAAAAGGCC
Organism: Pleurodeles waltl; assembly: GCF_031143425.1. Lineage (NCBI taxonomy): Eukaryota > Metazoa > Chordata > Amphibia > Caudata > Salamandridae > Pleurodeles > Pleurodeles waltl. The sequence goes on from NC_090439.1 coordinate 1,173,065,794, forward strand.
TCCAGATGGTGATTCCTGGAGCCAAAGGTATTCCTCAGGGCCCTGGGAGCCTTGACGGCGGGGTCCTGGGATGACGCGACGGCGCTCCTTAATCCCGCAAGGGACAGTTGGAATCCTGAGCAACTGTGGAGACTGGCCTGGGTCTCGCTCTGACTTGTCAGGAGCATGACAAACTAATAAAGTGGTAAAAACCACGATAAAGGAACGAGCTGTAAGATGCTAAACATGTTGGTGCAGAGAACACCAGACGTAACAGCTCTAGCTTTCTCAGGATGGGTGTCGGCCAATATTAATAAACTCATCTCCGACACCGGGATCGCCCGTAAGCTAACCCTACCTGTGAAACCAATAAATTGCGACATATTATACCCACAAACTTTGTCCTGGCATTATTACGTGCATGCATGGTATTGTGATAAACACTAATGGTACTTACCTGAAAGAGCTAGGGGTAGCAGCGCTATGTGCCTGCCGGTCTGTGGCTACACTGTGTTGCTGCTGGTGTGTGCCTGCTGGTGCGTGCCTGCTCTGTGTGCCTGCTGGTCTGTGCCTGCTCTGTGTGCCTGCTGGTGTGTACCCGTTCAGTGTGCCTGTTGGTGTGTGCCTTCTCTGTGTGCCTGCTGCTTTGTGGCTACTCTGTGTGCTGCTGGTGTGTGCCTGGTCTGTGTGCCTGCTGGTGTGTGCCTGCTCTGTGTGCCTCCTCTGTGTGTGTGTCTGCTGGTGTGTGCCTGTTGGTGTGTGACTGCTGGTGTGTACCTGCTCAGTGTGCCTGCTGGTGTGTGCCTGCTGGTGTGTGCCTGCTGGTTGGTGCATATATTGTTTACTTTATGGTTTTTACCGGATATGAGTTGCTTTGGTTGTGTGTTTTGTTTCTTTGTACTTCAGACATTTCTCTCTAAGAAAGTAGATCAACTGGCGTCCTTTTCCGACTCCAGGGCCCTCCTGTTCCCCTGTTCCTGCTCTTTTATTCCTAATTATCTCACATTACAGGTGTGAAATGCCCCCCCCTCCCCCTCACTGGCCGACAGATTCTGGGGCTCCTGGACTCATCCCCGTCCATCCTCGCCTGGCCTCAGCTCGGTGACCCCCCTTGCTGCCTACTACCCCCCCTGAAGACAGGCAGGCTGGGCAGGGAGGGGAGCTCTGCCCGTGACGTCACATCGATGCATCACTAGTGCCCTGGTGGCGGTGCGCGTGCAAACACTAGTGACACAAATGTGCACATTTTATTTCAGCGGAGCCAGGTCTGCTTGGAAAAGTCAAATCTTTACCGATGAGCAGAACGAACAACAGCGGCATTGGTACAAAAAGCTATTTTTCAGCATTGGTCAGGCAATCACCCCTGTGACCCTCCTCATTATGGGCATGTTGTAGTTGTTTTATTTTAAATGAATTATGCAGGGTATTGAAATGTATTTAGCATTAAATAAAACGAACCTCGAGCAGTGTGGTTTAATTTACTAAAATGCCGCTCAGTTTAAAGGCACAGGCACAACAGTGTTTACCACTTGTGCAAGCCCTGGTAATTCAGTTACCACCAGTGCTGTGAAGACTTTGGGGAGGGGCTACTCTCAGAGTTATGACAGACTGAGTGTCTGCACTGAGTGTCTGGGCTTTGATTTCGGCCTGAATTTCCCGAGCGCTGCACAAAGGCTGCAGAGCCCGAGCATGAGCTGTGGATACTGATCTCATTACAGGACACATCCTGCGGTATCACTGGTGAGCAATCACCTGGGTGACGTAAAACAGGCTCTCCTAATACAAACCTGTTAAAGTTTAGAGATGTCACTGACGAGTAATCACCGGGTGAAGTAAAACCAGTTCCCTAACTTCCAACGACAATCACTCTGGGTTACTCTGAGCATCAGTCCAAGCTTCAGTGAAAACAACACTGCTGTTATTAGCGACTTGAAACACGAGGCTTTGCAGCACTACAACAAGCGTCACTGGAGCATCGCGTGATGTGGTAAACACAGCACAGAGAGCAGTTTAGAGCAGTTCATTAGTCCCCAAGAGTAACAACGCCGTGGGGTCAGAAGGGATGTCAGTGTCCAGTACTACATTCAAAACCTTAGTGACGTAGTTACTGCCAGTACTAGTGCCCTGGTGTGAGCCTCAGTGTCTCAGTCACCACCAGGGCAGGTCATAGCATCTCTCAATATCAGTGCCAGTACCTTCGGTACAAGCCTGGGCACTCACTCCTAGAACCAGTACTGCAGTGCACGTCTTAGCATCCCAGCCACCAACAGGTCATTATTGCAGTACAGCCCTCGGTAATGCACTCCCCATCATGGACTGCATCACAGTACAAGTCTTAGTAACTCAGTTATCATCAGTGCCAGTACCACCAGCACAAGCCACAGAAACTCATTCATTATCAGCACCAATGGCACAGTCCTGTATAGATATTCACTCAATCACCCTTGGTGCCATTACCATGAACACCAGCTCTGAGTGCACTGATGTCACCATCAGTGCCCCTCTCACCATCAGCCACCCAGTACTACACTGCAAGTAACTCATTCTTTATCAGCATTGGTGACACAGTCCTGTACTGCAGAGATAGTCACTTAATCACCATTGGTGCCATTACCATCTGAGTGCACTGGTGTCACCATCAGTGTCCCTGTCACCATCAGCTATCCAGTACTACTGCACAAGTAACTCATTCATTATCAGCACTGGTGACACAGTCCTATAGTGTAGAGATATTCACTCAATCATCATTGGTGCCATTACGATAAACACCAGCTCTGAGTGCACTGGTGTCACCATCAGTGTCCCTGTCACCATCAGCCACCCAGTACCACAGTGCAAGTAACTCATTATCAGCATTGGTGACACAGTCCTGTACTGCAGAGCTATTCACTCAATCATCATTGGTGCCATTACCATAAACACCAGCTCTGAGTTCACTGATGTCACCATCAGTGTCTCTGTCACCACCAGTCACCCAGTACCACAGTGCAAGTAATTCATTCATTATCATCATTGGTGACACAGTCCTGTACTGCAGAGATATTCACTTAATCATCCTCAGTGCCATTAACATGAACACCAGCTCTCAGTGCACTGGTGTCACCATCAGCCACCCAGTACTACAGTGCAAGTAACTCATTCATTATCAGCATCGGTGACTGTAGGAAAGTACCATCTTGCCTGGCATGTTACCCCCATTTTTCACTGTATATATGTTGTTTTAGTTGTATGTGTCACTGGGACCCTGGTAACCCAGGGCCCCAGTGCTCATAAGTGTGCCTGAATGTGTTACCTGTGTAGTGACTAACTGTCTCACTGAGGCTCTGCTAATCAGAACCTCAGTGGTTATGCTCTCTCATTTCTTTCCAAATTGTCACTGACAGGCTAGTGACCATTTTTACCAATTTACATTGGCTTACTGGAACACCCTTATAATTCCCTAGTATATGGTACTGAGGTACCCAGGGTATTGGGGTTCCAGGAGATCCCTATGGGCTGCAGCATTTCTTTTGCCACCCATAGGGAGCTCTGACAAATCTTACACAGGCCTGCCACTGCAGCCTGAGTGAAATAACGTCCACGTTATTTCACAGCCATTTTACACTGCACTTAAGTAACTTATAAGTCACCTATATGTCTAACCTTTACCTGGTAAAGGTTAGGTGCAAAGTTACTTAGTGTGAGGGCACCCTGGCACTAGCCAAGGTGCCCCCACATTGTTCAGAGCCAATTCACTGAACTTTGTGAGTGCGGGGACACCATTACACGCGTGCACTACATATAGGTCACTACCTATATGTAGCTTCACCATGGTAACTCCGAATATGGCCATGTAACATGTCTATGATCATGGAATTGGCCCCTCTATGCCATCCTGGCATTGTTGGTACAATTCCATGATCCCAGTGGTCTGTAGCACAGACCCTGGTACTGCCATACTGCCCTTCCTGGGGTTTCTCTGCAGCTGCTGCTGCTGCCAACCCCTCAGACAGGCAGCTGCCCTCCTGGGGTCCAGCCAGGCCTGGCCCAGGATGGCAGAACAAAGAACTTCCTCTGAGAGAGGGTGTGACACCCTCTCCCTTTGGAAAATGGTGTGAAGGCAGGGGAGGAGTAGCCTCCCCCAGCCTCTGGAAATGCTTTGTTGGGCACAGATGTGCCCAATTCTGCATAAGCCAGTCTACACCGGTTCAGGGACCCCTTAGCCCCTGCTCTGGCGCGAAACTGGACAAAGGAAAGGGGAGTGACCACTCCCCTGACCTGCACCTCCCCTGGGAGGTGTCCAGAGCTCCTCCAGTGTGCTCCAGACCTCTGCCATCTTGGAAACAGAGGTGCTGCTGGCACACTGGACTGCTCTGAGTGGCCAGTGCCACCAGGTGACGTCAGAGACTCCTTGTGATAGGCTCCTTCAGGTGTTAGTAGCCTTTCCTCTCTCCTAGGTAGCCAAACCCTCTTTTCTGGCTATTTAGGGTCTCTGTCTCTGGGGAAACTTTAGATAACGAATGCACGAGCTCAGCCGAGTTCCTCTGCATCTCCCTCTTCACCTTCTGATAAGGAATCGACCGCTGACCGCGCTGGAAGCCTGCAAACCTGCAACATAGTAGCAAAGACGACTACTGCAACTCTGTAACGCTGATCCTGCCGCCTTCTCGACTGTTTTCCTGCTTGTGCATGCTGTGGGGGTAGTCTGCCTCCTCTCTGCACCAGAATCTCCGAAGAAATCTCCCGTGGGTCGACGGAATCTTCCCCCTGCAACCGCAGGCACCAAAAAGCTGCATCTCCGGTCCCTTGGGTCTCCTCTCAGCACGACGAGCGAGGTCCCTCGAATCCAGCGACACCGTCCAAGTGACCCCCACAGTCCAGTGACTCTTCAGCCCGAGTTTGGTGGAGGTAAGTCCTTGCCTCACCTCGCTGGGCTGCATTGCTGGGAACCGCGACTTTGCAAGCTACTCCGGCCCCTGTGCACTTCCGGCGGAAATCCTTCGTGCACAGCCAAGCCTGGGTCCACGGCACTCTAACCTGCATTGCACAACTTTCTAAGTTGGTCTCCGGCGACGTGGGACTCCTTTGTGCAACTTCGGCGAGCACCGTTTCACGCATCCTCGTAGTGCCTGTTTTTGGCACTTCTCCGGGTGCTACCTGCTTCAGTGAGAGCTCTTTGTCTTGCTCGATGTCCCCTCTCTCTGCAGGTCCAATTTGCGACCTCCTGGTCCCTCCTGGACCCCAGCAGCGTCCAAAAACGCCAAACGCACGATTTGCGTGTAGCAAGGCTTGTTGGCGTCCATCCGGCGGGAAAACACTTCTGCACAACTCTCCAAGGCGTGGGGGATCCATCCTCCAAAGGGGAAGTCTCTAGCCCTTGTCGTTCCTGCAGTATTTACAGTTCTTCAGCCTAGTAAGAGCTTCTTTGCACCAACCGCTGGCATTTCTTGGGCATCTGCCCACCTCCGAGCTGCTTGTGACTTTTGGACTTGGTCCCCTTGTTCCACAGGTACCCTCAGTCAGGAATCCATCGTTGTTGCATTGCTGATTTGTGTTTTCCTTGCATTTTCCCTCTAACACGACTATTTTGTCCTTAGGGGAACTTTAGTGCACTTTGCACTCACTTTTCAGGGTCTTGGGGAGGGTTATTTTTCTAACTCTCACTATTTTCTAATAGTCCCAGCGACCCTCTACAAGGTCACATAGGTTTGGGGTCCATTCGTGGTTCGCATTCCACTTCTGGAGTATATGGTTTGTGTTGCCCCTATCCCTATGTTTCCCCATTGCATCCTATTGTAACTATACATTGTTTGCACTGTTTTCTAAGACTATACTGCATAGTTTTGCTATTGTGTATATATATCTTGTGTATATTTCCTATCCTCTCACTGAGGGTACACTCTAAGATACTTTGGCATATTGTCATAAAAATAAAGTACCTTTATTTTTAGTATAACTGTGTATTGTGTTTTCTTATGATATTGTGCATATGACACTAAGTGGTACTGTAGTAGCTTCACACGTCTCCTAGTTCAGCCTGAGCTGCTTTGCTAAGCTACCATTATCTATCAGCCTAAGCTGCTAGACACCCTATACACTAAAAAGGGATAACTGGGCCTGGTGCAAGGTGCAAGTACCCCTTGGTACTCACTACAAGCCAGTCCAGCCTCCTACATTGGTTGTGCAGCGGTGGGATAAGTGCTTTGAGACTACTTACCACTCTTGTCATTGTACTTTTCATAAGAGAAAAATATACAAAACAAGGTCAGTGTATATACACATAGCCAAAAAGTTTTGCATTTCCTATTTTCACTCTTTTCTAAGTGCTGAAAAGTACTTCTAAACTTTCAAAAAGTTCTTAAAAGTTTAAAAAGTTTTTTTCTGTCTTTCCAAAAAGTTCTGAAAACTTTTTTCTCTTTGTCTATCACTTTAACTCTCTCTAAAAATGTCTGGCACAGGCCAAAAAGTTGAACTGTCCAAACTTGCATATGATCACCTTAGCTGGAAAGGAGCAAGGAGTCTCTGCATAGAGAGAGGTTTGAGTGTAGGGAAGAATCCTTCTTTAGAACTGTTAATTAATATGCTTAGAGTACAGGATAAGGCCATAAGTGCCCAATCTGTAGAAAAAGTAGCTAATGGTTCTCAATCTGATCCAGGGACTCCCCCAGGAAAAGGTTCAGGAAAGAAACTTCTCAGCCTGCCCATTACTAGACAGTCTAGCATAGTTGGTACAGAGGTTGAATCACACCATACTGATGGTGTGCTCTCACATTATACTGGTAGCCAAGCTGTTAGGGTGCCCTCTGTAAGGGACAGGTCTCCTTCTGTTCATTCCCATCATACCTCTGTATCTAGAAATGTCCCTCCCACCCACCCTGATGACAGATTGTTAGAAAGGGAGCTCAATAGATTGAGAGTGGAACAAACCAGACTGAAGCTCAAGAAGCAACAGCTGGATTTGGATAGACAGTCTTTAGAAATAGAGAGGGAAAGACAGAAGATGGGTTTAGATACCCATGGTGGCAGCAGCAATATTCCCCATAGTCATCCTGCAAAAGAGCATGATTCCAGGAATCTGCATAAGATAGTTCCCCCTTACAAGGAGGGGGATGACATTAACAAGTGGTTTGCTGCACTTGAGAGGGCCTGTGCTGTACAGGATGTCCCTCAAAAGCAGTGGGCTGCTATCCTATGGCTATCATTTACTGGAAAAGGTAGGGATAGGCTCCTTACTGTAAAAGAAAATGATGCTAACAATTTCCAAGTTCTTAAGAATGCACTCCTGGATGGTTATGGCTTAACCACTGAACAGTACAGGATAAAGTTCAGAGATACCAAAAAGGAGTCTTCACAAGACTGGGTTGATTTCATTGACCAGGCAGTGAAGGCCTTGGAGGGGTGGTTACATGGCAGTAAAGTTACTGATTATGACAGCCTGTATAACTTGATCCTGAGAGAGCATATTCTTAATAATTGTGTGTCTGATTTGTTGCACCAGTACTTGGTGGACTCTGATCTGACCTCTCCCCAAGAATTGGGAAAGAAGGCAGACAAATGGGTCAGAACAAGAGTGAACAGAAAAGTTCATACAGGGGGTGACAAAGATGGCAACAAAAAGAAGGATGGTAAGTCTTCTGACAAGGGTGGGGACAAATCTAAAAATGAGTCTTCATCAGGCCCACAAAAACACTCTGGTGGGGGTGGTGGGCCCAAATCCTCCTTTAATCAGAACAAGGAAAATAAACCATGGTGCTATTTATGTAAGATAAAAGGCCATTGGACAACAGATCCCAGTTGTCCAAAGAAAGGCACCACAGCTCCTACCACTACAACCCCTACTGCTACACCTAGTGTCCCTACTAATAGCAGTGGTGGTGGGAGCAAACCTACTAATAGCCAATCCAAGGGAGTAGCTGGGCTCACTTTTGGTAATTTAGTTGGGGTTGGTCTGATTAGGGAGACCACAGAGGCTACTTTAGTCTCTGAAGGGGCTATTGACTTAGCCACTTTGGTTGCTTGCCCCCATAACTTGGAGAAGTACAAGCAACTAACCCTAATAAATGGTGTTGAGGTCCAGGCCTACAGGGACACAGGTGCCAGTGTCACAATGGTGATTGAGAAACTGGTGCACCCTGAACAACACATACTTGGACACCAGTACCAAGTAACCGATGCTCACAACATAACACAAAGCCACCCCATGGCTGTTGTAAATCTCAACTGGGGGGGGGTATCTGGTCCAAAGAAAGTTGTGGTAGCTTCAGATTTACCTGTAGACTGTCTATTAGGGAACGATTTGGAGACATCAGCTTGGTCAGATGTGGAGTTGGAGGCCCATGCAGCAATGCTGGGCATCCCAGGGCATATTTTTGCTTTGACAAGGGCTCAGGCCAAAAAGCAAAAAGGACAGGGAAGCTTGGATCCTGGAACAATGGACCAAGTGCTCCCTAAAGCTAGGGTTAGTAGAAGCAAACCACTTCCTACTATCCCTCCCTCTACAGTGGATTCTACTTCTGAGGAAGAAGAATTCCCTCCCTGTGCAGAACCTACACCAGAGGAGCTGGAAGCAGACACTGCTGAGCTTTTGGGTGAAGGGGGGCCTGCCAGAGAGGAGCTGAGTGTGGCACAGCAAACCTGTCCCACATTAGAGGGTCTCAGACAGCAAGCTGTCAAACAGGCTAATGGGGATGTCAGTGACTCACACAGAGTTTACTGGGAGGACAACCTCTTGTACACTGAGCATAGGGATCCTAAACCTGGAGCTGCCAGGAGATTAGTGATTCCTCAGGAGTACAGAAAGTTCCTCCTAACACTGGCACATGTCATTCCCTTAGCTGGGCACCTGGGTCAAATGAAAACTTGGGACAGATTGGTACCACTGTTTCATTGGCCTAGGATGTCTGAGGACACAAAATAATTTTGTAAGTCCTGTGAAACCTGTCAAGCCAGTGGCAAGACAGGTGGCACTCCAAAGGCACCCCTTATCCCACTGCCTGTGGTTGGGGTTCCCTTTGAAAGGGTAGGGGTTGACATAGTTGGCCCCCTTGACCCTCCTACTGCTTCAGGCAATAGGTTTATCTTAGTGGTAGTGGACCATGCCACAAGATATCCTGAAGCTATTCCTTTAAGGACCACTACAGCTCCTGCAGTGGCAAAGGCCCTCCTGGGAATATTTTCCAGGGTGGGCTTCCCAAAGGAAGTAGTATCAGACAGGGGAAGCAATTTCATGTCTGCATACTTAAAGGCCATGTGGAAGGAGTGTGGTGTAACTTACAAGTTCACAACACCCTATCATCCACAAACAAATGGACTGGTGGAGAGATTTAATAAAACTCTCAAAGGCATGATTATGGGACTCCCTGAAAAACTCCGCAGGAGATGGGATATCCTTCTACCATGCCTCCTTTTTGCCTACAGGGAGGTACCCCAGAAAGGAGTGGGCTTCAGCCCCTTTGAACTTCTTTTTGGACACCCTGTTAGGGGTCCACTCACACTTGTAAAGGAGGGTTGGGAACAACCTTTAAAAGCTCCTAAGCAGGATATTGTGGATTATGTACTTGGCCTCAGATCAAGGATGGCTGAGTACATGAAAAAGGCCAGTAAAAACCTTCAGGCCAGCCAAGAGCTCCAGAAGCAATGGCATGATCAGAAGGCTGTTTTGGTTCAGTACCAACCAGGGCAGAAAGTGTGGGTCTTGGAGCCTGTGGCCCCAAGAGCACTCCAAGATAAATGGAGTGGACCCCACACAATTGTTGAAAAGAAGGGTGAAGTCACCTACTTGGTTGACTTAGGCACTGCCAGGAGTCCCCTTAGGGTGCTCCATGTCAACCGCCTGAAACCCTACTATGACAGGGCTGATCTCACCCTGCTCATGGCAACAGATGAGGGACAGGAAGAAGACAGTGATCCTCTACCTGATCTCTTCTCTTCCACAGAACAAGATGCTCTTGTGGAAGGTGTAGTTTTGGCTGATTGTCTTACTGCTGAGCAGAAAGATAATTGCATAAATCTCCTAGGACAATTTTCAGAACTCTTCTCCATTGTGCCAGGCACCACTTCTTGGTGTGAGCACACTATAGATACTGGAGACAGTTTACCTGTCAAAAGTAAGATCTATAGGCAGCCTGACCATGTCAGGGACTGCATAAAGCAAGAAGTTCAGAAAATGTTAGAACTAGGAGTGGTTGAGCACTCTGACAGTCCATGGGCTTCTCCTGTGGTACTGGTACCAAAACCCAATTCTAAAGATGGAAAGAAAGAAATGCGGTTTTGTGTAGACTATAGAGGTCTCAACTTGGTAACCAAAACTGATGCTCACCCTATACCCAGGGCAGATGAGCTCATAGATACACCGGCATCTGCCAAGTATCTAAGCACTTTTGATTTGACTGCAGGGTATTGGCAGATCAAAATGTCAGAAGATGCTAAACCTAAGACTGCATTTTCTACCATTGGAGGACATTACCAGTTTACTGTAATGCCTTTTGGTTTGAAAAATGCACCTGCCACTTTTCAGAGGTTGGTGAACACAGTCCTGCAAGGGCTGGAAGCTTTCAGTGCAGCATATTTGGATGATATAGCTGTCTTTAGCTCCAGCTGGGATGATCACCTGGTCCACCTTTGGAAAGTTTTGGAGGCCCTGCAAAAGGCAGGCCTCACTATCAAGGCTTCAAAGTGCCAGATAGGGCAGGGTAAGGTGGTTTATCTGGGACACCTTGTTGGTGGGGAACAGATTGCACCACTACAGGGGAAAATCCAAACTATTATTGATTGGGTTCCCCCTACCACTCAAACTCAGGTGAGAGCCTTCCTAGGCCTCACTGGGTATTACAGGAGGTTCATTAAGAACTATGGCTCCATTGCAGCCCCTCTTAATGACCTCACATCCAAGAAAATGCCTAAAAAGGTATTATGGACAGCAAACTGTCAGAAAGCTTTTGAGGAGCTGAAGCAGGCCATGTGCTCTGCACCTGTCCTGAAAAGCCCTTGTTACTCTAAAAAATTCTATGTCCAGACTGATGCATCTGAATTAGGAGTAGGGGCAGTCCTATCACAACTTAATTCTGAGGGCCAGGATCAACCTGTTGCTTTTATTAGTAGAAGGTTGACCCCTAGAGAAAAGCGTTGGTCTGCCATAGAGAGGGAGGCCTTTGCTGTGGTCTGGGCTCTGAAGAAGTTGAGGCCATACCTGTTTGGCACTCACTTCATTGTTCAGACAGACCACAAACCTCTACTTTGGCTAAAACAAATGAAAGGTGAAAATCCTAAATTGTTGAGGTGGTCCATATCCCTACAGGGAATGGACTATACAGTGGAACATAGACCTGGGAGTAGCCACTCCAATGCAGATGGACTCTCCAGATATTTCCACTTAGACAATGAAGACTCATCAGGTAATGGCTAGTCTTATTGTCCTTCGTTTGGGGGGGGGTTGTGTAGGAAAGTACCATCTTGCCTGGCATGTTACCCCCATTTTTCACTGTATATATGTTGTTTTAGTTGTATGTGTCACTGGGACCCTGGTAACCCAGGGCCCCAGTGCTCATAAGTGTGCCTGAATGTGTTACCTGTGTAGTGACTAACTGTCTCACTGAGGCTCTGCTAATCAGAACCTCAGTGGTTATGCTCTCTCATTTCTTTCCAAATTGTCACTGACAGGCTAGTGACCATTTTTACCAATTTACATTGGCTTACTGGAACACCCTTATAATTCCCTAGTATATGGTACTGAGGTACCCAGGGTATTGGGGTTCCAGGAGATCCCTATGGGCTGCAGCATTTCTTTTGCCACCCATAGGGAGCTCTGACAAATCTTAAACAGGCCTGCCACTGCAGCCTGAGTGAAATAACGTCCACGTTATTTCACAGCCATTTTACACTGCACTTAAGTAACTTATAAGTCACCTATATGTCTAACCTTTACCTGGTAAAGGTTAGGTGCAAAGTTACTTAGTGTGAGGGCACCCTGGCACTAGCCAAGGTGCCCCCACATTGTTCAGAGCCAATTCACTGAACTTTGTGAGTGCGGGGACACCATTACACGCGTGCACTACATATAGGTCACTACCTATATGTAGCTTCACCATGGTAACTCCGAATATGGCCATGTAACATGTCTATGATCATGGAATTGGCCCCTCTATGCCATCCTGGCATTGTTGGTACAATTCCATGATCCCAGTGGTCTGTAGCACAGACCCTGGTACTGCCATACTGCCCTTCCTGGGGTTTCTCTGCAGCTGCTGCTGCTGCCAACCCCTCAGACAGGCAGCTGCCCTCCTGGGGTCCAGCCAGGCCTGGCCCAGGATGGCAGAACAAAGAACTTCCTCTGAGAGAGGGTGTGACACCCTCTCCCTTTGGAAAATGGTGTGAAGGCAGGGGAGGAGTAGCCTCCCCCAGCCTCTGGAAATGCTTTGTTGGGCACAGATGTGCCCAATTCTGCATAAGCCAGTCTACACCGGTTCAGGGACCCCTTAGCCCCTGCTCTGGCGCGAAACTGGACAAAGGAAAGGGGAGTGACCACTCCCCTGACCTGCACCTCCCCTGGGAGGTGTCCAGAGCTCCTCCAGTGTGCTCCAGACCTCTGCCATCTTGGAAACAGAGGTGCTGCTGGCACACTGGACTGCTCTGAGTGGCCAGTGCCACCAGGTGACGTCAGAGACTCCTTGTGATAGGCTCCTTCAGGTGTTAGTAGCCTTTCCTCTCTCCTAGGTAGCCAAACCCTCTTTTCTGGCTATTTAGGGTCTCTGTCTCTGGGGAAACTTTAGATAACGAATGCACGAGCTCAGCCGAGTTCCTCTGCATCTCCCTCTTCACCTTCTGATAAGGAATCGACCGCTGACCGCGCTGGAAGCCTGCAAACCTGCAACATAGTAGCAAAGACGACTACTGCAACTCTGTAACGCTGATCCTGCCGCCTTCTCGACTGTTTTCCTGCTTGTGCATGCTGTGGGGGTAGTCTGCCTCCTCTCTGCACCAGAAGCTCCGAAGAAATCTCCCGTGGGTCGACGGAATCTTCCCCCTGCAACCGCAGGCACCAAAAAGCTGCATCTCCGGTCCGTTGGGTCTCCTCTCAGCACGACGAGCGAGGTCCCTCGAATCCAGCGACACCGTCCAAGTGACCCCCACAGTCCAGTGACTCTTCAGCCCGAGTTTGGTGGGAGTAAGTCCTTGCCTCACCTCGCTGGGCTGCATTGCTGGGAACCGCGACTTTGCAAGCTACTCCGGCCCCTGTGCACTTCCGGCGGAAATCCTTCGTGCACAGCCAAGCCTGGGTCCACGGCACTCTAACCTGCATTGCACGACTTTCTAAGTTGGTCTCCGGCGACGTGGGACTCCTTTGTGCAACTTCGGCGAGCACCGTTTCACGCATCCTCGTAGTGCCTGTTTCTGGCACTTCTCCGGGTGCTACCTGCTTTAGTGAGGGCTCTTTGTCTTGCTCGACGTCCCCTCTCTCTGCAGGTCCAATTTGCGACCTCCTGGTCCCTCCTGGGCCCCAGCAGCGTCCAAAAACGCCAAACGCACGATTTGCGTGTAGCAAGGCTTGTTGGCGTCCATCCGGCGGGAAAACACTTCTGCACGACTCTCCAAGGCGTGGGGGATCCATCCTCCAAAGGGGAAGTCTCTAGCCCTTGTCGTTCCTGCAGTATTCACAGTTCTTCAGCCTAGTAAGAGCTTCTTTGCACCAACCGCTGGCATTTCTTGGGCATCTGCCCACCTCCGAGCTGCTTGTGACTTTTGGACTTGGTCCCCTTGTTCCACAGGTACCCTCAGTCAGGAATCCATCATTGTTGCATTGCTGATTTGTGTTTTCCTTGCATTTTCCCTCTAACACGACTATTTTGTCCTTAGGGGAACTTTAGTGCACTTTGCACTCACTTTTCAGGGTCTTGGGGAGGGTTATTTTTCTAACTCTCACTATTTTCTAATAGTCCCAGCGACCCTCTACAAGGTCACATAGGTTTGGGGTCCATTCGTGGTTCGCATTCCACTTCTGGAGTATATGGTTTGTGTTGCCCCTATCCCTATGTTTCCCCATTGCATCCTATTGTAACTATACATTGTTTGCACTGTTTTCTAAGACTATACTGCATATTTTTGCTATTGTGTATATATATCTTGTGTATATTTCCTATCCTCTCACTGAGGGTACACTCTAAGATACTTTGGCATATTGTCATAAAAATAAAGTACCTTTATTTTTAGTATAACTGTGTATTGTGTTTTCTTATGATATTGTGCATATGACACTAAGTGGTACTGTAGTAGCTTCACACGTCTCCTAGTTCAGCCTGAGCTGCTTTGCTAAGCTACCATTATCTATCAGCCTAAGCTGCTAGACACCCTATACACTAATAAGGGATAACTGGGCCTGGTGCAAGGTGCAAGTACCCCTTGGTACTCACTACAAGCCAGTCCAGCCTCCAACAGTGACACATTCCTGTACTGCACAGATATTCACTTAACCACCCTTGGTGCCATTACCATGAACACCCGCTCTCAGTGCACTGGTGTCACCATCAGTGACATGTCACCATCAGCTACCCAGTACTACACTTCAAGTAACTCACTCATTATCAGCATTGGTAACACAGTCCTGTACTGCAGAGACATTCACTTAATCACCCTTGGTGCCATTACCATGAACACCAGCTCTCAGTGCACTGGTGTCAACATCAGTGTCCCTGTCACCATCAGCCACCCAGTACTACAGTGCAAGTAACTCATTCATTATCAGCATTGGTGACACAGTCCTGTACTACAGAGATATTCCCGTATTCACCATCAGTGCCATTACCATAAACACCAGCTCTGAGTGCACTGGTGTCAACATCAGTGTCCCTGTTATCATCAGCCACCCAGTACCACAGTGCAAGTAACTCATTCGTTATCAGCATCGGTGACAGTCCTGCAGAGATATTCACTCAATCACCATCGGTGCCATTACCATGAACACCAGCTCTCAGTGCACTGGTGTCACCATCAGCCACCCAGTACCACAGTACAAGCCCTAGGACCTTAGTCAACATCAGTCCCAATTACCATCACTACATCTCGTAGTAGTGACCTCTCGATCACTGCCGGTACCATCGGTACAAACCTGGATAACTCAGTCACTACCAGTGCCAGTACTACAGTGCAGGTCTAGGTAATCCAGACACCACCACTGTCATTGTTACCAGTACTCACCTGAGTACTGCAGTTGTCACCAGAACAAGTACTACAATAGAAACGAGTATTAGTCACTAATGGGGTGCAGAGTCCACAGACATTGCTGGGGTCTCCAAACGTGTCTGTAACAAGCTCTACTTATGTTCCATGAATTTCACCCGCGTTACTAGAACTATCATGTGTGCTGTAATAGTGACCACATTCGTGGCCACCGATGGGAGATTTCCAGCAGTGATAACCTCAGTGCATTAAGCAGGGATTGTCTTTACAGATGGAATGCCTCTACATGGGTGATACATACCAGCCCAAGCTGCAAAGCTTGAAACACATGGAGAGAATTCAACCACTTTTTCCAAATATCAGCTCATGAGGTCTGACAATACATACATGTTAATCTTGAATACATGTTTGTAATTCTGCATACATATAAATTCAACCAATCAGAAGCTTTGCATTTAATACACCTTCCGTTACCATTCCATTTGTCACAACGAAACTGAAAGTAAGCTTGTCTGTGCTTCGCTCTGTAGGCGCTGTAATTAGTGGCAGGCCTGGACACAGAGAAGACAAACCTCTGACAGGAGGTGGACTGATTCACAAAGCCACAGGCACCCATTACTTGCACCTCAGGTACACACCAACCTTGCTGGTGGAGCCCCAAGTTTGGCATTCATACATTAGACATAGCAAGAGATATACTCATGTGGGGGGAAAGAGTACATCTCTAGCCAGATCAGCAGTAACATGGGAGCACAAACTGCTGGGGTGTAGGGTAAAATATTTTCTAGTCGAGAGGAAAGTTTTGAAGTGAGTTTTGATCGAGCGTGAGTGTCCTATTGTGGTCAATCTCCCTCTGTGGTCTGTGTTGGCCACAGAGAGTGCGGATCTGGATCTGACTCTCTGCGGAGGAGCTTCAAAGGGCAATTTTGGACATGCCCTCAGGTAAAGCACCTGGTCCCTGAGGAATAGCTCTTGAGCACTATAAGAAATACGCTTCACTACTGATGCCGCATCTGCTGGGGTGCATGAAGAGCCTGTCAGGGGTGGGACACTATAACACTATTTGAGGGATGCTATGATTACAGTTCTCTCTAAGCCGGGCGGCACAGTTGATTCCTGCACTTCATATAGGCCCATTTCCCTCTTAATGTGGAGGCGAAGATTATATCAAGGCCTTGTTCCTTGGCTGAGGTGGAAAATACATTCTTTTGTCCACCAAGACCAAAATGGCTTTCTACCAGGCGGAAATACCTGGCTTGTCTTAGGCTCTTGCACCTAGAGTTGGTAAATTTTGACAACTTACAGGCAGCAGCCGCGGTAATGTTGGTAGACTTCCACAAGGCTTTCAGCATCTTACATCGGCCTTTAATACATGGGGTGTTGCGTAGAATGGTCTTTAGTTAAAGTTTCGTAGGCTGTCAAGATGTTGCATTCCTCAACATGGGACAGGTCTGGGCCAATTGTCCCTTATCAGTGCCCATTCTTTTTTGCTGGGGGTGCATCAGGGGTGCAAATGGTGGAGTCCCTGGAGGAGTGGGTTCAACAGGGTGCAGACCTGTAGGCTTTCACTGGTGTAGAAGCTCTGAAGTCTGAGTTTCCCTCTACGCTGATGATTTGTCAGTTTATGTCCGGCAGCGAGACCTCAGGCCTCGTGGTCAGCTGGGGTAAACCAGTGTACGTGCGCCTGGTGGGGGGTTCATCCGGCACAGCTAGCAAGCCATAGTTGAGAGTAGCCACGATGCACTTCAAATATTTAGGCCTAATGGTCACTCTGGATGCAAATTCATGTTGGGAACACAGCACTGCTGCCCCCCTCAGCGGGCAGAGGCAAAAAGAACATCAATGGCTGGGCCAGGCTGCCACGCGCCACTCGCTGCTGAGCCCTAATTAAAATTATGGCCCTTCCATGATTTTTATATGTTCCCCAGCATTCTCCCTCCCGCTTTCCCCGCATTCCTTAAAGACTCTTCAAACAGTGATCACTGGGTTTCGGTGGCAGGAGGTTTTTAAAAGTTTCCTGAAAAGAAGGACAGTCAGATTCTCTTAAATGTTACCGGCAGATAATTCCAGAGTATAGGCCCCAGATAAGAAAAGGACCGGCCTCCTTCATGAGATTTCCTAAATTGGGGTTTTTTAGCCAACTTGTCTGATTGCGCGACCTCAGCCAGCGATTAGGAGCACATCACGAAACCAAGGAAGTCAAGCAAATGGGTCTGGTGCTATGTAAGCATTTGTGCCGACAGCACAATGCTTTAAATCATACCGACTGCTCAATAGAAAGCCAATGAAGGGACCTTAGCCAAGCTGGCAGTACTGACAAACTTAGGGGGCGTAGTAAGAGACGGGCTACTGCCTTTTGCACAGGTTGGAGGCGGTTGAGTAATGATTTTGCCAACCCCAAGTATAAAACATTTCCATAGTTCAGACTAGAAGTAACCAATGCTTGGACTACAGCTCTCTGGGCACCAATCGGAAGACAATAAACAACAGAATTCTGTTAAATGTCACTGCGGCATTTTTGCGAGCCTCCTAGCACCGGAACACCCCCTTGCATACATTAGGCCTGGCTCAGCCATAATGTGGCACAAGGGGTTACAAATGCAAGCATTGTGCCACTTTGTAAATATGACGTGGGGAAAAGGCCACCTTAGCACCACCGTAGAGTAAACAAAAATGAAGCTAAGGCAGCACAAGGGGCTCTTAAATACACCCCTGAGTACCCTTAGATGACAAAGTCAGTACAATTTGAGTGTCATCTGCAAATGAGAAAACTGTAAGACCCCAGTTCTCCAAGGGTCTCACATATAAATTGAACAGCAGAGGACTCAGAAAGGAGCCCTGAGGCACACCTGAGGTGAGGGAGTGTAATTTTGACCTATGTGGATTAGAGTCAACCTGAAAAGAGCGATTGTCTAGAAAAGATTTAATCCAAGCTAAAGTGGAGTCCTGAATTCCCATTTTCTCAAGTCTTTGAAGGAGCGTCTTCTGGTTGACAGTGTCAAAAACTGCACTGAGGTCTAATAAAAGCAATGCAGCGGCCCCACCTTCATCCAAATGATGTCTCAAGTATTCCTTCATCCCCAAAAGTGCAGATTTTTTACTATAACTCGCCTGAAATCCGGATTTGGAAGGATGGAGTAAAACATTTTGTTCTACATCCCTTGCAAGCTGCAGGTTCACACGTTTTTCCAACACTTTAGAAAAGATGGGTAGAAGGGATATTGGTCTATAATTGGATGACATAAGGGGGTCTGCATTAGATTTTTTCCGCCATGGAGTTACTAACGCAGTTTTCCATCTATTTGGAACTACCCCTTCTGCCAGTGAGTGATTAAGTAGGTGGCCGATCTGCTCCAAATTTAGCGTAGAAAGCTTACCCATAATATCTGGAGGGCAGGGATCCAGTGTGGAGCCTGACTTGATGAACAACAGAGTGGTCTTTACAGACACTATGTTTAGTGTCAGGCTGATACTCCCAATAAGTGACCATATTGCGTGTGGGAAATTGTGATGGCCAGAAATATATGTGACTGATGATAAGAGTTTGTGACTGTTGATGATTCATAGAAAGAATCATTCTCTTCCTCCATTATAGTGGTATCCACAGAGACCTTAGCCCCCCAGTAACAGCCTCATTCACATTCCTTATAAAAAGCTCTGCATCTAAAAACAACACGTACTAATAAATATTGCCCTATCCCAGGACTACCTTGATTCTAAAAAATAACAGAAAGCAGTCACTGCCTACCCCCAATCCCACTAAAAAACAAACACCATTTTAGGACTATACCAATCGAGTTCTGCCACAAAAACGGGACTGTCACAGCTCTAGTTAATGTCAGAGATGAGATGCTTGAATTGGCACCAGGGGCCCCCAGTGTTCAATTACTTCATCAAACTTTAGCTCTTTGCATACAACGAACCACACCCTTATAGCCCAACACATCTATATCACACACCTCAGCCTTGAACCTTAAATGGTTCAGATCCTTCCCCCAAGCACAAGCACCAGCAGTGATCCCATGGATCCTGTCTGTGACCTCCCACCCCTGGACCTTTACATCAAACCTCTTAAGTTGCCTCAGATCCTACAGCCTCCAGTTGAAGCCCTACACTGGCAAGAAGTAAATCTATGTGTGAGTCAAAGGAGACAAGGAACAGTCTACAAATGGCCTCAAAGGAAGTCCCAAAAGCATCTCAAGACCATCCTAGGTCCATCTAACCTGCTCAAAAAAATGAACCCTCCCACACTCCTCTGAGACATTGTCCCCATCAAAGCCAAGGACCAAACCAAAGACAGATCTAAAGAGGGGTAGTTGGCAGAGCTACATTATATCAAATAAGGCTCCTCAAAACACCCTACTCCTAATCCCAGAAGAATAGGGCACCTTGGAGGTGAGCACTGGACTTGCGTGCCTTGGCTATGGTAACACAATGGACATACCATACACTGTCCTACCTGTCTTACCTGCATACCATACTGTGCGTAATCTTCAGTTTACCAGCCATCATAATACAACAGGAGCCTTCATTAACTCTGTGTAGCTAGAGTTACCTTTAAAACAATGTGCTTCAGCCGGTCTTAGTGCCTAGAAACAAACTCCATCTGACTGAGCCACCTCCCTAGACCCCCTCAGGGGAGGAAAGCAAAACAAAGTGGACCGACGATTCTTGGTCGTGACTCTAGAATGAACTCCCATAGATCATCTGAAAGGAACATAAAAATACATTAAACAGGTCACATTTATTTCGTTGATTTTTGTATTTGTGCATTATTTGTAAGAATTATGTCCAGAAGGTGTTACTATGCTAAACTGATGGACTGCTCCCATCTGTAAAAGGAAACAAAGACACCGTTTATATAAGTGTAAATGAGAAATGGGGGAGGAGGAAGGAATGGTTCCTGCTAAGTTCTGAAATTGCTTTGTGTGGCTTTTTGTGTAAATCCACGCGCACAGCACACCCGCTGTTTTTAAATGAGCGTTTATTTTAAGAGGGCCCACAGAGTTTAGAGAAATCACAGATATGTTGCATCTCCTTTTAAGGTATGTTATATTTAATATTAAAGGTCATTCCGGGGTCAGCAGGTAATACGTACTGTGTAACATTGTCCTGAGTGTTGAGCAAGTGAGCGCGCGCCTTTACGCGTCCTCCATGACGCACTGCTGCACGTAGCTTTGTTCAGTGAGTGCAGCGGCTGGGGATTGCTCGCGTCCCACCAGCCTTACCTCTGAGGTTCCCTCTTCCTCTTGCCTCAGTGCCTCACCCTGTGCTGCCTCACGGACCTGGAGCCTACCTCACCCTCGCGTGTGGGGCCGCAGCCGGGGGACCTGGTGGCATGTGAGGGATGGAGGATGCTGTGAGGGCAGGGAGGTTTGGGGGCTATAGTGAGGGACTCGCATTAGTCAGAAGGCAGCCCCCACTGCAGCTTGGCTGTCCCCTGGGGTTGGAGGCGTTAGGAGAACAGTGACATCAGCAAGAAACCATCTGCAGGGAGCTGGGATTTGGAATTTTGAACAGTAAGGTCTACTGGAGTGCCTAAAAGCTAAGGAACCAAAGGTCAAACATTGGAGATTGGAGGTAACTAGGATAAAGCAGGGCTTCCTCTCTCAAAACAGGCTTTAGAGATAGTAGAGTTTTCTTTCCCATAACAGGGTGTTGGGACGTAAAGCTCCTCTGCATGGTTGAAGACACGTGGCCCTGCCCAGAGTGCCCAACTGTACAGTTGTCTGGATCCCTAATGCTGATTTTTGTTGTCATAGGTAAACACAGATGTTGCAAGTGCACTATGTCATACGCCTGTCTCACGGATTGTGGTCCTGCTGGACCAGGAGGGGCACCCAAAGCCCTATCCTCATACTGATGGTAATCTACCATCTTCATCAGGGTTTAAGCAGCGCAAGCACGGTGGTGGCAGCATACCATGTAGTGATTAGCAGTAGTGAGCAGGACGTACCCTGTGTCACTGGAGTGAGGCCTACAGGCTCACTCACCTCTTTAACAGTTCCACTGCCGTGTGCCTAACTCACCCTTGACCTACCTCAGGTGGATATAAAAGTGCTACGCAAGTCAGGAGTCATGACTGTGCTGGTTGTATGTGTGCCTGGGAAGGGTACAGTACAGGGATAGAGCAGTACGAAGGGTGGAGTGCGCATTTGGTGAGTGTGCGTGTGCTGACAGTATGGGTGCTTGAAAATAGCCCACCCTGGTATAATTGAGAAAATCTACAGTACTGCAGAAAGCATGCATATTAAATATTAAATATGTGTTGAATGTATGCATGTAGGAAAGTACCATCTTTCTTGGCATATTACCCCCAATTTTATGTATGTCAGTTTGTTTTTGCCTGTCTCACTGGGATCCTGCTAGCAAGGACCCCAGTGCTCATTGTTTGTGGCCTGTATGTGTATCCCTGTGTGGTGCCTAACTGTGTCACTGAAGCTCTGCTAATCAGAACCTCAGTACTTATGCTCTCTCTGCCTTTAAATTTGTCACTATAGGCTAGTGACCACTTTTACAAATTTCAATTGGCACACTGGAACACCTTTATCATTCTCTAGTATATGGTACCTAGGTACCCTGGGTATTGGGGTTCCAGGAGATCCATATGGGCTGCAGCATTTCTTTTGCCACCCATAGGGACCTCAGACAAACCTTTACACAGGACTGCCATTGCAGCCTGAGTGAAATAACACAGACGTTATTTCACAGCCATTTTCACTCCACTTAAGTAACTTATAAGTCACCTATATGTCTAACCTTCACTTGCTGAAGGTTAGGTGCAAAGTTACTAAGTGTGAGGGCACCCTAGCCATTTCCCCGGACTTTATGAGTGCGGGGACACCATTACACGTGTGCACTACATATAGGTCAATACCTATATGTAGCTTCACAATGGTAACTCTGAATATGGCCATGTAACATGTCTAAGATCATGGAATTGCACCCCCATTCCAAATCTGGTATTGGGGAGCCAATTCCATGCATCCTGGGGGCTCCACTATGGACCCCCAGTACTGCCAAACCAGCTCTCGGGGGGTTTCTCTGCAGCTACAGCTGCTGCCACCCCACAGACAGGGTTCTGCCCTCCTGGGGTGTGAGCAGCCCAGTCCCAGGAAGGCAGAACAAAGAATTTCCTCTGAGAGAGGGTGTTGCACCCTCTCTCTTTGGAAATAGGTGTTAAAGGCTGGGGAGGGGTAGCCTCTCTCAGCTTCTGGAAATGCTTTGAAGGGCACAGATGGTGCCCTCCTTGCATAATACAGTCTACACCGGTTTTGGGAGCCCCCAGTCCCTGCTCTGGCACGATACTGGACAAAGGAAAGGGGAGTAACCACTCCCCTGTCCATCACCACCCCAGGGATGGTGTACAGAGCACCTCCAGTGTGTCTCAGACCTCTGCCATTTTGTTTCCAGAGGTGTGGGGGCACTTGGAGGCCTCTGAGTGGCCAGTGCCAGCAGGTGACATCAGAGACCCCTCCTGATAGGTGCATACCTGACTAGGTGGCCAATCCTCCTCTGAGGGCTATTTAGGGTCTCTCCAGTGGGCTTTTCCTCAGATTACGACTTGCAAGAATTCATCAGGGTTCCTCTGCACTTCTCTCTTCGACTTCTGCCAAGGATCGACTGCTGACTGCTCCAGAATGCTTGCAAAACTGTAATAAAGTAGCCAGAAGACTACCAGCGGCATTGTAGCGCATAATCTTGCCGTCATTCTTGACTGTTTCCTGGTGGTGCATGCTCTGGGGGCTGCCTGCCTTCACCCTGTACTGGAAGCCACAAAGAAATCTCCTGTGGGTCGACAGAATCTTCCCCCTGCTTCAGCAGGCACCAAACTTCAGCTTCACCAGTACTCTGGGTCCCCTCTCATCCTGACGAGCGTGGCCCTTGGAACACAGGTGGTAGACCCAAGTGACCCAGACTGTCCAGTGGTTCAACTGTCCGAATTTGGAGGAGGTAAGTCCTTGCCTCCCCTCTCCAGACAGTAATCCTGTGCACCACGTGTTCTGCAGCTACAAGGGCTTCTGTGCACATTTCCAAGAAATCCTGCATGCACCGCTGAGCCTAGATCCCCAGCACTCTGTGCATGGGCTCTCCACGCTGCTGAGGGCCCCCTCTGTCGCCTCTCCCAAGTGGCGACATCCTGGTCCTTTCTGGGCCCGGGCAGCTCCCTTTTTCTCCAACCGTGACTCTTGCAGCTATCAAGGCTTGTTTGTGGTGCTTTGCCAAGGAAACAACTCTGCATCCTCCAGCAAGCCGTGGGACATCTTCTGCACGAAGAAGAAGTTCCTACCTCCTTCCATTGTTGCAAAACCTGCAGCTTCTTTCATCCGGAGGCAGCCATTTTGCACCTTCATCCAGGGTTTAGTGGGCTCCTGCCCCCCCCCCCCGGACACTTTTGTGACTCTTGGACTTGGTCCCCTTCCTTTGCAGGTCCTCAGGTCCACGAATCCGTATTCAGTGCTTTGTAGTCTGTTGTGGTCTTTGCAGAATCCGTTATCACGACTTTAGAGTGTTTCTGGGGAAATAGTAGTACTATACTCCTACATTCCAGGGTCTTGGGTCGGGGTATCTTTTACACCCTTAGTGTTTTCTTACACTCCCAGTGACCCTCTACACACTACACTATCCTAGGGGTCCATTCGTGGTTCGCATTCAACTTTGTTAGTATATGGTTCGTGTTGCCCTTAAGCCTATTGCATCCTATTGTATTCTACAGGGTTTGCACTATTTTTAGACTGTTTTACTTAACTGATTTGGTTAGTTGTGTATATTTTGTGTATATTACTTACCTCCTAAGGTAGTATATTTTTGGCACATTGTCACTAAAATAAAGTACCTTTATTTTTAGTAACACTGAGTATTGTCTTTCTTATGATATTGTGCTATATGATATAAGTGGTATAGTAGGAGCTTTGCATGTGTCCTAGTTCAGCCTTGGCTGCTCTGCTATAGCTACCTCTATCAGCCTAAGCTGCTAGAACACTACTACACTCTACTAATAAGGGATAACTGGACCTGGCACAAGGTATAAGGACAACTGGTACCCACCACAAGCCAGGCCAGCCTCCTACAATGCATATTAAATATGTGTTGAATGTATTGGTGCCTGTAATGTCACAATGCAGGAAACAGTGATGGGCAATAAGTGTTCTGTGAGTGTACACTGGATGCAAATGTGCTTGTAATGGTACATGATGTAGAGGACCAGGGTACCATTTTGGGAAATCCAGGCCTGACTGTTAAAAACATGAGGAGCAGAGGAATCCCCCCAAACAGATTTGTTTATCGCTGCATTCCTGTGAGCCAGGTGGTTGACACACTGGAGGAAGGAAGGAAGGGACTCTCCCTTTACACTTCCAAAGGTTGCTCTTTTATCAGTGATGGATCCCAAGGAAGGGGCCTGGACACATCTCAGGAAGGCAGATGATTCTCATAAGAGAATCAAAGAGAGTAGGGCTGGGAGCCTGGGAATAACCTTTCAACGCACACATCACTGCAGCTGATATCCAGGTGTGAACTCTGGTCAGTCCCATGGAGTGTGTTGTGGATCTAGCAACTTCAGAGTATTTTCTGCAGTGACAGACAGTCATTCAAGAGAGAAGAGGAAAAGGAAAAATATACACTACAAAGGAAGCAGAACTCCAACATAAACTACTCAGGCCCTAAATCATATTTAGTTTTTGGGAAAGGGCTATAAGTAGGAGAGGTTGAGACCTGAAAATTCGTCATCTGCCAAGCAGCCGCATAGACTGTGTGAGAAGGGGAAGCTCTGCAAGATGTCTTCCTGTGACCAGGACTGTGAGTAAAGGCCTGCTAGTATCCTGCTGGGTGAGGGGACATCACCCCAGGAAAATTAAGATCACATGCCTGGGACCTCGAGCACCAGTGCCTGCCTGCTTGCCAAGACAATGTGCCCTCTGAGGAAGAGGAGGGCATTGGAGGGAGTGAAGAGCAGTTTGGAACCCTACAGAGAAGACTCCCTAATTGAAGTGATGAGGGAACGGCTGTGCACCGATCAGGTGGTTGCCCCGTGTGCAGTCTTGACTTGGCAACACCTGTGTACCAGAAGAGGGCTGCTGTGGACAGGTAGATTACCTGCATGCTAAGCATCGTACAGGGATTGCCAAGTCCATAACACCACTTTGCAATGACCCCATATGCCAGAAGGGGCCACCACTGAAGTTACTGCTGCTAAAGTGCCAAGACAAGTAACTGTTGAAGTGGAGGCAATTCCAATAGGGGAGTCAGCAGTTGATGTGTAAAGTACCTCAGCAACCCTGTATGCCAGGAGGGGCCACTGGTACCAACGGTGCCAGGCAGCTTTTTAGCCATTGCTTGAGGAAAGACTGAGGCTGCCCCTGACTGACCCCCGAGGACTGTGGAGGATGTCACAGATTAGACTGCACACTCAATGGGCTCCAATCAGGAGCTGAAGGACTAGATCCCCCCCCCCCCATGCAGGGATGATTTACTTACTGCATTTTCAAGAGCTCAGATCAGTCAAGCTGGCAGCACCACGTGGGAAGAGAACTTACACCTGCCAGGAGATGTTGTGTGTACTGTGAGAAGTCTGACTTATTCAAACAAGATCAATACTCCCAGGTGTAGTAAAGTACCATCTTGCCTGGCATGTTACCCCCATATTTCACTGTATATATGTTGTTTTAGTGTATGTGTCACTGGGACCCTGCCAGCCAGGGCCCCAGTGCTCATAAGTGTGCCCTGTATGTGTTCACTGTGTGAAGACTAACTGTCTCACTGAGGCTCTGCTAACCAGAACCTCAGTGGTTATGCTCTCTCTGCTTTCCAAATTGTCACTAACAGGCTAGTGACCAATTTCACCAATTCACATTGGCATACTGGAACACCCTTATGATTCCCTAGTATATGGTACTGAGGTACCCAGGGTATTGGGGTTCCAGGAGATCGCTATGGGCTGTAGCATTTCTTTTGCCACCCATAGGGAGATCTGACAATTCTTACACAGGCCTGCCAGTGCAGCCTGAGTGAAATAACGTCCACGTTATTTCACAGCCATTTACCACTGCACTTAAGTAACTTATAAGTCACCTATATGTCTAACCTTTACCTGATAAAGGTTGGGTGCTAAGTTACTTAGTGTGTGGGCACCCTGGCACTAGCCAAGGTGCCCCCACATCGTTCAGAGCAAATTCCCCGGACATTGTGAGTGCGGGGACACCATTACATGCGTGCACTATACATAGGTCACTACCTATGTAACTTATAAGTCACCTATATGTCTAACCTTCACCTGGTGAAGGTTGGGTGCAAAGTTACTTAGTGTGTGGGCACCCTGGCACTATCCAAGGTGCCCCCACATCGTTCAGGGCAAATTCCCCGGACTTTGTGAGTGCGGGGACACCATTACACGTGTGCACTGTACATAGGTCTCTACCTATGTACAGCATCACAATGGTAACTCCGAACATGGCCATGTCATATGTCTAGGATCATGGAATTGTCACCCCAATACCATTCTGGCATTGGGGGGACAATTCCATGATCCCCGGGTCTCTAGCACAGAACCTGGGTACTGCCAAACTGCCTTTCCCGGGGTTTCACTGCCGCTGCTGCCAACCCCTCAGACAGGTTTCTGCCCTCCTGGGGTCCAGCCAGGCCTGGCCCAGGAAGGCAGAACAAAGGACTTCCTCAGAGAGAGGCTGTTACACCCTCTCCCTTTGGAAATAGGTGTCAGGGCTGGGGAGGAGTAGCCTCCCCCAGCCTCTGGAAATGCTTTGATGGGCACAGATGGTGCCCATCTCTGCATAAGCCAGTCTACACCGGCTCAGGGATCCCCCAGCCCTGCTCTGGCGCGAAACTGGACAAAGGAAAGGGTCAGTGACCACTCCCCTGACCTGCACCTCCCAGGGGAGGTGCCCAGAGCTCCTCCAGCGTGCCCCAGACCTCTGCCATCTTGGATTCAGAGGTGTGCTGGCACACTGGACTTCTCTGAGTGGCCAGGGCCAGCAGGTGACGTCAGAGACTCCTTCTGATAGGCTCTTACCTGTGTTACTAGCCTATCCTCCTTCCTAGGTAGCCAAACCTCCTTTTTTGGCTATTTAGGGTCTCTGCTTTGGGGGATTCTTCAGATACTGAATGAATGAGCTCACCAGAGTTCCTCTGCACTTCTCTCTTCACCTTCTGCCAAAGGATCGACCGCTGACTGCTCAGGACACCTGCAAAACCGCAACAAAGTAGCAAAGACGACTACTGCAACCTTGTATCGCTGATCCTGCCGCCTTCTCGACTGTTTTCCTGGTGGTGCATGCTGTGGGGGTAGCCTGCCTCCTCTCTGCACTAGAAGCTCTGAAGAAATCTCCCGTGGGACGACGGAATCCTCCCCCTGCAACCGCAGGCAACAAAAGACTGCATCACTGGTCCTCTGGGTCCCCTCTCAGCATGACGAGCGTGGTCCCTGGAACTCAGCAACTCTGTCCAAGTGACTCCCACAGTCCAGTGACTCTTCAGTCCAAGTTTGGTGGAGGTAAGTCCTTGCCTCCTCACGCTAGACTGCATTGCTGGGTACCGTGTGATTTGCAGCTGCTCCGGCTCCTGTGCACTCTTCCAGGATTTCCTTTGTGCACAGCCAAGCCTGGGTCCCCGACACTCTAACCTGCAGTGCACAACCTCCTGAGTTGTCCTCTGGCGTCGTGGGATCTCCTTTTGTGACTTCGGGTGAGCTCCGGTTCACTCTTCTTCGTAGTGCCTGTTCCGGCACTTCTGCGGGTACTGCCTGCTTCTGTGAGGGCTCCCTATCTTGCTGGGCGCCCCCTCTGTCTCCTCATGCAATTGGCGACATCCTGGTCCCTCCTGGGCCACAGCAGCATCCAAAAACCCTATCCGCGACCCTTGTAGCTAGCAAGGCTTGTTTGCGGTCTTTCTGCATTGGAACACCTCTGCCAGCTTCTTCACAACGTGGGACATCCATCCTCCAAAGGGAAAGTTCCTAGTCCTCTTCGTTCTTGCAGAATCCACAGCTTCTACCATCCGTGGCAGCTTCTTTGCATACTCAGCTGGCATTTCCTGGGCATCTGCCCAATCTCGACTTTGTCGCGACTCTTGGACTTGGTCCCCTTGTTCCACAGGTACTCTCGGCCAGAAATCCACCTTTGTTGCATTGCTGGTGTTGGTCTTCCTTGCAGAATTCCCCTATCACGACTTCTGTGCTCTCTGGGGAATATAGGTGCACTTTACACCTACTTTTCAGGGTCTTGGGGTGGGCTATTTTACTAACCCTCACTGTTTTCTTACAGTCCCACCGACCCTCTACAAGCTCACATAGGTTTGGGGTCCATTCGTCGTTCGCATTCCACTTTTGGAGTATATGGTTTGTGTTGCCCGTATACCTATGTGCTCCTATTGCAATCTATTGTGACTGTACATTGCTTGCATTACTTCCTTTTGCTATTACTGCATATTTTTAGTATTGTGTACATATATCTTGTGTATATTTGCTATCCCCATACTGAGGGTACTCACTGAGATACTTTTAGCATATTGTCATAAAAATAAAGTACCTTTATTTTTAGTATATCTGTGTATTGTGTTTTCTTATGATATTGTGCATATGACACCAGTGGTATAGTAGGAGCTTTGCATGTCTCCTAGTTCAGCCTAAGCTGCTCTGCTATAGCTACCTTCTATCAGCCTAAGCTGCTAGAAACACCTCTTCTACACTAATAAGAGATAACTGGACCTGGTGCAGAGTGTAAGTACCCCTTGGTACCCACTACAAACCAGGCCAGCCTCCTGCACCTGCAGTCAGGGTACTGGCCACAACGCTGATTGCTTATGTGCTGCAGGAGTGGGTAAGACTTGAACTGCACCTGTTGGGCCCCAGGAGACTCGCTGCTGAAGGTGCGGCGGCACCACAGATAGTTTTGACTATATTCCTAAAGAGTCAAAGTGTCGGGAACTCTTGAGTACAGTCTAGTCATGAGCATTCCCTGGATGTTCCCACCATTCAAAGGGGAATATCCTTGACCATGTTACAAGGAAGTGGGTTGGGCAGGGATTTGCCTGACAAAAGCTTGAGACCTGACCTCAAGGAGATGGCGTTGTTCCTAATGAAAGCTATTAATCCGTGTAGAGTAAGAAACAAAACTTGGCGACCTGGCTGCTCATCCTACTCCCGAAAATTGCATCAACCTCCTGTCTTCTGTAGGACTTGCACTGCCTTAAGGTCGAGAAACAGATCCAATTTTAAGGTCTGTGCTCTGTGCACAGAGCCATATCTGGAGGTGGACCCCTATATCTCTACGAATGGTGAGACCCTATCAAACGGCTCGAGCTCTACGTTCCAGAGATCTATCCTTATTCAGGGGTCCAAGAGTTAAATGGACTCATATGGGAGGACGGTCCTTTGCCTACCAGGGCCTTAAGCTCTGGAATCACCTTCCACAAACATTGAGAAGCTGTACCTTACTGACTACTTTTCAGAAACAGTTGAAGACCTGGATGTTTTGAGTTAGTAGGGTCTGGATGCACCGTATGTGCCCCCAAGCGCTGTGAATCCTTGTGTGGGTAGCTGTTGCACTATATAAGCTCTAATAATAATAATACTAATAATAATTATAATCATCATAACATTCTTCTTTTTTCTTATTAAAGCAAGTGTTTTACTGCACATTGGTTTATTGGCAATACTATATGCACTGAGAGTTATGCATCATGTTAATTAAACTGCATCTACACTCCCCATGGGTCCACCGAGGGAGCCTTTGCCTGGTCGTCCACAGCTACCACTGAGAGTCAAGCGCAGACGGAGTACTTGTCCCAGGTGGTTAGGATCCATAGTAGGTCGGGCTCCGGTACATCATGAGTAAAATGCCTCAACCTCCATGGTTGGGCCCCCTATCCCCTGTGTTCCTTCGTGGCCCTCTGAAAGGGGTCTGACCCAGGTTTATTTTAAAACCCAGAAAAGCATAAAAAATGTAAAGCCTTGGTTTAGAGGGGAAAGTCTATCATTAAAGCATTTTGACATAATTGTTAAAAAAATTATAGATGAATACAGTATTGAAGCTTATGTGATTGTCAATTGGCCCCAATAGCTAAAAATAACTAAAAGAAAATACCTCTGATTTCTTTGTTTTTTTCCCAACATCCTTCAGTTGTATGGCACCCAAAAACTAATGATGGCTGATCCTATATCTGTGTCAATACCAGCAGTAGACAAAAGCCTGAGTAAATCTGAATTGGTGCACAAGGAAATGCTGCAAAGAACTTGTACCATGCAGATCACAGAACTGCATTTTATGTGCATGGCTCAGTGGGCTACTGCTTTTGTCACAGAGATTCTTATATTACTTGCAGTTCATAAGTTACAATCTTAATAAAACACAGTGACCTATGAACTGTCATCAAAGAGTTGCATGCAAACTTCATAGTATAGGTCAGAACCTTATCTGTTTTCTCCAGTCTTTCCTTATCCTAATGTTGCTAAAATGGGTTCATTTGGGTAGAAATTCATCCTAATTAGTAAAGTCAACCTCAACCACTGTGGTATGTTTTACATCTTTGGTTTGTGCTTCTCCAGACCAAACACTCTCAAAATATATTATGGATGGTATTTGAGTTCTCGCCTTGTAATCCTCTGCCTTATGTAATATTTCCCATGTACTGACTTACAAATGCATGACTCACTGTCTCTGCAGAATGTGTGTGTGTGATGTAAACTGCTCTGATACCCTACACTGGTATAAGTAGCGCTATAAAATGAAATGCATGTGAGAGAGGGGCTCTAGAGAGATGACGGGCATTGTTGGAGTAATTGTGAGAGAATCTGTGGAGAAGGAGGCCTTTGGGGAGGCACCAATAATGATTGTCACAGTGGGATCCAAGAGCGCTAAAGCGGGCGCTGCCTCTCATCCTGCATACACACTGCACAGAGCGGCCAGTTTCTAGACAGGCCTATTGAGGTGGAGCTCCTTTCAAGGGGCAATGGCGGTGAGCAGTGCCTGACCCTATTATGGCTGACTATATGTGTCTGGTCCAGGGTCACAGAAAGAGTGCTATGTGCCCTAATGCAAGAAACAACTGCCCCCATCTCCTGGTTTGATTGTAATAAAGTCTCTATTTAGGGTGGTGTGGGCCCCTCCCATTCCTCAACTCTAGTGCTATTGCACCCTCTGCACTAATCCTGGCTATGCTCTTGTCTTAGTCATGTGACCTTGGCCTCTCTTATCCTCCTGTTCCCTATATTATCAGGATCTTATGTTAGATCTGCTGTCATAAACTGAGAGTTGTGTGTGGCAGGTACCCTGACAGCACCATCTGGAAAGTACCAAACACCCCAGTACTCAGCAGCCCCTGGAGAGGCTCTGACTCCCCAACGGGGAGCAGCTTGAAGTCCGCTGGAAGCATCAGTGACTCTATGGGATCCTACAATGGACCCATTGGGGACATGCATAACCCACAGAGAACATCCAGAACCCTATGGAGAGCTTCAAGTGTTCCTGAATAGTGGAAGCACCCATCCTCCCAGAGGAGGCCCTAGTGCCATGGGAAGCACCATTGCACTGTGGAAAGCACTTACTGCTTCGCAGGGTGCAGTGAACCCCCTATGCAAGAACCTATCACCCATTGAACAACACCCTGTGTGAAGGTAACAGTGTCCTGTGTAACACTTAGCAGTGGCAGCGCTCGCAGGCAGAACTTGCAGCATGTGGTGCTCTTGTTAGAAGCAGGGAGCTTCACCACCTGAATAGATCCAAAATCTAGGCCAAGGATAAGCAGCAGTGACAGGACATTATTTTTCTTTTCTGTCTTCCTTCAGATGCTCTAAATAGTGTTACTCACATGATTCTGGCAAATGCCCTATTTGCAGTTTGCCCAGTGTTAATGTTATCCCATTAGAAGTGAGATGGTTGCATCTGAAAGGCTATCTCTGCCCCCTCACCTACTGGGATGTTTAACCAGTGATTGCTTAAAAGAAACAAGCATTGGCAAAGTCAACAGGTCTCTGCAAACCAAGAGCTATTGGCGTTGTCAATGTTAATGGTTTTTAGCCATGCTGAATAGCAGTGGCATTTACCAAACACAAGATATGCCTTCTGTCCTTCGGAAAGTGGAGTACCTTTATATGAGAAGTAATAGTAACAACTTATTTAGCTTTTAGAAAAAGCTAAATTCTGTATTTAGGGCTATGTAAATATATAACTATCATGTGGAGTTTATTTGTACGCAATTATTAACAGCATATAATATTGTGGGTTCTTGTGCTCATACATGCTGCTAGAGCTAGGAAGTGCACGTGCTCCTTGTGTAAATTGTATTGGTGATTGGTTTCTCCATGATTGGCATATTTGATTTACTAGTAGGTCCCTAGTACAGTGCACTGGGTGTGCCCAGGGCCTGTAAACAATATGACACTAGTGGACCTGCAGCACTGAGCCCAAAGGGTAACATGGGGATTGCCTTGAAATATCCTTTAAATGCAATTTCCAGATATGGAGTTTGGGGTCTCTGAACTTACCATTTAAAAATACATCTTTTGGTGAAGTTTATTTTTGAATTGTTAGTTTGAAAATGCCTATTTTACAAAGTGGGCATTTTCTTGCTTAACCATTATGTGCCTCTGCCTGCCTGTGGAATACACATCTGCATAAGGATGACAGTTGGGCTGTTTGTGTATTCACTCTAGACAGTCACACAAAGGGAGCTGAGGTGTGTCCTCCATATTCTAATGGCCCATCACCAGGCTGATGGGTCTTCCTTAGCTAGAGTGGTGGGAGGAGCACTTCAATAGGGCTGTGCCTGTCATCACACAAAGCAGTTTCCAACCCCCTGGAGTGTGTCTGGGGCCAGGGCAGGGAAAGGGAGGGTCTAGTGCACTACAAAGACTTCTCTTTGAAGTTTGCCTACTTCAAAGACAGAAATGGGTATAAGTACCAGACCTCTAAGCCCACATGGTTAGAACACTTCTGGACTGAGGACATTCTGCCTGTTGCTTTTCTTGCGCTGGCATGCGGCTTGCTGCTTCTGTCCTGGGAGTGAAAGGACTGGGCTTTGCTTTCTTCATTCTGCTTTCTAAGGTTCTCCAAGGGCTTGAACTGATCTTGCCTTCTGTTAAGCAGTCTCAGGGATATAAAAAACTTCACCTGCCAGCGCCTGGGCTCTCTTGCTGAGAGTACTGACTTTCGAAGTGGCGCCATACCCACTTCCGGGGCCCTTGGAAGTGAGCTCTGGTACAACTAAGAAGAAACTAAGCATATCAACTCCTGAGCGACTTCAGAACCGGTGCCACTGTCCGACTCCATGCCACCACCTGCACCAGAGCCGTGGTCCCCGCTGAGTGCAATGACCGTGACCTGCAACATAGGCCCAACACCGCCACATGGCTTCGAATTTCCGCCACAGTGTGAGTTCTGAGTGCCGGGCCCCCGACACCCAGGACACCCGACTCCAATTGCGCCACCGCACCTGTCGCCCTGTGGTGTGATTGCAACTACGCAAAGTCGATGCCTCGTATCTTGAGCTACCCAGCCAGGTCATAAGGAACTGACGCCTCGCCACTGACGCTGCATCACCTCCCCTGCAACCGTAAGGAACAGACACCTCACTTCCCCTACCTAGCAGGTAGGAACTGATGCCTCACATTCCTGGTACCAGTAAGGAACCAACACCACACTGGCCCCAGTGATGACTCACCTCCCCAACTCCGAGCAATGTCTTTGTTTCCTCATTGTTTTTCAAGGTACTGTACCTGGGGTCCGTACAACTCCATGACCGCCCTTCACTCCCTTGTAAGTGTCATCGGACTGTAACGACTCTGTCAAGATGCCATGATAGCCCCAGTTGGAGTTAGTATGTTTATAAGCGCTTTACTAAGATTTAATCTTTAAAAATGCGTATGTTGACTTGTGTATGTTGGAATTTTGTTGTTTTGGACTTGTTTTACTTAGATAAATATTGGGTATTTTTCTAAACTGGTCTGGAGTACTTTTGTGGTGTTTTCACTGCATTAATGTCTGTGTGTGTACAAATACTTTACACATTGCGTCTGAGATAAACCAGACTGCTCGTGCAGGGGTTATCTTAGCTGTGTGACTTTCTTATCTTGACCAGAGTGAGGGTCCCTATTTGGACACGGTGCAAACCACTGCCAACTCGGGCCCCTATTTCTGACACCTGGAGAATCTATAGATGATTTTGTGTCCCTTTAAGGAGCTTGGAGGTTGTGTGTAATTATTGTGACTTTCGAGATGAAATCAATCAAGATCAGCTAATTGAAAGACCAATAATCGCAGAATCTAGGAAAAATGTTGTTGATGGACAATCCAGTTGTACAATTTGCTCTAACCACTGCCAGAAGCTTTGAAAACGCTAACAAATATTTCAAAGAATTGTCAAAATCGTTGGACGGTTTGCAGTGTAAGGAGATAAAAGCTCAATGTGGGACGGATACCTATAAGGATACTGTCAGGAAATCTCAACCCAAAATGGACAATCCTCAGGATGTCAGGAAAGATATTTACAATTTAGTTTGTTTCAGGTGTGGTAGTCATAGCCACATTGGATTGGTAGAGAATTGCCGAGCCATTCATTCTGTGTGTTTTGAAGGTAATTACAAAGGTCATTACGCAAGAGTGTGCCACGCTGTAGGTGTACAGAAAACACCTGTAGCCAACATTAATGAGCAATATAACCAGGATGTGGATAATGAGGTAATTTTGTGCATTGAGGGACAGTTGAATGAGAGTGATGCACAATAGGTAATTTCATTACACAGCTTTAAGAGAAAACTGCCTTAATGTAAAATGCTAATTAATGAAATAGAAGTTTGTTTACTGGCCAATTCAGGTTCACTGTTTACTCTTATTGGTCCTGACACTTTTAAGAGTTTGCAACCATTACCTCTGGGTAAACTGTCAGTAAAATGATTTGCTTATGGGGGCAACCAAATTGAGTTTGTTGGGGAGTTTGAGGCCACTTTGGAATTCGAAGACAAGTGTGCGTTGTGTAAAATGAATGTGTCTAAGGAAGGATTGAATTGGCTGGGATGGAATGATCAAGGAGATGTCGGCATTATTCTTGATTCCAACTATCCTGATCAAGCTATTTCCAAGAAAAAGGCTGTATGAGAATAGACCAGTGTGTGATATTTATGTGAATTCTGTGAATTCATGGTTTGAAGATGTCCCTAAAGTTTTCTCAAATTCTTTGGGAAAACTAAAGGGGTTTTGTCACAAAATAGTGTTGACTGATGAAGCTGTTCCCGTGGTGCATAAAGTTTGTTGTGTATCATGTCTCAGGGAGGTGTTAGCCAAACAACTGGACAAGCTGTGCAAGTTGGATATCATTGAATCGATTGAGTGTTCTGATTAGCTTTCACCTGTAGTCTTGACGCACAAAGGTGATACGCCCTTCTGTTTATGCATTGATCTCCGTGATCTCAAATGCTACATATGGGTGGATCGTAAACCGTTTGCTTAACATATCAGAAATGTTGAGCACATTGAAGGATGGAAAGAAATGTACAACTCTTCAAATGTCCACCACTTACCATCAGATGCAATTAACTGGGGATTGCAGACACCTTACTTCCTTTGTAACGCCGGAGGGTGCACATAAACACAGATGCATGTCGTTTGGCCTGGCATCTATATCCTCAGTATTCCCAAAGAGTAATGAGGCTCATGCTTAAGGATGATGAGGACGTGTTGTATTTTCAAGATAGTGTGTTGGTGCCAGGAGATGATGTGAAGATACATGATGAGAGATTGAAATGGGTACTGGTAAAGCTGCAGGATCATGGTCTGACATTGGGCATCAACAAGTGAAGATTCAGTAAGGATGGGGTGGACAATTTGGGCCATCATATTTCTCAGCAAGGGGTACAACCTAAAATACAAATCTTGGAGGTGATTGAAAAAAATCATGTACCCAGTGACAAGGACCAACTGAGATCATTTCTGGGTCTGGTTGAATTTTTTTCTAAATGCAGGCAATATTTTGCTGACAAGACATCCTCACTAAGGCGGTTGATGAAGAACGGGACAAGGCATGTGTGGAATGAAGCATTTGGTCGGCTTTCGAGAATGTTCATTTGGACATTGTTAATGCATTCTCTCTGAAACCTTTTGTTACTAGGAATGAAAGTGTGATAATAATGGATTCCAGCAATACATGCTTAGGCACTGTGCTTATGCAAAAAAAGGTTGAATGGAAGAGAGGAAGCAATAGCTTTCGCCTCAAGGGCACTTCATGGAGCAGAGGCTTCATACTCTACCATTGAGAAGGAAGCTTTGACACCCTGGTGGGCGGCACAACATTTTAAAACCTACATGTGGAGTGGGCATTTCACCATCCACATGGACCATTAACTTTTGGTAAATTTGTTTACCACAAAGAATGCCGGAAATGCCATGCCTAGAATAGCCAAATAGCAGTGCCAGTTACAGGAATTCGATTTTGAAATTGAGTATTTTCAGGGCAAGAAAAACATTGTGGCAGACTGTTACATCTGCCTGTGTCTGGTGATGAGTCTGAGAAGGTCAGGGTAGAGGACATTGACATGATTTGTACCTTGGGAGTGTGTCAGGAGTTTTCAAGGGTGTTTTACGTGAGGCGGAATGGAGAAGAGATTTGGAAATGGACAATGTCTTGACTCAGGTGAAGAGTTGTATTGTGCCCGGTTGGGCTGATACTAAGATGGTCGGGTCAGAGTTTAAATCATTTCTCCAAGTATCACAGGAGTTGACTCTGGAAAATGGTTTGCTACGTCATGTGTAATGGTTGTGCCATTGGAATTACAAGGGTGTGTATTGAAATTAGCTCATGAGAGACACGTAGGGATCCAAGCCATGAAGTTGAATTTTGGTGTACTGGTGTTGACAAGGCAGTAGAGACTTATGTTAGGGACTGTAGTGTATGTGCAGTGAGTGATAAACCACAAGTGATGCATCAATTCTTGGTCACACCTATTGAGGTATGTATGGCACCATGGCATAAATTGGCCTTCAACGTTTCAGATCCACTTTGAAATTTAGGAGAGGCATCTAAGTATGCCATAATATTGACTGGTTATTTAAGTAAGTGGCCTGAGGTGAAATTTGTGAGCACCTTTAGTATACATGTTATCATACAATTTCTGCAGGATGTATTTGAAGGAAGGCAATCGAAGTGGGTTGGTGGCTGATAGTGGAACGCAGTTCGTCTCAGTTGAGATGGAATAATGTTTACATGAGGCAATAGTTTTACACATTAGAACTGCTCTTTATTACCCTAAAAGCAATGGAAGAGTTGAACGATTTAATCATACTCTGAAAGGAAATTTGCAGTTGACCTTTATAAACAAACTTAATTGGAGAAAGGTGATTAATGACATGATTTGGGCAATGAGAGCCACCTCTCATAACAGCACAGGTGTTCCCCTTTTATTTTGTTGAGAGGGCATGTGCCAGGTGCCAAGCTTTGGGGGAGTGGAAAGGTTCTCATCACATTCATCCTAAATCACTACAAGGAATTGAGGATGTGAGGAGGTGTATTCAGACCATGATTGATGGTACTGATGGGGATAGGAGAGGAGTGCAGGACGAGTTTCAGAAGGGCTGTTGGGTACGTGCGAGAAAACCTAGTCATGTGGTTTCTGTGGAGTCTACGTTTACTTCTCCTATTCAAGTTGTGGACGTTTGGTCGAATGAGGTGCATACAAGCGATGATAGAGTCTGGAATAAAGAAAGATAGTGATTGTACCTTAGGGGCAATTGGATGCTGTGAAATGGAGAATTGGTTGTGATTCTGGAGTTTGTGTTTCGGTGAAGAGTTAAACACATGAGTGTTGCCCAAGAAGGAAACACTGTATTCATGCATACTTTAAGGGCTATGTTATGCATTGATTCTGACACCTTTTCTTATGTTTCTGTGCATGGCGCTTATATTCACTTTGATTTCTGACTACCTTACATTTAAAGCAGAAGATATGTCGGGTGCTATTCTATGTCTTTTTCTTTAAAGGCTATGGGTGGTATGTGGAATGTGGAGGGGATTCAGAGAGCGGCAGTTGGATGCGTTCATGTGCAGTGAGGTGATCATCTTTGGGTGGTCATCTTTGTTCCCACTAATAAAGTAATATCACAGATACCTTGTCTCTGTGTCTGTATTGTGCACTGTCACATTCTTTCCCCCTTTAATTAGTGACCCAATGGGCACATCAGTTGTCTAGTACCACCTCCACAAAGCTTATATTGTTGTTTTTTGATGAGGCAAAATGATGGCCTATTGTACCATATACTAGAGAGGTTTCTGTACAATGCATATCCTGAACTGAACTACTTCAAGGTGCTCTCAAATGTAATGATCACAGAAAATGAGGCAGAAGGAAGTAACTTATTGCCCAAGGTCACCCAGTTTAAACAAGCTGTGAAGCTGTGACTGGAACCAGGGTCGTTGGGTCAGGGCTTAACAACTAGTCTTTGCACTGAGTCCAACAAAAGCTTCAGACTGTTCTGGGCATATTATGCAAGTGCATCAAAATAGCTGTTGTAGTTTTATAGGAACTCTCAACAGCATTTGAAATACTGTTCTTCATAGCAGAGCTACACACTGATCAGAAACAGTGCAAGCTTTCAACCTCAGAGGACAGGTGCAACTAGAGTAGCATCAGCGCAAGTCTTTCCCATCACAGGACAGGTACAGATCGGGCAGCAGCAGTGCTAGCTTTACTTCGGGATAATGTTGTAGTGGCAAAGTCCGTTTCCTTCTATCACAAGAAAGCAATTGTGTAATCTTGCATTTCCTGCGGAACAGATCCGGCAGGACAGACTAGTACAAGCTTTCTTCTCTCACAGAACATACAGAGTTAAGGCATGAATGACATGTAGGTTACAGGCAGATGAATGTATAGGTGGCTGAATTAATAAATATGCGAGCCCGGACACCATATTCACTTAGGTGATTCCACGTCAAGGTCCGGAAATTCCTGCTGCCGTCACTTGGAGACCAGCTGTTGTGTTGATTCTTTAATGTTCTGTGTATTGCGAAGTAGCCGTCACCTAGTAGGTCACTGTTATTTGGAGCAGCCCAGGCACACAGTCTAAGTCAATATGCTCTAGGCTGGCAGACACGTGCCAAACTCTTTCAAAAGATTCTGAATGTTCCTGCTCGAGGCACTGGGCAATCCAAGGCTCGGTGCTGCACCTGTTCAAAATCTTGAGGGCCCCCAGTAACATGCAGTGTTCCTTATGAAGGACACCCTATGATCACACGCTTCAGGCAGGAGAAGCTTCACCCCATAGGAAGCACCCAGTAACCTATGGAGGGCATGTTATATCAATTATGGGGCACACCCTATGGTTGTTGAGTTCACCCTATAGGATGCACCCAGTAACTTAAGGAAAGCATATAATAGTAATTATAGAGCATACCCTATGATTGTAGGGTTTACCTAGGAAAAAGAACCTTCATCCTAAAGGACGCAAGCAGTAACCTATGTAAAGCACATAGTATCAGTTATGAAACGGAAGAAGGTTCACCCTATAGGAAGCACCCAGTAACCTATGGAGAGCATGTCATATCAATTATGGGGCACATACTATGGTTGTAGAGTTCATATTACAGGATGCACCCAGTAACCTATGGAAAGCACATAGTATCAGTTTATGAGACAGAAATGTTTTCACCCTATAGGATGCACCCAGTAACCTATGGAAAGCACATAGTATCAGTTATGAGACAGAAGACATTTCTCCCTATAGGATGCACCCAGTAACGTATGGAAAGCATATAGGGCCACATGTAGGAAAGTCAGAGATTGCGACTCGGAAATTGCGAGTCAGTCCGACTCGCTATGGGGCCGCAAAGACCCACCTCATCAATATTCATGAGGTGGGTCGCATTTTGTGACCCCATAGCGAGTCCCTGCACTCACAGGGATGGTGGCCTGCTGAAGTCAGCAGACCTCCATGTCTGTGACTGCTTTTTAAATAAAGCAGTTTTTTTTTTCATTTTGCAACCCGTTTTCCGTAAAGGGCTGAAACCATTTGGTTTCGTTTTTTTCAGAGTAGGCAGTGGTCCATGGGACCACTGCCTGCTCTGAAAAAATATTATTGTCGACATTCACAAAGGGGAAGGGGTCCCATGTGGACCCCTTCCCTTTTGCGAATGAGTTACCACCAGTGTGACACTGGTGGTAACTGCGAGTTGCTTTGCGACCGCATTCGTGGTCACAAAGCAATTCTGAATTGCGATGCGAGTCGCAAATAGGAAGGGAACACCCCTTCCTATTTGCGAGTCGCATTCACAAATTGCGAGTCGGTACCGACTCGCAATTTGTGAATGTGCATCGCGTGAGGCCGTTTGCATGGCGCAAACTGCGATTTTCGCAAACGGCTTGCAACATCTGGCCCATAGTTTCAGTTATGAGACGGAAAAGGTTTCATGCCATAGGATGCACTCAGGGACCTAAGGAAAGCACATAGTATCAGCTATGAGACTGAAGAAATTTCACCGTATAGGATGAACTCAGTAACCTATGGAAAGCACATAGTATAAGTTATGAGACGGAAGACATTTCACCCTATAGGATGCACCCAATAACCTATGGAAAGCATGTAACATCAGTTATAGGGCATACCCTATGGTTGTAGAGTTCACCTAGAAAGAACCACCTTCACCCCATAGGATGCACCCAGTAACCTATGGAAAGCACATTGAATCAATTATGAGAAGGAAGAGGTTTCACCCTATAGGATGCACCAAGTAACCTATGGGAAGCACATAGTATCAGTTATGAGACGGATGAGACTGAAGAAGTTTCTCCCTATAGGACGCACCCAGTAACCTATGGAAAGCACATAGCATCAGTTATGAGACGGAAGAGGTTCCTCCCTATAGGCTGTACCCAGTAACGTATAAAAAGCACATAATATCAATTATGAGACGGACGAGGTTTCACCCTACAGGCTGCACCAAGTAACCTATGGGAAGCACATAGTATCAGTTATCGGCAGTGGTCGAAGTGGGTGGGATCTAAGGTGCACGACGTGCCCATATTTTATTTTAATTTAAGAAACACAGTTCCTCTATTTTTTGTGAAAAGACAGGCGCCCCGGGATGGATATTTCAGAGAGCTGAAATGCTTCAGTTGAAGGGTTAGGCAGGGGTCTCCAGTGATGTGACACCCAGGGATGGGCAGACAGCCACACAAGCCTTCCTGCCAGGGAGCTGCGGCCTGAAAGAAATGTAAATGTGCACACCTGGTCAATCTGCAACTGTGAAGGATTCTCGGAGCCGGAATTGGCTTTAATGAACGGAATCCCTTGAAGCTCCCTGGTGACACAGATTTTTTCTTTTTGAGTGCTATTGCAAGGGAGTGACCAGCTGAGCTGTGAAGAGTTTGCTTTTAAAGGACAGATCAAATAAATTGGGATTTTGGAAGCACTTTGTTACCGTAACCCTTTGTGTGCGTTTTCTAGCAGCCTAACCTCTACCATGTGTAATGCGTGCTTACAAATGGTGACTTACCTATTCACAGCGCTGGTTGTCACAGGCTGGGACCTCGTAGCACTGAACACCACCCCACACATCACCTACACCACCCCATGGCACGGCAAAGACACCCCAGGTTCTCGGAGGAGGAGCTCAGGGTCATGGTGGAGGAAATCGTCCGGGTAGAGCCACAGCTATTTGGAGCACAGGTGCAGCACACCTCAGTTGCAAGGAAGATGGAGCTATGGCGAAGAATAGTCGACAGGGTCAACGCAGTGGGACAGCACCCAAGAAACCGGGACGACATCAGGAAGAGGTGGAACGACCTACGGGGGAAGGTGCGTTCCATGGTCTCAAGACACCACATCGCGGTACAGCGGACTGGCGGCGGAACCCCACCTCCTCACCCACAACTAACAACATGGGAGGAGCAGGTCTTGGCTATTCTGCATCCTGAGAGCCTCGCAGAAGTCGGTGGAGGAATGGACTCTGGTAAATCAAATCTTAACTATCATATCCCCCACCCTACCTGCATGCTATCACAGACCCCCACCCTCGCCCCCTCCCCTATCACTTCAACTCCTCACAAATGTACTAATAACACAAACCACACATCCCAACACCAAGCCCTGCATGACACAACAAAGCATGGACACCCATCACTAAAGCATGCCCACTGCACATACCCATAACACCCCCCTCAACCATCAACACACAAGCCCCCATACAGGAATGCTAGCACTCGGGTACCCGGTCACCCACCCATTGCACACCATGACACACACAGATGCAATAATCATGCTTTTACACCCCTGCACGACCACTACGTAACGTCACCAGACAGGAGGGTCCAGACATCTCCACTCCACCCACAGAAGAGGCCCACAGTGACGACAGCAGCTCTGGCCAACTGGATCCAGATGACCAGCCCGGACCATCGTGGGCCTTGGGACAGTCGGTTCCCCTTGCACAGGCACAGACCAACATTGACCTTCCACCCTCTGGTAACACCAGCACAGCACCCACCCAGCGGGCCCATACCTCCGTCCCCAGGACACGTCAATCAGCTGTGTGTCCACCACTACAGGGAACCCAGGATAACCCACCACCCCAACAACAACAGGGACCTGGGGGCAGTGGTAGTGGGCACACAGTCCAGGGGACGGAGGCACAGGAACACAGGGGAACTGGGAGGGCTGCTGTGCGACAGGGGGCGGACAGGCCAAGGGAACCCACTCTCCACGAGACCCTCTCCTCCATCATGGGAGCATACCACCACTCCCAGAAGACAATGGCAACGGTCCTGGCCAAGTTTCAGGAGACCCAAGGCATGCAGGAGGAACACTATTTGGGATTCAGCGAGGAACTCAGAACCATCAGCTTCGCCATGGGCACCATCGTAGGGGTGCTGAAGGAAATACTTAACACCAGGAGGGACACTGTGGCACTCCAAGGGGCCCCTGACACTAGCATGGACGATGAACTGCCCACCACCTCCGCCGGCACTAGTGGACAGGAGGCACCGCCACAGGACCACCACACCAGCACCCCACCCCCTGCAGATGGAGAACCACCCCGCAAGCGGTCCCTGAGATCCAGGAACAAGACAGAGCACGATGCCAAGACCCCCGCCAAGAAATGAGACCACCCTGATTGTCAAACCACTGTCCCACTTTGTAACCCTGTCCATATTTGAACTGCCCCAGCTCCACTTCCTATGCCCATATGGGCAATGCACCTGTGAGACTAATAGACTGGACTCTGACATGGACATTCCTCCACCATCACCCCTCACCATTTTACAACCCCCCTCCAATATTGAGCACTTCAATAAATACCCTTGAAACACAAAACAATCTGGAGTCAGTCTGTGATTTCGAAAAAGTGTATTAGCAATGACAGTGACAAAATGCATTTTCAAATGTAATGTCAACATACCTATGTCCCACATCTCAAGTCCATAAGGAATCTAAGCAGATGACACACTTTCGAAACCACACCTGTGAAACCGTAAGGGAA
This sequence comes from Pleurodeles waltl, assembly GCF_031143425.1. Taxonomy (NCBI): domain Eukaryota; kingdom Metazoa; phylum Chordata; class Amphibia; order Caudata; family Salamandridae; genus Pleurodeles; species Pleurodeles waltl. The sequence continues at coordinate 1,173,109,390 of NC_090439.1, forward strand.
ATGTACTATTCAGTGACCATATACTAGTTGAAATCGACAGACAGGGTAGAGGTAGAAGTGTGAAAGTACTTGTAGTAGGCAGGAATGTTTTCTCACCTGTGTGTCACTGGAAATATTGCTGGATAACTGAGTCCCTGTTGTCAATGTCTTCTTCCTCTGCTTCCTCCTCATCACTGTCCACAGGCTCCACAGTCATCTGGACCATCCTCCTGCAGAAAAGGCAACTGTCGTCGCAAAGCCAAGTTGTGAAGCATACAGCAGGCCACGATGATCTGGCACACCTTCTTTGGTGAGTAGAATAGGGAACCACTTGTCATATGGAGGCACCTGAACTTCAGGAGGCCGAAGGTGCGTTCGATCACTGTAGGAGGCTGGCCTGGCTTGTAGTGGGTACCAAGGGGTACTTACACTCTGTACCAGGACCAGTTATCCCTTATTATTGTAGAAGAGGTGCTTCTAGCAGCTTAGGCTGATAGAAGGTAGCTATGGAGAGCAGCTTAGGCTGAACTAGGAGACATGCAAAGCTCCTACTATACCACTGGTGTCATATGCACAATATCATAAGAAAACACAATACACAGATATACTAAAAATAAAGGTACTTTATTTTTATGACAATATGCCAAAAGTATCTCAGTGAGTACCCTCAGTATGAGGATAGCAAATATACACAAGATATATGTACACAATACCAAAAATATGCAGTAATAGCAAAAGGAAGTAATGCAAGCAATGTACAGTCACAATAGATTGCAATAGGAGCAAACAGGTATAGGGGCAACACAAACCATATACTCCAAAAGTGGAATGCGAATGGACCCCAAACCTATGTGAGCTTGTAGAGGGTCGCTGGGACTGTAAGAAAACAGTGAGGGTTAGAAAAATAGCCCACCCCAAGACCTTGAAAAGTAGGTGTGAAGGGAACCTATATTCCCCAGAGAGCACAGAAGTCTTGATAGGGGAGTTCTGCAAGGAAGACCAACACCAGCAATGCAACAAAGGTGGATTTCCGGACAAGAGTATCTGTGGAACAAGGGGACCAAGTCCAAGAGTCATGACAAAGTCGAGATTGGGCAGATGCCCAGGAAATGCCAGCTAAGGGTGCAAAGAAGCTGCCACCAGATGGTAGAAGCTGTGGATTCTGCAAGAACGAAGAGGACTAGGAACTTCCCCTTTGGAGGATGGATGCCCCCCGTCGTGGAGAAGCTTGCAGAGGTATTCCCACGCAGAAAGTCTGCAAACAAGCCTTGCTAGCTGCAAGGGTCGCGGTTGGGGTTTTTGGATGCTGCTGTGGCGCAGGAGGGATCAGGATGTCACCAATTGTGTGAGGAGACAGAGGGGGCGCCCAGCAAGATAGGGATCCCTCACAGAAGCAGGCAGCACCCGCAGAAGTGCCGGAACAGGCACTACGAAGAGGAGTGAACCAGAGCTCACCCGAAGTCACAAAAGTAGATCCCACGACGCCGGAGGACAACTCAGGAGGTTATGCACTGCAGGTTAGAGTGTCGGGACCCAGGCTTGGCTGTGCACAAAGGAAATCCTGGAAGAGTGCACAGGAGCCGAAGCAGCTGCAAATCATGCGGTACCCAGCAATGCAGTCTAGCGTGGGGAGGCAAGGACTTACCTCCACCAAACTTGGACTGAAGAGTCACTGGACTGTGGGAGTCACTTGGACAGAGTTGCTGAGTTCCAGGGACCACGCTCGTCGTGCTGAGAGGGGAGCCAGAGGACCGTTGATGCAGTTCTTTTGGTGCCTACGGTTGCAGGGGGAGGATTCCGTCGTCCCACGGGAGATTTCTTCGGAGCTTCTAGTGCAGAGAGGAGGCAGATTACCCCCACAGCATGCACCACCAGGAAAACAGTTGAGAAGGCGGCAGGATCAGCGATACAAGGTTGCAGTAGTCGTCTTTGCTACTTTGTTGCGGTTTTGCAGGCTTCCTGAGCAGTCAGCGGTCGATTCCTTGGCAGAAGGTGAAGAGAGAGATGCAGCGGAACTCTGATGAGCTCTTGCATTCGTTATCTAAAGAATTCCCCAAAGCAGAGACCCTAAATAGCCAGAAAAGGAGGTTTGGCTACCTAGGAAGGAGGATAGGCTGGCAACACAGGTAAGAGCCTATCAGAAGGAGTCTCTGACGTCACCTGCTGGCACTGGCCACTCAGAGCAGTCCAGTGTGCCAGCAGCACCTCTGTTTCCAAGATGGCAGAGGTTTGGAGCACACTGGAGGAGCTCTGGGCACCTCCCCTGGGAGGTGCAGGTCAGGGGAGTGGTCACTCCCCTTTCCTTTGTCCAGTTTCACGCCAGAGCAGGGCTGGGGGATCCCTGAACCGGTGTAGACTGGCTTGTGCAGAGATGGGCACCATCTGTGCCCATCAAAGCATTTCCAGAGGCTGGGGGAGGCTACTCCTCCCCAACCCTGACATCTTTTTCCAAAGGGAGAGGGTGTAACACCCTCTCTCTGAGGAAGTCCTTTGTTCTGCCTTCCTGGGCCAAGCCTGGCTGGACCCCAGGAGGGCAGAAACCTGTCTGAGGGGTTGGCAGCAGCAGCAGCTGCAGTGAAACCCCGGGAAAGGCAGTTTGGCCGTCCCGGGTCTGTGCTAGAGACTCGGGGGATCATGGAATTGTCTCCCCAATGCCAGAATGGCATTGGGGTGACAATTCCATGATCTTAGACATGTTACATGGCCATGTTCGGAGTTACCATTGTGTCGCTATACATATGTAGTGACCTATGTATAGTGCACACGTGTAATGGTGTCCCCGCACTCACAAAGTCCGGGGAATTTGCCCTGAACGATGTGGGGGCGCCTTGGCTAGTGCCTGGGTGCCCACACACTAAGTAACTTAGCACCCCACCTTTACCAGGTAAAGGTTAGACATATAGGTGACTTATAAGTTACTTACGTGCAGTGGTTAATGGCTGTGAAATAACGTGGACGTTATTTCACTCAGGCTGCAGTGGCAGGCCTGTGTAAGAATTGTCAGAGCTCCCTATGGGTGGCAAAAGAAATGCTGCAGCCCATAGGGATCTCCTGGAACCCCAATACCCTGGGTACCTCAGTACCATATACTAGGGAATTATAAGGGTGTTCCAGTATGCCAATGTGAATTGGTGAAATTGGTCACTAGCCTGTTAGTGACAATTTGTAAAGAGAGAGCATAACCACTGAGGTTCTGGTTAGCAGAGCCTCAGTGAGACAGTTAGGCATCACACAGGGAACACATACATATAGGTCACAAACTTATGAGCACTGGGGTCCTGGCTAGCAGGGTCCCAGTGACACATAACAAACATACTGAAAACATAGGGTTTTCACTATGAGCACTGGGCCCTGGCTAGCAGGATGCCAGTGAGACAGTGAAAACACCCTGACATATACTCACAAACAGGCCAAAAGTGGGGGTAACAGGGCTAGAAAGAGGCTACTTTCTCACAATCACCCTCCTAGTCCGCCCATGGGCCTCAATGTAGTGTTCCTCTGCCCTGGTCCTGGGATTCCTCACTGGGGTCAGTAGCCATGAGAGGTTGGGGTAACCAGAATCCCCTAATAGCCACACCCGGTGCCTCTGGAGTTGACCCATCACATAAGGGATGCTGCTATTCCGCAGGATGTAGGCGTCATGCACAGAGCCAGGGAACATAGCATTTACCGTGGAGATGTACTGGTCTGCCAAACATACGATCTGTACATTCATGGAATGATAACTCTTCTGGTTCCTGTACACCTGTTCACTCCTGTGGGGGGGGACCAGAGCTACATGGGTCCCATCAATGCCACCTATGATGTTGGGGATATGTCCAAGGGCATAGAAGTCACCTTTCTCTGTAGGCAAATCCTCCACCTGAGGGAAAACGATGTAGCTCCGCATGTGTTTAAGCAGGGCAGACAACACTCTGGACAACACGTTGGAAAACATAGGCTGGGACAACCCTGATGCCATGGCCACTGTTGTTTGAAATGACCCACTTGCCAGGAAATGGAGCACTGATAGCACCTGCACTTAAGGGGGGATTCCTGTGGGATGGCGGATTGCTGACATCAGGTCAGGCTCCAACTGGGCACACAGTTCCTGGATTGTGGCACAGTCAAACCTGTAGGTGATGATCAAACTTCTTTCCTCCATTGTCGACAGGTCCACCAGCGGTCGGTACACCGGAGGATTCTGCCATTTCCTCACATGTCCCAGCGGACGGTGCCTAGGAAGGACAACAGCTACCACAGAGTCAAACAACTCAGAGGTATGTACCCACAGTCTACACAGAACACCATTCATACACAAAATGTGGCCTGTATTTGTGTTGTGAGACAAGGCCTAGGTATGTGTGACGCAGTTGGTAATTAGGCCATGTGGGCCCCTGAAATGGCCGCTGCCTGACCTCTAAACTTGGACAATGGGATGTGAGGTAACTGCGCTGGCGGTGTACACCGTTGCGGTAGGCGGTCGAAGGCCGCGGCGCAATGCTGCATTGGTTAACATTGGACCCAATGGGTCCCAGGAGGCAATGACGATGTACGCCGGCGGTGATGGTACGCACCGCCGCGGACGTGACCGCCATTTTCTATCTGTTCAATCACTCGATACCTGATCTTCGACAGGAGAGGACCTACACGGCAAGTGCTGCTGTGACCTCGGTCTGGAAGAGACAATGGCTTGTGCGTCTGGGGAAAGGGCCCCTGCCTTCACTGCAGAGGAGTTGGAGAAGCTCGTGGACGGGGTCCTCCCCCAGTACACGCTACTCTACGGTCCTCCAGACCAACAGGTAAGTACACAGGGAGCACGTTGTATGGGCTATGCCTGTGTGGAGAGGGCTGGTTGTAAGAATGAAGGGGGCACAGTTCTGCGTGCATGAAGGACTGTGAATGCATGTGCCACATGGCAAGGGTAGGGACGTGGGCCACTCACTTAGACGGTGCAGTTGGTAATGACTTCTCTTCTTCCCCTGTACATGTCATGTAGGTCAACGCCCACCAGAAGAAGTATATTTGGCGTGCCATCGCCGAGGAGGTCCGGACCCTGGGGGTCCACCACAGACGGAGCACCCACTGCCGGAAAAGATGGGAGGACATTCGCTGCTGGAGCAAGAAGACGGCGGAGGCTCAGCTGGGGATGGCCTCCCAACGTGGGAGGGGTGCCCGTCGAACCATGACCCCCCTGATGTTCCGGATCCTGGCGGTCGCCTACCCTGAGTTGGATGGGCGCTTGAGGGCATCACAGCAGACACAAAGGGGTGAGTACAACATAATTCAGTGAACTTTGCACGCCGTGAAGGTGTCTGGGTGGGGGAGGAGGGTTGTGGGTTTCCCTAGGCCAGGGCGAGTTCCGTAGGCTAAGCCCCTCCGTAATGCCGGCCATGTGGCACCCCACCCCAAATCTGTAGAGTGCCAAGTACAGGTATTCATGCCCCTGTGTCGTCTATGTGTGCAGATGTCGTCGATAGCCATGTAGCCCATATCCCAGGAATTCCATCTGTAGAGCCCAACAGCGCGACGTAGTGCAGGGGGCTGCTGTGTCTGTATTGTCCGCCAACGGTTGTGGTAAGCCATGCACTCAACCTGTCTTTCTTCTGTTGTCCCCCCCCTTTTTGTGGTTTCCCTGTTCTTGTGTGCATCAGCATCATCAGGCCGAAGTACAGTGGCACCGGAGCACGAGGGAGCTGCATCCCACATGGCCATGGAGGGCCACACCACGGACTCAGAATACACCAGTGGGACGGAGGGCGAGGGGAGCACCATGGCGGTCACAGGATCTGCAACCAGCGACACGGACTCGCCCTCCGATGGGAGGTCCATTGTGGTGGGAGCAAAATCTGTGACCCCCACTTCTACAGGTACAGCCGCCACCCCCCCTACCAGCACTGCCCTCTCAGCAGCCCCTCAGCCTTCGCCCCGTGCCCGCTCACCCAGGAGGGTGGGCATCATCTTCGCCCCAGGCACCTCAGCCCCTGCCCCTGACACCTCTGCTGCCCTCAGTGAGGAGGACATTGACCTCCTCAGGTCCCTCACTGTTGGCCAGTCTACCATTTTGAATGCCATCCAGGGTGTAGAAAGGGAAATGCAACACACAAATGCATTCCTGGAGGGCATTCATTCTGGTCAGGCTGCCCTTCATCGAACCCTGCAAACTCTGGCCTCAGCACCGATGGCAGCCATTGTCCATGTATCTAGCCTCCCCCCTCCAACTTCCTCCACCCAGACCCAATCCCCTGTACCCCAGCCTATCCCAAGCACACCATCAGACCAGCCTGCACACACCTCACCACACAAGGGAAGCTCAGGCAAACATAAGCACCACACATCCCACAGGCACTCACGCAAGCATCACACACATACAGACACACCAACATCCACTGCCTCCACTGTGTCCCCCTCCTAGTCGTCTCCCTCCCAGTCTTGTCTACACTCACACCTGCATGCACTACCACTACAGCCACTATGTCCCGCACCAGCACACCCATCACCACACCCCGCTCACGTGCAGTCACCACCCCCACTACCATTTCCACGTCCCCTGTGTCCTCTCCCAGTGTGTCTGTGACGCCCCCTCCGAAGATACACAAACGCAGGCACACACCAACCCGACAGCCATCCACCTCATGACAGCCTGCAGCCCATGCACCTGCACCCAAATCCACAAAAGTTACACCTCCTACAACCACCACCTCTTCCTCCACTCCCAAACCCCCTCCAGCTACCCGTCCCAGTGTCTCCCAAAAACTTTTCCTGTCCCCCCTTAACCTATTTCCTACCACCCCCCCCTTCCAACTCGTAGGTCCCGTACTAGCACCTCAGCCAAAAAATCTCCGGGACCAGTGGTGCCTGTTGTTACAGGTATGTGGAGTGCACCGGCCACCAGGACAGCCAGTGTGGCACGGAGCCACAGCACAGCCAATCCCCCCCTGTGAAGCACCAGAAGTTGGACAGTGCCCGGCGGGAGAGGGGGAAGACTCCAGCCAGCAAAGCCGCTCACAAGGGTCCCGGGGGGAGTGTCGACTCAGCTGTGACTCCTCCCAAGGTGGGGAAGGGGCAGAAGAAATCTCCAAAGTCTGGGAGGAGCAGCACGGCGGAGAAGACCGCCATCATCCCGCTGCCCAGGAGGCCACCGCCAGCCCCATCGTCACTGGCCAGGAGGCCACCGCCAGAGTCACTGCCCAGGAGGCCAACCCCATCGTCACTGGCCAGGAGGCCACCGCCAGAGTCACTGGCCAGGAGGCCAGCCCCATCGTCACTGGCCAGGAGGCCAGCCCCATCTTCACTGCACAGGAGGCCACCGCAAGAGTCACTGCCCAGGAGACCAGCCCCATCATCACTGGTCAGGAGGCCACCGCCAGAGTCACTGCCCAGGAGGCCAGCCCCATCGTCACTGGCCAGGAGGCCACCGCCAGAGTCACTGCCCAGGAGGCCAGCCCCATCGTCACTGGCCAGGAGGCCACCGCCAGCCACAGCCCAGCTGGCCAGTAGGGCCCCGCAAGCCACAGCCCAGCTGACCCATGAAGGACCGCCAGCCACAGCCCTGCTGGGCAATGAAGGACCGCCTTGGCAAGGACCGCTGAACAGGCCAGGGACCGCTGAACAGGGCTAAGACCGCCATGGAATGCACCGCTGAACAGGTCTGACACTGGCAACTCAAGCACCGCTGAACAGACCAGGGACTGCTGAACAGGGCAAAGACCGCCATGGAATGCACCGCTGAACAGGTCTGACACTGGCAACTAAAGCACCGCTGAACAGGCCAGGGACCGCTGAACAGGGCAAAGAACGCCATGGAATGCACTGCTGAACAGGTCTGACACTGGCAATTCAAGCACCGCTGAACAGGCCAGGGACCGCTGAACAGGGCAAAGACCGCCATGAAATGCACCGCTAGCCCACTTGCGGCAGGGGCAGTGACGCAACTGGCACCGTCACGGGGTGTGTGCTGCACTCTGGGCACCAGTCCCCCTCCAGAACCAGTGGAGACTTGCATCCACTCTGTCTGTCCTGCACAGGATGAAGCACTCTGGGCACCAGTCGCCCTCCAGAACCAGTGGAGACTTGCATCCACTCCGTCTGTCCTGCACAGGATGAAGCACTCTGGGCACAAAGCCACCTCCAGAACCAGTGGAGAGATACATCCACTACCTCAGTCCTTGGCAGGATGAAGCACTCTGGGCACAAAGCCCCCTCCAGAACCAGTGGAGAAAGGCATCCACTACCTCAGTCCTTGGCAGGATGAAGCACTCTGGGCACAAAGCCCCCTCCAGAACCAGTGGAGTATCACATCCGCTACCTCAGTCCTTGGCAGGATGAAGCACTCTGGACACAAAGCCCCCTCCAGAACCAGTGGAGACTGTTAACCACTTGAGAGACTGTGGCTCTGCACTCCCCAGGATGGAACAGTGGGCAAACCACCCACTGCAGAGACTTGAGAGACTGTGGATTTGCATTCCCCAGGATGGTACAGTGGGCAAACCACCCACTGCAGAGACTTGAGAGACTGTGGCTTTGCACTCCCCAGGATGGTACAGTGGGCAAACCACCCACTGCAGAGACTTGAGAGACTGTGGCTTTGCACTCCTCAGGATGGTACAGTGGGCAAACCACCAACTGCAGAGACTTGAGAGACTGTGGCTTTGCACTCCCCAGGATGGTACAGTGGGCAAACCACCCACTGCAGAGACTTGAGAGACTGTGGCTTTGCACTCCCCAGAATGGTACAGTGGGGAAACCACCCACTGTAGAGACTTGAGTGATTGTGGCTTTGCACTCCCCAGGATACATCAATGGGCATGGAGCCCCCTCGTGGATCTAGTGTTGTGCACTCATGCGGCTGAGGTGCCCCCCCTTCCCTTCCCCCTGAGGTGCCTGTTGTATTTCTATCTGATGCCCCTGCAGTGTTCTCTCCGTTTTGATCGGGTATCTTGTGTGGGCCTCGCCCATGCATTTTGGGCCCAGTGGTCCACGGACTATGAATGGTGCAATACCTGCACTACTAATTGTGGTGTATATTTAGTTTATTGTGTATATATATATATATATATGTATATATTTCCTTACTGTCTTTTGATATATTACAATGGTTCAACTCATTTCCTTTTGTCTTTGCATTCTTCCGGGGGGGTTGGGGGGGTGTTACTCTAATGTATAGATATGCATTGGTGTGTGTGTTGTAGTGGGTGAGGGTCGTGGTGGGGGTTGGGATGTTGGTTGTGTGAGTCCCTGTGTTTTTGCCTCCCCCCTCCCCTATGTCGTAGGTGCAGTACTCACCGTGGTCTTCGCCGCCGGCGTTGATGATCCTCGTATAGGAGCAGGAAGACTATCGCAGGAAGAATATGAAGTTCCAGCTCCATGGTGCCCTCCTTCCTCGTGGAGTGTGTAGAGGTGAGCGTTTTTCCTTCGAAATTCCTGTTTCCACCGTGTTTTTATCTGCGGTGAATCCGCCCCGGAAAAGGTGGCGGATTGGTAGGTTGTGATACTGTGGGCGGTACATTGTCCTCCGCCTGTCTGTTGGTGGTGACCGCCGCGCTGTTTGTCTGTACCGCTGTGGCGGTCTGAGTGTTAAAGTGGCTGTCTTTGTTGGCGGTTTCCGCCACGGTCATAATTCAAATTTTTTTACAGCCGGCCTGTTGGAGGTCTTACCGCCGCTTTAACACCGTCCGCCAGGGTTGTAATTACCACCATTGTGTTTATGGCCGCCCCCAGCCCCGCGCCACTGCGCGCAGCCTCACCACAGTCCACCCAGAGAGGCACAGCATCACCACAGTCCACCCAGAGAGGCGCAACATCACAAGTCCACCCAGAGAGGCGCAGCATTACCACAGTCCACTCAGAGAGGTGCAGCTTCACCACAGTCCACCCAGAGAGGCTCAGCATCACCACAGTCCACCCAGAGAAGCGCAGCATTACCAGTCCACCCAGAGAGGTGCAGCATCACCACAGTCCACCCAGACAGGCGCAGCATCATCACAGTCCACCCAGAGAGGCGCAGAATCACCACAGTCCACCCAGAGAGGGGCAGCATCACCACAGTCCACCCAGACAGGTGCAGCATCATCACAGTCCACCCAGAGAGGCGCAGCATCACCAGTCCACCCAGAGAGAGGCACCTTCACCACAGTCCACCCAGAGATGCGCAGCATCACCACAGTCCACCCAGAGAGGCTCAGCATCACCAGTCCACCCAGAGAGGCGAGGTACCACCACAGTCCACCCAGAGAGGCACAGCATCACCACAGTCCACCCAGAGAGGCGCAGCCTCACCAGTACACCCAGAGAGAGGCAGCATCACCACAGTCCACCCAGAGAGGCTCAGCATCACCAGTCCACCCAGAGAAGCGCACCATCACCACAGTCCACCAAGGGAGGCACCTTCACCACAGTCCACCCAGGGAGGCGCAGCATCACCACAGTCCACTCAGAGAGGTGCACCATCACCACAGTCCAACCAGAGTGGCGCAGTATCACCACAGTCCACCCAGGGAGGCGCAGCATCACTTCAGTCCACTCAGAGAGGCGCAGCATCACCACAGTCCACCCAGAGAGAAGTGCAGCACCACCATTCCACCCAGAGAGGCGCAGCACCACCAGTCCACCCAGAGAAAGGCACCTTCACCACAGTCCACCCAGAGAAGCGCAGCATCACCACAGTCCACCCAAAGCGAGGCAGCATCACCACAGCCTACCCAGAGAGGCGCAGCATCACCACAGTCCACCCAGAGAGGCACAGCATCACCACAGTCCACCCAGAGAGGTGCAGCATCACCACAGGCCACCCAGAGAGGTGCAGCATCATCACAGGCCACCCAGAGAGGCGAAGCTTCACCACTGTCCACCCAGAGAGGTGCAGCTGCACTACAGTCCACCAGAGAGGCACAACATCACCACAGTCTACCCAGAGAGACGCAGCATCACCACAGTCCACCAAGAGAGGTGCAGCTTCACTCCACTACACCCAAAGAGATGCAGCATCACCACAGTCTACCCAGAGAGATGCAGCATCACCACAGTCCACCCAGAGAGGCGCAACTTCACTTCAGTCCAGCCAGAGAGGCGCGGGATCACCACCATCTACCCAAAGAGACGCAGCATTACCACAGTCTACCCAGAGAGGCGCAGCATCACCACAGTCCACCCAGAGAGGCGCAGCATCACCACAGTGACGCAACATCACCACAGTCCACCCAGGGAGGCGCAGCATTACCACAGTCCACCCAGAGAGGTGCAGCATCACCACAGTCCACCCACGCTTTATCTTCGACCGCTGGTGATAGGGCGCACCCTGTGGTTGTAGAGTTCATCCAGACAGACGCAGCTTTACCCTATATAAAGCGCCAAGTGATATGTGGGAAGCTCGCAGCACACTGTATATAGCAATGGACACCCTATGAGGCCGTTTCACCCTGTGTTAGGATCCGGGTACCCTATAACACGCTCCTTATGTAGCCCACCCTGTAGTCGCGACCTTCACCCAGGCGGAACAAGCTTCACTCCATAGGAAACACTCAGTAACCTATGGAAAGCGTGCAGCATCTATAAGGAGAACGGAAAACTTTATAGGTGCGCCGTCCACTGAGCGGTAGCACCCTTCACCCTATAGGATGCATGCAGTAACCTATGCAGGCCATGCAGCGTCCCTTATGGGGCAATAACCCTCCTATGAATGCACCATTCGTCCAGGGACAGCCAGCTCCATCCTATAGGATGCACTCAGTAACCTATAGAAAGCACGGGGGGTCTGTAAGGAGCAGTGAGGCCCTTGTGCCCTCCTGGAAGCTGCAGCAGCACCCCCATGGGCTCCCCGTGCTTGGGGGGTTCACTCCCCTCCCCAGGGTGTTTGATTGACAGCCGGGCTCCAGTTGGGGTCACACAGCTCTCCTCTCCCCCTGCAGCTCTCACTTCGTTGTTAGTTACCAATGGAGGAAACGTCGGGTGATGCACGTGCCCTCTCCTGGACACTGGCAGCAGCTTCCTTCCGGGGTGCACAGCGTTGGTGTCCTGACAACGGACGCCGTGGCTGAGGGCAGGTATTTATACTCAGCCCTGCTCTCACCTCTTTCCAGACCGGAGTCTGGCTGCAGAAAGAGGCAGAGAGGACGGAGTGGCCGGAGTGTCAGAGGATAGAGGGGCCGGAGTGCCAGGGACTGGAGGGTCCGGAGTGTCAGGGGATGGAGGGGCCGGGGAGTCAGAGGAAGAAGGGCCCTGAGTGTCAGAGGATGGAGGGGCCGGAGTGCCAGGGACTGGAGGGTCCGGAGTGTCAGGGGATGGAGGGGCCGGGGAGTCAGAGGAAGAAGGGCCCTGAGTGTCAGAGGATGGAGGGGCCGGAGTGTCAGAGGATGGAGGGGCCGGAGTGCCAGGGACTGGAGGGTCCGGAGTGTCAGGGGATGGAGGGGCCGGAGTGTCACAGGATGGAGGGGCCGGGGTGTCAGAGGAAGAAGGGCCCTGAGTGTCAGAGGATGGAGGGGACGGAGTGTCAGAGGATAGAGGGGCCGGAGTGTCAGAGGAAGATGAGAGATCTGTTGTTTCCAGTGGGTGATGTGGACCTGGAGACGGGGCTGCGCCTCCCCCCATCCCCCAGTAGCGGAGGGCTCTGTGGGAGCCGCTCTCCCAGCACAGACTCGGGGTACTCTGATGCTGGCAGTAGACCCCCCTCTACAGATTATTTATCCTCTGACACCCCCCTGTCCCTCCCAGAGACCCGGGGTCAGCACAGCCCAGGACCGAGGCCAGGAGCTGTGGATGGGGCTGGGTCAGAGTGGCAGAGAGGGGAGGAGGTCCTGCTGGGACCTGGGGGGAGAGTGACCCATGGGGCGGGGTTTGAGGACCCTGGGTGGGGGCTTCATGCAGACTCTGGCAGTGAAAGAACAGACCTAGAGCTGGGCCAGGGAGGGACCAGTGTTCAGCTGCGGAACCAGGAACGGGTCGGACCAGAGGCCAGGGAAGAAAAACAAAAGGGGGCGTCGGCCCCTGACTCAGAGCAGCAGAGCCCCCTACTGACCCCAGGACCAGAAGCATCCCGGGGGGCTTCTCCAGGGTCCAAGAGATGCATGAGGACCCTGCTGCCACCTACAGGTAAGAAGGAGTAATTACACCAAGTGTTCTTAACCCACCCTCAGAGCCAAGGAAGTCCAACTCCTGCCCACTAGAGCTCAGGAACTGGAACGCCACCAGATGTACATTGTAAGGAAATGCCTCATCATCACTTAAGCTTGGGACTCATGCTGCTGGGGTTTCAACTCTGCGGGTGGGCTGTCCTGCCAACCAGGCCTCGGTGCCAGTGCTCTGACCTTTAAAACATGTATGCCTGATTGGCTAATTCAGAAATGGCATAAGTTAACTTACTTATAAATCCTTAGCATATGGTACCAGGGGTACCTAAGACCTGTAAGTTGAGGTGCCCCTCGTGGACTGCAGCACTTACTGTGCCACACGACTCCCAGCCGCCACTGCAGGCTGGCAGAGCAGACTACGAATTGCTAACGCGACTTTGCTTTTTCAAGTAATGGCAAAGCCCCAGCCTCCCTTTTTAATTTATCTAAGTCACCTCCATGCAGGGTGCTGTGTATTTAAAAGCATAAAATGCGACTTACAAGTCCTGGCAGTACTGCGAGCAAGGCTAGTAGCAGATGAAACACAAACTGGAGAAGGAGAGGTACAAACCCCACCGTACATCCTCCTTGGGTGATTTACAAAACACTAAAGGGTACGGTCGCATCCAAGCTGCAAACAACATCCCCTACTTAGAGGTGTGTGTGACACTACTGTGTATTAGCCATGGTAGTCCCACCAGGTCACATGAGAAAGGCAATCCATGAAGAAGCCTCACCCACTCGTCATGTCATGCGTCATCCTCAGCAACCTCTCCCCCCCAGCAGGACAATGCCACCGGCGCGGACTCCACCTCCTGTAGGATGGAAAGGAAGGAGGGAGTTCTTATATAAAGTTGCACTGGACAAATGGTGTGATCCAGAAGAAACAAATAAGTACCTTGTGGTACCCAGGCTTCTCACCTTTCATTTTTTAGGACCACAGTTATATCTAAAAAACCATGTTGGGAGGGCCAATTAGAGTAATGACTCAAACCAACACCTAACGCCAACATGTTTCTACCCCTATGGTAGCCTAACTGGTCTTGGGCATTCGTCAGGGCCAAGGATCCCAATGGATTGGCCAAATTACCAAAAACAATTAGAACTAAGACACCCAGGTGAGTCCTACCTAGAATTATTAAGCACAATGAAAATAGATCTGCATTAATGTAAATGTTAAACAAAAAAATGACAGCAAGAGGTGCTCACAGTGCTCCTAACAAACATGTTGTGGTACAAAAAACATGTGACAATGCAAATCTAGCCACTCTACACACGTGAAAGAAGTGGGCACCAATATATGCACAAATGTAACACATATGCAGAGAATCATATACATCTAGGAGTCTAGTCCTTTCCCTATTAATAAAGGCAATTGGCTCCCTGGTCTCGGAGGGGACGATGTCCTCTGTAGTCACACAAGTTATAGTAAGAGTGATTAAAATAGTATGCAACAGGGTATTTATGGAGGAAAAAATGAGGACACATAACAACTCTTTCACTTTGCTTCCGTTGGCGAGGTGAATAGAGAGATAGTTCTATTAAATTAAGGATGTATAAGGAGAAAAAAACGATTTAAACTCCCTTAAGGACGTAGATATCTAGGTGAAAACATCAATTGTCACTGTGAATGGAATCAACGTAAATAGATAAGGTTATAATAATCCATACTCATACGTGAGTGCAACCTCCCATTGATGAAACAGTAATGATAGCATGTCCATGATGCTGAGACCCAGAGGGTAGGGAGGTCAGAAGGGACTGCCCTTGTATTTCAAATCATTGGTGGCTGTGGAGACCCAATTTATCACAATGGCACAACTCCACATATAAACGTATAGAGCCACAGTGGTGGCACATCATTGCAAAGGCTGCCCGCACTGCCAAAAGATTGTAAGTAGCAGCTGAGACCAACAAATCAAGGCCAGCAGCTCCATTGGCGAGTGCAGGGTTACACGCTGACAACTCAGCAAAGCTAACTCCTGAATGTTGCTCTGTTTCCCACGTTTCAAGTGGCCATTTACAGCTGCTGGCAGGACAGTTAGATGAGTGTGAGCCCAAAAAGCAAGTTTCAAAGGAGAAGCTGCCTGTGACCACACTGTGTACACACATGAGGGGCTGTTCCTTTGTTCTGGTGGACAGGACGTTGAAGGACATCGACCCATGTGGCAGAAGTCTCCCCACAAAGACTTAAGGCCTCATTACGAGTTTGGCCATACTTAGACCGCCAGACCCACAGTGGCGTTCGGACTGCCGCACACCAGACGGTCTGACCGGCACATTACGGCCCACGAGGCTTGACTGCCAGGGGACCGCTGCCACTGCCAGGAGCATGGTTCCCAATGGGGTGGTGGCAGTCAGAGTCTTGCTCAGCCATGGTGGGGCTGAGTTCAGGGCCGCCATGCTGATCATGACTCCTCTTTCTGCCAGTTTTTTATGGTTGGGTCCCCCCATGAAGAAGCTGGCAGAAAGTCACTGCTGGGGGCCACAGAGTGGCCTCTGCACAGCTGATGCCCATGGCATGGGCAGTGCAGGGGCCTCCCTGCCAGCACCTGCAGGAAGTTGGCCTGGTGTGTGGTGAGAACCTATGGTGTTATCACCTTATACCAGGTCGAAGCAGAGGAGTGCTGCTGGAATCCTGCATGTCGAATATAAAGACCCACCATGGAAGGAGACCCTACTAGCCCAGGAAGGGGGTTTGGTCACCTAGCAGGGTGACCACCTATTAGGAGGGGGCTGTGACGTCACCTGCCTGACCTGGTCATACAGATGCTCCCAGGGACCTCTGCCCACCTTAGATTCAAGATGGTCGAATCAAGTGACCACCTGGCAGAGCTCTGGGTACCACCCCTGGTGTGGTGATGGACAGTGGAGTGGTTACTCCCCTTTCCATTGTCCAGTTTCGCGCTATAGCAGGGACCGGTGCAAACTGGTTTATGCAAGGAGGGTAACACATGTGCCCTTCAAAGCATAGCGGTAGCTTGGGGAGGCTACCCCTCCAGAGCCACCTATTTCCAAAGGGCGAGGGTGTTGCCTCCCTCTCCCAAAGGAAATCCTTTGTTCTGCATTCCCCCTCTTGAGCAGACTAAGCAGCTAGGCTAGGAGGTCATGCCATAGGGGTGACTCACAGTGACCTGGTGCAGTGACCTATGGTGAAAGAGTGAATGCACCTTTTTATGCAGGCTGCAAAGGCAGGCCTGCTGACACATTTTCCATGGGCTCCCATGGGTGGCATAATACATGCTGCAACCCATGGGGAACCCCTAGTGCCCCAATGCCCTGGGTAGATAGGTACCAGATACAAGGGATTTACATGGGGGCACCAGTATGCCAATTGTGGGATGTACTAAGTTCTAGGCAACCAAATTTAGAGGGAGAGAGCACAGTCACTGGGGTCCTGGATAGCAGGATCCCAGTGAACACAGTCAAAACACACTGACAGCAGGCAAAAAGTGGGGGTAACCATGCCAAAATGAGGGTACTTTCCTACAGCACCTTCGGAATGCACCCTGTTTGCAGTGCAGCCAGTGTGCATTCCGAGGGTGCTGTTGGATTTTGTTCATTTTGGAGTCTAAAAATTCATGAAAATAAGAGCTATCTTTTTACCGATTTTTTTTGTGTTGTGTGACTTTCTCATTCAGTTGTTTTGGTACTTCTAAACGCTTTGCACTTCCTCCCCCATTTAAGCCTGACTGACTTTTATCAAGGGTATACTTAGGTTTTACAAACAAGCCTGACTGACCCCAAGACAGTATTGTCAGTATAATACATGGTGAGGTCACACAACCACACCACATAATACACCATGTCCCTCACATACCTATCTTGCCCCCAGATACAAGGAAGTATAACTACAACAGATGCTCATCTCCTGACCCCAGAGGTAAGAAAGTGTAAGTACAACGGCTTCTCATGATCCCAGAGACAAGGAAGTGTAACAACACCAGGAGTTGATCTGCTGCCCCCAGAGGCAAGGAAGTGTAACTTCATCAGGAGTTGATCTAATGCCCCCAGAGGCAAGGAAGTGTAACAACACCAGGAGTTGATCTGCTGCCCCCAGAGGCTAGGAAGAGTAACAACACCAGGAGTTGATCTGCTGCCCCCAGAGGCAAGGAAGTGTAACTTCATCAGGAGTTGATCTATTGCCCCCAGAGGCAAGGAAGTGTCACAACACAAGGAGTTGATCTGCTGCCCCCAGAGGCTAGAAAGAGTAACAACACCAGGAGTTGTTCTTCTGCCCCCAGAGGCAAGGATGTGTAACTTCACCAGGAGTTGATCTACTTCCCCCAGAAGTACCGACATGTAACTAAACCAGGTGCTCATTTACTGCTCCCTAGAGGTAAGGCAGCATAACTACGCCAGGAGCTGATCTACGTCCTCCCGCGGTAGGGAAGTGTAACTACACCAAGTGTTCATCTACTGCCCCCTAGAGGTGAAGCAGCATAACTACATCAGGTGTTCATCTACTGCCCCAGAGGTAAGGCAACATACATGCACCAAGTGTTCAACTTCTTTCCCTAGAGTATGTGTATCTGCACCATGTGTTCATCATCTGATCTCAGACAAGAGGAACTGTAACAGCACCAAGATTTAATCTACTGGAAGCAGGCCAGGGTGAGAATCAGAAGGAATGAGAGACGGCAGAGAGCTCGAGTAGAGTCCAGGAGAGAGTCTGACTAGTGGGGTGCCGGGGACTCATACTGGGGGTGCACCAAGATATAAATATTGGGGGTGCACCACAATATAAATAGGGAGGAGCAGCCCTTTGAGGGACCAATAGGTAGAGTGACCTATGAGGGAGTGGGTTGATGGACCAGAGCTCCACTAACATTTATAGAGGGGGCTGGAGGTCCTGCAGGGACAGTGACCCATGGGAGGAACTCTTAGGTTCATCAACTTGTACAGAGGGGGAGCAGCTCCTGCAGGAAACTGCGGGGAGAGTGACCTATGAGAAGAGGTGTGAGGACAAGATGTAGAGAGTGGCTCCAGCAGGGACCAGGACGAAGCGGATCTACAGAAGGTGGTGAGATATAACTCAGGACTGGGGCTTCAAGAGGATAAACAAAATATAGTTTTGTTAGAATTAGACGGCAGTACCAGCCTATGCTACACAGATTCAATATATTCTGCTAAACCTGGCACCAGGTCATGCTTCTTATCTGCAGGTATTTGTGACATCTTCCAGTAATGACCAGAGACTCTGTGCCAGGACATTAGAGGACCGAGGGGGAGGAGGCAGGAGGGGATTCTACTGTGTCAGAGAAGGCAGGAGGGAGAGCAGAGACTCAGGGCTGGAGTTTCACCAAGATAAAGTGAGAAAGGGAAAAGATCTGGTGGCATAATTATCAAAGGTTCACACATAACAGGGCAGCAAGCAAAGTTGCTGTGCTCCGGTACATGAATAGGAAACAGCTGAAATGTGCCATATCTACTAGGAAATGGTGCTGTTCATCTCTCTCCCTGCGCTGGTGCACTTGTGGCTTCTTAGCACCAATGAAGGCACCCTTGCACTACAGTGCAATGATGCCTGTGTTACTTTTTATTGATTATGCATAATACATCACATATAAAAAAGGAAGGAAGAAGAAGAAATAAAGATATTTCTCTTTGGTGCACCAGACCGGGGAAGGCATAGCATTGTGATGCATTCTCATGTTTACTAGCTTTAGTAAATCCAGTAATGCGCCAAAATCCATGGATGGATGCATGGGAACGCCCATGCTCCTGCCACAGAATGCCTCCCAGACGCAGTGTAATGCACTGCAGCATCAGGGGCTGGGTTGAATTATATATTTTTTAAGAAGCCTTGCTCGGCAACACAAGTTGGTCCTTGTGTGGCTTAGTACATACCAACTAACGTTTTGCATCCTGGCTTCGCAAAAAAAGAGATACAAATGCTACGCAAAATGTTAGTTAATCTGGGCCCTGGAGTCAGGAGGGGATCTTCCTGCTGAACAGGTTCTGTGGAAGAAAAGCCTGGAAAAGAGAGAAGAAGAACTGTGGGAGAGGTCTGTGACAGAGCAGCAGAGCCTGATATCATGGACCCAAGGCATCCCTGGAGGCTTCACCCAGAGGGGAGGAGATATGAATGGGCAGCTGTCTGCCCCATGGAGGATGACATCTGGGAGAGTGCAGCAGTGATAGACAGAGTGGCAGAGAGAAGCTTTCAATGCTGAGGACTCTGTGAAAAGTCTTTGAGGTGTGAGGCTGCCCGACCAGTATTTTACCCATCGGGCTGGGACATGCAACGTGCAACTTGTGCAACACAAGTAAAAAAAAATCAACTCTGGTATTTTTCCACTTTGAAATATAAACTTCAAGCAACAAGTACAGCATGAAACACGTCAAAAGAATATGAATGCCGTCTAGGTTGTCCTAAGTGTTTTTACAGTCAATAGATACAGTATTGGAAAATACATTTGGCCTAGTTGCTAAAGTTGATGGCTATAAAACATGGGGACTCAGGTTCAAATCCTGGCCTCTGTGCTTGCTTTAGTATAGTGTGACCCTGGGCAAATCATGTAGTCATGTAATCATTCAAAAATGTAATGTGTAAAAACCTCACTATAGGTGTCTGACCTTATATGATCAACTACACATTATTTCCTAACTAGGTCCATGCTCTCCAAAAACCAACACCCACTCTTAAACAAAGTAGACAACTTTATATCAATTTTTACATCATTCAAAGTCACACCGACAGAAAGAATCAAGGCACCAAAAATATCACCCACCAATTGTGATGCACTGCAAACAAATCTCCCATGAGGATTTATAATCTTGTCTTCTAGTTCTCCTACATGATATAATTTCGGAAACACTGACCCCAAATAACATTTACCCATCCAATTAGAAGGGAACTGAAAATATGCATTGGTCCCACATATATAATACATTCTAGCGACCGCAGGCTCTCTTTCAGCCAGAATATATGCATTTTTATCCTCTACTCCTTGTACACACTTACTCCATCCTAGCTCTACGGCATACCTTAACCCTTCATTTTGGTCTAATAAAACATAACCTCTCTTCCTTTTCCATATCCAGCCTCAATTTAGGATGTTTTCCTGCATCCTTTAATTCCATTTCTACCTTTTCCCAACTGGTAGGTTTCCAATTCACTAACTTCCTTGCAATCTTTCCCCTTCTTGCCTCCAATTCTTCCATAAAATCCTTTTAAACTCTGTTCATCTTACAAGCAATATTACCTTTGTTGTAAGACAGCGGCGTATCACCAACCAAAAAGCATCCCATTTCATTTATAGCTCTAACTGCAGGATGCAGATTCAGCCATCTAAACATAGGTACCTCGTATATGGATGTGTCAAAATGTGAAAACAGATAACCTTAATTACGCTGTTCATTAGTGGAAAGTGGTGGGAGTTCATACCACTGGCAACAGACAATGGCAAATAAATACACACATAACACTGTTTACCATCTATTGGTTGTGAATTACCATGCAACAGCTTGAAGGAAAGGTATTTGAAAAAGTCTGTGTTAGTAAGATTAGCCTTAGATTTAGCTTGAATAGGAAATGAGAACTCTGACAGGGGGTCGTCATCCCCCAACCTTTTGCCTGCCTCCCTCCCTCCATTTTTCTGACACTGTTTTTGCTGCTTTTAGGACTCTGCACACTCTACCACTGCTAACCAGTGCTAAAGTGCACATGCTCCCTCCCTAAAACATGGTAACATCGGTTCATCCCCATTTGGCAATTTTAATTTACTTGTAAGTCCCTAGTAAAGTGCACTACTTGTGCCCATGGCCCGTAAAGTAAATGCTACTAGTGGGCCTGCAGCACTGATTGTGCCACCCACCTAAGTAGCCCCTTAACCATGTCTCAGGCCTGCCATTGCAAGGCCTTTGTGTGTAGTTTCAGTGCCACTTCGACCTGGCATTTAAAAGTACTTCCTAAGCCCTAAACTCCCCTTTTTATACATATAAGTCACCATTAAGGTAGGCCATAGGTAACCCATTGGGCAGGGTGCTATGTAGGTAAAAGGCAGGAAATGCCATTAAGGGCCTCATTATGACCCTGGCGGGCGGCGGAGGCCGCCCGCCAGGATACCGCCCTCCAAAATACCGCGCCACGGTCAAAAGACCGCGGCGGGTATTACAAGTTTTCCCCTGGGCTGGCGGGCGGTTGCTGAAAAACCGCCCGCCAGCCCAGGGGAAAACGACCTTCCCACGAGGATGCCGGCTCGTAATCGAGCCGGCGGAGTGGGAAGGTGCGACGGGTGCAGTGGCACCCGTCGCGTATTTCAGTGTCTGCAAGGCAGACACTGAAATACTTTGTGGGGCCCTCTTACGGGGGCCCCTGCCGTGCCCATGCCATTGGCATGGGCACGGCAGGGGCCCCCAGGGGCCCCGCGACCCCCCTTACCGCCATCCTGTTCATGGCGGCTTTCCCGCCATGAACAGGATGGCGGTAGGGGGGGTCGGATTCACACGAGCAGCGGAAAGTCAGCGGGAGACCGCTGACTTTCCGCTTCTGACCGCGGCTGAACCGCCGCGGTCAAAATGCTCGTTGGAGCACCGCCAGCCTGTTGGCGGTGCTCCCGTGGTCGGTGGCCCTGGCGGCCACCGGCCGCCAGGGTCAAAATGACCCTCTAAGTGTTTTACATGTCCTGGTAGGGAAAAACTCATACATTTGTTTTCCACTACTGAGAGGTCTGCTCCCCTCATAGACTAGCATTAGAACTGCCCTCATATACTCTTAAGTGGTAGATTCTGATCTGGAAGGAGTAGCCTTGTCTTGTTTGGTATTGCCAGGATAATAATAGAAAACCCTGCTTACTGGTGAAGTTGGATTTGATATTGCTAGTTTAGAAATGACACTTTTAGAAAGTGTGCATTTCTTTGTACTTACTGCCATCTGTGCCTTACAGCCTGTGTCCAATCCACACCTGGTCTGTGCTGGTTGACACCTCCCCTTGAGCATTCCACCCAGACAACCATATACACAAGTTACTCAGTCACATCTGCATTCATCTGCATACTGAATGGGTCTTCCTGGGCAGTGGAGAGGCTCACACTTACATTTCGAAGGCCAGTGGCCTGCTCTCACACAAAGGACTAATAACACCCCACAGGAATCCTGGTAGACAGGACTCGGCTGAAAGGGGAACTTGTGCACTTCAAAACCACTCTTTGAACTCTCCCCCACTTCAAAGGCATTTCTGGATATATAAACTGGGTCTCTGACCCCACCAACACAGACACTTCTGGACCTACACCTGCACCCTGTCAGAGGAGCTGCCTGGCTGCCCAAAAGACTCATCTGGACTGCTTTGCTGGAAAGGACTGCTGCCCTGCTTGTTGTCCTGCTGCCCTGCTGGCCTCTGACTCTGCTCGAAGGACTCTGCCCTCCTCCTGAAGTGCTCTCCGAGGGTTTGGATTGAGCTTGGCTCCTGTTTCTGAAGTCTTCATCTCTTCAAGAAATTCCTTGTGCGTCGAAAATCAACACAATGCCTGAAGAAATCGACGCAAAGCCTGCATCACGGCTGTGAAATCGCAGCACAGCTGACCGGAATGACACAGCATTGACTTCCCGACTGGAAATTCGATGCAGCGCCTGCCTTGCAACAGAAAATTAGACACATCACCTACTGCATTGACGCAGTGCCTGCTCCTTCCTTCAGCGCATCAAGGATTTTCAACGCATTGTCCCTGGGCGCAAAATATTCCCGCATCACAGTGAAGAACTAAGACTGCACCCCAAAATATGACGCAAACCCCCTGCAGAGCGTGGAAAGAAACAACACATTGTCTGTGCCATGCTGGAAAATCCAATGCAACACCTTATTTTTCCACGCATCTCCTCCTCTGCAGCCTCCGTGCGTTGTTATTTTTGATGCATCCCAGAGATGTGTGTCACAAAAAAACAACTATTGATTTCTAAGGATTGAGACTCTTTTAAATCTTTTAAAAGTGATATTTAAACTTGTGCTTATTGGATCTTTGTCGTTTTTACCTTATTTTATTCAGAAAATATTATTGTCAGAAATGGGGTCTTTGGTTGGCAGTCAGGTTACCCCCTGTCCAAACAAGGACCTGCTCTCTCTAGTCAGGGTAAGTCACACACAATCCAAATTATCCTGTGCCCACCCTCTGGTAGCTTGGCACTGAGCAGTCAGGCTTAACTTAGAAGGCAATGTGTAAAGTATTTGTGCAATAAATCATGCAATAACACAGTTTAAACACCACAAAAATACACCACACAGGTTTAGAAAAATATAGAATATTTATCTGATTAAATGCAGGACAAAACAATCAAGATTTGATAAGTACACATTGGAATATCACTTAAGAAAATGATAAAAAGAGTCTTTAGTTCTTAAAAAACAACAAGTGTCTCTTGCAAGCACAATGTACCTGGTTTGTGTCTAAATTATCCGCAAGGGGCCGCAGTGGAGGAGATGCATGGAAAACAGGGAGGTGTGGGTCGGTTTCTCCGGGCGCACACAGACGATGCATCAGAGTTTTTCCATGTGTCAAGGGCTTGCATCGATTTCCGGCGTGCAGGCTTGAATGCTCTTCGGGTTCCGGGGTATTTGGACACCCCCGGGGCGATGCAGAGAAATCCTGGGGGCGTGCAGGAGGTAGTCACCGGAGCTGTGTCAGTCCGGTGGGCGATACAGGGACATTTCTGTCGCACCGCACGTGCTGCGTCGATTCTTCCTCGCAGGAAGTCAGGCTGCATAGTTCCGGCTTGGCACTGTGTCAATCCAGTGGGTCGTGCATCGAAGCTGCGTTGATCTACACTCGGGGAGCCGGGCTGCATTGTTCCTTTTCTACATGCAGTGATTTTCTCACCGCGGTGCAGGCTGTGTGTCGATTCCGGTAGGTTGTGCATAGATTTTTGCCACACAGTGAGTTCTTTGCAGAGATGAAGTCTTTTAGGCCC
This sequence comes from Pleurodeles waltl, assembly GCF_031143425.1. Taxonomy (NCBI): domain Eukaryota; kingdom Metazoa; phylum Chordata; class Amphibia; order Caudata; family Salamandridae; genus Pleurodeles; species Pleurodeles waltl. The sequence continues at coordinate 1,173,133,360 of NC_090439.1, forward strand.
TGAGACTTCAGAGAACAAGAGGCAAGCTCAATCCAAGCCCTTGGAGAGCACTTCTCAGCAGAGCCAGAGGGCAGCAAGTCAGCAGGGCAACAGCAAGGCAGCAGTACTTCTCAGAAAAGCAGTCCAAGTGAGTCCTTTGGGCAGCCAGGCAGCTTCTCTTGGCAGGTTGCAGGTTCTGGTGCAGAGTTTCTTTCCCAGGAAGTGTCTTGTCAAGAAGTGTCTGACAAGCAGAAGTGTCTAAGTTGGTAGGGTCATAGTCCCTAATTAAATACCCAAATGTGCCTTTGAAGTGGGGGAAACTTCAAAGAGTGGCTTAGAAGTGCACAAGGTCCCCTTTCAGTTCCATCCTGTCTGTCAGGGTCCCAGTAGGGGGTTTGGCAGTCCCTTGTGTGAGGGCAGGCCACTGTCCTTTGACATGTAAGTGTCAAGCCCTCCACCCTCCCAGCCCAGGAAGACCCATGCAGTATGCAGATGTGTGCAGGTGTGACTGAGCATCCTGTGTTTGGAGTTGTCTGAGAGGAATCCACAAAAGCACCATCAAAGTCTCGAGCAGCACCCACGACACCCTCAACCTTGCTGAGTACCTCCACTTCAACATCCACATCAACGCCAACACCACCCTCAAAGGAACCCTGATCTACAGACCCCCGGGCCCCCAATCCCTATTCTGCCACGCCATCGCCGACATCGTCAGCGCCAACGCCCTTGCCTCAACAGACTACATCCTCCTCGGCGACCTGAACTTCCACCTAGAAAACAACAATGACATCAACACCAACCATCCTGTTGGACAACCTCGCCAACCTTGGCCTCAAACAACTCGTCACATCACCCACCCATACCGCAGGCCACACACTCGACCCCATCTTCTCAGCCAGCAGTCACGTCTCCTTCAGCCACACCACCGAACTCAGCTGGACAGACCACCGCTGCATCCACTTCTCCTACCAGAAACCAGTCACTCACCACCACCGCACCCAACCCCCCCAACGCAACTGGAGCAAAATCTCAACGGAACAACTGATCTCCACCCTCGCCCCCCCCCCCTGGAACTCCTGACCCCAACACAGCCGCCACCAACCTGCATCGCTGGATAGAAGATTGCACCAACACCCTTGTGTCGCTCAAAAAAAACCAAACACCCTGCACAGAACCAAGGCCAGCTGGTTCACCCCAGATCTACAGGAATCCAAACAGTCATGTCGCAAAATGGAGAAAACCTGGCGCTTTAAACCTACCAACTCCAACCACATCGCAGTCAAGGACGCCATACGCAAGCATCACCAGCTGATCCGCACCACCAAAAGGACCCACTACAAAAACTGTATAAACACCAGTGCTCAAAACAGTAAAGAGCTCTTTGGCATTATCAAAGAGCTCTCCAACCCTAGGACCTGCTCCCACCATCACAGGAGTTCTGCAACTCCCTCGCAACCCATTCCTGTCGAAATATAGAAAAAATCCACAACAGCTTCAACTCCCAGACCCACCAACTGACCACAGACACCCACGAACCCAACGCCCCAAACAACACCTACCTCCTCCACACCTGGACCCTCGTCAACAAAGAAGAAATCGCTAACACCATGGCCTCCATCTACTCCAGCTCACTATCAGACCCCTGCCCACACCACATATTCAATAAAGCAAGCAACATCATCGCTCCCCATCTCTGCGACACCATCAACAGCTCCTTCAAGTCAGCCACCTTCCCAGAAAGCTGGAAACACGCAGAAGTCAACGCCCTGCTGAAGAAGCCCAAGGTGGACCCAGATGACCCCAAGAACTACCAACCAATCTCCCTCCTTCCCGTCCCAGCCAAGGTAATCGAAAAAAAAGCGTGAACAGCCATTTATCCCGGTTCCTGGAAGACAGCAAGGCGCTCGACACCTCCCAATCCGGATTCCGCAAAAACCACTGCACCGAGACCGCACTCTTTGCTGTCACAGACGACATCAGGACCATGCTCGACGAAGGAGAAACAGCGGCACTCATCCTCCTGGACCTCTCCGAAGCCTTCGACACGGTATGTCATCACACTCTACGCACACGCCTTCACAACGCCGGAATCCGTGACAAGGCTCTCGAATGGATCTCGTCATTTCTCGCCGGCAGAACCCAGACAGTGCCCATCCACCATTCCAGACAGAAGCCTCCAAGATCGTTTGTGGCATCCCCCAGTGATCATCTCTCAGCTCAACGCTTTTCAACGTTTACATGGCCCCACTCGCCAACATCGCACGAACCCACCACATCATCATAATATCCTACTCAGACAACACCCAGCTGATCCTCTCCCTCACGAAAGACCCTACAACTGCAAAGAATAACCTCCACAACTGCCATCACGCCATCGCCAACTGGATGGAATCAAGCCACCTCAAGTTAAACACGGACAAGACAGAGATCCTCATCTTTGGTGCCAACCCCTCAGCATGGAACGACTCCTGGTGACCCACCTCCCTAGAACCGCACCCTCACCCACCACCCACGCACGCAACCTGGGATTCATCCTGGACTCCACACTCAGCATGACTCAGCAGGTCAACACAATCTCCTCTTCCTGCTACAACACTCTCCGTATGCTCCGCAAGATCTTCAAGTGGATTCCCGTCAAAACCAGTAAAACTGTTACCCATGCCCTGGTCAGCAGCCGATTGGACAACGTAAATGCTCTATATGCAGGAACAACGGCCAAACTCCAAACGAAGCTGCCACGAGTCCAGAACGCTTCCGCCCGCCTCATTCTTGATGTCCCACTCCGCAACCACCTCTCCCCCCACCTCAGAGACCTACACTGGGTACCTGTATCGAAGAGGATCACCTTCACACAAAGCCCTCCACAGCACAGGTCCAGCCTACCTCAACAACAGACTCACCTTCCACACCCCGACCCACAATCTTCGCTCCGCCAGCTTCGCCCTCGCCTCCGTCCCCCGCATCCACCGCACCACCACCGGAGGAAGATCATTTTCCCACCTAGTCGCCAAGACCTGGAACTTCCTACCGCTCCACCTTCGCCAGACCCAGGACCTCCTGACATTCAGGAAACGCCTCAAGACATGGCTCTTCGACCAGTAGCGTCCCCCTCCCCCAGCGCCTTGAGACCCTAACGGGTGAGCAGTGCGCTTTATAAAGCCCCAGCCAGACGTGTATTGGAGACAGGCTGTAAGGCACAGAAGGATTTGAGTGTAGAGAAATGCTCACTTTCTAAAAGTGGCATTTCTAGAATAGCAATATTAAATCCAACTTCACCAATAAGCAGGGTTTTCTATTACCATTCTGACCATACTAAATATGACCTATTTACCCCTTTCAGATCAGAATCTACCACTCAAACAGTACATGAGGGTAGCCCTAGTGCTTTCCTATGAAAGGAGCAGGCCTCACAGCATGGTAAAACAAATTTAGGAGTTTTACACTACCAGGACATATAAACTACACAGGTACATGTCCTGCCTTTTACCTACATAGCACCCTGCCCTATGGGTTGCCTAGGGCCTACCTTAGGGGTGAGTTGTATGTAGAAAACGGGAAGTTTAAGGCTTGGTAATTACTTTGAAATGCCAAGTCGAAGTGGCCGTGAAACTGCACACACAGGCCCTGCAATGGCCTGAGACATGGTTGGGTGGCACAACCAGTGCTGCATCTCACTAGTAACATTTAATTTACAGGCCCTGGGCACATGTAGTGCACTTGAATAGGGACTTACATGTAAATTAAATAAGCCAATTGGGTATAAGCCAATGTCACCATGTTTTAAGGAGAAACATATGCACTTTAGCACTGATTAGCAGCAAAAATGAGGTTAGAAAAAGAGGAGGAGGGAGGCAAAAAGTTTGAGGGTGACCCTGCAGAAAGCCCATTTCCAACAATTATCTATTTTTCTAAACCTGTGTTGTGTATTTTTGTGGTGTTTTCACTGTGTTACTGTACGATTTATTGTGCAAATACTTTACACATTGCTTTCTATATTTACCCTGACTGCTCAGTGCCTAGCAATCAGAGGGTGGGCACAGAATAATTTGGATTCTGTTGTGACTTACCCTGACCAGAGTTGCGGTCCCTACTTGGACAAGGGTGTATACCTCTGCCAACTAGAGACCTAATTTCTAACACATATCACCAGGTTAATAGAAACTGTTGATAGTATGACCACTATTGCTCCACACTGGTTTAGTGATATGATCAAAATGGTTTCTCATTAATCAAATAGGTAAAAAATCAAGATACAAAAATAACATAATCAAGCAGTCTACACGTGCCTTCATATCTGTGCAAAATTCTGCAAAACTGTTGAGTTGTCATTGATGAATGTCAAATTCAGGTGCTTCAGAGCCAATCCCTATACATATGTCAATCAGCTTCTGAAAATGACACTTCTATTTTTCTATTGGATCCTGACCCTTAAAGGTGAGCACAAAGAGTATTGTAAAGTTCACTCCTCCAGAAATGTTGGTTGACTTTAGTTAGTCAAAATCAAAAGCTAAAAGGTAGCAGCTTTGACTATGGAGGATTCTTGATAACAGTCTGTCAGTCATCAGTCTCATGCACTCTCAAGTCACCTTCACTTTCAGCAAAAAACGTCCATTCAGGAGCTGAGCACCTTCGACTACGCAACCTTGTTCTCTTTCATCTGCTGAATATTGGCTGTCCACTGTCACTTTGCTCACATGTCTCTGTTCATTCATTGATGGTTTCTGGAATGCGTTCTTTGGACACAGTAGCTCTCAGTCTTTTTCCTTTCTCTTTTCTGGACCCTCCCTCTGAATGAACTGCCTGTCACTTCTTCAGGCTCAGTGTCTACACTTACAGTTCTTTCAACTTACTTCACTGCAGCTACTCTTAGCTCATTTACCACAGGCTCTGCACTTCTTATGGTTTGGTTTTGAGGCACTCACACACACCCTTCTTCAAGCTCTGAGCCCTCAGGTTGCACTGGAGTTTAACTCTTCAAATCAGGGGTTGTTGTCACCAACTCTTTACCAGCTTGTATCTGGTGTGAGAGGCATGAATCCATCTCTGAAGGTCTCTACATTTAACAGCAGAGATAGTGACCAAAATCACCTAGTAGGGACCAAACCATCTGGAATCCATAAATTCATCATATGCTTTTTCACAAGAACACAGCCACCAGAAAATAAGTTGTGGCACTATTTTTGCTTTGAAAGGGGGTCACCAACTCAACCCACTGAAAGACAGAACGCACCACATCAGCCAGGCCTTCGCAGTAGTCAAGTTCAGTCGCAGGCACAGTAGAAAGTCTCACAGCTCTACCCATGAGAATTTCAGGGGCAACAGTCCTGTCCTCTCATCTGGAATGCTTCTCAGACTCATCAACATCAATGGAAAGGGATCAGGCCACTTTAGAGATGTGGATGCACAGACTTCAGTAAGATGGGATTTCAGCATTTTACTTATCTGCTCCACAATACTCGAAGCCTCAGGTCTGAAACTGCAATGGTACTTCTGATCATCTGCAAGGCTGCACACATCAATTTCCTTACTTCATTCTTAAAATGACTTCCATGATTGATTCCAGAGAAACTGTGGTCCCAAAGTGAGTGATCAATTCCCTTAGAAACAATTTGGCTGCAGTAGGACCGCCATTCTTGTTAGTGGGGTATACCTCCACCAATGAGCAAAGGAGGCAAACTAACACCAATATGTGACAGAGCCTATCAAAAAAAGAATATCCACCAAGATGAGCTGCATACAATTAAAGGGACCATCTCATCTCCGTGTGTGACTTACGAGCATTGGAGTTCTCCTGACTTCCTGCATTTAGCTGTTGGCCCAGGGGGGCGGCACCTGTGACATAACTCAGCTGCATCTACATGGAACATGGGGAAGAACCAATATGTGCAAAAGAGACAAACCATAGTGTCTCAGTATATGTGGGTAGCATCAGGGGTAGCACAATGGAAAGAATGTACCATGGGGGGTAATACAGGACGACAATCTACAGAGACCCAGACCTCAATCTTAAAACATCCCACTTTAGTCCATCTCTCCTGTTCTCACTCTGTTGCTTCTTCCTGCAATATCCTCACCTCTTCCCCCCGTACCAGCAAATCAGCATGAGATTCATAGATGTGTCATTCTCAGATTCATTTGAAAATTCTCCATTGAGCGCGCAGGACGCAAGAGTGCAATACCTGACTGACAAGGTCATGAAACCCCTCTGGGACCAGAACTGCCCAAAATTATGGACCACACCAAACCCAGACTGGAAAACAGTGTATATGATGACTCTTAAATTGACAAAGACACAACAGGCTCTAGTAAGAGTAATCAGTTTGCCCACCTGAGCAGAGGTTACATTACTCAAACAAGAGGCTCCACTACACCCTCAAATGTGTGAACAGGATATAAGCTGCTTTCAAAATTCCTTGTTCAGCTCTTAAACAAGAACCGTCCACAAAGAACATATAATCAGATTCTTCCAGGGAGACATGTCAAATATCAGGTCTTAACTTGGTACACAATTTGGTCACATCAAGAGACTTACGGTCTACCCCATCACCATTTTCATCATCAACAGTCAATGCCAATAATATGGCAGAATTGAAGCAGGAATACTTTTGCAAAGTAACGTTTCCAGCGGTAAGCATAACAGCGAAAATGTATTAAGTCAACTGTTAGTCATGTGTTGAGTTCTAGCATGAGTCAGTAAGATCTCGACAGAATGGGGACCATAACTGTGAGTGGGTAGCCCATAACATTCCCCTCACATTATTGAATGCTCAGACCAACTGCGGCCACCGCCTTAAGGCAACCAAGTAACGCAGCAGCTACTGGGTTAAGAGTTTCTGAAAATTAAGCAATGGGGTGTTTGGAATTTCCATGGGTTTGGGTTAAACTGAACGGAGCACCTTTGCCTCTCATATCAAGTCAGGTGCTCCTTCTCCTCCACCAAGTGGGACACCATTCCCACCCTCATCATCTGACCACCACCTTGACATCCATCTCCCTGCATTCCATTACCACGGTTAGAACTATAGCCAGAATTTGCTGCGTACAGACCACTCTGCAACCCCTTTGGTCTAACTTCATTTGAGCCAGCAAGTAGTTCTCCAAATGTATCTTTGTCTGGCCACCAAATCATCACTCCATTGCTTTGCATGTTGCAGGATTTCATGTAAAGGCTTGGGCTGCCAACAAATCATGTTCTACTGGATTTGTGAAATAATTCCTGGATGCAACAAACTGACACACAATTGCTGGGATGAAAAACCTGAATAAGCTGCTCACAACAGGCATGTACTCACTCACTCTGTCTCATAGTAGGCTTGCACTGACGCTTTGGACAGTTGAGTAGTCCTTGAAATTGTTAAGCAATCAACCTCCTTCTGGGGAAACTTAGGGCCGGATTTAGGTCTTGGAGAAGGGAATACTCCATCACAAACGTGACAGATATCCCATCCGCCTTATTATCAGCCACTGCACAGGCACCTTATTCTCAGCCCACAAACCACTGGGGATGACAGGGTTAAAGAAAGTATTCAAATATTCCTGAAGCGCATTTGAAATTTTCACAGATCTGTCAACCTGCAAATACCTCATATCAGAGTTTTCGCTTAACGTGGGAAATTGCTTTGTAACTGTGAAAAGATCATGACTCAATGACACATGCATATAAGCACTCCTATGTACTTTTCTGAAAGGGTAGGCTCTGAGTCTCTTTTGCTAGCCTAACCCTCTGGCCCGCTAGCATCACTATCATTCCTCGTCTTATTTACCTCGTTAGTCCACCGCTCTTTGATCTTTTGGGTGTCACTCCATTTCTAAATGCTTCCTACCAATTCCCTCAAATGCAACTTAAACCCAGCCATTCTCATATGTGCAAGTGTCCTCAGTTAAAAACATCCTCAACTGGAGCTCAAACCCAGCCGTTTTCATATGTGCAAGGCCGTTATGCCATTCTCCTCAGGTGTAAACACCCTAAAGATATTCTGCAAGGTTAGACGTTTGGTTAAATCAACCCCGGATTCAGCTGCTAATATTTCCAAGGCTTTATGACTCTAACATGCACATCTAGCAGCCTCTCTACACGTTCTTCTTTGTTACATCCATTTATAAATTCTGCCTTCAATATCCCCTTTCATATTGACTCAAACTAAATTTTTGGGTTCACATCATCCAAAGCCTTTACTGGGGTATCCTCCGCCTTTGGGGCATCTGACTCAGAGTCTACATCTACCTCAACAACAGAGACACTCGCTACGGATGTCCTGGATGTTTGGGGTTTTGAACATGGATCTACAGTGGAGCTTGTGCTAGGGACAATGGGAACAGGTAAAACTGGAGGAAGATTTGGGGCTGTGGTGACAGCAGCTGTACTCAGAGGCATTATCGGAAGAGCTGGTACTACCACCGGTCTAGCAGTAGCAAATGAGCAGCCCTTGCACAGGGAGGTCTTGTTCCATGGGTGCATTCACACCTGAATCCACAAGTCCTCCTACAGTCTGATTCCCTACAACAGGCTGATTTCATCACCCTGCTGGCCAATTTTATATGGATGTCGTTGAGAAGCCAACAGATTATCCAAAAATCCATCTCTAGAGTCACTGTTGCTCCCTCCATCATTCTTCATGTTAGTCTTATTCCCTCTCATGCTTTCTTTCTTTCTGTTCTTCCACTGGTGATATCGTGCAGCTCTATATCTCTGTCCGGGGGTTGTCATCACACAGGTTGCGCCACTCGTCGTATGGACCTTTTGATATTGGCTGTCAGTGTAATCTGGGAGCTAACATCAGTACAATAAGTTAAAAGACAGTGAAACCCATTTGGTTCCATAACAACGGATGGTATCGAAATCATGAAAGTTCATTAGCAGATTAGTCAAGTTACAATTTTTATTAATTTAGTAAATCAATTTCCAGGTCAGCGTAGAGCAATGTAGGTAATCAGTCCAACAGCTCAATATCAGATGGAAACATAAATGCATGAATGATATTATCGGCTGCCTCAAATCCAACTGGTTGAAGTTTAATAGAGATAAGACAGAGTTCCTCTGCTGCTCAGTGACCAGGTCCCTGGCTCTACTCCCTTCTAACTTCTGGCCAGTTCCCTCTGACGGGGTTCCCATACCACCAGAGGCTGTCAGAAACTTAGGAGTTATTTTTAATAACAAACTGAGCCTGGAATCTTATGTAAACAAGACTGCAGGATCCTTCTTCTCTTTAATTAGACTACTATACAAGATTCTCCCCTTACTGCCTCCTTCATCTGGAGCTCTGGTAGTTTGTAGTGTGATCTTAAGCAGGCTGGATTACTGTAATGCTGTGTTGGTAGGAGCTCTGGAATACCTTCTCAGTCGGCTTCACAGAGTTCAAACAGTGGCTGCTAAACTGGCCCTGAATTAATCCAGAAGGTCCTCTCTATCATTGTCTCCGAAGGATTTACATTGGCTGCCACTAAGACAAAGAAATACCTTTGAATCCCTTTGTATTGTTAATAAATTTCTTCACAGACTTGGTCTGATCCCCCTGTAAAATATAATAAAATGGTACTCCCCTGGGTGGAGCCTACACTCCTCTTCAGCTAACTTGGCCTATGTGGCCAAATTTAATGAAACCGTGCCTGAAGCAGCTGGAATATGGAATCACCTTCCAGATGCCTTGAGATTCTCTTCTGACTTAATGCTCTTCAGAAATGCTTTAAAAATCTGGGTCTTCTCTAAATTTGGGTAATAATGTAGATTACTGTTTAGTCTTGTTCACACTGCACAAAACCTTTCTTTTTCCTCCCTCATTAATGCAATAGCGTCAGGATCCATGGTACGCACAGTTGCCCTTTAAAAATGATATAAATAAATAAATAAATCATTAAAAAGGTACAAAATGCAAAGCAGAGCAGTACCAGTTCCATAAAGGAACACCCCTAATCTAATAAGGCAAGAGAAAATCCTAGGCAGACGGTGTCACTTTGAACTGAACCAAATAAAGATTTAGAATGAAACTATGCATAGTAGGCATTCAAGAATCTAACCCAAGAACTGAGAGTAAAAGACTCAAATTGGAAAATCAGCAGAGGCCTTAGTGAAGTCAGGACAGGATCTCCCAAGCTATTCTAAGACATAGAGTTAATATAATAGACTTTATCAAATTAAATTCCTTCACCATAGCATATAAGCATGACACAGAAACACCAAGGATCAAAATAAGCTTTAATATAGAGCCTAAATATCCACTACTAATGCTACGTGGTAAGCTACCTATAGCAGAAAATCCTAGGCACCTACTGCTTCAGATCCTTTATTTGAGTCGACACTCTAATAATATTCTTCACATACTTTCTAATCTCTTCGCTGTTATCTGGAATGTAAGTACAGCACTGCTGTACCATCAGCATGTTACAGACTATGCTCTCTTTTGTGAGTAAAGTATCCAGAGCAAGCTGAGTTTGAAGACCCATGGCCATAATGGCTATGAGTTCAGTATAAATAGCTACCAAAGCTCCAGCATCACTGGTTGCAAGTTTATCAACTGAAGCAGGAAGCTATCCAATCTTTAAATCATTTGGATTTCCTGAGGAAGGAATTATAGATTACAGAAAGAAGGAATTATAGAGTCAAAGATGTCTCTCACTATCTGGCAAGCACTACTATGCTTAACTCTAACAGAAAATCTAACCTCTTGGCCAGTTATACTATGCACATGATATACTTTAGGAAATACTAGCAGTAAATGGCAAGTTACCACCCAGTTGTCAGGTAACTTAAAATAAGTATTCTTTCCACATATGTGGTGATAGTACATACCTTACACTGCAGATGCAGGTAAGTGGGGGCAAATATAGCCAACCTTAGCCCGCATTATACGAGAGTACTAATGTAACAGGTTGAGAAAAAAGATTTGAAGAGAAACTTACATCCAAGGCATTCCTATGTGAAATCCTTGAACCAAAGAGATGTTCTACGGTATGTGAAGCCATTGGAGTGGGATTGGCTTTAGACTCAACATGACTAGGGTCTGCATGGGAGTTTAATCCTATGAGCAAACTCATCATGCAAATGATAATGATAATCAACACCATCACCTCTATTACTCTAGGTTGGTTTTTCAAAATGATCACCATTATTCCTCTACAGTCAGACCTTAGGAAATACAGTTGAAAACTTGTTATTTGAACGTGTGCAAAAATGCAAAACTGTGTTGTTTCAGATGAATATTTTTATGTACAGTAATCTTTGTACATCTTCCCTAACCCTACTTTATCTTCTTCTAAAGTGTCAACCCTACCTTTCCACATGAGCCTGGGGCCTAGGGAATCTTCAACAGTTCACTTATAGTGACAAATCAGAGGAATCAATCTTCACTGTGACAGCCTTGTTCATCATGGTTCTGCAGCCATTGTCTACTGATCACTAGGTTGATAAAGGATTGGATCAACTTAACTTTCAGCAAAGTACGTCCACTCAGGAGCCGAGCATCTTTGGCTAGAAACCTTTGTTCTTCTCCATCTTCTGACTACTGGCTGTTCTTCTTCACTGTAACTTGGCTCACTTGCCTCAGTCTTCTCAGTCTGTAGGACATTTTCCACAGATATATTTGCTCTCAGTCTCTCATGAGCTCTTGGCCTTTCTTCTTTTCTGTGGTCTCAACTGGTCACATTGCTCAGTCCTTCTTCTGTATCTGAACTGTCATTCACTGCTTCACTGGGTTGGTTCACTGTGGTTACTCTTGGCTCTTTCACCAAAGGCTGAGCACTTGCCTCAGCTTGACTCTTGGATTAGACATGCGTGTGTGTTTTGAGACACCTGGGTGCACTCTTCTCTCCCCCTGCTCCTTTTGTGCAATCAGGAGCTCAACTCCACAAATCAGTGGTTTTAGTCATTACTTCTTTGCCACTGTGTCACACTCCTTGAGTGTGGTATGCATGCACCTATTTAGACAGTCAGGCACATTAGACTGCAGTGTTTGAGACCAGCATTTGCAGACACAGCAGGCAGCTTCATGGCTCGCCCCAGGAGACTCTCATGATTGACAATTCTGCCCTCCCATCAGGGGTACTTCGGATTATCATCAACACCAGAGGTGAAGCATTTGGCCACTTAAGAGATGTAGGTGAACACACTTTGGCAAGGCGAGAGTTCAGCAAGCCATTGAACTGCTTAACAACTCCAGATGTTTCATGTTGATAACTAAATTGCAGTCTCTCTCCCACTTACAAGGCTATACATAGCATTTTCAGTGCCTCTTTATTGAGTGAGTATCATGGACTGGCTCAAGAGAAATCACAAACCAAACCTGAGTATCAACTCTCACAGCATTAACTTGGCAACAGTGAGACTGTCATTTCTCCCAGTCGGGAATGCCTCCATCCAGCGAGAGATGATGCACACCACAACTAAAATGTATCACACCCATTGCACACAGGCATTTCAATCAACTCTAGCTGTATGTAATTGAATGGACCTCCTGATCTCCCTATCTGACTCAACGACTCTGATGTCCTTCTCCCTACATTTAGCAGTTGCCATTTCACTCATCGATGACAAAAATTCTCAGCCATCACTCGTGGATTAAACCAGTTCTTTTTTAACAACCTCACCATGGCATCTCACCCTGTGTCTGTGGGACTATGAACATGTCTTACCAGGGGTGACAACAAGTTATCTGGCAGGACAAATCTTCCATCTACAGGTCCCATATCTCATCCTCATGCTTCAAACCCATTCCTGCTGCTCACTTTCCTGTGCTTCTTCTTGCAGTCACTTAACCTCCTCTCAGAGGTTAACAACATGTTCATGGCAGTATCACTTTCAGGTTCGTTGAATATTCTTCATTGAAAGCACAGGGCTCATGAGTGCAATATTGGGACATTTTGGCAGCAAATTGATTTGTGTGTGGCTGAAGAATAGGTCACAGTTCTCTTTGAATCATCATGGGTTTGTGTGGGCACTGAGAGAGTACACCCTCCTCGGTCATAGCAGTTCATGGTAAACTTTACTGTAATCTGGCATTCCTAGACCTGGGACGTGACAGAAACCTTCTCATAGCTCAAAGAAGGCATTCAGGATTTAATTATCCCAAGAGAGAAATTTAGACACATCCTTGTGTGTAAACGTATGTAAAGTACTGGGCACCTGGGAAAGGTTGGAGGTCCACTTGTGATAGTAGCCTACCATTCCAAGAAACATCCTGACGTTTCTTTATGGAGATGGATGGCTCTTTTTCTGAACAGCAGATATTCTTTCCTGCAGCACCTTCTGTGTCCCTTCTAAATATGATGTCCTAGGTACAGAGCTTCTTTCTGGCAGTGGGGCAAATTGCTCTGGGGCACTTTATGTTGGTGGTTCTCAGCTGAATGGTTCAACAGAGAAATACTGCAATGTCTGCATGCTTCTTGTGGCAATATCTCACTGAAAACTGAAGTGCTCCCTGTAAACCCTGGTGGAACTCAGCACCATTCCAGAATTCAAGTTTGCAACCAGAAATCAAACAGAAGCTGATTCTCTTCTTGCATAGGGATGGAAGAAAAAAAACTCCACACAAATCAACCACTGTGAACCACTCGGCTTCACAGGGTATCTGGAAGAGTATTTCAGCAGGATTCAGTACCATGGGACAACATGGGACAACAATATTATTTATATTTCTTAAGACCTGAACTATTCAGTACTTGCCTTTCAGTTTCTGCAGACCCATTTTTGGAGTATTACATAAACTCCCCAAATATCCTCTACCCCATCATGGACTCAATCATAGGTTCCGTTCCAGCCACTGTCTCTGTAGAGAGAATGTACTCTGTCTTCAGTTTGACTGTTATCCACATTGGTTTGACACCTGTTATTACTCAAGGGCACATGCACATATCTTCTTCCATACACCTTTCTGGGGTGCTAGTTTCAGTGTCGCTCTGGGCAACACCTTTCGGTGTCCCTCCCTAATCCTCTTTTTTTGTTGTTTTTCTTTTCCTTCTGGGTCCACCTTTCCTTACTTTTCTCAATATTACTCCACCTCTGTGTGATAGTCACCATCTACCTCACATGCATCTTCAACCAGAGCCTCCTCATGTTGTCTAGTATGTCCTCTGAGACATGCATCTTGAAGCTTTTTTGTAAAGTTTGACTTTTTAGATAAATCAACATGTCTGCTACCTCTTCTAACTTAGCATAGGTATTGGCAGCAAGTCTATATTGACTTCTTTGCATAGGAACTGGTGCTCTCATTCGTTACCCCCTATAAACATGATGCATTAAGGTTTCCCTTGATAAGTTCATCCACAACTCCACTCTTAGTATAACAACATCCAGGAAGCTTAGAAGATTGAGCTGCAGGGCTCTAATCGCCCTCTTCTGTAACCAACCCGCAGCTGGCGTTTTGTCTTTCCAGGGTCAGGCTTCCAACTCAGGAAATCTAGTACCACCTGATTTACTTGGAGTTGTGAGCCCTACAGAGGGATTGGGTGCACTGGCACCTCCCTGTGTGCTTGAAACCCACACAATTACTTGTGAACCTTGGGCTGGAGTGACAATGGTAGTAACTGGGGTTGTTACTGTTTTGACTCAGACAACAGAAGGTGTTCCTCTCATCAGTACTAGAGCCTGTGTAGTAGGTGCAGTCGCATTATTGTCAGAAGCTGGTTCATTCCGTCCAGCTGGCCGGACTATATTGTATGAAGGTGGTCGGGAAGACAACAATTACTCCCAAAAGTCATCATTAGAATCACTATCAAAGCTTGCTTCTAACTGTGGCTCTATTGCTCTCTTCTTGCGCTTTCTTCTTCCCTGGCTTGCTATTCATTAATGCAGGATACAGCCTAACTCCTTGAACACTAGCTCTCCTCTACACCTGTTGTTCAGCATCCAACTTTGCTTCCATTCAACTACAAACTATCTTTTTACCATGATTCTGATATTTCTCTTTGTTGTTTGCATGTGTTGATCCCGTGCATTCAGAGTCTTATACTGTGCTGTCTAGGTGGGGGCTTCATGCTCAAATTGTTCATGATATTGAAATTAAAAATACCATATCCAGGGATTTGCAAGGAGCCTTCTTTCTCAGCTATCTTGTTCTATTGGTTAAGCCAAATACACGTGTGGAGTCCAACATTGATCTCCATGTAATGACCGGGAGAGGCCTCCGGTGAGGCTTCCTCACCTTCACGGAAAGGTACTTTCAAATCACTCCTAAGGAGATCTCTCAATGGTCTAACTGTCAACATCAGGGCAGTGCGCGCTCTACGGGCGACTAGAATGCAAAAATCCAGCACTTCCAAGATAACGTAATTCATGCATTATGCTGATGTACTGTTGTTTAACATTTTGCATTGCAGAGTTTAATCCTGAAGACTTATATTAAAGGTGCTTATAAATACTGTTCATTTGCAAGGTATTGCTGCAGGCTTTCAGAGTGTGTCAGGGTGTGGTCCCTTTCCAGGGCCTTCCAGAAGCTTCCTCTGCAGCATGACTGGGTGTGGTGTGGGCTGGGCCAAGACTCCATATAAGGGAGCCAGCCCAGCTCCACGTGCTCACTATTCAGAGGTCCCAGTGCAGGGCAGCAGCAACTTCCTGAGCTCCTGTTCTGGAGGCCTACTTTGATCTTCCAGGCCTTGCCCTTCACTTTTTTGGTGATTCTTGATCAGGGCGGTAAGACGGAGGTCGGGCTGGGCCCCCGATCCCATTCCTGAAGGCTTTAGAGTTCTTGGGCCTAATTTTCATGATAAATGATTTTACATTGTGCGTGTGAATGTGCGCTTGGCTTTTGCTGGCATTTGCATGCTAGCATTCGAATCAGAAAGACACGCAATTAATTCCTTGTGCTAAATCGATGTTATTCATTGTGCGCTACCATTTCATGGCATTTACAAGGTAGCATTAGAATCGGCAAGACGCACGATTAATTTCTTGTGCTTAACTCGTGATATTCATTGTGCGCTACCATTTCTTGGCATTCACATGGTGGCATTCGAGTAGGCAAGACGCATGATTCATTTCTTGTGCTTAACTTGTGATATTCATTGTGCGCTAACATTTCTTGGCATTCACATGGTGGCATTTGAATCAGCAAGACGCGCAATTCATTTCCTGTGTTGAACTCATGATATTCAGTCTGTACCATCATTCCATGGCATTTACATGGTGGTTTTCAAATCGTCAAGACGTGCACTTCATTTCTTATGCTTAACTCATGATACTCATTGTGCGCTACCATTTCATGGCATTTACAAGGTAGCATTCGAATCGGCAAGACGCACGGTTCATTTCTTGTGCTTAACTCATTATATTTATTGTGGCAAACCATTTCATGGCATTTACAAGGTAGCATTCGAATCGGCAAGACGCGCGATTCATTTCTTGTGCTTAATTCATGTTATTCATTGTGCGCTACCATTTCATGGCGTTTACATATTCTTGTGGAAATCAGCAATGTGCGCAATTCATGTTTCTGCATTTAAAAAACAAGTGTTAGAATTCTAGATGTTACATTATATGGGCATAATAAGCCCCTTAATACAACTCCTATGGTGTTCCAGAAAACGTTCAGATTATTTCCTTGTCCTCATGCTAAAAACACTGTGTTTGATTCTGAAGACATAATTCTAGAGGGTGCTTATGTTTCTAGTCAATGTGTAGCAATTCATTAAGAGGTTTTATTGAGAAGTTGTACTAACCATTCTTAATTTCTTCCCAGGTAACCAGACGTCTTGAGGCCTAGTTAATTAGTCCATGCTTAAGTTATCCATGGTTACAATATGACAATGCTTAGAATCATAGTCTAGTAAAGATTAACATGATATAATTTTGATATTGTGTGTTTTAACTTTTTGCTTCCTACAGGCCTCCTTCCCAGCTGTTCCCTACCTAATCCCCTTTTCCCCACTTGGACTCTCTTAGACTCTTTGACATTCTATTCACAGTATTGGAGCTGTCTTGTGGTGAACATGTTGGGAATGTGCGCAGACCCCGAGGATCTGGTGACTCTGACACTAACACATTTCATTTTTAATTTGAGTTTGGTCTATTAAAATCAACAATTTCAGTTTGATCAAGCTGCAGTTCTCAGCATATCGCAATGTAATGGACAGTAATTTCGGTGTCCAGTCTCAGTACAGCACACTCTCTGCTGGCCTTTCACAGCGCGGTACCTGCTGACGCAATGACAAATCCCAGCGTAACACACACACCAACCCATCAATACCAGTGCAGCACCTTAGGGTGTAACTTGCAGCACCTTGCAGTGGGTCTCCCTTCTTTAAAATTAGCTTTGCACAAGCAATATTTTAAAAGTGTGTAAACTAAAAACAAATAACTCTTGCCTGTTCCACTAAAGACATTTAAATTTACCACTCACTCAAGAGGATAACTGGGGAATAACACTTTCCATACGTTATCACACACAAGTGAAATCTCAATCAGTGTGAAATCATCCTGACTAGTGTAATTTTCCTCTGCGCAAAAGGTTCACCACAACTACTAATAGTACACTCTCACAAAAGTAGTTTAATTGTTCCCTATCTCAATTGAGTAGCTTCGTTAACGTCTTAACTGCTAGGACTTTGTTCCTCCTGTTGCATGTTAGGGGGTAGCCCGTGTTTAAAGCTTTATACGCTTTTTTCAACAGATGTATCCACACCAAATTTGTCTTATTTTTCCAATACCCTGGTGATTCTAAAGGGTCACAGATTTGAATCCTGGTTGGTGCATTTGGTCTTCCCTGACGTGTTACTGAGGGGGTGAAGTCTACACTGGACTACGCTAGTGATGCTGAGGCGCAGGTGGGCGGGTCTGGCAGCAGCAGCAGCACAGCATGGCTCCGACTACCGGGAACGATGTGAGTAGGACACGGGACGCAGACACAGAGAGTGGACGGTGAAGGGACATGGGGGTCCGTGGAGCTCTTCTTCGCCCATCTCGCTGCCCCCCTGTTTCGCTGCCGCCCCACCCTTTCATCTTCAACCCGACGGACGAACAGATGGACGGAGGCATGGCTCTCCTTTGTTCCATTTTGCTCCTTTTTCTGCCTCTTGCTGCCTCCCAGTTGCCTTGCCTTCCGGTTGCCTTCCGCCCGGAATTGGGAGCGAGGAACCAGATGTCATGGTCCGGAGGTGGTGGCTCAAGGTTGACCAGCACCTGGGTGGAGTGGCGGAGTGGCGGCATTGATACCCCTCAGCGAGCTGGTGAGTCCCAGTGTACTGGAATCCTGGAGACGGGTGGGGTTGAGTGGGTACTGTTGCTGATACTGGCTCTGGTACTGGTACTGGTGCACTGCACCGCTCGCCCTTCAGAATCTTGTACTGTTCTTTGAACTCTGGGGATTGATCCCTCGTGCCCACGCACCACTCATCACTCCACCCCCCAAAAAACTTCACCTGACCCTCACAGTTGCTCACACATCGCACTCATCGCCTCACAGATTAATAATATTCAACGGGCAGTGCAATATTGCTTGGTTTTACAGTAGAGTATTTCTGAGCGTGCTCCTGCCTATGGTGTCTAAAAATCAGAATACAGCAGTGGAGAGCCAGGGGATGAGATGGCGCTTAATATTGTGCCGAGGCAGTGGTCCCTGCCTGGCAGTTGTACTCTTTACAGGCCTTCCTGTTTCTAAGCCTGAGTTGATTTACCCGTCTGATTTACCCGTTCTACTATACTTTGGTCATTGGAGGATCTCCGTAGGAGGAAACTATGACCTTAAAGAAACTCTGCTTTGGACGTTTGTTGCCTGGAAGTGCCTGTGTAAAAACTAGATCTAACCCTCTTCTAAATAAAGGCATTTCGGCTAGCCAGCTAAAAGATCAGAGTCAACTATTCTCCTTCTGGGAGAAAGGTAAATCTTCCCAGGCTGAGTTGAAGTGCAACATCTCTGTTGACCCGACTACGGGAATGGAGTTAAATGAATCCTCATCAAAAAAGGCCTTAAAAGATGTTGGCCAAGTGGAGAACAGTTCAAGGGAGGACTTGGAGGTCTTGGAGGAGCTAGTTACCCGGTTCTCTCCTTCAGTAACTACGGAGCATACTCAGGAATCTGAGAAGGGCTTAAGCGTGCTTGGAACGCAGCCTACTGACCTTCATGACTTTACCCTGCCCGAGTTGGACTTAAATTTCGGCAGTAGATATGGACCTATGGTAAAGGACCACTCTTCGCCTTCTGGGGCCTTCTGGGGGGCCTTCTGGAGGACCTCTGCCCCTTTCCATAGGACTACAGCTGTTCAATCGACCTACCTCTCTACAAGACTCTGTCTATTCTCATCTTTCCACTAGCTTAGTCCATGATCCAAGTAGTGTATTGCCGAGTCAACCCCAGACTGGGAGGTTGGACTCTCTACCTCCTTGGCTAAGTTGGAAAATCTGCTCTCTTCTATCCTAAAATTGCTGGAGCAATTTGTAGGTGGATCAGACTGTAACCTTGAATCAGTGACGGCTATCCTGAAGGAACCAACTAAAGATAACAAAAACCACCATCTGCCCATAGACCCTTGTGATGCACGGTCTGTGGCATCATTGACATCATTGTCCACAAAGGAACAGACCCCGCCTACTAGGGGCTCCAGAGCTGAGGAAAGTACACAAACCTCTAATCCTTATAGAAATAAACCACGTGATAAAAGGTCTTTGCAGGATAGCCCAGGGGACTTTATCAGATTTATTTTTGATTCACCCTAAGTTATCACTAAGCAAGAGAAAAATCTTAACCCTGCTGCCCAAGAGATATTCCCAATCTTCAAAATTCCATCTAACCGTAAGAAGGGCTCCACAGATTCGCAGCCTCCTTCAAATAGAGTGGAAGGAAACTATAAGAAATGTAAGAGGACAAATCTTAAAAGTGAGATAATCTCAAAAAACCGACCCGAAGGTTTAATTAAAAAAAGTCAGAAGAAAAGTACATTTTCCTGAGATAGGTGATTCATCACAAGTCTGTCTGGAGTCTTTAAATTCGATCGTTCAACCTTCTATGGTGCTTTGCCCCTCTCCATGATTAACTTTACCAACGTTGCCAACTCCAAGGGAGCCTGGATGGGATCCCAGGAGGGCGCTCCCCCCCCTGCACCTTCCTCTTGGGTGGTCTCCTTTTATAAACCCAACAGTTCCAGCATTCATACCTCTGAGGCCTTCAGGAGACTTCAAGGATGCCCCTTGGACGGAGGTTCTCACTGCAGAGGGTCACTATGAGGCTTCCCTCACTTTAGATTTTTTCCCCCTCTTCGATGTTGACCTAATTTTGAACAGATCTACTACGTTAAACTTCTTTTCAGACTCTTAACTCACTGAAGTCAATTCAAAGTGATGACGTTGCTCTGGTTTCATTATTAGACTCTCATGAAGGCTGTACATCAAGGATTACATTTCACTGTAAGCGTGTGATGAAGTTGGTTCTCCAAAATGCTGACTTTCTGCAATGCCGGGTTGTTGATGTGGTTCCTTTTCAAGGCTTTAGCTTTACTGGGGTGGGGAAAAAATCTTAGATAGGCCAAAACACTGCTATCCAGTTTCTGAGTTCTACAATCAGCCTGGTCATCATGAGTGTAGGCCTAGGATGGACATGAAGGCCCTTAAAGTCTCATTAGCTGAAAACGATAGACAGGTGTTTGTGCGGGAGATACGGGCTATCCCTGACCAAAGTGTCTCGGATTTGGATGGTTCGGGGGTCCAGACCACTATCCAGCTAAAATAACTAGCGCAGGCCTAAAGTTTACCTCCTGGAATAGCGGGGATAAAATATGCGCAGGAAAAGTTATTGTCCGTTAGCTCCCTAAAACCCAATTTGAGTTGCCTTCAGGAGACTTGGTCCGATGGAGATCTATTGTGGGATGATTATTATGTTATCGATTGCAAGGCTACCCCATCTAGGAGGGGGCATGCCAAGGGAGGTGTGGCCTGTCTACTGTCAACTAGACTTAAGTGGAATTTTGAATGTTTTAATGACCCCAGTAACCTTTTTTATGGCTTTATCTCTCCAGTTGCAAAATAATACAGGTTTTACCTCTTTGTTATTATTAAACGCTTACATCCCGCCTGATTTGTACCATGATGTTTTGATACAAAAGGTTTTTGCCCACATAAAAAATGCTATGGCTAGTGAGTCTCCTCCATTTATAGTCTTGGTAGGTGACCTAAACTGAAAGATATCTAACTATGCTATATCGCATGTCCGTGAGATTGAGAGAGAGACATCCCTGTGAATTCCAGCTTGCCTCTTCCCTTCCTTGATTAGAACAAATAAAAGAGGGAAACTCTTGGTTAATCTCCTTATGGAAAGTGACTGCATTACCGCAAATGGCAGATCTCCATCTGACTCTCCTGTCTCTTTTAGCCACCATGCACCAGTGGGAAAGGCAATCTTAGATTATGTGATATTGGGGTATTGCACTTTCTCTTTGCTAGTTGATTTAAAAGTTATGAACACTTTGGTTAGTGATCATAACCCTATCTTATTTTCACTAGATTTGAGTCTGTTAATGACCGGGGCTCAGGAGTTGAATGGGGTAATCCCAGTCTTTGATAAAAAGACAGGAAGGACCCACTGGGATTCTAGAAGGTTGTTAGGTATTAGGGAGTCGTTGGATTATGTGGTTGTAGTCTTGGATACCTGGGAGGGGAATGAACTGAATACTTTTTTGAGATTTATATCTCAGTTGCTAATTAACTCTCCCCAGAGCATTCCCAAAAGTAGCCAGAGGATTATCTTGCGTCCTCTTCACAGAGAACTAATCAGAGAAATAAACCGCTTGGTTCAGGCTCAGTATCTAGACTACTCATCCATAAGAAATGCCAGGGTGACTCTACTAAAAAGAAGAAGGAAGCGTATGAAGCTGCGCATCACAATAACTGCCTGTAATAAGCTTTGGATTCTTCTCAGGGAAGCAGCAGTAAAGGGTCAAGCTAGACGTTTTTGGGCCCTGGTTGGGGAGGGGTGTGGAACTAGAATTCGATCTTCTCCTGTCGCCATATCTACTGCCCGGTGGTCTGAATTCATCGCCTTCCTTTATGCCTCAAATGGGGTGGTATTTTCTCTGCCCCTTGAAAGTAAGGAGCTATATCCCACCCCCTTCCCGTCAGTGAAAGAGATAGAACAAGCTATTCGCTCTATGCGTTTCTCTGCTGCAATGGGCCCTGATAATGTGCCCATTTGCGGAGTAAAACAAGATATCGGTCCCTGGAGTAAGATCTTATTTGTGGTTTTTCTTAGGTGCTTTATCTCTCGATGTATCCCTCCCTCTTGGAACGGTAATATTATTATACCTTTATTTAAGAAGGGCGACCGCAATTGCCCTGCTAATTATCGGCAGATCTCCCTTCTAGATGCAGTAGGAAAAATCTTATTGCAATGTTACAAGTCATAACAGAAAAGTATGTGAAATTAAAAGGAGGAGCGGTTTACGCCGCTTTTATCGATTTCTCAACGGTGTTCGATAAAGTAGATAGAGCTCTTTTATGGGGAAAACTGTCCACTCTGGGTATTCCTCCCGCCCTTCTTGAGCTATTGATTACTCTCCACTCTTCCATCTGGTGCAGAATCCTCTTGGGGGAGGGATAGTGGCTTAACGCCCGAAATGCCTACTCTGAATGGATGAAAGCAGGGATTTCTTCTGGCTCCCTTGCTCTTTTTCTTATACATCTAGGATTTGCCCTCCATTTTACCTCAGAGCCAGGACGCCCGATCTGTTGTTTGCTTTATGCGGATGATATTAAAAAAATGTATCTAACCCCTAAAGGCATACAGAACCATCTTCAATCCTTGTCACAGTTCTCTGAGTCCCACTTTTTAAAGATTAATGTTTCAAAGAGCAAGATCTTGTGCTTCCATGGTAACAAGAAAGTGGCATTTTCTAATTTCCATTGGGCATTAGGTAATCAAAAACTGGTAATTGTGAACTCATATACCTTTTTAGGGAAAATTGTGTGCAGAAATCTTAGTGACATAGCCCACAATACCTCTAATAAATCTAAAGCTGATGCTCGAGCAAGAGGTTTGGGGGCGTTATATATGGCCATGGAAGAAGGCATTTTGCCCATCTCCTAGCGGTTTACCGAGCTAAGATCCAAGCTTCTCTTCTCTGTGGTTTGGAATTCATAGATTCCTCCAAATGGAGGTTTCTGGATCTTCAGGATGGTAAGATCCTCAGAAAGTTTTTATCTGTGTATACAGCTGTGTCGGTGGCTGCCCTAAGGCTGGAATTGGGCTTAAGAAGTGTGTTTGCCCAGGGACTAGCCGGGGTGGTCCATTGGGCTGTTTCCCTCATGGTGGAAGCTGAGGATAATACTCTCAGGGCCTTACTGCAAAAATAAATCTTTGTGGAAAATAATGCCTTCAGGCATACCTTCTCTAAGAACCTTACGTATGCCCTAGAAATGCTTGAGGTAGATTTCAATCAGGTCTTGGCTATTCCATCCCCACAACTGAAAAGCGATTTAAAACAGGCAACATGGTATTTAAGTTATCAATTGGACTTAGAGAGTTGTGCAAAAAGAAGAACGTTCTCGATTTGATCAAAATCCTTAGTAGCAAAAGAAGCTCAACCTTATGTAAACTGGAACTTACTGCATGGGGTGAGGCGTATTTGGTTGCTTCTGCGATGCGGATTGGTACCTTTAAATGTATTGTTGGCAAAATGGTATGGTGTAACTAAAGAGTGCAACTTCTGCTCCGCCGAAGCTCAAGGATTAAATCATGTCCTATTTGTTTGTCCTACTCTCACTTCCTATCGCCGTACGTGGCTAAGACCCATCTGTCTTCAGCTCTCTTTGATGTCGGTACCAGAGTTTTTCCAAGCCTTGTACATCCCTCCAAATGAATTGTTTTGTCATAGAGTTTTTAATTTTTTTAAATGTTTTTTACACTTGTTTTAAGATGCATAATGGTTATTTTCGGGTGGTATATATTGCTCCTATAGATATAGGAGCAAGGTGATGTGATCAGAGGTTCAAGGTAGCCTCAATTGTGTGAGTTTAATTGATCAAACTGTTATTATTATTATTTTTATTATTATATTATCATTATATGTACACTTTGGGCAGTTGTCCATTGATACATGTACATTTTGATATTTTATGCCTTTGTTCATGTATGTATGTTTTATCTTGTTTATTATGTGGACCTTGTTTAGAGTTACAAAACATAAATAAAATAAACCTAAATCTTGTGAGCAGCTCCTCATGAACTAACACCACAAACCTTAGCAGACAAGGTAAACCACAATATACGTCCTACACAATGTCTATCCTGGGCTCTTTAGACTGCAAATAACAAATGCCAACTTCTTAGCAACAAGTACATATGCATTTATAAGACAAAGCAACATAGCACATTATTTTTTCCTTCCAGCTTTGCAGCTTTCTCAGACTTAAAGTGGACACTACACTGCGAGACACACAACATCAGCACCAATGCCGTAAAGCTTGACAACACACAATTAGCAACAGCTAGGCGTACTCACTCCTCGGACACCACAACTGCTTTTAGAAATGGCAGAACACCTCCAATCCTCCAAACTGGACCTTAGACTTTAAAGGTATAGGCTGGGCTGGGGCATATTCTATGTCTTTGTGAGGCATTTGCTAGCTTCCTACACTTCAGTGATGGACCATTCTTGCTGCTACTAACTGGTGTGAAAAGTGCAGCTTTTCCACACATGTGCAGCCACAAGTTAACATATGGATTAACATAATATTTATTCAGACTACAGTATGTAATACTGTGCTCCTTCATCAGTTAAATATCGTACATTCTAACTCTTTTATTCATAGCTTTCTTCCATGTTTGCTTTTCTACATCACACCTTGCTTCCATCCAACTCTTAACTCTCTTTTTGGCCTTATTCTTGTATTTTCCCTTCTCTTACACCTCTGCTGCCCACTCCCATTCATTCAAGTCTTTATACTGGGCTGATCTAGGTGGGGGCTTCATTTCATATAGCGCCAGTCTCAAACTTGCAAATGTTCTCAGGTTGGATGCATTATAGAGATGCAACTGCAGGGATTCTCCGTTTGCATTGATCCTATTCTATTCTTTAAGCCAAGTACACACATATAAACTAACACTGGTTGTCATGTAATGAGCAGGTGTACCCGTGAGAGGAGAGTCCTCACCTTCACAGACAGGTACTCTCTTTCTCATTTCTCGAAAAATGTCATCTGTACTCTGGAAGTCGCAGAGCACAACAAACCACAGAGCAAAACGCAACAACACTAGGGGGCTTATTTACAAGCCGCCTAAGCTGCCGGTGCGTCACCTTTTGTGAAGTACCAATGGGCTTCTGGTCCATATTTATAAGGCCACGCAAAGCCACTTTGTGTAGCCTTGCATGGCCTCGTAGATATGGAGTAAGGCAATGTAGTGCAAGTCGCTGCGATCCCTTACCTTGCATCAGAGAAGCGTTTCCATGGTTGCTGCGTGTGTGTTCCCACGCAACATCCATGGATTTTAATGCATTCCCAGAATTAGAATGTTTTGTAAACCTGGGAGTGCGTCAAAAGTCTATGCCACACCAGGGGTGGCGTTACAGTGATGCAACCGGGATAAATATATTCATTTCTCTCTGTTTTTAACTCTTTTTATGCATGCAGCATTTTGCAGAACACATAGAAAGACAAAAACGCCTCTTGTGATTGTTTTTGTGCAGGAAGGTGTCCCTTCCTGCACAAAAACAATCATCCCCACAATGAAGGCATCTTTGCACCATAGTGCAAGGGTGCCTGCATTGGCGTACGTAGCAATTTGTGCGTCAGCGCAGGGGAAAATGACAGGAATGTGCCGTATCTTGTAGCTACCATGCATTCCTGCCCTTTTGTTTTGATGCAGGGCAGTGCAGCAAGGAGGCTCGTGGAACTGCCCTCTGTCAAAATGTAAATGAAACCCTTACTCTCAATCTCAGTCGTCACCACTAAACTCTCCACATTCAGCATGGAACTCTCGGACATAACGACCGATTTCCACATGACATATACACCGACCAATCAATGCTGGTGCGGCAGCTTATGATGCAACTCGCAGCACATAAACTTTCACCACTTCATGATTAACTTCACATGAACACTTTTAAAACAAACAAAAATCTTGTCTATTCCACTAAAAGAAAATGTAAAGTCACAATCATTCTAGGGTAATCAGGGAATAACACCCTCCTGGTGCTGTCAAACTCACAAAGTGAAAACTCGACGAGTGGGAAATCACCTAACTACTGCGGTTGATTCCTCTGTGCAGAAGGACCAACCAAATACCAATCTCAATTAATACACCTTGTCCATACAAGTTAATAAATCCCTATCTCATGTGCTGCCCCATGCGCACCCGTGTATGCTTCACGGTCCCACACTACAAACCTCAACAGACAAGTTACAACCGAATATACTCAATATTTATCCTGGGATCTTAGACGTCAACAAGACTGATAACAACTTCATCGCTTGCAACAAACACATTTCTTTCCATAAGCACCAGCAAGATACATAAGGCAGCACCACACATCCCGCGATAAACTGGGGCAAACTCCACTCTGCGGTGTGTCCACTGGTCCTTTCTCCCAAACTAATGCTAGAATCTTAAGCTCAGCAATATTCACATGAAAGTGAAGAAGAGTGAGCCCCACACTGATGAAGAAGGAGAGTGACTTTGCAAACCATGAAGTTTTATTTACACATTGGTAAAGCTATAATTTCACATGAAGTGAGTTAGGCATAAATCAGTGGTCACCGGACGACAGCACGTATGAATATAATCCAGGGTATTTAATTCTGCAAATGCAAGTACCACCTTATCAAAGACAGCATGTTCAAAAGGAGATACAATTCTGTTCCCATGAGGGATAACTCCCTAATGCTCAGCTAAGGTCATGGACAGAACATTTGGAAGCATCTGGTGTCAGCAAATATAGAACTGAAAGTAGAACCAGGTGAAGGTTCCAAGCATAGATTTGACAAGTTTAAAACCAAACAAAAACCAGTGCTCCTGCTGTGTTTGGTTTCGGTTTCCTTCTCACAGGTCATACAAAGCCAGATTCTTCTTTCTTTGCAGACATCATGATATATCATAAAGGAGTCTCTGCCTCCTCTGCCTTCCATCCCCTGAAGGTCCTGAGAATCTTCCTCCAACCAACAAGCATGACCTTCACACAGCAGACATGACCTTCACACAACAAACATGACCTCACACAGCAGACATGACCTCACACAACAACATGACCTTCACACAGCAAACATGACCTTCACACGGCAAACATGACCTCACACAACAAACATGACCTTCACACAGCAAACGTGACCTTCACACAGCAAGCATGACCTTCAGACTACAAGCATGACCTTCACACAGCAGACATGACCTTCACACAACAAGCATGACCTTCACACAGCAAGCATGACCTTCACACAGCAAACATGACCTTCACACAACAAACATGACCTTCGCACAGCAAACATGACCTCCACACAGCAGCTAACAGAAAATAATTGTTAATGAGAACTCTGTGACTCTGGTGCCTGAAACAAAAAGAAGGTTGTGCACGCCAGACAAAAATACAATGTTGTCTTTAAAATGGGGTCAGGCCCCTGGGCCCACTTATGTCTGTCACCAGCAGTGCTTGTTGGCTGCCAGCATTGTCTGTGCCAGTGCTTGTAGGGCAGCAGAGTAGGTTTTGTCTCAGCTACAACAGAGCCTCTACACGTGTGTTTCCCTCCTAAGCAATGCTTCAGCAGGAGTGGATTCTCCATAGCGCCTTCCACTGTATATTGGATCCGTGTCTGTGACACATCAATAGCACTAAAACTTGTAAATGATGACATACAGGAAGGAGTAAGGGTGACCCTAAGACCTCCGAGACAACCGGATTTATGTATGAGTCTGGGCCTTCCCAGTGAACTGAACCCTTGAGCCATCACCGGCGGACTTTATGATTAAAACTATAGGGGCATATTTGAGTGTGCAGCGCCACTTTTATTGTGCCCCTTTGCCTCGCGTATCACCACCATGTGTTTGCCGTATTTAAAATACGGCACAACATGGCAGTGGTTTGGGACTAGCATCAGAATTTTTCAAGTTAGTCCAGCGCGTTGCAGGATTAGCTTCAAAACTTCTGACGCTAACCCGGCAAAGCACACAGAGACCCATTGTAATCAATGGAAGCCTCCTTTTAATGCCTGCTCTGAGCAGGCGTTAAAAGTGACGGGAAAAATGGCACAAGGAAATCATTCGTTTGGCCCCTCTAATGGGGGAACACACCCTTTGCCTTGCAGTCATAATGTAGTGCAAAGAGTTACAAATTGGCACAATGCATGCATTGAGGCCCTTTGCAAATATGGCGTGGCGTTTTTGGCCTTCCAACGCCACATTAGTGTAAACAAATTACGCTAATGAGGCATTGAAGTGGCGCTAGGAGCTCTTAAATATGCCCCATAATGACTACACATACTGGACAACAAGCTTCATCCAATCTCTGACCAATCACCTGCAACTTCCTTTTTATCATGGGTGAACCTAAAAGTCCCCTAAAACCTCTTTGTACGATTGGCTTAAAACTGTTTAACCGAGAATAAAGTGTGGGACAAAAACAAGTAATAAAAATGATGTACATATTCACTTTTATTTGCTAACCAGACTGGGGAGTGGGGAGAGGGATGCGCTGTCATGACTGCTGCATGTGCCCCACCTGCATCTGTAGTCCTGCTGAGGGGTCATCCCATGAGCTGACAGACACACTGCACTGTAAGCCTTGCTTCTTAATTCAGTAAAATATTTCTAAATGACACACATTTTCAAAAAACGAATCCCCTCTTGTTAAGGACCTTGCAGCATAGAATGGATTTACTTTCTTAGGATGCATTAGTGATTCCCACATCAGTAAAGCCCACACCTTTGCTTCAGCTGGTAGACCTTGTGTCGCGGTCCTTCTCCTTAGCACCAAGAAGCACAAGGAGTTTTAAGTCTACCTGTGATGACAGACACTGAAGGTACCAGGCTGGATCCCTTCCTCGTGCCTCGTGATACAAAGGGCAACTTGGTGCCCAGTATATTAGCACCAAGAGGCCCAGAGAAATATGAGTCCATCTGTAATGTCATATGTGACACTTGGGTTTCCAGGCTGGATTCCTCATAGGCTCTCTGTTTAAAGAGTAGAACCTCTAAATGTACGTCCCCTATCCGGTGTGATAATAAGGGCCCAACTCTTGAGCCCCAAGAGACTCAGGGAGTTCTGAGCATATCTGTGATTTCAGGCTCTAGAATGTAAATACTGGGTTCACAACAGGCTCTTTGAGGGCTAATCTCAGGCCTTGTACCTGCCCAGACTTGTAGAGTTCCAGTTTTTTTTACTTTTGTTCCTGAAGACAACTTGATACTCAGTTATCTCAGTTATCTAGTGCCTAGAAGGCTAGAGTTTTATGACTTCACTTGTGATGCCAGACACTGCAGTTCTATGCCCGAATCTGGATTCCTCACAAGCTGTCTGAGTAGCAGATACCCTGATAATCCCTGCACCTGCCTTCACCGTACAGTACCTTACTCCGTGCCATGTGACCAGAAGCTTCTCTGACTCCTTCTCCTGTCTCCTCTCTTACAGACACTTCATCCTCCCGAGTGCTGCTCGTGCTCTGTGCTCTCTGTGCACTTTTACTCCTGCTGGTGGTGACCTTGGCTGCACTGACTGGTAAGTCTCCTGCTCTGATAAAGTGCATGAGGTCAGAGATTGCTCTTAGAGCAGGTGCCAGGGGTAGAAGGTGATGTCACACAAACACCTAGAACCAGTGCCAGGAGTGTCACACACACCTGGAGCCAGTACCAGAGGTGTCAGGTATTGTCACAGACATCTAGAGCCAGTATCAGAGGTGTCAGGTATTGTCACAGACATCTAGAGCCAGTATCAGAGGTGTCAGGTATTGTCACACACATCTAGAGTCAGTATCAGATGTGTCAGGTATTGTCACACACATCTATAGTCAGTATGAGAGGTGTCAGGTATTGTCACACACATCTAGAGCCAGTATGAGAGGTGTCAGGTATTGTCACACACATCTAGAGCTAGTATCAGATGTGTCAGGTATTGTCACACACATCTATAGTCAGTATCAGAGGTGTCAGGTATTGTCACACACATCTAGAGCCAGTATGAGAGGTGTCAGGTATTGTCACACACATCTAGAGCCAGTATGAGAGGTGTCAGGTATTGTCACACACATCTAGAGCCAGTATGAGAGGTGTCAGGTATTGTCACACACATCTATAGTCAGTATCAGAGGTGTCAGGTATTGTCATACACATCTAGAGCCAGTATGAGAGGTGTCAGGTATTGTCATACACATCTAGAGCCAGTATCAGAGGTGTCAGGTATTGTCACACACATCTATAGTCAGTATCAGAGGTGTCAGGTATTGTCATACACATCTAGAGCCAGTATGAGAGGTGTCAGGTATTGTCACACACATCTAGAGCTAGTATCAGATGTGTCAGGTATTGTCACACACATCTATAGTCAGTATCAGAGGTGTCAGGTATTGTTACACACATCTAGAGCCAGTATCAGCGGTGTCAGGTATTCTCACACACATCTACAGCCAATATCAGAGTTGTCAGGTATTGTCACACATATCTATAGTCAGTATCAGAGGTGTCAGGTATTGTCACACACATCTAGAGCCAGTATGAGAGGTGTCAGGTATTGTCACACACATCTATAGTCAGTATCAGAGGTGTCAGGTATTGTCACACACATCTAGAGCCAGTATGAGAGGTGTCAGGTATTGTCACACACATCTAGAGCCAGTATCAGAGGTGTCAGGTATTGTCACACACATCTATAGTCAGTATCAGAGGTGTCAGGTATTGTCACACACATCTAGAGCCAGTATCAGAGGTGTCAGGTATTGTCATACACATCTAGAGCCAGTATGAGAGGTGTCAGGTATTGTCACACACATCTAGAGCTAGTATCAGATGTGTCAGGTATTGTCACACACATCTATAGTCAGTATCAGAGGTGTCAGGTATTGTTACACACATCTAGAGCCAGTATGAGAGGTGTCAGGTATTGTCATACACATCTAGAGCCAGTATGAGAGGTGTCAGGTATTGTTACACACATCTAGAGCCAGTATGAGAGGTGTCAGGTATTGTCATACACATCTAGAGCCAGTATGAGAGGTGTCAGGTATTGTTACACACATCTAGAGCCAGTATCAGCGGTGTCAGGTATTCTCACACACATCTAGAGCCAGTATCAGAGTTGTTAGGGAAATTACTTTTCATTTTAAGTATTTCCATCCAAATACAAAAAAATGTAAACTATGCTTTCTCACTCCCACACACTGAACACATTGTAGTCCTCCTGGATGTTCCAGGTGCAAGCACTCACTCTGCAACAGGAAACACAACAAAAACAGCAGAACACTCATCTCTCCTCTGCAAGTGCTGTTGGAACAATCAATAGTGAGCGTGTGCTTCTGGGTGGGGTGTAGTCTCCTTTTATAATGGAATACACCCACGTTTCTCAGCACGTGCCTCTGTGTGAGTGTGGCCTCCTTTTATACTGGGATCCACCCAGAATACTCAGCACGTGCCTCTGGGTGGGGTCTCCTTTTATACTGCGGTCCACCCAGGATACTCAGCACGTGCCTCTGGGTGGAGTGTGACCTCCTTTTATACTGGTATCCACTCAGCATACTCAGCACATGCCTCCGGGTGAGGTGTGGTCTCCTTTTATACTGGGATCCTCCCAGGATACTCAACGTGTTCCTCTAGGTGGGATATGGCCTCCTTTTATAGTGGGATCCACCCAGGATACTCAGCATGTGCCTCTGGGTAGGGTGTGGCCTCATTTTATACTGGGATCTACCCAAGATAGCACAACCACATAGAAACCTGATGGGTTCTTTCCTTGAGAGAGTGGGGTCCTTTACTCCTCTGTCTTTATATGGGTATGACAGTGGTGGCTGGTGGCCATTAAAGGTGTTGGGGCGTAATCCTTGGCTTGAATTCCAGTGAACAAGACTGGCGCACTTACTTGGAGGGTTCGGGGTGCACTCACACTTGCTGCAGTCAGTCTTAATCTCTCACTTATTCTCACTATAATTTAGTCATCAGTCAATTTTACTTACTCTGACTCAGTTTCATTGACTCATGCAATCTCACCCATTCTCACTCTGACCCACTCAATCCCACTCATTCTAAGTCATTCTGATTGACTCAATCTCATCCTGAATTACTTAGTGTCACCTAGTTTCACTCACTTTCACTCAGTCTCACACTGGCTCACTCATTCTCATCTAGTATCTCTGAGTCTCCCCATAACGTGCTCACTCTTCCTGATTCACTCAGTCCCACTTACTCTGATTCGCTCAATTTCACTGTGACTCACTCACATGCAATCAGTGCCACTCATTCTCACTCGATCCCACTCAGTCTCACTCATTCTGACTCACACGTCACTCTGACTCACTCAGTCTCACTGATGCTCACTCACCTTCACTCTGTCTCACTCTGACTCACTCATTCCCACTCTGTCTCACTCATGCTCACCCAGTTTGCCTGATTCTCCTCATAACTCACTCATCCTCTGTGATTCGCTCAGTCCTATTCATTCTGATTCAGTCTCACTGTGACTCACTCATACTCAGTCTCCCTCATTCTCACTTAGACCTACTCAGTCTCACTCGTTTTGACTCACAGTCTCACTGTGACTCAGTCTTATTCATTCATAGTCAGCCTCAGTCATTCACACTCAATCTCACTCATTTACACTGAATTGCTCAGTTATACTCGTTATGACTCACTCTGACTCACTCATACTCACTCAGACTTACTCATTCACACTCAATATGACTCAAACTCACTCAGACGTAATCATTCTCACTCAGTCTGACTGAATCAGTCTCCCTCACTCACACTGATTCACTCTGTCTCACTAAGACTCACCCAGACTTTACTCACTCACTTTCACACACAGTAATTTTCAGTTACACTCCCGTTATTCTCCGTTACTTATTCATTCTCACTTGTACTCACTCTTTATATCACTGTTCGACTCCCTCCTTCACTGACACTCTCACTTTTATCAACACATACGCACATAGTCACACAGACATGCTCACATATACACACGCTGTCTCCCGCACAGACTGTCACACATACACAGTATTTAATAGCATTTTTCACTTACCTTGCTGTCTGTGCAGGTCCCACTGGGTTCCTATTGCTTCTTTCAGCTTCAGTCACTTGAAACTGAAACCTCAAACCTGCGCAGTTGCAGATGCATGTTTACGTGTTATTTTTGCGTTTATTTTCTGCTTATCTTCTATTAATTCTGTTATTTCTGTTTGCCTGCCGCTTCCATTGTTTTCCCTGTCATTTTTCATCCGACCCTCTGCCTCCCACCGCCAGGTAGCCACCTCCCACCGCCAGGTAGCCCCCTCCCACCTCCCAGGACTACTTATGGAGGCCAGACTGCATATGAGCAGTGAACAAGTGCAGCAGAAGCGCCAAAGACAGGCTTGTATGCACCAGTGCTTGCCTGGACCACGCCCAGTGCCAGGACCCCTGGTCCAACAGCCACCTGACGATACTCCACCACCAAATTCAAAGCCCTCAACGCAAGACTCCTCAACAACAACTGCTGCTGCACCTCCCCCCACTCCATGACGGGACCTTGCACCTGCCAGCACTGCCTCTTCTCCTGCCACATCAAAGCTCCAGCATGCACGGAAACCACCCCCACGCCGACTTCTACCAACCAAGAGCATCTCCATTGCCTCCTGCTCAACGCACAAACTCTACGCAAACACGCCACCGAAATCTGGGGAAGAATTACTTCCCTCACCGCACCATCGTTTTCCTCACTGAGACCTGGTTCAACCCTGCGTCCGCACCTGACATTACCACTGCTAGGCCAGATGGATACAAGATCACTCCCTAAGATGGCATCAACACGCGCGTAGGTGTAATCACCATGATTCACAAGGAAAGCATCCACTGCATCACCACTACAAATGACGTGGCCCTGATCATGGAACACCTACATTTTCAAGTCCGAATCGACAGCAGAACCCCCTTCAGAGGCACCCTTGCCTACAGACACCCTCAACCTTACCCCAGCTTCTCGACCTCATCCCCGTCTTCATTTCTTCGCTCACTTAAGACTCCAAAAACTACGTCTTCCTCGGCGACCTTAACTTTCACCTTGACAACTCCGACACTAACACTATCAACCTCCTGGAAAACATGATCAACATCGGCCTCATCCAACTGATCATTGACTCCACCCATTCACAGGACACACACTCAACCCGATCTTCTCTGCTAGTGACAGAATCAAATACAACCATGTCACCAAGCTCACCTGGACCGACCACGCCATTGTGCATTTCAGCATGACAGGAGTCCCGGGTGCCACCCCCAAACTACCCAGTACATCACACCATAGCTGGAACAAAATCTCTGAGAGCCAATGGACGGATGCCCTCAACACCTCCAGCCCTCACACTGCAAACAACCTCGAACAGTCAGTCAAGAACTTTTCCGCCTGGATCACAGACTGCATGAACATTGTCGCCCCCTACAAACCCACTTCGTCCAAAACATCCCCAAGCAAGCCAGCTGGTACACATCCAATCTAAAAACCTTGAAGCTTACCTGCAAACAACTTGAAAGGAAATGGCGCACAAGCAGGACATCTGCGGACCATATCACCTTCCAAACCACCCTCAACAAATACCACCAACTCCTGATAAAGATGAAAAGAAGCGCCCTGGTCAACTGCATAGAAGCAAGCTCTAACCAAAGCAAGAAACTTTTCACCATTGTCAGAGAGTTCTCCTGCCCTTCAGCCACCAAAAACACCATAACTCCTTCACAAGAACTCTGCGACTCACAGGCGGACTTCTTCCATAACAAGATCTCCACCATATACAGAAACTTTGAAGCCTAACCCACTGATTTCCCCAGCCATTTCAACTCCAAAAACGAGGAGTACGTCCACCTGCTCACCACCTGGGACCAGCTCACCACAGAGGACACCACAGCCATCATGAAATCTGTCCACTTGAGAGCATCCATGGACCCATGCCCCCACAACGTTTTCAACCACAGGAGCAAGATGACCAGTGACAAGCTCACCACCATCCTCAATGCATTGATCACCTTAGCCACATTACCTAAAGATTTGAAACATGCAAAAGTTAAGTCCCTATGCAAGAAACCATCCACTAACCCCAATGAACTCAAGAACTCCCACCCCATCTCTCTGCTCCCTTTCCTTGCCAAAGTCCTTGAGAAGCTCATCAACTACCAACTCACAGAACACCTCAAGAACCACAATCTTCTGGAAGCCTCCCAATCCGGATTCCACACAAACCACAGCACTAAAACTGCCTTGCTGGCAGCCACCGATGACATAAGAATCCTTCTGGACCAGGGAGAAATAGTGGCCCTGATCATGCTTGACCTCTCAGCAGCCTACAATGCAGTGTCACATCACATCCTGATCAAAAGGCAGCACAACATCAGAATCAGAGGAAACACCATCAAATGGATTGCCTCCTTCCTCACAGGTAGAACCCAGAGAATATGCCTCCCGCCCATCACTTCGGAAACTAAGAAGATTATCTGCGGTGTCCCTCAAGGTTCATCCTCAGCCCCGTCCTGTTCAACATCTAATTGACTCCCTTGGCAAATGTTGTAAGATCACATGGACTAAACATCATACCCTACGCCGACAACACCCAGCTCATCCTCTTACTATCAGAAGACCCCACCAACAGGCTCACAAACGTCCACAAATGCATGACGAACATTGCCAACTGGATGAGAACAACTGCCTACAGCTCAACACAGACAAGATGGAAGTGCTTGTCTTCAGAAACATCTGCCCATGGAATGATGCATAGTGGGTCTCTGAACTAGGACCCTCAACTACTCCGATCAGCCAACCCCACAACCCTGACTTAACCTGGACAATAAGTTGACCATAAAAAAACAGATCAACGCAGTCTCGTCTTCCTGCTTCCTTACCCCCTGCATGCTCCACAAGATCTTTAAGTAGAACCCCATCAACATCAGATGTACAATCACTCAAGCCGTGGTCACCAGCCGACTTGACTACAGCAATGCACTCTATGCAGGCATCACCAGGCAACTCCTCAAGAGACTACAGAAGATACAAATCTCAGCAGCTAGACTCATCCTTGACCTCCCCAGGCAGACCCACTTCACCTCTCGCCTCAAGAAGCTCTACTGGCACCCCATTCAGAAGAGATGCCAGTTCAAGACAATGATCCATGCCTTCAAAGCCCTCCACAATATGGGACCTGCATACATCAAACACAGACTGAATTTCCACTTCCTGTCCAGGCACCTGCACTCTGCCTCCCTCTTCCTTGCCCACACCCCTGCTCTGCCAAAGCAACAGCGAAGGTCGCTCCTTCTCCCACCTCACTGTGAAGTCCTGGAACACTCCCCCACCCCACCTACGGACCTCATCCTCATCCTCCCTGCTGCAATTCAGAAAAGGACTCAAGATCTGATTATTCGAATGAACCCTGCCAGCAGTACCCTGAGTGCCTGGATATCCTCATGGGTGATTAGCCGTGCTTTACAAATCTATCTGGATTGGATAACATTATATTAATCACTAACCTTTGATTCTGAACCAGCTTGTGGCCCGCAGTAAAGTGCTTCAACACCTCGTCAGGGGTAGTAAGTGTAGGAAGCAGGCTTTTTATATGATTTATCAAAATGAGATATATCGTGCAAAGAGTCCTTTACTAATGGACGAGGCCTTGCTCTAGCAATCCCAAGGTGCTCTTATAGGGGGTAGTGTGATTGAGCAGCTTTAGGTCTATCAGAGAGGAGTGTTAGACATCTCCAAATACACATACAGTCAATAAATGAGTCACACAACTCAAGAAGGAGATCCACACCAACTTCCAAAAATAACAACCAACTTTATTTATGTTTAAGTGCGAGAATCAATACGATCAGGTATGTATGTTTTGCAAGAAAAATCTTTACAGTTTTCAAAAGTCAAAACGGTGCAATTTTTGAAAGCTGCAATGTTATACTATAGAGAGAAAAATGGGTATATTCAGGTATAGTAAAGTGATCCCCTTGAATAAGGTAAGTACTGGTGAAGGATCAGGACCACACCGACAGGTCACACCAAGTGGCACATGGGCAGCCGGGTGGAGAGGTGTAGTATGGCGTCGGGTATCCAAAGTTAGCCAATGGGGATCAGTCTGGTTAAACAGAGGCTGCAGGTTTGGACAGGGAGTCCAGTCGAGGAGAACTAACAGGTGGGTTCCAGTCTTGAGATGCTCGGGACAGAGGGATATCTTTGTTCCTCTTCTTCACGGGCCATGGGCAAAGGGTCCAGAGGTGTCCTGAGGTGTTGGGCTTTCTCTACTAGGAGCATTCCCGCTTGAGGGGGCCTGCAGGTTGCCGCGGTGATTCCACAGTGGCCAGGCCCAGGGTGGACTTTGTCTCTGGTGGGCTGCGGGACCACGTTGGCACTGTTAGCCCACTTCAGCTTTGGCTTGGTAGTTCGGGTGAAGTGGTGCTTTCCGGCATTGGGTCTGTGTTGAAGGCAGGCAGACCTCCCAGGCTTTTGGAGGCACAGCAGCTTGCAGGACGAGTGCACTTTGGTGCAAATTGGTGGGAACAGCAGCAATCAGGTAGGGCTGTGGCCAAATCAGGGGCTTCTTTCTCAAGCTTTGTTGTTGCGGCTCTTGAGGGTCCTTCTTCATAGGTCCGCAGGGCTCACCTAAATAGTGAATTTCAGGGACATTTAGGGGAGTATAGGGTAGTATTCACTGGGCTATTTACCCCTGGGTCACTATGCTCCCTATATGACCAGTAGGCATAACCCTTTCCCAGAGTTGCTACTTATGGCAAAACCAATATTCAGGTTTCTAAACGTGGTGTGCACATCAGGCAGCTAACCTTTGGGGTTCAGACTGAACTGAGGGGTGGACACACCTCTCTGAATAGTAAAATTCCTACCTGTCCTGGTGCCAAATAGGCCCTGGGGCAGGGGGGTCGGGATCTCTCCTTTGAATGAAACCAGATCTGCTTACCAAGGGCGGTGGGCTTCTTTGAAGCTCCCTTCCTTGGAATGGGGATTTGCAGGTCATCCTGTTGAGTGGGGTGTGTAAACACCTTGCCCAGAGCAAGCTTTGTTTCTGACCCTTGGGGGCAGGGGCAGAATTGTGTCTGGTGGTGACAGGCTGGCTAAAATTAGTCAGTCTCCACACTAGTAGTCAGTAGGTTTTCAGAGGGCACCTCTAAGGTGCCATCTGTGTGCATGATTTAGTAAATCTATCACTGGCATCAGTGAGGGTTTATTAATACATGATGTTTGATACCAAACATCCCTATTTTCATTGAAAAGCTATCATGTAGCTGGGGAACTCGTAGTGACCAGTGTCCAGCACATGTACTTAAAATGGCTTCCCTGTTTACTCAATATGTCTAAGAATTGACAAATACATAGCAGGAGCATGTCTGCTCTTACAGATATGTCCTCACATGTAATATAGTGCACCCTGCCTTAAGGCTGTAAGGCCTGCTGTAGGGTTGACTTACATATATTGCATGCAGTGTTAGGGAACATGGCACACAGGCTGTGTGCCCGTCGTGTTTTCACTTTTAGCTGAACCAAGACACGCTGCCTGCAATGGCAGTCACCATGTGCTAGTTTCAGGGGACCCTGAGGTCGGTACAATACATGCTGCAGCCCTTGAGGACCCGCTTTGGTACCCATGCCCTAGATACCAGGGAAGCCATTTACTAGGGACTTACGGGGGCAAAGGTATTGCCAGTTGGGGAATAATTGCACAGTTTTAGGGAAAGAAATAGGGGGTTATTACAACTTTGGAGGAGGTGTTAATCCGTCCTAAAAGTGACGGTAAAGTGACGGATATACCACCAGCCGTATTACGAGTCCATTATATCCTATGGAACTCGTAATACGGCTGGTGGTATATCCGTCACTTTATGGTCACTTTTGGGACGGATTAACACCTCCTCCAAAGTTGTAATAACCCCCATAATTTGGCACTGGGGATCTGGTTAGCAGGAACCCAGTTCACTTTCAGTCAAACTTGAATCAGTTACTAGGCAAAGAGTGGGGGTGACAATGACAAATGGGGCACTTTCCTACAGTAAGCGCTGTATAAATGCAATTACATTTGCAATTAGGATGTTTTACTCAAACTAGCATTTGGGAAATCCCAGGCAGCATTATATGAGTTCCTTTATGCAGAGTGTGAAATGATTTACAATGTTTTAGGGCAGGTGTTGATTCCTGGCAATTCCCCAGTAAAGAATTTTTTCATTTATTTAGTGGAGAATATATCAACATTTATTTACGCTTAACAATATGTTAACTTGTAACATGCCTAACCATTACCTATTTGTCTTCACACATTATTTGACACTTAGATTTAGTGAAACACGTGATTTATACTTTTTTCAGTTTGTTGATATATGCACCTTAAAATTGACGTAAGAGGGCCCCCACGCTTGACCCGATTTTAAAGTCAATGTTGTATTTTTCCTTGGAGTGCATAACTTTTTTTGTTTTAACAGCCAAAGTCACCGTGCATCAGTTACTTCAGGGCCATTAATTTCATGACAGATATGTAGATTCTCAGTCACTGAGAGGGATAGAAAACTTGACTCAAAATTGGGCCTCTCACCAATGTTCCATCCTCTTGATGCCCTCCCCATGACCCCCAGCCGTCCCCTCACCTACTGGTAATGATTATTGAAATATTAATACATTCTTTTGTTTGGGGAAGTGGCAGATGGGACTCCTCTGCTAGGGAGGAGGAGCTTCGCCCCTCCACTAGCAGCTGAAAACCTTTTACTATGAAATGCTAAAAACTATGTTTGAAAGGGACCGGGCTGCGGGCTGTTAGGAGCCCTGAGTGGCAGTGCCTGCACAGCACTCCTCCTCATTGACCATCTATGTTTGTCCGTCGTCTCGGGCCGGCCAAACACACATTCACACTGTGTTCTCCCCAGCCCGGCACTGTGTTGCCGGGCTAGAGAGAGCAGACACAGGCTCCAAGTCTGCCTGGGAGTGTCCTGGCTGGGTGCTCCCGGCCAATCCTATTGCTGCTCTGAGCAGCGTCAGGATTGGCACCAGGGCGGGCTGGGAGCCTGTGCCTCCAGTCTGCAGCAGAGGAGCAGTGTGATGGTGGCGACAACGATGCAGGTAAGTATTTTTTTATTTTTTATTAATTACCCCCCCAACCCGCTTGCCACCCCTACTAAGCACCGCAAGCTGCTCCTGGCAAGTCAAATGTGTTGAAATTCCACAAACTTCTCTTCCAGCTGCTATGGAAGAAAACAAGGTCCATGAACTGCAGACAGCATTACGTGGTTATCCCAGTCACAACAAGGGCACCTGGGAATCACATCAGCTGCCCAGATTCTTTCTCAGGTTTGTACCCACTTATAGAGTGCTAATCTGAGAAATACCTAAAATCCGCTTGTTCCTCAGGATTTCTTTCAGATCATTTTAGGATGTTTTTGTTGCTGGGTTTAACTTCATATGCAAATTAAACTGCAGATTTCCCATTTCACAAGATCCTTTCACCCATCGCTCCCCAGTAGATATGTAAAAGATACTTGCTGTCCTGCAGTGCCATCCTCACCAGACTTCATCAGGATTCTTCCCTCCTTTCCTGGAAATCGTTTGTTCTCTCTCCCTCAGACATTTCTTGGCAAGATGCTCCTCCTGCCTTTTCCGATAGATTAAAATATATCTTTTATCCTGCCATACCAACCTCGCTGCCACTTTTCTTCCAGCCTCTGCCCAAACGCGCAGTGCTGGGCATTAGCTCTGCCACAAAACAGTCTCACTCCTGGTAGAGATCAGATCAGCTTGAGAAAGCTGGCGGTAACACCATCACCTGACCCACCATGCTCTGCCTCCTCTGCTCCCCTTCTTCACTTCCGGTGGGTCTATGCAGGCCCAGAGGATGCAGGACAACCAGGGATGTACAGGATTGGTCAAACAATCACAGCTTCCCATTGGTTTGTGCCTGCCTCTTGCAAGTTGTGGGTCACCATCTGCCTTTTCACCAACCACTTCCCTGGATGTCTCCAGGCCTGGGGTGGGGAGAAGACAGGGAATGTGGGTCCTGTACTACTCACCAGCACCGTGGCATCACAGTAGTGAATAACTGTGAATTAGAAGGATAATGTTCACCTTCATGTTCTGAGGGACATTATAGAAGCCTCAAGCTTCACTCTCATGACACACTAAGCCCACTAGTGAAAAACATCCCCGTTATTCATAGTTACCCATCTCTAAATTTAAAGTTTTCCTTGTCCATGATTCTGTTTGATGGGTTTTTCGATTAGCCTAAAATAGAGAAGTTCTGCCCATATATTTCAATAAAATAACTTCATACATTGGGCAAAGCTCTGTTGGGCTCTTTCTACATAGGTTCATATTTACAAACATACAAGGTGAGTGAGGTACTTGAACTACTAAAGGGTCACAGAAAATGAATGTAATGTATTTATGCCACATGCCAGGCAGTTCTGAGAGTAAGGCCAGGTCTGGCCTCCTCTCAAAACACATGTGCTTGACTCCATGACCACAAGTTAGAGTCAACCTTTCATCCTTCTGAGCTTGAAAAAATTAGTACTAATGTGTTAGGTGACAATAAACACC
Organism: Pleurodeles waltl; assembly: GCF_031143425.1. NCBI lineage: Eukaryota > Metazoa > Chordata > Amphibia > Caudata > Salamandridae > Pleurodeles > Pleurodeles waltl. The sequence goes on from NC_090439.1 coordinate 1,173,174,973, forward strand.
TGGTTGTCACCACCAAGATGACTCAGAATCGTGTGTTGTGTTAATAATGACTATTTCACGTTTTCCCCTTTTAGGACACTGTTTCTCACAGGACGCTCCAGTGCCTTCTCGCTCAGAGCCCTGTCCCATGGATTGGCTCTACAGTGGAAACAAGTGTTATTACTTCTCGATGATGTATAAGAAGGACGGGGCCTGGAGCAACAGCCAGAGCTTATGTTCCTCGTACAACGGGTCCCTCGCTTTCTTTGACACCCAGGAGGAACTGGTAAGGGCATGAAACAAACAAGTAAAACATTTCAAACCAGCAGTCGGAACTGTGCATGAATGCTTTTGGTAGCCTATGCACTGTCATTTTGATGCCTGCCTCCTAACCTCCAGCTCCCCACCCTCCAACTCTCCTGTCAATAGGGGTCACAGCCAATCGTAGGAATGCAAATGCAGGCAAGCTGGTACACGGAAGAACACAGAATGACCAAACTACACTGAAAACAATTAGAATGGAGGAGGAGGAAAACAGGGGTGGATTTGAAAGAAAGTCATGCATAGGTTTGAGTTAACTCAGGATGAGGAGCTGACCTCTCAACTGAGATTCTGTCGGCCAGGAGAGTTCCGGGAGTTCACCACAGACCAAATCATCTCCAGCATGTTTTGTTGTTGTTACTTTTAGGAATCCCTGGCTGGTGGGAGACTTACTTTCAGTCTTGAGATATTTAATAGACTCTCTTGGTTGAATTAGAGTGCTTCCTCTGGGACATCTTTATAAACCTTAACATCGGTTGCACAGAGTAGCAGTTGTTGAGCGGCAGGGTAACTCCAACCTGGTAGCCCCACACACAACCTCCTCTGTTTCCACTGAGCAGTCATTTGTCTGCTCTCAGAAACCTGCAAGAAACTGATTAATGCCCATAGTCGTCCCCACAGAATCGTTCCATGTCCACCTCCATCGTCATGACCCCTCCTTAAGCCCCAGCTCAGTTAGTGAAATCAGGTCCAAGTGTAAGTTCTCCATCTATTACACTTTGTTCTGAACATGTTTTTAAATTTAAAATAATGATCCTGAAAGATTGCTGGGATCAGCTAGAAGCCCCTCAATAATAACTGGCTGGGTTTCATCAAAGATCACGATCTGATTTGCCGGTCAGAGACGTGGGCCCTAAAAGACTTTTACATTAATGGGGTTCTCTCTTTTTGTAACCGGGCTGTGCCAGCTGTCCCAGGGACGGCGATGGAGGTCTGGCCATTTTAATTTCTATGAAGTTCCCCAGTAGTAATGTCAAATCTGTTGGCTCCTCTCCCTGGTAACAATTACCACTGCTTTCAGGGCTGCGCACACTAGACCTGCTGATTGTAACTTTCTATCACAGTATATTTGATCACCATGGCACTAACATTGATCATTGTGATTGCAAAAGACTGTGTAAGCGAGAAGGCGTTTGCTACAAACACTGATTCATTTATTGTATCTGAAATTGTTTGATAACTGTAGAAAATACACAGCTGAATTGTTGTTCTTTTCTGATGCAGAATTTCTTGACGGCCGTTTCTTGTGATCATCACATGTGGGTCGGTCTGAGGAAGAGAGAGGATGGAATCCACTGGGTGAATGGGACCACCTGCAGCAGCAGCCTGTGAGATTTATTAATGAGAGTAAAACTATTGTGTTTTTGCATCCAGACTGGCTAGAAGTTATGATGTAAATATATGTGAGTATGTAATGAATCTCAAAATCCACGCTATTCCCCATATACTGATAATAGGTGTTATCTATGGTAATCAGCACCACAGGACAGGCTCCAGAGCCCCCTGTGGAAGCTGCAGCCAGCCACCGTGGACCAGGCACCGTGGACATGATTCACAAGTGACCCGACACAAGGTAAAATGTGAGTTATTTATATTATAGACATGAGACAGAATCTCATGATTCACAGAGGGAGACGGCAGGGGCGCCAAAGTTTTTGTGTGCTGATGTGTGACATTTGCATCTTATGTGTGACACGTTGTGTGACACTTTATTAAGAGCTGAGCAAAGCAACTGGGTCTGTGCTTTATCATTAATGACAACAAATGACTCTACTTTAAAAAAAGTCTTGATCATTCTACCGAGGCTGATACTTAGGTTCAAATCAGATTCTTCTGTCTGCCTGGAATCATGTACTGTCTCTTCACAGAGGCTGTCTCCTCCATCATTAAGGCCTCCTCTGTCCACCATACCCCTCGGGAATGCTATTACCTATCCACAATGTTCTCTCCTCCATTAATAACGCGCTCTCTTCTATCACGCTCTTTCCTCTGTCATTTCAGACATGGCTCAGCACTGGCAGAAGGTGTCAGGCATGGTTAGAGATGACCATGAAGTCAGCTGCAGTGCTTGGACTGTCCAGATGTTGGGTGGCAGGGAGGGAGGAGGGCTGGCATGTCCAGGCAGGAGAGGGGCATTCTGCATTAACGTCTGCCTCAGAGATGAAGTCTGCAGCAGCAACGAGGCACAGACAACAAACTCTGGAAGTGGGAGACATAGAGGTCTGTCTGATAGAACTGAGTGCGTGGAGTGTGAGAGGCTCTGAGGCTGAGGCCCATTCCTGGAGCAGCCCTGGCAGTGACCAGGCAAAGCACAGAACTGGAGCAGCGGTGCTTCTACATCACAAGTGCACAGGAGGCCCCCCAAGGGTGCAGAGTCCAACAGGCCAGGGACCAGGGAGGAGGCAGATAAGATGCAGTGATGCAGCCATCTGAGCCCGCTGATTGGCTGCGTGTAGCATGGGGCTGGTCGAACCGTTCACTGAACAAAGGAGGTAGGCAGGACTCAATCTGACCTTGCAGTTATGTGGAAAATGTTACATCTGTTATTCTGTGCCTCCATGCATGTTACTCGGCTGAGCTGCATCAGCAGTGCCACCTCCACACCCATGTGGGTACACGCACTGGGGTCTGCTTACAGCTGCAACCCACATAGGTACAGGCACCATGGTCTGCTTACAGCTGCAACCCATGTGGGTCCAGGCACTGGGGTCTGCTTACAGCTGCAACCCACGTGGCTACAGGCACCAGGGTATGCTTACAGCTGCAACCCATGTGGGTACAGGCACCGGGGTCTGCTTACAGCTGCAACCCACGTGGGTACAGGCACCTGCAACCCATGTAGGTACAGGATGTAGACATCTCATATGAATCCTACAATCTATAGGGTATTTGGCTGCACAGGATGTAGATATCTCTTATGAAACCTACAATCTATCAGGCAATCACTGCACAGGATGAAGACATCTCATATGAAAACTACAATCTATGCGGGCAAGTGTTGCACACAATATAGACGTCTCATATCAAACTTACAATCTATCAGGCAGGGGCTCCACAGGATGTAGACACCTTATATGAAACCTGCGATCTATGGGGCAAAGCTGCACAGGATGTACATGTCTCATATGAAACCTACAATCTATGGGGCTGAGGGGAGCACAGGATGTAGACGTCTCATATGAAACCTACAATCCAAGGGGGCAAGGGCTGCATATGATGTAGATGCCTCATTTGAAACCCACAATCTATGGTGGCAAGGGAAGCATAGGATGCAAACATTTCATATGAAACCTATAATCTATGGGGGCAAGTGCTGCACAGAATTGTGATGTCTCATATGAAACCTCTAATCTATGGAGGATAGAGCAGCACAGGATGTAGATGTCTCATATGAAACCCACAATCCATGGAAGTAGGGCCTGCACAGAATATAGATGTCTTATATGAAACCTACAATCTATGGTAGCAAGGTGTTTATTTTTATTGTATTTGTTTTATTTTTTTATCTCATTGTACTTTCGCCTAGGATAGCATCACGTTCTTAGTAGGACATTTATCTCACTTTGTGCTTTCTTCAAGGCTACAGTCAGATAGGGTTGCCGTCAAACGTTGTATGCTGCGGTTTCCAACATTCACAGAAAACACACACTCATATGCGGGGACCATTTCTTAGAATGTCAATAGTTTTATTATAAAAACACCCCTTTGTCCTAGAAATGTTAGAGGGTGATTCCAGCCAGATGACCACAACTGTATGCTGATTGCTTTGCTGCAGCTACTTGCTTAGAGGCCGGACCCCTGATCCACATGGCGACGGTGTCTCTCTAGACTACAGGCTTCTTCATCCAGGTATGAGGGATGATGTACCCCCAGGAGGGGAAACCCAAAGGGCAGATTAGGCTTATTACGCTGTGCTCAAACATAGTATATGTAGGAGAAATATATATATATATATTTAACATCGGTATGGTAGGACTGTTCTTGTGTTTTACTCTGTTAGTCACCTGCTTGCTTTTATTGTGTGTTACTATCCTAGTCATTGCAATACATGCTTTTTTTAATCTAAGATGCCATTACTTCAATAAATCCTTATTGAACTATATTCTGCCTCTGTTGCCTATATTAGACTTTCGGTAACTGAGAGAAAGCGATGGGATCTGATTGACCACGATTCCCCTGAGGAGTCCTCCTTGTCATGCGACCAGTTGCCAAAATCATCTCGGCCGTAGATGAGGAGCTGCTGGTTAGCCAAGCTTCATGTGGTGTGGAATCATACTTAGGGGCATATTTATACCCCATTTGCGCCATATTTGCGTCACTTTTTTGACACAAGTTCGGCGCAAAACTAACTCCATATTTACATTTTAACGTTAGACCCATCTATCATCAAAATATTGGGGTTTGCACCATTTTTTAGATGCATGAACCTACCTTGCGTCAATAAGATGCAAGGTAGGCGCTCCTATCTAAAAAATGATGCTAACCCGTTAGCCCCATATTTATCCCCGTGCTAAATTGATGCAGGGCTGGATGGAGGGGCTAAATAATGGTGCAAAGCTTGCTTTGCACCATTATTTAATGCCTGGATCAGACCAGGCTTTAAGAGACCTGTGGACCCATTTCCATGGTTAAACACCATGGAATGGGTCCACAGGTGCCCTCCTCAAGCCCCAGTTACAACCCACCCACACACACCATATGGACACCGGAGGATGGGAGACCCCATCCCAGGTAAGTAGGGTAAGTATAGGTAAGTCATTTTTTTGTTAATTAAAGTGCCATCGGGGGACCAACTTAGGGGCCCCCTGCATGGCACAGGATGCAATGGCCATGCCCAGGGAACACTGGTCCCCTGTGCTGGACATTGAGGTGGTGGGCATGACTTCTGACTTTTCTAAGACAGGAGTCATGTGGTATGGATGATTTTGCATCAGAAAATGATGCTAGGCTGGTTAGAGTCATCTTTTTTTACTCTAACCAACCAAACAACTTTATTTGGTGCAAAACTCCCTTCTCCCATACCGCCAGCTCCACCCGGCTAATGTCATTTTTTTTTTTTACGCTAGCCCACCCTTTGCACCGGCTTGCACTATTCCATAAATATGGTGCCTTGCTGGTGCTCAGGAATGGCGCAAGCTGGTGATAAACTTTTTGGTACTAAACTGGGTTAGTGCAGTTTTGCACCAAAAAGTATAAATATGCCTCTTAGTACCCACCATCCATGTGATCCTGTCTCCCAAATCCAGTAGCCTCATTAGCACTAATATTCAAATACCCCTGAGTATCTCTGTCTCATTTAAAGCTAAAACAGCTCGATACTGTACACTGAGACGTCCGTGGTATTCAGGATTTCCACATCCGCTAAATTGGTAGTATCTATCTTGAGCACTAGGTTGTTCAAGCTTGAACCTTAAAAGGACCAATCCCCACTTGGTGTCCTTATCTTTGAACATACATCTACCATTAAAATGTCAAACCCACAACGGGTAGCAATTGCAGTATATATACGACCTCCCCTTACTGCACATTTACTGGCTAATGGCCTAACGGCCTAGGGGGATCCAGTCACTTTTGTTGTTGAGGCTCATCCAGCCTATAGAACAGAAATGTTTTGCTCTTCGGTCACTGTGAGAAAACAGGGCTGATTGCAGATGTCCCCTAACTTTTTGCCCCCATTTTTTATTTTTTGCTGGTGTTTTTTGACTCTGGTGGTGCCCTGGGTACTGCTAACCAGTCCCAGGGCCTGTGCTCTGTATAAAATGAGTATGCAAATTAGGTTAATTATAATTGGCTAAGTCAACATACCTATAAGTTCCTAGTATATGGTAGGGCACGTAGGTTTAGGTCCCCAGTATAGGTGGTGCACCCATAGGTGCACTGCTGAGGTCCCCAGTATCGTTTTAAAGGCAGGCCTGCTTTGCTTGCTGCTTTTAAAGTTACATACAAAATTGTCTTTGGAATTAAAGAAGTTCCAAAGTCTTAAACTACCTTATTTGTACATATAAGTCATCCCTAAGGTGTTCCCTATGTGCCCCTTGGGCTGGGTGCTATGTAACTATAAGCGGGGACCTTATAAACATAGTTTTATAAGCCCTGGTGAGGCAAAACAGCTAAATTCATTTTTCCCTCATTGTTGTGAAAGGCCTCCCTAGGCTAGAATAGGGAGACTTTATTTTAATGTATAAAGTCCTGTTAAGTGTCAGATGACTTAAGCTTGGTATCAAATTAATTGTTATAATAAATCCTGCAACTTACAATTGTTGGATTTAATATAACTTGTGCAGGTAAAGAGCTTTAAACTCTACCTAAAAAGTTGCCAACTTCAGCCCTGTGATGCTCTGTTCTGATTGGTCAGCCTCTGGCAGCCCCGCCAGGTTGCCTTGATGAGGTGTGAAGTAGCCTGGGCTGATCCCGAAGGAATGTCCTTGGGGTAGGGGAACGTCCCTCAGCAGATGGACAGACAGGAACGGGGGAGAGCTGCCAAACTGTTCTTCAAAGGTAGGGAAGGACATTTGGAATAGCCCAGCAGTTTCCTCACATCCTGTAAAGCCAGACAATTAGGTGCCCCCAGATTAGATTAGGAGAGGGCAGGAGAAGGGTGTGTTTAAGAGTTTTAGCCACACCAGCGGGTGGGCTCAGCTAGATGTAACCTCCAAAAATCAGTTTCAGCCATGATGGATTTTTGAGGAATGTTAGTTCCTGGGATACATTTTTGCCACACTTCCCAGGAAGTGGTCATCACAGGGGGAAGGACCCTGCACCTTATTGGAGAACCAGGACCCCTCTGTTTTTCACCCAGGAGCAAGGATAAACCCGGCAGACCTGCACCAACACCTCAGATGCCTACCAGATTCCAATAATGAAGAACTACAGGAGAAGAAGGACTGCCCTGATGGACCTCTGACCTGCACCTGGACACTGCACTTTGGAGGACTGCACCAGCTGCACACTTGGGCTCAACCACAAGAAGGACTTTGCCTGGCTTCAACTGACTCAAGGAGGGGGCTCCCTGTTTGCTATAGGTGAAAAATTGCTATCCAGGGTCCCCTGCACCAACTCCTGAAGAAACTGACCAGCTGACCACTGTCCAGTGGCCAATTTGGAGTTTGTACCAGGTGCATTCTGGGAGTTGTAGTCCACACTCTCAAGGAGCATCTCAGATCTTCTGGAACCTTGGGATAAGCTGTGGACCTCAAAAGGACCTTAAAAGAACATCTGGGAGAAGATCTAGAAGTTTGGAGAACTTTTGGGAAAAAAGCTCCATAACGGGACTGTCCCGGTGTCATTTTAAAAATAAAAATAAAATCTATTTTTATAAATTGCGTTTGGATTTGTATTGTGTTTTGTGTGTTACTCTCCTAAGTTAAGCCTTGTCGCTCATTGCCAAGCTACCAAGGGTTGAGCTGGGTTCAATTTACTGAGACCTAACTGGACCTAAGTGGAGGTTAGTGGCCTATTGCTAAGTTTAGGTGCTTACCTGCCCTAACAAATAACCCATTTTCCAACAGTCACTTTTCCAGCAGTAGATGGGAACACTAATACATTTCACCACTACACACCTGCAAACATATCTGCACAATACAGAGCTTATGAATATTTAGAAATACCTTTATTTTATCAAGACCATAATAACTGGCTTGATGGCGCCCTACCACATGTAACATTACATGTTAGGTTGGGTCTTCTGAGCAACGATGGCCCGACCTGGACTTTATTGGCCACACATACACCCCACCCTTATGCAGCAACTTTAACGGTAGCTGAGGTTCACCCCTATACATAGAGCTCACTGACTATTAGTATAGTTAGTTATGCAAACATTAAATTCTAACCCAGCACTTCCTGTTCCAGTGCAACAACATGCAGTCACGCCAGGCATTAACCCTGCGACTGTACCTCCGATCATGGGTAAGGTACCCACCAAGCAGGAGGAAATTCCGTTTTTAGCTCAAAAAATAAATGCGCTGGAAGCAGTTTTTCCCCATACAGGACCTCAGGATGAACATAGAATTCTCACTATGTGCTTGCCATTCGTGATTGTTCCCAAAGTTGATAACTGCAATACCTGGGACACAGGATTTGCCATGCTCCTTACTACTGCACACGGTACACCAACACTTGCCAATCTTCCGGAGGTGTTAAAAGAAATTCTAATGGATATGGGGCTGCCCCGGCCCTGGATTTGGGGATGCAATTAATGCATAATTTTGCCACAGTATCCTCAATCATATTAAGTAACTTTAAAGGAAAGCAGTTGGACTAGCAGTGTGCATGCGGCTCCGGGATGTTCCTGTACAGGGTCAAGAATGTGAGCTACCAAAGATTTTCGCGGAGAACTATTCTAGTATTGGTCGAGATAGTCTGGGGCCAGATCGATTAAACCACAATTTCAAGGCAGATCTAATAAAGATGCTACCAAGCAAGTGCCTGAAGGTTTAAAAAATGCTGGGATAAAAAACAACAAACACCAAAAAAAGAAAAGGGAGAATCTCCGCACGCGGAGACGCCAAAAAATAGGTATAACCTTAGAAATAGGTACAATATAAAAACGCCTGACATATATCAATATACTGATCTCCGCCAATCTCATTCCTTTCAGGACTCACTGGAAAAATGCAGTGAGAGAGCTGGGTGGTCAGAGCAGCAAACTAACACATGCCACTCAAGAAGAGGGCTTTACTGAAGAACAGGAAGTGGGCACTGGCACCACTCGACAGTACAGCAGAGGTCACAATAGTTCACCAGGATCTTCAAGAGCATCTAGAGGTGAAAGCAACTGATGACTTCTTACAAGTAGCGACTGCAGGCATGAGTGCCTCCACACCCGATAGAGTATACAGAGTAATTATTCAGTTAGAAGGAGACATTGAACATAGGTTAGACACCATCTTTTGGGACCGCATTGTTTGTATTTATGATATTTTGCTAGCTGAAAAGGATTGGACGCCAGAATTAATCCGCAATCTCACTTATGGATGGAATGTGATTGAAAAATCCTTCTCACCCCTTGTTCCCAGAAAACTTGTTGTGGCACAGGCACCTGCATTACATCACACTCACGTAGGATGGGACAAAAATTCCCCCTACCACGTAATACCAATAAAATCCCAACCCCAAGAGCAAAATCAATACCATTATTTCTCGTCACAAAACCTGACCATTCATATAGAATAGTCTTAGACACAGCACAGCACTTATGAACAACATAGTGTGCATAAAATACAAGACGACCCTGGATATATCCAACGGGTTTTTCTGCCAAAACATAGTGCTTGAAATTAGTGAAATTAGTGACATAACAAGTTTTAGCAACCTTGGCTCTCAAAAAAAAAAATTGCCGACTACCACAGGGGTACAAGAACAGCCCAGGACTGTTCTCAGCTCGTGTAACATCTCTTCTATAAGACATTGACCATGAGGCATTGTCATGTGTGGATGACATTTATCTCTCAGACAATGATCTCAAGCAACATTTAAGATGGGGGAGCCCGCATTGTTGTAGGATTTGCTGAAATCTACTATAAATTTAACTTTTAAAAAATCAAAATAGCCTTCTTCAGTGTCCCAGTTCCGGGATACGAAATGTCAGATGAAGGCAGGAGCCTGGCGCCCCAATTCTTAGAAAAATTAGCTCAATTACAACCTCCAAACACAATAAAAAAGCGCCAGTTAGTGTTGGGCTTTGTAAACTTTGGCAGAACATATATTCCAGATGATGCAAAACACATTAAACCATTGTGCGACTTAATATGTCCTGATGTTACTACGCCAACACATACAGACACTTTAACACTCCGACCGCCATGGCAGTAGCAACAAACACTGCAGCAGTAACTGTCAACAGCCAGGCAATGTACCGCCCACTGCATTACAACACGCCCATCCACCAGCTTTTCCGGGGCGGTACCAACGCCATCAAAATCGTGGCAGAAACAGAACACAGAAGGGAAGCGACTCACCTCTTGACACTCAAGGAAGAACCAGGACGCCATGGAGCCCGAACTGCAGGTGTTCCCCATGCTGGTTTATCTTCTCATACACCAGGAGAATGAACGCCGATGAAGACGACCACGGTGAGTACTGCATCTAGCACAGAGGGGTGGAGGGGAGGAAAAAGAGAGTGACACACATGCAACACCCCCTACCCTCACCCCCTACACCATACACACAAACACATGCAAGAACATTACATATACACCACGCTCAGGAACCCTCAGGAATAACGCAAGGACAAAAGGAATGGAGTTAAATGAGTGTAATATTAGACATTTTGAGAAATACGTTCATAAAGAAATAAACAGTATGTACAATATATGCAATATATAGAAAAGGAGGGACAATGCCCACTTCAAAATGTCCATAGGCCACTGCCCCAAAACACATAGGCCAAGGCCACACTTGACTCCTGCCTCAAGACGCAGAGATCACTGCAGGGAAATCAGGTCGAAAACAAACAGGCAACTCAGGGGGACAGGGAATGGGGGCGCACCTCAGCCGGAAGATGGGGGTTCCATGCCCACTGCTTGCTCCTGGGGAGTGCTAAGCCACAGTCTCTCTAGTGGGTGGTTTGCCCACTGCTTGGTCCTGGGCAGTGCAAAGCCACAGTCTCTCTAGTGGGTGGTTTGCCCACTGCTTGGTCCTGGGGAGTGCAAAGCCAAGGTCTCTCAAGAGGGTGGTTTGCCCACTGCTTGGTCCTGGGAAGTGCAAAGCCACAGTCTTTCTAGTGGGTGGTTTGCCCACTGCTTGGTCCTGGGGAGTGTAAAGCCACAGTCTCTCATGTGGGTGGTTTGCCCACTGGTTCTGAAGGGGGCATTGTGCCAGTGTGCTTTATCTTGGCAGGGAGGGGCCGAGTGGATGGCTTCTTCCACTGGTTCTGGAGGGGGCATGGTGCCCAGTGAGTTTCATCCTGGAAAGGAGGGGCTGAGTGGATGGCTTCTTCCACTGATTCTGGAGTGGGCTTCGTGCCCAGTGTGCTTCATCCTGGCAAGGAGGGGCTGAGTGAAATGGCTTCTTCCACTGGTTCTGGAGGGGGCATGGTGCCCAGTGTGCTTCATCCTGGCAAGGAGGGGCTGAGTGGATGGCTTCTTCCAGTGTTTCTGGAGGGGGCTTCGTGCCCAGTGTGCTTCATCCTGGATGGTGCATGGTCACATTCTCTCACATGTGTGTCACACCAACAGGTGTTGCAGGGTCCAGGACGCACTGCAGCCCATGTAGTCACCACTACACACTGCTTTCCGGCGGTGACGGCTGCTCAGTGGATGCCAGTTGCGCTGCAGGTGGCGGTGCAGGTAGTGGTAGCCTCCAGGTCATCACCTGCAGCCTCAGACGGCTGCCCACTGGGGCTGATGCTGTTGGCAGTTGTGCTGCTGCCGGCGGGGCAGGTGGTGGTGCTGGCGGCGGTGCAGGTGGCTATGCAGGCAGTGGTGGCATAGCCTCCAGGCCTTCACCTGCAGCCTCGGATGGCTTCCCGCTGGGGCTGCTGGTAGTGATGCTGCTGGCGGCGGGGCAGGTGGCCGTGCTGGCCGCGGTGCAGGTGGCGGTGCTGGCTGCGGTGGTGGTAGCCTCCTGGCCTTCACCTGCAGCCCCAGATGGCTGAAGTGCTATGTCTGGTCTTCTGTGCCCCTTCCTGCCCATGGCAGATGGTGGTGCCTCCTTTCTTCTGCCAGCTGGAGTCTTTGTCTTGCCGTTGCTGGCTGGTTGTGCCTCCTTCCCCTTGCTGGCTGGTGTCCCCTTCATGCCCTTGCCAAGTGGCAGACCCTTTGTGGCCTTGGAGTGTTATGCTGGCATACTGACTGGGCTGACGGGTGCCTCCTTGGAGCCTCTCACAGCTGCCGAAAACACAGTGGCCGTGGACTGGGTGGCTGAGGTGCTGTGCTGGGTTCTGGCCACCCTGGCCCGAGGTGAAGGATGGGGGTGTAGGGGTAGGGAAGAGGTCAATGTTGGCAAGGAAAAGTTTCTTAGGGACAATTGGGCGGGAAGAGGGTGAAGGTTTGGGAGTGGAGGAAGCGGGAGTGGTTGTAGGAGGTGTCAGTCTGCTGTGTTTGTGTGCAGGTGCATGGGCTGGATGCTGTTGTGAGGTGGATGGCTGTTGGGTGTCCGTGTACTTGTGTTTGTGTACTTTGGGAGGAGGGGTCACAGACACAGTGGGAGAGGACACAGGGGACGTGTGCATGGATGGGGGGCGGTGACTGCCAGTGAGGTGCGTGTAGTGGTAGGCATGCTGGTGATGGAGGTAGTGGATGAGGTTATAGTGCATGCATGTGTGAGTGGAGACGCTACTGGGAGGGAGGTGGGAGGGAGGTGGGCGAGGAGGGGGACACAGTGGAGGCAGTGGATGTTGGTGTGTCTGCACGGGGATGGTGCTTGTGTGAGTGCCTGTGAGAAGAAGTGTGGTGCTTGTATTTGCCTGAGCCACTTCTGTGTGTTGATTTGGGTGATTGCTGGTCTGAAGGTGTGCTTGGGATAGGCTGGGGTTGAGAGGATTGGGACTGGGTAGAGGAGGTTGGAGGGGGAAGGCTGGACGCAGGGAAAATCAGTGCGGAGTCCAGAGCCTGGAATGCTCTCTGTTGGGCCACCACGCCAGAGGGAATGTCCTCCAGGTATGCATGTGTTTGTTGCAAATGACCTGCTACACCCTGGATGGCATTCAGTATGGTTGACTGCCCAACAGAGAGGGGTCTCAGGAGGCCAATAGCCTCCTCACTGAGGGCAGCTAGGCTGACTGGGGCAGGGCCTGAGGTGCCTGGGGCGAAGGAGATGCCCACCCTCCTGGGTGAGCGGGCACAGGAAACATGCTGAGGGGCTGCTGGGAGGGCGGTGCTGGTATGGGGTTGGCTGCTGTACCTCTTGTTGGGGTGGACACAGAGGTGTCCGCCACCGCCAGGGAGCTTCCATCGGAGGAGGAGTTGCTGTTGGTAGTGTCCCTCCTGTCTCCGTCGTGGTGCTCCCCTCGCCCTCCATCCCACTGATGCCCTCAGCGTCAGTGGATTTGGCCTCCAGGTCCATGTGGGATGCAGCTCCTGAATCCCTCCCACTACAGACCAGGATGTTCCCCTACAAGTCTTCAACAGCAACGTTGACACCTCTCCGAGCTTGGGGAGGGTGGAAAATTATCTTTCATTGGTTCCACTTACAACAACTTCTACAATAAGTAATGATAATAACAAGCAATTTCTTACAAGTTCTACACAAACGGATGTCATAATTCACTATGAACCACCAAGGGAGTCTTGAGGAACTTCTCCTCTGCAAAACACAGCCTCAGTTTTTGCAGGAACAGATCTGGCTGTTTTGTCGATGTTAAGTACACTTTCAATGACTCATCTGTCTCTACTGTAACAGAACGGTCAAGTGCACATAAGCTGATACATGGGCTTGAAATTAACTATTTCATTTGTTCATGGATTTATCTGTGTCTCTTGTTGACTGCACTTGCCTTCCTCCTTTTGATTGGGTTTGTTCTGCAACGTATTCAAAACGCCTCCGCCCGCCTCATCTTCGACATACCCTGCAACAGCTACATCTCCGCCCACCTGAGACACCTGCATTGGCTCCCCGTCAGCAAAAGGATCACTTTCCGACTTCTCTCCCACGCACACAAAGCCCTCCACAACAAGGGACCCGAATACCTCAACCGACGCCTCAGCTTCTACGCCCCACCCGTCTTCTCCGCTCCACCAGCCTCGCTCTCGCCGCCGTCCCTCGCATCCGCCGTTCCACAGCGGGTGGGAGGTCCTTCTCCTACCTGGCGGCCAAGACTTGGAACACCCTCCCTAGCAGCCTCAGGACCACCCAGGACCACTCCGTATTCCGGAGACTCCTTAAGACCTGGCTCTTCGAGCAGCAGTAACCCCTTCCCCCTAGCGCCTTGAGACCCGCACGGGTGAGTAGCGCGCTTTATAAATGTTAATGATTTGATTTGTTATTGTTTCCTTTCTCCTTATACATGGGCATGTTCTTCCTGAATGTTCTACAGACATTAAAAAAGTGAATGCGCCCAGTATTCCAGCCCCTGCTAAATTTTACAAATAGTAAAAGTATGCAAATGAGTCTGAAGATCAGTTCAGTGAATGGGTCTAGAATGGTACATTTAACACATCATTTTTGCATCCTGGTGGGTGGTTATTGTGGCCTGTTGACACCAATGGGTGCCATAAGCTTTTTGTTAACTCCTCCGGGGTTTAGAATGAATAGGCCAGACCCTCGCTATGTGTCCTCTGAACACTCAGGTATAGTGAGAACATATAGGCCCTCATTACGACATATCGATTGCCGCCCTATTGTGAGTTTTCCGCTGGCCCACCGGACGGAAACAGCATTTCCGCACGCTGGCCCAGCGAAAAACTCACCACAACAGTCAAGCCGCATCGTAATCGAGCCGGCGGCAATGTTGAGGTGCGTCGGATGCAGCAGCACCCCTCGCACATTCCACTGCCCAAAGTTTGGGCAGTGGAATGCGCAATGGGGTTGTGCATGGGGGCCCCTGCACTGCCCACGCCAAGTGCATGGGCACTGCAGGGGCCCCCAGGGGCCTCCCGATTCTACCCTACCACCAGTCTTTCCATGGTGATGTTTACCGCTATGGACAGGCTGGTGAATGGGGACTCGTAATCCCTAGGGCAGCGCTGCTTGCAGCGCTGTCCTGGCGGATTACAGCCGCCGGCACTGCCAGGCTGCAGGCTGGCAGCATCCTGACAGTATCAGCAGTATTACCGCTGCAGCTCTGCCACGGACATAATGTGGCGGTAAGTACCGCCAGCCTGTTGGCATACTACCGCCACATTATCGCCTCCTGCCTGAGTCATAATGATCCCGATAGTGTAGGGAAACTATGCCAGTAATGGTTAAAGGGTTCCTCGCTGGATGGTGTCAAAGAACATCTAAGTCTCCTGTCCAGTAACACAGATTTACAGGATTTCCTGTTAGGCCCCAGAAGACAACGCAGAAAACACTTCTTATATGCTGCATAAAATGAAATATGGAAACTTTCTAAAAAAGAAGCAGCCTTCCGGTTAGGGCAAACAGGGAAATTTACAGAAAGCATTAGCTGTTGTAGATAATGGGATTAATACCTTGTCCGACCGAATATACACCTTAAATAACATTGTATCCTCTGCAATAGATATAGTACAGAGTGATGTATAATTTTTGCAACATGGACAAAGTCAGCTAAGATCCATTATGCAGTTAGGTTGGACACTACAAACATTAAAAGCAGGTTGCGTTCCCTGGCAAGGAAAATGTTTTCAACATTTAATTTAACTCAACAACAACAAATAATAGCTAAGAAAGAAGTAACATATGTCATGTTGAATATTGAAAAGTTAGAAAAATCGCCTTTTACTATGGCTGAAATACCATCTGCTGAATGGCTAATACATGGGTTATGAACATCCGGTTTGAAACACATTCCAGTGGGCAGATATGAAAGGCTGGGAGATAGTTACATGCACAAGGTCTGGAAGCTTCCTTTCTCGTACAAATGTTTCAATGGCATGAAAGAGGTCTTTCTAAGTGGTAGTGAATGCAAGACTTCTGTGAGCCATTCGATGGTTTGTAAACAGCTGTCCTTGCACGGGCATGTAATGCCTCTGCGACAAATTTGGCTTTTCATCTGAAGGGAGTCCCAGTCCCCTAGTTAGACCTGCGTTCCAGGTGCTCTCATATGTCAGCTATGTGCTCCTTAACAGTGAGAGCTGTTGTGGAATGTGAGCCAGAATACCTTATGATGTTTCAGTTTCCCAAATTGTTACGTTTTGCGGGAATGTCCTTTTTCCCCCTACACAGCTCCAAGGACCAGCAGACGTTTGGCCTCATATTGATACTTTTGACAGGATGTAGATGTCTCATATGAAACCTACAGTCTATTGTGGCATGGGCTGCACAGGATATAGATGTCTCATATGAAACCTACAGTATATAGGGGCAAAGGATGCACAGGATGTAGACATCTCATATGAAACCTACAATCTATCGGGAAAGCTCTCCACAGGATATAGACATCTCATATGAAACCTACAATCTATGGGGTAAGGGATACACAGGATGTGAATGTCTCATATAAAACTTACAGTCCATGCGGGCAAACGCTGCACAGGATGTAGACATCTCATATGAAACCTACAGTCTTTCAGGCAGGGGCTGAACAGGACGTAGACGTCTCATTTGAAAGTTAATATATATATGGGCACGGGTTGCACAAGATATAGATATCTCAAATGAAACCTACAATCTATGGGGCCCAGGGTAGCACAGGATGTAGACCTCACATATGAAACCTACAATCTATGGTGGCAAGGGAAGCACAGGATAAACATCTCATATGAAACCTACAACTGCATGGGGCAAGGGCTGCACAGGATGTAGACGCCTCATATGAAACCTACAATCTATGGTGGCATGGAAAGCACAGGATGTAGACGCCTCATGAAACCTAAAATCTAATGAGCGAAGGGCTGCACAGGACATAAATGTAATATATGAAACCACAATCTATGGGGGCAAGAGCTGTACAGGATGTAGACATCTCATCTGAAACCTACAATCTAGGGGGGCATGGGCTGCACAGGATCTAGACATCTCATATGAAACCTTCAACCTCTGGGAGCAAGATCTACATAGGATTTAGACGTCTCATATAAAACCTACAATCTATTAGGGTAAGGGCTACACAGGATGTAGATATCTCATATGGAACATGCAATCTATGAGGCAACATCAGCACAGGATGTAGATGTCTCATTTGAAAACATACAGTCTATGAGAACAACATCAGCACAGGATGTAGACTTCTCATATGAAACCTACAATCTGTGGGGGCAGGGGCTGCACAGGATGTGGATGTCTTATATGAATCCAGCAATCTATTGGGGCAAGGGATGAACAGGATGTAGACATCTCGAGAAACCTACAATCTGTCGGGGCAAGCTCTCCACAGGATATAGACATCTCACATGAAACCTACAATCTTTCAGGCAGGGGCTGAACAGGACGTAGACGTCTCATTTGAAAGTTAATATATATATGGGCACGGGTTGCACAAGATATAGATATCTCATATGAAACCTACAATCTATGGGGCCCAGGGTAGCACAGGATGTAGACCTCACATATGAAACCTACAATCTATGGTGGCAAGGGAAGCACAGGATAAACATCTCATATGAAACCTACAACTGCATGGGGCAAGGGCTGCACAGGATGTAGACGCCTCATATGAAACCTACAATCTATGGTGGCATGGAAAGCACAGGATGTAGACGCCTCATGAAACCTAAAATCTAATGAGCGAAGGGCTGCACAGGACATAAATGTAATATATGAAACCACAATCTATGGGGGCAAGAGCTGTACAGGATGTAGACATCTCATCTGAAACCTACAATCTAGGGGGGCATGGGCTGCACAGGATCTAGACATCTCATATGAAACCTTCAACCTCTGGGAGCAAGATCTACATAGGATTTAGACGTCTCATATAAAACCTACAATCTATTAGGGTAAGGGCTACACAGGATGTAGATATCTCATATGGAACATGCAATCTATGAGGCAACATCAGCACAGGATGTAGATGTCTCATTTGAAAACATACAGTCTATGAGAACAACATCAGCACAGGATGTAGACTTCTCATATGAAACCTACAATCTGTGGGGGCAGGGGCTGCACAGGATGTGGATGTCTTATATGAATCCAGCAATCTATTGGGGCAAGGGATGAACAGGATGTAGACATCTCGAGAAACCTACAATCTGTCGGG
This sequence comes from Pleurodeles waltl, assembly GCF_031143425.1. Classification (NCBI taxonomy): domain Eukaryota; kingdom Metazoa; phylum Chordata; class Amphibia; order Caudata; family Salamandridae; genus Pleurodeles; species Pleurodeles waltl. The sequence continues at coordinate 1,173,193,034 of NC_090439.1, forward strand.
GCAAGCTCTCCACAGGATATAGACATCTCACATGAAACCTACAATCTTTCAGGCAGGGGCTGAACAGGATGGAGACTTCTCATATGAAAGCTACTACATATGTGGGCAGGGGCTGCACAAGATGTAGACATCTCATATGAAACGTATAATCTATGGGGCCAAGGGCAGCACAGGATGTAGAAATCTCATATGAAACCTACAATCTATGGAAGCAATGGCAGCACAGGATGTAGACGTCTTATATGAAATCTAGTAAAGTATTGGGACATGGGCTACACAGGACATTGCTGTCTCATATGAAACCTGCAATCTATGGTGGCAAGGCCAAAACAGGAGGTAGACATCTCATATGAAACCTACACCCTATCAGAGCAATGGTACCACAGGACGCAAATGTCTCATATGAAGCCTACAATCTGTGGGGGCAAGGCTGCACAGGATGTAGACATCTCATTTGAAGCCTACAATCTTAGGGGGCAAAGGTTACACAAGACGTAGACGTCTCATATAAAACACAATCTATCGGGCAAGGGTTTCACAGGACGTAGACGTCTCATTTTAAACTTACAATCTATGGGGGCAAGTGCTGCACAGGATGTAAACATCTCACATGAAACCTACAATCTATTGGGGAAAGTGCTGCACAGGATGTAGATGTCTCATATGAAACCTTCAATCTACGAGGGGCTGGGCAGCACAGGATGCAGGCGTCTCATATTAAACCTTTAATCTATGAGGGCAAGGTTATCACAGGATGTAGTTGTCTCACATGAAACCTACAATCTACTGGGGCAAGCTCTGGATAGGATGCCGGCATCTCATATGAAACCTACAATCTATCAGGGCACGGTCAGCACAGGATATAGACGTCTCATATGAAACCTGCAATCTATTTGGGCAAGGGCTGCACATGATGTAGATGTCTCATATGAAACCTATAATCCATGCGGGCAAACGCTGCACAGGATGTAGAGATCTCAGTTGAAACATACAATCTTTCAGGCAGGAGCTGAACAGGACGCAGACGTCTCATATGAAGCTACTATATATATGGGCACGGGTTGCGCAAGATATAGATATCTCATATGAAACCTATAATCTGTTAGGCAAGGGCAGCACAGGATGTACACGTCTCACATGAAACCTAAAATATATTGGTAAGCTCTGCACAGGATGTAGACGTCTCATATGCAACCTACAATGTAATGGGCAAAGGGCTGCACAGGACAAAAATGTATTATATGAAACCACAAACTATGGGGGCAAGAGCTGTACAGGATGTAGACATCTCATCTGAAACCTTCAACCTATGGGAGCAAGATCTACATAGGATTTAGATGTCTCATATAAAACCTACAATGTAAGGGCTACACAGGATGTAGATATCTCATATGGAACATGCAATCTATGAGGGCAACATCAGCACAGGATGTAGATGTCTCATCTGAAACATACAATCTATGGGAAAATCAGCACAGGATGTAGACATCTCGTATGAAACCTACAATCTATGGGGCAAAGGCTGCACAGGATGTAGACGTCTTATGTGAAACCTACAATCTATGGGGCAAAGGCTGCACAGGATGTAGATGTCTCATATGAAACCTACAGTCTATGGGGGCAAGGGCTGCACAGGATGTAGACGTGTGATGTGAAACCTACAATCTATGGGGAAAGGGCTGCACAGGATGTAGACGGCTCATATAAAACCTACAATCTATGGTCAAAGTCTGCACAGGATGTAGACGTCTCATATGATACCTACAATCTATCAGGGCAAGGGCTGCACAGGATGTGGACGTCTCATATGAAACCTACAATCTATGGGGCAAAGTGTGCACAGGATGCAGATGTCTCATACGAAACCTACAATCTATGGAGCAAAGGCTGCAAAGGATGTGGACGTCTTATATGAAACCAACAGTCTATTGGGGCAAGGGGGGCAAGGGATGCACAGGATGTAGACATCTCATGAAACCTACAATCTATTGGGCAAGCGCTGCACAGGATGCAGATATCTCATAAGAAAACTACAATAAATTGGGGCAAGCGGTGCACGGGACGTAGACAATATATCAGGCAGGGGCTGCACAGGATGTAGACGTCTCATATGAACGCTACTATACATGGAGGATTGGGCAGCAAGGGATGTAGATGCCTCATATGAAACCTACAATCTATGGTGGAAAGGGAAGCACAGGATGTAAACATTTAAAATGAAACCTTGCAATCTATGGGGTTATGGGCTGCACAAGATGTAGACATCTCTATTGAAACCTACAATCTATTGGGGCAAGGGCTGCACAGGATGTAGACATCTCACATGAAACCTACAATCTATGGGGCAAAGGCTGCACAGGATGTAGACGTATGATATGAAACCTACAATCTATGGGGCAATGGCTGCACAGGATGTAAATGTCTCATATGAAACCTACAATGTTTGGGGGCAAGGAATGCACAGGATGTAGACGTCTTATATGAAACCTATAATCTATGGGAGCAAAGTCTGCACATGATGTAGACATCTCATATGAAACCTACAATGTTTGGGGGCAAGGGCTGCACAGGATGTAGACGTCTTATATGAAACCTATAATCTATGGGGGCAAAGTCTGCATAGGATGTAGACATCTCATATGAAACCTACAATCTAAGGTGCAAGGGCTGCCCAGGATGTAGACATCTCTTATAAAATCTACAATCTATGAGGGCAAGGCCAGCACAGGATGTAGACGTCTTATATGAAACCTATAATCTATGGGAGCAAAGTCTGCACATGATGTAGACGTCTCATATTAAACCTACAATGTAAGGGGGCATGGGCTGCACAGGATGTAGACGTCTCATATGAAACCTACATTCTATGGGGGCAAAGTCTGCATAGGATGTAGACATCTCATATGAAACCTACAATCTAAGGTGCAAGGGCTGCCCAGGATGTAGACATCTCTTATAAAATCTACAATCTATGAGGGCAAGGCCAGCACAGGATGTAGATAAATCATAAGAAACCCACTAACTATGGAGGAAAGGGTAGCACAGGATGTAGACATCTCAAATTAAACCTACAATCAATGGTGCAAGGGCAGCACATGATGTAGATGTCTCATATGAAACTTGCAGTCTATAGGGAAGAGGCTGCACAGGATGTGATCGTCTCATATGAAACCTACAATTATATGGGAGCAGGGACTGCACAGGATGTAGACATTTCATATGAGACCTACTGTTGCATTGGGTGTCATTATCCTAATGAGACTGTTGGATTTGGGTGGCAGAATCACCTGCACTGTGTGGGACTGAGTCAGAATCCACTACAGGTGACACCTGTCGGCCTCATCTGGGTCTTGCTCCAGCTAATTAGCAGTGCCTAATCTCCACCCAAGAGCAGGTATGATTGGGCAACCGAGCACATGAAACAATTGACTCCTCAGGGAAATCATGGTCACTCAGATCTCATTCATTTCTCTCAGTTAAATTAGTCTCACATATGCAAGGACATTCGGAGGCAGAATATACTTCATTGAAGTAACTGCATCTTAGATAATAAAGCATGTAATGCAGTAACTAGGGCGATGAAGCATGACCGGATTAAAATTGTGACAAGGAGAGTGTAATATAAAAATAACGCTATCATATTGTCACTAACATCGTTAAAAATAGCTCCTACCTAGGCTATGTTAGAGCACAGCATGTTAAGCTCTATGTCTGCCCTTCAGGTTCCCCTGGGAAAACACCATCTCTCATTCCTGAGCAAGAGGCCAGTTGTCTACAGAAGCAGCTGCAGCAAAGCACTCAGCAATCAGCATACAGTCGTGGTCCTCTAGCTGGAATCTCCCTCTAACGTACATTGGTCAAAGTAGTGTTTTTATAATAAAACAGCTGATGTTCCAAGAAAGGATCCCCATGTAAGAGTGTGTATGTTTCTGTGAACATTAGAGACAAAGCGTACCACTTTTGCTGGCAACCTATCTTACTGTAGCATTTAGAAAAGTACTGAGTGAAAGAAATGTCTTGTTCAAGAACGCAGTCCTGGCCTAGACAAAGAACAGCTAGATAGAGAAAATAAAACAAGACTGCTAATGTGGCTATTGTAAAAATAATAGCGGAGCTGAATAAAATATGTCTAGGTTAAAGTGCACAGCGGCAGGCCTAGTTTGCTAAAATAACATGTATGAAGCAATACCTAAAATGGCTACACAACACTGCAATCAATGGGGCAAGGGGTGCACTTGATGTAGACATCCCATAGGAAACATACAATCTATGAGGGCAAAAGCTGCACAGGATGTAGATGTCTAATATTAAACCTACAATCTATGAAGATAAGGGCTGCCTAGGAGGTAGATGTCTCATACGAAACCTACATTTTATGAGGGCACCAGCCACACAGGATGTAGACGTCTCAGATGAATCCCTACAATCTATGGGAGCAATGCCAGCACAGGATGTAGACACCTTTTATGAGACCTGTAAAGTATTGGGGCATGAGCTGCACAGGACACAGACGTCTCATATGAAACCTAGAATCTATGATGGGAAGCACTGTACATGATGTAGACATCTCATACAAAACCTACAATCTATGGGGGCAAGCGTTGCACGGGATGTCAACGTCTCATATGAAACCTTCAATCTACAGGGCCAAGGGCTGCACAGGATATAGATGTCTCATATGAAAACCTACAATCTATGAGGGCACAATCAGAACAGGATGTAGACATCTCATATGAAATCTACTATCCATGGGGGCAAAGGGTGCACAGGATATAGATATCTCATATGAAATCTACAATCTATGAGGGTAACAGGAGCACAGGAGGTACATGTCTCATATGAAAGCTACTATATATGAGGACACGGGCTTCACAAGATGTAGATATCTCATATAAAACCTACAATCTATGGGGCCAAGGGCAGCACAAGATGTAGACGTTTTAAATGAAACCTATAATCTATGGGGGCAAAGGCCGCACAGGATGTAGACGTCTCATGTGAAACCTACAGTCTATGAGGGCAAGGGCTGCACAGGATGTAGATGTGAGAAAGTAGCCTCTTTCTAGCCTTGTTACCCCCACTTTTGGCCTGTTTGTGAGTGTATGTCAGGGTATTTTCACTGTCTCACTGGGATCCTGCTAGCCAGGGCCCAGTGCTCATAGTGAAAACCCTATGTTTTCAGTATGTTTGTTATGTGTCACTGGGACCCTGCTAGTCAGGACCCCAGTGCTCATAAGTTTGTGACCTATAGGTATGTGTTCCCTGTGTGATGCCTAACTGTCTCACTGAGGCTCTGCTAATCAGTGGTTATGCTCTCTCATTTCTTTCAAATTGTCACTAACAGGCTAGTGACCAATTTGACCAATTTACATTGGCTTACTGGAACACCCTTATAATTCCCTAGTATATGGTACTGAGGTACCCAGGGTATTGGGGTTCCAGGAGATCCCTATGGGCTGCAGCATTTTTTTTGCCACCCATAGGGAGCTCTGACAATTCTTACACAGGTCTGCCACTGCAGCCTGAGTGAAATAACGTCCACGTTATTTTACAGCTATTTTACACTGCACTTAAGTAACTTATAAGTCACCTATATGTCTAACCTTTACCTGGTAAAGGTTAGGTGCAAAGTTACTTAGTGTGAGGGCACCCTGGCACTAGCCAAGGTGCCCCCACATTGTCCTGGGCCAATTCCCCGGACTTTGTGAGTGCGGGGACACCATTACACGCGTGCACTACATATAGGTCACTACCTATATGTAGCTTCACAATGGTATCTCCGAATATGGCCAAGTAACATGTCTATGCTAATGGAATTGCCCCCTCTATGCCATCCTGGCATAGTTGGCACAATCCCATGATCCCAGTGGTCTGTAGCACAGACCCTGGTACTGCCAAACTGCCTTTCCTGGGGTTTCACTGCAGCTGCTACTGCTGCCAACCCCTCAGACAGGTTTCTGCCCCCCTGGGGTCAATCCAGGCTTGTTCCAGGATGGCAGAACAAAGGACTTCCTCTGAGAGAGGGTGTTACACCCTCTCCCTTTGGAAAATGGTGTGAAGGCAGGGGAGGAGTAGCCTCCCCCAGCCTCTGGAAATGCTTTCATGGGCACATTTGGTGCCCATTTCTGCATAAGCCAGTCTACACCGGTTCAGGGACCCCTTAGCCCTGCTCTGGCGCGAAACTGGACAAAGGAAAGAGGAGTGACCACTCCCCTGACCTGCACCTCCCCTGGGAGGTGTCCAGAGCTCCTCCAGTGTGCTCCAGACCTCTGCCATCTTGGAAACAGAGGTGCTGCTGGCACACTGGACTGCTCTGAGTGGCCAGTGCCACCAGGTGACGTCAGAGACTCCTTCTGATAGGCTCCTCCAGGTGTTGCTAGCCTATCCTTTCTCCTAGGTAGCCAAACCCTCTTTTCTGGCTATTTAGGGTCTCTGTCTCTGGGGAAACTTGAGATAACGAATGCAAGAGCTCATCAGAGTTCCTCTGCGTCTCTCTCTTCACCTTCTGCCAAGGAATCGACTGCTGACCGCGCTGGAAGCCTGCAACACTGCAACAAAGTAGCAAAGACGACTACTGCAACTCTGTAACGCTGATCCTGCCGCCTTCTCGACTGTTTTCCTGGTGGTGCATGCTGTGGGGGTAGTCTTCCTCCTCTCTGCACTAGAAGCGCCGAAGAAATCTCCCGTGGGTCGACGGAATCTTCCCCCTGCAACCGCAGGCACCAAAAAGCTGCATTACCGGTCCCTTGGGTCTCCTCTCAGCACGACGAGCGAGGTCCCTTGAATCCAGCAACTCTGTCCAAGTGACTCCCACAGTCCAGTGACTCTTCAGTCCAAGTTTGGTGGAGGTAAGTCCTTGCCTCCCCACGCCAGACTGCATTGTTGGAAACCACGTCTTTTGCAACTACTCCGGCTCCTGTGCACTTCCGGCGGAAATCCTTTGTGCACAGCCAAGCCTGGGTCCACGGCACTCTAACCTGCATTGCACGACTTTCTAAGTTGGTCTCCGGCGACATGGGACTCCTTTGTGCAACTTCGGCGAGTACCGTTTCACGCATCCTCGTAGTGCCTGTTTCTGGCACTTTTCCGGGAGCTACCTGCTGCTAAGAGGGCTCCTTGTCTTGCTCCACGTCCCCTCTATCTCCTGGTCCAATTTACGACCTCCTGGTCCCTCCTGGGCCACAGCAGCATCCAAAACCGCTAACTGCACGATTTGCAGCTAGGAAGACTTGTTGGCGTTCTTTTGGCGGGAAAACACTTCTGCACGACTCTCCACGGCGAGAGGGATCCGTCCACCAAAGGGGAAGTCTCTAGCCCTTTTTGTTCCTGCAGAAACCTCAGCTTCTTCTGTCCAGTAGAAGCTTCTTTGCACCCACAGCTGGCATTTCCTGGGCATTTGCCCATCTCCGACTTGCTTGTGACTTTTGGACTTGGTCCCCTTGTTCCACAGGTACCCTAGATTGGAAATCCACAGTTGTTGCATTGTTGGTTTGTGTCTTTCCTGCATTATTCCTCTATCACGACTTCTTTGTCTTCTGGGGAACTTCAGTGCACTTTGCACTCACTTTTCAGGGTCTTGGAGAGGGCTAATTTTCTAACTCTCACTATTTTCTAATAGTCCCAGCGACCCTCTACAAGGTCACATAGGTTTGGGGTCCATTCGTGGTTCGCATTCCACTTTTGGAGTATATGTTGTGTTGCCCCTATCCCTATGTGTCCACATTGCATCCTATTGTAACTATACATTGTTTGCACTGTTTTCTAAGACTATACTGCATATTTTTGGTATTGTGTACATATAACTTTTGTATATTTGCTATCCTCATATGAGGGTACACTCTAAGATACTTTGGCATATTGTCATAAAAATAAAGTACCTTTATTTTTAGTATAACTGTGTATTGTGTTTTCTTATGATATTGTGCAAGTGACACTTGTGGTACTGTAGTAGCTTCACATGTCTCCTAGTTCAGCCTAAGCTGCTCTGCGAAGCTACCATTATCTATCAGCCTAAGCTGCTAGACACCCTATACACTAATAAGGGATAACTGGGCCTGGTACAAGGTGCAAGTATCCCTTGGTACTCACTACAAGCCAGTCCAGCCTCCTACATTGGTTGTGCAGCGGTGGGATAAGTGCTTTGAGACTACTTACCACTCTTGTCATTGTACTTTTCATAAGAGAAAAATATACAAAACAAGTTCAGTGTGTGTACACATTGCAAAAAAGTTTTGCATTTCCTCTTTTCACTCTTTTCTAAAGTTCTGAAAAGTACTTCTAAACTTTCAAAAAGTTCTTAAAACTTTTTTCTCTTTTTCTATCACTTTAACTCTCTCTAAAAATGTCTGGCACAGGCCAAAATGTTGATCTGTCCAAACTTGCATATGATCACCTTAGCTGGAAAGGAGCAAGGAGTCTCTGCATAGAGAGAGGTTTGAGTGTATGGAAGAATCCTTCCTTGGAATTGTTGCTTAATATGCTTAGAGAACAAGATAAGGCCAAAGGGGCCACATCTGTTGAAAAAGTAGCAAATGGTTCCCAATCTGATCCAGGGACTCCCCCAGGAAAAGATTCAGGAAAGAAAATTCCTAGCCTGCCCATTACTAGACAGTCTAGCATAGTTGGTAATGATGAAGAGCCACACCATACAAATAGTGTTGTCTCACATCATAGCAAAAGCATTTATTCTCACCACAGTGGTAGTGATGTTTCTGTTAGCCAAGCTGTTAGGGTGGCTTCTGTAAGGGACAGGTCTCCTTCTGTTCATTCCCATCATTCCTCTATATCTAAGAATGTCCCTCCCACCAACCCTGATGACAGAATGTTAGAAAGGGAACTCAATAAGTTGAGGGTGGAACAAACCAGACTGAAGCTTAAAAAGCAACAGCTGGATTTGGATAGACAGTCTTTAGAATTAGAGAAGGAAAGACAGAAGTTGGGTTTTGAAACCCATGGTGGCAGCAGCAGTATTCCCCATAGTCATCCTGCAAAAGAGCATGATTCCAGGAATCTGCATAAGATAGTTCCCCCTTATAAGGAGGGGGATGACATTAACAAGTGGTTTGCTGCACTTGAGAGGGCCTGTGTTGTACAGGATGTCCCTCAAAGGCAGTGGGCTGCTATCCTATGGCTATCATTTAGTGGAAAAGGTAGGGATATGCTCCTTACTGTGAAAGAAAGTGATGCCAATAATTTTACAGTTCTTAAGAATGCACTCCTGGATGGTTATGGCTTAACCACTGAACAATACAGGATAAAGTTCAGAGAGACCAAAAAGGAGTCTTCACAAGACTGGGTTGATTTCATTGACCATTCAGTGAAGGCCTTGGAGGGGTGGTTACATGGCAGTAAAGTTACTGATTATGACAGCCTGTATAACTTGATCCTGAGAGAGCATATTCTTAATAATTGTGTGTCTGATTTGTTGCACCAGTACTTGGTGGACTCTGATCTGACCTCTCCCCAAGAATTGGGAAAGAAGGCAGACAAATGGGTCAGAACAAGGGTGAACAGAAAAGTTCATACAGGGGGTGACAAAGAGAACACTAAGAAGAAAGATGGTGAAAAGTCTCAAGATAAGCATGGGGATAAGGGTAAAACCAAAGATCCCATTTCAAATCTTAAACACTCTTCAGGGGGTGGGGATAAAACAAATTCTTCCTCTTCTTCTCAACCTACACAATTTAAAAAGCCTTGGTGCTTTGTGTGTAAAAATAGAGGCCATAGGCCAGGGGATAAGTCCTGTCCAGGTAAACCCCCTGAGCCTACCACCACTAATACATCAAGCTCTAGTGCCCCTAGCAGTAGTGGTACTAGTGGTGGGACTGCTGGCAACAGTCAAGTTAAGGGTGTAGTTGGGTTCACTTATGGGTCCATAGTAGAAACTGAGGTAGTCAGTCCCAAGACAGTTTCTGTCACACCTAGTGGCATTGGCCTTGCCACACTGGCTGCGTGTCCCCTTACAATGGATAAGTACAGGCAGACAGTTTCAATAAATGGTGTTGAGGCCTTGGCCTACAGGGACACAGGTGCCAGTATCACTTTGGTGACTGAAAACCTTGTGGCCCCTGAACAACACATCATTGGACAACAGTATAAGATTATTGATGTCCATAACTCCACTAAGTTTCTTCCCTTAGCTATAATTCAGTTTAGTTGGGGTGGAGTTACTGGCCCTAAGCAGGTGGTAGTATCACCTAGCTTACCTGTAGATTGTCTCTTAGGTAATGACCTAGAGGCCTCAGGTTGGGCTGATGTAGAGTTTTATGCCCATGCAGCCATGCTGGGCATCCCTGAGGAATTGTTCCCTCTCATTTCTACTGAAATGAAAAAGCAAAGGAGAGAAGGCCTGAAAACTCAGGATCCCTCTCCATCAACAGGTAAAAAGGGTATCACAGTATCCCCTAACCACCCTACCATTCAGGATACCATTCTTGTGGTGGGAGAAACCTCTCCTGGGGTGGCACCTGTTCTAAGGGAATCATCAGCTGGCAAAGCTGGACTCCCTGAGGTAGAAGTACCTCTCTGTGGGATAACTAACATTGGTGAGAAAAAGAGCACCATTTTAGTTAACATGGAGCATCCCTCCAACCCTCCCAGAGAAACTTTAGTGCAGAAACCCTGCACTGCCTCACAACACTTAGGACAGCATCCCTGCCCTAGTGTGGAGCTCATAGGACAGCATCCCTGCCCTGCTCCAACTCAAGAGAAACAGCATCCCTGTTCCCTCTTCCAGCCATATGGACAAAGTTGTTGCCCAGCTATGGCTTTTCTGAGACAGCATCCCTGTCTGGCTTTTCCATCATTACAAATAGGTTCAGTGGATAATTCCCACTGCTCTAAACTAAAAATTACTGATAGAAACTCTGAAAATACATCTTCACATTGTTGCTTAGCTAAAAAACTTCAAACAGGGTGGTTTACATCCCCACAGGGAAGTAACCATATAGTGGATGATAAAGGGAGTAACCAGTCTATTTCAGAGCTACTCTCTACTTATCACCACTTAGACAATAAAGTCTCAACTGGCCAAGGTTAGCCTTATTGTCCTTAGTTTGGGGGGGGGTTGTGTGAGAAAGTAGCCTCTTTCTAGCCTTGTTACCCCCACTTTTGGCCTGTTTGTGAGTGTATGTCAGGGTATTTTCACTGTCTCACTGGGATCCTGCTAGCCAGGGCCCAGTGCTCATAGTGAAAACCCTATGTTTTCAGTATGTTTGTTATGTGTCACTGGGACCCTGCTAGTCAGGACCCCAGTGCTCATAAGTTTGTGACCTATAGGTATGTGTTCCCTGTGTGATGCCTAACTGTCTCACTGAGGCTCTGCTAACCAGAACCTCAGTGGTTATGCTCTCTCATTTCTTTCAAATTGTCACTAACAGGCTAGTGACCAATTTTACCAATTTACATTGGCTTACTGGAACACCCTTATATTTCCCTAGTATATGGTACTGAGGTACCCAGGGTATTGGGGTTCCAGGAGATCCCTATGGGCTGCAGCATTTCTTTTGCCACCCATAGGGAGCTCTGACAATTCTTACACAGGTCTGCCACTGCAGGCTGAGTGAAATAACGTCCACGTTATTTTGCAGCCATTTTACACTGCACTTAAGTAACTTATAAGTCACCTATATGTCTAACCTTTACCTGGTAAAGGTTAGGTGCAAAGTTACTTAGTGTGAGGGCACCCTGGCACTAGCCAAGGTGCCCCCACATTGTTCAGGGCCAATTCCCCGGACTTTGTGAGTGCGGGGACACCATTACACGCGTGCACTACATATAGGTCACTACCTATATGTAGCTTCACAATGGTAACTCCGAATATGGCCATGTAACATGTCTATGATCATGGAATTGCCCCCTCTATGCCATCCTGGCATAGTTGGCACAATCCCATGATCCCAGTGGTCTGTAGCACAGACCCTGGTACTGCCAAACTGCCTTTCCTGGGGTTTCACTGCAGCTGCTGCTGCTGCCAACCCCTCAGACAGGTTTCTGCCCCCCTGGGGTCAAGCCAGGCTTGTCCCAGGATGGCAGAACAAAGGACTTCCTCTGAGAGAGGGTGTTACACCCTCTCCCTTTGGAAAATGGTGTGAAGGCAGGGGAGGAGTAGCCTCCCCCAGCCTCTGGAAATGCTTTCATGGGCACATTTGGTGCCCATTTCTGCATAAGCCAGTCTACACTGGTTCAGGGACCCCTTAGCCCTGCTCTGGCGCGAAACTGGACAAAGGAAAGGGGAGTGACCACTCCCCTGACCTGCACCTCCCCTGGGAGGTGTCCAGAGCTCCTCCAGTGTGCTCCAGACCTCTGCCATCTTGGAAACAGAGGTGCTGCTGGCACACTGGACTGCTCTGAGTGGCCACTGCCACCAGGTGACGTCAGAGACTCCTTCTGATAGGCTCCTCCAGGTGTTGCTAGCCTATCCTTTCTCCTAGGTAGCCAAACCCTCTTTTCTGGCTATTTAGGGTCTCTGTCTCTGGGGAAACTTGAGATAACGAATGCAAGAGCTCATCAGAGTTCCTCTGCGTCTCTCTCTTCACCTTCTGCCAAGGAATCGACTGCTGACCGCGCTGGAAGCCTGCAACACTGCAACAAAGTAGCAAAGACGACTACTGCAACTCTGTAACGCTGATCCTGCCGCCTTCTCGACTGTTTTCCTGGTGGTGCATGCTGTGGGGGTAGTCTGCCTCCTCTCTGCACTAGAAGCTCCGAAGAAATCTCCCGTGGGTCGACGGAATCTTCCCCCTGCAACCGCAGGCACCAAAAAGCTGCATTACCGGTCCCTTGGGTCTCCTCTCAGCACGACGAGCGAGGTCCCTTGAATCCAGCAACTCTGTCCAAGTGACTCCCACAGTCCAGTGACTCTTCAGTCCAAGTTTGGTGGAGGTAAGTCCTTGCCTCCCCACGCCAGACTGCATTGTTGTAAACCGCGTCTTTTGCAACTACTCCGGCTCCTGTGCACTTCCGGTGGAAATCCTTTGTGCACAGCCAAGCCTGGGTCCACGGCACTCTAACCTGCATTGCACGACTTTCTAAGTTGGTCTCCGGCGACGTGGGACTCCTTTATGCAACTTCGGCGAGCACCGTTTCACGCATCCTCGTAGTTGCCCTGTTTCTGGCACTTTTTTTGGGTGCTACCTGCTGCTAAGAGGGCTCCTTGTCTTGCTCAACGTCCCCTCTATCTCCTGGTCCAATTTGCGACCTCCTGGTCCCTCCTGGGCCACAGCAGCATCCAAAAACGCTAACCGCACGATTTGCAGCTAGCAAGGCTTGTTGGCGTTCTTTCGGCGGGAACACACTTCTGCACGACTCTCCACGGCGAGAGGGATCTGTCCACCAAAGGGGAAGTCTCTAGCCCTTTTCGTTCCTGCAGAAACCTCAGCTTCTTCTGTCCAGTAGCAGCTTCTTTGCACCCACAGCTGGCATTTCCTGGGCATTTGCCCATCTCCGACTTGCTTGTGACTTTTGGACTTGGTCCCCTTGTTCCACAGGTACCCTAGATTGGAAATCCACAGTTGTTGCATTGTTGGTTTGTGTCTTTCCTGCATTATTCCTCTATCACGACTTCTTTGTCTTCTGGGGAACTTCAGTGCACTTTGCACTCACTTTTCAGAGTCTTGGGGAGGGCTAATTTTCTAACTCTCACTATTTTCTAATAGTCCCAGCGACCCTCTACAAGGTCACATAGGTTTGGGGTCCATTCGTGGTTCGCATTCCACTTTTGGAGTATATGGTTTGTGTTGCCCCTATCCCTATGTGTCCCCATTGCATCCTATTGTAACTATACATTGTTTGCACTGTTTTCTAAGACTATACTGCATATTTTTGGTATTGTGTACATATAACTTGTGTATATTTGCTATCCTCATACTGAGGGTACACTCTAAGATACTTTGGCATATTGTCATAAAAATAAAGTACCTTTATTTTTAGTATAACTGTGTATTGTGTTTTCTTATGATATTGTGCATATGACACTAGGTGGTACTGTAGTAGCTTCACACGTCTCCTAGTTCAGCCTAAGCTGCTCTGCTAAGCTACCATTATCTATCAGCCTAAGCTGCTAGACACCCTATACACTAATAAGGGATAACTGGGCCTGGTGCAAGGTGCAAGTACCCCTTGGTACTCACTACAAGCCAGTCCAGCCTCCTACAGTAGACATCTCATATGAAACCTACAATCTATCAGGTAAGAGCTGCACAGGATGTAAATGTCTCATATGAAACCTACAGTCTATGAGGGCAAGGGCTGCAAAGGATGTATCAATAAACAGAGAGGGACTATGAAAGCGAGAGATTCATAAACTGGTCCTGTGTATAATACTCCCATTTAAGTCACAAAAACAAAAAATACACAGTTCCAATACAGAAAAAAGAAGTGCGGTCCGTGCAGAATCCCTGGGGCATATAAATCTATATAAATAAAATAAATATATAAATATATATTGGCGGTATGGATTAGAAGGGCTCTTTTCATCTTGACCCTTTCTCAAAGTGCCTACACTTGTCCCTTTGTTTCTGATTATATTCGAGTGTACTTTTCAGTGCTTTCTTCAGCCTTTTCTGTATTTAGATGACGTTTAGCAATGAATACAAGTGTGACACTATTCTAATTTGACCCTGTGGCGACCCCCCCTTTTTTTCTGCACAGTGCAACAATGTTCAAATACAATAAACATGTCAATAAGGGCCGGGTACATTCCTCAATCTCCTGTTATTTTTAGACAACATAAGGGATGATGCGACGTCTGGGCATTTAATGTGGTCACCTGTTTACAAACGAATTCAAGTTTTGCTTGCTATGTTTAACAGTCAATATAGTCACCTGACCAATGAGTGTTTACTTGATAGTGACTTAACAATCTTATATTTAGTCTTTTTTTTTGGACCAGAGTAACTTGTTGCGCACCCGATGGGGCCCATCCCCTAATACAAGAAGTGTAAGCACGACTGTATTTTGACTAATATGTGATGATTTGTTGTTCACATTCTTTTCAGGCATGCATATCACATAGGGGACAGGTCAACAATGTGTTTTTTTGCCCTGTGTGCTTCACAATATACAATATGAGTTTTGCAATATGCTTTATTCCGACTTTCTTTTATATTCACTTTCTAGGTTCTTGCGTAATACTGCAATACCCACTGTAGGTTCTGTGACAATTAGGATTAGGTAGGTTTTGTTTCTGGTCCTGATGAATCGCATTAGATCTTTCAGACTTATGTAGCGAGAAACATGTTGACCTTCATGTAGAAGCAGTATAGGGGTTCTTGTACTTGCTTACACTGCACTCCCAGAATTTAGGGTAGCGTAGTTTGTTTTCTGAGTGAAGCAGGGGAGATGAGACCTTATCCTCTTTTCCCCTCAATAATATTTTTTTGTTTTTAATCATGACAGAGGTTCAATACTAAATAAATTATCATTTTTACCTCTAGCCATTTTTAACAGTATCTTCCTTCTAGACCAATCCACCACACGTCAACCGGCATTTTCCTACAACAAAAGAACTCCGGCAAAGAGCCCCCTTTGTGGGGCCCGTCAGGCATTGCAGTGCTGGCCCGACGAGGAGCAAAGCCCAATGATGAAGTATGTCACCTATTGGTGAGTGAGGGCTCTTGTCCCAGTATATCTGGACCTCGGGGATCTCTTTTTTTTTTGCCACAGGGATTCTGCAGGGACCGCACTTCTTTTTTCTGTATTGGAACTGTGTATTTTTTGTTTTTCTGCACAGGATGTAGACATCTCATATGAAACCTACAATCAATGGGGTAAGGGATGAACTGGATGAAAATGGTTCATATGAAACCTACAATCCATGTGAGCAAATGCTGCACAGGATGGAGGCGGCCCATATGAAACCTACAATCTTTGAGGTAGGGGCTGAACAGGCGGTAGATGTCTCATATGAAAGCTACTAAATATGGTGGCATGGGCTGCACAAGATGTGGATATTTCATATAAAACCTACAATCTGTGGGGGCCAAGGGCAGCACAGAATGTAGATATCTTATATGAAACCTACAATCTATGGGGCAAGGGCTGCACAGAATTAAGACGTCTCATATAAAATGTACAATCTATTAGGTAAGGGATGCATAGGGTGTAGACGTCTTATATGAAATCTACAATCTATGGGGCTAAGGACATCACAGGATGTAGACATCTCATATGAAACCTACAATTTATGAGGACAAGCATTGCACATGGTGTAAACGTCCCATATGAAAATTACAATCTATCAGGCAGGGGCTGCACAGGATGTAGATGTCTCATATGAAACCTACCATCTATGTGGCAAGGGCAGCACAGGATGTAGGCATCTCATATGAAATATACAATCTATAGGCACAAGGGCAGCACAGGATGTAGGCCACTCATATGAAACCTACAATCTATGGGGGAAAGCAGTGCTCAGGGTGTAGACATCTCATATGAAACCTACAATTGATCAGGCAAGGGCTGCACAGGATGCAGACATCTCATATGAAACCTACAATCTATGATGGTACGGGCTGCACATGATGTAGAAGTTTCAAATGAAACCTATAATGTATCGGGGCAAACAAATTGTTAAAAATATACAATGGAGAAATACATGAGATAATATACATATGTCTTTTTCTACTACTATTCTGTTTGAATCATAATTCGAGATACATGATGTTCCCAAATGATAATCATCTATTGCATTCCAAAGTTCATCAGATTTAGTCCAAAAAGTATGTCGTATATTTTTAATAATTTATTTTTAATAATTTTTTGCTATTGTTTGCTCTGTCTTGTTTATATTTTTATTTAATGCCAAGACTGGTTCTAGAAGTCGTCAGCTGACAACTAGATGATTAATTCTATGTCTTCATTTATCTATTAAAACACTGGATGTTTTTGGCGTATTTGTTATTAAAGCTCTTCACAATCTGATACTTATGTGGTACTAATCCTGCTTCCATTGTGTGATAAATAGAGCGCTGCATGATTTCGATAAGTTTGAGTGAGTGGTCTCAGCGACAAATGAGTGTGGAATATTGAGTTCTCAAGAGGAAATTTGACTTGATAGTCCACAAAGGTGCTCGCCCCCTTGGGAGTGGGGCCCCTTGCTTGTTGTTTCAGCCCCTCCTATTCCAGCATGTCCACAGTCCATGAGACAGGCCTATGCCATAGCGCACACACACAATCGGTGTTCACCCTTGATAAGAAGAATCAGCACCAGGGATCCAAACATCTATGCAGCTGGGGCACTCAGCACAGGGGTACACATCCGTCACCATGCGAGGGACTTTTCTATCCCAAAGATCTATACTGTATGTAATCGCATTTCCAGCACTGATAGCTCTCCCTAAGCATGATTTAGAACTCTATTCTTGATACCAGAGCAAATGCTCTCCTGACTGAGTTACTGTTAGACCTGACAGCCTTAGGGTGGTCACCCCTAACTTTTTGCCTGCCTCCCTCCACTTTTCGGACACTGTTTTTGCTGGTTTTTAGACTCTGCGCACTTTACCACTGCTAACCAGTACTAAAGTGCATATGCTCTCTCCCTTTAAACATGGTAGCCTTGGATCACACCAAATTGGACTATTTGATTTAATTATAAGTCCCTAGCAGAGTGCACTATATGTGCCCAGGGCCTGTAGATTAAATGCTACTAGTGGGCCTGCAGCACTAGTTGTGCCACCCACTTAAGTAGCTCCTTTACCTTGTCTCGGGCCTGCCATTGCAAGGCCTGTGTGCAGTTTCACTGTCACCTCGACTTGGCATTTAAAAGTACTTGCCAAGCCTAATCCTCCCCTTTCTCTACATATAAGTCACCTCTAATGTGTGCCCTAGGTAACCCCTTTAGCTGGGTGCTGTGTGGTTAAAAGGCAGGACATGTACCTGTGTAGTTTACATGTCCTGGTAGTGTGAAACTCCTAAATTTGTTGTTACACTACTGTGAGGCCTGCTCCCTTCATAGGCTAACAGTGGGGCTGCCCCAATACATTGTTGAAGTGGTAGCTGCTGATCTGAAAGGAGTAGGAAGGTCATATTTAGTATGGCCAGAATGGTAATACAAAATCCTGCTGACTGTTGAAGTTGGATTTAATATTACTATTTTAGAAATGCCACTTTTAGAAAGTGAGCATTTCTCTGCACTTAAATCTTTCTGTGCCTTACAATCCACGTCTGGCTGGGTTTAGTTGACAGCTCCTTGTGCATTCACTCAGACACACCCCAAACACAGGGTACTCAGCCTCACTTGCATACATCTGCATTTTGAATGGGTCTTCCTGGGCTAGGAGGGTGGAGATCCTGCTCTCACACAAAGGACTGCCACACCCCCTACTGGGACCCTGGAAGACAGGATTGAACTGAAAGGGGACCTGGTGCACCTCTAAGCCACTCTTTGAAGTCTCCCCCACTTCAAAAGCACATTTGGGTATAAAACAGGGCCTCTGCCCTACTACCTCAGACACTTCCTGGAGAAGAAACCTGAACCAGAACCTGCACCCTGACAAGTACTGTCTGGCTGCCTAAAGGACTCACCTGGCTGCTTTCTACAAAGGACTGCTGCCTTGATGTTGCCCTGCTGTCTTGCTGCTCCCTTGCTTTGCTGCAGAAGTGCTCTCCAAGGGCTTGGATAGAGCTTGCCTCCTATTCCCTGAAGTCTCAGGACCAAAAAGACTTCTCTCTTACAACTGGACTCCTTGTGCGGCGAAAAATTTGATGCACAGCTTGTTCCGCGGTGAAAAATTCACAGCACGCCGGACCGGAAAGACGCCGCTCAACTCCGCAAGGAAAAGATCGACGCGGTGCCTGCGGTGCGACCGGAACTTTGACGCACAGCCCGCCTGGACAACGCCGCCCGACTTCCAGAGGGGAAATCGACGCAGTGCCTGCCGTGAGGGAGAAAATTCCACGCACAGCCCACCGGAACGACGCGCAGCCGGACAACAAGCCCAGGATTCCACACACAGACCCCGGGGCGTCTGAAAACCCCACGACCCACAGAGGAGACCTGTCCGCGTGCCGGAAATCAATGCAACGTCTTCCCCGTGTGAAAAATAATGACGCAAGTCCGTGTGTGAAGTGGCGAAACCGACGCACACACCATTTTCCACGCATCTCCTCCTCTGCGGCCCTTTGCGGAGATTTTTCACTCCAAACCAGGTACTTTGTGCTTGAAAGAGACTTAAGACACTTTATATCACTTTCCAGTGATATCTTTACAATCTCTTATTGCATCTTTTATAGTTTTGACCTGCAAGTATCCAGATAAATATTATATATTTTTCTAAACACTGTGTGGTGTATTAATATGGTGCTATATTGTGTTATTGTATGATTTATTGCACAAATACTTTACACATTGCCTTCTAAGTTAAGCCTGACTGCTCGGTGCCAAGCTACCAGAGGTTGGGCATAGGATAATTTGGATTGTGTGTGACTTACCCTGACTAGGGTGAGGGTCCTTGCTTGGACAGAGGGTAACCTGACTGCCAACCAAAGACCCCATGTCTAACAGTTACACTTCCATCTCAAATAGTGGGTCCTGCGATTCATCTGTGTTATACCCTCAAAGGCACAGTCAGAATCTGAGCTGCTCCATTCATCCTTTCATCTTTTTGAGGTCGATAAAATGAGTCTCACTGAGTTGCACAGAAATAAACATCAGTTAGTAAAGGCCACGATGCCACAGGGTTAAGGTAACTTTAAAAGTACAGGTTATGTTATCTCTTGTCCTGCATAGATTTGTCATCACAGCTCTTGAGTTATAAATGAGTCACTCTCTCGCACTTGGTATACATTGTTTAGTGTTGCCTTCTCACTAGAGCTCACTCCCAGCAGTGAGTCCAGTTCCAGGACATGAGCTCTGATGGATCCTCTCGATCACACCTCGTTCCTAACTCTGATACTCATGAGTAACTCCCTACACATGATTCTACTCCCTACGCATAACTCCCTGTGCATGACCTCACTTCCTATTCATAACCCCATGTGCATTGCCTCACTTTCCATACATAGCAACCCTTACATGGACTCACTCCCTATAAATCACTCTCTATATATGACTTCTCTCCCTACACATAACACCATGTGCATGGCCTCATTCCCTATACATAACAGCTTGTGCCTCCTCTCACTCTCCCTATGCATGGAGTCACTCCCTACAAATACCTTTACATGCATTTCCACCACTGACTTCTCCCCCAGTGTCTCTAATTTGTTTATCGTTTCATGTCTCACATCAGCTGCAGTGAGTTATTTTTCTGTTTCACACTGTCTAACTCTGGACCTGTCTCTCTACCTCGCTCTCTTCCCAGATGTACAATAACAGACTTCGGGGACTGCGCCTACATCGGAGGAGGATCCCTGCGGGTGTCTGGATGTCATCTGCCAAGACCCTACATTTGTACCAAGAGACCCTATGTCTGAACATCTGGTGCTGCACCGTGAAGGCTGCAGGGGAGCTGTTTATGCACGAGGGGACATATGTACAAACACATTTTCCCATAGACACAGAATGGGTAAACCCCTTTGATACGTCAATCACCACTTTCTTTAACCTCCCATCACTTTTCCCTGCTACCTCTTTAGGATGAGAGGGGAGTCTCGGTATAGGAACTGTAGGCACATCTGTCCCTTTAGAGTACGGTAACCAGAATTTTAAAGCCAAAAACCGTGACATTTCACAAAAAGTGAAAACGGACTACAATTTTACTTCAACCGAGGGCACAGAATGATAGCATAAACCTACAAAAGAGGCATTAAGAACATAAATAACAATTTTTAAAGCCAGTATTATGCCTGTTAATTAAATGACTTTCTTATAACAGCTGCTAACTGTCCTTGCTTTGGAAAATGTAAAAATGCACCCCCCCACCATTTTCAGTCAACCCGCTATGAAAACCGGGACATGAGCTAAATTTCCCAAAATCTCCTGGGACAGCTGTTGACAAAACGGGACTGTCCCAGCAAATCCAGGACACCGAGTCATCCTACTCATCAGCCCATCCTTCCTCTGCACATCACTGTGTGCATTCATGTCTTCTTAAGAGTCCATACACCAGGAATTCTGAACACAGCAGACCTGCCGACTAAAACAAAAAGTTATAGTGTGAAAGGGAATGAGGCCTTGGGGATGGCCTTGTTTGTTTTCATACACTCGCAGCGCCCCTCTACACACTATTTTAGTATATAGTTTGCGTTCCCCCGAGGCCCATTGCAACTTATTGTGATTTTCTATATTTGTATGGTTTTCCTGCTGTCTACTTACCTGTTTTTGGTGACTAGTGTATATATTGTGTAATTTAGTTACCACCTAAGGGAGTACAGACTTTTTTGACATTGTATGACTAAAATAAAGTACCTCTATTTTTGTAACACTGAGTATTGTCTTTCATGTAGGTAAGTACTACAATGGTACTGCATGAGCTTTGCATGTCTCCTAGTTCAGCCTTGGCTGCTCTGCCTATAGCTTCCTCTAGAGAGCCTGGCTTCTAGACACTGACTACATTTCACTAATAAGGGATAACTGGACCTGGTATAAGGTGTAAGTACCCGTGGTACCCAATACAATCCAGACCAGCCTCCTACACCGTACATCAGTCACTAGTGTATAGAGAGGAGTTCCCTCATCTCTTCAGTGGTTTCCACCACTGCCCCCCTCCTGCCTCTAAGCACCTCTCCAGGATTTCCCCTCCTGTAAACCCCAAGCCACTGGTGAGTGACCTTAGCTCTCCACACTGAGGACCATAGCGCCATGAGGACCTCAACCACCGGTTTAACCTGAAGTGAGTGAGGGCAGAGGTGGGTCCGCAGAAGGGAGGAGGGACTGAGTAGATCCCATTAGATCCAGTCATGTTCCCATGGTGCCCTGACATTGCACAATGAGGATCAGGAAACCAGATTCAGTTTCCCCAGTCTGCAGGGTGTCTTGAGAGCCAGTGGATCTCCAGGTGAGCGAGGGAAGAACACGAAGGATTTACTCCTAAGGATGTCTTTACTGCTTTCTATATGTCTCATAGAAACATTCTGATGCTGCCAACAAAAACAATCAGTGTGACATAATTTACAATGAAGTCACAACTTGCACACACATTGGACATACGAACATTTACCGCCTTTGCACCGTTTTTATATGAATCAATCCATTCATCACCCCGTTTATTCTCCTTACTTCCTTCATTCATTCATCATCACTATCATTCATCCATCCTCACATGTTTCTTCATCGATACATACATTCTTCTAGCCATACTCACTCAATTGGCAGTCCATCCGCCCATCATTCATCAGAGTTACGTACACGGATAATATACGTTTTTTAACCATTCATTCATCCATTTACATCTTCATGTATTAATTTTTCTGCCCTCTCATTCTTATATTCATTCATCCTTTCTCTTACCTTAACTTTTACTTCACTCATAAAAAAAACCAATCGTATACATCCATTCTCACTCGTTTTTTATAGACTAGTACTCCCAGTCATCCGTCCATCCATCCGTCCATCCCTTTGTCCGTCCATCCATCCATTGCCCCTAACCTGCCACTCACTCATTCACCCTCAAACTCGTCAGATTTCATATATTCATTATTTATTCATTTTCACTCCCACACCTCAGTCAATTAACAATATCACTAGTTTATCCATCCTTACTCTTATCCAATAATGTGTTCATTCATCGGGTGTTACACAAAAATCTAACCATCCTCATCCTCTCAACCAATCACATACACACACTCAGCCTGAATTGTTGGCTTTGTCTATGCTCTTTATTATAAAGCGCCTCACGCCACATATCTTGCTGTTTGTAAGCACTATAAATGTTAAACAGTGCTATTATCTGATTTAATGGTACTCACCACACCAATCAGGGAAGATCAGGAGGCTGAGTTGTCCAGGAAGAGGCGTGATCTGCAGGTCGGAGTTGTTTGACCCTGACCTGTTATCCTCTGAGTGAAAGGGGCCCCTTAGGACTCAGCTTCTCAATAGGTCGACCCTGGACCGGGGGGACGGCATGCTCTCTTACTTTGGGTTAAAATCCCTTTCTGCCCGTTCCCTCTTCCACCTTGTCCGGATGCGTGAGATGGATGATGAGTGATGTTGGGACAGATACTTGTATCTTTCCTGAAGCTTTTGTGTCCTCGGGTCGGCGTGAGGACATTTTGAAAGCAGCGGGTTGGCCTCACAAATCTACATTTGTGATTTTATTTTAAACCAATTGCACATGTGTCTCGCTGTAGTGTTGCTGGGCTTTGAACATCTGATCATCGACCCTCCGGTCTTGTAATAGAAGGTACACTGCCCCCGACCATGGTGACAGGAGGTTTAGATCCCACTAAAGACACGGAGGCGGGTGAAGTTACCCCCCACCTCACCCTGGACTCATTTAATTGTGTTACACCCCCGGGAGGGATCTGTCATAGTCAGGAGAATGAGTGTGTCGAGTGCAAGTTGTGACCAGACACGTGTATGTGTCACAATCAGGAGGGGGAGTGAACCACCTGAGCTTAGTATGACAGGGCCACAGAACTAAATCCTCATCAGGAGGGTGAGTGAACCCTGAGCTCCCCCTGTGTCACCCCAGATACATATCCTGATCAGGGGTGAGTGAACCCCCTGGTGAACACCGTGTCACACCACAGATATATCCTGATCATGGATGAGTGAACCCCTGGTGAACACTGTGTCACACCACATATATATATCCTGATCATGGGTGAGTGAACCCCAGGTACACGCTGTGTCACCCCACAGATATATATCCTGATCAGGAGTGAGTGAACCCCTGGTGAACACTGTGTCACCCCACTGATATATATCCTGATCATGGGTGACTGAACCCTGAGCTCACCCTGTGTCACCCCACATATACATATCCTGATCAGGGGTGATTGAACCCCAGGTGAACGCTGTGTCACACCACAGATATATATCCTGGTCATGGGTGAGTGAACCCCTGGTGAACGCTGTGTCACACCACATATATATATCCTGATCATGGGTGAGTGAACCCTGGGTACACGCTGTGTCACCCCACAGATATATATCCTGATCAGGAGTGAGTGAACCCCTGGTGAACACCGTGTCATACCACAGATATATATCCTGATCATGGGTGAGTGAACCCTGAGCTCACCCTGCGTCACACCACAGATACATATCTTGATCAGGGGTGATTGCACCCCTGGTGAATCCCGCATCACACCACAGATGTATATCCTGATCATGGGTGAGTGAACCCTTGGTGAACACTGTGTCACCCATCAGAGATATATCCTGATCATGGGTGAGTGAACCCCTGGTGAACGCTGCGTCACACCACAGATGTATATCCTGATCATGGGTGAGTGAATCATGAGCTGACCCTGTGTCACCCCACAGATACATATCCTGATCAGGGGTGAGTGAACTTCTTGTGAATGATGCATCACACCACAGATATATATCCTGGTCATGGGTGAGTGAACCCCTGATAAACACCTTGTCACACCACAGATATATATCCTGATCAGGAGGGTAAGTGAACCCCTGGTGAACACTGTGTCACCCCACAGATATATATCCTGATCATGGGTGGGTGAACCCCTGGTGAACGCTGTTCCACCACAGATATATATCCTGATTCTCGGTGAGTGTGAACCCCTGGTGAATGCTGTGTTACCCCACAGATCCATATCCTGATCAGGAGGGTGAGTGAACTAGGCAATCACCCTGTGTAACACTACAGATATATATCCTGATCATGGGTGACTGAATCCCTGGTGAACGCAGTATTACACCACAGATATATATCCTGATCATGGGTAAGTGAACCGGGGTACATGCTGTGTCACACCACAGATATATATTCTGATCAGGGGTGTGTGTGAACCCCTGGTGAACACTGTGTCACTCCACAGATATATACCCTGATCAGATGTGTCTGTGAGCCCGGGTGAACACTGTGTCACAGCACAGATATATTTTCGTGTAGCCATTTTAGTTATAGCTCCATGCACGTTATTTTAACAGACTAGGGCCTTCATTTGGACCTCGGCAGCCTTTTTTGAAGGAGTCATTTCCTACAATGCGAGTCCACTGGCGCCGTTTACGGAGTCGTTCGACCCCCAGGTACAGTACTGTTGGACCTGGCTTTTTGACAGGGACATCCCCAAACTTTTTGCCTCCTTCCTCCTATTTTTTTCTGACCTGTTGTTGTTGGCTTTTGACCTCTGAGCACTTTACCACTGCTAACCAGTGCTAAAGTGCATATGCTCTCTGTGTAAATTGTACTATTGATTGGTTTATCCATGATTGACTATTTAATTTACCTGTAAGTCCCTAGTAGAGTGCACTACATGTGCCTAGGGCCTGTAGATTAAATGCTACTAGTGGGCCTACAGCACTGGTTGTGCCACCCACCTCAGTAGCCCCTTAACCTTGTCTCAGGCCTGCCATTGCAAGGCCTGTGTGTGCAGTTTCACTGCCACTTCGACTTGGCATTTAAAAGTACTTGCCAAGCCTAGAACTCCCCTTTTTCTACATATAAGTCATCCCTAATGTGTGCCCTAGGTAACCCCTAGAGCAGGGTGCTGTGTAGGTAAAAGGCAGGACATGTACCTGTGTAGTTATATGTCCTGGTAGTGTAAAACTCCTAAATTCGTTTTTACACTACTGTGAGGCCTGCTCCCTTCATAGGCTAACATTGGGGCTGCCCTCATACACTGTTGAAGTGGCAGCTGCTGATCTGAAAGGAGCAGGAAGGTCATATTTAGTATGGCCAGAATGGTAATATAAAGTCCTGCTGACTGGTGAAGTCGGATTTAATATTACTATTCTGGAAATGCCACTTTTAGAAAGTGAGCATTTCTTTGCACTAAAAACTTGTTGTGCCCTTCAATCCACGTCTGGCTAGGTTTAGTTGACAGCTCCTTGTGCATTCACTCAGACACACCCCAAACACAGGGTACTCAGCCTCACTTGCATACATCTGCATTTTGAATGGGTCTTCCTGGGCTGGGAGGGTGGAGGGCCTGCCCTCACACAAAGGACTGCCACACCCCCTACTGGGACTCTGGCAGACAGGATTGAGCTGAAAGGGAACTTGGTGCATTTCTTAGAGACTCTTTGAAATCACCCCCACTTCAAAGGCACAACTTAGTATAAAACAGGGCCTCTGCCCTACCTCATCAGACACTTGCTGGAGAAGAAACCTGAACCAGAAACTACATCCTGCCAAGAAGAACTGCCTGGCTGCTCAAAGGACTCACCTGTCTGCTTTCTCCAAAGGACTGCTGTCTTGCTGTTGCCCTGCTGCCTTGCTGAACTCTTGTCTGGCTGTGAAAGTGCTCTCCAAGGGCTTGGATAGAGCTTGCCTCCTGTTCCTTGAAGTCTCAGGACCAAAAAGACTTCTTCCTTTCACGTGGACGCTCCGTGCGCCGAAAATTTCGACGCACAGCTTGTTTCGCGGCGAGAAAAACGCCGCACACCGACGCTGATCAACGCGACGCCCTCGGGACGATCGAGACTTCGACGCACAACCTCGCAAGGACAAAGCCGCCCGACTTCCAAGGAGAAATCGACGCGACGCCTACCGTGAGTGCGAAACTTTGACGCACGGCCTCGCAAGGACAACGCCGCCCGACTTCCAAGGAGAAATCGACGCGACGCCTGCCGTGAGACCAAAATTTCGACGCACGGCCTCGCAAGGACAACGCCGCCCGACTTCCAAGGAGAAATCGACGCGACGCCTACCGTGAGATCGAAACTTCGACGCGCAGCCCCGCAGAACGACGCGCAGCCGGAAAATAAGCAGGAGAATCCACGCACAGACCCGGGACATCTGGTAATCCTCGCGATCCACAAAAAGAGACTGTCTGCGCGCCGGAAAACGACGCCCGACTTCCCCGCGTGGAAAAGAACGACGCAAGTCTGTGTGTGCTGAGCGGAAAACGACGCACACACCCCTTTTTCCACGCATTTCTTCTCCTGTGGCCCTCTGAGGAGATTTCCCACCAGAAACCAGGTACTCTGTGCTTGAAAGACACTTTATTGCTTTTTAAAGACTTAAAGACTCTTAATATCACTTTTCAGTGATATCTTTACAAATTCGTATTGCAACTTTGATCGTTTTGACCTACAATTATCCAGATAAATATTCTATATTTTTCTAAACACTGTGTGGTGTATTTTTGTGGTGTTATACTATGGTGTTGTATGATTTATTGCACAAATGCTTTACACATTGCCTTCTAAGTTAAGCCTGACTGCTCGTGCCAAGCTACCGGAGGGTGAGCACAGGCTGATTTTGGATTGTGTGTGACTTACCCTGACTAGAGTGAGGGTTCTTGCTTGGACAGAGGGCAACCTAACTGCCAACCAAAAACCCCATTTCTAACATTGGTGATCAGCGGTGAGGATAGGACTTGTGTTTGTGCAGTGACATACAGTAGCTAAGTATTTCACTACCTACCCACAGTGGAAGGTCAACTTGATTTTTCATCTTTTTTTTGGCTCTTGGTTCTCTGATGTCCTCCTGGATATACTATTGATATTTTGGACTTTGGATTTTGGTTTTTGCTGATAAGATCTTATCAAAATGGGATTGCTTACCTACTCATTCTTTGTTCGTACTGACCACCTCACTAAGGCTGACCTAAGGAAGCTTTGCAGACAATGGGGCCTTCCTGTAGCAAGGAGATCTACTAAAGCGGAGATGCTCCATCACTACATAGTCTGGGGGGAGGAAAGATGGGCAGAGAGAGAGGCAGCAAGAAACCAAATGACTAAGTACCCCTCAGATGAGGAGGAAGACTACTCAGATGAGGAGGAAGGCTACTCAGAGTTGGACAGTGACCCAGAAATAGATGAATGGCTCCGAAGTCAAAGGCGACAGGAGCAACAATTAGAGGAGTATCTTGCAGAGGTTGAGGCAAAAAGACTTTTAGCCCTGGAAGAAGAAAAGATTGCAGCTCAAGAGCTGAGCTGTAAAGAGCTGAAACTGGAGGCCGGAAGGGCTGAGTCCAGTTCAGATGGTGGCAGCAAAAATCTTGCATCTAGTACTGCTGAAGAAGGGCACAAGCCCAGAGATGTGGTGCCCAACTTGAAGAAGGGAGTTGACACACCCCAGGCAGTTCAAGGGTATGAGGTAGTTCCCGTTATGCACAGGGTCCCTGAGAAGGATTGGGGAACTGGCACAGGGAGTCATATTCCTACTGGGGGGAGGGACACTTTACTGACTCTAGCAGAGAGTGACAGAGAAAAGGGTTCCCCCCTGGTGGACGTCCTGGATATAGAGTGTAGAGACATCCCAGAAGAGTTTGGGTTGAGTGTCAGGGACAGACAGAAACTGTCTCACCAGTCTCAAGAGGGTGATGTAGAGTGCTTTTCCAAGGCTGAGTTACTAGGTGGTTGGGTGAAGGGTACTGTGGTTAATACATGTGAAGGGCAGAGTGATGTAATTGCTGGAGAGCATATGTCTGGTCCTTATTTTCCAGAGCTACGCCAACACCAGGTGGAGTGTGAGTTCTCTGACCCCAGGGAACTTACAGTGGAGGCAGACTTTTGGGTGAGTACCAGAGAGTCTGGAGAGGCATTTGGGGGTGCTCCTGAAGGGAGTGGTCTAGGTGGTTCCCGACCAAGTGAGGTGGGAGAGGATTGTAGTGTCCCAGGTAGGTCTCAGAGCCTAACCTGTACCGTAGGGCCACCTTTTGAGGGAAGCCCCGCAGTGTCCGAAGAACTTGGGGGGATGACTGTAGACAGCATCCCAACAGTTCTGGTGTCTGGCAGTACCACTCCTAGTGAGGGGGTGCAGAAGTCCAGACATAGGGTTGAGAGGGGGTGGCAGACCCCAGTGGAGGATCTTGAAAGTCAGGGGTCAGCTCTGAGAGCAGAGCCCCCCAGGAATGACCCAGGTGAGACCGTTTCTGGTTTGGGGGAAACCCAGACTCTGCCGGATGGGCAGAGGTCGGGAGACCTGCGCCAACCAGACTCTTGTGTGGCCCTTGGGGACGGCGTGTCCCTTGTGGGGGGTGAGAGTGCCCCCCAGGAAGTCCTGGCATGCCAGGCAAAGATTCAACCTCAGGGTGGTGACTCTGGGTTGGATAACCGGGTTCAGAGGTTAAACTTTGACCTGGTGGGGGGTAGATGTGCCCCCCAGAAAGTCCTGGAATGCCAGGCAATGGCTCAACCTCAGGGTGGTGACTCTGGGTTGGCTTACCAGGTGAAGAGGTCAAACTCTGACCTGGTGGGGGGTAGGTGTGCCCCCCAGAAAGTCCTGGCGTGCCAGGCAGTTGTCCAACCTCAGGGTGTCGACTCTGGGTTGGATGGCCAGGTTCAGAGGTTAAACTCTGACCTGGTGGGAGGTAGGTGTGCCTCCCAGAAAGTCCTGGGGTGCCAGGCAATTGCCCAACCTCAGGGTGGTGACTCTGGGTTGGCTAACCCGGTTCAGAGGTCAAACTCTGACCTGGTGGGGGGTAGGTGTGCCCCCCAGAAAGTCCTGGTCTACCAGGCAATGGTTCAACCTCAGGGTGGTGACCCTGGGTTGGAGAACCAGGCTCAGAGGTTAAACTCTGACCTGGTGGGAGGTAGGTGTGCCTCCCTGAAAGTCCTGGCCTGCCAGGCAATGGTTCAACCTCAGGGTGGTGACTCTGGGTTGGATATCCAGGTTCAGAGGTTAACCTCTGACCTGGTGGGGGGTAGGTGTGCCCCCCAGAAGGCCCTGGTGTACCAGGCAGTTGTCCAACCTCAGGATGGTGACCCTAGGTTGGAGAACCAGGTTCAGAGGTTAAACTCTGACCTGGTGGAGGGTCAGTGGGCCCTCCAGGAAGTCCTGGCGTGCCAGGCGATTGTTCAACTTCAGGGTGGTAACTCTGAGTTGAATGGCCCAGTTCAGAGGTTAAACTCTGACCTGGTGGAGGGTCAGTGTGCCCTCCAGAAAGGCCTGGCGTGCCAGGCAATTGTTCAACCTCAGAGTGCTGACTCTGGGTTGGATACCCAGGTTCAGAGGTTAAACTCTGACCTGGTGGGAGGTAGGTGTGCCTCCCAAGAAGCCCTGCTGTGCCAGGCAATTGTCCAACCTCAGGGTGCTGACTCTGGGTTGGATACCCAGGTTCAGAGGTTAAACTCTGACCTGGTGGGAGGTAGGTGTGCCTCCCAAGAAGCCCTGCTGTGCCAGGCAATTGTCCAACCTCAGGGTGTTGACTCTGGGTTGGATGACCAGGTTCAGAGGTTAAACTCTGACCTGGTGGGGGGTAGGTGTGCCCCCCAGAAAGTCCTGGCGTGCCAGGCAATTGCCCAACCTCAGGGTGGTGACCCTGGGTTGGGGAACCAGGCTCAGAGGTTAAACTCTGACCTGGTGGGAGGTAGGTGTGCCTCCCAGAAAGTCCTGGTGCGCCAGGCAATTGTTCAACTTCAGGGTGGTGACTCTGAGTTGAATGGTCAGGTGCAGAGGTTAAACTCTGACCTGGTGGAGGGTCAGTGTGCCCTCCAGGAAGTCCTGGTGTGCCAGGCAATTGTTCAACTTCAGGGTGGTGACTCTGAGTTGAATGGTCAGGTGCAGAGGTTAAACTCTGACCTGGTGGAGGGTCAGTGTGCCCTCCAGGAAGTCTTGGCGTGCCAGGCAATTGTTCAACTTCAGGGTGGTGACTCTGAGTTGAATGGGCAGGTGCAGAGGTTAAACTCTGACCTGGTGGGGGGTAGGTGTGCCTCCCAGGAAGTCCTGGTTTGCCAGGCGGTGATCCAGTCTGAGGGTACAGACCCTGGGCTGGAAGACCAGGTTCAGGGTGTCCCCCCGGACCTGGAGGGAGGGGCTACTGATAACAGTGCCCCTACCATGTTGTCTTCTGAGGAGGCCACTCCTAGTTGGAGGGTGATGGACCCCAGAAGGGAGGGCAGGGGGAGGGAAGCCTCACCCCGGGCCCTAGTCCAACCTGAAGGTATAGACCCCAGGTTGGAGGGCCAGTGGCAGGTTAACAGCCCTGCACTGGTGGAGGAATGGTACAGGGCGACTTCTGTAAGCCCCCTGGCCATGTTGGACTCTGGGGGTACCGCTCCAGGAGGGAGGGTACAAAGCCCCAGAGGGGAGGACCAGGTTCAGGCTGTCATCCCTGACCTGGTGGAAGGGAGAGTGGTTAAAGGGTGCCCAGCACCTGGGGCTACCGCCCCCCACTCTCCACAGCCACAGTGGTTGGAGAGCTTTGAGAGGCCTGGGGCCTGGCTCTCATCCCTGGCAGCTGTCAGTAATCACTGTGGCTTGCTGTCCGGGTGGACAGAGTTATCCCTGGGGAGGGGACAAGTATCCCACCCCGGGGATAGAATAGGCAACACCACTGTGTTGGTCCTGGTGGTACTATCCTGCTCCTGGGATACATCTGTGAGCAATGTAAGGTTAGGTGCTGCACAGATGGGATCCGCAGGAAAGGAGAAAGGTTCCCCATGGATGGGCTTAGTGGGCCCTGAGAGTATGGACAGAGGGATCCAATTGGAGTCAGGAAGGCGAAGAACTGGAGCATGCCCCTGCTGTTGTGGGCCTGGGTCCTTGTTCTGTCGCCTCAAACAGGGAAGTACATCAGGCTAGTGATTGTTCTCCCCTGGCTTTAGGCTGGTGGGGGGTCATGTTGGACCTGGCTTTTTGACAGGGACATCCCCAAACTTTTTGCCTCCTTCCTCCTATTTTTTTCTGACCTGTTGTTGTTGGCTTTTGACCTCTGAGCACTTTACCACTGCTAACCAGTGCTAAAGTGCATATGCTCTCTGTGTAAATTGTACTATTGATTGGTTTATCCATGATTGACTATTTAATTTACCTGTAAGTCCCTAGTAGAGTGCACTACATGTGCCTAGGGCCTGTAGATTAAATGCTACTAGTGGGCCTACAGCACTGGTTGTGCCACCCACCTCAGTAGCCCCTTAACCTTGTCTCAGGCCTGCCATTGCAAGGCCTGTGTGTGCAGTTTCACTGCCACTTCGACTTGGCATTTAAAAGTACTTGCCAAGCCTAGAACTCCCCTTTTTCTACATATAAGTCATCCCTAATGTGTGCCCTAGGTAACCCCTAGAGCAGGGTGCTGTGTAGGTAAAAGGCAGGACATGTACCTGTGTAGTTATATGTCCTGGTAGTGTAAAACTCCTAAATTCGTTTTTACACTACTGTGAGGCCTGCTCCCTTCATAGGCTAACATTGGGGCTGCCCTCATACACTGTTGAAGTGGCAGCTGCTGATCTGAAAGGAGCAGGAAGGTCATATTTAGTATGGCCAGAATGGTAATATAAAGTCCTGCTGACTGGTGAAGTCGGATTTAATATTACTATTCTGGAAATGCCACTTTTAGAAAGTGAGCATTTCTTTGCACTAAAAACTTGTTGTGCCCTTCAATCCACGTCTGGCTAGGTTTAGTTGACAGCTCCTTGTGCATTCACTCAGACACACCCCAAACACAGGGTACTCAGCCTCACTTGCATACATCTGCATTTTGAATGGGTCTTCCTGGGCTGGGAGGGTGGAGGGCCTGCCCTCACACAAAGGACTGCCACACCCCCTACTGGGACTCTGGCAGACAGGATTGAGCTGAAAGGGAACTTGGTGCATTTCTTAGAGACTCTTTGAAATCACCCCCACTTCAAAGGCACAACTTAGTATAAAACAGGGCCTCTGCCCTACCTCATCAGACACTTGCTGGAGAAGAAACCTGAACCAGAAACTACATCCTGCCAAGAAGAACTGCCTGGCTGCTCAAAGGACTCACCTGTCTGCTTTCTCCAAAGGACTGCTGTCTTGCTGTTGCCCTGCTGCCTTGCTGAACTCTTGTCTGGCTGTGAAAGTGCTCTCCAAGGGCTTGGATAGAGCTTGCCTCCTGTTCCTTGAAGTCTCAGGACCAAAAAGACTTCTTCCTTTCACGTGGACGCTCCGTGCGCCGAAAATTTCGACGCACAGCTTGTTTCGCGGCGAGAAAAACGCCGCACACCGACGCTGATCAACGCGACGCCCTCGGGACGATCGAGACTTCGACGCACAACCTCGCAAGGACAAAGCCGCCCGACTTCCAAGGAGAAATCGACGCGACGCCTACCGTGAGTGCGAAACTTTGACGCACGGCCTCGCAAGGACAACGCCGCCCGACTTCCAAGGAGAAATCGACGCGACGCCTGCCGTGAGACCAAAATTTCGACGCACGGCCTCGCAAGGACAACGCCGCCCGACTTCCAAGGAGAAATCGACGCAACGCCTACCGTGAGATCGAAACTTCGACGCGCAGCCCCGCAGAACGACACGCAGCCGGAAAATAAGCAGGAGAATCCACGCACAGACCCGGGACATCTGGTAATCCTCGCGATCCACAAAAAGAGACTGTCTGCGCGCCGGAAAACGACGCCCGACTTCCCCGCGTGGAAAAGAACGACGCAAGTCTGTGTGTGCTGAGCGGAAAACGACGCACACACCCCTTTTTCCACGCATTTCTTCTCCTGTGGCCCTCTGAGGAGATTTCCCACCAGAAACCAGGTACTCTGTGCTTTAAAGACACTTTATTGCTTTTTAAAGACTTAAAGACTCTTAATATCACTTTTCAGTGATATCTTTACAAATTCGTATTGCAACTTTGATCGTTTTGACCTACAATTATCCAGATAAATATTCTATATTTTTCTAAACACTGTGTGGTGTATTTTTGTGGTGTTATACTATGGTGTTGTATGATTTATTGCACAAATGCTTTACACATTGCCTTCTAAGTTAAGCCTGACTGCTCGTGCCAAGCTACCGGAGGGTGAGCACAGGCTGATTTTGGATTGTGTGTGACTTACCCTGACTAGAGTGAGGGTTCTTGCTTGGACAGAGGGCAACCTAACTGCCAACCAAAAACCCCATTTCTAACAAGTACCTTAGCAAACAAGTAGAAAACAGGCTGGTGCACGGAGTCGGGGAGGGAGGTGTTGCTGGATCTGAGGCGGCATCGGTTCGGGTCCTAAGGAGCAAAAGGTCTTTACTGCAGAGCAGTGGAGGTGAAGCCGATCTGGTTGCGAAGTTGGTCCCTTGGTTTCTAGCGGGTATGAAGTTTGGTGAAGTCACGATGCTGCAGGGTGACCACTCGGGGTTGCGATGATGTCACTGGGCCACAGGCGCTGGAATGGCATTCGATATCACGGAGGTCAGACTTACAACACTCCAAAGTTAGTGAAGTCGGGTGGGATCAGCAGATTCAGCTACGCAATGCTTAAAAGGCTCATTGCACTTCTGCAAGGTCCACGGCCTCAGTGCAGGCGGCATCGTGGTTCTGTGCAGTGGCGTCTTTAGCCAAGTCACACGGCGTTGTTCGACGTCGTTAGACAGGTTTTCTCCAGATATTCACCTCCAGGGGCCCAGGAACTGGAATGGCACCCTCTGGCAAGGTAGAGTCTGCAGCATGCAGATTCCGAACAGGATGGTGAAGCCTTTGCTGTCCTTAAGACTTCAAAACAGGAGACAAGCTCTACTCCAAGCCCTTGGAGATACCTCTCAAGCAGAAATGCAAAACAAAGTCCAGTCTCTGTCCCCTTGCACAGGCAGAAGCAGCAACTGCAGGATAGCCCAACACAGCACAGTCAAAGGCAAGGGCAGCACTTTTCCTCAGCTCTTCAGCTTTTCTCCAGGCAGAGGTTCCTCTTGAATCCTTGAAGTAATCTGAACATGTGGGGTTTTGGGTCCACTACTTATACCCCTTTCTGCCTTTTAAGTAGGTAAACTTCAAAGGAAAGTCTCTGTTGTTCACAAGATCCTGCCATGCCCATGTCAAGCTCCAGACACACACCAGGGGGATGGCGACTACATTATGTGAGGGCAGGCACAGCCCATTCAGGTGTAGGTGACCACTCCTCCCCTCGGCCCAGATGGCTCATCAGGGTATGGAGGCTACACCCCAGCTCCCTTTGTGTCACTGTCTAGAGGAGATTCACAAACAGCCCAACTCTCAGCCTGACCCAGACAGGCAATCCACAAACAGGCAGAGTCACAGAGTCTAAAAGTGGCATTTTCAAACTAACATTCTAAAAACCACCTTCACTGAAAGATGTATTTTTAAATTTTGAGTTCAGAGGCCCCAAACTCCATATTTCTATCTGCTCCCAAAGGAAATCTCCACTTTAGTGACATTTAAGGGCAGCCCCCTTGTGTGAGAAAGTAGCCTCTTTCTAGCCTTGTTACCCCCACTTTTGGCCTGTTTGTGAGTGTATGTCAGGGTGTTTTCACTGTCTCACTGGGATCCTGCTAGCCAGGGCCCAGTGCTCATAGTGAAAAACCCTATGTTTTCAGTATGTTTGTTATGTGTCACTGGGACCCTGCTAGTCAGGACCCCAGTGCTCATAAGTTTGTGGCCTATATGTATGTGTTCCCTGTGTGGTGCCTAACTGTCTCACTGAGGCTCTGCTAACCAGAACCTCAGTGGTTATGCTCTCTCATTTATTTCAAATTGTCACTAACAGGCTAGTGACCATTTTTACCAATTTACATTGGCTTACTGGAACACCCTTATAATTCCCTAGTATATGGTACTGAGGTACCCAGGGTATTGGGGTTCCAGGAGATCCCTATGGGCTGCAGCATTTCTTTTGCCACCCATAGGGAGCTCTGACAATTCTTACACAGGCCTGCCACTGCAGCCTGAGTGAAATAACGTCCACGTTATTTCACAGCCATTTTACACTGCACTTAAGTAACTTATAAGTCACCGATATGTCTAACCTTTACCTGGTAAAGGTTAGGTGCAAAGTTACTTAGTGTGAGGGCACCCTGGCACTAGCCAAGGTGCCCCCACATTGTTCAGAGCCAATTCCCTGAACTTTGTGAGTGCGGGGACACCATTACACGCATGCACTACATATAGGTCACTACCTATATGTAGCTGAACAATGGTAACTCCGAATATGGCCATGTAACATGTCTATGATCATGGAATTGCCCCCTCTATGCCATCCTGGCATAGTTGGCACAATCCCATGATCCCAGTGGTCTGTAGCACAGACCCTGGTACTGCCAAACTGCCCTTCCTGGGGTTTCACTGCAGCTGCTGCTGCTGCCAACCCCTCAGACAGGCATCTGCCCTCCTGGGGTCCAGCCAGGCCTGGCCCAGGATGGCAGAACAAAGAACTTCCTCTGAGAGAGGGTGTGACACCCTCTCCCTTTGGAAAATGGTGTGAAGGCAGGGGAGGAGTAGCCTCCCCCAGCCTCTGGAAATGCTTTGTTGGGCACAGATGTGCCCAATTCTGCATAAGCCAGTCTACACCGGTTCAGGGGACCCCTTAGCCCTGCTCTGGCGCGAAACTGGACAAAGGAAAGGGGAGTGACCACTCCCCTGACCTGCACCTCCCCTGGGAGGTGTCCAGAGCTCCTCCAGTGTGCTCCAGACCTCTGCCATCTTGGATGGCAGAGGTGCTGCTGGCACACTGGACTGCTCTGAGTGGCCAGTGCCACCAGGTGACGTCAGAGACTCCTTCTGATAGGCTCCTTCAGGTGTTAGTAGCCTATCCTCTCTCCTAAGTAGCCAAACCCTTTTTTCTGGCTATTTAGGGTCTCTGTCTCTGGGGAAACTTTAGATAACGAATGCAAGAGCTCATCCGAGTTCCTCTGCATCTCTCTCTTCACCTTCTGCCAAGGAATCGACTGCTGACCGCGCTGGAAGCCTGCAAACCTGCAACATAGTAGCAAAGACGACTACTGCAACTCTGTAACGCTGATCCTGCCGCCTTCTCGACTGTTTTCCTGCTTGTGCATGCTGTGGGGGTAGCCTGCCTCCTCTCTGCACCAGAAGCTCTGAAGAAATCTCCCGTGGGTCGACGGAATCTTCCCCCTGCAACCGCAGGCACCAAAAAGCTGCATTACCGGTCCCTTGGGTCTCCTCTCAGCACGACGAGCGAGGTCCCTCGAATCCAGCGACTCTGTCCAAGTGACCCCCACAGTCCAGTGACTCTTCAGTCCAAGTTTGGTGGAGGTAAGTCCTTGCCTCACCTCGCTGGGCTGCATTGCTGGGAACCGCGACTTTTGCAGCTACTCCGGCCCCTGTGCACTTCCGGCGGAAATCCTTTGTGCACAGCCAAGCCTGTGTCCACGGCACTCTAACCTGCATTGCACGACTTTCTAAGTTGGTCTCCGGCGATGTGGGACTCCTTTGTGCAACTTCGGCGAGCACCGTTTCACGCATCCTCGTAGTGCCTGTTTCTGGCACTTTTCCGGGAGCTACCAGCTTCAGAGAGGGCTCCTTGTCTTGCTCGACATCCCCTCTCTCTGCTGGTCTAATTTGCGACCTCCTGGTCCCTCCTGGGCCTCAGCAGCGTCCAAAAACGCTAACTGCACGATTTGCAGCTAGCAAGGCTTGTTGGCGTTCTTTCGGCGGAAAAACACTTCTGCACGACTCTCCACGGCGAGAGGGATCCGTCCACCAAAGGGGAAGTCTCTAGCTCTTTTCTTTCCTGCAGAAACCTCAGCTTCTTCTGTACAGTAGAAGCTTCTTTGCACCCGCAGCTGGCATTTCCTGGGCATTTGCCCATCTCCGACTTGCTTGTGACTTTTGGACTTGGTCCCCTTGTTCCACAGTTACCCTAGATTGGAAATCCACAGTGTTGCATTGCTGGTTTGTGTCTTTTCTGCATTATTCCTCTAACACGACTTCTTTGTCCTTAGGGGAACTTTAGTGCACTTTGCACTCACTTTTCAGGGTCTTGGGGAGGGTTATTTTTCTAACTCTCACTATTTTCTAATAGTCCCAGCGACCCTCTACAAGGTCACATAGGTTTGGGGTCCATTTGTGGTTCGCATTCCACTTTTGGAGTATATGGTTTGTGTTGCCCCTATCCCTATGTTTCCCTATTGCATCCTATTGTAATTATACATTGTTTGCACTGTTTTCTAAGACTATACTGCATATTTTTGCTATTGTGTATATATATCTTGTGTATATTTCCTGTCCTCTCACTGAGGGTACACTCTAAGATACTTTGGCATATTGTCATAAAAATAAAGTACCTTTATTTTTAGTATAACTGTGTATTGTGTTTTCTTATGATATTGTGCATATGACACTAAGTGGTACTGTAGTAGCTTCACACGTCTCCTAGTTCAGCCTAAGCTGCTCTGCTAAGCTACCATTATCTATCAGCCTAAGCTGCTAGACACCCTATACACTAATAAGGGATAACTGGGCCTGGTGCAAGGTGCAAGTACCCCTTGGTACTCACTACAAGCCAGTCCAGCCTCCTACATTGGTTGTGCAGTGGTGGGATAAGTGCTTTGAGACTACTTACCACTCTTGTCATTGTACTTTTCATAATAGAAAAATATACAAAACAAGGTCAGTGTATATACACATAGCCAAAAAGTTTTGCATTTCCTCTTTTCACTCTTTTCTAAGTGCTGAAAAGTACTTCTAACTTTCTAAAAAGTTCTAAAAAGTTAAAAAAGTTTTTTTCTCTGTCTTTCTAAAAGCTCTGACAAACTTTTTATCTTTTACTATCACTTTAACTCTCTCTAAAAATGTCTGGCACAGGCCAAAATGTTGATCTGTCCAAACTTGCATATGATCACCTTAGCTGGAAAGGAGCAAGGAGTCTCTGCATAGAGAGAGGTTTGAGTGTAGGGAAGAATCCTTCCTTAGAACTGTTAATTAACATGCTTAGAGTACAGGATAAGGCCATAAGTGCCCAATCTGTTGAAAAAGTAGCTAATGGTTCTCAATCTGATCCAGGGACTCCCCCAGGAAAAGATTCAGGAAAGAAACTTCCTAGCCTGCCCATTACTAGACAGTCTAGCATAGTTGGTAATGATGATGAGCCACACCATATAAATAGTGTTGTCTCACATCATAGCAAAAGCATTTATTCTCACCATACTGCTAGTGATGTTTCTGTTAGCCAAGCTGTTAGGGTGCCCTCTGTAAGGGACAGGTCTCCTTCTGTTCATTCCCATCATACCTCTGTATCTAGAAATGTCCCTCCCACCCACCCTGATGACAGATTGTTAGAAAGGGAGCTCAATAGATTGAGAGTGGAACAAACCAGACTGAAGCTTAAAAAGCAACAGCTGGATTTGGATAGACAGTCTTTAGAATTAGAGAAGGAAAGACAGAAGTTGGGTTTAGAAACCCATGGTGGCAGCAGCAGTATTCCCCATAGTCATCCTGCAAAAGAGCATGATTCCAGGAATCTGCATAAGATAGTTCCCTCTTATAAGGAGGGGGATGACATTAACAAGTGGTTTGCTGCACTTGAGAGGGCCTGTGCTGTACAGGATGTCCCTCAAAGGCAGTGGGCTGCTATCCTATGGCTATCATTTAGTGGAAAAGGTAGGGATAGGCTCCTTACTGTAAAAGAAAATGAAGCTAATGATTACAAAGTTCTTAAGAATGCACTCCTGGATGGTTATGGCTTAACCACTGAACAATACAGGATAAAGTTCAGAGAGACCAAAAAGGAGTCTTCACAAGACTGGGTTGATTTCATTGACCATTCAGTGAAGGCCTTGGAGGGGTGGTTACATGGCAGTAAAGTTACTGATTATGAAAGCCTGTATAACACAATCCTGAGAGAGCATATACTTAATAATTGTGTGTCTGATTTGTTGCACCAGTACCTGGTAGACTCTGATCTGACCTCTCCCCAAGAATTGGGAAAGAAGGCAGACAAATGGGTCAGAACAAGGGTGAACAGAAAAGTTCATACAGGGGGTGACAAAGATGGCAATAAGAAGAAAGATGGTGAAAAATCTCAAGATAAGCATGGGGATAAGGGTAAAACCAAAGATCCCACTTCAAATCTTAAACACTCTTCAGAGGGTGGGGATAAAACAAATTCTTCCTCTTCTTCCCAACCTGCACACATTAAAAAGCCTTGGTGCTTTGTGTGTAAAAACAGAGGCCATAGGCCAGGGGATAAGTCCTGTCCAGGTAAACCCCCTGAGCCTACCACCACTAATACATCAAGCTCTAGTGCCCCTAGCAGTAGTGGTACTAGTGGTGGGACTGCTGGCAACAGTCAAGCAAAGGGTGTAGTTGGGTTCACTTATGGGTCCATCATAGAAACTGGGGTAGTCAGTCCCAAGACAGTTTCTGTCACACCTAGTGGCATTGGCCTTGCCACACTGGCTGCTTGTCCCCTTACAATGGATAAGTACAGGCAGACAGTTTCAATAAATGGTGTTGAGGCCTTGGCCTACAGGGACACAGGTGCCAGTATCACTTTGGTGACTGAAAACCTAGTGCACCCTGATCAACACATCATTGGACAACAGTATAAAATTATTGATGTCCATAACTCCACTAAGTTTCTTCCCTTAGCTATAATTCAGTTTAGTTGGGGTGGAGTTACTGGCCCTAAGCAGGTGGTGGTATCACCTAGCTTACCTGTAGGCTGTCTCTTAGGTAATGACCTAGAGGCCTCAGGTTGGGCTGATGTAGAGTTTTATGCCCATGCAGCCATGCTGGGCATCCCTGAGGAATTGTTCCCTCTCATTTCTACTGAAATGAAAAAGCAAAGGAGAGATGGCCTGAAAACTCAGGATCCCTCTCCATCAACAGGTAAAAAGGGTATCACAGTATCCCCTAACCACCCTACCATTCAGGATACCATTCCTGTGGTGGGAGAAACCTCTCCTGGGGTGGCACCTGTTCCAAGGGAATCATCAGTTGGCAAAACTGTACTCCCTGAGGTAGAAGTACCTCTCTGTGGGATAACTAACATTGGTGAGAAAAAGAGCACAATTTTAGTTAACATGGAGCATCCCTCCAACCCACCCAGAGAAACTTTAGTGCAGAAACCCTGCACTGCCTCACAACACTTAGGACAGCATCCCTGCCCTAGTGTGGAGCTCATAGGACAGCATCCCTGCCCTGCTCCAACTCAAGAGAAACAGCATCCCTGTTCTCTCTTCCAGCCATATGGACAAAGTTTTTGCCCAGCTATGGCTTTTCTGAGACAGCATCCCTGTCTGGCATTTCCATCACTACAAATAGGTTCAGTGGACAATTCCCACTGCTCTAAACTAAAACTTACTGATAGAAACTCTGAAAATACATCTTCACATTGTTGCTTAGCTAAAAAACTTCAAACAGGGTGGTTTACATCCCCACAGGGAAGTAACCATATAGTGGATGATAAAGGGAGTAACCAGTCTATTGCAGAGCTACTCTCTACTTATCACCACTTAGACAATAAAGTCTCAACTGGCCAAGGTTAGCCTTATTGTCCTTCGTTTGGGGGGGGGTTGTGTGAGAAAGTAGCCTCTTTCTAGCCTTGTTACCCCCACTTTTGGCCTGTTTGTGAGTGTATGTCAGGGTGTTTTCACTGTCTCACTGGGATCCTGCTAGCCAGGGCCCAGTGCTCATAGTGAAAACCCTATGTTTTCAGTATGTTTGTTATGTGTCACTGGGACCCTGCTAGTCAGGACCCCAGTGCTCATAAGTTTGTGGCCTATATGTATGTGTTCCCTGTGTGGTGCCTAACTGTCTCACTGAGGCTCTGCTAACCAGAACCTCAGTGGTTATGCTCTCTCATTTATTTCAAATTGTCACTAACAGGCTAGTGACCATTTTTACCAATTTACATTGGCTTACTGGAACACCCTTATAATTCCCTAGTATATGGTACTGAGGTACCCAGGGTATTGGGGTTCCAGGAGATCCCTATGGGCTGCAGCATTTCTTTTGCCACCCATAGGGAGCTCTGACAATTCTTACACAGGCCTGCCACTGCAGCCTGAGTGAAATAACGTCCACGTTATTTCACAGCCATTTTACACTGCACTTAAGTAACTTATAAGTCACCTATATGTCTAACCTTTACCTGGTAAAGGTTAGGTGCAAAGTTACTTAGTGTGAGGGCACCCTGGCACTAGCCAAGGTGCCCCCACATTGTTCAGAGGCAATTCCCTGAACTTTGCGAGTGCGGGGACACCATTACACGCGTGCACTACATATAGGTCACTACCTATATGTAGCTGAACAATGGTAACTCCGAATATGGCCATGTAACATGTCTATGATCATGGAATTGCCCCCTCTATGCCATCCTGGCATAGTTGGCACAATCCCATGATCCCAGTGGTCTGTAGCACAGACCCTGGTACTGCCAAACTGCCCTTCCTGGGGTTTCACTGCAGCTGCTGCTGCTGCCAACCCCTCAGACAGGCATCTGCCCTCCTGGGGTCCAGCCAGGCCTGGCCCAGGATGGCAGAACAAAGAACTTCCTCTGAGAGAGGGTGTGACACCCTCTCCCTTTGGAAAATGGTGTGAAGGCAGGGGAGGAGTAGCCTCCCCCAGCCTCTGGAAATGCTTTGTTGGGCACAGATGTGCCCAATTCTGCATAAGCCAGTCTACACCGGTTCAGGGGACCCCTTAGCCCTGCTCTGGCGCGAAACTGGACAAAGGAAAGGGGAGTGACCACTCCCCTGACCTGCACCTCCCCTGGGAGGTGTCCAGAGCTCCTCCAGTGTGCTCCAGACCTCTGCCATTTGGATGGCAGAGGTGCTGCTGGCACACTGGACTGCTCTGAGTGGCCAGTGCCACCAGGTGACGTCAGAGACTCCTTCTGATAGGCTCCTTCAGGTGTTAGTAGCCTATCCTCTCTCCTAAGTAGCCAAACCCTCTTTTCTGGCTATTTAGGGTCTCTGTCTCTGGGGAAACTTTAGATAACGAATGCAAGAGCTCATCCGAGTTCCTCTGCATCTCTCTCTTCACCTTCTGCCAAGGAATCGACTGCTGACCGCGCTGGAAGCCTGCAAACCTGCAACATAGTAGCAAAGACGACTACTGCAACTCTGTAACGCTGATCCTGCCGCCTTCTCGACTGTTTTTCTGCTTGTGCATGCTGTGGGGTAGCCTGCCTCCTCTCTGCACCAGAAGCTCTGAAGAAATCTCCCGTGGGTCGACGGAATCTTCCCCCTGCAACCGCAGGCACCAAAAAGCTGCATTACCGGTCCCTTGGGTCTCCTCTCAGCATGACGAGCGAGGTCCCTCGAATCCAGCGACTCTGTCCAAGTGACCCCCACAGTCCAGTGACTGTTCAGTCCAAGTTTGGTGGAGGTAAGTCCTTGCCTCACCTCGCTGGGCTGCATTGCTGGGAACCGCGACTTTTGCAGCTACTCCGGCCCCTGTGCACTTCTGGTGGAAATCCTTTGTGCACAGCCAAGCCTGGGTCCACGGCACTCTAACCTGCATTGCACGACTTTCTAAGTTGGTCTCCGGCGATGTGGGACTCCTTTGTGCAACTTCGGCGAGCACCGTTTCACGCATCCTCGTAGTGCCTGTTTCTGGCACTTTTCTGGGTGCTACCGGCTTTAGAGAGGGCTCCTTGTCTTGCTTGACGTCCCCTCTCTCTGCTGGTCCAATTTGCGACCTCCTGGTCCCTCCTGGGCCTCAGCAGCGTCCAAAAACGCTAACTGCACGATTTGCAGCTAGCAAGGCTTGTTGGCGTTCTTTCGGCGGGAAAACACTTTTGCACGACTCTCCACGGCGAGTGGGATCCGTCCACCAAAGG
Source organism: Pleurodeles waltl (assembly GCF_031143425.1). Lineage (NCBI taxonomy): Eukaryota > Metazoa > Chordata > Amphibia > Caudata > Salamandridae > Pleurodeles > Pleurodeles waltl. The sequence continues at coordinate 1,173,236,490 of NC_090439.1, forward strand.
GGAAGTCTCTAGCCCTTTTCGTTCCTGCAGAAACCTCAGCTTCTTCTGTACAGTAGAAGCTTCTTTGCACCCGCAGCTGGCATTTCCTGGGCATTTGCCCATCTCCGACTTGCTTGTGACTTTTGGACTTGGTCCCCTTGTTCCACAGGTACCCTAGATTGGAAATCCACAGTGTTGCATTGCTGGTTTGTGTCTTTCCTGCATTATTCCTCTAACACGACTTCTTTGTCCTTAGGGGAACTTTAGTGCACTTTGCACTCACTTTTCAGGGTCTTGGGGAGGGTTATTTTTCTAACTCTCACTATTTTCTAATAGTCCCAGCGACCCTCTACAAGGTCACATAGGTTTGGGGTCCATTTGTGGTTCGCATTCCACTTTTGGAGTATATGGTTTGTGTTGCCCCTATCCCTATGTTTCCCCATTGCATCCTATTGTAATTATACATTGTTTGCACTGTTTTCTAAGACTATACTGCATATTTTTGCTATTGTGTATATATATCTTGTGTATATTTCCTGTCCTCTCACTGAGGGTACACTCTAAGATACTTTGGCATATTGTCATAAAAATAAAGTACCTTTATTTTTAGTATAACTGTGTATTGTGTTTTCTTATGATATTGTGCATATGACACTAAGTGGTACTGTAGTAGCTTCACACGTCTCCTAGTTCAGCCTAAGCTGCTCTGCTAAGCTACCATTATCTATCAGCCTAAGCTGCTAGACACCCTATACACTAATAAGGGATAACTGGGCCTGGTGCAAGGTGCAAGTACCCCTTGGTACTCACTACAAGCCAGTCCAGCCTCCTTGTTAACCTATGAGAGAGATAGGCCTTGCATTGGTGAAAGCTGAATTTAGCAGTATTTCAATGTTACGACATGCAAAACACACCAGTACATGTCCCACCTTTAACATACATTGCACCCTGCCCATGGGGCTACCTAGGGCCTAACTTAGGTGTGCGTTACATGTAGAAAGAGGGAAGGTTTGGGCCTGGCAAGTGGGTACACTTGGCAGGTCGAATTGGCCAGTTTAAAACCGCACACACAGACACTGCAGTGGCAGTTCTGAGCCATGTTTACAGGGCTACTCAGGTGGGTTGCACAACCAGTGCTGCAGGCCCACTATTAGCATTTGATTTACAGGCACTAGGCACCTCTAGTGCACCTTACTAGGGACTTACTAGTAAATCAAATTTGCCAATCAGGAATAAGCCAATTACACATACAATTTACACAGAAGTACTTGTACTTTAGCACTGGTCAGCAGTGGTAAAGTGCCCAGAGTACTAAAAACAGCAAAAATACATGGGAAACAGAGGTGAAAAAGACAGGGACAGCCACTCTAAGGATGCCAGGTCGAACCTGTGTCCCCCCCAGCTGAAAGCAGGGAGAAAGTACCCAACCTCATGAGAGTTCTAATCACTAGGGTGGAAGAATCTGGACATACCATCAGCATTGGCGTGTTCTGTGCTAGGAAGGTGTTCCACCATAAAGTCCATTCCCTGTAGGGAGATGGACCACCTCAACTGTTTTGGGTTCTCACCCGCTGTCTGCATTAACCATTTGAGGGGCCTGAGGTCTCTCTCAACCCGGAAGTGAGACCCAAATAAGTAGGGCCTTAGCTTCTTCAGTGCCCAGACCACAGCAAGAGCTTTTGCTCAGTTGCACTCCACCTACGTTCCCGGGGAAGTAACCTCCTGCTAATGGAGGCTACAGGCTGTTCTTGGCCCTCTTCATTTAGCTGTGATAGTACTGCTCCTACACTATACTTTGAAGCATCAGTCTACACAACAAATTCCTTAGAGAAGTCAGGTACCTTCAGCACTGGTGCCGTCCCCATGACTGCCTTCAGGGCATCAAAAGCTGTCCAGATCCCATTTCTGGGCGGCCTTTTGGACGTTAACTCAGTCAAGGAAGCAACAATAGTGCCATACCCCTTGACAAACCTCCTGTAGTATCCTGTGAGACCTAAAAAGGCTCTCATCTCAATCTGGGTCTTGGGAGGCTCCCAAGCCAGGATAGTTCCAATCTTGTGTTGCAGGGGTGCCACCTGGCAACTCCCCACCTGGTGTCCCATAAATACCACAGAATCCTGCCCTATCTGGCACTTACTAGCCTTAATAGTGAGGCCTGCCTTTTGCAGGGCCTCCAACACTTTGCAGAGATGCTGCAAGTGTTCCTCCCAGGTTGAGCTGAACATAGCAATGTCATCCAGGTAGGATGCACTGAAATCATCCTGCCCAGCCAACACTTGGTTGACCAACCTCTGAATGGTGGCAGGGGCATTCTTCATCCCAAAGGGCATCACCCTAAACTGGTAGTACCCATCTGGTGTTGAGAATGCAGACCTCTCCTTAGCCCCCTCAGTCAGGGCAATCTGCCAATACCCAGAGGTCAAATCAAAGGTACTTAAGTATCTGGCAGCCCCTAACCGGTCAACGAGCTCATTAGCTCGGGGGATGGGGTGCGCGTCAGTCTTGGATTTCTGGAGTGGTACCAGGAGCAGCAGCTTTTGTGACCAAGTCCACAGGGCTGGCCCAAGGGCTACTGGAAAACTCAATAGCCCCTAATGCTAACATCTTAGAGACTTCCTCTTTCATGCTAGCCCTAACCTTGTCAGTCACTCTGTAAGCTTTATATTTGACTTGAGGACTGTCCCCAGTGTCCACATCATGTGTACACAAGTGAGTGACCCCTGGTGTCAAAGAAAACAAGGAGGCAAACTGTCCTAGCAACAGGCAACAGTCCCTCTGTTGCTCTGGGGTCAATGAGGGGGAGAGGTTCACAACTTTCACAGACCCATCTTTCTCCGTAGCAGACAGGTGGTCAGGAAGATGCTCACTCTCTTCCTCCACCCCATCTGTTGCCAGGAGCATGGTTACCTCAGACCATTCATAGTGAGGCTTGAATCGGTTCACCTGCAGGACACTCAATGGGTTCCTGGAAGTCTGCAAGTTCACCAGATAGGTGACATTGTTTTTGCATTTTACCACCTCAACAGGTACAGTCCACTTGTCCTGGAGTGCCCTAGGCTTCACCGGGGCCATCACCCATATGTTTTGCTCAAGTTGGAACTCAACCAGAGTGGCATTCTGGTCATACCAGCACTTCATGTCTTCCTGGCTTGCCTCCAGGTTCTCATGAGCAAGCCGCCTGAAGCGGACAGTCTGGTTTGAAAAAGCCAGCATGTAACTAAATACATCCTGGGGGGCTTACTGGGGCTTTCTCCAAGCCCTCCTTCACCAGACTCAAAGGTCCCCTGACAGGATGGCCATACAGTAATGCCACCTCAGTTTGAGACGAATCCTGGTGGCCCACATCCCTCAGCCTCCCCCCTGCACCAACCGAGCATGCCCGCAATCTAGGTGTCATCCTCGACTCCTCCCTATCCATGACCTGCCAGGTAAACTCTGTTGCCTCCGTCTGCTGGCACACACTCTGCAAACTCCGGAAGATCTTCAGATGGATCCCAGCAGACTGTCGCAGGACAGTCACCCACGCCTTAGTCACGAACAAGCTTGACTACGGCAATGCCCTCTACTCCGGTTCCTCAACTAGGAACATAAAAAAACTTCAACTCATGCAGAAGGCCGCCGCCAGACTCATTCTGGACCTCCCTTTCTGAGAAGACATCTCCCAACACCTGAGGACCCTCGACTGGCTACTGGCCGAGAAGTGAATCACCTTCAAACTTCTCACTAACACATACAAAGCCATCCACAATGTAGGACCAGCCTACCTGAACCACGGTGTCTCCTTCCACACCCCCGCCAGATCCCTTCACTCCTCCCAGGTGGCCCTGGTCACTGTCCCTCGCATCCACAAAACCACCGCCGGAGGATGATCTTTCACCTACACTACAGCAAAGAGCTGGAACAACCTCCCCCTCCACCTCAGACAAAGAACGTCGCTCATCATCTTCAGGAAGAACCTCAAGACGAGGCCACTCCCCTCCCCCCCAGCACCTTGAGACACTCATGGGTAAGAAGCCACGCTATATAAATACTGATTGATTGAGTAACTCAAAGGGACTAAATCCATGACCCTTTTGAGGCACCTCCCTGTAGGCGAACAGAAGGCATGGCAAGAGAACATCTCACTTCCGCCTCAAGGGCTCTGACAGGCCCATAATCATGCCTTTCAAGGTGTGGTTGAACCTTTCAACCAGACCATTGCTTTGGGGGTGATAAGGAGTGGTGAACTTATATGTTACCCCACACTTCTTCCACAGAGACTTCATATTTGTTGATATGAAGTTGGTACCCCTAACAGCTACCACTTCCTGGGGCAATCCCATGCGGGTAAAAACACCTATCAATGCACTTCCCACCACAGGGGCAGTGACTAATCTTAAGGGAATGGCTTCTGGGTACCGGGTGGCATGGTCCATCAAGACCACCCAGATGGCCCTGGTCACCGTCCCATGGCTGCCCATGGCTGTCTTGGGACCCAGAGGCCCCACAATGTCAATACCAATCCTTTCAAAGGGGGTACTAACAACAGGAAAAGGTTGGAGGGGATCCCTACATTTCCCCCACTCTTGCCACTTGCCTGACAAGTCTGGCAATACCTGCAGTGATCATGTGAGTGCCTGCGCATTTGGGGCCAGTAGAAGTGGGTGACAAGCCACCCAAAGGTCTTGCCCTGCCCTAAATGACCAACTAAAGGCATGTCAAGAGCCAGAACCAGTAAGAAGGCTCTGAACCACTGCGGTACCACCAGCACACCTGCTGACCCAGGCTCAGGAACCTTAGGCTCTCCATGGAGGAGGCCATCCTCCCAATAAATCAGATGTGACCCAGACTCCTGGTCTGCAGCCTGCTGTCACAAACCCTCCAGAGTAGGGCATGTCTTCTGTGCCACACAGAATGCCTCCGTGGTGGGTCGCCCTTCCTGCAGCCACTATATCAGCTCAGGGACATCCCCCAGCTCAGCCACTTGTTTCCATGTAGGCTCCATGGCATCCATCTCAGGTTCAGTCTCCTCCCAGACCGTGGGAACTTCTGGGGCTGGTTTCCCATGCCCCTTGCCCTTCCTCCTTCTGGCAGACACCTGGGCCACTCTTTCAGGCTCTGGGTTCTTCTGATCACCCTGATGGGCCGCCATTGACTGGGTGAACACACACACCTGTAAGAGGCTGGCCCTCTATTTAGTGTGCAAAACTAGGCACACTATGCTGGGGGTCCAGGCAACCACACTTGGTTTCCAGAGGTAAAATTAGACCACCTAAATGCTCCAATGTTTAAGGTAGCTGGTCGAGCAGTTAGGCTAATCCAGGAGATGTGCTTAGCATTTAGGTGGTCATTCCTACCCTGGCGGTCTGAGACCGCCAGGGTAGGGGACCGCGGATGCACCGCCAACAGGCTGGCGGTGCATCCAGGGCAATTCTGACCGCGCGGTACAGCCGCGGTCAGAAACGGGAAACTGGTGGTGTCCCGCCAGTTTCCCGCTGCCCTAGGGAATCCTCCATGGGGATTCCGACCCCCTTACCGCCAGCCTGTTCCTGGCGGTTTTCACCGCCAGGAAGAGGCTGGCGGTAACGGGCGTCGTAGGGCCCCTGGGGGCCCCTGCTGTGCCCATGCCACTGGCATGGGCACTGCAGGGGCCCCCTAACAGGGCCCCACTTAGATTTTTGTGTCTGCCAAGCAGACACTGAAAATCACGACGGGTGCTACTGCACCTGTCGCACGCCTTCAACTCCGCCGGCTCCAGTCGGAGCCGGCTTCCTCGTTGAATGCGCTTTCCCGCTGGGCTGGCGGGCAGCCTTCTAGTGGTCGCCTGCCAGCCCAGCGGGAAAGCCAGAATCACCGCGGCGGTCTTTTGACCGCGCAGTGGTGTTCTGGCGGGGGTACTTTGGCGGGCGGCCTCCGCCGCCCGCCAAAGTAGGAGTCACCCCCTTAGTGTACTCACAGATCCAATCATGCACCACACATGCAGTATAAAAATAATTCAGACTTTTATATATTTTAAGACCAAGATCTTTACGATACATTAAGTACTTTTTGAGATATGACTTTTTAAAGTTTTGGTAAAGTTAGTCTTTCTGTGCGTAATTACGCAACATAGGAATCAATGCACAGTCACCTTTAAAAATGCACTAAAAATCATACAGTTGAGTTACCAGTCTCTTCTTCTGCAGGATGGTTGTAGCAGTGGGTGAGCACCTTAAATCAGCCGGAGAGTCTTGACGGCTTCCGGTTCAGTCAGGAGCAGCGTTGGAGAGGTTCTTGGCACAAGCACAGGGCTGCCTGGAGGGGTCACTTGGAAAAGGAGCTGGCTTGCAGATTTAAAGATGGTGCCTTGGGGTCCCCTTGGGCTGTTGAGGTCACAAGGGGTTGGGGACCCGTGAAGCACAGCAGGTTTCTCACAGCAGGGTGCAGGGCGGCCAGATGCAGGGCGATTTGGAGATCCAGGAGCAGTGCACAACGGAGTCCCTTGGAGATGGAGGTGAGTCTTTTTGAAGGCTGCTTACAGGGCAGCGGAGGCACTGTGGTCAGAGGTCCAGGGTCTTCCTGCAGTCGCTTAACTGGGGCTTCCTCCTGATCCTTTTTCAGCTCTTGGGGAGCTGGTTTCCTGCTTGTCCGTTGTCTGCTGACCAGTACCCAGTGTATTGATGTAACTCTGCCACTAGAGAGCGCAGTGGTACTAAAGTTGGCACACTTCTAGGTCATGTCTGAGCAATTGTTGGTGTGTCATTGGGTCTGGCTTCAACTTCTGGTTGCAGAGATATTGCCCAGTCAGTGAAGTGACCCTCACTTATTTCCTGGTTCTTGCTTGGTTGCTGAGTGGTGCCTCCACTCAGAAGGGAGGTCTGGGGTGGGTCTTGAAGCCTGGAGGTCCCCTGGGTTTTATGGGGTTGGTTCAGTGTCCAGATTCTCCGCAGCAGCGATTGTCGGGTCCTGGGTGCAGCAGGCAGGGTCTGGCGCCTTTTCTTGTGCAGCAGGGCCTCAGTTCTCTTGCTGTGGTCTTCTTTTGGTGCTGGTCTTCTTTGTCTTTTTCAATCTGATTGCTTGGTCTAGGGGTGCCCACTAAATACTGAATTTAGTGGGTGTTTTAGGGGGAACCTGGTAGTGTTCAATAGGACACCTACCTTTGGGTGGCTACACCCACTATAGTGACCACTTTCTGTGGGAAGGATCACTTCCCTAAACCTGATTGGCTATTTTCCTGCCATTCAACATGGAAGAAAATGAAATGGGGGGTCCACTTCGCCTGCAAGCCCGTAGGGGTGGTGCATGCTCAGTGTGACCCCTCCTCCTACACTGGTTTTACCACCTTTCCTGGTGTCTGGTTGGTTTGCAAAGGAGGAGGCCACCTGCTGCTACCAGCCTGCCTGGGGGTTGAGATTCAAGGGTGGTAACCTTTCGAAGCTCACTGCCAGGGCAGTGCACATTCCTGAGGGAGGGAATGTTAGCTTCTCCTCCCAGGAAGGGAATTATTTTAGAAAGCAGGGAGACAGGGCTCTCCCCCAGGTTGTATATTGGCCGTCTGGATGTGGCAGACTTGCTGGAACCAGTCAGCAACCATGCCAGGTTAGTTAGCTTTTTCAGGGGGCACCTCTAAGGTGACCCCTGGGTACTTTGTATAATAAATCGAGTACTGGTACCAGTTTGGATTTAATATTTTGAGTTGTTTGATACCAAAAAGCCCAGGGTTCAGAGTAGCCATTATGTAGCTGGGAAACTCATACTGACCAGCATCCAGCACATATATTAAAATGGCTGCTCTGTTTACTCACTCTGGCCCTCATTCTGACTATGGCGGACGGCGGAGGCCGTCCGCCATAGTCCTGCCGACAAATGACCGCACCGCGGTCAAAAGACCGCGGCGGCCATTCTAACATTTCCTCTGGGCCGGCGGGCGCTCTCCAAAAGAGCGCCCGCTGGCCCAGAGGAAATGCCCCTGCAACGAGGACGCCGGCTCAGAATTGAGCCGGCGTAGTTGCAGGGGTGCGACGGGTGCAGTTGCACCCGTCGCGTATTTCAGTGTCTGCTTAGGAGACACTGAAATACTTTTCGGGGCCCTCTTACGGGGGCCCCGCGGCACCCCCTACCGCCATCCTGTTCATGGCGGGTTTCCCGCCATGAACAGGATGGCGGTAGGGGGTGTCAGAATCCCCATGGCGGTGGAGCGCGCTCCGCCGCCATGGAGGATTCCCCCGAGCAGTGGAAAGTCGGCGGGAGACCGCCGACTTTCCGCTTCTGACCGCGGCTGAACCGCCGCGGTCAGAATGCTCGTGGGAGCACCGCGAGCCTGTTGGCGGTGCTCCCGTGGTCAGTGGCCCTGGCGGCCACCGGCCGCCAGGGTCAGAATGACCCCCTATGTCCCATGTTTGGCAAGGACACAGTGGGGGCATATTGCTCATGCTATTATTCCCTCACATATAGTATGGTGCACCCTGCCTTAGGGCTGGAAGGCCTGCATAAAGGGGTGACTTACCCATAACCTATGCAGTGTAGGGTGGACAGGGCACACAGGGAGTGTGCCATGTCCAGTTTGCACCAGGACACTCTTGCTGCTATGGCAGTGCTAGGTGCATCTGGATGCATAGCCCTAGAGGGTGGCACAATCAGTGCAGCTGCCATCAGGGGCCTATCCCTTGTACTGCATGCCCTGGGTACATAGGTACCCACTTACTAGGGACTTATAGAGGTAGTTAGGGGTGTATCTAATTCTGCCAATGCATCACAACAGATTTAGGGAAAGAGTTCTGGCCCAGGGAACCTGGTTAGCAGGAGCCCTGGGCATACCTCAACCACGCCTCATCTTCTACAGACACCTCCATTCCTCCCAGCTCGCCCTTGCAGCCGTCCCCAATATCCGGAAAAGTACAGCTGGAGGAAGATCCTTCTCCTACCTAGCAGCAGGGATATGCAACACACTTCCGCTCAAGCTCCGGCAGACTGCATCACTGAAGCAGTTCAGGAAGGACCTCAAGACCTGGCTGTTCGACTGAGCACCACACCTTCATTCAGTGCCTAGAGACCCTATGGGTGATTAGCCGTGCTTTACAAATCTGTGATTGATTGATTGATTAGAAGCAAAGTTACACCGGCATCCTCATGCAAACTGAAATATTGTAACTTTTTAAAAATTCCTAAATTACTGATCTGTCCTATAGTGATAGAGATTTTTGTTAAAATCAAATAGAAAAAAACATGCACCTGGTGTTCATGGTTTAGTATAAAATGAGCTTGTGTTAGAAATGCTCCACTTTATAACATTATTTTATTGAGCAATGAGCGGAACAGAGTGACTTATTGTAAGAAATTGGGATATTAGTAATAACTACAACCTTTGTCAGGGTGAATCCTCAAATGGACTAAATTAATCTTAGCCTCAGTTCAACCCGCTGGTAGCTAGCACACACATCAGACAGGCTTTCCTCAGAGACAATGTGTAAAGATGAATGCAGTACAAAAACAATAATGTCAAAACACTACACACTAAAGAATCCAGATCTAATTAAGAAACATTTTTAATACATAAAATGACACTTAAATGACAAATCCACTAAAGGAAACTGGAGTTCTGATTTTTTAATTTTTTAATTTAAGGTTTAAAAATCACTTCAAAAACATTAAGGGCCAACTGTTGTCAGTTTCAATCCATTTGGAAGTTTTAACTTCGCACTTAAACTCTGAAATGAAAGTCAAAAATGCTCAGTGGTTGAAGGCTGCAGGCTGTTGAAGAAGATGGCTCCACTACGTCAGATAGCAGGTGGATGAGATTTTGATGAATCCATTGATATTTGACTATGCCTGGGAAGAATTTGTATTATGCCCGACTAAGAATAGTTACAGTAATTCTGTGTTACTCTTTAACATGGAATTACCAACTAGTGTTTTTTCTCCCGCTTGCCTAATTAAAAGTAATTTGGGGAATAAAGTGCTACAGGAAGAGACATTTACCAACTGCAAGCGGCCACTTATTATTCATGTTCTGCTGTATTTGGATTTAGCGTTGCCTCTTAATGCAAAATGCATCCTTGAGCCCATTTCAGACGCAAAGGGGCATTTTTGTGCTAAGGAATGAGCTAAATACAGAATTACTCTGGTTGGATAGCAGTTAAGAGCCATTTCCACTCCTGCAGAAGCCAGCAGCAGGGTCCAAGGCACATTTTGTTGGAACAGGGCAGCTGAGCAGCTGTAATAAATGTTGCCTGTTGTGTCTCTGTATGAACACAAGTTCAATCTTATGTCCCTTGGAGTCCATTTTTTGTCCCAGGTACAAGAGAGAGCAGATCCAGTCTTTTAGGCTTTTTTCAGGTCACATACACCAGGGTCAGTCTTCTGTTCTAACGTAAATAAACCCAAACACGGTTCCTGACCAAATGGGGAGAGAGATCCAGGGAAATATACGAAACGTAGAAAATATGTCACTCTCCCATTCATTAAATAAAACAATTACATTTTAAAAAAACAATTCAAACATTTATTAATCCAGTCACGAGTATATATATGTATATATATACAAAATGTGCATATCACAAAACTTTGCTCAAAGCTATTTCAATCGTCTATGGATACACAACTATAAATATCAAACTGGTCTATAGTTCATTACCACCTGTTTCCAGCGGAAAATACTGGAAAAGTCCATTCAATCCATGTCGTGTTAGATAACACCAAGGCAAAAATTGATCATATGAACATTAGTTCTAGCTGATATGGCTATGTCCAGCTGATCCTTGGAGTGAAATTCTCATTAGGATATAATTCTATCAATTTCGTAGGTCGTTCTGTTCTTCCAGTGGTACAGATAGTATTCTGAGGAGGGTAATGTGAGTGCCATGTTTATGCCTGGCACCAGTATGGGGTGATTCTTGGCCCCTCCATTGACAGGACCAACCCTCCCTAATTTTGCAGCTATTCCTATGTGCACTACTGCAACTGATCTCACTGCCCCTCTCTACCTAAATGGTGAATCCCTTTCCCCGTGTAGAGCATCTGTGCCCACACCAGTGCTGTGGCAAGGCAAACAAACAATCCTTCTCCTGGGGTAACTCTAAAACAGTCCTGGGACATTTCTTAGTAAATCTGGAGTAACCCAAGGCAATGCAAATCTCTGCCTTGTATTACTCTGCTGTGGGAAGGCATTCCATGGGATGGTCCCTCACATCCACCCATGGATTTTACTAAGACTAGTAAACTTGAGATTTTGTCAAAATGCTATGCCTACCCAGGTAGAATTTAACAAAAACATGTTTACTTCCCCTCCTTTTTTTCTTCTTTCTAAATGTGGACTCTGCAAAACACCTAGTAATGAACTGAGTGATTGTTCTCAACTCCGGCATTCATCTCCAGAGGATACTCATTTGAACAGTGTAGGAGGCTGGACTGGCTTGTAGTGAGTACCAAGGGGTACTTGCACCTTGCACCAGGCCCAGTTATCTCTTATTAGTGTATAGGGTGTCTAGCAGCATAGGCTGATAGATAATGGTAGCTTAGCAGAGCAGCTTAGGCTGAACTAGGAGACGAGTGAAGCTCCTACAGTACCACAAGTGTCACTTGCACAATATCATAAGAAAACACAATACACAGTTATACTAAAAATAAAGGTACTTTATTTTTATGACAATATGCTGCAAATCGTGCGGTTACCGTTTTTGGATGCTGCTATGGCCCAGGAGGGACCAGGATATCGCAAATTGCGTCAGGAGAGAGAGGGGACGTCGAGCAAGACAAGGAGCCCTCTCAGCAGCAGGTAGCACCCGGAGAAGTGCCAGAAACAGGCACTACGAGGATGCGTGAAACGGTGCTCACCCGAAGTTACACAAAGGAGTCCCACGTCGCCGGAGACCAACTTAGAAAGTCGTGCAATGCAGGTTAGAGTGCCGTGGACCCAGGCTTGGCTGTGCACAAAGGATTTCCGCCAGAAGTGCACAGGGGCCAGAGTAGTTGCAAAAGACGCGGTTTCCAACAATGCAGTCTGGCGTGGGGAGGCAAGGACTTACCTCCACCAAACTTGGACTGAAGAGTCACTGGACTGTGGGAGTCACTTGGACAGAGTTGCTGGATTCAAGGGACCTCGCTCGTCGTGCTGAGAGGAGACCCAAGGGACTGGTATTGCAGCTTTTTGGTGCCTGCGGTTGCAGGGGGAAGATTCCGTCGACCCACGGGAGATTTCTTCGGAGCTTCTAGTGCAGAGAGGAGGCAGACTACCCCTACAGCATGCACCACCAGGAAAACAGTCGAGAAGGCGGCAGGATCAGCGTTACAGAGTTTCAGTAGTCGTCTTTGCTACTATGTTGCAGTTTTGCAGGCTTCCAGCGCGGTCAGCAGTCGATTCCTTGGCAGAAGGTGAAGAGAGAGATGCAGAGGAACTCTGATGAGCTCTTGCATTCGTTATCTAAAGTTTCCCCAGAGACAGAGACCCTAAATAGCCAGAAAAGAGGGTTTGGCTACCTAGGAGAGAAGATAGGCTACTAACACCTGAAGGAGCCTATAAGAAGGAGTCTCTGACATCACATGGTGGCACTGGCCACTCAGAGCAGTCCAGTGTGCCAGCAGCACCTCTGTTTCCAAGATGGCAGAGGTCTGGAGCACATTGGAGGAGCTCTGGACACCTCCCAGGGGAGGTGCAGGTCAGGGGAGTGGTCACTCCCCTTTCCTTTGTCCAGTTTCGCGCCAGAGCAGGGCTAAGGGGTCCCCTGAACCGGTGTAGACTGGCTTATGCAGAATTGGGCACATCTGTGCCCATGAAAGCATTTCCAGAGGCTGGGGGAGGCTACTCCTCCCCTGCCTTCACACCATTTTCCAAAGGGAGAGGGTGTAACACCCTCTCTAAGAGGAAGTCCTTTGTTCTGCCATCCTGGGACAAGCCTGGCTTGACCCCAGGAGGGCAGAAACCTGTCTGAGGGGTTGGCAGCAGCAGCAGCTGCAGTGAAACCCCAGATAAGGCAGTTTGGCAGTACCAGGGTCTGTGCTACAGACCACTGGGATCATGGGATTGTGCCAACTATGCCAGGATGGCATAGAGGAGGCAATTCCATGATCATAGACATGTTACATGGCCATATTCGGAGTCACCATTGTGAAGCTACATATAGGTAGTGACCAATATGTAGTGCACGCGTGTAATGGTGTCCCCGCACTCACAAAGTCCGGGGAATTGGCCCTGAACAATGTGGGGGCACCTTGGCTAGTGCCAGGGTGCCCTCACACTAAGTAACTTTGCACCTAACCTTTACCAGGTAAAGGTTAGACATATAGGTGACTTATAAGTTACTTAAGTGCAGTGTAAAATGGCTGTGAAATAACGTGGACGTTATTTCACTCAGGCTGCAGTGGCAGGCCTGTGTAAGAATTGTCAGAGCTCCCTATGGGTGGCAAAAGAAATTCTGCAGCCCATAGGGATCTCCTGGAACCCCAATACCCTGGGTACCTCAGTACCATATACTAGGGAATTATAAGGGTGTTCGGGTAAGACAATATAAATTGGTAAAAGTGGTCACTATCCTGTTAGTGACAATTTGAAAGAAATCAGAGAGCATAACCACTGAGGTTCTGATTAGCAGAGCCTCAGTGAGACAGTTAGTCACTACACAGGTAACACATTCAGGCACACTTATGAGCACTGGGGCCTTGGAGAACAGGGTCCCAGTGACACATACAACTAAAACAACATATATACAGTGAAAAATGGGGGTAACATGCCAGGCAAGATGGTACTTTCCTACACTGACACATACATTTCAAAGGACAGTGGCCTGCCCTCATACAATGGGCTGCCAAAGCCCCTACTGGGACCCTGGCAGACAGGGTTGTACTAAAAGGGAACCTTCTGCACTTCAAAACCACTCTTTGAAGTCTCCCCCACTTCTGGGTATCTAAGCTGGGTCTCTGACCCTACCAATTTAGACACTTCTGGACACTTCAAGACATCTCCTGGGACAGACACTCTGCCCAGAACCTGCAACCTGCCAAGAGGAACTGCCTGGCTGTCCAAAGGACTCACCTGGACTGCTTTTCTGTGAAGGACTGCTGCCTTGCTGTTGCCCTGCTGCCTTGCTGGCCTCTGGCTCTGTTGAGAAGTGCTCTCCAAGGTCTTGGATTAAGCTCGCCTCCTCTTCCTTGAAGTCTCAGGGCCAAAAAGACTTTTTGCTAGTTTCCAACTTCAGCGACGCCAAAATGACTTCAGTGACGCCAGCTATGCTGTGGCCTGCTCCTGCTCCCTGGACATTGCTGCCCGCAACCACTCAGGCCAGCAACGCAAGTCCGACATTGCCCCGAATCCGTTGATGTCACTCAGGGTCATCACAACACTGCGAAGTCGACACCGCATGTTCTGACGGACAGGAACCAGTGACCATGCCGGGTTGCAAAGGATCAATACCTCACTTATGACGCCGCATCAACTCCCCGGTACCCAGGATGGAACCGGCACCTCATCTCCTCCAGCCTTGCATTGTGGGATCGACACCACAATACTTCGGACACCGTAAGGGACTGACGCCGCACCAACTCCAGCAACGGCTCTCTCCGACTCCGTGCAAAGTCCTTGTTCTTCGATTTCCAAAGGTACTTTACCTAGGGGTCCGTGTGACTCTGTGATCTGCACCGGAGATGTCGTACTGTTGGGAATGACTTTGTCAACGCCGCAATGATAGCCCCAGTTGGAGCTTTTGTGTTTTCAAGGTGCTTCAGTTTAATTTAATCTTTAAAAATTCATAACTCTACTTATGTACATCGGATTTTCATTGTTTTTACCTTATTTTATTCAGATAAATATTTTCTATTTTTGTAAAACTATGTGGTGTCTTTTTGCGGTGTTTTCACTGTGTTATTGCATGATTTACACTACTATATTTACATACTTTACACATTGTGTTCTAAAGTTAAGCTTGAATGCTCAGTGCCAAGCTACCAGAGGGTGGGCACAGGATAATTTAAATTGAGTGTGACTTACCCTGACTAGAGCGAGGGTCCTTGATTTGTGAGGGGGTAGCCTAACTGCCAACCAAAGACCCCATTTCTAACAGGCGGGAACAAAGAAGACTGATAATGATACCAATGAACGTCAATCAATAATGGACAAGAGCAAAGAAGAATGATAATGATGCTGACGAATGGTAAGTAGCGATAATGAACAGTGCAGGGCAGGAGGAAAGAAGAGTGATAATGATTCCAACAAATGGTAAGTAAAGGGAGGGCTAAAAGCTTCTTTTCAGAGGTTTTTATTCTTTTTTTTAAGACACAGTAGGGGGCCAAGCAACAGTGCATGTTCACTGACTGCATCCTCAACCTAAAAATCACATATGAAAATCATCTCATTTAGATGAGTTCACGGTCAGACTCGGAGAAGAAATAGACCCGGGCACTACAATAAAAGTGGTCCCAATTAGCAAAACAGATAGCTGAAAAAGTGGTAATATCAGGAAAAACATTTGAACAACTACCAAGAAACCGGCCCATCGGGCAATGCCTGATTGCTCTACGGGCCAGTCCGACTCTGCATGAAATGAAGTTAAGACACAGTTTAACTTGAAAATCTATTGTCTCCCTCCTTCTGATCCAAGACCTCCTTCATGAGTGTTCCCACATGTTCAATGCCCGTCTCTTCAGCCCCCCTCTCATGTTTACCTTTTCAGGTCATGATGACTCTGTCGGACCTGCCAACTCACCTTCGTATTGCCTTCCGCCACACAGTCACCGGGTAAGGAGGCACATCATATGGTGGCAGAAAAAGCCCTTCCCCTTCCACCCCGATGCCCCCACCCCCCCATAATGACGTCAGCGCGCGATCGTGCGCTGACTTCATTATGGGGTTCTCGCCGCACAGGAAGCCATTTGCTTTCTGTGTGGCGAGAGAAGAAGAGGTGAGTTCCTCTTCCCGGTGGGTGGGGGGTTTTGCCGAAAGAGGCACCGGGAGAAATGAAAGGCTTTTCCTTTCCCCCGGTGTCTCTTTGAGCATTCCTGCTGCCCGATCACATTGCGATCGGGCAGCAGGAATGCCCACTAGTCACCAGGGATTTTTTTTTGTTTTGTTTTTCGTTGTGTTTCTTGTTTGCGGGCAGCGGCCCCTTGGGCAAGGGTCGCTCCCCTCGTGGGGGCAATTAGTTACGGCGATTTCTGCCCCCCTTGGGGGCAGATTGGCCTACTTTTTAGGCGGATGGGCAGAAACCACTGGATCACCAGGGATGTTTTCTTATTTGTGTATTTATGTGGGGGGGGTGCCCCCATGGGCAAGGGGCGCCCCCCCCCCCAAGGGGGCATAGAACTGTTGGCCTTTTCTGCCCCCCTTGGGGGCAGATCGGCCTAGCCACTTAGGCACCAGGGATTGTGTGTGTAGTGGATGGGGGGGCGGCCCCTTGGGCAAGGGTCGATACCCTTTGGGGGGCATGTCTTTTAGGGCCATTTCTGCCCCCCTTGGGGGCAGATCAGCCTATTATTTTTAGGCTGATCTGCCCCAAGGGGGGCAGAAACCACTAGAAATCCAGGGATTTTTTTTATGTCTTTATTTTTATGGGGGGGCGTCCCCTTGGGCACAGGGCACCCCCCCCAAGGGGGGCATCGACCTGTTGGCCATTTCTGCCCCCCCCGGGGGCAGAGGGGCCTATTTCTTTAGGCCCACCTGCCCCCAAGGGGGGCAGAAGCCACTTAGACACCAGGGATAGTGTGTGTGTGTGTTAGTGGATGGGGGGGGCCTTGGGCAAGGGTCGCCCCCCACTTTGGGGGCACATGTACCGAGGCCATTTATGCACCCCTTGGAGACAGATCAGCCTATTATTTTTAGGCTGATCTGCCCCCAAGGTGGGCAGAAACCACTAGAACGCCAGGGATATTTTCTATTTGTTTATTTTAGTGGGGGGGGTGTCCCCTTGGTCACGGGGCGCCCCCCCAAGGGGGGCATTGACCTGTTGGCCATTTCTGCCCCCCCTGGGTGCTGATGGGCCTATTTTTTTAGGCCCACCTACCCCCAAGGGGGGCAAAAGCCACTTAGACACCAGGGATAGTGTGTGTGTGTGTGTGTGTTTGTGTGTTAGTGGATGGGGGGTGGCCATGGGCAAGGGTCACCCCCCACTTTGGGGGCACATGTACCAAGGCCATTTCTGCACCCCTTGGAGACAGATCAGCCTATTATTTTTAGGCTGATCTGCCCCCAAGGAGGGCAGAAACCACTAGAACGCCAGGGATTTTTTTTATTTGTTAATTTTTGTGGGGGGGCGTCCCCTTGGGCACGGGCGCCCCCCCAAGGGGGGAATTGATCTGTTGGCCATTTCTGCCCCCGCGGGGGCAGATGGGCCTATTTTTTTAGGCCCACCTGCCCCCAAGGGGGGCAGAAGCCACTTAGACACCAGGGATAGTGTGTGTGTGTGTGTGTTAGTGGATGGGGGGGACCTTGGGCAAGGGTCGCCCCCCACTTTGGGGGCACATGTACAGAGGCCATTTATGCACCCCTTGGAGACAGATCCGCCTATTATTTTTAGGCTGATCTGCCCCCAAGGGGGGCAGAAACCACTAGAACGCCAGGGATTTTTTAAATTTGTTTATTTTTGTGGGGGGGCGTCCCCTTGGGCACGGGGCGCCCCCCCAAGGGGGGAATTGACCTGTTGGCCATTTCTGGGCCTATTTTTATAGGCCCACCTGCCCCCAAGGGGGGCAAAAGCCACTTAGACACCAGGGATAGTGTGTGTGTGTGTGTTAGAGGATGGGGGGTGGCCATGGGCAAGGTTCGCCCCCCACTTTGGGGGCACATGTACCGAGGCCATTTCTGCACCCCTTGGAGACAGATCAGCCTATTATTTTTAGGCTGATCTGCCCCCAAGGGGGGCAGAAACCACTAGAACGCCAGGGATTTTTTTTATTTGTTTATTTTTGTGGGGGGGCGTCCCCTTGGGCACGGGGCGCCCCCCCAAGGGGGGAATTGACCTGTTGGCCATTTCTGCCCCCCCTGGGGGCAGATGGGCCTATTTTTTTAGGCCCACCTGCCCCCAAGGGGGGCAGAAGCCACTTAGACACCAGGGATAGTGTGTGTGTGTGTGTTAGTGGATGGGGGGGGCCTTGGGCAAGGTTCGCCCCCCACTTTGGGGGCACATGTACCGAGGCCATTTTTGCACCCCTTGGCGACAGATCAGCCTATTATTTTTAGGCTGATCTGCCCCCAAGGGGGGCAGAAACCACCAGAACGCCAGGGATTTTTTTTATTTGTTTATTTTTGTGGGGGGGCGTCCCCTTGGGCACGGGGCGCCCCCCCAAGTGGGGAATTGACCTGTTGGCCATTTCTGGCCCCCCTGGGGGCAGATGGGCCTATTTTTTTAGGCCCAGCAGAAGCCACTTAGACACCAGGGATAGTGTGTGTGTGTGTGTGTTAGTGGATGGGGGGGCCTTGGGCAAGGGTCGCCCCCCACTTTGGGGGCACATGTACCAAGGCCATTTATGCACCCCTTGGAGACAGATCAGCCTATTATTTTTAGGCTGATCTGCCCCCAAGGGGAGCAGAAACCACTAGAACGCCAGGGATTTATTTTATTTGTTTATTTTTGTGGGGGTGTGTCCCCTTGGGCACGGGGCGCCCCCCCAAGGGGAGCATTGACCTGTTGGCCATTTCTGCCCCCCCTGGGGGCAGATGGGTCTATTTTTTTAGGCCCTCCTGCCTCCAAGGGGGGCAGGAGCCACTTAGACACCAGGGATAGTGTGTGTGTGTGTGTGTGTGTGTGTGTGTGTGTGTGTTCGTGGATGGGGGGGACTTTGGGCAAGGGTCGCCCCCCACTTTGGGGGCACATGTACCGAGGCCATTTATGCACCCCTTGGAGACAGATCAGCCTATTTTTTTTAGGCTGATGGGGCAGAAACCACTAGAACGCCAGGGATATTTTGTATTTGTTTATTTTAGTGGGGGGGTGTCCACTTGGTCACGGGGCGCCCCCCCAAGGGGGGCATTGACCTGTTGGCCATTTCTGCCCCCCCTGGGGGCAGATGGGCCTATTTTCTTAGGCCCACCTGCCCCCAAGGGGGGCAAAAGCCACTTAGACACCAGGGATAGTGTGTGTGTGTGTGTGTGTTAGTGGATGGGGGGGACATGGGCAAGGGTCGCCCCCCACTTTGGAGGCACATGTACCGAGGCCATTTCTGCACCCCTTGGAGACAGATCAGCCTATTATTTTTAGGCTGATCTGCCCCCAAGGGGGGCAGAAACCACTAGAACGCCAGGGATTTTTTGTATTTGTTTATTTTTGTGGGGGGGCCTCCCCTTGGGCACGGGCGCCCCCCCAAGGGGGGAATTGACCTGTTGGCCATTTCTGCCCCCCCTGGGGGCAGATGGGCCTATTTTTTTAGGCCCACCTGCCCCCAAGGGGGGCAGAAGCCACTTAGACACCAGGGATAGTGTGTGTGTTTGTGTGTGTTAGTGGATGGGGGGTGCCTTGGGAAACGGTCGCCCCCCACTTTGGGGGCACATGTACCGAGGCCATTTCTGCACCCCTTGGAGACAGATCAGCCTATTATTTTTAGGCTGATCTGCCCCCAAGGGGGGCAGAAGCCTCTTAGGCACCAGGGATAGTGTTGTGTGTGTTTTCTTGTTTTTTTTTGTTTGAGGGCTGTCCCCTTTGGCAAGGGTCGCTCCCCATGGGGACACACTACTAAAGGTATTTTCTGGCCTCCTTGGGGCAGACAGGCCTATTTTTTTAGTAGGCCCATCTGCCCGTATGGCAGAATCCACTTAGGCACCAATTTCTAAATGTTTGATGGTGGGGTGTTTGTCAACTGATGAAGTATTTGCATTTGTGATAAAAAATGTTTTCCTCCTTTTTGTTCTAGTTCAAAGCTTTTGCTTTATTTGCTGTGGCTCCTTGCGGTTTTGGCGGTGGTTGACCTGCAGTTTGCACAGTTGCATGTTTTAGGTAAGTAAAAACAATTTACTCCAAAGGAGTATTGTTGCCATGCATGAATGACATGTTTGTAGGGGGTGTACTAAATGCAGGATTGTGTGTGAAATTGTCCTTAGATTTGTTCACAATGATATTTGTTTTGTCTTATTTCTAATTTGCCTTTCTTTCTTTCTTTTTAGTTGTATATCATTGGTGATTGCTGTGTCTGTGCAGAGTAGTTGCTGGTGAATCAAGCTTTTTCAGGCAAGTGAGCGGTATAGTTTTTGAGTTTATAACTCTTACTAACAAAGCTACACTTTGTTACTTGTCTTACACAGTGCTGGTTTTTGGTGGTGAATTTGTCCAGTTAATTTTAGTAGGAGAGATCATGGCTAGCCGCAGGATGACCGCTCAGCAGGTGGTTGGTATGCTTTTTGAGTCATTGTCTGATCATGATTATGAGACGGACTCTGCATCTGAGGCAGAGGAGGAAGTGAGACATTCTGGCAGTGAAGTTTCTGTCGGAGAGGAATCTTCTGATGAGGAAGCCACACACAGTGCAGATGAAGGGCCTGTTTTAGAGGAGGACACTGATGTGCCAATAGTGCAGCAACCTGGGGCTGAAAGGTTTCCCGTTATAAGACCTGATGTCTGGGTTGCCCAAAACATGGAGCAGCCAGAGTTACCTGCCTTTACTGGTCTCCCGGGGTGTAACACCAATACAGAGAACTTTTTGCCTATCAATTTCTTTGAGTTATTCATGGATGATGTGTTTTTGGAAGAGATTGTTGAGCAGACTAATTTGTATGCGGAGCAGCATTTGAGGAACAACGCTGCTAGACTTAGGCCACACTCTAGAGCTGTCCAATGGATTCCCAAAAAGTTTTTGGGTTTGACTTTTTTGATGGGGTTAATAAGGAAGCCGTCACTGGCTTCTTATTGGTCTACTAGTCCCTTGATGGCAACAGCTATATTTCCTGCGACCATGAGTCGTAATCGGTATTTGCTTCTTCTTAGGATGCTGCATTTTGTTGACAATGCATTAGCCTTGCCACGAGATCACCCAGATTCTGACTGTCTTTTTAAGATTAGGCCTGTCCTTGATCATTTTGTAGATCGGTTCCAGACAAAGAGATAAGTGTGGACGAGTCTTTGGTCCTCTTCAAGGGTCGTTTGGTTTTTAGGCAGTACATTCCTAGCAAAAGGGCACGATGTGGAATTAAATTGTAAATGCTGTCTGAAAGTAGGACAGGATATGTGTATAGTTTCCGTGTCTACACTGGTAGGGATTCCAATATTGACCCCCCTGCTTGTCCTCCCACTTTTGGAGTTACTGAGAACATTGTGTGGTATCTTGGTAGACGACTGTTCAACAAAGGTCACCATTTGTATGTAGAGTGCAGTTGTTCAAGGAATTGTTTAGAGTGGACACAGTTGCTTGTGGCACAATCCGTTCTAACTGGAAAGGCTATCCAAGGGAGCTAGTCTGTAAAAAACTTGAGAGGGGACAGTGCTGTGCCTTGCGGAACGAGGAGCTGCTAGCTTTGAAATTTTCAGACAAGAGCGATGTCAACATGCTAAGTACCATCCATGATGAGAGTACTTCCCCCGTGACTGTTTGGGCCAGGTTGCTGAAGTGCGCAAACCTGTGTGCATTTTAGATTATAATAAGCACATGGGAGGTGTAGATAGAGTTGACCAGAGGTTGGAACCTTATACTGCTATTCATAAGTCTTACGTTTGGTATAAGAAGTTAGCAATTCACCTCTTCCACTTAGCAACCTTCAATGCTTTTATTGTGTTTAGGGATAGGTCTCCAGAGTCAAAGATGACATTTGTGAAATTTCAGGAGTCAGTGATAGAGAGCCTTACTGTGGTGGAACAGGCCAGAGTTCCTAGAGAAGCAGTGGTATAGGATGTGGCTAGATTGAAAGATCACCACTTTGCTGAGCACATTCCTCCCACACCCAAAAAAGACTTTCCAGCTAAGAAATGTAGAGTGTGTTTTCGAAGAAGTATCCGGAGGGAGACTCGAATGTACTGCCTAGATTGTCCTTCAAAGCCTGGGCTGTGTGTGGGTGGTTGTTTTAAGAATTACCACACCCAGAAGAATTTCTGGGAACAACCATGAGTGTAAACTCATGTCTGTTTTGTATTTTCATGTGTTCAGTTTCATGGTCAGCATTTCTGTCATGTACTTAGTTAGAGCTTTTGTGTTTGTAGTTTTGTAATTCTTTCTACTTAGTTAGGGGTTCCTCTGTTTAAAAAAAAAAAAAATGATGCCATTGTGTGTGGAGTGGGGCTTGGCTGAGAGTGTACATATTGACTTGCTGTTGGCTACTGCAACACACTGCCAGCCAAACACCAGTCCACACACTCCCATCAGCTGGTGTGATTGTTGTATCAGGCATGTGGGCGTATGTAAGTGATGGGCCCTTGAGTGGCGCTGTCTGTCGATGTGAGTGTTGTAATGTGCTGGGCCCGTGGCTGGCGGTGTGAATGGTCTTGTGTGTGTCATGTATGAAAGTTGTGTGAATGGACTGTAAAGCGGTTGGTGCCTTGTCGCGGCTTTACAGCTCACAAGCTGTGAGGCATTGGTTCAGTTTCTTGCCTTTCAGTTATTAACAGTGCATTTCATTTTTGTGAAAGCTCTTGTTAGTAAAATTTGATCCACTGAACCATCACTCACCCTCGTGCCAAATCCAACCAGTATGTGTGGTAAAAATGACAAAACCTGCCCGCTGTAATCAGGCGTCGCAGCACACCTGTGACATGCTAGGTGCCTCAGGTGGGACCCCGATGATGAAGCATGCCACCAACTTGGTTGGTGGGTAAGGGGTCTTTTTCACATAACCTAAGTGCGTTTCTTTTCACAATTTTTGTGTTTGCCACATCAAGGACGAATGTGGACACATCAAAACAATATATTACAAAACTACCTGTGCTTGGGGGGGAGAGGGCACCTATGTTTTTGGTCCTGGGTGTGGCCTTCATCTAGGGAAACCTACCAAACCCAGACATTTTTTAAAACTAGACACCCCAAGGAGTCCAGGGAGGTGTGGCTTGCGTGGATCCCCCAACATTTTCTTACCCAGACTCCTCTGTATACCTCAAAAATTGCTTTAAAAAAACATATTTTCCTGACTTTTCTTCGTAGGATCACCGTTCCAGCACATAATTCCTACTCCCCAGTGTTCCCCTCAGTCTCACAAGTAAAATGACACCTCACTTATGTGGGTCCCCAAAGCAGAGTCAGTCTAAAGATGTATAAAAGAATATGTCTTTATAAACTCTGCTATCCCCTCCATCTCCACAAGTTTTGGGCCTTATTCTGTTGCAGGCTCCTGGCCCACCCACACAAGTGAGGTATCATTTTTATCGGGAGACTTGGGGGAACGCTGGGTGGAAGGAAATTTGTGGCTCCTCTCAGATTCCAGAACTTTCTGTCACCAAAATGTGAGGAAAATACATTTGTTTAGCCAAATTTTGAGGTTTGCAAAGGATTCTGGGTAACAGAACCTGGTCAGAGCCCCACAAGTCACCCCATCTTGGATTCCCCTAGGCCTCTAGTTTTAAAAAATGCACAGGTTTGGTAGGTTTCCCTAGGTGGTGGCTGAGCTAGAGGCCAAAATCTACAGGTAGACACTTTGCAAAAAACAGCTCTTTTTTCTGTGATGTGTTCACGTTGTGTTTTGGGGCATATCCTGTTGCGGGCACTAGGCCTATCCACACAAGTGAGGTATCATTTTTATCAGGAGACTTGGGGGAACATAGAATAGCAAAACAAGTGTTATTGCCCCTTGTCTTTCTCTACATTTTTCCCTTCCAAATGTAAGACAGTGTGTAAAAAAGACGTCTATTTGAGAAATGCCCTGTAATTCACATGCTAGTATGAGCACTCCGGAATTCAGAGATGTGCAAATAATCACTGCTTCTCAACACCTTATCTTGTGCCCATTTTGGAAATACAAAGGTTTTCTTGATAGCTATTTTTTACTCTTTATATTTCAGCAAATGAATTGCTGTATACCCGGTATAGAATGAAAACCCACTGCAGGGTGCAGGTCATTTATTGGCTCTGGGTACCTAGGGTTCTTGATGGACCTACAAGCCCTATATATTCCCGGAACCAGAGGAGTGCAGCAGACGTAACAGTATATTGCTTTAGAAAATCTGACATTGCAGGAAAAAGTTACAGGGTAAAACGTAGAGAAAAATGTATGTTTTTTTCACCTCAATTTCAATATTTTTCTTTTTCAGTTGTTATTTTCTGTAGGAAACCCTTGTAGGATCTACACAAATTACCCCTTGCTAAATTCAGAATTTTGTCTACTTTTTAGAAATGTTGCGGTTTCTGGGATCCAGTGTTGGTTTCATGCCCATTTCTGTCACTGACTGGAAGGAGGCTGAAAGCACAAAAAATCGTAAAAATGGGGTATGTCCCAGTAAAATGCCAAAATTGTGTTGAAAAATTGTGTTTTCTGATTCATGTCTGCCTGTTCCTGAAAGCTGGGAAGCTGGTGATTTTAGCACCACAAACCCTTTGTTGATGCCCTTTTCAGGGAAAAAAACACAAGCCTTCTTCTGCAGCCCCTTTTTCCCATTTTTTTTAAAAAAACGAAATTTTCACTGTATTTTGGCTAATTTCTTGGCCTCCTTCTGGGGAACCCACAAAGTCTGCGTTATGAGGGCCTAAGTGAGAACTGCCCCAAATAGGCAAAAAAAGGCCAGGCACAGGAGGGGGAAAAGGCCTGGCAGCGAAGGGGTTAAGAGGTGTGAAAACACCCAGGACATCGGCACCAGCCTCTGATTTTTTTCTTGTTTCAGAGGAGGGTGTTTGGGGACGGGGCATGGGCAAAAGTGTCTCCTAGGTGTTTCCCTGCACAAGGCCACGCCGTCTCCAAGGCGTCACCCCCTCTTCACACTACGACATTTTTGTTTAAGCCGGCGGGTTGCTCGGTGTTCAGAATTCCTGGTGTATGGACTCTTGAGGACACATGAAAGCACACGGTGAGGTGCAGAGGAAGGGGGGGCCCTTAAGTAGGGTGACCAGGCATCCTGGATTTGCTAGAACAGTCCTGGTTTTCACCAGCCGTCCCTGCAGATTTTGGGAAATTTTGCTCATGTCCCGAGTCAACTGAAAATGGTGGGAGGTGCCTTTTTATGTTTTCCAAAGCAGGAATAGAGAGCAGCTGTTATAAGAAAGCCATTTAATTAACAGGCATAATACTGGCTTTAAAAATGTCATTTTATTTATGCTCTTATTCCTCTCTTGTAAGTCTATGCCATCATTCTGTGCCCTCGATTGAAGTGAACCTGTAGTCCTTCTTCTGTTGTGAAATTTCATGGTTTTTGGCTTTAAAATTCTGGTTACCCTAATCTTGAGGGACAAATGTGCCTACAGTTCCTCTGCAAAGACTTCCTTCCCAGTCGCATACTAAACAGGTAGCGACATAAAAGTGATGGGAGGTTTAAAAAAGTGTAGACCAACGATCTTTTCATAAAAAATGATGTCGTTCTTCCACCTTGTGCACAAACAGTTCCTCTGCAGCCTCGGTATAGCACTGGTTATTCAGAACTACGACCTCTGATTACAAGTGTAGCAGCGCCACCTAGTGCAAAACAGTTCCTCTGCCGCCTCCGCGGTACAGCTCAGGTTATTCAGAGGTATGGCCTCTGATTACAAGTGTAGCAGCGCCACCTGGTGTACAACCAGTTCCCCTGCAGCTTCCACGGTCCAACACAGGTTATTCAGAGGTATGGCCTCTGATTACAAGTGTAGCAGCGCCACCTGGTGTACAAATAGTTCCTCTGCTGCCTCCACGGTACAGCAGAAGATGTTCAGAGTATGGCCTCTGATTACAAGTGTAGCAGCGCCACCTGGTGTACAACCAGTTCCCTGCAGCCTCCACGTTATAACACAGGTTATTCAGATGTATGGCCTCTGATAAGAAGTGTAGCAGCACCACCTGGTGTACAAATAGTTCCTCTGCAGCTTCCACGGTACGGCACAAGATGTTCAGAGTACGGCCTCTTATTACAAGTGTAGCAGCGCCACCTGGTGTACAAACAGTTCCTCTGCAGCCTTCACGGTACAGCACAAGATGTTCAGAGTATCGCCTCTTATTACACATGCAGCAGCGCCACCTAGTGTTCAAACAATTCCCCTGCAGCCTCCACGGTATAACACAGGTTATTCAGATGTATGGCCTCTGATAACAAGTGTAGCAGCACCATCTGGTGCACAAATAGTTCCTCTGCAGCCTCCACGGAACAGCACAAGATGTTCAGAGTATGGCCTCTTATTACACATGGAGCAACGCCACCTAGTGTGCAAACAGTTCCTCTGTAACCTCCACGGTGCAGCACAAGATGTTCAAACGTACCACCTCTTAGTACAAATGTAGGGTCTTGGCAGATGACATCCATTCACCTGCAGGGTTCTGTCTCTGACATAGGCGCAGTCCCCAAAGTCTGTTATTGTACATGAAAGAAAGGGAAAGAGAGGGAGAGAGAGCAAGAGAGAGAGAGAGAGAGAGAAACAGAACTTACCAATCTTAACTATAAGGACATTAGACAAAGGCGAGATACTGAGAGGGAAGTCAATACTGGGAATGCATGAGCAGTCATGTATAGAGAGTGAGATCATGCTTAGGAAGATGAGACGAGGTACAACTGGTTATGCACAGAGAGTGAGGGCATGCACAGAGCGTTATTTATAGAGAGTGAAGTCATATATAGGAAGTGATTTATGGGGTATGAATCCATGTAGAGGGTGCTATGTATAGAGAGTGAGGCAATCCACAGGGCTATATGTATATTGAGTGAAGTCATATACAGGGAGTTATGAATAAGGAATGAGGCCATGCAAATGAAGTTATGTGTGGGGAATGAGGCCAAGCACAAAGTGTTGTGAGTGGGGAGTGAGGTCATGCACGGAGAGTTATTTATAGGAGTGAAGTCATACATAGGGAGATATATATAGGGAGTGAGTCCATACAGAGGACCCTATATATAGAGAGTAGGGCCATGCACAGGAAGTGAGGTTTTGCACAGGCAGTTATGAATATGGAGTGAGGCCACACACAGGAAGTTATGTATATGGAGTGAGGACATGCATAGGGAGCAAAACAATGCATAGGGAGTGAGGCCATGCAAGGGAGTTATGAATAGGGAGTGGAATCATGCGTAGGAAGTTACACATAACACACCTTTATCAGTGTTAGGAATGAGGTCTTATCTGGAGGAAGTGAATCTGTCAGAGCTCATACCCTGGGAGTGAGCTCTATTGAGACGGTAACACAGAGCAATGTATAACCATGTGCAAGAGAGAAACTCATTTTTTGTGATAACAAATCTATCCATACCAAGAGAATCCATAACCTGTATTTTTAAAGCCCACCTTAGCCCCTGTGTCATCCTGGCACTGTTTGAGAGATGTTTATCTCTATGCAACTTAGTGAGACCCATCTTATCAACCTCAGAAAGCTAAAAGGCTGAGATTCCGACTGTGACTTTGAGGTTATAACACATATCCTGTGGGGATGTATCCGTCCACTGAGTCACAAGACCCACTAGATTAGATGGAATTCTAACTCAGTCAGGAGGGCATTTCCTCTGGTATCAAGAACAGATTTTTAACTCATTTTTAGGGAGAGCTATCAGTGCCAGGAATGCAATTCAATATATAGAGTGTCAGGATGGAAATGTCCCTTGCATGGTGACAGACATGAGCCCTGTGTTTAGTGCCCCAGCTGCAAAGATGTCTGGATCCCTGGTGCTGATTGTTGTTGTCAAGTGTGAACACAGATCATGTGTGTGCACTATGGCATAGGCCTGTTTCATGGATTCCGGTCTTGTTGGACCAGAATGAGCTGAAACAACAAGTGAGGGGCTCTACGCCCAAGAGAACAGAGCACCCTTGTAGTCTATCAAGTCAAATTTCCCCTTGAGAATTCAACACTCCACACTCATAACTCACTGAGACCACTCACTCAACCCTATCATAGCACTCTATTTATCACACAGTGTACGCAAGATTAGTACCACCTAAGTATCAGATTGGGAAGAGTTTTAACATCAAATATGCCAAAACACATCCAGTTTTTAATGGATAAATGATGACATAGGATTAATCATCTAGCTGTCAGCTGACAACGTCTATAACCAGTCTTGGCAGTAATTAAAAACATAAACAGGTATAGCACAAACAATACCTAAAAGATATTAAAAAACAAATGGCTAAAAATGTACAACATACTTTTAGGACTAAATCAGATGAACTTTGGGTGTAATAGATGATAATCATTTGGGAACATCATGGTATCTCAGATTATGACTCAAACAGATTTGTAGTGGAAAAAGACATATGTATGTTGGCTTATGTATTTCTCCATCTTATATTTTTAACCATTTGATGGTTCCGAAAGATTAGAGATTGCAAGTGAGATGTCTACATTCTGAGTTTTCTACCTCCTGTACTGCCTTTGCCCCCATAGATTGTAGGTTACACATGTGACCTCTACATCCTGTGCAGCCCTTGCCCGATAGCTTGTAGGTTTCATATGAAATGTCTACATCCGGTGCAACCCTTGCTCCCACAGATTGTAGGTATCATATGAGACCTCTACATTCTGTGAAGCCCTTACCCTGATAGATTATAGGTTTCATATGAGATGTCTACATCCTCTGCAGCTCTTGCCCAATAGATTGTAGGTTTCATGTGAACCGTCTACATCCTGTGCTGCTTTTGCCCTTATAGATTGTAGGTATCATATGAGACGTCTACATCATGTGCAGCCCTTGCCCTGATAGGTTGTTGGTTTCATACGATGCGTCCTCTACATCCTATCCAGCAGTGTACTCATTTCAAGGTGCTCTTTAATATCCATTGTGCTCTCTGTAGTAAGACTCCTAAGTTCAGCACACAGAAATTGGCAAAGTGTATTGTCCCAAGACACATTCACTCAGCTGCCTCAGTACTTCCCTGTACACCCGCCTTGGCATTCTGGCTTCCTGTCTTATTTCTTTCCATTTACAATTAATTTACAATTCAGTGGCTATTCCGCTGCAATCAGCTCTTAATTTAGAAAGACTGGTTTATACCCCTGGGTTAATTACTCTCTGGACCCCACAAAAAGAACATGCGGTGGACCTGCTCTGCCACTCCAAGTATTAAAGGTGCGAACAGGGTGTGTGTGACATAGTACATATCCTACCTGACTGCCCTGCCCACACATGGCATATGGAATAAGATAGGGAATACGTCATCAAGACCCTTGAGATCCCACTAACATTATGACAAAATCTGACACAACTGCCCTCCCTTCTTTACAATCCATGTTTGGTGCTTTCTCTCTACACACTCACTACAGCCAAGAATTGCATCCTACGCCACTGGTGATTACCGCACCTACCACCCGTGATGAGTGGACCAGTGCTCAAAACCAATTCACAAGAAAGACTCACACACAAAGTACAGGGTAGGATGGATGTTTATTTAAAGGTCTGGTCACACTTTCTGGACAGTAGCAGTTAACATGCATTGGTAGGGTGGCACCCATGGGAGACTGCCCATTACTACACTCCCGGTCCCTTCACCTGCCCCTCTTCCTGCTCCACCCACCTATTACAATCCACCTTCCCTCAATGACCTACACCTGGGACCTCTTTAATGAGGCCTTAGCGGCACACTGCGCCACCAGAAAATCATTATTTGTGATGCTCCAGTGGCGCATTGTGCCAACTCATGTCTAGAAGGCCAGGTGTTGGAAAGTGGAACATTGGTAAGAGCAGGTAAGTACCTACACTTAGCAGTAGGCCACTAACCCCCACTAGGTTCAGTTAGGTCTCAATAAATTAACCCCAGCTCAACCTCATGGTAGCTTGGCAACGAGCAACAAGCCTTAACTTATGAGACAAGGGCCCTCATTATGACTTTGACGGTTCTCTGACTGCTGTGGTGGAGGTGGCAGTCGCACCGCCGTGGGCCCGGAAGAGCAGACCACCATATTATGACCATGGCAGTGTTCCGACTGGAACACAGCCAAGTCGCCGCCAGTCGTACCAGTGCGGGTAGTCCGCCGCAGCTGGCGGTAGGCATCTCCAGCAACCGCATTTCACCGACCATATTACGAGGTTGCACCCGCCAGGATTTCCGCCACAGTTGCCCCGCGACGAAAAGGCTAGCGGAAACGAACCAGATAAAAGGGGACACTCGCCTTCAGGAACACAGGCACGTCTGCATCCATTATGGAACCCGAAGTGGAAGTCTTCCCAAAGCTCCTATTGGCAATACGACTATGTGCAGATATATTAATCTGAAAATCGGAAAGAATAAATAAATATATACAAAGAGGCCTTCTTGCCAGTGAAAATGTATTGTGTGCTCCAGGTACACAGGGCAATGTCCATGACTCCAACTTGACTCCTGATTGCAAAGTGGCTTCCACAGAGCAGGGGCATCAATGGGGCATGCAGGCACCTCAGGGGTGAGGTGGAGGTCAGAGGTGGAGGTTTGGGTTTTGATGGGGGGTCCTTAGGCAGAGGTCTCGAGGGGGGGTCCCTTAGGTTGGTTTGGGGTGTGGCTTTTGTCCTGACTTTAGATTTTGGGGGAGGGGGCTTGGCTTTTGATTTGGGAAGGGTAACCTTGGCCTTGGTGGGGCAGATGTCTTAGGTGGGGGAGGGACATGGCTGGCACCAGGTGCACTATGGGAGGCTTGGGAGGTGGATGGAAGGGGTTTTGGAAGTGGAACAAGGCACTTGGAGGGCAGGGACTGGGTCAGTGGGAGGGAACAGGGAAAACTCATGCCGGAAACCTTTCTTAGGTGTACAAGGTTGGGAATGGGAGTGACGTTTGGAAGTGAAGGTAGAGAGAGTGGTAGTGAGGTGTGTACGGTGATGTGCCTTGGGTGCAGGTGCGAGTGTGGATTTCATGTGTGTGCTGTGTGACTGCTGGGTGTGGGACTGTGGGCACCTAAGTGTAGTGGGAGGAGATGCAGACAGATGGCAGGGGGATGTGTGAATGTATGTTGTGGTGGTGTGCGCAGGTAGGGTAGATGTGCAGCATGTGGGGTGTTGACAGTTGTGCTGAGTGAACATGTGGTGCATATGGGGTGCATGCATGGGGATCTGCTACAGTGGTGACGGTGGGAATGAATGCACTTGTGGCAGGATCTGGGACTGATGATGTGGTGACTGCAGGTATGAGTGTAGTGCCTGTGTAGTGCCTGTGAGGGGAGAGGTGGTTGGGAAGTCCATGTAGGGAGTGGATGTTGGTGGGTCTGCATCTGAATGTTGTGTGTGTGCATGGAGGTGGTGTCTTTTGTGGAACCTGTGTTTGTCCTTGCGATCTGGGTCTGTTGATGTGAGCTCATGTTGGTATGAAGGTGTGCCATGGATGGTTGAGGGGAGAGGCATATGGGATTGGGAGCAGGTAGTTGTAAGGGGGACAGAAGAAGAAGGAACACTAGCTATTGTCAATGTGGAAGCCAGAGCCTGAAACGATCTCTCCAGGGCAGACAGGGCATGTGAATGCCTTTCTGGTAGGCATTCGACTGCTGCTTCTGTGATGCCAGTGCCTTGATGGCATTCACGCTGATTTACTGCCCCACAGAGATGGACCTCAGGAAGTCAATATCCTCCTTATTGAGGGCAGCAGAGCTGGCAGGGGCAGAGATGCCTACGGCGAAGCAGATGCCTACTCTCCTTGGTGAGTGGGCACGGGCAACTGAGTGGAGAGCTACAGGGAGGGTGGTGCTGGTAAGGGGGGTGCCAGACAAGGATGGTGTTGGGATGGTACCAGATGGGTCCTCCACTGCCAGGAAGCGTCCATCGGAGGAATCCAAAGATGATGTTGTCAATCCTGTCTCCCTTGTGGCATTCCCCTCGCCCTTCATTCCACTGGTATCCTCATCTCCACTGGTATCAGCCTCCTGGGTCCCGTGGGATGCTGCTTCCCCATTCCCCGATGCCCCTTCTCCTTCACCTGATGATGCTGATGCACACAAAGATAAAGATGGAGAGGGTGGCAGAGAAAGACATGGTGCAATGGGTCAATAACAACCCTATATTCACACAGAGACACAACAACATTATCTGCTAATATGCCATGGCAGGCCATGCCCTCACGTATACATGCCACAACAGTAGGACATCATGGGGGATACCACAGCCATGCTGTAAAAACTACCAATGTTGGAACATTAGAACTCATGTACTTAATGAGGAACAACTTAGTCAAACTTACACAGTACCTGGAACATTCCCCTGGTCATGTATGGGGACATTTCCAGTACACCGTACTCAACAGAATCCTGCATCTGTAGTTAGCATGCCCACTAAATCCGTTGACAAATAGCACAGTGACATTTGGCCCCATTGTACCCATCTACACATACAGTACATGGCAGCTGATTGAGGACACACTAATAACCTCACTCACAGTGGTGGGCTGATAGTGATGGCAATGCTCCTCACCTCAC
Organism: Pleurodeles waltl; assembly: GCF_031143425.1. Classification (NCBI taxonomy): domain Eukaryota; kingdom Metazoa; phylum Chordata; class Amphibia; order Caudata; family Salamandridae; genus Pleurodeles; species Pleurodeles waltl. The sequence continues at coordinate 1,173,268,786 of NC_090439.1, forward strand.
TTGTACTGATGCTGATGGTAAGAGCTTGGATCAGGAACCCCGTTGAAGGTCACCACACAATTCCAAAATTGGAAGTAACTGCCCACATATTTCCCTGCCTGCATGGTATGGGAACACATTTATGAACCAATCCCGCCAGGGTGGCTGATACCCATAGTTGGCGTGCTACTAACAATGACCTACGCTGCATCATTTCACTAGTTTGAAACCCAAAGCCAAGCAGGGAGAACATCATTGAGGTGTCAGTGTGTACTACCTCCTTGTGGCTTCTGTGCTGCCCTCAAGCGCCCATCCACCTCAGGGTAGGCCAATGCCAAAATGCGGGCCATTGGTGGTAAGACAGGCACCCTTCCCTCGTTTGGAGGACATCACCAGGTGGGCCGCTGCAGTCTTGTGGGCTTAGCGTCTCCGGTCCTCCCACCTCTTTTTGCAGTACTCCACTGGGCATTGACCCCCAGGGTCCGCATTTGCTTAGCGATGGCATGCCATATCCCCTTCTTTTGATGGGCGCTGACCTGCATGGGTGAAACAGACAGAAGGACAAAATCATGTAGATTGGCATTACAGGGTCAGCAGTGGACTTCACACATCCAACACATTTGTTGGCCACAGTCACATGCCCTCACGCCACTAACCCTCAGACTCCTCACCCATCTCTATGCATCCACTCCATCTGCCTCGTCCTAACTCCTTACTTCCTCACACGCATCACAATCACACATGACAGTGACATGAGACTCACCTGCTTCTCTGGTGCCCCATATAACTATCCATACGGGGGTAGGACCCCATCCACAAGCTTCTCTAGCTCCTCCTGGGTGAAGGCTGGGGCTCTGTCTCCTGCAGGATGTGGCATCTTGGCTTCCAGAGTCAGACCACATCAGCACACGCAGTAGAGGTCTTGCTTGCACGAGTGTCAGGAGTCAAGTGACCAATGTGACAGAAAATGGCGTACATGACCACACCACCGGCGGTGATCACCATTGGCCCCATTCTCCCATAGGCAACAATGTCATCCAATGAGGTATTGCACGGCGGTTCAGACTGCCTTCTGCCATGACATCTGACGCCGGCAAAATGAGGTCACTACCAACTGTCCTGTGCATACAGGACAGTCAGCTGCCATTTTACATGCAAAAAGTGAATAGTACATGAATTTTATGTGCGTCATGGATGACATGTAGTGACTAATGCGTAGATTGACAATGTCAACACATTGCCTACATCACTGTTTGACTACTCCTCTCTCCTGTTCCCAGATAGGGTGCGATGGTGATGATGAGACATTCCCCTGTGTACCGGCCCGTAGTTGACCTGGCTACCCTGGAGGAGAGGCACGTCATTCAGACTGTCAGACCATCATGGAGCTGTGCAGCCAGTTGGAGCCTGATTTTTTGCCTGACATACATCATCCCTATGCCATCCCTCTCTTAGTGCAGGTGTTGTCTGTCCTCCACTTCCTGACCTCAGGGTCGTTTCAGATGACAATGGGCGTGACAGCAGGGATGTCACAGCCGATGTTCAGCAATGCTTTGAAGGAACTACTGTCTGCTTTGTTCAAACTTCTGCCCTCCTACATCATGTTCCCTCAAAATGTGGATCTGACCACTGTAAAGGCTGCCTTCTACAATTTGGCACATGTTCCTCATGTGATAGGGGCCATAGATGGCACCTACATTGCTTTAGTGCCAGCCAGGAAGAATGACCAAGTGTACAGGATTTGAAAAAACTTTCATTCTGTTAATGTGCAGGTGCTGTGCTCTCGCTGACCACCACATCATGCAGGTAACTGCCAGGTTCCCTGGTTCTGTACATGACTCACACATTATACGGAACAGCAACGTCCCACACATTCTGGCACAGCTACAGAGGGACTGGTCATGGCTCATTGGTAGGTTTCTGATAGGAGGTATGTCCCTGTCATCTCATGTCAATTCACAATCTACCCTGTGTCCCCACCGGTATTGAGATGTGTCCTACCTTTATGCACACAGGTGACTCTGGATACCCCATTATTCCCTGGCTGCTGACACCTGTGAGGTATCTGAAAACAGATGTCAAACACCATTTCAATGAGACCCACAGCAGGGTGAGGCGTGTCATTGAGTGGACCTTTGGCCTACTGAAGGCCAGATTCCGCTGTCTACATGTGTCCGGAGGTGCCCTACTCAACAAACCACTTGAAGTCTGCCAGATCGTTGTTGACTGGTGCATGCTGCACAATCTAGCCCTGAGACTTCACATCCCATTGCTGGATGCAGAGGAGGTGGCAGCTGGACCAGTGGCTGATGAAGGGGACATAGTGAGTGATGAGGAGGAAGATAACGCGGATGCAGCTGGCTCCAGAGCAGACTCGATCCAACAATACTTTCCATGAGAATCAGGTATGTGTCATGTGTGATGTATGTTACCTGTACTCCTGTGTGCATTGTACCATATCTCCTCTTGGTGTCTGTCATCAGTGGAGGCGTTGAGTGCAGCTCACCCTCTGGGTGGGTTGGGGGGGACATTTTGCCCATCAGAGGAGGTGTTTCTGTACAAATGTGAGTGCTCTGTCCACTGTGCTGTTGTGTAGCATCACTCATGAAATGTTTTGTCCATGTGCTATGTTCCCTGTACTGCTTTGCTAACTGCAGTTGTCATGCCAAGGATAGCGGTCCACAATGGGACAATGTGTCACCCAAATTTTACAGCCTGTGAAACATGTTTTAGGTGAGATTTGTCAGCTGTGAGGGAAGGACTATTGGGTATGGATGTCTTGGAAAAATGGACCTGACATCGGCATATAGTTTGTGAGTCCACATGCTAACTCACACAAGGGATTACAACAGTGTTGAGGGGCCTACAGTGTCTCCTATAATGATAGTTTTCCCTGTCTTGGTCTATTTGCAGGGCATTCGTGTGGTGCAACTCTGGTTCCTGCCTTGCCTGGTGGCTACCTTGACACATGAATCCAAATTGTCTCTACCCTACCATCAACCTTGCTGCCTATTGTTCCCCCTTCTGTCTATCTCACAGACATTTGAAGGACAATGGTTTGATTGTGATGACATGTCATTCAAATGTGATTATTACCCAATCCAATAAAGACACATAGGCAGTAGCTGTGCTCAAAGGTGTTTAATGTTACACACAAGGGCAATGTGTGATGAGTGGGGTCATGGTGGGTGTAATCATCTGAGTAGTTGCCCAGCTGTAGGTAGTACAGGTCCAGTATCCAAGGGGGAATTAGTAAATGGAGCCATGACAGTGGACAGTCAACAGGGTGTGTCAGTGGCAGACAAGGGAGAATTTTCAGGAGAGGCTCACTTCCTGGCAGTGGTCTTGGCATCAGGTCCTGCATGATGTCTGGATGGACCTCCTCACTTGCATGGGGTTTCCTCAGCTACACGGAGAGGGGTGCTGGTGGTCTGTGGGTCCTCTAGCAGGGCCTCCATTCCACTAGCTGCAGCAGACGTGGAGTGGTCATTTGGAATGTGGCTAGTGAAAGGGTCCTGCTGGTGGGTGAATGACGCATGCAGGATGGTGGTCAGTTCCTTCAGTACCCCTACAATGGAGGCCATGGTGGCATTGAGGGTCTGCCACTGATGCGTGGCCTCCTTGTGGTGATCCCTCTGCAGCTACTGGTTCTCTTGGATATTGAGAGGATCTTGCCCTTAGTGTTCTGGGACTGGTGGTTGCTTCCAGGACTTGGGTGATGGCCTCCCAGCCAGTCCTTTGTTATGGGTGCCCCATCCTTTGGGCCACAGGTGCCCTCCTACTGCCCTTGGACCCCTGTGTCTGTGCCCCTGGCACAGTGTGCCCACTACCAGTTGCACCAAGACCTTTATCGTCTTGGCTGTGCAGCCTTGACTCTGGTCCCTGTACTGTGGGGCACACTCCTGAGTGACCTGTCCTTGGGACACATGTGTAGGGATGTAGGGTTGACTGTGCTGTGGTAGCCACATGGGAGGGGGATGTGTCTAGGGTGGGGCTGGTGGTGGTGGACTGACCAGTTGTCCCAGATGGGCCAGGCAAGCTGTCAACTTCCAGATATCCACTGCAGACTTCATCCTAGGGAGGGCTGTCTCTGGCATGGGCTGAGGGTAGCAGTGACAGCGGGACCTGTGGATGGGTAGGGAGGGAGTTACAATATGGATATGTATTTGTTGGTTCATCATCAGGTACTTGGAGTAGCTTGACTTGCTTCCTAGTGACAGCAATGACAGCGGCAGCACTGCAGACGTTGCTAGCGTATGACATGCTGTGACATTGTTACAATTTGGCATTTCAGTTTGATGATTGTGGATTGCATTGCTGTCATTGCCATGTGTTGGTACTCTGTAGTGGCATCCAGTTGGTGTGACATGTGCTATGGTTTTCCGTGCAGGTGTTCCACTGTGAAGTGGGACTGTACATTCTTGATATGTGGGGAGTGATGATTTGTGGGATTTGTGCTGCTTGACATAGTGTTTGATATCTGTGCATTAGTGTGGGACTGTGTGGGGATAGTGGCAATGCAGTGGTGTGGCATACAGAGAAGGGGTGTGGGGTGAAGCGGCGCAGAAGTGTGCAATGGGATGGATAAGGGAGTGATAGGTGGTGAGTAAGCAGGCTGGGCATGAGTGGTTGGTGGCTGGTGGGTGTTGTCAACTGACCAGAGTCGAGTCCTCCGGTGATTCTCATTCTGGCACCTTGATGCCATGGAACGCACCTTCCCCTGTATGTCGTTCCACCTCTTCCTGATGTCCTCCCTTGTTCGTGGATGGGTGCCCACTGAGTTGACACTGTTGACGATCCTCTGCCATAATTCCATTTTCCTGAATATCGAGGTTTGCTGGACCTGGGTTCCGAACAATTGTGGCTCTACCCTGATGATTTCATCTACTATGATCCTCAATTCATCCTCAGTGAAATGTGCAAGAACGTGGTGGTTGTTGTTTGGGAGTGTTGTGTGTGTAGGGTGGTTGGTGGAGTGGGGTTGCTTGGTTGTGTGTGCTGGTGGTATCTGGTGTATGTGTGCAGTGCTGAGGTGTGTATTGTGTTGGTGACACAGTTGTGTGGCGTGTGATGTTTTGAATGTGTGTTGGTGCCTATGGTTTAGATGTGCAGTGTCCTCCTTTGGTGTGCACTTCGGTCTTTGGTTTGGTAATTGTGGTTGTAAAGGATTGCGGGTGTGTGTGTGTTATATAGTACAGTTAGCGGATGTGTGTGTCGTGTGTGTCTGGTGTTGGGTATTCAAACTATCTAATGTGGTGTCAGGTTCTGATGGAGGTCGTGTTTTGACAGCAGCGGTTTTGCACTGCCAATGGTTTACAGCCATGCAATGACCACTGTGCTGGTTTGTGGGTCGTAACATGGAGGGTCGGATGTTTTTGCCGTTGTGGTGTTGGTGATGGCACTGTCTGTCTCCCACCCTCAGTCGACCTGGTGGTATCGGATTTGTGGCTGTTTTTGAGCATCCTTCAGTTTGTGTCTCGTAATACGGCAGTCACTGTACCGCCATTACTGGCGGTCTTTTGGCAGCCGCCAGCACGGTATTCTTGCTAAAAGACCACCAAAGTCGGAATGAGGGCCAAAGGGTGAAAAGCATTCAAATATCACAAAAAAAGTAATTCAATAAAACACAGGAAACAGTTTAAAAATCCAAAACCAACTTATAAGAATAGGAACTATTTTTTTATCTTTTATTTGACACCAAAATGAATAAAATCGGATGATGGCAACCAGAAATATGAATATTTAAAGAATTAATGTTTTCTAGTGCATAGAAACAAAAAGCGCCAATCTGGTCATCTGGTAGCACTTCGACAAGGGATAAAGTCAATGCTTCAGGATGACCGCGATGGAGCCCTGCTCAGATACAGCAAGAGAAAAGCATCGGTCAAAAGTTTACCTTTGGACTTAGTCATTTTCTTGAAGAGTTTCTTCAGCGGGTCGAAGTCAAAAATCTGATCTGACCTCCCTGGAGCCCTCTTTGGATACACGTCACAGGAGACCTTGGTGAAGATTTCTACGTTAGAACTTAGACTATTTTTGGGGACAAGCATCTTCATCCGGGCAAAGCTGAATCTTGATCCAACATCCCTGGAGGCCTCATCGGATACGCTGTGAGGGAAGTACAGGTCAACTTTTTACCTTTGGACTTAGTCACTCTTTTGGAGCCCACAGTGAAATCCTGGAAGTCAGGATGTCTGGAGCTTTTCAGCTGGATGAACCTGCAAGTCAGGCCGGGTCTCGGTCAACGGAAGCCGGCTTGACTCTCAACGACTGGTCGGTCCCTTTATGGAGGTTTTTACCAAAAGTTCCCCAATCTTCTCCAAACTTCTTGATCTTCTTCCAGAAGGTCTTTGAAGATCTTTTAGAAGTCCATAGTTCACCCCAAGGTTACATAAGCTCTGAGTTGTTCCTTGAGGGGTTAGGAGTCCAACTCCAGAATGCACCTAGCCCAATCTACAAAATGACCACTGGACACTGATCAGCTGATCAGTTTCTTCACAATTTGAAGCAGGGGAATCTGGTTAGCTATTTTTCACCTGTTGAAAGCAGGGAGTCCCTTCTGGAACCAGTTGAAGGCGGGCAAAGTCCATTTTGTGATGAAGCTCAAGTGTACAGCTGGTACAGTCCTTCAGAGTGCAGTGTCCAGGTGCAGGTCAGGGGTCCAGCAGGGCGTCCTTCTTCTTCTGATGTTCTTCCTTTTAGGGATCTGAAGTGTGGGTGCAGCTCTGCCATATGTATCCTTGCTCCTGGGGTGAACACCAGGGGGGCTGGTTGTCCAATCACAGTCAGGCTTCTTCCCCCTTTAATGACCTCTTCCTGGGAAGTGTGGCAAAAATGAATCCCAGGGAGAAACATTATTCAAAAATCCAACATGTCTGAAAGTGATTTTTGTCTATTAGATCTTGCTGAGCCCACGCACTGGTGTGGGTAATAATCCTGAACACATCCCTCTCCTGCCCTCTCTTAATCTAATCAAGAGGGCACCTAATTGTTTGGGGTTGCAGGAAATGGGGGAGGTTCTGAGCTACTCCAAATGTCCTTCCCTTTCTTTGAAGACCAGTTTAACTGCTCTCCCCCCCATCCTGTTTCACCATCTGTTGAGCCAGAGCTCCTCCTCCAGGCACATCCTTTTTGTTCAGCCCAGGCCACTTCACACCTCATCAAAGCAACCTGGCCAGGCTGCCAGAGGCTGGCCAACCAGAGAAGGGCACTACAGAGCTGAAGATGGTAACTTTCAGGTGGAGTTTTTTAATTAAAATAAAGTCTCCCAATGTTAGCCTATGGAGGCAATTCACTACGGTGAGGGAAAAACAAATTTGGCTGTTTTACCTCACCAGGGCTTATAAAACAATTTGTATAAGGTCCCTGCTTATAGTTACATGGCACCCAACCCTAAGGGCACATAGGGCACAACTTAGGGGTGACTTATATGTAACAAAAAGATAGTTTAAGACTTTGGAAGTACTTTCAATTCCAAAGTCGAATTTGCATATAACTTTAGTCTAAAAGCAGCCAGCTAAGCAGGTTTGCTTTTAAAATGACACTGGGCACCTCAGCAGTGTACCTATGGCTGCACTACCTGTGCTGGTGTTCTTAAACCTACATGCCCTACTATATACTAGGGACTTATAGGTAGGTTAATACTGCCAATTATAATTAGCCTAATTTGCATATCCACGTAACACATAGTACTGGCCCTGGGACTGGTAAGCAGTACCCAGGCCACAGCCAAGAGCCAGTAACCACCAGCATCTGTCAAAAAAGCTTGGGGGTGACCAGGGCACAAAGGAGGACTTTCCTACACCAGGCAAAGCCACCTTGCATGGGTTTTCATGACCTTGTGAATATGGTCCCTTTTCACGCATAACACTGCATGAAAGAGGTGTTTCATGGGAGTTGCTGGGGGTGTTCCCACGCAACACCCATGGAACCCAAAGGAATCTGATGCATTCCCAGGTTTACAAGTCTGGGAATGCGTCAGATTCCTACACCACCTCAGGGGTGGTGTAAGAGTGATGCAATGGAGAACACTAACTTTATTTCTCCCAGTTTTAAGGTTTCGCTTTTGCTTGTGTTCTGTGCTTGCGAAATCTTTTGTGGATTAAAAAAAATCTTAAAAGGGGCTTAGAAGCTGTCTCTTACTTACCTGAACTTACCATTGGCTTAGTGCAATGTTGCTCTAATTTACATGCTTCTGATTGGCCAGCACATCATCTGCTTTCACTTCCTGCTCTTCGCTGCTTTGCCGTCCTGCCGTCCATGCTGTCCGGTGGCTCCTGGACCAAGTACTCCTTCCAGTCAGTGCCATTTGCTAATGGCCTGTCTCCTTGCATTGGGTACTCCACTGTGAAGGTACTTTTTTTTCTTTACACATGAAAACTCAATTGCCACTCCCGCCTTCCTCCCATTGCCCCACAAAACAAAACGCTCTTTTGTCCCGTCTTCAGTGCAGTAGTCAGAGATGGATTGATACTTGCATTTCTACCTTGTCACTTCACAGGAAGCAGTAGAAAAATACTCAAAAAAATCCAGTGATGTGGTTGTTGAAGCCGGCTTTGCTTTGATGCCTTGTGAGCATTGCAGTACCTGCTTACATGAACCATTTCCCCATGCTGAGTCAAGGAGTGTTCCAGGTCTTACATCTGGAAAACCACCCAATTGCCATGCGTACCTGTGCAGCCCATGTTAAATATAGACACATTCTATTACAGTCTAAGGATTATCATGTTTTTTCAGCTCTACTTAACAGCACAACATGATTTCCAAGGTACCACACTGCGGGGTTGGGGTTAAATATTCTATTTATTTTAATTCTCAAGTCTTGGCATTTGCAAGGTAGACCTTTGCCATCAGATACTAAAGAAAATACATAAGGGAAGTACCATCTTGCCTGGCATGTTACCCCCATATTTCACTGTATATCTGTTGTTTTAGTTGTATGTGTCACTGGGACCCTGCCAGCCAGGGCCCCAGTGCTCATAAGTGTGCCTGACTGTGTTACCTGTGTTATGACTAACTGTCTCACTGAGGCTCTGCTAGCCAGAACCTCAGTGGTTATGCTCTCTCTTTGCTTTCCAAATTGTCACTAACAGGCTAGTGACCAATTTCACCAATTTACATTGGCATAAAAATACCCCACATAAACAGTTCGGCATAAAACGAAGCCAAGAAAGGCCTCCCAGTGGCAGTACTGCCGGAGAGGTGTTTATATCTGAGGGCCTCTGTTGCCTGTAAGCTAATGAGTCTGTCACTATGGACGCTGTGCTCTACTTTGCGAATTTTTGCATCCTAATGCTTTCTGGGACATGTAGTCCTATTCACATCAGCTGATCCAATGAAACACAAAGTCTATCTTGGAGAGGGTAATTTAAAGAGTATAAATATAGGATTAAGAGGCTAAACTGTAAATTCACTTCAAGTTATACTGTATATACCTTTTCATGCTTGGTATAATTACAGGCCGTTATTGTTAAAACCAATGTTGGTTAAGTTGGGAATATTTTTTAATAATAATGGATGGTATTCGCTTTTTCTTGGCACTCGATTTAGTTAACCATTTTTGTTGTGGACTCTTTAGATTTGTAAAAAAATATTTTTAACAGTGATGTGGTTATTGTGTACTATAGTGTTCTGTTGAACTTTATTAATTTGTTTAAAGGAAAACTCAGACACTTTTAAACAATGGTGTGGTACTGAAAGCCATTTTATTACTTTAAAACATATTGCACAGAAACTCAACTGCTGTGCAAGATGTAAAAAAAACATTGACAAAGCTACTAGATTTTATGTAGGGAAATCATATTAGCTTTGCCAATGCTTTTTTCCTCTTTCTATGTGTGCTCCATTCTGTGGCACACATAGAGGAAAACACCCCTTTTGATTGTTTTTATGCAGGAAGGTCTCGCTTCCTGCAAAAAAAAAAAAAAAAAAACATCCCCACGTTGCAGGCATCCATGTGCAAGGGTGCCTATGTTGGTTCCAGGTAGCTATTTGTGTGCTAATGCAGGGGGAGAGGACCGAAATGTACTGTATCTTGTAGATACAGGATATTTCTGCCCTTTCCTGGTGGTGCATGGTGGAGCAGCAAGATACTTGGTGCACCACCCAGCGCCACGGGCCTTGTAACTGAGGCCCCTGGTGTGGCTGCACACAATACATAGAAAAGCCACATAAGTGCAGTTTACCCCAGTTACTTAACTCCTCCACTAGTGTCACATCCACCCTTACACAGAGTAATTCTGAGTATCTTGAACCTTCTGTTCTTGTTGTCTGGCCTCTTGTGCACTGAAAAATACCTGGGCCACTAATGTGACAGTGTGTGAAGCTAAGCTGAGCACCAAAATGGAGTAAGTGGTCCAGGCGGAGCTTGTGGTTAAATACAAATAGCATTACAGTCCACCCTTTGACCAGTGACTCTCATAATATACTGGTTGGAAAATAACCCTTTTTGGTTAAAACATTGCAAGCAAATTAGGTATGCATTGTACACAGCAACATAGCATTGTTATAATACAAATCAGTATCCTGCATAAAGCCTTGCGTAATTGCGTAAAATCGGGCAACCACTGGAACAACCAGTGTACATCTTGTTTTACTCCTTTAACCAACTAATCAAAGTGTCAATATGGGATAGAATAGATTTAGAGTGGTCTGACAAATTGAAGCAACAAAGACCGTAAAATTCTGAGCAACCATTATAGTTCTTTAACAGTAAATAGACAATAGTGGCCGTGTTTTGCAATGTAGCTTTTCTAGTACCTCGTATGTTTAGCAATAATTCAGCTAAAGCGATTGAAGTATGATTGATGTATTTAACCATTAAACTTGCTAACTTGTTAATAATGTGAGTAGTATCAATGGCTAATCCTGGTATTCCTGCAATAGAAAGATATGATTATATATTCTATTTGGATAATACCTGAATTTCAGGATCACAGTCTTCGTTTAATTGAAAGTCTTCCCTTGGATAGCGAGTATGTACGGAGTGAAATGGAAACATCACAAGTCCTAATCATGTAAAGGTACACTGTCCACTAGTTATATTAGCAGGAATGTACATAACAGTGGTATTTCCACAAGAGAATAACCATCCTACTGGTAGTTTGACAGGCTGATGTGACTAGTAGCAGTCACAATGTGGAGACAGCTCATGTCATTTGTCATCCTTGTTGAAGTACGACTTGTGCAAGATGTATCCGAACATTTTCAGTCAAGTGCAGTAAAGGGGTCAATCGGCGTGGTCGATCAATCATTTCGGAGCTGGTAGTTTTTGGTCCCTCCTGACCCCACATACACACACCCAAAAGGAGACCACGTAGCACAGCTAGACCACAAACACCTCATAGTATGATCTGTAAAAGAGACAAGTATGATCTTTCTATCAAATAAAATTTGTCAGCTGGTATGTGCTCCCATTGTTCCCTACCGGGTTTCATGACTAGCAGGACATTCTCATTGTCCTTGGAATAATTGTCCACTACTGTGCAAGCATATTGACACCCGCGACTAGTCGGTAGTGGCCCAATGTAATCAATTTGCATATCTGCCCGGTAACTTTGATCTCCCCAATTGACCTCTGACAGTTTGTGGGACAGATCTCTGTCGTGTGTGTTGACAAATAGGACATTGCAGGGTCACAATTTTTTTTAGCAAGTCTAGGGGTGTGTGCATCCCTCTAATCTATGCCCACCTGTAAGTGGCTTTCTCTCCCAGGTGTCCACATTTTTGGTGCGCCCTTTTAGCCATCCCCACCAAGTCAGAATTCTGTGTCGCCACCTCTGCCTCTGAAATGTTGGATTTGTCATCTGCAAGGGAATTGAACCAGCATTCTAGTGAATCGGTGTGACAGTGAGCATCTACATGATACCCAGTAACAGTACTTTGGTCTAGCATTTTCCAAATTTCCTGCCACAACCCTTTTCCCCACACCTCCTTTGAAGGTATTTGCTAGTTGTGTGCATGCCATGTGGGAAGCCAGGTTGCCAACCCATTGGTGGTGGACCAGGAATCAGTATAAATCTGACAAGTCCCAGGTAATTCTTGTTTCAAAGCCTGATACACAGCGTGCAATTCTGCATATTGACGCCTCTTCCCTTCTCTTGTAGTAACTAACAACTTCTTGGTGAGTGGGTGATATGACATTGCTTTCCAATGTCTTTTGGCCCCCACATACTTGGCTGAACCATCGATAAACAACACATGCTTCCTATACTCAGGGGACAATGATTCAAATGGCTCACCCCATTTCACTGGTGACTCTTTTATCTGTGGTACCTCCTGCACCCTCTCATCATCCTGCACAGAGGCTTGTGACACCTGTTCATGTAGAGCTGTTGTCCCTCCTGGTCCCACTCGGGCCCTGTCTTGTATGTACCATTTCCAACATATGATACAAACTTCTTGCGCATGTCCTATACAATGAGATTCAGGGGAACTCGTCACCCACTGCATTATTGGAATCTCAGGCCTCAAGATCACATTATTACCTAGGGTAATTTGCTCAATATCCACTAGAGCCCAGTAGCAAGCAAGTAATTGTTTCTCAAAGGGAGTATATCGCTTTCCAGCATCAGGTAGTTTTTAGTCCAGAAACCCAGGGCACCTCCGTTCTTCCCTGTTTTTGGCACATGCTACAATTTGCCTATTGCCCCTGAACAGTTACATGCAACTCAATGTCTCCTTCCTGTTCTGGTCATAGGTCTAAAGCCTGTTGAATTGCCTCTTTTGCCAAGACAAACGCACACTTCTGCTGTTCTCCCCATTCAAACTCATGCTTCTTTCTTGTCACTTTGTACAAAGGGGCCTAAATCTGACTCAAGTGAGGAATATGCTGTCTCCAAAAACCAAACAATCCAATCAATCACTGTGTCTCTTGCTCAGTGTGTGGAGTGGCAAACTCTAAAATCTTTTGTTTTGCCTGTGACAACACCTCTCTATGTCCATGATTCCACTGAATTCCTAGAAACGTAGTCCCTCATTACAACCCTGGCGGTCAGTGTTAAAGCGGCGATAAGACCGCCAACAGGCCGGCGGTAAAAAATGTGCAATTACGACCGTGGCGGAAACCGCCAACAAAGACAGCCACTTTAACACTCCGACCGCCACCGCGGTACAATCAAACAGCGCGGCAGTCACTGCCAACAGACAGGTGGAAGGCAATGTACCGCCCGCACTATTATGACAGGCCAATCCGCCACCTTTTCTGGGGCGGATTCACCGCGGATAAAAACACGGCGGAAACAGGAATTTCAAAGGGAAAACGCTCACCTCTACACACTCCACGAGGAACGAGGACACCATGGACCCGGAACTCAAAATTCTACCTGTGATAGAGCACGAACGCCGGCGGCGGAGACCACGGTGCGTACTGCACCTACGACACAGGGGAAGGGGTGGCAAAATACAGGGACACACACACGCAACACCCCTACCCCCACCCTCACCCACTACAACACACACACTAATACATATCTATACTTTATAGTTACAGCCCCCAAACCCCCAGAAGAATGCAAAGACCAAAGGAAATGATTGTAACCATTGTAATCCATTAAAATACAGTACTATAAAATATATATTCACTATAAACAAATATATACACCAATAATACAAGTCCAGGTATTGCACCATTTATAGTCCGTGGACCACTGGGCCCAAAATGCATGGGCTAGGCCCACACTCAATACCAGACCAAAACAGAGAGAACACTGCAGGGGCATCAGATAGAAATACAACAGGCACCTCAGGGGGAAGGGAAGGGGGGGGGCACCTCAGGCGGATGAGTGCACGAGGCCAGATCCACGAGGGGGCTCAATGCCCACTGTTCAATCCTGGGGAGTGCAAAGCCACAGTCTCTCAAGTCTCTACAGTGGGTGGTTTGCCCACTGTTCAATCCTGGGGAGTGCAAAGCCACAGTCTCTCAAGTCTCTACAGTGGGTGGTTTGCCCACTGTTCAATCCTGGGGAGTGCAAAGCCACAGTCTCTCAAGTCTCTACAGTGGGTGGTCTGCCCACTGTTCAATCCTGGGGAGTGCAAAGCCACACAGAGTGCTTCTTCCTGTGAAGGACAGAGGTAGTGGATGGATCTCTCCACTGGTTGTGGAGGGGGACTGGTGCCCAGAGTGCTTCATCCTGTGAAGGACAGAGGTAGTGGATGGATCTCTCCACTGTGAAGGACAGAGGTAGTGGATGGATGTCTCCACTGGTTCTGGAGGGGGACTGGTGCCCAGAGTGCTTCATCCTGTGAAGGACAGAGGTAGTGGATGGATGTCTCCACTGGTTCTGGAGGGGGACTGGTGCCCAGAGTGCTTCATCCTGTGAAGGACAGAGGTAGTGGAGGGATCTCTCCACTGGTTCTGGAGGGGGACTGGTGCCCAGAGTGCATCACTCACCCCGTGACGGTCCCAGTTGTGTCAGTGCCCCTGCCGCTCATGGGCTAGCGGTGCTTGATTTGGCGGTGCCCTGTTCAGTGGTGCTTGATTTTGCGGTGCCCTGTTCAGCGGTGCTTGAGTTGGTGGTCCTTCATGGCCCAGCGGGTCTTGTGCTGGTGGTCCTTCATGGCCCAGCGGGGCTTGTGCTGGCGGTCCTTCATGGCCCAGCGGGGCTTGGGCTGGCGGTGGCCTCCTGGGCAGCCGACTGGGGCTGGCGGGGCCCTCCTGGACAGCTGGGCTGGGGCTGGCGGGGCCCTCCTGGGCAGCTGGGCTGGGGCTGGTGGGGCCCCCCTGGGCAGCTGGGCTGGGGCTGGCGGGGCCCTCCTGGGCAGCGGGGATGATGGCGGTCTTCTCCGCCGTGCTGCTCTACCCAGACTAGCCGGGTTTCTCGTGGCCCTTCCCCACCTTGGGAGGTGTCACACCTGACTCCACTCTCCCACCGGGACCCCTGGGAGCGGCTTTGGTCGCTGGAGTCTTCCCCCTTTCCTGCCAGGCACTGGCCAATTTCTGATGCTTCACAGGGGGGGACTGGCTGTGCTGTGGCTCAGTGCCACACTGGCTGTCCTGGTGGCCGATGCACTCCACATACCTGTGACTACAGGCACCACTGGTCCCGGAAATGTTGTGGCTGAGGTGCTAGTTCGGGACCTATGAGATGGACGGGGTGGGGGATGTGTGGGAAAAAGGTCAAGGCTGGACTGGAAAAGTTTTTGGGACACACTGGGACGGGTAGCTGGAGGGGGTTTGAGAGTGGAGGAAGAGGTGGTGGTAGTAGGAGATGTACGTTTGGTGACTTTGGGTGCAGGTGCATGCGCTGGAGGCTGTCGTGAGGTGGATGGCTGTTGGGTGGGTGTGTGCCTGCGTTTGTGTATCTTGGGAGGGGGTGTCACAGACACACTGGGAGAGGACACAGGGGATGTGTGAATGGTAGTGGGGTGGTGACTGCACGTGAGTGGGGTGTGCTGGTGGATGTGCTGGTGAGGGACGTAGTGGCTGTAGAGGTAGTGCATGCAGGTGTGTGTGTAGATGAGACTGGGAGGGAGGAGGGAGACGACGAGGAGGGGGACACAGTGGAGGTAGTGGATGTTGGTGTGTCTGCATGTGTGTGTTGCTTGCTTGAGTGCGTGTGGGATGTGTGGTGCTTATGTTTGCATGAGCTTCCCATGTGTGGTGAGATGTGTGCAGGCTGGTCTGATGGTGTGCTTGGGATAGGCAGAGGTACAGGGGATTGGGTCTGGGTGGAGGAAGTTGGAGGGGGGAGGCTAGACACAGGGACAATGGCTGAGGCCAGAGTTTGAAAGGCTCGGTGAAGGGCCGCCTGACCAGAATGAATGCCCTCCAGGAATGCATTAGTTTGTTGCAACTGCCTTTCTACACCCTGGATGGCATTCAAAATGGTAGACTGCCCAACAGTGAGGGACCTGAGGAGGTCAATGGCCTCCTCACTGAGGGCAGCAGGGGTGACTGGGTGTAGGAAAGTACTATCTTGCCTGGCATGTTACCCCCATATTTTCACTGTATATATGTTGTTTTAGTGTATGTGTCACTTGGACCCTGCCAGCCAGGGCCCCAGTGCCCTGTATGTGTTCCCTGTGTGTGTCTCACTGAGGCTCTGCTAACCAGAACCTCAGTGGTTATGCTCTCTCTTTGCTTTCCAAGTTGTCACTAACAGGCTAGTGACCAATTTCACCAATTCACATTGGCATACTGGAACACCCTTATAATTCCCATGTATATGGTACTGAGGTACCCAGGGTATTGGGGTTCCAGGAGATCCCTATGGGCTGCAGCATTTCTTTTGCCACCCATAGGGAGCTCTGACAATTCTTAAACAGGCCTGCCACTGCAGCCTGAGTGAAATAACGTCCACGTTATTTCACAGCCATTTACCACTGCACTTAAGTAACTTATAAGTCACCTATATGTCTAACCTTTAACTGGTAAAGGTTGGGTGCTAAGTTACTTAGTGTGTGGGCACCCTGGCACTAGCCAAGGTGCTCCCACATCGTTCAGGGCAAATTCCCCGGACTTTGTGAGTGCGGGGACACCATTACACGTGTGCACTATACATAGGTCACTACCTATGTGTGGTGTCACAATGGTAACTCCGAACATGGCCATGTAACATGTCTAAGATCATGGAATTGTCACCCCAATGCCATTCTGGCATTGGGGAGACAATTTCATCATCCCCCGAGTCTCTAACACAGACCCGGGTACTGCCAAACTACCTTTCCCGGGGTTTCACTGCAGCTGCTGCTGGTGCCAACCCCTCAGACAGGTTTCTGACCTCCTGGGGTCCAGCCAGGCTTGGCCCAGGAAGGCAGAACAAAGGATTTCCTCAGAGAGAGGGTGTTACACCCTCTCGCTTTGGAAAAAGGTGTCAGGGCTGGGGAGGAGTAGCCTCCCACAGCCTCTGGAAATGCTTTGATGGGCACAGATGGTGCCCATCTCTGCATAAGCCAGTCTACACCGGTTCAGGGATCCCCCAGCCCTGCTCTGGCACGAAACTGGACAAAGGAAAGGGGAGTGACCACTCCCCTGACCTGCACCTCCAAGGGGAGTTGCCCAGAGCTCCTCCAGTGTGCTCCAGACCTCTGTCATCTTGGAAACAGAGGTGCTGCTGGCACACTGGACTGCTCTGAGTGGCCAGTGCCAGCAGGTGACGTCAGAGACCCATTCTGATAGGTTCTTACCTGTGTTGCTAGCCTATCCTCCTTCCTAGGTAGCCAAACCTCCTTTTCTGGCTATTTAGGGTCTCTGCTTTGGGGAATTCTTTAGATAACGAATGCAAGAGCTCATCAGAGTTCCTCTGTATCTCTCTCTTCACCTTCTGCCAAGTAATCGACCGCTGACTGCTCTGGACGCCTGCAAAACCGCAACAAAGTAGCAAAGACGACTACTGCAACATTGTATCGCTGATCCGGCCGCCTTCTCGACTGTTTTCCTGGTGGTGCATGCTGTGGGGGTAGTCTGCCTCCTCTCTGCACTAGAAGCTCAGAAGAAATCTCCTGTGGGTCGACGGAATCTTCCCCCTGCAACTGCAGGCAACAAAAGACTCCATCACCGGTCCTCTGGGTCCCCTCTCAGCACGACGAGTGTGGTCCCTGGAACTCAGCATCTCTGTCCAAGTGACTCCCACAGTCCAGTGACTCTTCAGTCCAAGTTTGGTGGAGGTAAGTCCTTGCCTCCCCACGCTAGACTGCATTGCTGGGTACCGCGTGATTTGCAGCTGCTCCAGCTCCTGTGCACTCTTCCAGGATTTCCTTCGTGCACAGCCAAGCCTGGGACCCTGACACTCTAACCTGCAGTGCACAACCTCCTGAATTGTCCTCCGGCGTCGTGGGATCTTGTTTTGTGACTTCGGGTGAGCTCCGGTTCACTCCTCTTTGTAGTGCCTGTTTCGGCACTTCTGCAGGTGCTGCCTTCTTCTAAGAGGGCTCCTTATCTTGCTGGGCGCCCCTTCTGCCTCCTCACACAATTGGCGATATCCTGGTCCCTCCTGGGCTACAGGAGCATCCAAAAACCCTAACTGCAACCCTTGCAGCTAGCAAGGCTTGTTTGCGGTCTTTCGGCGTGGGAACACCTCTGCAAGCTTCTTCACGATGTCGGACATCCATCCTCCAAAGGGGAAGTTCCTATTCCTCTTCGTTCTTGCAGAAACCACAGCTTCTACCATCCGGTGGCAGCTTCTTTGCACACTCAGCTGGCATTTCCTGGGCATCTGCCCAATCTCGACTTTGTGGCGACTCTTGGACTTGGTCCCCTTGTTCCACAGGTACTCTTGTCCAGAAATCCATCTTTGTTGCATTGCTGGTGTTGGTCTTCCTTGCAGAATTCCCCTATCACGACTTCTGTGCTCTCTGGGGAATATACAGTAGGTGCACTTTACACCTACTTTTCAGGGTCTTGGGGTGTGCTATTTTTCTAACCCTCACTGTTTTCTTACAGTACCAGCGATCCTCTACAAGCTCACATAGGTTTGGGGTCCATTCGTGGTTCGCATTCCACTTTTGGAGTATATGGTTTGGGTTGCCCCTATACCTATGTACTCTCATTGCAATCTATTGTGACTGTACATTGCTTGCATTACTTCCTTTTGCTATTACTGCATATTTTTGGTATTGTGTACATATATCTTGTGTATATTTGCTATCCTCATACTGAGGGTACTCACTGAGATACTTTTGGCATATTGTCATATAAATAAAGTACCTTAATTTTTAGTATATCTGTGTATTGTGTTTTCTTATGATATTGTGCATATGACACCAGTGGTATAGTAGGAGCTTTGCATGTCTCCTAGTTCAGCCTAAGCTGCTCAGCTATAGCTACCTTCTACCAGCCTACGCTGCTAGAAACACCTTTTCTACACTAATAAGGGATAACTGGACCTGGTGCAGAGTGTAAGTACCCCTTGGTACCCACTACAAACCAGGCCAGCCTCCTACATTGGTTGTGCAGTACTTGCAACTACTTACCACTTTGTCATTTTGTACTTTTCATAAGAGAAAAATATACAAAACAAGTTCAGTGTATGTACACCTAACCAAAAAGTGTTGCTTTTCTTCTATTACTCTATTGCTAAGTGCTGAAAAGTACCTCTAAAACTTTCAAAAAGTTTCTAAAAAAGTTGAAAACGTTTTTTTCTGTTTCCTTAAAAAGTTCTGAAACTTTTTCTTTCTTTTTCTGTCCCTTAAACCTTTTTCTATCATGTCTGGTACAGGTCCTACTCTTGATCTGGTCAGCTCTGCTTATGACCACCTTAGCTGGAAAGGTGTAAGGGGTCTCTGCATTGATAGAGGTTTAGGGGTAGTGAAGAATCCCTCTAGAGAATTTTTGATTAACATGCTAATTGAAAATGATAAGGCCTTAGCTGGCACATCAGTTGAGAAGTTAGCAGATGGTTCACACTCTGATTCTGGGGGATCCCTAGTAAGAATGTTAGATGGTATTCTTGCTAACTGGCCCCTTAGCAGACCACTTAGCATAACTGGTACTAATGTGAGTTCTCATCACAGTAGGGAAATCATCCCTGCAGGTCAAGTTGTTAGAGTGCCAACTGTTAGGGACATTTCTCCCTCTGTCCATTCACATAATTTTTCTGTGTCTAAGCATGCCCAACCCACCCACCCTGATGACAGAATGTTAGAAAGGGAGCTCAATAGATTGAGAGTGGAAGAGACCAGGCTGAAGCTTAAACAGCAACAGCTGGCTCTAGACAGGGACACTTTAGACTTAGAAAAAGAAAGGCAGAGGTTGGGGTTTGGACCCCATGGTGGCAGCATCAATATTACAGATAGTAATCCTGTGAAAGAGCATGATTCTAGAAATCTGCATAAGAATGTTCCCCTTTATAAGGAGGGGGATGACATTAACAAGTTGTTTGCTGCACTTGAGAGGGCCTGTGTTGTACAGGGGGTCACTCAAAGGCAGAGGGCTGCTATCCTATGGCTATCTTTCAGTGGAAAGGGAAGGGATAGGCTCCTTAATGTGAAGGAAAGTGATGCCAATAATTTTACAGTTTTAAAGAAAGCACTCCTTGATGGTTATGGATTAACCACTGAACAATACAGGATTAAGTTCAGAGAAACCAAAAAGGAGTCTTCACAAGACTGCGTATACTTTGTTGACCATTCAGTGAAGGCCTTGGAGGGGTGGTTACATGGCAGTAAAGTTTCTGACTATGAAAGCCTGTATAATCTGATCCTTAGAGAGCATATTCTTAATAACTGTGTGTCTGATTTGTTACACCAATATCTAGTGGTCTCAGATCTGACCTCTCCCCAAGAATTGGGAAAGAAGGCAGAAAATTGGGTCAGAACAAGAGTGAACAGAAAAGTTCATACAAGGGGTGACAAGGATGGCAAGAAGAAGGATGGTAAGTCTTCAGACAAGGGTGGGGACAAATCTAAAAATGAGTCTTCATCAGACCCACAAAAACACTCTGGTGGGGGTGGTGGGTCCAAATCCTCTTCTAATCAAGTAAAGAAACCATGGTGCTATTTATGTAAAGTAAAAGGCCATTGGACCACTGATGCCAGTTGTCCAAAGAAAAGCACCAAGCCTCCCACTACCAGAACCCCTACTGCTACACCTAGTGCCCCTAGTAAGAGCAGTGGTGGTGGGAGCACACCTACTAATAGCCAATCCAAGGGAGTAGCTGGGCTCACTTTTGGTAATTTAGTTGGGGTTGGTCTTGTTAGGGAGACCACAGAGGCTGTGTTAGTCTCTGTAGGTGCCATTGATTTGGCCACCTTGGTTGCTTGTCCCCTTAATATGGATAAGTACAAGCAACTTCCCCTAATAAATGGTGTTGAGGTTCAGGCCTACAGGGACACAGGTGCCAGTGTTACCATGGTAATAGAGAAACTGGTCCACCCTGAACAACACCTACTTGGTCACCAGTACCAAGTGACTGATGCTCATAACAACACTCTTAGCCACCCCATGGCTGTTGTGAATCTCAACTGGGGGGGCTGGTTACTGGTCCAAAGAAAGTTGTGGTTGCCTCAGATTTACCTGTAGACTGTCTACTAGGGAACGATTTAGAGACATCAGCTTTGGCAGAAGTGGAGTTGGAGGCTCATGCAGCAATGCTGGGCATTCCTGGGCATATTTTTGCTTTAACCAGGGCTCAGGCCAAAAAGCAAAAAGGACAGGGTGACTTGGATCCTGGAAGAATGGACCAAGTGCTCCCTAAAGCTAGGGTTAGTAAAGGTAAATCCCTACCTACTATCCCTCCCTCTACAGTAGATTCAACTTCTGAGGAAGAAGAATTTCCCCCCTGTGCAGAACCTTCACCAGAAGAGCTGGAAGCAGACACTGCTGAGCTTTTGGGTGGAGGGGGGCCTGCCAGGGAGGAGCTGAGTGTGGCACAGCAGACCTGTCCCACACTAGAGGGTCTAAGACAGCAAGCTGTCAAACAGCAAAATGGGGATGTCAATGACTCACACAGAGTTTACTGGGAGGACAACCTCTTGTATACAGAGGCAAGGGACCCAAAACCTGAAGCAGCCAGGAGATTGGTCATTCCCCTGCAATACAGATTTCTTCCTAACTCTAGCCCACGACATTCCCTTGGCTGGACATCTTGGGCAAATTAAAACATGGGAAAGGCTTGTCCCCCTGTTTCATTGGCCTAGGATGTCAGAGGACACAAAAGATTTTTGTAAGTCCTGTGTCACCTGTCAAGCCAGTGGCAAGACTGGTGGCACCCCAAAGGCTCCCCTTATTCCACTGCCTGAGGTTGGGGTTCCCTTTGAAAGGGTAGGGGTTGACATAGTTGGCCCCCTTGACCCTCCTACTGCTTCAGGCAATAGGTTTATCTTGGTGGTAGTGGACCATGCCACAAGATATCCTGAAGCAATTCCTCTAAGGACCACTACAGCTCCTGCAGTGGCAAAGGCCCTCCTGGGAATCTTTTCCAGGGTGGGTTTCCCAAAAGAGGTGGTATCAGATAGGGGTAGCAACTTTATGTCTGCATACTTAAAGGCCATGTGGAAGGAATGTGGTGTAACATACAAATTCACCTCACCTTATCATCCACAAACAAATGGACTGGTTGAGAGGTTTAACAAAACTCTCAAAGGAATGATAATGGGACTCCCTGAAAAACTCAGGAGGAGATGGGATGTCCGTTTACCTTGCCTCCTTTTGGCTTACAGGGAGGTACCCCAGAAAGGAGTGCGCTTCAGCCCCTTTGAACTCCTATTTGGGGACCCTGTAAGAGGTCCTCTAACACTTGTAAAGGAGGGTTGGGAACAACCTTTAAAAGCTCCTAAGCAAGACATAGTGGATTATGTACTTGGCCTAAGATCCAGAATGGCTGAGTATATGAAAAAGGCCACGAAAAACCTTCAGGCCAGCCAAGACCTGCAAAAGCAATGGCATGACCAGAAGGCTGTTCTGATTCACTACCAACCAGGGCAGAAAGTGTGGGTCTTGGAGCGTGTGGCCCCAAGAGCACTCCAAGACAAATGGAGTGGACCCCACATTATTGTTGAAAAAAAGGGAGAAGTCACCTACTTGGTTGACTTGGGCACTGCCAGGAGTCCCCTTAGGGTGCTCCATGTCAATCGCCTAAAACCCTACTATGACAGGGCCGATCTCACCCTGCTCATGGCAACAGATGAAGGACAGGAAGAAGAGAGTGACCCTCTCCCTGATCTCTTCTCTTCCACAGAACAAGATGCTCTAGTGGAAGGTGTAGTTTTGGCAGATTGTCTTACTGCTGAACAGAAAGACCACTGCATAAATCTCCTGGGTCAGTTTTCTGAAGTCTTCTCTACTGTGCCAGGCACCACTTCTTGGTGTGAGCACACTATAGATACTGGAGACAGCATGCCTGTCAAAAGTAAGATCTATAGGCAGCCTGACCATGTCAGGGACTGCATAAAACAAGAGGTTCAGAAAATGCTTAAATTGGGAGTGGTTGAGCACTCTGAAAGTCCATGGGCCTCTCCTGTGGTACTTGTACCAAAGCCTCACCCTAAAGATGGGAAAAAAGAAATGAGGTTTTGTGTAGATTACAGAGGTCTCAACCAGGTAACTAAAACTGATGCTCACCATATACCCAGGGCAGATGAGCTAATAGATACACTGGCATCTGCCAAGTATCTAAGCACCTTTGATTTGACTGCAGGGTATTGGCAGATCAAGTTATCAGATGATGCTAAAGCAAAAACTGCATTTTCGACTATTGGAGGGCACTACCAATTCACAGTAATGCCATTTGGTTTGAAAATGCACCTGCCAGTTTTCAGAGGTTGGTGAATACAGTCCTGCAAGGTTTGGAGGCTTTTAGTGCAGCATATCTAGATGATATAGCTGCCTTTAGCCCCACCTGGGATGATCACCTGGTCCACCTCTGGAAAGTTTTGGAGGCCCTGCAAAAGGCAGGCCTCACCATCAAGGCTTCAAAGTGCCAGATAGGGCAGGTGAAAGTGGTTTATCTGGGACACCTTGTAGGTGGAGAACAGATTGCACCACTTCAGGGGAACATCCAAACTATTAATGATTGGGTTCCCCCTACAACTCAGACCCAGGTGAGAGCCTTCTTAGGCCTCACTGGGTACTACAGGAGGCTCATAAAGAACTATGGCTCCATAGCAGCCCCTCTTAATGACATCACTTCAAAGAAAATGCCTAAAAAGGTATTGTGGACAGCTACCTGTCAGAAAGCTTTTGAGGAGTTGAAACAGTCCATGTGCTCTGCACCTTTCCTAAAAAGCCCATGTTACTCCAAGAAATTCATTGTTCAAACTGATGCATCTGAATTAGGGGTAGGGACAGTCTTATCACAACTCAATTCTGAGGGCCAGGATCAACCTGTTGCTTTTATAATCAGGAGGTTGACCCCTAGAGAAAAGCGTTGGTCTGCCATAGAGAGGGAGGCCTTTGATGTGGTCTGGGCACTGAAGAAGTTGAGGCCATACCTGTTTGGCACTCACTTCATTGTTCAGACAGACCACAAACCTCTACTTTGGCTAAAACAAATGAAAGGTAAAAACCCTAAATTGTTGAGGTGGTCCATTTCTCTACAGGGAATGGACTATACAGTGGAACATAGACCAGGGAGTACCCACTCCAATGCAGATGGACTCTCCAGATATTTCCACTTAGACAATGAAGACTCATCAGGTCATGGCTAGTCTTATTGTCCTTCGTTTGGGGGGGTTGTGTAGGAAAGTACCATCTTGCCTGGCATGTTACCCCCATATTTTCACTGTATATATGTTGTTTTAGTGTATGTGTCACTGGGACCCTGCCAGCCAGGGCCCCAGTACTCATAAGTGTGATGACTAACGGTCTCACTGAGGCTTTGCTAACCAGAACCTCAGTGGTTATGCTCTCTCTTTGCTTTCCAAATTGTCACTAACAGGCTAGTGACCAATTTCACCAATTCACATTGGCATACTGGAACACCCTTATAATTCCCTAGTATATGGTTCTGAGGTACCCAGGGTATTGGGGTTCCAGGAGATCCCTATGGGCTGCAGCATTTCTTTTGCCACCCATAGGGAGCTCTGACAATTCTTACACAGGCCTGCCACTGCAGCCTGAGTGAAATAACGTCCACGTTATTTCACAGCCATTTACCACTGCACTTAAGTAACTTATAAGTCACCTATATGTCTAACCTTTACCTGGTAAAGGTTGGGTGCTAAGTTACTTAGTGTGTGGGCACCCTGGCACTAGCCAAGGTGCCCCCACATCGTTCAGGGTAAATTCCCCGGACTTTGTGAGTGCGGGGACACAATTACATGTGTACACTATGCATAGGTCACTACCTATGTGTGGCATCACAATGATAGCTCCGAACATGGCCATGTAACATGTCTAAGATCATGGAATTGTCACCCCAATGCCATTCTGGCATTGGGAAGACAATTCCATGATCCCCCGAGTCTCTAGCACAGACCTGTGTACTGCCAAACTACCTTTCCCGGGGTTTCACTGCAGCTGCTGCTGGTGCCAACCCCTCAGACAGGTTTCTGCCCTCCTGGGGTCCAGCCAGGCTTGGCCCAGGAAGGCAGAACAAAGGACTTCCTCAGAGAGAGGGTGTTACACCCTCCCCCTTTGGAAAAAGGTGTCAGGGCTGGGGAGGAGTAGCCTCCCCCAGCCTCTGGAAATGCTTTGATGGGCACAGATGGTGCCCATCTCTGCATAAGCCAGTCTGCACCGGTTCAGGGATCCCCCAGCCCTGCTCTGGCGCAAAACTGGACAAACGAAAGGGGAGTGACCACTCCCCTGACCTGCACCTCCCAGGTTAGGTGCCCAGAGCTCCTCCAGTGTGCTCCAGACCTCTGCCATCTTGGAAACAGAGGTGCTGCTGGCACACTGGACTGCTCTGAATGGCCAGTGCCAGCAGGTGACGTCAGAGACCCCTTCTGATAGGCTCTTACCTGTGTTGCTAGCCTATCCTCCTTCCTAGGTAGCCAACCTCCTTTTCTGGCTATTTAGGGTCTCTGCTTTGGGGAATTCTTTAGATAACGAATGCAAGAGCTCATCAGAGTTCCTCTGCATCTCTCTCTTCACCTTCTGCCAAGCAATCGACTTCTGACTGCTCTGGACGCCTGCAAAACCGCAACAAAGTAGCAATGACGACTACTGCAACCTTGTATCGCTGATCCGGCCGCCTTCTCGACTGTTTTCCTGGTGGTGCATGCTGTGGGGGTAATCTGCCTCCTCTCTGCACTAGAAGCTCTGAAGAAATCTCCCATGGGTCGACGGAATCTTCCCCCTGCAACCGCAGGCAACAAAAGACTGCATCACCGGTCCTCTGGGTCCCCTCTCAGGACAACGAGTGTGGTCCCTGGAACTCAGCAACTCCATCCAAGTGACTCCCACAGTCCAGTGACTCTTCAGTCCAAGTTTGGTAGAGGTAAGTCATTGCCTCCCCACCCTAGACTGCATTGCTGGGTACCGCGTGATTTACAGCTGCTCCGGCTCCTGTGCACTCTTCCAGGATTTCCTTTGTGCACAGCCAAGCCTGGGTCCCCGACACTCTAACCTGCAGTGCACAACCTCCTGAGTTGTCCTCCGGCGTCGTGGGATCTCCTTTTTTTACTTTGGGTGAGCTCCGGTTCACTGCCTGTTTTGGCAGTTCTGAGGGTGCTGCCTGCTTCTGAGAGGGCTCCTTGTCTTGCTGGGCGCCCCCTCTGTGTCCTCACACAATTGGCGACATCCTGGTCCCTCCTGGGCCACAGCAGCATCCAAAAACCCTAACCGCGACCCTTGCAGCTAGCAAGGCTTGTTTGCGGTCTTTCTACGTGGGAACACCTCTGCAAGCTTCTTCACGACGTGGGAAATCCATCCTCCAAAGGGGAAGTTCCTAGTCCTCTTCGTTCTTGCAGAAACCACAGCTTCTACCATCCGGTGGCAGCTTCTTTGCACCCTCCGCTGGTATTTCCTGGGCATCTGCCCAATCTCGACTTTGTCGCGACTCTTGGACTTGGTCCACTTGTTCCACAGGTACTCTCGTCCGGAAATCCACCTTGGTGCAATGCTGGTGTTGGTCTTCCTTGCCGAATTCCCCTATCACGACTTCTGTGCTCTCTGGGGAATATAGGTGCACTTTACACCTACTTTTCAGGGTCTTGGGGTGGGCTATCTTTCTAACCCTCACTGTTTTCTTACAGTCCCAGCGACCCTCTACAAGCTCACATAGGTTTGGGGTCCATTCGTGGTTCACATTCCATTTTTGGAGTATATGGTTTGTGTTGCCCCTACACCTATGTGCTCTCATTGCAATCTATTGTGACTGTACATTGCTTGCATTACTTCCTTTTGCTATTACTGCATATTTTTGGTATTGTGTGCATATATCTTGTGTATATTTGCTATCCTCATAATGAGGGTACTCAATGAGATACTTTTGGCATATTGTCATAAAAATAAAGTACCTTTATTTTTAGTATATCTGTGTATTGTGTTTTCTTATGATATTGTGCATATGACACCAGTGGTATAGTAGGAGCTTTGCATGTCTCCTAGTTCAGCCTAAGCTGCTCAGCTATAGCTACCTTCTACCAGCCTAAGCTGCTAGAAACACCTATTCTACACTAATAAGGGATAACTGGACCTGGTGCAGAGTGTAAGTATCCCTTGGTACCCACTACAAACCAGGCCAGTCTCCTACACTGGGGCAGGGCCTGAGGTGCCTGGGGCGAAGGTGATGTCCACCCTCCTGGCTGAGAGGGCACGGGGCGAAGGCTGAGGGGCTACTGGGAGGGCGGTGCTAGTAGGGGGGGTGGCGGCTGTACCTGTAGATGCAGGGCACACAGATGTTGCCGCCACCACAAGGGAGCTCCCTTCAGAGGACGAATCCGTATCGCTGGTCTCAGCTCCTGTCCCCGCCGTGGAGCTCCCATCGCCCTCCGTCCCACTGCTGAATTCAGAGTCTGTAGTGTGGCCCTCCATGGCCATGTGGGATGCAGCTCCCGCATGCTCCAGTGCCACTGCTCCTCCGCCTGATGATTCTAATGCACACAAGAACAGGGAGACCACAAAAAAGCGGGGGGGGGAACAGAATAAAGACATGTTGAGTGCATGGATTACCGCTACCGTTGGCGGACAAGACAGACACAGAAGACCTCTGCACTACGCCACGCTCTTGGACTCTACAGTGCAATTCCTGGGAAATGGCCTACAAGGCTATGGACGACATCGGCACACATAGATGACACAGGGACATGAATAGCTGTACTTGGCACTCTACAGAGGTGGGGTGGGGGGCCACAGGGCAATGCCTTATGGAGGGGCTTAGCCTACGGAACTCGCCCTGGCCTAGGGAAACCCACAGCCCTCCTCCCCCACTCAGACAACTCCACTGCGGCAAAGTTAGCTGAATGAGAGTGTACTCACCCCCTTGTGTCTGCTGTGATGCCCTCAAGCGCCCATCCAACTCCGGGTAGGCCACCGCCAGGATCCTGAACATCAGGGGGGTCATGGTTCGACGGGCACCCCTCCCACATTGGGAGGCCTTCCCCAGCTGAGCCTCCGCCGTCTTCTTGCTCCAGCGGCAAATGTCCTCCCATCTTTTCCGGCAGTGGGTGCTCCGTCTGTGGTAGACCCCCAGGGTCCGGACGTCCTTGGCGATGGCACGCCAAATATCTTTCTTCTGGTGGGCGCTGACCTACATGAAATGTACAGGGGAAGAAGAAAAGTCATTACCAACTGCACCGTCAAAGTGAGTGGCCCCCATCCCTACACTTGCCATGTGACACATGCACCCACTGTCTTTCATGCATGCAGAACTCTGCCCCCTCCCTTCTTACATCCAGCCCTCTCCACACAGGCATAGACCATACAACATGCTCCCTGTGTACTTACCTGTTTGTCTGGAGGACCGTAGAGTAGCGTGTACTGGGGGAGGACCCCATCAACGAGCTTCTCCAACTCCTCCGATGTGAAGGCAGGGGCCCTTTCCCCAGACGCACGAGCCATTGTCTCTTCCAGACTGAGGTCACAGACCGCCTACCGCGACGGTGTACAACGCCAGCGCAGTTACCTCACATCCCATTGTCCCACTTTAGAGGTCAGGCAGCCGCCATTTCAGGGACCCACATGGCCTAATGTCCAACTGCGTCACACATACCTAGGCCTAGTCTCAACACACATACAGGCCACCTTCTGTGTATGTTGGTGTTCTGTGTAAACTGTGGGTACGTACCTCAGAGTTGTTTGACTCTGTGGTCGCTGTTGTCCTTCATAGGCACCGTCCGCTGGGACATGTGAGGAGATGGCGGCATCCTCCGGTGTACCGACCGCTGGTGGACCTGTCGACAGTGGAGGAAAGACATTTGATAATCACCTACAGGTTTGACCGTGCCAAAATCCAGGAACTGTGTACCCAGTTGGAGCCAGGCCTGATGTCAGCAATCCGCCATCCCACAGGAATCCCCCCTCAAGTGCAGGTGCTATCGGTGCTCCATTTCCTTGCAAGTGGGTATTTTCAAACAACTGTGGCCAGGACATCAGGGATGTCCCAGCCTATGTTTTCCAATGTATTGTCCAGAGTGTTGTCTGCCCTGCTGAAACACATGCAGAGCTACATCGTTTTCCCTCAGGTGGAGGATTTGCCTACAGTGAAAGGTGACTTCTATGCCCTTGGACATAGCCCCAACATCATAGGTGCCATTGATGGGACCCATGTGGCTTTGGTCCCCCCCCACAGGAGGGAACAGGTGTACAGAAACCGGAAGAGTTATCATTCGATGAATGTACAGATGGTATGTTTGGCAGACCAGTACATCTCCCATGTAAATGCTGTGTTCCCTGGCTCAGTGCATGACGCCTACATCCTACGGAATAGCAGCATCCCGTATGTGATGGGTCAACTCCAGAGGCACTGTGTGTGGCTATTAGGTGAGCCCCTGGAAGCAAGACAGTGGGAATAGTTGTCTGGGGTTATCCCTACAGGTTAGTGCCACTAATACATCAAGCTCTAGTGCCCCTAGCAGTGGTGGCACTAGTGGTGGGACTGCTGGCAACAGTCAAGTTAAGGGTGTAGTTGGGTTCACTTATGGATCCATAATAGAAACTGGGGTAGTCACTCCCAAGACAGTTTCCGTCACACCTAGTGGCATTGGCCTTGCCACACTGGCTGCTTGTCCCCTTACAATGGATAAGTACAGGCTGACAGTTTCAATAAATGGTGTTGAAGCCTTGGCCTACAGGGACACAGGTGCCAGTATCACTTTGGTGACTGAAAACCTAGTGCATCCTGAACAACACATCATTGGACAACAGTATAAGATTATTGATGTCCATAACTCCACTAAGTTTCTTCCCTTAGCTATAATTCAGTTTAGTTGGGGTGGAGTTACTGGCCCTAAGCAGGTGGTAGTATCACCTAGCTTACCTGTAGACTGTCTCTTAGGTAATGACCTAGAGGCCTCAGGTTGGGCTGATGTAGAGTTTTATGCCCATGCTGCCATGCTGGGCATCCCAGAGGAATTGTTCCCTCTCATTTCTACTGAAATGAAAAAGCAAAGGAGAGAAGGCCTGAAAACTGAGGATCCCTCTCCAACAACAGGTAAAAAGGGTATCACAGTATCCCCTAACCACCCTGCCAATCAGGATATCATTCCTGTGGTAGGAGAAACCTCTCCTGGGGTGGCACCTGTTCCAAGGGAATCATCAGCTGGCAAAGCTGTACTCCCTGAGGTAGAAGTACCTCTCTGTGGGATAACTAACATTGGTGAGAAAAAGAGCACCATTTTAGTTAACATGGAGCATCCCTCCAACCCTCCCAGAGAAACTTTAGTGCAGAAACCCTGCACTGCCTCACAACACTTAGGACAGCATCCCTGCCCTAGTGTGGAGCTCATAGGACAGCATCCCTGCCCTGCTCCAACTCAAGAGAAACAGCATCCCTGTTCTCTCTTCCAGCCATATGGACAAAGTTGTCCCTCGCCATTTGCAGGTAACTCTGAGTTCCCCAACCTGTCATGGCTATTGACCCCAGTGAGGAATCCCAAGACCAGGGCAGAGGAACGCTACAATGAGGCCCATGGGCGAACTGGGAGGGTGATCGAGAGGACCTTCGGCCTCCTGAAGGCCAGGTTCAGGTGCCTCCACATGACAGGTGGATCCCTATTCTACTCACCAAAGAAGGTGTGCCAGATCATCGTAGCCTGCTGTACGCTTCACAACTTGGCTTTGCAACGACAGGTGCCTTTTCTGCAGGAGGATGGTCCACATGGCGGTGTTGTGGCAGCTGTGGAGCCTGTGGACAGTGATGAGGATGAAGCAGAGGAAGAAGACATGCAGAACAGGGACTCAGTGATCCAGCAATATTTCCAGTGAAACACAGGTGAGAATACATTCCTGCCTACTACATGTACTTTTACACTTCTACCTCTCTACTGTCTGTCATTTTCACCCAGTGTATGGTCACTGAGTTGTCACTTTCCCTTACGGTTTCACAGATGTGGGTCCCAACGTGTGCCATCTGCTTAGATTCCTCATGGACTAGAGCTGTGTGACATAGGTATGTTGACATTACTATTTCAAGAACATTTGGTCACTGTAATTGCAAATACACTATTTCGAAATCACAGACAGACTCCAGATCATTTTGTGCATTAGGTGTGTTTATTTAAATCCAAAATATTGGAGGGGGAAGTTAAATGGTGAGGGGTGATGGCGGAGGAGTGCCATGGCAGAGTCCACTCTATTAGTCTCAGAGGTGCATTGCCCATATGGGCATAGGAAGTGGAGCTGGGGCAGTTTAATTATGGACAGGGTGACAAAGTGGGACAGTGGGATGACAATCAGGGTGGTCTCATTTCTTTGCGGGGGTCTTGGCATCGTGCTCTGTCTTGTTCCTGGATCTCAGGGACCTTTTGCGGGGTTGTTCTCCCTCTGCAAGGGGTGGGGTGCTGGTGTGGTGGTCCTGTGGCGGGGCGTCCTGTCCACTAGTGCCGGCGGAGGTGGTGGACAGTTCATCGTCCATACTAGTGTCATGGGCCCCTTGGAGTGCCACAGTGTCCATCCTGGTGTTAAGTAGTTCCTTCAGCACCCCTACGATGGTGCCCAGGGTGGAGCTGATGGTTCTGAGTTCTTCCCTGAAGCCCATATACTGTTCCTCCTGCAGGCGCTGGGTCTCCTGAAACTTGGCCAGTACCGTTGCCATCGTCTCCTGGGAGTGGTGGTATGCTCCAATGATGGAGGAGAGGGCCTCGTGCAGAGTGGGTTCCCTTGACCTGTCCTCCCCCTGACGCACGGCAGCCCTTCAAGTTCCCCTGTGCTCCTGGGCCTCCGTCTCCTGGTCCGTGTGCCCACTGCCACTGCCCCCAGGTCCCTGTTGTTGTTGGGGTGGTGGGTTATCCTGGGTTCCCTGTAGTGGTGGAAACACAGCTGATTGACGTGTCCTGGGGACAGAGGTATGGGCCCACTGGGTGGATGCTGTGCTGGTGTTTCCAGAGGGGGAAGGTCTGTGGTGGCCTGTGCCTGTGTGAGGGGAACCGACTGTCCCAAGGCCCCCGATGGTCCGGGCTGGTCATCAAGATCCAGTTGGACAGAGGTGCTGTCATCACTGTGGGCCTCTTCTGTGGGTGGAGTGGACATGTCTGGACTCTCCTGTCTGGTGACATTGGGTAGGGGTTCTGCAGGGGTGGAAAGGCATGATTATTGCATCCTAGAGTGGCATGGTGTGCAATGGGTGGGTGACCGTGTACCCCAGTGCTGGCATTCCTGTGTGGGAGCTTGTGTGATGATGGTTTAGGGGGGTGTATGGGTATGTGCAGTGTGCATGCTTTGGTGATGGGTGTCCATGCTTTGTTGTTGCATGCAGGGCTTGGTGTTGGGATGTGTGGTTTGTGATATTGGTACATTTGTAAGGAGTTGGAGTGATAGGGGTGAGGGCGAGGGTGGGGGTATGTGATAGCATGCAGGTAGGGTGGGGGATGTAATAGTTAAAATTTGACTTACCAGAGTCCATTCCTCCAGCTACTCCTGCGAGGCCCTCAGGATGCAGAATCGCCAAGACCTGCTCCTCCCATGTTGTTAGTTGTGGGTGAGGAGGTGGGGGTCCGCCGCCAGTCCGCTGAACCGCTAGGTGGTGTCTTGAGACCACGGAACGCACCTTCCCCGTAGGTCGTTCCACCTTTTCCTGATGTCCTCCCGATTTCTTGGGTGTTGTCCCACTGCGTTGACCCTGTCCACTATTCTTCGCCATAGCTCCATCTTCCTTCCAATTGAGGCGTGCTGCAGCTGTGATCCAAATAGCTGTGTCTCTACCTGGACGATTTCCTCCACCATGACCCTGAGCTCCTCCTCCAAGAACCTGGGGTCTCTTTGCCGTGCCATGGGGTGGTGTAGGTGATGTGTGGGGTGGTGTGTGTGGTGATGAGTGTGGTGATATGTAGTGGTGTGTTGCGTGAGGTGCGTGGAAGTTATATGCCTGTGGATGCTGTTGTACTTGCTGGTGGTGTCCCTCTCTGTGCTTCATTCTCAATTTTTGTCGTAGAGGTTTGTGGGTGATTTGGGTGTGTGTTTTATATTGTATTGGGTGTGTGGGAGTGGTGTGTGTATGTGTATCAGGTGTGTGTATTTTGAATTGTCCAATGTGGCTCTGTTTTGTGAGAGTGTGTGTATTTTGAGCGCGGCGGTGTGTACCGCCAATGGAATACCGCGGTTGAAAGACTGCCGCGTGGATTTGTGTGTCGTGATAGTGTGGGCGTATTTCTGTTGGCGTGATGGTGGAGGTTTTGTTTTCGCCAGTTTATCACTGACCTTTGTTGTGGCGGACTTGTGTGGGTGTCTGAATTTTGGCGGGTTCCGAGATGTGGGTCATAATAGCTGTGGCGGAATTCTGCAGCCGCGGCGGTGTGTTGGCGGTCTTCTGAACGGCGGTAATCGGCTTTTACCACCAATGTTGTAACGAGGGCCTTAGTTTTTTGAGAGGGTCCCTGTGTCTTGTCTGAATTGATCATCCACCCTTTACTCTGCAAGAGTTCCACCACCCGCTCCAACTGAGTCTGCACCTGTTCTATTGTCTCTCCCTGAATCATCACATCAGGAGTTTGTTTTCCACCCAACCTGATGAGGGTGTAGTACTGACTGGTAAACTTTTTTGCTTTTCCATAAATGAAAGAGGCCTTCGCTCTGGTGTCAACTAATGCTTGGACCTGTAGAACATTTTTGTGTTTCCAGTGTATTTCTAAATCAACATAGGGTCTGTTATCTTTTCGAGCCAATCCCTGTACCAGAGCTTGGTCAGTTTCCTAGACTGATTTAAACCTGTTAACGTTTGTCCACGTCAGGTCTGGATATATGCTTTCATATTGCAAGCAGATTCTCTTCCTTCCCTGTTCTCATCAGTTAACCACTCGCTGTCCAGATCTTCTTCTTCTTTCCCTTGTGAAGAAATATTTTTCCCCCTTTCCTTTCTGTGCTGCTGCATCTGTGGCTAACCCTGATTAATTATCTTGTTTGTTAACCCTCCTGCTTCTCTCTTTTTGGTCCAGCCCTCTTTTACGGTACGTCTCCCACAAGCTTTTGGTATCTATCTCATCACTCTGCTCCTTGCTGATGCCAAAAACCTATCTCTCCTAGATACTCTGTTGTTATCTGTGTGCCCCTCAGGTCTCAAGGCTCTCTCTGGTTTACTCCAGTCTCTAAGCTCCCCTAGCTCTTGAACTGCCTACAGCACCTCTTTTATTCTTTGCCCTGTCTGATTAATTAGGAGAGTCATTATGACTTGCTTGTAAGCTGGAGGGAGGAGGTGTGAGAAAGTAGCCTCTTTCTAGCCTTGTTACCCCCACCTTTGGCCTGTTTGTGAGTGTATGTCAGGGTGTTTTCACTGTCTCACTGGGATCCTGCCAGCCAGGGCCCAGTGCTCATAGTGAAAACCCTATGTTTTCAGTATGTTTGTTATGTGTCACTGGGACCCTGCTAGCCAGGACCCCAGTGCTCATAAGTTTGTGACCTATATGTATGTGTTCCCTGTGTGGTGCCTAACTGTCTCACTGAAGCTCTGCTAACCAGAACCTCAATGGTTATGCTCTCTCTGTACAAATTGTCACTAACAGGTTAGTGACCAATTTCACCAATTCATATTGGCATACTGGAACGCCCTTATAATTCCCTAGTATATGGTACTGAGGTACCCAGGGTATTGGGGTTCCAGGAGATCCATTGGGGCTGCAGCATTTCTTGTGACACCCATAGGGAGATCTGACAATTCTTACACAGACCTGCCAGTGCAGCATGAGTGAAATAACGTCCACGTTATTTCACAGCCATTTACCACTGCACTTAAGTAACTTATAAGTCACCTATATGTCTAACCCTTACCTGGTAAAGGTTGGGTGCTAAGTTACTTAGTGTGTGGGCACCCTGGCACTAGCCAAGGTGTTCCCACATTGTTCAGGGCAAATTCCCTGGACTTTGTGAGTGCGGGGACACCATTACACATGTGCACTATACATATGTCACGACATATGTATAGCGTCACAATGGTAACTCCGAACATGGCCATGTAACATGTCTAGGATCATGGAATTGTCACCCCAATGCCATTCTGGCATTGGGGAGACAATTCCATGATCCCCCGAGTCTCTAGCTCAGACCCGGGTACTGCCAAACTACCTTTCCCGGGGTTTCACTGCAGCTGCTGCTGCCAACCCCTCAGACAGTTTTCTGCCCTCCTGGGGTCCAGACAGGCAAGGCCCAGGAAGGCAGAACAAAGGACTTCCTCAGAGAGAGGGTGTTACACCCTCTCCCTTTGGAAAAAGGTGTCAGGGCTGGGGAGGAGTAGCCTTCCCCAGCCTCTGGAAATGCTTTCATGGGCACAGACGGTGCCCATCTCTGCATAAGCCAGTCTGCACTGGTTCAGGGATCCCTCAGCCCTGCTCTGGTGCGAAACTGGACGAAGGAAAGGGGAGTGACCACTCCCCTGACCTGCACCTCCCCTGGGAGGTGCCCAGAGCTCCTCCAGTGTGCTTCAGACCTCTGCCATCTTGGAAACAGAGGTGCTGCTGGCACACTGGACTGCTCAGAGTGGCCAGTGCCAGCAGGTGACGTCAGAGACTCCTTCTGATAGGCTCCTTCAGGTGTTGCTAGCCTATCCTCTCTCCTAAGTAGCCAAACCCTCTTTTCTGGCTATTTAGGGTCTCTGCTTTGGGGAATTCTTTAGATAACGAATGCAAGAGCTCATCAGAGTTCCTCTGCATCTCTCTCTTCACCTTCTGCCAAGGAATTGACTGCTGACCGCGCTGGAAGCCTACAAAACCGCAACAAAGTAGCAAAGACGACTGCTGCAACCTTGTAACGCTGATCCTGCCGCCTTCTCGACTGTTTTCCTGGTTGTGCATGCTGTGGGGGTAGTCTGCCTCCTCTCTGCACTAGAAGCTCCGAAGAAATCTCCTGTGGGTCGACGGAATCTTCCCCCTGCAACCGCAGGCACCAAAGAACTGCATCACTGGTCCGCTGGGTCTCCTCTCAGCACGACGAGCGAGGTCCCTTGAACTCAGCAACTCTGTCCAAGTGACTCCCACAGTCCAGTGACTCTTCAGTCCAAGTTTGGTGGAGGTAAGTCCTTGCCTCCCCACGCTAGACTGCATTGCTGGGAACCGCGTCTTTTGCAGCTACTCCGGCTCCTGTGCACTCTCCGAGGAGTTCCTTTGTGCACAGCCAAGCCTGGGTCCCCGGTACTCTAACCTGCATTGCACAACCTGCTGAGTTGTCCTCCGGCGTCGTGGCACTCTCTTGTGCAACTTTGGGTGAGCACTGATTCACTCCACTACGTAGTGCCTGTTCTGGCACTTCTGCGGGTGCTGCTTGCTTCTGAGAGGGCTCCTTGTCTTGCTGGACGCCCCCTCTGTCCCCTCACGCAATTGGTGACATCCTGGTCCCTCCTGGGCGACAGCAGCATCCAAAAACCTTAACCGCAAGCTTTGCAGCTAGCAAGGCTTGTTTGCGGTCTTTCTGCAGGAAAACACTTCTGCACGACTCTTCACAACGTGGGACATCCTTCCTCCAAAGAGGAAGTTCCTAGCCCTTGTCGTTCTTGCAGAATCCTCAGCTTCTACCATCTGGTGGCAGCTTCTTTGCACCCACAGCTGGCATTTCCTGGGCATCTGCCCACTCCCGACTAGATCGTGACTTTTGGACTTGGTCCCCTTGTTCCACAGGTACTCTCGTCTGGAAATCCATTGTTGTTGCATTGCTGGTGTTGGTCTTTCCTGCAGAATTCCCCTATCACGACTTCTGTGCTCTTTGGGGAACTTAGGTGCACTTTGCACCCACTTTTCAGGGTCTTGGGGTGGGCTATTTTTCTAACCCTCACTGTTTTCTTAGTCCCAGCGACCCTCTACAAGGTCCCATAGGTTTGGGGTTCATTTGTGGTTCGCATTCCACTTCTAGAGTATATGGTTTGTGTTGCCCCTATCCCTATGTGCCCCCATTGCATTCTATTGTGACTATACATTGTTTGCACTGTTTTCTACTGCTATTACTGCATATTTTGGTATTGTGTACATATATCTTGTGTATATTTGCTATCCTCATACTGAGGGTACTCACTGAGATACTTTTGGCATATTGTGATAAAAATAAAGTACCTTTATTTTTAGTATATCTGTGTATTGTGTTTTCTTATGAAATTGTGCATATGACACTAGTGGTACTGTAGGAGCTTCACTCGTCTCCTAGTTCAGCCTAAGCTGCTCTGCTAAGCTACCTTTTCTATCAGCTAAAGCTGCTAGACACCTCTCTACACTAATAAGGGATACCTGGGCCTGGTGCAAGGTGTAAGTACCCCTTGGTACTCACTACAAGCCAGTCCAGCCTCCTACACAAGGGAAATGATTTTATTTCGTACTGAAATGCTCAGTGGATCCTCTAACAAATTGTGAGCTTTGTCTAACAGAATAGCAGTTTTCACATTTTCCTCTTTCATTCTTTGCATAGCATCTCTCAGCGTGCACCAAGGCTTATCATTTCACGGCCAATCTGATTCAGTATGATATTTTTGATTACATCCCATGACTGCCAATTGTAACAAATTGATCACTCCTTGATTCCCATAACTCCGAAATTGTTCTTGCATTATGGGGTTGTGAGAGGAGGCT
This sequence comes from Pleurodeles waltl, assembly GCF_031143425.1. Classification (NCBI taxonomy): domain Eukaryota; kingdom Metazoa; phylum Chordata; class Amphibia; order Caudata; family Salamandridae; genus Pleurodeles; species Pleurodeles waltl. The sequence continues at coordinate 1,173,306,277 of NC_090439.1, forward strand.
TTTTTTTTGCATGGTTAGCCCCCACTTTGCGCCTGATGTTGATGTGTCCTAGAAGTTGGTAGTGCCCACCGCCCATGCTAACCAGGTTCCCTTAGCCAGACCTCTTTACCTAAATCTGTTGTGATGCTTGGCACAATTGGATACATTTCTCTATAAGTCTCTAGTAAATGGGTACCCCAGTACCCAGGGCAAGAGATTTTAAGAGTAGACTTCCGAGGGCAGCAGCACTGATTGTTCCACTCTCAAAGGCCCTGCACCCAGATGCACCCAGCACTGCCCTTGCAGGGTGAGTTTATTGGGGCAAACCTAAAAAGACAAACTCGACATGGCACATCCCCTTTGTGCCATGTCCACCCTACACTGCATATGATATGGGTAAGTCACCCACAGCCCTAACACAGGGTGCACCATACTATATGTGAGGACATAATTGCATCAGCAATATGCCCTCACTGTGTCCTTGCTAAACGTAGGACATAGTGAGTGAACAGGGTAGCCATCTTAAGTGCACTGGTCAAACAGGAGTTCCCCAGTTACATGATGGCCACTCTGTACCCTGGGTTGTTTGGCATCAAACAACTCAGAATATTAAATCCAAACTGGTACCAGTGTTGGATGTAACCCTAAATGTACCCAGGTGTCACCTTAGAGGTGCCACCTGCAAAAGCTAACCCTAACTGGCATAGTTGCTGACTGGTCCCATCCAGCCTGCCACTCGAGACGGCCAAAATACAATCCTGGGAGAGAGCCATGGCTCTCCGGTTTGTAAGACAATGCCCTTCCTGGGTGGAGGAGCTAACCCTTCCTCCCTTAGGAATGTGCAACACCCTGACAGTGAGCTTCAAAGGGCTATTGCCCCTCAAACCTGAGCCCCCAGGCCTGTTGCTAGCAGCAGAAGGATTCCCCCATTGCAAACCCCCACTTTTGGCAGGTTCAAAGGTGGGAAACCAGACAAAGGGTAGGAGGAGTGGTCTCACTGAGCATGCACCACCACAAGGGGCTTGCAGGCAAAGTGGACCCTCCATTTCATTTTCCTCCATATTGGATGGTAGGAAAGTAGCCAATAGGGTTTAGGGAAGTGGCCCTTCCCACAGGAAGTGGTCACTGTAGTGGTTGTAACCACCCAAAGGTAAGTGTCCATTGGACACTACCAGGTTACCCCTCAAACGTCCACTAAATTCAGTATTTAATGGGCTCCGCTAGACCAAGAAATCGGATTAATCTGTAAGAAAAGAGGACAGCACCAAAGAACTGTGCCAATTTTTGTGGCACAGCACCCTCCCGTGGCCGAGTTGTGGCAATACTCTAGGTGCTGTCCAGTGCACGTCAGACACAACCAACAACAGCTCTTCCGGAGCTGTAACTGGACCAGGAGGAAGCCCCAGACAAGGGACTTCAATGACACCTCGGGCCTCCCACCAGAGCACCCGTGACATTCTGTGAGACCCCCGAAAGAATACTCCTCTCCAGCTCCTAAGGGCTCTTTTGCGCACAGCATCCAAGACCTCCAAAACACCCTGCACCTGGCCGTCCTGAGCCTTGATTCATGAGATCTGCTGTGTGCCCTGGGTCTCCAACCCCTTGCAACTTCAACAGCCCAAGGGGACCCCCAATCACCCAACTTGAACTTGCAATCCAGCTCCTTTTCTAAGTGACCCCTCCAGGTGTCCCTGTGCCAAACCACCTGAAGCGCTCCAGTGGCCCAAGGTACCCACGACTGCTGCGACCACCCTCCAAAAGAAGAGACTAGTAACTCAATTGTACGATTTTTAAAGCATTTTTAAAGGTGACCGTGAATTGATTCCAATGGTGCATAATTACACACAGAAAGACTAACTTTACCAAACGTTAAAAAGTCATATCTTAAAGTACTTAACGTATCTTAAATATCTTGGTCTTAAAATGTATAACTTATAATTTATAAATTCTGGTCTTGAGTTATTCATTGAGTGTGTGTGGTGCATGATTGGATCTGTGAGTACAGTAAATGCTTAGCACATCTCCTAGATTAGCCGGACCACCTACCATAAACATTGGAGCGTTCGGAGGTCTAATTTTTACTTCTGGAAACCAATGTGTGTTTGATGAACCCCCTGCATAGTGTGCCTAGTTTTGCACACTACATAGAGGGCCAGCCTCCTACAAGGGTCAGAGCTAAGAGTACAAAACTTCCTTGAACTCCCCCATCTAATGTCACTCCTGAAGCTCCCATATCAAACAACCTCACCATCCAGGTAAGCAATGCTTCCCCACATTTCTGTTTAAATTTGTCCATAATATCTTTAAGTTACTGCTGGGTGTGGGGCCGTGGCCGAGATGGCGGCCGGAGCGGATGCCTGATTCAGAGGCTCCGCTCGCGGCCCACCAAATACGGCATATATCCTGTTCCCTTCGGCATTTCTCCACCGCGCCAGTGAACCAAGGGGACACCATTGGTGACGGGGTGCTCCGGTGACCGGAGGGGCTCGCGCACTGCCCGGATGGGTCGCGGCTTCCCCGATCTCAGGGAGTCGCGGCGGCCGGTGATCAGCCCTGCGCTCGGCACGGGGGAGGCTGGAGCCGTGCGTTGCCGGGTTCGGCCTTCTGCAGTCCGGGACCGGACCTTCCCCTGCCGTGACGCCGGGGTGAATCGGGCCCTCCCTGTCATGGGCGCCCAAGCCGGGCCCCCTGAGGCGGGTGCCCGCGGAGACCGCAGCTAATCCCAAACGCGCCCGTGAGGAGGGTGCAGGGCCTCGTGCGCCCAGATACAAGAGCGCTCCGACGAAGACGGAGCAATCATCCTTTGGGCCTATGCCTGGGCGGCCCCAACTTTTGTGCTGAGAAGACGCCACGGCCGACGACTGGGCCTGTGGGGCCTCTCTGCGCTCTGCACGGGGAGGCGGGAGCCGCTTGCTGCCGGACACGGTCTCCCTGGGTCCCGGATCGGACCTTTCCTTACTGCGTTGCTGGGGCGGGTCGCCCCCCCCCCCTGCTGCGACCACCCGGACCAGGCCCCCTGAGGCGGGGGGGTCCGTGGAGACCACGTCTGAACTAACATGCGCCCGTGAGAGGCCTCAGAAAGTCACCCAGGGCCATCAGTACTGAAACGATGATCTCTCGGGGGAGCATAAATAATCTCAAAGATAGCAGCCTTACTGAGGAGTTTAAGTAACGCCACGGGGCGGGGGGATTCGCACAAGGTTCAGCAATAGTGTTTTGATGCTGCAGAGGCTGAAGCGTGGACGAGTGAAAAGGAACTGTAAGACTCAACCCGTGTGCATCAACACGCAGCAGCGCCCCTGCCAAGTCAGAGCAACCATCCTTCGGGCCTCGACCTGGTCGGCCCCAACTACCACGGTGAGTTGCGCTGGGCTCCCTCGCCACGGGTGCCTGGACCTGTGCCCTTGGGACTGGGCCGGGTGGGCTGGCACCGGGCCCCAGGGCGTAAAGTTAGTGACGACCGCCTGCCGCCGCTTCTCTTTGATCCTGGCCCTCAAGACGGTGTTTTTCTTTAAAAAATTTCAACCCGGGAGGGTGCTAGCCCGTGCGCCCCATCGTGAGCAACCTTAAACGACTATCCTGCACCCCTTGGCAACTTTATTCGAAACCAGCCTCAGTGAGCAGCCCAGCGGTGACTATCGTCTTGTGACGCAATGGTCAAGCCAAAACACCCCAAACCGTGAAGCCACACTTATGGTGGCATCACCCCTCCAGCAAGTCATTCTGATACGCAAATCACAACACTTCTTCAGGTGAGCGAAACGCTGCGCACGCACTGCCTGCAATTCGATAAACTCTTGCAAGCAATAATGGACACTAAGACATCACTTGAAGGCAAAATTGATGCTGCAGTGTTAGAAGTCTCATTGCTACGTGCAGATCATCGTAACACAGAATCTGCCCTAAAAACTGTTCAACCAGAGGTCGCAAACATGAAAAACAAAATTCAACAAATGGAACTAGAACTAACGCAACTGCAGCGCAGGGCTGAGGACGCGGAGGGCCATTCCAGATGTAATAACATCAGATTCCTGGGTGTCCCGGAACGCTTGGAGACTCCCAAAGCAGAGGAAGTTATAGAAAACTGACTGAAAAATATAATGAAAATACAGGACAACACCAAGGTTCCGGTAAAAGAAAGAGCACACAGAATTCCAGGAAGACCCCACTGGCCTGGCGCCCCACCTCGACCTCTGATAGTGTGGTTCCTAAATTACAGAGACAGAGATCTAGTTCTCCAACATTTCAGATCCACAGGCATAACTAGGTTGGAAAACAGCAACGTATCAGCCTACCCAGATTGCACAATGGAAGTACAACGTAAAAGAACATTATATTTCAAAATTAAATAAATACTGCGTGAACACAAAATTACTTATTCACTCATGTTACCAGCTCGCCTCCGAATCAAAATCGACGAAAAGACTCTTATGTTCTCTACGCCGGAGGACGCTTGGACATGGATACACGCGAAGGGCCTGGCCGTTCCATCGGCAGCCGACACAGCGGAGGGACCGGTGCTTAGGGAAAGAAAAAGGAAAACACAACGGTGCGCCCAACGAAGTCACAGATGGCTGCCGACCAAGCGCAAATTTTAAAAGAAGCCAGCACATTTGCATGATCGTTCTCAGCCACTACGAGTGAAGTGGATATCAACGATAGTGGCTCTCAAGACAGCAGTTCATCCTTATCTCAACTGTTGGTCGAGCATGACCTCACCCCGCGGCTGGCAGACGAGATTTGAGAATCCACGGAATGTGCTTTGAGCGGGCCGTCCGGATCGGTTCCCCCCCTCCCCCGAGCATTAACACTGCTAAACATGGTCACCCTGGGACAACGGCTGAACCGACAAGGATCATATAAGCCGCGGTGTAACCAACACTGGACAACATGTCAGCATATTGGAGACCGGCCAAGAGGGTACCTACCTCATCCAACTCACGCCCCCCTCCACCTGAACGGTACCCGAATGGAACTGAACTGTTCAGACTCTAGTTTAGGCAACGGTTGTGCCACTTTCTTTCAAATAGGGCCTTGCCCAAAATATCCCCTTTTTTTGTTGGTTCTCCTTTCCTTTCTCTTTACATCAGGGTCTATCCCCCATCTCCAGGGTCGATGTTGCATGACGTGGGGGCTCCGGGTGTGGGGGGGCGGATTGTGGGGGTGCTGCGCGGGGGTGGCTGGGTGGCGGGTCGGAGAGTGAAACTTGACCCGCTGTGTGTTTCCTTGTGAATTTAAGTAATACCACACGATACAATGCACAAGGAACCTATTTACAACATACTAACATGGAATGTGAAAGGCATGGGGGGAATAATTAAACGCAATCAAATATATTCACATTTAAAACACCACCACATACACATAGCTATTCTACAGGAAACACATGTCACACCAGAAGATATTACGCAGATTGAGAAAAGATGGGCGGGGCAAATATATGGCTCTGAAACATCGACATTTGCAAGAGGAGTGCTGATTTGGATAGCGCCAAGGGTCCCCTACATAGTAAAACGCAGCACCACGGATAAAGAGGGCAGGTATATACAATTAGTAGGTTCACTAGACGGTGAAACGTTAGCGATAAACGGAGTGTATGTCCCAAACATTAAACAGGGTGAATTCCTACAAAAAACGATCTCTCACTTATCACACGAATTAACAATACCAAGTATTTGGGACGGGGACATGAATTGTGTTCTGCAAATAGATATGGATAGATCATACCCCCCACTGCTGGCCGCCCCTGTAGCGAAAAACTTGCAGATGCTACGAACATGGATAACAGTCCGCGGCCTGGTGGATGTGTGGAGACATCTACACCCCCAAAAAAGGGAATATTCCTTCACTCCCCTGTACATGTACTTCATACCAGCATAGATCTCATCCTCGCCTCGCAGGACTTAACACACAGATTCACAGCAGCAGAATACACCGCCAAGGTAATCTCCGAACACTGCCCTCTTATCGTCCACATTAGGTGGGGTAGGACATATGCTTGCATTCCAACCTGTCGACTTCAACCCTGATTACTACAAGACCCCCCGTTCAGAAAAGAAATAACCACACACATTTCCTCGTATTTTACACTAAATACCGGGACCTGAGTTCCAGGGCAAATTAATGATATTCGCACAAAGCAGTTTTGAGGGGCACATGCATATCTATGACAGTGGTGGCACGGCATACATTGTCGCAAGAGCTCCACAAATTAGAACGGGATATCCGTATTGCAGAATGCAAACAAATAGAGGGCATTGTCACAGCTGCGGAGCGCAATAGACTACGCACACAATGGAGCGAAGCGGATTGGCTCCTAAGGCACTATGATTACCGCCATTACGTGGCTCACACACATGCGGAAGGGGATAGATCAGGTAAACTACTGGCATGGCTATTGAGAAATGAACATCGGAAACCCCCTATCGGTGCCATTCGCCTGGATACAGGGATAATTGTGAATACTTACGTAGAAATAAATAGCGCCTTTAGAGAGTATTATAGTGCATTATACAAGGCCCCCCTCCCTCAGCAGAACAATTAAAAGAGTTCTTCTGTGGCATCAAATTAAACCACCTAACTGCCACTCAGTTGGTGGACATGGAGAAACCAATTGATATAGCAGAGATACAACAAGCTCTACAACAATTAACTCATGGCAAAGCACCAGGCAGTGACGGCATCCCCATAGAGTATTATGGCATGTTCCCGAAACAAACGTTAACACCTTACCTAGCAATGCTAAATGAGGCTCTTGAATACGGTCAACTACCAGACACCTTACGCAAGGCGTTGATAGCGGTACTGCCTGAAACAGGCCGGGACCCACTAGATGTTCGCTCATACAGGCCGCTATCGTTGTTAAACACAGACTGCAAACTGCTCGATAAAATTCTAGCCAATCGCCTGCTCCCATGGATGCCGCCCCTGGTTCACCATGACCAATCCGGTTTCATACCGGGCCGCAATACTTTCATAAACATACGGAATCTACGATGCCTTATGGCAAACTCCACTGAGGGCGAACACAACCGGGTAGCTGTATCACTAGATATCAAAAAAGCATTCAACACGCTGGGATGGCCCTTTCTGAATGAAACTCTCAACCGCATGGGCTTCGGCAGGACATACGTTAACTGGGTGAGGGTACTATATTCTAACCCAACAGCGAGAGTTAAAACAGGAGACATGATATCCAAAAAGTTCAGCATTGGGAAAGGCACCAGACAGGGTTGCCCACTGTCCCCACTGTTATTCGCCCTAGCTATAGAGCCTTTAGCTGCCCGGCTTTGCACACTAGCCCCAGGTTGGGGCATCCCGGACAGACACACACACCGTATAGTGTCATTATACGCGGATGATGCACTAATATTCCTACGAAACCACACAGAATCCCTACCCGAGTTATTGAAATTACTGCAACAATTTGGCTCGGTATCCGGGTTAAAAGTGAACTGGTCTAAATCATGTTTATTCCCTATGCAACCAGTTCCGGAAATATATCAATTAACCTCTAATCAGGGTGGCTTGAAATGGTGTTACACCACCTTTAAATATTTAGGGATAAATGTGTATCATGATTCCCAGGACCTCAAAGACGGCAACCTGTGGGAAAAGTGATCCAATCCGCTAGGGGCTCCCTGCCTTTCTGGTGCTCACTTCCACTTTCGCCCAATGGTAGAGTGGCCATAGCAAAGATGTTAATACTACCACGTCTACTGTACTTCTTCATGGCTCTCCCACTGGCATTGCCCTCCTCCTTTTTCAGATCACTGAATAGCATATTAATAGACTTAGGGGGTCATTCTGACTCCCGCCGGCGGCGGTAACCGCACGCACGGCGGGAGCTGCCGAATGACCGTACCGCGGTCAAATGACCGCGGCGGCCATTCTGGCTTTCCCGCTGGGCTGGCGGGCGACCGCCAGAAGGCCCCCCGCCAGCCCAGCGGGAAAGCGCCTTCAACGAGGAAGCCGGCTCCGAATAGAGCAGGCGGAGTTGAAGGCGTGCGACGGGTGCAGTGGCACCCGTTGCGATTTTCAGTGTCTGCTTGGCAATCTTTGTGGGGCCGTTAGGGGGCCCCTGCAGTGCCCATGCCAGTGGCATGGGCACTGCAGGGGCCCCCAGGGGCCCCACGACGCCCGTTACCGCCAGCCTCTTCCTGGCGGTAAGGGGGTCGGAATCCCCATGGCGGCGCTGCCTGCAGCGCCGCCATGGAGGATTCCTCAGGCCAGGGGAAAACCGGCGGGAAACCGCTGGTTTCCCTTTTCTGACCGCGGCTTTACCGGCGCGGTCAGAATTGGCCTGGATGCACCGCCAGCCTGTTGGCGGTGCATCCGCGATCCCCGGCCCTGGCGGTCCATGACCGCCAGGGTCGGAATGACCCCTTTAATCTGGGGCAATGGCCGGTGGCGTGTGGCATTATCCAAAATATATCTACCACTTACGTTAGGAGGGCTGGGGGCACCAAGATTTGAATTATATCACGCATCCGCCCAATTGCAATGGATATTTAAATGGATCGGAAACCCTACGAGTGTAGAAGCACAGATGATACACTCAGACCTAGGACACACTAACATCTTGCAACACCTGATGAACCGAGATGGAGTTAAACACTCACAAAATATCTTACTGAATAATGCACACTGGGCATGGGGACGCTACGCTCTCACAGGAGACAAAAAACCGCAGTACTCCCACAGGATCCCATTATTGGCTATCCCAAAAATTACTAAGATTGCAACCACAGTAGGCTTGAGTACATGGCCTGAGAAGGGCATACTTACCGTAGGAGGGCATCTTCTAACATATGAGGCACTGGCGGATACATACACCCTGGGTCAGGGCAGTTTTCTTACCTATGGTGCAATACGTCACCTGGTACGTTCAGTCTGGAATCGCGGAAATGGGGAACCAAATACGGCCCCTATATTACACGATCTGCTTGATAACAAAGCTACCCCGATGAATGTATCGAGGACCTACAAAATTCTGACCACACATATCGAACATGGACAGGAGCAAGCAAAAAACAGATGGGATCAGGTTCTACCAGAACCACTCTCACAAGAACGCATGGAACAAGGCCATGAAAATGATCCATGAAGTATCACGTAACCCTCGTTTCCGCTATACCCAGTTCAACTATGTATATCAAACATATTTATCACCCCACAGGCTAGAGCGCATGTTCCCCGAGACACCACAGAAGTGCCCCAGATGCGGCAATACAGAGGCCACCTTCTTCCATATGACATGGGACTGTCCTCCAATTCTGCCTGCATGGAACGACATATTAACCATGATAACCGAATGGACTGACATTTCGCTGTCCCTCAAACCCGAATTATATTTACTTGGAATAGTGATTAGATCCAAAAGGCAGACACAGATGCACAGATGCTTTGCACTTGCACTAGTGATGTATAGACGCTTAATTGCCATGCATTGGAAGGCGCCTAGCGCCAAGTATCAACCAGTGGCAATCTGAGCTGCTGCGCTGGGCCAAGGCGGAAGCACAGACATTACAATCACTCCAGGATAAAGGGATCCAGATCAAAGGAGTGGACACATGGAATTCCTTTGTGATAACCATGGAAAGCAAGGATGATAACCGACCCCCCTAAATATACAAACAACCAAATGTCAATGACGGGCAATACCTAACAGCTGACAGCTCAGTCTTGAAATATGGACACTATAGGTTAATCCGGTAGACATAATCAAATGGTGTACCAACAAGAAATAATTTAATCTGTGGAGTCTGGAGAAATGTATACTACAATTACAATGAGAAACGGGCGCTTGCTGGTAATGGATCAGACCCTGGGAGAGTACGCGCCTGGAGCCGTAGATTGCCCTGGATGGCCCTCCTGCCGCGCCCCTCCCCGTCTGGGCGGTCATTCCTCCCTGCCCCACCCCGGGATGTGGGCGACTACTGGGTCCCTCTGGCCTACCCCAACACTTGATAATAATAATAACACATGCCGCGTAGCTCCAGTTACCTCAAGGGGCCCTGTGTGTATAGGGGGGCCTGGAGGCACCGTTCTCCCCCTCGCTTCCCCCTCCCCCCATCTGCTGCGCGCACTAACCCCAAGTTCGACCTCACTCTTTCTGTTTCTTACACAATTCTCTCTCTCCCGTTTTCTCTTTTTTTTCTTTTTTTTCTCTTTTACCTCGTTTTGCACTCAGTGTGAACATAATGTTTCCAAGAATCCTCTTCAAATTGCACAATCGTATTCATACCGCTAAGTATGCATGTACAATGGAAGAATTAGCATTAGAACATGTAAATAATAGTACAAATATGTATCACAACTGTCGTTTGATCTTTGTATCTCACTGTTGAAATAACAATAAAAATATATTAAAAAAAAAAAAGTTACTGCTGGGTGTAATCTTCTACAGAAGTAGTAGTAGTACGAAAACTTTATTCGACTTTCAAACAAGTCATAAAAGTAACAGATAAAACACATCGATGTAGAAGAACACAATAAGTACAATAAAATAATAAAAGAATAAATAGCAAAAGCATGTTGTTAGTTTGTCTCTTCGCTCGGATTTACATGGCCTAGTCAAATTGACACCAGTACACCCATAGACTTTCTTGCAATTATTACAGAACATAAAAAGTTTGCCAAAATTCCACACATTTCAATAGAAGATAGAAACTGTAAGCTGATTTACGCAATGTGACACTGACGCAATTTAATCGATCTTAAAAGAGGCATTAAAACGCCCTTCCTCTGTTTATCATAAAATTTACAAAACAGGACCACATGTATCGTGGTTTGGGGTGCCTTTGCGTCACAAGGACATGGCCCTAAGGTTGTACTCCAATTGTTCATGTTTGGAAAGGGGCTCTTCTACAGAATGCATTTCAACTCCTCCCGTGATCTGAGCGTGCTCTGTATTTTTCATCTGAATATTGGCTGTGCACGAACCACTTTTGGCTCATCTGTCTCAAATTGGCTCCCACCTTTTTTAACCTCTTCATCACTGGAATTTGAAAAATCAGTACTTTTCCAAATGTTCATAGCCCATTAAAAGTGATTGCAGTCTAACCTAGCTTTAGCAATTTGCAAATTAACTTTCTTTTGATTTATTTTACCCCTGCATTTCTAAAATCAGTTTTGAGTGACTTTGTTTTGCCTTCTCTGCCACGGACTGATAGGTCTCCAACTCATCTTGCAATAGATTATTCTGACTAGACAGCATGTGTACAGTATTTTTAGTTTCAACAAGCTGCCTCTCTAATTGCTGGTTTTCAAGTTCCAGCTGCTTACATTTTTCATGCATTTTTCTATAAGTAGTTAGCAAAATCCATCCCCTTCAACTTAAAATAGATAAATTACCACCCTGTTCAAGAGGTACTTTTTGTGCATCTTTCGGCTCACTTTTTCTAAGACAATCATCCCAGTACTCTGAAAGTCCCGCACAGGACCACTTGTTCGCCAAAACATTAAAAAGTTATTTGATCCACCCTGGAATCTCACATGAAACTTGAGAAATGGTTTGTGAAGCTACTTTTGACTTCTTGCAAAACATATTTCACTTTTAAACTTACACTTTTCAACCTCTCCCCCCTCTGACTACATCAAATTGTTCTGCTCTACTTCAGATTGAGAAAACAAAGTGAGTGGAATGCAAAAAATGCAGCACTCTTAGTCTGAGTAGTGGATTTATTAAGGCACTTCCTGAGTTTCATGCACAGCTAGAATAATGTGAGCTTTGATTTCAAATGCAGCAACACACGTGCAGTTCTAAAAAATGATCACAGCAATAGAATAATAATGATTACAGAAACAAAGAAGATGCAATGTTTCAACAATGGATATTGTATATATATGTAGACTACGTATTTATGCATGCACAACACAAAGTTAATATGAGAATTAAAAATGCATCACCATGAGGCTTGACACCGACATCATCCCTTCGTCTTCCAACTTCAGATTGTGGAACCATGGCAACTGAGTCAGAGTGGGAACACTGCCCACAATAGTGTTATCTTCTGAGCAAGGCCTCCCCCCTTAGAATGAGTTCCTTCTGGTCCCGGTTGTCAAGCTTCGTCCCCTAATATACTTTAAACAAACTGGAGAGGGGAATTCTAGAAACCTCCCCTCCCATCGAGTAAGTTGTTGTTCAAATGCTGGCCATACCAGGTCAGTGTTGAAAAGAACACACTAGAGACTGGCCAACTCTCACAGTGTTTTTCCAAGACCGAGCTATTCCTTGCTTTACCATAAACATTCTCAGCCTGGTACATCTTATTATTTGTACTCCCCCATATTATGTGGCAATCCTCAGTGAGAAAGAGTGAAAACACATTGTACAAGCTGTGCACGGAAAAATACTAGCACCACCAATGTGACGCTGTGTGAAGTTGAGCTAAGCACCAAAATTGAGTCAGTTGTCAAGATCGAGCTGATGGTTAAATACAGATAGCATTACAACCACTTATTAGGGACTTACATGGGTGGAGGAGTATGCCAACTGGACACCATGTTATCAGTTTTTGGGAAAAGAGTACTGGCATTGGGGACCTGTTTAGCAGGAACCCAGTGCACCTCAGTCGGAAAACCTCAGTGCTATTACCAGAAAGTGTGAGGGTGACCATGTCAAAAAGGGGCACTTTCCTGAAGAGTCTGAGTAATGAAAGAAAGAACATGAGGGATAGGTGAGAGAGAGAGTATCCGAGGGGTAAGGTAGACAGAGAGCACCTAAGTGATGGAGGAGAGAACAGAACAGGATCAATAGGTAGGAGAGAGAGTACCTGAGGGGTACTGGGGACAGAGAGCATCTGAGTGATGGAGGAGGGAACATGAGGGATAGGTAAGAAAGGGAGTACCTGAGGGGTGTGGAGGAGAGTGCCTAAGTAATGGAGGAGAGTGCCTAAATGATGGAGGAGAGCATATGAGGGATAGGTAAGAAAGTGCACCTTAGGGGTATGGTGGACAGAGCATGTCTGAGGGCTGGAGACAAGAACATGTGGGATTAGTAAACGAGAGAATACATGAGGAGTATGGTGGATAAAAAGTGGCTGTTATATTTGGACCTTTCTTCATGGTCAGCCACAGACTGTTTGCCTCCCTTCTCCTATTTGTTTGCTGAAAGTGTTTTTGCTGGCCTGTGCTAAAGTGAGTGTTCTCTCTCCTTAACACATTATATTGGCTCACAACCAATTGGCATATTTAATTTACTCGTGAGACCCTAGTAAAGTGGCCCTGTGCCCAGAGCCTGTAAATTAAATGCTGCTAGTGGGCCTGCAGCACTGATGGTGCCACTCACTTAAGTAGCACTTTAAACATGTCTCAGGCCTGCCATTGCAGCCTGTGTGTGCAGGATAAAACTGCACATTTCGATCTGGCAAAATAAAAACGTTTTCCAGGCCCAAATCTTCCTTTTGTTATACATATTAATAACCCCCAGGGTATACCAGGCCAGAGGGCAGGGTCCAATGCATTATAAAAGTAGGGCATGTACTTCTAAATTTTACATCTCTCATAGTGAAAAACTCTTTCATTTTGCACTTTTGCAAGGCCTGCCTCTTTAATAGGGTAATATTGGATTTACCTTATTACATGCTATAAGTGTAATTTGCAAATGGGACCTGGTGCTCAGTTCATGTTTGGTGTCTCTGGAATTGTAATGAATATTCTTAACTTATGTTGAAGCCAGATTTTAAATTACAATTTTGAAAATACACTTTTGAAGAACGTTGGTATTTTCATGCCTTAGCCACTTGGCCTGTCTCTGGGCCATATGACCGGGTGTGCGTTACAGTTACATGATTGGGTGTGGGTTACAGTTGGCTTTGTGTATTCTTCTCAGATAGCCACACAAAATGGGAGCTTAGGTGTGACCTGATAGGCCATCCCTGGCAGGATGGGAAGAAGGAGCTGGGCCCAGCCCCACTTACACCTGAAAAGGCTGTGTCCTATCTACACACCAAGGACTGTATACCCCCTGTAATTAGTTAGAAGCCAGGGACAGGAAAGTAGATCCCCTGTGCACTTCAAAGGTATTCCTCTAGAAGCTTCTCCCCACTTCAGAAGCACAACTAGGTATAAATACTGGACCCCAGATATCAACTCTTCAGTACACTTCTGCACCTGTGTATACTCTGGCAGGAAGGGAAAAAGGATTTCTGTGCTGCTGAAAGGACTCCTACCCTGCTGCCCTGCTAGATTGAAGGAACTGCTGCCCTGCTCCATCATCAACCTTTTTGTTCTGCAGCCATGACTGCTAGTGAGGGACTACCAAAGTTAATATCCAGCAATGGCCGCCTGCAGCACCCATTCATTGTGAATAAGACTCTTGGCACAGATTTAAGATAAACTTTAGCTGGCCTAACTTAGTGACTGTAGCCGACCTGGGCTCCATCGCGGTCGGCCTGAAAGCGTGACTTTGACCTGGTCCAGTGTGGCCAAATAGCTGCAGTTGGTATTTAAGCTTGTGTGCGCTATTTTCATTAAAATCTATTTTAAAAAATGTATAACTCCTGTTTCACTGATTGCGTTTTTGTCATTTTGATAATTTTTTTTGTATTACATTTTACTTTATTTTACTAACTTGGTGTGGGATCCTTTTTGTGTGGTGTTTTCACTGTGTTACTGTTTGAAATGTTGCACAGATACTTTACCGATTGCCTCTAAGTTAATCCTGACTGCTCTGTGCCATGCTACCAGAGGGGTGAGCACAGGTTCATTTATGGTCGGCCTGAGCTTCACCCTGGCAAGGGTTGTGGTTCCTGCTTGACCAGGGCACACACTGTAGTCTAACAGTAACCACATTTCTCAAGGAGCCTCAATGATGGTGGAGGAGAGCACCTTGTGATGTAGGAGAGGGCCTTAGTGAAGAGATAGTACAGGGTTCCAGGCAGACAGAAGAATGTGATTTGAACATAAGTATGAACCTTGGAAAAATGTTGAATATTTTTAAAGGAGGGTCATTTTCTTTGTTAATGATGAAGCACTTAAGAGATGGAAATGTCACTCATAAGCACACAAAAACCTTAGCATCCTAGTGGACTCCCTCTGTGTATCATCAGACAAGCGCACTGTGAGGTCCTGTCTCATGGTTGTGATATAAATAATTCACACTTAACTTGTGCCGGGGCCTTTGTGAGTCATGTCCACGGTGCCTGGTCCACGACCACTGACCACAGCCTCCATAGAGAGTTCTGGAGCCTGCCCTGAGACATGACTACGATTTGAGGTGTTATTTGTCACCCCGATAAATAACCATGTCACAGAGTTTGATATTTATTGGGGTGCGATACACTAACACCTATTATGAGTAACTGGGGAATCACGTGGGTTTTGGTGTTTAACTCACCAGAATCCACAAGATACAGTGAGTACCGCACACATTTCCCTGTTGAATTTCTGCAGGTTTGACCTGTCGAAATTTAATGAAGCTTCAGGTATTTAACACGTTTTGTAATTACTGCACATTAAATAGCTTAGAATTTATAATTCGTAATATTCTGACCTGTGCGTAAACGTGGTTTTACTCCCAGGTCAGAATATTACGAGTTACTCATACTCAGGCCCGGGTCTCCTTCACACACTCACATATACCTCAATCATATCTTCTAGCCAGTCTGGATGCAAACACACAATATCACTGTAGTTATTAAATCTCACAAGCTGCTGCTGCAGGGGGTCCCGTTCACCCAATGAATTCATTCCAACCTCCTTTTTCCTCAGACTGATCCACATGTGGGGATCACAGGAAAAGACCATCAAGGAATTCTACATCAGAAAAGAACAATTCAGTTTGTAATTTCTACAGTGATCATACATTATCAGATGCAATAAATGAATCGGTATAGAAACGTCTCCTCACTCACACAGTTATATATTAAGAGCATCTTGAAAACGTATCCGATTAAAAACATTGGAATATAATATTTGGTTCAGTCCCAGTTTCACTCTAAGGTCCTGATTTAAGAAAAATGACTAACAACTGCGCTAGCCCAGTTGTGCATCAAACAAATTACATCATCCATGCGCCATATTTTGAAAAACAATGCATCATGGCGCTAAGGAAAGGTCAAAGTAAAAATATATTATGCTAACCATTGTGATATGCCGGAAAGATAAAAGATGCTAATACTGTAAAAGTGGCGTTAGAACTTTTTTTTATGCTAAACAAAAAACACTGAGCCAAGATGGAGAATGCAGGCCAGGAGGGACCCCGAGAGATCCCAATCAGTGCAGTACCAGCCAGGAGGGACCAGTAAAGTCCCAGAAGGAGAAAAGGAAGCTGAAATGTCACTTTAGTGAGGAGGAGAATAACATCTTGGTCAGAGAGGTGACAGAGCACCAAACACCAGCTCTTCGTCACCTCCAAATTGCCAATAGGTAGGAGAGAGCCTATATGGCAGGCAATAGTAGATAAAAGTCAACAGCGTAGCAGAGGTGAAGAGGACTGTCACTGATTGTAAGAAGCACTGGCACAATTGCAAGCACAGAGCTGTGGAGAAACTGGCCAGGAACTGAAAGACAGCACTGCAGACTGGAGGTGTAAGTTCTGCACCCCAGGAGGACCTGGAGGAGCTGGAGAAGATGGTGGCAGCCGTCAACTCGGAAGAGCTTGTCACTGGAATCGCAGGACAGCACAGACTACCACAAACTACCACAAATGCAGGGTAAGTTTCAGTTGGGGACTATCTGGAATTTTACAAATGGCAGAAGAGTCAGGCACATAGGACTCACTGAATGCATGCAAACGCATCGCATCGGGACACAAAGGGCCAGAATTAAAAGGCCCCATCAGCACCGGAGCCTCACTTTCAGGGATGTTCTGGTGGACTATGCACTCCGCCATATACACAACGTGGTCTAAAGCAACTTACTCTGGATTAGCACCACCTGGTAAATATGGCCCTTACACATGCAGCACTTTGCCTGGAAGGGGTTTGCAAGCAGTGTGGCTGTGCCGCAACAACACCCATTGCATATTGTTGTTGCCCCAGATCCGAGAGTACATGTTAAGCTGTGACTAAATACACCACCACCCCAGGGGTAGTGATAGGATGGCGCAGTAAGGCAAAATGCTTTCCTCCCTCCCCGTGTCATTGCCCTTCTTATGTGTGTTGCACCCTGCAGTACACTTAGAAACACGAAATCACCATAATAGATTGTTACCATGCAGGAACGGACACCTTCCTGCAAATAAACAATCTATCTCCTCAATGCAGGTACCCTTGCACTATGGTGAAAGGAAGTCTGCGCTGGTGCGGGGAGCTCAAATCTGCACAGGTGCAGGGGGAAACGCAGGGGGGCGGTGTATTCCTGTATATATGGCACATCCCTGTGTTTCAAAAGTTTCCCAGGGTGGTGCAGCTATTTTTGCTGCTGCACTGAGCTGCGCCACTTTAGAAAAAAACAACAACAACTCTCATACATCTCCAGGCACCATTTCAGAATCAGCACAAAAGTGAACATATACAACATATGGGGCGTGTCTGTGTTCATCATTTGTGCTGCTGTACGTGTAACTAGGTATCCTGTGTTGTGGGAATGGTTGGTGTTGTGTATAAAGGGACACCTTCATGCATAAGAAGAGGCACAAGTGGCATCAATGTTGCATTACAGGCTCAATGTCAACTGTACCATCAAACAAATATTTGCCAATGTGGATCCAAGATGCCCATTCCTCTCGTGCCACGTTAACAAACTCTCAAAATGCATGCATTTATCCACATTGTACATCCTTCCACCAACATATGCCTGTGGCAGATATGCTGTATACAAGGAAATGTCCCTAATGTAGGGAGGGACAAACTAATGGGGCTGACAACCCATAAAGCTTGCACTGTGCAATCCAATCAGCACATGTGTGGGGCCTGCTAAAGGCAGATGACAAAGTTACACAAGTATTGTAAGCGATGGACCTCCCTGTGCTTTGCTGCACTAGTGCCATCATTCACGATGCCAAGCACTAAAATAGTCACAACACTCATTACACTACATTTGGGAATGTCTACCATGGTGAATAGGAATGTAAATGACGTGCTGCCATGGTGTCAGTGGCTAGGGCAAGGGCCTTGCAAGTAATATGGTGGTGAGAGATCAATGCACAAAATACCTTGAAAGGTTGCCCCATGTGTAATGCCCAATGCAACACATGATAAACAACTACAACCTGGGGTCTGTAACATGTAACTGATCCACCAGTAGCAAGTAAATAATGAGCCATGTCAACAGCCACTACAGTCAAAGATTGACATTTTACTATCCCTTTGCAGAGGATGATGTCTTACCTCCTGCCGACCTGCCTGTCCTGGATTTTACAGACGACATAGATGACCGGATGCCTACCATCAATGAAGAGACCCTCCAGGTTTCCTAGGTTCCTTCCAGACACCACCTCCAGTTGCAAAGGACACACAGTGTAACGGAGTCTCCACATGAACCACCCAACTACCAACACACAGCACCAACCAGTCCTGCCACAGCCCTAAACTCTGAGGAACCAGACATCACCTGTCAGAGTACAGTGGTAGGAGTCCAGCAGGAGCTGGCAAAGCAGGTGCGGGTGGGGATGGAGACCATGACAGGCAGCCTAGAGGGTGTGCAGAGGTGTCTCAGTCAAATAAGGAAAACATCAGAGGCACCCACTCCCCGCTACGTGTACTCCAGCAGTCCCTGGCCGACATAGCTGCTGTCAAGAGGCAGAGGCTTGAACAATTGCCCTCCCGAAGTGGCAGCAGAATGACAGATAACAGGCTGGGGGGATACAAAATGCCCTGGAGTCCATGCAGCAGGAAGTGGCCTCCCTCGAGGAAAACATGGCTGCCTACCACCGTGATGTAGCTGCAGTGTTGAGAAATCAGCAGTTCCTCCTTGCTGCAGTGATGCCTTATGTGTTCCCACAAATGGCAGCTGCCAGGACCCTTGATTCAACATCTATACCATCTGATGCGTGTGTGCCCCCCTCAATTTCAACAACAGTGCCATCAATGGCACAGGACGCACCAAACACATCAGAGGATGAAGATGTGGCAAGAACAACATTCACACGTAAAACCACCTAGTAGCACCAGTCTATGCCACATGGACGGTATCTCCTTAGTTCTGTGCTTAAGGTCATGCAAGTGTTGTAACAGCTGGCAATGTGCCCTTTTCACTCAACCACTGTTGACTTATGGACTGCCATTGTCTCAATTTCTACCTATTGTCAATGTGGACACGTCCTCACTAATGCACTCTTATCCTACCCATGTCTCATGATGTGTCCCTCACTCTTGGACTCTGAATGTACATCAAATGGCTCAGGATCTTTCATGGGGTCAGTGAACTAGACATTGTACTGCATTTGACAATAAACATACACATGTAAATAAATCACCATAATCACATGTATCATGCACTTTTCTAGTGTGTAATCAATTCATAAAAAATGTGTGAAGCAGTGTCAATGATAACAGAACCAAATGACGTGTGGCTTACTGTCAGACATAAAGGTACACACTAGGACTCAAACATGATAAAGGTGACAGATTGTATTGTGGACTACAAACACTTTACTGAGCCTCACAATCAAGTATTGAACATATTTCCATGCAAGTTAACATATGGAATGAATAGTTTAGATTTCAAGTGTCAGGAAATTTCCCTTGCCAATGTACTAATACAACAAGTATGTGAGGAACTGAAGAGTGTATTCAAAACTGTGACAGGTAGCTTTCAGTTTGTCAGTATCCATACCCCAAATAAGGTGGAGAATAATGTGTAAAACCTTTCTAAAAAGATTGCAATTGATCATCATTGCATCATTACATCTCAAATATATTGTATCTGTTGGAAATGGGGTGTTTGGTTGGCAGCCAGGTTACCCCCGTCCAAGCAAGGACCCTCACTCTAGTCGGGGTAAAGGAGAATCGCCCTCAGTTAATCCCCGCCCACCCCCTTGATAGCTTGGCATGAGCAGGCAGGCTTAACTTCAGAAGCAATGTGTAAAGTATTTATATTACACTGTAACACAGTGAAAACACTACAAGATGGACACCATACCAGTTTAGAAAAGTAGCTAATATGTACCTAAATCCAACAAGACCAAAATGACAAAAATCCAACATACACAAGTCAAGATATGAATTTTAAAAAGAATAAGAGACTTAGGCCCTCATTATGATCCTGGCGGTGAGTGATAAAGTGGCGGTAATACCGCCAACAGGCTGGCGGTAATTACCGCCAAATTATGACCATGGCGGTGATAACTCCCATAGACAGCCAATGAACCACACCAACCGCCAGGGCGTTAACAACACTCACCACCGTGGTAGCCGTCAAACAGCCAGGCGGAAGACAAAGAACCACCCACAATATCATGACACAGTAAACCGCCACCTTTTCTGGGGCGGTACCAATGACATCAAAAGCCTGATGGAGACACATCACAGAAGAGATCTGACTCACCATCTGAGACACAGGGAAGAAGAACGCCGCCATGGAACCCGAACTGCAAGTTTTTTCGATAATCTTCTACGTTATGCTCCACCTGGAACACCAGCGCCAACAAAGACAACGACGGTGAGTACAGCCACTTAGCACACAAGGGAGGGAGGGAGGAAAACAAGAGTGACACACACACGCACAACACACACCCAACACACACACCATACACACGCCCAGCTGCACATGAAAAACAATTTGCACCCGATACAAGGCAGAATAATGCAAGGACAACAGGAATGCACAAAAGTGAATGTATTTATATCAACAGCTAATAAATTATTGAATTGTCCATGAAACAGATATGTACACATGTACACAAAGGTACACTTGCCCAGTCCAATGTTCAAAGGGCCCACATGGTCACAGGGCACAGTCTAGGGCCCAACTCGAATCCTGACTTCATCCGGATAGAACTCTGCAGGGGCATCAGTTTGCAAGTGGGCAGGTACCTCAAGGGGAGGAGTGGGGACACCTCAGTCGGATTTGGGAAGAAGCCCACTGGTTCTGGTGGGGGCTCCATGCCCATTGCTCTGTCCTGGGGAGTGCAAGGCCACAGTCTCTCAGGTGTGTGTTTTTCATATTGGCCAATGTAGTGTTATTTTGTATGACGGTGTCCATTCTGAACGCAGCGGTATGTACCGCAAATGGTTTACTGCCATTGAATGTCCGCCGTGGTGATTCATGGGTCATAATGTGATGGGCCTTGTTTTGTTGGCGTAAAGGTATGGGTGTTTGGAACGCCACTTTAACAATAACCTTTGGCCTGGCGGATTTGTGTATGTGGAGCTATTCTGTCAGATTGGTGTGTGTGTGTCATAATATGGAGAACAGATATCCACCACCGCATCGGTATGTTGGAGCCCGTCACTGCGGCAGTAAGCAGGATTTACCGCCAATGTCATAATGAGGGCCTTAGTCCTTAGAAAACAGTGAGAATGCTGTTGTTACACAAAGTACCTGGTTAGCGTAAAAAATCAAAGCCGCGCTGTCGATCCCCTACTCGCAAGTGAGGCTGTGTCGTTTCCTTCTACTGTCAGTTCAGCAATGCCTTGTTTTTCTCCCTTGAAGAGAGCGATGCATTGATTTCAGGGCGAGACACCTCGGATCAGTGCAGACTCGGCTTGACTTGGATGCCCAGGGACAAGGCGTGGAAAATTCAGTCGCAAGGTATCAGAAAACCGCATGGGGTTTGCGTCGCTATCCGCCTCCGTAAGCGGGTGTTGCGCGTAGTTTCTCCACCCGTGATGTGTCAATCTCCCAGCCCCGATGCAGGTGGAGCATCGATTTTAGCCACAAAGCCGGCGACACTTCGTTTATCAGCCGCGTTGCGTGAGGTGCTTGCATGGATTTTCAGTTCTTCTCTGCCAACTTCATCCTTTCAGGGACTGGATAGGGCACCACTTGGCAGGGTAGGAGTCTCAGCAGAGAGTTCAGGTGCTGGCAGGGGAAGTCTTTGATGGCCTTGAGACTTTAACAACATGAGGCGAGGTCAGTTCAAGCCCTTGGAGATTCTTCTCAAGCAGGAATGCACAACAAAGTCCAGTCTTCGTCACCTTTCACAGGCAGACACAGAAACTGCAGGATATCCCAACAAAGCACAGTCACAGGCAGGGGCAGCACCTCTCCTCAGCTCTTCAGCTCTTCTACTTGGCAGAGGTTTGTCATGATTCTTGATGTGATTTAATTTTTAGGGGTTTTGGGTCCAATACTTATACCCCTTTCTGCCTTTGAAGTAGGCAAACTTCAAAGGAAAGTCTCTCTCGTGTGTAAGATCCTGCTTTGCCCAGGCCAGGCCCCAGACACAAACCCCGGGGTTGGGGACTGCATTGTGTGTGAAGGCAGACACGGCCCATTCAGGTGTGAGTGACCACTCCCCCCTTCCCCTCCAACCCAGATGGCTCATCAGGATATGCAGGCTACACCCCTGCTCCCTTTGCTTTGTGTCACTGTCTAGATGAGAGGTGCAAACAGCCCAACTGTCAAACTGACCCAGGCAGAGTCACAGAATGGCTTAAGCCAGAAAATGCCTACTTTCTAAAAGTAACATTTTCAAACACACAATCCAAAAACAACATTTAGCAAAATATGTATTTTTAAATTGTGAGTTCAGAGACCCTAAACTCCATATTTCCATCTGCTCCCAAAGGGAATCAGCACTTTAATAGTGTTTCAAGGCAGCCCACACTCAGTGTGTTGTAAGGAGCACAGTTAATGATACCTTTGCAACACATGTAACACATGGTTCCCCATGCATACAAAATGTTGGAGATTGTGTGCTGACATGTGTGATTGTAGCTATATATGTGACATGTATTTTGTGTGATGATACATGTATCGTGTCTGATAAGTACTGCATGATACAGTGGTGTGTTTAGGGATACATACCTAATCTCTAAAATAGCTCTCTTATATGTAGGTAATTTTTCCAAAGCTACGTACACATATCCGCGTCACACATTTTTCACAATGGGGGGACATTTGTACTGGTCAGTATCAGTTGTAAGTAATCATGTGACACATACACGTTTAATTATGTTAATTGTACAGAATTGTCCATCCGCAAATAGCAACAGGCCTGGTCCACCTACCTGGTACAAGTGTGGGCACATTTAGGTATGTTGCATTAACAACATACATTTTCTAATTTCAGTTACTCAAACATATATGTTATCAGCAGGTTAATGAAATTGAATACAATTTGTATGGCAGGGGGGCTCTCGTGCAGTGATGGCACCCTAGTCTTGAATTTGCAACTTGAATGCCCATGCAGGGCCATTTTTGCATGTATGAACACCAGTTTACTATGATCACCTCAGCTCAGTTCACTGTGTGGAACTAGCAGGCTCCTGACTGTGTCAAGGATCATTGTAGCCTACTCAGGATTTTGAGGGGGTGTTGGTTGGTTATCTCCCATCCTCATAATAGTTCATCTGCTCTGCAATGCACAGTCCACTGCAGACTTATACTGGCACATTTGTGATCCCATGGCCAAGTATGTGTTGTTACCTTTGAGGGACTTGATTTCAGGCTTGCCCTATCTTATACTGGGGAATGGCAGCTTGTTTGCGTAGGACATCAAATGTCTCATCAATTCCTACTGTTTCACATGATTTGCCAAGAATCATTGTGTTCATTCCTTGGATGCTAGTTCAGGTCATTGATATATTTTTGAACTGTGTCTTGTCTGTAGATTCAGGGTACAGATACTGTCCTCCCTGAGTTTCCCTTCTTTGTGGATGACCACTCTGGAACCCTGGTACTGGTCTAACGAGACTACTCACCCCTTCTGGCTCTTCTCATACATATGCTTCAGATGTGAGGCAAGCTAAGTGGCTGTCAACTTTTTTGGTTCCATTGTTACCCCATTGGGCCCTGATGCTTTGAGGGCTTCACGTCCCTGATACGTCTTACAATTTCCTCCAATGAAAGTGTGTCTTCTAAGGCTTCCCTATCCTCTGTAGTGAGGCTTGGGTGGGGCATGTCACCCAGGAGCTTGCCTACTTTGTTTTTTGTGGGTGAAGTATCTTTCATAATCAAATTTCCCACAGCACTGGGCAGACGTTTGGACTATGGTTTGTCCACTACTAGCAAGTTCCCCTGACTCCTTCTGGATCCCAGGTACCCATCTATCCACTGCCTCAAATCTGCCCAGCCAGGCCAGTATTTTTCTTGTTGTGTCCCCATTACATTGATGTTGTTCTGTGTTTCCCTATGGTGCATATTTGCAGCTTCCTTGGCCACGTCTCAGTTTTGATTTTGCTTAAGGGCTAGGATGTGTGCTCCATCTGATCCCTCTTCATCAGGTATGTGGCCTCAAGGGACAAAAACTCATGTTCAATAGCTTTCAATTTGTTACTTTTTAGTTGTTTCCCTTGCGCCATCATGGTGAGACCCACCCCCTTGACTACTCTCTAAGAGGCCACCCACAACGTGAGTGGAGACTCAACTGATGTGCTGTTTCCCTGTAAATGATGGTTGTTTGCGTCTAACATCCCTTCTAAACCTTTTGGCTCTTTAAGGTACCAAGGCCTCAATATGATGCAGGTTTGTTCTTTCCAGCCCACCCTACAGCAGACAATGGGGATAATAGTAAGAAATACCCCTGGTTAAGTTAATGGCCTCACTGACTTTTAACAGCTCGTGAGTCGGCTTGAGAAAGTGATCAATTCAGAAAAGACTATCATGCACCCTCAAGTAAAAGGATGAATTGCTGGTTTGCTGGATTAGGGGTACACCATACATATGCCAGTCCCTGGGCAATGAGGAAGTCTGCTAATGGTCGTCGGACTGAGTCCAGGCGCCTGGGCAGATGTAGATGTATGCTATCACTGGGCATTGCATTGAGGCCCCCTCACATGATCATGTCCCCCTCACAGGTCCCAGAGATCCCCACTTAGGGACTTAGTGGATCGAGGCATATTTGCCAAATAAGCAGGGGCAGCGTTCTCCTCACAAACATTACTACTCCTCTAGAGGAGGTGGTATGACCCACATTAGAAGCCTTATTATTTCCCCAATGGTGAAGTGCATTACACCTATGGCCTAGGAAGTGAGTCTCTGGTAGGAGAACCATCTCAGGAGAATCTGGTTTGATGTACTGGGGCACCACTCCCAGTTTGGCTTTGTCGGGTAGACCATTCCAGGATACTATCCTTAGGGTTAACATACCAACTTTTGACAAAGGACCACACACAGGGGTGCCGGCCTGTTTGGGGTTCAGACTGTGAGAGTGATTACCCTATGTGCCTCAGCTATGCTGACTGGCCGTATGTATTTTGCTTGAATATCAACTGCAACAGCTATCCAAGTAACTCTCTGTAATCATCACTCCCCCCTCCCTGATACACTGCACTGCAGATTCCTAACTGCCCACCTCAGCAACTGCGCATAGTGCCTGTTGGCCTTACATACTACTAACTAGTATGCATCACTACCACCTCCTGGTCCCCCACCCAGCCTATCACTGGAATGTCTTTACCAAGTTGGTGTCTCATATCCACTGTCTTAATCTTGCTGCCAATTTCCAGTTTGGGACCATCGCAACCTGCTCCCAGCCCACCCACAAGATGCTTTGGGTTCATATCCAGTGACATATTTACAATCCCACAAGCCCCTCCCATCTCCCTATGGGTCCCAAGATCCGTTTGGGTGATCTTGACAATACCCCAGGCTAAGCGTTATATGTTTTGAATTGCATTTCCTCTTCAAGTTTTTCACTATACTCCTTTGCCATGCCACCACCCTTGTTCCTCTTAGGGTGGCTGCAGTGTCTTGACCCTCTTTCCAGCTGACATTCAATCCAGCCAATCACAACCAGCTTCTGGGCTTGCTAAAAAGTGAGTATTGCATACTACAACTAATGAAAGCTGTGATGGAAAAGTCTTTGTGTACTTGTGATCCCATTCCCTCAGAGCCTTCTGCACCTAAAGGACACACCCTGAGGACCCAAAGACAGTTATTGTGGACGAAGGTAAACCAAGCTTTACCTATATGCAATGGAGGGGCACAGAGAGCTGTTTGGTGACTCATGTCCCAGTATCGGACGTTTATGAGACTTGCTATGATGGGCCAAGCTTGTGCCCCAGGCTTTCATGGTGCACCAGGGTTGTAGTGGGCTACCTCCACCTATCAGATTTTTGGGAGTCGATGTGTTTGCATCTGATTCAGGATGAGATTGTCCACAAACAGGTCCATGGCTAGACCCTTGGTATTTTGAGGTACCACAGTATCCATAGATCATTTCAGCAGGACCAGCCCTCCAAATCTTCCAACTTCTCATACAACTGTTCTACTGTGGGTCCACATCATTTTTCAAACATGGCCACATGCTCACATTTGCTTTCCACAATCTATGTAACATTCCCAATGAGAGTATTTTGGTACTGTGATTACTCGTGTCCGGTATGAGTAGAGGGAATGCCACAATCAAGCTTTCTATGTAATTCATCACACATACAATTTGCCAAGGGTCTGTGATTTGTTAGTACATTGCTTGACTTACATTCACATTCCAAGTTGTATGAGACCCCTAGTCATTTATGTGTATTGGTCGCTGTATGTCACTCTCTTGCTAATACATGTGAGTGGCACTGAGAAGTATGTTATAGTACGCACGTCTAATATTGTCATTCAGACTTAGCTAGGTTACCTAGCACACACAAACCTACCATTGTATATACTTGCTAGCCTTTTCCTATCCAGCCAATACATCTGTACAGCAGTCTTCACGTATATTTCCTGGATTACTACAGGCATATCTCAAGCCAACACACTTGTGTGACATGTGTGTGAAAATGTCAAATGTATTAGCTACAAACAATGCCTACATTCCACCATCACATTCATGTGGTAGTGAATTATTTTAAAGATGTTTAATGTTCCTGACTATGGGACAGAATAAAGTAAAGTGGAGCAGAAGTCAGCGCAGGGCCACTTTTCTTTCCCCCCTTATCATCTCCTAACACAATCAATCAGTCAATCAATCAATCAGAGTTTGTGAAGCACAGCTACTCACCCGTTAGGGTCTCAAGGCGCTTGGGGGTCTGGAGGATTAAAAAAGCCACTTCTTCAGTTCCTTTGTTAAACTGGGGAGGGAGGTGGTTTGTGTGATGTTGATGGGTAGGACGTTCCAGGTGGTGGCAGCGAGGTAGGAGAAGAGGCGTCCTACTGTTTTGATTTTCCTGATGCGGGGTACTTCTGTGAGAGAGAGCTGGGCTGAGCGTAGGGTCCTGCGGGGCACTTAGAAGTTGAGTCGCCGGTTAAGGTAGGCAGGTCCGGTGTTGTGGAGGGCTTTGTGTGTGTAGGTGAGGATTTTGAAAGTGATTCTTTTCTCAATGGGGAGCCAGTGTAGTTGCATAGGTGATGTGAGATGTGGCAGTGTCGGGGTAGTTCGAGGATCAATCTGGCGGCGGGGTTCTGGATGTTTTGCAATTTGCGGGTGAGTTGTTTGTTGATTCCGGCGTAGAATGCGTTGCCGTAGTCCAGTCTGCTGGTGATGAGGGAGTGTGTGACAGTCTTTCTATGCTTGAGGTGGGTCCATTTGAAGGTCATGCATAGCAGGAGGAGGGTGCGGAAGCAGGTGGAGGTGACTGAGTTGATCTGATGGTTCATGCTGAGGTCAGGGTCCAGGATGATTCCGAGGTTGTGGGCTTGGCTGGCAGAGGTGGGTGGGTTTCCGAGGGTGGGTGGCCACCAGGAGTCACTTCATGCATTGGGTTGAGGGCCCACAAACCGGTCTTGTTTGTGTTGAGTTTAAGGCAGCTATCTCTCATCCAGCTGGCGACAGCTTCCATGCCTCGTGGAAGTTGTGTCTGGCCTTGTCTGGTTCGTTGGAGAGGGAGAGGATAAGTTGGGTGTCTCAGCGTAGGAGATGATGTTTATTCCGTAGCCACAACCATCTGTGTGCCGTGTTTTACAGCACCCACACCATGGGACAGGAAAGGGGGCAATAGCGTATCAGGTATTTGATGCAATTGATGTACTGTTCCGACTCTGAGCTAAGATTTAGGCCCTTACCATGAACAGTACTCAGGGTCCCATTGGTACCAATGGTGTGCCCTCTTTAAACAGCTGCTCTAAGCAGGTGCAAAAGTAGGAGCGATATTTGGCACAGTTGTTTTTGTTAGATTCCACCTCACCATTTTGACTCATCCCCTACCAGCTGTACACCCCCCTTGCGTACTTAATGCCTGTCATAGTCATTTTGTGGCACAAGGTGTTACAAAGTGGCACAAAGCCTGACTTGCACCACTATGAGTTTCTGCTGCTTAGATATTAGCATTGTTGGGCCACAGTAGTGTAAGATGTTTGACACTAATGTTGCACAAGGATGCACTAGTCCCTCTTAAATCAGGGCCTATGTCCCAAAGTTGTTTACAACTGTTGTGGTGTAGTCATTCTTTCTGAGATATGTGCAAGTTACAATTGGTATGTGATGGTGTAAAAGAGGATGATGCCATGTACATTCTGAGTTTCTGTGATTTTATTTGATTATTTACATGGTGATTTTTGGAGTACAGTTCTATGTGAAAATATTTTGCATATTAGGGCCAGATGTAGGTAGTTCCGATTTTGCGAATCGGAAATTGCGAGTCGGTGCGACTCGCAATTTCCGATTCACAAAATCAGATGCAGAACGGTGTCTCAGACACCGTCTGCGATTCGCTATGGGGTTGCAAAGACCCATCTCATTAATATTAATGAGGTGGGTCGCATTTTGCAACCCCATAGCGAGTCCATGCACTCACAGGGATGGTGGCCTGCTGAAGACAGCAGACTTCCATGTCTGTGACAGCTTTTTAAATAAAGCAGTTTTTAATTTTTATTTTGCAGCCCGTTTTCCTTAAAGGAAAAAGAGTTGCAAAATAAAAAAAAAACCGAAACCATTTGGGTTTGTTTTTTCAGAAAAGGCCTGATCTTCCTGATCTGAAAAAACATTTTGGGCAACATTCACAAAGGGGAAGGGGTCCCATGGGGACCCCTTCCGTTTTGCGAATGGGTTACCACTAGTGTGACACTGGTGGTAACTGCGAATTGCTTTGCGACCGCATTTGCGGTCACAAAGCAATTTAGCATAGCGATGCGACTCGCAAATAGGAAGGGGACATCCCTTCCTATTTGAGAGTCACATTCACAGTTTGGGAGTCGGTATCAACTCGCAAATTGTGAATGTGCATCGCGATGGGCATTTTGCATGGCGCAAACTGCGATTTCCGCAGTTTGCACCATGCAAAATGCTTGCTACATCTGGCCCTTAGTTATTTTCTGCGAACTCCAGCAGCAGTATTTTGTTGACCCCCCCTGTTGGCCTGTACACTATTTTTGTCTTCCTCCTCATTGAGGACATCTACTTGGTCATCCCAGGGGAGATGTGTGGGTACACAAATGTTGTGTAAAGTGGCACACGCAAGGATGATTTTGCAGACAAGGGGTGTTGCATATAACTGTCCTCCTCTTGTAAGATGTAGGCATCTGAACCTTGATTTGAGAAGGCCAAATGTCTGCTCCACAACATTTCTAGTCATTATGTGGGCTTCATTGTAGGTCTGCTGTGCATCTGTTGTAGGATTTCCAATTGGTGTTATGACCCATGGCTGGATGCCGTAACCTCGGTCAGCTGTAAAGGAATGTCAGAACATGTAGCAATCAAGCACATTTGTCAAATGCTAGTTGCTATGGCCCTTTTAAATTTTGAGTGGAGTGGTGTATGAGACTAACATCTGGTATTGTGTGTGTTCCTGTTTGGATGTATGGTTGCATTGGTCTGTGGTGGTGCACTTTCAGAACATGGGTTGTGGCTTATCTACATGGTGATTGTAATTGGATTTTTTGTCTGACAGTTCACCCATGCCAAATGTGTGTGGTGTTCTGTATATTTGAGCCAGGGGACCAAAGTTACAAGGCCCTGGAACCTCCTTGCACTACATTAGCCTCATTTTTGTAGGCACCATTGTAGGACAAAAAAGGCAAATAAGCACAGTGCCATGTTTCGAAAGTGCCACTACCTGTGCAACACTTAGGTGGTCATTACAACCCTGGCGGACGGTGTTAAAGATGCGGTAATACCGCAAACAGTCAGACGGACAAAAAAAGGGAATTATGACCCTGGCGGAAACCGCCAACAAAGACAGCCACTTTAACACACCGCCCGCCATGGCGGTACAGACAAGCAGCGCGGCGGTCACCGCCAACAGACAGGTGGGAGACAATGTACCACCCACAGTATCACAACAGGCCAATCCGCCACCTTTTCCGGGGCGGATTCACCGTGGATAAAAACACGGCGGAAACAGCTTTTGCTATGGGAAAACGCTCACCTTCTACACATCCCACGACGAACGACGACTCCATGGAGCCGGAACTCCAAATACTACCTGCCCTTGTCTTTCTGCTCCTTCACGACCAACAGCGACGTAGGCGCAGAAGATACTGGTGAGTACTGCACCTACGACACAGGGGAGGGGGGAGGCAAAAGTTAGGGGGGCACCCACCAAACACCCCCACCCCCACCCTCCCATAGTACAACATACACACCAATGCAGTCACAAAAAGAACAGTAACAACCCACAAGCCCCCCGGAAGAATGCAAAGACAATGCGAATTTCGGGCAAACATTATAATGTGCCAATATACATGTCATACAAAAATATACAAATATATGTATTCCAAAATCACTCATATTTACATAAATAATCCAAGAAGTATTGTAGATATGTACACAACAATGTCCGTGCACAAACAGTCCAAAAATGCATGGACGAGGCCCACAATAGATACCTGACCAAAATCCGAGAGAATACTGCTGGGGCATCAGATAGAAACACTACAGGCACCTCAGGGGGAAAGGAAGGGGGGGGCACCTCAGCCAGATGAATGCAAAGCCAGATCCACGACGTGGCTCCATGCCCATTGATGTATCCTGGGGAGTGCAAAGCCACAGTCTCTCAAGTCTCTACAGTGGGTGGCTTGCCCACTGTTCAATCCTGGGGAGTGCAAAGCCACAGTCTCTCAAGTCTCTACAGTGGGTGGGTTGCCCACTGTACCATCCTGGGGAGTGCAAAGCCACAGTCTCTCAAGTCGATGCAGGTCCATACTGGTACTGGGGGGTGACTGGTGCCCAGACTGGATGAGTCTCCCCGTGAAAGGTAGTGTCCTGTCACTGTCCCAGCTGCACATGGGATAAGGATGCCTGATGTGGTGGGCCATTCATTCCTACCCGGTGCATTGCCCTGTTCAGCGGTGCTTTGCCATGGTGGTCTCTGGACTGATCAGCGGTGCTTTGCCATGGCGGTCTCTGAACTGTTCAGCGGTGCTTTGACATGGCGGTCTTTGCCCTGTTCAGCGGTGCTTTGACATGGCGGTTCTGGACTGTTCAGCGGTGCTTTGCCATGGCGGTCTTTGCCCTGTTCAGCGGTGCTTTGACATGGCGGTCTTTGCCCTGTTCAGCGGTGCTTTGCCATGGCGTTTCTGGACTGTTCAGCGGTGCTTTGCCATGGCGGTCTTTGCCCTGTTCAGCGGTGCTTTGACATGGCGGTCTTTGCCCTGTTCAGCGGTGCTTTGCCATGACGGTTCTGGACTGTTCATCAGTGCTTTGCCATGGCGGTCTCTGGACTGTTCAGCGGTGCTTTGACATGGCGGTTCTGATACGGACATTGGTGTGTGGCATGACGATTTCCACACTGGACATTGGTGTGTGGCATGATGATCTCCATACTGGACATTGGTGTGTGGCATGACGATCTCCACACTGAACATTGGTGTGTGGCATGACGAACTCCACACTGGACATTGGTGTGTGGTGTGTGGCATGACGAAC
Source organism: Pleurodeles waltl (assembly GCF_031143425.1). NCBI lineage: Eukaryota > Metazoa > Chordata > Amphibia > Caudata > Salamandridae > Pleurodeles > Pleurodeles waltl. The sequence goes on from NC_090439.1 coordinate 1,173,338,042, forward strand.
TCCACACTGGACATTGGTGTGTGGCATGACGAACTCCACAATGGACATTGGTGTGTGGTATGACGATCTCCATACTGGACATTGGTGTGTGGCATGACGATCTCCATACTGGACATTGGTGTGTGGCATGACGTTCCATCATTGCCCAGCGGGCTGTGGCATCCTGGCCCCGCCTGGGCTGTGTCTTGTGCGGTGGGCTCTGGACCAGTGACCATACTTGGGTCCTCCTGGGCTGTGTCTTGTGCGGTGGTCTCTTGACCAGTGACGATACTTGGGCCCTCCTGGGCTGTGTCTTGTGCAGTGGTCTCTGGACCAGTGACGATACTTGGGCCCTCCTGAGCTGAGTCTTGTGCGGTGGTCTCTGGACCAGTGACGATACTTGGGCCCTCCTGGGCTGTGCCCTGTGCGGTGGTCTCTGGACCAGTGACGATACTTGGGCCCTCCTGGGCTGTGTCTTGTGCGGTGGTCTCTGGACCAGTGACGATACTTGGGCCCTCCTGGGCACTGACTCTGGAGGTGGGCTCTGGAGCCATTACGATACTTGGGCCCTCCTGGGCACTGACTCTGGCGGTGGGCTCTGGACCCATTACGATACTTGGGCCTTCCTGGGCACTGACTCTGGCGGTGGGCTCTGGACCAGTGACGATGATGCTGGCGGTTGTGTCTGGACCGCCGGAAATGATGGCGCACTTCTCTGCTGTGACACTCACAACAGGCTGGGCAGACTTCCTCTGGACCTTCCCCACCTTTTTTGGAGTTACAGCTGACTCACCAATCGCCTTCGATCCCATTTCACTTGTTGTCCCACCAGGAGTCTTGACACGGTCCCGTCGTCCACTCTCCAATTTCTGAGCCTTTACAGGGGGTGGGCTGCCAGTGCCTTGGCTCCGGGTCCTACTGCCTGCCCTGGTTGACGGTGCACTCCAAAATTCTGGAACACACACCACTGGTACTGGTGGCTTTTTGGCTGAGGCGCTACGACGGGACTGATGAATTGGAGGGGGGGTGGGGGCAAAAAGGTCAATTTGACAGAGGTACAGTTTCTGACGAACACTGGGATGGGTAGCTGGAGGGGGTCTGAGAGTGGAGGAAGAGGAGGTGGTTGTAGGAGGTGTCACTTTAGCTGTTTTGGGTGCAGGTGCAGGTACTGGAGGCTGTCGTGAGGTGGATGGATGTTGGGTGAGTGATTGACGGCGTTTGGGTACTTTGGGAGGGGGCGTCACAGACACACTGGGAGAGGACACAGGGGATGTGTAAATGGCAGTGGAGGTGGTGAGTGCAGGTGAGCGGCGTGTGGTGCTGGGTGTCCTGGTGCGAGTCCTAATGCCTGTAGATGTGGTGCATGCAGGTGTGTGTGTAGACGAGACTGGGAGGGAGGAGGGAGAAGAGTAGGAGGGGGACACAGTGGAGACAGTGGATGTTGCTGTGTCTGTATGGGTGTGATGCTTGTGTGAGTGCCTGTGGGATGTGTGGTGCCTATGTTTGCCTGAGCTACTTTGGGTGTTCACTTGTGTGCATGCTGGTCTGTAGGTGTGCTTGGGATGGGCTGGGGTACAGGGGATTGGGTCTGGGTGGAAGAAGTTGGAGGGGGGAGGCTGGACACAGGGACAATTGCTGCCATCAGTGCTGAGGCCAGAGATTGCAGGGTTCGCTGAAGGACAGCCTGACCAGAATGAATGCCCTCCAGGAATGCATTACCGTGTTGCAACGCCCTTTCTACACCCTGGATGGCATTCACAATGGTAGACTGCCCAACAGTGAGTGACCTGAGGAGGTCAATGGCCTCCTCACTGAGGGCAGCAGGGGTGACTGGGGCAGGGCCTGAGGTGCCTGGGGAAAAGGTGATGCCCACCCTCCTGGGTGAGCGGGCACGGGCGAACGCTGAGGGGCTGCTAGGAGGGCGGTGCTGGTAGGGGGGGTGGCGGCTGTACCTGTAGAAGTGGGGTGCACAGATGGTGCCGCCACCACAGGGGTGCTCACATCGTTGGACAAGTCTGTGTCGCTGGTTGGGGATCCGGTGGCCGACGTGAAGCTCCCCTCGCCCTCCGTCCCACTGGTGTATTCAGAGTCTGTGGTGTGGCCCTCCATGGCCATGTGGGATGCAGCTCCCTCGTGCTCCGGTGCCACTGTACCTCCGCCTGTTGATGCTGATATACAAAAGGACAGGGAGAGCAGGAAAAGGGGGGGAGACAGAACAAAGAGAGTTTTAGTGCATGGCATACCGCTACCGTTGGCGGACAAGACAGACGCAGCAGCCCCATGCACAACGCCGCGCTCCTGCCCTCTGCACATGCAATTTCTGGGACATGGCCTACATGGCATTGGTGGAAATCTGCGCACATGGATGCCACAGGGGCAACTATACCTCAACTTGATAATTTACTGAGGTGGGGTAGAGTGCCACATGGCCTACATTACAAAGGGGTACAAACAATTGGGGTGTAGTGATAGGGGATTATTGGCGCTCAGGAAACTGTTTGGCCAAAATAGCCTTAGGGGTTGCCTACACAAGGGAAAACACCCATCCCTTAGAGGTTAAAAAAAACCAATAAATATTTTTGCACAATGCATGGCCCCCCTGGTACCTTTTCTTTCTTGTTATTTTTTCTCAAAGTTTTCTTATTTGTAAATTCAATCAATCAAATCTCAAGTGAGTGAAGTTCAAATAAACGCCATCTTGAATAACACTCTAATCTTAGCGAGTGAAATCATGACATACCATATCAAGGAACCTGACAATGAGTAACATAATGGGAGGTCTCTCCCTTATTTTTCAAAATTACATAAATAAGTCAAGTCACAAGTGAGCAAAATTCAAACAAACGCAATCCTGAATATCACGCCAGTCCTTAGAAGTCCAAACATATCCAAGATTTATTGGATCACATCTTCAGATTATCAGCATGCTTCATTAGGATACACATTGAGCCAACACGTGTTTCGTCAGGGGAAAGTCCAATGGTCCCCAATGACTTCTTCAGGGCTCTAAATTGTGAATACATAATTTGTATTAGCAACCAAAATGCTCAAACTAAATGAAGTATAATGCAAAAAAATGTTTTTGAAGATAACTTAAATAGCAATAAGACAGAAAGCACCCAGTGATGTGAGAGGAATAGTGCATCTCCTAATTTGAAAGTAAAACAATTATAAATGAAACAATCAAAACCAACTGGGGCACACCCCCATAAGCCATCAATCAAGTTAACCTGTATAAGTAGTCTCAGTATTATGAATCACCCAGTAAGACACTAAAAAATACAAGCAATCAGCCAAGTGCAAAAGCCACCATTACCTGGTTAACTAAACCAAAACCTCATACTTTATTATTTTTTAATTATTTAAATATTATTAAATTTTATCCTACCTCATATACTTACATTCTCATATAATGTTAGAATTACTTCAAAATTAGTGTCCTTATTATGACTGTGCAGTACATCGAAGAAGCAAACCTAAATGAATAACACCAAATATAACTCTATAGGTGTCCACCAATCCCAATTAAAGACATAAAATACTTTTTTAAAAAGCGCGAGTCTTACATCAGAACCCTTGGTTCCTAAAGCCCATGATTTAGTAGCCGTATGCTTCAAAGCTAAAAAACAGAATAGAATTGCCCAATTTGTGGTCTCCGTTCAACAGTTTCCTTAATTTACACGACCTCAAACAGTTCAAAGTAACATCTTAATAGTCCTTACCTACTGAAGTTTTTTTACAAAGAGACCGAACATTCCGTTCCCGTGTTTGGGAAACACTTGGTTGCGAGTGCGCTCCAGCGCGTCTCGCATCAGCAGAGATTAAATATCTTTACAGAGCGCGAAGTCCGTGATGAGCTAATTACGTTCCTCCCGTATACGCTACGTTGCGGGTACGCAGTAGCACGTTTCATGTCCAAGATAGAAAAGTAGGATTTTCCGGGACGCGAGTTCACCACGTCCATCAACACAAATGACGGACTACAAAATTGTGCCTTGACAGAGCGCGATCAGGATATTTAATATGGGAAGTCAAGTAAAATATCCAATGCATCCGCAAATCTTGAGGCGATTATATAGGTAAAGGTTTACCCCACATTAAATTAAACATAATAAAAAACAACAATTATTTATTTGGGGTTTATCATGGCAACCAGAACCTCTCCTCATCTAAGAATAGAATAATTTGTCCTCTGCTATTCCATAGTGGGCAACTGAAACGTTATAGACCAATTCTTCAAATTACCAAGGGCTACTACAAAAATGACAATTATCATTATCTACATCTTGATCACAATAAACATCTTGAAGCCAGGCAAATAAGAAAAACAAGAAATTGAAATCGAGAAAGATAAAAGACAGGACGTGATTAGACAAAGGAGATGATATCATTAGATTCCCAATACCCTGTTCACTAACAGTTTGAGAATTTTGGTTACTGATGACAACATATATGTGAAGAAATTAAAACAAGAGAAAAAACACACGTCTTCAACAAAACTCTTATTTGCCAAATTCATGTTATCAACGATCACCCAAAAAAAACTCTAACTCTCTGTCAGAGTTAAGGCCTAATTCTACAGCCTTCAGTCTCATTATCAATTCACGGTTACCCCCCCTTGGATCACGAGGAATATGTTCCAAACCAAAAAATTCAAAGTTTTTATACATTGATTGTGAATTGCATGTTAAAATGTGAGCAACTAATGGATACCTTACATCACCATTTTTAAGACTGCGCATATGTTCTCCAATCCTTATTTTTAGTAGGCGTATTGTACTCCCTACATAAATACGAGCACACTTGCATCTTATTATATAAACAACATGAGTAGTGTTGCAGTTCATCATGGTACAGATTTTGTAAACTTTCCCTTCCAGAGAGAATTCTTTAATTCTGTGACATGCCCACCAGCAAACCCCACAATTACCACATTTGAAGAAACCCAAAATCTGTACAGATAGCCAGGTTTTATTCTGAGGTACAGTTGTAAAACTAGGACTCAATATGTTCTTTAACGTTTTACCTCTCCGGTATGTGGTGGGCACTCTTACTGGTATTAAATTACTGATCGACTTATCCTGTGTTAATAAATGCCAATGTTTTGCCATAAACTTCACCATAATCAAAGATGCATCATTGAAATCAGTTATAAAACGCACCCTATTCGTTTCTTCTAACATTTTGGATTTATTGGTTCTCAAGGTGTCACTCCTATTAACATTTTTACTTCTTAATTGTGCCTTCTTGATCACCTTGTTGGAGTAGCCACGCGCTCTGAACCTCTTACTCATATCATTCAGATGAAACAAAAATTCATTATCCAAACTACAATTACGGCGTGCCCTTACCATTTCACCAAAAGGAATAGACGCAATTTGATGCTTTGGGTGTGCACTCCCTGCATGTAGAATTGAGTTACAGGCTGTAGCCTTCCTAAAAAGTCTGCTTTGGATCTTGTTGTCTGAAATAAAGATTTCAACGTCCAAGAAAACAATCTTCTCTGCACTGTATTGATATGTAAATTCTACATTCATAGTGTTTGAATTTAGGAAGGTACAGAATTCCAATAACTTCTGTTCCCCTCCAGTCCAGATCAAGAAGCAGTCATCTATAAATCTGCCCCAAAAGAGAATATCAGTTTGCCAATGAGTGGACTCTGAGCCCCAAACCCATTTGTACTCGAACCAACCCATAAAAAGATTAGCATAGGAGGGCATGAATTTGGAGCCCATTGCAACGCCTCGTTTCTGTCTGTACCAACCGTTATTAAATAAGAAAAAATTATTATCAAGAATTATATGAATCATTTCTAGTAACATTGCAGTATGCTGCCAGAGGCTTGCTGATCTTTTGGTAAAAAAAAAAACGAGTGGCTTCTAGTCCCAACTCGTGTTTGATGCATGTGTATAAGGATACTACATCCAGTGTTACTAACAGCATATTTTTGTCCCACTCAATATCATTCAAAATACTCAGAATATGGGTGGTATCTTTAATAAAAGAAGGGACATTACATACTATTGGTTGTAAAAAACAATCCACAAATTCTGAGAGTCTTTCCATTGGACCTTGTATACCTGAAACAATCGGTCTTCCAGGAGGAAAAGGAAGACCTTTATGAACCTTAGGTAGCGTGTATAGACATGGATATCTTGGATGGGTCACCTTTAAGTATAAATATCCATCTCTATTTAGCAGCCCTTCCTGCTGCCAAATACACAATTTACTGTTTATCCTGTCCATCAGGCAGGGTATGGGGTTATCCATAACACTCTCATAACATGCCAAGTCATTTAGTTGTGACAAGATTTCATTATCATAATCCACCTTATTCATGAGAACAACATTCCCACCCTTGTCAGCTTGTCTAATAATGACATCTTTAACCTGTCTAAGTTCTTCAAGTGCAACCAGTTCATCCTGATTTAAGTTTTTTGAGAATTGTCTGTACTTATTTTTAGCCATGTATTTATCGTAATCATGACACACCAGGTCAAAAAACTTGTCAAAAATATTCATGTCACATGATTTCGGAGTCCAACAAGATTTCTTTTTCAGGCCTCTAGAGATACTTGGACTAAAATCAACCTCTAAGTCATTTAATACCCTAGAGAGCATGTCTGGATCCTCACCTTGTTCTGCTAGAGAGAGTATGAGTGCTGTATCTTGCACTTCCTCTATCGACAGGGTGCTAAGTGGAGAAACCCTCTCAACCGAAATTATATTCTCTACTCGATTCATCTGAAAATACTTTTTTATTTTTAGCTTACGTAAAAATCTAAAAAGGTCAATTTTGGATTGGCAAGGATCCCCAAAGGTCTTTGGGCAAAAATTTAGTCCTTTAGCTAGAAGACTACTCCCTCCTGATGTTAGAACAATTTTTGACAAGTTGATCACCTCTATATTTGAAACTCCCTCTATACCTAATTCTTCTTGTCCCGAGATCTTGTTATGACACCCTCCTGATCCTTTGTTTTGACCACCTGATCCTCGGTTACCCCTCCTCGTCTTTTTGTAAGAGGTGAACCTTTGTTCTGGGTGAATTTGCCCCGTTTCATTCTCATTAGCTCCTGTAAAAAAGTACTGCCCCCAATGATGTCACTACGTTGGGCGGCAGTACTTGGACCCCCTTCCCCTTCACTATCACTAGTGACCGAGGTACTAACAGATGTTGAGTCAGAGATGTTCGAGATGCTTGTCCTTTTTGGGGCCAGGTTGGTGTGTATTAAGTGATCATATTTACTGGAAAACGTGAAGATTCTCCCTGTCAGGTAATCCTTTTCATCACGTTTCAATTTTCGGGCTTTTCTCTGTGTGATTTCCTCTTGATGTTAAATCAGTATTTCCTCTAAGATCTTATAGTTTTTATCAGTAGCTTCCTTGAGATTTAAATTAGCAATTTCCTTTTCCAAAATCTCGATATCTTTTTGCAATTGTGTCACCTTCCTCTCCGAATTGATAATTAAAATGTCCATGAGTTTCATTGAGCTGGTTGTCAGTTCATTATCCCACATCAATAGCAAATCCATGTCCAAATCATCGTATGTAGGAAAGATCTGAGATCTTAAGCCTCGGGGATGCGGTTCAATTTCTTGTATTGTTTTAATGTCGCTCCGTCCCACCATTTAGATAGTTCGCTTTTTTTTAATCTCTCTAATCTAATGAATTTGCTCTTTAAGCCTTCGTTATGTAAGTTAAAGCTGTTATGTGCTATACTCTGAACTGTACCCCCTTGGCTAGGTTATCAAACAGTTCTTCAGCCAATTTAATTCTATCCATGTTGTTTAAATATATAACAGTTTAGGCCCGTGTCCAAGCTGCCCCCCTCAACTAGTTACAAACAATTGGGGTGTAGTGATAGGGGATTATTGGCGCTCAGGAAACTATTTGGCCAAAATAGCCTTAGGGGTTGCCTACACAAGGGAAAACACCCATCCCTTAGAGGTTAAAAAAACCCAATAAATATTTTTGCACAATGCGTGGCCCCCCCTGGTACCTTTTCTTTCTTGTTATTTTTTCTCAAAGTTTTCTTATTTGTAAATTCAATCAATCAAATCTCAAGTGAGTGAAGTTCAAATAAACGCCATCTTGAATAACACGCTAATCTTAGCGAGTGAAATCATGACATACCATATCAAGGAACCTGACAATGAGTAACATAATGGGAGGTCTCTCCCTTATTTTTCAAAATTACATAAATAAGTCAAGTCACAAGTGAGTAAAATTCAAACAAACGCAATCCTGAATATCACGCCAGTCCTTAGAAGTCCAAACATATCCAAGATTTATTGGATCACATCTTCAGATTATCAGCATGCTTCATTAGGATACACATTGAGCCAACACGTGTTTCGTCAGGGGAAAGTCCAATGGTCCCCAATGACTTCTTCAGGGCTCTAAATTGTGAATACATAATTTGTATTAGAAACCAAAATGCTCAAACTAAATGAAGTATAATGCAAAAAAATGTTTTTGAAGATAACTTAAATAGCAATAAGACAGAAAGCACCCAGTGATGTGAGAGGAATAGTGCATCTCCTAATTTGAAAGTAAAACAATTATAAATGAAACAATCAAAACCAACTGGGGCACACCCCCATAAGCCATCAATCAAGTTAACCTGTATAAGTAGTCTCAGTATTATGAATCACCCAGTAAGACACTAAAAAATACAAGCAATCAGCCAAGTGCAAAAGCCACCATTACCTGGTTAACTAAACCAAAACCTCATACTTTATTATTTTTTAATTATTTAAATATTATTATATTTTATCCTACCTCATATACTTACATTCTCATATAATGTTAGAATTACTTCAAAATGAGTGTCCTTATTATGACTGTGCAGTACATCGAAGAAGCAAACCTAAATGAATAACACCAAATATAACTCTATAGGTGTCCACCAATCCCAATTAAAGACATAAAATACTTTTTTTTAAAGCGCGAGTCTTACATCAGAATCCTTGGTTCCTAAAGCCCATGATTTAGTAGCCGTATGCTTCAAAGCTAAAAAACAAAATAGAATTGCCCAATTTGTGGTCTCCGTTCAACAGTTTCCTTAATTTACACGACCTCAAACAGTTCAAAGTAACATCTTAATAGTCCTTACCTACTGAAGTTTTTTTACAAAGAGACCGAACATTCCGTTCCCGTGTTTGGGAAACACTTGGTTGCGAGTGCGCTCCAGCGCGTCTCGCATCAGCAGAGATTAAATATGTTTACAGAGCGCGAAGTCCGTCATGAGCTAATTACGTTCCTCCCGTATACGCTACGTTGCGGGTACGCAGTAGCACGTTTCATGTCCAAGATAGAAAAGAAAGATTTTCCGGGACGCGAGTTCACCACGTCCATCAACACAAATGACGGACTACAAAATTGTGCCTTGACAGAGCGCGATCAGGATATTTAATATGGGAAGTCAAGTAAAATATCCAATGCATCCGCAAATCTTGAGGCGATTATATAGGTAAAGGTTTACCCCACATTAAATTAAACATTATAAAAAACAACAATTATTTATTTGGGGTTTATCATGGCAACCAGAACCTCTCCTCATCTAAGAATAGAATAATTTGTCCTCTGCTATTCCATAGTGGGCAACTGAAACGTTATAGACCAATTCTTCAAATTACCAAGGGCTACTACAAAAATGACAATTGTCATTATCTACATCTTGATCACAATAAACATCTTGAAGCCAGGCAAATAAGAAAAACAAGAAATTGAAATCGAGAAAGATAAAAGACAGGACGTGATTAGACAAAGGAGATGATATCATTAGATTCCCAATACCCTGTTCACTAACAGTTTGAGAATTTTGGTTACTGATGACAACATATATGTGAAGAAATTAAAACAAGAGAAAAAACACACGTCTTCAACAAAACTCTTATTTGCCAAATTCATGTTATCAACGATCACCCAAAAAAAACTCTAACTCTCTGTCAGAGTTAAGGCCTAATTCTACAGCCTTCAGTCTCATTATCAATTCACGGTTACCCCCCCTTGGATCACGAGGAATATGTTCCAAACCAAAAAATTCAAAGTTTTTATACATTGATTGTGAATTGCATGTTAAAATGTGAGCAACTAATGGATACCTTACATCACCATTTTTAAGACTGCGCATATGTTCTCCAATCCTTATTTTTAGTGGGCGTATTGTACTCCCTACATAAATACGAGCACACTTGCATCTTATTATATAAACAACATGAGTAGTGTTGCAGTTCATCATGGTACAGATTTTGTAAACTTTCCCTTCCAGAGAGAATTCTTTAATTCTGTGACATGCCCACCAGCAAACCCCACAATTACCACATTTGAAGAAACCCAAAATCTGTACAGATAGCCAGGTTTTATTCTGAGGTACAGTTGTAAAACTAGGACTCAATATGTTCTTTAACGTTTTACCTCTCCGGTATGTGGTGGGCACTCTTACTGGTATTAAATTACTGATCGACTTATCCTGTGTTAATAAATGCCAATGTTTTGCCATAAACTTCACCATAATCAAAGATGCATCATTGAAATCAGTTATAAAACGCACCCTATTCGTTTCTTCTAACATTTTGGATTTATTGGTTCTCAAGGTGTCACTCCTATTAACATTTTTACTTCTTAATTGTGCCTTCTTGATCACCTTGTTGGAGTAGCCACGCGCTCTGAACCTCTTACTCATATCATTCAGATGAAACAAAAATTCATTATCCAAACTACAATTACGGCGTGCCCTTACCATTTCACCAAAAGGAATAGACGCAATTTGATGCTTTGGGTGTGCACTCCCTGCATGTAGAATTGAGTTACAGGCTGTAGCCTTCCTAAAAAGTCTGCTTTGGATCTTGTTGTCTGAAATAAAGATTTCAACGTCCAAGAAAACAATCTTCTCTGCACTGTATTGATATGTAAATTCTACATTCATAGTGTTTGAATTTAGGAAGGTACAGAATTCCAATAACTTCTGTTCCCCTCCAGTCCAGATCAAGAAGCAGTCATCTATAAATCTGCCCCAAAAGAGAATATCAGTTTGCCAATGAGTGGACTCTGAGCCCCAAACCCATTTGTACTCGAACCAACCCATAAAAAGATTAGCATAGGAGGGCATGAATTTGGAGCCCATTGCAACGCCTCGTTTCTGTCTGTACCAACCGTTATTAAATAAGAAAAAATTATTATCAAGAATTATATGAATCATTTCTAGTAACATTGCAGTATGCTGCCAGAGGCTTGCTGATCTTTTGGTAAAAAAAAAAACGAGTGGCTTCTAGTCCCAACTCGTGTTTGATGCATGTGTATAAGGATACTACATCCAGTGTTACTAACAGCATATTTTTGTCCCACTCAATATCATTCAAAATACTCAGAATATGGGTGGTATCTTTAATAAAAGAAGGGACATTACATACTATTGGTTGTAAAAAACAATCCACAAATTCTGAGAGTCTTTCCATTGGACCTTATATACCTGAAACAATCGGTCATCCAGGTGGAAAAGGAAGACCTTTATGAACCTTAGGTAGCGTGTATAGACATGGATATCTTGGATGGGTCACCTTTAAGTATAAATATCCATCTCTATTTGGCAGCCCTTCCTGCTGCCAAATACACAATTTACTGTTTATCCTGTCCATCAGGCAGGGTATGGGGTTATCCATAACACTCTCATAACATGCCAAGTCATTTAGTTGTGACAAGATTTCATTATCATAATCCACCTTATTCATGAGAACAACATTCCCACCCTTGTCAGCTTGTCTAATAATGACATCTTTAACCTGTCTAAGTTCTTCAAGTGCAACCAGTTCATCCTGATTTAAGTTTTTTGAGAATTGTCTGTACTTATTTTTAGCCATGTATTTATCGTAATCATGACACACCAGGTCAAAAAACTTGTCAAAAATATTCATGTCACATGATTTCGGAGTCCAACAAGATTTCTTTTTCAGGCCTCTAGAGATACTTGGACTAAAATCAACCTCTAAGTCATTTAATACCCTAGAGAGCATGTCTGGATCCTCACCTTGTTCTGCTAGAGAGAGTATGAGTGCTGTATCTTGCACTTCCTCTATCGACAGGGTGCTAAGTGGAGAAACCCTCTCAACCGAAATTATATTCTCTACTCGATTCATCTGAAAATACTTTTTTATTTTTAGCTTACGTAAAAATCTAAAAAGGTCAATTTTGGATTGGCAAGGATCCCCAAAGGTCTTTGGGCAAAAATTTAGTCCTTTAGCTAGAAGACTACTCCCTCCTGATGTTAGAACAATTTTTGACAAGTTGATCACCTCTATATTTGAAACTCCCTCTATACCTAATTCTTCTTGTCCCGAGATCTTGTTATGACACCCTCCTGATCCTTTGTTTTGACCACCTGATCCTCGGTTACCCCTCCTCGTCTTTTTGTAAGAGGTGAACCTTTGTTCTGGGTGAATTTGCCCCGTTTCAATCTCATTAGCTCCTGTAAAAAAGTACTGCCCCCAATGATGTCACTACGTTGGGCGGCAGTACTTGGACCCCCTTCCCCTTCACTATCACTAGTGACCGAGGTACTAACAGATGTTGAGTCAGAGATGTTCGAGATGCTTGTCCTTTTTGGGGCCAGGTTGGTGTGTATTGAGTGATCATATTTACTGGAAAACGTGAAGATTCTCCCTGTCAGGTAATCCTTTTCCTCACGTTTCAATTTTCGGGCTTTTCTCTGTGTGATTTCCTCTTGATGTTAAATCAGTATTTCCTCTAAGATCTTATAGTTTTTATCAGTAGCTTCCTTGAGATTTAAATTAGCAATTTCCTTTTCCAAAATCTCGATATCTTTTTGCAATTGTGTCACCTTCCTCTCCGAATTGATAATTAAAATGTCCATGAGTTTCATTGAGCTGGTTGTCAGTTCATTATCCCACATCAATAGCAAATCCATGTCCAAATCATCGTATGTAGGAAAGATCTGAGATCTTAAGCCTCGGGGATGCGGTTCAATTTCTTGTATTGTTTTAATGTCGCTCCGTCCCACCATTTAGATAGTTCGCTTTTTTTTAAACTCTCTAATCTAATGAATTTGCTCTTTAAGCCTTCGTTATGTAAGTTAAAGCTGTTATGTGCTATACTCTGAACTGTACCCCCTTGGCTAGGTTATCAAACAGTTCTTCAGCCAATTTAATTCTATCCATGTTGTTTAAATATATAACAGTTTAGGCCCGTGTCCAAGCTGCCCCCCTCAACTAGTTACAAACAATTGGGGTGTAGTGATAGGGGATTATTGGCGCTCAGGAAACTATTTGGCCAAAATAGCCTTAGGGGTTGCCTACACAAGGGAAAACACCCATCCCTTAGAGGTTAAAAAAACCCAATCAATATTTTTGCACAATGCGTGGCCCCCCCTGGTACCTTTTCTTTCTTGTTATTTTTTCTCAAAGTTTTCTTATTTGTAAATTCAATCAATCAAATCTCAAGTGAGTGAAGTTCAAATAAACGCCATCTTGAATAACACGCTAATCTTAGCGAGTGAAATCATGACATACCATATCAAGGAACCTGACAATGAGTAACATAATGGGAGGTCTCTCCCTTATTTTTCAAAATTACATAAATAAGTCAAGTCACAAGTGAGTAAAATTCAAACAAACGCAATCCTGAATATCACGCCAGTCCTTAGAAGTCCAAACATATCCAAGATTTATTGGATCACATCTTCAGATTATCAGCATGCTTCATTAGGATACACATTGAGCCAACACGTGTTTCGTCAGGGGAAAGTCCAATGGTCCCCAATGACTTCTTCAGGGCTCTAAATTGTGAATACATAATTTGTATTAGAAACCAAAATGCTCAAACTAAATGAAGTATAATGCAAAAAAATGTTTTTGAAGATAACTTAAATAGCAATAAGACAGAAAGCAGCCAGTGATGTGAGAGGAATAGTGCATCTCCTAATTTGAAAGTAAAACAATTATAAATGAAACAATCAAAACCAACTGGGGCACACCCCCATAAGCCATCAATCAAGTTAACCTGTATAAGTAGTCTCAGTATTATGAATCACCCAGTAAGACACTAAAAAATACAAGCAATCAGCCAAGTGCAAAAGCCACCATTACCTGGTTAACTAAACCAAAACCTCATACTTTATTATTTTTTAATTATTTAAATATTATTATATTTTATCCTACCTCATATACTTACATTCTCATATAATGTTAGAATTACTTCAAAATGAGTGTCCTTATTATGACTGTGCAGTACATCGAAGAAGCAAACCTAAATGAATAACACCAAATATAACTCTATAGGTGTCCACCAATCCCAATTAAAGACATAAAATACTTTTTTTTAAAGCGCGAGTCTTACATCAGAATCCTTGGTTCCTAAAGCCCATGATTTAGTAGCCGTATGCTTCAAAGCTAAAAAACAAAATAGAATTGCCCAATTTGTGGTCTCCGTTCAACAGTTTCCTTAATTTACACGACCTCAAACAGTTCAAAGTAACATCTTAATAGTCCTTACCTACTGAAGTTTTTTTACAAAGAGACCGAACATTCCGTTCCCGTGTTTGGGAAACACTTGGTTGCGAGTGCGCTCCAGCGCGTCTCGCATCAGCAGAGATTAAATATCTTTACAGAGCGCGAAGTCCGTGATGAGCTAATTACGTTCCTCCCGTATACGCTACGTTGCGGGTACGCAGTAGCACGTTTCATGTCCAAGATAGAAAAGAAAGATTTTCCGGGACGCGAGTTCACCACGTCCATCAACACAAATGACTGACTACAAAATTGTGCCTTGACAGAGCGCGATCAGGATATTTAATATGGGAAGTCAAGTAAAATATCCAATGCATCCGCAAATCCTGAGGCGATTATATAGGTAAATGTTTACCCCATATAAAATTAAACATAGTAAAAAACAAAAATTATTTATTTGGGGTTTATCATGGCAACCAGAACCTCTCCTCATCTAAGAATAGAATAATTTGTCCTCTGCTATTCCATAGTGGGCAACTGAAACGTTATAGACCAATTCTTCAAATTACCAAGGGCTACTACAAAAATGACAATTGTCATTATCTACATCTTGATCACAATAAACATCTTGAAGCCAGGCAAATAAGAAAAACAAGAAATTGAAATCGAGAAAGATAAAAGACAGGACGTGATTAGACAAAGGAGATGATATCATTAGATTCCCAATACCCTGTTCACTAACAGTTTGAGAATTTTGGTTACTGATGACAACATATATGTGAAGAAATTAAAACAAGAGAAAAAACACACGTCTTCAACAAAACTCTTATTTGCCAAATTCATGTTATCAACGATCACCCAAAAAAAACTCTAACTCTCTGTCAGAGTTAAGGCCTAATTCTACAGCCTTCAGTCTCATTATCAATTCACGGTTACCCCCCCTTGGATCACGAGGAATATGTTCCAAACCAAAAAATTCAAAGTTTTTATACATTGATTGTGAATTGCATGTTAAAATGTGAGCAACTAATGGATACCTTACATCACCATTTTTAAGACTGCGCATATGTTCTCCAATCCTTATTTTTAGTGGGCGTATTGTACTCCCTACATAAATACGAGCACACTTGCATCTTATTATATAAACAACATGAGTAGTGTTGCAGTTCATCATGGTACAGATTTTGTAAACTTTCCCTTCCAGAGAGAATTCTTTAATTCTGTGACATGCCCACCAACAAACCCCACAATTACCACATTTGAAGAAACCCAAAATCTGTACAGATAGCCAGGTTTTATTCTGAGGTACAGTTGTAAAACTAGGACTCAATATGTTCTTTAACGTTTTACCTCTCCGGTATGTGGTGGGCACTCTTACTGGTATTAAGTTACTGATCGACTTATCCTGTGTTAATAAATGCCAATGTTTTGCCATAAACTTCACCATAATCAAAGATGCATCATTGAAATCAGTTATAAAACGCACCCTATTCGTTTCTTCTAACATTTTGGATTTATTGGTTCTCAAGGTGTCACTCCTATTAACATTTTTACCTCTTAATTGCGCCTTCTTGATCACCTTGTTGGAGTAGCCACGCGCTCTGAACCTCTTACCCATATCATTCAGATGAAACAAAAATTCATTATCCAAACTACAATTACGGCGTGCCCTTACCATTTCACCAAAAGGAATAGACGCAATTTGATGCTTTGGGTGTGCACTCCCTGCATGTAGAATTGAGTTACAGGCTGTAGCCTTCCTAAAAAGTCTGCTTTGGATCTTGTTGTCTGAAATAAAGATTTCAACGTCCAAGAAAACAATCTTCTCTGCACTGTATTGATATGTAAATTCTACATTCATAGTGTTTGAATTTAGGAAGGTACAGAATTCCAATAACTTCTGTTCCCCTCCAGTCCAGATCAAGAAGCAGTCATCTATAAATCTGCCCCAAAAGAGAATATCAGTTTGCCAATGAGTGGACTCTGAGCCCCAAACCCATTTGTACTCGAACCAACCCATAAAAAGATTAGCATAGGAGGGCGAGAATTTGGAGCCCATTGCAACGCCTCGTTTCTGTCTGTACCAACCGTTATTAAATAAGAAAAACTTATTATCAAGAATTAAATGAATAATTTCTAGTAACATTGCAGTATGCTGCCAGAGGCTTGCTGATCTTTTGGTAAAAAAAAAACAAGTGGCTTCTAGTCCCAACTCGTGTTTGATGCATGTGTATAAGGATACTACATCCAGTGTTACTAACAGCATATTTTTGTCCCACTCAATATCATTCAAAATACTCAGAATATGGGTGGTATCTTTAATAAAAGAAGGGAGATTACATACTATTGGTTGTAAAAAACAATCCACAAATTCTGAGAGTCCAGAGGGGCCTTGCCTACCTAACTCGCCCTGGCCTAGGGACACCCAGAGCCCACCTCCCCCACCCAGACACCTCCACTGCACGCAAAGTCCGCAGAATGAGAGTGTACTCACCCCCTTGTGTCTGCTGTGATGTCCTTAAGCGCCCATCCAACTCCGGGTAGGCCACCGCCAGGATCCAGAACATCAGGGGGGTCATGGTATGACGGGCACCCCTCCCACGTTGGGAGGCCATCCCCAGCTGAGCCTCCGCCGTCTTCTTGCTGCAGCGGCGAATGTCCTCCCATTTCTTACGGCAGTGGGTGCCCTGTCTCTGGTGGGCCCTCAGGGTCCGGACCTCCTTGGCGATGGCACGCCAAATGTCCCTTTTCTGGTGGGCGCTGACCTACATGACATGCACAAGGAAAGAGGAACAGTCATTACCAACTGCACCATCAATGTGAGTGGCCCCCTCCCTACTTTGACCATGTGGCCCATTTATTCCCAAGCTTTACTGTAGTATGACTTCTGCCCCCTTCCCTCTTCCACCCAGCCCTGTCCACCCAGGCCTAGCCCCTACAACATGCTCCCTGTGTACTAGCCTGTTGGTCTGGAGGACCGTAGAGTAGCATGTACTGGGGGAGGACCCCATCCACAAGTTTCTCCAACTCTTGTGCAGTGAAGGCAGGGGCCCTTTCCCCAGACGCAGCAGCCATCGTGGCTTCCAGACCGAGGTCACAGCAGCACTAGCAGTGTAGGTCCTCTCCTGTCGAAGGTCAGGTATCTAGTGATTGAACAGATAGAAAATGGTGGTGACGTCCGCGGCGGTGACGTCCGCGGCGGGGCGCATCATCACCGCTGGCGCACCTGTTCATTGGCTCCTGGGACCCATAGGGTCAAATGTTAACCAATGCAGCATTGCGCCGCGGTCTATGACCGCCTACCGCGACGGTGTACAACGCCAGCGCTGTTACCCCACAATCCCATTGTCCCAGTTTAGAAGTCAGGCAGCCGCCATTTCAGGGGCCCACATGGATTCATTTTCAACTGTGTCACACATACTGAGGCCTACACTCAACACACATACAGGAAGGGTTTTGTGTCTGCTGTAGTCTTGTGTGTAACTGTGGGTACATACCTGGAGGAATAGTGACTGTTTCTTCGCTGTTGTCCTTCTTAGGCACCGTCAGCTGGGACATATGAGAAGATGGCGGAATCCTCTGGTGTACCGACCGCTGGTGGACCTGTTGACAATGGAAGAGAGACATTTAATCGTGACCTACCGGGTCCAGGAACTATGTAGCCAGTTGGAGCCAGACCTGATGTCACCAATCAGCCATCCGACTGGAATCCCCCCTGACGTGCAGGTGCTGTCTGTGCTCCATTTCCTTGCAAGTGGGTCATTTCAAACAACAGTGGCCATGGCATCAGGGATGTCCCAGCCTATGTTTTCCAACGTGTTGTCCAGAGTGTTGTCTGCCCTGCTGAAACACGTAAGGAGATACATCATATTCCCTCAGGTGGAGGATTTGCCTACAGTGAAAGGTGACTTCTATGCCCTTGGACATATCCCAACGTCATAGGTGCCATTGATGGGACCCATGTAGCTCTGCCCCCCCCGCAGGACTGAACAGGTGTACAGGAACAGGAAGAGTTATCATTCAATGAATGTCCAGATGGTCTGTTTGGCAGCCCAGTACATCTCAGCAAGTAAATGCTATGTTCCCTGGCTCAGTGCATGACGCCTACATCCTGCGGAATAGCAGCATCCCTGATATGATGGGTGAACTCCAGAGGCACCGTGTATGGCTATTGGGGAACTCTGGTTACCCCAACCTTTCCTGGCTATTGACCCCAGTGAGGAATCCCAGGACCAGGGCAGAGGAACGCTACAATGAGGCCCATGGGCGGACTAGGAGGGTTATCGAACGCACCTTCGGCCTCCTTAAGGCCAGGTTCCGGTGCCTCCATATGACAGGTGAGTCCCTATTCTACTCACCGAAGAAGGTGTGCGACATCATCATCGCCTGCTCCATGCTCCATAACTTGGCATTGCGACGCCAGGTGCCTTTTCTTCAGGAGGATGATCCAGATGACGATGTTGTGGCAGCTGTGGAGTCTGTGGAGCCTGTGGACAGAGATGAGGATGAAGCTGAGGAAGACGAAAACGACAACAGGGAGTCAGTCATACAGCAATATTTCCAGTGACACACAGGTGAGAACATTTTCATTTTTACCATTACATTAACTTTCACACATCTACCTCTATCCTGTACCTACATTTCACTCACTATTTGTTAATTGAGTTGTACCCTTCCATTTCAGTTTCACAAGTGTGGTAACCTAGGTGTCAACTGTTTGCATCCTGGAAGGGCTTGTGATGTGTGACATAGGTATGTTAGCCTGCCAATGGGTAACCCATTATGAAACTGTAATTTATAATACAGATTTACAAATCATAGACTGACTCCATTTGTTTTTAGTGTTTCAAGTGTGTTTATTTAAGTGCTCAAAAAATGAAGGGGGGTTGTAAACTGGTGATGAGTGATGGTAGAGGAATGTCCATGGCAGAGTCCAGTCTATTAGTCTCACAGGTACATTGCACATCTGGGATTTGGAAGTGGAGCTAGGTCAGTTCCGATTTGGACAGGGTAACAAAGTGGGACAGTGTTGTGTCACAATTGGATGGATTTCACTGATGGGTCACAGAGCTGGACATTGTTAAAGTTGCACTATCACACTTGTAAATAAACACCACCTACACAACCAGCATGTCTTTGAGTATTGTGACACATCTACAATGCTCAGCAATTGTGATGTGTGTAACATGTCTATAGTCACAGAGTGTCAGTACAAAAGTGCAGTACTACGAGGGCACATATCTATGCACAAGGTACCTACTTGCTGAACGTCTATGCTGTCCCCATCCCCTACAAACAAATCAATGAGTATGTCAAAAATGTAGAACACATGTATGCTTCACCCACTACATACGGCTGGAATGGCTGTGATGCAGTTCTCCGGCAATATTGTCTGCTGGGAGCACCAGTGGAACTCATTGGTTTGAAACACAGGTACTTACTGGTCAGTTTAGCATTATAGATACAAAACGTAGGCTGATGTCAGATGTCCCACAGTGCCCAAAAATCCTACACAGCACCCAAACAATGACAGATGAATTACCACACCTACCTGTCCAATACAAAGTAAACATAGTCACTTTGAGTTGTGGGTACACTGGATGGCAGATGCATAGACAAGTAAATGTGTTGTAGCCACCAGTGTGACAGCTCAGTTGGAAGCATGTCATGAACATGTCACGAGAGGGATTTGGAGACGGGACTGAATCCATAGGCCAACGCACATTTTACACTGTACACTAATGGGAAGACCCTGAGTCCCAAGCATATGACACAAGAAGGAAGGGAGTACAAAATGATATTTTATTACTAAAAAAACAAAACTATTAAGAAAGTAGAACACCTATCCTAACCTAACCTAACCTTACCTAACTAGACTTAACCAACAACTGACCCAACTACCCTATGTTAAGCTTACCTTACACATTTAACAACATACTCTAAACATTGGCCCCCACACCCACCTTATATTACAAGACATAGGCAAGAAAATATATACTAAACCACACATATACCACGTAGATCTAAAGAAATATATTTTTTTCTTGGTATTTTCACCCTCACCCACCCACCCACATAGTAACATGTAAAAGTAGAAAACCCACCCCCAAAACCTACTTATCCTACCTAAACTAGTAACCTAATCTAACCTGACACTAACTCCCTAAAACCCACTAAAAAAATTAAAACAAATGAGGAGTGTGAGGACTGGACTGGGGGTGAGAATCATTAAGCCAATCACAGATTGGCCCTCTTGAATTTCCCCTTGTTTAATTTGAGTCATCTGGTGTTTTTCTCCACCTCCTTCTCAAGAATGTCCAACTTTTGGAGGACTAGTGGGACATCTCTCTGTAGGTCCTTAGTTGCACTCATGCCCTTGTCAGCAGGTGGGCTTGGCTGTGGCACAGATGTTGAGGGTGTAGCAGCTAGGGCTGTTGTGATGGTGGCAGCTCTGGCCTCCTGCACAGCTGTGGTGCTTGGTCTTCCCTGTGTGGGCAGTGTGGTTCCCCCTTGGGTGAATGCCCGCCATTCCCCGGTGGCTCGCTCTGTGCGATAGCGGCGTGCCATCCTCCGGAACCCAAATTCCACTGCCATGATGTGCCTATAGCGGACTGCCCTCTTCTGAAAAGCCCACAGTTCCTCATTGTTCATGTTGGCAGCTGTTAAATTGAGACAGGCAGCCATCAGTGTCAGCATTGTGTGGAGTATTAACAGTTTATTAGCTTACTCTCTACATCGAATTGCACATGCACTCCAAATCACATTCCGGATAATACAATGGCCCTGATGAATAAAACAAAAATGCTGCCTTAGCATAATTTCATTGACACCAAAGCCACTCACAACAAAGTTAGGAACCAAACAAAATTAGGTGTGCATTGATTTTGTGTCATGTGTAACAATGCAAAGGCAGCACCAACTTCACATAGATCAGGGCCACTATTCCTCATCTTCTGTGTCAATCTTCAACCATGAATCACCAGTAACTTGAATCTGTTATTAGGAATATGGGATGCAGTTGGGAACCATAAGAGGTCAATGTTGAAAGGTACACATGCACACCTGATCAAGATGACTGTCACCTACACTGTGAGCATCACATCTACCTACAAATTTGTTGTTCCTTTCCCCCTGTGCCTCAGGGGGATGACCATGTAATCCATCATCTCAACTGTCCAGGTCATCCACCAAGGCATGCCCACTCATGCATGGAGTCAGGGAGTGGACTATATGTTAGAAGGTCTGACAACTAGAAAGCTGGTATCCATAGGTCTTTCACATCTACATTCATGTGTCCATGTGTAGACACCCATCAATACCTGATCAGTCAATACCATTCCTTACACACCCATATCCATACCAACACACGTTAGGCCTTGACCTGCATGCACGCTTATTACATTCCATATAAGTGTCACATACGTGGAGTACAAAATATGGGGCTCCATGCTGGGGGAAAATTGCTACATGGACATTATAATACAGGGATGCACCAATTTGTGCACAAAATGGTACATCACTGTGTTGTGAGAATGACGGTGTGCCCCAGAGCCAATATTCTCAATGCGGTGGACTTCTAAGTCACATATGGGCCTACATGTGGCTTGTCATCACCTTGTTTACATGATGCTCATTGAGCACCACAAGCCTCACAAGATATGACTATCTGCTCGAGCATGGGGAACCCTTAAATGAGACACAGTGTCACCATCCAGCCTACTTTGATATCTGATCATCTGATAGCTCATCACTCCTAGCATTATGTGCAACATACATGACTCCCTCACACAAAATCCTTAATCACTACACAGGACAGACATTATCAAACTTACTGGATACATCTGGGTCCTCAAATCTTGTCACTTCGCCTATGGCGTAGGAGACAGCTCCGCTTGTAAGATATGGATGGAAAACCATGGTTAGTATCATATCACTGTCACTACTAGTGGACAACATATTACAAGGTGAACTATTTTAGAGGAGTGAGCTAATTATCCAGGTTGAAGATAGTGCAACAGACACACCACTGCAAACTCATGATGACACTGACACTCAGGTGAGTGAGAGCCACACAACTGCACACTTACACTGGGCCTGAGACTCATGTAGTGCTACACACTGCAACAACCATATGTGGCCAATCTATAGAAGATGGAACTCCATGTTATGAAGGGTAGCTGGGTGACAGATACATGACAACAGACTCAGGTACTGTGGCTTGTCCTGCAAGGCACACAGAGGCACTTTGTGATGAACAAGCGGTTCAATTTATAATTTGCAATGAACATGCGTCGAGTAATAATGACTGATGTGTCAAAGTTGTCTGATGGTATCAAATGCCCATTGCCAGTGCCCCATAAGGTGGGTATGCCCCCTTTGCTAACATAATGGCAGGGATTATGTGTGTGAAATTATGACAATGTAGCACTATACATGGATCACAATCCAGTTACATATGGTATGCTGGAGGTGTCTTTGCATATCATACATGACACTATGCTGGGGCACAGGTGATGCCATTGCCCCTGAAATGTGTGAGTTAGTGATGGTTGTCCATGACTCACCAAACATCTGACTTGCATTGGTAAAATGGTAGGATATGTGAACTCCATTTCTATACTGACGCAGTTACACTTCATTCTGGTTGCATGCAACCTGTCCACAAGCATTGCATGCAGCATGCCAACACATCTTCTATTGTCATTCAAGTGCGGTGAACAGTAATAGTTTGCCAATGGGAGACTCACCAGCAGGGCCACCGATCACCGATCACCGATCACCATACCAAGATGGTCAAGCAGTTCCTGCTTCCTTGCGAACCAGATCTGCCCAGCGATGCTTCAGCTAGTGCTCGTTGCTGCTGCTGCGGTACACCCTCTTCAGGTGGTGGAGCTCCTTGCCCCACAGCAGCTGCTTTGCCTCCGTCCGATAGCCCTGGATCACACTGCTCCCCCATCTCCATCATTAATGGGAGGTAGTGGGCTACCAGCCACACAAAGCCTCACAGCTCCTCCTCCCCGACCCTTGTCAGCCTCCCCCTACCAGACATATCTCTCAGGTACAGGTTGACAAAAAATATGATTATTAACAAAAATAAAATAAAGGAAACATAAGGCCCATAAAAAACAATCCCAACTAACCCAACTTAACAACTATCCTGGACAGACACCCCACAGTTCAAGTACAATGATAGATACAAAAAACACACACATTTACTAACACTGGGACTAAGGACAGCCAAATACTACAAAAAACACAACAGGAGGGACACTGCAAGATACAATACAGAGCAAGAACACACCATGAATTCCAGTACACAACCACACAGTCAAAAGAGGCATAGCCTGTAAATAGAAAGTGAAAGCACATCCACTGTACTATGCCTGTAAAACAGGATTTCCTATTACATCACTTCCTGTCCCTGTGTGTCACGTTTTCTGTTATGCGTGTATTTATTTGACGCATTTGAAATTTGCCTGGGTTTTTCAGACGCATGACCTACGTGCGTCTTTTTTTACACATTACCTTTATGCATTGATTTAACAGTAAATCAGCATTGAGTGAGTGCGAAGGTAGAATTCACGCTAATGCCAAAACTCAATCACGACCAAATAACTCTCCTTCTGGTGGCCAACAGATTCCGATCCTCTTAGATGAGAATGATTGATATGAGGAAAAGGGTGTAGATGATGCCCAGGAGGGATCAGGGGAGGGATCAGGGGAGGGTATGGGGTTAGTTATCGCTTCATCACAGTATGGGTCCGATGACTTAGATATTGTCCCTTATGCCCCCTTAATGGCTAGTACCGATGAGGAAGTGGTGGAAGGGGGTGGTACCAAATCGCTTACTTTACTTTGTTGGAATATCGCAGGCCTTCGATCAAAGGCAAAAAATGCAGAGTGCTTAGAACTTACATCTACATATGATATATTCTGCTTCCAGGAGACCTGGTCAATGGACCACTTCTATTAGGATGGTTATTACTTTGTTTATCAACCAGCAAGACCCTCCCTAGTGGGAAGGGCAAGTGGGAGCCTCTTAGTTCTTGTTTTTTTACAACTCCCCAAAATGGAGGCATCTTTAATCTGGTCTTCACCATACTTCATGGTTAGTTTATTGCTGACTGAGGGAAGTAAGGGTATATTGCTGATAAGAGTTTATAACAACATCCCATGTGATTGCCTGAAGGGACGTTTTGAGGAGATAATAGATTTTCTGGACTCTTATGACAAGCTCCAGGATAATGAGTTTATTACTATATGGGCTGGAGATTTTTATATGCCATTATGTACTCTAAAAGCTTTACATGGGTGCTGTACCCCTACAGAGGATAGAGCGGTGTCTCATCATTTTATTCACACAAAACAAGGTGAAGTTTTAAATTGTTTTATCTACAAATTTGATTTTGTATTCACAAGGGAAAAGGCTGCCACATACATTAAAAAATAATCCACTTTTACGGAAGATTTTAAAGGGAGTATTATCGATTTTATTCTTATTAGCTCCCCTGAAATTGATTTAATTCATGAGTTTAAATTAATACAGCATTGTGCTAGTGATCACAACCCTTTGTGTATAAAGCTTGCTCGTAACTCAAAACCAGTATTGATTAACAGGGAATTGAGAAGGAACTTTGTTTTTAATAAACTTTTTGGTCTACGTTTGAAATGGGAAACGGTTGATCCTAAAATATTTAATCAGAAAATCATTGAACAAAAATAATTTGTGCCTGTCGCAATACCAATCCCATGAGCGATTAGTATCTGAATACGAGCACTAAAGCTATGCTATCTCAGAGGCCCTGGTGATTGCTAGACCCTCAGGGGCCCCAGTGGCCTGTCGGTGGTTTAACTCCGCTTGTACCACTTCCCATAGAGATCTAAAAATAGCCCTCAGATGTATTCCGTTCTCCCGGGATTTAGTCAGAAGGGCAAGAGGCCATTATAAGGCAGTTTTGACAGAGAGGAAAAATGAAATTAGAAATAGAGCATGGGAGAAGCTTTTGGTAGCCACCGAACTGAAGGATACTGTACAATTCTGGAGGGTGATAAACCATCCTTATTTTAAGGACCAGGATAACAAAGAGGATGATTGTTTGATAACCGAAGCGGTCTGGGTCAATCATTTCACAAGGGTTTTTCAACCCGAAAATGACACTTCTCTGGAGGGGGATGAAAGTAGCAACAAGAGACACGTGGAATCTAATCTGAATATAATAGACTTTTCTCTTGAGTTACATGAGGTCATTACAGCAATTATTCGTTCTAGACCAGGGAAAGCTCCTGGCCCGGATGGGGTCCCTGCTGACCTTTCTAAGGCTATGCCAGTTTTCTGGGGTCCTCTAATTACAAATGTATTAAGAAGCGCAGTTAAGAGTAACATCCCCCCTCCTGGAAAGCGGCCATTATTATCCCTATTTTTAAAAAGGGTAACAGGCAAGACCCAACCTGTTACAGGCCAATTTCTCTTATAGACTCCACCGTTAAGATATTGGGGAGTGTGATTTTGACCCGGTTGGAAGAATGGGCTGCTAAGGCAAAGATTCTCTCCCCAATTCAATATAGTTTTAGACCCGGTTTAGGTACAGTGGAATAATCATTAAATTTGCACCTTACCCTTAGTAAATATGTTATTGCCAGAAAATAATCCATCCATTTGGCTTTTATTGATCTATCAAGCACCTTTGACCTGGTAAATAGAGCAAAGCTCTGGCAAATTATGGAATCCTTGGAGTTTGAGCAGAATCTTTTAGAGTTAATTAAGTGATTATATTTTAATCTAACGATTACAGTGCAGTATGGTTTGCATGGTGAGAGATCTTCCCCTTTTCCCTTTAGGAGAGGTGTTAGACAGGGCTGTATTTTAGCACTGTTTTTATTCTTGTTATATGTTAACGGCCTCTATGATTATTTAATTAAAAATGGAAAGTATTTCCCTAGAATGGGAACGAGACAACTCCCTGTCCTCCTGTATGCGGATGATGCTGTTTTAATTGCCCGTACAGCAAATGGCCTCCAAAGTCTATTAGACCTCTTTTTGATTTTTATGCAAAATCTGGATCTGAAAGTAAATTTTACGAAAACATTTGCCATGAGTGTTGGTCCTTAAAACACTAGATCTAAACAATTTACTATGGGAGGAAATATTATAAACAAAGTTTAAAAAAATTGTTACCTAGGTTTGCATCTCAGTTCCTCTATGTTATGGAATTCCCATCTCACTATCAAGGCCCATCAAAAGGTGAGAAATTTGGAAGCAATATTTCACTTTGTCGCAAATTAGGCCATAGACCAGTTAACCAGATTGTTAGGCTTTATAATCCTAAATGTGTGCCAGCAACTATTTATGGGGCGGGTTCGTGGGGCCTGACTAAAGTAGATTCTCTTCAACGTATAGAGAATACATTTGTTCATAGACTACTGCTGGTACCAAAGAATGTAGCAAATATCATCTGTTACGAAGATATGGGACCACGACACATTGAAGATTTGATTGTTGTTGCTCCCCTTTTACTGTGTTTGAAATCTTGGTCGAATCCTGTTGCTTGTCTGGTATAAGATTGTATGACTGATTGCATCCAACTGGACAATTTTAATAGAATTCCGCGGTTTACCTATCTGCAAACTTCATTTTGGAATATAGGCATGGAGAGCATGTTCACTCATCCAGAGTCCCTGCCTTTAAGTGCTAAAATATTGGTCAAAACTCGATATTTCGAGTATATTTCAAATCTGAGATTACAGGGGGCTCTGAACTTGAAAACTTGTGTTCCCTATGTTCAGATTTCAACTACAATTTTGATGGAACCTTACTTAACTTGGTTCCCGAGTTCTTCATCATACTCTCTTCTTGTCTTATTTAGACTAAATTTGATGCATTTTAGAGTGGCCTTTCCTAGGCGAAGCACTTGTCAAAAAGTGCTCCCGAATTTTCCTTGTGATACTTTTTCCAAGCACAGGACGTGTCACTTTTTCCAATTTTGTCCACTTTATTCGGCTCCTAGATGTACTTTTCTATTGCCTCTTTTTCGGAAACTACGTATTCTTTCCCATAAAGACGCACTGATGTAAGCTCAAAAACTGCCATCTTCTCAAGTTTGTTATTCTGTTTTAAACTTTTTTAGATCAGCATTTGCAATTAGGAAACGGTATGAATTGGTGGAAGGAAATGTTTATTAATTAAGTGTTGAATTTTACAGATTTTAATTTTGATATTGCTACTGCATTTTAAATATTATTATGGAAATGTTGGTATATATATATATTTGTAAGTCGCTTTGTAGTCTGGAAATGTGAGCCATGCTTGCTGAATATTGCCTCATATTTACTGTAAATGTGTTTTTTAAACTTTCTGTACTTTTATGGCATTATGCTGAATAAAGAATCTTTGACTGACACGCTAATGGCCCATGGGTCTTGCACATTTGGGTATTTTTTTTTTACTCTATTCCTGATTGTGTGATTTTGTCCATTTTCTATGGATGCACCCTGTATCAACATACAAATGGAATGGGCTGGGATGCAGTGTGACATTTTGTGTATGACCACATGTAGTAGTCCATACAACAATGTGATTTGTTGCGTGATTGGTGTGTTACACCAATGTGTGTGTTACAGAATTGACAGCATGGAAATGTGTTCACGTCATGCATATGTATGCATGTGTGACAACAGTGTATCCACATATGTATGGCAGTCAGTACTATGTAACAGTTAAAGTATGTGATTGTGAATTGTGTTTACTTATGTGATGTGTGTAGTTGTCATACAGAGCATAACATTTTAGACGACATACACAGCTCAGGCATTGTTGATGATGGTTGATGAATGTTATCTAAGAAAAGTTACCTGACAACTGTCTCCATATGTTGATCTTGAGGATATGGTGACGTGTGTGGACTACACATATGTCTGACATGTGTACATATTTGGTACATACTATGATTGACACACTCTGCCTACTTTCCACCCATATCATCTTTTGAACACAATAGTCAGAATAAAGTCATTACATTTAACATTGTTAATTTTTTTGTGTGGTGGAACTGCAGCCCTAGCTGCATATGTTCTCATCCATTCTGATGTGCTTTCCACAGACGTGTACATCCAAAGTGTGAGGTCATGTGTACTCTGTGTCAGGACTGGGCCCCATGGAAGTGGCAGGACTGATTTCCATGGGTGTACTCCCCAGGCCCAACTTCTTCCATTGCTGGTCATACCTGGGCTAATCATGATGTCCATTGTCACCAATGATGTCCCCTCCTTGTCACACATGCTCCATGCAGTCATTGCAGCTCTCACACTGAGTTGTCAGTGGTCTGTTCAAGCACTACAGTCTCACCGTATTTTGTCATCCACTGCCTCATGTGTGGGTCCCTTGTTTACCTCCTATTTGGACATGTTGTAGTTGTGTGTAATGAGCTATTGTTGTACAAGTTGTCAACGTGGATGTAAATAATATGTTGTGGTCCATATATTGTGTCCTTCAGTTGTCACATTCAAGTGATGAGGCTATTTGTGATATGTGTGATGGTAACAGTTCAATCTTACGCATCACATATGATGTTGCTACTGTATTCATCAGATTAGTGTTTGTGACATGCTCACTGAGGTTAGACTCACAATCCCGAGGTATATGTTGTGTAGATTGAAGAGACCAAAGCTGGATTGTATGAATAAGTGCAGTGTTTACTTACAAAATGTACAAGGTGAGGTACGTGTTTATTAAGTGAAGAAGTTCTCAACGCTGTGCAGTCTGTGGCATATCCCAGCAGCTGTGTTGTCCTGTTCCCCCTCATTTTCTTTTCCACCATCCTTCATCTCCTCCTCAGGCAGGTCATCAACCTACTCTTATAAGGAGTCCTTCATCCACACACATATGTTGTGCGGGATAGCACATGTCATAATAATCTTGCAGACTATGTGTGGGGCAAATAGGAGGCTGCTGCCTGTGATGTCCAGGCACCAGAATCTGGACTTCAGGATGCCAAATGTCCTCTCCACAATAGTCTGTGTCCTCCGATGTCCCAAATTATATGCAAGCTCTACTGCTGTGCTTGGGTTGGGAAACAGGGTCATTATCCATGGCTGTATGTCAAAACCCTGATCCGCTGCAAACGATTCAAGGAGTAAGTTGTTGTTAGGGCTTGCAACAGGTATGTCATGTAGCATGGCAGTTGATATTTTGAGC
Organism: Pleurodeles waltl; assembly: GCF_031143425.1. Lineage (NCBI taxonomy): Eukaryota > Metazoa > Chordata > Amphibia > Caudata > Salamandridae > Pleurodeles > Pleurodeles waltl. Next base: position 1,173,367,673 of record NC_090439.1, read on the forward strand.
TGGTTGTGACTCATATGTTATTGTGGTATGGTGTGAGTTCTTATCCTTGTGTAATGTCACCTCAGCACTGGGTTGTTGGACATGACAATCTTGTGTTTGGCTCAAGGACCTGGGACTTATGATTTGGGTTCCAAACTGATGGTCCTATCTATCTATCTATGTACCATGCGTTGTGTAGTGCACCTGTGTCTCAGTGTGCTATCACTAGAGGGGACATGACACATCCTCACAACACAATGGGGTCAGATGTGGTGGCAACATGGTAGCACTACAGAGCCTGGACATCCCAGCCATTTTGACATGTTTCATTGCAGATGATGAGTGACACTTAGAGCCTTTGAAATTTGTAAGTGAGAATACACAACACATCTCCAAAATTGGCTGGACTGTCCCACTTTGCACCAGGGTACTTGGCTAACTGCCTTGTGTAGGTGGATGTTTCTGTGCAGGAAGGGACACCGCCCTACGCATATGCTGTATGCGCAACAGTATGCAGCATGCATTAGTGGCATAATAATCTGAGTTCAAAGCACAGTCTACTTTCTTATTGCAACCTGAATACAGCACCCCTGGGATGGTGTTTGTTGTTGGCACTCCCTCAGGTTGTAGGAGTCACCATCATCATGCTATGTATCTTGTAGTGACAGACCTGCAGCGACACACATTGCACACCCCTTTCACACTACATAAAGCATGGAGGGGTGGCCCATTTACAATGTAGCTTAAAGTCATTATGAAATAGTCATCTGCTAAGTTGTACATACAGTGCATGCCATGACAATGGTACTGTGGGTTTTTACATAGGTCAGATACTTAGCAAATGTGTCCCTTGGCGCAGTGCATGTGCGGTCACTGATTTCCTGCTTACTCCTACTGGGTCCCACTATGGCATCCATGAGCTGCAAAGTCTGACAGTGACTCTGTCCCATGGTAGGCCATTTATTGTATCTGGTATATTCATGATGGTGTTGTAAGTCAGTGAGTGTTGCATGTGAGGTGGTACCACAGTAGGTGTGGTACCACTTATCACACATCTGGCACATGGCATGTGATGGGCTTGTATCTTGTATTCCTATGTGTGTGAGCCAATGCGTCAGGCAGATGTTTCTGCACACTGCAGGTAAGTCAGGATGTGCTGATGAAATGTGGTTGGTATAAGTGCAAGTTGTCTGGTATTTGATGTTTATACTGGCAGTGATTTGCATGACTTGAGGGATCTGTGCCTGTATGGAACTTACATGACATGGGCATAGTGTATGCCATTGACATGTCTGTGCTAGTCTTTGTTTGGTTGTTTGGTGTGCTGTGTGTGGTGTACTTAGTAGGCAACCTGTGGGCACCTATAGTGGTTGTATAGTTCTTCTGTTAGCAAAGGGTACTTGTCTGCACCTGTCCTTCCTATGGTATGCCTGTCAAGTTGTGGGTGTGTTACATGCATGTGGATGTATGTGTTTGTGGTGTGCACTGGTTGTGCTGTACTGCAGCATGGTGCATATGTGTTGTTACCTGCACTTCTGTGTTAATCTGGCCATGTGTTAATGTAGTGGTGTATGTCTTGTGTGTCCGACAGGGTTGGTGTGTTGTGTGTATTTTGCTAGATTTGTTGACTTACCCACAAGTAGGCAATTTCCAAATTGTCCTTCCTGGAATTGTTCATTAATCCTGCTGTGCCGGAATGTGTAGGTATCATGGACACTCCCAGGATATTTAGCCAAAGTGTGTATGAATAGTCCCCGGTGGTCCACTATGCCCTCCACATTAATGGAATGCGTGTGATTGCCGATATAAGTGCTCTGTTGCTGCAGGTGGTACTAGCCGTATATGGGTGCAGTCAATGGCACAGAGCACATGCAGGAAGCCATGGATTTGATAGAACCCCTGTTTGCTCTCCTGTTGATTTTGCTGGGTGATGGGGAAATTGATGTGGCGAGGTGTCAGGGAGATGATAGCATCTAACTCCTTTGGCAGGAATGCAGAGAACGACGCCTGTGAGAGACCGCATACAGGGAACCCGTTGTTTGGAAGGAACCACTTGCCAGCATGTGGAGGACAGCTTGCAGTGTTGCCACAGGTGGTATGTTGTGTGGGGTCTGCAGTCTGGCTGTAATTTGTGGCTCAATGTGGTGCAGCAGGTGTAGTATGGCTTGCCGGTTCAGACTGTGGTGGTCATTACAACCCTGGCGGTCGGTGTTAAAGCAGCGGTAAAACCGCCAACAGGCTGATGGTAAAAAAAATGGAATTGCGACCGTGGTGGAAACCGCCAAAATATACAGCCACTTTAACACTCCGACTGCCACAGCGGTACAAACAAACACCGCGGCGGTAACCGCCAACAGACAGGCGGAGGACAATGTACCGCCCACACTATTACAACCCACCAATCCGCCACCTTTTCCGGGGCGGATTCACTGCGAACTAAAAAACACGGCAGTAACAGGACTTCGAAGGGAAAACGCTCACTTCTACACACCCCATGAGGAACCAGGACGCCATGGAACCTGAGCTCCAAATTCTACTAGCCTTTATCTTCCTGCTCCTCTACCAGGAGCACGAACGCCGGCGGCGACGACAACGGTAAGTACTGCACCTATGACACAGGGGAGGGGGGAGGGAAAAGAGAGTGACACACACACGCAACACCCCCACCCCCACCCTCACCCACTACAACACACACACAAGTACATGTTGATACATCATAGTTACACCCCCTAACCCCCGTAAGAATGCAAGGACAAAAGGAAATGAGTCGGATAATTGTGATATATTCAAAGACATGGATCAAAAATATTTACAAATATATACATTTATACCATATACAATTAAATACACCAAGAACACAAATCCAAGGGATTCCACCATCATAGTCCGTGGATCACTGGGCCCAAAAGGCATGGGCGAGGCCCACACTCAATACCCTATCAAAACGGAGAGAACACTGCAGGGGCATCAGATAGAAATAAAACAGGCACCTCAGGGGGAAAGGAAGGGGGGCACCTCAGCCAGTTGAGTGCACAACACCAGATCCACGAGGGGGCTCCATGCCCATTGATGTATCCTGGGGAGTGCAAAGCCACAGTCTCTCAAGTCTCTCCAGTGGGTGGTTTGCCCACTGTTCAATCCTGGGGAGTGCAAAGCCACAGTCTATCAAGTCTCTCCACTGGGTGGTTTGCCCACTGTTCAATCCTGGGGAGTGCAAAGCCACAGTCTCTCAAGTCTCTACAGTGCGTGGTTTACCCACTGTTCAATCCTGGGGAGTGCAAAGCCACAGTCTCTCAAGTCTCTACAGTGGGTGGTTTGCCCACTGTTCAATCCTGGGGAGTGCAAAGCTACAATCTCTCAAGTGGATAACAGTCACCACTGGTTCTGGAGGGGTCCTTGTGCCCAGAGTGCTTCATCCTGCCAAGGACAGAGGTAGTGGATGTATCTCTCCAATGGTTCTGGAGGGGGCCTTGTGCTCAGTGTGCTTCATTCTGCCTGTGGCGGACTCAGTAGCGTCGGAATCATTTGCGCTGACTGGCCTGCGGGGCTGCTGGCGGCAGTGTCCTTGGCAGCGGTGCTTGTGGCAGCGGTGTCCTGGGCAGCAGTTCAGCTGCTGGCGTTCTTGTTCTGCCCTGCGGGGCTGCTGGTGGCGGTGTCCTGGGCAGCGGTTCAGCTGCTGGCGGTCTTGTTCTGCCCTGTGGGGCTGCTGGGGGCAGTGTCCTGGGCAGCGATTCAGCTGCTGGTGGTCCTGTCTGTGGCAGCGGGGCTGCTGGCGGTCGCTTCCTGGGCAGCGGGGCGGCTGCTGGCGGTCGCTTCCTGGGCAGTGTGGCTGCTGGCAGTCCTGCCTGTGGCAGCAGGGTTGCTGCTGGCGGTCGCTTCCTGGGCAGTATGGCTGTTGGCGGTCCTGTCTGTGGCAGCGGGGCTGCTGCTGGCGGTCACTTCCTGGGCAGCAGGGCTGCTGGCAGTCTTGTCCGACGTGCTGATATTCCCAGACTTGCCGGTTTTACTGTGCCCCTTTCCCCCCTTGGATGGTGTCGCAGCTGTCTCCACACTCACAACTGTACCCCTGGGAGCGGCTTTGGTGGCTGGTTTCTTTCCACTCTCCCGCCGGGCACTGTCCAACTTTTTATGCTTGACAGGTGGGGGACTGTCTGTGCTCTGGCTCCTTGCCACACTGCCTGCCCTGCTGCCTGCTGCACTCCATAATCAGGTGACTACTGGCACCACTGGTCCAGCCGATCTTGTGGCTGAGGTGCTAGGTTGTGACCTGGAGAGTCGAGCTCTAGGAGACTGACGGGGTGGGGGAGGTGAGGGAAAGAGGTCAAGGCTGGCCAGGATTTTTTTTTTAGGAACACTGGGTCGGGTATCTGGAGGGGGTATGGGAGTGGAGGAAGTGGTAGTGATTGTCGGCGGAGTACATTTGGTGACTTTGGGTGAAGGTGCATGGGCTGGAGGCTGTTATGAGGTGGATGGCTGTTGGGTGGGTGTGTGGCTGCGTTTGTGTACCTTGGGAGGTGGCCTCACAGACACACTGGGAGAGGACACAGGGGATGTGTGAATAGTAGTGGTGGTGATGAGTGCACGTGAGCGGGGTGTGGTGGTAGATGTGCTGGTGATGGACGTATTGGCTGAGGATGTAGTGCATGCAGGTGTGAGTGGAGATGAGACAGGGAGGGAGGGGAGGAGGGAGACGAGGAGGAGGGGGACACAGTGGAGTCAGTGGATGTTGGTGTGTCTACATGTGTGTGATGCTTGCGTGAGTGCCTGTTGGATGTGTGGTGCTTATGTTTGCCAGAGCTTCACTTGTGTATTGAGGTGTGTGCATGCTGGTCTGATGGTGTGCTTGGGATAGGCTGAGGTACAGGGGTGTGGGTCTGGGTGGAGGAAGTTGGAGGGGAGAGGCTAGAGACAGGGACAATGGCTGCCATCAGTGCTTAGGCCAGAGTCTGAAAAGCTTGCTGAAGGGCTGCCTGGCCAGAGTGAATGCCCTCCAGGAATGCATTGGTTTGTTGCAACTGCCTCTCTACTCCCTGGATGGCATTCAAAATGGTAGACTGCCCAACAGTGAGGGACCTGAGGAAGTCAATGGCCTCCTCACTGAGGGCAGCAGGGGTGTGAGGGGCAGGTCCTGATGTGCCTGGGGTGAAGGTAATGCCCACCCTCCTGGGTGAGCGGGCACAGGGCAAAGGCTGAGGGGCTGCTGGGAGGACGGTGCTGGTAGTGGGGTGGCGGCTGTACCTGTAGATGTGGGGGGCACAGACACAGATGGGGCCACCACCGCAAGGGAGCTCCCATCAGAGGAGGAGTCCGTCTCGCTGGTGTCAGCTCCTGTCCCCGTTGTGGAGCTCCCCTCGCCCTCTGTCCCACTGGTGAATTCGGAGTCCGTAGTGTCGCCCTCCAGGGTCATGTGGGATGCAGCTCCCTCCTGCTCCGGTGCCACTGCTCCTCCGCCTGATGATGCTAATGCACACGAGGGCAGGGAGACCACAAAAAGGGGGGTGGGAGACAGAAGAAAGACATGTTCAGTACATGCAATACCGCTACCGTTGGCGGACACGACAGACACAGAAGCCCCCTGCACTACACCGCGCACTTCGGCTCCACTATTCAATCCCTGGGACATGGCTTACAAGGCTATGGCCGATTTCTGCACACATGGATGTCACAGGAGTCTGACTAGGTGTAGCTGGGACTGTACACAGGTGGGGTGGGGTGCCACAAGGCCTGCCTGAAGAAGGGAACTTAACTAGCAAACTCGCCCTGGCCTAGGAAAACCCACAGCACACCTCCCCCACCCAGACACCTAAAATACGCGATGAATCAGCAGAATGAGAGTGTACCCCCTTGTGGCTGCTGTGATGCCCTCAAGCGCCCATCCAAGTCTGGGTACGCTACCACCAGGATCCTGAACATCAGCGGGGTCATGGTGCGACGGGCACCCATCCCACGTTGGGAGGCCATTCCCAGATGGGCCTACGCTGTCTTCTTGCTCCAGCAGCAAATGTCCTCACATCTTTTTCAGCAGTGGGTGCTCCGTCTGTGGTAGACGCCAGATGTCCTCCTTCTGGTGGGCGCTGACCTACAGGAATTGTACAGGGGAAAAGAGAAGTAATTACCAACTGCACCGTCACAGTCATTGGCCCGCATCCCTACCCTTGCCATGACGCACATGCACTCACCGTCGTTTCATGCACGCCTCATTCTCACCCCCCATCTTTCATCCACCCCACTCCACACAGGCATTGTCCATACAGCATGCTCACAGTGTACTTACCTGTTTGTCTGGAGGACCGTCGAGTAGCGTGTACTGGGGCAGGACCCCATCCACAAGTTTCTCCAACTCCTCTGTGCTGAAGGCAGGGGCCCTTTCCCCAGACACACAAGCCATTGTCTCTTCCAGACTGAGGTCACAGCAGCACTTGCAGTGTAGGTCCTCTCCTGTCAAAGATCAGGTATCGAGTGATTGAACAGATAGAAAATGTAGGTCACGTCCGTGGCGGTGCGTACCGTCACCACCGGCATACATCGTCATTGGCTCCTGGGACCCATAGGGCCCAATGTTAACCAATGCAGAATTGCACTGTGGTCTTCGACTGCCTACCGCGACGGTGTACAACGCCAGCTCAGTTACCTCATATCCCCCTGTCCCACTTTACAGGTCAGGCAGCCACCATTTCAGGGGCCCACATGCCATTATTTTAGACTGCGTACCTAGGCTTGCCTAACCACTCATACAGGCAAATTTAGATTTATGAATATTTTCAGAGTAAGCTGTGTTTATGTACCTCAGAGTTGGTTGACTCTCTGCTCTCTGTTTTCCTCCATAGGCACCGTATGCTGGGGCATGTGAGGAGATGGCGGCATCCTCCCGTGTACAGACCGCTGGTGGACCTATTGACAATGGAGGAAAGACATGTGATCATAACCTACAGGCTTGATCGTGCCACAATCCAGGAACTGTGTGCCCAGTTGGAGCCAGACCTGATGTCAGCTATCCGCCATCCCACATGAATCCCCCCTGAAGTGCAGGTGCGTCAGTACTCCATTTCCTAGCAAGTGGGTCATTTCAAACAACAGTGGCCATAGCATCAGGGATGTCCCAGCCTATGTTTTCCAATGTGTTTTCAAGAGTGTTGTCTGCTCTGCTGAAACACATGTGGAGCTACATTGTTTTCCCTCAGGTGGAGGATTTGCCTACAGTGAAAGGTGACTTCTATGCCCTGGGACATATCCCCAACATCATAGGTGCCATTGATGGGACACATGTGGGCTTGGTATTCCCCTGCAGGAGTGAACAGGTGCACAGAAACCGGAAGAGTTACCATTCGATGAATGTGCAGACGGTGTGTTTGCAGACCAGTACATCTCCCATCTTAATGCAAAATTCCCTGGCTCAGTGCATGACGCTTACATCCTGCGGAATAGCAGCATCCCTTATGTGATGGGGCAACTACAGAGGCACGGGTGTGGCTATTAGGTGAGCACCTGGACCCAAATCCGTGGGAATAGTTGTCTGGGTCTGTGGATGAACCTATGAGTCAGTGTGTGCCTAACAGTTGTCCCTCGCCATTTGCAGGTGACTCTGGTTACCCCAACCTGTCATGGCTACTGACCCAAGTGAGGAATCCCAGAACTAGGGCAGAGGAACGCTACAATGAGGCCCATGGGCGAACTGGGAGGATTATAGAGCGGACCTTTGGCCTCCTGAAGGCCAGGTTCCGGTGCCTCCATATGACAGGTGGTTCCCTGTTCTACTCACCAAAGAAGGTGTGCCAGATCATCGTGGCCTGCTGTATGCTTCACAACTTGGCTTTGCGACGGCAGGTGCCTTTTCTGCAGGAGGATGGTCCAGATGGAGGTGTTGTGGCAGCTGTGGAGCCTGTGGACAGTGAAGACGAGGAAGCAGAAGAAGAGGACATCGACAACGGGAACACGATGATCCTGCAATACTTCCAGTGAGACACAGGTATGAAGACAACACTGCCTGCTACATCTGATTTTAATCCACTACCTCTCATCTGTCTGTCATTTTCACCCAGTGTATGGTCACTGAGTTGTCACTTTCCCTTACGATTTCACAGATGTGGGTCCCACAGTGTGGCATCTGCTTTGTTTCCTCATGGACTAGAGCTGTGTGACATAGGCATGTTGACATTACATTTGAAAGAGCATTTTGCCACTGTAATTGCTAATACACAATTTCGAAATCACAGACAGACTCCTGATTGTTTTGTGCTTTAAGGGTGTTTATTTAAGTGCTCAAATTTGGAGGGGGTTGTAAACTGGTGAGGGGTGATGGTGGAGGAATGTCCATGGCAGAGTCCAGTCTATTAGTCTCACAGGTGCATTGTCCAAAGGGGCATAGGAAGTGGAGCTGGGGCAGTTTAAGTATGGACAGGGTACAAGGTGGGACAAATGGATGACAATCAGGGTGGTCTAATTTCTTGGTGGTGGTCTTGGCATCCTTCTCTGTCTTTGACTTGGATCTCAGGGACCGTTTGCGGGGTTGTTCTCCCTCTGCAGGGGGTGGGGTGCTGGTGTGGTCATCCTGTGGCGGTGCCTCCTGTCCACTAGCGCCGTTGGAGGAGGTGGGCAGTTCATCGTCCAGGCTAGTGTCAGGTGCCCCTGCTTGTGCCACAGTGTCCCTCATGGTGTTGAAGAGTTCCTTCAGAGCCCGTACAATGGTGCCCAGGGTGGAACTGATGGATCTTAGTTCCTCCCTGAAGCCCAAATACTGTTCCTCCTGCAGCCGCTGGGTCTCCTGAAACTTGGCCAGTACCGTTGCCATCGTCTCCTGGGAATGGTAGTAGGCTCCCATGATGGCCTCGTGGAGAGTGGGTTCCCTGGGCCTGTCCTCCCCCTGTCGCACAGCAGCCCTCCCAGTTCCCCTATGTTCCTGGGCCTCTGTCCCCTGAACGGTGTGCCCACTGCCACTGCCCCCAGGTCCCTGGTGTTGTTGGGGTGGTGGGTTAGCCTGGGTTTCCTGTAGTGGTGGACACACTGCTGATTGACGTGTCCTGGGGACAGAGGTATGGGCCCGCTGGGTGGGTGCTGTGCTGGTGTTTCCAGAGGGGGCAAGCTCTTTAGTGGCCTGTGCCAGTGTGAGTGGAACCGACTGTCCCGAGGTCCCAGATGGGCCGGGCTGGTCATCTAGATCCAGTTGGACAGATCTGCTGTCCTCACTGTGGGCCTCTTCTGTGGGTGGAGTGGACATATCTGGACCCTCCTGTCCGGTGACGTTGGATAAGGGTCCTGCAGGGGTGTGAAGGCATGATTATTGAATCTGTATGTGCTGTGGTGTGCAATGGGTGGGTGACTGTGTACCCCAGTGCTTGCATTCCTGTGTAGGACCTTGTGTGATGATGGTTTAGGGGGTGTATGGGTATGTGCAGTGGCCATGCATTGGTGATGGGTGTCCATGCTTTGGTGCTGCATGTAGGGCTCGGTGTTGGGATGGGTGGTTTGTGATACTGGGACATGTGTGAGGAGTAGGAGTGATGGGGGTGAAGACGAGGGTGGGGGCATGTGATGGCATGCATGTAGGGTGGGGGATGAAATAGTGAGAGATTTGACTTACCAGAGTCCATTCCTCCAGCTACTCCTGCGAGGCCCTCAGGATGTAGAATAGCCAAGACCTGCTCCTCCCATGTTGTTAGTTGTGGGGGAGGGGGTGGGGTTCCACCGCAAGTCCTCTGTACCGCAAGGTGGTGTCTTGAGACCACGTAACGCACCTTCCCCGGTAGGTCATTCCACCTCTTCCTGATGTCATCCCTATTTCTTGGGTGCTGTCCCACTGCGTTGACCCTGTCCACTATTCTTCACCATAGCTCCATCTTCCTAGCTATGGAGGTGTGCTGCACCTGTGATCCGAAAAGCTGTGGCTCTACCTGGATGATTTCCTCCACCATGACCCTGAGCTCCTCCTCAGAGAACCCGGGGTGTCTTTGCGGTGCCATGGGGTGGTGTGGGTGATGTGTGGGGTGGTGTGTGTTGTGATGTGTGGTGTGATTTTAGAGGTGTGTTGTGTGAGGTGCGTGGATGCCATGTGGGTGATGGTGTTGAGTGCCTGCGGATGCTCGTTTGTAGATGGTGGTGTCTCTCTGTGGCCTTCAGTAACAATTGTGGTCGTAAGGGTTTGTGGGTGATGTGGGTGTGTGTTTTATATTGTATTGGGTGTGTGGGAGTGGTGTGTGTATGTGTTTCAGGTGTGTGTATTTTGAATTGTCCAATGTGGCTGTGTTTTGTAAATGTGTGTGTATTTTGAGTGCAGCGGTGTGTACCGCCAATGGAATACCGCAGTTGAAAGACCGCTGCGTGGATTCGTGGGTCGTGATAGTGTGAGCGTATTCCTGTTGGCGTGACGGTGGAGGATTTGTCATCGCCAGTTTATCACTGACCTTTGGTGTGGCGGACTTGTGTGGGTGTCTAGATTTTGGCGGATTCCGCCCTTTGGGTCATAATGACCGTGACGGAATTCTGCGGCCGCGGCGGTGTGTTGGTGGTCTTCTGCACGGCGGTATGCGGCTTTTACCACCAATGTTGTAATGACCCCCTGTATGTCCTAATAATGTCCAGGTCCCTGAGGCCAAAGAGGGTTGTCCTGGTTCTGAAGAGCATATCTTCCCTTCTGCGTTGCCTTTGTGGGCCGCTTTGTAGTGATGGTGATTGTTGCAGTTGTTGCTGTCCTCTGCGTCATCTTGCAAGCTGGATCATTATCACCTCCATCTTCTCCTGTTGGTTGGTAATGTTGCTTCTGTGTGTTCTTCTTAAGTAGTGGTGTGTTTGCCTCATTTTAATGCCTGCCCTGACCCGGGCATTACATTTTGACGCAATTCGGTGTTAACGTCATTTTTTTGGGGTCAGCCTCCCACCCATGCGTCTTTTTTGCCTGGTCGATAAATATGGCGCTAGGGGGTTTGAGTCATATTTTGGATGGGAATGCCTACCTTGCATCTTATTGATGCAAGGAGGTTTCACGCATCCGAACAAAGAAGTTAACACCAATATTTTGACACTAGATGGGTCTAGCATCAAAATAGAAATATGGCGTCAAGTTTTGGCTGAAATAGCATAAAAACATTAAGCTAATTCAGCACAAACAGAGTATAAATATGCCCCTCAGTGCCTTCACTTTAGACCTGCAGTAGAGTGATGTAGTAGACATGTGTTCTTATTTCGTTCCATGTAACAGGTGTAGGGCCCTGTGTGTTGCATGTGAATCCTGCCCCTTTGTCCTAGGAATACCTCCTTTGCACAAAGTGTTGTTGTTGGCAATTACTGGCTGGCATACGTATGTGTCTGAGGTTCATATGCCCAGTGTGGAATAGTTATGTGGGATGTATTGTGACGTATGCATGATTTATCAGACAGCTGTGAGACAGGACAGGGCATGTTGTGCTTTTCAGCAGTGCCCTGCATCAGGAGTCCAGCTCTGATAAGTTCAATGTATCCTCATCCATGTATATTTCTGGCCAATGTGTCTCGTTTGACGTTTGAATGCCCAATGCAAATCACATAGCAGAGTGATTCCTTGGTAAGTGTTTCTCGTGTGTAGGATCTGTGTTTTGTTGCGAGCCTATAGACATGTATTTGTTTGAGTCCATCTTTTGTATTCATAGGGGACATTGCTCCACCTGTACGTCCAGTGATGTGCCAGTCGGATGGTGCCAGGGATGTGTAGATTTGGGCGTATGTGAGGGTGACATGCATTGCATGCTGTATAGTGTGGCATGTGGCTTATGTGTTGTGTTCTATCCATCTGTATTTCCCTGTCCATGCATGTTTGATGTTATGTTTGTATTGTTTGTAGTACAAGTTTTTTGTGTGATAATTCCACAGTGGTCCATGATGGCCTACAAATTGATAAAGAGGGTATGTTTGTGTTTCCTGAAGAGGTGTTCGGTTGCTGCAGGAGGGACAAGATGGACATGGGTGCAGTCCATAGCACCCAGCACATGCAGGAAGCCAGAAATCTGACGGAAAACTTGCTTGATCTCTTGCTGCAGTTCCTGGGAGTTAGGAAGCAGGTGTGGTGGGGTGTGAGTCTGTTGATGGTGTCCAGAACCTTTGTAAGGAAGGCAGAGAGGGATGGTTGTGAAATTCCATCCACCTGTGCGGAAGTTGTCTGGAATGAACCTGATACCCGCGAGTAGAGGACAGCTAGGAATTTAATCATGGAATTGTTGTGTGACTTCACACTCTTGGTGTGATGTCTTGCGCTATGTGGTGGAGCATGTGTACAATGGGATCCCACCTCAAGTTTTTGCTTGTATTTATTCAGCTGTTGAAGTGCCTCTATGCCATTTGAATTGGAATGAAAAACATTTGCTGATTTTAAGAGACAGTTTCTTCAGTGGGTCCCCTCCTTCCAGTCCCAACATGAATTTATTTGAACAGCTTCAAGAAATGGGCAGCCAGGGAGATGGTGGAGCAGAACGTACTGAAGCAGAGCAGCAGATGGCACCGTGGAGCGAGGCGGTGAGATGGAGAAGGGCACAAGGGGTGCAGTTAATGGTGGGAATTTACCTGGTGTGTGAGCCAAGGACCAGTTACCTCCTGCCACATGTGAATTATCTTCCACGTTTCTTCTAGTAATATTATTGCATTGATTCAATAAAAAGTCAAACACGTAAATAAAATACAAACAGATTAAAAGTAGGCAGTCTACATTCAAATAAAAAATTTAAAAAATAAGTGGTTAAGTGTTCACATTTTGAGCTACTGTGCCGTTTTCCTCTTGATCTTCCAGGTGTACGGGGGTAAGTTCTTAATACATAATATATCATTGGTAGATCAATCCTGTGGTATCCTTACTGGTCATGGAGACTGTTCTAAACAAAGAGAACATCCATATAGTTGATGTTTTTGAACAAAACCCCGTATGTAGTCTTAGTTCCTCTGAGAGCACAGACACAAAAGTCTTTCCATTTTCTTTAAAAAAAAAATTGGTAGGTGTTTTTGTTGTGCTAACCTCCAGTTCTGCTCCCAGTCAGATGCTTCCACCTCCTTCTTAATATAGGAGTGTAGGCTGGCGCTTATCAGGCTGTATCGACCCACCCCAAGATAGTAACAGGGTGATAGATGGAAAACTTGAATTAAACTCAGCCACTGGCGATGCAAAAGACCAGGCCCCAATCCATTTAATCGTTTTTTGCCCATCATGCCTCTGTTGACAAAAGCCACCGTATGCAAATCAGTACTGCCGCTGCTCCTCATGGGAAGTGCTCTTCTGTTACTGCCAGGTGAGGCCTCCTCCAGGAGAGACCATAGGCAACCACAGACTGGTTTCAGCCTCTCTGGACCTTGTCAGGAGGGTGTAGCTTGGATCCTGAGGCTCAATGCATCCTAGGAGAGCTCCCTCAGTCAGGGATAGGCTACAAACTGTCTTGTGTTTGTGCTCCAACCACAGGATTTTGCTGTTAACCCCTTGATAATCAGACCAGTGCACCCTGCGAACAGCTTTCCTTGTATTGCAAAACATCTTTTCAGGTGGCTCCTTGGATACATGGCCATGAATTTAGACTTAAAGACATGATAGTAAGTTTTTTTAATTATAAGCCCTACAGTAAGAAATGCATGGTGACTTCTGTAACCGTCAGAAACAGAGCATCGTCTGCAAACAGAATTGCTCTCCAGTCACCTCCTATTTTTGGTGTGTGTAAGTTTAGGGTCAGTAAGTGCGCTCCCAAGTAGTGTGTATACAGGTTGAACAGTCAAGGCGCTATCACACATCCCTGGGTCTTCCTTTGATGATTGAGACCTCAGTGGTACCTCCACGTCCTTTTCCAAGTCTGGATTGGAGTGGGAATACAAAATCTAATCCCTTCAATTTCAAACACTTTCCCCTTTGGAGGCTGGACTGGCATGAAAATAGTCAACTAGATCCCTTCATTACAGTAGTTTATAAATAGGCTGAACAATATGGGTGCTATCCCACATTCCTGGTGTCCTCCGGTGCTGATTGAGGCCTCAGTGGTACCTTTTTTTCCAAGCCTGGCTCAAGCGGTTGTGCTTACATGGAAGGATCAGAGTCTCAGACATCCAGTCTCATATCTCCATCACCTGCAGGGGCTTCCACAGCAGGTCCCTTTCCATCGAGTTGAATGCTGCTTTTAGGTCAATAAATGTCATAGCAAGTGACTGGTGATTCCTTTAGTTTACGTTATTTAACACAGACTAAATGTAGCCTCATTGCTTGTTCTGTTGTGCTCAGGCCCTTCCAGAATCCATCTTGAATGTTCCTTAGTTCACTATCATCAGCCCAACCACAAATGTGAACTATGGTGTAGACCTTTCCTGCACCATCAAGAAGTGAGACTGGGAGGTAATTTGCAGAACGATGAGCACTGACCGCAAGGACAGCAGTACATCATTATTCATGACTATCGCATTGTAGATGGTGCATGGAGCTGGTGCCTCAGCTTGCCAACTGTGCAGGAGAGGAGTTTTATTCTGTTGTCGGCTCTCATCTGAAGTTAACATCTCTACAGTACTAATTTCTGGGACCACACTTGATGAGGTGCCTGTGTTTGCCTGGGGCCAGGGGGCTTCATCATCTGCAGAGCCATATAAATTCCCTCAACTGTATCCTTAAGGTTGTCCTGCTTTTCTAGTGAAAGCCATTTCCATTTGATATTATTGCAGCGTCAGCGGTATATACAGTGCCAGCTATGGATAGTTCACAGGTTTCCTCTTGATGCTCCTCCGTTTTTTGGGGTGAGTAGCATTGGTTTTCCCTCCTGGACGGTCTAGTGTGGTCATGATCCTCTCCAACTGTACTTTCATCAGTAGGGAATAACCAGCAGATCAAGGTGGCTTCATATGTATACATCATGTACTCTCTAATCTATCTGAGTTTATATAGTGTGTAGCTTCCTGAAGGCATCCCACTGTAAGGGCACCACAGAGTAAGAGGGGGAAATTACGGCGAGTCATTCTGCAAGAGCCAGGTCTTTAACGCTTTCCGAAAGGGGAGCTGATTCTCAAGAGATTGAAAAGAAAAAGCAGGACAGTTTCATAATTTGTCATATTTGCAGGGGTCATTGCAAAAAAGGCTTCAGACAAACACAACAGTCACCCGGGGTATAGAAAGATAACACGTGGTGAGAAATCAAAGGTCCTTTGTCACGTAAAGCCCAATGGGCAATACACTGTGACTTAAATTTAATCCTCTCCGCTATGGCCTCAGATTGTTGTACAAGATCTATGTCGCAGAGTTTTGTACTACCTGAAATTTCTTTAAAGTGGCTTTGGGGACCCTACAGATTTTGTGAATTGCCGTAGTCCAGGTATGATGAAAAGAGAGCCTGGTCCACCAACCTCCTTGAGGTAAAGGGAGGAAGAGGCAGAATCTTACACAACATCCTCAAGATTCTATGGCAGATGGCAGCTATTTTTACAACTTGGGAGTCAAATGTTAAAGATGAATCCAGACACAGCCCAAGACTTTTTATGGATGCTTAGACCCCTAAGCAAGCTGATGCCCAATGCATTGTTCATGCTGTTCTCCATGATCATCATTCCGTTTTGTCTACATTCAATTTAAGTAAGGAACTTTTGATCCATTTGGCAACTGACTCAAGGAAGGGGATAATACTAGTTGTGCGTCGTCTGCATATGAAATTATTGAAATACCAAAGGGGAGGACAATGTCAACCAGTGGTTTCATATATAGGTTGAAGAAAGTAGGGCTCAACCAGGAGCTTTGGGGTACACCACCTTTGAAGGGAAAGATATTTGTAAAGTCCCCCTCAAAAATCTGGCAAGTCCTGTCTTTCAGGAAGGATTTTAGATAGGCTAAAGTGATTCAGTGACTCCCGCATTCTGTATTCTGTCCATGAGATTATGATGGCTTACAGTGCTAAATGCTGCATTAAGATCCGCGCTAAGATCTAGGAGAATAATTGCAGTGGATCCTCCCTGAGTTTTTAAATGTCTTCAGCCACTGCCGGGAGAGCTACCTCTGTGCCATGAGAAGGGCGAAATCCAGTCTGTGTCACATGTAGAAAATTATTTTCCTCTAAGCATTCAGAAAGCTAGATGTTGACATGTTTTTCAAGTGCTTTTCTTATTCCAGGCAAGATAGAGATAGGCCAATAATTCCCTGGCTCCAGAGGGTCAAGGTTACGTTTTTTCGAAAGTGCTTTGATCACAGCATGTTCCCACAGGCGTTGGACCACGATCTTGGATAGAGAAAGGTTAACCAAGTCAAGCAGTGAAGGAAAGACCACATCAGACACCTTAGTTAACATAGATTGGTATATGGATTCTTTCGGAGATCCTGATTTAATTTTACTTGAGAGCTGAGACAAACTGTCAAAAGTTAAAGGGGAGAATGTGGTAAGTTTGGCCAGATTGGCAACCGTCAGATTTTTCCTTGAAATCAGCAGTAGTTTTATGTGAAACACCCAGAAAGCTGTCATTAATATCAGAATTGTTCTCTAAAAAAAAAGGTTGCAAGATCATTACACCTTGCGGTTGAGGCTTGTGGAGCTGGACCATTAGGAATAGGCTCTAGAAAGGTTTTCATCACATGAAACATTTAATGTGATGGATTTGAGGCCCTGTTGATTTTCTCCTCAAAATATGCCACCTGGACTTTTTAAACTTCAGCCTTGTATGCTATAATGGTGTAACAATATTTCTTCTTAGATAGCTCCCTGTAGAGTCTCCTCCAAATCCTTTCAGCTCTTTTACACTTTTGTTTGAGCGTTCTCAGATTGAAGGTGTACCAGGGGGCTGATTTTGCCTGGGTGTCCTGGTCTATGTTTTTTTGGAAGTTCCAAATCAAGCACAGACTCCAGCCAGTCAGCAATTCTATTATTTGCTAAGGCTGGATCAGATCCTAGTAGCATGTCTCCAGGCATCAGTAGGTAATTTGGACCACACTTGGCTTGTCTTGCAAGCTGGTTTAGCATTGGCAGATGTCTGTAATCAAGCCAATCATTGGCAGATGATTGTAATAAAGCCAAGCCTAGTAAACCTAACCCTTCAGTCTGACTGTCACCTTTAGCCTGCTCTGCATCTTCCCAGGGTCACCATTTCCATGAATCTTCTAATTATAGCGAAGTCAAGTTCACTTCTATCAGTAATAATTTGTACCTTTACAGAGATAGGACACTTCATTCCATTACCTGCACCACCAACAGCTTAAACGCTCATCAAAGTATTAAGGAGGGACATAGTCAGAGGTTCATGCGTACTTTGTTTTCACGTGGCCATAATCGTATTAGATCCCAATTACTGGGTTACCCATAGCTTGTCTGATTTCCCTTGTACCTTCACTGATTCTGTAGATTTCTCTCACAGGAGAATTGGTTGAAGCAGAAATGTCTCAAGGAACCAAGGAACTGCAGTCTAGCAATGTTCACAGCACATCTCTCACAAAAGAGGACAGTCACAAGGAAAAGGTCCACAAGATCATTTATTCGCATAAGCAGACAGTGACAATGGGGATCTTGTGCAGAGAATGATAGCACTTTTCTTGTGCCCCTTAGCGCCTGCCTCACGCCACCATGTGTGCGCCATATTTAAAATACGGCGTGCCATGCCGGTAGTTAGGGGACTAGCATCTCAGTTTTTTACACTAGTTCCAGGCTTTGCAGGATTAGCGTAAACAATTCTGACGCCAATCCTGCAAAGCACCCAGATGCCCATTGTAAGCAATGGAAACCTCCTTTTAATGACTCCAAGGGCACGTTGCCTGACATCTTGTTCAGAGCTGCAGGGATGCAAAAAGCTCCAATAAACTGGAAACTTCTCCTGTGGTCCTGCCCCCGCAAGTGGTCTCCAAGCACTCCTGGACCCTTGAATTTGGAAGTGGTGCTAATGGTCCTAAACCCGCCTAACCCTAAAACTTAGGAGGTAAAAAATGTTCCTCTCAAAACTGGCCTGAGAACTAACAAGAAACCCAGGATCCCAGGATAAAAGGAGGCCCCATCCAGAGGCCCCCTCTGAGTATCCTGGGTGGACCCCAGTATAAAAGGATGCCACATCCCACTCAGAGGCACGCGCTTAGTATCCTGGGTGGATCCCAGTATAAAGGAGGCCACACCTCACCCAGAGGCACGCTTTCAGTATCTTGGGTGAATCCCAGTATAAAGGAGGCAACACCTCACTCAGAGGCACGCACTCAGTATCTTGTGTTAATCCTGTATAAAAGGAGGCCACAACCGACCCAAAGGTATGCACTCAGTATCCTGCGTGGATCCCAGTATAAAAGGAGGCCACAACCCACTCAGAGGCATTCTCTGAGTATCCTGGGTGGATCCAGTAGAAGAGGAGGCAACACCCCACCCAGAAGCATGCGCTTAGTATACTGGGTAAATTACAGTATAAAGGAGGCCACACCTCACCTAGAGGTACGCTCTCAGTATCTTGGGTAAATCCCAGCATAAAGGAGTCCACATTCCACCCAGAGGCAGCTCTTAGTATCTTGGATTAATCCCAGTATAAAAGGAGGCCACATCCCACCCAAAGGCACGCTCTCAGTATCTTGGGTTAATCGCAGTATAAAAGGAGACTACACCTCACCCACAGGCATGCTCTCAGTATCTTCGGTGAATCCCAATATAAAAGGAAGCCACACCTCACCCAGAGGTATGCATTTAGCGTCCCGGGTGGATCCCAGTATAAAATGAGGCCAGTCCCCATCTAGAGGTATACACTTAGGGGGTCATTCTAACCCTGGCGGTCCGAGACTGCCAGGGTTAAAATGACGGAAGCAACGCCAACAGGCTGGCGGTGCTTCCTGGCCCATTCTGACCGCGGCGGTAAAGCCACGGTCAGAAAAGGGGAACCAGCGGTTTCCCGCCGGTTTACCCCTGGCCAAAGGAATCCTCCATGGCGGCGCTGTAAGCAGCGCCGCCATGGGGATTCCGACCCCCTTCCCGCCAGCCTGTTTCTGGCGGTTTTCACCGCCAGGAACAGGCTGGCGGGAACGGGTGTCCTGGGGCCCCTGGGGGCCCCTGCACAGCCCATGCCACTGGCATGGGCAGTGCAGGGGCCCCCTAACAGGGCCCCACCATGATTTTCACTGTCTGCTATGCAGACAGTGAAAATAGCGACGGGTGCCACTGCACCCGTCGCACCCCTGCTACTCCGCCTGCTCCATTCGGAGCCGGCTTCCTCGTTGCAGGGGCTTTCCCGCTGGGCCGGAGGGCGCTCTTCTGGAGATCGCCCTCCGGCCCAGCGGGAAAGTCAAATTGACCCCTGCGGTCATTTGACCGCGGTGCGGTCATTGGGGGGTTCCCGCCCGGCGGGCGGTGCCCGCCGCCCACCGGGCTCAGAATGAGCCCCTTAGTATCTTGGGTGGATCACAGTATAAAAGGAGATCTCACCTCTCCCAGAGGTATGCACTCAGTGTCATGGGTGGATCCAAGTATAAAAGGAGGCCACCCCCCACCCAGAGCAGCATGCTGAGTATGCTGGGTTAATCCCATTGTAAAAGGAGGCCACATCCCACCCAGAAGAGCATGCTGAGTATACTGGGTTAATCCCATTGTAAAAGGAGGCCACAACTCACTCAGAGGCACACATTCAGTATCTTGGGTTAATCCTAGTGTAAAAGGAGGCCACTCCACACCCAAAAGTATGCACTCAGTATCCTGGGTGGATCCCAGTATGATAGGAAGCCACACCTCACCCAGAGGTTTGCACTCAGTATCCTGGGTGGATCCCAGTATGATAGGAAGCCACACCTCACCCGGAGGCATGCGCTTAGAATCCTGGGTGAATCACATGCCTGTAACCTACTTGCAAGTGTCACTTCTGCAAAAGAACCTCCATCTAAGATAGAACATTCAATCGACAGTGCTTAGGTGAGTGTGGACTGTTGGGGAAGGTGGGTGCCCCCTACCGACAGTAAACACACAGGGGCTGTCTGGAGCAATGAGATCAATTAACCTCTGCTGCCGAAGGTGGGGAGAAAGAGGAGACACTCTCAACCCCAAGCATACCTCACCTACCGCTGTCTACATCTTCGGCCCCAACAAGACAGCATGGGACGACTCCTGGTGGTGGCCCACCACCCTTAGACCACCCCAACACCCACCACCCACGCACGCAACCTTGGCATCGTCCTAGACTCATCTCTCTCCATGGCTCAGCAAATCAACACCATATTGTCCTCCTGCTTCAACACCCTTTGCATGCTACGCAAGACTTTTAAATCGATTCCTTTAGAAACAAGAAAAACGGTCACCCATGCCCTCATCAGCAGCAGACTGGATTCCGTCAATGCCCTCTATACTTGGACCACAGCCAAGCTTCAGAAAAAACTTCAGCTAATCCAGAACGCAGCCGCACGTCTCATCCTCAACCTCCCCCGCCTCGAACACATCTCTGCTCACCTCAGATCCCTACACTGGCTGCCCATCAGCAAAAGGATCATCTTCAAAGTCCTCATCCACGCTCAATAATCCCTCCACGACACTAGGTGGTGGTGCTGTCACACACATGTAGAACCAGTACCAGAGGTGTCAGGTGCTGTCACGCACACACACATGTAGAGCCAGTAGCATGTGTTTGTGTGTGACAACACCTGTCACCTCTGGCACTGGCTCTACATGTTTTTGTGTGTGACAGCCAATATATCCCTGGCTCTACATGTGTGTGTGAGACACTGCACCTGACACCTCTGTCACTGGCTCTGTATTTCTGTGTGAGAGCACCTGCTATCTCTTGCACTGGCTCTACAGAGTGTGACAGCATCTGACACCTATGGCTCTACATGTGTGTGACATAACCGCTACCTATGGCACTGTCTCTACATGTTTGTGTGACAGCATCTGCCACCCCTGGAACTGGATGTACAGAGTGTGACATCACCTGATACCTCTGGTACTGGCTCTACATGTGTGTGTGACAGCTCCTGACATGTCTGGTACTGGTTCTACATGTGTGTGACAGCACCACCACCTATGGCACTGGCTCTACATGTTTGTGTGACAGCACCTGCCACCTCTGCCACTGGCTGTACAGAGTGAAACATCACCTGACACCTCTGGTACTGGCTCTACATGTGTGTGACTGCACCTGACACCTCTGGTACTGTCTCTCCATGTGTGTGACAGCACCTGACACCTCAGGCACTGATTCAACATGTGAGATAGCACATGCCACCTCTGTCATGGGCTCTACATGTGTTTATGTGTATGACAACGCCTTCCACCTCTGGCACTGGCTCTACATGTGTGTATGTGACATCAGTTAGTTGACAGCTGCAATGTAACTGCCACAGATAATGTTCATGGTATTATTATGAAAAAGAAAATCAAACTTGTGTGAAAGACTTTTAATTTATTAGAAACTAATCATTACTTTAGATGCATTATTTAGCATAATTAAGACTAAGCATGCTGCACTGAAAATTATTAACATTTGCTGAAAAAGTTTGTTTATTTTGTTTATAGGAGGAACTAGCTGGGGACTCGATGGGTCAGTGGGTGGCAGGATATCTGTGGTTGGTCCACAGAATAGCTCAGAGCATCACAGCGAAGTGACCATCCCCAGCACCATCTTAGCAATGCCTCTTGATTGTGTATGGTCATATACTGTATAGTGAGCACATTCTCTGTTGAAATGGATTTGTGAAGTAAAAAACAGAAGCATAACTATTGCCAATTTCACCCTGAGTCTCACTAGGGAATACTTGCAATGGTTGATTTTCAAACTGGACTTAAGGTAATTGTTCAGCACCTTTGCACCAGTGGTTCTGCAACAATGATGGGAGTGGGGCTGGTGGCATCAATGTTACATCGATGAAGTCATAGAGTTTGTGAAAAATCTTAGCTTCACACAAAGTGTAGCAAATGTATTCAGCAAGAGTGCAGTTTGTAGCTGGTGGTGCATTTTGAAACACACTATAATGTTATGTTATGTGTATTTGTAAAGTGCACCATCTCCCATGAGGGTATCCTGCTGTTTGTATATTACTAAAGCATTGGGCACTAGCACGCTGCCATTTGTAGACAGCACATTTTCCATAGAAATTGACACATTGTTTGGTCAGACGCACGGTTTAACTGCTAGAATTATAGCTCCCTCCTCCCTAGTGCAAGCGCTGATTTTAGCTGCCAAGCACCATGCACAGACCTTAGCCTCATAGTGCTAGGGTATGTGTGAAAGGTATCCTCCAGTACAAAATGCTATGCATAGACATATGTTAAAACTTTTCCTATGTTGTATGTGTGCTATGAAGTGCAGCACACATGCAAATTATGGAAAGAAAGGAGAAATTAAAACATTTCTCCTTTTAAAGCCTGCTTTTCAATGGCGTTCATTTTGGCGCTAAACACTGTCTACTAATGTTAATATATAGGATTTAGCATAAAAAACATGGGTGGTTGCATGGGAACGCCAATGTACCATCCATGTAATGGGCCCTTGGTGCGAAGAAATGCAAATTGAGCACTTTTAGGGTACTTTCCAATGCAAAACAAGTTTTGACTAGAAAGAAATTAGGTACAATAAATACTTTGCATTGATTTGCATAACTTTTGTGACAAAAACACAACATAAAATCTTAGTAAGCATACCGCATAATTCTCTTTAAAAACTCCTCTCACTTTGCAGTTAGAGAGAGAAAAGTACATACCCATTCCCATGTTATTAGAGTAAGCTTCAATGTGTCAGAAGACACAATCTCACATGTGACCTCTGTCTTTGAAGCACATGATATGTCACAAGAAACATACAAAATGCAAAGCCATCTCTATTGCTCTTTCGTGATCCACCAGTGAGTTGCGAAACAAGGTTGGGAAATGCTGGAGTGTATTTTCAAGGCTGTCCCACACTTTCCTGACACCTGCACATTAGATATATTTTTCCTAAGATGTGTTCATGTTACATTGACTCTCATTGAGTGAAAATGCATGCATTCCATGTGAATTGTCCATGTTTTTAGCTCTTTGATCCATCTATTTCCTGACGAGGGCCCTGGTCAGGATAAAAGACAATTGTTCTTGATCTTTTGTTGTGCTCCCTGCTATTTTGCATTAAAAGCTAGCTAGGCTTAGGCTTCCTGTTGTTTTGTGCTTTATTTTTAACATACATGTTGCACTATACCAGAGAAAGTAACCACTCAACTAATCTCCGGCTTGCACCTAGGTCAGACAAAATCACCACACAGCTACATAGACTCATCAGTGTCAGCAATACAACATACAATTAACAATATGAAAGCAATATAAATAAATTTTCTGAACGTTTTAAACACTGGGTGCTATAGGTTTTTACTGCCACTGTCAACAGCCTAACATTTACAACGAGAAGAGCCCTGCAGACATCCATTGTGAGCTGTTGCACTGTTTTTCCATATTAATACATTTAGAAGACATCCCACAGGCTGTAAAACTCTTTTAAGGACTTTGCTGTGAAATAGCAATTGTTTGGAGACCTTCGCAGCTTGCTGTGGCCCTCAAGCTCGGAACAGAAGGTCAGCCACCTCACCCTTGGAGTCACTCTGGTAATCCTGGGATTAAGCAGCAAAGTAGTCCTCAAGCAGCAGGGCAGTCCTCTGAGGATATGAGGCAGTCCTTCTGGGTGTCTAGAGGTGACCTGAAGAGTTGGTCTGCATGTCCAATATTTATACCTGGTTCCATCCTTGAAGTCGGAAAAACTTTGGACTTCTTTCCACATCTGGTTCTGGTATTTTCTGCCTAGGCTCGAAGGGGTCTGGGATGAAAATAGTCTGCTGTTGAGCTCTTTTTGAACATGCTGGAGGTAGTCCTTTGAAATTCATTGGAGAAGGGAACTGCTCCACCCCTCCCATTATGGCAGCAGTTACCTCCTGACTGCCTGGGCCAACTGCCAACCACACCTAGTCATTTGACCCAGGACACACACTTCATGCACCAAATCTTTGAAATAAAAAAAATTAAACTTTCTAAACTTTGCTTATTCAGAAAGGTGGCTTAAAATCTGATTTTACCATTAAAGACAATCTTAAAATATATTTCACTAGAGACCAATCATGGATTTTCTACCTGTTCCCAATCAGACATTAGCTTTTATTTTGTGTAATAAGGTGACTCATCACAAGAGAAGTGTGCCTTTCAGTATTGGAAAACTAACAAAGTCTTTCACCACAAGGGCACGTAGAACCTAAATGTACATGTGCAACATTTTATATGCAATGCATCCTGTCCTATGGGCTGTTTAGTGCCTAACTTGGGATGACAAATGTATGACAAAGGAAAGTTTAGGCCCGGCAAAAGGTTTGTTTTGTCAGGTTGAAATGACAATTTAAAACTGCACACAGGCTGGAGCCGGGTCAAAGCTTTTTTTATCAAGGGATCCCTTCCACTGCCTTTGGGACCTGATCCCATTCACCTTGCGAGGTGGTAGGCTAGAGAGTGGAACTCTAGGGCCCGACAATGCACTACCGCTTCTTGTAATCCATGGATACTGAGTGGCATATTTACAAGCTCCTTGTACCCCTTAGTGCAGCTGAGGTGTCATTTTTTTATGCTATGTCAGAGCTAAACAGTCCTTCACCCTGCACCATATTTACAAAATGGCTCAATGGTACCATTGTGCCATTTTGTAAACTCTTGTGCCATATTATACCTGCGCCAGGTATAATGTATGCAGGGGAGGCTCGAAAAATGGCAAAGTTCGAGGAATTTCTAAAAGAATGCCTTCATACTTGTGGATTCCTGCCTGCGCTTTATATGGGCCCGCATTTGCGAATTACTGAGCAGTTATGCATTCTGAAAACTGGGGTGCTCATCATCACTTTGGCGCTAAAATGTACTTATCGCCGCAGTGACTGCCGCCAACATATCGATGCAGAGGCGACCATCCGTCTGCAAGATTATGAGCACTGCCGGACTCCCGCTACAATAAAGGTGGAAATCAGGCAGAGTTGATGCTGGCTGATGGTGGTGATCTGGCGCTGCTAACACCAGCAGCGCCCGCCAGTAGAACGCCACCAGCCATATTTTGAGCAGAAATATGGCCTGGGGGTGTTCTG
Source organism: Pleurodeles waltl (assembly GCF_031143425.1). NCBI lineage: Eukaryota > Metazoa > Chordata > Amphibia > Caudata > Salamandridae > Pleurodeles > Pleurodeles waltl. The sequence goes on from NC_090439.1 coordinate 1,173,392,625, forward strand.
CTGGTGGGGCACTGCTTGCGGCAGCAGTGTCCCTTCCCGTTCCCAACCGACCACCTCCTTGCGGGACAAGGTAAGTCCGGCGTCTGATGGGGCGTCTGATGGTTAGTGTTGTGTGTGTGTGTTTGAGTGTGTGCATGAATGAGTGAGTGCGTGTGTGAATGCGTCTGCGTGTGTTGTGGTGTATGCATGTTTGTATGTGTGTGAGTGAATTCGTGTAAGAATGGTGAAGTGAGTGCGTGTCTGCATGTCAGTGTGTTAGTGTGTAAGAATGTGTGTGAGTATGCCTGGAAGTATGCGTGTATGAATGCGTGTCTGGCAGTGTTTGAGTGAATGCGTGTCTGGCAGTGTACGTGAATGGGTGTATACATGGTGCATGTGGGTGTCTGTGTACGGGTATTTGGGGATAGGGGTGTGGGGGTGTTTGTGTGCATCGGAGGAGGCAGAGGTGTTTGAATCGGGGATAAGGAGTGTTTGTGTGCATCGGAGGGGGTGGGGTGTGTTTGAATCAGGGGGGTTTGGATGGAGGGGGTTAAGGGGGTCAGGAGATTGTTGGGGAGGGTGGGAGAGCCGCCTTCCGGTGACAGGGGAGGAATTCCCTGTCACCAGTATGGCCTACAGCTATGGTTTTCGTGGTTTTGCTAGCGCCACTGAAACCATGGCAGTAGGCCAGCTCATAATGCTGCCGGCGATACTCTGTGGGCCATGGTGGTATGTCTGGATAAGAGGTGGGTTAGCTGCAGCCAACCCGTGACACTCATAATGTGGTGGTATACACCGCCAGCCTGTTGGCGGTAATACCGCCACATTAACCCTGGCAGTCAGAAAATCGCTAGGGTCATAATGAGGGCCTGAGTCACATGAAGGAAATGACATGCTTTGTTCAATTACTTTAAGTACAAAATGTCATCAGTGGTGTTGTCATGGCACATTCTGTGCCACCAATGTAAGAATGGTAAATGTCTCAGGCTTAAGTTTACATACCCCTCACTAAAATTCACAGAGCCCTATTCTACATACACTTTGCAGCTGGCGTTTCAGTAGCCTTGTGAGTGAGGCTATAATAGATGTTGTATCTGGTGTTTATTTTTGCCCTCATACTACAAAGGGTAAATACAGGGTTTATATCCTTCCTGCCCACCAGACACCAGAGAAACCATTTTAAATAAAGGGGTGGTGGCAGCCCACTGTAGCATAGGGCCATGCACCCAATTTACAAGCAGGCAAACCTGCATGTCTTAGGAGAAATACTGGGTGTTTGCCTGAAATGTGCCCCCTGAGGCAGAAAGATTACTAGATATCATTGAAATTATAAACAAATAAAAGCATGGGGGTGGCACATCCTGACATAGGGTCATGCATCCAACCCAAAAGTGGTCAATACAGTGTTTCTGCCCCTTGGGAAGCAGGGGTGTTTGCTTCTATAGTGCTTCTCCAGGGTGGTGGAAAGTGCACTAGAAACCAGAAAAATCATAAAACAAGCAAAGGGGTGGGGATGTGTCATCATAGCAAGGGGCAGGCCAATCTTTATGCTCCCCTGGGGACAGAGAGGGGTTAGCCCCAGTCTGACACAAGGTGAGGACAGAAAGCATACTGGATGCTTGTTTAAAAAATAATAATAATAATAATAGTAATGGGAGTGGAATCTGGCCCTTTTCAGCATCAGGCCCCACCCACACCACTAAAGCCTCAACAGCGTTTGAACTCTCCTGGGGACTAAAGCAAACAAACACAAATGATGCATGGAATGCAGAACCAATCAAACCTTCACCCCCAGTCACAGATCTAGGTTAAATCCATCAATGATGTTGCTCACAATGCCACCCTAGTTTGGAACCAGGCATATGCAAATGAGTCTTGACCCTGTTCCCCATGGGAACATTCCAGCCCGAGCTGCCAAACCAGGTCCTCACTGGACTGGAAACAAGCATCCTGGGACCGGTTTCAGGTTATCACCCTTCATCAGCCAGGCTAGCTTGAATCCAGTGGCATAGTGAGCCCGGGACCCACGTCTGGGCATACCCGCCGCATTTATGGCGACAAAAGCAAACAAATACAAATGATGGATGGAATGCAGAAATGATCAAACATTCACCCCCAGTCACAGATCTGGGTTAAATCCATCAATTATTTTGCTCACCATACCACCCCAGCTTGAACCTAGGCATATGCAAATGAGTCTTGACCCGGGAACAGTCCAGCCCAAACTGCCAAACCAGGTCCTCCTCGGACCGGTTTCAGGGTATCACCCTTCATCAGCCAGGCTCGCTTGAATCCAGTGGCATAGTGAGCCTGGGACCCACGTCTGGGCATACCCAGCGCACTTATGGAAACAAAAGCAAACAAATACAAATGATAGATTGAATGCAGAACCAATCAAACATTCACCTCCAGTCACATATCTGGTTTAAATCCATCAATTATTCTGCTCACCATGCCACCCCAGTTTTGACCCAGGCATATGCAAATGAGTGCTGACCCTGTTCCCCACGGGTACAGTCCAGCCTGAAATGCCAAGCCAGGTCCTCCCTGAACTGGAAACAAGCACTCTGGGACCGGTTTCAGGGTATTACCCTTCATCAGCCAGGCTAGCTTGAATCCAGTGGCATAGTGAGCCTGGGACCCACATCTGGGCATACCCGGTGCACTTATGGTGACTAAATGTAAATAGGGTCTAAATGTGACCCAAAGTCTTTGTTTGAATGCTGCCTGCAGAGTAGCAGCATGAAAGAAGACCCAACACATGATGCTATTTTCCACTTCTCCAGTTCCTGGTGAAAAGTAGTGTTTACTTTTTGAAATGTAGAGAAGTTTTACTTCAACAGGACTTCACAGCTCCAGACCAAGAACACTTCAAGCAAATATTTAACTCCCAGCCACACCCTATCTGCAGGAGGTCTGGACTTCAGATGTTTTAGATTATTCACCATCTTCATGGCTCCTCATCAGAAAGGAAAGCTTAACAGTGTAACAAGGGCTATTCAGAGCTTGTGAATGTTTAGAGACAATGCACTCTCAGCCTATCACAGGGTCAGTATTGCAATCCTCTGGTCAGGATCCCAAGTTAGGAGAGAGATACCATCTTACCTCCTCTGGTGTTTCTGTATCTCTGTATGATGTAGACATGCATGGCTTGAGCACCAGCTACAACATGTGATCTATCAGTTATGAAGGCAGCTCCAGCTCCAAGAGGTTAAAGCATATTTCAATGACTGTACCTCTGAATGTGTGTCTCAAAAGGTTTGTTCACTCTTTGGTCCACATGCCAAATATTTGTAAGCCAACTCACCATGTGATCTCACCATAATCACACCACCGGTTCATCATTAAATGTTGTCTTGTTATATGACGTCAGATTTGTTTTTAAGTAGTTGCAATGAACATAAATCACTTTGGGTTCCAACAGGGAGTCCCTGGAGATTGTGTGGTTACTAAAATGTTTTAGGTTAAGTATATAACATTGAGATCCAGATTAAGTGAAATTCAAGAAGCACTGCATGAAAAGCTAAAGCAGTGCAAAAATAGGGAATAATCCATCATATTTAGCAAAAGAATGCTAAAAAGGATGTTTTAACATAATGTTAAGTGTGATATTATGTCACAAAGGTGGGGCAGCATTGTCTTGTGTTGATGGGAGCTGCCATTTTTTGGGGAGCACCACTTGGGGGCACATGATGTCCTTGGAAAGGATTAGTGAATCTGGATTTAGATTTTTGGAATTATAAACAGTTTTTACCGGAAAGGCCTTCAGTATATCCAACCACTGTCCAGCTTGTGCTGTAAACCTGTGTGAGCAGCACGTTTGTAGTTAGGAATATGTTATCTGGAAAGGAGAGTTAAGACAGGCCTTGGCTTAAATACTGTAAATCGTCTTCTGCAGAGATATATTGAAATGTCTCTCTTTATCAGGTAAGAACACATCCTTTTAACTCTGTGGGAAACTGCCACCTTGTTGCAGTGCCCCCTCACACTTTTTGCCTGCCTTCTGGGTACAACTTGGACTGGAGTGCACTGGGAGCCTGATAACCAGGTTTCAAATGCCAGTGTTCTTTCTCTACAAAATTATGAAGATAATTTGGATTTTTAGCTACCACAACAAGTCCTTAGTAAATGGTACTTAGTTACCCATTTCATGGGGTACTATGGGTAGGCCACTGAGGGCAGCAGCGCTGATAGCGCCAACCTCAAGGGCTATGCATCCAGATTCACCCAGCACTGCCATTGAAGGCTGTGTGTCCTGGTGCAGTGTGTTTGATATGTGTCACTGGGATCCTGCTAGCCAGGACCCCAGTGCTCATAGGTTTGTGGCCTATGTGTGTTCCCTGTGTGGTGCCTAACTGTATCACTGAGGCTCTGCTAACCAGAACCTCAGTGTTTATGCTCTCTGCTTTCTAAAATTGTCATTGCAGGCTAGTGACTAATTTTACCAATTCTCATTGGCACACTGGAACACCCATATAATTCACTTGCATATGGTACCGAGGTACCCATGGTATTGGGGTTCCAGGAGATCCCTATGGGCTGCAGCATTTCTTTTGCCACCCATAGAGAGCTCAGACAATTCTTACACAGGACTGCCACTGCAGCCTGAGTGAAATAACATCCACGTAATTTCACAGCCATTTTTTACTGCACATAAGTAACTTATAAGTCACCTATATGTCTAACCCTCACTTGGTGAAGGTTAGGTGCCAAGTTACTTAGTGTGTGGGCACCCTAGCACTAGCCAATGTGCCCCCACATTGTTCAGGGCAAATACCCCGAACTTTGTGAGTGCGGGGACACCATTACACGCGTGCACTACACATAGGTCACTACCTATGTGTAGCATCACAATGGTAAATCCGAACATGGCCATGTAACATGTCTAAGATCATGGAATTGTCACCCCCAATACCATTCTGGTATTGGGGGAACAATTCCATGATCCCCCGGGTCTCTAGCACAGAACCCGGGTACTGCCAAACTCCCTTTCCGGGGTTTCCATTGCAGCTGCTGCTGCTGCCAACCCCTCAGACAGGATTCTGCCCTCCTGGGATCTGGGCAGCCCAGTCCCAGGAAGTCAGAACAAAGGATTTCCTCTGAGAGAGGGTGTTACACCCTCTCCTTTTGGAAATAGTGGGACGGGCTGGGGAGGAATAGCTTCCCCCAGCCTCTGGAAATGCTTTGATGGGCACAGATGGTGCCCATTTCTGCATCAGCCAGTCTACACCGGTTCAGGGATCCCCAATCCCTGCTCTGGAGTGAAACTGGTCAATGGAAAGGGGAGTGACCACTCCCCTGACCTGCACCTCCCAGAGGAGGTGGCCAGAGCTCCTCCAGTGTGTCCCAGACCTCTGCCATCTTGGATTCAGAGGTGTTGGGGCACAATGGATTGCTCTGAGTGGCCAGTGCCAGCAGGTGACGTCAGAGACCCCTCCTGATAGGTTCTTACCTCTCTTGGTAGCCAAACCTCATTTCTTGGTAGCCAAACCTCCTTTTCTGGCTAACTAGGGTCTCTCCTCTGGGCTATTCCTCAGATAACTAATGCAAGAGCTCACCAGAGTTCCTCTGCACTTCCCTCTTCGACTTCTGCCAAGGATCGACTGCTGACTGCTCCAGGTCGCCCGTAAAACCGCAACAAAGTAGCAAGACGACTACCAGCAACATTGTAGCGCCTCATCCTGCCGGCTTTCTCTACTGTTTCCTGGTGGTGCATGCTCGGGGGCTGTCTGCCTTCACCCTGCACTGGAAGCCAAGAAGAAATCTCCCGTGGGTCAACGGATTCTTCCCCCTGCTAACGCAGGAACCAAACTTCTGCATCACCGGTCCTCTGGGTCCCCTCTCATCCTAACAAGCGTGGTCCCTGGAACACAGGAGCTGGGTCCAAGTGTCTCCCACAGTCCAGTGGCCCTTCTGTCCAAAGTTGGTGGAGGTAAGTCCTTGCCTCCCCACTTCAGACAGTAAACCTGTATAATGCATGATTTGCAGCTGCTCCGGCTTCTGTGCACTTTTCCAAGGATTCCTTTGTGCACAACCTAGCCTGGGTCCCCAGCACTCTGTCCTGCAGTGCTCAACCCGCTGAGTTGGACACCGACGTCGTGGGACCCTCCTTTGTGACTCTGAGTCAACCACTATCCTCATATCATCCAAGTGCCTGCTCCAGTACTTCTGTGGGTGCTGCCTGCTTCTGTTGGGGTTTTCCGAGTTGATGAGTACCCCTTCTGTCTCCTCCTCCAAGGGGCGTCCTCCTGGTCCTTCCTGGTCCCCAGCTGCACCCCAAATCCTCAACCGTGACTCTTGCAGCTAGCAAGGCTTGTTTCCGGTATTTCAGCCTGGAAATACTTCTGCAACCTCCAGCCTGCAGTGGGACATCTTCCATTCAAAGGAGAAGTTCCTAGCCCTTTTCGTTGTTGCATAATCTTTGGCTTCTTCCACCAGGAGGCAGACCTTTTGCACCTTCATCCGGGGTTTTGTGGGCTCCTGCCCCCCCGGACACTTGCGTGACTCTTGGACTTGGTCCCCTTCCTTTACAGGTCCTTAGTTCCAGGAATCCGTCTTCAGTGTTTTGCTGGTGCTTGTGGTTCTTGCAGAATCCCCTATCACAACTATTCTGTCTTTCTGGGGTAAAGGGGTAACTTTACTCCTACTTTTCAGGGTCTTGGGGTGGGGTATCTTGGACACCCTTACTGTTTTCTTACAGTCCCAGCGACCCTCTACAACCTCCCATAGGTCTGGGGTCTATTCACAATTCGCATTCCACTTTTGGAGTATATGGTTTGTGTTGCCCTTAGACCTATGTCTACCTATTGCATCCTATTGTGATTCTACATTGTTTGCACTACTTTTCTTATTGTTACTTGCCTGTTTTGGGTTTGTGTACATTTAACTTGTGTATATTACTTACCTCCTAAGTGAGGGTATTCTCTGAGATACTTTTGGCATATTGTCACTAAAATAAAGTACCTTTATTTTTAGAAACTCTGAGTATTGTGTTTTCCTGTGATATTGTGCTATATGATATAAGTGGTACAGTAGGAGCTTTGTATGTCTCCTAGTTCAGCCTAAGCTGCTCTGCTATAGCTACCTTCTCTCAGCCTAAGCTGTTAGAAACACTTCTATTCTACTAATAAGGGATCACAGGACCTGGCACAAGGTGTAAGTACCACAAGGTACCCACTATAAGTCAGGCCAGCCTCCTACACCTACTGTGTCCTTGACAAACCTGGGACATAGTGAACAGAGCAGCCATTTTAATACATTTGCTGAGCACTGGTCAAACATGAGCTTCCCAGCTACATGATGGCCATTCTGAACCCTGGGTTGTTTGGTATCAAACAACCCAGAATGATAAATTAAAACTGGTACCAGTATTGGATTTATTCCCAAGTGTACCCAGGGGTCACCTTAGAAGTACCCCCTGTAAAAGCTATCCACCCTGGCATGGTTGCTGACTGGTTCTATCCAGCCTGCCACCTCCAGACAGCCAATGTACAAACCTTGGGGGGCAGCCCGGTCACTCTGGTTTGTAAAACAATGCCCTTCCTGGGTGGAAGAGCTAACAACCCCTCCCTCAGGATTGTGCACAACCCTGGCAGTGAGCTTTAAAGGGCTTACCCCCCTTGAAAATCAACCCCCAGTCTCCCTGCTAGCAGCAGACGGCCTCCCCCCTTGAAAGCCCCCACTTTTGGCGTGAGCAAAGGTGGGAAACCACACAAAAGGTAGGAGGAGTGGCCAAACCTGGCATGCACATCCCTAAGGTGTTGCCTACCAGATGGACACTCCATTTCATTTTCGTCCATCTTATATTAAAGGAAAATAGCCAATCAGGTTAGGGAATTGACCCTTCCCACAGGAAGTGGTCATTATAGTGGGTGTAGCCACCCAAAGGTAAGTGTCCCATTGGACACTACCAGGTTCCCCCTAAGAACGCCCACTAAATTTAGTATTTAGTTGGCATCTCTAGACCAAGAAATCAGATTGCAAGGACACAAAGGAGAACAGCACAAAGAGGAACCGAGGCACGAGAACAGAAGACTTGCTGCACCAAGAAAAGGCACCAAAACCTACCTGCTGCACCCAGGACCTAACAATCACCATTGAGGAGCTGCTGGACAACTGGACTGACCAAAAGAGATCCAGAGGAACTCCAGGCTTTGCCAGTCACCCAAGAACTAACTTCAGAGTGGATGTACCACCTTTCAACAACCAGCAACCCAGTGTGGGTCACTTCACTGACCGGCCACTGACTCCAGAACTGGAAGTCACAGCCAGACCAGACAACCACAATGACAAACCCTACAAGTGTGCCAGGTTTGGTGGCACTGCACCCTCAGCTGAAAAAGGACCAGGAGGAAGACCAAATCAAGGAACTTCAGGAACACTCCAGACCTCCCGCCAGTGTGTCCCATTGTCCTACAAGCGACCATTAAAAAGACTTGCTTCTAGCTCCAAAGGGCACCTTGGCACACAGCTTCTGGACCACCAAATTCGACTGCACCCAGCCCCTCGGTAACGTGAACCTGCTCTGTCCCAAGAGTCCCTCACCCCTTGTGCCCATGACACACCAAGGGGACCCCAAAGAACCACATTTAACTTGACCAGAGCAAATGTTTTCAAAGAGGTCCACCTCAGTGGCCCTGCACCAGCTACAAGAGACTTTTCACCACTTCTCCTAGTGGAACCATGAGCTGCCCGAACTTCTCCAGCTGGCACAGTGTGCCCACTGATGACCTCGACCAACCTGCAAAAAAGGAACTTGGTAATTTGCAAATGTGTAATTTTCTATGAATTTGTAAAGGTGTCTTCTTATTGATTCCTATGGTGAGTAATTACACACAGAAAGACTGCATTTAATAAAACTTCAAAAATCCATATCTTCAAAAGTACTTAACCAATTTTGATAATCTTGGTCTTACAATTTATATAATTATCTGAAGTATTCTTATAAATTGGTCTCCAGTTATTCCTTCAAATGCGTGAGTTGCATGATTGATACTGTGAGGACAACAAATGCTTATTACTTCTCCAAGATTGGCTGAACTGCTCGACCAAGCAACCATAAAAATTAGAGCATTAGATGTTCTAGTTTTTACTTCTGTAAACCAACGTGTGGCTGCCTGGACCCCTTGCACAGTATGCCTAGCTTTGCACATTACATAGAGGGCCGGTCTCCTACAAATTCCACCAACCTGTAGCTTTTGAAGGAGAAATGTGAGAATTTGAATGTTGATGTCAGAGGGAAGCATTTATGTATTTGTCCACTGTCTCAATGCAGGTAACTAAAGCATCAGTGTATGACCAGACACGTCTGGACACAGGAATTCATCGGTCTGTTGATAGAGAACTAGTCTGAGTAATAGAGCTTCAAGTCAAAGTTTCTAAAAATACATAGATGAACCAACAGCATTCCTGTATTTAAGATCCTCCTCTCAAATGCTGCATGTAACTTGCTCTTAATGTTTAGGCCACTCAATGGCATTTAAAGCACCTGCTTGTATCCAGTTCTGTCCTCTTTGTACCTTGTCTTTAAACTTTGACCCAGCTGCTCTACAGAAGAACATGGATATAAAAACCTTGTCTGATGTAATTTTGTCTCCCATCAGTGGAGGTAATGAAGACGTATTTATCAACTCTGAACCACTGTCAACATTGGAGCCAGGAACAGACTCTAAGGATAACTGCTTCATCAAAGTACATTTTCGGCTAGTAGCTTTAAAAACAAGGGGAGGTTGCCACCACACTGGTTACCTACCCACCGGACCCATTAAGAGTTTCCCCGCTAGACTGGTGGGAAAAAAATAGGTTTACACCCACCTGCCTAGCGGGAAACAGGCTAAAGCATTGTCTCCAGTTCATAATCAAGCCGGCGGCAGTGCTGTAGCCTGCAGGATGCACCAGCACCCTCACAATGTTCACTGTCTACAAACCAGAAAAAGAACATTGAGGCGCTGCTGGGCAGGAGACTCCTGCACTGCCCATGCCAAGTGCACCTGTTCTCCACCATCCTTTTCATGGCAGTGAAAGGCTGGTGGAGAAGAGGTCATAATCTAACCTGGTAGGTTAGGATCACTGCCACCTCCAGACTTCCGGGATCCAAGATCCTGGCAGTGCTGGTGGTTCCCTGGCAGTCGAACCACCAGGGTTCTTATGTGGTGGTCGGATTGCCGCCACAAGTGTGGTGGTCATAAGACCACCACACTCATAATGAGGCTCTAAATCTGTCCTCGCTGCAGGAAACTGCCAGCCCAACTTCTGGCTATCTCATATTGCTTCACCTACACCCCGACGCTGCCAGAATGAAAGGTGATTTTGGCATCATAAACATGAGACTCTGACTCTCCTGGGAATTTGTGCAAACAGTCTCACCCCTTTGTTGTATTACTCATGCACAAGAAAGATACAAGATAAGTTTTCAATAGATTTATTGAACCAATCATAATCTTGCATAAAGAGAATGAGTTGCAATAATTAGGCAGATTAAACAAAACAAAGTTACCAGCATTATGAACATAGTAAAGTTGATGAACAATCTAACCATAGTAAATGAGATCTAGAGGTTCTACATGTTCTTACCTAACCCTAAATCTATAATGGGAGCATAGCGGGTGCACACTTCTGCCTGCCAGTCCTAAGGAATTATTCTTAGTCCCATTCCTGGAAATGGTGTCAGGAGTCAGCCTGTAGTGTGGATGGCAATCCTCTCAGGAAGCTGGCAGATTAGCGCTAGCAGAGCTGCATGCCGAACAGAGCGTTCGTCCCAGGATGGCTGCGGCTGGAATGCTCTCTGCTCCTTTCGGGTCAGTGCGTCATTTATATAATAAAGCCACACTGTGTTAGAAACGCAGCTCTGAAGCAATGCTGTGTCTAGATGTCATTCGTTGTCTCCTCAATGGGCCACACAGGCGCTAGGATATTCTGTACTTTGTTACTAGCCTTGGATAGAAGGTACTGATTATGTGTTGAGGAAAGGCTAACTGAAAGAAGTAACTTACACAATATATTCCTAGAATGATATCATGCAGGTGAAGGGAAGTGTGTAAAATGTAATTGCTAAAAGTAATGCAGCTAAAACATCTAAATATTAAATCTAAAATGAATCTAAGGAATGGGGGAACATACTCTGGTAGAGTCCTTGAGTTGTTGGTGTTCGTTTCAAATGTGCAAGTATTTCCTGCAGCACATTCAGATGATAATACAGTATATGATGGTATTTCAATCCTCCCCAACCTTGGGCCGGTTGACTTGAGAAGTGGTTGCTGAGCAAACTGTTCTTCTACTTCAGTGTTTGCAAGTTTCTTATTTTTTTGATGCCTTGCATAGTCATGATGAGCAAAACTAAGAAGCGTGTGAATGACAAAAGGGACAGAAGTAGAGAAAATCTGTAACAGGTAACATTCATGCTGTAAGCAGATGTGAGAAACAATCTCCCTTCTACTGTGTCCTGCAGAGACATTAGACAATCTCTTTTCAATGACTACATTTTACTTCTCAAAACAAAAGGTTCTCGGGTATTGGCATCCACCCTAAATAGTATAATATAACATTTGGGGATGAATATACAGCCCAGCAGTCCAGCGCTAGAAGCCAAGATGGCAAAGATCTCCATGATCACCATGTTTCTGCCCTTCGTGCTGAGGTATGCAGGGATGAAGGAGACCCAGACACTGCAGAACACCAGCATGCTGAATGTGATGAGCTTGGCCTCGTTGAATCTATCAGGGAGGTTCCTGGCGAGAAAAGCCACAATGAAGCTGGCAAAGGCCAACAGGCCCATGTAACCAATCACACTGTAGAAGGCAGTGATAGAGCCCTGGTCACACAGCAGGATCATCCTCCCAGCCTCAGACTGTGTGTCAGTGACCGGGTGAGGTGGAGCTGTGAGCAGCCAAGAGAGACAGATTGTCAGTTGTCCTACTGTGGACAAGAGGACAATAGAGATGGACACTCGTGATCCCAGCCATCTACTTAATCTGCTGCCAGGCCTGGTGGCATTAAAGGCAATGACAACAGTGATTGTTTTTGCTAAAACACAAGAAACAGCAACAGTAAAAATAATCCCAAATATAACTTGTTGGATCAAACAGGTCCATGCCTTAGGGCGTCCAATAAATAAGAGGGAGCAGAGAAATGACAACATTAGTGAGAGGAGGAGTGCGTAGCTGAGATCACGGTTATTGGCCCTCACTATTGGTGTGTCTCGGTGTCTAATGAAGATTCCCAGCACTGCAGCTGTGGCTATAGAGAAGAATACAGCTATGAAGACCAAAATCACTCCAATGATGTCATTGTACGAGAGGAAAGCAATGGTTTTGGGGATGCAGCTGTCCCGCCTGGTATTGGGCCATCTGTCTTCAGGGCACTTCAGGCAGTTTTCCACATCTAAAATAAATGAGATATTTTATAATTTGTAAAAAAATAAGTTATAAATTGCCTATTATTTAAGAACAAATGTATGTATAGATAGTAAAGAAACTTTAAGCATCCTAATTCTAATCCAAATCCAATGCAATATATTGCCATCAAGGAGTTCTTGTGGCATTATAAATCATGAGGGTGAAGGTCAGGTGGTCTATAAATGTCACCGGAACACGTGTACCCCACCCTTGTGTGCTCAACCTCACACTTCCTCCGAGAGAGTGATTTCTTTGCTGTTCACAAAATGGCGGTCGCAGACCTGCTCCTAATCCACAATGGCCAACTGGCCCGCGCTGCGTAATGTCTTTGGCTGTGCGCTGCAGAGATTATCTGTAGGGATAGGCCCTCTGCCCAGCACCATGAAGCCACTGACCCCCCACTTCACATGACCTGATATGTACCATTCTGCACTGTGCAGTCTTCTCTCAGGCCCTCTGCCCATCATCATTTAGCTGTGCCAGCTGGGGCTGGTTGCAGGCCTTTCCTGGCCTTACACTGGGCTTACGTTGCTGGCTTCCAAATGACATACAGAGTATTTCCACAGTGACAAAGTTATTAGTGAATGAAAATTACCTTTCATCCTATTTAGCTGTGCCAACCCCTCCCGCATCTGCTCATAACTAATAGTCAGCTAAACTCATTAAACATCTGCCAAACTGCTGTGGGTACATGAAATAGTTCACATTTATTAGAACATGAACACTTCTTTAACCCCCTTCCCTCTTAGTGAGCCTGCATCACATTGTGAAACCAGGGAGTGGGCTAAACATGCCAAGTCTCTGCCACTTTAGTGCAGATCTATCAGGTGACGCCAGTGCTATTAGTCAATCAAACATGTTCTTCACCCACTCTTTAAATCCTGCCCCTATTGGTTCCTGAGATCCTGAAATACCTACAATGGTTGTAACTTGCTAACTGCCTGCCTCATTTGATGCAGATCCATCAACAGTGCAAAAGTTATAAGAAATTGAAAGTTTTATTGCCACCCTTTAACTTTCCCCCTTCAATGGACTGGCTAAAACTTGACCTACCAATCAAAAACACATCTCCCAAACTCTGCTACTTTTTGTTCACTGACAGAGTTCTTGGAAAAAAAACACATTCCCGTAATCCCTTTTATACACTCGGCTCCCCTTGGTCCATCTACACAACATTAAGAACACTACAACAAACTAACAGCTATGTCCCTACTACATTTTTTGCAGATCCATCAAGTGGTACCAAAGTGATTAGTAAAAGAAGATATTTTGAACTCTTTCCCCTTTAACTTGCCCTCTTTTTGGATCTTTACAAAACCTAATATATCTATGCAGGGTAAAACTTGAAAACTACTTTCAAAGCTTGCCGCAGTTTAATCAAACAATGCTAGAGTTATAAGCAAATGTACATTTATTAACTGTACCACTATGCCACCTCCCTTTAACAATGCTCCTATTTATGGATATCTTCTTCCAAATTGTATGCATCACACTGTGCCAAACTTATTGGCAAATCAAAGGTTTTGCATAGGAAGACCTGGGAGTGACATATGATGTTCTTATTCTGTCCTTTGCAAGTTTCTCTCAATAATCCAGCTGTGGTCCAACCCCTTCAAAGACTGACTAAGAAAGATGCCTCTGATCTAGTGCCTTGGCCAGAGTATTATCTAATGTCATTTCTTGAGCTTAAATCTGCTTTGTGTTCCTCCCCATCCCGTGGTGTGCCAGATTACGATAAATATTGTTTTCCTGTGCCACACTCAAAAAGAGTGGTGTTCTTTATCCTTGCTGACACAGCAGCATGGTGATTTTAGGCTTCCATTGATTCTGTAGCAGCAGCTCTCCCAGGGTGTGTCAGAGCCATTGCCACAGAAGCAGTGTCTGTGAAACAGTGAGAACATTTTCACTTAAGGAATCCTGTGACATTGTATATTTCCTAATCAGATAACATTTTGTAAATGTGCTGTAAAGCATAACATTTTATGGATTCCCAGCTTACACTTTACGACATAACCTCGGTTGCCCTTCCTACCTATAAAAAGTAATGGAGTTTTAAATGTTTCCAAATTACTTCCTTTGCCTTCCCACCAAGATAAAAAAAAAATGTATCATGATTGTGCACAGGTGAGAGGGTTGTGCACAAAACCGTGTCCAGACATTAAAGACAAACCTCTGAAACATTGTGCCAATGCACTGTTTAGCAATAGATCATTTTTAAGAGACGTTTCATACATCAAACTCCTCACTTGCTACCCATATGTGGCAGGGTGCAGTGAAAATGCAAAAAGAACAGATGATGGACGGAATGCTGAACAATGCAAACATTCCCCCCCAGGCACAAAGATCTGGGTTTAATCCATTGTCTTTTTGCTCACCACACCACCCCAGTTTGGACCCATCCATATACAAATCAGTCATGACCCTGTTCCTCATGAGAACAGTCCAGCCCGAACTGCCAAGCCAGGTCCTGCCTGGACCAGAAACAAGCATCCTAGGATCAATTTCAGGGTATCACCCTTCATCAGCTAGGCTAGCTTGAATCCGTCCATCAATTGTTCTTTTTGTATTTGTCACCCCGAGTGGGAAGGGTATGCCCAGATGTGGCCCTCTTGTTCACTATGACACCAGATTCACACTAGCCTGGCTGAAGAAGGGTGATACCTCAAAATCGGTCCCAGGATGCTTGTTTCTGATCCAGGGAGGACCTGGTGCCCATGGGGAACAGGGTCAAGACTGATTTGTATATGGCTGGGTCCAAACTGGAATGACATGGTGAGGAAAAAAAATCATGGATTAAACCCAGATTTGCTCTACCTGCCGTCCTTCAACTGTTTTTTTTTCAAAGGTACAATTCAAGGCACAATGCATTATACATCGGGCAAAGCACAACTCCCGTCCTTTTGCTATTCAGTAATTAGTTACTGCCCACCATGCCAATAGGGACCTGAGGTCAAATAACCTTTAGCTGCCCCTCGTCCCTCGAATCAAGAGATCTAGGAGAGGAGGTTGTTCTTCAACTTACCTTACACCCAAGCTTTGGAACCCTCTGCCTACTGGCCTCAGAATGGAGGACAATTTCATGGCTTTCAGAAAAAAATGAAGTATATTTTCCCTCAATCCATTTAGCTCTTTCATCCACTCACCCCAACTACTTTAATAGCCCTGGAAAGCCCAATGTCTGGGTAGCCATGTGTTTTACAAAAGCAGTGAATATAATAGAATACAGGGAATTAAGAATTGCACATGCTGTGTGCACTACCTAAAGAGTAATAGAAGTTTCTCTTTAGCAAATGCACAATCATCACACAACACATAATTGATCACTTGATAACACGTTCTCGAGCAAAACATGTGAATATGCCAATTTATTCTGACTCTCGCTATGGGTTTGGTGTGGTACATGATTATGGGCAATTTTGGTTACGAATGTGCTTATGGCCTCAGCGGGTGTTTCAACGTGCAACATCCCAGAATGCTTGCTCTGTTGTGAGGTTTGCAAAAGCCAACACATGTAAGCACATCTAGGAGGATGTAAGAAGAAGAAACAAGTTGCCGACACAGTGGCCATGTTTCACACGATGAGAGTCTCTGCTGAGTATGGTGCTTTATTTGTTGCAGTATCTGTCCTCAGTATGCTGCACACACAATGGAAGAGATCAGGAAGAGTCAGGAAGATGCAGGACAGAAGGAGAAGCAGCAATGATAGAGAAAGGGTTTTCCAGAAAAATGAACGTGGTAGATCCAGAAAGAGTTGTGTTGCCAAAGTCTTTGTTGTCACAGATGGTGACATTATTCCATGGGCTCAACCATTTAGATAGAGATTCAATAACTGCTAGTTAAAAGAATATGGGGAAAGGAACACTATCAACAATGTGCCTGACACTACTGCTCACAGTGTGTGGTTTGTCAGAGACATAACATGTCAAAGGGATGTCTTGTTACAATGAGCTACTGTATTTCCCTTAAGATTATGGACCATTTTTGAGGTTGCAGATTGATTTCATAAAAATTACACTTTGTGGGGGATATAGATATTTACTGACAGTGGTCTGTATGTTCTCAAAACGCATGGAGGCCTATTTATTGCGTAGGTATGATGCAATGAATATGGCAAAATTGTTGCTCAGAGAACTGTCTCCGCAGTACCGGGTACCGATGTACATAATGAGTGATTAAGGGATATATTGTAAAAAATTAAATCCCGAAACTAATATGTGAAGCTTTAGACATCACACATTGTGTTTATCATCCTCCATTTTCTGGGCATGGCGGAGTGCCTGAACAGTGTCATAAAGAACAGGCTGGTAAAGTTGTGTGTATTTACAACAGAAATGGCCTGATGCTTACTTCAAATGCTAATGAATATTCATTGCACGTCCAATAAAATGATAGGTTTATCTTCTCATACAATCTGAAAAGGGGCAGTGAATGAGAATTTCCGATATGCACACAACTCTGTTGCTGCAAATAACTGATGATTTGTTCATGGACTAATGCAAACAACTGTTTCATGTAGCAGCTCAGTGTCTCACCAGGTCCAGTAAGAACATCCAATAACTTTGAGTGCTGCCTGTTAAAGTCTAGAACCTGCAGACTAAGTTCTAGTGAATTTAAAAATCCATAAACGTTTTCTTCAACCAGGCTGGAACAGCACCTACCAGATCCTACTGATAACCAACACTGCTGTGAAATGTGAAAAACTGGCAGCTTGGATATATGCATCCCATACTTAAAAAGCAACCAGGCGAGGGAGGAAAAGACCCCAAACATGAACTCCCTTAGTCAGTGGTCCCTGCCATAAATGACAAGGCAGGTGTAGGAAAATGGCTCCTTGTTGCAGTTACCCCCACCTTTTGCCTGATATTGATGCTGACTTGACTGAGAGTGTGCTGGGACCCTGCTAAACAGGCCCCAGCACCAGTGTTCTTTCACTAAAAATGTACCATTGTTTCCACAATTGACACACCACTGGCACACAGGTATGTCCCTTGTAAAAGGTACCAGTGGTACCAAGGGCCCTGTAACCAGAAATGTCCCTTAGGGCTGCAGCATGTGTTGTGCCACCCTAAGGGACCCTTCACCTAACACCTGCACACTGCCATTGCAGATTGTGTGTATTGGTGGGGAGAAAGTAGCTAAAGTCGACAATGCACCCCCCTCAGGATGCCATGCACACAAAATACTGCCTGTGGCTTCGGTACGTCACCCCTCTAGCAGGCCTTACGCCCTAAGGCAGGGTGCACTATACTGCAGGTGAGGGCATAGCTGCATGAGCAATATGCCCCTACTGTGTATAAGTCCATTCTTAGACATTGTAAGTACAGTGTGGCCATATTAAGTATATTGTCTGGGAGTTTGTCAAAACTCCCTCCACAGTTCCATAATGGCTACACTGAAAACTAGGAAGCTGGGTATCAAACTTCTCAGAAAAATAAACCCACACTGATGCCAGTGTTGGATTTATTAAAAGAATGCACACAGAGGGCATCTTAGAGATGCCCCCTGTATTTTACCCAATCATTTATTGCAGGACTGACTGGTCTGTGGCAGCCTGCCACTAAGAGACGAGTCTCTGACCCCTTGGGGTAAGAGCCTTTGTGCTCTCTGGGGACAGAAACAAAGCCTGCACTGGGTGTAGGTGCTTCACACGTCTTCCCTGCAGGAACTGTAACTCCTGGCGGTGAGCCTCAAAGTCTCAGGCCTGGTGTTACAATGCCCCCAGGGCACTCCAGCCAGTGGAGATACCCGCCCCCTGGACGAGCCCCCACTGTGGGCAGCAAGTCCAGAGGGATAATGAGAAAAACAAGGAGGAGTGACCCCCCTTCAGCTAGGCCCACCCCTAAGGTAACCAGAGCTGAAGTGACCCCCTCCTTGGAAAATCCTCCATCTTGTTTGGGATGATTTAGCCCAATAAGGATAGGGATGTGCCCCCCTCCCGAAAGGGAAGGAGCAGAAGGAGGGTGTAGCCACCCTCAAGGACAGGAGCCATTGGCTACTGCCCAGTGACCCTAACACACCCCTAAATTCAGTATTTAGGGGAGACCCTGAACCACGACTCCTGATGACCTACAAAGGACTGCCTAGCTGAAAAACCCTGCAGAGAAGAAGGAAGACGATAACTGCTTACTGGCCTGTCTCCAACTTCAGAGAACCTGCACCAGCGACCCATCCTGTGGGCCCAGCGACCTCTGCCAACTCAGAGGACTGCCTTGCAATTACAAAGGATCAAGAACTTCAGTGGACAGTGGACCTGTCCAACCAAAGAAAGAAGAAACCATCTTTAAAGGGACTCTCACCTCACTCCAGAAGCGTGAGTCCCCACCACTCTGCACCCAATGCCCCTGGCCTGTGTCCAGAGAAACCAACAACTCAGAGGGGATCCCCAGGTGACTGCAATAATGTGTCCACCCTGGGATAACCTCTCTGCACCCCCAAGACGACTGCCGAGGTAATCCGGAGGACCCCCCTGACCGCAACTGCCTGGGACGAAGATATCAAGTACCTGAAGAAGCACTGCATCCGCAGCCCCCAGGCCTGTGAGAAACCAACCACTGGTGCAGCAGTGACCAGCAGGTGGCCCTCACCCTTGTCCAGTTGGTGGGTGGCACGAGAAGTGTGGCCTGCCTGCAATGTCTCAGTGACCCCCGGGTTCCTCCATTGAATCCTATTACAAAACCAACACCCTCTTTGCCCACTGCACCCTGTGCCACTGAGGGTGTGTTTTGTCCCCCCCCCCCAGTGCTCCACTAAACTCCCCAGGTTTGCACCCCGAGGACGTAGGTACTTACCTACCAGCAGACCGGAGCAAGAGCACATGTTATTTTAGCTCCTCTTTGACCTCTGCACCTGACCGGCCCTGTGTTGCTAGTGCTGGGTGTTTGGGGTTGACATGAACCCCCAACGGTGGCTACCTATGCCCTGGAGACTGAACTTGTAAGTGCTTTACTTACCGTATTAACCAAACTGTACTTACCTTCCCCAGGAACCGTTGAATTTTGCACAGTGTCCACTTTTAAAATAGCTTATTGCCATTTTATGAAAAACTGTGTACATTACTGTTTTGGTTCAAAGTTCTAACTATACCTATGCCTAGTACCTTACATTTAATGTACTTACCTGCAATTTGAATCTTGTGATTCTAAAATAAATTAAGAAAATAATATTTTTCCATTTAAAAACCTATTGGGCTGGAGTTAAGTCATTGAGTGTGTGTTTCTTGTATTGCTTGGGTGTGTACAACAAACGCTTAACACTACCCTCTGATAAGCTTAACTGCTCGACCACACTTCCGCAAATAGAGCATTAGTATTATCTATTATTGCCTCTGTCAAGCCTCTTGGGGAACCCCTGGACTCTGTGCACACTATATCTCATTATGATATAGTATACACTGAGCCAGCTTCCTACACCAGGCAAGTGTCCAAATCACAAAAAACAACGGAAGGGGGAGAAGATCAACAACTGTAGGAGGCTGGACTGGCTTGTAGTGAGTACCAAGGGGTACTTGCACCTTGCACCAGGCCCAGTTATCCCTTATTAGTGTATAGGGTGTCTAGCAGCTTAGGCTGATAGATAATGGTAGCTTAGCAGAGCAGCTTAGGCTGAACTAGGAGACGTGTGAAGCTACTACAGTACCACTTAGTGTCATATGCACAATATCATAAGAAAACACAATACACAGTTATACTAAAAATAAAGGTACTTTATTTTTATAACAATATGCCAGAGTATCTTAGAGTGTACCCTCAGTGAGAGGATAGGAAATATACACAAGATATATATACACAATAGCAAAAATATGCAGTATAGTCTTAGAAAACAGTGCAAACAATATATAGTTACAATAGGATGCAATGGGGAAACATAGGGATAGGGGCAACACAAACCATATACTCCAAAAGTGGAATGCGAACCACGAATGGACCCCAAACCTATGTGACCTTGTAGAGGGTCGCTGGGACTATTAGAAAATAGTGAGAGTTAGAAAAATAACCCTCCCCAAGACCCTGAAAAGTGAGTGCAAAGTGCACTAAAGTTCCCCTAAGGACAAAATAGTCGTGTTAGAGGAATAATGCAGGAAAGACACAAACCAGCAATGCAACAACTGTGGATTTCCAATCTAGGGTACCTGTGGAACAAGGGGACCAAGTCCAAAAGTCACAAGCAAGTCGGAGATGGGCAGATGCCCAGGAAATGCCAGCTGCGGGTGCAAAGAAGCTTCGACTGGACAGAAGAAGCTGAGGTTTCTGCAAGAACGAAAAGAGCTAGAGACTTTTCCTTTGGTGGACAAATCCCACTCGCCTTGGAGAGTTGTGCAGAAGTGTTTTCCCGCCGGAAGAACGCCAACAAGCCTTGCTACACGCAAATCGTGCGTTTGGCGTTTTTGGACGCTGCTGGGGCCCAGGAGGGACCAGGAGGTCGCAAATTGGACCTGAAGAGAGAGGGGACGTCGAGCAAGACAAAGAGCCCTCACTGAATCAGGTAGCACCCGGAGAAGTGCCAGAAACAGGCACTACGAGGATGCGTGAAACGGTGCTCGCCGAAGTTGCACAAAGGAGTCCCACGTCGCCGGAGACCAACTTAGAAAGTCGTGCAATGCAGGTTAGAGTGCCGTGGACCCAGGCTTGGCTGTGCACAACGGATTTCCGCCGGAAGTGCACAGGGGCCGGAGTAGCTGCAAAGTCGCGGTTCCCAGCAATGCAGCCCAGCGAGGTGAGGCAAGGACTTACCTCCACCAAACTTGGACTGAAGAGTCACTGGACTGTGGGGGTCACTGGGACAGAGTCGCTGGATTCGAGGGACCTCGCTCGTCGTGCTGAGAGGAGACCCAAGGGACCGGTAATGCAGCTTTTTGGTGCCTGCGGTTGCAGGGGGAAGATTCCGTCGACCCACGGGAGATTTCTTCGGAGCTTCTGGTGCAGAGAGGAGGCAGGCTACCCCGGCAGCATGCACAAGCAGGAAAACAGTCGAGAAGGCGGCAGGATCAGCGTTACAGAGTTGCAGTAGTCGTCTTTGCTACTATGTTGCAGGTTTGCAGGCTTCCAGCGCGGTCAGCGGTCGTTTCCTTATCAGAAGGTGAAGAGAGAGATGCATAGGAACTCGGCTGAGCTCATGCATTCGTTATCTAAAGTTTCCCCAGAGACAGAGACCCTAAATAGCCAGAAAAGAGGGTTTGGCTACCTAGGAGAGAGGAAAGGCTACTAACACCTGAAGGAGCCTATCAGCAGGAGTCTCTGACGTCACCTGGTGGCACTGGCCACTCAGAGAAGTCCAGTGTGCCAGCAGCACCTCTGTTTCCAAGATGGCAGAGGTCTGGAGCACACTGGAGGAGCTCTGGACACCTCCCAGGGGAGGTGCAGGTCAGGGGAGTGATCACTCCCCTTTCCTTTGTCCAGTTTTGCGCCAGAACAGGGGCTAAGGGGTCCCTGAACCGGTGTAGACTGGCTTATGCAGAATTGGGCACATCTGTGCCCAACAAAGCATTTCCAGAGGCTGGGGGAGGCTTATCCTCCCCTGCCTTCACACGCTATTTTCCAAAGGGAGAGGGTGTCACACCCTCTCTCAGAGGAAGTTCTTTGTTCTGCCCTCCTGGGCCAGGCCTGGCTGGACCCCAGGAGGGCAGCTGCCTGTCTGAGGGGTTGGCAGCAGCAGCAGCTGCAGTGAAACCCCAGGAAGGGCAGTCTGGCAGTACCAGGGTCTGTGCTACAGACCACTGGGATCATGGGATTGTGCCAACTATGCCAGGATGGCATAGAGGGGGCAATTCCATGATCATAGACATGTTACATGGCCATATTCGGAGTTACCATGGTGAAGCTACATATAGGTAGTGACCTATATGTAGTGCACGCGTGTAATGGTGTCCCCGCACTCACAAAGTTCAGTGAATTGGCTCTGAACAATGTGGGGGCACCTTGGCTAGTGCCAGGGTGCCCTCACACTAAGTAACTTTGCACCTAACCTTTACCAGGTAAAGGTTAGACATATAGGTGACTTATAAGTTACTTAAGTGCAGTGTAAAATGGCTGTGAAATAACGTGGACGTTATTCCACTCAGGCTGCAGTGGCAGGCCTGTGTAAGATTTGTCAGAGCTCCCTATGGGTGGCAAAAGAAATGCTGCAGCCCATAGGGATCTCCTGGAACCCCAATACCCTGGGTACCTTAGTACCATATACTAGGGAATTATAAGGGTGTTCCAGTAAGCCAATGTAAATTGGTAAAATTGGTCACTAGCCTGTTAGTGACAATTTGAAAGTAATGAGAGAGCATAACCACTGAGGTTCTGGTTAGCAGAGCCTCAGTGAGACAGTTAGGCACCACACAGGGAACATATACATGCACACCTATGAGCACTGGGGCCCTGTGTGACAGGGTCCCAGTGACACATACATATAGGCCACAAACCTATGAGCACTGGGGTCCTGACCAGCAGGATCCCAGTGACACATAACAACCATACTGAAAACATAGTGTTTTCACTATGAGCACTGAGGCCTGGCTATCAGGATCCCAGTGAGACAGTGCAAACAGTGACAAACACCCTGACATACACTCACAAACAGGCCAAAAGTGGGGGTAACAAGGCTAGAAAGAGGCTACCTTCTCACACAACTCCCCCCCAAACGAAGGACAATAAGGCTAACCTTGGCCAGTTGAGACTTTATTGTCTAAGTGGTGATAAGTAGAGAGTAGCTCTGCAATAGACTGGTTACTCCCTTTATCATCCACTATATGGTTACTTCCCTGTGGGGATGTAAACCACCCTGTTTGAAGTTTTTTAGCTAAGCAACAATGTGAAGATGTATTTTCAGAGTTTCTATCAGTAAGTTTTAGTTTAGAGCAGTGGGAATTGTCCACTGAACCTATTTGTAGTGATGGAAATGCCAGACAGGGATGCTGTCTCAGAAAAGCCATAGCTGGGCAAACACTTTGTCCATCTGGCTGGAAGAGAGAACAGGGATGCTGTTTCTCTTGAGTTGGAGCAGGGCAGGGCTGCTGTCCTATGAGCTCCACACTAGGGCAGGGATGCTGTCCTAAGTGTTGTGAGGTAGTGCAGGGTTTCTGCACTAAAGTTTCTCTGGGAGGGTTGGAGGGATGCTCCATGTTAACTAAAATGGTGCTGTTTTTCTCACCAATGTTAGTTATCCCACAGAGAGGTATTTCCACCTCAGGGAGTCCAGCTTTGCCAGCTGATGATTCCCTTGGAACAGGTGCCACCCCAGGAGAGGTTTCTCCCACCACAGGAATAGTATCCTGAATGGTAGGGTGGTTAGGAGATACTGTGATACCCTTTTTACCTGTTGATGGAGAGGGATCCTGAGTTTTCAGGCCTTCTCTCCTTTGCTTTTTCATTTCAGTAGAAATGAGAGGGAACAATTCCTCAGGGATGCCCAGCATGGCTGCATGGGCATAAAACTCTACATCAGCCCAACCTGAGGCCTCTAGGTCATTACCTAAGAGACAGTCTACAGGCAAGCTAGGTGATACCACCACCTTCTTAGGGCCAGTAACTCCACCCCAACTAAACTGAATTATAGCTAAGGGAAGAAACTTAGTGGAGTTATGGACATCAATAATCTTATACTGTTGTCCAATGATGTGTTGATCAGGGTGCACTAGGTTTTCAGTCACCAAAGTGAAACTGGCACCTGTGTCCCTGTAGGCCAAGGCCTCAACACCATTTATTGAAACTGTCTGCCTGTACTTATCCATTGTAAGGGGACAAGCAGCCAGTGTGGCAAGGCCAGTGCCACTAGGTGTGACAGAAACTGTATTGGGACTGATTACATCAGTTTCCACTATGGACCCATAAGTGAACCCAACTACACCCTTTGCTTGACTGTTGCCAGCAGTCCCACCACTAGTACCACTACTGCTAGGGGCACTAGAGCTTGATGTATTAGTGGTGGTAGGCTCAGGGGGTTTACCTGGACAGGACTTATCCCCTGGCTTATGGCCTCTATTTTTACACACAAAGCACCAAGGCTTTTTAATGTGTGCAGGTTGGGAAGAAGAGGAAGAATTTGTTTTATCCCCACCCTCTGAAGAGTGTTTAAGATTTGAAGTGGGATCTTTGGTTTTACCCTTATCCCCATGCTTATCTTGAGATTTTTCACCATCTTTCTTCTTATTGCCATCTTTGTCACCCCCTGTATGAACTTTTCTGTTCACCCTTGTTCTGACCCATTTGTCTGCCTTCTTTCCCAATTCTTGGGGAGAGGTCAGATCAGAGTCTACCAGGTACTGGTGCAACAAATCAGACACACAATTATTAAGTATATGCTCTCTCAGGATTGTGTTATACAGGCTTTCATAATCAGTAACTTTACTGCCATGTAACCACCCCTCCAAGGCCTTCACTGAATGGTCAATGAAATCAACCCAGTCTTGTGAAGACTCCTTTTTGGTCTCTCTGAACTTTATCCTGTACTGTTCAGTGGTTAAGCCATAACCATCCAGGGGTGCATTCTTAAGAACTGTAAAATTATTGGCATCACTTTCTTTCACAGTAAGGAGTCTATCCCTACCCTTTCCACTAAATGATAGCAATAGGATAGCAGCCCACTGCCTTTGAGGGACATCCTGTACAACACAGGCCCTCTCAAGTGCAGCAAACCACTTGTTAATGTCATCCCCCTCCTTATAAGGGGGAACTATCTTGTGCAGATTCCTGGAATCATGCTCTTTTGCAGATGACTATGGGGAATACTGCTGCTGCCACCATGGGTATCTAAACCCAACTTCTGTCTTTCCTTCTCTAATTCAAAAGACTGTCTATCCAAATCCAGCTGTTGCTTTTTAAGCTTCAGTCTGGTTTGTTCCACCCTCAACTTATTGAGTTCCCTCTCTAACATTCTGTCATCAGGGTTGGTGGGAGGGACATTTCTAGAAACAGAGCTATGATGGGAATGAACAGAAGGAGACCTGTCCCTTACAGAAGCCAACTTAACAGCTTGGTTTACAGAAACATTACTACCAGTATGGTGAGAATAAATGCTTTTGCTATGATGTGAGACAACACTATTTATTTGGTGTGGCTCATCATCATTACCATCTATGCTAGATTGTCAAGTAATGGGCAGGCTAGGAAGTTTCTTTCCTGAATCTTTTCCTGGGGGAGTCCCTGAATCAGATTGGGAACTATTAGGTACTTTTTCAACAGATGGGCCACCTCTGGCCTGATCCTGTTCTCTAAGCATGTTAATTAACAGTTCCAATGCAGGATTCTTCCCTACACTCAAACCTCTCTCTATACAGAGACTCCTTGCTCTTTTCCAGCTAAGGTTGTCATATGCAAGTTTGGACAGATCAACACTTTGGCCTGTGCCAGACATTTTTTAGAGAGAGTGAAAGTGATAGAGAAAGAGACAAAAGTTTTCAGAACTTTTTGGAAAGACAGAAAACAAACTTTTTAAAATTTTAAGAACTTTTTGAAAGTTTAGGAGTACTTTTCAGCACTTAGAAAAGAGTGAAAAGAGGAAATGCAAAACTTTTTGGCTATGTGTATATACACTGACCTTGTTTTGTATATTTTTCTCTTATGAAAAGTACAATGACAAGAGTGGTAAGTAGTCTCAAGCACTTATCCCACCACTGCACAACCAATGTAGGAGGCTGGACTGGCTTGTAGTGAGTACCAAGGGGTACTTGCACCTTGCACCAGGCCCAGTTATCCCTTATTAGTGTATAGGGTGTCTAGCAGCTTAGGCTGATAGATAATGGTAGCTTAGCAGAGCAGCTTAGGCTGAACTAGGAGACGTGTGAAGCTACTACAGTACCACTTAGTGTCATATGCACAATATCATAAGAAAACACAATACACAGTTATACTAAAAATAAAGGTACTTTATTTTTATGACAATATGCCAGAGTATCTTAGAGTGTACCCTCAGTGAGAGGATAGGAAATATACACAAGATATATATACACAATAGCAAAAATATGCAGTATAGTCTTAGAAAACAGTGCAAACAATGTATAGTTACAATAGGATGCAATGGGGAAACATAGGGATAGGGGCAACACAAACCATATACTCCAAAAGTGGAATGCAAACCACGAATGGACCCCAAACCTATGTGACCTTGTAGAGGGTCGCTGGGACTATTAGAAAATAGTGAGAGTTAGAAAAATAACCCTCCCCAAGACCCTGAAAAGTGAGTGCAAAGTGCACTAAAGTTCCCCTAAGGACAAAATAGTCGTGTTAGAGGAATAATGCAGGAAAGACACAAACCAGCAATGCAACAACTGTGGATTTCCAATCTAGGGTACCTGTGGAACAAGGGGACCAAGTCCAAACGTCACAAGCAAGTCGGAGATGGGCAGATGCCCAGGAAATGCCAGCTGCGGGTGCAAAGAAGCTTCGACTGGACAGAAGAAGCTGAGGTTTCTGCAGGAACGAAAAGGGCTAGAGACTTCCCCTTTGGTGGACAGATCCCTCTCGCCTTGGAGAGTCGTGCAGAAGTGTTTTCCCGCCGGAAGGACGCCAACAAGCCTTGCTACACGCAAATCGTGCGTTTGGCGTTTTTGGATGCTGCTGGGGCCCAGGAGGGACCAGGAGGTCGCAAATTGGACCTGAAGAGAGAGGAGACGTCGAGCAAGACAAAGAGCCCTCACTGAAGCAGGTAGCTCCTGGAGAAGTGCCAGAAACAGGCACTACGAGGATGCGTGAAACGGTGCTCGCCGAAGTTGCACAAAGGAGTCCCACGTCGCCGGAGACCAACTTAGAAAGTCGTGCAATGCAGGTTAGAGTGCCGTGGACCCAGGCTTGGCTGTGCACAAAGGATTTCCGCCGGAAGTGCACAGGGGCCGGAGTAGCTGCAAAGTCGCGGTTCCCAGCAATGCAGCCCAGCGAGGTGAGGCAAGGACTTACCTCCACCAAACTTGGACTGAAGAGTCACTGGCTGTGGGGGTCACTGGGACAGAGTCGCTGGATTCGAGGGACCTCGCTCGTCGTGCTGAGAGGAGACCCAAGGGACCGGTAATGCAGCTTTTTGGTGCCTGCGGTTGCAGGGGGAAGATTCCGTCGACCCACGGGAGATTTCTTCGGAGCTTCTGGTGCAGAGAGGAGGCAGGCTACCCCCACAGCATGCACAAGCAGGAAAACAGTCGAGAAGGCGGCAGGATCAGCGTTACAGAGTTGCAGTAGTCGTCTTTGCTACTATGTTGCAGGTTTGCAGGCTTCCAGCGCGGTCAGCGGTCGTTTCCTTATCAGAAGGTGAAGAGAGAGATGCATAGGAACTCGGCTGAGCTCATGCATTCGTTATCTAAAGTTTCCCCAGAGACAGAGACCCTAAATAGCCAGAAAAGAGGGTTTGGCTACCTAGGAGAGAGGAAAGGCTACTAACACCTGAAGGAGCCTATCAGCAGGAGTCTCTGACGTCACCTGGTGGCACTGGCCACTCAGAGCAGTCCAGTGTGCCAGCAGCACCTCTGTTTCCAAGATGGCAGAGGTCTGGAGCACACTGGAGGAGCTCTGGACACCTCCCAGGGGAGGTGCAGGTCAGGGGAGTGGTCACTCCCCTTTCCTTTGTCCAGTTTCGCGCCAGAACAGGGGCTAAGGGGTCCCTGAACCGGTGTAGACTGGCTTATGCAGAATTGGGCACATCTGTGCCCAACAAAGCATTTCCAGAGGCTGGGGGAGGCTACTCCTCCCCTGCCTTCACACCATTTTCCAAAGGGAGAGGGTGTCACACCCTCTCTCAGAGGAAGTTCTTTGTTCTGCCCTCCTGGGCCAGGCCTGGCTGGACCCCAGGAGGGCAGCTGCCTGTCTGAGGGGTTGGCAGCAGCAGCAGCTGCAGTGAAACCCCAGGAAGGGCAGTCTGGCAGTACCAGGGTCTGTGCTACAGACCACTGGGATCATGGGATTCTGCCAACTATGCCAGGATGGCATAGAGGGGGCAATTCCATGATCATAGACATGTTACATGGCCATATTCGGAGTTACCATGGTGAAGCTACATATAGGTAGTGACCTATATGTAGTGCACGCGTGTAATGGTGTCCCCGCACTCACAAAGTTCAGTGAATTGGCTCTGAACAATGTGGGGGCACCTTGGCTAGTGCCAGGGTGCCCTCACACTAAGTAACTTTGCACCTAACCTTTACCAGGTAAAGGTTAGACATATAGGTGACTTATAAGTTACTTAAGTGCAGTGTAAAATGGCTGTGAAATAACGTGGACGTTATTCCACTCAGGCTGCAGTGGCAGGCCTGTGTAAGATTTGTCAGAGCTCCCTATGGGAGGCAAAAGAAATGCTGCAGCCCATAGGGATCTCCTGGAACCCCAATACCCTGGGTACCTTAGTACCATATACTAGGGAATTATAAGGGTGTTCCAGTAAGCCAATGTAAATTGGTAAAATTGGTCACTAGCCTGTTAGTGACAATTTGAAAGTAATGAGAGAGCATAACCACTGAGGTTCTGGTTAGCAGAGCCTCAGTGAGACAGTTAGGCACCACACAGGGAACATATACATGCACACCTATGAGCACTGGGGCCTTGTGTGACAGGGTCCCAGTGACACATACATATAGGCCACAAACCTATGAGCACTGGGGTCCTGACCAGCAGGATCCCAGTGACACATAACAACCATACTGAAAACATAGTGTTTTCACTATGAGCACTGAGGCCTGGCTATCAGGATCCCAGTGAGACAGTGCAAACAGTGACAAACACCCTGACATACACTCACAAACAGGCCAAAAGTGGGGGTAACAAGGCTAGAAAGAGGCTACCTTCTCACACAACTCCCCCCCAAACGAAGGACAATAAGGCTAACCTTGGCCAGTTGAGACTTTATTGTCTAAGTGGTGATAAGTAGAGAGTAGCTCTGCAATAGACTGGTTACTCCCTTTATCATCCACTATATGGTTACTTCCCTGTGGGGATGTAAACCACCCTGTTTGAAGTTTTTTAGCTAAGCAACAATGTGAAGATGTATTTTCAGAGTTTCTATCAGTAAGTTTTAGTTTAGAGCAGTGGGAATTGTCCACTGAACCTATTTGTAGTGATGGAAATGCCAGACAGGGATGCTGTCTCAGAAAAGCCATAGCTGGGCAAAAACTTTGTCCATCTGGCTGGAAGAGAGAACAGGGATGCTGTTTCTCTTGAGTTGGAGCAGGGCAGGGCTGCTGTCCTATGAGCTCCACACTAGGGCAGGGATGCTGTCCTAAGTGTTGTGAGGTAGTGCAGGGTTTCTGCACTAAAGTTTCTCTGGGAGGGTTGGAGGGATGCTCCATGTTAACTAAAATGGTGCTGTTTTTCTCACCAATGTTAGTTATCCCACAGAAAGGTACTTCCACCTCAGGGAGTCCAGCTTTGCCAGCTGATGATTCCCTTGGAACAGGTGCCAACCCAGGAGAGGTTTCTCCCACCACAGGAATAGTATCCTGAATGGTAGGGTGGTTAGGAGATACTGTGATACCCTTTTTACCTGTTGATGGAGAGGGATCCTGAGTTTTCAGACCTTCTCTCCTTTGCTTTTTCATTTCAGTAGAAATGAGAGGGAACAATTCCTCAGGGATGCCCAGCATGGCTGCATGGGCATAAAACTCTACATCAGCCCAACCTGAGGCCTCTAGGTCATTACCTAAGAGACAGTCTACAGGCAAGCTAGGTGATACCACCACCTTCTTAGGGCCAGTAACTCCACCCCAACTAAACTGAATTATAGCTAAGGGAAGAAACTTAGTGGAGTTATGGACATCAATAATCTTATACTGTTGTCCAATGATGTGTTGATCAGGGTGCACTAGGTTTTCAGTCACCAAAGTGAAACTGGCACCTGTGTCCCTGTAGGCCAAGGCCTCAACACCATTTATTGAAACTGTCTGCCTGTACTTATCCATTGTAAGGGGACAAGCAGCCAGTGTGGCAAGGTCAGTGCCACTAGGTGTGACAGAAACTGTCTTGGGACTGATTACATCAGTTTCCACTATGGACCCATAAGTGAACCCAACTACACCCTTTGCTTGACTGTTGCCAGCAGTCCCACCACTAGTACCACTACTGCTAGGGGCACTAGAGCTTGATGTATTAGTGGTGGTAGGCTCAGGGGGTTTACCTGGACAGGACTTATCCCCTGGCTTATGGCCTCTATTTTTACACACAAAGCACCAAGGCTTTTTAATGTGTGCAGGTTGGGAAGAAGAGGAAGAATTTGTTTTATCCCCACCCTCTGAAGAGTGTTTAAGATTTGAAGTGGGATCTTTGGTTTTACCCTTATCCCCATGCTTATCTTGAGATTTTTCACCATCTTTCTTCTTATTGCCATCTTTGTCACCCCCTGTATGAACTTTTCTGTTCACCCTTGTTCTGACCCATTTGTCTGCCTTCTTTCCCAATTCTTGGGGAGAGGTCAGATCAGAGTCTACCAGGTACTGGTGCAACAAATCAGACACACAATTATTAAGTATATGCTCTCTCAGGATTGTGTTATACAGGCTTTCATAATCAGTAACTTTACTGCCATGTAACCACCCCTCCAAGGCCTTCACTGAATGGTCAATGAAATCAACCCAGTCTTGTGAAGACTCCTTTTTGGTCTCTCTGAACTTTATCCTGTACTGTTCAGTGGTTAAGCCATAACCATCCAGGGGTGCATTCTTAAGAACTGTAAAATTATTGGCATCACTTTCTTTCACAGTAAGGAGTCTATCCCTACCCTTTCCACTAAATGATAGCAATAGGATAGCAGCCCACTGCCTTTGAGGGACATCCTGTACAACACAGGCCCTCTCAAGTGCAGCAAACCACTTGTTAATGTCATCCCCCTCCTTATAAGGGGGAACTATCTTGTGCAGATTCCTGGAATCATGCTCTTTTGCAGATGACTATGGGGAATACTGCTGCTGCCACCATGGGTATCTAAACCCAACTTCTGTCTTTCCTTCTCTAATTCAAAAGACTGTCTATCCAAATCCAGCTGTTGCTTTTTAAGCTTCAGTCTGGTTTGTTCCACCCTCAACTTATTGAGTTCCCTCTCTAACATTCTGTCATCAGGGTTGGTGGGAGGGACATTTCTAGAAACAGAGCTATGATGGGAATGAACAGAAGGAGACCTGTCCCTTACAGAAGCCAACTTAACAGCTTGGTTTACAGAAACATTACTACCAGTATGGTGAGAATAAATGCTTTTGCTATGATGTGAGACAACACTATTTATTTGGTGTGGCTCATCATCATTACCATCTATGCTAGATTGTCAAGTAATGGGCAGGCTAGGAAGTTTCTTTCCTGAATCTTTTCCTGGGGGAGTCCCTGAATCAGATTGGGAACTATTAGGTACTTTTTCAACAGATGGGCCACCTCTGGCCTTATCCTGTTCTCTAAGCATGTTAATTAACAGTTCCAATGCAGGATTCTTCCCTACACTCAAACCTCTCTCTATACAGAGACTCCTTGCTCTTTTCCAGCTAAGGTTGTCATATGCAAGTTTGGACAGATCAACACTTTGGCCTGTGCCAGACATTTTTTAGAGAGAGTTAAAGTGATAGAGAAAGAGACAAAAGTATTCAGAACTTTTTGGAAAGACAGAAAACAAACTTTTTAAAATTTTAAGAACTTTTTGAAAGTTTAGGAGTACTTTTCAGCACTTAGAAAAGAGTGAAAAGAGGAAATGCAAAACTTTTTGGCTATGTGTATATACACTGAACTTGTTTTGTATATTTTTCTCTTATGAAAAGTACAATGACAAGAGTGGTAAGTAGTCTCAAGCACTTATCCCACCACTGCACAACCAATGTAGGAGGCTGGACTGGCTTGTAGTGAGTACCAAGGGGTACTTGCACCTTGCACCAGGCCCAGTTATCCCTTATTAGTGTATAGGGTGTCTAGCAGCTTAGGCTGATAGATAATGGTAGCTTAGCAGAGCAGCTTAGGCTGAACTAGGAGACGTGTGAAGCTACTACAGTACCACTTAGTGTCATATGCACAATATCATAAGAAAACACAATACACAGTTATACTAAAAATAAAGGTACTTTATTTTTATGACAATATGCCAGAGTATCTTAGAGTGTACCCTCAGTGAGAGGATAGGAAATATACACAAGATATATATACACAATAGCAAAAATATGCAGTATAGTCTTAGAAAACAGTGCAAACAATGTATAGTTACAATAGGATGCAATGGGGAAACATAGGGATAGGGGCAACACAAACCATATACTCCAAAAGTGGAATGCGAACCACGAATGGACCCCAAACCTATGTGACCTTGTAGAGGGTCGCTGGGACTATTAGAAAATAGTGAGAGTTAGAAAAATAACCCTCCCCAAGACCCTGAAAAATGAGTGCAAAGTGCACTAAAGTTCCCCTAAGGACAAAATAGTCGTGTTAGAGGAATAATGCAGGAAAGACACAAACCAGCAATGCAACAACTGTGGATTTCCAATCTAGGGTACCTGTGGAACAAGGGGACCAAGTCCAAAAGTCACAAGCAAGTCGGAGATGGGCAGATGCCCAGGAAATGCCAGCTGCGGGTGCAAAGAAGCTTCGACTGGACAGAAGAAGCTGAGGTTTCTGCAGGAACGAAAAGGGCTAGAGACTTCCCCTTTGGTGGACAGATCCCTCTTGCCTTGGAGAGTCGTGCAGAAGTGTTTTCCCTCCGGAAGGACGCCAACAAGCCTTGCTACACGCAAATCGTGCGTTTGGCGTTTTTGGACACTGCTGGGGCCCAGGAGGGACCAGGAGGTCGCAAATTGGACCTGAAGAGAGAGGAGACGTCGAGCAAGACAAAGAGCCCTCACTGAAGCAGGTAGCACCCGGAAAAGTGCCAGAAACAGGCACTACGGGATGCGTGAAACGGTGCTCGCCAAAGTTGCACAAAGGAGTCCCACGTCGCCGGAGACCAACTTAGAAAGTCGTGCAATGCAGGTTAGAGTGCCGTGGACCCAGGCTTGCCTGTGCACTAAGGATTTCCGCCGGAAGTGCACAGGGGCCGGAGTAGCTGCAAAGTCGCGGTTCCCAGCAATGCAGCCCAGCGAGGTGAGGCAAGGACTTACCTCCACCAAACTTGGACTGAAGAGTCACTGGACTGTGGGGGTCACTGGGACAGAGTCGCTGGATTCGAGGGACCTCGCTCGTCGTGCTGAGAGGAGACCCAAGGGACCGGTAATGCAGCTTTTTGGTGCCTGCGGTTGCAGGGGGAAGATTCCGTCGACCCACGGGAGATTTCTTCGGAGCTTCTGGTGCAGAGAGGAGGCAGGCTACCCCCACAGCATGCACAAGCAGGAAAACAGTTGAGAAGGCGGCAGGATCAGCGTTACAGAGTTGCAGTAGTCGTCTTTGCTACTATGTTGCAGGTTTGCAGGCTTCCAGCGCGGTCAGCGGTCGTTTCCTTATCAGAAGGTGAAGAGAGAGATGCAGAGGAACTCGGCTGAGCTCATGCATTCGTTATCTAAAGTTTCCCCAGAGACAGAGACCCTAAATAGCCAGAAAAGAGGGTTTGGCTACCTAGGAGAGAGGAAAGGCTACTAACACCTGAAGGAGCCTATCAGCAGGAGTCTCTGACGTCACCTGGTGGCACTGGCCACTCAGAGCAGTCCAGTGTGCCAGCAGCACCTCTGTTTCCAAGATGGCAGAGGTCTGGAGCACACTGGAGGAGCTCTGGACACCTCCCAGGGGAGGTGCAGGTCAGGGGAGTGGTCACTCCCCTTTCCTTTGTCCAGTTTCGCGCCAGAGCAGGGGCTAAGGGGTCCCTGAACCGGTGTAGACTGGCTTATGCAGAAATGGGCACATCTATGCCCAACAATGCATTTCCAGAGGCTGGGGGAGGCTACTCCTCCCCTGCCTTCACACCATTTTCCAAAGGGAGAGGGTGTCACACCCTCTCTCAGAGGAAGTTCTTTGTTCTGCCCTCCTGGGCCAGGCCTGGCTGGACCCCAGGAGGGCAGCTGCCTGTCTGAGGGGTTGGCAGCAGCAGCAGCTGCAGTGAAACCCCAGGAAGGGCAGTCTGGCAGTACCAGGGTCTGTGCTACAGACCACTGGGATCATGGGATTGTGCCAACTATGCCAGGATGGCATAGAGGGGGCAATTCCATGATCATAGACATGTTACATGGCCATATTCGGAGTTACCATGGTGAAGCTACATATAGGTAGTGACCTATATGTAGTGCACGCGTGTAATGGTGTCCCCGCACTCACAAAGTTCAGTGAATTGGCTCTGAACAATGTGGGGGCACCTTGGCTAGTGCCAGGGTGCCCTCACACTAAGTAACTTTGCACCTAACCTTTACCAGGTAAAGGTTAGACATATAGGTGACTTATAAGTTACTTAAGTGCAGTGTAAAATGGCTGTGAAATAACGTGGACGTTATTCCACTCAGGCTGCAGTGGCAGGCCTGTGTAAGATTTGTCAGAGCTCCCTGTGGGTGGCAAAAGAAATGCTGCAGCCCATAGGGATCTCCTGGAACCCCAATACCCTGGGTACCTTAGTACCATATACTAGGGAATTATAAGGGTGTTCCAGTAAGCCAATGTAAATTGGTAAAATTGGTCACTAGCCTGTTAGTGACAATTTGAAAGTAATGAGAGAGCATAACCACTGAGGTTCTGGTTAGCAGAGCCTCAGTGAGACAGTTAGGCACCACACAGGGAACATATTCATGCACACCTATGAGCACTGGGGCCCTGTGTGACAGGGTCCCAGTGACACATACATATAGGCCACAAACCTATGAGCACTGGGGTCCTGACCAGCAGGATCCCAGTGACACATAACAACCATACTGAAAACATAGTGTTTTCACTATGAGCACTGAGGCCTGGCTATCAGGATCCCAGTGAGACAGTGAAAACAGTGACAAACACCCTGACATACACTCACAAACAGGCCAAAAGTGGGGGTAACAAGGCTAGAAAGAGGCTACCTTCTCACAACAACCCAATGAAGGACCAATAAAGGGTGAGGGGCAGAAGATCACTGGAGACCTGCATTTGTTACTGGCACTATTAGACTAATACTGGTGTTGCTGAAGCAAATTATCTGTCCTGTTAAGAAGGATGGGTCCTACACCTCAGTGATGTTTTAAAAGATGAAAGAAAAGAAAACAAAAAAAAGAAATGTGTTCTTATCATGAAAATGAGTGCAAACAAACACTTCTGCCCAGCTCTTGTAAACTTTCTACTTGAATGTAAATGTGTCCAATGTCTGGGTATGTACTCACATGTTACTTATGCACACAGATCACTTTCATTTCCATTAGTATCACTCAAAGCTGCCTGGGACATTTTACTCTGAACCAAGAAGTTGAGGGCTTAGGTGTCAGGCAAAATGAAATGAAAGAACAGTACCTCAAGGTGTACAATGCATAAAGCTGAAGGTAAAAAAATAGATTTATATGCTTATGAAAATGGTACTAGAAATTACTTGCATATACAAAAAGGAGCATTAAGGTTTCACAATGAACTTAATTTGAGGGAAATGTTTCACTACTTATGCATACAGCTTTGAATTTTTACTTGAACAGGGAAGGGACTTTTTTCATAGCCCACAAAAAAGTTCAATGAAAATAATTGCATGCATACTTTTAACATGCCAGAGCAATTTATGTGCTACAATGTCACAAAATATGTATTATGTTTGTGAAAAGAAGGCTTACTTCTCATTAATATTTGGTTTGAATGGCTCCTTTTATCTAGCCTTTCAGTGCTTAATTTGTGCTTGTTGTTTCCGGTGCTGAGCACCGGCACTTATTTTTGAGGGCCGGCACTTATTCTTCTGCCTCAAGCATTTACTGCGAGCAAAAGACCCATATGGGAAAGACAGAGGAAGAGAAAAACGAAAAAGCGTCACAATTGGAGAAATCAGAAAGCTGCAAATGTGAGCTAAATGGGCAGGGAGTGGCTTTAAATGGATTGAACAGGCCTGAGAAGGCTCCAGGGTTACGCTGCCTCAGTATTCCTTGTTTGCACATTTAATTGCAGCAGGTGCATGTTTAAGAGGAGGGCTTTGGGCACCGGCACGTTTTTATTTACAAATTAAGCACTGTAGCCTTTGTAATTCCACATATATCACACTTAACAATGGAGATGCATCCATTCAATATGATTGAAGAAGGGACGTAGTGGAAGACTAAACATTTTCTCATCATGATTCCTTCAGTTAGAGTAGCATTGTATGTAGAATAATTAAGAAGGCAAGCTCATTTAATAAATAGACTGGCTAATGACACTGCTGCTACTATATCTAACATTACTGGAGAGATGATTGTGATGCCAAGCATGATTTAGCAGAACAGGTTGGCTTTGGACCTATTTATAGCAAATGAGGGTGGGGTCTACAATGTAATCAATACAATTAGTTGGACTTTTATCCCTGTCAACACACAGAATACACAAGATTTTATATTGGATATCTCAAAAGTGTCTCAGAGAGATTGTGAAACGAGGATTTTAGTGAAAGAGTAGAAACTGACTAAGTGTAATCATATGGGAAGACATTGTAGAGGTTTTTAAAGTCTACTCGCAATGAATAGGTGATAACGTGGTAGAAACAGAGAGGAGATACACATTCTAGAAAGAGGTTTGTTATTTGAATGACATTGAATAGTAACAAGATCAGACACAGCGCCAAAAGGAGGCTAGTATTTAAGGGCATTTTGCAGAGTTAAGCACCAGACAGCAAGGGAAGACTAGGAAGTGAGACGTGATATTCTGGCTCTGGCATCTGCAAGTATCTCTCAAGGTTGCAGCTGCTGTGGAAGAGTGCACTGTTTAACAAACGCTATCAATGTACCAGTAAGAAGGTGTTACAAAAATGAAGAATGCACATTTGTTTGTCTTGCCTAAGAACGGAACCTTTCAGTACAATTTCATTGGTGCATGAGAGTACAACTACCTGTGCTTAGACTTTTTTGGAAGCCACTTTTGGCATGACCATCCATGTGATTCAGCTCTCAAAGAAAAATCCTGCTTATGAATTTAATTTAAGGCACAGCTGTTGACAGTTATTTACATTCAAAAAGTAGAAATTTTTGAGAACAGTGTTAGATATGTCTCTACACATGGAGAGGGTGTTGGGTGATCTGTTTTACTTCCTTTTCTAGGATGTTCTCTGGGATGGGGTGTAAGTAATAGGGTTGTAGTTAGAAAGGTTGTCTGGTCCCGGTTGAACATTTTCTACTAGAGGGATGATTTATCTCATTTTCAGCACTGTTCAAAGGTTTATTATGCAAAGTTAACTGTGAGCATTTGGGCAGGAAATGGTAGAGTAGCATTGTGTGATATGGATTTGATGACTGAAAGAGAAGTGTTCCATTATCAATGACATTGCTAGGATATATTAAATGATGCCAGATACATCATCTGCAGGAAGCAGCAGCAGGTTGGAATGCCATGAGGAGTTTCCCAGGATAAGGTATATGTGACAGATTTGTTGTAAGTGGTAAGGAAGTTGTATTTATTACATAAAGGTGCAAAGAAGATGTTAATGTTGGTTCTGCTCTTAATTGAGTGTGGAACGGTGGAGGTCGCAAAGGGATTGCACAGTGTTTGCCTGAGAGACATAGAGACACAGGAAATAACAAAGAGACAATCTAATTCATTTAGATGGGAGGATCAGCGCATGCAGAAATGCTGGGTGGTTGAGAGAGCAATTAACAATGAATGTGAGCATTGAAGAAGCTTTGATAAAATATTCACTGGAAGAAGGATAACTTACAAGCTGTGAATGTTACAAAGGCACCAAAATTGGACCAATTAAGAAAAAAAGTTATATATGTATATATGAAATGAAACAAACAAAGATCACAAGGGATGTTATAGTTGGGTTCTGAATTTACTCATACAAAACCATAGAAATTCAGCAGTTATAGTTAGAATTCTTTCATGTAACTAAAACACGCACCCTAAGGTAACTATAACTCGTGCCATCGCCATGCACAGTTGTAGGAAAGTACCATCTTGCCTGGCATGTTACCCCCATTTTTCACTGTATATATGTTGTTTTAGTTGTATGTGTCACTGGGACCCTGTTCTCCAGGGCCCCAGTGCTCATAAGTGTGCCTGACTGTGTTACCTGTGTAGTGACTAACTGTCTCACTGAGGCTCTGCTATCCAGAAACTCAGTGGTTATGCTCTCTCATTTCTTTCAAATTGTCACTAACAGGCTAGTGACCAATTTTACCAATTTACATTGGCTTACTGGAACACCCTTATAATTCCCTAGTATATGGTACTGAGGTACCCAGGGTATTGGGGTTCCAGGAGATCCCTATGGGCTGCAGCCTGAGTGAAATAACGTCCACGTTATTTCACAGCCATTTTACACTGCACTTAAGTAACTTATAAGTCACCTATATGTCTAACCTTTACCTGCTAAAGGTTAGGTGCAAAGTTACTTAGTGTGAGGGCACCCTGGCACTAGCCAAGGGGGTGCCCCCACATTGTTCAGAGCCAATTCCCTGAACTTTGTGAGTGCGGGGACACCATTACACGCGTGCACTACATATAGGTCACTACCTATATGTAGCTTCACAATGGTAACTCCGAATATGGCCATGTAACATGTCTAAGATCATGGAATTGCCCCCTCTATGCCATCCTGGCATTGTTGGCACAATTCCATGATCCCAGTGGTCTGTAGCACAGACCCTGGTACTGCCAAACCGCCTTTCCTGGGGTTTCACTGCAGCTGCTGCTGCTGCCAACCCCTCAGACAGGTTTCTGCCCCCCTGGGGTCAAGCCAGGCTTGTCCCAGGATGGCAGAACAAAGGACTTCCTCTGAGAGAGGGTGTTACACCCTCTCCCTTTGGAAAATGGTGTGAAGGCAGGGGAGGAGTAGCCTCCCCCAGCCTCTGGAAATGCTTTCATGGGCACAGATGTGCCCAATTCTGCATAAGCCAGTCTACACCGGTTCAGGGGACCCCTTAGCCCTGCTCTGGCGCGAAACTGGACAAAGGAAAGGGGAGTGACCACTCCCCTGACCTGCACCTCCCCTGGGAGGTGTCCAGAGCTCCTCCAGTGTGCTCCAGACCTCTGCCATCTTGGAAACAGAGGTGCTGCAGGCACACTGGACTGCTCTGAGTGGCCAGTGCCACCAGGTGACGTCAGAGACTCCTTCTGATAGGGTCCTTCAGGTGTTAGTAGCCTATCCTCTCTCCTAGGAAGCCAAACCCTCTTTTCTGGCTATTTAGGGTCTCTGTCTCTGGGGAAACTTTAGATAACGAATGCAAGAGCTCATCAGAGTTCCTCTGCATCTCTCTCTTCACCTTCTGCCAAGGAATCGACTGCTGACCGCGCTGGAAGCCTGCAAAACTGCAACATAATAGCAAAGACGACTACTGCAACTCTGTAACGCTGATCCTGCCGCCTTCTCAACTGTTTTCCTGGTGGTGCATGCTGTGGGGGTAGTCTGCCTCCTCTCTGCACTAGAAGCTCCGAAGAAATCTCCCATGGGTCGACGGAATCTTCCCCCTGCTACCGCAGGCACCAAAAAGCTGCATTACCGGTCCCTTGGGTCTCCTCTCAGCACGACGAGCGAGGTCCCTCGAATCCAGCAACTCTGTCCAAGTGACTCCCACAGTCCAGTGACTCTTTAGTCCAAGTTTGGTGGAGGTAAGTCCTTGCCTCCCCACGCCAGACTGCATTGTTGGAAACCGCGTCTTTTGCAAATACTCCAGCTTCCATGCACTTCCGGTGGAAATCCTTTGTGCACAGCCAAGCCTGGGTCCACGGCACTCTAACCTGCATTGCACGACTTTCTAAGTTGGTCTCCGGCGACGCGGGACTCCTTTGTGCAACTTCGGCGAGCACCATTTCACGCATCCTTGTAGTGCCTGTTTCTGGCAGTTCTCTGGGTGCTACTTGCTGCTAACAGAGCTCCTTGTCTTGCACGACGTCCCCTCTATCTCCTGATCCAATTTGTGACCTCCTGGTCCCTTCTGGGCCACAGCAGCATCCAAAAACGCTAACCGCACGATTTGCAGCTAGCAAGGCTTGTTGGCGTTCTTTTGGCGGGAAAACACTTCTGCACGACTCTCCACGGCAAGCGGAATCCTTCCACCAAAGGGGAAGTCTCTAGCCCTTTTTGTTCCTGCAGAAACCTCAGCTTCTTCTGTCCAGTAGAAGCTTTTTTGCACCCACAGCTGGCATTTCCTGGGCATTTGCCCATCTCCGACTTGCTTGTGACTTTTGGACTTGGTCCCCTTGTTCCACAGGTACCCTAGATTGGAAATCCACAGTTGTTGCATTGTTGGTTTGTGTCTTTCCTGCATTATTCCTCTATCACGACTTCTTTGTCTTTTGGGGAACTTCAGTGCACTTTGCACTCACTTTTCAGGGTCTTGGGGTGGGCTATTTTTCTAACCCTCACTATTTTCTAATAGTCCCAGCGACCCTCTACAAGGTCACATAGGTTTGGGGTCCATTCGTGGTTCACATTCCACTTTTGGAGTATATGGTTTGTGTTGCCCCTATCCCTATGTGTCCCCATTGCATCCTATTGTAACTATACATTGTTTGCACTGTTTTCTAAGACTATACTGCATATTTTTGGTATTGTGTACATATAACTTGTGTATATTTGCTATCCTCTTACTGAGGGTACACTCTAAGATACTTTGGCATATTGTCATAAAAATAAAGTACCTTTATTTTTAGTTTAACTGTGTATTGTGTTTTCTTATGATATTGTTCAAGTGACACTTGTGGTACTGTAGTAGCTTCACACGTCTCCTAGTTCAGCCTAAGCTGCTCTGCTAAGCTACCATTATCTATCAGCCTAAGCTGCTAGACACCCTATACACTAATAAGGGATAACTGGGCCTGGTGCAAGGTGCAAGTACCCCTTGGTACTCACTACAAGCCAGTCCAGCCTCCTACAACAGTTGTCTCATCAATAATTTTATTGCAAATATTGCAGTGAGAATATGAAAGATGGCATAGAATATGTCATCAATTATATAATATGTGGAATATTTAGCTGTGCATGGCAAAGCCGCGATTTATAGTTACCTTAGAGTGCTATGGTACGAGAGGCTGTATCTGGGGGTAATAGTGGCTGTCAGAGTGTCTATCTGGGTGTAAGAGTGCATACATCAGTGTTTTAGTGGGTGCGTCAGTGTGTGTGCAGGTCTGTGAGTGGGTGCATCAGGGTGTCTGTGGGACTGTCAGTGGGTGTGACAGTCTGACTGGGTGCGTGAGTGCATAACTGTCTGAGTGGGTATGGGTGGGTCTGTGAGGGTCTGACTGGGGCTGTGAGTGAATGCATAAGGGCCTGAGTGGGTTTGTGAGTGGGTGCGTGATTGTGTGTGTGGGTTTGTGAGTGGGTGCAAGAGTGTCTGAGTGGGTCTATAAGTGGGTGAGTAAGTGTGTCAGTAGGTCTGTAGGAATTAGCATGGGAAATGCAACGTTCTTGAGCCCCCTTTTTCTCGCCCTCGATTGACGGATCACCCCAGATCTTTCCATGTGCGTCAAAAATCACTGTCAGCACTGTCCTTTTGTTTCAACATACTTCAGCACCTTGTCCTCCAATGCTTGAAGCCCTGGTTTTACCGGACCCCCTGTTGGCACTTTTAGAATATAGGAAATCCATACCTAAACCCTTCCGGTGTTACACACCTTTGGATATGATGTTGGCCAAACGTGAGATAACCATATATTGGGGCTCCAGGACACCTCCTCGCAAGTCTGCATGCCTCAGAAGCCTCATGTACTGGGACTCGGCCAGTGAAGTGTATGCCTCCTACTTCCTGCGCTAGGGATGTCTGGCAGCCACTATGCACATACCTCCTGAATCTCCAAGATGCAGACCTACTGACAGGATCCAATGGGACGATAACCTCTCTCTCCAATGCATTAATGCATAGAAAAATATTGCTTTGTTTCTGTACCACATAGTGCGAGATCAGTTCTATGTTGACACAGTTCAGTTTTTATGATTATGGACATTGAGACTTATTATACTGGATACATCTCATGCATTTGATGTAGTCCAAATTGATGCCATATTGTAATGCGAATATACCATTCCTATCATGATGATGTCATGTATTGTCCTTGTATAATAAAATAATAAAAAGAGTTAAAGAATATATATATATGTATATGTGTATAGATATATATATATATATA
Organism: Pleurodeles waltl; assembly: GCF_031143425.1. Taxonomy (NCBI): domain Eukaryota; kingdom Metazoa; phylum Chordata; class Amphibia; order Caudata; family Salamandridae; genus Pleurodeles; species Pleurodeles waltl. The sequence goes on from NC_090439.1 coordinate 1,173,435,082, forward strand.
TATATTTATTACTCTTGCAATAAAAAGGCTGAATAACATGTATTAGACCTGGTGTCAAAGGTAGGATGGGACTGAGACAGGTAGGAATCTAAATCTATGCCTGTTATACACAAGGTAGGCACAGAATGGATCCAGATTTGAAGTGGGAAATGACTTTAAGAGCGACATTATCCATCCACGTCATCAACAAAATAGTCAATATGCCGTGGCCCTGTATTGATATCATTAAAGGTTTGCCACAGGCAGCTAAAGCTGGGTGTAGCCAGATGCTGGAAAGGGACAAAGTGGAAACTCCTGAGTGCAGAATCTATGGAAGGGAGAGCTGAACAACAAGAAAACGCTTAAGACAAGAACCAAGGGGCGCTCAAGCGACTAAGGAATGGGGTAAAGAGGGATGACCGAGATGAAGGACCAGCAATGGAACACTCAGCATTACCTGCAGCACTCAGTGATGAAAATGCCCCTTGAATAGAGGGACCTATGCGTGCAAGCTAGGCCATGGATGGAGAGCAGACTACTCATCTACTGAGGAGAAGGAAGCAAAGGGAACAAGATGGCAAGAATCATCTACAGCTATAGTAGTGCTGGAACACTGACTGGTCACAGGGAGGACACATTCTTCATCCCTCTGCTGCAACTATAACACACAGATACGAGAGAGAGCTAAGGGTTGTTCTAACCAAAACAAGCAATATTGTGCTGCTATGGCACCAGAATAGTATAGTGCTAAGAGCATGTAGCAAGAATGTGACTTTCTAGACACCATTTACAAAATATAGCTCCATTGCAGCTAAATATATGAAATCTACACCCATAATAGGTCACAATATTTATGCCAGATATTTCTGTTAGCAGTAATCTGAAATGCAATCTCCTGTGATACCAACCTAATTTTAACCACTAATGAATATTAACATAAGATGTAGACAAATGCCACCCTCCTGCGATCATTTACTAGCAATTGTAACATAAAATAAATAAATGCATGTTTTCCTTTCACTGTATCATCACCTTTGAGGCGGTGCTACTTATATGTGTACTTTGGCACAACTGGTCTCTAGTGTGAATAAGCTATAATATAATTATTCACCAGTCCCGTTGGAAAACTCCCCTTCAGCACATGGCACACAGTCAAAGCAGCAGATGGGCCTCCCTTCTATTGAAGCTTTTCTGTACCCAGGGAGGCAGCTCTCACTGCAGACAGAGCGAGGAATCTGTGGGGAAAGAGGGAATAAAGGAGGAAGATTAGAGGTAAAGTCTGAGGTGAAGAGTTGAGAGCTGAGAGACCAGAGAGGACAAGAGGACCAGGTAGCACCGCCAACAGGCTGGCGGTGCTCCTAAGGGCATTCTGACCGCGGCGGTTCAGCCGCGGCCAGAAAGGGAAAACCGGCGGTCTCCCGCCGGTTTTCCGCTGCCCAACAGAATCCTCCATGGCGGCGGAGCGCGCTCCGCCGCCATGGGGATTCTGACACCCCCTACCGCCATCCTGTTCCTGGCGGGTCTCCCGCCAGGAACAAGATGGCGGTAGGGGGTGTCGCGGGGCCCCTGGGGGCCCCTGCAGTGCCCATGCCAATGGCATGGGCACTGCAGGGGCCCCCGTAAGAGGGCCCCGCAAAGTATTTCAGTGTGATACGCAACGGGTGCAACTGCACCCGTCGCACCTTCCCACTACGCCGGCTCAATTCTGAGCCGGCGTCCTCGTGGGAAGGTAGATTTGCCCTGGGCTGGCGGGCGGTCTTTTGGCGGCCGCCCGCCAGCCCAGGGCAAATCTCAAAATACCCTCAGCGGTCTTGCGACCGCGGAGCGGTATTTTGTCGGCGGAAGACTGGCGGGCGGCCTCCGCCGCCCGCCAGTCTCAGAATGACCCCCTTTAGTCTCTACAGACTAAGGAATTGTGCAAAGAGGGGTGACAATGAGAATAGATCAGCACTGCAACTCTCACAGTGTGAAAGGGTTTCATTATGTTCCTTTGTATTCTATCCAGCTGACCCCACCAAGCTTTGAAAACCAATATTACCATATACCATGCACAAAAACATGGGATTTGGCAGTTAAAACATGCCAATTTACCTGTTTCTAATCAGGCAAAAGATTAACAGAACACGTCTCATGGGTATGATTTTGAGATTTTGTGAATGTGAATGGTGGACCATTGATAGGTTAGTTGGAATAATGGCTTCCTAATTGTGTGAAGGCCAAGTCCTCGACACTACTTTCTGAGTGCTACGGATGTGAACTTCATGCCCTGGTCCCCATTGTAGAGATATGCCCTGATGGCAGGGTCCTCCCACACACCTAAATCTAGAAGCAGAACATATTACACTGCAGGGAAAGGGTATTGGCTTTTTTATGTTGTCAGTGTTCGCCCTGAGTACCAATCCACCCACTGAACATGAGAGAGACAATTTATAATTGATTGATTTTCATCACAACATTTTCAATGCTTCAATCTCATAAGGCATATATGAACTTGATGCCCACCTCACAGATCCCTTGCTCAAGCATGAAAACTAAGGGGGTCATTACAACCCTGGCGGTCCAAGACTGTAGGAGGCTGGACTGGCTTGTAGTGAGTACCAAGGGGTACTTGCACCTTGCACCAGGCCCAGTTATCCCTTATTAGTGTATAGGGTGTCTAGCAGCTTAGGCTGATAGATAATGGTAGCTTAGCAAAGCAGCTCAGGCTGAACTAGGAGACGTGTGAAGCTACTACAGTACCACTTAGTGTCATATGCACAATATCATAAGAAAACACAATACACAGTTATACTAAAAATAAAGGTATTTTATTTTTATGACAATATGCCAAAGTATCTTAGAGTGTACCCTCAGTGAGAGGATAGGAAATATACACAAGATATATATACACAATAGCAAAAATATGCAGTATAGTCTTAGAAAACAGTGCAAACAATGTATAGTTACAATAGGATGCAATGGGGAAACATAGGGATAGGGGCAACGCAAACCATATACTCCAGAAGTGGAATGCGAACCACGAATGGACCCCAAACCTATGTGACCTTGTAGAGGGTCGCTGGGACTATTAGAAAATAGTGAGAGTTAGAAAAATAACCCTCCCCAAGACCCTGAAAAGTGAGTGCAAAGTGCACTAAAGTTCCCCTAAGGACAAAATAGTCGTGTTAGAGGGAGAATGCAAGGAAAACACAAATCAGCAATGCAACAACGATGGATTCCTGTCTGAAGGTACCTGTGGAACAAGGGGACCAAGTCCAAAAGTCACAAGCAGCTCGGAGATGGGCAGATGCCCAAGAAATGCCAGCGGTTGGTGCAAAGAAGCTCTTTCTAGGCTGAAGAGCTGTGAATACTGCAGGAACGACAAGGGCTAGAGACTTCCCCTTTGGAGGATGGATCCCGCACGCCTTGGAGAGTCGTGCAGAAGTGTTTTCCCGCCGGATGGACGCCAACAAGCCTTGCTACACGCAAATCGTGCGTTTGGCGTTTTTGGACGCTGCTGGGGCCCAGGAGGGACCAGAAGATCGCAAATTGGACCTGCAGAGAGAGGGGACGTCGAGCAAGACAAAGAGCCCTCACTGAAGCAGGTAGCACCCGGAGAAGTGCCAGAAACAGGCACTACGAGGATGCGTGAAACGGTGCTCGCCGAAGTTGCACAAAGGAGTCCCACGTCGCCGGAGACCAACTTAGAAAGTCGTGCAATGCAGGTTAGAGTGCCGTGGACCCAGGCTTGGCTGTGCACACAGGATTTCCGCCGGAAGTGCACAGGGGCCGGAGAAGCTTGCAAAGTCGCGGTTCCCAGCAATGCAGCCCAGCGAGGTGAGGCAAGGACTTACCTCCACCAAACTTGGGCTGAAGAGTCACTGGACTGTGGGGGTCACTTGGACGGTGTCGCTGGATTCGAGGGACCTCGCTCGTCGTGCTGAGAGGAGACCCAAGGGACCGGTAATGCAGCTTTTTGGTGCCTGCGGTTGCAGGGGGAAGATTCCGTCGACCCACGGGAGATTTCTTCTGAGCTTCTGGTGCAGAGAGGAGGCAGACTACCCCCACAGCATGCACAAGCAGGAAAACAGTCGAGAAGGCGGCAGGATCAGCGTTACAGAGTTGCAGTAGTCGTCTTTGCTACTATGTTGCAGGTTTGCAGGCTTCCAGCGCGGTCAGCGGTCGATTCCTTATCAGAAGGTGAAGAGGGAGATGCAGAGGAACTCGGCTGAGCTCATGCATTCGTTATCTGAAGTTTCCCCAGAGACAGAGACCCTAAATAGCCAGAAAAGAGGGTTTGGCTACCTAGGAGAGAGGAAAGGCTACTAACACCTGAAGGAGCCTATCACAAGGAGTCTCTGACGTCACCTGGTGGCACTGGCCACTCAGAGCAGTCCAGTGTGCCAGCAGCACCTCTGTTTCCAAGATGGCAGAGGTCTGGAGCACACTGGAGGAGCTCTGGACACCTCCCAGGGGAGGTGCAGGTCAGGGGAGTGGTCACTCCCCTTTCCTTTGTCCAGTTTCGCGCCAGAGCAGGGGCTAAGGGGTCCCTGAACCGGTGTAGACTGGCTTATGCAGAATTGGGCACATCTGTGCCCAACAAAGCATTTCCAGAGGCTGGGGGAGGCTACTCCTCCCCTGCCTTCACACCATTTTCCAAAGGGAGAGGGTGTCACACCCTCTCTCAGAGGAAGTTCTTTGTTCTGCCATCCTGGGCCAGGCCTGGCTGGACCCCAGGAGGGCAGCTGCCTGTCTGAGGGGTTGGCAGCAGCAGCAGCTGCAGAGAAACCCCAGGAAGGGCAGTCTGGCAGTACCAGGGTCTGTGCTACAGACCACTGGGATCATGGAATTGTACCAACAATGCCAGGATGGCATAGAGGGGGCAATTCCATGATCATAGACATGTTACATGGCCATATTCGGAGTTACCATGGTGAAGCTACATATAGGTAGTGACCTATATGTAGTGCACGCGTGTAATGGTGTCCCCGCACTCACAAAGTTCAGTGAATTGGCTCTGAACAATGTGGGGCACCTTGGCTAGTGCCAGGGTGCCCTCACACTAAGTAACTTTGCACCTAACCTTTACCAGGTAAAGGTTAGACATATAGGTGACTTATAAGTTACTTAAGTGCAGTGTAAAATGGCTGTGAAATAACGTGGACGTTATTTCACTCAGGCTGCAGTGGCAGGCCTGTGTAAGAATTGTCAGAGCTCCCTATGGGTGGCAAAAGAAATGCTGCAGCCCATAGGGATCTCCTGGAACCCCAATACCCTGGGTACCTCAGTACCATATACTAGGGGATTATAAGGGTGTTCCAGTAAGCCAATGTAAATTGGTAAAAATGGTCACTAGCCTGTCAGTGACAATTTGGAAAGAAATGAGAGAGCATAACCACTGAGGTTCTGATTAGCAGAGCCTCAGTGAGACAGTTAGTCACTACACAGGTAACACATTCAGGCACACTTATGAGCACTGGGGCCCTGGGTTACCAGGGTCCCAGTGACACATACAACTAAAACAACATATATACAGTGAAAAATGGGGGTAACATGCCAGGCAAGATGGTACTTTCCTACACAACCCCCCCCCAAACGAAGGACAATAAGACTAGCCATTACCTGATGAGTCTTCATTGTCTAAGTGGAAATATCTGGAGAGTCCATCTGCATTGGAGTGGCTACTCCCAGGTCTATGTTCCACTGTATAGTCCATTCCCTGTAGGGATATGGACCACCTCAACAATTTAGGATTTTCACCTTTCATTTGTTTTAGCCAAAGTAGAGGTTTGTGGTCTGTCTGAACAATGAAGTGAGTGCCAAACAGGTATGGCCTCAACTTCTTCAGAGCCCAGACCACAGCAAAGGCCTCCCTGTCAATGGCAGACCAACGCTTTTCTCTAGGGGTCAACCTTCTACTAATAAAAGCAACAGGTTGATCCTGGCCCTCAGAATTAAGTTGTGATAGGACTGCCCCTACTCCTAATTCAGATGCATCAGTTTGGACATAGAATTTTTTAGAGTAACAAGGGCTTTTCAGGACAGGTGCAGAGCACATGGCCTGCTTCAGCTCCTCAAAAGCTTTCTGACAGTTTGCTGTCCATAATACCTTTTTAGGCATTTTCTTTGATGTGAGGTCATTAAGAGGGGCTGCAATGGAGCCATAGTTCTTAATGAACCTCCTGTAATACCCAGTGAGGCCTAGGAAGGCTCTCACCTGAGTCTGAGTGGTAGGGGGAATCCAATCAATGATAGTTTGGATTTTCCCCTGAAGTGGTGCAATCTGTTCCCCACCAACAAGGTGTCCCAGATAAACCACCTTACCCTGCCCTATCTGGCACTTTGAAGCCTTGATAGTGAGGCCTGCCTTTTGCAGGGCCTCCAAAACTTTCCAAAGGTGGACCAGGTGATCATCCCAGCTGGAGCTAAAGACAGCTATATCATCCAAATATGCTGCACTGAAAGCTTCCAGCCCTTGCAGGACTGTGTTCACCAACCTCTGAAAAGTGGCAGGTGCATTTTTCAAACCAAAAGGCATTACAGTAAACTGGTAATGTCCTCCAATGGTAGAAAATGCAGTCTTAGGTTTAGCATCTTCTGACATTTTGATCTGCCAATACCCTGCAGTCAAATCAAAAGTGCTTAGATACTTGGCAGATGCCAGTGTATCTATTAGCTCATCTGCCCTGGGTATAGGGTGAGCATCTGTTTTGGTTACCAAGTTGAGACCTCTATAGTCTACACAAAACCTCATTTCCTTCTTTCCATCTTTAGAATTGGGTTTTGGTACCAGTACCACAGGAGAAGCCCATGGACTGTCAGAGTGCTCAACCACTCCTAGTTCCAACATCTTCTGAACTTCTTGCTTTATGCAGTCCCTGACATGGTCAGGCTGCCTATAGATCTTACTTTTGACAGGTAAACTGTCTCCAGTATCTATAGTGTGCTCACACCAAGAAGTGGTGCCTGGCACAATGGAGAAGAGTTCTGAAAATTGTCCTAGGAGATTTATGCAATTATCTTTCTGCTCAGCAGTAAGACAATCAGCCAAAACTACACCTTCCACAAGAGCATCTTGTTCTGTGGAAGAGAAGAGATCAGGTAGAGGATCACTGTCTTCTTCCTGTCCCTCATCTGTTGCCATGAGCAGGGTGAGATCAGCCCTGTCATAGTAGGGTTTCAGGCGGTTGACATGGAGCACCCTAAGGGGACTCCTGGCAGTGCCTAAGTCAACCAAGTAGGTGACTTCACCCTTCTTTTCAACAATTGTGTGGGGTCCACTCCATTTATCTTCGAGTGCTCTTGGGGCCACAGGCTCCAAGACCCACACTTTCTGCCCTGGTTGGTACTGAACCAAAACAGCCTTCTGATCATGCCATTGCTTCTGGAGCTCTTGGCTGGCCTGAAGGTTTTTACTGGCCTTTTTCATGTACTCAGCCATCCTTGATCTGAGGCCAAGTACATAATCCACAATATCCTGCTTAGGAGCTTTTAAAGGTTGTTCCCAACCCTCCTTTACAAGTGTGAGTGGACCCCTAACAGGGTGTCCAAAAAGAAGTTCAAAGGGGCTGAAGCCCACTCCTTTCTGGGGTACCTCCCTGTAGGCGAAAAGGAGGCATGGTAGAAGGATATCCCATCTCCTGCGGAGTTTTTCAGGGAGTCCCATAATCATGCCTTTGAGAGTTTTATTAAATCTCTCCACCAGTCCATTTGTTTGTGGATGATAGGGTGTTGTGAACTTGTAAGTTACACCACACTCCTTCCACATGGCCTTTAAGTATGCAGACATGAAATTGCTTCCTCTGTCTGATACTACTTCCTTTGGGAAGCCCACCCTGGAAAATATTCCCAGGAGGGCCTTTGCCACTGCAGGAGCTGTAGTGGTCCTTAAAGGAATAGCTTCAGGATATCTTGTGGCATGGTCCACTACCACCAAGATAAACCTATTGCCTGAAGCAGTAGGAGGGTCAAGGGGGCCAACTATGTCAACCCCTACCCTTTCAAAGGGAACCCCAACCACAGGCAGTGGGATAAGGGGTGCCTTTGGAGTGCCACCTGTCTTGCCACTGGCTTGACAGGTTTCACAGGACTTACAAAATTCTTTTGTGTCCTCAGACATCCTAGGCCAATGAAACAGTGGTACCAATCTGTCCCAAGTTTTCATTTGACCCAGGTGCCCAGCTAAGGGAATGTCATGTGCCAGTGTTAGGAGGAACTTTCTGTACTCCTGAGGAATCACTAATCTCCTGGCAGCTCCAGGTTTAGGATCCCTATGCTCAGTGTACAAGAGGTTGTCCTCCCAGTAAACTCTGTGAGAGTCACTGACATCCCCATTAGCCTGTTTGACAGCTTGCTGTCTGAGACCCTCTAATGTGGAACAGGTTTGCTGTGCCACACTCAGCTCTTCTCTGGCAGGCCCCCCTTCACCCAAAAGCTCAGCAGTGTCTGCTTCCAGCTCCTCTGGTGTAGGTTCTGCACAGGGAGGGAATTCTTCTTCCTCAGAAGTAGAATCCACTGTAGAGGGAGGGATAGTAGGAAGTGGTTTGCTTCTACTAGCCCTAGCTTTAGGGAGCACTTGGTCCATTGTTCCAGGATCCAAGCTTCCCTGTCCTTTTTGCTTTTTGGCCTGAGCCCTTGTCAAAGCAAAAATATGCCCTGGGATGCCCAGCATTGCTGCATGGGCCTCCAACTCCACATCTGACCAAGCTGATGTCTCCAAATCGTTCCCTAATAGACAGTCTACAGGTAAATCTGAAGCTACCACAACTTTCTTTGGACCAGATACCCCCCCCCAGTTGAGATTTACAACAGCCATGGGGTGGCTTTGTGTTATGTTGTGAGCATCGGTTACTTGGTACTGGTGTCCAAGTATGTGTTGTTCAGGGTGCACCAGTTTCTCAATCACCATTGTGACACTGGCACCTGTGTCCCTGTAGGCCTGGACCTCAACACCATTTATTAGGGTTAGTTGCTTGTACTTCTCCAAGTTATGGGGGCAAGCAACCAAAGTGGCTAAGTCAATAGCCCCTTCAGAGACTAAAGTAGCCTCTGTGGTCTCCCTAATCAGACCAACCCCAACTAAATTACCAAAAGTGAGCCCAGCTACTCCTTTGGATTGGCTATTAGTAGGTTTGCTCCCACCACCACTGCTATTAGTAGGGACACTAGGTGTAGCAGTAGGGGTTGTAGTGGTAGGAGCTGTGGTGCCTTTCTTTGGACAACTGGGATCTGTTGTCCAATGGCCTTTTATCTTACATAAATAGCACCATGGTTTCTTTTCCTTGTTCTGATTAAAGGAGGATTTGGGCCCACCACCCCCACCAGAGTGTTTTTGTGGGCCTGATGAAGACTCATTTTTAGATTTGTCCCCACCCTTGTCAGAAGACTTACCATCCTTCTTTTTGTTGCCATCTTTGTCACCCCCTGTATGAACTTTTCTGTTCACTCTTGTTCTGACCCATTTGTCTGCCTTCTTTCCCAATTCTTGGGGAGAGGTCAGATCAGAGTCCACCAAGTACTGGTGCAACAAATCAGACACACAATTATTAAGAATATGCTCTCTCAGGATCAAGTTATACAGGCTGTCATAATCAGTAACTTTACTGCCATGTAACCACCCCTCCAAGGCCCTCACTGCCTGGTCAATGAAATCAACCCAGTCTTGTGAAGACTCCTTTTTGGTATCTCTGAACTTTATCCTGTACTGTTCAGTGGTTAAGCCATAACCATCCAGGAGTGCATTCTTAAGAACTTGGAAATTGTTAGCATCATTTTCTTTTACAGTAAGGAGCCTATCCCTACCTTTTCCAGTAAATGATAGCCATAGGATAGCAGCCCACTGCTTTTGAGGGACATCCTGTACAACACAGGCCCTCTCAAGTGCAGCAAACCACTTGTTAATGTCATCCCCCTCCTTGTAAGGGGGAACTATCTTATGCAGATTCCTGGAATCATGCTCTTTTGCAGGATGACTATGGGGAATACTGCTGCTGCCACCATGGGTATCTAAACCCATCTTCTGTCTTTCCCTCTCTATTTCTAAAGACTGTCTATCCAAATCCAGCTGTTGCTTCTTGAGCTTCAGTCTGGTTTGCTCCACTCTCAATCTATTGAGCTCCCTTTCTAACAATCTGTCATCAGGGTGGGTGGGAGGGACATTTCTAGATACAGAGGTATGATGGGAATGAACAGAAGGAGACCTGTCCCTTACAGAGGGCACCCTAACAGCTTGGCTACCAGTATAATGTGAGAGCACACCATCAGTATGGTGTGATTCAACCTCTGTACCAACTATGCTAGACTGTCTAGTAATGGGCAGGCTGAGAAGTTTCTTTCCTGAACCTTTTCCTGGGGGAGTCCCTGGATCAGATTGAGAACCATTAGCTACTTTTTCTACAGATTGGGCACTTATGGCCTTATCCTGTACTCTAAGCATATTAATTAACAGTTCTAAAGAAGGATTCTTCCCTACACTCAAACCTCTCTCTATGCAGAGACTCCTTGCTCCTTTCCAGCTAAGGTGATCATATGCAAGTTTGGACAGTTCAACTTTTTGGCCTGTGCCAGACATTTTTTAGAGAGAGTTAAAGTGATAGACAAAGAGAAAAAAGTTTTCAGAACTTTTTGGAAAGACAGAAAAAACTTTTTAAACTTTTAAGAACTTTTTGAAAGTTTAGAAGTACTTTTCAGCACTTAGAAAAGAGTGAAAAGAGGAAATGCAAAACTTTTTGGCTATGTGTATATACACTGACCTTGTTTTGTATATTTTTCTCTTATGAAAAGTACAATGACAAGAGTGGTAAGTAGTCTCAAAGCACTTATCCCACCGCTGCACAACCAATGTAGGAGGCTGGACTGGCTTGTAGTGAGTACCAAGGGGTACTTGCACCTTGCACCAGGCCCAGTTATCCCTTATTAGTGTATAGGGTGTCTAGCAGCTTAGGCTGATAGATAATGGTAGCTTAGCAAAGCAGCTCAGGCTGAACTAGGAGACGTGTGAAGCTACTACAGTACCACTTAGTGTCATATGCACAATATCATAAGAAAACACAATACACAGTTATACTAAAAATAAAGGTATTTTATTTTTATGACAATATGCCAAAGTATCTTAGAGTGTACCCTCAGTGAGAGGATAGGAAATATACACAAGATATATATACACAATAGCAAAAATATGCAGTATAGTCTTAGAAAACAGTGCAAACAATGTATAGTTACAATAGGATGCAATGGGGAAACATAGGGATAGGGGCAACGCAAACCATATACTCCAGAAGTGGAATGCGAACCACGAATGGACCCCAAACCTATGTGACCTTGTAGAGGGTCGCTGGGACTATTAGAAAATAGTGAGAGTTAGAAAAATAACCCTCCCCAAGACCCTGAAAAGTGAGTGCAAAGTGCACTAAAGTTCCCCTAAGGACAAAATAGTCGTGTTAGAGGGAGAATGCAAGGAAAACACAAATCAGCAATGCAACAACGATGGATTCCTGTCTGAAGGTACCTGTGGAACAAGGGGACCAAGTCCAAAAGTCACAAGCAGCTCGGAGATGGGCAGATGCCCAAGAAATGCCAGCGGTTGGTGCAAAGAAGCTCTTTCTAGGCTGAAGAGCTGTGAATACTGCAGGAACGACAAGGGCTAGAGACTTCCCCTTTGGAGGATGGATCCCCCACGCCTTGGAGAGTCGTGCAGAAGTGTTTTCCCGCCGGATGGACGCCAACAAGCCTTGCTACACGCAAATCGTGCGTTTGGCGTTTTTGGACGCTGCTGGGGCCCAGGAGGGACCAGAAGGTCGCAAATTGGACCTGCAGAGAGAGGGGACGTCGAGCAAGACAAAGAGCCCTCACTGAAGCAGGTAGCACCCGGAGAAGTGCCAGAAACAGGCACTACGAGGATGCGTGAAACGGTGCTCGCCGAAGTTGCACAAAGGAGTCCCACGTCGCCGGAGACCAACTTAGAAAGTCGTGCAATGCAGGTTAGAGTGCCGTGGACCCAGGCTTGGCTGTGCACACAGGATTTCCGCCGGAAGTGCACAGGGGCCGGAGAAGCTTGCAAAGTCGCGGTTCCCAGCAATGCAGCCCAGCGAGGTGAGGCAAGGACTTACCTCCACCAAACTTGGGCTGAAGAGTCACTGGACTGTGGGGGTCACTTGGACGGTGTCGCTGGATTCGAGGGACCTCGCTCGTCGTGCTGAGAGGAGACCCAAGGGACCGGTAATGCAGCTTTTTGGTGCCTGCGGTTGCAGGGGGAAGATTCCGTCGACCCACGGGAGATTTCTTCGGAGCTTCTGGTGCAGAGAGGAGGCAGACTACCCCCACAGCATGCACAAGCAGGAAAACAGTCGAGAAGGCGGCAGGATCAGCGTTACAGAGTTGCAGTAGTCGTCTTTGCTACTATGTTGCAGGTTTGCAGGCTTCCAGCGCGGTCAGCGGTCGATTCCTTATCAGAAGGTGAAGAGGGAGATGCAGAGGAACTCGGCTGAGCTCATGCATTCGTTATCTGAAGTTTCCCCAGAGACAGAGACCCTAAATAGCCAGAAAAGAGGGTTTGGCTACCTAGGAGAGAGGAAAGGCTACTAACACCTGAAGGAGCCTATCACAAGGAGTCTCTGACGTCACCTGGTGGCACTGGCCACTCAGAGCAGTCCAGTGTGCCAGCAGCACCTCTGTTTCCAAGATGGCAGAGGTCTGGAGCACACTGGAGGAGCTCTGGACACCTCCCAGGGGAGGTGCAGGTCAGGGGAGTGGTCACTCCCCTTTCCTTTGTCCAGTTTCGCGCCAGAGCAGGGGCTAAGGGGTCCCTGAACCGGTGTAGACTGGCTTATGCAGAATTGGGCACATCTGTGCCCAACAAAGCATTTCCAGAGGCTGGGGGAGGCTACTCCTCCCCTGCCTTCACACCATTTTCCAAAGGGAGAGGGTGTCACACCCTCTCTCAGAGGAAGTTCTTTGTTCTGCCATCCTGGGCCAGGCCTGGCTGGACCCCAGGAGGGCAGCTGCCTGTCTGAGGGGTTGGCAGCAGCAGCAGCTGCAGAGAAACCCCAGGAAGGGCAGTCTGGCAGTACCAGGGTCTGTGCTACAGACCACTGGGATCATGGAATTGTACCAACAATGCCAGGATGGCATAGAGGGGGCAATTCCATGATCATAGACATGTTACATGGCCATATTCGGAGTTACCATGGTGAAGCTACATATAGGTAGTGACCTATATGTAGTGCACGCGTGTAATGGTGTCCCCGCACTCACAAAGTTCAGTGAATTGGCTCTGAACAATGTGGGGGCACCTTGGCTAGTGCCAAGGTGCCCTCACACTAAGTAACTTTGCACCTAACCTTTACCAGGTAAAGGTTAGACATATAGGTGACTTATAAGTTACTTAAGTGCAGTGTAAAATGGCTGTGAAATAACGTGGACGTTATTTCACTCAGGCTGCAGTGGCAGGCCTGTGTAAGAATTGTCAGAGCTCCCTATGGGTGGCAAAAGAAATGCTGCAGCCCATAGGGATCTCCTGGAACCCCAATACCCTGGGTACCTCAGTACCATATACTAGGGGATTATAAGGGTGTTCCAGTAAGCCAATGTAAATTGGTAAAAATGGTCACTAGCCTGTCAGTGACAATTTGGAAAGAAATGAGAGAGCATAACCACTGAGGTTCTGATTAGCAGAGCCTCAGTGAGACAGTTAGTCACTACACAGGTAACACATTCAGGCACACTTATGAGCACTGGGGCCCTGGGTTACCAGGGTCCCAGTGACACATACAACTAAAACAACATATATACAGTGAAAAATGGGGGTAACATGCCAGGCAAGATGGTACTTTCCTACAAAGACCGCCAGGGCTGTTGTGACGGAAGCACCGCCAACAGGCTGGAGGAGCATTCTGGGTCATTACGACCGCTACAATGGCCCCGGCGGTTTTAATCCGCCAGCGCTGCCCAGGGGATTACGATTCCCCCTACCGCCAGCCTTTTCCTGGTGATTTGAACCGCCAGGAAAAGGCTGGCGGTACGGGGAGTCGCGGGGCCCCGGGGGGGCCCTGCACTTCCCATGCTACTGGCATGGGCAGTGCAGGGGCCCCCTGACAGGGCCCCGTGCAGCTTTTCACTGTCTGCTATGCAGACAGTGAAAAGTGCGAAGGGTGCAACAGCACCAGTCGCACGGCCGCAACACCACGGCTCCATTTGGAGTCGGCTCCTGTGTTGCGGCCAAGATCCCCGGTGGTCCCGCGGGCGGAAACCAGGTTCCCGCCCTCCGGCACAGCAGGGATCTCAAAATGACTGCGGCGGGAGTGCGGCCGCATTGGCGGGTGGCTTCAGCCGTCTGCCAAGGTCATAATGAGGGCCCTAGTCTTAATCCTGTGGGCAGGCGATTTTAATATGCACATGTGTAAGGTTAGTGATCCATCCATATGTGGTTATTTGGAGCGGGACAGGTGGGGGGACGACACAATGTATTAATATTGAGTAATTTGGTGCTTACCCCTGATTTCAAGGTAAAAGGCACAACCTTTCCTCTGACTTTTCAGGGATCAGGAAATTGTAGTAATATTGATTTCTCATTATTATTGCTGGACCTCATCCCTTACTAATTAAGTATAATGTGTCTGCCAGCTGCGTTAGTGTCATAACCCCCATTTTAAATATAAATCTATTTTCTGTAAACGGTAAAACCCAGTAGAACATATTGAAATTGACTACACCAAGAATTGAGTGGGAGAATGTTAGTAAATTTAAATTTATGACTACAGTTTTAGGTAAGAACAAGCACGGCTTCTAGACAAAGTGAAGAGCTTGAAGCTATAGTTAAAGCCTGCAAATCACTATGGCGTTTATTTAGATTATGGCGGTTGAGGTATCCGTCACCATTGTGCCCGAGTAGCCCCTCCCAAAACTGTAAATCTGGCCCTATGTGACTCTGTCTGCTCAATTCTGGTTACCCGCAAGCCCCTTAGACCTAATTCTCCTCATGGATGATTTAATCACACATACTATTACACACGTGCACCTGAAATTAGTCCTGATTGATTGTCCACATTCTAAGACTGCTATAGTCAATTTACGACAGAAGCATAAGCAGATTTTAGCATGAAGGTAAGCTGCGAACAAGGCAAAACATGGGATGACCTGGAATTTGCTTGTCGGTGCGAAGATTCTGCAGCTTTGTGGAAAGTTTTCAATCTCCCTTGTATTAATAATTTGAGTCTCTTATAGCTTCACATACATGGAAAGAGCATTTCTACAACAGCTTTGACCTACCTTTGAGCCACCAAAAGCAACACAACATCAAGACAAGTATATTTAGATGTAGATGTCGGCTGACACTTCAGTGACTCCACTGCAGTTAAAGACATAGAGCCTGATTTGGAGTTTGGTGGATGGGTCACTCTGTCACAAACCTGATGGATATCACATGCTCTATATTATGCTCTCCATAGGCTGTAATGGGATCGTAATACAGAGGACGGGATATCCGTCATGTTTGTGACAGAGTAACCCCCTTTGTCAAACTCTAAATCAGGCCCATAATTTAGGAGCCAGTAAGAGTCCATGAGGGAAAGCTCTTGGACTAGACTGAGCCCCTAGACCTATATCCAAGACCCCCTGGTATTTATTAAAGCTGCCATAGTATGTACCTTCCCCCATTATGGAAGGAGGCAATAATGTTCCCAATCTTTAAAACTTGAATAGGAACCTCCCAAGCTGTTCCCATCCAAATTCCCTACTGGATAGCACTGTCAACATTCTAGTCAGAGTAATAGTGCAAAGGATGGAGGAGTGGTTGGAAGAGATTAAGATCCTTTCCGATGTCCATTATGGATTTCGTCTGGAGCAGGGCATGTAGAACAAAGTTTTAATTTACATCTCATCATTAGGAAATATGTCAGGGCCAGGGTGATATGTCCTTTATGGACATCGCCTGTAGATTAGACACCATTCCCCGATCCTCATTGTGGGATATAAGAAAGGGGGTGAGTTTTGAAATTAAGTGAATCACTCCAGTGTAATTTAAATTTTGCCCAGGCCTAATCCAGACACATTCTTTAAGGGAAGACATTCTTCACAAAGCAGGGTGCTCTCCAGCCTGAATCCCCCACAGCAAAGAGGTATAAGGTTTCTGATGTTTACTCTCACCAGTCAATTGAATGGCTAATCAGAGAAAGATGAAAGGGCAGGCCTCATCTAACGCTTCACTCACTTTTGCAGAACAGAGTCTTCTGTCCGATCCTTCTCTGACACCATCTACTAAATCAAGGACTAATCAGCAGCACCTCACTAGAAAAAGTCTGAATTACATCAGTGTACTTCAGTGTCACTTCAGTGTCTGGATTTCCTCCCTTTAGTGGCAGGAATATCAGCAATACAGATCCACCATCTGGGATAATAACCTCACCTCCATCTTGTGTAAACACCAGACCTGGGATTTATCAAATGGACCCCACAGACCTCTATGACTCTGATTCACTCATGCACACAGTGCATGCACCCCTCAGGCTATGCATGTAAGCATGCATAACATACACTTGGGATGTTAGAGCTAGGAATTTGGGAACGCACACTGTAGGAGGCTGGCCTGGTTTGTAGTGGGTACCACAGGTACTTACACCTTACACCAGGTCCAGTTATTCCTTATTAGTAAAAATGTAGGCAGTGTCTAGAAGCGAGGCTGTCTAGATGTAGCTATAGGCAGAGCAGCCAAGGCTGAACTAGGAGACATGCAATGCTCTTGCAATACCACTGTAGCAACACAGTACTCACACACATGAAAGGCAATACTCAATGTTACCAAAAATAAAGGTACTTTATTTTAGTGACACAAGGCCAAAAATACTTTGGAGGCTATACTCCCTTAGGAGGTAAGTAACCGACACAATATATACACTAGGAATCAGAAACAGGTAAGTAATTAGTCAGAAAATAGTGCAAATAGTGAAAATCACAATATGTTGCAATGGGCCTACAGGGAACACAAGCCATATACTAAAATATTGGTATAAGAATGTTGGTTTCCCACCTAGGCAAGTGTAGTGTGTAGAGACGTGCTGGTAGTGTAACAAAACACCAAAGGTAAGTAAAATACCACAACCCAGAACCCAGGAAAGCACTAGCAAAGTACAGCAAGTTTCCTTAGAACACACAGAAGTCATGATAGAAGATTATGCAAAGACCAGATGAGACTGCAAGACACCAATGCCGGGTTCCTGGACCTGAAGACCTGTGGAAGAAGGGGACCAAGTCCAAGAAGCATTGAAGAGTCCAGGGAGAACAGGAGCCCCTGCTAACTCCGATGAAGGTGCAAAAGAAGAATCACCGGTTAGAAGACAAAGTCAGAATTGCACCAAAGAAGACAGATGTGGGTTCTTGGTTGGTGCAGGTGATGTCTCACGCTGGATGGATGAATGCAGTCTGGTTTAGGTCACTGGATTCCACCAACAATCCTTGCAAATGCAAAGCTTGCAGTTGGAGGAAAATGGACCAGGTCGACTATACCCAGGAGCGGGAGTCATAAGGGGCCCTAGGCAGCATGACTAGGAGTCCCACAGGACGGGGACAAAGAAGGTGCAAGTGGAGGCCCATGCAGACCTCTAACAAAGGGTCCCACACTGCCAGAGAATGTTGCAGAAAGCTGTGTGCTGCAGGGAAGAGTTCTGGGGACATGAGGTATACTGTGCACAAAGAACTTCGAGGAAGGTTGCACACAAGCCTTGGCAGCTGCAAAACACACAGTGCACAGGGGTACTGTCCTGCATGGGAAGGCAAGCCCTTACCTCCACCAACATTGGACAGATAGAGGTCTGAACCATTAGGACCACTTCAGTATAACACCTATGTTGCTGGATCCATGCTTAATGTCAGGAGAGGGGTTCAAAGCCAGCGGTCGTGCTGCAGAGACGTGCCTGCTGAAGCAGGGAAGAGACTCCATCACTCCACAGGAGATTCCTTCAGTTCTTCTGGTGCAAGCTGAAGACAGGCAGTCCTCAGAGGATGCACGACTTGGACACTGTTGTAGATGCTGGCAGGAGCTGAAGCTACAATGTTGCAGAAGGCTTCTTTGCTTCTTTGTTGCAGTTTTGCAGAGTTCTTGAGCTGTCAGCGGCCGATCCGTCGGTAGAAGATGAAGTGGAGGATGTAGAGGAATCCTGCTGGAGTCTTGCAATTCGAATCTGAAGAACCACCCAGAAGAGAGACCCTAAATACCCCTGAAAGGGGGATTGGTCACCTAACAGGTAAGCACCTATCAGGGGAGGGCCCTGACGTCACCTGCTGTCACTGGCCACTCAGATGCTCCCAAAGTTCCCTGACCATCCTGAAAACAAGGTGGCAGAACCCAGGAACCCCCTGGAGGAGCTCTGAGCACCACCCCTGGGGTGGTGATGGACAGGGGAGTGGTCACTCCCCTTTCCTTTGTCCAGTTTGGTGCCAGAGCACCAGAGACTGGATTATGCAAGTACAGCACTGTTTGTGCCCTTCAAAGAACTTCCAGAGTCTCTGGGATGATACCCCTCCCTTTCCTGTGACATCCATTTCCAAAGGGAGAGGGTGTAACACCCCTCTGATAAAGGACATGCATTGTTCTGTCTTCCTGGGATTGAGCTGCTCAAGCCCCAGGAGGGCAGAAGCCTGTCTGGTAGGTGGAATCAGCTGAGGCTGCCTGGAAAACCTCAGAAGGCTGGTATGGCAGTACTGGTGGTCCACTGTGGAGCCCCCAGAGTGCATGGGATTTTGTAACTAATACTGGAATCAGTACTGGGGTACAATTCCCAGTTGTTAGACACCTTACATTGACATATTAGGGGTTATCATTGTGAATCTGGACATAGGTATTGATCTATGTCCAGTGCACGTGTAAAATGGCGACCCCGCACTCACAAATTTTGGGAAAATGGTTCTGAGGGGGCACCTCTGCTAGTGCAGGGGTGCCCTCACACACACGTACTTTGCACCCAGCCTTTAGGGTTGGAAGACCTGACATATAGGTGACTTATAAGTGACCTGGTGCAGTGAAAATGGCTGTGAAAGGGTGCATGCACCATTTCACTCAGGCTGCAATGGCAGTCCTGCAGAAGCCTTTCATGGGCTCCCTATGGGTGGCAAAAGTAATACTGCAGCCCAAGGGAATCACCTGGAACCTTAATGCCCTGGGTACCTAAGTACCATATACTAGGGACTTTTAAGGGGTGACCAGTATGCCAATTTGGAGTGGAACACTGGGTTACCAGTATGTAGTGATTAATTTAGAAACAGAGAGAGCATGAGCACTGGAGTCCTGCTAAACAGGACTCCAGTGACGCAGTCAAGCATACTTTCACAAACAGTGAAACATACTGACAAGCAGGCCATAAACCATAAGCACTGGGGTCCTGACTAGCAGGATCCCAGTGACACAGTCAAATACACACTGACATCAGGCAGCGATTGGGGCTAACATGCCAAGAAAGATGGTACTTTCCTAAACACACAAAACTAGAACTTTATGCAATGGTCCTGAAGACCCCAATTAAGTGACACAGATACAAACATTTAGTCACAACTACAGATTCACAAACCAGGGTGTACTGTCACTACCATGCTAACCCATGACACAGACATGCTTAGTGAGCCCTTCAGGTCACCGGACAAGTGACCACACTCACATTACGAGTCTGGCCTAGGGCTCTGTGTACACACTGGATTAGTGTGATCCCAAGGAAATTTGGGCATATAGGGCAGCGGAACACACCTATGCACCATGCAAAGCACATCTCCACCCCAAAAGGTCTGAAACCCAATTTGCATCACAGAAAAACTTTAACATGTCATAAAATGGGTGGTGTAAAAATTAAACAGCAATCTTGAAGTTGTGAATACTGTGAATTTGTGAATCACGGTGTTTGCATCATGAAATGTCTTAGTAGCTTTTCTCAGTTTTGTAATAATTACAGTTATAGAGGCTGGAGTAAGGCAAGCTGAGCTCAGGCATGGGAGTGCCTGGATGGAATATCACATGCAGATGTGCTCAGCAAAGACTCTTTCACTCACCTGCTTGAGGTTAGGCCCTTCAGAGTGCCATATGATGGAGCTTTCATTGATTGTAAGCTGGTGGTCTGGTGGGGCTGAAA
The DNA here is from genome assembly GCF_031143425.1 of Pleurodeles waltl. Lineage (NCBI taxonomy): Eukaryota > Metazoa > Chordata > Amphibia > Caudata > Salamandridae > Pleurodeles > Pleurodeles waltl. Next base: position 1,173,455,145 of record NC_090439.1, read on the forward strand.
AGTCATAACTTCCTACCTTGATGCCAGATATTGATCCATTAGGAAATTTAACCCAATTTAGAATGTCATAATTTGCTGCCATGTCACCTGTTTCGTCAAACATAATGCTGTCTCCATCCGGTGTCTGAAAGTGTGTCTCCATAAGGAACTTGTTCAACTGTTAAAAGAACAAAACATTCATTAATTAGTATAGTTGCGGAATCAGTGCATAAATAACTTCTAGTAGCTTGGATGCTCAAGGGGAAGGTGTAAGTTTGAAATTCAGACATACTGTAGCTCAGTAATCAAATGTAATGAAATGAATTTCTAGTCAAACACAATCTCATCAATATAATGAATCTTTTATAGTTTGAAAGTAAACAACACTTAAAGTAATAGACTCCAAAACAAAAACAAATGTTCTATGGGTGAGATCTGTCCACATGTGTTGTGGAGATATAGGCAGTTATTATGAACTCGGCGGGAAACAAGACCGACTGCCGTGGCGGCGGTGAACAGAATGCCGCCGTTGGCGGTGAATGGAAACCCGCCACATAATGAACGAAAATCCCAACCCTGCCAAAAATCACCAGACCACCACTCCCGGCCATGACCCTGTCGCAGGAAACCCGGACCTCCCCACCCTGCCACCGCCAAGCACACCCACATCCCGCCCTCCAAATAATGATGCACAAATCACCTTGGCGGACAGTGGAGGCCGAACGCCCATTGGCGGCTCCGACCGCCACAGGCGGCAAGTGGACTTAACTGCAAGAAGTGCACACATTGGATAAGTGTGTAATCCACACACCTGACACATATCTATAACACCATAAAACACCCCCAGACATACCCCACAATCCTTTGCAATGAAACCATGCCAAGAAGACGGAGATCACCAGAGCGAGACATCGAATTTCAGCATACAGAGACGCACACCGACCCACAGAAGAGCACCCTCACTGCGTTCCCAGCCCCGACACCATTCACCACACTCACAATGTCACCCCCCCAAACACCCACGCTTCACCGAAAGGGAGTTAAGGACCATGGTGGACGAGATCCTGAAGGTGGAGCCACAAACATTCGGGCCGAGGTGCAGCACACACCCATCGCAAGGAAAATGGAGCTATGGCGGACCATTGTGAACAGGTTCCTTGCAGTGGGACACCATCCACGCACCAGGGACGGCATCCGGAAGAGATGGAACGACCTGCGGAAGAAGGTCAGGGGCATGGAATCAAGGCACCACATCGCAGTGCAGAAGACTGAGGGAGGACCGCCACCAACACCACCAAAATACACAGACTAAAAGGAAAAGATATTGGCTATCCTGCACCCTGAGGGACTCACTGGACTCACTGGAGGAATGGACTAAGGTAAGTCATCAACATATACCCTGTGGTGGGGGATCGGCGGTACAGAGGACTCTGGTTCGTATGTAGAGTGAAAAAGGGATTTATTGTGCTGTAAGATGTTGAACAATAAGTAACGGAAGTTGATTTAGTAGAAAAAACAAGTGAAGGTTGATGATGCCACAATCCGGCTAACTTCTCTTCGTAACGTCTCTGATCTGTGTTTTTCCTAGGTCTCTTGGATGGCGTCGACTCTTATGACCTCCCAGGTGGAACCGGAAAAATAAAACACAGAAGCGGACACAAAGGTAAGTGGTTTGTGGTGTTCTGGGGTAGTTGGTGTTTAGTTATGCAGGGAGAGGGGAAAAATGCGGAAGATAGGGGTAGGGAGTGGTTATAGATAGCCCCGTTAGTGAGGGTGTGTGAGGGTTGGGGTATTTGTGATAAGAAATCTCTCTCAGTGCTGGCCCAAGTCGTGATTCACTTATATATCCTTTTTCTCAGTGACTCCCTTCACACATGCCCCCCTCCGTCCCTCCCCTCTGTTCCTCCTCCTCCTTTCCCTTGTGCTCGATAAAACAAACGGGGATTTCGCTGTCCTTGTAACAAGGACCGTACCTTGTTAAGCCACGACCCTCCAGGGTCATGGCGGAAAGTGCTCGTCTCCGGGTCTCAGCTCTCTCCTTCTGCGCGTCCTCCCTGGTTTTCCTGAGCGTCGGTCTTCTCCTGTCACGGCGTCTCCTTCCCCTCCTCTCCCGGTGGCGTTCTCCTAGAGAACTCCTTCCTCTCCGCTCCTGAGTCCGTTGTCCCTTTTTGTAATGGGACCCGGAAATCCGCGTAGCGCGCGTCTGTAGGCGTTCCCATGTTTCCATGGGAACGCGTGAGTCCTTCGGCTGAGGCGCGCGAAAGGCGCCAGTCCGAGGAGTCGGTAGGCGTGGTCGAGAATGGTAGAGGACCGAAGAGTCAGGAAATCGGGATAGAAAATCGGCAGGGCCCTGCTGGGAACCAGGAATATGGCGGACCTGAAAGGTAAAAGGTTGGAGCTCCAGAAACCATCGTAACACCCTGGAATTCGTGTCTTTATGGGAGGCTAACCAGGTCAATGGGGCATGGTCAGTGTAGAGGATGAAAGGCCGTCCCAATAGATAATACCTCGTATTTCTACGGCCCACTTAATTGCCAGGCACTCCTTCTCAATAGCGAGGTAGTGACGCTCCCTGGGAAGTAGTTTTCTACTGATGAATACTATGGGATGTTCGTGGTGTTCACTGTCGGGTTGAGTGAGAACCGCCCCTAGACCGAAACTGGAAGCGTCCGTATATAAGTGGAAGGACTTGGAAAAGTCAGGACATTTAAGGACGGGTTCCGTCGTGAGGGACCGTTTCAGCTGGTCAAAGCTGAGGAGTTGAGAGTCGGTGAACAAGGGTAGTTGGGAGGGGTACTGTTTTTTTAAAAGGTCAGTGAGAGGGGAGGCAATCGTAGAGTACTGGGGAATGAACCTCCGATAGTACCCCACCAATCCCAAAAAGGAACGAAGTTCTTTCTTTGTTTTGGGCACAGGTACTTGTAATATGGCCTCAATTTTATCTTTCTGTGGTCGTAGAATCCCGTTACCTATGAGGTAACCGAGATAAATGATTTGTGTGTTCCCTAAGACACATTGGCCGTAAGGCCAGCCTCATTTAAGACGCGGAACACCGTCTCAAGATGTTGTAGATGATCAGACCAGGTGTTACTAAAAATCACGATGTCATCTAGGTAAGCCGCTGCGTACGCCTGGAACGGTTTTAAGAGTCGATCCATTAGGTGTTGAAATGAATCTGGAGCCCCGTGGAGGCCGAAGGGAAGGACAGTAAACTGATAAAGGCCGGACTGGGTTGCAAAAGCTGTCTTCTCTTTGTCCGCAGCGGCGAGCGGGATTTGCCACTACCCTTTCGTTAAATCTAGGGTCGACATATACCAGGCACTCCCTAGTTTCTCCAACACATCATCTACTCATGGAATGGGATAAGTGTCAAAGAGGGTAATGTCATTTAACTTACGGAAGTCGATACAAAACCGAACGGACCCGTCTGGTTTAGGTACTAGAACCACCGGGGAGCACCAGGGGCTTGTGGATGGTTTGATACCCTTTAAGGTTAGCATTTTCTTTACTTCCTCTTCAATAAGATGTTTTCGTGCTTCGGGAATTCGGTAGGGTCGTAGACGAACGGTTTTGCCCTCTGGTGTTCTGATACAGTGTTGGACTAATGTAGTTCTACCCGGTACACCAGAAAAAAATTGGGAATGTTTATGTAATAGGGTGGATAGTTGAGCTTGCTCTGGCTCTGTGAGGGACTCATTTATACACAGACTTTCCCACTGGTCTTCTCTATTGGTGGGATATAGGTCCATATCTAAAGCAGTGGTTGGGGTGATTAAGAACCCGGAAGCAAAGAGATTGGGAGTGTCTTCTGGTGTCTCCCATTTTTTTAGTAAATTGACATGGTATATTTGTGTCCTCTTTGGGTGTTGATTTACTTCGATAAGATATGTGACAGGGGAGACTGCTTTTATCACTCTGTAGGGTCCTTGCCACCTAGCTAGCAGCTTATTTTTGGAGGTTGGTCGCATTATCAGAACCTGGTCATTAGGGTCAAAAGACCGTAACTTGGTCCCCTGGTCATAATAAGCCTTTTGCTTTGTCTGTGCTTTCTCTAGATGCTTCCGTACATCTCCCCATACTGTTTGAAGGTGACATTTCAATTTATTGACATACTCTAACAGTGGTTTTTCGTGCTCCCCCTCTTCTTCCCACCTTTCTGCGGCCATATCAAGTAAATTACGGGGTTGTCTCCCGAGCACTAATTCGAAAGGACTATGGGGCTGATTCTAACCCTGGCGGTCGGTGATAAAGTGGCGGCCAACCCGCCAACAGGCCGGCGGTCAAAAAAATGCAATTCTGACCCTGGCGGGAACCGCCAACACAGGCCGCCGCTTTAACACTCCGACCGCCACGGCGGAACAAACAAACAGCGCGGCGGTCTCCGCCAACAGCCAGGCGGGAGACAATGTACCGCCCACCCTATCACGACCCACCAATCCGCCACTTTTTCCGGGGCGGGAGCCCCGCCGATAAAAACACGGCGGAAACAGACATTTTCAATGGAAAACGCTCACCTCGAGACACTCCATGCGGAATCCGGACAGCATGGAACCCGAATTGAACATCATACCTGCTCTCGCCTACCTGCTCATCTACCACGAGTACGAACTCCGGCGCAGACGTCAACGGTGAGTACTGCACCTACGACACACGGGAGGGGGGAGGACGAAAGGTTACGGGCACACACATATGCGACCCCCCCAATATGTACACACCAATGCAGAGCAACAAGTCACAGTGACACCACCCAAACACCCGTAAAAAATACAATGACACAACCAAATTTAGAATAAATATTTATGTACAAAAAAATCTCCTGGAAATTATTGAGCAACCGTGATAAATATTTACAAAAATAAAAAATATATACACATCAGTGTATAACTGAAGTAACAAGTCCTGCACATCCTATGAATCTAACATGTCCGTGGGCCAATGTTCTGCGAAACAAGGGCAAAGCCCACACACGAGACCTGAGTCCTTTGGAGAGAACACTGCAGGGGCATCTGATGTTAAAACTACAGGCACCTCCGGGGGAAGGGAAGGGGGGGCCACCACAGCCACATGAGTCCACGACGCCAGATCCACGAGGAGCCACCATGCCCACTGCACCATCCTGGGGAGTGCAAAGCCACAGTCTCTCAATGTCTCTACAGTGGGTGGGCTGCCCACTGCACCATCCTGGGGAGTGCAAAGCCACAGTCTCTCAATGTCTCTACAGTGGGTGGGCTGCCCACTGTACCATCCTGGGGAGTGCAAAGCCACAGTCTCTCAATGTCTCTACAGTGGGTGGGCTGCCCACTGCACCATCCTGGGGAGTGCAAAGCCACAGTCTCTCAATGTCTCTACAGTGGGTGGGCTGCCCACTGCACCATCCTGGGGAGTGCAAAGCCACAGTCTCTCAATGTCTCTACAGTGGGTGGGCTGCCCACTGTACCATCCTGGGGAGTGCAAAGCCACAGTCCATCCGGTGGATGACAGTCTCCACTGGTCAAGGAGGAGGCATGGTGGGCACAGTGAACCATAAACAGTGCCTGAGACGTCGGTTCCCAGCGGAGCGGTGCTTGCAGGAAGGGCCCAGCGGAGCGGTGCTTGCAGGAAGGGCCCAGCGGAGCGGTGCTTGAGAGGAAGGGCCCAGCGGAGCGGTGCTTGAGAGGAAGGGCCCAGCGGAGCGGTGCTTGAGAGGAAGGGCCCAGCGGAGCGGTGCTTGAGAGGAAGGGCCCAGCGGAGCGGTGCTTGAGAGGAAGGGCCCAGCAGAGCGATGCTTGAGAGGAAGGGCCCAGCGGAGCGGTGCTTGAGAGGAAGGGCCCAGCGGAGCGGTGCTTGACAGGAAGGGCCCAGCGGAGCGGTGCTTGACAGGAAGGGCCCAGCGGAGTGGTGCTTGACACGGCGGGGCCCTGTTCAGCGGTGCTCTTCTGCACGGCGGGCCCTCTTCAGCGGTGCTCTTCTGCACGGCAGGCCCTGTTCAGCGGTACCTGTCTTCACGGCGGGGCCCTGTTCAGCGGTGCTCTTCTGCACGGCGGGCCCTCTTCAGCGGTGCTCTTCTGCACGGCGGGCCCTGTTCAGCGGTACCTGTCTTCACGGCGGGGCCCTCTTCAGCGGTGCTCTTCTGCATGGCGGGCCCTGTTCAGCGGTGCTCTTCTGCACGGCGGGTCCTCTTCAGCGGTGCTCTTCTGCACGGCGGGCCCTGTTCAGCGGTACCTGTCTTCACGGCGGGCCCTCTTAAGCGGTGCTCTTCTGCACGGCGGGCCCTGTTCAGCGGTACCTGTCTTCACGGCGGGGCCCTGTTCAGCGGTGCTCTTCTGCAAGGCGGGCCCTCTTCAGCGGTGCTCTTCTGCACGGTGGGCCCTGTTCAGCGGTACCTGTCTTCACGGCGGGCCCTGTTCAGCGGTGCTCTTGCAGTATGTCAAGGGAGTCAGACCTGGCCTGGACACCCTGCTCACTCGCCCTCCGACCGTGCAGTGTCAAGCCCCTTCGGGGACGGAGTCCTGGGCCCTTTGGTGTCGTCCCTTGCAGCCGGGATGGGGCTTGTGGGGCCCTCCTGCTCCGTGCTCCTGGGGGTTGTCCTCTCCGCCCTGCTGTCCTTCCGCTCCTTAGATGGGGCTCTCGGGCCCTTGCCTCCCCTGGCTGTTGTGGCAGGTGAAGTGGCCGGAGTTACCTCCTTGGGGGCAGCCGTCTCTGTCCGCTCACGGCGGCCCTTCACTTTCCGGGTCCTCTTGCCTGGGGGGGGCTGGCTGTCCCCTTGCTGCTCACCGAAGTGTCACTGCCGCCAAAGGGTGGACTCCACATGCCATGCACCACTTGCACTTTAGAAGCTGGGCTGGTGGTGGCTGAGGTGACCTTGGGACTTTTCCCAGTTGGAGGGGGTGGGTCAGGGGAGGGAAAGAGGTCAAGATTGGAGAGGTAATATTTCTTGGGACCAAGGTAAGGGGTAGGAGTAGTGGTGAAAGAAGTGGAGGAAGAGGATGTGGTTGTATGAGAGTCAGGTGTGCTGTCCTTGGGTGCAGGTGACTGGGACGTAGGCTGTCGTGAGGTGGTTGGCTGTTGTTTGGGTGTCTGCCTGCGTTTGTGTGTCTTGGAAGAGGGGGTGACAGACACAGTGGGAGAGGACACAGGGGACGTGTAAATGCCAGTGGGGGTGGTGACTGCAGGTGTGCGGACTGTAGTGGAGGGTGTGCTGGTGGTGGAAGAACTGGCTGATGTTGGTGTGCATGCAGGTGTGAGTGTAGACGTTACAGGGAGGGAGGAGGGAGACGAGGAGGACGGGGACACAGAGGTGGTAGTGACTGTTGATATGTCTGCATCTGTGTGTTGCTTGGGTGAATGTTTGTGTTTTCTGTGGTGCTTATGTTTGGATGAGCTGGCCTTGGGTGTTGAGGTGTGTGCAGGCTGGTCTGATGGTGTGGATGGGATAGGTTGAGGTACAGGAGACAGAGAAAGGGTAGAGGCAGATAGAAGAGGGAGACTGGAGACAGGGACAATGGCTGCCGTCAGTGCTGAGGCCAGAGCAGTGAACGCTCGTTGATGGGCAGCCTGACCCGAATGAATGCCCTCCAGGTAGGCATTGCTCCGATGCACCTCCCTTTCCACCCCCTGGATGGCATTCAGAAGGGTAGTCTGCCCAACAATGACCGTCCTCACCAGGTCAATGAGCTCCGCACTGAGGGCAGCAGGGGTAACAGAGGCAGGGGCTGAGGTGCCTGGGGCGAAGGAGACGCGCGCCTTCCTGGCCGAGCGGCCATGGAGCGAAGAGTGAGGGTCTGCTGTGAGGGCGGTGCTGGTGCGCTGGGTGGCGGCTGTACCTGTTGTTGCGGGGGGCACAGATGTTGCCGCCACCGCTAGGGAGCTCCCAAACGAGGACGTGTCCGTGTCGCTGGTGTCTCCACCGGCCCCCGTTGTGGTGCTCCCCTCGCCCTCCGGATCACTGGTGCCCTCGGTGTCTGTGTCAGTGCCCACCGGGGCCTGGTGACCTGCAGCTCCCTCTTGCTCCGACGCCAAATCTCCTCCGCCTGATGATGCTAAAGCACAAGAAAACAAAGATTTAGGGTGGGGGGAGAAATAAAACAAAGTTGAGTGCATGCCTTATCAATACCCTTTGCGGAGAGGACAGACACAGGTGCCTCATGCACTAAGTCGCGAACTTGGGGTACACTACTCAGTACTTCTGACTAGGCCAACAGGTCTAGGGACAACAGACGCGCACATGGGTGATGCTGGACCATGGGTAGCTGCGCTTGGCACCCTACAGAGGTGGGGGGCGGGGGCACAGGGCCATGCCTAAGGGAGAGGACTACACTACAGAAAGCGCCCTGGCCTAATGTCACCCACAGCCCTCCTCCCCCACCCAGACGCCTCCACTGCGCATACAGATAGGAGAATGTGCAGATACTCACCCCCTTGTGTCTGCTGTGCTGTCCTCAAGCGCCCATCCAAATCAGGGTAGGCCACCGCCAGGATCCGGGACATCAGGGGGGTCATGGTGCGACTGGCACCCCTCCTAGGTCGGGAGGCCATCCCCAGCAGTGTTTCTGCGGTCTTCCTCGTTCCGTGGCGGATGTCCTCCCACCTCTTGCGGCAGTGGGTGCCCCGTCTGTTGTGGACCCCCAAGTTCCGGACTTCCTTGGCGATGGCACGCCAAATATCGATTTTCTGATGGGCGCTCACCTGTTTGACATGTACAGGGTGGGAAAGAGAAAACGTCACATATCTGCTTGTTTGGAGTACATGCCCCCCCCTCCCCAACCTTGCCATGGGTCCCATTCTCTCATCTGTCGTGCGTTGCACTCCTCATTTCCTCCCCACCCCACCAACTTACATCCCCCCCACACCACACAGGCATAACCCATTCAATGTGCACTCAGTGTACTCACCTGTTGGTCTGGAGGACCGTAGAGTAGCGCATACTGGGGGAGGACCCCGTCCACGAGCTTCTCCAACTCTTCTGAACTGAAGGCGGGGGCCCTTTCACCAGTAGCAGCAGCCATTGTCACTTCCAGACCGAGTTCACAGCAGCACTTGCAGTATAGGTCCTCTCCTGTGGATGATCAGGTCTCGAGTGATTAAGCAGATAGGAAATGGCGGTCACGCCCGCGGCGGTGCGTACCGCGGCGGTGCGTACTGCGACCGCCGGCGCACATCGTCATTGGCTCCTGAAACCCATAGGCTTCAATGTTAACCAATGCGTCTTCGCACAGCGGTCTTCGACCGCCTACCGCCACGGTGTGCCCCGCCAGCGCAGTGACCTCACATCCCATTGTCCCACTTCACAGGTCAGGCAGCCGCCATTTCAAGGGCCCACATGGCTTAATTTCTACTGCGTCACACAGGCCTAGGCCTTGCTATGGCACACATACAAACTTAGCAACCCATACATTTACCTGTACTGTGCAAGCTGTGTTGTACGTACCTGTGAGTGGATTGACTCTGTACTCCATATTCTCCTTCATAGGCACCGTCCGCTGGGACTTGCGATGAGAAGGAGGAATCCTCGCGTGTACCGGCCGCTGGTGGACCTGTCGACAATGGAAGAACGCCATATAATACTACGATACCGACTTGACCGAGCCACCATCCATGAACTGTGTGCCCAGCTGGAGCCAGCCCTGATGTCCCCCATCCGCCAACCCACAGGAATTCCCCCTCTAGTGCAGGTTCTGTCTGTCCTCCATTTTTTTGCAACTGGCTCATTCCAGACAACAGTGGCCATGTCATCTGGGATGTCTCAGCCTATGTTTTCTAAGATTTTGTCCAGAGTGTTGTCTGCCCTGATGAAACTGATGCGGAGCTACATCATTTTCCCATAGGAGGGTGATTTGCCTACAGTGAAAGCTGATTTCTATGCCCTTGGACACATCCCCAACATCATTGGTGCAATTGATGGAACCCATGTGGCTTTAGTCCCCCCAAATGACGATGAACAGGTGTACAGGAACAGGAAGAATTACCATTCGATGAATGTCCAGGTGGTCTGTTTGGCTGACCAGTACATCTCCCATGTAAATGCCAAGTTCCCTGGGTCAGTGCATGACGCGTATGTTATGTGAAATAGCAGCATTCCCTATGTGATGGAACAGCTACAGAGACAGCGTGTGTGGCTAATTGGTGACTCTGGTTACCCCAACCTGCCGTGGCTACTGACCCCAGTGAGGAATCCCAGGACCAGGGCAGAGGAACGGTACAATGAGGCCCATGGGCGTACTAGGAGGGTGATTGAGCGAACCTTTGGCCTCCTGAAGGCCAGATTTAGGTGCCTGCATATGACTGGTGGATCCCTAATGTACTCACCAAAGAAGGTGTGCCATATCATCGTGGCGTGCTGTATGCTTCACAACCTGGCTTTGCGACGCCAGGTGCCTTTCCTGCAGGAGGATGGTCCAGATGGTGGTGTTGTAGAAGCCGTGGAGCCTGTGGAGAGTGAAGAGGAGGAAGACTCAGAGGACGACACAGACAATAGGGACAGAGTGATACAACAGTATTTCCAGTAACACACAGGTAAGAATCACCCATGCCATTTCACAATTGCTTATAGCCTCCTGCATCTGTACTTTCTGTAGTTCCCCCCAGATCTTTGTCATTAATTTTTGCCTTTCCCTTCCCTTCTCAGTGCTGTCTGACTCAGTGCCTGACTTCTGCTTGGTTTGCCCATGAACTACACCGTATTGACATTGGTATGTTGTCATGACTAATTGACAGAACAGATATTGAACAGTAATATGTAATACATTTGTTAATAATACAGCATTACTCCAAACTGATTTGTGTGCAATATGTGATTTATTTACAGTGCTAGATATCGGTACATGTGATTCTAAGGGTGATGGGTGGGGGTGGAGGAATATCCATGGCAGAGTCCAGTTCTCAGTCTCACAGGTGCATTGTCCTTTTGCCTGTGGAAGGATGGAGCATAGGCAGTTCATGGTTGGACAGGGTGGCAATGTGGGACAGTGGGAAGACTTGAGGGGGTATGTCCTGCTGGCGGGGGTCTTGACATCCTACTCTGTCGTTTTTTTGGATCTCAGGCTCCTCTTGCGGGGTGGTTGTTCTTCAGCAGGAGGTGGGGTTCTGGTGGGCTGTCGTGGTGTTGGGGTCTCCTGTCCACTAGCGCCGGCGGAGGTGGTAGGCTGTTCCTGGTCCGGGCTAGTGACAGGGGCCCTGTGTGGTGCAACATGGTCCCGCAACGCGTCTTCTATCCTGTTGAGGGCCAGGACGATGGTCCCCATTGCGGTCCCGATGATTCTCAGCTCCTCCCTGAACCCCATGTAGCGTTCCTCCTGCTGTGCCTGGATCTCAGTGAACCTGGCTAGTACCGTCGCCATCGTTTCTTGGGAGTGGTGGTAGGCCCCCATGAGGGTGGTGAGGGCCTCTTGGAGAGTGGGTTCCCTGGGCCTCTCCTCCCCCACCTGTCGCACAGCAGCCCTCCGAGCTGCCCGGTTTCCCCCGGCCTCTGTCCCCTGGACGGTGTGCCCGCTACCACTGCCCCCAGGTCCCTGTTGTTGTTGGGGTGTTGGGTTAGCCTGGGTGCCCTGTAGTGGCAGACACACCGCAGATTGAGCTGTCCTAGAGACAGAGGCATGGGCCCGCTGGGTGGGAGCTGTGCTGGTGTTGGCAGAGGGGGTCGGGTCTGGTGTGGCCTGTGTCTGGGTGAGGGGAACCGACTGCCCAGAGGTCCCCGATGGTCCGGGCTGGTCATCAGGTTCACTGTCGACAGAGCTGCTATCCTCACTGTGGGCCTGTTCCGGGGGTGGGATGGACATTTCTGGACCCTCCTGGCTGGTGTGTTGGCGTTCGGGTCCTGCATGGGGTAAGAGAGTTTGGTTATTGTTTCTGTGTGTGCAATAGCGTGCGTGTTATGGGTGCCCTTGTCCCCCAGTGCAGGCATTCCCTTGAGGGAGGTGTTGTGAGGGTAGTTACTGGGGGGGGGGGTTGGTGCAGTGGTCATGCTTAGGTGATGGGTGTCCATGATTTGTGTTGGCATTCAGGGGTTGGTGTTGGGATGGATGGGTTGCGCTGGTGAGACATTGTCAGGGAGGATGTGTGCTGGGGGGTTGGGGGTGAGGGTGGGGGTGTGGGTTGGCATGCTGGTGGGGTGGGGGGGATATAGTAGTTGAGATTGGACTTACCAGAGTCCATTCCTACGGCTACTCCAGCGAGGCCCTGAGGATGCAGGATGTTCAAGACGTCTTGCTCCCACGATGTAAATTCGGGAGGAGTGGGTGGGGGTCCGCTGCCAGTCTTCTGGACCGCGATGTTGTGCCTGGAGACCATCGATCGGACCTTCCCCCGTAGGTCGTTCCATCTTTTGCGGATGTCCTCCCTATTCCTGGGATGCTGTCCCACCGCGTTGACCCTGTCCAAGATCCGCTGCCATAGCTCCGCCTTCCTGGCTATACTGGTGTGCTGCACCTGCGAGCCGAAGAGCTGGGGTTCCACTCTTAGGATTTCCTCCACCATGACCCGGAGTTCTTGGTCCGAAAACCGTGGGTGCCTTTGGGGTGCCATGGGGTGGTGTGGGTGAGGTGTGGGGTGGTGTATGTGATGATGAGTATGATGGTGTGTGGTGCTTTGTGCTACTATGTGGTGTGTGTGATGGTGTAGTGTGCCTCAGTGTGTCTTGCTATGGTTTGTCTGCTGTGTCTCTCTCTCCTTCTCTCAGTAATTGTGGTCGCAGGGGTTTGTGGGTGATGTGGGTGTGTGTTTTATAGTTGTTTGATTGTGTGGGAGTGGTGTGTGTATGTGTATCAGGTGTGTGTATTTCAAATTGTCCAATGTGGCTGTCTTTTGGTGCTGTGTGTGTATTTTGACCGCGGCGGTGTGTAGCGCCAATGGAATACCGCGTTTGAATGACCGCCGTGTGGATTCGTGGGTCAGAATGGCATGGGCGTATTTCTGTTGGCGTGACGGTGGAGGTTTGGTCATCTCCAGTTTATCGCTGCCCGCTGATGTGGCGGACTACAGTGGAGGTCGGATTTTTGGAGGTTTGGCCGTTGTGGGTCAGAATGACCGTGGCGGCTTTCCGCGGCCGCAGCGGTGTTATGGCGGTCTTCTGACCGGCGGTAAGCGCCTTTTGCCGCCGAGGTCAGAATGACCCCCTATGTCCCGTGGAGGATTGTTCATGAGTTCGGATGGCATATAGAACCAGAGGCAGTTTCTGATCCCAGTCCTTTCCGGAGTCTTCCATATTTTCCTCAGCAGATTTTTGATGGTGCGGTTATAGCGTTCGACCATACCGTCAGTTTGGGGGTGGTATACTGAGGTCTTTATCTGGGTGATCCCTAGTATTTTACAGATCTGTTTCATAAGAGAGGACATAAATGGAGTACCCTGGTCTGTTAGGATCTCTTGGGGAAATCCGACCCTGGAGAAGAAATTGATCATGGCTTGGGCTACTACATTCGAAGTCATACTAGACAAGGGGATTGCCTCCGGGTATCTGTTAGCGTAGTCTACCAGAACTAGTATATAGGTGTGGCCCTTGGATGATGGCAATAGTGGTCCTACTAGATCCATACCCACGCGACTGAATGGGATCTCAATAATGGGTAAGGGTTGTAAAGGGGCCTTCCTCAGGGCTCCTGGTTCTATTACTTGACACCTCGGACACTGTGTGCAATATTTTCTGATGTGAGCATAAACCCCCGGCCAATAGAATCATCTTAACAAATATTCCTCAGTCTTTTCTCGACCGTAATGTCCACCTCCTGGCTGGTTATGGGCTAAAAACAGGACCTGATTCCGATAAGGCTCAGGTACCACTAGTTGTTTCTTTTCTCCATTGGTGGATGTAGTAATTCTATACAAAACGTTCTTATGAATTAGAAAATAAGGACCCACCTCCTCTGTGGATTCCGTTTTGGCGTTTTTCCATGGGAGACACAGAGTGGGGTCCTCACGTTGGGTAGCTCTAAAAGAAAGGGTGGCTTTGTCGTTGCTGGCTACTGTTTTCTCAGGTAATGGTTCAGTCCTTGATATCTGGTATTTTTGCTTCTCCTGCCTTTTCTCCCTTCTAGTCAATTTAAGGCAAACTGGGGAGCTCTCTATGTGACTGTTGGAAAAGGGTGCTAACCGGCCACCAATCAGAAGATGGCACAGGAGAGTTTGTTTTATCGAAAAGAGCAGTGAACCGGATATAGTCCGTACCGATGACAGTCTTCTACCAATCTGTCCATAACCCCTACGGGAAGGAAGTTGTGATATTCTCCCCTCTCTACCCTGATCAACGCTAGCGGATAGTTTTCTTTATCCCCATGAATACAACAGATGGTAACCCACTGCCTCAGGGTCGGATCGGGTTGACTTATGAGGTCGCTGCGTATTACTGACTGGCTACAGCCCGAGTCGATCAGCGCTTCTACTGGGATTCCGTTTACTTTAATGATCTGTTTGAACTTATGATGCCCTCTACCAGTGCACAATACCCTGCCCCGGGTGACCCCTATTTCCATGGGCTCTACCCGGTCGCCTTTTCTGGGACACATTCTCGCAATGTGTCCCCACTCTCCACAGCTAAAACATTGCAGCTGTTGCATGGGGTTTGTCTCTCCAGGTCTATGAGTCCCTGGTTCTTCTGCTGAGCGTCGAGGAGGATACTTGAGTGGACCCACTGGAGGCTTGATAATGTTCCTGGGACCTAATGTCTTGACATCAACAGACCGGTGATATGCGCAGGCTAGGTCTACAGCCAGTTCTGTATCTATGTTGGTCTATGAGTCCCTGGTTCTTCTGCTGAGCGTCGAGGAGGATACTTGAGTGGACCCACTGGAGGCTTGATAATGTTCCTGGGACCTAATGTCTTGACATCAACAGACCGGTGATATGCGCAGGCTAGGTCTACAGCCAGTTCTGTATCTATTTTGGGGTGTTGTCTTATCCAGTTCCCAGTACTGCCTGGGAGGGAATCTAGATATTGTTCCAGGATAACAGCTTTAATGATATCTTCTCGGTCGGTTCCTAATGGTCCTAGCCATTTTAGCCCCAAATCCTTTACCTTGAAATAGAACGTACGGGGATCCTCACTCTGTCCCCATTTCACCTTTCTAAACTTCATCCTATAGTATTCAGAATCATGACCCACTCTTTCCAGAATACTACTCCTAATATGTTTGTAAGGGGTAGTACCCCCGGGATTCGCGGCCTGGTATGCTGTCTGAAGGATGCCAGTAAGGAGAGGGGCAAGATACTGTCCCCAGTGCTCTTCTGACCATTGGGCTGAGGATGCCACACGTTCAAAATTTGTGAAGAAGGAATCAGGGTCCTCTCCTTCTTGGAATTTTTGTAGGACTGAGCTCGGAACATTAGGGTGTACCTTGCTCGCTGCGATGGTGTCAGTTAATTTCTGGAGCGCAGTCTCATGTACCAGCTGATTGTTAGCCATAATGGTGGCTTGACTTTTTAAGGCCGTTTGAAGGGCCTCTCAGTCCTCCTTTGCTTCTCTTTGATGAGCCTCCCATACCAGTTGGAGGTGTCGTTGGCCTTCCGCCAACTGTTTTATCATATCTTCCAGCATACGTTTCTCCCCCATCCTGTATACCTCCTTGTACCGCCTATGGCTTCTAAATCCCACTTCTGACACCACTGTGGTGGGGGATCGGCGGTACAGAGGACTCTGGGTCGTATGTAGAGTGAAAAAGGGATTTATTGTGCTGTAAGATGTTGAACAATAAGTAATGGAAGTTGATTTAGTAGCAAAAACAAGTGAAGGTTGATGATGCCACAATCCGGCTAACTTCTCTTCGTAAAGTCTCTGATCTGTGTTTTTCCTAGGTCTCTTAGATGGCGTCGACTCTCATGACCTCCCAGGTGGAACCGGAAAAAAAAAAACACAGAAGCGGACACAAAGGTAAGTGGTGTGCGGTGTTCTGGGGTAGTTGGTGTTTAGTTATGCAGGGAGAGGGGAAAAATGCGGAAGATAGGGGTAGGGAGTGGTTATAGATAGTCCTGTTAGTGAGGGTGTGTGAGGGTTGGGGTATTTGTGATAAGAAATCTCTCTCAGTGCTGGCCCAAGTCGTGATTCACTTATATATCCTTTTTCTCAGTGACTCCCTTCACACATGCCCCCCCTCCCCTCTGTTTCTCCTCCTTCTCTCCCTTGTGCTCGATAAAACAAACAGGGATTTCGCTGTCCTTGTAACAAGGACCGTACCTTGTTAAGCCACGACCCTCCAGGGTCGTGGCGGAAAATGCTTGTCTCCGGGCCTCGGCTCTCTCCTTCTGCGCGTCCTCCCTGGTTTTCCTGAGCGTCGTCTGCTTCGGTCTTCTCCTGTCGTGGCGTCTCCTTCTCCTCCTCTCCCGGTGGCGTTCTCCGAGAGAACTCCTTCCTCTCCGCTCCTGAGTCCGTTGTCCCTTTTTGTGACGGGACCCAGAAATCCGCGTAGCGTGCGTCTGTAGGTGTTCCCATGTTTCCATGGGAACGCGTGAGTCCTTCGGCTGAGGCGCGCAAAAGGCTCCAGTCCGAGGAGTCGGTAGGCATGGTCGAGGAGACCTGTCTACATACCCCATGTAAACCATACCTGTAATGCATGCACCACCCCCCACCCCACCCACACCCACCAGGACCAACACCCCACCCAGGCATCAGCCATCAAATCCACCCCCTGCATGACCACAAACCCACAAACAGGCCCACATCCCTCCCCCTGTGCACAGTCACCTACCCCTGCAGGTACCCACAATGGAACGACACCCCCCACCACAATGCAACCCCACAGTTGACGCTAAATGCAGTGTCAACCTCACAAAGGCACCCTGTAAGGCCACTGAAAGTAACCCCAGCACAAAATATCCCAGTCCTGTTCACCTCAAATGTTCATGCAGCTGTAGCAGACATGTCTATGTCCCCCAACAGGCACCACCACCCATGCAACCCTAACGGACGGGACAAGGAGTGCCACTGCCCCCCAGGGAGACAGAGGAATCTCACAGGACACTAGTGAAGGATCCCTGGACACTGATGAGCAGGCAGGCCCCTCACACAGTCCTGGACTTTCACCATGAAACAGCCCCACCCAGGAAACCACTGTCACCCCTACCACCCAGTCAAGACCAGTAGCCCCGGACAAGTGTCCCCACACCAGTGTATCCAGACCACAGACTGTTAGAACACAGGTACAGAGGCCACAGTCTCCCACTCCCAACATGCAGGAAGGCGAGGGCCCCATTACAAGTGATACTGCCAGACCTGTGCAGGGGACACAGGCACAGGAAGCTAGGGCAAGTGCAAGGGTGGCAGTGGGCCAGGGGGGAGGCCACAGGATGAATGCAGCAGCCCAGGACATGATATCAGGGGTATTGGGGACCTCTCAGCATACCCATGACAGGTTGGCACAGATTATGTCCACCCTGGAGCACAGTCAGAGGATGCAGCAGGAACACCACCAACAGGCCATGGAGCAGTGGAAACAGCACAACGCCACAATGGCCACCATAGCAGGAGCACTGCTGCAGCTGGTCCAAAACCAGTCTGACACCTACACAGGACAAGAGGCCCCCACTACAGCACCGGACACCCACCATGAGAATACGCCATCAGCAGATACATCCCAGGAACTATTCACTCACTTCAACCAATAAAACACATATCATACCTGTAACACTGTCCCTTGTGCTAAATTGTGAACAAAGTGAAATATGGATGCAACTGGCTGATAACTACTTTATTGTCAAATCTGTGCATGAAGGGATTCCTGTGTGCCTAGATGTTGGCAATAAGTAAATGCATAAAAGTTTGATCTGTACCCTGCAGAAGTGGACCATGTTACACCTATCATTATCAACCCCACTATATGACTGAGCACACTGCCAGTATGTGTCACAAACCCCAATGTCAGGCCCAAGACCCACACAGTTACTGGAAGTAGAGTTGTATCAGTTGGGTCCTGGAATTGACATCTTCCCCTTCCTCATCATCACCATCACTCTCCTCACCTCTCTGAGGTAGCTGGTCAGGACATACAGCACCCTCCACCTCCAAGAGGGGGATGGAAAGTCTCACTGCCGCATTGTGCAGCATGCAGCAGGCCACCACTAATCTACACACCTTTTCAGGCCCATAGGCCAGGGAACCCCAAGAGACATGTAGACAACGAAATCTAGCCATCAGGAGACTTATAGTTTGCTCTATCACCCTCCTACTAAGTCCATGGGCCTCATTGTAATTCCTCTCTGCATCCGTCCTGGGATTCCTCACTAGTGTCAGGAGCCAACGCAAGTTTGGATAACCAGAATCACCTAGAAAAAGGTGCAATACAGAGCCGTCATTGTTATGCCCCTTAGTGCCTGGCTGTCTGCTATGTGTCAGTTAGTGACAGGCACACTTACCTATGATCCACCACCCTCTATCCTCTTGGAGTTGTTCCATCCTGTGTGGCACACTACTGTTCCTCAACAAAAAGGAATCATGGACTGAACCTGGGAACATGGCATTCACATGTGAGATGTACTGGTCTGCAGTACATACCAATTGGATGTTCATGGAGTGAAAGTTATTTCTGTTTCTGTACACCTGTTCACTCACTCTTGGGGGGATGATCGGTATGTGGGTGCCATCGATGGCACCTATAACATGGGGTATGTTGGTAAAGGCATGTAATTCCGACTTGATGGCAGTGAGGTCAGTACTTTGGGGGAAACCTCAGATAGGACTGCAGGTGTCGTACAAAGGCATTCAGAAATCTTGTCAGTACTATGCTGAACATTGGCTGTGAAAATCCAATACCCATGCCCACTGTCACTTGAAATGATCCCGTGGCCAGGAAATGGAGTGCGGAGAGCACCTGCACTTCAGTAGGGGTGGCATGCTGATTATGATTTCCCGGAGTTAGTGCAGGATCCAGTAAAGCACAAAGTTCCTGAATTGTTGCACATGTTAGTCGGTAATTGATTATGATCTGATGCTCCACTATGGTCCTCATATCCACGAGTGGTCTGTACATCGATGGTGACTTTCTCGCCACAAGGGTCGGTACCTACTAGGGGTTTCAAAAAGGTGTGATGAAGACACATACATAGGCACACATTTCATCATTTGTGCACTGCATAGTTCATTGTAGTGACTCTACATTAACTGCTTCCTGACAGATCTATATCTACATCACAATGAGGGAACAGAGTATTTCATGTGTGGTATATTACATAATGGACAAATGCTTAGGTGCTTCATGTGGCTAGTAGGGCCTGCATTGTGCAAAGTTTTATTTATAGATGCGTAGTTACTGCCAAAATGTCTGCCCACTGTAATCCAGGCCTTTCCTTGTGGAAGTGACCTCATACCGCTAGCGGTTGACGTCACAGCGTAAGGCGGTGTTTACTGCTGTTCCCACCGTCATTGGTTAACATGGATGCCAATGGGGAATCCTGGCATATCATGATCACCGCCGGCGGTGACGGTGCACACCGCCGCGGAACGTACGCGAGTTCGTCATCAATTATTCACTTGACTCCCTGATGTCGTGCGGACAGGTACTCTACTGTGTGTACTGCTGTGGCCTGCCTCTGGCAATGGATGTGGCTCATGTTGCAGGGGAAAGGGCCCCAGCCTTCACACAGGAGGAACTGGAGAGGCTAGTGGACGGGGTCCTGCCCCTTTACTCAAAACTGTATGGACGGCCAGAGGTAGGGGTGAGTCTGGGTTTGGGGGTGGCACTGTTTGGGTGTAATGGATGGTGATGAATGGACATATGTGTGCACCTCTGAGCCTGCATGGGCCGTGGTACATGGCATGGTGCGTGCGTATGGCCTGTAAGTCTGAGAGTACTGTCCGTCGCATAGTAGACAATTAGCCAGCTGTACCTATCCTGCAAGTGCCTGACCTCTGTGTTCCATATCTGTGTCACACTTTTAGGTCTGCGTCTACCAGAAGAGGGCGCTTTGGCATGCCATCGCCAAGGAGGTGCAGACCCTGGGGGCCTACAACCGGCGGAATACCCACTGCAGAAAGAGGTGGGAGGACCTGCGGCGCTGGGCGCATAAGATCTGTGAAGCCCAGCTGGCGGTAGCGTACCCAGACATGGATGGGCGCTTGAAGACTGCACAGCAGTCACAAGGGGGTGAGTACTCATTTCACAAACTTCAGTCTGGAAGGATATCTGTGTGTGCATTAGGGTTCATGC
The DNA here is from genome assembly GCF_031143425.1 of Pleurodeles waltl. Lineage (NCBI taxonomy): Eukaryota > Metazoa > Chordata > Amphibia > Caudata > Salamandridae > Pleurodeles > Pleurodeles waltl. The sequence goes on from NC_090439.1 coordinate 1,173,475,226, forward strand.
GCTTAGAGGCAGGGACTCAGACTGGTGCCCATCTACTTTATGGTCCCCAAAGGGTGTAGGGGTGTCTTTGTCAGGTCTCCCACACGTCGCCTCCTTAGGTAGTCCAGGGGATGGGTGTAGAGCAGTATTCTGGTCTGTAGTCAGGGGCATGGCCATGGGCATAGTGAACGGTGCTGCCTGTTGGGTGTGTCTTCTGGGTGGGTGTATGTCTGGCCATTAGGTACCTCCATTCAGCTATTTACAATTGTCTCTCCTGTTTTGTCTCCCTGTTGGAAAATGGGTTATTGGTAGGGCAGGTAGGTACCTACACCTAGCAACAAGCCACAAACCTCCACAAAAGTACAGTTAGGTCTCAGTAAATTAATCCCAGCTCTACCCTTGGTAGCTTGGCATCGAGCGTCAAGGCTTAACTTAGGAGACAAAGTGTAAAGCATTCAAATATCACAAAACAGTAATTAAATAAAACACAGGAAACAGTTTAAAAATCCAAAACCAATTTATAAAAATAGCTTATATTTTTATCTTTAAAATGACACAAAAACGATTAAAATCGGTTCAGGGGAACCGGAGATATGAATTTTTAAAGTATTATTATTTTCTAGCGCTTAGAAACAAAAAAGCGCCAATCGGGTCATCTGGTTGCACCAGGACCGGGACAAAGTCAAACTTTCAGGCCGACCGCGATGGAGCCCTGCTCGGATACAGGTCGCGGGAAGCCTCGGTTAAAAAGTTACCTTCTGACTTAGTCTTTATTTTGAAGTTTTTCTTCACCGGGACGAACCTGCCAGTTGGATCCGACCTCCTGGAGCCCTTGTCCGGATACGCGAAGTCGGTTTCCTCGGTGGTGATTTCTACCTTCGGACTTAGTCGTTTTTTCGAGATGAAAATCCTTCGACCGGGGTAAACCTGGATCTTGATCCGACGTCCGTGGAGCCCTTCTCGGATACGATGGCTGGAAGGTCCCGGTCAACTTTTTACGTTCGGACTTAGTCTTTTTTTCGGATGTTTTTCTTGACCGGGACGAACCACGAAGTCAGGCCGGGTCGCGGTTGAGGCAAGCCGGCTAGAATTTCCGCGTCGAGTCGGTCACTTTATGGAGCTTTTTTCTAAAATTTCTCCAATCTTTTCCAAACTTCTGGGGCTTCACCCAGATGTTCTTTTAAGGTTCTTTTGGGGTCCACAGCTCACCCCAAGGGTCCAGAAGTTCTGTGATGGTCCTTGGGAAGTGCGGACTTCAACTCCCAGAGTGCACCTGGCGCAAACTCCTTTTTGGCCACTGGGCAGTGGTCAGCTGGTCACTTTTTCAGGAGTTGGTGCAGGGGACTCTGGTTAGCAATTTTTCACCTGTAGCAAACAGGGAGTCCCTCCTTGAACCAGTTGAAGCCAGGCAAAGTCCTTCTTGTGGTGAAGCCCAAGTGTGCAGCTGGTGCAGTCCTTCTGAGTGCAGGGTCCAGGTGCAGGCCAGGGGTCCAGCAGGGCAGTCCTTCTTCTTCTTTAGTTCCTTTCTTGTTGAATTCTGGAGGGGATCTGAGGCGTGGGTGCAGGTCTGCCAGTTTTATCCTTGCTCCTGGGTGAAAAGCAGGGGGGCCCTGGTCCTCCAATCAGGGACAGGGTCGTCCCCCTGTGATGACCACTTCCTGGGAAGTGTGGCAAAAATCCATCCCAGAAGGCAACAGTCTCTAAAAATCCAAAATGGATGAATCTGATTTTTAGAGGAGAGATCTGGCTGAGCCCACCCACTGGTGTGGCTAAAAATCATAAACACACCCCTCTCCTGCCCTCTCCTAATCTAATCAAGGGGGCACCTAGCTGTCTGGGGTTGCAGGATGTGGAGGTGTTGTTGGGTGCTCCAGATGTCCTTCTCTGCCTTTGAAGACCAGTTTGGCAGCCCTCCCCCTTCCTGCCTCACCATCTGCTGAGGGGAGATTCTCTCCCCCAAGCACATTCCTTTGTGTGAAGTCAGGCCACTTCACACCTCATTAAAGTAGCCTGGCAGAAGCTGCTGCAGGCTGGCCAATCAGAGCACAGGAGCAAAAACAATGCAGAGCTGAAATTGGCAACTTTTTAGGTAAAGTCTAAACTTTTTACCTGCACTAGTTATATTAAATCCAACAACTGGAAGTTGTGGGATTTATTATAACAATCAATTTGATACCAAATTCTTGGTATGTAACATTTAAGGAGACTTTAAAATTTAAAATAAAGTCTGCCCATTCTAGCCTATGAAGGCCATTTACTTCAATGAGGGAAAAACGAATTTGGCTGTTTTTACCTCACCAGGGCTTAAAAATCTATTTTTATAAAGTCCCTGCTTATAGTTACATGGCACCCAGCCCTAGGGGCACATAGGGCACACCTTAGGGGTGACTTATATGTAAAAATAAGGTAGTTTAAGACTTTGGAAGTACCTTTAAATCCAAAGTCGAATTTGCATATAACTTTAATTTAAAAGCAGCCAGCAAGGCAGGCTTGCTTTTAAAATGACACTGGGCACCTCAGCAATGCACCTAGGTGTGCACCACCTATGCTGTGGTCCCTAAACCTACATGCCCTACCATATACTAGGGACTTATAGGTAGGTTTACTTAGCCAATTATAATTAGCCTAATTTGCATATCCATTTTACACAGAGCACAGGCCCTGGGACTGGTTAGCAGTACCCAGGGCACCATCAGAGTCAGGAAAACACCAGCATAAAGTGGAAAATGGGGGCAAAAAGTTATGGGGCCTCTGCAATCAGCCCCAGTTTCTCACACAACCCCCCCCCAGCCCACACGCCCAGGAGACTCAGCCCAACCCTGGGAGAGTCTTCCTGGCTTGTTAGGCGAGGAAGACAGTGAAGAAAACTGGCTGTCCCTTTTGCAGGGCCTACTCTGCCTTATATCCCCCTGTCAGGGTCACTCCCTCTGGGTAGTGAAGCCATCCCAACAGTAAAAGGACCCAAGTCAAACTGAAACTTCCCTCTAGGGGGGTCTTCCTCCTCTCTCTCTGCCAACTTGGGTAGTGAGGTGCCCACCTCCCCTACTCCAAACTTTGCTAGGGCAACACCTAGCTTACCCAAAGAGGTCACCCAACACTTGAGCAACCCCACCATGACCAACAGGGTCAGGGGGCCTACTTTGCTATTGGCCTTGGGGTCTGCCTCCCAGGCCAAGTACAGTGCTGCCAGGAAGGCTAGCACCCAGCAGAGGCTACTGACAGCTGTCAGTACCCAGAACCACACCCTAAGCTCTCCACTGACAGGTGGCTGAGCTGCTTTAGGGGCATCTTTGGGGTCCTGGCACCCCTCTTGCTGTCTAGAGTGGGGGGCTACCACCTCCTGTGGCAGACACCCTCCTTCCACTCTCCCTTCTGTCAGTGCAGGGGCAACACCCTGCATCTGGACAGCTGCCTGACTACTCAGGACTTCCTTGGGGTCAGGTGAGGCCTCACCAGTGCCAACTCTGGGCTCCCCCCCTACTGGGGCAGAAGGCCTTTGGCTCCCTGGAACTCTCTTTAAGAGTGGCCTACCCTTCCTTTTCTTCTTTCCTTTTCTTGGGGACCCCTGTCTCCTAACTGTAGGGACTGACTCCCCAGGACTTTGGGTTGGGGGGGCGCCCTGGGCGACCACCCCATCTGTGACCAGACTCACCTCTGGGAGGTCATTGCCCAGGATACAATCTAGGGGAAGGTCAGCACTGACTACCACCCTAATCCAGTCAAGGATACCCTCCCTCTCTAGGGGCACTATGGCTACAGGTTTGGAGGTGACCTCCCCTGTGGCTATCCTGACTTTCTTTGTCTTTCCTGGGACATACATGTCTGGGGTCACTAACCGGTCACTCACTACAGTGTGACTGGCACAGGTGTCTCTCAGGCCAGTGGTAGGGATCCCATTCACTTGAATGTGGTGGAAGTGCCTACTCCCACCCTCAGGGATCACCAGCTTACCATCTGGTCCTGTCTCCCAGCACAATGCTAGGAGGACTTCATCATCTGAGGAATCCTCCTCTATGGCTACACTGGACAGCCCAGTGCTAACCACCTTCTTTGGACAGGCTGCATCTCCTCTGAAGTGACCTGTCTGCTGACAGTCAAAGCAAGCCCTACTGTCCAAGAGCTTTTTTAACCCTGGGTCTCCCTGTCTCTGCATGTCAGAGTGGGAGTGGGATTTACTCTCCTCCTTCTTAGGGTTCTGGGGTACAGAGGGAGTCTCTGTGGTGGGCTTACCACCTCCCTCCTTAGGTTTTTGGGGACCTGTCCCCCCCTTCTTGGAGTCTCCCCCCTGGGACTTGACAACCACCCTGGTTCTCAACCACTCATCAGCTGCCTCCCCTAGCTCTCTAGGGTTGGTCAGCTTAGAGTCCACTAGATGCTGGCGTAACCTTTCTTGGATACAATTGGTCAAGATGTGCTCTCTCATGATCAGATTGTATAACCCCTCATAAGTATTTACTTTGTTGCCAATAATCCAGCCCTCTAGTGCCTTTAGTGAGGTGTCCACAAAGTCAACCCAAGACTGGGTACTGACCTTCTGGGTGTCCCTGAACTTCATTCTATATTGCTCTGGGGTCAGACCAAACTTCTTGACTAAGCACCTCTTCATACTAGGGTATGAATCTGCCTCCTCCCCCCTTAAGGTCAGAAGCCTATCCCTCCCTGAGTTGGGGACCAACTCCCACAAAAGGGAACCCCAGTATTGAGGCTTAACCCTTCTCATTTGGAGTGCCCTCTCAAAGGCCCCTAGCCACTTATCTATGTCATCCCCCTCTATATAAGCAGGAACTACCCCCTTGGGTAATCTGGGGCAAACTCCCCCACCCATGGACACCTCAGCTTCTTTATCGCTGCTTCCATCTCTTTTTTCTTTGTATGCCCACTTTTTCTTCTCTAGGGCCAGCTTCTCTGCTTCCAAAGCTATGTAGGCTAGCTGGGCTTCCAGCTCTCTTTCCCTGATGGATGGGTTCTCTCCTCCTGAAAGGACCCTCTTCCTACCACTAGCTTTGGGTCTGCCCCTAGTGACTGTGTCCAGTGAGGACCGTTCCTCCTCTTCCTCACTTGGGGTCTGATGCCTTTCCTCCCCTGAGTGGTTAGAGTTAGCATCATCCTCTTTTGGTTCCTCCTCTGGAGCTTCCTCTGTCTCTACCTCTTGGGCCTCAGCCCATGCTGTCAGGGATTTAATCAGGATTTCCTTCCTGAGATTAGCGGTTGCAGGCAACCCCCTCTCAATACACAACCCCCTAAGCTGGACTACTGTCAGTGTGGGTAGGCTAGCCAGATCAAGCTCCATGGTTCCCTAGTTTTGTGTCAACAAAAACTTTTTGCAAAAATTGGAAACAAGAATTTAGAAAAATTACAAAAATTCAATAATTGAAATTAATCCAAATTAATTACAAAAAAAAAAATTAAAATTAAAAATTAAAAACAATTTTTGCACTAGGACAATTTAAAGGATTTTTAATTTGTTTTTTCTAAAACTGTAACGTGATATTGAACACAAGTACAGGATCCCGTCGCTGCTTCCAATTATGTTGGAAAATGGGTTATTGGTAGGGCAGGTAGGTACCTACACCTAGCAACAAGCCACAAACCTCCACAAAAGTACAGTTAGGTCTCAGTAAATTAATCCCAGCTCTACCCTTGGTAGCTTGGCATCGAGCGTCAAGGCTTAACTTAGGAGACAAAGTGTAAAGCATTCAAATATCACAAAACAGTAATTAAATAAAACACAGGAAACAGTTTAAAAATCCAAAACCAATTTATAAAAATAGCTTATATTTTTATCTTTAAAATGACACAAAAACGATTAAAATCGGTTCAGGGGAACCGGAGATATGAATTTTTAAAGTATTATTATTTTCTAGCGCTTAGAAACAAAAAAGCGCCAATCGGGTCATCTGGTTGCACCAGGACCGGGACAAAGTCAAACTTTCAGGCCGACCGCGATGGAGCCCTGCTCGGATACAGGTCGCGGGAAGCCTCGGTTAAAAAGTTACCTTCTGACTTAGTCTTTATTTTGAAGTTTTTCTTCACCGGGACGAACCTGCCAGTTGGATCCGACCTCCTGGAGCCCTTGTCCGGATACGCGAAGTCGGTTTCCTCGGTGGTGATTTCTACCTTCGGACTTAGTCGTTTTTTCGAGATGAAAATCCTTCGACCGGGGTAAACCTGGATCTTGATCCGACGTCCGTGGAGCCCTTCTCGGATACGATGGCTGGAAGGTCCCGGTCAACTTTTTACGTTCGGACTTAGTCTTTTTTTCGGATGTTTTTCTTGACCGGGACGAACCACGAAGTCAGGCCGGGTCGCGGTTGAGGCAAGCCGGCTAGAATTTCCGCGTCGAGTCGGTCACTTTATGGAGCTTTTTTCTAAAATTTCTCCAATCTTTTCCAAACTTCTGGGGCTTCACCCAGATGTTCTTTTAAGGTTCTTTTGGGGTCCACAGCTCACCCCAAGGGTCCAGAAGTTCTGTGATGGTCCTTGGGAAGTGCGGACTTCAACTCCCAGAGTGCACCTGGCGCAAACTCCTTTTTGGCCACTGGGCAGTGGTCAGCTGGTCACTTTTTCAGGAGTTGGTGCAGGGGACTCTGGTTAGCAATTTTTCACCTGTAGCAAACAGGGAGTCCCTCCTTGAACCAGTTGAAGCCAGGCAAAGTCCTTCTTGTGGTGAAGCCCAAGTGTGCAGCTGGTGCAGTCCTTCTGAGTGCAGGGTCCAGGTGCAGGCCAGGGGTCCAGCAGGGCAGTCCTTCTTCTTCTTTAGTTCCTTTCTTGTTGAATTCTGGAGGGGATCTGAGGCGTGGGTGCAGGTCTGCCAGTTTTATCCTTGCTCCTGGGTGAAAAGCAGGGGGGCCCTGGTCCTCCAATCAGGGACAGGGTCGTCCCCCTGTGATGACCACTTCCTGGGAAGTGTGGCAAAAATCCATCCCAGAAGGCAACAGTCTCTAAAAATCCAAAATGGATGAATCTGATTTTTAGAGGAGAGATCTGGCTGAGCCCACCCACTGGTGTGGCTAAAAATCATAAACACACCCCTCTCCTGCCCTCTCCTAATCTAATCAAGGGGGCACCTAGCTGTCTGGGGTTGCAGGATGTGGAGGTGTTGTTGGGTGCTCCAGATGTCCTTCTCTGCCTTTGAAGACCAGTTTGGCAGCCCTCCCCCTTCCTGCCTCACCATCTGCTGAGGGGAGATTCTCTCCCCCAAGCACATTCCTTTGTGTGAAGTCAGGCCACTTCACACCTCATTAAAGTAGCCTGGCAGAAGCTGCTGCAGGCTGGCCAATCAGAGCACAGGAGCAAAAACAATGCAGAGCTGAAATTGGCAACTTTTTAGGTAAAGTCTAAACTTTTTACCTGCACTAGTTATATTAAATCCAACAACTGGAAGTTGTGGGATTTATTATAACAATCAATTTGATACCAAATTCTTGGTATGTAACATTTAAGGAGACTTTAAAATTTAAAATAAAGTCTGCCCATTCTAGCCTATGAAGGCCATTTACTTCAATGAGGGAAAAACGAATTTGGCTGTTTTTACCTCACCAGGGCTTAAAAATCTATTTTTATAAAGTCCCTGCTTATAGTTACATGGCACCCAGCCCTAGGGGCACATAGGGCACACCTTAGGGGTGACTTATATGTAAAAATAAGGTAGTTTAAGACTTTGGAAGTACCTTTAAATCCAAAGTCGAATTTGCATATAACTTTAATTTAAAAGCAGCCAGCAAGGCAGGCTTGCTTTTAAAATGACACTGGGCACCTCAGCAATGCACCTAGGTGTGCACCACCTATGCTGTGGTCCCTAAACCTACATGCCCTACCATATACTAGGGACTTATAGGTAGGTTTACTTAGCCAATTATAATTAGCCTAATTTGCATATCCATTTTACACAGAGCACAGGCCCTGGGACTGGTTAGCAGTACCCAGGGCACCATCAGAGTCAGGAAAACACCAGCATAAAGTGGAAAATGGGGGCAAAAAGTTATGGGGCCTCTGCAATCAGCCCCAGTTTCTCACACAACCCCCCCCCAGCCCACACGCCCAGGAGACTCAGCCCAACCCTGGGAGAGTCTTCCTGGCTTGTTAGGCGAGGAAGACAGTGAAGAAAACTGGCTGTCCCTTTTGCAGGGCCTACTCTGCCTTATATCCCCCTGTCAGGGTCACTCCCTCTGGGTAGTGAAGCCATCCCAACAGTAAAAGGACCCAAGTCAAACTGAAACTTCCCTCTAGGGGGGTCTTCCTCCTCTCTCTCTGCCAACTTGGGTAGTGAGGTGCCCACCTCCCCTACTCCAAACTTTGCTAGGGCAACACCTAGCTTACCCAAAGAGGTCACCCAACACTTGAGCAACCCCACCATGACCAACAGGGTCAGGGGGCCTACTTTGCTATTGGCCTTGGGGTCTGCCTCCCAGGCCAAGTACAGTGCTGCCAGGAAGGCTAGCACCCAGCAGAGGCTACTGACAGCTGTCAGTACCCAGAACCACACCCTAAGCTCTCCACTGACAGGTGGCTGAGCTGCTTTAGGGGCATCTTTGGGGTCCTGGCACCCCTCTTGCTGTCTAGAGTGGGGGGCTACCACCTCCTGTGGCAGACACCCTCCTTCCACTCTCCCTTCTGTCAGTGCAGGGGCAACACCCTGCATCTGGACAGCTGCCTGACTACTCAGGACTTCCTTGGGGTCAGGTGAGGCCTCACCAGTGCCAACTCTGGGCTCCCCCCCTACTGGGGCAGAAGGCCTTTGGCTCCCTGGAACTCTCTTTAAGAGTGGCCTACCCTTCCTTTTCTTCTTTCCTTTTCTTGGGGACCCCTGTCTCCTAACTGTAGGGACTGACTCCCCAGGACTTTGGGTTGGGGGGGCGCCCTGGGCGACCACCCCATCTGTGACCAGACTCACCTCTGGGAGGTCATTGCCCAGGATACAATCTAGGGGAAGGTCAGCACTGACTACCACCCTAATCCAGTCAAGGATACCCTCCCTCTCTAGGGGCACTATGGCTACAGGTTTGGAGGTGACCTCCCCTGTGGCTATCCTGACTTTCTTTGTCTTTCCTGGGACATACATGTCTGGGGTCACTAACCGGTCACTCACTACAGTGTGACTGGCACAGGTGTCTCTCAGGCCAGTGGTAGGGATCCCATTCACTTGAATGTGGTGGAAGTGCCTACTCCCACCCTCAGGGATCACCAGCTTACCATCTGGTCCTGTCTCCCAGCACAATGCTAGGAGGACTTCATCATCTGAGGAATCCTCCTCTATGGCTACACTGGACAGCCCAGTGCTAACCACCTTCTTTGGACAGGCTGCATCTCCTCTGAAGTGACCTGTCTGCTGACAGTCAAAGCAAGCCCTACTGTCCAAGAGCTTTTTTAACCCTGGGTCTCCCTGTCTCTGCATGTCAGAGTGGGAGTGGGATTTACTCTCCTCCTTCTTAGGGTTCTGGGGTACAGAGGGAGTCTCTGTGGTGGGCTTACCACCTCCCTCCTTAGGTTTTTGGGGACCTGTCCCCCCCTTCTTGGAGTCTCCCCCCTGGGACTTGACAACCACCCTGGTTCTCAACCACTCATCAGCTGCCTCCCCTAGCTCTCTAGGGTTGGTCAGCTTAGAGTCCACTAGATGCTGGCGTAACCTTTCTTGGATACAATTGGTCAAGATGTGCTCTCTCATGATCAGATTGTATAACCCCTCATAAGTATTTACTTTGTTGCCAATAATCCAGCCCTCTAGTGCCTTTAGTGAGGTGTCCACAAAGTCAACCCAAGACTGGGTACTGACCTTCTGGGTGTCCCTGAACTTCATTCTATATTGCTCTGGGGTCAGACCAAACTTCTTGACTAAGCACCTCTTCATACTAGGGTATGAATCTGCCTCCTCCCCCCTTAAGGTCAGAAGCCTATCCCTCCCTGAGTTGGGGACCAACTCCCACAAAAGGGAACCCCAGTATTGAGGCTTAACCCTTCTCATTTGGAGTGCCCTCTCAAAGGCCCCTAGCCACTTATCTATGTCATCCCCCTCTATATAAGCAGGAACTACCCCCTTGGGTAATCTGGGGCAAACTCCCCCACCCATGGACACCTCAGCTTCTTTATCGCTGCTTCCATCTCTTTTTTCTTTGTATGCCCACTTTTTCTTCTCTAGGGCCAGCTTCTCTGCTTCCAAAGCTATGTAGGCTAGCTGGGCTTCCAGCTCTCTTTCCCTGATGGATGGGTTCTCTCCTCCTGAAAGGACCCTCTTCCTACCACTAGCTTTGGGTCTGCCCCTAGTGACTGTGTCCAGTGAGGACCGTTCCTCCTCTTCCTCACTTGGGGTCTGATGCCTTTCCTCCCCTGAGTGGTTAGAGTTAGCATCATCCTCTTTTGGTTCCTCCTCTGGAGCTTCCTCTGTCTCTACCTCTTGGGCCTCAGCCCATGCTGTCAGGGATTTAATCAGGATTTCCTTCCTGAGATTAGCGGTTGCAGGCAACCCCCTCTCAATACACAACCCCCTAAGCTGGACTACTGTCAGTGTGGGTAGGCTAGCCAGATCAAGCTCCATGGTTCCCTAGTTTTGTGTCAACAAAAACTTTTTGCAAAAATTGGAAACAAGAATTTAGAAAAATTACAAAAATTCAATAATTGAAATTAATCCAAATTAATTACAAAAAAAAAAATTAAAATTAAAAATTAAAAACAATTTTTGCACTAGGACAATTTAAAGGATTTTTAATTTGTTTTTTCTAAAACTGTAACGTGATATTGAACACAAGTACAGGATCCCGTCGCTGCTTCCAATTATGTTGGAAAATGGGTTATTGGTAGGGCAGGTAGGTACCTACACCTAGCAACAAGCCACAAACCTCCACAAAAGTACAGTTAGGTCTCAGTAAATTAATCCCAGCTCTACCCTTGGTAGCTTGGCATCGAGCGTCAAGGCTTAACTTAGGAGACAAAGTGTAAAGCATTCAAATATCACAAAACAGTAATTAAATAAAACACAGGAAACAGTTTAAAAATCCAAAACCAATTTATAAAAATAGCTTATATTTTTATCTTTAAAATGACACAAAAACGATTAAAATCGGTTCAGGGGAACCGGAGATATGAATTTTTAAAGTATTATTATTTTCTAGCGCTTAGAAACAAAAAAGCGCCAATCGGGTCATCTGGTTGCACCAGGACCGGGACAAAGTCAAACTTTCAGGCCGACCGCGATGGAGCCCTGCTCGGATACAGGTCGCGGGAAGCCTCGGTTAAAAAGTTACCTTCTGACTTAGTCTTTATTTTGAAGTTTTTCTTCACCGGGACGAACCTGCCAGTTGGATCCGACCTCCTGGAGCCCTTGTCCGGATACGCGAAGTCGGTTTCCTCGGTGGTGATTTCTACCTTCGGACTTAGTCGTTTTTTCGAGATGAAAATCCTTCGACCGGGGTAAACCTGGATCTTGATCCGACGTCCGTGGAGCCCTTCTCGGATACGATGGCTGGAAGGTCCCGGTCAACTTTTTACGTTCGGACTTAGTCTTTTTTTCGGATGTTTTTCTTGACCGGGACGAACCACGAAGTCAGGCCGGGTCGCGGTTGAGGCAAGCCGGCTAGAATTTCCGCGTCGAGTCGGTCACTTTATGGAGCTTTTTTCTAAAATTTCTCCAATCTTTTCCAAACTTCTGGGGCTTCACCCAGATGTTCTTTTAAGGTTCTTTTGGGGTCCACAGCTCACCCCAAGGGTCCAGAAGTTCTGTGATGGTCCTTGGGAAGTGCGGACTTCAACTCCCAGAGTGCACCTGGCGCAAACTCCTTTTTGGCCACTGGGCAGTGGTCAGCTGGTCACTTTTTCAGGAGTTGGTGCAGGGGACTCTGGTTAGCAATTTTTCACCTGTAGCAAACAGGGAGTCCCTCCTTGAACCAGTTGAAGCCAGGCAAAGTCCTTCTTGTGGTGAAGCCCAAGTGTGCAGCTGGTGCAGTCCTTCTGAGTGCAGGGTCCAGGTGCAGGCCAGGGGTCCAGCAGGGCAGTCCTTCTTCTTCTTTAGTTCCTTTCTTGTTGAATTCTGGAGGGAATCTGAGGCGTGGGTGCAGGTCTGCCAGTTTTATCCTTGCTCCTGGGTGAAAAGCAGGGGGGCCCTGGTCCTCCAATCAGGGACAGGGTCGTCCCCGTGTGATGACCACTTCCTGGGAAGTGTGGCAAAAATCCATCCCAGAAGGCAACAGTCTCTAAAAATCCAAAATGGATGAATCTGATTTTTAGAGGAGAGATCTGGCTGAGCCCACCCACTGGTGTGGCTAAAAATCATAAACACACCCCTCTCCTGCCCTCTCCTAATCTAATCAAGGGGGCACCTAGCTGTCTGGGGTTGCAGGATGTGGAGGTGTTGTTGGGTGCTCCAGATGTCCTTCTCTGCCTTTGAAGACCAGTTTGGCAGCCCTCCCCCTTCCTGCCTCACCATCTGCTGAGGGGAGATTCTCTCCCCCAAGCACATTCCTTTGTGTGAAGTCAGGCCACTTCACACCTCATTAAAGTAGCCTGGCAGAAGCTGCTGCAGGCTGGCCAATCAGAGCACAGGAGCAAAAACAATGCAGAGCTGAAATTGGCAACTTTTTAGGTAAAGTCTAAACTTTTTACCTGCACTAGTTATATTAAATCCAACAACTGGAAGTTGTGGGATTTATTATAACAATCAATTTGATACCAAATTCTTGGTATGTAACATTTAAGGAGACTTTAAAATTTAAAATAAAGTCTGCCCATTCTAGCCTATGAAGGCCATTTACTTCAATGAGGGAAAAACTAATTTGGCTGTTTTTACCTCACCAGGGCTTATAAATTTATTTTTATAAAGTCCCTGCTTATAGTTACATGGCACCCAGCCCTAGGGGCACATAGGGCACACCTTAGGGGTGACTTATATGTAAAAATAAGGTAGTTTAAGACTTTGGAAGTACCTTTAATTCCAAAGTCGAATTTGCATATAACTTTAATTTAAAAGCAGCCAGCAAGGCAGGCTTGCTTTTAAAATGACACTGGGCACCTCAGCAATGCACCTAGGTGTGCACCACCTATGCTGTGGTCCCTAAACCTACATGCCCTACCATATACTAGGGACTTATAGGTAGGTTTACTTAGCCAATTATAATTAGCCTAATTTGCATATCCATTTTACACAGAGCACAGGCCCTGGGACTGGTTAGCAGTACCCAGGGCACCATCAGAGTCAGGAAAACACCAGCATAAAGTGGAAAATGGGGGCAAAAAGTTATGGGGCCTCTGCATTCAGCCCCAGTTTCTCACACTCCCCATCCCTGTTCTCTGGTGTTGGTTTGGTACAGCAGCAACATCTGGCGAGGGAGCTGAGGCACCGGCAAGTGGGGAAGCAGCGGCCCACGTATCCTCGGAGGCAGAGACATCCGACGCCCAGGGGACCAGTGGGTGGGAGGGTGAGGGGAGTTGCACGGGGGAGGCAACTACCACAGGAGGTAGTGACCCCGAGACCTCCTCCAATGGGGGCTCCCCAGCGGTGGCGAACCCTAGTGGCCACACCACTACAGTGACATCTTCCGCCACCCCCCATTCCATCACCACCCTCCCTTCTGCTACCCACCGAGTTGCCTGTGCCTGCTCACCCAGAAAGTTAGGCGTCTCCTTCGCCCCAGGCACCTACTCCCCTGCCCCAGTCTGTAGGGCAGACAACCATTGTCAATGCCATCCAGGGGCTAGCATCAGAGGTGCAGTAGACAAATGCCTATCTGGATGGCATTCACTGTGCCGTGTCTGCCCGACAGAGATCTTTTCAGGCTCTGACCTCCTCTTGGATGGCAGCCAGTTTCCCTGGCCATTCCATCCCCCCTCCAACCTCCTCTACCCCTTCCAGCACCCCACTCCCTTCACCTGTCCAAGGCACACATTAAGACACGCAGTCAAGCACATCAACACACAAGAAGCACACTTCTAAACACAAGCACCACACCTCCCACCACAAGCATTCACACAGCCAACAGACACATGCACACACAACAACATCCACTTCCCCCAGTGTGCCCACCTCTTCTGCCTCCCCATCTGTCCCCTCTGCATCCACACCCTCATGCACTGCACCTTCAGTCACTGTTGCTGCTCCTCTTACTGCATTCACCACAATAGCAGACATCCATACATGCAACCATGCACCACACCTGCACTCACCACAACTACTGTAGTTGACACATGCAGCACACTCAACAGACTTGCAGACACCCACACAACATAAATCCACACTAGCTGCCTGTCTTCTCCCACTGTGTCCACCCCCCCTCCAAAAACACACAAACGCACCAAGACACCCACCCATCACACATCCACCACACCACTGCATACTGTCCAGTCACCTGCACCCACTACACGCACCCCTACACCACATACATCCACTGCCTCTGCCTCCACTCCCACGCCCTCATCCAGGACCACCCCAATTGGTTCGAAGAAACTTTTCCTCTCCCGTCCTGACCTCTTCCAACCCACTGGCCCACCCCATCTTGTCCCCAAGCGTGCTCACCTCCTTGCCCTTTCCACTCCTTCCACTTCACAGCCCACCCCTCTCCGCCCTTCACATTCCTGTGCCTCTTCCCCAGAGAAACAAAGGGCCCGGGCTGAGCCTAGTCCATTTGGCTCCACCCGCTCAAAACAACCCCCCCTTCGAAGGACAAGCCAACCCCCCCACCTTCCAAACGAAATTCCAAGGCCCACCCCCGTCGCAAATCCACACCCCCACCACCCACCGTCCCTGTTCCGTGAGGTGCCTGGATGCCCCTTTGTTGCCCCATTAGGTGGAGTACCGTGCACTTGTGGGAGTCAGGTTGGATCCGGTGTGGCCCATGGCAATTGTAGCCATACGGACTGGCCATTGGCCCTGTTTGGACTTTTTGGCTCTGTGAGCTTTCATTAAATATTTCTGTGTGGCCTGTGTTTTGGCGGCACACTGTTGAACCATGGTCTTTCGTTTCATTGTTTATGGGTGTGGGCATTTGTATGTACTATGGTCAGGTTGGATTTGCCTTGTGTCGGGTAAGTACCTCTTGCAGTGGGGTGTATGACTTGTGCTGCTGTGAAGGGTTGGGGGGCGTAGCAGGGTGGGTGGAGTGGGTGGGTATGTGACTGTGCCCTTTCCTCCCTTGTTTCATAGGTTGTGGTACTAACCGTCGTAGTCTTTGTTGGCGGTCTCGATCGTGGAGGTATATGGCAAGGAACAGGACTGGCATGATCTGCAGCTCTCTATCCATGTCTGCTTCGGCGCATTGTGTGGGCCTCCGGTGAGTGTTTCCTTATATTTGGTTTATTTCCATCTGGCTTTGTGTGGTGGTGGTTCCCGCCCCGAAACTGGCGGCGGACTGGTGGTTCATTATTTGATGGGTGGGTTGGGCCTTTCCGTCGGCCTGTGGGTAGACTTTGCCGTAGTCGTCGGCACTGCTCTGCTAGCGGTGGGAGGTTTTCGTGATGCCTGTCTTTCGTTTGGTTCATTATTTGGCGGTCCGGCCCGCTCCCTCTGTTGGCGGTTTTTACCGCCACCGGCAGAGGTGTGGAACGGACCGCTGTGTTCATAATGAGGGCCATAATCTACAGAACAAAACAGTCGGGCCTGATTCACAAAGTTAAGCCTAGGCCTGAAACCTAAGTTTAGACCTGAAGTCCATTATTTCAGAGGTATAAATTCAGACTTCAGGTCTTAGTTTACCATTGTGAATTGGGCCAACAATGCCAACAATGAGGAGATGACAAAGGCTTCAGCTGGCTTTGGATGACTTAGAGCCTTGTTTCCAACTACTAGTTTACCCCTGACTTCAAGTGCCAGGCTCTTGCCAGTGGAATCGAGGTATCAGAAAAGGGATTCCATTGTACCTTAAAAGAGCAATGGTTTGAATGTGCTGTGGAATATGCCAGCTATGAGAATATGGGTCACAGCACAAAAAACATAAATAAGTGAAAGTACTACAGGGTCCTTGAGGTGCGGGTCTCTGGAGCCCCTTCAGGAGGGTAAGACTGCCCTTACCCTGATTCAAGAAACCAAGGAGCATATTTACAAGGAAGTGGCACATCATTGATGATACACCACTTTTCATGCGCCCCCCCCCCTCACAACACCATTTGTGCACCGAATTTACAATACCGTGCAACATGATGCACCTCAGACCAATACCGTCAAAAATGTTGAGGCTATTGTGGCACTTTGGAGGATGAATGCAAATAATTATGTCGCTAATCCATCAAAGTCAAGGGAGGACCATTGAATACAATGGGAGCGTCACTTTAATGGCTGCCTAAGGCAGCTATTAAAATGACACTAAAAACGGTGCAGTGAAATCTTGTAAATTTCACTGCTCCATATTTTCGGGCCCCCTAATGAGGGAAGGGCTCTGTTGCATACATTATGCCTGGCGTAAGCATAATGTGGTACAAGGGTTCTCAAAGTGGCACAAAGCATTCATTGCGCCACTTTCAAAATATGGCACAATGAAAATTCCTCTTTAATGCCACATTAGCATAAAATTATGCTAATGTGGTGCAAAGAGGCGAAAGGGGCTTGTAAATATGCCACCAAGTTTTTGTGCAACTTGTGAGAGGATACTATACTCACAAAATACTGTTCCATGCAGAATACACATCATCACAGCTACAGGGCATCTACTCAGGACACCAGGGCCCGATTCATAAAGAGAAACTTAGGCCAAAAGTCTAAGTTTAGTCCAAAAGTGTAAACTTAGACCAAAAGTCTAACTTTACTGCGAGTAAAGTTAGACTTCAAGTATAAGTTTAGACGTTTGGTCTAAACTTTGACTTTTGGTCTAAGTTTACCTTTGTAAATTGGGACCCAGATGTATGTATGTATGCATGTATTTAGATATGCATGTACATATCTATATATATATGTATGCGTGTATATTTGAGGAAATGGAGTGTATTATATAGTGTGGCTGTGTGACCTCAGCATGCAAACACTTACCAACCCCTTTAGGACCAGTAGGTTTTGTTTATCAAACTTTCAGCTCAACCCTGGGTAGCTGTGGCTCTGAGCAGTCAGGCTTACACAAAGGCACACGTGTAAAGAATTTAAACAGCACTAAAAAACTGAAGAAGAAGTAACAGAGACACTCAAGAAATCCAATACCAATTTATAAAAAATAAAGTCAATTTTCGTATAATTTTATACACCAATAAGAAAGGTCCTCGGAAAGAGTTACTTCAAGAAAAGGAGCAATCTCCAGCTCAGTTCCAGCATCAGTGGCTCGTTGATATTGACTTTCATAGAGTGTTCCTGATACAAGGGATACAGGATACAGGATGGGATACAGGATGCTGAAGATGCTCAAGGATGCTGAAGATGTTGTAGTCAATGGGGTTCTTCGTCTTGCTGCTCCTTAGCTCATAGTCTTGGTGAGGCGATCTTGGCCACAGGGGTCGACATCTCTGGAGGGAATTTTGAGCCTAGGAGAAGTCCAGTCATCACTGGATTATCAGAGGTTTCAGTGGTTCCTTTATATTGGTGATAACCTATTTTGTGGGTGACCAAGCTGCACTCTAATGTCTCTCCCAGATCCAGATTTTGGACACATTTGGAGCATGGGTATTGTTCCCTAGTGCTGCAAGGCAGCAAGGAGTGGTGATTCATAAATCTGGGTTACCAATCAGCCCCAGCAGGCTCCTTCAGCTTTTGTGGCCCTGTGCTGTGAACAGAAGGTCTGCTAATGGACCCCTGGGGCCTCCTGCTTTGGTTCAGATGAGCTCCACAAGCAGGACACATAAGGCACAGTCCTCTTCTTGTGCTAGCCACCAGGTACAGCAGGTGCAGTCCACATTGGTACAGCTTCTTTTCTCTTGGTTCTTGCAAGGCACTCCTCTTTTGCTCCTCTTCTCCAGCCCAAAGAGACCTGGGTTCTAGATGCCCTTCCTATGTCCAGTAAATGTCTTTAGGGTAAGACGGTGTCAGTAGCCAATGGGCTACTTGGTTCCTCATTCCTGATGACCACTTGCAGTGAAATGTGGCACCTGGATATGTCAGAATTCTTCATTCTGCCCAATTTCCTCATGGCAGAACTTCCCTCTTGGTGGGCAGTAACTAGAATTTAATCCATGAGGCTCCTGGTGTGTCTGTGATGGTTGTTCTTGGATTCATTTACCCCCAGTGAGTTTGCAATGGCTGGAGTTGAACGTTTGGGCATCTTGGTGTGCCTGCAGCAGCTGTGCATCTTGTTGTACCTGCAGAGGCTGGAAACTCATTCAATGAAGACTCAAGCCCAGACTTACAAAGGTGTCATGCAATGCACCCAAAGTGGAGGAGGAAAGAGAGGAGGAAAGCAACGTATCTACAGATAAATAGTAGTGTCCCTCCATCTCCTTAGATCTGATCCAGAAATTTAGTGCTGAGCGCCACACACTCACCTTTTCATCATAGTGCAAGGGTATATGTGTGAGTCTAGATTAGGTTTTGTAATGGAAGAGTACTCTTTCAGTGCAAAATACTGTGACTAGACAAGATTTTAAACTTTTCCTAATTTGTATGTGTGCTGTACAGTGCAGCACACATGTAAAGTCGGAAAAGGAGAAATAAAAACCTTTATTTTTTACGCATTCATTCCAGCAGCATTATTTTTTGCCACAAAACCCTGTCAACTAAAGATAGAAAATAGGGTTTTGCGTCAAAAAGCATGGATCGTGGCATGTGAAGGTTTGTGTACCACCCATGTAATTCCTCCTTGATGCTAAGTAACGCAAAGCACTGCTTCTTGCTCTCTTGTGTTACTTTTCTATAGAAACCAATGCAAATACCATCTTGCATTGGTTTGTAAATTACACAACAAGGTTTTGCGTCCGGTTTGCATAACTTAAGTAATGCAATTCTGACGCAACCTTTGTAAAACTTGGCCTCATTGTGTTACAAGCATTTTCCATTGTAGATTATTAGGCCCCTTCCCTCAGGTGACATCTGTTCTCCTTGGGCAAGAAGTATGAGGCAACAGTCCCAACCACTATCCTAGGTCCTTCAAGGTGAAGTTGTCTCTCTTAGAGAAGAGGTACACAAGGATTATATCTGGGCATGTAACTGACTTACATTTGGGGGTTGTAAGTACAAGTACTGAGACCTTTGTTACAGAACTTTTCGGACTAGTGGGCAGATTTTGCTCTTCTTCACTCACTTATGATCTCCAAGTGGCAATAGAAAAGCCGGGTATCACACGGGGGATGTGGGAAGATGGGCACCTGTAAATGTAATAGAAACAATACTGAAGGACATGAAGAAAGATCAGGGTTTTTCTACCTAACCACTCAGTTGCCAGTGCAAGTCTGTTCCTCTGTTCACACAAAACCCTCTAAACCATGCCTTCTGTCGCTGAATGAGCATAACTGTCACAGGTCTGTCATCACCTGGTCCACCGCAGAGCTTCCACTGGAGAGGAACTGGGAAAATTCAAACCTTGTTATTCACTGAAGCCATACTTGTCCATTTTGTGAGTTTTAGATCCAGGACCTGCAGTATAGTTTGTAAGTCTGTCCTAAACCGACTGTCCTCTCAGCAGCCGGCCCATGCTGCTACTGCTCCACACAGGAGAAAGATATGCATGCTTCAGAGATACCTGCAGATGCTGGTAATGCCTTGTGCAGGAGATAGCTACAGATGCTGTTTGTGAAGTACCATGTTAGGACACTTATGCAAGCTCAGAAACGATTATCATCTGATGAGTATGTGAGACAATTCCATTGAACTATTTTTTAGGGGTTTAAAGGATGATTTGTAAGATAGCAAGGAACGAAATGCTTTCTTACCTTTTTTATGTTTGTAATGTGAGGTTTCAAGATTATGTTTTTCTTTGAAGGAACGTATGAATCAATAAATGAATACAGTCTTAATTCACCCCCAAAGCAGTGATCTGTTGAAGGCCTCTGGGTGCCCAAGAACAGACTGCTTATCTCTCCATCTCTTTCAAATGTTTAGTGGTTGCCATGTGTCTGCCTCCTGTTTTCTGTTTCTGACACTACAAATTTTCAGGTTGAAACTAAAGGTAAATAAAGAATGTGAATAGAGGTATAAATTAAAGGACAAAGAGCAACTCTACAAATATTATTGCAATGTTGAATATTAATTGATTAAAATGACTTGGTATAATTTACCAAATATGCTCACAGACTAAAAGAAAGTATACATAAGACATATTTGAAATCCCCAAATCATGCAGAACATTACAAACAAAGGAATGTCAAAGGAATGCAAACAGGTCAGAAAACTAGAAAAGTAATCTCATCGCTATTAATGGAAAACTGCAGAAGATAAGGCATGAGAGAGCCATCAACATTTATCATCTGTTTTTATGGAAGAATGGTTCTACTGCTTTGAACAGAGCATGGAATGATCTATCACCTTCCAGGGCTTGAAGTCATGCTTGAGACTTCCAGTTCCAGATCCTGTCCTGGACTCAGACACATACATGTCATGCAAGGCGTGTGCCAATGCATAGACAGCTGTGTACACACTGTAGGTGAATCGAAAACTAAAGGCGTTGATGGTGGACAGATCATAGAGTCGGAAGGTGTCATTTCCTGAACACAGAGGAAAAAGTGGTAAATAAAGATGGACCTTATCCTCTTTAGAGATAATGTTACACCTCAACATCATAATCCAGAGTTCCCACAGGGCACGGTCATCTGGAAACTTCAAGGGATTCACATCATACAGGAAATCTTCAAATCCAAGAATCTGTCCTTCCTTGATGGAGAGAGTCAGGGTTCCATTCAGTACAGTCAGGTGATCTAAATGGGTTATCGCTCGAGAAAAGGACATATTCACTGATCCAATCCAAATTTTATTATGTACCTTTCTCCACGGCTCCCGCATGAATTGTAGTGTCATTGATGCACTGGTGCTGTAGACAATGATAACCTGAGCAGTGCAGCTCTGTACAGCAGCAACAATTGTGTCCATCCTTTTAGTTCCATGAGATTTGAAGTCTAGGGGCATTGTATAGGAAAACTCAACACAGCCTTCGCTCTGGGTGATCATCATCTTTAGCTCTCGTATCGCTGTCTCTCCGCTGTCATCATCTGAGGCCAGGATCCCCACCCAGGTCCATCCAAAGTGTTTTAGCAGCTGAGTTATTCCTTTGTACACTGACAGCTCATTCGGGACAGTCCGGAAGAAGGACGGAAATTTCAACTTGTCACTGAAGAGAGGATCGAGAGCACCAAAGCTGATCTGCAAACAAGAGTGAGAGAGCACAGGAAGCAATTAAACAAACACATTAGAATAAGCTGCAGCTGGCAAACGATCAGATCACATGATGGCACCTGGGAGGTGTCTAGTGCCCCATCAGGGATAACACATTATGCGGTTCAATGTTCCCATGCTTGAATGCTAGTAACATATTTGTAAAACAACTATTAGCCTCATTGAGTTTGTGTTTGTAATTACAGGTGTTCACCATGGACAGAATATAGGAGTAGGAGTCCCTTGCAGAAGTGTTACACTAAAAAAAGGAATCTGAAGCATTAGCAAATGCCAGACATACTCATGATGCTGAACCTGGGAATCAAAATAAACCAATAAACCAATAACATCTGATCAAATAATATCTTGAATCTTTATAGTAGGAGAAGTGGGACACACACCGGCTCATCAGAGTGAACAACACTGGGAGAGGCAGATCACCCATTGATACGTGCTTCTGGTATTGCATTATAGGCTGATCACGTGACTCCAAGTCCTTACAGACACTCTCGCCTTTATCTTGAGGCACATTCCTGCACTCTTGTTCTGCTGAGGTGCAGAGCTGTACATAGGCCAGGTAGATGGATATTTGCTACAGACCTTGGAACTTGTTGGAGGAGCTAGATGGAGACAAGCTCCTCCCATGTCAGCCATCTCAGGTTCAACTCTCTGTGGAGCTTTCTGTCATTAGCATAGCAACACGAGGAGGAATGCTTTTATCCTCCTCGTTTTCTGCTTTTTCCATGTGTGCTGCATTCCGCAGCACACATAGAAAGACCAAACTGCCATGGGTGATTGTTTATGTGCAGGAAGGAGCACACATAGAAGTGCCAAATCACCATTATAGATCTATCCCCTCAAGTCAGACACCCTTGCACTATGGTGAAGGATGCCTCAGTTGGCACAGGCAGCTTAATTCAGTGCTGTTGCAGGGGGAGACGCAGGGGTGCACCGTATTCCTCTAAATACGGCACATCCTTGCATTTTAAAAGTGGTGCACCATGGCGCTGCTATTTTTAATAAATCAGGGACACAGTGCTTAATGACAAGAAAACCTAAACAAAGCTTGTTTTTTGATTTCGGCTCCACATCAACACCAAAAATTTATCTCATATACGAAAGCAAGATTAAATCTACCATGAGAGATAAAGGAGGAAGGAGAAGCCCGCGTGGCCACTCTGTAAATGTCCACTAAGGAGACACCAGCCCATTCTGCTCAAGATGCGAACACCCCTTGTATGAGTGAAATGAACTTGGAAAGTCTTTACCCAATGCCTGGTATGCAGATGTGGGTGTGGTCTACCCCAAAAAGTCCTACACCTCAAATGTCACTTTAATAAGGGGGATTTGAGGATGGTGTTAAACCTAATTTTCATAAGTTAATGTGTTCCAGAGACAAGGAATATAAACAGCACATTAAAAATATAGTTATGTAAGAAAGAGCAGACTCATAGGATGCGTTCTAAGATGGAATTAAACAACATAAATAGAGTTATATTACAAACATTTAAAAGGTAAATTACAGAAAATGTAAAGTGCAAATGCAGTAGATCTATTTTAAATGTATAAAGTAAATGCCATGAAAGCTCTCAGTAATAGGACAATACAGAATAATAGATGCAAAATCAAAGATAGTCTATGTCCCGAATGAGCAGGAAAATCAGAAAGAAATAGGACAACATTCCTTGTATCTCACTCCCAAAGTCAAAGGTAAATATACTAAATCTTCTCATACCAAATCTGAGGATTTAATGTGGTGTGATCAAAGAATTACATCTTTACCAAATCAGAGCATTGAATTAAAGGGTGTCATGTAACCTGACTACCGAGATGGCTATCCCGATACATGGATAATGATTGGGCCCCCTCTGAGCTAGTGTCATCGGAGGTGTTAGAACAAACTAGTCACAAAACAGGGAACCGTTGAGAATGAATGTCATAATGCATGCAAGAGAAGAGCCATCTAGAATACTGAAAAAAGCAAACACAACTTGCTTGAATACATGGAGCCGAAATATCAAACAGTGAATGAGCGTGACACTTAAAACAAGATAGATTCTTAGGCCTAGCAGAGGCTTAGTTAGCAGGGAAATGTACTTTAATAGGCCTTATCAAAATTGTTTCCTATGCAATAGGATCAAGTAAGTGTACACATGTGAGTCTGAATATAGATTATTATTCTGCATACTATTAATCTAAATTTTTTACAATGCACAAAGCTAAAGTAGATTTGGATGATGAAGAACCAAAAGAATAGAAGAAGTGGTCTTACTGTCTGTATTCTGCAGATCTTTCAAGAAATACTTTCGCCTTCCTCAATAATCTCAGAAGAGGACTGGAATAACTATCTCCTGTTTGTGGAAGAGAGAGTAAATCTTTGGCAAAATGGCCAGCCCTAACTTCAAAACTACCCTTTCTTTAAAAGCCCTGAGGTAAGGAAACCTACAAAGCCAAACTCCAATCTCTCCAATTTTTAATTAAAACAGAAAAACGTACATGATGTAGAAACTCAAACTAGCAGACTCAACTGTGATGTTCTGTGTATGTGATTCTAAGTTAGAATAAGTACTTAGAAGAATAAGTATTTATATTAAGTAATTTGTTCCATGGCTGTTTGATGGTGTGCATTCTTTGTCAGTTAGTTTGGAGCTGGTGGATGAGGTGTCTCCCATTAAACTTAGTATTAGTAGCTTCTTCTAGGCGCTGCTGGTATATTTAGTTAAATGTTACACTGACGACGAGGTGCTGGACGGAATTGGATACACCGCTAAAGGGAGATGAACAAATTGGAAGAAATTGCCTGATTCCAGTAATCATCTGTGCTATGAGGAAACGAGAAAATACAAAGAGGAACTCACATTTAAAAGCAGAGTGTTGGAGTTTATTTGGAAAATGGAGTAGTTTAGTCTGAAGCTGTTTTCTAAAGATTTGCAGCTTGGGCTGTAGTGAAGTAAACTATTTTCTAGCGTTTGTGTCAATAATTTTTCAATTCCATTAAAGACAGGGAGGTGGGGATTATGCTTCTCTTTCTTGACCTTTATTTTCTTAGCAGCCAATTACACAAAACACTACAAATCCCATGAGTCAATGGGATCATCTGACCAACCACAGAGACCCCGCCTCTGCATAATAGGTAACCACATAAACAACTCCTCTTTCTTTGCACCAAGTGAAACAGTCACATTTGCAATGCACTCATACCCACCCAGAGAAAAAACTTCTAAATCCTTGAACAATAGACTCTAAAACAGAACTCTAGAGAACTCTGCAACTCCACACCGGCTAGAAGGCGACCATCTAGAGGGACCCCAGGAACACAACTCTGCTCAGCACTCGCAAACGGGAAGGCTCACTTGTCGTCATTTCCTTAAGGCAAGACCAATGACAGAGCCATAATTGTGCTTGAACTCCATGAAAATAAATTCAACAAGCATCAACAGAGGAGGGACCACTGAAATATCTACTATAGCAGTCATAATCCATAATAACGGAAAAAGCATGACAATAGATGGATATCACAGTTATATAAATAAATAACAAAAGTGTGGGTGGGATAATCCCCTCCTCAGTGTCCTTAATAGATTTGAAAAATTCTTGATGCGAATGCTAGAACATTTTCTATTCTATGTTAGTACCGGAAGCTCCGATTATCCTTGTTCAAAGCCGATCCATCACAACTGATGCAATATAAACAATAGGTTTACTATAAAAGGACTTGAATGTCGACTCAGAAGACCAATCGGCCTCTATCAAAATGCCCTCCAAACAAGAACCTAAAGCAATAGGCTTAGACACCATGGCACCTCTTGCGAAATGAGGGCCAAATTCAGCAGCATCAATACCTGCCTCATTTAACAGCCACCACATCCACCTGGCTGGAGTAGTGGAGGTGACAGGATTAAGTGGCTTCTGTAATGCAATAAGTAATTGACCTCCCATATCAGTACGAATGTCTGTCATACTCGCCGTCCCACACAGAGCTTAGGATTGTCCACAACAACAGGGTAAGATACTGACCTGGAATTGCATTTCATCCGGTGGGAAATGGAGAATGTCACTCTCTCGGGAGAAAACACTCTACCGGCTAGATCCAATGCTGTCACATCAGAAACCCATTTACATTAAATCAGGCATAGAAGCATAGTAAGCTTGGCTGAAAGCTGCTTCCTAGATAACTATTTGTTGGCTGACCAGGCTTCCAGAAATCGTAACACCACACTCGCGTTGCAAAGAGAGGAATACCTCAGATGAGGAGGACTGGATATCCATTTGAATGCTTTTAAGAAGTATACAAACAATTGGAAGCTCACCGACAGGCTTGCCATCCACAGGAAAATACCCAGCTGAGATGGCCGACCTGTGATATTAACCAATCTATTTGCTAAGCTGAGGAAGCCTCAGAAGGCAAGAAATTCAAAACCAAACTGCAGTTTGCTGAAGAGGGATCTGCATTCCATGTACTACACCAATCACACCATTGTCTCCAAGTGGAGGAATAGCGTTTGTAGGTGCCAGATGACATGGCCTTTGCAATGAAGTTGTCAGACTCCTGCGAATTACCTGGGACACACCATCTTTTCCTGAAATTCTCCACCACACAAGAGAAAGGCGTCCTGACAAGATAAAAGAATGTGGAAGGCCTGCTTGAAACAGGAGGAGATTCAGGTGAGGAATCAATATCGGGGGCAGAGCTCATTTCCAGAACAATTGGGAACCAGACTTGCACTCTCCACAGAGGAGTCACGAGAATCAGATCTGCACCCTAACGATAGGCTTGAGCCAAAATCCTGGGAATCATAATGAAGGGAGGAAAGGCGTAACCCCAGAATAGTGACCAATCCTGAAAAAAGGCATTGGTCGCAAAGGCCTCCGGATTCGGATGCCAACTGAAAAACCTGTTCAATTGACGGTTGAGATGGGACGCAAAAAGTTTTATGTCAAAGGACCCCAGAGACACTGCAAGACCCAGAATACTTTTGGATGAAACAGATACACTTTTTAGGGCACATGCCACTTCCACATAAAGTCATGAAACAGTTTATATCTTCTCAAAGTTGTGTACATTGACTCCTCAGCCCCACCTTTTCTTGTCCCAAAATCTTGTTTTCATACTGATTCTCCCTACAGGAGCTCCCCCATCTCTTTCCTCTCCAGGTTTTCTTGTGGGGTCTTCCCTTATGTTCTGTCCTTGCTACCCTCATTTGAGCTTCTGTACCTCCCATAAAAAAGTGTTGTCCTGAACCAATCTATTTGTTCTAGATGTCTCCTCACCCCCGTCTGTTTCACTGTCACTGGTCAGTGGTGCACTGAGGAAAGAATATTCTGAGCTAAGAGATCTTATCTCTTGTGTCTCCTTATCATCTGTCTGTATAAAAAAAATCATATTTCCTGGAGAAAGCAAATACCCTCCCACACCGACAATCAGCTTCATCTTTCTTCAACTTCCTCACCTTTCTTTGTTTATTCTCATCTTGATGTATCAGTAAAATATCATTAAGGATTTTGTAATACATGGTAGTAGTTTCAACCAAGTTCAATTCCTTGATTTCATCCTCTAATACGGCAATTTCTGCCTGCAATTTAGAAATGTTTCTGTTTGCATTCTCAATGAGGATGTTCATTAGTCTCAATGAGCTAGAGGTAAGCTATTTTTACCATAAATCCAAAGTACATTTACAAATCATCATAGGTTGGAATTATTTGTGACCTCAGTCCTCTTGGTATTCTATTTACTTTCACATATTGTTTCAAAGTGGCTCCCTCCCACCACTTGGACATTTCATCTTTCTTCAATTTTTCTAGTCTTATAAATTTCTGCCTCAGACCTTCATTGTGATCTTTGTACTTCTTATTGCCTCATTTACCGTACTACCCTTATCAAGAATTTTGAAAAGCTCTTCTGCCATTTTATCTCAACCCATAATGTGATCCTTGCTTGGTACTCGTATTTATAAAATCAGTAACATCTGCTGTCTGAAGCAGCCTACCTATGCAATTAGATACACAAACTTTGGGTGTTTTGCAGGTAACCAGCGCTCACAAGATGATACACCATCCGTACATATAATGAGTTTCTAATTGAGAAAATCAGTGGACTTAAATTGAAGATACACCCCATTGCCCTTCTACATTCCAAAGATTTATCATTTGCTGCCTGGTGCAGAATTAACATTGGAATCAGTGATGCAATTATTTTTGTGAAGTTGCACGATTCATAATGTTCTACTTTGGATGCCTGAACATTATCAATATGATGAATTGGTATACTTGCACTTTTTGCATGACATAGATTCAACAGTTGGGTGCTTGAAAGTTTTTATTACAAATTTGTTTTTCATATTTTATGCCACAGGATGAGATTTTGGTTGTGGTATAATGGATGTTTGTTGAATGCCTTACGAATAGAGGTCAATTTGTATTATTTTCAGCCTTGACAAAATTATGGGGTTTATCCTGTTGACGAAACATGTTTTGGCTGAAAACTGACTACAACCTATGACTGGCTGGAAACTTACTAAATATTGAAACAAAGATATTGCAGTACTTAATAATCATGAAAAGGAATGGAACTGGTCGAGAATAAAACCATCTTTGAGAAGATTTAAACTATTCAAGGACTTTATCTGGAAGTGGCCTTTGCCCTAAAAAGTGTCCCTGTTTTATATCAATCTTTGGATTGTAGCAGGGGTAAGTGGGGTGTATGATCCCATTTAGGTGACCACTTTGCTCAGTTAGAAAACTCACTATATGTACTGGTGGTGTATTATTTGTGAGTGCTGGTTACCTGCAAAACTGTCAACACCAGGACAGTGCATGCTCTACGGGCAACCAGAATGCAAAAATCCAACACTCTCAAGATAATGTAATTAATGCATTGTGATGATATGTTATTGTTTAACCTTTTGCATTGCAGAATTCAATCCTGAAGAATAATTTTTTAGGTGCTTATAAATACTGTCCATTTGCAATGTAATGCTGCAAACTTTCAGAGTGAGTCAGAGTGTGGTCCCTTTCCAGGGCCTTCTAGAAGCTTTCCCTGCAGCATGCCTGGGTGTGGTTGTGGGCTGGGCCAAGACTCTATAAAAGGGAGCCAGCCCAGCTCCACGTGCTCACTATTCAGAGGTCCCGGTGCAGAGCAGCAGCAACTTCCTGAGCTCCTGTTCTGGGGGCCTACTTTGATTTTCCAGGCCTCGCCCTTTCACTCGTTGGGTGATTCTTGATCAGGGCGGTAAGACGGAGGTTGGGCTGGGCCCCCGACTCCGTATTAATGACGCTCGAATTCTTGGGCCTAATTTTTTCTTGCTCAAACAATTTGCTCTTGTGTGTGTGAATGTGCGTTTGGACTTTTCCATTACATTTGCATGGAGGCATTCGAATCGGCAAGACGCGCAATTCTTTTCTTGTGTACTAATTCATGATATACATTGTGCGCTACCATTCCTTGGCAGTTTCATGGTGGCATTCGAATCGGGAAGACGCGCAATTCTTTTCCTTGTGTTCTAATTTATGATATTCATTGTACGCTACCATTCCTTGACAGTTACATGGTTGTTTTCGAATCGGCAAGATGCGCGATTCTTTCCTCGTGCTTAATTCATGTTGTTCATTCTTCCACAGGTATTCAGTCATCAAAAAAGTCTAGTCTTTATAAGATTCATTCATGCTTAGAGTCATAGTATAGTACTGTTTTCATGAGAGATTATTTTGATGCTTGTGTGTTTTAACCTTTTGCTTCCTACAGGTCTCCTTCCCTGCTGTTCCCTTCCTAATCCCATTTTCCCTACTTGGACTCTCTTAGACTCTGTGACAAATCTAATCAAAGTATTGGAGCTGTCTTGTGGTGGAAGTGTTGGGAGCGTGCACAGACCCAGAGGATCTGGTGACTCTGACAAAAACTCCCAAAGTTTGTGTAACTACTTTCGGATGAAGTCTCCAATTGCTCTAATCCAGAAGGTGACACAATTGCCAATCCGCTACTGAGTTATTTCAAACCTGACCGTATTCCCCCACCACTGAGATCCTGTATGAAAGGTAGAAGTGCCAAAGTCCTTGGCTATCTCCACCACAGTACGAGACCTCATCTTATACCTCACTGTGGAGATGTACATCCGAAGGAGTAAGCAACAGTCCGCCCTGACTGGCGAGAGGCTCCGGTTTGGAAAGGAGCCCGTCAGGAACTCCAGGCAATTGATGTGCAACACTAGCTCCACATGGGACCAGCGACTACCCGTGGACACAGGCCGCAATGAGCTCCACAACTCCAACAGATGGCATCGGACTCAATCACAGTGTCTGGGGAGGT
This sequence comes from Pleurodeles waltl, assembly GCF_031143425.1. Lineage (NCBI taxonomy): Eukaryota > Metazoa > Chordata > Amphibia > Caudata > Salamandridae > Pleurodeles > Pleurodeles waltl. The sequence goes on from NC_090439.1 coordinate 1,173,504,700, forward strand.
CGCAAAGATAACCCTGCCGTTCCAGGCATCCATGTGCTGCCTTAATGAGGTATGAAGTGACCTGGGCTGAGACAAAGGAACCATCTGGTTGTAGGAAAACTGCAGCAGCAGAAGCCAGAACAGGAAGGGTGCTGGGTGGCCAAACTGATTTTCAAAGGAAAGAAAGACACTTGGGACAGACCATTTCTTGCACCCCAGCCAGATGGGAGCCCCTCTAATTAGATTAGGAGAGGGGCTGGAAGGGGAACGCAGGAAAAACTTAGCCACATCTGTGGGTGGTCCTAGTCAGACCTGAACTTTTTTGAGAAACAGTGCTTGCTGGAATTGAAATCTGCCACACTTTCATAGAAAGTGGTCATCATAGGAATTGGCACCCTGCAGCTGTTGGTAAGGTTACCCCCCTGCTTGCCAGCCCAGAAACCTGGATAAATATGGAAGAGCTGTCCAGGGATTCAGATCCCTGATGAAAGAAATGCAAAGAAGATGGACAGCCCTGCTGAACCCCTGGACTATACCAAGTAGGACTGCACTCTGAAAGACTGCACATGATGCACACTCTGTGCTTAACCACAAAAAGGGCTCTGACTTGCTTTTAAAGAATCAGCAGTGGACTCCCTGTAAGCAACAGGTCAAAAGGAGCTACCAAAGTCCTTTGCATTAAGTCCTATTAGAAGAGCCCAGCTGACCAGCATCCAGTGTACTTTTAAAGATTTGACCAGGTGCATTGTTGGAATTGTAATCCCAACTCCCAAGAGCACCTCAGAGCTTCTGGAACCTTGAATTAACGTTTTGGACACTTCAAGACCCCAGACCGGCTGGAAGAAGATCTAGAAGTTTGAAGCATTTGTGAAAAAAGCTCCATGAGTTGACCAACCTGAAAAAAAGCTCCATAAGAGACAAACCCGTCAAATAAGTCCAACAACGTTGAGCCGTGATCTGGACTGAATTTCAGGTTCTGCCTCGCTGAAGATCCAGAGATTTTCACTGTCAACAAGACTTCCAAAAGTTGCCTGAAGCATCACACTGAGCTAAGCTGCCATCACCAAACTGCAAGCCGACATGAGGAGGAGAATAGCTTGACGTTGAGAGAAAAAGCTCAGAAAAAACAAAATAAGGGCTGGATTTATATATGGCGGAGGGGATTAATCCATCACAGATGTGAGGGATATCCCGTCCCCTACATTACAATCCCACAAGAGCCTATAGATCGTAATATGGATGGGCTAACCATCACTCTTGTGACTGAGTAATCCGTCCGCCAGGATCTAAATAACGACCTAAGTCTGAAGATAACATTTTGACTGGCCTACCCCTCACTGTATCCGACTTTGGGTCCATTGCAGTGGGCCTCAAACTTTGACTTTATTCAGGCCAGGCACAAAATACACTGGAAGTGACCATGATGCTTACATTTTTTATCACAGTCTCATCAATAAGTGATTCGAGAATGTCTGCTACGGGAATGGACAACTCATTGGAGAGGAAAGCAAAATTACCAATACTTTGCTTATTTTGAGATGAATGACTGAATATCAATCTCTGTGTTTGTGTTTTGATGGTGTTTTATCTGCACTTAGAGGTAGTATTTCACTCAAACATGTAGCCAGAGATGTTGCATTGTGTGATTACCTCACAGAGTCAGAAATGGAAGGGTGAAAAAATACATGGTGCGCTGCAGCATTACAAGTTGTGTCACTGTTTTGACAGCATTTGACAAACTCTGTTCCCCACAATTGTTTTGTAGCAAAAATTAAAGGAACAACCTCAAAACTGTGTGTGATGTGTGTGTTTGCAATAGTGGATCAAGGTGGGACTTTGTGTTCATTCCCTTGATTTCAAAATGTTGCAGGCAAAATCTTCACTTACAAAATACCTGTTTCACACATGGCAGTGTATCGGTTGGGTCTTGAACTTCGGAGGGCCATAAATGTGAAAGGAGCATCAAATATAATATCAATGACTATCATGCACTGAAAGTGTTGGAGTAAACACTGCAACAAGTATGTGCAGGTCACACCAGAAGAGCCAATGGCATAGATCACATTTGCCTGCAGGAGACTCTCATCTAAGTTGGGGACATTGCACAGAAATAGACCCCAATTTACCTCTAGCTGATACATAGACACATTTGCTTATTTGCCAATCTGCTGCCTAAACACATTAACCCTCGTATTGATGTGTTTGATCCCTTACATTCTGTGAAATATGTAGAAATAACCCCAAAGTTTAACAACGAGCATGTGTGAAGCAATATTTAAACATAACTAAGGCATATCAGTATCAATTAAAATGAAATTTATCTCATGATGCCAGCATGCAAATGGTACATAGATGGATATGTTGAAGTCACTGAAAATGCAATAATTGACTTGTGATGTCTGTTTTCAGGTGACCAGGGATGTGGTTTGTGGCCAAGGCTGATGACGCCATTCACTAAATCCTAGATGGAAGGACAGAAGGAATACAATACAGTTCTGTCCAAAACCCACCATGTAGTGGCGTGTATGTTTGGGTTACTAAAGTTCCACTTCAGGTATCTCGACAAGTCAGGTGCCAGACTGCTCTTCACTTGCCATGTTCAGCAAAATCACATTAGTTTGGGCAATATTGCATAATATATGTGCAAAGACAAATGTCCTATGGGACTAGGAAAGGCAATCCCACAGGACTAGGAAGAGGATGGCGACTCTAAGAGAGAATTTGCCCACAGACTGCCAGGTCAACAGTGACGGGCCAAATTTTGGCTAATTGTTTGGCACAATAAAATGGAAATGACGTCAATAATGACAGAAACTATGTCAACTTATCATCCACTAAATATTTGTTTTGAACTCCTCCATTGTGTATGGTGTGTGTGTGTGTGTGTGTGTGTGTGTGTCACTCACATCTACTCAACTAGATGCAGGCCTCAACATATATATTTTTCATTTCTGAGCTTTTGATAAACTCAGAACAAATCAACGCAGCACGTAATGTGATGCAGTGCACTGCATGAAAGTGAGAGGGCAGTATTGCCCCATACCTTGATAGATGTGGAGCATTCCTGTCCTCCCTATGTTAAGCAGTGCAGCACATCAAATTGTATTGCTGTGTTCTGCTGCATCAAAGTGTTTTAAATGCAGAACTCAGTGCATGATAGATCGCACATCTCTTAATAAGTCAGTCCTTGAGGTAATCTTCAAATTGAAATGTGCTTCACATAAGGACAGCATTTTGCTGGTGCATGGGTTGCAGCAGCTACCAAAACAGATCATGGGAGACATCTGCTATGGCCAAAGGCCTAGTCTCACGTGCAGGTGTTGAAATAACATTTGCAAAGATTGAAATCATGCATGTGTGCGGCTCCACCAAACAGCAATGCACTTTTAGAAAGTTATCCTTTCCCAGCCTAAAGCTCCTGCAGGCTGTTTTGCATTAGCTCTGTAGCCGATGTCCACCCAGTACTTGACCTAAATCAGGTGTGAAATCCGCTGCCAGAACAGAACAAAATGGCATAGACGCAGGGAGATGTTTTGCTGTCCTTGGCAGGAAGAACAGTTGAGATGGACCCAGGAGCTTCATTTGCTTGTAAAGCAACCTGCATTTTTATAAGTAAATTTAAAGCGAGACCTGGATAACCCAAACATTTGTTTCCTCGGCCAGACTGCCACCAAACCCATTGGGAGGGGACCTGTCTCAAGAACTGGTTTTGAGTAACCACAGAGGAGAGGACTGCTCATGTTCTAGGCACACAAACTATGCATAAGGGAGGAAGTATTTCTCTACCTAAATTTTGAAATTCAGGTGCACTGTGGGATTGTTTGCAGTAGGACAAATAAAAACAGCTGTAATAGTATGTAGGGCTTCCCCTGGTAATATTCACCCCATTGGAGAGGGAAGAACCATGGGTCACCCCACCTACTAACTGGCACCTTTGGGCACCATCCTCCAGACACTTTCTGGATCTGTGGAACAACAGAAGAAGCACTGAACCTGCCATTTGAGATCTGTCAGAAGATCTGGATGGATGGATTCCCTCCCCCTTGTAATCAGGACAAAGCAGTGGTCTCCAAGGGTCAGTAGGCTGATGTCCTGTGTGGCTACAAGGACACCACAAGCTGGAAGCTTGACCAATAGCAACAAGACCTTGACTGTCTCCTACTGGTGCCCTCTTCTGGAGAGAGTTTGACTTCTTACTGCTGTCGCTGAGGTACTAGGGACCTTGGGTGTGTTTTACTGTATATTTCCTAATTACGCTGAAAAGCTGAAAGATTTTTGAACTTCCAGTCCACTGGACGATTGAGACCAGCACCACGGTCAATTCACTCAAAGGGCATGAAAGCAGGGCTGAAGAAATAGGTGTCAACCGCTTGGAGCTTCTTTGCAAAAGAAAATCCACTTCAGTAGGACCTCACCGAAAAGATGACTTTCTAGGCCACAACCTGCAACCTTACCTGACTGGAGGATTTTAGCTTCCATTTCAGAGACTAAGGGACTCATCATGAGTTTGTGGTCCCACCACGGGACTGCCAAACTTGCTGCGAGGATGCCACCACCATAGCAGTGACGCCCCTCCCGAGCATATTACAATGTTTCCACTGGGTTGACTGGTGGGAACATTGTAATACACGGTTCCCAACAGGCTGCCAGACGGGAACAGTGCTACGACCTCAGCTCCCGTATATCGCAGCACTCCAGCACCCACAGAAAGCGCACTGTCTGCAAAGCAGACAGTGTGCATTCCGACAGTGCTGGTCAGGGAAGCCATTGCAGTTCTCATGCCATGGGAAGTGCAAGGGCCCCTCTGTGGGCACTGGCTTTCAGCCAGACTTTTCATGGCAGGGTCCCTGCCATGGAAAGGATGGTGGAAAGCTGAGTTGTAATCAGCCAGGTGGCGCTGAGTTCAGTGCTGCCCTGGCTGAGTGCAACTCAGGACACCATCACTACATTGAGAACCATATACCTGGCTCGGACGGTGGTCTTTAGACGGGTCCACCTACCATGGTTGTAATGTGGCAGTCAGACTGCCTGTAGTGGGGAGGTCTGACCGTCATCGCGAGTGTGGCACTCCTCGACCGCCACGCTCATAATGAGGGCCTAACTCTCAATGTAAAAAAACTCCATGACAAATTAAGATGTTTAGTGTATCTGAACAATGCTACATCCCTTTATTGTATTATTCAAAGGCACACCTACATCCAGCACATGAATAACACATACACCCTGGCAGCACTCCACACCGAACAGTTGAAGGCCAACGGTGCGTTGAGCGCACAGCAGTTCAACTTTAGATATGTGAAACTGTAGGATTCACTCCAGCAACATAGGTAAAAAGTACCTGGTTCCTCCTACTGATCACTACATAGTATGCTGCCGCAACCACACTCATGCTGCATAAGTCATGGAAAATTGAGGGTTGTGCGTTTGGCTCTTTCCCGGTCCAAATATAGTGCAGTCCATGAGACAAGCCTATGTAATGGCACACATACATGATACTTGATCACTCAGGACAACAAGAATCAGCATCAGGGATCCAGACATCAGTTGGTCCACTCAGGGCAAGGGTTCATGTCCACTATTATGCAAGAGACTTTTTCCTCACAACAATTCTTTATAAAATTCATATCTTATTTCCCCTTACAGGATTTTTGGCATTCTGGTGTAAATTTGTTTAATACATTTTAGAATTTTGGTCATTAAAGTGGGATTTTAATTGCATTGCGTGTTTGACTTTCTGTTTTGGTACTTTTACATGACTTAAACATTGTTTCAAAGTTAATTCTGTCAGCACTATGCTATAGCTGTGTGGGATTGAGCTCAGGTTTAAATCACTAAAACTTTTAATTGGAGCTAAGAAGTCTTTGATGTGTTGGTCTACCCCAACTAAAAATTTGCCTTCCCACTATATAAAGGAGAAATTATATTGAGTTATAGTTAAGGGGAGATAAAGGAGTAAAAATACATTAATTGGGAGTGCACAGAACAGAACAAAATGTACGCAAGGAAAGATGGCACACAGACGAGTGAGAGGGGAGGGAAATGAGAGACTCAGTGAAAGTTGATAACGAGAGGAGAAGCTGAAAGAGGAGAGAGGACGAGAGCAGAGACAGATTTAGAATTGGAAGAGCAAGTAAGCTATTAGTCCTGAACTGAGACATTAACTGCTGATACTTTGTTCAACATATATAAAATTAAAATGAAAAAGACACAGTGTATCTGAAAATTGTAGAACAATATTAGGGAAAACCCACCAGAGGGTGAAAAGACAAAGAGACCGAAAAGAAGCACAATCTGGGAGAAGAGAGATTGGAGATAACAATACACTGTGAAATCAAGAAGGTAAGGCCTAGGAAGAAAAGAGCCAGGGTTTTAAATATGTTTTGAACGGAAACAAAGGACTCAGTCTCAGCAATTCAACTTGGCAGAGTATTCCATAATTTGACAGCTGCCGCAGAAAAGGAGTGTGCGTCCCATCTTGCCTTTTAAATTTTCATTAACTTTCCTGCTAGAGTCTAATTTTAAGTGCTTGGTCGGGCTATACAGATGACAGGAGGACCTGATGGACAGTGATCCTTTGCTATGAAGGGCTAGGTACACTATGCTAGGCGCCTTGAAGATGATTCCCTTCTTAATTGGCAGCCAGTACAGGTTTAGTAGGCCTCCTCTCACAGATAGATATTTCAGAGTGTTTAGAATGAGACATGGATCCACAATTTGCACCGTCTGGAGGTTGTTCAAGGACTAACTATTGGTATTAACATTTAGAGAGTTGCAGTAATCTAACCGTGAGGTAATCAACGGGATTGCCACTTGTTTTAGAAAGATCCTCAGGAATAAAAGGGGTAATATTCCTGATGGAGCGAATATTGAAAAAACAACCGCTAGTGGTGCAATTTTCCTTTAGATTGAAGTTGAGAGAAGTACCCAATGGGACTACAAGGTTTTTAACCGAATCCGCGGGAATGGGGAGGGGCCCACTTGAATCTGGAGACCCTAACTCTTATCAGATAGAATTCTGCATTCCAAAGACCATAACCTCAGTCTTGTAAGCATTAAGGTTAAATAAACTATTCTTTCTCCAGCGGCTCATGCCACTCATATTTAGTTTGAATTTCTAGGCTGTTTCCGGAAGATTATCAGTGAGAGACACAATAATTTGTGTGTCATCGGCATATGATAATACTTGGAAACCAAAAGACCTCATCAAGGCAGACAAAGGTGCAAGACACAGGCTAAAATGTTTGGGACTCTGCATAGAGTCCTGCCACACTCCACATGGGAGACTGAAGACCGTTGTTCTAAACTACTCACAGCTTACAATCTGATGCCTCCCCACTGGAATCGAGTAAAGCAGTTCCAGTGTCTTGGCGTCAACATGTACCTGCTGTAGCTACTTGACCACGTGTATGTGAGTGATAGCATCAAATGCTGCTGATAAGTCCAGTAGGACTATGACAGCAGTCTTGCCCTGGTCCAACTGCATTCCTATTCAATTGATGGCATCAATGAGGCTTGACTTTTTATCACTTCTGAAGCCATTTTGAGAGGGGTCCAGAAGGTCATGGTGAGTAATGAACTTAATTGACCCTTTGTTCAGATGTTTCTCACTCATTTTCGCAGGGGGGGGGGAGTAAGGAGACCGAGCGGTAGTTCTTCAACTAATCTGGGTTTGCATTCAGCTTCTTAGGAAGGGAGATGATAATTTCTTCCTCCCGTTTCTCGGGAAAGACACCAGATCTCAAGATGAAATTGAAATATTTTTTCAAGAACTCAACTCAGGATCTGGATCTAACTGCAGAATTTTAGGAGGGCAAGGGTCTCTTGGAGAAACCCATTTAATACTCATCAGGATCTCTTTGATTGGGTCTGCTGACATTGGCGGGAAAAACAGAAGCTGTTGGGCACCTGTGGAGATACCATGAAAAAGATATCCATCCATATACGACTCAACAGAATTAAACTCTGAGAAAAAGTAGAGAACTTTGTACCTGAAAAAATGTTGGCACGTTATCGCAAAATCCTTGAGAGGAATTTGGTCTGTTGCTTACTGGGGTATTATATAAGCTCTTGATCACTTAAAAAGCTCCTTAGTAAAGCTCTACTTAAGTCTAATTTTTGATGTGCTATAGGTGGATTTTGCCTTTAAAAATGTTGCTTTATATGTGGCAAGTAGGGATTTGTCCGCCATATTATGATTTTGGTAGGCTATTATGGGATCGTAATATGGCAGATGGATTGTCCGTCATGTTTGTTAGGAACTTTGTCTGTGAGCCTGGTGTGCAGTAAACCAGAAGATCTGTGAAAGTAGCCTTTGCAGGAGGTTTGAGTCTGAAATGCACTGCTTCACAAACCTCCTTAGGTAGATGTGCTGTTTGCTCAGATGTGCAATTTGCTAAGATGTGCAGTTTAAGAATTCTTTAATAACTATAGCTAGGCCTCCACCATCCCAGCTATGTCTATCTCGTTGAGAGATCATGAACCCTTTTGGAACTGTATCGACTAGATCAGGTCCTGAATCTTCCTTTGCCCACGCTTCAGTTATGGAAAGACAGTCTAAATCTAGGTTATGGATCCGGTCATTCACTCCATGTCCATGTGTAATCAATGACCACTGATTGATTGGTGTGCTTGCTATATGTAGTACGGCACCACTTCCCACACTTCTAAAGGCCGCGTTGCAGTGTTTCTTGCTAAGTATACTGAATGTGTTGTGCTTTTAGGCACAACATTTTGTTGGGGGAAGAGCATTGACAATTGTTTTGCCCTGTTTCTGACCCTGCTCATAGAATTTTGACTGCATCTTCAGAAACGTGATTATATGGAACCATCCTTGAGAGCTCCCAGTGGAATCAAGTGTCAAATTTGACAGCTGTGTGCCATCCATAAGGATGAATGGGACATTTGGCTTACCACTGCACATCAGCCTAGAACCCTGGTTCAGGTACCTTTGATCTTCTCAACCAATAGCCCATTTGAAGAGAGAATCATGAAAGCAGAAATCTGGGTGTCCGAGGCTTCAAACTCCTAATCCTATCTGGGTTGAGTGACAAAATATCAGAAACAATTATATCAGTGAGAAAAATATTCTCAGAAATATTGAAGACACAAGTATCAACTTTACATACTTTTGGGCTTATTTACAAACTGCATTTTGTATTGCATTTAGTAGTACCAGAATAGTACTAAAAGATGCATTGCAAAAGGTTATTCATACATCTACAGTGTAAATCTCTACCTCTAACACTTCTATCTTTTCTGTTGGGAGGTCCACACACATCTAAACTTACTACTTAGTAGTAAATGTGGGAGGAAGCAGGGGAATGTCAGGAAAAAGAGGCTCACTTACAACTATATGGTAGAGGTTTAGGGAGGAGCAAGGAACAAAAGAGTAAGCCCTGTGCTGTTCATAAATTGCACTTTTAAGGTTACTAAGGTTACTGCAGCCGAAAAAGTGTCCCATAACAGAAGCTACTCCAGCTCAGTGTGGAAGTAATGCCAGCACCACGGATGGCCAACTACTAGTACTAAAATACCCCCCAACAGAAAATAATGAAGGTAGAGTCTGAATATAATAGCCCACTTGAACCAATCTAAAATTAAACTAAATTATTTTAAATAGCTAATAAAAATATACATGAATATAATTTAATGACACATATTACTAAAAAATAATAAAATAAGTAAAACATATTATTTAAATTTACAATATTTCAGACAACTTTATTGCATTTAAAAATTAATGTAAGATTATGTTTTAATAAAATTCAGTTACATATTTTAATGAATATTATAATCACTTTTAATAAATATGTTAGGGCCAGATGTAGCAAAGGGTTTGCGCCTCGCAAACAGTGAAAATCGCCGTTTGCGAGGCACAAAAGCCTCTTTGCTATTCAGAAATGCATATTGCAAGTCGGGACCGACTCGCAATATGCATTTCAGAATCGCAAATAGGAAGGGGTGTTCCCTTCCTATTTGCGATTCGGAGTGGAATGCAATTCCATTTGCGACCGCATATGCGGTCGCAAATGGAGTCGCAGTTACCATCCACTTGAAGTGGATGGTAACCCACTCGCAAATTGGAAGGGGTCCCCATGGGACCCCTTCTCCTTTGTGAATGGACCCACAAATATTTTTTCAGGGCAGGGAGTGGTCCAAATGTTTTAGGTTCAATGAACATTTTATTCAAAATCAACACATAGCATTTCTTCGTTTGTTTCACATTTACAAAAAATGTAATTTACAATCATTATTAACATGAAATATTTTTACTGATTTTACCATCTCCCTATAGAAAAATGTTACATTTGTCTTGGACTGTTTCATAAATTATCAAAGATATTTCTATTGTAAATATTATTGTAAATCAATTATATATATTTATTTTGAATTTTGAACAAAATAGAAAAGTGCTACAGCACTATTAACATAATTTTGAAATAGATGTTTATTATTGAAATACATTAAACTTAATTGAATATTTTGCTGATGTTTACTTTACAAAATACATGTTTACATAAAGTGAAAAATATAAATTTTTTATTATGCATTAATACTAATTCAATGTAATGTATAGAATTAAATTAATTGAATTATATGTTTTAATAACATGGTCACATTCATATATGCATTTAAAAAAGTCCATTAATATAATTAATAATTAAATGATAATTATGTTTTATTTAGCATTTTAACATTAAAATATATTTATTTATGTTTCAAACAATTTTAAGTAATGGATTTCAATTTAGCACTATTCCCTTTTTATTGGTTTAACATTTGCTATTCCCACAAATACAAAAGCAACAGTAGGGTAAGTATTGGATTGTGGAGGGGAATAAGGACTGCAATTCTTACTCCATCATGAACAACATTAAGCAAATTGCTAAACTTTTGAGATGTAATATTTACTTTTAATACAAAATAATGTACATATATATCAAATAAATACACACAAAATACATTGTCATAAACATACAGATAAACTATTTTATCTTTATGGAATGTATAGACATTATTAAAAACTAAAATGAAATTAACATATACTCAACATATACTCACCTAAATTATCAAAAACAATATTATATACAATCATATTAAAAATATATATTAAAGACTATAATAACAATATTCTTACCTTTGATTTGGTTCCACAATGTTTTGACACAATCTGATTGACTCTAGCTTTGACCAATGAAGATTTACAATCAGTTCCTACACACCTTTATGGTGCGAGGAGATTCTATCTCAGTGTAGCAGAAAACTCCTCCAACTACTAAACTTATAAAGCCATCAGCATCTCCTACCTGTGGATACCTGTAGACTCCCACAAGTTGAGCCATTGGTAAGGTTGTTGTTGAAGAGAAGTCTCCAATGAACCCACACAGTATGTCCTTCTTCTGACAGCTGTAGTTTGGAACTGGTTCTGTTGTATGTGAGAATATGCTCATAGCACCATGAAGTGCTTTCATCTCACTGGCACAAGAATCATAAATCTGGTACCCAAGGGTGAGGTTTGGTAAGAGTTGAGGATTTCTGTTGATCTCATTTACAGCAAAGATAAGAACCAAGGGGTGTCGTAGAAAGCGAAAGGTAGGTCTATAAGTGACGCAAACAGATACTTAGTATTACTAGATGAAGGCACCAGTGTGACAAAAACATTAATCTTTTGAGTACATTCAGTGTACTTCTGATGTGGTTGTGTATAGGAAGGTAGCCAAATCATTTCATGTATTGTCACCTAGTTTCGAGCGAAGAAAACATGACATACTTTCTGTTCCCAGAGGCGAAGAATGTGGTTTACTCCTTGCACACACAACGGATTGTTGCTACCATATGTAGGTGTTTCATAGTGTGCAAGGTATAGCAGGAATAAGTAGGCATTATATAGTGAACAAGGTAGACAATGCATAAGCAGGTGTTTCATAGTGAGCAAGGTATGGCATTCATAAGTAGGCGTTTCAGAATGTGCAAGGTATAGCAGGCATAAGTAGGGGTTTCAGAGTGTACAAAGTATAGCAGGACTCCAAAAATCATAACAATGCTTCCAGACTTGCAGATCTAGTGACTTAGGGCACTCCAGGTGGTCTGTATCCCAAAATACCACCCTGGCGATCGAACCACCAGGGACCGGCGTCCACTGTGCTGATCACAAGTCCCCTTTCCACCAGTCTGTTTATGGTAGGCTGGTGAGAGGAAGTGCTTGGAGCCAAATGGGCAGTGGGCATGTGGGCATGCAGGCATGGGGACAGTGCAGGGCCCACCTGCCCGGTACCTTCGTAATGCTCACTGCATACTTTCTGAGTGTGCTGTTGTGCTACAGCATTGGCCTCAGCACCCTTTAGGAAGCCAAGACCAATATGTACCACTTTTCCTGCCGGGCTGACTGGCGGTAACGTTGTAATACAATGTGCTTGGTTGGGAGGATGGCATACCGATCCTTCAGGAAGGCTTTCATTGTCTGGTATTATGTGTAACTGATAGCCCTGATCAAGCCCAGACATGCAATATCTGGCCTCATTTGGAACGAATTACCCAGGACTTCAGGCTTTGAAAGACACTGTTGCTCTCCTTACTTGGACGCTCGGCTATACATAAGATTACAGAGTAGCAGGGTCCATTATATGTGTAAGAGGCTGTGGAGAATGGGGTGGTGGCCTCTCTGGTGTGTTTGCACCGTGTGACGCACCAAGGGGTCCTGATCCACATTGTTTGGTCCTGTGAAAGTGTGGCACCATTCTGCGATGGGGTGCTGTAATGCTTGGGCAGGGTTCTGGGGTGGGCTTTGCCCTGGAATCCCAAGGTGGTTCTTCTTTGTGTCTCTGAAAAGGTAGGTACAGACAGTTACCACACAACACTGTTGTAGTTGGGCTTGCTGTTGACAAAAAGTATGTTACCAAGGTTTGGAAACACTGCACTTCTCCAATCTTGGAGTCCTGGAAAACTGGGCTGGAACACTGTATGCACCTGGAAATCACTATCTGTGAGGCCAGGGGCTGCCCTCTTAAAAATGATACAATATGGTTGGAATGGCATCAGTATCTGGGCATCGTTCTCAAGAAGGTTAAAAATCCCTGTCCTTTCCTGGATTAAGAAATTCAGACATACAGAAAGAGGAAGGAAATGAGGAGAAATAAATATATTTCTCCTTGTTGTACCTCCCCTGAGGAGGTGTAAAGTTTTGGAGCTTCCCAGGTTTATAAGCTCTTTTAGATATGGGGATGCTGCAAATCAGTGGGTGTTGCATGGGAACACCCACATCAATACCCATGAAATGCCTCCTTTGTGCAAAGTACAGCAACATAGAAATTTGTGCAGCATTGGACCACTCCATATCTATGAGGCCATTCAAATCCACACAAAGGGCCTCATTACGACTTTGGCATTCTTTTTGGGAGACCACCACAGTGAAGGCCACCAAAAGACCGCCATGTTGGCCGTAATCCGACAGCTGTATCAAGAGTCACACTGTGAAGACCGCCAAAACACAGCCAACATTCCGACATGGCCAGGACACTAGAGGGTGGGAAAGAGGCAGTCCCATCACCAGCACCACCAGCTCGACAAATTTCCACCCACCAGGTTATGACACACAAATCACACAGCAGTTCTTTTACGGCAGAGATCCATTGGCGGTACAAACAGCTGCGGTCAAAACTCACTACTGTTAGAACACAACACCACATTGGATAGTTTGAATGCCCCATACCTGACACACATCCACACACCCAACACACTTACTCACTGTCTAATATAACACGCCCCTTGTAACAAAAACAACATTCACATACATCAAGAGCAGGAAACATTTGAGAGAAAGGACCTTTACACATTAGACACACATACACATCTCACTCATCACAAACCACACAACTGGACAACCAACACAATACACACATCACTAACACAAACAACACACGCAAACCGTCTCACTTTCACAATGCAGCACCCACACCTCACCAAGTACACAACACTGTACCCTAACACTCACAACACCCCTACACACCGTCTACATAACCACTACCATTTCACCACAAAAACACCCATGATTCACTGACGATGATTTGAGTGTCATGGTGGATGAAATTGTCAGGGCAGAGCCACAACTGTTTGGTACACAGGTCCAACAATAACCCATTGCCAGGAAAATGGATTTGTGACAAAGGACAGTCAACAGGGCCAATTCCGTGGAAAGCCATCCATGCACAAGGGGGGACATCAGGAAGAGGTGGAACGACCTACAGCGGAAGGTGTGTGCCATGGCATCACACCACCAAATCACTGTGTAGAAGACTGGCGGTTGGCTCCTACCTCCTCCCCCACAGTTCACATCTTGGGAGGAGAAGGTCTTGGATATACTGCATTTGGCTGGCCTGACTAGAATACCTGGGGGACTGGAGTCTGGTAAGTACTCACAACTGTCATGTTACACATTTGTTCTGTCCTGCACGCTTCTTCAGCACCCAAATACACCCCATTTAACTAAATGTCTTACTATCCCTCCGACCTATTTATCTGATGCCCCTTTTCTGCATGCAGCACCTCCACTCACCTCAACTGTCCACACAACCCTTGCCAATGGCACGTAAACAGTTGTCCAATCATATCACTGCAACTCCCAGAATGCACTAACCCATCATTGTAAAAACCTAGAATCTGCTCAACGCATCACATGTAATGCATGTACAACTCAAGTACTAGCAACACCATCTAGATTGTACCAGTGAGAAGACATGCAATGACAGCAATGCAGTGGCATACTCACAATAGCAACCAAAGTAAAATACAGCCAAAGCTCAGTGTTTATTCCAAATGGCCACAGTTCTAATATCAACACCCAGAAATAGACTCACCTAGGTTGTAAAGTAACATGGCAGACTCAATGCACATGCACAACATCCTGATACTGGACTATTACCTTTGCATACTCACATGCTGTGTTCCTACTAGGACACCATTGTGCAGCTATCAGGTGTGACCATTCACAAGGCTAAACAGTCATGTCAAATATCAGACTAAACGAGAACCCATCTGCAGTGCAAACTGTACCAAACTTGTATGGCGGCTCCCAAAATGGACAATGGAAACCAAATCACTGAGTAGTATGTACAGCAAAGGAATGCTGTGTACCAGCTGTCATTATCATTGGAGGGAATCAAGTTAATTACAAAAACAACCGATGGTAGATGGAATGCAAAACAAATCAAACATTCACCCCCAGTCACAGATCTGCGTTTAATCCACCAGTTTTTTTGTGTGCCACGCCATTCCAGTTTGGACCCAGCCATATGCAAATTAGTCTTGACCCTGTTCCCCTTGGGAACAGTCCAGCCCAATCTGCCAGGCCAGGTACTCCCTGAGCAAGAAACAAGCATCCTGGGACCAGTTTCAGAGTATCACCCTTCATCAGCGAGGCTAGCTTGAGTCTGGTGGCATAGCAAGCAAGGGACCCACGTCTTGGCATACCCTTCCCACTTGGGGTAACAATGCAAAAACAACAGATGATGGACAGAATGCCGAACAAATCAAACATTCACCCCAGGCACAGCTCTGGGTTTAATCCACCAGTTTTTTTTGCCTTCCATGCCATTCCAATTTGGACCCAGCCATATGCAAATTAGTCTTGACCCTGCTCCCCATGAGAACAGTTTAGCCCAAACTGCCAGGCCAGGTACTCCCTGAGCAAGAAACAAGCATCCTGCGCCCAGTATCAGAGTATCACCCTTCATCAGCGTAAGAGAACTGGGCTGATTGCAGAGCCCCCCTAACTTTTTGCCCCCATTTTCCACTTTTTGCTGGTGTTTTCCTGACTCTGACGGTGCCCTGGGTACTGCTAACCAGTCCCAGGGCCTGTGCTCTGTGTAAAACCAGTATGCAAATTAGGCTAATTATAATTGGCTAAGTCAACCTACCTATAAGTCCCTAGTATATGGTAGGGCATGGAGGTTTAGGGACCCCAGCATAGGTAGTGCCCCCATAGGTGCACTGCTGAGGTGCCCAGTGTCATTTTAAAGGCAGGCCTGTCTTGTTGGCTGCTTTTAAATTAAAGATACATGCAAATTCGACTTTGGAATTAAAAGTAGTTCCAAAGTCTTAAACTACCTTATTTTTACATATAAGTCACCCCTAAGGTGTGCCCTATGTGCCCCTAGGGCTGGGTGCCATGTAACTATAAGCAGGGACCTTATAAAAATAGTTTTATAAGCCCTGGTGAGGTAAAACAGCCACATATGTTTTTCCCTCATTGTAGTGAATGGCCTCCATAGGCTAGAATCAGGAGACTTTATTTTAATCTTAAAAATCCACTTAAATAACAGATACCAGCAGTTTGGTATCAAATTAATTGTTATAATAAATACCACAACTTCCAGTTGTTGGATTTAATATAACTTGTTCAGGTAAAGAGTTATAAACTTTACCTGAAAGGTTTCCAACTCCAGCCCTGCAGTGTTTGTGCTGTTTTGCTCTGATTGGCCAGCCTCTGGCAGCCTGGCCAGGCTGCCTTGATGAGGTGTGAAGTGGCCTGGCTCCACACAAAGAGATGTGCCTGGGGGAGGATATCTCCCCTCAGCAGATCGGGAAGCAGGAAGTGGGAGGGCTCCAAACTGGCCTTCAAAGGCAGAGAAGGACATTTGGAGCAACCCAGCAACACTCTCACATCCTGCAAACCCAGAAAATTAGGTGCCCTCTTGATTAGATTAGGAGAGGGCAGGAGAGGGGTGTGTTTGGGATTTTTAGCCACACCAGTGGGTGGGCTCAGCCAGATGTAACCTTCAAAAATCACTGTCAGCCATGATGGATTTTTGAGGAATGTTGCTCCCTGGGATTGCTTTTTACTACACTTTGCAGGAAGTGGTCATCACAGGGGGAAAGACCCTGCCCCTGATTGGAGAACCAGGATCCCCCTGTTTTTCACCCAGGAGCAAGGATAAAACTGGCAGACATGCACCCACACCTCAGATCCCTATCAGATTCCAACAAGGAAGAACTACAGGAGAAGAAGGACTGCCCTGCTGGACCTCTGACCTGCACCTGGACACTGCACTCTGGAGGACTGCACCAGCTGCACACTTGGGCTTTACCACTAAAAGGACTTTACCTGTTTTCAACTGCTTCAAGAAGGTACAAAGGAGCTGCCCAGAGTCCCCTGCATCAAGTCCTGCAAGCAGAGCCAAGCTGACCAGCGTCCTGTGGCCATTTGAGGATTCTGACCAGGTGCATTCTGGGAATTGTGGTCCCAGCTCCTAAGGAGAAACTCAGAGCTTCTGGAACCTTGGATCAAGTTGTGGACTCTTCAAGGACACAAAAAGGACCTCTGGAAGAAAATCCAGAAGTTTGGAGACATTTGGAGCATCTCCATAAGTTGAAGAGGTGCATTGTGGGAGTTGTAGTCCCAGACCCCAAGAGGCACACCAGAGCCTCTAAACCCTTGGCTGGTGCTGTGGACCACTTTCCTGAATCAAACACTTCTGAAAGTAAGTGTGACGGTGTTACCTTGTGGGTGGCCTGAACTCTGGACTTTGTTTCTTTCCAGTGTGACCTTTTTTTTATTAACCCTTTGAGCGCTAGTTGCTTCTATGTGCTAGAAAGCATTAATTCTTTAAAAATTCATATCTACGGTTCCTCTTATCCGATTTTATACTTTTTGGTGTCATTTTAAAGATAAAAATATAATCTATTTTTATAAGTTGATTTCGGATTTGAAACTGTTTCCTATGTTTTATTTGATTACTGTTTTGTGATATTTGAATGCTTTACGCTTTGTCTCCTAGGTTAAGCCTTGTCGCTCGTTGCCAAGCTACCAAGGGTTGAGCTGGGTTTAATTTACTGAGACCTGACTGGACCTAAATGGAGGTTAGTGGCCTGTTGCTAAGTGTAGGTCCTGACACTGCATTGAGCAGCATCAGGACTGGCCGCAGGGCAGGCTAGGAGCCTGTGCCTGCAGTCGACGATGGACAGAGAAGCAGCACGCGGCAGAGGGGGTAAGTGTTTTTTTTTATTATGTTTTATTTTATTTTATTCTTTTCCCTCGCCCTCCCTGGTGCATGTGTGCCGCCGCCCCCCCTTCTGTTTAGCGTGAGCCATGACTGCTGTACACTTTACTATCAGTCTGTGTCCACAACTCACACGTAGGCATTGGAGCGCATGATACCACCAATGATTAAGCTAGAAGGGAGGTGTAAAGGCAGCCTTCTACTACAAGTTGTGCTCATTCAACACATCATATGCTCCACTTCACATAGCTGTATGTCAGTTGATGTACTGATTGATGAGATCTGCCCTA
This sequence comes from Pleurodeles waltl, assembly GCF_031143425.1. Classification (NCBI taxonomy): domain Eukaryota; kingdom Metazoa; phylum Chordata; class Amphibia; order Caudata; family Salamandridae; genus Pleurodeles; species Pleurodeles waltl. The sequence continues at coordinate 1,173,522,962 of NC_090439.1, forward strand.
TAGTCAGCTGCGCCTTCTTCCTCAGCCCCTTCATAACTTGCCATGTCTCCATATCCAGCCACAGATCCAGCTGCCTTCTTCTAATCTGCTATCAATGGTATCTGACTAGATTGTGGAACATGCAGCAGGAAATGATTATTTGGCATACCTTTTGGAGAGGGCAGAGAAGGGCTCCTCCAGATAGGTCCAGGCACCAGAATCTTGCCTTCAGGAGGCCAAATGTTCACACAATTATATGCCTTGTCTCCCCGTGGGCCTCATTGTAACGGAGTTCTCCAGGCGTGGCTGGATACCTCACTGACGTCAACAGGCAACGGTGATTTGGGTAGCTGGAGTCACCTGTGTACACATAGGGACAACAACTCCAATGTTGTATGTGGGACTGGGTAGATTGTGGTGACAGGAAATATGACTCACAGACACACACAACAACACTAACTTACCAAGCCTCGAGGCCCTCTCTGTTTGCATTCATGCCATCAGATGTGGGACATTGCTGTCCTGGAAACTTGGCTGTGACTTGTGAGATGTACTGGTCTGCCAGACACACCACCTGTACGTTGATTGAGTTGTAGTTTTTCACGTTCATATACACCCATTCATTGGCAGTGGGAGGGACCAGGGCTACATGGGTGCCACCAATGGCTCCTACCACATGAGGAGTATGCCCTATTTCATAAAAATCTGCCATCACATAGGCCAAATCCTCTTGGTGTGGGAACCTGATGTACCTGTCCAGGTGTTTTTTAACAGTGCACACAGTACATCCTTGTTAGAAATGGGGTCTTTGGTTGGCAGTCAGGTAACCCCCTGTCCAAGCAAGGACCATCACTGTAGTCAGGGTAAATCCAAATTATCCTGTCCCCACCCTCTGGTAGCTTGGCACTGAGCAGTCAGGCTTAACTTAGAAGGCAATGTGGCGTAGCCAAGATGGCAACCAGAGCAGACACCTACATTTGTCTCCGCTCCAGGCCTGATAATGATCCTGTAATAAATATGACAGCAAGACCAAATAATCAAGTGGCATAAGACCCCCGATGCTTACTAAGACCACGCAGCAGGCCAATAAGTGTGGGGCGCCCGCAGAAGAAAGAGCAACCGCATGGACAGACTTTGGCCTACATACCGGTAAGGAGCTGCACAGCATACTCTGACAGCCCTGAGATTGGGCTGCGGATGAACCCGAGGACGAGGATCCCCTGCCCGAAAAGGCTAGCACAGAGGATCCTGACTTCAGGAGGAGCTCTTGTAGAGTGCTAAAGACTGAGGCACACTGCAGAAGGGAAGCAGCGCTTGACCAGGTGAGTGGGTGGAACGCGATGAGCTGGCGCGAGGCGGCGGAGGCTACCCAGGGAGCGGCCAGGGCCTTGACGAGAGGTCCTGGTCTAGAGACTAGAGTAGTAGAGGAGTTGATGCTGGGAGAACGGAAAGGTTCACGGGACTACTCGTTGGCGATCACACTTGTGGAACACACACAAAAATGTAAAGACATACTAAACGCAGTATTGGATATTAAGACCACATTGGAACCTAAGATCGATGCCTTGCGGATAGACATAGGCCATCTGCGCGAAGATCATAAGAAATAGAAGGATCATGTAGAATCCACTGAAAACACAGTATCTGATATGCGCCCGATGGTGGCGGACGCTGTCACTCACATCAATTACTTACAAAAGGAGGTATTGAAACTACGACAACGGATAGAAGATCAGGAAGGAAGGTCTTGATGCAATAATATACGTGTGGTGGGGCTGCCAGAAGAGGGCCCCAGGATGGATCTTTACATGGAAGATTGGCTATCCCAAACAGTCATACAAGGCAAACGCTCGTCCTTCTCAGTTGAAAGAGTCCACAGGGTGCCGGGCAGATCCCATCGCCGAGGTTCCCCCTGCACCCAGTGGTGGTTTGCTTCTTTAATAACAGAGACAGAGACCACATCCTTACGTTGGCCTGTGCCAGAAGCCCATGGAGAATATCAAATGCGCAGGTACACATCTACCCTGATTATCCTCTGGAAGTGCAAAAGAAGCGATCATCTTTTCTAATGGTGAAACGCACATTCTGGGATCACAATATTAAATATGCACTATAATTCCTGGCGACCCTCAGAATCATAACGGATAACAACACCACCTTCTGCACCACACCGGAGGAGGCCTGGGCATGGCTTGAGAACAGAAGCATAGCTCAGGTAACACCAAAGCCATCTCCGCTATCCACGAGGCAGAAAACAAGGGGGAACCATGACGTCAGCAGTCGGCACCCACGGGCACACCCTTCAAGAGAACAAGCAGCCAAAGAGAGAGCGCAGGTGGTGGCTGAGATGGAACTAAGGACTGGGCCCCCTCTTCCGCCTGCGATGAGAGAGGAACAGCCAGACGCAGATAACCCGGACTTGGACGAGGAACAGATGCATGTAATCTTGGGCGGCGGCCCAACGATAACACCACAAACTGCTGAGGACGTGCTATAAGGCAAGACACACAGCAGATGACCATGTATAAAATTCAAGAGGTTTAACAATCAGAAGACTCATGGCACATAGAAGGCAGGTCAGTGAAAACCATCATGTGGGCTGAGCAGGATTAACTCTTGTTACACTACGTTACTTGTTCCTGTAGTCCAACCACATAATCCCCATACAATTCGGTGTATTCATAGTTGAACAGAAAATGGTTACGTTTGGTATCAGCATTACAGTGCTATTGGCTGACCACCAGCTGGCGTCTCAGCCTGGGATGGGGAGTTTAATGTTATATCTAAGTTACACCAGAAGGTATGTTACACAGGGTACCAATGGTTTTGATAGGCTGTTCATTTCGGGTTGTGCGATGGAGGGAGGGCACTGTGGTAGAGGGCGGGGAGCAGCAAAAATAATAGTGGGCCCCCGAGCTGCCCTCACTCTAGGGCTACACAAGATACAGATAACATTATACACTATCAGGAAATGGCACAATACTCTTTTATAACATGGAACGTAAGAGGGCTAGCAGGCTTTAATAAGTGATACAAAGTCTATCAGTTCCTACGTCGATACAAAGTACATGTGGCCTTACTGCAATAGGCACATCTCACAGCACCAGACCTGGGAAACATGTGAAAAAGATGGGACCACATACTGAAGATACGCCGGGGGGGCATTTATATGGGTGGCACCAGGGCTACCCTTAGAGATGCTGCACTCTAGGACAGACCCAGAAGGACGATATGCAATATTGGAAGGGAACCTAGATAGTGCACCAATTTCCCTAATTTCGCTATATGCCCCTAAAGTTAACCAGAATATCTTTTTAGACACTTACTACAACTCAACTCCATAACCCGATGGCACCATGTTGCTGGGGCAGAGACTTTAACAGCACCCCGAACATAGAGCTGCATCGATCTCGCCCCCTGGTGCCAGGTGCCCAATCTGTCACGATCTCACATTGTTTATGCCAATGGGCAACACACAACCAATTACATGACATGTGGTGAAGCTTGCACCCTACGGAGCGTGAATACTCACATTACTCAGGATTGCACGTCCTACACACCTTATTTACTGCAAACCAGAAGCACCACTAAAAGTTACTAATGCTGTGTATCTTGAACTGGCGCTATCAGACCACTCACCCCTGCGGATATAGGTTGGTGGAACCGTACCCCACCGAGCATACCCACATGGAAATGCCCGTAATGGCGCTGCAGGATAAAACATATAGGAACTCCCTTAGGGGGCATATTAATACCTACTTCGAGATAAATGAGGGCACGGCATCAGATGTAGGGACCGAATGGGACTCCTTCAGGGTAGTACTCAGGGTTCATGCCATAAAAACAAATTTTGGGGTAGAGAAGCTCCTGCGCAAGGAGCTCCAAGAACTGGAAACCAAAATGCGATATTACGAGCAGCTCTTACCCATAGATAATACTGCGGGCAAACCGCTAGCGAACATACGCATAGATCACAAAAAAAACCTCAATAGATTAACCCAGTTGAATTATAGGGAATACCAAGCGCGTAAACATGCAGAAGGAGATAAAGCGGGCAGGCTCCTGCCCTGGCTCTTACGGTCGGAGCGAGAACGGGCAATTGCTGAACACAGGATATTAATGCAGCATTCTATGAGTAACATTCTGCACTATATACAGCCCCAGAGACGGATATAAAGAACAATAAAATAGAGACATTTCTGGACCCCTTGTGCATGCCATGCGTGGCCCCTGCAAACAGGGAAATACTGGAGCCTCCGATGCAGTTATCTGAGATGGAGGACGTAATTAAAAGTATGTGTGGTGGAAGACTCCAGGTACAGACGGGTGGCCGATTGAATTCTAGGCCACATACCAGACAACCTTAGCCACTAAACTCATAGCGACATATAATGATGCGTACGCTAGGGGAATCTTGCCAGCGTCTATGAGGGAAGCAACATTGGTGGTCCTGCCCAAACCGGGCAGAGACCCCCTATTGATGGGGTCATATAGCCTGCTATCACTACTTAACTCCGACTACAAGTTCCTCGGCCGCATGCTGGCAAACAGACTCACACCCATAATCGAAGGACTCATTCATACTTACCAGAATGGATTCATACCGGGCAGGAGCACTTTCCTAAACCTTCGGTGGCTGTTTTCTCTCATGAGCTGGGCGCGCATGGGGGAGATAGGCGCATGGATAGCATCGCTTGACATAGAAAAAGCATTGGGATGGAATTACTTGTTAAAGGTGCTAAAAAAAGTTTGGCTTCAGGCCTAAATTCCTGAAATGGATAACCCTCTTACATCAAGCTCCTTTGGCTTGGGTGAGGACGTGCACCCTGATCTCAAAACCCTTTGCTATTGGGCGAGGGACCCGACAGGGTTGCCCCCTGTCACCATTACTCTTCACGCTGGCGATGGAGCCCTTGGCGCACGCCATCTGGAAACGCACACCCGACTGAGGACCATACATGGATGGGGCTTTGGCACGCCATCTCATTATACACGGATGATGCATTGATATACCTGAGCAACTCTGCTGGGGTTGTACCCCATCTGATAATGCTGTTGCAGGAGTAAATTGGGAGAAATCCTGTCTGTTCCTGCTCACACCCTTAGACACGACCCAGCGAGAACAATTATCCACTACCTCACTGTCACGTTCCTGCAACACTTTCAAATACCTGGGGGTCAGAATACACCATGAGGAAAAAGATCTTATAGACGCAAATATTGGCAGGGTACTGACAGGAGCTAGATCTTCCCTACAATTCTGGACGTCCCTTCCCCACTGGGTAGACTTGCTATCTCCAAGATGCTGGTGCTCCCAAGATTGTTGTATCACTTTTTGGCCCTACCGGTGTCCCTCCCAAATAAATGGTTTGCCGACATGCTCTCCCTTCTTATAGCACTGATCTGGGGTACTGGAAGAAGCTGGGTATCTTTAAGCAAACCTTGCGCGTCTATATAAGAGGGCGGCCTGGGAGCACCCAATTATGAACAATATTACGCAGTGTCCCAGCTCCTGTGGCCTATGCGCGGGCTAGCAGGTCAGAACTTACATAAACTGAGTGACACATATAGACAAGGTGACATAAACAGGCACCTAAGTTGGATCATGAAGCCTAGATCAGATGCTCCAGAAGGCGATAGCAATACACTAATGAAAAATACTAAGAAGTGCTGGATCAAGTAAACGCACAATACACGACAAAAATACCTGTATGCACCCCAGCTATCACTTTGGGCCCTACAGGAATGTGCAAACAAATGGTACAAACTGACGGTGGCTGCCTGGGAGAATGAGGGAATAGTGGAGTGGGGAGACATCTTTGAAGATCATATGCCGGTCCCGTTCGATAGCTTAGTGAATGACTATGGCATATCGCAGGGCACCTTCCTCACTTACGCAGCCCTAACTCACTATGCTGCACACTACTGGGGCACCATACACAAAGAATCACACACATCGGCACTGCTGCAGACATTACTAACACATGAGGGAGAGAGAAAAGCGATCACAAATATATATAAAGTGATGCACATAGACAATACATGACCCCTTTGGCGCTGCAGACATATTGGGAAACCGCACTACAAAGAGAGCTCACAGATACGCAATGGGAGCAAGCTCTCCTAGTCCCGAAGATTATCTCAATGAATGCTCATTACAAATACACATAATTTAATTATTTACACCACACTTACCTTACCCCCGCAAGGTTGGCGAACATATACCCGTCTATGGAAGACAAATGCCTGAGATGCCATAACGAGAATGACAACTTACTCCATAAAGTATGGACATGCAAACATGTGCACAAGTTCTGGGAATCCATAACTGAGACACTGAATAGGATTACGGGATGCGGAACACGCCTTGACATAACACACTATATTCTCGGAGTAACACATAGATCCCCAAAGAGCAGAGCCACTAACAAGATCTTAGACCTAGCCCTAGTCTTCCCAAAAAGAAGATTAGCAATGTGCTGGAAATCTAGTGTTACGCCGCCAATTAAGGGATGGCTAACAGACCTACACACAGGAGTACTCGCAGAACAATGAGTAATACACATGACACACACACTTGGTGGCCCACCATCCAGACCCCCAGACTGGGCAACATTTCTAGAGGGAACTGAGAGAGTCCTTGGCCGACAGAGTGATTAGGCTGGCTATAGGCATGTGAAACCCGCTTAAACAAGGGAGAACCAACCCACCCATCGGACAAATAGAGAACTGCCCCAACTGTAGATTGGAACACCAGTCCTCGCTCATACCAACACACCCAGAATGCTCACCTACTTAATATAAGTTAGTTTTACTGTGACTCTATTCTTTGTTAAATACATCAGACATATTCTTCACTCAGTGGTACAAAAATTTTAATTCTGGAAAAGATAAGCATGAGCACACATGACCAACTGATATGTATGGCTATAATACTACAATTGCCAATCGCATTATGTTATATGGTAATACCTGTACACTGTATTGTCATGAAAAAGCCAAAAGTATGTTGTACTGTACAGATATGCAATCAGACTGTTTTTCTAATGTTTATAACAATAAAAGAGACATTGAGAAAAAAAAACTTAGAAGGCAATGTGTAAAGTATTTGTGCAACAAATCATGCAATAACATATTGTAAACATCACAAAAAAGACACCACACAGGTTTAGATAAATATAAGATATTTATCTGATTAATTTAAGGTCAAAACAAGCAAGGTTTGATAATCTCTAGTTGAAAATATCACTTTGATATCAATAAGAATAGTCTTAAGTTCTTAAAAGCAACAATTGTCTCTTTCAAGCACAAAGTGCCTGGTTTGCATCAAAATTACATGCACGGACACTGCAGAGAAGGAGATACATGGAAAACAGAGTGTGCTTCGGATTTCCAGGCGCATGCAAATGATGCGTCAATTCTTTTCCAGGCGTCAAGGGCTTTGCATTTATTTCGGCACGCAGTCTTGATTCCTCTTTGTGATGCAGGGTCTTTTGATGCCCATGGACGATGCAGAGAAATGCAGGGTGTGCAGAACTAAGTCACAGGGGCTGCGTCGATCCGGTGGGCATTACGTTGGAGATTCTGTCTCAAGGCAGACGCTGTGTCAAGTCCTGATGCAGGAAGTTGGGCTGCGTTGTTCAGGTTTGGTGATGCATCGATCCGGTGGGCTATGCGTCAAAGTTCCAGTCGTAACTCTGGCGCTGCATCGATCTCCACTCGGGGAGCTGGGCTGCGTTGTTATGGGTGGGTGAAGCAGTGTTTCTTTCACCACAAGGCAGGCTGTGCGTCGATTCTGACAGGATGTCCGTTGAATTTCACAGCACAAGGAGTTTCTTTGCAGAGATTAAGGGTTCATTATGACCCCGGCAATCTGTGATAATGTGGCGGTAAAATCCGCCACATTATGACATTGGTAGATTTGCTGCAGCCAACCCGCCAATTTACCATTCCGACCTCCATGGCGGTAGCAACCGCCGGGCTGGAGACAGGAATCTCCAGCCCGGCGGCTGCTACTGCACTGCCAGCGGCATCATGACCCTGCCTACTGCCATGATGGGTGTCTGTTGGGTGGGCGTTTATGTGTCTTGGAAGAAGGGATGGTGGAGGTGTATGTACCGCCAGCCTGTTGGAGGTACTATTGCCACATTATCACCGACCACCGAGGTCATAATGACCCCCATAGGGTACACAGAGTCCAGGGTTCCCCAGAGGCTTAACAGAGGCTAAAGTAGATAATTAATGCTCTCTTTTGTGGTAGTGTGTTCGAGCAGTTAGGCTTATCAGAGGGTATTGCCAAGCATTTGTTGTTCACACACAGACAATAGAAGAAGCACACACTCAATGACTTAACTCCAGACCAATACGTTTTTACATAGAAAAATATATTTTGTTAATGTAGTACTAGAACCACATGACTCAGTTCAGAAGTAAATACTATTACAGGTAAGTACTCAACATAGACATCAATGTAAATGTGTTTCAGTTTAGCAAATTAAACAGTTTTTAAGAAAACAGATAATATGAGAATATATATTTTAAAAATGGGCACATTGCAATTTCAGAACAGTTCCTGAGGGAAGAAAACGAAGTTCAGTTTTAGAGGTAAGTACTCGTTTTGCAGTTCCAGTCTCCGGGGATTAGGAAGTCCACCACTGGGGGTTCAAGTTACCCCCAAACACCCAACACCAGCAAAACAGGGCCAGCCGGGTGCAGAGGTCAAAGCTGAAGCAAATTTATCATGGGCTCCTATGGCCACTGGGGGCACTCGGAATCAGATCTGCAGGCAGGTAAGTACCCGTGTCCTCGGAGGGCAGACCTGGGGCATTTAGAGGCGCACTCGGGGGGGTCACAAGTAGGCACCAAACACACACCCTCAGCGGCACTGGGGTGGCCGGATGCAGTGTGCAAAGAGGGCATTGGGTTTTCAATGCTTCTCTATGAGAGGACCCCGGGGATCACCTGGGGATCCTATCTAGCTGGTTGGGTCACCCATACACAGTCCGTGGGCAACAGGTGCGGAGTGGTCATGACTCCCTCATTCGGAGTGAGGCGGGAGTCCATGGTTGTTGTTTCTTCTTGGACAGGGCTGCTGTCCACGGGAGTTCTTAGTCCTTTTGGGTGCAGGGCAGACCTCTGGAGCTTGGAAAAGGTCGCTGATCCCACTGGATGTGTCACTGTTCTTCTGCAGGTTCTTTGAAGCAGGAGACAGGCCGGCCAGTTGTCGACTTCCTTCTTCTCTGCTGGGGGTTTCAGCTAAGCAGTCCTTCTCCTTCTTGTCAGGTCATCAGGAATCTGGTGAGCTGGGTTCTGGGAGGCCGTTAAATCCTGGATTTAGGGGTGTTATAGGGGTCAGAGGGCATTTGCCATTGGCTTTTGTCCCTGAGGGTGGCTACACCCTTCTTGTGTCCACTCCCTTTGGGAGGGAGACACAGACCTAACCCTATTGGTCCCTGTCCTCCAAACTAACTTAGAGGTGGTCCCAGGTGAAGTGGTCACTCCTCCTTGCTTTTCCTAAGTTTCCTGCCGAACTTGACGCCAAAAGTGGGTCTTTGTCTTTGTCTGTGGGCCAGCATCTCCACTACCTGGAGTGCCCTGTGGCACTGTAACACAAGGCCTGAGCCTTTGAGGCTCACTGCCAGGTGTTACAGTTCCTGCAGGGAATAGGTGTGAAGCACCTCTACCTAGAGCAGACTTTGGTTCTGGCCTCAGAGAGCACAAAGGCCCTCACCCCATGGGATCAGAAACATGTCTGCTAGTGGCAGGCTGGCACAGACCAGTCAGCCCTATGCTAGAGGTTTGGGTAAAATACAGAGGGCATCTCTAAGATGCCCTCTGTGTGCTTTTTATAATACATCCAAAGCAGTGTGGGTTTATTGTGCTGAGAAGTTTGATACCAAACTTCCCAGTATTCAGTGAAGCCATTATGGATCTGTGGAGTTTATAACGACAAACTCCTAGACCATATACGTAATATGGCCATACTGCACTTACAATGTCTAAGAATGGACTTAGACACTGTAGGTGCATATTGCTCCTGCAGCTATACTCTCACCCGGGGTATAGTGCACCCTGCCTTAGGGCTGTAAGGCTTGCTAGAGGGGCTAATTACCTATGCCACAGGTAGTTTTTTGTGGGCATGGCACCCTGAGAAGGATGCCATGTCAACTTTGACTTTTTCTCCCCACCAACACACACAATCTGCATTGGCAGTTTGCATGTGTTTTGTGAGGGGTCCCTTAGGGTAGCACAATATATGCTGCTGCCCTTAGGGACCCTTCGTGGTCACAGAGCGCTTGGTACCACTGGTACCTTTTACAAGGGAATTATCTGTGTGCCAGAGGTGTGCCAACTGTGGAAAGAATGGTACAGCTTTAGGCAAAGAACACTGGTGCTGGGGTTTGGTTACCAGGAACTCAGTATACTCTCAGTCAAGTCAGCATTAATATCAGGCAAAAAGTGGGGGGGGTAACTGCAACAAGGGTAAGTTTCCTACAATCAAAAAAAATGTATTGATTGCTAAATGTGATCTGGTTATGCTCCCCTACATCCAACAGGCATTGTAATGGACAGCAGAGGGAAGCATCCGCAGCAAGAAAAGATATGTCCCAGGACAGGTGTCAGAGAGTCAAAAAACCAGGGCCACAAAAGAGTATAGTCAGTATTCCTACCTGCAATAATACCATGCATGAGGTACAATCAGGATGGAAGGCGTGGGCCCACACAGAGCACATATGTAGCTCAAAGATGTCATGCACAGTGTAGAATACCTCCCAAGCAGGGGCCCGCAGATATAACCTTTACATCACCAGTCACAGATTATTCTTCTCACATCACTTTAGCTGCTATCTCTCACGTACAACATTCAATTCTATAATAATTAACATATGGCTAATGACTATCAATGCCTCAAGCCAGAGGTAGGAGAGGCACATATTTAAATACCACAGTCAGTGGGTGGAATGACATGAGAACAGGAGCATGCAGCAAACAGAGCTCAATTCTGGTCTGTACATTGGAGATTTGAATGAAGGAAACTGAAGTGAGTACACATATTAGAGTGGAGAAGCTTTTACTGTGTACCTTACATTCAATCAGTCAGCTCTCCCAACAAACACAAGGGGATAGGACCACATTACACCCCCACTGAAGAGTCAACTCAGGAGAACTTTTGTCAGCAATTAAATGTGGATATACAACACTTGCACAGCCGCATCTCAACATACCTGTATGTCAATGGAAGTACTGATTGATGATCTTAGATCTAGAGTCAGCTGCACTTTCCTCTTCTGCCTCTTCATCACTTGCCATGTCAGCATTATCAGGCACTGGTACAGCTGCCTCCCCCTCATCAACTAGCAATGGTATTGGATGTCCCAGAAGCAGATTGTGGAGCATGCAGTAGGCTACTATTATCTGGCATATCTTTTGGGGCGACTAGAGAAGGGCACCTCCAGACAGGTCCAGGCACCTGAATCTGGCCTTCAGGAGGCCAAATGTCCTTTCGATTACATGCCTCGCCCTCCTGTGGGCCTCATTGAAACAGAGTTCCTCTTCCATGGTAGGATACCTAACTGGTGTTAACAGCCAGGGAAGGTTCAGATAGCCAGAGTCACCTGTATTAAAAAATGTAGGAACAGTGAAATTACAGGTACAGCGACAGGGCAGAATATGATGACAGGCACCATAACAGTGAGACGCCTTCATATACATACATGCCAAGAAGACAGGCCCTCTCTGTGTGTAGTCGTGCCATCATATGTGAGACATTGCTGTTCCTCAAAATGTAGGAGTCATGCACAGATCCTGGAAACCTGGCTGTGACTTGTGAGATGTACTGGTCTGCCTGACACACCACCTGAACATTTATGGAGTGGTAGTTATTCCTGTTCCTATACACCTGTTCATTGGCACTGGGAGGAACCAGGGCTATATGGGTGCCATTAATGGCCCCATCAAATGAGGGATGTGCCCCATACCATAAAAGCCTGCCTTCACATAGGCCAAATCTGCACAATTAGGGAACCTGAGGTAGCTGTCCAGATGTTTCAACAATGTACACAGTACTTCCTTCAACACAAGACTGAACATGTGCTGAGACATCCCTGCTGTCAACCCTACTGTAATCACAAAGGGGCTTGTGGCAAGGAAGTGTAGCACTGACCGGATGTGTACTGTGGGATGGATGCAAGAGGGGTTGTGTATGGCTGGCGAGAGATCCTGCTCCACGATCCATGATGATAGGTTTGGATGACATGTCTGTCCTCCATGGTTGCAAGATCAACTAGTGAACAGTACATTGGTGGTTGTCTCAATCTCCTCATTGCAGGATATTTAGGCAGTGAGGACAGAACGTACTTTAAGAAAAGCATTTGACACATGTAAGCAGAACATGTCAAAATAGCACACACCGAACACTGTAGCACATGCACAACACTGCTGACATATACTATTACAGCCATGCTGAAGAGCTTTGGGCACCACCCTTGCAGCACATTGCTGTACATGTACGTAGTATAGGACATACATTGTTAGAAATGGGGTCTCTAGCTGGCAGTCAGTTTGAACTCTGTTCAAGCAGGGACCCTCACTCTAGTCAGGGTAAGGGAGTTACACTCCTAAGACAACCCCTGCTCACACCCTTGGAAGCTTGGCACAAGCAGTTAGGCTTTTTCCAAAGGCAATGTGTAATGTATTTGTACCAACACACACAGTTATACTGTGAAAACACTACAAAATGGAGACCGTACCAGTTAAGACAACTAGACAATATTCAGGACCAAAACAACAAAAATCCAACATACACAAGTCAAGATATGAATTTTCAAAGTAAAAAGAGTCTTACTACACAGAAAACAACGGAAACGTTGCTCTATACAAAGTACCTGGTTTTCATCAAAAACAAAGCTGCACGGGTGAGCGTGCGTCGGCAAAGTCAGTAATGTGTTGATTCCTTGCTCGCAAGTTAGGTCGTGTGTCGTTCCTTCTGTGGTCAGGTAGGCAATGTGTCATTTTTCTGTCCCGCAAGAGCGCAATGCATTGATTTCCAGACAGGGCATCTCGGATCCGTGCAGGTTCACAATGACTTTGCCACGACAATGCGTGAGAAATTCTGGTCGCATGGTGATGGAAAGCTGTGCTGCGTGGGGATTGCGTCATTTTCAGTAGCCACAAGCGGGTGTTCTGTTGTTTCTCCAGCTGCGATGCAGGTGCTGCATTTAAATCAGCTGTGAGGCAGATGGCGCATCATTTTTACAGCCGTGTGGCAGGTGGTGCTACAAACTTTTCCCCACACAACTCCCTGTGCATGGATTTCCATCCTTATTCTACCAGCTTCACCTGTCAAGGGGCCAGGGACTGGATAGGACACCACTTGGCAGGGCAGGAGTTTCAGAAGAGAGTCCAAGTGCTGGCAGAAGAAGTCTTTGATGGCCCTGAGACTTCAAAACAGGAGACAAGTTCAGCCCAAGCCCTTGGAGATTCTTCACAAGCAGGAATATACCACAAAGTCCAGTCTTTGTCCCCTTCCTCAAGCAGAAGCAGTAACTGCAGGATAGCCCAACAAAGCAAAGCACAGTCACAGGCAGGGGCAGCACTTTTCCTCAGCTCATCAGCTCTTCTCCTTGGCAGAGGTTCCAGAAATAAATCTTGAAGCAATCTGAAAATCTGGGGTTTTGGGTCCACTATTTATATCCCCTTCTGCCTTTGAAGTAGGCAAACCCTAAAGGAAAGTCTCTGTTGTTCACAAGATCCTTCCTTGCCCAGGCCTGGCCCAGACACACACCAGGGGGTTGGAGACTACATTGTGTGAGGGCAGGCACAGCCCATTCAGGTATAAGAGACCACTCCTCCCTCCACTCTAGCCCAAAGGGCTATAGGAAGGTAGCTTCTTTCTAGCCTTGTTACCCCGACTTTTGGCCTGTTTGTGAGTGTATGTCAGGGTGTTTTTACTTTCTCGCTGGGATCCTGCTAGCCAGGGCCCAGTGCTTATAGTGGAAACCCTATGTTGTCAGTGTGTTTGATATGTGTCACTGGGATCCTGCTAGCCAGGACTCCAGTGCTCATAGGTTTGTTGCCTATATGTGTTCCCTGGGTGGTGCCTAACTGTATCACTGAGGTTCTGCTAACCAGAACCTCAGTGGTTATGCTCTCTCTGCTTTTACAATTGTCACTGCAGGCTAGTGACTAATTTTACCAATTCTGATTGGCACACTGGAACACCCTTATAATTCCCTAGTATATGGTACCTAGGTACCCAGGGTATTGAGGTTCCAGGAGATCCCTATGGGCTGCAGCATTTATTTTACCACCCATAGGGAGCTCAGACAATTCCTACACAGGACTGCCACTGCAGCCTGAGTGAAATAACGTCCACGTTATTTCACAGCCATTTTTCACTGCACATAAGTAACTTATAAGTCTCCTATATGTCTAACCCTCATTTGGTGAAGGTTAGGTGCAAAGTTACTTAGTGTGTGCGCACCCTGGCACTAGCCAAGGTGCCCCCACATTGTTCAGGGCAAATTCCCCGAACTTTGTGAGTGCGGGGACACCATTACACATGTGCACTACACATAGGTCACTACCTATGTGTAGCGTCAGAATGGTAACTCCGAACTCCGAACCTTGTGGTACTTACACCTTGTGCCAGGTCCTGTTATCCCTTATTAGTAGATTAGAGGTGTTCTAGCAGCTTAGGCTGATAAAGGTAGCTATAGCAGAGCAGCTTAGGCTGAACTAGGAGGCATGCAAAGCTCCTACTATACCACTTATATCACTTAGCACTATATCATAAGAAAACACAATACTCAGAGTTACTAAAAATAAAGGTACTTTATTTTAGTGACAATATGCCAAAAGTATCTCAGAGGATATACTCCCTTAGGAGGTAAGTAATAGACACAAAATATACACACACAAACCAAAATCAGGTAAGTACCAGTTAGAAAAGTAGTGCAAACAATGTAGAATCACCATAGAATGCAATAGGTAGACATAGGTCTGGGGCAACACAAACCATGTACTCCAAAAGTGGAATGTGAATCACAAATGGACCCGAGACCTATAAGAGATTGTAGAGGGTCGCTGGGACTGTGAGAAAACATTAAGGGTCTCCAAGATACCCCACCCCAAGACCCTGAAAAGTAGGAGTAAAGTTACCCTACTACCCCAGAAAGACAGTAAAGTCAAGATAGGGGATTCTGCAAGGACAACAACTGACTGCAAAGCACTGAAGATGGATTCCTGGACCTGAGGACCTGTAAAGGAAGGGGACCAATTCCAAGAGTCACGCAAGTGTCCAGGGAGGGCAGGAGCCCACTAAACTCCGGATGAAAGTGCAAAAGGGCAGCCTCTGGGTGGAAGAAGCCAAAGATTCTGCAACAAGGGAAGGTGCCAGGAACTTCTCCTTGGGTCAGAAAATGTCCCACGGCGTGCTGGAGGATGCAGAGTTGTTTCCACGCAGAAAAACTGCAAACAAGCCTTGCTAGCTGCAAGAGTTGCAGTTAAGGATTTTGGGTACTGCTAGGGCCCAGGAAGGACCAGGAGGTCGTCCCTTGGAGGAGGAGACAGAGGGGGTGCCCAGCAGTACAGAGAGTCCACACAGAAGCAGGCAACACCTGCAGAAGCACCTGAACAGGCACTTAGAAGATCTGAGGATGATGGTTGACTCAGAACAACAAAAAAGGGTCCCACAACATCAGAGTCCAACTCAGTGAGTTGGGCAATGCAGGACAGAGTGCTGGGGAACTGGGCTAGGCTGTGCACAAAGGAAGTCTTGCAGAAGTGCACAGAAGCCCGAGCAGCTGCAGTTCACACAATACACAGGATTACTGTCTGGCGTGGGGAGGCAAGGACTTACCTCCACCAAATTCAGACAGAAGGGCCACTGGACTGTCGGGACACTTGGACCCAGCTCCTGTGTTCCAGGGACCACGTTTGTCATGATGAGAGGAGACCCAGAGGACCGGTGATGCAGAAGTTTGGTGTCTGCGTTGGCAGGGGGAAGATTCGGTCAGCCCACAGGAGATTTCTTCTTGGCTTCCAGTGCAGGGTGAAGGCGGACAGCCCTCAGAGCATGCACCACCAGGAAACAGTTAAGAAAGCCGGCAGGATGAGTCGCTACAATGTTGCTGGAAGTCTTCTTGCTACTTTGTTGCGGTTATCCAGGCGTCCTGGAGCAGTCAGCGGTCGATCCTTGGCAGAAGTCGAAGAGGGAAGTGCAGAGGAACTCTGGTGAGCTCTTGCATTCGTTATCTCCTGAGATACCCACAGGAGAGACGCTAAATAGCCCACAGAGGAGGATTGGCTACAGAGAAAGGTAAGCACCTATTAGGAGGGGTCTCTGATGTCACCTGCTGGCACTGGCCACTCAGAGGTGTCCATTGTGCCCTCACACCTCTGCATCCAAGATGGTAGAGGCATAGGACACACTGGAGGAGCTCTGGACACCTCCCCTGGGAGGTGCTTGTCAGGGGAGTGGTCACTCCCCTTTCCTTTGTCCAGTTTCACGCCAGAGCAGGGCTGGGGGGATCCCTGAACCGGTGGAGACAGGCTTATGCAAGGAGGGCACCATTGTAGGAGGCTGGCCTGGCTTGTAGTGGGTACCAGAGGTACTTACACCTTGTGCCAGGTCCAGTTATCCCTTATTAGTGTAGAAGAGGTGTTTCTAGCAGCTTCGGCTGATAGAAGGTAGCTATAGCAGAGTAGCTTAGGCTGAACTAGGAGACATGCAAAGCTCCTACTATACCACTGGTGGCATATGCACAATATCATAAGAAAACACAATACACAGATATACTAAAAATAAAGGTACTTTATTTTTATGACAATATGCCAAAAGTATCTCAGTGAGTACCCTCAGTATGAGGATGCCAAATATACACAAGATATATGTACACAATACCAAAAATATGCAGTAATAGCAAAAGGAAGTAATGCAAGCAGTGTAAAGTTACAATAGATTGCAATAGGAGCACATAGGTATAGGGGCAACACAAACCATATACTCCAAAAGTGGAATGTGAACCACGAATGGACCCCAAACCTATGTGAGCTTGTAGAGGGTCGCTGGGACTGTAAGTAAACAGTGAGGGTTAGAAAAATAGCCCACCCCAAGACCCTGTAAGGTAGGTGTAAAGTGCACCTACAACCCCCAGAGAGCACAGAAGTCGTGATAGGGGGATTCTGCAAGGAAAACCAACACCAGCAATGCCACGACAGTGGATTTCCAGACCTGAGTACCTGTAAGACAAGGGGACCAAGTCCAAGAGTCGCAACAGTGTCGAGAGTGGGCAGGAGCCCAGGAAATGCCAGCTGAGGGTGCAAGGAAGCTGCCACCGGATGGAAGAAGCTTGGTGTTTTGCAAGAACGAAGAGGACTAGGAACTTCCCCTTTGGAGGATGGATGTCCCACGTCGTGAAGAAGCTTGCAGAGGTGTTCCCACGCAGAAAGGCTGCAAAAAAGCCTTGCTAGCTGCAAGGGTCGCGTTAGGGTTTTTGGATGCTGCTGTGGCCCAGGAGAGACCAGGATGTCACCACTTGGATGAGGAGAAAGAGGGGGCGCCCAGCAAGTCAGGGAGCCCTTACAGAAGCAGGCAGCACCCGCAGAAGTACCGGAACAGGTACTTACACAACTCAGAAGGTTGTGCACTGCAGGTTAGAGTGTCAGGGGCCCAGGCTTGGCTGTGCACGAAGGAAATCCTGGAAGAGTGCACAGGAGCAGGAGGAGCTGCAAATCACGTGGTACCCAGCAATGCCGTCTAGCGTGGGGATGCAAGGACTTACCTCCACCAAACTTGGACTGAAGAGTCACTGGACTGCGGGAGTCACTTGGACAGAGTTGCTGAGTTCCAGGGACCACGCTGGTTGTGCTGAGAGGGGACCCAGAGGACCGGTGATGCAGTCTTTTGTTGCCTGCGGTTGCAGGGAGAAGATTCTGTCGACCCACGGGAGATTTCTTCAGAGCTCCTGGTGCAGAAAGGAGGCAGGCTACCCCCAGAGCATGCACCACCAGGAAACAGGCGAGAAAGCCGGCAGGATGAAGCGATACAAGTTTGCAGTAGTCGTCTTTGCTACTTTGTGGCGGTTTTGAGGCGTCCTGAGCAGTCAGCGGTCGATCCTTTGGCAGAAGGTGAAGAGGGAGATGCAGAGGAACTCTGGTGAGCTCTTGCGTTCGGTATCTGAAGAATTCCCCAAAGCAGATACCCTAAATAGCCAGAAAAGGAGGTTTGGCTACCTAGGAAGGAGGATTGGCTACTAAGAGAGAAAAGGGCCTATCAGAAGGAGTCTCTGACGTCACCTGCCGGCACTGACCACTCAGAGCAGTCCAGTGTGCCAACAACACCTCTGTTTCCAAGATGGCAGAGGTCTGGGGCACACTGGAGGAGCTCTGGGCACCTCCCCTGGGAGGTGCAGGTCAGGGGAGTGGTCACTCCCCTTTCTTTTGTCCAGTGTCACGCCAGAGCAGGGCTGGGGGATCCCTAAACTGGTGTAGACTGGCTTATGCAGAGATGGGCAGCATCTGTGCCCATCGTGGCATTTCCAGAGGCTGGGGGAGGCTACTCCTCCCAAGCCATTACACCTATTTCCAAAGGGAGAGGGTGTCACACCCTCTCTCAGAGGAAATCCTTTGTTCTGCCTTCCTGGGCCAGGGCTGCCTGGACCCCAGGAGGGCAGAAACCTGTCTGAGGTAGGCTTTATATGGTGCATCATGGGCGTTCCCAAGCATCCATCTATGTATTTTAATGCAAATTACAAAGACTTGTAAATTTGGATTTGTCCCAAAATGGTGCGCCTACCCTACAGAGGTGTGATGGGGTGAAATACCTTTATTTCTCCTTGTTAATTCCTCTTTCCACATGTGCAGGCTTCTGCAGCACATGCTGTCACTTTCTGCTCTAAACCATCACTGCCTGTAACACAGGAAAACTTGCACTTTAGTGGAAGATTGCTTGCAATGTTGCCAGTGCAAGGAGAAAGCTGAAGTGGTTCATATCTTTGTAAGTTTTGAACATTTCTCCTCTCTCTTTCACCCAACAAAGCGGTACAAGTTACCTTGCAGCGTGGCATTGCATGAAAAATAGTAAATCTGCTCCTAATCCCAAGTGCATGATTGTTCACTAGAATGCATATTTCCCCTGCTTAGAGATGTCCCCAAAGATGGCAATAGCTTACTACACCTAATTCCCCTTGCACAAAACAGGTGTCTAATACACACAGACGTCACCCTGTACAGAGATGTAAAGAGGCAAGTCCCTTGCGTACACCACGCCTCATTGTGAGGACAAGCGGTTTCTGTAGGCATTCATTTCCCTGTACAGAATTATTCAAGGAGATACTAGTCCTGCCTCAGACACAAGCACAATTAAAAGTGCATGTACCTATTCAATTCAAGTATTGCTGCGTGAAGAGGTCCTCACAGAGAGGTCACTTCCTCAAAGCGCTGAGTTGTCATCATGTGAGTAAGCTACTTCATTGTACAGGTTTTGCCATGTAGCGAGATCTCTCTGTACTATGGAGGAAATTTACAGAGATTTGACACAACGCAACGCAGAAAGACAACTTGATGTGCTTCTCTGTGTCAAAAGAAGAATATCTTCTCAGAAATGGTGCATTCCTGCTCTCCCTCTGCGCCGGCATGCGGGGATCAGCTAAGTGCCACCACAGGCCGCCTTGCAACATGGTGCAAGGGTGCCTACACTACAGGCAGGGGTGTTTTTGTGCATGTTAACAGCATGGGTGGAAGAATATCTCAGACATCCAGTGAGGTTTCAGTACCGGCCTAAGCACACTGTACCAATGTCTGAACTTGCACCTAAGTATTAACAAACACACTGTGGCTAAGCAGGAGTCTTGCATATAGCCTTTAAGGATCTTACATTGATCATTTTTACTAAGGTTTTAGCATTTTTCCTAGAGGTGGATAATTATCGTGAATTTTTGTAATTTCAACCCTCTTCCCATGAATGATTGCGGAAATCTACAGATTTATGTAAAGTAGAGAACCCTCTAAATTCAGCAAAGTGTCATTTCTAATGCTCCTTCAAGGTTTTCACAGAGAAACAAACTGTTGAAATAAAAAATATTGAAAATGAATAGGCAAAAACCTTTATTTGTGACAACATTTTTATTTGTAACTTCTTGTAACAATGGCTGATTTACACAATCAAAATACCATCACATCCACAAGACTCTTCTGGTATAGGAAATATAGGGGTGTTTAGGTTTCCTAAGAGACCGAGGTATCCCAAGCCAACAAATGAACTACACTTTTTTTATTGTGCACCCAACATTGGGCAATTTGTTTGCTATAATAAAAATTTTGAAAAATGGGAAAGAAGGAAACCTATGTATTTCTGAAACGTACAGCAAATACTGAGTTGGGAAGCAGAAGTTATTTGTACAACTCTGAATTTGTACCCATGCTAGCATATGATTCACAGGGCATTTTACAAAATGTCTTCCTTCTTACACATTGGCTTACATTTGGAAGGTACACAGTCGTAGAAATACAATTGGTAATAACTTTTCTATTTTCCCACAGGGTTCTCAATGAAAATGGTCTGCTTGGTAAAGCTAGTGCCCACAAAAGGAAACTCCCCGAATGGTAGCATGAATACATCCATTGAAAACTGACCCTTGTTTGTAATGTGGGTAGCTGTGGCTTGTTAGGTTTCAGGACCGGCCAAACAGCACTGTACTCTCACTGTACACCTCAGAATTAAGAAACACATGTGGCTAAGCAGGAGTCTTTGCATATAGCCTTTAAGGATCTTACATCGACCTTCCATATGGTTAAAAGGGATACACTCTGGAACATCATGCTTACTCCGAGGGTAGACTGAGATATTATTTAGTTTTAAGGGATCCACACATACATCTGCATCAGTGTGATATTCACAGGATGGTTCTTGTGCTGAATCCTTTAACACCAGCAGGGGATATTAGACAACATTGTATTTTATCTCTTTTCCTATTTACCCTGTTTTAATCACTTGGAGACATCCTTAGTAGCAGTAACAGATCTGACCCATGTTGGTTCTCGCTCAACCCCAGTGCTTTTGTATGCTGAAGATGCGGTCTTACTGGCTAGAACTGCCTTGGGGGTCACAACACATGCTTGACTTTTCTGCAACCTTCATGAACGCTGTTGATTTGTGAATCAACTTTGGGAAACCCCATGCTATGTAAGTGGGTCTTAGATCAACCAAAATGAGATTGACCAACATCAAAGAGGATGTTATTATTAGGGTTGATTCGTTTAGTTATCTGGGTGTGACTGATCTCCCTTCCACATAGTAGTAAACAGTATTTATTATACAGGGAATTGGGCCTATGTAATATGTCATATCTGCTGCCAATGACCGCTTATTAAGATGTATCCAGTTCGAATTAAGAGGGAAACTGCTTTTAATTTGGCAAATTGAGAGATTGTCTTAACCTTGACAATAACTTTAGTATCCAATAGCTGGGCTACATAAAACTGAATTGTCAAAACCCCAGATTATTTCCAGTTTGAGCTGGACCTAAAAAAATGTAGATGAGATATCTTGAACTACAGACACTCTCAGTGAGATCATATGTTGTATTGTAAACTTCAAGAGGCTTCATGGTGTTTTATGTAATAAGGTCATTTAATTGTTCAGCTTTTTCTCGAATAAAATAAATGAAATGACTCAATTTAATGGAAAACATGACAATTTAATAGGTACTTACTCTGCACAGTACCATGGTGGATAGTAAAAACCTGAGACGGGGTCTCCCACATACACATTGAATGTGTTTATCTGTACGATTCCTCCCACCATGAGGTCTCCCTCCTGGTAGTAGGATGGTTTGTCGCTGCTTCTCAGGATGCAACCAGCAGAGTAAGAATGAACTTCACAGGAAGCACAAAGGAAGATGATGGAGAGAAAAGTAAACCACATTGTGACTTTAGCAAGGGTGTGCTCAGAATATTCTTTGCTGGTAGTTTCCTCAGACATGATTTGCCAGCAGGACTTCTGAGCTGGTGTCTTCGTTGCTGGTGAACCATCAAAGACTCTTGACTCACTTTATACCCTGGAGTGCTCTCAACAACATCCTGTGAGCTGGAAAAACAAAGAGACATGCAGGTGACTCACAAACAGGCACACGCGGAAGGAGAGACTAAACTTGCATGTGTGTTTTCACTCTATGGTTACCAAGCGTCCCACAAAGTCCTGGAACATGAGGCACAGTCATTGTTATCTTGCTAACCAGACATCCCTCAGCCTTAGAAGTGCTATCTTGTTGGTAATCAGACATTCATTAGCCATATCATTTACCTCTCAGTGCTAACCAGACCTCCCTTAGTGCAATGATTGCACCCTCATGTCTCTAACCAGACCTCCAGCTGCTCTACCATTGAACCCCACATTCTTTAACCACATGAGTTGTGAAACCGCGACTTTGGAAGTGAGCTCCATCCTCAGAAATCACCTTCCCCTAGAAAGAGACAAGAGTCCCTCAAGATGCAAATGGGGCTAGAAGTTGTCCTGTGCACTTAACTGGAGAATATGGATCTTGTGCTCATCTTTCAGATCTCCCAAACCAGGATCTTTATGGATAATTCCCTTGGAGAAAATGAAGTATTTATCAAAAGGTGTGTCTGTTTCAACCTTTTTCGAAGGATGTGTGATAACACTGCCCGGGTACCAGGTCACTGAGTACTAAGGGGCGGGTCATTGTATAGTCCATCAATGCCTACAGAGGTGTCAAGTCTGTGCTACAAATAGCCAGAGATCATAGATATAAGATGAGAAATCTCACAGTCAGGAGGGCAGGCTGGGCAACTTAGAAGACAATAGTTGAATTGAGTTGGAGCTGAAATCGGTGGGTGTTCAGTAGCTGAAATCAGTGCCAGAGAGTGATATCTGTGTGAATATGGTGCTCTCCTGCTCTCTTCTCGTGGCGCGGCTACTACTAGAATCTGGGCTCCAGTTTTGAATTATTTTCTGTCACAAATAGGAGGCCAGTGAAGTTCCTTTTAGGATGGAATCATATAATCAACTTTCCGCATTTGTTGCTGTTGTTGGAAGAGCCCAGATCTGGGGTTTCCCTTCAAGATCAGAAAAGGTTTTGATCTCTCTGTCTCTTTTTGTCAAGCTTTTTTGTCTCTTTTTCTCAGCATTTCCCCCTTGCCTTCTCCTTAGATTCTCTCTCCTCTGCATCTCGAACGTCACCCACCTAATCTCACCTCCAGACTTCCCGCCTCTCTAGTTCTGCCTCCGCGTGTCTCTCTCATCTGTGCCCTCTTTTCTTCCACCCACAGACCCTTGAAAAGTGCACATTGATATCTCGGCATCCAATCAGCTCACCCGGGGTGGCGCGTGCGACTCTGAGCGGTAACTGATTGGCCAGGAATCCCTTCTACAATGAGCAGGTGGCCGCTCAGTGGGTCTAGGACGGGGCGCGCGCCTGCCAGGTGTGTGACGTCAGTACCTGTGAAAGGTGCCGCGTGCTGCCTCTCAGGAGAGAGGAGGGACATTTCGAATGAATCCGCACCATGAGGCCTAGAGTTTGTCTCCCTCTTCCACAGAGAGCTGCGCTCCTTGCAGGGGTTGCAGTCTCAATGCATGCGTAGTTAGGCAGAGTCTGTTATAGTGCATGTTTTATGTTATATATTTTTCAACCTGATTTTCATTCACAGGAGGCTGAACAGTATGCAAGGGTGGGAGTTTGTGTTTTTGCGCTGCCCCTCACCGCAGGATTTGCCTGGCTACATGTCTGACTACCTGAATGTGGCAGACGGACATATAGCCTTTTTTATACCAGGCTTATAACGGAGATGTCTGGCCTCAGCAGTGGCAGAGCGGTCTCAGCCGTGACCACACCAAAGGCCCACCTGCATTTAAATCGCGTGAGTGACCATTATCTTGGCTGAGAGGGGCACCACCACCTTCCAGGCAGAGCTCACTCTCCACAAACATGTAAGTCCGGCACCAAGTCTCCAGTGCTTATAATAAAATGAATGTGAGCTTGTGGAATATAATCTGTTGCGTGTGTAAAGTGTTCCAATGCCCTTGGTCTGCGTTCCTGCTATATAAAACTGCAAAGTATATGTATCTGGTCCAAAATGCATCACCGGGCCTCACTGTAACATGCACATCGATGTGAGGCCTGACCCCATACTCTGCTGCAGAAAGAGTCTCTCAGATTTGTATCAACACCAAATATGTTTTTGAAGGGTTGTGAATTCAATGAAAGGAGGCCACAGATCCCCACCCACTCTGGAAAGTTTTCCAGTTCACCATTGGCTACATTATGGGCAGATCAATATTGTGGGCACAATCCAGTATTGAAGGATGCAGTCACTGTTCTGACATTCACGAACAATTGATGATATTACATTAATAAACTGCCCCCTTCTAATGTCCATTAAAGCTAGAAACTTTTTTGTTCTAAAAATGGGTTGTGATTTTAAAACAGTTTGGGAAGCTTTCCCTAACCACTGCCTCAAACATATTCTCAAGCCACAAAACCCTGACCAACAGCCCTTTCACCAGATCTCAGTGTCTTCTCAGTGCAGACCACACCTCACAGCTGAGACCCCAGACCCCCTTCAGGTCAGTGGTCACCTCCAGCTCTGCAGGGCTAACAATGTGACATGAGTTCTCTAGACAGAGGGGGATTACTGGGCCTGGAGTGTTCAGCATCAGCTCAAACCTTCACTCAATTGTTCACAGCTTTGGGATAACATTCTAGGTATCGGATACTGCAAAACCTTTGCAAACCGTGTACATCACTCAGGAGTGAGCTCACCCCTCTAAACCGATCCACTCATTGGGCTTTGCAGCAAAGCTCTTTACACAGACTGATTGCTACCTGGTCACTCCTTCGCCCACAGATTACTACTGAGCAACTCTTGCTACATTAATACCTCACACATAACCCTTGAGTGAGTTCCTTGGCAGAAGTCTTCACAGACCTTAGCCTAGAAGAGACCTCAGCATCTCCTCAAACCCTGGCACAGACAGAGCCTGGGGCGGTTCATCAGGGCACTAACCTGAAGCTGAGCTCCTGGAGTGGAGGAAGCCCTGACTTTTGTACAGCTGAGTGAGTGCTAAAGCGCTGTGAGGAGCTCAGGAGCTACACTCCCACAGTAAGGGGCATATTTATACTCCGTTTGCGCCGAATTTGAGTAGTTTTTTTCGACGCAAATTCGGCGCAAAACTAACGCCATATTTATACTTTGGCGTTAGACGCGTCTAGCGCCAAAGTATGAGGAAAGAGCGTAATTTTTTTGCGTGAACGCCTTCCTTGCGTTAATGAGATGCAAGGTAGGCGTTCCCGTCTAAAAAAATGACTGCGACGCAAATGCGTCGTATTTATACTCCCGGGCAAAAATCACGCCCGGGAGTGGGCAGGGCAAAAAACCGCGCATTTGCGCCGGAATTTAGCGCCTGGGTCAGGGCAGGCGTTAAGGGACCTGTGGGCTCAAAATGAGCCCACAGCTGCCCTCCCATGCCCCCAGGGACACCCCCTGCCACCCTTGCCCACCCCAGGAGG
The DNA here is from genome assembly GCF_031143425.1 of Pleurodeles waltl. Taxonomy (NCBI): domain Eukaryota; kingdom Metazoa; phylum Chordata; class Amphibia; order Caudata; family Salamandridae; genus Pleurodeles; species Pleurodeles waltl. The sequence continues at coordinate 1,173,548,467 of NC_090439.1, forward strand.
ACACCCAAGGATGGAGGGACCCATCCCAGGGACATTCAGGTAAGTTCAGGTAAGTATAATAAATTTTTTTTTTTTTTTTTTTTTTGGCATAGGGGGGCCTGATTTGTGCCCCCCTACATGCCTCAATGCCCAATGACCATGCCCAGGGGACATAAGTCCCCTGGGCATGGCCATTGGGCAAGGGGGCATGACTCCTGTCTTTACTAAGACAGGAGTCATGTAAATGGCGTTGGGCGTCGTTAAAAATGGCGCAAATCGGGTGGAGGCGATTTTTTGGCATCAACCTAACTTGCACCATTTTAAGACGCCCTAACGCCATTTTCCCCAACGCCGGCGCTGCCTGGTGTACGTGTTTTTTTTCCACGCACACCAGGCAGCGCCGGTCTGCTAGCGCCGGCTAACGCCATTCAATAAATACGGCGCCCGCATGGCGCTTCAGAATGGCGTTAGCCGGCGCAAAACTTTTTGACGCTAAACTGCGTTAGCGCAGTTTAGCGTCAAAAAGTATAAATACGGGCCTAAGTGCTGAACATTTTTCAGTACTTTTATGCTTTGGGAAATGCACTTCAAACTCTGCGTGCCATGCCTTAGAAGCCAGGACAGGTTCTTCTGGATGCAGGGAGGGGTTGCCCTTTGTCTTCTAACAGAACAATATTTTGTTTATAGATGAACACCCACCTCACAGCAGGCAGATCATTAACCCAGCTCCTCCTGCACTGGGAACCCCGATCGCAGATATTGTGAGTCCCTCGTCTTCCGGCAGAAGCTCGGGTGTGCACACGTCCGTGAATTACAGGCTGCGGTAGAAGGCGCTATGGAAGTCAGTGTCCACGGTGGGCTCTTATAGAAAGATTCTAGTGAAGGTGTTGATGTGCAGCATTGTAATAACAGTTTTGGCCCCAGCTTATTTTAGAGGCGAGCCTTAGGGGTCTGGGACGTGACTCTGCTTTTACAAAAAGGAACAACATAATCTGTTTATCTTGTTTCTGATCTCTGGAGGGAAAGATTCATAAAAACATGTTTATAGCCCGCGTTTCAAACCTCAGAGGTGTCAAAAGATTTGAAAACACAGTTGTGGGCCCAGCAGACACACTGTCATCCACAGAAAACCTACAATTGTGATGCCTTGTAAACATCATGGAGCGGATCAACATGAGCATCACATGATGGCTGCAAAATCAGAGTCACGAGTCTCCGGTGGGGCGTGAGCTGAACCTGTGATCAGGCCTTGTTAGGGGTCAGCGACTGACCTACTGTCTCCAGCACACCATGCACTAAGAGTGATCATCCCTGGTTCCTAATTGGATGGATTTGTTGCCTTTCTCAGGTGTTTGCTCTTGTTTCAGTGGGTTTTCTCCCTGTTTGTGTGTTCGCTCCAGACATGAAGATTTGGTTCTCACAGTATTCTGACTGGATGGATTGAACCTTCTGCATTTAACTCTTAGTATTCCTCTTTTCCTCACTCTAATCCATCCTTCTACTTTTGTTAGAAATGGTTACCCCCTGTCCAAGCAAGGACCCTCACTCTAGTCAGGGTAAGTCACACACAATCCAATTATCCTGCGCCCACCCTCTGGTAGCTTGGCACTGAGCAGTCAGGCTTAACGTAGAAGGCAATGTGTAAAGTATTTGTGCAGTAAATTATACAATAACACAATATTGCACCACAAAAATACACCACACAGTGTTTAGAAAAATTTATAATATTTAGCTGGATAAATCCAGGTCAAAACGATTAAAGGTGCAATAAGTAAATGTTGAGATATCACTGCAAAGTGATATAAAGGCCCTAATTACAACCCTGGTGGTAAATGCCGCCTAACGCTGTTCTGACGGCCCCCAACATGCAGTGACCGCAGCGGTATTCCGCCACGGGTATTATGACCCACACAGAGAATTCCGCCACTATACAGACACCCACACAAGTCTGACAGACCAAAGTTCAGTGATAATACTAAGAGTTAAATGCGGAAGGGTGTTAGACCTGACATCCTTAGGGTGGTCACCCCTAACTTTTTGCCTGCCTCCCTCCACTTTTTAGATACTGCTTTTGCTGGTTTTCAGAATCTGCACACTTTACCACTGCTAACCAGTGCTAAGGGGCATCTGCTCTCGCCCTTTAAACATGGTAACCTTGGATCATACCCAATTGGACTATGTAATTTACTTATAAGTCCCTAGTAGAGTGCACTATATGTGCCCAGGGCCTGTAGCTTAAACGCTACTAGTAGGCCTGCAGCACTGATTGTGCTACCCACTTCAGTAGCCCCTTAACCTTGTCTCAGGCCTGCCATTGGAAGGCCTGTGGGTGCAGTTTCACTGCCAATTCAACTTGGCATTTAAAAGTACTTGGCAAGCCTAAAACTCCCCTTTTTCTACATATAAGACACCACTAAGGTATGCCCTAGGTAACTCACAGGGCAGGGTGCTGTGAAGGCAAAAGACAGGATATGTGTAGGAAAGTACCATCTTGCCTGGCATGTTACCCCCATATTTCACTGTATATATGTTGTTTTAGTTGTATGTGTCACTGGTACCCTGCCAGCCAGGGCCCCAGTGCTCATAAGTGTGCCCTGTATGTGTTCCCTGTGTGATGACTAACTGTCTCACTGAGGCTCTGCTAACCAGAACCTCAGTGGTTATGCTCTCTCGTTGCTTTCCAAATTGTCACTAACAGGCTAGTGACCAATTTCACCAATTCACATTGGCATACTGGAACACCCTTATAATTCCCTAGTATATGGTACTGAGGTACCCAGGGTATTGGGGTTCCAGGAGATCCCTATGGGCTGCAGCATTTCTTGTGCCACCCATAGGGAGCTCTGACAATTCTTACACAGGCCTGCCACTGCAGCCTGAGTGAAATAATGTCCACGTTATTTCACAGCCATTTACCACTGCACTTAAGTAACTTATAAGTCACCTATATGTCTAACCTTTACCTGGTAAAGGTTGGGTGCTAAGTTACTTAGGGCCTCATTCTGACCCTGGCGGTCTATGACCGCCAGGGTGGAGGCCGGCTGAAGCACCGCCAACAGGCTGGCGGTGCTTCATTTTGTATTCTGACCGCGGCTGTGAAGCCGCCGTCGCCCAGCCAGGTCCGGCGGTTTTCCGCCGGATTTCCCCCGGCTGGGGGAATCCTCCACAGCCTGTTTCTGGCGGTTTTCACCGCCAGAAACAGGCTGGCGGGAACGGGTGTTGTGGGGCCCCTGGGGGCCCCTGCACTGCCCATGCCACTGGCATGGGCAGTGCAGGGGCCCCCTAACAGGGCCCCAGCAGGATTTTCACTGTCTGCTTTGCAGACAGTGAAAATCGCGACGGGTGCAACTGCACCCGTCGCACCCCTGCAACACCGCCGGCTCCATTCGGCGCCAGCTTCTATGTTGCAGGGCCTTTCCCGCTGGGCCGGCGGGCGCCCTTTTGGCGGTCGCCCGCCGGCCCAGCAGGAAAGTCGAAATGCCCCCCGCAGTCTTTTGACCGCGGATCGGTCTTTCGATGGGAGTAGTTTGGCGGGCGGCAACCGCCGCCCGCCAAACTCAGAATGACCCCCTTAGTGTGTGGGCACCCTGGCACTAGCCAAGGTGCCCCCACATCGTTTAGGGCAAATTCCACCGGACTTTGTGAGTGCGGGGACACCATTACACGCATGCACTATACATAGGTCACTACCTATGTATAGCGTCACAATGGTAACTCCGAACATGGCCATGTAACATGTCTAAGATCATGGAATTGTCACCCCAATGCCAGCCTGGCATTGGGGAGACAATTCCATGATCCCCCGAGTCTCTAGCACAGACCTGGGTACTGCCAAACTACCTTTCCTGGCGTTTCACTGCAGCTGCTGCTGCTGCCAACCCCTCAGACAAGTTTCTGCCCTCCTGGGGTCCAGCCAGGCTTGGCCCAGGAAGGCAGAACAAAGGACTTCCTCAGAGAGAGGGTGTTACACCCTCTCCCTTTGGAATAAGGTGTCAGGGGTGGGGAGGAGTAGCCTCCCCCAGCCTCTGGAAATGCTTTGATGGGCACAGATGGTGCCCACCTCTGCATAAGCCAGTCTACACCGGTTCAGGGATCCCCCAGCCCTGCTCTGGGGCAAAACTGGACAAAGGAAAGGGGAGTGACCACTCTCCTGACCTGCACCTCCCCTGGGAGGTGCCCAGAGCTCCTCCAGTGTGCTCCAGACCTCTGCCATCTTGGAAACAGAGGTGCTGCTGGTACACTGGACTGCTTTGAGTGGCCAGGGCCAGCAGGTGATGTCAGAGACTCCTTCTGATTGGCTCTTACCTCTGTTGCTAGCCTATATTCATTCCTAAGAAGCCAAACCTCCTTTTCTGGCTATTTAGGGTCTCTGCTTTGGTGAATTCTTTAGATAACGAATGCAAGAGCTCATCAGAGTTCCTCTGCATCTCTCTCTTCACCTTCTGCCAAGGAATCGACCTCTGACTGCTCTGGACGCCTGCAAAACCGCAACAAAGTAGCAAAGACAACTACTGCAACCTTGTATCGCTGATCCTGCGGCCTTCTCGACTGTTTTCCTGGTGGTGCATGTTGTGGGGGTAGTCTTCTTCCTCTCTGCACTAGAAGCTCCGAAGAAATCTCTCGTGGGATGACGGAATCCTCCCCCTGCAACCGTAGGCACCAAAAGACTGCATCACCGGTCCTCTGGGTCCCCTCTCAGCACGACGAGCGTGGTCTCTGGAACTCAGCAACTCTGTCCAAGTGACTTCCACAGTCCAGTAAGTCTTTAGTCCAAGTTTGGTGGAGGTAAGTCCTTGCCTTCCCACACTAGACTGCATTGCTGAGTTCCGAGTGATTTGCAGCTGCTCCGGCTCCTGTGCACTCTTCCAGGATTTCCTTTGTGCACAGCCAAGCCTGGGTCCCCAACACTCTAACCTGCAGTGCACGACCTCCTGAGTTGTCCTCTGGCGTCGTGGGACCTTCTTTTGTGACTTCGGGTGAGCTCCGGTTCACTCTTCTTTGTAGTGCCTGTTCTGGCACTTCTGCTGGTGCTGCTTGCTTCTGATTGGGCTCTTTTTCTTGCTGGGCGCCCCCTCTGTCTCCTCACGCAATTGGCGACATCCTGGTCCCTCCTGGGCCACAGCAGCATCCAAAAACCCTAACCATGACCCTTGCAGCTAGCAAGGCTTGTTTGCGGTCTTTCTGCGCGGGATCACCTCTGCAAGCTTCTTCACGATGTGGGACATCCATCCTCCAAAGGAGATGTTCCTAGTCCTCTTCGTTCTTGCAGAATCCACAGCTTCTACCATCCGTTGGCAGCTTCTTTGCACCCGCAGCTGGCATTTCCTGGGCATCTGCCCACTCCCGACTTGAGTGTGACTCTTGGACTTGGTCCCCTTATTCCACAGGTACTCTCGTCTGGAAATCCATAGTTGTTGCATTGCTGGTGTTGGTCTTCCTTGCAGAATTCCCCTATCACGACTTCTGTGCTCTCTGGGGAACTTAGGTGCACTTTACACCTACTTTTCAGGGTCTTGGAGTGGGCTATTTTTCTAACCCTCACTGTTTTGTTACAGTCCCAGCGACCCTCTACAAGCTCACATAGGTTTGTGGTCCATTTGTGGTTCGCATTCCACTTCTAGAGTATATGGTTTGTGTTGCCTCTATACCTATGTGCTCTCATTGCAATCTATTGTGACTGTACATTGCTTGCATTGCTTTCTATTGCTATTACTGCATAATTTTGGTATTGTGTACATATATCTTGTGTATATTTGCTATCCTCATACTGAGGGTACTCACTGAGATACTTTTGGCATATTGTCATAAAAATAAAGTACCTTTTTTTTAGTATATCTGTGTATTGTGTTTTCTTATGATATTGTGCATATGACACCAGTGGTATAGTAGGAGCTTTACACGTCTCCTAGTTCAGCCTAAGCTGCTCTGCTAAGCTACCTTTTATATCAGCCTAAGCTGCTACACACCTCTTCTACACTAATAAGGGATAACTGGACCTGGTGCAGAGTGTAAGTACCCCTTGGTACCACTACAAACCAGGCCAGCCTCCTACATTGGTTGTGCAGCGGTGGGATAAGTACTTGCAACTACTTACCACTTTGTCATTTTGTACTTTTCATAAGAGAAAAATATACAAAACAAGTTCAGTGTATGTACACCTAACCAAAAAGTTTTGCTTTTCTCCTCTTACTCTATTGCTAAGTGCTGAAAAGTACCTCTAAAACTTACAAAAACATTCTTAAAAGTTGATAAAGTTTTTTTTCTGTTCCTTAAGAAGTTCTGAAACTTTTTCTTTATTTTTCTGTCCCTTAAACCTTTTCCTATCATGTCTGGTACAGGTCAAATTCTGGATCTGGCCAGCACAGCTTATCACCACCTTAACTGGAAAGGTGAAAGGAGTCTCTGCATTGATAGAGGTTTAGGGGTAGGGAAGAATCCCTCTAGAGAATTGTTGGTTAATATGCTCATTGAAAATGATAAGGCCATAGCTGGCACATCAGGTGACAGATTAGCTGATGGTTCACACTCTGATTTTGGGGTAGCCCCAGCAAAAGTGTTAGATGGGAACCTTCCCAACCTGCCCCTTAGCAGGCCACCAAGCATGGCTGGTACTAATGTGAGCTCTCATCACAGTAGGGATGTCACTCCTTTAGGACAGGTTGTTAGGGTGCCATCTGTTAGGGACAGGTCTCCCTCTGTTCATTCACACCATTCTTCTGTGTCAAGGCATGCCCAACCCACCCAACCTGATGACAGAGTGTTAGAAAGGGAACTCAATAGATTGAGAGTGGAAGAGTCCAGGCTGAAGCTTAAAAAGCAACAGCTGGATCTAGACAGGGAAGCATTTGACTTAGAAAAAGAAAGGCAGAGGTTGGGGTTTGGACCCCATGGTGGCAGCAGCAGTATTACAGATAGTAATCCTGTAAAATAACATGATTCTAGGAATCTGCACAATATAGTTCCCCCTTACAAGGAGGGGGATGACATTAACAAGTGGTTTGCTGCACTTGACCGGGCCTGTGTTGTACAGGGGGTCCCTCAAAGGTAGTGGGCTGCTATCCTATGGCTATCTTTCAGTGGAAAGGGTAGGGATAGGCTCCTCACTGTGAAGGAAAGTGATGCCAATAATTTTACAGTTTTAAAGAATGCACTCCTAGATGGTTATGGCTTAACCACTGAACAGTACAGGATCAAGTTCAGAGAAACCAAAAAGGAGTCTTCACAAGACTGGGTAGACTTTGTTGACCATTCAGTGAAGGCCTTGGAGGGGTGGTGTCTTATCCAGGTGTCTGGTTGACACCTGTTCGGTATAAGTCAATAAGGACGCTCAATGAAGGACCACACGCCAATTATAAATACAATTTAGCTTTACTAGAATTGCAGGTAAAATGTAGGCATTTAGCACATTAACAATAGTAGAATAAGAATAGCAATGAAAAGCATCTATTTATATATATAAGCAAATAATTCATTGACAGATATAAGTTCTGATTAACTGTATACTAAAATGCATCGCACTACGATATTCAGGAAGCAGAATATAAATGAGTTGAATACTTCAGATAAGCTTTGATTTACTACACACCAAAATGCATGTTTCAATTACTGCAGCAGGCTCTCACTACGATGTTCAGGAGGCAAAATATAAACAAACTGAATACTTCATTTAAGCTTTGATTTACTGCACACCAAAATGCATGTTTCAGTTATTGTAGCAGTTCACACTAATAGGTTTAGAAAGCAAAATATAAACAAGCTGAATACTTCAGGATATAAACACAGTGCAGGCATGAATAATCAGTCATAATAATAGAGCAGAGAAACAAAGGTATTTTATCCCTGTGTGGAAACTTAACTTAATCCACGACATGCTGGGGAGCCCTCTACCGCCTGCTTGGACCTCTCTACCCCTCAAGCACCACGAGCAAACAGGGAGGCAGCGCTGGGCCATGGCAGCTTGCACAATTCCATCTGCGAGCTTCCAAATCCCTCACCCATACTTCAGTGCTTAAAAAACTCGAAGCTTAGATTCTATCTCATTCTGGCATTTTCTAGCTATGTTATCAGTACTTGGCTGCTCTGCCCGTCTCCAGCCTTTGTTTTCATTCCATCTTCTCCCTGTACTCTTGTTCTCAAGGTTGAGACGGAGTCTTCTATACAAACAAGCTTGAAAATAATATCATGAACTTTTCCACGATGCTTGGGAGGGGGTTTCAACAGGCATTACACTCATCTACACTGCTCAAGCTACTTAACCCTTCGCTTTACAATGTCTTCCGCATCTTTCCCTAATACTGAACACTCCACCCCTTAGATGAGCGTGATGCATGTTGAAACGGATATCATTTACTTTGACATTCCGCTAGCTAGGTTGCTACTAAATGGTCAACGTTATTCTAAGCGCTTGCATCTTTAGTATGAAGCTGCTTTATGCATACATATAGTATACATATAGTCTACATAGTATAGTCATTAGCGGAACACAAACAATCAATAAACAAATTAGCTGTTGTAATACTATAGTTAGCGTCTTTATAGCTCCTAGTGCCCAGCCTAAGAAGATGTCATACCAATGATGCTCATTTATTTGCCGGATGCATGAAGCAGTGTGCATAAGCTGTTTAGTGTTTATGGTCATCAGTATGGCTGTATCCTTGGTGTATTTAGCTGCCATATCAAATTTAGCAAAGGTAACTTGTGCCTAGTGCCTGATTGCCTCTTATCTGGGTAGCTTAACAACAAGCGAGATGTTCCGCTCTAACTACGCACGCATTTGTGTCTGTAATGTGGTTATGGTGAACTTAGTCGGTCGGTACAAGATGTGAGTGCTTATGTCAATAATGCTGGTAATATTGTGCGTACACATTACTTGCTCTCCGGTGGTTTGTATAAATCCGTTAAAAAGTAAGGGATGATTAGTAACGTAACATATACTCTCTGTTCCTATCTGATATAAGTCTGTGCCATTAATAGGATAAGGTTACCATTCACATTCTTCTGGTATTGGGTGAAGGCATGGGTCTAGCGCCCGTCCAGTGTGGGTACATACCCACCCCTTAGACCAATCTGCACATCTAGTGGGATCTACGGTGTGATTTGTTTGATCAATCAATTTTTTGTCAGTGTGAGGTATCCACCTTTTTTCACCTATTACTACAGGGATCAATATAAAGGGGCACCATATTTCAGGAGGAAGATTACTTCTAGCTATATCAAAATGAGCATAACACATCTCTCCCTCACAATGGAATTGTATAGGCTTTACCCATATTTCCTCAGGCAAATGCAATTGTTGTCTCCAATATTCACCTTGAAGCTGTCCCCATTCTGCGTTAAAGTCTGCATACTGTAGATTAACAATGCTTTACCATAGTATGCACTAGATGCCCTTGGACACTGCTCGTGTGTTTTAAAAGAGCTTTTTTTTTCTTCGAATTGTTCATAAGTGAAATTATGCCATTGCCAATCGCGATACAACCCACGCAGGACTTTCCATACTTCTTGTGAGTGTGTAGGCCCCCATTGTGGACTTACTTTTATGGCTTCCCCTGTATTATATCCTGTTGAAGATAGCTTATTCCTGATGGCTTCAATATCAAAAGCGTTCAGGGCCCCTGCCCCAATTCCGGTGGCCCAGGCTATCATGGATCCTAGATCTCTTCTATTGCGTAACTTTGGCAAGGGCCATAACTGTGGTGTCCATGGTGCACATAATGAATCATACTTTGAGATATTCCCCTTGACAAAACTTTATCTGTAACACAATACGATTAATTATGCTTGCATGCAGAACTTGCTTACATCCTATTCTATATCGCATTATAGAAACGTTGCTTACGTTGTTAACCATGAGTCTTTCGGTTATATAAAACATGAAGGGTGGTATTCTATTGTTCATTGTGACAACCACCATGTGTCCTGGTATCACAATATTTACATATCAAGTTTAGCATGTAACTCAAAGCCTGTACTTTTGCTGGCGTCCTCTCCACCTTGTTCAGTCCATTGGCATGTCGGATTTGCTGTCCAGTTACCTTCCAGGTCACAGCTTTGGCAGCCATCCACTTGCCTCCGGGTACCTCCACGTTGCAAAGTGAAACATTTCCCTGGTCATCAGTTATGTTAGCTGCTTGAGGTGCACAAGTGACATGACGGACTATATTCAGTCGGACTCATACACTTTTTCCGGTTATAATTATGAACCACGTCATCAATGCAGATATCATCATTTACGACCGTGGGGTAAGTCTCACTGCAAGTACAAATACAGGTACATTTGAGTTCTTTAAAAGTATAATATACGTACTCCCCACCCCTTGACTCAATAGCTCTCCTGCCTCTGGCTTTTTCCCTGGATGGTTCACCCATACTTTTCTTCCTGTGCTTCCAAATCCTCCCTCACCTCTCTGGGTGTTATCAGGGGGGCAGACCTTTCTTCAATGTGAGGGGTGTACGCTTGTTCACAAATCACTTGTGCAAGTCTATCATGTGCTGATAACTTTTTTAGCTGTTCTTTCAACAATCCGTTATATCTCTCAATCATGCCTACAGCTTGTGGATAATAACTATGGTGCACAATCCACCAAATTCCCTGTTCCTGCGCCCAGCCCTGCACTGTTTTCCCTGAAAAGTGTGTGCCCCTATCTGTTTGGATCTCATCATGTGCCCCATAATGTTTTATCAGGTAGTTTAGCCCTCGCAAAGTGGACTTTTGGTCTGCAGATCTAGAGGGCATACCCAACATAAGGCCAGAGTAGGTGTCCACCACGGTCAATACGTAGCTTTTTCCTCCTTCCTTTGGTAGCGGCCCGATATAGTCCAATTGCCACACTGTAGTAGCTGCAGTTCCTCTTCTGATATGGCCGCTAGGCTTCTTTTGCAAGGGCATTTGTCTAATCCGGTTGCATGTGGGGTACTACTTTTCTGCTTTTTGCACCTGTTCTTTAGTGGCTGGAATTGGTCGTAGCTGTGCCCATGCATAAGTGCCATTCTCTCCTGGATGTCCGGATGTTGCATGGACCCTGTTTGTTAAAGCGGCTTCAGCTTCCTCCTTGATGACCACCGTTCGCGTTTTGGCCATCTGATCTACGGTATTGTCGAATAGAGATGCAAGTGAGGTGTCCAATGGGAAATGGGCATCCACATGTCCCACATAGATTTGACATTTGTGCCCTTTCTCCCACATCTCTTCCCTTAGCTGTTCACCTCCCGAAATGGGGGTGCCTTTAATTTTCCATTCATTCTTGCGCCAAGTCGGTGCCCAGCTTGCTAGTCCTTGGTAAGTGGCCCGACTGTCAGTGTACACAAATGTTTTCTCTCTGATAGGGGCTTGTTCGATCACTGCTGCTACCCCCTGCCGTTCTGCAAGCTGGCTTGATTCATTATCCCCTTCTCGCAGCAACATCGTTTCTGTAGCAGGCTGGAATGCGACTGTTTGCCTTTGTCTTTTTCCTTGCCAGTACCGGGCGGTACCATCTGTGAACCATGCATTTTGCCGTTCTTCTTTGGTCAGTTGTTCAAAAGGCGGGGCTGTCTTAAATGGTGAGGATTCCATTTCAGAGGGCTCTAGTGCAGGGGCCATTGCCTGCCAGTCCACTGCCCCTAGTTTATCTTCTTGTAACTTCGACACTCCTGTTGGTCCGGGTTTTGCCCTCTGCTGCAGATACCATTTCCACTTCACGATGGCAAACTCCTGCGCTCTGCCTACTTTATTGCCAACCCCTCCGTCTCTTGTCCAACCTAGTAAGGGGACCCATGTTTTTAAAGTGACCGGCCGATCATCAGTTATGCGTTCTATTTCCACTAAGGCCCAATCTTGTGGCACCCTCTTTTTTTTCTGCCTCTGCCATAGGCTCCACATCACTACATCATCCTGTACTATCATTTCCAGCTCAAACGGGTCTCCTTCTGTGATGGGACCTAACGTAAAAGGATTCTGTAATGCATCTTCTGCTCCATTGTCCCACAACCTCACCAACCATTGAAACAAAGGCTCTGCAGGCATCTGCCTAAACATACGGGTTCTCTGCAACAACTCACTCTGCGTATAATCTCTTACCAAACAAGAATTCTGTATTTGCCCGCCATTCGCTCCCTTTTCACCTTCAATTTCACCTACACGTCCTTCTCCACTTTCAACTCCACCTAGTTCTGTTACACGTACTTCCACCTCATCCTCCCAAGTATGTGGATCCCAATTTTCTTTGCGTACCAATGCCCTCAATGGCACAGTTAAGGGTATTTTAGGCTTCTGCCTACTCTTCTGCTTGCGTATCAATGCCCTCACTTGCACAGTTGAGGGCATTTTAGGCTTCTGCCTACTCTTCTGTTTGCGTATCAGTGCCCTCACCTGCACAGTTGAGGGCATTTTAGGCTTCTGCCTACTCTTCTGTTTTGCTACTCATACTGCTAATGCGGTGCACCTTGCCTCCATTTGATCACCCCGAGTCACTACACTTTCAATGGTCTCTTTCATAAGTAACTGCCTTTCCTGCAAGGCTGCAACCTCATCCCGCAGTTTTATTATCTCTGCATCTTGTGTTAATGTTTTCCTGTATACCGTACGGATCGCAGATAGGAAAAGCCATCCTACTTGCCCTGCTGCTTTCAGCTCCAGCTTTGCCCCTCTTAGCATCACACTCTCAACCGCATCTTCCACTAAGAGAGGAGTCACTTTCTCATCTAATGCCTCCCATATCACCGGCGCTACCCACCGGTTCAGGAGTCCTGCCACACCAGATAACTGGTTAGTTGCTAACCATCCGGGAATTGATCTGGCTTCTGCCCCATGCTGCCTTCTGCTCTCTGCCTCACTTTTCTCACGTCCCAAAGAGGCATTATTGACTTATACCCCACTTCTGGTACCAAATGTCTTATCCAGGTGTCTGGTTGACACCTGTTCAGTATAAGTCAATAAGGACGCTCAATGAAGGACCACACGCCAATTATAAATACAATTTAGCTTTACCAGAATTGCAGGTAAAATGTAGGCATTTAGCTCATTAACAATAGTAGAATAAGAATAGCAATGAAAAGCATATATTTATATATATAAGCAAAGAATTCATTGACAGATATAAGTTTTGATTAACTGTATACTAAAATGCATCGCACTACGATATTCAGGAAGCAGAATATAAATGAGTTGAATACTTCAGATAAGCTTTGATTTATTACACACCAAAATGCATGTTTCAATTACTGCAGCTGGTTCTAACTACGATGTTCAGGAGGCAAAATATAAACAAACTGAATACTTCATTTAAGCTTTGATATACTGCACACCAAAATGCATGTTTCAATTACTGCAGCAGGCTCTCACTACGATGTTCAGGAGGCAAAATATAAACAAACTGAATACTTCATTTAAGCTTTGATTGACTGCACACCAAAATGCATGTTTCAGTTATTGTAGCAGTTCACACTAATAGGTTTAGAAAGCAAAATATAAACGAGCTGAATACTTCAGGTTATAAACACAGTGCAGGCATAAATAATCAGTCATAATAATAGAGCAGAGAAACAAAGGTATTTTATCCCTGTGTGGAAACTTAACTTAATCCACGACATGCTGGGGAGCCCTCTACCGCCTGCTTGGACCTCTCTCCCCCTCAAGCACCACGAGCAAACAGGGAGGCAGCGCTGGGACATGGCAGCTTGCACAATTCCATCTGCGAGATTCCAAATCCCTCACCCACACTTCAGTGCCTAAAATACTCGAAGCTTGAATTATATCTCATTCTGGCATTATCTAGCTATGTTATCAGTACTTGGCTGGCCTGCCCGTCTCCAGCCTTTGTTTTCATTCCATCTTCTCCCTGTACTCTCGTTCTCAAGGTTGAGACGGAGTCTTCTACACAAACAAGCTTGAAAATAATATCATGAACTTTTCCACAATGCTTGGTAGGGGGTTTCAACAGGCATTACACTCATCTACACTGCTCAAGCTAATTAACCCTTCGCGTTACAATGTCTTCCGCATCTTTCCCTAATACTGAACAGGTGGTTACATGGCAGTAAAGTTTCTGACTATGAAAGCCTGTATAACTTAATCCTGAGAGAGCATATTCTTAATAACTGTGTGTCTGATTTGTTACACCAAAATCTAGTGGACTCAGATCTGACCTCTCCCCAAGAATTGGGAAAGAAGGCAGACAAATGGGTCAGAACAAGAGTGAACAGAAAAGTTCATAAAGGGGGTGACAAGGATGGCAAGAAGAAGGATGGTAAGTTTTCAGACAAGGGTGGGGACAAATCTAAAAATGAGTCTTCATCAGGCCCACAAAAACACTCTGGTGGGGGTCCCAAATCCTCTTCTAATCAAGTAAAGAAACCATGGTGCTATTTATGTAAAGTAAAAGGCCATTGGACAACTGATGCCAGTTGTCCAAAGAAAAGCACCAAGCCTCCCACTACTACAACCCCTACTGCTACACCTAGTGCCCCTAGTAATAGCAGTGGTGGTGGGAGCAAACCTACTAATAGCCAATCCAAGGGAGTAGCTGGGCTCACTTTTGGTAATTTAGTTGGGGTTGGTCTTGTTAGGGAGACCACAGAGGCTGTGTTAGTCTCTGAAGGTGCAATTGATTTGGCCACCTTGGTTGCTTGTCCCCTTAATATGGATAAGTACAAGCAACTTCCCCTAATAAATGGTGTTGAGGTTCAGGCCTACAGGGACACAGGTGCCAGTGTTACTATGGTAATAGAGAAACTGGTCCACCCTGAACAACACCTACTTGGTCACCAGTACCAAATGACTGATGCTCATAACAACACTCTTAGCCACCCCATGGCTGTTGTGAATCTCAACTGGGGGTGGGGGGTTACTGGTCCAAAGAAAGTTGTGGTTGCCTCAGATTTACCTGTAGACTGTCTACTAGGGAACGATTTAGATACATCAGCTTGGGCGGAAGTGGAGTTGGAGGCTCATGCAGCAATGCTGGGCATTCCTGGGCATATTTTTGCTTTGAAAAGGGCTCATGCCAAAAAGCAAAAAGGACAGGGTGACTTGGATCCTGGAACAATGGACCAAGTGCTCCCTAAATCTAGGGTTGGTAAAGGTAAACCACTACCTACTATCCCTCCCTCTACAGTAGATTCAACTTCTGAGGAAGAAGAATTTTCCCCCTGTGCAGAACTTTCACCAGAGGAGCTGGAAGCAGACACTGTTGAGCTTTTGGGTGGAGGGGGGCCTGCCAGGGAGGAGCTGAGTGTGGCACAGAAGACCTGTCCCACACTAGAGGGCCTAAGACAGCAAGCTGTCAAACAGCAAAATGGGGATGTCAGTGACTCTCACAGAGTTTACTGGGAGGACAACCTCTTGTATACAGAGGCAAGGGACCCAAAACCTGGAGCTGCAGGAGATTGGTTATTCCCCTGCAATACAGAGAGTTCCTCCTAACTCTAGCCCATGACGTTCCCTTAGCTGGACATTTGGGGCAAATGAAAACATGGGAAAGGGTTGTTCCCTTGTTTCATTGGCCTAGAATGTCAGTGGACACAAAGGAATTTTGTAAGTCCTGTGTCACCTGTCAAGCCAGTGGCAAAACAGGTGGCACCCCTTATTCCACTGCCTGTGGTTGGGGTTCCCTTTGAAAGGGTAGGAGTTGACATAGTTGGCCACCTTGACCCTCCTACTGCTTCAGGCAATAGGTTTATTTTGGTGGTAGTGGACCATGCCACCAGATATCCTGAAGCAATTCCTCTAAGGACCACTTCAGCTCCTGCAGTGGAAAAGGCCCTCCTGGGAATCTTTTCCAGGGTGGGCTTCCCAAAAGAGGTGGTATCAGACAGGGGTAGCAACTTTATATCTGCTTACTTAAAGGCCATGTGGAAGGAATGTGGTGTAACATACACATTCACCACACCCTATCATCCGCAAACAAATGGACTGGTTGAGAGGTTTAACAAAACTCTCAAAGGAATGATAATGGGACTCCCTGAAAAACTTGGGAGGAGATGGGATGTCCTGTTACCTTGCCTCCTTTTTGCTTACAGGGAGGTACCCCCAAAAGGAGTGGGCTTCAGCCCCTTTGAACTCCTATTTGGACAACCTGTAAGAGGTCCTCTAACACTTGTTAAGGAGGGTTGGGAACAACCTTTAAAAGCTACTAAGCAAAACATAGTGGACTATGTACTTGGCCCAAGATCTAGAATGGCTGAGTACATGAAAAAGGCCAGCAAAAACCTTCAGGCCAGCCAAGAGCTCCAAAAGCAATGGCATGACCAGAAGGCTATTCTGATTCAGTACCAACCAGGGCAGAAAGTGTGGGTCTTGGAGCCTGTGGCCCCAAGAGCACTCCAAGACAAATGGAGTGGTCCCCACATTATTGTTGAGAAAAAGGGAGAAGTCACCTACTTGGTTGACTTGGGCACTGCCAGTAGTCCCCTTAGGGTGCTCCATGTCAATCGCCGGAAACCCTACTATGACAGGGCTGATCTCACCCTGCTCACGGCAAAAGATGAGGGACAGGAAGAAGCGAGTGACCCTCTCCCTGATCTCTTCTCTTCCACAGAACAAGATGCTCTAGTGGAAGGTGTAGTTCTGGCAGATTGTCTTACTGCTGAGCAGAAAGACCACTGCATAAATCTCCTGGGTCAGTTTTCTGAACTCTTTTCTACTGTGCCAGGCACCACTTCTTGGTGTGAGCACACTATAGATACTGGAGACAACTTGCCTGTCAAAAGTAAGATCTATAGGCAGCCTGACCATGTCAGAGACTGCATAAAAAAAGAGGTTCAGAAAATGCTTGAACTGGGAGTTGTTGAGCACTCTGAAAGTCCATGGGCCTCTCCTGTGGTACTTGTACCAAAGCCTCATTCCAAAGATGGGAAAAGGGAAATGAGATTTTGTGTAGACTACAGAGGTCTCAACCAGGTAACTAAAACTGATGGTCACCCTATACCCAGGGCAGATGAGCTAATAGATACACTGGCATCTGCCAAATATTTAAGCACCTTTGATTTGACTGCAGGGTATTGGCAGATCAAGTTATCAGAGGATGCTAAAGCAAAAACTACATTTTCAACCATTGGAGGGCACTACCAATTCACAGTAATGCCTTTTGGGTTGTAAAATGCACCTGCCACTTTTCAGAGGTTGGTGAATACAGTCCTGCAAGGGTTGGAGGCTTTTAGTGCAGCATATCTAGATGATATAGCTGTCTTTAGCTCCACCTGGGATGATCACCTGGTCCACCTGTGGAAAGTTTTGGAGGCCCTGCAAAAGGCAGGCCTCACTATCAAGGCTTCAAAGTGCCAGATAGGGCAGGGGAAAGTGGTTTATCTGGGACACCTGGTAGGTGGAGAACAGATTGCACCACTTCAGGGGAAAATTCAAACTATTATAGATTGGGTTCCCCCTACAACTCAGACTTAGGTGAGAGCCTTTTTAGGCCTCACTGGGTACTACAGGAGGTTCATAAAGAACTATGGCTCCATAGCAGCCCCTCTTAATGACCTCACTTCAAAGAAAATGCCTAAAAAGCTATTGTGGACAGCTAACTGTCAAAAAGCTTTTGAGGAGCTGAAACAGGCCATGTGCTCTGCACCTGTCCTAAAAAGCCCCTGTTACTCCAAAAAATTAATTGTCCAAACTGATGCATCTGAATTAGGGGTAGGGGCAGTCTTATCACAACTTACTTCTGAGGGCCAGGATCAACCTGTTGCTTTTATCAGCAGGAGGTTGACCCCTAGAGAAAAGCGTTGGTCTGCCATAGAGAGGGAGGCCTTTGCTGTGGTCTGGGCACTGAAGAAGTTGGGGCCATACCTGTTTGGCACTCACTTCATTGTTCAGACAGACCACAAATCTCTACTTTGGCTAAAACAAATGAAAGGTGAAAACCCTAAATTGTTGAGGTGGTCCATATCCCTACAGGGAATGGACTATACAGTGGAACATGGACCTGGGAGTACCCACTCCAATGCAGATGGACTCTTCAGATATTTCCACTTAGACAATGAAGACTCATCAGGTCATGGCTAGTCTTATTGTCCTTCGTTTGGGGGGGGGGGGGGTTGTGTAGGAAAGTACCATCTTGCCTGGCATGTTACCCCCATATTTCACTGTATATATGTTGTTTTAGTTATATGTGTCACTGGGACCCTGCCAGCCAGGGCCCCAGTGCTCATAAGTGTGCCCTGTATGTGTTCCCTGTGTGATGACTAACTGTCTCACTGAGGCTCTGCTAACCAGAACCTCAGTGGTTATGCTCTCTCTTTGCTTTCCAAATTGTCACTAACAGGCTAGTGACCAATTTCACCAATTCACATTGGCATACTGGAACACCCTTATAATTCCCTAGTATATGGTACTGAGGTACCCAGGGTATTGGGGTTCCAGGAGATCCCTATGGGCTGCAGCATTTCTTGTGCCACCCATAGGGAGCTCTGACAATTCTTACACAGGTCTGCCACTGCAGTCTGAGTGAAATAACGTCCACATTATTTCACAGCCATTTACCACTGCACTTATGTAACTTATAAGTCACCTATATGTCTAACCTTTACCTGGTAAAGGTTGGGTGCTAAGTTACTTAGTGTGTGGGCACCATGGCACTAGCCAAGGTGCCCCCACATCATTCAGGGCAAATTCCCCGGACTTTGTGATTGCGGGGACACCATTACACGCGTGCACTATACATAGGTCCCTACCTATTTATAGCGTCACAATGGTAACTCCGAACATGGCCATGTAACATGTCTAAGATCATGGAATTGTCACCCCAATGCCATTCTGGCATTGGGGAGACAATTCCATGATCCCCGAGTCTCTAGCACAGACCCGGGTACTGCCAAACTACCTTTCCCGGGGTTTCACTGCAGCTGCTGCCAACCCCTCAGACAGGTTTCTGCCCTCCTGGGGTCCAGCCAGGCTTGGCCCAGGAAGGCAGAACAAAGGACTTCCTCAGAGAGAGAGGGTGTTACACCCTCTCCCTTTGCAAAAAGGTGTCAGGGCTGGGGAGGAGTAGCCTCCCCCAGCCTCTGGAAATTCTTTGATGGGCACAGATGGTGCCCACCTCTGCATAAGCCAGTCTACACCGGTTCAGGGATCCCCCAGCCCTGCTCTGGCGCGAAACTGGACAAAGGAAAGGGGAGTGACCACTCCCCTGACTTGCACCTCCCCTGGGTTGTGCCCAGAGCTCCTGCAGTGTGCTCCAGACCTCTGCCATCTTGGAAACAGAGGTGCTGCTGGCACACTGGCCTGCCATGAGTGGCCAGGGCAAGCAGGTGACATCAGAGACTCCTTCTGATAGGCTCTTACCTCTGTTGCTAGCCTATCCTCCTTCCTAAGTAGCCAAACCTCCTTTTCTGGCTATTTAGGGTCTCTGCTTTGGGGAATTCTTTAGATAACGAATGCAAGAGATCATCAGAGTTCCTCTGCATCTCTCTCTTCACCTTCTGCCAAGGAATTGACCGCTGACTGCTCTGGACGCCTGCAAAACCGCAACAAAGTAGCAAAGACGACTACTACAACCTTGTATCGCTGATCCTGCGGCCTTCTCGACTGTTTTCCTGGTGGTGCATGCTGTGGGGGTAGTCTGCCTCCTCTCTGCACTAGAAGCTCAGAAGAAATCTCCTGTGGGACGACGGAATCCTCCCCCTGCAACCGCAGGCACCAAAAGACTGCATCACCGGTCCTCTGGGTCCCCTCTCAGCACGACGAGCGTGGTCCCTGGAACTCAGCAACTCTGTCCAAGTGACTCCCACAGTCCAGTGACTCTTCAGTCCAAGTTTGGTGGAGGTAAGTCCTTGCCTCCCCACGCTAGACTGCATTGCTGAGTACCGCGTGATTTGCAGCTGCTCCGGCTCCTGTGCACTCTTCCAGGATTTCCTTTGTGCACAGCCAAGCCTGGGTCCCCAACACTCTAACCTGCAGTGCACGACCTCCTGAGTTGTCCTCCGGCGTCGTGGGACCTTCTTTTGTGACTTCGGGAGAGCTCTGGTTTGCTCTTCTTCGTAGTGCCTGTTCCGGCACTTCTGCAGGTGCTGCTTGCTTCTGAGTGGGCTCTTTGTCTTGCTGGGTGCCCCCTCTGTCTCCTCACGTAATTTTCGACATCCTGGTCCCTCCTGGGCCACAGCAGCATCCAAAAACCCTAACCGCAAACCTTGCAGCTAGCAAGGCTTGTTTGCGGTCTTTCTGCATGGGAACACCCCTGCAAGCTACTTCACGACTTGGGACATCCATCCTCCAAAGGGAAAGTTCCTAGTCCTCTTCGTTCTTGCAGAATCCACAGCTTCTACCATCTGGTGGCAGCTTCTTTGCACCCACAGCTGGCATTTCCTGGGCATCTGCCCACTCCCGACTTGAGTGTGACTTTTGGACTTGGTTCCCTTGTTCCACAGGTACTCTCGTCTGGAAATCTATCATTGTTGCATTGCTGGTGTTGGTCTTCCTTGCAGAATTCCCCTATCACGACTTCTGTGCTCTCTGGGGAACATAGGTGCACTTTACACCTACTTTTCAGGGTCTTGGGGTGGGCTATTTTTCTAACCCTCACTGTTTTCTTACAGTCCCAGCGACCCCTCTACAAGCTCACATAGGTTTGGGGTCCATTCGTGGTTCGCATTCCACTTCTAGAGTATATGGTTTGTGTTGCCCCTATACCTATGTGCTCTCATTGCAATCTATTGTGACTGTACATTGCTTGCATTGCTTTCTATTGCTATTACTGCATAATTTTGGTATTGTGCACATATATCTTGTGTATATTTGCTATCCTCATACTGAGGGTACTCACTGAGATACTTTTGGCATATTGTCATAAAAATAAAGTACCTTTATTTTTAGTATATCTGTGTATTGTGTTTTATTATGATATTGTGCATATGACACCAGTGATATAGTAGGAGCTTTACACGTCTCCTAGTTCAGCCTAAGCTGCTCTGCTAAGCTACCTTTTCTATCAGCCTAAGCTGCTAGACACTGAAAATCGCGACGGGTGCAACTGCACCCGTCGCACCCCTTCCACTCCGCTGGGTCCATTCGGAGCCGGCATCCTTGTGGAAGGGGGTTTCCTGCTGGGCGGGCGGGCGGCCTTCTGGCGGTCGCCCGCCAGCCCAGCGGGAAACTCAGAATGACCGCCGCGGTCTTTTGACCGCAGTACGGTCTTCTGGCGGTTCCCGCTTGGTGGGCGGCAACCGCCGCCCGCCATTGTAGGAATCACCACCTTTATCTCTTCAAGAAGGCATCCTTGTGCAGCAAAATTCGACACACAACCTGCCAGAAACGACACACAGCCTGCACTGCAGTGAAAATGTCACCACATGCCGAACCGGAACGTCACAGCCCGACTTCGCAACGAGAAGATCGATGCAGCGGCAGCATAGCGACTGCAAATTCAACGCACAGGCCACCAAATTGACGCACTGCCGAGCCGGAACGATGCAACCCGACCTCCAGAGAGCAATCGACGCAGCGCCTGACGTGTGGTAGAAGTTTTGACGCAACACCCACAGGATCGACGCACCTCCTGTGACTTCATCCTGCGAGCCTAGGAAATCCACGCCCTGTCCCAAGAGCATCAGAAAACCCCGCAACCCAAAGATTACCCATGACGAGCGCCGGCAATCGACGCACAGCCGTCCTTGCATGAAAACTAAATGACGCATTGCCATGTGCGGCCAGAGAAATTGACGCACACCCCTTTGTTTCCACACTTCTCCTCCTCTACTGTTCTCTGCGAACCAGGTACTTTGTGCTTGAAAGAACTTTGTTTTGCTTTTAAAAGACTTATGACACTTGGGCCCTCATTAAAACCCTGGCGGTCGGTGATAAAGCGGCGGTAATTCTGCCAACAGGCCGGCAGTAAAAAAAATGGAATTATGACCACAGCGGAAACTGCCAACACAGACAGCCACTTTAACACACCGACCGCCGCGGCAGTAGCAACAAGCACCGAGGCGGTAACCGCCAAGAGTCAGGTAGAAGATAATGTACCGCCCATAATATTACTACAAGGCAATCCACCAGCTTTTCCGGGGTTGTACCAACACCATTAAAAGCACGGCAGAAACAGAACACAGAAGGGAAACGACTCACCTCTTGACACTCAAGGAAGATCCACGATGCCATGGAGCCCGAACTGCAGGTGTTTCCCATGCTGGCATACCTTGTCCTACACCAGGAACACGAAAGGCGGCGAAGACAACCACGTTGAGTACTGCACCTAGCACACAAGGGGGGGGAGGAAAAAGAGAGTGACACAAACACGCAACACCCCCACACCACCCACAACAACATACACACAAACAGATGCAACAACAGTACAAATCCACCCCGTACCCCTCAGGAATAACGCAAGGACAAAAGGAAGTGAGTAAAGTCAGTGTCCTGCCTCAATATGGAGAGAACACTGCTGGGGCATCAGGTCGAAAATACACAGGCACCTCAGGGGGAAGGGGAAGGGGGGCACCTCAGCCGGAAGATGGTAAAACGCCACTGCTCCTGGAGGGGGCTACATGCCCTCTGCGATGTCCTGTGGAGTGCAAAGCCACAGTCTCTCTAGTGGGTGGGTTGCCCACTGCTCGGTCCTGGGGAGTGCAAAGCCACAGTCTCTCTAGTGGGTGGTTTTCCCACTGCTCGGTCCTGAGGAGTGCAAAGCCACAGTCTCTCTAGTGGGTGATTTGCCCAATGCTCGGTCCGGGGACTGCAAAGCCACAGTCTCTAGAGTGGGTGGTTTGCCCACTGCTTGGTCCTGGGGAGTGCAAAACCACAGTCTCTCTAGTGGGTGATTTGCCCACTGCTTGGTCCTGGGGAGTGCAAAGCCACAGTCTCTGTAGTGTATGTTTTTCCCACTGCTTAGTGCTGGGCAGTGCAAAGCCACAGTCTCTCTAGTGGATGGCATCTCCACTGGTTCTGGAGGGGGCTTTGTGACAGTGTGTGTCATCCTGGCAAGGAGGGGGTGAGTGGATGCCTTCTTTCACTGGTTCTGGAGGGGGCTTTGTGCCCAATGTACTTCATCCTGGCAAGGAGGGGGTCAGTGGGTGACTTCTTCCACTGGTTTTGGAGGGGGCTTTGTGCCCAGTGTGCTTCATCTTGGCAAGGAGTGGTTGAGTGGATGCCTTCTTCTACTGGTTTTGGAGGGGGCTTTGTGCCCAGTGTGCTTCATCCTGGCACGGAGGGGGTGAGTGGATGCCTTCTTCCACTGATTCTGGAGGGGGCTTTGTCCCCAATGTGCTTCATCCTGGCAGAGAGGGGGTGAGTGGATGCCTTCTTCCACTGGTTCTGGAGGGGGCTCTGTGCCCCTTGTGCTTCATCCTGGCAGGGAGGGGGTAAGTGGATGCCTTCTTCCACTGGTTCTGGAGGGGGCTTTGTGGCCAGCGATGCCGATCTTGGATGGTGCATGGTCAGAGTCTCACACTTGGGTGTCACACCTACCGTTGTTTTAGGGTCTAGGACGTACTACAGCCCATGTAGGCACGACTACACACTGCCTGCCGGTGGTGATGGCTGCTCAGTCGTGTCTGTGCGCTGCTGGAGGCGGTGCTGCCAGTGGTGGAGGGAGTCTCCAGCCCTTCCCCTGCAGCCTTGGACGGCTGCCCACTGGGGCTGCTTGTGCTGGCAGTGGTGCTGGTGGCGGTGCAGGTGGCGGTGCTGGTGGCGGTGCTGCCAGTGGTGGGGGGAGGCTCCAGCCCTTCCCCAGCAGCCTCAGATGGCTGAAGTGCCATGGCTGGTGTTGTTTGCCTGGATGCTGCTCCAGCACCAGGCGCCAGATACATCCTGCCTGCGGCGTCTGTGCCTTTTTCATTGCCCTTGGCAGCTGGTGTTCCCTTACTGCCCTTGGCAGCTGGTGGTGCCTCATTGCTTCTGGCATCTGGTGTTCCCTTCCTGCCCTTGGCAGATGGTGGTGCCTCCATGCTTCTGGCATCTGGTGTTCCCTTCCTGCCCTTGGCAGATGGTGGTGCCTCCTTGCCCTTGCCAGCTGGTGGTGCCTCCTTGCCCTTGCTAGCTGGTGGTGCCTCCTTGCCCTTGATAGCTGGTGGACCCTTCTTTCCCTTAGCAGTAGCTGCAGGCACACTGGCAGTACTGATGGGTGTCACCTTGCAGCCTCTCACACCTGCAGTAGCTGCAGAAACTACAGTGCCCGTGGACTGGATTGCTGAGGTGCAGGCCTGGGTTCTGCCCACCCTGGCCCGAAGTGAAGGACGGGGGGAGGGGCAGGAAATAGGTCAAGGGTGGAGAGGAAAAGCCTTTTAGGGACACTAGGGCTGGAAGAGGGTGACGGTTTGGGAGTGGAGGGAGTGGTGGTAGGAGGTGTCTGTCTGCTGTGTTTGGGTGCAGGTGCATGGGCTGGATGCTGTCCTGAGGTGGATGACTGTTGGGTGTCTGAGTGCTACATTTGTGTACTTTGGGAAGAGGTGCACAGACACAGTGGGAGAGGACACAGGGGACGTGTGCATAGATGTGGGGGTGGTGACTGTCAGTGAGGGGTGTGTAGTGATAGGCGTGATGGTGATGGAGGTAGTGAATGAGGATGTAGTGTATGCAGGCGTGAGTGGAGGCACTACTGGGAAAGAGGCAGACAACGAGGAGGGGGACACAGTGGAGGCAGTGGATGTTGGTGGGTCTGCATCTGGATGGTGCTTGCATGAGTGCCTGTGGGATGAAGTGTGGTGCTTGTGTTTGCCTGAGCCACTCCTCTGTGTGGATTTGGGTGAATGCTGGTATGAAGGTGTGCTTGGGATAGGCTGGGGTTGAGGGCAATGGGACTGGGTAGAGGACGTTTGAGGGGGGAGGCTAGAGACAGGGACAATGGCTGCCATCAGGAGATGGCCAGAGCCTGGTACGATTTTCTGTTGGGCCGCCATTCCAGAGTAAATGCCCTCCAGGGATGCATTTGTTTATTGCAAATGCCCTGCCAGACCCTGGATGGCATTCAGTATGGTTGACTGCCCAACAGATATGGATCGCAGGAGATCAATAGCCTCCTCACTAAGGGCAGCAGGGCTGACTGGAGCAGGGCCTGAGGTGCCTGGGACGAAGGAGATGCCCACCCTCCTGCGTGAGCGGGCACGGGAAACATGCTGAGGGGTTGCTGTGAGAGCGGTGCTGGTACGGGAGTGGCAGCTGTACCTGTAGTTCTGGTGGGCACAGAGGTGTCAGCCACCGCCAGGGAGTTTCCATCGGAGGAGGTGCCGCTGTCCGAACTGTCCCGTCCAGTCTCCTTCGTGATGCTCCCCTGGCCCTCCGTCTCACAGGTGCCCTCACTGTCGGTGGAATCGGCCTCATGGGCCATGTGGGATGCAGCTCCCTCCGTCTCTGGTTCCTCTGCTCCTCCGCCAGATGATGCTAATGCACACAAGGACAGGGTGATGAAACAAAAAGGGGTGGATTCAAAAGAGGATACACTTGGTCAATGCCAGCAGCAACACCACTGCTAGCGTACACAACACACAGGGAACAGCCCTATGCATTAGGCCATGCACTACCAGTTACAATGCTAGTCACCAGGCCATTGGGTACAATGCCTATCGCCAATAGCAGCACACCTGAAACTCACAGGACCCTGTCCAGAATCAGATGCCCAGTAGCATATTTGGGTTTGGAGTGCATCTGAGCCTGCCCATCATGGTACCTACCCTGCCATGTTCGTCCTGGCCTAGGGCCACCCACAGACCCACATCCCCCACCCAAATAACACCTCAACAGGTGCAATTTCATGATTCTGAAACTGTACTCAACCCCTTGTGGCTGCTGTGAAGCCTTCAAGCGCCCATCCAACTCCAGATAGGCCCCTGCCAGGATGCAGAACATCACGGGGGTCAGGGTATGACAGGCACCCCTTCCTCATTGGGAGGCCATCCCCAGCTGGGCCTCTGCCGTCTTCCTTGCCCAGCAGCGCAGGTCCTCCCACCATTTGTGACAGTGGGTGCTCTGCCTCTCAAAGACCCCCAGGGTCCTCACCTCCTTGGCGATGACACGTCAAATACCCTTTTTCTGATGGGTGCTGACCTGCAGAAAACAATACATAGGAAAAGTTATTAGTCATACCGTCTGGCCAGTTACACTCATGGCCCACCATATCCCTCGCATCCCCTTACAAACAGACAAACAGACATTGTCCACCATACATGCAGCACCTCAGCCCAGGGCCCCTCAGCCACCCCCGCACACGAGGCTTACACACACAGCACTCCATACAATCATGCCCCATGCTTTGTGCACACATTGTACTCACCTGTTTGTCTGGAGGACCATAAGGTAAATGGTACTAGGGTAGGACCCCATCCACTAGTCTCTCCAAATCCTCCAAAGTGAAGGCAGGGGCCCTTTCCCCAGACACTCGAGCCATGGTCGCTTCCAGACGCAGGTCACAGCAGCTCTTGTAGTGTAGGTCCTCTCCTGTTGAAGGTCAGGTAGCAAGTGAGTGAACAGATAGAAAATGGAGGTCACGTCCGTGGCGGTGCGTACCGTCACCGCCGGCGTACATCGCCTTTGGCTCATTGAACCCATTGGCCCCAATGATAACCAATGAGGTGTTGCACAGCGGTCACCGGAATTACATAACTTCCACTTGTCCCTGCTGACATGTCAGACGGCCGCCATTTCAGGGGGAAACAGGCCATGGCACCTAACTGCGTCACAGCAGACATAGGCACATCAATGGACCTACATGTTCAGGTACTGTTTCTGTCACAAAATGAAAGGCATGTTACTCTGAGGATATCTTTGAATATGACCATATGCTCACCGTTTTTCACCCTAGAGTTCAACCGCTGCAGATGAATAGGAGATGGAGACATACCTCTGTCTACAGACCCCTGGTGGACCTGGCGACAATGGAGGACAGGCACATTATCCTGACCTACAGACTTGATAGGGCCTCAATCCAGGAGCTGTGTGCCCAATTGGAGCCAAACCTGATCTCAGCTATCCATCACCCCACTGGGATCCCCCCTCGTGTGCAAGTCCTGTCAGTGCTCCATTTCTTGGCAAGTGGCTCCTTCCAAGCGACAGTGGCTATGGCAGCAGGGATGTCACAGCCTATGTTCTCAAAAGTGCTGACCAGAGTGTTGTCAGCCCTGATGAAACACATGTGCAGGTGAGCCAGTGTCTGTTGGTATATGGGTGTGGGTTTGGCCCTAAGGGTGACAGTCTGGCTAACAGGTAACCCTCGATATTTACAGGTGACTCTGGTTACCCCAACCTCTCATGGCTACTGACCCCAGTCAGGAATGCCAGGACAAGGGCAGAGGAACGTTACAATGACGCACATGGGTGAACAAGGACGATCATTGAGCCAGATTCCGGTGCCTCCATCTGACAGGTGGATTCCTGTGCTACTCACCCAAGAAGGTCTGTCAGATCATTGTTGCATGTTGCACAACCTGACCTTGAAACGCCAGGTGCCTTTTCTGCAGGAGGATGAGGTTGGAGGTAGTCGTGTGGCAGGGGTGGAGCCTGTGGACAGTGACGAAGAAGAGGAGGAAGAGGATGCGGACAATAGAACAACTATAATTCAACAGTACTTCCAGTGACACACAGGTAAGACTCTAACTTCACCTTCCATTGCAGTTTTGTGTTGGACATTGTACATGGCAGGCTGATTTTCCCATTTCTATGGCCACTTACTGTATCCTTTGGAATCTCTATTTTCAGATATCTGTGCCCCACGCTGGCTCCTGGTGTGTTTACTGCTGCCCACAACAGGTCATACCTATGTATACATTACTGTACAGTTGTATTGCAATGTTTGCAGCTTGTTAAACAAATACATATTTCAATCAATAGACAGACTCCATACTTGTATTTGTTCCAAGGGTGTTTATTTAGGTGCTAAAACGTGGAGGGGATATTGCAATGGGCTGGGTTGCTGATGGAGGAAAGTCCAGGATAGAGTCCAGTCTATTGGTATCACAGGTACATTGTCCAAGGGGGCATAGGAAGGAGAGCAATGGCAGTTCAAGGTGGACAGGGGGACAGAGTGGGACGCAAGGGTGACAATCAGGAGAGTCTTATTTCCTGGTGGTGGTCTTGGCAATGTTCTCTGGCTTCTGATTGGATCGCAGGGACCTTTTGCGCAGTGGTTCTCCTTCTGCAGGGGGAGGGGTGCTTGTGGCCTGTTGTTCCTGTGCTGGGGCTCCTGTCCACTAGCGGAGGTGGAAGGCTGTTCATCGGTTTAGCTAGTTTCAGGGGCCTGTTGGTGTACCACTGCCTCCCTCATGGTGTTGGCCATGTCTGCCAGCACCCCTGCAATGGTGACCAGGGTGGTGTGGATGTCCGTCAGGTCCTCCCTAATCCCCAGGTACTGTTCCTCCTGCAGCCACTGGTTCTCCTGCAACTTGGCCAGTATCTGACCATGGTCTCCTGAGAATGGTGGTATGCTCCCAGGATGGTGTTGAGTGCCTTGTGGAGAGTTGGTTCCCTGGGCCTGTCCTCCCCCTGTCGCACAGCAGTCCTCTCAGCTTCCCTGTTCTCCTGTGCCTCTGTCCCCTGAACCGTGTGCCCACTGCCATTGACCCCGGGTCCCTGATCGTCCTGTGTTTGTGGGGTTGCCTGGGGTCCCTGTAGTGGTGGACACACTGCTGATTGACGTGTCCTGGGGACAGAGGTGTGGGCCCGCTGGCTGGGTGCTGTGGGGGTGTTTCCTGAGGGGGGAGGGTTTGTGATGGTATGGGACTGTGCCTGGCTAACCGACTGTCCAGACGGCCAGGTTGGTCATCCATATCCAGGCGTGCAGACCTGCTGTCATCACTGTGGGCCTCTTCGGGGGGGGAGGGGACTGGATGTTGCTGGCACTTCCTCTCTGGTGACGTTGTGTGGGGGTCCTGTGGGTATGTGAAAGCAGTGCTATTGTTACTGCGTGTGACATCTTGTGCATGGGTATGGTTCCCCCTATGGTTGTTATTACCAAGGCAGCTTTGGCTTGTGCGAGTTGTAATTTGGTTGGCTAAGTGATTGTCACTAGTGTGCATGCAGTGGTGATGGGTGTCCATGCAGAGCTGTGAGTGGTGTTCATGCATTGGTGGTGCATGCAGTGCTGGCTACTGGTATGGGTGGGTTGTGATGGTGGGGTAAATGTGAGGTGGTGGGGTGATGGGGGTGAGGGTAGGGGTGGGGGTATGTGATGGCATGCAGTTAAGGGGTTGAAAGTAGTAAAGATTTGACTTACCAGATTCCAGTCCTCCTGCCAGGCCCTCATAATGCATGATTGCCAAGGCTTGCTCCTCCCATGTTGTTAGTTGTGGTGGAGGAGGTGGGGGTCCACCACCAGTTCTCTGTACAGCTATCTGGTGTCTGGCAACCACGGAACGCACCTTACCCCGTAGGTCGTTCCACCTCTTCCTGATGTCATCCCTTGTTCTGGGGTGCTGTCCCACGCCGTTGACCCTGTCCACGACTCTCCACCATAGCTCCATATTCCTAACAATGGACATCTGCTGCACCTGTGATCCGAATAGCTGTAGCTCTACTCAGATGATTTCCTCCACCATGACCCTTAGCTCCTCCTCAGAGAATCTAGGGTGTCTTTGTGGTGCCATGGGTGTAGTGTGAGTGGTGTGTGTGAGGGTGTATTGTGGGTAATGTGGGTATGTGTTTTATAGTGGTTTGTGGGTTTCGGTGTAGTGTGTGTATGTGTGTCAAGTGTGTGTAGTTTGAATTGTCCAATGTACTGTTGTTTTGTTAGTGTGTGTGTATTTTGAGCGCAGTAGTATGTACCGCCAACGGTTTACCGCAGTTGAATGTCCGCCGCAGTGATACGTGGGTCATAATGCTGTGGGCGTATTCCTGTTGGTGTAACGGTGTGGGTTTTGGTACCTTCAGTTTATCACTGACCTTTGGGCTGGCGGAATTGTGTGTGTTTCTGCATAGTCGTGAATTTCTATGTGTGGGTCATGATACGCATAGCGGTATACCGCCGCAGTCGCAGTATGTTGGCGGCAGTCAGCATGGTGGTAAGTGGCACTTACCGCCAATGTCAGAATGAGGGCCTTTATATCACTTTTCAGTGATATCTCAACATTTACTTAGTGCATCTTTAATCGTTTTGACCTACATTTATCCAGATATCTATTGTATATTTTTCTAACCACTGTGTGGTGTATTTGTATGGTGCTATATGGTGTTATTATATGATTTATTGCAAAATTACGTTACACATTGCCTTTTAAGTTAAGTCTGACTGCTCAGTGCCAAGCTACCAGAGGGTGGGCACAGGATAATTTGGATAGTGTGTGACTTACCCTGACTAGAGTGAGGGTCCTTGCTTGGACAGGGAGCAACCTGACGGCCAACCAAAGACCCCAATTCTAACATTGGTGAACAACCGTGAGGATAGGACTTTTATTTGTGCAGTGACATGCAGTAGCTAAGTATTTTACTACCCACCCACAGTTGAGTGTCAACTTGATTTTTTATCTCTTTTTGCAATTTCGATTTTTCCTGACAATTTTTGACAAAAATTCTAATTTAACATGTCTCTGATTGGGTCTCAAGCAGAAGATGAAGATTTTGATCTGGATATGCTGGGGACCTACACTGCTAAACAGCTGAAGGTGTTCTGCAGGGATATGGGTGTACCTACCCAGAAAGCCTCCAGGAAGGAGGAATTTGAAATAGCGCTGAGGGCCTGGGCAGAAGCCCAAACAGAGGAGGATGTTGTAAGAGGCTGGCCTGGCTGATAGTGGGTACCTAATAGTACTTACACCCTTTGCCAGGTCCACTTATCCCTTATTAGTAGTTTAGTAGTGTTCTAGCAGCTTAGGCTGATAGAGGTAGCTATAGCAGAGCAGCTTAGGCTGAACTAGGAGACATGCAAAGCTCCTATTATACCACTTATATCATATAGCACTATATCATAAGAAACACAATACTCAGTTACTAAAAATAAAGATACTTTATTTTAGTGACAATATGCCAAAAGTATCTAAGAGGATATACTCCCTTAGCAGGTAAGTAAAATACACAAAATATACACACAGGCCAAAATCAGGTAGGTAAAACACTTAGAAAAGTAGTGCAAATACTGTAGAACACAATAGAATACAATAGGAGACAATAGGCCTAAGGACAACACAAACCATATACTCCCAAAGTGGAATGCGAACCACAAATGGACACCAGGCCTAGTGTAGTGTGTAGAGGGTCACTGGGAGTGTAAGAAAACACTAAGGGTGTCCAAGATACCCCCCCCCCAGACCCTGAAAAGTAGGAGTAAATTTACCCTTCTACCCCAGAAAGACAGCAAAGTCGAGATAGGGGATTCTGCAAAGACAACAACTGACTGCAAAGCACTGAAGATGTATTCCTGGACCTGAGGACCTGCAAAGGAAGGGGACCAAGTCCAAGAGTCACGCAAGTGTCCAGGGGGGGCAGGAGCCCACTAAACCCCGGATGAAGGTGCAAAAGGGCTGCCCCCGGGTGGAAGAAGCCAAAGATTCTGCAACAACGGAAGGTGCCAAGAACTTCTCCTTTGGTCAGAAGATGTCCCACGGCGTGCTGGAGGATGCAGAGTTGTTTCCATGCAGAAATACCACAAACAAGCCTTGCTAGCTGCAAGAGTCACAGTTGAAGATTATGGGGGTCATTCTGACCTCGGCGGTAAAAGGCCCTTACCGCTGGTCAGAACTCCGCCATACTACCGCCGCGGCCGCGGTAAACCGCCACGGTCATTCTGACCACCAACTGTGAAACCGCCAAAAACCCGACATCCAAGGAAGGCCGCCTCATCAGCGGGCCGCGGAAAACTGGAGATGACCAAACCTCCACCGCCACGCCAACACAAACACGCCCATGCCATTCTGACCCACGAATCCACGCGGCGGTACACACCGCCGCGCTCAAAATACACACAATTGGACAATTTGAAATACACACACCTGACACACATACAAACAACACTCCCACACATCCAACAACTATAAAACACACATCCACATCACCCACAAACCCCTACGACCGAAGATCAGAGACGAAGGAGAGAGAGACACATCACAGAATAGAGAGCTACATCACACAGAGGCACACCACACCATCACACACACCACATAGAAGCACAAAGCACCACACACCAACACACTCTTCACCATATACACCACCCCTCACCTCATCCACACCACCCCATGGCACCCCAAAGGCACCCACAGTTTTCGGACCAAGAACTCCGGGTCATGGTGGAGGAAATCATAAGAGTTGAACCCCAGCTCTTCGGCTCACAGGTGCAGCACACCACTATAGCCAGGAAGGCGGAGCTATGGCAGCGGATCGTGGACAGGGTCAACGCGGTGGGACAGCATCCCAGAAATCGAGACGACATCCGCAAACGCTGGAACCACTTACGGGGAAAGGTGCGCTCGATGGTCTCACGACACAACATCGCAGTGCAGAAGACTGGCGGGGGACCCCCACCCACTCCACCCGAATTCACAGTATGGGAGCAAGAGGTACTAAACATCCTGCATCCTGATGGCCTCGCTGGAGTACATGGAGGAATGGACTCTGGTAAGTACAATCTCAACTACTTCACCCCCCCCCCAGCATGCTAACCCTCACCCCCATCCCCCCATCACACATCCTCCCTGAGAATGTCTCTCCAGCACAACCCACCCAACACTAACCCCTGCATGCCACCACAAACTATGGACACCCATCACCTAAGCATGACCACTGCACATACCCCCCCCCAGACACCCCCACAACACCTCCCCCAAGGGAATGACAGCACTGGGGGACAAGGGCACCCATAAATCGCACGCAATAGCACACACAGAAACAATAACCATACTCTCTTACCCCATGCAGGACCCGAACGCCAACACACCGGTCAGGAGGGTCCAGAAATGTCCATCCCCCCCCGGAAGAGGCCCCCAGTGATGACAGCAGCTCTGTCGACCTGGAACCTGATGACCAGCCCGGACCATCGGGGACCTCTGGACAGTCGGTTCCCCACACACAGGCCACAGCAGACCCAACCCCCTCTGGGAACAACAGCACAGCTCCCACCCAGCGGGCCCATGCCTCTGTCTCTAGGACAGGTCAATCAGCGGTGTGTCTGCCACTACAGGGCACCCAGGCTAACCCACCACCCCAACAACAACAGGGACCTGGGGGCAGTGGTAGTGGGCACACCGTCCAGGGGACAGAGGCCGGGGGAAACAGGGCAACTCGGAGGGCTGCAGTGCGAACCGACTCTCCAAGAGGCCCTCACCACCATCATGGCAGCCTACCACCACTCCCAAGAGACGATGGCGACGGTACTGGCCAGGTTCCAGGAGATCCAGGCACAGCAGGAGGAACGCTACATGGGGTTCACCAATCATCTCACCAACATCTCTACCGCAATGGGGAGCATAGTCCAGGCCCTCAACCGGATAGAAGACACGTTGCGGGACCATGTGGCACCACACAGGGCCCCTGTCACTACCCCGGACCAGGAACAGCCTACCACCTCCGCCGGCGCTAGTGGACAGGAGGCCCCACCACAACGACAGGCCACCAGAACCCCACCTCCTGCTGAAGAACAACCACCCCGCAAGAGGAGCCTGAGATCGAAAAAAAAGACAGAGTAGGATGTCAAGACCCCCGCCAGCATGAGATACCCCCTGAAGTCATCCCACCGTCCCACATTGCCACCCTGTCCAACCTTGAACTGCCCCTGCTCCATCCTTCCACAGGCATATGGACAATGCACCTGTGAGACTGAGAACTGGACTCTGCCATGGACATTACTCCACCCCCACCCATCACCGTGTTAATATCATGTACCATTATCTAGCACAAAAAATAAATCACTCAATGCACTGAAATCATGCTGGAGTCAGGCTGTATTATTTACAAATGTATGACACATTACCCATCAATTATGTTCTGTTAACTTTGTGCTGAACACATACCGAGATAAATAAGCATTAGTCCATGGGCTAACCAAGCAGAAGTCATGCAGTGGGTCATACAGCACTGAAAAGGGAAGGGAAAATCAAACATCAGTTTTAAAGAACTGGGTGGTCATAGACAAAGTTGAGAAGCTGGAGGCTTTCAGGAAAAATAAAATGGCGTGTGTGATTCTTACCTGTGTGCTACTGAAAATACTGCTGGATAACTCTGTCCCTGTTGTCTGTGTCGTCCTCTGAGTCTTCCTCCTCTTCACTCTCCACAGGCTCCACAGCTGCTTCAACACCACCATCTGGACCATCCTCCTGCAGGAAAGGCACCTGACGTCGCAATGCCAGATTGTGAAGCATACAGCAGGCCACGATGATCTGGCACACCTTCTTTGGTGAGTACATCAGGGATCCCCCTGTCATATGCAGGCACCTAAACCTGGCCTTCAGGAGGCCAAAGGTCCTTTCTATGATCCTCCTAGTTCGCCCATGGGCCTCATTGTACCGTTCCTCAGCCCTGGTCCGGGGATTCCTCACTGGGGTCAATAGCCAAGGCAGGTTGGGGTAACCAGAGTCACCTATTAGCCACACACGTTGTCCCTGTAGCTGTTCCATCATATGAGGGATGCTGCTATTACGCATCACATACGCGTCATGCACTGAACCAGGGAACATGGCATTCACATGGGAGATGTACTGGTCAGCCAAACAGACCACCTGGACGTTCATAGAATGGTAACTTTTCCTGTTTCTGTACACCTGCTCATCGTCTTTTGGGGGGACTAAGGCTACATGGGTCCCATCAATGGCACCAATTATGTTGGGAATATGTCCAAGGGCATAAAAATCACCCTTC
Organism: Pleurodeles waltl; assembly: GCF_031143425.1. Classification (NCBI taxonomy): domain Eukaryota; kingdom Metazoa; phylum Chordata; class Amphibia; order Caudata; family Salamandridae; genus Pleurodeles; species Pleurodeles waltl. Next base: position 1,173,583,121 of record NC_090439.1, read on the forward strand.
ACAGTGGCCAAATCAACCTCCTCAGGGAATATAATGTAACTCCGCATGTGTTTCGTCAGGGCAGACAACACTCTAGACAAAACTTTAGAAAACATTGGCTGAGACATTCCAGATGACATGGCCACTGTTGTCTGGAACGAGCCACTTGCAAGAAAATGGAGGACTGACAGCACCTGCACCAGAGGGGGAATTCCTGTGGGTTGGCGGATGGGGGACATCAGGGCTGGCTCCAGCTGGTCACACAGTTCATGTATAGTGGCACGGTCAAGTCGGTATCGTAGTATGATGTGGCGTTCTTCCATTGTCGACAGGTCCACCAGCGGTCGGTACACGCGAGGATTCATCCTTCTCCTCGCAAGTCCCAGCGGACGGTGCCTAGGAAGGACAACATGGAGCACAGAGTCAAGCTAATCACTGGTACGTTCACCACAGCTTGCATAGCACACGGTTATCTATGTATTGAAAGGCGTGTATGTGTGGCAATGCAAGGCCTTGGCCTGTGTGTCGCAGTAGAAATTATGCCATGTGGGCCCTTGAAATGGCGGCTGCCTGACCTGTGAAGTGGGACAATGGGATGTGAGGTCACTGCGCTGGCGGAGCACACCGTGGCGGTAGGCGGTCGAAGACCGCTATACGGAGCCGCATTGGATAACATTGAAGCCTATGGGTTTCAGGAGCCAATGACGATGTGCGCCGGCGGTCGCGGTACGCACCGCCGCGGTACGCACCGCCGCGGCCGTGACCGCCATTTTATATCTGCTTAATCACTCGAGACCTGATCATCCACAGGAGAGGACCTATACTGCAAGTGCTGCTGTGAACTCGGTCTGGAAGGGACAATGGCTGCTGCGACTGGGGAAAGGGCCCCTGCCTTCACGTCTGAAGAGTTGGAGAAGCTCGTGGATGGGGTCCTCCCCCAGTATGCGTTACTCTACGGTCCTCCAGACCAACAGGTGAGTACACCGGGTGCACATGGAATGGGCGATGCCTGTGTGGAGTGGGGTAGATGTAAGTTGGTGGGGTGGGGGGCGAATGCGGAGTGCAACGCACGACAGATGAGAGCATGTGCTATATTGCAAGGTTGGGGAGGGGGGGCCAATCACATCTAACATGCAGTAAGTTGATTAATGTTTCCTTCCCACCCTGTCCATGTCACATAGGTCAGCGCCCATCAGAAAGTCGAGATTTGGCGTGCCATCGCCAAGGAAGTCCGGGACCTGGGGGTCCACGTCAGACGGGGCACCCACTGCCGCAAGAGGTGGGAGGACATCCGCCGCGGAACCAGGAAGACCGCCGAGTCACTGCTGGGGATGGCCTCCCAACCTAGGCGTGCCAATCGTACCCTGACCCCCCTGATGTCCCGGATCCTGGCGGTGGCCTACCCTGATTTGGATGGGCGCTTGAGAGCATCACAGCAGACACAAGGGGGTGAGTATCAGCACATTCTGCTATTTCTCTGCGCAGTGGAGGCGTCTGGGTGGGGGAGGAGGGTTGTGGGTGACATTAGGCCAGGGCGCTTTCTGTAGTGTAGTCCTCTCCCTTAGGCATGGCCCTGTGCTCCCGGCCCCAACGTCTGTAGGGTGACAAGTACAGCTATTGATGGTCCAGCCTCACACATGTGCGCGTTTGTCGTCTCTTGACCTGTTGTCCGAGTCAGAAGTACTGAGTAGTGTACCCCTAATGCGCGGCTTAGTGCATGCGGCTCCTGTGTCTGTCCTCTCCGCCAACGGTGTTGACATTGCATGCACTCAACCAGGTCTTCTTTTTCTCCCCCCACCCTTCTTCTTCATCTTCTTGTGCATGTGTGCATTAGCATCATCAGGCGGAGGAGATTTGGCATCGGAGCACGAGGGAGCTGCAAGCCACAAGGCCCCGGTGGGCCCAGGAACAGACACCGAGGGCACCAGTGAGCCGGAGGGCGAGGGGAGCACCACAACGGGGACCGGTGGTGAGAGCAGCGACACAGACACGTCCTCGGATGGGTGCTCCCTAGCGGTGGCGGCAACATCCGTGCCCCCCGCCTCTACAGGTACAGCCGCCACCCAGCACACCAGCCCTGCCCTCCCTGCAGCCCCTCAGCCTACGCTCCGTGCCCTCTCGCCCAGGAAGGCGGGCGTCTCCTTCGCCCCAGGCACCTCAGCCCCTGCCCCTGTCACCCCTGCTGCCCTCAGTGCGGAGCTCATTGACCTTGTGAGGACGCTCATTGTTGGGCAGACTACCCTTTTGAATGCCATCCAGGGGGTAGAAAGGGAGGTGCATCGGAGCAATGCCTACCTGGAGGGCATTCATTCGGGTCAGGCTGCCCATCAACGATCGTTCACTGCTCTGGCCTCAGCACTGACGGCAGCCATTGTCCCTGTTTCCAGCCTCCCTCTTCTGACTGCCTCCACCCTGTCTCTGTCTCCTGTTCCTCAGCCTATCCCATCCACACCATCTGACCAGCCTGCATACACCTCAACACCCAAGGGCAGCTCATCCAGACACAAGCACCACAGATCCCACAAACACTCACCCAAGCAACACCCAGATGCAGACATTCCAACAGTCACTACCACCCCTGTGTCCCCCTCCTCCTCGTCTCCCTCCTCCCTCCCTGTGACGTCTACACTCACACCTGCATGCACACCAACATCAGCCAGTGCTTCCATCACCACCACACCCTCCTGTACAGTCCGCACGCGTGCAGTCACCACCCCCACTGCCATTTACACGTCCCCTGTGTCCTCTCCCACTGTGTCTGTCACCCCCTCTTCCAAGACACACAAACGCAGGCAGCCACCCACCCAACAGACATCCACCTCACGACAGCCTACAGCACCAGCACCTTCACCCAATGACAGCACACCTGACTCTCCTACAACCACATCCTCTTCCTCCACTCCCATCACCACTTCTCCTACCTTTTACCTTGGCCCTAAAAAAGTTTTCCTGGCTAATCTTGACCTCTTTCCCTCCAATGAGCTCCCCCCTCCATCTGCAAAGAGTCCCAAGAGCACCACAGCCACCACCAGCCCAGCTTCGGGTGTCACTGTTGTGCATTGGTTCTGGAGTCCACCCTTTGCCAGCAGTGACACCTCTATCAGCAGCAAGGACACATCCAGCCCCCCCCGGCAAGAGGACCAGGAAACACAAGGGCCGCCGTGCGAGGACTGACACGGCTGCCCCCAAGGAGCAGAGTTCGCCCACTTCACCAGCCACAACATCTAGGGGAGGCAAGGGCCCGAGAGCCCCATTTAAGGAGCGTAAGGGCAGCAGGGCGGAGAAGTCAGCCAGCAGGAGCGCGGAGCAGGTGGGCCCCACATGCCACATCCCAGCTGTAAAGGAGGACACCAAAGGGCCCAGGACTCCGTCACCGAAGGGTCCAGAAACATCACGGTCGGAGGGCGACTGAGCAGGGAGTCCAGGCCAGGTCTGGCTCCCTTGAACCTACTGGATGTGCACCGCTGAACAGGGCCCCGCCGTGCAGAAGAGCACCGCTGAAGAGGGCCCGCCGTGCAGAAGAGCACCGCTGAACAGGGCCCTGCCGTGCAGAAGAGCACCGCTGAAGAGGGCCCGCCGTGCAGAAGAGCACCGCTGAACAGGGCCCCGCCGTGAAGATAGGCACCGCTGAACAGGGCCCCGCCGTGCAGAAGAGCACCGCTGAAGAGGGCCCGCCGTGCAGAAGAGCACCACTGAACAGGGCCCCGCCGTGCAGAAGAGCACCGCTGAAGAGGGCCCGCCGTGCAGAAGAGCACCGCTGAAGAGGGCCCGCCGTGCAGAAGAGCACCGCTGAACAGGGCCCCGCCGTGAAGATAGGCACCGCTGAACAGGGCCCCGCCGTGCAGAAGAGCACCGCTGAAGAGGGCCCGCCGTGCAGAAGAGCACCGCTGAACAGGGCCCTGACGTGCAGAAGAGCACCGCTGAAGAGGGCCCGCCGTGCAGAAGAGCACCGCTGAAGAGGGCCCGCCGTGCAGAAGAGCACCGCTGAACAGGGCCCCGCCGTGAAGATAGGCACCGCTGAACAGGGCCCCGCCGTGCAGAAGAGCACCGCTGAAGAGGGCCCGCCGTGCAGAAGAGCACCGCTGAACAGGGCCCCGCCGTGCAGAAGAGCACCGCTGAAGAGGACCCGCCGTGCAGAAGAGCACCGCTGAAGAGGGCCCGCCGTGCAGAAGAGCACCGCTGAAGAGGGCCCCGCCGTCTCAAGCACCGCTCCGCTGGGCCCTTCCTGTCAAGCACCGCTCCGCTGGGCCCCGCCGTCTCAAGCACCGCTCCGCTGGGCCCCGCCGTCTCAAGCACCGCTCCGCTGGGCCCTTCCTGTCAAGCACCGCTCCGCTGGGCACCGCCGTCTCAAGCATCGCTCCGCTGGGCCCTGCCGTCTCAAGCACCGCTCCGCTGGGCCCTTCCTGTCAAGCACCGCTCCGCTGGGCACCGCCGTCTCAAGCACCGCTCCGCTGGGCCCCGCCGTCTCAAGCACCGCTCCGCTGGGCCCTTCCTGTCAAGCACCGCTCCGCTGGGCACCGCCGTCTCAAGCACCGCTCCGCTGGGCCCCGCCGTCTCAAGCACCGCTCCGCTGGGCCCCGCCGTCTCAAGCACCGCTCCGCTGGGCCCTTCCTGTCAAGCACCGCTCCGCTGGGCCCCGCCGTCTCAAGCACCGCTCCGCTGGGCCCTTCCTGTCAAGCACCGCTGAACAGGGCCCCGCCGTCTCAAGCACCGCTCCGCTGGGCCCCGCCGTCTCAAGCACCGCTCCGCTGGGCCCTTCCTGTCAAGCACCGCTCCGCTGGGCCCTTCCTGTCAAGCACCGCTGAACAGGGCCCCGCCGTCTCAAGCACCGCTCCGCTGGGCCCCGCCGTCTCAAGCACCGCTCCGCTGGGCCCTTCCTGTCAAGCACCGCTCCGCTGGGCACCGCCGTCTCAAGCACCGCTCCGCTGGGCCCCGCCGTCTCAAGCACCGCTCCGCTGGGCCCTTCCTGTCAAGCACCGCTCCGCTGGGCACCTCCGTCTCAAGCACCGCTACGCTGGGCCCTGCCGTCTCAAGCACCGCTACGCTGGGCCCTTCCTGTCAAGCACCGCTGAACAGGGCCCCGCCGTCTCAAGCACCGCTCCGCTGGGCCCCGCCGTCTCAAGCACCGCTCCGCTGGGCCCTTCCTGTCAAGCACCGCTGAACAGGGCCCCGCCGTCTCAAGCACCGCTCCGCTGGGCCCCGCCGTCTCAAGCACCGCTCCGCTGGGCCATTCCTGTCAAGCACTGTTTATGGTTCACTGTGCCCACCATGCCTCCTCCTTGACCAGTGGAGACTGTCATCCACCTGATGGACTGTGGCTTTGCACTCCCCAGGATGGCAGAGTGGGCAAGCCACCCACTGTAGAGACTTGAGAGACTGTGGCTTTGCACTCCCCAGGATGGCAGAGTGGGCAAGCCACCCACTGTAGAGACTTGAGAGACTGTGGCTTTGCACTCCCCAGGATGGCAGAGTGGGCAACCCACCCACTGTAGAGACTTGAGAGACTGTGGCTTTGCACTCCCCAGGATGTAACAGTGGGCAACCCACCCACTGTAGAGACTTGAGAGACTGTGGCTTTGCACTCCCCAGGATGGAACAGTGGGCAACCCACCCACTGTAAAGACTTGAGAGACTGTGGCTTTGCACTCCCCAGGATGGCAGAGTGGGCAACCCACCCACTGTAGAGACTTGAGAGACTGTGGCTTTGCACTCCCCAGGATGGAACAGTGGGCAACCCACCCACTGTAGAGACTTTAGAGACTGTGGCTTTGCACTCCCCAGGATGTAACAGTGGGCAACCCACCCACTGTAGAGACTTGAGAGACTATGGCTTTGCACTCCCCAGGATGGAACAGTGGGCAACCCACCCACTGTAGAGACTTGAGAGACTGTGGCTTTGCACTCCCCAGGATGGCAGAGTGGGCAACCCACCCACTGTAGAGACTTGAGAGACTGTGGCTTTGCACTCCCCAGGATGGAACAGTGGGCAACCCACCCACTGTAGAGACTTGAGAGACTGTGGCTTTGCACTCCCCAGGATGGAACAGTGGGCAACCCACCCACTGTAGAGACTTGAGAGACTGTGGCTTTGCACTCCCCAGGATGGCACAGTGGGCATGGTGGCCCCTTCGTGGATCTGGCGTCGTGGACTCATGTGGCTGTGGTGCCCCCCCCTTCCCTTCCCCCTGAGGTGCCTGTAGTTTTTTCATCAGATGCCCCTGCAGTGTTCTCTCCAAAGGACTCAGGTCTCCTGTGTGGGCTTTGCCCTTGTGTCGCTACACTGTAGCCCACGGACTGTTCTATTTGACTTTGATGTAGAGGACTAATTGCCTCGGTTCTCCATGGCAGTGTGTATAGTATTATTTTGTTATGGATATTTTGCATAGTTGACCGATACATATCAGAGTCTATTATTTATATACATTTTTCTTCACAATTTAATTATGTCTTTGCATTTTTCAGGGGGGTTTGGGTGGTGTCACTGTGCATTGTTGCTCTGCATTGGTGTGTACATAGTTTGGGGGGGTGGGGGTCGCATATGTGTGTGCCCGTAACCTTTCCTCCTCCCCCCTCCTGTGTGTCGTAGGTGCAGTACTCACCGTTGTCGTCTGCGCCGGCGTCCGTACTCGTGGTAGATGAGAAGGTAGACGAGAGCAGGTAGGATGTTTAATTCGGGTTCCATGCTGTCCTCCGTACTCGTGGAGTGTGTTTTGGTGAGCGTTTTCCCGTCCGTAGTCTGTTTCCGCCGTGTTTTTAACGGCGGGGCTCCCGCCCCGGAAAAGGTGGCGGATTGGTGAATTGTGATAGTGTGGGCGGTACATTGTCTGCCGCCTGCCTGTTGGCGGTGACCGCTGCGCTGTTTGTCTGTACCGCCGTGGCGGTCGGAGTGTTAATGTGGCGGGCTGTGTTGGCGGTTGCCGCCAGGGTCAGAATTCCATTTTTTGGACGGCCGGCCTGTTGGCGGGTTGGCCGCCGCTTTATCACCGACCGCCAGGGTTAGAATGACCCCCTATGGGTGCTGCCAGGGCCCAGGAAGGATCAGGAGGTCACCCCTTGAAGGAGGAGACAGAGGGGGCACTCAGCAACAGCAGAAGTAGGCAGCACCCGTAGAAGCACTTGAACAGGCGTTCAGAAGGTCTCAGCACGACAGTCAACTCAATACAACAAAAGAGGGTCCCACGAAGTCGGAGTCCAACTCAGTGAGTGCTGGGGACCTGGGCTAGGCTGTGCACAGAGGAAGTCTTGCAGAAGTGCACAGAAGCCCTAGCAGCTGCAGTTCACGCAGTACACAAGATTACTGTCTGGCGTGGGGAGGCAAGGACTTACCTCCACCAAATTTGGACAGAAGAACCACTGGACTGTCGGGGACACTTGGATCCAGCCCCTGTATTCCAGGGACCACGCTCGTCAAGATGAGAGGGGACCCAGAGGACCAGTGATGCAGAAGTTTGGTGCCTGCGTTAGCAGGGGGAAGATTCCGTCGACCCACGGGAGATTTCTTGTTGGCTTCCAGTGCAGGGTGAAGGCAGACAGCCCTCAGAGCATGCACCACCAGGAAACAGTCGAGAAAGCCGTCAGGATTAGGCGCTACAATGTTGCTGGTAGTCTTCTTGCTACTTTGTTGCGGTTTTGCAGGCGTCCTGGAGCAGTCAGCGGTCGATCCTTGGCAGAAGTCGAAGAGGGAAGTGCAGAGGAACTCTAGTTAGCTCTTGCATTTGTTATCTGGTGAGATACCCACAGGAGAGACCCTAAATAGTCCTCAGAGGAGGATTGGCTACAGAGAGAGGTAAGCACCTATCAAGAAGGGTCTCTGACATCACCTGCTGGCACTGGCAACTCAAAGGTGTCCATTGTGCTCTCACACCTCTGCATCCAAGATGGCAGGGGTCAGGGACACACTGGAGGAGCTCTGGGCACCTCCCCTTGGGAGGTGCGGGTCAGGCAAGTGGTCACTCCCCTTTCCTTTGTCCAGTTTCGTGCCAGAGCAGGGCTGGGGGGATCTCTGAACCGGTGTAGACTGGCTTATGCAAGCAGGGCACCATCTGTGCCCTTCAAAGCATTTCCAGAGGCCAGGAGAGGCTACTCCTCTCAGGCCCTTCACACCTATTTCAAAAGGAAGAGGGTGTAACACCCTCTCTCAGAGAAAATCCTTTGTTCTGCCTTCCTGGGACTGGGCTGCCCAGGCCCCAGGGGGGGCAGAAACCTGTCTGAGGGTTGGCAGCAGCAGTAGCTGCAGAGAAAACCCCAGAAAGATAGTTTGGCAGTACCTGAGCTCTATGCTGGAGCCCCGGGGATGCATGGAATTGTCCCCCCAATACCAGAATGGTATTGAGGTGACAATTACATGATCCTAGACATGTTACATGGCCATGTTCGGAGTTACCATGGTGACGCTACATATAGGTATTTACCTATATGTGGTGCACGCGTGTAATGGAGTACCTGCACTCACAAGGTCCAGGGAATTTGCACTGAACGATGTGTGGGTACCTTGGCTAGTGCCAGGGTGTCCTCACACTAAGTAACTTTGCACCTAACCTTCACTTAGTGAGGGTTAGACATATAGGTGACTTATAAGTTACTTAAGTGCAGTGTAAAATGGCTGTGAAATAACGTGGATGTTATTTCACTCAGGCTGCAGTGGCAGGCCTGTGTAAGAATTGTCTGAGCTCCCTATGGGTGGCAAAAGAAATGCTGCAGCCCATAGGGATCTCCTGGAACCCCAATACCCTGGGTACCTGGGGACCATGTACTAGGGAATTATAAGGGTTCCAGTGTGCCAATCAGAATTGGTAAAATGAGTCACTAGCCTGCAGTGACAATTTTAAAAGCAGAGAGAACATAAACACTGAGGTTCTGGTTAGCAGAGCCTCAGTGATACAGTTAGGCACCACACAGGGAACACATACAGAGCATGCTTTATGAGCACTGGGGACTTGACTAGCAGGATCCCAGTGACACAGGCAAGAACAAACATACATGTATGTAAAACAAATGGTGGTAGCATGCCAGGCAAGATGGTACTTTCCTACACAACCCCCCCCAAACAAGGGACAATAAGGCTAACCTTGCCCAGATGAGTCTTCATTGTCGAATTGTAAATATCCGGAGCGTCCTTCTGCATTGGAGTGGGTACTCCCAGGTCCATGTTCCACTGTATAGTCCATTCCCTGTAGGGATATGGACCACCTCAACAATTTAGGGTTTTCACCTTTCATTTGTTTTAGCCAAAGTAGAGGTTTGTGGTCTGTCTGAACAATGAAGTGAGTACCAAACAGGTATGGTCTCAACTTTTTCAGTGCCCAGACCACAGCAAAGACCTCCCTCTCTATGGCAGACCAACACTTTTCTCTAGGGGCCAACCTCCTGCTGATAAAAGCAACAGGTTGAGCCTGGCCCTTGGTATTAAGCTGTGATAGCACTGCCCCAACCGCCAATTCAGAAGCATCAGTCTGGACTATGAACTTTTTGTAGTAGCAAGGGCTTTTTAAGATGGTGCAGAACACAACGCCTGTTTGAGCTCATCAAAAGCTTTTTGACAACTAGCTGTCCACAATACCTTCTTAGGCATCTTTTTACTAGTGAGGTCATTAAGAGGAGCTGAAATGGAGCCATAATTCTTGATGAACCTCCTATAGTACCATGTGAGGCCTACAAAGGCTCTCACTTGGGTTTGAGTTGTAGGGGGAGCCCATTCCATAATGGTCTGGATCTTCCCCTGTAGTGGTGCAATTTGTTCCCCACCTACCAGGTGGCCCAGATAAACCACTTTCCCCTGCCCTATCTGACACTTTGAGGCCTTGATAGTGAGGCCCGCCTTTTGCAGGGCCTCCAAAACTTTCTACAGGTATACCAGGTGATCATTCCAGGTGGAGCTAAAGACAGCTACATCATCCAGATATGCTGCACAAAAAGCTTCCAACCCTTGCTGGACTGTGTTCACCAACCCTTGAAAAGTGGCAGGTGCATTTTTTCAGAGCAAAGGGCATTACAGTGAATTGATAGTGCCCTCCAATGGTTTAAAATGCAGTTTTGGGTTTAGCATGTCCTGACAATTTAATCCGCCAATACCCTGCAGTTCAATCAAAAGTGCTTAGATACTTGGCAGAAGCCAGTGTATCAATCAGCTCATCTGCCCTGGGTATAGGGTGAACATCTCTCTTGGTTACTTGGTTGAGCTCTCTATAGTCAACACAAAACCTCATCTCTCTTTTACCATCATTACTGTGAGGTTTTGGAACAAGCGCCCATGGGCTTTCTGAAGGATCAATGACTCCTAAGTCTAACAGTTTCTAGACCTCTTATTTAATGCAGTCCCTGACATGGTCAGGCTGCCTATAAATCTTACTTTTGACAGGTAAACTGTCTCCAGTATTGATTATATGCTCACACCAAGTAGTGGTACCTGGTATCAATGAGAAGAGTTTAGAAAACTGACTTAGAAGACTTACACAGTTGTCTTTCTGTTCAGCAGTTAGACAATCTGCAAGCACTACTCCCTCCACTAAGCCATCAGCTTCAGTGGTGGAGAAGAGATCAGGGAGAGGGTCACTCTCTTCTTCCTGTACCTCATCCGTTGCCATGAGCAGGGTGAGGTCAGCCCTGTCATAGTAGGGTTTTAGGCGGTTGACATGGAGCACCCTAAGGGGACTCCTGACAGTGCCCAGGTCTACCAAGTAGGCAACCTCACCTTTTTTCTCAACAATGAGATGGGGTCCACTCCATTTGTCCTGGGGTGCTCTTGGGGCCACAAGCTCCAATACCCACACCTTCTGTCCTGGGTGGTACTGGGTCAGGACAGCCTTCTGGTAATGCCATTGCTTTTGCAGCTCCTGGCTGGCCTGAAGGTTTTTACTGGCCTTTTTCATGTACTCAGCCATTCTTGATCTTAGGCCAAGCACATAATCCACAATGTCTTATCTGGGAGCTTTTAAAGGTTGTTCCCAACCCTCCTTAATAAGTGCAAGGGGATCTCTCACAGGGTGCACAAAGAGGAGTTCAAAGGGGCTAAAGCTCACTCCTATTAAGCAAAAAGGAGGCAAAGTAACAGCAAATCCCTTCTCCTTTTGAGTTTTTCAGGGAGTCCCATTATCATACCTTTGAGAGTTTTATTAAACCTCTCAACCAGACCGTTTGTTTGAGGATAATAAGGAGTAGTGAACTTGTATGATACACCACACTCCTTCCACATTGCTTTGAGGTATGCAGACATGAAGTTACTACCTTTCTCTGACTCCACTTCCTTAGGGAAACCCACCCTGGAAAAGATTCCCAGGAGGGCCTTTGCCACTGCAGGAGCTGTAGTGGTCCTTAAGGGGATAGCCTCAGGATGCCTAGTGGCATGGTTCACTACCGCAAGGATGAACCTATTGCCTGAAGCTGTTAGAGGGTCAAGGGGGACAACTATGTCAACCCCTTCTCTTTCAAAAGGCACCCCAACCACAGGAATTGGAATTAAGGGGGCCTTTGGAGTGCCACCAGTCTTGCCACTGGCTTGGCAGGTCACACAAGAGCGGAAAAACTCTTTAGTGTCCTCTGACATATGAGGCCAGTGAAACAGGGGAACAAGCCTGTCCCAAGTTTCACTTTAGCCCAAATTCCCAGCCAAAAGAATGTCATGTGCCAAGGTAAGAAGAAACTTTCTGTATTGCAAAGGGATGACCAATCTACTGGCATCTCCAGGTTTAGGGTCCCTTGATTCAGTATACAGGAAGTTATCTTCCCAATACACCTTCTGGCTATCACTGACATCCCCATTCTGCTGTTTGACAGCTTGCTGTCTCAAACCCTGTAATGTGGGACAGGTTTGCTGTGCCACACTCAGCTCTTCCCTAGCAGGCCCCCCTGCACCCAAAAGCTTAGCAGTGTCTGCTGCCTGCTCATCTGGTGTAGGTTCTGCACAGGGAGAGGATTCCTCTCCTTCAAAAGGGGAATCTTCTGGTGAGGGAGGGATAGTGGGCAAGGACTTACGCTTTCTACCCCTAGCGTTTGGGAGCACTTGGTCCATTGTTTCAGGATCCAAGTTTCCCTGTCCTTTTTGCTTCTCCAACTCCACTTCAGCCCAAGCTGATGTCTCCAAATCATTGCCTAGTAAGCAAACTACAGGTAATTCAGTGGCTACCACAACTTTCTTTGGACCAGTAACCCCCCCACCCCAGTTGAGATTCACAACAGAGATGGGGTGCCTAAGTGTGTTATTGTGAGCATCAGTCACTTGGTACTGCTGACCAAGTAGGTGTTGATCAGGGTGAACCAGTTTCTCTATAACCATAGTTATACTGGCTCCGGTGGCCCTGTAGGCCTCAACCTCAACACCATTAATTAGGGGTAGTTGCTTGCCCTTGCCCATATTAAGGGGGCAAGCAACCAAGTTGGCAAAGTCAATGCCACCATCAGAGACTAAAACAGCCTATGTGGTCTCCCTAACAAGACCAACCCCAACTACACTGCCAATAGTGAGCCCAGCTACACCCTTGGATTGGCTATGTGTAGTAGATTTTCCACCACCACTGCTATTACTAGGGTCACTAGAGTTGGGGTGGTGAGAGGTTTCATGTTTTTCTCTGGACAAGTGGCATCACTTGCCCAATGGCCTTTTACTTTACATAAATAGCACCATGGCTTTTATGGTTGTGAGAAGAGGATTTGGACCCACCACCCCAAGAGGATTTTTCTGGGCCTGATGAAGACTCACAATGTTTTTTATCTTTGTCCCCACCCTTGTCAGAAGACTTACCATCCTTCTTCTTGCCATCCTTGTCACCCCTGCTTGAACTTTTCTGTTCACTCTGGTTCTGACCCATTTGTCTGCCTTCTTTCCCAATTCTTGGAAGAAGGTCAGATCTGAGTCTACCAAGTACTGGTGCAACAAATCAGACACACAATTGTTCAAAATATGCTCTCTCAGGGTCGTAGTATACAGGCTTTCATAGTCAGTCACCTTACTGTCATGTAACCAACCCTCCAAGGCCTTCACTGAACAGACCACAAAGTCTGTCCAGTCTTGAGAAGACTCTTTTCTGGTGTCTCTGAACTTAATCATGTATTGTTCAGTGGTTAAGCCAAATCCATCCAAGAGTGCATCCTTCAAAAATTTGTAGTTATTTGCATCACTTTCTCTGACAGTAAGGAGCCTATCCTTACCCTTACCAGTGAAAGATATCCACAAGATAGCAGCCCACTGCCTTTGAGGGACCAACTGTACCATACAGACCCTCTCAAGGCAGCAAACCACTAGTTAATGTCATACCCCTCCTTGTAAGGGTGGACTATCTTATGCAGGTTTCTGGAATCTTGTTCTCTCACAGGATTGCTATTGCTGCAGCCACCATGGGGAACTAACCCCAACCTCTGCCTTTCTCTTTCCACATCCAGAGATTCCCTGTCTAAGGCCAGCTGCTGCTGTTTAAGCTTCATCCTGGCCTCTTCCAGCCTCAGATTTCTGAGTTCCCTTTCCATTAAGTTATCCTCAGGGTGGGAGGCTTGGGAATTGTGAGACACAGAAGAAATATGGGAATTGGCATAGTTAGACCTGTCCCTAACGGGATGGACACTAGTAACCTGGCCTTTTGGAGTGAAAAGTGCCCTACTAGTGTGTGACCCCCTCCCACTACCAATGTCACTAGATGGCCTGTTAGCTGACAGGTACTTGGAAGAATCATCCCCAGCATCTTCGGGGGACTCCTCTGAGTCTGGCTGGGTACCCGCCCCCCCACCTCCTGATCCTGGGATGGGCCAGACTGGTTCTGGTCACTTTCTAGGAGAAGGCTAAGGAGAAGATCTTTTGTGGGATTGCAGGGCTTGTTATTGGGATGAGTGGGTTGTGATGGTGGGGTATATGTAAGGTGGTGGAGTTATGGGGGTGAGGTTAGGGGTATGAGTTTGTGATGGCATGCAGGTAGGGTGGGGGGATGAAGTAGTTAAGATTTGACTTACCAGAGTTCAGTCCTCCTGCTACTCCTGCAAGGCCCTCAGGATGCATGATAGCCAAGACTTGCTCCTCCCATGTTGTTAGCTGTTGGAGAGGAGGTGGGGGTCCACCGCAAGTCCTCTGTACAGCTATCTGCTGTCTTAATACCATGGAACACACCTTCCCCCGTAGGACGTTCCACCTCTTCCTGATGTCATCCCTGGTTCTTGGGTGCTGTCCCACGGCATTGTCCCTGTCCACGATTCTCCGCCATAGCTCTATCTTCCTTGCAATGGACGTCTGCTGCACCTGTGATCCGAAAAGCTGTGGCTCTACCCGGATGATTTCCTCCACCATGACCCTTAGCTCCTCCTCAGAAAACCTGGGGTGTCTTTGGGGTGCCATGGATGTGGTGTGAGTGATATGTGTGAGGATGTGTGGGCTGATGTGTGGGGTGATGTGTTGTGGTGTATGCTGTGATGTGCATGAATGGTGTGTGGGTGATGGTGTTCTGTGCCTCTGATTAAATGGGTGCTCATGGCTTGTCTCTCTCTGCTTGCTATCTAAGGTAATGTGGGTGTGTGGTTTGTATTGGATTGGGTGTGTGGGTGTGTGTATATATGTGTGTCAGGTGTGTGTAGTTTGAATTGTCCACTGTGGTCTAGTTTTGTAAGTGTGTGTGTATTTTGAGCGCAGCGGTATGGTTTACCGCGATTGAAAGACCGCTGCAGTGATTCAGGGGTCGTGATACTGTGGGCATATTCCTGTTGGCGGAGCGGTGTGGGTTTGGCTATCGCCAGTTTATCACTGACCTTTGGTCTGGCGGACTTGTGTGGGTATCTGTCTAGTAGCGGAATTCTCAGTGTGGGTCATAATTCCCGTGGTGAAATACTGCTGCGGTCACGGTATGTTGGCAGCCTTGGTAGGTGGCATTTACCGCCAAGGTTGTAATGAGGGCCTTATTGTGTAATTATAATGGGGGGCGGGGAGCAATTGGGTCATGGTAGTAACATATGGAATGTGTTGAGATTCGTGAGTCCAACAAGAGAAACAAGTCATCTGACAAAACTGTACGGTTTATTGTAACGAGCACAATTCAGACTGTAAACGTTTACCATAGTTATTGTAGACACTTGTGATTTCAAACAGTTGATATAGAATAGTCCTGCCAGGCTTCCCAGGTACATGCTTGAAGTGCTTCTCCCTTACAGGTGTTTTTTCTTTGAATTTGGGAGCTTGCAGACTCTTTTCTTAATTCTGTTATAAAACAAGACTACATGTCCTAGAATTCAAAGCTAAAAATAACCTGGACTGGAGCAGCACATGGTGCATGAACCTGGGAAACTTGGCACAGATGTTATGACATAATTTTGCTCCTTTCGTTTACAGAAAGTGATCCTCAATGAAGGAGCAACTTGGGTCTGAAATTCATTGGCGTCTGCACACCATTTACTGTGAAGAATTAATTTCACTGAATTTATTCAAAGATTAATTTAGAGAGAGATGAGTAAAAGGAATATTCTTTGACTGGATTTTGGAATGCAGTTGTTTATTAAAAATCACAAGGATATTATACATTGGAGGATTAAATCAACAAAGTAAAATATAAGAGAAAAAAACCACCACGGCCAACTAGTTGGGAGGGGGGGGGTCATTGTCCTAAGTAAGGAACAGGCCAACTAGTTATGTTACTGTAATGATGACCAGAAGGTCCTGTGAGGCTCCAGGCTGGACACAAAAAGTAAAAATTAATCTTGTGAGCAGAAGCAATGGGAAGCAGATTCCCTCCACATACATTGGAAAAAGAGTGCAGATACTTTCTCTGTTTTTATCAGGGATAAGACGCAGAGTCCCACCAGCACCAAAGATGAGTTCAGCCACAGAAGGCAGCAATCTGGGAAAGCCACACAAGATGGACAGTTCCAACACCTGCATACAGTGAAGTAGTGAGAGATTTCTCTGCCTAAGTGACCTCTAGCCCTTGGTTCAGTGAGTAGCAGCTGGACCTAACCCTGGAACACAGGTCCTTGCCCATTCATTCCAGCACCTGCATCAAATGGTGCCACCCCGGGTATTGAAAGCTTTTATCAATATTCGGGGGCTTTACTAGCTGTGAAGGGCCCCTCCAGGCTAACCCCTCATCACCTGGAACAGAAATTGCAAGTTTGTGAACATGTTCTACCAGAAATGAAACCATTCTGTTCCAGGTGGACAAGAGTCTTAACTAGAGCAGTCAGTCTGGTTACAAGAAGTTCCCAGAGGATCTTGTAGTCTAGGTTGAGTAGAGATGGGATCTATATGAACAGGCATGAAGAGGATCTCTCTGCAGTTTGGGAAGGACCACTATCAATGCTTCTCTCAGTGACTCGGGCACTGATCCTTTCTCATTGGTGTCTTCATACATCTACAGAAGGCATTCACTTGATTTTTGTGATGTAAAATTCAGCTCGAGATCCATAGGTCTGATGTTGTTACTTGCCTTCTCATGTATTTCCTCAATCATGATGGGTTGTGTAGGACGGTAGCCTCTTGCTAGCCTTGTTACCCCCACTTTTGGCCTGTTTGTGAGTATATGTCAGTGTGTTTTCCTGTCTCACTGGGATCCTGCTAGCCAGGGCCCAGTGCTCATAGTGAAAGCCCTATGTTGTCAGTATGTTTGATATGTGTCACTGGGATCCTGCTAGCCAGGACCCCAGTGCTCATAAGTTTGTGGCCGATATGTGTTCCCTGTGTGGTGTCTAACCGTATCACTGAGGCTCTGCTAACCAGAACCTCAGTGTTTATGCTCTCTCTCAGCTTTAAAATTGTCACTGCAGGCTAGTGACTAATTTGACCAATTCTCATTGGCACACTGGAACACCCTTATAATTCCCTTGTATATGGTACCTAGGTACCCAGGGTATTGGGGTTCCAGGAGATCCCTATCGGCTGCAACATTTCTTTTGCCACCCATAGGGAGCTCAGACAATTCTTACACAGGACTGCTACTGCAGCCTGAGTGAAATAACGTCCACGGTATTTCACAGCCATTTTCACTGCACATAAGTAACTTCTAAGTCACCTATATGTCTAACCCTCACTAGGTGAAGGTTAGATGCCAAGTTACTTAGTGTGTGGGCACCCTGGCACTAGCCAAGGCTCCCCCACATTGTTCAGTGCAAATTCCCCGGACTTTGTGAGTGCGGGGACACCACTACACACATGCACTACATATAGGTCAATACCTATATGTAGTGTCACAATGGGAACTCCGAACATGGCCATGTAACATGTCTAGGATCATGGAATTGTCACCCCATTACCATTCTGGTATTAGGGGAACAATTCCAGGCATTCCCGGGTCTCTAGCACAGAACCCGGGTACTGCCAATCTGCCTTTCCGGGGTCTCCACTGCAGCCGCTGCTGCTGTCAACCCCTCAGACAGGTTTCTGCCTCCCTGGGGCCTGGGCAGCCTGGTCCCAGGAAGGCAGAACAAAGGATTTCCTCTGAGAGAGGGTGTTACACCCTCTCCCTTTGGAAATCGGTGTGAAGGGCTGGGGAGGAGTAGCCTCCCCCAGTCTCTGGAAATGCTTTGATGGGCACAGATGGTGCCCATCTCTGCATAAGAGAGTCTACACCGGTTCAGGGATCCCCCAGCCCTGCTCTGGCACAAAACTGGGCAAAGGAAACGGGAGTGACCACTCCCCTGACCAGCACCTCCCAGGTGAGGTGCCCAGAGCTCCTGCAGTGTGACCCAGACCTCTGCCATCTTGGATTCAGAGGTGTTGGGGCACAATGGACTGCTCTGAGTGGCCAGTGCAAGCAAGTGACATCAGAGACCCCTCCTGAGAGGTGCTTACCTTTTTGAGTAGCCAAGCCTCCTTTCATAGTAGCCAAACCTCCTTTGCTGACTATTTAGGGTCTCTCCTCTGGGCTATTCTTCAGATAACGAATGCAAGAGCTCACCAGAGTTCCTCTGCACTTCCCTCTAGGACTTCTGCCAAGGATCGACCGCTGACTGCTCCAGGACGCCTGCAAAACCACAACAAAGTAGCAAGATGACTACCAGCAACATTGTAGCGCCTCATCCTGCCGGCGTTCTCGACTTTTTCCTGGTGGTGCATGCTCTGATGGCTGTCTGCCTGCACCCTGCACTGGAAGCCAAGAAGAAATCTCCCGTGGGTCGACAGAATCTTCATCCTGCCAATGCAGGCACCAAACTTCTGCATCACCGGTCCCCTGGGTCCCCTCTCATCCTGATGAGCGTGGTCCCTGGAACACAGGAGCTGGGTCCAAGTGTCTCCCACAGTCCAGTGGCCCTTCTGTCCAAAAGTTGGTGGAGGTAAGTCCTTGCCTCCCCACGCCAGACAGCAAACCTGTGTACTTCGTGATTTGCAGCTGCTCCGGTTTCTGTGCACTTCTCCAAGGATTCCTTTGTGCACAGCCTAGCCTTGGTCCCCAGCAATCTGGCTTGCCTTGCCCAAAACGCTGAGTTGGACTCTGACGTCGTGGGACCCTCCTTTGTGACTCTGAGTTGACTGCTGTCCTCAGATCTTCTAAGTGCCTGCTTCAGTATTTCTGTGGGTGCTGCCTGCTTCTGCGGGTGCTCTCTGAGTTGCTGAGCGCCCCATCTGTCTCCTCCTCCAAGGGGTGACATCTTGGTTCTTCCTCGTCCCCAGCAGCATCCAAAAACCTCAACCGCAACTCTTGCAGCTAGCAAGACTTGTTTGTGGTATTTCTGCCTTTAAACACTTCTGCAGCCTCCAACACGCCGTGGGACATCTTCTATCCAAAGGAGAAGTTTGTAGCTCTTTTCGTTGTTGCAGAATCTTTGGCTTCTTCCACCGGGAGGCAGCCCTTTTGCACCTTCATCCAGGGTTTAGTGGGCTCCTGCCCCCCCGGACACTTCCGTTACTCTTGGACTTGGTCCCCTTCCTTTACAGGTTCTCAGGTCCAGGAATCTATCTTCAGTGTTTTGATGGTGCTCGTGATTCTTGCAGAATCCCCATCATGACTATTCTGTCTTTCTGGGGTACTAGGGTAACTTTACTCCTACTTTTTTGGGTCTTGGGGTGGGGTATCTTGGACACCCTTACTGTTTTCCTACAGTCCCTGCGACCCTCTACAACCTCCCATAGGCCTGGGGTCCATTTGTGATTCGCATTCCACTTTTGGAGTATATGGTTTGTGTTGCCCCTAGACCTATGTCTACCTATTGCATCCTACTGTGATTCTACATTGTTTGCACCACTTTTCTTACTGTTACTTACCTGTTTTGGGTTTGTGTACATATAATTTGTGTATATTACTTACCTCGTAAGTGAGTGTATCCTCTGAGATACTTTTGGCATATTGTCACTAAAGTAAAGTACCTTTATTTTTAGTAACCCTGAGTATTGTGTTTTCTTGTGATATTGTGCTATATGATATAAGTGGTATAGTAGGAGCTTTGCATGTCTCCTAGTTCAGCCTAAGCTGCTTTACTATAGCTACCTCTATCAGCCTAAGCTGCTAGAAACACCTCTATCCTACTAATAAGGGATAACTGGACCTGGCACAAGGTGTAATTACCACAAGGTACCCACCATAAGCCAGGCCAGCCTCCTACAGGTTGGTCCAGTGTCTTCTGAGGTCGTTAGTCCTGGGCTCCCTATGTAGAAAGCATCTATTGGGGTTGGTAGCTCTGCTGTTGCAGTATTTAGTAAGTAGTGCTGTGAGGACGTGATGTCTCCAGAGTTCTGAGTGTATCTATGTGCAAGACCCAGGCTACCAGTGGCACAGCTCTGACTCCCTCCGAATGTTGATGTGCACCATACTTCCAGCAATCAACCCAGCCAGTCTACTCACTAATTTGGTGTTTTTTTTTCACGGTACCTTCATGTTCTACACATTCCCTGGCCTGTGTCTTTACTTCCACACTTTGCATTCCGTATGCAGGATATTCTTGTTTAATGTGTTCCCTATGCATGGTCCACTCATTACACGTCCCAACAGTCTGCCTCTCTGTATGTGTCCTCTCATTTTCAGTAAGTTAGTGGTCTGTGTGTGCCTACTGTTTCTTTGTGCAGGATGCCCTGCAGTGCCAGAGTACAGACTTTCCAGGCATTTGTCAGCATTTCTTGCCCCATGCATCACCATTTTGAACAGACTATGGTCTCTCCACCAACAGTGGTTCCCCGTCTCACATCACTTCTGCTATTAGAGCTCTCTCCTCGAGATCAATGTATTTCTGATGTTTTTCAAAATCAGATGTCATATGATATCAATATTAACACTTCCATAGCTTATGATGACCTAGATGTGCCCACTTCATAGTGTTGAAAGTCTTTGAACCTCTGTGGAGGTCAAGTGTCTCTTGCAGGTGTGATATATGGATTTGTCTGAGGTTAAGATAAATAAATAGCCTGTGTCGCTTGGTTGGAGTTAACATTCTCCTCACATTCCATATGATTATAATATATTAGGTAATGATTCCTCTGTTCCTTCCGGGTGTCCCTTACTGCACAAAAGCAGTCCTTAGAGGCGCATTCCTCTGTGTGTGCTGCAGAATGCCTCTTAAGTGGGAAGAAGAACCAGGATGAAATGAAGATATTTCTCCCCATTATACCTCTGTTAGGCGCACCACTTTATTGCAAACAAGCGATTACTTCATTTGGTAAATCTGATTTTTGCATCTAGAGACATGGGTGAATGCATGAGTATACCAGGCTCCATTCGTGTAATGGCCACTTGATGCAGGTTAACACAGCACAGCACAAGGGGCTGGCTGTCTCCTTTAAGAGTATTGCTACCAAGACGACACAAATCTGACCTTGGGTGTCTTTGTTGATCTTGACTAGCATTCTGTGTTTTGGCTGCAACGAAAATGGGTGCCATCATGATGCAAAATGTTAGTAAATCTGGGCCCCAGTTGTCAAGAAATACAGGGCAGTCAGTATTTTGACATAGACGGGGACACCCTGGATGCCAGCTGTAGGTGAAACCAGCTCCTGCTCCCAGACAGCAACCATATACAGGATCACATCTGGTGAGAAGATGTATCTGGCAAAGGCAGCTTCACCGGAAGCACCAGAGATGTTGACTCCTCCGCAAATAAAGAGGGAGCAAAACTACTGAGACATTCCCGACACAGTAAAAGAAGCAGGAAAAGAGGTTTGATGTGGTTCCTCTCCTATGTGATAAGGTGAACAGTGATTAGGTGATTTTGAAGTGAGCATCTGGAGATTATGACCGAGTTGAGAACAATCACTCATTTCATTATCAGGTGTGTTGTGATCCTTTAAATGCACATCTGCAACATGTTTTCTTTGCCTCCCTGAATTAAGCAGCATCTTGACATCCTAGTTCTCTTAAACCTCTCTCACCTTGTATATGCCTCTTTTTAATTAAATCCCTCTCTCCTCTAAATGCCAAATTCAACCTGCTCTCCTTTCTGTACTCAAATGCCTCTTGAACACTCAAGTTTCTTACTCATTCTTGCTTTCATCTTTCTTTTCATCTTCCGATTTATAAACTGAACATCTCATCAGTCATGTGATCCACCCACCTGGGGATTCTCCAGTTACACAGCTGCTAGTTTTTCACTCTCGTGTTTAAAAAACAGTTGGTTTTAGAAGTGGTTGTAAAGTTCTTTTGGGTAAAGAGTTTCGGTGTAACACAGCATCACCGATGTTTCATGAACAGCGGTCTGGTACCCACAGGGCAGTTCATAAAAATGTATTGCAATAAGTAAACCCTTTACTTCCTTTGAGGAGATTTCGGCTTTCCAATCGCCTTAGACTTGAGATAGTAAGGCAGTACTTCTGCCATGATCCCCAGGTGAGCACCTAGTTATTGAGAAGTTGACTTTTAAGTGGCTCTCTAGCATTCAATGATTAATTGCCCGATGGCACTGGCTGAGTCCTGAGGTGTCTGAATCATAAAGTTGTCAAAGTTTAAGATGATCTAGACGTAGGCAGCCTAGATAAAATTGGTGAGCTTGTTGGAAATTACTAGCTGTGGTAGGGGGAAGAGCATACATTGAAAAGAAAAGGGTTGACTGAGTCTTGAGGCATACCTAACTAAAGGGTGAACGATGCTGAGATTTGATGCTATTGAATTCCTAAATGCCAGTGCCAGGAAGTCTTTGGGGTCTTTGCTTTTGGTCAATGGTGTTGAAGACTTGCCAGAGGCCTGGTAACAGGAAGGTGGTTTGATTACAATTATTATTTGATCCTGAGGTTGTCAAAGAGAGCAAACACTGCACATTTGGTGTCTCTTTGGGGTCGGAATTGTGTCTTTCTGACAAGAAGACAGTTGATATGTGGGAGGAAT
The DNA here is from genome assembly GCF_031143425.1 of Pleurodeles waltl. Classification (NCBI taxonomy): domain Eukaryota; kingdom Metazoa; phylum Chordata; class Amphibia; order Caudata; family Salamandridae; genus Pleurodeles; species Pleurodeles waltl. The sequence continues at coordinate 1,173,605,302 of NC_090439.1, forward strand.
ATGCCTTAAAGTACATTTACACAGAAACAATGCAGTGTATTTGCAGACTCCAAGGCTAACCGGCCAACATCTTGTCTATTTAGGATGGACTTGGCGTAGGAGTTTTCTTAGGCTATTGGGGAAGTCTCCAAATGAAAGTGAAGAAATAATTAATATCCTGTTTGGATGTAATCTAGGAATGTTGTGCAAATACTTCTGAATATATTTAGGGAGAGGATCTTCTGGTGTGCTAGCCATGTTGATTAGTTAACTGGTTTCTTTGTCTGGTTTACACTAACTAGACTATCCAGATCCTAGAGGAGTGATGCTAATACTTCCTGAACCCATTGTTTAACCTGCAAAGGATAGTGCGCTGACCAGCACTAGACCTGGAGAACGGGGAGTGGAACGAAGGAAACGGACACCAGGGAGCAACAAAACAACTTGCTGCCCTGCTTTGTGTGACAGGGGGCAGGCACGAATGTGCCATATCTAGTAAGATGGCACATTTTTGCCCTATACCTGCCTTGAGTGCATCCTAGCACCAATGCAGACACTCTTTCAGCATGACGCAAAGGTGACTGCATTACTGTTTTCGTGCATAAAGGTACACCTTCCTGCACAAAAGCATTCCTGAGGCTTTTTCCTCTTACTATGTGTGCTGCAGAATCCACATTTAGAAAGAAGAAAAAGAGGGGAATAGACATGTTTCTGTTACATCCCACCAGGGTAGGCGCAACATTTTAACCCAATCTCAAGTTTACTAGTCCTAATAAAATGCATGGGTGGATGTGTGGGAACATCCCATGGAACACCTTCCCAGGGCAGAGTAATGCCAGGCAGAGATTTGAATTGTCTTGCTTTACTCCAGATTTACTAAGAAAAGATGCCCCCAGAAGTGATTTAGAGTCACCCCAGGGGAAGGATTGCTCATTTGCCTTGCCACAACACTGGAGTGAGCACAAATGCTCTACGCATGGGAGAGGGATTCACCATATTGGATTTAGGCAGAGAGGGGCACTGAGGTCAGTTGCAGTAGTGCACCTAGGAATAACTGCAAAAGTAGGGAGGGTTGATCCTGTAAAGCAAGGGGCCAAGAATCTCCCCCAGGCTGGTGCCAGGCATAAATATGGCACCCACATTACCCTCCTGAGAATACTATCTGGACCACTGGAATAACAGAAGAAGAATGAGCCTGCTGTCTGTGACCTGACAGGAGCCTAAAAGACTGGACCTGCTCGCTTGTATCCAGGACCTAATAATGGACTCCAAGGGGCATAAGGTTGACCTTGTGTTTATACAGAGACACAACAGGCAACCTTTCCTGCAGCTGCTCAGCTGCACCTGTTCCAACTAAATGTACTCTGGACCCTGCTGCTGGATTCTGATGGAGTGGAAATGGCTCTTAAGTGCTGTCCTTGAGGTTCTGGACCTTTGGGTGTCAAAGTGTACGTATCCTAAACTTTTCTGAATCCTGGAGCTTCGAAACCCTCTGGCTTCAAAGACCTCCAGAGGGCCAGCACCAACCTGCCAAGACACATGTTGCTCTCACTCCGAGCTTTTCCACCGCAGCAAATCCACTTCACAGAGAAGGTATTCTGCCTTTTGGAGCCCTCTTCAGCTAAAGCCTGCACCGTTGACCCTCTGGAAGATTCAAAGCTCCAAAAAAGCAACAAAGATGAAAATCTTCACCAGGTGAAACTGCCAAAAGTATCCAGCTGGCGAAGAACCTTTCTTGGGTGCAAAAATTCAAACTTCCCCCACACTGAGCTTTTCTGCTGAATGTAGGGGTGAGCATAACTTGTCTAATTCTGTGTCATATAATCACACTGAATAAACTAAGAGTTTAGTGAGATTATGCAAAAACTAATTATGTATTTAGCTCATTTCTTGGCACAATAATACCCCTCAACGTCCAAACTGGACGCAAGGTTCCATTTTGCATTAAGAAGCAACGCTAAATACAGCAGAACAGGAATGGAAAGTGGCCACTTACATTTGCTAAATGTCTCTTCCTGTAGCATTTTATTCCTCCAAATTACCTTTAATTAGGCAAGTGAGAGTAAAAACATTAATTGGTAAATCCATGTTAGAGTAACACAGAATTACTGAAACTATTCTTAGTCGAGTATAATATAAATTCTGCCTAGGCCTGGTCAAATATCAATGGATTCACTAAAATCTCACCCATCTGCTCTCTGAGTAGTGGAGCCATCTTCTCCCACAGCCTGCAGCCTTCAACCACAGTGGATTGTTTTAACTTTAATTTCAGAGATTAAGTGCAAAGATAAAACTCCCAACGAACTGAAACCGACAGCGGTTGGCCCTTAATGTTTTTTGATGTGATTTTAAACCTTAAACTAAAAAAAAAAGAATCATAACTCCAGTTTCCTTCAGTGGATTTGTCATTTAGGTGTCATTGTATGTATTAAAATGTTTCTTGTTTTTTGTTTGTTTTTTTGTGTGTATAGTGTTTTAATGTTATTTTGGTACTGCATTCAACTTTACATGTTGGCCCTAAGAAAAGCCAGTCTGATCTCTGCCTTTGCTACCAGTGGGTTGAACTAAGATGAATTCAGTCCCTTTGAGGACTGACAAACGGTGTGGTTATTGCTTGAGGAGAGTACGAGTCTCCTCAACTAATATCCCAATTACTTACAATAAATCATTATGTCTGCGCTTTGCTCAATGAAATAATGATAGAAAGTCCAGCATTTACAGCACAAACTCATTTTATACTAAACAACACCAGGTGCATGTTTTTTTCTAATTGATTTTAACAAAATTCCATATCACTACAGGACAGATCTGTAACCTAGGGATTTAAAAAAGTTAGAATGTTTCAGATTGCATCAGGAAGCCGGTGTAACTTTGTTTCTGATTAGTATTCACCCCACATCTCATCATTAACATCATTGTGTTGTCAAAGAGTCTGGAAAAGCTCAGAAGCTTCAATCACCAGTTTACTGTCCTCAAAAAGGACAGCATTAGGATTTAGACTTGGAGTCATAACATTAGCAAAGTTAATTATAGCTATTTGTCCATAATTTTGCATTTTAGATAATTATGCTATGAAACATGCACATGCATTGAGGAAGCAGTTTGTCAATATTTATTCCAGAAATGGCTTCTCCTTCTGAGCTGAAGGAGCTCCATGACCGACGCCTGGAGCCAGCGCTGTCGATGGACGCGTACCCTGGAAAGGAAGCCCCCTTTCTTAAAGACGCGGTATCACAGCTAATCCACTATTGAGCAAGGCCTTCTCTTCTGCTATGTGATGTTTTGTTTTCTACTTGACTATCTTATGTCTTCTAATCTCTCTAAGGCCTGCAAGCAGTGGCTAGAATGAGCCGTGTTGATTGAAAAATGCATTGACCGTCCTGGAAGACCTGGAGGGATATTAATTGCAAGAATGATACGTATGTACGACAAAGTATCATGTATGATTCTGACACACTGTGAAAGTAGAATTCTAACTTTATCGATCTGTGATTGTAAGTGATGGAAACATTGGCTAACCTAGTTAAATATCAACTACTTAGGACTTTATTTGACACAGACACAGGATTTGGACATATTTGAAGTGCTCGAGACACCAATTGGCACAAAATGAAACCTTTGACCCTTGGCATTCCCGGTTTTCCAAGAAAAATGAAATAGTGCAGTTTTTTAGATGTCTGGTTTCATATTATCTCAAAATCAGAGGATATGTTAAAGCAAAAGCTTCTGAAAGTGGAAAATCCTTCTAAATAGACTCAACCAGAGCTACAGATATCCTTTAAAAAGCGACGAATTGATGTACAGCCTTACAAAAGGTACCAGACAGCCTGCGTGTGGTTTCTTCAAGACAGTCTTAAGCATGACATTGTACTGGACAGGGCTACCCAGAGGGCCCCTGAAACCTTAAGTTATGGTTTTACAACCAGGAAAGCAAATATTGAACTCAATTCACCACATGCAAAGTAAAGGGAACATAGATTTGTTCACATCTCAAAGATGAAAGCTTTTTCCTGAAATACATTAAATGTGGTGATTTTGAGAAACTGTTCCAGGGATTTCAAGTTGAAGTCTTTAGCTACCAGTATTGAAAAGTGATATTAGAGAGCAACTAACACTGGCATTTTTGGTCATTAACATAGGTTTATGGCTGAAAAAGCCTGCATTCATGCCTGCCAAGTGTTCCCAAAAAGTCCCAGCTGATGTAAAAGGACTTACTATGGAGTGTTTCATCTATACATAGAAATATGCAAAAATAAATCCCAGGCAAGGAGTAGGAAGTGAGCGGATGATGGCATGGATTGCCTAACTTGTATGTGTGTGGACCTTCCCAAACTTAAATCAGACTCATTCCCACCAAATTACTTTGAAAAAAGGCTTAAGCAACTCAGCTTACATGTTCAGCAAGGGAAGGGTTCACTTCTTAACTTGGGGGAGATTTAGGAAAAGGAGATAAAGGGTAAGATGGCAATTTGGTCTTGGGGCCCCATCCCCTGTGCTGAGATGTAACCTGTGTAGTTCTACGCATTGGACAAATAGAAGCTCAGGCAATTTGTTTTATCGTAAATACAAATGTAACCACAAAAGCTTTTGTTAAAAAAATTGCAAGTTCTTACCAGTCTCATATTCAATAGCTTTTCAATAAACAGTGAAAATGTGGCAGTAAGTGAAAGTTAAAATATTTCAATGTCCACCCTGCATTGAGAGAAAAGCCCCATGGTGAACAAATCATTGCTTTTTCATTTTCAATAAGAAAATCTCACTTTATTTATTTATTTCTTTTACAATTGAAAGTGCTTTGTGGTCAGTGATTTTTGACAGCCATACGGCATACGTTCAATGCATTAAAAGGAGCAGCTGTGATGGTGGGACCTGCCTATGTAAGATGTCTGCTGGGGCAGCGCAGATCTCTAAACTAGGAGTCAATTACTCATCAGGTCAACTGAGTGATACTGCATGGCTCTTATGGAGTAACCAGACTCTAATCAGACAGTTATTACTCCTGCCATCTTCTGCAGGCTCCACTGTGAGCACCACCATTCTTTAAGTTTAAGAGGTGGAGGATGGCAATAGTTAACGTTCAGTAGGACTTGCCTTGAAGGCTGAACATCTTCAGTTTTTAAGGCAGTCTCTGTGTCGTTGACACTGATAGTTATATGAACAAATGGGGTTCATCCACACCCTGTTTACTTTATAAAGGTGGTCTCTCAGACCATCTCTGTGGACCCCCTAAATGATGTTTGCCTTTACAATTAAATGAGACTATTCTTTCTCAGAAGGAACTGACTGAGGAAGAGATGTATGTGATATTCAAATGAAAACAACCAACGTTGGGCATTAACCCGCTATAGACATCACACTTGCAAGACCACATGGGGAATAATGGTTAATGCAATGTGCTCCCAGCCCTAGCTCCCAGAAGACATCTCTCTGCGCTTTGGTTGCAGTGCTACAGACTGTGGGGTGTTTGAGATTAGCAGGATTTGACTATTGATCATAGAAGGATCTTGGCCATACTTTGTTTACATTTTCTTATTGGTTATCCACTCGGTCTAGATCATTCTGTGTAATATTTTCACTATCCAGCTTCAGTTATTTTTTCACTCCTTCCATGCAATTGTGTATTAATGCACTTTTGAAAAGTGTGCAGATGTTGATGGAAGAGAGGCCGGTGCATACTTTAACACAGAATTAAAGCACACATTTTCTGGGACACATCTATTGGATTCCATCTCAAGCTCATCCATAGCTCTTACTGTGACCATTTTTCTGACCAGGTGGTGTGGAGGGAGAGATGCTGACTGCGCTCTGCTTTGGTCCCTTCTTCCAATGGACCCTTCCAGCCTGCGAGAGTTTCAGACATCATTGTTTGCAGCCTGAATGACGAATGCATCAAGGAGCTAGAAGAATGGTGGCTGAATGCACCTGGAGTCATGCAGTCAAGGCGCTTTGTGACCATCAAGGTAAAGGGTAACTATTCTGCAGCAGTCAGTGTCACAAATGCCTCCTTTGTTTTTCCTTTCTCTGATCATAGACCAGAGTACGGCTGCAAATCCACAAAATATCTGGAGAAAAATACTCTCAAAGATATAGACGACAACATTATTGAGGGTAATGTTTTGTAAATATATGGGAAGCAATTTTTACTATCCATAGCACCACATATTTGAACTTTGATATGTCTTTAAAGTACGTAGATGCAGAGTTAATAGTAAATCTCTCTCTATTTTGGTCCTTGATATTTTTGACATGATATTCTGTCCACACAATATTTTTGTTAGTGATATTCTGTCAGTGATCCGTCTCAAACTGCAGCCACTCTCCTGGAGGCTGCCAGCATCCACCTAGGGCACCATAGCAAAGGATAACCCTTGACAAACCCAGGCAGTGTGGTCTACACCACACAAGGCATCAGTAGAGGCTTTAGGTCACCCCCCCACCATGGGGGCAGGTGCAGGTCTGAGGATCCACCAGATCCCCTGCTAAGGAACACCACAGCAGGTAGTGTGGGCCAAGGGCGTGTCCTGTGCACTTCATCCACTCAAGAGTACCTACTGTGCAGGAAAAAAACAGCATGTGCCCTATTTGTGATTACTGCATTATCTGCATTCCAGTTCCAGGAGCAGTACCTACCGGATACTTACATTATAGCTCTGATTTTTATTTACTCACTCAGTTCATGAAACATCAGCTTTCTCTCCATTTGCAAATCATGTCAATGTAAAACTCAACTGTTCTAAATGTGTCCTTTGGAATAAAAAATAAGGTTGCTGTAAAAGGGCTGCTTTATTCAGGAGCAAGCTGGGTGTCAATTATCCTTCAGATTTTTATTGCACAAACTAAAATGCACTAAATAATGAATTAAAAAACAACTAACCCGTCCCACCTCCCCTAAACTGTTCCGGGGCCCTCTTACCTTTCCCTGTTCCACCTACTCTGTACCATTTCTATCCTTGTGCCTCACTGAGACCCCTATAGAGTGTTTCCTGCCCCCTCTGCTTTTCCTCGTCTTCCTGGAGCAGGAACACAGGTAAGTCCTAGAGTAGGAAAGGAACCTGCTTAGTCTCTGGTGGCTCAGTGGATTGAAGCATCCCCTTCAGGGGATTGTGCAGGATTGCTCCTCAGGGGCCTCTTGTGCTGTGTCACAAGAAGTGTTCGCCACCTGTGGATTTTGGCATTGCAAACATTTTGCAACACTTCCATGAGCTGGACCACAATGAGATTTTAATTTGCTGAGAGATATATTATTTAAATAACAAATGTTATAAAAGGCTTGCCACTGATTTGGTAAAGTTTGATTCACAGCTGTGCTCTGAGTCATGGCAGGACGTGTGACACTTGAGTGTGGCGTTTCATAACATATTTGTTGATTCAAGAAAGGACAAAGCCTTCATGTTTTACCCTTCTGCAGACAATGAAGAGATTTTCTGTATTATTGGGAGCTCAGTTGTGATGTATTGTGTAGCCGTAGATAACTATACCTTATAAATGTGTGGTACTCTTGGTTTCGCAACTACCTTTTTAGGTCGAGCGCAAGTGTATGACTGCTTGTATACTTCTGTGGGCTTCCAGCTATTTCATTTGTTTCAGTGACATGTAAAAATCCTTACTTTCTAGTGGTCAGTCATACTTCTTTGTCCCTCCTTCTTCTGTGGAAGCAGGGACCAAATACTGTATAACTACACTTTGTCCTGTTTATCTGGTCTGTAGGGGACTTTTATTTTCTTTTTACTTTGTTTCCTGCTCCTGTCAAGGGAAGCTTCCCTTTTTATTTGCAGAGCATTCTTCCTCTGAGCTTAGCTGTAAACAAGGCTATAAATCAGTCTGTTAAATTGGTCACATTAGGTCTTTGTGGGCTCTCTGAACCCTCTCTCAGCTGCCTGGCTCCCACTCTTTCTTGGCTTGGATTTTCTTTACCAAGTGTGCCTGCCTGTGGGGTGCTGAGAGCAAGGGCCGTGGATTGCTTATAATTGCTCAAAGCCTAGGTGCCTAGCTCTACCAGGGCCCTGCAATCCTTAGAAAAATACCCACTTTTGCTCCATACTGAGATACCACTCACAGCTCCATCAGTGCACCTCAGTTCACAATCTCCAAGCCCTCGGCTGTGCCGTTGCCAGGATCCCCACATGAGCTCTCTGCCAGAGCCCCTCAGTTCTTAGTCAGTACACTCTGCTGCTCCAGTACTGGGACTTCAGTGCACCTCAGTTCACACCCTCCAAGCCCTCAATCGTTCCCGTGCCAGAACCCCACACATGCTGTCTGCTAGAGCACCTCAGTTCTTAGTCAGTACACTCTGCTGTTCCAGTACTGGGATCTCGAGCGCAGCTCCATCAGTGCACCTCAGTTATACCCCGGCAGGGTAATGGGATCCCGCTCACCTTCTAATATTCAGTCCCACTGTCAAGCCAATACTAGACCCAAAAGAGCAAAAGACAGCTCAGCCAGTGCACCTCAAGTCAACATCCAACGCCACTGATGGGAACCGCCACAGCTGTGCCAGAATCCATCTGTTCTAACATTCAGTGCACATTTCTTCTCAGTACTAAGGCTCACACACACACCGCTTCAGGACTCATCGCTTCTGTGGTTCACAGACAATGCCACTCCAATACTGGGCCCCACTCGCAACTTCACCAGGCACCGCCAGGCGATCACTCGGAAACAGTGGCACGTCAATGCTAGAATCCACATATAGCTTGTAGGAAAGTACCATCTTGCCTGGCATGTTACCCCCATATTTCACTGTATATATGTTGTTTTAGTTGTATGTGTCACTGGGACCCTGCCAGCCAGGGCCCCAGTGCTCATAAGTGTGCCCTGTATGTGTTACCTGTGTTATGACTAACTGTCTCACTGAGGCTCAGCTAACCAGAACCTCAGTGGTTATGTTCTCTCATTTCTTTCCAAATTGTCACTAACAGGCTAGTGACCAATTTCACCAATTTACATTGGCATACTGGAACACCCTTATAATTCCCTAGTATATGGTACTGAGGTACCCAGGGTATTGGGGTTCCAAGAGATCCCTATGGGCTGCAGCATTTCTTTTGCCACCCATAGGGAGCTCTGACAATTCTTACACAGGCCTGCCATTGCAGCCTGAGTGAAATAACGTCCACGTTATTTCACAGCCATTTACCACTGCACTTAAGTAACTTATAAGTCACCTATATGTCTAACCTTTACCTGGTAAAGGTTGGGTGCTAAGTTACTTAGTGTGTGGGCACCCTGGCACTAGCCAAGGTGCCCCCACATTGTTCAGGGCAAATTCCCCGGACTTTGTGAGTGCGGGGACACCATTACATGCGTGCACTATACATATGTCATGACATATGTAAAGCGTCACAATGGTAACTCCAAACATGGCCATGTAACATGCCTAAGATCATGGAATTGTCACCCCAATGACATTCTGGCATTGGGGAGACAATTCCATGATCCCCTGAGTCTCTAGCTCAGACCCGGGTACTGCCAAACTACCTTTCCCGGGGTTTCACTGCAGCTGCTGCTGCTGCCAACCCCTCAGACAGGTTTCTGCCCTCCTGGGGTCCAGCCAGGCTTGGCCCAGGAAAGCAGAACAAAGGACTTCCTCAGAGAGAGGGTGTTACACCCTCTCCCTTTGGAAAAAGGTGTTAGGGCTTGGGAGGAGTAGCCTCCCCCAGCCTCTGGAAATGCTTTCATGGGCACAGATGGTGCCCCTTTCTGCATAAGCCAGTCTACACCGGTTCAGGGATCCCCCAGCCCTGCTCTGGCGCGAAACTGGACAAAGGAAAGGGGAGTGACCACTCCCCTGACCTGCACCTCCCCTGGGAGGTGCCCAGAGCTCCTCCAATGTGCTCCAGACCTCTTCCATCTTGGAAACAGAGGTGCTGATGGCACACTGGACTGCTCTGAGTGGCCAGTGCCAGCAGGTGATGTCAGAGACTCCTTCTGATAGGCTCCTCCAGGTGTTGCTAGCTTATCCTCTCTCCTAAGTAGCCAAACCTCCTTTTCTGGCTATTTAAGGTCTCTGCTTTGGGGAATTCTTTAGATAACGAATGCAAGAGCTCATCAGAGTTCCTCTGCATCTCTCTCTTCACCTTCTGCCAAGGAATCGACCGCTGACTGCTCTGGAAGCCTTCAAAACTGCAACAAAGTAGCAAAGACGACTACTGCGACCTTGTAACGCTGATCCGGCCGCCTTCTCAACTGTTTTCCTGGTGGTGCATGCTGTGGGGGTAGTCTGCCTCCTCTCTGCACTAGAAGCTCCGAAGAAATCTCCCGTGGGTCGACGGAATCTTCCCCCTGCAACCGCAGGCACCAAAAGACTGCATCACCGGTCCTCTGGGTCTCCTCTCAGCATGACGAGCGAGGTCCCTTGAACTCAGCAACTCTGTCCAAGTGACTCCCACAGTCCAGTGACTCTTCAGTCCAAGTTTGGTGGAGGTAAGTCCTTGCCTCCCCACGCTAGACTGCATTGCTGGGTACTGCGTGATTTGCAGCTGCTCCGGCTCCTGTGCACTCTTCCAGGATTTCCTTTGTGCACTTTTATAACCTGCAGTGCACGACCTCCTGAGTTGTCCTCCGGCGTCGTGGGACCTTCCTCTGTGACTTCGGGTGAGCTCCGGTTCACTCCTCTTCGTAGTGCCTGTTCCGGCACTTCTGCGGGTGCTGCTTGCTTCTGAGTGGGCTCTTTGTCTTGCTGGATGCCCCCTCTGTCTCCTCACACAATTGGCGACATCCTGGTCCCTCCTGGGCTACAGCAGCATCCACAACTCTAACTGCGACCCTTGCAGCTAGCAAGGCTTGTTTGCAATCTTTCTGCACGGAAACACCTCTGCAAGCTTCTTCACGACGTGGGACATCCATCCTCCAAAGGGGAAGTTCCTAGTCCTCTTCGTTCTTGCAGAATCCACAGCTTCTACCATCCAGTGGCAGCTTCCTTGCACCCACAGCTGGCATTTCCTGGGCATCTGCCCACTCCCGACTTGATCGTGACTTTTGGACTTGGTCCCCTTGTTCCACAGGTACTCTCGTCTGGAAATCCATCGTTGTTGCATTGCTGGTGTTGGTCTTCCTTGCAGAATTCCCCTATCACGACTTCTGTGCTCTCTTGGGCTGGGCTATTTTAATAACTCTCACTGTTTTCTTACAGTCCCAGCGACCCTCTACAACGTCACATAGGTTTGGGGTCCATTTGTGGTTCGCATTCCACTTCTAGAGTATATGGTTTGTGTTGCCCCTATCCCTATGTGCCCTCATTGCAATCTATTGTGACTGTACATTGCTTGCATTGCTTTCTATTGCTATTACTGCATATTTTTGGTATTGTGTACATATATCTTGTGTATATTTGCTATCCTCATACTGAGGGTACTCACTGAGATACTTGTGGCATATTGTCATAAAAATAAAGTACCTTTATTTTTAGTATATCTGTGTATTGTGTTTTCTTATGATATTGTGCATATGACACCAGTGGTATAGTGGGAGCTTTACACGCCTCCTAGTTCAGCCTAAGCTGCTCTGCTAAGCTACCCTTTTCTATCAGCCTCAGCTGCTAGACACCCTCTACACTAATAAGGGATACCTGGGCCTGGTGCAAGGTGTAAGTACCCCTTGGTACCCATTACAAGCCAGGCCAGCCTCCTACATAGCTCCATTAACGAACCTCAGGTCTGACCTTACTGACCTCATCCCTATCCTGTAGTACCCCATTACTCCAACACCAGGTATTACACGGTGCTCCGTTTCTCATCCCTCACCCGCTGCCTTTCTATTATTCCAGCGCTGGGACAGGATACAGCTCTGTCTTTACCCCCAATCATGATCTGAAGCAACCCAATATTGCTGTGTTGGGGTTCACATACAACTCTGCTAATGCACCTCCAGCTGTTCTGCAGGGCCCCCTGCTGTTCGACTCCGACTTCTGTTTGAGGACGTGGGGGAGCCAATCAAATCTATTCTTAGCTGCCACCTTTATTTGGAAGGGTCTGTTTGATCTATCTCACTCCGTTCTTTCCTTTACTCTGTTTACACTCAATGTTTTCTTTCTTCCCCACTTTTTTCTTTCCAGCTCTTAAAATCCACATTCACTTTCTTTCAACTGTTTTTTTTCCCCCCTACTCCTCTCCCTTTTTAGGTCAAGCGTAAGCATACGACCTATTATATACTTTTAAGTATTCTTCTTCTGTGGGCTTCCAGCTATTTCATTTGTTAGTTCCAGTGTCATTTAAAAATCTTTGCTTGCTGGTGGTTATGGCAGGAAAAGACAAAATTATGATGCAGGGTTGACCAATTTATGTGGCAAGAAAAGTCCAGTTACAAATTTACAATGCCAATAGTTCTAATTCAGGAAAATGCATTGCATTGCAAATGCTTGTTTCTTTTTCTTTTTATCAGTGCTGTTCAGCATCGGCATAGAGCATTGGCAAGGGCTTATAGACACATTATTTTTGCTAACATGTCCCTAGTTTGTTCAAACAGATTTGTGTAGAGCTAAAAGTAAACATTTTAATAATTAAGCCAGATATTATTTGTTTCTCTTTTTTTATTGGGGGAGGGGGGGTCCTGGAATGAGAAACAAAACATGTGGCAAAAGAAAATCAAACAATCTTTGAAATATGATGTCAGCAAGAGTAACCTGTTGTCTCCCACCGTCCTCTCCCGGGCTGATTGTCTGCTCTTGTCACACTGTTTGGAAGCCCATGTTACAGACAAGGAAACATTCAGTCCAACCTGAAAAACGTCTCATCACTGTTAAAACATGGAGGGCATTTAATACTGGTAGCTGCCTTGAAGGGACGTTTTACATGGTTGGGAGCTACAAGTTTCCCAATTATCCATTGATGAAGATTTTCTGAGAGAAGCACTTGGTGATGCTGGTTATGACGTAGAAAAGCTGCAGGTGCTTCCTAGGACAGTTAATCACTTGTATGACGTAGCAGATTATAGTGGCATGATATTTGTTAATAATGCCCTAAAGAGATAATTGTTACATCTGCTGTGGAGTCATAAATAATGTACGTAAGTTATAGTGATGAGGCGAGCACTTCTGTTCTGACCTGACTCACATGCATTCTGCTTCTGCTCTTAACTCCAAAGCCAGTGGTGCTTTGCTTTCAACCTTTCATCTAACTCTTGTCATTGTAACTTTTTGTTTTTCCTTTCTAGTACCACCTTGTCTCGGCCAGGTTCTGCTTCACCCAATGACTTTATCTTCTGTGCCTCAAAGTCATGCAGACACTGGTCTGCAGCTCAGCGTGGAAACATAAGTGTGCCATTTGATCCCCTTGTACAGCCCCATTTGATCCCCTCTCACAGCCAAAATCGTGCCATATTGTCATTGACCCTTGTCCAACCCACAACACACCATCTCCCTCAGCTGATTCCCCACCGCACATGGAACACGGTCACCGAAGACAAACTGATCACCACCCTCTCCCGAAACCCACCTATCGACACCACTGACACAGCGACCTGCAACCTCAGGCAATGGATCGACAACTATGCCAACACTCTCTCCCCGATCAAGAAAGTTTCTGACAGACGCACTGGCAGAAAGGCCCTGTGGTTCACCGCGACCTCCAAGATTCCAAGCAAACATGCTGAAGACTCGAGAAAAAGTGGCACCAAGAACATACCCGAGACAACCACACAGCTTCAAGAATGCCATCCGCAGACACCACCAACTCATCCGAACCGCCAAAAGAACCGCCTTCAAAGAACGCATGGACAACAATGCACACAGCTACATGGAGCTCTTCAGCATAGTGGAGGAACTCCCCAACCCCGGCGCCAACATCAACGACATCTCGACCTCTCGCCATCACAAGACCTCTGCGACTCCCTAGCCACCTTATTCTACTGCATGATCGCAGACATCCATGACAGCTTCAATACTACCGACACCACAGACTCACCAGCCACCAGCCACACTAGACTCCTGCTCTCCTGGACCCACGTCAATGACGACAACACCATAAAAATCATGAACACCATCCACTCTGGCTCACCATCCGACTCCTGCCCTCAACACATCTTCAACAAAGCAAGCTCCGTCTTCGCACCCCAACTCTGGAAGATCATCAACAGTTCCTGTGAGACAGCCACCTGCCAGGAGAACTGGAAACATGCCGTGATCAACGCTCCCCTCCATCTCCCTGCTCCCCTTCCTGGCAAAAGTAATCAAGAAAATTGTCTACAAACAACTGACCAGCTTCCGTGAGGAGAACAACACCCTGGACCTGTCCCCATCCAGATTCTGCAGCAACTACAGCACTGAAACTGCCCTCATCGCCACCACCGATGATATCAGGACCATACTTGACAACGGAGAGACTGCAGCCCTCATCCTCCTGGACCTTTCGGGTGCTTTTGACACCGTCTTCGACGTACCCCAGAGATTGTCTCTCAGCCCTACCCTCTTTAACATCTACATGGCTCTTCTTGCAAAAAATCATCCGATCTCACAACCTCAACATCGTATCATATGTAGATGACACCCAGCTGATCCTCTCCCTCACCAAGGACCCCGCCACCGCCAAATTCAGCCTCCAGGAAGGAATGAAGGCCATCGCCCAGTGGATGAAGAACAGCTGCCTGAAACTGAATTTCCGACAAAACTGAGGTCCTCATCCTAGGCTCCACCCCCCCCAGCCTGGGATGACTCCTGGTGGCCTTCCATACTGGGAACCGCACCGACATCCACTGACCACGCACAAAACCTGGGATTCATCCTGGACTTATTGCTATCAATGACCCAAAAGTCAACCCCGCCTCCTTTTCCTGCTTCAACACCCTCCACATGCTTCGGAAGATCTACAACTGGATCCCCATGGGAACCAGAAGGACGGTCACCCAAGCCCTCGTAGGCAGCAGAATGGACTACGGCAATGCCCTCTTCACAGGAACCAGAGTCAAGCTCCAGAAAAGACTGCAACGCATACAGAACGCCTCCGCACGCCTCATCTCCGTCAACAATAGAATCACGTTCAGACTCCTCACCCACGCTCACAAGGCACTGCACAACACCAGACCAGAATACCTCAACAGACTGCTCTGCTTCTACATCCTGACCCGACAGCTTCGCTCCGCTGATCTTGCCCTCGCCACCATCCCACGCATCCACAGAACGACCGCTGGTGGCAGATCTTTCTCCCACCCCGCCACCAATACGTGGAACACTCTTCCCACCCACCTGCGACTGACACAGGAGCTACTTATGTTCAGGAGACACCTCAAGACTTGGCTGTTCGAGCAGTAGCGCCCCCCAGCGCCTTGAGACCCTCACGGGTGAGTAGTGCGCTTTACAAATGCCTTGATTGATTGAATAGCACCTAAACAGGTTGTCAAACATTGCAATGTTGCACATCTGATTTAAAGATGTAGGTATATTGGTCTCAGTTGGCATACGTGTTATGTGCATGTGCCCTTCATTCTTTGCACATGTATCATTTGACATGAATGATGTGTACAGCCCCATTCATAATATTGCATGTACTTACAGATACATTGGTCACCCAGGTAGACATGTGTAATAGCCTGCACACAGGTGTGCTCAGTTATCTTTACCATGTTACAAGCCCCCTGGGCTCCCTGATCATTAGACCCTACACGTAATTCCTTCAAATACTGTCTTCACATTCGGCCTCTGAAGCCATCAGGGAGAGGTCCGGGTCTGCCTGAAGCGCCTCAGTCTTCAGCTCCTTCCCTGGCAGCACCGGGGAGCAGGGAGCGGCCATGGAGCATCCAGACCTGCCGAGGAGCACACACCGCCAAAGACTCGAGCGCCGGGATCCGGAGCCACTGCCGCCGTGTTATGAGGTGCCATCTGCAGCTCTGGAGCCTACTGGTGGGGGGCACACAAATCTGATACGTTCATTGTGCAAATATTTAAATAAAAAAACAAGTTGGCAGTAAAAAAATGTTTGGTGAATTTATTTTAAAAAAGATATCTGTTGTCAGTGGGGAGGGCGGAGGCTGCTCTTAGTCTATATTAAATAAAAGTAATTTCTTCACATAGGAGATATCTATGAATAAGACACTTATGTTCAGACCCCCGGACGGACTACATGCAAGAGACCCCCGACTCTTACTGCTCACACAACACACTTTTCTGACTGTGTGCCAGCCGTCATTTCCATTATGGTAAGATGGCTCAGGGCTGATTTGATGAAACAGAAGTAACCCCAAGGTCTTTGTTCCCCAAATTCCTGTGAACTTGGGGGTATTTTATTGTTTTTGCAGGACTTTGGGCGGTGGCTATATTGGAGGGTCAGGCTAATCACATTGTGACACAACAGAATGTCAGAGTCACACACCAGTGTGGTCTAATTCACACACAAGTGCATAAAATCAGGAAAAAGGCACTGATTTCCCTATGCCATGTAAACATGATAAAAGGAAAACTATTTTTAATGCTGAAGGGAGGATTCTGATCTTAAATGCATCCCACGGGCTGAGGTGAATCTAAAGATGCTGAAACCAAAATTATCTCAAGGGCAGGACAAATACAAGTACAGGGACAAAAGCTATTAAATCAGGAGGCAAAGACATGAAATAGACAAACAAGTTATCCAATCACAATACACTTACTGTCATTTAAATGTGAATCTACAGCTTATGAATCTAAAAAGCATCTCCAGGTGAGACAAAGAATAGGGAAGAAAGACACCAAATTAGGGATATGGAGGTGAAATGGACAAACAAGGTGTTTAATCCAAAGCATCAGGCTGGGCTAAAGGTCACTCGAAGTATATGTTGTGTATTCAAAGCAATAGGGCCCATGTTTAAGTAAGTGGCTCATCAGAGCTGACATGACACTTTTTCTGCACCCCCCTAACAACACCACGGTTGTGCCGTATTTATAATACTGCGCACCATTGTCGTCGTTAGCGCAGTAGTGTCAAAATGTTTGATGCTATTGTGGCACTTTGTTACACTAGTGTGAAATGTTGACGTTAGTGTAGCAAAGTGCAAAGAGGCCTTTAGGTTTCTACGGGAGCGCCATTTTAATTCCTGTTCTGAGCAGGCGTTACAATGATGCCGAAAATAGAGCAGTGAAATCTTACATTTGACTGTGCCATTATTGCAGGCCTCCTAGTGCCGGAATGCCCCCTGCATACATTAAGCCTGGCTCAGAAATAATGCGGCGCAAGGGGTTCCAAAGCGGCGCAATGCATGCATTGCACCATTTTGTAAATATGATGCTGGAAAAACGCCACTTTAGCTCCGTCATAGCATTAAAAAAAATTAAGCTATGGCGGCTTTAGGGGGCTCTTAAATATGCCCCAATAGGTTTGATTGCACACAGCTAGATCTGTCTGTGGCCAAGACCTAACAATGTTTTGATTTCTCAGAATGAGATTTCATCCTCCTCAGGGGCCATGTGGCATCTTTTAATTCTCTAGGAGCTGTGCACCACCCTAGGAAGAAGTTACACATTTGAAACCCATGAAGAATACAGGCCCCAACATCTCCTCAGCACCCCATGAAACACCCCCTGTGAGTGATTTACTCAGTTAGTTTTACACCAGTGCTCTTGAGGGATAGTGACAGAACTGGCTGATCCTGTAACAAGTGCACTGCTGGTGCATTCACAAGGGGATATGCTTTTATTTGCAGGAGGATGCTGTCCCTTTGCCAACACCCCATGTGAAGGATGCAGGTACAGATACTGGGTGCTACATAGAAGTGAACCATAATCAGTGCACCTTCCAAGAGAACTCCTTGTGAGGAGGGGGCAGGAGTCCCAGGGACCCCCCCCAGTCCAGGTGGATGCCACCGCTCACTGCACCTGCCTACAAGAAATCTCTGCCCCTCCCCTTGTAAGGAGGCTGATTCCCATGTCCAGAGAAGCATAGATTGTCAGCTTCAAACACAGTCCACCTTACACTAATACTGTGCTGAGTGCAGAAGTGGATTCATGCCTGCACTGAGAGCAGAGCGTTTGCTGTGAAATAAAATAATGTCCATGGTTGCATCTGGTGCACACACTTAAAGATGCCCAGAAACAGGATGAGGCTACACGCCACACCGTATCTGTAATGCAGTCCGCTGTGTTTCCTGGTCCTTTACCCCTCCCCTCACCCCCGTTAATCACATTCTGTATCCAACATTCTGTTATACAAAACTAAAACACGTGTTTGCTGTATTTGGTCAGCATTTATATATCAGAAAATAGATTCAATTAATGAAACACCAACCCAGGGCAATGGTAAAATCTAAGTTTGTGTCTGGGTTACCCTGACTAGAAATGTGGTTCCTACTTTTAGAGTGTGCATACTGACAACCAGAAACGCCATTTCTAACATTGGTAATCAGCGCTGAGGAAAGGACTTGTTTGTGCAATACCACATAGTAACTCTGTTCATCGCACCTCTATACAGAGACCAATTCAAACCCTTTTCAATTCTTCCTAATTGACTTTTCGGGATTTTTTTTTTTTTTTGCTAAAACATGTCTCAGTCTAGAGAACCTGCACCTGAATTCATTAATTTGGAGCTGGCCCAGTGTTAGAAATGAGGTTCCTGGTTGGCTAGGGTATGCACCTAAGCCAGGCAGAACCCACCCACTCTCGTCAGGGCGAGGGAGTTACACACCCTAGATAACCCCTGCTCATCCCCTTGGTAGGTTGGCACGAGCAGTCAGGTCTAACCCGGAGGCAATGTGTAAAGTGATTGCACAACAAACTTGACACAATAAATACACCACAAAAGAAACACCCACCTAGTTATATAAAAATAAACTGTATTGCACAAAACATCATTAGACCAAATACAACATGTCAGTAATGCCCTGCTACACAAGAAGTTGTCCTGCAACATAAGTGGTAAGCAGGTTGTCATTATCATAAAAATTCACATATTAGGGTACAACATATGATCATACCTGCCAAAACATTGTCATGGAGGAGTATAACATGACAGCTCCCCCAAGAACACACCTGGCGCAATAGGCGTATAATCATAGCCCAAGACAGTGTCATAAGAAAGGCACTCAATAGGCATGTAATTACCATTGTGTGTTTCTCCCACCAGGACTGGTGAGTATAGTCCACTGTTCACCACAGGTGCCACACCAGGTGTAGTAGGGGTGCAAATGTGGACGTTTGTGTCCCAAGTATAGCACTCTACCGCCTGACTCCTACGTAACCTTTGCAGGGCCGGAGACCTCCAACGAGGGTCGCCACCCCGGCCTGCTACGTGCTGATGAAATGCAGTGGGGACAAAGGGGAGACCCAGTGCTGACGGGGGACCTCAAATGCAGTTTCCACCTGCAACTCCACAAGTACTGAAGGGCCCAGCAGCGACAGGGGGAGACCTCTGTTGAGGTTACAACCCCACCCAGGATCAAAAAAAGGTAGGAAGTGGGCCCAGGAGAGGGACAGGGGACCTCTGTTGAGGTCTTCCCCCACCCACAATCTTCCATCCAAGTAGGGTGCTCACAGAAGGACCACTGAAGGCACGGCTCCCGGCTCTCTCTCATTTGTCTGGCACTGCGGTGATGAAAACCACAAGGAGGTGCTGGCCGGGGCCCCCGGGGCACTCTTCTCTGTGACCCTTGACCCAGGGGCACCACAAGGAGCATATCTGCTTCAGATTTAAAGATCAGGTGCCCTGGGGGCACTTCCTGAAGTGTGCACAAATGCACTAGCTCCACAGCATCTCGGGTGGGGGACAGGGGCACATCAGCGCTGCACGGAGCATGCGCTTGGGGCAGTGGCTCATAAAACACTTCTTCCGCTCTGGCTCAGGGGATATCCCAAAAGTAGATGAAGTGTTTTCCTTGTGCTTGGACACCAGTGGGGGCAGGAGTCACAGCACCCAGCCCCTGGGGATTGCTGGTGGACTCAGGGTGCAATAGCAGCTGCCAAAAGAGGCCAACACTCTAAAGGCAGATAGGGAAAGTTCCTACTGGCAGTCCAACCGTGCCGAGGGGACCCCAAGTCAAAGAGTACATGGCAGGCAGAGCAACAAGCAGAAAAGCAATCCAGCTGAATCCTTTGTGCCACCCAGCAGACGCCAGGCAGCAGGGCAACAAACAGAAGATTAGTCCGGATGAGTCCTTTGCGCCGTCCAGTAGCATCTCTGGCAGAGTTTGGTCCCAGTTCCACAAAGTGCTCTCAGACATGGGGAAAACCCCCTGTACTTATACTCATTTTGCACAACTGTTACAAATGGGGGAGAGCAGGTTTCAACCAGTCCTAACTGGTTCTAGGAGTGTTCCCTCTCTTCTCCAGCACAGGCTCCAGACATCAATCAGTGGGGGGAGGGAGGGGGTAAACAGGCCCTTTGTGTGAGGCCAGTGTAGGAAAGTACCATCTTGCCTGGCATGTTACCCCCATTTTTCACTGTATATATGTTGTTTTAGTTGTATGTGTCACTGGGACCCTGGTAACCCAGGGCCCCAGTGCTCATAAGTGTGCCTGAATGTGTTACCTGTGTAGTGACTAACTGTCTCACTGAGGCTCTGCTAATCAGAACCTCAGTGGTTATGCTCTCTCATTTCTTTCCAAATTGTCACTAACAGGCTAGTGACCATTTTTACCAATTTACATTGGCTTACTGGAACACCCTTATAATTCCCTAGTATATGGTACTGAGGTACCCAGGGTATTGGGGTTCCAGGAGATCCCTATGGGCTGCAGCATTTCTTTTGCCACCCATAGGGAGCTCTGACAAATCTTACACAGGCCTGCCACTGCAGCCTGAGTGAAATAACGTCCACGTTATTTCACAGCCATTTTACACTGCACTTAAGTAACTTATAAGTCACCTATATGTCTAACCTTTACCTGGTAAAGGTTAGGTGCAAAGTTACTTAGTGTGAGGGCACCCTGGCACTAGCCAAGGTGCCCCCACATTGTTCAGAGCCAATTCCCTGAACTTTGTGAGTGCGGGGACACCATTACACGCGTGCACTACATATAGGTCACTACCTATATGTAGCTTCACAATGGTAACTCCGAATATGACCATGTAACATGTCTATGATCATGGAATTGTCCCCTCTATGCCATCCTGGCATAGTTGGCACAATCCCATGATCCCAGTGGTCTGTACTGCCAAACTGCCCTTCCTGGGGTTTCACTGCAGCTGCTGCTGCTGCCAACCCCTCAGACAGGCAGCTGCCCTCCTGGGGTCCAGCCAGGCCTGGCACAGGATGGCAGAACAAAGAACTTCCTCTGAGAGAGGGTGTAACACCCTCTCCCTTTGGAAAATGGTGTGAAGGCAGGGGAGGAGTAGCCTCCCCCAGCCTCTGGAAATGCTTTGTTGGGCACAGATGTGCCCAATTCTGCATAAGCCAGTCTACACCGGTTCAGGGACCCCTTAGCCCCTGCTCTGGCGCGAAACTGGACAAAGGAAAGGGGAGTGACCACTCCCCTGACCTGCACCTCCCATGGGAGGTGTCCAGAGCTCCTCCAGTGTGCTCCAGACCTCTGCCATCTTGGAAACAGAGGTGCTGCTGGCAAACTGGACTGCTCTGAGTGGCCAGTGCCACCAGGTGACGTCAGAGACTCCTTGTGATAGGCTCCTTCAGGTGTTGCTAGCCTATCCTCTCTCCTAGGTAGCCAAACCCTCTTTTCTGGCTATTTAGGGTCTCTGTCTCTGGGGAAACGGCAGATAACGAATGCAAGAGCTCATCCGAGTTCCTCTGCATCTCCCTCTTCACCTTCTGATAAGGAAACAACCGCTGACCGCGCTGGAAGCCTGCAACACAGTAGCAAAGACGACTACTGCAACTCTGTAACGCTGATCCTGCCGCCTTCTCGACTGTTTTCCTGCTTGTGCATGCTGTGGGGGTAGCCTGCCTCCTTTCTGCACCAGAAGCTCCGAAGAAATCTCCCGTGGGTCGACGGAATCTTCCCCCTGCAACCGCAGGCGCCAAAAAGCTGCATTACCAGTCCCTTGGGTCTCCTCTCAGCACGACGAGCGAGGTCCCTCGAATCCAGCGACTCTGTCCAAGTGACCCCCACAGTCCAGTGACTCTTCAGCCCAAGTTTGGTGGAGGTAAGTCCTTGCCTCACCTCGCTGGGCTGCATTGCTGGGAACCGCGACTTTGCAGCTACTCCGGCCCCTGTGCACTTCCGGCGGAAATCCTTTGTGCACAGCCAAGCCTGGGTCCACGGCACTCTAACCTGCATTGCACGACTTTCTAAGTTGGTCTCCGGCGACGTGGGACTCCTTTGTGCAACTTTGGCGAGCACCGTTTCACGCATCCTCGTAGTGCCTGTTTCTGGCATTTCTCCGGGTACTACCTGCTTTAGTGAGGGCTCTTTGTCTTGCTCGACGTCCCCTCTCTCTTCAGGTCCAATTTGCGACCTCCTGGTCCCTCCTGGGCCCCAGCAGCGTCCAAAAACGCCAAACGCACGATTTGCATCTATCAAGGCTTGTTGGCGTCCTTCTGGCGGGAAAACACTTCTGCACGACTCTCCAAGGCGAGAGGGATCCGTCCACCAAAGGGGAAGTCTCTAGCCCTTTTCGTTCCTGCAGAAACCTCAGCTTCTTCTGTCCAGTCGAAGCTTCTTTGCACCCGCAGCTGGCATTTCCTGGGCATCTGCCCATCTCCGACTTGCTTGTGACTTTTGGACTTGGTCCCCTTGTTCCACAGGTACCCTAGATTGGAAATCCACAGTTGTTGCATTGCTGGTTTGTGTCTTTCCTGCATTATTCCTCTAACACGACTACTTTGTCCTTAGGGGAACTTTAGTGCACTTTGCACTCACTTTTCAGGGTCTTGGGGAGGGTTATTTTTCTAACTCTCACTATTTTCTAATAGTCCCAGCGACCCTCTACAAGGTCACATAGGTTTGGGGTCCATTCGTGGTTCGCATTCCACTTTTGGAGTATATGGTTTGTGTTGCCCCTATCCCTATGTTTCCCCATTGCATCCTATTGTAACTATACATTGTTTGCACTGTTTTCTAAGACTATACTACATATTTTTGCTATTGTGTATATATATCTTGTGTATATTTCCTATCCTCTCACTGAGGGTACACTCTAAGATACTTTGGCATATTGTCATAAAAAATAAAGTACCTTTATTTTTAGTATAACTGTGTATTGTGTTTTCTTATGATATTGTGCATATGACACTAAGTGGTACTGTAGTAGCTTCACACGTCTCCTAGTTCAGCCTAAGCTGCTCTGCTAAGCTACCATTATCTATCAGCCTAAGCTGCCCCCTATACACTAATAAGGGATAACTGGGCCTGGTGCAAGGTGCAAGTACCCCTTGGTACTCACTACAAGCCAGTCCAGCCTCCTACATTGGTTGTGCAGTGGTGGGATAAGTGCTTGAGACTACTTACCACTCTTGTCATTGTACTTTTCATAAGAGAAAAATATACAAAACAAGGTCAGTGTATATACACATAGCCAAAAAGTTTTGCATTTCCTCTTTTCACTCTTTTCTAAGTGCTGAAAAGTACCTCTAAACTTTCAAAAAGTTCTTAAAAGTTTAAAAAGTTTTTTTCTGTCTTTCCAAAAAGTTTTGAAAACTTTTTTCTCTTTTTCTATCACTTTAACTCTCTCTAAAAAATGTCTGGCACAGGCCAAAGTGTTGATCTGTCCAAACTTGCATATGACAACCTTAGCTGGAAAAGAGCAAGGAGTCTCTGTATAGAGAGAGGTTTGAGTGTAGGGAAGAATCCTTCCTTGGAACTGTTACTTAATATGCTTAGAGAACAGGATAAGGCCATAGGTGCCCCATCTGTTGAAAAAGTACCTAATAGTTCCCAATCTGATTCAGGGACTCCCCCAGGAAAAGATTCAGGAAAGAAACTTCCTAGCCTGCCCATTACTAGACAATCTAGCATAGATAGTAATGATGATGAGCCACACCAAATAAATAGTGTTGTCTCACATCATAGCAAAAGCATTTATTCTCACCATACTGGTAGTAATGTTTCTGTAAATCAAGCTGTTAAGTTGGCTTCTGTAAGGGACAGGTCTCCTTCTGTTCATTCCCATCATAGCTCTGTTTCTAGAAATGTCCCTCCCACCAACCCTGATGACAGAATGTTAGAGGGAACTCAATAAGTTGAGGGTGGAACAAACCAGACTGAAGCTTAAAAAGCAACAGCTGGATTTGGATAGACAGTCTTTTGAATTAGAGAAGGAAAGACAGAAGTTGGGTTTAGATACCCATGGTGGCAGCAGCAGTATTCCCCATAGTCATCCTGCAAAAGAGCATGATTCCAGGAATCTGCACAAGATAGTTCCCCCTTATAAGGAGGGGGATGACATTAACAAGTGGTTTGCTGCACTTGAGAGGGCCTGTGTTGTACAGGATGTCCCTCAAAGGCAGTGGGCTGCTATCCTATGGCTATCATTTAGTGGAAAAGGTAGGGATAGGCTCCTTACTGTGAAAGAAAATGATGCTAATAATTTCCAAGTTCTTAAGAATGCACTCCTGGATGGTTATGGCTTAACCACTGAACAGTACAGGATAAAGTTCAGAGAGACCAAAAAGGAGTCTTCACAAGACTGGGTTGATTTTATTGACCATTCAGTGAAGGCCTTGGAGGGGTGGTTACATGGCAGTAAAGTTACTGATTATGACAGCCTGTATAACTTGATCCTGAGAGAGCATATTCTTAATAATTGTGTGTCTGATTTGTTGCACCAGTACTTGGTGGACTCTGATCTGACCTCTCCCCAAGAATTGGGAAAGAAGGCAGACAAATGGGTCAGAACAAAAGTGAACAGAAAAGTTCATACAGGGGGTGACAAAGATGGCAACAAAAAGAAGGATGGTAAGTCTTCTGACAAGGGTGGGGACAAATCTAAAAATGAGTTTTCATCAGGCCCACAAAAACACTCTGGTGTGGGTGGTGGGTCCAAATCCTCCTTTAATCAGAACAAGGAAAAGAAACCATGGTGCTATTTATGTAAAATAAAAGGCCATTGGACAACAGATCCCAGTTGTCCAAAGAGAGGCACCACAGCTCCTACCACTACAACCCCTACTGCTACACCTAGTGTCCCTACTAATAGCAGTGGTGGTGGGAGCAAACCTACTAATAGCCAATCTAAGGGAGTAGCTGGGCTCACTTTTGGTAATTTGGTTGGGGTTGGTCTGATTAGGGAGACCACAGAGGCTACTTTAGTCTCTGAAGGGGCTATTGATTTAGCCACTTTGGTTGCTTGCCCCCATAACTTGGAGAAGTACAAGCAACTAACCCTAATAAATGGTGTTGAGGTCCAGGCCTACAGGGACACAGGTGCCAGTGTCACAATGGTGATTGAGAAACTGGTGCACCCTGAACAACACATACTTGGACACCAGTACCAAGTAACCGATGCTCACAACATAACACAAAGCCACCCCATGGCTGTTGTAAATCTCAACTGGGGGGGGTAACTGGTCCAAAGAAAGTTGTGGTAGCTTCAGATTTACCTGTAGACTGTCTATTAGGGAATGATTTGGAGACATCAGCTTGGTCAGATGTGGAGTTGGAGGCCCATGCAGCAATGCTGGGCATCCCAGGGCATATTTTTGCTTTGACAAGGGCTCAGGCCAAAAAGCAAAAAGGACAGGGAAGCTTGGATCCTGGAACAATGGACCAAGTGCTCCCTAAAGCTAGGGCTAGTAGAAGCAAACCACTTCCTACTATCCCTCCCTCTACAGTGGATTCTAATTCTGAGGAAGAAGAATTCCCTCCCTGTGCAGAACCTACACCAGAGGAGCTGGAAGCAGACACTGCTTAGCTTTTGGGTGAAGGGGGGCCTGCCAGAGAGGAGCTGAGTGTGGCACAGCAAACCTGTCCCACATTAGAGGGTCTCAGACAGCAAGCTGTCAAACAGGCTAATGGGGATGTCAGTGACTCTCACAGAGTTTACTGGGAGGACAACCTCTTGTACACTGAGCATAGGGATCCTAAACCTGGAGCTGCCAGGAGATTAGTGATTCCTCAGGAGTACAGAAAGTTCCTCCTAACACTGGCACATGACATTCCCCTAGCTGGGCACCTGGGTCAAATGAAAACTTGGGACAGATTGGTTCCATTGTTTCATTGGCCTAGGATGTCTGAGGACACAAAGGAATTTTGTAAGTCCTGTGAAACCTGTCAAGCCAGTGGCAAGACAGGTGGCACTCCAAAGGCACCCCTTATCCCACTGCCTGTGGTTGGGGTTCCCTTTGAAAGGGTAGGGGTTGACATAGTTGGCCCCCTTGACCCTCCTACTGCTTCAGGCAATAGGTTTATCTTGGTGGTAGTGGACCATGCCACAAGATACCCTGAAGCTATTCCTTTAAGGACCACTACAGCACCTGCAGTGGCAAAGGCCCTCCTGGGAATATTTTCCAGGGTGGGCTTCCCAAAGGAAGTAGTATCAGACAGAGGAAGCAATTTCATGTCTGCATACTTAAAGGCCATGTGGAAGGAGTGTGGTGTAACGTACAAGTTCACAACACCCTATCATCCACAAACAAATGGACTGGTGGAGAGATTTAATAAAACTCTCAAAGGCATGATTATGGGTCTCCCTGAAAAACTCCGCAGGAGATGGGATATCCTTCTACCATGCCTCCTTTTTGCCTACAGGGAGGTACCCCAGAAAGGAGTGGGCTTCAGCCCCTTTGAACTTCTTTTTGGACACCCTGTTAGGGGTCCACTCACACTTGTAAAGGAGGGTTGGGAACAACCTTTAAAAGCTCCTAAGCAGGATATTGTGGATTATGTACTTGGCCTCAGATCAAGGATGGCTGAGTACATGAAAAAGGCCAGTAAAAACCTTCAGGCCAGCCAAGAGCTCCAGAAGCAATGGCATGATCAGAAGGCTGTTTTGGTTCAGTACCAACCAGGGCAGAAAGTGTGGGTCTTGGAGCCTGTGGCCCCAAGAGCACTCCAAGATAAATGGAGTGGTCCCCACACAATTGTTGAAAAGAAGGGGGAAGTCACCTATTTAGTTGACTTAGGCACTGCCAGGAGTCCCCTTAGGGTGCTCCATGTCAACCGCCTGAAACCCTACTATGACAGGGCTGATCTCACCCTGCTCATGGCAACTGATGAGGGACAGGAAGAAGACAGTGATCCTCTACCTGATCTCTTCTCTTCCACAGAACAAGATGCTCTTGTGGAAGGTGTAGTTTTGGCAGATTGTCTTACTGCTGAGCAGAAAGACCATTGCATAAATCTCCTAGGACAATTTTCAGAACTCTTCTCTACTGTGCCAGGCACCACTTCTTGGTGTGAGCACACTATAGATACTGGAGACAGTTTACCTGTCAAAAGTAAGATCTATAGGCAGCCTGACCATGTCAGGGACTGCATAAAGCAAGAAGTTCAGAAAATGTTGGAACTAGGAGTGGTTGAGCACTCTGACAGTCCATGGGGTTCTCCTGTGGTACTGGTACCAAAACCCAATTCTAAAGATGGAAAGAAGGAAATGCGGTTTTGTGTAGATTATAGAGGTCTCAACTTGGTAACCAAAACTGATGCTCACCCTATACCCAGGGCAGATGAGCTTATAGATACACTGGCATCTGCCAAGTATCTAAGCACTTTTGATTTGACTGCAGGGTATTGGCAGATCAAATTATCAGAAGATGCTAAATCTAAGACTGCATTTTCTACCATTGGAGGACATTACCAGTTCACTGTAATGCCTTTTGGTTTGAAAAATGCACCTGCCACTTTTCAGAGGTTGGTGAACACAGTCCTGCAAGGGCTGGAAGCTTTCAGTGCAGCATATTTGGACGATATAGCTGTCTTTAGCTCCAGCTGGGATGATCACCTGGTCCACCTATGGAAAGTTTTGGAGGCCCTGCAAAAGGCAGGCCTCACTATCAAGGCTTCAAAGTGCCAGATAGGGCAGGGTAAGGTGGTTTATCTGGGACACCTTGTTGGTGGGGAACAGATTGCACCACTTCAGGGGAAAATCCAAACTATTATTGATTGGGTTCCCCCTACCACTCAGACTCAGGTGAGAGCCTTCCTAGGCCTCACTGGGTATTACAGGAGGTTCATTAAGAACTATGGCTCCATTGCAGCCCCTCTTAATGACCTCACATCCAAGAAAATGCCTAAAAAGGTATTATGGACAGCAAACTGTCAGAAAGCTTTTGAGGAGCTGAAGCAGGCCATGTGCTCTGCACCTGTCCTGAAAAGCCCTTGTTACTCTAAAAAAGTCTATGTCCAAACTGATGCATCTGAATTAGGAGTAGGGGCAGTCCTATCACAACTTAATTCTGAGGGCCAGGATCAACCTGTTGCTTTTATTAGTAGAAGGTTGACCCCTAGAGAAAAGCGTTGGTCTGCCATTGAGAGGGAGGCCTTTGCTGTGGTCTGGGCTCTGAAGAAGTTGAGGCCATACCTGTTTGGCACTCACTTCATTGTTCAGACAGACCACAAACCTCTACTTTGGCTAAAACAAATGAAAGGTGAAAATCCTAAATTGTTGAGGTGGTCCATATCCCTACAGGGAATGGACTATACAGTGGAACATAGACCTGGGAGTAGCCACTCCAATGCAGATGGACTCTCCAGATATTTCCACTTAGACAATGAAGACTCATCAGGTCATGGCTAGTCTTATTGTCCTTCGTTTGGGGGGGGGTTGTGTAGGAAAGTACCATCTTGCCTGGCATTTTACCCCCATTTTTCACTGTATATATGTTGTTTTAGTTGTATGTGTCACTGGGACCCTGGTAACCCAGGGCCCCAGTGCTCATAAGTGTGCCTGAATGTGTTACCTGTGTAGTGACTAACTGTCTCACTGAGGCTCTGCTAACCAGAACCTCAGTGGTTATGCTCTCTCATTTCTTTCAAATTGTCACTAACAGGCTAGTGACCAATTTTACCAATTCACATTGGCTTACTGGAACACCCTTATAATTCCCTAGTATATGGTACTGAGGTACCCAGGGTATTGGGGTTCCAGGAGATCCCTATGGGCTGCAGCATTTCTTTTGCCACCCATAGGGAGCTCTGACAAATCTTACACAGGCCTGCCACTGCAGCCTGAGTGAAATAACGTCCACGTTATTTCACAGCCATTTTACACTGCACTTAAGTAACTTATAAGTCACCTATATGTCTAACCTTTACCTGGTAAAGATTAGGTGCAAAGTTACTTAGTGTGAAGGCACCCTGGCACTAGCCAAGGTGCCCCCACATTGTTCAGAGCCAATTCCCTGAACTTTGTGAGTGCGGGGACACCATTACACGCGTGCACTACATATAGGTCACTACCTATATGTAGCTTCACAATGGTAACTCCGAATATGGCCATGTAACATGTCTATGATCATGGAATTGCCCCCTCTATGCCATCCTGGCATAGTTGGCACAATCCCATGATCCCAGTGGTCTGTAGCACAGACCCTGGTACTGCCAAACTGCCCTTCCTGGGGTTTCACTGCAGCTGCTGCTGCTGCCAACCCCTCAGACAGGCAGCTGCCCTCCTGGGGTACAGCCAGGCCTGGCCCAGGATGGCAGAACAAAGAACTTCCTCTGAGAGAGGGTGTAACACCCTCTCCCTTTGGAAAATGGTGTGAAGGCAGGGGAGGAGTAGCCTCCCCCAGCCTCTGGAAATGCTTTGTTGGGCACAGATGTGCCCAATTCTGCATAAGCCAGTCTACACCGGTTCAGGGACCCCTTAGCCCCTGCTCTGGCGCGAAACTGGACAAAGGAAAGGGGAGTGACCACTCCCCTGACCTGCACCTCCCCTGGGAGGTGTCCAGAGCTCCTCCAGTGTGCTCCAGACCTCTGCCATCTTGGAAACAGAGGTGCTGCTGGCACACTGGACTGCTCTGAGTGGCCAGTGCCACCAGGTGACGTCAGAGACTCCTTGTGATAGGCTCCTTCAGGTGTTGCTAGCCTATCCTCTCTCCTAGGTAGCCAAACCCTCTTTTCTGGCTATTTAGGGTCTCTGTCTCTGAGGAAACGGCAGATAACGAATGCAAGAGCTCATCCGAGTTCCTCTGCATCTCCCTCTTCACCTTCTGATAAGGAAACGACCGCTGACCGCGCTGGAAGCCTGCAAACCTGCAACATAGTAGCAAAGATGACTACTGCAACTCTGTAACGCTGATCCTGCCGCCTTCTCGACTGTTTTCCTGCTTGTGCATGCTGTGGGGGTAGCCTGCCTCCTCTCTGCACCAGAAGCTCCGAAGAAATCTCCCGTGGGTCGACGGAATCTTCCCCCTGCAACCGCAGGCGCCAAAAAGCTGCATTACCGGTCCCTTGGGTCTCCTCTCAGCACGACGAGCGAGGTCCCTCGAATCCAGCGACTCTGTCCAAGTGACCCCCACAGTCCAGTGACTCTTCAGCCCAAGTTTGGTGGAGGTAAGTCCTTGCCTCACCTCGCTGGGCTGCATTGCTGGGAACCGCGACTTTGCAGCTACTCCGGCCCCTGTGCACTTCCGGCGGAAATCCTTTGTGCACAGCCAAGCCTGGGTCCACGGCACTCTAACCTGCATTGCACGACTTTCTAAGTTGGTCTCCGGCGACGTGGGACTCCTTTGTGCAACTTCGGCGAGCACCGTTTCACACATCCTCGTAGTGCCTGTTTCTGGCACTTCTCCGGGTGCTACCTGCTTCAGTGAGGGCTCTTTGTCTTGCTCGACGTCCCCTCTCTCTTCAGGTCCAATTTGCGACCTCCTGGTCCCTCCTGGGCCCCAGCAGCGTCCAAAAACGCAAAACGCACGATTTGCGTCTAGCAAGGCTTGTTGGCATCCTTCTGGCGGGAAAACACATCTGCACGACTCTCCAAGGCGAGCGGAATCCTTCCACCAAAGGGGAAATCTCTAGGCCTTTTCGTTCCTGCAGAAACCTCAGCTTCTTCTGTCCAGTCGAAGCTTCTTTGCACCCGCAGCTGGCATTTCCTTGGCATCTGCCCATCTCCGACTTGCTTGTGACTTTTGGACTTGGTCCCCTTGTTCCACAGGTACCCTAGATTGGAAATCCACAGTTGTTGCATTGCTGGTTTGTGTCTTTCCTGCATTATTCCTCTAACACAACTACTTTGTCCTTAGGGGAACTTTAGTGCACTTTGCACTCACTTTTCAGGGTCTTGGGGAGGGTTATTTTTCTAACTCTCACTATTTTCTAATAGTCCCAGCGACCCTCTACAAGGTCACATAGGTTTGGGGTCCATTCGTGGTTCGCATTCCACTTTTGGAGTATATGGTTTGTGTTGCCCCTATCCCTATGTTTCCCCATTGCATCCTATTGTAACTATACATTGTTTGCACTGTTTTCTAAGACTATACTGCATATTTTTGCTATTGTGTATATATATCTTGTGTATATTTCCTATCCTCTCACTGAGGGTACACTCTAAGATACTTTGGCATATTGTCAAAAAAATAAAGTACCTTTATTTTTAGTATAACTGTGTATTGTGTTTTCTTATGATATTGTGCATATGACACTAAGTGGTACTGTAGTAGCTTCACACGTCTCCTAGTTCAGCCTAAGCTGCTCTGCTAAGCTACCATTATCTATCAGCCTAAGCTGCTAGACACCCTATACACTAATAAGGGATAACTGGGCCTGGTGCAAGGTACAAGTACCCCTTGGTACTCACTACAATCCAGTCCAGCCTCCTACAGCCAGAGCACAGCTTTTACAAATGCAGGTGTGCAACGCCTCTCCTTCTCTCAGCCCAGGAGGACCATTCAATATGCAGATGCACCTCTGTGTCACCTCTATCCTCCTTGTGTACAGGTTGTCTGAAAAGTATGCACAAAGCCCAGCTGTCACTCTGCCCCAGATGTGGATTGGAGTCCAGCTTCAACACACAAGAGTTATGAGCACTGATAAATTCCCATTTTCTAGAAGTGACATTTCTATAATGGTAATTAAAAAATCCACCTACACCATTAAGCATTTATCACTACCATTACAACCATACCAAACATGCCAATGCTACCCCTCATAGAGCAGACAATACCACCCAGATATAAGGTAGGGCATTTCCAATGCAATCCTACGAGAAGGCAGCACTCACACCAGTGAGAAACCAAATAGGCTGTTTAGCACTACCAGGACAGGCCCCACAACTAGGCACATGTCCTGCCTTCTACACACCTTCTACATATATAGCACCCTGCCCATAGGGCTAGCTAGGGCCTTCCTTAGGGGTGACTTGAATTTAGTAAAAGGGGAGTTCCAGGCCTGGCAAATAAATTTAGATGCCAGGTCCCTGTGGCAGTAAACTGTGCACGCAGGCTTGAAAGGCTACTCCTGTGCGTAGGAGGCTGGCCTGGCTTGTAGTGGGTACCAAGGGGTACTTACACTCTGTGCCAGGTCCAGTTATCCCTTATTAGTGTAGAAGAGGTGTTTCTAGCAGCTTAGGCTGATAGAAGGTAGCTATAGAAGAGCAG
Organism: Pleurodeles waltl; assembly: GCF_031143425.1. NCBI lineage: Eukaryota > Metazoa > Chordata > Amphibia > Caudata > Salamandridae > Pleurodeles > Pleurodeles waltl. The sequence continues at coordinate 1,173,637,597 of NC_090439.1, forward strand.
CTTAGGCTGAACTAGGAGACATGCAAAGCTCCTACAATACCACTGGTGTCATATGCACAATATCATAAGAAAACACAATACACAGATATACTAAAAATAAAGGTACTTTATTTTTATGACAATATGCCAAAAGTATCTCAGTGAGTACCCTCAGTATGAGGATGCCAAATAAACACAAAATATATGTACACAATACCAAAAATATGCAGTAATAGCAAAAGGAAGTAATGCAAGCAATGTAGAATTACAGTAGATTGCAATAGGAGCACATAGGTATAGGGGCAACACAAACCATATACTCCAAAAGTGGAATGCGAACCACAAATGGACCCCAAACTTATGTGAGCTTGTAGAGGGTTGCTGGGACTGTAAGAAAACAGTGAGGGTTAGAAAAATAGCCCACCCCAAGACCCTGAAAAGTAGGTGTAAAGTGCACCTATATTCCACAGAGAGCACATAAGTCGTGATACAGGAATTCTGCAAGGAAGACCAACACCAGCAATGCAACCAAAGTGGATTTCCGGATGAGAGTACCTGTGGAATGAGGAGACCAAGTCCAAGACTCGCGGCAAAGTCGAGAGTGGGCAGATGCCCAGGAAATGCCAGCTGAGGGTGCAAAGAAGCTGCCACAGGATGGCAGAAGCTGTGGATTCTGCAAGAACGAAGAGGGCTAGAAACTTCCCCTTTGGAGGATGGATGTCACACATCGTGAAGAAGCTTGAAGAGGTGTTCCCATGCAGAAAGACAACAAACAAGCCTTGCTAGCTGCAAGGGTTGTGGTTAGGGTTTTTGGATGCTGCTGCGACCCAGGAGGGACCAGGATGTCGCCACTTGGATGAGGAGACAGAGGGGGCACCCAGCAAGTCAGGGAGCCCTCACAGGAGCAGGCAGCACCCGCAGAAGTGTCAGAACAGGCACTACAAAGAGGAGTGAACCGGAGCTCACCCGAAGACACAAAAGGGAGTCCCACGACGCCGGAGGACAACTCAGAAGGTTGTGCACTGCAGGTTAGAGTGTCGGGGATCCAGGCTTGGCCGTGCACGAAGGAAATCCTGGAAGAGTGCACAGGAGCCGGAGCAGCTGCAAATCACACAGTACCTAGCAATGCAGTCTAGCGTGAGGAGGCAAGGACTTAACTCCACTAAACTTGGACTGAAGAGTCACTGGACTGTGGGAGTCACTTGGACAGAGTTGCTGAATTCCAGGGACCACGCTCGTCATGCTGAGAGGGGACCCAGAGGACCGGTGATGCAGTCTTTTGTTGCCTGCGGTTGCAGGGGGAAGATTCCGTCGACCCACGGGAGATTTCTTCAGAGCTCCTGGTGCAAGAAGGAGGCAGGCTACCCCCAGAGCATGCACCACCAGGAAACAGTCGAGAAAGCCAGCAGGATGAAGCGATACAAGGTTGCTAGTAGTCGTCTTGCTACTTTGTTGCGGTTTTGCAGGCGTCCTGAGCAGTCAGCTGTCGATCCTTTGGCAGAAGGTGAAGAGAGAGATGCAGAGGAACTCTGATGAGCACTTGCATTAGTTATCTGAAGAATTCCCCAAAGCAGAGACCCTAAATAGCCATAAAAGGAGGTTTGGCTACCTAGGAAGGAGGATAGGCTAGCAACACAGGTAAGAGCCTATCAGAAGGAGTCTCTGACGTCACCTTCTGGCACTGGCCACTCAGAGCAGTCCAATGTGCCAGCAGCACCTCTGTTTCCAAGATGGCAGAGGTCTGGAGCACACTGGAGGAGCTCTGGGCACCTCCCCTGGGAGGTGCAGGTCAGGGGAGTGGTCACTCCCCTTTCCTTTGTCCAGTTTCACGCCAGAGCAGGGCTGGGGGATCCCTGAACCGGTGTAGACTGGCTTATGCAGAGATGGGCACCATCTGTGCCCATCAAAGCATTTCCAGAGGCTGGGGGAGGCTACTCCTCCCCAGCCTTCACACCTATTTCCAAAGGGAGAGGGTGTAACACCCTCTCTCTGAGGAAGTCCTTTGTTCTGCCTTCCTGGGCCAAGCCTGGCTGGACCCCAGGAGGGCAGAAACCTGTCTGAGGGGTTGGCAGCAGCAGCAGCTGCAGTGAAACCCTGGGAAAGGCAGTTTGGCAGTACCCGGGTCTGTGCTAGAGACTCAGGGGATCATGGAATTGTCTCCCCAATGCCAGGATGGCATTGGGGTGACAATTCCATGATCTTAGACATGTTACATGGCCATGTTCGGAGTTACCATTGTGACGCTGTACAAAGGTAGTGACCTATGTACAGTGCACACGTGTAATGGTGTCCCCGCACTCACAAAGTCCGGGGAATTTGCCCTGAACGATGTGGGGGCACCTTGGCTAGTGCCAGGGTGCCCACACACTAAGTAACTTAGCACCCAACCTTCACCAGGTGAAGGTTAGACATATAGGTGACTTATAAGTTACTTAAGTGCAGTGGTAAATGGCTGTGAAATAAAGTTGACGTTATTTCACTCAGGCTGCAGTGGCAGGCCTGTGTAAGAATTGTCAGAGCTCCATATGGGTGGCAAAAGGAATGCTGCAGCCCATAGGGATCTCCTGGAACCCCAATACCCTGGGTACCTCAGTACAATATACTAGGGAATTATAAGGGTGTTCCGGTATGCCAATGTGAATTGGTGAAATTGGTCACTAGCCTGTTAGTGACAATTTGGAAAGCATAGAGAGCATAACCACTGAGGTTCTGGTTAGCAGAGCCTCAGTGAGACAGTTAATCATCACACAGGGAACACATACAGGGCACACTTATGAGCACTGGGGCCCTGGCTGGCAGGTTCCCAGTGACACATACACTAAAACAACATATATACAGTGAAATATGGGGGTAACATGCCAGGCAAGATGGTACTTTCCTACACTGTGGGTGGCACAAGCAGCACTGCAGGCCCACTAGTAAAATTTAATTTACAGGCCCTGGGTATAGTGATACCACTGTACAAGGGACTTACAGGTAAATTAAAAGTGGCAATCAGGTATAAGCCAATCATACCAAGTTTACAAGGAAGAGCGCATGCAGTTTAGCACTGATCAGCAGTGATAAAGCGACCAGAGCCATAATGTCAGCAAAAAGGGTCAGAAAAAATAGGAGGAGGAAGGCAAAAAGTTTGGGGGATGACCCTGTGAAAAGTGCCAGGTCCAAAACCCAGTTAGTCTTCTACTGTGGTCTAGCTGAGGAGCTTTTGCAAGGAGTTTCAGGTTTCCATGAGTGGCTTCACTTGGAAGGTGGAGCTGAAGAAGGCTTTGGGAGCATGGGCAGAGGCTCAAGATGCAGGGGCTGAGGTGTCAGAGAAGGCGGATGAGTTGATCTTAATGTAGATTTTGGACTGACTGTTGAAGGGGCCAACAACTTGCCAGGAGCCGTTGTGGATCCAGAGCAGAGAGCAGCAGTGTCTCCTCAAAAGGCCTATCCCCAGAGGATCTGGCAGACGGGAGGGAGGATAGAAAACCCTAGCAGGAGCTTGTCAAAATGAAACTGGAGAAGGAACAAGTTCTAGAGGAAAGCTCTGGAGGAAAGGAACCTAACCCATGAGCTCAACCTCCAAACTGGACATGACTACTACAAGTTGTAGGAAAGTACGCTCTGTTTGCCATGGTTACCCCCATTTTCTGCCTGATGTCATTGTGCTTGACTGTGTTCACTGGGATCCTGCTGACCAGGACCCCAGTGATTATGCTCTCTCTCCTCCAAATGTGGTTGCTGTATACTGGTAACCCAGTATTTCATCAACAACTGGCATTCTGATGCCCCCTTATAGGTTCCTAGTATATGGCACTTAGGTACCCAGGGCATTGGGGTTCCAGTGGATCCCTATGGGCTGCAGCATATCCTTTGCCACCCACAGGGAGCCCATGCAAATGCCTCTACAGGACTGCCATTGCAGCCTGCATGCAAAGGTGCATGCACCCTTTCACTGACATTTACACTGCACTAGGACACACATAAGTCACCCAATGGCATGTCTTCCAACCTTGAAGGCAGGATGCAGAGTACCTGAGTGTGAGGGCACCCCTGCACTAGCAGAGGTGTCCCCATGACCTCTAGGACCATTTTCCCAGACTTCGTGAGTTCGGGACGCCATTTTATATGTGTACTAGACATAGGTCACTACCTATGTCTAGCTACATAATGGTAACTCCGAACATAGGCATGTTTGGTATCAAACATGTTGAAATCATACCCCAAGGATTTTCCAAGCACAGGTTGCTTGATTCCTTGCACTATGGGGGCTCCTTAGAGAACCCCCAATATTGGCATTTCAGCCTTCTGAGGTCTTCCAGGCAGCGCCAGCTGCTGCCATCCCTCAAACAGGTTTCTACCTTCCTGCTGCTTATAGAGCTCGAGCTCAGGAAGGCAGAAACAAAGGATTTCCTTTGGGAGAGGGGTGTTACACCGTCTCCCTTTGGAAAAAGGTTTTACAGGCCTTTGGAGGGGTAGCCTCCCCAAGGCACTGGAAGTGCTTTGAATGGCACATTTGTGCCCTCCTTGCAAAGTCCAGTCTACAACAGTTCAGGGACCCCCAGTCCCTGCTCTGGCATGAAACTGGACAAAGGAAAGGGGAGAGACCACTCCCCTGTCTATCACCACCCCAGGGGTGGTGCCAGAGCTCCTTCAGCGGGTCCCTGGGTTCTGCCATCTTGTTTCAGAGGTTGGCAGGGAACTCTGGGAGCATCTGAATGGCCAGTGCCAGCAGGTGACGTCAGAGCCCCCGATAGGTGCTTACTTGTGTAGCTCACCAATTCCCCCTTCAGAGCTATATAGGGTCTCTCCTTTGGGTGGTTCTTCAGATTCGGATTGCAAGATATCAGCAGGAATCATCTGCATCCTTTACTTCACCTTCTCACCGAAGGAACTGCATCTGGACCCTTCAGGAACTCTACAAACTGCAACAAAGAGGCCAAGATGAATTCTGCAACTTTGTATCTTCAGCTCCTGTCAGCAACTGCAACTGTTTCCCAGTTGTGCATCTTCAGAGGACAGCCTGCCTTTAGCTTGCACCAGAAGAATGAAGGAATCTCCCTTAGGGTGAAGGAGTCACTCCCCTTCTCCAGCAGGCACCTCTCTGCATCTACGACCAGTGGCTTGGGGTCCCTTCTCCTGATGAAGTGCATTGATTCAGCATCACAGGTGGTAGACTGAAGTGGTCCCAACGGTCCTGACATCCTACTATCCAACGTTAGTGGAGGTAAGAGCTTGCCTCCCCACACAAGATAGTACCCCCACGCAGCGTGTGTTTTGCAGCTGCCAAGGCTTGTGTGCGACCTTCCATGAAGTTCTTCGTGCACAGTGCAGCTCCATCCCCCTGCACTGCTTCCTGTGAAGCACAGCTTCCTGCGTGGTTCTCCGGCAGCGTGAGATGCTTTGTGATAGTGCTACATGGGCCTCGCATTTGCACCTTCTTTATCCCCAACCTGTCGGACTCCTGATCATGCTGTCTGGTCTTTTGGGGGCTCTCTGAACTACTGGGAGCCCCCTTTGACTGTCCCTCCTGGGTAGACTCGACCTGGTCCTTTCTGGTCCCCGGCAGCACCATTTTCCTCTAACCGTAAGCTTTGCATTTGCCAAGGCTTGTTGGTGGAATTCAGTGACGCAAACCAGACTGCAATCATCCATCCGGCGTGGGATATCATCTGCACCAACCAGGAACCCGCACCCATCTTCTTGGGTGCAGTACTGACTGTTGTTTTCCACCAGTGATCCTTCCTTTGCACCTTCATCCCGGTTAGCAGGGGCTCCTGTTCTCCCTGGACTCTTCTATGCTTCTTGAACTTGGTCCCCTTCTTCAAAAGGTCTTCAGGTCCAGGAATCCACTGCTGGTGTCTTGCAGTCTCTTCTGGTTCTTGCATTATCTTCTTGTTCGTTTTGTAGTGTCTTCTAGGAAAGTTACTGTGATTTACTCTTGCTTTCCTGGGCTCTGGATTGGGCTCTAGTACATACCTTTGGTGTTTTCTAACACTCCCAGCCCCCCTTTAAACACTACACTTGCCAAGGTGGGAAACTGACATTCGCATTCTATTTTTTTAGTATATGGTTTGTGTTCCCCCAGGCCCATTTCTAACTATTGTGATTTTCACTAATTACACTGTTTTCTAACTGTTTACGTACCTATTTTTGGATGCTAGTATACATATTGTGTACATTACTTACCTCTTAAGGGAGTATAGTCTCTATGGTATTTTTGGTATTTCTGTCACCAAAATAAAGTACATTTACTTTTATAACACTGAGGCCCATATTTATACTTTTTTAGCACCGCATCTGCGTAATTTTTTGACGCAAAAATGGCGCAAACTTGCAAAATACAATTGTATTTTTTAAGTTTGCGCCGTTTTTGCGTCAAAAAGCGGTGCAAATGCGGCACTAAAAAAGTATGAATATGGGCCCGAGTATTTTCTTTCTTGTGTGTGAGTACTGTTTGACTACTGTGGTATTGCATGAGCTTTGCATGTCTCCTAGTTAGGCCTTGGCTGCTCAGCCACACTACCACTAGAGAGCCTGGCTTCTAGACACTGACTACATTTCACTAATAAGGGATACCTGGACCTGGTATAAGGTGTAAGTACCTTTGGTACCCACTACAAACCAGACCAGCCTCCTACACAATTCGGTTGCACCAGCAGTAAAGGTGGCAGCATACCTGTTGGGTTTGCTACAGAAGTACGAGTTCCGGATACCCAAGGATTTGGTGCCCAGGTATGGCGATGACATAGAGCCATTTCATAGGTTGTAAACCATTTTTTAAGAGTGCACAGGGTCCCAGAGGAGTTCTGGGCTGGTAGTTTGTGGAGGTACATACCCACAGTGGGGACTGATACTCTTGTCACATTAGGGGTGGGGGACCAGATGCACTACACTGCTGGGAAGACCACACTAGGGCCTTCCTACTGGAATTGGCTCATGAAATTTCCATGGCAAGACACTTGGCCAAGACAAAAGCTTTGCAAGGCTTGTTCCCCACTTTTTTTGGCTCAGGATCAAGAATGCCTCTGATACATTCTGTAGGACTTGTGGGACTTGCCAGGCTAGTGGGAAGGCAGGATAGAGGCTTAAAGTCCTCCCTTAATCCACTGCCTGCTGTTAGCACACCCTTCAAGGGTGGACATTGACATTGTTGAGCCTATGTAACACCAGACTACTTCAGGCAACTGGTCTATCCTAGTGGATCATGTCACTAGGTATCCAGAGGCAATCCCTTGTAGGATCATGACTGCACTCACGCCAACGCTGAGGGTCTATCCAAAGAATGCTCTTAAACATGAACTAGTCATGACCCTAATTAACCACTACAAGTCTTGTGAGAATCCCATGGCAACCAGAAGCACGTTCTGCCTTGAATCAACCTGTGTCCCGAACATTAATCTCTAATCAAAACTCTGTGACTCGTCCCATGTTGAGTGTCTAAAAGTGAATGCAGTCTGCAAATAATGAGATTTCTGGAAATCAATTTGAGCAGTTTAGATTGCCCAGTAACTGAAGGTTTCAGCTTAGCTGGCGAGTGCAGAAGGTCACTATTTTTAAAAGAAAGTTAAACACAACAGTGTCATAGTTGCAGAGTTTCTGAGAGTAAGTTTAGGTGAAGACCAAGTTATAGAATTCATTGATAATTTTGAACAGTTTTTAGTTGGACATTTCATCTGAGATGCCCTGTGAGTGGCGAGATCTCCTTTGGTTTTTGAATTTTTTCACTGTCATAAGAGACAATTATTCATGTTATGCATTTTCCTCCAATGCTTCACGAGAATTCTAGATGCAGATGGACCAGCCTGCCCACACAATAATGCCAGTGCTGATAGGCTTGAACTACTGTCTTGAAGTCCTCAGACACGTATAGGGAAGTTGTTCGCACACATCAGTGGGTTCAATAGTAAAGTATTAGATATTTCTCACTAAAAGTTGTCTAGATCAATATTCTTCAATCGTCCATTAATCATACCTACATTTTAAGCAGCCAGTAAAAGAGGTGTGATTGAGATGTATAGGTTTATACTAGTGATTCCCAAACTTTTTCGACCCGAGGCTCCCTTCTCCAATTGGCCGTTGGCTTCACCTCCCCTTTACTATTCGAGGCAGTGCATTTTTCTACAACCGTCCTCTGTAAATTGGCGAATGTTCCAATGCCTGCTGGGTTCTCATTATGTCACAAGAGACCAGATGTTTTTTAGGTGACTGAATACTTTAAAGTACTCAGGTCCATATTTATACTTTTTTAGCGCTGCGTTTGCGTCATTTTTTTGACGCAAAAACGTCGCAAAGTTACAAAACACAATTGTACTTTGTAAGTTTGCACCGCTTTTGCTTCACAAAGTGGCGCAAATGCAGCGCTAAAAAACTATAAATATGGGCCTCAGTTTACTGACCTTGGAAGAATGGAGATCTAATGCGGCCACGAAGGGACTTTAATGCATGGCCCACAGATCACCGCACATTTCAAGGGTGGGCACTGAATTATTACACTATCCCACCTCAATACCTCTGCCTGGCGCTATGTTATAAAGCACAGCCAGGTCGTATTACATGAATACGTGTTGGACAAACTCTCACTGGAGGTTGAAAGTGAATGCAAATGAGAAAGTGTGTGAACTATAATCAAAGATACAAATGCTTGCTCAGGGTGCGCAGTGACGGAGATATTTAAAATACAGGAAGGAAACGATGAACAGTCAGCCTTAAACTGCTTTGTCACTGGGGCTTTCCCTTCTCATACTTTTAGTTCACATGACCAAATCTTTGAACCCTTCTCAGAGCCTTACGCTCTCATATTTGCTATTTACTGCATAGGTAATGTGTGGTAAAACTGGACTTATCAAGTGCCATAAATGCATACTGGAATGGGATACTATGTTTCCCGCCGCTGAACACCAAATTTTGGAAGGTGGGTCATTAGTTGTGTGGCATGCACAAGTAACGAGTCCACACACGACTGCCACTGGGAACCAAACACCCCATTGTAGCGCTTGACTCTCATAGGGTAGCGTTGCAGAGCAGTCCAAGGCTTACTCAAGGGAGATGGTGTGGGCTAGTAATCCCCATTCACGAGCACACAAGCATGACTCTCAATAAATGATTGTCCAGTCTGTGCTTTTTCTTTTGATAAAGTAAAAGTACATTTATTACTCACACACACTATTCAATACTATGCAACAATATACAAATATACACAAAGTGATGGAATCACTCTGGGAAAACATTGTGTAATCTCTCATGTCTCCTCAAGGGAGAATATAATCCAACAACCCACATGGCAAAACAACCCTGCAACATTTGAACATTTGACATTGGACAGTAAGGTGAAATGAACACACCTACATTTGCAATTAAATACCTCTAACTTGCCAAAAGGTGGCTGTCAGTGTCATTATTCAAATTAACATCATCAGGAAACATATAGAACCATATTCAACTATTAGAACTACTTTTAGATTACTCTTAATTGACCATTGAATAACAATACAATACATTAAATAATATTATCCTATCTCTCTGGTAGACACAGTCCCACAAGCTGGAACAAAAGCTCACATATGCCTGGGTTCTAACAACATGTAGGGCCCTTGGGGGGCGCCGGGGAGAGCCGTGTTGCTGCCCAAGCAGATGCTGGTCCGTGGAGGGTGCCGGTCCCACCCGGGCAACCCCTCACCAGGTAAAGTTTCCCTCGTTGGAGGGCGGCACAGGGAGCCCACCCCTGGCCGCTCCGCCGTCTCCCCGCACAGCCAGCACCTCCGGGTGCTGCCGCTGGAGCCGGCCTTCTCTGTGCTGTTTGCCCACTCCAGCTGGCAGATGCGTGTAGGCTCGCGGCCGGACAGGCCACTTGGGGGAGTGCAACGGCACTCCCCCCTTCCTCCCGGCACCTTTGGGGCTATGGGGAGTGCAACGGTGCTCCCTGATGCCACTTTCCTCTTGGGGCCCCGGGATGGGGTCTGGGGCCCCTCCTGGGAGTCTTCACGGGGGGCACGATGGCGCCCCCCGACTTGAATTCTGCTGGGGGCCCCTGGATGGGGTCTGGGGCCCCCCAGGCCCACCTCCACGGGGAGCGCGACGGCGCTGGCGGCCCTCTGGTGGGGTTGCGCGCCGGCGCCGGTGGCCCTCTGGTGGGGGTGCGCGACAGCACCCCCCTCGCTCCTCAGCCTTCACAGGGCCCCGGGATGGGGTCCGGGGCCCCTTCCTCGTCCAGAGGGGGAGTGCGACAGCACTCCCCTCCCTCCTCTTCCTCCTGGGGCAGTCCCCGGGCCCTGGCCCACCCCGGGGGCACAGTCTCGAGCAGCTGCGGAGCCCCACACGCTTTGTAGCTGCTTCTCCAAAAGGTCAAAGGTCACCATCTTTTTCCTGGGATATCTTGGGCCCCCAATGGCCGATTTTCTTCATTCTTGTGTCGTTTCGCTCCTGGTGACAAGCCCTTGCCACCAGGAGCACTCTCCTTAGGCCTCCTGGCCTCAAAGGGTCCCAGATCATAGGGAGCCAGTCCCACTGACTCCCTGCGCCAACCTTTCCTCTGGGTTCCCTCTTTTCCTTCTGGGCAGCATGCTCTCCTTGCGCTAGACCAGTCCTTCCCCCAACTAGTCCTCTGGGGAGGTAAGGGGGCCAGCTTGCCTGGCCCTGGCATTCACCTCGCTGTCCGGGAATCCTTCAGGGGCAGAGTCCCTGCCCCAAGGGCAGTCAGGAGGTTCTTCCTTACAGTTATCCATGAGGCCCGTCTGCAGTCCCAGGGTCCAGCAGTGAAGCACAGCCAAGAGAGAGAGCTCTCCCCTGTGCAGGACTTTTTAAGTGGGGGCGGAAGTGTCCAGCAGGCCTGCACCTCTGGCCTATCCAGATGTGCCACATCACTTCCTTGCCCCGTCCCCTCCTTCTTGCACAGTCTTCTGGGATAGCTCAAAATGGCATCCTCCAGGACTTAGTTGCCACATGTGCTCTGAAAGTCTCAGCCCCTCCTCACTGACATTCCTCGCAGGGCCTCTCCAGCCTGCTCCTGGTATAGAATGACAGCTGGTTGACTGATGCAAGGCCCTGCTCAAGCAGCTGGGCAGAGTGGTAATTGGCCCTGATCTTGAGCTGAGTCAGAGAAAGATGACATCCATGGATGACCTGTAAGTTGTACAACTATGCTCTTGTAACCTACTGCATCATTCTTTTCTTACAGGTTACAGTGTACTTTGGTGTGACTCTGGTCTCGGTGGAGCCCTGAGAACTGGAGTGGCACCCTAGGCCCTCCTTTCCCATTGACATTTAATGGGGTATCCCCACAATGCAAATACCTTAAGCACACTGACATTGGCATTGAACTCAGTGTCCCTACAGTGAAAAGACAGTAAGCACACTGACTCTCCCTCACATGTGTACACCCCTCTCATGAGATCTACTCCAGGTCACCACCCACTCTGCATAGTTCCTCCTGCACCAGGATTACCTAAGTGCAGTTCTTGGTCTGCACACACCAGGAATCCTCCTCCCACAGTCCTCACATGGGTGCACATTCAGGCGCTCCCATGATCACATGTAACCTGCCCAGGGCCTCCTGCCCTTGCTGCGCCACAGCAGCCTTTCCTTAGGACGGTGGCACCGGCGGTAAACACGCACGGTCCATTTTACCATGTGTTTACAGTGTGTGAGTCACCTCATAGGAGGCTTCCTCACTGTAAAAAGTCAAAAACCAGGTGGTCAAAAATCGAAAAATCAGGGCAGACCTGATGGTCAGAACCGTCCTCTAACACACGCTGCACCCAGCGGATTCCTACGGGGAAGACGCAGCCACCACACGTGGGTAGTCTTCACCTGGTCAGCGATAACAAGTGACAAGGGGTTCTGACCAGACACCCTCCTCGCCAATTGTCCGCGACCTCCATCACTTGGCGCTGGTCATCGGCCACTAGGACCAACTCCTTTGCCCAACCATGAGATCACCTTACATGGTCAGGGCAACATTAGGCCTACCCTTGCCCGGGGTCACGCAACACTACGCCCCCCACTCCGTTGGACAAGGGTACAGTGCCTCAGCACTGCTGCCTCAACCTTGGGTAGGTGTAGAACCTACTACATGGGCCACTGGCTGGTCCCCCTTCTGGAGTTTATTCCACCCAGTACCCTCCTTCCTTGGGATACCTGCATCCTGAAAAATAAATGCAGACTTATCGGACCCTCCCCCTCAGCATGCAGCTGGGGTCTTTGCTGCCACCACCCTTTCGGAACGACTGCTTCCCCACAGGGAAGAACAGCCCCCTCTGAAATCTTGGTACATCTCCCTCACAGAGAAGCACCACTGGCCCAGGTCTGGCTCCCAGAAAAGATACCAGTCCGGCCTCACTACCGCACGGGTAGTGTTCGAGGACAAGCACTGTGGGTACCTCGTCAGGCAACCCACAGCTCGCTCCTCCCATCTTGGTAGCTCCACATGGAACCCACCCCGAGAACCTAGACCCTACCCTTGTTCTTCTCCGCGAGAACAGGACCTAAGCCCCCGTTGTCTCTAGGGAATGAGCTCTACCCCCTAAAGCACCATTAGAGGGCCCGCGAGCTTCTGGGTCAGCTTCACCCAGACCCGCTTCCTTGGGCCCTCCTAGGTCTCCCAGCCTCAAGTCAGGAGACCTCCCAGGAACCCTCCAGATTCCTGGCTCGCTAGAGCCACCCTGCACGGGAGCACAGGGTCCCTTCACTTAAAATAGGCCCCACATGTTTCCCGGGAGGACAGTGTCCCTTCACTTAAGATAGGCCCCACCTGCCTCCAGGTGACCGTCCAGGAATCCAACATATCCCAGGTTGGCTAGCGCCGCCACCACCACACAGGAGCACAGGGTCCCTTCACTTAAGATAGGCCCCACCTGGCTCCAGGTGACAGCTAACCGTACCACTGCAGGCGGACCCACCTGTGGCACCTTGCTGAGGGGACACCCTCCCAAGCCATTGCCACCTTACGGGACCCCAGGACACACCCTGGGGCTGGGACACCAACAGTGTACCAAGAAGGTATCCGCTAAGTAAAGGCCTCTCCCGCCCCTCACTCATCTACAGCTCAGAGCGCCCCCTAACAGACGTGGCCCCCTGCCCCATTTCTTTGTCCCGGGGTCCCACCCTACAGGACCTACCTGATTGGTCAGGCAGTTGGGCATCGCCCCAACCACCACCTCAGGTTTCAACCCTCCTTGATCCAGGATGACATCCTTTTGCTTCCTTGGGTAGTCTCCTACCCTACCCTGACACCTCAGGGTCCACTGCTGACTCCCTCTGCCTCTTCAGGTTTAGTCACTTAGCCCACCTAGGGAACCTAGGGGCTAACACTACACTTACTACGGGGCCACCCATCACCATGGGTCACCCCTGGGTCCCCCACCCTCCCCACCAGATAACCTAGGGGGGATCAAGGGAATCACAGCTTCCTCGCACCATTCCACCACCATGGGAACACTTGTCAGGGTTCCCTCCTGCGGGATCTCCTCGGGGGTGTCACTACCTGTGGGTATGAAATCTTCCGCCTCCACCCTTCCAATGGATTTAGCCTGCGCCAATGGCGGGTAAACAAAATCTCTTCGGAAAAATGCCTAGCTGAGGCCCCCTCCCTTTGGAAACCAGTCTTATCCTTAGCAAGCGTAAGAATTTCCCGGGCCCCCCTAACCTCTTCCTAACCCACAAAGTCAGGTCACCCTACCTTCCCAGTCTGTAGTGTGGGTATAAGTTGCTGTCCCTAAACCTTTAGAGAAAAAACCCTCTTCTTGCAAGCCAAGTGTATGTAGTGTTAGAGTTCAAAAGGATACACTATGCCCTATAACACTTTGTGAACATTTCTTGGAAAGCTTCCACCCGGCATCCTGTCACTTCGTGCAAACAAACTAGTCCTAACAACACAGTTAAAACCTTGACTTTTCATTTTCTCACTTGACATAAGTGTGCACGGGGTCTTTCCCTTCTCATACTTTTAGTTCACATGACCAAACCTTTGAACCCTTCTCAGAGCCTTACGCTCTCAGATTTGCTATTTACTGCATAGGTAATTTGTGGTAAAACTGGACTTCAAGTGCCATAAATGCATACTGGAATGGGATACTATGTTTCCCGCAGCTGAACACCAAATTTTGGAAGGTGGGTCATTAGTTGTGTGGCATGCACAAGTAACGAGTCCACACACGACTGCCACTGGAAACCAAACACCCCATTGTAGCGCTTGACTCTCATAGGGTAGCGTTGCAGAGCAGTCCAAGGCTTACTCAAGGGAGGTGGTGTGGGCTAGTAATCCCCATTCACGAGCACACAAGCATGACTCTCAATAAATGATTGTCCAGTCTGTACTTTTTCTTTTGATAAAGTAAAAGTACATTTATTACTCACACACACTACTCAATACTATGCAACAATCTACAAATATACACAAAGTGATGGAATCACTCTGGGAAAACATTCTGTAATCTCTCATGTCTCCTCAAGGGAGAATATAATCCAACAACCCACATGGGAAAACAACCCCGCAACATTTGAACATTTGACATTGGACAGTAAGGTGAAATGAATACACCTACATTTGCAATTAAATACCTCTAACTTGCCAAAAGGTTGCTGTCAGTGTCGTAGTTTGGACTCTTGCTCTGAGCAAGACTGCTGGTCTCAGGATGACAATACTTTCGTTTGTAGGTGACTAAGGGGGTCATTCTGACCCTGGCGGTCATGGACCGCCAGGGCCAACGACCGCGGAAGCACCACCAACAGGCTGGCGGTGCTTCCGGGGGCATTACCGCCGTGGTCAGAAAAGGGAAGCCGCTGCCCCAGGGAATCCTCCACGGCGGCGTTGCAAGCAGCGCCGCCATGGGGATTCCGACCCCCTTCCCGCCAGCCTGGTTCTGGCGGTTTTCACCGCCAGAACCTGGCTGGCGGGAACGGGTGTTGTGGGGCCCCTGGGGGCCCCTGCACTGCCCATGCCACTGGCATGGGCAGTGCAGGGGCCCCCTAACAGGGCCCCACATAGATTTTCGCAGACACTGAAAATCGCGACGGGTGCAACTGCACCCGTCGCACCCCTTCCACTCTGCCGGCTCCATTCGGAGCCGGCATCCTCGTGGAAGGGGGTTTCCCGCTGGGCGGGCGGGCGGCCTTCTGGTGGTCGCCCGCCAGCCCAGCGGGACACTCAGAATGACCGCCGTGGTCTTTTGACCGCAGTACGGTCTTCTGGCGGTTCCTGCCAGGCCGGCGGCATCTGCCGCCGGCGGGGGTCAGAATGACCCCCTAAGTCTCTTCCTACAACTAGTTGTAACTGTTGTCCAATCCTTACCAGCTCACTAGCAGTACCTCAACAGAAACACAATAGTAAAAGGTGATTTGTAGCAGTTGCTTGCGCATGGACTCAAAGTAAGATATCTCAGGGTTGTCGTGGTTAAACGGAAATTACCCTTTTCTCACAGATATATTATGTCTCATACAAACAAAGGCAATAACACAGATGCAGTAAAGTTATAATAGTTTTTATTTAACATAACTGCAATTTGCGATAAATTGCATGAACTGCAATGATTAGGATAATGAATACAGTATACCAAGCAACAGTATTGTGAAGAAGACAGTCATGGTTATAAAGACCCCGACCATTTTTGCAATATATGAAAGAAATATTTTATATATATGTATGAGATGGAATATGCCCTAATACCCAAATAAGAATAGGCCTAACCTCCTACCTAAAGGAGAGCTGGGTTTGCTAAACCTAATCTGCCAAAGCCGTGTCCATGAGAGGAGCCCCCAACCCTCGTTACCTTGGAATGAGGTCTCTATCTCAGACTCCGTAGGGACACGAAGACTGGGTCAGCGTCAAGACGACTGCAGCATTGGTATCAGCGATGGTGGCAATGCCCTCTGGTCGGAATCCCTCTGATTATCTGTCTAAAGTGTGATGTATTTATACAGATCTACAAGGTCCCCTGACGTAGGTGTAATTCAAAACAATAGATAACAGGCATGCTTGGGATGGCAATTAATATCAACAATCCCTCGAAAGTATAGAGAGGGAAAATCCCTAAGTGTGAACACCTACTGTTTGTTTGTCTTTCGTGCTTGATCTTGACGCCTTGGCGCAGTGACACTGATAATAAAACTCATAACAAGTGGCCTAACTATTTAAAAAAAGGCCGCCATTTTAAAGGAAATAAATAATTAAATGGACTAAGACAGAGCAAGCTAAGTCGGTTAAAAGTCACTAGGTGACGGGGGCACGAGTTTACAAGCCTACGGCTAACGTTAAAACAAACTGGGATTCACTACATCAGTGTCATTATTCAAATTAACATCATCAGGAAACATATAGAACCATATTCATGCAATTTAACCATTAGGATTACTTTGAAATTACTTTTGGATTACTCCTAACTGACCATTGAATAACAGTATAATAACCTAGATAGTATTAGCCTACCTCTCTGGTAGGCACAGTCCAACAAACTAAAACAAAAGCTCACATATGCTTGGATTCTAACAATATGTAGGGCCCTTGGGGGGGTTGTCATTAATTTTTCCCACCCTACCTAGGGTGGGGACACAAAACGATGTTGGTGGGGAGGCTGTGCTGCTCCTGCAGCTCCCCCTGTCTCTGGGTGTGAATCTGGTGGTGGCCCCATCTACCTGGGACCACCACAAGCCTGATTAGGGGACCATTCCTGGCTCCAGCCCCGCAAAGCATGCTGGGGCGGCTGCATATTAAATGAGCGGCTCTCCCACTGCACCGGGGAGAGTTGCGTTGCTGCCCAAGCTGATGCTGATCCGTGGGTGGTGCCGGTCCCACCCAGGCACCCCTTCACCAGGTAAAGTTTCCCTCGTTGGAGGGTGGCGCAGGGAGCCCACCCCTGGCCGCCCCCGCCGGCTCCCCGCACAGCCAGCTCCTCCATGTGCTGCCGCTGGAGCCGGCCTTCTCTGTGCTGTCTGCCCGCTCCAGCTGGCAGATGCGCGAAGGCTCGCGTCTGGATGGGCCGCTTGGGGGAGTGCAACGGCACGCCCCCCTTCCTCCCGGCAGCTTTGTGGTGCTGTGATGAGGTCCAGGGCCCCTCCTTGTCTCTAAGGGGAGCGCAACAGCGCTCCCTGATGCCACTTTCCTCTTGGGGACCCGGCTTAGGGTCTGGGGCCCCTCTGGGAATCTTCACAGGGGGCACAGCGGTGCCCCCGACTTGACTTCTGCTGGGCCCACCTTCAAGGGGAGCGCAAAGGTGCTCCCCGGCTTCTGCTTCGCGGCAGGCTCCTCCACAGCCGGCGGCCCTCTGGTGGGGGTGCGCAACGGCGCCCCCCTCGCTCCTCAGGCTTCACATGGCCCCGGGATGGGGTCTGGGACCCCTTCTTCGTCCAGAGGGGGAGTGCGACGGCACACCCCTCGTTCCTCTTCCTCCTGGGGCAGCCCCCAGGCCCTGGCCCACCCCGGGGGCACAGTCTCGAGCAGCTGTGGAGTCCCACACTGTTCGTAGCTGTTTTTCAAAAGTTCAAAGGTCACCATCCTTTTTCATCGGATATCTCGGGCCCCCCAGTGCCGATTTTCTTCATTCTTGTGTCGTTTCGCTCCTGGTGACAGGCCCTTGCTCCCAGGAGCACTCTCCTTACGCCTCCTGGCCTCGAAGGGTCCCAGATCATAGGGAGCCAGTCCCACTGACTCCCTGCGCCAACCTTCCTCTGGGTTCCCTCTTTTCCTTCTAGGCAGTGTGCTCTCCTTGCGCTAGCCCAGTCCTTCCCCCAACTAGTCCTCTGGGGGGCTAAGGGGACCAGCTTGCCTGGCCCTGGCCCTGGCATTCGCTTCACTGGCAGGGAATCCTTCAGGAGCAAAGTCCCTGCCCCAAGGGCAGTCAGGAGGTTCTTCCTTCCAGTTATCCATGAGGCCCGTCTGCAGTCCCAGTGTCCAGCAGTGAAGCACAGACAAGAGAGAGAGCTCTCCCCTCTGCAGGACCTTTTAAGTGGGGGCAGAAGTTTCCAGCAGGTCTGCACCTCTGGCCTATCCAGATATGCCACATCACTTCCTTGCCCCGTCCCCTCCTTCTTGCACAGTCTTCTGGGATAGCTCAAAATGGCATCCTCCAGGACCTAGTTGCCACATGTGCTTTGAAAGTCTCAGCCCCTCCTCACTGACATTCCTCGCAGGGCCTCTCCAGCCTGCTCCAGGTGATGATTGATGCAAGGCCCTGCTCACGCAACTGGACAGAGCAGTAATTGGCCCTAATCCTGAGCTGTGTCACAGAAAGATGACATCCATGGATGACCCATAAGTTGTACAACTATGCTCTTGTAACCTACTGCATCATTCTTTTCTTACAGGTTACAGTGTACTTTGGTGTGACTCTGGTCTCAGTGGACCCCAGAGAACTGGAGTGGCACCGTAGGCCCTCCTTTCCCATTGACCTTTAATGGAGTATCCCCACAATGCAAATCCCTTAAGCACACTGACCTTGGCATTGAACTCAGTGTCCCTACAGTGAAAAGACAGTAAGCACAGTGATTCTCCCTCACATGTGTACACCCCTCTCATGAGACCTACTCCAGGTCACCACCCACTCTGCATAGTTCCTACTGCACCAGGATTACCTAAGCGCAGTTCTTGGGCTGCACACACCAGGAATCCTCCTCCCACAGCCCTCACATGGGTGCACATCCAGGCGCACCCATGATCACATGTAACCTGCCCGGGGTCTCCCGCCCTTGCTGCGCCACAGCAGCCTTTCCTTAGCACGGGGGCACCAGCGGTAAACATGCGCAGTCACCTCATAGGAGGCTTCCTCTGAGTAAAAAGCCAAAAAACGGCTGGTCAAAAATCGAAAAATCGAACCGTCCTCTAACAGAAGCCCTAGCAGCTGCTATTCACACAGTACACAGGATTACTGTCTGGCGTGGGGAGGCAAGGACTTACCTCCACCAAATTTGGACAGATGGACCACTGGACTGTCGGGGTCACTTGGATCCAGCTCCTGTGTTCCAGGGATCACACTCAGCAAGATAAGAAGGAACCCAGAGGACCGGTGAAGCAGAAGTTTGGTCTCTGCGTTAGCGGGGGAATATTCCGTCGACCCACGGGAGATTTCTTCTTGGCTTCCAGTGCAGGGTGCCAGACAGCCCCCAGAGCATGCACCACCAGTAAACAATTGAGAAAGCCTGCAGGATTAGCCAACAGGCTGGCGGTACTTACCGCCACATTATGACATTGGAGGGTTGGCTGCAGCCAACCCGCCAATTTACCATTCATACCGCCATGGCAGTAGGGATAAGAATCTCCAGCCCGGCGGCTGCTATCATACCGCTGGCAGCATTTTGAACCTGCCTACCGCCACGGTTTTTGTTACGTTCGCAACGCCACAAAAACCGTGGCGGAAGGCTCTACCAGTGACAGGGAATTCCTTACCTGTCACTGGTAAGAGGCTCACCCACCCCCCCCAAACACTCCCCAGACACCCCTAATCCCCCTCTCCATCCACGCTCCCCCCTTCCGATCCCCAAATCCCCACATTCACGCACACTCGCAGACACGCACCACACATACACACACTCATTCACACAGGCATACACCCATGCATACAACACTACACACACACTCGCATTCATGCACACACTCACACATTCATGCACACAACCCCACACACACACAACACCCCACACCCCTCTCCCCTGTGGGAAGCCCAACTTACCTGCATCCAGGGGGTCTTCAGACAGGGAATGGGAAGGGGCGCTGCTACCGCCAGCAGAGCCCGCCAGCAGAACACCGCTAGGCCATATTATTTGTCATAATACGGCTGGCGGTGGTTTACTGGTGTGGCGCTGCTGGTGGTAGCAGCGCCACCTGAACACCATCCGCCAGTATGGCCACAGCTGGATTTCCACCCTTCTTGGGGCGGAAATTCGGCTGTGGTCATAATTTGGCGGACGGATGTTAGCCGCAGCGATGGTCTTTTGGCGACGTCGCCGCGGCGGTAGGTAGCATTTACCACCAATGTTGTAATAAGGGCCTAAGGCCATATTTATACTTGTTTAGCACCAATGCAAAAGCGGCGCAAACTTACAAAATACAATTGCATTTTGTAAGTTTGCGCTGCTTTTGTGTAAAAAAAAATACGCAAATGTGGCGCTAAAAAAAGTATAAATATGGGCCTAAGTGTCTCATCACTGTGAGGACAGTTCCACAGTCTGCTGAGCGAACAGCCCCTGCTAGTTCAGAAGTGAAGGATTTTGGGACAGTCATAGGGGATATGGGACGTATCACACGTGGGGGCAAGACATCTCCAACAGGAGGAGCCATGCAAGAGGCCAGCAGACATCTTCTTCTGTGGTGTCCAGCACCAGTCCTGTATGGTTGTGAAGATTCACAGTTTCATTCTAGCTTCTCTTTCCCCCTTTGCTACACCCATCACTGCAGACTTCCAGTCCTGTATGGCTTTGAAGATTCACAGTTTCATCCTAACTTCTCAGGCCCCCTTTTCTACTTCCATCACTACAGACTTCCAGTCCTGCATTGTGTGGTCCTTCCATGATCTTTCCTGCCTCTTACTGTGGAGGTGGATAGCAGGGGGTCTGATTCTAAGTGTTGAAACAACATTTAATAGAAGCTGACACCACTCCCTTGAATGAGCCCCAGTTTTTTAGGTAACGCAGAATCGGAGAGTCCATAATGTCCTGGAGCCTCTCCCCCAGGCTATTGTTTAAAGAGTGAAGACATTTCTGACTTCTGTCTTAAACTGAAGCCTAGAAAGACAGGGTTCCAGGATAGTCCCACAGCACATGCTTTCCTTCATAGACTCTTCTATGGAGAAGCATATTCCATTAATATATATGATGTTTTCTACATTTTCCTAAAACACTTCTTTACCAATATAGTAATTATTATGAGAGATGCTGGTGTTGCCTGACCCAGGGGTTCCAACCTTCCCCCTTCCCTGCAGAAGCCTTGACTGTTTGGCCTCTCTACCCACTGAAAGTAAAAACTCAAAGAGGAGGTACTTGGCAATTCAGTGAGCTTGAAGTTGTACTCGGTTCCAGGTCTTATAAGGATAACTGCAATAACTCTCTGAAGTGGACCTGATTGTCTTTGACTCACTGACCCCAGAGAGCTGGTCTGAAAATAGCAACTGTGCACTCATGCATGGTTTGGACCTGGTTTGAAAAGGGCCACATGCCCATTATTAATTTATGGACAAGAACAGTTTCACAAATAATTTAACAATCTGACACAGTGCGGAGGACTAGAGGGATGTCTTGGGCCTAGGAGGGCTCCACTGCCCGATTTAGTCCCCTCAACCACTATTTGGTACAGACATAGCAGACACCTTGTGTCTTCCATGATGGAGGCCACTCTGGACGCTAATCCCATGTTT
Source organism: Pleurodeles waltl (assembly GCF_031143425.1). Taxonomy (NCBI): domain Eukaryota; kingdom Metazoa; phylum Chordata; class Amphibia; order Caudata; family Salamandridae; genus Pleurodeles; species Pleurodeles waltl. The sequence continues at coordinate 1,173,658,893 of NC_090439.1, forward strand.
GTTGTATGCCAAATTAAAAAACAACAAGGTGATGGATTGTTGGGAAGTACCCTCTTTCTTGGTATGGTTACCGCCACTTTCTGCCTGATGTTAGTGTTCTTGACTGTGTCTACTTGGATCCTTCTAATTAGGATCCCAATAGTTATGCTCTCTCCCTCCAAATTGGTCACTGGATACTGTTAACACAGTATTCCACTCACAATTGGCATTCTGGTGCCCCTTTATGAGTCCCTTGTGTATTGTACCCAAGGCATTGGGGGTCCAGGGGATCGCTATGGGCTGCAGCATATATTTTTCCACCCATAGGGAGCCCATGCAAAGGCTTCTGCAGGACTGCCATTGCAGCCGGCGTGGAAACGTGCATGCAACCTTTCACTGCCATCTACACTGCGCCAGGTCGGTCACTTATAAGTCACCCCTATGGCAGGCCCTCCAGTCCTGAGGGCAGCATGCAAAGTACCTGTGTGTGTGGGCACCCCTGCGCTAGCAGAGGTGCCTCCATGACCTCAGGACCCTTTTCCCAGACTTCCTGAGTGCAGGGATGCCATTTTATGCATGTACTGGACATAGGTCTCTACCTATGTCCAGCTACATAATGGTAACTCCGAAAATAGGCATGTTTGGTATCAAACATGTAGGAATCATACCCCCATGCTTTTGCAAGCATTGGTTGTATGATTCCATGCACTCTGGGAGGTCCTTAGAGGACCCCCATTACTGCCATTACAGCTTTCCGAGGTTTTCAAGGTAGCCCCAGGTGCTGCCACCTCACAGCAAAAACAACAAGTGATGGACGGAATGCTGAACATTGTCAAACATTCACCCCCAGTACAGTGATCTGGGCCTAAATCCATCGTTTTTTTGCTGCCCATGCCATTCCAGTTTGGACCCAGCCATATGCAAATCAGTCTTGACCCTGTTCCCCATGGGAACAGTCCAGCCCGAACTGCTAGGTCAGGTCTTCCCTGGACTGAAAACAAGCATCCTGGGACCGGTTTCGGGGTTTCACCCCTCATCAGCCAGGCTAGCTTGAATCCAGTGGCATGGGAAGCACGGACAGGTGTCTGCCCTCCTGTTGCTTGAAAAGCTCAAGCCCAGGAAGGCAGAACAGACTTTATTGTCGTGCTACATGGGCCTCTTTTGCATCTTCTTTGTCCCCATGCTGTGGGACTCCTGTGTGTGCTGCCTGGTCTTCTGTGGGCTCTCTGAGTTGCTGAGAGCCCCCTCTGACTTCCCCTCATGGGTAGAGTCCACTTGGTCCTTCCTGGTCCCGGGCAGAGGCATTTTCCACTCAACCGCGAGCCTTGCGTGTGCCAAGGCTTGTTGGTGGACTCCAGTAACACAAACCTAACTGCAATGTTCCATCCGGCATGGGATATCATTTGCACCAACAAGGAACCCGTCTCCGTCCTCTTGGCTGCATTACTGACTTCTTCTTCACCGGTGGTTCTTCTTTTGCACCTTCATCCGGGTTAGCAGGGGCCCCTGGAGTCTTCTGTACTTCTTGGGCTTGGTCCCCTTCTTCCACAGGTCCAGGAATCCACTGTTGGTGTTTTGCAGTCTCTTCTGGTTCTTGCATAATCCTTCTTTTCATTTCTTTGTGTTTTCTACGAAAGTTACGGTGATTTACTCCTGTTTTCCTGGGCTCTGGGGTGGGTTCTAGTACTTACCTTTGGGGTTTTTTACTACTCCCAGCGACCCTCTACACCAGTGGTCTCCAAACTTTTTAATGCCGCTCACCATAGTAGAAAAATAAAAATCATTGGGCCCCCCATCAGAATTTTTTACAATTATTTTTTAAAGATGGCAATGATTAAATATGTCTAGACCTAGTTAAACATTGCAGTTAAGTACTGTTAGCATTTTAAAAATACAATAACATGCTTCTGCTTAAAAGAAAGGCCTGTAATCTGTGTAATGCTTGTTTTGCCAGAGTCTGGCGCTCCCCCTGGGGTTACTTGAGGCCCCCCAGTAGAGTCTACACACTACACTTGCCTAAGTAAGAAACTGACATTCGCATTACACTTTCTTAGTATATGGTTTCTGATCCCCCAAGGCCCATTTCTACTTATTGTGATTTTCACTAATTGCACTGTTTTCTAACTGTTTTTATGCCTATTTCTGCATACTAGTGTATATAATTTGTGTATTAGTTACCTCCTAAGGGAGTATATGCTCTATGGTATTTTTGATAGTTGTGTCACCAAAATAACACTGAGTATTTCCTTCATGTGTGAGTACTATGTGACTACAGTGGTATTGCATGAGCTTTGCATGTTTCCTAGGTACGCCTTGGCTGCTCATCCACAGCTACCTCTAAAGAGCCTGGCTTCTGCTTACATTTCACTAATAAGTGATAACTGGCCCTGGTATAAGGTGTAAGTACCACAGCTAACCACAACAAACCAGGCCAGCCTCCTAAATGGATGGAATACTTGAATTAATCTCAGCCACTGGCAGTCTCTTGGGGCTGCATACCAATCTATAGTTTCTTTTTTTGTTGCTCACCATGCCACCTCAGTTTGGACCCAGCCTATGTAAATCATTCCTAATGTTGCTCCTTATTAGAACACTTCAGCCTGAACTTGCGGTTCATTTCCTACCTGAACCAGAACACAAGCTACTTAGGACAGGTTTGTCCCTAGCTATAGGTTGGTTGGTTCCCGTAGCACAGTGAGTCAGGGACCCACATATGATTCCACCTGTTCAGCAGGTCAGGTCATTTCCTTCTCACCAAAACCAATAATGAAGAATGAGTAGTCCCAGTCACGCATGACGCAATGCCACAGGGAAATCAAAAGTCATGGTAAATCTTTGTCCAGTGTGACGTCTTCTGACAAACTCTTGTCAAAGTCAGCCAAAGTCTTTTCTGTCAGGGAACCATCCTCACAGAAGCCCAGGAAGATCCATCAGAATTGGTTCTCACAATGGGTTGAGGCACACAAATTCTTTCCCACACCGGGGATACCAGAAGCTGCTGCATGCTCAGGTAAGCAACAAACCACCCCAAATGCCTGCTGAGGTGCACATCTGTGCAGGGGGCTCGGGAAAGCCTCTCAAGGGCTAAGGTGTCATCCATAGAGATCATGGTGCTGACTGTGTTGTGTGTGTGGTGGAAGCAGCTGCGGGGATAGGCTGCCTCCTCAGATTTAAGCAGTTTTAAGTCAGACATCTAAATGGGCCTCCTCCAGGTCCTATGTCACATTCCTTATCCATGAAGCGGAACGAACCCATGAATGTGATAAGATGTTTCTGAGAGCTCTTCCAAGGGATCAGCGAGCTCAAGGACAGATGAATTCACCCTCACATTGATGGTACAGTCCACCGGGTGGTTCAACCTTTCAGCAGCAACCATTCAACACAGAACAAGAGGAAGGATGAATTAAGAATCTATTGCAACAGTGCATCATGGAAGTGGTCAAAGGGCCATATTATGGGTCCATGGGCTCCCTCGCTGTATCATAGTTAAAGGCAGGTGAGAAGTTTCAAGCAATCCGCCTCCCTTTTACCCTAGGTGCAAACCAGCATCAATTTCACAGGGAGCAGTGCTCCATCCCAGGTGATTGCAGCGAGGGAATGCACTCACCTGCAGTAGAATGCATTTGGAGAGGAAGCTTCCTGGTACCCTTCAACCCTTCCCAAAAGGGCATCTGTGGTGGGCAATGAAGGTGGGAATAGGGCAACTGCCTTTGTGCCACCTTATTTGTGTCCCACAATCAGTGCACATCCTGATGGCTTCTTTACTCTTGCCCCTGTTTCTGTAATGTGGAATGGATGCAAAACCCAAATGTTCCATCATGATTGCACCAGTGCAAGATGCTCAACGGTCCTCTGAATATTACAAAAGAGATTGCACCAGAGTCTGAGGCCCCTTCTCAGAAACCAAAGCATTACTATTGCCTTCCAAGGGTACTCTGTATGATATGTCCCCAGATCTTGTCCTAACCTTTGTGGTGGTGAACCCAGGCAGCACCACCTCATGCAACATACAGGACATGGCATGCACTCAGGGTTCACTCACACTGCTGATCAGGATATATATATATCTGTGGTGTGACACAGCGTTCACTAGGGGTTCACTTACCCATGATCAGTATATATATCTGTGGGGTGACACAGGGTGAGCTCAGAGCTTACACACCCTCCTGATGTGGATACAGACCCGTGGCTTTGTCATAAGAAGCTCAGGAGGTCCACTCACCCTTCTGGTTGTGACACATACATGCGTCTGGTCACGACATGCATTCGACACACTCATTCTCCTGACTATGACAGATCCCTCCTGGGGGTTGTAACACAATGAAAGGAGTCCAGGGCAGGGTGGAGGGATACTCTTCACCTCCGTGTCTTTAGTGGGATCTAAACCTCCTGTCACCATGGTCGGGGGCAGTGTACATTCTATTACAAGACCGGAGGGTCGATGATCACACGTTCAAAGCCCAGCAACACTACAGCGAGACACATGTGCAATTGGTTTAAAATAAAATCACAAATGTAGATTTGTGAGGCCAACCCGCTGCTTTCAAAATGTCCTCAAGGCGACCCGAGGACACAAAAGCTTCAGGAAAGATAAAAGTATCTGTCCCAACATCACTCATCATCCATCTCACGCATCCGGACAAGGTGGAAGAAGGAACGGGCGGAAAAGGATTTTAACCCAAAGTAAGAGAGCATGCCGTCCCCCCAGGCCCAGGGTCGACCCACTGAGAAGCGCCCCTTTCACTCAGAGGATAACAGGTCAGGGTCAAACAGCTCTGACCTGCAAATCACGCCTTCTCTTCTGGACAACTCAGCCTCCTGTCCTTCCCTGATTGGTGTGGTGAGTACCATTAAATCAGATAATAGCACTGTTTAACATTTATAGTGCTTACAAACAGCAAGAGATGTGGTGTGAGGCGCTTTATAACAAAGAGCATAGACAAAGCCAACAATTCAGGCTGAGTGTGTGTATGTGATTGGTTGAGAGGATGAGGATGGTTAGATTTTTGTGTGACAACTGATGACAGCAAACATATTATTGGATAAGAGTGAGGATGGATAAACTAGTGATATTGTTAATTGACTGACGTGTGGGAGTGAATATGAATATATCAAGCCTTACGAATCTGAGGATGAATGAGTGAAGGACAGAATAAGGGCACTTGATGGATGGATGGAGGGAGGGATGGATGGACAGATGAATGGAAGGATGGGTGGGAGTACTAGTCTATAAAAAATGAGTGAGGATGTATGTTTACGTTTGATATTTTTTATGAGCGGGGTAAAAGTTAGGATAAGAGAAAGGATGAATGACTAGATATGAATGAGAGGGCAGAGAAATGAATATATGAGGGTGTAAATGAATGAATGAATGGTTAAAAAAGTGATTATATCCGTGTACGAAAGTCTGATGAATAATGGGCGAATGGACTAGCAAATGAGTGAGTATGTGTTGGACTTGTCCCTTTTTGCAGGATCATCCCCAATCTTTTTGCCTCCTTCCTCCTGTTTGTTCTGACCTATTTTTGTTGGCTATAGGACTCAGGGCACTTTACCACTGCTAACCAGCGCTAAAGTGCATATGCTCCCTGTGTAAATTGTATTGTTGATTGGCTTGTCCATGATTGGCCTACTTTGTTTAACAACAGCATTCTCACTGTTTTCTAAGACTCTTATTCTTTTAAAAATGTATATCTTGACTTGTGTATGTTGGATTTTTTTCGTTTTGGTCTTGTTTGATTTAGATAAATATTACCTATGTTTCTAAACTGGTGTAGTGTTTTCAATATATCACTGTGTGTGTTGGTAGAAATACTTTACACATTGCTTCTGAAGTTAAGCCTGCCTGCTCGTGCCAAGCTACCAAGGGGGTGAGGGGGATTAACTAATGGTGATTCTCCATTAACCTGACTAGAGTGAGGGTCCTTGCTTGGACAGGGGGTAACCTGACAGCCAACCAAAGACCCCATTTCTAACATTGGTGTTCAGCGGTGAGGATTGGGCTTGTATTTGTACTTGACACACAGTGATTAAGGGCCAGATGTAGCAAAGGTTTTTACCCATTCTGTTTCTATGGGAAAAAGTGTCTGTACATATGGCCCTAAGTGTACACTACTGTTTTCAGTGCAGACCATATTATATTGATGTCTATAATGACCCATATTATACCAGTACCAGTGCAAACATCACACCAGGGCTAGGTACCATGGTACCAAGAGTGCCTGCAATATGTCAAGAATGTCCACCATTTTAAATGTTTAGATGCAGGACTCTGGGATCCTTTCCGTAGAATCAGATGTGTGCTATCACTCATAAATCTGTATTTCGAGCAACACTCACAGTACCACTAATTAACGACTATCTACACAGGAGGGCAGAGAGTGTTCCTCTTACAGTCACAGAAAATTTATAACCCAAAACCTTCTCAAACTTGACATTATTCCCCTCAGTCTATAACTGTGCAGGACAGAAGCTGATTTCAGGGGAGTGGGTAAAGGTGTCATTGTCCAGCTCATATTCTGTGTTTATTCCACTTTGCATTTCACAATATTCTATCATGACTTATTCATTGACGTCACATGTCTTTTCATTGTATGCAATGCTTAGCGTTTTAAGATACATTATATATTAGCACCATCTGAAGTGTCCATCCCCCATTCGCTCCTGATTATCTGTGCTTTTGAAAGGTCTGTTTCATGATATGACTCATCACCCCAAAAACAGTACACAGTGCATGGTAATTTCTGTTTAGAATATGTTCATTAATATTTGATAAGAAAATGCAGTTAACATACAAAACCTTTACTGAATAGTGAGATGAATGACTGGATAATATAAATAGCACCTAGATGCCTTCGGGCATTTGTTTACGTTCTGTAAATTTCCTTTCAGATATAATGTGAAAAGTCTCCAGTATTTATAAAAATGAAAACAAATTGAAGAAAATAAGATTTGTTTTTTAATTGGGCTACTTAATAAAAATTTAAAGGAGTATATTATATACAAACTATTAATGCTAATACATGAAAATCATACATCATTAGATAAGCAAAATAAACAATAACCTAGTGATCTCCAAAAACTATAATGTTTAAGATAGGAGCTCAGGGGACACAATGCTAGTAGTCTGCCACCTTGTTATGTAAAGGTAATCCAAGCCCGCCATTGATGAAAGGATAATATTTTGGCATCTCTCCAATTAGAGGCTATGGATTGAAATTAGAAAGTCAAATAGACTGTAAACAAAAAGTGTTGTTAGCGAAAAATTGCTTATAGACTTTAGACTTTAGATGCAATATGACCAAAACTAGTAACAAATTTTAAACATAATTCAATTTCAGAGACTACAGTGTTCCGTAAGGCATTAGGAAAATACTTTAATATATAGTTAGATAATAATTCATATCCACCATAATCAGAATCAGATAAGTTATACTTTTTTGAATATCTGTGAAAGATACAAAATTCTAGCACCCATCCAGGATTTTTAATATGTAACATAAAGAAATAATTTGATTAAATGATTTGATCATAAAATAGCTCTCTTAGAATATTTTAATACCTGTATGATATAGAGTGCTATAATGTAAAAGAGCTTTTCATACTTTGTTGGGATGAAGATTTCTGGAATATAGTTTTGTTGTTAGAGATAGTTAGTAATGGAGGAATTGATAATGGATATGCAGCCTTTTGTTCACTAGTGTACCATGTAGGAATAGTGTTTTGTGAGTTAGAATCAAATCAAAGACGATGAAGTCAGCATGATAATCCTAAAGATCTGGAAAATCTCATCAACCACAAATTTTAGAACACTTGAGGTTGGGATCGCTGATTCTGGGAGCTTTGTGATTCCATACAAAAGGGGATATAGAGCGAAAAATCATGGAAAGCAAATTTAAAACCAGAGCTACAATAACCATTTTTATAGACTGAACTCCACCCGGCCAGCCTAAATGAAGAGGAGGAATTTCTCAGATTTGGTTCTAATTGTAGTAAGAACATCGTCACTGCTGAGTTTCTGTGTGAGTTAGGTAGTATTAGCAAAAAATATACATAAATAATTAAGTTTGTTTTAACACCTAATAATGCTGTATGGATGAATCATAGTAAGTGTACAGTAAACATTTAAAGGGGAAAATGATATTTTAGTTAAGTTGAAAGTATATCATGAACTCAATGAATTGTTGTTAATTATAGTCACTATGGGCAGGTGTGTTTTGATGGCAAGAACAAGCATTACTATTATTGAATGACAATATCTGCTGTGTATCAATACCCTGATCTATTGTTATAATAACTCTCTGTGGTTGGCAGGGTTCAAAGACGACACGAAGCTCTAGGTTAGCTTTCAGAAGTGATTTATTGAATACATTTTTGGAGTGAATAATGTGTCTTTTCCATTTTCTTGTACTGTTTTCTTTTATAGCTTCTTTGTCCTTTTCCTGGTTTTTCACCTCTTCTGTGGTCTTTTCTTCTCTTTTAGGGCTCCCAGAAAGCACATGTGTGGGGAAGAACAAGAGAAGTGTCGGTAAGTTTCTTTTCTCTTTTCTACAGCTTCTTTTCCTTCCTTCTCTGTTGTATCGTATGTCTCTCTCTCTCTCTCTCTCTCTGATGCGGTGACAAACGTTTAATCTCTATTTCTCTCTTTCGGTTGTTTCTTTACTTTATAGTGTGCTGTGTCTTTTTTCCACTGCTATGACCTTCTGCTATACTGTCTTTTCCTTAACTCGCCTCATCTCTCTTGTCTCTTTCTTGGACCTCTCTTTTTTTATTTATTCCTTCTACAAACAGCTCATTCTCCCTCCTTTCCTTGCTAAGCTGTGGCCTAGATCATTTCCAATGAGAACCTTCCTCCAAGTGATACAATTACTGGGGTGCTTTGTCCTATAGCCTTATCGTATTCCTGCATGTTCTTTTGTTGCAGGTAAGCCTTTCCAATGGACCTTAGTCCCCTCACCTTTATTTATTACTTTTATTATTAGCACAACCACCCACTCCCCTCCTTGCTCTTTCTTCCCGACCCTCTGGTGCCCATCAGTGGGGTGTTAAAACGCACCTGAGTGTGCCACACTTCTCCAGAAGCGTGGCTGGGGTTACTCCTTTCGCCTCCCGGGTCGCCACAAGGTTCGTTCCACCGCCTGCCTCCTCTTCATCTTCTTGCTTCGTTCGTGGTCGTGACCGCTCTCCGTCAGCGCTGTTCTCCTCCGCCTCCCGGTTGCGCGCCTCTCGTATCCAGGACGCTGGCTTTTCACCTCCTCGGGGTCCCGCGCTTCCTCTTCCTGGTCCCACTGTCACAGTCATCCGGCTCAGCTGATTAGTTCCTGCCCCAGGAAGTTTCAGAGCACCTGGGGCAGTGTCAGCACTAGTTGGTTTTGTGAACGGGCTGCCTCGGGTCGGCCCGTCACATACACTCCACCTAGTGAGCGGCTGATAGAGATGCTCCGAAGTTTGATAGTGTGATAAAAAGTCAGCATTTGCCATGAGGGAACCCGGGGAATGTCGTATCTGAAAGGAATAAGGCTGAAGTGAGAGGAACCATCGGAGAACACTGGGTTGGCATCCTTATGTTGGGCAAGCCAGGTAAGGGGACCATGATCAGTCACTAAGGTGAAAGTTCAGCCCGCTAAAAAATAGCACAGGGATTCCACCGCACATTTGATAGCCAAACATTCCTTCTCTAATGTGGGGTAATGTAGTTCCCGTGGATGTAGTTTCCGACTAATGTATACGACGGGGTGCAGGGTCCCATCGTCTTGTTCTTGTGAAAGCACGGCCCGAGACCTACATCTGAGGCATCGGCTTGCACGATAAAGGATTTCTGGAAATCCAGACAACACAACAGTGGTCCAGAGGTCAAAGCGGTCTTTAGCGTTTCAAAGCTCTGTCGTTCTATATCTGAGAGAGAGGGGTAAAGTGTTTGGACGTGATTTCCGTAAGAGGTCCAGCTATGGTGGAAAATTGGGGTATAAATCGTCTATAGTATCCTACGAGTCCCAGGAAAGCTTGTACATCTTTCTTTGTGCGGGGAAGGGTGATCTTGGTGATGGCCTGTATCTTCTCAACCTGGGGTCTAACCTGCCCTTCTCCAAGTATGTATCCCAAATATTTAATCATAGTGTGTCCCAACCCGCATTTCTCAGGATTAGCTGTGAAGTTGGCTTCTCTTAGGGCCTGTAGGATGGTATTTAAGTGTTTTAAGTGGTCTTCCCAGGTCATGCTGAATACTACGATATCATCGATATATGCTGCTGCATATTGATGGTAAGGTCGCAATATCCTGTCTATAAGTCTCTGAAAGGTGGCTGGGGCCCCATGCAGACCAAACGGAAGGACTGTGAAGTGATAAAGACTGGATGGAGTAGCAAATGCGGTCTTTTCTTCATCTTCCGGTCGTAATGGTATTTGCCAGTACCCTTTCATTAGGTCTAATGTGGACATATAACGAGGCTGACCCAGCCTATCGAGTAGCTCGTCTATGCGGGGCATGGGATATGTGTCAAACAGTGATAGGGCGTTGACGTGTCTGAAGTTAAAACAAAAGCGAGTGCTTCCATCTGGTTTTGGTACTAGTACCACAGGTGAACATCATGGACTAGTGAATGGTTCAATGATGCCTGCTTCTAGCATAGTTTGCACTTCTTGTTCTATAATTTTCTTTTTCGCCTCTGGAATACGATAGGGCCGCTGTCTAGCTATACTGTCGGATTTAATACGAATAGCATGCTGTACTAATGAAGTTCGTCCCGGATACTTTGAGAACACGTCTCAGTTGTTATTGACCAATTTACTGAGTTGCAGAAGATGGGGGTCTGGAAGCGTGGGGTTTATTTGAGGGACAGGGTCATCATGTGGTGGGCCAGCGGGGAGGGACGGAAGGGGAATCTCATTGTTTGTCTCCTGTACGATATACATGAAAGGCTGTTCATTTGTAGGTTCCTGCCATTTTTTTAACAGAATGATGTGATCTTTTTGTTCCCTTCCCGAACCCTGGGGCATGGCTAGTCTATAGGTGGTGGGATTGATCTGTTCTAGGATCTCATAGGGGCCCTGCCACTGGGTTAATAGTTTATTGTCGCAGCTGGATAAGAGTACTAAGGTTTTGTCCCCTACCTTCAGACTTCGATATGCACTTTTAGCATCGTACAACTGTTTTTGTTTGTTTTGTGCCTCTCTTAATGTAGTGTGGGCCTCTTCCCATACCATGTGGAGGTTTTCTCTTAGTTCTCGGGTACATGTTAAGAGGTCTTTAACTTCTTCTTCTGATTCTTCCCATTGTTTGGCCAACATTTCTAAAAGGGTACAGGGCTGTCTCCTGACTAACAGCTCAAAGGGGCTATGTCCTGTGAATGTCTGAACATGGGTGCGTATGGTATAGAGCACTAGGGGTAGTTTATTTTCCCAATCTTTTCCCGCTTCGGAAATACTCTTTCGTAGTAGTGATTTAATGGTCTTATCATATCTTTCCACTAGACCGCCTGTCTTGTAAACTGAAGTCCTTATTTGTTTAACCCCTAGGGAACGACATACTTCTGCCATAAGTCTTGACATAAATGGCGTCCCTTGATCTGTGAGAATTTATTTAGGAAACCCCACTCGGAAAAAAAATTCTATCATTGCCTGGGCAAGGGTTTGTGTGTGCATACTGGGAATTGGGATGGCTTCAAGATAACGAGTCGCGTACTCAACTAACACAAGGATATAATGACGTCCTCTTACTGAAGGAGTCAGGGGCCCTACAATGTCCATCCCTATTCTAGTAAAAGGGGTTTGTATAATGGGAAGAGGTTGGAGGGGAGCTGGACGGTGCGGAGAGGGATTCAGGAGTTGACATTTTGGACATTCAGAACAATGCTTCCGAATATCTCCAAACACGCCAGGCCAATAAAACTGCCGCAATACTGCTTCATCTGTTTTCTCTCTCCCCATATGTCCTTCCCCATTGCCACCATGGGCTAATTGTAGGACCTGCTGTCTATGGATTTGTGGTACCACTAACTGTAATACTCTTTCCTCTAAGGCAGAGGTGTTTCTATACAATAAATTGTTTTTTACCAGGAATTTGGGACTTACCACATGTTCATCCCGGTGTAAGGCTTGGTGCCATGCATGTTTCAGTGTGGGATCTTCGTGTTGACATTGTCCAAAGTCTCCCGTGATGGTGCAGATGATGGTTGGGTTTTTTTTGGGGCATCCATTTCCGGGATCCTGAGATTGATGGTACCTTTGCCGTTGCTCTCGCTTTCTACTGAGTTTGACCCGTGGTGTTTTATTCTCTTCCTCGCTGTCCCCAAAAGGGACCTTCTCCCACCATGCATTATTGACCTGTTCTTGTCCTGCTCTTTCCAGGAGAGAGGTAAGGTCCCCATAATCCGTACAGAGGATGAGATCTTCTCTCAGATTTGGAATCACCCCCACTATTATTGTCTCGTCCTCTCCTTTCCAATTAAGGCGTACCGTAGCCACGGGATAGGGTTGTTGATCTCCATGTACACATGCTATCAACACCTGACTCTGCTGGTTCCCTTTTCCAGGTAGGACCAAATTCTGTCAGATCACGCTTTGACTGCACCCAGAATCTACGAGAGCTGCCCTTTCTATCTGATTGAGTAGGACTGTTAGAGTATAGGTTGGTCTCTTACCTCCGGACCATAGTACTCGTCCTTTCATCAGCCCTATTTCCATCAGCTCTTCCAGAACTTTTTTTAATAGATAGTGACGAGCAAAATGCCCCGATTCTGAACAATGATAACATTGGGGCCCTGTAGTTGGATAACTTGAAACTGCAGACGTCATAGGGAGAGACCGATCAGGTCCATGCATGGTCTTAGGTCGATGGGTTATACTCTTGGCGGGGGATAGTCGGGCAGGAGGGAGATGTCTACCAGGAACATTACGAAAATCAGGTGTCCGGTGGTAGGCACAGGTTAGGTCTACGGCAGTCTGGTTAGTTAACCCTGGGTGTTGTCTAACCCAGTTCCGTGTGCTGGGTGGTAGAGCGTCCAGATATTGTTCAAGGATAATGGTATCGAACATTTCCTCCCTAGTAGTTTCTGTGGGGTGTAACCATTTCCCCTCAGCATGGTGCACCCAGTAATATAAGGTGCGGGGGGTTTCTTGGTGTTGCCACTTTGTCTATCGAAACTTTGTTCTATAGTTCTCGCTATCCAATCTGATGCGTTCCAGGATAGCCTTTTTCACTTCAGTATAAGGAATGGTTCCTCCTGGGTTAATTGCCTGATAGGCGGCTTGTTACTGTCCAGTAAGTAACGGGGCTATATATTGTCCCCACTTCAGGCCAGTTAGCAGTACTGGCTACCCTTTTCGAAATTAGTAAAAAAGGAATCTGCATCCTCCTGTTCTTGATATCTTTGAAGCACACTGCTAGGTACGTTAGGATGGACTTTTGTGTGGGTAATGGTATCAGTAGTTTTCCCAGGGCTGTTTCATGAACCAACTGGTTGTTGGCTATTATGGTTGCTTGGCTTTTTAGTGCCGTTTGTAAGGCCTCTCATTCCTCCTTAGCCTCTTTAAGCTGTTGCTCCCAAACTATTTGTAGGGGGCGTTGCCCTTCGGCTAACTGGGCAATCATGTCCGCCAAGGTGGGTTTCTTCTCCATGTCGTCAGTGGTCCTTCTTAAATCCCACTTATGGTTGGCCGGGTTCAAGGACGACACAAAGCTCTAGGTTGGCTTTCAGAAGTGATTTATTGAATACATTTATGGAGTGAATAATGTGTCTTTTCCGTTTTCTTGTACTGTTTTCTTTTATAGCTTCTTTGTCCTTTTTCCTGGTTTTTCACCTCTTCTGTGGTCTTTTCTTCTCTTTCAGGGCTCCCAGGAAGCAAATGTGTGGGGAAGAACAAGAGAAGTTTCGGTACGTTTCTTTTCTCTTTATGCCCCTTTTCCTTTTCTTCCTTTATGCCTTCTTTTCCTTCCTTCTCTGTTGTATCCTATGTCTGTCTCTCTCTCTCTGATCCGGTGGCAAACGTTTAATCACTGTTTCTCTCTTTCTGTTGTATCTTCGCTTTATAGTGTGCTGTGTCTTTTTTCCACTGCTATGACCTTCTGCTAAACAGTCTTTTCCTTAACTCTCGTAATCTCTCCTGTCTCTTTCTTGGACCTCTCTCTTTTTATTGATTCCTTCTGCATACAGCTCCTTCTCCTTCCTTTCCTTGTTAAGCTGTGGCCTAGATCATTTCCAATGAGAACATTCCTCAAATTGATACAATTATTGGGGTGCTTTGTCCTATAGGCTTATCGTATTCCTGCATGTTCTTTTGTTGCAGGTAAGCCTTTCCAATGGACCTTAGACCCTTCTCCTTTATTTATTACTTTTATTATTAGCAAAACCACCTACTCCCCCACTTGCTCTTTCTTCCCTACTCCTCCCGTCTTCCCGACCCTCTGATGCCCATCAGCGGGGTGTTGAAATGCACCTGAGTGTGCTACGTTTCTCCAGAAGCGTGGCTGGGGTTCCTCCCTTCGCCTCCCGGGTCTCTGTGAGGTTCGTTCCACCGCCTGCCTCCTCTTCGTCTTCCTGCTTCGTTCGTGGTCGTGACTGCTCTTCGTCAGCACCGTTCTCCTTCGCCTCCCGGTTGGGCGCCTCTCGTATCCAGGACGCCGGCTTTTCACCTCCACAGTTTCTCTTACCTGAGAAAAGATTCTTTGACCCTCAGTTTAAATGTGAAGAACATCCCAGTGACCTGAGAGAAAGAGGATGTGGCTTCTTCGCCATTTCTATAGGAGAATAAATACCTAGATAGTAAAATATGAATTCCAGAATATGTATCCTGGAAAACTGCTTAATATCTATTTATAGCTTTCTCTTACAATTCCATCATTCGATTGGACAGCAAACATAAAGTAATCATTAACAAGTACTGGAAAAGCCAACAGGTCACGCCTAAGCGAGCTCTAATAGTTGTTTTATTTTTCAAGCAGTGATGGGGTCAGCGCATCATCCTGTGATTCTGGGCAAACGACGTAATCTCCCTGCATCTCAAAAAATGAATGTGAACTTGTGTAATGTAACCGGTGCTCATGTAAAGCACTCCAGTACCTTTGGATAAGGTCGATATTGTAGCAGTTGCAGCAGAAGTTGTGGAAATAGCAGGCGTGTACATAGGAGCAGTCGGGCAGATGGGAAAGAGAGAAAGAAAGAAAGGAAGAGAGAAAGAAATAAGGAAAAATGGTAGAACATATTAAGAAAGACGAAAACAAGATGGGAGAAATGTAGCAAAGAATGTCATAAGCATGAAAAAGAGAAATAGAAGCAAAAGAGCAATTACAGAAAGAAAGAAAAACGGAAAAAGGGAGTGAAAGAGCGGAATAAAATCAGTGAAAAAAGAACCAAAGGGATATTTTTCTTCCCCTCTAGTGTAGATCAGTTACTTGCTATTACACAACGAGTTCAATTATTAATTTAAGTTATAATATTTAATGTCTATTTCTTTAAACCACACATTTACATAGAATATGTTTGTAAGACCCTGCTGGAAAAAGTGCATTCTTAAATAAAATATATGCCATTTCACCAAAAACTACAATTAATGAACTGGAAAGCAAAGAAATGCCTGGAACCCCATTGAAATGCAGGACTTTGGCAATAACAACACCAAAGTTATGGCAAAATGGCAATTGAGATTCTTTGTAAACAAATGCTTGGGTTGCTGCCGGGTGGAGAGAAGGCAGCACCCCCCCCCCCCAGTATGAGTGGGTTAACAATGGATCAATGGGTGACCTGTGATGGCAGTAATATGAATATTTAATTAGGAAAACAGCCTCCTGTTCCCTATGAGTGCATGTCTGTGTGAGGGGGCAGCTCCGCATTAATTCTTAATGTCCCCCACTGGTGCTCTTTGCTTCGCGTGCCAGAAGGCGTAGGGTCTCCCATGACCACCTCAATGCGCCACACTGGTCGTCATTCAGGGAGGAGGAAAAGAAAGGACATCCCAATAATGTAGCAGCGTTACATTGCGTTGTCTCCCCTGATTAATGTGCAAATCGGTGACATCTCAAACTATTGTCACAATGTGCGCCGGTCACCCTTTTCATATTTGTTTTTTGGTATTTAGGAGAAGGCAAAAAAGTGCTCTGATTTTTGACCTTTCACAAATGTAAATCTGTCAGAAATATTGTTGTAACCGAACATTATCTTCATACGTATTTTAACCATTTTGTCCCAACAGGGATGATGCTGGCTTAACATACTCAGGCAAATCACTTAATCTCCCCTTGTCTAAAAAACATGAATGTGAACTTGTGTAATGTAACTCATGACTAGCACTCCAATGTCTGCAGGTGGGACAAGTTTACGCTGTATAAAACATCCCAAAAAAAGAAATAACACCCCAATCACAGTGCGAGCAGCGGATTGATACTAATTAATATGAATCACTCTGTACTTGGTCCATGCTCCACTGAAAGAAAAGTGACACCTGTGAATTAGAAGGCAGCAGTCCCAATGAATGGTAAGAAATGGACGGACCAAAGAAGAGAGATAATGATGCCAACAAATGGTACGTAATGGGCGGCAGCAAAGAATAGTGATAATCATGCCAATAGAAGGTAAGTAATGAGCAGGAGCAAAGAAGATTGATCATTAGGCTGATAAATGCTATGTAATGGCCAGGAGCAAAGAAGAGTGATAATGAGCAGGGCAGGGCAAGATGAAAGAAGAGTGATAATGATGCCAATGAATGATAAGTAATGGGCGGGAGAAAAGAAAGAGTGATAATGATGCCAATGGATGGTAAGTAATGGGCAGGAGCAATGAAGAGTGATAATGATGCCAATGATAATGAATGACACTCTAGCCCCTCTCCAGCTGATATCGGCCAAATGCGTACCTAAGAAAGCCAGCTGGTTCACCACCGAACTTCAAGAATCAAGCATACCTGCAGACCGTTAGAGAAATCCAGTGAAGTCATCACCTCTTTCATAGTCTCAACCGCAGCCCACCGATGAAAAATCAAAAACGCAAGGAAGGATGCACTCCGGGAGCGCAACAACTCCTCTGCCCACAACTTGAGGGAACTCTTCTCAGTCATCGAGTTCACAGATCCCCTCTCCAAAGCCACCAGTATCTCCCCATCACAGGACCTTTGCGATAAACTTGCCTCCTTTTTCCACCACAAGATACAGGACATCTACGACAGCTTCCTCCTGTAAAATCCTGGCACCGGAACCTGCGACCGACCCACCCACCCAGACCCTCTATGGCTGGTCCACACTCACCACAGAGGAAACAGTCAACACCATGAACAGCACCCACTCTGGAGCCCCCTCGGACCTCTGCCCTCACCACATATACATCAGAGCCAGCTCCTCCATCGCCCCCGAGCTCCGTAACACAATCAACTGCTCTATCAGCATGGGCACCTTCCCTGAGGACTGGAAACACGCCGAAATAGGCTGTCTCCTGAATAAACCTTCGGCCGACCCATAAGAACTAAAGAGTTTATGGCCCATCTTGCTGCTACCCTACCCTGCCAAAGTACTAGAGAAAGCAATCAACGCACAACTACAGAATTTCATCTAGGCCAACAACTCCCTGGACAGCTCCCATTCCGGCTTCTGCAGCAATCACAGCATGGAGACAGCACTCCTGGCAGCCACCGACGACATCCGATTACTCCTAGACCATGGCCACACCTCAGCACTCATACTCCTCAACCTCTCAGCAGCTTTTGTCACGGTCTCCCACAGCACTTTCCACACCAGACTCCACAACATATGATTCCACGGAAGAGCCCTGGAATGGATCCACTCTTTCCTGTCAGGGAGGACGCAGAGGGTCAGACTCACACCCTATACTTTCAGACCCACAGGAGTCAACTGCGGAGTCCCCTTAGGAACCTCACTGAGTCCATCACTGTTCAACGTATACATGGCCCCTCTTGCTGCCATTGCCAGAAGCCATGGTATGAACATCGTGGCATATGCCGATGACACACAACTCATCATTTCCATCACCGAAGACCCAGACACAGCCAAAAGGAACTTTCACTCAGGAATGGAAGCCATTGCCACCTGGATGAGAGAAAGCTGCCTCAAGCTCAACTCCTACAACACCCCCCTGCACCGACTGAGCACGCCTGCAACTTAGGAATCATCCTCGACTCCTCCCTATCCATGACCTGCCAGGTAAACTCTGTTGCCACCTCCCACTGGCACACACTCCGCAAACTTCGGGAGATCTTCAGATGGATCCCAGCAGGGCAGTCACCCATGCCTTAGTCACGAGCAAGCTCGACTACGGCAACGCCCTCTACGCCGGCACCTCAACTAGGAACATCAAAAAACTTCAACTCATCCAGAATGCCGTCCCCAGACTCATTCTGGACCCCCCTCGCCGAGAACATATCTCCCAACACCAGAGGACCCTCCATTGGCTACCGGTCGAGAAGCAAATCACCTTCAAGCTTCTCAACCACATGTACAAGGCCATACCTGAACCACTGCATCTCCTTCTACACCCCCACCAGATGCCTTCACTCTGCCCAGATGGCCCTGGCCATCATCCCGCGCACCCGCAAAACCACCGCCTGAGAATGATCTTTCACCTATACTGCAGCAAACAGCTGGAACAACCTCCCCCTGCACCTCGGACAAAGCCCATCGCTCACAATATTCAGGAAGAACCTCAAGACGTGGCTCTTTGGATGAGGCCCCTCCCCCACTGCCAGCACCCTGAGACCCTCAGGGATGAGTAGCCACGCTTAAAAAATATTGATTAATTGATTGAATGAATGATAAGTAATGGGTGGGAGCAATGAAGAGTGATACTAATTGAAATAAATCACTCTGACTTGGTCACTGACTGGAGGCTCAAACTTAAAACCACATAAGAAAAACATCTCATTTAGACGAAATCAAGGTCAGACTGGGTCAAAAAATAGGACCAGTTACCACAGTAAACGTGGTCCCAACTAGCAAAGCAGATAGCTGAAAAAGTGGTAATATCAGGAAAAACAGTTGCCTAATTGCCAAGAAACTGGTGCCTGATTGCTCTTCAGGTCAGTCTCACCCACAATGAGATGAAATGAAAACAGTGTATTGTGGTCAGAAATCCCACATCTGGAGATGTCTTGTTCATGTGGGTGTGTGGAAGAATACTGTTTGCTACGGTGCGGGAGCTTCTTGTGAGCATCCTGCGTCTGGCTGGCATGGCTGCGCCCCCTCAGGAGGGGTTTAACCGCAAGCTCCATGACTGCCCGTAGACAGACAGACTGTCCCATAGACTGACTCAATGACCCCCAGGGGTGTAGGAGACAATAACTGTCTGGGGGCAACAGCGACAGCCTTGGGGACTTTCCAGTTGATCCTATACAAATTGCCAGTTGTTTGCGAAATGCAGGCTCCGATAAATGTACACAATCATATAGCTTGGAGGTGAAATAGGGAGAAAGGAAGGCGTGTTGTCACATTTGGAAAGTTTATTTTATTGTTATTTACATTCACAAAGTATTTAGACCAAATGTGAAAAAAACATGTTGATTAACCTACGTCTTCATGCAGCAGGGAAATAAAGGCAGGAGGGGAAAAGAAAGAACAAACCCTTTGTGCCCCACACCCACCATGCCCCCCACCTCATGCAAACTAAAACCGCACTGGAGAGATCAAAAGCGATCAGGTGCGACAATTGTGAACTGTGCTCTGAAACCTTAGTTCTAATAACACATCTGCTCCTCTGTGCGATCTCCGGCAGCTCAGCTCCACATCACTCAAAACTGCAGCATTTACATTGAGGAAGCTCTTGGTGTTACAGGCTATTTAATGCATAGGATTCTGTGATCCCTGCGCAAACGACTCCTTAGTTTAACTTGAAAATCTAATGTCCCACTCCGTCTGACCCAAGACCTCCATCCTGAGCGTTCCCACATCTTCAACGCCGTCTGTTCAGCCCCCATCCCGCCCCCTCTCATGTTTCCCTTTTCAGCTCATGATGACCGCCAGACTCTTCAGCCCCCATCCCGCCCCCTCTCATGTTTCCCTTTTCAGCTCATGATGACCGCCAGACTCTTCAGCCCCCATCCCACCCCCCCTCATGTTTCCCTTTTCAGCTCATGATGACCGCCAGACTCTTCAGCCCCCATCCCGCCCCCTCTCATGTTTCCCTTTTCAGCTCATGATGACCGCCAGACTCTTCAGCCCCCATCCCGCCCCCTCTCATGTTTCCCTTTTCAGCTCATGATGACCGCCAGACTCTTCAGCCCCCATCCCACTCCCTCTCATGTTTCCCTTTTCAGCTCATGATGACCGCCAGACTCTTCAGCCCCCATCCTGCCCCCCTCATGTTTCCCTTTTCAGCTCATGATGACCGCCAGACTCTTCAGCCCCCATCCCGCCCCCTCTCATGTTTCCCTTTTCAGCTCATGATGACCGCCAGACTCTTCAGCCCCCATCCCGCCCCCTCTCGTGTTTCCCTTTTCAGCTCATGATGACCGCCAGACCTTGTGACTCACATCTCTAGTGGCTTCCGTCACACGGTCGCCCACTAACGAGCCGCCATCTCATGGTGTCGGGAAAAACGTGCTGGAAACCTTTGTAAACAGCTCTTTCCAGCTCGTTTTAGGAAGCTTTGAACAGCCCCTTGAATGAAAAGAACCAGGCATTGTTCTAGAGGAGGGTGTTGGGGCACCGGGCAGGGGCAAAAGTGTCTCCTATGGTTTCTCGGCACAAGGCCACGCCGTCTCCAAGGCCTCATTCCCTTTCACACTATAACTGCGTTGTTTCGGTCGGCAGGTCTGTCTGTCTTAAGAAGACATGAAAGCACACAGTGACGTGCAGAGGAAGGGGGGCTGATAAGTAGGGTGACTGTATGTCCCGGAGTTGCCGGGACAGTCCCAGTTTTTCACCAGCAGATTTCGGGAAATTTAGCTCATGTCCCGGTTTTTATAGTGGGTCGACTGAAAATGGTGGGGGGTGCATTTGTATTTGTTTCAAAGCCAAGACAGAATCTGTTACTGGCTTTAAATATAGTGAGGGGAGGTTAATAAAAGTGGTGACCGATGATCTGATGTAATTCTGACACCTAAGGACAGACATATCAAAGGGTTTTACCCATTCGGTGTCTATGGGCAAATGTGTTCGTCCATATGGCCCGTCGTGCATAAACAGTTCCTCTGCAGCCTCCACGGTACAGCACAGGTTATTCAGATGTGTGGCCTCTTTCTACAGATGTTGCAGCGCCACCTAGTGCACAAGCAGTTCCTCTGCAGCCTCCACGGTGCACAACAAGATGGTCAGACAGAGGGTCTGCTGGTACAAATGTAGGGTCTTAGCAGATGACATCCAGACACCCGCAGGGATCCTCCTCCGATGTAGACGCAGTCCCCGACGTCTGTTATTGTACATCTGGGAAGAGAGAGAGAGAGAGACAGGTCCAGAGTTAGACAGTGTGAGACAGAAAAATAACTCACTGCAGCTGGTGTGAGACATGAAACGATAAACAAATGAGAGACACTGGGGGTGAGGTCAGTGGTGGAAATGCGTGAGAAGGTATTTGTAGGGAGTGACTCCATGCACAGGGAGAGTGAGAGGAGGCACAAGCGGTTATGTATGGGCAATGAGGCCATGCACACGGTGTTATGTGTAGGGAGAGAAGTCATACAAAGGGACTGATTTATAGGGAGTGAGTCCAGGTAGCGGATGCTATGTATGGAAAGTGAGGCAATGCACAAGGAGTTATCCATAGAGAGTGAGTTCATGCACAGGGAGTGGAATCATGCTTAGGGTGTTACTTATGAGTATCAGAGTTAGGAATGAAATGTGATCTAGAGGACATGAATCCATCAGAGCTCATGTCCTGGAACTGGGCTCACTGCTGGTCTACAGCCATGTGCAAGAGAGTGACTCATTTATAACCCAAGAGCTGTGATGACAAATCTATGCAGGGCAAGAGATAACATAACCTGTACTTTTAAAGTTACGTTAACCCTGTGGCATCGTGGCCTTTACTAACTGATGTTTATTTCTATGCAACTCATGAGACTCATTTTATTGACCTCAGAATGATGAAAGGCTGAATGGACCAGCCCAGATTCCGACTGTGCCTTTGAGGTTGTAACACAGATCCTGAGGGGTTGCATCAGTCCATTGAGTCACAGGATCCACTAGATTAAATGGAAATATAACTCAGTCAGGAGAGCATTTGCTCTTGTATCAAGAACAGAGTTCTAAATCATGCTTAGGGAGAGCTATCAGTGCTGGAAATGCAATTACATACAGAGCGTCGGGATAGAAAAGTCCCTCGCATGGTGATGGACGTCTACCCGTGTGCTGAGTGCCCCAGCCGCATAGATGTCTGGATCCCTGGTGCAGTTCTTGTCAAGGGTGAACACCACTCATGTGTGTGCGCCATGGCATAGGCCTGTCTCATGGATTGCAGTCTTGTTGGAACAGGATGAGCTGAAACAACAAGTGAAGTGCCCCGCTCCCATGGGGGCAGAGCACCTTTGTGGACTATCAAGTCAAATTTCCCCTTGAGAATTCAACATTCCACACTCATATGTCGCTGAGACCGCTCACTATCAAAATCATGCAGCGCTCTATTTATCACACAATGGAAGCAAGATTAGCACAACATAAGCATCAGATTGTAAAGAGCTTCAATATCAAATATGCCAAAACACATCCACTGTTTTAATAGATAAATGAGGATATAGCATTAATCATCTGGTTGTCAGCTGACGACTTCTAGAACTAGTCTTGGCAGTAATTAAAAACATAAACAAGTGCAGCGCAAACAATAACAAAAACATATTGAAAAACAAATGATTAAAAATATACAACATACATTTTGTATGTAATCTGATGAACTTTGGGATGCAATAGATGATTATGCTGCCCTTGGCTCCATAGATTGTAGGTTTCTGAGTTCAGTACACTAAAGTACAGAAGCGTAGTATCCCTTCCCAAGACGCCTTCACTCGGCTGCCTCAATACTTCCGTTTACGCCCCCTTGGCATCAGGGCTTCCTGTCGTATCTCCCACATTTACAATTCATTTACAATTCATTTACAATTCATTGCCTGTTTCACTGCAATCAGCTCTTAATGTGGAAAGCTGATTTATACTCTTGGGGTTCCTCACTCTCTGATCCAGCACCAAGAGCCCCTGAGGTGTGAGGTTGTCCAAGAAATCTCAGACACCAATGCACACATGCCTGCTGGGACATCCCACACACTGGCCATCGTGGCAGAGCTGTACCCCAACTCTTGAGCAGCTCCTATCGCAGGTTGACTTCAGATCCTTGGAAACGCCACAACCCACGGACCACAAATAGAAATATATCCAGTTAGTGCCCTGCCTGTGGAGCCAACTAGGATGCCACTTTGGTACATACAGGAATCCCCTATGTGACACTATTTGATGCTCTGAGGCATCCTTAGGTTGGTATAACACATTTTTACAATATAACACCATCCCAACTACATGCATACCACTACTATCTCAGCTGCATGATGGATGGGCGAGAATCTTGCAAAATGAATATAAATGATTGCGATTGGAAAGAAATACTTGAAGATCCCGATGTGGGGGGAGGAGGGTCATGGAATCCCAAATTAAATTTTGCTCATTTAAAACAATTCATGATTGGTGCAGGACCCCACAAAAAATGTGTGCAGGAGGCCTCCTCCACCACTCCAAATGTTGGAGGTGTGACCAGGTGGTTTGTGACATAGTACATACCCTACATGCCTGTCCACACAAGGCCTATGGAATAGTATAGGGAACACGTCATCGAGACTCTTGAGATCCCAGTAACATTATCACAAAACCTGATCATGTGACGGACATGATTGACCTCCCTTCTATGCAATCCATGATCTCTCCAGCACTCACTACAGCCAGGAATTGCACCCTATGCCACTGGCGATCACCTCACCTACCACCCATGACAAGTGGACAGGTCAAATGTACAAAACTGCCTCGCAAGAAAGACCCTCATATACAAAGTACAGGATAGAACAAATGTCTATTTACAGATCTGGATAGCCATTTCTAGACAGTAGTACTTGAGATGCATCGATAGGGTGGCACCCCGCGAGACTGGCCAGTAGTGCACCTCAGAACCCCTTAAACTGCCCCCCACCACCTATTACAATCCACCTCCCCCCATTGACTTTCACCTGATGTGGTTGCGCACACCACATAGAAAGTGCATACAAATCCAATGCTGCCCACAGTTCCTTATCGCCTCCACTGGGGCCACGCCCACCTTTACACTGATTATTTATGAGTATTTTTCACATTTTGTTTCTTTCTTTTGTTCTATTTCTCTGGCCTTGTTCTTATTTGTTTTGTAAGAATGATGCTCATGAAAGTCTCAAAATGCTAATGTTTCAATCTTCCTTTATCATATATCAGTTATCCTATATTACTATGACCATGTCACAATGTCATGTACCTCTCGGATGTCAGTTTATTCATCAGTTCAGAGGATGTTGTCCATCATTGCTTTGCCTTGCTGCTTCTGGTTCTTCCTGAATTGTTGTCATACCAGTCTACTGTATTGAAAACACTCCCTAGATTGTCTTATTGAACACGGACCAATCTTGTGTTGTTCTGCAAAGCTTTATAACATTTCTGACAACAATGGCCAAGGACACTGTGTATGTCCCCAGTGCATCATGAAAGTATGCATAAAATCATAGAAACTCAAATGCATGTGTGGGAAGAGGGGGTCTTCTTGTCTAAGTATGCTTCTGTCCATGTATCGGAGTGGGTGGCTGCTCTATGCAAACCCCTGTCCGTATACTCACACAGATGGGGACATGTTGTTGCTGATGTAAGAAACCCCAGTGTCTGAACACACATGGGTGGGGAGGTGATGCTGCAGCTGTAAGCAGACCCTGACGCCTGTACTCATATGGGGTCAGCTGTAAGCAGACCCTGACGCCTGTACTCATATGGGGTCAGCTGTAAGCAGACCCGGTGCTTCTACCCACATGGGTGAGGAGGTGGTGCTGATGATGTCATCAGACCCCGGTGCCTGTACCCTTGTGGGTTGCAGCTGTAAGCAGACCCTGGTGCCTGTGGTCCATGAGTTCCAGGTGTAAGAAGACCCCGGTGCCTGTACCCACATGGCTTGAAGCTCTAGGCAGACGAGGGTCCTTGTGATCCATGAGTTGCAGCTGTAAGTCAACCCCAGTGCCTGTACCCACATGGGCGTGGAGGTGGTGCTGCTGATGTAGCTCTGACATGCATTGAAGGTCAGATTAACAGATATAAAATTTTCAGCTTTTCTGCAAGATCAGATTGAGTCCTGCCTACCTCCTTTGATGTGTATTGTTCAACCTCTCAGTGCCTTGGAGAATAGGATCCACCCTCATGCTACACGGAGCCAATCAGCGGGCTCAGATGGCTGCATCCCTGCCATCCTATCTGCCTCCTCCCTGGTCCCTGGCCTGTGGACTCTGCACCCTTGGGGAGCCTTCTGTGCACTTGTGAGCTAGCAGCACTGCTGCTCCGGTTCTGTGCTTTGCCTGGCCACCGCCAGGGCTGCTCCAGGAATGGGCCTCAGCCTTGGTGCCTCTCGCACTCCAGACACTCAGTTCTATCAGACAAACCTCTATGTCTCCTACTTCCAGAGTTTGTTGTCTGTGCCTCGTGCCTGCTGCAGACTTCATCTCTGTGGAGACAGAGGTTACTGCAGAATGCCACTCTCCTGCCTGGACATGCCAGCCTTCCTCCCTCCCTGCCACCCTAGATCTGGCCAGGCCAAGCACTGCAGCTGACTTCATGATGATCTCTAACCATGTCTGACACCTTCTGCCAGTGCTGAACCATGTCTGAAATGACTGAGGAAAGAGCCTCAGTGATGGAGGACAGCACCTGAGTAATGGAGGAGAGAACTTGGTGGATAGGTAATAACGTCTTGAGGGGTATGGTGGACAGAGAGGGCCTTAGTGATGGAGGAGAGAACCTCGGTGATGGAGGGTAGAGCCCCGGTGATGGAGGAGAGCGCCTCAGTGATGAAGGGGAGAGTCTCGGTGATGGAGGAAGAAAGAGCCTCAGAGAGGGAGGATGGAACCTGAGCAATAGGTAAGAGACAGAGGGACAGATTTAATGAAAGTGGTGCTACACCCAGTGCAGCGTCACTTTCCTTGCACCCCTTAGTGCTCCCCTACCGCCACCATGTGTGTGTCGTATTTAAACCACCATGGTAGGGGACATCAGATTTTCTGATGCTATTGACGTACTGTTCAGGGTTAGCGCCAACATTTTGGTGCTATCCCAGAACAGTACATAGGGCTCCACTATAAACAATGGTGTGCCCCATTTTAACGCCTGCTTTAAGAAGGCGTTAAAAATGCTGACAAAAAATGATGCAAAGAAATCTTCTAGATTTCCCTGGCCCATGTTTTTGGCCCCCCTAACGGGGAACCCTCCGTCCCCTTTGCATGCATTATGCCTGACACACTTTGTAAATCTGGAGCTGCCCATCTAACGACACATAAGGGTAAATAAATTATGCTAATGTGTCGTTAGATGGCGCTAGGCTCTCTTAAATCTGGGCCTGAGTACCTTAGGGTAGGGTGGACAGAGAGCACCCGAGTGATGGACGGGAGCGCCTAAGTGATGGAGGAGAGAGATCCAGTGATGGAGGACAGAGCCTGAGTTATGCAGGATAGCACTTCAGTGATGGAGGAGAAAGACCCAGTGATGGAGGAGATCACTTCAGTGATGGAGGAGAGGGCTCCAGTGATGGAGAAGAGAGCCTCAGTGATGGAGGAGAGAGCCTCAGTGATGGAGGAGATCACTTTAGTGATGGAGGAGAGAGCCCCAGTGATGGAGGAGATCACTTCAGTGATGGAGAAGAGAGCCCCAGTGATGGCAGAGAGAGCCCCAGTGATGGCAGAGAGAGCCCCAGTGATGGAGGTGAGAGCCCCAAAGATGGAGGAGATCCCTTTAGTGATGGAGGAGAGAGCCCCAATGATGGAGGAGATCACTTCAGTGATGGAGGACAGAGCCTCAGTGATGGAGGGGAGAGTCCCAGTGATGGAGAAGAGAGCCCCAGTGATGGAGGAGAGAGCCCCAGTGATGGAGGAGACAGCGTCAGTGATGGAGGAGAGAGCCTCAGTGATGGCGGAGATCACTTCAGTGATGGAGAAGAGGGCCCCAGTGATGAAGGAGAGAGCCCCAGTGATGGAGGAGGAGAGAGCCTCAATGATGGAGGAGAGAACCTCAGTGAAGAGATAGGACAGGATTCCAGGCAGACAGAAGAATCTGATTCGAAGCGAAGTATCAGCCTTTGGAGAGTGATCAAGACTTTTCTAAAGTAGAGTAATATATTGTCATTAATGCTAAGGCACAGACCCAGTGGCTTTGCTCAGCGCTTGATAAAGTGTCACACGAAGTGTCACTCATAAGAGATGCAGATGTCACACCTCAGCACACAAAAACCTTGGCACCCCTGCCGTCTCCCTCTGTGAATCATGAGATCTGCGCACTGTGCAGTCCTGTCTCATGTCTATGATATAAATAATTCACATTTTACCTTGTGCCGGGTCACTTGTGAATCATGTCCACGGTGCCTGGTCCACGGTGGCTGGCTGCAGCTTCCACAGGGAGCTCTGGAGCCTGTCCTGTGGCGCTGATTACAATAAATAACACCTCTTATGAGTATATGGGGAATAACATGTGCATTTTGGTGTTCATTACATACTCACATACATTTACATCATAGCTTCTAGCCAGTCTGGATGCAAACACACAACATTACTCTCATTAATAAATCTTACAGGCTGCTGCTGCAGATGGTCCCATTCGCCCAGTGGAATCCATCCTCCCTCTTCCTCAGACCGACCCACATGTGGTGATCACAAGAAACTTTCAGCAAGAAATTCTGCACCAGAAAAGAACAATTCATCTGTGTATGTTCTACAATTATCAAACAATATCAGATACAATAATGAATCAGTGTTTGTGGCAAACACCTCCTCGCTTACACAGTCTTTTGCAATCACAATGATCAATGTTAGTGCAATGGTGATCAAATATACTGTGATAGAAAGTTACAATCAGCAGGTCTAGTGTGCGCAGCCCTGAAAGCAGTGGTAATTGTTACCAGGGAGAGGAGCCAACAGATCTGACATTATTACCGGGGAACTTCACAGAAATTAAAATGGCCAGACCTCCATCGCCGTCCCTGGGACAGCTGGCACAGCCGGGTTACAAAAAGAGAGAACCCCATTAATGTAAAAGTCTTTCAGGGCCCACGTCTCTGGCAGGCAAATCAGAGCTTCAAGCGGATCCCAGCAATCTTTCAGGATCATTATTTTAAAAACATTTTCAGAACAAAGGACCTCATTATGAACATGGTGGTCCAAACCGCCATGCCGGCGGCGGCGAAAATTACTGCCACCGGCATGGCGGTCTGGACCACCATATAAATAACAAGGGAAAACCGCCGCAGGCAGCCCTCCGCCACCGCCAGGCATCCACCGACAGGCAGTCTGACGATGGTGGACTTCTCTATCCGACAGACAGAGAACCCTTGTTCCGCCAGCCTTTCCCTGGCGGTTTACCTGCCAGGGAAAGGCTGGCGGAAGGGGTGCTCCGGGGTCCCCCTGGCAACCCCTGCACTGCCCATGCCCTTGCCATGGGCAGTGCAGGGGTGCCCGTGCACAGCCCCGTCGCGCAAGTCCACTGCCCGATTTACGGGCAGTGATCTGTGCGACGGGTGCTGCTGCACCCGCCACACTGCGTCATTGACAGCTCCATGTGGAGCTGTCGGCAATGTCCTGGCCCAGCATTCCACTGGGCTGGCTTGCGAAAACACTGTTTCCATCCGCCGGCCCAGTGGAATGTTTTTTATACGGTCGGCAGGATCTCAAGGGGCTGGCGGTCTATGTTAAGACCGACAGCATGAACACGGTGGGGAATCCGGCCGTGTTCATAATGACCCCCAAAGTGTTATAGATGGAGAACTCACACTTTCACCTGATTTCACTACCTGAGCTGGGGCTTAAGGAAGGGTCAAGACGATGGAGGTGGACATGGAACAATTCTGTGGGGACGACTATGGGCATTAATCAATTTCTTGCAGGTTTCTGAGAGCAGAAAATCGACTGCTCAGTGGAAACAGAGGAGGTTGCTGTGGAGTGACTGATTGGAGTTACCCTGCCGCTCAACAACTGCCACTCTGAGCAACCGATGTGAAGGTTTATAAAAATGTCCCTCAGGAAGCGCTCTAATTCAACCAAGAGAGTCTATTAAATATCTCGAAGCTGAAAGTAAGTCTCCCACCAGCCAGGGATTCCTAAAAGTAACAACAACAAAATCCTTTGGTGATAATTTGGTTTGCGGCCATCCCTGGAACTCTCCTGGCTGACAGAATCTCTCTTGAGAGGTCAGCTCCCCATCCTGAGTTAATTCAAAACCAATGCATGACCTTGTTTCAAATCCACCCCTGTTTTCCTCCTCCTCTGTTCTAGTTTGGTCATTCTGAGTTCTTCCGTGTACCAGCTTGCCTGCATACGCATTCTAACAATTGGCTGTGACCCCCCATTGACAGGGGAGTTGGAGGGTGAGGAGCCGGAGGTTAGGAGGCAGCCATTAAAATGACAGTGCATAGGCTGCCAAAAGCATTCATGTACATCTCTGACTGCTGGTTCTAAATGTTTTACTTGATTGTTTCATGTCCTCACCAGTTCCTCCTGGGTGTCAAAGAGTGCGAGGGACCCGTTGTGTGAGGAGCAGTTGCTCTGGCTGATGTCCCAGTCCCCTTCCATATTATACATCATCGAGAAGTAATAACACTTGTTTCTACTGTAGAGCCAATCCATGGGGCAGGGCTCTGTGAGAGAAGGCACTGGAGCGTCCTGTGATAAACAGTGTCCTAAAAGCAGAAAATGTGAAATAGTCATTATTAACACAACACATGGGTTTGTAAAGGGCACATTCACCCCTTGAGGCACCTTGGTGCTGACAACCTAACACATTAGTACTCATTTTATCATCCTCAGAAGGATGAGAGGTTGACTCTAACCTGTGGTCATGGAGTCAAGAACAGGTATTTTCAGAGGAGGCCAGACCCGGCCTTACTCTTAGAACTGCCCGGCACATGTCATCAAGACATCACTTTCACGTTCTGTGACCTTTTGGTAGTTCAAGTACCCCACTCACTTTGCATGTTTTTATATATGCACCTAGGTAGAGGGAACCCAGGTACAAGGCAACAGAGCTTTGCCCAATGTATGAAGTCTATTTTATTGAAATGTAATGGGCAGAACCTCTTTACTTTAGGATAATCGGAAAACACCAAGACAAACCTATCAAACAGAATGATGGATAAGGAATACTTTGGAGTTAGAGATGGGTAACTGTGAATAACGGGGGTGTTTTTCACTAGTGGGTTTAGAGTGTCATGAGAGGGAAGCTTGGGGTTTCTATAATGTCTCTCACAACATGGAGGTAAACATTATCCTTTTAATTCACAGTTATTCAATACTGTGACTTCACAGTGCTGGTGAGTGGTACAGGACCCACATCCCCTGTTTTCTCCCCACCCCAGGCCTGGAGACACCCAGGGAAGTGGTTGGTGAAAAGGCAGATGGTGACCCACAACTTGCAAGAGGCAGGCATAGACCCATGGGAAGCTGTGAGTGTTCGACCAATCATGTACATCCCTGGGTTGTCCTGCATCCTCTGGGCCTGGAAGTGAAGAAGGGGAGCAGAGGAAGCAGAGCATTGTGGGTCAGGTGATGGTGTTACCGCCTGCTTTCTCAAGCTGGTCTGATCTCTGCCAGGAGTGACACTGTTTTGTGACAGAGCCGATGCCCAGTGCTGTGAATTTGGGCAGGGGCTGGAAAAAAAGTGGCAGCGAGGTTATGATGGCAGGATAAAAGATATATTTAAATATAATGGAAGAGTCGGGACGAGCATCTGGCCAAGAAATGTCTGAGGGGGAGAGAACAAACTATTTCCAGGAAAGGAGGGAAGAGTCCTGATGAAGGCAGGTGAGGATGGCACAGCAGGACAGTAGGTATGTTTTATATGTCTACTGGGGAGCGATGAGTGAAAGGATCTTGTGAAATGGGAAATCTGCCTTTCAATCTGCATATAAAGTTAAACTTAACAACAATACCCCAAAAAATGATCTGATGGAAATCCTGAGAAACAAGCGGGTTTTCAGTATTTCTCAGATTAGCACTCTATATGTGGGTACAAACCTGAGAAAGAATCTGGGCAGCTGATGTGATTCCCAGGTGCCCTTGTTGTGACTGGGATAACCACATAAAGCTGTCTGCAGTTCATGGACTTTGTTTTCTTCCATGGCAGCTGGAAGAGGAGTTTGTGGAATTTCAACACAATTAACTTCACAGGAGTGGCTTGCGGTGCTTAGTAGAGGTGGCGCGCAGGTTTCGGGGGGGTAATTAATAAAAAAAACACTTATCTCCATCGTTCCCACCACCACCGCACCGCTCCTCTGCTGCAGGCGGGAAGCACAGGCTCTCAGCCTGCCCTGGTGCCAATCTTGTCTCTTCTCAGAGCAACGTTAGGATTTGGCTGGGAGCACCCAGCCAGGGCACTCCCAGGCAGACTGAGAGGCTGTGTATGCTTTCTCCAGCCCTGCAACACTGTGCCGGGATGGAGAGGGCACAGTGCGAATGTGTGTTTGGCTGGCCCGAGACGGCTGGCCAAACATATATGTGCGATGAGGGGAAGTGCTATGCACTCCCACTCCGTGCTCGTCACAGCTTGTTGCCCATCCCTTTTACTACAAAATGATAACAAACATAGTTTATTGTTATTTTGTAATGAAAGGTATGCAGCTGCTGCTGCTGCTGCTGCTGCTGATGAGGGGGCGACGTTCCTCCGCCCTAGCCGAACAAAAGAATGTATTAATACTTCAATAATCATTAGCAGTGGGTGTGGGGACGGCTGGGGATCCTGGGGAGGGCACCAAGAGTATGGAACGTTGGTGGGAGGCCCAGTGTTGAACCAATCAATCAATCAGTGTATTTGTAGAGTGCAATACCACCCATGAAGATCTCAAGGCGCTGAGGGGGATGGGGGAAGGGGTGCTGCTACTGCTCAATTAGCCAGGTTTTGAGCCACTTCCTGAAAGTCAGCAGGTCTTCGGTCTGTCGTAGGGGCAAGGGAAGGGTGTTCCAGGTCTTGGCAGCGAGGTGGGAGAAGGATCTGCCTCCAGTAGTCGCTCTTCGGATGTGGGGGATGGTGGCGAGGGTGAGGTCGGCTGATCAGCGTTGGTGGGACGGGGTGTAGAAGGTGAGACATCTGTTGAGGTAGGCTGGACCGGTGTTGTGGAGCGCCTTGTGTGCTTGGGTGAGGAGCTTGAAGGTTATCCTTTTGTTGACGGGGAGCCAGTGTAGGTCTCTCAGAAGGGGACTGATGTGGATGTGGCAGTGGGCATCGAGGATGAGGCGTGCAGAGGCGTTTTGTATGCGTTGCAGTCGTTTGAGGAGTTTGGCCGGGACTCCTACGTAGAGGGCATTTCCGTAGTCAAGTTTGCTGCTGACAAGGGCTTGGGTGACTGTTCTTCTTTATCAGTGGGGATCCATCTGTAGATCTTGCGGAACATGCGGAGGGTGTTGAAGCAGGATGAGGAGACGGCGCTGACTTGCTTGGTCATGGAGAGTGTTAAATCGAGGATGATGCCCAGGTTGCGTGCGTGGTTGGTGGGTGTTGGGGCTGCTCCCAGAGCGGTCGGCCACCAGGAGTTGTCCCAGGCTGAGGGGTTGGCGCCGAGGATGAGGACCTCTGTTTTATCTGAGTTCAACTTCAGTTTGCTGTTCCTCACCCATTCGGCGATGGCCTTCATTCCTTTGTGGAGGTTGGATTTGGCGGTGAGGAGGTCCTTGGTGAAGGAGAGGATCAGTTGGGTGTCGTCGGCGTAGGAGATGATGTTGAGGTTTTGTAGCTGGGTGATGCGGGCGAGTGGGGCCATGTAGATGTTGAAAAGTGTAGGGCTGAGGGACGAACCTTGGAGAACGCCGAAGTTGATTTTGGAGGCTTTGGAGTGGAAAGGGGGGAGGCAGATGCTCTGGGTTCTGCCGGAGAGGAAGGAGGTGGTACACTCCAGGTCTTTGTCCCAGATCCCTGCGTTGTGGTGGCATGTGCATAGGATGCGGTGGCAGACGTGTCGAAGGCGGCTGGGAGGTCCAGGAGGATGAGGGCCGTGGTTTCGCCGTTGTCAAGCAGGGCCCTGATGTCGTCGGGGGCGGCGATGAGGGCGGTTTCAGTACTGTGGTTGCTGCAGACCCTGACTGGGATGGGTCCAGGATGTTGTTTTCTTCGAGGTAGTGGGTCAGTTGTCTGTTGACGATCTTCTCGATGACCGTGGCCGGGAATGGGAGCAGGGAGATGGGACTGAAGTTCTTGAGGTCTCTCGGGTCTGCCATGTGTTTCTTGAGTAGGGGTTTGATCTCAGCATGCTTCCAGCTCTCGGGGTAGGTCGCAGTCTCGAAGGAGATATGAATGACTTTGCGGAGGTGGGGTGCGATGGTGGCGCTTGCTTTGTTAAAGATGTAGTACGGGCATGGATCTGATGGAGATCCAGAGTGGATAGTGCCCATGGTTTTGATTGCGTCGTCTTCGTTCACGTTGGCCCAGACGAGCAGGGGGTCGTAGTTTAAGGTGGGTGGAGAGTCTGAGGAGTCAGTGATTGGCGGGCTGGTCTGGCTGTTGAAGCTGTCATGGATGTCTGTGATCTTGTGGTGGAAGAAGGTGGCGAGGGAGTTGCACAGGTCTTGTGAAGGTGGGATGTCGTTTGTGCTGGAACTGGGGATGGAGAGTTCATTCACCATGTTGAAGAGCTCCTTGCTGTTGTGTGCTTTGTTGTCCAGGCGGTCTTTGAAGGAGGTTTTCTTGGCAGATCTGATGAGGTGATGGTGATTGCGGATGGGGTTCTTGAAGGCGGCATGGTTGTCCGGTGTCTGTTTGAGGAGCTACTTTCTCTCCAGTTGCCGGCAGATTTGCTTGGAGGCTCGAAGGTCGGATGTGAACCAGCTGGCTCTCTTGTTGGCACCTCTGTTGGAAGGTTTATTGAGCGGGGCAAGAGTGTTGGTGCAGTTGTCGATCCATCGTCAGAGGTTGCATGCTGCGAGGTCAGGATTGGTGGGTTCGGTGGGTGGTTTTCGGGCGAGGATGGTGTTCAGCTGGTCTTGCCTGATTTTGCTCCAGTTGCGGGGGGAATCTGTTGGGTGCGGTGGTGCGTGGTGGGTTTCTGGAAGGTGAAGTGGATGCAGCGGTGGTCGGTCCATGGGAGTTCGGTGGTGTGGCTGAAGGTGACGGGGCTAGCGGAGAAGACGGGGTCCAGCGTGTGGCCAGCGGAGTGTGTTGGAGTAGTGATGAGTTGTCTGAGTCCGAGGGTAACGAGGTTGTCGATTAGGGTGGTGGAGTTGGGGTTGTTGTTATTCTCCAGGTGAAATTTCAGGTCGCCGAGGAGGACGTAGTAGGCGGAGGCTAGGGCGTGCCTGCTGACGAGGTCGGCGATGGAGTCGCAGAACTGAGGCCGTGGTCTGGGGGGTCTGTAATGAGGGTTCCTCTGAGGATGTTGTTAGGGTTGATATGGATCTGGAAGTGCAGATGTTCGGCGGTGCTGAGGGTGTCGTTGGTACAGGTCGTGACCCTGATGGTGTTCTTGTGGACGGGTGCGATTCCACCTCCGACTCCGCTGGGGTGATCCCTGCGGGGGTTCTTGTAGCCATCCGGAATGGCTATGGCGAAGTATCGGGCCGAGGAGGCATTCATTCAGGTCTCCGTTAGGAAGGCGACATCCAGGGTGGAGGTGTTGAGCAGGTCCCAGAGTTCGACGGCGTGTTTGTGTACGGAGCGGGTGTTAAGTAGGATGCATCGGAGGTAGTTGTGGTCAAGCTCGGCAGGAGGTTTAGCGATTTGGAGGCTGGTGAGGCTCCAGTTCCGGCAGGTGAAGGGTCCCTGGGTGTGCTTAGGGGAGGCCAGGAAGCAGGCGTGTGCTCGTCCGGTGTTGAGTGCACGGAGGGTGCTGGCAGTGTAATGGCGTTGCTGGCTGTGGTGGTCTCAGGGACCAGGAGTCCTGGCGCTGGGCGCAGTCTGGCGCAGATGTGTTTGCCTTAGGCGTGCCTTCGGCAGCTGCCATCTAAGGGGAGGTGGGAGGGAGGGGCAGTATGGAGGAGGGAGGGGGCAGCGAATGGGAGTGCGGGCGGGCGGGTCTGTAGGGACGCAGCGGCGGGAAAAAAGGAAATTGAAGTGGAGGGAGGGGGGCGGGCCGCAGGGACGCAGTGGCGGGGAGACCAGGGCAGAGAAAATAGGGAATCTGGAGCAGCGCCAACACTTGCACGCAGTGCAGGGGAGCGACCTGCTTGAAGCAGGGTCAAGGGTCGCTCCCTTCACCACGCAACGGCTGCCATATAAGGGGAGGTCGGAGGGGGGGCAGCAGGGAGGTGGGAGGGGGCAGAGAAAGGGTGAGCAGGGGGCTGGGCCGCAGGGACCCAGCAGCGGAAAAAAGGAAATTAAAGTGGAGGGAGGGGGGCGGAGCCGCAGGGACGCAGTGGCCGGGAAAAAGGAATTTGAAGTGTAGGGAGGGGGGCAGGGACGCAGGGACGCAGCGGCAGGGAAAAAGGAATTCGAAGTGGAGGGAGGAGGGGCGGGGCCACAGGGATGCAGCGACGGGGAGACCAGGGCAGAGAAAATAGGGAACCTGGAGCAGCGGCAATACCGGCATGCGGTGCAGAGTAGCAGGGAGGAGGGAGGGGACAGCGAATGGGCAAGAAAAAAGGAAATTGAAGTGGAGGGAGGGGGGCAGAGCCCCAGGGACGCAGCAGCGGGGAAAAAGGAATTTGAAGTGGAGGGAGGGGGGCGGGGCCACAGGGATGCAGCGGCAGGGGAAGGGGAATTTGAAGTGGAGGACGGGGACTTGGAGTGGACATAATGGAACTTGTAATACGGCAGAATATCCATCACATTTGTGACAGAGAAGCCCATCCGCCAAGGTCGTAATAAGGCCCTTTGTTATTAAGGAACTGGTGATTGGAGGCATTGTTAGTAAGGAGCTGGTGGCTGAAGCCTTTGGGCCTGATTCAGAGTTTGGCGACTGTGTTAGTCCGTCACAAACGTGACACATATCCCTATCCGCCATGTTACAAGTTCCATAGGTTATAACAGAATTGTAACCTGGCGAAGGGGATATCTGTCATGTTTATGATGGAGTAGCCCCCTCTGTCAAACTCTAAATCAGGCCCTTTGTTAGTAAGATGCTGAGCGATTAGAGACTTGGGGCCTGATTCAAAGCTTGTCAGAGATGTTACTCCATCACAACGGTGATGGATATCCCGTCCGCAGAAATATAAAACCCATTATATCCAATAAGATTTATATTTCAGTGGACTGGATATTTGTTACCATTGTGACTGAGTAACCCATCTGCAAAACTTTAAATCAGTCCCTTTGTTAGTAAGAAGCTGGTGATTAGAGACTTTGGGCCTGATTTAGAGTTTGGCTAATGGGGTTACTCTATCACAAATGTGACGGATATCTTGTCCACTGTATTACGATCCCAATATATACTATGGGAATCATAATATGGAGACTTAGGGCCTGATTTAGATATTGGCGGGCATGTAAATCAAACGGTGATGGATATCCCATCCGCTGAAATCTAAATCCCATAGGATATAATGGGATTTAGATTTTGCAGCCCGGATATCCCTTTGTTACTGAGGAGCTGGTGACAGAGACTTTGGGTCTGATTTAGATGCTGCTCCAGGGGGCAGATGGGATTGAATGGACAGCGTTTCGTGGCGATTGCACTTTCTGCTGTACGCACCGAGGGACCTACTCATGAGAATGTCGTGCAGCCCAGCGCAGCAAGTCACCTTGGTGCGCTGCTCTGCGTGACAGGGAAAGGGCAGGCGTGTGTCACAGAGTTGGGAAAGGGTGGGGTGAATGAGCAGAGACTGAAACTTGCATCTGCAACTGTGCAGGTTTGAGGTTTCAGTTTAAAGTGACTGCAGGGGAAAGAAGCAGCAGGAGTCCAAACAAGACCTGCAGAGACAGCAAGGTAAGTGAAAAATGCTATAAAATACTGTGAATGTGTGAGAGTCTGTGCGTGAGACAGTGTGTATATGTCAGCATGTCTGTGTGTCTACGTGCGTATAACTGAAAATTACTGTGTGTAAAAGTGAGTGAGTCAAGTCTGAGTGAGTCTTAGTGAGTCAGAGAATGGGTGAGATAGAGTGAATCTGTGTGTGTGAGGGAGACTGATTGAGTCAGACTGAGTGAGAATGATTATGTCTGAATGAGTTTGAGTCATAATGAGTGGGAATGAGTCAGAGAGGGGATGAGGGAGTCAGAGTGGGTATTAATGAGTATGACTGAGCAATTCAGTGAAGACGAGTGACATTGAGTCTGAATTACTGAGGCTGATTATGAATGAGTAAGACTGAGTCACAGTGAGATTGCGAGTCAAAATGAGTGAGACTGAGTGGGACTAAGTGTGAATGAGGTAGACTGAGTATGAGTGAGTTACAGTGAGACTGAATCAGAATTAATAAGACTGAGTGAATCAGGGACGATGAGTGAGTTATGAGGAGAATCAGAGAAATTAAGTGAGCGTGAGTGAGACTGAGTGGGAATGAGTGAATCAGAGTGTGAAAGAGTGAAAGTGAGTATCAGTGAGACTGAGTGAGTCAGAGTGACATTGTGTGAGCCAGAATGAGTGAGAGTGAGTGGGACCGAGTGAAAATGAGTGGCACTGATTGCATATGAGTGAGATACAGTGAAACTGAGTGAACCAGAGTAGGTTTGACTGAGTGAATCAGGGAGAATGAGCAGGTTATGGGGAGACTCAGAGAAACTAGAGGAGAATGAGTGAGAATGAGTGAGCCAGAGTGAGACTGAGTGAAAGTGAGTGAAACTAAGTGAGACTAAGTAAGTCAGGGTGAGATTAGGTCACTCAGAATGACTTAGAATGAGTGGGATTGAGTGGGTCTGAGTGATGACTAAGTCAGAGTGAGAATAAGTGAGAGGTTAAGATTGACTGCACCCCCTAAACCCTTCAAGTAAGTGTGCAAGTCTTGTTCACTGGAATTCAAATCAAGCATTACGCCCCAACACCTTTAATGGCCACCAGCCACCACTGTCACACCCATATATAGACAGAGGAGCAAAGGCCCCACTCTCTCAAGGAAAGAAAAGATCCCAGTATAAAATGGGACCACACCTCACCCAGAGGCACATGCTGAGTACCCTGTTTGGATCCCAGTATAAAAGGAGGCCACACATCATCCAGAGGCACACGCTGAGTATCTTGGGTGGATTCCAGTGTAAAAGGAGACCACATCCCACCCAGAGGAACATATTGAGTATCCTGGGTGGATCCCAGGATAAAAGGAGGCCACACCTCACCTCAAGGCACATGCTGAGTGTCCTAGGTGGATCCCAGTCTAAAAGGAGACCACACCTCACTCAGAGGCACGTGCTGAGTATCTTGGGTGGATTCCAGTATAAAAGGAGACCATATCCCACCCAGAGGAACACATTGAGTATCCTGGGTGGATCCCAGTATAAAAGGAGGCCACTCCCCACCCAGAGGCACATGCTAAGTATTTTGGGTGGATCCTAGTATAAAAGGAGACCACATCCCACCGAGAGGCACATGCTGAGTATCCTGGTTGGATTCCAGTATAAAAGGAGACCACACCCCACCCAGAAGCACATTCTGAGAATCTTGGTGGATTCCAGTAGAAAAGGAGACCATATCCCACCCAGATGAACATGTTGAGTATATAGGGTGGAGCCCAGAATAAAAGGAGGTCACACCTCACCCAGAAGCACATGCTCACTATTGATTGTTCCAACAGCACTTGCAAAGGAGAGATGAGTGTTCTGCTGTTTTTGTTGTGCTTCCTGTTATAGAGTGATTGCTCGCACCTGGAACATCCAGAAGGACTACAATGAGTTCAGCTGGTGATGATTGGGAGCGAGAAAGCACAGTTTAAGAAATGTTGTATTTGGATGGAAATCCTTGAAAGGAAAAGTATTTCCCTAACAACTGTACAATCGGAAGTTAAATAATCATCAAGCCCCAAGGGGAATCAAGAACCTTAGAGTCAGGCCAAGAACTGAATAAAACAAGATATCAAATTCAAGGAGATTTCCTGATACAAGATATAACAATAATCCTTGTGTACTCCTCAAGACCACTGGGCCAGCAAGACACCGGTTAATGGCCTTAAGGCTGCTGTCCTGGTATTTGGACCTGTAACCTGCACCCAGGCGCTTCTGCTGCAACAGAACCTCCATCTAACATAAAGCATTAATGGAGTGGGCTTTGATGAGTGTGGAGTATTGGTGCAGGTGGGCGCCCCCTACAGGCAGTGCACACACAGGGGCTGTCTGGAGACATGAGAGCAATCAACCCCTGCTGCTGGAGGAGGGAAGGAGGCAAGACACTCCTGCACCCAAGCACACCTCACCTGGCTTTCTGTACATGTGTGACATCACCACACATCTCTGGCACTGGCTCTATGTGTTTGTGTGACAACATCTGACACCTCTGGCACTAACTCTATGTGTTTGTGTGACAATACCTGACACCTCTGATACTGGCTGCAGATGTGTGTAACACTTCTGACACTGGTTCTAGGTGTGTATGTGTGACATCACACATCTCTGGCACCTGCTCTATGTGTTTGTATGACAACATCTGACATCTCTGGCACTGGCTCTATGTGATGTATGTGACAACATCTGACACATCTGATACTGGCTCTAGATGTGTGACAATACCTGACACCTCTGGTACTGGCTCTAGATATGTGTGACACTTCTGGCACTGGTTCTAGGTGTTTGTGTGACATCACCTTCCACCCCTGGCGCCTTCTCTAAGAGCAATCTCTGCCCTCATGCACTTTATCAGAGTGGGAGACTTACCAGTCAGTGCAGCCAAGGCCACCACCAGCAGGAGTACAAGTGCACAGAGAGCACAGAGCACTCGTGAGGATGACATCACTGTAAGAGAGGAGACAGGACAGGGAGTCAGAGAAGCTTCTGGTCACATGGCGTGGAGAAAGGTACTGTACAGGTGGGGGCAGGTGCAAGGAATGTCAGGGTATCTGCCACTCAGACAGCCTGTGAGGAATCCAGCCTATGGCATAGAACTGCTGTGTCTGGCATCACAAGTGAAGTCATAAACCTCTAGCCTTCTAGGCACTAGATAACTGAGTATCAAATTGTCTTCAGTAACAAAAGTAACAAGAACTGGAACTCTACAAGACGGGGCAGGTACATGGCCTGGGATTATCCCTCGAAGAGCCTGTAATGAACCCAGCCTTTACATCCTAGAGCCTGAAATCACAGATGGGCTCAGAACTCGGAGTTTCTTGGCGCTCGAGAGTTGGGCCCTTAGTGTCACACTTGATAGGGGACGTACATAATAGGGCAGGGTTGAGGTTTAGAGGTTCTACTCTTTAAACAGAGAGCCTGTGAGGAATCCAGCCTGGGAACCCAAGTGTCTGATGTGACATCACAGATGGACTCATAATTGTCTGGGCCTCTTGGCACTAAAATACTGGGCACCAAGTTGTCCTTTGTATCACAAGGCACATGGACGTGAATCTACAAGGCGCATGGCTTAGATGGCTGTGTCCTACTGGGAGAGTCTGGAAGGGATCCAGCCTGGTACCTTCAGTGTCTGTCATCACAGGTAGACTTGAAACTCCTTGTGCTTCTTGGTGCTAAGGAGAAGGACCGCGACACAAGGTCTACCAGCTGAAGCGTTAGTGTGGGCTTTACAGATGCAGGAATCACTAATGTATCACTAATGCATCCTAAGAAAGTAAATCCGTGTTATGCTGCAAGGTCCTTAACAAGAGGGGATTCTTGTTTTTGTAAATGTGTTTCATTTAGATTTTTTTTACTGAATTAAAAAGCAAGACTTCCTGTGCAGTGTCTGTCAGCACATGGGATGACCCCTCAGCAGGACAACAGATGCAGGTGGGGCACATGCAGCAGACATGACAGCGCATTCCCTCTTCCCACTCCCCAGTCTGGTTAGCAAATGAAAGTGAATGTGTACATCATTTGTGTTACTTGTTTTTGTTCCACACTTTATTCTCTTTTGCAGGTCAATCAGTTAACCAGTTTTAAGCCAATTGTAGAAAGCTTTTAGGTTCACCTATGGTGACACGGACGTTGCAAGTGATTGGTCAGAGCTTGGCCAGTGGATGAAGCTTGTTGTCCAATATGTGACGTCATTATATTTTTAATCATAAAGTCTGTCGGTGATGGACCAAGGGTTCGGTTCACTGGGAGGGCCATACTTCCGGTTGTCTCGGAGGTCTTAGGGTCACCCCGACTCCTTCCTGTATGTCATTATTTACAAGTTTTAGCGCTATTGATATGTCACAGACACGGCTCCAATATGTAGTGGAAGGCGCTATGGAGAACCCACTCCTGCTGAAGCAATGCTTAGGAGGGAAACACACGTGTAGAGGCTCTGCTGTACATGAGACAAAACCTACTCTGCTGCCCTACAAGCACTGGCAAAGACAATGCCGGCAGCCAACAAGCACTGCTGGTGAAGCAAAGTCATCATTTGTTTACTGTAATAATACGGCAACTTGCAACATTCTTTACCACTACTTCTGCACAGCTCATTCTACACTTAGATTTACTGAAGCAAGTGATTTATGTATTTGCGACTTAGCTAATATATACATCTTAACCCCTTCGCTGCCAGGCCGTTTCCCCCTCCTGTGCCGAGCCTTTTTTTGGCTATTTGATGCGAACTGCACAGCACATGGCGAACTGCGCTTAGGCCCTCATAACTTTTTGTTCACATAAGCTACCCACGCC
This sequence comes from Pleurodeles waltl, assembly GCF_031143425.1. Taxonomy (NCBI): domain Eukaryota; kingdom Metazoa; phylum Chordata; class Amphibia; order Caudata; family Salamandridae; genus Pleurodeles; species Pleurodeles waltl. The sequence goes on from NC_090439.1 coordinate 1,173,700,678, forward strand.
AAATTTACGTCCTTTTTTTCCAACATCCTAGGGATTCTAGAGGTACCCAGACTTTGTGGGTTCCCCAGAAGGAGGCCAAGAAATTAGCCAAAATACAGTGAAAATTTAGTTTTTTTCACAAAAATGGGAATAAGGGGCTGCAGAAGAAGGCTTGTGTTTTTTTCACTGAAAATGGCATCAACAAAGGGTTTGTGGTGCTAAAATTACCAGCTTCCCAGCTTTCAGGAACAGGCAGACTTGAATCAGAAAACTCAATTTTTCAACACAATTTTGGCATTTTACTGGGACATACCCCATTTTTACGATTTATTGTGCTTTCAGCCTCCTTCCAGTCAGTGACAGAAATGGGCATGAAACCAATGCTGGATCCCAGAAAACCACAACATTTCTGAAAAGTAGACAAGATTCTGAATTCAGCAAGGGGTAATTTGTGTAGATCCTACAAGGGTTTCCTACAGAAAATAACAACTGAAAAAGAAAAATATTGAAATTGAGGAGAAAAAAACATCATTTTTTCTCTACATTTTACTCTGTAACTTTTTCTTGCAATGTCAGATTTTCTAAAGCAAAATACCGTTACGTCTGCTGGACTCCTCTGGTTGCGGGGATCTATAGGGCTTGTAGGTTCATCAAGAACCCTAGGTACCCAGAGCCAATAAATGAGCTGCACCCTGCAGTGGGTTTTCATTCCATACCGGGTGTACAGCAATTAATTTGCTGAAATATAAAGAGTGAATAATAGCTATCAAGAAAACCTTTGTATTTCCAGAAAGGGCACAAGATAAGCTGTTGAGGAGCAGTGGTTATTTGCACATCTCTGATTTCCGGGGTTACCATAATAGCATGTGAATTACAGGGCATTTCTCAAATAGATGTCTTTTTTACACACTCTCTTATATTTGGAAGGAAAAAATGTAGAGAAAGACAAGGGGCAATAACACTTGTTTTGCTAATCTATTTTCCCCTAAGTCTCCCGATAAAAATGATACCTCACTTGTGTGGGTAGGCCTAGCGCCCGCGTCAGGAAACGCACCAAAACGCAACGTGGACACATCACGTTTTTTTAAAGAAAACAGGTGTTTTTTGCAAAGTGCCTACCTGTAGATTTTGGCCTCTAGCTCAGCCGGCACCTAGGGAAACCTACCAAACCTGTGCATTTTTGAAAACTAGAGACCTAGGAGAATCCAAGATGGGGTGACTTGTGGGGCTCTGACCAGGTTCTGTTACCCAGAATCCTTTGCAAACCTCAAACTTTGGCTAAAAAAACAAATTTTCCTCAAATTTTGGTGACAGAAAGTTCTGGAATCAGAGAGGAGCCACAAATTTCCTTCCACCCAGCGTTCCCCCAAGTCTCCCGATAAAAATGATACCTCACTTGTGTGGTTATTTGCACATCTCTGAATTCCGGGGTGACCATACTAGCATGTGAATTACAGGGAATTTCTCAAATAGATGTCTTTTTTACACACTCTCTTATATTTGGAAGGAAAAAATGTAGAGAAAGACAAGTGGCAATAACACTTGTTTTGCTAATATATGTTCCCCCAAGTCTCCCGATAAAAATGATACCTCACTTGTGTGGGTAGGCCTAGCGCCCGCGACAGGAAACGCACCAAAACGCAACGTGGACACATCACGTTTTTTTAAAGAAAACATGTGTTTTTTGCAAAGTGCCTACCTGTAGATTTTGGCCTCTAGCTCATCCGGCACCTAGGGAAACCTACCAAACCTGTGCATTTTTGAAAACTAGAGACCTAGGGGAATCCAAGATGGGGTGACTTATGGGGCTCTGACCAGGTTCTGTTACCCAGAATCCTTTGCAAACCTCAAACTTTAGCTAAAAAACACATTTTCCTAAAATTTTGGTGACAGAAGGTTCTGGAATCAGAGAGGAGCCACAAATTTCCTTCCACCCAGCGTTCCCCTAAGTCTCCCGATAAAAATGATACCTCACTTGTGTGGTTATTTGCACATCTCTGAATTCCGGGGTGACCATACTAGCATGTGAATTACAGGGAAATTCTCAAATAGATGTCTTTTTTACACACTCTCTTATATTTGGAAGGAACAAATGTAGAGAGAGACAAGTGGCAATAACACTTGTTTTGCTAATCTATGTTCCCCCATGTCTCCCGATAAAAATGATACCTCACTTGTGTGGGTAGGCCTAGCGCCCGCAACAGGTAATGGCCCAAAACACAACGTGGACACATCACATTTTTTCATAGAAAACAGTGCCTACCTGTGGATTTTGGCCTCTAGCTCAGCCGGCACCTGGGGAAACCTAGCAAACCAGCGCATTTTTGAAAACTAGAAACCCAGGGGAATCCAAGATGGGGTGACTTGTGGGGCTCTGACCAGGTTCTGTTACACAGAATCCTTTGCAAACCTCAAAATTTGGCTAAAAAAACACGTTTTGGCCTCTAGCTCAGCCGGCCCCAGGGGGGGCAGAAATGCCTATAAGGTCGCTCCCCTTGCTTGATGGCGCAAATAAAAGATCCCTGGTGCCTAGTGCCTAGTGGTTTCTGCACCCCTTGGGGGCTGATTGACCTTCAATCGGCCAATCTGCCCCAAAGGGGGGCAGAAATGGTCTAAATACAATTTGGCCCCCAGGGGAGTGACCCTTGCCTAATGGGTCGCTCCCCATCTCTAAAAAAACAAACAAACAAAAATAAATCTCAAACAAAAATTTGCCCTGGCTCCTAGAGGTTTCTGCCCCCCCTGGGGGCAGATCGGCCTAATCCCAATAGGCCGATCGGCCCCCAGGGGGGGCAGAAATGGCCTAAAATAAATCCCCCCCCCCCCCGGGGAGCGACCCTTGCCTACAAGGTCGCTCCCCTTGCGTTACGGTGCAAAAAAAAGATCCCTGGTGCCTAGTGGTTTCTGCCCCCCTTGGGGTCAGATTGACCTAAAATCCGCCGATCTGCCCCCAAAGCGGGCAGAAATGGCCTAAATACAATTTGCACCTCCAGGGGAGCGACCCTTGCCTAAGGGGACGCTCCCCATCTGTAAAACACAACAACAACAACAATCCGTGGTGCCTAGTAGTTTCTGCCCCCCGTGGGGGCAGATCGGCCCAATAAAATATGGCCTAAAATAAATTTGCCCCCCAGGGGAACGACCCTTGCCTAAGGGGTCGCTCCCCTTACGTGAAAAACAAACAAACAAACAAAAACTCCCTGGTGTCTAGTGGTTTCTGCCCCCCTTGGGGGCAGATTGGCCTCATAAAAATAGGCCAATCTGCCCCCAAGGGGGTCAGAAATGGCGTAAAGATAATTTGCCCCCTAGGGGAGCGACCCTTGCCTAAGGGGTCGCTCCCCACCTCAAAAAACAAAACCTATGCTTGGAACTTTCACCTGGTTCTACTTTCAGTTCTATATTTGCTGACACCAGCTGCTTCCAAATGTTCTGTCCATGACCTTAGCTGAGCATTAAGGAGTTACCCCTCATGGGAACGGACTTTTATCTTCTTTTGAACATGCTGTCTTTGATAAGGTGGTACTTGCATTTGCCGGATTAAATACCCTTGCTTATATTTATACGTGCTGTCGTCCGGTGACCACTGATTTATGCCTAACTCACTTCATCTGAAATTATAACTTTACCAATGTGTAAATAAACCTTCATGGATTGCAAAGTCACTCTTCTTCGTTATCACTGTGGGGCTCACTCTTCTTCACCTTCATGTGAATATTGCTGAGTTTAAGATTCTAGCCTTAGTTTGGGAGAAAGGTCCAGTGGACATAGCGGGGACTGGAGTTTGCCCAGTTTATTGTGGGATGTGTGGTGCTGCCTTATGTATCTTGCTGGTGCTTATGGAAGGAAATGTGTTTGTTGCAAGCGATGAAGTTGTTATCAGTCTTGTTGACGTCTAAGATCCTAGGATAAATATTGAGTATATTCATTTGTAACTTGTCTGTTGAGGTTTGTAGTGTAGGACCGTGAAGCGCACACAGTGCGCATGGGGCAGCACATGAGATAGGGATTTATTAACTTCTATGGAGAAGGTGTATTAATTGATTTTAGTATTACGTATTTGGTTGGTCCTTCTGCGCAGAGGAACCAACCACACTAGTTAGGTGATTTCCCAATAGTGGAGTTTTCACTTTGTAAGCACCAGGAGGGTGTTATTCCATGATTACCCTAGAATGATTGTGTACATCAAATTTTCTTTTAGTATAAAAGACAAGAAATTTTGTTTGTTTTATAATTGTTCATGTGAATTTGATCATGGAGTAGTGAAAGTCAATGTGCTGTGAGTTGCATCATAGCTGCCGGTCCGGTATTGGTTGGTCGGTGTATATACCATGCGGGAATCGGTCGTTACGTCAGAGACTTCCATGCTGTGTGTGGAGAGTTTAATGGTGACGCACTGAGATTGAGAGTTAGGGCATCATTTACAACATTTTAACACAGAGCAGTGCTGCAAGCCTCCTTGCAGCACTGCCCTGCATCAAAACAAAAGGACAAGAATGCATAGCAGCTCAAGATACAGCACATTCCTGTTGTTTTCCCCTGCGCTGGCACACAAATTACTGCCATACCCCAATACAGGCTCCGTTGCACCACGGTGCAAGGGTACCTGCATTGCGGGGATGATCAAAATCAATCATGAGAGGCGTTTTTCTCTTGCAAAATGCAGCACGCATCTAAAGGGGAAAAAACAGGGAGAAATAAAGATATTTATCCCAGTTGCATCACTGTTACGCCACCCCTGGTGTAGCAGAGACTTTTGACACATTCCCAGGTTTACAAAACATTCTAATTTTGGGAGTACATCTGTAGGGAAGTACCATCTTGCCTGGCATGTTACCCCCATATTTCCCTGTATATATGTTGTTTTAGTCTATGTGTCACTGGAACCCTGCCAGGCAGGGCCCCAGTGCTCATAAGTATGTGCCCTGTATGTGTTCCCTGTGTGATGCCTAATTGTCTCACTGAGGCTCTGCTAACCAGAACCTCAGTGGTTATGCTCTCTCTGCTTTCCAAATTTGTCACTAACAGGCTAGTGACTACATTTACCAATTCACATTGGCATACTGGTACACCAATATAATTCCCTAGTATATGGTACTGAGGTACCCAGGGTACTGGGGTTCCAGGAGATCCCTATGGGCTGCAGCATTTCTTTTGCCACCCATAGGGAGCTCTGACAATTCTTACACAGGCCTGCCAGTGCAGCCTGAGTGAAATAACGTCCACGTTATTTCACAGCCATTTACCACTGCACTTAAGTAACTTATAAGTCACCTATATGTCTAACCTTTACCTGGTAAAGGTTGGGTGCTAAGTTACTTAGTGTGTGGGCACCCTGGCACTAGCCAAGGTGCCCCCACATCGTTCAGGGCAAATTCCCCGGACTTTGTGAGTGTCACTACCTATGTACAGCGTCACAATGGTAACTCCGAACATGGCCATGTAACATGTCTAAGATCATGGAATTGTCCCCCCAATGCCATTCTGGCATTGGGGGGACAATTCCATGATCAACCGGGTCTCTAGCACAGGACCCGGGTACTGCCAAACTGCCTTTCCGGGGTCTCCACTGCAGCTGCTGCTGCTGACAACCCCTCAGACAAGTTTCTGCCCTCCTGGGGTCCAGGCAGCCCTGGCCCAGGAAGGCAGAACAAAGGATTTCCTCTGAGAGAGGGTGTGACACCCTCTCCCTTTGGAAATAGGTGTGATGGCTTGGGAGGAGTAGCCTCCCCCAGCCTCTGGAAATGCTTTGATGGGCACAGATGCTGCCCATCTCTGCATATGCCAGTCTACACCGGTTTAGGGCTCCCCCAGCCCTGGTCTGGCGCGAAACTGGACAAAGGAAAGGGGAGTGACCACTCCCCTGACCTGCACCTCCCAGGGGAGGTGCCCAGAGCTCCTCCAGTATGCCCCAGACCTCTGCCATCTTGGAAACAGAGGTGTTGCTGGCACACTGGACTGCTCTGAGTGGCCAGTGCCAGCAGGTGACGTCAGAGACTCCTTCTGATAGGCTCTTACCTTTCTTACTAGCCTATCCTCCTTCCTAGGTAGCCAAACATCCTTTTCTGGCTATTTAGGGTCTCTGCTTTGGGGAATTCTTCAGATACCGAATGCAAGAGCTCACCAGAGTTCTTCTGCATCTCCCTCTTCACCTTCTGCCAAAGGATCGACTCTTCTACACTAATAAGGGATAACTGGCTCAGGACGCCTGCAAAACTGCAACAAAGTAGGAAAGACGACTACTGCAACCTTGTATCGCTTCATCCTGCCAGCTTTCTCGCCTGTTTCCTGGTGGTGCATGCTCTGGGGGTAGCCTGCCTCCTTCTTGCACCAGGAGCTCTGAAGAAATCTCTGGTGGGTCGACGTAATCTTCCCCCTGCAACCGCAGGCAACAAAAGACTGCATCACCGGTCCTCTGGGTCCCCTCTTAGCATGACGAGCATGGTCCCTGGAACTCAGCAACTCTGTCCAAGTGACTCTCACAGTCCAGTGATTCTTCAGTCCAAGTTTGGTGGAGGTAAGTCCTTGCCTCCCCACGCTAGACTGCATTGCTGGGTACTGCGTGATTTGCAGCTGCTCCGGCTCCTGTGCACTCTTCCAGGATTTCCTTTGTGCACAGCCAAGCCTGGGTCCCCGCCACTCTAACCTGCAGTGCACAACCTTCTAAGTTGTCCTCCGGCGTCGTGGGACTCCCTTTTCTGACATCGGGTGGACTCCTCTTCTAAGTGCCTGATCCGGTACTTCTGCGGGTGCTGCCTGCTTCTGTGAGGGCACCCTGACATGCTGGGCGCCCTCTTTGTCTCCTCATCCAAGTGGCGACATCCTGGTCCCTCCTGGGCCACAGCAGCATCCAAAAACCCTAACCGTGACCCTTGCAGCTAGCAAGGCTTGTTTGCGGTCTTTCTGCGTGGGAATACGTCTGCAAGCTTCTTCACGACGTGGGAAATCCATCCTCCAAAGAGGAAGTTTATAGCCCTCTTCGTTCTTGCAGAATCCACAGCTTCTACCATCTGGTGGCAGCTTCTTTGCACCCTCTGTTGGCATTTCCTGGGCATCTTCCCTCTCTCGACTCTGTTGCGACTCATGGACTTGGTCCCCTTGTCTTACAGGTACTCAGGTCCGGAAATCCACTGTTGTTGCATTGCTGGTGTTGGTTTTCCTTGCAGAATCCCCCTATCACGACTTCTGTGCTCTCTGGGGGTTGTAGGTGCACTTTACACCTACCTTTCAGGGTCTTGGGGTGGGCTATTTTTCTAACCCTCACTGTTTTCTTACAGTCCCAGCGACCCTCTACAAGCTCACATAGGTTTGGGGTCCATTCGTGGTTCGCATTCCACTTTTGGAGTATATGGTTTGTGTTGCCCCTATACCTATGTGCTCCTATTGCAATCTATTGTAACTTTACACTGCTTGCATTACTTCCTTTTGCTATTACTGCATATTTTTGGTATTGTGTACATATATCTTGTGTATATTTGGCATCCTCATACTGAGGGTACTCACTGAGATACTTTTGGCATATTGTCATAAAAATAAAGTACCTTTATTTTTAATATATCTGTGTATTGTGTTTTCTTATGATATTGTGCATATGACACCAGTGGTATAGTAGGAGCTTTGCATGTCTCCTAGTTCAGCCTAAGCTGCTCTGCTATAGCTACCTTCTATCAGCCTAAGCTGCTAGAAACACCTCTTCTACACTAATAAGGCATAACTGGACCTGGCACAAGGTATAAGTACCTCTGGTACCCACTACAAGCTAGGCCAGCCTCCGGCGTCGTGGGACTCCCTTTTGTGACTTCGCGTGGACTCCGGTTCACTCTTCTTCCAAGTGCCTGTTCAGGTACTTCTGCAGGTGCTGCCTGCTTCTGTGAGGGCTCCCTACGTTGCTGGGCGCCCCCTCTGTCTCCTCATCCATGTGGCGACATCCTGGTGCCTCCTGGGCCATAGCAGCATCCAAAAACCCTAACCACGACCCTTGCAGCTGGCAAGGCTTGTTTGCGGTCTTTCTGCGTGGGAACACCTCTGCAAGCTTCTTCGCAACGTGGGACATCCATCCTCCAAAAGAGAAGTTCCTAGTCCTCTTCTTTCTTGCAGAACTCCAAGCCAGGCCAGCCTCCTACATCTTGTACCTTTTTCACCCCACATTTGGCATAGTGGTACCCCCATGTAAGTCCCTAGTATATGGTACCTAGGTACCCAGGGAATTGGGCTACCAGGGGATCCCAATGGACTGCAGCATGTATCATGCTACCCATAGGGAGCCTATGCAAAATGTTCTGCAGGCCTGCCATTGCAGCCTGCGTTAAAGGGTGTACCCTTTCACTACCAGGTCACTGCACCAGGTCACTGTAAGTGACCCCAAGGGAAGGCCCTCCTAGCCCACAGGGCAGGGTGCAAGTACTTATGTGTGAGGGCACCCCTACACTAGCAGTGGTGCCCCCACAAACTCCAGCTCTATTTTCCTGGGCTTTGTGAGTGCGGGGATGCCATTTTATGCGTTTACTGGACATAGGTCACCACTTATATCCAGCTACATAATGGTAACTCCGAACCGAGGCATGTTTGGTATCAAACATGTCGGAATCATACCCCAACACTTTTGCAAGTATTGGTTGTATGATTCATGCACTCTGGCGGCTCCTTAGAGGACCTCCAGCATTGCTACCACCAGTCTTCCAGGTTTTTCTGGGCAGCCCCAAGTGCTGCCACCCCTCAGACAGGTTTCTTCCCTCCTGCTGCTTGATCTGGTCATGTCCACAAAGGCAGAACAAGGGATTTCCTTTGGAAGAGGGGTGTTACACCCTCTCCCTTTGGAAATAGGTGTGACTGGCTTGAGAGGGGTAGCCTCTCCAAGCCACTGGTTTCGCTTTGAAGGGCACATTTGGTGCCCTCCATGCATAAACCAGTCCACACCATTTCAGGGACCCCAGTCCCTGCTCTGGCGTGAAACTGTACAATGGAAAGTGGAGTGACCACTCACCTGTCCATCACCACCCCAGGGCTGGTGCTCAGAGCTCCTCCAAAGGGTCCCTGGGTTCTGCCATCTTGATTCCAAGATTGACAGGGAACTCTGGGAGCATTTGAGTGACCAGTCCCCCCTTTAGGGCTACTTAGGGTCTCTCTCTTGGGTGGGTCCTCAGATTCCAGCAGGACTCCTCTGCAACCTTCACTTCGACTTCTGGCCACCGGAACAGCATCTGGATTCTCCAGGAACCGACAAGCTGCAGATCCGTGAAGGAGACTCATCTGCAACATTGTATCCAGGGTTCCTGCCAGCTTTGCAACATTTCCCTGGCTGTGCATCCTCAGAAGACAGCAACTCTTCAGCCTGCACCAGAAGGAAGAAGGAATCTCCCTTGGAGTAAAGGAGTGGCTCTCCTGCACCAGCAGGCACCTACAGCAATGAAGACCCACAGTACCCACATGAACCGCGTCTCTTCCAGCTGCTAAGGTTTGTTTGCATGTCCTCCAATGGATCTTCAGGCAACGTGCAACTCCAGCCCCCAGCACTCCTTTCTGCAAATCCCATCCTCCTGCGTGGTTCTCCTTTGGCATGGGATTCCTGTTCTGAAGTGCTGTGTGGGCTCCTTCCTGCACCTTCTGTGTCCTCATCCTGTGGTACTCCAGTGGGCGCTGCCTCTGCTCCTGTGGACTCTCTGCAATGCTGAGGGCCCCCTGTGACTCTCCCTCCTGGGTTGAATCCTCCTGGGCCCTAATGGTGTCTGGCAGCACTTCTTCTCCAGTAACCGCGAGTTTGCCTTTGCCAAGGCTTGTTGGTGGAAATCCTTCACCGACTCCCATCTGGAATCTTCCTTTCAGCGTGGGACATCTGCATCTATCAGGAACTCTCCTCCGGCTTCTGAGCTGTAGTGCTGACCTGTTTTTTTTCACCGTCAACCAACTCCTGCATCTTCAGTGCGGTGGGTAGGGGCTCCTGCCCCCACTGGACTCTGTTGTGCCTTCTGGACTTGGTCCCCTCTCTTCACAGGTCTTTTCCTCCAGGAATCCATAGCTGGTTTCCTGCAGTCTTGTCTGGGGGTCTCCTTTTCTTCCTTTTCTTCTTTGTGGGTGGTTTGGGGAGCATCCTCTGATTTACTCCTTCCTTCCTGGTCGCTGGGGGGTGTTGAGGTACTTACCTCTGTGGTTTTCTGGTACCCCCAGCTCCCCTCTTTACTATCCACTTACTTGGGTGGGAGTTCCGTATTCGCATTCCATTTTTTTAGTATATGGTTTTGGGCTCCCCCTAGGGTCATTATTGCCTATTGTGTTTTACATAGTTTTACTCTATTTTAAACTGTTTTCTAACCATTTCTTATGCCTTTCTCTAATTGTGAGTGTATATATGTTGTGTTTACTTACCTTCTAAGGTAGTATTGCCTCTATAGTATTTTTGGTATTGTGGTACTGTAATAAAGTACCTTCATTTTTGTAACAGAATGTTTTCTTTCATGTGAGTAAGTGCTGTGCTGTGTGTCACAACAGTGAGACTGCATTAGCTTTGCATGTCTCCTAGATAAGCCGTGGCTGCTCATCCACAGCTACCTCTAGAGAGCCTGGCTTCACTACATTAATAGGGGGTACCTGGACTTAGTATCAAGTGTAAGTACCTCAGGTACCCACCACACACCAGGACAGCTTTCTAAACCCCCCATGGTACATTCTTTCCATGGTGCTACCCACATACACTGAGACACAATGGTTCATCTCTTTTGCACATATTGGTTCTTCCCCATGTTTCATGTAAATGCAGCAAAGTTATGTCACAGGTGCCCCCCCAACAGCTAAATGCAAGAAGCAAGGAGAACTCCAATGCTCACAAGTCACACACGGAGATGAGGTGGTCTCTTTAATTGTATGCAGCTCATCTTTGTGGATATTCTTTTTTTGATAGGCTCTGTCACATATTGGTGTTAGTTTGTCTCCTTTGCTCATTGGTGAGGGTAAATCCCACTAAGAAGAAGGGCTTGGCCAAATTGTTTCTAAGGGAATTGATCACTTATTTTGGGAACCCAGTTTCTCTGGAAATGGATAATGGAAGTCACTTTAAGAATGAAGGAAGGAAATTGCTGTGTGCAGCCTTGCAGGTGATCAGAAGTCCATTGCAGTTTCAGACCTGAAGCTTTGGGTATTGTGGAGCAGATAAGCTGGACGCTGAAATCCCACCTTACTAAGGTCTGTGCATCTACATCTCTAAAGTGGCCTGATGCCCTTGCATTGATGTTGATGAGTCTGAGAAGTACTCCAGATCAGAGGACAGGAGTGATGCCCATGAAATTCTGCGAAGGCCTGGCTGATGTGGTGCGTTCTGTCTTTCAGTGGGTTGAGTTGGTGACTCCCCTTTCAAAGTGAGAATAGTGCCAAGACTTATTTTCTGGTGCCTGTATTCTGGTGAAAAAGCATATGAGAAATTTATGGATCCCAGACGGCTTGGTCCCCACTATGACATTTTGGTCACTATCTCTGTTGTTAAATGTGGAGGCCTTCAGAGATTGATTCATGCCTCTCACCCCAGATACAAGCTGGTGAAGAATTGGTGACAACAACCTGTGATTTGCAGAGTTAAACTCTAGTGCAACCTGAGTGCTTAGAGCTTGAAGAAGGGTGTGTGTGAGTGCCTCAAAACCAAACCATAAGAAGTGCAGAGCCTGTGCCAAATGAGGTAGGAGAAGCTGCAGTGAACTAAGTTGAAAGAACTGTAAGCACAGACTCTGAGCCTGAAGAAGTGACAGTGGCAAATTCATTCAAAGGGAGGGACCAGAAAAGAGAAGGGCAAAAGATTGAGAGATATTGTGTTTGAAGAACACATTCCAGAAACTATCAATGAAGGAACAGAGACATGTGAGCAAAGTGACAGTGACAGTGAACAGCCAATATTCAGCAGATCAAAGAGAACAAGGGTACGTAGTCGAAGGTGCTCAGCTCGTGAATGGACAAATTTGCTGACAGTGAAGCTGACTTGAGAGTGCACGAGACTGATGACTGATAGAGTGTTTTCAAGAAACCTCCATAATCAAAGCTGCCACCTTTTGTCTTCAAATTGTGACTGAAGTCTAAGACTAAAGTCAACTGACATTTCTGCAGGAGAGAACTTTACATTATTCTTTGTGCCGACCTTTACGGGTCAGGCTCCAGTAAATGAGTAGAGATGTCATTTTTAAAAGCTGATTGACATAGGTATGGAGATTGACTCTGAAGCAGCTGTATTTGATATTCATCAATGACAAGTCAACAGTTTTTCAGAATTGTGCACAAATATGAAGGCACGTGTAGACTGCTTGTTTATGTTATTTTTGTGTCTTGCGTTTTTTCCTTTTTGATTAATGAGAAACCTTTTTGATCATTTCACTAAACCAGCGTGGGGCAATAGTGGTCATACTAGCAATAGTTTCCATTATCCTGATGGCATGCTCCTAAGTGTGAGTTCTCCTTTCCTATTCAAGGTAAATCTAAGCCTAATCTTAGTAACACTGACTTTTTCAAATACTTTTCCTGCAAGCTGTTGCATGGTTATTCACAACTACTAGATGGTAAAGGGTGTCATGTGTGTACTTATTTGACAGTGTCTGTTGCTAGTGGTATGAACTCCCACCACTTTCCACTAATGAACAGCGTAATTAAGGTTATCTGTTTTCACATTTTGACACATCCATATATGAGGTACCTATGTTTAGATGGATGAATCCTGTATCCTGCAGTTAGAGCTATATATGAAATGGGATGCTTTTTGGTTGGTGATACGCCGCTGTCTTACAGCAAAGGCAATTTTGCTTGTAAGATGAACAGGGTTGAAAAGGATTTTATGGAAGAATTGGAAGGGAGAAGGGAAAAAATTGCAAAGAAGTTCGCGAATAGTAAAGCTACTAGTTGGGAAAAGGACAAATAGTAATTAAAGGATGCAGGAAAACATCCTAAATTGAGTCTGGAAATGGAAAAGGAAGGTACGTATGTTTTATTAGAACAAAGTAAAGGGTTAAGGCATCCAGTAGAGCTAGGATTGAGTATGTCTGTACAAGGAGTAGAGGATAAAATGCATATATTCTGGCTGGAAGAGACACTGCGGTCACTGGAATTTATTATATATGTGGGACCGATTTTTATTTTGAGTTCCCTTCTAATTGGATGGGTAGTTGGTATATAGGGTTAGTGTTTCCAAAAGTATATTATTTAGGAGAACTATAAGGCAAGATTATAGCTACTCATGGAAGATTTGTTTGCAGTGCATCACAATTGGTGGGTGATATTTTTGATGCCTTGATTCATTCAGTCGGTGTGACTTTGAATGATGTGAAAATTATAAAGTGGTCTGCTTCATTTAACAGGCTGGTACTGATAGAGCCGGTGCATTAGGTGCCAATAACTCACAATTTATAGCAATAAGAGCCATGGTTCTTCAAAATAGATTAGCTTTTGATATTTTGCTTAGAAAAAGGGCAGAGTTTTTAAAATGCTACAGGTGCAACAATGCTCTGTGCCACATAAGAGCAAGGAGATGAACAAATATGTGAAGAATATAACAAGACTTGAAAGAGTTGCGATAGATGCTTGGGAAGCAATTGGTGAAAAACTTTCTGCTGAATACAAAAGGCTTAGTAGACTTGGTAGTGGATTTGTAGATGCTATATTGAAATCTTTTTTGATTTTAGTAGTTTGTGGGATGTGTTTATTCTTGATGATAAAGGAATTCAAGTTGATGAAAAGGAGAAAGGAATACAATGATACTTAGATTTCTCCTCATATACTTACTTTCTAGAGCAAGTACATTTCTCTTTTTCTTGTTTGGAACCTTCTTCTTTCGATGCTATATTTGCTGATACAAGCTGCTTTAAAATGTTCTGACTTACCCTCAGCTTCAGTGTAGCATTAGAGAGTTTCCCTTTATGGGAACTAAATTTTATCTCACATTGCATATGTTGTCTATAATAACGTGGTACTTGCTTTTGCCAAATTAAATTGCCCGGATTATGTTCCTATGTACTATATTCTAGTGACTACTGATTTATACTTAACTGGATTGATTTTAAATTGTAACTTTACTAACGTGTTAATAAACCTTCATGGTTTTCAAAATTACGCCTCTCTATCATCTTTTTGGGGCAAACTCTGCTTCCCTGTCATTTATATATTGCTCAATTTAGGATTTAGCCTCTGTTTCAGACACTCCCAGTGGTCATAGTGGAGAGTGATACACCAGATGCAACCACCACTCTTATCCTTACGACTGGCTAAGGGAGACCATTTGGCTTGCTGTGCATTTTAGGGACTGATTTATACCCTTCCACTCACACTCCCTGCACCCCTGCCTCCTCCATCCTCATTTATTAATTACTCCCTTTAAACCCTTCCACACAGCAACCATGTGCATCACCACATTACACAGCCAACTCAGGTCCCACTGGCTTTGAGAGACAGCAGTGTGCACTCATCAATATTATTCTAATAATTGGTTGAAAGTACTTCCAGGCACTAGAAATTAGTAGACTGATAAAATTACAGAGGACAAGGGCCTCAAACACAATTGTATTTTAGCTCCTTTGTTATTTTCCCTTTCTCTTTATTTTTTCCAATTTTTCTAAGTCAAGGAATTAAAGATCCACCTATATTGAAATCAAGGGAGGTTTTAACCGTGTTGTAAACGGGTGATCTCGTACTAATGTTGCTCACCCCCATTGATTTATAGAAGCAATTCAATATTAAGCCTCTTTCCACTTGCACATAATCTAGCAGTGCTTTAAAGTGCTCTGCCAGACTATCAACCATTCCTTCAAAACTGCCACCTTCACATCTGACTAGAAACACGCACAGATCAACCCGGTCCTAAAGAAACCCTCCGCCGACCCAAGGGAGATGAAAAACTACAGACCCATTGTAGGAAAGTACCATCTTGCCTGGCATGTTACCCCCATTTTTCACTGTATATATGTTGTTTTAGTTGTATGTGTCACTGGGACCCTGGTAACCCAGGGCCCCAGTGCTCATAAGTGTGCCTGAATGTGTTACCTGTGTAGTGACTAACTGTCTCACTGAGGCTCTGCTAATCAGAACCTCAGTGGTTATGCTCTCTCATTTCTTTCCAAATTGTCACTAACAGGCTAGTGACCATTTTTACCAATTTACATTGGCTTACTGGAACACCCTTATAATTCCCTAGTATATGGTACTGAGGTACCCAGGGTATTGGGGTTCCAGGAGATCCCTATGGGCTGCAGCATTTCTTTTGCAACCCATAGGGAGCTCTGACAATTCTTACACAGGCCTACCACTGCAGCCTGAGTGAAATAACGTCCACGTTATTTCACAGCCATTTTACACTGCACTTAAGTAACTTATAAGTCACCTATATGTCTAACCTTTACCTGGTAAAGGTTAGGTGCAAAGTTACTTAGTGTGAGGGCACCCTGGCACTAGCCAAGGTGCCCCCACATTGTTCAGAGCCAATTCCCTGAACTTTGTGAGTGCGGGGACACCATTACACGCGTGCACTACATATAGGTCACTACCTATATGTAGCTTCACAATGGTAACTCCGAATATGGCCATGTAACATGTCTATGATCATGGAATTGCCCCCTCTATGCCATTTTGGCATAGTTGGCACAATCCCATGATCCCAGTGGTCTGTAGCACAGACCCTGGTACTGCCAAACTGCCCTTCCTGGGGTTTCACTGCAGCTGCTGCTGCTGCCAACCCCTCAGACAGGCATCTGCCCTCCTGGGGTCCAGCCAGGCCTGGCCCAGGATGGCAGAACAAAGGACTTCCTCTGAGAGAGGGTGTTACACCCTCTCCCTTTGGAAAATGGTGTGAAGGCAGGGGAGGAGTAGCCTCCCCCAGCCTCTGGAAATGCTTTCTTGGGCACAGATGTGCCCAATTCTGCATAAGCCAGTCTACACCGGTTCAGGGACCCCTTAGCCCCTGCTCTGGCGCGAAACTGGACAAAGGAAAGGGGAGTGACCACTCCCCTGACCTGCACCTCCCCTGGGAGGTGTCCAGAGCTCCTCCAGTGTGCTCCAGACCTCTGCCATCTTGGAAACAGAGGTGCTGCTGGCACACTGGACTGCTCTGAGTGGCCAATGCCACCAGGTGACGTCAGAGACTCCTGCTGATAGGCTCCTTCAGGTGTTAGTAGCCTATCCTCTCTCCTAGGTAGCCAAACCCTCTTTTCTGGCTATTTAGGGTCTCTGTCTCTGGGGAAACTTTAGATAACGAATGCATGAGCTCAGCCGAGTTCCTCTGCATCTCTCTCTTCACCTTCTGATAAGGAAACGACCGCTGACCTTCGCTGGAAGCCTGCAAACCTGCAACATAGTAGCAAAGACGACTACTGCAACTCTGTAACGCTGATCTTGCCGCCTTCTCGACTGTTTTCCTGCTTGTGCATGCTGTGGGGGTAGCCTGCCTCCTCTCTGGACCAGAAGCTCCGAAGAAATCTCCCGTGGGTCGACGGAATCTTCCCCCTGCAACCGCAGGCACCAAAAAGCTGCATTACCGGTCCCTTGGGTCTCCTCTCAGCACGACGAGCGAGGTCCCTCGAATCCAGCGACTCTGTCCAAGTGACCCCCACAGTCCAGTGACTCTTCAGCCCAAGTTTGGTGGAGGTAAGTCCTTGCCTCACCTCGCTGGGCTGCATTGCTGGGAACCGCGACTTTGCAGCTACTCCGGCCCCTGTGCACTTCCGGCGGAAATCCTTCGTGCACAGCCAAGCCTGGGTCCACGGCACTCTAACCTGCATTGCACGACTTTCTAAGTTGGTCTCTGGCGACGTGGGACTCCTTTGTGCAACTTCGGCGAGCACCATTTCACGCATCCTCGTAGTGCCTGTTTCTGGCACTTCTCCGGGTGCTACCTGCTTCAGTGAGGGCTCTTTGTCTTGATCGACGTCCCCTCTCTCTTCAGGTCCAATTTGCGACCTCCTGGTCCCTCCTGGGCCCCGGCAGCGTCCAAAAACGCCAAACGCACGATTTGCGACTAGCAAGGCTTGTTGGCGTCCTTCCGGCGGGAAAACACTTCTGCACGACTCTCCAAGGCGAGTGGGATCCGTCCACCAAAGGGGAAGTCTCTAGCCCTTTTCGTTCCTGCAGAAACCTCAGCTTCTTCTGTCCAGTCGAAGCTTCTTTGCACCCGCAGCTGGCATTTCCTGGGCATCTGCCCATCTCCGACTTGCTTGTGACTTTTGGACTTGGTCCCCTTGTTCCACAGGTATCCTAGATTGGAAATCCACAGTTGTTGCATTGCTGGTTTGTGTCTTTCCTGCATTATTCCTCTAACACGACTACTTTGTCCTTAGGGGAACTTTAGTGCACTTTGCACTCACTTTTCAGGGTCTTGGGGAGGGTTATTTTTCTACCTCTCACTATTTTCTAATAGTCCCAGCGACCCTCTACAAGGTCACATAGGTTTAGGGTCCATTCGTGGTTCGCATTCCACTTTTGGAGTATATGGTTTGTGTTGCCCCTATCCCTATGTTTCCCCATTGCATCCTATTGTAACTATACATTGTTTGCACTGTTTTCTAAGACTATACTGCATATTTTTGCTATTGTGTATATATATCTTGTGTATATTTCCTATCCTCTCACTGAGGGTACACTCTAAGATACTTTGGCATATTGTCATAAAAATAAAGTACCTTTATTTTTAGTATAACTGTGTATTGTGTTTTCTTATGATATTGTGCATATGACACTAAGTGGTACTGTAGTAGCTTCACACGTCTCCTAGTTCAGCCTAAGCTGCTCTGCTAAGCTACCATTATCTATCAGCCTAAGCTGCTAGACACCCTATACACTAATAAAGGATAACTGGGCCTGGTGCAAGGTGCAAGTACCCCTTGGTACTCACTACAAGCCAGTCCAGCCTCCTACACCCATCTCTCTGCTCCCCTTCCCAGCCAAGGTAACAGAAGAGGTCATCAACATGTAACTAACAGAGTTCCTTGAGTCAAACCACATCCTAGATCCCTCACAGTCTGGTTTCAGGAGCAACCACAGCTCCTCGCAGCCACAAACGACATCTGTGCCATACTAGACTACCATGACACTGCCGCCCTCATCCTCCTTGACCTCTCCGCTGCATTTGACACAGTCTCTCACTCCACCTTTTGCACCAGACTCCACAACGCCGGCATCTACAGCAAAGCACTGGAATGGGTTTGTTCCTTCCGGAAGAACCCAGAGTGTCCCACCGTACACTTCAGCACTCAAAGAAACCTGCTGTAAAGTACCCCAGGGATCCTAGCTAAGCCCGACCCTCTTCATCATCTTCATGGCCCCCGCTCACCAAAATCATCAGACAGCATGGACTAACCATAGTCTCGATACCCAACTGATCCTCTCCCTTACCGATGACCCATCCACAGCCAATAGAAACTTCCACAACGGAGTGCAGTCGCCGCCTGGATGGAAGTCAGCTGCCTCAGGCTCAAATCAGACAAGACAGAGATCCTCGTACTCAGCTCCATGCCTTCCACCTGGGATGACTCCTGGTGTCCAGCTGCCATAGGAAACGCCTTCACCCCCACCGATTACGCATGCAACCTGGGCATCATCCTGGACATCACGCTTTCAATGACCTGTCAAGTCAACGCCGTCTCATCAGCCTGCGTCCACACAATGTGTCCCCTTCGGAAGAGCTTCAAGTGGATCCCCATAGAGACTAGAAGGACCGTCACCCACGCTCTGGTCAGCAGCAAATTGGACTACAGCAACGCACTCTATGCCTGCATCACAAAGAAGCTACAAGCAAGGCTAGAGAGAACCCAGAACAGCCACACTCATCCTGAACATCCCCCACCACATCCACATCTCCGCAAACCTCAGAGACCTCCACTGGCTCCTGATCGAGAAACACATTACCTTTAAAATACTGACTCACAGCTACAAGGCACTTCACAACATCGAACCAGACTACCTCAACCACCGCCTGACCTTCTACACCCTCCCAGGCAACTCCGATATTCCCATCTCACCACCATCCCCAGAATCAGGAAAAGTACAGCCAGTGGCAGATCCTTCTCGTACCTCGCAGCCCGGACTTGGAATACTCTCCCACCCAACCTCAGACAGGATGCATCACTGAAGCAATCCAGGAAGGAGATCAAGACCTGGCTATTGGAGTGACCAGCATGCCCAGAACAGCACCTTGAGACCCCACGGGTGATAAGCTGCACTCTACAAGTATTGATTGATTGATTGATTGATCCAGTTCGATTGAAATGATGGTATAACGTTTCTAGCTTAATGACAGATTATTTGTTATTTTTTTCAATTGATTAGGAGTCCAGATAATACATCGAAAAAATCATTTGGTAGGAACTTTCAAGGTAGAATAAAGAGATTTACACATTTGGGACTGTTTACAATTATAGTATAGAACATATGACCCTAAATAGTCATGAGATGTTATCTTGCTTGACTAGCAGTGGTTTAAAGTGCTGCTCAAGAAAGAAATCTAAAATCAGAAGCTTTCGCCATGATTTGCAACATTGTTTTCAGATAAAAAGACTCCAGTTGAGCTGTAGGTCTGTACAATGTGACAAGATGCATTTTTATTTTAAGGCCATTTTATGTCCTCTTGACTTAAGAGTTTTTATGAAATTTAGGGTTAATGAGAATTAGTTTGGTGAAAATGTGTGGATTAAGAAGGATGAGTTAACTTCTCATCCATGTTGTCAGTGTTGTGAAACTGTGAAACAGGATCTGAATCATTCTTATGTTTTTGTTTGGGTCCTTTATATCTGCAACAAACATGCATTTAGCCTGCGATTTTAGGGCACTTTGTGGTAACACATGAAGAAGCACTTTAATTACTGTTAAATCCTCCTACAGAGAATGTATGTTACTGTCTGGAGGCAGTTTGGATTGTTTCTTGCAGTACATTGATTCATTTGTGTATTATTTAGTATATTGAATGCTTTAATTATGTATGCACTGTCTACATCTATGCGTTTTTGTAACTGATTTTTTATGTATTTTAAAAGGAATGTATTTGTATGTTTTTGCTTGTTATGCTTTTGATGTGCATTTCATGGGTGCACTTTAAGGATTAAATAAACAAATAGTGGAAATAGTGAAATGGGTCTGACCATTTCATGCACAAACTAGGGGAGTTTCTGAGTCATGAGAGCGTTACCACGTTTGCAAGGGGGTGTGGCTACGTCCAAGTAGGCAACATCTTGGACCATGAGCATCTGCCATATTACAGATGTAGTCACATGGAAATGGGACACAAGGAGGCAGTGCACAATCAGCACATCCTTGAAGAAAGCTCTTTTGGAGGCTAACCTGGGGTCTCAGGGACTCCAGCTATTCACCCACAGACAGGTATAGTCACACGTTGCTGTTAGCGTAGGACCAATACCATCTTTCTGGAAAAAGATAACCCCTTTGTGAATGATTTGGAAGGGCCCTGAGCTAGTAAATGAATAACAGTTTGTCTGAATTCCCCTCTATTTTTGGCACAGAGTGGGTGTTGATATTAGTAAAGCATGGACCTAGCTAAGAAAGAATGGGACATTGTACAGTACTTGATATAAGGTCAGACACCTATAGGGAGGTTTTTACACATTTCATTTCAGACTCAGGGTGAGTACATGATTTGTCCAGGATCACACTATATTAAATGAAGCACAGAGTCCAGGGTCTGAAGCCATCAGCTTTAGCTACTAGGCCAAATGTATTTTCTGATATTGTACCTATTGACTGTAAAAACACTTAGGACAACTTAGACGGCATTCATATTCTTTTGATGTGTTTCATGTTGTACTTGTTGCTTGAAGTTTATATTGCAAAGTGGAAAAATACCAGAGTTGATTTTTTTTTACTTGTGTTGCACAAAAGTACCAGCTAGATGGGTAAAATACTGGTCAGGCAGCCGCCTCACACCTCCTCAAAGAGTTTTCACAGAGTCCTCATCATTGAAAGCTTCTCTCTGCCACTCTGTCTATCACTGCTGCACTCTCCCGGATGTCATCCTCCATGGGGCAGAGAGCTGCCATTCAAATCTCCTCCTCTCTGGGTGAAGCCTCCAGGGATGCCTTGGGTCCAGTCCATGATATCAGGCTCTGCTGCCTGTCACGGGCCCCTCCCACAGTTCTTCTTCTCTCTTTTCCAGGCTCTTCCTACACAGAACCTGTTCAGCAGGAAGATCCTTTTCTGACTCCAGGGCCCAGACTTACTAACATTTTGCGTAGTGGTTGTGTCTCTTTTTTGCGCAGCCTGGATGCATAAT
Organism: Pleurodeles waltl; assembly: GCF_031143425.1. Lineage (NCBI taxonomy): Eukaryota > Metazoa > Chordata > Amphibia > Caudata > Salamandridae > Pleurodeles > Pleurodeles waltl. The sequence goes on from NC_090439.1 coordinate 1,173,721,880, forward strand.
GTTAGATGGTATTTACTAAGCCACACAAGGACCAACTTCGTTGCCGAACAAGGCGTCTTAAAAAAATTATAATTCGACCCTGCCCCTGAAGCTGCGTTGCATTACACTGTGCCTGGGAGGCGTTCCGTGGGAGGAGCATGGGCGTTCATATGCATCCATCCATGGATTTTGGCGCATTACTGGATTTATTAAAGCTAGTAAACCTGGGAATGCATCAGAATGCTATGCCTTCCCCGGTGTGGTGCACCAAGGAGAAATATCTTTATTTCTCTTTCTTCTTTACTTTTTTATATGTGATGTATTTTGCATCATGAATAAAAAGAGGAAATTGTCTTACAAAACTGTTTTTTGTGCAGGAAGGTACCCGCTTCTGCACAAAAACAATCCTGCCCGTAACACAGGCATCGTTGCACTGTAGTGCAAGGGTGTCTGCCTTGGTGCTAAGAAGCCATAAGTGCACCAGCGCAGGTAGATAGCTGAACAGCACCATTTCATAGCAGATATGGCGCATGTTAGCCTTCTCCTATTCATGCAATGGAGTGCAGTAACTTGCTTGCGGCCCTGTTTTGTGTGAACTTTTGATAATTATGCCACCAGATCTTTTCCCTATCTCACTTTATCTTAGTGAAACCCCAGCCCTGAGTCTCTGCTCTCCCCCCTGCCTTCTCTGACCCAGCGGAATCTCCTCCTCCACCTTATTCGCTGGTATCAGTCCTCTGTTCTCCTGGCAAAGGGTCTCTGGTCATTACTGGAAGATGTCACAAATACCTGCATATAAGATGCAGGACCTGGTGCCAGGTGTAGCCGAATATAATGAATCTGTGTAGCATAGGCTGGTACTGCCGTCTAATTCTAACAAAACTCTATTTTGTTTATCCTCTTGAATCCCCAGTTCTGTGTTCTCTCTCTCTCCCTTCTATAGATCCTGGTCCCAGCAGTAGTCACTCTCCCACCATACATCTTGGTACAGTCCAGGCCCTGAGTCCTCTCACCTCTTCCCATAGGTCACTCTCTCTGCAGTTCTCTGTAGGAGCCACTCCCCCTCTGCACAAGTTGGTGAACCTCACGTCCTAAGAGTACCTCCCATGGCAGGCAGGTCGCTTCCTCCTCACCACTCTCTGGTAAGTGCTGCCATTGTTTTGGGCTTGTCTGGGCTTGTTTGGGGTTGTCTGGGCTTGTTTGGGCTCTTGGCTTCTCCTCTCCCAGAAGGTTTGCGCCGCTGCTTGCCCGCGGCCCCGCCCCCTCCCTCCTTCTCGGAGCTCTTCCCGCTCCTGACTCCTGCTGCCCCCCCGCACTCCCATTGGAGGTTTCCCTCCCTCCTCCCAGCTGCCACTCCCTCCCACCTCCCCTCTTATGCCGGCCGCAGCGCAGACGTGCCGCTGGCGCACCAAAGGCATGCCTGTCTGCACCCGTCCGTGCCAAGACCGCGCCCAGCGCCAGACCCCCTGGCCAACACGTCTCCCGCGCCACCGAACACCTTTACACTGCCAACGAACTCCATGCCTTTAATCCAGGACGCTCCTCCATCTGCTTCCAGTCCACACCGACGCGCACCAAAGGACCCTTCTCCTGCAAAGCCAGCAATTTCACCTGCAACCTAACCTCCAAACGACAAATCAAAACAGACAACCGCCTAAGATGCATCCTACTTAACCCCCGCTCCGTCCACAAACATGCAATTGAACTCTGGGACCTCCTGACTACATACTCACCAGACATCGCATTCCTCACTGAAACCTGGATGAATTCGGCCTTGGAACCAGATGTAGCCATAGCCATACCAGAAAACTACAAGATCACCAGAAGAGACCGAATCAACAGACCAGGAGGAGGAATCGCCATAGTCCACAAAAACACCATAAGAGTCTCCACCAACTCCCATGACACCATCAACTCCGCCGAGCACCTCCACTTCAAAAATCCACATCAACGCCAACAACACACTCAGAGGAACACTGGTCTACAGACCCCCTGGACCCAGGCCGCAGTTCTGCGACGACATCGCCGACGCCATCAGCTCCCAAGCCCTCGCCTCAACAGACTACATCCTCCTCTGTGACCTAAACTTCCACCTAGAAAATAACAATGATATCAACACCATCAACCTAATCGACAACCTCGACAACTTCGGCTTCAAGCAACTCGTCACTTCACCCACCCACTCCGCAGGCCACACACTCAACCCCATCTTCTCAGACAGCAACCTCGTCTCTTTCAGCCACATCACCGAACTCAGCTGGACAGACCACCGCTGCATCCACTTCTCCTACCAGAAACCAGTCACTCACCACCACCGCACACAACCCCCCCAACGCGACTGGAGCAAAATATAAACGGATCAACTGATCTCCACTCTCACCCGGGCCCCACCCCTGGGACCCCGGATCCCAACACAGCCACCACCAACCTGCATCGCTGGATAGAAGATTGCGCCAACACCCTTGCACCGCTCAAAAAAAAAGAAAACACACCTCCCACAGAATCAAGGCCAGCTGGTTCACCCCTGAACTACAGGAAACCAAACTGCTATGTCGCAGAATCGAAAAAACCTGGCACCTTGGCCCTACCAACTCCAACCAAATCGCTTTCAAGGATGCCCTATGCAAACATCACCAACTGAACCGCACCATTAAAAGGACCCACTTCAAAAACCGCATCGACGCCAATGCTCACAACAGTAAAGAGGTCTTCGGCATCATCAATGAGCTCTCCACCCCCAGGACCTGCTCCAATTAACCCCCGCCATCACAGGAGTTCTGCAACTCACTGGCAACCCACTTCCGTCGAAAGATAGAAGAAATCCACAATAGCTTCAAACCCCAGACCCGCCAGCTGACTTCAAACGCCCAAGAACCCAACGCTCCAAGCAACACCCACCTCCTCCACACCTGGACCCCCGTCAACATAGAGGACACCGCCACCACCATGGCCTCCATCCACTCCGGATCACCATTGGACCCCTGCCTACACCATATCTTCGATAAGGCAAACATCATCATCGCCCCCCACCTCTGCAAAACCATCAACAGCTCCTTCGAGTCAGCCACCTTCCCAGAAAGATGGAAGCACGCAGAAATCAACGCCCTGCTGAAGAAACCAAAGGCAGACCCAGACGACCCCAAAAACTACCGGCCAATCTCCCTCCTCCCCTTCCCAGCCAAGGTCATCGAAAAGATCGTAAACAGCCAACTATCCCGGTTCCTGGAAGACAGCAAGGTACTCAACACCTCCAAATCCGGATTCCGCAGAAACCACAGCACCAAGACTGCACTCATTGCTGCCACAGACGACATTAGGAATATGCTCGACGAAGGAGAAACAGCAGCACTCATCCTCCTGGACCTCTCTGCAGCTTTCGACACGGTATGTCATCACACTCTCCGGACTACGCCTCCACAACGCTGGAATCCGCGACAAGGCACTCGACTGGATCTCGTCATTTCTCTCAGGCAGAACCCAGAGAGTCCGCCTCCCACCATTCCTGTCAGAAGCCGCCAGAATCATCTGTGGCGTTCCCCAAGGATCCTCGCTGAGCCCCACACTCTTCAACGTTTACATGGCCCCCCTCGCCAACATCGCGTGAACCGACCACATCAACATAGTTTCCTACGCAGACGACACTCAGCTCATCCTCTCCCTCATGAAAGACCCTACAACTGCAAAGAACAACCTCCACAACGGACTTCACGTCATTGCCAGCTCGATGGAATCAAGCCACCTCAAGTTAAACACAGACAAGACAGAAATCCTCATCTTTGGCACCAACCCCTCAGCTTGGAATGACTCCTGGTCGCCCACCTCCCTAGGAACCGCGCCCTCACCCACCACCCACGCACGCACGCAACCTAAGCTTCATCTTTGACTCCACACTCAGTATGAGTCAGCAGGTCAATGCCATCTCCTCTTCCTGCTACAACAATCTCTGCATGCTCCTCAAAATCTTCAAGTGGATTCCCGTCGAAACCAAGAAAACTGTCACCCACGCCCTGGTCAGCAGCCGATTGGACTATGGAAACACCCTATATGCAGGAATAACAACCAAACTCCTAACAAAGCTGCAAAGAATACAGAACGCATCCGCCCGCCTCATTCTGGACATCCCACGCCACGACCACATTTCCCCCCACCTCAGAGACCTTCACTGGCTACCAGTATCAAAGAGGATCACCTTCAAACTCCTCATCCACACACACAAGGCCCTCCACGACACAGGCCCAGCCTACCTCAATGACAGGCTCACCTTACACACCCCCACCCGCAATGTTCGCTCCGCCAGCCTCGCCCTCGCCTCCATCCCCCGCATCCGCCGCACCACCGCCGGAGTAAGATCCTTCTCTCACGTAGCCGCCAAGACGTGGAACTCCCTATCGCTCCACCTTCGCCAGACCCAAGACCTCTTGACATTCAGGAAACGCCTCAAGACATGGCTCTACGACCAGTAGCTCCCCCCCCCCAGCACCTTGAGACACTAACGGGTGATTAGTGCACTCTATAAATCCTTGATTGATTGATTCATTGATTGGGTCACTGTCCCTGCAGTTCCCTGCAGGACCTCCAGCCCCCTCTGTAAATGTTAATGGAACTCTGGTCCATTAACCCCCCTCCCTCATAGGTCACTCTACCTATTGGTTCTTCAAAGGGCTGCTCCTCTCTAGTTATATCTTGTGCACCCCAATATTTATTTCTTGGTGCATCTGCATTATAAATCCCCGGCACCCCACTAGTCACCCTCTCTCCTGCACTCTACTTGAGCCCTCTGTCTTTCTCTCATTCCTTCTGATTCTGACCCTGGCCTGCTTTCAGTTGATGAAATCCTGGTGCTCTTACAGTTCCTTGTGTCTAAAATCAGGAGATGAACACATGGTGCAGATACACATACCACTAGGGGAAGAAGTTGAACTCTTGGTGCATGTGTGCTGCCTTACCTCTGGGGCAGTAGATGAACACCTGATGTAGTTATGCTGCTTCACCTCTAGGGGGCAGTAGATGACCACTTCCCTACGTCTGGGGAAGTAGATCAACTCCTGGCGTAGTTATGCTGCCTTAACTCTAGGGAGCAGTAAACAAACACATTGGTACTACTGAGGGAAGTAAATCAACTCCTGGTGAAGTTATACATCCTTGCCTCTGGGGGCAGTAGATCAACCCTTGGTGTTTTTATACTTCTTTGCCTCTGGGGGCAGTATATAAACTCTTGGTGTTGTTACACTTCCTTGCCTCGGGGGCAGGAGATCTACTCCTGGTTTTGTTACACTTCCTTGTCTCTGGGATAATGAGAAGCAGTTTTACTTACACTTTCTTACCTCTGGGGTCAGGAGATGAGCACCTGTTGAAGTTATACTTCCTTGTCTCTGGGGGCAAGATCGGCATGTGAGGGACGTGGTGTATTATGTGCTGTGGTTGTGTGACCTCACCATGTTATACATGAACAATACTGTCTTGGGATCAGTCAGGCTTGTTTGTAAAACCTTAGTATACCCTGCATAGACGTCAGTCAGGCTTAAATGGGGGAAGAAGTGCAAAGCATTTACAAGTATTGAAATAACTGTATGAGAAAGTCACACAACACAAAATAATCTAATGCCAATGTATAAAGATAGTTCTTATTTTTATGAATTTTGAGACTCCAAAATGAACAAAATCCAACAGCACCCTGGGAGTGTGCACTGTCTGCAAACAGTATGTGTTCCATGGGTGCTGGCAGGGGCTCCCCTGTGGCCCCCAGCACTGGCTTTCTGCCTGCTTCTTCATGGGGGGACCCCACCAGAAAAAAAGCTGCAGAAAGAAGAGTCGTGATCAGCATGGCGGCCCTGAACTCAGCCCCACCATGGCTCAGCAAGACTCTGACTGCCACCACCCCATCGGGAGCCATGCTCCTGGCAGTGGTCCCCTGGCAGTCAAGCCTCCCGGGTCGTAATGTGCCGGTCAGACCGTCTGGTGTGCGGCAGTCCGAGCGCCACTGTGAGTCTGGCGGTCTAAGTATGGCCAAACTTGTAATGAGGCCTTAAGTCTTTGTGGGAAGACTTCTGCCACAGGGGTGGATGTCCCTCAGAGTCCTGTCCACCAGAACAAAGGAACAGCCCCCCATGTGTGTACACAGTTTGGTCACAGGCAGCTTCTCCTTTGAAACTTGCTTTTTGGGCTCAAACCCATCTAACTTTCCCGCCAGGAAGACATGCACACTTCTTCCCACAGCAGTCCCTTGTTGTTCCTTCCTTGGAGTCAGTCACACTTCCTTCCAGGAGGGCAGTCGGGTGTCTTGCAGACAGCAGCTGTAAATGGCCACTTGAAACGTGGGAAACAGAGCAACATTCAGAAGTTAGGTTTGCTGAGTTGTCAGTGTGTAACCGTGCACTTGCCAATGGAGCGGCTGGCCTTGATTTGTTGGTCTCCGCTGCTACTTACAATCTTTGGCAGTGCGGGCAGCCTTTGCAACGATGTGCCACCACTGCGGGGCTATATGTTCATATGTGGAGTTGTGCCATTGTAATAAATTGGGTTTCCACAGCCACCAATGATTTGAAATACAAGGGCAGTCCCTTCTGACCCCCCTACCCTCTGGGTCTCAGCATCATGGACATGCTATCGTTACTGTTCCATCGATGGGAGGTTGCCACTCATGAATGAGTATGCATTATTATAACCTTATCTATTTACGTGGATTGCATTCACAGTGACAATTGATGTTTTCACCTAGAAATCTAACTTCTTAAGGGAGTTTAACTCATTTTTTTCTCCCTATATATCTTTAATTATATATAATTGTCCCTCTATTCACCTCACCAGTGGGAGCATAGTGAAGGATTTGGTATATTTTCTTATTTTGCCTACATAAATGCCCTGTTGCATACTATTTTAATCACTCTTACTATACCTTGTGTGACTACAGAGGACATCGTCCCCTCCGAGCCCAGGGAGCCAATTGCCTTTATTAATAGGGAAAGGACTAGACTCCTAGATGTATATGATTCTCTGAATATGTGTTACATCTGTGCATGTATTTGTGCCCACTTCTTTTACGTGTGTAGATTGGATAGATTTGCAGTGTCACATGTTTTTTGCACCAAGACGTGTTTGTTAGGAGCACTGAAAGCACCTCTTGCTTTAATTTTTTAGATCAGCATTTCCATTAATGTCTATCTATTTTCATTGTGCTTAATAATTCTAGGTACAAGTGTATGCAGTTCCAGGTAGGACTCACCTGGGTGTCTTTGTTCCTATTTTTTTGGGTAATTTGTGCAATCCATTGGGATCCTTGGGCCTGACGAATGCCCAAGATCAGTTAGGCTACCATAGGGGTAGAAACATGTTGGCTAGGTGATGGTTGAGTCATTTCTCTAATTGGCCATCCCAACATGTTTTTTAGATATAACTGTTGTCCTAAAAAATGAAAGGTGAGAAGCCTGGGTACCACAAGGTATTTATTTGTTTCTTCTGGATCCCACCATTTGTCCAGCACAACTTTATGTAGGAACTCCCTCTTTCCTTTCCATCCTACAGGAGGTGGAGTCCGCCCCGGTGGCATTGTCCTGATGGGGTCGGGAGAGGTTGCTGAGGATGACGCATGACATGATGAGTGGGTGAGGCTTCTTCAGCCACATGGATTGCCTTTCTGATGTGACCTGATGGGACTACTAGAGCTAATACACAGTAGTGTCACACACACCTCTAAGTAGGGGATGTTGTTTGTAGCTCGGATGCGACCGTACCCTTTAGTGTTTTGTAAATCACCCAAGGAGGATGTACGGTGGGGTTTGTACCTCTCCCTCTCCAGTTTGTGTTTCATCTCCTATTAGCCTTGCTCGCAGTACTGCCAGGACGTGGAAGTCACATGTTCTGCTTTTAAATACACCGCACCCTGCACGAGGGGTGACTTGGATAAATTAAAAAGGGAGGCTTGGGATTTGCCATTACTTGAAAAAGCAAAGTCGCGTTAGCAATTCGTAGTCTGCTCTGCCAGCCTGCAGTGGCGGCTGGGAGTCGTGGTTTACTTTGTCACACTTGTGGTGGTACAATAAATGCTGCTGTCCACGAGGGGCACCTCAACTTACAGGTCTTAGGTACCCCTGGTACCATATGCTAAGGATTTATAAGTAAGTTAACTTATGCCATTTCTGAATAAGCCAATCAGGCAGCCATGTTTTAAAGGTTAGAGCACTGGCACCGAGGCCTGGTTGGCAGGACAGCCCACCCTCAGAGTCAAAACCCCAGTAGCATCAGTACCAAGCTTAAGTGATGATGAGGCATTTCCTTACAATGTACATCTGGTGCAGTTCCACTTCCTGAGCTCTAGTGGGCAGGAGATGTCCACATTGTGTAGTTGGACTTCTTGCCTCTGAGGGTGGGTTAAGAACACTTGGTGTAATTACTCCTTCTTACCTGTAGGTGTCAGCAGTGTACCCATGCATCTCCTGGTCCCTGGAGAAGCCCCCCGGGATGCTTCTGGTCCTGGGGTCAGTAGGGGGCTCTGCTGCTCTGTCTCAGGGGCCGGAGCCCCCTTTTGTTTCTCTTCCCTGGCCTCTGGTCCGACCCATTCCTGGTTCCGCAGCTGAACACTGGTCCCTCCCTGGCCCGGCTCTAGGTCTAGTCTTTCACTGCCAGAGTCTGCATGAAGCCCCCGCCCAGGGTCCTCAAACCCCGCCCCATGGGTCACTCTCCCCCCAGGTCCCAGCAGGACCTCCTCCCCTCTCTGCCACTCTGACCCAGCCCCATCCACAGCTCCTGGCCTCGGTCCTGGGCTGTGCTGACCCCGGGTCTCTGGGAGGGACAGGGGGGTGTCAGAGGATAAATAATCTGTAGAGGGGGGTCTACTGCCAGCATCAGAGTACCCCGAGTCTGGGCTGGGGGAGCGGCTCCCACAGAGCCCTCCACTGCCGGGGGGTGGGGGGAGGCGCAGCCCCATCTCCAGGTCCACATCACCCACTGGAAACAACACAGCCCCCAACTTCCTCTGACACCCCGACCCCTCCATCCCCTGATACTCCGGTCCCTCTATCCCCTGACACTTCCCCTCCATCCCTTGACACTCCGCCCCCTCCATCCTCTGACACTCCGGACCCTCCAGTCCCTGGCACTCCGGCCCCTCCATCCTCTGACACTCCGGCCCCTCTATCCTGTGACACTCCGGCCCCTCTATCCTCTGACACTCCGGCCCCTCTATCCTCTGACACTCCGGCCCCTCCATCCTGTGACACTCCGGCCCCTCCGTCCTCTCTGCCTCTCCCCGCAGCCAGACTCCGCTCTGTAAAGAGGTGAGAGCAGGGCTGAGTATAAATACCTGCCCTCAGCCACGGCGTCCGTTGTCGGGACTCCAGCGCTGTGCACCCTGGAAGGAAGCTGCTGCCAGTGTCCAGGAGGGGGCAGATACAGCCCCGCAGCCTCGCCCCCCCCCCCCACGCCCCCAGCAGTCTAGAGCCCTCAGGTGCGGGGAAGGATCGCACCTGTCCCTGTCATCACCCGACGTTTCCTCCATTGGTAACTAACAACGAAGTGAGAGCTGCGGGGGGTGAGGAGAGCTGTGTGACCCCAACTGGACACCTGGGGAGGGGAGAGTGCACACAGACACTCCCGCCCCAGCAGTCTGGAGCCCTCAGGTGCGAGGACGGGCCTCACCTGTCCCTGCCATCACCTGGCTGGTGCCTCTTGGAGTCTGGTATCTACAAAAAAACACTAAGAGCTGCGGGGGGTGAAGAGAGCTGTGTGACCCCAGCTGGAGCCCGGCTGTCAATCACACACCCTGTGGAGGGGAGTGAACCCCCCAAGCACGGGGAGCCCATGGGGGTGCTGCTGCAGCTTCCAGAGGGCACTGGGGCCTCACTGCTCCTTACAGACCCCCCGTGCTTTCTATAGGTTACTGAGTGCATCTTATAGGATGGAGCTGGCTGTCCCTGGACGAATGGTGCATTCATAGGAGGGTTATTGCCCAATGAGGGACGCTGCATGGCCTGCATAGGTTACTGCATGTATCCTATAGGGTGAAGGGTGCTACCGCTCAGTGGACGGAGCATCTATAAGGTTTTCCGTTCTCCTTATAGATGCTGCACCCTTTCCATAGGTTGCTGAGTGCTTCCTATGGGGTGAAGCTTGTTCCGCCTGGGTGAAGGTCGCGACTACAGGGTGTGCTTTATAAGGAGCGTGTTATAGGGTACCCGGATCCTAACACAGGGTGAAAGGGGCCTCATAGGGTGTCCATTGCTCCATACGGAGTGCTGCGAGCTTTCCACATATCACTTGGCGCTTCCTATAGGGTGAAGCTGCGTTAGTCTGGATGAACTCCACAACTACAGGGTGCGCCCTATTACCAGCGGTCGAACACAAAGCGTGGGTGAACTGTAGTGATGCTGCGCCCCTCTGTGGGTGGACTGGTGATGCTGCACCTCTCTGGGTGGACTGTGATGATGCTGCGCCTCTCTGGGTGGTGGTGATACTGAACCTCTCTGGGTGGACTGTGGTGATGCTGCGTTTCTCTGGGTGGACTGTGGTGAAGCTGCGCCTCCCTGGGTGGACTGTGGCGATGCTGCGCCTCTCTGGGTGGACTGTGGTGATGCTGCGCCTCTCTGGGTGGACTGTGGTGATGCTGCGCCTCTTTGAGTGGACTGTGGTGATGCTGTGCCTCTTTGGGTGGGCTGTGGTGATGCTGTGCCTCTTTGGGTGGACTGTGATGATGCTGCTCCTCTCTGTGTGGACTGTGGTGATGCTGCACCTCTTTGGGTGGACTGGTGATGCTGCGCCTCACTGGGTGGACTGTGGTGATGCTGTGCCTCTCTGGGAGGAGTGTGGTGATGCTGTGCCTCTCTGAGTGGACTGTGGTGATGCTGCGTCTCTCTGGGTGGACTGGTGATACTGCGCCTCTCTTGGTGGACTGTGGTGATGCTGTGCCTCTCTGGGTGGACTGTGGTGATGCTGCGCCTTTCTGGATGGACTGTGGTGATGCTGCATCTCTCTGGGTAGACTGGTGATGGTGCCTCTCTCTGGGTGGACTGTGGTGATGCTGCGCCTCTCTGGGTGGACTGTAGTGATGCTGTGCCTCTCTGGGTGGACTGTGGTGAAGGTTCCTCTCTCTGGGTGGACTGTGGTGATGCTGCCCCTCTCTGGGTGGACTAGTGATGCTGCACCTCTCTGGGTGGACTGTGGTGATGCTGCGCCTCTCTGGGTGGTGGTGATGCTGCATCTCTCTGGGGGGATTGTGGTGATGCTGCTTTTCTCTTGGTGGACTGTGGTGAAGCTGCGCCTCCCTAGGTGGACTGTGGCGATGCTGCACCTCTCTGGGTGGGCTGTGGTGATGCTGTGCCTCTTTGGGTGGACTGTGGTGATGCTGCTCCTCTCTGTGTGGACTGTGGTGATGCTGCGCCTCTTTGGGTGGACTGGTGATGCTGCGCCTCACTGGGTGGACTGTGGTGATGCTGTGCCTCTCTGGGAGGACTGTGGTGATGCTGCGCCTCTCTGGGTGGACAGTGGTGATGCTGCGTCTCTCTGGGTGGACTGGTGATACTGCGCCTCTCTTGGTGGACTGTGGTGATGCTGTGCCTCTCTGGGTGGACTGTGGTGATGCTGCGCCTTTCTGGGTGGACAGTGGTGATGCTGCGTCTCTCTGGTGGACTGGTGATACTGCGCCTCTCTTGGTGGACTGTGGTGATGCTGTGCCTCTCTGGGTGGACTGTGGTGATGCTGCATCTCTCTGGGTAGACTGGTGATGGTGCCTCTCTCTGGGTGGACTGTGGTGATGCTGCGCCTCTCTGGGTGGACTGTGGTGATGCTGTGCCTCTCTGGGTGGACTGTGGTGAAGGTTCCTCTCTCTGGGTGGACTGTGGTGATGCTGCACCTCTCTGGAAGGATTGGTGATGCTGCGCCACTCTGGGTGGACTGTGGTGATGTTGTACCTCTCTTAGGGCGGACTGTGGTGATGCTGAGTCTCTCTGAGTGGACTGTGCTGAAAGTGCCTCTCTGGGTGGACTGATGATGCTGAGCCTCTCTGGGTGGACTGTGGTGATGCTGCGCCTCTCTGGGTGGACTGGTGATGCTGAGCCTCTCTGGGTGGACTGTGGTGATGCTGCGCATCTCTTTGTGGACTGTGCTGAAGGTGTCTCTCTGGGTGGACTGATGATGCTGAACCTCTCTGGGTGGACTGTGGTGATGCTGCACCGCTCTGGATGGACTGTGGTGATGCTGCGCCTTTCTGGATGGACTGTGGTGATGCTGCATCTCTCTGGGTAGACTGGTGATGGTGCCTATCTCTGGGTGGACTGGTGATGCAGCACCTCTCTGGGTGGACTGGTGATGCTGCGCTTCTCTGGGTGGACTGTGGTGATGCTGCTCCTCTCTGGGGGGACTGTGGTGAAGGTGCCTCTCTCTGGGTGGACTGGTGATGCTGCGCTTCTCTGGGTTGACTGTTGTGATACTGCGCCTCTCTGGGTGGACTGTGGTGATGCTGCGCCTCTCTGGGTGGTCTGTGGTGATTCTGCGCCTCTCTGGGTGGACTGTGGTGATGCTGCGCCTCTCTGGGTGGTCTGTGGTGATTCTGCTCCTCTCTGGGTGGACTGTGGTGATGCGCGCAGTGGCGTGGGGCTGGGAGGGCGGCTATAAACACAATATTCTGTAAGTGTTTTCGGTCTCTCAGCTTTAGACAGCTACATGTAAAATAAGAAGCCGCTCACATGGAAGACACGTGAGTCAGGTTGGTCAGTGGTGAATGCACCGGTACATTAGGCATCCCCTGGTAGTTAGTGCACTGCAGAGGTCTGTGTGTGACTGGAGGGCACTGAAGTGAATCCTGGTTGGTGACCTGTGTATGTTAAGTGCTACGAGGTCCCAGCCTGTGACAACCAACGCTGTGAATAGGTAAGTCACTATTTGTAAACACGCATTACACATGGTAGAGGTTAGGCTGCTAGAAAACGCACACAAAGGGTTATGGTAACAAAGTGCTTCCAAAATCCCAATTTATTTTATCTGTCCTTTAAAAGCAAACTCTTCACAGCTCAGCTGGTCTCTCCCTTGCAATAGCACTTAAACACAATACATCTGTGTCACCAGGGAGCTTCAAGGGATTCCGTTCATTAAAGCCAATACCTGCTCCGAGCATCCTTCACAGTTGCAGATTGACCAGGTGTCCACATTTACATTTCTTTCAGGCAGCAGCTCCCTGGCAGGAAGGCTTGTGTGGCTGTCTGCCTCTCCCTGGGTGTCACATCTCTGGAGATCCCTGTAGGAAAGTACCATCTTGCCTGGCATGTTACCCCCATTTTTCACTGTATATATGTTGTTTTAGTTGTATGTGTCACTGGGACCCTGCCACACAGGGCCCCAGTGCTCATAAGTGTGCCTGACTGTGTTACCTGTGTAGTGACTAACTGTCTCACTGAGGCTCTGCTATCCAGAACCTCAGTGGTTATGCTCTCTCATTTCTTTCAAATTGTCACTAACAGGCTAGTGACCAATTTTACCAATTCACATTGGCTTTCTGGAATACCCTTATAATTCCCTAGTATATGGTACTGAGGTACCCAGGGTATTGGGGTTCCAGGAGATCCCTATGGGCTGCAGCATTTCTTTTGCCACCCAAAGGGAGCTCTGACAATTCTTACACAGGCCTGCCACTGCAGCCTGAGTGAAATAATGCACACATTATTTCACAGCCATTTTTCAGTGCACTTAAGTAACTTATAAGTCACCTATATGTCTAAACTTTATCTGGTAAAGGTTAGGTGGCAAGTTACTTAGTGTGAGGGCACCCTGGCACTAGCCAAGGTGCCCCCACATTGTTCAGGGCAAATTCCCCTGACTTTGTGAGTGCGGGGACACCATTACACGCGTGCACTACACATAGGTCACTACCTATGTGTAGCTTCACAATGGTAACTCCGAATATGGCCATGTAACATGTCTATGATCATGGAATTGCCCCCTCTATGCCATCCTGGCATAGTTGGCACAATCCCATGATCCCTGTGGTCTGTAGCACAGACCCTGGTACTGCCAAACTGCCTTTTCAGGGGTTTCACTGCAGCTGCTGCCAACCCCCCAGACAGGTTTCTGCCCTCCTGGGGTCCAGCCAGGCCTGGCCCAGGATGGCAGAACAAAGGACTTCCTCAGAGAGGGGGTGTTACACCCTCTCCCTTTGGAAAATGGTGTGAAGGCAGGGGAGGAGTAGCCTCCCCCAGCCTCTGGAAATGCTTTCTTGGGCACAAATGTGCCCAATTCTGCATAAGCCAGTCTACACCAGTTCAGGGACACCTCAGCCCTGCTTAGGCGCGAAAGTGGACAAAGGAAAGGGGAGTGACCACTCCCCTGACCTGCACCTCCCCTGGGAGGTGCCCAGAGCTCCTCCAGTGTGCTCCAGACCTCTGCCATCTTGGAAACAGAGGTGCTGCTGGCACACTGGACTGCTCTGAGTGGACAGGCCAAGCAGGTGACGTCAGAGACTCCTTCTGATAGGCTCCTTCAGGTGTTGCTAGCCTATCCTCTCTCCTAAGTAGCCAAACCCTCTTTTCTGGCTATTTAGGGTCTCTGTCTTTGGGGATTCCTCAGATAACGAATGCAAGAGCTCATCAGAGTTCCTCTGCATCTCTCTCTTCACCTTCTGCCATGGAATCGACTGCTGACCGCGCTGGAAGCCTGCAAAACTGCAACAAAGTAGCAAAGACGACTACTGCGACCTTGTAACGCTGATCCTGCCGCCTTCTCGACTGTTTTCCTGGTGGTGCATCCTGTGGGGGTAGTCTGCCTCCTCTCTGCATCAGAAGCTGCGAAGAAATCTCCCGTGGGTTGACGGAATCTTCCCCCTGCAACCGCAGGCACCAAAAAGCTGTGTCACCGGTCCCTTGGGTCTGCTCTCACGACGACGAGCGAGGTCCCTCGAATCCAGCAACTGTGTCCAAGTGACCCCCACAGTCCAGTGACTCTTCAGTCCAAGTTTGGTGGAGGTAAGTCCTTGCCACTGTAGGAGGCTGGACTGGCTTGTAGTGAGTACCAAGGGGTACTTGCACCTTGCACCAGGCCCAGTTATCCCTTATTAGTGTAGAGGGTGTCTAGCAGCTTAGGCTGATAGATAATGGTAGCTTAGCAGAGCAGCTTAGGCTGAACTAGGAGACGTGTGAAGCTACTACAGTACCACCTAGTGTCATATGCACAATATCATAAGAAAACACAATACACAGTTATACTAAAAATAAAGGTACTTTATTTTTTTGACAATATGCCAAAGTATCTTAGAGTGTACCCTCAGTGAGAGGATAGGAAATATACACAAGATATATATACACAATAGCAAAAATATGCAGTATAGTCTTAGAAAACAGTGCAAACAATGTATAGTTACAATAGGATGCAATGGGGAAACATAGGGATAGGGGCAACACAAACCATATACTCCAGAAGTGGAATGCGAACCACGAATGGACCCCAAACCTATGTGACCTTGTAGAGGGTCGCTGGGACTATTAGAAAATAGTGAGAGTTAGCAAAATAACCCTCCCCAAGACCCTGAAAAGTGAGTGCAAAGTGCACCAAAGTTCCCCTAAGGACAAAATAGTCGTGTTAGAGGGAGAATGCAAGGAAAACACAAATCAGCAATGCAACAACGATGGATTCCTGTCTGAGGGTACCTGTGGAACAAGGGGACCAAGTCCAAAAGTCACAAGCAGCTCGGAGATGGGCAGATGCCCAAGAAATGCCAGCGGTTGGTGCAAAGAAGCTCTTACTAGGCTGAAGAACTGTGAATACTGCAGGAACGACAAGGGCTAGAGACTTCCCCTTTGGAGGATGGATCCCACACGCCTTGGAGAGTCGGGCAGAAGTGTTTTCCCGCCGGATGGACGCCAACAAGCCTTGCTACACGCAAATCGTGCGTTTGGCGTTTTTGGACACTGCTGGGGCCCAGGAGGGACCAGGAGGTCGCAAATTGGACCTGCAGAGAGAGGGGACGTCGAGCAAGACAAAGAGCCCTCACTGAAGCAGGTAGCACCCGGAGAAGTGCCAGAAACAGGCACTACGAGGATGCGTGAAACGGTGCTCGCCAAAGTTGCACAAAGGAGTCCCACGTCGCCGGAGACCAACTTAGAAAGTCGTGCAATGCAGGTTAGAGTGCCGTGGACCAAGGCTTAGCTGTACACGAAGGATTTCCGCCGGAAGTGCACAGGGGCCGGAGTAGCTTGCAAAGTCGCGGTTCCCAGCAATGCAGCCCAGCGAGGTGAGGCAAGGACTTACCTCCACCAAACTTGGGCTGAAGAGTCACTGGACTGTGGGGGTCACTTGGACGGTGTCGCTGGATTCGAGGGACCTCGCTCGTCGTGCTGAGAGGAGACCCAAGGGACCGGTAATGCAGCTTTTTGGTGCCTGCGGTTGCAGGGGGACGATTCCGTCGACCCACGGGAGATTTCTTTGGAGCTTCTGGTGCAGAGAGGAGGCAGACTACCCCCACAGCATGCACAAGCAGGAAAACAGTCGAGAAGGCAGCAGGATCAGCGTTACAGAGTTGCAGTAGTCGTCTTTGCTACTATGTTGCAGGTTTGCAGGCTTCCAGCGCGGTCAGCGGTCGATTCCTTATCAGAAGGTGAAGAGGGAGATGCAGAGGAACTCGGCTGAGCTCATGCATTCGGTATCTAAAGTTTCCCCAGAGACAGAGACCCTAAATAGCCAGAAAAGAGGGTTTGGCTACCTAGGAGAGAGGAAAGGCTACTAACACCTGAAGGAGCCTATCACAAGGAGTCTCTGACGTCACCTGGTGGCACTGGCCACTCAGAGCAGTCCAGTGTGCCAGCAGCACCTCTGTTTCCAAGATGGCAGAGGTCTGGAGCACACTGGAGGAGCTCTGGACACCTCCCAGGGGAGGTGCAGGTCAGGGGAGTGGTCACTCCCCTTTCCTTTGTCCAGTTTCGCGCCAGAGCAGGGGCTAAGGGGTCCCTGAACCGGTGTAGACTGGCTTATGCAGAATTGGGCACATCTGTGCCCAACAAAGCATTTCCAGAGGCTGGGGGAGGCTACTCCTCCCCTGCCTTCACACCATTTTCCAAAGGGAGAGGGTGTCACACCCTCTCTCAGAGGAAGTTCTTTGTTCTGCCATCCTGGGCCAGGCCTGGCTGGACCCCAGGAGGGCAGCTGCCTGTCTGAGGGGTTGGCAGCAGCAGCAGCTGCAGAGAAACCCCAGGAAGGGCAGTCTGGCAGTACCAGGGTCTGTGCTACAGACCACTGGGATCATGGAATTGTACCAACAATGCCAGGATGGCATAG
The DNA here is from genome assembly GCF_031143425.1 of Pleurodeles waltl. Taxonomy (NCBI): domain Eukaryota; kingdom Metazoa; phylum Chordata; class Amphibia; order Caudata; family Salamandridae; genus Pleurodeles; species Pleurodeles waltl. Next base: position 1,173,739,106 of record NC_090439.1, read on the forward strand.
AGGGGGCAATTCCATGATCATAGACATGTTACATGGCCATATTCGGAGTTACCATGGTGAAGCTATATATAGGTAGTGACCTATATGTAGTGCACGCGTGTAATGGTGTCCCCGCACTCACAAAGTTCAGTGAATTGGCTCTGAACAATGTGGGGGCACCTTGGCTAGTGCCAGGGTGCCCTCACACTAAGTAACTTTGCCCCTAACCTTTACCAGGTAAAGGTTAGACATATAGGTGACTTATAAGTTACTTAAGTGCAGTGTAAAATGGCTGTGAAATAACGTGGACGTTATTTCACTCAGGCTGCAGTGGCAGGCCTGTGTAAGAATTGTCAGAGCTCCCTATGGGTGGCAAAAGAAATGCTGCAGCCCATAGGGATCTCCTGGAACCCCAATACCCTGGGTACCTCAGTACCATATACTAGGGAATTATAAGGGTGTTCCAGTAAGCCAATGTAAATTGGTAAAAATGGTTACTAGCCTGTCAGTGACAATTTGGAAAGAAATGAGAGAGCATAACCACTGAGGTTCTGATTAGCAGAGCCTCAGTGAGACAGTTAGTCACTACACAGGTAACACATTCAGGCACACTTATGAGCACTGGGGCCCTGGGTTACCAGGGTCCCAGTGACACATACAACTAAAACAACATATATACAGTGAAAAAATGGGGGTAACATGCCAGGCAAGATGGTACTTTCCTACACAACCCCCCCCCCAAACGAAGGACAATAAGACTAGCCATTACTGGATGAGTCTTCATTGTCTAAGTGGAAATATCTGGAGAGTCCATCTGCATTGGAGTGGCTACTCCCAGGTCTATGTTCCACTGTATAGTCCATTCCCTGTAGGGATATGGACCACCTCAACAATTTAGGATTTTCACCTTTCATTTGTTTTAGCCAAAGTAGAGGTTTGTGGTCTGTCTGAACAATGAAGTGAGTGCCAAACAGGTATGGCCTCAACTTCTTCAGAGCCCAGACCACAGCAAAGGCCTCCCTCTCAATGGCAGACCAACGCTTTTCTCTAGGGGTCAACCTTCTACTAATAAAAGCAACAGGTTGATCCTGGCCCTCAGAATTAAGTTGTGATAGGACTGCCCCTACTCCTAATTCAGATGCATCAGTTTGGACATAGAATTTTTTAGAGTAACAAGGGCTTTTCAGGACAGGTGCAGAGCACATGGCCTGCTTCAGCTCCTCAAAAGCTTTCTGACAGTTTGCTGTCCATAATACCTTTTTAGGCATTTTCTTGGATGTGAGGTCATTAAGAGGGGCTGCAATGGAGCCATAGTTCTTAATGAACCTCCTGTAATACCCAGTGAGGCCTAGGAAGGCTCTCACCTGAGTCTGAGTGGTAGGGGGAACCCAATCAATAATAGTTTGGATTTTCCCCTGAAGTGGTGCAATCTGTTCCCCACCAACAAGGTGTCCCAGATAAACCACCTTACCCTGCCCTATCTGGCACTTTGAAGCCTTGATAGTGAGGCCTGCCTTTTGCAGGGCCTCCAAAACTTTCCAAAGGTGGACCAGGTGATCATCCCAGCTGGAGCTAAAGACAGCTATATCATCCAAATATGCTGCACTGAAAGCTTCCAGCCCTTGCAGGACTGTGTTCACCAACCTCTGAAAAGTGGCAGGTGCATTTTTCAGACCAAAAGGCATTACAGTAAACTGGTAATGTCCTCCAATGGTAGAAAATGCAGTCTTAGATTTAGCATCTTCTGACAATTTGATCTGCCAATACCCTGCAGTCAAATCAAAAGTGCTTAGATACTTGGCAGATGCCAGTGTATCTATGAGCTCATCTGCCCTGGGTATAGGGTGAGCATCAGTTTTGGTTACCAAGTTGAGACCTCTATAGTCGACACAAAACCTCATTTCCTTCTTTCCATCTTTAGAATTGGGTTTTGGTACCAGTACCACAGGAGAAGCCCATGGACTGTCAGAGTGCTCAACCACTCCTAGTTCCAACATCTTCTGAACTTCTTGCTTTATGCAGTCCCTGACATGGTCAGGCTGCCTATAGATCTTACTTTTGACAGGTAAACTGTCTCCAGTATCTATAGTGTGCTCACACCAAGAAGTGGTGCCTGGCACAATGGAGAAGAGTTCTGAAAATTGTCCTAGGAGATTTATGCAATTATCTTTCTGCTCAGCAGTAAGACAATCAGCCAAAACTACACCTTCCACAAGAGCATCTTGTTCTGTGGAAGAGAAGAGATCAGGTAGAGGATCACTGTCTTCTTCCTGTCCCTCATCTGTTGCCATGAGCAGGGTGAGATCAGCCCTGTCATAGTAGGGTTTCAGGCGGTTGACATGGAGCACCCTAAGGGGACTCCTGGCAGTGCCTAAGTCAACCAAGTAGGTGACTTCACCCTTCTTTTCAACAATTGTGTGGGGTCCACTCCATTTATCTTGGAGTGCTCTTGGGGCCACAGGCTCCAAGACCCACACTTTCTGCCCTGGTTGGTACTTAACCAAAACAGCCTTCTGATCATGCCATTGCTTCTGGAGCTCTTGGCTGGCCTGAAGGTTTTTACTGGCCTTTTTCATGTACTCAGCCATCCTTGATCTGAGGCCAAGTACATATTCCACAATATCCTGCTTAGGAGCTTTTAAAGGTTGTTCCCAACCCTCCTTTGCAAGTGTGAGTGGACCCCTAACAGGGTGTCCAAAAAGAAGTTCAAAGGGGCTGAAGCCCACTCCTTTCTGGGGTACCTCCCTGTAGGCAAAAAGGAGGCATGGTAGAAGGATATCCCATCTCCTGCGGAGTTTTTCAGGGAGTCCCATAATCATGCCTTTGAGAGTTTTATTAAATCTCTCCACCAGTCCATTTGTTTGTGGATGATAGGGTGTTGTGAACTTGTAAGTTACACCACACTCCTTCCACATGGCCTTTAAGTATGCAGACATGAAATTGCTTCCTCTGTCTGATACTACTTCCTTTGGGAAGCCCACCCTGGAAAATATTCCCAGGAGGGCCTTTGCCACTGCAGGAGCTGTAGTGGTCCTTAAAGGAATAGCTTCAGGATATCTTGTGGCATGGTCCACTACCACCAAGATAAACCTATTGCCTGAAGCAGTAGGAGGGTCAAGGGGGCCAACTATGTCAACCCCTACCCTTTCAAAGGGAACCCCAACCACAGGCAGTGGGATAAGGGGTGCCTTTGGAGTGCCACCTGTCTTGCCACTGGCTTGACAGGTTTCACAGGACTTACAAAATTCCTTTGTGTCCTCAGACATCCTAGGCCAATGAAACAATGGTACCAATCTGTCCCAAGTTTTCATTTGACCCAGGTGCCCAGCTAAGGGAATGTCATGTGCCAGTGTTAGGAGGAACTTTCTGTACTCCTGAGGAATCACTAATCTCCTGGCAGCTCCAGGTTTAGGATCCCTATGCTCAGTGTACAAGAGGTTGTCCTCCCAGTAAACTCTGTGTGAGTCACTGACATCCCCATTAGCCTGTTTGACAGCTTGCTGTCTGAGACCCTCTAATGTGGGACAGGTTTGCTGTGCCACACTCAGCTCCTCTCTGGCAGGCCCCCCTTCACCCAAAAGCTCAGCAGTGTCTGCTTCCAGCTCCTCTGGTGTAGGTTCTGCACAGGGAGGGAATTCTTCTTCCTCAGAAGTAGAATCCACTGTAGAGGGAGGGATAGTAGGAAGTGGTTTGCTTCTACTAGCCCTAGCTTTAGGGAGCACTTGGTCCATTGTTCCAGGATCCAAGCTTCCCTGTCCTTTTTGCTTTTTGGCCTGAGCCCTTGTCAAAGCAAAAATATGCCCTGGGATGCCCAGCATTGCTGCATGGGCCTCCAACTCCACATCTGACCAAGCTGATGTCTCCAAATCGTTCCCTAATAGACAGTCTACAGGTAAATCTGAAGCTACCACAACTTTCTTTGGACCAGATACCCCCCCCCAGTTGAGATTTACAACAGCCATGGGGTGGCTTTGTGTTATGTTGTGAGCATCGGTTACTTGGTACTGGTGTCCAAGTATGTGTTGTTCAGGGTGCACCAGTTTCTCAATCACCATTGTGACACTGGCACCTGTGTCCCTGTAGGCCTGGACCTCAACACCATTTATTAGGGTTAGTTGCTTGTACTTCTCCAAGTTATGGGGGCAAGCAACCAAAGTGGCTAAGTCAATAGCCCCTTCAGAGACTAAAGTAGCCTCTGTGGTCTCCCTAATTAGACCAACCCCAACTAAATTACCAAAAGTGAGCCCAGCTACTCCCTTGGATTGGCTATTAGTAGGTTTGCTCCCACCACCACTGCTATTAGTAGGGACACTAGGTGTAGCAGTAGGGGTTGTAGTGGTAGGAGCTGTGGTGCCTTTCTTTGGACAACTGGGATCTGTTGTCCAATGGCCTTTTATCTTACATAAATAGCACCATGGTTTCTTTTCCTTGTTCTGATTAAAGGAGGATTTGGGCCCACCACCCCCACCAGAGTGTTTTTGTGGGCCTGATGAAGACTCATTTTTAGATTTGTCCCCACCCTTGTCAGAAGACTTACCATCCTTCTTTTTGTTGCCATCTTTGTCACCCCCTGTATGAACTTTTCTGTTCACTCTTGTTCTGACCCATTTGTCTGCCTTCTTTCCCAATTCTTGGGGAGAGGTCAGATCAGAGTCCACCAAGTACTGGTGCAACAAATCAGACACACAATTATTAAGAATATGCTCTCTCAGGATCAAGTTATACAGGCTGTCATAATCAGTAACTTTACTGCCATGTAACCACCCCTCCAAGGCCTTCACTGCCTGGTCAATGAAATCAACCCAGTCTTGTGAAGACTCCTTTTTGGTATCTCTGAACTTTATCCTGTACTGTTCAGTGGTTAAGCCATAACCATCCAGGAGTGCATTCTTAAGAACTTGGAAATTATTAGCATCATTTTCTTTTACAGTAAGGAGCCTATCCCTACCTTTTCCAGTGAATGATAGCCATAGGATAGCAACCCACTGCTTTTGAGGGACATCCTGTACAGCACAGGCCCTCTCAAGTGCAGCAAACCACTTGTTAATGTCATCCCCCTCCTTGTAAGGGGGAACTATCTTGTGCAGATTCCTGGAATCATGCTCTTTTGCAGGATGACTATGGGGAATACTGCTGCTGCCACCATGGGTATCTAAACCCATTTTCTGTCTTTCCCTCTCTATTTCTAAAGACTGTCTATCCAAATCCAGCTGTTGCTTCTTGAGCTTCAGTCTGGTTTGCTCCACTCTCAATCTATTGAGCTCCCTTTCTAACAATCTGTCATCAGGGTGGGTGGGAGGGACATTTCTAGATACAGAGGTATGATGGGAATGAACAGAAGGAGACCTGTCCCTTACCAAGGGCACCCTAACAGCTTGGCTACCAGCATAATGTGAGAGCACATCATCAGTATGATGTGATTCAACCTCTGTACCAACTATGCTAGACTGTCTAGTAATGGGCAGGCTGAGAAGTTTCTTTCCTGAACCTTTTCCTGGGGGAGTCCCTGGATCAGATTGAGAACCATTAGCTACTTTTTCTACAGATTGGGCACTTATGGCCTTATCCTGTACTCTAAGCATATTAATTAACAGTTCTAAGGAAGGATTCTTCCCTACACTCAAACCTCTCTCTATGCAGAGACTCCTTGCTCCTTTCCAGCTAAGGTGATCATATGCAAGTTTGGACAGTTCAACTTTTTGGCCTGTGCCAGACATTTTTAGAGAGAGTTAAAGTGATAGACAAAGAGAAAAAAGTTTTCAGAACTTTTTGGAAAGACAGAAAAAACTTTTTAAACTTTTAAGAACTTTTTGAAAGTTTAGAAGTACTTTTCAGCACTTAGAAAAGAGTGAAAAGAGGAAATGCAAAACTTTTTGGCTATGTGTATATACACTGACCTTGTTTTGTATATTTTTCTCTTATGAAAAGTACAATGACAAGAGTGGTAAGTAGTCTCAAAGCACTTATCCCACTGCTGCACAACCAATTTAGGAGGCTGGACTGGCTTGTAGTGAGTACCAAGGGGTACTTGCACCTTGCACCAGGCCCAGTTATCCCTTATTAGTGTATAGGGTGTCTAGCAGCTTAGGCTGATAGATAATGGTAGCTTAGCAGAGCAGCTTAGGCTGAACTAGGAGACGTGTGAAGCTACTACAGTACCACCTAGTGTCATATGCACAATATCATAAGAAAACACAATACACAGTTATACTAAAAATAAAGGTACTTTATTTTTATGACAATATGCCAAAGTATCTTAGAGTGTACCCTCAGTGAGAGGATAGGAAATATACACAAGATATATATACACAATAGCAAAAATATGCAGTATAGTCTTAGAAAACAGTGCAAACAATGTATAGTTACAATAGGATGCAATGGGGAAACATAGGGATAGGGGCAACACAAACCATATACTCCAGAAGTGGAATGCGAACCACGAATGGACCCCAAACCTATGTGACCTTGTAGAGGGTCGCTGGGACTATTAGAAAATAGTGAGAGTTAGCAAAATAACCCTCCCCAAGACCCTGAAAAGTGAGTGCAAAGTGCACCAAAGTTCCCCTAAGGACAAAATAGTCGTGTTAGAGGGAGAATGCAAGGAAAACACAAATCAGCAATGCAACAATGATGGATTCCTGTCTGAGGGTACCTGTGGAACAAGGGGACCAAGTCCAAAAGTCACAAGCAGCTCGGAGATGGGCAGATGCCCAAGAAATGCCAGCGGTTGGTGCAAAGAAGCTCTTACTAGGCTGAAGAACTGTGAATACTGCAGGAACGACAAGGGCTAGAGACTTCCCCTTTAGAGGATGGATCCCCCACGCCTTGGAGAGTCGGGCAGAAGTATTTTCCCGCCGGATGGACGCCAACAAGCCTTGCTACACGCAAATCGTGCATTTGGCGTTTTTGGACGCTGCTGGGGCCCAGGAGGGACCAGGAGGTCGCAAATTGGACCTGCAGAGAGAGGGGACGTAGAGCAAGACAAAGAGCCCTCACTGAAGCAGGTAGCACCCGGAGAAGTGCCAGAAACAGGCACTACGAGGATGCATGAAACGGTGCTCGCCGAAGTTGCACAAAGGAGTCCCACGTCGCCGGAGACCAACTTAGAAAGTCGTGCAATGCAGGTTAGAGTGCCGTGGACCCAGGCTTGGCTGTGCACGAAGGATTTCCGCCGGAAGTGCACCGGGGCCGGAGTAGCTTGCAAAGTCGCGGTTCCCAGCAATGCAGCCCAGCGAGGTGAGGCAAGGACTTACCTCCACCAAACTTGGGCTGAAGAGTCACTGGACTGTGGGGGTCACTTGGACGGTGTCGCTGGATTCGAGGGACCTCGCTCGTCGTGCTGAGAGGAGACCCAAGGGACCGGTAATGCAGCTTTTTGGTGCCTGCGGTTGCAGGGGGACGATTCCGTCGACCCACGGGAGATTTCTTCGGAGCTTCTGGTGCAGAGAGGAGGCAGACTACCCCCACAGCATGCACAAGCAGGAAAACAGTCGAGAAGGCAGCAGGATCAGCGTTACAGAGTTGCAGTAGTCGTCTTTGCTACTATGTTGCAGGTTTGCAGGCTTCCAGCGCGGTCAGCGGTCGATTCCTTATCAGAAGGTGAAGAGGGAGATGCAGAGGAACTCGGCTGAGCTCATGCATTCGGTATCTAAAGTTTCCCCAGAGACAGAGACCCTAAATAGCCAGAAAAGAGGGTTTGGCTACCTAGGAGAGAGGAAAGGCTACTAACACCTGAAGGAGCCTATCACAAGGAGTCTCTGACGTCACCTGGTGGCACTGGCCACTCAGAGCAGTCCAGTGTGCCAGCAGCACCTCTGTTTCCAAGATGGCAGAGGTCTGGAGCACACTGGAGGAGCTCTGGACACCTCTCAGGGGAGGTGCAGGTCAGGGGAGTGGTCACTCCCCTTTCCTTTGTCCAGTTTCGCGCCAGAGCAGGGGCTAAGGGGTCCCTGAACCGGTGTAGACTGGCTTATGCAGAATTGGGCACATCTGTGCCCAACAAAGCATTTCCAGAGGCTGGGGGAGGCTACTCCTCCCCTGCCTTCACACCATTTTCCAAAGGGAGAGGGTGTCACACCCTCTCTCAGAGGAAGTTCTTTGTTCTGCCATCCTGGGCCAGGCCTGGCTGGACCCCAGGAGGGCAGCTGCCTGTCTGAGGGGTTGGCAGCAGCAGCAGCTGCAGAGAAACCCCAGGAAGGGCAGTCTGGCAGTACCAGGGTCTGTGCTACAGACCACTGGGATCATGGAATTGTACCAACAATGCCAGGATGGCATAGAGGGGGCAATTCCATGATCATAGACATGTTACATGGCCATATTCGGAGTTACCATGGTGAAGCTATATATAGGTAGTGACCTATATGTAGTGCACGCGTGTAATGGTGTCCCCGCACTCACAAAGTTCAGTGAATTGGCTCTTAACAATGTGGGGGCACCTTGGCTAGTGCCAGGGTGCCCTCACACTAAGTAACTTTGCACCTAACCTTTACCAGGTAAAGGTTAGACATATAGGTGACTTATAAGTTACTTAAGTGCAGTGTAAAATGGCTGTGAAATAACGTGGACGTTATTTCACTCAGGCTGCAGTGGCAAGCCTGTGTAAGAATTGTCAGAGCTCCCTATGGGTGGCAAAAGAAATTCTGCAGCCCATAGGGATCTCCTGGAACCCCAATACCCTGGGTACCTCAGTACCATATACTAGGGAATTATAAGGGTGTTCCAGTAAGCCAATGTAAATTGGTAAAAATGGTCACTAGCCTGTCAGTGACAATTTGGAAAGAAATGAGAGAGCATAACCACTGAGGTTCTGATTAGCAGAGCCTCAGTGAGACAGTTAGTCACTACACAGGTAACACATTCAGGCACACTTATGAGCACTGGGGCCCTGGGTTACCAGGGTCCCAGTGACACATACAACTAAAACAACATATATACAGTGAAAAAATGGGGGTAACATGCCAGGCAAGATGGTACTTTCCTACAGCCACCCCACGCCAGACTGCATTGCTGGGAACCGCAACTTTTGCAGCTACTCCGGCCTCTGTGCACTTCCGGCGGAAATCCTTTGTGCACAGCCAAGCCTGGGTCCACGGCACTCTAACCTGCATTGCACGACTTTCTAAGTTGGTCTCCGGCGACGTGGGACTCCTTTGTGCAACTTCGGGTGAGCACCGTTTCACTCCTCTTTGTAGTGCCTGTTCTGGCACTTCTGCGGGTGCTGCCTGCTCCTGAGAGGGCTCCTTGTCTTGCTCTACGCCCCCTCTGTCCCCAGACGTAATTGGCGACATCCTGGTCCATCCTGGGCTACAGCAGCATCCAAAAACACTAACCGCACGACTTACAGCTAGCAAGGCTTGTTGGCGTCCTTTCGGCGGGAAAACACTTCTGCACAACTCTTCACGGCGTGGGAGATTCATCCTCCAAAGGGGAAGTCTCTAGCCCTTGTCGTTCTTGCAGAATCCTCAGCTTCTTCTGTCCAGTAGAAGCTTCTTTGCACCCACAGCTGGCATTTCCTGGGCATCTGCCCATCTCCGACTTGCTTGTGACTTTTGGACTTGGTCCCCTTGTTCCACAGGTACCCTCGACTGGAAATCCATTGTTGTTGCATTGCTGGTTTGTGTCTTTCCTGCAGAATTCCTCTATCACGACTTCTGTGTCTTTGGGGGAACTTTAGTGCACTTTGCACTTACTTTTCAGGGTCTTGGGGTGGGGTATTTTTCTAACCCTTACTATTTTCTAAAAGTCCCAGCGACCCTCTACAAGGTCACATAGGTTTGGGGTCCATTCGTGGTTCGCATTCCACTTTTGGAGTATATGGTTTGTGTTGCCCCTATCCCTATGTTTCCCCATTGCATCCTATTGTAACTATACATTGTTTGCACTGTTTTCTAAGACTATACTGCATATTTTTGGTATTGTGTACATATATCTTGTGTATATTTGCTATCCTCATACTGAGGGTACTCACTGAGATACTTTTTTCATATTGTCATAAAAAAAAAAGTACCTTTATTTTTAGTATATCTGTGTATTGTGTTTTCTTATGATATTGTGCATATGGCATTTGTGGTACTGTAGTAGCTTCACACGTCTCCTAGTTCAGCCTAAGCTGCTCTGCTAAGCTACCATTATCTATGAGCCTAAGCTGCTAGACACCCTATACACTAATAAGGGATAACTGGGCCTGGTGCAAGGTGCAAGTACCCCTTGGTACTCACTACAAGCCAGTCCAGCCTCCTACAATCCCTGCCTTACCCTTCAGCTGAAGCATTTCAGCTCCTGGAGTTACCCGTCACAAAAAGCAGAGAAACTATTTTTCTTAAATTAAAAAAGTATGGGCACGTTGTGCCCCTCAGATCCCACCCACTTCGACCACTGCCCATAACTGATAATACGCGCTTTCCATAGGTTACTGGGTGCTTCCGATAGGACGAAGGCTGCTACCCTCACAGAACGCTGCAGCCATATGGTTTTCAGCACTCAAAATAGGTCCCCCGTGTTTTCCATAGGTTACTGGGTGCTTCCTATAGGGTGAAGCTTGTTCTTACAGGGTGAAGCGCGCACTCATTGGGTGGCCTCCTTATGGAATGCTGGGCCTTCCATAGGGTACCAGGATATTAACACAGGCCTGCATAGGGTGTTCCTTGCTCCATACAGGGTGCTATGTGCTTCCTATATACCACTTGTTCCTTCCTTTAGGGTGAAGGTTCTTCTCTCCAGGTGAACTCTACGACTATAGGATATGCCCTATAACTATTACAACATGCTTTCCATGAGTTAATGGGTGCAACCTATAGGGTGAACTCTACAACCATAGGGTATACCCCATAATTGATATGACATGCTCTCTATAGGTTACTGGGGGCATCCTATAGGGTGAAACTTATTTAGTCTCATAACTTATACTATGTGCTTTCCAAAGGTTGCTGCTTGCGTCCTTTAGGGTGAAGGTGGTTCTTTCTAGGTGAACTCTACAACCATAGGGTATGCCCTATAACTATTATTACATGCTTTCCCTAGGTTACGGGGTGCATCCTATAGGGTGAACTCCACAACCGTATGGTATGCCCCATAATTGATATGACATGCTCTCCATAAGTTACTGGGGGCATCCTATAGGATAACATTTATTTAATCTCATAACTGATACTATGTGCTTTCCATAGGTTACTGCTTGCGTCCTTTAGGGTGAAGGTTCTTTTTTCTAGGTGAACTCTACAACCATAGTGCATGCTCTATAATCCTTACGACATGCTTTCCATAAGTTACTGAGTGCATCCTTTAGGGTGAACTCTACAACCATAGGGTGTGCCCCATAGTCGATATAACATGCTCTCTATAGGTTACTGGCTGCTTCCTATAGGGTGAACTCTACAACCATAGGGTGTGCCCCATACTCGATATGACATGCTCTCTATAGGTTACTGGCTGCTTCCTACAGGGTGAAGCTTCTCCTGCCTGAAGCATGCGACCATCGGGTGTCCTTCATGAGGAACGTTGCTTGTTACTGGGGGCCTCAACATTTTGAACAGGTGCAGCGCCGAGCCTGGGATTGCCCAGCGCCTCGAGCAGTAACATTCAGAACCCTTTGAAAGAGTTTGGCAGGTGTCTGCCTGCCAGGAGTATAGTGACGCAGACTGTGTGCCTGGGCTGCTCCAAATAACAGTGACCTACTAGATGACGGCTACTTCTCAACACACAGAACACTAACGAATCAACACAACAGCAGGTCTCCAAGTGATGGAAGCAGGACTTTCAGGACCTTGACGTGGAATCACGTCAGTGAGAATGGTGTCCGAGCTCACACATTTATTAATTCAGCCTCCTATACATTCATCTGCCTGTAACCTACATGTCACTCATGCCTTCACTGCGCATGTTCTGTGAGAGATGAAAGCTTGTACTAGTCTGTCCCGCCGGATCTGTTCCGCAGGAAATGCAAGATTACACAATGGCCTTCTTGTGATAGAAGGAAGCTGACTTTGCTTCTACAACATTATCCCGAAGTAAAGCTTGCACTGCTGCTGCCCGATCTGTACCTGTCCTGTGATGGGAAAGACTTGCACTGATCCTCTCCTAGTTGCACCTGTCCTCTGAGGTTGAAAGCTTGCACTGTTTCTTATCAAGGTGTAGCTGTGCTATGAAGAGCGGCATTTCCAATGCTGTTGCCTGTTCCTATAAAAATACAGCAGCTATTTTGATGCACTTGCATTATATGCCCAGGACAGTCAGACGTTTTTGTTGGACTCAGTACAAAGACTAGTTGTTGAGACCTGACCCAACGACCCTGGTTTCAGTCACAGCTTCCCAGCTCATCCAAACTGTGTAACCTTGGGCAATATGTTACTTCCTTCTGCCTCCTTTTCCGTGATCATTACAATTGAGAGCCCCTTGAAGTAGTTCAGTTCAGGGTATGCATTGTACAGAAACCTCTCTGGTATATGGTACAATAGGCCATAATGTGGCCTCATCAATAAAATAACAACAATATAAGCTTTGTGAAGGTGGTACTAGACAACTGATGTGCCCATTGGGTCACTAATTAAAGGGGGAAAGAATGTGACAGTGCACAATACAGACACAGAGACAAGGTATCTGTAAGCTTACTTTATTAGTGGGAACAAAGACGACCACCCAAAGATGAGCACCTCACTGCACATGAACGCGTCCAACCGCCGCTCTCTGAATCCCAACCACATACCACCCTCAGCCTTTAAAGAAAAAGACATAGAATAACACCCCACATATCTTCCGCTTTAAAATAACAAACACTTTATGTAAAACGTGTCATACAGAAATCAGAATTTGTTTTACAGTAGTCAGAAATAAAAGTGAATATAAGTGCAGTGCACAAAAACATAAGAAAAGGTGTCAGAATCAATGCATAACATAGTCCTTAAAGTATGCAGGAATACAACGTTTCCTTCTTGGGCAACACTCATGTGTTTCACTCTTCACTGGAGCACCAACTTCAGAATCACACCCAATTCTCCATTTCACAATATCCAATTGCCCCTGAGATACAATCACTAGTCTTTCTTTATTCCAAAATCTATCATCGCTTGTGCGCACATCATTCGACCAAACGATCACAACTTGAATAGGAGAAGTAAACTTAGACTCCCCAGAAACCACATGACTAGGTTTTCTCACACGTACCCAACAGCCCTTCTGAAACTTGCCCTGCACTCCTCTTGTATCCCCATAAGTACCATCCATCTTGGTCTGAATACACCTCCTCACATCCTCAACTCCTTGCAGTGATTTGGGATCAATGTGATGAGAACCTTTCCACTCCCCCAAAGCTTGGCACCTGGCACATGCCCTCTCAACAAAATCTCTGTTATTAGAGGTGGTTCTCATTGCCCAAATCATGTCGTCAATCACCAAGTCGTCAAAGGTGAACTGCAAACGTCCTTTCAGAGTATGATTAAATCGTTTAACTAATCCATTGCTTTTAGGGTGATAAAGAGCATTTCTAATGTGTTGAACTACTACCTCATGTAGTCATTTTTCCATCTCGACTGAGACCAACTGCGTTCAATTATCAGCCAACAACTCACTTGGATAAACTTTCCTTCCAAATACATCCTGCAGAAATTGTATGATAACCTGTGTACTAAAGGTGCTCACAAACTTCACCTCAGGCCACTTACTTAAACAACCAATCAAGACTATGGCATACCTAGATGCCTCTCCTAGCATTCAAAGTGGATCTGAAATGTCGAATGCCAATTTATGCCATGGAGCCATACACACCTCAATAGGTGTGGCCAAGAATTGTTGCATCACTTGTGGTTTATCACTTATTTCACACACACTACAGTCCCTAACATAAGTCTCTACTGCCTTGTCAACACCAGTACACCATAATTCCGCTTCATGGCTTGGATCCCTATGTGTCTCTCATGAGCTAGTTTCAATTCATGCCCTTGTAATTCCAATGGCACAACCATTACACACGCCGTAGGAGACCATTTTCCGGAGTCAACTCCTGTGATACTTGGAAAAATGATTTAAACTCCGACCAAACCATCTTAGTATCAATCCAACTGGACACAATCCAGCTCTTCACCTGAGTCAAAACATTGTCCATTTCCAAATCTTCTCCATTCCACCTCACGTTAAACACCCTTGAAAACTCCTGATACACACCCAAGGCCCAAATCATGTCAATGTCCTCCACCCTGTCCTTCTCATACTCATCACCAGACAGAGGCAGATGTGACGAACAGCCGGCCACAGCATTTCTTTTGCCTGGAAAAGACTCAATTTCAAAATCGAATTCCTATAATCTGCACTGCTATTTGTCTATTCTGGGCGTGGCATTTCTGGCATTGTTTGTGGTAAACAAATTTACCAAAAGTTCATGGTCCATGTGGATGGTGAAATGCCCGCTCCACATGTATGTTTTAAAATGGTGTGCCTCTCCACCATAATGTCAAAGCTTCCTTCTCAATGGTAGAGTACGAAGCCTCTGCTCCATGAAGTGCCCTTGAGGCGAAAACTATTATTTCCTCTCTTCCATCCAGTCTTTTTTTGCATAAGCACAGTGCCTAAGCATGTATTGCTGGAATCCATTATTATCACACTTTCATTCCTAGTAACAAAGGGTTTCAGAGGGAACGCATTAACAATGTCCAAATAATCATTCTGGAAAGACAACTGAAATGCCTCATTCCACACATACCTTGCCACGTTCTTCATCGACCTCCGTGGTGGGGACATCTTGTTGGCAAAATAGTGCCCGCATTTAGAATACAATTCAACCAGACCCAGAAATTATCTCAGTTGGTCCTTGTCACTAGGTACGGGAATTTTTTCAATCACCTCCAAGATTTTTATTTTAGGTTGTACCTCTTGCTGAGAAATATGATGGCCCAAATAGTCCATGCCATCCTTACTGAATCCTAACTTGTCGATTCACAATGACAGACCATGATCATGAAGCTTTACCAGTACTCATCTCAATCTCTCATCATGTATCTTCACATCGTCTCCTTGCACCAACACACTGGTGGTCATTCTGACCCTAGCGGTAGTCTACCGCCAGGGCCAACGACCGCGGGAGCACCGCCGACAGGCTGGCGGTGTCTCCCATGGCATTCTGACCGCGGCGGTACAGCCGCGGTCAGATACGGGAAACTGGCGGTGTCCCGCCAGTTTCCCGCTGCCCAGGGGAATCCTCCATGGCGGCGCAGCAAGCTGCGCCGCCATGGGGATTCTGACCCCCTTCCCGCCAGCCTGGCTCTGGCGGTTTACACCGCCAGAACCTGGCTGGCGGGAACGGGTGTTGTGGGGCCCCTGGGGGCCCCTGCAGTGCCCATGCCAATGGCATGGGCACTGCAGGGGCCCCCTAACAGGGCCCCACATTGCTTTTTAGTGTCTGCTGAGCAGGCACTGAAAAGCGCGACGGTTGCCACTGCACCCGTCGCACACCTTCCACTCTGCCGGCTCCATTCGGAGCCGGCATCCTCATGGAAGGTGGTTTCCCGCTGGGCGGGCGGGCGGCCTTATGCCAGTCGCCCGCCAGCCCAGCGGGAAACTCAGAATAACCACGGCGGTCTTTTGACCGCGCAGCGGTATTCTGGAGGTTCCAGCCAGGCCGGCGGACTATCTTGAAAATACAACACATCCTCTTCATCCTTAAACATGAGCCTCATTACTCTTTGGGAAAACTGAGGATGCAGACGCCAGACCAAATGACATGCATTTGTGTTTATATGCACCCTCTGGTGTTACAAAGGAAGTAAGGTGTCTGCAATCTCCAGCTAACTGCACCTGATGGTAAGTGGTGGACATTTGAAGAGTCATAAATTTCATTCCATCTTTCAAAGTGCTCAACATTTCTGATATATTGAGCAACAGTTTACGATCCACCCTTATGTGGCATTTGAGATCACGGAGATCAATGCTTAACATAAAAGCTTCTCACCTATGTGCGCCAAGGCTACAGGTGAAAGATAATCAGAACACTCAATCGATATCTGACTTGCGCAGCTTGTCCAGTTCTTTGGCTAACCCCTCCCTGAGACACAGTACACAAAAAACTTTATGCACCACGGGAACAGCTTCATCACTCAACACTATTTTGCGATGAAACCCTTTCAGTTTTCCTAAAGAATTTGAGAAAACTTTAGGGAAAGATTCAACCCATGAATTCACAGAATACACATAAATATCACACACTGGTCTTTTCTCATACATTCTTTTTCTTGGAAATAACTTGATCAGGATGGTTGGAATCAAGAATAATGTCCAAATCTCCTTGATCATTCCATCCCAACCAATTCAATCTTTCCTTAGGCACATACATTTTACACAATGCACACTTGTCTTCAAATTCCAAAGTGGCCTCAAACTCCCCAACCAACTCAAGTTGGTTGCCTCCAAAGCAAATCATTTTACTGATGGCTTACCCAGAGGTAATGGTTGCAAACCTGGACCAGGACCAATAAGAGTAAACAGTGAACCTGAGTTGGCGATCAAACAAACTTCTATTCCATTCATTAGTACTTTACATTTAGGCAGTTTTCTCTTAAAGCTGTGGAATGTATTTACCCATTGCACATCACTCTCATTCGATTGTCCCTCAATGCGCTAAATTACCTCATCATTCACATCGTGGTTATATTGTTCATTAATGTTGGCTATGGATGTTTTCTGTACACCCTCAGCGTGGCACACTCTTGCGTAATGACCTTCGCAATTACATTCACAACACATGGAATGAATAGCTCTGCAATTCTTTGTTGATCCAATGTGGCTATGACTACCACAACTGAAACAAACTAAATTGTAAATATCTTTCCTTACATCCTGAGGATTGGCCATTTTGGGTTGAGATTTTCTGACAGTATCCTTGTAGGTATCCTTCCCTTATTGAACTTGTATCTCCTTACACTGCAAATCGTCCAACAATTTCAACAACTCTTTGAAATATTTGTTACCGTTTTCCATGATTCTGGCAGTGGTTAGAGAAAATTGTAAAACTGGATTGTTCATCAACAAAACTTTTCTTAGATTCTGCGATTATTGGTCCTATCATTTAGCTAATCTCGACTGAAGGGGCACATAATCATCTATAGATTCCCCAGGTATTGGAAATGGGGTTCCTAGTTGGCAGTGGTTTGCACCCTGTCCAAATAAGGACCCTCACTCTAGTCAGGGTAAGAGAGTCACACAGCTAAGATAACCCCTGCTCACTCCCTTGGTAGCTTGGCACGAGCAGTCTAGCTTATCTCAGAGGCAATGTGTAAAGTATTTGTACACACACACACACACACACACACACACAGTAAAGCAGTGAAAACACCACAAAGGTACTCCAGACCAGTTTAGAAACATAGCCAATATTTATCTAAGTAAAACAAGACCAAAATGACAAAAATCCAACATACACAGGTTAGCATACACATTTTTAAATATTAGGACCCTAATTATGACAATGGCGGTAAATACCGCCTACCACTGCGGCAACGGCCGCCAAAAGACCGTCGCCACGGCTAACGTCCGTCCGCCACAATATGACCACAGCTGGATTTCCGCCACAAGAAGGGCGGAAATGCAGCTGTGGCCATGCTGGCGAACAGTGTTAAGATGGCGCTGCTACCGTCAGCAGCGCCACCCCAGTAGACCGCCACCAGCCATATTATGAAAACATAATACGGCCTGGCGGTGTTCTGCTGACGGCCATTCCTGGCGGTAGCAGCGCCCCGTCAAGTCCCCTGCCCGAAGACCCCCTGGATCCAGGAAAGTCGGGTTTCCGACAGGAGAGGTGGGTGGGGGTTGTTGTGTGTGTGGGGGGGGTGTGTGTGTATGAATGTGTGAGTGTGCGCGTGAATGTGTGTGTAGTGTTGTTTCCGTGTGAGTGCATGTGTGCAAATGTGTGTATGAATTGAAATGTGAATGCGTGTCTGCTCGTCAGTGTGAATGTGTGTACAGATGTGTGCATGAACGAATGGATGCATGCATGTATGCCTGTGTGAGTTAGTGTGTGAATGCGTGGTGTGTGCCTGCGATTGTGCATGTAGGGGGATTTGAAGGGGGAGTGTGGATGGACAGGGGGGTGGGGGCTGTCTGTCGAGTATTGAGGGGGGGCCTCCTACCAGTGACAGGGAAGGAATTCCCTGTCACTGGTAGGGCCTACTACCATGGTTTTTGTGGCGTTGTGAACACAAAGAAAACCACAGTGGTAGGCAGAGTGAAAATGCCGCCAGCAGTACAGTAGCTGCCGCCAGGTTGGAGATTGTTATCTCCGGACCAGCAGCTGCTACCACCATGGCGGTCGGTGTGGTATATTGGCAGGTTGGCTTCAGCCAAACCGACAATGTAATAATGTGGCGGTATGTACCACATTTACACCAACCGCCAGGGTCATAATGACGCCCTAAATCTTAGTAAAAATCTTAGAAACATACTAGTTCTAACTGAGGCTATCACTGCATCTTGATGGAGTCTTTCTCAACAGTCCGATGCCACTTACAAGGGAGTGAAGGCCGGTAATGGAGTTGCACGGACCACAGGTACAGTGCCTTGGAGAAAACAATAAGGAAACAAAGACGTTGCTCGGAGTGGGGGAGGTGAGGTGTCGCTGGAGCCTGTGCGGTGTTGGTTCCTTACTGGTACCAGGAAGGTGAGGCGTCAATTCCTTACTGCTAGGCAGGGGAGGTGAGGTGTCTGTTCCTTAGAATTTCAGGGGAGGTGATGCAGCGCCGGTGGCGAGGCGTCAGTTCCTTATGACCTGGTGGGGTCGATGAATCCAGCAGCTCAAGATGTGAGGCATCGACTTCCAATCACACCACGGGGCACCAGGTGCTGTGGCGCAGTTGGAGTCGGGTGTCCTGGGTGTCAGGGACCCAGGCACTCGGAACTCACGCTGTGGTGGGACTTCAAAGCAATGTGGCAGTGTTGGGCCTATTTTGCAGGTCACGGTCGATGCACTCAGCGGGGACCAAGGCTCCGGGGGAGGTGGTGGCACGGAGTAGGACATTGGCACCGGTTCTGAAGTTTGCTCAGGAGTTGATGTGCTTAGTTTCTTCTTAGTTGCACCAGAGCTCACTCCCAAGGGCCCATGAACTGGATATGGCACCACTTGAAAGTCAGGACTCTCAGCATGAGAGCCCAGGCACTGTTAAGTGAAGTCTTTTATGTCCCTGAGACTGCTTAACAGAAGACAAGATCAGTTTGAGCAAACCCCACCCTTTCACTCTCAGGACAGAAGCAGCAAGCAGCAGGTCAGCACAACAAAGCAACAGGCAGAGACACATTCCCTTCTAAAGTTTCCAGCTTTTCTTCCTGGCAGAATGTCCTCAATCCAGAAGTGTTCTAACAATGTGGGGTCAGAGGTCTGGTACTTATACCCATTTCTGTATTTGAATTAGGCAAACTTCAAAGAGAAGGCTTTGTAGTTCACTAGACCCTCCCTTTCCCTACCCTGGCCCCGGACACACTCCAGGGGGGCAGAGATTGCTTTGTGTGAGGACAGGCACAGCCCTATTGAAGTGCAAATACCAGCTCCTCCCACCACTCTAACTAAGGAAGACCCTTTAGCCTGTTGATGGGAAACCAGGATATGGAGGCCACACCTCAGCTTCCTTAGTGTGTCTGTCTAGAGTGAATACACAAACAGCCTAACTGTCATCCTCCCACAGACGTGTATTCCACAGGCAGGCAGAGGCACAGAATGGTTAAGCGAGAAAATGCCCACTTTGTAAAAGTGGCATTTTCAAACTAACAATTCAAAAACCAACTTCACATAAAGATGTATTTTTAAATTGTAAGTTCAGAGACCCCTCACTCCATATCTGGAGATTGCATTTAAAGGATATTTCAAGGCAATCCCCATGTTACCCTTTGGGCGAGATAGTCCTTGCAAGGGTGAAAAACAAATTTGGCAGTACTTGACTATCAGGACATGTAAAACACACCAGTACATGTCCTACCTCGTAAATGTGCTGCACCCCAACCATGGGGCTGCCTTGGGCCTACTTTAGGAGTGACTTACATGTTGTAAAAGGAAAGGTTTTGGCCTTGCAAGTGGGTGCACTTGTCAGGTCGAAATGGCAGTTTAAAACTGCACACACAGACACTGCAATAGCAGGTCTAAAATATGTCTGCAGGGATTCTCATCCGGGTGGCACAATCAGTGCTACAGGCCCACTAGTATCATTTTATTTGCAGGCCCTGGGCACACCTGGTGCACTGTACTAGGGACGTACTAGTAAAACAAATATGTCAATCAGAGGGTGCAATAGCACTAGAGTTGAGGAATGGGAGGGGCCCACACCACCCTAAATAGAGACTTTATTACAATCAAACCAGGAGATGAGGGGGACAATTGTTTCTTGCATTAGGGCACATAGCACTATTTCTGTGACCCTGGACGAGACACATATAGTCAGCCATAATAGGGTCAGGCACTGCTCACCGCCATTGCCCCTTGAAAGGAGATCCACCTCAATAGGCCTGTCTAGAAACTGGCCGCTCTGTGCAGTGTGTATGCAGGATGAGAGGAAGCGCCCGCTTTAGCGCTCTTGGATCCCACTGTGACAATCATTATTGGTGCCTCCCCAAAGGCCTCCTTCTCCACAGATTCTCTCACAATTACTCCAACAATGCCCGTCATCTCTCTAGAGCCCCTCTCTCACATGCATTTCATTTTATAGCGCTACTTATACCAGTGTAGGGTATCAGAGCAGTTTACATCACACACACACATTCTGCAGAGACAGTGAGTCATGCATTTGTAAGTCAGTACATGGGAAATATTACATAAGGCAGAGGATTACAAGGCGAGAACTCAAATACCATCCATAATATATTTTGAGAGTGTTTGGTCTGGAGAAGCACAAACCAAAGATGTAAAACATACCACAGTGGTTGAGGTTGACTTTACTAATTAGGATGAATTTCTACCCAAATGAACCCATTTTAGCAACATTAGGATAAGGAAAGACTGGAGAAAACAGATAAGGTTCTGACCTATACTATGAAGTTTGCATGCAACTCTTTGATGACAGTTCATAGGTCACTGTGTTGTATTAAGATTGTAACTTATGAACTGCAAGTAATATAAGAATCTCTGTGACAAAAGCAGTAGCCCACTGAGCCATGCACATAAAATACAGTTCTGTGATCTGCATGGTACACGTTCTTTGCAGCATTTCCTTGTGCACCACTTCAGATTTACTCAGGCTTTTGTCTACTGCTGGTATTGACACAGATATAGGGTCAGCCATCATTAGTTTTTGGGTGCCATACAACTGAAGGGTGTTGGAAAAAAAACTAAGACATTTTTAGCTGTTGGGGCCAATTGCCAATCACATAAGCTTCAATACTGTATTACATCTATAATTTTTTTAACAATTATGTCAAAATGCTTTAATGATAGACTTTCCCCTCTAAACCAAGGCTTTACATTTTTTATGCTTTTCTGGGTTTTAAAATAAACCTGGCTCAGACCCCTTTCAGAGGGCCACGAAGGAACGCAGGGGCTAGGGGGCCCAACCATGGAGGTTGAGGCATTTTACTCATGATATACCGGAGCCCGACCTACTATGGATCCTAACCACCTGGGACAAGTACTCCATCTGCGCTTGACTGTCAGTGGTAGCTGTGGACAAACAGGCAAAGGCTCCCTCAGAGGGGACACATGGGGGAGTGCGGATACAGTTTTATAAACATGACGCATAACTCACAGTGCATATAGTATTGCCAATAAACCAATGTGCAGTAAAATACTTGCTTTAATAAGAAAAAAGAAGAATGTTATGATGATTATAATTATTATTAGTATTATTATTATTAGAGCTTATAAAGTGCAACAGCTACCCACACAAGGATTCACAGCGCTTGGGGGCGCGTACAGTGCATCCAGAGCCTACTAACTCAAAACATCCAGGTCTTCAACTGTTTCTGAAAAGCAGTCAGTAAGGTACAGCTTCTCAATGTTTGTAGAAGGTGATTCCAGAGCTTAAGGCCCTGGTAGGCAAAGGACCGGCCTCCCATACGAGTCCATTTAACTCTTGGAACCCTGAATAAAGAGAGATCCCTGGAACGTAGAGCACGAGCCGTTTGATAGGGTCTCACCATTCGTGGAGATATAGGGGTCCAACTCCAGATATGGCTCTGTGCACACAGCACAGGCCTTCAAATTGGATCTGTTTCTCCACCTTAAGGCAGTGCAAGTCCTACAGAAGAGAGGAGGGCGATGCAATTTTTGGGAGTAGGATGAGCAGCCAGGTCGCCAAGTTTTGTTTCTTACTCTACATGGAATAATGACTTTCATTAGGAACAACGCCATCTCCTTGAGGTCAGGTCTCAAGCTTTTGTCAGGCAAATCGCTGCCCAACCCACTTCCTTGTAACATGGTCAAGGATATTCCCCTTTGAGTGGTGGCCACGTCCAGGGAATGCTCATGACTAGACTGTACTCAAGAGTTCCCGACACTTTGACTCTTTAGGAATATAGTCAAAACTATCTGTGGTGCTGCTGCACCTTCAGCAGCGAGTCTCCTGGGGCCCAACAGGTGCAGTTCAAGTCTTACCCACTCCTGCAGCACAGAAGCAATCAGCGTTGTGGCAAGTACCCTGACTGCAGGTGTAGGAGGCTGGCCTGGTTTGTAGTGGGTACCAAGGGGTACTTACACTCTGTACCAGGTCCAGGTATCCCTTATTAGTGTAGAAGAGGTGTTTCTAGCAGCTTAGGCTGATAGAAGGTAGCTACAGCTGAGCAGCTTAGGCTGAACTAGGAGACATGCAAAGCTCCTACTATACCACTGCTGTCATATGCACAATATCATAAGAAAACACAATACACAGATATAATAAAAATAAGGGTACTTTATTTTTATGACAATATGCCAAAAGTATCTCAGTGAGTACCCTCAGTATGAGGATAGCAAATATACACAAGATATATGTACACAATACCAAAAATATGCAGTAATAGCAAAAGGAAGTAATGCAAGCAATGTACAGTCACAATAGATTGCAATAGGAGCACATAGGTATAGGGGCAACACAAACCATATACTCCAAAAGTGGAATGCGAACCACGAATGGACCCCAAACCTATGTGAGCTTGTAGAGGGTCGCTGGGACCGTAAGAAAACAGTGAGGGTTAGAAAAATAGCCCACCCCAAGACCCTGAAAAGTAGGTGTAAAGTGCACCTATATTCCCCAGAGAGCACAGAAGTCGTGATAGGGGAATTCTGCAAGGAAGACCAACACCAGCAATGCAACAAAGGTGGATTTCCGGACGAGAGTACCTGTGGAACAAGGGGACCAAGTCCAAGAGTCGCGACAAAGTCGAGATTGGGCAGATGCCCAGGAAATGCCAGCTGAGGATGCAAAGAAGCTGCCACCGGATGGTAGAAGCTGTGGATTCTGCAAGAACGAAGAGGACTAGGAACTTCCCCTTTAGAGGATGGATGTCCCACGTCGTGAAGAAGCTTGCAGAGGTGTTCCCACGCAAAAAGACTGCAAACAAGCCTTGCTAGCTGCAAGGGTCGCGGTTAGGGTTTTTGGATGCTGCTGTGGCCCAGGAGGGACCAGGATGTCGCCAATTGCATGAGGAGACAGAGGGGGCGCCCAGCAAGATAGGGAGTTCTCACAGAAGCAGGCAGCACCCGCAGAAGTGCCAGAACAGGCACTACGAAGAAGAGTGAACTGGAGCTCACCCGAAGTCACAAAAGGAGATCCCACGACGACGGAGGACAACTCAGAAGGTTGTGCACTGCAGGTTAGAGTGTCGGGGACCCAGGCTTGGCTGTGCACAAAGGAAATCCTGGAAGAGTGCACAGGAGCCGGAGCAGCTGCAAATCACGCCGTACCCAGCAATGCAGTCTAGCGTGGGGAGGCAAGGACTTACCTCCACCAAACTTGGACTGAAGAGTCACTGGACTGTGAGAGTCACTTGGACAGAGTTGCTGAGTTCCAGGGACCACGCTTGTGCTGAGAGGGGACCCAGAGGACCGGTGATTGGGTCTTTTGTTGCCTGCGGTTGCAGGGGGAGGATTCCGTCGTCCCACGGGAGATTTCTTCAGAGCTTCTAGGGCAGAGAGGAGGCAGGCTACCCCCACAGCATGCACCACCAGGAAAACAGTCGAGAAGGCGGCAGGATCAGCGATACAAGGTTGCAGTAGTCGTCTTTGCTACTTTGTTGCAGTTTTGCAGGCTTCCTGAGCAGTCAGCGGTCGATTTCCTGGCAGAAGGTCAAGAGAGAGATGCAGAGGAATTCTGATGAGCTCTTGCATTCATTATCTAAAGAATTCCCCAAAGCAGAGACCCTAAATAGCCAGAAAAGGAGGTTTGGCTACCTAGGAAGGAGGATAGGCTAGCAACACAGGTTAGAGCCTATCAGGAGGAGTCTCTGACGTCACCTGCTGGCACTGGCCACTCAGAGCAGTCCAGTGTGCCAGCAGCACCTCTGTTTCCAAGATGGCAGAGGTCTGGAGCACACTGGAGGAGCTCTGGGCACCTCCTCTGGGAGTTGCAGGTCAGGGGAGTGGTCACTCCCCTTTCCTTTGTCCAGTTTCGCGCCAGAGCAGGGCTGGGGGATCCCTGAACCGGTGTAGACTGGCTTATGCAGAGATGGGCACCATCTGTGCCCATCAAAGCATTTCCAGAGGCTGGGGGAGGCTACTCCTCCCCAACCCTGACACCCTTTTACAAAGGGAGAGGGTGTAACACCCTCTCTCTGAGGAAGTCCTTTGTTCTGCCTTCCTGGGCCAAGCCTGGCTGGACCCCAGGAGTGCAGAAACCTGTCTGAGGGGTTGGCAGCAGCTGCAGTAAAACCCCAGGAAAGGCAGTTTGGCAGTACCCGGGTCTGTGCTAGAGACTCGGGGGATCATGGAATTGTCTCCCAAATGCCAGAATGGCATTGGGGTGACAATTCCATGATCTTAGACATGTTACATGGCCATGTTCGGAGTTACCATTGTGACGCTATACATAGGTAGTGACCTATGTATAGTGCACGCGTGTAATGGTGTCCCCGCACTCACAAAGTCCGGGGAATTTGCCCTGAACGATGTGGGGGCACCTTGGCTAGTGCCAGGGTGCCCACACACTAAGTAACTTAGCACCCAACCTTTATCAGGTAAAGGTTAGACATATAGGTGACTTATAAGTTACTTAAGTGCAGTGGTACATGGCTGTGAAATAACGTGGACGTTATTTCACTCTGGCTGCAATGGCAGGCCTGTGTAAGAATTGTCAGAGCTCCCTATGGGTGGCAAAAGCAATGCTGCAGCCCATAGGGATCTCCTGGAACCCCAATACCCTGGGTACCTCAGTACCATATACTAGTGAATTATAAGAGTGTTCCAGTATGCCAGTGTGAATTGGTGAAATTGGTCACTAGCCTGTTAGTGACAATTTGTAAAGAGAGAGCATAACCACTGAGGATCTGGTTAGCAGACCCTCAGTGAGACAGTTAGGCATCACACAGGGAACACATACATATAGGTCACAAACTTATGAGCACTGGGGTCCTGACTAGCAGGGTCCCAGTGACACATAACAAACATACTGACAACATAGGGTTTTCACTATGAGCACTGGGCCCTGGCTAGCAGGACCCCAGTGAGACAGTGAAAACACCCTGACATATACTCACAAACAGGCCAAAAGTGGGGGTAACAAGGCTAGAAAGAGGCTACTTTCTCACAGCAGGCACCTGGTGTAGGAGGCTGGCCTGGCTTGTAGTGGGTACCAAGGGGTACTTACACTCTGTACCAGGTCCAGTTATCCCTTATTAGTGTAGAAGAGGTGTTTCTAGCAGCTTAGACTGATAGAAGGTAGCGATAGCAGAGCAGCTTAGGCTGAACTAGGAGACCTGCAAAGCTCCTACTATACCACTGGTGTCATATGCACAATATCATAAGAAAACACAATACACAGATATACTAAAAATAAAGGTACTTTATTTTTATGACAATATGCCAAAAGTATCTCAGTGAGTACCCTCAGTATGAGAATGCCAAATATACACAAGATATATGTACACAATACCAAAAATATGCAGTAATAGCAAAAGGAAGTAATGCTAGCAATGTAAAGTTACAATAGATTGCAATAGGAGCACATAGGTATGGGGCAACACAAACCATATACTCCAAAAGTGGAATGCGAACCACAAATGGACCCCAAACCTATGTGAGCTTGTAGAGGGTCGCTGGGACTGTTAGAAAACAGTGAGGGTTAGAAAAATAGCCCACCCCAAGACCCTGGAAAGTAGGTGTAAAGTGCACCTATATTCCCCAGAGAGCACAGAAGTCGTGATAGTGGAATTCTGCAAGGAAGACCAACACCAGCAATGCAACAACAGTGGATTTCCGGACCTGAGTACCTGTGAAACAACGGGACAAAGTCCAAGAGTCGCGACAATGTTGAGAGAGGGCAGATGCCCAGGAAATGCTAGCTGAGGGTGCAAAGAAGCTGCCACCGGATGGTAGAAGCTGTGGATTCTGCAAGAACGAAGAGGGCTAGAAACTTCCCCTTTGGAGGATGGATGTCCCACGTCGTGGAGAAGCTTGCAGAGGTGTTCCCATGCAGAAGGACCACAAACAAGCCTTGCTAGCTGCAAGGGTCGCGGTTAGGATTTTTGGATGCTGCTGTGGCCCAGGAGGGACCAGGATGTCGCCACTTGGATGAGGAGACAGAGGGGGCACCCAGCAAGTCAGGGAGCCCTCACAGAAGGAGGCAGGACCCGCAGAAGTACCGAAACAGGCACTTAGAAGAGGAGTGAACCGGAGTCCACGCGAAGTCACAAAAGGGAGTCCCACGACGCCGGAGGACAACTCAGAAGGTTGTGCACTGCAGGTTAGAGTTTCGGGGACCCAGGCTTGGCTGTGCACAAAGGAAATCCTGGAAGAGTGCACAGGAGCCGGAGCAGCTGCAAAACATGCGGCACCCAGCAATGCAGTCTAGCGTGGGGAGGCAAGGACTTACCTCCACCAAACTTGGACTGAAGAGTCACTGGACTGTGGGAGTCACTTGGACAGAGTTGCTGAGTTCCAGGGACCACGCTTGTCATGCTGAGAGGGGACCCAGAGGACCGGTGATTGGATCTTTTGTTGCCTGCGGTTGTAGGGGGAGGATTCCGTCGACCCACGGGAAATTTCTTCATAGCTCCTGGTGCAAGAAGGAGGCAGGCTACCCCCAGAGCATGCACCACCAGGAAGCAGGCGAGAAAGCCGGCAGGATGAAGCGATACAAGGTTGCAGAAGTCATCTTGGCTACTTTGTTGCCGTTTTGCAGGTGTCCTGAGCAGTCAGCGGTCGATCCTTTGGCAGAAGGTGAACAGAGAAGTGCAGTGGAACTCTGCTGAGCTCGTGCATTCAGTATCTGAAGAATCCCCCAAAGCAGAGACCCTAAATAGCCAGAAAAGGAGGTTTGGCTACCTAGGAAGGAGGATAGGCTAGTAACACAGGTAAGAGCCTATCAGAAGGAGTCTCTGACGTCTCCTGCTGGCCCTGGCCACTCAGAGAAGTCCAGTGTGCCAGCACACCTCTGAATCCAAGATGGCAGAGGGCTGGGGCACACTGGAGGAGCTCTGGGCACCTCCCAGGGGAGGTGCAGGTCAGGGGAGTAGTCACTCCCCTTTCCTTTGTCCAGTTTCGCGCCAGAGCAGGGCTGGGG
Source organism: Pleurodeles waltl (assembly GCF_031143425.1). NCBI lineage: Eukaryota > Metazoa > Chordata > Amphibia > Caudata > Salamandridae > Pleurodeles > Pleurodeles waltl. The sequence continues at coordinate 1,173,766,729 of NC_090439.1, forward strand.
GATCCCTGAACCGGTGTAGACTGGGTTATTCAGAGATGGGCATCATCTGTGCCCATCAAAGCATTTCCAGAGGCTGGGGGAGGCTACTCCTCCCCAGTCCTGACACCTTTTTCCAAAGGGAGAGGGTGTAACACCCTCTCTCTGAGGAAGTCCTTTGTTCTGCCTTCCTGGGCCAGGCCTGGTTGGACCCCAGGAGGGCAGAAACCTGTCTGAGGGGTTGGCAACAGCAGCAGCTGCAGTGAAACCCCGGGAAAGGTAGTTTGGCAGTACCCGGGTCTGAGCTAGAGACTCGGGGGATCATGGAATTGTCTCCCCAATTCCTACATTCCTACAATTTCCTACACCTGCGAGTAGTGATCTTGTTTGAAGAAGTCAGACTTCTCACAGTACACGCAACATCTCTTGGCAGATGCGAGCTCTCTTCCCAAGTGGCGCTGCCAGCTTGACTGATCTGAGCCTGTGAAAATGCCGTAAGTAAATCATCCATTCATGAGGGGGGGGATCTAGTCCTTCAGCTCCTGATTGGAGCCCGTTGAGTGTGCAGTCTAATCTGTGACATCCTCCACAGTCCTTGGGGGTCAGTCAGGGGCAGCCTCAGTCTTTCCTCAAGCAATGGCTAAAAAGCTGCCTGGCACCGTTGGTACCAGGGCCCCCTCCTGGCATACAGGGTTTCCGAGGTACTTTACACTCCTCTATTGTAATTGTCTCCACTTCAACAGTTACTTGTCTTGGCACTTTAGCAGCAGTAAATTCAGTGGTGGCCCCTTCTGGCATATGGGGTCATTGCAAAGTGGTGTCATGGATTTGGCAAGCGCTGTGTGATGCTTAGCATGCAGGTAATCTACCTGTCCACAGCAGCCCTTCTCTGGTACACGGGGGTTGCCAAGTCAAGACTGCACACGGGTCAACCACCTGATCGGTGCACAGCCGTTCCCTCATCACTTCAATTAGGGAGCCTTCTCTGTAGGGTTCCCCACTGCACCTCACTCCCTCCAATGCCCTCCTCTTCCTCAGAGGGCACACTGATCTTGGCAAGCAGGCAGGCACTGGTGCTCGAGGTCCCAGGCATGTGATCTTAATTTTCCTGGGGTGATGTCCCCTCACCCAGCAGGATACTAGCAGGCCTTTACTCACAGTCCTGGTCACGGGAAGATGTCTCACACAGTCTATGTGGCTGCTTGGCAGATGACGAATTTTCAGGTCTCAACCTCTCCTACTTATAGCCCTTTTCCAAAAACTAAATATGATTTAGGGCCTGAGTAGTTTATGGTGGAGTTCTGCTTTGTTCATAGTCTACATTTTTCCTTTTCCTCTTCTCTCTTGAATGACTGTCACTGCAGAAAAGACTCTGAAGTTGCTAGATCCACAACACACTCCATGGGACTGACAAGAGGTTACATCTGGATATCAGCCACAGTGATGTGTACATCAAAAGGTTAATTCTGAGATGTGCCCAGGGCCCTTCCTTATGATCCATCACTGTTAAAAGAGCAACCTTTTGAAGTGTAAAGGGAGAGTCCCTTCCTTCCTTCCTCCAGTGTGTCAACCACCTGGCTCACAGGAATACAGCGATAAACAAACCTGTTTGGGGGGATTCCTCTGCGCCTCATGTCTTCACCAGTCAGGCCTGGATTTCCCAAAATGGTACCCTGGTCCTCTACATAATGTACCATTACAAGCACATTTGCATCCAGTGTACACTCACAGAACACTTATTGCCCAGCACTGTTTCCTGCATTGTGACATTACAGGCACCAATACATTCAACACATATTTAATATGCATTGTAGGAGGCTGGCCTGGCTTATAGTGGGTACCTGATGGTACTTACAGCTTGTGCCAGGTCCAGTTATCCCTTATTAGTAGATTAGAAGTGTTCTAGCAGCTTAGGCTGATAGAGGTAGCTATAGCAGAGCAGCCAAGGCTGAACTAGGACACATGCAAAGCTCCTACTATACCACTTATATCATATAGCACTATATTATAAGAATCACAATACTCAGTGTTACTAAAAATAAAGGTACTTTATTTTAGTGACAATGTGCCAAAAATATACTCCCTTAGGAGGTAAGTAACATACACAAAATATACACAGCAAACCAAATCAGTTAAGTAAAACAGTCTAACAATAGTGCAAACCCTGTAAAATACAATAGAATGCAAAAGGCTTAAGGGCAACACAAACCATATACTAACAAAGTGGAATGCGAACCACGAATGGACCCCTAGGATAGTGTAGTGTGTAGAGGGTCGCTGGGAGTGTAAGAAAACACTAAGGGTGTAAAAGATACCCCGACCCAAGACCCTGGAATGTAGGAGTAAAGTACTACTATTTCCCCAGAAACACTCTAAAGTCGTGATAATGGATTTTGCAAAGACCACAACAGACTGCAAAGCACTGAAGATGGATTTGTGGACCTGAGGACCTGCAAAGGAAGGGGACCAAGTCCAAGAGTCACAAAAGTGTCCGAGGGCAGGAGCTCACTAAATCCCAGATGAAGGTGCAGAATGGCTGCCTCCGGATGAAAGAAGCTGCAGGTTTTGCAACAACGGAAGGAGGTAAGAAGTTCTTCTTCGTGCAGAAGATGTCCCACGGCTTGCTGGAGGATGCAGAGTTGTTTCCTTGGCAAAGCACCACAAACAAGCCTTGATAGCTGCAAGAGTCACAGTTGGAGAAAAAGGGAGCTGCCCGGGCCCAGAAAGGACCAGGATGTCGCCACTTGGGAGAGGAGACAGAGGGGGCCCTCAGCAACATAGAAAGCCCATGCACAGGCAGGAAGCTCCCACAGAAGTCCTTGAACACAGGTTCAAGAAGACTGAACATGGCAGTCATCTCAACACTGCAAAAGGGGGTCCCACGACACCAGAGATCAAATCAGGGAGCTGAGCATCACAGGACAGAGTGCTGGGGACCTAGGCTCAGCTGTGCATGCAGGATTTCTTGGAAATGTGCACAGAAGCCCTTGTAGCTGCAGAACATGCAGTGCACAGGATTACTGTCTGGGGAGGGGAGGCTAGGACTTACCTCCTTCAAATTCAGACAGTTGGACCACTGGACAGTCTGGGTCACTTGGGTCTACCACCTGTGTTCCAGGGGCCACGCTCGTCAGAATGAGAGGGGACCCAGAGTACTGGTGAATCTGAAGTTTGGTGCCTGCTGAAGCAGGGGGAAGATTCCGTCGACCCACGGGAGATTTCTTCATGGCTTCCAGTACAGGGTGAAGGCAGGCAGCCCCCAGAGCATGCACCACCAGGAAACAGTCGAGAATGCCGGCAGGATTAGGCGCTACAATGCCGCTGGTAGTTTTCTTGCTACTTTGTTGCAGTTTTGCAAGCGTTCTGGAGCAGTCAGCGGTCGATCCTTGGCAGAAGTCAAAGAGAGAAGTGCAGAGGAACCCTATGAATTTTTGCAAGTCGTAATCTAAGGAAAAGCCCACTGGAGAGACCCTAAATAGCCCTCACAGGAGGATTGGCCACCTAGTCAGGTATGCACCTATCAGGAGGGGTCTCTGACGTCACCTGCTGGCACTGGCCACTCAGAGGCCTCCAAGTGCCCCCACACCTCTGAAAGCAAGATGGCAGAGGTCTGAGACACATTGGAGGAACTCTGGACACCACCCCTGGGGTGGTGATGGACAGGGAGTGGTCACTCCCCTTTCCTTTGTCCAGTTTCGCGCCAGAGCAGGGATTGGGGGTTCCCAAAACCGGTGTAGACTGTATTATGCAAGGAGGGCACCATCTGTGCCCTTCAAAGCATTTCCAGAAGCTGAGAGAGGCTACCCCTCCCCAGCCCTTAACACCTATTTCCAAAGGGAGAGGGTGCAACACCCTGCTCTCAGAGGAAATTATTTGTTCTGCCTTCCTGGGACTGGGCTGCCCAGACCCCAGGAAGGCAGAACCCTGTCTGTGGGGTGGCAGCAGCTGCAGCTGCAGAGAAAACCCCAGAGAGCTGGTTTGGCAGTACCCGGGGTCCATGCTGGAGTCCCCAGGATGCATGGAAATGGCTCCCCAATACCAGATTTGGAATGGGGGTGCAAGTCCATGATCTTAGACATGTTACATGGCCATATTCGGATTTACCATTGTGAAGCTACGTATAGGTATTGACCTATATGTAGTGCACACGTTTAATGGTGTCTCCGTACTCACAAAGTCCGGGGAAATGGCCCTGAACTCTGTGGGGCACCTTTGCTAGTGCCAGGGTGCCCTCACACTTAGTAACTTTGCACCTAACCTTCAGCAAGTGAAGGTTAGACATATAGGTGACTTATAAGTTACTTAAGTGGAGTGAAAATGGCTGTGAAATAACGTGTGCGTTAGTTAACTCAGGCTGCAGTGGCAGGCCTGTGTAAAGGTTTGTCTGAGGTCCCTATGGGTGGCAAAAGAAATGCTGCAGCCCATATGGATCTCCTGGAACCCCAATACCCAGGGTACCTAGGTACCATATACTAGAGAATTATAAAGGTGTTCCAGTGTGCCAATTGAAATTTGTAAAAGTGGTCACTAGCCTATAGTGACAAATTTAAAGGCAGAGAGAGCATAAGTACTGAGGTTCTGATTAGCAGAGCTTCAGTGACACAGTTAGGCACTACACAGGGAACACATACAGGCCACAAACTATGAGCACTGGGGTCCTGGCTAGCACGATCCCAGTGAGACAGGCAGAAACAAACTGACATACATAAAATTGGGGGTAACATGCCAAGGAAGATGGTACTTTCCTAGATGCATACATTCAACACATATTTAATATTTAATATGCATGCTTTGTGCAGTACTGTAGATTTTCTCAATTATACCAGGGTGGGCTATTTTCAAGCACCCATACTGTCAGCACACGCACACTCACCAAATGCGCACTCCACCCTTCGTACTGCTCTATCCCTGTACTGTACCCTTCCCAGGCACACATACAACCAGCACAGTCACGACTCCTGCCTTGCATAGCACTTTTGCATCCACCTGATGTAGGTCAAAGGTGAGTTAGGCACACGGCAGTGGAACTGTTAAAAAGGTGAGTGAGCCTGTAGGCCTCACTCCAGTGACACAGGGTAAGTCCTGCTCACTACTGCTAATCACTACATGGTATGCTGCCACCACCGTGCTTGCGCTGCTTAAATCCTGATGAAGATGGTAGACTACCATCAGTATGAGGATAGGGCTTTGGGTGCCCCTCCTGGTCCAGCAAGTCCACAATCCGCGAGACAGGCCTATGCCATAGCACACTTGCAACATCTGTGTTTACCTATGACAACAAAAATCAGCATTAGTGATCTAGACCAGTGGTTCCCAACCTTTTGGTTTCTGTGCGACCCCCACTTTAACATTAATGGAACCCAAGGACCCCCACAGAATCATCATGGGAATCCGTGGACCCCCGCCTGAGTCATTACTGGAAGCTGGGGACCTAATTTGTCAATATTTGTTAATATTTTTTAATTTTCTAGGCTCTCGCGGACCCCTTGAGAAGGCTTTGCGGACCCCCAGGGGTCCCCGGACCATAGGTTGGGAACCACTGATCTAGACAACTGTACAGTTGGGCACTCTGGGCAGGGCCACATGTTTTCAACCATGCAGAGGACCTTTACGTCTCAACACCCTGTTATGGGAAAGAAAACCCTACTATCTCTTAAGCCTGTTTTGAGAGAGGAAGCCCTGCTTTATCCTAGTTACCTCCAATATCCAATTTTTGACCTTTGGTTCCTTAGCTTTTAGGCACTCCAGTAGACCTTACTGTTCAAATTTCCAAATCCCAGCCCACTGCGGATGGTTTCTTGCTGATGTCACTGTTCTCCTAACTCCTCCAACCCCAGGGGACAGCCAAGCTGCAGTGGGGGCTGCCTTCTGACTAATGCTAGTCCCAGTGCTTAATTTGTGCTTGTTGTTTCTGGTGCTGAGCACCGGGTCGGGGCTTATTCTTCTGCTTCAAGCATTTACTGCGAGGAAAAGACACATATGGGGCAGACAGAGAGAGGGAAAAATGAAAAAGCGTCACAAAGGGAGAAAGCAGAAAGCTGCAAGAGTGAGCTGAAGGGGCAGGGACTGGCTTTATATGGATTGAAGAGGCCCGAGATGGCTTCAGGATTACGCCGCCTCAGTATTCCGTGTTCAAACATTTCATTGCTGCAGCAGCGTATATAAGAGGAGGGCTTTGGGCACTGGCACCTTTTTAATTACAGATTAAGCACTGCTAGTCCCTCACTATAGCTCCCAAACCTCCCTTCCCTCACAGCATCCTCCCTCCCACCATGCCACCAAGTCCCCCGGCTGCGGCTCCACACGCGAGGGTGAGGCAAGATCCAGGTCCGTGAGGCAGCACAGGGTGAGGCACTGAGGCAAGAAGAATAGGGAATCTCAGGGAGAAGGCTGGTGGGACACGAGCAATCCCCAGCCGCTGCAGAGGGATCCGGGCACTCACTGAACAAAGCTACGTGCAGCAGTGCGTCATGGAGGACGCGTAAAGGCGCGCGCTCACTTGCTCAACACTCAGGACAATGTTACACAGTACGTATTACCTGCTGACCCCGGAATGACCTTTTATATTAAAGATAACATACCTTAAAAGGAGATGCAACATATCTGTGATTTCTCTAACCTCTGTAGGCCCTCTTAAAATAAATGCTCATTTAAAAACAGCGGGTGTGCTGTGCGCGTGGATTTACACAAAAAGCCACACAAAGCAATTTCAGAACTTAGCAGGAAACATTCCTTCCTCCTCCCCCATTTCTCATTTACACTTAGATAAACGGTGTCTTTGTTTCCTTTTACAGATGGGAGCAGCCCATCAGTTTAGCATAGTAACACCTTCTGGACATAATTCTTACAAATAATGCCCAAATACAAAAATAAACCAAAGAAATGTGACCTGTTTAATGTATTTTTATGTTCCTTTCAGATGATCTATGGGAGTTCATTCTAGAGTCATGACCAAGAATTGTCGGTCCACTTTGTTTTGCTTTCCTCCCCTGGGGAGTCTAGGGAGGTGGCTCAGTCAGATGGAGTTTGTGTCTAGGCACTAAGACCGGCTGAAGCACATTGTTTTAAAGGTAACTCTAGCTACACAGAGTTAATGAAGGCTCCGGTTGTGTTATGATGGCTGGTAAACTGAAGGTTATGCACAGTATGATATGCAGGTAAGACAGGGAGGACAGTGTATGGTATGCAGGTAAGACAGGTAGGACAGTGTATGGTATGCAGGTAAGACAGGTAGGACAGTGTATGGTATGCAGGTAAGACAGTATCCATTGTGTTACCATAGCCGTGGCACGCATGGTCCAGTGCTCACCTCCAAGGTGCCCTCTTCTTCTGAGATTAAGAGTAGGGTTTTTTGAGGAGCCTCATTTGATATAATGTAGCTTTGCCAACTACCCCTCTTTAGATCTGTCTTTGGTTTGGTCCTTGGTTTTGATGGGGACAATGTCTCAGAGGAGTGTGGGAGGGTTCATTTTTTTGAGCAGGTTAGATGGACCTAGGATGATTTCGAGATGCTTTTGGGACTTCCTTTGAGGCCATTTGTAGACTGTTCCTTGTCTCCTTTGACTCACAAAAAGATTTACTTCTTGTCAATGTAGGACTTGAACTGGAGGCTGTAGGATCTGAGGTAACTTAAGAGGTTTGATGTAAAGGTCCAGGGGTGGGAGGTCACAGGCAGGATCCATTGGATCACTGCTGGTGCCTGGTCTTGGGGGGGAAGGATCTGAACCATTTAAGGTTCAAGGCTGAGGTGTGTGATATAGATGTGTTGGGCTGTAAGGGTGTGGTTCGTTGTATGCAAAGAGCTAAAGTTTGATTAAGTAATTGAACACTGAGGGCCCCTGGTGCTAATTCAAGCATCTCATCTCTGACATTAACTAGAGCTGTGACAGTCCCGTGTTTGGGGCAGAACTAGATGGGTTTAGTCTTAAAATGTTGTTTCTTTTTTAGTGGGATTGGAAGTAGTCAGTGACTGCTTTCTGTTATACTTTTTAGAATCAAGGTAGTCCTGGGATAGGGCAATATTTATTACTACGGGTTTCTTTTTTGATGCAGAGCTTTTTATAAGGAATGTGAATGAGGCTGTTACTGGGGGGCTATGGTCTCTGTGGATACCACTATAATGGTGGAGGAGAATGAATTTGGAATTTAGATTTCACAAGTGTTTCTATGAATCTGCAACAGTCACAAACTCTTATCATCAGTCACATTTTGTTATGGCCATCACAATTTCCCACACGCAATATGGTCACTTATTGGGAGTATCAGCCTGACACTAAACATGTCCCAGGGACATTAAGGTAAGTTCAGGTAGGTAATTTTTTTGTGGCATAGGGGGGCCTGATTTGTGCCCCCCTACATGCCACTATGCCCAATGGCCATGCCCAGGGGACATAAGTCCCCTGGGCTTGGCCATTGGGCAAGGGGGCATGACTCCTGTCTTTGCTAAGACAGGAGTCATGTTGATGGGGGATGGGCGTCGAAAAAAAATGGCGCAAATCGGGTTAAGTCGATTTTTTTGACTCAACCTGACTTGCCCCATTTCTAGACGCCCATACGCCATTTTCCCCTACGCCGGCGCTGCCTGGTGTACGTGTTTTTTTTTCACGCACACCAGGCAGCGCCGGTCGGCTAACGCCATTCTATAAATACGGCGCCCGCATGGCGCTTCAGAATGGCGTTAGCCGGCGCTAATTTTTTTGACGCAAAACTGCGTGGGCACAGTTTTGCGTCAAAAAGAATAAATATGGGCCATAGTGTCTGTAAAGACCACTCTGTTGTTCATCAAGTCAGGCTCCACACTGGATCCTTGCCCTCCAGATATTATGGGTAAGCTTTCTACACTACATTTGGAGCAGATCAGCCACCTACTTAATCACTCACTGGCAGAAGGGGTAGTTCCAAATAGATGGAAAACTGCGTTAGTAACTCCATGGCGGAAAAAATTTGATGCAGACCCCCTCATGTCATTCAATTATAGACCAATATCCCTTCTACCCATCTTTTCTAAAGTGTTGGAAAGACATGTGAACCTGCAGCTTGCAAGGGATGTAGAACAAAATGTTTTACTCTATCCTTCCAAATCCGGATTTCGGGCAGGTTATTGTACAAAATCTGCACTTTTGGGGATCAAGGAATACTTGAGACATCATTTGGATGAAGGTGGGGCCGCTGCATTGCTTTTATTGGACCTCAGTACAGCTTTTGGCACTGAAACCATAACACGCTCCTTCAAAGACTTGAGGAAAGACTTGAGGACATGGGAATTCAGGACTCCACTTTAGCTTGTATTAGATGTTTTCTAGACAACCACTCCATTCAGGTTGACTCTAATCCACATAGGTCACAATTACACTCCCTCACCTCAGGTGTGCCTCAGGGCTCCATTCTGAGTCCTCTGCTTTTCAATTTATATGTGAGACCCTTGGCTGACATCGTGGATAACTGGGGTCTTACACTTTTCTCATATGCAGATGACACTCACATTGTATTATCTTTGTCATCTAAGGATACTCAGGGGCATATTTAGGAGGCCCTTGTGCTGCCTTAGCTTCATTTTTTTATGCTAAGGTGGCCTTTTCCCCACGTCATATTTACAAAGTGGCGCAATGCTTGCATTGTGCCTCTTTGTAACCCCTTGTGCCACATTATGGCTTTGCCAGGCCTAATGTATGCAAGGGGGCGTTCCCATGCTAGGAGGCTCTCAAAAATGCTGCAGTGAAATTTAACAGATTTCACTGCGTAATTTTTAGCGTAATTTTTAACACCTGCCCAGAGCAGGCATTGAAATGATGGTCCCATAGTAACCTATGGGCCTACTTCCACTTTCCTACTCTAGTGTCAAAATGTTTATGCTAGTGTAGCAAAGAGCCACAATAGCATCAAAAGGTTGATGCTATTGTGCTAATGACCCCTATGGTGCGCAGTATTATAAATACGGTGCAACCATATGGGCTGTTAGGTGCTTGTAGGAGGGTGCAGAAGGAGTAGCGAATCAGCTCTGATGCGTCACCTTTTCATAACTCTGGGCCTCAGAATCTTACAGCCTTGCTGTAGGAAAGTACCATCTTGCCTGGCATGTTACCCCCATATTTCACTGTATATATGTTGTTTTGTGTCACTGGGACCCTGCCAGCCAGGGCCCCAGTGCTCATAAGTGTTCCCTGTATGTGTTCCCTGTGTGATGACTAACTGTCTCACTGAGGCTCTGCTAACCAGAACCTCAGTGGTTATGCTCTCTCTGCTTTATAAATTGTCACTAACAGGCTAGTGACCAATTTCACCAATTCACATTGAAATACTGGAACACCCTTATAATTCCCTAGTATATGGTACTGAGGTACCCAGGGTATTGGGGTTCCAGGAGATCCCTATGGGCTGCAGCATTTCTTTTGCCACCCATAGGGAGATCTGACAATTCTTACACAGGCCTGCCAGTGCAGCCTGAGTGAAATAACGTCCACGTTATTTCACAGCCATTTACCACTGCACTTAAGTAACTTATAAGTCACCTATATGTCTAACCTTCACCTGGTGAAGGTTGGGTGCAAAGTTACTTAGTGTGTGGGCACCCTGGCACTAGCCAAGGTGCCCCCACATTGTTCAGGGCAAATTCCCCGGACTTTGTGAGTGCGGGGACACCATTACATGCGTACACTGTACATAGGTCACTACCTATGTACAGCGTCACAATGGTAACTCCGAACATGGCCATGTAACATGTCTAGGATCATGGAATTGTCACCCCAATGCCATTCTGGCATTGGGGACAATTCCATGATCCCCTGAGTCTCTAGCACAGACCCGGGTACTGCCAAGCTACCTTTCCCGGGGTTTCACTGCAGCTGCTGCTGCTGCCAACCCCTCAGACAGGTTTCTGCCCTCCTGGGGTACAGCCAGGCCTGGTCCAGGAAGGCAGAACAAAGGACTTCCTCAGAGAGAGGGTGTTCTCCCTTTGGAAAAAGGTGTCAGGGCTGGGGAGGAGTAGCCTCCCCCAGCCTCTGGAAATGCTTTCATGGGCACAAATGGTGCCCATCTCTGCATAAGCCAGTCTACACCGGTTCAGGGATCCCCCAGCCCTGCTCTGGCACGAAACTGGACAAAGGAAAGGGGAGTGACCACTCCCCTGACCTGCACCTCCCAGGGGAGGTGCCCAGAGCTCCTCCAGCGTGCCCAGACCTCTTCCATCTTGCATTCAGAGGTGTGCTGGCACACTGGACTGCTCTGAGTGGCCAGTGCCAGCAGGGGACGTCAGAGACTCATTCTGATAGGCTCTTACCTGTGTTGCTAGCCTATCCTCCTTCCTAGGTAGCCAAACCTCCTTTTCTGGCTATTTAGGGTCTCTACTTTGGGGAATTCTTTAGATAACGAATGCAAGTGCTCATCCAAGTTCCTCTGCATCTCTTTCTTCACCTTCTGCCAAAGGATCGACCGCTGACTGCTCAGGACGCCTGCAAAACCGCAACAAAGTAGCAAAGACGACTACTGCAACCTTGTATCGCTTCTCCTGCCGCCTTCTCGACTGTTTCCTGGTGGTGCGTGCTCTGGGGGTAGCCTGCCTCCTCTCTGCACCAGGAGCTCTGAAGAAATCTCCCGTGGGACAACGGAATCCTCCCCCTGCAACCGCAGGCAACAAAAGACTGCATCACCGGCCCTCTGGGTCCCCTCTCAGCACAACGAGCGTGGTCCCTGGAACTCAGCAACTCTGTCCAAGTGACTCCCACAGTCCAGTGACTCTTCAGTCCAAGTTTGGTGGAGGTAAGTCCTTGCCTCCCCACGCTAGACTGCATTGCTGGGTACCGCGTGATTTGCAGCTGCTCCGGCTCCTGTGCACTCTTCCAGGATTTCCTTTGTGCACAGCCAAGCCTGGGTCCCTGACACTCTAACCTGCAGTGCACAACCTTCTGAGTTGTTCTCCAGCGTCGTGGGACTCCCTTTTGTGACTTCGTGTGGACTCCGGTTCACTCCTCTTCTAAGTGCCTGTTCTGGTACTTCAGCGGGTGCTACCTGCTTCTGTGAGGGCTCCCTGACTTGCTGGCCGCCCTCTCTGTCTCCTCATCCAAGTGGCAACATCCTGGTCCCTCCTGGGCCACAGCAGCATCCAAAAACCCTAACTGCAACCGTTGCAGCTAGCAAGGCTTGTTTGCTGTCTTTCTGCGTGGGAATACCTCTGCAAGCTTCTTCACGATGTGGGACATCCATCCTCTAAAGGGGAAGTTCCTACTTCTCTTCGTTCTTGAAGAATCCACAGCTTCTACCATCCGGTGGCAGCTTCTGTGCACCCTCAGCTGGCATTTCCTGGGCATCTGCCCTCTCTCGACATTGTCGCGACTCTTGGACTTGGTCCCCTTGTTCCACAGGTACTCAGGTCTGGAAATCCACTTTGGTTGCATTGCTGGTGTTGGTCTTCCTTGCAGAATTCCCCTATCACGACTTCTGTGCTCTCTGGGGAATATAGGTGCACTTTACACCTACTTTTCAGGGTCTTGGGGTGGGCTATTTTTCTAACCCTCACTGTTTTCTTACAGTCCCAGCTACCCTCTACAAGTTCACATAGGTTTGGGGTCCATTCGTGGTTCGCATTCCACTTTTGGAGTATATGGTTTGTGTTGCCCCTATACCTATGTGCTCCTATTGCAATCTACTGTAACTTTACATTGCTTGCATTACTTCCTTTTGCTATTACTGCTTATTTTTGGTATTGTGTACATATATCTTGTGTATATTTGGCATCCTCATACTGAGGGTACTCACTGAGATACTTTTGGCATATTGTCATAAAAATAAAGTACCTTTATTTTTAGTATATCTGTGTATTGTGTTTTCTTATGATATTGTGCATATGACACCAGTGGTATAGTAGGAGCTTTACATGTCTCCTAGTTCAGTCTAAGCTGCTTTTCCATAGCTACTTTCTATCAGTCTAAGCTGCTAGAAACACCTCTTCTACACTAAAAAGGGATAACTGGACCTGGCACAAGGTGTAAGAACCTCTGGTACCCACTACAAGCCAGGCCAGCCCCCTACACTTGCCTTCTTGTTTGGCTCAAGTGCCAACACGGATAGGTGCTAACTCCTTAAAGTTAAATGGTTATAAAACTGAGGTTTTGCTGGTAGGAACTTTTTCTATTAGTTTTAGTGCACAAGTGTGGCCTGATTCCATTAGCAGCCCTCCCATTCCTGCGGTGAAATACTTGGCTATCTGTCTGGACCAAGAAGGGACCATGAACCAACAGATCACAAAGGTAGCAGCCACTTGCTTTGGCTTATTGAAATAACTTAAGAAGATCCTCTATTGTCTTCCGATTGGTGCCCAGAGAACTGTAGTCCACGCATTAGTTACTTCTAGGCAGTACTATTTGAACGTTGTATACTTGGGGTTGGAAAATTCATTACTCGAACGCCTCCAAACTGTGCAAAATGCATCAGCCCGTCTCTTACTACGCCCCCTAAGTTTGTCAGTACCGCCAGCTTGGCTAAGCTCCCTTCATTGGTTTTCTATTGAGCAGTGGGTACAATTTAAAGCAGTGGTTCCCATCCTGTGGTCCGGGGACCCCTTGTGGTCTGCGGAGCCTCCGTAGGGGGTCCGTGGCTGCTGAGAAAATGAAATAATATTAACAGATTATGTCCCCAGCTTTCAGTAATGACTCAGTGGGGGGGTCCCTTGATTCTAATAATGACTCAGTGGGGGTCCCTTGGTTCCAATAATGATAAAGTGGGGGTCCCCGTGTTCCAATAATGATAAAGTGGGGGTCCACAGAAGTCGAAATGTTGGGAACCACTGACTGAAAGCAATGTGCTATATGCACAAATGCTTACATAGCACCGGAACCATTTGCTCGAGTTCTTTGGTTTTGTGATGTGCTCCTAATCGCTCGCTGAGGTCGCGCAATGAAATGTTGGCTAAAGTCCCCTGATTTAGGAAATCTCAGCAAGGAGGTGTAGGAAAGTACCATCTTGCCTGGCATGTTACCCCCATATTTCACTGTATATATGTTGTTTTAGTTGTATGTGTCACTGGGACCCTGCCAGCCAGGGCTCCAGTGCTCATAAGTGTGCCCTGTATGTGTTACCTGTGTTATGACTAACTGTCTCACTGAGGCTCTGCTATCCAGAACCTCAGTGGTTATGCTCTCTCATTTCTTTCCAAATTGTCACTAACAGGCTAGTGACCAATTTCACCAATTCACATTGGCATACTGGAACACCCTTATAATTCCCTAGTATATGGTACTGAGGTACCCAGGGTATTGGGGTTCCAGGAGATCCCTATGGGCTGCAGCATTTGTTGTGCCACCCATAGGGAGCTCTGACAATTCTTACACAGGCATGCCACTGCAGCCTGAGTGAAATAATGCCCACATTATTTCTCAGCCATCTTTCACTGCACTTAAGTAACTTATAAGTCACCTATATGTCTAACCTTTACCTGGTAAAGGTTGGGTGCTAAGTTACTTAGTGTGTGGGCACCCTGGCACTAGCCAAGGTGCTCCCACATTGTTCAGGGCAAATTCCCCGGACTTTGTGAGTGCGGGGACACCATTACACGCGTGCACTATACATAGGTCACTACCTATGTATAGCTTCACAATGGTAACTCAGAATATGGCCATGTAACATGTCTATGATCATGGAATTGTCCCCCCAATGCCATCCTGGCATTGGTGGCACAATCCCATGATCCCCCGGGTCTCTAGCACAGACCTGGGTACTGCCAAACTGCCTTTCCCGGGGTTTCACTGCAGCTGCTGCTGCTGCCAACCGCTCAGACAGATTTGTGCCCTCCTGGGGTCCAGCCAGGCTTAGCCCAGGAAGACAGAACAAAGGACTTCCTCAGAGAGAGGGTGTTACACCCTCTCCCTTTGGAAAAAGGTGTTAGGGCTTGGGAGGAGTAGCCTCCCCCAGCCTCTGGAAATGCTTTCATGGGCACAGATGGTGCCCATTTCTGCATAAGCCAGTCTACACCGGTTCAGGGATCCCCCAGCCCTGCTCTGGCGCGAAACTGGACAAAGGAAAGGGGAGTGACCACTCTCCTGACCTGCACCTCCTCTGGGAGGTGCCCAGAGCTCATCCAGTGTGCTCCAGACCTCTGCCATCTTGGAAACAGAGGTGCTGCTGGCACACTGGACTGCTCTGAGTGGCCAGTGCCAGCAGGTGACGTCAGAGACTCCTTCTGATAGGCTCCTTCAGGTGTTGCTAGCCTATCCTCTCTCCTAAGTAGCCAAACCCTCTTTTCTGGCTATTTAGGGTTTCTGCTTTTGGGAATTCCTTAGATAACGAATGCAAGAGCTCATCAGAGTTCCTCTGCATCTCTCTCTTCACCTTCTGCCAAGGAATCGCCTGCTGACCGCGCTGGAAGCCTGCAAAACTGCAACAAAGTAGCAAAGACGACTACTGCGACCTTGTAACGCTGATCCTGCCACCTTCTCGACTGTTTTCCTGGTGGTGCATGCTGTGGGGGTAGTCTGCCTCCTCTCTGCACTAGAAGCTCCGAAGAAATCTCCCGTGGGTCAACAGAATCTTCCCCCTGCAACCGCAGGCACCAAAGAACTGCATCACCGGTCCTCTGGGTCTCCTCTCAGCACAACGAGCGAGGTCCCTTGAACTCAGCAACTCTGTCCAAGTGACTCCCACAGTCCAGTGACTCTTCAGTCCAAGTTTGGTGGAGGTAAGTCCTTGCCTCCCCACGCTAGACTGCATTGCTGGGAACCGCGTGTTTTGCAGCTACTCCAGCTCCTGTGCACTCTTCCAGGATTTCCTTTGTGCACAGCCAACCCTGGTTCCCCGGCACTCTAACCTGCATTGCACAACCTCCTGAGTTGTCCTCCGGCGGCGTGGGACTCTCTTGTGCAACTTTGGGTGAGCACCAATTCACTCCACTTTGTAGTGCCTGTTCCAGCACTTCTCCAGGTGCTGCTTGCTTCTGAGTGGACTCCTTGTCTTGCTGGACGCCCCCTCTGTCTCCTCACACAATTGGCGACATCCTGGTCCCTCCTGGGCCACAGCAGCATCCAAAAACCCTAACTGCTAGCTTTGTAGCTAGCAAGGCTTGTTTGCGGTCTTTCTGCGGAAAAACACTTTTGCACAACTCTTCACGACGTGGGACATCCATCCTCCAAAGGGGAAGTTTCTAGCCCTTGTCGTTCTTGCAGAATCCTCAGCTTCTACCATCCAGTGGCAGCTTCTTTGCACCCACAGCTGGTATTTCCTGGGTATCTGCCCATTCCCGACTTGATCGTGACTTTTGAACTTGGTCCCCTTGTTCCACAGGTACTCTCGTCTGGAAATCCATCGTTTTTGCATTGCTGGTGTTGGTCTTTCCTGCAGAATTCCCCTATCACGACTTCTGTGCTCTTTGGGGAACTTAGGTGCACTTTGCACCCACTTTTCAGGGTCTTGGGGTGGGCTATTTTTCTAACCCTCACTGTTTCCTTACAGTCCCAGCGACCCTCTACAAGGTCACATAGGTTTGGGGTCCATTCGTGGTTCGCATTCCACTTCTAGAGTATATGGTTTGTGTTGCCCCTATCCCTATGTGCCCCCATTGCATTCTATTGTGACTATACATTGTTTGCACTGTTTTCTATTGCTATACTGCATATTTTTGGTATTGTGTACATATATCTCGTGTATATTTGCTATCCTGATACTGAGGGTACTCAATGAGATACTTTGGCATATTGTCATAAAAATAAAGTACCTTTATTTTTAGTATAACTGTGTATTGTGTTTTCTTATGATATTGTGCAAGTGACACTAGTGGTACTGTAGGAGCTTCACTCGTCTCCTAGTTCAGCCTAAGCTGCTCTGCTAAGCTACCTTTTCTATCAGCCTAAGCTGCTAGACACCCCTCTACACTAATAAGGGATACATGGGCCTGGTGCAAGGTGTAAGTACCTCTTGGTACCCACTACAAGCCAGTCCAGCCTCCTACAGCAACTCTGTCCAAGTGACTCCCACAGTCCAGTGACTCTTCAGTCCAAGTTTGGTGGAGGTAAGTCCTTGCCTCCCCACGCTAGACTGCATTGCTGGGAACCACGTGTTTTGCAGCTACTCCGGCTCCTGTGCATTCCTCCAGGATTTCCTTTGTGCACAGCCAAGCCTGGGTCCCCGGCACTCTAACCTGCATTGCACAACCGCCTGAGTTGTCCTCCAGCGGCGTGGGACTCTCTTGTGCAACTTCGGGTGAGCACCGATTCACTCCACTTCGTAGTGCCTGTTCCGGCACTTCTCCGGGTGCTGCTTGCTTCTGAGTGGACTCCTTGTCTTTCTGGACACCCCCTCTGTCTCCTCACACAATTGGCGACATCCTGGTCCCTCCTGGGCCACAGCAGCATCCAAAAACCCTAACTGTGAGCTTTGCAGCTAGCAAGGCTTGTTTGCAGTCTTTCTGCGGGAAAACACTTCTGCACGACTCTTCACGACGTGGGACATCCATCCTCCAAAGGGGAAGTTTCTAGCCCTTGTTGTTCTTGCAGAATCCTCAGCTTCTACCATCCGGTGGCAGCTTCTTTGCACCCACAGCCGGCATTTCCTGGGCATCTGCCCACTCCCGACTTGATCGTGACTTTTGGACTTGGTCCCCTTATTCCACAGGTACTCTCGCCTGGAAATCCATCATTGTTGCATTGCTGATGTTGGTCTTTCCTGCAGAATTCCCCTATCACGACTTCTGTGCTCTTTGGGGAACTTAGGTGCACATTGCACCCACTTTTCAGGGTCTTGGGGTGGGCTATTTTTCTAACCCTCACTGTTTCCTTACAGTCCCAGCGACCCTCTACAAAGTCACATAGGTTTGGGGTCCATTCGTGGTTCGCATTCCACTTCTAGAGTATATGGTTTGTGTTGCCCCTATCCCTATTTGCCCCCATTGCATTCTATTGTGACTATACATTGTTTGCACTGTTTTCTATTGCTATACTGCATATTTTTGGTATTGTGTACATATATCTTGTGTATATTTGCTATCCTCATACTGAGGGTACTCACTGAGATACTTTGGCATATTGTCATAAAAATAAAGTACCTTTATTTTTAGTATAACTGTGTATTGTGTTTTCTTATGATATTGTGCAAGTGACACTAGTGGTACTGTAGGAGCTTCATTCGTCTCCTAGTTCAGCCTAAGCTGCTCTGCTAAGCTACCTTTTCTATCAGCCTAAGCTGCCAGACACCCTATACACTAATAAGGGATACATGGGCCTGGTGCAAGGTGTAAGTACCTCTTGGTACCCACTACAAGCCAGTCCAGCCTCCTACAGGAGGCCGGTCCTTTTCGTATCTGGGGCCTATACTCTGGAATGATCTGCCAGTAACTTTAAGGGAATGTGACTCCATCTTTGCTTTCCA
Organism: Pleurodeles waltl; assembly: GCF_031143425.1. Classification (NCBI taxonomy): domain Eukaryota; kingdom Metazoa; phylum Chordata; class Amphibia; order Caudata; family Salamandridae; genus Pleurodeles; species Pleurodeles waltl. The sequence continues at coordinate 1,173,785,050 of NC_090439.1, forward strand.
GAAACGTTTACACCCATGGCTGTTTCCCACCATCAGATCTCAAATAATCCTTTCTTATTGGCTGACTGCTGCTGTTCCGTGTTTTATGCAAGCCCTGGGAAGCCTTCTTGTTAGCTATGCGCTTCATGAAACACGTATTATAATAATAATAATAATAAGGAAGCGTGTGGGTGGATTGTAATTTTTTTTTAAATGTGTGGAAGCAAACTTTGAGGTAACAAAAGTATTTGTAACACTTTATGCCTATAAAAAAACGTAACAAATTAAAAAAAAAACACACACTATATCTTAGATATCTCATAAGGCATATAACGAATACTGAAATCCTATCCCTAAGCTTGAAAGCATAGAAACTAAAAATTAAAAAGAAGGACGAGAAGACACGCTGTGTTTCAGATTTTATTTATTGCATATTACAAAAAAACAATTGGAAATGAGGCACGCAGAAATGCACCAGTAAATGTTGGGCAATGTAAACAACATATACAGTAAATGTTGGGCAATGTAAACAACATATACAGTAAATGTTGGGCAATGTAAACAACATATACAGTAAATGTTGGGCAATGTAAACAACATATACAGTAAATGTTGGGCAATGTAAACAACATATACAGTAAATGTTGGACAATGTAAACAACATATACAGTAAATGTTGGGCAATGTAAACAACATATACAGTAAATGTTGGACAATGTAAACAACAAATACTTTGTGCTAAGAACAGAGACAGGCTGCCAGCATGCAAGCAGTCTGAAAGAGGATGGTAAACAAACACAGTGCATGGATTTTATGAAATACAAACCCAGCCAGTCTGCAGGCGGAGGAGTAAACAGTGTTCAGACCACGAGCAAAAGTATTATAAAAAACACACAGGCATTTAATAATGTATACAAAGCAGTTTCTATATGTCTTTTAGGATGTCAGGCAGATGGAGTGCAGGGCTGTTCCCAAATACAGTCCTCCTGCCCCCCAAAAAAGCACAGTTAGCTGAGGGAATTAAGCGCACAACAAAAAAAGCACTGGTAAATGCATTAGGTTTCGCCTATGTGATTAATAATAAGCTGTTTTTTGTTGTGAGTTGTAACCTGGTGAGCAGTTGTGCAATGCAAATAAGTTATTGAAACTCAGTTAAAGTGTTAAGACTTGTTTATTGAGAAAGGCAATGCTTTGTTGCAAACTGTGTTTATGGAATGATGAATTTGCCCTAATTCAAAATCTGATATTTAATTATAATAATCCGTGAGAAACCCCGCAGGACAGCAGATACTTTCCCTACCATACAAACATGTTCACATAAAGTTTAAATGTAGGAACTATACAAAGTTCATTCTTTAGCCATTATCAATCGTGCTTTTATCACTGTTATGTAATGTAAAATAATTCAGTGCAATTTATTCACTACAGTGATGTAACGGGAAGCGACTACAGCACAGATTCACGGGGAGGACGCATGCGCACTGCAGGATTCTTTTTATTATTCTCATATATAAGTCCAGTGAAAATCGCAAAGAAAATAAACATGCATGCCCCATTTACGAGTGCGCCTGCGCAGGAAAGTAGTGTTGTGGTGAACCTCATGCTCCTCCGAAACAAAAAGTATCGCATCTGCATTCTTTATACACAGAAAACAACATCTGCACTTGTAAGTGTATTCTAGAGGGAGCGTACGCAGATGCTACCGTAGCAACTGAGCATTACGCATAGATCAGTGTCCCTCCTCCAAGGCTGAGCAATCACTCTGTCCATGGTAGTAGTGGGTGACATTGAAAGAAGAGGGAATTAACGATCAGCTAGCGATGGAAAAACAAAGACAAGCTGAAACAAAGTATATTACATATGAAACACTGTAGCTTTCAGTCAGTATACGGAATGTAGACTAACTTAACATCTAGAAGTACAAGCTGTGTCGTACAGTGTGCAGCACTGAAAATAAGGGGCATCTCTAGTATTCATTTTGTCGGTCTCGGTAGGATGAAAGGCTCTGGCAGCCGGGAAGGATTCACACCTATGGTCCACCTGTAGGACACACAGATATCCGGAGCAGGAACATTAACCAACTGAGATATTTTTCCTTTTCATGCACCAAGGGATTCTATCTAGTGGGAAGAAGTGAATAATGTTAGCAGAGTGACTTTATCCCCCTTTCAAAGTGCCTGGACCCCTGTCAACAGCACTAATATCTGTCCTCTAGGCACACATTTTGGGGCAACTTCTGCGGTGGTGCAGCATTCAGGCATATAGTAAACCAGCTACTTATGTTCAGAGTACTTAAACCAGCTACTCAGGTTTATAGACACAACACTAAGACCTTACTAAAGTACTCCATAGAGGGGACACCAAAGACTTTGCATTAAGCACATTTCATCCTGTGATAATTATCTATAAAGTTAAAAAACTCAAAATTGGAAAGGACCACGCCTGTGTACTACGGGGCATGTCTAGGTGGTATATTCTCTGTGTTCAGAAGGGCTGCTCAGTGAGATGAATGTTCTCTGCCTACAAATGCGGCGACCTGAAGGTCACATGTTCCAATCCTAACGGAACATGTGCGGTATGAAACATTACATAAACCAAGGTATTAAAGGCATAGGAGGTAGTGCTTGTCTTGAACAGATAATACTTCTAAGCACATGCTTAAAGACACACGAATACAGTTTCTTCAACTAAATAGAGAATAGAAAGTGGGGTCCACAGAAACACACAGACCCTGCACACCGAGCCACTCTCAAATACACACACAGGACCCCACCACAAACTGCAGTTCTCAGGTGAGTACTGGTAACAATGACAGTGATGGTGCCTGGCTTTCCTAGACCTGCACTGTAGTACTGGCAGTGACTGAGTTACACAGGCTTGTACCGATGGTACCGGCAGTGATCGAGAGGTCACTACTACGAGTTGTACTGGTGGTAATTGGGACTGATGTTGACTAAGGTCCCAGGGCTTGCACTGTGGTACTGGGTGGCTGACGGTGACACCAGTGCACTGAGAGCTGGTGTTCATGTTAATGGCACCAATGGTGATTGAGTAACTATCTCTGCAGTACAGGACTGTGTCATTGATGTTGATAATGAATGAGTTACTTGCACTGTAGTACTGTGTGGCTGATGGTGACAAGGACACTGATGGTGACACTAGTGCACTGAGAGCTGGTGTTCATGGTAATGGCACCAATGGTGATTGAGTAACTATCTCTGCAGTACAGGACTGTGCCATTGATGCTGATAAAGAATGAGTTACTGTGGCTTGTGCTGGTGGTACTGGCACTGATGATAACTGAGTTACTAAGGGCCAGATGTAGGTACAAAGCAAATTGCGACTTGCAGTTTGCCATGCAGAAAGGTGTCTCAGACACCTTCTGCGACTCGCAATGGGGTCGCAAAGACCCACGTCGCAGTTTGCGACCCCATTGCGAGTCTGGGCACTCACGGGGATGGTGGCCTGCTGGAGACAGCAGACCACCATGTCCGTGACTACTTTTAAATAAAGCAGTTTTTTTTCCCATCTGCAGACCGTTTTCCTTAAAGGAAAACGGTCTGCAGATGGGAAAAAAACCCGAAACCTTTTGTTTCGGATTTTTTCAGAGTAGGCAGTGGTCCATAGGACCAATGTCTGCTCTGAAAAAATATTTTTGTGTACATTCACAAAGGGGAAGGGGTCCCATGGGGACCCCTTCCCGTTTGCGAATGAGTTACCATCCACTTCAAGTGGATGGTAACTGTGAGTTCATTTGCGACCGCTTTTGCGGTCGCAAATCAACTTGCATCGCGTTGCGAGTCGCAAATAGGAAGGGAACACCCCTCCTATTTGCGAGTCGGAAACGCATTTTGCGAGTCAGTTCCGACTCGCAAAATGCATTTCTGCATCGCGTAGAGGCTTTTGCGCCTCGCAAACAGCGTTTTTCGCCGTTTGTGAGGCGCAAAACCCTTGCTCCATCTGGCCCTAAGTCTTGTCCTGTGATGCAGTCCATGATGGTGAGTGCATTACTGAGCACTGTACTGCAGTAATGACCTGTTGGTGGCTGGGAAGTTAGACGTGCACTGCAGTACTGGTTCTAGGAGTGAGTGTCCAGGCTTGTACCGAAGGTACTGGCACTGATATTGAGAGATGCTATGACCTGCCCTGGTGGTGACTAGGATACTGAGGCTCACACCAAGGCACTAGTACTGGCAGTAACTACGTCACTGAGTCTTTGCATATAGTACTGGACACTGACATCACTTCTGACCCCACGGCATTGTTACCCTTGGGGACTAATGAACTGCTCTAAACTGCTCTCTGTGCTGTGTTTACCACATCACGCGATGCTCCAGTGACGTATGTTGTAGTGCTGCAAAGCCTCGTGTTTCAAGTCGCTAATAACAGCAGTGTTGTTTTCACTGAAGCTTGGACTGATGCTCAGAGTAACCGAGAGTGATTGTCGGTGGAAGTTACGGAACCGGTTTTACTTCACCAGGTGATTGCTCACCACTGACATCTCTAAACTTTACACGTTTGTATTTAGAGAGCTTGGTAAACACTGTTGTGCCTGTGCCTTTAAACTGAGCGGCATCTTAGTAAATTAAACCACACTGCTCGAGATTCGTTTTATTTAATGCTAAATACATTTCAATACCCTGCATAATTCATTTAAAATAAAACAACTACAACATGCCCATAATGAGGAGGGTCACAGGGGTGATTGCCTGATCAATGCTGAAAATGTGCTTTTTGTACCGATGCCGCTGTTGTTCGTTCTGCTCATCGGTAAAGATTTGACTTTTCCAAGCAGACCTGGCTCCGCTGAAATAAAGTGTGCACATTTGTGTCACTAGTGTTTGCACGCGCACCGCCACCAGGGCACTAGTGATGCATCGATGTGACGTCACGGGCAGAGCTCCCTGCCCAGTCTGCCTGTCTTCAGAGGGGGGTAGTAGGCAGCAAGGGGGGGGTCACTGAGCTGAGGCCAGGGGAGGATGGACGGGGCGAGTCCTGTAGCCCCAGAACCTATCTGACGGCCAGTGAGGGAGGGGGAGGTGGGCGGGGGCATTTCACACCTGTAATGTGAGATAATTAAGAATAAAAGTGCAGGAATAGGGGACCAGGAGGGGGATGTATGATGGAACCACGCATGCGCCAACCACGCACGCCTGAACAATGCGGTCTTTGTAAAGGCATGCCTAGTAAAGGCATGTGTGGAACAGCATGCATGGTTTTCGCTTGCCAACCCCCCACTCGCCCTATAAACACAACTACCCCGAACCCACCAACCACCCTAAAAATACATCTACCTCGACCCCCCGACCTGCCCTAAAAATACAACTAACCCAACCCCTCCACCCACCCCTAAAAACTCCCCCGATAAGACCCACCCACCCAGACCCCTAAAACATACCCCAACCTCCCCACCCGCCCTTAAAACAACTGACCCTACCTCTAAAAACAAAAATACCTGCCCCACCTGCCCTAAATACAAAATTGCCCCGCACCCCTAAAAACGACCCCAACCCTCTCCCACCCCCACTTACCTGACCGCGTCCTACCCTGCCTCTAAAAACAGAAATTACCCCAACCCCCACTCCCCCCATAAAACCCGACCCCCCACCCCTGCTAAACACAAAATTACCCCTACCCCCGCCCCTGCCCTAAAAACAAAACTACCCTCCAGCCCCACTTACCTGACCGCATCCTCTCCCGATGCTGACTCTCTTTTTCTCTGCCTTAACCATGCATGTGCGTTGTTCAGCAGAAGGCTCTACTTGCGTTAGCAACGTTGTTGTGGTTCTGGTGTCATTGTTCTGGGCATTTCCTACAAGCAGGTGCACAGAGCAGGCACACACCAGCAGCAGCCACATAGAACAGGCACACACCAGCAGCCACACAGTGTAGCCACAGACCAGCAGGGACACAGAGCAGGCACACACCAGCAGCCACACAGAGAAGGCACATACCAGCAGGCACAGAGAGCAGGCAGTGTAGCCACAGACCAGCAGAAAAGCAGAGCAGGAACACCAGCAGGCACACAGAGCAGGCACACACCAACAGGCCCACAGAGCAGGCACACACCATCAGGCACACAGGGCAGGCACACACTAGCCGCAACACAGTGTAGCCACAGACCTGCAAGCACACAGAGCACGATACACACCAGCAGGCAGACCGAGCAAGCACACACCAGCAGGCACACAAAGTAGGCACACACCAGCAGGCACAGAGTGTAGCCACAGACCAGCAGGCACACACCAGCAGGCACACAGAGAAGATACACACCAGCAGTCACACAGAACAGGCACACACCAGCAGGCACACAGAGGAAACACACACCAGCAGGCACACAGTGTTGTCACAGACCAGCAGGCACACAGAGCAGGCACACACCAGAAGGCACACATAGCAGGCACACACCAGCAGGCACACAGTGTAGCCACGGACCAGCAGACACACTGAGCAGGCACAAACTAGGTGGCACACACCAGCAGGCACACCGAGCAGACACACTCACCAGCAGCCACACAGAGCAGGCATGTACAAATAGGCACACAGAGTAGGCAGTGTAGCCACAGACAAGGAGGCATGCAGAGCAGACACGCACCAGTAAGCACACAGTGTGGTCAAAGACCAGTTGGATTAGAGAGCAGGCACACACCAGAAGTCACCCAGGGTAGCCACAGAGCAGCAGGCTTACAGTGTAGGTATACACCAGCAGGCGTAGAATGTAGCCACAGACCAGAAGGCACACAGATCAGGCACACTCCAGAAGGCACACACCAGCAGGCACACAGGTCAGGCACATAATATCAGACAAACAGAGCAGACAGGCAACCACCAGCAGGCAAACAGAGTAGACAGTGTATCCACTGTCCAGCAGGTATGCAAAGCTGGCACATGCCAGCAGGCACACACCAGCAGGCACACAGTGTGGCCACTATCCAGCAGGCTTGCAGAGCCGGTATTCAGGCCAGGCACATAGTGTAGTGAAGATCAGCAGGCATTCAGAGCATGCACACTCCAGCAGGCACGCTGTATAGACACAGAGCCGGACACTTATAGAGCTGCCACAATCAAGTAGGCACAGGGTTTAACTATAGACCAGCAGGCATACATAGCAGGCACACACCAGCAGACACAGAGTGTAACCACTGTCCAGCAGGCCTGCGTAGAAGGCACACACTGACAGGCACAAACCAGTAGCACACAGAGTAGCCACAGTCCAGCAGGCACACACCAGCAGGCACACAGTGTAGCCACAAACAAGCAGGCACACAGAGCAAACACACAACAGTAGGTGTACAGAGCAGGCATGCAGAGCAGGCACACAGTGTAGCCACAGAACTGCATGCATACTGCTCATGCACACTCCAGCAAGAACACTGTAAAGCCATAGTGCAGCAAAACTGGCACACTCTGGTAGGCACACAGGTTGGCTGAATACCAGCAGGCACACATTGGAGCCACAGACCAGCAGGCTTAAAGAGAAGACATACAGATCAGGCATACAGTATAACCACAGACCAGCAGGCATACAGAGCAGGCATGCATCAGTATGCACACATTGTAGTCACAGACCAGCTGGCATACAGAGCAGGCACACAGAGCGGGCGCCCACCAGAAGTCACCCAGGGTAGCCACAGGGCAGCAGGCGTACAGTGCAGGTACACACCAGCAGGTACAGAATGCAGCCACACACAAGCAGGCACACAGAGCAGGCACACAATAACAGCCATTAATAACCATTAATAAAAAAGACAAAATACCAAGGACCAAAATAACACAAAGTTAGTAAACATCAGTAAGTATAGCTTTACTTCATTTAACTCCACGTTGATGTACCATGGTGATATATATCTTCAAGGTACATAGATGTTGAATTAAGACTAGTCAACCTATATTTACCTGAAAGAGACAGGTGGTTATGCATAAGGTTCGCACTTCCTTTGTATGCACATATTATACTAGAGAGAACAATGTACAAAATTTCACGGAAAGTACTGCCGATGGTGCCAAACTGGCAGGCACCTAACCACATAGGGTGCAGTTGTGTTGGTTGAGTGAACAATCCAACACATGAAAGTCAAATATTGTTATGCCAAGGCACTCAACAGTAGTCATAAAGTTACATTCCTTATGGTATTGAAGCAATCATGGTTCAAACTGCACGTGAGTATATGTCAACAGTTTTTATTCATACAATGCAAATCCAGAGTTACAACAGCCAACACGTGTTTCGTCAACAAGACTTCCTCAAGGCACAAAACCAAGTCAATTGAGATGTCCAAGAAATGTTGGGAGGTAAATGGGTTGGTGAAGCAGCCTGAGTCTTAGGTTGATATAACAAACCTTAAGAGATATGTGCACACAGTCAGTGTCCACGGCCTTGATAATCTGTGGCATCCATACCGCATGTAGAGGACATATTTACCTATACGCACTTACCACCTCAGTATTTTGGCCATAATATTTTAGTTCACAATGTTTCTGTAGATAATATTTTCACATACAGCCAAAACCCTATGTTCATGACATTAAAAGCCATCACTCTCACAACCACCACATAAACAGAGCACTGCAGGGTACCTCAGTCTGTGCACATTTGCATGGCAAAGATTATTAACTTCAGCTATCCACTGTGTTGCCAGGGAGAAGATTGTCTATATTGGGCCTACACAAATGTATTGAAGTCCAGGATCTGAGATGATTTCTGAAGGGCCTGACTGATATATGCTCCAGGCTTCTCTGAGCATGTCCAGTTGGAAGGGTATTATCTCAATCCATGTTTTACTGTGAAAATAACACAGGTTTGGACTTATGCACATGCTTCTATTGTTGATGAGCAAGAAAGGGTACAAGGGCTGATATCACTTCAGGGTAACTTTTGCAAGCTGTCCTTTCAGCTTCTTACTGCAATCTTTGCTTCGGTCAGTGCATGAAGGACCTGTAAAGCTGCACGTCTGACGGATGCTCCTCCTGCCTTCAGTAACACCATCAGCTGCATGAAGAAACAGTTTTGTGTCAGCTTCCTCTGAAGAACAGGGATTCAGGGGCTATGCTGTGATTGCAGCCCCTGAGTACAAACATCTTACTCTTTCCGCTACAAACTTAGCATGGCATTTTGCAACTGCGGTTTTGGTTCCTAGCTGGCAAGAAAAATGGCCTTTGCTTAGAACAACTTGCAGGAATTTATACTGTTTCTTTGACACTGTTTTCGCCAGCTCCACTCTTCTCTGAGCTGGTTTACATCTTTTAGCTCACACACTGGTCTTCAGGATGTCTGCTTAAAAGGCATCTACTGTTCAGTGTGCAGTGGGTTACTAAAATGGGTTTGCACATAACCTTAGCATTTTTTAATGAATTTCTAGGGTGTCTTAAATGTAAATTAAAAGCTTACTGCCTTACCTATAAATAATGTCACGTTAACCTTTGTGTTTTTTTTAAGTGAATATCTGTTTCCTTTTCATACTCATGTAACTTAGCCTGTGAATGCAGCTTTTGTCTGTTCTCTGCAGTGGTTTCTGCATAACCTCCCACAGGAAGCCAACCACCTGGGCCTGATCTTCAGCCAGACACTACACCCAGACCTCCGTAGATGACTAGTCCCTCACATGCAGCCAACCCCCTTCTGTGCATGGGAGAGACACTTCTGAAAAACCCTAGGGGACTTGTATGTCAGAACAACACAGGTATTTATCACGCCTGCCTTAACAAAGCATCCCAAACCACAAATTCATTTCTAACACATATTCCTTTACCTTGCAATTCATTAGAATGCCTTGCCTTGGGCAAAGCACTGGACTTTGGTACAGTTTAATTTACTATTCCAACTCCAGTCTGCGCAGAGGTCAGGAAAGTGTTGAGATGATTTGCACTGTAATAATTCTTTTTAGAACATTGGAATGTTGTGAGGTCCCTTGGAGACAATGGAGTGCTCAGGGCTTTTACTGGCTGCTAACAACAGCTGTGAACAAAGGCCTAATGGAGCCTGAGTAGGCTCTCTGAGGACTTTGTTTTATTTATTAGAACATTCTGCCCTCTAGTGGCAGAATGTTCCAATAGCCTTATAGCCCTTCGTAGCTGAGCTATTCTGGCAAATAAAGAACACTCTTCCAAAAATACATAAAAATCTCCCTTTCCCCCCAGGGAGACCGATTGTCTTTGGCATTGCTGGACCAACGGAGAGATTATCGGAATTTGTAGATATTTTTCTACAGCCTTTTGTAATTAATCTGCTGTCATGTAGCAAGGATATGAAGCATGTTCTAAGTCTTTTAATTGATGTACAGTGGGAAGCAGGTATGATGATGGTGACCTTAGATGTAGTGTCATTGTATACCAGTATTGGCCATAAAGTCGGATTACGTGCACTACGTCAGATTTGAGGTAAAAGGTCTTCCAGTTCATGGAAACATACAGAGAGGAATTTTTTCATGTTTATGTTTAATAAAGAATGGTATAGGCAAAAACAGGGTGTAGACATTGGCTCCAGGTTCGCGGTCCAGGCTCTATACGATGGCAGACATATATTCTATATTGGGGCCGGTATATCGATGATTGTTTTATGATCTGGACTGGTGACACAGAACAGTTAGGGGAAATTTGTAGCTATCTGAACAACAATGAGGTTAATATAAAATTTACCTATCAGCATAGTCAGAAAAATATAGAATTTTTAGACGTAGAATTATATATTAGGAATGATTAAATACATAGTAGACTTTACAGAAAACCAACATCATGTAATTCTATTTTGCATGCATCAAATGCACATCCTAGGCATCAAACTCAGGCAATACCTTATGGAGAAAAGATAAGGGCCAGACGTAACTGTAGCAAGGAACAGGATTTTCAGAGCTGTATTTTGGATATGGAACAACGTTATACAGAGGGGCTATCGGCCAATGGATGTTGAGAAAGCTAAATTAAGAGCTATGAAAATATCAAGACAGGAGACATTGAAATCCTAGTCCACTAGCAAGAAACAAAAAAGATTTGGTGAGGCTAGTGACGGACCGTACAGGGTTCTCTACCGCTCTAAGGAAACCTAAGAACAACTATTGGAGTTTTCTACTACAGGATAAAGTATTGAAAGGCTGTATTGCGGAAAGACCTGAGATTTCATTTAGGAGGGGCAGGTCTCTAAGAGTACAATTCGCCCCCTTAAGGTGAGGATTAGTGATCACATGAGAGCATTGAAACAGGATGACAAACATTACCCAATTTTACAACATATGAGGCTATGTGATAAACATGGGTTGAGGAAGTCCTTTAAATTTTCCGGATTTGAAAATATTCCTATAGATCCTCGAAGTGTCAATAGGGAATTGCATTTCAGAAGGGAGTCAATGTGGATTATGCACCTTAGGGCAGTAGAAGAAGGTCTAATTATGGACCAGGAACTAGAATACTTTTGGGCACATATTTTTATGTACATAAAATAGTTGGGATTGGGGTGTGTATGCGATTTAAACTATGTGCTAAAAGAGGATATTACTTATAGAGATATGTCTTAGTTCCTTGAATATGGATATGATTGGTCAGTTTAAAATTAAGTAGATAATGTGTGTCAAGGTTTTGCACAACAACATTCACATCGTGTGTCCAATGGACCATGAAGAAAGGACATGAAAGATCCGGGAGAGGAAATATACTGATTACACCAATTTATGAGATTAAGGATGTGATAGTGTTAATGATTTCAGAATTTTCAGATAACCAATAAGGTGATCCTGGCCATACACTGGGGAATATACTGCTTGCTTAGCTCTTGGTTCACGTTAAATACAATTTTGATTATGTGATTGGTTAAGATAGTATGCAAATGAAAGAAAGGTTTCAGTTATGTTTAGGCTCATTTTTGTTTGTGATGGGTGATAATTATGGAATCAAGTATGATGATATTTGTGCACTACACAGGATGTAATATTTATTGTGGATAGTCCTATGTCTATGTCTAAGTATTTTCATACGCAAGACTGAAGATGAACTATTGTTAGGTTTGGAAATATGGCGACACTTGTGGATTAGAGCAGGGAAAACAATAATCCTGGATAGTCCTATTGTTATGTTTAATTACTTTTTATTAGCAAGACTGAAGATGGACTAGTGTTACTTCCTGCATGAAGACGGCGATAGCACGTCTACCGGTAAAGAGTTTTTCACAAAGGAACAGGCTCTAGGTGAGTACACTGGTTGTAGATGACACGGGGGAAGTGCACGTTTGAGGGGGAGTTTCCCATAGGAATGATAGAATTCACTTTTCTGTATACATACGATTGAATGCAAACAGCTGTAGCGTGTCTGGTGTTGATGAGCTTCTCACAGTGATACGCCTTTTTGGGTAAGACTATGGCCCTCATTATCAACACGGCGGTAGAAACCGCCGTGTTCATGCTGGTGGTCAAAACACTGACCGCCAGCATCCCCGTATCCCCGCCGGCTGCATAAAGAACATTCCTGTGGGCCGGCAGGCGGAAACATTGTTTCTGCCCGCCGGCCCACAGGAAGGCCTGGCCGGGACATTGTCGGCGGCTCCACATGGAGCCGCCGCGAATGCCTCTGTGCGGCAGGTGCAGCTGCACCCGTCGCGCAGATCACTGCCCAAAAATCGGGCAGTGATCTGCGCGATGGGGCACAGCACCGGGGCCCCTGCACTACCCATGCCAAGTGCATGGGCAGTGCAGGGGCCCCCAGGGGTGCTCTGGTGCACCCCTTCCGCCAGGAAAAGGCTGGAGGCTGAGGAAACATTATCCGAGGGGTAGCACCGCTGCCCTGTTGGATAATGTTTCCGCCCGCCGCCAGGCTGTCTGACAGAGGTAGCCTGGAGAGTGAGGGCTGCTGATGGCAGCCCTCACCGTGTTCTTTAAGTGGCGGTTTGGCCCGCGATGCCATCTAGCGGTTTCACACACCAACGCCGGCATGGCGGGCCAAACCGCCACCTTCATAATGAGGGCCTATCAGTTAATGGACTTCAAAGAAAGTGTGTATGGGTGCAGTTCAAATACTATGTTGCTATGGTTAATTGTATTGTCTTGTGGATGGAGTATATTCAGCATATCGGATTATGTAGTGAGTAGATCTACTGTGGTGTGCACTATTAATTTTGTTGATATTTGGTTAGTATGTATAATTCATAACTTATGTCTAATTTACTAATATCCTGTCTTTCTTATAAGACAGATATAGAGAGGGAGAAGTGAATAATGAATGAAACAAGCATTGAGCTGATGATGAGTTTTTCGGTTTTGTTAGAACAACTAGATTATCACACTGTAAAAATCGAGATTGGGTCACAATATTAACTTTATCGGTGACATTTTACACATGAGGGCTAGAGGCATGCAATAAGGGGGGCACTCTCCATTTTATACCCCGTAACTAACAGCAGTGGTCCATTGGGCATAGATGGGTTTGGTCTTTATGTTTCTTTATTATTCTACATGAGAAAGTAGCTTTATTTTAATGATTCAGGTGTGAAGTGGCCTGGGCTAAACACAGAGGATGTGCCTGGGGGAGGAGATCTGACTCAGCAGACGGGGAAACAGGATGGGGGAGAGCAGCCACACTGGTCTTCAAAGGCAGAGAAGGACATTTGGAGCAGCTCAGGACCGCCCCCACTTCCTGCAACCCCAGACAATTAGGTGTCTTCTTGATTAGATTAGGAGAGGGCAGGAAAGGGGTGTGTTTAGGATTTTTAGCCACACCAGTGGGTCGGCTCAGCCAGATCTGAGCGCCAAAAATCACTTTCAGTCATGTTAGATTTTTGAAGAATGTTGCTCCCTGGCATTGATTTTTGCCACACTTCCCAGGAAGTGGTCATCAAAGTGTGAATGAGCCTGCCTGTGATTGGACAACCAGGATCCCTGTGCTTTCCACCCAGGAGCAAGGATAAATATGGCAGAGCTGCACACACACCTCAGATCCATACAAGGAACAAGACAAAGAATAAGAAGGACAGCCCTGCTAGACCCGTGATCTGCACCTGGACATTGCACTTCGAAGGACTGCACCAGCTGCACACTTGGGCTTCACCACTAAAATGACTTTGCCTATCTTCTACTGCTTTAAGAAGGGACTCCCTGTTTGCTACAGGTACAAAGGAGCTGCCCAGAGTCCCATGCATCAAGACCTGCAAGCAGAGCCCAGCTGACCAGTGTCCAGTGACCATTTGAGGACTCTGACCAGGTGCATTCTGGGAATTGTAGTTCCAACTCCCAAGGAGCAACTCAGAGCTTCTGGAACCTTGGATCAGGTTGTGGACACTTCAAGGACCCAAAACGGACATCTGCAAGAAGATCCAGAAGTTTGTAGACATTTGGAGCAACTCCATAAGTGGAAGAGGTGCATTATTGGAGTTGTAGTCAAAGACCCCAAGAGCCAAACCAGAGTCTCCGAACCTTTGGTTGGTGCTCGGGATCCCTTTCCTGAATCAAGAAACACTTCTGAAAGTAAGTGTAACAGTGTTACCTCGTGGGTACCTGAACTCTGGACTTTTCCCGGTCCAGTGGGACCTTTTTTAACCCTTTGAGCACTAGTTGCTTCTATTCGCTTGAAAACATTAACTCTTTACAAATTCATATATGTGAAACCCCTTATCTGCTTTTAATCGTTTTGGTGTCATTTTACAGATAAATATATAATCTATTTTTATAAATTGGTGTTGGATTATTATTGTGTTTTCAGTGTTGCTTATTGACTGTTTTGTGATTTTGAGATGCTTTACACATTGTCTCCTAAGTTAAGCCTTGTCGCTCATTGCCAAGCTAAAAAGGGTTGAGCTGGGTTAAATATATTGAGACCTAACTGGACCTAAGTGTGGGTTGGTGGCCTATTGCTGGGTGTAGGTACCTACAAGCCCTTACCAATAATCCACTTTCCAACAGGTAGTAAAAGTTGTATCTTTCCATAAGGACACTTGTATCAAAATAGGTTTCATTCTAGTTTTGGCTTCACTGAATTCCTCCCAATCTTGGCCTTCCTCTTCCTCTTTCTCAGCAGGGGTCATGTGGTCAAATAACGTTCTTCCTTTTAACTCCCAGACAGTTATACATCATGGCGTGTTTTCTGGCTGGCTCATACTTGGTTTTATCATAGCCTCTAAGTGTTTTTAAAAACATTTGCGCCACTGTGTCCAACTTTCTGCAGGGAGCCAGTGCTTCAATATGCCAGCTATCACAGTTTTAATTTACGGGGATTACACTTAAACTATATTACATCTAATAGTCATAAAATAAAATACTTATAGTTGTAGTAGCCTTTTAGTATGAGTCCTTAATATTATTTTTAAGGATCTACCTCCCTCCAGTGGTTATTTAGTGTATAACATTTTATTTAGTTCAGTGCATTCAATACTTTCAGTACTATTGATGAACTCCCAGGGGCTGGTTGAGGTGATGCCAAGAGATATTTTACTACCAGTTGTAGGAAAGTACCATCTTGCCTGGCATTTTACCCCCATATTTCACTGTATATATGTTGTTTTAGTCTGTGTGTCACTGGGACCCTGCAAGCCAGGGCCCCAGTGCTCATAAGTGTGCCCTGTATGTGTTCCCTGGGTGATGCCTAACTGTCTCACTGAGGCTCTGCTAACCAGAACCTCAGTGGTTATGCTCTCTCTGCTTTCCAAATTTGTCACTAACAGGCTAGTGACTAAATTTACCATTTCACATTGGCATACTGGTACACCCATATAATTCCCTAGTATATCGTACTGAGGTACCCAGGGTATTGGGGTTCCAGGAGATCCTATGGGCTGCAGCATTTCTTTTGCCTCCCATAGGGAGCTCTGACAATTCTTACACAGGCCTGCCATTGCAGCCTGCGTGAAATAATGTCCACGTTATTTCACAGCCATTTACTACTGCACTTAAGTAACTTATAAGTCACCTATATGTCTAACCTTCACCTGGTGAAGGTTGGGTGCAAAGTTACTTAGTGTGTGGGCACCCTGGCACTAGCCAAGGTGCCCCCACATCGTTCAGGGCAAATTCCCTGGACTTTGTGAGTGCGGGGACATTATTACACGCATGCACTGTACATAGGTCACTACCTATGTACAGCGTCACAATGGTATCTCTGAACATGGCCATGTAATATGTCTAAGATCATGGAATTGTCACCCCAATGCAATCCATGATCCCCGGGTCTCTAGAATAGTACACGGGTAGTGACAAACTGCCTTTCCGGGGTCTCCTCTGCAGCTGCTGCCAACTCCTCAGACAGGTTTCTGCCCTCCTGGGGTCCAGGCAGCCCTGGCCCAGGAAGGCAGAACAAAGGACTCCCTCTGAGAGAGGGTGCCCATCTCTACATAAGCCAGTCTACACCGGTTTAGGGATCCCCAAGCCCTGCTCTGGCACGTAACTGGACAAAGGAAAGGGGAGTGACCACTCCCCTGACCTGCACCTCCCAGGGGAGGTGCCCAGAGCTCCTCCAGTGTGTCTCTGACCTATGCCATCTTGGAAACAGAGGTGTTTGTGGCACACTGGACTGCTCTGAGTGGCCAGTGCCAGCACGTGATGTCAGAGGCTCCTTCTGATAGGCTCTTACCTCTCTTTGTAGCCAATCCTCCTTCCTTGGTAGCCAAACCTCCTTTTCTGGCTATTTAGGGTTTCTTCTTTGCGGAATTCTTCAGATAACGAATGCAAGAGCTCATCAGAGTTCCT
This sequence comes from Pleurodeles waltl, assembly GCF_031143425.1. NCBI lineage: Eukaryota > Metazoa > Chordata > Amphibia > Caudata > Salamandridae > Pleurodeles > Pleurodeles waltl. The sequence goes on from NC_090439.1 coordinate 1,173,801,684, forward strand.
CTGCATCTCCCTCTTCACTTTCTGCCAAAGGATCGACTGCTGACTGCTCAGGACGCCTGCAAAACCGCAACAAAGTAGCAAGATGACTACTAGCAACCTTGTATCGCCTCATCCTGCCAGCTTTCTCGACTGTTTTCAGGCGGTGCATGCTCTCGGGGTAGCCTGCCTCTTCTCTGCACCAGGAGCTCTGAAGAATCTCCTGTGGGTTGACGGAATCATCCCCCTGCAACTGCAGGCACCAAAAGACTGCATCACTGGTCCTCTGGGTCCCCTCTCAGCACAAAGAGCATGGTCCCTGGAACTCAGCAACTCTGTCCAAGTGACTCCCACAGTCCAGTGACTCTTCAGTCCAAGTTTGGTGGAGGTAAGTCCTTGCCTTCCCACGGTCAATTGCATTGCTGGGAACCGTGTGATTTGCAGCTGCTCCGGCTCCTGTGCACTCTTCCAGGATTTCCTTCATGCACAGCCAAGCCTGGGTCCCCGAAACTCTATCCTGCAGTGCACAACCTTCTGAGTTGTCCTCTGGCATCGTGGGGCTCCCTTTTGTGACTTCGGGTGGACTCCAGTTCACTTTCCTTCCAAATGCCTGTTCAGGTACTTTTGCAGATGCTGCCTGCTTCTTTGAGGGTTCTCTGAGTTGCTGAGTGCCCCCTCGGTCTCCTCTTCCAAGTGGCAACATCCTGGTCCCTCCTGGGCCACAGCAGCACCCAAAAACCTCTATTGCGACCCTTGCAGCTGGCAAGGCTTGTTTGCGGTCTTTCTTAGTGAGAACACCTCTGCAAGTTTCATCGCAATGTGGGACATCTGTCTTCCAAAGGAGAAGTCCCTAGCTCTCTTCTTTCTTGCAGAATTCCAAGTTTCTTCCAACCAGTGGCAGCTTCCTTGCACCCTCAGCTGGCATTTCCTGGGCTCCTGCCCACTCTCAACACTGTTGCGACTATTGGACTTGGTCCCCTTGTCTCACAGGTACTCAGGTCCGGAAATCCACTGTTGTTGCATTGCTGGTGTTTGTTCTTCCTGCAGAATCCTCCTATCACGACTTCTGTGCTCTCTGGGGGTAGTAGGTGCACTTTACTCCTACCTTTCAGGGTTTTGGGGTCTTGGGGTGGGCTATTTTTCTAACCCTCACTGTTTTCTTACAGTTCCAGCGACCCTCTACAAGCTCACATAGGTTTGGGGTCCATTTGTGGTTTGCATTCCACTTTTGGAGTATATGGTTTGTGTTGCCCCTATACCTATGTGTTCCTGCTTGCATTACCTTTCTTGCTATTACTTACCTAATTTTGGTTTGTGTACATATATCTTGTGTATATAACTTATCCTCATACTGAGGGTACTCACTGATATACTTTTGGCATATTGTCATAAAAATAAAGTACCTTTATTTTTAGTATATCTGTGTATTGTGTTTTCTTATGATATTGTGCATATGACACCAGTGGTATAGTAGGAGCTTTACATGTCTCCTAGTTCAGCCTAAGCTGCTCTGCTATAGCTACCTTCTATCAGCCTAAGGTGCTAGAAACATCTCTTCTACACTAATAAGGGATAACTGGACCTGGCACAAGGTGTAAGTACCTCTGGTACCCACTACAAGCCAGGCCAGCCTCCTACAATGGGGAGGAAGGGGTGGGAGGGGGGGGGAGAAGGTAAAAGGGGGGGAGAGAAGGGTTGGCTAAAGACAGCGGGAACAATATTACATTAACTTCTTAAAGTATCAAACAACAACCCGCTAAATGTGATCAAACGGTGAGCATATAAAACAACTGGTAGTATATTAAGCATAGAGCTCAGGCAATTCTGTCGGGATCTGAGTTTTTTAAACCTTATGGAAAGCATTGCAACTGCAAAACATCAAAGTCATCATGTTGGCAGATACTCATCCATCCGTCAGTTCGGTAGGAGGTCCACTGTTCCTTGCACAGGGCTCCAGGCTCACCAGCAACTCGACCCTTGCGTTATGCCGGGCATTCTTGTCATCAGGTTGGGGCTGTGGTGGGTTTCGGGGGGGAATGAGACTTGTCTCTGTCTGATACCTGTATGTACAGCCCCACCGCATGCAGTACCAGCCCCCTGTCATGGTGATTCTTTGTGAGTCTCTCTAGATCGCTCCCCCTGGGATGAAAGTATACGGCTTGCTGGCCTGTTCCTCTGGGGGTGAGAGTCGGGATGGCACACACTGAATGTCCACAGACAGATCCTGAGGCCGGCCGGATTGGTAGTGTCCATGGACTGGGTCTTGAGGCTCCCCAGGAAAAAGCGCAGTGCACAGTTGTGCAGAACGTCCCTTCTCTTTTGTTCCTGACAAGCTCAGTGGTCCGTGCTCCCCCTGGTCTGTGTGCGCGGTGGGGAGGGGGTGGACTGCTCATACCACCTGTTGGCCCAGTGCACAGCTTTGCAGAACGTCTCCCCTCATTAGTTCCCACCAAGATCATTGGTTCATGCTCCCCCTGTTCTGTGTGCGCAGTGGGGATGGGGAGTCCTTCGCCTCCTCTGGTGCCCCAGGAATACAGCGACTGGAGGTTAAAGTGGTACCCGGCTAGAATCGCTCACCGTTGGTGCTTCTCCGTAGGCGTGATGGCGTCTCACCCCAGCGGCCGCACTCCGCCGTTGCTGCCAACCTGAAAGCCGTCCCGGGATGGGTGTCATGTCCTCTCTTCACTCCCCAGGGATTAGTGACTTGATACCACGCCCCTGGGGCTGCGGGCCCTCTGCCCTGACATCTGTCTCTCCGTCCAGTAATACCAGTCAGCGGTCGATGGGAGGGCGCTCTGGTTCCAATGCGCCCGGCCTGTGATCAAGATCCTCTGAAGGACGGGGGGATATATGTTACAATAAATTGACCACACCATGTGTATCTTTGTTAAACAAATACACTGTGCTGAAATAAACCAAGCATCCTAATATATGTGCTTCTTTTTTTTCAGTGATGCTAAATGGTTAACGATAGAAAGTGTAAGTAGATGTCAAAGACAAATGACAAATTAAGAAGCCTGGACACACCAAAATATCTTTTGTTCCCTGTATTTTTTTATAATATCTACAAAAGGTCAATTTGATTTACTGTCTTATGTGTTTAGAAAATTCTCCATGGATCCAACTTTCCGTCACCAATCCTGATATCAATTTGCAAGAGTTAATCACTTTTGGATACTTCTTTGCCCCAACAAGAGCCCTGTGCCCCCACATCACCTGTGACTACCACTGTCCCACCTCCAGTTACTACAGCTGCTTTTTCAAATTTTGTGCAGCCAGGGCAGACAATATCTGTCGTCACGCATTCAATGTCACAGGGCTGTTTTAAGACAGCTGTTGCAGGACCTGCTGCTGGTAAGCTGGCTGAGGGAGCAACAGCAGCTCAAACAGTGGGTCAAAATGGGATTGGTGCATCTGCACTATCGGAGGACCAGGAGGGCCAGATTACTGAATTTCTAAGGGCCCAGAACAAACTTCCGATAGCCCAAAATGATATCAGTAGGATCCAAAATGTCTTTCTAGAGCAGCATCTGAGTCTACAAAGGTTAGAGAGCGGTGTGGTGCAGGGTTGCCTCTTTGTGTTAGCTGCAGCAGTGTCAAGAACTAGTAGCCTATTTCCATGGGAAAAATGGATCTTCTGCCAGGATGAATCAGCCCACCTCGCCAGCTGGCAGCTCCATGGCAAGGGGCACACTGTTGCCTATGGAGTCACCTGCCTCCACCTCCCCTGTTCGTACATAGGCTGCTCCAATGGCCCTTACAAGGGGTTGCTCGACTGGCCCAGTTGAGGACAACACCTAACAACAATATCTCCAAGAGGTGACAAAAATAGCATTGTCCTGTGAGTTGCCAAAGATGTGTTCCAATATTCTGTTTCACAGTTTGTCAATGACTCATTCCCTGTTGTCTTTATAAGGACTTTGAAAAGCTTGATGGCTCAACATACATCTTTTATCCAGTATATTTGTTAATTCATTTTCTAAACATTTGTATTATTTATGCACATTTATGTTCTTCTCTCACATTATATTGTGTTTGAGTATTGTTTATATAACATGTAATGCTCATATTTGTTCTTAATATTTTTATGCAGAGCTATGTTTTTGTTTTGTAACACACACGTATTCTCTATGCACACATTATTCAATGAAAAGAGTGTATGAAATAGAATCCCAAGGGTTTTTGGATAATAAATATTATTAATATTGCATCAATTGTTTACATTTTCAGGAGGTAATTAAGTATTAAGTACCTCATCCTTTAAACATCAAAACACAAGTGAGTTAGTTATTATGTAAAAGTATCCAAAGACTTCCCAATATGGAAACCAAAAATTGAAGCAATACCAAGCAGTGTGATTGTAAATAAAGTATCTCCCTTTAGTAAAGTTAATAGCCATGGTTACAATTCTGTTCAAAGGTTCCTGCTAATACTATTTTACTTCTAATGAGAATTTCTTACATACTTTCAGCCTTTTTCCGGGATTGCTAAAAAATATGACGCTCATATTCATAATTAAGAACTACATACCTTAACTACATATACTAAATTATTCAAAGGCCAGGATCAACAATTTTAGATACAAACCATGCGTACCAGTTACCCCCATAGCATTTGCACCAATCAATGACAAAAAGCAGGACTGTGGATATAACTTGTCCACACACACTAATGATGAAGCAACTTGCAATGCACTTCTCTTCATCATGAGTTGCAAGTGCGTCAGACATCACAGGATGATGTGAACTATAAAGGAAGGAGGTAAATAATGCCACATTATCAAGCATACATACATTTTTATAAATATGTGTAATCTGTCCTTAAAGTCTCACTTTGCTCCAACATCCACAATACTAATATGTATTAATTCATACACCTTATCAGTAGGTTACAGCATCTTCACGTGCAAATGTTTACACATTTTGTTCATTTTAAATGACCTTTTATTCTGTTAGGGCTGGATTTGATTAAAACAACTGCTTATTTCAATATCATTAGTTTTGTATGAATAAAAAGTTAAAAAAATATTATTCAAAATAAATTCAATTTTTTTATTTAAATCTCCGAAATACCATAAGACAAAGGTGTTATCATTTATTTCACTCTTGAGTTCACTTCCTTCATCGTCATCGCTATCGTCTTGCTGAGGGACCTCCACACCCTGTGGTTGCCCTTGGTAATCTTCACCAGGTATGAAGGGGATTTTCCTACACAGGGCAAGGTTATGTGTTCAACACACAACAACTATTTTGCAGACTTTCTTAGAGGAAAGTCTTGTCTTACTGATCGAGGCACTGGAACCCTATCTTCAGGAGACCACAATCACACCCTGCAGGTACCCTAGCTCCCATAGGTGAAGCAGACGTCCCCTGTTGTTGTGGTTCACAGTGGAGTTAATAGCCATGTGGGGCTTGGATGTGCTAATTCCTCCTGAAATGATAAATAGTAGGGGTGGGTGTAACTTGCAAAATTTGCTGAGATGTAATTGAAGTAAAATTACTCAAGACTGAATGAAATTTAACAAGAAGCAAAACTCTGCATTTAGCACTATTTTCTTCCATCACAATGCACTCCTGCTTTCAAAATGAACCTGGGACAGAAGCACTAAATGCAAAAGAACATGAACAGCATTAGCCAGACACAGTTCTCACTCGCTAAGGTAGCTGTTCCTGTGCTCCTGCAGGAAGATTGTTCTGCCAAATCACACAAATTGGTGTAATCTTGTAATTTTCTGTAATTTAGCATGAAAGAGTAATGCAGAATTACCAAACTTACTCCAATTGCTCTAGTGTAATTACAATTTTACCCCAAATTAATAAATTATTAAAAATGAAATTATTATTCCAAATAATTTTTTTTGTTTTATAATACATAATAATAACAATGTAAATACATCTTGCAAACAAGACTGCTGCAGGGTCTGCCATCTGGTGTGGTATGCGCTGTTGTGTAGCACTAGTGAGTCATGGGTAGATCCCTGATATCTTACACACACTTTTCTAATGTAGAGTTGTGATAGTCAAAACACCGGCATATTGGGTCTGAACCTGAATATGTTCGATCATCACCTCCAAAATGTAGCTGAGGACAGCAGAAAACATCAGTTGGTTAATGGAAGGAACCAGTGACACAAAAAGGTAATAAGAACATTGTTTTCACAATAGGAGCCATAGCAATAGAATTTGTACTGACCAGAATCAAATCGGCATCCAATTGTTGGGTTAATGCTTTATTTGTATCGCTTTTTAAATGGCATCTTTTGACAATATGCCTTTTTTCCATGGTTTCAAGATCAGGAGGAGCTTTGTGTACTATTTTTCTTCTTTTTCTACCTTACAGCCCCCTATGGACCTATTTGAAAATTAATAAAACATGTGTAAACACCTTACTCTACTCTTACAGTGTGTATCTTTAGCTACTGACACATTTTCACTACGTACGGACTAATTACGAGTTTGGCGGTCCCACCGTAGTACCGCCAAACTCCCAGGAAGGGTGCCACCCCCATGGCGGTGACATCCACCCCCTGCTCTATTAGAATATTCCCACCGGTCTGACCAGCGGGAACATTGCAATCGAGCGTTCCTGCCAGTCAGAACACTACAAGATAGCACTCAGCTCCCTTAAAGTAGTCGAGTGCTATCTCACAGCAAAAGAGGGTGACCAGCAACCTCGCAATGTGCACTGGCTGCAAAGCAGACAGTGCGCTTTCTGACGGTACTGAGCAGGGGGTTCCTGCACTGCTTATGCCCATGGGCATAGGCAGTGCAGACCACCATCATGGCCCCCACACACCTTCACTACCAGTCTTTCCATGTCAGCCATGTAATCAGCCAGGAAGCGCTGAGTTCAGCATTGCCCTGGCTGAGTACAACTCTGACCGCCGTCATGCCATCGGAAACCATCTTCCTGGGGAGGGATGAAACTGGGAGGTTGGAGAGCCAGATTGCAGCGATCCGACCGCCAACACAAAGGTGGAGGTCCTCAGACTGCCACACTCATAATGAGGCCGATAATAGCCAAAGAGTATTCCAATTGGTGAAGAATCAAACACAAACTTCAAAAATCAGAGTTACAAAATTTACATCAAGATTCTGAAATCTTATATCACGTTAATTTCAACAATTCCTTATCATAGCAGTATGGTTGTTATGGAAAAAAATCAGTTGATAAGATGTAGAAAAAGAAAATAGGATAGGAGATCATAATAGATTTGTTTTCATTATTTTCATAATCATTTTTAATACATTTGAAATTAAAAATGTATTAGAATTATTACAATTCCAGTTATGCATAAATACTTTTGTCCATATGGTGATTTCCATATCCCTGAAATGTATTTAAAATAAGTTAGAACAAAAATATAGCAGATGGCATTTTTTAAATATTAGGAACTTGTATATTCACAACATCTATTCTAAGTTTGATTAATTGAAAATAGTGTGAGGTGATGTATTTTGTAATTTAAATATTGTTTTTATTAAACAAACTGACATTTGCTTTCCTGTAATCACTGTAGCATTACTTGTGATTAATACATTTTTTTTTTTACTTTCAGGAATAATAAGCAGTTGCAGGAATAAGTAAGTGGTGGCCATGCATCTAGGGAAGAACAAAGGAGTTATTGATAATTTGAGGGAGGCGACACAGACATCAAAGGTCCTATTGGCACAACAACTGATTTCAAGGCCTCTGACACAGACCAGCCCCTAGTGGATGAAACTTCTGTTTCTGTGTCTGCTACCATCAGTATTGCCATGAACTACCTAACTCCCATGTCCCCAATAAGTAGGCTACACCCTGTTCATAAATGGATTCAGATCTCCTTTGCCCCAGACATCTCTTTCACTACCCCCTGCTCTGGCTTCGAAAAAGCCCTTTGTGTAGGGCGAAAGTCATTGCTGAATGCCATCCGGACTGTTGGTCAACAATTAATCTCCGTGATCACCATAACGGATGACATTAATTCTAATGGGTCTGCCTTAGAGAAAGTTTTGTGCCCTCCAAGGGCTTCTTCTGACAACAGTGCTCCCCCACACCTCCACCTATTCACCCTTCTATCCTCTATTCCTTGACTGTCACATTTCAACACTATACCCTATCGCTATTCAAGATTCCACCCCATTCTCACCAAAAACCAACACTTGCATACACTCTGACATCTTCCCAAACATCAGACTTGCACACACCCATCAAAACAGAAAAACACACATATCCCTAAGCCCCTCCCTGTTCCCAATCCCAAACCCCATCCCACCGGTCCTACCTCCTCCCACTTACCTGAACCATCCCTCTTCCTATTTGTACCCATACCCCTTAACCATACCCTGCTCCTATCTCTTCCCATACCCCACAACCCTCCCATGTTAATATTTCTTCCCACAGAACGAAACCCTCCCCTGTTCCTATCTCTTCCAATACACTACAACTCTCCCCTGCTCCTGCCTCTTACCATACTCTACAACCCTCCCCTGATTCTACCCATATTCAAGAACTTGGATTACTGGTTGCCTGGCAAGTGAGTCCTGGTCACTTACTTGACAATACTTGTTAGGATAAGGCACAAGCAAACCCCAAATTAACCTGTGCTCAACACCCTGGTAGGTTGGTAAAGAGCATTCAGGCTTAACTTAGAGGCAATGTGTAATGCATTTGTGCAACACTTCGAACAGTAAAAGAGTGAAAACACTGCCCAAAGATCATCCCCTACCAGGTTGGAAAAATAGCTTAACATTAAATGAATAAAGCAAGACCAAAATGACAAAACTCCAATCAGTAGAAGTGAAGCTATGTACTAAGAATTTAGTGAAAACAACGTGAAAAAGAACAAAGTGCCAACTCGGTATATCTGATTGCGCTGGACCAGGTCAAAGTCAAACTTTCAGGTGACCATGAAGGGATGCAGGTTGGATACAGTCCCAGTTTGGTGCTGCTGAAGTTTTACCTTCTTAAGACTGTGGCAAGAGTCCTATTCACGTTGGAGGGGGCTGAGAGGAGCAAGGGAAGCTTTGTATAAGGCTGTCTGTGTGGCACAAAGAGCAGGATGGGCGTGGTGGATGGTCAGGCGGACTAGAGATTTGCACTGGCAGTCCCCCATGAGCAGTTGATGCTGGAGTGCAAGGAGTCAGGCTGACAGTGTTTCATGTAGAAGCTCAGTGCAAGCGGTTTCATGGTGAAAATGGGTTCGTTTGCGATCACAAAGAGCTCAAAAGCTTGATTTCAGCACACTGAGCCACACCAAAGGTCCAGGACCTGAGGGTCACCACCTGGGGGTCAGGAACTCTATGCTGCTGGGTCACAGGGAGGATGCAGAATGTTTGGGAGCCTTTTATGTCCCTGAGGTTCAGATCAGGAGGCCAGCAGACTAGTCCTTGATGTCAGTATTGTGTCCTAGATTCAAGCATCAAGTTGCAGGCTCAGGTCTCTGTTTACCCAGGTAAGAGGCAGCAGAGCAGCACAGCAAGGCAGCTGTTCCTTCAGAGAAGCAGTTCAGCAGAGTGGTAGTCCTTTCAGCTGCACGGCGGTCCTTCTTCCTCGCAGAGTATCCACAGGTCTAGAAGTCTACTGAAGTGTCTGAAGTCCAGTATTTATACACAGCTGTTGATTGGAAATAGGAAGAAGCTTCTAGAGGCAGACCTTTGAAGTGCACAGATGTCCTGCCTTCGTAGCCCTGGTTCCAGACTAACTACACAGGGTATGCAGTCCTTTCTGTGGAGACAGGACGCAGCCTATTCAAGTATAAGCCGGGTTACATTCAGTTGCTCCCTCCTATCCTGCCAGTGATGGCCCATCCAGTCACACCTAAGCTCCCCATTGTGTGTAGCTGTCTAGAAGGAATGCACAAACCTCAACTGTCAGTTACACCCAGTCATATAACTGAGAGACAGGCACCAAGTAGCTAAGGCAGGACAATTTCAACAGACTAAAAGTGCCATTTTGAAAATTGCAATTTGAAATCTGACTTTACCATAAGTTAAGATTTTAAATTCCAATTCCAGTGACTCCAAAAATGAACTGGTTACCTGTTCCCATTTGGAAATTACACTTATAAAATGTAATAAGATAACTGCAATGGTATCCAACGGATGAGGTAGGCCTTGCAGTAGTGAAAAACAAATTTAAGAGTTTTTCACTACCAAGACATGTAAAACTTAAAGGTACATGTCCTACTATTTAAATACATCACACCGTGCCCTTCTGGCTTTCTAAGACCTGCCCTGGGGTGACGTATATGTATTAAAAAGGAAGGTTTGGGCCTGGCAAAAGGTGTTTTTGCCTGCTTAAACTGGAAGTTTAAAACTGAACACTTAGGCTACAATGGCAGGCGTGAGGCATGTATAAAGGGCTACTTAGGTGATTTGCACAATCAGTGCTGCAGGTCCACTAGTAGCATTTAATTTACAGGCCTTGGGCTTTACTAGGGACTTATAAGTTAATTAAATATGCCAAATGGGTACAAGCCAATGTCACCATATGAGAGGTGAGAGCACAAACACTTCAGCACTGGTTAGCAGTGATAAAGTGTGCAGAGTCCTAAGGCCAGCAAATCATAGCATGCTAGCATTGTGCCACTTTGTAAATATGGTGTATCAGAAATGCCTACCTAACGCCACACTAGAATAACATTTTTTCACTAATGTGGCACAAGGAGGGGAAGGGCCTTGTAAATCTTGCCCAAAGTCAGCAAACACAGGATGTCTGAAACGTAGGGAGAAATCACTTCAAGGATGCCAGGTCTAACTTCATACTGCATAACCCTATGATGTTCCTAAATCTTCCCATAACCCTAAACTATCTTCTGTTCCTACCTTCCTTCATACCCTAATCCCTCCCTTGCTCCTACCTCTTCCCATATTCCCAAATGTACCCAGACATAGTAGTACATATTTATTGCACAGATGTTATAATATATTGATTGATTGATTGTAATCATAAAATCAGTTAATTAACAAATATGGGCTTAAGATCCAAGGCTATAAAAAGTATTGACATTAATTTCACACAGCTTGAGCAGTTCAAAAGCAGTGATATACCCAATTGACAACTTTTGTGAACTTCCCAATGGATTGGACTACAGTAAAAGAGAGATAATATCTAGTTGCATTTTGTGTTGTTCTACAGTTTGCTCTAATGAAACCAGACTCCAGGTAATGTTTTCCCTTAGTACAGTAGCTTGTGGCATGTGCAAAGAATATGTTATATTGATTCCGTTCTGTAACCACAAAGCCAAGATGATGAGGAGCACTCACAAACCTTCAATTTCAAGCAAGAGTGTATATGGCGAAATCTCAGATATTTTGTTTTACAGCTGGAGTTGAATGTATAGGACAAATAGTTCTGATGTGTCTTAATGTAAGTGTCCAAGCTATAGGGCCTGATTTAGGTCTTGGCGGAGGGGAATACTCAGTCCTAAATGTGACGGATTCCCCGTCCACCCTATTATGATCCCATTATATCCTATTGGGATCATAATATGGTGGACGGAATATCCGTCACATTTGTGACGGAGTATTCCCTCTACCAAGATCTAAATCAGGCCCATAGTCAGAATGCTTACAGTACAGTAAACTGATCAAATCAAGCTGCCTAAAGTGTCCCCTCAATCCGGGCCCAGAGTGACAGTGGTGTAACAAAGGCCCAACAGCTGCTGCGGTGCGGTGGGGTGTCCGAGCTCTAGGGGGCCCCCTCATCGCAGTGCATGGGCCTGAGAGCTAATGAATAAGTCCAGAGGGGGGCCCCTTCATGTATTTTGCAGGGGGCCTCCCTCAGGTTTCGTTACACCACTGGATAGATGCAAGAAACCAGGTATATTATTCTGGGTTATTGCATCGTTAATTGTCACAAGACTCATGGCTGATAATAAATCATTTAATGGTTGCATCTCCAATATATCTAGTGCTTCAAAGAATCTTCTTTGGCATTAAGGCAGTGGCATGTGTAATGTAACACTGGCCCTGTGTGCCTCACTGGTATTGAGTATAAGGTGAACTTAAGTCTCATTTTACAGTGTGGGGAGGAAGAACGAAGGCCTAACAGCAGCTTAGTTCCATTCATATAAAAGTTACTCAGTGCTGTAATTGTTTTATCATTAAAGACCAAGGAGGCCCATAGAAGCGTGGAGATGGGTTTGTTGTTGATCATCTCAACAGATTGAAGAATAGCCTGGCCTGGCTCTAAAGAACTTTTTTACCGACAGAACAATGATATGTGCTTTTGTTAATCTATTTCTTACATGTTCCTCCCATGTTGTTTTTTGCCGATTGTTACTCCCAGATACTTATAATGATGGTACACGTCTACTACTCTGATGCAGATATTGCCAAGGATCAGTCTTGTGCAAACACTGGCACTAATCAAGAACATGATTTTGGTCTTACAAGAGTTCTTTGTAAATCCTTCTGTTTCTTAAAATCACAAAGCCTTACCAGATGGTGCTGAAAATCCTTGGGGGAGGGGAGTAATCAAAAAAATATAATCCAATAAGCAAGCCTGCTAATTACCCCAGAACCTAATTTTGGTTCTGAACCATCCTGGTGTCCAATGATGAGGACAGGTCAGCTATGTATGATGAGAACAACAGAGGTTCCACAATGCACCCCTGTTTTAGCAGTATTAAGTCTGGGTGGTAGGACAACTCCTGCAAGTTTTTATTTTTGCAGCCATGTGTTATCATGCAGCAGCATCAAAAAATGAAGCGAGGATCACTTGATGCCCCAATTTATTCATTTACCTGACAGTCTGCTCTGGTGTACTTTCTCAAAGGCCTACAAGTAGTCGATATAGCACATGTAGGTGGTCATTATGACCCTGGTAGTCTTTAGACCGTCAGGGTAAGTGTGGCAGTCCCACAACCAACAGGCTGTTGGTGTAGACCGCCACATTAGGAGTGTGACGGGTTGGCACATCACCACTCCTACCACCATGGTGGTTGGAAGACCAGCAGCGGTATTGTGAGCTGGCTTTCCACCATGGTTTCCGCGGCGATAGCACCGCCACAAAAACCATGGTGAAAATGCTACCGGTGACAGGGAATTTCTTCCCTATCACTAGTAAACGGCTCCCCCACCCCTCCAGCAAGCATTAGACACCCCCTCTTCCCACTACCTCCCCAGCAAGCACTAAACACCCCCTCCCAATACCCCCCCAGCAAGCAGTAGACCCCCTTTCCCCACCCACCTTCAACCACACCACCTCCTCCCTCACCCCCTCTTCGCATACATGCACACAGACACCCACACGCAACACGCATACACCCATTCACCTACACTTACATACATGCGTCCACTCACACACATCCATACACACATTCATACACGCATTCACAACAACATTCATACACCCATCGAAACACGCTTACTCACACCCATCCAAACAGGCATACTCATGCATACACACTTAGAAGCAGACACACATACACACTTACATGCAGACAAGAACTCACTTCAACATTCAGACACGCATACAACCATGCATGCAATCTCACACACAGACACCACACTTCACACATGCAATTACAACACCCCCACACCCTCCCACCCCCCTCCCCTGTCGACGATCGCCTTACCTGTTCCAGGGAGAAGGTCTTCCGGCAGGTAACAAGAAGGGCCGCTTCCACCGCCAGCAGGACACGGCCAGGCCATATTATGGCCCATTATATGGTGGGCGGTGTCCTACTGGCGGGGCAGTGGAGGTGGTGGAACCTCCAGGGCACCTCCACCAGCCAGCACGACTACTGACACATTTCCTCCCAAAGTGTGGCCGAAATCCAGCAGTAGTCATAATATGGTGGGCAGGAGACAACCAGCACTGGCGGTCTCCTGGCGCCCGCGGCTTTGGCAGTCTTCATTAAAGACCACCAAAGTCATAATGAGGGCCATAGTGACAAACGTCTTTTTCTTAAAGGCAGTGATATTATCGGTGGTAGAACAGTCCAATCTTAAATTTGTTTGATTAGTAGGATTACATCATTGTCAACTGCTAATCATGCAAATAAGTTGGTAAGAATTTAGCAAAACTTCCTTTCTGAGTCGCAAAGTGCAATAAGATGACAGTTTTCGGGTTATCATTCCATCCTTTTGTTACATGGAGTGAATTAATACACCTTTACAGGACAACAGTTTTTGGTCTGTTTAAAGAAAACATGGAAATCAGGAGAATAATATGTCAGGCCAAAGCTTGACATCTGTTCTGCTTTAAAAATGTGGATGGGGACCCTGTTTGACCTGAGGCTTTTGATGGATGTGATTTTTTAATCATATCTGTTATTTTTTCACAACTAATGTTCAATTCTGTTTTAGAGAAGACAGGTAAAGGATGAATGACTTAAAATGAATTAGCATGGATGCCACTCTCCAAAAACAAATATTCCCAACACAAACAATTTCCTGTGTCTAGTGGCTTCTGCCGCTTCTTTGGGGGCAGAAGGGCCTAAATGATAGGGCTGATCTGCCCTCAAGGGGGGCAGGAATGGCCAAAATATTATTTCCCAAAAGGTGAGAGACCATCCCCAAATGCCAAAAACGCCACTAAAAACAAATCCCTATTGTCTAGTGGGCATTTCTCATACACAATTGCGGCCCCATACACAATCATGCAGCAGGAATGCACTTCAATGAGACATCAGGGTAAAGGAAACCCATGGGGTGAGGCTTCTCTAATTGCTATCAATACCTATCAAAAAAGTAACTTCATTATTAAATTAGAGTTGGAATAAAACGGAATTGCACAATGTGAAACCAGAAAACCTACAATCAATCCTGGCTTCACATCTGACCAAATTGTGTAATCCTAGGCAATTGGTTTATTTAACTTTTTCTCCCTTTTTTCATTATCAGATGTAAGCCTAGCTTTAAATATATGTGTTCAGGAAATGCACTGTACAAAAGCTTCTCTTGTGTTGGAATAAATTAACTATAATGTTGCACATGTATAACAACATCACAGGCCACCCCGAGGGTTCGACGTGACAATTGGCTTGCCTCTTAGTTCACGATTGGCATTGTTGCCAGGGTGGGAGAAGGCATGAATGTTTCTACATTCATGTTTTAAAAGTATCACTTTTAAAAAATACCTCTCGATGCACTGGTATAATTTGATGCAATAAAGTGAAATGCTTTGTATAGTAAAGAACTTTTTGAATTTTGAAGAGGCTTTGTCACATTGATACTCCTTTATTGCACAAGGTTTTGAAAAAGGAATGTTCTCTGCAGTTAAGTGATCGAGGATACCTTATTGGCTTCTATTCTTCTACTTCAGTTGTCTTGTAACTAAACACTTGCCTATTTAGTTAACATCTTTATGAAGAAGATATTGAAGGATATGTTAGGTTGTTAGAAATGGTGTCTCTGGTTGGCAGTCAGTTTGCACTCTGTCCAAGCAGGGACCCACACTCTAGCCAGGATAAAGGAGATACACACCTAGGATTACCCCTGCTCACTTCCTTGGTAGCTTGGCACAAGCAGTCAGCCTTATCCCAATGGAAATGTGTAAAGTAGTTGTACTAACACACACAGTAATACAGTGAAAGCACTACAAAATCGACACCACTCAGGTTTAGAAAAATAGTAACTATTTATCTAAATAAAACAAGATCAATGCGATAAAAATCCAACATATACTAGTATAGATATGACTTTTTTAAACACAAAAATAGGGCCACTTGTGCAGGTCACAGAGCCACACGGACCCCCAGGGACAGTAACGTATGCAAAAGTGAAGAAACAAGCTGGTGCAGGGAGTCGGGAGAGAGGTGTCACTGGATCTGATGTGGCATCAGTTCAGGTGCTGTGTGGCGAAGGAGCAGAGACGTCAGTGAGAGGCGTCAGCGGTGGAGGTGAGGCAGTGGCGGTGCAAGGTGTCGGTTCCTTACACCTCTGGCAGGGTCGATTTCCGACGGATCATGACGCTGTGGGGTGACCTCAAGGGGTCGTGGTCATGTCACAGGGTCATGAGCGCTGCAATTGATTCGGGTATCAGAAACATCAGTGCTACAAGACTCCGATCTCACGAGTTCTCAGGACATCAGGGGCTGCAGTGATGATGGGCCTATGTTTTCGGTGGAGTTGTCATGCTTCAGCAAGGTCCATGGCTTCAGGAGCAGGCAGTATTGCTGGTGTTGTGCAGCGGTGTCCTTTCAAAGTCGCTCGGAGTCATCCAAAGTCGTTTCACTGGGACTTTCACCAGTTCTCACTTCCAGAGGCAGAGGAACTGGAATGCACCCTCTGGCAAGCTAGAGGCCGCAGCAAGTGAACTGAGAGACTGTTCAAAACAGGAGGCATGCTCAGTCCAAGCCCTTGGAGATACCTCTCAAGCAGAAATATACCAAAAAGTCCAGTGTTTGTCCCTTTCAGGCAGAAGCAGCAACTGCAGGCCAACACAGCAAAGCACATTCACAGGCAAAGGGGCAGTACTCGTGTTCCAGCTCTTCAGCTCTTTTGCTTAACAGAGGTGCCTCTTGAATCTTGAAGTAATCTAAAAGTCTGGGGTTTTGGGTCCACTACTACAAAGGAAAGTCTCTGTTGTTGACAAGAAACTGCCTTGCCCAGGCCTGGCTTCAGATTCACTCCAGGGGGTTGGAGATTGCATTGTGGTAGGGCATGCACAGCCTTTTCAGGTGTATGTGACCACTCCTCCCTCCAACCTAGCCCAGATGGCACATCAGGATGTGCAGGCTACACCCTAGCACCTTTTGTGTCACTGTCTAGTGGAGATTCACAAACTGCACAATTGTCAGTTTGACCCCGACAGGGAATACATAAGCAGGCAGAGTTACAGAATGGTTTAAGCAAGAAAATGCCCACTTTCTAAAAGTAGCGTTTTCAAATTGACAATCTAAAACCCAACTTTACTGAAAATATGTATTATTAAATTGTGAGTTCCGAGACCCCAAACTCTACATCTCAATCTGCTACTGAAGGGAAACTGCACTTAAAGGTTATTTAAAGGTAACCCCCAGGTTAACCTATGAGAGGGATAGGCCTTGCAACAGTGAAAACCAAATTTGGAAGTATTTCACTGTTAGGACATGTAAACCACATCAATACATGTCCCACCTTTAACATACACTGCACCCTGCCCATGTGGCTACCTAGGGCCTACCTCAGGGGTTCCTTACATGTATAAAAAAGGAACGTTTGGGCCTGGCAAGTGGGTACACTTGCCAGGTAGAATTGACAGCTTAAAAACTGCGCACACAGACACTGCAGTGGTAGTTCTGAACCATGTTTACTGGGCTACTCATGTGGGTTGCACAATCAGTGCTGCAGGCCCACTAGTAGCATTTGATTTATAGGCCCCAGGCACCTCTAGTGCACTTTACTGGGGACTTACTAGTAAATTCAATAAGCCAATCATAGAAAAGACAATTACACATACAATTTACACAGGGAGCACTTGCACTTTAGCACTAGTCAGCAGTGGTAAAGTGCCCATAGCACCAAAACCAGAAAAACAGAGTCCAGCACTCAGTCAAAACATAAGAAGCAGGGGTAAAAAAGACAGGGGAGACCACGCCAATGATGCCAGGTCTAACACGTGTCCCCCCCAGCTGAAAGTGGGGAGAACTACCTATCCTCATGGGAGTTCTCATCACTAAGTCAGAAGAATCTGGACAGACAATCAGCATTGGGGTGTTCTGTTCCAGGGTGGTGTTTCACCGTAAAGTCCATTCCTTGTAGGGAGGTGGACCACCTCAACAGTTTCAGATTCGCACCCCTCATCTGCATTAACCATCTGAGGGGCCTGTGGTCTGTCTGAACCCGGAAGTGAGCCCCAAACAAGTAGGGTCTTACCTTCTTCAGTGCCCAGACCACAGCAAAAGCTTCACGCTCAATTGCATTCCACCTACGTTCCCTGGGAAGTAACCTCCTACTGATAAAGGCTACAGGCTGGTCTAGGCCCTCTTCATTTAGCTGTGCTGGTACTGCTCCCACACCCTGCTCTGAAGCATCAGTCTGCATGATAAACTCCTTAGAGAAGTCAGGCACCTGCAGCACAGGTGCAATGCACATGGCCACCTTCAGGGCATCAAACGCTGCCTGCCATGCCTCAGTCCAGATCCCCTTTTTGGGTGCTTTTTGGAGGTTAACTCAGTCAAGGGATCAACAATAGTGCTATACCCCTTGACAAACATCCTATAGTATCGAGTGAGAACTAAAAAGGTTCTCACGTCAGTCTGGGTTTTGGGGGGCTCCCAAGCTAGAATGGTATCACTCTTTGGCTGCAAGGGTGCCACCTGGCCATTCCCCACCTGGTGACGCAAGCACTCCACACAACCCTTCTCTATTTGACACTTACTCACCTTAATAGTGAGACCTGCCTTCTGCACAGCATCCAACACTTTGCAGAGGTGCTGCAAGACTGCACAGATTAGATGACATCAACGCTTGCAAGAAACAAGCAACATGTACAGCATTTCCACTATATAATATTGCATGAGTAAAAAGCCACGTAAAAGGCTACCAACAAAAAATAAATGCTAAGCTAAAAGTGTGCATTTCCAAATGGAGGCACTGAGCAGGCCCTAACATGCTTTACTCTAAAGGCGTCTTGAACTTAAAGGAAATAAAAGTGAGATTATCTTCTTTAAAAAAACTTCCCTTTTCTGGGTCCCAACCAGGTGGCCTACTGAGCTCGACCCTACTCAACCCTGTGGAGGCTGCCACAAACCTGTGATTTTATTTTCTGTTTCAGAACCTCTCTTTTGCTAAACGGAACAATGCACTTCTCAACAATGCCACAAATAACCGCATCAGCATCTTCAGTTACCACAAAAAATGATATTTTTCTTCTGATTAAGCAAGCTTTCCATGGAATTTTTGAGGTTTCAGTACAATACACTAATTCAATGAAGTCCCACACAGAGGATATGAAACTGATTTCATCTGAATAAAAACAGATTAATGTGTGAAACCTTGACATGGAAACCAACCTTCAGTAAGGTTAACACCCAATATATTACAGCAAACAAACTTCATTCCAAGAGCAGAATCATTGGCATGTATTAAATCTCTTAAAGACTAATGATTATTATAAAAAGAGGTGACTTTATTTAACACTTCTCGAGGTATATTTACACCTCTGACAATACCCAAAAAGGAAGTGAAACATCAAAATGTGAAATTAAGCATTCAATGTAATCTAACTTTTACATTTGCTTCTCATTTAGTAAGGCCACTGGCTATATCACCAAAGTCCATTGCTAAATCCTCAGATCAGTCAACAAAGTTTAGTGAAGAAGAGAAGTCACACAGAAAGTTTGTGAAACGCGTAGGGAACCCGCCGCCCCCACTTAGACAGCTTAAGTGTGGGGCTTCTAATGGGCTCCCCGGGGTGCTTCACTGAACAATAATTAATTGTTTATGGGTGTTTTTTTTCTGCAGATAAAATGCTCCATAATCATTCTGTTAGGAAGTATCAGGGCAGAGGGATGCATTAGTTGGGCTGATCTATACACCAAAAGGAACTATAGAATGAGAAGTGATGGACCTATAGAAAACAAAGAGAGAAGGGAGGATAGAAAAAGTGAACATTAGATAAATGCAAGAAAATATACTGATGGGAGACAAAAGATGATTAGACATAAGAAAGAAAGACTGGGAGGAGAACAGTGATAATAAACAAGGAAGAAAAGGCACAAGGTTGGATGGACATGTGAAAGAATCTATGGTGGGAAGGGTGAAAGGATGGATGGATGAGTGAAAGTATTGAGAAGCCAAAGGGTGAATGAATATAATCCTGAAGAATGGACTGATGAGGAGAAGTGAAAGGATGGATGGGTAAAATGATGGCTGGATGGATGCATGAATATATTGATGGGTGGGTGCATAAATGAATGGTTGTATATACAAAAAAATTATTGTATTAATGGATGGATGATCAAAGGGTGACGGTAACTCTCTAGAGGAGGGCTGGATTTGTGCCGCTTGAATGTTCCATGTGATCAGCGGTATAGATCAAGTGGGGGTATTTTAATTTTCTGGCTTTCCCTTGCTGACATGTATAGCACCTATAGAAAAGAGGGAGATCTTGAGAAGCCAGGAAAATTCTCATGTTTATCTCACCCCTTCAGAGGGTGTTCCTAAGACTAACATGAGCCCCCCTACAATTCTGTTTTTGGGAATGAAATAGATTAAGTGATAGAGCAGGGAAATGATGCCCTTTAAATAGATCTTGCATACATTACCTTTAAATAGGTTTTGTGTACAAGTGTTTTTTAGTCAAATTCCAACACTGAAATTTATAAACACTGCAGATTTAAAACTGGTAGCTTTTAAAGTCACAAAAGTAATCCTTTACACCACCTTACTCAATAAACTGATTCCTAATGCACAAGTTAAATTAACAAATGTAGGTGTCTACATTGTGCAAGAATGAGACATAGTTGATGCGAAATCCTTTCTGAATCCATTAAAAAAGTTATTCTGGAAAATACCCTTGCCAAGTATACTTACATGCAACTGAACAGATAGCTAGACAATCCAGACGTATCTCAGTGTCTAGTAAAGAAAATTATATAGGGGTGATTTCTAACAATTAATTTACTATCGTAAATATGTATCTTGAATTGTCAAATTGTTTCTCTTGGCTAGGGAAAGAATTAAATGAGTGTAGAGATGATTTGTGTTTCAGATATGTTTCCTAGTATGAGGGCTCCCCACACAACCATAGACTTCTCTCTGGGTAGGTCAATGGTTTTAATAGAACATTGAAGCTGGATGCTTTGATTCAGAATTTGTGCAATCTAACTCAATCTGTCTTGAGAAGACCTAGCTGTGCAAACAACCATTAATAGGGGATATGTTTCTATTCAATTAATAGCATGTGAGAATGAAGCCGGTTGCTTTGCGGGTGGGTTGTAATTTGTAGCTCAACTAAGGTTGTAAGAAAGATGGTTAAGGTTAAAAACCCAATGTAGTTGTTTTTTTAGCTGAGATTTAAATTCTAACCATTCTGTATTTCTTATTAACAGATAATGCTGAGGATAAAAGGCCATTTCAAATACTTCAAAGTGATTTGCAAAATATTAGGCATAAATTCCCCAGTTGAGGCATGTTACTTTAGGAGATTTTAAGACACAGAGGTGTGGTTGTGTTGGTGTGCCTGAATAGACCCTACCCATCCGATAACTCAGTAGCACATTGCTTTGGGAATAAATAGTGCCATCTGCACTATATTTGTGTATGACTATGGTAACACAGTTCTCCTGATGTGTCATAATCTGTCTGGAAGGAAAGCAACGTCCACAACTTCTCAATTTCAAAGTTATACACGTAGTATTCCTATGTGGTCCACTGGTTGGGATGTGATTGATGATACAAATTTAGATAAAGAACTTGGTTGCATGTTAAAGGGTGAAAAGGAAGGAATATTTTCAAAATCACAATTAACAGGATAAAAAATTGGGTTCGATAAACATTCTCATAAACCTGTAATTAAATAAAACTTGACACTACAACTAAATAAAATAAAAGATATCCAAGTGCTAGATAGATATAGAATGCTTTGATCCCAATAGAGAAATTGATAATGAAAAAAATCATGTCATAAGAAATGCTGGTATTTATTGACTGACATCATTCCTTTCCTAGATAGCTGGACATTTTGGAAGTTGGTACTCTGAAATTCACTTACGCGTCAAGCCGTTGTCACTTGTGTAAGACCAGAAGAAGTCCAGTAACCTTCTTAGGTGAAGTCTATGCCCGAGCAATCATTGAATCTATGGTAAACATGTTTTCAAGGGAGACAATAACACATAGCATTTGTTCTTTAAAACTAACCAGAGATGTGCTGGCCTGGGTAACCTTCCTAACATTATGAAATCCAACAGTGATTTTGCAATGGGCAGCACAGCTTGGTTGCTTTCCTGATATCTGAAAAGGTGCAGTAATCAAACCTAATTTAAAGATGATGATTGTGCCAGACCTAAAAATTATCCTCTAATTAATTTGAGTGCTGTTGGGGCAAAGGTAAATATTAAAACTACATTTTCAGTGGTGTCTGGTGCACATGGAGCACTAGGGGGTCGACCCACAAGGCACAGGAAATAAAACTGCTATTCGTACTTCCAGGCACAGAAATGCAAACAGGCAAGCGCCAAATGTGTCTGTTTTTTAAATGTCTGTGATTCGTGCTGCTAACAGTACTAAGTATGCATGTCAGCAACATGCCAGCAGTACAGAGCAAGAGACAGTGGGCGCTATGGACTATAAGGGAGCGTTTTATTTCCACCCCCTACACACATCCACAGTCAACAGTCACGCCTGCTCATGCCCTTTGTAGTGCAAGTATGTTATAGATCAGGCATTAATGCTTTTCTGGAGTGGGGTGAACATTGGTTTGCTCCCAGCCCTGTCCTGAGAAGGCTGTCTGCAGGCTCTTCATGCAGCAAAGATCACACTAGAGACAATGTGCAGAAGGTCACCATAAGGTGGGTTAAACACAGAAGATGTCTGTGAATCTTGGAGCAGAGCTGTCTGCTAACTACCAGTTTATTTTTGTTTGCTTTCTTTTTCTTAACACATTTTATTGTTATTTTCATGTGCGATACATCAGGCTGTAACATTACTTTGCTTACACCTCAAACAACACAATAGTCATATAGACGTATATAATGATAACAATAACTGGAATACTCCCCAGCCCCACCACCCCCTCAGGTTAATTTCTCATCATAAGGTTTACCCCTCTCTGTCCTGTAGTGGTTTGATAATACATGGCGTTTCAGTCCTCCACCCTCCTCTTTGCATGAACCCCTGTATACCTTTGCTGTGTTGTCCTGGCTCTCATCTCTCCTTCCTTCACAATAAATTCCAGGACCTTGGCTGTCCGTCAAGTTCCGAGTTGGCCTATCCCGTCTCCCACCTCCCCCATATCGTCTCATATTTCTTTTCTTTGCCCCTATCTCTGTATATTTCCCTTTCAAGTATTCACATCTCTCCATGCCCTCCCATACTTCTGTTTGCTTTTTTAAGATGATAGTGCTGGTCATAACATGTATTACATGATTCCCTTACTTATGTCTTGTGCTACAACCTAATATTTTTGGCTACAGGGTTTTTAAAAGTTGTTTGCAGCTGAAATAAAGCTTGATATATCAGCAGGCAGACTTATACAAGCTCTGCATTCCTCCTTCAGAGCCTGGCACGTTTTGTTTCCCCAGGTAGCCATTGGCATTCTTTTTCCAAATCTTTAAGCTCAAAGGAAACATAAAAAACAAAGCATCATCCTGGTCAAAGTCACTCGTGTTCATGCTCAGCGATCACAATTATCAAACTAAGGCCCAGAGTTACAGAGAAGGCACAGAACGGAGCACAGTAGCCCAAAATGCTGCGTTGTGTGACAAGTAGGCAGCAGGAGAACGCCACATCTACAAAGATATGGGGCTCCCCTCCCCTCTTCCCAGCGATGGCGCTGATTTTAGCTGCCATGCACCATGCACACACCTTAGCACCATAGTGCCAGGGTGTGTGCTTGAGTCAAGCATGGGTTCTGTACTTGAAGAGAACCTTTCCAATACAAAATACTATGCTTAGACACACTTTGAATCTTTTCCTGTGTGCTGCACGGTCAGAAAAGTAAAGAGAAAGAAACCTGCTTTCAAGTGGTGCTAACTTTTGGCGCAAAACCCTGTCTACTATTCTTTGAGACTTTGTTCCAGTTCGTCCACACCAGTAGCTTTCGCCCCGTAATATCTGTCCTGAAACTTCAAATATCAACCTGGACAAACTTCCGGAATTCTTCCATAACAAGATCAATCCATTTGAGCTTTATCACTAACTGATGGCACCAGCACCCCAAAAACTAGACAATGTTGGGAAAAGTTTGAATCAATATTTACAGAAGAATCAACACAAACTATCAAAAATCTCAAACCATCCACATATTTCAAAGATCTAATCCCTCTGAACATTATTAGGCAGAGCTTCACCTTTTTTGCAAATGCCTTGCCAAATATTGGTAATTCATCCCTTAATCAAAGAACCTTATCATGGCAATTAAAACAGAGTTAAATTACACCACAACTGACAAAATGTAACCTTGACCAAGGCTTCTTTCCAACTTCTGATGTATCTCCAGCGTTCCTTGGCTATGCAAAGTCATCAAACATGGGTCTTTTCAGCTTAAGAACTAGATCACTGATCTTAAACCTTTTCTCCACTCTTGCGGTCCTCTTGCGAGACGAACCCAGGATTGTAAAAAACTAGAAAACTTTATTGTAGGATTGTAATATTGTCAAGTATACTTCCTTTATGTCTGTTTCATATAAGCAGTAGGATCAAACTTCCTACAGCATTTCTATTGTATATTATTATACACTCCTTTTCCTAAGTATGGTCTCGCCAGCCGTCTACGAGAGTAAAACAAAATGTTTCGCCCCCTTGGACTGCAGAAGGGGGATTGTGTGCCTGACTCTTGTGAGCCTCTTAAGAGAGGCATCCATCATAATCAAATAGAAACAAAATGAATATAGATAGATCAATCACAGTCTTCCTCAATATTTGCAATAACTAAATACACAACTAAAGAAGACTCCATGTATACAATGCCTTAAAAATGAATGAATAAATATACAATCATTTGCAGAAGGTTCACAAATGACCCACAAGAGTAGAGACACACCCAGCAAAAAAAACATTTAATTGGTAAAACGAATTCAATGAATTATTGAAGGCCGGGATCACCTTTCTTTTATCATTTAGGAGCAGCTGTTGGATGTGGAAACATCTACCAATCCCTAGGACGATCTTCTTGTATAATCCTCAGGAGTTTGCTGACAATTCATGTGACACTGAGGCCCATATTTATACTTTTTTAGTGCCGCATTTGCGCCGCTTTTTGACACACAAACGGCGCAATTGTATTTTGCAAGTTTGCACCGTTTCTGCATCAAAAAATGACACAAATGCAGCGCTAAAAAAGCATAAATATGGGTATGAATATCAAGCTGAAGCTGGACCATCTCAACCTCCAAAACCACCCAAGGAATCTATTGCATTGCAGATCTTCGAGATGGTGCCTGGAGGGAAAAGGTTTCTTCCAAGCATGTTAAATGAAAACTGGATTGTAAGGAGTTCAGTAGGGGCACATGAAAATATTATAGAAAGGGGGCAATGGGTATCTTGCACCACCCAAGGGCAATACATTCCCAGTGTCAAGATACAGAGGGGTGCAGAAATAGATGCCTCCTCAGGTGCCTCTTTGTGACTCCAACCAGGCCAACCAGCACTGCCTCAGGTTGTGGCAAGTCAGGCTACAAACAACCCGGCCTATTTGAACGAAGGGCTTTTCTGCTGTCTTTGCAAGTCAATCATTTTCTCATCAGGGGAGCATGCAGCAGCCCATGACACGCCTGCAGAAAAGCACAATTGCCTTCGTAGGCATTAAGGGGCATATTTCTACTCTGTTTGCGCCGGAATTGCGTCGTTTTTTTTTTACGCAATTCCGACGCAAAACTAACTCCATATTTATACTTTGGCGTTAGACGCGTCTAGCGCCAAAGTGCATGGAGTGTTCGTCATTTTTTAGCGTGGACACCTACTTTGCGTTAATGATATGCAAGGTAGGCGTTCCCGTCTAAAAAATTGACTCCGAGGCATGTGCGCCGTATTTACACTCCCGGGCATAATTCACGCCCGGGAGTGGGCGGGTCAAAAAAAATGATGTCCAGCTGCTTTTGCGCAGTTTTTTAGCGCCTGGTCAGGGCAGGCGTTAAGGGACCTGTGGGATCGGAAGGAGCCCAGAGGTGCCCTCCCATGCCCCCAGGGACACCCCCTGCCACCCTTGCCCACCCCAGGAGGACACCCAAGGCTGTAGAGACCCATCCCAGGGACATTAAGGTAAGTTCAGGTAAGTATTTATTTTTTTTTGTGGCATAGGGGGGCCTGATTTGTGCCCCCCTACATGCCACTATGCCCAATGACCATGCCCAGGGGACAGAAGTCCCCTGGGCATGGCCATTGGGCAAGGGGGCATGACTCCTGTCTTTGCTAAGACAGAAGTCATTTCAATGGGGGTTGGGAGTCGAAAAAAATGGCGCAAATCGGGTTGAGGCGAAAAATTTGCCTCAGCCTGACTTGCCCCATTTTTTGGCGCCCAAGCTCCATATTCCCCTACGCCGGCGCTGCCTGGTGTACGTCATTTTTTTTCACGCACACCAGGCAGCGCCGGCGGCTAACGCAGGCTAACGTCATTGAGTAAATATGGCGCCCGCATGGCGCTTCAGAATGGCGTTAGCCGGCGCTAATTTTTTTGACTCAAAACTGCGTTAGCGCAGTTTTGCGTCAAAAAGTATAAATATGGCCCTAAATTTTGTTTTTTTCCTCATTGTTTTTCCCCCAGTTTACAAACCTTTATTTTCCTGAAGTCGCTTTACTTCTGTTTTACACAATTAAAAATAATATTTACAAGGAAACACCAATAAGAAAAACATTTCAAAAAGCAAAATCACTCTTTTTAAAGCCACCTACTGTGGTAAAAATAAAGACAATAATTTACGTTTTTGATTTAGGTCAAGGTTCATTGGGTCCTTTAGCTCCTGTGCGACTCTCATGGGAGTTTCTCTTATTAAAAAAGGGAACCTTATAATAGAAAAGCAGTAAATAATGACAATACAAGGTAGCTTTGAAAAGAGCCTATTTTCTGTTTTTGAAAAACACATAACTTTTTTTGCATTCTTTAACATTTTAAAATTTGTTTGTCTTTTATATTTTAAAGCAGGGTAAAGCTAAGACATAATACTGTCAAAAAAATCAACGGAAATTTTAAAAAACTGAACAATATTAAAGAAACAAACAGGGAAAAAAACTTGTAAAAAAATAATTCCCCCCCCAAAAAAAGTAATCTGTTTGTGCAAGCTGCAAAAAAGAGCTTTATTTAAAATTGCAGGATTAGTATCCACTTGATGAGAAAGTAGCTGTTCGGGTGCAGTGTCCCCAGGTTGTACCTATGTAGAAGCTCCCGAGGACCTCCCTGTTTCTGTAGCAGGAGGCAGCTCTGCATGAGCTTCTGTGGATGCATCGACGCAAAGGCCTCCACATTCCAGTAGTGCTGATCTTATACTATTTCTCAATCGTCCCATTAGCTCCTTATTACAAAGTGTGCAGGTTACAATCTCAGCAGACACTTTCTTCCCTCCTGCTCTCATTTCAAAGAATTGCCAAAGGAGAGATTCTTTGGCCGGCTGAGGTGGTTGAACTCATCCTGTCTGCTCACCTGAGTCAGAGTAAGACATTGTATGGTCTTAAAAAATAGATTTCCTATAAGGAAACACTAGAACTGACCAAGGTCTGCCCACACCAAAATTCACAGCACAAATGAAGTAAAAATGATGGATTCTTGCTTTTGCATGTAATGACATTGATATGAACAAACCATAGTGTGTTCCTTGGGGTGTGTCTTTCGTCTCATCGACCTCTCGCAAGCAGCTCATGAGTGTCTTGTGGGATCCTAAAACGATATTACTGGATTGGTAAAACTGGTGCAATACATATTCAATATTTGTTAGTTTACCAAAACCTCTTCACTCAGAATTACAATAAAACACTATTATCAATCACATTTCAAATATATGATCTTGTGGGCGGTCTGTGAGAACCAAACAGGAAGTACAGCTCCTTCAGACTGCACACAGGGGCTTGAGCCCTTGACTCATGTGAAGAGCTTGTGGGAGTCACTTATTAATACAAATAATAAAATTCGTATAATATACATGTTTAAATGATAATCTGATTATGCATTAGTATTAAATACTAAATCAATACAAGAATGACAACTCTCTACATTATAAAATGAAATTTATGACTGTATGATCTTGTGACCATACCATGAGCCACTTGAGAGACTCTCGTCAGAGTGATGACATACCCATAAAAATAGATTTAAATAATTAATACTAATGGTTTATGTTATTAAAAGAAGTGATCACCCTCTTTTTCTGATTTGCAATCACATATTTCATTTAAAAACACTTATTGGTAAGAAGATGTCTTAATGTGACACTGACAAGGGCTGAGTGTAGGAGGCTGGCCCTCTATGTAGTGTGCAAAGCTAGGCACACTGCGCAAGGGGTCCAGGCGACCACATGTTGGTTTAAAGGGGTAAACCTAGATCACCCAATGCTCTCATTTTTAAGGTAGCTTGGTCGAGCAGCTAGGCCAATCTTGGAGAAGTGCAAAGCAATTGTTGTACACACAGCATCAATATTGCATCTCACACACTCAAAGGAATAACTTAAGACAAATTTATAACAATACTTCAGATTTGTATATAATTTTTAAGACCAAGATTATCAAAATTGGTTAAGTACTTTTCGAGATATGAGTTTTTGAACTTCAATGAAAATAGCCTTTTTGTGCGTAACTACGCACCATAGGAATCAGTGGTGGATCAACTTTAAAAATACACATAAAAGCACACAATTGGTTTACCAAGTTCTTCTTTTGAAGGCTGGTCAATGTCATTGGTGGCCTTGCTGTGCCAACTGGAGGAGTTCAGGACACTGCGGGGAACCACTTGGAAAAACCCTGCACAGTTAACTTTAAAATTAAACTTTAGGGTCCCCTTGAAGTCTTGATGTTGCAAAGGGTGGGGGACTCTTGGGGCACAGCAGGTTCACTGGTGCAGGGCACAGGGCGGCTGGGGGCAGAGCGAATGGTGAGCCAGGAGCTGTGAGCAAGGATGCCCTCTGGGGCAGGAGGTAAGTTGGTTCAAGGGTCGTATGAAGGACAACAGAGGCACTCTGGTGGGAGGTCCAGGGTGTTCCTGAAGCCCCTTGACTGGGGCTTTCTCCTGGTCTAGTTGCAGCCCCAGGCGGTCTGATTTGCTTGGTGTCCGATGTTTGCTGACCAATACCCAGGGTATTGGCACGTTTTGGTCGCTAGGGGTCACGGTGCCACCAAGTGTTGGCACACTGGCTGGGTTTATCCTTGAGGTTGACTGATCAACGTTTGGTGTAGCTGCAGTGTCCGGTTCCGGAGTAAGCGGCTGGTCATTGAAGTGACCCTCACTGGCTTGCTGGTTTCTTTAAGTTGTAGAGTGGTACCTCCACTCTGAAGGGAGTTCTTGGGTGATGTGTGAAGCCTATGAGGTTCTTGTAGCATTGTCCAATTTTCCGGCAGCTCCTCAGTGGAGATTGTCGGGCCCTGGGTGCAGCAGGCAGGGTTTGGCACCTTTTCTTGGGTACAGCAGGTCCACAGTTCTTGTGCTTCAGATCTTCTTGGGTGCTTGTCTTCTTTTGTCCATTGAATCTGATTTCCTGGTCTAGAGCATTTTAGGGGGAACCTGGTAGTGACCAATGGGTCACCTACCTTTGGGTGGCTACACTCACTAAAGTGACCACTTCCTGTGGGAAGGGTTACTTCCCTATCCCTGATTGGGTATTTTTCTTCTTTCTAAGATGGAAGAAAATGAAATGAGGTGCCCACCTTGCAGGCAACACTTTAGGGGTGGTGCATATCACTTGGGGTCACTCCTCCTACCCTTTGTTTGAGTTTCATGCTGTTGGGGTTTGCACAAGGGTTACCATCTGTGCTAGCAGCAGGCCTGGGGGCTGAGTTTTAAAGGTGGTTATCCCTTTGAAGCTCGCCACCAGGGTAGTGCACATTCCTGAGGGAGAGTGTGTTGGCACCTCCACCCAGGAAGGGCTTTGTTTTACAAACTAGAGAGATGGATCTCTTCCCCAAGGTTTTGTAGATTGGATGTCTGGAGGTGGCAGTCTGGATAGAACCAGCCAGCAGCCACACCAGGGGAGTTAACTTTTGCAGGGGGCACCTGCAATGTGACCCCTGGGTACCTTTTATAATAAATCCAACACTGGCACCAGTGTGGATTTATCATTCTGAGTTGTTTGATACCAAACAACCCAGGGTTCAGAGTGGCCATCATGTTGCTGTGAAATTCGTACTAACCAGTGTCCAGTTTGGCAAGGACACTGTGGAGGAATATCTCTCATGCAGCTGTGCCCTCACATACAACATAGTGCACCCTGCCTTAGGGCTGAAGTCCTGCCAGAGGGGTGACTTACCTATATGGTATGCAGTGTGGAGTGGACAGGTGTTAGAAATGGGGTCTCTAGTTGGCAGAGGTATACACCCTTGTCCAAGAAAGGACTACAATCCTAGTCAATGTAAGTCACAACACAATCCAAATTATCCTGTGCCCACCCTCTGGTAGCTTTGCACTGAGCAGTCAGGCTTAACTTAGAAGACAATGTGTAAAGTATTTGTGCAATAAATCATACAGCAGCACAGTGAAAACACCACATAAATGCACCACACAGGGTTAGAAAATAGATAATATTTATCTGAATAAAATAAGGTCATATGACAAAGATACAATAAGCACAAGTTGAAAAATCACTTTTAGAAGGTGTAAAAGAGTTTCCTTTCAATCCTTTGAAATAAACAGTTGTTTCTTTGTTACACACAGTACCTGGGATGCGTCAAAAATAACAACGCATGAAGAACGCAGAGGAGGAGATTCATGGAAAAATAAGGTGTTGTGTTGGATTTCGTGGCGCGGCACAGATGATGCGTTGTTTTTTTTCCACACTGCAAGGGTTTGCTTAATTTTTCAGCACGCAGTCTTGGTTCCTCACTGCGATGCGGGGATATTTTGATGCCCAGGGATGATGCATTGAAAATCCTTGATGCGCTGGAATAAGGAGCAGGCGCTGCGTTGATCCAGCAGGTGATGCGTCAAATTTTCCTTAGCAAGGCAGGCACTGTGTCGAATTTCCAGTTGAGAAGTCGGTGCTGCGTCATTCCGGTCGGCTGTGTGGCAATTTCTCAGCCACGATGCAGGCTTTGCGACGATTTCTGCAGGCGTTGAGTCGACTTTCGACACACAAGGAGTTTCTTGAAGATGTGAAGTCTTTTTTGGTCCTGAGACTTCAAAAACATGAGGCAAGCTCAATCCAAGCCCTTGGAGAGCACTTCAGGGGAAGGCAGAGTCTTTCCAGGAAAGTCAGGGGCCAGCAGGGTAACAGCAGGGCAGCAGTCCATTTTAGCAAAGCAGTCCAGATGAGTCTTTTGGGCAGCCAGGCAGCTCCTCTGACAGAGTTCAGGTGTAGATCCAGAAGTGTCTGAGTTGGTGGGGTCAGAGACCCAGTTTATATACCCAAAAATGCCTTTGAAGTGGGGGAAACTTCAAAGAGTGGTTTTGAAGTGCACACGTTCCCCTTTCAGTCCCATCCTGTCTGCCAGGGTCCCTGTGGGGGGTTATCAGTCCTTTGTGTGAGGGCAGGCCACTGGTCTTTGAAATGTAAGTGTCAGGCCCTCCACCCTTCCAGCCCAGGAAGATCCATTCAGTGTGAAGATGAATGCAGATGTGACTGAGAGTCCAGTTTGTGGTTGTCTGGGTGACAGGCACAAGGGAGCTGTCAACCAGCGCAGACCAGACATTAATTGGAGACAGGCTGTAAGGCACATGGTTTTAAGTGCAGAGAAATGATCACTTTCTAAAAGTGGCATTTCTAAAATAGTAATATGAAATCCAACCCCATTAATAAGCAGGATTTCACATTACCATTCTGGCCATACTAAATATGACTGGTTTACCCCTTTCAGATTAGAACCTACCACTCAAAAAGTATATGAGGGCAATCCTGATGCTAGTCTATGAAAGAAGCAGGCCTCACATTAGTGGAAAACGAATTTAGGAGTGTTTCACTACGAGGACATATGAAACACATAAGTACAAGACCTGCCTCTTACCTACATAGCACCCTGCCCTATGGGTTACCTAGGGACTACCTTAGGGGTGGCCTATATGTAGAAAAGGAGAGGTTAAGGCTTGGCAAGTACTTTTAAATGCCAAGTCAAAGTCGCAGTAAAACAGCACACACAGGCCTTGCTGTGGCAGGCCTAAGACATGGTTAAGGGGCTACTTATGTGGGTGGCACAATCAGTGCTGCAGGCCCACTAGTAGCATTTAATTTACAGGTCCTGGGCACATGTAGTGCACTTTACTAAAGACTTATAAGAAAATCAAATATACAAATTGAGGATGAAGCAATGTTACCATGTTTAAGGAAGAGAGCACTTTAGTACTGGTTAGCAGTGGTAAAGAGTGCAGAGTCCTACAACCAGCAAAAACAGTGTCAGAACAGTGGAGGGCGGCAGGCAAAAGGTTGGGTGATGACTACCCTAAGGCTTTCAGGTCTAACAACAGAGCACGCAGAGAGTGGCCTTGTCGAGTTTTCACTTTAGGTTTGCATCAGGGTACTCAGCGTGCAAGGGCGGTGCTGGGTGCACCTGGATGCAGGGCCCTGGAGGGTGGCACAATCAGTGCTGCTGCCCTCAGGGGCCTACCCTTAGTACCTCCTGCCCTGGGCACCTAAGTACCATTTACTAGGGGCTTATGGTGGCAGCCAAGGGTGCCTTCAATTGTGCCAATGCATCACAACAGTTTAGGGAAAGAGCTCTGGCCCGGGGAGCCTGGTTAGCAGGGGCCCTGGGCACTATCAACTTCTAGGCTACATTATACATCAGGCAAAAAGTGGGGGGCTAACCATGTCGAAATGAAGCCTTTTCTCCCACTGAGAAGCTGGACAACTCAACTGAAATATTGTCTTATCACACTCTATTACACTCAGACATCATTAATTACAGAGATCTCGCTAAACACTAGTCTCTCGTCTGTTATGTCACAATACAAAGCCATTTCCTTGGGAAATTACGTGTGCATTCGTGATACACTCTTTAGCCCTCTTACAATATATACATTGAGAAAGAAAAACCTTAGAAATTCACAGAAACAACAAAGGTTAAAGTAACATTATAGTTAGGTGGGATAAAAAGATGATTTTTGTTTTGAACTGAAAAGAAAACAGAATTTAGCAGTTATTATTAGCAGTGCTAATTGTAACTTGCAGCCCGCCATGCACTGCTCATGACCTCACACATTACATCACTCATGACGTTTTATGACATCATTTATGATATCACTGATGACACCTGTGAGAAGGTAGCCTCTTTCTAGCCTTGTTACCCCCACTTTTGGCCTGTTTGTGAGTGTATGTCAGGGTGTTTGTCACTGTTTTCACTGTCTCACTGGGATCCTGATAGCCAGGCCTCAGTGCTCATAGTGAAAACACCATGTTTTCAGTATGGTTGTTATGTGTCACTGGGATCCTGCTGGTCAGGACCCCAGTGCTCATAGGTTTGTGGCCTATATGTATGTGTCACTGGGACCCTGTCACACAGGGCCCCAGTGCTCATAGGTGTGCATGTATATGTTCCCTGTGTGGTGCCTAACTGTCTCACTGAGGCTCTGCTAACCAGAACCTCAGTGGTTATGCTCTCTCATTACTTTCAAATTGTCACTGACAGGCTAGTGACCATTTTTACCAATTTACATTGGCTTACTGGAACACCCTTATAATTCCCTAGTATATGGTACTGAGGTACCCAGGGTATTGGGGTTCCAGGAGATCCCTATGGGCTGCAGCATTTCTTTTGCCACCCATAGGGAGCTCTGACAATTCTTACACAGGCCTGCCACTGCAGCCTGAGTGAAATAACGTCCACGTTATTTCACAGCCATTTTTACACTGCACTTAAGTAACTTATAAGTCACCTATATGTCTAACCTTTACCTGGTAAAGGTTAGGTGCAAAGTTACTTAGTGTGAGGGCACCCTGGCACTAGCCAAGGTGCCCCCACATTGTTCAGAGCCAATTCACTGAACTTTGTGAGTGCGGGGACACCATTACACGCGTGCACTACATATAGGTCACTACCTATATGTAGCTTCACCATGGTAACTCCGAATATGGCCATGTAACATGTCTATGATCATGGAATTGCCCCCTCTATGCCATCCTGGCATTGTTGGTACAATTCCATGATCCCAGTGGTCTGTAGCACAGACCCTGGTACTGCCAGACTGCCCTTCCTGGGGTTTCACTGCAGCTGCTGCTGCTGCCAACCCCTCAGACAGGCAGCTGCCCTCCTGGGGTCCAGCCAGGCCTGGCCCAGGATGGCAGAACAAAGAACTTCCTCTGAGAGAGGGTGTGACACCCTCTCCCTTTGGAAAATGGTGTGAAGGCAGGGGAGGAGTAGCCTCCCCCAGCCTCTGGAAATGCTTTGTTGGGCACAGATGTGCCCAATTCTGCATAAGCCAGTCTACACCGGTTCAGGGACCCCTTAGCCCCTGCTCTGGCGCGAAACTGGACAAAGGAAAGGGGAGTGACCACTCCCCTGACCTGCACCTCCCCTGGGAGGTGTCCAGAGCTCCTCCAGTGTGCTCCAGACCTCTGCCATCTTGGAAACAGAGGTGCTGCTGGCACACTGGACTGCTCTGAGTGGCCAGTGCCACCAGGTGACGTCAGAGACTCCTTGTGATAGGCTCCTTCAGGTGTTAGTAGCCTTTCCTCTCTCCTAGGTAGCCAAACCCTCTTTTCTGGCTATTTAGGGTCTCTGTCTCTGGGGAAACTTTAGATAACGAATGCATGAGCTCAGCCGAGTTCCTCTGCATCTCCCTCTTCACCTTCTGATAAGGAATCGACCGCTGACCGCGCTGGAAGCCTGCAAACCTGCAACATAGTAGCAAAGACGACTACTGCAACTCTGTAACGCTGATCCTGCCGCCTTCTTGACTGTTTTCCTGCTTGTGCATGCTGTGGGGGTAGTCTGCCTCCTCTCTGCACCAGAAGCTCCGAAGAAATCTCCTGTGGGTCGACGGAATCTTCCCCCTGCAACCGCAGGCACCAAAAAGCTGCATTACCGGTCCCTTGGGTCTCCTCTCAGCACGACGAGCGAGGTCCCTCGAATCCAGCGACACCGTCCAAGTGACTCCCACAGTCCAGTGACTCTTCAGCCCAAGTTTGGTGGAGGTAAGTCCTTGCCTCACCTCGCTGGGCTGCATTGCTGGGAACCGCGACTTTGCAAGCTACTCCGGCCCCTGTGCACTTCCGGCGGAAATCCTTCGTGCACAGCCAAGCCTGGGTCCACGGCACTGTAACCTGCATTGCACGACTTTCTAAGTTGGTCTCCGGCGACGTGGGACTCCTTTGTGCAACTTCGGCGAGCACCGTTTCACGCATCCTCGTAGTGCCTGTTTCTGGCACTTCTCCGGGTGCTACCTGCTTCAGTGAGGGCTCTTTGTCTTGCTCGACGTTCCCTCTCTCTGCAGGTCCAATTTGCGACCTCCTGGTCCCTCCTGGGCCCCAGCAGCGTCCAAAAACTCCAAACGCACGATTTGCGTGTAGCAAGGCTTGTTGGCGTCCATACGGCGGGAAAACACTTCTGCACGACTCTCCAAGGCGTGGGGGATTCATCCTCCAAAGGGGAAGTCTCTAGCCCTTGTCGTTCCTGCAGTATTCACAGTTCTTCAGCC
This sequence comes from Pleurodeles waltl, assembly GCF_031143425.1. Classification (NCBI taxonomy): domain Eukaryota; kingdom Metazoa; phylum Chordata; class Amphibia; order Caudata; family Salamandridae; genus Pleurodeles; species Pleurodeles waltl. The sequence goes on from NC_090439.1 coordinate 1,173,836,994, forward strand.
TAGTAAGAGCTTCTTTGCACCAACCGCTGGCATTTCTTGGGCATCTGCCCATCTCCGAGCTGCTTGTGACTTTTGGACTTGGTCCCCTTGTTCCACAGGTACCCTCAGACAGGAATCCATCGTTGTTGCATTGCTGATTTGTGTTTTCCTTGCATTCTCCCTCTAACACGACTATTTTGTCCTTAGGGGAACTTTGGTGCACTTTGCACTCACTTTTCAGGGTCTTGGGGAGGGTTATTTTGCTAACTCTCACTATTTTCTAATAGTCCCAGCGACCCTCTACAAGGTCACATAGGTTTGGGGTCCATTCGTGGTTCGCATTCCACTTTTGGAGTATATGGTTTGTGTTGCCCCTATCCCTATGTTCCCCCATAGCATCCTATTGTAACTATACATTGTTTGCACTGTTTTCTAAGACTATACTGCATATTTTTGCTATTGTGTATATATATCTTGTGTATATTTCCTATCCTCTCACTGAGGGTACACTCTAAGATACTTTGGCATATTGTCATAAAAATAAAGTACCTTTATTTTTAGTATAACTGTGTATTGTGTTTTCTTATGATATTGTGCATATGACACTAAGTGGTACTGTAGTAGCTTCACACGTCTCCTAGTTCAGCCTGAGCTGCTTTGCTAAGCTACCATTATCTATCAGCCTAAGCTGCTAGACACCCTATACACTAATAAGGGATAACTGGGCCTGGTGCAAGGTGCAAGTACCCCTTGGTACTCACTACAAGCCAGTCCAGCCTCCTACATTGGTTGTGCAGTGGTGGGATAAGTGCTTGAGACTGCTTACCACTCTTGTCATTGTACTTTTCATAAGAGAAAAATATACAAAACAAGGTCAGTGTATATACACATAGCCAAAAAGTTTTGCATTTCCTCTTTTCACTCTTTTCTAAGTGCTGAAAAGTACTTGTAAACTTTCAAAAAGTTCTTAAAAGTTTAAAAAGTTTTTTTTCTGTCTTTCCAAAAAGTTCTGAAAACTTTTTTCTCTTTTTCTATCACTTTAACTCTCTCTAAAAAATGTCTGGCACAGGAAAAAATGTTGAACTGTCCAAACTTGCATATGATCACCTTAGCTGGAAAGGAGCAAGGAGTCTCTGCATAGAGAGATGTTTGAGTGTAGGGAAGAATCCTTCCTTAGAACTGTTAATTAATATGCTTAGAGTACAGGATAAGGCCATAAGTGCCCAATCTGTAGAAAAAGTAGCTAATGGTTCTCAATCTGATCCAGGGACTCCCCCAGGAAAAGGTTCAGGAAAGAAACTCCTCAGCCTGCCCATTACTAGACAGTCTAGCATAGTTGGTACAGAGGTTGAATCACATCATACTGATGATGTGCTCTCACATTATGCTGGTAGCCAAGCTGTTAGGGTGCCCTCTGTAAGGGACAGGTCTCCTTCTGTTCATTCCCATCATACCTCTGTATCTAGAAATGTCCCTCCCACCCACCCTGATGACAGATTGTTAGAAAGGGAGCTCAATAGATTGAGAGTGGAACAAACCAGACTGAAGCTCAAGAAGCAACAGCTGGATTTGGATAGACAGTCTTTAGAAATAGAGAGGGAAAGACAGAAGTTGGGTTTAGATACCCATGGTGGCAGCAGCAGTATTCCCCATAGTCATCCTGCAAAAGAGCATGATTCCAGGAATCTGCACAAGATAGTTCCCCCTTATAAGGAGGGGGATGACATTAACAAGTGGTTTGCTGCACTTGAGAGGGCCTGTGCTGTACAGGATGTCCCTCAAAAGCAGTGGGCTGCTATCCTATGGCTATCATTTAGTGGAAAAGGTAGGGATAGGCTCCTTACAGTGAAAGAAAATGATGCCAATAATTTCCAAGTTCTTAAGAATGCACTCCTGGATGGTTATGGCTTAACCACTGAACAGTACAGGGTAAAGTTCAGAGAGACCAAAAAGGAGTCTTCACAAGACTGGGTTGATTTCATTGACCATTCAGTGAAGGCCTTGGAGGGGTGGTTACATGGCAGTAAAGTTACTGATTATGAAAGCCTGTATAACACAATCCTGAGAGAGCATATACTTAATAATTGTGTGTCTGATTTGTTGCACCAGTACCTGGTAGACTCTGATCTGACCTCTCCCCAAGAATTGGGAAAGAAGGCAGACAAATGGGTCAGAACAAGGGTGAACAGAAAAGTTCATACAGGGGGTGACAAAGATGGCAATAAGAAGAAAGATGGTGAAAAATCTCAAGATAAGCATGGGGATAAGGGTAAAACCAAAGATCCCACTTCAAATCTTAAACACTCTTCAGAGGGTGGGGATAAAACAAATTCTTCCTCTTCTTCTCAACCTGCACACATTAAAAAGCCTTGGTGCTTTGTGTGTAAAAACAGAGGCCATAGGCCAGGGGATAAGTCCTGTCCAGGTAAACCCCCTGAGCCTACCACCACTAATACATCAAGCTCTAGTGCCCCTAGCAGTAGTGGTACTAGTGGTGGGACTGCTGGCAACAGTCAAGCAAAGGGTGTAGTTGGGTTCACTTATGGGTCCATAGTGGAAACTGATGTAATCAGTCCCAAGACAGTTTCTGTCACACCTAGTGGCACTGGCCTTGTCACACTGGCTGCTTGTCCCCTTACAATGGATAAGTACAGGCAGACAGTTTCAATAAATGGTGTTGAGGCCTTGGCCTACAGGGACACAGGTGCCAGTTTCACTTTGGTGACTGAAAACCTAGTGCCTCCTGAACAACACATCATTGGACAACAGTATAAGATTATTGATGTCCATAACTCCACTAAGTTTCTTCCCTTAGCTATAATTCAGTTTAGTTGGGGTGGAGTTACTGGCCCTAAGCAGGTGGTGGTATCACCTAGCTTACCTGTAGACTGTCTCTTAGGTAATGACCTAGAGGCCTCAGGTTGGGCTGATGTAGAGTTTTATGCCCATGCAGCCATGCTGGGCATCCCTGAGGAATTGTTCCCTCTCATTTCAAGTGAAATGAAAAAGCAAAGGAGAGAAGGCCTGAAAACTCAGGATCCCTCTCCATCAACAGGTAAAAAGGGTATCACAGTATCCCCTAACCACCCTACCATTCAGGATACTATTCCTGTGGTGGGAGAAACCTCTCCTGGGGTGGCACCTGTTCCAAGGGAATCATCAGCTAGCAAAGCTGGACTCCCTGAGGTGGAAGTACCTCTCTGTGGGATAACTAACATTGGTGAGAAAAAGAGCACCATTTTTGTTAACATGGAGCATCCCTCCAACCCTCCCAGAGAAACTTTAGTGCAGAAACTCTGCACTGCCTCACAACACTTAGGACAGCATCCCTGCCCTAGTGTGGAGCTGATAGGACAGCATCCCTGCCCTGCTCCAACTCAAGAGAAACAGCATCCCTGTTCTCTCTTCCAGCCAGATGGACAGAGTTTTTGCCCAGCTATGGCTTTTCTGAGACAGCATCCCTGTCTGGCATTTCCATCACTACAAATAGGTTCAGTGGACAATTCCCACTGCTCTAAACTAAAACTTACTGATAGAAACTCTGAAAATACATCTTCACATTGTTGCCTAGCTAAAAAACTTCAAACAGGGTGGTTTACATCCCCACAGGGAAGTAACCATATAGTGGATGATAAAGGGAGTAACCAGTCTATTGCAGAGCTACTCTCTACTTATCACCACTTAGACAATAAAGTCTCAACTGGCCAAGGTTAGCCTTATTGTCCTTCGTTTGGGGGGGGGGTTGTGTGAGAAGGTAGCCTCTTTCTAGCCTTGTTACCCCCACTTTTGGCCTGTTTGTGAGTGTATGTCAGGGTGTTTGTCACTGTTTTCACTGTCTCACTGGGATCCTGATAGCCAGGCCTCAGTGCTCATAGTGAAAACACCATGTTTTCAGTATGGTTGTTATGTGTCACTGGGATCCTGCTGGTCAGGACCCCAGTGCTCATAGGTTTGTGGCCTATATGTATGTGTCACTGGGACCCTGTCACACAGGGCCCCAGTGCTCATAGGTGTGCATGTATATGTTCCCTGTGTGGTGCCTAACTGTCTCACTGAGGCTCTGCTAACCAGAACCTCAGTGGTTATGCTCTCTCATTACTTTCAAATTGTCACTGACAGGCTAGTGACCATTTTTACCAATTTACATTGGCTTACTGGAACACCCTTATAATTCCCTAGTATATGGTACTGAGGTACCCAGGGTATTGGGGTTCCAGGAGATCCCTATGGGCTGCAGCATTTCTTTTGCCACCCATAGGGAGCTCTGACAATTCTTACACAGGCTTGCCACTGCAGCCTGAGTGAAATAACGTCCACGTTATTTCACAGCCATTTTTACACTGCACTTAAGTAACTTATAAGTCACCTATATGTCTAACCTTTACCTGGTAAAGGTTAGGTGCAAAGTTACTTAGTGTGAGGGCACCCTGGCACTAGCCAAGGTGCCCCCACATTGTTCAGAGCCAATTCACTGAACTTTGTGAGTGCGGGGACACCATTACACGCGTGCACTACATATAGGTCACTACCTATATGTAGCTTCACCATGGTAACTCCGAATATGGCCATGTAACATGTCTATGATCATGGAATTGCCCCCTCTATGCCATCCTGGCATTGTTGGTACAATTCCATGATCCCAGTGGTCTGTAGCACAGACCCTGGTACTGCCAGACTGCCCTTCCTGGGGTTTCACTGCAGCTGCTGCTGCTGCCAACCCCTCAGACAGGCAGCTGCCCTCCTGGGGTCCAGCCAGGCCTGGCCCAGGATGGCAGAACAAAGAACTTCCTCTGAGAGAGGGTGTGACACCCTCTCCCTTTGGAAAATGGTGTGAAGGCAGGGGAGGAGTAGCCTCCCCCAGCCTCTGGAAATGCTTTGTTGGGCACAGATGTGCCCAATTCTGCATAAGCCAGTCTACACCGGTTCAGGGACCCCTTAGCCCCTGCTCTGGCGCGAAACTGGACAAAGGAAAGGGGAGTGACCACTCCCCTGACCTGCACCTCCCCTGGGAGGTGTCCAGAGCTCCTCCAGTGTGCTCCAGACCTCTGCCATCTTGGAAACAGAGGTGCTGCTGGCACACTGGACTGCTCTGAGTGGCCAGTGCCACCAGGTGACGTCAGAGACTCCTTGTGATAGGCTCCTTCAGGTGTTAGTAGCCTTTCCTCTCTCCTAGGTAGCCAAACCCTCTTTTCTGGCTATTTAGGGTGTCTGTCTCTGGGAAAACTTTAGATAACGAATGCATGAGCTCAGCCGAGTTCCTCTGCATCTCCCTCTTCACCTTCTGATAAGGAATCGACCGCTGACCGCGCTGGAAGCCTGCAAACCTGCAACATAGTAGCAAAGACGACTACTGCAACTCTGTAACGCTGATCCTGCCGCCTTCTCGACTGTTTTCCTGCTTGTGCATGCTGTGGGGGTAGTCTGCCTCCTCTCTGCACCAGAAGCTCCAAAGAAATCTCCCGTGGGTCGACGGAATCTTCCCCCTGCAACCGCAGGCACCAAAAAGCTGCATTACCGGTCCCTTGGGTCTCCTCTCAGCACGACGAGCGAGGTCCCTCGAATCCAGCGACACCGTCCAAGTGACTCCCACTGTCCAGTGACTCTTCAGCCCAAGTTTGGTGGAGGTAAGTCCTTGCCTCACCTCGCTGGGCTGCATTGCTGGGAACCGCGACTTTGCAAGCTACTCCGGCCCCTGTGCACTTCCGGCGGAAATCCTTCGTGCACAGCCAAGCCTGGGTCCACGGCACTCTAACCTGCATTGCACGACTTTCTAAGTTGGTCTCCGGCGACGTGGGACTCCTTTGTGCAACTTCGGCAAGCACCGTTTCACGCATCCTCGTAGTGCCTGTTTCTGGCACTTCTCCGGGTGCTACTTGCTTCAGTGAGGGCTCTTTGTCTTGCACGACGTCCCCTCTCTCTGCAGGTCCAATTTGCGACCTCCTGGTCCCTCCTGGGCCCCAGCAGCGTCCAAAAACGCCAAACGCACGATTTGCGTGTAGCAAGGCTTGTTGGCGTCCATCCGGCGGGAAAACACTTCTGCACGACTCTCCAATGCGTGGCGGATCCATCCTCCAAAGGGGAAGTCTCTAGCCCTTGTCGTTCCTGCAGTATTCACAGTTCTTCAGCCTAGTAAGAGCTTCTTTGCACCAACCGCTGGCATTTCTTGGGCATCTGCCCATCTCCGAGCTGCTTGTGACTTTTGGACTTGGTCCCCTTGTTCCACAGGTACCCTCAGACAGGAATCCATCGTTGTTGCATTGCTGATTTGTGTTTTCCTTGCATTCTCCCTCTAACACGACTATTTTGTCCTTAGGGGAACTTTGGTGCACTTTGCACTCACTTTTCAGGGTCTTGGGGAGGGTTATTTTGCTAACTCTCACTATTTTCTAATAGTCCCAGCGACCCTCTACAAGGTCACATAGGTTTGGGGTCCATTTGTGGTTCGCATTCCACTTTTGGAGTATATGGTTTGTGTTGCCCCTATCCCTATGTTCCCCCATTGCATCCTTTGGAACTATACATTGTTTGCACTGTTTTCTAAGACTATACTGCATATTTTTGCTATTGTGTATATATATCTTGTGTATATTTCCTATCCTCTCACTGAGGGTACACTCTAAGATACTTTGGCATATTGTCATAAAAATAAAGTACCTTTATTTTTAGTATAACTGTGTATTGTGTTTTCTTATGATATTGTGCATATGACACTAAGTGGTACTGTAGTAGCTTCACACGTCTCCTAGTTCAGCCTGAGCTGCTTTGCTAAGCTACCATTATCTATCAGCCTAAGCTGCTAGACACCCTATACACTAATAAGGGATAACTGGGCCTGGTGCAAGGTGCAAGTACCCCTTGGTACTCACTACAAGCCAGTCCAGCCTCCTACAACACCTCAAATGACATTGTTGATGACATCACTGATAACATCACTGACGACATCATCCAATGAGTGTGTTAGTGTGTTTTATAGTTTGCATAGTGGCGGGTAACTACCATATAACTACTCTTTCTAATTTTGCACAGCTTGTGTCCAGCTAATGGGTGTAAGGGGCAGATTTCAGAGCCCCTATCGCCTCCTTGTGCCACATTAGTGTCATTTTATTAATGCTAATGTGGCCCAACGAGGCCAAAATCGCCCCGCAAATTTAGAAAGAGGCACAATGCATGCATTGAGCCACTTTGTAGCCCTTTGCACTACATTATGCGGCATAATGTATGCAAAAGCGGCATTCCCCCATTAGGGGGGCCGAAAAAATGATGCAAAGAAATCGAAGAGATTTTCTGCACTTTTAACACCTCCTCAGAGCAGGTGTTAAAAGGAGGCACACAGTTTTGTCTCAATGGGTTTTGCAGGATTAGTCTCAACGTTTTTTATGCTGATCCTGCGAAGCTCCAAACTAGCGTAAAAAATTCCAATGCTAGTTCTCTAGCTACCGCCATGGTGCGCCATAGCTTAGATACGGCGCGCACATGGTGGCGTTTGGGGGGCGCTAAGGGGTGCAATAAAAGTGCAGCTGAACTGGGTGCAGCACTACTTTTCTTAAATCAGGCCCTAAGTGTTTACAAAATGCATGTACTCCTTATGCACTGTGGGTCTGTAGAGGTATTGAACACCGTATACATCTTTGCATTGAGGAGTAACTCTGTGCAGCTGACAATTGATGAGTTGTGTTCAGCTTGTTCCACACAAGTTTTTTGGTTCTGCAGAAAAGATTTCCAATAGGTAAAATATTCTAAGTAATAGATACTAAGAATTATAAGCAGCCTTGAGTTATTACACAGAGTCGTCTCAGAATGACAATTTCTACATAACATAGAAGACAGTGTACACCGGGTACTAACCTATGTATATGTGCTTCTTTTGCTTCAGAAGAAGGGATATCTGCAAAGTTTTTACGGTATGAATGCTGCGGGTTGTATAATTGTTAGCACCTTCCGATCTTGGTTATTTTCAGCGAATGGTCTCTTTTTTCACAAGTGCTGCATCGAGTGTACACTTTTCTTTTTACTACTCTATGGAGTATTTCTTATGCAAGTTTCATTGTCAGCAATCAATGTGGTACAGAGTAAACTCTCTCCATAGAGTGATGACTGTTTAGAGCACCCACTTCTATACTCTTATCAACTTCATTTCTCAATGTAGGTTTGGTGACTGTCGGGGGTTTGATACAGATAAAAGCTATTTTTAGGAACTTGGCTTTCACTGAACCGTTGTATACATATTCAACACCGTATGCAAGGAGGATTTTCCATATATCTGTGGTTGATTGTTAATGTGAAGTGTATGGTATAAGGTCAATGATGCACATAACCCATGCCTTTTAGACCTAAGGGAGCTGTACCTCTGATGGCATTCATGGATACCTCATATTCTTCTGAGCTATTTTGTACTTATGTTCAGGGCTTTAATACCATACTAATTTATAGAGCAATATTTGTAAAACAAAACTTGGATGATGTCATCAGTGATGTCATCAATGATGCAATTTGTGATATCATAAATGATGCCATAAATGATGTCATAGAACATGTCATGAGTCATATAATATGTGAGGTCATTAACAGTGCATGGTGGGGAGCAAGTTATCTTTAGCTCTGCTGAATATAACTGTTGTATTTCTGTGTTTTTTTTGTTCAATATGTTATTGCTGTCACTGACAATATTCACCAAACTATAATGTTGCATTAACCCTTTTTTTCAGTAAATATACGTATGAGTGTGTGTGTGTGTGTCAATAGATAGATAGATAGATAGATCTATTAGATGTTTCTTGAGGGCATTTTATTATTTGCAGCAGTAAACTGAATTTGTGTGGAGGGGGATTTTTAATATATATTTTTAATGTTTTACTGCTGCACTATGCTCCGCGTTAGTTAGATTGGGTGGGCACAGCAGGCATTTTGTTGGCCCGTTTTCAGAAAGCAGTTAGCGTTCTAGGTGCTGGTGTGTTTTCCCCCGCTCCCAGCGCAGGCTTTATTTAAACACTGCCATGGAGTGGAACCGAGCAGGCACACCAAAGCCAAGCCTGTATGTTCCTGTCTGAGACTGAATGGATCTGGCTAGAATGATGTGTCTTCTGCTCACCTAAGTGCCCTCTGTCCCGCAACTTTGGAGGTATGTCTTTTTTATCTATTAATCTGACCACCGGTATCTCGAGTTGTAGCCACTGACTTTCAGATTTCTATCCAGTCTGCAACTCTAGAGTCCAGGAATAAGACAGCTAACTCTGTCCCTGACACCTACACTCCTAAGACTTCTACTTTTTGCAACTAAATTTTACAACTTACTGTTTTTTCAATATCAACAGCTGCTCCCTAGCTAAACACCAATTAGAAATATTTTACTTCTTAATTGGCAACATGCCAATTCTAAGTAAAACCTGGCTCAATGATGCCTCAATACCTTACATCATTGCTACACTTCCAACAGACTATCGCATGACTAGATTGGTTTGCCTGTACAGATAAGGCACTTGGATTGTGATTGTTGTTAAAGTCCACTACCAATGCAAAAGGACAGATCTCTCTAGTCCTGACTGTGAGTCCATATTTTTCCACCTTTGCCTATCTAACAATTTTACCTTGTCTAGCATACTGATCTATTGTCCTCCTGGGCCTGTAGATAGTTGGTGATCCCGGCTTTCAGAAGCTCTTTCCCCTTTCATTCTTAAATGTTCTAACTTCAATGTTCTAGTAGATTTTAAAACTCATTTTGGTAACCCTACCTGAAGCATGGCCTCCTCTTTGATAGATGCATTAGATGTTTATATAATACATAATGCCCCCAATAATGTAATAGGACATTTGCTTGACTCTCTCTTTTTCAACTTGAAGGGATTGCTGGTAGATTGCCCAATTCATCTGTCTGATCATTGTACAATTCCTTTCTCCGTCTTGATTTCCTCTATATCACTCTCACGGATGCAATGTAATGAACTGGTTTCTAAAAAAGTGGCTGATATATTCAGGCCTCCCTATCTCCCTTTCACTTGACACCCTGCTTTTAGCTGGAAACAGAATACGTAACTACCTGTACTGTGACTTCTTGTTCTCAGTCACAGGTTTGAAAATGGACTATCCTTCTCCAGTTGCAGCTCGCACAAAGCAGAAGAGGCGGGTCGGGGGGCGGGGGGAGGTAGGTGGGAATTAAATAAAATAAATTTAAAAAAAAAAACACTTTGCCACTGAGCGCCGCTCCTCCGTCTCCTCGCTGCAAGCAGGCACAGGCTCCCAGACTACCCTGTGCCAATCCTGACACTGCTTAGAGCAGTGTTAGGATTGGCAGGGAGAGCCCAGCCAGAATGCTCCCAGGCAGACTGGGAGCATGTGCAGGCTCTCTCCAGCCCGGCAACACATACTGGACATGTGTGTTTGGCTTGCCTGAGACGGCCGGCCAAACACACATGCGCTCTGAGGGGGAGTGCTCAACACTCCCCCTCACTCCTCGTCACCCCTGTGGCCCCGCCCCTTTTCCCAAAAAACAATAATAAACAACATTTATTATCAGTTTTTGGGACAAGGTTTGCAGCTGCTGCTGCTGGTGGGGGTGGGAAGGCGACTCTCCTCCGCCCTTATGGGGGAGCCGTCCCTGTCCTTCTCTCTCCTGCTGTATGGGCACGTTGAGCACTTTTCTGCCTATTGACCTTCCGGTATTCATTTCCTTAAGGAACTCCTTTAAATCCGATTCTCCTTTAGATCCTCTTCCTCCTTCATATCTTAGTAAATTGTGCTCTTAGCTTCTGCAAAGAGTCATCCATCTTTTGAATTTTTCACCTTCTGGAGGCTGAGTTCCCAAATCTTGGAAACATGCAATTGTAATGTCTCTCTTAAAGAAGCCGCATCTTGATCTTCCCCACTGGTCGACTTACATATCGATCTGGCTTTTACCATTATTTGCCAAAATTCTAGAAAAGAATTGTTAATCAGCAAATTTCCGTGTTCCTAGCAATGAATGGCCTCCTACATCCCTCTCCATCTTGTTCTAGGGCTGGTCACAGCACCTAGTCCACTCTGCTTGGAGTCACTGAACAGCTCAGACTCCAATTAGTTAGGGGGATGCAGCTCTGGCTCTACTTGCTCTCAGTGCTGTTTTCAAAACTGCATCTCACCAACTACTTCTCTAAAGACTGGATGACATGGGTATCTAAGACCCGGCCTTGACTTGGTTAAGTTCATTTTTACAAGACTGTTCTTTTGAGGCCGTCACTAGAATTCATACTTCCAACCCTCATTTCTTATACTCAGGCGTACCTTAGGGGTTGGCGTACAGCCACACCCTGTTTCCTATTTACGTGTCATCCTTGGCTTATGTAGTGCAAAGCTGTGGTCTCACGCTATTCTCCTACACAGATGATACACTGATTATTGTCTCCCTTTCTCTCAAAAAAGGTCACAGCTCTGATACTAACTTATGAAAGTCCCTCATGGATGAATGACAACTTCCTTAAACTAAAGTTCTGCTGCTGGGCGGTCAACCTCATGTCTGGGGCCAAATTTATAGCCTGATCCTCTCTTTACTCATCCGGTCCCTGTCTCAGTAGTTAATCATGTAGGTTTCAGACTTGATAAAAAACTCTTGCTGAATTATCATTCCTCTAAGGTAGCCGCGACCTGTTTCAGCATTTTAAGATGGCTGAGAAATATTTTTTGACTACTGTCAGTCTCTGCCCAAAGACCACTAATACAAGCATTATTCATCTCTAGGTTGGACTACGGTAACATTCTTTATTTAGAGGCCTCTAAGGACTCTCTCAGGCATCTTCAGGTAGTCCAGAATGTGGCCACCAGGCTATTATTCCACCTCCAGAAGCACTCTTCTACCTCTAATCCTCCTCAAACCTCCACTGGCTCCTGATTGCAAAAAGAATCGATGTCAAAGCTTTGTTCTATATGCATAAGGACATGTCAAATTCAGGCCCTCTATATCTCAGATCGCTGGTGGCACCCTATCGTCCCATTTGTTCTTTTTGATCAAGCAGCAGCAATTTCTCCACAGTTCTCAGAGTGAGGAGAAGCAGACAGGGTAGCCGGTCTTTCGCTTACCTGGGCCCTAAATGGTGGAATGTTTTGCCTGTATCCACCAAATCCTGCCAATTGTTTTTTTTTCCAAACCTCTAAAAGACTTGGCTCTTCCAAAGTCTCTGCTTGTGTTAAGGTTCTGATGTTATACTTAAATATGCCTAGCATTGGGAAACCCTGTTAGGTTAGGTATGCACTCTACAAAACTATATGATCATATTAACAATAATAATAATAAAAATAGATGGGTGGATAGATAGATAGATAGATAGATAGATAGATAGATAGATAGATAGATAGATAGATAGATAGATAGATAGATAGATAGATAGATAAATTGAGTCACATTTGAAAAGCTCAATTGGATAAACAAGTTGCTAAAGTCCACTCAGTAAGTACTATTACCTTTGAAAGCATAAAACAAGCAAATTAGCCAAAGAAAACCTGTCTTTACAGCGACATAAACACCACGTCTCCCTTCACTTCAGTTGATCACAAAGCAAGCTTTAGTGAGACATAGGGGCATATTTAGAAGAAAGTGGCGCATCGGTCCCAATGCGCCTCTTTTCTTGCGTCCCACTACCGCCACCCAACGACACCATGGTTGCACTGTATTTATAAAATGGCGCACCACAACGGTAATTAGCACAACATTTTTGATGCTATTGTGGCGCTTTGCTGCACTAGCATACAAAATGTTGACCCTAGTGCAGCAAAGCACAGAGCTGCCCAAAGGTTAATATGGATGCGTCATTTTAACAACTGCTCTCAGGACAGATGGAAAAAATGGCGCAGTGAAATGTTGTTAATTTCATTACACCATTTTTTGCGGGCTCCCTGCGTGGAAACACATACACACACACACACACACACCCCTTGCATACATTATGCATGGTGCAGGCATAATGTGACGCAAGGGTTTACAAAGTGGCGTATTGCAATCATTGTCCCATTTTGTAAATATGCCGTGGGAAAAAGGCCTCCTTAACACCACTTTAGCTTGGGAAAAAAGAATTACGCTATGGCAGCACAAGGTGGAGCTAGGACTTGTAAATATGCCTCATAGTGTAGAGAGATTTTACTATGATATCAGAATTCTATATGATACCTTCTTTTTTCTTACTATGTTAATTACATTTTTAAGCACTCTTCTTTATTTCTGGGTTGCTTGAGGAGATGATGGTCATAATACTATTATACAAGCTAAGCTACAATTGAATACAGAGTGTTGTATGCTTTGTGACCCCATCTCCTTTAAAATCACCACCTCTTGTGGTTTAATCCCTTGTGTCTTGTTGACTTTTTCCCGTCTTTAGGTACTTTCCTGCGTTTCTATTTTCCAGGAGGCTGTGATAACATTGTTTTTGGTACTGAAACTCTTCTCTCTTGTTTATTTGATGAGCAGAAAGGTAGCGTCTGGGAAAGTTGCCCTTCACAGCCCTGAAATTGAGAAGGTTGAAGTCATGGGCAGGCCAGAAGCCACACAGTGACAGTTTTCAAAGGCCACCCATAGACATCCAACCAGGAGACCATAAGTGCAAGGTCTCCTGGCTGCCATACAGGACCTGAAGCAAATGGGTCAGAGTGTGTCAGACTAAGGTAAGGTGCTACGACAAACCCTTTCTAATAGGGGTCCATCTCCTCTGGATCAATCTACTACTCCCTTTGGAGGTAATAGATGTGATGATCATAGAAAATTAAAGTAATCTTTGTCTGCCTGCGTGGTAGAGTTGACTGTTAACCCTCAAAGCTTCTATACTGATAAGATCAAGGTGAGATACACAGTGAGTACCTTACTCATGAATGTCCTTACTTGGGCAACTGCTTATGTGAAGAAACAGTGATGACATGCTTCACAATTATTCTGACCTTTAATGCCATGTTTGATAGACCAAATGAAATATATCAAACACAAATATACTACAGGAGGGGCATAGGAACTTCCAAACTACTTCTTGAAGTAGTTCCAAGCTACTCCTTGAATACGCTTAATGTATAGTTCTTCTGTACTTTAATGCTTCCTTTTCTGGGAGGAGAAAATCTGCACTACAGAATGATCGTGACCCACATGAAATGACAAATTTGCAGTTAGATAGCTGGAAGGATACTTGTGATTAGTCTTGTCAAAAACGCAAGCTTATTTGAATGCCCTTTTCACCTCTACTGGAAGCCAGATGAGAGAGATCAGTAGTGCAATCATAGGGACATGTTATCTGGTGTGTGTAATCAGATGGGTTGCAGCACTGAGGCCTTTTTTCAAGCAGGCCAGTGAAATGAATAGTGAGTTTCAGAGAGGGCTAGGGCTTGTGGAAGAGATTTGAAGTCATCTGTAGGCTTGATGGTCTTCAGTTCCTATAGTGCCTCATGTAGTGGTAATGTGTATCTTGAGCTATGATACCAATGTGGGCCTGCTCACTGAGGGTTTTATTGAAGTGAAGTTGAAAGACAAAGGGACAATATAGTGTTAGGCAGATGAGAACTCTGGGTTTGATTTAGTGTTTCATCTGCAAAGTCCAAGTCAAGCCCTCTGTCACGTTGGTGATGGACTATCCTGTCTACCGAACTCTAAATCAAGCCATAAGAAGCTTCCATGTTACAAGGCTTGCAGGACAGTGAGGTTGGTGCATCCAGCCAGGCCAGAGGTAGAATGGAGCATTTTGGAGGAGAAATGAGTAAGAACTCCGTCTTCAGGGGGTGAATCTTGAGGTGATGAAGTGACATCAAAAACTGGACACCTTTATGGCAGCATACAGTGATGATCTGAAAGCCGGAAGTGCCATCCAATGAGACTGATGGAAGATAGAGGTTTAGGATACATGACCCCATGTTGATTTTATTTCTTTACCAACAAGTCAAAGTGAGTGATCGCAAATGTTGCTGAGGTCAAACTATAAATTCTTAGTCATCCTTTTTGTCCAGGGACAGGCATAGTCCATTCAGGAGGGCAAGGAAATCGATTCAGTGGGCTAACCTTTGCCTTAAATGGGCAAAGACGTTTATTGGTTCCCTAAAGGTAGGAGAGACTAGTAATGATATAAAAGTTGAAATCTGAAAATGTTTTTGCAGAGAAAGCTTACAACTCCCAAACAAATGTGATCCAAAGTTAATTTGTGATAGTGATGTGGAACAGAACTAGAGCAACATTCTAGATAATATGTTTGAGTAAAAGACCCAAAGAAACAACAGCAAAAGAGCCACAATAAAACCCCATTCTAACCAATATTGTAACTTTGCAAAGTGTGACATGTAGACTGCTTCAAAGAGGGAGCAAAGAAAGGGAGGGGGGATCACACACTAAAATAGAGGTTTTAAATAGCAAATAGGAAGTTCAACTTGGCTGAGAGGTTAATAAGGGACAATTTAATGTATTTCCTTACTTCTATAATTTGATTAGATAAAAATTGTCTTTGAGAGTTTCAAACAGTAATGTGAACCTTTGAAGAGGTACAACAAATATCCTGGTAAATTTTGTAAACCTCTTTATTAGTTTTAGGAGCTTTGTATCATCATTATGGGATTTTTCTGGGGCAAAAATATGAAAAATCTAGTCTTCTTTAGTGTAATAAACCTGGCGTACAGTTTAAAAAATATATATTTGTGTGCATAATTGATGAGCTTCAAGCATAATGCAAATTCAGCAGTTTACAATTGTTATGTATTCATAATTTCCCAAATATTGGGAAGCCTGTTATGGACCTGCCCTCTTCTGAACTCCATGCAGATTAGGAGAGTATTGGATGTGGAGGAGGAAATAAGAGGAACACTTTACTTGAATGGTGGAGGTACTATCCCCATCAGAGGGTTTCCAGAGGGTTTCCACCTACTCCATCCTAACTCCACCTTATCTACATGGTAATCTCAAAATGGTGCATTTAGTGGCCTGAACTGAGTGGGAACTTTAATGTTTCAGCTTCAAGTTCTGCTATTTGTGTTCTTTGACATCCACAGCCCAGTGATTGATGTTTCCTTCAGTTAGTTTGTTCAGTATGTCTGGATCTTTACCACAGAAGGCATTCATTGAAACAAAATAAATTGAGCACTATCCTGTGTTAGTTCTGTGGGTTTATATTTTCTGTGTCTCATTTTTAGAATTTATTGATGGCTAAATGATTTTACATATAAACAAATATGTTAGCAGGTAAGGAACACTGGGCTCATTAATTCTACCCAGGTCCTGCCTGTGTTTGATATGAGAACAAGGTGTAGTCTCCATGCATGCCTGTTTATACCTATGATCTTCTGTGGAGCAGCTTTCCATGTCAGAGATGCAATGAAGCATATTTAGACTTCGACCCTCAATTAGTAGAGTTGGTGCACGTTTCCAAAACTAAGGCCGCTGACCTGTAGATAGTCTGAAATGTTACATACACAAAAGCCATTCATTGATTCAGAACCTCTAGATTTGTATCTTTAACAACACATTTAGCTCACTGTCACTCGCTCACTTCTTATATCAAATTAATGTTCAATGTACTCTTTTCTTTTTTGTTCCACTGTGCATTCAGAAATATCAAAAACAATTGTACTTAGTGCACAGTTCTATCCCCTTCCTCTTATCATATGGTTTGTATATTTCATATGTTTTCAAATGTTTCTCTTTTCCTGCTCGGAATATAAAGATTATTTGAACCAAAAAAAAACACCTGGTTGTTATGACACTTGTTTTGGACAGAGGAGCTCAGGTGTCAACATCTATCTGGACATGCACTTTTCAATGTGGGTAACTGTAGGAAAGTACCATCTTGCCTGGCATGTTACCCCCATATTTCACTGTATATATGTTGTTTTAGTGTATGTGTCACTGGGACCCTGCCAGCCAGGGCCCCAGTGCTCATAAGTGTGCCCTGTATGTGTTCCCTGTGTGATGACTAACTGTCTCACTGAGGCTCTGCTAACCAGAACCTCAGTGGTTATGCTCTCTCTGCTTTCTAAATTGTCACTAACAGGCTAGTGACCAATTTCACTATTCACAATGGCATAATGGAACACCCTTATAATTCCCTAGTATATGGTACTGAGGTACCCAGGGTATTGGGGTTCCAGAAGATCCCTATGGGCTGCAGCATTTCTTTTGCCACCCATAGGGAGCTCTGAAATTCTTACACAGGCCTGCCACTTCAGCCTGAGTGAAATAACATCCACGTTATTTCGCACCCATTTACCACTGCACTTAAGTAACTTATAAGTCACCTATATGTCTAACCTTCACCTGGTGAAGGTTGGGTGCTAAGTTACTTAGTGTGTGAGCACCCTGGCACTAGCCAAGGTGCCCCCACATCGTTCAGGGCAAATTCCCCGGACTTTGTGAGTGCGGGGACACCATTACACGCGTACACTATACATAGGTCACTACCTATGTATAGCGTCACAATGGTAATTCCGAACATGGCCATGTAACATGACTAAGATCATGGAATTGTCACCCCAATGCCATTCTGGCATTGGGGAGACAATTCCATGATCCCCGAGTCTCTAGCACAGACCTGGGTACTGCCAAACTGCCTTTCCCGGGGTTTCACTGTAGCTGCTGCTGCTGCCAACCCCTCAGACAGGTTTCTGCCCTCCTGGGGTCCAGCCAGGCCTGGCCCAGGAAGGCAGAACAAAGGACTTCCTCAGAGAGAGGGTGTTACACCCTCTCCCTTTGGAAAAAGGTGTCAGGGCTGGGGAGGAGTAGCCTCCCCCAGCCTCTGGAAATGCTTTGATGGGCACAGATGGTGCCCATCTCTGCATAAGCCAGTCTACACCGGTTCAGGGATCCCCCAGCCCTGCTCTGGCGTGAAACTGGACAAAGGAAAGTGGAGTGATCACTCCCCTGACTTGCACCTCCCAGGGGAGGTGCCCAGAGCTCCTCCAGCGTGCCCCAGACCTCTGGCATCTTGGATTCAGAGGTGTGCTGGCACACTAGACTGCTCTAAGTGGCCAGGGCCAGCAGGTGACGTCAGAGACTGCTTCTGATAGGCTCTTACCTGTGTTACTAGCCTATCCTCCTTCCTAGGTAGCCAAACCTCCTTTTCTGGCTATTTAGGGTCTCTGCTTTGGGGAACTCTTCAGATACCGAATGCAAGAGCTCACCAGAGTTCCTCTGCATCTCTCTCTTCACCTTCTGCCAAAGGATCGACCGCTGACTGCTCAGGACGCCTGCAAAACCGCAACAAAGTAGCAAAGACGACTACTGCAACCTTGTATCGCTGATCCTGACGCCTTCTCGACTGTTTCCTGGTGGTGCATGCTCTGGGGGTAGCCTGCCTCCTTTCTGCATCAGGAGCTCTGAAGAAATCTCCTGTGGGTCGACGGAATCTTCCCCCTGCCACGGCAGCCAACAAAAGACTGCATAACCGGTCCACTGGGTCCCCTCTCAGCACAACGAGCGTGGTCCCTGGAACTCAGCAACTCTGTCCAAGTGACTCCCACAGTCCAGTGACTCTTCAGTCCAAGTTTGGTGGAGGTAAGTCCTTGCCTCCCACGCTAGACTGCATTGCTGAGTACCGTGTGATTTGCAGCTGCTCTGGCTCCTGGGCCCTCTTCCAGGATTTCCTTCATGCACAGCCAAGCCTGGGTCCCCGACACTCTAACCTGCAGTGCACAACCTTCTGAATTGTCCTCCGGCGTCGTGGGACTCCCTTTTGTGACTTCGCATGGACTTTGGTTCACTCCTCTTATAAGTGCCTGTTCCGGTACTTCTGCTGGTGCTGCCTGCTTCTTTGAGGGCTCCCTGACTTGCTGGGCGCCCCCTCTGTCTCCTCATCCAAGTGGCGACATCCTGGTCCCTCCTGGGCTACAGCAGCATCCAAAAACCCTAACCGCGACCCTTGCAGCTAGCAAGGCTTGTTTATGGTCTTTCTGTGTGGGGACACCTCTGCAAGCTTCTTCACGACGTGGGACATCCATCCTCCAAAGGGGAAGTTTCTAGCCCTCTTCGTTCTTGCAGAATCCACAGCTTCTACCATCCAGTGGCAGCTTCTTTGCACTCTCAGCTGGCATTTCCTGGGCATCTGCCCACTCTCGACATTGTTGCGACTCTTGGATTTGGTCCCCTTGTTCCACAGGTACTCAGGTCCAGAAATCCACTTTGGTTGCTTTGCTGGTGTTGGTCTTCCTTGCAGAAACCCCCTATCACGACTTCTGTGCTCTCTGGGGGTTATAGGTGCACTTTACACCTACTTTTTAGGGTCTTGGGGTGGGCTATTTTTCTAACCCTCACTGTTTTCTTACAGTCCCAGCGACCCTCTACAAGCTCACATAGGTTTGGGGTCCATTCGTGGTTCGCATTCCACGTTTGGAGTATATGGTTTGTGTTGCCCCTATTCCTATGTGCTCCTATTGCAATCTACTGTAACTTTACACTGATTGCATTACTTCCTTTTGCAATTACTGCATAATTTTGGTATTGTGTACATATATCTTGTGTATATTTGGCATCCTCATACTGAGGGTACTCACTGAGATACTTTTGGCATATTGTCATAAAAATAAAGTACCTTTATTTTTATTATATCTGTGTATTGTGTTTTCTATGATATTGTGCATGTGACACCAGTGGTATAGTAGGAACTTTGCATGTCTCCTAGTTCAGACTAAGCTGCTCTGCTATAGCTACCTTCTATCAGCCTAAGCTGCTAGACACCTCTTCTACACTAATAAGGGATAACTGGACCTGGTACAGATTGTAAGTACCCCTTGGTACCCACTACAAGCCAGGCCAGCCTCCTACAGTAAGTGGGAACAACCACGCAGAAACAGTAGACACACCCACAACAATGTGATGATTGTGTAATTTAATTGAGCAAAGAAGTACTTTAACAAATATCAGTATTATTATAGAAGCATAGGAGCTATCCCACACAGTTACATTAAATCAAATAGTGAACAGTCATTAGCGTATCATAGTTGTCAAGTGTTACAGCCTTTTAGAGCTAATAAGTTGGCAATCATTCTCATTGACTCAGTATGTAGAATTTGACATGATATTCAGGTTAGATCCCAACTGGTGATGTGGCTGTATGATCGTTGGAATCAGATGCCCAATATCCTTCCACAACTAATGCATATTCCAATGCATTCTCCTCTTGTCCAGTAAACCCGGTTAGTGCTCCTTCTTCTTAACAGTACCTGGATCCCTGCTGAGGGTGACAAGTTTGCGCTCTACAAATCCACACTACATTACATAACACTACAAAACAGACTTCTGTTCTTATCAGTTATTGTCTGGCTACTTAATCTTACAGGGTCCTGTCCCACCTCCTTGGAAATGTTCCTACCTTGGAGAAAGGAAGTGCTCAAAATATATATTGTTTGCTTTCAAATCCCTTTGCAGAGTAAAGTCTAGCAAAAGCTACACCTTTAAGAAGCTCTCAGCTACAGGGGGAGGAATCTGTGAGCAGAAGAAGCTGTCAGGGAGCTGAGCAGAGACTGCTGTGAGGAAACAGGCAGAACATGCATCAATAGAGATGGGGATTTGGCAATGAGCTGCCTGTCAGAAAACCATGGAGGAGAACTGTCAGAGAGACATTAGAGAAACCTCTTAAGAGGGGGAGACGTTGTGAAGGAAAAGAGCAGATGAGCAGGTGTGGAAGTGGCAGGGAAGATTGCAGAGTAGTAGCTAAATGTGGAAAAAGCACTGAAGGAACATGGAACGAAGTAGCTGAAGGGTTTGTAAATATTAAGGGGTATGCAAAGAAGCAATTAAAAGGGATAGTGATAGAAGAATATTCACAAAATCAGAGGAGGGAAGAAAGGCCGGTAAATGTTACATTATGTTATGCATATTTGCGCACTATCACCCGGGAGGGTATCCTGGTGCTGAGCAGATGTGCGTCTATCTTTGCCTAACGCAGGAAGAAGGGACTATTTGAAGAGCCTGGGCTTCAGCTTCTTGTGGAATTCAAGAAATGAGGAGGAGGCTCTGATGTGCATCAGCAGGTCATTCCGTGCTTTGGAGCAATGTAGTAGAAGGCCGACTGCCGGCCGTGGTACCGCAAGTAGGAGTCCGGCCATGCAGAGATGTTTGGGAGGTTTGTCAATGGAGATATGGCTATTGAATTAGGCTGGGCCAGTGTTGTGTAGTGCTTCAAAGGTGTGTAAGAAGTTTGAACTGTGTGCTTGTCCGTATACTGGTAGCCAGTGGAGCTCCATGAGGTGGTGCGTAATGTATGTGCAGGTGGGAGGTTGAGTGTGATTCTGGCTGCCCAGCTCTGAATGCTTTGCACTCAGAGGGTGAGTTATTTGTTGACCTCAGTATAGCACATTCTTGTTGTCCCATTTGCTTGTGACAAGCTCGTGTTTGAAGGGAGTCAGTAGGTGGACATTTGAAGATTTACCTCAGCAACTTCAAGATGAAGAAACAGGAGACTCTGAAGGATCAACAGTCATGTTGATTTTGCTGTCTATTAGGACCCTAAGGTTCTTGTCATGAGTGGTGGAGAGGGTAGGACCAAGTACAGCCAGCCACCAGGTCTAGTCCCATGTCAATGAGTTCTTTCTGAAAATCATGAGTTGTGTCGTATTGGTGAAATGGTTGAGATAGTTAGTCTTCATCCAGTCAGCGACGTTGGTCATGCAGGTGGCAGATTTGTTCCAGGTGTTGAGAGTGTTATCCAAGAGTGAGATTCAGTGGAGTACTATCTGTAACGTAAAGAACGTTGTTGTGGGTGCGGATAATGCTTGCAATTGGGATCATGTATAGGCTGAAGAGGGTCACTCTCTTGCAGTGCTAAACAGATGAGGTTGTGCCTAAAAGGTAGGGTGCCAGGCTGACTGACTGTGTCCTTCTGGTCAGGAAGGAAAATTCAGCTGAGAGCGGGTCCTTGGATTCCAATCTTGTGCAAGCGCTAGATGATGATGGGGTGGGATACCGCATTGAATGCTCTGAGGGGGTCAGGATAAGGACGGACATTTCTCCTCTGTCCGGGATCATGCTAATGTCATCTGTACCAGCAATGAGGGCAGTTTCTGTGCTATGGTTTGGTCTGAAGCCAGACTGTGTGATGTCAAGGAGTTGGTGGGTGGCCTTTGGGATGGTTTGTGAATTTCTCTAGTACTTTAGCCTTGTATGGTCGCAGGGAGATTGGTCTGTATCAATTGGCCTCCGGAGACTTTTTTGAGCAGCAGGAGAACTGTGATGCGTTTCCATGATCCCAGCAGGTGGCTAATGAGATAGATGTGTTAATTTTCAGCATGAGCACTGTGCTGATGGGTTAAAGGCCCGTCACAGATGCATGATGGAGGCACTGGTTATATGGGGCTCCGGAGTGGATGGTCTGCCTGGTGGTGGAGATTTCCTTCATGGAGATACAGGGCCATGTGGTCAGAGTTGTGTCATTGGACAAGATCTTGAGTTGTGCTGCAAGTTTTGTCGGGTCCGGTTGAGGGTCGAAGTTACTGTATATGGAGATTATCTTACTGCAGAAGTCTAGCAGGAGGTTGTTGCACAGGTCCAGTGAGGGGGTGAGGCTGTTAGAGGTGACTGCTGGTGAGATGAAATCCCCAGATCTCTTTGCTGCTTTTGGATCAGGTATCAACGTGGTCTGGGAGTGCAGAATGTCTGGTGAGCTGAATCTGCTGGTGATAGCGTCTTAGGGCACATTTAAAAGTGTTTCTGTCTGCGTTGTTTTGGCTTGTTCTAAATCTGCTCTCTAGTTGTTTGTAATGGTGCTTTGTCATCCTGAGTTCCTACTTGTACTAACTGGCTTTAGACCTGGTAACTTTGTTGGGCTTGAGGGCAGTGGCAGCCTACATAAATTAAAAGTATTGTGGTGGGTGGAGGGGGTGCAGAGGTAGCGCAAGAGGGGAGAGCAGGAGGGAGCACAAATGGGTAGTGCAGGGAGGTTAGTAAAAAAAGCACTTACCTGGTGCTGGCTGCTGCCTTGCGCTCCTCTGCTTCCTGGTCCCAGCATCAAAGACTCCCTATGTAATCCCTGTGTGGCTCTCATGCTATTACCTAGCATGAGAGCAGCGCGGGGATTGGCCTGAGCTGACTGGTTTGCTGCTCGCTAAGGCAAAGTGCTGGCTGTTTCCCCAACTCGGCTGTCAAATACACTGGTGTGGGGAAACCTAACTGGGCAGGCCAAACAGACATATGGAGTTAAGGGAACACTCCTCTCCCCCTCCCTTCCTCTCATGGTCTAGGACCCGCCCTTCTCTGCACAGGCTGGCTCAGCCGGCAGCAGAAAAATAAAACAATAGTGAAGTATATTTAAAATGTTTGCTGCTGGCTCTGAGCCAGGGTGCGTAGCTCTTCGACCATTGCAGAATAACCACTGCTGCTTGAGGGGTGGGAGGACACCTCTTCAGTGTTGAGTGGTGCAACGCAGCAGCAGCGCAACATGAGGTGGCTGGAGGTGAGAGACAGAGGGTCACAGCACAGTGGCGGCGGGTGGGAGAAGGACTAGGTTTCCTGGTGCTGAGTGCAGTCAGGCCATGTATGGATATAGATGGGCTTGCCTTTGGTGCACCAGCAGTGGGCCAGCTATGCACGCCCGCTGATGCTCTGTGCTGCCCTGGGAAGGGGTTTGGAGAGCAGGGCACAGTGGCAGAGTTTGGAAGGGGCGTTGTAAGAAGGAGAGCACTGAATGTGGGAAAACTGGTAGGGAGCACAAGGGGAGGCCGGGGGAGGAAAAGAGCAGGAGGAGACCGAAGGAAGGGGAGAGAGACCAAGAAATAGCAAGAACATGATAAAAAAAGTAGAAAAAACAAAGTTGAAAAGAATAAAAGTGGCACAAAGAAAAGCAAAAATGAGTGAAAGGAGGTAAAGAGAGGAAGAAAGCATAAATGGACGCCAGGTGTTAAAGAGAGAAAGCTGGCAGAAATTAGCAGAGAAAACAGTCTAGAGATGAGCAAGCGTGGCATAGAGAAAGCCAAGCGCAGAAGATCAAATGGAAAGCTGTACCGATAAAGATGTAAAGAGAAGTAGTTGACGAGACATGCTTAGGGAGATGCCACTGAATGGGAAGGGACAGGGCAGTGAGAATAGGAGAAGGAGGTGAATGGGAAAAAGGCAAAAAGGGAGCAGGGGAGAAGTAGCTGAATGGCAGAAAAGAGCAGGAAGCTTTTGCAGAAGGATGTGAATGGGTGCAGAAGTGTCACATAGCACAGGGACAAGGAGTTTAATTGGAAGGGGAGCACAATGAGATTGTGAGACCACAATAGGTGAAAAGGGAAGAGAAGCCTTAGGGAGAAGCAGTTTCTAGAGGCACAAGAGTTGGCCACTATGAAGAGAAGCATCTCTAAAGGAAGGTAGATGTGATGGCAACCAAATTAGCTGAAATAGGGGAGAGATGCCTCTAAGGAGAGAGAGAGAGAGAAACCGTGGAACCTGCTGAACAAGGGAGAAGTGGGGGTGAGCAAGGAGTCAACCACTAAACAGAAAAGAGGCTGGAGAGTAGGGGAGCAGGATGGCACAGCAGAACACAACTGCAGGGGGAGAGAGGAGAAGCAGAAGTCATGGGTGAAAGTATCAGAGGGCAACAGACGTGTCACAGAGATGAGCAGCGGAAGATGGAACAAATAAGGGAGTACAGGTAAACAAGGGGGTGGGCACAAAAGAAACCACACAGTGTGGACCAAGCACATGTGAAGCATAAGGTAATGCAACTAAGGGTGGAGAATCAATGGGGCATAAGGAAATGTAGCACAGTGTGGACCAGTGATTTGGGAAGAATGAGAGAAGCAGCGATGGGTGGGGAAGGACAAAGGAAACAATGTGCAAATGATGGGGAATCATTGGGGCATCATTTGCTACAACGAAGATAGTTGCAACAAATAATAAATACAAATTGTGGTCTGCAAGGGAAAAAGATGCATATTCCTGGAGAACCGGTGGGGAGTAACAAAGGCTTAAGAAGCTTTGTTGTCTGGGGAGGAGCAGCAAACTGAGCAGAATCAGTGGTGTATGTGGAACCCGTGTAATGGTGGAGTAAGTGTACAATCATGTAGAGAAGCAATAATAAGAGCAAAATCAGTGGGATTACAGTAAGGAGTGGGATGGGTTGGGGAATCAGTAGATGGGGGAAGCTGTAGTGGATGGAGGAACAATAAAGCAACATAGAGAGAAAGAGTTAGGAGAAGAATCCTTGAGGGAGTATTTAGGGGAGGAGATGTAGAATGGACAAAGGAGGGCATGTAAATGAAGTACCAAAGCAACCACCAGGAACATACCGACCACTCCAAGGCCCAGATACCTGTCCAAAATCAGTGATGGAACCCATGCTTGAAGTTCAACTGAAGGAATATGGTGGGAAAAGAACGGGGTTCAAGTATAAGAGCTACAGAAAGAGAACATCTAATGCAAAGGAAGACTCAAGACAGAGAGATGGAAGAGGTTGATGGAAGGAATGCAGAAGCGGGCTTTGTAGGAGTGAGAAAAGGTGGAGAAAAATGCATCCCTGCGGCAGAGCTGTGTCAGTCATTGCATGGGAAAGAGGCAAGACCATAGAAATGAGAAGAAGTGCAAGACAATCCAAGGGATATAAGTCAGTGATTGGAAGGGAAAACAAATCTATAGGAGCATGAGAAAGATATGAGGCTACGGAAGAGAGATGCCTTCCTTTACTCCATCTGTCGAACCATAAACCAGGCCCTATACGTGTTCATACTTCTAATCCTAAACCTTGTAGAAAAGAAATGATTATACCGCAGACTACTATACGCATCATCCTAGGCAGAAGACAAACATTGGATTCAAGCTCTGAAACTTCCCCATCAGTTTATATAGTGCTAACTGTGGATGTCAGTAGCAGATCCATATTCAGCGTTGGGTGTAGTCAGTCCTCACATCAACCAGAGACTCAGCAGTGCAAGCAGGGAGCTCCCTACCACAGCCGAAAAGGAGATATCTGGAAGCAAAGAAGAAAATGCTCATGTGATGTCTAAGAACACAAGAAATTAAACGTTCCTTAGAACATGCCAGCTACAGCTCCTCACCCTCCTCTTTGATGCCTGTAGCCACAGCCCTTTGTCCCCTTCACCTCAGTAAGGTTTGTCCTTTACATTTTATAGGGCCCAGCTTGCCTTGTAGGAGGTGGCTTGGGAATAAGGCATCCCTCAATCCAGCTATCTCCAAACACAGTCCATGGTCTGTGCAGAAAAGACTGCCTGTGTTGGCATGCATTATAGTGCAGTAGTCCTCTTTGCTGAAGGGAGCGCTTTGACACTGGCACAGGGATTTGGGATCAGTGATCACAACCTGGCAATGCCCTCATGTCTATACCAGGACCTACTGAACACCAGGCATACTCCCTTTTGTCCAAGTTTGAGAGATGGTGACAAGCACCTCAGGGCTCAGCAAGAAGAAGGGCTTCCTTTAACGACCAAAACCACACACCCTAAAACATGCTTTTTTATTTTTATAGTAAATTACATTCAACATTGAGCTTATGTCAGCAGCATCGGGTGAAAGAGAGGGGCATCTCTGTGCGCAACAGCAACTTCCAACTTTCAGAGTTTGGATGGATAAACTTTAGAATGATAATTAAGAAAAGGCAACAGACTACAATGTGTTGATTACCTGTGTGTGAGCCAGAGTTTATATCCAGGGATCCTAAAAAGGAGCGAAAAGAAGAAGAAAGTTAATATTTCCTTTCCTTACCTCTGGTCAAACTGTTAAAATTGACTGTATTAGAGCTTCCGGTCGTCATAGTGAAGTAACAATATCACAGCAATGCTCTAGACACAGCAGGAGTGGCTCACGGTGCTATATGGGGGGTGGGGATTTAACTAACAAAAAAAAAAACTTACCTGTGCCACCGTCACTGTCACCACCGTGCTGCTCCTCTCTGCAGACAGGCAGCAGACGCAGATTCCCAACCTGCCCTGCGGCCTATCCTGACGCTGCTCAGAGCAGCATTAGGATTGGCTGAGAGCGCCCAGCCAGGGCACTCCCAGGCAGCCGGGGAGCCTGTGCCTGCTCTCTCCAGCCCCGCACTGTGTGTGAGAGCCTACTGCCGAGACGGCCGGCCAAACATACATGCGCAGTGAGGGTGACTGCTGTGCAGCCCCCCTCAGTGCTTGTCACAGCCTGTGGCCGCGCCACTTCTACCAAAAAATGATAATATACACAGTTTATTATCATTTTTTGTTAAAAGGTTTGCAGCTGCCGCTGCTGGCTGGGGAGCAATGCTCCTCCACTCCAACGGAGGGGCCGCGCCTCAGACACAGTGCTAACATCATCCGGCATGACCAGCTCTTTGGAGAGATTGTGCGTCTAATGCTACCCTGACCTTCCTCCAGCAGTGGTAATGTTCTGCTCTAGCAACAATGCACTACTGATACTGCACCCACAGTGCTCTTATGATGCCAGCCTAGTAGTGCTGTAGAGAGAAACGTTAAGCGAATCTGGAAAAATCAAATTTGTTATATTATCTCTGATAAAAAGAGACATGAAAACCCCCAGGTATTTGGAGATCCTTCCCTTGAAAATTAGAAGTGACTCTAGGAGGGAGCTTCCGGTACAATGCATCATGGGTCATTGAAGCTCCTGGCGTCTTAAAGAGACAGAAGCTTAAATGTCTCAGCTTTCCACCGTGAGCCTATCAGGCTGCACTTTCCCCTAAATAATAGGCAGGTTTTTAGCTTTTGCATATCTTATTCTTGAAAAGGCTTTTTAAGAATATATCAGTCTATATCCTGGGAATCTCTTTCCTTGGATATGCATCTGAAGGATGCTGGTCACCACATGAACACATGGGCAATGGCACACTATGTACATTATTCTGTGGACAGATGTTTAACATGTTCCAGGGTTCCAGGGTTCACGTTCTATCTGTGGAACTGTTCTAACATGTGTGACTTAGTGAAGATTCCTGTAATGCAGAATGAGGACTACAAGTGAGTAACTACAAGTGAGTGTCGCTGGTGTTGCAGGGTGCTCCTTATTAGAGCGGCTCTACACCTAAAATTGGGAACTTCCCAGAGTTTTTTTTTTTTTTGCATAATGTATGCGTCACTCTAACCCTGAAAGGGTCCTGGTTTGATATATATATATATATATATATATATATATATATATTTATATATATTTCAGCCATACTTATATTTGATTTCTATAGACAGAAGCAGCATTTGTTGTTTATGTAATGTACTTTTTCATGGCGGCTCCTCTCCATATTTGGCCGGTTATGCATTTTGTCAAACATGCTACAGGAATGAATGGCACATCCAGATGGCTAGTCTGCCCTGGAAGTCACAGCCAGGGATCCACGAAGTCGGATACATTTTCTTGAATTTCCCCCTATGTACTGCCATTCGGTTTGCATGAATTTCAAGAAAGGCAGGTAGCCTTTCTTTAGATCAGTAGAGACAAGGTACTTTGGTACAGCCGATCACTCGCCCCTGTTGCTGCAATGTCCAAAGCCTGCCTGTCCTGGCTCCCAGGGTCCCAGGTCCATGGCTGCCTTCCAACCCTTTCCTTCGAGCCTGCCTTCCCAGAGGGCAGGCAGGGGTGTGAAGCTGACATCCCCCTTGCATGGTCTCCTGCTCAAGGATGGTTTAGCCATCACTCAACTCTGATAGATTGGGCACACATTGTCTATTTAGGGATGGACTGTTTGGCTAGGATCAGCTATTGTTTCAAGCAAAGAGCTTCCAACCTGCCTGGATTGTCCAACACAAGGGTCTGCCTTTTGTGGAGGCCATCTAGTAGAGCAAATACCAAGCAGCCTGGAAACTTGAGTCCTCTTAGTTGTCTGGCTAGAGTGGATGGGGTCAGATGATGCAAGTCCTAGATGCCACCACAGTCCAGGCCACCCACACCTAAATGTAGCACATCTCTATCTACCACATTTCAACAGCAGTTCAGAACAACTGTTCCGTAGGGTATCCCAGCCTCCCAGTCCAGCACCCATGTGCCTCACTGAAGCTGCACATCAGCCCACCTCTCCATTCCGTTGATATGGAGCAGGCTTCCTGTGTGACTGTCCTGTCTCCCCAGCTCACTGGAGGCCACAAAGGGCTCCTGCAGCAGGCTTCAGACGGGTGTTAAGGTTGGTCTGAGACAGGCATCAGCTGCAAGTCCCATGCAGCAGGTTTAGCTACTGGTTGATCCTGGTAGTAGCACATCACATTGGTAGATTGTATATCCATGGTCCACACAGGGGGATGTAAAGTGGCTATCCTCATGAGTAGGTATATGGTCAAGAAGCATATGATAAGTATTTAACTTGAATAGAGGGTGGGAATGGAGTTGGTGATTGGAAGAGCGACAGATCTAAGCTTCAGATTCAGTTTATAAGGGGTTAATATGTTGCAAGGATGCCGGATGATAAGCTCTCAGGTAGTGATATACATGATGTATATGTATTCCTGGAATCTCAAGTATGTGCTCCTTTGTGTGGAATCCAGGTAAAGATCAATGAATGGTGACTGGATGTTATGGAATATGTCTAAGTTATCTTGCCATTTATAAATGAGATGCTCATAGGAGGCTATCTCGCACATTTCTTGTAACCATTCCTCATATGTGGGTAAGTACGGTACTTTCCAGTGCCTCAATATACATATCTTGCCAGTGGTCATAGCTGGGGCTTATAGGTGATGTTTGTGTCCCGTCAATGTGAGTGAGTCTGCTGTATCATGAACAAGACCATTTCCATTTCATAGTTAAGGGTAAATCTAATTTGTCTCTCAATGTGTACCCAATTTGAGACCAGAGGCAGCTTATATCTGGGCAACAGTGGAGGATGTCTGCTGTATCACATCCTGATTGGTAGCACCCTCAGCAATTAGAATGGGATAAGAGGCCTGCTGTCTGCAGTTTATGGGGTGTCCATTACCATTCTTGGAGTGACTTAAAGAGGCACAATTTCATTCTGGATTCTTGCATCCCCGTATCTAGGTTCTCTATGATGTTCTATGATGTTCTCCCAGTCAACCTCCACGTAGAGAGGGTTAGTGCAGTTTGTAGTGTAGCTGTTGAACTATCATGTTATAGGACCCTGACATTACCCCCTTGTACACACCCTAGTGTCTCAAGTATTGGTGAATGGGGGATTCAGGTACTTCTCCTGGCTGTGCTCCTAATAGGTTGAGACAATGTTTAAGTTCAACAAATTGCCATTTCTGGTTTGAGAGAAAGTGAATTTCTGTACAGACTGTTTCAAAGGTTTTGAGTTTCCCTTGAATTATCAACTGATTAAAGGTGAGTATGCC
The DNA here is from genome assembly GCF_031143425.1 of Pleurodeles waltl. Taxonomy (NCBI): domain Eukaryota; kingdom Metazoa; phylum Chordata; class Amphibia; order Caudata; family Salamandridae; genus Pleurodeles; species Pleurodeles waltl. Next base: position 1,173,867,132 of record NC_090439.1, read on the forward strand.
TGCTCTTTGCCATGTTGCCAAATGGATGAGTAGCGCTCCTTTTGATATGCTTGCATTGGCCTATGTCAGTGCATCTTATGTTATGTATCATATTATGCTGAGTTTATTTGTGCCTTATTAGCCAATAAGGTATTCTGGTGCTTTAAGGTGTTTGGGGCAAGCCTAGCTGGCCTTACTCAAAGAGCCAGGCTTCAAGAGTGATGTATGAGAAGGCATAGACTCCTGATCTGCTTTTGCACTGTGTTGCACGTGTGCTACTGAGAGTCCCGCTGAGCAGGGGTGTCTGGTGGGTTGGTGGATCTGCACATGACTATTCAGGTTGGCTGCATCTGTGTTTAGTAGTGCTTTGTACACATGGTTGAGGATCCTAAACTCTGCTCACTTATGTATAGGAAGCTAGTGTAGTTCCCTTAGGTGTGGTGTGACACGAGACCAAGGTGGGAGGTGATGACCAATATGACTGCTGCATTCTGGGTGGTCTGAAGCCTTTTGTAAGTTGGTTGGTGATTTGCGCATAAAAGGTGTTCCTGTAGTCCCATTTGATTGTGATGAGGGCTTAGGTGTCAGATTTTCCTGTTGTTGCTGGGTAGCCACTTAAATATGTTTTGCTTGTCCCTTTTAAGTTTGAGGCAATTGGACTTCAGTCAGGTGGTCATTTCGGTCAAGCTGAAGTTGTTTCTGGTGCTGGGTATTTTGTCCAAGAAAGACAATAACAGTTCTGTGTCATTGGCTCAGGTGAGTATGTTGATGTGTTCACAGAAGACATCTGCCAGAGATGACATGTAGACGTTGAAGAGTATTGAGCTGAGTGAAGAACCTTGCAGGAGTCCACAAATGAGTTTCCAGGTTCTTGAGGAGTATGGTGGCATGTTTACTGTTCATGCTCTTCCTGTTAAAAGGTTCAGATCTACTGGAGGGCTGGTCCTTGTGTGCTGGCCCTGTGAAGTTGTCTGATCAGGATGGGATGGTTGACTGTATTGAAGTCTGCAGAGAGGTTGAGTAGAATGAAGTCTGCGGTTTCTCCTCTGTCAGGATCATCTAAATGTCATCTGCTGCTCTGATGTGGGCCATCTCTATACTGTGGTTTGGCTTAATCCAAATTGTGTGGTGTTGAGGACCTGGTGGTTTGCGAAGAGGTCGGTGAGGTATCTAAAGATGACGTTTTGGGGGATTTTGGCTGGATATGGCAGGAGGGAGATCAGTTGATGGCTAGTGAGTTTGGCTGGATCTGCTGAGAGCTTCATCAGGCAGGTAATGACAGCTGCAGGCTTCCAGACTTCCGGGAAAGTGTCTGTGTCGATGTAGGAATTGAGGAAGGGTATGAGGGCTTAGCAGGTGGGATAGAACACTTGACGAAGGCATGTTGTGGGCGAGGATCTGATAGGGTCCCAGAGTGGATAGGCTTCACGATTGTTGTGGTTTCCTCTGTGGTGACATGGTTCCATGATGTCAGGGTCTTGCATTTGTCTGATACCGGAAGACTCATTCCAAGGTTGATGGGGTCCAATTGTGGGTTTAAGTTAGTGTAGATAGCTGTGATTTTGTTGTAGAATGAGTCTGAAAGGTTGTTGCACAGTTTTTGGGATGTGATGTTGCTGATGGTTGCTGATGGTGTGATGAGGTCCTTGATGATAGAAAAGATGTCTTTGCTGCTGTTGGAGCTGTTATTAATGATTTCAGCATGGGCCTTCCTGTTGTTTTGTAGAATTTGCTGGCATCTTGGGAGATTTGAATACATCCTTGTCCGATTCTTATCGGCTCACTCTCCACCTTCCTTTTGGTTGCTTACAGTGCTATTTATTCATTCTGAGTTCATTCGTTTACCAGCTGGGGTGCATTTACATTATTGCTACTTGGCTTATTTTCTGAGAGGCTATGATCTCAGTGTAGGCAGTGATCCAGTTGTTGAAGTTGTCAGTGTTGCTGGATAGGTGGTCTGTGTGCTCTGGTTGGCTTTTGTGAAGAGTGGAAGCCCAACCCACCTCAGATATGTTGTTCTAGTGTTGGCAGTCAGGTTCTATTGTGCTGGTTCTTCTGTGTTGAGGAATGTTGACAGAAACTGACAATAGTGTGGTTGGTCCACATGACCGAAGTGAGTGTGTTGAGCATGATACATTTGAATGGGATAAAAACAGGGACCGCAATATGCCCAGAGGCACAGATATAATGTAATGTTGATTTGTAGAGCGCATACTTGTCAACCGTGAGGGTATCTAGGAACTGAATAGGTGCTGGCTATGAAAGCAGGTTCAGGTGAAGAGACAGGTTTTCAGTTTTTTGTGGAACTCCATAAGAGACATGGCTGTCCTAATGTGCTGGGAGTGGTCGTTCCACGATTTGGCTGCCAAGTAAGCAAAAGTCATGCCTCCTATCTTACTTTTATGGATGCGGGTTAAACACAAGTGAGGCTGATGGGAGGTTCCTAGTAGGTTGCTGGCAACGTAGTCGGTGGTTGAGGTAGGTGGGGCCCAGTTTGTACAGTGCCTTGTAGGCAAATGTGAGTATCTTAAGCTGCCAGCAATTTTGTGAATGGGGAGCCAAGGAAGTTGTCGGAGATGAGGAGTGATATGCGTGCGGAGAGAAAGGTTCAGTACTAGTTTGTTGGTGATGTTTTGTATGGTCTGCAGCTTGTACTGCAGGTGTACAGAGGAGATGCAGCAGTAGAGGGTGCTGCTGTAGTCCAGTCTGCTTGTGAAGTGGGCCGGGTGGGGGGTCTTTCTGGTGTAGAGAGGGAGCCATTTGATGATTTTTCTGAGTATGCGGAGTACATGATCACAGGCAAAGGCATTGATCTGATATCTCATGGTGAGGTTGGTGTCCAAGTTGATGTCCAGGTTTCTGGCCTGATTCGAGGGTATGGGGGTGGGGTCTAGTTCTGTGAACCAGAGTGAGCTGCCGAATATCAGAACTTCTGTCTTATCAGCGTTGAGTCTGAGGCAGTTATCTCCCACCCAGTTGGCCATGTTGGTCATGCACATTTTAATCGTGATTGTCTTCTAAGAAGCACAGAATGAGTTGGGTGTCATCGGCGTAAGAAATGATGTTGAGTCTGTGGGTCCGAATGATGCTTGCTAGAGGAGTCATGTATACATTGAAGAGAGCAGGGCTGAGTGAAGAGCCTTATGGGGCTCTGCAGGTGAGTTCTCTGGGTTCCCTGCAGGTGAGGTCTGTGGGTTCTCAGGTGAATGGCGGGAGCATATTCCTTCGCTTTCCTCTGGTCAGGAAGCAGGCTATCCACTAGGACTATGAGAGCTGGTACTTTGATTCTGGTTTCGTGGAGTTTGAAGATGAGTGTGTGGTGGGAAACTGTGTCAAAGTCAGTGGAAAGGTCCAGGAGGATAGGTACAGCAGTCTGGCCTTGATCTAGTATGGTGTGAATGTTGTCTGTCATCTGCTGCTCCAATGAGGGCAGTCCTGGTGCTTTGAATAATGTGAAAGCCTGAATGTGAGCTGTCCAGAAGTTTGTATTGTTTAAGGTAGTGGGAGAGCTGACAGTTGATTGCCATTTCTATGACTTTGGCTGGAAGGGAAGCAGGGAGATGGGTTGGTAGTTGCTGAGAATTTCAGGGTCCAAGGATAATTTCTTGGGATGCGGGGTGACTTTGGCATATTAGATAGAGGTGTTGATAAAGGTTTTGAGTGCCATGCTTATCGTGGGTCTGCCCCCAATGTATGGATGCCATGATGGCTGCTGTGTCTTTGTTGGTTAGCGGGTTCAGCTCCATGACAGGGGTGATCTTAGTGGGGGTCGGAAGTGAGATAGGGAGGATAGGGTGTGGTTGAGGGTCGATGTTCCTGTCAATTGTAGGTATCTCGTCATTGGAGTTCTTGTGACGGGGTGATGGAGTTGTAGGTGGTTGCAGGATGGGTGAATTCCTTCATGATGATGGCACAAATGTCTTGGAGTCTGAGGTTTCTGAGGTTTTCAAGGAGTGTGCTGCGTTGGGGTCGGTCAGGTCTTCTCTGTGAAAACTGACATATCCTAGGGAGATGTGGGTGGAGGAGTCAATCAGTGGGGTGACAAATTCCAGGAAGTTGCTGTTGAAGTTGGGTCAGAGTCCTGGTGATCGGTAGACTAGGGTTCTGATCAAGAGGAATATAGATGTGATTTGCATTTTGAAGTTGAGGGATTCCATATAGTCAGTTCAGCTTTCCATATAGGTGGTGCAGCTAACGGAGCCCTTGAACCCTGCTGTAATTCCTCCTCCGGATATGAGTCAGCAGCTTTGCTTGACAATCTTGTGATTGGTGGGGATGGCGGTGACAATGTCTAGTGTTGATGCTACGGTTAGCCTTGCTTCGACTAAAGAAAGAGGTTCGGGTGGCAATGTCCAGCAGGTCCCAGATCTATGTGACATGTTTGCTGTACGATCAATTGTTGAGTAGCATGCATGATATTGAGTATTAGAATGTGGTTGGTGCACAGATGCTTAGATGTGTGGGGTGGTGGATGCTGTCTGTCTGCTGTGGTGGATGTGGGGGTGCAGGTAAAGCAGGTCAGGGGAGGACCATGGTTTCTTGCACTGGGTACGGTCCAGAAATGGTACAGGTGCAGACTACCCTTGTCATGCCTTCAGCACAGGCGGAGAGTGCAGGGTATGGTGGGCTGGACTCAGACAGGCATGGGAGGCAGTAGAGGGAGGGAGCAGGAAAAGGTGTGTGGTGAGGAGCAGGTAAGGATCAGTAAGGAGCAGAAAAGGTGGGAACAGTGAAAAGAGGGCACAAAACAGGGCAGAAATGTAAAGAAGAATAGGAGAAAAGCAATTAAACTAACTGGTGCAGAACAAGGAAAGTGAAAAACAAGGGCACAAAACAAAGCAAAAAGGCAATGAAAGAAGAGGTCAAGAGCATTGAAAAATACTGGCAAAAAGATGAGAGAAAGGCAAAAACAGGAAACAAAATTGAGGCAAATGAAATGAGAAAATAAGTGAGAGCAGGGTCCAGAAAAGGCAGAGGCAATGAAAACAGGGCAGAGTATAAGCGGAAAGGCAAAGAAAAACAGTTGAAAAACAACGAAAAGTACTGGCACAAAATGAGGAAAGTCAAAAAGAAGAGCACAAATTTGAGGTAAAAAGGCAAAGATAAGCACAGGAAAAACAATGAAAAAAACAGACACAGAGAGAAGTCAAAACAAGGGCACAAAGCAAGGCAAAAAAGCAAAGAAATAACAGATGAAAAGCAAGGAATGAGAGAAAGGCACAAAAACACAAAAATGAGGCAAAATAAAAATAAATAAGAAAATGGGTGAGAGCGGTGATGACAAAAAAGTAGAGAAAGCAGAGATGTGAAGGGCACAGACTGAGAAAGAAGCAATGAAGAGAAAGAGAGTGAGATGGAGAGAAAAAGGAGCAAGATTGTAGACTTTTTTTTATTATTTAGTCAGGTGGAAATAAAATGGCCACCAGTGGTATATAAAATGTCATGCATTTTCTTAAATTAGCATCCGTAGAAATGTTTAAAGCTATTCTTGAAGCTTGCTTGAAAAGTAGTTCTTTTTAGTTTAAACGGATGGAGCAATAGCTACCCCTAGCGTACAAATGCAGTAAGGAGCTTGATGACGTAATTTACTAAAGATGACTGTTTTCATTGCTAAATGTTGCTAATACTTGTTCTGTTCCTCGAGGAGATGGTAGCAGTACTGATTTGTTTGGAGTTTTCTTCCTCATGTCCAAGGTCCTGTCGGCCGAAGACAATGCTGTTGTAGATGAATTCGGAAGAGAGGCACAAGAATGTATAAAAGTTACAGATGTCAATTGTGGAATAATCCAGTCATGTTTTAATGTCCTAATAAAAGTATAACAGTTTAGAGATTTGCCTAAAACCTAATTGGTTCCCCGAAGGTGGTCTGTTTGACACCCCTTGTTTCAGCCAATGAGAAATTATCTATTTTGCTATAAAAAGTTCTGTCATTTCCGTATTAAGGAGAGGAGAAGAGAAGAGATTTTAGATTTTGGGAGTATTGGAGAGTTGTTATCGTTCTGGATATTAGAGGTTTTGATGTAAAGTCTGAACCTTGTCCTATCTTTGCTGATTGGTATCTTGGGGGTCGTTTATGGATTATTAGCTGGTTCCAGACCTGGGAGGATTCCTTGGGGGGTTCTGCTAAGCAGATCTTGACGGTGTCCCCTTGCTGAAGTACCTTGCTGTAGATCCCCAGGCTAGGTGATGTATAAAAAGGACTAATGCTTGCCTTTTGTTTTTCAGGTACCAACTGCAACTGCTCATTGGTTTAAAAGTATATTAATTAATGTTGCGTAACCCAAGTTAGTATGTTTTCTCTAAATGCGTGTTACTAAATTCTGTTAACATGACGCCCAACATGTCAATGCTAGTTAGGATTTAGAGAGGGTATTTTCCCATTACCCATTCATAACTTGTGTTGATGTTCTTTGATTTTTGTAACAAATGTATTCTATTTCTTCAAAGATTCTTGTGTTTTTGATCTGTGTAATCTTGCTTGAGGTGATTTGTGTAGTGGCTTTGAATAAACTCAGATATTTGGTCATAATTTGCCACTGATGGCTTTATATGTGTTTCCCTTATGCTTGAGAATTATTTTCGTGACCCTAGCTTTGTTAATATAGGGTGATGCATTTGAACCTTCTTAATAAACCTGTGTGGTTATTACGGTTTGCACAGCCGAATGGTGTTTATATTATTATGATTGATGTGGTTCTAATATGACTACACGTTCTATCCTTGTCGGTTCGGTTCATTGACCTGGGCGTGTGGGATTTCACTATCCATGGTGGGTAAATGATAGCTGGGATCTGTCCGCGCTGCAGCACCAGCCAGATGTGTCTTGGTTCCAGTGGTATACTGAGCATGGGTCCCACATCCGGACATACTTTTGCTGTACATGAAACACGCTAAAGGTGATGGGGGGAATGTTTACAATAAGTCTACTGTTGTAAGTTGTTCAGGCTAGCATTTCAACCCATCACTGTTTTGTTCACCATGCCACCTAGATACTGTCCCACCTTCTCCCCCTGCTTCTAATGTCCCACCATGAGTCTATAGAGTATTTACTTCTTTCTTGCCTTCTTCAGTTGCCACCTGGCCTCCTCAGTTGGGCTCTCAGAATATCTCCTCTCAAGGGTTTTTACCTCTAAGGCAGACTGCTGAACCACTTTTCATTCATTGGCCAGAGCTACATCCTAGACAATAGATGTGGCACCAAGAGAATTTGCACAGAACCCAGAGATCCTTTATATCTTGAAAATGAATGGTCATTTGAGATGGACCTTTTCTGGGGGTGCTTTGTGGTGTAACATTTTAGCCTCAAGCAGGCATGGTTTCCTCATAGATTTATTAAGGTTCCAATCCACAATTATCTAGACTGGTGCATGGTCTGTGACAAAGCCCTCTGGGATCATACATTGCAATATTAGTAGGGTTGTTGGTTCAGAGTAAATATTGTAATCTTGACTGGGAGCAACGGATTGGAGATAGAAATGAATATACTTGTCTGCTGGGTACAAGATTCTAATTTTCTAAGATACCCTGGTCCTCCAGAATGTCTCTCAAAAGCACCGTAAAAGAGTTATTGGCTGTGTCAGGTGGGCCAGCCAGGTGTTGAATTATGTCTTGTGCCAAGTTCCAGTCTCCCTCCCAAAATCATGTGAGTGGTAGCAAGCTCTGGTTTGAAGAGGTTATCTTATTACCAATTGATGTCAGTGGAATGATCACTGATCACTTTGCTCCGGTCTCAATTTAACAAACACATATCTCCCTTCATCAACTTCACATGACTGTATGACCTTTGATCCTTTCCGGCTGGCGCACGCATTCCAAATAATCCCAATCTCTCTGACAGGCTGTGATTAAAGGAGGGATTACTTTCCTGTGATAGACCGAGTTTCCAGGGTGACCTCAGGCACCTTTGGTGCTTGCGTGCAGTAAAGGCTTATAAGTGGACTCAAGCTTGCTTGATAAAGCAATTTACAGATTGTGGTTGGCAGCAAATTTGAAGGCATGATTGTTTTATGGTGAATTTTGGAAGGTATCTGCACCCTTCTGGGTTTTACCTTTGCCTTTTCTTGGCTTTGACGTGATGATACCATGGTACATTGTGAACCCTGCCATTACTATTGGGGTGCTTCCTAAACAAACATCTCGTCCTGGTGATGACCCATTTTGAATAAATTTTGTAGGTTGGTTCGAAACATCGACATAAGTAGAATGTGGACTACTTTTAAAGCTGCTAGTGGATTTTTGACACATGTATTATGGGTGTTGCATAGAAGATCACATGATCCTTTAGCCATATTTGTATATATCGTTTTGTAAATAACACTGGTGCACTTTAGACTCACTTTACACACCTGCACTGTACCGTCACTTATGAGGAGCACCTGAATTATGAAAACAAAAGTAGTTTTGAATTCGAATTTTTGATAAGTTTTGTTGGTTTGTTTGAAATAAAGTGTATGAGTTACTTTACAAACCTTCCCCATGTGGAGCGTTTTGTACTATTTGATCACTGCTGGAGAGGTCAAGGGCTACACTTTCCCCGCAGTGACCCCTTTCTTGTTATAAAATGACTGTATTGCCATAGATGGGACATGTTTTCCCAATAGAATGGCCACTCTTAAGTTTATCAGCCTGCAGACATGACAGGCGCGTCTCCTGTAGAAGAGCTGCTTGTTTAGATACCAGGTACAATAGTATTTTTTTCTGTTGATATAATTTTTTAGAACATTCACATTCAGGAAATTATTGAGTGGCTTGGTTGTCATTTCACAGTAAAGTGAGGGAGAGGCTGGGAGTTGGTCTTTACCACGCATGCCTTTACAACGAATTTCATTATAAAATCATACTTAATAAAGGTATATTTGGTAACGCCAGGCGTGGATGTGTGACACAACCCCCTGACCCGTTTGCCCCACCCTAAAACCTACCCTGTCCTAAAAAAACAACCCCACTCTGTCCTAAAAACTTCCCCCAACTCCTGCCTGCCCTAAACCCTAAAAGCTACCATGTCCTGTCCTAAATTCTACCCTGCCCTGTCCTAAAAACTACCCCAAACCTAAACCCTACCCTGCCCAAAAAACGACCCCACACTACCCTAAACTACCCGAACCTATCATAAAATCTACCCTGCCATGTCCTAAAAACTACCCGACCCCCGTCCTAAACCTAAAAACTGCCCCACACTATCCTAAAAATAACCCCAACACCCCCTGACTGAACCCTAAAACCTACCCCACCCTGTCCTAAAAACTACCCCGACAACTGACCCCTTACCCTAAACCATAAAACCGACCCTGTCCTAAAAACTCCCCCACCCTGTCCTAAAAACTACCCCGATCCCCACCCCCACCATAAACCCTAAAACCTACCCCACCCTGTCTTTAAAACTACCCCGACCCCCAACACAACCCTAAAACCTACACTGTCCTAAAAACTACCCCACCCTGTCCTAAAAACTACCCTGATCCCCTGCCCTAAACACTAAAATCTACCATTCCCTGTTCCCAAAACTACCCAGACCCCCTGCCCCACCCTAAAACCTACCCCATCCTGTCCTACAAACTATCCCGCCCTGTCCTAAAAAATACCCTGACCTCCCTCCCCCCGCCCTGAACCCTAAAACCTACCCCACCCTGTCCTAAAAACTACCCTAACCCCCTGCCTCTGACCTGATCCCTAAAACCTACCCCACCCTGTCTTAAAAACTACCCGACCCTTCAACCCCACCCTTAACTCTAAAACCTACCCCACTCTGTCATTAGAAATCCCCCCACCCAACCCAGCCCCACTTACCCGGCCACTGCATTGCTTTTCTGGCTAGTCCTCCTGTGTGCCTGAACCACGCAAATGCATGGTGCCTTAACAACGCATTTGCGTGGTTCAGGTACAGGATGGTTCAGGGCAAGCATGGTAACGCTTGCATGGTTACGGCCTGCGTGGTTCTGGCACATTGTAAAGGCCTTGGTTGGCTTGGTTGTCGCCTCTCTACCTGGTGAGATTTGTTCACGTGTCTCAATGAGTAGTAGTTTAAAACATGATCAGAGCTCAAAGGGCATTGATTTGGAGTGATGGTCTCAGTACAAGTGTGTACCAGTGTCTGCACCTTTCCCTGGACTGGGTCTTATTTCTCAGTGGTCTCCACTGACCCACAGGGAGACTCCTCTTTGCTGAGAGTTATTCCTTGTGGTGGTGAAGGACCTGTGTGCGTGTAGGCATATGTGAAGAAGGAGTATTGGGAGGTGAGTAGCTGGGAGGGTGGTATGTGTGGGAGTGGGACGCCTTGTCCAGTTTCAAAACATATAACATCACAATAAACAGGCCGTCTAGCAAGACTGGATATTGCCAAGGATGAAAAAGCCACTGGGAAGGCAGTTAAGCTGTGTATTTTAAGGTTCGATTAGATGATACTCTACTGTACATGGTAACAACCTATGGGGATCCACGTGGAAGTTTATTTATCCAGTGAAATGACAGGTTTAGTTGCGGTTCTAGATGTGTCTGAGGACTTATCTGGTGTGATCTCTTCCATAGGCTTTATCGCCTTGTCTCATTCTGTTGACTTTTTAAAAGGTTGGTCTTATTGCCTCCCCAATTGTTATGAGGCCTAGTTGCTCCTTTTGGAAGATTTTTTATTTATTTGCACTGATGGCTGTGCTGTGTCCATGCTTCGTCAAGTCTGTCTCAGAATGTTGCCAGTTCCTCTGGGCAGTTATAGTCTCAAGATCTACCATCCAAGTGTATTCACGGTGTTGCTAGTTCTAAAAGGCCATACTTAATGTCCCATATTTTTAGTTTTAGCCTAAGGTAAAGGAAGATCTTTTGCTTTGCATTGGTTTTTACTGAGACAGCTGCAATTTGGACATTGTTACCTTCCCAGTCATATGGTACATATTTGTTAACCACTGTTAGAATCTGTCGTGTTTGTTCATGTTGGAGGAGATGTGCTTGGGCCTGTCTGTGTTTTTCTTGGGTGGTATCTGGGCCTGGACTCTGTGTGCCCTCTGACGTTCTGAAGGTGGAGAATAAGTCAGTCCTGTAGGGTGTGGTTAGAGGTTGATCAGGAAATCTTTTGTGTTGTCTTGCTCAAGTTTTAGTGATATTCCATAGAATCGAACATTGTCATGTTGGGCCCGGTCCTCTAGTTCAATCACTTTCTGCTTGGGATACCATGCATCAGGGCCCCTAGGTATCGCCCCGCTCCAGTTGACATTCCATCATAGTTATCTTCTTTTCACGTCCATCCACCTTATAGCAGAAACATCTCTTTTCTGAGTTAGTTTAACTTCCATCCTGTAATCCGTTGTCATCCCTGGACCCCAATCACACTTCCACCACAGACATTTATTTGAGAATGATCTCTAGTGAGACTTCTAATCCTGCAGATGTGACTGTGGAGTTGTTGTTTTAACCCCCGGGTCCCTACGATCTTGGTGGAAGGAAGCTATTGTGAGGTCTTGCCTGAGGCCATCATAATGTTATATCTTTGGGGGGATGATATGTTGCCCACTGGATAGTCCTGCTTCCAAGTTGCAGCCTTGCCCTGAGAAACATTGGACTGCTGGAAGTCCCAATGGGGCCCTTATAATCTTTCATCAGAAGGGGGCGGTAGCGTATGTGTAGCCCAAGTCACATTACATGGTCTATTCAGTAGGTCTTCATTCCTTAAGGTCTTTAAGTCCAGGGTGGGTTGGACCACAAGTGGCACCAGGTTAGTGTATGATTTAGCAGGAGGTAGGGAAAAGCCCTTGGGGATAGAAGCAGGGAGGCCCTGTGGCGCACATTGATGAGTGATCTGGTAGGGCCTAAGTGGAGTGGGCTATTAAGGCATGGGGGGTGCCAGTCTGGTTCCCTAACTGCGATGGTACTAGCTGTCACACTGGAGATGAATAAGTTGTCAGGTAAGTAGATGGGACCCCATGATAGATGCCACCAGAAATGAGGACCTAGGGAAAAGGGCTCCTTGGTCTGCAGTGATATGTTATAGCATGGGTGAGATGCATGCCCACCCCACAGTTCTGTAGTTGTTGAGTGGATGGACAGGGTGACAGAAGCATGGGGGCCTCAGTGCTGTATCTCTGGAGTCAGGAGTCTTCTTGAAGCATCTCAGTGTTTGTTGTGTGAGCTCTCTTCTCCAGCGTACAAACATCAAAGCTAGCTCGCAAATCCCCAAAGAGAATGCGTGGCAAGGAGAGCGGGTGGGCACTTACCCACAGTTTCCAAACCTCTGTGGTACAGAAATATGATAAATCAGCCATTTCTCATGTTCCTCCTTGGGTTCTGATTCTATTCCGTCTAGTGAGGAAGTGTTTTGCACACTAACTGAGGAGGATGCTGGTGGCAGATCTCCCAAGGGTTTTCAGGGCTCTACTCAGAAGCAGCCCATTGCCTAACTAACACTTTAAGTGCGAACCCTTACACAACAGTAGCTGTCCATTTCCAAATCACTATGATCTTTTGCACCTCATACCCCTTTGTCCCACAACAACTTACACATAAAAAGAAACATCTCCAACATCATTCACATACAATCTTTCTGTATTACAGCGGAGAGTAAATAATTGCAGATCTGGGTATTTTAGGATGGGCTTCTTATGTAGCTCACACTGACTACAACAAAGAATACTCCAGAGTGGTGCAATGTGAGACAGTACATAAGCAATTGTTTATACCTGAAATCCCAATCGGAGGCATTTCAATCGTTACAGTATCCTTTTTAGCAGATCGAGATGAAGATGAACACTAAAAGGAAATAAAAAAGTTGAAGATATTTAAGTTTTTACTTCACATCTAGAGCCTCCATCACATCTGTAATTCTCCTTCATCCAGAACACCCAACACCCCAATTACTCTTGACACCCCTTGTTTCTGCCATCAAATCACGTTTTGCATTTATGTCACATTACACACCTCTCACACCATGACCCAGCTCACCCCTCACATCTGGCATCCCTCTCAACACTAAACTTGAAATCTGGAATACAGATTAGTCCAATGCTCCTATTACATCCAGCATGAAAATAACCATGTGCACCCTTTGTATCCAACAGGTTCCCAGTTTTGGCACCTGCTCACATACAAGCCCCCTCTACAAGAAACACATGATGGGATACAGATACTACTTCTCACTCAAAAGCAGCTCACCCAGTCAGTTGGATGACCTTCAGTGTGGTTACGGGTAGAGAAAAAGTTGCAAGAGCCATGAAGTGACAAGTTGACATGTAATACCTGTACCCTGCTGGTAGCCCTTACTAGAGTGAGTGATAAACCCTAAGTGCTGCCCCGGAGAGTCTATGTGCTTTAGAAGCGGCCAAGAGAAGCTGCAACAGAAACTGAGACTTCAAAAATGTTTAGATGTCTAGAATTTCATTGGGACCTTGCGGCAAAGGTATTTGATTTTGAGTGGACCTCTGTAGATATATCTTCAGGCTTGCCATGCTGGAGGATCCTGAGCTCCATTAAAATGACTACGTTGAAAGGTCGAAAGCTTGACCAGGAAGAGGTATGAAAAGGATCCAGCCAATAGGGCAACTGTGGCATCAGCTAAATATTAATTTCTCCCACTATAAGCTTTGCATGTCAAAATCAAAGGCCTCTGTGAGACCTCATTCAATGGCCATCAACACTTGGGAAGACTTCATCAGATATATCCCTCAGTTTTGTCCTGCTGGAGGATTTTGACTTCCATTTTCAGAGAATGAGTCAGAAGTTACATTTTTGACTGGTTCGACCCTCTTAGTGAACACATGCTCGATCGTTGTTGGCCTGATATCACAACTAGGTCTTGTTCCTCCGCACGCATTGACTTCTACTTAGTACTACTACCTCGTTATCCACACCAGGCACTACCTTGGGTGGTTTTCTGCAGTGGGAGGTCAGGGTGATTAGTAAGGAGATTGACCTGGCTGAACAACATTTACTCCTCACCCCTTGATTTGCAGACTTTGCCTGAGGTAATCTCTATTGATGAAGTCCCTGATCTAAGTATGTCAGAGGGGAGGCCAGGAACCTCTGACACTTTAACAGGCACTGATAGTACGCCAGCTGAGGAACCCATTTGGCACTTTCAGGTCATACAATTCCAACCCAAGATTTATCCTGCTGGTGCTAAGACAAGGAGTTAAGCAGGAAAAAAAAGAGGGGGGGCTAAATTTAAGAGATAGTGCTCCAGCCCTTCAACTCTATTGCAAAGCCCAGCCCCAATATAATGAGGGAAGATGGGGAAGGAATCCCTGAGTTAAAGGAGGATCTTTGTAACAGAGTTGTAGCATCTTTGACATCTTTGACATCTTTGACATCTGATTTTGGCCCACCTAAAGAAAATAGAGAAAATACTGGCTAATCTGAATCTTACCCTCGCCGTGCATCCGCCTACCGCAGTGCCTCCTACTGACCCCCAAATGGCCCGCTTGTTACCTAGCCCATTGCCTGCACCAGCAGAACCTACCACTTCATGTAATGAGTCATTGGATCAAGTAAGGGGGGCAGGAGTGAGTTCAGGGAGAGGGGAATCAGATCCCAAGGTAGGCCATAGAGGGCAAGAAAAGTCTTTGGAGCAAGCTAATGGGCCTTCTTATACCCTGGACCATAGGACATACAACTTCTAGTAGCTTTTTCCCATGGCGCTTCCTATATTGTAACTGCTCCCACAGGCCACTCCTTTTGTTCTGGTTCTTAAAGGTGGGGAGGGGCTGTTCTAGTTTAATTGATTTTATCCTACATTCGGAAAACTTAAGAGAATGGGCAAACGATTATATCCTATCAGATTCTCCCTTTAGTAATCATAGGTGAATAGCCATATCAATTCACTGCGTTTTCTTTGCAAAGAGACAGTTGGAGGTAAATCCATTACTAACATTAAAAGGGTGATTATGAGTTGGGCAAAGGATGATAATGATCTTTTTTTATCTGCTTTAATTGTTCAACGTATCCTGATGTCTTGTTGTGCCTTAATGAAAATAGTAATATTGAATGTAGGGTTACTGAGCTATTCAATAACTTTGATAGAATCTGTGGCACAGTACATGAGAAGCTCACAGTCACAATTAGATCTAATAATAGGAAGCAAGTAAAATGGCTTGACTGAAATTGCACAAAGGCTCAAAATCATCTGCTGGGAGCACTTAAAGTAGTCCCTAGAAATGTAAAGTTGGTACATTAGTGCCTGAAGGCATAGAATAAATCGTTAAGGGCCCGGAAAAAGTAGTAATCAGTGAGGAAGCTTATCCTACCTTACTATTGGCTAGTAATCAGCGAGGAAGCTTAACATACCTTGCCCTTGGCTAGTGAGCTTAAGGATAATAAAACCTTTTGGCGGTCGGTAAATCACAACTATTTTGAGAAAGTCCAGTGGTTCGGGCTCGAAACAATGATTTTACCCGCAGACTGGGTCACTCCCTTTACTCTTTTATATTTAGTTCCTACCTTTTTACACAGTGGCAATTTTATCAGGAAGTTCTCCAGCTTCTTCTTCTCGATCCTAAATCTTACCCACACTTTTCCCAGGATTAGAGATAAAGTTGAGTGATGTGATGGATGAAATCAGTAGATGACCTGCGTAGAAAGCTCCTGGGCCCGATGGCACACTGGCTGACCTTTTTAAGGCAAAGATGCCTCTGTAACATCCCAAAGGCTTCTTTAACAATGGGCCCCCCAAAGGCTTAGTCCGATGTTATTATCATTTGTATTTTTAAAAAAGGCTCCAAGGGGCACCCAAAGTGCTATTGTCCAATGCTGTTGATTAATTCAACTGCTAAAATAATGGGAAGGATTTGTTGGAGCGCTTGCAAACCTGGATGAGCGAATGCAATGTGCTCTTGGAACTCCAATTTGGTTTTCGCACCTGGTCTTGGGACAGTAGAGCCGTGCCTTCAATGATATCCTTTAATAAACAATATGCATTGGCCAAAGAAGGAAAGTTGTATTTAGTATTTATGAATCTGAGTTCAGCATTTGACTCACTTAATACATCTAAGCTCTGGAGTATTCTGACAGAGCTTGGGGTAGAGGTGAAGATTGGTAACTTCTTGAGAGAACTCCACCTAGAAGTGACAGCTAGTGTGAGGTATGGCCCTGGATGGAAAACAACTGAACCCTTCAAACCTGCTAGAGATGTACACCAGGGCTGGGTTCTTGCACCATTTCATTTTTCTTTATATGTTAACAGCCTAGAAGAACAATTACTGAATCTTAATGCTCACTACCAACGAGTGGGTAACTGCAGTGTTCCGGTATTAGTTTAAGCCGATGATACAGTCCTAATGACCAGAACTGTGATTGACCTGCAGTGTCTGTGTTAATATTGGAAAAATTGGTGTTGATGCGCACCATGATACGTTCACACCTAATAAACAAAATTGCATTGCTATTGTCAATCTCCCATCATGAACTCTGAGTCAACCTCAACTCCAAAGAACGTGGTCAGGCAGACTCAGAGACCTAAGCCTGAGGCTACTGATTGACAGGTCACAGACGGGGTAGCATGTAGCTGGCAGACAAACGAGCAAATAGGAAACTCAGATTAGTCACACAGATAGGTGCAGCGACACCATAATGGTCCCTGGAGATCGGTCCCAGTAAAGGACACATGGGCGGAGGGATGCGTGCATTACCAAACACCATAAAGTCAGGTGCCACATGTAGTTAGGAACACTTAGCCAATCAGAACTAAGCATGCACAGTAACATGCAGCAATAACGTGCCATCTGGACATGTTAACCCACTGGCCTTCATTGTGTCCATGCAAAGTCGAGGCCTACCTGCATTTTTTATCAGTGACCTTCTTTATGACTCCGCGACCACTGCTCATATTCTTGACCAAGAAAGAAATGTTTGAGTTGTTTTATGGTACTCACAGAAATGAATAAAACACTGCTCAGAACAGTTGTACTCTGAAACAGTCCTCAGACCCATGTCTGTAACTGTTCTCCTGGCCACAATGTTTTATTAAACAAACTGTACCTGTTTCGACAAATGCCTCTTGTCTTTTGTTTTTTCAAGGTAAATTCACATCCAAGCAAAACAACTGCTTGACCAATTCTGTGCTTTCATGGCTAATCTGGATCTGACTGTCATTCAGGCAAAAACCCACATAATGGTCTTTTGCTCCAGAAAGAAGAAATATATTGCCTTTAGGGTGAACAGTAAAATACTTTGAACTGTTCTTATATATCCATATTTTGGGATATTTTTTTATGACAAACTTACCTGGGACTCACTGAAAAATACTAGAGCTGCTGCTCTAGCTAAAACTACAGAACAGAGAGCTTTTAACAATATACAAGGCAAAGTGCTCACAAATGCAACTTATGGGGCTGGTGTCTAGACACTGAGTGACCAATCTAGGTTGGAGAGGGTTGAAAATGGTTTTGTCAAAAGACTGTTGGCCAAAATTCCCTGACATCTACATCTGTCACACTGAAACTGGGGTAGGCAATATTAATGATATTGTTATGCTGCAACCACTTCTGTTATGGCTCAAGATTTGGACTAAGGGCCTCCTTATGAGGCTGGCGGCCAGCCTGTTGGCCCACCAACCACATGGAAAGAACACTGTGAGGCTGGCAGGCTCCTCTCAGGCCCCATTCCAAGGTTTCCACTGGGCTGACCGGAGGAAACTTTGTTTTTTTGCTGTTCATCCCAGTGGAAACTGTAAGGCGGCATTTGCCCCGGCTCCTCATGGAGCCAAGGCCAATGCCGTCGCACAGAGGGTGCCCCCAGCACCCTAGGAATGCACACTGTCTGCCGTGGCAGACTGTGCTCATTTCAAGGGAGCTGGGGAAGGGGGCCCCTGCACTGCCCATGCCATAGGCATGGGCAGTGCAGGGGCCCCTCTATGGACCCCAGCACAGGCTTTCAACCAGCCTTTTCATGGTGCGGTCCCCACCATGAAAAGGCTGGCAGAAAGTGGAGTCATGATCAGCATGGTGACGCTAAACTCAGCATTGCCGTGCCTGACCACAAACCAGACCGATGTCACCCCGTTGGTGGTCCCTAGGGGGTTCCCCCTGCCAGGGTCATAATGTGACAGTGGGACTGCCAGGAGTGCGGTCGTCCCATTACCAGCGTGAGTCTGATGGTCTAACGACCGTCAGACTTGTAATGAGGCCCTAAGTCCGAAACATCTTTTAACCGGCTATTCTTGCAGGCAGGAACAAAGCTTGAAAATTCCTTGGATCTCGTACATGTGCAACTTCATCAGCCTGAAATTACTGACCTATGTGAGACCCAGGGACCTATTAGGCCAGCTTTTTCTAAAATACTGAGGGCAATGTTTTTGGCTAAATGTACCAATGAAAGAATGCACAAAGAGGCTTGCAAGCCCCCCTTCTGGCCTATTCAGAAATCTCTACTAGACTTGGAATCAAGCCAAATCATGGGTTAGCAATTTGCACCGCAGCTTTTTGTTAACAAGGTTAAGGGCCTCATTATGAGTGTGGCAGTCCCAGTTATATTATTTAATCAATATGTTCCTCAGGTGGCTAGAATTACATTTATCAAGTAGATAATAAAAATATATATATATAACATCCCAAAGCAAATGGTATGATTGAAAGATTGAACAGAGTGTTGCAAGAAAACATACAGAAAACATACAACTTGCAAACTAATGGGAAACTCTGGAAGGTAAACCTTGTTGGAGGCTGGCATGGATTGTAGTGGGTACCAGAGGTACTTACACCTTGTGCCAGGTCCAGTTATCCCTTATTAGTGTAGAAGAGGTGTTTCTAGCAATTTAGGCTGATAGAAGGTAGCTATAGCAGGGCAGCTTAGGATGAACTAGGAGACATGCAAAGCTCCTACTATACCACTGGTGTCATATGCACAATATCATAAGAAAACACAATACACAGAAGTACTAAAAATAGAGGTACTTTATTTTTATGACAATATGCCAGAAGTATCTCAGTGAGTACCCTCAGTATGAGGATGCCAAATATACACATGATATGTGTACACAATACCAAAAATATGCAGTAATAGCAAAAGGAAGTAATGCAAGCAATGTAAATTTACAGTAGATTGCAATAGGAGCACATAGGTATAGGGGCAACACAAACCATATACTCCAAAAGTGGAATGCAAACCACAAATGGACCCCAAACCTATGTGAGCTTGTAGAGGGTCACTGGGACTGTAAGAAAACAGTGAGGGTTAGAAAAATAGCCCACCCCAAGACCCTGAAAAGTAGGTGTAAAGTGCACCAGAGAGCACAGAAGTCGTGGTAGGGGAATTCTGCAAGGAAGACCAACACCAGCAATGCAACCAAAGTGGATTTCCGGACCTGAGTACCTGTGAAACCAGGGGACCAAGTCCAAGAGTCACGATAATGTCGAGAGTGGGCAGATGCCCAGGAAATGCCAGCTGAGGGTGGAAAGAAGCTGCCCCCGGATGGTAGAAGCTGTGGACTCTGCAAGAACGAAGAGCACTAGGAACTTCCCCTTTGGAGGATGGATGTCCCACATCGTGAAAAAGCTTGCAGAGGTGTTCCCACGCAGAAAGACCACAAACAAGCCTTGCTAGCTGCAAGGGTCGCAGTCAGAGTTTTTGGGTGCTGCTGTGGCCCAGGAGGGACCAGGATGTCGCCACTTGGATGAGGAGACAGAGGGGGTGCCCAGCAAGTCAGGGAGCCCTCACAGAAGCAGGCAGCACCCGCAGAAGTCCTGGAAAAGGCACTTAGAAGAGGAGTGAACCGGAGTCCACCCGAAGACACAAAAGGGAGTACCATGACGCCGGAGGACAACTCAGAAGGTTGTGCCCTGCAGGTTAGAGTGTCAGGGATCCAGGCTTGGCTGTGCACAAAGGAAATCCTGGAAGAGTGCACAGGAGCCGGAGCAGCTGCAAATCATGCGGTAAAACAGCAATGCAGTCTAGCGTGGGGAGGCAAGGACTTACCTCCACCAAACTTGGACTGAAGAGTCACTGGACTGTGGGAGTCACTTGGACAGAGTTGCTGAGTTCCAGGGACCACGCTCGTCGTGCTGAGAGGGGACCCAGTGGACCGGTGATGCAGTCTTTTTGTTGCATGCGGTTGCAGGGGGAGGATTCCGTCGTCCCACGGGAGATTTCTTCAGAGCTCCTGGTGCAGAGAGGAGGCAGGCTACCCCCAGAGCATGCACCACCAGGAAACAGTCGAGAAGGCGGCAGGAGAAGCGATACAAGGTTGCAGTAGTCGTCCTTACTACTTTGTTGCGGTTTTGCAGGCGTCCTGAGCAGTCAGCGGTTGATCCTTTTGCAGAAGGTGAAGAGAGAGATGCAGAGGAACTCGGATGAGCACTTGCATTCGTTATCTAAAGAATTCCCCAAAGCAGAGACCCTAAATAGCCAGAAAAGGAGGTTTGGCTACCTAGGAAGGAGAATAGGCTAGCAACACAGGTAAGAGCCTATCAGAAAGAGTCTCTGACGTCACCTGCTGGCACTGGCCACTCAGAGCAGTCCAGTGTGCCAGCAACACCTCTGTTTCCAGGATGGCAGAGGTCTGGAGCACACTGGAGGAGCTCTGGGCATCTCCCCTGGGAGGTGAGGTCAGGAGAGTGGTCACTCCCCTTTCCTTTGTCCAGTTTTGCACCAGAGCAGGGCTGGGGGATCCCTGAACCGGTGTAGACTGGCTTATGCAGAGATGGGCACCATCTGTGCCCATCAAAGCATTTCCAGAGGCTGGGGGAGGCTACTCCTCCCCAGCCCTGACCACCTTTTTCAAAGGGAGAGGGTGTAACACCCTCTCTCTGAGGAAGTCCTTTGTTCTGCCTTCCTGGGCCAGGCCTGGCTGGACCCCAGGAGGGCAGAAACCTGTCTGAGGGGTTGGCAGCAACAGCAGCTGCAGTGAAACCCCGGGAGAGGCAGTTTGGCAGTACCCGGGTCTGTGCTAGAGACTCGGGGGATCATGGAATTGTCTCCCCAATGCCAGAATGGCATTGGGGTGACAATTCCATGATCTTAGACATGTTACATGGCCATGTTCGGAGTTACCATTGTGACACTACACATAGGTAGTGACCTATGTATAGTGCACGCGTGAAATGGTGTCCCCGCACTCACAAAGTCCGGGGAATTTGCCCTGAACAATGTGGGGGCACCTTGGTTAGTGCCAGGGTGCCCACACACTAAGTAACTTAGCACCTAACCTTCACCAGGTGAAGGTTAGACATACAGGTGACTTATAAGTTACTTAAGTGCAGTGGTAAATGGCTGTGAAATAACGTGGACGTTATTTCACTCAGGCTGCAGTGGCAGGCCTGTGTAAGAATTGTCAGAGCTCCCTGTGGGTGGCAAAAGAAATGCTGCAGCCCATAGGGATCTCCTGGAACCCTAATACCCTGGGTACCTTATTACCATATACTAGGGAATTATAAGGGTGTTCCAGTATGCCAATGTGAATTGGTGAAATTGGTCACTAGCCTGTTAGTAACAATTTAGAAAGCAGAGAGAGCATAACCACTGAGGTTCTGGTTAGCAGAGTCTCAGTGAGACAGTTAGTCATCACACAGGGAACACATACAGGGCACACTTATGAGCACTGGGGCCCTGCCTGGCAGGGTCCCAGTGACACATACACTAAAACAACATATATACAGTGAAATATGGAGGTAACATGCAGGCAAGATGGTACTTTCCTACACCGAGTTAACAACAGTTAACCACAGGAACCTCAGTTACTTGTTGTCATACAATAGTATCCCAATGTAAAGTCATTTCCCACAGGTCCCCCACAAGGTCATGCACACATATATTTGTCACATACATAATGACCCAACAATAAGAAATGATGGTTCAAATTTAGCTATGTTGATAGCAACATTACAATAGCCTGGAGAAGGTGACATGGAAATACCCATGTCACACTGGAAACATATCAACAATGTACATTGCACCAAGTGATATTTGTCCCAATAGAGTCAAGGATGTAGTACCACTGTTACCCAGATAGGCCACACATGTGGCATGGAATATGTCAGGGAAAGATGTCCCCAAAATACACAACACAATGTTTCAACAAGACCCAGGATAGTCACTGCTGATGTCTGGCAGCCCTTACAATGACACACTCTGAGTGCTTCAGTAGAAGCCATTAGTCCTTTGCATGTAGGAGAGATACAGAAGTTGCAAGGACTTGTAGAAAGCCCTCAACATGAATGACAATGAGAAGCAACATCACTGTCTCCATCTTGGTCAAGAAAGCCCAGGTGCCTGTCTGTGGATGAATGCCTGCACCCAAACATATGTGTCTAAACCATGACTGCAAGTCACTCCATGATACATGCCATCTGTCAGGGTACAAACCTTAATCATTACACATGTGCAGTTCACTTTTCAACATGATGCCACATCAAGAGCATAGATAAACACATTGTGGCTCTAAATTATGCTCTGTCATGTCCCTCATTGTTATTGCAGTTCTAAGTGCCAAATGACATGCTATAACACTTGAGGGAATGTGTCAGCCAATAAACAATGGTGACACATTCCTGTATGGGGCACACCGTAGGGGTCATTACAACCTCGATGGTCTTTTTACAAGACCGCCGATGAACCCGCCGTGCTGAAGACCGCCAGTGGTGGCGTTTTTTCGCTCGGCATATTATGACTGTTGCCAGCTCTCTGTCGTTTTTCCGACGGAGAGCCGCCAACAGCCATAGTGACGGCCGGCGGGGAAGTGGAGTTGCTCCACCTCCACCGCCACGCCAACAGAACACCGCCCAGCGAATCACATCCTGTGATTTGCCGCAGCGGTGTTCTGTTGGCGGTGTGGTGTCGGCGGAGCTGCCCCCATGGCTCCCATCCCCTCCCGGAGGATCGACGGAACAGGTAAGTCGATCATCCGTTAGGGGAGGGGAATGGGAGGGTGTTGTGTGTTGTGTGGGTGCATGGGGGTGTGTGTGGGTGTATGTGGAGGGGGTGTGTAAGTGCGTGTAAGCTTGCAGGGGTGTTGTGTGATTGGGAATGAGTGGCTGTATGTCTGTAGGTATGTCTGTATGGATGTGCACGTGTATGTTTGAATGTGGGTGTGCGTGTCTGACTGTGTGTGTGGATGTTGGCATGTATGTCAGTGTGTGTGCGTGTATGTGTGTTGGTGGTGCCTGCGTGCATGTCGGGTGTGTAAGTGGAAGGTAATGTTGGGGGTCGGGGTGGGGAGGGGGGTCCTGCCACCTTTGGGGGATGGCAGGAGTGGTGGGGGGTGTAGGGGAGGGAGTCGGGTGGGAGTGGGGGGTAGGGGAGACCCCTATCAGTGCCAGGGAAGGAATTCCCTGGCACTGATATTGCTTATCGCCATTGATTTCATGGCGGTTCCTACCGCTAGAAATCCACGGCGGTGAGCCGGGTCAAAATACCGGCGGCGGTATTGTCACGGCAGCCGGGCTGGAGACCCAGGTCTCCAGACCAGCGGGCAGAACGGAGAAGCGCGGATGACCATGGCGGTAACCGCCATGGTCATAAACCTCAACAAAAAGACCGCCAGCCTGTTGGTGGTCTTACCGCCGCTTTAACGCCATCCACCAGGGTTGTAATGACTCCCCATGTCATGTACCCCTATTGTAAATGTACCATTCAACACACAGTTTGCCATGTGCATATAAGTGAGGGAATACTGACATCATCCAATCGTCATAGGTAGACCATGCATGAAAATTAAGCTTACAACTGTTTCTCAAAATAGAAAGGGACATATGCTGACATGTAGGCACAAGGAATGTTGGAAACAGTGATGGCACATAAAGCATTTCAATGTACAATACCCACTTACCAAGGGAAAGTAGTATTCTATAGCTTCATCCAAAGAGCACTCTGAGGCCTGTCACCTATAAGTTGGACACCTTCACATTACAGATGGCAGTGATGCACCATCAGCCATCATATACAGAAAGAAACAAGCTTCTGGTGGCAGATGTCAACATACACATTTTCCCAGTCACAAGGCTGAGGACAGTAATCCATCACCTACTTAGCTATGGCATGGAACACAGGGGAGTAATGGTTTGTTGCATAACAAATTACACCCACTATAACAACAAACAATACATGGGTGATCACTGTACACAGCCATATGTGACCCTTTCTGAGCAAGTGGATTGAGGATTCAACCCAGTTTTGTCCTAGGTCCCTGGCCCAGTAGGCAAGGATCATCAGTAAAAATCTCATGACATGTCAACACAATCTCTCATCTACTGTGTGTCCCTAATTGTCAGGTGGAGCATTCAGAACCTCACTCAATCACCTGGCAATGTGGCAGGCAGGAATATGCCCTGTACTCACCCCCTTGTGGCTGCTGTGCTGCCCTCAAACGTCCATCAAGCTCCTAATAGGCCACCACCAGAATACAGGCCATCAGGGGGGTCATGGTCCAATGGGCACCCCACCCACGTTGAGAGGACAGCCCCAGCTGGGCCTCTGTGATCTTTCAGGCCCAGCATCTCAAGTCCTCCCACCTCTTGCGACAGTCGGTGCTCTGCTGGCAGTAGACCCTGGGGACATCACCTTCTTGGCAATGGCTCTACAGATCCCTTTCTTTTGTTGGACATTGATCTGCATGTATGCATGTAATTGTCAATACTCCTTAAGTGTGACACATACAAGCCATTAAGTACAGGGACATGACTACAGATATACATTTCCCAATCTGCATATCAACCCACCTCCATGGTCAGGCCCAAGAATGACTAGGCAGGCTTACTGACATCTTGTGGGGCATGCTCTAGCAACCTGACTGAAGTGTGAGCAACATGAGACACATCTCACGTCTGTGGCTTCTGAAAAGTAGACTCCTTAGGCATGAAAAGACCAACACATTCACTAGCACAGGCTACTGTAGGGACTGTACAATACAAATCCAAGCATCACAATGAAAGGACTGGCATGGTGGGTACAGAAAGTGTCTAGCGGGCCATGTGTGGACATTTGTAATGACAAATGCAGACTCATGCCACTTCAGGAGGTGGGGTTCTGTGTCATGTATCTGTACCAAATAAAACACTTTTGGACAGATGTGTCCATCCCACAGAGGTTGACTGCCAACAAACAAAGGAATACATTGACCATTTTCTACTATGTGACCAGACTACTGAGTCACATATCATGGTCTTCGAGGAATCAATACACTGCTAACCAGTACCCCAGTGATTATGCTCTCTCTTCTCTAAATGTTGTCACTGCATACTGGTAATCCAGTATTTCACCTAAAATTGGCATACTGTTGCCCCCGTATAAGTCCCTAGTATATAGTACCTAGGTACCCAGGGCATTAGGGTTCCAGGGCATCCCTATGGGCTGCAGCATTTCTTTTGCCACCCATAGGGAGCCCATGCAAAGGCTTCTCCAGGACTGCCTTTGCAGTCTGCGTGAAAAGGTACAGGCACCCTTTTACTGCCATTACACTGCACCATGTCACTTATAAGTCACCCCGATAGCAGGCCCTTCAGCCCTGAGGGCAGGGTGCAGAGTACCTGTGTGTGAAGGCACCCGTGCCCTAGCAGAGGTGCTTCCACGACCTCCAGGACCATTTTCCCGGACTTTGTGAGTGTGGGGACACCATTTGACACATGTATTTGGTCATAGGTCACTACCCATGTCGAGCTACATAATGGTAACTCTGAACATAGGCATGTTTGGCATCAACATATTGGACACAACCCCAATGCTTTTGCAAGCATTGGTTGTATGATTCCATGGACTCTGGGGGCTCCTTAGAGGAATCCCAGTTTTGCCATTCCAGCCTTCTGAGGTTTTCCAGACAGCCCCAGCTGCTGCCACCTCTCAGACAGGTTTCTGTCCTCCTGTTGCTTGAGCAGCTCAAGTCCAGGAAGGCAGAACAAATGATTTCCTTTGGGAGAGGGGTGTTACTCACTCTCCATTTGGAAATAAGTGTTACAGGCTTGGGAAGGGTAGCCTCCCCAAGCCTCTGAAGATGCTTTGAAGAGCCCTCCCCTGATAGGTGCTTACCTGTGTAGCTGAACAATCCCCATTTCAGGTCTATCTAGGGTCTCTCTCTTGGGTGGTTCTTCAGAATCGGATTGCAAGACTCCAGCAGGATCTGCATCCTTTACTTCACCTTCTTACCGAAGACAATTTATCTGGACCCTCCAGGAACTCTACAACTGCAACAAAGAAGCAAAGACGACTTCTGCAACATTGTATCTTCAGCTTCTGCCAGCAACTGCAACTGTTTCCCGGTCGTGCATCCTCAGAGGACAGCCTGTCTTCAGCCTGCACCAGAAGAATGAAGGAATCTCCCTTGGAGCGATGGAGTCACTCCCCTGCTTCAGCAGGCACCTCTCTGCAGCGACGACCGATGGCGTGGGTCCCCTCTCCTGGCAAAGTACGTGGATCCAGCATCATGGTCCCAACGTCCTGACATCCTACTGTCCAACTTTGGTGGAGGTAAGAGCTTGCCTCCCACGCAAGACAGTACCCCGTGCACCTTGTGTTTTGCAATTGCCAAGGCTTGTTGGAATCCTTCCACAAAGTTCTTCATGAACCGTGCAGGTCCAGCCACTTGCATAGCCACTGTAACTCCGCCCCAGTCTAGACTATGAGCCATACTGGGAGCTACATGTGTCAGGCCCTGGTCTATGCAGGCTGTGCAGATGGGAACTTACATGCCACTACATTCCCATCACTTCCATGCATTACACTACTTTATGTAGTAAAAAGCAAATTGGCATGTGGTGTGCGTGGCAACCTGAAGGGCATAGAAAGTGATGGCATGCCTTACAAACAACAGTCTAGCAAGGGCAGATGTGTGAAAAAATCTCTGTGGCAACATACACATAGATCACATTACTCATAACTGACACATGC
This sequence comes from Pleurodeles waltl, assembly GCF_031143425.1. Classification (NCBI taxonomy): domain Eukaryota; kingdom Metazoa; phylum Chordata; class Amphibia; order Caudata; family Salamandridae; genus Pleurodeles; species Pleurodeles waltl. The sequence continues at coordinate 1,173,893,892 of NC_090439.1, forward strand.
AACATGCATATCCAGCTCATGCTGACATGTACAACATTCATGAGGAAAGAGATGACAATGGATGTCTGTGATGTCACCTCAGCTAGTTCCATGCATTCAACACAAAGTGAATCATGGAATTGTAAAGAACACACCACAATGTGAATGAACACAACATATGGCACTGGCCACCAATACCTGAACATTGACCCTCCCATTGATTCCACACAGACTGCACCTACACGCACCTGAGTATTTAATCTGGCACACATGAGCACATTCTAGCATGTGAGGAGGGAAAGGATGGTGAAATACAGAGGAATCTGTGCACATGAGCACTTACCTCCTCTGGTGCACCATAGAGCTGTTCATACAGGGGTAGGATCTCAGTCACAAGCCTTTCCAACTCCTCTTGTGAGAAAGCAGGGGCCCTATTACCAGCTGGATGTGGCATGATTGCTCCCAGAGGTGGTACACAGCAGCTCAGTAGTTGAAGTGTTGCTGGCAGCAGTGTCAGGAGTCAAGTGAGGGATTTAGCAGAACATTGCGGTAACGTCCACCACGTACGCGGTCGTCACCGCTGGCAGACACAGCCTCTAGCCCCCGACCACCAATGACAACAACATTGGCCTATGGGTGTGTCCGCCGCAGTTGCAACTGCCTACCGCCATGACGACTTCTGCCAGCGGTCACAGGTGGTTCCCAATGTCCAGTGGAGTAGGTCAGTGAGCCGCTATTTTAGGGGGCAAAAATGCGGGATTAGGCATCCAAAAATGGATCACACCTCCAAAAATGTAATTTTGAGCACAAAAACTTGCTTTTCAAGTCTTTTCATTTAGGTCCTACTACTCATACAACATTGTGTCATGTTGCAGGGCACAGATTGCAATTTACAGTGGGGCACAGTCCACTCCTGACAAAGATCACTCTTAAGCTAGGGACATGCACTCACATTCTGAGTGGCATTTGTAATGCACATTCTTGTTGAGGTCCAGGTACATGATGGCATGTCCATCACTCCGAATAACCCTTGTTTGATAATATAATTGACATGCATCATGTATGTTGCTAGGGACCCAATAATTACTGTTAGTACTCATTTCTTGTCATTCACAGGTACCCAGGGAGGGGGAGGATGTGACAACCTCCTGTCTACCATCCACTGCCAGACCTTCAGACCATGGAAGAATGACATATCATCAGGTACTACCATCTGAATGTGTGAACAATAGTGGACTGATGTAATAAGTTGGAGCCAGACCTGATGCTAGCTATCAGTAATTCAACCAGCCTACCACCCATTGTACAAGTCATGCCAATGTTGCACTTCCTAGCCACATGGTCCTTCCAACATACAGTGGCCCTATCTGGAGGCATGTTCAGTCTGGTGTTGAAGGATGTTCTCTCAGCAATGTCTAAACACCTGGACGGCTATATCCGTTTTCCCCAACATTAGGAATTAACCCATGTGAAAGCAGACTTCTATGGTTTGGTACACATCCCACATGTGGTGGGACTATTGATGGCACACATGTTGGCTTGGTCCCACCGCATGCCAATGAACAAGCATATCGCAACAGAAAGAACTTTCATTCCATCAACGTCCAAGTTGTATGTTTGGCAGACCTATGCATTTCACAGGTCTGTGCCCGTTATCCAAGACCATCCCATGATTCATTCATTATGCAGAACAATGTGATCCCCCAGCTGATGTCACAACTGTACCCAGAGAGGCCCTGGCTGGTTGGTAAGTGACATCTGTCCTGTTTGTGTGTGTGCAATGTCTACTGCGATAATTCTGAGAGAGGAACTTATAGTTGCACTTATGTCCCATTCCTTAACAGGAGGCTCTGCATTTCCAAACTGTCCAAGGTTGTTGATGGCACTAAGGAATCTATGTGAGCCAGGGGAAGCCTGCTTCAGTGAGGGCCATGAAAGAACAAGGCAGGTAGTGGAGTGGGCTTTTGGGCTCCCGAAGGCCAGAGTTTGGTGTCTGGACCAGAGTGGTGGAGCCCTCCTCTACTCACCCGGAAAAGTGTGTCAAATCATTGTAGTCTGGTGCATGCTCCACAACATTGCCCTACGGAGAAATATCCCATACATCCCAGAAGAGGAGGAGCCAGCAGTGCCAGTGGGTGAGCCTCCTGAAATGCCAAATGAGGATGACAGTGGTGAAGTGGAAAGAGCTGACTTGCATGAAGTATGTCATGTGACATAATGACTGTGACTGTACAATGAACTGTGGTTGTCAGGATATGTGGATTAAAGTGTTGTGATAAAACAATGTGGAGCTAATGCTCTGAAATATTCAGCCAGAGGGTGCTTATAGAGTTAGCCTTTGACATTTCCACACCTTGATGTAGCTGCTCTGTTTGTGTCTTTGGAATGCAGATTCATTTAGAGATGCTTGCTATGTGATTTGTGTAATAGGTATTCTTTTCAAGCCTATACTCCTTGTTTTGTCTTTGTCTAGGTACCTTCCCCATGACATCCTCATGTGGACATTTCAGAGTTGTGACATTGGCAGGTATCCAATGCTGTTTGACAAAGGGCGTGGAAATGGATTAATCCAGTAAATGTAGGTCACAGATTTGTGGTATATGAGGCTTTGCCAAGGCAGCTTAGACAATGTGTGGATGGGATTCTGAAGTGCACAACCTACTTGTTTTTTTGTGGTGTGTTGGGCCAATTTCATAATGTGTGTGATCATGTGGGCATGAAATATGTTGTCATCAAGTGTAAGCCAGGCATTCACCTTTCACATGATCTAAACACTCTTTTTGTATGACCTGTATATAGCTGTAGATATGTTTCATCATTGAAGGCCACAGTGCCTGTACCGCAACACTGACATATGTTTGTGGGATAGCACCAGATGCATGGTTTTAGGATTATGATGGGCCCGTGATTAGGGACTGTTGTACTGCCCTCTGTCTGAACCATGGTTTACGTGTTGTTGGAATACTTGTTTTGGGATGTGATAATGTAGGAGGCTGCCCCTCTATGTAGTGTACAAAACTAGGAACACTGTGCATGGGGGCCAGGAAACCACATGTTGGTTTCCAGAGGTAAAAATTAGACCACCTAATGCTCCAATTTTTAAGGTAGCTGGTGGAGAAGTTAGGCTAATCCAGGAGGTGTGGTAAGTATTTGATGTACTCACAAATCCAATCATGCACCACACACCCTCAATGAATAACTCAAGGCTAGAATTTATAAAAACTATTTCAGACTTTTATATACATTTTAAGACCAAGATCTTTAAAATACGCTAAGTACTTTTTGAGATATGACTTTTCAGAGTTTCAATAAAGTTAGTCTTTCTGTGAGTAATTACGCACCATAGGAATCAATAGGCAGTCACTTTTAAAAATGCATTAAAAATTGTACAGTTGAGTTTCCAGTCTCCGTCTTCTGCAGGGTGGTTGAAGTAGTTGATGGGTACACTGTGCCAGCTGGAGAGCCTCAGGCGGCTCCCGGTTCCTGTGGGAGCAGCGTTGGAAAGTCTCTTGGCACAGGTACAGGGCCACCTGGAGAGGCCACTTGGAAAAGGAGTTGGTTTGCAGATTTAAAGATGGTGCCTTGGGGTCCCCTTGGGCTGTTGACGTCGCAAGGGGTTGGGGAACCGGGTACACAGCAGATCCCACGATGCAGGGCTCAGAGCGGCCATATGCAGAAAGATTTGAAGGTCTTGGGACCCTTTGGAGCTGGAGTTAAGTCTTCTTCCGTGGGCCTTGCACTCACAAAGTCCGGGAAATTGGCCCTGAACAATGTGGGGGCACCTTGGCTAGTGCCAGGGTGCCCACACACTAAGTAACTTTGCACCTAACCTTTACCAGGTAAAGGTTAGACATATAGGTGACTTATAAGTTACATAAGTGCAGTGAAAATGGCTGTGAAATAATGTGGGCATTATTTCACTCAGGCTGCAGTGGCAGGCCTGTGTAAGAATTGTCAGAGCTCCCTATGGGTGGCAAAATAAATGCTGCAGCCCAAAGGGATCTCCTGGAACCCCAATACCCTGGGCGACTATTGGTCTTGAACCTCTTGTCTTACAGGTACTCAGGTCTGGAAATCCACTGCTGTTGCATTGCTGGTGTTTGTTCTTCCTGCAGAATCCCCCTATCACAACTTCTGTGCTCTCTGGGGGTAGTAGGTGGTCTTGGGGTGGGCTATTTTTCTAACCCTCACTGTTTTCTTACAGTCCCAGCGACCCTCTACAAGCTCACATAGGTTTGGGGTCCATTCGTGGTTCGCATTCCACTTTTGGAGTATATGGTTTGTGTTGCCCCTATACCTATGTGCTCCTATTGCAATCTACTGTAACTTTACATTGCTTGCATTACTTTTCTTGGTATTACCTGTATAATTTTGGTTTATGTACATATATCTTGTGTATATAACTTATCCTCATACTGAGGGTACTCACTGAGATACTTTTGGCACATTGTCATAATAATAAAGTACCTTTATTTTTAGTAACTCTGTGTATTGTTTTTTCTTATGATATTGTGCATATGACACCAGTGGTATAGTAGGAGCTTTACATGCCCCCTAGTTCAGCCTAAGCTGCTTTACCATAGCTACCTTCTATCAGCCTAAGCTGCTAGAAACGCCTCTTCTGCACTAATAAGGGATAACTGGACCTGGCACAAGGTGTACGTACCGCTGGTACCCACTACAAGCCAGGCCAGCCTCCTACAGCAACACCCACATAACTCAAAGGAATCTGACTCATTCCCAGATTTACAGGACTGGGAATGCATCAGAGTCCTATGCCACCCCAGGGCTGGTGTAAGAAGGATGCAACTGGGAGAAATAACGTTATCTCTCCCCGTTTTTTCCCCTTTCTAGATGTAAACACCTCCTGTGATTGTTTTTGTGCAGAAAGATATTCCTTCCTGCACAGAAACAATCCCCACAACGAAAGCACCCTTGCACTATGGTGCAAGGGTGTCTGCTTTGGCGTTAGGCAGCAATTTGTGTGCCAGAGGAGCGGGAGAGGACAGATATGCGCCATATCTTTTAGATACGGTACATTTCTGAACTTTCCCGATGGTGCAGGCCAGGGCAGCAAGGCACTTGCTGCGCTGCCATGTGCCATGGGCCTTGTAAATGAGGTCCAATATTTTGTTACATCAGTCTAACTATCTAACTCCAATGTTTATTAAGAATGAGATCAAAATCAATCCATCATATAAAATAAATAGAACACATAAACCACACAAATCCAAATAACAATCACATAATATTTATATAAACAAAAAAATATAGCATTTCCCACCCAAAAGGAATGACATATATAACACTGAGGCCATCATTACGAGGGTGGCAGTCTTCAGACCACCTGCCCGCGGTGACAGTCAGGACCACCGCTGCTGTGGTGGTCCAACCACCACATAAACCGCCACGGTTCCGCCAGCACAGTGAGGATCCATGATCCTGACGATCTGGCGGTAGCGGAGATCGTGATCTATCAGATTATGACCCTTTTCTTTGCCAGCCTTTTCATGGCGGTTTCACAGCCATAAAAAGGCTGGCGGAGAACAGGTGCAGGGGGCCATAAAGGGGCCCATGCACTTGGCATGCGCAGTGCAGGGGTCTCCCTGCCCAACACCGCTGCAATGTTCACTGTCTGCTGTGCAGACAGAGAACATTGTGAAGGTGCTTGTGTACCCTGCAGCAGCAGCGTTGCTGCTGGCTCGATTACAAGCTGGAGACAATGCTGCTGACTGTTTTCCATTAGGCTGGCAGGCAGAAACCTTGATTTCTGTCCGCCAGCCCAGCGGGAAACTCTTAATAGATCTGGCGGGGAGTTAGCCAGTGTGGCAGCAACCTCCCATCGGAAGAGCTCCTAATGAAGCCCTGACTGTTGTGTAGCTGCAGATATTCCTCTGCATCAGTGTAGTAAAAAATACTCTACCAAAATTGGAAAAAATATTGCCCGAAAAGTCCCCCAAAAATAAAATGAATTCAATAGAGATCCATAGAAGAAATCCAAATTATCTAGGAACCATAAAAAGAACCCGAAAAAGTGTTTTCAAAACAATGAGGTAACTCTAAAAAAGGAAATCAAAGTAAAAAGCTTTGGTTTAATATAAACCAAAAGTGATTTCCTTCAAAAAAAAAAAAAGAAATTCCCAATGCCCATAAGACACGTTCGTAGACAAAAACCTACAAGGTAAACAAGAAAATCCACTCGCAAGACATATTACAATCCCAAAAATACATATACACCACACTTACTCATCTGAATATAAGTAACATAGCAAAAAGTAACATAACAATACATTACTAAAAGAGCGTATGAATTCCCAAAACTACAAACTAGTGAAAAACACTACTATTAATACAACAAAATGTACAAAAACTCTACAAACATTGCAACTAACCTCTAGACCTCCCCGATTCACCTGCCCAACCTCAAAACAATTTAAAAAAATCCTTAAAAAAGGACTTTACCACTATCTAGGTCCAGGAAAATAGACTAAAATAACACAAATACAGTGCATAAAAGAAGGTGTTGGTTAAAAAAAAGCTGCTAAAACAAACAAAGAAAAAACTATAGCGTATTAGAAATGAATGGGAAATAATTTACAAATGTTGAATAAATGTAATAGAAAATATTAAAAAAACATAAAGCATATAAATAATGCTGTAAAAGTGTTACAAAATGTATAGTATAAATTAAATAATAATATAAAATATACTCAACATATAATAAATATTGATAAAACCTGTTAAAATGATGTTGAACATGTGTGTATAGAACCATTTGAGGAATGTGAAAAAATATTAAACAATGAATAAAAGTGAAAAATGTACAGTAAATGCATATTTTTAGGCTGAAATTTTTATGTTTTAAAAATTGAAAAATATACATTTAAATAAACTTTGAGAACATAAATAAAATCAGAAAAATGTGTTACATGTTTTATTCTATCAAATGTATTTAATAATATTATTGATTACGAACATATTATTTATTATATTTCTTAACACCAATACTAATTAAGAACACCAACAATTTCTACTACTTTCAAAAAAATTAAAACATAAGACTAAAATTATAAAATTTAATAAATACACTCTAACATACCCCATGTTTAAGAAGGTGTTGCACAGTAAAGTAGTAAATTATACTCTTCTCACTCTACTCTACATTAATGTGGGGGCAGTGTTGGACACAAAGAGGGTAACATTTACTATTCCCACTCCTATCTATGCAAATTTGAAGAAGGAGTTGGACCCTAGAGGGCAGATTTATTGAAAAGTGGTGCAACGCGATGCTGCGCCGAAATTGACAGCCCTGCGTCACTTTAGAAATGCAGGGATGCGCTGTATTAAACTGAATTCAGTGCACCCCTGTATTTCCCCCTGCGCTGGCGCTAAATTTAGCTGCCAAAGCAGACATCCTTGCACCATCGTCCAAGGATGTCTGTGTTGAGGGGTGTGATTGTTTATATGCGGGGAGGTGTCCCTTCCTGCACATAAACAATCACTAATGGCGCTTTGGCACTTCTGTGTGTGCTGCACAATGCACCACACACAGAAGTGCCAAAGCGTAATTTTCAAATGATTGTTTATGTGCGGAAAGGGATGCCTTCCCGCACATAAACATTCATTTCTGGCATTTTGCTTTTTCTATGTGTGCGGCAGAACGCAGTACGCATAGAAAAAGCAAAAAACGAGGAGGAATACAAGTATTCCTCTTTGTTGCGCCCTGCTAACGCCACCCCTGAGGGTGGCATTAGATTTTGGCGCTGCCTCAGGTTTACGTGATTTCATAAATCTGAGGCAGAGTCAAAATGCAATGGGTGTTGGTGTGGCACGCCCACAGCAACACCCATTGCACGCCTCTTTCACGCACAGTGCTGCGTGGGAAGGGGAGGTATTTACAGGGTGGCATTAAGCCACAAAAAGTGGATTAATGCCTCCTTATAAATACGGTGCTGTGCTTAGCGCCACAGGAGCGTCACAAAATGTGACGCTCCTGTGGTGTAGGGCGTATAAATACAGCCCTAAATGGGTCAAAAATGTTATTCCCACTCCAATCTATACGAATTTGGGGAAGGTGTTTGACAATAACAGGATGACATTTGCTATTCCAACTCCAATCTAAACCAATTTAAGGAAGGTTTTGGACACTAAAAGGGTGACATTAATTATTCCCACTCCAATATAAACCTCTTTGTAGAAGGTGTTGGACAGTAAATGAATGAGATTTACAATTTCCACTCCAATTTGTATCAATTTATTAAAGATGTTGGACTCTAAAAAAGGTAACATTTACTATTTCCACTCCAATATAAACCAGTCGGGGAAGGAGTTGGACACTAAAGGGTTGACATTTACTATTTCCGCTCCAATCTTACCATACTTGGGTAAGTTGTTGGACACTAAAGGGCTGACATTTACTATTCCCACTCCAAATTAAGCTTATTTGAAGAATGAGTTGGACACCTAAGAGGTAAAATTTACTATTTCCACATTTTCTATCAATCAAATAAACAAAAATTAAATCTAAAAACACTTGAACCAAAACGACAAACCTATGTATTTATATTTAAACATTGACATGTACATACATTGTATTCCAACTGATAATTAATACATTTTAAAAAATATATAAAAATACTACCTTTTTTAAATTTTAAACCAGTAAAAATCATATACCTGAATTAAAAATCATAAAGTAAAAAATATATACAATTAAATTTTAAATTAAAAAATAAGAATATTTTTATTGTAAAATTAGAATGTTAAAACACATTTTAAAAAATATGATATTATGAAAAATTGTGTTTCACAAAAATTATAGAATCTAAAGGCCTGATTATGCTGCAGCGGTAGTCTGATGGTTGCTGTGCTGGCTGTCTGACTGCCGAATTATGCTGTTGGTGGGCTAATGAACTAGGGATCGCCTTAGTCCCGCCAACACGCCAGTATGCATCGACCTCCGTGATGGCGGCTGGGGAGATTGAGCTGTCAGAGGGCGGTACAGACAAGAAAACCACTGTGCACAATCTGATGTACCTGACCGTCGATCAGACTGTGGCGGGGAGACTGCCGGCTTTGAGGTGGCAGAATCAAAGGAAACAGGGAGCTAGCTCCCCCAATTCCTTCTTTTCCCTGCAGGCGCCAATGTGGACCCCTTCGTCTAGTTCTCACCCTTCACAGCAGACACTTTAACCCCCCCAAAAAAGTAATTCAGGTAAGTACCTGTCACAGTGTACTGCCATTGACTGGATTTGGCATGTATGGCTCGGACTTACATTGTAATATGGTGGGTGGGAGCCCGTTGGCTATGTGGTCTGTATTGGGATCGCTGCCTTGGTGGTCTGGCGGTCTGACCTCCAAAGTCACAATCAGGCCCAAAGTTTTTATATGAAAAATGATGATTGTTTCATTTTTTGCAAAAAAAAAATTGTATATTTTTTTCCTTTTTATTTTGTATCATATAAATGTGTTTTTAATATGAAAAATATGTTTCAATGTACCATTAATATATATTTTACTTAATCATAAATTACAACTTATTAACATTGTTAATGTATCAAAATAAATGTAAACATTTTATAAAATTAATTTGTATATCATTAAAATATTTAACATATAATTGACTTTAAAACATACTCTTTTTAAACATCTCCCTACCCTTAGCCCCTAAAATGGCAAAATTGTGCTGCTAAAAAAATTGGAAAACCATAATATGTACATTAATGCAGCTTAAAGCAGAACATTTTGCAATTTTATATTTATTAGATTATCTTACTAAAAACACAAAAAGAACTAATAAACATATAGATTCAAACACACTACAATACTCATTACCACTTACAAACAATATAACATACACCCTTATTTCCTAAATCTATATTTTTAACAGCAATATTAAAAACAAAACATAAAACAATTATTTTACCTTTGATATTCTGGTGACCATATTTTTTACATTCCTTTATTCTTGACACAATATTTTTGTATCTATCACAATATGTTTTCCCCGATATTTGGTCCAAACACTTAAGCTACAGTTTGCTACTCTGTTCATTACCTATGGGGTGCACCACATCAAATTTCAATTCAGTTCCAGGTAAGATACTACCTATTAGCAAATTCCACTCTGTATGACATTTGAGTATTAGTTGAAGTGGTGGAGTACCTAACTCAAGTAATATTCTAAGTCCTTGTCAGGCTGAACCACCAATTATCATAAATTAACCTGAGATTGATTCCTGGTAGCTAAAGGTCAATGCAGACAGGCTTAACTTAGAGGCAATATATAAAGTATTTATACAGTACTAACAAAGTAACAAAGACAAAATGTGACAAAACACAAATCCCAACCTAATTTAAAGACATGTAGAATAGTTGATTCTCTTGGCACATTCTAGTGTACTCATATCTGTGCCTCACTGCATACACACCCTTGATTCCCTCTGCTCACACCAGTAACTCACTGTGACTGTGCTCACACCTGCTTCTAGCAGGGCTCACATATCTGCTTCTTTAAAAAGTTATTTACATTGTTTTCTGCCCCAACCCTCATCACTTACCTGGCAGGTATTAGATTGTGTGGTCTGGCACAGAGACACATCACATCTCAAATATACTTCAGACTGTTCTTTAAAGATGAAGGTCTCTATCTCAAACATGACTTCCAGGGACTGGCCATTCTGAAACACATGTACGTTCACATCCTGCGTCACTGCACAGCTGTGAAGAGAAGAGCATTGCAAAGCTAGATTTCAATGATTGCTTATAAGGTACATTTGCCCCCTAAAGGTAACTGACTCTCAGTGTGTGCATCAGTGCCGTACAATGGTGGCGTGTGAGATATTCTTATTGGACAATTGTGTGAAAGAGTTTTTCAATTGTTTTTATAAGGACAAAACTGAGGTTTAACCAAGTAATCAGTTATTAGGATGGATTTGGTTTTTCCATATTTTAGTAGTTACCTGAATATGGGTTTATTTGCTTCAGGTCATTTATGAAATATATTGCACATTCCACTTGTATAGCACAAAGGGACTAAAAGCCAGCACGTGTTGACACTCATTATATTAATATGCTGCTTTTTCAGGGCTTATAAAAAGCATTGATGGTGTTCTGCAGTCAGCCATTTTTAAAGGTACTGATGCATGGTTTCACCATATACCTATCCAAGAGTATGATAGCGCCATTCAGTCAGTTCTGGGTTCATCCTGCAGTACTACAGGATTCAACCTGCCAGAGATGATTGAACAGATGATACTCACATCTAGGTGTTGCATCTGCAGTTTATCTTCCATACCATGCATTCACCACCAAAGAGGTAGTCAAATCGTTTCTTGAGAAAGGTGGTTACATTTTTGTTGAAGAGTTTCAATCTGATGTACAAAATGTAGTTGCTGACTGTCTGCTTACCTCTCCAGAAGTTTGATACTGAGGACAGTAGCTTGGAATGAAGGCATTGTTGTAGAAGACTGAGAAAGATGTTAAGCTGAAGAAGAGACTTTAGTAAAAGCAAAAAGCTTTGTGTTGGAGATTTGGCGTAAGAAACATGTTTTAGAAAACCATGTCAAATCATTTTGGGAGATTCATGAGGAACTCTAACTTTAAGATCAGAAAACTCTGCAGAGGTGAGAAATCGATAGCAACAATGTTGAAACACATGTTGGCCTTTGGTCCCTCTGTGTTATTAAAGTGGAACTAAATAAGTGGAAAGACATTTTGTTTTGAATAAATGATCCTAAAGCAAGGAAGCTTATATTCATGTATCTAATAATGTATGTTAAAAACAAACACATTCTGATAACTAATTAGAGTTCTAGATCTTGACTTTTGAATTGATTGAAATCATGCAGTTCTAGGGAGAGGTATTATAACCTGTTGGAAGTCAACCTGCCTGTCCACTTTAGAGCCATACTTCAGGAATTCTCATCTCTTGCAAACACTTTTCTAATCAGCCCCTCTCACAGATCTTAGGGCCTCTGAAAGGTCATGGGAGTGAGATCTGATGCCTTTGTTTTTTTTTTGAATTAGAAACCTGACTCGCAGGCGTGAGCCTCTATTAAAATCAGTTATGCCCAGGGATATTGGACACTATTTTGAGAGTGTTCCACGCACACAACCACTAAGACTGACAGTGTGTGCTAGTAAGTGAGTGTTTAAAGGTGTGAGACAGACTCTTTTTTTTAATAAAGAAATTTTATTGATTTTGCAGAAAAATAAGATAGTGTTACAAACATTTAAGATGGCACCAATGGGCACCCAACATTGGTCAAACTTATTGTCCCAGGCAACACATTATAGATGAGAGTTACGCGCCACCATGTTAGACTGACCCTGAAGATGCCACACACCAACCAATTAGGGGGGATCTGGAGGGGGGTCCGTGCCGACCCTCTTTAGTGTAGTGTCTTTCGGCGTTGTGGGAGGGGTACATGCTGCGGCTTCCCATTTCCCCCATATCTTATTATATTTGTTCGGGCAACCTCTGGCCTCATATACCAGTTTTTCACGTTGCACACACCAATCCACCCCTCGCCTCCACTTAGTCAGTGCCAGAGCACCCCTGGCATTCCAGTCAGCCATTATGTCCCTTTTGGTCACCAGACACGCCACCCCAAGGAAGGTTCGGTCTGATCTTCTCAGCCCAATGTCTCCCATAATCCCCAGCAGGAGAGGCAGTGGCGCCCTCCCTATATCTTCCTGTAGGACATCAGAGACATCCTTAAAGCCCGCCCTCCAGTAGGTCGCTATGACCGGGCATGCCCAAACCATGTGAAAGAAATCGGCTGCGGGATTCGTGCATCGGGGGCAATCAGCTGTGGGTCGGAGGCCCGCTCTGTGTAATTTAGTGGGTGTAAGGTATGCTGTGTGGAGGTAGTAGGTCTGTATTAACAGGAAGCGGGAGGCCATCGTTAGGGTGCGTGGGGCCATCAGTGCCTCGCCCCAATCCACTTCTTCTATAGGACCCACCCATCCCTCCCATCTCTGACGGAGCCCCTCTAGGGAACGAGCAGTGTTGGTGACCAAGGTGCGGTATATCTGGGAAACACCTCCCTTGCCCAGGTTCCCCATCAGCGCCTTTGCCTCCATAGGGCTATATTCTGGTATGTTGTCCCCTGTCTGTACGTGTGTTAGCAGGGCGTGGCGGAGCTGGAGATATTTAAGGAATTGCATCTTGTTTAGTGAAAATAGTTTCTGGAGGTCCTCAAAGGATCGCATGTGTGTCCCGCCCCAAACGTCACCTAGTGTGGAAATGCCTATATTGTCCCATTTCTGAAATCCCTCCAGGCCCGCTACCTCTGTCAAATGTTTCCCATGCCACAACGGGATTTGTTGGGTGAGATGCCCCCACCATCTCAACACCTTCTGAGCCGCCCACCATCCCAGTAGGATCACCTTAGTCACGTCTGGGACTTCTCGGGAGATCGGTCCCACGTACAGGGAGTCGAAGATCCGCGGATAGCTCAGTGTTTGGAGTGCCAGTCGGTATGCCGGATCTGTCCATCCACCCCCCACCCAGTCGTTAATCACGAGCAGGTGCATTGCGAGGTGATAATAATGGATATTGGACATGCCCAATCCCCCATCGTAAACGTCTCTCTGGCAGGTTTTGAGCACCAGTCGAGGGCGGGTGCCGTTCCATATGAATTGGCGTGCTAACAAGTCTGTCTCCCTAAACCATCTCATGGGGATGAGATGCGGAAAGTTCTGCAGTAGGTAAAGGAGTCTGGGGAGGATCATCATCTTATAGAGGGCTATTCTGCCAAGGATATTGAGGGGGAGAGTCCTCCATCGCTGGAGGTCAGTCCTGATTCTTCTAATTAAAGGTGTAATATTGAGCTCCCAAGTTAGATCAGGGAGTAGTGAAACGTGTATTCCCAGGTATTTAAAACTGTTTCTTCTCACTGGGATGTTTTGTTGCCAATCTACGCAGTCTTGGAAGCGATGGAGGGGGACCAACAGAGACTTGCTGGGGTTTAGAGTCAGCCCTGAGGCCTCCGCGAAGAGGCCCAGGATATGTAAAACGCGAGGACCGCTCGTGGCCGGGTTGGAGATATATTATAGGACATCGTCCGCGTATGGCGCCACCCGGTCCTCTGCACAAGCAGCCCAGGGCCACCCCTCAATCAGAGGGTCTTCTCTCAATAGTATCGCCAGGGGTTCTATTGTTAGTGCAAAGAGCAGAGGGGATAACGGGCACCCTTGTCGGGTGCCACAGCCGATGGGGAACAGGTCAGAAACCACTCCGTTCACCTGGACCCGGGCCGTCGGGTTAGAGTAAAGTAGTTTCACCAAGCCACGGAATTTAACCCTGAGTCCGTTTCTTTGCAGAACGTGGTTGATGTAGGACCAATCTACTGTATCAAAGGCTATTTCAAAGTCAAGCAAAAGTAATGCCAAGGGGGTGTGTAACAGAGTCCCACGGTGCGCCAAGGTCAGGTGTAACCGTCTAACGCAGTGCCTAGTGCTGCGGGTGGGCATGAAGCCGCATTGGTCGGGATGCACCAAAGTAGGCATTGCCTCCTTCAATCTGGAGGCAAGGATTGAGGACAGTACTTTGATCTCAATATTTAGAAGTGAGATGGGCCGATATGCCGAGCAGTGCCGCAACGGGGGTTGGGTCTTAGGGATCACTACATTTGTGGCTTGGTCAATCCCATCAGGAAAACGGCCCTGCCTTTCGGCTTCCTCGTACATTCCAAGCAGGTGGGGACCTAGGATATCGCCGCATTTTCTGTATAGCTCTGCCGGGAGTCCGTCTGGCAAAGGGGTCTAGCCCGATGCCAGGCAGACAATTGCGTTAGCGATTTTCGCAAGGCTAATAGCTTCGTCCAACCTATTCCTTATCGCGAGGGAAACTCTGGGAAGAGTTATATCATTTAGGAGAGGGGACTCTTTCTCAGCAATGGGCCGGGGGTGCTCTGCGTATAGGCGAGCGTAGTAGGAGGCAAAGCTTTGTGCGATTTCGATGGGTGCTTTAGAAAGAGAGCCCGAGTCTTCCAGAATTTCAGGTATGACTCTATTGGCTAGAGGGCGGGTGGCCAGCCAGTGTAAAAGTTTTCCATTTTTGGCCCCCCAGCCATACACTCGGGCGGCTGATGCCCTCCAAATATGTTTTGCTGATTCTAGCACTAAGGCCCTCATTCTGACCTTGGCGGGCGGCGGAGGCCGCCCGCCAAAGTCCCGCCGTCAGGTTACCGTTCCGCGGTCGAAAGACCGCGGCGGTAATTCTGACTTTCCCGCTGGGCTGGCGGGCGGTCGCCTTCAGACCGCCAGCCAGCCCAGCGGGAAAGAGGCTTCCACGATGAAGCCGGCTCGGAATCGAGCCGGCGGAGTGGAAGCTGTGCGACGGGTGCAGTTGCACCCGTCGCGTATTTCACTGTCTGCGCAGCAGACAGTGAAATACATGTAGGGGCCCTCTTACGGGGGCCCCTGCAATGCCCATGCCAGTGGCATGGGCACTGCAGGGGCCCCGCGACCCCCCCTACCGCCATCCGGATCTCGGCGGTCCGACCGCCGGGATCTGGATGGCGGTAGGGGGGGTCGGAATCCCCGCGGCGGTGCAGCAAGCTGCGCCGCCGCGGAGGATTCAATGGGGCCGCGGTACACTGGCGGGACCCCGCCAGTGGTGCCGGTCCGACCGCGGCTTTACCGCCGCGGTCGGAATCCCCATTGGAGCACCGCCGGCCTGTCGGCGGTGCTCCCGCGGTCCTCCGCCCTGGCGGTCAAAGACCGCCAGGGTCAGAATGACCACCTAAGTGCTTAATTTCGTCTCTAACCATGGTAACCTGCCTCAGATTGGAGGGTAACGTTGAGGTCGCGTATTGGCGCTCCAGGCATAATGCCTTGGCCTCTAGCTCAGACACTTGTGAGTTTCGGGCACGTTCACATGCACAAAGAAGATATTTAGCGTGTCCTCTGAGAGTGGCTTTACATGCGGCCCATATTGTGCCTGGGGATCGGACTGATCCCAGGTTCAGTTCGAAATATTGAGCGAGATGGTCCCTAACCTCAAGGGTGTAGTCGTTGTCCTGCAGGTACCATGCGTTTAGGCGCCACACCGGGCGCCTGGAGGGGTCCGCTCCACCCAACTGGACACGTACCGGTGCGTGGTCCGAGACTCCACGAAGCAGTATATCCGTTCCTGTGATGCTGGTGACCTCAAGAGCGGGCATAAATACAAGATCAATTCTGGACTGTGTCGGGTGGGAGGCCGATGTATGTGTGTATTGATGCTCCCTGGGATGCCAAGTTCTCCACACGTCACATAGGCCAAGGCTCTCAGCCCAGCCCATGAGACTCGAGGCCCGGTTGGATCTGCTAGCGGTAACATCGCCCGATACATCTAGACTGGGGTCGGGAACGGCGTTAAAGTCCCCTCCCAACAAGATGGTCCCCTGGGGGAGTCCAGCTGCTACCTGGTGGAGCGAGAGTAAGAAGGCGTCAAGTCCCGCCGGGGGGGCATACGGGCATACAAGGTTTAGCGGTGATCCATGAAGTACCCCTGTGACTACTACAAATCTGCCCTGTGGGTTGGATTGCGTGGCTGTAATTACCATAGGCAGTGATCGAGTGATCGATGGAGTAGGATAGCCACTCCTCTAGAGCCTCTGGAGAAGCCCGCGTGGTAGACTCTGTTGTATCCTCCCCGTGTGAGCATGGGGCACCTAGATCCGAGGAGATGGGTTTCTTGTAATAAGACCACTGAGGGGGAATATCTGCGGAGAGTACTAAATACTGCGGATCTCTTGATCTTACCTAGCAGGCCATTTACATTCCATGAGATAATCTGAGTCAATGAGGGCCAGTCGTGGGACGCGTGGTTGCTATGTATTGTTGAGTGTCTGTCTGTGGACCTGGGGATGACCGTTTCAAGTATAACAATGAAATATTTAGGCAACAAAGTAAACTTATCAACACATTACTATCTAAACCCATTTCAAACTCTTTACCCCCCAAACGCCCCCCACCCCATACTCCCACCCCGGAAGCATCTGTCGCCCAAATACCCAACCAGGACAAAACA
Organism: Pleurodeles waltl; assembly: GCF_031143425.1. Lineage (NCBI taxonomy): Eukaryota > Metazoa > Chordata > Amphibia > Caudata > Salamandridae > Pleurodeles > Pleurodeles waltl. The sequence goes on from NC_090439.1 coordinate 1,173,910,894, forward strand.
GCCAGAAGGACTGTTGTTGGAGTGGAGTGATGGACCCCTCCCTTTAGTCGGATCAGAAGCAATTAGCAGTCATAAGTTAAGTCACACGAGGCGTGTGTTAAAGAGGTATTGAGCCATCTGTGATGTCGCCTCCAGGGCCCGCAAGTGCTAGTCGGGCGGTCTCGGCCATCCCTACACGCTCCGACGAGGGCCGCATGTCTCACATCAGCCAAGCACCGGGGATTGGCTCAGAAGGGCGTCATCTGCAGCCCGGGCCGGGTCCCGAAGCCCTGGGGACCCGCCGGGAGCCCCCTCCGCCCGCAAACCAGGACCGTGGGCTGCCTCACTGTTCGTAGGAGTGTCTGAGTCTTTTCGCGTCCCCTTTCGGGATGTGGTCGCCTCCTGCTCTTCTGGGGTCCCCCTACGGGGGGGTCCTTCACGGGAGGGCCCCCACTCCGGCCCCCGGGATCCCCGCCAAGCCCCAACGCCCTCCTCGGTCAGCCAGTCCCACACTTCATCCGGGGATTCAAAGAAGTAGGCCTTTCCGGTCATAAGGACCTTGAGCCTTGCAGGAAAGAGGAGCATGTAAGAGAGTTGCATTGCTCTAAGTTTTTGTTTGACATGCTCATATGACCGGCGACGAATCTGAACTTCACGGGTGTAGTCTGGGAATATTAAGATCTTGTGATTCTCCCATTGAAGATCTTCAGAACGCCTAGCTTCCTTAAGGATATTGTCTCGGTCTTTGAAATTAAAGAAGCGTGCAATCATTGGGCGTTTTGGGCCACCCGGCGGGGAGCACAGAGCAAGGGCCCTATGGGCACGTTCGATCGCGAACCAGGGCAAAAGAGTTTGATCCGGCATCCAGGTCTTGACCCACCGCTCTAGAAATTCGGAAGCTTTGTCCTCCTCTACGCCTTCCGGGAATCCGATAAAGCGCAGGTTATTGCGTCTTGATCGATTTTCTGCGTCTTCCGCCTGGTGGTGCAACTCGCTGGTTCGAGTCTGCAGCTGGGCCACTTTGGTTCTGATGTCGGTTATTTCGTCTTCAGTCTGGGAGACCCGGTTTTCCACCTTAGTGATTCGGCTCACTGGGTTTCTGAGGTCTTGCCTGATAAGGCCCATGTCCTCTCGAACCTCCCCAATTTTGGTCTCCACGGCTGACTGCGATGATTGGATTGCTTGGAGGATGGCATTCACTCTGTCAAGGGCCAGGCCCCCATTATCCGCGTCTCCCCAAGGGCCCGCTGGCGTTGTGAACTGGTCAATCTTCTGCTGGGAGGCCGGAGGTTGTTTGTTCATTTTGTCCCTTCCTATCTTGTCACTAGAGGTGGGAGACGGTTTATGTTATCTCTTATGAAGCTATCTTCCGAGCTTCAGCGCCCGAGGCGCCTCCCATCATCAGGGACCGAAGGGGGGCACCTCAGGGAGGTCTGCAGGTGGAGCTCCGACGTTACAGGTTGGATTGTGTGGGCTCAGTTCTTTGTTTGGTGCACAACAGCCACAGGTCTGCCCCTCCCTCCAGCCGGGCCACGCCGTCAAGCGAAGAGGGGAAGTCCCGGAGAGTCACTTGGCTCTATATGGGGTCCCATCGGGCGTCCCAGGTTCAGGATCGCCAGGAGGCCACGAGTTCGGGAGTTCCCTCCGGTCACAGCCGTGTTCCCCAGGGTCTCGGGGGGACCCCCACCACCGGTCCCACGTAGGTTCAGTAATTCAGCCCCCAGTGACAGTCCTCCCATCACACCTCTGTGTGGGGGGAAGGAGGAGGAAGTAGGCCCTCCTCTGCTGGCATCTCGCTGTCCAGGGATCCAGCCCCTCACACCCCTGGGGTATTGGCGCCTCTCTGGTAGGTCCACACTCACCCCAGCCAGACCGCTGGCTTCCACTGCTGGGGTCGATAAGTGCGCGTTACTTGCGCTGCAGCCTCACGTTCTGGCGGGGGCCCAGGGGAGCCCCTCCCCATCCGCCCGGTACACGGCTGACTCCAGGTCGCTGCAGGAGTCGATGGTAGGCCCCACCGGTTTGGGGGCCCAGGGGGCAGTCCGAGCCGCCCGGCTCTCTATTTTAATTTAGGGATTTCCTTTTTTCTTCTTTACCGGGGCAGGGCCACCAGTCCCATACGTGTGCACCAAGGCTCCATTCAGGGCGCTGCGGACCGGATCCGGGTCCACAGCGCAACTCTCGGTGCGCCGGGCCACCCTCTCGGGGGTTGTGCGAGCCCCGGGGTCTCCATGGATTCTTGGAACGCCACTCGCTCCAGTTAGGGTGCTGGAGGTCCGCGACCGCAGGTGCGCGTCCTCCTCACTCCGAGGAGGTCTCTCTTTAGCGCGGTCCGCGGCGCCTCCGTCTCTCCTGGTCCAGCTGCCACAGTCCCTCACAGCCGGCGCCGTCGGGTGGGAGCGCAGGGGCGATCCGGGTTGTCCGGAGCCCCCCACCAATCGATGTTGTGCCGCCCCCCCAGTCCACGGGGGCCCGAGCCTCGGAGCACGGCTTCGGCTTCCTCACCGGCCTCTCCGAGGTTTCTGGTTCCAGGTGGGCGCGTCCGGGGACCAGTGGCTCAGCCTCGCCGAGGCGGTTTTGTCCCAGCCGCCATTTTAGTTCTCGGGTTGGACGGGCCGCAATTGCGGACACAGGGGTTGTTTCTTGCCACCTCTTCACCCTAGCATGGTCCCCAAGGGTCGGGGAACCCGCGGGGACATTTAGTGCGGCACCCCTAATTCAGTAGACCGCGGTATATTCGGGCGGATGACGGAGGGGTCCAGAGCACTCTCAGAGTGCGACTGCCATCTTGACGCCCGGAGCCACGCCCGAGACAGACTCTTAATGGTGTCTTGCGCTTGAATGTATCCTCAGGAGCTACCCTCAAGTCTCACTTCACCTTTCTAACCATAATACCTGTTCACAGACACCCCTCAAACATGATAACACTTTCAATGTCACTTACTTTTAGTTTCATACAGATGCCAGGTGTCTGGTCATCCATAAGTCAGAGCCAACTGTTATCCAGGATGTAAATTTATAACTAATTTGGTGCATTTTGGGTTATATAAGAAATAGGTCACAATAGTGTTTCTGGGCCTGATTACAACCTTGGCGGGCAGGATACTCAGTCACAAACGTGATGGCTATCCTGCCCGCCATTTTACAAGTCCCGTAGGATATAAGGGAATCTGTAACATGGCGGACGGGATATCTGTTACGTTTGTGGCGGAGTATCCCATCTCCCAAGGTCGTAATCAGGCCCATTGTTTTGTATACTATTCTCTTTTATTCATGTCCCTAAGGGATAGAGGTAAACTTAACAGGAGAATGCTTCAACCCAATAGTTGGAAGAATGTCAACATAATTCTTTCTACTTTTTACCCTTAAGAAATGTAATGAGGCATTCATCAGGACCGGCATTGCCACTCTGACAACACGTGTGATAAGGATAAGGATAGTAAAAGGAAATGTGTACAACCAGATGTACATGAACTGGAATGTGTCCACCGGTGCCAAGACCTGGAACACAATAAATACTCAGTACACAAGACAACTTATGCAGAGTCCAAACCACTGTATACTGTTATGCAGGATAATTCATAGGGGTCAAGACATCAAATCTTACACAAAAATAGCTCTCAGTATAGGTGAGGAAGGTGAACACTAAGAAGGAAAATGTGGTCAGTGAAAGCCTGACACAGGCTAAAGCATACGCTTATCCAGCGAGGTTGGGTCATATCTCTCATTTCAAACCTCCTGTCAGGACCACAAACATGTCTGTGGACAAGACACAGTAAACTACAAAATGTCATAAGTGAAGAAACTCTTGTTGTGCTTCTACAGTCAATCGGATATTCTGACATGGAAAACAGATTGGCTAATGGTTAGTTTACTGTGTTCATATCCCGTTAATGCAATGGTCTACTCCTAAATGTTACTGTTAAAAATGGGACTAATAACACTGCAGCATCAAAGCTGTAAGCATCATGTTTAGTTTGCAATGCATTACAGTGGAAGTGGGACCAAACCTCCAGGTATCAGACCCTCCCTGCCAGCCTCAGGGGCATGTGGAGACATTTGAATTTAAAACTGAACTGAAAACCACACAAATAAGTCCACAAGCGGGCTTGTGGTGTGGACAGCAAAAGTGCTATTGCTGCGTACCCGCAAGTCTGCTGTGTTCAATGGGACTACAGGACTCAACCAGAAATTAGTGAATGGAGATATCAGGCTCACAGCTAGGTACTGTACATTGTGAAACCATGTATTGATACCTCTATCAATAACTGTAAGTAAGTACATTTTATTAAGTGCTTAGTTAATTGAAACCATTACACTTATGATAAAATTTGTAGTTAGCACACAATTCACAGTAAAATGCAACACCCCCAAAACAGACCTACGATACATAAAGTGCTAATGTGCCTAAGTACTAAAGTGCATTGGAGCCTGAAATAAAAATACAGTGTGATCATTAGGCAGTGCTTTTTCTTTAACTTCCTCACAGCGTGGCTATACATGCCAAACCACACACGCACAGGCCCACGTACACACGTACACACACATGTACAGACCCACACACACACGTGCAGACCCACACACCTTTTCACTTTGCCTTTTACCTTCCATCACCTTCTGTTGTGTCTTCTTACAGTCACCTGGTCTCTCTGCTGCTCCCTCCTTTCTCTTTTAACACTTCTTTTCTCCCTGCTTTGTGCTGTATTTCCCCTCTCCCCTGACATGTCCAGAGACAGCAAGAGCCATGGAGCCACCTTTTGCTGGAACTTCTCAATCAACAACAATATATTACATTGTAAGTTGTGTTATTTCCAGGTTACCACTGTTCTAGGTTCTTGCTGGAGATGCACTCTGCAAAAATAGCTCAACCCATGTCCCACAGGCCACAAATGGTAACATTTTGTTTCAGTGCAGTGTAGTTTCAATGCTGAACCTTTTTTTATGGCAAGAAACACGTTAATGTTGGTTGCAAGTTAAACATAATTCAAGGGAAAGCCCAGTTTAGCATTTTGACACTACTTTAGTGATCTCCTAGGACAGGGTTTGCAAGGTAGGGCCTGCAGTCACAAGGAGAAGCTAGAAGTCATAAAGGCAACCCCTGGGGACCCCTAAATGATGCCCATGGTCTTCTAATAATTGCTGTTCTATTCTAGCACCCTCAGTCCCCTGGGCATAGGCACCAAAGATGTTATTTAAGAGGAAGACAGGTAGAGCATCATTGAGAAATGGTCACTTACCCGCCTGCAATTAGTTCAACGCCGGGATCAGTGGGGTTGTTGCTGGGGGAAGCAACACACCTGTCTGCCCTTAGGGTAAATGTGTCTCCATCAGAGAATGTAGTTGAAACACCAATGTAAAGTGGGGTGCCCACTGTCAGGGTGTCACCTTCTGTGAGTGGGTCAGCAAAGGAATTAGACTTAAAGGCGGCCATGGTGGCGGTAATTGGTCCAGAGCCATTCACTGGTGGTAGAGAAACGGTGCTGGATAAATAAAAAAGAGATCTCAGGATATGTACAAGAGAATGTGTGCTAATTACATCAAGAGATTTATGATTTATTCATCTGATGTATTGATTAATAGACACAGAATGTTATTCAGTTTAGTTCTCAAGAAAGAGGCTTGAGAACACCTTACGCAGCTCCAGGTGATGGCCCTCATGCTGGGGCATTACAGACCCCGAAATATTTCTAGGTAGATTTCAAACATCTGAGCAATAAAAGAACTGTTATTCTCTGGCACTATCAGATGTCCTTGGTGGAAAGAACATTTACCACATTATTATAAAGCTAGTTCTTCTCTATGGGATTCCCTCTGACATTCATCAAAGGTGGGAAATCTCTGAGCATCTGCAAGATCAAGAGAAATACAAATACAAAGACAAACTATCATATTTACTAACCCGATCAATAACACAAAACATACTCTAACAGTGACATTCAATGTTTTTATTTTAATCCAATTATTCCAAATGGTAAGAAAACTGTGCAATTGGCCGAGACACATTACAACATCTCTTAAAATAGGATACACAACAGAAAATGAAAAACATGAAGTGGTGTTGCAGTGGAAATAGTACACCTGGCACAAAACACCTCTGTCCCTTTAAAAACCCTGGAGTCCTCCTCTGTCCTATCACGACCAGCAGGGTGAGAGTTAGGCAGTACATTCTTTTCTGATCTGTGAGAAACATCCTGAACACAATGGCACTTTACTGTCAGGTTTTGTTTGCTACTAACAACAAATATTTGGATTTATTTAGCTTTTATTCAATGACTTAGAACATTCCCTATGCATAAACACTTTTTCCAGAAAAAAACATTTTTTTTTGTCTGAGTTTCACTGGGCTGCGTTTACCTCCCTCTTCTTTCTGACCAGTATACAGAACATTTTTGATAAATGACCAGTCATTGAGGAGGGGGGGCAACTTCACAAACCTATTTTCTATCCAGGGAGGGAGGAGACAACTGGAAAAGAAATTCTAAATTAAAGAGTTAGATCCCAGATTTCTCAAGGAGCTGATACCTGGTGATTCTTTGATAGTAGTTACACCAAAGAAGAGATATAATGCAGAGGGCCCAACTTATCTCAATAATCTTCAAAAGGAGAGGACTAGTGGGGATGCCTTTTGTAAGATTCGGCAAACATCATGAAGCATCACTAAAGCTGCCTTCCTAAGCCAATATGACTTCCCTCTTTGGGATTCTATGATTCAATTTGTGTAATATAGTGAGAAAGGGGAGGATATCATGGAGGGAATCAAGGAAGGAATGTTGATGTTGGACAATGTCAATGTATCACTTAGATTCCACTGCACCATTTTTGCAGTCCCTCTAATGGGGGAACGGCCCCTTTGCATACATTATGCCTGTTGCAGGCATAATGAAGCGCAAGGGGTTACAAAGTGGCACAATGCAAGCATTCCACCACTTTGTAAATATTGCATGGCGACTTTGGCCTTGTTGGGCCACATTAGTGTCATGAAAACTGACTCTAATGTGGCGCAAGGAGGCGCTAGGCCCTCCTAAATCTGGGCCTAAGACCTAAAGGTTTGATATAGTGTCTAAAATAGGAGCCAAATCAGGATCACTGTCTTAGATTCCACTAAAGGGCTCAAATTAGTGGTGAGATTCTTCCATCAATGTTACATCCCTAAAGTGAGAGGGATTGTGCAAAATCCAAGTGTTACACAAACAACAAGTATAGCAAATGAGCCACAGCAATTTAGAAGGAGTATGGTAAGGGGAGGGTAGCCTGTGGTGCATTTTAGAGCACACTTACGCAAATATATTACTAAAGCATGGTGTGGTAGCCCACAGCCATTTGCAGACAACACAGTTTCCATTAAATTAGCAACAACGTTTGCACTAACATGTAGCAAACAAAAACACTTGGATATCAGGTTTCAGCAGATGTTTATCATTTGCTCATCACTAAAGTGTCTTGATGTTTTATCCTATTAAAGTATTTGTTTCTATCTCACTTCAGAATTATACAACAATTGCTTCTTTTTTACTTTTCTAATTACTGATATGTTTTGAAATATTTATAGAGGTCATTTGCAGGTATTTAAAAGTTTGTGAAGACAGAAAACTGACAGCCTTTCCTTTCACATTCCCTGTATGCCTGCAAGATTATCAGAGAGTTCACTTTACATTCTCTAACTTTGCAGTCAGAGAAAGAAACATAAATACCAAACTGCATGTTGAAAGAATAAATAGCAATTTGTCAGAAGTCATAGCTGACATTTGGGGCCAGATGTAGCAAAACGCCAATTTGCGACTTGCAAATTGCGAGTCCCTGCGACTCGCAATTTGCAACTCGCAAATTGGTATGCAGTACGGTGTCTCAGACACCGACTGCGACTCGCTATGGGGTCGCAATGACCCACCTCATTAATATTCATGAGGTGGGTCGCTAATTGCGGCCCCATAGCGAGTCTAGGCACTCGCAAACATGGAGGCCTGCTGTCGTCAGCAGACCTCCATGTTCGTGACTGCTTTAAATAAAGCAGTTTTTTTTTTTTAAGTGTAGCCCGTTTACTTTAAAGGAAAACGAGCTGCACTTAAAAAAAAACCGAAACCTTTAGTTTCGGTATTTTTTCAGGGCAGGGAGTGGTCCTTTGGACCACTCCCTGCCCTGAAAAAATATTTGTGGGTCCATTCACAAAGTGGAAGGGGTCCCATGGGGACCCCTTCCAATTTGCGAGTGGGTTACCATCCACTTCAAGTGGATGGTAACTGCGACTCCATTTGCGACCGCATATGCGGTCGCAAATGGAATTGCATTCCACTCCGAATCGCAAATAGGAAGGGAACACCCCTTCCTATTTGCGATTCTGAAATGCATATTGCGAGTCGGTCCGACTCGCAATATGCATTTCTGAATAGCAAAGAGGCTTTTGCGCCTCGCAAACGGCGATTTTCGCTGTTTGCGAGGCGCAAACCATTTGCTACATCTGGCCCTTGGTCTCTGTCTTTTGAAAACACAACAAATGTGACAAGATAAAGACATTTTTTTAAAGGCAGCTGCAATACTTATTCACCTTCTGAAATCTGGCTTATGTTTGGGGTGCTGTAGCACCCTTTGCCCTCCCTACTTCCAGTGTCCCATGGCTCAGATCCTGCAATGCTGGAGCAGCTAATGCTAAAGACCACAACACTAGTGGAAAAAGGAACTATCGGCCCAGTGCTGAAACATCAGTGGGAAAAGATGTGTTCTCCAGTACACTTCCTTATCAAAACAAAATATTCCAAACAAGACATCCAGCCCATCTTGGATCAAATGTTCAATTGAATGTGAAGTCTACATCTGTAAGATGCTTCTTTCATGTAACCATATGTGCAACTCACAGCATTTTCATGAAATTCGAAATTGGCAAAAATGAACTACAATACAAAGTTTTCACATGCGTTCAGGTGGAGGCGGATCTGCATATTGTGTATTAAGAGGAAAGCAGACACGAGGACAGGAAGAGATGTATTGCTTATTTTCTTTATCTGGCCGACGCTGGTTTATACTTTTCTTCAATGAGAGCGTATTTGGTCGCCATCACCGCCTATCATGAATCCCTTCCTCACACATCCTTCTTTACTGTGTGATTGATTCATGATTTCTTAGACGGTTTTAAGAAAGTTTTTCGTCCAGTTCGTAGATCTCCTCCAGCCTGGGAATTGAATGTGGTTCTCTCCAGATAGCCGTGGCCTCCTTTGGAGACAATATAGAAAGCTCATGCAGCATCTTTTGTGGAAACTATGGGCCATATTTATACTTTTTGACGAAAACCAGCGCCAGCGCTGGTTTGCGTAAAAAAATGTATTGCCGGCTAACGCAATTCCAACACGCCAACCGGGCGTTATATTTATGGAATGATGCTAGCCGGCGTTGCGGGCTGGTTAGAGTAAAAAATAATTACACTAACCGGGCAGCGCCGTCATAGGGAAGAATGGGGATTGTGCGTCAAAAAATGGTGCAAGTCAGGTTAGAGTAAAAAATCATGGCTCTAACCGGACTTGCACCATTTTCTGATGCACAACCCCTACTGAAATGACTCCTGTCTTAGGAAAGACAGGAGTCATGCCCCCCTACCCAATGGCGTGGCCCAAGGGACTTGTGGCCCAAGTTAGGCCCCCTATGTCACTTAAAAAAATAAAAAATATACTTACCGCTACTTACCTGTACTTACCTGGAATGGGTCCCCCTATCCATGGGTGTCCTCTAGGGGTGGGCGAGGGTGGCAGGGGGTGTTCTTGGGGACAGGGAAGGGCATCTGTGGACTGCTTCCATGGTCAAAGACCATGGAAATGAGCCCACATGTCACTTACCGCCTGCTCCCACCCAGGCGTTAAAAAACAGTGCAAATTAGGCTGGGCGCCATTATTTAAGGCCCGCCCCCTCCTGTGCGTCAAAATGACGCAGGAGTATATATAAGGTGCACAGGCCTTAAAGTCATTTTTGGACGGGAACGCCTACCTTTCATGTCATTAACGCAAAGTGGTTTCACGCATCCAGAAAATGACGCACACTGATGAATTTTGTCGTTCGCGGGAAAGGGCGTCAAAGTATAAATATGGTTAGGTTTGCACTGAATTTGCGTAAAAAATGTTGACGCAAATTTGGCGCAGAGTATAAATATGCCCCTGACTTCCTTAGTGGTGATTACTTCCGCTAGAATGGTGAGTAAACTACAAGCTCCTTGTATTGATGAGTTTTCATAATATTATTTCTCTAAGAACTAATCTTTCTTTTTTCTGAAAGTTGTGTTTGAGTTCCTGTTTGAATTACTACAATCATTCCCACAGTGTACTGTGTTGGGGTAGATTAAAAAAAGTAGCACCCTTCCGCCCTTGAAGGCTGCTGCAGCCCCAGGCTGAGGTGTGTTTGTGAGAATTAGCAGTCCCCTCTTACTGAGCTACACCAAACTGGTTGTGAGACCATCCTTCCTCCCACTGGGCTGGTGACAAACTGAATATAAAAAGCCCAGGAAACAAAAGGCTTCTCTTCCTCAAGTCCCCCTTTACCCTTCAGTATGCATGATCTCTTTCAGGTTAATGAAGTTCCCAAACTGTGCTCATCCCCCCTTCTTAAGTTGATATGAGTCACATACCTCACACCCAGGTCTTCCTGCCAAAAGGCCCAAGCAATTGTTTCTGATCTGGGAACAGTTTTCACATCTCATTAAGGGGAAGCACTGGTAAGACCATTTGCTGGTAGGCTAACATTCATTAGCATGATGGAGGTTCAGGGGCTCAACTAAAAGACACTTTTCCTAAAGGTTTCCTAAATATCTGACTTCACTAAGAAAAGGATGCTTAATAAATGTTAAAATTATTCCTGTAGCTCTTCCCACACCTCAGATATCAGATTTGCAGTTGTATTCTGAACTTCCTACAGGGCAGCTGCAGCCCTTCACAGTGAAATTAGCGCTTAGGGGCTAGTCATTGTAGGTTCATGCCAACTTTACATTATTCTATGTATCACCTTTAACTACTAGGTACCTTACTTTGTGGACTTCTAGATCTGCTTAGGGGCGACCTATTTGACACTTAATAGTAAGATTATTTCCTTTCAGAAGGATTATTTAGACAGGTTTGCCTGCAGGTTTAAAGGCTGCAGACGGCAAACTACAAAGGTAGGCCTGAAGCCATGATTTCATAGACCACCGAGTGGATGAGAGATGATGTCCACAGGTGACACATTTAAATTTGCTTGCTATTAGCTTATTTCATGTACCGTATCATGTAGCCTTAATGGAAAGTTAAGTAGGCCAATGTGAAGTTAGCCAATACTACTACGTTAATACCAGTCACCAAAAAATAGTGTTGACCAGACAGAAAAAAATACTTTCTCACACTAACAAGAGATCCACTTTCCTTTATTGAAGGATCAGAAACAATACATTATGTTTGAAACACCACAGGCATGATGATACATTTTCTCACAACAAAAAGATATCCACTTTTGTTTAATCAAGAATTATACGCTATATTTCATGGTTGAAACATAACAGGCATAACAACACAATAAAACAGCAGCAAAAGGTATATTAGCAATAACTGAAAAATCATTAGGTGGATGGATACTTTGGTAATATCTTTAAATATCCATACTCTCTGATTTCATAAGCCATGCTGTCAAATAAATTACTTTTTTCCCAGATCATAAGAGAATGATCCCAGCACACCTGTAGATTCTCACACCTCAATTTGTTTAGAGAACTTGTTGTTAGAAAATCATTTTTATGGCTACACTTGATGTCTTCACTTCTCTTCTGAGTGAACCTCTTTTCAGACTGTTTTACAAACTTTTTCCTCTACAGTTTTTGTGAGGTGCTCTTTCAGTCAGAGAAAGAATGCAGCTAGTGAAGGGTGAAGGGTGTGGCTTGTCAAATTTCTAGTTATTTTGTCAAAGAATGTAAATTTTGCCAAAAATGTCAAAGTACATTAACAACAGGAACATCTCAAGTTGAGAGGACAGCTGGAAAATGTGAGGTCCAAGAAAAACTGTAAGAAGACAAAAAAGGCAGCCTCAACAGATCTAGCAACTCATAAACACTCCCCCATAGAAACATCTACAGAGAGGAAGTCAAAAGATGTCAGAAGGCGTCAACATCACATTGCTGACACCAACACTTCAGGCAGATGTCAAATATCGAAAGGAAAACATCACAGGCTTTGATTTTGTCCTGATGTGCTTCCCCTTAAATTTGGAACAACAATAACACCACGATCAAAGATAGCTGCAACACATTCACCCCCATAAGGAGCAAGCTCTGTGCATCACACTCCTCTTCACTGTTGAAGTCAAAAATGCACAAAAAAATAGCAACACCATTATCCACGATCATGTTGGTGATCAAGTCTATTCATTCGATGTTGCCACTTCATTTTGTCAAGACTCGATTGGCTGTTGCATTTTTCCATATTGGCGAGATTAATGCCAAGGTTTTTCATATTGCTTTTTAAAATGATGCTCACCGTCCTCTGGTCACTCCTCACTTCATTATCTCAGCAGAGGATCTACTAATAGTTCAGTTGTCAATCTTCAACCTACCCTAAATACAAAGAATGTTTTTGTGATCAACATCGATGTTGCCAAAGATTTCATAAAATTCCAGCCTTTACTCAGGAAGCCCATACTCTGAGAACACTCCTGAAAAATACAAAAGCCACTTTCCTCCTTAACCCCTTAGCTGCTGGATCCCCCCCCCCCCCTCAGTGCTCAGGCCTTTTTTGGCTATTTGAGGTAGTTCGAGCTTAGGCCTCCATAACTTTTTGTCCCCATAAGCTATCCACGCTAAATTTGCGTCCTTTTTATCCAACATCCTAGGGATTCTAAAGGTACCCATAGTTTGTGTGTTCTCCTGGAGGAGACCAAGAAATTAGCCAAAATACAGCTAAAATGTCATTTTCTTTCTTCAGAAAAATGGGAAAAAAGGGCTGCAGAAGAAAGCATGTGTTTTTTCTCTGAAAATGGCATCAACAAAGGCTTTGCGGTGCTAAAATCACCATCTTTCCAGCTTTCAGGAACAGGCAGACTTGAATCAGAAAAACACTTTTTTCAACACAATTTGACATTTTACTAGGACATACCCCATTTTTACTATTTTTTGTGCTTTCAACCTCCTTCCAGTTAGTGACAGAAATGGGTGTGAAACCAATGCTGGATCCCAGACAGCTAAACATGTCTGAAAAGTAGACAAAATTCTAAATTCAGCAAAGGGTCATTTGTGTGGATCCTTCAAGGTTTTCCTACAGAAAGTAACAGCTAAAATAAAAATATATTGAAATTGAGGTGGAAAAAAACCTCCACGTTTTCACGTGCCCACGTTTTCTTCTATACATTTTTCCAGCTATAGCAGATTTTTTAAAGCAATATATTGTTAGGTCTGCTGGACTCTTCAGGTTGTGGGGATATATAGGGCTTGTAGGTTCATTAAAAACCCTACGTACCCAGAGCCAATAGATGAGCTGCACCTTGCAACGGGTTTTCATTGTAAGCCGGGTATACAGAATTTCATTTGGTGAAATATAAAGAGTCAAAAATAGGTATCAAGGAAACCTTTGTATTTCCAAAATGAGCACAAGATAAGGTGTTGAGAAGCAGTGGCTATTTGCACATCTCTGAATTATGGGGTCCCTATACTAGCATGTGAATTACAGGGCATTTCTCAGATAGACTTTTTTTTTACACACTGTCTTACATTTGGAAGGATAAAATGTAGAGAAAGACAAGGGGCAATAAAACGTGTTCTTCTATTCTGTTTTCCCCCAAGTCTCCCAATACAAATGGTACCTCACTTGTGTGGGTAGGCCTAATGCCCATGATAGGAAATGCAACATGAACACATCACATTTTTACATTGAAATCTGACATTTTGTGGAAAGTACCTTGCTGTGGATTTTGGTCTCTACCTCAGCCGGCACCTATGGAAACCTACCAAACCTGTTCATTTTTTAAAATTAGACACCAAAATTTGGCAAAAAAACACTATTTCCTCACATTTTGGTGATGTAAAGTTCTGGAATCTGAGAGGAGCCACAAATATCCTTCTAACCAGCATTCCCCCAAGTCTCCGGAAACAAATGGTACCTCACTTGTGTGGGTAGGCCTAGTGCCCGCGACAGGAAACGCCCATCACATTTTTACATTGAAAACGGACTTTTTTTTGTAAAGTGCCTAGCTGTGGATTTTGTTGTCCAGCTCAGCCGGTACCTAGGAAAACCTACCAAACCTGTGCATTTTTTAAAACTCGACACCTAGGGGAACCCAAGATGGGGTAACTTGTGGCGCTCTCACCAGGTTCCGTTACCCAGAATCCTTTGCAAACCTCAAAATTTGTCAAAAAAAACACTTTTTGCTCACATTTCGGTGATAGAAAGTTCTGGAATCTGAGAGGAGCCACAAATTTCCTTCCACCCAGCGTCCCCCAAGTCTCATGATAAAATGGTACCTCACTTGTGTGGGTAGGCCTAGCGCCCGTGTCAGGAATGGATCACACAGCGGTCAATATTAGTTCTTACATGAGGGCAACAGTTGACCCTGGGGTGATCCATTCCTGAAGCAGGCACTAGGTACAGGCACTCAAGTGGGGTAGCGTTTTTCTCAGGACAGATGGGGAAACACTGGGAGGTAGGAATTTTGTGGATCCCAGCATATTCCTGTAGTTTGTGTGACAGAATGCAAGAAAAAGTTTAGTTTTTATTCAACATTTCACTTTTGCAGAGTATTCTGGGTAAGAAAACTTTGGGGAATCCACACCTCTAAGGACTGACTCGGGTGTCTAGTTTCCAGAAATATCTGGGTTTGGTAGGTTTCCCTATATGGCCGCTGAGCCCGGGACCAAAAACGCAGGTGCTTGCCTTATAAAACCAGGTTTTGTGATAGATAATTTTGATGTCTCTACAATACGATTTGGGCGGTGGAATTTGGGACTGAACTAAATTGGGGAGCTCCTAAGAGGTCACTCTCTCTGTGCTTGCTGCCACATACACCTGCTCTCTGGTTTGGGCTAACCTGCTATTGTCCCGCTGAACAGACTGTACTTGCAAATGGACAGCAGGACTGTCCTCATCACCTCCCTCAGAATCACTGGAAGAGGAGTTGTCAGAAAAATCACTCCCAGAGTCTGCACCATTGTCCTATCCCTCAGATGCTGTCTCAGTATCTGCTGTCTCAGTCTCTGATCCTACGTCAGAGCTGTCCTGTATAACCTGAGTTAGGGCTGGAGCAGCAGTCATCCAACGTGAAGCCATCTCTGCTACTGGCTAAACTCTCGCTCTAAAACACCAGTCTACTTAGACAGTTACAAAATTGCTGGTGGGTGTGATGCATACAACAGTAAAGGTCAGACACCTTACCTTCGCTTCTTCCCTCAATCAGCACGTTCTCTCAAGACAATCAAAAAAACAAAAAAAACACACATTACTTCACCTTATCACATACCAATCGTCACAGTCTTTAACGCCTCTGTCGTCCAGTCCAACAATCATTATTGGTGCTCCTACTCCCATGACCTCTTCCTCGGATTTCCTCATTTCCACCAAGCAAAACTGCCCTTCATCTCTCCATAGCCCCCCTCGCACATACATTTCATTTGTATTATAGCGCAGGTCATGGCTGACTTTACTAATGTACTCAGCTATTTACATAAAATACAGATTTGATCTTTGCAGTAGGCATATATACCTTCTGCGCTACTTTATGGCATAAAAACTGCCACTAGACAAATGTCAGATCCTTTTGTAGCAGAAACATATTCACAAGAGTTACTTGACCTTTTTATTACTGCCTAAAAGCTACAGTTGAAACGTGTCAGTTGAAGTATGTGCGTTGGTTTTAAGACGCAAGCTGCTACTGCAAGAGAACTGGTGGCATATATATATTGCCAACAATCCTCCTGTTACATGGAGAAAGTTCCCGGACAACAAATGGAGGTCCAAAAAACTTTTATTCACCAATGCTTCCTCCCAGAACAACGCGTTTCAGCCGTAGCCTTGATCACGTAACAATTGATAGTTTCTCACAAACCAACTATATACCACACCCAGCATACACATAAGGACAAAGATAAAAGAAGGACTATCAGGTCACCCAACTAGCCCATAGTGTGCAGATGTCAGCACCATCTTGGAATGTCTAGAATGGCCCATAAGCTATACCAAAGTTGACCTTACAATTACAAAATTATCTATATTATTTGCTCTCTTTGTACATAAATTCATTGAATCTCAATATAATCATTCAAATAACTTACATATTGCATATAAAATATTAAATATTACATATTAAATACTGTTAATAACCCAAATGGTCCAGAGCTGTTTTCTACATTCATTACATATATGGTATTAAATATTGAATATTAAATATTAATTATTATTAATATCCCAAATAGTCCACAACAATTTTTCGAAAACATAATATGCACCGAATACCATTCTGTTCCTTAAAATATCCACATTAATTACTCTCCATGACCTAATTAATTATAATCATTTGATTGACATCCATATTAAATATTAAATATTTAAATATTTTAAATGCTGTAAATATCAAAAGATAATTCAAATATACCCAGACAGCCCTATATTAATATTCAAAACAATTCCTATACATGTGTGCAAATATGTGTCTCTTACTACCTGCCACTAATCATAACACCTCCCACACTGTCACATCTATCACAAAAACCTATTATATAAAAACACCACAAAATTGAATAAAATATGATTAGAATAACTTACAAAAAATATATATGTACACATGTCCAGCAGCTTCAATTAACCTAAATGCACATTCATCTCCTCACTTTAATTTAAACCCCCAGGGCTCAGGGTGCCGAGTCTAATAATCAGTTTTAATTCCAAAATCCTCATTTTTCTCTCTCTATTACCTCCCCTGATACTGGGTTTAATCTGATCAATGACTGCAAAACTCAACAACCTCTCACCCCCATTATGTTTGTCATGGAAATGCCTAGCCACTGGGTGTGTTCTATCAACATTACGAATCGCTCGAATGTGTTCAAGAACCCTCTTTTTAGCCTTGTGTATTGTACTGCCCACATAGGGCACATCAAACAATAAACACAGAAATCTGTATTGCAATTAAAATGTCCTCGAATTTGGTACATCCAATGCCCATTCTCACCACATACTTTAAGGCAGTTTGTACTGTATTTGCATGCCTTGCATTGTCTGCAACAACAAAAAGCCCACAGAGTGATCAAGGGACATAGCTCTGACACTATCCCTAGTTATTCTATTCCGGCTGAGATCATCACTCAACGATCTACCCTTGCGAAACATAATCGCAGGTGCCTCCGGGATGGTACTACCTAAGGTGGAATCATTCTGTAGCATATGCCTGCTCCTGTTCAGAATCATTCTCAGGACCTGTGACTGATTAGAATAAGTTGTAATAAATCTTATATTTTGATCATCTTCATCTAAGTCCACTCTGGGTTATATTAGATTCTCACTCTTTATATTGTCCGCCTTATTTTTAGCTTGAAGAATCATTTTACTCCTATACCCCCTTTCTAGAAAACGTGAAAGCATATTGTCACTTTCTTTCTGATAGTCCTCCCAAGTACTACAAATCCTGTGGGCTCTTAACAATTCCCCGAAGGGAATACTGGCAATAAGATTTGGTGGATGGGCACTGTCCGCATTCAATATGCTATTACCCGCTGTCAATTTTCTATGAAGTTTGGTCCTTAGTGACTGTTCTTGGACTATAACTTCCACATCAAGGAATCTGTTGTTTACTACTCTGATCGCTTAGATGTAAGTTGTAGTTGTTGTTATTGAGAAAGGCTACAAAATCTCTAGCCGAAGTCTCATCACCCTTCCAAATCACAAAGATGTTGTCTATAAAGCGACACCATAAAATGACTCTTTCATCAAAGTCGGGTGAGCTAGTGGATATTTGCTCCTCCCACCAGCCCATCACCAGACTTGCATAACTTGGTGCGAGGCAAGTTCCCATAGCCGTACCCTGTGTTTGTTTGTACAGCTTATCATCAAAGAGAAAGAAATTGTTATGAAGGCAAAAACTGATCATATCACAAATCATTTCCGTCTGCATCAGAAATGAAAGTGATCTTGCCCTTAAAAAATGTCGAATTGCTACTAACCCTAAGTCATGTTGGATGCAGGTGTACAGGCTAGTAACATCCATCGTTACAAGAAGATAGTCCTCTTCTCATTCAATTCCATCAATAATCCTTAAAAACTGTGTTGTATCTTTAATATAAGATGGAAGACTTTCAACAAAAGGTCTCAAAAAGTAATCAATGTACCTAGACATTTCAAGCCGGTGAAATAAATTAAAACATTTCTTTGAACTCGAGTGTGAAGGCTTTGCTCTGTGCTGCTTAAATAAACAGAAACATTTCTTTCTCAATTAGCTGTTAAAACAAACTGAAACACTCCTCATAATTCAAGTGCAAGGCTTTGCTCTGTGCTGCTTAAATAAACAGAAACATTTCAAGTATGCCGGTGAAATAAATTAAAACATTTCTCTGAACTCGAGTGAGAAGGCTGTGCTCTGTGCTGCTTAAATAAACAGAAACATTTATTTCTCAATTACGCTGTTAAAACAAACTGAAACACTCCTCAGAATTCCAGCACACAGGGTTTGCTCTGTGCTGCTTAAACAAACAGAAATAAGCATGCTGGTGAAACAAACTGAAACATTTCTTTGGACTCGAGTGTGAAGGCTTTGCTCTATGCTGCTTAAATAAACAGAAATATCTCTTTCTCAATTACGCTGACAAAATAAACTGAATCACTCCTCAGAATTCGAGCGTGAAGGCTTTGCTCTGTGCTGCTTAAATAAACAGAAACATTTCCTCTTCAAATCACGCTGTTCAAACAAATTGAAATACTCTATAGAACTCAAGCGCGAAGGCTTTGCTCTGTTTAGAGCAACGCACTAGTAAAGTATCTCACCTGATGCCTTGTGGACTGTGAATGTTATTGAACAGCACGGGATATCAGTAAGCGTTTTTTCAAATGGAGTGCCAGTAAAATAAAATAAAAAAACATAATTGGGAATACGGCACCGGGATACGATTCATAGTATTTCAAATCAACCACTTGGTGAAATAATTAATTTCTTTGAGGGTTGAACTGTAGGAAAGTACCATCTTGCCTGGCATGTTACCCCCATTTTTCACTGTATATATGTTGTTTTAGTTGTATGTGTCACTGGGACCCTGGTAACCAAAGGCCCCAGTGCTCATAAGTGTGCCTGAATGTGTTACCTGTGTAGTGACTAACTGTCTCGCTGAGGCTCTGCTAATCAGAACCTCAGTGGTTATGCTCTCTCATTTCTTTCTAAATTGTCACTAACAAGCTAGTGACCATTTTTACCAATTTACATTGGCTTACTGGAACACCCTTATAATTCCCTAGTATATGGTACTGAGGTAACCAGGGTATTGGGGTTCCAGGAGATCCCTATGGGCTGCAGCATTTCTTTTGCCACCCATAGGGAGCTCTGACAAATCTTACACAGGCCTGCCACTGCAGCCTGAGTGAAATAACGTCCACGTTATTTCACAGCCATTTTACACTGCACTTAAGTAACCTATAAGTCACCTATATGTCTAACCTTTACCTGGTAAAGGTTAGGTGCAAAGTTACTTAGTGTGAGGGCACCCTGGCACTAGCCAAGGTGCCCCCACATTGTTCAGAGCCAATTCCCTGAACTTTGTGAGTGCGGGGACACCATTACACGCGTGCACTACATATAGGTCACTACCTATATGTAGCTTCACAATGGTAACTCCGAATATGGCCATGTAACATGTCTATGATCATGGAATTGCCCCCTCTATGCCATCCTGGCATAGTTGTCACAATCCCATGATCCCAGTGGTCTGTAGCACAGACCCTGGTACTGCCAAACTGCCCTTCCTGGGGTTTCACTGCAGCTGCTGCTGCTGCCAACCCCTCAGACAGGCAGCTGCCCTCCTGGGGTCCAGCCAGGCCTGGCCCAGGATGGCAGAACAAAGAACTTCCTCTGAGAGAGGGTGTGGCACCCTCTCCCTTTGGAAAATGGTGTGAAGGCAGGGGAGGAGTAGCCTCCCCCAGCCTCTGGAAATGCTTTGTTGGGCACAGATGTGCCCAATTCTGCATAAGCCAGTCTACACCGGTTCAGGGACCCCTTAGCCCCTGCTCTGGCGCGAAACTGGACAAAGGAAAGGGGAGTGACCACTCCCCTGACCTGCACCTCCCCTGGGAGGTGTCCAGAGCTCCTCCAGTGTGCTCCAGACCTCTGCCATCTTGGAAACAGAGGTGCTGCTGGCACACTGGACTGCTCTGAGTGGCCAGTGCCACCAGGTGACGTCAGAGACTCCTGCTGATAGGCTCCTTCAGGTGTTAGTAGCCTATCCTCTCTCCTAGGTAGCCAAACCCTCTTTTCTGGCTATTTAGGGTCTCTGTCTCTGGGGAAACTTTAGATAACGAATGCAAGAGCTCATCCCAGTTCCTCTGCATCTCTCTCTTCACCTTCTGATAAGGAATCGACTGCTGACCGCGCTGGAAGCCTGCAAACCTGCAACATAGTAGCAAAGACGACTGCTGCAACTCTGTAACGCTGATCCTGCCGCCTTCTCGACTGTTTTCCTGCTTGTGCATGCTGTGGGGGTAGCCTGCCTCCTCTCTGCACCAGAAGCTCCGAAGAAATCTCCCGTGGGTCGACGGAATCTTCCCCCTGCAACCGCAGGCACCAAAAAGCTGCATTACAGGTCCCTTGGGTCTCCTCTCAGCACGACGAGCGAGGTCCCTCGAATCCAGCGACTCTGTCCAAGTGACCCCCACAGTCCAGTGACTCTTCAGTCCAAGTTTGGTGGAGGTAAGTCCTTGCCTCACCTCGCTGGGCTGCATTGCTGGAAACCGCGACTTTGCAGCTACTCCGGCCCCTGTGCACGTAAGGCGGAAATCCTTTGTGCACAGCCAAGCCTGGGTCCACGGCACTCTAACCTGCATTGCACGACTTTCTAAGTTGGTCTCCGGCGACGTGGGACTCCTTTGTGCAACTTCGGCGATCACCATTTCACGCATCCTTGTAGTGCCTGTTTCTGGCACTTCTCTGGGGGCTACCTGCTTCAGTGAGGGCTCTTTGTCTTGCTCAACGTCCCCTCTCTCTTCAGGTCCAATTTGCGACCTCCTGGTCCCTCCTGGGCCCCAACAGCGTCCAAAAACGCCAAACGCAGGATTTGCGACTAGCAAGGCTTGTTGGCATCCTTTCGGCGGGAAAATACTTCTGCACGACTCCCCAAGGCAAGGGGGATCCGTCCACCAAAGGGGAAGTCTCTAGCCCTTTTCGTTCCTGCAGAAACCTCAGCTTCTTCTGTCCAGTAGAAGCTTCTTTGCACCCGCAGCTGGCATTTCATGGGCATCTGCCCATCTCCGACTTGCTTGTGACTTTTGGACTTGGTCCCCTTGTTCCACAGGTACCCTAGATTGGAAATCCACAGTTGTTGCATTGCTGGTTTGTGTCTTTCCTGCATTATTCCTCTAACACGACTATTTTGTCCTTAGGGGAACTTTAGTGCACTTTGCACTCACTTTTCAGGGTCTTGGGGAGGGTTATTTTTCTAACTCTCACTATTTTCTAATAGTCCCAGCGACCCTCTACAAGGTCACATAGGTTTGGGGTCCATTCGTGGTTCGCATTCCACTTTTGGAGTATATGGTTTGTGTTGCCCCTATCCCTATGTTTCCCCATTGCATCCTATTGTAACTATACATTGTTTGCACTGTTTTCTAAGACTATACTACATATTTTTGCTATTGTGTATATATATCTTGTGTATATTTCCTATCCTCTCACTGAGGGTACACTCTAAGATACTTTGGCATATTGTCATAAAAATAAAGTACCTTTATTTTTAGTATAACTGTGTATTGTGTTTTCTTATGATATTGTGCATATGACACTAAGTGGTACTGTAGTAGCTTCACACGTCCCCTAGGTCAGCCTAAGCTGCTCTGCTAAGCTACCATTATCTATCAGCCTAAGCTGCTAGACACCCTATACACTAATAAGGGATAACTGGGCCTGGTGCAAGGTGCAAGTACCCCTTGGTACTCACTACAAGCCAGTCCAGCCTCCTACATTGGTTGTGCAGTGGTGGGATAAGTGCTTGAGACTACTTACCACTCTTGTCATTGTACTTTTCATAAGAGAAAAATATACAAAACAAGGTCAGTGTATATACACATAGCCAAAAAGTTTTGCATTTCCTCTTTTCACTCTTTTCTAAGTGCTGAAAAGTACTTCTAACTTTCCAAAAAGTTCTAAAAAGTTTTTAAAGTTTTTTTTTCTCTGTCTTTCTAAAAGCTCTGAGAAACTTTTTATCTTTTACTATCACTTTAACTCTCTCTAAAAATGTCTGGCACAGGCCAAAATGTTGATCTGTCCAAACATGCATATGACAACCTTAGCTGGAAAAGAGCAAGGAGTCTCTGTATAGAGAGAGGTTTGAGTGTAGGGAAGAATCCTTCCTTGGAACTGTTAATTAACATGCTTAGAGTACAGGATAAGGCCATAAGTGCCCAATCTGTGGAAAAAGTAGCTAATGGTTCTCAATCTGATCCAGGGACTCCCCCAGGAAAAGATTCAGGAAAGAAACTTCTCAGCCTGCCCATTACTAGACAGTCTAGCATAGTTGGTAATGATGAGGAGCCACACCATATAAATAGTGTTGTCTCACATCATAGCAAAAGCATTTATTCTCACCATACTGGTAGTGATGTTTCTGTTAACCAAGCTGTTAGGGTGGCTTCTGTAAGGGACAGGTCTCCTTCTGTCCATTCTCACCATACTTCTGTGTCAAGGCATGTCCCTCCCACCCACCCTGATGACAGATTGTTAGAAAGGGAGCTCAATAGATTGAGAGTGGAACAAACCAGACTGAAGCTCAAGAAGCAACAGCTGGATTTGGATAGACAGACTTTAGAAGTAGAGAAGGAGAGACAGAAACTGGGTTTAGAAACCCATGGTGGCAGCAGCAGTATTCCCCATAGTCATCCTGCAAAAGAGCATGATTCCAGGAATCTGCACAAGATAGTTCCCCCTTATAAGGAGGGGGATGACATTAACAAGTGGTTTGCTGCACTTGAGAGGGCCTGTGTTGTACAGGATGTCCCTCAAAGGCAGTGGGCTGCTATCCTATGGCTATCATTTAGTGGAAAAGGTAGGGATAGGCTCCTTACTGTGAAAGAAAATGATGCTAATAATTTCCAAGTTCTTAAGAATGCACTCCTGGATGGTTATGGCTTAACCACTGAACAGTACAGGATAAAGTTCAGAGAGACCAAAAAGGAGTCTTCACAAGACTGGGTTGATTTCATTGACCATTCAGTGAAGGCCTTGGAGGGGTGGTTACATGGCAGTAAAGTTACTGATTATGACAGCCTGTATAACTTAATCCTGAGAGAGCATATTCTTAATAATTGTGTGTCTGATTTGTTGCACCAGTACTTGGTGGACTCTGATCTGACCTCTCCCCAAGAATTGGGAAAGAAGGCAAACAAATGGGTCAGAACAAGAGTGAACAGAAAAGTTCACACAGGGGGTGACAAAGATGGCAACAAAAAGAAGGATGGTAAGTCTTCTGACAAGGGTGGGGACAAATCTAAAAATGAGTCTTCATCAGGCCCACAAAAACACTCTGGTGGGGGTGGTGGGTCCAAATCCTCCTTTAATCAGAACAAGGAAAAGAAACCATGGTGCTATTTATGTAAAATAAAAGGCCATTGGACAACAGATACCAGTTGTCCAAAGAAAGGCACCACTGCTCCTACCACTACAACCCCTACTGCTACACCTAGTGTCCCTACTAATAGCAGTGGTGGTGGGAGCAAACCTACTAATAGCCAATCCAAGGGAGTAGCTGGGCTCACTTTTGGTAACTTAGTTGGGGTTGGTCTGATTAGGGAGACCACAGAGGCTACTTTAGTCTCTGAAGGGGCTATTGATTTAGCCACTTTGGTTGCTTGCCCCCATAACTTGGAGAAGTACAAGCAACTAACCCTAATAAATGGTGTTGAGGTCCAGGCCTACAGGGACACAGGTGCCAGTGTCACAATGGTGATTGAGAAACTGGTGCACCCTGAACAACACATACTTGGACACCAGTACCAAGTAACCGATGCTCGCAACATAACACAAAGCCACCCCATGGCTGTTGTAAATCTCAACTGGGGGGGGGTAACTGGTCCAAAGAAAGTTGTGGTAGCTTCAGATTTACCTGTAGACTGTCTATTAGGGAATGATTTGGAGACATCAGCTTGGTCAGATGTGGAGTTGGAGGCCCATGCAGCAATGCTGGGCATCCCAGGGCATATTTTTGCTTTGACAAGGGCTCAGGCCAAAAAGCAAAAAGGACAGGGAAGCTTGGATCCTTGAACAATGGACCAAGTGCTCCCTAAAGCTAGGGCTAGTAGAAGCAAACCACTTCCTACTATCCCTCCCTCTACAGTGGATTCTACTTCTGAGGAAGAAGAATTCCCTCCCTGTGCAGAACCTACACCAGAGGAGCTGGAAGCAGACACTGCTGAGCTTTTGGGTGAAGGGGGGCCTGCCAGAGAGGAGCTGAGTGTGGCACAGCAAACCTGTCCCACATTAGAGGGTCTCTGACAGCAAGCTGTCAAACAGGCTAATGGGGATGTCAGTGACTCTCACAGAGTTTACTGGGAGGACAACCTCTTGTACACTGAGCATAGGGATCCTAAACCTGGAGCTGCCAGGAGATTAGTGATCCCTCAGGAGTACAGAAAGTTCCTCCTAACACTGGCACATGACATTCCCTTAGCTGGGCATCTAGGACAAATGAAAACTTGGGACAGGCTTGTTCCCCTGTTTCATTGGCCTAGGATGTCTGAGGACACAAAGGAATTTTGTAAGTCCTGTGAAACCTGTCAATCCAGTGGCAAGACAGGTGGCACCCCAAAGGCACCCCTTATCCCACTGCCTGTGGTTGGGGTTCCCTTTGAAAGGGTAGGGGTTGACATAGTTGGCCCCCTTGACCCTCCTACTGCTTCAGACAATAGGTTTATCTTGGTGGTAGTGGACCATGCCACAAGATATCCTGAAGCAATTCCTTTAAGGACCACTACAGCTCCTGCAGTGGCAAAGGCCCTCCTGGGAATATTTTCCAGGGTGGGCTTCCCAAAGGAAGTAGTATCAGACAGAGGAAGCAATTTCATGTCTGCATACTTAAAGGCCATGTGGAAGGAGTGTGGTGTAACGTACAAGTTCACAACACCCTATCATCCACAAACAAATGGACTGGTGGAGAGATTTAATAAAACTCTCAAAGGCATGATTATGGGTCTCCCTGAAAAACTCTGCAGGAGATGGGATATCCTTCTACAATGCCTCCTTTTTGCCTACAGGGAGGTACCCCAGAAAGGAGTGGGCTTCAGCCCCTTTGAACTTCTTTTTGGACACCCTGTTAGGGGTCCACTCACACTTGTAAAGGAGGGTTGGGAACAACCTTTAAAAGCTCCTAAGCAGGATATTGTGGATTATGTACTTGGCCTCAGATCAAGGATGGCTGAGTACATGAAAAAGGCCAGTAAAAACCTTCAGGCCAGCCAAGAGCTCCAGAAGCAATGGCATGATCAGAAGGCTGTTTTGGTTCAGTACCAACCAGGGCAGAAAGTGTGGGTCTTGGAGCCTGTGGCACCAAGAGCACTCCAGGATAAATGGAGTGGTCCCCACACAATTGTTGAAAAGAAGGGAGAAGTCACCTATTTAGTTGACTTAGGCACTGCCAGGAGTCCCCTTAGGGTGCTCCATGTCAACCGCCTGAAACCCTACTATGACAGGGCTGATCTCACCCTGCTCATGGCAACTGATGAGGGACAGGAAGAAGACAGTGATCCTCTACCTGATCTCTTCTCTTCCACAGAACAAGATGCTCTTGTGGAAGGTGTAGTTTTGGCTGATTGTCTTACTGCTGAGCAGAAAGATAATTGCATAAATCTCCTAGATCAATTCTCTGAACTCTTCTCTACTGTGCCAGGTACCACTTCTTGGTGTGAGCACACTATAGATACTGGAGACAGTTTACCTGTCAAAAGTAAGATCTATAGGCAGCCTGACCATGTCAGGGACTGCATAAAGCAAGAGGTCCAGAAAATGTTAGAACTAGCAGTGGTTGAGCACTCTGACAGTCCATGGGCTTCTCCTGTGGTACTGGTACCAAAACCCCATTCCAAAGATGGAAAGAAGGAAATGCGGTTTTGTGTAGACTATAGAGGTCTCAACTTGGTAACCAAAACTGATGCTCACCCTATACCCAGGGCAGATGAGCTTATAGATACACTGGCATCTGCCAAGTATCTAAGCACTTTTGATTTGACTGCAGGGTATTGGCAGATCAAATTATCAGAAGATGCTAAACCTAAGACTGCATTTTCTACCATTGGAGGACATTACCAGTTTACTGTAATGCCTTTTGGTTTGAAAAATGCACCTGCCACTTTTCAGAGGTTGGTGAACACAGTCCTGCAAGGGCTGGAAGCTTTCAGTGCAGCATATTTGGACGATATAGCTGTCTTTAGCTCCAGCTGGGATGATCACCTGGTCCACCTATGGAAAGTTTTGGAGGCCCTGCAAAAGGCAGGCCTCACTATCAAGGCTTCAAAGTGCCAGATAGGGCAGGGTAAGGTGGTTTATCTGGGACACCTTGTTGGTGGGGAACAGATTGCACCACTTCAGGGGAAAATCCAAACTATTATTGATTGGGTTCCCCCTACCACTCAGACTCAGGTGAGAGCCTTCCTAGGCCTCACTGGGAATTACAGGAGGTTCATTAAGAACTATGGCTCCATTGCAGCCCCTCTTAATGACCTCACATCCAAGAAAATGCCTAAAAAGGTATTATGGACAGCAAACTGTCAGAAAGCTTTTGAGGAGCTGAAGCAGGCCATGTGCTCTGCACCTGTCCTGAAAAGCCCTTGTTACTCTAAAAAATTATATGTCCAAACTGATGCATCTGAATTAGGAGTAGGGGCAGTCCTATCACAACTTAATTCTGAGGGCCAGGATCAACCTGTTGCTTTTATTAGTAGGAGGTTGACCCCTAGAGAAAAGCGTTGGTCTGCCATTGAGAGGGAGGCCTTTGCTGTGGTCTGGGCTCTGAAGAAGTTGAGGCCATACCTGTTTGGCACTCACTTCATTGTTCAGACAGACCACAAACCTCTACTTTGGCTAAAACAAATGAAAGGTGAAAATCCTAAATTGTTGAGGTGGTCCATATCCCTACAGGGAATGGACTATACAGTGGAACATAGACCTGGGAGTAGCCACTCCAATGCAGATGGACTCTCCAGATATTTCCACTTAGACAATGAAGACTCATCAGGTCATGGCTAGTCTTATTGTCCTTCGTTTGGGGGGGGGTTGTGTAGGAAAGTACCATCTTGCCTGGCATGTTACCCCCATTTTTCACTGTATATATGTTGTTTTAGTTGTATGTGTCACTGGGACCCTGGTAACCCAGGGCCCCAGTGCTCATAAGTGTGCCTGAATGTGTTACCTGTGTAGTGACTAACTGTCTCACTGAGGCTCTGCTAATCAGAACCTCAGTGGTTATGCTCTCTCATTTCTTTCCAAATTGTCACTGACAGGCTAGTGACCATTTTTACCAATTTACATTGGCTTACTGGAACACCCTTATAATTCCCTAGTATATGGTACTGAGGTACCCAGGGTATTGGGGTTCCAGGAGATCCCTATGGGCTGCAGCATTTCTTTTGCCACCCATAGGGAGCTCTGACAAATCTTACACAGGCCTGCCACTGCAGCCTGAGTGAAATAACGTCCACGTTATTTCACAGCCATTTTACACTGCACTTAAGTAATTTATAAGTCACCTATATGTCTAACCTTTACCTGGTAAAGGTTAGGTGCAAAGTTACTTAGTGTGAGGGCACCCTGGCACTAGCCAAGGTGCCCCCACATTGTTCAGAGCCAATTCCCTGAACTTTGTGAGTGCGGGGACACCATTACACGCGTGCACTACATATAGGTCACTACCTATATGTAGCTTCACAATTTTAACTCCGAATATGGCCATGTAACATGTCTATGATCATGGAATTGCCCCCTCTATGCCATCCTGGCATAGTTGGCACAATCCCATGATCCCAGTGGTCTGTAGCACAGACCCTGGTACTGCCAAACTGCCCTTCCTGGGGTTTCACTGCAGCTGCTGCTGCTGCCAACCCCTCAGACAGGCAGCTGCCCTCCTGGGGTCCAGCCAGGCCTGGCCCAGGATGGCAGAACAAAGCACTTCCTCTGAGAGAGGGTGTGACACCCTCTCCCTTTGGAAAATGGTGTGAAGGCAGGGGAGGAGTAGCCTCCCCCAGCCTCTGGAAATGCTTTGTTGGGCACAGATGTGCCCAATTCTGCATAAGCCAGTCAACACCGGTTCAGGGACCCCTTAGCCCCTGCTCTGGCACGAAACTGGACAAAGGAAAGGGGAGTGACCACTCCCCTGACCTGCACCTCCCCTGGGAGGTGTCCAGAGCTCCTCCAGTGTGCTCCAGACCTCTGCCATCTTGGAAACAGAGGTGCTGCTGGAACACTGGACTGCTCTGAGTGGCCAGTGCCACCAGGTGACGTCAGAGACTCCTGCTGATAGGCTCCTTCAGGTGTTAGTAGCCTATCCTCTCTCCTAGGTAGCCAAACCCTCTTTTCTGGCTATTTAGGGTCTCTGTCTCTGGGGAAACTTTAGATAACGAATGCAAGAGCTCATCCGAGTTCCTCTGCATCTCTCTCTTCACCTTCTGATAAGGAATCGACTGCTGACCGCGCTGGAAGCCTGCAAACCTGCAACATAGTAGCAAAGACGACTACTGCAACTCTGTAACGCTGATCCTGCCACCTTCTCGACTGTTTTCCTGCTTGTGCATGCTGTGGGGGTAGCCTGCCTCCTCTCTGCACCAGAAGCTCCGAAGAAATCTCCCGTGGGTCGACGGAATCTTCCCCCTGCAACCGCAGGCACCAAAAAGCTGCATTACCGGTCCCTTGGGTCTCCTCTCAGCACGACGAGCGAGGTCCCTCGAATCCAGCGACTCTGTCCAAGTGACCCCCACAGTCCAGTGACTCTTCAGTCCAAGTTTGGTGGAGGTAAGTCCTTGCCTCACCTCGCTGGGCTGCATTGCTGGAAACCGCGACTTTGCAGCTACTCCGGCCCCTGTGCACTTCCGGCGGAAATCCTTTGTGCACAGCCAAGCCTGTGTCCACGGCACTCTAACCTTCATTGCACGACTTTCTAAGTTGGTCTCCGGCGACGTGGGACTCCTTTGTGCAACTTCGGCGAGCACCGTTTCACGCATCCTCGTAGTGCCTGTTTCTGGCACTTCTCCGGGTGCTACCTGCTTCAGTGAGGGCTCTTTGTCTTGCTCGACGTCCCCTCTCTCTTCAGGTCCAATTTGCGACCTCCTGGTCCCTCCTGGGCCCCAGCAGCGTCCAAAAACACCAAACGCACAATTTGCGACTAGCAAGGCTTGTTGGCGTCCTTTCGGCAGGAAAACACTTCTGCACGACTCTCCAAGGGGAAGTCTCTAGCCCTTTTTGTTCCTGCAGAAACCTCAGCTTCTTCTGTCCAGTAGAAGCTTCTTTGCACCCGCAGCTGGCATTTCCTGGGCATCTGCCCATCTCCGACTTGCTTGTGACTTTTGGACTTGGTCCCCTTGTTCCACAGGTACCCTCAGTCAGGAATCCATCGTTGTTGCATTGCTGATTTGTGTTTTCCTTGCATTTTCCCTCTAACACGACTATTTTGTCCTTAGGGGAACTTTAGTGCACTTTGCACTCACTTTTCAGGGTCTTGGGGAGGGTTATTTTTCTAACTCTCACTATTTTCTAATAGTCCCAGCGACCCTCTACAAGGTCACATAGGTTTGGGGTCCATTCGTGGTTCGCATTCTACTTTTGGAGTATATGGTTTGTGTTGCCCCTATCCCTATGTTTCCCCATTGCATCCTATTGTAACTATACATTGTTTGCACTGTTTTCTAAGACTATACTGCATATTTTTGCTATTGTGTATATATATCTTGTGTATATTTCCTATCCTCTCACTGAGGGTACACTCTAAGATACTTTGGCATATTGTCATAAAAATAAAGTACCTTTATTTTTAGTATAACTGTGTATTGTGTTTTCTTATGATATTGTGCATATGACACTAAGTGGTACTGTAGTAGCTTCACACGTCTCCTAGTTCAGCCTAAGCTGCTCTGCTAAGCTACCATTATCTATCAGCCTAAGCTGCTAGACACCCTATACACTAATAAGGGATAACTGGGCCTGGTGCAAGGTGCAAGTACCCCTTGGTACTCACTACAAGCCAGTCCAGCCTCCTACATGAACGGATTATTGTGGATAAATAACTGCAAGTGGCCAGGTGTGCTAAAAAACTGCAATTGCGCTTTGAGGAGTACTGAAGTTTTAATCTTTCATTAAGAACTGTTTTCCTCTTCTGTTTGGGATGTGGATATATCAATAATAATTACTGTTTGAGTGGAAAAATCTGTAGAATACTCAAACTGAAGGATTGGGGGTTATAAACAAAACACAAAATAAATGAAAATTAACCAAAATAATATAAAATAATAAGGAAACTCCTCTCTCTCAGTGGTGAACTTTTTCTACAATTGCGTTATATGATATTGAGGCAAACTTGTGGTGGTAGAGTGGATCAGAGATATTGAGAATCCACAATTGGTGGTCCATTGGCCTTATCACCAATATGGCTTCCTCCTTAGAGGTGAGACGAAAAGAGAAATCCAGCAAGCTTTTCTCTGCTCACATGATTGATACTAAGGGAAGAATGGAAAATTCTGCGAATGGTGGTTCAAAACTTAAGTTGCAATTACATCACGAAAAAATGGACAAATTGTCGAGGAAGGAGATTTCTAAGTGGTGGGAGATTGAATCTTTACAAAAATACATAGATGTGGAAAGAGTACCGAGAGGTCTGAGAATATATACTATACCTACGCATGAAGATCTGGGCCCTGATAAGCTTGAGGAGTGGGCGGAAAATAAAAAAATTAACTCGCTGAATATGATGAAGATTTTAATCAAATATGCGATTAAGGATAGGAAGAAGATTCTGGAAGAGATTGAGAAAGTTTCAACAGAGATTGTATTATTGACTTCAGAGGATGCAACAGAAGAATTCAAGAAGAACTTGGAGAAAAAACTAAACAATTTTGAAGGCGATATCATGTCTAAGAAACAACACAAGTTCCTACGAGATTTTAAAGATTACCAATCGGGTAGGATCCTAACATTCCATTGCAAATATGATCACATGTATGCGGAGAATGATAAAGAACTAACAATTGAGAACAGCAATAGGGATTTTACGTCGGAGGTGGAAGAGAGTGATATCTCAGATGGGAACCAGTCCGATGTCTCTGATTCCTTTTTGGAAAAAGGACCTGTTGCAGATAAAAAATGCGAGTAGGTCTAATTTTTTTAAACAATTTCTCCTCCTCAATCAGGGAAGGACAGACCAAAGAAAAGAAACATTCCCACAACGGGGCAGGGGTCAAGGTACAAGAGGCAGAGAGAGAGGAACCGGGCAGCCAAGATACGGGCAAGGAAAAGAAGAACTCAGCCAAACAGGTGTAACAAACAGAGCCCGGAAAATGATGTGACAACACTAGTAAATAAATCAAAGCGATTATTAACTGAACAAGAAAGAAGCCTCTTGGCATTAGGCCTGCCGTTTTGCTCCAGAACAGATTTTGATTATGTACAAACAAGAATTGAACTCTTCCATATGGTTAGAAAACTGAAATTAAAGAAATGGTATCATACAAAGGTCATTTCAGAGGTGTTGGGAAGTGATAAGTACAATGTCAGTACATTAACCATTTCTGATGTGGAGGTATAGCATACGCTGTCAAGCTTACATGATGGTATTGAGGCTCATGAGGATCCTGTATTGAACTTATTGGATTTGGGCATAGAATTTGATTGCCCATGTCCCACTAAGTTTAAACCGAAATCTGTATTTTTACCAGCTGTACAATGTGAAGCGATTGATGTTTTTGAAAAGGATGTTATAAAGCAATTGAAGAAAGTCAGATATCAAATGAGTAAGAACGAACAACAGAATTTGACTGAGGTACAAAGTGAGGCCCTTCAAGGTTTGAAGGATGATAGTAGCATTGTAATCAGACAGTCAGACAAAGAGGGAAATGTCATTGTTCTGGATAAGGATGCTTATTTAGCGGAAGGATTGAGACAGGTGAATGATCAAACCTGCTATATACCAGTAAATCTGATTGTTGTAAAAAAATCTAACACCCAATACTTTGAGATGTTAGTGGATTGGAGGGATAAAGGGCTGCTAAACTGGGAGGAATATATTTTCCTCAAATGTGACTCACCAGTAATTCCCATTCTGTACCTATTACCGAAGATACACAAAAATACTGTGAATCCCCCGGGGAGACCTATTGTTTCTGCAATAGGGTCTCTCCTGGAGAACACGTCTAGGTACATTGATTACTTTTTGAGACCTTTTGTTGAAAGTCTTCCATCTTATATTAAAGATACAACACAGTTTTTTAAGGATTATTGATGGAATTGAATGGGATGAGGACTATCTTCTTTTAAAAATGGATGTTACTAGCCTGTACACCTACATCCAACATGATTTAGGGTTAGTAGCAATTTGACATTTTCTAAGGGCAAAAGCACTTTAATTTCTGATGCATACGGAAATGATTTGTGATATGATCAGTTTTTGCCTTCATAACAATTTCTTTCTCTTTGATGATAAGCTGTACAAACAAACACAGGATACTGCTATGGGAACTTGCTTTGCACCAAGTTATGCAAATCTGGTGATGGGCTGGTGGGAGGAGCAAATATCCACTAGCTCACCCGACTTTGATGAAAGAGTAATTTTATGGGGTCGCTTTATAGACGATATCTTTGTGATTTGGAAGGGTGATGAGACTTCTGCTAGAGATTTTGTAGCCTTTCTCAATAACAACAACTACAACTTACATCTAAGCGATCAGATTAGTAAACAACAGATTCCTTGATGTGGAAGTTATAGTCCAAGAACAGTCACTAAGGACCAAACTTCATAGAAAATTGACGGCGGGTAATATCATATTGAATGAGAACAGTGCCCATCCACCAAATCTTATTGCCAGTATTCCCTTCGGGGAATTTTTAAGAGCCCACAGGATTTGTAGTACTTGGGAGGACTATCAGAAAGAAAGTGACAATATGCTTTCACGTTTTCTAGAGAGGGGGTATAGGAGTAAAATGATTCTTCAAGCTAAAAATAAGGCGGACAATATAAAGAGAGAGAATCTAATATAACCCAGAGTGGACTTAGATGAAGGTGATCAAAAGATAAGATTTATTACAACTTATTCTATCAGTCACAGGTCCTGAGAAAGATTCTGAACAGGAGCAGGCATATACTACAGAATGATTCCACCTTAGGTAGTACCATCCCGGAGGCACCTGCGATTATGTTTCGCAAGGGTAGATCGTTGAGTGATGATCTCAGCCGGAATAGAATAACTAGGGATAGTGTCAGAGCTACGTCCCTTGATCACTCTGTGGGCTTTTTGTTGTTGCAGACAATGCAAGGCATGCAAATACAGTACAAACTGCCTTAAAGTATGTGGTGAGAATGGGCATTGGACGTACCAAATTCGAGGACATTTTAATTGCAATACAGATTTCTGTGTTTATTGTCTGATGTGCCCTTGTGGGAAACTGTATGTGGGCAGTACAATACACAAGGCTAAAAAGAGGGTTCTTGAACACATTCGAGCGATTCGTAATGTTGATAGAACACACCCAGAGGCAAGGCATTTCCATGATAAACATAATGGGGGTGAGAGGTTGTTGAGTTTTGCAGTCATTGATCAGATTAAACCCAGTATCAGGGGAGGTAATAGAGAGAGAAAAATGAGGATTTTGGAAACAAAACTGATTATTAGACTCAGCACCCTGAGCCCTGGGGGTTTAAATTCAAGTGAGGAGCTGAATGTGCATTTAGGTTAATTGAAGCTGCAGGACATGTGTACATGTATATTTTCTGTCAGTTATTCTAATCATATTTTATTACATTTTGTGGTGTTTTTATATAATAGGTTTTTGTGATAGATGTGACAGTGTGGGAGGTGTTATGATTAGTGGTAGGTAGTAAGAGACACATATTTGCACACATGTATAGGAATTGTTTTGAATATTAATATAGGGCTGTCTAGGTATATTTGAATTATCTTTTGATATTTACAACATTTAAAATATTTAATTTTTTTATATTTAGTATGGATGTCAATCAAATGATTATAATTAATTAGGTCATGGAGAGTAATTAATGTGGATATTTTAAGGAACAGAATGGTATTTGGTGCATATTATGTTTTCGAAAAATAGTTTTGGACTATTTGGGATATTAATAATAATTAATATTTAATATTTAATTTTCAATATTTAATACCATATATGTAATGAATGTAGAAAACTGCTCTGGACCATTTGGGTTATTAACAGTATTTAATATGTAATATTTAATATTTTATATGCAATATGTAAATTATTTGAATGATTATATTGAGATTCAATGAATTTATGTACAAAGAGAGCAAATAATGTGGATAATTTTGTAATTGTAAGGTCAACTTTGGTATAGCTTATGGGCCATTCTAGACATTCCAAGATGGTGCTGACATTTGCACACTGTGGGCTAGTTGGGTGACCTGATAGTCCTTCTTTTATCTTTGTCCTTATGTGTATGCTGGGTGTGGTATATAGTTGGTTTGTGAGACACTCTCAATTGTTACGTGATCAAGGCTACGGCTGAAACGCGTTTTTCTGGGAGGAAGCATTGGTGAATACATTTTTTAGGACCTCCATTTGGTGTCCGGGAACTTTCTGCATGTAACAGGAGGGTTTTTGGCAATAATATGTGGATGGCTAGGTCCACGCCTGGACCGCTACTGAATTAGCAGCCTCGGATGTCTGGCAACGTTGGTGTTTTATATATATATATATCTGTAAAGAGATCACTTTTATATGTGGGTGTGATTTTTCTGGGGGGCGATCGCAGTCCCCAGGGAAACCACATATGCATTGACAAAAGTGATAGCTATATATAGATATACATATACATATCTATATATATATATATATATATATATATATATATATATATATATATATATATACACACATATCTATATGTAGGTATATCTATCTATATAAAGATATATATATATATATATATATATATATATATATATATATATATAGATATGTCTATATATAGATCTATATAGATCTATATATTTTTTTTTATAGCTGTATGGTTTCGAAACCATACAACTATTTAAAATAAAAAATGCCCCCACAGGGGGTCAGCCCTCTTCACAGGCGACCCCCTGTCAATGTAATTTTTTTTTTAACCCCTAGGGGGGCACGTATTTTTGGAAATATGCCCCCGGTGGGGGGGCTGGCCCGTTTTCAGAGGAGGCCGAACCCCCAAGTGAATTCCCTGGTGTCTAGTTGGCTTTCCTGACCCTAGATGCGCTGCGATCCAGGGCCAGAAAACCGTTTCAGGAAGGCCTCATTTGAAAGGGGAGAATCTCCCCTTTCAAACGAGGCATTCCTGAATGGTGGGAAGGCTCATTTGGGCCCTTTTTCTACACCGTAACAGGAAGCGGCCTTACCTCCGCTTCCTGCTCCAGTGGGGAAAACAGATTGTGATGTCACTACGCATCGCGGTGCGCTAACGCCATAAAGGGCGAGTGAGGGGGCGAGGGGAGACATGGAGCTTCCATGTCTCCCAGCAGGTATTTACATTTTTAAAGAATCCTCAGGTGGGACACACCAGAGGATTATTTAACCCCCTCCCTAGTGTTGGCCACTGGTCGTGACCCGCACCAGGGAGATAGTGCGGGCATCAGCCTAGTGGCCGACGCCCGCAGTAAAGAGGTTACAGAGGTATTTCTGGTTCAAGCTTGGATGATAGTTCAACTACTACTTATACCCCCAACAGCACCAACAGCTTCTCCTTCTAGAGTATCACCAATGGATAATTTCATCCTATGAAATGCTTGTGAGCGTGGCAGCTAAATTAAACATTCCCTTAGATATGATACTGGTGTTTTAGAGGGATCACCCAATCAATCAATGAATCAGTCGATTTGTAGAGCACAACTTGGCACCCATGAGGGTATCCAGGTGCTGGCAGGGTCCATGGTCTCAGTCAAAGAGCCACGTTTTCAGCATCCTACAGATATCCTGTGGAGCTGGAGAGGACCTGAGGTGCAGGGTGAGGCCCTTCTAGGCTTTGGCTGCAAAGTAGGAGAAAGAGCGTCCTCCTGCTCTGCTGCGTTGGTTGCTGGGGGTATGGGTTAGCGCAAGGGAGGCAGAGCAGAGGTTTCTGGAGGGTTTGTGGAATCTCAAGCAGTGGCTGATGTAGGTGGGTTCAAAGTCATGCAGGGCCTTAATTGCATTGGTGAGGAGCTTGAACTGGCATCTCTTCTGAATCAGGAGCCAGTGGAGTTTTTAGATGTGGGGGGTAGTATGTGTGCTTTGAGGAAGATCCGAGATGAGTCTAGCTGCAGCGTTCTGAATTTTCTGTAGTCTTTGAATGTGGTGGGCCTCGATTGCCATATAGAGAGCATTTCTGTTGTCCAGTCGACTGGTGAAGAGAGCTTGAGTGATGATGCGTCTCGCATTTTGGGGAAGCCTCCTGAAAATGTTACATAACATGCACAGAATGAAGAAGCAGGAGGATGACACTGTATTAACTTGGGACCTCATGGTGAGTTTGCTCTCCAGGTTGATACACAGATTTTTGGCACGCTCAGCTGGGAATGGAGTGAGCCCCAGTTCTGTGTACCACCAGGAGTTATCCCAGTGAGAGTTATCACTGCCGAAGATCAACACACCAGTCATGTCTGTTGAAAATGATGCAGTTATTTCTCCTCCAGTTAGTGACACTGATAGTGCATTGGTGGAAGTTGGTTCTTACATGAGTTTTCAGAAAGGGAGAGAATGACTTGTGTGCCATCTGAACAGGATATAATATGGAATCTGTGGGATCTGACTATGGTGGCAAGGAGTGACATGTAGATGTTGAAGAGGGTGGGGCTGAGTGATGAGCCATGAGGGATGATTAGTTTGGGTTTGGAGGTGAAGGGTGGAAGGTGGTGATCCATCTGAGGGCAGCTCCTTGGATACCTATGTCGTGAATTCTGGCGATGAGCATGTAGGGGGGAAACAGTGTCTAATGCTGCTGAGAGATCTAGGAGGGTAAGGATGGCCATCTCTCCTTTGTCAAGGAAGGCCCGGATGGCACCTTTGGATGCGATCAGGGCTGTCTCGGTGCAGTGGTTGCAGCAGAATTTCGATTGGGAGTAGTCCAGGAAGTGATTGTCTTCCAGTTAGATGGTGAGTTGTTGATTGATGGCTTTTTTGATGACCTTGGTTGTGATAGGGAGCAGGGAGATGGGTCTGTAGTTGCTGAGTTTGTTGGGGTCCAATGAAGGTTTCTTCAGCAGCGGTTTGATGCCTGTGTCCTTCCAGTCTTCTGTGAAGGTGGCAGAATCCAGTGAGGTATTAAATAGGGTGGAAAGCTCAGGGATGATCATGGATGCTCTTAGGTTGAAGAAGTGGTGGGTGTAGGAAAATACCATCTTGCCTGGCATGTTACCCCCATATTCCACTGTATATATGTTGTTTTAGTCTATGTGTCACTGAGACCCTACCAGGCAGGGCCCCACTGCTAATAAGTATGTGCTCTGTATGTGTTCCCTGTGTGATGCCTAACTGTCTCACTGAGGCTCTGCTAACCAGAACCTCAGCGCTTATGCTCTCTCTGCTTTCCAAATTTGTCACTAACAGGCTAGTGACTAAATTTACCAATTCACATTGGCATACTGGTACACCCATATACTTCCCTAGTATATGGTACTGAGGTGCCTAGGGTATTGGGGTTCCAGGAGATCCCTAAAGGCAGCAGCATTTCTTTTGGCACCTATAGGGAGCTCTGACAATTCTTACACGGGCCTGCCAGTGCATCCTGCGTGAAATAACATCCACGTTATTTCACAGCCATTTACCACTGCACTTCAGTAACTTATAAGTCACCTATATGTCTAACCTTCACCTGGTGAAGGTTGGGTGCAAAGTTACTTAGTGTGTGGGCACCCTGGAACTAGCCAAGGTACCCCCACATCGTTGAGGGCAAATTCCCCGGACTTTGTGAGTGTGGGGACACCATTGGGAGTAGTCCAGGAAGTGATTGTCTTCCAGTTAGATGGTGAGTTGTTGTTTGATGGCTTTTTTGATGACCTTGGTTGTGATAGGGAGCAGGGAGATGGGTCTGTAGTTGCTGAGTTTGTTGGGGTCCAATGAAGGTTTCTTCAGCAGTGGTTTGATGCCTGCGTCCTTCCAGTCTTCTGTGAAGGTGGCAGAATCCAGTGAGGTATTAAATAGGGTGGAAAGCTCAGGGATGATCATGGATGCTCTTAGGTTGAAGAAGTGGTGGGTGTAGGAAAATACCATCTTGCCTGGCATGTTACCCCCATATTCCACTGTATATATGTTGTTTTAGTCTATGTGTCACTGGGACCCTGCCAGGCAGGGCCCCAGTGCTAATAAGTATGTGCTCTGTATGTGTTCCCTGTGTGATGCCTAACTGTCTCACTGAGGCTCTGCTAACCAGAACCTCAGCGCTTATGCTCTCTCTGCTTTCCAAATTTGTCACTAACAGGCTAGTGACTAAATTTACCAATTCACATTGGCATACTGGTACACCCATATACTTCCCTAGTATATGGTACTGAGGTGCCTAGGGTATTGGGGTTCCAGGAGATCCCTAAAGGCAGCAGCATTTCTTTTGGCACCTATAGGGAGCTCTGACAATTCTTACACGGGCCTGCCAGTGCATCCTGCGTGAAATAACATCCACGTTATTTCACAGCCATTTACCACTGCACTTCAGTAAATTATAAGTCACCTATATGTCTAACCTTCACCTGGTGAAGGTTGGGTGCAAAGTTACTTAGTGTGTGGGCACCCTGGAACTAGCCAAGGTACCCCCACATCGTTCAGGGCAAATTCCCCGGACTTTGTGAGTGTGGGGACACCATTACACATGTGCACTGTACATAGGTCACTACCTATGTACAGAGTCACAATGGTAACTCCGAACACGGCCATGTAACATGTCTAAGATCATGGAATTGTCACCCCAATGCCATTCTGGCATTAGGGGGACAATTCCATGATCCCCCGGGTCTCTAGCACAGAACCCGGGTACTGCCAAACTGCCTTTCCGGGGTCTCCACTGCAGCTGCTGCTGCTGCCAACCCCTCAGACAGGTTTCTGCCCTCCTGGAGTCCAGGCAGCCCTAGCCCAGGAAGGCAGAACAAAGGACTTCCTCTGAGAGAGGGTGTAACACCCTCTCCCTTTGGAAATAGGTGTGAAGGCAGGGGCTGAGTAGCCTCCCCCAGCCTCTGGAAATGCTTTGATGGGCACAGATGGTGCCCATCTCTGCATAAGCCAGTCTACACTGCTTCAGGGATCCCCCAGCCCTGCTCTGGCGCGAAACTGGACAAAGGAAAGGGGAGTGACCACTCCCCTGACCTGCACCTCCCAGGGGAGGTGCCCAGAGCTCCTCCAGTGTGTCCCAGACCTCTGCCATCTTGGAAACAGAGGTGTCTGTGGCACACTGGAATGCTCTGAGTGGCCAGTGCCAGCAGGTGACGTCAGAGGCTCCTTCTGATAGGCTCTTACCTCTCTTGGTAGCTAATCCTCCTTCCTAAGTAGCCAAACCTCCTTTTCTGGCTATTTAGGGTCTCTGCTTTGGGGATCTCACCAGATAACGAATGCAAGAGCTCATCAGAGTTCCTCTACATCTCACTCTTCACCTTCTGCCAAAGGATCGACAGCTGACTGCTCAGGACACCTGCAAAACAGCAACAAAGTAGCAAGACGACTAGTAGCAACCTTGTATCGCTTCATCCTGCCGGCTTTCTCAACTGTTTCCAGGTGGTGCATGCTCTGGCGGTAGCCTGCCTCCTCTCTGCACCAGGAGCTCTGAAGAAATCTCCTGTGGGTCGACGGAATCTTCCCCCTGCAACCGCAGGCACCAAAAGACTGCATCACTGTTCCACTGGGTCCCCTCTCAGCACGACGAGCGTGGTCCCTGGAACTCAGCAACTCTGTCCAAGTGACTCCCACAGTCCAGTGACTCTTCAGTCCAAGTTTGGTGTAGGTAAGTCCTTGCCTCCCAATGCTAGACTGCATTGCTGGGTACCACGTTATTTGCAGCTGCTCCAGCTCCTGTGCACTCTTCCAGGATTTCCTTCATGCACAGCCAAGCCTGGGTCCCCGACACTCCTTCCTGCAGTGCACAACCTTCTGAGTTGTCCTCTGGCGTCGTGGGACTCCCTTTTGTGACTTCGGGTGGACTCCAGTTCACTTTTCTTCCAAGTGCCTGTTCAGGTACTTCTGCCGGTGCTGCCTGCTTCTGTGAGGGCTCCCTGAGTTGCTGGGTGCCCCCTCTTTCTCCTCCTCCAAGTGGCGATATCCTGGTCCCTTCTGGGCTACAGCAGCACCCAAAAACCTCAACCGCGACCCTTGCAACTAGCAAGGCTTGTTTGCGGTCTTTCTGCATGGGATCACCTCTGCAAGCTTCATCGCGACGTGCAACATCTGTCCTCCAAAGGGGAGGTTCCTAGTCCTCTTGTTTCTTGCAGAACTCTAAGCTTCTTCCAACAGGTGGCAGCTTCCTTGCACCCTCAGCTGGCATTTCCTGGGCTCCTGCCCACTCTCAACACTGTCGCGACTATTGGACTTGGTCCCCTTGTCTTACAGGTACTCAGGTCCAGAAATCCACTGTTGTTGCATTGCTGGTGTTGTTCTTCCTGCAGAATCCCCCTATCACGACTTCTGTGCTCTCTGGGGGTAGTAGGTGCACTTTACACCTACCTTTCAGGGTCTTGGGGTGGGCAAATTTTCTAACCCTCACTGTTTTCTTACATTCCCAGTGACCCTCTACAAGCTCACATAGGTTTGGGGTCCATTCGTGGTTCACATTCCACTCTTGGACTATATGGTTTGTGTTGCCCCTATACCTATGTGCTCCTATTGCAATCTATTGTAACTTTACACTGCTTGCATTACTTTTCTTGCTATTACCTATTATAATTTTGGTTTGTGTACATATGTCTTGTGTATATATCTTATCCTCATACTG
Organism: Pleurodeles waltl; assembly: GCF_031143425.1. Lineage (NCBI taxonomy): Eukaryota > Metazoa > Chordata > Amphibia > Caudata > Salamandridae > Pleurodeles > Pleurodeles waltl. Next base: position 1,173,952,169 of record NC_090439.1, read on the forward strand.
AGGGTACTCACTGAGATACTTTTGGCATATTGTCATAAAAATAAAGTACCTTTATGTTTAGTACTTCTGTGTATTGTGTTTTCTTATGATATTGTGCATATGACACCAGTGGTATAGTAGGAGCTTTACATGTCTCCTAGTTCAGCCTAAGCTGCTTTGCCATAGCTACCTCATATCAGCCTAAGCTGCTAGAAACACCTCTTCCACACTAATAAGGGATAACTGGACCTGGCACAAGGTGTAAGTACCTCTAGTACCCACTACAAGCCAGGCCAGCCTCCTACTGTGGGGCATAGGTCAGATGGGACCCCTGAGTGGATGGATTTCATAATGGTGATTTTGTCCTGAGTGATGAGGTGGTTTCAGGTGGGTAGCCTTGGAATTGTCATGTGTGTGGAGGTATGGCAATTGAAAAAGTCTTCAGGCTTGAGTTAGGAGTTGAAGATTGTAAAGAGTTTGGCAATTCTGTCGTGGAAGAAATCTGTAGGGCTGTTGTATAGGACCATTGCAGGGTTGGTGAAATCCTTGACTATGCAGAAGAGCTCCTTACTGTTGTTTGGGTTAGCTTTGATGCCAGATGACAGGGCTTTTTTTGTCTTACGTAGTTGGCGGTGGTATAGGATCATGGGCTCCAGCCTTGATTGTCCTTCATCTGCTGGTCCTGCTGCTTTCTGTATCCTACTGGTCACCCAAGCAGCGGAGCCTCTGTCTGCAGAGGATCCAGTATGAGTCACTCTGACAAATCTGTGGTACAAGTTGATTGTTTAGCTAGCCTTTGCACAACATGCCATCTGCACTTTCTTTTTGGGGCCTGGAGCACTGTACACAATATCCTAGTTCTTATGTTGCCCATTCAGGAGACATCCTCTAATATCTAGACATGGCATTGCATCAGAGCTGTGCTTCCAACACAGTATGGCTTTATTAAACAAATGGTGCACTGCCCAGGGAGGGGCGGAGGACATTCCAGCCACAACCATCTTGAGACGAATGCTGTGCAATATGCAGCTTGCTAGTGTTAATTTACCAGGCTCCTGAGAGGATTGCCATCTACACCGCAGGCCGACTGCTGACACTGTCTTCAGGTATGGGATCTTGGCTGATCCCTTAGATCAGGCCAGGCAGGAGGGTACACCCACTATGCTCTCAGCACAGACTCTAAGTTAGGTAGGAACCTCTATAACGCCTAGAACCACCCTCACCATGGTTGGATTGTTAATCTCCCTTATCATGTTTATAATGCTTATTACTTTACTTTGCTTCATCTGGGTAATTTTCGCAACTCACTCTCTATATGTCAGATTGGGATTGTTTCAATAAATATATTGAAAACTTATCTTGGATCTTTTTGTGTCTAGCCTTGGCATGCACGAGCAATACCATGAAAGGGTAAGATCTGTTTCCACAGTATCCCTGGGGAGTCAGAGTGTCATGTTCACCTTCCACCTCAGTAGCGCTGGGGTTTTGGGTGCGGCACTGTGAGACAGCCAGAGGTTGGGCCAACAGTTACTGATGATGTAGATAGACTCAGTCTCCGACATTCTGAAGTTCTTCCATCTTAAATATGCATTCATATTATCAGAGTAGGAACTGTACAACATCCTGAAAATGAGAGCTCATAGCTTGAGTCAGTGTTATCTTGCTGACCATGAGTGACATGCGCATCAGGAGGTGGTTCAGGACATCTTATCCCTGCTCACTGCCCACAGTTGTGTGCCCTCCAGTTACCATTGTAGGGAACCTTGTGGGATACGTTTAGGTTGACAAAGATTTTTCCACTTCACTATGCATTTCTCCTTATACCCTTGGGTCCTCGAATATTGATGAAGTTGCTGCAGGATCGGGACCAAGGTATTCTGATCACTCTGGACTGGTCAAGGAAAGTGTGGTATGCACACCTCAGGAGGCACTCCCTGCTTCCCCTGCTCTTGCTGCATTTCACAGTGGACCTCCTCTCTCAGTCAAAGGGGCAGTTCACCAATATACAGAGCCTCCACCTTCATGCAAGGAGATTGATCAGGGACTGCTGAATTCATTTCACCTGTGCTGGAGGTAGTTGACATTATTCTTTCAGCTTGTTACACCCCTTGTGTTTTGCAAGACAAGAAATAGCTGCATTGGTGGTATGCAAATGAAAGGGTGGATTCTTTCAATGCTCACTTGTCTGACGTTCCATGCTTTTCTTTTTATGTTGGCTCAGCAAGGCCATGAGGTAGGCAAGGTTAAAGGATGTTGTGGCATTTATCAAACAATCAATGGTGTCTTCCTGCTTTGTGGGTGTCAACAGCTCTAGTGTATCACAATTGAGAACTTATCTTGTGGTGTAACAGTCACACGATTGCAATCTACTATTCACAATGGTTGCCACTATGTAGGTACTCACTCTCAGCATATAGATATCACATGTATCAAACTGGTACACCTGCTTTCAGTTCCTTATTGATTATTGAGGCTGGTTATTGATTGTTTGATAAATGGCCTGATGTTTGCAACACTTTTAGCCCAGAAGAATTCAGTTGAAATTATTATTCAGCGACAAAACAGGTGTTGTCTAACTTACGGAGAAATGTAGCACCTAGAATGCAGCAATGATGTTACGAGAACAAAGTATTGAAGACTCCTCACACGAAGACTGGGACTCTCATGTATTTGAGTGGTCGTGGATTAACCTCCTTCCGGTATGGACCTTGTTCCTCATGAAGAAAATTTTGGTGGCATTTCTTCATCTTGAAGCACCGATTCTTGCTTTCAACAATGTAACCAAGCATTGCTACTAGTAACACTTGTTTGTGTGTTCTGCATTTCACCCAGCCACCACCCTCTTCAGATAAGGTTAAAGGTTGCAGCTTTTGACTCTGAAAGCCATGTTCTTAGTGGCTGTCGCATCAGCCCAGTGGCTCAAGGAGCTACAAGTGCTGTGTGTCATTACACCTGTTATTCGCTGTCACTACGACAAGTTGGTTCTCAGGACTAACGTGGCTACCAAATTTTGGGAAGTCATCACACTTTCCACAAGTTTTTCTTCACCCATCCCACGAAAGAGGAGGAGAGGTTACCCCGGATGGGCCTTTGTAGGGTGGTCAGTTTTTAAATGGACCTGATGGGGAAGTTGAGGTTCGAAGTTCAGCTCTTTATGACTTATATGGGCAACAAGAAGAGCAAGTTGTTGTAAATAATGAAGAAAAAACATCCATAAGATGATCAAGAATTTATTTCCTCAGAGGAACTCCTCGAAGGCCACCTTGCCTGAACACTCCAACTCAGCACCTGCTTTCCCAACATTCTAACCCAGCGTTCGGAACATTCCATCTCACAGCAGGAGGAGGGGGGTAGCCCCAGAGGAATAAACCACTATACAACTTAATGCACAATGGCTGATAACCTATACAATAATATCTATTATGATGGTAAAAATGAAATATCATAATAAACAGATGGGTTTCTTCGTATGGGTCAAGAGCTAGTAATTAGGAGAGGATGAAAACATAACATATTACAACATAAGGCTTTTGAAAAGAGGAGTCTATCCTGATGGATTGTCCTCTGCATTTCTGTTATGTCCTTTATAAAAAGGGTCCACAAGAAGGAACTTGGGCTCATCCCACCAGAGCAGAGGGTTCACCCTTAGCGCCGCCCGTGGGAGTGCCCATAGCAGCCATATGTTATGTAGTGACTAGATCTCACCCTAAAATACACACTCGCAAAGCATTATTGCTTGGATCGGACAGTGAGAACGGGTGGTCATTTTGCTTGTTCAGTGCATCCGGGTTTTCTGGTTCTGCTGTTCTTTCATATCTTCCACCGGGGGGGGGAGGCTGCTATGGTATCTATTGAGAAGATGGGCAATCTGTGGGAAGAAGTATCCATTCGAATAAAAAGTACCTTACCTTCTGTACCAATCTTCCTGATGGACATTCTACAATCCCACCCACGTCTTCCCTATTCTAAAGTGTGTTCAAAGGCACCTGATCAATAAAAAGCTTCTAATTTACTTTTTCTGCATTGCATATTCACTGTTGTCTCATACGAACCTTGTCTAGTCACAGTCTGTTTGAGTAGTCGCCACAATATTTTTTGTCTTATTTAATATTTAGCGGCAGCATTGGCGGCTACCACTCTTGGAAAACTACTGCCTGCGGTCACAGTGCCCACATTGCTATAGAAAACGCTTCATGTAAAAACAAGCAATGGCAAAACCAATAGGTTTCGCCTATTTAACTTTTCTTTGGCTTTGTTATTGTTTGATATTTGTTTTGCAATCCATGCTGCTATCTAACCTAATCTAAGCTTTAGAGTAGCTTGAAAAGGAGCACATCTAGGAAGTGCAGGAGCACAGAGTGTGTGAGCACCTAGCGGCTAAGAAAGGTAAACACACAGAACAAGCAGCTAGGATGGAGCACACAGACCATGAGCAGCTACTCTAGGAGCACAGCCAGAAGCAGCAGGTATAGAACCTCCTCAAGGACGGCAATGGGCAGCAAAGGGGCAACCCTGGAGCAGCAAGTGGACACATGAGTGTGCAGAGATCTGCACGTTTATGCGGTGGATGGAGAATGGGACAGTTCGTGGGCAGAGTTCTGCACGTTCACGCGGTGGATGGAGAATGGGACAGTGCGTGGGCAGAGTTCTGCACGTTCATGCGGTGGATGGAGAATGGAACAGTGCGTGGGAAGAGTTCTGCACGTTCATGCGGTGGATGGAGAATGGGACAGTGCGTGGGCAGAGTTCTGCACGTTCATACGCCGTTCATGCGGTGGTTGGAGAATGGGACAGTGCGTGGGCAGAGTTCTGCACGTTCATGCGGTGGATGGAGAATGGAACAGTGCGTGTGCAGAGTTCTGCACGTTCATGCGGTGGATGGAGAATGGGCAGTGCGTGGGCAGAGTTCTGCACGTTCATGCGGTGGATGGAGAATGGGACAGTGCGTGTGCAGAGTTCTGCACGTTCATGCAGTGGATGGAGAATGGGACAGTGCGTGGGCAGAGTTCTGCACGTTCACGGGGTGGATGGAGAATGGTACAGTGCGTGGGCAGAGTTCTGCACGTTTATGCGGTGGATGGAGAATGGAACAGTGCGTGGGCAGAGTTCTGCACGTTCACGCGGTGGATGGAGAATGGAACAGTGCGTGGGCAGAGTTCTGCACGTTCACGCGGTGGATGGAGAATGGGACAGTGCGTGGGCAGAGTTCTGCACGTTTATGCGGTGGATGGAGAATGGGACAGTGCGTGGGCAGAGTTCTGCACGTTCACGCGGTGGATGGAGAATGGGACAGTGCGTGGGCAGAGTTCTGCACGTTCATGCGGTGGATGGAGAATGGAACAGTGCGTGGGCAGAGTTCTGCACGTTTATGGGGTGGATGGAGAATGGGACAGTGCATGGGCAGAGTTCTGCACGTTCATGCGGTGGATGGAGAATGGGACAGTGCGTGGGCAGAGATCTGCACGTTCATACGCCGTTCATGCGGTGGTTGGAGAATGGGACAGTGCGTGGGCAGAGTTCTGCACGTTTATGGGGTGGATGGAGAATGGGACAGTGCATGGGCAGAGTTCTGCACGTTCATGCGGTGGATGGAGAATGGGACAGTGCATGGGCAGAGTTCTGCACGTTCATACGCCGTTCATGCGGTGGTTGGAGAATGAGACAGTGCGTGGGCAGAGTTCTGCACGTTCACGCGGTGGATGGAGAATGGGACAGTGCATGGGCAGAGTTCTGCACGTTCATGCGGTGGATGGAGAATGGGACAGTGCGTGGGCAGAGTTCTGCACGTTCATACGCCGTTCATGCGGTGGTTGGAGAATGGGACAGTGCGTGGGCAGAGTTCTGCACGTTCATGCGGTGGATGGAGAAAGGAACAGTGCGTGTGCAGAGTTCTGCACGTTCATGCGGTGGATGGAGAATGGGACAGTGCGTGGGCAGAGTTCTACACGTTTATGCGGTGGATGGAGAATGGGACAGTGCGTGTGCAGAGTTCTGCACGTTCATGCAGTGGATGGAGAATGGGACAGTGCGTGGGCAGAGTTCTGCACATTCACGGGGTGGATGGAGAATGGGACAGTGCGTGGGCAGAGTTCTGCACGTTTATGCGGTGGATGGAGAATGGAACAGTGCGTGGGCAGAGTTCTGCACGTTCATGCGGTGGATGGAGAATGGAACAGTGCGTGGGCAGAGTTCTGCACGTTCACGCGGTGGATGGAGAATGGGACAGTGCGTGGGCAGAGTTCTGCACGTTTATGCGGTGGATGGAGAATGGGACAGTGCGTGGGCAGAATTCTGCACGTTCACGCGGTGGATGGAGAATGGGACAGTGCGTGGGCAGAGTTCTGCACGTTCACGCGGTGGATGGAGAATGGAACAGTGCATGGGCAGAGTTCTGCACGTTTATGGGGTGGATGGAGAATGGGACAGTGCATGGGCAGAGTTCTGCACGTTCATGCGGTGGATGGAGAATGGGACAGTGCGTGGGCAGAGTTCTGCACGTTCATACGCCGTTCATGCGGTGGTTGGAGAATGGGACAGTGCGTGGGCAGAGTTCTGCACGTTCATGCGGTGGATGGAGAATGGAACAGTGCGTGTGCAGAGTTCTGCACGTTCATGCGGTGGATGGAGAATGGGACAGTGCGTGTGCAGAGTTCTGCACGTTTATGCGGTGGATGGAGAATGGGACAGTGCGTGTGCAGAGTTCTGCACGTTCATGCGGTGGATGGAGAATGGGACAGTGCGTGGGCAGAGTTCTGCACGTTCACTGGGTGGATGGAGAATGGGACAGTGCGTGGGCAGAGTTCTGCACGTTTATGCGGTGGATGGAGAATGGAACAGTGCGTGGGCAGAGTTCTGCACGTTCATGCGGTGGATGGAGAATGGAACAGTGCGTGGGCAGAGTTCTGCACGTTCATGCGGTGGATGGAGAATGGGACAGTGCGTGGGCAGAGTTCTGCACGTTCACGCGGTGGATGGAGAATGGGACAGTGCGTGGGCAGAGTTCTGCACGTTCACGCGGTGGATGGAGAATGGGACAGTGCGTGGGCAGAGTTCTGCACGTTCACGCGGTGGATGGAGAATGGGACAGTGCGTGGGCAGAGTTCTGCACGTTCACGCGGTGGATGGAGAATGGGACAGTGCGTGGGCAGAGTTCTGCACGTTCACGCGGTGGATGGAGAATGGGACAGTGCGTGGGCAGAGTTCTGCACGTTCACGGGGTGGATGGAGAATGGGACAGTGCGTGGGCAGAGTTCTGCACGTTCACGGGGTGGATGGAGAATAGGACAGTGCGTGGGTAGAGTTCTGCACGTTCACGCGGTGGATGGAGAATGGGACAGTGCGTGGGCAGAATTCTGCACGTTCACGCGGTGGATGGAGAATGGGACAGTGCGTGAGCAGAGTTCTGCACGTTCATGCGGTGGATGGAGAATGGGACAGTGCGTGGGCAGAGTTCTGCTCACACACATACAACCACAAGTGTCATAAGTTCTGCAGTAGCATAAAATGGCTCATCATATACATACTACACAATTATTTGATCCTTTTCCGGTAGTAGTGCTTTAATGACGTCAATCGGTGCCAGTTGCCTTTCGGTAAGAGAACAGCTTCATGTAAGAAAACAATATTTGGTAAAGGCAACAGCAGTGTCAGTTCTGTCCCTACGCACAGTACAATTTCCAACACCAGGGTTTGTTCCTCAGTGCCTGTGGGGGTTGCATGGAAACTGTGGTCTTGTCCCATATCTTAAAACCAGAGTAGCTGCTTTAACGTTATTCTCCACCCTGTGAATGGAAACAAATGTGTGTACAGCTGCAAGGCTGAAGGTGCCTGGCTTGACCACCATGTGTTGCCCTGCTCCGCATTTCATCTTTTAGGTTAGCCTATTCTGTTTTCCAGTGTGGTGGGCCTGTGTCACGGCCCCCCTTGACTGATGCTGCTGTGATTTGTTTTATGTTGCTCTCTAGAGTGGTTCTTGACTGTGCAGGACTACAGGGCCCACACAAAGGGAAGTTCCTTTCATCATTGGTGAGCACCATTGCGGCGACCAAATTTCAGGGGAAATGGAGGTGATAAATGGCCGGCTATGGTATAAATGGCTTGAGGGCTTTTTTTTATCTTGATTGCAGGATTCATGTTGCGTTGATGGTGGAAAAATGTTTCCATCTACCACAGCACAAAACGTTTTGTGGACAGTAAACAGTCCCAGAGTAGAAGGTTGCGTCATCCTGGTTGGCATTCAGTCACCAAAGGTCCCCTCTAAAAGGTAGACCTGAACGGAGTTCGCGGAGTTCCCCTAGGCAGAGCTCTGCGAAGTGCCCCAAAAAATCTGTCGCGCTCCACGGAGTTCCGCAAGCATTGGAGTGCGTTAGGTCACGCCATTTGCGATCATTTTTTGTGCCGGATGTTTGCTCTGCACTGAAAAATCAGCACGAAAGGCTCCCCGACCAGTGCAACAGGGCGCTGCTTCTTTTCTGCTGTTTGATTAGATTTTTTACTCGAGCGGCAGCTTCCTCAATGCGAATGAAAGGTTTCCCAAAGCGAGCGGTCACAACCATCTGCGACCTCCCACAATGACAAATCTCACCGGGAGTGGTCTTGAGTAAGATTTTCCTCACTCGTGCTCCCTAACAACCTTGGCGAGTGAGGAAAAAGCTCCATTAAGCAGAGTTTTTTTAAACTCTGCGCTTTAAGCTGAGGTGGAGTGGGGAAAACTCTCCGCCCACCCCTACTATAAAGCTGATTAAAATTAAATATTGCGCCGCAAAAGCAGACAAAGCAGGAGCGGACAATCATTAACCAAATTAATCTTTCATGTGCACAAGAGGCAGCTGGGGAAAGGTAACACACATTTGAGGGAATCTCTTCCCAGAGACTTTGGAAGCTGGAGCAGGGATGCCACAATGGACAGAGAGAAAGCGCCCGTTTCCCCAAATGATGTCCCAGGAGTCAGTGACGCAGGAGCCATGTTCTGCCGGCGTCCGATTACCACACAAATCCCGGGATTATCCGCATAACTATGCAGGAGCGTCATCAGGCTGTGGGCCTATCGGCGGTATCTCTGAATTAAAGCATCTGGAAGGGGGGGGGTTGCCTGATTTGTTACCTCTCTATACCAGTTTAACAACTTAATCTAGAGTACACTCCAGTTTTAAACGGATACACTCAGCTGGTCAACAGATGGACGAATGAAACAAGCTGGCCTATCCCAGGAAGACGATGCTGACTGATGTCACCCGTGATCAATACAGTGATTACCATGCTTTAAGAAAGGAAAATAATAATCATGTTCTCTAGCTAAGAGCTCTGCGTGTTGCACATGCTGGACATAGTGGGTCTGTAGTCTAAGCATTCATCCATTCCGTCGCTGCTATTCCACGTGTACACATGAGGCCTTGGTCAGAATTCCCCAGTGAGATGCCAACGCCATCCTTGGGATCCCTGCTCTGAGCCAGATGCCTGAGTGATAAGTTTTCTAGATAAAAGGCCGATGAGTGAAATTCAGCATCACTCACCAAGAGAGTTTCTGCGAGTCAGAGACCCAAAACAATGAAGTGATGGTCAAAACAATCACCAACATTTTTTTTTAAATGAGGACGACCATTGTTAAACTGCCTTTAGCAATACACCTTCTGTGGACAACAGCTGAGGATTCAGGAAAAGCGCCTGCCTAAATAACTTCCGATTTCCAAGCAGGGGTGCCAATAGGAGGCGTTGAGAGTGTAAATTAAAAGAAATTTACTTCACAAGCCTGCAGCGTGTGGAAGGACACTGTGGACAGCCACTGATCGCCAACCGGAAGGAGTAATTCGTTCAAGCTCCATCCAAGCTCCAGAGAACCGCCAAAGCCTGAAGCAGAAGAGAGAACGTGCAACCTCATGACATAAGTATTCCTGTTGACCAATGAGAAGCAAGGACAGGAGAGTGAACGAAGAAGCCAACCAATGGTAAGTAATGGGAAGGCTGTGGGTGGGATGTTCAATCCTGTGGGCGGGCTGAAAATTCCCTTTCTAGTTTTTCTTTTTCAAAGCCAAAAGATTTTACCACAGCAAGCGAAACCTATCAAGGGAGATAAACAAAACAGAACAAAGCAGAATGAGAAAGTAGCAGCAATGTTGGGTACTGAGAAACAGAGGATACAGATATTTAACAAAAATCTAAAGATAGACAAATAATCATGGCTCTGTTTGCAGAGTTTCTTTTTTACATTCAGCCCTTCCCACCGACACTTACCCGATAACAGGATGTAGCGCCGTGAGCAGGCTGGTCTGCATTGTCATGTTATATGTACATGAGAAGTTGAATCTCAGGGTGCTGCTAATTAAAATCCCACTGTCATTGTTGGGGGGAATGTAGAGGGCATTTGAATAAGTCATCTTCTTGTCATTGTTTATCTAGAACAGATATTACACCAACAGAGAAACTAAAATGATTGTTGTGAAAAATATCACCCAGACTTCCGCTTATGTTTGTATTTTATTTTCTTAGCAGGATAAAATGTCCACCAATGTGTAAAAATACAATTTTCATTATAAAAACAAATCATTGAACAACTTTTAAGAAAATACACAGCAGCTGTCAAGAGGAAGGTGGGATGGAAGGAACGAAAAGGGGGGTGGGCTTCGAGCAAGATAATTCACCTTTGAGATTATTATAATACATGGAATTTATAACCCTGAGAATTAAACTCATTCATCTCATCCAAGTTTTGGAATGGCATATTCCCACTTTCCCATGTCTGAAAGGAGGACATTATTTCCTGTTTTGCTTTCAGGATCAAAAAGTTATTCCACTGCTGGAAGCCATGCAGGCTGCTGCATCATGTGCCTTGGCTGCAGGAACCTGCCTTATATTTTAAAATTTGACTTAAACCTGCTGCACGATTTCCAGTATTGTTGACATACATACAGGGAGTGCAGAATTATTAGGCAAATGAGTATTTTGACCACATCATCCTCTTTATGCATGTTGTCTTACTCCAAGCTGTATAGGCTCGAAAGCCTACTACCAATTAAGCATATTAGGTGATGTGCATCTCTGTAATGAGAAGGGGTGTGGTCTAATGACATCAACACCCTATATCAGGTGTGCATAATTATTAGGCAACTTCCTTTCCTTTGGCAAAATGGGTCAAAAGAAGGACTTGACAGGCTCAGAAAAGTCAAAAATAGTGAGATATCTTGCAGAGGGATGCAGCACTCTTAAAATTGCAAAGCTTCTGAAGCGTGATCATCGAACAATCAAGCGTTTCATTCAAAATAGTCAACAGGGTCGCAAGAAGCGTACCAAGGCGCAAAATAACTGCCCATGAACTGAGAAAAGTCAAGCGTGCAGCTGCCACGATGCCACTTGCCACCAGTTTGGCCATATTTCAGAGCTGCAACATCACTGGAGTGCCCAAAAGCACAAGGTGTGCAATACTCAGAGACATGGCCAAGGTAAGAAAGGCTGAAAGACGACCACCACTGAACAAGACACACAAGCTGAAACGTCAAGACTGGGCCAAGAAATATCTCAAGACTGATTTTTCTAAGGTTTTATGGACTGATGAAATGAGAGTGAGTCTTGATGGGCCAGATGGATGGGCCCGTGGCTGGATTGGTAAAGGGCAGAGAGCTCCAGTCCGACTCAGACGCCAGCAAGGTAGAGGTGGAGTACTGGTTTGGGCTGGTATCATCAAAGATGAGCTTGTGGGGCCTTTTCGGGTTGAGGATGGAGTCAAGCTCAACTCCCAGTCCTACTGCCAGTTCCTGGAAGACACCTTCTTCAAGCAGTGGTACAGGAAGAAGTCTGCATCCTTCAAGAAAAACATGATTTTCATGCAGGACAATGCTCCATCACACGCGTCCAAGTACTCCACAGCGTGGCTGGCAAGAAAGGGTATAAAAGAAGGAAATCTAATGACATGGCCTCCTTGTTCACCTGATCTGAACCCCATTGAGAACCTGTGGTCCATCATCAAATGTGTGATTTACAAGGAGGGAAAACAGTACACCTCTCTGAACAGTGTCTGGGAGGCTGTGGTTGCTGCTGCACGCAATGTTGATGGTGAACAGATCAAAACACTGACAGAATCCATGGATGGCAGGCTTTTGAGTGTCCTTGCAAAGAAAGGTGGCTATATTGGTCACTGATTTGTTTTTGTTTTGTTTTTGAATGTCAGAAATGTATATTTGTGAATGTTGAGATGTTATATTGGTTTCACTGGTAATAATAAATAATTGAAATGGGTATATATATTTTTTTGTTAAGTTGCCTAATAATTATGCACAGTGATAGTCACCTGCACACACAGATATCCCCCTAACATAGCTAAAACTAAAAACAAACTAAAAACTACTTCCAAAAATATTCAGCTTTGATATTAATGAGTTTTTTGGGTTCATTGAGAACATGGTTGTTGTTCAATAATAAAATTAATCCTCAAAAATACAACTTGCCTAATAATTCTGCACTCCCTGTATATTCACTGAAAAAAAAAGGTTAAATTAACGTTTTAGTTAGGTGAATATGTCAGTGATAACATTAAGGTTTTGAACTAAAAACTAAGGTGGTCGTGACCGCCAGGGGTAATGTGGTGTCCATAACGCCAACAGGCTGGCGGTACGGAGGCCCTTATTACGACCACAGCGGTAGCGCCGCGGTCGCACCGCCTGGGCCGGTGGTTTTCCGCCGTTTTAGCAGCGCTGCCCTGGGGATTATGACCCCCCTACCGCCAGCCTGTTTCTGGCAGTTTGCATCGCCAGGAAGAGGCTGGCGGTAAGGGGTGTCCTGGGGCCCCTGAGGGCCCCTGCACTGCCCATGCCACTGGCATGGGCAGTGCAGGGGCCCCCTAACAGGGCCCCGGCCAGCATGTCACTGTCTGCATAGCAGACAGTGAAAAGAACGACGGGTGCAACTGCACCCGTCGCACGGCCGCAACACCGCCGGCTCCATTAGGAGCCGGCTCCTATGTTGCGGCCTCATTCCCGCAGGCCCAGCGGGAATGTCATAATGGGGGCCGTGTGAGTACGGCCGCATCGGCGGCCGCACGGCGGTTACCGCCTGGCGGGTGGCGGTAGCCGCCCGCCAAGGTCGTAATGACCCCCTAAATCACAGAAATTCACCAGTTACAGTTAGGAGAGCTAACTATAGTTTGCACCCCCGCCAGGCACTGCTTATGACCTCATATACTACATCACTCATGACATAGTTTATGACACCTTTGATGACATCTTAAATTACATCATTAATGCCATCACTTATGCCATCAATAATGACATCATCCAATGTGTGCTACTTTGTTTCATAGTGCCATAATAGTTTATAGAGCAATGTGTACAAAAAAAGCTTGGATTATGTCATCAGTGATATCATCGATTGTGTCATAGAGCATATAATGAGTGATGTAATATGTAACACCAGAAATAGTGGAAAGGGCTCGGAGGTTCTACTCATGCACCCTCGCCATATATAGAACAAAAAATGGCAGCGGACATTTTTTTTTTGCTGCGTTCCTGCGGGAGTCCTGTGGTATCACGGCAAAAACCACCAATTATGATTTTGGCAAGGGAGGGTTCCTCTGGGTCCTTCCCACCTGACCTAGGGGGGCAGGGTATACCTACCCTGCACTCTTATGTTATTACTCTTATGTTATTGCTATTCTTATGTTATTACTTCAGGACAGGGGGCTGAGTCCCTGAGTCCTCTAATGTCTGCCAGGAACACTTTTCTTATGTGTCTTGCAGGCAGTCAGAGTGCTCGCTCCCGCTGGAGTCTGACTCCCAGAGGAGTGAGATGGCCCACGGAGAAAATAGCTCCCCGAGCCAATCAGAATGCACTATTTTATAAATTGGGTATGCAGGACTCCTGCAAAAGCCCCTCAAACCCAACCACCCAGATATACAAATACATATGGAGGTTAATATGTCAAAAACTACTAAATGGATTTACACAAAATCAGAAAAAGAACAATCTGTGAATCAAGATCTGACATCCTGCCAAATGTGGTCTAATTCAGCACAGCAGTGTTTGCAGTACTGCTGCTTAAAGAAGTCTATGGAAAATGCACAGGAGTTTTTCTTTTTGGGGCTCCTCTATCTTCTTGCACCCACTTGACGAATCACCCAGAAATTTCCATGCACAAACTATGCGAAACGTTGCACCTTTTTGGACAGTTTCATGGAGATTCATCAAACGGGGTAAAAATTATTACTAAAACAAAAAAGACATTTCCTATGAAAATGATGACCTAACTATAACTGTCCAGTGGTGACTGACCGTGTTCAAGAAATGTGTGATTAAAGAAGCACTGGGTTGGGCTTAAAGGAGTTGAAAGGCGCTATGTATGTCTGGATAGTTAGTCCTCCGGGAATACCACAGCACCAAAATAAAAAAAATACAGCCCTCTCATTGGACAAGGGAGCTCATCTCTCATCTGCTTTTTCAGTCCCAGATACCGAATGATCTGATTGGCTGACTACAACCCATAGAAAAATGTTGTGATTGCCATTTACACAGGGACTGAGTACAGGTCTCCTGACGTTCTATAAAATAAACATGCAAAGAGGCAGGGTAGGGACATCTTGGCCTTCTGACATTTGTGAGCAGGACCCAAGGGGCCAACATTGAAAATAAAATCTTGCTGACAGTACTGCAGCACTGCCAAGGGGTGCAGCACAGCCCTCCCGTGAAGTACTGTAATACTCCAGTAGGATGCGCCACACAAACTTTATCCCCATGGTACCGCAGTGCCATGCAAGCTTCACCAGGTGAAGCTTGCACACTGCCACAGTACCATCAGGATGAATCTGGAATGGCTGCCCCTTGGGAGTATGTGGGTACCAGTACAGAATTTATAAAATATGTGAATAGCATACAGCTGGGGTTGGTGTCTGTGGGAGGGAGGATTGATGGTGTCCGCACCTGGTGGACTGATTGAGCACAGGCCCTGGCTGGAGGCAAGGCCCAGCTGCCAACTCCCACTGTTCACAGTTGACGGTCATGCACAGCAAAGATTGCCTGCATTTGATGATCGGCCAAAGGCTTTTTTTTTTTTTTTTTTTTATAAAAGCAAACTCACATAGCAGGAGTTTGTGTTTGAGAAACAAAATAATTAGGAGTTTTTGTTGAGGGTGTGGGGGGTCATGGCTGTTTTTATCCTGTTGGAGTATTCCGTTGACTTAGGTAACAGTGTCTCAAATACTTACAGGCTGCCCAACTTTTATTGAGGTGGACAGACAGAGGATTTGACACACAGCGCTCTCCGTCACATTTGTGATGGAGTACTCTGTCCCTCAAATTCAAAATCAGGCCTGGAGAAGTAATGGCAGCCGGCAAGGTGGCGCCTCTATGTAGCTCATCGGGGTGGTATGAAGTCAATGAGGAGCCATATGGCACCATCTTGTGGCACACAGGAACATTGCTGGAAAGATTCTCCTGATCCAGTCTGGTGCTTGGAGATATTCTAAACCTAAATAAACTGCAGTTTGCAGGAGTATTCATCATAAAGAGTGCTACCCAAAGTAAGGAACTTGCTCTTCTAACTTAATACCCACAGAAAGAGGAAAACCTATGTGGGGGTCCATTTTTCCATGTCCAGTTCTGCTTGGTATTTTTTTCTGAGCAAATTAACCTATTTATCACCTACTGCAAGCACATCGGAAATGGTAAATGAGAGCAGAGCTAATGTGCAGGGTTTATGAGGACAGGAGAGCTGTGGATTGGCACAGGCCAGTAGTCCGTGCTCTCCTTTTGCTTTGAGCTGATGTGCAGGGTTTATGAGGACAGGAGAGCTGTGGATTGGCACAGGTCAGTGGTCCGTGCTCTCCTTTGCTTTGAGCTCCTGTGCAGGGTTTATGAGGACAGGAGAGCTGTGGATGGGCACAGGCCAGTAGTCCGTGCTCTCCTCCTGTGCAGGGTTTATGAGGACAGGAGAGGCTGTGGATGGGCACAGGCCAGTAGTCCGTGCTCTCCTCCTGTGCAGGGTTTATGAGGACAGGAGAGGCTGTGGATGGGCACAGGCCAGTAGTCCGTGCTCTCCTCCTGTGCAGGGTTTATGAGGACAGGAGAGCTGTGGATGGGCACAGGTCAGTGGTCCGTGCTCTCCTTTGCTTTGAGCTCCTGTGCAGGGTTTATGAGGACAGGAGAGCTGTGGATGGGCACAGGCCAGTAGTCCGTGCTCTCCTCCTGTGCAGGGTTTATGAGGACAGGAGAGGCTGTGGATGGGCACAGGCCAGTAGTCCGTGCTCTCCTCCTGTGCAGGGTTTATGAGGACAGGAGAGGCTGTGGGTGGGCTCAGGCCAGTAGTCCGTGCTCTCCTTTGCTTTGAGCTCCTGTGCAGGGTTTATGAGGACAGGAGAGCTGTGGATGGGCACAGGCCAGTAGTCCGTGCTCTCCTTTGCTTTGAGCTCCTGTGCAGGGTTTATGAGGACAGGAGAGGCTGTGGATTGGCACAGGCCAGTAGTCCGTGCTCTCCTTTGCTTTGAGCTCCTGTGCAGGGTTTATGAGGACAGGAGAGGCTGTGGATTGGCACAGGCGAGTAGTCCGTGCTCTCCTTTGCTTTGAGCTCCTGTGCAGGGTTTATGAGGACAGGAGAGGCTGTGGATTGGCACAGGCCAGTAGTCCGTGCTCTCCTTTGCTTTGAGCTCCTGTGCAGGGTTTATGAGGACAGGAGAGGCTGTGGATGGGCACAGGCCAGTAGTCCGTGCTCTCCTTTTGCTTTGAGCTCCTGTGCAGGGTTTATGAGGACAGGAGAGCTGTGGATTGGCACAGGCCAGTAGTCCGTGCTCTCCTTTTGCTTTGAGCTGATGTGCAGGGTTTATGAGGACAGGAGAGGCTGTGGATTGGCACAGGCCAGTAGTCCGTGCTCTCCTCCTGTGCAGGGTTTATGAGGACAGGAGAGGCTGTGGATTGGCACAGGCCAGTAGTCCGTGCTCTCCTTTGCTTTGAGCTCCTGTGCAGGGTTTATGAGGACAGGAGAGCTGTGGATGGGCACAGGCCAGTAGTCCGTGCTCTCCTCCTGTGCAGGGTTTATGAGGACAGGAGAGGCTGTGGATGGGCACAGGCCAGTAGTCCGTGCTCTCCTTTGCTTTGAGCTCCTGTGCAGGGTTTATGAGGACAGGAGAGCTGTGGATTGGCACAGGTCAGTAGTCCGTGCTCTCCTTTGCTTTGAGCTACTGTGCAGGGTTTATGAGGACAGGAGAGCTGTGGATTGGCACAGGCCAGTAGTCCGTGCTCTCCCTTGCTTTGAGCTCCTGTGCAGGGTTTATGAGGACAGGAGAGGCTGTGGATTGGCACAGGCCAGTAGTCCGTGCTCTCCTTTGCTTTGAGCTCCTGTGCAGGGTTTATGAGGACAGGAGAGGCTGTGGATGGGCACAGGCCAGTAGTCCGTGCTCTCCTTTGCTTTGAGCTCCTGTGCAGGGTTTATGAGGACAGGAGAGCTGTGGATGGGCACAGGCCAGTAGTCCGTGCTCTCCTTTGCTTTGAGCTCCTGTGCAGGGTTTATGAGGACAGGAGAGCTGTGGATTGGCACAGGCGAGTAGTCCGTGCTCTCCTTTTGCTTTGAGCTGATGTGCAGGGTTTATGAGGACAGGAGAGGCTGTGGATTGGCACAGGCCAGTAGTCCGTGCTCTCCTTTGCTTTGAGCTCCTGTGCAGGGTTTATGAGGACAGGAGAGGCTGTGGATGGGCACAGGCCAGTAGTCCGTGCTCTCCTCCTGTGCAGGGTTTATGAGGACAGGAGAGGCTGTGGATGGGCACAGGCCAGTAGTCCGTGCTCTCCTCCTGTGCAGGGTTTATGAGGACAGGAGAGGCTGTGGGTTGGCACAGGTCAGTGGTCCGTGCTCTCCTTTGCTTTGAGCTCCTGTGCAGGGTTTATGAGGACAGGAGAGCTGTGGATGGGCACAGGCCAGTAGTCCGTGCTCTCCTTTTGCTTTGAGCTGATGTGCAGGGTTTATGAGGACAGGAGAGCTGTGGATTGGCACAGGCCAGTAGTCCGTGCTCTCCTTTGCTTTATCTGGGACAGGTAGGGATGAGCATGTGGCCAGGCTGCACTTGCAGCATTATCATCTGCAGTTCACCAGCTGGATTAGCTGGTGAGGAAACTGTTCCCAGTGTCCAGCACCCATAAAGTTCAGCCGTGGGTGCAAATTCCAGCTGTAACCAGATGGATAGTATCACACCCGCTTATTTCATATTCCGGGCAATACAGTCAAGAAAAATCACACCAACATTATGCATTTTACCTGTTTGACTCTGAAGATGATTTCACCCCTACAAAGTGTTACTCTAGACACCCATCTTCTTCCTCCATGTGTTGGTCTGGTTGCACCCATACCTATGGTTATATTTGTACTTATGGATTGGATTGGTAATGTCTCATTTTCATCAAAACTCACTGTCCCTCTTTGGGAAAATAATTGTTTGTGTGCAATTTGAGGGGATCACTTTGAGATATTGAATTATTAGACAGGGCCTAACAGCATTATCCATACCTAAGCTGTTTGTTCTACCACTGAAGAGATGCTCTTTTCATTGAAAGATGTGTATTCTAGTTGTGAACATGTAGCAGCTGTTAGATTCTACATACAGCAGCCATGCATCTGCTGAGTGTCTAACAGCTATCTTATCCTATACGCAGTAGTCGTGTGTTTGCTGCAGAATGCAATACACATAGAAAGAGGGAAAAACAAGGAGAAAAAAAGATGTCTCTCCATGCGTCACCTCCCCTGGGGAGGCGATAGATTTTGATGCATCCTCAGGTATACATGGCCTTATAAGTCTGGAAATGCATCAAAATCCATGGGCCTTGCTAACTCCCTAACACAGAATAAGGTTACGCAGCGATTTGAGCTTCCTTGCCTTATTCCATATCTATGAGGCCATATAAGCCACGCATAGTGGCCTCGCGTGGCTCCACAGATGGCTGAAAGGTCTGCACTGCAGTTGCGTCACTAAAAGTGATGCAATGGTGGTGCAAACCTCTCATAAACATGCCCCACAGAGTAGATATAGGGGTAGGTAGGAGCCTCTAGTTAATCTAGAACCACATACATCATGGTTGGATTATCTTCTTTACCATGTTCATAATGCTGATTACCTTGCTTTGTTTCATCTGCTTTATTAGCGCAGCTCACTCTTTATATTCTATATTGCGATTGTTTCAATAAATGTATTGAAAACAAATCTCACATCTTTTTGTCTCTCCATGGAATGCATTAGTAATAGTACGAAAGGGGTCAAATCTGTTTCCACAGCTTCTCTGAGGACTCACATTTAGGTATGAGGCTCCAGATATCTCCCAACCAGAAGAGTCAAACAAAAGGAGGCCTGAGGAGGCCCTTAGCTTCAGCCTTTGTTTTGTGCCCAGGTGGAATTTAATACAACAAATCCCCCTTGCTGCCTGCATGTTGCTGTTCTGGACAAAAGCAGACAATGTGTAGGCACTGCTGAATGTGTCCCGGTGTTAATTATACTGGGACAAGGTCAGCAGGCTCAGCTTCCTGGCAGGATGGACAGCGCCCACCCTCTGGAATTAGTGGGTGCATGCCGTCTATCCGTGTCTACCCCTGACTTGTGCCCTTCATATATACATACATGCATACATACATACATATATGCATACACTCATCACCAAGATTCATTCACAATGACGTACTAAGCTATACTGTGTACAGTATAGGGATGAGTTACTATTCCTTCTCATTAATTTCCTGCTCATTAAGTAAATATTTTATGTGAAAATGACCATCTTTACTAGCTGAAAGACCTGAAAGGCACACAGTGAGTCCTTTCTTACCGTAACTTGATTTCCACACCATCCTGCCTGTGGAATGGCTTTAACTTGGACCACACGTTCATTTCCCACCAGCTGCAGAGAGTTTGTGGCTGTGCAGTTAGTATTGGAAAAGTACATATGTGTGAAGCTGTACTTGAACCTCTCCAGGAGGCACTTGTCGAGAGACAAAGTCATTGCTGAACCTTCACATTGGACAGTGTGAACTATGTCACTGCGACCTGCAACAAAACACAACTGGTTCAGAAATAGTCACATGCAATAACAGATTATTTAGCACTCTGGTAGTTTAACATCCTGCAAGGCATACCATT
Source organism: Pleurodeles waltl (assembly GCF_031143425.1). NCBI lineage: Eukaryota > Metazoa > Chordata > Amphibia > Caudata > Salamandridae > Pleurodeles > Pleurodeles waltl. The sequence continues at coordinate 1,173,972,232 of NC_090439.1, forward strand.
TTAATGGATAGCTAACGTGGAAACACAATGTACACAAAATGCTCACTGGCTGTTTCTGGTTCAATACTTCAGGTTATTTGCAGTGAGTACAGTGTTTCTCTGAACCCCACAGACACCATCCTACTGATCACTGCCTCTTTTTAGGTCATGCTACAGACAGCATTAGCGACCGACACACAAGTTAAGCACAATATGTAACACACAGCATATGCAATACCTTCTCCTCCTCTCTCTCGCTTGGCTTCCTCAATACATGAGGCTTCCTGCGCCTCCACAACCAATCCCCCTCATCTAATAAAATCCCCTCCCTCCCTCCATCTCCTGTTCTTTACTGTCTCTATGACGGGCGAGTGAGGTGCACTCTTTCCAGCATGTACATAGTGGGTATCCCCCGGTTGGCAGAGACTGTTCATGGGTGGACATGAGGGACTGGAGAATGCTTCTAGCAGGAGGCGCAACAGGAACAGTGGCTTTCTGTGTGTTCTCCTGCAGTGCCTGCGCTCTGGTGGAATACTTCTGGGTTCAGCGGTCCAAGGCAGTGTTGGATCGCTGCAAGGATTTCCTTAATAGAGAGAGTGAGACCTCCCTAAGGAAGAAATACAAGGACTTAGGCTGGGAGTAGCATTCCTCACCCCAGAGTGTCAAACAGGAGGAACAGGTAAGGGTGCAACCATATGTGGCCAAGCTGTGGCACTTGGGAATTGGCTTCTTCTGTCCATTTGTTGCCTTATTGGGGGATATGTGTTTCTTTCCTATTAGACCAAGTTTACAGGTTCATTTATATTTAAACTCTGTTTCTTTGCATACAGTTGGTGTGGTCATGAAGGGGAAACAGTGCCAATAGAGGAAGCTTTCTCCTTGTCCCTCATCGGAGGCTGAGGAAGAGGAAGTGTCTGAGGGTGCAGAGGACAGACTGATGGCCAGACAAAGCAGGCCATGAATGATATCGAGGTGACTACAGCATTTGCCACCAGACCTTCTCACACTGTAAAAAAAAAGTTTTTGAATGTTTCTTTAGATTTGGATAGTGATTCTTTGCTTAAAAAAACCTAGTTCCTGTGAGGGTGAGGGTTTATTTCCAGAGAGGAATTAGGGGCCATCATTCTGCACATTTGAAACAATTTGAGGTTTGATCCTCCCTATGCTGAGGAAAATGCTGATGGTTTCATTCCTCAATTTTCCAGAGCTTCAGTGACGTTTCCGTTTCACCTCAAAATTAAGGAAGCAATTTTTGGGGGTTGTAAGGAGCCAGATCAATTTCATACTCCACTATTAATTCAGAAATTCTATCAATTGAATGAGGCAGAACCTGTGTTTCCCAGAGCATTAAGGTATTAGCTCCTTTGCTAGGCAGGTCTTCTTTGAATCATGATGATCGTCCAATCTTAGACTCTACTGATAAAAAGATTGATGCAAACTTGAAAGTGTTTTGGGGTTGCTAACCTGGCACATATGCCAGCCTCCAATGCTTCATTGACCTCCCAGTCCTTGGTAAAGGATTTTGATTCCTTGGCTGAGCTGATGCAAGGGGGAATGGATGTATCGGATCTCCTGGTTCGTGTGGAACAACAGCCAAACGTTTTAACTGACATCTCCGCTGATATTATTAGGGTGGTCTCTGTTGCTTCTAGCTCAGTGGTGATGACCCGCTGGCATGTTTGTCTCCTGCAGTGGAAGGCTTACTTTTCAGAGAAATCATCCCTGATGAAACTCCTATTTGTGGGTAAGAAGCTATCTGGCTACCAGCTGAATGACATGATGAGAAAATCATTGATGGAGAAGAAACATTCCTGGTCAGATATGTCCTCTTCTACTAGAACCTTCATGCCCTGAGCTAAGTGTCTAAGGATTTCCAATTGGGAGATTTTAAATCTCCTCATCACAATGTTGTATTTATCAGCCAACACTCAGTATCAGGATGTGTCCAGACTACTCTGATTCTCCGGCCCTGGACAACGTGGGAGAAAGACTGAAGGACTCTTTCCACAATGGAAAACATCTAGCACTGATCACTGTGTTCTGAGCATTATTCAGGACTGATACTTGATCAAGTTCAGCTGTCTAATTCCAGACTCGGTGTACATTCATGCTCCTGTTCCCAGAATCCCTCTTCAAATGCAGCCTTTGTGAAACTGAATGTTTGCACTGTTGCTAAAGGAGGCCATCATCCCGGTTCCCATGGTGGAGGAAGGACAGGGAATGTATTCCATTCTGTTTTGGGTACATAAGGATTCCGGAGGTTTTCGTCCTGTGCTCAACTTAAAAGTCCCAACCATTCAATGAAGAATGTGTGCATTTTCACATGGAAGCTTTGCAAGTATTCGTTCCTCTGGTTTTGTTGCAAGACTTCCTTGCATGTTCCTACTCACCTCATGCATCAAAAGTATCCCCCCTTTAGAAGTGGGGGGAGCTTATTTTCAGAAATGTGTAATTCCATTCAGGTTGAAGTCTGCCCCATGACTTCACAAAGGTTCTGGCTCAATTGATATATCTTCTTCATTGGCAGGGGATTTGCATCCAGGTCTATTTGGACAACAGCAGGTTCAGCCAGTCAGACGAAGGATCATGTCCTCCAGGTAGTCCAGGTGTTAACATCTCATGGGTTTCTAATCAACTCCCAGAACTCACAGTTGATTCTGGCATAGAATTGTGTCTTCATTAGGTTTTGCACAGACATTGGGAGGTAGAGGGGAACCAAGGCCCAGTCCCTGTGTCTCATCTCTGATCACATTTTTTAATTGGCACCACGATTGTCTAATTCCCTCCTGTCACGACTTTTGTCTCTGTCGCTGTTTGTTCAGCCAGACTTCTCAGAGTTGAGGGTGCCCATTGGTGGACCTGTTAGCGGATGCTCACAAAGTTCTACTTCCTCGTTGTTGTTCCATGATGAAGGAGCGGTCCATTTAGGTGATGGATGCCCTATCCTGGCTGTGGGCTCATGGTCCTCTGTTTCCTTTACCTCCTTTCCCTTTGATCCAGTGTTTCTGCTCAGAGTGAGAAGAAAGGGCGCACAGATAGTCCTGGTTACTCCAGCATGTGGCCACTCTTCTTGGTTTGCACTTCTGGTGAGGGTGAATAGGGACAGGAACTGGTTGCTGCATGTGAGCTTCCCAGGCCTTCAGGAGGAGTCCCTGGTTCATCAGGAGATTGATAGTTTGGAGATTGAGTGGATTGGCTCTGGGTTGTTCTGCTTCCATTTCCTCTTCTATTCAGGTTACCAGGAGACCATCCACTAGGGCCTCCTGGGATAGGCACTGGATTTCCTTTGGGTAGTGGAGTGGGAAACAGCAGATTGGGCCTATGTCTGTTTCTCTTCCACAAATCTTTCAGGTTCTGCAGGATGGGTTCTCTCTGGGTCTGTCTCCTTTTATGTGGATGCTACAGTCGGCTGTGATCAGGGCTTTCCGGACTCCTTGAGGTATTTTGGCGGATTTCTTTGGTTTGGTTAAGAAATTGTTTGAAGTGTTTTCCAACATGTGTCCTAGACATTTTTCTGTGTGTCCTTCCTGTGATTTGCCTATAGTCATGCAGCCTCTTCATTACCCACCTTTTGAACCTCTTCCTTCCTTTGATGTCAGGTCCCTTTCCCTGAAAGTGTTTTTTCTTGTTTCCGTTACTTCAGGTAGAAGATTCGGTGAGCTGGGATCTCTTTGCTGTAGAGCTCCCTTTCTGCCGATCTATGTGGTCTTTCATGTCCAGCAGGAGGTTATTCTGTCCGTCTTTAGTCCTGATCCTCAGTCTCCTGAGGAGATTTGCCTTCATTCCCTGGATGTCCTGAGGGCTGTTTTGATTTATCTGGAGAGGGTGGAGAGCTTCTGTTAGGATTCCACTTTGTTTGTGAATTTTGGCCTGCCAGAAAGGGTTGAAAACTTACAATGAAAACTTTGAGAAAGGTGATTTGTTCTCTGTTTGCCTGTTTGCCTTAGTCTATTCCAAGTCTGGTGTTCCATCCCAGTTAGGGGTTCAGGGCAGGCCAACTCAGAGATTATCTACTTCTCTGGCTTCACTGGATGAGTGTCAAGGGGCATCGCTGGATGACATTTGTGGGGCAGCCACTAGGGTGATTTTACCTACCTCCTTTAAACATTGCAGGGTCACTCCGAATGCTGAGGTGGTGAACCTCTTTGGTTCAAATGTATTGTCTGTGGTGGTGTTACTGTCTGTGGCTTTTTTCTTTCTATAATAAAGTTAGATACTGCATTTCTTCAGTTGTCTTGGCTGTTTTAAAACCTTGGTTACATGTCATGTAGTCAGGAAGCCAAGCTAGAGGGAGAAAGGAGGTAATGCTTTGATTGCTCTGGCTTTCTCACAAGCCTGTCCTGGCCACCTGGTTTCAGTGGAGCTTGTTGATGATATAGGAGGCAAGGAGGGTGGAGTTTTTATTGGATTAGGAGGATTGCCAGGGGAGGCCCGGCATGCCTTGTGGAGTCAGGAAGCCAAGAGAGACAAGGACTCAGAGTAATGAAATGACCAGTAAGTGATCAAAGCATTCACATACCTACACATAGATATACAGAAAGAGGCTTTCGGACAGTTCTGTTCAGCCACTAGAGGTGGGTGGAACTCGCAGAGTTTTATTCTGCAGAATTCCATGGAGTTACATGAAAGCTAAGGGGTGGAATTAGGCACATAGCTGTGCTTGAGCTGATTTTTAGCACCAGGAGCTCATTTGACCCAGAACAATCAGCACAAACGGCGCCATGCGCAGTGCCAGAGGGTGCTGCTTTTTTAGTTGGTTTAGCTGTCGCTTGACCAGAAGCTTTCTTTCCGCGGACGGTCGTGTCTGGCCATGTTGGGGAAATTGTGCCGGATGCCCTCATAGGAATCAAAAATTTCGCTAGGGGACGCCAAATCTACCATTTGTACTCGGCAACATACCACTTGCGAGCCACACGCGAAAAAAAAACGTTTCAGACATTAGCTCCATGAGCAGTCCTTCATGATTTAGGTCAGCCCAGTGTGCCCAGCGGGCAGGCAAGAAAAGCAAGAAAATGTGCAGCATGCTTCAACAATTAGATCAGTGTTCGACAACATTAAAAAACAGTATACAATATTAGAACATGGACCTATAAAAAAAAAAGTTTCAGTATATATAATGGTTGGAAATACCAATTCCAACTTGTTGTCCCACTTGCATAAAGGGAATGGCAGGATACAAGGCACTATTTGCCTCCTTTTCTTACAAACAACTACACAAATCATTCACAATCACTCAATTCTCAATATGTCTTGATATACATTCACCTAATAATAAACCTTTTAAACTCGCTAACACGAAGACAAGCCAACAAGTTGCAGTCACAGAAACTCTGCAACAGGTAAAGATATGAGGCGCCACACATCTCATGGCAAACAGATAAATACATTGTGTAGCCAGGCATCTTCCTTTGTTTTTAGCTACCTTCTTCCCATGTGCCCACCATTTTGTTGTGAGTTGTGTATGTGAGACAAGGTTGATATATAGTGGTGGGGCAATTTTGAAGCTTTATTTTTTGGCATTGCTAATTTAATGGTGGTGAGTAAGGGGTACTTGCTTGTGTGTTTGCAAAGTCACATTGGGTGAGTAATCCTCTCCCTGAAATGCTGCAAAATGTTATTCGGGGTGGGGCAGGTGCTCCAGACAAGACAGGGCAGCTGCATTCTTTGTTCTCCATGCCTCCTTCTTTGATGCCATGAGGCGGTAGCCATTTTGTGTAGCCAGTTTGTGTGTTTGCCATAAGCTGCCATGTGTTACTTGTTCTCCGTGCCTCCTTTTGTGCTGGCCATGCGCCATTGACCAGTTTGTGTAGCCAGTGTTTGTCTGCCATTTTGTTTTTGTGCTCTATTCTTTTTTCTTTGCAGATCATGTGTCAGTGGCCATTTTGTGTGGCCAGTGTGTAATGTGTGGCAAAGGCCGCTATTTTGCCTTTGTTCTCTATGCCTTCTTCTATGCTGGACATGCGATGACCACCATCTTGTGGTGCTCATGAGGTGTGTGTTTGGTGGCTATTTGTCTTTTTTTCCATGCCACCTTCTTCCATGGCATACCTGTTGATAGTAACAATAAGTTACTTGTGATACCATAACTGAAACAGCTTACAGACTATGGTCCTCATTATGTCATTAGCGGTAAAAACAGCCTACCGCCGCGGTGACGGCCGCTAAAATACCACCACCGTGGCTACCATTCGGCTGCCATATTATGAGCACTGCCGGACTTCCGCCACAAGAAGGGCGGAAATCCGGCAGTGTTCATGGTGGTGGAACTTGGTAAGGTGGCACTGCTACCACCAGCACCGCCATGCCAGTATAACGCCGCCAGCCGTATCAGGACCTGTGATACGGCCTGGCGGTGTTCTGCTGGCACGCGCTGCTGGCAATAGCAGAGTCCCTTCACGTTCCCTGCTGGAAAATCACCTGGAAGAAAGTAGGTTGGACTTCCAACAGGGATGGGGAGGTGGGGGGTCTTGTGTGTGTGTGTGTGTGTGTGGGGGGTTGTGATCATGAATGTGTGAGTGTGTGTGTAGTGTTGTTTGCGTGGGTGTATGCATGTGTGTGTGAATGTGTGTACGAATGTGTGCAAGCATGTCTGGATGTATGCGTGTATGAATGCGTGTATTCCAGTGTGAGTCAGTGGGTGTATACATGGTGCCTGTCTGCAGGTGGGTGCGTGTATCGGGGGTGAGGGGATCAGAAGGGGGGAAGTGTGGACGGAGGAGGGTCAGGGGACATCTGTGGAGTGTTGGGGAATGGGTGAGCCACCTACCAGTGACAGGGAAGGAATTCCCTGTCACCGATAGGGCTTACCGCCAATGGTTTTTGTGGAGTTCCTAATGCCACGAAAACTATGGAGGAAGGCTGGCTCAAAATGCCGCCAGCGGTTCTATAGCAGCCGCCGGGCTGGAGATAGACATCTCCGGCCCGACAGCTGCTACCGCCATGGCGGTCTGAGTGAAGAAGCAATTCTCACAATGTGGCGGTATGTACCGCCCGCCTGTTGGCGGTACTGCCGCCACATTACCACTCACCGACGGGTCATAATGACCCCCTATGTTAAGAAGGACTCAATGTACCATTGAAACCATGAAAAGCCAGTTTCTACAATAGGAAGGTGGCTACAATGTTAGTGTTTGACCTCCTCCCTTTTTCTTTTATGGAAGGAGTGGGCTTTCTAGAATTTGGGGAGGCCCTCTACCCAAATTCTAGAAAGCCCACTCACAGTTGCTCTGCTAGGACTGTATTGTGAAGGAGAGTGCTGTTTAGTCCATTCACCTAACAACAGACATGTGGACGACTTGTAAAGCCCAGTCATTATACTGCAACCATGAGGGCTCGGATAAGGACTCGCATTACCATGTAATAAGCATAAGGTCCAGCTTGCAGGGTGCCACCACAATACCCAATTAAACATCAGGCAAAAGCACCAGTGAGGGAAATTCTTTTACTGCTCGAGTACCAGAGATTACTTGAATCCTGTGTATCTTCTGTGAATAACCCTTTGTCTCCAGTAGCTGAACTGAACCACTTTTATAGAACAGTATTAGATTATAGACATTTAAACAGTCATACATGCACATGTGCAATACAAAATTCATACTGTACGGCTTTCATGAATAATTTTTTTCCGTCAAAACATAGCACCTGAATCTAGGGATTTAACCTCCATTTTTGTTGGCTCCCTCAAGGGTACAAGAACAGTCCTGGATTATTTACTGTCCGAGTAGCATCAATATTGCATGATACTAATCTGGAATATTTGTCCTATGTTAATGATATATATCTCATGACTTAAACACACATCTAGCCAGAGTAGATCGCCTTATTATGGGATTTGTTGAACATTGCTAAAAATTCAATTAAAAATCAATTGCTTTCCTTTGTGTCCTATTTTTAGGATACGAGTTGTCAAATGAGGGAATGATCCTGGCACCACACTTCCTGGAGAAGTGTGGCTTATTACAACCACCAAGTACTATTAGAAATTGCAATGCTTGTTAGGATTTTTCAAATTTGACAGAACCTACATACCAGATTATGCAAAACACATAAAATCTTTTAATTCTTCCAGATGTTTCCAGTACATATTGTACACCAGAACATACACAAAATACTAAGATCATTACAGAATGACATGCTTGCAGCATGATACATACATACGTGTCAACCAGACAAATTTGTTAAACCGTACAAAATTGGTTGCCATTGGTTTCACCAATGTCACATTCAATGAGGGTGACACAGTACAGATTGCATATAAATTGCATCTATTTTCGAAGGCAGAAATGTGTTTTGCATTGTCTGAAAAACTACTGACTGCAGCTCAGATGCCTGTTATAAAGGGAAGACCACTGGCTCAAGGGAAATATATAATTGTGGTTACTCCCGTCCCATCCTTAGAGGCTGTCACAGAGGCCAGCATCCCCAAGGCGAAAGCCTTATACCTTAGATGGATACAATGGGCCACTTCTCTGATGGCTACTGATGTAGACTAGGGGCCTGAATTAGACATTGTCTGAGGGGCTACTCTGTCACTCAGTGACCGATATCCCATCCACCAAAATTTTAATTCCAATATGTTAAATGGGATTTAGATTTCGGCAGGCGGGATATTGGTCACTGTTGGATGGAGAAACCCCTCCGGCAATATCTAAATCAGGCCTGATGTCTTCTACTCTTTTAACATACTCAAGAATTTCTCCAAAATCCACAAGAGTACCCCATGCACTGTAACATGATGCCTGTAGATCAGTATAAATATATAATGTATACTGACAGTTCAGCCCAGCCTGCTATAGGTACCAGACACAATATTCTACGGGTTGCATAGCTGTACATGGAGTAATGAGGGATGGAGAATTCCACCCTCAAGAAACCTTTACTCAGTTCTTAGAGGATTGTACTGCACAGGTGGCTGCACTGAAAGCTTTGATTCTGGCACTAGAACATAAGGATCCAGAATTCCCCACACTGATAATGTGTGATTTTTGTTACTGTGTCCAGTCTTTTAATGAAACTGTGCATTACTAGGGCCTACATGGATTCAGAGACTCAAAAGGGAATACTATAAAGCATAAAATTATTTAAAGAAAGGTGGCAGAACTCAAACAGTCTGCCATGGGCTCATTTAATTCATAAATTGAGTCATCAGCGTGCTGGAGTCCACGCTGTAGGGAATTAATTGGCTGATGAATTAGACAAATCTGCAGTTAAGACAGTAGCTTTGATTCCTCATTCTCATGTAAGGGTAGATGAAGATTTCATGGTTGCTGTTAATGCTTCAGGCAATGGCACCCCTTTACCAAAAGCAAATCCAGTAAAATATTCCTAACAATTAAGTGCTCATGCATTCCTTTTGCTACCATTTCAGGGTTGGGTAATGATACCCAAGACAACATGCTAGAATTAATTACAGCTACAAATAAGGGTGCATCATCTGCCAATGTTGATGTAGTGGCCAGTCTCCCTGTTACAAAATTGCTTTTGGTGGCATGGTGTGTGCAAGCACACTAAACAACAAATTAAATGTTCCACCATTGCACACCTAACTCAGACACCCCTCTTAGTTTCAAACAAACCGCTCCAGTGTGTATATCTAAACCACTGTGGCCTCTTAAATTCAGATGGTATATTTAAATACATTTGACTTGCTGTGGATTATTGCTTCAGATTCTTTTGGGTGTTGCCACAATGATCGCCTGACGCTTGCACTGTTATTAAAGATTTGCAAGTCTTTATTGGGACATATGCATTAACTGCATTCCACTCGGACCAGGGCCCTACTATAGGAACCCTGGGTGTAGCTGTGCATTATTTCTCACCATATCATCTTGATGGAAATTTGATTATGGAGAGTTAAAACTGAGACTTAAAGCAGCCCTTCACAGCTAGAGTATTAGGTTCAGGTCATGGTTGGATCCATCACCTGTATGGAGTACAGAGAGCATTAAACTATCTGCCTAGACGATCTTTGGGTGGCTGTACCCCATACAAGGTTCTGTTTGGAATCCAGATGTACGTTCCAGATCTTGATGGTCCTGGTGCAATGGTGGCTGACATACGTTTTGACATAACTGAATGTTTCACTCTCTTAAAGGAACTCCAAGACATAAGGGATGATCATTCTAATAAATGTTCTGCCACTGATGGAGTGAAGGAGTAACAATCACCTTCCAGCTACATTCCAAACGTTGGAGACCTAGTTTGCAAGAAGATTGCGGTGAAGAAGGAGTTTGGCCCATCATACCCTGCACCGGTGCCAGCCCTTGCTGTTCAAGGTACAGGAACTCTGATTTTGCCACTGCTTGCTGGTTGTAAAGTCAAACATTTTGTCTTCATTGATCAAGAAAAATGTCACCATGTGGTCAATTCTTCACAGTAGGCCACGAGGACACCTAGGTAGTTCTCCAACCTCTCTCACCACCCTACAGGAAATACCTCTTCGAGTATTCAACAACACCAATATTTTTTCCCCCAGGCTGGAGAGGGCGGAGAATTAATTTTTGTTGATTACTGTTACTGATGCTAATGTAAAAACATATCAAACGTAGAAGTACAGTTTTCTACTGATACTCAGAACAACAGAGTTGTTTATGATGAACCACCTTTACAGGTGTCTACAAGTTCTCTTTCACCTGTTGAGGCTCTTGTCTTCACCCAGACTGCTTTCAGTTAATTCTTCGACATTGACAACTTCTCTACTGATTCTTCTCACAATTCTTGCTGTACATGATTTTCTTCATTAGATGAAACACACTTATGTGATTCTTCCATGGTTCTCCATGTGGATTATAATTTCATTCCTTTCTCTGCTTCTCTGGATTAGATTTGTGATTTATTTTTCTTGCGTATACAGACACATTATCTCCCAGAATGGTCTGCTGTTGAACTGGTAGCTGAGAGATTGAAACCTCATTAGTCTTCTCATAAAGTGTGAAGAGACCTGTTCCTTGTGAACATTCCTGCTTTTTTTCTGATGGAATTCTGTGGGATAGGGTACCATATGACATTTTTGGTCCTACAGAGACTTTACAAATTCTGTATGTTTTTAAAGTAGTGATGGATGACGTAATAACCCCAGGTGTAATTCCTCATGAGTGGGATGTTAAATCAGTGAGTTCAATGCTCCCTGTTAGCTTCAATATTATACTATATGAATTCTGCCATTTATGGTAAAATGTTTTGTTACCATCACAATGCCCACCACTACTTACATAGAGTCAGCACACCCCATCCAGTTTTCAATTATATACAATAGGGACATTGCCTGACACAACCAGTGGGGAGCCTCAAAACATATCTAGACACATTTGCACACATTTCAGGGCATGAAATTTCAGATCCTCTTTATTATTATTATAAATTAACACCTTCAAAAGTGAAGAAAATATGCTGATGCAGACAAAATGTATTTTGTTTGAATGTGTTTGTTTCCCAACATGCAAATTGACAACACTTAGTAAACTACATTAAAGAACAGCTCAATAGCATGAATGGTACATTTAACTCTACACTTTCAGGTCCGAACGGATGAGTATTGGGGCCAGTGGACACAAACTGTGGTCACCAGTTATAGTTGTGGGGAAGTTATGCCAGCAAATGTTGTAACCTTTCACTCTATCTGTGGTAAAAGAACACTTATCTCTCCTCGCTGATGACATGGATATATCAAATTTCTTGTTAGGTCCTGGGTCACTATGTTCCAAAAAGGTTTTTTAATTCCATCTACCATAATATTTGTATGCTTTTTCAAATGGAAGCTGCTGCTAGTTTAAGGCGAATAGAGCATGCTTATCTTATTTGAAAACAACATTTTCTGTTGTTGATAACAGAATGAATATATTGTCCACTCATACTTCAACATTGAATAACATGGCATCATCTGCAAATGACATTATACAGAATGACAGGTCTTTTTTACAACATGGGCAAAGTCATCTTAAATCTGTTATCCAGCGCCGTTGGACATCACAAGTTTTAAAATCAAACTATGTACCTTGGAAGCATGTGAACCCAACAAAATTGTTTTTGCCTTTTCATCTAACACATCAACATTAAATAATGGCAAAGAAAGATGCTCTTTGTACAATTCTGAGTATTCAAAGATTAGAAATGTTGCCTTTCACAGTAGCCGAAACACCATCAGCAGCATGGCTGATTTATGGAGTTATCTCACTGCCAATGTCAACGTTTCAGTTCCCATCATACTTGAAACATTTTCCAACTGGTAAATATGAAGCTTTAGGGGAGAGTTGTATTCATGAATTATGGGAATTACCCTTTGATTACAGATGTGTGAGTGGAGAAAAATAGTTTTTTCTTACTGGAAACAAATGCAAAACGTCTCTAAATCACTCAATGACTCATAAATAGGTTACTTTGCATGGGTGTGTAATGCCTCTGTGGCCAATCTGGCATGTTACTCGAAGGGAGTACCAGTTTCTTTGATTCACCCAGTATTTCAGTTACTTTTGAATGGATGTAACTTGATGTTGAACAATCAAGGATGTTGTGGGTTGAGAGTTGGTGTCCCTTATGTGGTTTCTGTTTCTCAAATAGTGATCTGCTGTAATAATGTGCTCTTTCATCCCGTGCATGAGGTCTTCCATTCCAACCTTTAACATCGACTTTGACAAGTTGAGCAGACTAAAGTCCCTTTTTTTCTGAAAAATGTGCCACTTACATCTGCCTGTGAAACATTTGAACTGCAAGTGGCAAGGTCATCTTCTGAAACACAATCACTGTTAAACACAACTTTCACTGACATTTCAGTGAACTTTTTAGTCACATTTTTAATCGTTCTAACACAGTGGATGTTGTACACTTTTTTAAAGCAGTTGGGTTTGGCTTTGTTAGCACATTCCAGACTGTTTTCAGAGTGATTCCATCTTTTATACACACTTTGTTTTTGAGTCTTATAGGGGGCATATCAGTTGTGTTATTCCTAATTAGTGACATTTTTTTATTTCATATTTGCTGCTCTGCAATGGATGTCCCAACTCGAGGCCAAATGGTGCTGAAACTACTGCATGTCCACCAGTGAGATGAACACATGATGCAGTATTTTGGAGTACCTTTACTGAAGGAACTAAATGTTTGTTTGTTTTTTTCGGCCAATGGTTCTATTGTGTGCAGTCTGTGTTCCACTGTCTTTGGTGCCCATTCAAGTGTGTATTCAACATCTGTCTTGCAACACAATTGGTACAATCTATGAATATGGATCTACAGATGCCCCCATTTTCAGTATTGTCCCTTTGTGACTGCCATTGCTTCGGGATGCTTTCTATGAGCCATTCTATTCTTTGGATATAGATGTTGTGGATCAGGATTCCTTCATACTGGTTCTGCGGACACAGTATAGGATGCAACAACCTCAGCAGCGGCTAAGTGTACAAGCCATGTCTGAAAAAATCCTACTGGACAAAGAAGCTTTTTATTGAGTAGCAAAAACTGTGGATCAAAGTGATATGTTTTCCTGCTGCTAAAGAAACATTTCTCTTGTGGTTGCTCTTCCAGGATGTCGGGTAGGGTAATAGAAAAAGCTAAAAAATAAATTGAAAGGGGTTAAGAGATGCACAACTAATACCCAGGTGTTAGATGGGGTGATTCTCAAAGCAAAGCCCCTCCACAGCTCAAATATGAAGAAAGATTTAAGATGCAATGTGTGATCCATGAATCCATTTAGGGATCCGTGGAACCCCAAAACCCAAAATGGTAGCTAAGTCAGTGATAGTAGGACAGGTACAGTGGATCATGTAAAAGAGAGAATGTATGCTAGATCCACAAATCCAAGAAAGGATTTTATATAAAAAAAAGTGTGATTCATACCTAGATATCACAAAAACGTGGGAAGTGTCACCAAAACCAAAATTATCTACGGGATATAGGTGTCCAAAAATGTGTATAATTTGCTTCTGGATAGTTATGCAAAATTTCAGCAGTATTACACAAAATTGAGCATATGTATGTGAAATTCATACCCACCATAGAGCTCCATATTCGAGCACTAAATGCGTCCTTACGTAAATCTTTAATGCCAGGATGCATTTTTCACAAAAACCATAGGACAAAAAATAAGCACCACAAACAGCAGTTACTTGTGTCCTGATATTTGGTTTTCAATACAATTGTACTGCAAATGGCGTGTTAGTGTCAAATTGTTATCACAAGAGAAGCATAGTTACTCACAATGTGATGGCATGATTCTGGGAATTTTGCATAATGCAATACTGTCAGACATGTGTAAAATACACCAGTACAGTTTACATTTGACAAAGGTCTACTAGGATGTAATCACAGTTATAGGATAACAAACACGATCCCCAAATGGATGTACAGGAATAGGGGATTCTTGACCTAAAGTTGCAGTGCATGAGCATGAAACTTGCCCTGGACACGCCGTTCCAGAAAAGTAGGCACAAATAAAAACACAGTCTGGCTAAAGGCAAACCAGGGTGATCCAAACCCAATGCACAATGAGGGTTGGCTGCCTACATTGGGTTGCTGCAGGGCCTGGCTGGGAGGTAGATGCCTTGGCCAACCTCAGCCGCTCATGGCCAAATGTTCTGTGGAAGTGGGGTTGGACCCTTACAGAAAGGCTGTGGAGTCATAGGCACAGGGCCTGGCTGGAGGCCAGGCACAAGATTGAATCCTTGCTGAATGCAGTTAAAGATAGTACATAATAGCTGCTGGACGTGCACAGCAGGGGATAATAGGCTGGTTACACCACCTTGGGTGTGGAGCCTGCAGTGACCCAGCCATGCACATTTGCGGTTCAGTGTCTGGAGTGGGTGAGGCAAAGGGCTTGGTTGGAATCCAGGTGCTAAGGCCAACCTCGACTGCACACATCCTTGACTGTCCGCAGCAGCCACGGCTGACAGTCATCTCCCGTTGTATAGTTATTCCCACTCACTTCCTCACTTGTATGCAGTCTTTCACCGGGGTGGGCCATACACTGGAGGTTGGCCACAATGCCTGGTTGGAGGCCATGCACTACAGCTACCCCTGCATAATGGGAGAAGACTGCCTGTTGCAGCTTGGGAGCAGTCTTAGCCAGAGGCCTAAACCTACGGCCAACTAAGAGACCTGTAGCCATGCGCATAGGAGTTAAAAATGAAGGGCCTCATTTACAAGGCCTTTGCCCCACAGTTGCATCATTTTTTAACGACTGCTAGCAGTGCTCTACATTGCTCCAGATTTACAAACTGATGCATTGGGTCCAATATGCCATTTTGAAAGCCTGTGCCAGGAATAATGTATGAAGGATAGGTGTTCCCATGGAAAAAGCCATGCAGAACTGACGCTGTGAAATTTACATTTCACTGCATCATTCTGCGACTTCACTGCTTCCGAATTTTACCGCCTGCTCAGAGCAGGCGTAAAATTGACATGGGGTTTTCCACATGGGGGCTGCTCGCATTGCTGGAGTAGGATCTTTTTTTTACGCTAGTCCAGCAGTGCGTGAGTTTATCGCCAACAGATGTGTCAGAATTTCTGATGCATCTTTAAATACAGCACATCCATGGCAACATTAGGGGATCGTAGGGCAGCACAAGAAATCTGACTCATCGAGCTGATGCGTTGGATTCTTTTAAATGAGGCCCTAAGTGTGTGAGTAAAAATACAAAGGTCACTGCCAAATAGACTTTTATAAAAACAAGTTATGGTTCTGAATCAAATGCAACAAAGCCCTACAATTAGCCAGATAACGTCAGCAATGACATCAGTGATGTCACTTGTCACATAATCAACTGATGTCCTGCATGATGCCATAGAAAGTGCAATATCGATTGCACCAACAATAAAAGCTGATAAATGTCATCTGTGTCTCTGGTCTTGTTTCTCTCTCTGCAGTCTATCCATCTCTAGGACAGCTGTCACTATGTAGAAAGATGCTGCTTTTTGTTCAGGTTATCAGAAATGTATCTGTGGATTGTAGAACTGTACTGGTAGAAGTTATTTTGGTCTGTCTAGAGTGAGAAGCGTGTGCTGCCTTACTCAACTGGGTGTATGTAGTCACATTTGACTGTGGAGAATGTTCTCATAATGCTGTACTCACTACAGGGATGCACCAAGGGGCTTCACCCATTCTATGCCTATGGGGAATGCACTGATACATAAGAACCTTAGACACTTACTTGCATTTAGGTATTTGCTTCTTTGACACTTGCACTCTGAGTGTCCTGCACTGTTAGTGCACAGCTCGTTATCAGCACAGGCAGGGTCACACTGCAGCACACCTGGAATAACACAAAACAGCAGGTCAGAAGCTTTTGTGACAGTCTAGGAATATTATGGCACCTTAATAACAACACTGTCAGACACACCAAAACTGTGTTTTTATGGCAACACTGCAAAAAATATCACCATTGTGTCTAGGTGCAGCTCAATTACTATGGCACCTATATGGCAACGCTGCCAAAATACAACAACCTGTGCCTATGTGCAGCCCTCCACACTACAGTAACAGCTTTTAATTCTGAGGTGATCTTTGTCACCAGCACGTGTGAGAAGAGGGCGCACATGGCTTGGAAGGCACAAGATCCTGCATGTGTTATGACTCACAGGTCTAATATATGTCCCTGGGTTGGACTGGGAACTTGAAGCAGCTCTGGCAGATTTTGTCAGACCAACCCCCCATAGCGAGCGAGCCCGACCACTACGATGGGGCTTGAGGGGTTCTCCCCTAAAAGAAAATATGGAAAAAATGGCAAAAATGGTGCCTTCTACATCACATTTCCATTATTATTCAATTATATTAGTTTTTAAAGCATAGTAAATGATGACCCTGCAGTACACCAGGATACAGCAATCCCTACTGGGGCTCTTAAATGGTTCCCTCACCATCTCAGTGACTCTCAGCTCATCATATCCCCTCTAACATATGTATTTCATTTGTTTTATAGCGCCTCTCTTACCAGCGTAGGGTGTGCAAATCAGTGTATTGACCATGTTATGTAAGACAAAGGGGACTCCAAGGTGTAGGATTCATATGTCATCCATGCTAGTAGGCATTTTTAAGAGTGCTTGGTCTGGGGAAGGATAATCTTAGGATTCAGAACGTAACATAGTGGTTAGGGTTGACTTTACTGATAACAAAATATTTCTACCCAAACAAACCTTTTTTAGAAAAAAAGAAGATAATTGAAGACGGGAAAAAACACAACTTTATAACCTGTACCATGCAGTTTTACATGCAGCTCTTTGATGGCAGCTCATAGCTCACTGTTCTAGATTATGATTGTAACTTATGAAAAACATTGTAACAAAAGGAGCTCTGTGACAATAGTAGTGCCCCACCGAGCTATGCACATAATATATTATTTTGGGATCTGCATAGTACATGTCCTTTGCAGCAGGCATATTAAACCTCTGCGCTAACTTAGATGAATCAAAACTGCCCCTAGACAAAACCCCATCTCTCTCCAGCAGGTACATGTTGGCACCATTACAGTGAAACTGAAAGTGAAATGAGCTGATCGGCTCGTTTCACGTTCAGTGCTTTGGTGCTTGCGGGGCTATCTCAGGCACCGAGTACTGAATCACATGTACGAGGTATCGTTGGAAAGGGGAGATTCGCGCCTTTCCAGCAATACCTTTCCTAAGTAGATCTCTGCTGGGGATCGCCCAAAGAGGGTAGTCCCGAAGAAGAGACCTGTCCCAATAGACACCAGGGATTTCTTTTAGTGTAAGGGGGCGGCCCCTGTTTTACACCTCCAGGGTGCAGAATAGCCTTATAATTAGCTGCTCCCCCTAGGGGGGGAGAGAAAACCGCTAGACACCAGGGATTTGTTTATAAATATATCACAGGGAGCGGCTCCTTGGGAAAGTGTTGCTTCCCAATATGGGGACATTGTTTTGGACATTTTCTGCCCACCCACCCCCATCTTTGGGTGAGGGGGGAGATTGGTCCTATTTTTAGGCCAATCTGACTGCAGGATGGGCAGGAAGCCACTAGACACCAGGGATTACTCTCTCTAATTTCTTTATTTGTAGGGGTGTGGGCTGCCTGGCCAAAAGGGGGCCCTGTGAAAGGGTTCCCCTTGTCCTTGGTTTGATAAATTCCTGTCACTAATACTAGGCCCAACCACAGTGGCACAGCATTTTTATTGGCAGAAGTGGGCCAGTGCTGGGTGGTAGAAGGTTTGTGGATTACTAAACATTCTGGAAATTTCCATCACAGAAATGTAAGGAAAATGTGTGATTTGAGGCAAAGTTTGAGGTTTGAAGAGTATTGTGGGTAAAAAAACTCATAGTATCCCTGCAATTCACCCCTTCCTTGATTCCCCTGTGTGTCTAGTTTCCAAAAACAACCACAGCTACCCACTTTGCAAAAAACAGTCAGTTTTGCGTGGAAAAACTGGATGTATCCATGTTGCGTTTCAGGCCATTTGCTGTCATGGGCACCAGGCCTATCTACACAAGTGGGGTACAATTTGTATAAAGTAACATAGGGGAATGCTGGGTGGAAGGAAGTTTGTGGCGCCCCTCAGATTCCAGAACTTTCCATCACAGAAATTTGAGGAAAATGTGTTTTTTTAGACACATTTTGATGTTTGCAAGGGATTCCGGGTAATAGAACCTGATGAGAGCTATACAAGTCACCCCATCCTGACTTTCCCTAGGTGTCTAGTTTTTCCAAATGTACAGGTTTGCTATATTTCCCTGAGTTAAAGCCTGAAATCCACAGCTAGGCACATTGCAAAAAAGGGGTCAGCTTTCAGTTGAAAAATTTTATGTGTCCATAATGTGGTTTTGTCCATTTCCTGTTGTGGGCACCAGGCCTACCTACACAGGTGAGGTACCTTTCTTTTTAGGAGGGTTAGGGGAATGCTGGGTGGAAGGAAGTTTGTGGATCCCCTCAGTTTCCAGAACTTTCCATCACATAATTTTGTGCAAAATCTGTTTTTGGACAAATATTGAGGTTTGCAAGGGATTCTGGCTAAAAGAACCTGGTGAGAGATACAAAAGTCACTTGCTAGGATTCCCTGGGTGCCGGTTAAGCTAGAGCCCGAAATCCACAGCTAGGTAAATTGCCAAAAATGGGTCAGTTTTCAGTAGCGGGCGAAAACTGCCCAATTTTCCATTTGCTACTTCTAAATCCTTTCGTACATGTGGCCCTAAGTAACAAATAAACCATTCTGCAGAAATCCAGACACAAAGTGTACCTGTTGTTGCAAGATGTGTGCTGCTTTCGGTGGTCCCAGGTGTTGTGGTGCTTGTGGTGGTCGGTGCTGTAGAACTGTTTCCTGTTAAAAACAGATACACACATTGTCAGTGGTGCGAGGACTGATACTAACTACCTTTCCTTGGAACATTATCATTGTTGAAATAAATAATAACCCCCATAAGGTAGACAAAAGCAAAATCTCCTCAACCTACCCACGAAAAAGTAAGTGTCACAGGTGTGACGGGCACCTCTAAAGTAACATATCATTATATGTTTAAATATTGAATCTTGATTTACACCAAATCACTAAACGCGTGCTTTCTTGACCAAGATCAAGGTTTCTGCCAAATTTCATTTCATTTTGTTAAGCTGTTTTTATAGTGCAAAAACAATATAGCAATGTTTGTAACGTATGCAGACCTTAATCACAACTTGAATGTTAATTCTTCCTCCATCCTGCCAGAAAGTCAGGTAGTGGTCTACTGGTGGAAGTCCACACATTTGTTGATCCTAGTGAGCCAGAGCTTCCAGCCACTTCTTTAACAATCAGAGTCACAGATTTAAATCTGGCCGGACTGTAGAGATGATACCCTTCCCACCGTGAAATCCATCCACAATTTAGGCACCAACATCAACTCAAGTCTGAGCTTGGAGACACTTGTAACTTCTATTCCAAAACCAGTTTCTTTCCATTGAAAATGTTGCACCAATTTTCCCTTAACGTGAGCAGATGATGGGCATAGAGGTGCTTACCACTGTTATTACTGTGCTATTTACTCCCTTCAAATGTAACCTTCTCGTGTGATGTTTGGAAAGGTGTTGTTGTTTTTATTTTTATTTTAACCAATAATGCCTCCAGAATACTAATCTCTGTTTAGCGCCGAGAAACCGTTTCCATGAATGTCACACCAAATAAATACCATTGCCTTTGCCATGATTTACCCAGTTCTTATCAGTTATTACTAGTGGGTAAAAGGCTCCTATCAGCTGTAGTCACTGTGAGTGGATTGTGCTGTTTCCCACTGGTTGTATTTGTTTTTGGCTCCTACTGACTTTTGCTGTTCATGACTGGTTTTCACATGCTGTATAGTATATATGCTGGTGCTGAGGCCTTCTAGACTGACCCCATTTGACTTTTCTTACAGACTTTAAATGATGTTAAACTGTTCTTACTGCCTTCATTTGGTTCTTACTGGTTTTCACTCAGTTTAATTGCAATGCTGATTTTCTCAGGAACTTTCTGTTTCTAACTACTTCTTACCTTTCTTTTCTTTGAGGTTCAAACTGATTCTGAATTGAAAGGGGATTGTATTGGTATGTTCAGTGCTGGGCAATGCTGGCCCTTACTGGCAGTGGTAGACTCTTGCTGGTCTTTATTGAATTATACTGATTTTAACTGCAGTTGTATTATAATGTTCTTGCTGCTTGGGATCAGTTCTCACTGAATTCTACTGTTTCTCGCACAGTCCTTGTAAGTTAAACTGGAAAAAATATGTTACAGCTCTTGCTTTCTAACTAAGCATTTTCTGTGTCTTTCTGGGTGTAATTGGTACTTACCAGTTACTAATGACTACAAACAGCCTTTGAGAGTTACTGTAGTTGGTTTGTTTTTTCCTGACAGTGCAGCTTGCCTGTACTTGCCAGGCAGAGGCGTGCAATCAGTCGTAAAGGACATTTACTGCATTGCAATGTCTCTTTGATAATCACCACTGACACCAAGTCCAAGTGTTTTCTGTACTTTATTCGCTCCTCAACCTCCCCAGCCTACTATTTCTCAGAGCGGCTGCCTCCTAGTAAACGCTTAGTGAAGAGTGCCTCTCTCAATGTGGCATCACTGACAAGTCAGTCCTTAGCCTGTCTGTGGTAAAGTGCACCCAGTGTAAATACACAAGTTACATTAGGATACACCTCATGCCAGAGGCTCCTTCTCTGTGTACAATGAGTGCCTGAGTCCATCCTTTTATATCTCCAGCATCTGCCTGTAAAGCAGTGAGTAAATCCTCTGGATACTCTCCTGTGTATGATCATGTTTTTGTAGATGAAAGATGTCAGTTTGAATTGAATCTTTCAGTCCTATATCAACTTCCTAATGAGCAGATTGTTAAGTCAGCCTTCGCTTCGTGGTATTATCCTCGCCCATCTCTCACTGCTCATTTAATGAGGGAACTTTCAGTGGAACCTACTGAATGACTCTAGCAGTCCTTGAAGCAAGTTTTCTCTTGCCCTGTATGCCTCTTGGATCCCATGTTATTCACTTCAGGCAGCAGGACCTGCCCAGAATCAGGTTTCTTTGGTGAGTCACCTCCAACCCCATTCACTAAAGCTGGAAGGTTCTGTATCAAAGCAATGTTGCTTGTTTTTTAAGTAAAACTTCTATGGTCAAGGGATCTCCTCAGTGGAAGTCATTGAGCAGTGCACCAGCAGCTCCCAGAGGTCACTGAGACCTAGACCCTCCTGTGATCTATGAGCCAGTTGAAGTTCTTGATGTTAGAAGTAAATCCTTCAGTATTGCCACTTCTTGGCTGAAACCGAGCAGCGCAGCACAAACTTGAACACCTCTGACACCTGTTGTCTCCTCACCTCACCCTGTGCTCTCCACCATCACTCGCAGGTCCATGGTTGTCTCTTCACCTCACCGTGCGCTCTCTAGCACCTCTCATGTGTCCATGGTTGTCTCTTTACCTCACCCTGGCTCTGCGGTGCCTCTCACTGATCCCTGGTTGTCTCTTCACCTCACCCTGTGCTCTCCAGCATCTCTCACGGGTCCATGGTTGTCTCTTTACCTCACCCTGCACTCTCTGGCACCTCTCATGTGTCCATGGTTGTCTCTTTACCCCACCCTGCTCTCTCTGGCATCTCTCACAGGTCGATAGTTGTCTCTTCACCTCACCATGTGCTGTCCAGCATCTCTCACAGGTTCATGCTTGTCTCTTCACCTCACCCTGTGCTCTCTGGCATCTCTCACTGGTCGATGCTTGTCTCTTCACCTCACTCTGTGCTGTCTGTCATGTCTCTTAGGTTCATGGTTGGAGCTTCACCTCTCCCTGTGCTCTCCAGCATCTCTCACAGGTCCATGGTTGTCTCTTCACCTCACCCTGCTCTCTCTGGCATCTCTCACAGGTCGATAGTTGTCTCTTCACCTCACCCAGTGCTCTCTGGCATCTCTGACTGGTCCATGGTTGTCTCTTCACCTCACACTGTGCTCTCCAGCATCTCTCACGGGTCAATGGTTGTCTCTTCACCTCACCCTGCACTCTCTAGCACCTCTCATGTGTCCATGGTTGTCTCTTTACCTCACCCTGGCTCTGCGGTGCCTCTGACTGATCCCTGGTTGTCTCTTCACCTCACACTGTGCTCTCCGGCATCTCTCACGGGTCAATAGTTGTCTCTTCACCTCACCCTGTGCTCTCCAGCATCTCTCACGGGTCCATGGTTGTCTCTTCACCTCACCCTGCGCTCTCTGGCACCTCTCCTGTGTCCATTGTTGTCTCTTTACCCCACCCTGCTCTCTCTGGCATCTCTCACAGGTCGATAGTTGTCTCTTCTCCTCACCCTGTGCTCTGCGGTGTCTCTGACTGATCCCTGGTTGTCTCTTCACCTCTCCCTGTGCTCTCCAGCATCTCTCACAGGTTCATGCTTGTCTCTTCATCTCACCCTGTGCTGTCTGGCATGTCTCTTAGGTTCATGGTTGTTGCTTCACCTCTCCCTGTGCTGTCTGGCATCTCTCACTGGTCCATTGTTGTCTCTTCACCTCACCCTGTGCTCTCTGGCATCTCTCACTGGTCTATGGTTGTCTCCTCACCCACACCTGTGCTCTGTGGCATCTCTCACGGGTCAATGGTTGTCTCTTCACCTCACCCTGTGCTCTGCGGCATCTCTTATAGGTCCATGGCTCTCTGTTCACCTCGCCCTGTGCTCTGTGGTGTCTCTCACAGGTCCATGGTTGTCTCTTCACCTCGCCCTGTGCTCTCTGGCATCTCTCACTGGTCAATGGTTGTCTCTTCACCTCACCCTGTGCTCTCTGGCATCACTCACAGGTCCATGGTTGTCTCTTCACCTCACCCTGTGCTCTCTGGCATCTCTGACTGGTCCATGGTTGTCTCTTCACCTCACACTGTGCTCTCCAGCATCTCTCACGGGTCAATGGTTGTCTCTTCACCTCACCCTGTGCTCTGCGGCATCTCTTATAGGTCCATGGCTGTCTCTTCACCTCACCCTGGGCTCTCTAGCATCTCTCAAAGGTTCATGCTTGTCTCTTCACCTCACCCTGTGCTCTCTGACATCTCTCCCAGGTCCATGGTTGTCTCTTCAATTCACCCTGTGCTTTCTCTGGCATCTCTCATGTGTCCATGGCTGTCTCTTCACCTCCCCCTGTGCTCTGAGGCGTCTCTACCTGGTCCATGGTTGTCTCTTCACATCACCCTGTGCTGTCTGGCATCTCTCACTCTCTGGCATCTCTCACAGGTCCATGGTTGTCTCTTCACTTCACCCTGTGCTCTGTGGCGTCTCTGTCTGGTCCATGGTTGTCTCTTCACCTCATCCTGTGCTCTGTGGCGTCTCTGACTGGTCCATGGTTGTCTCTTCACCTCACCCTGTGCTCTCTCTGGCATCTCTCACAGGTTCATTGTTGTCTCTTCACCTCACCCTGTGCCTTCTCTGGCATCTCTCACAGGTTCATTGTTGTCTCTTCACCTCACCATGTGCTCTCCGGCATCTCTCAGGGGTCCATGGCTGTCTCTTCACCTCACCCTGTGCTCTCCTGCATCTCTCATGGGTCCGTGGCTGTCTATTTACCTCACCCTGTACTCTCCTGCATCTCTCACGGGTCCATGGCTGTCTCTTCACCTCACCCTGTGCTGTCTGGCATGTCTCACGGGTCCATGGCTGTCTCTTCACCTCACCCTGTGCTCTGTGGTGTCTCTCACAGGTCCATGGTTGTCTCTTCACCTCACCCTGTGCTCTCCGGCATCTCTCACGGGTCCATGGCTGTCTCTTCACCTCACCCTGTGCTCTTCGGTATCTCTCAGGGGTCCATGGCTGTCTCTTCACCTCACCCTGTACTCTCCTGCATCTCTCACAGGTCCATGGATGTCTCTTCACCTCACCCTATGCTGTCTGGCATGTCTCACAGGTCCATGGTTGTCTCTTCATTTCGCCTTTTGCTCTCTTGCATCTCTCACAGGTCCATGGATGTCTCTTCACCTTACCCTGTGCTGTCTGGCATCTCTCACGGGTCCATGGCTGTCTCTTCACCTCACCCTGTGCTCTCCGACAACTCTCACAGGTCCATGGTTGTCTTTTTTCAATGTGTGCTAAGGTCACCTCCTGTGCCCACTCATGTGACAACGCAGGGCAGAGGAGACAGACCCACCCTTATGGAGTTAACCACGTTCTCAAATAGATCTGGGCAGCCAATCGTGTCTGTGCAGCTGGTGTTCCTACATACGTTGATGCTATAGGCCATTCTTGAACCACATGCGAACCCATACAGTGAAATCATGAGTCTATTTACATCCTATCTGATTGGCAGCATTAGGTCATCTCCTGCTTCTTACCTCCTTGACAAACCTCCATGTAGTCCCAGCAGCACTCCCCTCCTTCAACGCAGCCTTCCCCACAGAGGCAGTCTCCTCTGAAGCAGTCATTAGAATAATCTTCCCCGAGGCAACACACTCTTGTGGGCACGCCGCACCTCCCTGCAGATGAAGTCAAACACAAGTCAATATTTTTACCTTGGACGTGTGATACGTCCCTTCCAGTCCGGCATGTTCCTTCCATCAGTGAGACCTTTGCAGCAACTCAACTGCTTTAAAGGCAGAAGGTCTGAAAAGTACTACATCCAACTGCACGCGGGTCTGTGGAGACACTGGGCACCTGATCCACAAAGATGCCAGGCAGCACTGCACCCAAAGATGCCGCGCTGTGTGACAGGGAGAGAGCGGGGCAGTGCCACGTCTGCAGAATTATGGCTCTCTCCTGCCCTCTCACTATGCCCGGCGCAGGTTTCAGCTGCTGTGCGCCACCCGCATACCTTTGTGCCATAGTGCAAGCGGGTGCGCTTGTGTCTGGAATAGGTTTTGAATCGGAAGGATAGCCTTCCAGAACAAAGTGCTATGTGTAGACACACTTTAAAACATTTCCTACTTTATATGTGTGCTGCACAGTGCAACACGCATGCAAGGCCAGAAAAGAAAGGAGAAATGAAAACACTTGGAGTTTGGCAGATGGGGGGGGTGGGGGCTCCGTCACAAACATGACAGAAATCACATCTGCTGCATTACAGTTCCGCTATATCCCATGGACATCATAAGATGGCGGAAGGGATATCCATCATGCTTGTGATGGGGTAACCCGTCCCCCAAACTCTAAGTCGAGAGTGATATCAACGCCCAGATTTACTAATATTTACTTTTCTAACACAAACACGATGCAAAGCATTTTTAGTTGTATTTTTTAACATCCAACGCAAAATAGGATTTGTGCTGGAAGCCTTCCCAAAGTAATGCAAACTAGTGCATGCCAAATGATCCAAGTACATGTGCATAATGAATGATAGTTATTTTAGTTGTTTATTTGTTGCAATGTTCACAGTCTTTTCATATATATCAACAAAAATGTGTTTAGGTTAGTTTAATTGTGGGTCTCCCGGGTGAAGACTGCTAACCACTGAAGCCCTACATGTTCGAATTGCTCTATCCAAAAAACATCCTCTAAGTAACTTGACCCATGTTTGCTACAAGGAAGAGCAAAAGCATAGCAGGTGTGTTAGGTTATCCTTTCCACTTCCAGATAACCTACATGTTATTGGGCCATTATACTTCCATTTTGGTAGTTCAGCAAGACCCGGAAGCTGACCAAAGTGTAGCGTCATCAGCCTGTTCTTCACCTCATCATAATTATTGTCCACCATCCACACATGCGTCCTTTTCCTAAATATATTTTTATCTTCTAGAACTGAGTGACGCTTTGCTTGCTTGCTTGCGAGCACTTGAATTCTGAAATGGGCACATTCTTTTCCCATAGTCCCTCCAAACCTGTATTCACTCATGATATAAAAATAAATTTATGATGACTGGAACAGGGGTCATTTTCCACTGTAATATTGTACCATGTTTTAGCGGCATATATTTTCTTGCCAAAGTCTGCTGCATAAGGCTAAATTCCAGGCGAATTTGCGCTGGGAAATCATTTTTTGACAGTCCATACGTCTTGTATGTTGTAACTTGCAGATTGTCCAGCAGGTATCCATAATTCTCATGCTGGAGCGTACCAGAAAATGCAACTGTAGGGAGGAGTTTTGCTGCCATTATTGTCAATAACGGTTTAAATGATGGGCCCTCTAGTTTTTTGTAAAGAATGCAAAATGCGTGGATTAACGCTTTGGCTTTCCTATTCATATATCGTTTCTGCCTCATGAAATTGAATTTATTATCTAAATAAACTCCCAGATATTTAGAATAGTTAACTTCCTCTAGCTTTTTGAGCACCATAATATTAGTTTTTGCAGTGTTGATTTCTAGGATGTTTTCTTTGGTGCACATTGATAGCTCAGTGACTAACCTTTGCGTTCCAGTTTTAGATAAACTCAGCAGCACCACGTCATCAACGTATGCGAGGTAGGTCAGGTGGCCCAATCACAGTGGGTGGGAATTCATCTTATATAGGGGGTCATTACGACCTTGGAGGTAACCGCCGTGCGGCCGCCAATGCAGCCGCACTCACGCGGCCCCCATTATGACATTCCCGCTGGGCCTGCAGGCGCAAACCAAGTTTGCACCTGCCGGCCCAGCGGGAATGAGGCCGCAACATAGGAGCCGGCTCCTAATGGAGCCGGCGGTGTTGCGGCCGTGCGACGAGTGCAGTTGCACCCGTCGCGCTTTTCACTGTCTGCTATGCAGACAGTGAAAAGCTGGCCGTGGCCCTGTTAGGGGGCCCCTGCACTGCCCATGCCATTGAGGTTTGCAAAGGAGTTTGGGTAACAGAACCTTGTGAGAGTCCCACAAGTCACCCCATTCTGAATTCTGCAAGATGTCTAGTTTCCAAAAATGTATAGGTTGCTAGGTTTTCCTTGGTGCCGGCTGAGGTAGAGACCAAAGACCACAGCTAGGCACTTTGCAAAAAACAGGTTAGTTTTCTTTTGGAAAATGTGATGTGTACATGTTGTGTTTTGGGACATTTCCTGTCGCTGGCACTAGGCCTACCCACACAAGAGAGGTACCAGTTTTATCGGGAGACTCGGGGGCACACTGGGTGGAAGGAAATTTGTATCTTCTCTCAGATTCCAGAACTTTCTGTCACCGAAATGTGAGAAAAAAGTGTTTTTTGGCCAAATACTGAGGTTTGCAAAGGATTCTGGGTAAATGAACCTGGTGAGAGCGCACAAGTCACCCCATCTTGGATTCCGATAGGTGTCTAGTTTTAAAAAATGCACAGGTTTGGTAGGTTTCCTTAGGTGCCGGGTGAGCTAGAGGCCAAAATCCACAGATAGGCACTTTTCTAAAAACAGCTCTGCTTTCTTGGGAAAATGTGATGTGTCCACGTTGTGTTTTGGGGCATTTCCTGTCGCGGGCACTAGGCCTAGCCACACAAGTGAAGTAACATTTTTATCGGGAGACTCGGGGGAACACTGGGTAGAAGGAAATTTGTGTCTCCTCTCAGATTCCAGAACTTTCTGTCACCAAAATGTGAGGAATTTTTTTTTTTTCTGCCACATTTTGAGGTTTGCAAAGGATTCTGGGTAACAGAACCTGGCGAGACCCCCACAAGTCACTTCATCTTGGATTCCCGTAGGTGTCTAATTTTAAAAAATGCACAGGTTTGGAAGGTTTTCTTAGGTGCCAGCTGAGCTAGAGATCAAAATCCACAGCTAGGCACTTTCCAAAAAATACGTCAGTTTTCAATGTAAAAATATGATGTGACCATGTTGCGTTTCCTGTCGTGGGCATTATGCCTAGCCACGCAAGTGAGGTACTATTTTTATCAGGAGACTTGAGGGAACACAGAATAGAAGAACAAGTGTTATTGCCCCTTGTCTTTCTCTACATCTTTTCCTTCCAAATGTAAGACAGTGTGTAAAAAAGACGTCTATTTGAGAAATGTCCTGTAATTCACATACTAGTATGGGCACCCCGAAATTCAGAGATCTGCAAATAACCACTGCTTCTCAACACCTTATCTTGTGCCCATTTTGGAAATACAAAGGCTTTCTTGATACCTATTTTTCACTCTTTATATTTCAGCAAATGAATTGCTGTACACCCGGTAAAGAATGAAAACTGATTGCAAGGTGCAGCCCCTTTATTGGCTCTGGGTACCTAGGGTTCTTGATGAACTTACAAGCACTATATATCCACGCAACCAGAAGAGTCCAGTAGACATAACCATGTATTGCTTTTAAAAATCTGATATCGCAGGGAAAAGTAAAACATGGAAAAAAATTGCTGTTTTTTCACCTCAATTTCAATATTTATGTATTTCAGCTGTTATTTTCTGTTGGAAAACCTTGTAGGATCTACACAAATGACACCTTGCTGAATTCAAAATTTTGTCTACTTTTCAGAAATGTTTAGCTATCCGGGATCCAGCGTTGGTTTCATACCCATTTATGTCACTAACTGAAAGGAGGCTGAAAGCACAAAAAAATAGTAAAAATGGGGAATGTCCCAGTAAAATGCCAAAATTGTTTTGAACAATGTGGTTTTCTGATGCAAGTCTGCCTGTTCCTGAAAGCTGGGTAGATGGTGATTTTAGCACCGCAAACCCTTTGTTGATGCAATTTTCAGGGGAAAAAACAGAAGCCTTTTTCTGCAGCCCTTTTTTCCAATTTTTAAAAACAAAAACACATTTTAGCAGTATTTTGGCTATATATTATGGATTCCCCACTGGGTCAGTGGGCGGGAACAGGGCCTTAACATTGCAGCCGGCTCCTAATGGAGCCGGCAGCAATGTGTCAGTGCAGTGGGTACAGCGGCACCTATAGCGCATTCCACTGCCTGTAATTTGTGCAGAGGAATGCGTGATGGGTCTGTGGATGGGGGCCCCTGCACTGCCCATGCCAAATGCATGGGCCCTGCAGGGGACCCCAGGGGCCCACCTGAGTTCCTCATTCCACCAGCCTTTCCAAGGCAGTGTTTACCGCCATGGACAGGTTGGCAGATGGGGACTCATAATACCCAGGGCAGCGCTGCCCTGGCAGATCACAACGGCCGGGATTGCCAGGCTGCAGGAAGGCGGCAGCCTAGCGGTATTGCGGCGGTCCAACCGTGACCCAAGATGTTCGAGGTGGTACCAAAGCCCTTCCTGAAGTCTGTTTGATTTGCTGGTAGATTGTTATTATGTGACCAGTCCATGAGATTTTGCTAAATTAAAGATGCGTAATACTTGGCTTTGGAATCTATTAGGGCAATAAGTCAACATTTTGCTGGTTCTAATTGTTCCCCACCTAATGAATATTGGATGTATTACTGACCCCCTCCAGCTGGCCGGTATCATACCAGCTTCTTCTGGGGTGTAGCATACAAGCAGAAGACACTTCTCTGAAAAGGGGAGACAATACTTTTGCCCATTCTTCGGGATCACTTTTAAAGATGGCCTGGGGGATACCATTTGGGGACAGGGCTCCATCTCTCCGCCCGTAGCTATTAACATTTGTACCACCTTATAGAAATAAGACAACGACTCAACTTCAAAGAATTTGATGTTATTGTCATAATTAATGTTAAAGGTGCTGTTTTCCGCTGCCGGAGGAATATCCATGTTTGTTGCTATGGTCAAGGAGCTGTAACAGAGAGATACCAATGATGAAGTAGTAAACAGTTGTTTTAGTGATGCACGTGAACCTAAGGTTGAGGTCTTGTTAAATACACTGAGCAAATGTGTAACCCAGGTTTCCTCTGGCACATTTGAGTTCTTTATTTGCTTAGTAGTTCTCTCCAAGGCTTTTACTGTGTCCCAAAAAGTGCTGGTATTTGTTTTTATTGAACTGTATATATGTTTCACCAAAAAAACTTTGTTCTTCCTCCTTCAATCTTCCCAGACTTGTTTTTTAAAATCCTTACTTCATTTTCTTATTGGTCTGTACACCTATTTTCCTTAAGGTGCTAATTGCCTTTTTAAGCTCCCTCCTTAACGCGACGGCTCTTAACAGTGGCGGCCCGTCTTTTAGGGCGGAGGGGCCACACCCCCCCACTTTTTGCCCCCCATGAAGAGTGCCTGTCAGCAAAGGTCAGCCTGACAGACACTCTTCATGTTCAGGTCAGGCAGCCAGGAGCAGACATGCGCAATTTGCGCAGACTCCTGACTGCCTGAGCTGAACTTTGCTGGGCTGAGGAGATCACAGCTCCTATGGGTGTGACCTCCTCAGCCCAGCAAAGGTACCTCGAAGCCCTCCCATGGGTGACGAGGAAAGCGTCACCAATTGACACTCTCCCTGGGCGCTTCAGTTTAAGCCCTGAAGTGCACAGGGTGAGTGTCAATCAGTGACACCTAGTCACAGAGTGGGGTGGGGTCAGCAGTCTCACTGACCCCATCCCACTCTGTGACGAGGCTGGGACTGCTGAGGTCAGCCAATGAGGGAAGGCAGCAGTCCCAACCCTCCTGGGACCTGGAGGCCAAAGGTAAGTGTGTGTGTGTGTGTGTGTATGTGTGTGATGTTTCAAATTGAATGTTTGGTGCATACGTGCATGTTTGAATGGTATGAATGTTGTTAATGGATGTGCGTGTGTGCGTGTGTGAAAGAGTGAGTGTGTGTGATGTTTTAAAATGAATGTTTGTTGCGTGCGTGCATGTTTGAATGGTATGAGTGTTGTTAATGGATGTGCGTGCGTGCGTGTCTGTGTGTGAAAGAATGAGTGTGTGTGTGTGTGTGTGTGTGTGCCCCGCCCGCCCCCCCCCCCTCCTTAAGCTGCCGGCCGCCACTGGCTCTTAATGATTGGAAGGTTTGATGTAGAGAAGATCTCCCAACATTTTTTATAGCTGTTTGTTAATGAGCATTAGCTTTCCAGCAGATCCCTTGCTAGCCTAAATAAGATCCATTAAAGTGTCAATAGTCCACTTAAGTCTTTTTAGATTATTACTTTTAAGGGAACCAATGTCAGGTTGTGCTTGAATATGCTTTGGGAGATTTATACTTCGCATCATGCTTTGATGAGCTTGATCACTTAATGAAGTGTATTCAATTGCAAATGTTCTCAAAGATGGCATTAAAGAGAGGGAAAGAATTGAGTAATCTAGATAAGATTATGTAGTTGTGCCGTAATTGGTATTATTTGGTGGCTTATCATCACATGACCTTCTATTAATCACTCTGAGGCAAAAATGGTCCAAATCAGTGACAAGCCACTCACCCTAAAAATCACTCCGTTTAGGACGGGGGTATTTCTGTCCACATACTTTCCAGAAAACATTGTCTGCCAATGTCTTATCATTTTGTTCTGGGGTGTAAAATAGATTCCCATTAAAATCATAAGTTATTATTATCTCCCAGGTGGGATGTGCAAATCTTATCTCTGTTATACTTGTAATTAAGTTGGTGTAAAGATTTTGCTTAACATTGGGGTGTATATATACATTAAATAACAGCCTGGGGTCAGTTTCGGGTTTCCTCCAGTTACTTATTTTTATAATTTGAATGCCGGAGGTAGAGGGCAGCAGTTGATCCGTAATGGCATCTATTGATAGTGAAATATAGACCACAAGTCCTCCCTTAGGTCTCCCAAATCTACATGATTTTTCAGCACTGATGTAGTGATGTGTGTAACCTAACAAAGGCATTGACTCCATTGAGCAAGTGTAGGAAAGTACCATCTTGCCTGGCATGTTACCCCCATTTTCACTGTATGTATGTATGTTTTAGTTGTATGTGTCACTGGGATCCTCCTAGGCAGGACCCAAGTGCTCATAGTATGTGCCCTGTATGTGTTCCCTGTGTGGTGCCTAAATGTATCACTGAGGCTCTGCTAACCAGAACCTCAGTGTTTATGCTCTCTCTGCTTTCTAAATTTGTCACTGCAGGCTAGTGACTAAATTTACCAGTTCTCATTGGCACACTGGTACACTCATATAATTCCCTTGTATATGGTACTTAGGTACCCACGGTATTGGTGTTCCAGGAGTTCCCTATGGGCTGCAGCATTTCTTTTGCCACCCATAGGGAGTTCAGACAATTCTCACACAGGCCTGCCACTGCAGCCTGAGTGAAATAACGTCCACGTTATTTCACAGCCATTTTTCACTGCACATAAGTAACTTATAAGTCACCTATATGTCTAACCTTCACCTAGTGAAGGTTGGGTGCCAAGTTACTTAGTGTGTGGGCACCCTGGCACTAGTCAAGGTGCCCCCGCATCGGTCAGGGCAAATTCCCCAGACTTTGTGAGTGCGGGGACACCATTACACGCATGCACTATACATAGGTCACTACCCATGTATAACGTCACAATGGTAACTCCGAACATGGCAATTCCATGATCCCCCTGGTCTCTAGCACAGGACCCGGGTACTTCCAAACTGCCTTTCCGGGGTTTCCACTGCAGCTGCTGCCAACCCCTCAGACAGGATTCTGCCCTCCTGGGGTCCAGACAGCCCTGGCCCAGGAAGGCAGAACAAAGGATTTCCTCTGAGAGAGGGTGTTACACCCTCTCCCTTTGGAAATAGGTGTGAGGGCTGGGGAGGAGTAGCCTCCCCCAGCCTCTGGAAATGCTTTGATGGGCACAGATGGTGCCCATATCTGCATAAGCCAGTCTACACCGGTTCAGGGACCCCTCAGCCCTGCTCTGGCGCGAAACTGGACAAAGGAAAGGGGAGTGACTACTCCCCTGACCTGCACCTCTCCTGGGAGGTGCCCAGAGCTCCTTCAGTGTGCTCCAGACCTCTGCCATCTTGGAAACAGAGGTGCTGCTGGCACACTGGACTGCTCTGAGTGGCCAGTGCCAGCAGTTGACGTCAGAGACTCCTTCTGATAGGCTCCTCCAGGTGTTGCTAGCCTATCCTTTCTCCTAGGTAGCCAAACCCTCTTTTCTGGCTATTTAGGGTCTCTGTCTCTGGGGAAACTTGAGATAACGAATGCAAGAGCTCAGCCGAGTTCCTCTGCATCTCTCTCTTCACCTTCTGATAAGGAAACGACCGCTGACCTTCGCTGGAAGCCTGCAAACCTTGGTATTGGCTAGTGCCAGGGTGCCCACACACTAAGTAACTTTGCACCTAAACTTCACCACGTGAGGGTTAGACATATAGGTGACTTATAAGTTATTTAAGTGCAGTATAAAATGGCTGTGAAATAACGTGGACGTTATTTCACTCAGGCTGCAGTGGCAGTCCTGTGTAAGAATTGTCTGAGCTCCCTATGGGTGGCAAAAGAAATGCTTCAGCCCATAGGGATCTCCTGAAGCCCCAATACCCTTGGTACCTAGGTACCATATAAAAGGGAATTATAAGGGTGTTCCAGTGTGCCAATGAGAATTGGTAATATTAGTCACTAGGCTGTAGTGACAATTTTAAAAGCAGAGAGAGCATAAACACTGAAGTTCTGGTTAGCAGAGCCTCAGTGATACATTTAGGCACCACACAGGGAACACATACAGGTCATACTTTATGAGCACTGGGGTCCTGGGTAGCAGGATGCCAGTGACACTTATGCAAAAACAAACATACATACAGTAAAAATGGGTTTAAAATGCCAGGCAAGATGGTACTTTCCTACAGGGACCTTTTGACTTAGATATAGAGACTAACGTACGCCAAAGCTTCTAGGTGCTAAGTCCAACACAACCTAAACTAAATTAATAATTCAGGATGTTTAACTGATGTCTAAAAAGTACAAAATTTTGTTCTAAGCAGAGGGCAAGAAGGTTTTTCCACTGCTTGGTGGCTGCTGCATGAAAAAGGGGGTTGCCACATGAAAACAACACATATTGTCAGGATATCAAGAAGGGTGAGACTGCCGAATTAAGAGTGTGAGTGGGAAGGGGCAAGGTTATTATTTTACTTAAGAAAGCTGGAGTTTTAGCGAATATTGCCTTGATCTTGGATTTAATAGAGAGACAGCTAGACAGTTTTCATTTGCATAATCTGTTCTTGTTTGGATCAGGTGATTTCCAGCAGACCTGGAGACTAAGGCCCTCATTACAACCCTGGCGGTTGGCAGAGAAGTGTCGGTCTTACCGCCAACAGGCTGGCAGTAAAAAAATTGGAATCATGACCATGGTGGTTACTGCCATGGTCCTCCGCCACTTCTCCGAACCGACCGTCATGGCGGAGATGACCACTGGGCTGGAGACTTGGGTCTCCAGCCCGGCGGCAGTCACAAGACCGCCGGTGGTATCATGACCCGGCTGACCACTATGGATTTCATGGGGTTGGGCACTGCCATGAAATCCATGGCAGTAAGCACTATCAGTGCCAGGGAATCCCTTCCCTGGCACTGATAGGGGTCTCCACCACCCTGAGTCCTTCCCCGGCACCCTGACCCCCCTACCACACCC
Source organism: Pleurodeles waltl (assembly GCF_031143425.1). Classification (NCBI taxonomy): domain Eukaryota; kingdom Metazoa; phylum Chordata; class Amphibia; order Caudata; family Salamandridae; genus Pleurodeles; species Pleurodeles waltl. The sequence goes on from NC_090439.1 coordinate 1,174,006,855, forward strand.
CAAAGGAGGCAGGACCCCCCTTCCCACCCCTACCCCCAACATCACTATACAGACACACAACCGACACGCATGCAGACACCACCAACACACATACCCACACACACACGAACAAACATGCCAACAGACACACACAGTCATCCACACACACCCACATTCAGACATACACGCATGTATCCATACAGACATACATACAGGCAGACATGCACACATTTCCAAACACACTGCACTGCCCTTGCGGAACTGCACACTACACTCCTGCATGCATACACGCACTCACACACCCCCTCTTCATATTCACATGCACACCCCATGTACGCACACAACACACCCCCACCTCCTCCCCTAACGGACGATCAACTGACCTGGTCTGTTGATCCTCCGGGAGGGGACGGGATCCATGGGGGCTACTCCGCCGCCAGCACCCCGTCAACAGAACACTGCCACGCCGAATCACGTAACGTAATTCGGTGGGCGGTGTTCTGTTGACGGGTGGTGGAGGTGGAGCAACATCCACTTCCCCTCCGACCGCCAGTATGGCTGCTGGCGGCTCTCCATCCGGAAAAGGACAGAGGGCTGCCAGCAGTCATAATTCGCCGAGCGGAAAACCGCCAGCACTGGCGGTCTTCAGCACGGCGGTCCCTCAGCGGTCATGTGAAAAGACCGCCGAGGTTGAAATGACCCCCTAAGTGTTACCTAGTGCAAAATCTTGTAGGATTTGAATCCATGGGTAGTTGTAACTCATGCGTTCATTACCTTATTATTTTGCAAAACAGCACAATAACATAGCATAGAAAAATGTAGGGCAAAAGGCAAAACGTTTTGAGGGTAAAGAAAACAAATTTGAGCTACTTTGGAAACTTGAAAGCGTATGTACAACCCTGTGCGTCTCTGGTGCGCTGAACGCGAGGTCACTTGCTGCGCTGCCCTGCGCCACTGGACTTGTAAATAAGTGCTTGAATGTTTTAAAGGAAGAAGTCAAGGTTGCCACAAGGAATGTTGCCAGAGAACTGTGGATTTAGGACTCAAAAACTTTCCATCTGAAATGAACGACAAATCACTAAATCGTCATTATTATTATTATTATTATTATTATAATCATCATTAAATGAAATACACCTACATGCACACAAACACAAGAAAGTGTACTTTATTAAACGTAATGTGTTTTAACTTCTCTTGACAATGCTATAGGCTGTAAGCAGGAAGTTCATACACTTCCTACCCTACTCTAGCTGCCATTGTTACCCAACTACCTACCTACCTACCATGCCTAACCGATCACAGCTTTCTGCCACCCCTACCTGCAATAATCTGCTCACTTTATATTACCTACCAGACCTTCCCTGCTTAGGAGACCTACAATTCACTGCTCACTTTACATTACTCATCATAACTAGCCTACTATACCTTCTTATCTAGCATGCCTACCTACCATACATAAACATTAATTCCTAACATGGCTAACATAAAAAAGCTAACCTAGCGTACTCATACATCATCCTACCAAACCTACTTGCCATACCTACTTACATACCTTACCAGCCATTCCTAATCTATCATATCTACCAAACTCACCAAGTCTTCCTACCGTACCTTTCTAGCCATATCTACCATACCTCATCAACTTTACCTAACCCAAGCTTCTACATAGCTAGCCTATGACACATTCCATATCTATACTTACCCTACCTACTTACCTACCATACCCACCTAATATTACTACCATGCGTACCTAACTTGCCTAGCTAACTACTACACCTTGCATACCATATCTACCAGCCATAAATATTTACAGTAGTTAACCTACCTAGCATACCTACCATACCATTTTTACCTACTCTATCTATCTACTATACCTAGTCTACCCAGCTACCTATATCTAGTCCACCTAGCATACCTAACCTCCCATACCTACCATGCTTATTTTATCATATCTAACATACATCCTCATCTGCAGAACATATATCTTATGTCTGCCCTGAGGTGAAGGTTGTGTGAAAAAGGGACAAGGTATGCCTACTGTGTTGCTAGCAAGGTCTTAGGGTACTGTAGTCGATAACAGAAAGAAAGCACTTGTTTTTGACTCTAGCGACCAACAGTAATAGTCTGAGGCGCCCAGGCATGATTGGGTAAATGATGATTCCAGACTTTGAACTGCATGAAATTTAGGGGTGGGCAGTGAACTCCTCTTCGCTTGCGGAGTTTGCTGAGTTTTTACCACTTTATGCTCCGCTTAGAGAGCGGAGATGCGGGAAACTCCACGTAGCAGAGTTTTTTCTTCATTTGTGCTTGCCAACATTAAGTTGGCGACCGCAAGTGAGGAAATTCTTACTCAAGACCACCTCCCAGCAAGATTTCTCAATACAGGCAGTCGCGGATGGTCGCTACTGCTTGCATTGAGAAACCTTCTATTCATGTTGAGGAAGCTGCCGCTCGCGTAGAAAATCTACTTGAGCAGCAGAAAAGAAGCAGCACCATCTTGCGCTGTGCGTGATGCCATTCACGCTTATTTTACAGCACAGGACAAACACTCAGCACTAAAAATCGGCCTGAACAGCGCAACCTAATGCACTCTGCCCTTGGGGAACTCCACATACCGCACCAGAGTTTTTTGGTCACTTCACGGTTTCCGAGTAGAGGACCTATGCGAACTCTGCCCAGACCTAATGAAAATGTGAATGCCATGCTCCTTTAAAAATAGGAAGACCTACTGATGTTATATAAACTTATATTTTTGGTTTTTCTTTTCCTTACTCTTGGTCGAGGTGGTAAAGTGAATCTTCGGGCAGGGTAAGGGGTGTTCCAAAAACCATGCACATTTTCACTTCTGCAGGGTTAACGGTCATAAAATCCCAACACTGCCCATTGCAAAGGCAAAGGAAGAGTGAAAGAGACAATTTCCCCCTACTCCTATGGAAGGTAATTTGTGCAATGTGCCCCACCCCTGATAAGAAGCCCACTCACATTTGGGTAAAGGAATGGCTCTACGGGGGGCATTTAATCTTGATTTTCATGGCCCTAGGGTGAAGCCATCAGAGTCAAATAAGAGAGGGGGAGCAGAGAGCTGTTAAGCGCAAACAAAATACTGCCCTCTAGGCCCTGTGTAAGGTGGAACAGTGTAGAGCATACGTACCCCTCTGTGGCCCTTGCGCAAGGCCTGATCGAGAAAAAAAGTATACTCCATATCCTAGGGCAAGATGTGGGTGCATTTTCAAAGATTTTTAAACAATTTCATCTGAAGGATGTGACACACAATGTCTATTTGACCCTATTTAAGAAAAAATACTAGCTGATAAAAATAATTTAATCATGAGCTCAAGTTATTGTTGAGTTATTTATAATGAAATTAACATTTATTCGTACAGTAACCAATTACAACTGTTTGCAATTAGGAATTGTATATTACAGAAGTGAAAGAAAGTTTGATGTGTGAACTAACTTTACGACTTTCTATCGGTGGGGTAGCTCTTTCTGCACCTCAATACTCTGTGGTCAGTTGCTTTAGACCAAAATGTATAACAACAATAAGAGGATGGATGGAATGCTTGCATTAATCTCATCCACTGGTACTTGGTGGGGTCTCATTTCATTCCATTCTTTTTCACCCATGGCCACTCTATGTTAAGGACCACCATATGCAAGTCCCTACAAACCCCGATCCTCATGGGAACAGCTTGTCTCAAATTACCAGGTGAGGCATTCTCTAGAAGCGACCACAAGCAACCCTCTTGATTGAATTCTGGTTCAGAGAAAGCCTAGTTTGGCTGTTTGGGCTGTTTGTCTTCTTCTGGAGCAGGACCACGACTGATATGCATATGGCTAAATCTAACCTGAGGTGGCATGAGAGGAAAAAGAACGATGGACTGGGATGCTACTCTAAGTAATTACTGGTGGCTAAGATTAATTCAAGCATTCCACCCATAACTTTTTTGTTTATGTCAGTGCCATGGGTATGCCAAGACATGGGTTTTGTGCTCACTGTGCCATTCGAAAAATGCTGTACCCAACTGATGATCCCCGACTAGGGTGATGCCAGTCTTGGGCTGCTTGTGGTCCAGTTCAGAGAAAACATTGCTTGCAATTCAGGCTTTACTGTTTCTATTTGAGTAGGACCAAAATTGATGTGCACGTGGTTGGGTCTAACCTTATGTGGCTTGGGGGGCAAAAGAACTATGGGCTAGAATGTGGGCTGAGTAATGACCAGTGGGCGTGATATTAGGGAACTGGGGTATTAGTTGAGGTGGGTGGGTACCGACCTTGGTAATAACCACAGTCCTTGTCATGGTGAACACTCAAGTCACTAAATTAACTTACACTTACCTGCCTGGCAGCTATGGCACAAAGAAACAGGCTTAACTTAGAAGCAATGTATAAAGTATTGTCCAGTATTAAAACAGCAATACATGTGCAATGCAAAACAATAAAATCCCAAAATGAATTAGAAAAGTAGAATACAAATTAATAAACAAACTGACACTAAAATGACAAAAATCCAACAAAGAAAATTGGAGATATGCATTTTTAAAGTTTTAAGCGGAAATATCACCAAGAAGCACAAAGTGCCATTGATTGTTGATAGTCAAGGTAGACAAGGACCTAGGCACAATTTGATGCTGACCACAATAAAGTGTGGATCAAATACACCAACTGGGTTTGTCCTGGTCAAAGATTTTACCTTCACCTTTAAGTACTAATCTACACAACAGGAGTACACTTCAAAAGACCCCATACCACAGTTGGGGGAATTAGAGACTCACAGGCTGAGGCCAATAAAGAGTCCAGTCGAGGTCCAGTTGCCAACTGGTCAGCTAGGTAGTTCCAGGAAAAGACATCTTGTAACTTGTTGTATCCCTCAAACTTTAATATGAAGTCAATTCATTGACCCTTGGATTCCATTTCTTGCCCTGTGTTTAAGAGAGAGAAAAGGTCCAGTCCCCCAGGTTTCTCCTCTGGTTGTAGACATCGGAATGAGTTCTCTTCTGATCTTCGTCAGGTCCAGGAGTGTTCTGAAGCTGGTGCATGGTGGTGCCACATTTATGCCCTGCATGAGCTATTGGGTGAGAATGACCTCTAAGGATGCCCAACCAACAGGGTAAAGTTTCCAAGGGCCAACGCTTCAAGCTTTAGGCATTTTCAAGCTGCTAAAAGTCTTTGTCATACAAAACGTGGCCTCTTGAGGGCCGAGGGGTTGTTAGGTGGCTATACTATGGTGACCTCAGTGCCCTCCCATACAAAAAATCCAGATTGATGCAGCCTATGTGTCCACAATTATTTCAGAGACAAAAGTCTGGCATAACAAAGCTGAGCTTTCAGCACCCAGACAGTTTATACACCTGAATAACTTTGAGATTCTGTTTTGCTCCTTTTAAGTGTGCCCCAAATGCTATGTGTATACCTAGCAGATCCGTCAAGCAGGCTGTGACACTGTAATGTCAATAGTGATTGGGGCCTGCTTGGTTGGGAAGACAGCAGGAAGGGTCCAGCCCAAGTAACATCTAACGTGTGAAAGGGAAGGCCTTTTCGAAGTGTGCCCCAAGTTTCATATAAAACACCTGAGCACACCTGTCAGGTAAGATGTGACATTCAAGCAGAAGTTGACAATTTAATGCCAAAGAGGATCCTTCAAGCCTCTATTGCAATATTCTGTCAGGTTTAGATGAGTTATCTCTGCCCCTTCAGGGAAGGCTATTTTTTGCTGCTGGGGCAAGTTCATGCCTTATCCACACCCATTGAAATGCTAGTGACTGGCTGGCAGAAAGAAAACAAACAACTGCAGATTTAGCTTGCAGGGGCTTCAGGTAGCGCAAAGATGACTTTTTAAAAGTTAACTTCTGTAATATTTATAACAAATCTAACTTCAACATTACATTGGATTTTTTACAACTACTAATGTTGCTGTATATTTTTGTTTTAGCGAGTTCCAATCCCATGATGCAGAATTAGTTTTGCACCCAGTGTGTTCCTATGGAACAGCCAAACCTGATACAGTGAAAAAAGCTTGAAGAACTTTTTCAATGCAAGGATATGTTTAACATTAACCTTTACATGCCCTACTTTTGAATAACATGCACCCTGCCTTAATGGGCTTTAATGCCTACCTAGGGCTGACCTATTAATATTTAAAAAGAGGGTTTTATTCTGTCAAAATGGATTAGTTTTACATGTCAAATTAGCAGATTAAACCGGCACACCGGGTTACTGGTGGCAGGCCACAGTTATGTTTACAATGGGCCTGATTATGACCCTGGCAGATGGAATACTCCGTCACAAATGTAACGGATATCCCGTCCGCCATATTACAAGTTCCATTATATCCTATGGAACTTTTAAAATTGTGGGCGGGATATCCATCACGTTTGTGACGGAGTACCCCATCCGCCAAGGTCATAATCAGGCCCATTGACACAGACGTGGGTGGCACAATGAGTGCTGCAGGCTACTGGTGACATTTAATTTAAAGGCCCTTGGTACATTTGTACAACATACTATTAACTTAGAGGTAAGTAAAATATGTCAGTCAGGTGTATACAAATTACATTATGCATAAAGGAGGAGCAAAAGCATGTTACCACTGGTTATCAGGATAAAGCGCATGGAAATCTATAGGCAGCAAAAATAGGGTTCATCAAAAAGACCAACACAATTTGAGGAAGGGATGCAGAAAGGGCAAATTTACAACAGAGATTAATTCAAACATTCCATCCATCACTTTTTTGTTTACTTCAGTGTGAAGAGCATGCTTAACTGTGGGTCCCATCCCAACGTTGGCACTGAAACCAACATGCACCCTACTGAAGAGACCCAACTAGTGTGAAACCATCCTTGGATTGATTGTGTTCCAGTTTTAGGAGGCCATGGCTTGACAGTTCATTCTTGCCTGTTTCTACTGAAGCAGGGACAAGACTGATTTGCATATAGCCAGGTCCAGTCTAAGCTGTCATAGTGGGCAAAAGAATGATGGACTGAAATGTGGTCCAAAAAATTACCAGTGGCTAAGATTAATTCAAGAATTCCACTCTTTCCTTTTTTGTTTACTTCAGTCCCACCAGTATGCCCAGACATGGGTCCCATGTGCACTGTACTAGTGGAAACCGGATGCGCCCAACTGAAGAGCGTTCACAAGGCTAAAACCGAATCTGAGCTTCTGGTGTTTGGGTCCAAAGAGGACCAGGTTTGGCAGTTCGGTCAGGACTGTTTCTGTTGGAGAAGGACCAAGACTGATTTGCGTTATTCCTGAGTCTAGACCAGTGGTGCTCAACCCTTATAATGCCACACCCACAAGAATATCAAAGATCAATGGCCCCCACCCCAGATTTTTCACAATTATTCTATCACATCTGCAATGTTAAAATATGTCTACATTTATTTAAAGATTGCAGTAAACTTATGTTACCCTTTCTAAAAATGCTATCAAATACATGACTACCAGACATGCTGTTCTAGTTAGCAAGCCTTTACTAATGTCTGAAAGTACACATTGTGATTATCAGAAAAGTGGGGGAGGTTTTGAGGAATATTTGGAGTCACTTCCCTTTTGACACATACTCTCAGTCAGATATGAATGACAAAAGATTTTACTGATGGCTCATTACAGAGTGGCTTACTGCTGCTCCTTTTTTTAAGCTCAAAACAAAGCACTTTTATCAGCATAATGCATCTTTTGGTCAGAGGCTGGTGCCTCCCTGGGATCAGTTAATGCCCTCAGTTTGAAAACACCTGGTCTGGACTGACATGCATTATTGGACAAAGCAATGAAGGGTTGAAATGTGACCAAGGGTAATTACCAGTGGCAGACATCAGTTTAAGCTTTCCATCCATAACTTGTTTGTTTACTTCAGTGTGATGGGTTTGTATAAACATGGGTCCCGTGCTCACTGTGCCACTGAAACCAAGCTGCATATGACTGAAGAGCCGCAGCTATGGCTAAAACAGTTGTGCATTGGTTGAGCTCTGATTCATGTAGGACCGGGCTGGGACTGTTTCTATTGGAGCAGGACCAAGACTTATTTGCATACGGCTAAGCCTAATCTTAGGTGGATGTTGGGCAAAGGCATGATGAGTTGGGATGAGAGCCCGGGTAATTACTAGTGGCTCAGATTAATTCAAGCGTTTCATCCATCACTTTGTTTCTTAAACCAAATCAGAGCAGGACATAAATATGGTATAGTTCTTGCAAATGAAATATTAACACAGTGCAGGGAAGTGCTAGCACTGGCAAATTCAATGTCTCACATCTGCATTGAATAACTATCAGGGGCAGATGTAATATTACACATCTGCACATCACAGGTATCAGTGGCATATTTAATATCTCACATCTGCACCCAATTGCTATTACTGACACTTTTAATATCACTGGTAAATTTAATATCACGTCTGCACGAAATAGCTAGCACTGGCACATTTAATATCTCATGTCTGCACTGAATTGCTATTACCAGGAAAGTAAAGGTCCCGTCTGTCCAAAAGTGCATTTTTCTAAAACATTCAATAAAAATTGCCTGCAGAGAAGTGCTGTAACTCCATAATGCCTAATACATGCCTTCATAGAAAACCTACTACTGACACTTTAAATATTACATCAATGCTGAGTGGCAGAGAAGAGTCCTAACAGTTATCAAGGTCCATTGAAGTGATGTTTGGTGCTGTCCACAGCCTGGGAGCACTGCCTTACCTGTAGTGGCCTGTCCTCCAGTGGTTGTAATCCAGATGAGCAGGAAGCCCAGCTGCAAGGCTACACTGTGCCAAGTCATGTCTATCTGCCTACCACAGAGTGTGCCTGCAGGATGTAACTGCTGAGAACGTGCCGCAAGAGAGAGGTGAGCACCGCGACTGCTGAGGGCCGGTGTGTGGTGAAGATCTGGGTGAGGTGTCCTGGGCTTCTTATAGGTACCAGCCTCCAAGAATGGGCACATAATGGATGGGAGGAAACAGGAATGTGACTAACTCCTCCTTCTGCTGCACGCCCTCATGTAAAACAAATTACCTTTCTGTCCCAGCCCAACACAGCCTTGAAAAGAATGTGTGCAACCATCTATAAAGTTCATTTTTTGAGACCAGTCTTCCTCACCAGTATGCTATGTGCACAGGACGTCTACACTGGGGGTTCTGGCAGCTTCATATACACAAAAAACAGGGGTGTTGTGATTGCCTGTTCCCTGCCTTTCCCCCCTCATCACTGCTTTATCTTTGCTCTCAGCCCCATTTTGTGCTTGCCTGCCGCTTGCCTTGCCCTCATTCTCACTGCTTTCTCCTTCCTCTCAGCCTTGCGATCTGCAGCCTGTTGGTTCAACTTTTAGCACATTGAATCTTTAGTATAATTGCAAGAGTATTAAATCCCCATTAGAGTCCTTCTTTTATCCTAAAAACAAAAAGACACATCCAGGCTCAAACATCATCGTCGACGTTTCAAAATTTAAAATTTTGATTTTATTGGTTAAGTGTGAGATTGACTTTATTCTCTTTCCTCTTGACAAGAGCACTTGTTCTTTTGACACTTTTTCTGTCCTTTTTTTGATAGGGGAGTTTGGATGTGAATACGCAATCTAATTTTGTATGTAAATAAAAGAGGTTTATCTAACTATATGCTAATTATCCTGCATGTAAATGTTGTGTTTTTGTATGTTAGAGTTGGTTCAAGAGTAGGAATGTAGTCTGTTTACTGTAACTCATGTCCAAGCAGCCCAATGCCACAGGACGGGGACGGGAGTGGACATCCAGACGTGGCATTGGTGACGCCATTTCACGGGGTCACAGGGGGCGCTGGGAGACGCTCACCCTGAAGACCGGAGACGCCCCTTTCAAGCAGGAGAACTCACGTTGAGCAGCGGCACTGAGGCGAGGCTTGGGCTGAGTGACGCGAGCTACACATTGTACTCTTCAAACATCAGCGAGGCAGGGAAGGCTCAGGAAATGAAAACTAAGCTCTTCAGAAAACACAGTCCCACGGCGTGATCTTCAGCCCAATAACAAAACAAGCGCTGCGGTGACTCCGCCAGGCACATTGTATTGTATTTATATAGCGCTTACTACCCCTGGCGAGGTCTAAGCGCTCTTAATAACTACTTACAAAAGACTACGCATTTCACGTTTTTTAAAGAAATACTTTCCCTGTTTGCAAATATTGCCGCCCCTTCTGTATAAGCTAAATTTGAGGATGGCCGCCCTTACACAAAGAAGTTAAGTAAGTTTTTAATCTTAGGGTGGAGGCCGGGAGGGGATAATGTGTAAGTTGACGGCACAAAGGCCCGTACCCTGTGACAGCATCATCTCTTCAGTACAAGGGGTTTTAGCCTCGTGTGATCTGATTGGCTGGTTCCAGAGGGAAGAGTGAATTCTAGATGCTCTGCCTGGCGCTGATCCGCGCTCCTCCATACCCCAGGGTAGGAATCTGGAGCAGATCTCACGGTGGGACACAAGATCCCCGTCCCCGCGGATCCCTGCGCACACATCAGCGGCCAGGTGCCTAGAAGCCAACCTTCGATAACATCCTAGGGGATGCTACCTTTTCCACTCGTTTTGTTAATAAACTTTCGCTCGTTTTATTTTCGCAAACTTAACAGCTCGCTTTTTTTTTATATTAATGATACAGTATCGTATGTTTTCCCGGCTTAGCAGTAACACCAAAGTCTTTTTTGTAACTGAAATTCAAGCATTCCTGAAACATAAAGACTGTTGCTCGAAAAGAGCCCTAAAGGGTCTTAGTTTACAAGTCTTGACAGCAAGTGGCAGAAAACCCTTAGTGTTTTTAATATTAAAAAAACAAATCATGACAATGTTAACTTTGACGCTTTTGGGGACAATCCCATCCAACCAAACTGCTATTATACACATTTAAAGAAATCGCAGCATTTATGTAAACTTTAGTAGTTACTGAAACCCTGCTATGAATAATTGTGTGTGTACAATACAACCACAACTCTTAAAATATGTATCCTCTCTTGTCTCCACACATACAAACACAGATACACCCCTCCACCCCCCCACACACACAGACACACACACACACATCTCCACCCAGACCCACGCACGCAGATACACACCCCCACACACACACAAATCCCCACACACACCCGCATGCACACATGCACACACACACAGGCACAAACACAGACACACACACAGACACACACACACACACAGGCACACACACAGACACCCCCACCCAGACCCACGCACCCACGCACCCACACGCACACAGACCCCCCCAAACACACACACACATCCCCACCCAAACACACACACCCGCATGCACACACGCACACACACACACAGGCACACACAGGCACACACAATGACACCAAGACCCATGCACACACAGGCACACACACACACACACAGTCTCTCTCTGTCTTACAGGAAAAAAAGGGTCCAAATATCACCTTATTTACTCAATTTAGCTTATAAGAGCATTTTTAGTCATTCATTGCAACACTTCAAAAGAAAAATTCCTTGACTAATGTGCAGTGCAACTCACTTCATAAAGCAATACAAATTGTCTAATTAGTCCCATTCTAGAATGAGATGACAGAAGGAAGAAATTAGACTATATTTACAAGGCCTACTTATTAAAAACCCATCTCTTTGCAGACATGTGTGGTCTGAATATGTTTTTTAAACTTTTTTTCTAAGTACTGCAGATGATAAAAAAAACAGCATCGCTTGAACCACACATACAGAGCGGATAAGTAATATGTGCTATTTTTTACCTTTGCTGAAGTAGGTGAGGAGCATCATGGTCCATTCAAGCTTTGCTCTTCTCACATTCAACAATGATAATGGAGTATGGCACTGTGTACACACACACACACACATATATATTTTCACTGAAAAAAACAAAGATTACAGGGACATTAAAGTTTCCTGAATTTACTCGCACAAAAACATTGAAATTCAGCAGTTATAGTTGGAGTTCTTTTAGGTAACTGTAACTCACACCCATGCACTGTTTTTTCATCAGTAATTTGATAGCTAATGTTTCATTTATGTTTTTAATGACGTTATATAAGCTGTCATGAGTGCTGTAGTATCCGTGGTAATTAGTAGTGCATGACAAGGGCGCCAGTTATACCTTAGGCCGTGATTTATACTTACTTGAAATAACTCTAACTATAACTCCTACATTTTTTTGTTTTGTGCGAGCAAATTCCGAACCGAACTTTAACGTCCCTGTAACCTTTGTTTTTTTCAGTGAATTTCTATGGTTCCATGGTTCTTTTATGTAAAATAATTTTAATTACTATTTGTTAATCCAACCACCACTGTGCACTGTCTTTGGTCGTGCGCGGCAATGAATGAGGGCATGGCCTGTGGCCAAGCCCCTATAATCACCCAATCCAGCAACGCGCACAGGCTTCAGCCGTGCGCAGCATGTATTAGCCTACAGTCAGTCCCTACAGATAACCCCTATAACCACCCAACCCTCCAACGTGCATGGTCTCAGGCCAAGCATGGCAGGGGTTAGCCAAAGGGCCTGTCCTCTGGCCAGGGCCTGTGGCCAACACCTATAGCCATCCAGCCGTGCGCAGAGGGGGTTGGCCCCAGGGCCTGGTCTGCTTTCAGACCCTGTCGCCAAGACCCTATAACCACCCAGCCCTTTCCCAACACCTAAAAGCACCCAAACTAATTAATGCCCAATGCCAATTTCGGCCCCATGGACCCTATCCGCAGCGGCTCAGCATTCTTACAATAGGGGTGCAGTGCAGCACAGTCCCCCAATCTGGACCTTTACTCACTAGGCGAGGGGGGCTGTGCAGCCCCATTCCTGGTGCCGAAATGGCCATCGCCCAGTGTGCACAAGCCTCAAATCCCTCACAATCACAGCCACTTCCCTGCCTCCTGTGGGAGCCGGCATTGCTTTTGCTGACAGAGAGCTTCTAAATATGCTGCTCCCCATCTGTAAAAGCAATTGTTTCATCTTTTTCCCTGCTCTCATCTCCATGAGCAGAGAAACAGAGGAAACCTCAACTTCCAGTGGGCGGGAGTACTTTTACAGCTTCCTCCTGCTGGAACCAGAATATTTGTTGTGATTCGGTGGGAGCTGTCAAACCTCCCATCAAGTCACAGCAAACAGCTATGTCCCGGGGGTGGGTACCCCAGGATGTAGCAGGAACCAGCCCTGGGGTATGGTGGTCCCCAGGGCAATTATTGATTTCTCCAATATTTAAACGGCCCGGGGAGGTGGTGGTCCCCATGGCCAGGGAGGCCATATGGCTTCCCCATACAAATTAAAGATATTGCCCCGAGGATGTGGTGGTCCATGAAGTGTGGAGGGCCGCATGACCACCCCGCACATATCTCATTAATTGCCCTGGGGAGGAGGTGGTCCATGGGTATGTGGAGGAGGCTGTAGGGCCTCTGCATACAAATTTAATATTTTGCCCCTGGAAGGAGGTGGTCTACGGGACACAGGGCCATCCCGACACATATCTCAAGAACCGCCCAGGGGAGGAGGTGGACCTTGGGGATAATTTAAGCCCATAGAGGAGGGCCCCATGTGCCTTCCTCCTTTCTGAATGCCCCCAGGACCTGGCCCAGCCGGGGGTCAAATAAAAGAAAAAGGCGAGACAACATGGACTTTTCTGAGATGTGCATGGTGAAGGCGTGAGTTATAGTTACCTTAGGGCGCAAGGTATAGTTACTTGAAAGAACTCTAACTATGACCGCTGAATTTCTACAGTTTTGTACGAGTAAATTCAGAGCCTAACTATAACGTCCCTGTAACCTTTGGTTGTTTCAGTGAATTTCAATGGTTTTTTAATGTAAAGTAATTTGAATTACTATACTTTATTCTAACCCCTACTGTGAACGGCTTTCATTTGTGCACAGTGGGGGTTGGTCGCAGGGCCTGGCCTGTAGCCAGGCCTTTAAGCCAAGCTCTTATTACCACCCAACTACGCGCCACACATGGCCTTTGGCCGTGCGCAGTGCAGGTTGGCCACAAGGGCTGTCTCTGTCAGTGGATCTGTGAGTGGGTGCGTAAGTGTCTGAGTAGGTCTGAAAGTGGGTGTGTGAGTCTATGACTGGGCCTGAGTGGGTGCATGAGTGTCTGGATGGGTGTGTTAGTGGGTGCATGAGTGTCTGAGTGCATGTATGAGTGAATGAATTAGTGTATGAATGAGTCTGTGGTTTCTCTTTCAAATTTGTTCATGGTTGCAAATATTTTGTGAATAATGTTTGAAAAATCATGAGTTTTCATGAATACCGCGCATGATGATGAAAAATTATTAGAAATCCATAATTTGCTCCTAAAACTCACCTATATCATACTGTAACAGGATGGTTCCCTCCCCGGCTACACCGCAACAGGAGAACCTGAAGGAGAGGTACCTCGGGGGGACCGCGCTCGTCACCCTGGAATAGCAAGTCTCAGGGAACCCGGAAGTTTGGGTTTCCCTCAAGACAAAAGAGGTACTAACGACGTGCACCGCGTCGAGAAAGGAAGAAGGAGAGCCACAGGAGGATGGAGAGAGAGAAGACACCGGACTTCAACAGCACGAGCCAGGAGGATACCGCGACGTGGGCAACAGAATCCTCGGGAGGCACACAGACCGCCACATCGCTGGAGGGGCGTGGCTAAGGCAGGACCATTTGTTCCTTCAGACTGGGCATCGGGCCCTTTTGGGAAGGAAGGAGGGAGCGAGAGGAGGAAAGGGGTAAAAAGGGGATGACCCCACGAGGGATGGAGGCGTCCTACTGAAGGAACGGGCTCACATCGAGTTGCAAGAGTGTTCTTTCAATTAATTCTATATATTTTATTTTCTCTCTCTTTACTCTCTTCTTTCTTCGATCCTTCCCTTTCCGTCTTCATAATTCCTGCCTTATTTTCTTTGCCCTACTTTAAAGGGAAAACGACACAAGAGAAAAACTTGGGGCACCAGCCTGTTAATCCACTGCACACCACGCAAAAGGGGAGGAAGGGGACTGTGAAAACAACAGACCCTTCGACAATTGAATAAGATTTCTTTCTTTATGTTGTTTTTTTTCCTTTTCTCTTCTTCTTCTGGCTGGTTGGATCTGGGGACAAACTAGAGTAAAATAAAAATATACACTGCACAAGGGAGAGCACAACCTGGGCAAATACAGCGCACATAGGATGGGTGTAACCAAAAAACCCCTACCACCTCACCGCACCTTCCCTCACTAACCGTAACCCAAGCTCCATAGTCCCGAGACTTACCTTTCCCTTTCTTTTCCCCATTTTGCTTCACCTGCAGCCCACATCACCGACCTTTCACCCGAGTGGAGACACCAGAGGCTTGCATCCGGAGGGAAACCTGAGAAGAGGAACAGAACAGATCTTAAAATAAGAACTGTTGGGACATGGACATAATAAACTGTATAGCCAAGGAGAATCTTGTGAAAATGATAGAATAAAGTCACCTTAAAGCACTAATTCCCTGACCTGGTTCTATTCTATCGGCGCCACTACACCCACCCTCCAACACATACCTCTGGGGTCAGGGTACCTTCACTCTCAAATGGCACCAAAGATATAGGCAAGTCAAAAAACGCTATTTCTATGGAAACATGATCCTAACTATAACTACCTAGTAGTGACCGCCACTAATTATTTTCTGCATATATATATATATATATATATATATATATATATATATATATATATATAAATATGTATTGCAATACCATAAATTACGAAACCGCACTCCAGAGAATGATAAGTTTCAGCTCTATTATTAGTTCCCACACAGAAAGATTCCACACCAACGCATTTCGAGTACAAGAGTCTTGATCATGGTATGTATGTTATTTCTGTTTCACCTTTTTATACCCTTAGCCTTTTAGCTGTAATGAGGCATTGTGGGAGTTAGAGTCTCTTTTTTTCTTATATGTCTCAAAATGAAAATTAAAAAGAAAGTTTATTAAATATACAAATTGATAACATTCATTGACTTCAATTGGCAGCAACATCTTTAGACTTCGGTTTCCCAAATGTTCACTTCTATCATTTAGTCTTTCAATTGTTAATCTTTATAGTTCTTATTGTGGCTCTATGTACTTGTTAATATCAGCGATCACAAATTTTACTTTTGTTGATTTTCAACTCTCAGTGGCTATTTTTAATGTTATCATATTTTCTTGCGATGCGTTCCACTTAGGTTAGGTGGATTCTTTTTCAATTATCCTTTGATTTTTTCCCTTTTTAGTAGGTTCTTCTTCCTTTTCTTTGCTTGTATATATCCTTTTTCTTCAATCAATCAATCAATCAAAAACATGTATATAGTGCGCTACTCACCCGTGAGGGTCTCAAGGCGCTTGTGCGGGGGGGAAAATCACTGTTCGAATAGCCATGTCTTGAGGTATTTTCTGAAGAGCAGGAGGTCTTGGGTCTTGCGGAGGTTGGTGGGGAGGGAGTTCCAGGCCTTGGGGGTGAGATAGGAGAAGGATCTGCCTCCTGTGCTGGTGTGTTGGATGCAGGGGACTGTGGCGAGTGCAAGGTCAGCTGATCGGAGGTGGCGGGTGGGGGTGTGGAAGTTTACTCTATTGCTGAGGTAGGTTGGGCCGGTGTTGTGGAGGGATTTGTGTCCGTGGATGAGGATTTTGAAGGTGATCCTTTTGTCTACGGGGAGCCAGTGAAGGGATTTGAGGTGTGGTGAGATGTGTTCATGGCGGGGGAGGTCCAGGATGAGGCGCATGGCTGTGTTCTGGATTCTTTGGAATTTGCGCTTGAGTTTGAGTGTGGTGCCAGCATAGAGGGCGTTACCGTAGTCTTGCCTTCTGCTGATTAGTGCGTGAGTGACAGTTTTTCTGGTCTCAGTGGGAATCCATTTGAAGGTTTTTTTCAGCATGCGCAGTGTGTTGAAACAGGAGGTGACGGCGTTGATTTGCTGGGTCAATGAGAGGGAGGGGTCCACGATGATGCCAAGGTTGCGTGCGTGGTTTGCGAGGGTAGGTGCGGGGCCTAGGGCATGGGCCACCAGGAGGTGTCCCATATGGTTTTGTGAGGGCCGAAAATGATGATCTCGGTTTTGTTGGAGTTGAGCTTGAGGTGGTTAGCTGTCATCCAGGCGGAGGTTTCGTGGAGTGCAGCATGGAGGTTGGTTTTGGTGGTAGTAGGATTGCAGGTGAGGGAGAAGATGAGTTGGGTGTCGTCTGCGCAGGAGAGGATGTTGGCTAGTGGGATCATGTAAATGTTGAAGAGTGTGGGGCTGAGGGAGGATCCATGGGGGACTCCGCAGATGATTTTGGTGGCAGTGGACTGGAAGGGTGGGAGGCGGACCTTTTGGGTTCCATCAGTGAGGAAGAAGGTGAGCCAGTCTGGGGCTTTGTGTCGAATCCAGAGTTGTGGAGGCGTGTACGGAGTGTTTGGTGGCAGACAGTGTCAAAGGATGCAGAGAGGTCCAGGAGTATGAGGGCGACGGTCGCGCCCTTGTCGACTTTGGTTCTGATGACGTCAGTGCATGTGATGAGGGCGGTTTCCGTGCTATGGTTCTTGCGGAACCCAGATTCGGAGGGGTCGAGTGTGTGGTTTTCCTCGAGGAAGTGGGGTAGACGGGCGTTCACTAGTTTCTCAGCGACCTTGGTGGGGAAAGGGAGGAGAGAGATGGGGCAGTAGTTGGAGAGGTCGTCTGTGTCAGCTTTGTTTTTTTTAGGAGTGCAGTGACTTCCGCGTGCTTCCAGGGGTCTGGGAAGGTGGCGGTGTCGAATGAGCTGTTGATTATGTCTCGAAGTTTGGGGACGATGGTTGGGCTGGCTTTGTTGTAGATCCGATGGCGGCAGGGGTGGGAGGGTGATCCAGAGTGGATGGAATTCATTGTTTTTTCAGTTTCTTCGTCAGTGGTTGGGGCTCAGGTGATAAGTAGGCTGGGGGTGTGTGAAGGGGTCTGTGTTGGACAGGTGGGGGATGTGTGTGGTGGGTGTTTGTGGTATGAAGCTGTTGTGTATGTCCACATTTTTTTGGTGGAAGTGGTTTGAGAGGGAGTTGCAGAGGGTTTGTGTGTGCATGGGGTCTAGGTTGCAGGCTTTGGGTTTGGAGAGCTTTTTGATGACGGTAAAGAGTTCTTTGCTGTTTTGGGAGTTGCTGTCTATGCGTTCCTTGTAGTGTGCTCTTTTGGTGGTGAGTATGAGTTGGGGGTGGTTGCGAGTGGAGGTTTTAAGGGTGGAGAAGTTTGTGGTGGAGAGTTCTTGTCGCCAGGCTTTCTCCACTTTGCGGCATTTGCGCTTGGAATCTTGGAGTTCAGCAGTGAACTATGGGGCATTCTTGATGTTGTAGATGGTAATGTTTTTTCTGAGGGGGCGAGTGAATCTGTGCAGGTGGTGATCCATTTTGTGAGGTTATGTGCCGCAGTGTTGGGGTCGTTGGTGTTAGGGGGTGGTTCTGTGCCAGTTGTGAGTTCAGGCGTTCTGTAGGGATCTTGTCCCACATGCGGTAGGGGGTGGTGGGTTGGTGGTGGTGTGGGGGGGTTTAGCGAAGGAGAAGTGGACGCAGTGGTGGTCGGTCCAGTGGAGTTCGGTGGTGTGGGTGTAGGTTATGTGTTGGCTCGAAGTGAAGATTGCATCAAGTGTGTGTCCTGCTGAATGAGTGGGTGCTGTGACCAGTTGCTTGAGTCTGAGGTTGGTGAGGTTGTCTAGGAGGGAAGAGGAGTTGTGGTCGTGGGGGTTCTCCAGTTGAAAGTTGATATCGCCGAAGAGGACGTAGTCTGTGGAGATGAGGGTGTGCGGGCTGATGGTGTCACAGAAGAGGGGGCGTGGCCCTGGGGGTCTGTATACGAGTGTACCTCTGAGGGTGGTGGTGTTGTTCATGTGGATTAGGAAGTGCATGTGTTCTGCGTTGTTGAGGGTGTTGTGGGTGTTGGTGGTGACCTTAATGGTGTCTTTGTGCAGGATGGCGATGCCACCTCCTGGTTTGTTAAGGCGGTCTTTGCTTGGAGTTTGTAGCCCTCACGGGTGGCTATAGCTATGTCGGGCTCAGATGAGTGGGTTGCCCAGGTTTCCGTGAGGAAGATGATATCAGGTGAGTGTGATGTGATGAGGTCCCAGAGTTCTATGGCATGTTTGTGTAGGGAGCGGGTGTTTAGGAGCAAGCAGTTGAGATGGTTGTGGGGGGTGTTGTTGTTGTGTTGAGCGATAGTGTTGGTGTGGGTGCTCATGGTGTCGCTGTGGGTCGTGGTGGTGTTGACGTGGGGTGTGTTAAGGTTGTGGGGTTTTTTGTGGTGGGGCCGGTTGGTGGGTGCTGTGGCTGTGCGGGAGTTAGTTGCGTTGAGCTTGTAGTGTTTGGTGTTGGGGCGCTGAGGTTGGTGTGGGGCGTGTGGGTTTTGGGGGTGTGAGAGGTGGAGCAGGAGAATAGGCAGGCGTGGCAGGTGAAGGGAACCTGTGTGTGTGTGGGGCTGGTTTGGGTGCAGGCGGTGCATGGTCCTGGGTTGAGGGAGTGGAGTGTATGTGAGGAGTAGTGTTGTCTGGGGGGGTCTTGGCTAGGGGGGACTGGTGCTGGGCGGGGTCCAGACACGGACAGGCGCAGACGGGCTTGCTTTTCTTGCGCCTCTGACGGGCCAGCGGTGCGGTCGCGCAGTGACCGCCATTAAGAGGGGGAGGTGGGAGGGAGGAGCAGATGGGAGGCGGAAGACAGGAGGGGAAAGCGAATGGGGACGCGAGGGGGGCGGGCCGCAGGGACGCAGCGGTGGGGCAAAAAGGCACAAAATGGGCAGAGAAATATGGCGAAACAGGCACAATAAGAACAAGGCACAATAAAAAAATTATATAAACAGTAAAGACAGGGCACAATAAAAGTGATGGAAACAGACACACTAGTACAATGTACAAGTCTAGTAACGCTTACCAGAAGCCCACTAGACACCAGGGATGAGGCGCAGGCGGGTGCCTGCAGGTAGAAGAGGGCCTCGAACACGCAATCGGCAGCAAGGGCGGGGGTCAGGGACACAGTGCAGTTGGTGGTGCTGCAGGCGTGAGGGAGCGAGCTCCGGCCAAAACAGGTCAGGGATCACTCACCTGCATCGTGCAGCGACAGCCATTAAGAGGGGGAGGTGGGAGGGAGGAGCAGCTGGGAGACGGGAGGCGGGAGGGGATAGCGACTGGGGGCGCGAAGGGGGTGGGGCCGCAGGGATGCAGCGGCGGGGCTAAAAGGCATGAAATGGGCAGAGAAATACGGCAAAACAGGCACAATCAGAGCAAGGCACAATAAAAAAACGATATAAACAGTAAGGACAGGGCACAATAAAAGTGATTGAAACAGACACACTAGTACAATGTACAAGTCTAGTAACGCTTACCAGAAGCCCACTAGATACCAGGGATGAGGTGCAGGCGGGTGCCTGCGGGTGGAGGAGGGCCTTGAACACGCGATCGGCAGCGTGGGCCGGGGTCAGGGACACAGTACAGCTAGATGGTGCTGCAGGCGCGGGGTAGTGAGCTCCGGCCAAAACAGTTCAGGGGTCACTCTTACATAGTCATTCTTACCCTGCTTTCAGATGTACATTAAGTTCTTCATCCATGTTGAGCCCAAATGGTATTCTTGTTCGTACCCTTGTAATGAATCTTGATTCCCATCTCCAGATTATTTGTTCTCTGTTTCATCCTCTTTCATTCTTTTTCATCTGAATGTTGGAGATAATGCTTTGCTATTGCATAGCTCATATCCTTGTTTTGTACTGCTCTTGTATGTTCTAAGATTCGTTTTTTTAGGTTGCATATAGTGCTGCTCACATATTTTTTCCACACATGCATTCTATGACATATACCACGTAAATGTAAACATTGAAGTTAACACCCTCTTAACGCGCGCTGGAAATGAACGAGTCATGGAAGAATCATTTATTTATATATATATATATATATATATATATATATATATATATATATATATATAAATGCAAAAAACAAAGGAGAACTCTGGGAAGTTCCCAAATTTAGGTGGAGAGCTGCTCTAGTGAGGAGCACTCTGCAACACCAGCGACACTCTAGATTTGCTCACCTCAAATGTATATATATATATTTTTTATTTTTAGGTGTTGGGGCAACTGGAAACGCTTAACATATTTGTATGTCATGGCTGTTTAAAGTCATAATTTAGAAAATTCCAACTTCCAGCAGTCATATCTGAATTTTTGAAGGAATGTGTTTTACTGATAAAGTGATTAATATTGTATTCGGCGACTTGATAATTGAATTTTAGATCAAATCGAGATTTGAGAGTTGTGGGAAATTGCAGTTATGCAGCTGGCATTTTGTATCCCAAAACACAAAGGCACCAGAAATCATGATTTTTCCATCATAGCAGACAGTTTTTAATCGCAACGTTGGTGAATTTCTGTGCCTTTTCGGGTTTACGTTGCTAACTCAAAACTAACCTTTAAGTACATAGATTAATGAATGAATGGATGGATGGGGGGATCGATAGATCATATTCCGCTTGCAGGGACCAGAGCGTGCGGTTAAGACACCTGGCCTTTTATTCACAACACCCCCTGTGTGCCCCACAGCAGCGCCCTCCACAGGCGGGCAGGTGATTGAGCAGCCACGGGTCAGTCAAGAGTTCAGCTCCTGTGGAGGTCTCTCCTACAGCTGTGGGCATGAGGTGCCCTGCTGCGGTGGGCATGAGGTGCCCTGCTGCAGTGGGTATGAGGTGCCCTGCTGCATGAGGTGCCCTGCTGCGGTGGGCATGAGGTGCTCTGCTGCATGAGGTGCCCTGCTGCGGTGGGCATGAGGTGCCCTGCTGCGGTGGGCATGAGGTGCTCTGCTGCATGAGGTGCCCTGCTGCGGTGGGCATGAGGTGCTCTGCTGCGGTGGGCATGAGGTGCCCTGCTGCGGTGGGCATGAGGTGCCCTGCTGAGGTGGGCATGAGGTGCTCTGCTGCATGAGGTGCCCTGCTGAGGTGGGCATGAGGTGCTCTGCTGCGGTGGGCATGAGGTGCCCTGCTGCGGTGGGCATGAGGTGCCCTGCTGCGGTGGGCATGAGGTGCCCTGCTGCGGTGGGCATGAGGTGCTCTGCTGCATGAGGTGCCCTGCTGCGGTGGGCATGAGGTGCCCTGCTGCATGAGGTGCCCTGCTGCGGTGGGCATGAGGTGCCCTGCTGCGGTGGGCACTGCTCCTCTCTCTGGCTCCCACCTGACGAGTACCACCCACCTGCACAACGGAGAGAGAGGGAAGAGAGACTCCCTGGGACGGGAGACACCCCTCGCCGTGCACAGCTGGATACAGAGGGGTCAGAATACAAGGGTGAGATGCGTGCACACCTCCCCTTCTCTTGTGAGCACAGACACGGAAGGATGTCCCTGCGGGGCCTTTGAGTGTACGGACAGCCACTGGAGAGCACCACATCAAACCCCTCTGACTGTGGGGTGGTGAACCGCAGCTGTAGCGGGGTGTCACTTTGCCCCAGGGGTGATGAACTGGGTGACACTGAAAGTGAATCCGTTTTTACGGCCTCTGCTGATGGGAGACGACAGGCTCGTGAAGGTTACACGTCATGGGACACGACGACGGAGGGGGGGGAGGGTAGTAGCAGCGATGTCCTTATTGTGCAAAAAGAAAAAATATTTATGTACCAAAATAATAGATCACAAGGTAAATATTAGGATTATTAAAACATTTGGGTATATATAAGGTATGCACGACAAAATACATTTTTTTCCGCATTTAAAAATAGGTTTGAGTGACGTGAGCTACACATTGTACTTTTCAAACATCAGCGAGGCAGGGAAGGCTCAGGAAATTAAAACAAAGGTGTTAAAAAAACACAGTCCCACGGCGTGATCTTCACCCAATAACAAAACAAGAACAAGCTCTGCGGTGACGCCGCCAGGAACATTCATAGAATGCCGCATTTCACGTTTTTTCAAGTAATACCTTCACTATTTGCAAATATTGCTGCCCCCTTCTGTATAAGCAAATTTGAGGGATGGGCGCCCTTACACATAGAGGTCAGGTAAGGTTTTAGTCTTGGGGTGGATGCAGGGAGGGAGGAATGTGTAAGTTGTCGGCACAAAGGCCCGTGCACTGTGACAGCATCATCTCTTCAGTGCAAGGGTTTTAGCCTAGTGCAGTGGTTCCCAACCTGTGGTCCGGGGACCCCTGGGGATCCGCGAAGCTTCCTCAGGGGGTCCCAGACTGCTTAGAAATGTAAATAATATAGACAGATTAGGTCCCTAGCTTTCAGTAATGACTTAGTGGGGGGTCCCCGGATTCCAATAATGATTCAGTGGGGTCCCCGTAATGATAAAGTGGGAGTCCTAAGAAGTCAAAAGGTTGGGAACCACTGGCCTAGTGTGATCTGAGTGTCTGGTTGCAGAATGGAGAGTGAATTTTAGATGCTCTGGCTAGCCTCGTCCGATCTCCTCCATTCCCCAGGGTAGATATGTGGAGCAGATTTCGCGGTTGGACACAAGATCCCCGTCCCCGCAGATCCCTGCGCACACATCAGCGGCCAGGTGCCTAGAAGCCAGCCTTCGATAACATCCTAGGGGATGCTACCTTTTTCACTCGTTTTGTCAATAAACTTTCACTTGTTTTATTTTCGCAAACTTAACAGCTTGCTTTTTTTTATTAATGATACAGTATCGTATGTTTTCCCGGCTTAGCAGTAACACCAAAGTCTTTTTTTTAACTGAAATTCAAGCATTCCTGAAACAGAAGGCTGTTGCCCGAAAAGAAAACCTAAAGGGTCTTAGTTTACCAAGTCTTGACAGCAAGTGGCAGAAAACCCTTACTGTTTTTCATATTCAAAAAACAAATCATGACAATGTTAACTTTGACGCTTTTGGAGACAATCCCATCCACCCAAACTGCTATTATGAACGCTATTATATACATTTAAAGAAATCGCAGCATTTATGTAAACTTTAATAGTTACTGAAACCCTACTATGAATAATTGTGTGTGTACAATACAACCACAACTCTTAAAATATTTATCCTCTCTTGTCTCCACACATACACAGACACACACCCCCACCCACACACACACACACGCATGCACACACACACAGGCACACACACAGACACACACACACACACACAGACACACCACCACCCAGACCCATGCACACAGATGCACACAGACACAACCCCCACACACACACACAAATCCCCACCCACACACACACACCCGCATGCACACACGCACACACACACAGGCACACACACAGACACACACACCAAGACACACACACAAACCCAGGCACACACACAGACACACACACACAACCCCACCCAGACCTCTGCACCCACACACACACAGACACACCCCACACACACACACACACACAGCTCAACCCACACACACACCTGCATGAACACACGCACACACACACAGGCACACACACATCCAGACCCACGCACACACAGGCACACACACACACACACACACACAGTCTCTCTCTGTGTGATAGGAAAAAAGGGCCCAAATATCACCTTATTTACTTAAGTTTGCTAATAATTGCATTTTTAGTCATTCACTGCAACACTTCAAAAGAAAAACTCCTTGACTAATGTGCAGTGTCACTCACTTCATAAAGCAATACATAGGGGGTCATTACAACCCTGGTGGACGGTGTTAAAGCTGCGGTAATACCGCAAACAGTGCGGCGGATAAAAACATGGAATTATGACCCTGGCGGAAACCGCCAACAAAGACAGCCACTTTAACACTCCGACCGCCACGGCGGTACAGACAAGCAGCGCGGCAGTCACCGCCAACAGACAGGCGGAAGACAATGTACCGCCCATAGTATCACAACCCGCCAATCCACCACCTTTTCCGGGGCGGATTCACCGTGGATAAAAACACGGCAGAAACAGTTTCTGCAATGGGAAAACACTCACCTCAACACATCCCACGAGGAACGAGGACTCCATGGACCCGGAACTCCAAATACTCCTTGCCCTTGTCTTTCTGCTCCTCTACGACCATCATCTACGTAGGCGCTGAAGACAACGGTGAGTACTGCACCTATGACATGGGGGAGGGGGAGGCAAAAGTTAGGGGGACACCCACCAAACACCCCCACCCCCAACCTCGCATAATACAACATACACACCAATGCATCCACAAAAATCACAGTAACAACCCACAATACCCCCGGAAGAATGAAAAGACAAAGAGAAATCCGTTCAAACATTGTAATGTAGCAATATACATGTCTTACAAAAATATACAGATATATACGAAATTCAGTCAGAGATATATACATTACGAGAAGTAGTGCAGATATGTACATAACAATGTCCGTGCACCAACAATCCAAAAAGGCATGGGCGGGGCCCACAAAAGATACCTGACCGCAATCGGAGAGAACACTGCCGGGGCATCAGATAGAAATACTACAGGCACCTCAGGGGGAAGGGAAGGGGGGGGCACCTCAGCCGGATTACTGCAAAGCCAGACCCACGACGAGGCTCCATGCCCATTGATGTATCCTGGGGAGTGCAAAGCCACAGTCTCACAAGTCTCTACAGTGGGTGGGTTGCCCACTGTGTCATCCTGGGGAGTGCAAAACCACAGTCTCACAAGTCTCTACAGTGAGTGGTTTGCCCACTGTGCCATCCTCGGGAGTGCAAAGCCACAGTCTCACAAGTCTCTACAGTGGGTGGTTTGCCACTGTGCCATCCTGGGGAGTGCAAAACCACAGTCTCACAAGTGTCTACAGTGGGTGGGTTGCCCACTGTGCCATCCTTTGGAGTGCAAAGCCACAGTCTCTCAAGTCGATAACATTCTCCACTGGTTCTGGGGGGGGACTGGTGCCCAGACTGGATGAGTCTCCCCGTGAAAGTTCCTGTCCTGTCACTGTCCCAGCTGCACATGGGATAAGGATGCCTGATGTGGCGGTCTATTCATTGCTACCCGGTGCATGCCCTGTTCAGCGGTCTTCACCATGGCGGTCTTTGCCCTGTTCAGCGGTGTTCACCATGGCGGTCTTTGCCCTGTTCAGCGGTGCTTTGCCATGGCGGTCTTTGGACTGTTCAGCGGTCTTCACCATTGCGATCTTAGCCCTGTTCAGCGATGCTTTGCCATGGCGGTCTTTGCCCTGTTCAGCGGTCTTCACCATTGCGGTCTTTGCCCTGTTCAGCGGTGCTTTGCCATGGCGGTCTTTGCCCTGTTCAGCGGTGCTTTGCCTAGGGGGTCTTTGGACTGTTCAGCGGTGCTTTGCCATGGCGGTCTTTGCCCTGTTCAGGGGTGCTTTGCCATGGCGGTCTTTGGACTGTTCAGTGGTGCTTTGCCATGGCGGTCTTTTCCCTGTTCAGCGGTGCTTTGCCATGGCCGTCTTTGGACTGTTCAGCGGTCTTCACCATTGCGGTCCTTGGACTGTTCAGCAGTGCTTTGCCATGGCGGTCTTTGCCCTGTTCAGTGGTGCTTTGCCATGGCGGTCTTTGGACTGTTAAGTGGTGCTTTGCCATGGCGGTCTTTGCCCTGTTCAGCGGTGCTTTGCCATGGCGGTCTTTGGACTGTTCAGCGGTGTTTTGCCATGGCGGTCTTTGCCCTGTTCAGCGGTGCTTTGCCATGGCCGTCTTTGGACTGTTCAGTGGTGCTTTGCCATGGCGGTCTTTGCCCTGTTCAGCGGTGCTTTGCCATGGCGGTTATGGTACGGACATTGGTGTGTGGCATGACGTTCCCTACACTGGGTATTGGTGTGTGGCATGGCGTTCCCTACACTGGGCATTGATGTGTGGCATGACATTCCCTCATAGCCCACATGGGCTGTGGCAGCCGTGGCCCTCCTGGGCACTGACTCCGGCGGTGGTGGTGGTCTCCTGTCCAGTGACGATACCTGGGCCCTCCTGGGCTGTGACTCCGGCGGTGGTCTCCTGACCAGTGACGATACTTGGGCCCTCCTGGGCTGTGACTCCGGCGGTGGTCTCCTGACCAGTGACGATACTTGGGCCCTCCTGGGCTGTGACTCCGGCAGTGGTCTCCTAACCAGTGACGATACTTGGGCCCTCCTGGGCTGTGACTCCAGCGGTGGTCTCCTGACCACTGACGATACTTGGGCCCTCCTTGGCTGTGACTCCGGCAGTGGTCTCCTGACCACTGACAATACTTGGGCCCTTCTGGGCTGTGACTCTGGCGGTGGCCTCCTGACCAGTGACGACGGTGCTGGCGGTTGTGTCTCGACCGCCGGGAATGATGGCGCCCTTCTCCGCCGTGACACTCACAACAGGCTGGGCAGACTTCCTCTGGCCCTTCCCCACCTTTGGTGGAGTCACAGCTGACTCTCCAATCCCCTTGGAACCCATGTGAGTTGTTTTCCGACCAGGAGTCTTCACACAATCCCGTCGTCCAATCTCTAATTTTAGAGCCTTTACAGGGGGTGGGCTGCCAGTGCCTTGGCTCCGGGTCACACTGCCTGCCCTGGTGGCCGGTGCACTCCACAAACCTTGAACAGGCACCACTGGTATTGGAGGCTTTTTGGCTGAGGCGCTACGACTGGACGGATGAATTGGAGGGGGGGTGGAAGCAAAAAGGTCAACTTTACAGAGGGACAGTTTCTAACGTACACTGGGATGGGTAGTTGGAGGGGGTCTGGGAGTGGAGGAAGAGGAGGTGGTTGTCGGAGGTGTCACTTTAGGTGTTTTGGGTGCAGGTGCAGGTACTGGAGGCTGTCGTGAGGTGGATGGATGTTGGGTGTGTGGGTGCCCGTGTTTGTGTACTTTGGGAGGGGGCGTCACAGACACACTGGGACAGGACACAGGGGATGTGTAAATGGCAGTGGAGGTGGTGAGTGCAGGTGAGCGGCTCGTGGTGCTGGGTCTCCTTGTGCGATTCATGGTGCCTGTAGATGTGGTGCATGCAGGTGTGTGTGTAGAAGAGACTGGAAGGGAGGAGGGAGAAGAGGAGGAGGGGGACACAGTGGAGGCAGTGGATGTTGCTGTGTCTGTACGTGGGTGAGGCTTGCGTGAGTGCCTGTGGGTTGTGTGGTGCTTATGTTTGCTTGAGCTACTTGTGTGTGCTGACTTGTGTGCATGCTGGTCTGTAGGTGTGCTTGGGATTGGCTGGGGTACAGGAGATTGGGTCTGGGTGGAGGAGGTTGGAGGGGGGAGGCTGGACACAAGGACAATGGCTGCCATCAGTGCTGAGGCCAGAGATTGCAGGGTTCGCTGAAGGACAGCCTGACCAGAATGAATGCCCTCCAGGAATGCATTACCGTGTTGCAACTCTCGTTCTACACCCTGGATGGCATTCACAATGGTAGACTGCCCAACAGTGAGTGACCTGAGGAGGTCAATGGCCTCCTCACTGAGGGCAGCTGGGGTGACAGGGGCTGAGGTGCCTGGGGCGAAGGTGATGCCCACCCTCCTGGGTGAGCGGGCACGGGGCGAACGCTGAGGGGCCGCTGGGAGGGCGGTGCTGCTAGGGGAGGTGGCGGCTGTACCTGTAGAAGTGGGGCGCACAGATGGTGCCGCCACCACAAGGGAGCCCCCATCGGCGAACGAGTCCATGTCGCTGCTTGGTGATCCGGTGGCCGACGTGAAGCTCCCCTCGCCCTCGGTCCCACTGGTGCATTCTGAGTCCATGGTGTGGCCCTCCATGGCCATGTGGGATGCAGCTCCCTCATGATCCGATGCCACTGTACCTCCGCCTAATGATGCTGATGTACAAAAGGACAGGGAGAGCAGAAAAAGGGGGGGGAGACAGAAGAAAGAGAGTTTTAGTGCATGGCATACCGCTACCGTTGGCGGACAAGACAGACACAGCAGCCCCCTGCATTACGCCGTGCTCCTGCCCTCTGCACATGCAATCTCTGGGATATGGCCTACATGGCTATGGTGGACATCTGCACACATGGATGCCACAGGGGCAGCTATACCTGTACTTGGCACTCTGCTGAGGTGGGGTAGAGTGCCACACGTCAGCTGGGACATGTGAGAAGATGGCGGAATCCTCCGGTGTACCGACCGCTGGTGGACCTGCTGACAATGGAAGAGCGACATGTCATCATCACCTACCGGTTTGACCGTGCCACAATCCAGGAACTATGTACCCAGTTGGAGCCAGACCTGATGTCACCAATCCGCCATCCGACTGGAATCCCCCCTGACGTGCAGGTGCTGTCAATGCTCCATTTCCTTGCAAGTGGGTCCTTTCAGACAACAGTGGCCATGGCATCAGGGATGTCCCAGCCTATGTTTTCCAACGTGCTGTCCAGAGTGTTGTCTGCCCTGCTGAAACACGTAAGGAGATACATAATTTTCCCTGAGGTGGCAGATTTGCGTACAACTAAAGGTGACTTCTATGCCCTTGGACATATCCCCAACGTCATAGGTGCCATTGATGGGACCCATGTAGCTCTGGTCCCCCCCCCACAGGAGTGAACAGGTGTACAGGAACAGGAAGAGTTATCATTCTATGAATGTTCAGATGGTCTGTTTGGCAGACCAGTACATCTCACAGGTAAATGCTATGTTCCCAGGCTCTGTGCATGACGCCTACATCCTGCGGAATAGCAGCATCCCTGATATGATGGGTCAACTCCAGAGGCACCGTGTATGGCTATTGGGGGACTCTGGTTACCCCAACCTTTCCTGGCTATTGACCCCAGTGAGGAATCCCAGGACCAGGGCAGAGGAACGGTACAATGAGGCCCATGGGTGGACTAGGAGGGTGATCAA
The DNA here is from genome assembly GCF_031143425.1 of Pleurodeles waltl. Taxonomy (NCBI): domain Eukaryota; kingdom Metazoa; phylum Chordata; class Amphibia; order Caudata; family Salamandridae; genus Pleurodeles; species Pleurodeles waltl. The sequence continues at coordinate 1,174,036,430 of NC_090439.1, forward strand.
ACGCGCCTTCGGCCTCCTGAAGGCCAGGTTCAGGTGCCTCCATATGACAGGTGGATCCCTATTCTACTCACCGAAGAAGGTGTGCCAGATCATCATCGCCTGCTCCATGCTTCATAATTTGGCTTTGCGACGCCAGGTGCCTTTTCTGCAGGAGGATTATCCAGATGACAGTGTTGTAGCAGCTGTGGAGCCTGTGGAGCCTGTGGAGCCTGTGGACAGTGATGAGGAGGCAGCTGAGGAAGAAGACAACGACAACAGGGAGTCAGTCATACAGCAATATTTCCAGTGACACACAGGTGAGAACATTTTCATGTTTAACATTACATTAACTTTCACAGGTCGACCTCTATCCTGTCTGTCGGTTTCAACCAATATTTGGTAACTGAGTTGTACCTTTCGATTACTGTTTCACAGGTGTGGTTACCAACGTGTCATCTGCTTGCATCCTTCAAATCCAAGGACTTGTGATGTGTGACATAGGTATGTTAGCTTTACAATAGGAAACGCATTATCACACTGTCATTGATAATACATATTTATTAAATCACAGACTGACTCCAGATTGTTTGGTGTTTCAAGGGTGTTTATTGAAGTGCTAATTATTGGAGGGGGTGGTAAAATGGTGAGGGGTGATGGTGGAGGAATGTCCATGGCAGAGTCCAGTCAATTAGTCTCACAGGTGCACTGCCCATCTGGGCATAGGAAGTGGAGCTGGGGCAGTTTAAGTATGGACAGGGTAACAAGGTGGGACAGTGGGAGGACAAACAGGGTGGTCTCATTTCCTGGCAGGGGTCTTGCCATCTTGCTCTGTCCTGTACCTGGATCTAAGGGACCGCTTGCGTGGTGGTTGTCTGTCTGCAGTGGGTGGGGTGCTGGTGTGGTGGTCCTGTGGCGGGGCGTCTTGTCCACTAGCGCCGGTGGAGGTGGTGGGCAGTTCATCGTCCTGGCTAGTGTCAGGGGCGCCTTGGAGTGCCACGGTGTCCCTCAAGGTCTTCTGTATGCCCTTCAGCACCACTACGATGGTGCCCAGGGCGGAGCTGATGGTCCTGAGCTCCTCCCTGAACCCCAAATACTGTTCCTCCTGCAGGCGCAGGGTCTCCTGCAACTTGTCCAGGACCGTCGCCATCATCTCCTGGGAGTGGTGGTATGCTCCCATGATGGAGGATAGGGCCTCGTGGAGAGTGGGTTCCCTTGGCCTGTCCGCCCCCTGTCGCACAGCAGCCCTCCCAGTTCCCCTGTGTTTCTGTGCCTCCATCCCCTGGACCGTGTGCCCACTACCACTGTCCCCAGGTCCCTGTTGTTGTTGGGCTGGTGGGTTACCCTGGGTTCCCTGTAGTGGTGGACACACCGCTGATTGACATGTCCTGGGTAGGGAGGTTTGGGCCCACTGGGTGGGTGCTGTGCTGGTGTTACCAGAGGGTGAAAGGTTGGTGTTGGGCTGTGCCTGTGCAAGGGGAACCAACTGTCCTGAGGCCCACAATGGTCCGGGCTGGTCATCAGGATCCAGTAGGACAGAGCTGCTATCGTCACTGTGGGCCTCTTCTGGGGGTGGAGTGGTGTTGTCTGGACCCTCTGGTGTGGTGATGGTCCTTCGGGTTCCTGCAGGGGCATAAGAGCATGATTATTGCATGTGTGTGTGTAATGGTGTACAATGGGTGGGTGAGCGTGTACCCCAGTGCAAGCATTCCTGTGTGGGGGCTTGTGTGATGGTGGTTTAGGGGGTTGTATGGGTGTGTGCAGTGGGCATGCTTTAGTGCTGGGTGTCCATGCTTAGTTGTGTCATGCAGGGCTTGGTGTTGGGATGTGTGGTTTGTGTTATTAGTACATTAGTGAGGATTTGGGGTGATAGGGGAGGGGGTGAGGGTGGGGGTGTGTGATAGCATGCAGGTAGGATGGGGGATATGATAGTTAAGATTTGACTTACCAGTGTCCTATCCTCCATCGACTCCTGCGAGGCCCTCAGGATGCATGATGGTCAAGACTTGCTCCTCCCATGTTGTAAATTCAGGGGGAGGAGGTGGGGGTCCGCCGCCAGTCCGCTGCACTGCGATGTTGTGCCTGGAGACCGTTGAACGCACCTTCCCCCGTAGGTCGTTCCACCTCTTCCTGATGTCCTCCCTATTTCTTGGGTGCTGTCCCACTGCGTTGTCCCTGTCCACGATTCTTCGCCATAGCTCCATCTTCCTGGCTATTGATGTGTGCTGTACCTGTGAGCCAAATAGCTGTGGCTCGGATGATTTCCTCCACCATGACCCGGAGCTCCTCCTCAGAGAAGCGGGGTGTCTTTGGCGTGACATGGGGTGGTGTGTGTGATGTGTGGGGCGGTGTGAGTGTTGATGTGTGTGGTGATGTGTAGTGGTGTGTGGTGTTTTGTGCGTGGATGTGGGTTGGGTGATGGTGTTGTGTGCCTCTGTATGGTGGTGTTGTCTTGGCTGTGCAGTCTCTCTGGCCTTCGTCTCTAATTTGTGGTCATAGGGGTTTGTGGGTGATGTGGGTGTGGGTTTTATATTGTGTTGGGTGTGTGGGAGTGGTGTTTGTATGTGTGTCAGGTGTGTGTATTTTGAATTGTCCAATGTGGCGGTGTTTTGGAGATGTGTGTGTATTTTGAGCGCAGCGGTGAGTACCGCCAATGGAATACCGCGGTTGAAAGACCACCGTGTGGATTCGTGGGTCGTAATAGCATGGATGTGTTTCTGTTGGCGTGGAGGTGGAGGTTTTGTTTTCGCCAGTTTATCACTGACCTTTGGTGTGGCGGTGTTGTGTGGGTGTCTGAATTTCGGCGGATTCCGAGATGTGGGTCATAATAGCTGTGGCGGAATGCCGCAGCGGTGTATTGCCCGTCTTCTGCACGGCGGTAAGCGCCTTTTACCGCCAATGTTGTAATGACCCCCATATTGTCTAATTAGTCCCATTCTAGAATGAGATGACAGAAGGAAAGAAATGAGACCATATTTACATGGCCTACTTATTAAAAACCCATCTCTTTGCAGACATGTGTGGTCTGAATATGGTTATATAACTTTTTTTATAAGTACTGCAGATGATAAAAAAACAGCATCGCTTGAACCACACATACAGAGCGGATACGTAATATGTGCTATTTGTTACCTTTGCTGAAGTAGGTGAGGAGTATCATGGTCCATTCAAGCTTTGCCCTTCCCACATTCGACAATGATAATGGAGTATGGCACTGTGTACACACACACATGCACACATATACTGTATATTTTCCCTGAAAAAAACAAAAATTACAGGGACATTAAAGTTTTCTGAATTTACTTGCACAAAAACATTGAAATTCAGCAGTTATAGTTAGAGTTCTTTTAAGTAACTGTAACTCACACCCTAAGCTAATTGTAACTCGCGCCCCCGCCATTGACTGTTTTTTCATCAGTAATTTGATAGCTAATGTTTCATTTATGTTTTTAATGATGTTATAAAAGCTGTCATGAGTGCTGTAGTATCTGTGGTAATTAGTAGTGCATGACAAGGGCGCCAGTTATACCTTAGGCCGTGATTTATACTTACTTGAAATAACTCTAACTATAACTCCTACATTTTTTGGTTTTGTGGGAGCAAATTCAGAACCGAACTTTAACGTCCCTGTAACCTTTGTTTTTTTCAGTGAATTTCTATGGTTCCATGGTTCTTTTATGTAAAATAATTTTAATTACTTTATGTTAATCCAACCACCACTGTGCACCGTCTTCGGTTGTGCGCGGCAATGAATGAGGGCATGGCCTGCGGCCAAGCCCCTATAATCACCCAATCTGGCACCGCGCACAGCTTCAGCTGTGCGCAGCATGCATTAGCCTACAGTCAGTCCCTATAGACAACCCCTATAACCACCCAACCCTCCAACGTGCATGGCTTCGGGCCAAGCATGGCAGAGGTTGGCCAAAGGGCCTGGCCTCTGGCCAGGTCCTGTGGCCAACACCTATAACCATCCAGCCGTGCTCAGAGGGGGTTGACCCCAGGGCCTGGTCTGCTTTCAGACCCTATGGCCAAGACCCTATAACCACACAGCCCTTTCCCAACACCTAAAAGCACCCAAACCAATTAATGCCCCAGGCCAATTTCGGCCCCATGGACCCTATCCGCAGGGGCTCAGCATTCTTACAATAGGGGTGCAGTGCAGCATAGTCCCCCAACCTGGACCTTTACTCAATAGGCGAGGGGGGCCATCGCCCATTGTGTACAAGCCTCAAGTCCCCCACAATCACAGCCACCTCTCTGCCTCCTGTGGGAGCCGACATTGCTTTTGCTGTCAGAGATCTTCTCAATATGCTGCTCCCTATCTGTAAAAGCAATTGCTTCATCTTTTTCCTTGCTCTCATCTCCATGGCTAGAGAAACAGAGGAAACCTCCACTTCCAGTGGGCGGGAGTACTTTTACAGCTTCCTCCTGCTCGAACCAGAATATTTGTTGTGACTCGGTGGGAGCTGTCAAATCTCCCATCAAGTCACAGCAAGCAGCTATGTCCCGGGGGTGGGCACCCCAGGACGTAGAAGGAACCAGCCCTGGGGTATGATGGTCCCCACGGCCATTATTGACTCCTCCAACATTTAAACAGCCCTAGAGAGGTGGTGGTCCCCATGGTCAGGGATGCCATATGGCTTCCCCATACAAATTAAAGATATTGCCCCGAGGATGTGGTGGTCCATGAAGTGTGGAGGGCAGCATGACCACCCCGCAAATATCTCATTAATTGCCCTGGGGAGGAAGTGGTCCATGGGGATGTGGAGGAGGCTCTAGGGCCCCTGCACACAAATTAAATATTTTTCCCCTGGAAGGAGGTGGTCCACAGGACACAGGGCCGCCCCAACATATATCTCAATAACTGCCCAGGGGAGGTGGTGGACCCTGGGGATAATTTAAGCCCATGGAGGAGGGCCCCATGTGCCTCCCTCCTTTCTGAATGCCCCCAGGACCTGGCCCAGCCGGGGGTCAAATAAAAGAGAAAGGCAAGACAACGTGGACTTTTCTGAGATGTGCATGGTGAAGGCATCAGTTATAGTTACCTTAGGGCACGTGGTATAGTTATTTGAAAGAACTCTAATTATAACTGCTAAATTTCTAGTTTTGTACGAGTAAATTCAGAGCCTAACTATAATGTCCCTGTAACCTTTGGATGTTTCAGTGAATTTCAATGGTTTTTCAACGTAAAGTAATTTGAATTATTATACGTTATTCTAACCCCGCTGTGAACGGCCTTCGTTTGTGCACAGTGGGGGTTGTTCGCAGGCCAGGCCTTTCAGCCAAGCTCTTATAACCACCCAACTCCACGACGCCATACATGGCCTTTGGCCGTGCGCAGCGCAGGTTGGCCACAAGGGCTGTCTCTGTCAGTGTATCTGTGAGTGGGTGCGTAAGTGTCTGAGTAGGTCTGAAAGTGGGTGTGTAAGTCAATGACTGAGTCTGAATGGGTGCATGAGTGTCTGGATGGGTGTGTTAGTGGGTGCATGAGTGTCTGAGTGCATGTATGAGTGAATGAATTGGTGTATGAATGACTGTCTGTGGTTTTTCTTTCAAATATTTTCATGTTTGCAAATATTTTGTGAATAATTTTTGAGTTTTCATGAATACTGTGCATGACAATGAAAACTTATTTAAAATCCATAATTTGCTCCTAAAACACACCTATATCATACTGTAACCAGGTGGTTTCCTCCCCGGCTACGCCGCAATAGGAGAACCTGAAGGAGAGGTGCCTCGGGGGACCGCGCTCGTCACCCCGGAAGAGAAAGTCCCGGGGAACCCAGAAGTTCAGGTTTCCCTCAAGCCAAAGAGGGACTAACGACACGCTGCGTCGAGAAAGGAAGAAGGAGAGCTGCAGAAGGACAGAGAGAGAGAAGACACCGGACTTCAACAGCGCGAGCCAGGAGGATACCACGACATGGGCAACAGAATCCCCGGGAGGCACACAGACCGCCACATCCCTATAGAGGCGTGGCTAAGGCAGGTACGTTCGTGCCTGCAGACTGGGTATCGGGCCATTTTGGGAAGGGAGCTGGAGGAGGAAAGGGATAAAAAGGGAACGACCCCACGAGGGATGGAGGCATTCTACTGAAGGAACAGGCTCATATCAAGTTGCAAGAGTGTTCTTTCAATAGTTTCTATACATTTTTTCTCTCTCTTTACTCTCTTTCTTCTTTCTTCGATCCTTCCCTTTCTGCCTTCATGATTCCTGCCTTATTTTATCCGTCCTGCTTTAAAGGGAAATCGACAGAAGAATAAAACTTGGGGCACCAGCCCGTTAATCCACTGCACACCACGCAAAAGGGGAGGAAGGGGACTGTGGAAACAACAGACTCTTTGACAACTGATAACATTTCTTTATTAATGTAGTTTTTTTCTTCTTTTCTCTTCTTCTTCTGGCTTGTTGGATCTGGGGACAAACTAGAGTAAAATAAAAATATACACTGCAAGGGAGAGCACAACCTGGGCAAATAAAGCACACACAGGACGGGTGTAACCCCAAGACCCCTACCACCTCACCGCAGCCTTTCCTTACTTACCGCAACCCAAGCTCCCTAGTCCCGAGACTTACCTTTCCATTTCTTTTCCCCATTTTGCTTCGCCTGCTGTCCTCATCACCGACCTTTCACCCGAGCGGAGACGCCAGAGGCTTGCATCCAGAGGGATACCTGAGAAGAGGAACAGAAAGGATCTTAAAATAAGAACTGTTGGGACTTGGACATAATAAACTGTATAGCCAAGGAGAATCTTCCGAAAATTATAGAATAAAGTCACCTTAAAGCACTAATTCCCTGACCTGGTTCTATTCTATCCACGCTGCTACACCCACCCTCCAACAGTGGTGTCAGAAGTGGGATATTAGTAGCGGCAAACAAATAACCCAAACCCCGCAGCCATGGAGGTAAAACCAACAATCGAAGACATGATCCAGCAGTTAGCCAAGGGACAAGGCCAACTACAAGTAATTTGGGAGGAACATCAAAGGGAAGCCAAAGCCGATAGAGAAACACTCCAAAGTGCCCTTAAGAGCCAAGCCACAATAATGGCAAACAACCAGCTGGTACATGAGACGGCGCTACACATACTTACCAACACTATAGCTGCCAGCAAAGTCCACCCCAACGTCCCCAGCTCAGTCCTTCAAAAATATCAGGAAGATGAGGACCTTGACGCGTTCTTCGCAAACTTTGAGTGGGTGGCTTCCTCCGCTGCTTGGCCGGAGGAATGGTGGGGACAGTATGTGGCACCGTTGCTAACTGGCAATCTGGAGGCAGTCTACCAAGCGGTAAATACAGCTGGAACTACCCCATACAAAGAAATAAAGAGAAGCATATTGGAGCGTGTTAGGCATGATAGTGAATATTACAGGCTTCGGTTCAGAAAGGTTAAGTGGTCTCCTACAGAGGACCCCAGGACTTTATATTACCGGGTGATGGATCTAGGACTAAAATGGTTGGGCCCTATTGGGACTGAGAGGGAAGATATCATCAAGACTATGGGCCAGATGTAGCAAAGGGTTTTTCCCATTCTGTGTCAATGGGAAAATGTGTTCGTACATATGGCCCTATATTACTAGAACAATACCTAGAATCCCTACTCGCAACTGGATCAGGCAGCATCCCAATGTGGAAACGACCCCGGCTATCTATCTGGCTTGCACTTATCACAAGTCGACCGATTTCAAACCGGGTCCCTCAAAATTTGTTACCCGGCCAACCAGCGCGTAGGGGTACCATATCGACAGACTCCTCGAAGAAACCCGAAAGAAACTCCTATCCCTCGGTCTAGTGAAAGATTCCCGATGCAACAGCCCCAGTGTTATAGCTGTGGAGAGTGGGGACTTATCGCCCGACTATGCCCCAACAAAAGGACAAAGTCGAACCCATGGAGATTGGGATTACCCGGGGTAGAGTCTTGTGTACAGGGAAGGAGAGCTTCAAATACGTCCAAGGGGTAATGGTCAATGGTCGCAAGGTCACTGCCTTAGTAGACTCTGGTTGCAGTCAATCCGCTATTAGGGCCGATCTGTTACTCCCAAGCCTCCAAGAGTCTCAGCAAGTTGTTTCCATCTGCTGCATACATGGAGAGCTAAGAGACTATCCACTCGTCCCTGTTATCCTTGAATGGGAGAAGAGACGTGGTGAACATGGGTATAATAAAACACCTAGTAGAAGAATGTATTGTGGGTACAGACTATATACATTTCCCCGACCTGTTGCAGAGTGTACAAGGAAAAAGGCAACTGGAATTATGGTGGGAAGAAGCCCCTTTTTCAGAGATCCCTATAAAAAAAGGACCAGAGAGAGACAAACCTAGCAGGAGACAAAAGAGGGAGAGTAAAAAACTGTACCAATTAAGAGGGAGAGGAGAGGAGCCAATGAAGGTACGGAATGTAATAGTCCTCTCCCTACCCACTTTCCGAAGTATCCAACGGGAGGATCCCACCCTCCAGAACAACTGGAAGACAGCGAAATCTGGGGTCACAGGTGAAGTAGGTCCTTATTTTGTAATACAAAAGGGCCTCCTCTGTAGGATCACAAATCATAACAAACATGAAAAGAAACAGTTAGTCATTCCCGAACCATACCGGATTCAAGCCCTCCACCTAGCCCATAGCCAACTGGGAGGGGGTCACTTTGGTAAAGAAAAAAACAAAGAACATCTGCTATGCCGATTTTATTGGCCTGGGGTATGTGCACACATACGATGCTTCTGTATACAATACCCCAAGTTTCAGATGATACACCCAGGACCCAAAAAAAGAAAGCTCCCTTACAGCTGTTGCTGATTATTGATGTACCCTTCTTGAGGGTGGGGATGGATTTAGTAGGGCCCCTCCTTCCGTTGACCAAGAGATATACCAATATCCTTGTCTTGGTAGACTACGTGACCAGATATCTGGAAGCCATCCCCCTCTCCAGCATGACTACTAAAAACGTAGCTCATGCTATGGTCGGCTTCTTTTCAAGACTGGGGGGCATATTTATACTCCGTTTGCACAGAATGTGCGCAAACGTTGCCCCATATTTAAACACTAACGCCCGAGCCCGCGCAAGGGAAAAATCCGCAATGTGCGCCATTTTCTGGATGCGGCAACCTGCCCTGCGTTAATGATATGCAGGGTAGGCGTTCCCGTCCCTAAAACGACGCACACAGCCGTGCGCCGTATTTATGCTTCCGGGCAAAAATGACTCTCGGCCGGGAGGCGGTGCAAAAAAATGACCCAAAGCCCGATTTGCGTCAAAATTTAACGCCTTGGTCAGGGCAGGCGTTAAAATGGGGCAAACACACCTGTTTAATCAGAACACACAGAACAAACAACAGAGCAGCAACAGGGAGACATGGAGGGGATTTTCATTCAGCGTGCACGTCGACGCAGAGCCCTGCAGCAACAACAGCAGCTACCACAACACCAGCAGGGACCCAAAGGCAGCGCAGAAGGCAGGAGAGGATATTCCGCCCAAGAACAACCCTGCATGGCCTCAGGGAACACGACATCATACAGAGGTACCGGTTGAACTGGCAGGCCATTCAGCAGCTGCTGAGAAATATTGAACAGCAGTTGGCCCCCACTTTGGTGACACCCCGCACCATCCCAACAGAAACAAAGCTGCTTGCCGTACTTCACCTGCTGGCAAGTGGCTCGTTTCAGACAACTGGTGCCCTGGTTGGTGGAATATCACAACCATCATTCTCCGCATTCCTGCCAAAAGTACTGGATGCCATCATTTGCCTGACACCCCTCCATATCTGCTCACCTAACACACTGCAGAAGCAGCAGGAAACAAAACAAGGGTTCTACGCCATCAGTGGCTTCCCACACGTCCTTGGTGCAATCGACTGCACACACGTACGCCTTGTGCCACCTGCTGCAACAGAACACCTCTACCGCAACAGGAAGCACACACATTCAATCAATGTGCAGGCCATAGTCGATCACCAAGGATTGATCAGCAACATTGTGGCAAAATATCCTGGGAGTGTACATGACACATTCATCTTCGTCACTGCACCATCAACCAACACTTCCAGGATGGACGGTATGGCAATGGACTACTTGTTGGTAAGTACAAAAATCCAACTTATATACACACTGCACAGCAACCCCCTAGGACACACAACACATACACCACAATAGCAACACCTAGCCAGGAACACACTGAGGTCCTGACAGCACTAGCCATGTTTCTGAAGTCACCATTAAACCTGTCGCACATTGGAATGTACTCCACAGCTTAATGTGAAGACATTAATGAGTGTGGTTGCCTAAATGTCACCTAGCAAATTGGAAGTGTCACAATAACCTGTACATTAATACATTGCATAAGTCTTAAGGTATGGGATTTCCAGGGTACTTTCATATGAACGTCTTAACTACACTTTCATGTGTTAACTCTGCATGGAACTATCATCTCACCCCCAGTGAAGACACACGGACACCTGTATCACAAGTCACAATGCAAGGGAGGGCACACTGTTATGAAAATAAAAATACAGACTGCTGACAAACGGCTAGCTAACAAACACTTGCTCAGCCAAGGAAAAAACTAAATGCAAAACTTTTACCCTACAAGTATAGGTTGTCACATTAGTACACAAAAGAGTCACAGACAACACAAGACAAATACTGAAATCAAAGGTCTGTACAAGAGTGCTTTCTACATCTAATTGATCCCATTCTGTGTTTCTATTTCAGCTGATCAGGGGTATGGCATCCAGCCTTGGTTAATGACACAATTTGGAAACCCCACTACTGCTGCAGAGCGGGCATACAACGACGCCCATAAGAGGACACGCAGCATTGTTGAGCGGACCTTTGGGATCCTAAAATCAAGGTTCCGCTGCCTTGACATCACTGGCGGTAGCCTACTCTATTCCCCAGAGATGGTCTGTAAGATCATACTCACTTGTGCCATATTGCACAACATTTGTGTAAAAAGGAACATTCCCCTTCTTGAACCAAACCCAGACATGCCTGAAGATGACGAAGAGGAGGATGCTGGCCTGCAACAGGAGGGGGAACAACCAAACACGGCAGCAGGAGTGCGTAGGCGCCAACAGCTTGTAAATATTTTTTTTTCTTAATTTCTAATATCAACACTTATTGCACAATTGTAAATAAACACAGATAACAAACACCACATCATGCTTTGGCCTATTCATTTCTGCCCACCTTTAGTTCGAAATTGCTGAAGAAGAATGTCGTCTCATTGAGCAATAATGCTATAACAATCATGACACCAAAAAAAAACATCACAAATGTATGCACAGAGGGTAGGATGTTACATGATACATTACCATCCACAGAGGCCAACAGGAGTACAAATGTGGCAATTACACATGCCTGATCCAGACACCTGAGACAGTCTCTCACTCAGCCCAAAAATGTAGATCATTTGAAAGTCTCATCACACGTGTTCAGTGACAGGGTGGGACCATCCATGTGTACGTGACCATGTCCTCAATGGCTTCTCTCAAGTTTTTGATATGAACAATACCCAATTGGAACAACATTAGCTGCCACTAACTCATGAGGAGACCTTGAAGTTACAGTGACAACATACACCCAGACAGGTGATAGTGGATCCACATTCCAACACACATGTACACATATGTCATGCAATCAACCAAATATTTGAAAGCAGCCGATCACAGTAGTGTCCCAGTTTGAACCTAGCAGGAAGAATGTAACATGCCACTAAACCAGGTAATGCATAAAGGGCCACATACATCAACAATCTATTTGTCATCAGCACATGAGGAACGCTGAGATTTTGCAAACATAGTCATTGCAAAATGGTATGTCAGATTGCTCCAAATCATCAATAGTGCAAACGTCAAATGGGCAAATGATATGAATTAATGGCTAACAGTGATTCATACCCTATGGCCTTCCATTAGCCTGCTGCTGCAGGTTTTGCATAACAGAATAAATAAAAGCCATGGATACATTAGCAAATCTGGAAGGGCAATGCCTAGGGTGCTGGGGGCCTAAGTCCACCTCTACCGCCCCCCAAATATACAAGAATCATGTACTTGTGAACTAAACACATGCATAAGGCGCATGTGTGGCCTACATGTCAAAAGTCCAACACAAATCAGATACACAAAATCATAATAGGACATGGTTAGCCCCATAAAAAATGTAAGTGACTATTGCACTCCCTGTTTGGACTATAGATAAAAGCATCACCATGATAATTGTGGACACATTTTAGAGAAGGAATACATCATGGTATCCCATCCATCATTTCAAAATAGCCATCAGCAATTACCCAAAATATGTGTACAAATATGGTTAATACATGTTTTAAGGTATCATAAATATTACAGTGTGAATGCCTTCTATACATCCAATAAGGGACATGTGTCATAGCTAACCACAAATGTGTATCACATAGCACCGTTTGGCCATGACAAATTTCCTTCCCCAACTTAAAAAAATGAAGACATAATTTAAAAATGCGTCAAATTTCCACGCATACAGCATGGGCGTCATAATTTTTTCACGTACAGGAGTGCACAGAATGCAGAGTCAAAAAATATGATATGAAAATTGATAAATTAATAAGGTACATGACATGTCCACCATATTGTCCATGTTGCTTCAAATTTCCACGCATACAGCATGGGCGTCATAATTTGTTTACGTACAGGAGTGCACAGAATGCAGAGTCAAAAAATATGATATGAAAATTAATAAATTAATAAGGTACATGACATGTCCACCATATTGTCCATGTTGCTTCACATTTCCACGCATACAGCATGGGCGTCATAATTCTTTCACGTACAGGAGTGCACAGAAAATACAAAAAAATATATGATTGTTTAGGATAGTATAGTATGTGTGTAGGTTAGTAAGTGTTGTCCTGCATGTGTCCTGTCTCATAATGGTGGGTGGGGGGTTGATGTTTAGATCGTTTCGTTATATGTGTAGAGTAAGTTTAGCTTAGGTTAGTTAGGGACAGTTGTGGGTTAGTAGTAGTCAGGTTAGATTAGTGTAGGTATTACTTTTCCCTTAGTTGCCTCTTGTGTCAATAAATAGTAAAAATATGTAGTTAACCCTTTACATGATGCGTTAGGTGCTACTTTATCATGGCTTTGACATCAGTGTAGGTGAATGTTTTTGTATGACATTAGTGTCCTATGCTAGCCATCCCCAGAAAATGGAGGTTTAACATGCCAGCTACCCCTGTGATAACTTGGTAAGTATCCACCATTTGGGAGACCCACCATTGGTAGTTTGCATTGATCACCAAGGTTTTGTGTTGGTGAGTATGTATTCTACTTCACAAAGTGTGCTTCCAGACTTGTTATTGTGGGTAATTTCATAGGTCAGACTGCAGTGTGATGTTCAGGGAGATCATTGTAGATGAGGTGTTGTTAACACTCTTGTCTTGTTGCCTTCATTGCTGACCTACATCATGTGTGTGCTAATTCTGCATGACTTTCCTTCATGGAAGTACACTCAGAAAGTGTGATTGATGCAGTGTTTTTTGTTTATGTTTGCTTACATTTTGCAGCATAATTTCATGTTTTAGTATTGCATGGTGCCTTCATATCTCAGCCACCATTAGTATACTAGAATTGCTATAGATGGTGCATCATTCTGTCCAACACAGCATGATTGTGTGTGGTTACTCCCTTCATCAGTTATTCTCCTCAGTATGGTAAGGCCATGATGCAATCCTGGCCACTGCACAGATGTATCAGAATACATGATGTCAGGACAGTTGTATTGACAAGCTACATGGTTGCCACACAGGCACTTTGGAGTTAGGAACTGCACAGTTGAAGTGTGAAATAACACAGAGACATATTAGGTGTGCAAGTGCTATTTATTTATAGGTGCTGTAGTGCAAAATGTCCATTGTCCATGATTGCTGGGTCCGTTCTGGTGCATTCTTACATAGTGATCCTACAGAAGGGGTGTGGATGATGCTCCTGACATGCTGGGGTGATGTCACAGACAGTGCAGAGGGACAGGAATTGGCAAATAGTAGGAGAGAGACATTCACTGCCAATGCTGACAAGTCATACAGTGGATTGGAGAACAGTCATTGAGTGTAGTTGTAGTGAGACTGGCATTTGTCAAAACGTAGGATCTTGGTCAAAGTAGGCCATGGTGCAGGGACTAGTGCTTCCGGGTACTCTTCTGTGAGAATGTGATCTGTTCCATGTCTTCTTCTTCTGATGTGTGTGTTGCCTGGTTTGTCCTTGTTGTTGTTGGTTGTGAAGGGGCAACACACACCTCAGTGTTAGAAGACGTGGAGTCAGACATCCCGGGGGCTGCTCCCAGTGGAGTTATTAAGGGCAGTACTGCAGCAAGGAGGGCCTGCTGGTTTTTGAGAATGGCAGCCACATCACGATGGTAGGCAGCCAGGTCGGCCCTGAGTGGTTCAATGTTGCATTCGTGCACACGTTGACTGGATTGCAGTTGTAGGTGTTGTGTCAACTGGATGACAGCTGTGCTGATTTCCTTCAGTGTTTTGGCAAGTTCCTGCAAGAGAGATGTTCGGGCTTCCGTAGCAGCTGCCTGATCTGCAAATGACGTCATGCACGAACGCACCCCCTCAAGGCTGGCTGCCATGTTTTGCATCCCCACCCGCACCTCCTTGGCCAGCTCCCGCTGTACCCCAACTACAGTTCTTTCAAAGCTGGTGCCAGTGTCGTCGGAGTCCTCAGCTGTGTTGGAGCTGGCAGGTCTCACAATTGGGGTGGTGGGTGGTTCTTCTGTGATGGCTGCTTCTTCTGTGCTCCTCCTTGTGACTGAAGGTGGGGTCTGGAGGGTTTCAAGGACCTTTTGGATGGTCTCCTGGGAAATATTTATGGGCTCATCATCCATGTCATCAGGGAAATCAGGGACAGGCATATCAGCAGGAGATCCATGTTCCTCTGCAATGAAACAGGGTACAATTAGTGTGTCTGTGTTGTGACAATTTTGCCATAAGATGCAAGCCTTTGGATGACTTAACTTTGTGCTCTGGTTTGGTATTGGTATCTGCTGTCCTTCATATGGGCATTGTTATAGGCCTATGGCCCACCTGTGTGTCACATGTATGATATTGAGTTATCAGACTTGTCTGCCTAATTGCCTCTAGGTGTTGCTTTGTCCAAATTTGGGAATACCATCTTTTTGTCCTACTCGTCCCTCCGTGTATATCTATTCTTATGGAGAGACATTTTGTTGCGTGGGCTCTCATTATCCTACATGAGATTACTGGATTTCTAGGCAGCAGGATAGCTAATGGTGTGGGGGACTGAGTCTGACCCACTTGTAAATAACTCTGTCACCCTAATTCTTTCTTTTTGCTCTGGCTAACTAGCAGTGCCTCATGTCTCCCACGGCAAAGAAATGATTAGACAGCCGAGCGCATGACATCTTTGAAACTTCTCCAGGAAGTCGTGGTCACTCAGATCCAAACCAATTCTCTCTTTTCTAGTATGATCTCATATACAAATGACAAAGACCATATTGGTTTTATATGATGATTTCATAAAACAACTGACTTTTAGATAATTAGGTGAGAGCCACAAAAACCCAAACAATACAACATGGTAGAATTGAAATAGTCACCAGGAGTGTAAAACATTTGAACAAAGCTATCATGGTGCCTAACTGTTTCTACTCTCCCTCTGCTTGTTCTATTTAGAGAACAGCATGTTAAGCTTCGAGCTTGCCTGTCTGAATCACTGGGGAGACATCAGCCCTCATATCTGAGCAATTGTCTGTGATCTGGTTCAGCATCTGCAGCAGGCAGGCAGCGTCTAGTTGTGGTTCTCTGTTCGGAAACTCCCTCTTGCGTGTATTGGGACAAGGAAGTGATTTTATAACTAACATGTCATCGTGATTACAAAGTGTCCCTACGCAGGAACGCCAAATCTGAACTCCTACCACGTCTATCGGCAATGTACCAGACTGTATCCTTGACTGGAGCACAGAGTGAATATGTTCTGGAGAACTGCAGTGCTGAAATAGGCAAAACAGTCTGATATGACTAAAAAACAACACCGTAGAACTGGCTATTTACAAAATTACTGATACGAAGCCTAATAAATAGCATTTAGTGCAAAGTGCACAGAGGCTCTAAGCTGTTAGCAAATGAGTAAAAGTACATTCAGGGCAAGGTGCACAAAGGCATAAAGCCTGAAGCTAATGCGCAAAGTATATGTAAAACTTACCACACTACACTTTGACTGGCTGTGGGTGTTGTGAATGCCCTGGCAGCACACTTGCCTCTCAGGACCTGCCCCAAACACTTGTTATTCACATTGACCTAAATGTACATGTTATGTGGCATATCCTATGCATGGCAATGTTAGGATGTGGTGTGGATGTAAACATTGCTGATGTTTCGAGATGATGTTGGGTAATGTGTGTTTAATTGGATTGCCCTGTTTATCGTATCAAGGTCCTATTTGGTTCTCAGAATGTGCAGGTGTGTTTCAGTGACCAGTTGCATGTGTCCCCTCCTCAATGTTGTTGTCTGAGCAGTATGACATTAGTAATGTTGCCTTGTTAGCCAGGCACGTGAGGGACCCTGACGTATGCAGCATGTGTGTGTCCTTAGTGCTGTGTGGCTCCTATTGCTATTTAATTTGGCTGATGTATGTGTCAAGTATGGACATTGGCATTTGAGAGTACTGGTGCCTTTGTCTTATTTCTAGAAATAGTTGCAGATGTCATCCTCACCCCCTAATTTTGGTATGTATGTTCCATGGGGAGGTTCCTGCCATTTGCTACTATAGCTGCACAGAGATCAGAGGTGTTATTGTCAACTGTTGTCGCAGTTACATTGCAGTTGTTGTTTTGGCTACTGGATTACAGATGGGGACCTAGTTTATGTAGGATACATTTTGACTGACGAGTGCCTGGATCTAAGTTTGACGTAGTGGCCTTCCCACCTGTCGCTGCCTTCCCTTGGCTCCATTGTTGTAATTACAGGATGGCCCAATGGGACTGTTGTTGGTGCTGTATTTTGTCATGCCCCAGCTTCAGTCTGTGCTGGCCATGCCCCCCTGCCGTGCCCCTTTACCCATGCCACTTCATATATATGCTGAGTTACATGCATTGTGTAGTAGGTATTCCCCCCCCCCCGGTTGCAGTTATCATTAGTGTATTATGATTCCCCATGCGACTTACCCTGCATGTGCGTTGTGTTGTGGTAGTCTGCGCTGTCCTGTCCTTGAATCCCTGTGACGATCTCCTCAGGGATGACGGCTGCGACCATCTCCTACATGTGGTCCAGGGCCTCCTGGTGTGCTGGACTCCCCCCTCCAGTCTGCAGTGCTGCCTTCCTGTTCCTGGCCATTTTTTCTTTTGTCCTACGTTTGCAGTCATGCCAGCGTTTCTTACACTCGGTGACTGTTCTGCGTTCTTCAGCCACACTGTTGATCTTGTCCACAATTTATTTCCATATGGCCTCTCTCCTACTGATAGGCAATTTAGAGGTGATGAACAATTGTGCTGGTGTTCCGTCACCTCTTTAACCAGGATTTCCTGCTCCTCTGCACTGAAGCAACACTTTCTTTTTTTTCTGAAAATGGCCTGGTTCCTGTATGGATCATCCTGGCTGGTTCCTGGTCTGCTGTCATCTTCCTGGGGTCTGTTGTGGCATCTGGGATCCATTTTGGCTCTCCTCTGCTGAAAGGGCAGTTTTCGCTGGTAAATTTGACGCAATTGCGTCAAAATAAACAGCGCTTTCCGGGTTGCGCTGTCGTAAATCGACCCACAGTCATTTGCGTCGCGTTAACGTTGGTTTCCTTTACGACTTGACGCCGCTGTGTGCGTCACGAAATAATGACTCCCACCTGTTGGTTGCACCGCCGTGCGTCAAAGTATAAATTTGACGCCCGCATGGCGCATCGAAATGGCGTTAGCCGGCGCAAATTTTTTTGACGCAAAACTGCGTTAGCGCAGTTTTGCGTCAAAAAGTATAAATATGGCCGTAGGTTTCCCAAAAGAGATTTTGACTGAGCAAGGAACTCCATTCATGTCCAATTTAATGGCACAGATCTGTCAGATCCTGAGTGTCAAACAAATAAAAACCTCTGTATACCATCCACAAACAGATAGTCTTGTAAAAAGGTACAAACGTACCCTTAAGACCTTGTTGAAAAAGAACATTTCTGAGTCCGGGAGGGATTGGGATAAAAAAACTACCCCTAATCCTCTACGCTGTAAGAACACATGTTTAGGCTTCTACAGGCCACAGCCCCTTTGAGTTGGCTTTTGGATGCCAACCAAGGCCCCTTCTTGATATGGCTGCCGAACTATGGGAAGAAGAGGGAGGCGGGAGACAGCTATTAGAGTATACCCAACAACTAAAATCCCAACTACAGACAGCCTGGGAAGATGTCCGCACACATATGGAGAAGGCCCAAAAAAACCAGAAACACTATTGTGATCGAGGTACAAAGTTAAGGCAGCTACAACCAGGTGACAAGGTCCTCATCCTGATCTCTAGTTCAGACAACAAACTGCTTGCTAGATGGCAGGGCCCACATAGGGTAGTGAAGGCAGTAACCCCTGTTACTTATCTAGTCGAGCGGTCGCCAGATTCTAGAAAGACACAAATGTATCTTATAAATCTGTTAAAAAAATGGGAAGACCCCGAAACAACACAGTCGGCGGTAGCCACGGGGTTCCTGGTAACCCCAACCAAAACCTTAGAAATAAGGCTATGCCCTACTTCGCAAAGTCCGGAGCATGACAAACCCCAAGTCAGTTCTTCTTTACGGCCCCACCAGCGAATACAACTCAACACCCTACTCCAACAACACAAAAGATTTTTCTCCTCAAAACCTGGAAGAACTGGTCTAACCCAACGCCATATAAGAACACCAACTGGAAAGGTAGTGCGTCTTCGACCATACCGTATCCCAGAAGCTCGGAAACACTTAGTAGAGCAAGAAGTAGAGAAAATGTTACAGATGGGAGTAATCGAACCTTTGGTAAGTCAGTGGTGTTCCCCGATCGTCCTAGTGCAAAAGCCAGATGGCTCGGTTCGGTTTTGTATTGATTTTAGACAGCTAAACGCAATATCTTATTTCGACATCTACCCTATCCCTCGGATGGATAAATTGTTAGAGAAATTAGGTAAAGCCCGTTACTTGTCCACTTTGGAACTGACTAAGGGATACTGGCAGATACCATTGGCCCTTGAAGATCGGGAGAAAACAGCCTTCTCCACGCCTTCGGGTCTGTACCATTTCAACGTACTCCCATTTGGACCACACGGGGCCCCACCACCTTTCAGAGACTTATGGGCCCACTTTTGAGACCTCATTATGGATATGCTGGTGCCTATTTAGATGACATCATGGTCTATAGCGAATCCTGGGAGGAGCACCTCATACACCTCGATAAAGTATTCCACCTGCTATATGACGCCGGCCTCACAGCCAACCCTTCCAAATGTCACCTTGCTTACAATGACATAGGGGGTCATTCTGACCCCGGCGGTAAAAGGCGCTTACCGCCGGTCAGAAGACCGCCATAATACCGCCGCAGCCGCGGTAAGCCGCCACGGTCATTCTGACCCACAACTGCCAAACCTCCAAAAATCCGACCTCCACTGCAGTCCGCCACATCAGCGGCCAGTGGTAAACTGGAGATGACCAAACCTCCACCGCCACGCCAACAGGAATACGCCCATGCCATTATGACCCACGAATCCACGCGGCGGTCATTCAAACGCGGTATTCCATTGGCGGTACACACCGCCGCGGTCAAAATACACACACAGCACCAACACACAGCCACATTGGACAATTTGAAATACACACACATGAGACACATACACACACCACTCCCACACATCCAATCAACTATAAAACACACACCCACATCACCCACAAATCCCTACAACCACAAATCAGAGACGAAGGAGAGAGAGACACACCATAGAATAGATAGCTACATCACACAGAGGCACACTACACCATCACCCACACCACATATACGCACAAAGCACCACACACCAACACACGCATCACCACATACACCACCCCACACCTCATCCACACCACCCCATGGCACCCCAAAGACATCCACGGTTTTCGGACCAAGAACTCCGGGTCATGGTGGAGGAAATTATAAGAGTAGAACCCCAGCTCTTCGGCACACAGGTGCAGCACACCACTATAGCCAGGAAGGCGGAGCTATGGCAGCGGATCGTAGACAGGGTCAACGCGGTGGGACAGCATCCCAGAAATCGGGAGGACAACGCTGGAACGGCCTACGGGGGAAGGTGCGCTTGATGGTGTCAAGGCACAACATCGCAGTGCAGAAGACTGGCGGCGGACCCCCACCCACCCCACCCAAATTCACTGCATGGGAGCAAGAGGTCTTGAACATCCTGCATCCTGAGGGCCTCGCTGGAGTAGCCGGAGGAATGGACTCTGGTAAGTCCAATCTCAACTACTACATCCCCCCCACCCCACCAGCATGCCAACCCACACCCCCACCCTCACCCCCAACCCCCATCACACATCCTCCCTGAGAATGTCTCACCAGCACAACCCACCCAACCCAACACCAACCCCTGAATGCCACCACAAACCATGGACACCCATCACCTAAGCATGACCACTGCACAAATCCCCCCCCCCCCAAACCACCCTCACAACTCCTCCCACAAGGGAATGCCAGCACTGGGGGACAAGGGCACACACAAATCGCACGCCATGGCACACACAAAACCAATAACCATACTCTTTTACCCCTGCAGGACCCGAACGCCAACACACCGCTCAGGAGGGTCCAGAAATGTCCATCCCACCCCCGGAACAGGCCCCCAGTGATGACAGCAGCTCTGTCGACCTGGAACCTGATGACCAGCCCGGACCATCGGGGACCTCTGGGCAGTGGGTTCCCCACACACAGACACAGGCCACAGCAGACCCAACCCCCTCTGGGAACACCAGCACAGCTCCCACCCAGCGGGCCCATGCCTCTGTCTCTAGGACAGGTCAATCAGCGGTGTGTCCGCCACTACAGGGCACCCAGGCTGACCCACCACCCCAACAACAACAGGGACCTGGGGGCAGTGGTAGTGGGCACACCGTCCAGGGGCAGAGGCCCGGGGAAACAGGGCAACTCGGAGGGCAGCTGTGCGACAGGGGGGGGAGGAGAGGCCCAGGGAACCCACTCTCCAAGAGGCCCTCACCACCATCATGGGAGCGTACCACCACTCCCAAGAGACGATGGCGACGGTACTGGCCAGGTTCCAGGAGATCCAGGCACAGCAGGAGGAACGCTACATGGGGTTCAGAGACGAACTCAGGAACATCGGGACCACA
Organism: Pleurodeles waltl; assembly: GCF_031143425.1. Lineage (NCBI taxonomy): Eukaryota > Metazoa > Chordata > Amphibia > Caudata > Salamandridae > Pleurodeles > Pleurodeles waltl. Next base: position 1,174,057,715 of record NC_090439.1, read on the forward strand.
ATGGGGACCATCGTCCTGGCCCTCAACCGGATAGAAAACACATTGCGGGACCATGTGGCACCACACAGGGCCCCTGTCACTAGCCAGGACCAGGAACAGCCTTCCACCTCCGCCGGCGCTAGTGGACAGGAGGCCCCCACACAACGACAGGCCACCAGAACACCACCTCCTGCTGAAGAACAACCACCCCGCAAGAGGAGCCTGAGATAAAAAAAAAGACAGAGTAGGATGCCAAGACCCCCGCCAGCATGAGATACCCCCTGAAGCCATCCCACTGTCCCACATTGCCACCCTGTCCAACCTTGAACTGCCCCTGCTCCATCCTTCCACAGGCATATGGACAATGCACCTATGAGACTGAGAACTGGACTCTGCCATGGACATTACTACACCCCCACCCATCACCGTTTTACTATCATGTACCAATATCTAGCACTAAAAATAAATCACTCATTGCACAGAAATCAGTTTGGAGTCATGCTGTATTCTTAACAAATGTATTACACATTACAGTTCAATATATGTTATGTCAATTAGTGATGACAACATACCAATGTCAAGACGCTGTATTTCATGGGCAAACCAAGCAGACGTCACGCACTGAGTCATACAGCACTGAGAAGGGAAGGGAAAATCAATATTCAGTTAAAAAGAACTGGGGGGAAATACAGAAAGTAGAGATGCAGGAGGCTCTAAGTAAAAGTGAAATGACGTGGGTGATTCTTACCTGTGGGCTACTGAAAATACTGTTGTATAACAGTTTCCCTGTTGTCTGTGTTCTCCCCGTCGTCTTCCTCCTCTTCACTCTCCACAGGCTCCACAGCTTCTACAACATCACCATCTGGACCATCCTCCTGCAGGAAAGGCACCTGGCGTCGCAATGCTAGATTGTGCAGCATACAGCAGGCCACGATGATATGGCACACCTTCTTTGGTGAGTACATGAGGGATCCACCTGTCATATGCAGGCACCTAAACTTGGCCTTCAGGAGGCCGAAGGTCCTTTCTATGATCCTCCTGGTTCGCCCATGGGCCTCATTGTACCGTTCCTCTGCCCTGGTCCGGGGATTCCTCACTGGGGTCAGTAGCCACGGCAGGTTGGGGTAACCAGAGTCACCTATTAGCCACACACGTTGTCTCTGTAGCTGTTCCATCACATAGGGGATGCTGCTAGTACGCATAATATAGGCGTCATGCACTGACCCAGGGAACTTGGCATTTACATGGGAGATGTACTGGTCTGCCAAATAGACCACCTGCACATTCATAGAATGGTAATTTTTCCTGTTTCTGTACACCTGCTCATCATCATTTGGGGGTACTAAAGCCACATGGGTCCCATCAATGGCACCAATGATGTTGGGGATATGTCCAAGGGCATAGAAATCAGCCTTCACTGTAGGCAAATCACCCTCCTCTTGGAAAATAATGTAACTCCGCATGAGTTTCATCAGGGCAGACAACACTCTGGACAAAATCTTTGAAAACATAGGCTGAGACATTCCAGATGACATGGCCACTGTTGTCTGGAATGAGCCACTTGCCAAAAAATGGAGGACAGACAGAACCTGCACTAGAGGGGGAATTCCTGTGGGTTGGCGGATGGGGGACATCAGGGCTGGCTCCAGCTGGGCACACAGCTCATGTATAGTGGCTCGGTCAAGTCGGTATCGGAGTATAATATGGCGTTCTTCCATTGTCGACAGGTCCACCAGCGGTCGGTACACGCGAGGATTCATCCTTCTCATCGCAAGTCCCAGCGGACGGTGCCTAGGAAGGACAATATGGAGCACAGAGTCAATCAACTCACAGGTACGTTCACCACAGCTTGCACAGCACACGATTATGTATGTATTGCAATGCTTGTATGTGTGGCAATGCAAGGCCTAGGCCTGTGTGGCGCAGTTGAAATCAAGCCATGTGGGTCCTTGAAATGGCGGCTGCCTGACCTGTGAAGTGTGACAATGGGATGTGAGGTCACTGCGCTGGCGTGGCACACCGTGGCGGTAGGCGGCCGAAGACCGCTGTGCGAAGACGCATTGGTTAACAATGATCCCTATGGGTTTCATGAGCCAATGACGATGTGCGCCGGCGGTCGCGGGACGCACCGTCGCGGGACGCACTGCCGCGGTACGCACCGCCACAGACGTGATCGCCATTTTCTATCTGCTTAATCACTCGAGACCTGATCATCCACAGGAGAGGACCTATACTGCAAGTGCTGCTGTGACCTCGGTCTGGAAGAGACAATGGCTCAAGCGACTGGGGAAAGGGCCCCTGCCTTCACTTCTGAAGAGTTGGAGAAACTAGTGGATGGGGTCCTCCCCCAGTATGCGCTACTCTACGGTCCTCCAGACCAACAGATAAGTACACAGGGTGCACGTCGAATGGGCAATGCATGTGTTGAGTGGGGTGGATATAAGAATTTAGGGGGGGAGAGAATGACGAGTGCAAGGCATGACAGATGAGCGAATGTGCCACATGGCAAGGTTGGGGAGGGGGGGCCAATCACATCTAACAAGCCGAAATTTTATGATATTTCCTTTCCCACCCTGTACATGTCAAATAGGTCAGCGCCCATCAGAAAGTCGATATTTGGCGTGCCATCGCCAAGGAAGTCCGGACCATGGGGGTCTACAACAGACGGGGCACCCACTGCCGCAAGAGGTGGGAGGACATCCGCCGCGGAACCAGGAAGACCGCTGAGTCACTGCTGGGGATGGCCTCCCAACCTAGGAGGGGTGCCAGTCGTACCCTGACCCCCCTGATGTCCCGGATCCTGGCGGTGGCCTACCCTGATTTGGATGGGCGCGTGACGACATCACAGCAGACACAAGGGGGTGAGTACCAGTTAATTCAGCCATTTTAACGCGCAGTGGAGGTGCCTGGGTGGGGGAGGAGGGCTGTGGGTGACATTAGGCCAGGGCGCTTTCTGTAGTGTAGTCCTCTCCTTTAACCATGGCCCTGTGCCCCCGCCCCCACCTCTGTAGGGTGACAAGTACAGCTATCCATGGTCCAGCATCACCCATGTGCGCTTTTGTTGACCCGAGATCTGTAGGCCTGGTCACAAGTACTGAGTAGTGTACCCCGTTAGCGCGGCTTAGTGCATGAGGCTCCTGTGTCTGTCCTCTCCGCCAACGGTGTTGACAATGCATGCACTCAACCTGTTTTTTTTCTCCCCCCACCCTTTTTCTTTATCTACTTTTCCATGTGTGAATTAGCATCATCAGGCGGAGGAGATTTGGCACCGGAGCAGGAGGGAGCTGCGACTCACAAGGCCCCGGTGGCCCATGGCACAGACACCGAGGGCACCAGTAATACAGAGGGCGAGGGGAGCTTCACAACGGGGACCCGTGGTGAGACCAGCGACACCGACACGTCCTCGGATGGGAGCTCCCTAGCGGTGGTGGCAAAATCCGTGCCCCCCGCCTCTACAGGTACAGCCGCCACCCAGCGCACCAGCTCCGCCCTCCCAGCAGCCCCTCATCCTACGCTCCGTGCCCGCTCTCCCAAGAAGGCGGGCATCTCCTTCGCCCCAGGCACCTCAGCCCCTGCCCCTGTTACCCCTGCTGCCCTCAGTGAGGAGGTCATTGACCTCCTACAGACCATCATTGTTGGGCAGTCTACCCTTTTGAATGCCATCCAGGGTGTGGAGAGGGAGGTGCATCGTAGCAATGCATACCTGGAGGGCATTCATTCGGGTCAGGCTGCCCATCAACGATCGTTCAATTCTCTGGCCTCAGCACTGACGGCAGCCATTATCCCTGTCTCCAGTCTCCCTCTTCTAACTGCCTCCACCCTGTCTCTGTCTCTTGTTCCTCAGCCTATCCCATCCACACCATCAGACCAGCCTGCACACACCTCAACACCCAAGGGCAGCTCACACAGACATAAGCACCACAAAACACACAAACACTCACCCAAGCAACACACAGAAGCAGACATGCCAACAGTCACTACCACCTCTGTGTCCCCCTCCTCCTCGTCTACCTCCTCCCTCCCTGTGACGTCTACACTCACACCTGCATCCACACCACCAACAGCCAGTACTTCCATTACCTGCACACCCTCCAGTACAGTCCGCACACTTGCTGTCACCACTCCCACTGCCATTTACACGTCCCCTGTGTCCTCTCCCACTGTGTCTGTCACCCCCTCTTCCAAGACACACAAACGCAGGCAGACACCCAAACAACATCCATCCACCTCACGACAGCCTACGTCACAATCACCTGCACCCAAAGACAGCACACCTGACACTCCTACAACCACATCCTCTTCCTCCAATCCCATCACCACTACTCCGACCCTTTACCTTGGTCCAAAAAAGGTTTACCTATCCAATCTTAACCTCTTTCCCTCCCCTGACCCACCCCCTCCATCTGCTAAGAGTCCCAAGAGCACCTCAGCCACCACCAGCCCAGCTTCGAGTGTCAGTGTTGTGCATGGGTTCTGGAGTCCACCCTTTGGCAGCAGTGACACATCTGTCAGCAGCAAGGGGACAGCCAGCCCCCCCCCTGGCAAGAGGACCCGGAAACTCAAGGGCCGCCGTGAGAAGACGGACACGGCTGCCCCCAAGGACCAAAGTTCAGCCACTTCACCTGCCACAACATCCAGGGGAGGCAAGGCCCAGAGACCTACATCTAAGGAGCGAAAGGGCAGCAGGTTGGAGAAGTCAGCCAGCAGGAGCGCGGAGCAGGAGGGCCCCACAAGCCCCATCCCGGGTGTAAGGGAGGACACCCAAGGGGCCAGGACTCCGTCACCGAAGGGTCCAGCAACTGCACGGTCGGAGGGCGACTGAGCAGGGAGGCCTGGTCTGGCTCCCTTGGATTAACCGTGCAGAAGAACACCGCTGAACAGGGCGCCGCCGTGCAGAAGAGCACCGCTGAACAGGGCCCCGCCGTGCAGAAGAGCACCGCTGAACAGGGCCTGCCGTGCAGAAGAGCACCGCTGAACAGGGCACCGCCGTCTCAAGCACCGCTCTGCTGGGCCCTTCCTGTCAAGCACCGCTGAACAGGGCACCGCCGTCTCAAGCACCGCTCCGCTGGACCCTTCCTGTTAAGCACCGCTCGGCTGGGCCCTTCCTCTCAAGCACCGCTCCACTGGGCCCTTCCTGTCAAGCACCGCTCCGCTGGGCCCTTCCTGTCAAGCACCGCTCCGCTGGCCCTTCCTCTCAAGCACCGCTCCGCTGGGACCTTCCTGTCAAGCACCGCTCCTCTGGCCCCCGCCGTCTCAAGCACCGCTGGCCCAATGACAGTGCCGGTTCTGTGTCGACCTACTGTTCACGGTTCACTGTGCCCACCATGCCTCCTCCATGACCAGTGGTCTCTGTAATCCACCTGATGGACTGTGGGCAAGCCACCCACTGTAGAGACTTGAGAGACTGTGGCTTTGCACTCCCCAGGATGGCACAGTGGGCATGGTGGCCCCTTCGTGGATCTGGCGTCGTGGACTCATCCGGCTGAGGTGCCCCCCCTTCCCTTCCCCCTGAGGTGCCTGTAGTTTTGTCATCAGATGCCCCTGCAGTGTTCTCTCCAAAGGACTCAGGTCTCCTGTGTGGGCTTTGCCTTTGTGTTAATAGACTTTGGCCCACGGACACTTGGTAGATCGTTCAATGTGCAGGACTAATTGCCTCGGTGGCTCGATTGCACCAAATATTTACTTTATTGTTTCATATTGATGATGATATTTTACCATGACTTCTGAGAGGCTATTTTTTACATAAATTTTATTTCTCACTTTGATAATGTCTTTTCATTATTCCGGGGGGTTTGGGTGGTGTCACTGTGACTTGTTGCTCTGCATTGGTGTGTAGATAGTTGAGGGGGGGGGGGTTGGGGGTCGCATATGTGTGTGCCCGTGGCCTTTCGTCCTCCCCCCTCCCCTGTGTAGTAGGTGCAGTACTCACCGTTGTCGTCTGCGCCGGCGTTCGTACTCGTGGTAGATGAGCAGGTAGACGAGAGCAGGTAGGATGTTTAATTTGGGTTCCATGCTGTCCTCCTTCCTCGTGGAGTGCGTAGAGGTGGGCGTTTGCCCGTTCGTAGTCTGTTTCCGCCGTGTTTTTATCGGCGGCGCTCCCGCCCCGGAAAAGGTGGCGGATTGGTGGGTCGTGATAGTGTGGGCGGTACATTGTCTGCCGCCTGGCTGTTGGCGGTGACCGCCGCGCTGTTTGTTTGTGCCGCCGTGGCGGTCGGAGTGTTAAAGTGGCGGGCTGTGTTGGCGGTTCCCGCCAGGGTCAGAATTACATTTTTTGGACCGCCGGCCTGTTGGCGGGTTGGCCGCCGCTTTATCACCGACCGCCAGGGTTAGAATCACCCCCATAGTGTTTCTCGGGTATCACATAGGACAGTGACAAATTAAGCCTCAGAGAAACAAGATTGAAGCTATCCTACAAGTATCTGCCCCTTCCACCAAAAGGGAACTCCGCTCCTTCTTCAGACTAGTACGATATTATAGGAGATTCATACCCAATTACTCCACCCTAGCTGCCCCGCTGACTGATCTGTTACGGAAGGGTCAACCAACAAGGATATCAACCTTAACCCAGGCTCAGCTACATAGTTATCATACGCTAAAGTGATGTCTCACCACCGAACCCGTACTGCGCTGCCCTGATTTCTCAAAGCCTTTCCATCTCCAGACTGACACTTCCGATGTGGGTATAGGGGCTGTCCTCTTTCAGGAGGACGACTCAGACAACAGTCACCCCATTGTGTTTATCAGTCGGAAACTCCTACCCCGAGAACAGGAGTATCCTACCATTGAGAGGGAATGTCTGGCCATCAAATGGGCGATCGAAAACCTTCAGTACTACCTTCTAGGGCACCCCTTTACTTTGTATACCGACCATGCTCCCCATACTTTGTTGTCCCGACACAAGAACACCAATTCCCGCTTCCTAAATTGGCTCATGGAACTTCAACCCTTTTCTTTTCAGATGCAACACATCCCAGGAGAACAACAGCGTAAAGTAGATTATCTGTCTCGATATCCCATGGCTCGGAACTCCAACAGTCCCTCGCTAGGGAAGGGATGTGTAACCGGGTGGTTCCCTCCCCGGCTACGCCGCAACAGGAGAACCAGAAGGAGAGGTGCCTCGGAGGGACCGCGCTGATCACCCCGGTAGAGAAAGTCCCGGAAAACCCGGAAGTTCGGGTTTCCCTCAAGACAAAAGAGGGACTAACGACGCGCGCTGCATCGAGAAAGGAAGAATGAGAGCCGCAGGAGGACGGAGAGAAAGAAGACACAGGACTTCAACAGCGCGAGCCAGGAGGATACCGCGACGTGGGCAACAGGAGCCGCGGGAGGCACACAGACCGCCACATCCCTGGAGGGGCGTGGCTAAGGCTGGTACGTTCGTGCCTGCAGACTGGGTATCGGACCCTTTTGGGAAGGGAGGAGGGAGCGCGAGGAGGAAAGGGGTAAAAAGGGGAAGACCCAACGAGGGATGGAGGCATCCTACTGAAGTAATAGGCTCACATTGAGTTGCAAGAGTGTTCTTTCGATAGTTTCTATACATTTTTTTCTCTCTCTTCACTCTCTTCCTTCTTTCTTCGATCCTTCCCTTTCCGTCTTCATAATTCCTGCCTTATTTTCTTCGCCCTGCTTTAGAGGGAAAACGATACAAGAGAAAAACCTGGGGCACCACCCCGTTAATCCACTGCACACCACGTAAAAGGGGAGGAAGGGGACTGTGAAAACAACAGACCCTAGTTGTTTTCTGTATATATATATATATATATATTGCAATACCATAAATTACGAAACCACACTCCAGAGAATGATTAGTTTCAGCTTTATTATTAGTTCCCACACAGAAAGATTCCACACCAACGCATTTCAAGTACAAGAGTCTTGATCACGGTATGTATGTTTTTTTCTGTTTCACCTTTTTATACCCTTAGCCTCTTAGCAGTAATGAGGCATTGTGGGAGTTGAAGTCTCTTTTTTCCTTATATGTTTCAAAATGAAAAATAAAATGAAAGTTTATTTAATATACAAATTGATAACATTATTCAATGACTTCAATTGGCAGCAACATCTTTATACTTAGGTTTCCCAAATGTTTACTTCTATCATTTAGTCTTTAAATTTTAATCTTTACAGTTCTTATTGTGGTTCTATGTACTTGTTAATATCAGCGATCACAAATTTTACTTTTGTTGATTTTCAGCTCTCAGTGGCTATTTTTAATGTTATCTTATTTTCTTGCGATGCGTTTTTCCACTTAGGTTAGGTGGATTCTTTTTTAATTGTCCTTTGATTTTTTTCCATTTCACTAGGTTCTTCTTCCTTTTCTTTTCTTGTTTTTTTATATATCCTTTTTCTTAGTCATTCTCACCCTGCTTACAGATGTACATGAAGTTCTTCATCCATGTTGAGCACAAATGGTATTCTTGTTCGTACCCTTGTAATGAATCTTGATTCCCATCTCCGGATTATTAGTTCTCTGTTTCCTCCTCTTTCATTCTTTTTCATCTGAATGTTGTTGTAGGAGTCTGGCCTGGCTTATAGTGGGTACCTTGTGGCACTTACACCCTGTGCCAGGTCCAGTTATCCTTTATTAGTAGAATAGAGGTGTTTCTAGCAGCTTAGGCTGATGGAAGGTAGCTATGGCAAAGCAGCTTAGGCTGAACTAGGAGACATGCAAAGCTCCTATTATACCACTTATATCATATAGCACAATATCATAAGAAAACACAATACTCAGAGTTACTAAAAAGGAAGGTACTTTATTTTAGTGACAATATGCCAAAGTTATCTCAGAGAATACCCTCACTAGGACGTAAGTAATATACACAAGTTATATGTATGCAAACGCAAAACAGGTAAGTAATAGTAAGAAAAGTAGTGCAAACAATGTAGAATCACAATAGGATGCAATAGGCAAAGATAGGTCTAGGGGCAACACAAACAAAACACTCCAAAAGTGAAATGCGAATCACAAATGGACCCCAGACCTATGGGAAGTTGTAGAGGGTCGCTGGGACTGTAAGAAAACAGTCAGGATGTCCAAAATACCCCACCCCAAGACCCTAGAAAGTAGGAGTAAAGTTACCCTACGACCTCAGAAAGACACAATAGTTGTGATAGGGGGATTCTGCAAGAACCACAAGCACCAGCAAAACACTGGGACCTGAGGACCTGAAAAGGAAAGGGACCAAGTCCAAGAGTCGCAATAGTGTCTGGGGGGTGGGGGGGCAGAAGCCCAGGAAACCCCAGATGAAGGTGCAAAAGGGCTGCCTCTGGGTAGAAGAAGCCGAAGATTCTGATACAACGAAAAGGGCTCAGAACTTTTCCTTTGGATGGAAGATGTCCCACGGCATGCTGGATGTTGCAGAAGTGTTTCCATGCAGAAATACCACAAACAAGCCTTGCTAGTTGCAAGGGTCACGGTAGAGGTTTTTGGGTGCTGCTGGGGACCAGGAAGGACCAGGATGTCGTCCCTTGGAGGAGGAGACAGAGGAGCCACTCAGCAACGCAGAGAGCCTCCGCAGAAGCTGGCAGCACTCGCAGAAGTACCGGAGCAGGCACTTGGAAGTTGTGTGAACTCAGAGTCACAAAAGGAGGGTCCCACGATGTCCGAGTCCAACTCAGAGGGTTGAGCACTGCAGGATGTAGTGCTGGGGACCCAGGCTAAGCTGTGCACAAAGGAATCCTTGGAGAAGTGCACAGAAGCCAGAGCAGCTGCAAATCACGCTGTACACAGGTTTGCTGTCTGGGGTGGGGAGGCAATGACTTACCTCCACCAAATTTGGACAGAAGGGCCACTCAACTGTTGGAGACAATTGGACCCAGAACCTGTGTTCCAGGGACCACGCTTGTCAGGATGAGAGGGGACCCAGAGGACCGGTGATGCAGTCTTTTGGTGCCTGCGTTAGCAGGGGGAGATTCCATCGACCCACGGGAAATTTCTTCTTGGCTTCAAGTGCAGGGTGAAGGCAGACAGCCCTCAGAGCATGTACCACCAGGAAACAGTCGAGAAAGCCGGCAGGATGAGGCGCTACAAGGTTGCTGCTAGTCGTCTTGCTACTTTGTTGCGGTTTTGCAGGCGTCCTGGAGCAGTCAGCGGTCGATCCTTGGCAGAAGTCAAAGATGGAAGTGCAGAGGAACTCTGGTGAGCTCTTGCATTCGTTATCTGAGGAATAGCCCAGAGGAGAGACCCTAAATAGCCAGAAAAGGAGGTTTGGCTACCAAGAAAGGTAAGAACCTATCAGGAGGGGTCTCTGATGTCACCTGCTGGCACTGGCCACTCAGAGCAGTCCAGTGTGCCCCCAACACCTCTGAATCCAAGGTGGCATAGGTCTCGGACGCACTGCAGGAGCTCTGGGCACCTCCCCTGGGAGGTACTGGTCAGGAGAGTGGTCACTCCCCTTTCCTTTGTCCCGTTTCGCACCAGAGAAGGTCTGGGAGATACCTGAACTGGCGTAGACTGGCTTATGCAGAGATGGGCACCATCTGTGCCCATCAAAGCATTTCCAGAGGCATGGGGAGGCTACTCCTCCCCAGCCCTTCACACCTATTTCCAAAGGGAGAGGGTATAACACCTTCTCTCATAGGAAATCCTTTGTTCTGCCATCCTGGGCCGGGGCTGGACAGACCCCACGAGGGCAGAATCCTGTCTGAGGGGTTGGCAGCAGCAGCAGCTGCAGTGGAAACCCCGGAAAGGCTGTTTGGAAGTACCCGGGTTCTGTGCTAGAGACCCAGGGGATCGTGGAATTGTCCCCCCAATACCAGAATGGTATTGGGGTGAAAATTCCATTATCTTAGACATGTTACATGGCCATGTTCGGAGTTACCATTGTGATGCTACACAAAGGTAGTGACCTATGTGCAGTGCACACGTGTAATGGTGTCCCTGCACTCACAAAGTTCAGGGAATTTGCCCTGACCAATGTGGGGCACCTTGGCTAGTGCCAGGGTGCCCACACACTAAGTAGCTAGGCACCTAACCTTCACCAAGTGAGGGTTAGACATATAGGTGACTTATAAGTTACTTATGGGCAGTGAAAAATGGCTGTGAAATAATGTGGACGTTATTTCACTCAGGCTGCAGTGGCAGTCCTGTGTAAGAATTTTCTGAGCTCCCTATGGATGGCAAAAGAAATGCTGCATCCCATAGGGATCTCCTGGAACCCCAATATCCTGGGTACCTAGGTACCATATACTAGAGAATAATAAGGTTGTTCCAGTGTGCCAATCATGATTGGTAAAATTAGTCACTAGCCTGCAGTGACAATTTTAAAAGCAGAGAGAGCATAACCACTGAGGTTCTGGTTAGCAGAGACTCAGTGAGACAGTTAGGCACCACACAGGGAACACATATAGGCCACGAACTTATGAGAACTGGGGTCCTGTCTAGCAGGATCCCAGTGACACATATCAAACATACTGACAACATAGGGTCTTCACTATGAGCACTGAGCCCTGGCTAGCAGGATCCCAGAGAGACAGTAAAAACACCCTGACATATACTGATAAACTGGTCAAAAGTGGGGGTAACAAGGCTAGAAAGAGGCTACCTTCCTACAGTTGGAGATAATGCTTTGCTATTGCATAGCTCGTATCCTTGTTTTGTACTGCTCTTGTATGTTCTAAGATTCGTTTTTTTAGGTTGCATATAGTGCTGCTCACATATTTTTTTCCACACATGCATTCTATGACATATACCACGTAAATGTAAACATTGAAGTTAACACCCTCTTAATGCCCGCTGGAAATGAACTGGTCATGGAAGAATTATATATATATATATATATATATATATATATATATATATATATATATATATATATATATGGATCTTTTTATTTTTAGGTGTTGGGACGACTGGAAAGGCTTAACATGTTTGCATGTCATGGCTGTGTAAAGTCATAATTTAGAAAATTCCAACTTCCAGCAGTCATATCATATCTGAATTTTTGATAGAATGTGCTTTACTGATAAAGTGATCAAAATTGTTTTCGGCGACTTGATAATTGCATTTTAAACATAATCGAGATTTGAGAGTTGTGGGAAATTGCAGTTATGCAGCTGGCATTTTATATCTCAAAACACAAGGGCACCAGAAATCATGATTTTCCATCATGGTAGACTGTTTTTCATCGCAATGTTGGCGAGTTTCTGGGCCTTTTCTGGTTTACATTGCTAAATGAAACTAACCTTTGAATAAATAGATTAATGAATGAATGGATGGATGGGCGGATCGATCGATCTTATACCGCTTGCAGGGACCAGAGTGTGCGGTTAAGACACCTGACCTTTTATTCACAACACCCCCTGTGTGCCCCACAGCAGCGCCCTCCACAGGCGGGCAGGTGATTGAGCAGTCACGGGTCAGTCGCGAGTTCAGCTCCTGTGGAGGTCTCTCCTACAGCTGTGGGCATGAGGTGCCCTGCTGCGGTGGGCATGAGGTGCCCTGCTGCGGTGGGCATGAGGTGCCCTGCTGAGGTGGGCATGAGGTGCTCTGCTGCATGAGGTGCCCTGCTGCGGTGGGCATGAGGTGCCCTGCTGCGTGGGCATGAGGTGCCCTGCTGCGGTGGGCATGAGGTGCCCTGCTGCGGTGGGCATGATGTGCTCTGCTGCATGAGGTGCCCTGCTGAGGTGGGCATGAGGTGCTCTGCTGCGGTGGGCATGAGGTGCCCTGCTGCGGTGGGCATGAGGTGCTCTGCTGCGGTGGGCATGAGGTGCCCTGCTGCGGTGGGCATGAGGTGCCCTGCTGCGGTGGGCACTGCTCCTCTCTCTGGCTCCCACCTGACGAGTACCACCCACCTGCACAACGGAGAGAGAGGGAAGAGAGACTCCCTGGGACGGGAGACACCCCTCGCCGTGCACAGCTGGATACAGAGGGGTCAGAATACAAGGGTGAGATGCGTGCACACCTCCCCTTCTCTTGTGAGCACAGACACGGAAGGATGTCCCTGCGGGGCCTTTGAGTGTACGGACAGCCACTGGAGAGCACCACAGCAAACCCCTCTGACTGTGGGGTGGTGAACCGCAGCTGTAGCGGGGCTGTCACTTTGCCCCAGGGGTGATGAACTGGGTGACACTGAAAGTGAATCCGTTTTTACGGCCTCTGCTGATGGGAGACGACAGGCTCGTGAAGGTTACACGTCATATTCATATGTTATGAATATACATATTCATGTTACAACATTAGATCACAAGGTAAATATTAAGATTATTAAAACATCAGGGTATATACAAGGCGTGCAGCACAAAATACATTTAGCTCCCGCATTTAAAAGATGAAAATAGAAAAGACCCAACAATTCGCCTCATTGTGCAATTAACTGAAATCACATGATCAGGACCGATATTTAATATTTCGATGCATGGACCTGATGTTACCTGTGACAAAAGTCCCGCATTTCCTCCTAAGGCCACTGATCGCAGGCATAACGTGCTCGATGGATTCCTCTTATCCCTGCAGAGGTCGCAGCTTTCGGGTGTTGAACCTACTGAAAGGCAGCCACAGACACAGAGAAAGAGAAGTGACGACCACGGGGTGAAGAGTGAGAAGTACGGACAGAAAAAGTACACATAAGGGAAACAAGAGCGAAAGAGTAAGCGGTGGGGGGCAAAAGAAGGGCAGATACAAAGTGAAAAGGGTGTGAGGGTGCACGATAAGTCGAAAGGGTGTGAGGGTGAAAGGAAAGGTGAAAGTGTGTGAGGGTGAAAGGAAAGGTGACAGTGTGTGAGGGTGAAAGGAAAGGTGAAAGGGTGTGAGGGTGAAAGGAAAGGTGAAAGTGTGTGAGGGTGAAAGCACAGGTGAAAGGGTGTGAGGGTGAAAGGAAAGGTACACGGGGGTGAGGGTGAAAAGAAAGGTGAAAGTGTGTGAGGGTGAAAGCACAGGTGAAAGGGTGTGAGGGTGAAAGGAAAGGTACACGGGTGTGAGAGTGAAAAGAAAGGTGAAAGTGTGTGAAGGTGGAAGGAAAGGTGAAAGGGTCTGAGGCTGAAAGGAGAGGCGAAAGGGTGTAGGGGTGAAAAGACAGGTGAAACGGTGTGAGAATGAAAGGACAGGTGAAAGGGTGTGAGGGTGAAAGGACAGGTGAAAAGGTGTGAGGGTCAAAGGAAAGGTGAAAGTGTGTGAGGGTGAAAGGAAAGGTGAAAGGGTGTGAGGGTGAAAGGAAAGATGAAAGTGTGTGAGGGTGAAAGGAAAAATGAAAGTGTGTGAGGGTGAAAGGAAAGGTAAAAAGGTGGTGAGGGTGAAAGGAAAGGTGAAAGGGTGTGAGGGTGAACGGACAGGTGAAAGGGTTTGAGGGTGAAAGGAAAGGTTAAAGGTGAAAGGAAAGATGACAGTGTGTGAGGGTGAAAGGAAAGATAAAAGGGTGTGAGGGTGAAAGGAAAGGTGAAAGGGTGTGAATTTGAATGGAAAGGTGAAAGTGTGTGAGGGTGAAAGGAAAGGTGAAAATGTGTGCGGGTGAAAGGAAAGGTGAAAGGGTGTGAGGGTGAAAGGACAGGTGAAAGGGTGTGAGGGTGAAAGGAAAGGTGAAAGCATGTGAGGGTGAAAGGAAAGTGTGAAAGGATGTGAGGGTGGAAGGAAAGGTGAAAGGATGTGAGGATGAATGATAAGGTGAGAGGGTGTGGGGTTGAAAGGAAAGGTGAAAGGATGTGAGGGTGAAAGGAAAGGTGAAAGGGTGTGAATTTGAATGGAAAGGTGAAAGTGTGTGAGGGTGAAAGGAAAGGTGAAAATGTGTGCGGGTGAAAGGAAAGGTGAAAGGGTGTGAGGGTGAAAGGACAGGTGAAAGGGTGTGAGGGTGAAAGGAAAGGTGAAAGCATGTGAGGGTGAAAGGAAAGTGTGAAAGGATGTGAGGATGAATCATAAGGTGAGAGGGTGTGAGGGTGAAAGGACAGGTGAAAGGGTGTGAGGGTGAAAGGACAGGTAAACAGCTGTGAGGGTGAAAGGAAAGGAGAAAGAGTGTAAGAATGAAAAGACAAGTGAAATGATGTGAGGGTGAAAAGAAAGGTGAAAGTGTGTGAGGGTGAAAGAAAAGGTGAAGGGGTGTGAGGGTGCAAGATGAGGTGAAAGGATGTGAGGGTGAAAGGAAAGGTGAAAGGGGTGAGGGTGAAAGGAAAGGTGAAAGTGTGTGATGGTGCAAGATAAGTTGAAAGGATGTGAGGGTGAAAGGACAACTGAAAGGGTGTGAGGGTGAAAGGACAGGTGAAAGGGTGTGAGGGGGAAAGAAAAGGTAAAAGGGTGTGAGGGTAAAAGGACAGGTGAATGGGTGTGAGAATGAAAGGACAGGTGAAAGGGTGTGAGGGTGAAAGGACAAGTGAAAGAATGTGAGGTTGAAAGGACAGGGGAAAGTGAGTGAGGGTGAAAGGAAAGGTGAAAGGGTGTAAGGGTGAAAGGAAAGGTGAAAGGGTGTGAGGGTGAAAGGAAAGGTCAAAGGGTGTGAGGGTGAAAGGATATGATGAAAAGGTGAAAGGACAGGGTGAAATGACAGGTGAAAGGATGTGAGGGTGAAAGGACAGGTGGAAGTGTTTGAGGGTGAAAGGAAAGGTGAAAGTGCGTGCGGGTGAAAGGACAGGTGAAAGAGTGTGAGGGTGAAAGGAAAGTGAAAGGGTGTGAGGGTGAAAGGACAGATGAAAGGGTGTGAGGGTGAAAGGAAAGGTGACAGCGTGTGAGGATGAAAGGAAGGGTGAAAGGGTTTGAGGGTGAATGGAAAGGTGAAAGTGTGTTAGGGTGAAAGGAAACGTGAAAATGTGTGCAGGTGAAAGGAAAGGTGAAAGGGTGTGAGGGTGAAAGGACAGGTGAAAGGGTGTGACGGTGAAAGGAAAGGTGAAGGCGTGTGAGGGTGAAAGGAAAGGTGAAAAGCTGTGAGGGTGAAAGGAAAGTTGAAAGGGTGTGAGGGTGAAAGAAAAGGTGAAGGGGTGTGAGGGTGAAAGGACAGGTGAAAAGAGTGAGGGTGAAAGGAAAGGTGAAAGGGTGCGAAAATCAAAGGACAAGTGAAAGGATGTGAGGGTGAAAGGAAAGGTGAAAGTGTGTGAGGGTGAAAGAAAAGGTGAAGGGGTGTGAGGGTGCAGGATGAGGTGAAAGGGTGTGAGGGTGAAAGGAAAGGTGAAAGGATGTGAGGGTGAAAGGTAAGGTAAAAGTGTGTGAGGGTGCAAGATAAGTTGAAGGAATGTGAGGGTGAAAGGACAACTGAAATGGTGTGAGGGTGAAAGGAAGGTGAAAGGGTGTGAGGGTGAAAGAAAAGGTGAAATGGTGTGAGGGTGAAAGGACAGGTGAATGGGTGTGAAAATGAAAGGACAGGTAAAAGGGTGTAAGGGTGAAAGGACAAGTGAAAGGATGTGAGGGTGAAAGGACAGGTGAAAGTGTGTGAGGGTGAAAGGAAAGGTGAAAGGTTGTAAGGGTGAAAGGGCAGGTGAAAGGGTGTGAGGGTGAAAGGAAAGGCGAAAGGGTGTGAGGGTGAAAGGAAAGGTCAAAGGGTGTGAGAATGAAAGGAAAAGTGAAAGGATGTGAGGGTGAAAGGAAAGGTGAAAGTGTGTGAGGGTGAAAGAAAAGGTGAAAGGATATGAGGGTGAAAGGAAAGGTGAAAGGAGGTGAGGGTGAATGATAAGGTGAGAGGGTGTGAGGTTGAAAGAAAAGGTGAAATGGTGTGAGGGTGGAAGGAAAGGTGAAAGGGTGTGAGGGTGATAGAAAGGAGAAAGGGTGTGAGGGTGAAAGGACAGGTGAAAGGTGTGAGGGTGAAAGGAAAGGTATAAGGGTGTGAGAATGAAAGGACAAGTGAAAGGGTGTGAGGGTGAAAGGAAAGGTAAAGAGTGTGTGAGGGTGAATTAAAAGGTGAAGGGGTGTGAGGGTGCAAGATGAGGTGAAAGGATGTGAGGGTGAAAGGAAAGGTGAAAGGGTGTGAGAATGAAAGGAAAGGTGAAGGTGGGTGAGGGTGCAAAATAAGTTGAAAGGATGTGAGGGTGAAAGGACAAGTCAAAGGGTGTGAGGGTGAAAGGACAGCTGAAAGGGTGCTAGGGTGAAAGAAAAGGTGAAAGGGTGTGTTGGTGAAAGGACAGGAGAAAGTGTGTGAGGGTGAAAGGAAAGTCAAAAGGGTGTGAGTGTGAAAGGAAAGGTGAATGGGTGTGAGAATGAAAGGACATGTGAAAGGGTGTGAGGGTCAAAGGACAAGTGAAAGGGTGTGAGGGTGAAAGTGTGTGAGGGTGAAAGGAAAGGTGAAAGCGTGTGAGGGTGAAAGGAAAGGTGAAAGGGGGTGAGGGGGAAAGGATGGGCTGAAAGTGTGTGAGGGTGAAAGGATAGGATGAAAGGGTGAAAGGACAGGGTGAAAGATCAGGTGAAAGGATGTGAGAGTGAAAGGACAGGTGAAAGGGTTTGAGGGTAAAAGGAAAGGTGAAAGGATGTGAGGGTGAAAGGAAAGGTAAAAGGATGTAAGGATGAAAGAAAGATGAAAGGATGTGAGCGTGAAAGGATAGGACTAAAGGGTGAAAGGACAGGGTGAAAGGACAGGTGAAAAAATGTGAGAGTGAAAGGACAGGTGAAAGGGTGTGAGAACGAACAGGCAGGTGAAAGGATGTGAGAGTGAAAGGACAGGTGAAAGGGTGTGAGGGTGAAAGGAAAGGCGAATGTGTGTGAGGGTGCAAGATAAGGTGAAAGGATGTGAGGGTGAAAGGAAAGGTGAAACGGTGTGAGGGTGAAAGGAAAGGTGAAAGGGTGTGAGAGTGAAATATAAGGTGAGAGGGTGTGAGGTTGAAAGGAAAGGTGAAAGGCTGTGAGGGTGAAAGGAAAGGTGAAAGGATGTGAGGGTGAAAGGAAAGGTTAGAGGGTGTGAGAGTGAAAGATAAGGTGAGAGGGTGGGGGTTGAAAGGAAAGGTGAAAGGGTGTGAGGGTGAAAGGAAAGGTGAATGGGTGTGAGAATGAAAGGAAAGGTGAAAGGGTGTGAGGGTCAAAGGACAAGTGAAAGGGTATGAGGGTGAAAGTGTGTGAGGGTAAAAGGAAAGGTGAAAGGGTGTGAGGGTGAAAGGACAGGATAGGATGAAATAGTGTGAGGGTGAATGGTAAGGTCAAACTGTTTGAGGGTGAAAGCATAAGATGAAAGGGTGAAAGGACAGGATGAAAGGTCAGGTGAAAGGATGTGAGAATGAAAGGACAGGTGAAATGGTGTGAGGGTAAAAGGAAAGGTGAGAGGATGTGAGAGTAAAAGGAAAGGTAAAAGGATGTAAGGGTGAAAGGAAAGGTGAAAGGATGTGAGCGTGAAAGGATAGGATGAAAGGGTGAAAGGACAGGTGAAAGGATGTGAGAGTGAAAGGACAGGTGAAAGGTTGTGAGAACGAACGGGCAGGTGAAAGGGTGTGAGGGTGAAAGGACAGGTGAAAGGGTGTGAGGGTGAAAGGAAAGGTGAAATGGTGTGAGGGTGAAAGAAAGGCGAATGTGTGTGAGGGTGCAAGATAAGGTGAAAGGATGTTAGGGTGAAAGGAAAGGTGAATGGGTGTGAGAATGAAAGGACATGTGAAAGGGTGTGATGGTCAAAGGACAAGTGAAAGGGTGTGAGGGTGAAAGTGTGTGAGGGTGAAAGGAAAGGTGAAAGGGTGTGAGGGTGAAAAGAAAGGTGAAAGGGTGTGCGGGTGAAAGGACAGGTGAAAGAGTGTGAGGGTGAAAGGAAAGTGAAAGGGTGTGAGGGTGAAAGGACAGATGAAAGGGTGTGAGGGTGAAAGGAAAGGTGATAGCGTGTGAGGGTGAAAGGAAGGGTGAAAGGGTTTGAGGGTGAATGGAAAGGTGAAAGTGTGTTAGGGTGAAAGGAAACGTGAAAATGTGTGCGGGTGAAAGGAAAGGTGAAAGGGTGTGAGGGTGAAAGGACAGGTGAAAGGGTGTGACGGTGAAAGGAAAGGTGAAGGCGTGTGAGGGTGAAAGGAAAGGTGAAAAGCTGTGAGGGTGAAAGGAAAGTTGAAAGGGTGTTAGGGTGAAAGAAAAGGTGAAGGGGTGTGAGGGGAAAGGACAGGTGAAAAGAGTGAGAGTGAAAGGAAAGGTGAAAGGGTGCGAAAATCAAAGGACAAGTGAAAGGATGTGAGGGTGAAAGGAAAGGTGAAAGTGTGTGAGGGTGAAAGAAAAGGTGAAGGGGTGTGAGGGTGCAGGATGAGGTGAAAGGGTGTGAGGGTGAAAGGAAAGGTGAAAGGTTGTGAGGATGAAAGGGAAGGTAAAAGTGTGTGAGGGTACAAGATAAGTTGAAAGAATGTGAGGGTGAAAGGACAACTGAAATGGTGTGAGGGTGAACGGAAGGTGAATGGGTGTGAGGGTGAAAGAAAAGGTGAAATGGTGTGAGGGTGAAAGGACAGGTGAATGGGTGTGAGAATGAAAGGACAGGTGAAAGGGTGTGAGGGTGAAAGGACAAGTGAAAGGATGTGAGGGTGAAAGCACAGGTGAAAGTGTGTGAGGGTGAAAGGAAAGGTGAAAGGTTGTAAGGGTGAAAGGGCAGGTGAAAGGGTGTGAGGGTGAAAGGATGTGAGGGTGAAAGGAAAGGCGAAAGGGTGTGAGGGTGAATGGAAAGGTCAAAGGGTGTGAGGGTGAAAGTATAGATGAAAGGATGTGAGAGTGATAGGACAGGGGAAAGGGTGTGAGGGTGAATGATAAGGTAAAGAGTGTGTGAGGGTGAATTAAAAGGTGAAGGGGTGTGAGGGTGCAAGATGAGGTGAAAGGATGTGAGGGTGAAAGGAAAGGTGAAAGGGTGTGAGAATGAAAGGAAAGGTGAAAGTGGGTGAGGGTGCAAAATAAGTTGAAAGGATGTGAGGGTGAAAGGACAAGTCAAAGGGTGTGAGGGTGAAAGGACAGCTGAAAGGGTGCTAGGGTGAAAGAAAAGGTGAAAGGGTGTGTTGGTGAAAGGACAGGAGAAAGTGTGTGAGGGTGAAAGGAAAGTCAAAAGGGTGTGAGTGAAAGGAAAGGTGAATGGGTGTGAGAATGAAAGGACATGTGAAAGGGTGTGAGGGTCAAAGGACAAGTGAAAGGGTGTGAGGGTGAAAGTGTGTGAGGGTGAAAGGAAAGGCGAAAGGGTGTGAGGGTGAAAGGAAAGGTGAAAGGGGGAGAGGGGGAAAGGATAGGCTGAAAGAGTGTGAGGGTGAAAGGTAAGGTCAAACAGTGTGAGGGTGAAAGGATAGGATGAAAGGGTGAATGGACAGGGTGAAAGGTCAGGTGAAAGGATGTGAGAGTGAAAGGACAGGTGAAAGTGTTTGAGGGTAAAAGGAAAGGTGAAAGGATGTGAGGGTGAAGGAAAGGTAAAAGGATGTAAGGGTGAAAGAAAGGTGAAAGGATGTGAGCGTGAAAGGATAGGACGAAAGGGTAAAAGGACAGGGTGAAAGGACAGGTGAAAAAATGTGAGAGTGAAAGGACAGGTGAAAGGGTGTGAGAACGAGCAGGCAGGGGAAAGGATGTGAGAGTGAAAGGACAGGTGAAATGGTGTGAGGGTGAAAGGGAAGGTAAAATGGTGTGAGGGTGAAAGGAAAGGTGAATGTGTGTGAGGGTGCAAGATAAGGTGAAAGGATGTGAGGGTGAAAGGAAAGGTGAAACGATGTGAGGGTGAAAGCAAAGGTGAAAGGGTGTGAGAGTGAAATATAAGGTGAGAGGGTGTGAGGTTGAAAGGAAAGGTGAAAGGCTGTGAGGGTGAAAGATAAGGTGAGAGGGTGTGAGGTTGAAAGGAAAGGTGAAAGGGTGTGAGGGAGAAAGGAAAGGTGAATGGGTGTGAGAATGAAAGGAAAGGTGAAAGGGTGTGAGGGTCAAAGGACAAGTGAAAGGGTATGAGGGTGAAAGTGTGTGAGGGTAAAAGGAAAGGTGAAAGGGTGTGAGGGTGAAAGGACAGGATAGGATGAAATAGTGTGAGGGTGAATGGTAAGGTCAAACAGTTTGAGGGTGAAAGCATAGGATGAAAGGGTGAAAGGACAGGATGAAAGGTCAGGTGAAAGGATGTGAGAGTGAAAGGACAGGTGAAATGGTGTGAGGGTAAAAGGAAAGGTGAGAGGATGTGAGAGTGAAAGGAAAGGTAACAGGATGTAAGGGTGAAAGGAAAGGTGAAAGGATGTGAGCGTGAAAGGATAGGATGAAAGGGTGAAAGGACAGGTGAAAGGATGTGAGAGTGAAAGGACAGGTGAAAGGGTGTGAGAACGAACGGGCAGGTGAAAGGGTGTGAGGGTGAAAGGACAGGTGAAAGGGTGTGAGGGTGAAAGGAAAGGTGAAATGGTGTGAGGGTGAAAGGAAAGGCGAATGTGTGTGAGGGTGCAAGATAAGGTGAAAGGATGTTAGGGTGAAAGGAAAGGTGAATGGGTGTGAGAATGAAAGGACATGTGAAAGGGTGTGATGGTCAAAGGACAAGTGAAAGGGTGTGAGGGTGAAAGTGTGTGAGGGTGAAAGGAAAGGTGAAAGGGTGTGAGGGTGAAAAGAAAGGTGAAAGGGTGTGAGGGTGAAAGGATAGGATGAAAGAGTGTGAGGGTGAAAGGTAAGGTCAAACAGCGTGAGGGTGAAAGGATAGGATGAAAGGGTGAAAGGACAGGGTGATAGGTCAGGTGAAAGGATGTGAGAGTGAAAGGACAGGTGAAAGGGTGTGAGGGTAAAAGGAAAGGTGAAAGGATGTGAGGGTGAAAGGAAAGGTGAAAGGATATGAGGGGGAAAGGAAAGGTGAAAGGATGTGAGGGTGAATGATAAGGTGAGAGGGTGTGAGGTTGAAAGGAAAGGTGAAATGGAGTGAGGGTGAAAGGAAAGGTGAAAGGGTGTGAGGGTGATAGGAAGGAGAAAGGGTGTGAGGGTGAAAGGACAGGTGAAAGGTGTGAGAGTGAAAGGAAAGGTATAAGGGTGTGAGAATGAAAGGACAAGTGAAAGGGTGTGAGGGTGAAAGGAAAGGTGAAAGTGTGTGAGGGTGAAAGAAAAGGTGAAGGGGTTTGAGGGTGCAAGATAAGGTGAAAGGATGTGAGGGTGAAAGGAAAGGTGAAAGGGTGTGAGGATGAAAGGAAAGGTGAAAGTGGGTGAGGGTGCAAAATAAGTTGAAAGGATGTGAGGGTGAAAGGACAAGTCAAAGGGTGTGAGGGTGAAAGGACAGCTGAAAGGGTGCTAGGGTGAAAGAAAAGGTGAAAGGATGTGTTGGTGAAAGGACAGGAGAAAGTTTGTGAAGGTGAAAGGAAAGTCAAAAGGGTGTGAGTGTGAAAGGAAAGGTGAATGGGTGTGAGAATGAAAGGACATGTGAAAGGGTGTGAGGGTCAAAGGACAAGTGAAAGGGTGTGAGGGTGAAAGTGTGTGAGGTTGAAAGGAAAGGTGAAAGGCAGTGAGATGAAAGGAAAGGTGAAAGGGGGTGAGGGTGGAAGGATAGGCTGAAAGAGTGTGAGGGTGAAAGGCAAGGTCAAACAGTGTGAGGGTGAAAGGATAGGATGAAAGGGTGAAAGGACAGGGTGAAAGGTCAGGTGAAAGGATGTGAGAGTGAAAGGACAGGTGAAAGGGTTTGAGGGTAAAAGGAAAGGTGAAAGGATGTGAGGTTGAAAGGAAAGGTAAAAGGATGTAAGGGTGAAAGAAAGGTGAAAGGATGTGAGCGTGAAAGGATAGGACGAAAGGGTGAAAGGACAGGGTGAAAGGACAGGTGAAAAAATGTGAGAGTGAAAGGACAGGTGAAAGGGTGTGAGGGTGAAAGGAAAGGTAAAATGGTGTGAGGGTGAAAGGAAAGGCACATTTTTTGTGAGGGTGAAAGGAAAGTTAAGGGGTGTGAGAGTGAAAGATAAGGTGAAAGGGTGTGAGGTTGAAAGGAAAGGTGAAAGGCTGTGAGGGTGAAAGGACAGGTGAAAGGATGTGAGGGTGAAAGGAAAGGTTAGAGGGTGTGAGAGTGAAAGATAAGGTGAGAGGGTGTGAGGTTGAAAGGAAAGGTGAAATGGTGTGAGGGTGAAAGAAAAGGTGAATGGGTGTGAGAATGAAAGGAAAGGTGAAAGGGTGTGAGGGTCAAAGGACAAGTGAAAGGGTATGAGGGTAAAAGTGTGTGAGGGTAAAAGGAAAGGTGAAAGGGTGTGAGGGTGAAAGGACAGGATAGGATGAAATAGTGTGAGGGTGAATGGTAAGGTCAAACAGTTTGAGGGTGAAACCATAGGATGAAAGGGTGAAAGGACAGGATGAAAGGTCAGGTGAAAGGATGGGAGAGTGAAAGGACAGGTGAAATGGTGTGAGGGTGTAGTGCTTTCCTCTTATCTAGTTTCTAAGCACTAACATAACACAACAGAAATGCACTTCTGAGGTCAAAGAAGACTTTTATTGTTGTTAATTCTTCCCCAACCACAATATTTTATGTATGACGAATTAGTAGCTTTCAAGTCCGCGTTAATCAAACAAAATATATCAGTTTGCAATATACACAGCAGGTTATATTTATAAGATATTGAATGCAAAGCAAAACAAATACTTCACCGTGTGGGAACTATTCACAGCTTCATCTTTCTAAGGTCTGCAAGCTGATGACCCCTGTCAGCCGCGAGAAAGAGAGATTCATCTACCCACACGGGATTGCTGGCAGCCTGCGCCAAGCTCCAGCACGAGGTCCGGCAGATTCGAATCTGCCGGACCTCGTGCTGGAGCTTGGCGCCAGCTGCCAGCAATCCCGTGTGGGTAGATGAATCTCTCTTTCTCGCGGCTGACAGGGGTCATCAGCTTGCAGACCTTAGAAAGATGAAGCTGTAGATAATTCCCACACGGTGAAGTATTTGTTTTGCTTTGCATTCAATATCTTATAAATATAACCTGCTGTGTATATTGCAAACTGATATATTTTGTTTGATTAACGCGGACTTGAAAGCTACTAATTCGTCATACATAAAATATTGTGGTTGGGGAAGAATTAACAACAATAAAAGTCTTCTTTGACCTCAGAAGTGCATTTCTGTTGTGTTATGTTAGTGCTTAGAAACTAGATAAGAGGAAAGCACTACAATTGGTACCAGAGGTCGTGGGGTGTCGGTCATTAAGAGGTGATTAAGAAGGGGTTTGACGAGTTAGTAGATTTCTAAGTGCACACTTTAAAAGTGTAATTGTTTTTTTGTTGTTTGGAGAGTTACAGAAATTGTTTTTTCTGTTTGGGGAATCACAGTAGCACGGCAGACCATGTCTGAGACATGTGTTGATAAACTGCCTGATGGTGCTAAGAAAAACTGTGAATTGTTTTCTGTTTGGGGAATTACAGAAGAAAATGCATGTGTAGCTAAAATGCCTGATGTAGAAAACGTGTCTTTTGGAAGTAATGATGACAGAAAGGTCTGGATACCTTTATCTGCTTACAGAGAAATGCAGGAGAAATGTAGGAAGTTGGAACATGAAAATAGGAATTTACGTGAGCAAATTAGCCCGACTGAAAGTTATAAAAGGGCTGTTTTTGAAGAATCTTTCTTGTCCCATTCCAGTAATGAGGGGGTTAAGACAGCTCCGAGCTGCACTGAGTTTTCGTGTGAGCCAGGGTTTTTGGCAGCCAAAATGCATTCCTTAACTGATAACAGGGACGGAGAGAGACCAGAATGTGATTTACGAGTTACCGTTGCAAAATGCCCAAGTAAAACGAAGGATTTTAGAGCAAGACACCCCGAGTTTCATTAGCTTGTTTGATTTTTGGAAAACGAATAGCCCTCATTTGAGAGAAATCCTAACACTTTTGTATATAGTCACTGTGAAAAATAATATGCAGCTGCGCGCTTGTGATTTGGCAAATGAAATAATGCAGACTTTAGGTTTCTGCGCAGTGCAAGAAGGAAATACTTATGTACATTTAAATCATGAACAAGGAAAGAAAATAGTGCCCCTAGCTAGAATCATACAATGGATCTGGTACTTGCAAGACAGGGCTAGAGTACCACAGGTAAAAGAGTTATCAATGAAGTTGTGTGCACCATTTGAATTCGTGTCTACTGAAGATAAAAAGCATGTTTGTTTTACTAATGATTCATTGACTGAAATGTTGTTTTCTGGCACAGCAGAAGGAATGGAGTTGTATAATGTGTGTCAGATTTTAAAGCAAGAGCTACGTGAGATGTGTCATTTTTATGCTGATTTTTGGTTCTTTGATAATGTTTTAGCCACATGGCTTGTACCTAACTGGTTCAATTACCTTGCAGATGTTAATGAGAAAAATTCAGAGAGAGAAGTGTACACCCAGAATTCTGCCTTAGTGGGGATGGCTAAGTGGGTGCCCCAGAAATGTGAACAGCTGAGAGAAAAAGCCACTTACAGGTGGGCAGAGATGAGAGAGATGCACATTCCCCTAGATTTGATAAAAAACGTGCAGCACGCACAAAAGCAATCTGTCATGCAAGCAGTCACAGAGCAGTTGGGGAGAGGAAAGTTACTAGGACAGAAATGGCAAATTGATCAGGTTTTAGGGAGAGTGATTGCTGCAGATAACCAAGGAAAAATCGAAATTATGCTGATACCTAGAAAAGAATCTGATTCATTCATACAAATTGGAGACAGAATGGCCCAAATTGACAAAAGTGCAGTGAATGGAGGTTTGGTAAAGAATGAGTCTGCCCCAGCCCTTCTGACAGTGCAAGAAAAGGGAAGCTGTGGCGCAGCAAATAAAAACCTCAGTGCTGATGTGTGGGCTGAAGCCCCAAGTGACCCTCCAGAACCTGCAGAAAAAATAACAAAGGGCCCCAAAAACGTCCTGCTGATTATAAAACAGGGAAAGAAAGAGGAAGGGTGCAGTTTAAATGAAAAATGTTATTTGCAAGAAAAGTCATACTTGTTTCTTTTGCAGATCCTACCACGTTTCGCCACTGTCCCTGAGTGTGCTGTGTGGTCCCCCTTCCGGTGTGTGCGTGTGGGGTCGGGGAAGGGACCGAATCCCCAACCTGAACCTGGCTGAGTAAAGTGCCAGCACCATGGATCCATTTTGCGCAAACTGCGCCTTCAGTTCAAGTTCAACTTGTTTGATTGCATTCTTCCACGGGAACTAAGCTGTGTTTTTTTTTTTTCCCTTCTCGTATGGAACTCTGACTTTTGCTTACCTTCCAGAAAACCTTTCAGGTGGACCGTGCACCTTTACATGAGCAGAACTCATGCCACATCAAATTGCTAACACTGTTGAATTAGAGACTCACTCAGAGTATAAAAATTGCCCAGTCTTTTCTATGTAGATGTATCTGATGTGAAAGGTTATGAAATCAATGTGTTAATTCACTTCTATTGCTTTACAGGGATTGTTTTGATCATTCAAATCTGATGTTTTTTGTTTTTTGTGTTTGTTTGAAACAAGAGATATGTGAAACAAAAATTCATTGGTCAAAGGGCGGAATGTACTGCCATTTGTTAAATTTTGTTTTGACCAATGACTTTGTGTTTCACCACTGCGCATATTAGTTGCTCAATGTTCACCAGTAGCAAATGGTATGTTTTGTTCAGTTGAGCCGCCTATGGGCTTTGACATGGCATTAGCCATTACTTTCTGTATTCAGTTTAGCCGCCTATGGGCTTTGACATTGCATTAGTCATTACATTCTGTATTCTGCCTATTGGCTTTGACATGGCATTAGCCATTACTTTCTGTATTCAGTTTAGCCGCCTATGGGCTTTGACATTTCATTAGCCATTACATTCTGTATTCTGCCTATTGGCTTTGACATGCTGTATCCAGTCTAGCCGCCTATTGGCTTTGACATTGCATTCCTATTGGCTTTGACATAATGTATTCAATTTAGCTGCCTATTGACTTTGACATGCTGTATCCAGTCTAGCCGCCTATTGGCTTTGACATTGCATGCCTATTGACTTTGACATGATGTATTCAATTTAGCTGCCTATTGACTTTGACATGCTATTAGATATTCTGCCTATGGGCTTTGACATGATATTATATATTGCATTTTGTATTCAGCTTAACTGCCTATTGGCTTTGACATGATATTAGACATTGCATTTTGTATTCAGCTCAGCTGCCTATTGGCTTTGACATGATATTATATATTGCATTTTGTATTCAGCTCAGCTGCCTATGGGCTTTGACATGATATAAGACATTGCATTTTGTATTCAGCTTAGATGCTTGTTGGCTTTAACATGACATTGCATTTGATACTTAGGTTAGCTGCCTATTGCCTTTAACGTGGAGTTAGACATTGCAGTTGAGAATCCAAGCTGTATTTTTCCAAGCTGTGTTTTTGCACCAGAGAACCAAGATGTTTTTCTCACAGAAGACTAGACATGATAAGAGAGAGTACATGGGTGTTGTTTCTTCTTCGCTTGAGCTTGGGAACAGGAGTAGTCTTGGAGACCTGGCCAGTCTCCAAAAGGCTTGCTCAGGTTCCCAGGTCTGAGAGGAGGGGGCACACCTTTGTAACGAATGTAACAGGCTGCAGAGAGTCAGATTCGAATCTGCCGGACCTCGTGCTGGAGCTTGGCGCCAGCTGGCAGCAATCCCGTGTGGGTAGATGAATCTCTCTTTCTCGCGGCTGACAGGGGTCATCAGCTTGCAGACCTTAGAAAGATGAAGCTGTAGATAATTCCCACACGGTGAAGTATTTGTTTTGCTTTGCATTCAATATCTTATAAATATAACCTGCTGTGTATATTGCAAACTGATATATTTTGTTTGATTAACGCGGACTTGAAAGCTACTAATTCGTCATACATAAATATTGTGGTTGGGGAAGAATTAACAACAATAAAAGTCTTCTTTGACCTCAGAAGTGCATTTCTGTTGTGTTATGTTAGTGCTTAGAAACTAGATAAGAGGAAAGCACTACAGAGGGTAAAAAGAAAGGTGAGAGGATGTGAGAGTGAAAGGAAAGGTAAAAGGATGTAAGGGTGAAAGGAAAGGTGAAAGGATGTGAGCGTGAAAGGATAGGATGAAAGGGTGAAAGGACAGGTGAAAGGATGTGAGAGTGAAAGGACAGGTGAAAGGGTGTGAGAACGAACGGGCAGGTGAAAGGGTGTGAGGGTGAAAGGACAGGTGAAAGGGTGTGAGGGTGAAAGGAAATGTGAAATGGTGTGAGGGTGAAAGGAAAGGCGAATGTGTGTGAGGGTGCAAGATAAGGTGAAAGGATGTTAGGGTGAAAGGAAAGGTGAATTGGTGTGAGAATGAAAGGACATGTGAAAGGGTGTGATGGTCAAAGGACAAGTGAAAGGGTGTGAGGGTGAAAGTGTGTGAGGGTGAAAGGAAATGTGAAAGGGTGTGAGGGTGAAAATAAAGGTGAAAGGGTGTGAGGGTGAAAGGAAAGGTAGACGGGTGTAAGGGTGAAGGTAAGGTTGAAAGGAAAGGTGAAAGGATGTGACAGTGAAAGGATAGGATGAAAGGGTGAAAGGACAGGGTGAAAGGACAGGTGAAAGGATGTGAGAGTAAAAGGACAGGTGAAAGGGTGTGAGAACGAACGGGCAGGGGAAAGGGTGTGAGGGTGAAAGGACAGGTGAAAGGGTGTGAGGGTAAAAGGAAAGGTGAAAGGATGTGAGGGTGAAAGGAAAGGTAAAAGGATGTAAGGGTGAAGGTAAGGGTGAAAGGAAAGGTGAAAGGATGTGACAGTGAAAGGATAGGATGAAAGGGTAAAAGGACAGGGTGAAAGGACAGGTGAAAGGATGTGAGAGTGAAAGGACAGGTGAAAGGGTGTGAGAACGAACGGGCAGGGGAAAGGGTGTGAGGGTGAAAGGACAGGTGAAAGGGTGAAAGGAAAGGTGAAATGGTGTGAGGGTGAAAGGAAAGGTGAATGTGTGTGAGGGTGCAAGAGAAGGTGAAAGGATGTGAGGGTGAAAGGCAAGCTGAAAGTGGGTGAGGTTACAATATAAGTTGAATGGATGTGAGGGTGAAAGGACAAGTCAAAGGGTGTGAGGGTGAAAGGACAGCTGAAAGGGTGTTAGGGTGAAAGGGTGTGAGGGTGAAAGGGTGAAAGGACAGGTGAAAGTGTGTGAGGGTGAAAGGAAAGTCAAAAGGGTGTGAGGGTGAAAGGAAAGGTGAATGGGTGTGAGAATGAAAGGACATGTGAAAGGATGTGTGGGTCAAAGGACAAGTGAAAGTGTGTGAGGGTGAAAGGAAAGGTGAAAGGCTGTAAGGGTGAAATGATAGGGTGAAAGAGTGTGAGGATGATTGGTAAGGTCAAACAGTGTGAGGGTGAAAGGATATTATGAAAGGGTGAAAGGACAGGATGAAAGGTCAGGTGAAAGGATGTGAGAGTGAAAGAACAGGTGAAATGGTGTGAGGGTAAAAGGAAAGGTGAAAGGATGTGAGGGTGAAAGGAAAGGTAAAAGGATGTAAGGGTGAAAGGAAAGGTGAAAGGATGTGAGAGTGAAAGGACAGGTGAAAGGGTGTGAGAACGAACGGGCAGGTGAAAGGGTGTGAGGGTGAAAGGACAGGTGAAAGGGTGTGAGGGTGAAAGGAAAGGTGAAATGGTGTGAAGGTGAAAGGAAAGGTGAATGTGTGTGAGGGTGCAAGATAAGGTGAAAGGATGTGAGGCTCAAAGGACAGGTGAATGGGTGTGAGAATGAAAGGACATGTGAAAGGGTGTGAGGGTCAAAGGACAAGTGAAAAGTTGTGAGGGTCAAAGGAAAGATGAAAGGGTGTGAGGGTGAAAGGATAGGATGAAAGGGTGAAAGGTAAGGGTGAAAGGTAAGGTGAAAGGATGTGAGAGTGAAAGGACAGGTGAAAGGGTGTGAGGGTAAAAGGAAAGATGAAAGGATGTAAGGGTGAAAGGATAGGATGAAAGGACAGGGTGAAAGGACAGGTGAAAGGATGTGAGAGTGAAAGGACAGGTGAAAGGGTGTGAGAACGAAGGGGCAGGGGAAAGGGTGTGAGGGTGAAAGGACAGGTGAAAGGGTGTGAGGGTGAAAGGAAAGGTGAAAGGGTGTGAGAGTGAAAGATAAGGTGAGACGGTGTGAGGTTGAAAGGAAAGGTGAAAGGCTATGAGGGTGAAAGGGCAGGTGAAAGGATGTGAGGGTGAAAGGAAAGGTGAGAGGATGTGAGAGATAATGTGAGAGGTTGTGAGGTTGAAAGGAAAGGTGAAAGGGTGTGAAAGAGTGTGAGAGTGAAAGGAAAGGAGAAAGGGTGTGAGGGTGATAGGAAAGTAGAAAGAATGTGAGGGTGAAAGGACAGGTGAAAGGGTCTGAGAATGAAAGGGCAAGTGAAAGGGTGTGAGGGTGAAAGGACAAGTGAAAGGGTGTGAGGGTGAAAGGACAAGCGAAAGAGTTGTGAGGGTGAAAGGAAAGTCAAAAGGGTATGAGGGTGAAAGGAAAGTTGAATGGGTGTGAGAATGAAAGGACATGTGAAAGGGTGTGAGGGTCAAAGGACAAGTTCTCTAAGAACCAAGAGGGCATGCAAAAGAGCACTACAGACTTTTATCACAGACCTGACAGCAGGGGAAAGGCTGCCACCATTTATATTGGATAAGATTCTGAGGTTTATCCGGCGCAGAGATAGGGAGGACAGTCAACAGGGGCAGCGAGTGGCCAGTTACGTGTGATCACCTTCTTTGCAAAACTCAAGATCCCACCCAGTGCTTTTCAATGTCCAAGGCAATGATCAGCTGGGAGAGACATGACCAACTAACCTTGGACTCCTGATGCCCTATAGCCATTGGCATGAACCTTTGGGCCCTTGGGGCTCTTTGTAAGTATCTCGACTGCCAACAGAATAAGAGAGGCGGTGCTGCCCTTCTCGAGTCCTGATGAGGCCACTATTGGATAGGCCGAAACGTGTCGACCCATTGTATGCGAGACTGAGGGCTTACAAGTCAATGTATTGAGAAATGAGATATGCACCATACAGTACCGTTTGCAATAAATAGATAGGTATTTGACAGCTGGGTGCAGCTTAGGTCCTCAGTCATTGTTTTTCAGTGGATCTCAACTTGATTTTCTTGATAGTGACCACAAGATAAAGAATGAACGAGGGACACAACCCTCTTTTGTGATACCGCCATGACTCAATGAGTTGGTTTCTTGTTACTATTGTTTGTAATGTTATGTAAAAAAAAAATATTTTTTCGTGTTAATATTTATTGAATGTTTACCGAATAACCATCGCTCACCTTTACTAACACAATGATTTAAATAAATAAGGGAATCAAATTGTCCCCAGAGATCAGGATTCATCACTGATGTCTTTAAATTAATGATTGTATTTGTCCCTTCCTGCTAATTTTTTTATGTTCATGATATTATGTGACCCTGGGCAATGTAGGATTATAGGGCACCCTCTTTTTCCTATAGTCATTGGCAGGCTGACCAGGCAGCTTAAAAACCTGCTAAAAGTCTGTGACTCACAATACAAAAACTGGTGCTTTATCGTGACCTATGCATAGGCATTCTTCAGAGTGACTTAGCGGGTAGCTGCCTCAGTAAGAAATCTCAATCAAGAAATCAGACATATGAAGATAGTCCTTCCGGGCCACACCACATGAGTCAAACTAAGAAGATCCAAAACTGTTAGAGTTGGTAAAGAGATGTGTGTGCCTTTTAGAGGCGGTGCCAGCTTTCAGTGGGTTCCCAGAGCGGATTGCCAAGAGTTTCTCACTGCTGATGCAACAGCAGGACAGGGTTTGCACCATGCAAAGGCTTAGTGCACATTTTTAAATCCCAGCTGAACTCGAGTGGATGGATCATTGTCTCCAACTGAGGCTTTCCATCAGTGAAGCTCCACAATAATGACAGGGAGTAGTAGATGTGCAAACCAGAATTGTTTATTAGCAGATTAGCAAAGTGACAAACTCAGATCAGTCAAACTGGTCAAAAGTAATAATCACCTGTTAAAAGTAAAGGTCAATATAATTCAATTCAGAAAAGCAAATACAAAGGCAAGTTATTAAAAGAGCTTTGTAGACAAATTATGAAAGATTCTGTTCCCGTAAGGGGAAACTCCCTAATGCTAGGCTAAGATTTCAGAAGTGATGTCGGGGGATGTTCACCAGCAGGTGTCAGCAAATAAAGCCTATAAGGCAGACCCAAATGGAGGTTTCAATCACATAAATGAAAATGTTTGCTAGAGGGATTAACTCGATGAGCAGAAATAAAATAAGCAAACGGTCTCAAGAGAGGCAATGGGGCATCATCCTTCCAAGGTGGACAGGAGCAGATCTGATGGTCTACCCTAGTGATGCACAGTTATACATATAATGCTATAATTTAGGATGCTCCTTACTATTCCTACAGAAAAGGAACCAATCAAAAGTAAACATTTGCAAACTCCTCAAATAGGCCTTCTACTCATGAATCATACGATGGAAGGTTTCAACTTTGTTACCTTGATATACATCTTGCAAGGGAGGATACACCTCATTCAGTCCTTCTCAAGCACAGAGTTTTTGTTCAGCTCATTAAAAGATTAATTCAATGGCCTTGACACAGAATTCAACTATAAAAGCACAGTTGTAATGCGCATACTATTGGAACTCAGCTTCTGAAACGAGTAAACGATTTTGCACAGCAGGCAGAAACACAACATTTTATTTCAGATGGGGTCTTTCAAATCAAGACTCACAGTGACTATGGAGACTTAACATGAACACATGTAACAATGATTCATATAATATGAAGACATAAAGGCCCTCATTTTGTCCCTGTCCGACAGCGGTATTTTGGAGAAAGGTACCGCCAACAGGCTGGCGGTACCGTTCCCCAAAATATGACACTGGCGGTTTGGCTCAAGCTAAACTGCCAATGTACCACTCTGCCCACCAGGGTGGTAACAGTCGCTGGGCTGGAGACTTCCGTCTCCAGCCAGGCAGTAGTCATTGTTCCACCGGCGGAATTATGACCCCGTCTGCAGCCATGGTTTTGGTGGCAATCTTACTTCCACGAAAGCCGTGGCGGTAGGCACTATCAGTACCAGGCAAATCCTTCCCTGACACTGATAGGGGTCTCCCCCACCCCCTCCCCCTCCCTACAGTCCTCCTCCATCCTCCCTATCCTGACCCCCCACGACATACATGCACATTCACGCACCAACATACACAAGCATACACACACTCATACCCACATTCATCAACGAATGCATACATTCACACCTACATCAACACACACTGACATACATTCTGGCACACATGCATTCATACCACACAACATACACGCACACTCACACCCATTCATGCACACACGTATTCCACACGCCACACAGCCGCATGCACGCACACAATCACATTCACACACACCTCGCCACACACACACAGAACACCCCCTACCCCGCTCCCATGTCGGAGCACCCAACTTACTTGCTTGCAGGGGGTCCTCCGGCAGGAGACGGGGACGCGGCGCTGCTGCCAGCAGCAGTGTCCTCCAGCAGAACACCGCCAGGCAGTATCATGGCCGTCCGCCGCCATGACCGTAGCCAGAATTCCGCCATCCTTCTGGCAGAATTCCGGCTACAGTCATAATATGGCAGACGGCAGGTAGCCGCGGTCACAGTGTTTTGGCAGCCATTGCCGCAGCGGTAGGCGGTTTATACCGCCAATCTTATAATGAGGGCCTATATGTGTAGGAGGCTGGCCCTCTATGTAGTGTGCAAAGCTAGGCACACTGTGCAGGGGGGTCCATGCAACCCCACTTTGGTTTACAGAGGTAAAAACTAGATCACCTGATGCTCTAAGGTAGCTTGGTTGAGTGTTTAGGCCAATCTTGGAGAAGTGCAAAGCATTTGTTGTACTCACAGCATGAAGCAGAAACCAGTGACTCACAACACGAATCCTTGTCTTCTGAGAAAGGGACAACAATCAAACACAATGCACATCCACTTAGAAGATCAATGGCTACTCCTCATCCACCTCCAGCAACTTATCAGAAAGCAGAGGATGTTCAAGGAGTTATCTGTGGTTTAGCCAAAAAAAGGCCAAAGGGATTGATGAAAGAACAAAGTACAGAGTATGTGAGTCTCAAAAGGCAAACATGTTTTTATCCGCAGCTAGATTCTTCCTAGATTCGAAGTTAGATTCTTCCAAGATGAAGTCTTCAGCCGAGTAGCTCATCTAAACAGCAGGGTGAATGAATTTGCAACTGATTTGTATGCCCACCCGAACTGCATGCATGCATACATTTGAAAATATGAATGTTCAATAAGCTCCCAGCAGCAGCATAACCGTCAGCCTTCAGTTAAGTTTGCACTCTTTGAAAAAGCAAATTAAGTTTTAGAGCCAGTCTTGAGCGCTGGCTACGGGTTCACGTTTAGTGAGATCAGAGAAATAATGATCAACATTTATGAAACTGCATTGATCCATAATAATGAAATCAAGATTTTTCTGGTGAGAATGTACAATGACAGAATTTGTTTTTGTTAGTTTAACAAAAAGAATGAGCTACTTATGATGTTCTCAGCTGATTTGACTCCGGAAGTTCTTGCTGACAAAAGAAGATCACAGGATGCAGTAAAATCATCAGGAATCATTTAAAGAAATGTCCTGAAAGATTTAGATTGTGGACTTAATGAAAAATGTTTTGATGCCCCAGCTCTCTGCAATTCACAGGATGTTGTCTTAACATTTTTCACATCTTTGTTTATTCTCAGCAAAGCAAAACTATTACAAACTAAAGTTATTGAGTGATGATGGCTTTGAAGATATAAGCAAAGAAGTGGAAGACAATCCCATGAACCGACAGGCTTATGGTGTGCTAATTTACTGTATTTTTTGGATCATGTTTTATGAATTACATCATGGTGTTAGACTTTTCATCCTTGGCGTGGTTTTCCTTAACTTTTTGCCTCTGTTCCCCAGGTTGTTGATGTGTGCTGGACTCTGATTTTGTTGTTTTTGTTACTCTGGGCACTTTACCACTGCTAACCAGTGCTAAACTGCAAGTGCTCCTTTACAAAATGTGTATGTGATTGGCTTATCCATGATTGGCATATTTGGTTTACTAGTAAGTCCCTAGTAAAGTGCACTAGAGGTGCCAGGGCCTGTAAATCAAATGCTACTAGTGGGCCTGCAGCACTGGTTGTGCCACCCACATGAGTAGCTCTGTGATCATGTCTCAGACCTGCCACTGCCTTGTCTGTGTGTGCAGTTTTAACTGTAAATTCGACTTTGCAAATGTACCCACTTGCCAGGCCCAAACCTTCCCTTTTCTTACATGTAAGACACCCCTAAGATAGGCCCTAGGTAGCCCTAAGGGCAGGGTGCAGTGTATGGTTAAGGTAGGACATATAGTAATGAGTTTTATGTGTCCTGACAGTGAAATATTGCTAAATTCGTTTTTCACTGTTGCAAGGCCTGTCCTTCTCATAGGTTAACATGGGGGCTACCTTTAAATCTGATTAAAGTGTAGATTGCCCTTGGGAGCGGATGGACATGTGGAGTTTGGGGTCTCAGAGCTCACAATTTAAAAATACATCATTTAGTAAAGATGATTTTAAGATTGTGTGTTTGAAAATGTCACTTTTAGAAAGTGAGCATTTTCTTGCTTATACCATATCTGTGACTCTGCCTGTTTGTTGATTTCCTGTCTGGGTCAGTTTGACAGCTGGGCTGGTTGCACCTCACACTAGACAGTGACACAAAGGGAGCTGGGGTGTAGCCTGCATATCCTGATGAGCCATCTGTGCTAGGAGGGAGGGGAGGAGTGGTCATTCACATCTGAAAGGGCTGTGCCTGCCCACACACAATGCAGTCTCCAACCCCCTGGTAAGTGCTCGGGGCCTTGCCTGGGCAAGGCAGGATTTCACATTCAAAAGAAACTTTACTTTGAAGTAGGCCTACTTCAAAAGAGAAATTGGGTATAAGAAGAGCACCCAAAACCACATATTTTAGATCACTTCTGGACATCAAGAGGATAAGAGCTTAAGAGCTGAGGAGAAATGCTGCCCTGCGTGTGACTGTGCTTTCTGGAGCTATCCTGCAGTTGCTGCTTCTGCCAGAATAAGAGGGCAAAGACTGGACTTTGTGTGCCTTCCATCTTGTGAAGAAATCTCCAAGGGCTTGATTTAGAGCTTGCCTCCTGTTGTTTGAAGTCTCAGGGACAGCAAAGACTTCTTTCTGCCAGCACCTAGAGTCTCTGGAGAGACTCCTACTCTGACAAGTGGTGCCCTATCCAGTCCCTGGACCCTTGAAGGGAAAGCTGGTGGAAATCCAAGGAAATTGACTTCGGACAACTTCGGACCGACTTTGCTGCTGAATCCGGTGACGCCCCCTGCAACCGACTCCGTGATCTTCGCTGGAACGTGATGACCTTCGCAGGCCTGACGCCCCTGCAGCCTCTCTGAAGTCCACAACTCCGTGGAAGTCGCCGCACCACATCATGACTGACGCCACTCGAAGTGCGTGGATTCATGTTACGCACAGACGCCGCGATCCCCGATTTTGCGCATCGACTTGTTTTCACTCTTCACCAAAGGTACTGTACTTGGGGGTCTACACGACTCCGTGTCCAGCGCCGCTGGTGTCGGTTTGTTAGAAACGACTCTGTCACAATGCCGTGTTAACACCTCATCGAAGCACTTTGTGTTTCTTAGCGCTATTTTTGAGTTTAATATTTAAAAATTCATAACTTGACTTGTGTATGTCGGATTTGTGTCGTTTTGGTCTTGTTTTGTTTAGATAAATATTTCCTATTTTTCTAAACTGTTGTGTCATTTTGTAGTGTTTTCATTAAGTTACTGTGTGTGTTGGTACAAATACTTTACACCTAGCTCTCTGAAGTTAAGCCTACTGCTCTGCCAAGCTATCAAGGGGGGTAAGCAGGGGTTAGCTGAGGGTGATTCTCTTTTACCCTGACTAGAGTGAGGGTCCTTGCTTTGAACAGGGGGTAACCTGACTGTCAACCAAAGACCCCATTTCTAACACATGGGAAAAAGAAAACTCCGTTACGCATGATGACTGCCCATGCAATCTATGAAAAGTGCAAAAGTAGAGCGCTAATCACTTTGCTGAATAGGATTGGTGTGTC
The DNA here is from genome assembly GCF_031143425.1 of Pleurodeles waltl. Taxonomy (NCBI): domain Eukaryota; kingdom Metazoa; phylum Chordata; class Amphibia; order Caudata; family Salamandridae; genus Pleurodeles; species Pleurodeles waltl. Next base: position 1,174,094,508 of record NC_090439.1, read on the forward strand.
AACAAGTTATAATGACATAGTACATAGCAGGAACTCGTTAGCAGCTCATGCTGTAAAATCCTGCGAATACAACAGAACACCACTTCCAAGTCACTTTACCAGAAAATGATCTACAATTGCTGCTCTTGATATTTTTGATTTTAAACATAGCTCTTCTTTGTCTGGAACATCCAGCGCACATGCTACTGCCATGGTGAATTTTCATGACTGTACCAATGAAGTAGCTGCTGGAAAACATGCTGTGTCAGCTGTAGGCATAAAAAAATGAAGCTACAAACGTATAGCCTTGCCAACATGTGCAAAATCACTATGAGTCATCAGAACATCCCAGTCTACTAGAAAGTTTGAAAGTTGCTGAAAACATGGTTCTTCTTCTGCCTGATGCTGCGGTCCGCAAAGCTGATTTAACTGAATTTGTCATATCAATTTTTCCATGCGGACTAAAGGATGAAGAAAAGCCACTTCCTCTGTGGAATTCATGCTTTGATCTCCCAAAATACCATCCCACTGAAGAAGATTGGGTTTTTACAAGTAATACTACCTCCAGTCACAAACTACCCAACAGTAAGCACAGCTAAAAAAAAACAGCTTATCTTGTCAATTTTCTGTGATGAAAGTGTTTTCCATATTTCTATGAGCAATCCAGTAGAATCTGATGATCTTTATCCAACGATGGGTGTTTTTACATGACAAAAGTTGTGTTGCGATGTTCAGGACCTTTTCTCAGTGGATGTGGCATAGACAATGCACATATTGAGGCTGAATTCTTTGGAAGCAAAACTTTACAGTCAGGAAAACTCATTATGTTTGTTCGTTACAAGGTAAGCTCATCATATCTCAGGCTATAGAAACCTTGCGTTGGAATGTTTTCTGATACAAGAATGACAAATTAGGTTTTGCACATCTTATCTCAGAAGTGAACAAGGCACAGGGTGCACTTCATTCAAGAGACATAATTCAAATACAGGCAATGTTCAATACACTCAGTTCAAAATAAGAAATCCTGCAAACCAGTTCATTAGGTTGTCAAAGAATGTGAAGAAAAATCAGAAATTTGCAAGTACTGGGAAAATGTTTAACACATGATAGCTCTAGTGAAAACAATTGGCACCTGCTGATCAGTAAGATGATTGGGAGCTATACGTGAAGACTGTGGAGTCACTGATTACTGTTGTTGGAAATGGCCTTTCTGCAGGGTTATCCCCAGACTTTTTGCCTTCCTCCTTCTCTTTTTCTAACTTCATTTTTGCTGGCTTTAGGACCATGCGCACTTTACCACTGCTAATCAGTGCTGAAGTGCAGATGCTCTCTCCTTAAAACATGGTGCCATTGGCTCATACCAAATTGGACTATTTAATTTACCCATAAGACCCTATTAATGTGCCTAGGTCATGTAGATTAAATGCTACTAGTGGGCCTCCAGCACTAGTTGTGCGACCCATAAACTACCTGGGATATAGGTCCTGGTATTTGGAAAGAGTGAAGAAGCTAATTGTGGAAAAAACATACCTCTACAGAAAATTCATCCAAAGGCGTTTTATGGTGAAAGATAGAGAGGGATGTTTCAATGCTGTGGCTTGAAATATGAAACTGGAACAGAAAAGCTCCAAGGGAATTGTTGGTCAGACATGTATAAATTAATATGTTGGTCAATGGCAGCTAGTTTACCATAAAGTCCTTTCTATTTGCAATGTTTTCACAGAGATGACAAATCCAACATTTTATTAAACATGTTGACAGCCTTCTCTATTTCATGCAGCAGCAAGGAACCCCCTTTGAAATGACTGAGCCTGCTCGACTACACAACTTCGTGACCAAACAATATGTGGATAATGATATAAAGACATGTCTAATAGATGTCCTGGAACATGGACCGAAACTATGTGCAGAACAGGAGCAGGAGAGATTTTGATTGAAAGAGAAAAAGCTGGTCGACATAATCACTAAAGTTAAACCTTCCATGGTTTGATTGCCACAGTAAGAGCTTCATCCAACCAGCCACTACAAAACAGGTTACAAAAAAACAACTTTCACAAGCACATAGCGAGATGGATGTAGAAAGAAAAGCGTCAAATTTATCAAGGACATTCAGTTGCATGATCTTCGTCCAACAAACGCATTATTTGATAGAGGAGATGCTGCAGCTACACCAGTGAAGCACAAACTTGTACAAGAGCTAAAGAAAAACCTGTTACCTGAAGAATATCAATGAGAAAAGTAGTCCTCATTGAAAACTGCTGTTGTTGTGGACTATATGTCACAATTACGAATCGTCAAGATTTCATCCATGCCAAAACTTCGGAGAGGGCATTCACAATGTTCTACAGATATCAAAGTCAGTGTGTCTTTGAAAGTTATCTTGAACTATCTGTCAAAGATTGTGAGAGAAGCAGACAAATGTCTACAAGTGAAGCAATTGACCTTGCCAGCATCAACAATTCGACACCTGTACCTGTGAGACGTGATAAATTCTGGTCATCATTATCGAACAAGAACATGAACTTGGAGCTGTTAACTTGCCAAAACATTGTTGATGCTGCTGTGATCACTGAATTTCCAATTATTGCAAGTAGAATGATTGTCAATGAGGAGTTGGTGTCTGCAGAGATATACTCAAAAGGCATGGGCCATATTGTTCAAAAACGTAACAGCAAATTAGAGGAAGCTGACCTTCGTGTTGTGCCACATGTTGAGTGGGCTATTCAAAATGGCTCCATTCGAGTCATTGTACTGTCAAATGACACAGATGTTATTATTGTGCTACTTAGATTTGTTGCAATGGGTAAAGCGTTCTTAGTCTCTTAACAACACAGATGTTTCCCACTCAAGCATAACCACACTTGCAGGAACAACGCATGGCTTTTTCTGAACCTTAACCACGCATGTGCTAAACTACGCATATGCCTGGTTAAGGCACAGAAAAAGACATCCGTTGTTCTTGAGAGGACACAGAAGACATGGTGAGGCTTGGGCAGGGGTGAATTAAAGGATTGGGATGGGGGTTTGGGTGGGGGCTATTTTTTTTAAGGGGTGGAGTGGGGGGTTTGGGTAGTTTAGCTTTTAGGGGTGGGGTGGTGTGGGGATAGGGATAGGTTTTTTTAGGGCTTAGGGCAAGTGTGGTGTGTCAGGGTAGTTTTGTTTTTTGAAGCTGGGGTGGGGGACTGAGGTAACTTTTAGGGTTCAATGTGGGTGGGGGGTCAGGGTACTTTACATTTTAGGGGTGGGGGAGTTGGGCTAGTTTTCTTTTTAGGTCTCAGGGCAGGTGGGGGTTGGGGTAGTTTAGGTATTAGGGGTGGTGGTAGTTTTGGGCCTCAGGGCAGGTGGAGGGGTTGCATGAAAGAACCATGCATGCAGTTTTGCATTGCCGTTTCCACGCGTGCCTTTACTAGGCATCCTTTTAAAGCGAAATTCATTGTAAAGGAATGCGGTAAAGGAAATGAGGTAAAACACACTTTTTCCCCAGGTTCCACTTTCGTTTTCAACTGGACATGACTGGACAAGATCAGCTGTCACTGCTGCCACTGACCCAAGGAGAAACACAACACCTTCCATTGCTGAACTCGAAGGTAGGGAACCTGCATCACCAGAGATTTTTGGGTGGGCACTGCACATGAGGTGGGGACCACTGCAAGTATATGCATGTCACAGTAATTTTTTTTATTACTGTGGCATGCATATGTCAGGCACACAATTGTGTCACACATGGATAGGGTCACAGTGGCACAACCGCACATCACCCACATACACACATGTCGTTGTGGTGTCATCATTCATTGTCAAATGAATAGTGACACCACAATGATGGTACAATCATACTTGCAAACTATGTCCATGTGTGTCCATTGCAGGGGACATGTACCCGTAAGGTTGAGCTGCCTGTTATGTATTTGTGTCACTACATGTATATGTTTGTGCGATTGGATTGGCTGGTTGAGGTGCAGGGATCTGGAGTGAATGATTTGTTTGTGTCGATCTGTGTGCCATTTGCATATGGTTTTGGTTGTGTGTTGTGTTTCTATGTGACACATTCAGGTGAGTGTTGTTGTTATGTGGCAGACCTTGTCGTAATGTATGTAGTTGTGCTTTTGTGTGAGTGTGTTTGTGTAGTGGTGTGTGTAGTTGTGGTGGTTTTTGTGGTTGTGTCATGCATGGGTACAGTGTCAATGGTGTGTGTATATTGTGTCATGGATGTATGAAAATGTGTGTTTTTGGCATGTACAGGTTGTGAGGTGTTGGAAAAGCAAGGGATGACGGTGTGTATATGGTGTGTTGAATCGTGTGTTGTGCAGCGGGACACATATGGCTAAGGTAGAGTGTGTGTGTATGACTTACCTGTATTCCATAGCCGCTGCCATTGCACGATGTTCACGGAGTCGAGCGATGGGCTCCCTCCATCAGCAATCCACTGGTATGACACTGCCTGCACAGCTGAAACATCTAAATATGGGTGGCAGGAACCCACCTACCTGACGGCTAGGAGGGGCACTGTAGCCGGTCTGTGGCTCAGCCATTATACATCTAAATACGGCAGGTGGAACACTGTCGACTTGACAGTATTGTCGGCTCTGCCACTCACGCAGCCTGGCAGTAACATGGTCAAGATCTAAATCAGGCCCTCAGTGTCTAATGTGTTAAAAAAACAAAAAACTTGAGGCTGCACTAGCAAGGTGTTCGTGCACCTGAGGTGGAACTTATGGGCACACGTAGCTTTGTGAACCGGGCCATCTTCTTTCAGAGGTTTCTCTTCTTTTACACAGGCCTGACTCTAACTATAGCATCTACAGAGAGAAGGACAAACAAGTTAGCTTCAACGTTCAATCTGACTACCCCATGCTGAAGTGCAATGGAAAGAAAGCGAGTGCACATGGAAGCCTGTGTGCAGAACCTTGGGTACACCAGCCAGACTTTAATGCAACTTCTCAGTTCTCTGAGCCAACCAGCAAAAAAGTGGATTGACTGTACATCCCTTCACCATCGCTGGAGCCAGAGAAGCCATAAAATTACTCCAGTGTCCATTCCTGAAACCCTGAAACCCCAATCTACAGAGAACACATACATATATCCCTGTGTCCATGCCTGGAACCCCCAATCCATAGAGGGCACATACATGTATTCCTTTGTCCATGTCTGGATCCACTCAATCAACAGAAAGCAAATACATGTATCTCTGTGTCAATGTCTGGATCCTACCAATCCACAGAGGGCACATACATGTATCCCTGAGTCCATACATGTATTCGACCGATCCACAGATGGCACATACATGTATTCCCATGCCCATGCCTGGATCCCACCAATCCATAAAGGGCACATACATGTATCCCTGTGACCATTCCTGGATCCCACCAACCTCATAGGGAACATACAAGTATCCCTGTGTCCATGCCTGGAATCTACCAAAAGCACAGAGGGCACGTAAATATATCCCTGTGTCCATGCTTGGATCCCACCAATTCACAAAAGGCACATAAATGTATCCCTGTGTCCATTCTGGATTCCTCCAATCCACAGCGGAAACATACATGTATCCATGTCTCCATGCTTGGAACCCACCAATCAACAGAGGGCACATAAATATATACATATGCCAATGCCTGGACCCCAACAATCCACAGAGGGCACACAAATATATACATCAATCCACAGAGGGCAGATAAATATATACATGTCAATCAAGCAATCAGTTTTGTAGAGCGCAACTACTCACCTGTGAGGGTCTCAAGGTGCTGAGAGGGGAAGTGGGGGTAGGGGTTCAGACCGAGCCTCATCCGTAGAGCCACGTCTTGAGGTTCTTCCTGAAGATGGTGAGCGATGGGCTTTGTCTGAGGAGCATGGGTAGATTATTCCAACTCTTTGCTGCGAGGTAGCTGAAGACCCTTCCTCCATCAGTGGTTTTCCGTATGCATGGGATGGGGGCCAGTGCCTGCTGGGCAGAGCAGAGGGGTCTGGCGGGGTTGTGGAAGGAGATGCAGTGATTTAGGTAGGCTGGTCCAATGTTGTGAATAGCTTTGTAGGTGTGGGTGCGCAGCTTGAAGATGATTTGTTTCTCCACCCGGAGCCAGTGGAGGGTCCTCAGGTGCTGGGAGATATGTTCATGGCGGGGGAGGTTCATGATGAGTCTGGCGGTGGTGTTTTGGATGAGTTGCAGCTTTCTGATTTTCTTTTTTGTGGTGCCAGTGTAGAGTCCCTTGCCGTAGCCTAGTTTGTAGTGGGTACCAAGGGGTACTTACACTCTGCACCAGGTCCAGGTATCCCATATTAGTGTAGAAGAGGTGTTTCTAGCAGTTTAGGCTAGTAGAAGGTAGCTATAGCTGAGTAGCTTAGGCTGAACTAGGAGACATGTAAAGCTCCTACTATACCACTGGTGTCATATGCACAATATCATAAGAAAACACAATACACAGATATACTAAAAATAAAGGTACTGTATTTTTATGACAATATGCCAAAAGTATCTCAGTGAGTACCCTCAGTATGAGGGTAGCAAATATACACAAGATATATGTACACAATACCAAAAATATGCAGTAATAGCAAAAGGAAGTAATGCAAGCAATGTATAGTCACAATAGATTGCAATGAGAGCACATAGGTATTGGGGCAACACAAACCATATACTCCAAAAGTGGAATGCGAACCACGAATGGACCCCAAACCTATGTGAGCTTGTAGAGGGTCGCTGGGACTGTAAGAAAACAGTGAGGGTTATAAAAATAGCCTACCCCAAGACCCTGAAAAGTAGGTGTAAAGTGCACCTAAATTCCCCAGAGAGCACAGAAGTCGTGATAGGGGAATTCTGCAAGGAAGACCAACACCAGCAATGCAACAAAGGTGGATTTCCGGATGAGAGTACCTGTGGAAGAAGCGGACCAAGTCCAAGAGTCGCGACAAAGTCGAGATTGGGCAGATGCCCAGGACATGCCAGCTGAGGGTGCAAAGAAGCTGCCACCGGATGGTAGAAGCTGTGGATTCTGCAAGAACGAAGAGGGCTAGAAACTTCCCCTTTGGTGGATGGATGTCCCACGTCGTGAAGAAGCTTGCAGAGGTGCTCCCACGCAGAAAGACCGCAAACAAGCCTTGCTAGCTGCAAGGGTCGAGGTTAAGGTTCTTTGGATGCTGCTGTGGCCCAGGAGGGACCAGGATGTCGCCAATTGCGTGAGGAGACAGAGGGGGCGCCCAGAAAGATAGGGAGCCCTCACAGAAGCAGGCAGCACCCACAGAAGTGCCGGAACAGGCACTACAAAGAAGAGTGAACCGGAGTTCACCCGAAGTCACAAAAGGAGATCCAACGATACCGGAGGACAACTCAGGAGGTTGTGCACTGCAGGTTAGAGTGTTGGGTACCCAGGCTTGGGTGTGCACAAAGGAAATCCTGGAAGAGTGCACAGGAGCCGGAGCAGCTGCAAATCACGTGGTACCCAGCAATGCAGTCTAGCAAGGGGAGGCAAGGGCTTACCTCCACCAAACTTGGACTGAAGAGTCACTGGACTGTGGGAGTCACTTGGACAGAGTTGCTGAGTTCCAGGGACCACGCTCGTTGTGCTGAGAGGGGACCCAGAGGACCGGTGATGCAGTTCTTTTGGTGCCTGCGGTTGCAGGGGGAGGATTCCGTCGTCCCACAGGATATTTCTTCGGAGCTTCTAGTGCAGAGAGGAGGCAGATTTTCCCCCACAGCATGCACCACCAGGAAAACAGTCGAGAAGGCGTCAGGATCAGCGATACAAGGTTGCAGTAGTCGTCTTTGCTACTTTGTTGCAGTTTTGCAGGCGTCTCGAGTAGTCAGCGGACGATTCCTTGGCAGAAGGTGAAGAGAGAGATGCAGAGGAACTCTGATGAGCTCTTGCATTCGTTATCTAAAGAATTCCCTAAAGCAGAGACCCTAAATAGTAGCCAGAAAAGGAGGTTTGGCCACCTAGGAAGGAGGATAGGCTAGCAACACAGGTAAGAGCCTATCAGAAGGGGTCTCTGACATCACCTGCTGGCACTGGCCACCCAGAGCAGTCCAGTGTGCCAGCAGCACCTCTGTTTCCAAGATGGCAGAGGTCTGGAGCACACTGGAGGAGCTCTGGGCACCTCCCAGGGGAGGTGCAGGTCAGGGGAGTGGTCACTCCCCTTTCCTTTGACCAGTTTCGCGCCAGAGCAGGGGATTGGGGATCCCTGAACCGGTGTAGACTGGCTTATGCAGAGATGGGCACCATCTGTGCCCATCAAAGCATTTCCAGAGGCTGGGGGAGGCTACTCCTCCCCAGCCCTGACACCTTTTTCCAAAGGGAGAGGGTGTAACACCCTCTCTCTGAGGAGGTCCTTTGTTCTGCCTTCCTGGGCCAAGCCTGGCTGGACCCCAGGAGGGCAGAAACCTGTCTGAGGGGTTGGCAGCAGCAGCAGCTGCAGTGAAACCCCAGGAAAGGCAGTTTGGCAGAACCCGGGTCTGTGCTAGAGACTCGGGGGATCATGGAATTGTCTCCCCAATGCCAGAATGGCATTGGGGTGACAATGCCATGATCTTAGACATGTTACATGGCCATGTTCGGAGTTACCATTGTGACGCTGTAACTAGGTAGTGACCTATGTCCAGTGCACGCGTGTAATGGTGTCCCCGCACTCACAAAGTCCAGGGAATTTGCCCTGAACGATGTGAGGGCACCTTGGCTAGTGCCAGGGTGCCCACACACTAAGTAACTTAGCACCCAACCTTTACCAGGTAAAGGTTAGACATATAGGTGACTTATAAGTTACTTAAATGCAGTGGTAAATGGCTGTGAAATAACGTGGAGGTTATTTCACTCAGGCTGCAGTGGCAGGCCTGTGTAAGAATTGTCAGAGCTCCCTATGGGTGGCAAAAGAAATGCTGCAGCCCATAGGGATCTCCTGGAACCCCAATACCCTGGGTACCTCAGTACCATATACTAGGGAATTATAAGGGTGTTCCAGTATGCCAATGTGAATTGGTGAAATTGGTCACTAGCCTGTTAGTGACAATTTGGAAAGCAAAGAGAGAGCATAACCACTGAGGTTCTGGATAGCAGAGCCTCAGTGAGACAGTTAGGCATCACACAGGGAACACATACATATAGGTCACAAACGTATGAGCACTGGGCCCAGGCTAGCAGGATCCCAGTGAGACAGTGAAAACACCCTGACATATACTCACAAACAATGCCAAACGTGGGGGTAACAAGGCTAGAAAGAGGCTACTTTCTCACACTAATGTGTTAAAAAAACTAAAAACTTGGGGCTGCACCAGCAACTGTTCGTGCACCTGAGGTGGAACTTATGGGCACACGTAGCTTTGTGAACCGGGCCATCTTCTTTCAGAGGTTTCTCTTCTTTTACACAGGCCTGACACTAACTATAGCATCTACAGAGAGAAGCACAAACAAGATAGCTTCAACGTTCAATCTGACTACCCCATGCTGAAGTGCAATGGAAAGAAAGCAAGTGCACATGGAAACCTGTGTGCAGAACCTTGGGTTCACCTGCCAGACTTTAATGCAACTTCTCAGTTCTCTGAGCCAACCAGCAAAAAAGTGGATTGACTGTACATCCCTTCACCATCGCTGGAGCCAGAGAAGACATAAAATTACTCCAGTGTCCATTCCTGAAACCCTGAAACCCCAATCTACAGAGAACACATACATATATCCCTGTGTCCATGCCTGGAACCCCCAATCCATAGAGGGCACATACATGCATTCCTTTGTCCATGTCTGGATCCACTCAATCAACAGAAAGCAAATACATGTATCTCTGTGTCAATGTCTGGATCCTACCAATCCACAGAGGGCACATGCATGTATTCGACCAATCCACAGATGGCACATACATGTATTCCCATGCCCATGCCAGGATCCCACCAATCCATAAAGGGCACATACATGTATCCCTGTGACCATTCCTGGATCCCACCAACCTCATAGGGAACATACAAGTATCCCTGTGTCCATGCCTGGAATCTACCAAAGCACAGAGGGCACGTAAATATATCCCTGTGTCCATGCTTGGATCCCACCAATTCACAAAAGGCACATAAATATATCCCTGTGTCCATGCTTGGATCCCACCAATTCACAAAAGGCACATAAATGTATCCCTGTGTCCATTCTGGATTCCTCCAATCCACTGAGGAAACAAACATGTATCCATGTCTCCATGCTTGGAACCCACCAATCAACAGAGGGCACATAAATATATACATATGCCAATGCCTGGACCCCAACAATCCACAGAGGGCACACAAATATATACATCAATCCACAGAGGGCAGATAAATATATACATGTCAATCAATCAATCAATCAGTTTTGTAGAGCGCAACTACTCACCCGTGAGGGTCTCAAGGTGCTGAGAGGGGGAGTGGGGGCAGGGGGACAGACCGAGCCTCATCCGTAGAGCCACGTCTTGAGGTTCTTCCTGAAGATGGTGAGCGATGGGCTTTGTCTGAGGAGCATGGGTAGATTGTTCCAGCTCTTTGCTGCGAGGTAGCTGAAGAACCTTCCTCCATCAGTGGTTTTCCGTATGCATGGGATGGGGGCCAGTGCCTGCTGGGCAGAGCAGAGGGGTCTGGCGGGGTTGTGGAAGGAGATGCAGTGATTTAGGTAGGCTGGTCCAATGTTGTGAATGCCTTTGTAGGTGTGGGTGCGTAGCTTGAAGATGATTTGTTTCTCCACCCGGAGCCAGTGGAGGGTCCTCAGGTGCTGGGAGATATGTTCATGGCGGGGGAGGTTCATGATGAGTCTGACGTGCTGTTTTGGATGAGTTACAGCTTTCTGATTTTCTTTCTTGTGGTGCCAGTGTAGAGTGCATTGCCGTAGTCGAGCTTGCTTGTGACTAAGGCGTGCGTGACTATCCTGCGGCAGTCTACATGTGATCCCACCAATCCACAGAGGGTGCATAAATATATAGATCAATTCACTGAGGACACGTAAATATATACATGTGTTGATGCCTGGATCCCACCAATCCACAGAGATCACACACATATATCCTGGTGTCTATGCCTGGATCCCATCCACCCATACAAGGCACATACATGTATTTCTGTGTCCATGCCTAATATCACACCAATCCACAGAGGGCACATACATGTACCACTGTGTCCATGCCTTGACCCTATCATTACACAAATGTTACATACATGGGCCCATACCAAGATCACATCCATTCATACAGGGCACATTCAATTTACATTTAAATTACATTAATGTAGCGCTTATTAGCCCAAATGAGGCATTGAAGCACCTTATGGAGAGTAGCACGCTACCCGGAACCCAAAGTTAATAGTGAATCCATTTGTTATCCTGGTTAGTCTTGCATGCTAGGGGAAACCATTCCATGTATTTACTCCAGTTTCTTTGTCGTAATTAGTGACTAAAGAGTGATAATTTATGGGGACAATATGAGAAGCAAATAATTGCTGAAAGAGATATTGTTATGGTTTCATACAAAAGGAGCTTAAGACAGATAGGCATGAAATATACATGAGCAGAGGTGCAATCAGAATAACTTAAGTAAAGGTTTCATTCAAGGTACATTTCTCATGCAGGGTTTGAAGGACTATAGCAAGTGGGGATGTTTTGATTGCAATCTGTGGACGCAAAGCTGCTGAAACAGCTTCAAATTCTGCCTTGTCTCTTATACATGAATTACTGTGGCCATGACTAGATCACACAAATCTGCAGAGGGAACATGCATGCATCGCTGAGTCCATGCCTAGAGCCCATCAGTCCACAAAAGACACATTCATGTATCCTTGTATCTAAACTGCATCAATCTGCAGAGGGAACATGCATGCATCACTGAGTCCATGCCTAGAGCCCATCAGTCCACAACAGGCACATTCTTGAATCCCTGTATCTATACCGCATCAATCCGCAGAGGGAACATGCATGCATCACTGAGTCCATGCCTAGAGCCCATCAGTCCACAACAGGCACATTCTTGAATCCCTGTATCTATACCGCATCAATCCGCAGAGGGAACATGCATGCATCACTGAGTCCATGCCTAGAGCCCATCAGTCCACAACAGGCACATTCTTGTATCCTTGTATCTAAACCGCATCAATCCGCAGAGGGAACATGCATGCATCACTGAGTCCATGCCTAGAGCCCATCAGTCCACAACAGACACATTCTTGTATCCCCGTATCTATCCTGCATCAATCCATAGAGGGCACATTTGTTTGTGTTCCAACACTGATCACCAGAGGCATACACCTATAGAGGGCACGTGCTCTGCATCTACACCCCAGTGCCCAGGCCTCCATCTTGCTAAACCATACAGGTGCCCATGCGCCAATCACCAGAACTGAGCCCATCCACACCAATAGCGGCATATTTAAGAAAAAGTGGTGCTGCACAGAGTGCTGCGCCACTGCTCGTGCTCCCTTTACCATCCCCTTAATTATTTACTTGCGCCATTTTTTTGGCTTCCTCCTGGCACAGGCATGAAGTAGCACAATAGGTTACAAAGTGGTGCAATGCAAGTATGGTGCAGCATTTTTAGTCTTCTAATGCCACATTAGCATAAAACAATGACGCTGATGTGGCGTTAGAATGGTGCTAGGGGCTCTTAAATATGCCCCCCAGTCTTCTCTTTTATGAATGACGAAGTGGCATAACTTTCTTCTTTCTCCTATGACCAGACTGTTGGTTGGCCATTTAAATCGTTTGTGACCATATCTTTGGTGCAACTGGGTACCACTATCTGATTCACTGGTGACAGGACACACCTGTTCACAAACAAACCTGGCTGGATTATTCGAGAAATGCAATTATTCTTTCTTCTTATTTTATGATAAAGAATATAATGGACTCTTTATCTATTAGTGTACCTATAAACTTGCATAATAAAAACATACCACATGAGGTATTCCTTTTGTTACACATGCAAACCGCAAGCAGTACATTGCCAGCACCCGCTGTCACTCACCAGAGCCATCCATCCATCGACCCATAAAATGTTCATAATCTGTACCGATGCACCACTCACCAGGGCCATCCATCCATCGACCCATAGAAGGTTCATACTCTGTACTGATACAACACTCACCAGGACCATCCACCCATCGACCCATAGAAGGTCCATACTCTACAGATGCACAACTCACCAGAGCCATCCATCCATCGACCCGTAGAAGGTTCATATTCTGTACCAATGCACCACTCGCCATCCATCCATCGACCCATGGAAGGTTCATAATCTGTACCGATGCACCACTCACTAGAGCCATCCATCCATTGACCCATAGAAGGTTCATAATCTGTACCGATGCACCACTCACCAGGGTCATCCATCCGTGAAGCGCTCATGCTCTGCATCCCTGTGCAAGAGCCTAGACCCTGTGCAACCATAGAGGGCACGTGCACTGTACCCCTTACACCAACACATGAGTCATCCATCCTCCCACCGACAGGTGACGCATGCTCTGTACCCCTGCCCCAACACCAGGGTCATCCATCCACCCATCCACAGGGGGCACGAGCTCTGTACCCCTGCAGCCATCACCAGACCCATCCATCCACCCACAGAAGACGCATGCTGGGTATTACAGCATGGAATACCAGAGCCATCCATCCACAGGTGGCACGTGCTCTGTACCCCTGCGCCCATCACCAGACCCATCCATCCACCCACAGAGGGCCCATGCTGGGTATTACTGCGTCGATCACCAGAGCCATCCATCCACAGAGGGCACATTCTCTGCTTCCATTTATCCACACCTAGATCCAGCCTATCTATAGAAGTTACATTTTTTGTATCTCAATCACTGTAGCCTTCCATCAATAGATGTCAAATGCTCTGTATCCCTTGGTCCATCCCTAGAGCCCAACCATCTATGCAAGACATATGGGGGGTCATTACGACCCCGGCGGTCGGCGTTAACATGGCTGTAAGTACTGCCAAGAGGCTGGCGGTAGTTACTGCCATATTATGACATTGGCTGGTTGTCCAAGGGCAACCTGCCAATGTACCACTCTGCCCGCACAGCGGTAACAGCGGCCGGGCTGGAGATATCTATCTGCAGCCCAGCAGCCGCCATTATTCTGCCTACGGGATTATGACCCCGCCTACCGCCATGGTTTCTGTGTTGTTCGTAATGCCATGAAAACCATGGCGGTAGGCCATATCAGTGACACTGATAGGGGTCTCCCCTCCTTCCCCTCCAGCTATCCCCCCCTACATTCACGCCCCCTTCACACACACACACACACCCATTCCCACATGCTTACACACATGCATACATCCATTCAGACACACATCCGCACACACTTTCAAACATACACGCAGACACGCATTCACATAACACTACATACACACACTCACACCTCCATACATGCACACATGCATTCAACAGATAACACACACCCGCATCCACACACACACAAACATTCACCCCCCCCCAAACACACAACACCCACCTGCCCCTCTCCACCGATGGAGACCTTACTTACCTGTATCCAGGGGGTCCAGCGGCAGGACGGGGTCATAATATTGGTCATAATACGGCTGGTGGTGGTCTACTGGCGTGGCACTGCTGGTGGCAGCAGCACCACCTTAACGCCATCTGCCGGCATGGCCACAGCCGGATTTCCGCCCTTCTTGTGGTCATAATATGGCGGAAGGCTGGTAGCCGTGGCGACGGTCTTTTGTCGGCCGTCCCCGCGGTGTTAGGCGTTTTTTACCACCAAAGTTAAAATGAGGACAATGGTCTGTATTGTGTGCCATTCACCAAAAACATCCATCCAGAGAGACACATCCATATTCTTCTACCAGTGGCACAAATCTATTCATCCCTGAAAAGTGTCAGGCTCTGCATTCCTCTGTCACTGGCATGAATCTGTTCATTCCTTGGGGTGACAAGTTCCAGAGCCCTTCGCCAGTCCGGTAAGCTTGAACCATTCAACCACTAGAGGTGATACATTCAGTATCCTCGCCCCAAACCCATTCAGTCTCAGGGATAGAGGCCTGCTAAGGCCAGCAAACCACCTTGTCTGTGATCACTTTTAAATGATATATATTTTTAAAGGATGCCTGTTATACTCAGTGGAAACAGTGCTGCGCTAAAAAAAAAACATGTTCACCATTATTTTAAGTTTACTGATGAGTTGGCCTTCGACTCCCTCCTCAACAAACGTGTTTTTTACATTCACAAAGGGAAAGGAGTCTGAAAACCAAAGGGACCCCTTCCCTTTTTAGAATGGATTGATGCCCTTTTTTAGGAGTCAGTAGATTTTCAATGTTTTTCTGCAAGATTACGGTTGCAAAACATTGATAAATCACATACTGATTCAATACTTAGAGGGGACGCCCACAAAAATCCCATTTTGGGAGGCAGTAAAAGTTTACTGGTACATTAGAAAAAGCTTTTTTGCAGCACAGACTCGAACTCGAAGAATTTACCACAGTAAAAATGCTTTGCATCTGGGTCTTGGATTTTGAGGCTGGTAGTGGTAGCACTGGGGCACTGGTCGTTGGGTTGCTAATGCTAGCACTTGTGAACACTGACTGAGGGACTGAGGGTGCACTGTACAACTGGCTCTGGTTGTGAGTGAGTTATTGAAGTTTGCATTGTGATTGTGGCACTGTTCATGGTAGGGACACTGATGGTCACAAAGTGAAAAGTTCACCACTGCAAGAGTGGCATGGATGGTGACCAGTTATTAAAGATGGCACAGATGGCACTGGTCCTTACTACTGCTTACGGTCCTAATAACACTGGTGCTGAGTAGAGCTTGCACCGGCGGTAAAGACACTGGTTATAACTGAGTAAAGCTTGTACTGGTTTTAAAGACACTGGTGATAACTGAGTAGAGCTTGCACCGGTGGTAAAGACACTGGCTGTAACTAATTGCTAACGTTTCCCTTGGTGCTAATGACACTGGTGATAACTGAATAAAGTTTGCACCGGTGGTAAAGACACTGGTGATAACTGAGTAGAGCTTGCTCCGGTGGTAAAGACACTGGTGATAACTGAATAATGCTTGCACCGGTGGTAAAGACACTGGTGATAACTGAGTAGAGCTTGCACCAGTGGTAAAGACGCTGGCTGTAACTAATTGCTAACGTTTCCCTTGGTGCTAATGACACTGGTGATAACTGAGTACAGTTTGCACCGGTGGTAAAGACACTGGCTATGACTAATTGCTAAGGTTTCCTTTGGTACTAATGACACTGGTGATAACTGAGTAGAGCTTGCACCGGTGGTAAAGACACTGGTGGTAACTGAATAAAGCTTGCACTGGTGGTAAAGACACTGGTGATAACTGAATAAAGCTTGCACCAGTGGTAAAGCTACTGGTGTTAACTGAATAAAGCTTGCACCGGTTGTAAAGACACTGGTGATAACTGAGTAAAGCTTGCACCGGTGGTAAAGACACTGGTGATTACTGAATAATGCTTGCACCGGTGGTAAAGACGCTAGTGATAACTGAGTAGAGCTTGCACCAGTGGTAAAGACACTGGTGATAACTGAGTAGAGCTTGCACCGGTGGTAAAGACACTGGCTGTGACTAATTGCTAAGGTTTCCTTTGGTACTAATGACACTGGTGATAACTGAATAGAGCGTGAAACTGTGGTAAAGACACTGCTGATAACTGAGTAGAGCTTGCACCAGTGGTAAAGACACTAGTGATAACTGAGTAGAGCTCGCCCCGGTGGTAAAAACACTGGCTGTGACTAATTGCTAAGGTTTCCTTTGGTACTAATGACACTGGTGATAATTGAATAATGCTTGCGCTAGTGGTAAAGACACTGGTGATAAGTGAGTAGAGCTTGCACCAGTGGTAAAGACACTGGTGATAACTGAGTAGAGCTTGCAACGGTGGTGAAGACACTGGCTGTGACTAATTGCTAAGGTTTCCTTTGATACTAATGACACTGATGATAACTGAGTAGAGCGTGCACCGGTGGTAAAGACACTGGTGATTAGTGAGTATAGCTTGCACCAGTGGTAAAGACACTGGTGATAACTGAGTAGAGCTTGTACCGGTGGTAAAGACACTAGTGATAACTGAGTTGAACTTGCACCGGTGGTAAAGACACTGAAGATAACTGAATAATGATTGCGCTGGTGGTGAAGACACTGGTGATAAGTGAGTGGAGCTTGCACCGGTGGTAAAGACTCTAGTGATAACTGAGTACAGCTTGCACTGGTGGTAAAGACACTGGCGGTAAGTAATTGCTAAGGTTTCCCTTGGCAATAAATACACTGGTGATAACTGAGTAGAGCGTGAACCGGTGGTAAAGACACTAGTGATAACTGCGTAGAGCTTGCACCGGTGGTAAAGACACTGGTGATATCTGAGTAGAGCGTGAACCGGTGTTAAAGACACTAGTGATAACTGAATAATGCTTGCACCAGTGGTAAAGACACTGGCTGTGACTAATTGCTAAGGTTTCCTTTGGTACTAATGACACTGGTGATAACTGAGTAGGGCTTGCACCGGTGGTAAAGACACTGGCAGTAACTGAGTAGAGCTTGCATCTGTGGTAAAGACACTGGTGATAACTGAGCACAGCTTGCACTGGTGGTAAAGACACTGGTTATAACTGAATAAAGCTTGCACCAGTGGTAAAGACACTGGTGGTAACTAATTGCTAAGGTTTCCTTTGGTACTAATGACACTGGTGATAACTGAGTAGACATTGCACCGGTGGTAAAGGCACTAGTGATAACTGAGTAGAGCTTGCACCGGTGGAAAAGACACTGGTGATATCTGAGTAGAGTGTGACCCGGTGGTAAAGACACTAGTGATAACTGAGTAGAGCTTGCACCAGTGGTAAAGACACTGGTGATAACTGAATAGAGCGTGAAACTGTGGTAAAGACATTGGTGATAACTGAGTAGAACGTGCACCAGTGGTAAAGACACTAGTGATAACTGAGTACAGCTTGCACTGGTGGTAAAGACACTGGTGATAACTGAATAAAGCCTGCACCGGTGGTAAAGACACTGGTGGTAACTAATTGCTAAGGTTTCCTTTGGTACTAGTGACACTGGTGATAACTGAGTAGAGCGTGCACCGGTGGTAAAGACACTGGTGATAACTGAGTACAGCTTGCACCAGTGGTAAAGACACTGGCATCTACTGTATTGGTAAGGTTTCCCTTGGTCCTGAGACACTGGTGGTAAGCATGTTACTAGGGGCTGCACTGGTTATAACATCAGTGGTCATAACTTAGCTACCAAGTCTTGCACGTGTTGGTAATGACACTGGTGGTAACTTCTATGAAGACCACGAGCTCTCCTGGCATCAGCCAAACCGAGGCAAGGGCAATGCAAAGGCTTCAGTGATATTACGAAGCCACGTGGAGCTCCTCTGTGGCCTGAGGACCACCTTCGGGTGGGGTCGTGGCTGCGGGGGCCCTGCGGACTCGGGGTCTGGATGCATTCACCCTAGGGGCTTGGTCTCACCTGCGGGGGCCCTGGAGTCAGGGCTGGGATTGGGGGTGCGCGGAAGCTGGGGTGGGCAGTGGAGTGTGGGGTACTGACTGGAGGGCTGGCCGGGGGGTATGACGGTGCCTGGGGGCCCGTGGCAGTCCGGCTGAAGGACAGAGGACACTGGGACTAGACCATTGGTCCGCACTGTTGGTGGGGTGCCCGCGGGGTTTGCTTGCTGGGTGCCTGGCCCCATTCAGTGTTTGGTTGCGGCTGTGATAGTCGTGATAGTCGATAGTGATGAGCTCCTGAACTAGAGCCAACTGCCAGAGAGCGGCGAGGAAGGGCCCCGCCAAATGGTGCACCTCGGGGGCACTTGGGGGGTAACACGCAGCTCACCCTCATCCCGTTGCTGCCTGGGGCTCTGCAGAGGGCTGAACTGTACCACCTCCACCTGTGGCAAAGTGCCCTCACCACAAGAGACCCTGCTGTGCCCGCCCCTGCCCAACCAGCCCCTCAAATCACTCATGGGTGGGTCACCCGCCGCAGTGCTGAGTCACACCGAGTGCACACTAGATGCACACACCGGTGAAGCTGTCCAGGGCACCAAGATACACCCTAGGGCAACAGGAGACTGTGGTGCTCGATGGCAGCCTCCTGAGGGCAGAGCACACCAGGCTAGCAGACAGAAGCGGACACTCACCACACTGAGCCGTCAGTCCAGGAGCTGCAGACACAGCTGGAGGGCCTGCAGGAGCAGGAGACATGCCCTGGCTCTGGGCAGGGAGTGCACTGCTACTTAACGCGCAACACTGAAGGAAGGAGGCCCCTGTGCTGTGTGTGTCCGCTGTGAAGGGCCAGCTCTTGCAGTGCACCGGATGCAGGGTGCACTTGTGGGACATGTTTTAGTGTCATCACTGCACTGAAGAGGGAGGCATACCTACCTGTGTGTGTCCGCTGTGAAGGGCCAGCTCTTGCAGTGCACCGGATGCAGGGTGCACTTGTGGGACATGAGTGTAAGAGGTGCAACAGTGCAGAATGTAAGGTGAGGGCAGGGAAGGAAGCAAGGAGAGCAGGGTACGGGGCATGAGTGTAAGAGATGGATCAGTGCAGAGTGTAAGGTGGCAGCAGGGAAGGAAGCAAGGAGAGCAGGGTAAGGGGCATGAGTGTAAGAGGTGCATCTGTGCAGAGTGTAAGGTGGCAGCAGGGAAGGAAGCAAGGAGAGCAGGGTAAGGAGCATGAGTGTAAGAGATGGATCAGTGTAACCTTTAAGGTGGAAGCAGGGAAGGAAGCAAGGACAGCAGGGTAAGGGGCATGAGTGTAAGAGGTAGATCCGTGCAGAGTGTAAGGGAGCAGGGAAGGGGGCATCTATGGAAGAGGCACACAAGTAAGATGCAGATCTGTGTAGAGTGTAAGGTGGCAGCAGGGAAGGAAGCAAGGAGAGCCTGGATCTCTGGAGAGACTTGCAATAAGCTTACACTCTACGGCTGAGGATATTTTATTCTCTGTTCCACAGGATCAACCATCTCCCTTCCTTCAAGCTGCTTGAATCCTTGGTGCCTTGCGCTCTCACATGCAAGAGGCAGCATAGTGCAGTCATTTCATTGATGAATTAAACATATCATAACAGTTAGTAATTTGTTGTAAAAAAGTATTAGAATCTGTTTAATGTCGGATCTATAAACTGATGGAACTCGTAATGCATATATAAATGCAGGGGTTGTCTATTTTTCACTAGAGGGCGCTGGTGATGAGGAAACTGATCTAGACAGAATCCTGACTCACAAACTCATTTGACGGATCATTCTATGTGAAGTAATTAACTTTCCAGTAGCAGCCACGATTGAAGAAAATAGAATGGAGATTGTATTGTCTTCTTTTTTGTTTCAAATCTAAAGAAATAAGAATGCGTAAAGAACAAATTATGTTTATTGTCAAGAAATACAACATCGGTCCATCTGCTGAGGACCTTCTTTAGGGTGGATGTGCACATTGTGTAAAAGTTTCACACTGTCACTCACTCTGAAGGCAGCCAATGGCTGGACTGGGCGGATCTACTGCCTTGTACTGTATGCTGAGGTGGGTGGAAACAGAATGGTAATGACAGGTGAACAGACCTATGGACGAAAAGGACTCACTGATACCCCCTGTTTAAATCTCTGCATTTTTTTTAAAGATTATTTTCTTAGAAACAAAATCTGTTTGCTTTTGCCAGATCGACAATGGAACAAGAGTGTAAACTGGTGGGAGGTTAAATGAAGCTATAGATGTAATTGAATATGATGCAACAGTGCCACCCAGTGGCAGATACAGGTTCTGCGCAGTGTCCACGGTGCCTCACAGGCTGTTCATTCATACGACTCTTGAGTACAAAAGCAGCAGCGCCACCTAGTGTCAAAGACAGGCCTTCTGCAGCCCCCTCGGTTCCTGTGTTCACACATTTGGCTCCTTAGAACAAATGTAAGGTCTGGGGAGGTGACATGCAGACAGCCACAGAGCTCGAAGTCCAATGAAAACGCACTCCCCGAAGTCTGTTATCGAACACCTGGAAAGAGAAAGACATTGTACGGAGTTAGACAGTGAGAGGCGGAGGCGGGGATTCAATGCAGCTGGAGTGAGACCTGTAGACTCTACAGAAAGTGGACACAGTGGGATAACAACCAGTTCCGGGCGTGACTAGGACCTAATCAATATAGTGGGAAGAACTCAGCATTACGTTTGTATATATATATCTATGTATAGGATAGTACCCTCTTTCTTGACATGGTTACCCCCATGTTCTGTCTGTTGTCAGTGTGTTTGACTGTGTTCACTGGGATCCTGCTAACCAGGACCCCGGTGATTATGCTCTCTCACTTCTAAATTGGTAACTTGGTTACTTGCAGCCCACATTTGGCATAGTGGTGCCACTATGTAAGTCCCTAGTATATGTTATCCAGGTACACAGGGCATTGGGGTACCAGGGGATCCCCATGGGCTGCAACATGTATTATGCCACCCGTGTGGAGCCAAGGCCTCCCATTGCAGTCTGCGTAAAAGGGGGCATGCACCCTTTGCACTACAGGTCACTGCACCAGGTCACTGTAAGTCACCCCTATTCAGGCCCTCCTAGCCCAGAGGGCAGGGTGCAAGAACCTGTGTGTGAGGGGACCCCTGCACTAGCAGAGGTGCCCCCATGAACTCAAGTTCCATTTTCCTGGATGTCGTGAGTGCGGGGATGACATTTTATGTGTGTACTGGACATAGGTCACTACCTATGTCCAGCTACATAATGGTATCAAACATGTCGGAATCATACCCCAATACTGTTGCCAGTATTGGTTGTATGATTCCAGGCACTCTGGGGGCTCCTTAGAGGACCCCGCATTGCACCTACCAGCCTTCTGGGGTTTTCCAGACAGCCCAAGCTGTTGTCACACCTCAGACAGGTTTCTGCCGTCCTGCTGCTTGAACAGCTCAAGCCAAGGAGGGCAGAACAAAGGATTTCTTTTGGAAGGAGGGGTAACACCCTCTCCCTTTATAAATAGATGTTACAAGGCTTGAGAGGGGTAGCCTCCCCAAGCCACTTGTATGCTCTTTTAGAACACATTTGGTGATTTCTGTGCATAACTAAGTCTACACCGGTTCAGTGACCACTCCCCTGTCCATCACCACCCCAGGGGTGGTGCCCAGAGCTCCTCCAAAGAGTCCCTGGGTTCTGCCATCTTAAATCCAAGGTTGGCAGGCACCTCTGCAAGCATCTGAGTGGCCAGGTCACTCAGGTGATGTCAGAGCCCCCTCCCGATAGGTGGTCACCTGGCTAGGTGACCAATCCCACTTTCAGGGCTATTTAGGGTCTCTCTCTTGGGTGAGTCCTCAGATTCAGCTTGTACGATTCCAGCAGGACTCCTCTGTAACCTTTACTTTGACTTCTAGCCACTGGAACCTTGATTGGACCCTCCAGGAACCAACAATCTGCATCCAAGACAAAGACTCTCCTTGCAACATTGTTTCCACGGCCCCTTCCAGCTTCTGCAACATTTCCCCGGCTGTGCACCTCTGAGGGTGGCAAGTCTTCAGTCTGCATGAGAAGGAAGAAGGAATCTTCTTTGGAGTGAAGGAGTCACTCCCCTGCATCCGCAGGCACCAACTGCAACAATGCCCGTCTGCGTGGATCTCCACTCATCCTGAGCTGTGTGGATCCTGCATCAAAGGTTGTAGTCCAGAGTAGTCCACTTGGTCCTCTCTGCCAGCTGTCTAACTTTGGTGGAGGTAAGCCCTTGCTTTCCCAAGCAGGACAGTTCCTTTGTGCACAGCGTCTCTTGCAGCTACCAAGCCTTGTTTGTATCTCCTCCAGGGATCTTTAGGCCGTTGTAGCCCCAGCCCTCAGCACTCTTTCCTCTGTTGCACAGCACTCTGTGTGCTTTTCCTGCAGCGTGGGACCTTTCTCCATTAGTGCTGCGTGGGCTTCTCTGTGACTCCTGGCTCCTCACCCAGAGGGTTTCCTGTGGGGGCTTCCTCTTCTTCTTTGGACTCTCTGCTTTGCTAAGGGTCTCCCCAGGACTCCCTCATGGGTTGAGTTCTCTTGGACCTTGCTTGTCCCCGTCAGCTCTACTTTTGTTTCACCGTGACTTCTGCCTTTGTCAATGCTTGTTGATGGATTTTCCATGCCACCGACCGACTGTAATCATCCACCTGGCATGGGACATCAACTGTATCCTCCAGGAACTCTTCACCTTCTCCAGGGCTGCATTTCTGACCATCTTTGTCCTACCGTCGACCAACTCCTGCAACCACAGCTGGGTGGGTAGTAGCTCCTGCTCCCCCTGGACTCTTCTATGACTTTTGGGCTTGGTCCCCTTCTTCCACAGGTCTTGCTCTTCAACAATCCACAGCTGGTTTTGTGCAGTCTTGTTTGGGGGTTGTATTTTCTTCATTTTCTTCAGTTCTGGTGGTTTTGGGGAAAAACAGTAACTTACTCCTTTCTTCCTTGTCGCTAGGCGGCACTGTGGCACTTACCTTTGGGGTTTACTGGTACCCCTAGCTCCCCTCTATAGATTCCACTTACCTAGGTGGGGGTCCTGCATTCAAATTACATTTCTTTAGTATATGGTTTGGGCTCCCACTAGGGTCACTATTGTCTATTTGCATTTGCACTGCTCTCTATCACTTTCCATGCCTATTGCTGATTACTAGTGTACATATCTAGTTACTTACCTCCTATTAGAAGGTTGCCTCTCTAGTACTTTTTAGTATTTGTGTCCCTAAAATAATGTACTTTTATTTTTGTAACACTGAGTGTTTTCTTTCATGTGTGTAAGTGCTGTGTGAGTACAGTGGTATTGCATGAGCTTTGCATGTCTCCTAGATAAGCCTTGGCTGCTCATCCACAGCTACCTCTAGAGAGCCTGGCATCTAGACACGCTCTACACTACACTAACAGGGGATACCTGGACCTGGTATAAGGTGCACGTGCCTCAGGTACCCACCACTCACCAGGCCAGCTTCCTACAATATATAGATTCCTAGTAGCATTCACCACTAGGTAGTTATAGTTAGGACCTAGTTTCTATATAAAAAGCATTTTTACTTTCCTATATCTTTGGCGCTAATTCACAAACCTTTCCTAAAACATTTCCCAGTCTCATCGGCTGCTTCTTGGACAGTTTCAGGGTGATCAGTCTGGAGGGGAAGGGGGCAAGAAAAAGGGGAGGTCCAAAACATGTTATCCCCATTTATTTTTCCATTGGGATTTTGTTAGAAATGGGGCACCCTGTCCAAGCAGGGACCCTCACACTAGTCATGGCCATGGAGATACACACTTAGGATAACCCCTGTCCACCGCCTGGGTAACATGGCAAGAGCAGTCAGGCTTATCTCTAAGGCAATGTGTAAAGTATTTGTACCAACACACAGAGTAATAGTGAAAACACTACAGAATGAACACCACACCAGTTTAGAAAATACTTATCTAAATTAAACCAAAACGACAAAAATCCAACATACACAAGTCAAAATATTAATTTTCAAAAGAATGAGTTTTACTCCATAGAAAACGATGGAAACGTTATTGTTACGCAAAGTAACTTGATTTGCGCCAAAAATAAAGCCACATGTGTGAGCGTGTGTCAAAAAAGTCATCGATGCATTGATTCCTTCGGTCGGTTAGGCATAGCATTGTTTTTCTCTCCCGCAAAACAGCAATGTGTCGATTTCCAGACAGGCACCATGGATCCCCGCAGGCTTGCTTTGATTTTTGATGCCGAGCAATGAGGCGTGAGAAATCCGGCCACACGGAGTCGGAAAATTGTGCTTTGTCATTATCAGCTGCAGGAAGCGTATGTTGCATCCTTTTTCCAGCCGTGATGCATTGATCTCCCAGCAGTGATGCAGATGGAGTGTGGATTTTAGCCGTGAAGCGGGTGGAATGGCATTTTTCAGCCATATTGCAGGTGGTACGTCAAAATTTTCCCTGAACGGTGTTCTGTGCCTGGATTTCTCTCCATGTTCTGCCAACTTCACCTGTCAAGGGTCCAGGGACTGGATAGGGCACCACTTGGCTGGGCAGGAGTTTCAGCAGAGAGTCCAGGTGCTGACAGAAGTCTTTGATGGTCCTGGGACTTCAAAACAGGAGGCAAGGTAAGTCCAAGCTCTTGGAGATAGGGAACAGCCTTAACCATGACTCCGTAACAACAAAGTGGTAGACAATGAGAGCGGAACAAAGCTTTCGTTAACCATGACTTTGTTGTTTAGTGCCTTAACCATGCATGTGCTGAACCACGCACATGCGTGGTTGAGGCACAGAAGAAGGGAGTCGGCTGAGGAGGATGACACAATCAGTCAGGTAAGTGGGGCTGTTTTAGGGGCTGGGGGGTCGGAGTATTTTTAGCTTTAGGGGCGAGGTTGGGGTATTTTTAGTTTTGGGGGGTCACAGTGGTTTAGGGGATGGGGGTTGGGTTATTTTTTGTTTTAGGGGCGGTTTAGAGGTGGGGAAGGCGGGTTGGGGTATTTTTAGTTTTAGGGGCAGGCGTGGGGGGTCGAGGTATTTTTAGTTTTAGGGGAGGGGGCGTCGGGCGGTTTAGGTTTGGGGGCGGGGAGGGAGGGGAAGGATATTTTGAGTTTTAGGGGCGGGGTGGAGGTCGAGGTATTTTTAGTTTTAGGGGTGGGGGGTCGAGCGGTTTAGGTTTGGGGGAGGGGTATTTTTAGTTTTAAGGGCGAGGGTGGGGGTCGTGGTATTTTTAGTTTATGCGGTTGGGGTCGAGTGGTTTAGGTTTAGGGGTGGGGAGGAGGGGTCGGGGGATTGGTTTTAGGGGAGAGGTTGGGGGGGTTGCGGTAATTTTTAGGAGTGGAGGTGGGGAGCCAGGGGGGACGCATGCTGGAACCATGCATGCCTATCACTAATGCCTTTACTAGGAATGCCTTTACAACAAAAAATCGTTGTTAAGGCATTTGTGGTAAAGGCATTAGTGGTAACAACGAGGTCGTTGTTCCGACCTCGTTGTTCAGGCATGCGTTGTTCCAGCATGGGTTCCCCCTGGCTCCCCACCCCCACAAAGTCCAGTCTTAGTCCTCTTTCAGGCAGAAGCAGCAACCGCAGGCCAACCCAGCAAGGCACAGTCACAGGCAAAGGGGCAAAAACTACTGGACGGAATTACACCAAATGACAGGAAGTTACATCCTCGTCCAGAAAGTGACCTTTTTGTTTTGATGTAATTCCATTCAGTAGTTTTTGAGAAATTAAGGAGAAAACAAATTTGTATATCTGTGGATATGAAGGATTCACGGCCCCTCTCACGCAGACATCTGATTGGCTAATAACACTTCAACAACAGAAGTCATTGAAGTGTTGTCAGCCATCTTGGGACTCGGTTGAAGCCGAGGCCCCAAAAAAAGTTAAAAAAAGAAAAGGGTCCAGGGTACGAACCCCTGACCCCTTAGTTCTGGCGGTGGGGTCCCAAAGGTACCCCCCAGGGCTAAAAAGCAATGTTTTTTTTATTTTATGAGCGGAGTTTCTGTGAATTCGCCATAAAATTTTAAAAAAAGCTCAGTCTTTCATGCTTCGTTACTATCATACCCCCAGGTGGGCCAAGTCCAAGGGACTTATGAAGTAGGGGGTGGCTCCTGGCCACCTCCCACTGCCCAGGGACTACCACCACCCGGGGTTTTCTGGTAATAATAAGCAGGGCTGCATGTCCCCCTGCTGCCCTGGGGACTGCCACCTCCCCAGGGCTGTGTTTTAATATGCTGGGGGTCACTCCGCGCCCTCCAGTTGGAGACCACCACTTCCCTGGGGAAAATGATTCATATGCAGGGCGTGTGCCCCCCGCCACCATGGGGACCATGCAGGGCATGTGCCCCCCGCCACCATGGGGACCACCACCTCCTCAGGTCTGTGACTTTAATATGCAGGCTGCCTGGCCTGCGCTCGTTGCCACAGGGACCACCACCCCATGGGGCTATGCTGAATTTTGAGTGGTGCTGTGTGACATCCTGTTCCCCGGGTGTGAAAGACTGGCTCCTTGTTGCAGTACCCCACACTTTTTGCCTGGTTTCTGAATGCAATGCAATTGCTAACCAGGTTCCCAGTGCCAGTGTTCTTTCCCTAAAACACGGTAAAAGTAATTGGATACACCTTTAGCTACGACTATAAGTCCCCAGTAAAAGGTACTTAGGTACTCAGGACATGGGGTATTATGGGTAAGCCCCTAAGTGCATCAGCACTGGTTGTTCCACCCTCTAGGGCTATGCGACCAGATGCACCAGCACTGCCATAGCAGACTGAGGGGCATATGTATACTCTATTTGCGTTGAAATAGCGTCATTTATTTTTATGCTAATTCAGCGCAAACTTAACTCCATATTTATACTTTGACGCTAGACCCGTCTAGCATCAAAGTAATGGAGTCAATGTCAATTTTTTACAGTGGAAACCTACCTTGCATCAATGAGATGCAAGGTAGGCATTCCCAGGCAAAAAATGACTCAAAGCCCCTAACGTTTTATTTATCGTCCCATTCAAAAATGGGGCACAGGAGGTAGGCGGGCCTAAATAATGGTGCTAAGCCTGTTTAGCACCATTATTTAATGCCTGGGTCATGGCAGGCATTAGGGGATCTGTGAGCTCATTTCCATGGAGGATCTCCATGGAATACGTCCACAGGTGCCCTCCCCAGGCCCCAGGGACATCCCCACCCACACCACAGGGACAGCGGAGGATGGGGGATCCCATCATAGTTAACTAGAGGTAAGTTCAGGTAAGTATTTTCCTTTTTTTTTTAAATGCCATAGGGGGCCCAGATATGGACCCCCATACATAGCACAGGGTGCAATGGCCTTCCTCAGGGGACCCTTGTCCTCTGTGCTGGCCATTGGGGTGGTGGGCATGACTCCTGTCTTTTCCAAGACAGGAGTCACGTGGTAGGGTAGGTTCAGTGTCAATAAATGACACTAGACTGGTTAGAGTCATCTTCTTTGACTCTAACCAGCCTAATGTAATTTTCTAACACTAAACCTCCTTCTACCATAACGCCATCCCCACCCGGCTAACGCCAATTTATTTGACGCTAGCCCATCCTTTGCTCCGGTTAGTGCCATTCCATAAATAAGTCGCCCAGCAGGAGTCTTGGATTGGCGCTAGCCGGCACTATAGTTTTTGCCGCTAAACTACGTTAGCGTACTTTAGTGTCAAAAAGTATAAATCTGGGCCTTCACCATACTATATGTGAGAGCATAAATGTATGAGCAATATGCCCCCACTGTGTCCTTGCCAAACCTGGGACATAGTGAGTGAACAGAGCAGCCAGAGTTTCCCAGCTATTTAATGGCTACTTTGAACCCTGGGTTGTTTGGTATCAAACACCTCAGAATAATAAATCCAAACTGGTACCAGTACTGGATTTATTATAAAATGCTCCCAAGGGTCACCTTAGAGGTGCCCCCTGAAAGAACTAACCATCCTGGTTGCGGACTGGTTCCAAAGCCCTTCCTGAGTGGAGAAGCTAACTCCCCCTCCCTCAGGAATGTGCACCGCCCTGGCAGTGAGCTTCAAAGGGCTACCACCCTTGAAACTCGACCCCCATGTCTGTTGCTAGCAGCAGATGACCTCCCCCTTTGCAAACTCCCCCTTCTGGAGGGAGCAAAGTCAGGAAAACACACAAGGGGTAGGAGGAGTGGCCTAACTGAGCATGCACCACCCCTAGGGGCTTGCAGGCAAAGTGGATCCTTCATTTCATTTTTCTCCATCTTAGAATGGAGGAAAAAAGCCAATTAGGTTTAGGGAATTGACCCTTCCCACAGGAAGTGGTCACTGTAGTGGGTTTAGCCACCCAAGGGTAAGTGTCCCATTGGACACTACCAGGTCCCCCCTAAAACACCCACTAAATTCAGCATTTAGTGGGCTCCCCTAGACCAAGATTTCAGATTTGAAAAGGCAAAAAGACAAAGAAGACCAGCACTTAAGTAGATCCAAAACAAGAGAAATGTGGACCTGCTGCACAAGAAAAGGCACCAAACCCTGCCTGCTGCACCCAGGACCTGAAAATCGCCGCTGAGGAGGAGCTGGATACTGGACTGACCCCAAGAAACCCAGGGGACCTCCAGGCTTCAAGAATCATCCCAGATCTCCCTCCTGAGTGGAGGCACCACTCAAGAAAATCAAGAAACCTGCAAATGACCAACAAATCAGTGAGGATCAGTTCACTGACCGACCAATATCTCCACGACCAGAAGTCACAGCCGGGCTCGACGACACACCGACGACCGCCCGACAAATGTGCCAAGTTTGATGGCACTGTGCCCTCTTGTGGCCGAGTTACAGCAATACCCTGGATACTGGTCAACTGACGTCAGACCAGCCGCAAACAAGCTCCCCAGAGCTAAAAATGGATCAGGAGGAAGCCCAGTCGAGGGACTTCAGGAACACCCCAGACCTCCAACCAGAGTGCCCCCATTGTCCTGTAAGCAACTCTGAAAGAGACTGACCTCCAGCTCCAAAGGACCCTGTTGCGCACAGCTCCTGAAACTCCAGCTCGCCCTGCACCTGGCTACCCTGGTCCATGCATCGCGGGATTTGCTGTGTGCCCCGGGTCCCCAACCCCTTGCGACCTCAACAGCCCAAGGGGACACCAAGACACTCTCTGTTTACCTGCAAACCAGCTCCTTTTTCAAGTGGCCCATCCTGATGGCCATTTGCAAAGAACCTCTCCAAAGTTGCTCCCGCCGGAACTGGGAGCCGTCCGAGACTCTCCAGCTGGCATAAGGTGCCCACCGACTGCTGTGACCGCCCTACAAGAGAAGAGACTGGTAACTCAACTGTGTGATTTTTAATTCATTTTTAAAGGTGGCTGTGCATTGATTCAAATGGTGTGTAATTACGCACAGAAAGACTAACTTTGCTTAAACTTTAAAAATCATGTCTCAAAAAGTACTTTTATGAATTCTGGTTTTGAGTCATTCATTGAGTGTGTGTAGTTGGTGATTGGATTTGTGAATACGGCAAATGCCTAACTGCTCGAACAGCTACTTTAAAAATTGGAGCATTAGGTGGTCTAATTTTTACCTCTGGAAACCACGTGTGGTTGCCTGAACCCAAATAGTGTGCTTGGTTTTGCCCACTACATAGAGGGCCAGCCTCCAACACCGGGGACCAGCAACCCTGGGGCACTTAATCAATAATGTAAAAAATGGCCCCCCAGATCCTGGGGACCACCACCCCCTGAGGCTATGTCCCTGTTGGAGGGGAGCTGCACAGCTGCACAGCCCCCCTCTTGGAGCCAGAGATGGCCCTGATGACCGCCACCCCCCAGGGCCAGCTCTTGCTATGTTACGTATAGTAATATAAATGACTTTACGTTAATAAAAAAAATAGAAATTCACTGAAAAGGTTACAGGGATGTTATAGTTCCCATCTAAAATTAAGAAAAAACATTGACATTCACTTAAGAAACCAAAGGTTACAGGAACGTTACAGTTAGACACACATTTTAAATGTACAAAACCATAGAAATTCACCTGTTATAGTTAGAGTTAGGTCAAGTAACTATAACTCGTGCCCTACGGTAACTATAATTCACTACCTCACCATGCACTGCCAACTACCCCATTGATTATGGCACTCATAACATCTTTGATAACGTCATTGATAATATCACTGTAATATTTGCTGTAACAGTTTTGATGAAAAAAATGTAATTGGGTTCAGGTTTTACACACACAAAACCACAGAAATTCATCAGTCATAGTTATAGTTATGTTAAGAAACTATAACTTCTCCATTCCCATTCCCATGTCCCCAGGGACCCCGCCATCAGTCCTATGGGGTCAGGATACCAGTATCCTCATGGTGAGATCTTATTGGCTATCAGCACTTTAACCAGGACGTGCTGGCAGCCATCCGGGGAACATACACATGATACCATGAAATGCATTGTAGTGAATGGCAGGTGGGCCACAAAAAGAGCATTTAAAGGGTGACAGCAGGTTTTATATGCAATATAAATCAGTTGTTGATGGGACCATGCTATGTTTAGGAATTGTGGTGTGTTCTAAGGTGATTTTACCCTGCTGGGATTTCATGCATCATGTTTGAAAGAAAAATGTTTTCTCATAATTTTCCAATTGAAATTACGGAAGGTTCTCCAGAAGCTAAACTAAGAGCATATTTGTTGTAAATTCACTCTGTCTTTCTCAGTCATTTGAGAATGAAGTCTGACATTCTCAGTAAAACCTGAACCTCCAACAGGAGCAGCTTGTCAGTTGATTCCCTTGTGTTTTACTGCAGCCGCCCACAGTGTACTAAAGAACAGTCTTACTTATGATGAAAGTGTGGCACACCTAAAGCCATCTTGATTGAATCAAACTGGTAAAACTTACAACATTTAATTTAGAAAGGAACAAAATGAGGGGGTTAAATGTGACTTAGAAATTATGGTTAGTGCGGTAGAAAGAAAAACTAAGACATGTTTTAAGTGGATTCTTCCTTTTATATTTCATTAAAACATTCTGACATGCGTACTGAAACATGCACTCTCAACACCAGCAGCAGACTGCCAGTTAACTCCCTGGTGATCAGCAGTTTACAGTAATCTAATGAGCAACTACAGTGCTATCATTCTAAAGTTATGTCAACAATCTGAACTCCATCTTGATGGAATCGAAGTGGAAAACTGAAAGCATTTTCTACAGAGGATACTGCAGTAAATAAGGAAATAAAACATTTTCTAGCTTTTGTGATAAAGAAAAATTATATTAAGGATACAGAGGCGACGATTATGCTTCCCTTTCTATGCTTTATTTTCTCAGCTGCCAATAACTTTCCAGTAAAAAAAACAGTCACATGGTAAACCGTAGAGATGGCCCATATAAATACTCCAAGCACATAAACTCATGGGGGAAAGGCGTAATTTTGAAATGGACTTCAATCTTGGAGAAACTCATCTGTAGCCCGCACTTCCGGGTTTGGACACCAGCTGAAGAAGACCGGAAGTTGGAGATTCAAGCGAGACGCAAAAAGGTGTATCCCGCATGGACCCCATCTACAGATCAGAGCATGGAAGACTCTCGGGTGTAGTCTCAAGTCGCTGAAATCCCTAAAATGACCGGATTGCCAATCTGCTATCACATTGCGTTGACCTGGGAGGTATTTTGCTGTCACCAAAATGATTGATTGACCATAAGGTGGAGAAAAACTCAGGGTCATTGCATTGGGGATGTACATTGCTATTAGGGCTATTGAGTGTCTGTGGAGGGTTCCGCCCAGTATGACGTAGCATCCCACTTGGTCAATGAGAGATCGGGAGAGCTGCCAAGGGAGCCCTTTGCGAAGCAGGACCGAGACCCCCCCGGATATAGTTAGAGTAGGTGGAAGAGTATGTGTCGCTTCACCATTTGGCTTGCAGGCCAGGGGCCTGTGGGTATTGTAATTGGGTTTCTTGGAGGAAGCATATGTCCGCATTATGCCTGGTTAGGTAGGAATGTAGGAGGTTTGCTTTGCGGTGGTTTTTTATGCCGCGGGCATTCCAGGTTAGGCATTTTAAGGTAGCCATTTCACAAGTGAGGAGCTTAGTGGTTGAGTGATTGCTGCACAGATCATGGTGTAATGATGCAGGTAAGAAGGGCCATGTCCAGTGATGAGAGTACATCCAGAAAACAACAAAACAATAATGAAAGATCAACAACAACAAAAACCCATATCCTCCTCACCCACTTCAATCCCCCAATCAGGTTGAGTAAAGCATACTCTCTCCCTCCATAATTTAATTCCCACAACCCATAGTAGAAAATTGCCAGGACACATCCCAGGGGGTGGAGGAACTTCCGGCATCGACCCTGCCCTGTACGGTCAGGGCGGCCGAACGAAGAATCAAGAGAACAGTCAGTTGGATTGAACAGTAGTAAGTGAGCATGGATATGGACAGGTGGGTGTCCCCAGCAGGGGGACAGTGCTTTTCAAGTTGGAGAAGTCAGGGGAGAGCACCCCAGGACCACCAGACAAAGCAGGTGTGATTGTACAAAATACCAAGGTACTACAGTTTATGTCAATCGTTCTCGCTTAGTGGGGACTCCAGCACGGTACCTGGTGAACTCTGGGAGGAGCTGCAATCTTTCGCAACCTTCTTGGCAAATTTAAGGTCTGCAATGACATCCATGAAGAAATGAGTTTTGTCCCCATGGGATATCCGGAGTTTGGCCGGGTAGGGAAGGCAGGAGGAGACCCTTGCTGTTTGAAGGATTTTTGCAACAGGCACAAACTCCTGGCATGCCGCCTTCACCACCAGTGTGAAATCGGAGTAGAAGGAGATATTACTGCCCTAGTATTACATCGCTCCTCACTCCTTGCAAGTCGCAAGACTGTTTCTCGGTCATACTAGTTCAGTATTCTGGCAATTATGGGGCGCGCCAGCGCACTGGGGGAGATCGGGGACCCAGTGAGCGATAAGCACGCTCCACAATTAGGACTTGTGACAAGTGACCCCTGAAAAACTCCTTCAATAGTGTTTCGATTAAGTCCTCTATCCTGGAGAAAGCAGTTGATTCTGGAACTCCTGTGATGCAAAGGTTGTTGCACCAAGGTCTTAGTTTTTTTGCTTAATTACTTTGAGCACTTTATCCATTCAGAGCATATGTTCTTTAGTATCAGATTGAAGGTCCTTGGCATCCAAGACATATGTTTCCAATTGGTTCAGTCTTGTGTCAGGTTTGTCCACCCTGTTCTTCACCTGGTGCAGGCGAATGATGAGTAGGTCCAGCTTGGCATCAATGCTTTTCAGGCTTGTTCTAAGGTCCAGGAGGATCTCCTTCAGGGCAAGCTCTTGGGATCATCCTCCAACATGTCTGCATTATGCCCGGAGCCTGCCCCCCCCCTGTGGTTGGCGGGGCGCTGCCACATCTCGGCAGAGCGGACAGGCCGGGGAGCACAAGCAGGCCAGACCCAAGGCAGCGATGGTGCAGTCACACGGGGGGCCTCTTGTTCACCAAGTGGGTTTGCGGCCGTTCAGTCTGTGTGCAAGCAGGCTGTACCAATAGGATCTTCCAGGATGGCGATATATGGGAGTCTGTAGCGATGCCCTCCGTGCCAGGGCCCAAAGGAGGCCTTGTGAAGTATCAGATTTTCCCCATGTGCGCCGGTTGGGAAGTGCGATGAAGAGCCCGGGATATGATAGTGGGGCCTGCCGTTGCCATCATCCAATCTCAGGTCCTAAAGGGCGGCAGTCAGCAGGGCGACAGTCCAATGCACACATCCATTCCTCCGACGGAAGAGTCTTTTGAAGGTTGCACCCAGTCTAGTCAATGGGGCCTGGAGCTAGCCAGGTGGAGGAACCAGAATAGCACCAGCAGGGCCACGTGGTGGCTCTGGAGGGTCGCGGGACAGCGAGCAGGCCCGACTCACCAAGGTTATTGGAAGCACCGATCCTCTCCCTCATCCTCAGTCACATGGGGGTGCCGCCACGCATCGGGTAGGGCAGGCTTCCCTGCAGTATGGCCATCGCTAGCGGTATCCAAGCGGGACCACACTCTCCCGCAGCACCAGGTGGCAGCCCCACAGCAGCGCACCCGCAGCCCCAAGGTGAAGCGGCAGGTGACAGGCTTGATCAAGGGCTCTCGGGCCCGTCCGATGCATAGGCTACGCCCTCAGGGCTGGCAGCTGCCAGGCAGCGCACTCGTCCGTCAGGCTGATCAAAGGACTCCTACCCACTTGCCAGCAGGCTCGATATGTGACCTACAGGAGGTCACAGCGCAGATCCCAGCAGACCAGTGATCCCTCGTGTCTAGCAAGCAGGCTTAGGGGGTTCTTTCTGTGGCAGATAAGTGGTGGATGGAGCATTCGGCCGGCCGAGCCCTCGATCGAGCAGCCATCTTCCTGCCTGGCATAGCCATGCCCCCCTGAGCTTGCTTTTAATGTTTTTTTAAATATGTTTGCGCTATAAAATATCCCAGATAAAGCTAAATAAATGCGTGTTGTAAAACCCAACATTTGAATCCATGTTTTTAAAAAATTTCAAACTAGGGATTACCTCCCTCACCCATTTCCCTACCTCTTTCAGTTTAGGCTCACTCATGTATTATATACGCAAGTCCAAAACTTTCACCAACCCTTTTAAAATCCACAAACCACCACTGACACCAGTCAGCCTAACATATGCTATTTAACACATCGTGCAGTTTCAAAATGTGTTATCGAGAGCACTTTTGTGCTAGATAACAGCTTATGTCAAGTCCTTCTCATGACTTCCCAAGGGAGGCAGCTGAGTCTATCCTGTTGTGCATTACAAACCCATACCTCTGAATTGTAGATTTCAGCTGAGCCTATCCTGTTGTGCATTACAAACCCATACCTCTGAATTGTAGGTTTCAGCCAGCCTGTATACAAACACAATGGTCATATCAAAAAGTGACAGACTCTTACAAGCTGCTGCTGCAGGCGGTCCCGTTCGCCCAGTGGATTCCATCCTCGCTCTTCCGTAGACCGACCCACACGTGGTCCCCTCTGGAAATATCCATCAAGAAATTCTGCATGAAGGAAAAATTATCCAGCGTTGTATTTTTCACAGTTTTGGAACAATATTTGATGGAAAAAACGAATCAAGCATTATTTAAATCACACACATCCTCACTCTTTTACTAGGAGATTCTTGAAAATATATCTTATTGAACACATCATGAAACATCGCGTGATTCCCAGTGCTGTTTTCAGTGTGTTGGGTAAAATTCAAATCTATCATTTTTGTGCCATACGTTCTTACAATAGATCTGTTGTCAGTATTTACCTGTTTTGGTTGCTCACCAGCTTCAATACTTCTTCTTGTGAGCTTGGGGATCAGCGTTATTTGTTGTAAATATTTATTGAAATGGGCAGCCTAGGTAAGTAAATTATGTAGAGGGGAGCTGGGAGTACTAGGAAACCACACAGGTAAGGAATGTAGAATCCCCCATCGACCAGGAATGCAGGAGTAAAACACTGGATTTCCCCAGAACCACCCCAAAGGATGAAAAGAAGAAAACGAAGACACCCAGAACAGTCTGCAAGGAACCAGCTGTGGATTACCGAAGGTGGAGACCTGTGGAGAGAGGGGATCAAGTCCAGAAGTGCCTGTGGAGTCCAGGGGGAGTAGGAAATACTACCCACCCAGAGGTACCTTTTGGAGTTGGTCGACGAAGAAGAACGACAGGTCAGCACTGCAACACAGAAACTGGAAAAGAGTTCCTGATGCATGCAAAAGGTGTCCCACACTGGAAGCTAGATTGAAGATGCGTGTCAGTGAATGATTTCCACCAACAAGCCTTGGCAAAGGCAAACTTGCGGTTGGAGGAAAAGGGGTGCTGCCGGTGACCAGCAAGGTCCAGGAGGACTCTACCCAGGATGGGGAGTCACAGAGGACCCTCCGCATTACAGAAGGCCCACAGGAGCAGAGGCATCACCCACAGGTGTCCCCCAGGACAGGGACACAGAAGTCGCTGAAGCAGCCCAGGCAGCACCACAGAAAACCATGCAGTGGCCCAGGAGTTGCAGGAGGGAGTGCTGGGGGCTGAAGCTACATGTCACCTGAAGTTCCCCTTGGAGGTGAAGCCAACAAGCCTTGGCATCTGCAAAGGACGCAGTGCAACGGGGTACTGTCTTGTGTCGAGTGGAAAGGACTTACCACCACCAAAGTGCGAGAGCTGGTAAAGAGGACCAATGAGACTCTCTGGACCACCACCCGTGATGCAGGACCCACGCCACTCTGGATAGGGAGATCCACGCAGCCAGTCGTTGTTGCAGCTAAGTACCTGTAGTTTCAGAGGAGTGATGTCTTCACCCCAAAGGAGATTCCTTCTTCT
This sequence comes from Pleurodeles waltl, assembly GCF_031143425.1. Classification (NCBI taxonomy): domain Eukaryota; kingdom Metazoa; phylum Chordata; class Amphibia; order Caudata; family Salamandridae; genus Pleurodeles; species Pleurodeles waltl. Next base: position 1,174,131,182 of record NC_090439.1, read on the forward strand.
TCTTGTGCAGGCTGAAGAGTTGTGGTCTTCTGAGGATGCATGGCCAGGGAAATGTTTCAAAGCTTGCAGGAATTCTAGATACATTGTTGCAGAAGAGTCTTCCTTGTGGATCTGCAGTTTGTAGTTCCTGGAGGCTCCAGTCGCGGTTCAGGAGGCCAAAAGTTGAAGCAGAAGTTGCAGAGGAGTCCTGCTGGCATCTTCCAAGCCGAATCTGAGGACCAACCCCATATGAAGACCCTACATAGCCCAAAGAGGGGGCTTGGTCACTTAACGAGGTAACTACCTATCAGAGGGTGCCTCTGGCCTGGCCACTCAGATACTCCCAGAGTTCCCTGCCAACCTTGGAATCAAGAAGGCAGAACCCATGAACCCTCTGGAGGAGCTCCGGGCACCACACTTGGGGTTGTGATGGAGTGGTCACTCCCCTTTCCATTGTCCAGTTTAGTGCCAGAGCAGGGACTGGTGTCCCTGAATTGGAGTGGACTGGTTTATGCACGGAGGGCACCAAATGTGCCCTTTAAAGCAAACCAATTGCTTAGGGAGGCTACCACTCCCAAGCCAGTCACACCTAGTTTCGAAAGGAGAGGGTGTTACCTCCCTCTCCCAAAGGAAATCCGTTGTTCTGCCTTCCTCGGCTTGATCAGATCCAGCAGCAGGAGGGCAGAAACCTGTTTGAGGGGTGGCAGCAGCTGGGCTGCCTGGAGAACCCTGTAAGACTGCTCTAAGGAGCCTACAGAGTGCATGGAATCATACTTCAAATACTTGCAACAGTATTAGGGTATGATTCCGAAATGTTTGATACCAAACATGCCTAGGTTCAGAGTTACCATTATGTAGCTGGACATAGGTAGTGATCTATGTCAAGTACACATATAAAATTGCGTCCCCACACTCACGAAGTCCAGTAAATTGGAGCTGGAGTTTGTGGGAGCCCCTCTGCTAGTGAAGGGGTGCCCTCACACACATGTACCTGCACCCTAACCTCTGGGCTGAGAGGGCCTACCATAGGGGTGAGTTAGAGTGACCTGGTGCACTGACCTGTGGAGAAAACGGATGCATGCACCGTTTCAAGCAGACTGTCATGGCAGGCCTGCAGAACCCTTTGCCTGGGCTCCCTGTGGGTGGCAGGATAACTGTTGCAGCTCATAGCCCTGGGTACCTAGGCACCATATACCATATACTCGGGACTTACATAGAGGCACTAGTATGTCAATTATAGGGGTAAAAAGTTACCAGCAACGAAATTTAGAGGAGAGAGAGCACAGTCACTGGGGTCCTGGTTAGCAGGATTCCAGTGAACACAGTAAAACACACTGGCAAACAGGCCAAAAGTGGGGGGTAACCAAGCTAGAAAGAGGCTACTTTCCTACATGCACGCTCTCTCTCCAAACATGCTTTGCATTTGGGCTACTCCATTCTCCTACGCAATAGAAGTAAAGGCAGAGGTGTAGGTCTGGCTATTATTTTCTGTGATTTTCTGTGATGTTTTCCAATATAGTACATTTCAAGTTGAGAACCTAAGGGGAACGGAGAGCCTTGAGTTTTATTTTAAATTAGGTCTGTCTTGTTCCTTTGCTGGAATACTGGTTAATCACCTGGACGATCCTTGTTCCAGCCTTCTTGGCCCCTTAGGAGTCGCTCTATCCTTATATACTTCAATACACCAATTTCACTCTATTAGGAGATTTGATTTTAATTGTCTCATGAAAGACTCTTCTAATTTAGATACAAAGAGTCTTATCAATATGTTAGCTGTTCTTGGTCTCCCTCAACGCATAGTGGATCCTCCACATTTAGCAGGTCACACTCTGGACTTGGTTTTTAGCAACTTTCTATTGCTTCTTCTGTGGGTGCCAAAAGCTCTGGCATAGTCAGACCAGTTGTTAGTCCCTTTCAATATATCATTAGATCCTTGGCCTCCTGCTATTAGACAAATGGAGTCCACCAATGTGCACATTCGTAAGGGCTGGAAGGTGACTTGCTCCAATGTTGTCAGTCAGTTAGCTTCTATCTCCCTCTCTCTCAAAGGTGGAGTTATCCAAGGACCTAGAACTATTTAATCATACGCATAACTGTTTACGTTTTGGAATAGTGAGCCAATGAAGCTTATGAAGGAGCTGAGAGGTAGAAGCAGACCGTAGGAGGAAGAACAGAAGCTGAAAAGCTGTGTTCTGGACCGATTGAAGACGCTGAATGGAAATATGGTCAATGCTTAAATAAAGGCCATTTCCATAATCCTGCTGGGACAGAACCAGCACCTGGATCACTGTTTTTTGAGCGGAGAAAGGAGGGATCCAGATAATCTTCCTTAACCATTTCAATATGGCGCACTAGGACGACATCACCTTGACCACTTGAGGGCTCACAGAGAACTTTTCTTCCAGGATGAAGCCCAGATTCTTCACCTTGGGAGAGAGAGTCAGAAGCGGACCCAGGAAAGAAGGCCAATGTTGTGGACCGTGAAGCTGAGGATTTTAACCAAGGATCATCACCTCTGTCTTGTCCCCATTTAATTTAAGCGAATTGTTCAGCATCCAGGTTTCAATGCACTTCAGGCCCAGGGTAAGATTGTAGAGGTCATGTGTCTGAGAAGATGACAAAGAAAAGACGATTTGGGTATCGTCAGCATATGAAAAAACAGTCAAGCCAGACTTCTCAAAAAGTTTTAACAGTGGCTGAACATAAATGTTAAATAGTAGCGGGCTGAGCACTGATCCTTGAGGGATGCCAGATGATAGACACTGTTTGCTAGACGCTGGATTGGCAGAAAACACTTGAAAGGATCGATTATGCAGGAAAGAGGTCAGCAACCCCAAAGCACGATCGGCAAGCCCCACCGATGTCAGCCTCTCAATCAGAATGGCATGCAATACAGTATTGAATGCTGCACTCAGATCCAAAAGAACAAGGGCAGTAGAATCACCCTCATCCAGAAGCTGTCTAAGATGGTCAGTTACTCCAAGAAGAGCAGATTCGGTGCTGTATCCAGCCGGGCAACCAGAATGAGACGGGTGGAGTATGTTCAGATTTTCCACATATGATGTCAGGGAAGCATTCATGTGTTTTTCCAGAGCCTTCAAAAAGCAAGGCAGCAAAGACCTGCGAGAGGCAAGGCAGCAAAGGGATAGGCCTGTAGTTCAACCAGGTGTGGGTGTCTAAGTTTGGCTTCTTCAGAAGTGGCAGTACCATTGTGTGTTTCAAAGAATCTGGAACAAAGCCCTTCTGCACGGAAGAGATGAGCAGAATGACCACAATCGGAAGAAATACCTGAGTTATCAGTTCATAAATGGACAGGGGTAAAGGATCCAATGGTGAGCCCGATTTAAAGGATTGAAGTAGCCTCAAAAACAAGGGTATATCCAGCACGATGAGCTCAATTTACTTGAATGCGGCTTTGCCTCAGAAACCATGCAGTCAGAAAGGATTGATATGGAATTCACTGTTAGATCTGTTGTGCCAGGGGGAGCGGTTGTTAAAGGGCTGCTTGCCACAATAACAAAAAAAATGACCTGTTGCTGTTGGTTTATGAACTCTGAGCACATTACCACTGCTAACCAGCGCTAAAGTGCATATGCTCTCTGTGTAAATTGTATTGTTGATTGGTTTATCCATGATTGGCATATATGATTTTCCAGTAAGTCCCTAGTAAAGTGCACTGGAGGTGCCAGGGCCTGTAAATCAAATGCTACTAGTGGGCCTAAAGCAATGGTTGTGCCACCCACATAAGTAGCTCTGTAATCATGTCTCAGACCTGCCATTGCAGTGTCTGTGTGTGCAGTTTTAACTGTAAATTCGACTTGGCAAGTGTACCCACTTGCCAGGCCTAAACCTTCCCTTTTCTTACATGTCAGACACCCCTAAGGTAGGCCCTAGGTAGCCCCAAGGGCAGGGTGCAGTGTATGGTTAAGGTAGGACATATAGGTGGTCATTACAACCTCGGCGGTCTTTTAAGAAGACCGCAGAGGGACCGCCGTGCGGAAGACCGCCAGTAGTGGCGGTTTGCCGCTCGACGTATTATGACCGTTGGCTGCCCTCCATGGTGTATCCGACGGAGAGCCGCCAACAGCCATATTTGCGGGCGGCGGGGAAGTGGAGGTTGCTCCACCTCCACCGCCACGCCAACAGAACACCGCCGAGCTAATCACGTCCTGTGATTCTGCGCGGCGGTGTTCTGTTGGCGGAGTGGTGTTGGCGGAGCTGCCCCCATGGCTCCCGTCCCCTCCCGGAGGATCGACGGACCAAGTAAGTCGATCGTCCGTTAGGGGAGGGGAGTGTTGTGTGTTGTGTGGGTGCATGGGGGTGTGCATCTGTGTATGTAGGGGGGGTGTGTGAGTGCGTGTATGCTTGCGGGGGTGTTGCGTGTTTCGGAAATTTGTGCGTGGCTGTCTGTCTGTATGGATGTGTGCGTGTATGTGTGAATGTGGGTGTACGTGTCTGAGTGTGTGTGTGGATGTTGGCATGTATGTCGGTGTGTGTGCGTGTATGTGTGTTGGTGGTGCCTGCGTGCGTGTCGGGTGTGTGTCAGTAATGTTATGTTGGGGGTCCGGGTGGGGAGGGGGGCCCTGCCACCTTTGGGGGGTGGCAGGGGTGGTGGGGGGTGTTTGGGAGTGAGTCGGGGTGGGGGTGGTGGGTGGGGGAGACCCCTATCAGTGCCAGGGAAGGAATTCCCTGGCACTGATAGTGCTTACCGCCATGGATTTCATGGCGGTTCCTACCGCTGGTAATCCACGGCGGTATTGTCACGGCCGCCGGGCTGGAGACCAAGGTCTCTAGCCCAGCGGTCATCTCCGCCCTGGCGGGCGGAACGGGGAAGCGGCAGATGACCATCATAATACTAAAAAAAAAAAAGGCCGCCAGCCTGTTGGCGGTCCTACCACCGCTTTAACACCGTCCGCCAGGGTTGTAATGACCCCCATAGTAATGTGTTTTATGTGTCCTGACAGTGAAATATTGCTAAATTCGTTTTTCACTGTTGCAAGGCCTGTCCCTCTCATAGGTTAACATGGGGGCTACCTTTAAATCTGATTAAAGTGTAGTTTCCCTTTGGGAGCGGATGGACATGTGGAGTTTGGGGTCTCTGAGCTCACAATTTAAAAATACATCTTTTAGTACAGTTGATTTTAAGATTGTGTGTTTGAAAATGCCACTTTTGGAAAGTGAGCATTTTCTTGCTTATACCATTTCTGTGACTCTGCCTGTTTGTTGATTCCCTGTCTGGGTCAGTTTGGCAGTTGGGCTGGTTGCGCCTTACACTAGACAGTGACACAAAAGGAGCTGTGGTGTAGTCTTCATTTCCTGATGAGCCATCTGTGCTAGGAGGGAGGGGAGGAGTGGTCACTTACACCTGAAAGGGCTGTGCCTGTCCTCACACAATGCAGTCTCCGACCCCCTGGTGAGTGTCTGGGGCCTTGCCTGGGCAAGACAGGATTTCACATTCAAAAGAGACTTTACTTTGAAGTAGGCCTACTTCAAATGAGAAATTGGGTATAAGAAGGGCACCCAAAACCACAGACTTTAGAACACTTCTGGAAACAAGAGGAACCTCTGCCTGGAGAACAGCTGAAGAGCTGAGGAGAATTGCTGCCCTTCCTGTGACTGTGCTTTGTGGAGCTATCCTGCAGTTGCTGCTTCTGCCAGAGTAAGAGGGCAAAGACTGGACTTTGTGTGCCTTCCATCTTGTGAAGAAATCTCCAAGGGCTTGATTTAGAGCTTGCCTCCTGTTGTTTGAAGTCTCAGGGACAGCAAAGACGTCTCCCTGCCAGCACCTGGAGTCTCTGGAGAGACTCCTACACTGACAAGTGGTGCCCTATCCAGTCCCTGGGCCCTTGAAAGGAAGGCTGGTGGAAATCCAAGGAAATCGACTTCGGACGACTTCGGACCGAAGCCGCTTCTGAATCCGGTGACGCTGCCTGCAACCGACTCAGTGATCTTTGCTGGAACGAGACGACCTTCGCAGATCCGACGCCTGTGCAGCCCTGCTGAAGTCCGTGACTCCGTGGAAGTCACTGCACCACGCCGTGACCGATGCCACTGAAAGTGCGTGGATTCAACGTTTCGCACAGACGCTGCGATCCCTGACTTCGCGCATCGGCTTGTTTTCAATCTTCACCAAAGGTACTGTACTTGGGGGTCTACGCGATTCCGTGTCCAGCGCCGCTGGTGTCGGCTTGTTGGGAACCACTTCGTCACGATGCTGTGTTAACACCTCATCAAAGCATTTTGTGTTTCTAAGCGTTATTTTTTAGTTTAATCTTTAAAAATTCATAACTTGACTTGTGTATGTCGGATGTCTGTCGTTTTGGTCTTGTTTTGTTTAGATAAATATTTCCTATTTTTCTAAACTGGTGTTGTGTCATTTTGTAGTGTTTTCATTAAGTTACTGTGTGTATTGGTACAACTACTTTACACCTAGCACTCTGAAGTTAAGCCTACAGCTCTGCCAAGCTACCAAGGGGGTAAGCAGGGATTAGCTGAGGGTGATTATCTTTACCCTGACTAGAGTGAGAGTCCTTGCTTGAACAGGGGGTAACCTGACTGTCAACCAAAGACCCCATTTCACACCCAAATGGCATGTTTGCTCTACTTGTAAGTCCCTGGTAAAGTGCACTACATGTGCCTGGGTCCCTAACATTGAATGCTACTAGTAGGCCTGCAGCACTGGTTGTGCCACCCACATAAGTAGTCCTTTACTCATGTGTCAGGCCTGCCATTGCAAGGCCCGTGTGTGCAGTCTCACTGCCACTTTGACTTGGCATTTAAAAGTACTTACCAAGCCTTAAACTCCCCTTTTTCTACATATAAATCATCCCTCAGGTAGGCCCTGGGTGTAGGAGGCTGGCCTGGCTTGTAGTGGGTACCAATGGTACTTACTACTTATGCCAGGTCCAGTTATCCCTTATTAGTAGAGTGTAGTAGTGTTCTAGTAGCTTAGGCTGATAGAGGTAGCTATTGCAGAGCAGCCAAGGCTGAACTAGGAAACATGCAAAGCTCATGCAATACCACTTATATCACATAGGTACTATATCATAAGAAAGACAATACTCAGTGTTACTAAAAATAAAGGTACTTTATTTAAGTGACAATGTGCCAAAAATATCTCAGAGGATATACTGCCTTAGGAGGTAAGTAACATACATAAAATATACACAACTAACCAAATCAAGTAAGTAAAATAGTCAGAAAGTAGTGCAAACACTATAGAATACAATAGGATGCAATAGGCCTAGGGGCAACACAAACCATATACTAAGAAAGTTGAATTCGAACTACTTAGGGACCCCAGGCCTAGTGAAGTGTGTAGAGGGTCGCTGGGAGTGTAAGAAAACACTAAGGGTGTAAAGAATACCCCACCCCACGACCCTGGAAAGTAGGAGTAAAGTACTACTATTTCCCCAGAAACACACTAAAGTCGTAATAAAGGATTTTGCAAGGACCGCAACAGATTGCAAAGCACTGAAGATGGATTTCTGGACCTGAAGACCTGCAAAGGAAGGGGACTACGTCCAAGAGTCACTAAAGTGTCCGGGGGGGCAAGAGCCCACTAAACCCCGGATGAAGGTGCAAAATGTCTGCCTCTGGTTGGAAGAAGCTGCAAGATTTGCAACAACAGAAGGAGGTAGGAAGTTCTTTTTCATGCAGAAGATGTCCCACAGCGTGCTAGAGGATGCAGAGTTGTTTCCTTGGAAAAATACTGCAAACAAGCCTTGGTAGATGCAAGAGTCATGGTTGGAGAAAAAGGGTGCTGACCGGGCCCAGGAAGGACCAGGATGTCACCACTTGGGAGAGGCGACAGAGGGGGCCCTCAGCAATGTAGAGAGCCCACGCACAGGCACAAAGCACCCGCAGAAGTCCTTGAACACAGGTTCAAGAAGTTTGAACACAGTGGTTGTCTCAAAACTGCAAAGACGGGTCCCATGACACTGGAGTTCAACTCAGAGAGCTGAGCATCACAGGACGGAGTGCTGCGGACCTAGGCTCAGCTGTGCATGCAGGATTTCTTGGAAATGTGCACAGAAGCCTTAGCAGCTGCAGTTCACTCTGTGCACAGGATTACTGTCTTGGGAGGAGAGGCAAGGCCTTATCTCCTTCAAATTCGGACAGTTGGACCACTGGACAGTCTGGGTCACTTGGGTCCACCACCTGTGTTCCAGGGGCCAGGCTCTTCAGGATGAGAGGGGACCCAGAGTACCGGTGAAGCTGAAGTTTGGTGCCTGCTGGAGCAGGGGGAAGATTCCGTCGACCCACAGGAGATTTCTTCGTGGCTTCCAGTGCAGGGTGAAGGCAGGCAGCCCCCAGAGCATGCACCACCAGTAAACAGTCGAGAAAGCCAGCAGGATTAGGTTCTACAATGTCGCTGGTAGTCTTCTGGCTACTTTGTTGCAGTTTTGCAGGCGTCCTGGAGCAGTCAGCGGTCGATCCTTGGCAGAAGTCGAAGAGATAAGTGCAGAGGAACCCTGATGAATTCTTGCAAGTTGTAATCTGATGAAAAGCCTACTGGAGAGACCCTGAATAGCCCTCAGAGGAGGATTGGCCACCTTGTCAGGTATGCACCTATCAAGAGGGGTCTCTGATGTCACCTGCTGGCACTGGCCACTAAGATGCCTCCAGAGTGCCCTCACACCTCTGAAAACAAGATGGCAGAGGTCTGGGACACATTGGAGGAGCTCTGGGCACAACCCCTGTGGTAGTGATGGACAGGGGAGAGATCACTTCCCTTTTCTTTGTCCAATTTCGCACCAGAGCAAGGACTGGGGGTCCCTAACCCGGTGTAGACTACCTTATGCAAGGAGGACACCATCTGTGCCCTTCAAAGCATTTCCAGAGGCCGGAGAGCCTACCCCTTCCCAGCCTTTAACACCTATTTCCAAAAGGGAGAGGGTGTAACACCACCTCTAAGAGGAAATTCTTTGTTCTGCCTTCCTGGGACTGGGCTGCCCAGACCCCAGGAGGGCAGAACCCTGTCTGTCGGTTGGCAGCAGCTGTAGCTGCAGAGAAAACCCCAGAGAGCTGACTTGGCAGTACTGGGGGTCCATAGTGGAGCCCCCAGGATGCATGGGATTGGCTCAACAATACCAGATTTGGAACAGGGGAACAATTCCATGATTGTAGACATGTTACATGGCCATATTCGGAGTTACCATTGTGAAGCTACATATAGGTATTGACCTATATGTAGTGCACGCATGTAATGGTGTCTCGGTATTCACAAAGTCTGGGGAAATGGCCCTGAACTATGTGGGGGCACTTTTGCTAGTGCAAGGGTGCCCTCACACTTAGTAACTGTGCACCTAACCTTCATCAAGTGAAGGTTAGATATATAGGTCACTTATAAGTTACTTAAGTGGAGTGAAAATGGCTGTGAAATAACGTGTGCGTTATTTCACTCAGGCTGCAATGGCAGTTCTGTGTAAAGGTTTGTCTGAGGTCCCTATGGGTGGCAAAAGAAATGCTGCAGCCCATATAGATCTCCTGGAACCCCAATACCCTGGGAACCTAGGTACCATATACTAGGGTATTATAAGGGTGTTCCAGTGTGCCAATTGAAATTGGTAAAAGTGGTCACTAGCCTATAGTAATAAATTTAAAGGCAGAGAGAGCATGAGCACTGAGGTTCTGATTAGCAGAGCCTCAGTGACACAGTTACGCACTACACAGGTATACACATTCAGGCCACAAACTATGAGCACTGGGGTCCTGGCTAGCAGGGTCCCGGTGAGACAGGCAAAAACAAACTGACATACATGTAAAATTGGGGGTAACATGCCAAGAAAGATGGTACTTTCCTACACTAGGTAATCCACAGGGCAGAGTGCTATGTAGGTAAAAGGCAGGATATATATCTGTGAGTTTTATATGTCCTGGTAGTGGAAAACTCCTTAATTAGTTTTCCACTGTTGTGAGGCCTGCTCCTTTCATAGGCTAACATTAGGGCTCCCCTCATTAACTGTTTGAGTGGACGATTCTGATTAGAAAGGGGTAAATAGGTCTGTGATGGGTCTCCTCGATCCGACCTACACTCTGCCCGGACTTGTGTTTGTGCTGACTCTGCCTTTGTTGCACCGGAAGTGACCCTGGATGACAGTGCTAGCATTGGTCGTATTACGAGGCCGCGGTACCTAACGGGATTTAAAAATCGGCTTCCTCTGTCTTCGGGTGAGCACGACGGGAATAGGAGCTGGGAGGCATCGGAGCTCGTGAACTTGGAGGAACAGACGATTGCAGAAACCGCCGAGACCAGAACAGAAGCAGCCGCTCTGTGGAGGAGCGGAGCGCCGCCCAAATCAGAATCAACGGAAACCCCTGAGGACGGCTGCTGACCCCAGGAAGCTGAACGAAAGAGCCGCCACGCTTCAGGAGAAGCGTGGCCTTTCCAGGTATGGGGAGCGGTACAAGGGGAAGCGGGGGTAGACGGGAGGTGCGGGAAAAGGGCAAGGAAGGAAAAGAAAAGGGGAACACGGCACGGGGAGCACTACGAAGAAAGGAAAACAAAGGGGGACACAGCACGGGGAGCACTACGAAGAAAGGAAAAACAAAGGGGGACACGGCACGAGGAGCACTGCAGGAAAGGGGAGAAAAGGGGCCACGTCAGGAAACACTGGGAAGAAGCAAAACAAACAGAAGAGCGATAAAAGACAGCGAAGAGAGTCGTAAATGAGTATGCATAAAAGATAAAGGCAAGGAATCGAAAAGGGGAAAACAGGAAAGAAAGGAAATCTAGAGTATTCGACTCAGAGGAAAAGAAAGAAAGAGAGCAAGGAGAGAAATACAACAGGTCTAAGAGAAAACCAGAAGAAATTAAGTAAACAAAGGAGAAAAGACAGGAGAAAGGTAAATAGAGGCAAGAAGAAGAGAGAGAGGTAAAATACAAAGAGAGTAAAACCACAACCCACACTTACCGGTTCTATGTTCTTCCTTTCCCGCACGCTTCCCGCGAGGTCCCGGGAGAACGAGAAGAAGAAGAGGACGCGAGGTACACGCCTGAAGGAGAAGTCACCACCACCATCATCTGTGGCTGTTGCCTGTATATTACCTATCAATCCAATAAATCAAATCTACTAAACCAAGGACAACCCACGCAGTCTGGTGTTTCTGTCCCAGCCATCCTCGTACAAGTGGTGTCAGAAGTGGGATCATGGAGGAAAAACCGACTATGGCCGATGTTATCGCACAACTAGCTGAGGGGCAACAACATCTCCAGTTGATGTGGGAGCAACAAATGAAGGAGGCCAAAGAGGAGAGAGATGCATTGCAAACCGCACTTAAGAGTCAGGCCACAATTATGGCCAACAATCAACTCGTCTACGAAACAGCCCTAAGTAAGTTAACAGAAACCATTGCCCACACGAAGGTACATCCCAATGTACCCAGCAGCGTACTCCAAAAATATCAAGAACAGGAGGATCCCGACTCCTTCTTCCTGAATTTTGAGCGGGTGGCCAGATCATCTAATAGGCCCGAAGATAAATGGGGTCAGTATATTGCTCCTCTGTTGACCGGACAATTACAGGCTACATATCAGGCAATAAATCCTACGGGCACCCTTCCGTATACGGACATTAAAAAGACCATACTGGAAAGAGTGGACCTAGATAGCGAAAGTTACCAACATAAATTCAGACATATGAAATGGACAGTACAGGAAAGCCCTCGTACTTTATATTACCGGGTCCAACATGCAGCGGGACGATGGCTGCGACCCACAGAAAAAACCAGGGAAGAGATGTTCGATGTCGTAGTACTGGAACAATTCCTGGATGCCCTACCGTCCTCCACAAGGAATTGGGTTCGCCAACATCCCGGGTTAAACAAAGAAATGGCCATTGAATTGGCATGTGCTTTTCATAGAAGCCCAGATTTCAGGGCCAACCCCACTAGGAACCCGACACCAGCAGCCATACGCACAGGAGTGGGAAAAGGACTACTTTCTCGCGCCCGACTTCCCACGAACCGGAACGAGCACGTATGCCCCATTCAAATCCAACCTCATATCCCACAAATGGTCCTCAATGTTATAACTGCTCAGAGTGGGGGCACATCGCACGATTCTGTCCATAAAAAAAAGATATAGAGGAGCCCATGGAAATCGGGGTTACTAAAGGAAGGGTATTCTGGGCCGGGGCGACCAAACTCACATATACTCTACCCATTCTTTTGAACGGGCAGGAGAAGGTAGCTATGGTGGACTCAGGCTGCAGTCAGAGCGTAATAAGACAAGAGCTGGTGAGCCCAAAACAAACCATACCCCAGTCCCATGTGTTAATTGCCTGTGTCCATGGAGAGCAATCCTATTATCCTGTCGCTATGATCAAATTCCAGTGGAGGGGTGAGGAGGAACCTCTCAGGGTCGGGATGTTGCCACATCTCGAAAAAAACATTTTCATTGGGACTGATTATCCAGCTTTTACACAGTTGTTAAGTAAAGCTGGGGAGGAACACCTCATGAGAAAGTGGTGGGAAGAAATACCTTGCGATACAGAGATAACTGAAACTCGTCCTCTAAAACCCCACTTAAGTAGAAGACAGAAAAGGAATCGGAGACGGTTATACTGTGAGGAGACCTGTGGGAACAGTGATAAACCAGATGTCACAAGAAAGGTATATACCATAGCGAGTGACTTTAGACGAAATCAGAGAGAGGATCCCACACTGAAACATGCGTGGGAAAAAGCCCTTAGCAATGAGAGTACCGGAGCAGGACCCTCCTTCCTCATTCATAATGATCTGTTGTATAGGAGACCCCAGACGGGTAATAACCAACAGCGACAATTAGTAGTCCCTAACAGCCATCGTTTACAGGTGTTACATGTAGCACATGGGGGAGCCGGGGAAGGGCATCTCGGAAGGGATAAGACTGAGGAGGCGGTCCTTAAATGATTTTACTGGCCAGGAATATATGGGGAGATACGTAGGTTCTGCCAAAGTTGTCAAAAATGCCAGCTCTATAATCCCGTCACCCAACCCCCAGCCCCATTACAACCCCTCCCTATCATAGAGACACCTTTCTCTCGGGTAGGAATGGACATTATTGGTCCCCTCCTTCCATCCACTCGAGGGAGGCAATATATCCTAGTACTAGTTGATTATGCCACCCGATACCCTGAGGCAATGCCCCTCCCGAGTACCCACACCAAGGTCATTGCTCAGGCCATGATTGAGTTCTTTTCACGTGTGGGGTTCCCAAAAGAGATTTTGACTGATCAAGGTTCCCCATTCATGTCCCGACTCATGGGAGAGGTCTGTAAATTATTGGGAATAAAACAAATTAGGACTTCCGTTTACCACCCCGAAACCGACGGTCTAGTGGAACGCTATAATCGGACTATTAAATCGCTGCTTAGAAAAAGTATTGCAGAGGACGGAAAGGATTGGGAAAAAATATACCACTTGTACTATACGCAATACGTACCCACACTCAATCCTCCCTGGGACATAGCCCCTATGAACTATTATTTGGCCGAACCCCTCGCACTCTCCTAGATATGTTAGTAGAACAGTGGGAAGAGACAGATTAAGAAACAAAAGACCTATTGACTTACACTAAAGAATTAAGAGAAAACTTACAGTCAGTTTGGGATAGGGCACATGACAATCTCCGAGAAGCTCAGGAAAGACAGAAGAAACATCACGATACTAGAAGAGTCCTTTGTACCCTTAATGTCGGGGACAAGTCGCTGATCCTCCTCCCCAGTAGCGAAAATAAATTATTGGCCCGATGGCAAGGGCCTTATGAAGTAATTGAACGAATCAACCCCACAACATATAGATTGGCTCTCCCCCACAGACCGCATCGGGACCAAATTTATCATATCAACCTGTTAAAAAAGTGGCAGGAGACAGAAGACCCACAGAGCGTCCAATATATCACAACCGACCATAGTGACGACATACCATACCCCTCCTTCTATCCCACCCAAAACCCAGAGGTAGCCAAACCACAGATCAATACCGACTTATTGGACTCCTATAAAGAGTCCCTCGCCCAAGTCGTTCAATCCAATACCGATGTTTTCTCCCAACAACCTGGCCACACTTCCTTAACTGAGCACAGTATCTGCACCAAGAGTGAAGAGATAGCAAGGCAAAGACCCTACCGAATCCCCGAGGCCAAGAAAGCGGTAATGGAACAAGAAGTCCAAAACATGCTACGGACAGGTATTATTGAACCGTCCCATAGTCCTTGGTGCTCTCCGCTGGTATTGGTGCCTAAGCCAGATGGGACTACCAGATTTTGTGTAGACTACCGAAGAGTCAATGAGCTTACTTATTTTGACGCATATCCCATGCCTCACCTAGACGAATTATTAGAAAAAATAGGTCACGCCAAGTATATGTTCACCCTAGATCTAACCAAAGGGTATTGGCAGATTCCTCTAACCAAAACATACCGAGAGAAAACTGCATTTGCAGCACCTTCCGGGTTATATCAATTTACAGTATTACCCTTTGGATTACATGGAGCCCCCTCCACCTTCCAAAGATTAATGGACATGGTCTTACGACCCCATTACAGATATGCGGCCGCATACTTAGACGACATCGTGATATTTAGTGACACATGGTCAGACCATCTCCAACACCTATCAGCGGTCTTACAGGCATTACGAGAAGCACACCCGACCGCCAATCCCGGAAAATGTAAACTGGGATATACGTCTATCCGATATCTGGGATACATCTTAGGACAGGGGCAGGTCCGTCCACAAGTAGAGAAAGTGGAGGCAATCCAACAGATCCCTATCCCGTCATCAAAAAAAGACATGCGTGCCTTTCTAGGACTCGTCGGGTACTATAGACAGTTTATACCCGGTTTTTCTACCATTGCAGAGCCCCTTACTAACCTACTGAAAAATACATCCCCGAAAACCTTTAAAGCCCTGTCCGAGACCTGTATGCAAAGCTTTCTCCAACTCAAGAATGCTCTATCCACTGACCCCGTTTTATGTTGTCCTGATTTCAATGTCCCCTTCTATTTACAGACTGTTGCTTCTGGAGTGGGGCTGGGGGCTGTGTTGTCCCAACCACAACCTGATGGTACTACCCGTCCCATCTTCTACATAAGTAGAAAACAACTTCCCCAGGAACTCCACTATCCAACTATTGAGAAAGAGTGTCTGGCCATTAAGTGGGCCATTGAATCCCTTCGTTATTACCTCAGTGGTCGCTCCTTTACCCTCGTAACTGAGCACGCTCCTCTCACCTGGCTCGCTCGACATAAGTACACCAACCCTAGAATCCTGCGATGGTTTCTTTCTCTGCAACCTTTTTCTTTTCAGGTGTTCCATTCTCCCGGCCGGGCCATGGTCAATGCGGACTCTCTCTCCAGTCATCCCATGCCAGAGCGTCATCGGCAGACGCTCTCTAGGGGGAGTGTTTGTGATGGGTCTCCTCAATCCGACCCACACTCTGCCCGGACTTGTGCTGACTCTGCCTTTGTTGCACCGGTAGTGACCCTGGATGACAGTGCTAGCATTGGTTGTATTACGAGGCCGCGGTACCTAACGGGATTTAAAAATCGGCTTCATCTGTCTTCGGGTGAGCACGACGGGAATAGGAGCTGGGAGGCATCGGAGCTCGTGAACTTGGAGGAACAGACGATTGCAGAAACTGCAGAGACCAGAACAGAAGCAGCCGCTCCGTGAGGAGCGGAGCGCCGCCCGAATCGGAATCAACGGAAACCCCTGAGGACGGCTGCTGACCCCGGGAAGCGGAACGAAAGAGCCGCCATGCTTCAGGAGAAGCGTGGCCTTTCCAGGTACGGGGAGCGGTACAAGGGGAAGCGGGGGGAGACGGGAGGTGCGGGAAAAGGGCAAGGAAGGAAAAGAAAAGGGGAACACAGCATGGGGAGCACTACGAAGAAAGGAAAACAAAGGGGGACACGGCACGGGGAGCACTACGAAGAAAGGAAAAACAAAGGGGGACACGGCACGAGGAGCACTGCAGGAAAGGGGAGAAAAGGGGCCAAGACAGGAAACACTGGGAAGAAGCGAAACAAGCAGAAGAGCGATAAAAGACAGCGAAGAGAGTCGTAAATGAGTATGCATAAAAGATAAAGGCAAGGAATCGAAAAGGGGAAAACAGGAAAGAAAGGAAATCTAGAGTATTCGACTCAGAGGAAAAGAAAGAAAGAGAGCAAGGAGAGAAATAGAACAGGTCTAAGAGAAAACCAGAAGAAATTAAGTAAACAAAGGAGAAATGACAGGAGAAAGGTTATAGAGGCAAGAAGGAGAGAGGGAAAATACAAAGAGAGTAAAACCGCAACCCCACACTTACTGGTTCTATGTTCTTCTTTTCCCGCACGCTTCCCGCGAGGTCCTGGGAGAACGAGAAGAAGAAGAGGATGCGAGGTACGTGCCTGAAGGAGATGTCACCACCACCCACCAGAACAGAACAATCATCTGAGGCTGTTGCCTGTATATTACCTATCAATCCAATAAATCAAATCTACTAAACCAAGGACAACCCGCGCAGTCTGGTGTTTCTGTCCCAGCCATCCTCGTACAAAGTCATATTTAGTATGGACAGAATGGTAATACAAAATCCTGCTGACTGGTGAGGTTGGATTTAATATCACTATTTTAGAAATGCCACTTTTAGAAAGTGAGCATTTCTCTGCACTTAAAATCTTTCTGTGCCTTACAGCCTGTCTCCAATCCACGTCTGGGCTGGGCTGGTTGACAGCTCCCTTGTGCATTTCACCCCAACAACCTCAAACACAGGATGCTCAGCCACACCTGCACACATTTGCATACTGAATGGGTCTTCCTGGGCTGGGAGGGTGGAGAGCCTGACACTTACATGTCAAAGGACAGTGGCCTGCAGTCACACAAAGGACCGCCAAACCCCCTCCTGGGACCCTGGCAGACAGGATTTGTACTGAAAGGGGACCTTGTGCACTTCTAAGCCACTCTTTGAAGTATCTCCCACTTCAAAGGCACATTTGGGTATATAAACTGGGTCCCTGACCCTACCAAGTCAGACACTTCTTGGGAAGCCATTCTGCACCAGAACCTGCAACCTGCCAAGAGAAGCTGCCTGGCTGCCCAAAGGACTCATCTGACTGCTTTTCTGTAAAGGACTGCTGCCTTGCTTTTGCTCTGCTGCCTTGCTGGCCTCTGGCCCTGCTGAGAAGTGCTCTGCAAGAGCCTGGATTGAGCTTGCCTCCTGTTCCTGAAGTCTCAGGGCCAAAAAGACTTCGGGGCTAATTCAGAATACGGCAGGGGGCCAGCGCCAAAAGGCCGCCCGCCGGCCCAGCGGGAAAGCCCCTGCAACGAGGAAGCCGGCTCCGAATGGAGCCGGTGGAGTTGCAGGGGTGCGACGGGTGCAGTGGCACCCGTCACGATTTTCACTGTCTGCTAAGCAGACAGTGAAAATCTTTGTGGGGCCCTGTTAGGGGGCCCCTGCACTGCAGTGCAGGGGCCCCCAGGGGCCCCACGACACCCGTTCCCGCCAGCCTGGTTCTGGCGGTGAAAACCGCCAGAAACAGGCTGGCAGGAAGGGGGTCAGAATCCCCATCAGCGCCGCCATGGAGGATTCCCTGGGCCAGGGGAAAACCGGCGGGAAACCGCCAGTTCCCCTTTTCTGACCGCGGCTTTACCGCCGCGGTCAGAATAGCCCGGGAAGCACCGCCAGCCTGTTGGCGGTGCTTCCGCTGCCCTCCGCCCTGGCGGTCATAGACCGCCAGGGTTGGAATGAGGGCCTTCATCTCTGCAAAGAAATTCCTTGTGCGGCGAAAATCGACGCACAGCCTGCCCAGCTGTGAGAAAATCACTGCATCACTGAACCGGAACGACACAGCCCAGCTCACTGAGTGGAGATCGACGCAGCGCCAGCACTGCAACTGGAACTTCGACGCACAGCCCACCGGATCAATGCATCACCGCGCCGGAACAACCCGGCCTGACTTCTGGATATTGATAAGTAATAATTAGAACAACATTGAAAGACTTACCATGAAGGAATGAACATTATATAATAAATACTGGTCATACTTTATGAAATATAAAGGACTGATAATGAATATGAGTTGGATGTGTGCCTGAATGTATAAATTGTACAAATCAGCAACTTGATGCTGACCACAGTTTTTTTTGGGGGTGTTCACCCTGTTCAGTGCACCGTCTGAAGTATTACAGAAGTTAATTTGGGTCAGGAAGCGCCAATATACTCCGTTAAAACTTCCCATTAATTTAGTACCCATTTGTTAGTGAGTCCTCCCCACCCACAAACTCAACACTGGCATTAAAGTGGCACCTCTGGCTACCAGCCTCAGAACTCCACTGGACTCGGAGAGATCAGAAGAACAGCATCATCAGAATCCCTGGACTTCAGAAAGAAAGGCTTCACCAAAAAAGACTGCTAAACCAAGACAGGACTTCAAAAAGAGAAGGGCTGCTCTTGCAGTTGATCCTGTGTCGAGAAAACCCAAGGGCTGGACCTGCTCCCACTTGAGTCAAAGACCAGTGAGTGGACCCCAAGGGCAAGTTGGAAGGCCTCCTGTTAAGCTCCAGGGACACAAAAGCTATAGAGGCCATGCACCTGCACGGTGCCCAATTGCACCTGAATTTGCCCTGGGTGCCGTTGGTGTAGTCTGTGAGATTGAGTCCTAACTCCCAAGAGGTGCTCCCAACTCCTGGAGCATTGGCTGGTGCTAGAGTGTTCTCTTTCTCCCCACAGCTCTGCAAGTTTTGAGTCTAAAGCAAAAGCTAATGGTTTTAGCCTTGAATGCTCTTCAAGAACCAAGGCTCCACACAAGACCGCTGGACTTTGCCTGGCCCCAAACATTAAATCTAACATCAGATTCAAGCTGCACAGAACTCCTCGGACAAACCCGTCAGTGAATAAGAATCAGAAATGTTTTGTAAGTGCAAAGATAAAAGTTTGACCTGGAAGAAACCCAGCCCCTGGATTCAACCCATGCTCTATTTCCGAGGGGGTGAAGCACTGACTTTGGGCCAGACCCTCAGGTTTGAGGCTCATAGTTTATCACTAAGAGTGAAAAAGAGATTTAAAATAGTTTTGAGGAAACAGCAGTGATCTACAAAACTCTTGCGAAAACTTATAACTCTGAAGTGAGGTTTTAATTTTAAGAACCCTAACTGGATCTGATAGTGAATAGTCACAATATTACTTGGTGTAATCTCACAACCACCCTCTTTCTCACAACAGGGTCACAGTTTTGACTGATGGGTAAGTGGTCCTATATGGTCCTATATGTACTGCCTGTTTGTTTCATGTCCTTACCAGTTGCTCCTCGTTGTCGAACAGAGCGAGGGACCCATTGTGTGAGGAGCAGAATTTCTGGCTCTCGTCCCAATCCCCTTCCTCTTTATACATCGTTGAGAAGTAATAACATTTGTTTCTACTGTGGAGCCAGTCCATGGGGCAGGGCTCTAAGTGAGGAGGCACTGGGATGTCCTGTGATGAAAAGCGCCCTAGAAGCAGAAAATGTGAAATAATCATTACTTCTCTTACAACTGCCTGACATACATCATTTTGTCATCATACTGATGTTCTGTGACTCATTACCAATTCAAGTCAATACAGGAGTCTGCTGTGATGTGAATATTTTGTTAAATATATATAGAACAAACCCAGCTACAAAGCAACAGATGTGGTAAGCCTCAGATTCCCGATTGGGGCTGGGCACCCCAAACAAAGCTGTGCCTGAGACTGCAATATATAATGCAATAGTGGCTGCTTCATGGAAATGCAATGGAGATGCACTTTTAGGTCTAGGGCACGAACATTCGATGCCCGTCTGCAAGACAAATAACACAAACGCATGGTCATTTTCACAGTCAGATGAAGGTTGTCCAACCATTCTTCAAGGAACTGTATCACTTAATGTACATCCCATAGTACAGAATACCTAGGTTTAGGTGGATTAGAGACATGTACACACCACAAGAACTGGAAACCAGTATTGGGTTCCCCAGATAGAAGTCACTAATATGAGCTGCAGCTCCTGCCTCATCACTTGACTCTTTGCTCTCGGAATCATAATGAATAAGGGAAATGCATAATTAAGGTCCCCTTTCAGTCTTGAGTAATGCGTCTGTTTCCGGTACCACTGGGTCCGGCCTTCAGCTGAAGAAAGCCTTCACCTCTGTGTTCAGTCTGGACACAAAAAGATCATCGCTGCAGGGACCCCATCTCTGATTGAGAGATGCAAACACTTGGGGATGCAGAATCCAATTGCTGCTGTTGTAGAGATATCTGTAATTCCACTACCATTACCACAGAATATACTCCACTACCCCCGAAATTTGATGGTGTAGTCAAAATTGCCAGAAATCCTATTTGCACTAATCTTCAGGGATGTGTTCTTCCCAGTCTGTTGATTTAACATGATGCAGAGATATTGTCCATCCTATAATATATGTGGCAGTTCACTTTCTGATAAAAAGAGGGCTTGATTTAGAGTTCGATGAACAGGTTTCTCTATCACAAATATTACGAATATCCTGTATTAAAGGTTTATTGTATCCAGTGGCTTTTGCAATACGGTGGACGGGATGCCAGTCACATTTCTGACAGTTAACTGCCTGATGACCTCTAAATTAGGCTGGAAAGTCCTTAGGGCAAACGATCATGCAAGAAGTTGCCAACAATTGATGTGAAACTTAGGGGCATATTTACTAGAAAGTGGCGCATAGATCCTGAAGCGCCACTTTTCTTGCATCGTGTATGCCCCACCTAACAACACCATGGTTGTGACGTATTTACAATCCGTTGCACCATGGTGGTCGTTAGGGCAATAGCATCAACATTTTTGATACTATTGTGGCTCTTTGCTGCACTAGCGTCAAACATTTTGACACTAGTGCAGCAAACCACAGGGAGGCCCATTGATTAAAATGGGTGCATCATTTTAACATTTGCTCTGAGCAGGCATTGAAAATGATGAAAAAATTGCGCCATGAAAAGTTATAAATCTTCCTGCGTCAGAACGCCCCCTTGCATACATTATATGTGACTCAGGCATAATGTGGCACAAGAGTTTACAAGGTGGTGCCATGCACGCATTGCACCACTTTGTAAATATGGCTTAGTAGAAAGGCCTCTTTAATGCCGCCTTAGCATAAAATAAATGATGCATGGTGATGCTAGGGTCTTGTAACTATGCCCATTATTTCTGTCTCTGACCATCTGCCTCAGGTGGAGATTGGACCGCATCATGCATCCCAGCCCCATTTGCTGGCTTTGGACTCTATAACTATCTTTGGTTCAAACTCAAAAATAGCTCTGCCGTTCCAGGCATACATGTGCTCCAGACACAGACACCTCTGTCTTGGCCTCCATTAACAAGGCCACCTGATCCACGTTTGACAGACTTTTGTGAAGATGTTGATTCTTCAGTATCTGAAGGGCCCTGTAATGAAGAAGCCCTGGAAATATTGCCTGGGAGATGGCGTAGTAGAGTATGCTGGAAGTATTGCTGGGATTGAGGATGCTAACATCCCTACATTTCTATCTCAAGGATAAAGTCTGACTGGTCAATGCGGACCACAATTCCTTCCAGCCGTCTACACATTGAGAAATGATTAACACCGATTTTGAGGTGTTGATTAAAAACCCCCAGCTCCTGCATTTAATAGATCACCCTGTTCAGGTGCAAACTTGCTGTTGTTTGATCTTGAGTAAAACTTATTATATCATCCAGTTAAACAATCATTTAAATCCCTGTGGCTCTGATGGTCTCAACCTTTCAATCAATCAATCAATCAGGATTTGTATAGCACGGCTGCTTCACCCGTGAGGGTCTTGAGGCACTGAGGGGCTGTGCTGCCGCATCACACTGCCTGTTCCTGTTGGTTAAACATCCAGGTTCTGAGGTCCTTCTTGAACTGTTGGAGCGATGGTGAGGCTCTCAGGTGCAGGGTGAGGGTGTTACAGGTCTTAGTCATGAGGAGAGAGAAGGAGCGGCCTCTGCTGTTAGCCCAGCAGATCTGCTGTGTAGCTGCCAGGGAGAGGCAGCTGGAAAGGAGTTCTCTGGTCATTTGGTGGAAAGTCACTCGACTGTTGACGTATGCCAGATCTGCATTGTGTAGTGCCTTGTAAGCGTGGGTGAGCAGGTTGAACTGGCATCTCTTTGCAACAGGTAGCCAATGGAGTTTCCAGACGTGAGGGGTGGTGTGTGTCTGTCTGGGGAGGTTGAGGAAGAGTCTGGCTGCTGTGTTCTGGATGGTCTGGAGTTTCCTCATGAGTTGGGCAGTGACTCTAGGTAGAGGGAGTTGCCATAGTTGAGTCTGCTGTTCACGAGAGCTTGCATGACAGTTTGCCTGGTATTGGGTTGGAACCATCAGAATACCTTCCTGAGCATTTGGAGGGTGAGGAAGCAGACAAGGAGACAGTGCTGACCTGTTTCTTCATGGATAGCTTGCTGCCGAGGAAAATGCTGAGGTTGCAGGCGTGTTCAGACAGTTTGGGGTTGGAGCCTAGCTTGTGTGGCCACCATTCATTGTTCCATAGGGTGTGCTTGCCTTTCCTGAAGATGAGTACTGTCTTGTCAGTGTGGAATTTGAGACCGTTGCTGTTCATCCAGATGGCCACCTCCTTCATGCATCTTTCAAACCTGTCTTTGATGGCCGTTTGTCAGGAAGAGGATGAGTTGAGTCCCATCGGCGTAGGGAATAATGTTGAGTCCGTGGCTCTTGAAGATGTTGGCCAGGGGTGTCATGTATATGTTGAAAAGTGTTGGGTTGAGTGATGAGCCTTGAGTTACTCTGCAGGTGATGTTCTTAGGAAGGAGTACGGGGCATGATGATATTCTGTGTTCTTCTTGTGAGGTAGGGAACAATCCACTTGAGGGCTGCTCTTTGTATTCTGATCTCGTGGAGTCTGTTGATCAGCGTGTGGTGGGACACGGTGTTGAAGGCTGCTGAGTGGTTGAGGAGGATGAGGGCTGCTGTTTCTCCGTGGTCTAGCAGCATTCTGATGTTGTCCATAGCTGCGACTAAAGCTGTCTTGGTGCTGTGCTTTGCTCTAAAGCCAGCTTAGGAGGGGTCCAAAAGGTTGTCTGGTTACCTTGATGTTGATAGCAATCCCAATGACCTTGGCTGGGAAAGGGAGCAGGGAGATTGGTCCGCAGTTCTTGAGTTCTCCTGAGTCTGCGAATTGTTTCCTCAGCAATGGATTCATGTTGTCATGATTCCATTTCTGGTCAAAATGAGCCATGGTGATCGAGGAGTTGAGGACCTTAGTGAGTACTCTGCTGATAGGTTGATTGCTGAGGTTTTAAATGTGGTGGGGCAGGGATCTGCTGGGGCTCCAGAGGATGGATCTCATGATGGATGCTGTTTCCTTCTCAGTAAAGATGTTCCATGAGGTGAGTTGGTGGGGTGGGTGTTGGTCAGCGTGAGATGGTTGATGTTATCCTCTGCGGGGGCTGGGTTGCGAAGTCTTGGTAAACGGTGTTGATTTTGTAGTGGGAAAAGTCCCAGAGGGTGTCGTAGAGAGCTTGCGAGGGTGTGATGGTGTTTTCGGTTGGTTGCTAAGGGGTTGTGAACTCCTTGACTATGTTGAAGAGTTGCTTGCTGATGTTGGAGCTGTAATTGATGCAGTTGGCTAGGGCAGTCTTCTTGGTATTTTTCAGGTGATGGTGGTGATGATTGAGGGAATCATTTGAGGGTCTTACTGGCACGCCATCTTCTTTCCTTCTGTCTGCAGTTGTGTTTCTGAATTTAGATTTCTGCTGTGAATCAGTTGGGATGGTTTGTTTGTTTCTTGGGGTTGGTGGGATTCCTTGGTGCAACTTCTTTGGTGCTTGCAGTGATCCAGTTTGCAAAGTTTTCTGCTGCTTGTTCTTTGTCTTCGGTGATGGTGGGTAGGCAGAAGTTGAGTGCGTTGCTCTGAGACCTTTGACCAGCTGTGCTGTATTTCGCTAGCAGTTGAGGCAGGGATGTTGGGGGATTCAGATATGGTGAAATGGATGCAGTGGTGATTGGTCCAGGTGAGCTCCTCGGTTTGGGTGTCTGTTACTCTGTTACTTGCTGAGAAGATGGGATTGGATCGTGTGTCCTGTGGTGTGTGTGGGGTGACAAGCTGCTTGAGTCAGAAGTTGATCATGCTTTCTAGGAGGTCGGCCTTGTGGACATTGTTGGTGTTCTCAAGGTGAAAGCTGAGGTCTCGTAGATAATGCAGGGTTCAGCCAGGTTGCTGTGATGAAAACTGCATAGAGGTCGAACGTCATGATGATGTTCCAGATTTCCAGGGTGTGTTTTCCGATTGAGCGTGCGTTGATTAGCAAGCAGTTGAACTTTCTGTAGGTGCTGACGTCAGCCTTGTTGGTGGGTGTGTGTGATGCAGAGTGGCTGATTGGAGAGGTGTTGGTGGTATCTTCAGTGATGCAGGTGAAGTGGCAGGTCCAGAAGGAGAAGGGACCTTCAGTGGACCTGGAGGAGTTATGGGTTCAGTTGTTGTTGTCCTGGTGTCCGGGGTTCAGGGCTCACAGTTCGTCCAAGGTGAAGACGTTGTGGCTGTAGGGGTTGGGGGGCCTGTCGCTGTGTGTGGTCTGGGTGCGCATGTGGCATGTCCTCTGCATGCATCTGCTGCGGTCTCCATGTCGTGGGGAGACATGGTGCTGGAGAGAGGGACAGGGGAGGGGTAGTTGTAGGAAAGTAGCCTCTTTCTAGCCTTGTTAATCACACTTTTGGCCTGTTTGTGAATATATGTCAGGGTGTTTTTACTGTCTCACTGGGATCCTGCTAGCCAGGGCCCAGTGCTCATAGTGAAATCCCTATGTTGTCAGTGTGTTTGATATGTGTCACTGGGATCCTGCTAGCCAGGACCCCAGTGCTCATAAGTTTGTGGCCTATATGTGTTCCCTGTGTGGTACCTAACAGCATCACTGAGACTCTGCTAACCAGAACCTCAGTGTTTATGCTCTCTCTGCTTTTAAATTTGTCACTGCAGGCTAGTGACTAATTTTACCAATTCTGATTGGCACAGTGGAACACCCTTATAGTTCCCTAGTATATGGTACCTAGGTAACCAGGGTATTGGGGTTCCATCTCTATGGGCTGCAGTATTTATTTTGCCACCCATCAGGAGCTCAGACAATTCTTACACTGCCACTGCAGCCTGAGTGAAATAACGCCCATGTTATTTCACAGCCATTTTACACTGCACTTAAGTAACTTATAAGTCACCTATATGTCTAACCCTCACTTGGTGAAGGTTAGGTGCAAAGTTACTAAGTGTGAAGGCACCCTCGCACTAGCCAAGGTGCCCCCACATTGTTCAGGGCAATTTCCCCGGACTCTGGGAGTGCAGGGACACCATTACACGCGTGCGTTACACATAGGTCAATACCTATGTGTAGCGTCACCATGGTAACTCCGAACATGGCCATGTAACATGTCTAGGTTCGTGGAATTGTCTCCCCAGTACCATTCTGGTATTGGGGGGACAATTCCATGCATCCCTGGGGCTCCAGCATAGAGCCAGGGTACTGCCAAACTAACTCTCTGGGGTTTTCTCTGCAGCTACCACTGCTGCCAACCCTCAGACAGGTGTCTGCCCCCCTGGAGCCTGGGCAGCCCAGTCTCAGGAAGGCAGAACAAAGGATTTCCTCTTAGAGAGGGTGTTACACCCTCTCCCTTTGGAAATAGGTGTGAAGGGCCTGGGAGGAGTAGCCTCTCCTGGCCTCTGGAAATGCTTTGAAGGGCACAGATGGTGCCCTCCTTCCATGAGCCAGTCTCCACTGGTTCAGGGATCCCCCCAGCCCTGCTCTGGTGCGAAACTGGACAAAGGAAAGGGGAATGACCAGAGCTCCTCCAGTGTGTCCCAGACCTCTGCCATCTTGGATGCAGAGGTGTGAGGGCACAATGGACAGCTTCAAGTGGCCAGTGCCAGCAGGTGATGTCAGAGACCCCTCCTGATAGGTGTTTACCTTTCTCTGTAGCCAATACTCCTCTGAGGGCTATTTAGGGTCTCTCCTGTGGGTATCTCACCAAATAATGAATGCAAGAGCTCACCATAGTTCCTCTGCACTTCCGTCTTCGACTTCTGCCAAGGATCAACCACTGACTGCTCCAGGACACCTGCAAAACCGCAACAGAGTAGCAAGAAGACTACCAGCAACATTGAAGCACCTCATCCTGACGGCTTTCTCAACTGTTTCCTGGTGGTGAATGCTCTGAGGGCTGTCTGCCTTCACCCTGCACTGGATGCCAAGAAGATATCTCCTGTGGGTAGACGGAATCTTCCCCCTGCCAGCACAGGCACCAAACTACTGTATCACCGGTCCTCTGGGTCCCCTCTCATCCTGATGAGCTTGGTCCCTGGAGCACAGGAGCTGGGTCCAACTGTCCCCGACAGTCCAGTGGCCCTTCTGTCCAAATTTTGTGGAGGTAAGTCCTTGCCTCCCCACGCCAGACAGTAATCCTGTGTACTGCCTAAACTGCAGCTGCTTGGGCTTCGGTGCACTGTTGTAAGACTTCCTTTGTGCACAGCCTAGCACAGGTCCCCAGCACTCTGTCCTGAATTGCCCAACTCGCTGAGTTAGGACTCTGACCTCTTTTGTTGTGCTGAGTCAACCGTCGTCCTCAGCTCTTCTGAACGCCTGTTCAGGTGCTTCTGCAGGTGCTGCCTGCTTCTGCGTGGGCTCTCATGTATTGCTGAGTGCCCCCTCTGTCTCCTCCTCCAAGGGGCGACCTCCTGGTTCTTCCTTGGCCCTGGCAGCACCCAAAATCCTCAAAAGTGAATCTTGCAGCTAGCAAGGCTTGTTTGTGGTCTTTCTGCGTGAAAACAACTCTGAATCCTCTAGCATTCCGTGAGACATCTTCTGACCATAGGAGAAGTTCCTGGCACCTTCCGTTGTTGCATAATCTTCAGTTTCTTCCACCCAGTGGCAGCCCTTTTGCACCTTCATCTGGGGTTTAGTGGGCTCCTGCCCCCCCTGGACACTTGCGTGACTCTTGGACTTGGTCCCCTTCCTTTACAGGTCCTCAGGTCCAGGAATCCGTCTTCAGTGCTTTGCAGTCAGTTGTTGTCCTTGCAGAATCCCCTATCTCAACTTTACCCTCTTTCTGGGGTAGTAGGGTAACTTTACACCTACTTTTCAGGGTCTTGGGGTGGGGTATCTTGGACACCCTTAGTGTTTTTTTACACTCCCAGCGACCCTCTACACACTACACTAGGCCTGGGGTCCATTCGTGGTTCACATTCCACTTTTGGAGTATATGGTTTGTGTTGCCCCTAGCCCTATTCTTCCCTATTGAATTCTATTGTGTTCTACAGTGTTTGCACTACTTTTCTAACTGTTTACTTACCTGATTTGGTTTGTGTGTGTATATTTTGTGTATATTACTTACTTCCTAAGGGAGTATATCCTCTGAGACACTTTTGGCATATTGTCACTAAAATGAAATACCTTTATTTTTAGTAACTGAGTATTGTGTTTTCTTATGATATAATACTAAGTGATATAAGTAGTATAGTAGGAGCTTTGCATGTCTCCTAGTTCAGCCTGAGCTGCTCTGCTATAGCTACCTCTATCAGCCTAGGCTGCTAGAACACCTCTAATCTACTAATAAGGGATAACTGGACCTGGCACAAGGTGTAAGTACCACAAGGTACCCACTATAAGTCAGGCCAGCCTCCTACATTGGTGGCCTCCGTGAAGGGAGGTACCAGAATGACAGGGGACCTCTGACCTGAAGTGTGTTGGTGGAGGCGAGAGCACCAGAGGTGTTGTGAGCAGGAGGCAGGAACAGGGGCAGAGGCTGGCTGGTTTTGCCTGGGGAAAGAGGGTGGGAAGGCAGACCCGGAGAGGGCGCGCTTAGCGGGATAGGCTGCTTGGGTCTGGGAGCAAGCTGCAGGGAAGCTGGCAGCCGAGGGAGAACAGAAGATGGTGAAGCAGAGGGGTGGACGCTGGCATTGCATAGGCAGGGCTAGGAGGTGATGAAGACTGGGCAACCTTACATGAATCTGCAGCGAAAGAGGGGTTGTCTAGCCCCACCTTCCCTGGCCTCTGATGTGCACAGATGCGCCTGCCACTGGCCGAGGCTTTACCCGGGTGTGGCCAGCATGTGTTACGTGATGCAGGAGCAGGCATCCACCTAAATGGGACTAGGACGGAAAAATGGTGGGAAAACAGCATCAGGCTGCTGAGAGTTGTGGTCCTTGTGATGGGTGGCTGGAGGATCTTATGGAGTCTCACGATGCAGGAGGAAGTGCCCACCTAAATGTGGGCTAGGGTGGAAAAATGGCAGAACAGCAGCAGGTTTTCTCCTAGTAGCGGAGGCTGCTGGGAGTTGTAGTCCTTGCGGTGGGTGGCTGGAGGGTTTCGTGAAGTCTTGTAAAGGGCTCATCGAATTGTGGAAACACCAATGAGCTGAAGACAGGCCTTATGGGAGAATAGTGAATTTGTACCCTTGGGTGCTCCACTGAAACTTACAAAGGCTTCTGTGAGGAGAGAATAATGGAATTGTTGCATAGGTTCTTATTATGCTAATGAGGCTACTTGATTTGGGCAACAGAATCACATAGACTGTGGGATGCTAAGTAAAATTCTACATCATGTGACATCTGTAGGCCTAATCTGGGTTTTCAGGCTAACCAGCAGCACCTCATCTCCACCCAAGAGCAGGGATGATTGTGGCAACCGGGCACATGACAAGAAAGACTCCTCAGGGGAAGTGCGGTTGATCAGATCTCATACCTTTCTCTCAGTTACAATGGTCTCACACAGGAAAAGACAACAGAGGCAGAATATAGTTCAATAAGGATTTATTGAAGTAACTACATCTTAGATAAAATAGCATGTATTACAATAACTAGGATAATAAAACACAATAGAAGCAATAAGGTGACGAGGAGAGTGAAACGCAAAAATAGTCCCACCATATTGTCACTAGGAGTAAGATATAGTTCTCCTACCTACGCTATGTTTAGAGCACAGCATATTAAGCCTAACCTGCCCTTCAGGTTTCCCCCTGGGAAAACACCATCCCTCATACCTGGATAAAGAAACCTGGAGTCTAGAGAGACCATGGTGGTCGTTAGGGCAATAGCATCAACATTTTTGATACTATTGTGGCATTTTGCTGCACTAGCGTCAAACATTTTGACACTAGTGCAGAAAAACACAGGGAGGCTCATTGATTAAAATGGTTGCATCATTTTAACATTTGCTCTGAGCAGGCATTGAAAATGATGAAAAAATTGCACCATGAAAAGTTGTAAATCTTCCTGCGTCAGAACGCCCCCTTGCATACATTATACGTGACTCAGGCTTAATGTGGCACAAGAGTTTACAAGGTGGTGCAATGCAAGCATTGCACCACTTTGTAAATATGGCTTAGTAGAAAGGCCTCTTTAATGCCGCCTTAGCATAAAATAAATGATGCATGGTGATGCTAGGGTCTTGTAACTATGCCCATTATTTCTGTCTCTGACCATCTGCCTCAGGTGGAGATTGGACCGCATCATGCATCCCAGCCCCATTTGCTGGCTTTGGACTATAACTATCTTTGGTTCAAACTCAAAAATAGCCCTGCCGTTCCAGGCATACATGTGCTCCAGTTACAAAGACACCTCTGTCTTGGCCTCCATTAACAAGGCCACCTGATCCACGTTTGACAGACTTTTGTGAAGATGTTGATTCTTCAGTATCTGAAGGGCCCTGTAATGAAGAGGCCCTGGAAATATTGCCTGGGGGATGGCGTAGTAGAGTATGCTGGAAGTATTGCTGGGATTGAGGAAGCTAACATCCCTACATTTCTATCTCAAGGATAAAGTCTGACTGGTCAATGCGGACCACAATTCCTTCCAGGCCGTCTACACATTGAGAAATGATTAACACCGATTTTGAGGTGTTGATTAAAAAACCCAGCTCCTGCATTTAATAGATCACCCTGTTCAGGTGCAAACTTGCTGTTGTTTGATCTTGAGTAAAACTTATTATATCATCCAGTTATACAATCATTTAAATCCCTGTGGCTCTGAGGGTCTCAACCTTTCAATCAATCAATCAATCAATCAGGATTTGTATAGCACGGCTGCTTCACCCGTGAGGGTCTTGAGGCGCTGAGGGATTGTGCTGCCGCATCACACTGCCTGTTCCTGTTGGTTAAACATCCAGGTTCTGAGGTCATTCTTTAACTGTTGGAGCGATGGTGAGGCTCTCAGGTGCAGGGTGAGGGTGTTACAGGTCTTAGTCATGAGGAGAGAGAAGGAGCGGCCTCTGCTGTTAGCCCAGCAGATCTGCTGTGTAGCTTCCAGGGAGAGGGAGCTGGAAAGGAGTTCTCTGGTCATTTGGTGGAAACTCACTCCACTGTTGACGTATGCCAGATCTGCATTGTGTAGTGCCTTGTAAGCGTGGGTGAGCAGGTTGAACTGGCATCTCTTTGCAACAGGTAGCCAATGGAGTTTCCAGACTTGAGGGGTGGTGTGTGTCTGTCTGGGGAGGTTGAGGAAGAGTCTGGCTGCTGTGTTCTGGATGGTCTGGAGTTTCCTCATGAGTTGGGCAGTGACTCTAGGTAGAGGGAGTTGCCATAGTTGAGTCTGCTGTTGACGAGAGCTTGCATGACAGTTTGCCTGGTATTGGGTTGCAACCATCAGAATACCTTCCTGAGCATTTGGAGGGTGAGGAAGCAGACAAGGAGACAGTGCTGACCTGTTTCTTCATGGATAGCTTGCTGCCGAGGATAATGCTGAGGTTGTAGGCGTGTTCAGACAGTTTGGGTTGGAGCCTAGCTTGTGTGGCCACCATTTATTGTTCCATAGGGTGTGCTTGCCTTTCCTGAAGATGAGTACTGTCTTGTCAGTGTGGAATTTGAGACCGTTGTTGTTCATCCAGATGGCCACCTCCTTCATGCATCTTTCAAACCTGTCTTTGATGGCCGTTTGTCAGGAAGAGGATGAGTTGAGTCTCATCAGCGTAGGGAATAATGTTGAGTCCGTGGCTCTTGAAGATGTTGGCCAGGGGTGTCATGTATATGTTGAAAAGTGTTGGGTTGAGTGATGAGCCTTGAGTTACTCTGCAGGTGATGTTCTTAGGAAGGAGTACGGGGCATGATGATATTCTGTGTTCTTCCTGTGAGGTAGGGAACAATCCACTTGAGGGCTGCTCTTTGTATTCTGATCTCGTGGAGTCTGTTGATCAGCGTGTGGTGGGACACGGTGTTGAAGGCTGCTGAGTGGTTGAGGAGGATGAGGGCTGCTGTTTCTCCGTGGTCTAGTAGCATTCTGATGTTGTCCATAGCTGCGACTAAAGCTGTCTTGGTGCTGTGCTTTGCTCTAAAGCCAGCTTAGGAGGGGTCCAAAAGGTTGTCTGGTTACCTTGATGTTGATAGCAATCCCAATGACCTTGGCTGGGAAAGGGAGCAGGGAGATTGGTCCGCAGTTCTTGAGTTCTCCTGAGTCTGCACATTGTTTCCTCAGCAATGGATTCATGTTGTCATGATTCCATTTCTGGTCAAAATGAGCCATGGTGATCGAGGAGTTGAGGACCTTAGTGAGTACTCGGCTGATACGTTGATTGCTGAGGTTTTAAATGTGGTGGGGCAGGGATCTGCTGGGGCTCCAGAGGATGGATCTCATGATGGATGCTGTTTCCTTCTCAGTAAAGATGTTCCATGAGGTGAGTTGGTGGGGTGGGTGTTGGTCAGCGTGAGATGGTTGATGTTATCCTCTGCGGGGGCTGGGTTGCGAAGTCTTGGTAAACGGTGTTGATTTTGTAGTGGGAAAAGTCCCAGAGGGTGTCGTAGAGAGCTTGCGAGGGTGTGATGGTGTTTGCGGTTGCTAAGGGGTTGTGAACTCCTTGACCATGTTGAAGAGTTGCTTGCTGATGTTGGAGCTGTAATTGATGCAGTTGGCTAGGGCAGTCTTCTTGGTATTTTTCAGGTGATGGTGGTGATGATTGAGGGAATCATTTGAGGGTTTTACTGGCACGCCATCTTCTTTCCTTCTGTCTGCAGTTGTGTTTCTGAATTTAGATTTCTGCTGTGAATCAGTTGGGATGGTTTGTTTGTTTCTTGGGGTTGGTGGGATTCCTTGGTACAACTTCATTGGTGCTTGCAGTGATCCAGTTTGCAAAGTTTTCTGCTGCTTGTTCTTTGTCTTCGGTGATGGTGGGTAGGCAGAAGTTGAGTGCGTTGCTCTGAGACCTTTGACCAGCTGTCCTGTATTTCACTAGCAGTTGAGGCAGGGATGTTGGGGGTTTCGGATATGGTGAAATGGATGCAGTGGTGATTGGTCCAGGTGAGCTCCTCGGTTTGGGTGTCTGTTACTCTGTTACTTGCTGAGAAGATGGGATTGGATCGTGTGTCCTGTGGTGTGTGTGGGGTGACAAGCTGCTTGAGTCAGAAGTTGATCATGCTTTCTAGGAGGTCGGCCTTGTGGACATTGTTGGTGTTCTCAAGGTGAAAGCTGAGGTCTCGTAGATAATGCAGGGTTCAGCCAGGTTGCTGTGATGAAAACTGCATAGAGGTCGAACGTCATGATGATGTTCCAGATTTCCAGGGTGTGTTTTCCGATTGAGCGTGCGTTGATTAGCAAGCAGTTGAACTTTCTGTAGGTGCTGACGTCAGCCTTGTTGGTGGGTGTGTGTGATGCAGAGTGGCTGATTGGAGAGGTGTTGGTGGTATCTTCAGTGATGCAGGTGAAGTGGCAGGTCCAGAAGGAGAAGGGACCTTCAGTGGACCTGGGGGAGTTATGGGTTCAGTTGTTGTTGTCCTAGTGTCCGGGGTTCAGGGCTCACAGTTAGTCCAAGGTGAAGACGTTGTGGCTGTAGGGGTTGGGGTCCTGTCGCTGTGTGTGGTCTGGGTGCGCATGTGGCATGTCCTCTGCATGCATCTGCTGCGGTCTCCGTGTCGTGGGGAGACATGGTGCTGGAGAGAGGGACAGGGGAGGGGTAGTTGTAGGAAAGTAGCTTCTTTCTAGCCTTGTTAACCCCACTTTTGGCCTGTTTGTGAATATATGTCAGGGTGTTTTTACTGTCTCACTGGGATCCTGCTAGCCAGGGCCCAGTGTTCATAGTGAAAACCCTATGTTGTCAGTATGTTTGTTATGTGTCACTGGGACCCTGCTAGCCAGGACCCCAGTGCTCATAAGTTTGTGGCCTATATGTGTTCCCTGTGTGGTACCTAACAGTATCACTGAGACTCTGCTAACCAGAACCTCAGTGTTTATGCTCTCTCTGCTTTTAAATTTGTCACTGCAGGCTAGTGACTAATTTTACCAATTCTGATTGGCACACTGGAACACCCTTATAATTCCCTAGTATATGGTACCTAGGTACCCAGGGTATTGGGGTTCCAGGAGATCTCTATGGGCTGCAGTATTTCTTTTGCCACCCATCAGGAGCTCAGACAATTCTTACACAGGACTGCCACTGCAGCCTGAGTGAAATAACGTCCACGTTATTTCACAGCCATTTTACACTGCACTTAAGTAACTTATAAGTCACCTATATGTCTAACCCTCACTTGGTGACGGTTAGGTGCAAAGTTACTAAGTGTGAAGGCACCCTTGCACTAGCCAAGGTGCCCCCACATTGTTCAGGGAAATTTCCCCGGACTCTGGGAGTGCGGGGACACCATTACACGCGTGCATTACACATAGGTCAATACCTATATGTAGCGTCACCATGGTAACTCCGAACATGGCCATGTGACATGTCTAGGTTCGTGGAATTGTCTCCCCAGTACCATTCTGGTATTGGGGGGACAATTCCATGCATCCCCGGGGCTCCAGCATAGAGCCCGGGTACTGCCAAACTAACTCTCTGGGGTTTTCTCTGCAGCTACCACTGCTGCCAACCCTCAAACAGGTTTAAACCCCCCTGGGGCCTGGGCAGCCCAGTCTCAGGAAGGCAGAACACAGGATTTCCTCTTAGAGAGGGTGTTACACCCTCTCCCTTTGGAAATAGGTGTGAAGGGCCTGGGAGGAGTAGCCTCTCCTGGCCTCTGGAAATGCTTTGAAGGGCACAGATGGTGCCCTCCTTGCATGAGCCAGTCTCCACCGGTTCAGGGATCCCCCCAGCCCTGCTCTGGCGCGAAACTGGACAAAGGAAAGGGGAGTGACAACTCCCCTGACCAGCACCTCCCAGGGGAGGTGCCCAGAGCTCCTCCAGTGTGTCCCAGACCTCTGCCATCTTGGATGCAGAGGTGTGAGGGCACAATGGACAGCTCTGAGTGGCCAGTGCCAGTAGGTGATGTCAGAGACCCCTCCGGATAGGTGCTTACCTTTCTCTGTAGCCAATCCTCCTCTGAGGGCTATTTAGGGTCTCTCCTGTGGGTATCTCACCAAATAACGAATGCAAGAGCTCACCATAGTTCCTCTGCACTTCCCTCTTCGACTTCTGCCAAGGATCGACAACTGACTGCACCAGGACGCCTGCAAAACCGCAACAAAGTAGCTAGAAGACTACCAGCAACATTGAAGCACCTCATCCTGCCGGCTTTCTCGACTGTTTCCTGGTGGTGAATGCTCTGAGGGCTGTCTGCCTTCACCCTGCACTGGATGCCAAGAAGATATCTCCTGTGGGTAGACGGAAGCTTCCCCCTGCCAGCACAGGCACCAAACTACTGTATCACCGGTCCTCTGGGTCCCCTCTCATCCTGATGAGCTTGGTCCCTGGAGCACAGGAGCTGGGTCCAAGTGTCCCTGACAGTCCAGTGGCCCTTCTGTCCAAATTTGGTGGAGGTAAGTCCTTGCCTCCCCACGCCAGACAGTAATCCTGTGTACTGCCTAAACTGCAGCTGCTTGGGCTTCGGTGCACTGTTGTAAGACTTCCTTTGCGCACAGCCTAGCACAGGTCCCCAGCACTCTGTCCTGCATTGCCCAACTCGCTGAGTTAGGACTCTGATGTCGTGGGACCCTCTTTTGTTGTGCTGAGTCAACCGTCGTCCTCAGCTCTTCTGAACGCCTATTCAGGTGCTTCTGCGGGTGCTGCCTGCTTCTGCGTGGGCTCCCATGTATTGTGGAAACACCAATGAGCTGACGACAGGCCTTATGGGAGAATAGTGAATTTGTACCCTTGGGTGCTCCACTGAAATTTACAAAGGCATCTGTGAGGAGAGAATAATGGAATTGTTGCATAGGTTCTTATTATGCTAATGAGGCTACTCGATTTGGGCAACAGAATCACATAGACTGTGGGATGCTAAGTAAAATTCTACACCATGTGACGCCTGTCGGCCTAATCTGGGTTTTCAGGCTAACCAGCAGCACCTCATCTCTACCCAAGAGCAGGGATGATTGTGGCAACCGGGCACATGACAAGAAAGACTCCTCAGGGGAAGTGCGGTTGATCAGATCTCATACCTTTCTCTCAGTTACAATGGTACCACACAGGAAAAGACAACAGAGGAAGAATATAGTTCAATAAGGATTTATTGAAGTAACTACATCTTAGATAAAATAGCATGTATTACAATAACTAGGATAATAAAACACAATAGAAGCAATAAGGTGACGAGGAGAGTGAAACGCAAAAATAGTCCCACCATATTGTCACTAGGAGTAAGATATAGTTCTCCTACCTACGCTATGTTTAGAGCACAGCATATTAAGCCTAACCTGCCCTTCAGGTTTCCCCCTGGGAAAACACCATCCCTCATACCTGCAGTCTAGAGAGACACCGTCCCCATGTAGATCAGAAGTTCGGCAGTCTAAGCAAGCAGCTGTAGCGAGGCAATCAGCATTAGGCATGCCGTTGTGGTCACCTGGCTGGAATCTCCCTCTAATGTGTATGCGACAAAGGAGTGTTTTTATAATAAAGCAGTTGACCTTCTAAGAAATGAGTATAAGTGTGTATGTTTCTGTGTATGTTGGAGACACAGCATACCACTTTTTTTCGGCAACCTATCTGCCGGTAGCCTTGAAGGAAGCACAAAGTGAAATGAATGTCCTACTGAGAAAGTTTTGCTTTCCTAGGTGAAAGGACAATTAGAGAGAAACAAACACCGCAAATGTGGCTATTGCTAGAAAAATAAATGAATGCTTGAATAAAATGTAACTGAGCTAAAGTGCACAATGGCAGGCCTAGTTTACTAAAATAACGTAACTAAAATATGGCTAAAATAGCTATATAACAGAATCGTGAGATAAGCATTCTTCAGGTCCAATCAGTCTTGAAAAGCCTGTACAAAATCTAGCCACTGAATTTTTTCAGGTTCAGTACTGGCCTGTACCCTCCTCTTTTCCACATCACCAGAAACAAACTCTTGGAAAAAACCCTGGAATGAGGATCTGAAATACATATGATGCTTTGTCCAACAAACTCTAAATCTCTGTGTCGACAAAACTCTGTTCTAGATGGGAAACATTCAACTGTCTGGGGCAGCGTGCTTCATTGGTCTGCCATAATATTTTACCTTGAATCACTGAGCCATCAGTAGAACCCAAGCATCCTGAGTAATCAGCTTCCAATTGTGAAGGAACAAACCTACCCGCCCTCAAAATCACACTTGATATTCGAATAATTTGTACTGATAAATCCAGAACTAGAGCCACCTCTCTGAAATCAGCTAAGGCCACCTCTGGCCATGAAGGGGAAAAAGGTACTTCCTTTGAAGGTATCGTACATCCACATTTGTGGTAGGGAAAACCTATTTCGAAGCTCTGAGTGAAGAAACGGCCAGATGATCGTCCCCTGCATCTCCCAGCTGTTCAAAAAAGGCTGTGTTGAAAGACCTTCTAGAGGGACAAGTGAGCTTTGTTCAAAGCAGTAAATGTGTTGAAAAACCTGCAGAGGTCTTTCACAAAAGGGTCACCAAATAACATGCCTTTTATCAAAAGGTTCGCTTCTGCTGAAACCAAATCTGATAATTCAAATCAATTGAACGGTGCCTCACTGCATGCTGGGCCCAAC
The DNA here is from genome assembly GCF_031143425.1 of Pleurodeles waltl. Taxonomy (NCBI): domain Eukaryota; kingdom Metazoa; phylum Chordata; class Amphibia; order Caudata; family Salamandridae; genus Pleurodeles; species Pleurodeles waltl. The sequence goes on from NC_090439.1 coordinate 1,174,168,002, forward strand.
TGGCAAAAATAAATGGGTCAAAGGGAAAGCCACATGCCATTGAAGGATCTTAGTGGACTGACTTATCAAGTAATATTTCCTGGATGCTTCCCAGGCTCCCCTTTTTGGGATATTTTGATAATTTCCTCATTAAGTCACCATAGTGGGGTCCAACTCTGGGGTTTCCTTGACTTTTCCTGGTAAGGCAGGTCTTAGCCATTTCAATGGTAAATGACTAATTAAGCACATTCTTCTCAAAAAACTGTGTAGCCTGGATTGGACATCTAGGGAGGACAAGAACATGTGGGTCAAACACTAGAGCACTTGACTGCACCACTTATGCAGCAGGCATTAAGGTATTGTGTGTTTCCCTTTTATGACTTCCCATGATAGAAAGGAGGTGTTCTTGAGAGCAACCAGAGTGCTCCGATTCCATATTGATGCCCATATGGGAGAGTGAACCAGAAGTGCCATATGGAGATGCCAGAGCACTATAGCCATGATCAGTCAAGTAATTTTAAGATCATTATTCCAATGTCATTTGGAAGACCTAGAAGTAGCTTTGGAAGACTTATTATCTGAGGGCAATCTTTCAGTGACCAGAGGTCTGGCAACCAGATTTCCTTCTTTTCTTTAAAAAAATGTATTTTTTGTTTTATACATAACAAGACAAACATATGTCAACTTCAAATAATTCTGCACCTCCTACACATTCTGGGCACCCCCAACCTCCAATACCCTTACAGACACAAGCCCAACAGGAAACACATGGGTGCTTGTTTTGAAGCCCCGCACCACCCAAACATCACTTTTGTGACGGTCCTGTGGTGCAGACTGCATAGCCATATCTACAAGGCCATGCAAAGCCACCGTGCGTGGCTTCTCATGGCCTTGCAGATATGGAGTGAGGCAACGCAGTGCAAGTCACTGCATTGCCTCACACTGCGTCAGGGAGGCGTTCCATTGGCGTTGCTGTGGGTGTTCCCACTTAACACCCATGGCTTTGACAGTGCCCCAGATTTACAAGATAGCCTAAATCTGGGGCAGCGCCAAAAACACAAACCTCTCCAGAGCAGGTGTAATGATGAGAAATGTTTACATTTTTCCACGTTTTTTCCTCTTTCCACGTGTGCTGCATTCTGCATCACACATAGAATGAGGAAAATGTCTATTGTGATTTTGTTTGTGGAGATCGGTATGCACAAAACAATCATCCCTGCAACACAGACACCGTGCACCACGGTGCAAGGGACCCCGCGTTGGCGCATGGCAGCCCATTATGCGCCAGTGCAGGGGAAAAAGGCAGGAATGCACCGGATCTCACAGATACTTCACATTCCTGCCCTTTTCTTTTGACGCAGGACAGCACAGCAAGAATCATTGCAGCACTGCCCTGCGCCAAAACCTCGTACATGAGGCCCATAATGCCTGACATCTCACTAGATATCTAGCTACCGCCCACCATCGTTGGCCGGTAACGCAAGTCTAGACCTACCCATCTACTCTGCCCTCCCTCCACCCTTAACATCAGTATTTCTTTAGACATGCCCCATTTTGCCCCCTGGAACCTTTCCAGAGTGGCGTCTTTGGGGTCGACCTACTTCCCCGACCCTGCTCCTGAGTCAGTCTCTTCCAGACATTCACTGCTGTTCTAGTGGCTGTGCAGGCACTAGGGGTCAACCGTCCTCCGTGTAATGCATGCAGGTAGCTCCTCCCACCCATGTCTGTCTATCTGAATAAAACACCAGGTTCTCCCAATCGGCATACACCCAATTATTCACCTCACTGACCTGCGCAGCATAATAATATGTCTTAATACACTCTAAAGCTATGCCTCCCTCATACTTTGATCTTTGGAGGACCTTCACGGCTATGTGGGGTTGTCCCCTCGCCCAAAGAAGTGCTCTCACAAGCATTTCCACACTGGCAGACAGGGCGTCTGCAGTTTTGTATGGACTATTCTGAAGGATGTTCAAGAATCGGGGAAAAACTTTCATCTTAAACCATGCCAGGGTGGTTCGTCTATTCCACTGGTGCCTCATGCATGCTATCTCCCAAGCAATGATTACTCCCCAGATCATAGCTTTATATGCTTCCCACAAAGTAACTGGACTCTGAACTGTGTCATTGTTCTACTCAAAATAAAGTTTGGAGGCATTGTCTAATCTTTGGACCTTTGGTTTATTCATGAGACGCCAGGTCTCCATTCTCCATAGCCCACTCGGCCGCCTCACGCCAGTCGTCATAGTTATTCGCAAAGGTGAGTGATCACTGATCCCTCAGACAGATACTCTGCCTCCATGAACCTATTGGAAGTGCAGTCAGGGGTGAGGAAGTAATCAAGTCTAAAGTGCATGTCGTGCACATTAGAATGGTAAGAGTATTCTCTCTCGTGCCCCTGGTTTGCGCTGCAAATCCTTCTAACTTCCCTCGGGTTGCTTTCCCCTCTGTCCTTGTGCTTATTCTATCTAGCTGAGTATCCAAAACTAAATTAAATCTCCACCAATAACCATGTGCAGGGGGGGCTTCCCCAAGAATATTCCCCATCTTATGCAACATTGCCAATTGAAGTCCTGGTGGCACAGCCTCACTCTTATATTCCCTCAACAGTGCCACATAACAACTGGCATCTGTCCATGTGCGGGTCACATGAAATGGCAAAGGCCTCTTGAATAAAATCCCCCCCCCCCTTGATCCTGAAGTGTAATGTGCAAAACAGGTCATCATATATTTGTTCCTCTCCGGGCTACAGTGCTGGATGCCAGTGAAATGTGATTCCTGTAAGAATACTAGATACGCTCTATATCTGTTGAGATCCTTGATGACTAGACCCTTTAAACCTTATTTCCTAGCCCATGGACATTCCACGTGAACAAAGTCAATAACTGTCAATGTGTCTTGGTGGATGGGTAACCTCCTCCTCCCTCATGTGCCCCCTTCCAGATGTATTGAGTCTGAGTGCCTTGGTGCACTGACAGGCTACAAACTACCCTTTGAACCACTCCCCACCCTACTTTACCCTGCTGCGATCCTAAAACTGACCACCCCCTCAACTCACAGTACATTTGAACCCAAAACAACAATTGTTCCCGTCTATCACTGGGGTGCAAACCAGATGCTACATGTGTGTGACAGTCCATTGTCTTGAACCTGTCACTAATCAGTCGGTATAGGTCACATGGACCCTGACACCCCACATGACAACCTGGGACCTAGTGTTAGTCCCATGCTTACCACATCTCTTGGTCAGTGTGTGTGACAGCACTTGACACCATTGGACTGTCTTTACATGTATGTGACAGCATCTCTAGCACTGGCTCTGTGTGTCTGTGTGTGTGTGGGTGTGAGAGGGACAGCATCTGACACCTCTAGCACTGGCTCTGTGTGCAGGTGTTTATGTGTGTGTGTGTGTGTGTGTGTGTGTGAGACAGCATCTGCCACCTCAATCACTGGCTGTGTGTGTCTATATATGTGTGTGTGTGTGTGAGAGACAGCACCTGAAACCTCTAGCATTGGCTGCTGTTGTGTTTGTGTGTGAGACAACACCTGACACCTTTATCACTGGCTCGTCGAGTATGCGTGTGTGTAATAGCACTTGACACGTCTAGTACTGGGTATATATGTGTGTGTGTGACAGCACATGACACCGCTAATGCTGGCTCTATGTTTGTGTGTGTGTTTGTGTTTGAGACAGCACCTTACACCTCTGGCACTGGCTCAGCGTGTGAGTGTGACAGCATCTGACACCTCTAGCACTGGCTCTGTTTGTGTGTGTTTGTGACAGCACCTGGCACCTCTTATACTGGCTTTATGTGTGTTTGACAGCAACTGATGCCTCTAGCACTGGCTCTATTTGTGTGAAAGCACTGGCACCTCTGGTACTGGATCCACATGCTTGTGTGTCACAGCACCTGATCTCTTCCACGACCACTATGTGTGTGTGTCCCAGCATCTGACATCTCTGGTACTGGCTCTAAGTGTGTGTGTGAGACAGCACTTGACATCTCTAGCACTGTCTCTATATGTGTGTCTGTGTGCGTGTGTGTGTGTTTGTGTGTGTGTGTATAAGAGAGAGACAGCACTTAACACTTCTTGCACTGGGCTAGAGAGCAATCCCTGACATTGTGAGCTTTATCAGAGTAGGGACTTACCAGTCAGCGCACAAATGGCCAGCAGCAGTGGAAGTGTACAGACACAACAGAGCAGCATCATCAGCACTCGGGAGGATATAGTCACTGTAAGAGAGGAGACAGAACAAGGGGTCAGAGAAGAGTCTGCTCCCAGGAGGATATAGTCACTGTAAGAGAGGAGACAGAACAAGGGGTCAGAGAAGAGTCTTCTCACCTGGAACAAAGAGAGGGATCGGTACCAGAGGGGGCAGTAAAAGGGCTTATTTGTATATGTCTTATTGAGAGAGCTTGTGAGGAATGCAGCCTAAGACCTAAACTGGCTGACATCACAGGGGGAGTCAGTATAATCTGGGCTACTTGACACGAGACAGAAAGTGCAATTCTACAGGAGAGCGAGAAACAGCGTCTAAGCTGACTATCACTTACTCATAGAACATGAAAGGGATCCAGCCTAAGACCTGGCATGTCTAACATCACAGGTGGTAATCCGGGCTTCTTGCTACCAGGAAGATGGACTCCACTGCATCCTAAGTAACACAAAGCACAGATGGGGGAAGAAGGGTGGAGGGTGAGGCAAGGAAGGGGCCTTTAGGCCTTTACAGAAGAGGTGGAGCATGTACAGGGGTTAGGTGGGCATCCTTTAGCCAGAAAGATTGGGAAGAATTCAGCCTGAGACCAGCCCGTAGTGCCTGACATCACTAAGCACCTTCTGGGCTTCTAGATGCTAGACACCTCAGTACAGGCAATTACACCTAATGGCAAACAAAGGGGTTTGGAAGATCCCATTGGGTTATAAGTCTTGGCTGAGTAATGCACAAAGCCCCACTGCGCACAGCCTTTCACACAGAGATCACTCATGCGTCCATTACTTCCGGTAATGGCATTACTCCTAGTCCTACTCCCTCGCCTTCCTTTCCTACCCAATGAGGCTCCCTGCCTTCTCCCTAGACCCCTCCCTTCTTCTTTGAAAAGCCCCCCCCACCACCTCCTGTACAGAATCAAGCCCAAACAGCAACTTAGGCGGTCCGTACCGGGAGGGCGGGAGGGAACGGAAAGGAAGGCGAGGGAGTAGGACTAGGAGTAATGCCATTAATGTAAGTAATGGATGTATTCCCTACCGTCCCTCCCTCGCCTTCCTTTCCTAACCAATGAGACACAGCAAGAGAAACACAGGAGACGGACACTGAGTTGCAACAAGTTTAATCACAACCAAAAAGGACACCGGACAACAACCCCCCTATTACATCACAGAGGACAAGACACAGTGACCCAATACCGACTCCAAACCCCCCAATTCCGCCAGCCTGTAATGACGAACAAAAGTAGAAGGAGAGGCCCAAGTAGCTGCCCTGCAAGTTTCCACCACAGAAGCGCCCTCCAGCTCAGCCACCGTAGCAGCCATACCCCTGGTAGAACGGCCCTGTATCCCCTGAGGCAGCACAACCCCTTGCAAAGAATAAGCCATCAAAATTAGAGAGCGGACCCAACGACTCAAGGAAGCAGTGGACGGCTTCTCCCCCTTCCGAGCCGGACCATTATTAACAAACAGGGAATCACCTTTCCGGAAACGAGCAACCACCCATAGATATTCCAACAAAGCCCTACGTACATCCAAAGAATGCAACCGAACCTCCTCAGCCGAGGAAGGATTGGGACAAAAAGCAGGCAGGATAACCTCCTGCCGAGCATGGAAAGCCAAATTCACTTTGGGAACAAACGAGGGAACCGGTACAAGCACAACCCAATCTGGAAAAACCTTACAAAAAGGAAAAGAGCAGGCCAAAGCCCCCAACTCCCCCAAACGGCGGGCTGAAGTAAAGGCCACCAGAAAAAAAAGTTTTCAAAGTTAGATAACTCAAGTCACCTGATTCCAGAGGTTCAAAGGGAGGAACAGTCAAGGCTTCCAACACCAAAGAAAGATCCCAGGAAGGAAAGGACCGCACCGGACGAGGAAACAAGTTAAGAAGGCCCTGAAAAAATCGAGGCATCAAACGACCTACATCAGACAGATTATGCCACGGACCCCTAAAAGCCTGAATCGCAGCCCACTGCACACGCAGTGAAGCCACAGACAAACCCAACTGGGCCCCATTTTGCAGAAACTGCATCACCTCAAACAGAGAAGCTGCCATAGGATCCAACCGGTGCCGCAAACACCAGGTAGAAAAAACTTTCCACTGCCGACCATAAGACAGCAATGTGGAAAGACGCTGTGAAGCTAGCAAAGTTGAACTCAAAGTGACCGGAACCCCCAAGCTTGTCAATCCCCTCATTTCAACTTCCAAGCTGTCAAGCGCAACCGCCGCAACGACCCCAGAGGGAGGCAAGGAAACTCCAGAGGCGAGGAACAGAGAGGGAGAGTCCACATGTGACCGGATTCCATCAACCGAAGCAATGGAAACCAATTCGCCTGTGGCCAATGTGGCACGATCAAGAGAACCCTGGCCTTCAGAAGACGTACCCTCACCAGAAACGCACGGAGCAACTGGAAGGGCGGGAATGCGTACAGAAGATCCTGAGGCCCAGGTCACGACATCCCGTCCACCGCCCAAGCCTGATGACAACGAAACCGGGAGCAAAAGCGCCTCACTTTCGCATTCTCTGGGGAGGCAAACACATCCAACACAGGAAGACCCCACAGGCGAACCAGTCGACGGAACAGAGACAACCGGAGGGAGAAAAGCTGGGACGAAGGAATGACCCGGCTCAGAAGATCCGCCCGAACATTTACCACCCCCTGAATGTAGGTGGCTCGCAGAGACAGAACCCACTCCTGAGCCCAAACAAAAATGTCCCTTGCAATGCGAAACAGCGACCGCGACCTGGTCCCCCCCTGCCTGTTCACGTAAGACTTTGTCACAAAGTTGTCTGTCTGGATAAGAACATCCAATCCCTTCAGGGATTCCTGAAAATGAACCAGAACAAGAAGAACCGCCTTCAACTTCCGCCAATTCGAGGAGCGTCTGGCCTCCAGAGGCGACCAAAACCCCTGGACCTGAGCTGACCCCAGCCAAGCCCCCAACCGGAGAGGCTGGCATCGTTTGTCACTACCACCGGCCGAGGAGGAGACAAAGACACCCCCAATCGAAGATGAGCTGGCACCAGCCACCAACCCAACTCCCTGCAAACAAACCCCGACACAGGAGTACTTGTCCGAAGAGAACCCGACACCGGAGACCAACAAACGAGAAACCAGTTTATCAGGCAAAGAAGATGAAACCGTGCCCAAAGTACCAGAAGAACCACCGATGCCAAATGACCCTGCAGACGCAACCACTGAAGGGCTCTGGGAGCAGTCTGTGACAAGATCGACAACACCTGTGACTGGAGGCACAACAACCGTTTCTCCGACACAGTCACCAAGCCTTGAAGAGTCAGAAATCGGGGCCAAGAAAACCCAGATCTTGGGAAGGGACCAAATCTGACTTCCCCCAGTTGACCAAAATGTTTTTATTTTGCAGGACCAACAGTACTCGGGCCACATGACTCCTTAACAGAACCTGAGTGGGAGCTTGAATCAGAATATCGTCCAAATTAGGATGGACAAACACACCATCGGAATGTAGAAGAGCTACCAGAGGAGCCAGCACCTTGGTGAAAATCTGGGGAGAGGATTTGAGGCCAAACGGCAGAACACAGAACTGAAAATGGTCCTGGCCTAAAGCAAAGCGGAGGAACCTTTGAGAAGACAGAGCCACTGAAACATGCAGGTAAGCATCCTGCTGATCCAGAGACCCCAGGAAATCCCCTGGACCGACCAGAGGAAAAATTGACTGAATGGAAAGCATACGGAAATGCACAGTCTTGATCCAGGAATTCACACCCTTGAGATCGAGGACAGGACGAAAGCCTCCTGACACCTTTGGAACCAGGAACAAGATGGAATAAGTGCCCAGACCCCTCTCCCCCACAGGAACATGGGAGATGGCGCCCTTGATGAGAAAGTCCCGGACCCCCTCCAACAATGCCCGCCTCTGGGCACCATTCGTAGGACGAACCCCTGTATCTGGAGGAACCACATCGAAGTCTATGGCATAGCCATTGTTCAGAATGTCCCGCACCCAGCGACCTTTGACATCTTCCTGCCAAACGTGAAGAAAGTGCCTCAGCCGATCCCCAACTGGCCCGCTGCCAGGCCCACAATGATTGTCAGGAACCCTTCTTGAGGCCTCCCTGACCCGAAGGAGCAGATTTTTTAGGAGAAAAACGGGGCTGAAAACGACGCTTCCTGGAAGGAAAAGACTTGGAATCAAACTTGGGAGAAGAACGAGAATGCTTCCTCCAACCCTTGCCAGAAGAAGAACCCCCTTTGTAAGGCAAGGCGTGCTTCCTCTCCTTAAAAGCTTTCGAAAACAAGGAAGGCAACTGATCCCCAAACAAATTGCGCCCTTCAAAAGGAAGCCGCAGGAGAGCAGACTTCTCCCCTGGATCCGCCTTCCACATCCTTAACCAGAGGGACCTACTAGCCCCAATCAAAGCCCCCGAAACCAGGGCTGAAGTGCGGACAACATCAGACGACATGTCAGCCAGCAACCTGGCCTGTTGTTCCATAACCGCCAGCAGCTCCGAACCCTCCGAACCCTCCTGAACAGCCACCGCCAGTTTGTTAAAATCCTGCACCAAGGATTGGGCAGAATAAGCAGAAAAAATACCAGCTCTGAGGGCCAAATTTTCTGCCGCCAATGCCCTCTTCAAACCTGAATCCACCTTCCTGTCAGTGGCATCAGCAGGAACGCAGTCCTCCGGATTGACCGCCGTCTTGCCAATCAAAGTTGCTAAAATGGAATCTAGCTTAACGGAAGGGGGCAACACCTTCTCCCCCTCCAGTAAGTACAGTTTCCGAAGGAAGCACAGAACCTGAGACTTGTCCACATCCTTCCACTCTCGGAACACCATATCCTTAACAGGGCCCTGGAAAGGCATGGCAAACGCGAAGGCGTTTGATATGGAGGGAACAAGTGGGAATCAGTCCCTGAAGGCTGAAAAACAGGAAACCCTAAATTGTCCTTGTTAGAAATGGGGTTTCTGGTTGGCTAGGGTATGTACCTCAGCCAGGCAGAACTTACCCACTCTAGTCAGGGCAAGGGAATTACACGTCCAAGATAACCCCTGCTCACCCCCTTGGTAGCTTGGCACGAGCAGTTAGGCTTAACCCGGAGGCAATGCGTAAAGCGTCTGCACAACACACACATACATGTGACGCAATATTCCCACCACCAAGGAAACACAACACTAGATTATATGAAAATATCCTGTATTGTACACAACGTAATTATCAGACAAACATCACATAACAGTACTATCCTGCTACCTTAGCAGTTGTCAGAACGTTACACATTAGTTACTCTGCAAACTAGCAGTAGTCACACATAACACACAGGTTACTCAGTATTCTGCAACATAAGCAGTAGTCAGGAAACACGTTATCACATTAGCACACTTGTCATAAGAATATCATAAAACGCCCATAATAGGAACATTAGAAAATCTATGGCAAGTTAAGCAAACATATTAGCAAGTCATGCCCATAAAAGGAACATGTGCACACATATGTCAAAAAACATCAAAGACCAGGTAGGCAATATAACATAATTACAAAAAGTCTGTAGCAAGAACTTTAAATCAACGTTACATTAGTCCCTTTTAAAGTACCTGAAAATGATGAAAAGGCACCTCCAGTGCCTAAAACGAATAATGGGGCCCCCGGCGCTCCTTTGCGCAAAAACGGGGGCTTCCAAAACATTGCAGATAGAGAGGGGCGGCACGCACCCTCTCTGACTCCTTATCGGGCCCCTTCTGGGACCCGTGATCACCGGGGGCCCCCCGGGCCTCCACCGGCCCTCTCCAGGGGGGGGGCCCCGAGTCAGGGAAATCTTGTGGTTAAGGAGGGGGGCGCCACGCACCCCCTCCAAGCTGTGCACGGGCCCCTCTGGGGGCCCGCAAACTCCTGGGGTCTCCCGGGGCCTCCGTTGGCCCTTTCAGAGGGGGAGACCCCTTTCCGATGGCCTGGGCCCACGAGGGGGCCAACACCGGAGCTGGGGGCCAGGGCGAGCCTCCCGTGAGGCGGCCGCCCGGCAGAGACAGCAGGAGAGTCCTCCGGGACCCCTGCGCACGAGGGAGAGGCGTACTCCTCTCCCTCGATTCTCTGGCTGACGTAGTGGCCCAGGATGGGCCGGCTGGTGCCCCGGGGGCGCCCTGAGAAGGGCGCGTCCCCCAGGAGCACGCTAGGAGCGTGCCAGCTCCGATTTCTTTAAAAATGATCTTTCCTGTGCCCCGGGGGCACGGAGCTGAGCGCGCTCCTCGCTTCTCAGCAACAAACAAAGAAAGAACCCGGCTGCGGCGGTGATTCTACAACACAGGAAAAGCGCTGTAGAGAGCGCACAGACACATTGAGGCTCCCGGGCTGCAGCGGTGATTTCCCTGGGCAAAAGGAAGGCGCTTTCGAAGCGCGGAGACACCTCAGCAGCCCCGGTTGCGGCGGTGATCCTTTTCAAGCGCTTTTCACAGCGCTGGGGCAATTATGCAGCCTGGGCTGCGGCGGTGATTTCTTCTACAGCATGTCCACAAGAGCGCTTTTCCCCTAAGCGCTAAGGCCACATTTAAAGAAGATCAGTGCAGGGGTCAGGGGCCACAGCACCCTGCCCCTGGGAACAATTCAACAAGAGGGAGCACAGGGCTGGTGGGTCCAGCTACAGGCCAGCACAAGCGTTGCAGTTGGTGGCAGTTCCTCCTAGTGACCAGGCAGGTCACAGGTCAGCACAGCAGCAGCAGTCCATGGCGGTTTCCTGGTGAGTCCATTCATCAGCGTTCTGTGTCCAGTTTCAAGTTCCAAGAATGTTCAAATTGTGGGGAAAATTCCCCTGTACTTATAGTCCGTTTTTACAGTGTTTTACAATGATGGGGAGAGGAGGTTCCAGCCAGTTACAACTGGTTCTGGGAGTGCCCCCTCTCTCCTTTCAGCACAGGCTCCAAACATCAGTGGGGGGTTAACGACCCTATTGTGTGAGGCCAGGGCATAGCCTTTACAAATGCAGGTGTGCCCCGCCTCCCCCTTCTCTCAGCCCAGGAAGACTATTCATTATGCAGATGCACCTCAGTGACACCTCGACCCTCCCTGTGTACAGGCTGTCTGAAAAGTATGCACAAAGCCCCAACTGTCACTCTGCCCAGACGTGGATTGGAGTCAAGCTGCAAAACACCAGAATCATAAGCACAGATAAATGCGCACTTTCTAGAAGTGGCATTTCTGTGATAGTAATAAAAAATACACCCACACCAGTAAGCAGTATTTATTATCACCATCACAACCATACCAAACACGCCTACGCTACCCCTCATAAATCAGACAATACCCCTTACACACAAGGCAGGGCATTTCTAATGCAATCCTATGAGGAGGCAGCACTCACAGCAGTGAGACACCAAGTTAGGCTGTTTGTCACTACCAGGACAGGCCATGCAATATGGCACATGTCCTGCCTTTCTACATACATGGCACGATGCCCATAGGGCTAGCTAGGGCGCACTTTAGGGGTGACTTACATGTAGTAAAAGGGGAGTTCTGGGCCTGGCAAGTAAATTTAGATGCCAGGTCCCTGTGGCAGAAAACTGCGCACACAGGCCCTGCGCTAGCAGGCCTGAGACAGGTTTGAAAGTCTACTTCAGTGGGTGGCGCAAGCAGCGCTGCAGGCCCACTAGTAGTATTTAATTTACAGGCCCTGGGTATAGAGATACCACTGTACAAGGGACTTATAGGTAAATTAAATATGCCAATTAGGTATAAGCCAATCATACCAACTTTAGATGGGAGAGCACCTGCACTTTAGCACTGGTCAGCAGTGATAAAGTGCTCAGAGTCCTAGAGCCAACAGCGAAAGGTCAGAAAAACCAGGAGGAAGGAGGCAAAAAGACTAGGGATGACCATGCGTATGGCCAAAAGTCCAACAGTCCTGAACATGCGTCAGAACCTCCCACATCTCCTCCCTGGAGACATACTTCCCACCAGAAGAAGTAGAAGGGGCGTCATCATCGGATGAAGAGGACCCCTCCGCAGCCCCCGAAGAACGGGAGACAGGAGAATGTCCAGGTCTAGGCGCTCCAGCCTGAAGAGCACGAGACAGAGCCATCTCAATCATGTCCTGAACCTCCTCCCTGGACATGAGAGGCGCAGGAACCCCCAGCGCAACCTGGTGTCCACCAGGAGTGGGAAGGGGAACCGCAACATCCTCCCCCGAAGAAGATGAAGAGACAATCCTGCGCTGCTTGGAAGGAACCTGCCTAAACATAATCCCAACAAGAAATGTACCCAAGAGGCCAACAGCATCCAGTAAAATAAAGGAGAAAGCCCCCCCATCCAACAGCAGCAAATGAGAAAAGAGCAGTAATTAACCCCAAAATAATAAAAAACGCAGGCAGAAACGCCCGTCCTACCGCCAATATGCAAATTCCCACAACTGGCACATCAGCCCAGCATACGCAAGGCTAAGATCCGGATGCACAGCCCCAGCCACCAAAGAGCCGACCGACTCTGTCAGCCGACTCCAAAGACGCATCTCCAAGGCAGCGCCGCCTACCACAGGAAGAAGCGACCGCCGAGGAACTCACTGCGAGGAGCACTGTGCTCGCAGGCCCCGCCGTGGAGGAGAAGGAAAGGGTAAGTCTAGCGGGCTAGACAAAAAGAACAGGAGGTGGTGGGGTTGGGGGGGGCTTTTCAAAGGGGAAGGGAGGGGTCTAGGGGGAGGCAGGGAGCCTCATTGGTTAGGAAAGGAAGGCGAGGGAGGGACGGGAGGTAATGTGACTGCTGTGTTTTTGCATCTTTAATTACCTTTGGGGAGGTGAGCCGTGGTTCAGGCAGTAATTTTGGACACCCAGGCTGGCCGATAGATTCAAAACAATGCTCCTGCGGAAACCACAGGACAACACTAGCCATCTGATCAATGCGGTCAACTGCTCCTAAGATGGGGCTTGCAAATTCCAGCATGGGTGCTCACATGTGGGGTTGGACACCCAGCCTTTTCTTGCAAATCCCATGAAAGACCTACGTCAGGCCCCATGGTCAATGACCAGCTGTTGTTCCAGTGCAATAACAAAAAGCCCTCCCCCAAGCCTCTGTGGCGCACTAGCAATACTCTTGAATTAGTACCCTAAGGAAGAGGAGAGGCAGTTACTTTCATGTGGTTTAAGGAGGGGTTGAGAGTTCCTTACACTGGACCATTGTCAGGAAGACTGTCAAGGAACTTCCGCTCAGCAGAGATGTTACCGGTTACATTGGCAGATAAAATAGAAAAGAAGCCACAGTCTAGGATAGAAGGCCCGTTTGACAAACCTTCCCTGAGGAATTTTATCATCTCTCCACAGGGAATTGTCCCAAAAAAAGAGGAAGTAAAATACGGAATGATCCACTACCTCTCCTACCCCAAAGGGAACTCAATCAACCACTAGCTCAGCCAGGATATTTGTTTGGTGTCCTGTGCTTCATTTGATGAGGTGACTGAATGAGTCAGAGAGGTTGGGGTGGGCGCTCTCATGGCTAAGGCGAATGTTGAATCTGCTTTCAGTTTGATGCCAATACATTCGGAAAGTTACCACTTGTTGTGCTTTCAGTTTAAAGGAAGTCTATACTACGCCAGATGCATGCCCATGGTGTTTCAATATCATGCAGCTATTTTGAGGCATATAGGGTCAGATGTGCAAAGCCATTTAGCATTTCTTAAAATGCTATTTTGGCAGTTAAAAAATGCTAAGTGGGCTTTTCAGATGTACAAAGCCCTTTAGGGAATTGCATTTTTGTGATTCCTATTCAGATGCCCAAAGAATTGACTAAATGTGAATTGGGCATTTAGGAAATGCAATTACCATGAACTCCAAGTCGACGGTAACCATGTGCAATTTCAACCAAGCATTGGTAAATGCATTAGGTTTTGCCTATGTGACTAATAATTCATTTTTTTGCTGTAATTTGTATTTTGTGAGTAGTTTCCCAATATAAGTTACTGTAACTCCATTAAAGTGTTATGAGTTGTTTATTGAGAAATGCAATATATTGTGCTTTTACTGGCGGTATTATAAAGCAGGGATATTAGGTAAAGGGGAGAGATCAAACTGAAAACATAATGGGTTGAACTGGGTGCAGGCATGGGCAGATTAGGTAATGAGTGAATGAAAAACAAATCAAGCACAATGTATGCGCTGTGTAGGAAAGACCTTAAAAATGAGTTTATTTACTAAAGAGGTTGAAAAGGTGTTCTTGGGTCATTGGATAGTGATAATATAAACAAATGAAAAATAACTGTTACTTTTTGTAATGAACATCTGACCAGTTGTGCAAGCTAAGTGAAAGAAACACATTGGAGGTGTTTTGTTTTATTGAGAACAGAATGATTATGATTTTTTCTAGTCATGCTGAGTACATTTAACCTTTTGAGAAATCTGGATAGATTAGATTTAAACCACACCTGCCAGGTGGCCTCATGCCATGTGTACACCTCAGGTCACTCCTGGAGTGTACTACTGTGAGCTGTCACCTCGCCCTCACGGCCGATTACAGATGTTGGTAAATGTGAAAGCACATCAAGAATTGTTCGTTATAGAGCAAAATGTGGCAGGCGATCTGACCCAGTCACAGAAGTGCCTATGAAATTTGGATTCCTGTCTCTGACTGCCACAGAATATACACTTCAGTTGTTGGCCAACCAAAACAAATGGCCAACAAACTCAATAGAATTAATACTTGTCTTGTGTTTAAACGTGGCATGGACACTCAAGTGTAAACTGAGCTAAGGAAAGGGAGCTGGAGAGAGGTTGATTGAGTGGATATTGATTGAGTGGTATCTATCCTTCCTGACAGACCTACGAGGAGAACATTTTCCAGTAGGTGGCAGTGTTGCACCAGCTTGCCTCTGCAGTGCCACATGGTCAAACCACGCGTTTCTGTAGGCTTTAACATTGTGTCAAAGGTTAGTAAGAAAATATTTGTTATTGTTTTTGTTTAAAGCTAAGTACACTGTAACCTTCTGAGCAAACATTCCTATGTACAAAGAAAGTGCTGTTTGTTTATTATGTGTAAGAACGCATAACATATTTCCTTTTTTAATAACCGTAATGTGCACACGTTTCAGTATATGATGGATTAATCCCCAACGACAACAAACATATTTTCCTATAAAGGTGGAGGACGACAAGGAAGGGGTTGCATTAGTAGTAAACGTGTTTACAGATGCAGAATGGATTACATTGCCTGACAGGGCTTGTTAAAAAGGCTTCTGGGTGTAAACACATGTTGGGGCGCAGAGCCGGACTGAGGGCTTGTTTTCCAGGGGTGACCCGTGTCAGTGCCAAGGGAATCTGAGGTGCACCCGCTGCATGGAAGTCTGACAGTGGATTCATCCCAGCTCGTCACAAATCCCGCAGGAGAGGGCAGATCTAAAGGATCTGTTTGAGGGGACTCTAGGGAACAGATGGAGAGGCAGAAAACACCCCAAAAGTGTGAACCTTTAAATTATTTCTAAGGAACTGACACCAAAGCGGATGAACACAGTACCCTGCCTCGGAATGCTGATAACAGCAAACACACGAGGAACAAGCATTTTTAAATGGAAACAAATAGTGAGTGGCAAGCACAGGAACCAATGAAAGCAAGAAAAGAAAGGGGGCGGGATCTAAGCCCCTTTTAAGATTCACATTAAATACAAATCATTTCACAAGCACAGCACAAGCACTGTGCAAGCAAAACCTAAAAAAACACCTTTTTAAATAAGTCTAGGCATATTTAAACATTGCCAACTTAGTAGAATAATTGTTCAAAAATTCTGAGGGGGTGCCTGATGATTTTTGTTTTCCACCTAAGGGGGCGTGGCATGAAAAAGTTTGAAAACCACTTCCCATGGGCATATCTGTGCTCTACATGTGCACCACTATTTTTGGGGTGCATCACAGGAGGCCTTTTGTCCATTGCCATCCTTGCTTTTGCATTTACAAAATAGAAATTGCTATATGGCAGGGAATTTCTTAATTACAATTACAATTACAATTTCCTAATAGCGATTCCTACTTTGTAGGAATCGCTATTAGGAAATCAGTGTTTTGATACATATAATTTTAGATTTCCTAACTAGTGTTTTCTATGGAGTCGCTACTTAGGAACTGCAAAATTGCATCTAAGTAGATCTGGCCCTCAGTTCCTTCTTGGAGTGGGCGACAAACATGTTACAGCCTGCGGGTGGCAAGCTCCATTACCTTGAAGATTTCTTGTTGTGGGTAAAGCAAACTTCTCTGACTGCAACCAAGTGTTGGCAGCCTTCAAAGCCACTGCTGAAGGATTAGGAGTGCTCTTGGCAGCAGGGAAGGTGAAAGGCCTGTAGGAAAGTACCATCTTGCCTGGCATGTTACCCCCATTTTTCACTGTATATATGTTGTTTTAGTGTATGTGTCACTGGGACCCTGCCAGCCAGGGCCCCAGTGCTCATAAGTGTGCCCTATATGTGTTCCCTGTGTGTTCACTCTTTTCACTGTTTTCTAAGTGCTGAAAAGTACTTCTAAACTTTCTAAAAAGTTTAAAAAGGTTTTTTCTGTCTTTCTAAAAGTTCTGAAAAACTTTTTCTTCACTTTTTCTATCACTTAAACTCTTCTAAAAATGTCTGGCACAGGCCAAACTGTTGATCTGTCCAAACTTGCTTATGATCACCTTAGCTGGAAAGGAGCAAGGAGTCTCTGCATAGATAGAGGTTTAAGTGTAGGGAAGAACCCCTCTAGAGAACTGTTAGTGAATATGCTTATTGAACAGGATAAGGCCACAGCTGGCACTCCTGTTGAAAAGTTAGCTGATGGTTCCCACTCTGATTCTGGGGCACCCCTAGCAAAAGATGTGGGAGGGAAACTTCCTAGCCTGCCCATTAGCAGACAGTCTAGCATAGTTGGTACTGATGTTGGGTCACATCATACAGATGGTGTGCTCTCACATTACACTGTTAGCCAAGCTGTTAGGGTGCCATCTATTAGGGAAAGGTCTCCTTCTGTCCATTCTCATCATACTTCTGTTTCTAGGCATGTCCCTCCCACCCACCCTGATGACAGAGTGTTAGAAAGGGAGCTCAATAGATTGAGAGTGGAGGAATCCAGGCTGAAGCTCAAAAAGCAACAGCTGGATTTAGATAGGCAGTCTCTAGAGATAGAAAGAGAAAGACAGAAATTGGGTTGGGAAACCCATGGTGGCAGCAGCAGTATTCCCCATAGTCATCCTGTAAAAGAGCATGATTACAGGAATCTGCATAAGATAGTTCCCCCTTATAAGGAGGGGGATGACATTAACAAGTGGTTTGCTGCACTTGAGAGGGCCTGTGTTGTTCAAGATGTCCCTCAAAGGCAGTGGGCTGCTATCCTATGGCTATCATTTAGTGGAAAGGGTAGGGATAGACTCCTTACTGTGAAAGAAAGTGATGCCAACAATTTCACTATTCTTAAGAATGCACTCCTTGATGGTTATGGCTTAACCACTGAACAATACAGGATAAAGTTCAGAGAGACCAAAAAGGAGTCTTCACAAGACTGGGTTGATTTCGTTGACCATTCAGTGAAGGCCTTGGAGGGGTGGTTACATGGCAGTAAAGTGACTGACTATGAAAGCCTGTACAACTTAATCCTGAGAGAGCATATTCTTAATAATTGTGTGTCTGATTTGTTGCACCAGTACCTGGTAGACTCTGATCTGACCTCTCCCCAAGAACTGGGAAAGAAGGCAGACAAATGGGTCAGAACAAGGGTGAACAGAAAAGTTCATACAGGGGGTGACAAAGATGGCAAGAAGAAGGATGGTAAGCCTTCAGACAAGGTTGGGGACAAATCTAAAAATTAGCCTTCATCCGGTCCACAAAAACACTCTGGTGGGGGTGGTGGGCCTAAATCCTCTTCTAATCAAAATAAAGAAAATAAACCATGGTGCTATTTATGTAAAATAAAAGGCCATTGGACAACAGATCCCAGTTGTCCAAAGAAAAGCACCAAGCCTCCTACCACTACAACCCCTACTGCTACACCTAGTGTCCCTACTAATAGCAGTGGTGGTGGAAGCAAACCTACTAATAGCCAATCCAAGGGAGTAGCTGGGCTCACTATTGGTAACTTAGTTGGGGTTGGTCTGATTAGGGAGACCACAGAGGATGTGTTAGTCTCTGAGGGGGTTATTGATTTAGCCACCTTAGTTGCTTGTCCCCTTAACATGGATAAGTACAAGCAACTACCCCTAATAAATGGTGTTGAGGTTCAGGCCTACAGGGACACAGGTGCCAGTGTCACAATGGTGATTGAGAAACTGGTCCACCCTGAACAACACCTACTTGGTCACCAGTACCAAGTAACCGATGCTCACAACAACACACTTAGCCACCCCATGGCTGTTGTAAATCTCGACTGGGGGGGGGGGTTACTGGTCCAAAGAAAGTTGTGGTAGCCTCAGATTTACCTGTAGACTGTCTACTAGGGAATGATTTGGAGACATCAGCTTGGTCAGATGTGGAGTGAAAGGCCCATGCAGCAATGCTGGGCATCCCATGGCATATTTTTGCTTTAACCAGGGCTCAGGCCAAAAAGCAAAAAGGACAGGGTGACTTGGATCCTGGAACAATGGACCAAGTGCTCCCTAAAGCTAGGGCTAGTAGAAGTAAAGCACTTCCTACTATCCCTTCCTCTACAGTGGATTCTTCTTCTGAGGAAGAAGAGTTTCCACCCTGTGCAGAACCTACACCAGAGGAGCTGGAAGCAGACACTGCTGAGCTTTTGGGTGAAGGGGGGCCTGCCAGGGAGGAGCTGAGTGTGGCACAGCAGACCTGTCCCACACTACAGGGTCATGGGGAAATGGCGGATGTCAGTGACTCTCACAGAGTTTACTGGGAGGAGAACCTCTTGTACACTGAAGCAAGGGATCCTAAACCTGGAGCTGCCAGGAGATTAGTGATTCCTCTGTGTTGGACTTTTGGCCATACGCATGGTCATCCCTAATCTTTTTGCCTCCTTCCTCCTGGTTTTTCTGACCTTTCGCTGTTGGCTCTAGGACTCTGAGCACTTTATCACTGCTGACCAGTGCTAAAGTGCAGGTGCTCTCCCATCTAAAGTTGGTATGATTGGCTTATACCTGATTGGCATATTTAATTTACCTATAAGTCCCTTGTACAGTGGTATCTCTATACCCAGGGCCTGTAAATTAAATACTACTAGTGGGCCTGCAGCGCTGCTTGCGCCACCCACTGAAGTAGACTTTCAAACCTGTCTCAGGCCTGCTAGCGCAGGGCCTGTGTGCGCAGTTTTCTGCCACAGGGACCTGGCATCTAAATTTACTTGCCAGGCCCAGAACTCCCCTTTTACTACATGTAAGTCACCCCTAAAGTACGCCCTAAGCTAGCCCTATGGGCAGGGTGCCATGTATGTAGAAAGGCAGGACATGTGCCATATTGCATGGCCTGTCCTGGTAGTGACAAACAGCCTAACTTGGTGTCTCACTGCTGTGAGTGCTGCCTTCTCATAGGATTGCATTAGAAATGCCCTGCCTTATGTGTAAGGGGTATTGTCTGATTTATGAGGGGTAGCGTAGGCGTGTTTGGTATGGTTGTGATGGTGATAATAAATACTGCTTACTGGTGTGGGTGTATTTTTTATTACTATCACAGAAATGCCACTTCTAGAAAGTGCGCATTTATCTGTGCTTATGATTCTGGTGTTTTGCAGCTTGACTCCAATCCACGTCTGGGCAGAGTGACAGTTGGGGCTTTGTGCATACTTTTCAGACAGCCTGTACACAGGGAGGGTGGAGGTGTCACTGAGGTGCATCTACATACTGAATAGTCTTCCTGGGCTGAGAGAAGGGAGAGGCGGGGCACACCTACATTTGTAAAGGCTGTGCCCTGGCCTCGCACAATAGGGTCGGTAACCCCCCACTGATGTTTGGAGCCTGTGCTGAAAGGAGAGAGGGGGCACTCCCAGAACCAGTTGTAACTGGCTGGAACCTCCTCTCCCTGTCAATGTAAAACACTGTAAAAACAGGACTATAAGTACAGGGGAACTTTCCCCACAATTTGGAGACTCTTTGAACTTACCTGGAACTGGACACAGACTGCTGGAAGGACTCCACAGGAATCGCCATGGACTGTTGCTGCTGGGCTGACCTGTGACCTGCCTGGTCACCATAAAGGACTACCTTTTGCTGGCATCTTCCTTGCACTGGCCTGATGTTGGACCCTGTCCCCCTGTGGGCCTTTTCCTTGAGCTCTGCTCCCCAGGGGCAGGGTGCTGTGGCCCCTGACCCCTGCATTCTTACCCTGAAGCACGTGGGGTTCTTTACCTGGAAGGGAAAACTAAGCGCTTTGTAAAGCGCTCCTTAGGGGACTTCCATAAGCGCTTGAAATCGCTTCCCCTTGCTGGAGCATTGCACTTAAGTGCTTAATTGTCTTTCTGCCCAAAAAAAAGATCACCGCCGCAGCCTGGGTTTCACCTGGTGTCCTCGCGCTTCCTGGAGCGCGTTTGTGCCGAGAAAATATCACCGCCGCAGCCGGGTTCTTTCTTCGTTGCTGAGCGCGAGGAGCGCGCTCAGCTCTGTGCCCCCGGGGCACAGGGAGGATCATTTTTTAAGAAATCGGAGCAAGCCTGCTCCTCGCGTGCTCCCGGGGGACGCGCCCTTCTCAGGGCGCCCCCGGGGCACCAGCCGGCCCATCCTGGGCCGCAACGTCATTCTGACCGGCGAGGGAGAGGAGGACGCCTCTCCCTCGCGCGTCGGAGTCCCGGAGGACTCCTCTGTACTGCCGGGCCGGGCGCAGCCTCACCGGAGGCTCGCCCTGGCCCCTGGCTCTCTGGTTGGCCCCCTCGCGGGCCAGAAGTCCCTGATTTAGGGGTCTCCCTTCAGGAAAGGGCCACGGAGGCCCAGGGAGACCCCCGACGGTAGCGGGACCCCCGGAGGGGCCCGCCTTTTTACAAGGAGGGGGTGCGAGGCGCCCCCCTCCCCTCTTTGAGCTTTGGGTGACCTGGGCCCCCCACAGGAGGGCCGGTGGAGGCCCGGGGGGCCCCCGGTGATCACGGGTCCCAGAAGGGGCCCGATAAGGAGTCAGAGAGGGTGCGTGCCGCCCCTCTCTATCTGCAATGTTTTGGAGGCCCCCGTTTTTGCGCAAAGGAGCGCCGAGGGCCCCATTATTCGTTTTAGGCACTGGAGGTGCCTTTTCATCATTTACAGGTACTTTTTAAAATGGACCAATATGATTAAGAGTTAAAGTTCTTTCTACAGACTTTGCAATTCTGTTATATTGCCTACCTGTTCTTTGATGTGTTTACATATGTGTGCACATGTTCCTTTTATGGGCATGACTTGCTAATATGTTTGCTTAACTTGCCATAGGTTTTCTAATGTTCCTACTATGGGCGTTTTATGATATTCTTATGACAAGTGTGCTAATGTGATAACGTGTTTCCTGACTACTGCTTATGTTGCACAATACTGAGTAACCTGTGTGTTATGTGTGACTACTGCTAGTTTGCAGAGTAACTAATGTGTAACGTTCTGACAACTGCTAAGGTAGCAGGATAGTACTGTTATGTGATGTTTGTCTGACAATTACGTTGTGTACAATACAGGATATTTTCATATAATCTAGTGTTGTGTTTCCTTGGTGGTGGGAATATTGCGTCACATGTATGTGTGTGTTGTGCAGACGCTTTACGCATTGCCTCCGGGTTAAGCCTGACTGCTCGTGCCAAGCTACCAAGGGGGTGAGCAGGGGTTATCTTGGACGTGTAACTCCCTTGCCCTGACTAGAGTGGGTAAGTTCTGCCTGGCTGAGGTACATACCCTAGCCAACCAGAAACCCCATTTCTAACATTGGTGGCAGCGGTGGGATAGGACTTGCGCTTGCACAATACCATTGTGACTCATTATTTCACTACAAGGATTGCGTTTAGACCATCACATGTTTGGCTTCTCTTAACTTTCTCTCTTTGGTCATTTTTCCTGTTTTCAGTTCTCATGCTTGGGTATTGTGGTTGTCACAGTTGAGTTATTTGTACCTTTTCAAGATGGGGCTTACCTTTGATTTAGAGGACCTGCCGTTTTACACGCAGGGGGAATTAGAGGGGTTCTGTAGAGAGAGAGGGCTGCCTGTAGAAGGGGACCTCAGGAGATCTCTGAATTTCTTTGAAAGGTTTGTGACATTTACCCAGGGAGGGAGTGTGCTTAGGGGGTACCCAGAGGATCCTGAGTGTAGCGAGGGTTCCCAATGGGAGGGCTCCCAGACCTCATCCCTAGAGAGTGGTAGAGAGACTGATCAGGAGGGTGAGAATGACCGGTTGGGGACGCCAGTTGACAGGGAAGGCCCCAGTGATAGGGAGTCCCTTGCTGGGTCCAGTGTAAGAAGAAGGGCTACCTCTCATTCCTTGACGCCTGATGAGCTAAGAGATAGGCGGGAAGAGAGGGACCTGAAGTTGCAGTTAGCGCGCCTAGCTGTTGAGGAGAGAAGGGCTGAGGTAGAGAAGGCCTTAGTACAGGAGAGAATGGCAGAGGCAGAGAGGGCCTTTGCCAGAGAAAGACTCGCTCTAGAGCGCAGTCTGAAGGTTCTGGACTCACCAGCGCTGCAGGTGGAGTCCAGTGATGGCAGCAATGTACAGTGCTGTAGCAAAGATGTTCCTCACATACCCATAGATCTGGTACCTAGGTTCCAAGAGGGGGTTGACATACGTCAGTGGTTAAAGGAATATGAAAAGGCTCTGGAAGAGCGCAGGATCCCTGAGAAGGATTGGGGAACTGGCCTAGGGAGTTTTATTCCTGAGGAGGGGAGGGATGCCCTACTGACTCTAGAAAAGAGTGACAGGGAGGGGTACTCCGCTGTGAAGAACGCACTGATTGTGAAGTATGGTTTTTCCCCTGAGGAATACAGAAAAAGGTTTAGGGGTAGTAAGAAACTGTCCCACCAGTCTTGGGAGGAGTTTGTGGAGGATTGCTGCATTGCACTAGATGGATGGGTGAAGGGTAGCACAGTAAACAATTTTGAAGGGCTGTTTAATCTGATCATCAGAGAGCACCTGTTTCGTTGTTGTTTTTCCGAGTTACGCCAACACTTGTCAGTGTGTGAGCTCTCTGACCCCAGGGAGCTCGCAAAGGAGGCAGACTTCTGGTTGCGTACCAGAGGGTCTGGTGTGGCATTAGGGGGTGTTCCTAATGAGAGTGGTCTAGGTGTTTCCCAACAAGGTGTGGTGGGAAAGGAATGGAGTGTCCCAAGTAGGTCCCAGTGTACTGGGGTGGGTGAGGGACCCAATGTCCCGTCTCTGAGGAGAGGGAATGGGGCTGGGCTGAGGCCCAAGGTGCCCGAGATCCCGTCCCAGACCCAGGAAGGTTCCATGAGTGAACGCCAGGAGGTGAGCCTAACCTGTGCCGTAGGGCCAGCTGTTCAGAAGGATCCCATTTTGTCATTAGGACTTAGGCGGGTGGCTGGTGGTAGCGTTCCGCCGGTCCTGGTGTCTGGTAGTCTCGCTCTACAGCGGAGGAGGCGGAAATCCAGGCATAGGGTTGAGAGGGGGCTGCAGGCCCCAGTGGAGAACCTGGAGGGTCAGGGGTTAGCTCTGAGAGCAGAGTCCCCCAGGAATGACCTTGGTGAGACCATTTCTGGGCTGGGGGGAATCCAGACTCTGTCCGATGGGCAGAGGTCAGGAGACCTGCGCCAGCCAGACTCTTGTGTGGCCCTTGGGGAAAGTGTTTCCCTGGTGGGGGGTAGGTGTGCCCCCCAGGAAGTCCTGGTGCGCCAGGCAATGATTCAACCGCAGGGTGGTGACTCTGGGTTGGATGATCAGGTTCAGGGGGTAAACTCTGACCTGATGGGGAGTAGGTGTGCTCCCAAGGAAGTCCTGGTGCGCCAGGCAGTGGTTCAACCGCAGGGTAGTGACTCTGGGTTGGATTGCCAGATTCAGGGGGTAAGCTCTGATCTGGTAGGGGGTAGGTGTGCTCCCAAGGAAGTCCTGGTTCGCTGGGCACTGGTCCAGTCTAAGGGTGTTGTCCCTGGACTAGATAGACAGGTTCAGGGGGTAAACTCTGATCTGGTTGGGGGGGCGGTTAGTGTGCTCATCCCCCGTGTGAAACTTCTGGTGGCTTCTCCCGAGGTGGGGAGATGCAGGACTCTGGAAGTGGGGTTCAGGGAGGGGGAAGCCCGCCCCGGACCCCGGTGCAACCCAAGGGTGTCGTCCCTAGGTTGGGTGGTCAGTCGCCAGGTAGTGATCCTGAGCTGGCGAGAAAGTTGTGCAGGGCTGCTGTACCCAGCACCCTGGCAAGTGTGGATTCCGGTGATACCCCTCCTAGGAGAGGAGGGCGGGATCCTAGAAGGAGGGGTAGAGGGAGGAGAGCCTTGCCTCTAGCCCCTGTAGAACCTATGGGTGCGGACCCTAGGTTGGTGGATCAGTGGCAGGGTAGAGCCCCTGAACTGATCAGAAATGGAGTGGAGACAGGTTGCTTTGCACCTGGGGCTACCGCCCCCCACTCATTATGGTTTCAGAGACCAGAGGCTCCTAGATGGCCTGGGGCCTGGTTTTGGCCATTGGCAGCTAGAGAATCCCTGTGGGTTGGTCTAGGCTGCCTGGGACGCATTGACAGAGAGATCCCAGTGGAGTCAGGAAGGCGTAGAACTGGAACATGCCCCTGCTGTTGTGGGCATGGGTCCTTGTTCTATCGCCCCAATCAGGGAAGTCCATCAAGGTATTGATTGTTCTCCCCTGTCTTTTGGCTGGTAGGGGGTTGTGTTGGACTTTTGGCCATACGCATGGTCATCCCTAGTCTTTTTGCCTCCTTCCTCCTGGTTTTTCTGACCTTTCGCTGTTGGCTCTAGGACTCTGAGCACTTTATCACTGCTGACCAGTGCTAAAGTGCAGGTGCTCTCCCATCTAAAGTTGGTATGATTGGCTTATACCTGATTGGCATATTTAATTTACCTATAAGTCCCTTGTACAGTGGTATCTCTATACCCAGGGCCTGTAAATTAAATACTACTAGTGGGCCTGCAGCGCTGCTTGCGCCACCCACTGAAGTAGACTTTCAAACCTGTCTCAGGCCTGCTAGCGCAGGCCCTGTGTGCGCAGTTTTCTGCCACAGGGACCTGGCATCTAAATTTACTTGCCAGGCCCAGAACTCCCCTTTTACTACATGTAAGTCACCCCTAAAGTACGCCCTAAGCTAGCCCTATGGGCAGGGTGCCATGTATGTAGAAAGGCAGGACATGTGCCATATTGCATGGCCTGTCCTGGTAGTGACAAACAGCCTAACTTGGTGTCTCACTGCTGTGAGTGCTGCCTTCTCATAGGATTGCATTAGAAATGCCCTGCCTTATGTGTAAGGGGTATTGTCTGATTTATGAGGGGTAGCGTAGGCGTGTTTGGTATGGTTGGGATGGTGATAATAAATACTGCTTACTGGTGTGGGTGTATTTTTTATTACTATCACAGAAATGCCACTTCTAGAAAGTGCGCATTTATCTGTGCTTATGATTCTGGTGTTTTGCAGCTTGACTCCAATCCACGTCTGGGCAGAGTGACAGTTGGGGCTTTGTGCATACTTTTCAGACAGCCTGTACACAGGGAGGGTGGAGGTGTCACCGAGGTGCATCTGCATACTGAATAGTCTTCCTGGGCTGAGAGAAGGGAGAGGCGGGGCACACCTGCATTTGTAAAGGCTGTGCCCTGGCCTCACACAATAGGGTCGTTAACCCCCCACTGATGTTTGGAGCCTGTGCTGAAAGGAGAGAGGGGGCACTCCCAGAACCAGTTGTAACTGGCTGGAACCTCCTCTCCCTACCACTGTAAAACACTGTAAAAACAGGACTATAAGTACAGGGGAATTTTCCCCACAATTTGGAGACTCTTTGAACTTACCTGGAACTGGACACAGACTGCTGGAAGGACTCCACAGGAATCGCCATGGACTGTTGCTGCTGGGCTGACCTGTGACCTGCCTGGTCACCATCAAGGACTACCTTTTGCTGGCATCTTCCTTGCACTGGCCTGATGTTGGACCCTGTCCCCCTGTGGGCCTTTTCCTTGAGCTCTGCTCCCCAGGGGCAGGGTGCTGTGGCCCCTGACCCCTGCATTCTTACCCTGAAGCACGTGGGGTTCTTTACCTGGAAGGGAAAACTAAGCGCTTTGTAAAGCGCTCCTTAGGGCACTTCCATAAGCGCTTGAAAGCGCTTCCCCTTGCTGGAGCATTGCACTTAAGTGCTTAATTGTCTTTCTGCCCAAAAAAAAGATCACCGCCGCAGCCCGGGTTTCACCTGGTGTCCTCGCGCTTCCTGGAGCGCGTTTGTGCCGAGAAAATATCACCGCCGCAGCCGGGTTCTTTTTTCGTTGCTGAGCGCGAGGAGCGCGCTCAGCTCTGTGCCCCCGGGGCACAGGGAGGATCATTTTTTAAGAAATTGGAGCAAGCCTGCTCCTCGCGTGCTCCCGGGGGACGCGCCCTTCTCAGGGCGCCCCCGGGGCACCAGCCGGCCCATCCTGGGCCGCAACGTCATTCTGACCGGCGAGGGAGAGGAGGACGCCTCTCCCTCGCGCGTCGGAGTCCCGGAGGACTCCTCTGTACTGCCGGGCCAGGCGCAGCCTCACCGGAGGCTCGCCCTGGCCCCTGGCTCTCTGGTTGGCCCCCTCGCGGGCCAGAAGTCCCTGATTTAGGGGTCTCCCTTCAGGAAAGGGCCACGGAGGCCCAGGGAGACCCCCGACGGTAGCGGGACCCCCGGAGGGGCCCGCCTTTTTACAAGGAGGGGGTGCGAGGCGCCCCCCTCCCCTCTTTGAGCTTTGGGTGACCTGGGCCCCCCACAGGAGGGCCGGTGGAGGCCCGGGGGGCCCCCGGTGATCATGGGTCCCAGAAGGGGCCCGATAAGGAGTCAGAGAGGGTGCGTGCCGCCCCTCTCTATCTGCAATGTTTTGGAGGCCCCCGTTTTTGCGCAAAGGAGCGCCGGGGGCCCCATTATTCGTTTTAGGCACTGGAGGTGCCTTTTCATCATTTACAGGTACTTTTTAAAATGGACCAATATGATTAAGAGTTAAAGTTCTTTCTACAGACTTTGCAATTCTGTTATATTGCCTACCTGTTCTTTGATGTGTTTACATATGTGTGCACATGTTCCTTTTATGGGCATGACTTGCTAATATGTTTGCTTAACTTGCCATAGGTTTTCTAATGTTCCTACTATGGGCGTTTTATGATATTCTTATGACAAGTGTGCTAATGTGATAACGTGTTTCCTGACTACTGCTTATGTTGCAGAATACTGAGTAACCTGTGTGTTATGTGTGACTACTGCTAGTTTGCAGAGTAACTAATGTGTAACGTTCTGACAACTGCTAAGGTAGCAGGATAGTACTGTTATGTGATGTTTGTCTGACAATTACGTTGTGTACAATACAGGATATTTTCATATAATCTAGTGTTGTGTTTCCTTGGTGGTGGGAATATTGCGTCACATGTATGTGTGTGTTGTGCAGACACTTTACGCATTGCCTCCGGGTTAAGCCTGACTGCTCGTGCCAAGCTACCAAGGGGGTGAGCAGGGGTTATCTTGGACGTGTAACTCCCTTGCCCTGACTAGAGTGGGTAAGTTCTGCCTGGCTGAGGTACATACCCTAGCCAACCAGAAACCCCATTTCTAACACTCAGGAGTACAGAAAGTTCCTCCTAACTCTTGCTCATGACATTCCCCTTGCTGGACATTTAGGGCAAATGAAAACTTGGGACAGGCTTGTTCCCTTGTTTCATTGGCCTAGGATGTCTGAGGACACAAAAGATTTTTGTAAGTCCTGTGAAACCTGTCAAGCCAGTGGCAAGACAGGTGGCACCCCAAAGGCTCCCCTTATTCCACTGCCTGTGGTTGGGGTTCCCTTTGAAAGGGTAGGGGTTGACATAGTTGGCCCCCTTGACCTTCCTACTGCTTCAGGCAGTAGGTTTATCTTGGTGGTAGTGGACCATGCCACAAGATATCCTGAGGCAATTCCTCTAAGGACCACTACAGCTCCTGCAGTGGCAAAGGCCCTCCTGGGAATCTTTTCCAGGGTGGGCTTCCCAAAAGAGGTAGTTTCAGACAGAGGAAGCAATTTCATGTCTGCTTACTTGAAGGCCATGTGGAAAGAGTGTGGGGTGACATACAAGTTCACCACGTCCTATCATCCACAAACAAATGGACTGGTGGAGAGATTTAATAAAACTCTCAAAGGCATGATTATGGGACTCCCAGAAAAACTCCGCAGGAGATGGGATATCCTTTTACCATGCCTCCTTTTTGCCTACAGGGAGGTACCCCAGAAAGGAGTGGGCTTCAGCCCCTTTGAACTCCTCTTTGGACACCCTGTTAGGGGCCCACTCACACTTGTCAAGGAGGGTTGGGAACAACCTTTAAAAGCTCCAAAACAAGATATTGTGGATTATGTACTAGGCCTCAGATCAAGGATGGCTGAATACATGAAAAAGGCCAGTAAAAACCTTCAGGCCAGCCAAGAGCTCCAGAAGCAATGGCATGACCTGAAGGCTGTTTTGGTTCAGTACCAACCAGGACAGAAAGTGTGGGTCTTGGAGCCTGTGGCCCCAAGAGCACTCCAAGATAAATGGAGTGGACCCCACACAATTGTTGAAAAGAAGGGTGAAGTCACCTACTTGGTTGACTTAGGCACTGCCAGGAGTCCCCTTAGGGTGCTCCATGTCAACCGCCTGAAACCCTACTATGACAGGGCTGATCTCACCCTGCT
This sequence comes from Pleurodeles waltl, assembly GCF_031143425.1. NCBI lineage: Eukaryota > Metazoa > Chordata > Amphibia > Caudata > Salamandridae > Pleurodeles > Pleurodeles waltl. The sequence goes on from NC_090439.1 coordinate 1,174,196,843, forward strand.
CATGGCAACTGATGAGGGACAGGAAGAAGACAGTGATCCTCTACCTGATCTCTTCTCTTCCACAGAACAAGATGCTCTGAAGGAAGGTGTTGTATTGGCAGATTGTCTTACTGCTGAGCAGAAAGACCACTGCATAAACCTCCTGGGTCAGTTTTCTGAACTCTTCTCTACTGTGCCAGGTACCACTTCTTGGTGTGAGCACACTATAGATACTGGAGACAGCTTGCCTGTCAAAAGTAAGATCTATAGGCAGCCTGACCATGTCAGAGACTGCATAAAGCAAGAGGTCCAGAAAATGTTAGAACTAGGAGTGGTTGAGCACTCTGAAAGTCCATGGGCCTCTCCTGTGGTACCTGTGCCAAAACCTCATTCCAAAGATGGAAAGAAGGAAATTAGGTTTTGTGTTGATTACAGAGGTCTCAACCAGGTAACCAAAACTGATGCTCACCCTATACCCAGGGCAGATGAGCTCATAGATACACTGGCATCTGCCAAGTATCTAAGCTCTTTTGACTTGACTGCAGGGTATTGGCAGATCAAATTATCAGAAGATGCTAAACCTAAAACAGCCTTTTTAACCATTGGAGGACATTACCAATTCACAGTAATGCCTTTTGGATTGAAAAATGCACCTGCCACTTTTCAGAGGTTGGTGAATACAGTCCTGCAAGGGCTGGAAGCTTTCAGTGCAGCATATCTGGACGATATAGCTGTCTTCATCTCCAGCTGGGATGATCACCTGGTCCACCTATGGAAAGTTTTGGAGGCCCTGCAAAAGGCAGGCCTCACTATCAAGGCTTCAAAGTGCCAGATAGGGCAGGGGAAGGTGGTTTATCTGGGACACCTGGTTGGTGGAGACCAGATTGCACCACTTCAGGGGAAAATCCAAACAATTATGGATTGGGTTCCCCCTACTACTCAGACTCAGGTGAGAGCCTTTTTAGGCCTCACTGGGTACTATAGGAGGTTCATAAAGAAATATGGCTCCATTGCAGCCCCTCTTAATGACCTCACTTCAAAGAAAATGCCTAAAAAGGTATTATGGACAGCAAGCTGTCAGAAAGCTTTTGAGGAGCTGAAGCAGGCCATGTGCTCTGCACCTGTCTTGAAAAGCCCTTGTTACTCTAAAAAATTCTATGTCCAGACTGGTGCATCTGAATTAGGAGTAGGGGCAGTCCTATCACAACTTAATTCTGAGGGCCAGCATCAACCTGTTGCTTTTATTAGTAGGAGGTTGACCCCTAGAGAAAAGCGTTGGTCTGCCATTGAGAGGGAGGCCTTTGCTGTGGTCTGGGCACTGAAGAAGTTGAGGCCATACCTGTTTGGCACTCACTTCATTGTTCAGACAGACCACAAACCTCTACTTTGGCTAAAACAAATGAAAGGTGAAAATCCTAAATTGTTGAGGTGGTCCATATCCCTATAGGGAATGGACTATACAGTGGAACATAGACCTGGGAGTACCCACTCCAATGCAGATGGACTCTCCAGATATTTCCACTTAGACAATGAAGACCCATCAGGTAATGACTAGTCTTATTGTCCTTCGTTTGGGGGGGGATTGTGTAGGAAAGTACCATCTTGCCTGGCATGTTACCCCCATTTTTCACTGTATATATGTTGTTTTAGTTGTATGTGTCATTGGGACCCTGCCAGCCAGGGCCCCAGTGCTCCTAAGTGTGCCTGGCTGTGTTACCTGTGTTATGACTAACTGTCTCACTGAGGCTCTGCTATCCAGAACCTCAGTGGTTATGCTCTCTCATTTCTTTCAAATTGTCACTAACAGGCTAGTGACCAATTTTACCAATTTACATTGGCTTACTGGAACACCCTTATAATTCCCTAGTATATGGTACTGAGGTACCCAGGGGATTGGGGTTCCAGGAGATCCCTATGGGCTGCAGCATTTCTTTTGCCACCCATACGGAGCTCTGACAATTCTTACACAGGCCTGCCACTGCAGCCTGAGTGAAATAATGCACACATTATTTCACAGCCATTTTCACTGCACTTAAGTAACTTATAAGTCACCTATATGTCTATCCTTTACCTGGTAAAGGTTAGGTGCAAAGTTACTTAGTGTGTGGGCACCCTGGCACTAGCCAAGGTGCCCCCACATTGTTCAGGGCAAATTCCCCGACTTTGTGAGTGCTGGGGACACCATTACATGCGTGCACTACACATAGGTCACTACCTATGTGTAGCTTCACAATGGTAACTCCGAATATGGCCATGTAACATGTCTATGATCATGGAATTGCCCCCTCTATGCCATCCTGGCATAGTTGGCACAATCCCATGCTCCCAGTGGTCTGTAGCACAGACCCTGGTACTGCCAAACTGCCTTTTCAGGGGTTTCACTGCAGCTGCTGCTGCCAACCCCTCAGACAGGTTTCTGCCCTCCTGGGGTCCAGCCAGGCCTGGCCCAGGATGGCAGAACAAAGGACTTCCTCATAGAGAGGGTGTTACACCCTCTCCCTTTGGAAAATGGTGTGAAGGCAGGGGAGGAGTAGCCTCCCCCAGCCTCTGGAAATGCTTTCATGGGCACAGATGCTGCCCATTTCTGCATAAGCCAGTCTGCACCGGTTCAGGGACCCCTCAGCCCTGCTTAGGCGCGAAACTGGACAAAGGAAAGGGGAGTGACCACTCCCCTGACCTGCACCTCCCCTGGGAGGTGCCCAGAGCTCCTCCAGTGTGCTCCAGACCTCTGCCATCTTGGAAACAGAGGTGCTGCTGGCACACTGGACTGCTCTGAGTGGCCAGTGCCAGCAGGTGACGTCAGAGACTCCTTCTGATAGGCTCCTTCAGGTGTTGCTAGCCTATCCTCTCTCCTAAGTAGCCAAACCCTCTTTTCTGGCTATTTAGGGTCTCTGCTTTGGGGAATTCCTTAGATAACAAATGCAAGAGCTCATCAGAGTTCCTCTGCATCTCTCTCTTCACCTTCTGCCAAGGAATCGACTGCTGACCGCGCTGGAAGCCTGCAAAACTGCAACAAAGTAGCTAAGATGACTACTGCGACCTTGTAACGCTGATCCTGCCGCCTTCTCGACTGTTTTCCTGGTGGTGCATGCTGTGGGGGTAGTCTGCCTCCTCTCTGCATCAGAAGCTGCGAAGAAATCTCCAGTGGGTCGACGGAATCTTCCCCCTGCAATCGCAGGCACCAAAAAGCTGCATCACCGGTCCCTTGGGTCTCCTCTCAGCACGACGAGCGAGGTCCCTCGAATCCAGCAACACTGTCCAAGTGACCCTCACAGTCCAGTGACTCTTCAGTCCAAGTTTGGTGGAGGTAAGTCCTTGCCTCCCCACGCCAGACTGCATTGCTTGGAACCATGACTTTTGCAGCTACTCCGGCCTCTGTGCACTTCCGGAGGAAATCCTTTGTGCACAGCCAAGCCTGGGTCCACGGCACTCTAACCTGCATTGCACGACTTTCTAAGTTGGTCTCCGGCGACGTGGGACTCCTTTGTGCAACTTCGGGTGAGCACCATTTCACTCTTCTTTGTAGTGCCTCTTCTGGCACTTCTGTGGGTGCTGCCTGCTCCTGAGAGGGCTTCTTGTCTTGCTCGACGTCCCCTCTGTCCCCAGACGCAATTGGCGACATCCTGGTCCATCCTGGGCCACAGCAGCATCCAAAAACGCTAACCGCACTACTTGCAGCTAGCAAGGCTTGTTGGCGATCTTTCGGCGGGAAAACACTTCTGCACGACTCTCCACGGTGTGGGGGATCCATTCTCCAAAGGGGAAGTCTCTAGCCCTGGTCGTTCCTGCAGAATCCTCAGATTCTTCTGTCCAGTAGAAGCTTCTTTGCACCCACAGCTGGCATTTCCTGGGCATCTGCCCATCTCCGACTTGCTTGTGACTTTTGGACTTGGTCCCCTTGTTCCACAGGTACCCTCGACTGGAAATCCATTGTTGTTGTATTGGTGGTTTGTGTCTTTCCTGCAGAATTCCCCTATCACGACTTCTATGTCCTTTGGGGAACTTTAGTGCACTTTGCACTCACTTTTCAGGGTCTTGGGGTGGGGTATTTTTCTAACCCTTACTATTTTCTAATAGTCCCCGCGACCCTCTACAAGGTCACATAGGTTTGGGGTCCATTCGTGGTTCGCATTCCACTTTTGGAGTATATGGTTTGTGTTGCCCCTATCCCTATGTGCTCCCATTGCATCCTATTGTAACTATACATTGTTTGCACTGTTTTCTAAGACTATACTACATATTTTTGGTATTGTGTACATATATCTTATGTATATTTGCTATCCTCATACTGAGGGTACTCACTGAGATACTTTTGGCATATTGTCATAAAAATAAAGTACCTTTATTTTTAGTATATCTGTGTATTGTGTTTTCTTATGATATTGTGCATATGGCATTTGTGGTACTGTAGTGGCTTCACATGTCTCCTAGTTCAGCCTAAGCTGCTCTGCTAAGCTACCATTATCTATCAGCCTAAGCTGCTAGACACCCTATACACTAATAAGGGATACCTGGGCCTGGTGCAAGGTGTAAGTACCCCTTGGTACTCACTACAAGCCAGTCCAGCCTCCTACAAGGCCCCACAATGAAGTTGACATTCTTGGGGATTGAGCTTGACTCAACAGAAGGTGTGTCATGCCTTCCAGCAGAGAAGATACAGGATTTTGCAGCTGTAATAAGGAGAATGTTAGCAAAGGAGAAAGCAACACTAAACGATATTCAAGAGCTGTTTCGTGAGCTCAATTTTGCATCAAGGGTCATTCAGCAGGGAAGAGTCTTTGCAAGACGGCTGGCATGTGCAATAGCATACGCTACTCGCAGGCATAATTTTGTAGTGTCGGGGGCAGGGCTGAAGGATGACCTGCAGATGTGGCTCTTTTCAGCAAGGTTTCAATGGAGTTAGAATCACTGTGGACAGCTACTGAACAGTTCCATCTGTACAAGAATGCTTCCAATCCTGAGGGGGTTTGTAGCAATATTGGGTGTGGCTTGATGTGCCAAGGCCTGCCCATGTCCTTGGCCAAGATGGGCCTACATTGGATATTACCACGTTGGAGCTGCTTCGCATTCCGGTGTAATTGTTTCTGTGGTGGGATTGCCAGGCCAACAAGAAATTGGTCACGTGGTCGGACAGCAAAGCAGCTGTTCATGCCATTAATGAGCAAGCTAAAGATAATTGCCCCTCTGCATAATTTTTACTTCTGCCACATAACTGCACAAAAAAGTGATTACTTCCACTAAGCCAGAAACCTTTGAGAAAAGCTAGAGACCTGTGGTTCTCCCCACAGATTACTTAAATATATAAAAAGTGCCTGGTATAATGACAGAAAGAATCCAGGTTAGTATGTGTGTCTATGTTTGGAACGCTAGCGAACAAAATTAATAAAATCATTTACAAACATTGTAATGTACTAAACAATAAATCTATATTTTATGGAAAACCAATTTTTGCCTTCAAAAGGAACACCAACTTAAAGACAGATTAGTTAAAGTGCTAGCCCTGACAGCCTTAGGTTGGTCATCCCCCAACTCTTTGCCTGTCTCCCTCCACTTTTATGACACTGTTGTTACTGGTTTTGGGACTCTGCGCACATTACCACTGCTAATCAGTGCCAAAGTGCATATGGTCTCTCCCTTAAACATGGTAACATTGGTTCATTCCCAATTGGCATATTTGATTTACTTATAAGTACTAAGTAAAGTGCACTACATGTGCCCAGGGCCTGTAGATTAAATGCTACTAGTGGGCCTGCAGCACTGATTGTGCCACCCACATAAGTAGCCCCTTAACCATGCCTCAGACCTGCCATTGCAAGGCCTGTGTGTGCAGTTTCACTGCCAATTCGACTTGGCATTTAAAAGTATTTTTCAAGCCTTAAACTCTCCTTTTTCTGCATAGTTCAAGTCACTCCTGTAGGAGGCTGGCCTGACTTGCAGTGGGTACCAAGGGGTACTTACACTCTGTACCAGGTCCAGTTATCCCTTATTAGTGTAGAAGAGGTGTTTCTAGCAGCTTAGGCTGATAGAAGGTAGCTATAGCAGAGCAGCTTAGGCTGAACTAGGAGACATGCAAAGCTCCTACTATACCACTGGTGTCACATGCACAATATCATAAGAAAACACAATACACAGATATACTAAAAATAAAGGTACTTTATTTTTATGACAATATGCCAAAAGTATCTCAGTGAGTACCCTCAGTATGAGGATGCCAAATATACACATGATATATGTACACAATACCAAAAATATGCAGTAATAGCAAAAGGAAGTAATGCAAGCAGTGTAAAGTTACAATAGATTGCAATAGGAGCACATAGGTATAGGGGCAACACAAACCATATACTCCAAAAGTGGAATGCGAACCACGAATGGACCCCAAACCAAAGTGGATTTCTGGACCTGAGTACCTGTGGAACAAGGGGACCAAGTCCAAGAGTCGCAACAATGTTGAGAGTGGGCCGATGCCCAGGAAATGCCAGCTGAGGGTGCAAAGAAGCTGCCACTGGATGGTAGAAGCTGTGGATTCTGCAAGAACGAAGAGGGCTAGAAACTTCCCCTTTGGAGGATGGATGTCCCACGTCGTGAAGAAGCTTGCAGAGGTGTTCCTATGCAGAAAGACCGCAAACAAGCCTTGTTAGCTGCAAGGGTCGCAGTTAGGGTTTTTGGATGCTGCTGTGGCCCAGGAGGGACAATGATGTCGCCACTTGGATGAGGAGACAGAGGAGGCGCCCAGCAAGTCAGGGAGCCCTCACAGAAGCAGGCAGCACCCGCAGAAGTACCAGAACAGGCACTTGGAAGAGGAGTGAACCGGAGTCCACCTGAAGACACAAAAGGGAGTCCCACAGCGCCGGAGGACAACTCAGAAGGTTGTGCACTGCAGGTTAGAGTGTCGGGGACACAGGCTTGGCTGTGCACAAAGGAAATCCTGGAAGAGTGCACAGGAGAAAGAGCAGCTGCAAATCACGCGGTACCCAGCAATGCAGTCTAGCGTGGGGAGGCAAGGACTTACCTCCACCAAACTTGGACTGAAGAGTCACTGGACTTTGGGAGCCACTTGGACAGAGTTGCTGAGTTCCAGGGACCACGCTCGTCGTGCTGAGAGGGGACCCAGAGGACCGGTGATGCAGTCTTTTTGTTGCCTGCGGTTGCAGGGGGAGGATTCCGTCGTCCCACAGGAGATTTCTTCAGAGCTCCTGGTGCAGAAAGGAGGCAGGCTACCCCCAGAGCATGCACCACCAGGAAACAGTCGAGAAGGAGGCAGGATCAGCGATACAAGGTTGCATAGTCGTCTTTGCTACTTTGTTGCGGTTTTGCAGGCGTCCTGAGCAGTCAGCGGTCGATCCTTTGGCAGAAGGTGAAGAGAGAGATGCAGAGGAACTCTGGTGAGCTCTTGCATTCGGTATCTGAAGAATTCTCCAAAGCAGAGACCCTAAATAGCCAGAAAAAAAGGTTTGGCTACCTAGGAAGGAGGATAGGCTAGTAACACAGGTAAGAGCCTATCAGAAGGAGTCTCTGATGTCACCTGATGGCACTGGCCACTCAGAGCAGTCCAGTGTGCCCGCAACACCTCTGTTTCCAAGATGGCAGAGGTCTGGAGCACACTGGAGGAGCTCTGGGCACCTCCCACCTTTGTCCAGTTTCGCGGCAGAGCAGGGCTGGGGGATGCCTGAACCGGTGTAGACTAGCTTATGCAGAGATGGGCACCCTTTGTGCCCATCAAAGCATTTCCAGAGGCTGGGGGAGGCTACTCCTCCCCAGCCCTGACACCTTTTTCCAAAGTGAGAGGGTGTAACACCCTCTCTCTGAGGAAGTCCTTTGTTCTGCCTTCCTGGGCCAAGCCTGGCTGGACCCCAGGAGGGCAGAAACCTGTATGAGGGGTTGGCAGCAGCAGCAGCTGCAGTGAAACCCCGGGAAAGGTAGTTTGGCAGTACCCGGGTCTCTGCTAGAGACTCGGGGGATCATGGAATTGTCTCCCCGATGCCAGAATGGCATTGGGGTGACAATTCCATGATCTTAGACATGTTACATGGCCATGTTCGGAGTTACCATTGTGACGCTATACATAGGTAGTGACCTATGTATAGTGCACGCGTGAAATGGTGTCCCCGCACTCACAAAGTCCGGGGAATTTGCCCTGAACGATGTGGGGGTACCTTGGCTAGTGCCAGGGTGCCCACACACTAAGTAACTTGGCACCCAACCTTCACCAGGTGAGGGTTAGACATATAGGTGACTTATAAGTTACTTAAGTGCAGTGGTAAATGGCTGTGAAATAACGTGGACGTTAAAGTGCCATAAGTTCTGTGGGTAATATAATCATTGCATACATAGGACCAATATATGCGTTTCAGCACAATAGAGTGAGCCTTTTCTAGTTTATGGGGTTCCTCCCAAAAGTGGCTAAGGCCGAGTTTGTTAAACCAGCTAGATACGTGTTTGACCCAGGGAATAGAGGTTGAGTTAGGACACATTAGCAGGTCGAGGAGTGAGGTCTTATAGATGTCTAATTCGGGGTTGGTCCATAGTCGTATCCAATATAATAATGGTCTTAAGATAATTAGATCGGCTATGCGTCTCAGGCCCAAGTCTAAGTACAGTGGTATCAATGGAGTGCTAGGAGGACAAGGACCTTGCAAAACTGTTCTCACTAATAGTGAGCCTGTTACAGTCAGAAAAACCCCAGACCTCTGCTCCATATGCGGCGGCACCCTGTGCTCTGGCGATGTAGATCTTAATTGCCGGGGAGACAGTTTTTGCTGTCGTACCCCTATAGAAGCGCAGGATTGATGCCGCACCATGCTGCAGACGGCCCTCACTTTTATTGGTCTGTTCTCCCCAGTTCAAATTATCAGCAATCCTTACGCCCAAATAATCAATGGAAGAAACCTTATCCAGGAGGTCCCCTTCTAAATGGATAGTGCATTTCTTCCGCACTCCTGAGCGGAACGCCATTAACTTGGTCTTTTTATGGTTCAGCTCTAGGCCGTAATCTCGACAAAAGGAGTTAAATCTATTGATAAAAGTTTGGAGGCCCATGGGAGATTTAGAAATAAGAAGCGAATCATCAGCAAAGAGAAGGATTGGAATTTTTTTAGCACATAGGGTGGGGGCATCATTCTGACACGTCATTAAGATCTGTACAACCTCGTTGATAAAGATAGAGAATAAGAATGGTGCCAACACACAACCCTGGCGAACACCCCTATTTATGGGGATTTTGTCCGTTAGTTCGCCTAGGTTCCCCCATCTCACCTGCGCATATGTGTCCTCGTGCAACCGTTTTAAGAGTTGGATTAGATTGGCCGTAGTTCCTATTTTTTGTAACACCTCCCACAACTTTTCCCTCGGGACAAGATCAAATGCTGATCTCAAATCGACAAAGGCGATGTATAATGGTTGTTTAGTCAAGGCTGTATACTTCCAGTACAGAATGGCCAGTCTAAAGACCTGGTCTATGTACTGGTCCTTGGTCGAAATCCAGCTTGAAGGGGGGAAAGAATATTCTGATCTTTAGCCCAATTGGTTAATCTACCTAGAAGTTGCTTGGCAAATATTTTTGGGATGTTATCAATTAAGCTGATTGGTCTGTAATTTGTTGGAAGGTTTACGTCACCCTTTTTGTGGATGGGAATAATTTCTGCGCCCTTCTTTAACAAATATCTTCACAGATTTTAAGTGGTATCCACAATTTGAACCATACCTAGACAATATTCCTGACATCCTCGGCAAAAGCTTATAAGCTAGATTCCGTTTCGGGTCGTTGCCGTTGAAGTCACTGATGTGCAGATGGGGTACAAAAACAGATACAAGTGCATGTCCAGCCTGTGGTGCAAAATCAGAAACGGTTGAACATTTTATGTTTTTCTGCCCTGCTTACTCCCTTCCCAGGTCCAAGTGGATCTGTCATATTTGCCGCGAAATGGGGATAAGAGACTGTGCCTCTGCTTTGAGGATTTTAAAAAGTCACCATTCTACGGTTTTAATACTTGCTGTCAGTAAATATTTATTAGTAGCATGGCGAATACGTAATTCCATTACAAAGACTGTGTTTTAATCTAGAGCCTTACTTTTATTCTCTTACTCTCACAAGACTGTAGGAAGGGGGCTGAAACCGTATTATGTGTATTATGTGTATTATGTGTATTATGTGTATTGAGAATTTTTAACTTTTAATTGGACTATGCTTTTAGGAATCCATGTTCCATAACAATTTCTACTTATGTTTTATATTATTATTATTATTATCATGATTGGTTATCTATATTCTTATTGTATATATTATTATTGTATATTCGCTTTGATGATTGACTGATCGAATAAAGCATGTGTTTAAAAAAAAACGTGGACGTTATTTCACTCAGGCTGCACTGGCAGGCTTGTGTAAGAATTGTCAGATCTTCCTATGGGTGGCAAAAGAAATGCTGCAGCCCATAGGGATCTCCTGGAACCCCAATACCCTGGGTACCTCAGTACCATATACTAGGTAATTATAAGGGTGCTCCAGTATGCCAATGTGAACTGGTGAAATTGGTCACTAGCCTGTCAGTGACAATTTAGAAAGCAGAGAGAGCATAACCACTGAGGTTCTGGTTAGCAGAGCCTCAGTGAGACAGTTAGTCATCACACAGGGAACACATACAGGGCACACTTATGAGCACTGGGGCCCTGGCTGGCAGGGTCCCAGTGACACATACACTAAAACAACATATATACAGTGAAATATGGGGATAACATGCCAGGCAAGATGGTACTTTCTTACACAACCCCCCCTCCCCCCCAAACGAAGGTCAATAAGACTAGCCATGACCTCATGAGTCTTCATTGTCTAAGTGGAAATATCTGGAGAGTCCATCTGCATTGGAGTGGGTACCCCCAGGTCTATGTTCCACTGTATAGTCCATTCTCTGTAGAGATATGGAGCACCTCAACAATCTAGGGTTTTCACCTTTCATTTGTTTTAGCCAAAGTAGAGGTTTGTGGTCTGTCTGAACAATGAAGTGAGTGCGAAACAGGTATGGCCTCAACTTCTTCAGTGCCCAGACCACAGCAAAGGCCTCCCTCTCTATGGCAGACCAACGCTTTTCTCTGGGGGTCAACCTCCTGCTGATAAAAGCAACAGGTTGATCCTGGCCCTCAGAATTGAGTTGTGATAAGACTGCCCCTACCCCTAATTCAGATGCATCAGTTTGAACAATGAATTTCTTGGAGTAACATGGGCTTTTTAGGACAGGTGCAGTGCACATGGCCTGTTTGAGCTCCTCAAAAGCTTTCTGATAGCTAGCTGTCCACAATACCTTTTTAGGCATTTTCTTGGAAGTGAGGTCATTAAGTGGGGCTGCAATGGAGCCATAGTTCTTAATGAACCTCTTGTAATACCCAGTGAGGCCTAAGAAGGCTCTCACCTGGGTCTGAGTTGGAGGGGGAACCCAATCCATGATAGTTTGGATTTTACCCTGAAGTGGTGCAATCTGTTCTCCGCCTACCAGGTGTCCCAGATAAACCACGTTCCCCTGCCCTATCTGGCACTTTGAAGCCTTGATAGTGAGGCCTGCCTTTTGCAGGGCCTCCAAAACTCTCCACAGGTGGACCAGGCATTCATCCCAGGTGGAGCTAAAGACAGCTATATCGTCTAGATATGCTGCACTAAAAGACTCCAACCCCTGCAGGACTGTATTCACCAACCTCTGAAAAGTGGCAGGTGCATTTTTCAAACCAAAGGGCATTACAGTGAATTGGTAGTGCCCTCCAATAGTCGAAAATGCAGTTTTTGCTTTAGCATCCTCTGATAACTTGATCTGCCAATAACCTGCAGTCAAATCAAAGGTGCTTAGATACTTGGCAGATGCCAGTGTATCTATGAGCTCATCTGCCCTGGGTATAGAGTGAGCATCAGTTTTAGTTACCTGGTTGAGACCTCTGTAATCTACACAAAACCTCATCTCTCTTTTCCCATCTTTTGAGTGAGGCTTTGGTACAAGCACCACAGGAGAGGCCCATGGGCTTTCAGAATGTTCAACCACTCCTAGTTCAAGCATTTTCTGAACTTCTGGTTTTATACAGTCTCTGACATGGTCAGGCTGCCTATAGATCTTACTTTTGACAGGCATGCTGTCTCCAGTATCTATAGTGTGCTCACACCAAGAAGTGGTGCCTGGCACAGTAGAAAAGAGTTCAGAAAACTGACCTAGGAGATGTATGCAGTTGTCTTTTTGCTCAGCAGTAAGACAATCTGCCAAAACTACACCTTCCACTAGAGCATCCTGTTCTGTGGAAGAGAAGAGATCAGGGAGAGGGTCACTCTCTTCTTCCTGTCCTTTATCTGTTGCCATGAGCAGGGTGAGATCAGCCCTGTCATAGTAGGGTTTTAGGCGATTGACATGGAGCACCCTAAGGGGACTCCTGGCAGTGCCCAAGTCAACCAAGTATGTGACTTCTCCCTTCTTTTCAACAATGATGTGGGGTCCACTCCATTTGTCTTGGAGTGCTCTTGGGGCCACATGCTCCAATACCCACACCTTCTGTCCTGGTTGGTACTGAATCAGAACAGCCTTCTGGTCATGCCATTGCTTTTGGAACACTTGGCTGGCCTGAAGGTTTTTACTGGCCTTTTTCTTGTACTCAGCCATTCTGGATCTTAGGCTGAGTACATAGTCCACTATGTCTTGCTTAGGAGCTTTTAAAAGTTGTTCCCAACCCTCCTTCACAAGTGTTAGAGGACCTCTTACAGGGTGTCCAAATAGGAGTTCAAAGGGGCTGAAGCCCACTCCTTTCTGGGGTACCTCCCTCTAAGCAAAAAGTAGGCAAGGTAACAGGACATCCCATCTCCTCCTGAGTTTTTCAGGGAGTCCCATTATCATTCCTTTGAAAGTTTTATTAAACCTCTCTACCAGTCCATTTGTTTGTGGATGATAAGGTGTGGTGAATTTGTATGTTACACCACATTCCTTCCACATGGCCTTCAAGTATGCAGACATAAAGTTGCTACCCCTGTCTGATACAACCTCTTTTGGGAAACCTACCCTGGAAAGGATTCCCAGGAGGGCTTTTGCCACTGCAGGCACTGTAGTGGTCCTTAGAGGAATTGCTTCAGGATATCTTGTGGCATGGTCCACTGCCACCAAGATAAACCTATTGCCTGAAGCAGTAGGAGGGTCAAGGGGGCCAACTATGTCAACCCCTACCCTTTCAAAGGGAACCCCAATCACAGGCAGTGGAATAAGGGGAGCCTTTGGAGTGTCACCAGTCTTGCCACTGGCTTGGCATTAGGAGGAACTCTCTGTACTGCAGGGGAATGACCAATCTCCTGGCTGCTCCAGGTTTTGGGTCCCTTGCCTCTGTGTACAAGAGGTTGTCCTCCCAGTAAACTCTATGTGAGTCACTGACATCCCCATTCTGCTGTTTGACAGCTTGCTGTCTTAGACCCTCTAATGTGGGACAGGTTTGCTGTGCCACACTCAGCTCCTCCCTGGCAGGCCCCCCTCCACCCAAAAGCTCAGTAGTGTCTGCTGCTAGCTCCTCTGGTGAAGGTTCTGCACAGGGGGGAAATTCTTCTTCCTCAGAAGTAGAATCATCTGTAGAGGGAGGGATAGTGGGTAGGGATTTACCCTTACTAACCCTAGCTTTAGGGAGCACTTGGTCCATTCTTCCAGGATCCAAGTCGCCCTGTCCTTTTTGCTTTTTGACCTGAGCCCTGGTTAAAGCAAAAATATGCCCAGGAATGCTCAGCATTGCTGCATGAGCCTCCAACTCCACTTCTGCCCAAGCTGATGTCTCTAAATAATTTCCTAGTAGACAGTCTACAGGTAAATCTGAGGCAACCACAACTTTCTTTGGACCAGTAACCCCCCCCCCAGTTGAGATTCACAACAGCCATGGGGTGGCTAAGAGTGTTGTGATGAGCGTCTGTCACTTGGTACTGGTGACCAAGTAGGTGTTGATCAGGGTGTACCAGTTTCTCTATTACCATGGTAACACTGGCACCTGTGTCCCTGTAGGCCTGAACCTCAACACCATTGATTAGGGGAAGTTGCTTGTACTTATCCATATTAAGGGGACAAGCAACCAAGGTGGCCAAATCAATGGCACCTTCAGAGACTAACACAGCCTCTGTGGTCTCCCTAACAAGACCAACCCCAACTAAATTACCAAAAGTGTGCCCAGCTACTCCCTTGGATTGGCTATTAGTAGGTTGCTCCCACCACCACTGCTATTACTAGGGGCACTAGAGGTTGCAGTAGGGGTTGTGGTAGTGGGAGGCTTGGTGCTTTTCTTTGGACAACTGGCATCAGTTGTCCAATGTCCTTTTACTTTACATAGATAGCACCATGGTTTATTTACTTGATTAGAAGAGGATTTGGACCCACCACCCCCACCAGAGTGTTTTTGTGGGCCTGATGAAGACTCATTTTTAGATTTGTCCCCACCCTTGTCTGAAGACTTGCCATCCTTCTTCTTGCCATCCTTGTCACCCCGTATGAACTTTTCTGTTCACTCTTGTTCTGACCCATTTGTCTGCCTTCTTTCCCAATTCTTGGGGAGAGGTCAGATCTGAGTCCACTAGATATTGGTGTAACAAATCAGACACACAGTTATTCAGAATATGCTCTCTCAGGATTAGATTGTACAGGCTTTCATAGTAAGAAACTTTACTGCCATGTAACCACCCCTCCAAGGCCTTCACTGAATAGTCACCAAAGTCTACCCAGCCTTGTGAGGACTCTTTTCTGGTTTCTCTGAACTTAATCCCGTATTGTTCAGTGGTTAAGCCAAATCCATCCAGGAGGGCATTCTTCAAAACTGTAAAATTATTGGCATCACTTTCCTTCACAGTAAGGAGCCTATCCCTACCCTTTCCACTGAAAGATAGCCATAGGATAGCAGCCCACTGCCTTTGAGGGACCCCCTGTACCATACAGGCCCTCTCAAGTGCAGCAAACCACTTGTTAATGTCATCCCCCTCCTTGTAAGGGTGAACTATCGTGTGCAGATTACTAGAATCATGCTCTCTCACAGGATTGCTATCAGGAATACTGCTGCTGCCACCATGGGGTCCAAACCCCAACCTCTGTCTCTCTTTTTCTAAGTCTAGGGATTCCCTGTCTAGAGCCATCTGTTGCTGCTTAAGCTTCAGTCTGGACTCTTCCACTCTCAACTCATTGAGTTCCCTTTCTAACATCTTGTCATCAGGGTGGGTGGGTTGGGAATGTTTTGACACGGAAGAAAGATGTGAATGAGCAGAGGGAGACCTGTCCCTAACAGTTGGCACCTTAACAACCTGGCCTCCAGGAATAAAAAAATCCCTACTGTGATGGGAGCTTCTATTACTACCAGCATTGCTAGGTGGTCTGCTAAGGGGCAGATTAAGAAGGGAACCCTGTAACACTCCCTCAAGGGGCTTCCCTGAGTCAGAGTGTGAGCTATCTATCAACTTTTCAGATGAGGGGCTACCCTGGGCCTTATCATTCTCAATAAGCATATCAGACAGTAACCCTCTAGAAGGGTTCTTACCTACCACTAAACCTCTATCAATGCAGAGACTCCTTAGGCTCTTACAGTTAAGGTGGTCATAAGTAGTACTGACCAAATTAAGAGGGATTCCTACACCAGACATGGTAGAAAAAAGGTTTAGGGACAGATAAAAGAGAGAAAAAGTTTTAGGACTTTTTAAAGAACAGGAAAAAAAACTTTTTCAACTTTTTGAAACTTTTAGAAAGTTTTGGAGTACTTTTCAGCACTTAGCAGATAGTGTAAGAGAAGAAAAGCGAAACTTTTTGGTTAGGTGTACATACACTGAACTAGTTTTGTATATTATTCTCTTATGAAAAGTACACAATGACAAAGTGGTAAGTAGTTGAAAGTACTTATCCCACCGCTGCACAACCAATGTAGGAGGCTGGCCTGGATTGTAGTGGGTACCAAGGGGTACTTACACTCTGTACCAGGTCCAGTTATCCCTTATTAGTGTAGAAGAGGTGTTTCTAGCAGCTTAGGCTGATAGAAGGTAGCTGTAGCAGAGCAGCTTAGGCTGAACTAGGAGACATGCAAAGCTCCTACTGTACCACTGGTGTCACATGCACAATATCGTAAGAAAACACAATACACAGATATACTAAAAATAAAGGTACTTTATTTTTATGATAATATGCCAAAAGTATCTCAGTGAGTACCCTCAGTATGAGGATGCCAAATATACACAAGATATATGTACACAATACCAAAAATATGCAGTAATAGCAAAAGGAAGTAATGCAAGCAGTGTAAAGTTACAATAGATTGCAATAGGAGCACATAGGTTTAGGGGCAACACAAACCATATACTCCAAAAGTGGAATGCGAACCACGAATGGACCTCAAACCTATGTGAGCTTGTAGAGGGTCGCTGGGATTGTAAGAAAACAGTGAGGGTTAGAAAAATAGCCCACACCAAGACCCTGAAAAGTAGGTGTAAAGTGCACCTATAACACCAAGAGAGCACAGAATTCGTGATAGGGGGTTTCTGCAAGGAAGACCAACACCAGCAAAGCAACCAAAGTGGATTTCCGGACCTGAGTACCTGTGGAACAAGGGGACCAAGTCCAAGAGTCGCGACAGTGTCAAGAGTGGGCCGATGCCCAGGAAATGCCAGTTGAGGGTGCAAAGAAGCTGCCACCGGATGGTAGAAGCTGTGGATTCTGCAAGAACGAAGAGGGCTAGAAACTTCCCCTTTGGAGGATGAATGTCCCTCCTCGTGAAGAAGCTTGCAGAGGTGTTCCTACGCAGAAAGACTGCAAACAAGCCTTGCTAGCTGCAAGGGTCGCGGTTACTGTTTTTGGATGCTGCTGTGGCCCAGGAGGGACCAGGATGTCGCCACTTGGATGAGGAGACAGAAGGGGCGCCCAGCAAGTCAGGGAGCCCTCACAGAAGCAGGCAGCACCCGCAAAAGTACCGGAACAGGCACTTGGAAGAGGAGTGAACCGGAGTCCACCCGAAGACACAAAAGGGAGTCCCACGACGCCGGAGGACAACTCAGAAGGTTGATTTCTTCAGAGCTCCTGATGCAGAAAGGAGGCAAGCTACCCCCAGAGCATGCACCACCAGGAAACAGTCGAGAAGGCGGCAGGATCAGCGATACAAGGTTGCAGTAGTCATCTTTGCTACTTTGTTGCGGTTTTGCAGGCGTCCTGAGCAGTCAGCAGTCAATCCTTTGGCAGAAGGTGAAGAGAGAGATGCAGAGGAACTCTGGTGAGCTCTTGCATTCGGTATCTGAAGAATTCCCCAAAGCAGAGACCCTAAATAGCCAGAAAAGGAGATTTGGCTACCTAGGAAGGAGGATAGGCTAGTAACACTGGTAAGAGCCTATCAGAAGGAGTCTCTGACGTCACCTGATACACTGGCCACTCAGAGCAGTCCAGTGTGCCAGCAACACCTCTGTTTCCAAGATGGCAGAGGTCTGGAGGAGCTCTGGGCACCTCCCCTGGGAGGTGCAGGTCAGGGGAGTGGTCACTCCCGTTTCCTTTGTCCAGTTTCGCACCAGAGCAGGGCTGGGGGATCCCTGAACCGGTGTAGACTGGCTTATGCACAGATGGGCACCCTTTGTGCCCATCAAAGCATTTCCAGAGGCTGGGGGAGGCTATTCCTCCCCAGCCCTGACACCTTTTTCCAAAGGGAGAGGGTGTAACACCCTCTCTCTGAGGATGTCCTTTGTTCTGCCTTCCTGGGCCGAGCCTGGCTGGACCCCAGGAGGGCAGAAACCTGTCTGAGGGGTTGGCAGCAGCAGCTGCAGTGAAACCCCGGGAAAGGTAATTTGGCAGTACCCGGGTCTGTGCTAGAGACTCGGGGGATCATGGAATTGTCTCCCCAATGCCAGAATGGCATTGAGGTGACAATTCCATGATCCTAGACATGTTACATGGCCATGTTCGGAGTTACCATTGTGACGCTATACATAGGTAGTGACCTATGTATAGTGCACGCGTGAAATGGTGTCCCCGCACTCACAAAGTCCGGGGAATTTGCCCTGAACGATGTGGGGGTACCTTGGCTAGTGCCAGGGTGCCCACACACTAAGTAACTTAGCACCCAACCTTCACCAGGTGAAGGTTAGACATATAGGTGACTTATAAGTTACTTAAGTGTAGTGGTAAATGGCTGTGAAATAAGGTGGACGTTATTTCACTCAGGCTGCACTGGCAGGCTTGTGTAAGAATTGTCAGATCTCCCTATGGGTGGCAAAAGAAATGCTGCAGCCCATAGGGATCTCCTGGAACCCCAATACCCTGGGTACCTCAGTACCATATACTAGGGAATTATAAGGGTGTTCCAGTATGCCAATGTGAATTGGTGAAATTGGTCCCTAGCCTGTTATTGACAATTTAGAAAGCAGAGAGAGCATAACCACTGAGGTTCTGGTTAGCAGAGCCTCAGTGAGACAGTTAGTCATCACACTGTCGTAGTTCGGACTCTTGCTCTGAGCAAGACTGCTGGTCTCAGGATGACAGTACTTTCGTTTGTAGGTGACTAAGTCTCTTCCTACAACTAGTTGTAACTGTTGTCCAAACCTAACCGGCTTACTAGCAGTACCTCACCAGAAACACAATAGTAAAAGGTGATTTGTAGCAGTCGCTTACACATGGACTCAAAGTACAATATCTCAGGGTTGTCATGGTTAAACGGAAATTACCCTTTTCTCACAGATTTATTATGTCTCATACAAACAAAGGCAATAACACAGATGCAGTAAAGTTATAATAGTTTTTATTCAACATAACTGCAGTTTGTGATAAGTTGCATGAACTGCAATGATTAGGATAATGAATATACCAAGCAACAGTATTGTGAAGAGGAGAGTCATTGTTATTAAGATCCCCACCATTATGCAATATATGAAAGAAATATATGTATATGTAAAAGATGGAATAATCCCTAATACCCTAAGGAGAGTAGGTCTAACCTCCTACCTATAAAAGAAGAGCTGGGTTCGTTAAACCTAATCTGCCGAAGCCGTGTCCATGAGAGGAGCCCCCAACCCTTTTTGCCTTGGAATGAGGTCTCTATCTCAGACTCCGCAGGGACACGAAGACTGGGTTAGTGTCAAGATGACTGCAGCATCGGTATCAGCGATGGTGGCGATGCCCTCTGGTCGGAATCCCTCTCATTATCTGTCTAAAAGTGTGTTGTATTTATACAGATCTACAAGGTCCCCTGACATAAGTGTTATTCATAACAATAGATAACAGGCATGCTTGGGACGGCAATTAATATCAACAATCCCTCGAAAGTATAGAGAGGGAAAATCCCTAAGTGTGAATGCCTACTGTATGTTTGTCTTTCGTGCTTGATCTTGACGCCTTGGCAGAGTGACACTGATAATAGAACCCATAACAAGTGGCCTAACTATAAACAAGGCCGCCATTTTAAGGGAAATAAATAATTAAATGAACTAAGCCAGAGCAAGCTAAGTAGGTTAAAAGTCACTGGGTGACGGGGGCACGAGTTTACAAGCCTGACAATGACCAGTCAAATTCCAGTTCCACCAGCAAAGGTGTACCGAAGATCCGAACCATGCGTTCACGGCACAGCGGTGTTGACGGGAGCGGCTCCATTGCTCTGTGTCGCTGGAAAAAAACAACCACTGCGAATCAGAAAAAATAGCAGTAGTAGTCCGCCAATTAAAGCCAAAATAATTGGAAAGCCACCAAACACACTGGAAAAGAGAGAATGGATGGCTGATGGGATGACTCCGAAGACAGTCTGGAAGATGGACACGAAACCAGACCCGACAGCCTTAAAGAAATGAACAATCCCAGTTGTGCTTGAAGCATTGAATATTCTGGATACCAACTCTCCAAAGTGTTTGGGGAAATCGGTATTTAAAAGGGATTGTATCTCGGCTGATGATCTCGCAACCTGGAGAGCACACGTCTCTTTTGCGGATGTCAAGGCAAACTGTTTTTGAAACAACAGCGTCTTCAGTCTACTCAACTTGTCATAGTTCACATTAATAGTATCAATGTGGGGCCACATTTCAGATACTTGTATCTCTCGTGTGGGGGGAAACAAAACATGGCCACAACACGTAACGACCTTCGTGACTGAGATTGCGTAGGCAATTCCAGGTCGCAAGCCGCAACAGCTGTCATCGCTCAGAAGAACATAACTCCCATTAGAAAGTACATGAAACACTGAACGAATCAAAGGGACGGGAGTACCCTTCAGAAAACAGGCCAAATTCGCGACCCCCGCATTGCAAAGACCGTGAAGAGACACCTGTTTGCATATCATTGAATGACGAACAGTAGGCTCACATTCACTTCTGCTAAGAAAGACCTCCTGTTCGCCGTTCAGACATCGATACTCAAAGGGCAACTCCCACTCTTCCTTAATAAAGCTATCTCCTAGCTGTTCATATCGTCCCACTGCAAGATGTTTCAGGCAGCTTGAGAAAAGAAACGTTGAAAACGGTAGATTAATAATGCTGTGTTTAAGAGCCAGATAGTTGAAGGACTCTCTGCTACCGTGAAGGGCAACTTATCTAATTTTTCAACTTGAAGCAAGGTGAAACGAGCCTCCCTTTTAGCCATTGTCTCTTGTTCCCTGGAAAAATTAAAAGCAGCGAATAGTTCACTCCCATTAATGTATTTCCATGGAATGTGGCCACTTCTTAGCGTCTGCAATGCCCAACTCAGCTGCATGATGGAACGCAGCTGTGTTTGCCCATGATATAATCGAGACAAATCAGTCTGAGTGATATCAATAGCAGATGACACTATATTCGACAGGTAATAAATCCTGTTGGACAGCGTGTTCATGCCATTGTCGACAACAGCTAATGTTTTTTCCAAATTCTCTTTATCAAGTTGCCGTAAACGTGCAGCAGCCTCAATTTGAGAAAGTTTCCAAATTTCATTATACATGGCATATAAAAACCGTTTCGAGCGTTGTTTCCTAGGACCTAATAGGAAATCCTGTAAGTCTATACTGTCAGAAAGAGTGTTCAGGTGTTGTTTAACCGCTGTTAAAGTGTTTGTCTGCACCCATTGCTGGCACAGCTTACCCACACTGTATGTTGTAATTATACCAGTATGTTGACCTGACAGAAAGCGAGGGTCTGGCCTATGAATGGAAAAACCCCCTGAAGAGTTCAAAAAACGCCTTTGACACTCATCACTATCGGTGGGCCATACCAACCATGCCCCAGGACTGGAAAGTGAAGAATTATAGTCACCAGCCTTAACCAATGCATCTAGCCTTTCCTCAGAAACATTTAGAAAGTGTTGTCAATCTTTAAATTTTGTCGGTGTAGGAATACTGGGCGTGTTGAGATCCTTAATTTTTGCTAATCCCAGACATGATGTCTGCTCAACAGTGTCATTCAAAAAAATCATTTGCACAGGAATTAAGCAAGCTCGAAACAAAGCCTCCCTACCCTGTATTTGCCAATCTTGCGTCCCCCATACACTCTTCAAATCGATAGTGTTCTCCCAATATTCATAACCCTCAATCGAAAGTTGGGAAACAAAGGGATCTGAATAAATCAGTTTTGTATCTGTTAGCAATAGTTTTCTAATGTGTGTCGTTGGTAATTTAAAATAATAAGATTCAGCTTTCTTTGTATCATGCCCAGAAAAGTATGTGAATTTGTCACTGTAATACTTTGGACTCCCCACCCGTGGTGTTGAACAATGTTCCCATTGTGTGTAGTTAAAAAGAGGCCTATATCTAGTTGCACGGTGCAGGTAGTGATGTCCCCAATTATTATAGCAGAACATTTCACCATAATTCATTGTAAAATCATATACATCATCACTTCCAAAGGCGGAGTAGTCCTTCATTTCAGTCAGCATGGAATCAACTGTTTGGACATCCCAATCATCAGAGACAACATTGGGTGTAATAACATCAGACATAGAAATTTTGAACACGTATGGTATTTGAATTATCTCCGTAGGCCCGTATATATTGAACGGAACTTTGTCCCAAACAATTCCATCAGAAATAGGAATAGCTGTAATATTGACAGGGGATAAGTCACGTCGGACCTTATGTGATGAATGATGTAGTGTTAAAATTACATCAACAGGCTCCACTGAGGAGCGATCAGCAATATAGTGACCATTAATAAGTAAAAAGAAAACAGTCACAAAACCAATCCATAAAAACAATGCAATAAATGTCAGACAGAACCAGAGATAGTTCCATGGATATATCAAATAGTTCTTTTTAAGCCATCGATAGAACTTGCTACCTCTGGAAAGTTTGTCAGTCTCAGTTGAGGATGAATCTGAAGAAAAATCATCAATGTCCACAAAATAGCCAGAGGAAGTCTCTGCAAACACAGGACTCATCGAATTCCCATCCACTGTCCGTGGAGGTTCATGATAGATGACGTTACCAGTCGTGGAAGTGTTCGTGTAAAATACAGCCAAATCCTGTAGCGGTGTGTTCTCCGAAGTCGTTACAGGAACCAACAAAAGTTCATTTTCCGCCCTCCCCATGGTCGAGGAAGTGTCTGGAACAGCAGCTGACATAGTTGCATAGTCAGTAGTAGCGATGGTCATCCTACTATGTAGAGGGATGTCCTGTTGGGTAGTGAGAGGGGATCAGGAACCACCCAAGGGACCTCCTGGTCTACTGTGAAGAATCGGCCACATGGTGTAATTTGATGTCATCAATGGAGATGAATCTGTTTGATTTGGAACCAGACAATGGCGGAAGGATGACAGTCCTGGTGCCTTTTATCCCCAAGACCGGTACAGGTGCCCTGTATGCTGGACCAAACTCTTTTTTCACAGCGATCTTCTCACGAACCAGATCCCCAACGTTAGGAATCCAGCCAGTCGAAGTTTTCGCCAAATCCCTTATTCCCTTATTTGCAGATGATTTATCATCACGGAATTGTTGAAGCTCCTGTAAAACAGCGAGACGTTCTTTTATGTCAAATGGTGTTTCTGCTGCTACCATACCAGGGGCATCAAGATCGGGAACATACATAGTTGTCCCAAAGAGAATCTCATATGGAGACTTTCCCCCCAAGGACCGTCTTGGCAGATTATTCAGTGCTCTCTGGACCCCATATAGGTGATGTAACCAACTGCGGCCTGAACCTAATACTCGAGCTGTTAAGGACTGCTTTAGATCACGATTCTGCCTCTCCACGACCGAATTTCCCTCGGGATGGTATGGTGAGGAGTAATGGAGTTCAAAACCCATCGTCCTCATGGTGTCCCTGAAAGCCTTAGAGGCAAATGCAGGGCCCTGGTCCGAATGGAATGCTGCAACCGCATATGTACCGATAAAGATCAGCAAATCTTTTATAACAGTCCGGGCGTCAGCCGACCGCTGTGGCCATACCCACAGGAATCTAGAACAGGAATCTACAGCCACTAAAATGTATTTGTATGCACCATCAGGTTGCAAAGGACCACAATGGTCCAGGTACACACAATGGAGTGGTTTGTCTGACACTAAGAGAGATGTCTGCGGAGGGCGTCTGATATTTGAACCCTTAATCTGCTGACAAATGTCACAGCAAAGGACATATTGTTTAGTCCGTCTGCATAGACCAGGCCACCAGTACCTTTGTTGTAGAATGGTGATAGTGGCCTGTATACCAGCATGTGCAGAAGCGACACCCTCATGTGCAGCTGTAATCAGCTCTAATCTTTGGTCTTCATTTGGGATCACTAGATCACCAACATCAGGAATTGTTGCAAAACCAACATTCTGTGCACTGATATGATAGGTATAGTTCGTAGGGTATCCTTTCAGAAGGGTCTTGCCTGCAGCCGAGGCTTTTACGGCAATCAGTATTTCATTATCCAACCTCGTCCGAGAACGAGTCACTGCAGCCACAGAAGCCATAGCTACTGATGCTTTGGCTGCTTCGTCAGCCAATGTATTACCGGCAACATGTATTCCTACACGTTGGTGCCCTAATGTATGAGCTACATGGACACATGGCAGCTGATCCTTACGATCAGCCACCCTTCCCCACAGTATTTTGTGTTTAATGGTGTTCCCTTTAGAATCTCTAAACCCGTTCAGTTTCCAATGATTAAGGTATTCATTGTATGACTGGACGCACTAATACGAATCACAGACAATCAAAGTCTGAGTTCCTGGCTCTGAATGTTCGAGCGCTAGAAGAAGAGCCTTAAGCTCGGCCAACTGGGCTGTGCAGTCCCCTAAGGTCTGAGTGTAGGTATTATGAGGATGGAAAACTCCATTTTCCATTACCCCGCACACGGCTGCGCAAGCCGCCGAGTATTGATGTTTAGTACCCACAGCCGGTTGAGCCGACCCGTCAGTATAAATGATTGTATCATAACTGTCTATTGGCAATATGTGTAAGGGAGCGGGGTACTCCTGTTCATACTGGAGAAATTCCTGTGTCTGAAGTCTTGGGTCAAACACATAATCAACATCAGTGGCGGTCAGAGACGTTGCCCACTGAATCCAGCGTGGATGCAATGCCTTAGCGTTTGGAACGCTCGCTTTAGTAACAGCCTCTAAGGCCGGAACCGGGGAGACAACAACAATGCGTTTCCCCTGGGCAAGCGGTCTCTCCTTTATGACGGCCATCTGAACTGCCGTCAGAATTTTTTCAGTAGGAGCAAAACGTTTCTCTGCGTTGGAATACAAATGTGATTTGTGTGCTATTGGCACTGTGTCACCTTCATTAAAGGTGACATAGGTAAATCCAAGGGCACCAGCTATTATTCTGATGACCAAATTCGTTTTATTGTCCCGTGTGTACAAGTGTCTAGCTTCCAGCATGTCTCGTTGTATGTCCCTTAGGATGTGGGGGTGTTCAATTGTCCATCGCCTGCTAGAATAATTGGGCTGAATTAAGTCATATAATGGTTTTACTCGTTCAGCATAATCTGGAATGTATGTTCTGCCAAAATTAAAGAAACCCAGTAATGACTGCAATTTCTTAAGCGTGTTCAGAGGTTGTAGCTGAGCACACTTCTCTAGGAAGTGCGGGCCAGGCTCTTCCCCTCGTTTGATAGCTCATATCCTAGGAACAATACACTAAGAAAGGCAATCTTGCTTTTCATAAAATTAAATTTATATCCGTAGGCAGCAAATCCCAGAATTATCCGATCGACCCTTGCAAGATGAATGTCAAGGGCGTCATCAGTGAGATAGATATCATCCACATATGATAATGCCTCGGAATCAAGCTCGTGCAAGATTGATGTGACACGGGCCGAAAACAGTCCTAGGCTGTTCTTATAACCTTGTGGTAAACGACAAAAACATTTCTGAGAACCAAAGGAAAATGCACTTAGGTCTCTACTTTCATGTGCTAAATTCTGGCAGAAAAAACCATTAGATATATCTAATGTAGTTTTGTATTTTTTACGCACTATATTATTAAGTAGCGTTGTGCTGTGTGAATTTTGTATAGCATAAGTGCGTGCATGACTATTCAAGTGCCTATATTCAACCACTATTCTATATGAATGATCAGGTTTCGCAACGGGAAATAGCGGATTATTCATTGCCGATGTACAGGGCTCAATTACTCCCTGATATTCAAGTTGTGACAGTATCTCCGTCACTGGAGTTTTTGCTTCATGTTTAACAGGGTATTGTGGCTGCGGGTGTGGTGTAGACCGAACGGGAATAACAGGACAAGGAGAGTCCTTGTCCCATCCTACATGATTACGGTATAATGCAGGTGCCTGCACTAAAGCCCATTCAGCAGCATAGGCTTGTTTGTCTGCCTCCGGAACAAGATCGGAGAAAGAAGGCAAAATGACATCTTCCCCATGTGGGAGCTTGCGGACATGTTCAGGTGGCCAGTCTCTCTCGGCCAACAAGATATCACTAGTAAGTTCATCCCAGAATATTACACTAATAATGCGTTCCACGTCTCCCTCTATCTGAATTGTTAAATCAAAAACCCGATCGGGTGGGAGTACGCGGCCATCCGCCGTTTCAACTGCGATGTAATCGCTAGTTGCTGTCGCATCCAGATGATCTTTTAGACTCTGGCGACATATCGTGACCTCTGCCGCGCTGTCCAACAGAGTCACTGCCCACCTCTTGTTCCTCAACAGTGTTCTCAATACTACCGGCATTTTTAATGGTCAGTGCAGCCACTTTCTTCTTTTTAAATTGTGGCTTTTGTTGAGAAGTCTTTTCTTCTTTTTTAATGGTAGACTGCGACGAGTCTTTCTTTTCTTTCACGTATTCCGGACGTCGATCTTGACGGCCCCCTCTCTCACTACGTCTATCCGGTGCGTCCTGAAAGGAACGAGAAGGACGTGAATCAGTATATCTGTCTGGAGTTCTAATGTTATCCCTATTTCTGAGATTATACCTCCTTTCGGAGTACTCCAGATGTGGAGAATCAGCTCTTTTATTTCTCCTGTCTTTGAAATCTTTTTGTTTGTCCCAGCGCTTCTCAGAGCCCTCTTGTGCCTGCTTCGTACCTTCCGTATGGGTGGCACTTGGTAATTCCAATTTTTTAGGTTTAGCTCCCAAACCATCCCGTCCTATACTAGTATAGGTATCTGATATTATTCTCGGCAGCTGTCTCTCTTGTTCCATATTTGGAGTTTCCTGGAGACGCTGGCGTATGGCCAGTGCCACTGCTTCCCCTTTAATATTACTCAGTATTATCGAGGAGACAGCATCAAAGTTACGCATCAATTTCATCCCCAGATCCAGGGCCGGTGCGGCCCCATGTTCATTTTGTACTTGTTTTAATACTTCTGGGAAATTGGCAAGTGTAGGGGTACCATGTGTGATAGTATAAACGGCAGCGAAGACTGTACCCCAAGTGGCACATTCATCCACCGAGGGAACCATCCCAAACGGCAAGCACATAGTGAGCAATCTATGTATGTCCTGTGGCCCCGTATGGGAGAACACAGCTTCCAGCTGAATCGTCTTCTGGGCAATCCAGAACGTTTTTTTTTCCCGTTCCGTGGGCAATTTACCCATAATGGTATGCACTGTTTGTGGATTAATCCCGGTAGCTAATTGATATCCACCAGCTACTGGCGGTGCTGGACGCGCTGGGGTAGTATTCAATGTTCGCATCACAAACTGAACTAATCGTCTATAAAATGCCACTAATTCATTATATAATATCCGTAAATCTGCGATCAGCATATTCTGGATGCCGGGGTGAGGTGTATATGTGGCAAACATAGGCCATGTAGGTCCCTCATTACTTAAAGGACCTAGCCTCACCCGTCTTAGTACATGTGGTAGGGCGCCTTCAAACCAGTTCTGGTGTTCTTGATATGTGAGCGATATTTCATGATACTGGTATGCTTCGTATCTTACGGGCACGTCCGCAATGTCATATGTGTGAAATGTGTGCGTCCGTTGGTCAGCCTCAGGAAAGGCAACCCAACAGTAAAATGTTTCTGTTTGGTAGGCTTCACTTGCTTCTACAATCAGAGTAACTTCCCCGCCTTCTTCCTTAAGGCCATGCGCTATTAAATGTAGTGTAAGTGCATTTCTAGCATTTGCAGGAATGTCTATGGTATTGGCCATATTTGTTTCAGAGAAACGGAACACCAAAAATAGGGGAAGTTTTTCCTTTTGTGAGTTCGAGCTCGAACAACCTACAGCCTAATCAGGTGTTACCTGTTTTGCTGAGGAGGATTCTCCCAAAGACCACAGATGTCTCCGTATAATGGTACTGAGGGTACCTGTTGTCTGTGAGACAGTGATAGTCAGGGTATTCGTAAATTAGTGCCTAAACACCATCGTTGGTGGCGCCATGTCGTAGTTCGGACTCTTGCTCTGAACAAGACTGCTGGTCTCAGGATGACAGTACTTTCGTTTGTAGGTGACTTAGGGGGTCATTCCGACCCCGGCGGGCGGCGGGCGCCGCCCGCCGGGCGGAAACTGCCCAAACACCGCCCCGCGGTCAGATGACCGCGGGGGCATTCCGACTTTCCCGCTGGGCCGGCGGGCGATCTGCAAAAGATCGCCCGCCGGCCCAGCGGAAAAGCCCCAGCAAAGATGAAGCCGGCTCCGAATGGAGCCGGCAGATTTGCTGCGGTGCGACGGGTGCAGTGGCACCCGTCGCGATTTTCAGTGTCTGCCAAGCAGACACTGAAAATCTTTATGTGGCCCTGTTAGGGGGCCCCTGCACTGCCCATGCCAGTGGCATGGGCAGTGCAGGGGCTCCCAGGGGCCCCACGACACCCGTTCCCGCCAGCCTCTTCCTGGCGGTGTAAACCGCCAGGAACAGGCTGGCGGGAAGGGGGTCGGAATCCCCATGGCGGCGCTGCTTGCAGCGCCGCCATGGAGGATTCCTTTAGCCAGGGGAAAACCGGCGGGAAACCGCTGGTTTCCCTTTTCTGACCGCGGCTTTACCGCCGCGGTCAGAATTGGCCAGGAAGCACCGCCAGCCTGTTGGCGGTGCTTCCGTGGTCGTTGGCCCTGGCGGTCGATGACCGCCAGGGTCAGAATGACCCCCTAAGTCTCTTTCTACAACTAGTTGTAACTGTTGTCCAAACCTTACCGGCTTACTAGTAGTACCTCACCAGAAACACAATAGTAAAAGGTGATTTGTAGCAGTCGCTTACGCATGGACTCAAAGTACAATATCTCAGGGTTGTCGTGGTTAAACGGAAATTACCCTTTTCTCACAGATTTATTATGTCTCATACAAACAAAGGCAATAACACAGATGCAGTAAAGTTATAATAGTTTTTATTCAACATAACTGCAATTTGTGATAAGTTGTATGAACTGCAATGATTAGGATAATGAATATACCAAGCAACTGTATTGTGAAGAGGAGAGTCGTTGTTATAAAGATCCCCACCATTATGCAATATATGAAAGAAATATATGTATATGTAAAAGATGGAATAAGCCCTAATACACTAAGGAGAGTAGGTCTAACCTCCTACCTATAAAAGAAGAGCTGGGTTCATTAAACCTAATCTGCCGAAGCCGTGTCCATGAGAGGAGCCCCCAACCCTCGTTACCTTGGAATGAGGTCTCTATCTCAGACTCCGCAGGGACACGAAGACTGGGTGAGTGTCAAGATGACTGCAGCATTGGTATCAGCGATGGTGGCGATGCCCTCTGGTCGGAATCCCTCTGATTATCTGTCTAAAAGTGTGTTGTATTTATACAGATCTACAAGGTCCCCTGACATAGGTGTTATTCATAACAATAGATAACAGGCATGCTTGGGACGGCAATCCCTCGAAAGTATAGAGAGGGAAAATCCCTAAGTGTGAATGCCTACTGTATGTTTGTCTTTCGTGCTTGATCTTGACGCCTTGGCGCAGTGACACTGATAATAGAACCCATAACAAGTGGCCTAACTATAAACAAGGCCGCCATTTTAAGGGAAATAAATAATTAAATGAACTAAGCCAGAGCAAGCTAAGTAGGTTAAAAGTCACTGGGTGACGGGGGCACGAGTTTACAAGCCTACGGCTAAGCGAACTCCTGTTAACCCGTTATAACAAACTAGGATTCACTACAACACAGGGAACACATACAGGGCACACTTATGAGCACTGGGGCCCTGCCTGGCAGGGTCCCAGTGACACATACACTAAAACAACATATATACAGTGAAATATGGGGGTAACATGCCAGGCAAGATGGTACTTTCTTACAACTCCTATGGTAGGCCCTCGGTAACCCATAGGGCAGGGTGCTATGTAATTAAAGGGCAGGACATGCACATGTGTGTTTTATATGTCCTGGTATTGGAAAACTCCTAAATTTGTTTTCTACTACTGTGAGGCCTGCTCCTTTCATAGGATAGCGTTAGGACTACCCTGATATATTGTTTGAGTGGTAGATTCTGATCAGAAAGGGGTAACCAGGTCATATTTAGTATGACCAGACTGGTGAAAAAAAATCCTGCTTATTGGTGAGGTTGGATTTTATATTTCTGTTTTAGAAATGCCACTTTTAGAAAGTGAGCATTTCTCTGCACTTAAAAACCATCTGTGCCTTACAGCCTGTCTCAAATCACCATCTGGGCTGGCTGACAGCTTCCTTGTTCATTTCACCGAGACAACAGACACTTCTGGGCCTAAACCTGCAACCTGTCAAGAGGAACTGCCTGGCTGCCAAAAGGACACATCTTGACTTCTTTGCTGAGAAGGACTGCTGCCCTGCTGTTGGCCTGCTGCCCTGCTGGCCTCTGACTTTGCTAAGTAGTGCTCTCCAAGGGCTTGGATTGAGCTTGCCTCCTGTTTCCTGAAGTCTCAGGGCCAAAAACACTTCAATTCTTCAAGAAACTCCTTGTGTGCCGAAAATCAATGCACAGCCTGTCAGAAATGACACACAGCTTGCCTTGAAACCAAGAAATTGCGCACAGCTGAACCGGAATGATGCAGCCCGACTTCCAGAGTGGAAATTTGATGCAACATCTGCCTTGTGAACGAAACTTCGATGCATCGCCTACCGTATTGACGCAACGCCTGTGGCTGCTTCCAGCACGTCAAGGATTTCCCAGCATTATCCCTGGGCATCAAAAAGATCCCCGCATCGCAGAGAGGAACCAAGAATGCATGCCAAAAAACAACACACGCCCTTTGCAGTGTGGAAAGAAATGACGCCATGTCTGTGCCTCGTTGGAAAATCAAACGTGCACTTTATTTTTCCATGTATCTTCTCTGCGGTCTTTGTGCGTGTTATTTTTGACGCTAACAAGGTACTTTGAGTAACCAACAGACATCTGTTGACTCCTAGATTTAAGACTCTTTTAAACCTTGCAAAACTGATATTTAAACATGTGCTTATTGAATCTTTATCATTTTTACCTTATTTTATTCAGATAAATATAATCTATTTTTCAAAATCTGTGTGGTGTATTTTTGTGGTGTTTTCACTGTGTTAACGTATGATTTGTTGCACAAATACTTAACACATTGCCTTCTAAGTTAAGCCTGCCTGCTCAGTGCCAAGCTACCAGAGGGTGGGCACAGGATAATGTGGATTGTGTGTGACTTACCCTGACTAGGATTGTGGACCCTACTTGGACAAGGGTGTATACCTCTGCCAGCCAGAGACCCCATTTCTAACACAAAGCATATACAGAACCTATAAAAGGTTCTTTACAACAAAGCTCACGGCTACCTCCGATCAAAGGATTTTTTCGATGCGGTTGTTGCATGGCTTGCAACTCATGTTATGTACTTAAGACCCTTAGTAATAAAGGACTTCATTTTACCACCAAGAACTTCACTGATTGCTATACTTCCAATGTGATTTACTGTGCTCAGTGCCCATGTGACTTATTGGCAAAACCACACAACAGATACGCAAGCAGATTCTCCAGCACCAATGGAAAACATAACGCACCCCTTTAGAGGAAAACTTTGTCAAGTTAAACCACTCCCCTAGAGACATGAAATGGTTGCTAATTGATGTAATAAAACCACCATTAGGTCTCACAACATTGATCACATACTATTTGTGAAAACAAATGGATCTGTAAGGTCATTGTTGTGTTACGGGGTTTGAACATCACCATGGAATGGCCTAGACTAGCAACCTTATGATCTAGCTTTTACAATCCGCGTTTTGTTCATTCTCTCTACAATACACGTCAGAGGACAACATCTTACATGCATTTCAAAACTGAATATATCAGATAATATGTATAATACAATTACTCTCCTGAGAAAGCATTTTTGTCACCTTAGACAATCTACTGTCCATTGCTCTCCTCGTTATCTCAGTGACCGGGCACCCTCTGCAACCTTTTGATTCTTTTATACATATGTGTGCTGATCTGTTTGCACATCACATGGCAAATCTATGTATAACTTTTAAGACTTTTAAGGATATTTCAGTCATGTATGTATCAATTACATGTTTCAGGGTGTTGGACATGCTAAACAATTGTAAACGGTCATTTCAATTTGACTTAGTTCATTACGCATTATGGGACATATATTAAGATACATCTTTTATTATAGATTGTTATTCTTGTTTATAGGCTTCAGTTACAACCTCATAGGTTTACTTGTGTTTTACAAGCAGAACAATTTAAAACATCATGTTCTAACATGCTCCGTGTATCATGTTTCTTGTATTCTATGTTAAATTTATGTACCACCAACACAACCACCCACGTACTCACTATGGAGACTCTACACAATGAATGCCACTTATAAGCAGCCGCCCTTGTTCCATTAATGTAATACCCAATGGTTCAACCAAATAATTTTAAATCTGTATTTTCCAAACTTTGGCACTATTACACTCAATAGAGCTGCTCCGTAAGATGTTCGAGACCTTATACAATACTGATCTTTCAGAAGGGTTTTTGTGTCTTCTCAATCAATCAGAAATTTGTAGAGTGCACTACTCACCCGTGAGGGTCTCAAGGCACTAAGGTGGGGGTGGGGGGGGGGGGGTTTGCTGCTACTGCTCGAACAGCCAGGTCTTGAGAAGTTTCTTGAAGATATTGAGGTCTTTGGTCTGACGCAGGTGGGTGGAAAGAGTGTTCCATGTCTTGGCGGGGAGGTGCGAGAATGATCTGCCTCTACGGATGTGTGGGACGGTTGCGAGGGCGAGGTTGGCGGAGTGGATATGCGGGGTCGGGGTGTAGAAGGAGAGCTGTCTGCTGAGCGATTCTGGTCCGGTGTTGAGCAGTGCTTTGCGAGTGTGGGTGAGGAGTTTGAAGGTGATTCTCTTGTTGACTAGAAGCCAGTGCAGGTCTCTCAGATGGCCTGTGATGTGGCAGTGGCCATCTTTGGCCCACCACACCACCTCAGTGTGGACCCAGCCATATGCAAATCAGCCTTGTTCCTGCTCCAATGACAACAGTCCAGCCCAAACTGTGAAGCCCAGTCCTCCCTGAACCAGAATACAAGCAACCTAGCACCATTTTTGCCCTCCCTAGGGCTCATCAGACAAGCATAGTTCGATTTCAGTGGCACATGGGGTACAGAACTCACTTTTGCGCATACCCATCGCGCTTAGATGGATGTGATACTTGAATTAACCTCAGCCACTGACAGTCGCTGTGGCCACAACCAAATCCATCTTTTTTCATCCACAGTGCACCTCAGTTTAGACCCAGTCATAAGCTAATCAGTCTTATCCTGCTCCAATAGGATCAGTGCAGCCCAAACTTTCAGGCCAGGTGCTCACTGAACCGGAATATAAGCAATTTAGGACCGGATTTGCCCTGATAGGGGCTCATCATCTAGGTATACCTTGATTCCAGTGGCACAAGAAGTACAGGACCCACATCTAGGCATACCTGTCACACTTAGGGCATCAACTGCAACAGCAACAAAGTGATGAATGGAACTGGTCCCGAGATTCTTGTTTCTGGTCCAGGGAGGTCCTGGCCTGGCAGATCGGGCTGGACTGGTCCCTCTGGAGTAGGGTCAAGTCTGATTTATAAATGGCTGGGTCAAAACTGAGCTGTCAAGGTGTGCAAAATAAGCATGGATTGGGATGCGGCTAGAATGATTACCAGTGGGTGGGACTAATTTAAGCATTCAATCCACTCTTTTGTATCCTTCCGTGTGAGGGGATGGCACAGCGCGTGCCTGCTCCCTTCACCAAGCTCAAGACATTTCTAAAAAGTAACATTTCTGTTCCTGTTGACAGTGGGTGAATGATATGAGTGTGATGGTGTGAGTGCACGAGTGAGGGTCACAGGTGGAGTCATGTGAGTGGGTGTACATTGAGTGATATGAGTGTGATGGTGTGAGTGCACGAGTGAGGGTCAGAGGTGAGGCCGTGTGAGTGGGTGTACATCAAGCGATGTGAGTGTGATGGTGTGAGTGCATGAGTGAGGGTCAGAGGTGAGGTCGTGTGAGTAGGTGTACATTAAGTGATGTGAGTGTGATGGTGTGAGTGCACGAGTGAGGGTCAGAGGTGAGGCCGTGTGAGTGGGTGTGCATTAAGCGATGTGAGTGTGATGATGTGAGTGCGTGAGTGAGGGTCAGTGGTGAGGTTGTGTGAGTGGGTGTACATGACTTGATATGAGTGTGATGGTGTGAGTGCACGAGTGAGGGTCAGAGGTGAGGCTGTGGGAGTGGGTGTACATTAAGCGATGTGAGTGTGATGGTGTGAGTGCATGAGTGAGGGTCAGAGGTGAGGTCTTGTGAGTGGGTGTACATTAAGCGATGTGAGTGTGATGGTGTGAGTGCACGAGTAGGGGTCAGAGGTGAGGCCGTGTGAGTAGGTGTACATTAAGTGATGTGAGTGTGATGGTGTGAGTGCACGAGTGAGGGTCAGAGGTGAGGCCGTGTGAGTGGGTGTGCATTAAGCGATGTGAGTGTGATGATGTGAGTGCGTGAGTGAGGGTCAGTGGTGAGGTTGTGTGAGTGGGTGTACATGACTTGATATGAGTGTGATGGTGTGAGTGCACGAGTGAGGGTCAGAGGTGAGGCTGTGGGAGTGGGTGTACATTAAGCGATGTGAGTGTGATGATGTGAGTGCGTGAGTGAGGGTCAGAGGTGAGGTTGTGTGAGTGGGTGTACATGACGTGATATGAGTGTGATGTGTGAGTGCACAAGTGAGGGTCAGAGGTGAGGTTGTGGGAGTGAGTGTACATTAAGCGATTTGAGTGTGATGGTGTGAGTGCATGAGTGAGGGTCACAGGTGAGGTCGTGTGAGTGGTTGTACATTAAGCAATGTGAGTGTAATGGTGTGAGTGCACAAGTGAGGGTCAGAGGTGAGTGAGGTCGTATGAGTGGGTGTACATTAAGTGATGTGAGTGTGATGGTGTGAGTGCAGGGACCCGATGCCTGGAACCAGCACTGCACACGCAGCCTCCAGGACCTGAAGGAATCGAACCTCAGCGCAGGAGTGGCCCCAGGCGACACTCTGCTTAGCCCAGGCGGTGGCTGTCCTGAGAAGCCCCCCTGTGCCTGCCTGCACCGCTAGAGTGACCTCCATTGTTTTCTACCTGAAACCCAACGCCTGCTTCGCATGCTGCACCCGGCCGCCCCTGTGCCGCTGAGGGTGTGTTTTGTGTGCCTACTTGTGTCCCCCCCGGTGCTCTACAAAACGCCCCTTGGTCTGCCCCCCGAGGACACAGGTACTTACCTGCTGGCAGACTGGAAATGGAGCACCCCTGTTCCCCATAGGTGCCTATGTGTTTTGGGCACCTCTTTGACCTCTGCACCTGACCGGCCCTGAGCTGCTGATGTGGTAACTTTGAGGTTGCCTTGAACCCCCAACGGTGGGCTGCCTACGCCCCAGAACTGAGACTTGTAAGTGTTTTACTTACCTCCTAATCTAACCTTTACTTACCTCCCCCAGGAACTGTTGATTTTTGCACTGCATTGCCATTTTTGCAAAGACTGTTTATGATATTGCTTTTATTCAAAGTTCCTAAAGTATCTGAGTGAAGTACCTTACATTTAAAGTGTTTAATGTAAATCTTGAACCAGTGGTTCCTAAATTAAACTAAGAAAATATATTTTTCAATATAAAAACCTATTGGCCTGGAGTAAGCCTTTGAGTGTGTGTTCCTCATTTATTGCCTGTGTGTGTACAACAAATGCTTAACACAAGCCTCTGATAAGCCTACTGCTCGACCACACTACCACAAAATAGAGCATTGGAATTATCTCTTTTTGCCACTATCTTACCTCTAAGGGGAACCCTTGGACTCTGGGCATGCTATTTCTTACTTTGAAATAGTACATACAGAGCCAACCTCCTACAGTGCACGATTGAGGGTCAGAGGTGAGGCCGTGGGAGTGGGTGTACATTAAGTGATGTGTGTGATAGTGTGAGTGCACGCGTGAGTGTCAGAGGTGGGGTGAGGTGAGTGGGTGTACATGAAGTGATGCGAGTGTGATGGTGTGAGTGCACGAGTGAGGGTCAGAGGTGAGACCGTGGGAGTGGGTGTACATTAAGTGATGTGAGTGTGATGGTGTGAGTGCACGAGTGAGGGTCACAGGTGGGGTCATGTGAGTGGGTGTACATTAAGTGATATGTGAGTGATGGTGTGAGTGCACGAATGAGGGTCAGAGGTGGGGTGATGTGAGTGGGTGTACATTAAGTGATATGAGTGTGATGATTGAAATGAATTTCCGA
The DNA here is from genome assembly GCF_031143425.1 of Pleurodeles waltl. Classification (NCBI taxonomy): domain Eukaryota; kingdom Metazoa; phylum Chordata; class Amphibia; order Caudata; family Salamandridae; genus Pleurodeles; species Pleurodeles waltl. The sequence goes on from NC_090439.1 coordinate 1,174,232,828, forward strand.
AAAGCACTGACAACACCCGCAGGTTTTCCTCATAAAATTAAAAGCCACATTCATCGGTTTTGCCAGTGTTTGTTTTTCCCCAGCACTCAAGGTTTGGAACTCCTGCTCCGCCTTTCACTGCTGCTTCCCAGGTTTCATTCCACCTTCTTACCTGTAGGGGGCAGGCGCTTCCTTCCCCGGGTCTCCTCCTCTCCAGATGATGTCTTCAGGGGCACCTGGGGTCTCCTTCGGATTGAGGTGTGATCCTCTGTCACAGACCCCTCCTTTAGTAGCTCCTTGTCCGGGCTCCCCCTCCCCTCCAGCATCTCATCTCCTGACTCCGCATCTCCCCCTCTCTCTGTGTCCTGGTGAAACCCCAGCCCTGAGTCCCTCCTCTCCCTCCTGTCTCCCTCCCACCACTGGCCCTCTGTCCCAGACCCCTCCTTCAGCGCCTCTCTCCTGCCAGGGCTCCCCCTCCCCTCCAGCATCTCACCTCCTGACTCCGCATCTCCCCCTCTCTCTGTGTCTTGGTGAAGCCCCCCTGAGTCCCTCCTCTCCCCCCTGTCTATCTCCCCCCTCTGACCCTCTGTCCCAGACCCCTCCTTCAGCGCCTCTCTCCTGCCAGGGCTCTCCCTCCCCTCCAGCATCTCACCTCCTGACTCCGCATCTTCTCCTCTCTCTGTGGCTTGGTGAAGCCCCCCTGAGTCCCTCCTCTCCCCCCTGTCTCTCTGAACTGACAGGAGCCCCCCGCCCATCTGACCCTCTCTCCCAGACCCATCTATAGCTCCTAGACTTGCCCCTGAGCTGTCCAGACCCCCAGTCTCTGTCCGGGCCCGGGGGGCGTCGGAGATTACAGAATCTGTACCGGAGGGGCTGCTCCCACCTTCGGAGTACCCCGAGTCTGTGCTGCCACACGGCCCCCCTCTTATGAATCTGTCCTCTTTGTAGAGGGGGGTCCCTGTCTCCCAGTCAGTATCACACACAGGCAGGGTGAACCCACCCCCCTGACACTGCGGCTTCTCCCCGACAGTCCTGGGGTCTGGGGGGCCCCTCTCCAGGTCCATCTCTCCCACAAGACTCATCACTGATCTGTCCAACCTTCAGCCGGTCTCCTCATCTCAGGTGGGTAGTGAGAGCTGCTGATCCCTGTGCTGCTGAGAACACCCCTGGTATGAGGAAGGAGCGCACCTGCACCTGCACCTGACAACCACCCCCAGCCCTCAGGTATGAGGAAGGAGCGCACCTGCACCTGACAACCACCTCCAGCCTCAGGTAGGGGGAAGGAGCGCCCCCCGCACCCACGAACCACCCACTGCCCCCAGGCCTCAGGTACGAGGAAGGACCGCCCCCTGCACCTGACAACCACCCCCAGGTACGAGGAAGGAGCGCGCCTGCACCTGACAACCACCCCCTGCCCCCCCCCCAGCCCTCAGGTACGAGGAAGGACCACCCCCTATCATGCACACTGATTCACACATTTACTCAAGCACACTGATTCATACATTTATTAATGCACACCAATTCACACATGTACTCATGCACACCGATTCACACATTTATTCATGCACACCGATTCACACATTTATGCAAGCACACCGATTCGCACATTTGTTCATGCACACTGATTCACACATTTACTCAAGCACACTGATTCTCACATTTATTCATGCACACTGATTCACACATTTACTCAAGCACAGTGATTTATATATTTATTCATAAACATTGATTCACACATTTGTTCATTGTGAGAAAGTAGCCTCTTTCTAGCCTTGTTACCCCCACTTTTGGCCTGTTTGTGAGTGTATGTCAGGGTGTTTATCACTGTTTTCACTGTCTCACTGGGATCCTGATAGCCAGGCCCCAGTGCTCATAGTGAAAACACTATGTTTTCAGTATGTTTGTTATGTGTCACTGGGACCCTGCTGGTCAGGACCCCAGTGCTCATAAGTTTGTGGCCTATATGTATGTGTCACTGGGACCCTGTCACACAGGGTCCCAGTGCTCATAAGGGTGCATGTATGTGTTCCCTGTGTGGTGCCTAACTGTCTCACTGAGGCTCTGCTAACCAGAACCTCAGTGGTTATGCTCTCTCATTACTTTCAAATTGTCACTAACAGGCTAGTGACCAATTTTACCAATTCACATTGGCTTACTGGAACACCCTTATAATTCCCTAGTATATGGTACTTAGGTACCCAGGGTATTGGGGTTCCAGGAGACCCCTATGGGCTGCAGCATTTCTTTTGCCACCCATAGGGAGCTCTGACAATTCTTACACAGGCCTGCCACTGCAGCCTGAGTGAAATAATGCCCACATTATTTCACAGCCATTTTCACTGCACTTAAGTAACTTATAAGTCACCTATATGTCTAACCTTTACCTGGTAAAGGTTAGGTGCAAAGTTACTTAGTGTGTGGGCACCCTGGCACTAGCCAAGGTGCCCCCACATTGTTCAGGGCAAATTCCCCGACTTTGTGAGTGCGGGGACACCATTACATGCGTGCACTACACATAGGTCACTACCTATGTGTAGCTTCACAATGGTAACTCCGAATATGGCCATGTAACATGTCTAAGATCATGGAATTGCCCCCTCTATACCATCCTGGCATAGTTGGCACAATTCCATGCTCCCAGTGGTCTGTAGCACAGACCCTGGCACTGCCAAACTGCCTTTTCAGGGGTTACACTGCAGCTGCTGCTGCTGCCAACCCCACAGACAGGCTTCTGCCCTCCTGGGGTCCAGCCAGGCCTGGCCCAGGATGGCAGAACAAAGGACTTCCTCAGAGAGGGGGTGTTACACCCTTTCCCTTTGGAAAATGGTGTAAAGGCAGGGGAGGAGTAGCCTCCCCCAGCCTCTGGAAATGCTTTGTTGGGCACAGATGTGCCCAATTCTGCATAAGCCAGTCTACACCGGTTCAGGGACCCCTCAGCCCCTGCCTGGGCGCGAAACTCGGCAAAGGAGAGGGGAGTGACCACTCCCCTGACCTGCACCTCCCCTGGGAGGTGCCCAGAGCTCCTCCAGTGTGCTCCAGACCTCTGCCATCTTGGAAACAGAGGTGCTGCTGGCACACTGGACTGCTCTGAGTGGCCAGTGCCCACTGCTGACGTCAGAGACTCCTGATAGGCTCCTTCAGGTGTTAGTAGCCTATCCTCTCTCCTAAGTAGCCAAACCCTCTTTTCTGGCTATTTAGGGTCTCTTTCTTTGGGGATTCCTCGGATAACGAATGCAAGAGCTCATCAGAGTTCCTCTGCATCTCCCTCTTCACCTTCTGCCAAGAAATCGACTGCTGACCGCGCTGGAAGCCTGCAAAACTGCAACAAAGTAGCTAAGACGACTACTGCAACATTGTAACGCCGCTCCTGCTGCCTTCTCGACTGTTTTTCTTGGTGGTGCATTCTGTGGGGGTAGTCTGCCTCCTCTCTGCATCAGAAGCTGCGAAGAAATCTCCCGTGGGTCGACGGAATCTTCCCCCTGCTACCGCAGGCACCAAAAAGCTGCATCACGGTCCCTTGGGTCTCCTCTCACGACAACGAGCGAGGTCCCTTGAATCCAGCAAGACTGCCCAAGTGACCCCCAAGGTCCAGTGACTCTTCAGTCCAAGTTTGGTGGAGGTAAGTCCTTGCCTCTCCACGCCAGACTGCATTGTTGGTTTTTGCGACTTTTGCAACTTCTCCGGCTCCCGTGCACTTCCGGCAGAAATCCTTTGTGCACACCCAAGCCTGGGTCCCCGGCACTCTAACCTGCATTGCACGACTTCCTAAGTTGGTCTCCGGCGACGTGGGACTCCTTTGTGTAACTTCAGGCGAGCACTTTTTCACGCATCCTCGTAGTGCCTGTTTCTGGCACTTCTCCGGCTGCTACCTGCTGCTGAGAGGTCTCCTTTTCTTGCTCGACGTCCCCTCTACCTCCTGGTCCAATTTGCACCATCCTGTTCCATCCTGGGCCACAGCAGCATCCAAAAATGCTAACCGCACGACTTGCAGCTAGCAAGGCTTGTTGGCATCCATCCGGCGGGAAAACACTTCTGCACGACTTTCCACGGCGTGGGGGATCCATCCTCCAAAGGGGAAGTCTCTTGCCCTTGTCGTTCCTGCAGAATTCACAGCTTCTTCAGTCCAGTAGAAGCTTCTTTGCACCAAAAGCTGGCATTTCTTGGGCATCTGCCCATCTCCGACGTGCTTGTGACTTTTGGACTCGGTCCCCTTGTTCCACAGGTACCCTCGATTGGAAATCCATTGTTGTTGCATTGCTGGGTTGTGTTTTCCTTGCATTATTCCTCTATCACGACTTCTGTGTCTTTAGGGGAACTTTAGTGCACTTTGCACTCACTTTTCAGGGTCTTGGGGTGGGGTATTTTTCTAACCCTTACTATTTTCTAATAGTCCCAGCGACCCTCTACAAGGTCACATAGGTTTGGGGTCCATTCGTGATTCGCATTCCACTTTTGGAGTATATGGTTTGTGTTGCCCCTATCCCTATGTGCCTACATTGCATCCTATTGTAATTTTACACTGTTTGCACTGTTTTCTAAGACTATACTGCATATTTTTGGTATTGTGTACATATATCTTGTGTATATTTCTTATCCTCATACTGAGGGTACTCACTGAGATACTTTTGGCATATTGTCATAAAAATAAAGTACCTTTATTTTTAGTATAACTGTGTATTGTGTTTTCTTATGATATTGTGCATATGCATTTGTGGTACTGTGGTAGCTTCACACGTCTCCTAGTTCAGCCTAAGCTGCTCTGCTAAGCTACCATTATCTATCAGCCTAAGCTGCTAGACACCCTATACACTAATAAGGGATACCTGGACCTGGTGCAAGGTGTAAGTACCCCTTGGTACTCACTACAAGCCAGTCCAGCCTCCTACATTCATGCACACTGATTCACACATTTACTCATGAACACTGATTCACACATTTATTCATGCACACTGATTCACACATTTACTCAGGAACACTGATTCACACATTTATTCATGAACACTGATTCACACATTTATTTATGCACACTGATTCACACATTTACTCAAGCAAACTGATTCTCACATATTTATGCACACTGATTCAAACATTTATTCATGCACACTGATTCACACATTTATTTATGCACACTGATTCACACATTCACTCAAGCACACTGATTCTCACATTTATTCATGCACACTGATTCACACATTTACTCACGCACACTGATTCACACATTTGTTCACGCACACTGATTCACTGTGACTCGTAGCTGAAGTTTATTCACACTAGTCAGAATCACACACATGCACTCCCCAGCTCACACGCGGGGGCCACTCATAGGGGTGCTCACACTCACACACTAATGAATGCACAGATGAATACACTCTTGTTACGATACACACAGTGACCCTCGTCCAGAACGCCACAGCAGTTTACACATATTCACACATTTGTGCGCAAACTAAAACACTGATTGGTCATTAGTTATGCACATGTAGAAAGTGCTCTCCCATCCTGAAGAAGGCCTCTTGGCGCTAGCATGCGCATGTGCAGTGCATAGTGCAGTGTTTGTGCAGCGCATGGTATCACCCTCCTGCATTTAAAGGAGCTGCACTTCTTAAGAAGTTGTTACTTTACCATTCAGTGGCCACCAGTTCACCAACTGTGGGAGGTGGACCATGTGGGACTTTTTCATTTGTGACCCGTAAATTCTCACAGACAACTGTGGCAATTGTGTATTGAAGCTACTGATCCAACTTGCCAGCTAGAATATATGTAATACTCAACAAAGCATTGCCAAAGCCAATAGGTACCGCTTCCACATGCAGCCACCGTTGAATGCTTTCTTTGTTATTAGTTTACCATTCCAAGATGGATGCCTTGGTCACACCAAGGCACCTGCCATCTTGGCATCTTAAACAGATAGGTCCAGCCATAGTAAAGTACGCTGTTTGTGGTAAGATTCCAATATGGTCGGCTTCAAATATATCTGTGTCCTGGAATGGGAAAACAATGATAAAATGTGCCAGGAGCATCCTAAGATGACTGCCCATGCGTGCGCATGCAGAAGTGCCCCCTCTGAATGGGACCTGCCATGCTTTATCCCTGGTTCACCATTCCTACATGGGAGACATGTTTCTTTAATACATCGGCCATCTTGGAAGATTAAACTAATAATAAAGAATGGACAAAACTATTCTAACATGGCCACCAAATGTCCATGAGTACCGGCAAAGCCGAGAGCTCAGCGATCAGCCAACATAGGCCAGGCCTATTGGCTTTGCTCCTGCTTGTGTCTTAATATTCCCAAGAGAATTCCACAGCCCTCCTGGCACTGCTACTGGCTTGTTTGCATGCTGTTCATTTCATCTGCAGTGCACTGAATCCCACGGGACCACGTGCTCTAAACCAGTCGACCATTATGGATTGTGCGTGTCCACAGTGCATCAGTGTTTTAATATTCAAAGATGACCAGCGCATTGGTTCTAAATCTGGAAACCATGCTTGAACTTCAACACAGCAAAGTTTTAAACTACTTACAATACCTTCACACGATGGACACCCGCTGCTGTGTTTAGTTTTGTTATTATAATCACATGCCTGGCGTGGTTAGATGGCAGCATGTTTTATATTTTCAACTTGTTTTATTTTAACTTATCTTGCATGTGCTATGAGTTTGTGTGTGTTTTGTTATCAGAAGGTGAATGCCAGAATGAGTCAGTGAATGAATGAATGATGCATGAGACGAAAGCTGATAGAGTGTATGTATGATGACCTATTGAGTGCCTAAACTGGTAAATGACACAAAAGCCACTTCCATTGATAAGCCAGACCTATTGGCTTTGGCAATGCTTTTCAATTGAACATGATATGAACTGCAGTTAAGCCCTTTGCATGAGCATCCAACTACTTTAACAAAATGAGATTAATTTTTTTCAGGCACATGGACGTTAAGTGGTGTGTCTAGGATCACAGGATGTTGAACCAACGCCGGGACTCAAACCACAGCGTACTGGGCACTTCCTATAGGATGGAGCTGACAACTCCTGGGACGAGGGTGCATCTATTGTGCGCTCATTGCTCCATAAGTGGTTCCAGTGTGGGTTCCAAGGGTCACTTGGTGCTTTTTATAGGGTGTGGCTCATTCTCTCTGGGTGAAGGGTGCACCTATAAGACGTTTCTTGCCCTATGAGGAATGCACTCTGGCCTCCATAGGTTGCCAGGTGTGTCCTATAGGATGAAGCCTGATATCCCTGGGTGAAGGGTGCATCCATACGGTGTGCTCCATGAGCGATGCTGCCTGGCCTCCGTAGGTTACCAGGTGTGTCTTATAGAATGAAGCTTGATATCCCTGGGTGAAGGGTGCATCCATAGAGTGTGCTCTATGAGCGATGCGGCCTGGCCTCCATAGGTTACCAGGTGTGTCCTATAGAATGAAGCTTGATATCCCTGGGTGAAGGGTGCATCCATACGGTGTGCTCCATGAACGATGCGGCCTGGCCTCCATAGGTTACCGGGTGTGTCCTATAGGATGAAGCCTGATATCCCTGGGTGAAGGGTGCATCCATAGGGTGTTCTCCTTTAGGGATGCTTCCTGGCCTCCATAGGTTACTGGGTGGCGTCCAATAGGATGAAGCCTGATTTCCCTGGGTGAAGGGTGCATCCATAGGATGTGATCCATGAGCGATGCTGCCTGGCCTCCATAGGTTGACAGGTGTGTCCTATAGGATGAAGCTTGATATCCCTGGGTGAAGGGTGCATCCATAGAGTGTGCTCCATGAGCGATGCAGCCTGGCCTCCATAGGTTGCCGGGTGTGTCCTATAGGATGAAGCCTGATATCCCTGGGTGAAGGGTGCATCCATAGGGTGTGCTCCATGAGCGATGCTGCCTGGCCTCCATAGATTACCAGGTGTGTCCTATAGGATGAAATTTGATATCCCTGGGTGAAGGGTGCATCCATAGGTAGTGCTCCATGAACCATGCAGTCTGGCCTCCATAGGTTACCGGGTGTGTCCTATAGGATGAAGCCTGATATCCCTGGGTGAAGGGTGCATCCATACAATGTGCTACGTGAGCGATGCTGCCTGGCCTCCATAGGTTACCAAGTGTGCCCTATAAGATGAAGCTTGATATCCCTGGGTGAAGGGTGCATCCACAGGGTGTGCTTCATGAGCGATGCTGCCTGGCCTCCATAGATTACCAGGTGTGTCCTATAGGATGAAGCTTGATATCCCTGGGTGAAGGGTGCATCCATAGGTAGTGCACCATGAACCATGAAGCCTGGCCTCTATAGGTTACCAGGTGTGTCCTATAGGATGAAGCCTGATATCCCTGGGTGAAGGGTGCATTCATAGGGTGTGCTCCTTTTGGGATGCTGCCTGGCCTCCATATATTACCGGGTGTGTCCTATAAGGCGATGCTTGATATCCCTGGGTGAAGGGTGCATTCATAGGGTGTTCTCCTTTAGGGATGTAGCCTGACCTCCATAGGTTACCGGGTGTATCCTATGGGATGAAGCTTGATATCCCTGGGTAAAGGGTGCATCTATAGGGTGTGCTCCATGAGTGATGCTGCCTGGCCTCCATAGGTTACCGGATGTGGCCTGTAGGATGAAGCCTGATATCCCTGGGTGAAAGGTTCATCCATAGGATGTGATCCATGAGTGATGGTGCCTGGCCTCCATAGGTTACCAGGTGTGTCCTATAGGATGAAGCTTGATATCCCTGGGTGAAGGGTGCATCCATAGAGTGTGCTCCATGAGTGATGCGGCCTGGCCTCCATAGGTTACCGGGTGTGTCCTATGGGATGAAGCTTGATATCCCTGGGTGAAGAGTGCATCCATACAGTGTGCTCCATGAGCGATGCTGTCTGGCCTCCATAGATTACCATGTGTGTCCTATAGGTTGAAGCTTGATATCCCTGGGTGAAGGGTGCATCCATAGGGTGTGCTCCATGAGCGATGCTGCCTGGCCTCCATAGGTTACCAGGTGTGTCCTATAGGATGAAGCTTGATATCCCTGGGTGAAGGATGCATCCATAGGGTGTGCTCCATGAGCGATGCGGCCTGGCCTCCATAGGTTACCAGGTGTGTCCTATAGAATGAAGTCTGATATCCCTGGGTGAAGGGTGAATCCATAGGATGTGATACATGAGCGATGCTGCCTGGCCTCCATAGGTTACAGAGTGTGTCCTATAGGCTGAAGCCTGATATCCCTGGGTGAAGGGTGCATCCATAGGGTGTCCTCCATTTGCAATGCAGTTTATTTTCTATAGTCTACCAGGCACTTTCCACAAGTTGTTGTTCCCTGGGTGATAAATTCTTGCATAGGGTGTTCACTGTCCCTTTGGGGCAGTGAGTTCTTCCCACTGTGCACCTGTGCTTCCCATCAGCACTCAGGGCTTCCTCTGGGGTCCCGGGTGCTCTCCACGGGGCTCTGGAGCACTTGAAGCTCTCCATAGGGTTCTGGATGCTTCCTATGGGTTCAGCATGTCTCTTGTGGTTGCCTTGCAGGGTCCCCATAGAGATACTGTTGCTTCCAGCATACCCCAGGCTGCTTCTCATAGGGAGCCTGTGTCTCCCAGAGGGTGCTAGGTGCTGGGGTGTTGGTACTTTCCATATGATGCTGTCTGGGTCCCAGCCACACACAGCTCTCACCTTATAACATCAGGTTCAACAGAAAATCCTGGTAATGTGGGGAAGAGATGGAATAAGAGAGGCCAAGGTCACAGGGTAGGACTAGGGTGTAGCCATGAATAGACCAGCAGGTGCAGTAGCACTAGGGTTAAAGGTTGATAGCTCCCACTGCACCCCAATTAGTGTCTGTTTACTATCAAACCAGGAGATGGGGCCAGTTTCCATGCTTGTATTAGAACCTACAGCTCTCTTGCTATGACGCTGGACTGCAGGAAGGTGGCTTCCTCCTAGCATGGTTACCTCCATTTATGGCCTGTTTGTCAGTGTGTTTTTACTGTGTCACTGGGATCCTGCTAGTCAGGACCTCAGTGCTCATAGTTTGTGGCCTATGTGTCAGTATGTTTTACTGTGTTGTCAGTATGCTTGACTGTGTCACTGGAGTCCTGCTAACCAGAACTCCAATGCCCATGCTCTCTCTGATTCCAAATTTGTACTTAGATACTGGTAACCCAGTATTCCACTCCAGATTGGCATACTGGACCCCCTTTATAAGTCCCTAGTATATGGTACCTAGGTACCCAGGGCATCGGGGTTCCAGGAGATCCTTGTGGGCTGCAGCATTTCTTTTGCCACCCATAAGGAGCTCGTACAAACACTTCTTCAGGACTGCCATTTCAGCCTGAGTGAAATAGTGTAAGTACTATTTCACAGCCATTTTCACTGCGCCCAGTAACTTATAAGTCACCTATATGTCTAACTTTCAGACCTTGAAGGCTAGGTGCAAAGTTACTGTGTGTGAGGACACCCCTGCACTAGCACAGGTGCCCCCACGTTGTCCAGGCCCATTTCCTGGACTTCATGAGTGTGGGGACGCTATTATAAGCGTGCACTACATATAGGTCAATACATATATGTAGCTTCACAGTGGTAAATCCGAATATGGCCTTGTGAGGTGTCTAGGAACTGGAAATTGTACCCCCAATTTGATTCTGGTATTGGGGGCAATTCCATGCACCCTCGGGGTTCCACCATGGACCCCCAGTCCTGCCATACAAGTCTTCTGAGATTTTCACTGCAGCCCCAGCTGCTGCCACCTCACAGACAGGCTTCTGCCCTCCTGGGGCATGGGCAGCCCAATCCCAGGAAGGCAGAACAATGCATTTCCTTTGGGACAGGGGTGCTACACCCTCTCCCTTTAAGAAATAGGTGTTACAAGCATGGGAGGGGTTTCCCCCAGAGCCTCTAGAAGTTATTTGAAGGGCACAGATGGTGTCCTCCTTGCATAACCCAGTCTACACCAGTTCAGGGACCCCCCAGCCCCTGCTCTGGTACGAAACTGGACAAAGGAAAGAGGAGTGGCCACTCCCCTGTCCATCACCACCCCAGTGGTGGTACCCAGAGCTCCTCTAGAGTGCCCCTGAATATTGCCATCTTGAATTCCAAGGTGTTGGGGGATACTCTGGGAGCATCTGATTGGCCAGTGCCAGCAGGTGACATCAGAGACCCCTCCTCTATACGTGGTTAGGTGACCAATCTGCCTCTGAGGGCTATTTAGGGTCTCTCCTGTGGGTGTTTCCTCAGATTTGGTTTGCATGACTCCACCAGGACTCCTCTGCATCCTCTGCTTCAGCTTCTGACCAACGGATCAACCGCAGACTGCTCTAGGAACTGCTGTAACTGCAATCAAGTATCCAGGAAGGCTACTGTGACCTGCAACTTCAGCTCCAGCCAGCAACTGCAACAGTTTCCAGGTTGTGCACGCTCTGAGGACTGCCTGTCTTCATTCTACACCAGAAGAACCAAAGTAATCTCCCGTGGAGTGATGGAGTCACTTCCCTGCTTCTGCAGGCACCTCTCTGCAACGTCGACCAGTACTCTGGAACATCTCTCCTGTCGGCGAGCGTGACCCTTGGAACACAGGTGATGGACTGAAGTTATCCTGACTGTCCAAAGGTCCAGCTGTCTAAATTTGGTGGAGGTAAGGGCTTGCCTCCCCGTGCCAGACAGTACCCCTGTGCATCGCATCCTCTGCAGCTCCTTGGGCTTCTGTGCACTTCTTCCAAACGTTCTTTGTGCACAGTGTAGCCCAGGTCCCTGGCACTCTATCCTGTGACGCTCAGCTCCCTGAGTTGTTCTCCGGCGGCCTGGAATCCCTTTGTGTAGTGCTGTGACGACTGCACTTTGCAACTCCTTTGTCCCTGTGTTCTGGGACTCCCGTGGGTGCTGCCTGGTCTTCTGAGGGCTCTCTAAAGTGCTGAGAGCCCCCTCTGTCTCCTCAGTCCTTGTTGAGACCCCCAGGTCCCTCCTGGGTCTGGGCAGCACCCCTTTGCGGAATCCAGCAACAAAAACAGCCTGCATCCAACGGCTCGACGTATACCATCTCTTGCACCAAGCAGGAACCCGCAGCTGTCTTCTTTGGTGCATTTCTGTACTTTTCTTCCAACCGGTGTAGGAGGCTGGACTGCCTTGTAGTGAGTACCAAGGGGTACTTACACCTTGCACCAGGCCCAGGTATCCCTTATTAGTGTATAGGGTGTCTAGCAGCTTAGGCTGATAGATAATGGTAGCTTAGCAGAGCAGCTTAGGCTGAACTAGGAGACGTATGAAGCTACTACAGTACAGTACCACAATTGCATATGCACAATATCATAAGAAAACACAATACACAGTTATACTAAAAATAAAGGTACTTTATTTTAATGACAATATGCCAAAAGTACCTCAGTGAGTACCCTCAGTATGAGGATAAGAAATATACACAAGATATATGTACACAATACCAAAAATATGCAGTATAGTCTTAGAAAACAGTGCAAACAGTGTAAAATTACAATAGGATGCAATGTAGGCACATAGGGATAGGGGCAACACAAACCATATACTCCAAAAGTGGAATGCGAATCACGAATGGACCCCAAACCTATGTGACCTTGTAGAGGGTCGCTGGGACTATTAGAAAATAGTAACGGTTAGAAAAATACCCCACCCCAAGACCCTGAAAAGTGAGTGCAAAGTGCACTAAAGTTCCCCCAAAGACACAGAAGTCGTGATAGAGGAATAATGCAAGAAAAACACAACCCAGCAATGCAACAACAATGGATTTCCAGTCGAGGGTACCTGTGGAACAAGGGGACCGAGTCCAAAAGTCACAAGCAAGTCGGAGATGGGCAGATGCCCAAGAAATGCCCGCTGTTGGTGCACAGAAGCTTCTACTGGACTGAAGAAGCTAGGAATTCTGCAGGAACGACAAGGGCTAGAGACTTCCCCTTTGGAGGATGGATCTTCCACGCCGTGGAGAGTCGTGCAGAAGTGTTTTCCCGCCGGTTGGACCCAACAAGCCTTGCTAGCTGCAAGTCGTGCGGTTAGCGTTTTTGGATGCTGCTGTGGCCCAGGAGGGACCAGGATGTCGCAAATTAGACCAGAAGGTAGAGGGGACGTCGAGCAAGACAAGGAGCCCTCTCAGCAGCAGGTAGCACCCGGAGAAGTGCCAGAAACAGGCACTACGAGGATGCGTGAAACGGTGCTCGCCTGAAGTTACACAAAGGAGTCCCACGTCGCCGGAGACCAACTTAGAAAGTCGTGCAATGCAGGTTAGAGCGCCGGGAACCCAGGCTTGGGTGTGCACAAAGGATTTCCGCCGGAAGTGCCCGGGAGCTGGAGAAGTTGCAAAAGTCGCAAAAACCAACAATGCAGTCTGGCGTGGGGAGGCAAGGACTTACCTCCACCAAACTTGGACTGAAGAGTCACTGGACCGTGGGGGTCACTTGGACAGTCTTGCTGGATTCAAGGGACCTCGCTCGTCGTCTTGAGAGGAGACCCAAGGGACCGTGATGCAGCTTTTTGGTGCCTGCGGTAGCAGGGGGAAGATTCCGTCGACCCACGGGAGATTTCTTCGCAGCTTCTGATGCAGAGAGGAGGCAGACTACCCCCACAGGATGCACCACCAAGAAAAACAGTCGAGAAGGCAGCAGGAGCGGCGTTACAATGTTGCAGTAGACGTCTTAGCTACTTTGTTGCAGTTTTGCAGGCTTCCAGCGCGGTCAGCAGTCGATTTCTTGGCAGAAGGTGAAGAGGGAGATGCAGAGGAACTCTGATGAGCTCTTGCATTCGTTATCTGAGGAATCCCCAAAGAAAGAGACCCTAAATAGCCAGAAAAGAGGGTTTGGCTACTTAGGAGAGAGGATAGGCTAGCAACACCTGAAGGAGCCTATCAGAAGGAGTCTCTGACGTCAGCTGTGGGCACTGGCCACTCAGAGCAGTCCAGTGTGCCAGCAGCACCTCTGTTTCCAAGATGGCAGAGGTCTGGAGCACACTGGAGGAGCTCTGGGCACCTCCCAGGGGAGGTGCAGGTCAGGGGAGTGGTCACTTCCCTTTCCTTTGTCCAGTTTCGCGCCCAGGCAGGGGCTGAGGGGTCCCTGAACCGGTGTAGACGGGCTTATGCAGAATTGGGCACATCTGTGCCCAACAAAGCATTTCCAGAGGCTGGGGGAGGCTACTCCTCCCCTGCCTTTACACCATTTTCCAAAGGGAGAGCGTGTAACACCCCCTCTCTGAGGAAGTCCTTTGTTCTGCCATCCTGGGCCAGGCCTGGCTGGACCCCAGGAGGGCAGAAGCCTGTCTGTGGGGTTGGCAGCAGCAGCAGCTGCAGTGTAACCCCTGAAAAGGCAGTTTGGCAGTACCAGGGTCTGTGCTACAGACCACTGGGAGCATGGAATTGTGCCAACTATGCCAGGATGGTATAGAGGGGGCAATTCCATGATCTTAGACATGTTACATGGCCATATTCGGAGTTACCATTGTGAAGCTACACATAGGTAGTGACCTATGTGTAGTGCACGCATATAATGGTGTCTCCAGCACTCACAAAGTCCGGGGAATTTGCCCTGAACAATGTGGGGGCACCTTGGCTAGTGCCAGGGTGCCCACACACAAAGTAACTTTGCACCTAACCTTTACCAGATAAAGGTTAGACATATAGGTGACTTATAAGTTACTTAAGTGCAGTGAAAATGGCTGTGAAATAATGTGGGCATTATTTCACTCAGGCTGCAGTGGCAGGCCTGTGTAAGAATTGTCAGAGCTCCCTATGGGTGGCAAAAGAAATGCTGCAGCCCATAGGGATCTCCTGGAACCCCAATACCCTGGGTACCTTAGTACCATATACTAGGGAATTATAAGGGTGTTCCAGTAAGCAAATTGAAATTGGTAAAATTGGTCACTAGCCTGTTAGTGACAATTTAAAAGTAATGAGAGAGCATAACCACTGAAGTTCTGGTTAGCAGAGCCTCAGTGAGACAGTTAGTCACTACACAGGTAACACAGTCAGGCACCCTTATGAGCACTGGGGCCCTGTGTTGCAGGGTCCCAGTGACACATACAACTAAAACAACATATATACAGTGAAAAATTGGGGTAACATGCCAGGCAAGATGGTACTTTCCTACAACCGGAGAATCCGCTTTTGCACCTTCATCCAGTTTAGCAGGGGTTCCTGTTCTTCCTGGACGCTTCATCGACTTCTGGACTTGGTCTCCTCTCTCCACAGATCTTCAGGTCCAGGAATCCATTGTTGGTTTCTTGCAGTCTTGATTGGTTTTTGCGAAATCCTTTTTCATGACTTACTAGTGTTCTGAGGCAACTTGCAGTACTTTACTCCTGTTTTCTTGGGCTCTGGGGTGGGGTATTTTACTGACCTTTGGTGTTTTCTTACACTCCTAGCACCCCTCTACACACTACACTTGCCTAGGGGGGAATTCCACATTCTAATTCCAGTATTTTAGTATATGGTTGGTGCTGGCCCTAGGCCTATTTCAACTTATTGTGTTTTTTTACTGTTTGCACTATTTTCTTACTGTGTACTTACCTGATTTTGGTTACTAAAGTATCTAAAGTATATATTGTGTACAATACTTACCTCCAGTAGGAGTATTGCCTCTAAGATATTTTTGGCCTTGTGTCACTAAAATAAAGTACCTTTATTTTTGGTAACACTGAGTATTGTCTTTTATTGTATATAAGTATTGCGTGACTATAAGTGGTATTGCAAGAGCTTTGCATGTCTCCTAGTTCAGCCTTGGCTCCTCTGCTGCAGCTACCTCTAGACAGCCTCAGCTGCTAGACACTGCCTACATTTCACTAAGGTGGATTACTAGACCTGGCATAAGGTGTAAGTACCTCTGGTGCCCACTACAAACCAGGCCAGCCAGACAAATAGTCAGCCATAGCAGGGTCAGGCACTGCTTGCCGCCATCCTCCCTGGATCGGTAGCTCCACCTCAATAGGCCTGAACCTGGTACATGGTGCAGCGTGTACAGAGGACAAGAAGTACAGCGCGCATCTCTAGAAGGGTGCCATGACCAGGGCCCCTCCTGCCTGCCCCTAAACCTCCAGTACTGATTGCATTGTGTTTACATTTATATAGAGCCTCACACCCCTGACGAGGGACCGAGGTGCTCTTGTGGACAGGTAGCATGCTACTCCATGGGTGAACTATGGTAGTGAATCAGGCCAGAGCACAGTAAGTGATTTGTCCAGAATCACAGGATGTTGAGCCGATGCAGAGACTCAAACTTGATTCCCCTGTTCAACAGTCGGCAGCTCTGGCAGAGGGTGGCAGGCAGAAGCCACATGAAAGCTCGGCTCGTTATGGGCTCGAGGTCCCAACAGGAGCTCGAGCTGAGCTTGAGCCAGGCTTCAGGCTCCAGCCTGGCTTGAATTGTTCGTGGCTCGCCCACCCCTAGAATGAAGCTAATACCTCTTTCCACCAATACCAAGTGTTTCTTTCTGCTGTTTACAGGCCTCCTGGCTCCAGTCAGTTTGGAAATAAACACTTAGATTTACTTCTGTCCTTGTAGTAAGTTACAGACCTCTATGGTACATACGAAGGATCCACAACTCCTTCTAGGCACCTGGAACAGTCACAGACTCTAATGGCTAAATGTGAAATTCGTGTAAGGCACATGTGATATGTTTCTGTATGTGTAATTTCACATGCTGTGCATTTACATATGTGTAAATGTGCCATAATGCATTTGAACTTGAAAAGGTATGTCTCTGCTGGAAAGTAGTTTTAACTCCACAGGTTGATGCTCCCCTCCTGCTGCTGGCCTGCACTGAGATTTAGGGCCAGATGTAGCAAGGCATTAGCGCCTCGCAAACGGCACAAAACGCCGTTTGCGAGGCACTAATGCCTGCACGCGATGCAGAAACACATTTTGCGAGTCGGAACCGACTCGCAAAATGTGTTTCCGACGTGCAAATAGGAAGGGGTGTTCCCTTCCTATTTGCGACTCGCACCGCGATGTAAGTTGATTTGCGACTGCGAAAGCGGTCGTAAATCAACTCGCAGTTACCATCCACCATGGGACCCCTTCCCCTTTGTGAATGATCACAAAATTATTTTTTCAGAGCAGGCAGTGGTTCCATAGGAGTGTCTCTTCTCTGCTCCAGAGAGGTGTTTCTTCTCGGTTCCAGAGGAGTGTCTCTTCTCTGCTTCAGAGGGGTGTTTCTTCTCTGTTCTAGAGGGGTGGGTGTTCTTTGCTCAAGGGAGGTGTCTCTTCTCTGCTCCAGAGGCCTGACACTAGGATAGCCACAAATGGTGTAACAAAACTTGAGGGGGGGCCGGCACAGTACATAGAGCACCCCCCTTCGGATTCACTCACGAGCTCCAAGGCCAGAATACCATGCTGACGGGGCCCCCTGGAACTCGGGGCCCACCCGCACCGCGGGGACTGCAGGGGCCTTTGTTACGCCTCCGATTGCCACCGGACCGGTTTTCTACCAGCACCACAAGTATTTTGATGTTCTGGCTGGTGCAAAAATGAGCAAAGTCACCTGAGAGCTGTATTTTTAGCCCTTAACTGTACATACTTCAAGCAGCACGTATAAACTGAAATAACCTTTAATCGTCCTCTAAAGCTGCGTGAACATCTCTAACTAATAATTAAAGTGAACAGAGGCAGAAAAGGAGTCACAAATGAATACATGCAGGTTTGTTCAAAGTCCTATTTAGCATAAAGTTCGCGCCTTTACAGACTCTGAAAACAGCAACAAATGGCAACAAATGCAGGGATTTTTCTCTTGCAATGTCTTTACCTGGCTCTAATGAGAGCGTCTACACAGAGAAGCGCATAGAAGCTCACTCTCACTGAGTGCAATGGAAGGCGCGCTAAGAGGGAGGAGGCCTGGAGCCTGTGCAGACACCGGCCAGAGTTTAATACAACTACTCAATACTGCCAATGGACTCTACACCCCTGCGCTACCACTGAAGCCAGAGGACACATACCTGTAACCGTGTCCATGCCTGATCCCACCAATCCACAGAGGACACATACATGTGTCTCCTTTATATGCCTGGATCCCACCAATCCATAGAGGGCACATACATGTATCCCTGCGTCCATGCCTGGACCCCAAAAATCCACAGAGGGCACATACATGTATCCCTGTATCCATGCCTAGATCCCACCAATCCATAAAGGGCACATACATGTATCTCTGTTTCCATTTCTGAATCCCACCAATCCATAAAGGGCACGTCCACGGATCCCTGTGTCCATGCCTAGATCCCACTATTCCACAGAGTGCACATACATGTATCTCTGTGTCCATTTCTGGATCCCACCCAAACCATAGAGGGCACATCTGTGTATCCTTCTTTCCATGCCTGGACCCCAGCAATCCATAGAGGGCACATCCATGTATCTCTGTGTATATGTCTGGATCCCACCAATCCATAGAGGGCACATACATGTATCTCTGTGTCCATGCCTGGACCCCACCAATCCTCAGAGGGCACCTACACATATCTCTGTGTCCATGTTTGGATCCCACCAATCCATACAGGGCACATACATGTATCTCTGTTTCCATTTCTGGATCCCACCAATCCATAGAGGGAACGTTCATGGATCTCTGTGTCCATGCCTGAATCCCACTGTTCCACAGAGGGCACATACATGTATCTCTGTATCTATTTCTGGATCCCACCAAACCATAGAGGGCACATCTCTGTATCCTTCTTTCCATGCCTTGATCGTACCAATCCATAGAGGGCACATACATGTATCCCCTTGTCCGAGCTGTGTCCATGTTGGGATCCCACTAATCCATAGGGGGCACATACATGTACCTCTCCGTCCATGCCTGGACCCCACTAATCCACAGAGGGCACATACACGTATCCCTGTGTCCATGTCTGGATGCCACCAATCCAAAGAGGGCACTTACATGTATCACTCCAGAGCATCAAAAAATTGGTCAGCTCATCTCACCCTTGTTCCCGGTGAGCGGGGGGACCTACCGGGGCCCTCCCCGTTCAGCACCTCTGTTTGCCCTTGCTAGGGAGCCTCTGGCACAGAGGCTTCGGCAGTGTGGGCAGGGTGGGGAGTGTCACTGGATGCAGACACACACATCATCTCACTAATGATGTGCTCTTGTATGTGAAGGACATTTGGGAGGGAATCCAGGAGATAGCAGGAATATTGGGAGCATTTCAGGACGCCTCAGGTTTGGGGATTAATTAGGTTAAGTCGTTGATCTTTCAGCAGGAAGAGCATTGCCCCTCAACAGATTACTGTTGGAAACCACCCACTGCGATAGGAGCCCCGCATGTTTAAATTTAATAGATGCCAACCTTACAAGAGCCGTCTCCTCCCGGCGCCCTCGTGACCTCCTTGTGCACCCTTCCACTTACTGCCCAAGGAGGGGTGTTGCTGTCTAAAATGGTCATTCTCCCTCACCTTTTGTACTTCTTCCACAACTTACAGGTCCATATCCCATGATCTACCTTCCATGTCCTACATGCAATGTTGGGGAGATTCATGTGGAACCGAGGCTGCCGCAGAGTGGCATTGAGTACATTACAGCTGCTGGTTGACAGAGGATGAGCTCGCAGTGTTGAGTCTTATTACAGAGAGGCGCAGTTACAGTGGCAGCGTGATGGGAAGCAGCTCTCTGGACTAGGGTGGTCATCGGTGTCCGATGAACAGACACTGATCTGTAGACTGTTGATACCGCATACGGGCCCTCCTTCTGAGACTAATGGTCTTCTGCGCATTGCATGAGACAGCTGTCGCAGGAGACTGCGCCTTATGCTGGATATCATCACATGGTTCACCAGGGCCTTGGCCCACACCACCCGGGACCCTTTGTACTCACTGTGCAGGAGTTGGGAGCAAGGTGTGGGGCGGAATCTTACCCCCAGGGAAAGGGGCAGTGTGTCACAGTACCACTGTGAGTTGTCCCATAATGCTAAATGTCAATATATCCAGCATAACAGTCTCCACAGGGCCTACCTCATCCCGGCGAGCCTTCATAGAATGTTTGGGTCCTCATCCCACTGCCCCCAGTGCCGAGCACCCAACGCAGACGTGGCACATTTGTTTTGAGGTTGTCCAATAGCCGCAGCATTGAGGGGGGAAGTCACAGAGGCACTTTTGGAAGTCACTGGTCCCACTGGCATTTTGACCTTTGATGGTGTATTGCTCGGCCCCTTCAAGCAGAAGAAATCCCAGTGGGCAACCAATTGATTCTTAGGTTTGGCATTAGTAATAGTTTGCCACTTAATAGCTATGTACTGGAAGGCGCCACACTTCCGAACCTAAAACACTAGTGAGCATTGTCCTTAAAATGTGTCAAGGCTGAGGCTGCAGCGTTGAGGTGGGATTGGTGGAGGGCTGCACAGGAGTCCCATCATGGCCTCATGGGATGCTATGCGCAGTTAATTGGTGGGCCAAGACAGTTGGGCTGCTAAAGGCTGTTATAGGGATCCCACTGGTAACCACGCCCTCCCCGTGCAATTGTCCTTCACTATGCACTGTTTGTGGCCCACACATCGGTTTGGAGGGATTGTAAGTTGTCATTACCCACTGAGGGGGCTACCGCTCTGAAGACAGGGGCAACACTCCTGGGGATAAACATATTACTGTAATTAGAAATATACCCTTGCAGGGTACTACACTGTAGAAGGCTGGCCTGGCTTGTAGTGGGTACCAGAGGTACTTACACCTTGTGCCAGGTCCAGTTATCCCTTATTAGTGTAGAGGAGGTGTTTCTAGCAGCTTAGACTAATAGAAGGTAGCTTGGTAAAGCAGCTTAGGCTGAACTAGGAGACATGTAAAGCTCCTACTATACCACCGGTGTCATATGCACAATATCATAAGAAAACACAATACACAGAAGTACTAAAAATAAAGGTATTTTATTTATATGACAATATGCCAAAAGTATCTCAGTGAGTACCCTCAGTATGAGGATAAGTTATATACACAAGATATATGTACACAAACCAAACTTAGGTAAGTAACAGCAAGAAAAGTAATGCAAACAGTGTAGAATTCTAATAGATTGCAATAGGAGCACATAGGTATAGGGGCAACACAAACCATATACTCCAAAATTGGAATGCAAACCACGAATGTACTCCAAACCTATGTGAGCTTGCAGAGGGTCGCTGGGACTGTAAGAAAACAGTGAGGGTTAGAAAAATAGCCCACCCCAAGACCCTGTAAGGTAGGTTAAAATGCACCTACAACCCCCAGAGAGCACAGAAGTCGTGATAGGGGGATTCTGCAAGGAAGACCAACACCAGCAATGCAACAACAGTGGATTTCCAGACATGAGAACCTGTAAGACAAGGGGACCAAGTCCAAGAGTTGCGACAGTGTCGAGAGTGGGCAGATGCCCAGGAAATGCCACCTGAGGGTGCAAGGAAGCTGCCACCGGATGGAAGAAGCTTTTTGTTCTGCAAGAACGAACAGGACTAGGAACTTACCCTTTGGAGGATGGATGTCCAACGTCGTGAAGAAGCTTGCAAAGATGTTCAGACGTAGAAAGACCGCAAACAAGCCTTGCTAGCTGCAAGGGTCGCGGTTAGGGTTTTTGGATGCTGCTGTGTGTAGGAGGCTGGACTGGCTTGTAGTGAGTACCAAGGGGTACTTACACCTTGCACCAGGCCCAGGTATCCCTTATTAGTGTATAGGATGTCTAGCAGCTTAGGCTGATAGATAATGGTAGCTTAGCAGAGCAGCTTAGGCTGAACTAGGAGACGAGTGAAGCTCCTACAGTACCACTAGTGTCACTTGCACAATATCATAAGAAAACACAATACACAGATATACTAAAAATAAAGGTACTTTATTTTTATGACAATATGCCAAAGTATCTCAGTGAGTACCCTCACTATGAGGATAGCAAATATACACAAGATATATGTACACAATACCAAAAATATGCAGTATAGTCTTAGAAAACAGTGCAAACAATGTATAGTTACAATAGGATGCAATGGGGACACATAGGGATAGGGGCAACACAAACCATATACTCCAAAAGTGGAATGCGAACCACGAATGGACCCCAAACCTATGTGACCTTGTAGAGGGTCGCTGGGACTGTAAGAAAACAGTGAGGGTTAGAAAAATAGCCCACCCCAAGACCCTGAAAAGTGAGTGCAAAGTGCACTAAAGTTCCCCAAAGAGCACAGAAGTCGTGATAAGGGAATTCTGCAGGAAAGACACAAACCAGTAATGCAACAACAATGGATTTCCAAACGAGGGTACCTGTGGAACAATGGGACCAAGTCCAAAAGTCACAAGCAAGTCGGAGATGGGCAGATGCCCAGGAAATGCCAGCTGTGGGTGCAAAGAATCTGCTACTAGGCAGTAGAAGCTGAGGATTCTTCAGGAACGACACAGGCTAGAAACTTCCTCTTTGGAGGATGGATGTCCCACGTCGTGGAGAGTCGTGCATAAGTGTTTTCCCGCCGAAAGACGCCAACAAGCCTTGCTAGCTGCAAATCGTGCAGTTAGGGTTTTTGGATGCTGCTGTGGCCCAGGAGGGACCAGGATGTCGCCAATTGCGTCAGGGGACAGAGGGGGCGCCCAGCAAGACAAGGAGCCCTCTCAGAAGGAGGCAGCACCCACAGAAGTGCCGGAATAGGCACTACGAAGAAGAGTGAAACGGTGCTCACCCGAAGTTGCACAAAGGAGTCCCACGCCGCCGGAGGACAACTTAGAAAGTCGTGCAATGCAGGTTAGAGTGCCGTGGACCCAGGCTTGGCTGTGCACAAAGGATTTCCGCCGGAAGTGCACAGAGGCCGGAGTAGCTGCAAAAGTCGCGGTTCCCAGCAATGCAGTCTGGCGTGGGGAGGCAAGGACTTACCTCCATCAAACTTAGACTGAAGAGTCACTGGACTGTGAGGGTCACTTGGACAGTGTTTCTGGATTCGAGGGACTTCGCTCGTCGTGCTGAGAGGAGACCCAAGGGACCGGTGATGCAGCTTTTTGGTGCCTGCGGTTGCAGGGGGAAGATTCCGTCAACCCACGGGAGATTTCTTCGCAGCTTCTGATGCAGAGAGGAGGCAGACTACCCCCACAGGATGCACCACCAGGAAAACAGTCGAGAAGGCGGCAGGATCAGCGTTACAAGGTCGCAATAGTCGTCTTTGCTACTTTGTTGCAGTTTTGCAGGCTTCCAGCGCGGTCAGCAGTCGATTCCTTGGCAGAAGGTGAAGAGAGAGATGCAGAGGAACTCTGATGAGCTCTTGCATTCGTTATCTAAGGAATTCCCCAAAGCAGAGACCCTAAATAGCCAGAAAAGAGGGTTTGGCTACTTAGGAGAGAGGATAGGCTAGCAACACCTAAAGGAGCCTATCAGAAGGAGTCTCTGACGTCACCTGCTGGCACTGGCCACTCAGAGCAGTCCAGTGTGCCAGCAGCACCTCTGTTTCCCAGATGGCAGAGGTCTGGAGCACACTGGAGGAGCTCTGGGCACCTCCCAGGGGAGGTGCAGGTCAGGGGAGTGGTCACTCCCCATTCCTTTGTCCAGTTTCGCGCCAGAGCAGGGCTGAGGGGTCCCTGAACCGGTGTAGACTGGTTTATGCAGAAATGGGCACCATCTGTGCCCATGAAAGCATTTCCAGAGACTGGGGGAGGCTACTCCTCCCCTGCCTTAACACCTTTTTCCAAAGGGAGAGGATGTAACACCCTCTCTCTGAGGAAGTCCTTTGTTCTGCCATCCTGGGCCAAGCCTGGCTGGACCCCAGGAGGGCAGAAGCCTGTCTGAGGGGTTGGCAGCAGCAGCAGCTGCAGTGAAACCCCTGAAAAGGCAGTTTTGGCAGTACCAGGGTCTGTGCTACAGACCCGTGGGATCATGGGATTGTGCAAACTATGCCAGGATGGCATAGAGGGGGCAATTCCATGATCATAGACATGTTACATGGCCATATTCTGAGTTACCATTGTGAAGCTACACGTAGGTAGTGACCTATGTGTAGTGCACGCGTGTAATGGTGTCCCCGCACTCACAAAGTCCGGGGAATTTGCCCTGAACAATGTGGGGGCAACTTGGCTAGTGCCAGGGTGCCCACACACTAAGTAACTTTGCACCTAACCTTTACCAGGTAAAGGTTAGACATATAGGTGACTTATAAGTTACTTAAGTGCAGTGGTAAATGGCTGTGAAATAATGTGGACGTTATTTCACTCAGGCTGCAGTGGCAGGCCTGTGCAAGAATTGTCAGAGCTCCCTATGGGTGGCAAAAGAAATGCTGCAGCCCATAGGGATCTCCTGGAACCCCAATACCCTGGGTACCTCAGTACCATATACTAGGCAATTATAAGGGTGTTCCAGTATGCCAATGTGAATTGGTGAAATTGGTCACTAGCCTGTTAGTGACAATTTGGAAATAAATGAGAGAGCATAACCACTGAGGTTCTGGATAGCAGAGCCTTAGTGAGACAGTTAGTCATAACACAGGTAACACATTCAGGCACACTTATGAGCACTGGGGCCCTGGCTGGCAGGGTCCCAGTGACACATACAACTAAAACAACATATATACAGTGAAAAATGGGGGTAACATGCCAGGCAAGAGGGTACTTTCCTACACTGTGGCCCAGGAGGGACCAGGATGTCGCCACTTGGATGAGGAGACAGAGGGGGCGCCCAGCAGGTCAGGGAGCCCTCACAGAAGCAGGCAGCATCCGCAGAAGTACCGGATCAGGCACTTAGAAGAGGAGTGAACCGGAGTCCACCCGAAGTCAGAAAAGGGAGTCCCATGACGCCAGAGGACAACTCAGAAGGTTGTGCACTGCAGGTTAGAGTGTCGGGGACCCAGGCTTGGCTGTGCACGAAGGAAATCCTGGAAGAGTGCACAGGAGCCGGAGCAGCTGCAAATCATGCGGTACCCAACAATGCAGTCTAGCGTGGAGAGGCAAGGACTTACCTCCAGCAAACTTGGACTGAAGAGTCTCTGTACTGTGGGAGTCACTTGGACAGAGTTGCTGAGTTCCAGGGACCACGCTCGTCATGCTGAGAGGGGACCCAGAGGACGGGTGATGCAGTCTTTTGTTGCCTGCGGTTGCAGGGAGAAGATTCCGTCGAACCACGGGAGATTTCTTCAGAGCTCCTGGTGCAAGAACGAGGCAGGCTACCCCCGAGCATGCACCACCAGGAAACAGGCGAGAAAGGCAGCATGATGAAGCGATACAAGGTTTACAGTAGTCGTCTTTGCTACTTTTTGCAGTTTTGCTGGCGTCCTGAGCAGTCAGCGGTCGATCATTTTGCTGAAGGTGAAGAGGGAGATGCAGAGGAACTCTGGTGAGCTCTTGCATTCGGTATCTGAAGAATTCCCCAAAGCAGAGACCCTAAATAGCCAGAAAAGGAGGTTTGGCTACCTAGGAAGGAGGATAGGCTAGTAACACAGGTAAGAGCCTATCAGAAGGAGTCTCTGACGTCACCTGCTGGCCCTGGCCACTCAGAGCAGTCCAGTGTGCCAGCACACCTCTGAATCCAAGATGCCAGAGGTCTGGGGCACGCTGGAGGAGCTCTGGGCACCTCCCCTGGGAGGTGCAGGTCAGGGGAGTGGTCACTCCCCTTTCCTTTGTCCAGTTTCGCGCCAGAGCAGGGCTGGGGGATCCCTGAACCGGTGTAGACTGGCTTATGCAGAGATGGGCACCATCTGTGCCCATCAAAGCATTTCCAGAGGCTGGGGGAGGCTACTCCTCCCCAGCCCTGACACCTTTTTCCAAAGGGAGAGGGTGTAACACCCTCTCTCTGAGGAAGTCCTTTGTTCTGCCTTCCTGGGCCAAGCCTGGCTGGACCCCAGGAGGGCAGAAACCTGTCTGAGGGGTTGGCAGCAGCTGCAGTGAAACCCCGGGAAAGACAGTTTGGCAGTATCCGGGTCTGTGCTAGAGTCTCTGGGATCATGGAATTGTCTCCCCAATGCCAGAATGGCATTTGGGTGACAATTCCATGATCTTAGACATGTTACATGGCCATGTTCGGAGTTACCATTGTGACGCCATACATAGGTAGTGACCTATGTATAGTGCACGCATGTAATGGTGTCCCACACTCACAAAGTCTGGGGAATTTGCCCTGAACGATGTTGGGGCACCTTGGCTAGTGCCAGGGTGCCCTCACACTAAGTAACTTTGCACCCAACCTTCACCAGGTGAAGGCTAGACATATAGGTGACTTATAAGTTACTTAAGTGCAGTGGTAAATGGCTGTGAAATAACGTGGACGTTATTTCACTCAGGCTGCACTGGCAGGCCTGTGTAAGATTTGTCAGATCTCCCTATGGGTGCCAAAAGAAATGCTGCAGCCCATAGGGATCTCCTGGAACCCCAATACCCTGGGTACCTCAGTACCATGTACTAGGGAATTATAAGGGTGTTCCAGTATACCAATGTGAATTGGTGAAATTGGTCACTAGCTTGTTAGTGACAATTTGGAAAGCAGAGAGAGCATAACCACTGAGGTTCTGGTTAGCAGAGCCTTAGTGAGACAGTTAGGCATCACACAGGGAACACATACATATAGGCCACAAACTTATGAGCATTGGGGTCCTGGCTAGCAGGATCCCAGTGACACATAACAACCACACTTACAACATAGGGTTTTAACTATGAGCACAGGGCCCTGGCTAGCAGGATCCCAGTGAGACAGTGAAAACACCCTGACATATACTCACAAACAGGCCAAAAGTGGGGATAACAAGGCTAGAAAGAGGCTACTTTCTCACAACAGTGAGCAGCCCCGCACGCACTGATAGGCTCTGTGGGCTGTGAGCAAGATTTAAGGTGCAGGAGCTGATTGAAGCTGTAAACCAGAGTGAAGGGCACTGGAAACCCTTGCAAACCATGTGGCATGTGGGATCGAGGAGCGAGCGGGCCAGCAGCCACCGAGAAGCAGAGCAACCCATCACAGCGGTGCGGACCGAGGCCCAGCAAACAGCTGGTCTTTTCCAGCAGGGGCAATGGAGTACATCAAAGGTGCAAGACTCAGTTAAAGGCACAGCGGAGCAGGGGGCGCAAGGACTGTTAAAGGGGCAGTCATTGCATGAACAGTAAATGCAAAAAGATGATCTTGGCCCTGTTTAGAAAGAAACTAAAAACGAGTTAGAGCTATTGGAGTTGTAAATTCCTAACTGGACTTTTCTTGCCACGTAAATTGAAAATTAAAAGTAAAACAGTTTCAAATAAGCGAGCTGATGGCTGTCATAAGCATTAGCGTGAAGAAGACACACGGAAGGAAAAACAAGCATTGGAATGCAATAGTCTTGTGTTTGACGTGTGACAAACGCAGTATTAGTACACACAATGTTGATGAAATCAGTGAGCCCTAGCATCCTGTACCAAAGGAAAACAGTCATAAATGAAGCAGATACAATTCAGGTTCGTCAAGCAATAATGACAGAAAGATGGCAGTCCGCCAACCGCCAGCACGTAAACGTCACCGCGCTCCCACGATCAAAGCAAAAAACAAAGGAGGGACAAACTAATAAGCCCTTGCATGAAGCATTCACAAACTATACGCCCATTTAAGGGTTACGTCTGTGCTTACCTCAGAACCAGAGCTCCAACAGGAATCAAGAGAAATTGTATTTAAAGAGAGTTCTTAATAATATTCTAAAACAAGAAACAGACCTTCCTTTGAATGCACAGCAAATGTGAGGAGATAAGAACGAGATTTAAAGCCCTTTTTACAGTGGAGCTCTGTAAACCACGAGGCCTTGAGTCCTCATCTCAAGGGATTCCAGATTAAATAAAGAAAAAAAGACGAGACTGTGTTTTACAGTGACCTTTATAAACTATGCACAACAAACAGAATCATGTTTAAAGAAGAGAAAGAGCGAGAGCGATCTGTCCTTGGAAAAGCCCCCCCCTGCTGTTGATTTTGTTTGCAGAGGGAGCTGGTGGGGAGGAGGGGCTGATTATACACCCACAGTGTAAGACAAACAGGCCAATACTGAAAGAAAAAGTCCCCTTCAGAAGAGATAAACAGGACATTGCGTAATTACACAGTAGTCTGTGCTGCTCCCAAAGTGAAAAAAGGAAGGACTAAGAGGCAAAACTGACCACTAGCAAACAAGGATTTTTGAAGTACACTGCAACTAACAAATCAAATAGCTTTTCTTCACAGTATAAGTATACTAAAAGTACACAACACATCAAACGCTAACGCTCAACCTAAAAATGGTTCGAAAAAGAGAGGACACACAGGGTGATTGGCCATTTGCTCCACTCCAGTGCACAACCTCATCCAATCGTAGCCTGACGTTTCAACAATCAGAACAGGGACCTAATACTACAAGTGGCCCAAACCTTTGGACCATGAAAAGACACATGGTCAGTGTTTGCCCTGATTATACTACTGAAATCCAGCACCAGCGCTCAAACTGTACAGAGATTTCAAAAACAACTTTGTTCACTGGACCTTCAACACACCCTAATGTATCTGACCAAATCATGGGTCATGGAAAATGGCAAATCCCTATTTTAACTACACCTGCGGCTGCATGGGAATGGTTATAGACAAAAGGGATCCATATACTGCTCATGCAGGGGACAGAAGGTAGGCTGTGGGAACAGCACTCTCCTCAGAAGCGCTGCCTGAGGAGGCTCAGGGGTTGCCATCCGATGGAGTAGGTGGCAGTGGGAAGGGTGCAGATGTTGGCAATTTTTGCAGGCAAACGTCCACCCTGGGTAGGGCTGGGTATCTCCCTTGTACGAGGACACTTCTGACACTGTTGACAGACAACTGTTGTATAGCTATTTCAGTAATGTTTTTGAGGCACGTTATTTTAACAACTAGGCCTGCAGCTTCTGCACTTTAGCCCAGTTACATTTAATTCAGCTTCATTTTATTATTTTAGCATAGGCCACATTTGCCATAATGTTTTATTTTTTAATCTAGTTGTTCTTTCGCCTAGGAAAGCATTGCATTTTTAGCAAGACGTTCTTTTCACTTTGTGCTTTCCTCAAGGCTGCAGCAAGATAGAGTTGCCGGCAAAGTGGTACACTGCACCTCCATCATTCACAGAAACATACACATTCTTACGTGGGGACATTTTCTCAGAACATCAGCTGTTTTGTCATAAAAACACTTCTCTGTACCACACACATTGGGGGGAGATTCCAGCCAGATGACCACGACTGCTGATTGCCTTTGCTACAGCTGCTTGCTTAGAGGACCAGACCCCTGGCTTACATGAGGGTGGTATTTTTCAAGACAACTGGCTTCCCTGCTCAGGTATGGGGGATGATATCTTCCCAGGGGGGAAACCTGAAGGGCGGATTACAGCTTATTATGCTGTGCTCTAACGTAGTTTAGGTAGGAACCACATATATTACGCATAGTGACAGTATGGTGGGACTTTTCCTGTGTTTCACTCTCCTCATCGCCATTTTGCTCCTATTGTGTTTTATCATCCTATTTATTGCAATTCATGCCATTTTATCTAAGGTGCAGCTAATTCAATAAACCTTATTGAACCATTCTCTGCCTCTATTTGTCTTTGCATGTGTGAGACTAATGTAACTGAGAGAAAAGGATGAGATCCGATTCACCGCGATTTCCCTGAGAAGTCATTCCTGTCATGCACCCGGTTGCCACAAATCACCCCTGCTCTTGGGTGAGGTGAGGATCTGCTAGTTGGACGGAAATTCGGATTAGGCTGACAGTGTCACATGTAGTGGGATTGGACTCAGTTCCCCACAGGTCAGGTGATTCTGCCACCCAAATTCATTAGCCTCATTAGGATAATTAGAGCCTAGGCAACACATCTTGCTACTGAGCACAGGGCACAGCACACATATATTCACATAACAGGTCTGTGGGAGCTCTGGACTGCTGGGACTTGTGCAAACATGAAAGTGATAACAGCTGATGGAGGGTCCTTGAGATATGGCCCAAACTTGAGTGGTCTCGCTTGCTGTCCACCCCTCCTCCATCATATAGATGGAGGAGTGAAGATCTCAATGTTTGCACATTTTAGGTTGGTCATACTGGAGGAAGCCAATTGAGTGCTGCATGTATGTGTGTGGGAGGGCGGGGGGCTAGGTCAGTCATTGTTTATACATTGAACCTGCTTGTTAACTTTAACAAACAGTACCATCCAGTTGTTGGGTCTCCACATGGCTTCCTACCAGCTTAGGGTTGGGCTACACATGCACTTTTTGTGATTTGGAGGGAACC
Source organism: Pleurodeles waltl (assembly GCF_031143425.1). Taxonomy (NCBI): domain Eukaryota; kingdom Metazoa; phylum Chordata; class Amphibia; order Caudata; family Salamandridae; genus Pleurodeles; species Pleurodeles waltl. The sequence continues at coordinate 1,174,262,911 of NC_090439.1, forward strand.
TGGCTGATCCATGGAGGTACAATACAATGTTTTGACTTAAAATGTCCGAGGGATGGCTACCCCCTGGAAGAGATAGGACGTACACATTTAGTTAAAACTCCGGTACACACACTTTGCCTGTGTACAAGAAACGCACCTTACGGGACCAGAGCTTAGGAACGTAGCTACATGATTAAGGGGACAAACACAGGAGCACATATTCCACCTACGCTTGGGTAGTGCTGGTATGGGTTGCCCCTGGGGTCCCTTACATAGTGCAATGCACCCATCCAAAGGGCCTATATGCTGTGGTTGAGGTATGGCCAACACATGCAGCAAATTCAGTTCTTTGATGCTCTGACCCTGACTTTGCTCCAATACTCATTGGTCCCTTAGTCTGGGGAGCTGAGGAGACTTCACTTGTGTGGGGGATGCTAACCACTCGGTGCCGCCTCTTCTGGGGTAACTGGAGTCACGATTGCAAGTATTTTGAGGGCTAGCAAGAGGACATGCAGTTGGTCGGCAATTGGAGGCACATGTACTATGAGAACTGAGAGAACACCAGCCTGGACTACTGGCTCTGCACTTAAAACGTGTGCCAGAGGACACAGAGTACCTGGAGTGCATCTCATCAGACCACAACCCCTTAAGACTGACAGTACCTTGAGGCGGGAGAGGCATGAGGGTCCCCACTTGGAGATTACGAGCAAACGCACAGAGAAATACCCCCATTTGTGAACTAATATGACACATAAACATAAATATGTCACTGAAAATGAGGGAACAATTGAGTGAAAGGTTTTTTACATTGTTTAATGGGACACTATATCAAGACCTCTTGAGACGCATGTCACATGTCATGTTTGGAGTTGCATGAAGATGAATGTGAGATAAAGCGGGCCGAGCAGCAGGTCGTGGACTCCCAGATGCTGTGGAAGCCCTGACAGGCTTACGCAAGAGCACTCAGAACTGTGGCATAGGGTGTGTTGTTAATCCTACATTTAGATTGAGGTCCATCAACATGCCCAAGGGGACAAAGCGGGCAGGGTTCTTGCCTAATTGTTGAACTCGGAGGACACCAGCGATCCAATTGGCACAGTTAGAGGACTTAATACACTGGTGGACTGAACTTGGAGACTATTTGCAAAGCATACACTGAGTAATGCTGCAGGCTTTACGGTGCACAAGGGACACTGACCTTGACCGACTGCATGAATATGTGCATGCGATTCCCACCCCTGTGATAGGTTTGCTCAGTCGCCATGAACTAGACAAACCTTTGCGAATTGAAAAAGTGAGTGCTGCAGTCTCACAGATGGATCGGAACAAGACGCCTGGACTGGATGGGCCACGAGTGGAGTTCTCTGTTACACAAAGGAGACCTCTGGCTAACAAAGTGCTGTCTAAATATAAGGCTGCCTGGAGTAGGGGGAACTGCTGCACGCCCATGAGAGAAGCATTGATCCTGGTACTCCACTTTGTCACTCCTAAGCCAGGATTACAAAATCCTGAACGGCATCCTAGTTCGACTTCTGCCGCTATTGCTGTACCTGATTCACTCAGACCAAAATGACTTCATCCCTGTGTGCAACACCTTCATGAACATGCGGAAACTGTTTGCCTTAATGGACGCAGAGGGACTTGAGAGGGGCGTAGACGTGCTCAAGAAAGCATTTGATACACTAAGCTGGTCATGCCATAAATGGCATTGGAAAAGCTGGGGCTGGGACCGAGGTTTCTGCAGTGTGTACAGCTTCTGTACACAACACCTTTGGCTGGGGTAGGCATTGGTTATGCAATCATGGAGGAATTCGAACCTGGCAGGATCCTCCCCTCTTTCACACAATATTTGCCCTGGTGATGGAGCCAATGGTGTACGTGTTGCGTCAGGAAGCCCCAGCTTTAGGCATCTCTTTCGGGGGTGAGGTACATGTGATCATATAGTATGTGGATGACACTCTGATGTACAGTCTCATTCCCTGTGTGTCACTCGCTAGGCTAATAGAGTTCGACAGATTCTGTGTCCACTCTGGACTAAAAGTCAATTGGTCCAAGTCCTGCCGTTTTCCACTCATTAAGCAGGTGACCCCGGAGGGGGCCGCCCTTCCTAGCGTTACGCTGACATGTGAAGCGACACATTTAAATACTTAGGGGGGAATGCATATTGTGAGGACCTAGTGAGGGGGAGTCTAGGGAGGGTGCTCACTGAGACAAAGCCCTCAATACCAGTTTGGAGAGCCCTCCCATTGTCCCCAGCAGGCCGAGTAGCCACAGCCAAAATGTAGATCCTTCCAAGACTGATCCACCTGTTCTCTACAATCCCAGTGATACTGAAAAAACCTTTCTTTGCCGACCTATACTCAGTGCTCTCAGACCTCACCTGAGGTGGCTAACCTGAAGAGATCTGCACTCCACAAGACTCAGCTCCCACTTGTTGGGGGAGGCCTGGGCGTCCGGAATCATGAGTGGTATTATGCAGCAGCACAGCTACAGTGGCCAATGAAGTGGCATGGAGAAGGAAGTGGGCCGGAGGGAAGGGCACTAGTGCACGCCCTGGCACACAACTGGATTGTTGAGTGGCTGTTGGTGCCCAAGCCACCAGATGCAGGACAGGAGGGTACTACAGAGCTGCTTAGACTTGCTGCACCATATACCTACTGGCGAAAGGTGTCCGTGAATCTATGCTGCACAGTTACCATTTGTAGGCACTTCCAGAAGTTAGAAAGGTTTCCACAACATTTGACAGTCAGCAATGGACACAGGCTGGGATCATGCAGGTGGAGGACCCGACCTTGAAAGAGAAATTCGGAATAGGACCCGGTCAATTTGTGATGCATGGCTCACTGATGCACAGTCAAAGCCACCAGCAAACACTACGCTACAATGCCTGCCAATACCCAGTAGTGGGTGTAAAGCTGTAATGGTGCTCTACACTGCCCTCCAGCCACAACTGATGAGCCCCTGTGAGAACGATATGGGCACAATGCCTTAAAAATGAGATCTCAGACAAACAATAGGTCTCAACAAAGGCATACACCAACCAGGTCTCACGCAACTCCAGACTCAAGCTCATACAGCTCAGCTCCTTACATTAAACGTACTTGTCCCTGAGGTGAATCACTCGAATGTTCTCAGGCTTAACGTCTCAGTGCCCCAGGTGTGGCACACCTGGAGTGCATTTCTTCCACATGCATGGGAGTGCCTGGAAATAGCAAAAGCCTGGCAAGCAGTGCTAACAAACTTGGCAGAACTGGTGGGAAAGGACGTGACCCCCACCTTGGACTCTGCAATCTGGGGTGGATGTCCAGGTCCAAAACAATAACTGGAGTGCAGGATGATTGATTTGGTTTTGACGCTATAGCCATGGCCTGAAAGCCGTCAGAGCCCCAATTAATGGCGATCTGGTGCAAGAATGTACCAAAAAGGGAAGAAGGCAAAGCAATCTACAGTGCATGGAATTTGTTGCCAGACTGGGCAAGCGATAGGGATAATGGGCTGGAATGCATACGTTACTAAGTGGGTTCTGATGATAGACCACCTTAAGCCCTGCACCAGGGACTAATGTCCATATCCAGGACCCGATGTCCCTCTCAGGGACTGATGTGGGGGCAGCAGAAGCTGACGGAGGAAGTGAGCAGAACATTAACCACGTGGGCTGGCTAACCTGCAGTGTTGCTGCCTTGGAAGGGTCCACAGTGGTTTCACTGCTATGGATCAGTATGGGCCCTACACAGTGGGGTGGTGGAATGGGAGATTAGTGTGGGCATTCCCATGCATCCACCCATGGATTCTGGTGCATTCCCAGATTTACTAAAGGAGGTAAACCTTGGAATTTGTCAAAGTCCTACACCATCCTAACAGGGTTGCAAGGAGGAGACATATGTTTCTTTCTCCTTGTCAGTTCCTCTTTCAACAAGTGCTGCATTCTGCAGCGCACGTAGAAAGACAAAATGCCTCTGGGCATTGTTTTTGTGCAGAAAGGTGGCCCTTTGGGCCTCATTTAGTGGTTCGTGGGCTGACATCCAATCCGCCATATTAAAAGTTCCATAGGATATAATGGAATTGTAATACTGTGCTCAGGATATCCTTCACGTTTGTGGCAGAGTAACCCTGTCTGACAAACTCTAAACCAGCCCCCTTGTCCCTGTATTGAGATCATTGTCCACAGCTCATGCTGGGGCTCTGCAGCCTTTGTGCAACGCTTGAGAAATTCAGTCAAGCTGAAACCAGTGCCCAGCGACCAAGTGCAGACTGTGAGAAAGTAGCCTCTTTCTAGCCTTGTTACCCCCACTTTTGGCCTGTTTGTGAGTGTATGTCAGGGTGTTTTCACTGTCTCACTGGGATCCTGCTAGCCAGGGCCCAGTGCTCATAGTGAAAACCCTATGGTTTCAGTATGTTTGTTATGTGTCACTGCGACCCTGCTAGCCAGGACCCCAGTGCTCATAAGTTTGTGACCTATATGTATGTGTTCCCTGTGTGATGCCTAACTGTCTCACTGAGGCTCTGCTAACCAGAACCTCAGTGGTTATGCTCTCTCATTTCTTCCCAAATTGTCACTAACAGGCTAGTGACCAATTTCACCAATTCACATTGGCATACTGGAACACCCTTATAATCCCCTAGTATATGGTACTGAGGTACCCAGGGTATTGGGGTTCCAGGAGATCCCTATGGGCTGCAGCATTTCTTTTGCCACCCATAGGGAGCTCTGACAATTCTTACACAGGCCTGCCACTGCAGCCTGAGTGAAATAATGCACACATTATTTCACAGCCATTTTCACTGTACTTATGTAACTTTAAGTCACCTATATGTCTAACCTTTACCTGGTAAAGGTTAGGTGCAAAGTTACTTAGTGTGTTGGCACCCTGGCACTAGCCAAGGTGCTCCCACATAGTTCAGGGCAAATTCCCCGGACTTTGTGAGTGCGGGGACACCATTACACGCGTGCACTACACATAGGTCACTACCTATGTGTAGCTTCACAATGGTAACTCCGAATATGGCCATGTAACATGTCTAAGATCATGGAATTGCCCCCTCTATGCCATCCTGACATTCTTGGCACAATCCCATGATCCCACGGGTCTGTAGCACAGACCATGGTACTGCCAAACTGCCTTTTCAGGGGTTTCACTGCAGCTGCTGCTGCTGCCAACCCCTCAGACAGGTTTCTGCCCTCCTGGGGTCCAGCCAGTCTTGGCCCAGGAAGGCAGAACAAAGGACTTCCTCAGAGAGAGGGTGTTACACCCTCTCCCTTTGGAAAAAGGTGTTAAGGCAGGGGAGGAGTAGCCTCCCCCAGCCTCTGGAAATGCTTTCATGGGCACAGATGGTGCCCATTTCTGCATAAGCCAGTCCATACCGGTTCAGGGACCCCTCAGCCCTGCTCTGGCGCGAAACTGGACAAAGGAAAGGGGAGTGACCACTCCCCTGACCTGCACCTCCCCTGGGAGGTGCCCAGAGCTCCTCGAGTGTGCTCCAGACCTCTGCCATCTTGGAAACAGAGGTGCTGCTGGCACACTGGATTGCTCTGAGTGGCCAGGGCCATCAGGTGACGTCAGAGACTCCTTCTGATAGGCTCCTTCAGGTGTTGCTAGCCTATCCTCTCTCCTAAGTAGCCAAACCCTCTTTTCTGGCTATTTAGGGTCTCTGCTTTGGGGAATTCCTTAGATAACGAATGCAAGAGCTCATCAGAGTTCCTCTGCATCTCTCTCTTCACCTTCTGCCAAGGAATCGACTGCTGACCGCGCTGGAAGCCTGCAAAACTGCAACAAAGTAGCAAAGACGACTACTGCAACTCTGTAACGCTGATCCTGCCGCCTTCTCGACTGTTTTCCTGGTGGTGCATGCTGTGGGGGTAGTCTGCCTCCTCTCTGCACTAGAAGCTCCGAAGAAATCTCCCGTGGGTCGACGGAATCTTCCTCCTGCTACCGCAGGCACCAAAGAACTGCATCACCGGTCCCCTGGGTCTCCTCTCAGCACGACGAGCGAGGTCCCTTGAATCCAGCAACTCTGTCCAAGTGACTCCCACAGTCCAGTGACTCTTCAGTCCAAGTTTGGTGGAGGTAAGTCCTTGCCTCCCCACGCCAGACTGCATTGCTAGGAACCGCGTCTTTTGCAGCTACTCCGGCCTCTGTGCACTTCCGGTGGAAATCCTTTGTGCACAGCCAAGCGTGGGTCCACTGCACTCTAACCTGCATTGCACGACTTTCTAAGTTGTCCTCCGGCGGCGTGGGACTCCTTTGTGCAACTTCGGGTGAGCACCATTTCACTCCTCTTCGTAGTGCCAGTTCCGGCACTTCTGCGGGTGCTGCCTGCTTTTGAGAGGGCTCCTTGTCCTGCTGGACGCCCCCTCTGTCCCCTAACGCAATTGGCGACATCCTGGTGCCTCCTGGGCCACAGCAGCATCCAAAAACCCAACCGCATGATTTGCAGTTGCAAGGCTTGTTGGCGGTCTTTCGGCGGGAAAACACTTCTGCACGACTCTTCACGACGTGGGACATCCATCCTCCAAAGGGGAAGTTTCTAGCCCTTGTCGTTCCTGTAGAATCCTCAGCTTCTACTGTCCAGTAGCAGCTTCTTTGCACCCACAGCTGGCATTTTCCTGGGCATCTGCCCATCTCCGACTTGCTTGTGACTTTTGGACTTGGTCCCCTTGTTCCACAGGTACCCTCGTTTGGAAACCCATTGTTGTTGCATTGCTGGTATGTGTCTTTCCTGCAGAATTCCCCTATCACGACTTCTGTGCTCTTTGGGGAACTTTAGTGCACTTTGCACTCACTTTTCAGGGTCTTGGGGTGGGCTATTTATCTAACCCTCACTGTTTTCTTACAGTCCCAGCGACCCTCTACAAGGTCACATAGGTTTGGGGTCCATTCGTGGTTCGCATTCCACTTTTGGAGTATATGGTTTGTGTTGCCCCTATCCCTATGTGCTCCCATTGCATCCTATTGTAACTATACATTGTTTGCACTGTTTTCTAAGACTATACTGCATATTTTTGGTATTGTGTACATATATCTTGTGTATATTTGCTATCCTCATACTGAGGGTACTCACTGAGATACTTTGGCATATTGTCATAAAAATAAAGTACCTTTATTTTTAGTATATCTGTGTATTGTGTTTTCTTATGATATTGTGCAAGTGACACTAGTGGTACTGTAGGAGCTTCACTCGTCTCCTAGTTCAGCCTAAGCTGCTCTGCTAAGCTACCATTATCTATCAGCCTAAGCTGCTAGACACCCTATACACTAATAAGGGATACCTGGGCCTGGTGCAAGGTGTAAGTACCCCTTGGTACTCACTACAAGCCAGTCCAGCCTCCTACATTGGAAGCAGCGACGGGATAAGTACTTTGCAACTACTTACCACTTTTGTCACTGTACTTTTCATAAGAGAAAAATATACAAAACAAGTTCAGTGTATGTACACCTAACCAAAAAGTTTTGCTTTTCTCCTTTCACTTCTTTACTAAAGTGCTGAAAAGTACTTCTAAACTTTCTAAAAAGTTCTTAAAAAGTTTAAAAAGTTTTTTTCTGTCTTTCCAAAAGTTCTGAAAAACTTTTTTCTCACTTTTTCTGTCAAACACTTTCTAAAATGTCTGGCACAGGCCAAACTGTTGATCTGTCCAAACTTGCTTATGATCACCTTAGCTGGAAAGGAGCAAGGAGTCTCTGCATAGAAAGAGGTTTAAGTGTAGGGAAGAATCCCCCTAGAGAACTGTTGGTTAACATGCTTGTTGAACAGGATAAGGCCAGAGGTGGCACTTCTGTTGAAAAGTTAGCTGATGGTTCCCAATCTGATCCTGGGGCACCCCTAGCAAAAGATTTAGAAGGGAAACTTCCTATCCTGCCCATTAGCAGACAACCTAGCATAGTTGGTACTGATGTTGAGTCACATCATACAGATAGTGTGGTCTCACATCACAGTAAGAGTATTCCTTCTCATCATAGTAGAAGTGCTGTTTCTGTTAGCCAAGCTGTTAGGGTGCCATCTGTTAGGGCTAGGTCTCCTTCTGTCCATTCTCATCATACTTCTGTTTCAAGGCATGTTAACCAACAGTTCTCTAGGGGGATTCTTCCCTACACTTAAACCTCTTTCTATGCAGAGACTCCTTGCTAAGCTGCTAGACACCCTATACACTAATAAGGGATACCTGGGCCTGGTGCAAGGTGTAAGTACCCCTTGGTACTCACTACAAGCCAGTCCAGCCTCCTACACAGACACCATCTCAGTCTGTCACAACTCTGAAGTTAGCCCCTCCCCAAAGTCTCCAATTCCTATCACATTGTGTCCTGTCTCTTTAAACTGAGCACCTATTAGGAACACTGAGTAAAATAAACCACTGTGCTGGGAATTCTTTATATTCAAGGTTAAAGACATGGCAACACTCTACATAATTCACTCAACTCAATTCCAAGGTGTTCGAAATGAGAAGGGTCGCATGTCCGATTGTCTGTGAAACAATAAGATCACTTTTTATACTGATGCCGCTGTGCAGACCTGGCTCAGCCGAAATAAAATGTGCACATTTGTGTCACTAGTGTTTGCACGCGCACCGCCCCCAGGGCACTAGTGATGCATCGATGTGACATCACGGGCAGAGCTCCCCTCCCTGCCCAGCCTGACTATCTTCAGAGGGGGGTAGTAGGCAGCAGGGGGGGTCACTGAGCTGAGGCCAGGGGAGGATGGATGGGGGCGAGTTCTGTAGCCCCACAACCTATCTGACGGCCAGTGAGAGAGGGGGCATTTCACACCTGTAATGTGAGCTAACTAGGAATAAAAGAGCAGAAATAGGGGAACAGGAGGGCCCTGGAGTCTGAATTGGAACGCACCAGTTGATCTATTTTTTATGATAGAAATGTCTGAAGTACAAAGAAATAAAACACACAACCAAAGCTACTCAGATCAGGTACAAACCATCAAGTAAACAATGTATGCACACACCAGCAGGCACACAGTGTAAGAACAAACCCGCAGGCACACAGTGAAGCCACAGACCGGTAGGCATACAGGGCAGGCACACATCAGCAGGCACACAGTGTAGCCACAGACCAGCAGGCACACAGGGCAGACACACATCAGCATGCACACAGGGCAGGCACACATCAGCAGGCACACAGTGTAACCACAGACCAGCAGGCACAAACCAGCAAGCACACAATGTAACCACAGACCAGCAGACATCATAGGCCCTGGAAGTAGAGGTGGAACCTTGAAACCGGTCCCAGGATGCTTGTTTCCAGTCCAGGGAAGACCTGGCCTAGCAGTTCGGGCTGGACTGTTCCCATGGGGAACAGGGTCAAGACTGATTTGCATATGGCTGGGTCCAAACTGGAATGGCATGGGCAGCAAAAAAACTATGGACTTAGGCCCAGATCACTGTACTGGGGGTGAATGTTTGACAATGTTCAGCATTTCGTCCATCACTTGTTGTTTTTGCTTTGTCGCCCTAAGTGGGAAGGGTATGCCCAGACGTGGGTTCCGTGCTTCCCATGCCACTGGATTCAAGTTAGCCTGGCTGATGAGGGGTGAAATCCCAAAACCGGTCCCAGGATGCTTGTTTCCAGTCTAGGGAAGACCTGGCCTAGCAGTTCGGGCTGGACTGAGGGTCAAGACTGATTTGCATATGGCTGGGTCCAAACTGGAATGGCATAGGCAGCAAAAAAATGATGGATTAGGCCCAGATCACTGCACTGGGGGTGAATGTTTGACAATGTTCAGCATTCCGTTCATCACTTGTTTTTGCTTTATGCAAACCTAGGGCCTCATTTACATGAAACTGATGCATCGATGCGAATTCTGCGCACATGTTGGCTCTAAAGTGATGCGTTGCTGGAGTTGCGTTGTAAAACGGACACAACTCCAGCAATGTGTCAGAACACAGAGGAGAGGCCATTGTGAAAAGTAGTGGGTCAAGATTATACCTGGCGCATGTAAAATGTGACACAAGCCGGGCCCAAACTGACACATTGGGCCCAATGCGTCAGGTTGTAAATATGGAGCAGTGTAGAGCACTGATTGCACCCCCGCTGAATTTTAAAAAATGGGGCAGAGGTGGCGCAAGGGGCTTGTAAATGAAACCTTTAGTGGCCATTTCAATGGAAAGTGCATGTGCTGCCTATTAATGAGAGTGCACCATTCACACCAGTGCTCCACAATACCGCACGGCTGCACACCAGCCCTTGCCGCCCCTGCTGAATGGGCATGGCTCATTTGCTAACCTTGTTTTTTTGTATGCCACTTGGACTAATCACAATCCCATGGACCTCAGTGATATAGCATTAATGGCAGCACCACCACTCTGACAAATGTTCCAGCACCACTTGCAGGCATGCAGAGCAGGAGCATTACAGGAGGCACACAGTGTAGCCACAGACCATGGGCACCCAGAGCATGCACACAACAACAAGCACACATTGCAGCCATAGACCAGCAAGAACACACCAGCAGGTACAGAGTGTAGCCACAGACCAGCAGGCATACATCGGCAGGCACACATCGGCAGGCACACAGTGCAGCCAGAGACCATCAGGCATACAGTGCAGGCACACAACAGCAGGCACACTGTTCAGCCATAGATTAGCAGGCATACAGAGTAGGTACACACCAGGAGGCACATAGAGCAGCCACAGACCAGCAGGCATACACCAGCAGGCACACAGTGTAGCCACAGAGCGTGGGCATCCAGAGCATGCACACAAAACAGGCACACTGTGCAGCCATAGACCAGCAGGCATACAGAGCAGGCAAACACTAGCAGCCATGCAGTGGAGCCAGGGATCAGCAGGCACACAGTGCAGCCACAGACCAACAGGCATACAGAGCTGGCACACAACAGCAGGCACACTGTTCAGCCATAGATCAGCAACCACACACAAAGCAAGAACACACCAGCAGATACAGAGTGTAGCCAGAGACCAGCAGGCATACATAGCAGGCACACACCAGAAGGCTCACAGGACAGCCATATATCAGCAGGTATACACAGCAGGCCCATGTTGTAGCCACAGACCAGCAGGCATAAGGAGCAGGCACACACCACGAGGCACATTGTTTAACCACAGATCAGCAAATATGCAGAGGAGACACACACCTGCAGGCACACAGTGCAGCCATAGACCAGCAGGAATACAGAGCAGGCACACACCGGCAGGCACATAGTGCAGCCACAGACCAGCAGGCATACAGAGCAGGCATACACCACGAGGCACACAGTGGAGCCACAGACCAGCAGGCACCCAGTGTTGCCACAGACCATCAGGCATACAGAGCAGGCATACACCAGCAGGCACACAGAGCAGGCACATACCAACAAGGGCATACATCAGTATGTATATAGACCAGGCAATACTGTCGAAAAGGAGGAAGATGGATTGTGACTGTGGGACCCATTTCTCTATAAGCAAAATGCACATATCACTGGTTGCAGGCAGGTGCGGCTGCTTTGAGTACATATTGTAGGCACCTTGTGGTGAGTACTCTCTACAGCAACTGCTTAGATATATTTTTTCTGCATTCTGTACTGAGGAGGGTAAAGTTGAGGACCACTATGAAGTGGAGGTGTCTCCAGAACAATCTCTGCTTCCTGAACACTGGAGATTTAGTGTTTACTGTGTGTACCTCTAGGGTTGTATGGATGAATCATACCGGGTGTCCATCATTGGTTGCATGGATGGATCATACCGGGTGTACATCATTGGTTGTATGGATGGATCATACCAGGAGTCCATCAAGAGTTGCATGGATAAATCATACCAGGTGTCCATCATTAGTTGCATGGATGAATCATACCAGAAGTCCATCAAGGGTTGTATGGATGAATCATACCGGGGTGTTCATCATTGGTTGTATGGATGATTCATACCAGGAGTCCATCAAGGGTTGTATGGATGAATCATACCGGGTGTCCATCATTGGTTGTATGAATTAATCACACCGGGTGCACCTCAAGGGTTGAGTGGATGAATCATACCCTGTGTCCCTCATTGGTTTTATGGATGAATCATACCAGGAGTCCATCAAGGATTGTATGGATGAATCATACCAGGTGTCCATCACTGGTTGTGTGGATGAATCACACCAGGTGTACTTCAAGGGTTGTATAGATGAATCACACTGGATGTACCTCAAGGGTTGTATGGATGAGTGTGTTTATGGTCTCTGCATATTTCTTGAGTCTGAAGCACAGTCTGGAATTCTTGATCCCGTGATGTTATCTATGTCTTGGAGAACTCCAGAAAGTGGATCCATCTCCCGGTCACTGTGGGCAGAATACACTTTCTACTGCAGAATTGGATCATGTTAGAGATCCTTCTTCAATGTTTTTTTATTTTTTCTAGATGTGTATGATTGATTGAAATTCCCCTTGTCCTGATTACACTCTTGGATTATTTGCCTATATAGGGTCGAAGCATCAACACCCAGTATGGAGTTCATTACTGGACACTTATTCCAATAGAACATAGACTTATCCCAGAGTCTACCTTTTATTCTATATCCACTGATGTTTTCTGGTTGCACTGTTTACCAGGGTGGGCTACACCGTCTACTTCTGCGTTACACCTACCTTTGAAATCACAAAGCATTTTAAAGTATAACGAATACGGTCAGATTAATGCACTAGGCCAGTGTCACATGATTTATTGGATGAGGGGATGTTAATAAACTTCTTTTGCTGAAGTCCGTAGTCCTGTATAAATACCATGTGATGTGGACACTTAGGGCCACATTTACAAGGCAGCGCTAAGCTACTTTTTGTGGCTTAATGCCACCTTGTAAATGTGGGCCCCTCCGACAGCCTTATGCATTGGAGGGTGTTGCTGTGGGCGTCCATCACAACACCCATTGCTTTTGATGTTGCCACAGATTTATGAGAAGACGTAAATCTGTGGCAGCGCCAACAACTAATGCTACCCGAGAGATGGCGTTAGTACGGCACAACAAGGAGGAATACTTTAATTCCTCCTCGTTTTTGGCTTTTTTATGCGTGAGCAACAACAATCATTCAAAAATGACAATTTGCTACTTCTATGCATTCTGCAGCACAAATAGAAGTGCCAAATCGCCATTGTGGATTGTTTATGTGTAGGAAGGGGCATCTTCCTGCACATAAACAATCACTCCCTCACCGCAGACCCCCTTACACTATGGTACAAGGATGCCTGCGTCGGTGCTGGCAGCTACATTTAACTCCGGCCCAGGGAGAAACACAGGGGTGCGCCATGTTTCAGTAAATACGGTGCTTCCCTGCGCTTCTAAAGTGATGCAGTGCGGCGCTTCACATTATAAACTCGGCCTTTAGTGCTGTTAATGTTACACTTACCTTCCATTTCATTAAAATAGCACCTTGGGAACCACCGTATTTAATTGATTGTCTCCCACCAGATAAAGACTCATCCCAGACATGTTTTCATGTATACAGTGTAGGCATACACAAGCAATCACAGGTATAAATAGTTTAAACCACAACAAGCAGACATAAGTCTGAAACCAAAAGCACATTCTTGTGCTGGAGAAGCTGAAAGACGACCCTGACAATCTGACGTCTGATAGTGAGTGAACCAGTCAGACCTGTTCAGGATTCTTTATGCTTTGTCAGAGGAGCTCCTGCAGGCCCCCCTGAGGTGCACCCCTGTGTGCGCATAAGTAGAGTGCATTGCAGTCATGCACCGCAGCGTCTTCAGGGGGGGGTTCCTGATGAGCTGGTGCTTAACTTCAGGGGGTTCATACACACAAAAGTAATGGAAAGAATGCTTGGAAATAGTCTACCCATTGGCAATTGTTTGGTGTAGATTGGGCCTCTTCAGTCGGGGCAGCTTTGTTCCAGTGGCACAGTGAGCACAGGACCCAGGTCTGGGCATACCCCTGGCACGTACGGTGTTACTTCACACACACACACACACACACACATAAGGTGTTAGGGGGGATGTTTGCAAATGGTCCAACCAATATCAATCATCAGGGTAATTCCAGGGGGATTCACACTCTTACCAATATTGTTTGACCAAAAAGAGGTCTCAAAATTGGTCACTAGCTTAATAATGATTGCACCAGAAATTATACCATATGACACCTGACCTTGTGATTTCATCACAGGAAATTAAATCCCATGTCACTGCAATGTGCCTCAATCCTGCAGCACCATCAAAACAAGGGACCCCTACAAGCAGATCAAGGAAGCTCCCAGGAACAGCTGTGGGAGCCTCATGGGTTCAGGAAGTCAGAGGGCAAGTGCTCCCTCTAGGGTTGCTGCTGAATCATTTAGAAACTTTGTTCCTGCCAGAGTTCTGTGGGAGCAGGGGGGGTTGGGCCCTAACAAGGTGACTGCTCCCCCACTCACTGCCCTCTCATAGCTTCACTTTCACAGTGCATCTTAATTTAACCCGCTGCCTGCCCTGAGCACTGTTCCAAGGTTTTCACTACAGGAGGAACAGTGAAAAGCTGTAGGATCACAGGGTGAAATCAGCAGACAGTAGAACTGCTGAACCAGTGGTATCCCACCGCCTCCATCAGTAGGGATGACAAGTGAAGTATCAGAGAACTTTTAAAAGTACTTTTGAATACTGAAGAAATTTAAAGACCCTTCCTAGACCATTATGGTGAACAAATGTAATAATGTATCACACTTCAAAGGGGTTAACTGTGGTAAAGTCTCACTCCAAGTGGCAGTAAAATGTCAACCTGAAAACATGGAGATATCACACATCAGCAGAGGGATACACTGGCAGCTTTGTGTCCCAGTCACACCACGCACGACTGGCAAGTGAATCTCCACAGCCCTGCCAGGTACCACGCATCTGGCGTTACCGCACGTCTGGCAAGTGAATCTCCACAGCCCTGGCAGGTGCCACACACCCTGCATTACCGCACTACTAGCAAGGGAATCTCCACAGCCCTGCCATGTGCCACGCATCTGGCGTTACCGCACGACTGGCAAGTGAATCTCCACAGCCCTGCCAGGTGCCATGCATCTGGCATTACCGCACAACTGGCAAGTGAGTCTCCACAGCCCTGCCAGGTGCCACGCATCTATAATGCAAAGCCAGTTATTTCATGTTCAAATCAACGGACAGGATGTTCCCGGATTTCAGACGGCCCACAGAGTGTTGCATATCTGTGCCTCTCTCCGTGGTTACAGGTGATGTCATCTTATGATAACAAGGCTGGATGTGGATGGATGAATGCATAAATGGATACTTTTTTGCACAGTTCATTAAAACCATTACAAAAGCATATATTTTATCACAATAAGAAAACATGAATTCCAAGTATCATAAAAAACACATCATTCATAAAATCATCTTGTAAATAAAACAGTTACAAACACAATAACAACCTGTAATACCAATCAATATGTTAACCTTTTGTCTATAAAATTTTTACATTTGTGCAAAGTGCAATTATGCAACTTTTAAAACAAACTCACATATATACATATCTAATGAATACATTATTTTTCTTACTATTTTGCACTATCATAATATGGACCGATTGACGGGAAAGCATTCTCAATTCACAGTTATTTAATACTAGCGCAAACTTACATTTATATAAACCTAGCCTGTCAATCCATTCTCTTTCTGTATAGCACTGTCACAGACTTGGACAACGAAGCAGAAACAGTATTTTTAATTTTGCTTGCACCACATTGCAGACTTCTGGCAACATTACACCACAAAGCTTGCAGGTATAAAACCATGTATCACCAGCAAATAGCCACTGTATAACTTACAATTGTCCAGATCCAACATGAGGTTAACACATATTCAAATCAGATCAAACAATTCATTCCTATAATAGGTGTCATTCTTATTCACTAAACCTACTGCAGCCAAAAAGATATTCTGTATTTTACCTACATCATATTACTGACATCTTGGAGAGCCATCTTCTCTGCCACTTTTAAGAGTTCCACCATACAAGAATTTAATGTTGGATATTTTGTTTTAAGGCATGCGATTACTGCTTTTCCACATGTCCATATGTCACTTTGATTAAACAGAGAATTTAACAAAAAAATATTTCCTGCACTAAAACTGGGCAAATACATAAAAATGGATGAGATCCCTCTTTCCATCTTTACACAACCTACATCTCTCCACCAATGTCTCCTTATCCCTTAGATTTTTACTTGTATCCCCAGCAGTTAGCCATTGTATCACCTACAATTGTCCAGATCCAACACAAGGTTAATGCATATTCAAATCATGTAGGAAAGTACGATCTTGCCTGTCATGGTACCCCCATTTTTACTTGTGTGTTAGTTTGTTTTTGCCTGTCTCACTGGGATCCTGCTAGCCACGACCCCAGTGCTCATCGTTTGTGGCCTAAATGTGTTCCCTGTGTGGTGCTTAACTCTATCACTGAGGCTCTGCTAATCAGAACCTCAATGCTTATGCTCTCTCTGCTTTTAAAATTGTCACTGCAGGCTAGTGACCAATTTTACCAATTCTGATTGGCACACTGGAATACCCTTATAATTCCCTAGTATATGGTACCTAGGTACCCAGGGTTTTGGGGTTCCAGGAGACCCCTATGGGCTGCAGCATTTCTTTTGCCACCCCTAGGGAGCTCAGACAATTCTTACGTCCACGTTATTTCACAGCCATTGTACACTGCACTTAAGTAACTTATAAGTCACCTATATGTCTAACCCTCACCAATTGAAGGTTAGGTGCAAAGTTACTAAGTGTGAGGGCACCCTGGCACTAGCTAAGGTGCCCCCACATTATTCAGGGCAATTTCCCCAGACTTTGTGAGTGCGGGGACACCATTACACGTGTGCACTACATATAGGTCAATACCTATATGTAGCTTCACAATGGTAATTCCGAATATGCCCATGTAACATATCTAAGATCATGGAATTGTCCCCCCATGCCAAATCTGGTATTGGGGTGCCAATCCCATGCATCCCCGGGGCTCCAGCAAGGACCCCGGTTACTGCCAAACTAGCTCGCTGGGGTTTTCACTGCAGCTACCGCTTCTGCCCTCCTGGGGTCTGGGCAGCCTAGTCCCAGGAAGGCAGAATAAAGGATTTCCTCTGAGAGAGGGTGTAACACCCTCTCCCTTTGGAAATAGGTGTGAAGGGCCTGAGAGGAGTAGCCTCTCCTGGCCTCTGGGAATGGTTTGAAGGACACAAATGGTGCCCTCCTTGCATAAACCAGTCTACACTGGTTCAGGGATCCCCCAGCCCCTGCTCTGGAGCAAAACTGGACAAAGGAAAGGGGAGTGACCACTCCCCTGTCCATCATCAACCCAGGCGTGGTGCCCAGAGCTCCTCCACTGTGTCCGAGACCTCTGCCATCTTGAATGCAGAGGTGTGAGGGCACAGTGGAGGCCTCTGAGTGGCCAGTGCCAGCAGGTGATGTCAGAGACCCCTCCTGAAGGGTGCTTACTTGGTTAGGTGGCCGATCCTCCTCTGAGGGCTATTTAGGGTCTCTCCTGTGGGTTTCTCGTCAGATAACGAATGCAAGAGCTCACCAGAGTTCCTCTGCATCTCTCTCTTCAACTTCTGCCAAGGATCGACCGCTGACTACTCCAGGACGCCTGCAAAATCACAACAAAGTAGCAAGACGACTACCAGCAACATTCTAGCGCTTAATCCTGCCGGCTTTCTTGACTGTTTCCTGGTGGTGCATGATCTGAAGGCAGTCTGCCTTCATCCTGCACTGGAAGTCAAGAAGAAATCTCCCGTGGGTCGATGGAATCTTCACCCTGCGAACGCAGGCGCCAAACTTCAGCATCACTGGACTAGGAAAGTACCATCTTGCCTGGCATGTTACCCCTATATTTCACTGTATATATGTTGTTTTAGTGTATGTGTCAATGGGACCCTGCCAGCCAGGGCCCCAGTGCTCATAAGTGTGCCCTGTATGTGTTCCCTGTGTGATGACTAACTGTCTCACTGAGGCTCTGCTAACCAGAACCTCAGTGGTTATGCTCTCTCTGCTTTCCAAATTGTCACTAACAGGCTAGTGACCAATTTCACCAATTCACATTGGCATACTGGAACACCCTTATAATTCCCTAGTATATGGTATTGAGGTACCCAGGGTATTGGGGTTCCAGGAGATCCCTATGGGCTGCAGCATTTCTTTTGCCACCCATAGGGAGCTCTGACAATTCTTACGCAGGCCTGCCATTGCAGCCTGAGTGAAATAACGTCCACGTTATTTCACAGCCAATTACCACTGCACTTAAGTAACGTATAAGTCACCTATATGTCTAACCTTCACCTGGTGAAGGTTGGTTGCTAAGTTACTGTGGGACATATTTATACTCTGTTTGCGCCGAATGTGCGTCCAAACTTTTGACGCACAATCGGCGCAAACCCTGCCCCATATTTATACTTTGACGTCCGACCCCGCGGGTGTCAAAGTTCCACCATGTGCGTCATTTTTTGGAAGGGGGAACCAGCCTTGCGTTAATTATATGCAAGGTAGGCGTTCCCTTCCAAAAAATTACTTTAAGGCCTGTGCCCCATATTTATACTCTGACGTCATTTTGACACACAGGAGGGGGCAGGCCTTAAAAAACGGCACATAGCCTGATGGGCGCAGTTTTTTAACGCCTGGGTCAGGGCAGGCGTTAAGGGACCTGTGGGCTCAGAAGGAGCCCAGAGGTGCCCTCCCATGCCCCCAGGGACACCCCCTGCCACCCTTGCCCACCCCAGGAGGTCACCCAAGGATGGAGGGACCCATCCCAGGGAAGTTGAGGTAAGTTGGGGTAAGTATTTTTTTCCGATTTTTTTTGTGGCATAGGGGGGCCTGATTTGGGCCCCCCTACATGCCACTATGCCCAATGTCCATGCCCAGGGGACATAAGTCCCCTGGGCATGGCCATTGGGCAAGGGGGCATGACTCCTGTCTTTGCTAAGACAGGAGTCATGTCAATGGAGGTTGGGTGTAAAAAAAAATGGCACAAATCCGGTTTGAGTCCAGAATTTTGCCTCAGACCTGACTTGCCCCATTTTTTGGCGCACAACCCCCATTTTCCCATACGCCGGCGCTGCCTGGTGTGAGTCATTATTTTTGACGCACACCAGTCCGCAGCGCCGGCTAACGTCATTCTATAAATAAGGCGCCCGCATGGCGGGTTGGAATGGCGTTAGCCGGCGGTAAAATATTTGACGCACAACAGCGTTGGCGCAGTTGTGCATCAAAAAGTATAAATATGGGCCTTAGTGTGTGGGCACCCTGCACTAGCCAAGGTGCCCCCACACCGTTCAGGGAAAATTCCCCGGACTTTGTGAGTGCGGGGACACCATTACACGCGTGCACTATACATAGGTCGCTACCTATGTATAGCGTCACAATGGTAACTTATTAGTGTAGAAGAGGTGTTTCTAGCAGCTTAGGCTGATAGAAGGTAGCTATAGCAGAGCAGCTTAGGCTGAACTAGGAGACATGCAAAGCTCCTACTATACCACTGGTGTCACTTGCACAATATCATAAGAAAACACAATACACAGATATACTAAAAATTATGGTACTTTATTTTTATGACTACATGCCAAAAGTATCTCAGTGAGTACCCTCAGTATGAGGATGCCAAATATACATAAGATATATGTACACAATACCAAAAATATGCAGTAATAGCAAAAGGAAGTAATGCAAGCAATGTAAAGTTACAGTAGATTGCAATAGGAGCACATAGGTACAGGGGCAACACAAACCATATACTCCAAAAGTGGAATGCGAACCACGAATGGACCCCAAACCTATGTGAGCTTGTAGAGGGTCGCTGGGACTGTAAGAAAACAGTGAGGGTTAGAAAAATAGCCCACCCCAAGACCCTGAAAAGTAGGTGTAAAGTGCACCTATAACCCCCAGAGAGCACAGAAGTCGTGATAGGGGGTTTCTGCAAGGAAGACCAACACCAGCAAAGCAACCAAAGTAGATTTACGGACCTGAGTACCTGTGGAACAAGGGGATCAAGTCCAAGAGTCGCGACAATGTCGAGAGTGGGCAGATGCCCAGGAAATGCTAGCTGAGGGTGCAAAGAAGCTGCCACTGGATGGTAGAAGCTGTGGATTCTGCAAGAACGAAGAGGGCTAGAAACTTCCCCTTTGGAGGATGGATGACCCACGTCGTGTAGAAGCTTGCAGAGGTATTCCTAAGCAGAAAGACCACAAACAAGCCTTGATAGCTGCAAGGGTCACGGTTAGGGTTTTTGGATGCTGCTGTGGCCCAGGAGGGACCAGGATGTTGCCACTTGGATGAGGAGACAGAGGGGGCGCTCAGCAAGTCAGGGAGCCCTCACAAAAGCAGGCAGCACCCGCAGAAGTACCAGAACAGGCTCTTGGAAGAGGAGTGAACTGGAGTCCACGCGAAGTCACAAAAGGGAGTCCCACGACGCCGGAGGACAACTCAGAAGGTTGTGCACTGCAGGTTAGAGTGTCAGGGACCCAGACTTGGCTCTGCACAAAGGAAATCCTGGAAGAGTGCACAGGAGCCGGAGCAGCTGCAAATCACGTGGTACCCAGCAATGCAGTCTGGCGTGGGGAGGCAAGGACTTTCCTCCACCAAACTTGGACTGAAGAGTCACTGGACTGTGGGAGTCACTTGAACAGAGTTGCTGAGTTCCAGGGACCACGCTCATCGTGTTGAGAGGGGACCCAGAGGATCGGTGATGCACTCTTTTGTTGCCTGCGGTTGCAGGGGGAAGATTCCGTCGACCCACAGGAGATTTCTTCAGAGCTCCTGGTGCAAGAAGGAGGCAGGCTACCCCCAGAGAATGCACCACCAGGAAACAGTCGAGAAGGCGGCAGGATGAGCGATACAAGGTTGCAGTGGTCGTCTTTGCTACTTTCTTTCGATTTTGCAGGCGTCCTGAGCAGTCAGCGGTTGATCCTTTGGCAGAAGGTGAAGAGGGAGATGCAGAGGAACTCTGATGAGCTCTTGCATTCGATATCTGAAGAATTCCCCAAAGCAGAGACCCTAAATAGCCAGAAAAGGAGGTTTGGCTACCTAGGAAGGAGGATAGGCTAGTAACACAGGTAAGAGCATATCAGAAGGAGTCTCTGACGTCACCTGCTGGCCCTGGCCACTCAGAGCAGTCCAGTGTGCCAGCACACCTCTGAATCCAAGATGGCAGAGGTCTGGGGAACGCTGGAGGGGCTCTGGGCACCTCCCCTGGGAGGTGCAGGTCAGGGGAGTGGTCACTCCCCTTTCCTTTGTCCAGTTTCGCGCCAGAGCAGGGCTGGGGGATCCCTGAACCGGTGTAGACTGGCTTATGCAGAGATGGGCACCATCTTGTGCCCATCAAAGCATTTCCAGAGGCTGGGGGAGGCTACTCCTCGCCAGCCCTGACACCTTTTTCCAAAGGGAGAGGGTGTAACACCCTCTCTCAGAGGAAATCCTTTGTTATGCCTTCCTGGGCCAGGCCTGGTTGGTCACCAGGAGGGCAGAAACCTGTCTGAAGGGTTGGCAGCAGCAGCAGCTGCAGTGAAACCCCGGGAAAGGCAGTTTGGCTGTACCTGGGTCTGTGCTAGAGACTCGGGGGATCATGGAATTGTCTCCCCAATGCCAGAATGGCATTGGGGTGACAATTCCATGATCTTAGACATGTTACATGGGCATGTTCGGAGTTACCATTGTTACGCAATACATAGGTAGTGACCTATGTATAGTGCATGCGTGAAATGGTGTCCCCGCACTCACAAAATCCGTGGAATTTGCCCTGAACGATGTGGGGGCACCTTGGCTAGTGCCAGGGTGCCCACACACTAAGTAACTTAGCACCCAACTTTCACCAGGTGAAAGTTAGACATATAGGTGACTTATAAGTTACTTAAGTGCAGTGGTAAATGGCTGTGAAATAACGTGGACGTTATTTCACTCAGGCTGCAGTGGCAGGCCTGTGTAAGAATTGTCAGAGCTCCCTATTGGTGGCAAAAGAAATGCTGCAGCCCATAGGGATCTCCTGGAACCCCAATACCCTGGGTACCTCAGTACCATATACTAGGGAATTATAAGGGTGTTCCAGTATGCCAATGTGAATTGGTGAAATTGGTCACTAGCCTGTTAGTGACAATTTGGAAAGCAGAGAGAGCATAACCACTGAGGTTCTGGTTAGCAGAGCCTCAGTGAGACAGTTAGGCATCACACAGGGAACACATATAGGGCACACTTATGAGCACTGGGGTCCTGGCTGGCAGGGTCCCATTGACACATACACTAAAACAACATATATACAGTGAAATATGGGGGTAACATGCCAGGCAAGATGGTACTTTCCTACACAACCTCCCCCAAACGAAGGACAATAAGACTAGCCATGACCTGATGAGTCTTCATTGTCTAAGTGGAAGTATCTGGAGAGTCCATCTGCATTGGAGTGGGTACTCCCAGGTCTATGTTCCACTGTATAGTCCATTCCCTGTAGAGATGTGGACCACTTCAACAATTTAGGGTTTTCACCTTTCATTTGTTTTAGCCAAAGTAGAGGTTTGTGGTCTGTCTGAACAATGAAGTGAGTGCCTGCGGTTGCAGGGGGAAGATTCCGTCGACCCACAGGAGATTTCTTCAGAGCTCCTGGTGCAGGGAGGAAGCAGGCTACCCCCAGAGCATGCACCACATGGAAACAGTCGAGAAAGCCAGCAGGATGAAGCGATACAAGTTTGCTAGTATTCGTCTGGCTACTTTGTTGCGGTTTTGCAGGCGCCCTGAGCAGGCAGCGGTCGATCCTTTGGCAGAAGGTGAAGAGGGAGATGCAGAGGAATTCTGATGAGCTCTTGCATTCCTTATCTGATGAGATCCCCAAAGCAGAGACCCTAAATAGCCAGAAAAGAAGGTTTGGCTACCTAGGAAGGAGGATTGGCTACTAAGAGAGGTAAGAGCCTATCAGAAGGAGTCTCTGACGTCACCTGCTGGCACTGGCCACTCAGAGCAGTCCAGTGTGCCAGCAACACCTCTGAATCCAAGATGGCAGAGGTCTGGGGCACACTGGAGGAGCTCTGGGCACCTCCCCTGGGAGGTGCAGGTCAGGGGAGTTGTCACTTCCTTTCCCTTTGTCTAGTTTCGCGCCAGAGCAGGGCTGGGGGATCCATGAACCGGTGTAGACTGGCTTATGCAAAGATGGGCAGCATCTGTGCCCATCAAAGCATTTCCAGAGGCTGGGGGAGGCTACTCCTCCCCAGCCTTTCTCACCTTTTCCAAAGGGAGAGGGTGCAACACCCTCTCTCTGAGTAAGTCCTTTGTTCTGCCTTCCTGGGCCAGGGCTGCCTGGACCCCAGGGGGGCAGAAACCTGTCTGAAGGGTTGGCAGCAGCAGCAGCTGCAGTGAAACCCTGGAAAGGCAGTTTGGTGGTACCCGGTTTCTGTGCTAGAGACCCAGGGGATCATGGAATTGTCTCCCCAATACCAGAATGGGATTGGGGTGACAGTTCCATGATCTTAGGCATGTTACATGGCCATGTTCAGAGTTATCATTGTGACGCTACACATAGGTAGTGCCCTATGTGTAGGGCACGAGTGTAATGGTGTCCCCGCACTCACAAAGTCCGGGGAAATTGCCCTGAACAATATGGGGGCACCTTGGCTATTGCCAGGTTTCCTGGTGGTGCATCCTCTGAGGGCTGTCTGCCTTCAAACCTGCACTCGCAGCCAAGAAGAAATCTCCTGTGGGTCAACAGAATCTTCCCCCTGCCAATGCAGGCACCAAAGTTCTGCATCACCGGTCCTCTGGGTCCCCTCTCACCCTGACGAGCGTGGTCCCTGGAACACAGGAGCTGGGTCCAAGTGTCTTCGAAAGTCCAGTGGCCCTTGTGTCCAAATTTGGTGGAGGTAAGTCCTTGCCTCCCCACGCCAGACAGTAATCCTGTGTACTGCGTGAACTGCAGCTGCTAGGGTTTCTATGCACTCCTGCAAGACTTCCTTCGTGCACAGCCTAGCCCAGTTCCCCAGCACTCCATCCTGCATTGCCCAACTCGCTGAGTTGGACTCCGACTTTGTGGTACTCCCTTTTGTTGCACTGAGTCGACCACCATCCTCAGATCTTCTAAGCGCCTGTTCAGGTGCTTCTGCGGGTGCTGCCTGCTTCTGCGTGGGCTCTCCGTGTTGCTGAGCGCCCCCTCTGTCTCCTCCTCCAAGGGGCGACCTCCTGGTCCTTTCTGGGCCATGGCAGCACCCAAAATCCTCAACAGTAACTCTTGCAGCTAGCAAGGCTTGTTTGCGGACTTTCTGCGTGAAAAGATCTTCTGACCAAAGGAGATGTTCCTGGTACCTTCTGTTGTTGCAGAATCTTTGGCTTCTTCCACCCAAAGGCAGCCCTTTTGCACCTTCATCCGGGGTTTAGTAGGCTCCTGCCCCCCCAGACACTTTTGTGACTCTTGGACATGGTCCCCTTCCATTACAGGTCCTCAGGTCCAGGAATCCGTCTTCAGTGCTTTGCAGTCAGTTGTTGTCTTTCCAGAATCTCCTATCACGACTTTAGTGTGTTTCTGGGGAAGTAGGGTAACTTTACTTCTACTTTTCAGGGTCTTTGGGTGGGGTATCTTGGACACCCTTAGTGTTTTCTAACACTCCCAGCGACCCCCTACACACTACACTAGGCCTGGGGTCCCTAAGTGGTTAGCACTCTACTTTTTTACTATATGGTTTTTGTTGCCCCTAGGCCTATTACACTCTATTGTACTCTACAGTGTTTGCACTACTTTTTTAACTGTTTACTTACCTGATTTTGGTTTGTGTGTGTATTTTGGGTATTTTACTTACCTCCTAAGGGAGCATATCCTCTAAGATATTTTTGGCACATTGTCACTAAAATAAAGTACCTTTATTTTTATTAACTCTGAGTAATGTGATTCTTATGATATAGTGCTATATGATATAAGTGGTATAGTAGGGGGTTTGCATGTCTCCTAGTTCAGCCTAAGCTGCTCTGCTATAGCTTCTTCTATCAGCCTAAGCTGCTAGAACACTACTAATCTACTAATAAGGGATAACTGGACCTGGCACAAGGTGTAAGTACCATCAGGTACCCACTATAAGCCAGTCCAGACTCCTACAAATCAGATCAAACAATTCATTCATATAATAGGTGTTATTCTTATTCCCTATACCTACTGCAGCCAAAAAGATATTCTGCATTTTACCTACACCATATTAGTGACATCTTGGAGAGCCATCTTCTCTGCCACTTTTCAGAGTTTCACCGTACAAGAATTTAATGTTGGATACTTTGCTATAAGGCTTGTGATTACTGCTTTTCCACGTGTCCATATGCCACTTTGATTAAACAGAGAATTCAACAAAAATGTTCTTTCCTGCGCTAAAACTGGGCAAATACATAAAAAATTAATGAGATCCCTCTTTCCATCTTTACACAACCTACATCTCTCCACCAATGTTTCCTTAACCCTTAGTTTTTTACTTGTTTTACCTGGCAACTTCTCCAATCGGAAATGCAAAAAGTCTATTTTTTAGGAAAAAGACAATCCAGTCTCAAAATACGATTGGTACCGGAGGATCTTATAATCATTTAGGACCCCCCAGGCGTGTAACCTTTTCAATAATAGTTCTTTATCCTTCAACAATGACAACCTCTTCATATTACCATTTACTACTCTCTTAAAACACGCTTACGATGGGGCACTTTCCCAAATACCATACAGAACCAAGTCATTTGTTGCCTGATCCACATAATGGTGCACAGGGGCTCCACAGCCTCTTTGCGATTCTTGCCATAATGCCTGGCACCATTAATTCTCCTTGGCAATTCTTATTCTGTACCTGGTCGTCACATAGACGCCTTTTTGGCTACTATCTGGTTTACTTGCCCAAACTCCAAGCGCATTTGTGCCGTAGAAGCAGTTTGCGGAAGGCGAACAAGAAGTATATACATTTTTATTATTATTGTATTTAAGCATAATGCATCTCTTCCACAAAAGTGCCCCACTACTATTAGTTAAGCTTGGTACCAGCTTGGCTGATATCACATTTAGTAGTGGTGAGATGCTTGGGCCAATCAAAGATTTGTTTTAAGGAGAAAAACACCAAGGTCAATGGCATCCTTCTTCTCTTTAGCTCTTTCATGTGTTGAACAAAGCATCCACGACCATCAGAAAGGACCCCCACATATCTATAAAACCAAACCTGCTCCACTTGTTCTCCATTTAAATACCATTTGTAATTTCTATTGATCCTTCAGCTGCATTCCATTACCTTTGTCTTATTTAAATTGACTATCAGCCCATTTTTCTGAGAATAATCCAATAACTTCCTCATAGGTCTTTATAGCCCAACCTTTGTTTGGCTAATAAGAATGACATAATCTGCATAAAGCAGACTAGAAGTAAATTTAGGCCCTAATCTGGCTGCATGTGAATTAACTACTTTAAATTCAATCAATAAGTCTGCTACAACCAAATTAAATAAGTAGGGTGCCAAGAAGTGCTTAATTTGAGCTTGTAGTTTCCGGTGTGGGGCACCTATTTGTGGGGACCAGCACTTATTTTTCTGGTTCAAGCATTTGCTGCGAGCAAGAGACACATATGATAAAGACGTATAAGGGGGAAATGCAAAAACGTCACACGGAGAAAACAGAAAGCTGCAACAGTGAGCTGAAGGGACAGGAAGTGTCTGTAAATGGATTCAAGAGGCCCAAGATGGCTTTAGGATTACACTGCCTCGGTATTCTGTGATCGTACATTTAATTGCAGCAGCCACGTGTTTCAGAGGAAAGCTCTAGGCATATTTTTATTTACAAATTAAGTGTAGGAGGCTGGACTGGCTTGTAGTGAGTACCAAGGGGTACTTACACCTTACACCAGGCCCAGGTATCCCTTATTAGTACATAGGGT
The DNA here is from genome assembly GCF_031143425.1 of Pleurodeles waltl. Classification (NCBI taxonomy): domain Eukaryota; kingdom Metazoa; phylum Chordata; class Amphibia; order Caudata; family Salamandridae; genus Pleurodeles; species Pleurodeles waltl. The sequence continues at coordinate 1,174,289,701 of NC_090439.1, forward strand.
GTCTAGCAGCTTAGGCTGATAGATAATGGTAGCTTAGCAGAGCAGCTTAGGCTGAACTAGGAGACGAGTGAAGCTCCTACAGTACCACTAGTGTCACTTGCACAATATCATAAGAAAACACAATACACAGATATACTAAAAATAAAGGTACTTTATTTTTATGACAATATGCCAAAAGTATCTCAGTGAGTACCCTCAGTATGAGGATAGCAAATATACACAAGATATATGTACACAATACCAAACATATGCAGTATAGTCTTAGAAAACAGTGCAAACAATGTATAGGTACAATAGGATGCAATGGAAGCACATAGGGATAGGGGCAACACAAACCATATACTCCAAAAGTGGAATGCGAACCACGAATGGACCCCAAACCTATGTGACCTTGTAGAGGGTCGCTGGGACTATTAGAAAATAGTAAGGGTTAGAAAAATAGCCCACCCCAAGACCCTGAAAAGTGAGTGCAAAGTGCACTAAAGTTCCCCAAAGGACATAGAAGTCGTGATAGGGGAATTCTGCAGGAAAGGCACAAACCAGCAATGCAACAACAATGGATTTCCAGTCGAGGGTACCTGTGGAACAAGGGGACCAAGTCCAAAAGTCACAAGCAAGTCGGAGATGGGCAGATGCCCAGGAAATGCCAGCTGTGGGTGCAAAGAAGCTTCTACTGGACAGAAGAAGCTGAGGATTCTGCAGGAACGACAAGGGCTAGAGACTTCCCTTTTGGAGGATGGATCCCCCACGCCGTGGAGAGTCGTGCAAAAGTGTTTTCCCGCCGAAAGGACGCCAACAAGCCTTGCTAGCTGCAAGTCGTGCGGTTAGCGTTTTTGGATGCTGCTGTGGCCCAGGATGGACCAGGATATCGCCAATTTCGTCTGGGGACAGAGGGGACGCCGAGCAAGACAAGGAGCCCTCTCAGAAGCAGGCAGCACCCGCAGAAGTGCCAGAACAGGCACTACGAAGAAGAGTGAAACGGTGCTCACCCGAAGTTGCACAAAGGAGTCCTACGTCGCCAGAGACCAACTTAGAAAGTCGTGCAATGCAGGTTAGATTGCCGTGGACCCAGGCTTGGCTGTGCACAAAGGATTTCCGCCGGAAGTGCACAGAGGCCGAAGTAGTTGCAAAAGTCGCGGTTTCCAACAATGCAGTCTGGCGTGGGGAGGCAAGGACTTACCTCCACCAAACTTGGACTGAGTCACTAAAAATGTCTGGCACAGGCCAAAAAGTTGAACTGTCCAAACTTGCATATGATCACCTTAGCTGGAAAGGAGCAAGGAGTCTCTGCATAGAGAGAGGTTTGAGTGTAGGGAAGAATCCTTCATTAGAACTGTTAATTAATATGCTTAGAGTACAGGATAAGGCCATAAGTGCCCAATCTGTAGAAAAAGTAGCTAATGGTTCTCAATCTGATCCAGGGACTCCCCCAGGAAAAGGTTCAGGAAAGAAACTTCTCAGCCTGCCCATTACTAGACAGTCTAGCATAGTTGGTACAGAGGTTGAATCACATCATACTGATGATGTGCTCTCACATTATGCTGGTAGCCAAGCTGTTAGGGTGCCCTTGGTAAGGGACAGGTCTCCTTCTGTTCATTCCCATCATACCTCTGTATCTAGAAATGTCCCTCCCACCCACCCTGATGACAGATTGTTAGAAAGGGAGCTCAATAGATTGAGAGTGGAGCAAACCAGACTGAAGCTCAAGAAGCAACAGCTGGATTTGGATAGACAGTCTTTAGAAATAGAGAGGGAAAGACAGAAGATGGGTTAAGATACCCATGGTGGCAGCAGCAGTATTCCCCATAGTCATCCTGCAAAAGAGCATGATTCCAGGAATCTGCATAAGATAGTTCCCCCTTACAAGGAGGGGGATGACATTAACAAGTGGTTTGCTGCACTTGAGAGGGCCTGTGCTGTACAGGATGTCCCTCAAAAGCAGTGGGCTGCTATCCTATGGCTATCATTTACTGGAAAAGGTAAGGATAGGCTCCTTACTGTAAAAGAAAATGATGCTAACAATTTCCAAGTTCTTAAGAATGCACTCCTGGATGGTTATGGCTTAACCACTGAACAGTACAGGATAAAGTTCAGAGATACCAAAAAGGAGTCTTCACAAGACTGGGTTGATTTCATTGACCAGGCAGTGAAGGCCTTGGAGGGGTGGTTACATGGCAGTAAAGTTACTGATTATGACAGCCTGTATAACTTGATCCTGAGAGAGCATATTCTTAATAATTGTGTGTCTGATTTGTTGCACCAGTACTTGGTGGACTCTGATCTGACCTCTCCCCAAGAATTGGGAAAGAAGGCAGACAAATGGGTCAGAACAAGAGTGAACAGAAAAGTTCATACAGGGGGTGACAAAGATGGCAACAAAAAGAAGGATGGTAAGTCTTCTGACAAGGGTGGGGACAAATCTAAAAATGAGTCTTCATCAGGCCCACAAAAACACTCTGGTGGGGGTGGTGGGTCCAAATCCTCCTTTAATCAGAACAAGGAAAAGAAACCATGGTGCTATTTATGTAAGATAAAAGGCCATTGGACAACAGATCCCAGTTGTCCAAAGAAAGGCACCACAGCTCCTACCACTACAACCCCTACTGCTACACCTAGTGTCCCTACTAATAGCAGTGGTGGTGGGAGCAAACCTACTAATAGCCAATCCAAGGGAGTAGCTGGGCTCACTTTTGGTAATTTAGTTGGGGTTGGTCTAATTAGGGAGACCACAGAGGCTACTTTAGTCTCTGAAGGGGCTATTGACTTAGCCACTTTGGTTGCTTGCCCCCATAACTTGGAGAAGTACAAGCAACTAACCCTAATAAATGGTGTTGAGGTCCAGGCCTACAGGGACACAGGTGCCAGTGTCACAATGGTGATTGAGAAACTGGTGCACCCTGAACAACACATACTTGGACACCAGTACCAAGTAACCGATGCTCACAACATAACACAAAGCCACCCCATGGCTGTTGTAAATCTCAACTGGGGGGGGGGTATCTGGTCCAAAGAAAGTTGTGGTAGCTTCAGATTTACCTGTAGACTGTCTATTAGGGAACGATTTGGAGACATCAGCTTGGTCAGATGTGGAGTTGGAGGCCCATGCAGCAATGCTGGGCATCCCAGGGCATATTTTTGCTTTGACAAGGGCTCAGGCCAAAAAGCAAAAAGGACAGGGAAGCTTGGATCCTGGAACAATGGACCAAGTGTTCCCTAAAGCTAGGGCTAGTAGAAGCAAACCACTTCCTACTATCCCTCCCTCTACAGTGGATTCTACTTCTGAGGAAGAAGAATTCCCTCCCTGTGCAGAACCTACACCAGAGGAGCTGGAAGCAGACACTGCTGAGCTTTTGGGTGAAGGGGGGCCTGCCAGAGAGGAGCTGAGTGTGGCACAGCAAACCTGTCCCACATTAGAGGGTCTCAGACAGCAAGCTGTCAAACAGGCTAATGGGGATGTCAGTGACTCACACAGAGTTTACTGGGAGGACAACCTCTTGTACACTGAGCATAGGGATCCTAAACCTGGAGCTGCCAGGAGATTAGTGATTCCTCAGGAGTACAGAAAGTTCCTCCTAACACTGGCACATGACATTCCCTTAGCTGGGCACCTGGGTCAAATGAAAACTTGGGACAGATTGGTACCATTGTTTCATTGGCCTATGATGTCTGAGGACACAAAAGAATTTTGTAAGTCCTGTGAAACCTGTCAAGCCAGTGGCAAGACAGGTGGCACTCCAAAGGCACCCCTTATCCCACTGCCTGTGGTTGGGGTTCCCTTTGAAAGGGTAGGGGTTGACATAGTTGGCCCCCTTGACCCTCCTACTGCTTCAGGCAATAGGTTTATCTTGGTGGTAGTGGACCATGCCACAAGATATCCTGAAGCTATTCCTTTAAGGACCACTACAGCTCCTGCAGTGGCAAAGGCCCTCCTGGGAATATTTTCCAGGGTGGGCTTCCCAAAGGAAGTAGTATCAGACAGGGGAAGCAATTTCATGTCTGCATACTTAAAGGCCATGTGGAAGGAGTGTGGTGTAACGTACAAGTTCACAACACCCTATCATCCACAAACAAATGGACTGGTGGAGAGATTTAATAAAACTCTCAAAGGTATGATTATGGGACTCCCTGAAAAACTCCGCAGGAGATGGGATATCCTTCTACCATGCCTCCTTTTTGCCTACAGGGAGGTACCCCAGAAAGGAGTGGGCTTCAGCCCCTTTGAACTTCTTTTTGGACACCCTGTTAGGGGTCCACTCACACTTGTAAAGGAGGGTTGGGAACAACCTTTAAAAGCTCCTAAGCAGGATATTGTGGATTATGTACTTGGCCTCAGATCAAGGATGGCTGAGTACATGAAAAAGGCCAGTAAAAACCTTCAGGCCAGCCAAGAGCTCCAGAAGCAATGGCATGATCAGAAGGCTGTTTTGGTTCAGTACCAACCAGGGCAGAAAGTGTGGGTCTTGGAGCCTGTGGCCCCAAGAGCACTCCAAGATAAATGGAGTGGACCCCACACAATTGTTGAAAAGAAGGGTGAAGTCACCTACTTGGTTGACTTAGGCACTGCCAGGAGTCCCCTTAGGGTGCTCCATGTCAACCGCCTGAAACCCTACTATGACAGGGCTGATCTCACCCTGCTCATGGCAACAGATGAGGGACAGGAAGAAGACAGTGATCCTCTACCTGATCTCTTCTCTTCCACAGAACAAGATGCTCTTGTGGAAGGTGTAGTTTTGGCTGATTGTCTTACTGCTGAGCAGAAAGATAATTGCATAAATCTCCTAGGACAATTTTCAGAACTCTTCTCCATTGTGCCAGGCACCACTTCTTGGTGTGAGCACACTATAGATACTGGAGACAGTTTACCTGTCAAAAGTAAGATCTATAGGCAGCCTGACCATGTCAGGGACTGCATAAAGCAAGAAGTTCAGAAGATGTTAGAACTAGGAGTGGTTGAGCACTCTGACAGTCCATGGGCTTCTCCTGTGGTACTGGTACCAAAACCCAATTCTAAAGATGGAAAGAAGGAAATGAGGTTTTGTGTAGACTATAGAGGTCTCAACTTGGTAACCAAAACTGATGCTCACCCTATACCCAGGGCAGATGAGCTAATAGATACACTGGCATCTGCCAAGTATCTAAGCACTTTTGATTTGACTGCAGGGTATTGGCAGATCAAAATGTCAGAAGATGCTAAACCTAAGACTGCATTTTCTACCATTGGAGGACATTACCAGTTTACTGTAATGCCTTTTGGTTTGAAAAATGCACCTGCCACTTTTCAGAGGTTGGTGAACACAGTCCTGCAAGGGCTGGAAGCTTTCAGTGCAGCATATTTGGATGATATAGCTGTCTTTAGCTCCAGCTGGGATGATCACCTGGTCCACCTTTGGAAAGTTTTGGAGGCCCTGCAAAAGGCAGGCCTCACTATCAAGGCTTCAAAGTGCCAGATAGGGCAGGGTAAGGTGGTTTATCTGGGACACCTTGTTGGTGGGGAACAGATTGCACCACTTCAGGGGAAAATCCAAACTATTATTGATTGGGTTCCCCCTACCACTCAGACTCAGGTGAGAGCCTTCCTAGGCCTCACTGGGTATTACAGGAGGTTCATTAAGAACTATGGCTCCATTGCAGCCCCTCTTAATGACCTCACATCCAAGAAAATGCCTAAAAAGGTATTATGGACAGCAAACTGTCAGAAAGCTTTTGAGGAGCTGAAGCAGGCCATGTGCTCTGCACCTGTCCTGAAAAGCCCTTGTTACTCTAAAAAATTCTATGTCCAAACTGATGCATCTGAATTAGGAGTAGGGGCAGTCCTATCACAACTTAATTCTGAGGGCCAGGATCAACCTGTTGCTTTTATTAGTAGAAGGTTGACCCCTAGAGAAAAGCGTTGGTCTGCCATTGAGAGGGAGGCCTTTGCTGTGGTCTGGGCTCTGAAGAAGTTGAGGCCATACCTGTTTGGCACTCACTTCATTGTTCAGACAGACCACAAACCTCTACTTTGGCTAAAACAAATGAAAGGTGAAAATCCTAAATTGTTGAGGTGGTCCATATCCCTACAGGGAATGGACTATACAGTGGAACATAGACCTGGGAGTAGCCACTCCAATGCAGATGGACTCTCCAGATATTTCCACTTAGACAATGAAGACTCATCAGGTAATGGCTAGTCTTATTGTCCTTCGTTTGGGGGGGGTTGTGTAGGAAAGTACCATCTTGCCTGGCATGTTACCCCCATTTTTCACTGTATATATGTTGTTTTAGTTGTATGTGTCACTGGGACCCTGGTAACCCAGGGCCCCAGTGCTCATAAGTGTGCCTGAATGTGTTACCTGTGTAGTGACTAACTGTCTCACTGAGGCTCTGCTAATCAGAACCTCAGTGGTTATGCTCTCTCATTTCTTTCCAAATTGTCACTGACAGGCTAGTGACCATTTTTACCAATTTACATTGGCTTACTGGAACACCCTTATAATTCCCTAGTATATGGTACTGAGGTACCCAGGGTATTGGGGTTCCAGGAGATCCCTATGGGCTGCAGCATTTCTTTTGCCACCCATAGGGAGCTCTGACAATTCTTACACAGGCCTGCCACTGCAGCCTGAGTGAAATAACGTCCACGTTATTTCACAGCCATTTTACACTGCACTTAAGTAACTTATAAGTCACCTATATGTCTAACCTTTACCTGGTAAAGGTTTGGTGCAAAGTTACTTAGTGTGAGGGCACCCTGGCACTAGCCAAGGTGCCCCCACATTGTTCAGAGCCAATTCACTGAACTTTGTGAGTGCGGGGACACCATTACACGCGTGCACTACATATAGGTCACTACCTATATGTAGCTTCACCATGGTAACTCCGAATATGGCCATGTAACATGTCTATGATCATGGAATTGCCCCCTCTATGCCATCCTGGCATTGTTGGTACAATTCCATGATCCCAGTGGTCTGTAGCACAGACCCTGGTACTGCCAGACTGCCCTTCCTGGGGTTTCTCTGCAGCTGCTGCTGCTGCCAACCCCTCAGACAGGCAGCTGCCCTCCTGGGGTCCAGCCAGGCCTGGCCCAGGATGGCAGAACAAAGAACTTCCTCTGAGAGAGGGTGTGACACCCTCTCCCTTTGGAAAATGGTGTGAAGGCAGGGGAGGAGTAGCCTCCCCCAGCCTCTGGAAATGCTTTGTTGGGCACAGATGTGCCCAATTCTGCATAAGCCAGTCTACACCGGTTCAGGGACCCCTTAGCCCCTGCTCTGGCGCGAAACTGGACAAAGGAAAGGGGAGTGACCACTCCCCTGACCTGCACCTCCCCTGGGAGGTGTCCAGAGCTCCTCCAGTGTGCTCCAGACCTCTGCCATCTTGGAAACAGAGGTGCTGCTGGCACACTGGACTGCTCTGAGTGGATGCTGCTGTGGCACAGGATGGACCAGGATGTCGCCAATTTTGTCTGGGGACAGAGGGGACGCCGAGCAAGACAAGGAGCCCTCTCAGAAGCAGGCAGCACCCACAGAAGTGCCAGAACAGGCACTACGAAGAAGAGTGAAACGGTGCTCACCCGAAGTTGCACAAAGGAGTCCCACGTCGCCGGAGACCAACTTAGAAAGTCGCGCAATGCAGGTTAGAGTGCCGTGGACCCAGGCTTGGCTGTGCACAAAGGATTTCCACCGGAAGTGCACAGAGGCCGGAGTAGTTGCAAAAGTCGCAGTTTCCAACAATGCAGTCTGGCGTGGGGAGGCAAGGACTTACCTCCACCAAACTTGGACTGAAGAGTCACTGGACCGTGGGGGTCACTTGGACAGTGTTGCTGGATTCGAGGGACCTCGCTCGTCGTCGTGAGAGGAGACCCAAGGACAGGTGATGCAGCTTTTTGGTGCCTGCGGTTGCAGGGGGACGATTCCGTCGACCCACGGGAGATTTCTTCGCAGCTTCTGATGCAGAGAGGAGGCAGACTACCCCCACAGGATGCACCACCAGGAAAACAGTCGAGAAGGCGGCAGGATCAGCGTTACAAGGTCGCAGTAGTCGTCTTAGCTACTTTGTTGCAAGTTTTGCAGGCTTCCAGCGCGGTCAGCAGTCGATTCCTTGGCAGAAGGTGAAGAGAGAGATGCAGAGGAACTCTGATGAGCTCTTGCATTCGTTATCTAAGGAATTCCCCAAAGCAGAGACCCTAAATAGCCAGAAAAGAGGGTTTGGCTACTTAGGAGAGAGGATAGGCTAGCAACACCTGAAGGAGCCTATCAGAAGGAGTCTCTGACGTCACCTGCTGGCACTGGCCACTCAGAGCAGTCCAGTGTGCCAGCAGCACCTCTGTTTCCAAGATGGCAGAGGTCTGGAAAACACTGGAGGAGCTCTGGGCACCTCCCAGGGGAGGTGCAGGTCAGGGGAGTGGTCTCTCCCCTTTCCTTTGTCCAGTTTCGCGCCTAAGCAGGGCTGATGGGTCCCTGAACCGGTGTAAACTGGCTTATGCAAAATTGGGCACATCTGTGCGCAAGAAAGCATTTCCAGAGGCTGGGGGAGGCTACTCCTCCCCTGCCTTCACACTATTTTCCAAAGGGAGAGGGTGTAACACCCTCTCTCTGAGGAAGTCCTTTGTTCTGCCATCCTGGGCCAGGCCTGGCTGGACCCCAGGAGGGCAGAAGCCTGTCTGTGGGGTTGGCAGCAGCAGCAGCTGCAGTGAAACCCCTGAAAAGGCAGTTTGGCAGTACCAGGGTCTGTGCTACAGACCACTGGGAGCATGGGATTGTGCCAACTATGCCAGGATGGCATAGAGGGGGCAATTCCATGATCATAGACATGTTACTTGGCCATATTCAGAGTTACCATTGTGAAGCTACACATAGGTAGTGACCTATGTGTAGTGCACGCATATAATGGTGTCTCCAGCACTCACAAAGTCGGGGAATTTGCCCTGAACAATGTGGGGGCACCTTGGCTAGTGCCAGGGTGCCCACACACTAAGTAACTTTGCACCTAACCTTTACCAGGTAAAGGATAGACATATAGGTGACTTATAAGTTACTTAAGTGCAGTGAAAATGGCTGTGAAATAATGTGTGCATTATTTCACTCAGGCTGCAGTGGCAGGCCTGTGTAAGAATTGTCAGAGCTCCCTATGGGTGGCAAAAGAAATGCTGCAGCCCATAGGGATCTCCTGGAACCCCAATACCCTGGGTACCTCAGTACCATATACTAGGGAATTATAAGGGTGTTCCAGTAAGCCAATGTGAATTGGTAAAATTGGTCACTAGCCTGTTAGTGACAATTTGAAAGAAATGAGAGAGCATAACCACTGAGGCTCTGAATAGCAGAGCCTCAGTGAGACAGTTAGTCACTACACAGGTAACACAGTCAGGCACACTTATCAGCACTGGGGCCCTGGCTGGCAGGGTCCCAGTGACACATACAACTAAAACAACATATATACAGTGAAAAATGGGGGTAACATGCCAGGCAAGATGGTACTTTCCTACATTAAGTACTTGTGCCATCTGGGCAACTTCGATCTTCAGTGCTAATTCAACAAAACTTGCTAACCCTCCCTTAGGACGCCCCTGATTTTTCATTTTATCCACTAGTCTAGAAAATCCCTCATACTCATTTAATTGAAATTCTTCAAGAGCCCATGTTTTTTAGAGGCATAATATAACAAATGTGCAATATTTTTTTTCTGCAATTTAGTTTGTACTCCATTGATATTCCATGAATAAATAGTGAGCAAATCATCACGTGTTTTTATAATATTGCTTTTATTTGGTTATGTACTAGGCCTGCCATGCAGTATCTCAGTTAGCCATCCTACATTTACTTGTATTCCCCTTTTGTTCTTCACTAGACTTAATAGGAGGCCAGACTGAACAGATGTCTCCGTCTAACCACTTCCAGATCCCAGGACTGAGTATGTCTGACCCTCCTTATCTTGTGTGTGTGTGCATTTGATTTTGGTTCTGTCAACACAAGTGGCGCAAGGTACACATTCTTTGGGGGAGACTTAACTCCATTCCCCAAGCTGCCATGATATCTTTTTCTTTCATTACTAGCTGTACCATTGAATTATTTAAAAATGACCAAGGTAGCTGCCTGCGCCCTTCCCTCTGTTGGGCCAAGAAATCAATTGATGCTATCTCACTTGAGGTTATTTTAGAGAACAATGGAACTGCATGTAATGCATTCAATCTAGTCCTTCAATTCAAAATATCATGTGAGCCTCTTGATTTATATAAGGGGTAAACATTATTTTACCTAATTAAGTCAGTGGTTGGATAAGAAAATCCAGGTTCTCCTTTCTTACAATATTTTAGGCATGCACATTGGCCAATGCCTGTAGTGTTTCGCCACTCACCATTCATATCGTAATCCAACTGTTAGAAATGGGGTCTCTAGTTGGCAGAGGTGTACACCCTTGTCCAAGTAAGGACCACAATCCTAATCAGGGTAAGTCACACACAATCCAAATTATCCTGTGCCCACCCTCTGGCAGCTTGACACTGAGCAGTCAGGCTTAACATAGAAAGCAATGTGTAAAGTATTTGTGCAATAAATCATACAGTAACACAGTGAAAACACCACATAAATACACCACACAGGTTTGGAAAAATATAGGGGATTCATCTGGTTAAAAAAAGGTCAAAACAATAAAGATTCAATAAGCACAAGTTGAAATATCACTTTGGCAGGTTTAAAAAGAGTCTTAAAACTTAGAAATCAACAGTTGTCTCTTGATTACACAAAGTACCCGGTTTGCGGCAAAAATAACATGCACAGAGACCGCAGAGGATGAGATGCATGGAAAAATAGGGTGTACGTCGGATTTTCCAATGCGGCACAGACCATTTGTCAATTCTTTCCACGCTACAAGGGACTTGTGTCGTTTTTCGGCACACAGTCTTGGTTCCTCACTGAGATGGGGTGATCTTTTTGACACCAAGGGATGATGCGCGGAAATACTGGGCTCACTGGAAGAAGTCATAGGTGTTGCACTGATCTGGTAGGGCGATGCATCAAAATTTCTGTTGCATGGCAGGCCCAGAATCTGCTGCCTTGTTTCGGTTTGGCTGTGTGTCGATCCCATAGGGCTGTGTGTCTAATTTTATGTTGCAAGGCAGTTGCTAGATCGACTCTTCACTCAGGAAGTGCGGCTGCGTTGTTCTGGTGCAGCTTTGCAGTGATTTCTCGATCGGAAGATGGTTGTGAGTCGTTTCCAGCAGGCTGTGCATCGTTTTTCGGTTTCCTGATGAGATGAAGTCTTTTTGGCCCTGAGACTTCAGAAAAAAGGAGGCAAGCTCAATCCAAGCCCTTGGAGATCACTTGTCAGAAAAGTCAGAGGGCAGCAGCAGGGCACGAGTCCTTCTCAGCAAAGCAGTCCAGATGAGTCTTTTGGGCAGCCTGGCAGTTCCTCTTGAAAGGTTGCAGGTTCAGGTCCAGAAGTGTCTGAGTTGGTGGGGTCAGAGACCCAGTTTAGATACCCAAAAATGCCTTTGAAGTGGGGGAGACTTCAAAGGGTGGTTTTGAAGTGCACAAGTTCTCAGTTCAAGGCAGGTCTGTCTGCCAGGGTCACACTAGGGGGTGTGGCAGTCCTTATTGTGTGAGGGCAAGCCACTATCCTTTGAAATATAAGTGTCAGGCCCTCCACCCTTCCAGCCCAGGAAGACCCATTCAGTATGCAGAAGAGTGGAGGTGTGACTGAGCGTCCTGTGTTGGTGGTTGTCTGGGTGAAATGCACAAGTGAGCCGTCAACCAGCCCAGCCCAGACATTGATTAGAGACAAGCTGTAAGTTACAGACGGATTTTAAGTGTAGAGAAATGCTCACTTTCTGAAAATGGCATTTCAAAAATAGTAATATAAATTCCAACCTCGCCAATAAACAGGATGTTTTATTACCATTCTGGACATACTAAATATGACCTGGTTACCCATTTCTGATCAGAAGCTAATACTCAAACAGTGTATATGTTGGTAGTCCTAATGGTATCCTATGAAAGGAGCAGGTCTCACAGTAGTGGACAACTTACTTAGGAGTTGTCCACTACCAGGACATATAAAACACACATGTACATGTCCTGCCTTTTACCTACATAGCACCATGCCCTATGGGCCACCTAGGGCCTACTTTTGGGGTGACTTATCTGTGAAAAAAGAAGAGTTTAGGGCATGGGAAGTACTTTTAAATGCCAATTCGAAGTGGCAATGAAACTGCACACACAGGCCTTGCAATGCCAGGCCTGAGACATGGTTAAGGGGTTACTTATGTCCGGGGCACGTCCAGTGCTGCAGGCCCACTAGTACCATTTAATTTACAGGCCCTGGGCACATGCAGTGCACTTCACCAGGGACTTATAAGTAAATCAAATAGGCCAATTGGGGATGAACTAAGGTTGCCATGTTTAAGGGAGAGAGCACATGCACTTTAGTGTAGGTAGCGGTGGTAAAGTGCACAGAGTCCTATTACCAGCAAAAACAGTGTCATAAAAGTGGAGGGAGGCAGGCTACAAGTTGGGGGATGACCACCCTAAGGCTGTCAGGTCTAACACCAACGCTTGACACATGGCATGTTTATTACAAAAAATATATACCCCTGGAGTATTTTAGATTACTTCTGATGGTTGCACTCTCAATTCCTTTTTATCCCAGTCTCCAGTCCCCTGTCGATATTAATATTTATTATCTCAACTATGTAAGCCTACAGCACTGTTAATTACTTCTAATTGATGTGATCCTTTTACCTTATTGTCCAAGTCACAAATCCCTTGTTGAGTACCTGCATTCTTACTATCATTCTAGGATGAAGTTTCTAAGGGTTTGTCTGCTTCCATTGTTCTTATTAGTGGACTATCGCCCTTTCTTAACTCAGCATCCAAACTCTTTTTTTGCACAGCCATCTTGAGTTTCATTGAAAATTAGAAAAAACATTGCACTTTCTACCACAGGTTCTTCTACTACAGGTAACATCTCACAACTTTCTCCCTTCTTCCCTACATTATGAACCTCCAGCCTTGCAAAACTCCAGCCTGGCCTGCTTCAATTTCTTTCTCTGTTTTTTTTTGTCATTCCCCGCTCTAATAAATGATTTAGAGATTGTATTTCAAGGCCATGTACTATTTGCGGGCCATCCACTAAGGGCTAATTTTTATCATTTGAAACAACATTAACTTTCGTCTCATTACATTTTATTTCACCATCAGAGTTATTGGGGGTCACCTTCTTTTTTATCCTTTAAGAATATCCTTTCATCCCATCCAGGAGCTTGTTGACACTCCTGCTTGTGGGTTCTACACTGTTTCACTTCCTCTTGTGATTTTAAATTTGGGACAACATAGTTCACTTTTAAATCTTCTATAATGGAAGTTAGAACCTCTGGTATTAATGTAAACTTATTATCATCAGGAGCACACATACACTCAATATTTGATGATACTGCCATAATTTGAGCACAAGTGATCAAACCATACAGTTCAGCGAGCTTCTGGTCAATACCTGAAATTGAAGTTGCCATTAAATTCAGTAAATCTATCTGTACATCCATTTTATTAGACTGGAACGTTAAAGCCTCAAGGGTCAATTGACATGTTCTAAACAAAACTTCATTTTTTGACCAATCGTCTCATGGTGGGAGTCCTGTAAAACCTGCTTCTCCTGCTGATTTTGTCGTATTTGTGCTGTTTCTTTGTGCCCTTCAGAGGTTGCTCATGCTTGTTCCGCATCATCTGTTACTCTTTCAATTGTATCCCCTGGAAACCGGGAAGTCATTCCTTTCTCTGTCCTATTATCAATCTCCACATTATCTTCCACAGGCACAGGGAAGCCATTCTTCAACAGAGGCTCTAAGTTCCCATTTTCAAGATGTTGTTGGAGGGGGACTCAGGCATCACTGATGAAAGGTCCATATCACTAAGGGGGTGCCACACTGACTTCACAATATCCTCCATATTATCCTAATTTTCCTCTCCTTGGTTCTTTGAGCTTTTTTTAAGCCCATTTTCAACATATCCTCTTTCAAATCACCCCTTGGATCATGAAATTGCCCAGAACTTAATTTTGTTGGTGCAATGTGCACAGTTCTTAGGTTTACATCCAGAGGGGTGGAGAAGATAATTTTCACCGGGACCTTAGAAAATCGAACTGCTCTGGAACCTTCTCAAACATCAGTGCCGCGGGTAAAATTAGGGATTTATATTTTGTCCCACAATTTGCATTTGCTGTATTAACTGTTTGCCCCACCTGCAACCTTCTCCTCTTATTTATCCTTGTGGGATTTTTCTTCCGTGGCCTGACCTTATTATGGCTCTCAAACAGCCCACTTCTTCGCTCGCGTCTAGACTTACTATGATCCAGTCCGCGATCACAACCACACATGCGCCACGGACTCTGGACTGATTCACTTCACAATTAAACAGATGTCCTAGATTCCAAATTCCAGATTACACATAGTACAGACGGATTATAGGAATATAAAATGCAGATTACAGATGTATTATAGCATCTCATGGCACTTTAAGGAGATCAGACAGGCACTTCTATAGATGCTGTATTTAGGGCAGTTCAGGCAGTTTAATCGCCTCTGGTGCATAGGGCATTAAACTTTGAGTTTTAAAGGTTTTTTTTTACTTTATAAGTACCTCTTACTGTTCCTATACAAGAACAGATTTGCAAATTCTTGTTGTAGATAGTGAATTCTAAAATGTGAGTTATAAGTTGTATTTAAGACTGGACACAGCACCTCAGATCACGGTGCACGATCTGAGCGGGGCACACTGCAGACACTCGCAAGCCACACCCAGCTCTAGCGGGCCACCTCTAGTCCGCGGGGCTCACTCGCCGCGGTCGCCTGCTACGCCCACTGCGCTCTCACCTGGTGCCGCCGGCTACCCAACAGGCAGCCAACAAACCTCGATGACCCCAGTGGCAACAATAATGTCAATGGGCCTCCGAGCTGGTGCTGTCAAGTCTTTGGCGCAGTATTTTTCAGCCCCCAGTCTGTTACCCCCAGAATAATTGCCCCAAAATTACCCTAAATTGCCAGGTAAACCGGGTGCAGAACAAATATAAATCAAAATGAGACAGTCCTCTCAGGCCGCTTTTCAGGGCTTTTTGGGCTTAGAAATGCATTAAAACATGTTTAAAATGCCTTTAAAACGCAGGGTGGAAGGCATGAAAATTACACCTTACTGCTGCTTTACCGCCTGTTGTAATCTACAACAATAAATTGCAAATCTGTACTTGTATGGCTGGAGGTGCCTCTCTGCTGCACTGAAAATACCTCCCCTAGAACTGGCCTGGGTGAATTACTTTTCCAGAGTGACTGCTCATGTGGTACAGGGGGCACTGGAGCTGGCTTGACAGACTGTCTGACTCGATTTGCACTGGGATGCCAAGTTTTCATTTAACTTGTGTGTGACATTTTTGTTTTGGAAGTGTGATCATGCGTGACAGTGTCACATCTTATGTGTGATATTTCCTTGTTTGAGGTGTGATTATGTGTGACAGTGTCACATCTTATGTGTGACATTTCCTTGTTTGAAGTGTGATCATGCATGACAGTGTCACATCTTATGTGTGACATTTCTTTGTTTGAAGTGTGATCATGCGTGACAGTGTCACATCTTATGTGTGACATTTCCTTGTTTGAAGTGTGATCATGCGTGACAGTGTCACATCTTATGTGTGACATTACGAGTGGCACTCATCACTTCCCTCAACTAAATGTTCTTGGACACACCATTCATCTGTCTCTCAGTAGAAGACACAACTCGTACCCCAGGCTGCAATATTATTATGGACCCGGGCATAAACGGTATGCAGGCATACATGCATAAATGGTCCCATCTGTAATGTGCACGCACAGACTCACACAACACATACATTTATTTACTCCGTGTGATGGGCAAGAGACCTGCTGTCCTCTCCCAGTCAATCAGCTTGTCTACCCTGCAGTAGAGGCTTTGTAGGGTCTTCTCCAAAGTGACCATCATCTCAGAAACGTCACCACTGCTACTGATACCACACTCTCTGACTCCGCTCATAGGTGTCACGCATGATCCTCCGCACCCGCGCTGACCCCGCTCTTCACTCCCCTACCTCACAATGGTTTCATTCCTGCCAGAACCCTCTACTTTACCCTCCTCCCGCCTCCACCCATCACTGCTCCTGGCCCCTCATGCAGCCTTGCACTATCTCACCACTTCACTCTGCTCCTGTCACTTCTACTCTGAATGTGCCCTCATTATACCTCACCCTCTACCCTTGGGGCTTCCCGTAACCCCATGAGTGCCTCTCACATAGGTCCACCGCACTCTATTACTGTCCACTCAAGCTGATCTCAGTGCCTCTTTTCTCATTGACTTCCTCTGTCTGATCCCCATCCCTCCATACCTCCTGACTCCACTGCACTCCTTCCCTGGTCTTCTGTCTCACTGTGTTTGCATCCTCTCTGTTTGCACCTACTCTGGCCCCAGGTTCCTAAAATTCATTCGCCCTCTCCAAGCTTGTCTTTTTAACTCTCTCCTGCTATCCCTCCATCGCCCTCCCCATCAATTCTCCCACTTCTGGTGCTGTGCTTTCCATCGTTTTCTGCCTTGTCTGTCCCACTCACCCCATGCCCGTCAAGCAGCTTACCCTCACTCTACGCATACCCGCTCCTTGTGCCCTAGGCCTCACTCTACTCTACCCTCTCCTTGTGCCCTTCTGTCTCCTTCTACGCTTACCCTCTCATTGTGATCTAGGTCTCACTCTATGCCTACCCTCTCATTGTGCCCTACCGCCTCACTCTACTCTACGGGTAAACACAAACATATTCTGAGGGGCCAAAAGGTTTGGTCTGTGATGTGATTGAGGGCCACAATGATGCTAGCAGGGTGGAGGTCAGAGGCGGGGGCATAGGGGTGTAGGGGCGTAAGGAAAGCAATGCATGTACAGCTTGTAGGAGGCTGGCCTGGCTTGTAGTGGGTACCAATGGTACTTACACCTTATACCAGGTCCAGTTATCCCCTATCAGTAGATTAGTAGTGTTCTAACAGCTTAGGCTGATAGAGGTAGCTATAGCAGAGCATCCAAAGCGAACTAGGAGACTAGCAAAGCTCATGCAATACCACTCATATCATATAGGTGCTATATCATAAGCAAGACAATACTCATAGTTACTAAAAATAAAGGTACTTTATTTAAGTGACAATATGCCAAAAATATATCAGAGGATGTACTCCTTTAAGAGGTAAGTAACATATACAAAATATACACAACTACCCAAATCAGGTAAGTAAAACAGTCAGAAAATAGTGCAAACACTTTCGAATACAATAGGATGCAATAGGCCTAGGGGCAACACAAACCATATACTAAGAAAGTGGAATGCGAACCACAAATGGACCCCTAGGCTACTGTAGTGTTTAGAGGGTCACTGGGAGTATAAGAAAACACTAAGGGTGTCATTACGACCTCAGCGGTCTTTTCGCAAGACCGCCGAGGTACTGCCGTGCTGAAGACCGCCACCTACCGGTCTTCCGTGCCACGTATTTTGACCGCTGGCAGGCCGCCGTCCTTTTTCGTATGGAAAGCCGCCAGCAGCCATACTGGCGGATGGCGGGAAAGTGGAGGTTGCTCAACCTCCACCGCCATGTCAACAGAACACCGCCCACTGAATCACGTCCCATGATTTGGTGTGGCGGTGTTCTGGTGACGGTGTTCTGGTGGCGGAGCTGCCCCCATGGATCCCGTCCCCTCCCTGAGGATCAACGGACAAGGTAAGTTGATCGTCCGTTAGGGAAGGGGTGGGGGGTGTTGTGTGTTGTGTGCATGCATGGGGGTGTGTGTGTGAGAGTGTAGAGGGGGTGAGTGAGTGAGTGTATGCGTGCAAGGGGGTGCTGTGTGTATGGGAAATGTGTGCGGGTCGGACGGTGTGCATGTCTGTTTGTATATGTGTGGGTATGTGTTGTCGGGGTGTATGTGTGCGTGTAGGGGTGTGTGCGTGTAGGGGTGTGTGTATGTGCATGTTCGGGGTGTATGCATGTAGGGGTATGTATATGTGCATGTTCGGGGTCGGGGTGCCACCTTTGGGGGATGGCAGGGGGTGGAGGGTGTGAGGGGAGGATTCGTGGGGGGTAGCGGGGGTGGGGGAGACCCCTATCAGTGCCAGGGAAGGAATTCCCTGGCACTGATAGTGCCTACCGCCATGGATCTCCTGGAGGATCCCAACCACCCGAGATCCATGGCGGTATGCAGGGTACTGGTCCAATCTCCAGCCCATCAGTCTTCACCGCCATGGCGGTCAGAATGGTGAAGTGGTGGATGACCGCCGCGGTCATAATTCCATTTTTTTTTCCGCTGACCTGTTTGCGGTCTTACCGCCGCTTTACCACCGACCCCCAGGGTCGTAATGACCCCCTAAGAATGTAAAGGGGACCCCACCCAAGACCATGGAAAGTAGGAGTAAAGTACTACTATTTCCCCAGAAACACACTAAAGTTGTGATAAAGGATTTTGCAAGGACCACAACAGATTGCAAAGCACTGAAGACGGATTCTTGGACCTGACGACCTGCAAAGGAAGGGGACCAAGTCTAAGAGTCGCTAAAGTGTCGGGGGGCAGGAGTCCTCTAAACCCCAGGTGATGGTGCAAAATGGCTGCCTCCAGTTGCAAGAAGCTGCAGGTTTTGCAACAGCAAAAGGAGGTAGGAAGTTCTTCTCTGTGCCGAAGATGTCCCACAGCGTATTGGAGGAAGCATAGTTGTTTCCTTACCAAAATATTGCAAACAAGCCTTGCTAGCTGCAAGAGTTGCGGTTGGAGAAAAGGGGTGCTGTCTGGACCCAGGAAGGACCAGGATGTCGCCACTTGGGAGAGGAGAAGGGGCCCTCAGCAATGTAGAGAGCTCATGCACAGGAAGGAAGCACCCGCAGAAGTCCTTGAACATAGGTTCAAGAAGTCTGAACATGGCGGTCATCTCAACACTGCAAAAAGAGGTCCCATGAGACCGGAGATCAACTCAGGTAGTTGAGCATCGCAGGACGCACTGCTGGGGACCTAGGCTCGGCAGTGCATGCAGGATTTCTTGGAAATGTGCACAGAAGCCCTTGTAGCTGCAGATCACGCGGTGCACAGGATTACTGTCTGAGGAGGG
Organism: Pleurodeles waltl; assembly: GCF_031143425.1. Classification (NCBI taxonomy): domain Eukaryota; kingdom Metazoa; phylum Chordata; class Amphibia; order Caudata; family Salamandridae; genus Pleurodeles; species Pleurodeles waltl. The sequence continues at coordinate 1,174,308,803 of NC_090439.1, forward strand.
GAGGCAAGGACTTACCTCCTCCAACTTTGGACAGTTGGACCACTGGACAGTCTGGGTCACTTAGGTCCACCACCTGTGTTCCAGGGGCCACGCTCATCAGGATGAGAGGGGACCCAGAGTGCCAGTGAAGCTGAAGTTTGGTGTCTGCTGAAGCAGGGGGAAGATTCTGTCGACCCACAGGAGATTTCTTTGTGGCTTCCAGTGCAGGGTGAAGGCAGGCAGCCCCCAGAGCATGCACCACCAGTAAACAGTTGAGAAAGCCGTCAGGATTAGGCGCTACAATGTCGCTGGTAGTCTTCTGGCTACTTTGTTGCAGTTTTGAAAGTGTCCTGGAGAAGTCAGCGGTCGATCCTTGGCAGAAGTTGAAGGGAGAAGTGCAGAGGAACCCTGATGAATTCTTGCAAGTCGTAATCTGAGGAAAATCCCACAGGAGGGACCCTAAGTAGCCCTCAGAGGATGAATGGTCACCTAGTCAGGTATACACCTATCAGGAGGGGTCTCTGATGTCACCTGCTGCACTGGCCACTCAAAGGCCTCCAGAGTGCCCTCACACCTCTATAAACAAGATGGCAGAGGTCTGGGACACACTGGAGTAGCTCTGGGCACCACCCCTGGGTTGGTGATGGACAGGGGAGTGATCACTCCCCTTTTCTTTGTCCAGTTTTGCGCCAGAGCAGGGACTGGGGGTTCCCTAAACCGGTGTAGACTGGCTTATGCAAGGAGGGCACCATCTGTGCTCTTCAAAGCATTTCCAGAGGCTGGGGGAGGCTACCCCTCCCCAGTCTACACCCTGCTCTCAGAGGAAATGCTTTGTTCTGCCTTCCTGGGGCTTGGCTGCCCAGATCCCAGGAGGGCAGATCCCTTTCTGTGCGGTGGTAGCAACTGTAGCTGCAGAGAACTGGTTTGGCAGTGCTGGGGGTCCATAGTGGAGCCCCCAGGATGCATGGAATTGGCTCCCCAATACCAGATTTGGAATGGGGGACAATTCCATGATCTTAGACATGTTAGATGGCAATATTCGGAATTACCATTGTGAAGCTACATATAGGTATGTAATGGTGTCCCCACACTCACAAAGTCTGGGGAAATGGCCCTTAACTATGTGGGGGCACCTTTACTAGTGCAAGGGTGCCCTCACACTTAGTAACTTTGCACCTATCCTTCAGCAAGTGAAGGTTAGACATATAAGTGACTTAAAAGTTATTTAAGTGCAGTGAAAATGGCTGTGAAATAACATGTGTTATTTCACTCAGGTTGCAATGGCAGTCCTGTGTAAATGTTTGTCTGAGATCCCTATGGGTGGCACAAGAAATTCTGCAGCCCATTTGGATCTCCTGGAAGCCCAATACCCTGGGTACCTAGTTACCATATACTAGGGACTTCTGAGGGGGGTCCAGTATGCCAATTGAAATTGGTAAATGTAGTCACTGGCCTATAGTGTCAAATTTTAAGGCAGAGCAAGCATGAGCACTGAGGTTCTGATTAGCAGAGCCTCAGTGACACAGTTAGGCACTACACAGGCATACACATTAGGCCACAAACTATGAGCACTGGGGTCCTGACCAGCAGGATCCCAGTAAAACAGGCAGAAATATACTGACATACAGATAAAAATGGGGGTAACATGCCAAGAAAGATGGTACTTTCCAAAACAACCCCCCCTCCAAATGAGTGACAATAAGGCTAACCTTGCCCAGATGAGTCTTCATTGTCTAAGTGTAAATATCTGGAGAGTCCATCTGCATTGGAGTGGGTAATCCCAGGTCTATGTTCCAATGTAAAGTCCATCCCCTGTAGGGCAATGGACCACCTCAACAATTTAGGCTTTTCACCTTTCATTTGTTTAAGCCATAATAGAGGTTTGTTGTCTGTTTGAACAATGACGTGAGTCCCAAACACGTAGGGTCTCAGCTTCTTCAGTGACCAGACCACAGCAAAGGCCTCCCTCTTTATGGCAGACCAACACTTTTTTCTAGGGGTCAACCTCCTGCTGATGAAAGCAACAGGTTGATCCTACCCCTAGAGAGCCTGGCTTCTAGACACTGTCCACATTTCACCAATAAGGGATAACTTGACCTGGTATAAGGTGTAAGTACCTTAGGTACCCACTAGAAAACAGGCCAGCATCCTACACCAATAAATACACTTTTCACAATTTGATAACTTAATAGATTTAGGTAATGACAATTCAGAGAGGAGATAAAGAGAAGAACATACACCAGCTATGTTATATGAGGAGCACACATGATTTAGGAAGGTAGCTGGTTGGTTGCTCTTTAAAATTAGATGAAATTTTTCAGTCAATTTCAGGTCTGGTGGTCAGTCTTCCTGTCATATACATCGATGTTGAAGACCATCATCAGGACAAAGTGATAGTTATCCCTGAACTACTTGCTGATTCATTAGGGAGCTTGTAGAATGAATGATGATTCTCTAGAATGGGTCCTAAAGCTGGTGGTCACTGTGGGAGGGCTGGGTGTATATATAAATGCGGAGGCTGGGATGGCGTATGAATATTGATATTTATTTTGGGTTATAGCGCCAAAAAATTAAAGTTTAAAAATGGCATCTGAGGGATAGCAGTGATAGTGTTATCGTCCATTGGTTATACTGATTGGTTGCTGGTCTCATTTTCTCTACTGGGTTTTTCCTTCAGGATGGCGCTACCTGGAGTTTCAAAGAAAAGAAAGCAGCGAAAAGTATATGGTTGAGAGTAAATCCCTATTTATCTCTTACACCACACCTGTGACTCATATGTTCAAGGCCAGGGAAAGCAGGAGAAAGTTCAATCCTCTAGAGAATAGGATCCCACACCCAGTGTCTGGGGTTGTTTTACCCATCTTTGCCTTTTCTAAATAGGCTTCGGTTTCCTACCTGCTTTTATAAGTCACAGTGCCAAGGTTTGGGCCAGGATAACTTCACCTGTGTTAGAGGTCTCATTTCCCACTGAACGGTCTGTCTCTCTGCTCTAATAAGTAAGGGATTCGATGTGCCAGCTTAAATCAAAAGATACTCCTGCCTCTCTTAGGCTCAGGATAAAACAACTTAGTGTGACACCAAGCAAACCTTCACTGTGACCTCCCCCTTCCTCCCCTCCCCTCCAACAAACTCACACCCCCCCCCCTCTGACACTCACCCGCTATGCTACAACTCTCCTGAGCTGCAGCAGCTCTTCAGTGACCTCTGGTGATTTTCACCAATCCTTACTCGAGGTCTCAGGGGTCTTGTCCAGACCAGCAGGGTCTTCTGTTGTGATTGCTACGCTGGATGGATTCTCCCTCGATCGTTCCGTGTCTCCTCCTTCTTCCATTTTCTCTCTCACTCTACCTCTGTCCTGCAACAGCTTCCTTTTCTCCTCCTCCTTGCCCTTGAGATTGACTCTAACCGATGGTGGTTCTGCCTCCTGGTCCAAAATACATTGGTTCTTTCTTAGTGTTGTTGGTCGTTGGGTTCTTCCTGATTCAACCCTTTCTCTCCTTTTATTACAGGTGTTGTCGGCAGTCGATGATGTGGACTTGGGGACTTTTGTCAGGTGAGTAGGGGGACTCGGGTCTGCTTTCTCACAGTCGCATGTTTAACCATAAATAATATATACAAACTGAGTGAAAATTGTGATTTGTAAGGCATATGCTGACAACTTTTGGGTAACATGAGCAATAGTTCTGCTTCCTAAGGTCTCCACTAGCTAGTGCTAATGATTTTTGGAAGCCCCGCAGTTTAGTCTTGGGCTCGGCTGGGGGAAGGCAGCAAATGAAGTGGTAATTTTGTTGTTGAAGATGCCACCATATGTGGGCAGCGCTTGGCTGAGATGGCTTCTGGAGCTTGATGACATCCCACCTCTGGCTGCTGATCTCTAATCTGGAAGAGAACCAGATAAAGGCTGTTACAATCCAACTGGCGGCACTGAGTCTAGGCACATTGAGGGAAGCTGTCTCCCACATGTGACTGTCTCCTGTCATATAAAGCTCAATGGTCTGTGGGTCTGGAAGAATATGCTGTATTCACTCCTCACATTCACCTCTCTCAACACCAATAATTGCTGGTTGAACTTTAGGTCAGGTTCCCTCCCATCATCCAAGGTGGAGATTGTCTCACACTCAAAACTTTGGGGCTTACTTACAATCCCTGTCCGCTGCTCGTGTGTCATTCTTTGTGACACACCGGCGGTGCATAGTGCAGGTCCATATACTTACGAGGCAATGCAAAGCCACTTTGTAGATATGGTGTTAGGCAACAACCCACAAGTTGCTGATTTGTATACACTGCATCAGGGAGGTGTTCCATGGGCATTGCAGCGGTTTTCCCACACAACACCCATGGGTTTTTAAGCATTCCCAGATTTACAAAAATCTGTAAACCTGGGAATGTGCCAACATCATATGCCTCCCCAGAGGAGGTGCAGCATGGAGGAATATATTTATTTCTCCTTTTTTTTTACCTCTTTCTATGTGTATTGCATTCTGCAACACACATAGAAAGAAGAAAAAGCCTCCATGGATAATGTTTGTGCAGGAAGGTATCCCTTCCTGCACAGAAACAATACTGTTGGGGATGGCTTCCCAACATGGGAGAGGTGCCCGTCACACCATGACCCCCCTGATGTTCAGGATCCTGGCGGTGGTGTACCCGGAGTTGGATGGGCACTTGTGGGCATCACAGCAGCCACAAGGGGGTGAGTACACATTCATCCTGCTGATTTAGTGCACAGTGGAGGTGTCTGGGTGGGGGAGGTGGGCTGTGGGTTTCCCTAGGCCAGGGCGAGTTTAGTAGGCAAGGTCCCTCCGTAAGGCAGGCCATGTGGCACCCCACCCCACCTCTGTAGAGTGCCAAGTAGACCTAGTCATGCCCCTGTGTCATCCATGTGTGCAGATGTCGTCCATAGCCTAGTAGGCCATGTCCCAGGGATTGCACAGTGGAGCCCAAGAGCGCGGCGTAGTGCAGGGGTCTTCTGTGTCTGTTGTGTCTGCCAACGGTAGCGGTAATGCATGCACTTAACATGTCTTTCTTCTGTCGTCCCCCCCTTTTTGTGGTCTCCCTGTTCTTGTGTGCATTAGCATCATCAGGCAGAGGAGCAGTGGCACCGGAGCAGGAGGGAGCTGCATCCCAGATGGCCCTGGAGGGCAAAACTACGGACTTGGAGTTCACCAGTGGGATGGAGGGCGAGGGGAGCTCCACAGCGGGGACAGGAGCTGACACCAGCGACATGGACTCGTCCTCTGATGGGAGCTCCCTTGTGGTGGCGGCAACATCTGTGCCCCCCGCATCTACAGGTACAGCCGCTACCCCCCCTACCAGCACCGCCCTCCCAGCAGCCCCCCAGCCTTTGCCCTGTGCCCGCTCACCCAGGAGGGTGGGCATCACCTTCGCCCCAGGCACCTCAGGCCCTGCCCCAGTCACCCCTGCTGTCCTCAGTGAGGAGGTCATTGACCTCCTCAGGTCCCTCACTGTCCGGCAGTCTACCATTTTGAATGCCATCCAGGGTGTAGAAAGGGAGTTGCAACAAACAAATGCATTCCTGGAGGGCATTCTTTCTGGTCAGGCGGCCCTTCAGTGAGCTTTTCAGACTCTGGCCTCAGCACTGATGGCAGCCATTGTCCCCGTCTCTAGCCTCCCCCCTCCAACTTCCTCCACCCAGACCCAATCCCCTGTCCCCCAGCCTATCCCAAGCACACCTTCAGACCAGCATGCACACACCTCAACACACAAGGGGAGCTCAGGCAGACATAAGCACCACACATCCCACAGGCACTCACGCAAGCATCACACACATGCAGACACACCAACATCCACTGCCTCCACTGTGTCCCCCTCCTCCTCGTCTCCCTCCTCCCTCCCAGTCTCATCTACACTCACACCTGCATGCACTACATCTACAGCCACTACTGCCATCACCAGCACACACACCACCACACCTCGCTCACGTGCAATCACCACCCCCACTACCATCCACACGTCCCCTGTGTCCTCTCCCAGTGTGTCTGTGACGCCACCTCCCAAGATACACAAACGCAGGCACACACCCATCCAACAGCCATCCACCTCACAACAGCCTCCAGCGCATGCACCTTCACCCAAAGTCACCAAACGAACACCTCCTACAACCACAACCTCTTCCTCCACTCCCAAACCCCCTCCAGATACCCGTCCCAGTGTGTCCCAAAAACTTTTCCTGTCTAACCTTGACCTCTTTCCCACACCTCCTCCACCTCGTCCGTCTCCTAGGTCCCGACTCTCCAGGTTCCAACCTAGCACCTCAGCCACAACATCTCTGGGACTAGTGGTGCCTGTAGTCACCGGAATCTAGAGTGCACTGGCCACCAGGGCAGCCAGTGTGGCACGGAGCCACAGCACGGACAGTCCCCCACCTGTCAAGCATCAGAAGTTGGCCAGTGCCCGGTGGGAGAGGGGGAAGACTCCAGCTACCAAAGCCGCTCCCAGGGGTCCCGGTGGGAGTGTGGAGTCAGCTGCAACACCTTCAAAGGTGGGGAAGGGCCACAAGAAACCCGGCAAGTCTGGGAAGAGCAGCACGGCGGAGCAGACCGCCATCATCCCCGCTGCCCAGGAGGCCACCGCCATTATCCCTGCTGCCCAGGAGGCGACCGCCATCATCCCCCCTGCCCAGGAGGCCACCGCCATCATCCCCGCTGCCCAGGAGGCCACCGCCATCATCCCTGCTGGGACAGAGAGGACCGCCAGTGTGAGAAAGTAGCCTCGTTACCCCCACTTTTGGCCTGTTTGTGAGTGTATGTCAGGGTGTTTTCACTGTTTTCACTGTCTCACTGGGATCCTGCTAGCCAGGGCCCAGTGCTCATAGTGAAAACCCTATGTTTTCAATATGTTTGTTATGTGTCACTGGAACCCTGCTAGTCAGGACCCCAGTGCTCATAAGTTTGTGGCCTATATGTATGTGTTCCCTGTGTGGTGCCTAACTGTCTCACTGAGGCTCTGCTAACCAGAACCTCAGTGGTTATGCTCTCTCATTTCTTTCAAATTGTCACTAAAAGGCTAGTGACCAATTTTACCAATTCACATTGGCTTACTGGAACACCCTTATAATTCCCTAGTATATGGTACTGAGGTACCCAGGGTATTGGGGTTCCAGGAGATGCCTATGGGCTGCAGCATTTTTTTTGCCACCCATAGGGAGCTCTGACAATTCTTACACAGGCCTGCCACTGCAGCCTGAGTGAAATAATGCCCACATTATTTCACAGCCATTTTCACTGCACTTAAGTAACTTATAAGTCACCTATATGTCTAACCTTTACCTGGTAAAGGTTAGGTGCAAAGTTACTTAGTGTGTGGGCACCCTGGCACTAGCCAAGGTGCCCCCACATTGTTCAGGGCAAATTCCCCGACTTTGTGAGTGCTGGAGACACCATTATATGCGTGCACTACACATAGGTCACTACCTATGTGTAGCTTCACAAAGGTAACTCCGAATATGGCCATGTAACATGTCTATGATCATGGAATTGCCCCCTCTATGCCATCCTGGCATAGTTGGCACAATCCCATGCTCCCAGTGGTCTGTAGCACAGACCCTGGTACTGCCAAACTGCCTTTTCAGGGGTTTCACTGCAGCTGCTGCTGCTGCCAACCCCTCAGACAGATTTCTGCCCTCCTGGGGTCCAGCCAGGCCTGGCCCAGGATGGCAGAACAAAGGACTTCCTCAGAGAGAGGGTGTTACACCCTCTCCCTTTGGAAAATGGTGTGAAGGCAGGGGAGGAGTAGCCTCCCCCAGCCTCTGGAAATGCTTTCTTGGGCACAGATGTGCCCAATTCTGCATAAGCCAGTCTACACCGGTTCAGGGACCCCTCAGCCCTGCTTAGGCGCGAAACTGGACAAAGGAAAGGGGAGTGACCACTCCCCTGACCTGCACCTCCCCTGGGAGGTGCCCAGAGCTCCTCCAGTGTGCTCCAGACCTCTGCCATCTTGGAAACAGAGGTGCTGCTGGCACACTGGACTGCTCTGAGTGGCCAGTGCCAGCAGCTGACGTCAGAGACTCCTTCTGATAGGCTCCTTCAGGTGTTGCTAGCCTATCCTCTCTCCTAAGTAGCCAAACCCTCTTTTCTGGCTATTTAGGGTCTCTGTCTTTGGGGACTCCTTAGATAACGAATGCAAGAGCTCATCAGAGTTCCTCTGCATCTCTCTCTTCACCTTCTGCCAAGGAATCGACTGCTGACCGCGCTGGAAGCCTGCAAAACTGCAACAAAGTAGCTAAGACAACTACTGCGAGCTTGTAACGCTGATCCTGCCGCCTTCTCGACTGTTTTCCTGGTGGTGCATCCTGTGGGGGTAGTCTGCCTCCTCTCTGCATCAGAAGCTGCGAAGAAATCTCCCGTGGGTCGACGGAATCGTCTCCCTGCAACCTCAAGCACCAAAAGCTGCATCTCCGGTCCCTTGGGTCTCCTCTCACGACAACGAGCGAGGTCCCTCGAATCCAGCAACACTGTCCCAGTGACCCCCACGGTCCAGTGACTCTTCAGTCCAAGTTTGGTGGAGGTAAGTCCTTGCCTCCCCACGCCAGACTGCATTGTTGGAAACCGCGACTTTTGCAACTACTCCAGCCCCTGTGCACTTCCGGCGGAAATCCTTTGTGCATAGCCAAGCCTGGGTCCACGGCACTCTAACCTGCATTGTACAACTTTCTAAGTTGGTCTCCGGCGACGTGGGACTCCTTTGTGCAACTTCGGGTGAGCACCATTTCACTCTTCTTCGTAGTGCCTGTTCTGGCACTTCTGCGGGTGCTGCCTGCTTCTGAGAGGGCTCTTTGTCTTGCTCGGCGTCCCCTCTGTCCCCAGACGAAATTGGCGACATCCTGGTCCATCCTGGGCCACAGCAGCATCCAAAAACATTAACCGCACGACTTGCAGCTAGCAAGGCTTGTTGGCGTCCTTTCGGCGGGAAAACACTTCTGCACGACTCTCCACTGCGTGGGGGATCCATCCTCCAAAGGGAAAGTCTCTAGCCCTTGTCGTTCCTGCAGAATCCTCAGCTTCTTCAGTCCAGTAGAAGCTTCTTTGCACCCACAGCTGGCATTTCCTGGGCATCTGCCCATCTCCGACTTGCTTGTGACTCTTGGACTTGGTCCCTTTGTTCCACAGGTATCCTCGACTGGAAATCCATTGTTGTTGCATTGCTGGTTTGTGTCTTTCCTGCAGAATTCCTCTATCACGACTTCTATGTCCTTGGGGGAACTTTAGTGCACTTTGCACTCACTTTTCAGGGTCTTGGGGTGGGGTATTTTTCTAACTCTTACTATTTTCTAATAGTCCCAGCGACCCTCTACAAGGTCACATAGGTTTGGGGCCCATTCGTGATTCGCATTCCACTTTGGGAGTATATGGTTTGTGTTGCCCCTATCCCTATGTGCTCCCATTGCATCCTATTGTAATTTTACATTGTTTGCACTGTTTTCTAAGACTATACTGCATATTTTTGGTATTGTGTACATATATCTTGTGTATATTTGCTATCCTCATACTGAGGGTACTCACTGAGATACTTTTGGCATATTGTCATAAAAATAAAGTACCTTTATTTTTAGTATATCTGTGTATTGTGTTTTCTTATGATATTGTGCATATGGCATTAGTGGTACTGTAGTAGCTTCACACGTCTCCTAGTTCAGCCTAAGCTGCTCTGAAAAGCTACCATTATCTATCAGCCTAAGCTGCTAGACACCCTATACACTAATAAGGGATAACTGGGCCTGGTGCAAGGTGCAAGTACCCCTTGGTACTCACTACAAGCCAGTCCAGCCTCCTACAGCCAGCACAAGGCCAGCTCGGCTAGAGAGGACCGCCAGCACAAGCCCAGCTGGGCTAGAGAGGACCGCCAGCACAAGCCCCGCTGGGATAGAGAGGACCGCCAGCACAAGCCCCGCTGGGCTAGAGAGGACCGCCAGCACAAGCCCCGCTGGGCCAGAGAGGACTGCCAGCAAAAGCCCCGCTGGGCCAGAGAGGACCGCCAGAACAAGCCCCGCTGGGACAGAGAGGACCGCCAACAGCTGAGTCACTGCAAAGGAGCCCGCCGCCTCAAGCACCGCTGAACAGGGCACCGCCGCCTCAAGCACCGCTGAACAGGGCACTGCCGCTCCAAGCACCGCTGAACAGGGCACCGCCGCCTCAAGCACCGCTGAACAGGGCACCGCCGCCTCAAGCACCGCTGAACAGGGCACCGCCGCTCCAAGCACCGCTGAACAGGGTACCGCCGCCTCAAGCACCGCTGAACACGGCACCGCCGCCTCAAGCACCGCTGAACAGGGCACCGCCACTCCAAGCACCGCTGAACAGGGCACCGCCGCCACAAGCACCGCTGGCCCATGAGCGCCAAGGGCACTGACGCTACTGAGTCAGTCACAAGCAGGATGAAGCACTCTGGGCACCAGGCCCCCTCCAGAACCAGTGGAGTATCACATCCACTACCTCTGTCCTTAGTAGGATGAAGCACTCTGGGCACCAGCTGCAGTGTTCTCTCCGTCATGGTCTGGGATCTTGTGTGGGCCTCACCCATACCGTGTGGGCCCAGTGTTCCACAGACTACATTGGAGCATTACCTGGACTACTAAGATTGGTGTATATTTTGTTTATGGTGTATATATATATATTTTTGCGTACTTGATTTTAATATGGCCCAGTGTTCCACGGACTACATTGGAGCATTACCTGGACTACTAAGATTGGTGTATATTTTGTTTATGGTGTATATATATATATTTTTGCGTACTTGATTTTAATATATTACAATGGTTACACTCATTTCCTTTTGTCTTTGCATTCTTCCGGGGGGTTGGGGGGATGTAACTGTAATGTATCATGCTGTATTAGTGTGTGTGTTGTAGTGGGTGAGGGTGGGGGTGGGGGTGTTGCATGTGTGTGTGTCCCTGTTTTTTCCCTCCCCTGTGTCGTAGGTGCAGTACTCACTGTTGTCTTCGCCGCCGGCGTTCGTGCTCCTGGTAGAGGAGCAAGAAGATGATGGCTGGAAAAATGTGCAGCTCTGGTTCCATGGCGTCCGGATTCCTCGTGGGGTGTGTAGAGGTGAGCGTTTTCCCTTCGAAGTCCTGTTTCCACCGTGTTTTTGTCTGCGGTGAATCCGCCCCGGAAAAGGTGGCGGATTGGTAGGTTGTGATACTGTGGGCGGTATATTGACTTCCGCCTGTCTGTTGGCGGTGACCGCCAAGCTGTTTGTCTGTACCGCCGTGGCGGTCGGAGTGTTAAAGTGGCTGTCTTTGTTGGCGGTTTCCGCCACGGTCGTAATTCTAATTTTTTTACCGCCGGCCTGTTGGCGGTCTTACCGCCACTTTAACACCATCCGCCAGGGTTGTAATGACGACCATTATGTCTAGCACAGGCATAATGTGGTGCAAGGGCTTACAAAGTGGCGCAATGCATGCATTACACCACTTTGTAAATCTGGTGTGACGATTTTGGCCTTGTTGGGCCACAATTGCGTAAACAAAAATTGCGCTAATGTTGCGCAAGGTGGCGCTAGGGCCTTGTACATCTGGGCCTTCGTCTTTACCTTAACTTTACACACATAGCTAAATGTGGGCCTGGTGTAAATAAGGAAGGATGCTGCCTCGTCCCACTGGTTCCTGAAGATTAGTGCAGAGCACACACAGAAGGTTACACTCTTGTGGCATTGTAGGTGCTGCAGTGATGGGCTGAGTGGGAAAGGGCTGCAGGGTTTCAGCGAGGGATGAGGGAGTGGGGAGATAAAACATGGCACACAGAGGTGGGACCAAGACATTGCTTCAAACCCCAAGCTCATGGGAGTGCTCTTCTAAAGACTGAAGAAGGTTTGTGGAGCTAGAATAAAAGTAAACAGGATTGGGTTGATGATGTCTCTTGCAGATGGATGCAGTACCAAGGACTGTGGCTTTCCGCGGAGTGCCATAGTGTGGAAGTAGAACATTCACGGAATAGAAATGCAGTATTTGAATCATTTCATTGGTGGGTCAAATTCCTGTTCAGGGAGGACTCTTTTGACACAATGCCCTAAAGAGTGCTTAAGGTGACACATTTGTGTACTGGATCAAACCCACAAGTATGTCTGTTTCCCATGTCCTACTCACACTCATTCTACTTGAGATGTCTAGTGTCTGACCCTGGGAGAGGCCGAGGCTCCTAAAGGAGCCCAGCCACATGTGCTGTGTGTGGAAGGATAACCTTTAAATCAAAAGTTGCCACACCTGTCACTTTGATACATCCACTCTCTGACTGCAAAGGTTTCCACAGCTGTACAAGGTAACAAGATAGGTTGAATGAATGGCGAAAAGGTGTTTTCCACCTGTACTTTAATAGGCAATATATGTTTATAGGAGGCACGTTTACTGCAAAACATGTAAAAATTGACTAAAAACTAATTTTGGTCACTTTTAATTGTAAAGCGTTATCAGTTCATAATGTGATCCCTGTTCATTCAGAGCTGAGAGACAACAGGTGACTGGCTGCCTCTCTAAAGTCACACACGTGAGCCTCTCATAGGAGACTCCTGCCTGAACCAGCTGCAAGTTACGACTCTGAACTCCTGTCTGCCTGATGGAAGTGACTGATGTCTCCAGCTCTGCCTTGAATCTCTGGGTGATGAAAGCTGCTCTGGTGTTAGAGATGCAGTCACCTTTACAGCCCCAAGGATGCAGACATGCAGGTCTGGTCAGTGAAGCATGTTTCCTCTGTTGCTAGGGACACCTGGACCACACCCACATCCCCTCAGGGTTCATGGTCCATACAATACTGTTTAAGCAAAGTATGCACTGAGTGGCATGCGGCCGCCCAACTTGTGTCTTCAGTTGCATTTCAACTGTGGACGCCACCTCAGGGAGCTTTACATACTGGCGGGTTTTTCCCTGACAGGCGGGTTTTTCTCTGAACTGATTGCTGTAGAACCTGTTTGTTCTGGTTACTGTCAGTGTGATGCTGAAGGCCCTTCTGGCTCACAGTGTGTGAAGATCTCACTCCGCAGGCGACTGGTGCACAGATGACACTGACAATCAATCTTACGTCTTAAAGATGAATTCAGACAGAATCAAGGGATGAAGCAGTTACACCATCTTTCTACTATGCAGGATCTACAATGGTTTACCACAGACCAGAGGAGGATTCTTCGATTCATTGTAGGACCTACAATGGTTTACCACAGACCAGAGTATAATTCTTCGATTCAATGTAGGACCTACAATGGTTTACCACAGACCAGAGGAGGATTCTGTGCTTCAATGTAGGACCTACAATGGTTTACCACAGACCAGAGGAGGATTCTGTGATTCAATGTAAGACCTACAATGGTTGGGACTGGGGGTCTCTGAACTGGTATAGACTGGATTATGCAAGGAGAGCAACAAAAGTGTAGGAAAGTACCATCTTTCTTGGCATGTTACCTCCAATTTTACATGTATGTCAGTATGTTTTTGCCTGTCTCAAAGGGATCCTGCTAACCAGTACTCCAGTGCTCATAGTTTGTGACCTAAATGTGTATGCCTGTGTAGTGCCTCACTGTGTCACTGAGGCTCTGCTAATCAGAACCTCAGTACTTATGCTCTCTCTGCCTTTAAAGTTGTCACTATAGGCTAGTGATTACATTTACCAATTTCAAATGGCATACTGTACTCCCCTTATAGGTCCCTAGTATATGGTACCTAGGTACCCAGGGCAGTGGGATTCCAGGAGATCCATATGGGCTGAAGCATTTCTTTTGCCACCCATGGGGAGCTCAGGCAAACTTTTACACAGGACTGCCACTGCCACTGCAGCCTGAGTGAAATAACGCACACATTATTTCGCAGCCATTTTCACTGCACTTAAGTAACTTATAAGTCACCTATATGTCTAACCTTCACTTGCTGAAGGTTAGGTGCACTAGAAAATGTGCACCCACATAGTTCAGGGCCATTTCCCCGAACTTTGTGAGTGTGGGGACACCATTACATGCCTGCACTACATATAGGTCAATACCTATCTGTAGCTTCACAATGGTAACTCCGAATATGGCCATGTAACATGTCTAAGATCTTGGACTTTTCTCCCCATTCCAAATCTGGTATTGGGGAGCCAATTCCATGCATCCTGGGGCTCCACTATGGACCCCCAGTACTGTCAAACCAGCTCTCTGGGATTTTCTCTGCAGCTACAGTTGCTTTCATCCCACAGACAGGGTGCTGCCCTCCACCCAGGAAGGCTGAACAAAGCATTTCCTCCGAGAGCAGGGTGTTACACCCTCTCTCTTTGGAAATAGGTGTTAAAGGATGGGGATGGGTAGCCTCTCCCAGCCTCTGGAAATGCTTTGAATGGTACAGATAGTGCCCTCCTTGCATAAGCCAGTGTACACTGGTTTAGGGAACCCCGAGTCCCTGCTCTGGCGCGAAACTGTACAAAGGAAAGGGGAGTGACCACTCGCCTGTCTCTCACCACCCCAGGGGTGGTGCCCAGAGCTCCTCCAGTGTGTCTCAGACCTCTACCATCTTGTTTCCAGAGGTGTGGGGGCACTCTGGAGGACCCTGAGTGGCCAGTGCCAGCAGGTGACGTCAGAGACCCCTCTTGGTTAGGTAGCCAATCCTCCTCTGAGGGCTATTTAGGGTCTCTCCAGTGGACTTTTCCTTAGATTATGACTTTCAAGAATCCAGCAGGACTCCTCTGCACTTCTCTCTTCGACTTCTGCCAAGGATCGACCGCTGCAAAACTGCAACAAAGTAGCCAGAAGACATCCAGCGACATTGTAGCGCCTAATCCTGCCGGCTTTCTCGAATTTTTCCTGGTGGTCCATGCTCTGGGGGCTGCCTTCCTTCACCCTTCCCTGAAAGCCACGAAGAAATCTCCCGTGGGTCGATGGAATCTTCCCCCTGCTTCAGCAGGCACCAAAAGTCAGCTTTACCACTACTCTGGATCCCCTCTCATCCTGACGAGCGTGGCCCCTGGAACACAGGTGGAAGACCAAAGTGACCCTGACAGTCCAGAGGTCCAACTGTCTGAATTTGGAGGAGGTAAGTGTAGGAGGCTGGACTGGCTTGTAGTGAGTACCAAGGGGTACTTGCACCTTGCACCAGGCCCAGTTATCCCTTATTAGTGTATAGGGTGTCTAGCAGCTTAGGCTGATAGATAATGGTAGCTTAGCAAAGCAGCTCAGGCTGAACTAGGAGACGTGTGAAGCTACTACAGTACCACTTAGTGTCATATGCACAATATCATAAGAAAACACAATACACAGTTATACTAAAAATAAAGGTACTTTATTTTTATGACAATATGCCAAAGTATCTTAGAGTGTACCCTCAGTGAGAGGATAGGAAATATACACAAGATATATATACACAATAGCAAAAATATGCAGTATAGTCTTAGAAAACAGTGCAAACAATGTATAGTTACAATAGGATGCAATGGGGAAACATAGGGATAGGGGCAACACAAACCATATACTCCAGAAGTGGAATGCGAACCACGAATGGACCCCAAACCTATGTGACCTTGTAGAGGGTCGCTGGGACTATTAGAAAATAGTGAGAGTTAGCAAAATAACCCACCCCAAGACCCTGAAAAGTGAGTGCAAAGTGCACCAAAGTTCCCCTAAGGACAAAATAGTCGTGTTAGAGGGAGAATGCAAGGAAAACACAAATCAGCAATGCAACAACGATGGATTCCTGTCTGAAGGTACCTGTGGAACAAGGGGACCAAGTCCAAAAGTCACAAGCAGCTCGGAGATGGGCAGATGCCCAAGAAATGCCAGCGGTTGGTGCAAAGAAGCTCTTACTAGGCTGAAGAACTGTGAATACTGCAGGAACGACAAGGGCTAGAGACTTCCCCTTTGGAGGATGGATCCCGCACGCCTTGGAGAGTCGTGCAGAAGTGTTTTCCCGCCGGATGGACGCCAACAAGCCTTGCTACACGCAAATCGTGCGTTTGGCGTTTTTGGATGCTGCTGGGGCCCAGGAGGGACCAGGAGGTCGCAAATTGGACCTGCAGAGAGAGGGGACGTCGAGCAAGACAAAGAGCCCTCACTGAAGCAGGTAGCACCCGGAGAAGTGCCAAAAACAGGCACTACAAGGATGCGTGAAACGGTGCTCGCCGAAGTTGCACAAAGGAGTCCCACGTCGCCGGAGACCAACTTAGAAAGTCGTGCAATGCAGGTTAGAGTGCCGTGGACCCAGGCTTGGCTGTGCACACAGGATTTCCGCCGGAAGTGCACAGGGGCCGGAGAAGCTTGCAAAGTCGCGGTTCCCAGCAATGCAGCCCAGCGAGGTGAGGCAAGGACTTACCTCCACCAAACTTGGGCTGAAGAGTCACTGGACTGTGGGGGTCACTTGGACGGTGTCGCTGGATTCGAGGGACCTCGCTCGTCGTGCTGAGAGGAGACCCAAGGGACCGGAGATGCAGCTTTTTGGTGCCTGCGGTTGCAGGGGGAAGATTCCGTCGACCCACGGGAGATTTCTTCGGAGCTTCTGGTGCAGAGAGGAGGCAGACTACCCCCACAGCATGCACAAGCAGGAAAACAGTCGAGAAGGCGGCAGGATCAGCGTTACAGAGTTGCAGTAGTCGTCTTTGCTACTATGTTGCAGGTTTGCAGGCTTCCAGCGCGGTCAGCGGTCGATTCCTTATCAGAAGGTGAAGAGGGAGATGCAGAGGAACTCGGCTGAGCTCATGCATTCGTTATCTGAAGTTTCCCCAGAGACAGAGACCCTAAATAGCCAGAAAAGAGGGTTTGGCTACCTAGGAGAGAGGAAAGGCTACTAACACCTGAAGGAGCCTATCACAAGGAGTCTCTGACGTCACCTGGTGGCACTGGCCACTCAGAGCAGTCCAGTGTGCCAGCAGCACCTCTGTTTCCAAGATGGCAGAGGTCTGGAGCACACTGGAGGAGCTCTGGACACCTCCCAGGGGAGGTGCAGGTCAGGGGAGTGGTCACTCCCCTTTCCTTTGTCCAGTTTCGCGCCAGAGCAGGGGCTAAGGGGTCCCTGAACCGGTGTAGACTGGCTTATGCAGAATTGGGCACCTCTGTGCCCAACAAAGCATTTCCAGAGGCTGGGGGAGGCTACTCCTCCCCTGCCTTCACACCATTTTCCAAAGGGAGAGGGTGTCACACCCTCTCTCAGAGGAAGTTCTTTGTTCTGCCATCCTGGGCCAGGCCTGGCTGGACCCCAGGAGGGCAGATGCCTGTCTGAGGGGTTGGCAGCAGCAGCAGCTGCAGAGAAACCCCAGGAAGGGCAGTTTGGCAGTACCAGGGTCTGTGCTACAGACCACTGGGATCATGGAATTGTACCAACAATGCCAGGATGGCATAGAGGGGGCAATTCCATGATCATAGACATGTTACATGGCCATATTCGGAGTTACCATGGTGAAGCTACATATAGGTAGTGACCTATATGTAGTGCACGCGTGTAATGGTGTCCCCGCACTCACAAAGTTCAGTGAATTGGCTCTGAACAATGTGGGGGCACCTTGGCTAGTGCCAGGGTGCCCTCACACTAAGTAACTTTGCACCCAACCTTTACCAGGTAAAGGTTAGACATATAGGTGACTTATAAGTTACTTAAGTGCAGTGTAAAATGGCTGTGAAATAACGTGGACGTTATTTCACTCAGGCTGCAGTGGCAGGCCTGTGTAAGAATTGTCAGAGCTCCCTATGGGTGGCAAAAGAAATGCTGCAGCCCATAGGGATCTCCTGGAACCCCAATACCCTGGGTACCTCAGTACCATATACTAGGGAATTATAAGGGTGTTCCAGTAAGCCAATGTAAATTGGTAAAAATGGTCACTAGCCTGTCAGTGACAATTTGGAAAGAAATGAGAGAGCATAACCACTGAGGTTCTGATTAGCAGAGCCTCAGTGAGACAGTTAGTCACTACACAGGTAACACATTCAGGCACACTTATGAGCACTGGGGCCCTGGGTTACCAGGGTCCCAGTGACACATACAACTAAAACAACATATATACAGTGAAAAATGGGGGTAACATGCCAGGCAAGATGGTACTTTCCTACACAACCCCCCCCCAAACGAAGGACAATAAGACTAGCCATTACCTGATGAGTCTTCATTGTCTAAGTGGAAATATCTGGAGAGTCCATCTGCATTGGAGTGGCTACTCCCAGGTCTATGTTCCACTGTATAGTCCATTCCCTGTAGGGATATGGACCACCTCAACAATTTAGGATTTTCACCTTTCATTTGTTTTAGCCAAAGTAGAGGTTTGTGGTCTGTCTGAACAATGAAGTGAGTGCCAAACAGGTATGGCCTCAACTTCTTCAGAGCCCAGACCACAGCAAAGGCCTCCCTCTCAATGGCAGACCAACGCTTTTCTCTAGGGGTCAACCTTCTACTAATAAAAGCAACAGGTTGATCCTGGCCCTCAGAATTAAGTTGTGATAGGACTGCCCCTACTCCTAATTCAGATGCATCAGTTTGGACATAGAATTTTTTAGAGTAACAAGGGCTTTTCAGGACAGGTGCAGAGCACATGGCCTGCTTCAGCTCCTCAAAAGCTTTCTGACAGTTTGCTGTCCATAATACCTTTTTAGGCATTTTCTTGGATGTGAGGTCATTAAGAGGGGCTGCAATGGAGCCATAGTTCTTAATGAACCTCCTGTAATACCCAGTGAGGCCTAGGAAGGCTCTCACCTGAGTCTGAGTGGTAGGGGGAACCCAATCAATAATAGTTTGGATTTTCCCCTGAAGTGGTGCAATCTGTTCCCCACCAACAAGGTGTCCCAGATAAACCACCTTACCCTGCCCTATCTGGCACTTTGAAGCCTTGATAGTGAGGCCTGCCTTTTGCAGGGCCTCCAAAACTTTCCACAGGTGGACCAGGTGATCATCCCAGCTGGAGCTAAAGACAGCTATATCATCCAAATATGCTGCACTGAAAGCTTCCAGCCCTTGCAGGACTGTGTTCACCAACCTCTGAAAAGTGGCAGGTGCATTTTTCAGACCAAAAGGCATTACAGTAAACTGGTAATGTCCTCCAATGGTAGAAAATGCAGTTTTAGATTTAGCATCTTCTGACAATTTGATCTGCCAATACCCTGCAGTCAAATCAAAAGTGCTTAGATACTTGGCAGATGCCAGTGTATCTATGAGCTCATCTGCCCTGGGTATAGGGTGAGCATCAGTTTTGGTTACCAAGTTGAGACCTCTATAGTCTACACAAAACCTCATTTCCTTCTTTCCATCTTTAGAATTGGGTTTTGGTACCAGTACCACAGGAGAAGCCCATGGACTGTCAGAGTGCTCAACCACTCCTAGTTCCAACATTTTCTGAACTTCTTGCTTTATGCAGTCCCTGACATGGTCAGGCTGCCTATAGATCTTACTTTTGACAGGTAAACTGTCTCCAGTATCTATAGTGTGCTCACACCAAGAAGTGGTGCCTGGCACAATGGAGAAGAGTTCTGAAAATTGTCCTAGGAGATTTATGCAATTATCTTTCTGCTCAGCAGTAAGACAATCAGCCAAAACTACACCTTCCACAAGAGCATCTTGTTCTGTGGAAGAGAAGAGATCAGGTAGAGGATCACTGTCTTCTTCCTGTCCCTCATCTGTTGCCATGAGCAGGGTGAGATCAGCCCTGTCATAGTAGGGTTTCAGGCGGTTGACATGGAGCACCCTAAGGGGACTCCTGGCAGTGCCTAAGTCAACCAAGTAGGTGACTTCACCCTTCTTTTCAACAATTGTGTGGGGTCCACTCCATTTATCTTGGAGTGCTCTTGGGGCCACAGGCTCCAAGACCCACACTTTCTGCCCTGGTTGGTACTGAACCAAAACAGCCTTCTGATCATGCCATTGCTTCTGGAGCTCTTGGCTGGCCTGAAGGTTTTTACTGGCCTTTTTCATGTACTCAGCCATCCTTGATCTGAGGCCAAGTACATAGTCCACAATATCCTGCTTAGGAGCTTTTAAAGGTTGTTCCCAACCCTCCTTTACAAGTGTGAGTGGACCCCTAACAGGGTGTCCAAAAAGAAGTTCAAAGGGGCTGAAGCCCACTCCTTTCTGGGGTACCTCCCTGTAGGCAAAAATGAGGCATGGTAGAAGGATATCCCATCTCCTGCGGAGTTTTTCAGGGAGTCCCATAATCATGCCTTTGAGAGTTTTATTAAATCTCTCCACCAGTCCATTTGTTTGTGGATGATAGGGTGTTGTGAACTTGTAAGTTACACCACACTCCTTCCACATGGCCTTTAAGTATGCAGACATGAAATTGCTTCCTCTGTCTGATACTACTTCCTTTGGGAAGCCCACCCTGGAAAATATTCCCAGGAGGGCCTTTGCCACTGCAGGAGCTGTAGTGGTCCTTAAAGGAATAGCTTCAGGATATCTTGTGGCATGGTCCACTACCACCAAGATAAACCTATTGCCTGAAGCAGTAGGAGGGTCAAGGGGGCCAACTATGTCAACCCCTACCCTTTCAAAGGGAACCCCAACCACAGGCAGTGGGATAAGGGGTGCCTTTGGAGTGCCACCTGTCTTGCCACTGGCTTGACAGGTTTCACAGGACTTGCAAAATTCTTTTGTGTCCTCAGACATCCTAGGCCAATGAAACAATGGTACCAATCTGTCCCAAGTTTTCATTTGACCCAGGTGCCCAGCTAAGGGAATGTCATGTGCCAGTGTTAGGAGGAACTTTCTGTACTCCTGAGGAATCACTAATCTCCTGGCAGCTCCAGGTTTAGGATCCCTATGCTCAGTGTACAAGAGGTTGTCCTCCCAGTAAACTCTGTGTGAGTCACTGACATCCCCATTAGCCTGTTTGACAGCTTGCTGTCTGAGACCCTCTAATGTGGGACAGGTTTGCTGTGCCACACTCAGCTCCTCTCTGGCAGGCCCCCCTTCACCCAAAAGCTCAGCAGTGTCTGCTTCCAGCTCCTCTGGTGTAGGTTCTGCACAGGGAGGGAATTCTTCTTCCTCAGAAGTAGAATCCACTGTAGAGGGAGGGATAGTAGGAAGTGGTTTGCTTCTACTAGCCCTAGCTTTAGGGAGCACTTGGTCCATTGTTCCAGGATCCAAGCTTCCCTGTCCTTTTTGCTTTTTGGCCTGAGCCCTTGTCAAAGCAAAAATATGCCCTGGGATGCCCAGCATTGCTGCATGGGCCTCCAACTCCACATCTGACCAAGCTGATGTCTCCAAATCGTTCCCTAATAGACAGTCTACAGGTAAATCTGAAGCTACCACAACTTTCTTTGGACCAGATACCCCCCCCCAGTTGAGATTTACAACAGCCATGGGGTGGCTTTGTGTTATGTTGTGAGCATCGGTTACTTGGTACTGGTGTCCAAGTATGTGTTGTTCAGGGTGCAGCAGTTTCTCAATCACCATTGTGACACTGGCACCTGTGTCCCTGTAGGCCTGGACCTCAACACCATTTATTAGGGTTAGTTGCTTGTACTTCTCCAAGTTATGGGGGCAAGCAACCAAAGTGGCTAAGTCAATAGCCCCTTCAGAGACTAAAGTAGCCTCTGTGGTCTCCCTAATCAGACCAACCCCAACTAAATTACCAAAAGTGAGCCCAGCTACTCCCTTGGATTGGCTATTAGTAGGTTTGCTCCCACCACCACTGCTATTAGTAGGGACACTAGGTGTAGCAGTAGGGGTTGTAGTGGTAGGAGCTGTGGTGCCTTTCTTTGGACAACTGGGATCTGTTGTCCAATGGCCTTTTATTTTACATAAATAGCACCATGGTTTCTTTTCCTTGTTCTGATTAAAGGAGGATTTGGGCCCACCACCCCCACCAGAGTGTTTTTGTGGGCCTGATGAAGACTCTTGTTTAGATTTGTCCCCACCCTTGTCAGAAGACTTACCATCCTTCTTTTTGTTGCCATCTTTGTCACCCCCTGTATGAACTTTTCTGTTCACTCTTGTTCTGACCCATTTGTCTGCCTTCTTTCCCAATTCTTGGGGAGAGGTCAGATCAGAGTCCACCAAGTACTGGTGCAACAAATCAGACACACAATTATTAAGAATATGCTCTCTCAGGATCAAGTTATACAGGCTGTCATAATCAGTAACTTTACTGCCATGTAACCACCCCTCCAAGGCCTTCACTGCCTGGTCAATGAAATCAACCCAGTCTTGTGAAGACTCCTTTTTGGTATCTCTGAACTTTATCCTGTACTGTTCAGTGGTTAAGCCATAACCATCCAGGAGTGCATTCTTAAGAACTTGGAAATTGTTAGCATCATTTTCTTTTACAGTAAGGAGCCTATCCCTACCTTTTCCAGTAAATGATAGCCATAGGATAGCAGCCCACTGCTTTTGAGGGACATCCTGTACAGCACAGGCCCTCTCAAGTGCAGCAAACCACTTGTTAATGTCATCCCCCTCCTTGTAAGGGGGAACTATCTTATGCAGATTCCTGGAATCATGCTCTTTTGCAGGATGACTATGGGGAATACTGCTGCTGCCACCATGGGTATCTAAACCCAACTTCTGTCTTTCCCTCTCTATTTCTAAAGACTGTCTATCCAAATCCAGCTGTTGCTTCTTGAGCTTCAGTCTGGTTTGTTCCACTCTCAATCTATTGAGCTCCCTTTCTAACAATCTGTCATCAGAGTGGGTGGGAGGGACATTTCTAGATACAGAGGTATGATGGGAATGAACAGAAGGAGACCTGTCCCTTACAAGGGGCACCCTAACAGCTTGGCTACCAGCATAATGTGAGAGCACATCATCAGTATGATGTGATTCAACCTCTGTACCAACTATGCTAGACTGTCTAGTAATGGGCAGGCTGAGAAGTTTCTTTCCTGAACCTTTTCCTGGGGGAGTCCCTGGATCAGATTGAGAACCATTAGCTACTTTTTCTACAGATTGGGCACTTATGGCCTTATCCTGTACTCTAAGCATATTAATTAACAGTTCTAAGGAAGGATTCTTCCCTACACTCAAACCTCTCTCTATGCAGAGACTCCTTGCTCCTTTCCAGCTAAGGTGATCATATGCAAGTTTGGACAGTTCCACTTTTTGGCCTGTGCCAGACATTTTTAGAGAGAGTTAAAGTGATAGACAAAGAGAAAAAAGTTTTCAGAACTTTTTGGAAAGACAGAAAAAAACTTTTTAAACTTTTAAGAACTTTTTGAAAGTTTAGAAGTACTTTTCAGCACTTAGAAAAGAGTGAAAAGAGGAAATGCAAAACTTTTTGGCTATGTGTATATACACTGACCTTGTTTTGTATATTTTTCTCTTATGAAAAGTACAATGACAAGAGTGGTAAGTAGTCTCAAAGCACTTATCCCACCGCTGCACAACCAATGTAGGAGGCTGGACTGGCTTGTAGTGAGTACCAAGGGGTACTTGCACCTTGCACCAGGCCCAGTTATCCCTTATTAGTGTATAGGGTGTCTAGCAGTTTAGGCTGATAGATAATGGTAGCTTAGCAGAGCAGCTTAGGCTGAACTAGGAGACGTGTGAAGCTACTACAGTACCACTTAGTGTCATATGCACAATATCATAAGAAAACACAATACACAGTTATACTAAAAATAAAGGTACTTTATTTTTATGACAATATGCCAAAGTATCTTAGAGTGTACCCTCAGTGAGAGGATAGGAAATATACACAAGATATATATACACAATAGCAAAAATATGCAGTATAGTCTTAGAAAACAGTGCAAACAATGTATAGTTACAATAGGATGCAATGGGGAAACATAGGGATAGGGGCAACACAAACCATATACTCCAAAAGTGGAATGTGAACCACGAATGGACCCCAAACCTATGTGACCTTGTAGAGGGTCGCTGGGACTATTAGAAAATAGTGAGAGTTAGAAAAATAACCCTCCCCAAGACCCTGAAAAGTGAGTGCAAAGTGCACTAAAGTTCCCCTAAGGACAAAATAGTCGTGTTAGAGGGAAAATGCGAGGAAAACACAAATCAGCAATGCAACAACGATGGATTCCTGACTGAGGGTACCTGTGGAACAAGGGGACCAAGTCCAAAAGTCACAAGCAGCTCGGAGATGGGCAGATGCCCAAGAAATGCCAGCGGTTGGTGCAAAGAAGCTCTTACTAGGCTGAAGAACTGTGAATACTGCAGGAACGACAAGAGCTAGAGACTTCCCCTTTGGAGGATGGATCCCCCACGCCTTGGAGAGTCGTGCAGAAGTGTTTTCCCGCCGGATGGATGCCAACAAGCCTTGCTACACGCAAATCGTGCGTTTGGCGTTTTTGGACGCTGCTGGGGCCCAGGAGGGACCAGGAGGTCGCAAATTGGACCTCCAGAGAGAGGGGACGTCGAGCAAGACAAAGAGCTCTCACTGAAGCAGGTAGCACCCGGAGAAGTGCCAGAAACAGGCACTACGAGGATGCGTGAAACGGTGCTCACCGAAGTTGCACAAAGGAGTCCCACGTCGCCGGAGACCAACTTAGAAAGTCGTGCAATGCAGGTTAGAGTGCCGTGGACCCAGGCTTGGCTGTGCACGAAGAATTTCCGCCGGAAGTGCACAGGGGCCGGAGAAGCTTGCAAAGTCGCGGTTCCCAGCAATGCAGCCCAGCGAGGTGAGGCAAGGACTTACCTCCACCAAACTTGGGCTGAAGAGTCACTGGACTGTGGGGGTCACTTGGACGGTGTCGCTGGATTCGAGGGACCTCGCTCGTCGTGCTGAGAGGAGACCCAAGGGACCGGTAATGCAGCTTTTTGGTGCCTGCGGTTGCAGGGGGAAGATTCCGTCGACCCACGGGAGATTTCTTCGGAGCTTCTGGTGCAGAGAGGAGGCAGACTACCCCCACAGCATGCACAAGCAGGAAAACAGTCGAGAAGGCGGCAGGATCAGCGTTACAGAGTTGCAGTAGTCGTCTTTGCTACTATGTTGCAGGTTTGCAGGCTTCCAGCGCGGTCAGCGGTCGATTCCTTATCAGAAGGTGAAGAGGGAGATGCAGAGGAACTCGGCTGAGCTCATGCATTCGTTATCTAAAGTTTCCCCAGAGACAGAGACCCTAAATAGCCAGAAAAGAGGGGTTGGCTACCTAGGAGAGAGGAAAGGCTACTAACACCTGAAGGAGCCTATCACAAGGAGTCTCTGACGTCACCTGGTGGCACTGGCCACTCAGAGCAGTCCAGTGTGCCAGCAGCACCTCTGTTTCCAAGATGGCAGAGGTCTGGAGCACACTGGAGGAGCTCTGGACACCTCCCAGGGGAGGTGCAGGTCAGGGGAGTGGTCACTCCCCTTTCCTTTGTCCAGTTTCGCGCCAGAGCAGGGGCTAAGGGGTCCCTGAACCGGTGTAGACTGGCTTATGCAGAATTGGGCACATCTGTGCCCAACAAAGCATTTCCAGAGGCTGGGGGAGGCTACTCCTCCCCTGCCTTCACACCATTTTCCAAAGGGAGAGGGTGTCACACCCTCTCTCAGAGGAAGTTCTTTGTTCTGCCATCCTGGGCCAGGCCTGGCTGGACCCCAGGAGGGCAGCTGCCTGTCTGAGGGGTTGGCAGCAGCAGCAGCTGCAGAGAAACCCCAGGAAGGGCAGTCTGGCAGTACCAGGGTCTGTGCTACAGACCACTGGGATCATGGAATTGTACCAACAATGCCAGGATGGCATAGAGGGGGCAATTCCATGATCATAGACATGTTACATGGCCATATTCGGAGTTACCATGGTGAAGCTACATATAGGTAGTGACCTATATGTAGTGCACGCGTGTAATGGTGTCCCCGCACTCACAAAGTTCAGTGAATTGGCTCTGAACAATGTGGGGGCACCTTGGCTAGTGCCAGGGTGCCCTCACACTAAGTAACTTTGCACCTAACCTTTACCAGGTAAAGGTTAGACATATAGGTGACTTATAAGTTACTTAAGTGCAGTGTAAAATGGCTGTGAAATAACGTGGACGTTATTTCACTCAGGCTGCAGTGGCAGGCCTGTGTAAGAATTGTCAGAGCTCCCTATGGGTGGCAAAAGAAATGCTGCAGCCCATAGGGATCTCCTGGAACCCCAATACCCTGGGTACCTCAGTACCATATACTAGGGAATTATAAGGGTGTTCCAGTAAGCCAATGTAAATTGGTAAAAATGGTCACTAGCCTGTCAGTGACAATTTGGAAAGAAATGAGAGAGCATAACCACTGAGGTTCTGATTAGCAGAGCCTCAGTGAGACAGTTAGTCACTACACAGGTAACACATTCAGGCACACTTATGAGCACTGGGGCCCTGGGTTACCAGGGTCCCATTGACACATACAACTAAAACAACATATATACAGTGAAAAATGGGGGTAACATGCCAGGCAAGATGGTACTTTCCTACAAGTGCTCACTAGAGTAAGCTGTGGCTGAGCAGCCAAGACTTATCTAGTAGTCATGCAAAGCTTATGCAATACCACTACAGTCACACAGCACTTACACACATGAAAGAACCACACAGTGTTACAAAAATAAAGGTACTTTATTATGATAACACAAATACCAAAATATTGTATAGGAAATACCCTAACTGTAGGTAAGTAAACACACTATTATATATCACATTAGGAGTCAGTGATTAGCATAAAAGGCAATAGAAAACAGTGAAAACAATAGTAAGTACTGAAGGTCCTGACGACCAAAACCATATATTAAGAACATGGAAATCGAAAGTCGGGCTCCCACCGTAGGAAGTGGAATAGGTAGAGGGGGGCTGGAGGAACTAGTAACGCCAAAAGATAAGTAGCAGGGTGCCCCCCAGAGACCAGGAGAAAAGAGGTAAGTACCTGATTTTTCCCAAACCCACGAAAAGCACTTCAGAAGAGGATTTTGCAAAATCCAAACAAGACTACAAGAAACCAAAGGTGGATCCTGGTAAAGAAAGACCTGTAAAGGAAGGGGACCAAGTCCAGTTCAAGTTGGAGTGTCTGGTTGTGGCAGGAGCCACTACCCAACCGTCTGCGGATGCAGGACCAAGTCGGCGGTGAACAAAGGAAGTCAGCAGTGCAGCACTGGAGCAGCTGAAGAGTTCCTGAAGTGATGCAGACGACAGACCATGCTGGAAGAAGCATTGCAGTTGGTCAGTGGTGTGGGAAAAACACTAACAAGCCTTGGCAAATGTTGTGGAAGAAGAAATGCAAAGTTGCCGGGGACCAGCAAGGTCCACGGGGAGTCAACCCATGGAAGGGAGTCCTGGGTGACCCTCAGCAGTGAGGAGAGTCACAGGAAGAGGAGGCAGCCCTCACAGGCGACCCAAGCACAGGAGTCACGTGAGGCCCGTGTAGCACACTTAGAAAGGCAGCCCAAGTCACTGGAGAAGCATGCAGAGGACTGCGCTGGGGGCTACATGGAGCCTGAAGATCCTTTGGAGGAGATGCCAACAAGCCTTGGTAGCTGCAAGAGACACAGTGCAAGTAGGTACTGTCCTGCATGGAGAGGCAAGGACTTATCGTTTCCAAAGTTGGACAGCTGGCAGAGAGGACGAAGGGGACCACTCCAGACCACTGCCCGTGATGCAGTATCCACACAGCTCTGGAAAAGAGGAGATCCACGCAGCCAGTCGTCATTGCAGTTGGTGCCTGCGGTTGCAGGGGAGTGACTTCAAGGGAGATTTCTTCTTGCTTCTCGTGCAGACTGAAGACTTGTCACCATCAGAGGATGCACAGCCTGGAAAATGTTGCAGCTGCTGGAAGGAGCCATGGAAACAATGTTGCAAGCAGAGTTGCCACTGTGGATGCAGATTGTCAGTTCCTGGAGGGTACAGTTGCAGTTCCAGTGGCCAGAAGGTGAAGTAAACAATGCAGAGGATTCCTGCTGGAAGCTTGCACATTGAATCTGAAGACCCACCCAAGAGGGAGACCCTAAATAGCCCAGGAACAGGGATTGGTCACCTAGCAGAGTGACCACCTATCAGGAAGGGGCTGTGATGTCACCTGCCTGTCCTGGCTTCTTAGATGCTCCCAGAGGCCTTTCCCCATCTTGGATTAATGATGGCAGAATCAAGTGGCCATCTGGAGGAGCTCTGGGCATCACCCCTGGGGTGCTGATGGTCAAGGGAATGGTAACTCCCCTTTCCATTGTCAAGTTTCATGCCAGAGCAGGGACTCGAAGTCCCTGAACTGATGCAGACTGGTTTATGCATGGAGGGCACCAAATGTGCCCTTCAAAGCATACCAGTTGCTTGGGGAGGCTACCTCTCCCAAGCCATGTAACACCTATTTCCAAAGGGAGAGGAGGTTGCCGCCCTCTCCCAAAGGAAATCCTTTGTTGTGCCTTCCTGAACGTGAGCTGGTCAAGCAGCAGGAGGGCAGAAACCTGTCTGTAGGATGGCAGCAGCATGGGTTGCCTGGAAAACCCTTCAAACTGGTAGGAGCAAAGCTGGGGGTCTTCTAAGGAGCCCCCAGAGTGATTGGAATCATAAACTAATACTGGTAACAGTATTGGGGTATGATTCCGACATGTTTGATACCAAACGTGCCCAGGTTCTGAGTTACCATTATGTAGCTGGACATAGGTAGTGACCTGTGTCCAGTAAACGGGTAAAATGGCTTACCCGCGCTTATGAAGTCCAGGAGAATGAAGCTGTAGTTAGTAGGGGCACCTCTGCTTATGCAGGGATGCCCTCACACACAGGTATCTGCACCATGCCCGCTGGGATAGGAGGGACTACCACAGGGGTGACTTACAGTGACGTGGTGCATTGACCTGAAGTGAAAGGGTACATCCACATTTTCATGCAGGCTGTAATGGCAGCCCTGCAGACACATTTTACATGGGCTCCCAGGGGTGGCATAATACATGCTGCAGCCCATGGGGAAATCCTGGTGCCCCAATGCTGTGGGTAACTGGGTACCATATACTAGGGACTTACATGGGGGCACCTGTATGCCAAATGTGGGGTGTGTGATGTCCCAAGCTACCAAATTTAGAGGGAGAACACACGGTCACTGTGGTCCTGGTTAGCAGGATCCCAGTCAACAGTGTCAAAACACACTGACCACAGGCAAAAAGTGTGGGTAACCATGCCAAAAAAGAGTACTTTCCTACAGAGTGTCCTTTTCACCACTAGGTGTATGACTCCCCATGCCAGTTCCCCAATTCACCTCAGGGACCCTGCGCATCACTGGAGCTACCTCATTAACCCTAACCTCCTGGTGTGTGTCATCCCCCTCCTTCAAGCTTGGAACCAAGTCTCTGGGCATGTGCACTTCTTCCTCAGCACTGAATGCAACACTTTTGCTGCCACCATCTGAACCAGACTCATGGCTTCCAACTTCAACTCTCTAAAGCTCAGCTCATGAGCTACAAGCATTCATTTTTCCTGGGCTAAGGCTCTTGCAGCCTCATCTCTCTTGAGCTCTTCATCCAGCTCTCTTAGCCTCTGCTCATGAGCTAGAAGCACTCCCTCTCTCTTTGGTTCTCTCTCAGCGCCACTGACTTCACTTTCAGAGTAGTCCTCCTCCTCCTCAGAATTATCTGGTAGTGTCGCTTGCCAGCGTTTTAGCTCAAAACAAAACAGGGCTGACTCTAGAGCCTCCCTTGTAGACCTTCTCTTCACAGCCAGTCCCCTTTCCTTGCAAATAACTTTTAGCTCCCCCATTGTATAGATGAACAGGTGCCAGAAGTTGACTTCCATTCTCCAAGGCCTCACAGGTGTAACCACTAACCAGAGTCCCAATTTCAACAATACATCCAGAACAACACCAGGGAACAAAAGAGGAAAAACAGGATGTGGTCACAAAATGGTCTGCAGTGAAACAGTAGTGTACACCAACCACTGTATGTCAAGTACAAATACAAGTCCTATCCCAACCGCTGATCATCAATGTTAGAAATAGAGTCTCTGGCTGGCAGCCAGTTTGCACTCTGTCCAAGCAGGGACCCTCACTGTAGTCAGGGCAATGGAGATACACATTTAAGATAACCCCTGTTCACCCCCTTGGTAGCTTGGCACAGGTAATCAGGCTTATCTGAAAGGCAATGTGTAAAGTATTTGTACCAGCACAGTAATATAATGGAAAAACTACAAAATGGACACCAGTTTAGAAAAATATAAAATTTTATTTAAATCAAACAAGACCAAAACAACAAAAACCCAACATACACAAGTAAAGTTATGAATTTTTAAATTAAAGAGTCTTACTCCATAGAAAACAATGGACGCATTGATGTTACACAAAGTACTCTGTTTGCATAAAAAATAAAGCAGCATAGGTGAGCGTGTGTTGGAAAAGTCAGCGATGCGTCGATTCTTTACTCGCAAGTGATGCCGTGCACCGCTTCTTCACCTGCCAGTTAGGGGTTGCATCATTTTTCTCTCCCACAAGAGAGCGATGTGCTGATTTCTAGACAGGTTCACATCAGTTTTAACGCCCAGCAATGATGCGTGCGAAATCCGGCCTCATAGTGATGACGAACTGCGCTGCATGGGGCTTGCATCAATTTCAGCAGCCGCAAGTGGGTGTTGCATCATTTCTCCAGTTGCAAAGCAGGTGATGGGTCGATTTCCCAGCCGTGATGTAGGTGGTGCGTCGATTTCTCAGCCGCGATGCAGGTGGTGCGTCATTTTTTACAGCCGCGTTGCAGGTGGTTCATCAAATGTTTCCCCACACGGCTCATGTGCGTGGTTCCACTAGCTTGACCTTTAAAGGGCCATGGGGCTGGAGTGGGCACGACTTGGAAGGGTAGGAGTCTCAGCAGAGAGTCCAAGTGCTTGCATAGGAAGTCTTTGATGGCCCTGGGACTTCAAAACAGGAGGCAAGCACAGTCCAAGCCATTGGAGATATTTCATAAGTAGAAATGTACCACAAAATCCAGTCTTTGTCCTCTTTTAGGGAGAAGCAACAACTGCAGGCCAACCCAGCAAAGCATAGTCACAGGCAAAGGGGCAGTACTATTCCTCCAGCTCTTTAGCTCTGCTTCTTAGCAGCAGTTCCTCTTGAGTACAAATTTAAGAATCTGTGGTTTTGGGTCCACTACTTATACCCCTTTCTGCCTTTGAAGTAGGCAAACTTCAAAGGAAAGATCTGTTGTTCACAAGATCATGCCTTGCCCAGATCTGGCCCCACACACACACACCAGGGGGTTGGAGACTGCATTGTGTGAGGGCAGGCACATACCTTTCAGGTGTAAGTGTCGGCTCCACCCTCCCTACTCTAGCCCAGGAGAATCATTAGGATATGCAGGCTACACCCCAGCCTCCTTTGTGCCACTGTCTAGAGGGAATTCACAACAGACCAACTGTCAGTCTGACAATGGCCTAGTGCCCAATAGAAAATCCTACTTACTGGTGATGTTGGATTTAAAATAGCTATTTTAGAAATTGTCATTTCTCTACACTTACTGTCATCTGTGCCTTGCAGCCTGTCTCCAATCCATGTCTGGTCTGTGCTGATTGACAGCTCCCTTGTGCATTTCACCCAGACAACCACAAACACAGGACACACAGTCACATCTGCATTCATCTGCATAATGAATGGGTCTTCCTGGGTGCGAAGGGTGGAGGGCCAGGTGCCTGCCCTCACACAAAGGACTGATAACCCCTCTGTAGGAAAGTGCCACTTTTGGCATGGTTACCCCTGCACTGTTTGCCTGATATTGATGCTGACTTGACTGAGAATGTGCAGAGATCCTGCTAACCAGGCCCCAGCACCAGTGTTCTTTCTCAAAACAGTACCATTGTTCCCTCAATCGGCACACAGTTAAGTCTCTTGTAAAATGTAGCCTAATATGAAGGGCCCTGTGACCAGGGAGGGTTCCCAAGAGCTGCAGCATGTATTAACCCACCCTGGGGGACCCCTCACCAAGCACATACACACTGCCCTTGCAGCTTGTGTTTGCTGGTGGGGAGCAAAAGATAAACTCAACATGGCTCCCTTCTCAGAGTGCCAGACCCACAAATCACTTCTTTTGACACAGGTAAGTACCCCTCTACCAGGCCTTAGAGCCCTAAGCCAGGGTGCACATACCACAGGTGAGGGCATAGCTGCATGAGCAATATGCCCCTACAGTGTTTACATCCATTGTTAAACATTGTAAGTGTAGTGTGGCCATATTGAGTATATGAGCTGGGAGTTTGTCATTACGAATTCCAAAGCTTTATAATGGCTTCACTGAAATCTGGGAAGTTTGGTATCAAACTTCTCAGCACAATAATCCCACTCTGATGACACTGTTGGATTTATTGAAAAATGCACCCAGAGGGCATCTTAGAGATGCCCCCTGTATTTTAGACAAGCTTGTAGTGCACGGCTGACTGGTCTGTGCCAGCCTGCCACCCCCAGATGAGTTTCTGACCACATGGGTTGAGAGCCTTTGTGCTCTCTGCAGCCAGAATGAAAGCCTGCACTGGGCGGAGGTGCTGCGCACCTCCTGCCTGCAGGAACTGTAACACCTGGCGGTGAGCCTCAAAGGCTCAGGCCTCTTGTTACACTACCCCAGGACACTCCAGCTAGTGGAGATGCCCACCCCCCAGACAAGGCCCCACTTTTGGCTGCAAGTCCGGCTGTAAAATTAGGAAAACCAAGGAGGAGTGACCACTTCAACTGAGACCACCCTTATAGTCCAGAGCTGAATTGATCCCCTCCTTGAAAAATCCTCCATCTTGGTTTGGAGAACAAGTCCAATAGGGTTAGGTCTGTGTCCCCCTCCCGAAAGGAAGTGGATACCAGAAGGGTGTAGTCACCCTCAGGGACAGTAGCCATTGGCTACTGCCGTCTGAGCCCTGTAATGCCCCTAAATCAAGGATTTAAGGGCTCCCCTGAACCCAGATCGTCAGATTCCTGGAGACCTCAAGAAGAAGATAGAAGAAAAGAAGAAGGACTGCTAAGCCGACCCCCAAGCAGAGAAGACTGAAGACACCAGCTGACTTGGCCCCAGACCTACAGGCCAGTCTCCAGCTTCTAAAGCCCTGCAACCAAAATGTGATGCATCCTAAAGGGCCAGTGACCTCTTAAAAGCCTCAGGAGGACTGCCTGCCTTTTACCTACATACCACCCTTCCCTATGGGGTGCCTAGGGGCTACCTTAGGGGTGACATATATGTAGAAAAAGGGGAGTTTAAAGTCGAACTACACACACAGGCCTTGCAATGGCAGGCCTGAGACATGGTTAAGGGGCTACTTCTGTGGGTGGCAAATCAGTGCTGCAGGCCCACTAGTAACATTTAATTTACAAGCCCTGGGCACAAGTAGTGCACTTTATTAGTGACGTACAAGTAAATCAAATATACCAGTTGGGTATGAACCAATGTTACCATGCTTTTAGGGAGAGAGCACAAGTACTTTAGCACTGATTGGCAGTGGTAAAGTGTACAGAGTATTAAAGCCAGCAATAATGAGGTCTGAAAAAGAAGAGGAGAAAGGCAAAAAGTTTGGGGTGACCCGTCAGAGTGGCCATTTTCCAACAATACTCCACTCACAAGCCAAAACCACATCCACAAGCTGACACTCCACTTACCAGCTGGCACTACATTCACAAGCCAACACTTCACTCTCAAGTGGACACTCCACGCAGAAGCCGA
The DNA here is from genome assembly GCF_031143425.1 of Pleurodeles waltl. Taxonomy (NCBI): domain Eukaryota; kingdom Metazoa; phylum Chordata; class Amphibia; order Caudata; family Salamandridae; genus Pleurodeles; species Pleurodeles waltl. Next base: position 1,174,342,214 of record NC_090439.1, read on the forward strand.
CGCTCCACTACACAAGCCGACACTACAGTCACAAGTCGACGTTACATTCACAAGGCGACTCTCAACTCACAAGCCGACACAAGCTGGCATTCCACTCACAAGCTCACACTCCACTCACAAGCCGATTCATTCAAAAGCCAACAATCCACTCAAGAGCTGACACTACATTCCTTAGTTGACACAACCTTCACAAGATGACACTCCTCTCTCAAGCCAACACTCCACTCAGAAGCCACAACTCCACTCTCAAGCCAACTCTACATTCACAAGCTGACACTTCATCTCAAGCCAACACTACCCTCATTAGTCAACACTCCGCTCTCAAGCTGACACTACATTCACAAGCTGACACTCTACTCACAAGCTGACATTCCATTCACAAGCCAAAACTCCACTCATAAATTGACACTCCACTCACGAGCTGACACAAAATTCAAAGGCTGACACTCCACTTACAAGCCAAAACTCCACTCACAAGCTGACACCTTACTTACAAGCCAACATTCCACTCACAAGCCAAAACTCCACTCAGAAGCTGACACTCCACTCACAAGCCAACACTCCATTCACATGCCAATACTTCAATCACAAGCCAATACACAAGCTGACACTCCACTCACAAGCTGGCGCGCCACTCACAGGCACACTCTACATTCACAATTCAACACTATATTCACAAGCTGACTCCACTAACAAGTCAACACTACATTAACAAGCGGATACTCCACTCATAAGCCAACACCCCTCTCACAAGCTGACTCCACTTACAAGATGTCACTACATTCTCTAGTAGACACACCACTCACAAGCTGACACTCCACTCACGCACTGACAGTACATTCATAAGCTGACACTCCACTCACAATCCAACACTACATTAACAAGCCGACAGGCTACTCAGAAGCCAACACTCGACTCACTAGATGACGCTCAACTCACAAGGTGACACTACATTCACAAGCCGGCACTCCACTCACAAACTGAAACTCCACTCACAAGCTGACAATCCACTCAAAAGCTAACACAACAGTCACAGGCTGACACTCATCTCACAAGTCGACATTCCACTCACAACCTGACACTCTACTCACAAGCTGACACTCCACTCACGAGCCAACACTACATTCGCAAACCAAGATTCCAATCACAATCTGACACTCCGCTCACAAGCCAACACTACATTCACAAGCCAACATTCCAATCACAAGCTGACACTCCACTCACAAATCGACACTTCATTCACAAGCCGACACCCTACTTACCAGCTGGCACAACATTCACAAGTCGACACTCCACTCAGAAGCTGAAACTCCAGTCTCAATCCGACACTACATTCACCAGCTGATACTCAACTTACAATCCAAAACTCCACTCAGAGCTGACACTCCACTCCCAAGCTGACACTACATTCACAATCTGATGCAGAACTTTCAAGCTGACACTCCACTCACAAGCCCACACTCCACTCAGAGCTGACACTCCACTCACAAACTGACTCTACATTCACAAGCTGACACTCCACTCACAAGCTGACACTACATTCACAATCTGATGCAGAACTTTCAAGCTGACACTCCACTCACAAGCCCACACTCCACTCACAAGCTGACACTCCTCTCACAAACTGACACCCCGCTTACAAGCTGACACTACATTCACAAGATGACATAAGCTGACACACCACTCAGAAGCTGAGACTGTTGCATAGCTATTTTAGCCATGTTTTAGATATGTTGGATTTAAGCTAACTAGGCCTGTCATATTCTATTCAGCATTGCTTTATTTTTCTAGCAATAGTATTACTTGCAGTGCTATTTTATTTTCTTTATCTCATTGTACTTTCCCCTGGGAAAGCATCACGTTTGATGATATTTATTTTACTTTGTGCTTTCTCCAAGGCTACAGTCAGATAGGGTTGCTGACAAACGTGGTATGCAGTGTCTCCAACATTCACAGAAAACACACACTCATAAGTGGGGACCTTTTCTTAGAATGCCAGCTATTTTATTATAAAAACACCTCCTTGTCCCAGACACGGTAGAGGATATTCCAGCCAGATGACCATGACTGTATGCTGATTGCTGCTTGCTTAGCTGCAGCTACTTGCCTAGATAGCAGGACACCTGATCCACATGGGGACAGTGTCTCTCTAGACTACAGGCTTCTTCCTCTAGGTATGAGGGATGGTGTACACCCAGGGGGAAAACCCAAAGGGCAGATTAGGCTCAGACATAAAGTAGGTAGAAGAAATGTATGCATCACTCCTAATGACAGTATGGTAGGATTATTCTTGTGTTTTACTTTGTTAGTTACTTATTTGCTTTTATTGTGTTTCATCATCCTAGTTATTGCATTACACGCCTTTTTATCTAAGATGCAGTATAGAAAAGTAGCCTCTTTCTAGCATGGTTACCCCCACTTTTGGCCTGTTTGTGAGTGTGTGTCAGTGTGTTTTTACTGTGTCACTGGAATCCTGCTAGCCAGGACCCCAGTGCTCATAGATAAAAACCTATATGTCAGTGTGTTTTGCCTGTTTCACTGGGATCCTGCCAGCCAGGACCCCAGTGCTCATAGTTTGTGGCCTAATGTGTATGCCTGGGTAGTGCCTAACTGTGTCACTGAGGCTTTGCTAACCAGAACCTCAGTGCTTATGCTCTCTCTGCTTTTAAATTTGTCACTGTAGACCACTGACTACATTTACCAATTTCATTCGGCATACTGGACCCCCTTATAAGTCCCTAGTATATGGTACCTAGGTACTCAGGGCATTGGGGTTCAAGGAGATCCATATGGGCTGCAGCATTAACTTAAAAGTCACCTCTATGTCTAACCTTCACTTGCTGAAGGTTAGATGCAAAGTTACGAAGTGTGAGGGCACCCTTGCACTGGCAAATGCGCCCCCACATAGTTCAGGGCCATTTTCTTGGACTTTATGAGTGCGGGGATGCCATTACACGTATGCACTACATATTGGTCAATACCTATATGTAGCTTCACAATGGTAACTCCGAATATGGCCATGTAATATGTCTCAGATCATGGGATTGTCCCCCCATTCTAAATTTGGTATTTGGGAGCCAAAGCCTCCTGGGGGCTCCACCATGGACCCCCAGTACTGCCAAACCAGCTCTCTGAGGCTTGCACTGCAGCTACAGCTGCTGCCACCTCACTGACAGGGTTCTGCCCTCACAGAACAAAGCATTTCCTCTGAGAGCAGGGTGTAACACCCTCTCCCTTTGGAAATAGGAGTGAACGGCTGGGGAGGGGTAGCCTCCCCAAAGCCTCTGAAAATGCTTTGAAGGGCACAGATGGTGCCCTCCTTGCATAAACCAGTCTATACCGGTTCAGGGACGATAACAGATATTTTGCACCACTTGGAGTAGAACAATAAAGTCCAATTAGAATATATCATCACAAGATCATCTTTTCTTTATTTAGTTTTCCTTGCACGTAAAGACAAATCAGCCAAAGCGTTTCGTCCTTAACAAAGGACTTCTTCAGGGCTGAAATATGATAGAGAAAATATCCTAAATATATTTACAAAAATATATACAAAATATGAAAACTACTTACGTATATAAAGTGCATATTAAAAACATGACTAACCCATTGAATTAATGTATACAACATGCAGACAAGGGACAACCACAACAGAATGCACTGAGTTTAAAGAGAAAAGAATATATACATAAACAGTATGAACGATCTGGATTATTGAAATGAATTCAAAACAGAAATGCACATAGGGAGTATAAATAAGAACAAAATGAAAAAAAAAAAATAATAAAAATAAAATTGAAAATAAAGATAAAACTAGAACAATATGAAAGCTTAAGGAGAAGTTGATACAAATATTGTACAGATACAGTGAACAGACATGAAATGGCAGCACGTACATATGTAACATCCACAAACGAAAAGAGAAAAAAAAGACAAAACAAGCATTTGCAATGCAATGGGTCTCACATTTGCTCGAGTTAGCGCTATTAACGCTGTAAATTCCTAACTGGACTTTTCTTGCCACTTAAATTGAAAATGAAAAGTAAAATAGTTGACATAAGCAAGCCGACTCAAAGCGCCTTGGCCGCCATGAGCGCAGAGGAGAGACATAAAAGGAAAATGGATGTTTGCTTGCAGTCAAACGTGTGATTATCCATGTAACGGGGTGATGTCCAAGGCGGTAACCAAAGCGCCCCAAGCAGGCACAAATGTAAAACATTTACCAATGTTCCCTATGTTCCCTATTTATTTGACTAATGTTGGTGTCTTGTGTATATATTGTGTGTAATACTTACCTCCAGAAGAAGTATTGTCTCTAAGATATTTTTGGTACTGTGTCATCCAAATAAATACCTTTATTTTTGGTAACACTGAGTATTGTCTTTACTTATGTGTAAGTACTGTGTAACTATAAGTGCTATTGCATGAGCTTTGCATGTCTCCTAGTTCAGCCTAATCTGCTCTGCTATAGCTACCTTTATCAGACTAAGCTGCTAGAACACTACTACATTCACTAACAATGGATAACTGGACCTGGTGTAAGGTGTAAGTACCCAAGGTACCCACTACAAACGAGGCCAGCCTTCTACATGCAGTTACTTCAATAAATACTTATTGAACTATATTCTGCCTCAGTCGTCTTTGCCTGCATGAGACCTTTGGTAACTGAGAAGAAAGGGATGGGATCTGATCAACCACGATTCCCCTGAGGAGTCATCTTGTCATGCGCCCGGTTGCAACAATCATCTCGGCTCGTATGAGGCGCTGCTAGTTAGCCGGAGAACCTGGATTTGGCCGTTGGGCGTCATGTGGTGTGGAATTCTACTTAGTAGCCACAATCCATGTGATCCTGTTTTCCAAGTCCAGTAGCCTCATTAGCATAATCAGAACCTACGCAACAACTTTATTGTCAAGCGGGCACTACAGTCACAAGCCAAAACTCTATTCAGAAGCTGACTCTCTACTCAGAAGCCGACATTACATTCACAAGCCAACACTAAATTCACAAGGCAACACTTGACTCACAAACTGACACTCCACTCACAAGCTTACTCCTCATTTATAAGCCAATACTTTATTCATAAGCCGACACTCCACTCAGAAGCCGACACTCCACTGTCAAGCCGGCACTACATTCACAAGCCAAAACTTCATTCAGAAGCCGACACTTTGCTTATAAGCCCACACTCCACTTTCAAGTCAACACTACATTTACAAGCCATACTCCACTCACAAACCAACACTCCACTCACAAGTTGACACTCCACTGTCAAGCCAACACTACATTCACAAACTGACAATCCACTCACAAGCTGACATTCCACTCACAAGCTAACATGACATTCACAAGTCAACACTACATTCACAAGCCACCACTCCACTCACAAGCCGACACTATATTCACAAGCGTCCACTCCACTAACAAGCGTACACTCCACTCACAAGCTGACACTCCACTCACAAGCTGACAGTACATTCACAAGCTGACACTCCAATTGCAAACGGACACTCCAAAAATTTGCGTACACTAGATTCACAAGGCAATGCTCCCCTTATAAGCCAACACTTCATTGAAGCCGACACTCCACTCTCAAGCCAAAACTCCATTCAGAAGCTGACACTTCACTCTCAAGGTAACCGTACATTCACAAACTGACACTCCACTCTGAAGCTGACACTTCACTATCAAGCCAACACTCCCCTCACAAGCTGTTTCTCACAAGCCAAAACAAATAATGTTTCTGAAGCACTGTAAGAGAGAGAGACCATGGTGACAGGCATCGGTACATGCATGTGTACAGTACAAGGTGTGTGGAGTTAAGGTGGCATCTCATTAAGAGATGGCAGACCTACTTCCAAATACAGACTGTTTTGATCCAGGCTTCAAGCCATAGCATCTGACTGAAGAGGCGCTCCTAGTAATCATTTGAAGTGCTGCAGCTTCGAGAAGTCTTGAAGGTGGTAACATCTGACTTGAGAAAGACACTGTTAGAAATGGGGTCTCTAGTTGGCAGTCATTTCACAGCCTGTCCAAGTAGGGACACCTACTCTAGTCAGTGTAAGGGAGAAACTCTTCTAACCATTGCTAACCCTCTTGGTAGCTTGGTACGTGCAGTCAGACCTATCCCAGAGGTAATGTGTTAAGTAATTGCAGCCCCACACAGTAACACAGTGAAAACACCACAGAAGTATTCAAAACACCAGTTTAGAAAAATAGCCAATATTCATCTGAGTAAAGCAACACCAAAAATTCAACATACACAAGCAGAGACATGCATTTTTAAAGATTAAGGCCCTTATTACAACCCCGGAGGTTGGTGATAAAGCGGCGGTAATACCGCCAACAGGCCGGCGGTAACTAAAATGGAATTATGACCGCGGCAGAAACCGCTCAGACAGGCAGCCACTTTAACACACCGACTGCCACGGCGGAATCAACAAGCACCACAGCAGTAACTGCCAACAGCAAGGCGGAAGACACTGTACCGCCCACACTATTACGACCGGCCTATCCGACACCTTTTCCGGGGCGGTACCAACGACAACAAAAGCATGGCGGAAACACTGCACAGAAGTCAACGGACTTACCTGTGGAAACTCAGGGAACAACCAGGATGCCAAGGAGCCCGAGCTGCACATATTTCCGATGCTTGTCTACCTTCTGCTGTATTGTGAACATAAACACCGGTGAAGATGACCACAGTGAGTACTGCCGCATAGCACACAAGGGAGGGGGGAAGAAAAAGAGAGTGACACACACACGCAACACCCCCACCCCCACCCCCACCCCTAACACCAGAAACACAACCAGATGCACAAACATTACATATTCACCCCGTACCCCTCAGGAATAATGCAAGGACAAAATGATTTGAAGAAAGTGAGTGTAATACAATAAAATAACATGAATAAGTGCATCAAAATACAAACATATATACATATTACAAATGTAGGGACACTGCCCAGTCCTCAAAGTCTGTGGGCCACAGGGCTACAACACATAGGCCAAGGCCCCACCTCACTCCTGCAACAACACAGAGAGAACACTGCAGGGGTATCAGATCGAAAATACACAGGCACCTCAGGGGGACGGGGCATGGGAGGCACCTCAGCCGGAAGATGGTACGCCACCACTGGTCCTGGAGGGAGCAACATGCCCTGTGCGCTCTCCTGGTGTTGGAAGGTGGGTCATTAGTTGTGTGGCCTGCACAAGTAATGAGTCCGCCACTGGGAACCAAACACCCCGTTGTAGCGCTTGACTCTCATTGGGTAGCGTTGCAGAGCAGTTCAAGGCTTACTCAAGGGTGGTAGTGTAGGCTAGTAATCCCCATTCACGAGCACACAAGTATGACTCTCAATAAATGATTGTCCAGTCTGTGCTTTTTGTTTTGATAAAGTAAAAGTACATTTATTACTCACACACACTAGTCAATAATATGCAACAATCTACTAATATACACAAAGTGATGGAATCACTCTGGGAAAACATTGTGCAATCTCTCATGTCTCTTTAAGGGAGAATATAATCCAACAACCCATATGGCAAAACAACCCCGCAACATTTGACATTTGACAGTAAGGTGAAATGAACACACCTACATTTGCAATTAAATACTTCCATCTTGCCAAGAGGTGGCTGTCAGTGTCAATATGGTGGCCGCCCCGCCGGCTCCCTGCACGGCCGGCACCTCCGTGTGCTGCCGCGAGAGCCGGCCTTCTCTGTGTTGTCTGCCCGGTCCAGCGGGCAGACGAGGGAAGGCTCGCGGCCGGACGGGCTGTGAGAAAGTAGCCTCTTTCTAGCCTTGTTACCCCCACTTTTGGCCTGTTTGTGAGTGTATGTCAGGGTGTTTTCACTGTCTCACTGGGATCCTGCCAGCCAGGGCCCAGTGCTCATAGTGAAAACCCTATGTTTTCAGTATGTTTGTTATGTGTCACTGGGATCCTGCTAGCCAGGACCCCAGTGCTCATAAGTTTGTGACCTATATGTATGTGTTCCCTGTGTGATGCCTAACTGTCTCACTGAGGCTCTGCTAACCAGAACCTCAGTGGTTATGCTCTCTCATTTCTTTCCAAATTGTCACTAACAGGCTAGTGACCAATTTCACCAATTTACATTGGCATACTGGAACACCCTTATAATTCCCTAGTATATGGTACTGAGGTACCCAGGGTATTGGGGTTCCAGGAGATCCCTATGGGCTGCAGCATTTCTTTTGCCACCCATAGGGAGCTCTGACAATTCTTACACAGGCCTGCCACTGCAGCCTGAGTGAAATAACGTCCACGTTATTTCACAGCCATTTACCACTGCACTTAAGTAACTTATAAGTCACCTATATGTCTAACCTTTACCTGGTAAAGGTTGGGTGCTAAGTTACTTCGTGTGTGGGCACCCTGGCACTAGCCAAGGTGCCCCCACATGGTTCAGGGCAAATTCCCCGGACTTTGTGAGTGCGGGGACACCATTACACGCGTGCACTACACATAGGTCACTACCTATGTGTAGCTTCACAATGGTAACTCCGAATATGGCCATGTAACATGTCTATGATCATGGAATTGCCCCCTCAATGCCATCCTGGCATTGTTGGCACAATCCCATGATCCCACTGGTCTCTAACACAGACCCGGGTACTGCCAAACTGCCTTTTCAGGGCTTTCACTGCAGCTGCTGCTGCTGCCAACCCCTCAGAGAGGTTTCTGCCCTCCTGGGGTCCAGCCAGGCTTGGCCCAGGAAGGCAGAACAAAGGACTTCCTCAGAGAGAGGGTGTTACACCCTCTCCCTTTGGAAAAAGGTGTTAAGGCAGGGGAGGAGTAGCCTCCCCCAGCCTCTGGAAATGCTTTCATGGGCACAGATGGTGCCCATTTCTGCATAAGCCAGTCTACACCGGTTTAGGGACCCCTCAGCCCTGCTCTGGCGCGAAACTGGACAAAGGAAAGGGGAGTGACCACTCCCCTGACCTGCACCTCCCCTGGGAGGTGCCCAGAGCTCCTCCAGTGTGCTTCAGACCTCTGCCATCTTGGAAACAGAGGTGCTGCTGGCACACTGGACTGCTCTGAGTGGCCAGAGCCAGCAGGTGGCATCAGAGACTCCTTCTGATAGGCACCTTCAGGTGTTGCTAGCCTATCCGCTCTCCTAAGTAGCCAAACCCTCTTTTCTGGCTATTTAGGGTCTCTGCTTTGGGGAATTCCTTAGATAACGAATGCAAGAGCTCATCAGAGTTCCTCTGCATCTCTCTCTTCACCTTCTGCCAAGGAATCGACTGCTGACCGCGCTGGAAGCCTGCAAAACTGCAACAAAGTAGCGAAGACGACTACTGCGACACTGTAACGCTGATCCTGCCGCCTTCTCGACTGTTTTCCTGGTGGTGCATGCTGTGGGGGTAGTCTGCCTCCTCTCTCCACTAGAAGCTCCGAAAAAATCTCCCGTGGGTCGACGGAATCGTCCCCCTGCAACCGCAGGCACCAAAGAACTGCATCACCGGTCCTCTGGGTCTCCTCTCAGCACGACGAGCGAGGTCCCTTGAACTCAGCAACTCTGTCCAAGTGACTTCCACAGGCCAGTGACTCTTCAGTCCAAGTTTGGTGGAGGTAAGTCCTTGCCTCCCCACGCTAGACTGCATTGCTGGGAACCGCGTGTTTTGCAGCTACTCCGGCTCCTGTGCACTTTTTTCAGGATTTCCTTTGTGCACAGCCAAGCCTGGGTCCACGGCACTCTAACCTGCATTGCACGACCTCCTGAGTTGTCCTCCGGCGGCGTGGGACTCTCTTGTGCAACTTCGGGTGAGCACCGTTTCACTCCACTTCATAGTGCCTGTTCCAGCACTTCTGCGGGTGATGCCTGCTTCTGAGAGGACTCCTTGTCTTGCTGGATGCCTCCTCTGTCCCCTCACGCAATTGGTGACATCCTGGTCCCTCCTGGGCCACAGCAACAACCAAAAACCCTAACCGCAAGCTTTGCAGCTAGCAAGGCTTGTTTGTGGTCTTTCTGCAGGAAAACACTTCTGCACGACTCTTCACGATGTGGGACATCCATCCCCCAAGGGGGAAGTTTCTAGCCCTTGTTGTTCTTGCAGAATCCTCAGCTTCTACTGTCCAGTGGCAGCTTCTTTGCACCCACAGCTGGCATTTCCTGGGCATCTGCCCACTCTCGACTTGATCGTGACTTTTGGACTTGGTCCCCTTGTTCCACAGGTACTCTCGTCTGGAAATCCATTGTTGTTGCATTGCTGGTGTTGGTCTTCCCTGCAGAATTCCCCTATCACGACTTCTGTGCTCTTTGGGGAACTTCAGTGCACTTTGCACTCACTTTTCAGGGTCTTGGGGTGGGCTATTTTTCTAACCTTCACTGTTTTCTTACAGTCCCAGCAACCCTCTACAAGGTCACATAGGTTTGGGGTCCATTCGTGGTTCGCATTCCACTTTTGGAGTATATGGTTTGTGTTGCCCCTATCCCTATGTGCCCCCATTGCAAACTATTGTAACTATACATTGTTTGCACTGTTTTCTATTGCTATACTGCATATTTTTGGTATTGTGTACATATATCTTGTGTATATTTGCTATCCTCATACTGAGGGTACTCACTGAGATACGTTGGCATATTGTCATAAAAATAAAGTACCTTTATTTTTAGTATATCTGTGTATTGTGTTTTCTTATGATATTGTGCAAGTGACACTAGTGGTACTGTAGGAGCTTCACTCGTCTCCTAGTTCAGCCTAAGCTGCTCTGCTAAGCTACCATTTTCTATCAGCCTAAGCTGCTAGACACCCCTATGCACTAACAAGGGATACCTGGGCCTGGTGCAAGGTGTAAGTACCCCTTGGTACTCACTACAAGCCAGTCCAGCCTCCTACATTGGTTGTGCAGCGGTGGGATAAGTACTTTGCAACTACTTACCACTTTTGTCATTGTACTTTTAATAAGAGAAAAATATACAAAACAAGTTCAGTGTATGTACACCTAACCAAAACGTTTTGCTTTTCTTCTCTCACTTCTTTACTAAGTGCTGAAAAGTACCTCTAAACTTTCTAAAAAGTTCTTAAAAAGTTGTAAAAGTTTTTTTCTGTCTTTCAAAAAGTTCTGAAAAACTTTTTTTTCACTTTTTCTATCCCTTAAACACTTTCTATCATGTCTGGTACAGGCCAAACTCTTGATCTGTCCAACATAGCTTATGACAACTTTAGCTGGAAGGAAGCAAGGAGTCTCTGCATAGATAGAGGTTTAGGGGTAGGGAAGAATCCCTCAAGACAACTATTGGTTAATATGCTCATTGAACAAGATAAGACCTTAGTTGGCACTTCTGTTGAAAAATTAGCTGATGGTTCCCACTCTGATTCTGGAGCACCCCTAGCAAAAGATTTGGGAGGGAATCTTTCCAACCTGCCCCCTAGCAAGCCACCTAGCATAGCTGGCACTGATGTGTCCTCACATCACAGTAATAGTGTTGTCTCACATCACAGTAAGGGTGTTCCTTCTCATCACAGTAGGAGTATTCATTCTGTTAGCCAGGTTGTTAGAGTGCCATCTGTTAGGGCCAGGTCTCCTTCTGTTCATTCTCAGCATACGTCTGTATCTAGACATGCCTCTCCCACCCCCCCTGATGACAGAATGTTAGAAAGGGAGCTCAATAGATTGAGAGTGGAACAATCCAGACTGAAGCTCAAGAAGCAACAGCTGGATTTAGATAGGCAGTCATTAGAGATAGAAAGAGAAAGACAGAAATTGGGATTTGAATCCCATGGTGGCAGCAGCAGTATTCCAAATAGTCATCCTGCAAAAGAGCATGATTCTAGGAATTTGCACAAGATAGTTCCCCCTTATAAGGAGGGGGATGACATTAACAAGTGGTTTGCTGCACTTGAGAGGGCCTGTGTTGTACAGGAAGTCCCTCAAAGGCAGTGGGCTGCTATCCTATGGCTATCATTTAGTGGAAAGGGTAGGGATAGGCTCCTTACTGTGAAAGAAAGTGATGCCAATAATTTTACAGTTCTTAAGAATGCACTCCTGGATGGTTATGGCTTAACCACTGAACAGTACAGGATGAAGTTCAGAGAAACCAAAAAGGAGTCTTCACAAGACTGGGTAGACTTTGTTGACCATTCAGTGAAGGCCTTGGAGGGGTGGTTATATGGCAGTAAAGTTACTGATTATGAAAGCCTGTATAACATAATCATGAGAGAGCATATTCTTACTAATTGTGTGTCTGATGTGTTGCACCAGTATCTAGTGGACTCAGATCTGACCTCTCCCCAAGAATTGGGAATGAAGGCAGACAAATGGGTCAGAACAAGAGTGAACAGAAAAGTTCATATAGGTGGTGACAAGGTTAGCCAGAAGAAAGATGGTGAGAAATCTCAAGATAAGCATGGGGATAAGGGTAAAACCAAAGATCCCACTTAAAATCATAAACACTCTTCAGGGGGTGGGGATAAAACAAATTCTTCCTCTTCTTCTCAACCCACACACATTAAAAAGCCTTGGTGCTTTGTGTGTAAAAACAGAGGCCATAGGCCAGGGGATAAGTCCTGTCCAGGTAAACCCCCTGAGCCTACCACCACTAATACATCAAGCTCTAGTGCCCCTAGCAGTAGTGGTACTAGTGGTGGGACTGCTGGCAACAGTCAAGTAAAGGGTGTATTTGGGTTCACTTATGGGTCCATAATAGAAACTGGGGTAGTCAGTCCCAAGACAGTTTCTGTCACACCTAGTGGCATTGGCCTTGCCACACTGGCTGCTTGTCCCCTTACAATGGATAAGTACAGGCAGACAGTTTCAATAAATGGTGTTGAGGCCTTGGCCTAAAGGGACACAGGTGCCAGTATCACTTTGGTGACTGAAAACCTAGTGCATCCTGAACAACACATCATTGGACAACAGTATAAGATTATTGATGACCATAACTCCACTAAGGTGGTCATTACGACCCTGGCGGAACAATTCCGCCAGGGCCGCGGGACGCGGTGGCACCGCCGACAGGCCGGCGGTGCCCCGCGGGGCATTCTGACCTGCCGGTTTCCCGCTGCCCCAAAGGAATCCTCCAAGCCGGCGCAGCATGCTGCGCCGGCTTGGGGATTCCGACTCCCCCTCCCGCCATCCAGTTCCTGGCGGTTCTCCCGCTGGGAACCGGATGGCGGGAGGGGGAGTCGCGGGGCCCCTGGGGGCCCCTGCCGTGCCCATGCCAATGGCATGGGCACGGCAGGGGCCCCCGTAAGAGGGCACCTAAAAGTATTTCAGTGTCTGCAAAGCAAACACTGAAATACGCGACGGGTGCAACTGCACCCGTCGCACCTTCCCACTGTGCCGGCTCTATTACGAGCCGGCGTCATCGTGGGAAGGGAGTTTTCCCCTGGGCTGGCGGGCGGTCTTGTGAAGACCGCCCGCCAGCCCAGGGGAAAACTCGGAATACCCTCCGCGGTCTTTTGACCGCGGAGCGGTATTTCGGAGGGGGGAAGTCTGGTGGGCGGCCTCCGCCGCCCGCCAGGCTCATAATAAGGGCCTAAGTTTCTTCCCTTAGCTATAATTCAGTTTAGTTGGGGTGGAGTTACTGGCCCTAAGCAGGTGGTAGTATCACCTAGCTTACCTGTAGACTGTCTCTTAGGTAATGACCTAGAGGCCTCAGGTTGGGCTGATGTAGAGTTTTATGCCCATGCAGCCATGCTGGGCATCCCAGAGGAATTGTTCCCTCTCATTTCTACTGAAATGAAAAAGCAAAGGAGAGAAGGCCTGAAAACTCAGGATCCCTCTTCAACAACAGGTAAAAAGGGTATCACAGTATCCCCTAACCACCCTGCCAATCAGGATATAATTCCTGTGGTAGGAGAAACCTCTCCTGGGGTGGCACCTGTTCCAAGGGAATCATCAGCTGGCAAGGCTGTACTCCCTGAGGTAGAAGTACCCCTCTGTGGGATAACTAACATTGGTGACAAAAAGAGCACCATTTTGGTTAACATGGAGCATCCCTCCAACCCTCCCAGAGAAACTTTAGTGCAGAAACCCTACACTGCCTCACAACACTTAGGACAGCATCCCTGCCCTAGTGTGGAGCTCATAGGACAGCATCCCTGCCCTGCTCCAACTCAAGAGAAACAGCATCCCTGTTCTCTCTTCCAGCCATATGGACAGTTTTTGCCCAGCTATGGCTTTTCTGAGACAGCATCCCTGTCCGGCATTCTCATCACTAGAAATAGGTTCAGTGGATAATTCCTACTGCTCTAAACTAAAACTTACTGATAGAAACTTTGAAAATACATCTTCACATTGTTGCTTAGCTAAAAAACTTCAAACAGGGTGGTTTACATCCCCACAGGGAAGTAACCATATAGTGGATGATAAAGGGAGTAACCAGTCTATTGCAGAGCTACTCTCTACTTATCACCACTTAAACAATAAAGTCTCAACTGGCCAAGGTTAGCCTTATTGTCCTTCGTTTGGGGGTGGGGTTGTGTCAGAAAGTAGCCTCTTTCTAGCCTTGTTACCCCCACTTTTGGCCTGTTTGTGAGTGTATGTCAGGGTGTTTTCACTGTCTCACTGGGATCATGCCAGCCAGGGCCCAGTGCTCATAGTGAAAACCCTATGTTTTCAGTATGTTTGTTATGTGTCACTGGGATCCTGCTAGCCAGGACCCCAGTGCTCATAAGTTTGTGACCTATATGTGTTCCCTGTGTGATGCCTAACTGTCTCACTGAGGCTCTGCTAACCAGAACCTCAGTGGTTATGCTCTCTCATTTCTTTCCAAATTGTCACTAACAGGCTAGTGACCAATTTCACCAATTTACATTGGCATACTGTAACACCCTTATAATTCCCTAGTATATGGTACTGAGGTTCCCAGGGTATTGGGGTTCCAGGAGATCCCTATGGGCTGCAGCATTTCTTTTGCCACCCATAGGGAGCTCTGACAATTGTTACACAGGCCTGCCACTGCAGCCTAAGTGAAATAACGTCCACGTTATTTCACAGCCATTTACCACTGCACTTAAGTAACTTATAAGTCACCTATATGTCTAACCTTTACCTGGTAAAGGTTGGGTGCTAAGTTACTTAGTGTGTGGGCACCCTGGCACTAGCCAAGGTGCCCCCACATGGTTCAGGGCAAATTCCCCGGACTTTGTGAGTGCGGGGACACCATTACACGTGTGCACTACACATAGGTCACTACCCATGTGTAGCTTCACAATGGTAACTTCGAATATGTCCATGTAACATGTCTATGATCATGGAATTGCCCCCTCAATGCCATCCTGGCATTGTTGGCACAATCCCATGATCCCACGGGTCTCTAGCACAGACCCGGGTACTGCCAAACTGCCTTTTCAGGGGTTTCACTGCAGCTGCTGCTGCTGCCAACCCTTCAGAGAGGTTTCTGCCCTCCTGGGGTCCAGCCAGGCTTGGCCCAGGAAGGCAGAACAAAGGACTTCCTCAGAGAGAGGGTGTTACACCCTCTCCCTTTGGAAAAAGGTGTTAAGGCAGGGGAGGAGTAGCCTCCCCCAGCCTCTGGAAATGCTTTCATGGGCACAGATGGTACCCATTTCTGCATAAGACAGTATACACCGGTTCAGGGACCCCTCAGCCCTGCTCTGGCGCGAAACTGGACAAAGGAAAGGGGAGTGACCACTCCCCTGACCTGCACCTCCCCTGGGAGGTGCCCAGAGCTCCTCCAGTGTGCTCCAGACCTCTGCCATCTTGGAAACAGAGGTGCTGCTGGCACTGGACTGCTCTGAGTGGCCAGGGCCAGCAGGTGACGTCAGAGACTCCTTCTGATAGGCTCCTTCAGGTGTTGCTAGCCTATCCTCTCTCCTAAGTAGCCAAACCCTCTTTTCTGGCTATTTAGGGTCTCTGCTTTGGGGAATTCCTTAGATAACGAATGCAAGAGCTCATCAGAGTTCCTCTGCATCTCTCTCTTCACCTTCTGCCAAGGAATCGACTGCTGACCGCGCTGGAAGCCTGCAAAACTGCAACAAAGTAGCTAAGACGACTACTGCGACACTGTAACCCTGATCCTGCCACCTTCTCGACTGTTTTCCTGGTTGTGCATGCTGTGGGGGTAGTCTGCCTCCTCTCTGCACTTGAAGCTCCGAAGAAATCTCCCGTGGGTCGACGGAATCGTCCCCCTGCAACCGCAGGCACCAAAGAACTGCATCACCGGTCCTCTGGGTCTCCTGTCAGCACGACGAGCGAGGTCCCTTGAGCTCAGCAACTCTGTCCAAGTGACTCCCACAGTCCAGTGACTCTTCAGTCCAAGTTTGGTGGAGGTAAGTCCTTGCCTCCCCACGCTAGACTGCATTGCTGGGAACCGCGTGTTTTGCAGCTACTCCGGCTCCTGTGCACTTTTCCAGGATTTCCTTTGTGCACAGCCAAACCTGGGTCCACGGCACTCTAACCTGCATTGTACGACCTCCTGAGTTGTCCTCCGGCGGCGTGGGACTCTCTTGTGCAACTTCGGGTGAGCACTGTTTCACTCCACTTCGTAGTGCCTGTTCCGGCACTTCTGCGGGTGTTGCCTGCTTCTGAGAGGGCTCCTTGTCTTGCTGGACGCCCCCTCTGTCCCCTCACGCAATTGGTGACATCCTGGTCCCTCCTGGGCCACAGCAGCATCCAAAAAACGTAACTGCGAGCTTTGCAGCTAGCATGGCTTGTTTGTAGACACCCCTATACACTAATAAGGGATACCTGGGCCTGGTGCAAGGTGTAAGTACCCCTTGGTACTCACTACAAGCCAGTCCAGCCTCCTACACGGGCCGCTTGGGGGAGTGCAACAGCACTCCCCCCTTCCTCCCTGCAGCTCCGGGGCCCCAGGATGGGGTCCGGAGCCCCTCCTCGTCTCTGCGGGGAGCGCAACGGAGCTCCCCGAGGCCCGCATCTTCTTGGGGCCCCGGGATGGGGTCCGGGGCCCCTCTGGGCAATCTTTACAGGGGCTCGATGGCGCCCCTCGACTTGACTTCTGCTTGGGGCCCCAGGATGGGGTCTGGGCTGGGCCTGCCATCACGGGGAGCGTGACGGCGCTCCCCGGCTTCTGCTTTGCTGCCGGCTCCGTCACAACCAGCGGACATCTGGTGGGGGTGCGCGACGGCGCCCCCCACTCCTCAGTCTTCAAGGGCCCCAGGATGGGGTCCGGGGCCCCAACCTCGCATCTTCGCGGGGAGTGCGATAGCACTCCCCGGCTTCGTTTTGCCGCAGGGGTCCCCTTGATGGGGTCCGGGGTCCCTTTCCACAGCGGCAGGGGGGTGCACGTTGGCGCCCCACCATCAACTCACTTCGGGCCAGGCTTCACGGGGCCCCGGGATAGGGTCTGGGGCCCCTTCCTCCTCCAGAGGGGGAGTGCGACGGCACTCCCCTTGCTCCTCTTCCTCCAGGGGCAGCCCCCAGGCTCTGGCCCACCCCGGGGGCACAGTCTTGAGCAGCTGCGGAGCCCCACGTGTTTCGTAGCTGCTTCTCCAAAGGTCAAAGATCGCCATCCTTTTTCCTGGGATAGCTCGGGCCCCCAAGGGCCGATTTTCATCAACACCTGGGGAAAGCAAGGCCACAGTCTCTCAAGTGAGTGATTTGTCCACTTGCTCTGGAGGGGGCAACATGCCCTGGGCGTTGTCCTGTGGAGTGCAAGGCCACAGTCTCTCAAGTGGATGGTTTGCCCACTTCTTGGTCCTGGGGAGTGCAAGGCCACAGTCTCTCTAGTGGATGGCTTCTCCACTGGTTCTGGAGGGGGCATTGTGCCCAGTGTGCTTCATCCTGGGAAGGATGGGATGAGTGGATGGCTTCTCCAATGGTTCTGGAGGGGGCATTGTGCCCAATGTTCTTCATCCTTGGAAGGATGGGGTTAGTGAATGGCTTCTTCCACTGGTTCTGGAGGGGCATTGTGCCCAGTGTGCTTCCTACTGGGAAGGATGGGGTGAGTGGATGGCTTCTCCACTGGTTCTGCAGGGGGCATTCTGCCCTGTGATGCAGATCTTGGGGAGTGCAAGGCCACAGTCTCTCACTTGGGTGTCAGACCCACACGATTTGCAGGATTTGCAGGGGCCAGGACGCACAACAGCCCATGAAGGCAGGAATACACACTATCCGCCGGTGGTGATGGCTGCTCAGTGGTGGCAGTAGTGGTGCTGGTGTTAGGGCTGGCAGTGGTGGGGGAAGCTCCAGCCCATTCCCTGCAGCCTCAGACGGCTGCCCACTGGGGCTGCTGGCAGTGGTGCTGGTGAAAGTGCTGGCAGTGGTGGGGGGAGGCTCCAGCACATCCCCTGCAGCCTCGGACGGCTGCCCACTGGGGCTGCTGCTGCTGGCAGTGGTTCTGGTGGCGGTGATGGTGACGGTGGCGGCAGTGGTGGGAGGAGGCTCCAGCCCATCCGGTGCAGCCTCCGACAGCTGCCCACTGGGGCAGCTGCTGCTGGCAGTGGTGCCGGTGGCAGTGCTGGCAGTGGTGGGGGGAGGCTCCAGCCCATCCCCTGCAGCATCGGACGGCTGCCCACTGGGGCTGCTGCTGGCAGTGGTGCTTCTGGCAGTGCAGGCAGTGGTGCAGGTGGCGGTGCTGGCCACGGTGCTGGTGGCTGTGCTGTCAGTGGTGGGGGGAGGCTCCAGCACTTCCCCTGCAGCCTCGAATGGCTGAACCACCATGGTTGGTGGTGGGGTCTCCGAATGAGTTCCAGCACCAGGCCTCCTGTCCTTCCTGCCTGCTGGTGCAGGCCTCTTGCCCTTCCTGTCAGCAGCCGGGGACTGCTTCTTGCCCTTTCCTGTCACAGCAGGTGGGGCCTCCTTGCTCTTCCTTGAAGCACCTGAGCAGGCACACTTCCAGTGTTGCTGCCTGGTGCCCGGGATCCTCTCTTACCTGCATTACCTGTCGACACAACTGTGGCAGTGGATTGGGTGGCTGAGATGCTCGCCTGGGTTCTGACCACCCTGGCCCGATGTGAAGGAAGTGGGGGGAGTGGTAGGGAAGAGGTCAACGGTGGAGAGGAAAAGCTTCTTAGGAGCATTGGAGGGAAGAGGGTGAAGGTTTGGGAGTGGAGGAAGAGGAAGTGGTTGTAGGCGGTGTTTGTCTGCTGTGTTTGGGTGCAGGTGCATGGGGTAGATGCTATTGTGAGGTGGGTGGCTGTGTGGTGTCTGAGTTCTTGTGTTTGTGTACTTTGGGAGGAGGGGGCACAGACACAGTGGGAGAGGACACAGGGGTCATGTGCATGGATGTGGGGGTGGTGACTGCCAGTGAGGGGCATGTAGTGATAGGCGTGATGCTGATGGTGGGAGGGGATGAGGATGTAGTGCATGCAGGTGTGAGTGTAGATGCAACTAAGAGGGAGGTGGACGGCGGGGAGGAGGGGGACACAGTGGAGGCAGTGGATGTTGGTATGTCTGTATCTGGATGGTGTTTGTGTGAGTGCCTGTGGGATGATGTGTGGTGCTTCTGTGTGCCTGAACCACTCCTGTGTGTTGTCTTGTGTGCATGCTGGTCTGCCCGTGTGCTTGGAATAGGTTGGGGTTGAGGGGAATGGGATTGGGTAGAGGAAGTTGGAGGGGGGAGGCTAGAAACAGGGACAATGGCTGCCATCAGAGAGGAGGCCAGAGCCTGGATTGATCTCTGTTGAGCCGCCATGCCAGAGTGAATGCCCTCCAGGAATGCATTTGTTTGTTGCAAATGGGCTGCCGGCCCCTGGATGGCATTCACAATGGTTGACTGCCCAACTGATATGGATCGCAGGAGGTAAATAGCCTTCTCACTCAGGGCAGCAGGGCTAACTGGGGCAGGGCCTGAGGTGCCTGGGGTGGAGGAGATGCCCACCCTCCTGGGTGAGAGGGCACTCTAAACATGCTGACGGGCTGCTGGGAGGACGGTGGTGGTACGAGGAGTGGCGGCTGTACCAGTAGTTGGGATGGGCACACAGGTGTCCGCCACCACCAGGGAGCTTCCATCGGAGGAGGTATCACTGTCATAACTGTCCCCTCCAGTCTCTGCCATGGTGCTCCCCTCGCCCTCCGTCCCACGGGTGCCCTCACCGTGGATTTGGCATCCTGGGCCCTATGGGATGCAGCTCTCGCTGTCTCCGGTGCCTCTGCTCCTCTGCCAGATGATGGTAATTCACATAAGGACAGGGTGACAAAACAAAAAGGGTAGGAGAGACAAAGGATACCCTTGGTCAATGGGGGCAACAACACTACTGTTGGTGTACACGGCACACACACGCAGGGAACTGCCTTATGCACTAGGCAATGCACTAACGGTCACAATGCTAGTCAGCAGCCCATGGACAGGGATGCTAACGCCAATTGCAGCATACCTGAGACGCATAGACCCCTGCCCAGTAGTGGATGCCTACTACCTTGTTTGGAGGAGGATTACATCAGACTCTGCTTAACATGGCACGTACTCTGCAATGTCCGGCCTGACATAGGGGTGCCAACAGGCCCACATCCCCCACCCGGATGCCACCCCACCACGCACAAGTAGTATGTTGAGGCACTGTACTCACCCCCTTGTGGCTGCTGTGATGCCCCCAAGCACCCATCCAGCTCCGGATAGGCCACTGCCAGTATGCGGGCCATCAGGGGGGTCAGTGTTTGACAGGCACCCCTTCCTCGTTGGGAGGCCATCCTAAGCTGGGCCTCCACTGTCTTCCATGCTCTGCCTGCCATTGAACCCCAGGGTCTGCACGTCCTTGGCGATGCCACGCCATATACCCTTTTTTTGATGGGCTCTGACCTGCAGAGAAATACACATAGGAAAATGTATCAGTCAGACCATCCTGCCTGTTACACTCATGGCCCACCATAGCCCTCACATCCCCTTACGCACAGACATTGCTCACCATACATGCAGCATGCTGCCTAGTGCCCTTCCACCATCCCTCCTACACGAGGCCCTCACACACAGCACTTCATGCATTCATGCCCCATGCAATGTGCTCCCAGTGTACTCACCTGTTGGTCTGGAGGCCCATACAGCATTCGGTACTGGGGTAGGACCCCATCCACCAGTCTCTCCAACTCTGCAGTGGTGAAGGCAGGGGACCTTTTCCTAGTGACACGAGCCATGATCGGTTCCAGACACAGGTCACAGCAGCACTTGCAGTGTAGGTCCTCTCCTGTTGAAGGTCAGTTAGCAAGTGAGGGAACATATAGAAAATGGTGGTCACGTCCACGGCGGTGCATACTGCATACTGTCACCGCCGGCGTACATCACCATTGGCCACTGTAACCCATAGGGCCCAATGGTATCCAATGAGGAGTTGCACAGCGGTTCTTGACCGCCTCTCGCAACGGCCCACAACGTCAGCGGAATTACCTCACTTCCAGCTGTCCCTCCATACAGGACAGGCAGACGCCATTTCAGGGGGGCACTCTGGGGGGGGGGCAGGCCATGGCACCTAACTGCGTCTCAGAACACATAGGCACCATTTGGGCTTATCCAACAAAATACTGTTAAAGTCAAAACATGCAATGTACTGTAGTGTTTGTAAATATGGAATACTGACCAACTGCTCACCGTTTTGCCCCCTAGATTGCATCCGCTGCCGATGAATAGGAGATGGAGACATCCCCCCGTGTACAGGCTCCTGGTAGACTTGGCAACATTGGATGACAGGCACATTATCCTCACCTATAGACTGGACAGGGCCACAATCACAGAGCTGTGTGCCCAATTGGAGCCTGACCTTATATCTGCTATCCGTCAGCCCACCGGCATCCCCCCTCTTGTGCAAGTCCTATCTGTGCTCCATTTCCTGGCAACTCACTCCTTCCAAGTGACAGTGGGCTTGGCAGCAGGAATGTCTCAGCCAATGTTCTCAATAGTGCTGACCAGAGTGTTGTCTGCCCTGATTAAACACATGCGCAGCTACATCGTTTTCCCCCAAGGGGAGGATTTGGCCACAGAGAAAGCTGATTTCTATGCAATGGGACATATCCCCAACATGGTTGGGGCTATTGATGGTACCCATTTGTCCCCTCCATGGAGAAATGAACAGGTGTTCAGAAATCAAAAGAGCTTTCACTCCATGAATGTGCAGATAGAGTGCCTGGTGGCTCAGTACATCTCCCATGTCAATGGAAAGTATACTGGGTTTGTGCATGATGCCTTTATCCTGAGGAATAGCATAACATATGTGATGGCTCAACTCCAGAGGCACCAGGTGTGGCTAATAGGTGAGCCCTGGTTCTCACCCAGTAGGTGTTGGTGTATGGGTATGGTGTGGGCCATGAGGGTTAGTGTGTGTCTAACATTTTGCCCTCGATATGTGCAGGTGACTCTGGTTACCCCATCCTCTCTTGGCTACTGATCCCTGTGAGGAATGCGAGGACAAGGGCAGAGGAATGTTACAATGAGGCACATGGGCAAACAAGAAGAATCATAGAGAGGACATTCGGCCTCCTGAAGGCCAGGTTTTGTTGCCTCCATCTAACAGGTGGATCCCTGTATTACCCAACCCCAGAAGGTCTGCTAGATCATCGTGGCATGCTGTATGTTGCATGACCTTGCCTCATGTCGCCGGGTGCCTTTTCTGCAGGAGGATGAGGCTGGAGATGGCCGTGTGACAGCAGTGGACCCTGTGGACAGTGAAGATGAGGAGGCAGAGGATGAGGATGAGGACAACAGAAATGCAATAATACGACAATACATCCAATGACACACAGGTAAGACACTGTAACTTCACTTTTCATTGACAGTTTTGTGTTTGACATTGTCATTGGCAGGCTGATTTTCCCACTTCTATAGCCACTTACTGTACCCTTTGGCATATCTATTTTCAGATATTTGTGCCCCACTATCGCTCCTAGTGTGTTGACTGCGGCCAACTACATGTCATTCCTATGTATACATTACTGTACAGTTGTATTGCAGTGTTGAAAACTTGTTAAGTGCCAATAAGTAGAGGGGGATGTGCAATGGGCTGGGGTGAGGGTGGAGGAATGTCCATGATGAAGTCCAGTCTATGTGGATCACAGGTGCATTGTCCAAGAGGGTATAGGAAGTGGAGTAATGGCAGTTCAAGGCGGACAGGGTGACAGTGTGGGACACAAGGGTGACAATCAGGAGAGTCTTATTTCCTGGTGGGGGTCTTTGCAATAGTCTCTGGATTCTGCCTGGATTGCAGGGACCGTTTGCAGGGGTGCTGGTGGCCTGTTGGTCCTGTGGCGGGGCCTCCTGTCCACTAGCGGCAGTGGAGGTAGAAGGCTGTTCATCGGATTGGCTAGTGTCCGGGGCCCCCTTGTGTGCCACTGCCTCCCTCATGGAGCTGGCCATGTCTGCCAGCATCCCTGCAATGGTGACCAGGGTGGTGTTGATGTCCTTGAAGTCCTCCCTGATCCCCAGGTACTGTCCCTACTGCAGCCGCTGGGTCTCCTGCAACTTGTCCAGTATCTGGCCCATCATCTCCTGGGAATAGTGGTATGCTCCCAAGATGTTGCTGAGTGCCTCATGGAGAGTCGGTTCCCTGGGCCTGTCCTCCCCCTGTCGCACAGCAGTCCTCCCAGCTTCCCTGTTGTCCTGTGCCTCTGCCCCCTGAAGCGTGTGCCCACTGCCACTGAGCCCAGGTCCCTGATTGTCCTGTGTTTGTAGGGTGGCCTGTAGTGGTCGACACACTGCTGATTGACGTGTCCTGGGGACAGAGGTATGGGCCTGCTGGGTGGGTACTGTGCTGGTGTTTCCTGAGGGGGGAGGCTCTGTGGTGGTATGGGACTGTGCCTGGGTTACCGACTGTCCGGAGGTCCATGATGGGCCAGGTTGGTCATCCAGATACAGGCAACCAGAGCTGCTGTCATCACTGTGGGCCTCTTCTGGGGGGGACTGGATGTTGCTGGCACCTCCTCTCCAGTGACGTTGGGTGGGGGACCTGTGGGGATGTAAATGCTCTGTTATTGTTTCTGCGTGTGACATCTTGTGCATGGGTGTGTTGCCCTCTATGGTTGTTATTGCCCTGACAGCTTTGCCTTGTGTGAGTAGTTATTTGGGTGGGCTAGGTGATTCTCTCTAGTGTGCATGCTTTAGTGATGGGTGTCCATGCAGGACTGTAATGGGGGTCCGTGCATTGGTGTTACATGCAGGGCTTGGTTTTGTGAATGGTGGGGTGTGTGTGAGGTGCTGGCGTGATGGGAGTGAGGGTAAGGATGGGGGTTTGTCATAGCATGCAGGTAGGGGGGGTGATAGTAATAGAGATTTTACTTACCAGAGTCCAGCCCATCTCCTACTCATGCCAGGCCCTCAGGATACATGATTGCCAAGACTTGCTCCTCCCATGTTGTTAGTTGTGGGGGAGGAGGTGGGGGTCCACCACCATTCCTCTGTACAGCTAGTTGATGTCTTGCTGTTGTGGAACGCATATTCCCCCGTAGGTCGTTCCCCCTCTTCCTGTTGTCATCCCTTGGTCTGGGGTGCTGTCCCAAGGCATTGACCCTGTCCACGACTCTCCGCCAAAGTTTCATCTTCCTTGCAAAGGATGTCTGCTGCACCTGTAAACCAAATAGCTGTGGCTCTACCCGGATGATTTCTGCCACCATGACCCTTAGTGCCTCCTCTGAGAATCTGGGGTGTCGTTGTGATGCCATGGGTGTAGTGTGAGTGGTGTAGGTGAGGGTGTTTTTAGGGTGATGAGTTGGGGTGTGCGATGTAAGGTGCGTGGATGTTGTATAGGTGATGGTGGTGTGTGGCTGTGGTCTTGTCTGTGGTCTTGCTATCACTCTTGTGGCAATTGTTTTTAGTTGTAAAGGGTTGTGGATAACGTGGGTATGTGTTTTATAGTGGTGTGGGTGTGGTGTGTGTATGGGTGTCAGGTGTGTGTTATTCAAATTGTCCAATGTAGTGTTGTTGTGTATGTGTGTGTGTGTATTTTGAGCTCAACGGTATGTACCGCCAGTGGTTAAGCACCATTTAATGTCCTCAGCTGTAATTCGTGGGTCATAATGCTGTGGGCGTAGTTCTGTTGGCGTAACAGTGTGGGTTTTGGGTCACTGACCTTTGGGCTGGTGGACTTGTGTGTGTGGCTGTATAGTGACAGATTGCTATGTGTGTGTCATAATATAGGTAGTGGTAATCCGCTGTAGCAGCGATATGTTGGCGGCAGTCAGCATGGCGGTAAGCGGTAATCTCAATGCAACAAAAGCTCCAATTTGGTGTTATCACGGCCTTGTGACGGAGTTGTTCCCAACAGTCCATCACTACTCACGAGGGATTGCAGCACTGGGCACGGAGTCGCAAGGACCACAGGTACAGTACCTTAGAAATGAGACGGAGTCAAAGACGTAGCATGCATTTTGGGAGATGAGGTGTCGGAGCCGATGCAGCTTCGGTTTCATGCAGCTGTGCAGGAGTTGAGGCGTCAGTTCCTTATGAAGGTGTTGTGGTGGAGTCAGGTGCCAAGGATGTCGGAGACACAGCACTCTGGACTCACACTGTTGCAGGACTTCACAGGCACTGTGGCAGCATCAGGCCTGGTGCATCCAGCGGGGTTGTTGCACTTCAGCTGAGACCGCAGCTTTGGGTTACAGGCAGCCATGCAGAGTCAAGCAGCGGTGTTGGTTCTGAAGTCATCTGGAGTCCGTGTGCCTGGTTTTTCTGTTTTCAGGACAGCTTTCACTCACAAGGGACTAGGAAGTAGATTGGCCACCACTTGGCAAGTCAGGGTGCTCAGCAAGAGTATCCACCTGCTGTAATGTTAAGTCTTTGCTGTCCCTGAGACTTCTTCTCAGGAGGTATGCTAAACCCAAGCCCTTGGAGAAACTTCACAAGCAGGATACACAACAAAGTCCAGTGTTTGTCCTCTCCAAAGCAAAAGCAGCAACTGTAGGCCAACCCAGCAAAGCACACACAGCAAAGGGGCAGTACTCCTCCTCACAGCTCTTCAGCTCTTCTCCTTGGCAGAGGTTCCTCTTGATCCAGAAGTGTTCTAAAACTCTGGGGGTTTGGGTCCACTACTTACAATAATTTCTGCCTTTGATGGAGGAAAGTTTCAGAGGAAAGCCTTGCCCAGGCCTGGCTCTAGACGTACTCCAGGGGAGTGGAGACAGCATTGTGAGAGGACAGGCACAGCCCTAACCAGGTATCAGTGACAACTCCTCCCACCACTTTAGCCCAGGAGGACCAATCAGCCAGTTGATGGGCACACCTCAGTTCCATTGGTGTCACTGCCTAGAGTGAATTCACAAATAGCCCTACTGTCAGTCTGACCCAGACGTGAGTTCCATAGGCAGGCAGAGGCACAGAATGGTTAAGCAAGAAAATGCCCACTTTCTAAAAGTGGCATTTTCAAACTCACAACTTTAAAATCAACTTCACTAAAAGATTGATTTTTAAATTGTGAGTTCAGAAACCCAAAACTCCACATCTCTATCTGCTCCCAGTAGGAAATTACACTTAAAAGGTATTTACATGCAATCCCCATGTTAACCTATGGGAGAGATAGGCCTTGCAATAGTGAAAAACGAATTTAGCAATATCTCACTATCAGAACATACAAAACACACTAGTGCATGTCCTACCTTTTAAATACACTGCACCCTGCCCAGGGGGCTACCCTGGGCCTACCTTGTGGGTGACTTACATGTAGTAAAAGGGAAGGTTTGGGCCTGGCAAGTGGGTGCACTTTCCAGGTCAACATGGAAGTTTGAAATTGCCCACACAGACACTGCAACTGTAGGTTTGCAATATGTTTACAGGGCTACCCATGTGAGTGGCACAATCAGTGCTGCATGCCCACTAGTAGCATTTGATTTACAGGCCCTGGGCACACATGGTGCACTATACTATGGACTTACTAATAAATCAAAGATGCCAATCAGGGATAAACAATCAGAATCACAATTTACACAAATAGTGTATGCACTTTAGCACTGGTTAGCGGTGGTAAAGTGCCCAGAGTAAAAAAAAATAGGAGGAAGCAGATAAAAAGTTTGAGGATGACCCTGAAAAAAAGGCCCTGGTCCAACACAACCCCAACCAGCCTAAAACCGTGGAGACCAAGCAATACCTCAATGAACTTCCCTGATTGGAGCGATAGAACATGGACCCTGAACTGCGACAGCATAGGCATTTCCCAATCTACTCCTTCCTGTCCTCAGCTGAACCCCTCTGTCCATACTCTTGGGGCCCACTAAGCTAACCCATAGGGGACCCATCCCCTCACCTGCGGATACCATCTGTGCAGCACCTAACCTTACTTTGTATACAGATGTACCCCAGTGGGCAGACAGTACCACCATGACCAACCCAGTGGTGTGGCCCACTTCACCCTGGGATATGACTCCTACCCGTCCTGGCAACTCTGTCCACGAGGACAGCAAACCACAGTGGCCACTGACAGCTGTCAGTGACGAGTGCCAGTCTATAGGATCGTCGGGGCTTTCTAACCACTGTGACTTCAGAGGGTGGGGTGCAGTAGCCCCAGGTGCCTGGCATACTTTGTCCACTCTCCCTTCCACCAGGTCAGAGATGACAGCCTCACATTGGTCCTCCCCTCTGGGGCACTTAAGCCCTCCCCCAGGAATGGCACTCCCAGAGTCCAAAATTGCCAGGGTACTTTTAGAAGCAGTCCTGCACAATTCTCCCACCAGTGCAGGGATGTTAACCTGCAACTGGTCTTCCAACCTAGGGATGGTACCCTCCAGTTGGACCAGGGTCAAGGGCAAGGCTTCCTTCCCCCTCCCTTCAGGGCTCTGCACCCTCCTACCCATAGTGGCACCCCCAGAAGGCAATACGGCAGGGACACTGTTAGCAGTCTCCCCTCCCTCTGGGCCAAGGGGGACAACCTGAACCTGGCCTTCCAACCTAGGGTCTGTACCACTGGAGCTACCTTATAAACCTTCACCTCTTGATGTATATCATCCCCTTCCTTCAAGTTGGGCACCAAGTCTCTGGCCATGTGCACTTCTCCCACAGTAGTGGATGTAACACGTTTGCTGCCACCATCTGAACTGGTCTTAGACCTCCTGGCTTCCATCTTTAGCTCTCCAAAGCTCACAAACATTTCTTTTTCCTTGGCCAAGGCTCTCTCAGCCTCAGCTCTCTCAAGCTCTTCATCCAGCTCTCTCAGACTCTGCTCATGAGCTAGAAGCCATCCCTCTCGTTCTGTTTCCCTCTCAGGGCCACTGCCCTCACGTTCAGAGCAGTCCTCTACCTCAGAATCATCTGGTAGTGTTGCTTGCCATCCTTTTAGCTCAAAACAAAACAGCGCTGACTCCAGATCCTCCCTTGTGGACCTTCTCCTCACAGCCAGTCCCCTATCCTTTCAGAGAACTTTTAGCTCCCTCATTGTATAGACAAACAGGTGCCTTAAGTTGTTTTCCATTCTGCCAAGGCCTCACAGGTATAACCACAAACCAGAGTCCCAAGTATCACCAATACATCCAGGAGGACACAAGAGAACATAAAAGGGAAAACATTATGGTCTGTAATAA
Source organism: Pleurodeles waltl (assembly GCF_031143425.1). Classification (NCBI taxonomy): domain Eukaryota; kingdom Metazoa; phylum Chordata; class Amphibia; order Caudata; family Salamandridae; genus Pleurodeles; species Pleurodeles waltl. The sequence goes on from NC_090439.1 coordinate 1,174,370,585, forward strand.
CAGAGTAGTGTACACCAATCATTATAAGCCAAGTACAAATACAAGTCCTATATTAGACAAGTTCTTTGTTAGAAATGGGTTTTCTAGTTGGCAGTCAGTTTATACCCTGTCCAAGTAGAGACCCACACTCTAGTCAGGGCAAGGGAGTCATACTCCTAGATAACCCTTGCAGTCAGGCCTATCCCAGAGACCAATGTGTTAAGTATATGTACCCAAACAGAGTAACACAGTGAAAACACCACAGAAGTACTCAACACCAGTTTAGAAAAATAAGACCAAAACAACAAAAATCCAACTTGCACAAGCAGAGATACGAATTTTAAAGATTAGGGGCTGATTTTGAGTTTGCTGATCCCGTTTCTGCCATGTTGGTCCAACTGCCAACGGCCTGCCAGAGTGGGCCACTGTATTGCGAGTATGGCAGTCATATCTACAGAAGACTGCCAGCGGTCTGCCGCCAGGCAGCACAAAGCGCCATGGTCACAAGGAAGCACATACAGGCTGGCAGAGCCTCTGTTTCTGCTGTTCCCATTACGAGGTTCCACAGCGCAAATGTGACACCTTTGCTCTGAGCAGGCGTTAACAATGCTGCAAAAAAATGGCATAAAGAAATATTTAGATTTCTTTGTGCCATTTTTTGGGGCTCCCCTAAAGTGGGCTCCCCTAAAGTGGGAACACCACCCCTTACAAACATTTGTCTTGGTGTAGTCATAATGCATGCATGCATTGATCCGCTCTGTAAATATGGTGTGGTGATTTTGGCCTCGTTGGGCCACATTAGCATAAATAAATGATGCTAATGTGGCGCAAGAAGGCGCTAGGCTCTCTTAAATCTGGGCCAAAGTGGCTTGAGGATTCTCCCCCATATTTGTAATAGATCCTAGGTTCAGAAGGCAAGGTATACCAGTTTGATACACATGACATGTCACCGAAAAACAATCTTCCATCTACTGTATGACACATGGCTCTTCCCTAATTGTCAAGGGCGAACAGTCAGCACCCTACTTATTCACCTGGCAAAGGGATAGACAGAAATTAGCTGTCTACTCACCCCTTGTGACTGCTGTGCTGTCCTGAAACTCCCATTCAGCTCTGGGTAGGCCACCACCAGAATGTTTGCCCTTGGAGAGGTCATGGTCCGATGGGCACCCCGCCCATTTTGGGAGGACAGCCCCAGCTGGGCATCTGCAATCTTCTGGGCCCAGCATCTCAGCTTCTCCCACCTCTTCCTGCAGTAGGTGCTCCGCTGGATGTGGACCCCCAGGATCCGCATCTTCTCGGCAATGGCTCTTCATGATGGGTATTGACCTTCATGGATGCAATAGACAAAACAATAAATTATTTCAACAATGCCCCATCCAAAATGGCTGAGTCACAAACATGTCAGTACACTAAGCTAAGAACATTCTGTTTTGCCCAAATTGCCCAGGTGTGGCACATACTAGCCACTGAGTACAGGGACATGACTGCAAACACTTCCTAATCATCAGACCAACCCACCACCCTGCTCAGGTCCTCCATTGACTAGGTAGGGCAACTGACATCTTGTGGGAAATGTCCTAGCAACCGGACTGAGATCAGAAACACTATAGGGCACATTACGACTGCTGAAAAGTTGACCCCATAGGCCATAATGTTCACTCACAATCTGTGAGGATGGTTCTCTACCAACATTTACTACAGGGTAATGCCAGGGCACAAACTCAGACACCACACATGGGTGACAATGAAGGGACAGGCATGGTGGTTACAGAAGGTTCCTAACCTCTCCATGTGTGGATGTGTGGACTCACAAATGCATATTCATGCCACCTCAGAGGTGGGTGTATGAGGCTGGCCCTCTATGTAGTGTACAAACTAGGCTACCACATGTTGGGGAAACTGGATCACCTAATTCTCTCATTTTTGAGGTAGCTTGGTCGAGCACTTAGGCTAATCTTGGAGAAGTGCAAAGAATTGGTTGTACCCACAGTATCAATCATGCGACTCACACACTCAAAGGAACAACTCCAGACCAAATTATAATAAATACTTCAGATTTTTATAACATTTTTAAGACCAAGGTAATCAAAATTGGTTACGTACTTTTTAAGATATGGATTTTAGAAGTTTTTTTAAATGCAGTCTTTCTGTGTGCAATTACGCACCATAGGAATCAATAGGCAGTCATTTTTAAAAATGCATATAAAATTGCACAGTTATGTTCCCAGGTTCCACTTTTGCAGGTTGGTCGACGCCAACGGCGGGCACACTGTGCCAGCTAGAGTGGTTCGGGCAGATCCTGATTTCGGGGGGAGCAGTGTTTGGAAAGCCTCTTGGAGCAGGAACGGGGCCACTCATGGGGACCACTTGGAAAAGGGTGGTTATTGCAGATTTAAAAGTGGTGCCTTGGGTTCCCCCTTGGGGTGTTGAGGTTGCAAGGGGTGTGGGACCCTGTGGGCAAAGCTGGTTCTCTGTTGCAGGGTGCTAGGCGACCGAGTGCAGGGCGAGTTGAAGATCCAGGAATTGTGCCAAATTAAGTCTCTTGGAGCTGGATGTGAGTCTCTTGGAGGATGGCTTGTAGGACAACAGGGACATCTGGGACTTCCTCTGGGTTTTTTTCAGATCTGGGGGAGCTGGTTTTCTTGGTGTCCACCAATCAGTAACTAGGGTATTGGCACGACTTGGTCACTGGAAGGTGTAGTACCGTTGATCTTGGCTCACTTCCGGGGTTTGTCCTGGTGTTCATAAGTGTGTCACCAGGTCCAGCTGCAACTTCCGGTTTGAGAGATATCGGCCAGTCAGTGAAGTGAGTGGTAACTCCACTCACAAGGGAGATCTTGAGTGATTGTTGCAGCCTGGAGGCCCTCTGGCTTTCTTGAGGTCAGTCCAGTGTCCAGCTCCTCTGCAGCGGCGATTGTTGGGTCCTGGGTACAGCAGGCAGGGTTTGGCTCCTATTCCTTGAAGCAGCAGGTCCACAGTTCTCTTGCTATGGATCTTATTTGCTGCTGGTCTTCTTTGTTCTTTCAAATATGAAACCTTGATCTAGGGGTGACCACTGAATACTGAAGATAGTGGGCGTTTTAGGGGGAACCTGGTAGTGTCCAATGGGACACTTACCTTTTGGGTGGCTACACCCATTATAGTGACCATTTCCTGTGGGGAGGGTCACTTCCCTAAACTTCATTGGCTATTTTCTTTCCATGGAAGATGGAGGAAAATGAAAAAGAGGGTCCACCTCACAGGCAACACCTTAGCGGTGCTGCATGCCAGGTGAGGTCATTCCTCCTAACCTTTGTTAGGTTTCCCGCCTTTGCTCCCGCCAAAAGTGGAGGTTTGCAAAGGGGGATGCCAGATGCTGCTAGCAGAGGCTTAGGGGTCGTGTTTCAAGGCCGGTTAGCCCTTTGGAGCTCACCGCCAGGACAGTGCACATTCCTGAGGGAGGGGATGTTAGCTCCTCCACCCAGGATGGGCATTTTCTTACAAACCAGAGAGGCAGGGCTCTCCCCCAAGGTTTGTAAATTGGCTGTCTGGAGGTGGTAGCTGGATAAGCCCAGTTAGCAACCATGCCAAGATAGTTAGCTTTTGCAGGGGAGCACCTCTAAGGTCGCCCCTGGGTACTTTTAGGGATAAATCCAATACTGGCACCAGTTTGGATTTACCATTCTGAGTTGTTTGATACCAAACAACCCATTGTTAAAATGGCTGCTCTGTTCACTTACCATTTCCCAGATTTGGCAAGGACACAGTGGAGGCATTTTGTTCATGCAGCTATACCCTCACATATGATGTGGAGCTCCCTGCCTTAGGGATATAAGGTCTGCCAGAGGGGTGTCTTACCCATAATAAATGGTGGACAGGCACGCAGACAGTGTGCCATGTCGAGTTTGAGGACATATGTGTCCTTCCTACAGAGATGGCATCCATCGAACAAAGGCATCACACTGTCTACACTCGGTAACTGACATTTATGCAATAAGCCTGCTCAGGACAACTTTGATCTGTGTGATGCTGTCAGAAGGGCTGTGGTAGTAATACATCTGATACACACATTGACAGTGATGCCAAGTGCACATTGATCACAGAGCATTGACCCTCCACTAATACCATGTACATACTCATCAGTGAAAAAACCTCAATAAGCCACAACTTAGCAGAGTCTATATTGGTCCACATGGCAGGATATACTGGGGTACAGGGAGTGGGCACAGTGTTACAGTTGCATAATCAAAATGATTCAAAACCAGCCTAGCTTTGGGATCTGCAGACTGAGCAGACAGAACCTACATGGAAATACATTCCAGTTTCTTCCATGCATGACAGGATATCATGTAGCCCAGAACAGTTTGCCATGTAGTGTGTATGTCCCAGCTTGAATGGCAGAGTGAGTCAGGATATGTGTTCAAAGCAAGAGATTAGCAAGGCCAGATGAGTTTTGAAGCTCAGTGGCAACATACACATAGCTCAGTTGACACACACCTCACACATACAACATGCATATGCAGCTTATGCAGTCATGGAAATACATGTGGTCTCAGATTGTCAACATCTATGTGTCAAGTGTTGTATGGGGATGGCTGTGAAGTCACCTCACCTAGTTTGGGCATTCAACATAAGGTACAACAGGGAATATTCAAAACACATCCACTCCAAAATCTGAGGACTTAACATATTGCACTGCTCACAGCCACATCCACAATGACTCTCCCATTGGTGCCACACTGACTGCACCCCCATGACCTTGACTTTATATTCTGGCACAATCTAGCCTGTGAGGAGGAAAAACTTGGTGAAGTACAGGAAAATAAATTGGACATGAGGCATTTACCTGCTCCTCTGGTGGACCATAAAGGTGTTCATACAGGGGTAGGACCTCCTCCCTTATCTTCTTCAGCTCCTCCGGGGAGAAGACAGGGGCCCTATCACCAGTTGAAAGTGGCATGATTGCTCCCAGAGGTGTGTAGGAGGCTGGACTGGCTTGTAGTGAGTACCAAGGGGTACTTACACCTTGCACCAGGCCCAGGTATCCCTTATTAGTGTATAGGGTGTCTAGCAGCTTAGGCTGATAGATAATGGTAGCTTAGCAGAGCAGCTTAGGCTGAACTAGGAGACGAGTGAAGCTCCTACAGTACCACTAGTGTCATATGCACAGTATCATAAGAAAACACAATACACAGATATACTAAAAATAAAGGTACTTTATTTTTATGACAATATGCCAAAGTATCTCAGAGCGTACCCTCAGTATGAGGATAGCAAATATACACAAGAAATATGTACACAATACCAAAAATATGCAGTATAGTCTTAGAAAACAGTGCAAACAATGTATAGTTACAATAGGATGCAATGGGGACACATAGGGATAGGGGCAACACAAACCATATACTCCAAAAGTGGAATGCGAACCACGAATGGACCCCAAACCTATGTGACCTTGTAGAGGGTCGCTGGGACTATTAGAAAATAGTAAGGGTCAGAAAAATACCCCACCCCAAGACCCTGAAAAGTGAGTGCAAAGTGCACTAAAGTTCCCCAAAGGACATAGAAGTCGTGATAGGGGAATTCTGCAGGAAAGACACAAACCAGCAATGCAACAACGATGGATTTCCAGTCGAGGGTACCTGTGGAACAAGGGGACCAAGTCCAAAAGTCACAAGCAAGTCGGAGATGGGCAGATGCCCAGGAAATGCCAGCTGTGGGTGCAAAGAAGCTTCTACTGGACAGAAGAAGCTGAGGATTCTGCAGGAACGACAAGGGCTAGAGACTTCCCCTTTGGAGGATGGATCCCCCACGCGGTGGAGAGTCGTGCAGAAGTGTTTTCCCGCCGAAAGACCGCCAACAAGCCTTGCTAGCTGCAAATCGTGCGGATAGGGTTTTTGGATGTTGCTGTGGCCGAGAGGGACCAGGATGTCGCCAATTGCGTCTGGGGACAGAGGGGGCGTCGAGCAAGAAAAGGAGCTCTCTCAGAAGCAGGCAGCACCCGCAGAAGTGACAGAACAGGCACTACGAAGAAGCGTGAAACGGTGCTCACCCGAAGTTGCACAAAGGAGTCCCACGTCGCCGGAGAACAACTTAGAAGGTCGAGCAATGCAGGTTAGAGTGCCGTGGACGCAGGCTTGGCTGTGCACAAAGGATTTCCGCCAGAAGTGCACACAGGCCGGAGTAGCTGCAAAAGTCGCGGTTCCCAGCAATGCAGTCTGGCGTGGGGAGGCAAGGACTTACCTCCACCAAACTTGGACTGAGGAGTCACTGGACTGTGGGGGTCACTTGGACAGAGTTGCTGGACTCGTCGTGCTGAGAGGAGACCCAAGGGACCGGTGATGCAGTTCTTTGGTGCCTGCGGTTGCAGGGGGACGATTCCGTTGACCCACGGGAGATTTCTTCGCAGCTTCTAGTGCAGAGAGGAGGCAGACTACCCCCACAGCATGCACCACCAGGAAAACAGTCGAGAAGGCGGCAGGATCAGCGTTACAAGGTCGCAGTAGTCGTCTTTGCTACTTTGTTGCAGTTTTGTAGGCTTCCAGCGCGGTCAGCAGTCGATTCCTTGGCAGAAGGTGAAGAGAGAGATGCAGAGGAACTCTGATGAGCTCTTGCATTTGTTATCTGAGGAATTCCCCAAAGCAGAGACCCTAAATAACCAGAAAAGAGGGTTTGGCTACTTAGGAGAGAGGATAGGCTAGCAACACCTGAAGGAGCCTATCAGAAGGAGTCTCTGACGTCACCTGCTGGCCCTGGCCACTCAGAGCAGTCCAGTGTGCCAGCAGCACCTCTGTTTCCAAGATGGCAGAGGTCTGGAGCACACTGGAGGAGCTCTGGGCACCTCCCAGGGGAGGTGCAGGTCAGGGGAGTGGTCACTCCCCTTTCCTTTGTCCAGTTTCACGCCAGAGCAGGGCTGAGGGGTCCCTGAACCGGTGTAGACTGGCTTATGCAGAAATGGGCACATCTGTGCCCATGAAAGCATTTCCAGAGGCTGGGGGAGGCTACTCCTCCCCTGCCTTCACACCATTTTCCAAAGGGAGAGGGTGTAACACCCTCTCTCTGAGGAAGTCCTTTGTTCTGACATCCTGGGCCAGGCCTGGCTGTACACCAGGAGGGCAGAAATCTGTCTGAGGGGTTGGCAGCAGCAGCAGCTGCAGTGAAACCCCTGAAAAGGCAGTTTGGCAGTACCAGGGTCTGTGCTACAGACCACTGGTATCGTGGGATTGTGCCAACTATGCCAGGATGGCATAGAGGGGGCAATTCCATGATCATAGACATGTTACATGGCCATATTCGGAGTTACCATTGTGAAGCTACACATAGGTAGTGACCTATGTGTAGTGCACGCGTGTAATGGTGTCCCCGCACTCACAAAGTGCAGGGGGGAATTTGCCCTGAACAATGTGGGGGCACCTTGGCTAGTGCCAGGGTGCCCACACACTAAGTAACTTTGCACCTAACCTTTACCAGGTAAAGGATAGACATATAGGTGACTTATAAGTTACTTAAGTGCAGTGAAAATGGCTGTGAAATAATGTGTGCATTATTTCACTCAGGCTGTAGTGGCAGGCCTGTGTAGTATTTGTCAGAGCTCCCTATGGGTGGCAAAAGAAATGCTGCAGCCCAAAGGGATCTCCTGGAACCCCAATACCCTGGGTACCTCAGTACCATATACTAGGGAATTATAAGGGTGTTCCAGTAAGCCAATGTAAATTGTTAAAATTGGTCACTAGCCTGTTAGTGACAATTTGAAAGAAATGAGAGAGCATAACCACTGAGGTTCTGGATAGCAGAGCCTCAGTGAGACAGTTAGTCATAACACAGGTAACACAGTCAGGCACACTTATGAGCACTGGGGCCCTGGCTGGCAGGGTCCCAGTGACACATACAACTAAAACAACATATATACAGTGAAAAATGGGGGTAACATGCCAGGCAAGATGGTACTTTCCTACACAACCCCCCCCCCAAACGAAGGACAATAAGACTAGTTATTACCTGATGGGTCTTCATTGTCTAAGTGGAAATATCTGGAGTGGGTACTCCGAGGTCTATGTTCCACTGTATAGTCCATTCCCTGTAGGGATATGGACCACCTCAACAATTTAGGATTTTCACCTTTCATTTGTTTTAGCCAAAGTAGAGGTTTGTGGTCTGTCTGAACAATGAAGTGAGTGCCAAACAGGTATGGCCTCAACTTCTTCAGTGCCCAGACCACAGCAAAGGCCTCCCTCTCAATGGCAGACCAACGCTTTTCTCTAGGGGTCAACCTCCTACTAATAAAAGCAACAGGTTGATCCTGGCCCTCAGAATTAAGTTGTGATAGGACTGCCCCTACTCCTAATTCAGATGCATCAGCTTGGACATAGAATTTTTTAGAGTAACAAGGGCTTTTCAAGACAGGTGCAGAGCACATGGCCTGCTTCAGCTCCTCAAAAGCTTTCTGACAGTTTGCTGTCCATAATACCTTTTTAGGCATTTTCTTTGAAGTGAGGTCATTAAGAGGGGCTGCAATGGAGCCATAGTTCTTTATGAACCTCCTATAGTACCCAGTGAGGCCTAAAAAGGCTCTCACCTGAGTCTGAGTAGTAGGGGGAACCTAATCAAGAATTGTTTGGATTTTCCCCTGAAGTGGTGCAATCTGTTCTCCACCAACCAGGTGTCCCAGATAAACCACCTTCCCCTGCCCTATCTGGCACTTTGAAGCCTTGATAGTGAGGCCTGCCTTTTGCAGGGTCTCCAAAACTTTCCATAGGTGGACCAGGTGATCATCCCAGCTGGAGCTAAAGACAGCTATATCGTCCAGAAATGCTGCACTAAAAGCTTCCAACCCTTGCGGGACTGTATTCACCAACCTCTGAAAAGTGGCAGGTGCATTTTTCAATCCAAAAGGCATTACTGTGAATTGGTAATGTCCTCCAATGGTTTAAAATGCTGTTTCTGCTTTTGCATCTTCTGATAACTTGATCTGCCAAAACCCTGCAGTCAAGTCAAAAGTGCTTAGATACTTGGCAGATTCCAGTGTATCTATGAGCTCATCTGCCCTGGGTATAGGGTGAGCATCAGTTTTTGTTACCTGGTTAAGACCTCTGTAATCCACACAAAACCTCATCTCTCTTTTCCCATCTTTTGAGTGAGGCTTTGGTACAAGCACCACAGGAGAGGCCCATGAGCTTTCAGAATGTTCAACCACTCCTAGTTCAAGCATTTTCTGAACTTCTTGTTTTATGCAGTCCCTGCCATGGTCAGGCTGCCTATAGATCTTACTTTTGACAGGCATGCTGTCTCCAGTATTTATAGTGTACTCACACCAAGATGTGGTGCCTGGCCCAGTAGAAAAGAGTTCAGAAAACTGACCTAGGAGATTTATGCAGTTTTCTTTCTGCTCAGCAGTAAGACAGTCTACCAAAACTACACCTTCCACTAGAGCATCCTATTCTGTGGAAGAGAAGAGATCAGGGAGAGGGTCACTCTCTTCTTCCTGTCCTTCATCTGTTGCCATGAGCAGGGTGAGATCAGCCCTGTCATAGTAGGGTTTTAGGCAATTGACATGGAGCACCCAGTGCCCAGGTCAACCAAGTAGGTGACCTTGCCCTTCTTTTCAACAATGGGATGGGGTCCACTCCATTTGTCTTGGAGTGCTCTTGGGGCCACAGGCTCCAATACCCACACCTTCTGTCCTGGTTGGTACTGAATCAGAAAAGCCTTCTGGTCATGCCATTGCTTTTGGAGCTCTTGGCTGGCCTGAAGGTTTTTACTGGCCTTTTTCATGTACTCAGCCATTCTGGATCTTAGGCCAAGTACATAGTCCACTATGTCTTGCTTGGGAGCTTTTAAAGGTTGTTCCCAACCCTCCTTCACAAGTGTTAGGGGAACTCTTACAGGGTGTCCAAATAGGAGTTCAAAGGGGCTGAAGCCCAATCCTTTCTGGGGTACCTCCCTGTAAGCAAAAAGGAGGCAAGGTAACAGGACATCCCATCTCCTCCTGAGTTTTTCAGGGAGTCCCATTATCATTCCTTTGAGAGCTTTATTAAACCTCTCTACCAGTCCATTTGTTTGTGGATGATAAGGTGTGGTGAATTTGTATGTTACACTACATTCCTTCCACATGGCCTTCAAGTATGCGGACATAAAGTTGCTACCCCTGTCGGATACAACCTCTTTTGGGAAACCCACCCTGGAAAATATTCCCAGGAGGGCTTTTGCCACTGCAGGTGCTGTAGTGGTCCTTAGAGGAATTCCTTCAGGATATCTTGTGGCATGGTCTACTACCACTAAGATAAACCTATTGCCTGAAGCAGTAGGAGGGTCAAGGGGGCCAACTATGTCAACCCCTACCCTTTCAAAGGGAACCCCAAACACAGACAGTGGAATAAGGGGAGCCTTTGGGGTGCCACCAGTCTTGCCACTGGCTTGGCAGGTCACGCAAGATTTACAAAAGTATTTTGTGTCCTCTGACATCCTAGGCCAGTTAAACAGGGGGACAAGCCTTTCCCATGTTTTCATCTGACCCAAATGTCCAGCCAAAGGAATGTCATGTGCCAGAGTTAGGAGGAACTCTCTATACTGCAGGGGAATGACCAATCTCCTGGCTGCTCCAGGTTTTGGATCCCTTGCCTCTGTGTACAAGAGGTTGTCCTCCCAGTAAACTCTATGTGAGTCACTGACATCCCCATTTTGCTGTTTGACAGCTTGCTGTCTTAGACCCTCTAATGTGGGACAGGATTGCTGTCCCACACTCAGGTCCTCCCTGGCAGGCCCCCCTCCACCCAAAAGCTCAGCAGTGTCTGCTGCCAGCTCCTCTGGTGAAGGTTCTGCACAGGGGGGAAATTCTTCTTCCTCAGAAGTAGAATCATCTGTAGAGGGAGGGATAGTGGTTAGGGATTCACCCTTACTAACCCTAGCTTGAGGGAGCACTTGGTCCATTGTTCCAGGATCCAAGTCACCCTGTCCTATTTGATTTTTGGCCTGAGCCCTTGTCAAAGCAAAAATATGCCCAGGAATGCCCAACATTGCTGCATGAGCCTCCAACTCCACTTCTGCCCAAGCTGATGTCTCTAAATTGTTCCATAGTAGACAGTCTACAGGTAAATCTGAGGCAACCACAACTTTCTTTGGAACAGTAACCTCCCCCCCCCCAGTTGAGATTCACAACAGCCATGGGGTGGCTAAGAGTGTTGTTATGAGCGTCTGTCACTTGGTACTGGTGACCAAGTAGGTGTTGTTCAGGGTGTACCAGTTTCTCTATTACCATGGTAACACTGACACATGTGTCCCTATAGGCCTGAACCTCAACCCCATTGATTAGGGGAAGTTGCTTGTACTTATCCATATTAAGGGGACAAGCAACCAAGGTGGCCAAATCAATGGCACCTTCAGAGACTAACACAGCCTCTGTGGTCTCCCTAACAAGACCAACCCCAACTAAATTTCCAAAAGTGAGCCCAGCTACTCCCTTGGATTGGCTATTAGTAGGTTTGCTCCCACCACCACTGCTATTATTAGGGGCACTAGAGATTGCAGTAGGGGTTGTGGTAGTGGGAGGCTTGGTGCTTTTCTTTGGACAACTGGCATCAGTTGTCCAATGGCCTTTTACTTCACATAAATAGCACTATGGTTTTTTTAATTGATTAGAAGAGGAATTGGACCCACCACCCCCACCAGCGTGTTTTTGTGGGCCTGATGAAGACTCATTTTTAGATTTGTCCCCACCCTTGTCTGAAGACTTACCATCCTTCTTCTTGCCATCCTTGTCACCCCCTGTAAGAACTTTTCTGTTCACTCTTGTTCTGACCCATTTGTCTGCCTTCTTTCCCAATTCTTGGGGAGAAGTCAGATCTGAGTCCACTAGATATTGGTGTAACAAATCAGACACACAGTTATTCAGAATATGCTCTCTCAGAATTAGATTGTACAGGCTTTCATAGTCAGAAACTTTACTGCCATGTAACCACCCCTCCAAGGCCTTCACTGAATAGTCAACAAAGTCTATCCAGTCTTGTGAGGACTCTTTTCTGGTTTCTCTGAACTTAATCCTGTATTGTTCAGTGGTTAAGCCAAATCCATTCAAGAATGCATTCTTCTAAACTGTAAAATTATTGGCATCACTTTCCTTCACAGTAAGGAGCCTATTCCTACCCTTTCCACTGAAAGATAGCCATAGGATAGCATCCCACTGCCTTTGAGGGACCCCCTGTACCGTACAGGCCCTCTCAAGTGCAGCAAACCACTTGTTAATATCATCCCCCTCCTGGTAAGGGGGAACTATCTTGTGCAGATTCCTGGAATCATGCTCTCTAACAGGAGTACTATCAGGAATACTGCTGCTGCCACCATTGGGGTCCTAACCCCAACCTCTGTCTCTCCTTGTCTAAGTCTAGGGATTCCCTGTCTAGAGCCAGCTGTTGCTGTTTAAGCTTCAGCCTGGTCTCTTCCCCTCTCAACTGATTGAGTTCCCTTTCTAACATTTTGTCATCAGGGTGGGTGGGTTGGGAATGTTTTGCCACAGAAGAAATATTGGAATGAGCAGAGGGAGACCTGTCCCTAACAGTTGGCACTCTAACAACCTGGCCTCCAGAAACAAATGCTATTACTACCAGCATTGCTAGGCGGTCTGCTAAGGGGCAGATTAGGAAGGGAACCCTGTAACACTCCCTCAAGGGGCTCCCCTGAGTCAGAGTGTGAGCTGTCTATCAACTTTTCAGATGAGGTGCCACCCTGGGCCTTATCATTCTCAATAAGCATATTAGACAGAAATTCTCTAGTAGGGCTCTTTCCCACCAGTAAATCTCTATCAATGCAGAGACTCCTTAGGCTCTTGAAGTTAAGGTGGTCATAAGTTGTATTGACCAAATTAAGAGGAGTTCCTACACCAGACATGATAGAAGAAGGTTTAGAGACAGATACAAGAGAGAATAAGTTTCAGGACTTTTTAAAGAACAGAAAAAAAAAACTTTTTCAACTTTTTGAAACTTTTAGAAAGTTTAGGAGTACTTTTCAGCACTTAGCAGATAGTGTAAGAGAAGAAAAACAAAACTTTTTGGTTAGGTGTACATACACTGAACTTGTTTTGTATATTATTCTCTTATGAAAAGTACAAAATGACAAAGTGGTAAGTAGTTGCAAGTACTTATCCCACTGCTGCACAACTGGCCTGGCTTGTAGTGGGTACCAAGGTGTACTTACACTCTGTACCAGGTCCAGTTATCCCTTATTAGTGTAGAAGAGGTGTTTCTAGCAGCTTAGGCTGATAGAAGGTAGCTATAGCAGAGCAGCTTAGGCTGAACTAGGAGACATGCAAAGCTCCTACTATACCACTGGTGTCATATGCACAATATCATAAGAAAACACAATACACAGATATACTAAAAAATAAAGGTACTTTATTTTTATGACAATATGCCAAAAGTATCTCAGTGAGTACCCTCAGTATGAGGATGCCAAATATACACAAGATTTATGTAAACAAAACCAAAAATATGCAGTAATAGGAAAAGGAAGTAATGCAAGCAATGTAAAGTTACAGTAGATTGCAAAACCATATACTCCAAAAGTGGAATGCGAACCACGAATGGACCCCAAACCTATGTGAGGGTCGCTGGGTCTGTAAGAAAACAGTGAGGGTTAGAAAAATTTCCCACCCTGAAAAGTAGGTGTAAAGTGCACCTATAACCCCAGAGAGCACAGAAGTCGTGATAGGGGGTTTCTGCAAGAAAGACTAACACCAGCAAAGCAACAACAGTGGATTTCCGGACCTGAGTACCTGTGAAACAAGGGGACCAAGTCCAAGAGTCGCGACAAGGTCGAGAGTGGGCAGATGCCGAGGAAATGCCAGCTGAGGGTGCAAAGAAGCTGCCATCGGATGGAAGAAGCTTTGGTTTCTGCAAGAACGAAGAGGACTAGGAACTTCCCCTTTGGAGGATGGATGTCACACGGCGTGAAGAAGCTTGCAGAGGTGTTCCCACGCAGAAAGACTGCAAACAAGCCTTGCTAGATGCAAGGGTTGCACCTACCCCCTCAGACCACGCACACAACCTCGGATTCATCCTGGACCCACTTCTCACCATGACCAAACAAGTCAACGCCGTATCATCTTCCTGCTTCCTCACTCTCCGCATGCTCCGAAAGATCTTCCGCTGGATCCCCGCCGACATCCAGAAAAACTGTGACCCACGCCCTCGTCACAAGCCGCCTGGACTATGGAAACACCCTCTACGCAGGAACCACCGCTAAACTCCAGAAACGTCTGCAGCGAATACAAAACGCCTGCGCCCGCCTCGTCCTCGACATACCCCGCAACAGCCACATCTCCGCCCACCTGAGACACCTGCACTGGCTTCCCGTCAACAAAAGGATCACCTTCCGGCTCCTCACCCACGCACACAAATCCCTCACAACAAGGGACCCGAATACCTCAACCGTCGCCTCAGCTTCTACATGTCCACCCGTCAACTCCGCTCCGCCAACCTCGCACTCGCCGCCGTCCCTCGCATCCGCCGCACCACGGCAGGGGGGAAATCCTTCTCCTACCTGGCGGTGAAGACATGGAACTCCCTCCCCGCCAACCTCATGACCACCCAGGACCACCCTGCATTCCGGAGGCAGCTCATAACCTGGCTCTTCGAACAGCAGTAACCCCCTTCCCCTAGCGCCTTGAGACCCTCAAGGATGAGTAGCGCGCTTTATGAATGTTTTTGATTTGATTTGATTTAGGGTTTTTTGATGCTGCTGTGGCCCAGGAGGGACCAGGATGTCGCCACTTGGATGAGGAGACAGAGGGGGCGCCCAGCAGGTCAGGGAGCCCTCACAGAAGCAGGCAGCACCCGCAGAAGTACCGGATCAGGCACTTAGAAGAGGAGTGAACCGGAGTCCACCCGAAGTCAGAAAAGGGATTCCCACGAGGCCGGAGGACAACTCAGAAGGTTGTGCACTGCAGGTTAGAGTGTCGGGGACCCAGGCTTGGCTGTGCACGAAGGAAATCCTGGAAGAGTGCACAGGAGCCGGAGAAGCTGCAAATCACGCGGTATCCAGCAATGCAGTCTAGCGTGGGGAGGCAAGGACTTACCTCCACCAAACTTGACTGAAGAGTCACTGGACTGTGGGAGTCACTTGGACAGAGTTGCTGAGTTCCACGGACCACGCTCGTCGTGCTGAGAGGGGACCAAGAGGACCGGTGATGCAGTCTTTTGTTGCCTGCGGTTGCAGGGGGAAGATTCCGTCGACCCACAGGAGATTTCTTCAGAGCTCCTGGTGCAATAAGGAGGAAGGCTACCCCCAGAACATGCACCACCAGGAAACAGGTGAGAAAGCCAGCAGGATGAAGCGATACAAGTTTGCAGTAGTTGTCTTTGATACTTTGTTGCGGTTTTGCAGGCGTCCTGAGCAGTCAGCGAGTGATCCTTTGGCAGAAGGGGAAGAGAGATATGCAGAGGAACTCTGATGAGCACTTGCATTCGTTATCTGAAGAATTCCCCAAAGCAGAGACCCTAAATAGCCAGAAAAGGAGGTTAGGCTACCTAGGAAGGAGGATAGGCTAGTAACACAGGTAAGAGCCTATCAGAAGGAGTCTCTGATGTCACCTGCTGACCCTGGCCACTCAGAGCAGTCCAGTGTGCCAGCACACCTCTGAATCCAAGATGCAGAGGTCTGGGGCACGCTGGAGGAACTCTGGGCACCTCCCTTGGGAGGTGCAGGTCAGGTGAGTGGTCACTCCCCTTTCCTTTGTCCAGTTTCACGCCAGAGCAGGGCTGGGGGATCCCTGAACCGGTGTAGACTGGCTTATGCAGAAATGGGCACCATCTGTGCCATTGAAAGCATTTCCAGAGGCTGGGGGAAGCTACTCCTCCCCAGCCCTAACACCTTTTTCCAAAGGGAGAGGGTGTAACACCCTCTCTCTGAGGAAGTCCTTTGTTCTGCCTTCCTGGGCCAAGCCTGGCTGGACCCCAGGAGGGCAGAAACCTGTCTGAGGGGTTGGCAGCAGCAGCAGCTGCAGTGAAACCCCGGGAAAGGTAGTTTGGCAGTACCCGGGTCTGTGCTAGAGACTCGGGGGATCATGGAATTGTCTCCCCAATGCCAGAATGGCACTGGGGTGACAATTCCGTGATCTTAGACATGTTACATGGCCATGTTCGGAATTACCATTGTGACGCTATACATAGGTAGTAACCTATGTATAGTGCACGCGTGAAATGGTGTCCCCGCACTCACAAAGTCCGGGGAATTTGCCCTGAACGATGTGGGGGCACCTTGGCTAGTGCCAGGGTGCCCACACACTAAGTAACTTTGCACTCAACCTTCACCAGGTGAAGGTTAGACATATAGGTGACTTATAAGTTACTTATGTGCAGTGTAAAATGGCTGTGAAATAATGTGGGCATTATTTCACTCAGGCTGCAGTGGCAGGCCTGTGTAAGAATTGTCAGAGCTCCCTATGGGTGGCAAAAGAAATGCTGCAGCCCATAGGGATCTCCTTGAACCCCAATACCTTGGGTACCTCAGTACCATATACTAGGGAATTATAAGGGTGTTCCAGTATGCCAATGTGAATTGGTGAAATTGGTCAGTAGCCTGTTAGTGACAATTTAGAAAGCAGAGAGAGCATAACCAGTGAGGTTCTGGTTAGCAGAGCCTCAGTGAGACAGTTGGTCATCACACAGGGAACACATACAGGGCACACTTATGAGCACTGGGGCCCTGGCTGGCAGGGTCCCAGTGACACATACACTAAAACAACATATATACAGTGAAATATGGGGGTAACATGCCAGGCAAGATGGTACTTTCCTACAGGTGGGTTGCCCTCTATGGTTGTTATTGCCCTGGCAGCTTTGCCTTGTGTGAGATGTTATTTGGTGGGCTAGCTGTTTCCTTTTGGTGTGCATGCTTTAGTGATAGGTGTCCATGCAGATTTGTGAGAGGTGTCTATGCATTGGTGGTGCATGCAAGGCTTGGGATTAGGATGGGTGAGATGTGATGGTGGGGTGTGTGGGAGGTGGTGGAGTGATGGGAGTGAGGGTGGGGGTATGTGATGGCATGCAGGTAGGGGGATGATAGAAATAGTATAGAGTTGACTTACCAGAGTCCAGTGCTCCTCCTACTCTTGCCAGGCCGTCAGGTTACATGATTGCCAAGACTTGCTCCTCCCATGTTGTTAGTTGTAGGGGAGGTGGTGGGGTTCTGCTGCCAGTCCTCTGTACAGCTAGTTGGTGTCTTGCTGCCACGGAACATACCTTCCCCCGTAGGTCGATCCACATCTTCCTGATGTCATCCCTTGTTCTGGGGTAGTGTCCCACGGCGTTGACCCTGTCCACGATTCTCTGCCATAGCTCCATCTTCCTTGCAATGGATATCTGCTGCACCTGTGATCCCAATAGCTGAGGCTCTACCCATATGATTTCCTCCACCATGACCCTCAGCTCCTCCTCAGAAAATTTGGGGTGTTGTTGTGGTGCCATGGGTGTTGTGTGAGTGGTGTGGGTGAGGGTGTGTAGGGTGGTATGTTGGGGTGTGTGTCGTGAGGTACATGGGTGGTGTATAGGTGATGGTGGTATGTGGCTCTTAATGTGTGGGTGCCCTTGCTGTCTCTCTCAGTTGGCAATTAATTGTAGTTGTAAAGGGTTGTGGGTACTGTGGGTGTGTGTTTTATAGTGGTGTGGGTGTGTGGGTGTGGTGTGTGCATGTGTGTCAGGTGTGTGAAGTTTGAATTGGCCAATGTAGTGTTGTTTTATATATGTGTGTGTGTGTGTGTATTTTGAGCCCAGCGGTATGTACCACCAATGGTTTACCATAGTTGAATGTCCGCCGTGGTGATTCGTGAATCATAATGTGATGGGCGTAGTTCTGTTGGCGTATCGTTGTGGGTTTTGCTACCGCCAGTTTATCACTGACCTTTGGTGTGGCGGAGTTATGTCTGTGGCTGTATAGTGATAGATTGGAATGTGTGTGTCATAATATGGCAAGCGGATATCAGCCACGGCGGCGGTATGTTGGCGCCAGTCAGCATGGTGGTATGTGGGATTAACTGCCAATGTCAGAATGAGGGCCAAAGTCTTTGTTGGCCCTGAGACTTCAGAAACAGGAGGCAAGCTCAATCCTAGCCCTTGGAGAGCACTTTTGGGGGAAGACAGAGTCTTTCCAGCAAAGCCAGAGGCCAGCAGGGCAGCAGGGCAACAGCAGGGCAGCAATCCTTCTCAGCAAAGCAGTCCAGAGTGGTCCTTTGGGCTGCCAGGCAGCTCCTCTGACAGGGTGCAGGTGTACGTCCAGAAGTGTCTGAGTTTGTGGGGTCACAGACCCAGTTTATGTACCCAAAAATGCCTTTGAAGTGGGGGAGACTTCAAAGAGTTCTTTTGAAGTGCACAAGTTCCCCTTTCAGCCCAGTCTTGTCTGCTAGGGTCCTAGTGGGGGGGTTGACCAGTCTATTGTGTTAGTGCAGGCCACTGGCCTTTGAAATGTAAGCATCAGTCCCTCCACCCTTCCAGCCCATGAAGACCTATTCAGTATGCCAATGAATAAAGATGTGGCTGAGTGTTCTGTGTCTGTGGTTGTCTGGGTGCAATGCACAATAGAGCTGTCAACCAGCACAGACCAGGTGTTGGTTGGAGACAGGATGTAAAGCACAGATGATTTTAAGTGCCATTTGTAAAATAGTAATATTAAAATAAACCTCACCAATAAGCAGGATTTTCTATTACCATTCTGGCCATACTAAATATGACCTGGTTACCCCTTTCAGATCTAATCTACCACTCAAAAAGTATATGAGGCCAGCCCTACTGCTAGTCCATGAAAGTAGCAGGGCTCACAGTAGTGAAAATGAATTTAGGAGTTCTCCACTACCAGTACATATAAAACACCTATGTACATGTCCTGCCTTTTACCTACATAGCACCCTGCCGTATGTGTTACCTAGGGCCTAACTTAGGGGTGACTTATATGTATAAAAAGGGGAGTTAAAGGCTTGGCAAGTACTTTTAAATGCAAAGTCAAAGTGTCAGTGAAAACTACACATACAGGCCTTGCAATGGCAGGCAGCCTGAGACATGGTTAAGGGGCTACATATGTGGGTGGTACAATCAGTGCTGCAAACCCACTAGTAGCAGTTATTTTAAAGGCCCAGGGCAGATGTAGTGCACTTTACTAGGGACTTACAAGTAAATTAAATATGGCAATTGAGTATGAGCCAATGTTACCATGTTTTTTTGGAGAGAGAACATGCACTTTACCACTGGTTAGCAGTGGTAAAGTGTCCAGAGCTCTAAAGCCAGCAAAAATGTGGTCAGAAAAAAGAAGAGGAGGAAGGACAAAAAAAACAGTTTGGGGTGACCCTTCAGAGAAGCTATTTCCAACAACAATCTTTTGGTGGCTACCACTATGGCGTTCTGGCGGACCGACTGGCAAAGTCTTAATGAGGCCCTAAATCTCAATATAGAAACTTAAAAGCCTCAATTTGGTGTTATCAGGAGGTCATGACGGAGTAGTTCCCAACTGTCCAGCACCTCTCACAAGGGAGTGCGGCACTGGGAATAGAGTTACACGGACCCCAGGTGCAGTACCTTATAAATGAGTTAGATTTAAAGAAGTAGCATAAAGTCAGGGAGATGAGCATCGCTGTAGCCGTTGCACCTTCTGTTCCATGCAGCAGTGCAGGAGGTGAGGCGTCCGTTCTTATGGAGGTGAGGCGTTGGTTCCTAGCGGAGGCAGCAGAGGTGAGGTGGCATAGGCGGCAAGGCATCGGTTCCTCACGACCCGGTGGGGTTGATGAGCCCAGCGGGTCAAGGCGCTATGAGGCAACTTCACAGGAGTCACGGTCACACAATTGGTCCACAGGGGCATGACAGAGTCAGGTGCCACGGACGTCAGTGACATGACACTCGGTACTCACATTATTGCGGGACTTCAGAGGTGCTGCGGCGTTGTCAGGCCTGCTGCGTTGAATGGGGTTGTTGCACTTCAGCTGGGACTATGGCTTCGGGTTGCAGGTAGCTGCCCAGAGTTTGCAGCAGCGCCAGTTCTGGAGTCATCCAAAGTTGGTCTGCCTGATTTGTCTTATTTTCAGGCCAGCTTTCACTCCCAAGGGCCCAGGAACTGGATTGGCACCACTTGGCAAGTCAGGGTCCTAAGCAAGAGTACCCAGGTGCTGATAGGTGAAGTCTTTGCTGTCCTCGAGATTTCTTAACAGCAGGCAAGCTCAGTCCAAGCCCTTGGAGAAACTTCTCAAGCAGGATACACTACAAAGTCCAGTCTTTGTCCTCTCCAAAGCAGAAGCAGCAACTGCAGACCAACTCAGGAAAGCACACACACCAAAAGGGGCAGTACTGCTCCTCACAGCTCTTCAGCTCTTCCCCTTGGCAGAGGATCCTCTTGATCCAGAAGTGTTCTAAAAGTCTGGGTCCACTACTTATAATCATTTCTGCCTTTGAAGTAAGCAAGCTTCAAAGGAAAGTCTCTGTTGTTCACAAGGTCGTGCCTTGCCCTGGCCTGGCTCTTGACGCACTCCAAGGGGGTGGAGACAGCGTTGTGTGAGGACAGGCACAGCCCTAACCAGGTGTCAGTGGCAACTCCTCCCACCACTCTAGCCCAGGGGACCTAGCAGCCAGTTGATGGGTCATCAGCATATGCAGGGCACACTTCAACTCCCTTTGTTTCATTGCAGAGAGTGAATTCACAAACAGCCCTACTGTCAGTCTGAGCCAGACATGGATTCCACAGGCAGGCAGAGGCACAGAATGGTTAACCAAAAAAATGCCCACTTTCTAAAAGTGGAATTTTCAAATTCACAACTTTAAAAATCAACTTCACTAAAAGTTGTATTTTTAAATTGTGAGTTCGGAGACCCTAAACTCCACATCTCAATCTGCTCCCAACGGGAAATTATACTTAAAAGGTATTTAAAGGCAATCCCCATGTTAACCTAGGGGAGAGGTAGGCCTTTACAAAAGTGAAAACTGACAAGACATGTAAAATACACCAGTACAAGTCCTATCTTGTACATAAAGTGAACCTTGCCCATGAGGCTACATTGGGTGTACCTTAGGGGTGACTTACATGTAGTAAAAAAGGGAAGGTTTGGGCCTGGCAAGTGGGTGGACTTGCCAGGTTGACATGACAGTTTAAAACTGCCCACACAGACACTTTGTTGGGAGGTCTGAGGTATGTTTACAGGGCTACTCATGTGGATGATACAATCAGTGCTGCAGGCCCACTAATAGCATTTGACTTACAGGCCCTGGGCACACATGGTACAGTATACTAGGGAGTTACTAGTAAATCAAAGATGCCAATCAGGGATAAGCAATCACAATCACCATTTACACATCTACTTTAGCAGTGGTTAGCAGTGCTAAAGTGCCCAGAGTCCTAAAGCCCACAGAAACAGGTCAGAAAAAACAGGAGGAAAGAGGTAAAATGTTGAGGATGAGGGTGAGGTCCAACAGACACCTGCAGTTTCGTGAAGACTTCAAGGGGTAGTACTGCTACTCACAGCTGACTGGAGAGACACATCTAGTAACCACATTAAGTGCTGCAGTTTCAAGCAGACTTCAAGCAGTAGCATCTGGCTCGAGAGGTGCACCTAGTAACCATCTGAAGTGCTGCAGCTTCATGAAAGCTTCAAGCAGTAGCATCTGGCTCGAGAGGTGCACCTAGTAACCATCTGAAGTGCTGCAGCTTCATGAAGGCTTCAAGAAGTAGCATCTGACTCAAAAGGGGCACCAAGTAATGCTGGTGCTAGACGCACCTAGAAGTGCTGCAGCTTTGTATATACTTCAAGCAGTAGTGTATGACTCGAGAGGAATATGTAGTAACCACTTGAGGTGGTGCAGCTTCATGAAGACTTCAAGCAGCAGCATCTGACTGGAGAGAAACACCTAGTAACTATTTGAAGTGCAGCAGCTGTGGCAAGACTTCAAGCAGGTGCATCTGACATGAGAGGTACACATTGTAACCGCTTGAAGTGTTGCAGCGGGACTAGAAGGGTACATCTAGTAATGACTGCAAGTACTATGCTTGTGAGTTTCTTGGCTTCTTCAGCTGGCACTGGCATTTTACTTCTTACTGCCACAGAACACAGTGTAAGGCGATGGATCTGCACAGTTCCGCCACAGGCTGTCCTCAGGCTAAGCAACTAAAATGTACTGGCTCACAGATGAACTTCCAGTTAAAAAGTAGTCTTTTAAGAAGAAGATGGAAAGCCCTCAAATTTACCAGTGACTGCTGGTGCCTCTATTTATTTGATAGTAGTCACAGAGTTCTGTAGTATTCAAGACATTTATTGACAGGTGTGATGTTTTGTGCTCATCATAACCAGCTTTGAGATATTCATGTATCCTATAGAAAACAAGCACACATTCTTAGAGCAGCAGAAGTGTAGATGCAAATATATTAGACGAGGCCACAACGCTCAGCTTCATGAGGGACATTTTAGGCGACTGCATCCTACTTGCATCTAAGGATGTCTTGTGACACTGCAGACATGTGAAAGACTTTTCTAGCAGTTAATTCAGACTCATGAAGGAGATGTAGTAATCTAGTAAAGACTTACTAAAGTGGAGTGTAAAGATTTGACTCCAACAAAGTTTGTCCAGTATAAAATCTTTATTTCTTCATATGACATCTCCAGCTGAGCTCCTCTGCTCACTACCCCTCTTCTTCTCCTCCAACATTCTGTCTTATGTCATTACTACCTCACTACATTCTAACATCATTATTCTACTAACCATAACATGTCTTCACATGGAGCTTTTGAAAAGTCTTTTTAAGCCTGTGTTTCTGACCCAAGGTGGACAACTAGTAAAATCTTGAGGAACTACAGACATGTTAAAGACTGTTGGTTCTGAGTTGAGAGGGACATGTAGTAATGGCTTGAAGTGTTGCAGCTTTGCAAAAGGCCCAACACATTGGCTTTGTCAATGCTTGTTTTTTATATGATAAGAAAATTCATTCCAAGTTGGCGACTGCAAGTGAAACTGTGAGTGAATTGTTCGCAGTCTTAGACAACTAGTCTATAGGCATGACCTAAAAAAGCATTGAAAGGCAGACTAGCATTACACAGCTTTGGAGCTGAGCCACTGTGACAATTTCAGTTTAGCTCGAACAAGAGGTTCACCTCCTTGACTGTGCAGTATGTGTCTCCTCTGCTTCCCATCCTTTGTTGCTATATGTCTGTGTTTTTTGACCAAACAGGTGCCAGTACCAGGTCGTTCTGGTTAAATGAAGCAAAAACACACAAAGCAATTGAGTGGGTGCGGTGGGGGAAGGAGTACAGTACATCCCCATCTTCCCATCCTGTTCTTAGTTGCAGGTGAACATTGTATTGATCATCTTCATCCTTCTGGCCTTCATCCACCCAAAAAGTGTTTTCCGGGGATGCCAGGACTAGGCTATTCTGGGAGGTGATATCAAGCTTAAAACATCGAGCTACAGGAATATGAGAAAACAAAATATTGGGATGCAAGTATATTATGAGGCAGGAATATTGTTGATAAGAATATTAATGTTTTAGCTAATATAGTTTTCAAGAATATATGTGTTCATATGTTTTTCAATAATATAGTTGTAAAGAATATTGTTTTTAATTATATTTATGTGTTTTAGTTGATATCTTAATTTAATATGTTACATGTTGTTTGTATGATTGTTGAAAATATATTTTTAAATATAGTTTGTAAATTTAAGTGATTTATAATTTGTAATTTAATAGTACTTTACAGTGTAGAGGTTTGTGAGGTGTATAGGCATACAGGGGGAAGTTAATTTAGTATAATTATATAACAATCAGTTATTAATGTATTATTCATTATCTATTTGATTATTTATTATGTAAATTGTGTAGGTATTATATTTTTATTTATATATTACGTGGGGTTGCTGGATTTGATGGAGTATTGAATGGAAGGTTAATCAAATAATTATTAACAATTATTGATTCATTATTAAGTGTGCAATTGATTATTATTTATGTAAATTGTGTAACTATTATATATATTTGTGTTATATATTAGGTGCAGGTTGTTGGATTTGTTGGGGTCCAGGGTTAGAAGTTAACTAAGAAACAATGGGAACCGTGTGTTTTGTGGTGCGACAGAAGAAATACCATGACCACGCCGTCAACGATGCTGCTTCCTTCACCGTGACCTGACAACGTTGCATGGAGCTGTGCCCCACTTCGCACCGCAACCCTGGTCTCATCGATGCCACCACCTTAAGTGGTCACCGAGCTGCTGCTTGCACAGTGACCTGCAGGCCCCACACTCTGCATCGCCTTGCTCACATCGCAGCCTGGTATCCCCAAAGATGAAGCTCTATGCTGACACTGACACCACTGCCTGCAATGTGGCCTGAGGACACCGCTCATGTGGTACACGAAGCACTGTTCCATCCTGTAACATAGCCTCAGCTCACCGCTGCCAACGCCATTGACTCTACTGCTGCCTGCAACACTTCCTGGAGACACCACATGTCACACCGCCCCACTTCACACCGCAACCCTGGTCTCACCGACACCATGGGAGGCAGTCACCAAGTCGCAGCCTGCACTGTGACCTGTGGGGACCACATGTCGCATCGTCCCGCTTTGCATCACAACCCTGACACCATCACCACCAGCGCTCCTGACTTTGTCGTCAGTTCAATTTGCAATGCGTGCGACTTCAAGGGTCCGCCGATCCCTCTACCAACCTCCAGAACTGACGCCCGCCGATTACTGCTGATGCCAGAGATGCCGCACTCCGTATCTCATCACGAGGACCACGACGCCCTACACTTCCAAAGTACTGTTTGCGTGTCTTGCCGACACCGTAGCTGGCCCGCGACATCGCAGTTGGCTTGAACTGTTGGATTTGTTTATGATGCCATGATAGCCCCATATGGAGCTATCAACTTTAAGGAACTGTATTTTTAAATTCATTTCTGCAAAATTCATTGCTGTATCTTGGAATTTTTTCTCATCTTGGTCTTGTTTTGCACAGATACATATTGGCTATTTTTCTAAGACTGGTGTGGTGTCCTTTTGTAGTGTTTTCACTGTATTACTGGTGGTATGTGCAAATGCTTTATATGTTGCTGCTGAGATAAGCCCGACTGCTCATGCCAAGCTACCAAGGGGGGTGAGCAGGGGTTATCTGAGCTGGGTATCTCCCTTACCCTGACTGGAGTGAGGGTCCCTACTTAGACGGGGTATAAACTGACTGCCAACTAGAGACACAATTTCTTAACATTATGATTTTTTTAATTTATGAATAATTATGTTAATTGTGTTATACTTATTTATTTCAGTTATATTTTAAGTGTGGGCTGGTTGGTATGTGTGAGTGTAATGCAGGAACTTAATTGAATAATACATTAATAATGGTTTTACATTCGTAATTAATTATTAACATCTTTAATAATCATGCACATTGTTTAATTGAATTTTCTTTTTTATATATACCTTTCCAAGGAACAGTTGTGTATTTCAGTTCAATTAATAGGGTTTTTTAAAATATGTTATGTGCTTGAAGTGATGTACTTTCTCTACTGCTGCGCAGACTGGAGTTGGAATAGTAAATATAGCCCCTCTGGAGTCCAACACTTTCCCTACTGGTGTACAGATTGTAATGAGAATAATAAACTTAGCAGCCCCTTACCGCCCCCCCCCCCCCCCCCCACCGGAGCCCAATGCTTTCCCTCCTGTTTCACAGACTGGAGTGGGAATATAAATATGACCCCTCCAAAGTCCAACACTTTCCTTACAACTGCATTTACTAGAATGGGAATGATAAATGTAACCCTCAGAAGTCCAATGTGTTCCCCACTATTGCACAGACTGGAGTGGGAGTAGTAAATTTAACCTCTCTGAAGTCCAACATGTTCCCTACCATTGAACTGATTCGAGTGGGATTATTGAATTTTACCCCTCCCAAGTACAGCACTTCCCTACTGTTGCATAGACTGGAGTGGGAATTGTGTATTATTTATTTTTCTTATCTAAGTACTTATTTTTAATATTGTTTACATCTATATATTTGTATTAATATTTGTTTGTTTAATTTTTTGAATTTGTTTATAGATAGATTGTTTTAAATATATCTAATATTTTTTGATAAATATATTTTTTTATTTTATATTTTTGAGGTTTAATTAATTTTGTAATTTATGTTAATATTTTGTGCATGTGTTTTAATATGTTTCATTTAATTTAAATATAAATATATATATATATATATATATATGTATATATATATATATATATATATATATATATATATATATATACATGTATAAGTAAAATAAATATAAATATATATTTATTGCCAAACCTCTTGTATGGGGCAGAAATAATGAGGGGTATGGAGGTAGCTCTTTTGGAGAAGCTTTTGATAAAAATGTACAAGCGTGCCTTTCGACTACCAAGGCATGCCTCCGCAGCCCAGGTCAGACTAGAATTTATGATGGTTAAACAGTTGCTGGCTCGCCTGTCAGCTTTCATCAAATGTTGTTACAAACTGAGCCGCGCCCAAAAAGGGTCTCTAGTCTGGCAGGAAATCACCCTAGACAGAGGGAATGGAAAGTACAAAAGGTACCTGGAAAAGAGTATAAGCCTCTTGAATCTAGGTGGGGTATGGGATCAGTCGCTTACCACGACGGCTTTTAACAAAGTAGTCAATAAGTCAAGTAAACTACTTAGCTGGTTAAAAGACAGAGAAGCTCTGACCAAAAGGTTGCATGGCTGGCTGACCCTTAATTGGTTTAAAACTCTTAAAGAATTCACAATTATGGCCGACCCCTACTCACGGAAAATTAAGCAACGATTTCTAAGGCTCAGGCTGGGCGATGTCCCAACGCCAGACCTCCTGCCAAATTGGAAGAAGGGGCCACGAGCAAGGCAAACATGAGTGCCGCCTTTGTCATCTGGTGGTGGAAAACTTGGTGCATGTGGACTGCATTTGCTCAGCACTGGCTGTAGAAAGAAAACGCTTACTGAAAAAAAGAACTAAACGGCCTAGGGATTAGATCCTGTAGACAAGCACTAATTGAAGCATTCAACCCACAAAACACCATATTTAATATTAGATTGGTTACATTTTTGCAAATCTATTCCAGTAAAATAATGTCTGCTGGAACAAGCCTGTGATAGGGAGGGCCTGAATAGAGACACCCACTCTGAGTAAACACACCAAAGAAAGAAAGGTAATTTGGTAACATCGCCACACAGCTAGACCGCAATGAACTCCTGCACCAGAATCCGGAGTCAAGTAGGAATTTTTTTTAATTTGTGAAATATATTTAGCTCTTCCCAGTTTTATAAATTCATGTGGTTTGTAGGAAAGTACCATCTTGCCTGGCATGTTACCCCCATTTTTCACTGTATATATGTTGTTTTAGTTGTATGTGTCACTAGGACCCTGTTCTCCAGGGCCCCAGTGCTCATAAGTGTGCCTGAATGTGTTACCTGTGTAGTGACTAACTGTCTCACTGAGGCTCTGCTAATCAGAACCTCAGTGGTTATGCTCTCTCATTTCTTTCAAATTGTCACTAACAGGCTAGTGACCAATTTTACCAATTTACATTGGCTTACTGGAACACCCTTATAATTCCCTAGTATATGGTACTGAGGTAACCAGGGTATTGGGGTTCCAGGAGATCCCTATGGGCTGCAGCATTTCTTTTGCCACCCATAGGGAGCTCTGACAATTCTTACACAGGCCTGCCACTGCAGCCTGAGTGAAATAACGTCCACGTTATTTCACAGCCATTTTACACTGCACTTAAGTAACTTATAAGTCACCTATATGTCTAACCTTTACCTGGTAAAGGTTGGGTGCTAAGTTACTTAGTGTGAGGGCACCCTGGCACTAACCAAGGTGCCCCCACATTGTTCAGGGCCAATTCCCTGAACTTTGTGAGTGCGGGGACACCATTACACACATGCACTACATATAGGTCACTACCTATATGTAGCTTCACAATGGTAACTCCGAATATGGCCATGTAACATGTCTAAGATCATGGAATTGCCCCCTCTATGCCATCCTAGCATTATTGGGACAATTCCATGATCCCAGTGGTCTGTAGCACAGACCCTGGTACTGCCAAACTGCCTTTCCTGGGGTTTCACTGCAGCTGCTGCTGCTGCCAACCCCTCAGACAGGTTTCTGCCCCCCTGGGGTCAAGCCAGGCTTGTCCCAGGATAGCAGAACAAAGGACTTCCTCTGAGAGAGGGTGTTACACCCTCTCCCTTTGGAAAATGGTGTGAAGGCAGGGGAGGAGTAGCCTCCCCCAGCCTCTGGAAATGCTTTCTTGGGCACAGATGTGCCCAATTCTGCATAAGCCAGTCTACACCGGTTCAGGGACCCCTTAGCCCCTGCTCTGGCACGAAACTGGACAAAGGAAAGGGGAGTGGCCACTCCCCTGACCTGCACCTCCCCTGGGAGGTGTCCAGAGCTCCTCCAGTGTGCTCCAGACCTCTGCCATCTTGGAAACAGAGGTGCTGCCAGCACACTGGACTGCTCTGAGTGGCCAGTGCCACCAGGTGACGTCAGAGACTCCTTCTGATAGGCTCCTTCAGGTGTTAGTAGCCTATCCTCTCTCCTAAGTAGCCAAACCCTCTTTTCTGGCTATTTAGGGTCTCTGTCTCTGGGGAAACTTTAGATAACGAATGCAAGAGCTCATCAGAGTTCCTCTGCATCTCTCTCTTCACCTTCTGCCAAGGAATCGACTGCTGACCGCGCTGGAAGCCTGCAAAACTGCAACATAGTAGCAAAGACGACTACTGCAACTCTGTAACGCTGATCCTGCCGCCCTCTCAACTGTTTTCCTGCTTGTGCATGCTGTGGGGGTAGTCTGCCTCCTCTCTGCACCAGAAGCTCCGAAGAAATCTCCCGTGGGTCGACGGAATCTTCCCCCTGCAACCGCAGGCACCAAAAAGCTGCATTACCGGTCCCTTGGGTCTCCTCTCAGCACGACGAGCGAGGTCCCTCGAATCCAGCAACTCTGTCCAAGTGACTCCCACAGTCCAGTGACTCTTCAGTCCAAGTTTGGTGGAGGTAAGTCCTTGCCTCACCTCACTAGACTGCATTGCTGGGAACCGCGACTTTTGCAACTACTCCGGCCCCTGTGCACTTCCAGCGGAAATCCTTCGTGCACAGCCAAGCCTGGGTCCACGGCACTCTAACCTGCATTGCACGACTTTCTAAGTTGGTCTCCAGCGATGTGGGACTCCTTTGTGCAACTTCGGCGAGCACAGTTTCACGCATCCTTGTAGTGCCTGTTTCTGGCACTTTTCTGGGTGCTACCTGCTTCAGAGAGGGTTCCTTGTCTTGCTCAACGTCCCCTCTCTCTCCTGGTCCAATTTGCGACCTTCTGGTCCCTCCTGGGCCTCAGCAGCGTCCAAAAACGCTAACTGCACGATTTGCAGCTAGCAAGGCTTGTTGGCGTTCTTTCGGAGGGAAAACACTTTTGCACGACTCTCCACAGCGAGATAGATCCGTCCACCAAAGGGGAAGTCTCTAGCCCTTTTTGTTCCTGCAGAAACCGCAGCTTCTTCTGTCCAGTAGAAGCTTCTTTGCACCCGCAGCTGACATTTCCTGGGCATATGCCCATCTCCGACTTGCTTGTGACTTTTGGACTTGGTCCCCTTGTTCCACAGGCACCCTAGATTGGAAATCCACAGTTGTTGCATTGTTGGTTGGTGTCTTTCCTGCATTATTCCTCTATCACGACTCTTTGTCTTTTGGGGAACTTTAGTGCACTTTGCACTCACTTTTCAGGGTCTTGGGGAGGGCTAATTTTCTAACTCTCACTATTTTCTAATAGTCCCAGCGACCCTCTACAAGGTCACATAGGTTTGGGGTCCATTTGTGGTTCACATTCCACTTTTGGAGTATATGGTTTGTGTTGCCCCTATCCCTATGTGTCCCCATTGCATCCTATTGTAACTATACATTGTTTGCACTGTTTTCTAAGACTATACTGCATATTTTTGGTATTGTGTACATATAACTTGTGTATAATTGCTATCCTCATACTGAGGGTACTCACTGAGATACTTTGGCATATTGTCATAAAAATAAAGTACCTTTATTTTTAGTATATCTGTGTATTGTGTTTTCTTATGATATTGTGCAAGTGACACTAGTGGTACTGTAGTAGCTTCACACGTCTCTTAGTTTAGCCTAAGCTGCTCTACTAAGCTACCATTATCTATCAGCTTAAGCTGCTAGACACCCTATACACTAATAAGGGATAACTGGGCCTGGTGCAAGGTGCAAGTACCCCTTGGTACTCACTACAAGCCAGTCCAGCCTCCTACATTGGTTGTGCAGTGGTGGGATAAGTGCTTTGAGACTACTTACCACTCTTGTCATTGTACTTTTCATAAGAGAAAAATATACAAAACAAGTTCAGTGTGTGTACACATAGCTAAAAAGTTTTGCATTTACTCTTTTCACTCTTTTCTAAAGTGCTGAAAAGTACTTCTAAACTTTCAAAAAGTTCTTAAAAGTTTAAAAAGTTTTTTTCTGTCTTTCTAAAAAGTTCTGAAAACTTTTTTCTCTTTTTCTATCACTTTAACTCTCTCTAAAAAATGTCTGGCACAGGCCAAAATGTTGATCTGTCCAAACTTGCATATGATCACCTTAGCTGGAAAGGAGCAAGGAGTCTCTGCATAGAGAGAGGTTTGAGTGTAGGGAAGAATCCTTCCTTGGAATTGTTAGTTAACATGCTTAGAGAACAAGATAGGGCCATAAGTGCCCCATCTGTTGAAAAAGTACCTAATAGTTCCCAATCTGATTCAGGGTCTCCCCCAGGAAAAGATTCAGGAAAGAAACTTCCTAGCCTGCCCATTACTAGACAGTCTAGCATAGTTGGTAATGATGATGAGCCACACCATACAAATAGTGTTGTCTCACATCATAGCAAAAGCATGTATTCTCACCATACTGGTAGTAATGTTTCTGTTAGCAAAGCTGTTAGGGTGGCTTCTGTAAGGGACAGGTCTCCTTCTGCTCATTCTTCTGTGTCTAAGAATGTCCCTCTCACCAACCCTGATGACAGAATGTTAGAGAGGGAATTCAACAAGTTGAGAGTGGAACAAACCAGACTGAAGCTTAAAAAGCAACAGCTGGATTTGGATAGACAGTCTTTTGAACTAGAGAAAGAAAGACAGAAGTTGGGTTTTGAAACCCATGGTGGCAGCAGCAGTATTCCCCATAGTCATCCTGTAAAAGAGCATGATTCCAGGAATCTGCACAAGATAGTTCCCCCTTATAAGGAGGGGGATGACATTAACAAGTGGTTTGCTGCACTTGAGAGGGCCTGTGTTGTACAGGATGTCCCTCAAAGGCAGTGGGCTGCTATCCTATGGCTATCATTTAGTGGAAAAGGTAGGGATAGGCTCCTTACTGTGAAAGAATGTGATGCCAATAATTTCCATGTTCTTAAGAATGCACTCCTGGATGGTTATGGCTTAACCACTGAACAATACAGGATAAAGTTCAGAGAGACCAAAAAGGAGTCTTCACAAGACTGGGTTGATTTCATTGACCATTCAGTGAAGGCGTTGGAGGGGTGGTTACATGGCAGTAAAGTTACTGATTATGACATCCTGTATAACTTGATCCTGAGAGAGCATATTCTTAATAATTGTGTGTCTGATTTGTTGCACCAGTACTTGGTGGACTCTGATCTGGCCTCTCCCCAAGAATTGGGAAAGAAGACAGACAAATGGGTCAGAACAAGGGTGAACAGAAAAGTTCATACAGGGGGTGACAAAGATGGCAACAAGAAGAAGGATGGTAAGTCTTCTGACAAGGGTGGGGACAAATCTAAAAATTAGTCTTCATCAGGCCCACAAAAACACTCTGGTGGGGGTGGTGGGCCCAAATCCTCTTCAAATCAGAACAAGGAAAAGAAACCATGGTGCTATTTATGTAAGATAAAAGGCCATTGGACAACAGATCCCAGTTGTCCAAAGAAAAGCACCAACGCTCCTACCACTACAACCCCTACTGCTACACCTAGTGTCCCTACTAATAGCAGTGGTGGTGGGAGCAAACCTACTAATAGCCAATCCAAGGGAGTAGCTGGGCTCACTTTTGGTAATTTAGTTGAGGTTGGCCTTGTTAGGGAGGCCACAGAGGCTGTGTTAGTCTCTGAGGGGGCTATTGATTTAGCCACCTTAGCTGCTTGTCCCCTTAATATGGATAAGTACAGGCAGCTACTCCTAATAAATGGTGTTGAGGTTCAGGCCTACAGGGACACTGGTGCCAGTGTGACTATGGTCATAGAGAAACTGGTCCACCCTGAACAACACCTACTTGGTCACCAGTACCAAGTAACCGATGCTCACAACAACACACTTAGCCACCCCATGGCTGTTGTTAATCTCAACTGGGGGGGGGGGGTTACTGGTCCAAAGAAAGTTGTGGTAGCCTCAGATTTACCTGTAGACTGTCTACTAGGGAATGATTTGGAGACATCAGCTTGGTCAGATGTGGAGTTGGAGGCCCATGCAGCAATGCTGGGCATTCCAGGGCATATTTTTGCTTTAACCAGGGCTCAGGCCAAAAAGCAGAAAGGACAGGGAAGCTTGGATCCTGGAACAATGGACCAAGTGCTCCCTAAAGCTAGGGCTAGTAGAAGCAAACCACTTCCTACTATCCCTCCCTCTACAGTGGATTCAACTTCTGAGGAAGAAGAATTCCCTCCCTGTGCAGAACCTACACCAGAGGAGCTGAAAGCAGACACTGCTGAGCTTTTGGGTGAAGGGGGGCCTGCCAGAGAGGAGCTGAGTGTGGCACAGCAAACCTGTCCCACATTAGAGGGTCTGAGACAGCAAGCTGTCAAACAGGCTAATGGGGATGTCAGTGACTCTCACAGAGTTTACTGGGAGGACAACCTCTTGTACACTGAGCATAGGGATCCTAAACCTGGAGCTGCCAGGAGACTAGTGATTCCTCAGGAGTACAGAAAGTTCCTCCTAACTCTGGCACACGACATTCCCCTAGCTGGGCATCTAGGACAAATGAAAACTTGGGACAGGCTTGTTCCCCTGTTTCATTGGCCTAGGATGTCTGAGGACACAAAAGATTTTTGTAAGTCCTGTGAAACCTGTCAAGCCAGTGGCAAGACAGGTGGCACTCCAAAGGCACCCCTTATTCCACTGCCTGTGGTTGGGGTTCCCTTTGAAAGGGTAGGGGTTGACATAGTTGGCACCCTTGACCCTCCTACTGCTTCAGGCAATAGATTCATCTTAGTGGTAGTGGACCATGCCACAAGATATCCTGAAGCTATTCCTTTAAGGACCACTACAGCTCCTGCAGTGGCAAAGGCCCTCCTGGGAATATTTTCCAGGGTGGGCTTCCCAAAGGAAGTAGTATCAGACAGAGGAAGCAATTTCATGTCTCCATACTTAAAGGCCAGGTGGAAGGAGTGTGGTGTAACTTATAAGTTCACAACACCCTATCATCCACAAACAAATGGACTGGTGGAGAGATTTAACAAAACTCTCAAAGGCATGATTATGGGTCTCCCTGAAAAACTCCGCAGGAGATGGGATATCCTTCTACCATGCCTCCTTTTTGCCTACAGGGAGGTACCCCAGAAAGGAGTGGGCTTCAGCCCCTTTGAACTTCTTTTTGGACACCCTGTTAGGGGTCCACTCACACTTGTAAAGGAGGGTTGGGAACAACCTTTAAAAGCTCCTAAGCAGGATATTGTGGACTATGTACTTGGCCTCAGATCAAGGATGGCTGAGTATATGAAAAAGGCCAGTAAAAACCGTCAGGCCAGCCAAGAGCTCCAGAAGCAATGGCATGATCAGAAGGCTGTTCTGGTTCAGTACCAACCAGGGCAGAAAGTGTGGGTCTTGGAGCCTGTGGCCCCAAGAGCACTCCAAGATAAATGGAGTGGTCCCCACACAATTGTTGAAAAAAAGGGTGAAGTCACCTATTTAGTTGACTTAGGCACTGCAAGGAGTCCCCTTAGGGTACTCCATGTAAACCGCCTGAAACCCTACTATGACAGGGCTGATCTCACCCTGCTCATGGCAACTGATGAGGGAAAAGGAAGAAGACAGTGATCCTCTACCTGATCTCTTCTCTTCCACAGAACGAGATGCTCTTGTGGAAGGTGTAGTTTTGGCTGATTGTCTTACTGCTGAGCAGAAAGATAATTGCATGAATCTCCTAGATCAATTATCTGAACTCTTCTCTACTGTGCCAGGTACCACTTCTTGGTGTGAGCACACTATAGATACTGGAGACAGCTTGCCTGTCAAAAGTAAGATCTATAGGCAGCCTGACCATGTCAGGGACTGCATAAAGCAAGAAGTCCAGAAAATGTTAGAACTAGGAGTGGTTGAGCACTCTGAAAGTCCATGGGCTTCTCCTGTGGTACTTGTACCAAAACCCCATTCCAAAGATGGAAAGAAGGAAATGCGGTTTTGTGTAGACTACAGAGGTCTCAACTTGGTAACCAAAACTGATGCTCACCCTATACCCAGGGCAGATGAGCTCATAGATACACTGGCATCTGCCAAGTATCTAAGCACTTTTGACTTGACTGCAGGGTATTGGCAGATCAAATTGTCAGAAGATGCTAAACCTAAGACTGCATTTTCAACCATTACCAGTTCACTGTAATGCCTTTTGGTTTGAAAAATGCACCTGCCACTTTTCAGAGGTTGGTGAACACAGTCCTGCAAGGGCTGGAAGCTTTCAGTGCAGCATATCTGGACGATATAGCTGTCTTTAGCTCCAGCTGGGATGAGCACCTGGTCCACCTATGGAAAGTTTTAGAGGCCCTGCAAAAGGCAGGCCTCACTATCAAGGCTTCAAAGTGCCAGATAGGGCAGGGTAAGGTGGTTTATCTGGGACACCTTGTTGGTGGGGAACAGATTGCACCACTTCAGGGGAAAATCCAAACAATTATTGATTGGGTTCCCCCTACTACACAGACTCAGGTGAGAGCCTTCCTAGGCCTCACTGGGTATTACAGGAGGTTCATTAAGAACTATGGCTCCATTGCAGCCCCTCTTAATGACCTCACTTCCAAGAAGATGCCTAAAAAGGTATTATGGACAGCAAACTGTCAGAAAGCTTTTGAGGAGCTGAAGCAGGCCATGTGCTCTGCACCTGTCCTGAAAAGCCCTTGTTACTCTAAAAAATTCTATGTCCAAACTGATGCATCTGAATTAGGAGTAGGGGCAGTCCTATCACAACTTAATTCTGAGGGCCAGGATCAACCTGTTGCTTTTATTAGTAGGAGGTTGACCCCTAGAGAAAAGAGTTGGTCTGCCATAGAGAGGGAGGCCTTTGCTGTGGTCTGGGCTCTGAAGAAGTTGAGGCCATACCTGTTTGGCACCCACTTCATTGTTCAAACAGACCACAAACCTCTACTTTGGCTAAAATAAATGAAAGGGGAAAATCCTAAATTGTTTAGGTGGTCCATATCCCTACAGGGAATGGACTATACAGTGGAACATAGACCTGGGAGTAGCCACTCCAATGCAGATGGACTCTCCAGATATTTCCACTTGGACAATGAAGACTCATCAGGTCATGGCTAGTCTTATTGTCCTTCGTTTGGGGGGGGGGGTTGTGTAGGAAAGTACCATCTTGCCTGGCATGTTACCCCCATTTTTCACTGTATATATGTTGTTTTAGTTGTATGTGTCACTAGGACCCTGTTCTCCAGGGCCCCAGTGCTCATAAGTGTGCCTGAATGTGTTACCTGTGTAGTGACTAACTGTCTCACTGAGGCTCTGCTAATCAGAACCTCAGTGGTTATGCTCTCTCATTTCTTTCAAATTGTCACTAACGGGCTAGTGACCAATTTTACCAATTTACATTGGCTTACTGGAACACCCTTATAATTCCCTAGTATATGGTACTGAGGTACCCAGGGTATTGGGGTTCCAGGAGATCCCTATGGGCTGCAGCATTTCTTTTGCCACCCATAGGGAGCTCTGACAATTCTTACACAGGCCTGCCACTGCAGCCTGAGTGAAATAACGTCCACGTTATTTCACAGCCATTTTACACTGCACTTAAGTAACTTATAAGTCACCTATATGTCTAACCTTTACCTGGTAAAGGTTAGGTGCAAAGTTACTTAGTGTGAGGGCACCCTGGCACTAACCAAGGTGCCCCCACATTGTTCAGGGCCAATTCCCTGAACTTTGTGAGTGCGGGGACACCATTACACACGTGCACTACATATAGGTCACTACCTATATGTAGCTTCACAATGGTAACTCCGAATATGGCCATGTAACATGTCTATGATCATGGAATTGCCCCCTCTATGCCATCCTGGCATGGTTGGCACAATCCCATGATCCCAGTGGTCTTTAGCACAGACCCTGGTACTGCCAAACTGCCCTTCCTGGGGTTTCACTGCAGCTGCTGCTGCTGCCAACCCCTCAGACAGGCATCTGCCCTCCTGGGGTCCAGCCAGGCCTGGCCCAGGATGGCAGAACAAAGAACTTCCTCTTAGAGAGGGTGTGACACCCTCTCCCTTTGGAAAATGGTGTGAAGGCAGGGGAGGAGTAGCCTCCCCCAGCCTCTGGAAATGCTTTCTTGGGCACAGATGTGCCCAATTCTGCATAAGCCAGTCTACACCGGTTCAGGGACCCCTTAGCCCCTGCTCTGGCGCAAAACTGGACAATGGAAAGGGGAGTGACCACTCCCATGACCTGCACCTCCCCTGGGAGGTGTCCAGAGCTCCTCCAGTGTGCTCCAGACCTCTGCCATCTTGGAAACAGAGGTGCTGCTGGCACACTGGACTGCTCTGAGTGGCCAGTGCCACCAGGTGACGTCAGAGACTCCTGCTGATAGGCTCCTTCAGGTGTTAGTAGCCTATCCTCTCTCCTAAGTAGCCAAACCCTCTTTTCTGGCTATTTAGGGTCTCTGTCTCTGGGGAAACTTTAGATAACGAATGCAAGAGCTCATCCGAGTTCCTCTGCATCTCTCTCTTCACCTTCTGATAAGGAATCGACTGCTGACCGCGCTGGAAGCCTGGAAACCTGCAACATAGTAGCAAAGACGACTACTGCAACTCTGTAACGCTGATCCTGCCGCCTTCTCGACTGTTTTCCTGCTTGTGCATGCTGTGGGGGTAGCCTGCCTCCTCTCTGCACCAGAAGCTCCGAAGAAATCTCCTGTGGGTCAACGGAATCTTCCCCCTACAACCGCAGGCACCAAAAAGCTGCATTACCGGTCCCTTGGGTCTCCTCTCAGCACGACGAACGAGGTCCCTCGAATCCAGCTCTTACTCTTGTAAGCATCCCAGAGCCAGGTATTGGAATTATATTAATGCAAAGTAAATCCAAAATACAGTATGTGCCATTGTACAGCAGCATTAAGTTTCTGCAATTAAATTGTATTTTTCTAGAACTTTGATTTGGCTACTGAATTCTGGTGCATAATCATTAGGATCACTAGTTTTGTCTCCCACCAGACTGCCTCATTGTGGCTTCACAAACACTGCCCACAGGATCACACTGGAACCCCATGTTGACCGCAATTACAGGGGTTAAGAGCTGTAGTATTGTTAGGGTTCTATCTCCTGTTAGGAAAGTACTAACAACTTGTGGTTTTCAGTGCATATCCTTATTCATATTCTCATATTTTGTGCATACATGTGTATTAAAGCCAATTTTTCTTTGTAAAAGTTTAGAACTGACTGGGAGGTAATCTTCCTGTACATTACTATTGTACAACCCCAACCAGAGTTTCTGACCTACATCACCGTATGTAAGCTTTGGACTGCTCAACCTTGCTACCTGATGAAAGTCAAGTATTAATAGGAAGTACTGTCATTTGGTATAGGATCTGAACTGTTATACTGTGAGAAAGACTTCTTGAATCAGATTCCTCACCTTTTGAATATTCACCAGTTGTCTATTGGACCTGGAAACCTTTCAGCAGTATCTATGCATGCCGGTTGGTGGCACTGTGTGGCACACATTTGCACCTGGAAATTGACTGCAGAGCGTATATAGGCAACTCTCACTTGCTGATGTCAGTTCCTTTCTTTCTACGTGTAGGAGGCTGGCCCTCTATGTAGTGTGCAAAACTAAGCACACTGTACAGGGGGTCCAGGCAACCACACATTGCTTTCCAAATCTCCCAATGATCTAATTTTTATGGTAGCATGGTTGATCAATTAGGCTAATCTTGGAGAAGTGCAAAGTATTTGTTGTACTCACAGTATCAGTCACGCAACTCACACATTCGAAGGAATAACTCAAAATATTGCAGATTTTTATATAAATTTTAAGACCAAGATTATCAAAATTGGTTAAGAACTTTTGAAGATATCGATTTTTGAAGTTTTAATAAATGCAGTCTTTCAGTGAGTAATTATGCACCATTGTAATCAATAGGAAGGCATCTTTAAAAATTCATATAAAATCACACATTTGCTTTACCAAGTTCTGCTTTAGCAGATTGTTGAGGTCATTGGTAGGCACTCTGTGACGGGGGAGAAATTCATTCAGACGGCCCCCTGTCCCGCGTAGGAACAGTGGTAAAAAGTCTCCTTGAGCTGGTGCAGGACCACTGAAGGGGACCACTTGGAAAAGGTCTACTTTTGAAAGTTTAAGTAGTGCTTTAGGGTCCCCTTGAAGTGTCGAGGTCACAAGGGGTGCGAGACCCTTGGGCCAGAGCTGGTTCTTCATTGCAGGGAACAGGATGGCTGGGTGTAGAGCGAATCGGTGAGCCAGCGGCTGTGCGCAAAGATGCGCTTTGGAGGTAGGTATTTTTGAAGGTCACTCTTGCTGGAGGTCCAGGGTGTTTCTAAAGTCCCTTGACTAGGGCTTCCTCCTGGTCCTTTTTCAGCCCCAGGCAGGCTGGTTTTCCTGGTGTTCAACATCCGCTGATCAATACCCAAGGGATTTGTACGGTTTGACCGCTGGAGGAAATAGTGCCACCAAACTTGGTACACTTGCAGGGTTTGTCCTCACATTCATCGGTGTTTCATCAGGTCCAGCTGCAACTCCAGTTCTGGAGTTAGTGGCTGGTCAGTGAAGTGGTACCTCTGCTCTGGAGAGAGCTCTTGGGTGATTTTCAATTCCTGGAAGTCCTCTGGGGTTCTATGGAGTTTTCCAGTTGTTCAGCAGCTCCTCAGCAGCGATTGTCGAGTCCTGGGTGCAGCAGGCAGGGTTTGTCACCTTTTTCTTGGTGCAGCAGGACTTCAGTGCTCGAGCCTTGGTCTTGTTTGTTGCTGGTCTTGTTTCCTTGGAATTTGAATCTCCGGTCTAGGGTTGCCCACTAAATACTGTATTTGTAGGGCATTTAGGAGAGTACCTAGTAGTGGCCAATGGGTCATCTATCATGGGGTGGCTACATCCACTAAGTGACCACTTCCTGTGGGCAGAGGTCACTTCCCTACACCTGATTGGCTATTTTCCTTCCATGCAAGATGGAGGAAAATTAAATGGAGGGGTCATCTGGCATTAGAGTGGTGCATGCTGGGGCTGCCACTCCGCCTGTCTTTTGTCTAGTTTCCTGTTGTTGCTCCTGCCAAAAGTGGGTGTTTGCAATACGATGGACATCTGCTGCTAACCGCAGGCTTGGGATCAAGTTTCAATGGTGGTAAGCCATTTAAAGGTTCTTAGCAGAGCTGTGCACATTCCTGAGAAGGGGATGTTTAAAAGCAATGTGGAAAGAGTGTGGTGTAACATACAAATTAATAAAACACTCAAAGTCATGATTGTGGGATTCTTTGAAAAACATAGGAGGAGTTTGGATGTCCTGTTACCATGCCTCTTTTTTGCCTACAGGGAGGTACCCAAAAAGGAGTGGGCTACAGCTCTTTTTAACTCCTCTTTGGTCACCCTGTTAGGGTTCCATTAGATATTGTGAAGAAAGGTTGGGAGCAACCCCTGAGGCTCCCTAAACAAGATATAGTGGACTATGTACTTGGCCTCAGATCAAGGATGGCTGAGTATATGAAGAAGGTCAGTAAGAACCTTCAGGCAAACCAAGAATTGTAAAAGCAATGTCATGACCAGAAGGCTGTCCTGACACTGTACCAACCAAGGTAGAAAGTGTGGGTCCTGGAGCCTGGGGCACCAACAGCTGTCAAAGATAAATGGAGTGGACCAAACATCAAAGTGGAGAAAAAGGGTGAGGTCACTTACCTAGTTGAACTTAGCACTCCAAGAAGTCCTCTGAGAGTACTTTATGTGAATCGCCTAAAGTCCTACTATGACAGGGTCGATTTAACCCTGCTCATGGCCACTGATGAGACAGGAGGAAGACAGTGACCCTCTCCCTGACCGCTTTTCAAATTCTACAGCTGATGGTTCAGTTGAGGGGGTGGTCTTAGCATATTGCCTTACTTAGTCTCAGTAAGAGGACTGCAGAAATCTCCTGGGACAGTTCTCAGAACTGTTTTCCCTTACACCTGCTCAAATCACATGGTGTGAACACACCATTGATACAGGGGACAGTCTGCCTGTCAAGAGGAAAATCTACAGGCAATCTGATCATGTGAGGGATTGATCAATGCAAAAGTGCAGAAGATGCTTGACCTAGGAGTTTTTGAGCACTCAGGTAGCCCCTGGGCTAGCCCAGTAGAGCTGGTCCCAAAACCACACTCTCAGAATGGGAAGAGATCAGGTTTGGTGTTGACTATAGAAGGCTCAATACAGTAACAAAGACATATGCTCATCCAATCCCCAGGGCAGATGTGCTCATAGATACACTGGCATCTGCCAAGTATCTCAGCACTTTTGACTTTACTGCAGGCTATTGGCAGATTAAGTTGTCAGAAGATGCTAAACCAAAAACAGCATGTTCAACCATTGGGGGGCACTACCAATTTACAGTAATGCCCTGTGGTTTGAAAAATGCACCTCTCATTTTTCAAAGGTTGGTGAATACAGTCCTCCAAGGTCTGGAAGCCTTCAATGCAGCATATCTAGATGATACAGCTGTCTTTAGCTCAATCTGGGATGACCATCTGGTCCACCTACAGAAAGTTTTGGAGGCTCTGCAAAACGTTTTCCTTACTATCAAGGCTTCAAAGTGCCAGATAGGGCAGGCGAAAGTGATTTATCTGGGACACCTGGTAGGTGGAGAACAGATTCAGCCACTACAGGAGAAGATCCAAACCATTTTGGACTGGACTCCCCCTACCACACCGGCCCAGGTAAGAGCCTTCTTAGGTCTCACCAGGTATTACAGGAGGTTCATTAAGAACTATGGCTCCATTGTTGTCCCTCTTAATGACCTCACCTCCAAGAAAATGCTTAAAAATATATTATGGACAGCCAGCTGTCAGAAAGCTTTTGAGGAACTCAAACAGGCCATGTGCTCTGCACCTGTTCTAAAAAGCCCGAAATACTCCAAGATGTTCATAGTTCAGACTGATGATTTAGAGGTAGGGGTTGGGGCAGTTCTCTCACAATTGAATACAGAGGGCCAGGATCTACAGGTAGCTTTTATTAGCAGAAGGTTGACCCCTAGAGAAAACCTTTGGTCAGCCATACATAGTGAGGCGTCTACTGTGGTCTGGGCATTGAAGAAGTTGACAGCATACCTCTTTGGTACTTTATTTTTCAGACAGACAACAAACGTCTCTTATGGCTCCATCAAATGAAAGGAGAAAACCCAAAATTGTTGAGGTGGTCCATTTTCCTACAGGGTATGGACTTTACAGTGGAACATAGACCTGGGAGTAACCAGTCCAATGCAGATAGACTCTCCAGATATTTCCACTTAGACAAGGAAGACTCATCTGGGCAAGGTTAGCCTTCTTGTCCCTCTTTGGGGGGGGGGGTCTAGGAAAGTATCCTCTTTCTTGGCATGGTTACCCTATTTCTCTGCCTGATGTCAGTGTGCTTGACTGTGTTCACTAGGATCCTGCTAACCTGGATCCCAGTGATTAGGCTGTCTCTCCCAAATCTTGGTATTTTACCCACAATTGGCATATTTGTGCCCATTTATAAGTCCCTAGTATATGGTACCTAGATACCCAGGGCATTGGGGTTCCAGGGAATCCCTATGGGCTGCAGCATATATTTTGCCACCCATAGAGTTTTCACGCAGGCTGCAATGGCAGTCCTGTAGAAGCCTTTGCAAAGGCAGAAAATAGAACAAAGGATTTCCTTTGGGAGAGGGGTGTTACAACCTCTCCCTTTGGAAATAGGTGTTACAGGCTTGGGAGGGATAGCCTCCCCAAGCCACTGGAAATGCTTTGAAGGGTATATTTAGTGCCCTTCTTGCATAAACTAGTCTACACTGGTTCAGGGACCCCCAGTCCCTGCTCTTGCGCGAAACTGGACAAAGGAAAGGAGAGTGACCACTTCCCTGTCCATCACCACCCCAAAGGTGGCGCTCAGAGCTCCTCCAGAGGGTCCCTGGGTTTTGCCATCTTGGATTTAAGGTTGGCAGGGAACTCTGGGAGCATCTGAGTGGCCAACAGGTGACGTCAGAGCCCTCCCCTAATAGGTGCCTACCTGGTTAGGTGACCAATCCCCCTTTCAGGGCTTTTTAGGGTCTCTCCTTTGGGTTGTTACTCAGATTCCGATTTCAAGACTCCAGCAGGAATCCTCTGCACTCTCCACTTCGACTTCTGACTGAAGAAGCCGCATCTGGACCCTCCAGGAACCCTAACAGCTGCAACAAAGAAGCAAGATGCCTTCTGCAACATTGTAACTCCGGCTCCTGCCAGCAACTGCAACAGTTTCCCAGTTGGGCATCCTCTGAGGACAGCCCATCTTCAGCCTGCACCAGAAGAGCAAAGGAATCTCCCTTGGGGTGAAGGAGTCGCTCCCCTGCTTCTGCAGGCACCAACTGCGATGACGACCGGTTGGTGGATCCCCTCTCCTGCAGAGCTGCATGGATCCTGCATCACAGGTGGTGGACTGAAGTGGTCCCGACATTCCTGTCTTCTAACTGTCCAACTTTGGTGGCGGTAAGAGCTTGCCTCACCACACAAGACAGTACCCTCATGCACCAATGTCTTTTGCAACTGCCAAGGCTTGTTGGCCTCCTTCCTCCAAGTCTTTCATGCATCTTGTAGCTCCGGCCCCCAGCACTCTGTCCTGTGACGCACTGCTTCCTGAGTGGTTCTTCAGAGGCGTGAGAGTCTTTGATGCAGTGCTGCATGGGCCTCTTCTGCAACTTTCTTGTCCCCATGTTGTGGGACTCCTGAGTGCACTGCCTGGTCTTCTGTGGGCTCTCTGTGTTGCTGAAGGCCCCCTCTGACTCCCCTTCCTGGGTAGGGTTCACCTGGTCCTCCCTGGTCCTGGCAGTGCCTTTTTCCGCTAACCGCAAGCTTTGCGTGTGCCAAGGCTTGTTAATGGACTCCAATGCCGCAGACCAGACTGCAATCCTCCATCCGGCGTGGGACATCACCAGCACCCTCCAGGATCCTGATTTCGTCTACTTGGGTGCAGTACTGACTTTTCTTCTTCACCAGTTGTTCTCTTTTCGCACCTTCATCCAGGTTAGCAGGGGCTCCTGCTCTTCCTGGACTCTTCTGTGCTTCTTGGACTTTGTGCCCTTCTATCACAGGTCCTGTTGTCCAGGAATCCACTTTTGGTGTATTTCAGTCTCTTCTGGGTTTTGCATAATTCTTCTCCTCGTTTCTTTGTGTGTTCTGGGAAACTTACTGTGATTTACTCCTGTTTTCCTGGGCACCGGGGTGGGCTGTGGTACTTACCTTTGGGTGTTCCTAGTACACCCATAGGTAGTACCACTCCTAGCACTCACAGCTCCCCTCTACACAGTACACTTGCCTCTGTGGGAGACCGACTTTCGCATTCCACTTTTTTAGAATATGGTTTGTGCTCCCCCTAGGCCCATTTCTAACTATTGTGATTTTCACTAATTGTACTGTTTTCTAACAGTTTTTATTACTATTTCTGCATACTAGTGTATATAATTTATGTATTACTTACCTCCTAAGGGAGTATAATCTCTATGATATTTTTGGTATTTGTGTCATCAAAATAACGCATCTTTATTTTTGTAACACTGAGTGATTTATTTTTGTGTATCTGAGTACTGTATGACTACAGCAGTATTGCATGAGCTTTGCATGTCTCCTAGATAAGCCTTGGCTGCTCATCCACAGCTACCTCTAGA
Organism: Pleurodeles waltl; assembly: GCF_031143425.1. NCBI lineage: Eukaryota > Metazoa > Chordata > Amphibia > Caudata > Salamandridae > Pleurodeles > Pleurodeles waltl. Next base: position 1,174,414,618 of record NC_090439.1, read on the forward strand.
GAGCCTGGCTTCTAGACACTTCCTACTTTACACTAATAAGGGATAACTGGACCCTGTATAAGGTGTAAGTACTATGGGTACCCACCAAGCACCAGGCCAGCCTCCTACACACCTACACCCAGGAAGGGCTTTGTTCTGAGACCCAGAGAGCAGGATCTCTCATGCCAGGGTCCCAGAATCTTGTCTGGTGGTGGCAGGCTGGTTGTTACCGGCCAGCAACTGTGCCAGAGTAGTTAGCTTTCGCCTAGGGCACCTCTAAAGTGACCTCTGGGTAATTTGTCAATAAATCCAATACTGGTACCAGTATGGATTTATGATTTTGAGTTGTTTGATACAAAACAACCCAGTGTTCAAACTAGCCATCATAAAGCTGTGAAACTCGTACTTACCAGTGTCCAGCACATACATTTACTATGTCTCAGGTTTGGCAAGGACACAGTAGGGGCATATTGCTCATGCAGCTAGGCCCTCACATACAGTATAGTGGACCCTGCCTTAGGACTAGAAGGCCTGCCAGAGGGGTGACTTATCTGTATTGCATGTAGTGTCAGGCTGTGTGCAATGTTGAGTTTGCATTTTAGGACTGCACAAGGATGCTCAGCCTGCAATGGCAGTGATGGGTGCATCTGGATGCATTGCTCTTGAGGGTGGCACAATCTGTGCTGCTGCCCTCCGAGGCCTACCCTTAGTACCCCATGTCCTAGGTACATAAATACCATTTACTAGGGATTTATAGTGGTAGCTAAAGGTGTTGCCAGTTGTGCCAATGCATCACAATAGTTTTGGGAAAGAGATCTGACCCAGGCAACCTGAATAGCAGGGGCCCGAGGCACTAACAACTTTTGGTGTACATCACCAGGCAAAAAGTAGGGGGAGAACCATGACAAAAGAGGCCTTTCATCACAGCCCTGATGTGCCTTATATAGCGATTACTGCTCATGACACATCGTTAAAGAGCCTTACATAGCTCTTGAGAGCACTAAAAGCTTCTGTCCACCACTCACTGACTGCGGGACATTTACAGATTATAAGATGATAAGAGGCCATTTCATGACTCACAATTCTAGTCGGTGAGTGAGTCAAGCTAGTGAATTTGATGATATTTTTGGAGCCTGAATAAATGGGGCTCTTTCTGATTTTTGTAGTATATTCTTTGATCATTTCTCACTACAATTATTTTCTAAATGTGTATACAGTTTCAAAGATTTTAATTAATCAAATTTCAGATGTTTTTCTGAAACCGCCTTCATCTTTATGATGTCAGTGCCACTGTTACATAACTCCCACACCCTGAGAGATACCTCTGCTAACCACAAAAACCTCTGACCACCGCTGCAGAGCTAAATGTGAACTTCCTGTGCATGGCAAGAGATGAGTTTTAGCATCATGTGCACTGCAAGAGCTGGCCCTCTCTGAGTGGAGTGTGCACCCTGTATGCATGGCAAGACCTGGCCCTTGTGCTAGGCACTGTGTCCACCCTGTATATATGGAAGTGAAGCTTTTCTGTGTTGCAACCCATGTGTAAAGTAAAGGACACACAGGCAAACTGTGCTTTATCCTTCCAAGGTGTCTGCTATAAACTTAAATAAATATCAGTCTGTGCTATAAACTGTATAATCTATTAAGGCTTTATGATGCTTTCTAACAATATCCCTTTAAAGACTCACACATATGCCTGCTGGTTAAATAAAGATGTGTGGTGCTGTCAGTTAAGATACTGAACTATTGCTAGTGTAGTAATTGTGGCCTGTAGGTAACACAAGGATATTTACAAAAAAAGAAACACACTGAGCTATCTTATTATGATTACAGATATGAGCTGCAGGTTGGATGTAATGCGCTGCAGTAGGTGCATCAACCCTTTAAGATGTTCCATGAGGATTCTAACTCACAACCAGCCGACCACACAAAGGTCTCAGTATCAAGCACATTAGGAATGCCAGCTATATGATACCTGGAAAGTTGCTAGAAATGCAAAGGTCTCCACAATAGGTGTCTTACTGCCTATCTCAGGTGTTAATGTCCCTACTGTGGAAACCTGAGGGATGTGCAGGGGCGGCTCATCCACTGGGACATCTGGGCGCTGCCCTACATTCTTGGTGGTGGCCCTTGCTCAGCTCAACAGACCCGCACACTGAGGCACTATTCTCTGTTAGAGAGGTGGATTCTAAGTTTGTGCCCTGCAGCTGTTCAAGAGAGTGCTCTGCATCACAGTTCAGAAACAAATAGCATAACTGTGTATGTTGTGTGTCTGTTTGTGGGAACTTGGTTTAGTGTCAAAGTTCCAGATGCTCAAACCTGCAGAATACTGAAAATTGATCGCACATTCCCAATGGGAACAGTTCAGCCCCAACTGCCAGGTCAGGACAGGTCAAGCAACCCAAGACCAGTATTAGGGCTTATCTGCAAGGAATGGCTTGGTTCCAGTGGCACATTGAGCATGGGATCATTCTGAAGTATTAAAAAAAAATGATAGCTAGAAGGCTCAATTTAATCTCAGCCGCAGGTAATTATTCCGGGCCGCATCCCAGTCCATCTTTATTTATCTGCACAGGCCAGGTTCTTCCTGAACCAGAACACATGCAACCCACAAGCTTCCTCATGGCTTTTTGTCTGCCTAACAAGGTCGGCCACCAATACGTAGGCATATTAGGCAAGACCGTGTGGCCCACCACATCCATTTCCACGTCACTGCCCACCTGACTGCTGTGCGGTGTCGGGTCCATCTTAAGTAGCCCCTGTGAGAAAGTAGCCTCTTTCTAGCCTTGTTACCCCCACTTTTGGCCTGTTTGTGAGTGTATGTCAGGGGGTTTTCACTGTCTCACTGGGATCCAGCTAGCCAGGGCCCAGTGCTCATAGTGAAAACCCTATGTTTTCAGTATGGTTGTTATGTGTCACTGGGACCCTGCTAGCCAGGACCCCAGTGCTCATAAGTTTGTGGCCTATATGTATGTGTTCCCTGGGTGATGCCTAACTGTCTCACTGAGGCTCTGCTAACCAGAACCTCAGTGGTTATGCTCTCTCTGCTTTCCACATTTGTCACTAACAGGCTAGTGACTAAAATTACCAATTTACATTGGCATACTGGTACACCCATATAATCCCCTAGTATATGGTACTGAGGTACCCAGGGTATTGGGGTTCCAGGAGATCCCTATGGGCTGCAGCATTTCTTTTGCCACCCATAGGGAGCTCAGACAATTCTTACACAGGACTGCCACTGCAGCCTGAGTGAAATAACGTCCACGTTATTTCACTGCAATTTTACACTGCACTTAAGTAACTTATAATTCACTAATATGTCTAACCCTCACTTAGTGAAGGTTAGGTGCAAAGTTAATTAGTGTGCGGGCACCCTGGCACTAGCCAAGGTGCCCCCACATTGTTCAGGGCCAATTCCCCAGACTTTGTGAGTGCGGGGACACCATTACACGCGTGCACTACATATAGGTCAACATCTATATGTAGAGTCACAATGGTAACTCCGAACATGGCATGTAACATGTCTAGGATCATGGAATTGTCACCCCAATACCATTCTGGCATTGGGTGGACAATTCCATGCATTCCCGGGTCTCCAGCATAGAGCCCGGGTACTGCCAAACTAACTTTCCGGGGTTTTCTCTGCAGCTACCGCTGCTGCCAACCCTCAGACAGGTTTCTGCCCGCCTGGGGCCTGGGCAGCCCAGGAAGGCAGAACAACGGATTTCCTCTGGGACAGGGTGTTACACCCTCTTCCTTTGGAAATAGGTGTTAAGGGCCTGAGAGAAGTAGCCTCTCCTGGCCTCTGGGAATGCTTTGAAGGGCACAGAAGGTGCCCTCCTTGCATAAGCCAGTCTACACCGGTTAAGGGATCCCCCCCAGCCCTGCTCTGGCTCGATACTGGGAAATGGAAAGGGCAGTGACCACTCCCCTGACCAGCACCTCCCAAGGGGAGGTGCCCAGAGCTCCTCCAGTGTGTCCCAGACCTCTGCCATCTTTGATGCAGAGGTGTGAGGGCACAATGGACACCTCTGAGTGGCCAGTGCCAGCAAGTGACGTAAGAGACCCCTCCTGATAGGTTCTAACCTTTCTTTGTAGCCAGTCTTCCTCTAAGGGCTACTTAGGGTCTCTCCTGTGGGTTTCTCATCAGATAACGATTGCAAGAGCTCACCAGAGTTCCTCTGCACTTCCCTCTTCGACTTTTGCAAAGGATCGACCGTTGACTGCTCCAGGACGCCAGCATAACCGCAACAAAGTAGCAAGAAGACTACCAGCAACATTGTAGTGCCTCATCCTGCCGGCTCTCTCAACTGTTTCCTGGTGGTGCATGCTCTGAGGGCTGTCTGTCTTCACCCTGCACTGGAAGCCAAGAAGAAATCTCCCATGGGTCGATGGAATCTTCCTCCTGCCAACGCAGGCACCAAACTTCTGCAGAAGCAGTCCTCTGGGTCCCCTCTCATCCTGACAAGCGTGGTCCCTGGAACACAGGAGCTGGGTCCAAGTGTCTCCGACAGTCCATTGGCCCTTCTGTCCAAATTTGGTGGAGGTAAGTCCTTGCCTCCCCACGCCACACTGCATTGCTGGGAACCGTGACTTTTGCAGCTACTCTGGCCTCTGTGCACTTCCGGCAGAAATCCTTCGTGCACAGCCAAGCCTGGGTCCACAGCACTCTAACCTGCATTGCACGACTTTCTAAGTGGCCCTCCGGCGACGTGGGACTCCTTTGTGCAACTTCGGGTGAGCACCGTTTCACTCCTCTTTGTGGTGCCTGTTCTGGCACTTCTGCAGATGCGGCCTGCTTTTGAGAGGGCTCCTTGTCTTGCTCGACGCCCCCTCTGTCCCCAGACGCAATTGGCGACATCCTGGTCCCTCCTGGGCCACAGCAGCATCCAAAAACCTTAACTGCATGATTTGCAGCTAGCAAGGCTTGTTGGCAGTCTTTCGGCAGGAAAACTCTTCTGTACGACTCTCCAAAGCGTGCGGGATCCATCCTCCAAAGCGAAAGTCTCTAGCCCTTGTCGTTCCTGCAGAATCCTCAGCTTCTACTGTCCAGTAGCAGCTTCTTTGCACCCACAGCTGGCATTTCCTCGGCATCTGCCCATCTCCGACTTGCTTGTGACTTTTGGACTTAGTCCCCTTGTTCACACAGGTACCCTCGACTGGAAATCCATCGTTGTTGCATTGCTGGTTTGTGTCTTTCCTGCAGAATTCCTCTATCACGACTTCTATGTCCTTTGGGGAACTTTGAACTCACTTTTCAGGGTCTTGGGGTGGGCTATTTTTCTAACCCTTACTATTTTCTAATAGTCCCAGCGACCCTCTACAAGGTCACATAGGTTTGGGGTCCATTCGTGGTTCGCATTCCACTTTTGGAGTATAAGGTTTGTGTTGCCCCTATCCCTATGTGTCCCCATTGCATCCTATTGTAACTATACATTGTTTGCACTGTTTTCTAAGACTATACTGCATATTTTTGGTATTGTGTACATATATCTTGTGTATATTTGCTATCCCCATACTGAGGGTACACTCTGAGATACTTTGGCATATTGTCATAAAAATAAAGTACCTTTATTTTTAGTATACCTGTGTATTGTGTTTTCTTATGATATTGTGTAAGTGACACTAGTGGTACTGTAGGAGCTTCACTCGTCTCCTAGTTCAGCCTAAGCTGCTCTGCTAAGCTACCATTATCTATCAGCCTAAGCTGCTAGACACCCTATACACTAATAAGGGATACCTGGGCCTGGTGCAAGGTGTAAGTACCCCTTGGTACTCACTACAAGCCAGTCCAGCCTCCTACACCCTTCCTCTCCTGATCTTTCCTGCTCCTGTAAACACCGTCTGCAGCGGACCCCTCTTAGACCCCAAATCCCCTCGAGCAATGGCCTTGGGACATCATCATTTGTGATACACTGAATAGGCTAAACAATAAAATGGTGACTGTACTAACATTCCCAGGTGGACGTGCCCTCCACTCCCACCTGTCTCACTAGACAGACCCCATCATTCTCCTTCTACCCTTACTTTTATTCCCTTCTCTGTCTCATCCTCCCATCACTCACCTCACTAACTCCTTACCTGTTGGATCAAACCCCTAAAAACATTTACCATAAAATCTGTCTCTGACATTTTCCCAGTAGTCACTACTAGCAGTAGATTTCAATCAATGACATCACAAAGTTGACCACACCGCCTCTCCTCATCACCACACCTGCCCAGCTTCTCTTGTTCGCCCCACTCTTAACAAACTCCATCCATGTCTGCCAGAAACATTTCAGCTACCTGCAAGGCCCTCACTGCCCTCTCTAGCCCTCACTGCCCTCTCTAGCCCTCACTGCCCTCTCTAGCCCTCACTGCCCTCACTCCCCTCACTGCCCTCACTTCCCTCACTGCCCTCACTGCTCTCGCAGAGTGCCACCACTTCACTCACTGCCCTCCGTGCCCTCAGTGCTCTTAGAGTGCCAGTTCTTCACTCTCAAGCCCTGGCGCATGAGGGGCTTGGAAGAAAATGTTACACTGTCAACACCATAAAACTAACCCCTCAGCACCCTCAGAATCCACTGATCATTGGTCGACAACTTGTTAATTACTCGCTACCACCTCATTGTTTACCATATGTCACTATCTGGTCGCTCAGTTACCGCCAGTGCAACTGAAGAGATTTCCGGAAAAAGCCACTCTGTCTGAAGAGTCACTGGACTGTGGGAGTCACTTGGACAGAGTTGCTGGATTCAAGGGACCTCGCTCGTCATGCTGAGAGGAGACCCAGGGCACCGGTGATGCAGTTCTTTGGTGCCTGCGGTAGCAGGGGAACGATTCCGTCGACCCACGGGAGATTTCTTCGGAGCTTCTAGTGCAGAGAGGAGGCAGACTACCCACACAGCATGCACCACCAGAAAAACAGTCGAGAAGGCGGCAGGATCAGCGTTACAGAGTTGCAGTAGTCGTCTTATCTACTATGTTGCAGGTTTGCAGGCTTCCAGCGCGGTCAGCGGTCGTTTCCTTATCAGAAGGTGAAGAGAGAGATGCAGAGGAACTCGGATGAGCTCTTGCATTCGTTATCTAAAGTTTCCCCAGAGACAGAGACCCTAAATAGCCAGAAAAGAGGGTTTGGCTACTTAGGAGAGAGGATAGGCTAGCAACACCTGAAGGAGCCTATCAGAAGGAGTCTCTGACGTCACCTGCTGCCCCTGGCCACTCAGAGCAGTCCAGTGTGCCAGCAGCACCTCTGTTGCCAAGATGGCAGAGGTCTGGAGCACACTGGAGGAGCTCTGGACACCTCCCAGGGGAGGGGCAGGTCAGGGGAGTGGTCACTCCCCTTTCCTTTGTCCAGTTTTGCACCAGAGCAGAGCTGAGGGGTGCCTAAACCGGTGTACACTGGCTTATGCAGAAATGGGCACCATCTGTGCCCATGAAAGCATTTCCAGAGGCTGGGGGAGGCTACTCCTCCCCTGCCTTAACACCTTTTTCCAAAGGGAGAGGGTGTAACACCCTCTATCTGAGGAAGTCCTTTGTTCTGCCATCCTGGGCCAAGCCTGGCTGGACCCCAGGAGGGCAGAAACCTGTCTGAGGGGTGGGCAGCAGCAGCAGCTGCAGTGAAACCCCTGAAAAGGCAGTTTGGCAGTACCCGGGTCTGAGCTACAGACCCGTGGGATCATGGGATTGTGCCAAAAATGCCAGGATGGCATAGAGGGGGCAATTCCATGATCTTAGACATGTTACATGGCCATATTCGGAGTTACCATTGTGAAGCTACACATAGGTATTGACCTATGTGTAGTGCACGCGTGTAATGGTGTCCCCGCACTCACAGAGTCCGGGGAATTTGCCCTGAACTATGTGGGAGCACCTTGGCTAGTGCCAGGGTGCCCACACACTAAGTAACGTTGCACCTAACCTTTACCAGGTAAAGGTTAGACATATAGGTGACTTATAAGTTACTTAAGTGCAGTGAAAATGGCTGTGAAATAATGTGTGCATTATTTCACTCAGGCTGCAGTGGCAGGCATCTGTAGTATTTTTCAGAGCTCCCTATGGGTGGCAAAAGAAATGCTGCAGCCCATAGGGATCTCTTGGAACCCCAATACCCTGGGTACCTCAGTACCATATACTAGGGAATTATAAGGGTGTTCCAGTATGCCAATGCGAATTGGTGAAATTGGTCACTAGCCTGTTAGTGACAATTTGGAAAGAAATGAGAGAGCATAACCACTGAGGTTCTGGATAGCAGAGCCTCAGTGAGACAGTTAGTCATACCACAGGTAACACATTCAGGCACACTTATGAGCACTGGGGCCCTGGCTGGCAGGGTCCCAGTGACACATACAACTAAAACAACATATATACAGTGAAAAATGGGGGTAACATGCCAGGCAAGATGGTACTTTCCTACACAACCCCCCCCCCCAAACGAAGGACAATAAGACTAGTCATTACCTGATGGGTCTTCATTGTCTACATGGAAATATCTGGAGAGTCCATCTGCATTGGAGTGGGTACTCCCAGGTCTATGTTCCACTGTATAGTCTATTCCCTGTAGGGATATGGACCACCTCAACAATTTAGGATTTTCACCTTTCATTTGTTTGAGCCAAAGTAGAGGTTTGTGGTCTGTCTGAACAATGAAGTGAGTGCCAAACAGGTATGGCCTCAACTTCTTCAGTGCCCAGACCACAGCAAAGGCCTCCCTCTCAATGGCAGACCAACGCTTTTCTCTAAGGGTCAACCTCCTACTAATAAAAGCAACAGGTTGATCCTGGCCTTCAGAATTAAGTTGTGATAGGACTGCCCCTACTCGTAATTCAGATGCATCAGTTTGGACATAGAATGTTTTAGAGTAACAAGGGCTTTTTAGGACAGGTGCAGAGCACATGGCCTGCTTCAGCTCCTCAAAAGCTTTCTGACAGTTTGCTGTCCATAATACCTTCTTAGGCATTTTCTTGGATGTGAGGTCATTAAGAGGGGCTGCAATGGAGCCATAGTTCTTAATTAACCTCCTATAGTACCCAGTGAGGCCTAAAAAGGCTCTCACCTGAGTCTGAGTAGTAGGGGGAACCCAATCAATAATTGTTTGGATTTTCCCCTGAAGTTTGCAATCTGTTCCCCACCAACCAGGTGTCCGAGATAAACCACCTTTCCCTGCCCTATCTGGCACTTTGGAGCCTTGATAGTGAGGCCTGCCTTTTGCAGGGCCTCCAAAACTTTCCATAGGTGGACCAGGTGATCATCCCAGCTGGAGCTAAAGACAGCTATATCGTCCAAATATGCTGCACTGAAAGCTTCCAGCCCTTGCAGGACTGTATTCACCAACCTCTGAAATGTGGCAGGTGCATTTTTCAATCCAAAAGGCTTTACTGTGAATTGGTAATGGCCTCCAATGGTTGAAAATGCAGTTTTAGCTTTAGCATCTTCTGATAATTTGATCTGCCAATACCCTGCAGTCAAATCAAAAGTGCTTAGATACTTGGCAGATGCCAGTGTATCTATGAGCTCATCTGCCCTGGGTATAGGGTGAGCATCAGTTTTGGTTACCTGGTTGAGACCTCTGTAGTCTACACAAAACCGCATTTCCTTCTTTCCATCTTTGGAATGAGGTTTTGGTACAAGTACCACAGGAGAAGCCCATGGACTTTCAGAGTGCTCAACCACTCCCAGTTCTAACATTTTCTGCACCTCTTGCTTTATGCAGTCTCTGACATGGTCAGGCTGCCTATAGATTTTACTTTTGACAGGCAAGCTGTCTCCAGTATCTATAGTGTGCTCACACCAAGAAGTGGTACCTGGCACAGTAGAGAAGAGTTAAGAAAACTGAACCAGGAGATTTATGCAGTGGTCTTTCTGCTCAGCAGTAAGACAATCTGCTAGTACAACACCTTCCACTAGAGCATCTTGTTCTGTGGAAGAGAAGAGATCAGGAAGAGGATCACTATCTTCTTCCTGTCTCTCATCAGTTGCCATGAGCAGGGTGAGATCAGCCCTGTCATAGTAGGGTTTCAGGCGATTGACATGGAGCACCCTAAGGGGACTCCTGGCAGTGCCTAAGTCAACTAAGTAGGTGACTTCACCCTTTTTCTCAACAATTGTGTGGGGTCCACTCCATTTATCTTGGAGTGCTCTTGGGGCCACAGGCTCCAAGACCCACACTTTCTGCCCTGGTTGGTACTGAACCAAAACAGCCTTCTGGTCATGCCATTGCTTCTGGAGCTCTTGGCTGGCCTGAAGGTTTTTACTGGCCTTTTTCATGTATTCAGCCATCCTTGATCTGAGGCCAAGTACATAATCCACTATATCTTGCTTTGGAGCTTTTAAAGGTTGTTCCCAACCCTCCTTGACAAGTGTTAGTGGACCCCTCACAGGGTGTCCAAAGAGGAGTTCAAAGGGGCTGAAGCCCACTCCTTTCTGGGGTACCTCCCTGTAGGCAAAAAGGAGGTATGGTAAAAGGATATCCCATCTCCTGCGGAGTTTTTCAAGGGAGCCCCATAATCATGCCTTTGAGAGTTTTGTTAAATCTCTCCACCAGTCCATTTGTTTGTGGATGATAGGGTGTGGTGAACTTGTATGTCACACCACACTCCTTCCACATGGCCTTTAAGTAAGCAGACATGAAATTGCTTCCTCTGTCTGAAACTACCTCTTTTGGGAAGCCCACCCTGGAAAAGATTCCCAGGAGGGCCTTTGCCACTGCAGGAGCTGTAGTGGTCCTTAGAGGAATTGCTTCAGGATATCTGGTGGCATGGTCCACTACCACCAAGATAAACCTATCGAATGAAGCAGTAGGAGGGTCAAGGGGGCAAACTATGTCAACCCCTACCCTTTCAAAGGGAACCCCAACCACAGGCAGTGAAATAAGGGGTGTCTTTGGAGTGCCACCTGTCTTGCCACTGGCTTGACAGGTTTCACAGGACTTACAAAAATCTTTTGTGTCCTCAGACATTCTAGGCCAATGAAACAAGGGAACAAGCCTGTCCCAACTTTTCATTTGCCCCATATGTCCAGCAAGGGGAATATCGTGAGCAAGAGTTAGGAGGAACTTTCTGTACTCCTGAGGAATCACCAATCTCCTGGCAGCTCCAGGTTTTGGATCCCTTGCTTCAGTGTACAAGAGGTTGTCCTCCCAGTAAACTCTGTGAGAGTCACTGACATCCCCATTTGCTTGTTTGACAGCTTGCTGCCTTGGACCCTCTAGTGTGGGACAGGTCTGCTGTGCCACACTCAGCTCCCCCCTGGCAGGCCCCCCTTCACTCAAAAGCTCAGCAGTGTCTGCTTCCAGCTCCTCTGGTGTAGGTTCTGCACAGGGTGGAAATTCTTCTTCCTCAGAACAAGAATCCACTGTAGAGGGAGGGATAGTAGGTAGTGCTTTACTTCTACTAGCCCTAGCTTTAGCTAGCACTTGGTCCATTGTTCCAGGATCCAAGTCACCCTGTCCTTTTTGCTTTTTGGCCTGAGCCCTGGTTAAAGCAAAAATATGCCCTGGAATGCCCAGCATTGCTGCATGGGCCTCCAAGACCACATCTGTCCAAGCTGATGTCTCCAAATCATTTCCTAGTAGACAGTCTACAGGTAAATCTGAGGCTACCACAACTTTCTTTGGACCAGTAACCCCCCCCCCCTGTTGAGATTTACAACAGCCATGGGGTGGCTAAGTGTGTTGTTGTGAGCATCGGTTACTTGGTACTGGTGACCAAGTAGATGTTGTTCAGGGTGGACCAGTTTCTCTATCACCATTGTGACACTGGCACCAGTGTCCCTGTAGGCCTGAACCTCAACACCATTTATTAGGGGTAGTTGCTTGTACTTATCCATGTTAAGGGGACAAGCAACCAAGGTGGCTAAATCAATAGCCCCCTCAGAGACTAACACAGCCTCTGTGGTCTCCCTAATCAGACCAACCCCAACTAAGTTACCAATAGAGAGCCCTGCTACTCCCTTGGATTGGCTATTAGTAGGTTTGCTCCCACCACCACTGCTATTAGTAGGGACACTAGGTGTAGCAGTAGGGGTTGTAGTGGTAGGAGGCTTGGTGCTTTTCTTTGGACAACTGGGATCTGTTGTCCAATGGCCTTTTATTTTACATAAATAGCACCATGGTTTCTTTTCTTTGTTTTGATTGGAAGAGGATTTGGGCCCACCACCCCCACCAGAGTGTTTTTGTGGGCCTGATGAAGACTCATTTTTAGATTTGTCTCCACCTTTGTCAGAAGACTTACCATCCTTCTTCTTATTGCCATCTTTGTCACCCCCTGTATTAACTTTTCTGTTCACCCTTGTTCTGACCCATTTGTCTGCCTTCTTTCCAAATTCTTGGGGAGAGGTCAGATCAGAGTCCACCAAGTACTGGTGCAACAAATCCGACACACAATTATTAAGAATATGCTCTCTCAGGATCAAGTTATACAGGCTTTCATAATCAGTAACTTTACTGCCATGTAACCACCCCTCGAAGGCCTTCACTGAATGGTCAACAAAAGCAACCCAGTCTTGTGAAGACTCCTTTTTGGTCTCTCTGAACTTCATCCTGTACTGTTCAGTGGTTAAGCCATAACCATCCAGGAGTGCATTCTTAAGAACTGTAAAATTATTGGCATCCCTTTCTTTCACAGTAAGGAGCCTATCCCTACCCTTTCCACCAAATGATAGCCATAGGATAGCAGCCCACTGCCTTTGAGGGACATCCTGTACAACACAGGCCCTCTCAAGTGCAGCAAACCACGTGTTAATGTCATCCCCCTCCTTATAAGGGGGAACTATCTTGTGCAGATTCCTGGAATCATGCTCTTTTGCAGGATGACTATGGGGAATACTGCTATCCACCATGGGTTTCTAAACCCAATTTCTGTCTTTCTCTCTCCACTTCTAAGCACTGTCTATCCAAATCCAGCTGTTGCTTCTTGAGCTTCAGTCTGGTTTGTTCCACTCTCAATCTATTGAGCTCCCTTTCTAACAATCTGTCATCAGGGTGGGTGGGAGGGACATGCCTTGAAACAGAGGTATGGTGAGAATGAACAGAAGGAGACCCCACCCTTACAGAAGGCATCCTAACAGCTTGGTTAACAAAAACATCACTTCTACTGTGGTGAGAAGGAATACTCTTGCTATGATGTGAGACAACACTATCTGTATGGTGTGACTCTACATCAGTACCAACTATGCTAGGCTGTCTAGTAATGGGCAGGCTAGGAAGTTTCTTTCCTGACTCTTTTTCTAAGGGAGTCCCTGGATCAGATTGAGAACCATTAGCTACTTTTTCAACAGAAGGGGCACCTCTGGCCTTATCCTGTTCTATAAGCATGTTAACCAACAGATCTCTGGGGGGATTCTTCCCTACACTCCAAACTCTCTCTATGCAGAGACTCCTTGCTCCTTTCCAGCTACGGTGATCATATGCAAGTTTGGACAGATCAACAGTTTGGCCTGTGCCAGACATTTTAGACAGTGTTTAAGTGACAGAAAAAGAGAGAAAAAGTTTTTCAGAACTTTTAGAAAGACAGAAAAAAAAACTTTTAAAACTTTTTAAGAACTTTTAGAAAGTTTAGAGGTACTTTTCAGCACTTAGAAAAGAGTGAAAAGAGGAAATGCAAAACTTTTTGGTTAGGTGTACATACACTGAACTTGTTTTGTATATTTTTCTCTTATGAAAAGTACAGTGACAAAAGTGGTAAGTAGTTGCAAAGTACTTATCCCACCGCTGCACAACCAATGTAGGAGGCTGGACTGGCTTGTAGTGAGTACCAAGGGGTACTTACACCTTGTACCAGGCCCAGGTATCCCTTATTAGTGTATAGGGTGTCTAGCAGCTTAGGCTGATAGATAATTGTAGCTTAGCAGAGCAGCTTAGGCTGAACTAGGAGACGTGTGAAGCTACTACAGTACCACAAGTGTCACTTTCACAATATCATAAGAAAACACAATACACAGTTATACTAAAAATAAAGGTACTTTATTTTTTTGACAATATGCCAAAGTATCTCAGAGTGTACCCTCAGCAAGAGGATAGCAAATATACACAAGTTATATGTACACAATACCAAAAATATGAAGAATAGTCTTAGAAAACAGTGCAAACAATGTATAGTTACAATAGGATGCAATGGGGACACATAGGGATAGGGGCAACACAAACCATATACTCCAAAAGTGGAATGTGAACCACGAATGGACCCCAAACCTATGTGACCTTCTAGAGGGTCGCTGGGACTATTAGAAAATAGTGAGAGTTAGAAAATTAGCCCTCCCCAAGACCCTGAAAAGTGAGTGCAAAGTGCACTGAAGTTCCCCAAAAGACAAAGAGTCGTGATAGAGGAATAATGCAGGAAATACACCAACCAACAATGCAACAACTGTGGATTTCCAATCTAGGGTACCTGTGGAACAAGGGGACCAAGTCCAAGGGGACCAAGTCCAAAAGTCACAAGCAAGTCGGAGATGGGCAGATGCCCAGGAAATGCCAGCTGCGGGTGCAAAAGAAGCATCTACTGGACAGAAGAAGCTGCAGTTTCTGCAGGAACGAAAAGGGCTAGAGACTTCCCCTTTGGTGGACGGATCCCTCTCGCCGTTGAGAGTCGTGCAGTAGTATTTTCTCGCCGAAAGAACGCCAACAAGCCTTGCTAGCTGCAAATCGTGCGGTTAGCGTTTTCGGACGCTGCTGAGGCCCAGGAGGGACCAGGAAGTCGCAAATTGGACCAGGAGAGAGAGGGGACATCGTGCAAGAAAAAGAGCCTTCTCTGAAGCAGGTAGCACCCGGAGAAGTGCCAGAAACAGGCACTACGAGGATGCATGAAATGTTGCTCGCCGAAGTTGCACAAAGGAGTCCCACGTCGCCGGAGACCAACTTAGAAAGTCGTGCAATGCTGGTTAGAGTGCCGTGGACCCAGGCTTGGCTGTGCACAAAGGATTTCCGCCAGAAGTGCACAGGGGCCGGAGTAGCTGCAAAAGTCGCGGTTCCCAGCAATGCAGCCCAGCGAGGTGAGGCAAGGACTTACCTCCACCAAACTTGGACTGAAGAGTCACTGGACTGTGGGAGTCACTTGGACAGAGTTGCTGGATTCGAGGGACCTCGCTCGTCGTGCTGAGAGGAGACCCAAGGGACCGGTAATGCAGCTTTTTGGTGCCTGCGGTTGCAGGGGGAAGATTCTGTCGACCCACGGGAGATTTCTTCGGAGCTTCTGGTGCAGAGAGGAGGCAGGCTACCCCCACAGCATGCACAAGCAGGAAAACAGTTGAGAAGGCGGCAGGATCAGCGTTACAGAGTTGCAGTAGTCGTCTTAGCTACTATGTTGCAGTTTTGCAGGCTTCCAGCGCGGTCAGCAGTCAATTCCTTGGCAGAAGGTGAAGAGAGAGATGCAGAGGAACTCTGATGAGCTCTTGCATTCGTTATCTAAAGTTTCCCCAGAGACAGAGACCCTAAATAGCCAGAAAAGAGGGTTTGGCTACCTAGGAGAGAGGATAGGCTACTAACACCTGAAGGAGCCTATCAGAAGGAGTCTCTGACGTCACCTGGTGGCACTGGCCACTCAGAGCAGTCCAGTGTGCTGGCAGCACCTCTGTTTCCAAGATGGCAGAGGTCTGGAGCACACTGGAGGAGCTCTGGACACCTCCCAGGGGAGGTGCAGGTCAGGGGAGTGGTCACTCCCCTTTCCTTTGTCCAGTTTCGCGCCAGAGCAGGGGCTAAGGGGTCCCTAAACCGGTGTAGACTGGCTTATGCAGAATTGGGCACATCTGTGCCCAAGAAAGCATTTCCAGAGGCTGGGGGAGGCTACTCCTCCCCTGCCTTCACACCATTTTCCAAAGGGAGAGGGTGTAACACCCTCTCTCAGAGGAAGTCCTTTGTTCTGCCATCCTGGGACAAGCCTGGCTTGACCCCAGGGGGGCAGAAACCTGTCTGAGGGGTTGGCAGCAGCAGCAGCTGCAGTGAAACCCCAGGAAAGGCAGTTTGGCAGTACCAGGGTCTGTGCTACAGACCACTGGGATCATGGAATTGTCCCAATAATGCCAGGATGGCATAGAGGGGGTAATTCCATGATCTTAGACATGTTACATGGCCATATTCGGAGTTACCATTGTGAAGCTACATATAGGTAGTGACCTATATGTAGTGCACGTGTGTAATGGTGAGCCCGCACTCACAAAGTTCAGGGAATTGGCCCTGAACAATGTGGGGGCACCTTGGCTAGTGCCAGGGTGCCCTCACACTAAGTAACTTTGCACCTAACCTTTACCAGGTAAAGGCTAGACATATAGGTGACTTATAAGTTACTTAAGTGCAGTGTAAAATGGCTGTGAAATAACGTGGACGTTATTTCACTCAGGCTGCAGTGGCAGGCCTGTGTAAAAATTGTCAGAGCTCCCTATGGGTGGCAAAAGAAATGCTGCAGCCCATAGGGATCTCCTGGAACCCCAATACCCTGGGTACCTCAGTACCATATACTAGGGAATTATAAGGGTGTTCCAGTAAGCCAATGTAAATTGGTAAAATTGGTCACTAGCCTGTTAGTGACAATTTGAAAGAAATGAGAGAGCATAACCACTGAGGTTCTGATTAGCAGAGCCTCAGTGAGACAGTTAGTCACTACACAGGTAACACATTTAGGCATCTTCTTGGAAGTGAGGTCATTAAGAGGGGCTGCAATGGAGCCATAGTTCTTAATGAACCTCCTGTAATACCCAGTGAGGCCTAGGAAGGCTCTCACCTGAGTCTGTGTAGTAGGGGGAACCCAATCAATAATTGTTTGGATTTTCCCCTGAAGTGGTGCAATCTGTTCCCCACCAACAAGGTGTCCCAGATAAACCACCTTCCCCTGCCCTATCTGGCACTTTGAAGCCTTGATAGTGAGGCCTGCCTTTTGCAGGGCCTCCAAAACTTTCCATAGGTGGACCAGGTGCTCATCCCAGCTGGAGCTAAAGACAGCTATATCGTCTAGATATGCTGCACTGAAAGCTTCCAGCCCTTGCAGGACTGTGTTCACCAACCTCTGAAAAGTGGCAGGTGCATTCTTCAAACCAAAAGGCATTACAGTGAACTGGTAATGGCCTCCAATGGTTGAAAATGCAGTCTTTGGTTTAGCATCTTCTGACAATTTGATCTGCCAATACCCTGCAGTCAAGTCAAAAGTGCTTAGATACTTGGCAGATGCCAGTGTATCTATGAGCTCATCTGCCCTGGGTATAGGGTGAGCATCAGTTTTGGTTACCTGGTTGAGACCTCTGTAGTCTACACAAAACCGCATTTCCTTCTTTCCATCTTTGGAATGAGGTTTTGGTACAAGTGTAGGAGGCTGGACTGGCTTGTAGTGAGTACCAAGGGGTACTTGCACCTTGCACCAGGCCCAGTTATCCCTTATTAGTGTACAGGGTGTCTAGCAGCTTAGGCTGATAGATAATGGTAGCTTAGCAGAGCAGCTTAGGCTGAACTAGGAGACGTGTGAAGCTACTACAGTACCACTTAGTGTCATATGCACAATATCAGAAGAAAACACAATACACAGTTATACTAAAAATAAAGGTACTTTATTTTTATGACAATATGCCAAAGTATCTTAGAGTGTACCCTCAGTGAGAGGATAGGAAATATACACAAGATATATATACACAATAGCAAAAATATGCAGTATAGTCTTAGAAAACAGTGCAAACAATGTATAGTTACAATAGGATGCAATGGGGAAACATAGGGATAGGGGCAACACAAACCATATACTCCAGAAGTGGAATGCGAACCACGAATGGACCCCAAACCTATGTGACCTTGTAGAGGGTCGCTGGGACTATTAGAAAATAGTGAGAGTTAGAAAAATAACCCTCCCCAAGACCCTGAAAAGTGAGTGCAAAGTGCACTAAAGTTCCCCTAAGGACAAAAGAGTCGTGTTAGAGGAATAATGCAGGAAAGACACAAACCAGCAATGCAACAACTGTGGATTTCCAATCTAGTGTACCTGTGGAAAAAGGGGACCAAGTCCAAAAGTCACAAGCAAGTCGTAGATGGGCAGATGCCCAGGAAATGCCAGCTGCGGGTGCCAATAAGCTTCGACTGGACAGAAGAAGCAGAGGTTTCTGCAGGAACGAAAAGGGCTAGAGACTTCCCCTTTGGTGGACGGATCTCTCTTGCCTTGGAGAGTCGTGCAGAAGTGTTTTCCTGCCAGAAAGACGCCAACAAGCCTTGCTACATGCAAATCGTGCGTTTGGCGTTTTTGGACGCTGCTGGGGCCCAGGAGGGACCAGGAGGTTGCAAATTGGACCTGCAGAGAGAGGGTACGTCGAGCAAGACAAAGAGCCCTCACTGAAGCAGGTAGCACCCAGAGAAGTGCCAGAAACAGGCACTACGAGGATGCGTGAAACAGTGCTCGCCGAAGTTGCACAAAGGAGTCCCACGTCGCCGGAGACCAACTTAGAAAGTCGTGCAATGCAGGTTAGAGTGCCGTGGACCCAGGCTTGGCTGTGCACAAAGGATTTCCGCCGGAAGTGCACAGGGGCCGGAGTAGCTGCAAAGTCGCGGTTCCCAGCAATGCAGCCCAGCGAGGTGAGGCAAGGACTTACCTCCACCAAACTTGGGCTGAAGAGTCACTGGACTGTGGGGGTCACTTGGACAGCGTCGCTGGATTCGAGGGACCTCGCTCGTCGTGCTGAGAGGAGACCCAAGGGACCGGTAATGCAGCTTTTTGGTGCCTGCGGTTGCAGGGGGAAGATTCCGTCGACCCACGGGAGATTTCTTCGGAGCTTCTGGTGCAGAGAGGAGGCAGACTACCCCCACAGCATGCACAAGCAGGAAAACAGTCGAGAAGGCAGCAGGATCAGCGTTACAGAGTTGCAGTAGTCGTCTTTGCTACTATGTTGCAGGTTTGCAGGCTTCCAGCGCGGTCAGCGGTCGATTCCTTATCAGAAGGTGAAGAGGGAGATGCAGAGGAACTCGGCTGAGCTCATGCATTCGTTATCTAAAGTTTCCCCAGAGACAGAGACCCTAAATAGCCAGAAAAGAGGGTTTGGCTACCTAGGAGAGAGGAAAGGCTACTAACACCTGAAGGAGCCTATCAGCAGGAGTCTCTGACGTCACCTGGTGGCACTGGCCACTCAGGGCAGTCCAGTGTGCCAGCAGCACCTCTGTTTCCAAGATGGCAGAGGTCTGGAGCACACTGGAGGAGCTCTGGACACCTCCCAGGGGAGGTGCAGGTCAGGGGAGTGGTCACTCCCCTTTCCTTTGTCCAGTTTCGCGCCAGAGCAGGGGCTAAGGGGTCCCTGAACCAGTGTAGACTGGCTTATGCAGAATTGGGCACATCTGTGCCCAACAAAGCATTTCCAGAGGCTGGGGGAGGCTACTCCTCCCCTGCCTTCACACCATTTTCCAAAGGGAGAGGGTGTCACACCCTCTCTCAGAGGAAGTTCTTTGTTCTGCCATCCTGGGCCAGGCCTGGCTGGACCCCAGGAGGGCAGCTGCCTGTCTGAGGGGTTGGCAGCAGCAGCTGCAGTGAAACCCCAGGAAGGGCAGTCTGGCAGTACCAGGGTCTGTGCTACAGACCACTGGGATCATGGAATTGTACCAACAATGCCAGGATGGCATAGAGGGGGCAATTCCATGATCATAGACATGTTACATGGCCATATTCGGAGTTACCATGGTGAAGCTACATATAGGTAGTGACCTATATGTAGTGCACGCGTGTAATGGTGTCCCCGCACTCACAAAGTTCAGTGAATTGGCTCTGAACAATGTGGGGGCACCTTGGCTAGTGCCAGGGTGCCCTCACACTAAGTAACTTTGCACCTAACCTTTACCAGGTAAAGGTTAGACATATAGGTGACTTATAAGTTACTTAAGTGCAGTGTAAAATGGCTGTGAAATAACGTGGACGTTATTTCACTCAGGCTGCAGTGGCAGGCCTGTGTAAGAATTGTCAGAGCTCCCTATGGGTGGCAAAAGAAATGCTGCAGCCCATAGGGATCTCCTGGAACCCCAATACCCTGGGTACCTCAGTACCATATACTAGGGAATTATAAGGGTGTTCCAGTAAGCCAATGTAAATTGGTAAAATTGGTCACTAGCCTGTTAGTGACAATTTAGAAAGAAATGAGAGAGCATAACCACTGAGGTTCTGATTAGCAGAGCCTCAGTGAGACAGTTAGTCACTACACAGGTAACACATTCAGGCACACTTATGAGCACTGGGGCCCTGGGTTACCAGGGTCCCAGTGACACATACAACTAAAACAACATATATACAGTGAAAAATGGGGGTAACATGCCAGGCAAGATGGTACTTTCCTACACAACCCCCCCCCCAAACGAAGGACAATAAGACTAGCCATTACCTGATGAGTCTTCATTGTCTAAGTGGAAATATCTGGAGAGTCCATCTGCATTGGAGTGGCTACTCCCAGGTCTATGTTCCACTGTATAGTCCATTCCCTGTAGGGATATGGACCACCTTAATAATTTAGGATTTTCACCTTTCATTTGTTTTAGCCAAAGTAGAGGTTTGTGGTCTGTCTGAACAATGAAGTGAGTGCCAAACAGGTATGGCCTCAACTTCTTCAGAGCCCAGACCACAGCAAAGGCCTCCCTCTCAATGGCAGACCAACGCTTTTCTCTAGGGGTCAACCTCCTACTAATAAAAGCAACAGGTTGATCCTGGCCCTCAGAATTAAGTTGTGATAGGACTGCCCCTACTCCTAATTCAGATGCATCAGTTTGGACATAGAATTTTTTAGAGTAACAAGGGCTTTTCAGGACAGGTGCAGAGCACATGGCCTGCTTCAGCTCCTCAAAAGCTTTCTGACAGCTTGCTGTACACAATACCTTTTTAGGCATTTTCTTGGATGTGAGGTCATTAAGAGGGGCTGCAATGGAGCCATAGTTCTTAAGGAACCTCCTGTAATACCCAGTGAGGCCTAGGAAGGCTCTCACCTGAGTCTGAGTGGTAGGGGGAACCCAATCAATAACAGTTTGGATTTTCCCCTGCAGTGGTGCAATCTGTTCCCCACCAACAAGGTGTCCCAGATAAACCACCTTACTCTGCCCTATCTGGCACTTTGAAGCCTTGATAGTGAGGCCTGCCTTTTGCAGGGCCTCCAAAACTTTCCAAAGGTGGACCAGGTGATCATCCCAGCTGGAGCTAAAGACAGCTATATCGTCCAAATATGCTGCACTGAAAGCTTCCAGCCCTTGCAGGACTGTGTTCACCAACCTCTGAAAAGTGGCAGGTGCATTTTTCAAACCAAAAGGCATTACAGTAAACTGGTAATGTCCTCCAATGGTAGAAAATGCAGTCTTAGGTTTAGCATCTTCTGACAATTTGATCTGCCAATACCCTGCAGTCAAATCAAAAGTGCTTAGATACTTGGCAGATGCCAGTGTATCTATGAGCTCATCTGCCCTGGGCATAGGGTGAGCATCAGTTTTGGTTACCAAGTTGAGACCTCTATAGTCTACACAAAACCGCATTTCTTTCTTTCCATCTTTAGAATTGGGTTTTGGTACCAGTACCACAGGAGAAGCCCATGGACTGTCAGAGTGCTCAACCACTCCTAGTTCCAACATTTTCTGAACTTCTTGCTTTATGCAGTCCCTGACATGGTCAGGCTGCCTATAGATCTTACTTTTGACAGGTAAACTGTCTCCAGTATCTATAGTGTGCTCACACCAAGAAGTGGTGCCTGGCACAATAGAGAAGAGTTCTGAAAATTGTCCTAGGAGATTTATGCAATTATCTTTCTGCTCAGCAGTAAGACAATCAGCCAAAACTACACCTTCCACAAGAGCATCTTGTTCTGTGGAAGAGAAGAGATCAGGTAGAGGATCACTGTCTTCTTCCTGTCCCTCATCTGTTGCCATGAGCAGGGTGAGATCAGCCCTGTCATAGTAGGGTTTCAGGCGGTTGACATGGAGCACCCTAAGGGGACTCCTGGCAGTGCCTAAGTCAACCAAGTAGGTGACTTCACCCTTCTTTTCAACAATTGTGTGGGGTCCACTCCATTTATCTTGGAGTGCTCTTGGGGCCACAGGCTCCAAGACCCACACTTTCTGCCCTGGTTGGTACTGAACCAAAACAGCCTTCTGATCATGCCATTGCTTCTGGAGCTCTTGGCTGGCCTGAAGGTTTTTACTGGCCTTTTTCATGTACTCAGCCATCCTTGATCTGAGGCCAAGTACATAATCCACAATATCCTGCTTAGGAGCTTTTAAAGGTTGTTTCCAACCCTCCTTTACAAGTGTGAGTGGACCCCTAACAGGGTGTCCAAAAAGAAGTTCAAAGGGGCTGAAGCCCACTCCTTTCTGGGGTACCTCCCTGTAGGCAAAAAGGATGCATGGTAGAAGGTAATCCCATCTCCTGCGGAGTTTTTCAGGGAGACCCATAATCATGCCTTTGAGAGTTTTATTAAATCTCTCCACCAGTCCATTTGTTTGTGGATGATAGGGTGTTGTGAACTTGTACGTTACACCACACTCCTTCCACATGGCCTTTAAGTATGCAGACATGAAATTGCTTCCCCTGTCTGATACCACTTCCTTTGGGAAGCCCACTCTGGAAAATATTCCCAGGAGGGCCTTTGCCACTGCAGGAGCTGTAGTGGTCCTTAAAGGAATAGCTTCAGGATATCTTGTGGCATGGTCCACTACCACTAAGATAAACCTATTGCCTGAAGCAGTAGGAGGGTCAAGGGGGCCAACTATGTCAACCCCTACCCTTTCAAAGGGAACCCCAACCACAGGCAGTGGGATAAGGGGTGCCTTTGGAGTGCCACCTGTCTTGCCACTGGCTTGACAGGTTTCACAGGACTTACAAAATTTCTTTGTGTCCTCAGACATCCTAGGCCAATGAAACAATGGTACCAATCTGTCCCAAGTTTTCATTTGACCCAGGTGCCCAGCTAAGGGAATGTCATGTGCCAGTGTTAGGAGGAACTTTCTGTACTCCTGAGGAATCACTAATCTCCTGGCAGCTCCAGGTTTAGGATCCCTATGCTCAGTGTACAAGAGGTTGTCCTCCCAGTAAACTCTGTGAGAGTCACTGACATCCCCATTAGCCTGTTTGACAGCTTGCTGTCTGAGACCCTCTAATGTGGGACAGGTTTGCTGTGCCACACTCAGCTCCTCTCTGGCAGGCCCCCCTTCACCCAAAAGCTCAGCAGTGTCTGCTTCCAGCTCCTCTGGTGTAGGTTCTGCACAGGGAGGGAATTCTTCTTCCTCAGAAGTAGAATCCACTGTAGAGGGAGGGATAGTAGGAAGTGGTTTGCTTCTACTAGCCCTAGCTTTAGGGAGCACTTGGTCCATTGTTCCAGGATCCAAGCTTCCCTGTCCTTTTTGCTTTTTGGCCTGAGCCCTTGTCAAAGCAAAAATATGCCCTGGGATGCCCAGCATTGCTGCATGGGCCTCCAACTCCACATCTGACCAAGCTGATGTCTCCAAATCATTCCCTAATAGACAGTCTACAGGTAAATCTGAAGCTACCACAACTTTCTTTGGACCAGTTACCCCCCCCCAGTTGAGATTTACAACAGCCATGGGGTGGCTTTGTGTTATGTTGTGAGCATCGGTTACTTGGTACTGGTGTCCAAGTATGTGTTGTTCAGGGTGCACCAGTTTCTCAATCACCATTGTGACACTGGCACCTGTGTCCCTGTAGGCCTGGACCTCAACACCATTTATTAGGGTTAGTTGCTTGTACTTCTCCAAGTTATGGGGGCAAGCAACCAAAGTGGCTAAATCAATAGCCCCTTCAGAGACTAAAGTAGCCTCTGTGGTCTCCCTAATCAGACCAACCTCAACTAAGTTACCAAAAGTGAGCCCAGCTACTCCCTTGGATTGGCTATTAGTAGGTTTGCTCCCACCACCACTGCTATTAGTAGGGACACTAGGTGTAGCAGTAGGGGTTGTAGTGGTAGGAGGCTTGGTGCTTTTCTTTGGACAACTGGGATCTGTTGTCCAATGGCCTTTTATCTTACATAAATAGCACCATGGTTTATTTTCCTTGTTCTGATTTGAAGAGGATTTGGGCCCACCATCCCCACAAGAGTGTTTTTGTGGGCCTGATGAAGACTCATTTTTAGATTTGTCCCCACCCTTGTCTGAAGACTTACCATCCTTCTTTTTGTTGCCATCTTTGTCACCCCCTGTATGAACTTTTCTGTTCACTCTTGTTCTGACCCATTTGTCTGCCTTCTTTCCCAATTCTTGGGGAGAGGTCAGATCAGAGTCCACCAAGTACTGGTGCAACAAATCAGACACACAATTATTAAGAATATGTTCTCTCAGGATTAAGTTATACAGGCTTTCAAAGTCAGTAGCCTTACTGCCATTTAACCACCCCTCCAAGGCCTTCACTGAATGGTCAATGAAATCAACCCAGTCTTGTGAAGACTCCTTTTTGGTCTCTCTGAACTTTATCCTGTATTGTTCAGTGGTTAAGCCATAACCATCCAGGAGTGCATTCTTAAGAACTGTAAAATTATTGGCGTCACTTTCTTTCACAGTAAGGAGCCTATGCCTACCTTTTCCACTAAATGATAGCCATAGGATAGCAGCCCACTGCCTTTGAGGGACATCCTGTACAACACAGGCCCTCTCAAGTGCAGCAAACCACTTGTTAATGTCATCCCCCTCCTTATAAGGGGGAACTATCTGATGCAGATTCCTGGAATCATGCTCTTTTACAGGATGACTATGGGGAATACTGCTGCTGCCACCATGGGTATCTAAACCCAATTTCTGTCTTTCCTTCTCTACTTCTAAGGATTGTCTATCTAAATCCAGCTGTTGCTTCTTGAGCTTCAGTCTGGTTTGTTCCACTCTCAATCTCTTGAGCTCCCTTTCTAACATTCTGTCATCAGGGTGGGTGGGAGGGACATTCCTAGACACAGAAGTATGGTGAGAATGGACAGAAGGAGACCTGTCCCTTATAGAAGCCACCCTAACAGCTTGGCTAACAGAAACATTACTACCAGTGTGGTGAGAATAAATGCTTTTGCTATGATGTGAGACAACACTATTTGTATGGTGTGGCTCTTCATCATTACCAACTATGCTAGACTGTCTAGTAATGGGCAGGCTAGGAAGTTTCTTTCCTGAATCTTTTCCTGGGGGAGACCCTGAATCAGATTGGGAACTATTAGGTACTTTTTCAACAGATTGGGCACTTATGGCCTTATCCTGTACTCTAAGCATAATAATTAACAGTTCTAAGGAAGGATTCTTCCCTACACTCAAACCTCTCTCTATGCAGAGACTCCTTGCTCCTTTCCAGCTAAGGTGATCATATGCAAGTTTGGACAGATCAACATTTTGGCCTGTGCCAGACATTTTTAGAGAGAGTTAAAGTGATAGAAAAAGAGAAAAAAGTTTTCAGAACTTTTTGGAAAGACAGAAAAAACTTTTTAAACTTTTAAGAACTTTTTGAAAGTTTTAGAAGTACTTTTCAGCACTTAGAAAAGAGTGAAAAGAGGAAATGCAAAACTTTTTGGCTATGTGTATATACACTGACCTTGTTTTGTATATTTTTCTCTTATGAAAAGTACAATGACAAGAGTGGTAAGTAGTCTCAAGCACTTATCCCACCACTGCACAACCAATGTATGAGGCTGGACTGGCTTGTAGTGAGTACCAAGGGGTACTTGCACCTTGCACCAGGCCCAGTTATCCCTTATTAGTGTATAGGGTGTCTAGCAGCTTAGGCTGATAGATAATGGTAGCTTAGCAGAGCAGCTTAGGCTGAACTAGGAGACGTGTGAAGCTACTACAGTACCACTTAGTGTCATATGCACAATATCATAAGAAAACACAATACACAGTTATACTAAAAATAAAGGTACTTTATTTTTAGGACAATATGCCAAAGTATCTTAGAGTGTACCCTCAGTGAGAGGATAGGAAATATACACAAGATATATATACACAATAGCAAAAATATGCAGTATAGTCTTAGAAAACAGTGCAAACAATGAATAGTTACAATAGGATGCAATGGGGAAACATAGGGATAGGGGCAACACAAACCATATACTCCAGAAGTGGAATGCGAACCACGAATGGACCCCAAACCTATGTGACCTTGTAGAGGGTCGCTGGGACTATTAGAAAATAGTGAGAGTTAGAAAAATAACCCTCCCTAAGACCCTGAAAAGTGAGTGCAAAGTGCACTAAAGTTCCCCTAAGGACAAAAGAGTCGTGTTAGAGGAATAATTCAGGAAAGACACAAACCAGCAAAGCAACAACTGTGGATTTCCAATCTAGGGTACCTGTGGAACAAGGGGACCAAGTCCAAAAGTCACAAGCAAGTTGTAGATGGGCAGATGCCCAGGAAATGCCAGCTGCGGGTGCCAAGAAGCTTCGACTGGACAGAAGAAGCGGAGGTTTCTGCAGGAACGAAAATGGCTAGAGACTTCCCCTTTGGTGGACGGATCCCTCTCGCCTTGGAGAGTTGTGCAGAAGTGTTTTCCCGCCGGAAAGATGCCAACAAGCCTTGCTACACGCAAATCGTGCGGTTAGCGTTTCGGACGCTGCTGAGGCCCAGGAGGGACCAGGAGGTCGCAAATTGGACCGGGAGAGAGAGGGGACATCGAGCAAGACAAGGAGCCCTCTCTGAAGCAGGTAGCACCCAGAGAAGTGCCAGAAACAGGCACTACGAGGATGCGTGAAACTGTGCTCGCCGAAGTTGCACAAAGGAGTCCCACGTCGCCGGAGACCAACTTAGAAAGTCGTGCAATGCTGGTTAGAGTGCCGTGGACCCATGCTTGGCTGTGCACAAAGGATTTCCGCCGGAAGTGCACAGGGGCCGGAGTAGCTGCAAAAGTCGCGGTTCCCAGCAATGCAGCCCAGCGAGGTGAGGCAAGGACTTACCTCCACCAAACTTGGACTGAAGAGTCACTGGACTGTGGGAGTCACTTGGACAGAGTTGCTGGATTCGAGGGACCTCGCTCGTCGTGCTGAGAGGAGACCCAAGGGACAGGTAATGCAGCTTTTTGGTGCCTGCGGTTGCAGGGGGACGATTCCGTCGACCCACTGGAGATTTCTTCGGAGCTTCTGGTGCAGAGAGGAGGCAGGCTACCCCCACAGCATGCACAAGCAGGAAAACAGTCGAGAAGGCGGCAGGATCAGCGTTACAGAGTTGCAGTAGTCGTCTTAGCTACTATGTTGCAGTTTTGCAGGCTTCCAGCGCGGTCAGCAGTCGATTCCTTGGCAGAAGGTGAAGAGAGAGATGCAGAGGAACTCTGATGAGCTCTTGCATTCGTTATCTAAAGTTTCCCCAGAGACAGAGACCCTAAATAGCCAGAAAAGCGGGTTTGGCTACCTAGGAGAGAGGATAGGCTACTAACACCTGAAGGAGCCTATCAGAAGGAGTCTCTGATGTCACCTGGTGGCACTGGCCACTCAGAGCAGTCCAGTGTGCTGGCAGCACCTCTGTTTCCAAGATGGCAGAGGTCTGGAGCACACTGGAGGAGCTCTGGACACCCCCCAGGGGAGGTGCAGGTCAGGGGAGTGGTCACTCCCCTTTCCTTTGTCCAGTTTCGCGCCAGAGCAGGGGCTAAGGGGTCCCTGAACCGGTGTAGACTGGCTTATGCAGAATTGGGCTCATCTGTGCCCAAGAAAGCATTTCCAGAGGCTGGGGGAGGCTACTCCTCCCCTGCCTTCACACCATTTTCCAAAGGGAGAGGGTGTAACACCCTCTCTCAGAGGAAGTCCTTTGTTCTGCCATCCTGGGACAAGCCTGGCTTGACCCCAGGGGGGCAGAAACCTGTCTGAGGGGTTGGCAGCAGCTGCAGTGAAACCCCAGGAAAGGCAGTTTGGCAGTACCAGGGTCTGTGCTACATACCACTGGGATCATGGAATAGTCCCAATAATGCCAGGATGGCATAGAGGGGGTAATTCCATGATCTTAGACATGTTACATGGCCATATTCGGAGTTACCATTGTGAAGCTACATATAGGTAGTGACCTATATGTAGTGCACGCGTGTAATGGTGTCCCCGCACTCACAAAGTTCAGGGAATTGGCCCTGAACAATGTGGGGGCACCTTGGCTAGTGCCAGGGTGCCCTCACACTAAGTAACTTTGCACCTAACCTTTACCAGGTAAAGGCTAGACATATAGGTGACTTATAAGTTACTTAAGTGCAGTGTAAAATGGCTGTGAAATAACGTGGACGTTATTTCACTCAGGCTGCAGTGGCAGGCCTGTGTAAGAATTGTCAGAGCTCCCTATGGGTGGCAAAAGAAATGCTGCAGCCCGTAGGGATCTCCTGGAACCCCAATACCCTGGGTACCTCAGTACCATATACTAGGGAATTATAAGGGTGTTCCAGTAAGCCAATGTAAATTGGTAAAATTGGTCACTAGCCTGTTAGTGACAATTTGAAAGAAATGAGAGAGCATAACCACTGAGGTTCTGATTAGCAGAGCCTCAGTGAGACAGTTAGTCACTACACAGGTAACACATTAAGGCACACTTATGAGCACTGGGGCCCTGGAGAACAGGGTCCCAGTGACACATACAACTAAAACAACATATATACAGTGAAAAATGGGGGTAACATGCCAGGCAATATGGTACTTTCCTACAAAGAGACAGGTGATGTGAGCTTGTCAGGGAGATGTGTCCGGTCAGAGCTTACGGTGACCGCGGAGCAGTGAGAGATGGTGTTAGTAGAGTTACAACCTGAGAATGGGGTAAGGTAGCAGACAGGGGGTTGTGGGAGGTCTGAACCAGTGTTTAACGAGGGGAGGGTGGCACCCCTGGCTTTGGCACAAACTCACAGAAGGGACATGGGTGATGTGGGCTTGTCAGGGGAATGTGTCCAGTCACAGCTTACGGTGACCCCAGAGCAGCGAGAGATGGTGTTACTAGAGTTACAACCAAAGGATGGGGGTAGGTAACAGACAGGGGTGCTGTGGGAGGTCTGAACCAGTGTTTAATGAGCGGAGGGTGGCCCCACTGGGTTTTGTACACATTCATGCAGGAGATGGCTGAGTAAAAGAGGTCTGGAGATGCTTTTAGCCGGGGGGGAGATTAGTCAGGGGGAGTGATAATAAGACTTTCCTTTCACAGGGCGGAGAGCTTCAACACGCTGGAAGAAAAAACAACGTGCATCTGACAATCATTAAAATGCTTATTCGGTTTTCTATTCTCATCAACTAACAATGTTAGTAAGAACAATTCATGGATAAACATGCCTAACCAAGTCTTTCTTGGTATCCAAGGTAAATGCAGAAGAGAAGGCAACCATGGTAAGAGTTTCAAAGGTGTATGAATAACTTTATTTACAGCAGGTTCACCTCTTAGTACTCAGTGACTGCTGTGAACACCACAACACACGCTACAGTCACCATACATTGTGAATGCAGACTTGCTTTGACTGTCTATTATATGTACAAAATGGGAAAGGCAGCTAATAATGAATGGTACTTATGTGAAATCACTCAAATGAGAAAATGAGTGGATCTAGCTCGGACAGCCCGGACCTAGTACAGTGTCACAGATAGATCCTCTGCAGCCTCCTCGGTTCCTGTGTTCACACATAGGGCTCCTTAGTACAAATGTAAGGTCTGGGGAGCCAACATGCAGACAGCCACAGAGCTCGGAGTCCAGTGTACGTGCACTCCCCGAAGTCTCTCATCGAACACCTGGAAAGACAGAGACATTTTCCACAGTTAGACAGTGAGAGAAGTAGGCGGGGATTCAATGCAGCTGGGGTGAGACACAGGGACTTTAATTAAAGTGGATGCAATGGGATCAATGCAGGTCATGCCTTGTACCGTACTCGTAATGTGTAATCATTGTAATCTATTTAGTGACAAGGACTCAGTAGTGAGAATGAATGCGTGTGTATGTGTATAGATTTGCACCACCATCCCCTAACCTGAGCTCACTCATTCTCTACTTTGATTACAAACCTGCACACTAGAAAAACGTATTCACTCACTCACTAGTCTTCATTCTTAATACTGAGTATTTATCACTCCATCGATTAGGAGTAACTCCCAGTCTTTACAGAACATTGCATGAGTGATGTAATATGTGAGGTCATAAGCAGAGAGTGGAGAAGGCACAAGTTATTACCTTGGGGCACGAGTTACAGAAAGTGTTTTAGGTCATGAGGTATTTCTGGTTCAGGGGGTTTCATTTCTCTTTTGAAAGATACGAAGTATGGTTTAGTGTAACTGAGTGTGGAGATAGTTCCACATATCTTGTAAGCTTCCTGAGAAGGGGTGAGAGATTGAGTTTTTCGTGAGCCCAGGTGGTTCTAGAATAAGAGAAAGTACACCTCCTGTGGATCGGTGCCCTCTAGATGGTCTGGGGTTTTCGGCATGCTACTCTGGTATTGACACAATGCACGCATTGTGAATAACAGATGTAACTTTAATGATGCTTCTGGTTTCCATGGGAACCAGCAGAGTGAAATGAACACAGATATCTGTTCGGAGCACCGTGTTCCTGAGATGAGTCTTGCAGCGGAGCTAAGAGCAGCCTTCACTGGGCCAGTATAGAGTGTAATTCTGTAGTGGAGTCTGGAGATGACTAGGGCCTGCTCTGCTCGTTTAAGTTCTGCGACTGGAATTAAAGTTTTAATGTTTTTCGAAATCTGACTTGCAACTGGGAGCTCTTTCATATGTTGTTAATGTGAGTTTGGATTTTCAGATGCTTATCGATGGTGATCCTGAGGAATTTAGAGAAGTCTGTGAGTTTACGTGTGCAGTCTAGTGCATTGGGTGAAGTTAACTGCTCTAGAACTGGAAGTGAGGCCTTCAGTGGGGGCTTGGGGGAGGGGGATGATGATTTCTGATTTCAGAGGCATCAGTTTCTGGTGGTTGGCAGATAGCTGTATTTGAACGTTTGTGAGGATTTGGTGGACGCTTTCAGGTATAGCTGGATGTAAAGATGGTAGGCAATGTTTGCCTGTTTTGGAAGGGATGTTAGTGGTTCCATCTAAAGATTGAAGAAAATCAGTGACATGGTGTAAATTTGGGGTTCTCCTTGGGTAGCAAAGTATTGTTCAGAAAGATACCCACTCATCTTGACTTGTTTTGGATGGGATCCTAAATTGGAGGAGAACCAGAAGAGGACTGATCCATTTGTCCCCATTCTATACCTAGTACTTGGTAGGATTTTGTGAGTGACCACTTCGGGGGCCACTGATAGACTTCTGCATCTTTAGCCTACTAGACCTATCTCGTCGTAATGGCGCCACACGTCATCCATGATATAAAGCATCACAGTTTCAGTGCTTGAGCCATAACTCTAGCCAGAAAGAAGGAAATCTTGAATATTTTGTTCCAAAATGTGTTGGGTGAGTTACAAATTCAAGAATTACTCGGCAGAAGTTGCTCAGTTAGTTTGGCTCATTATAGGGGTTTCTCAGGAGGGCAGCTATATGTCCCATTTTCAGAGAGTCTGGGACATCTCCTTGGGTCTCTGAGGTATAGGTCAGCCGAGCCTGCTGTAATATCCCTGCTCAATGCAGAGAGAACTGGGTCTGGAATGTATGTGCTCGATTTACTATTCGCAAGTGTCTTAATGATCCCACTCTCTTTGACTAATCTGAACTTGGTTAGGCTAAGACATAAGGAACAACACGCTTAAAACACACAGAGTGATGACTGTAGCCAAAGGGTAGCAATTTGCTGGCTGGGTGGCAATATCAAAGGTTTGTGCTCATCTTGAATCTCACTGCAGATGACAACAGATGCGAGCAGATTTGGGCACTGCAAAGACGGTAATCAGTGCCTCGGACTGCTGCAGCCCCTTCATTGCGACCTACTGCAGTAAAAAATAAACAAAAAACGTTCACTAGGAGCAATGAAGGCTCATCTTCAGGACAGAGACCTTTACAAGCTCACAAGAACACAGGGATGGTACTGGGGGGGGCTTTGATGGGGTGTTCCGCCATTGGTCAGTTTGGATAAGGGTACATCAACAGAAGGTCGGACAAAGCCAAAACTGGAGAAGTGCTAAGTAATGATGTGCATAATTCCAATTATTTGTGAGCTTCAGTCCAAAGATTCCAGGGTTCCATGGTCATCTTGTAGACGAGGTTCCCGACAAGAAATAAGGACCCCGACCCTAGAGAACCAATGCAGGCGAAAGGCTGGCAGGAGGATTCCTACCAACGGAGGCGCAGAGTGCAGATCGGCGACATCTTGCCCCATATTTATACTTGTATTTGGTAAGTTTGCGCCAAAAAGTGACACAAATGAGGCGCAAAAAATGTATAAATATGGACCCTAGTATCCTGGTCGTGGGAATGACGCAACCAAAAATAGCACATTAATCACTAAGGGGGTCATTATGAACATGACGGTAAACACCGTTCCCCGTCGCGGCGACGGTGAACAGAATCCCACCATTGGCGGTGAACAGAAACCCGCCATATAAAGATGCAAAAATCAGAATCCGCCAAAAATGTTCCTGCCACCAGTCACCGCCAGGGCCTTGTCGGCAAAAATGCTGCCCATCCCACCCGGCCACCGCCGAGCACACAAATTCCCCGCCCTCCAAATAATGAAGCACAATTCACCGCTGCAGTCAGTGCAAGTCGAACGACCATTGGTGATACAGACTGCCACGGCCAGCAATGGGACCCAACAGTAAGAAATGCACACATTGGCAAGTTTGAAACCCACACACCTGATACACATCAACAACACTATAAAACACTCACAGACACACCCCACAATCCTTTGCATCGCCAACAGGATAACCGAGACTGAGAACTCCACAAGCAGACACTGAACGCCACAACACACGAATCACACACCCAACCACACAACAGCACCTTCACCTAGATCCACACAACACACCACTCACAACACACACCATGTCACCCCGCAAGCACCCAAGCTTCACAGAATGGGAGCTAAGGACTATGGTGGATGAGATACTGAAGGTCGAGCCACAAATATTCGGGGACCAGGTCCAGCACACACCCATCGCCAGGAAGATGGCGTTATGGCAGACCATTGTCAACAAGGTCAACGCAGTGGGAAACCATCCACACATGAGGGACGACATCCGCAAGAGATGGAACGACCTGCGCGGGAAGGTGAGGTCCATGGCATCCCGGCACAACATTGCGGACCAGAAGACTACAATTACCCCATATCCATCACACCTGTAAAGCATGCACCACCCCACCCCTCCAACAGCCACCAGGACCCATACCCCACCCAGGCCACAATCACTACATCCAGTCACCCTGCATGCCCACAAACCCACTATCAGGCTCACATCCATCCCCCTGTGCACAGCCACCTACCCCTGCAAGGAATCACAATGACACTACACCACCCACAATGCACCTCCACATCCCAAACAAAATGAAATGGCAACCTCACAAAGGCACCCTGCATGGCCCAACAGTGAACAACATGCACATAATAGCCCAGTCCTGTGCACCCCATCTGAATTTGCAATTGTAACATACATGTCCATTCCCCCAGCAGGCACCCCACCCATGCCACCCTGAAGGACAGGACAAGGAGTGGCAGTGCCCCCACATGGAGACAGAGGCACCACTCAGGACACTGGAGAGGGAATTCTGGACAGTGAGGAATACCCTGGCCCGTCACACGGTCCTGGACTGTCACCATCCAGCAGCCCCACCCAGGACACCACTGACACCCCTACCACCCAGCCACCAACATCAGCCCTGGGCAACCAGCCCCACACCTATGTATTCAGTCCACAAGCTGGTGGAACACAAGGACAGAGGCCACAGTTACCACCTACCAACAGGCAGGAATACAATGGCTCCATTACAAGTGGTACCGCCAGACCTTTGCAGGGGACACAGGCACAGGGGGTAGGCCCAGTGGGAGGGCATCAGTGGCCCGGGGGAGGCCAAAGGATGGATTCCGCAGCCCAGGAGGTAATCTCTGAGGTCCTGAGAGCATACCACCATACCCAGGAAAGGATGGGCCAGATTGTGGCCACCCTGGAGCAGAGTCAACTGCTGCAGATAGCAGAGCACCAAGAGACCATGGAGCAGTGGAAACTGCTCAATACCACCATGGCCACCATAGCAGGTGCGCTGCTGCACCGCGTCCCAACCCAGCCTGAGACCCCGACAGACTAGGAAGCCCCTACCACAGACCAAGGTCCAGACCAGTCAGCAACATCAGCAGCAGCAACTAGACCGGTGCCACCATCTGAGGACACACAGAAGACCACCACCTCAACCCGTACAGGCCAAGACCAGGCACCCAAACGGTCCCTCAGGCCCAGATACGGCACTGGAGCCCACTCCAAGAAGTGACTGCAAGAACTGTCCCTCAAGTGTGCCACTGAACCACCATCTGTAAGAGGCTGGCCTGGCTTGTAGTGGGTACCAGAGGTACTTACACCTTGTGCCAGGTCCAGTTATCCCATATTAGTGTAGAAGAGGTGTTTCTAGCAGCTTAGGCTGATAGAAGGTAGCTATGGCAAAGCAGCTTAGGCTGAACTAGGAGACATGTAAAGCTCCTACTATACCACTGGTGTCATATGCACAATATCATAAGAAAACACAATACACAGAAGTACTAAAAATAAAGGTACTTTATTTTTATGACAATATGCCAAACGTATCTCAGTGAGTACCCTCAGTATGAGGATAAGATATATACACAAGATATATGTACACAAACTAAAATTATGCAGGTAATAGCAAGAAAAGTAATGCAAGCAATGTAAAGTTACAGTAGATTGCAATAGGCGCACATAGGTATAGGGGCAACAAAAACCATATACTCCAAGAGTGGAATGCGAACCACGAATGGACCCCAAACCTATGTGAGCTTGTAGAGGGTCACTGGGACTGTAACAAAACAGTGAGGGTTAGAAAAATAGCCCACCCCAAGACCCTGAAAGGTAGGTGTAAAGTCCACCTACTACCCCCAGAGAGCACAGAAGTCGTGATAGGGGAATTCTGCAAGGAAGAACAAACACCAGCAATGCAACAATAGTGGATTTCCGGACTTGAGTACCTGTAAGACAAGGGGGCCAAGTCCAATAGCCGCGACAGTCGAGAGTGGGCAGGAGCCCAGGAAATGCCAGCTGAGGGTGCAAGGAAGCTGGCACCTGTTGGAAGAAGCTTGGAGTTCTGCAAGAAAGAAGAGGACTAGGAGCTTCTCCTTTGGAAGACGGATGTCCCACGTCGCGATAAAGCTTGCAGAGGTATTCCCACGCAGAAAGACCGCAAACAAGCCTTGCTAGCTGCAAGGGTTGCGGTTAGGGTTTTTGGATGCTGCTGTGGCCCAGGAGGGACCAGGATGTCGCCACTTGGATGAGGAGACAGAGAGGGAGCCCAGCAAGTCAGGGAGCCCTCACAGAAGCAGACAGCACCCGTAGAAGTACCTGAACAGGCACTTGGAAGAAGAGTGAACCGAAGTCCATGCAAAGTCACAAAAGAGAGTCCCACGACGCTGGAGGACAACTCAGAAGGTTGTGCACTGCAGGTTTGAGTGTCAGGGACCCAGGCTTGTCTGTGCACGAAGGAAATCCTAGAAGAGTGCACAGGAGCCAGAGCAGCTGCAAATCACGCGGTACCCAGCAATGTAGTCTAGCGTGGGGAGTCAAGGACTTACCTCCATCAAACTTGGACTGAAGAGTCACTGGACTGTAGGAGTCACTTGGACAGAGTTGCTGAGTTCCAGGGACCACGCTCGTTGTGCTGAGAGGGGACCCAGAGGACCGGTGTTGCAGTCTTTTGTTGCCTGAGGTTGCAGGGGGAAGATTCCGTCGACCCACGGGAGTTTTCTTCAGAGCTCCTGGTGCAGAGAGGAGGCAGGCTACCCCCAGAGCATGCACCACCTGGAAACAGTCGAGAAAGCCGTGCTAGTAGTCGTCTTGCTACTTTGTTGCGATTTTGCAGGCGTCCTGAGCAGTCAGCGGTCGATCCTTTGGCAGAAGGTGAAGAGGGAGATGCAGAGGAACTCTGATGAGCTCTTGCATTCGTTACCTGGTGAGATTCCCAAAGCAGAGACCCTAAATAGCCAGAAAAGGAGGTTTGGCTACCTAGGAAGGAGGATTGGCTACCAAGAGGGATAAGAGCCTATCAGAAGGAGTCTCTGACGTCACCTGCTGGCACTGGCCACTCAGAGCAGTCCAGTGTGCCACAGACACCTCTGTTTCCAAGATGGCAGAAGTCTGGGACACACTGGAGGAGCTCTGAGCACCTCCCCTTTCCTTTGACCAGTTTCACGCCAGAGCAGGGCTGGGGGATCCCTGAACCGGTGTAGACTGGCTTATGCAGAGATGGGCACCATCTGTGCCCATCAAAGCATTTCCAGAGGCTGGGGGAGGCTACTCCTCCCCAGCCTTCACACCTATTTCCAAAGGGAGATGGTGTTACACCCTCTCTCAGAGGAAATCCTTTGTTCTGCCTTCCTGGGCCAGGGCTGCCTGGACCCCAGGAGGGCAGCAACCTGTCTGAGGGGTTGGCAACAGCAGCAGCTGCAGTGGAGACCCCGGAAAGGCAGTTTGGCAGTACCCGGGTTCTGTGCTAGAGACCCGGGGGATCATGGAATTTTCCCCCCAATGCCAGAATGGCATTGGGGTGACAATTCCATGATCTTAGACATGTTACAAGGCCATGTTCGGAGTCACCATTGTGACACTGTACATAGGTAGTGATCTATGTACAGTGTACGCGTGTAATGGTGTCCCCGCACTCACAAAGTCCGGGGAATGTGCCCTGAACAATGTGGGGGCACCTTGGCTAGTACCAGGGTGCCCACACACTAAGTAACGTTGCACCCAACCTTCACAGGTTGGACAAATAGGTAACTTATAAGTTACTTAAGTGCAGTGGTAAATGGCTGTGAAATAACATGGATGTTATTTCACTCAGGCTGCACTGGCAGGCCTGTGTTAGAATTGTCAGAGTTCCCTATGGGTGGCAAAAGAAATTCTGCAGCCCATTGGGATCTCCTGGAACCCCAATACCCTTGTTACCTCAGTACCATATACTAGGGAATTATATGGGTGTACCAGTATGCCAATGTGAATTGGTAAAATTAGTCACTAGCCTGTTAGTGACAAATTTGGAAAGCAGAGAGAGCATAACCATTGAGGTTCTAGTTAGCAGAGCCTCAGTGAGACAGTTAGTCATCACACAGGGAACACATACAGGGCACATACGTATGAGCACTGGGGCCCTGCCTGGCAGGGTCCCAGTGACACATAGACTAAAACAACATATATACAGTGAAATATGGGGGTAACATGCCAGGCAAGATGGTACTTTCCTACACCATCCCCACCGTGGAATAGGAGACCCAAAACCTTGTCAAAAACACATGGACATATTAC
This sequence comes from Pleurodeles waltl, assembly GCF_031143425.1. NCBI lineage: Eukaryota > Metazoa > Chordata > Amphibia > Caudata > Salamandridae > Pleurodeles > Pleurodeles waltl. Next base: position 1,174,451,865 of record NC_090439.1, read on the forward strand.
CACTGCCGACAATCGCTGAGACCATGTAGCAAATGTGGACATCCACCAGTAGCCAACTCCCATCACTGTAAGTAGCACCATGGCATCCCTGACACCAAATAAAACACATGTACACAAATGCCAATGTCCCCTGTCAGTATGTTCAATCAAATCAAAATGTGCATGCAATTGTGATTGAAATCATTTACTCATACCTTTATAGCAGGAATGGCAACCCACGCATAACATGTGGTGGTGTCAACAGAAATGACTAACAAGATGTTCTCCATGTCACATGTCACCAGCAAACCTTGTCACAGGTAGACCTAACACCCCCATAGAGGATGAGGCATACCCACAGTATGAAACACAGACAACAACAGCATCAAATAGTACCTCATAGTCACTGGAAGTATAGTTGGAGCAGTTGGTTCCTGGATTGTACATCTCCCCCTCCTCATCATCACCATCACTCTCATCCTCTCTCAGAGGAAGCTGGTCAGGATATACAGCACCCTCCTCCTCCAAGAGGGGAATAGATTTCCTCACAGCCACGTTGTGCAGCATGCAGCAGGCCACCACTATTCTACACACCTTCTCAGGGCCACAGGCCAGGGATCCCCCAGGGAGATGGAGGCAACGGAATCTAGCCTTCAGGAGACGTAGAGTGCGCTCTATCACCCTCCTAGTACTTCCATGGGCCTCACTGTAATTCCTCTCAGCATCTGTCCTAGGATTGGATTCCTCAGTGGTGGCAGGAGCCAGTGGATGTTGGGGTAGCCAGAATCACCTGCAAAAGTGGGCAAAACAGGACTGTAGCCTCGCTGTCAGATATGTGCCAAAAAAGTATCAGACACACTTACCTATGATCTATCCTCTGTCCCCTTGTAGTTGTTCGATCATGTCTGGAACACTGGTGTTCCTCAGCACAAAGGAATCATGGACTGATCCAGGGACCATGGCATTCACATGTGAAATGTACTCGTCTGCAGTACACACCAATTGAATGTTCATGAAGTGAAAGTTCTTCCTGTTTTTGTACACCTGTCCACTTACTCTTGGGGGGTGAGAGCTATGTGGGTGCCATCAATGGCACCTATCACATGGGGAATGTTGGCAAAGGCATTAAAGTCTGACTTGATGGCAGGGAGTTCAGCACTTTGGGGAAACCTCACATAGGACTGCAGGTGTTGTACAAATGCATTCAGGAATCTTGACAGTATGAGGCTAAACACTGGCTGTGAAAAACCTGCACCCATGCCCACAGTCAGCTGAAATGAGCCCGTGGCCAGGAGATGGAGTGCAGAGAGCACTTGCACTTCAGTAGGGATGGCATGCTGATTCCGATTAGCGGGTCTCAGTGCTGGATCCAGTAATGCACAGAGTTTATGAATGGTAGCACGAGTGAGCCTGTAATTGATAATGATGTGACGCTCCACCATGGTCTCCAAATCAACAAGTGGTCTGTACACCAATGGGGCCCTCCCTCGCCACATGGGTCTGTACCCAGGAGGAGTGGAGAACACACGTGAGGAACATACATTCATCTGCTAAACATGTCGAATATTCAGCACTGCTGGCATTCAAGTCGATGACACATATGCATAGTAGGATGTGAAACTGGTGTGACATGTCCTCAATGATACATCTGGACTGGTGTGGTGAATAAATGTATTTGTGTTCATGCGTTTGGGGACTGGGGTCCTTAGGGCCTTCATGGGGCCAATGAGAATTTAATAACTGCGTAGTAATGTGCAAAATGTCTACCCCCTGTAATCCAGATATGTAGCAGTGGAAGTGAAGTCATACCGCTAGCGGTTGTCGTAATTCCATAAGGCTGTGTTCACCGCCGTGCAACCATTCATTGGTTAACATGGATGTCAATGGGGAATATGGGCCTATCATGATAGCCGCCGGTGGTGACGGTGCACACCAGCACGGAGGTTACGCCATCTCGTCACCCCAACTTCACTTGACTCCCAGATTGCGTGCATGCAGGTACTCCACTGAGTGTGCTGCTGTGTGCTCACTGGTTCTGGATATGGCGCACGTGACAGGGGAAAGGGCCCCGCCTTCACCAAGGAGGAACTGGACAAGCTGGTGGACGGGGTCCTACCCCTGTACGGCAAGCTCTTTGGTTGACCAGAGGTACAGGTGAATAGGCGGATTGGGGTGCATGGATGAGTGTGATGGTGGGTGTGATGGTGGTGGATGGCTGTTGACGTGTGCAAGATTTGTAACTGTACAGCCGTGGAATGCATGACAAGCTGCGAGTGTGAGGTGCTGTTACGCTGTTGTAAGTGTCCGTCCCTTAGGGGGCGTATAGCCAGCTGTATCAAATGGGCATTGTCTGACCTCTGTGTTACTTTTACTGTGTGTCCCCTACATGTCAGTGCCCATCAGGGGAGGGAACTCTGGCAGGCCATCGCCAGGGAGGTGCGGACCCTGGGGGTCTACAACCGGTGGAGCACCCACTGCAGGAAGCGGTGGGAGGACCTGCGGCGCTGGGCCAAGAAAACCTGCGCGGCCCAGCTGGGGAAGTCCTCCCAACGAGGAAGGGGTGCCAGTCAGGCACTGACTCCTCTAATGCGCTGCAATCTGCCGGTGGCGTATCCGGACTTGGATGGGAGCTTGAAGACTGCACACCAGACACAAGGGGGTGAGTACATAGACCATCATATGCCTCCTTGATGGATGTGTGAGGGTGCTGTAGTATGTATGCTGTCTAGTGGCAGGGACTCTGACTGATGTCATTTCACATAAAGGCCCCCACAGGCAGTTCAATTATAAGGGACAGGTCTGCAGTTCTTAAGGTCCTTCTGTGATGTTGGAAATAGCTGTAGAGCATAGTTGTAGCCACTAGTCAGGGGCAAAGCCATGTGTATAGCTGTAGGTGCTGCATGGTGGTATATTTGCAGGGTGGGAGTATGTGTGAACCAGTTATGTACCTCCAATCAGCTATTTACAAGTGTCCCTCCTGTTTTGTTCCCCCATATCTGTTCTCTTGTGTTGTCTATGTACATCAGCATCATCTGGCAAGAGAGCAGTGGCACCGGTGAGTGGGGATGCAGCGGCCCACGGTTCCACGGAGGCAGAGTCGAGCAATGCCAAGGGGACCAGTGGGTTGGAGGGCGAGGGGAGTGCCACAGGGGAGGCAACTACCACTGGTGGTAGTGATTCTGATACCTCCGATGGGAGCTCCCCGTACGGTAGCAGATACTAGAGGGTACACCCATTCAATGTCATCTTCAGCCACCCCATACCATCACAGCCCTCCCAGTTGCTTCCTACCCAGTTGCCAGTGCCCGCTCACCCAGAAGGGTGGGCGTCTCCTTCGCCCCAGGCACCTCATCCCCTGCCCCAGTCAGTCCTGCTGCCGTCACAGAGGAGGGTATTGACCTCCTGAGGACCATCTCTATAGGGCAGACAACCACCGTCAATGCCATCCAGGGGCTAATAGCCCAGGTGCAGCAGACAAAGGCATACCTGGATGGCATTCACAGTGCCCTGTCTGGCCTACAGAGATCTTTTCAGGCTCTGGCCCCTCTTTGATGGCAGCCACTGTCCCTGGTCGTTCCGTCCCCCCTCCAACCACCTCTACCTCTTCCAGCACCCCACTCCGTTCACCCGTCCCAAGCACACATTCTGACAGTCATGCGCACACCTCAACACACAATAAGCACACTGAAAAACACAAGCACCACACTTCCCACCACAGGCATACACACAGCCAACATACAAAGGCACACACAACAACATTCACTTCCCTCAGTGTGTCCACCTCTTCCACCTCCCTGTCTGTCACCTCTACATGCACACTCACAGGCACTGCACCCTCATTCACTGTTTCTGACCCCATTCTTGCAGTCACCACAACACCAGACATCCAGTCATGCACCCCAGACACCACACCTGCACTCACCACAACTACTTTGAGTAACACTTGCAGCACACTCACCAAACTTGCAGACACCCAGACAACATCCATTTACACTGGCAGCCTGTCTTGTCCCACTGTTTCCACTCCCCCTCCTCCCAAGACACTCAAACGCTCCCAGACACCCACCCAACACAAATACTACACACCTCAGCATACTGTACAGTCACCTGATTCCACGTTAAGCACACCTACACCTGTTACGGCCACTCCCTTTACCTCCACTGCCCCACCTTCCTCCAGGTCCACCCCGACTGCCCCTAAGAAACTTTTCCTATCCCATGTTGACCTGTTCAAACCCACTAGCCCACCCAGTCTCATCCCTAAATGTGCCCACCTCCTTGCCCTGTACACTCATCCCACGTCATAGCCCGCCCCTGTCCACCCTTCCCATTCCCATGCTATTCCCCCTGTGAGCAGGAGACCCCGTGCTGGCCCAGGTACATCTGCCGCCCCCCAGTCCAAGGCCGCTCCACCATCTTCCAAGTCAAAACCCAAGCCCCCTCCACCTCCCAAACGTAAACCCAAGCCCCCCCTCCCAGACGTAAGTCCTCACCCCCAGCACCCCCTTCCCCCTGAGGTGCCTGGATGCCCCATTGATGCCCCTTTATGGTGGAGTACCATCTGTACTTGTGGGAGTCAAGTTGGGGCCATTTGGGCCCATCCGCCTTTTGACTATGGACTAACCATTGGCCTTCTGTTGGACTTCTGTTGCTCCTCGAGCTTTATTAAAGTTTGTGTAGCCAGTGTTGGTGTTGGCACTCTCTGAATACGTGGGTCCTCGTTTCACTGTGGGGGGGTGTGGTACACATGTGCATACTTTGGGCAGGTTGTCTTGGCCTTGTGTCAGGTAAGTATCTCTTATTCAGGTGTTTATGGCTTGTGCGGTTGTGAGGGGTTGTGGGTGCGTTGCGGGGTGGGGGGTATGTAACTGTGCCCTTTCTTCCCTTGTTTAGTAGGTTGCGGTACTTACCATTGTCACCTTCGTTGGTGGTCTCGGTCGTGGAGGTGTATGGCAAGGAGCAGCACTGGCATGATTGCAACTCTCTCTCCATGTCTGCTTCGGCGGTTGTGTGAGCCTCCAGTGAGTGTTTCCTTTTATTTGGTTCATTTCCGCTTGGCTTTGCGTGGCAGTGGTTTGTGCCCCGGAACTGACAGCGGTCCAGTGCTTCATCTTTTGATGGGTGGGCAGGGCCTTTCCGTCGGCCTGTGGGCGGCCACTTCTGTCGTTGTCGGTACTCCTCTGATGGGAGTGAGTGGTTTTCAGGCTACCTGTTTTTCATGTGCTTCATTATTTGGCGGGCCAGACCGTCTGACTGTTGGAGGTAGTTACCGCCACCGCCGGTGGTGCGGGTCTTCGCCGTGTTCATAATGAGGGCCTAATTCTAGGAACAAAAATGTGCTGCTCATTTGATACCCCTCTACAAGCAGATGTTTGCTCAGGGTTCAGAATTCTGAGTAGAGTGATTGCAGTCACCACTGCTGTTTTCCCCTGACAGTTGTCGTCAGTGTAGGAGGCTGGACTGGCTTGTAGTGAGTACCAAGGGGTACTTACACCTTGCACCAGGCCCATGTATCCCTTATTAGTGTATAGGATGTCTAGCAGCTTAGGCTGATAGATAATGGTAGCTTAGCAGAGCAGCTTAGGCTGAACTAGGAGACGAGTGAAGCTCCTACAGTACCACTAGTGTCACTTGCACAATATCATAAGAAAACACAATACACAGATATACTAAAAATAAAGGTACGTTATTTTTATGACAATATGCCAAAGTATCTCAGTGAGTGCCCTCAGTATCAGGATAGCAAATATACACAAGATATATGTACACAATACCAAAAATATGCAGTATAGTCTTAGAAAACTGTGCAAACAATGTATAGTTACAATAGGATGCAATGGGGACACATAGGGATAGGGGCAACACAAACCATATACTCCAAAAGTGGAATGCGAACCACGAATGGACCCCAAACCTATGTGACCTTGTAGAGGGTCGCTGGGACTGTAAGAAAACAGTGAGGGTTAGAAAAATAGCCCACCCCAAGACCCTGAAAAGTGAGTGCAAAGTGCACTAAAGTTCCCCAAAGAGCACAAAAGTCGTGATAGGGGAATTCTGCAGGAAAGACACAAACCAGCAATACAACAACGATGGATTTCCAGACGAGAGTACCTGTGGAACAAGGGGACCAAGTCCAAGAGTCACGATCAAGTCGAGAGTGGGCAGATGCCCAGGAAATGCCAGCTGTGGGTGCAAAGAAGATGCTACTGGACAGTAGAAGCTGAGGATTCTGCAGGAACGGCAAGGGTTAGAAACTTCCCCTTTGGAGGATGGGTGCCGCACGCCGTGGGGAGTTGTGTAGAAGTGTTTTCCTGAAGAAAGACCGCCAACAAGCCTTGCTAGCTGCAAATCTTGCAGTTAGGGTTTTTGGATGCTGCTGTGGCCCAGGAGGGAACCAGGATGTCGCCAATTGCGTCAGGGGACAGAGGGGGTGTCCAGCAGGATAAGGAGCCCTCTCAAAAGCAGGCAGCACCCGCAGAAGTGCCAGAACAGGCACTACGAAGAGGAGTGAAACGGTGCTCACCCGAAGTTGCACAAAGGAGTCCCACGCCGCCGGAAGACAACTTAGGAGGTCGTGCAATGCAGGTTAGAGTGCCGTGGACCCAGGCTTGGCTGAGCACAAAGGATTTCCGCCGGAAGTGCACAGAGGCCGGAGTAGCTGCAAAAGATGTGGTTCCCAGCAATGCAGTCTGGCATGGGGAGGCAAGGACTTACCTCCACCAAACTTGGACTGAAGAGTCACTGGACAGAGTTGCTGGATTCAAGGGACCTCGCTTGTCATGCTGAGAGGAGACCCAGGGGACCGGTAATGCATTTCTTTGGTGCCTGCGGTAGCAGGGGGAAGATTCCGTCGACCCACGGGAGATTTCTTCGGAGCTTCTAGTGCAGAGAGGAGGCAGACTACCCCCACAGCATGCACCACCAGGAAAACAGTCGAGAAGGCGGCAGGATCAGCGTTTCAAGGTCGCAGTAGTCGTCTTTGCTACTTTGTTGCAGTTTTGCAGGCTTCCAGCGCAGTCAGCAGTCGATTCCGTGGCAGAAGGTGAAGAGAGAGATGCAGAGGAACTCTGATGAGCTCTTGAATTCGTTATCTAAGGAATTCCCCAAAGCAGAGACCCTAAATAGCCAGAAAAGAGAGTTTGGCTACTTAGGAGAGAGGATAGGCTAGCAACACCTGAAGGAGCCTATCAGAAGGAGTCTCTGACGTCACCTGCTGGCCCTGGCCACTCAGAGCAGTCCAGTGTGCCAGCAGCACCTCTGTTTCCAAGATGGCAGAGGTCTGGAGCACACTGGAGGAGCTCTGGGCACCTCCCAGGGGAGGTGCAGGTCAGGGGAGTGGTCACTCCCCTTTCCTTTGTCCAGTTTCGCGCCAGAGCAGGGCTGAGGGGTCCCTGAACCGGTGTAGACTGGTTTATGCAGAAATGGGCACCATCTGTGCCCATGAAAGCATTTCCAGAGGCTGGGGGAGGCTACTCCTCCCCTGCCTTAACACCTTTTTCCAAAGGGAGAGGGTGTAACACCCTCTCTCTGAGGAAGTCCTTTGTTCTGCCTTCCTGGGCCAAGCCTGGCTGGACCACTGGAGGGCAGAAACCTGTCTGAGGGGTTGGCAGCAGCAGCAGCTGCAGTGAAACCCCTTAAAAGGCAGTTTGGCAGTACCTGGGTCTGTGCTACAGACCCGTGGGATCATGGGATTGTGCCACCAATGCCAGGATGGCATAGAGGGGGCAATTCCATGATCTTAGACATGTTACATGGCCATATTCGGAGTTACCATTGTTAATCTACACATAGGTAGTGACCTATGTGTAGTGCTCGCGTGTAATGGTGTCCCCGCACTCACAAAGTCCGGGGAATTTGCCCTGAACAATGTGGGGGCACCTTGGCTAGTGCCAGGGTGCCCACACACTAAGTAACTTTGCACCTAACCTTTACCAGGTAAAGGTTAGACATATAGGTGACTTATAAGTTACTTAAGTACAGTGGTAAATGGCTGTGAAATAACGTGGACGTTATTTCACTCAGGCTGCAGTGGCAGGCCTGTGTAAGAATTGTCAGAGCTCCCTATGGGTGGCAAAAGAAATGCTGCAGCCCATAGGGATCTCCTGGAACCCCAATACCCTGGGTACCTCAGTACCATATACTAGGGAATTATAAGGGTGTTCCAGTATGCCAATGTGAATTGGTGAAATTGGTCACTAGCCTGTTAGTGACAATTTGGAAAGAAATGAGAGAGCATAACCACTGAGGTTCTGGTTAGCAGAGCCTCAGTGAGACAGTTAGTCATAACATAGGTAACACATGCGGGGCACACTTATGAGCACTGGGGCCCTGGCTGGCAGGGTCCCAGTGACACATACAACTAAAACAACATATATACAGTGAAAAATGGGGGTAACATGCCAGGCAAGATGGTACTTTCCTACAGTCAGTTCAAACCTGCCAAAATCAACATGTGAATATGGCTATAAAAAGAGAAAAACATGCAGAATTTAGGGGGTCATTCTGACCCTGGCGGTCATGGACTGCCAGGGCCAACGACCGCGGAAGCACCGCCAACAGGCTGGCGGTGCTTCAGGGGCAATTCTGACCGCGGCGGTAAAGCCGCGGTCAGAAAAGGGAAACCAGCGGTTTCCCGCTGGTTTTCCCCGGCCCCAGGGAATCCTCCACGGCGGCGCTGCAAGCAGCGCCGCCATGGGGATTCCGACCCCCTTCCCGCCACCCTGTACCTGGCGGTTTTTACCGCCAGGAACAGAATGGCTGGAACGGGTGTCGTGGGGCCCCTGGGGGCCCCTGCAGTGCCCATGCCATTGGCATGGGCACTGCAGGGGCCCCCTAACAGGGCCCCATTATGATTTTCAGTGTCTGCACAGCAGACACTGAAAATCGCGACGGGTGCCACTGCACCCGTCACACCATCCCAACTCCACCGGCTCCATTCGGAGCCGGCTTCATTGTTGAGGGTGGTTTCCCGCTGGCCGGCGGGCGGCCTTTTGGCGGTCGCCCGCCGGCCCAGCGGGAAAGCCAGAATGACCGCCTTCATACGGCGGTAACAGCATGGCGGTCAGCGACCGCCGTCCGCCGTGGTCAGAATGACTGCCTTAGTGTGTTAAAGTGCAATTCTGCATGTTAGGCCTCATTTTGAAGCTAAGAACTCAGAATGGGAGTTATTTGCTACATCCTGTAAATACATCAACCCTCTGTAAGTACATCATCTTGGGAGTGGTATTTACCACATGGATGCATTGCGCCACTTTGTAAATGTGGCGTGAGGATTTTGGCCTCATTGGGCCACATGAGCGCCAAAATAAATAATGCTAATGTGGCACAAGGTGGCACTAGGGGCTTATAAATATGCCCCACAGTCCTTACTCTTATGGTGCAAGCAATACATCCAGAACCATTAAAGGGGCAATCTGGAGAGGGGGAGAGATGAGGAGGGGAAGATGCATCACTCAGGAAACGATGAAAGGACGGGGATCCCATATCAGTAGCTCCTACTGACATCCCTGGGGGGGCGCGATCAAAGCGTGGTATGCAGGAAAGAGACGGGTAATCTGCAGCACAGGGGAGGGTGTTGCACTCAAATACAGCTCCAAGGGGGACCAGATGACTTTGGAACGTGATCGCACCAGCATCAGTTGCCAATAAGAGGTAAGTTCAGCCTGGCAATGCGCCACATCTTTGAGCCAATCAGCCAGTTGTGGGCATGGGCAGCGACCCCAGTGCATTGCCGTTTAGCAAGCAGAAGTAAGAGGGCACAAAGCGCAGTCGCTAGTTAGGCGAAAATGCTTGGGATTGGGTGCAGCAGAATCACCACTGTTACTCTGAAATGAGAACCTCCAGGGCATCAGCCCATGCCCATCGAGCAACAGTGACACCCACTGGCTCGGTCTCCTGCTTGTCAGAATGTAACCTGGAAATTAGCCTGTGCAGGAAGGGATTCGCGAGGATGGGCTCTAGGAGCTGGAATGCAGGGTTCACAGCAGGAAGTCAACTTCAGAGCGCACAAATAGCCGCCCGCAGCTAGCAGTATGTAACCATGTCCAGCTGTGTGATGTTCTGGCCCTGCAATGCCTCTTGTGATGCAAAGAAAGAGCTGGTGGGATAAGTTTCTCCAATGGTAGTGAGCCGCAGTTTATGAAATATATTATTTGTGCCAGCGTCCAGAGGCAGGCAGGATAGCCTATCAAGGAGATTGAGGGGCATACAGGATGGCCAGGGGAGCTCTTCTCTGCAGTTCATGCCATGCCCGAACCGTGCACCCAACTGTGTTAAATGTTGTCCTTTAATTCCGTGGGGTTTGATATAGTGCCATCCTGAGGGGGCGCAGGGCACCACTGTCATATTCGGTGGCTGTGTGTGCTAGGAATTGTATTGGGTATAGCTAGCAAAACACGAACTGCACCTGCACACTATAGTAATAGAGGTCCATGTCTATCACCCCCAGTCCACCCTGTTCAAAAGGAAGAGTGAGAACCTCCCAAGCAATCCTGGGTTTTTCCACAGCCCACAATTGCACGACCAGGTGTGATCGAAGTTGTCTCTAAAAGTGCAGCAGGAGTGGCAGTGGGAGTTTAAAGAACAGATAGAGGAATTTGGGCAAGACCACCATCTTCTCCAAGTCTAAACTACCAGACATAGAGAGTGGTAGTTCTGTCCAGTCATTTACCCACTGAGCCAGCCAGTCCACCAGAAGGCCATATTTGGACTTCCAAATGCCATTAGTGTCCCGACTCATCCAGACCCGGAGGTACCTCATAGGTTCAGTCGCCCATTGCAATGGGAATTTTGAGGTAAAGTCTTTGGTTTCCGAGGGGGCGTGTCCACGATGGCGACCGGAGCGGTTGTGTAATTCACAGCTCCGCTCCCTGTCACCTGTTTATCCTGACTCCAGGCTCCCCCCACCCTCCCGGCGGGCCGCCGCTTGCCCCACCACCCGAGAAGAGCCCCGCGAGAGAGTCACCTAGATCCAAGTGAGGCCGCTCCGATCCGAGCGCATTTTAAGTTCGCCGCAGGCGGTGTGCGCTCTGCGGCTCATGCTCCCTGGTGGGGCCCAAGGCCCGCCCTGTGACTGAGGCGCGCTCGGCCCCGAAATTTGAAGGATCCCCTTGGGCGACTCTTGCATCCGCACCACCTGAGCCCACATGCTCTGTGGGGCCGCAGCCTACCTCCGGCCCGGAAAGACTGGGAAAACACTCCCACTGCAGCAAGGTGCCTCTGGTGCGCACTGCGAATGACGCGTGCGGTCTGAGGGGCCCAGACCAACTCTGCCTCTCCACAAGCAAGCCTTCAAACACATGCTTCAGGAAGATAGCACTCGCATGGATGCCCGATCGGAAGCTTTCGACGCGCAACCCCAGCGGTGACTTCCTCCTTGGCAGGGAGTACATGGTTCACCCCAGGGGGCCTTCCGCCTTCTCCCCCCGCAGGCCACCAAGCACATCTATCCAGCCCCCTGTGGCGTGGAACACTGTGATTATCGCCTGGACACTGGGATTCAAGCCTAGGGCTTGTGCATGGACAAGGTGGGGGAATCAGTGGCACTTATCGAGCCATGGCTTACCCTGCATGCACACTGGGGTCCCTCGTCGCTATTGCGCCCACGCACAAACCTCTGCTGCCCTTGCTCCTAAAGTCTACGCCTCTTACGAAGCCAGCCACACACTGGAGATATTGGCCCTCTTCCTGCGCTAGCAACATCGTTGTCCCAAGCCTGCCATATTTAATTCGACTGGATCACCTCCTGCCACCTTCGGGGCCCAACGAACCAGCGGACCCATACGGACAACTTGACCAGTAGGACACTCAATCCTCCTGTCATCATCCTGCTCCTTCTCCTCGTCACACCACAGGGGTCGGCACCTGCTCCCGACTTGTTCATCCTACTAACTCGCAGTACCAGTCTACAGCACCAATTTCCCTTCAATTACCCGGCACTGCATACGCCTTGCCCCCTGTCGGCTCACTGGCCACACTCGTCAGAAACGCACAGAACGTGCACTGCACAGTTTGAGCGCCCCGGACCTGTTTTACACTGACATCTGGATACCCGGATGGGCAAGACGCAACCCGCTAAGACACCAGCGCCACCCGCGGATATGCCGGGAATGTCACCTGGGGGCTTCGGATTCGACGGCTCGAGCGCTGAGCCAGTTTGAGTCAACCCTACAGGGCCATACAACGCAGTTCGAGAGGGTGCTACAATCCATTATAGACACCAAAAGTCCTCTCTAAACGAAGATCAACACCGTTGCTTAGCTGTCAACCTACTACGAACAGATCACCGGGCACTGGCAGAGAGAGTCGTGGAGACAGAGGGTAACATAGCACAGCTGACCCCCAGACGTGAAATCCCTTCGGGAGCAAATGACCCACTTATCCACAGAGGTGGACGAACTCAGGTGCAGAGGCGAGGATGCGGGGGCAGGTCAAGGCGCAGCAATATACGCCTGGTGGGCTTCCCTGAGAGAGCCGAGGGCCCCATCGCCGAAATATTTCTGGAAGGCTGGCTTATGGACACCATCCTAAGAACATTGTGCCAAAATTCTTCCTGATTGAACGGGCACATAGAGTCCCGGGCAGACCTCCACCACCGGGAGCCCATCCCTGCCCATTGGTCACCCGTTTCCTTAACTAATGAGACAGACACCTAGTGCTTCAGCTTTTCCGCAAAGAGGGTACGCCAAAAATACGAGAACGCAACAATCACCACCTATCCGGATTTCACTGCCAAAGTCCAAAAACGCAGCCTCCGCAACTCCTTCTACTCTGCAAAACAATGCCTCAGCGAGCACAACATTAAATATGCCCTACTCTTCTCTGCGAAACTACCAATACAGGATGGCTCCACAGTGCATGTTTTCACTTCCTCAGAGGAAGTCTGGACCTGGCTACATGCAAAGGGGCTGGACCAGCCCACTCAACAGGGGGGCCCGGAAGGGTCCTGGGCACCCCAAGAAAAGGGAAGTGAGATCGCCGAGCCCGATCGGGCACCAAGCCTACCAATGCACAATCGGTGGAGGAGCGCACGCGCCTATTGCGAAGCCACGCAGTTTGCCTCCAACGCTTACTCGCCCCTAAGTGCATTGCCGGACACTGACGTCGAATCCACCTGGGCCGACTCCTCGGACGCTGGGGACTCCCACCAGGGCCCGTTGCTCACTCCACGGTCTGCAGATGACATCTGACTCGCAGGTCCCGCGCTGCCACTTCCTTCACAGGAGATAAAACCCCAAGACACTCCCTCATCACTCTGTCCTACTTCATTTGCTCTGAGACACATCGGACCAACGCGCAACTCCCTGGGAATGCGGATCACATACCTGCAACGACTAGTGCGGGATCCGAGGTGGTGGTGGCCTGATTGGGTGCCTAGGTGGCCGGGGGCCAGTACTCCGTGGTCTGTGACTCTAGCACTGCGCCCCGCATCATATGGAACAGTTTCCTTTCTTGTGGGCCTACGGGCCTCATTTTTTGTTTACGCAAAGTTATTATGTATTGAATTACATTTCCTTCCCCACTTTTTTGGGGTTTTCCCTATTCTATGTTCTTATTGGTTTTCCCTGTCGATGCCTCGTCTGGAGAATGGGAGGGGTACAGTGGGTTCCCTCGCGGCGCCCGCTTTGTAAATTATGCTCGGGGGAGGACACCAGAGGGTATCCCACAAGCAATGAGGGTGCAGCGCTGGGGTACCACCTTGCGCTCAAACATAATAACCTAGCTATGATTACACAACCTCAGTCACACACCCCACGCTATAGCGTAATCACATGGAACGTTCGGGTTTGTCCAATCCTCGCAGGCGACAGTGCATATACAGCTTCATAAGGAGACACCTTGTCCACATAGCAATGCTACAGGAAATTTACTTGACTGCAACCACGATAGAGAGGGTGCGCACCAACTGGAAGGGACAACTCGTGGGCACTGTCACCTCATCCTTTGCTCGAGGAGTGGCTATCTGGATAGCACCAAATGTCCCGTACACGATCGCTCATACCCGACTCGATCCTGATGGCCGCTATGTACTGACAGAGGGTTGCCTAGACGGTAAACCGCTGACTCTTGTAGCCCTTTATGCACCCAACACCTCCCAAAAGAGCTTTCTACAGGCAGTGTCCGCTGGCTTGCTCCGACACCCCACAGTGGAGAGCATCTGGGGCGGAGACTTTTGATAGTGTCCCCGATATTCACCTTGACCGCTCTTCTCCTCCCCTGCCCTATGCCCCGAGCAGGCAGGTTTAACTGGAGCTTGACACATGGAGCGTAAAAAATGGCCTAAACGACGTCTGGCGCCTGCGACACCCGACAGACCTATCGGTGGCTCTGGACTGGGGCCGCCCAGGGACCCGGATACTAACATGACGCCAGCAACCGGAGGCCCTGACGGATCCCCTCTTTCAGGCGGACCTAGCGCAATGCCTGACCACTTATTTCACACAAAACCTAAACACGACCACACATAGGGCTACTGAGTGGGATGCACATAAGGTGGTGATACGGGGACACTGCATGACAGCTCTCTATGGGGTCCGCAGGGTACTAGCCAGGGAACTTTCGCAGTTAGAGTCCAAACTAGGCACTGAAGAGATTGCTGTTGCCAGAGGCGAGAAAGCGGCGGACACACTCATATCCATACGGGCAGACAGGGAGATAGATTGTGCAAACATGATCACCGTCATTACACTACACGCCAGTACCCTGAGGGTGACAGACCAGGCCGCCTGTTGACATGGCTGGCTCATGACAATCCCCAGTTGTAGGAAGTTGGCTCTGTATATATTATTTCAAAGTAAGAAATAGTGTGCACAGAGACCAAGGGTTCCCCTTAGAGGCAAGATAGTGGCAAAAAGAGATAATTCTAATGCTCTATTTTGTGGCAGTGTGGTTGAGCAGTAGGCTTATCAGAGGGTAGTGTTAAGCATTTGTTGTACACACACCGGCAATAAATGAGGAACACAGACTCAAAGACTTACTCCAGACCAATAGGTTTTTATATAGAAAAATACCTTTTCTTAGTTTATTTTAAGAACCACAGGTTCACGATTTACAAGTAATACTTCAAATGAAAGGTATTTCCCTCAGGTATTCTAGGAACTTTGAATAATCACAACAGCATGTACCGTTTTGGCAAAAATGGCAATAAGCTATTTCAAAAGTGGACACAGTGCAAAAATCAACAGTTAGTGGGGGAGGTAAGTAATTGCTAAGTTCACAGGTAAGTAAAACACTTACAGGGTTCAAGGTTGGGTCCAAGGTAGCCCACCGTTGGGGGTTCAAGGCAACCCCAAAGTTACCACACCAGCAGCTCAAGGCCGGTCAGGTACAGAGGTCAAATAGGTGCTCAAAACACATAAGCTTCAATGGAGAACATGGGTGCCCCGATTCCAGTCTGCCAGCAGGTAACTACCCGTGTCCTTGGAGGGCAGACCAGGGGGGTTTGTAGGGCACTGGGGGGGGGGGGGGGGGGGGACAAGCAGGCACAGAAAGTACACCCTCAGCGGCACAGGGGCAGCCGGGTGCAGAGTGCAAACAGGCTTCGGGTTTTGTATTTAAAGCAATGGGGAGACCCGGGGGTCTCTTCAACGATGTAGGCAGGCACAGAGGGGGCTCCTCGAGGTAGCCACCACCTGGGCTAGGCAGAGGGTCGCCTGGGGGTCGCTCCTGTACTGGAGTTAGGTTCCTTCCGGTCCAGGGGGCAGCGGGTGCAGTGTTGGTTCCAGGCGTCGGGTCCCTTGTTACAGGCTGTCGCGGTCAGGGGGAGTGTAGGAAAGTACCATCTTGCCTGGCATGTTACCCCCATATTTCACTGTATATATGTTGTTTTAGTTGTATGTGTCACTGGGACCCTGCCAGCCAGGGCCCCAGTGCTCATAAGTGTGCCCTGTATGTGTTACCTGTGTTATGACTAACTGTCTCACTGAGGCTCTGCTATCCAGAACCTCAGTGGTTATGCTCTCTCATTCTCTTTCCAAATTGTCACTATTAGGCTAGTGACCAATTTCACCAATTTACATTGGCATACTGGAACACCCTTATAATTCCCTAGTATATGGTACTGAGGTACCCAGGGTATTGGGGTTCCAGGAGATCCCTATGGGCTGCAGAATTTCTTGTTCCACCCATAGGGAGATCTGACAATTCTTACACAGGCCTGCTAGTGCAGCCTGAGTGAAATAACGTCCACGTTATTTCACAGCCATTTACCACTGCACTTAAGTAACTTATAAGTCACCTATATGTCTAACCTTTACCTGGTAAAGGTTGGGTGCTAAGCTACTTAGTGTGTGGGCACCCTGGCACTAGCCAAGGTGCCCCCACATTGTTCAGGGCAAATTCCCCAGACTTTGTGAGTGCGGGGACACCATTACACAGGTGCACTATACATATGTCACGACATATGTATAGCGTCACAATGGTAACTCCGAACATGGCCATGTAACATGTCTAAGATCATGGAATTGTCACCCCAATGCCATCCTGGCAATGGGGAGACAATTCCATGATCCCCCGAGTCTCTAGCACAGACCCGGGTACCGCCAAACTGCCTTTCCCGGGGTTTCACTGCAGCTTCTGCTGCTGCCAACCCCTCAGACAGGTTTCTGCCCTCCTGGGGTCCAGCCAGGCTTGGCCCAGGAAGGCAGAACAAAGGACTTCCTCAGAGAGAGGGTGTTACACCCTCTCCCTTTGGAAAAAGGTGTTAGGGCTTGGGAGGAGTAGCCTCCCCCAGCCTCTGGAAATGCTTTCATGCGAACAGATGGTGCCCATTTCTGCATAAGCCAGTCTACACCGGTTCAGGGATCCCCCAGCCCTGCTCTGGCGTGAAACTGGACAAAGGGAAGGGGAGTGACCACTCCCCTGATGTGCACCTCCCCTGGGAGGTGCCCAGAGCTCCTCCAGTGTGCTCCAGACCTCTGCCATCTTGGAAACAGAGGTGCTGCTGGCACACTGGACTGCTCTGAGTGGCCAGTGCCAACAGGTGACGTCAGAGACTCCTTCTGATAGGCTCCTCCAGGTGTTGCTAGCCTATCCTCTCTCCTAGGTAGCCAAACCTCCTTTTCTGACTATTTAGGGTCTCTGCTTTGGGGAATTCTTTAGTTAACGAATGCAAGAGCTCATCAGAGTTCCTCTGCATCTCTCTCTTCACTTCTGCCAAGGAATATACTGCTGACCGCGTTGGAAGCCTGCAAAACCAACAAAGTAGCAAAGACGACTACTGCGACCTTGTAACGCAGATCCTGACGCCTTCTCGACTATTTTCCTGGTGGTGCATGCTGTGGGGGTAGTCTGCCTCCTCTCTGCACTAGAAGCTCCGAAGAAATCTCCCGTGGGTCGACCGAATCTTCGACCTGCAACCGCAGGCACCAAAGAACTGCATCACTGGTCCTCTGGGTCTCCTCTCAGCACAACGAGCGAGGTCCCTTGAACTCAGCAACTCTGTCCAAGTGACTCCCACAGTCCAGTGACTCTTCAGTCCAAGTTTGGTGGAGGTAAGTCCTTGCCTCCCCACGCTAGACTGCATTGCTGGGAACGGCGTGTTTTGCAGCTACTCCGGCTCCTGTGCACTCTTCCAGGATTTCCTTTGTGCACATCCAAGCCTGGGTCCCCGGCACTCTAACCTGCATTGCACGACCTCCTGAGTTGTCCTCCGGCTTCGTGGGACCCTCTTGTGCAACTTCGGGTGAGCTCCAGTTCACTCAACTTCGTAGTGCCTGTTCCGGCACTTCTCCAGGTGCTGCTTGCTTCTGAGTGGGCTCTTTGTCTTGCTGGACACCTCTTCTGTCTCCTCACGCAATTGGCGACATCCTGGTCCCTCCTGGGCCACAGCAGCATCCAAAAACCTTAACCGCGACCCTTGCAGCTAGCAAGGCTTGTTTGTGGTCTTTCTGCATGGAAACACCTCTGCACAACTCTTCACGACGTGGGACATCCATCCTCCAAAGGGGAAGTTTCTAGCCCTTGTCGTTCTTGCAGAATCCACAGCTTCTACTATCCAGTGGCAGCTTCTTTGCACCCACAGCTGGCATTTCCTGGGCATCTGCCCACTCCCGACTTGATCGTGACTCTTGGACTGGGTCCCCTTGTTCCACAGGTACTCTCGTCAGGAAATCCATCGTTGTTGCATTGCTGGTGTTGGTCTTCCTTGCAGAATTCCCCTATCACTACTTCTGTGCTCTTTGGGGAACTTAGGTGCACTTTGCACCCACTTTTCAGGGTCTTGGGGTGGGCTATTTTTCTAACCCTCACTGTTTTCTTACAGTTCCAGCGACCCTCTACAAGGTCACATAGGTTTGGGGTCCATTCGTGGTTCGCATTCCACTTCTAGAGTATATGGTTTGTGTTGCCCCTATCCCTATGTGCCCCCATTGCATTCTATTGTGACTATACATTGTTTGCACTGTTTTCTATTGCTATTACTGCATATTTTGGTATTGTTTACATATATCTTGTGTATATTTGCTATCCTCATACTGAGGGTACTCACTGAGATACTTTGGCATATTGTCATAAAAATAAAGTACCTTTATTTTTAGTATATCTGTGTATTGTGTTTTCTTATGATATTGTGCAAGTGACACTAGTGGTACTGTAGGAGCTTCACTCGTCTCCTAGTTCAGCCTAAGCTGCTCTGCTAAGCTATCTTTTCTACCAGCCTATGCTGCTAGACACCCCTCTACACTAATAAGGGATACCTGGCCCTGGTGCAAGGTGTAAGTACCTCTTGGTACCCCCTACAAGCCAGTCCAGCCTCCTACAGGGAGCCTCTGGATTTCCTCTGCAGGTGTTGTTGTGGGGGCTTGGGGGGGTCAACTCTGGCTACTCACAGGCTCACAGTCTCCGGGGAGTCATCCCTGTAGTGTTAGTTTTCCGCAGGTCGAGCCGGAGGCGTCGGGTGCAGAGTAGAAAGTCTCACGCTTCTGGCGGGAAACGTGCAGTCTTTGAAAGTTGTTTCTTTGTTGCAAGAAAGTTGCAGATGGCTAAACAGAGACGCTGTTCACTGGAGTTACTTGGTCCTTGGGTGCAGGGCAGTCCTCTGAGGCTTCTGGTCCCTGTTGGAGGCGTCGCTGTTGCAATTTTCTTCGAAGTTGGGAGACAGGTCGGTAGGGCTGGGGCCAAAGCAGTTGTCATCTCCGTCTTCACTGCAGGGCTTCAGGTCAGCAGTCCTTCTTCTTCTTTAGGTTGCAGGAATCTAGTTTCCTAGGTTCTGGGGAGCCCCTAAATACTGAATTTAGGGGTGTGTTTAGGTCTGGGAGGGCAGTAGCCAATGGCTACTGTCCTTGAGGGTAGCTACACACTCTTTGTGTCTCCTCCCTGTGGGGAGGGGGGCACATCCCTAATCCTATTGGGGGAATCCTCCATCCACAAGATGGAGGATTTCTAAAAGTAAGAGTCACCTCAGCTCAGGACACCTTAGGGGCTGTCCTGACTGGGGGGTGACTCCTCCTTGTTTTTCTCAATATCTCCTCCAGCCTTGCCACCAAAAGTGGGGGCATTGGCCGGAGGGACGGGCATCTCCACTAGCTGGTATGCCCTGGGGTGCTGTAACAAAAGGGGTGAGCATTTGAGGCTCACCACCAGGTGTTACAGTTCCTGCAGGGGGAGGTGACAAGCACCTCCACCCAGTACAGGCTTTGTTCCTGGCCACAGAGTGACAAAGGCACTCTCCCCATGTGGCCTGCAACATGTCTGGTGTGTGGCAGGCTGGCAAAAACTAGTCAGTCCACACTGGAAGTCGGCTATGTTTTCAGGGGGCATCTCTAAGATGCCCTCTGGGTGTATGTAGGAGGCTGGACTGGCTTGTAGTGAGTACCAAGGGGTACTTGCACCTTGCACCAGGCCCAGTTATCCCTTATTAGTGTATAGGGTGTCTAGCAGCATAGGCTGATAGATAATGGTAGCTTAGCAGAGCAGCTTAGGCTGAACTAGGAGACGTGTGAAGCTACTACAGTACCACTTAGTGTCATATGCACAATATCATAAGAAAACACAATACACAGTTATACTAAAAATAAAGGTACTTTATTTTTATGACAATATGCCAAAGTATCTTAGAGTGTACCCTCAGTAAGAGGATAGGAAATATACACAAGATATATATACACAATAGCAAAAATATGCAGTATAGCCTTAGAAAACAGTGCAAACAATGTATAGTTACAATAGGATGCAATGGGGAAACATAGGGATAGGGGCAACACAAACCATATACTCCAAAAGTGGAATGCGAACCACGAATGGACCCCAAACCTATGTGACCTTGTAGAGGGTCGCTGGGACTATTAGAAAATAGTGAGAGTTAGAAAAATAACCCTCCCCAAGACCCTGTAAAGTGAGTGCAAAGTGCACTGAAGTTCCCCTAAGGACAAAAGAGTCGTGTTAGAGGAATAATGCAGGAAAGACACAAACCAGCAATGCAACAACTGTGGATTTCCAATCTAGGGTACCTGTGGAACAAGGGGACCAAGTCCAAAAGTCACAAGCAAGTCGGAGATGGGCAGATGCCCAGGAAATGCCAGCTGCGGGTGCAAAGAAGCTTCGACTGGACAGAAGAAGCTGAGGTTTCTGCAGGAACGAAAAGGGCTAGAGACTTCCCCTTTGGTGGACGGATCCCTCTCGCCTTTGAGAGTCGTGCAGAAGTGTTTTCCCGCCGGAAGGACGCCAACAAGCCTTGCTACACGCAAATCATGTGTTTGGCGTTTTTGGACGCTGCTGGGGCCCAGGAGGGACCAGGAGGTCGCAAATTGGACCTGCAGAGAGAGGGGACGTCGAGCAAGACAAAGAGCCCTCACTGAAGCAGGTAGCACCCGGAGAAGTGCCAGAAACAGGCACTACAAGGATGCGTGAAACGGTGCTCGCCGAAGTTGCACAAAGGAGTCCCACGTCGCCGGAGACCAACTTAGAAAGTCGTGCAATGCAGGTTAGAGTGCCGTGGACCCAGGCTTGGCTGTGCATGAAGGATTTCCGCCGGAAGTGCACAGGGGCCGGAGTAGCTGCAAAGTCGCGGTTCCCAGCAATGCAGCCCAGCGAGGTGAGGCAAGGACTTACCTCCACCAAACTTGGGCTGAAGAGTCACTGGACTGTGGGGGTCACTTGGACAGCGTCGCTGGATTCGAGGGACCTCGCTCGTCGTGCTGAGAGGAGACCCAAGGGACCGGTAATGCAGCTTTTTGGTGCCTGCGGTTGCAGGGGGAAGATTCCGTCGACCCACGGGAGATTTCTTCGGAGCTTCTGGTGCAGAGAGGAGGCAGGCTACCCCCACAGCATGCACAAGCAGGAAAACAGTCGAGAAGGCGGCAGGATCAGCGTTACAGAGTTGCAGTAGTCGTCTTTGCTACTATGTTGCAGATTTGCAGGCTTCCAGCGCGGTCAGCGGTCGATTCCTTATCAGAAGGTGAAGAGAGAGATGCAGAGGAACTCGGCTGAGCTCATGCATTCGTTATCTAAAGTTTCCCCAGAGACAGAGACCCTAAATAGCCAGAAAAGAGGGTTTGGCTACCTAGGAGAGAGGAAAGGCTACTAACACCTGAAGGAGCCTATCAGCAGGAGTCTCTGACGTCACCTGGTGGCACTGGCCACTCAGAGCAGTCCAGTGTGCCAGCAGCACCTCTGTTTCCAAGATGCAGAGGTCTGGAGCACACTGGAGGAGCTCTGGACACCTCCCAGGGGAGGTGCAGGTCAGGGGAGTGGTCACTCCCCTTTCCTTTGTCCAGTTTCGCGCCAGAGCAGGGGCTAAGGGGTCCCTGAACCGGTGTAGACTGGCTTATGCAGAATTGGGCACATCTGTGCCCAACAAAGCATTTCCAGAGGCTGGGGGAGGCTACTCCTCCCCTGCCTTCACACCATTTTCCAAAGGGAGAGGGTGTCACACCCTCTCTCAGAGGAAGTTCTTTGTTCTGCCATCCTGGGCCAGGCCTGGCTGGACCCCAGGAGGGCAGCTGCCTGTCTGAGGGGTTGGCAGCAGCAGCAGCTATAGAGAAACCCCAGGAAGGGCAGTCTGGCAGTACCAGGGTCTGTGCTACAGACCACTGGGATCATGGAATTGTACCAACAATGCCAGGATGGCATAGAGGGGGCAATTCCATGATCATAGACATGTTACATGGCCATATTCGGAGTTACCATGGTGAAGCTACATATAGGTAGTGACCTATATGTAGTGCACGCGTGTAATGGTGTCCCCGCACTCACAAAGTTCAGTGAATTGGCTCTGAACAATGTGGGGGCACCTTGGCTAGTGCCAGGGTGCCCTCACACTAAGTAACTTTGCACCTGACCTTTACCAGGTAAAGGTTAGACATATAGGTGACTTATAAGTTACTTAAGTGCAGTGTAAAATGGCTGTGAAATAACGTGGACGTTATTTCACTCAAGCTGCAGTGGCAGGCCTGTGTAAGATTTGTCAGAGCTCCCTATGGGTGGCAAAAGAAATGCTGCAGCCCATAGGGATCTCCTGGAACCCCAATACCCTGGGTACCTCAGTACCATATACTAGGGAATTATAAGGGTGTTCCAGTAAGCCAATGTAAATTGGTAAAAATGGTCACTAGCCTGTTAGTGACAATTTGGAAAGAAATGAGAGAGCATAACCACTGAGGTTCTGGTTAGCAGAGCCTCAGTGAGACAGTTAGGCACCACACAGGGAACATATACATGCACACCTATGAGCACTGGGGCCCTGTGTGACAGGGTCCCAGTGACACATACATATAGGCCACAAACTTATGAGCACTGGGGTCCTGACCAGCAGGATCCCAGTGACACATAACAAACATACTGAAAACATAGTGTTTTCACTATGAGCACTGAGGCCTGGCTATCAGGATCCCAGTGAGACAGTGAAAACAGTGACAAACACCCTGAGATACACTCACAAACAGGCCAAAAGTGGGGGTAACAAGGCTAGAAAGAGGCTACCTTCTCACAGTGTATTTTACAATAAATTGTACACTGGCATCAGTGTGCATTTATTGTGCTGAGAAGTTTGATACCAAACTTCACAGTTTCAGTGTAGCCATTATGGTGCTGTGGAGTTCGTGTTTGACAGACTCCCAGACCATATAATCTCATGGCTACGCTGCACTCACAATGTCTAAGATTTTGCTTAGACACTGTAGGGGCATAGTGATCATGCACATATTCCCTCATCTGTGGTATAGTGCACCCTGCCTTAGGGCTGTAAGGCCTGCTAGAGGGGTGACTTACCTTTGCCACAGGCAGTGTGAGGTAGGCATGGCACATTTTCTCCCCACCAGCACACACAAGCTGTGAAGCAGTGTGCATGTGCTGAGTGAGGGGTCCCCAGGGTGGCATAAGACATGCTGCAGCCCTTAGGGACCTTCCCTGGCATCAGGGCCCTTGGTACCAGGGGTACCAGTTACAAGGGACTTACCTGAGTGCCAGGGTTGTGCCATTTGTGGAGACAAAGGTACAGTTTAGGGAAAGAACACTGGTGCTGGGCTTGGTTAGCAGGGTCTAAGCACACTTTCAAATCATAACTTAGCATCAGCAAAGGCAGAAAGTCAGGGGGTAACCATGCCAAGGAGGCATTTCCTTACACTAGTCTTCGCCCATCAGCGCGATCCGCTTGGACTCAGGCGAACTAGTAAACACCCAAGGGGCAATCAACGAGGCCTTCTACACCTACTATAGTATACTGTACGCCCTCCCATCCCCCCAGGGGACCGCGTGACTGGTTTTTTAGACTCCCTACAGTTCCGCCGCATGCCTCCAGAACAGGCGGACACACTAAACGGGCCTATCAAGGTCGAGGAGATCTGCCTTGCGATACCTCAGTTGTCCAGGGGCAAGGCCTGAGGCTGGCCTGGCTTGTAGTGGGTACCAGAGGTACTTACACCTTGTGCCAGGTCCAGTTATCCCTTATTAGTGTAGAAGAGGTGTTTCTAGCAGCCTGGGCTGATAGAAGGTAGCTATGGCAAAGTAGCTTAGGCTGAACTAGGAGACATGTAAAGCTCCTACTATACCACTGGTGTTATATGCACAATATCATAAGAAAACACAATACACAGATATACTGAAAATAAAGGTACTTTATTTTTATGAAAATATGCCAAAAGTATCTCAGTGAGTACCCTCAGTATGAGGATGCCAAATATACACAAGATATGGAAATAGGTGTGAAGGGCTGGGGAGAAGCAGCCTCCCCCAGCCTTTGGAAATGCTTTGATGGGCACAGATGGTGCCCTCTCTGCATAAGCCAGTCTACACCGGTTCAGGGATCCCCTAGCCCTGCTCTGGCATGAAACTGGACAAAGGAAAGGGGAGGTGCCCAGAGCTCCTCCAGTGTGTCCCAGACCTCTGCCATCTTGGATACAGAGGTGTTGGGGCACAATGGACAACTCTGAAAGGCCAGTGCTAGCAGGTGACATCAGAGACCCCTCCTGATAGGTGCTTACCTTTCTCAGTAGCCAATCCAGGTCTCCTAGTTCAGCGTAAGCTGCTTTGCCATAGCTACCTTCTATCAGCCTAAGCTGCTAGAAACACCTCTTCTACACTAATAAGGGATAACTGGACCTGGCACAAGGTGTAAGTACCTCTGGTGCCCACTACAAGCCAGGCCAGCCTCCTACAGCAATATCTGTATATCTCTAGGAATAGAGTGGTCCTTCCTGTGGAAAGCACGAGGTGACAGTGTGATAATGCAATTGCAAGTATTTATCCCACTGCTGCACCACCAATGTAGGAGGCTGGCCTGGTTTGCAGTGGGTACCTAAGGTATTTACACCTTATACCAGGGCCAGTTATCCCTTAATAGTGAATTGTAGGCTGTGTCTAGAAGCCAGGCTCACTAGAGGTAGCTGTAGCTGAGCAGTCAAGGCTTATCTAGGAGACATGCAAAGCTCAAGCAATACCACTGTAGGCACACAGTACTCGCACACATGAAAAAAAATGCACAGAGTTACAAAAATAAAGGTACTTTATTTTGGTGACACAAATGCCAAAAATACCATAGAGACTATACTCCCTTAGGAGGTAGGTAGTACACAAATTATATACACTACTATGCAAAAACAGGTGTAAAACAGTTAGAAAACTGCAGATAGTGAAAATCACAATAGTCAGAAATGGGCCTATGGGGAACACGAACTATATACTAAAATAAAATATTGGAATGCAAATGTCTGTTTCCCACCTAGGCAAGTGTAGTGTGTAGAGGGTCTTTAGGAGTAGTAGAAACACCAAAAGTTAAGTACTAGAACCCTCCCCAGAGTCCAGGAAACTAGGAGTAAAGTACAGGAACTTCCCAAAACACACAGAAAGATAAAGAGAAAGAAGATTATGCAAGAACAGGCAGAGACTGCAAGACACCAACAGTGGATTCCTGGACCTGAAGCCTGTGAAAAAAGGGGGCCAAGTCCAAGAAGCACAGACGAGTCCAGGGAGAACAGGAGCCCCTGCTAACCCGTATGACGGTGCAAAAGAAGAACCACCGGAGAAGAAGAACAGTCAGTACTGCACCCAGAAGACAGATGCTGGTTCTGGTTGGTGCAGATGATGTCCCACGCCGGGTGGGGGATTGCAGCCTGGTTT
Source organism: Pleurodeles waltl (assembly GCF_031143425.1). Taxonomy (NCBI): domain Eukaryota; kingdom Metazoa; phylum Chordata; class Amphibia; order Caudata; family Salamandridae; genus Pleurodeles; species Pleurodeles waltl. Next base: position 1,174,477,392 of record NC_090439.1, read on the forward strand.
GTGTCGCTGGAGTCTGCCAACAAGCTTTGGCACACGCAAAGCTTGCAGTTAGGGGAAATTGGCGCTGTCTGGGACCAGGAGGGACCTGGTGGACTACCAGGTAGGGAAGTCAGAGGGGGCTCTCAGCAACTCAGAGAGCCAGAGAAGACCAGACAACAAGCACAGGAGTCCCACAGCATGGGGACAAAGGAGGTACAAAAGGATGCCCATGCATCACTACAACAAAGGATTCCACGCCGCTGGAGAACCACTCAGGAAGATGTGCGTTGCAGGATAGAGTGCTGGGGGGCTGGAGCTGCACGGTGCATGAAGAACTTTGTGGAAGGATGCCAACAAGCCTTGGCAACTGCAAAACGCAGAGTGCATGGGGGTACTGTCTTGCGTGGGGAGACAAGCTCTTACCTCCACCAAACTTGGACAGAAGGACATCAGGACCATCGGGACCACTTTACTCAACCACCTGTGATGCAGGATCAAGGCAACTCATGAGGAAAGGGGACCCACACCACCCATCGTCGATGCAGAGAGGTGCCTGCTGAAGCAGGAGAGTGACTCCTTCACTCCAAGGGAATTTCCTTCGTTCTTCTGGTGTAGGCTGAAGACAGGCTGTCCTCTGAGGATGCAAGACTGGGAAACAGTTGCAGTTGCTGGCAGAAGCTGAAGATACAATGTTGCAGAAGTCATCTTTGCTTCTTTGTTGCAGTTTGTAGAGATCCTGGAGGGTCCAGATGCATTTGTTTCAGTGAAAATGTGAAGTAGAGTATGCAGGGGATTCCTGCTGGAGTCTTGCATTCCGAATCTGAAGAACCACCCAAAGGAGAGACCCTAAATAGTCCTGAAAGGGGGATTGGTCACCTAACCAGATAAGGACCTATCAGGAGGGGTCTCTAAAGTCACCTGCTGGCACTGGCCAATCAGGTGCTCCCAGAGTGTCCCACCATCTTGGGATCCAAGATGGCAAAACCCAGGGACACTCTGGAGGATCTCTGGGCACCACCCCTGGGGTGGTGTTGGACAGGGGAGTGGTCACTCCCCTTTCCTTTGTCCAGTTTTGCACCAAAGCAGGGACTTGGGGGGCCTGAACTGGTATAGACTGGATTATGCAAGGATGGAACCAAATGTACCCTTCAAAGCATTTCCAGTGGCTTGGAAATGCTGCCCCTCCCAAGCCTGTAACACCTATTTCCAAAGGGAGAGGGTGTAACACCCCTCTCCAAAAGGAAATCCTTTGTTCTGCCTACCTGGACTTGAGCGACTCAAGCAACAGGAGGGCAGAAACCTGTCTGTGAGGTGGTAGCAGCTGGCGCTGCCTGGAAAACCTCAGAAGGCTGGAATGGCAATACTGGGGGTTCTCTAAGGAGCCCCCAAAGTGCATGGAATCAAACAACCAATGCTAGCAAAAGCACGGGGTATGATTTCTACATGTTTGATACCAAACATGCCTATGTTCAGAGTTACCATTATATAGCTGGAAATAGGTAGTGACCTATGTCCAGTACATACGTAAAATGGTTTCCCTGCACTCACAAAGTCTGGAAAATGGTCCTGGAGGTCATGGGGTACCTCTGCCAGTGCAGGGGTGCCCTCACACAGGTACTCTGTACCCTGCCCTCAGTGCTGGAGGGCCTGCTATAGGAGTGGCTCATAACTGACCTGGTGCAGTGTAAATGGCCGTGAACGGGTGTATGCACCTTTTCACGCACAGCGCAATGGCAGTCCTGAAGAAGCGTTTGCATGAGCTCCCTATTGGTGGCAAAAGAAATGCTGCAGCCCATAGGGATCCCCTGGAATCCCAATGTCCTGGGTACCCAGGTACTATTTACTAGGGACTTGTAAGGGCATCAGTATGCCAATTGTGGGTGAAATACTGGGTTACCAGTATGGAACAACCATAATTTAAGGGAGAGAGCATAACTACTGGGGTCTGATTACCACGTTCCCAGTAGACACAGTCAAACACACTGACAAATAGGCCAAAAGTGGGGGTAACCAAGCTAGAAAGAGGCTACTTTCCTACAGACAACATTGGGGATTTCTTATGACAGTCAATACACCATAAATTCCAACTAGAAGCTGGTAACTATATCAAGGTTTGTGTCTTTGGATTTGTAATAAAGAACCCTTTTAATCAGGAAGTCATTTTTTGATAACAATTTTAAATGTGCCTCTTTTAGAAAGTTAGCATTCTTCTGCCCTTAGCCCTTTTGTGCCTGCAGCTTGGCCAAGGTCACATGACTGGGTGTAACTGACAGTCAGACTTTGTGACTTCCTCTCTAACAGTCACACAATAGAGGGATGAGGTGTACCTGAATGGGTAATCGGCTGGCAGGGTGGGGGCAGAATTGAGTATAGCCCAACTTACCTCTGAATAGGCTGCACTCTGCCTTGATACAAAGGGCCTAAGGACCTCACATTGTTACTGGGGCCAGCTTGGAGCCAAGGCAGGGGAGGCAGGACATTCCATGCACTTCAAAGCTATTGTCTAGAAGCTTCTCCAACTTTCAATAACCAGTGCACCAGGGTATAAAAGTACAGCCTCAGACACCAACTCTTCAGTGCTTCTGGACCTGTGGCTACTCTGCTATGAAGAAGGACTGCCACTCTGCTGGGCTTCTGCTCTGAAAGACTTCTGATCTGCTGGATTGCTGCTCTGTTTGCCCAGCTGCTCTGGTACCATCTGGCTGGGGACAAGGACTGAATCTTCAACTGTCCCAGGACTTCCAGAGTGAGTCACAAGGACTAGTTTTATGGACTTCTGTGAAGAGCCACAGGGACACAAAAGGCTACCTCCATCTAGAACCTGCACCCTTGGCCCAGCCTGAGTAAGTCCTAAATTCCCAAGAGGTGGCCCCCCAGTCCTGGGCCAATGAAAGTGGTGCTAAAGGTGCCAAGATGCCAAAATTGGGGACTTTTTTGGCTAAAAACTGCTCTGAGAACCCAGTGGAGGTCCAGACTAACCTGCTTGCCTATCCGCCTGAGGAGCATCGCTGAATGGATTGGCTTTTTATCTTTTCCCACTATGTTCTTCTCTGCAGCCGCAAATCTGGTTCTTTCATAAAAGAGTATCCAACCTCATAAAATTGTCTTCAGCAACAACCCTTTGCCTCCTCCCACTGGAAAATTTTTACTTCCATTTCAGAGGCTAAGGATGAACATAGAAATCATCTCTGCGGCTTTCACCCCATGCTATCTGGTGATGACACTCCTTCAGACACTTCCTACACCCTTCCCTAGCTGGTCGGCTATATTTTTCCATTTGACCAGATCTTGCTCAACTAGAAATCCATGGTTGCTGCTTTGATCGTTTAAGTTCTAGTTGTTACTATAAACTTTAAAAAAACATAACTCAAGTTCTTCTAAGTGGATTTTTGTCATTTAATAGTCAAATAATTTATTAAAATGTACTCTATCTTTCTAAATTGGTTTGGGATGTTTCTTGTGTTGTGTTTTCATTTTATTGCTGTTTGCGTGCTGCATAATTACTTTACACATTGCCTCTACCTTATGTCTGACTGCTTTTTGTGCCAAGCTACCCACTTTTTGTGGTTCACCTTACAAGGGATTGTGTCTGTTGCTTAGCTAGGGCTCCTCCAACAACCCAATTTCTAACAGTCTCTCAACACTGAAGGGTCACTGCGAGACATGGTTCAGCCCCCAGGAAACAAATCAGACTGACTAACCACAACAAGAACTTCCAGCTACAAATGTGCACTCATACAGCACTGTGTCCACACCTCAAGTGCATGCAAGTCAGATATCTCAGCCAGAGAGTCGAAGATGCCAAGCCTGACGACACCACACAGTGAAACAGCCGATCAGATCCAGTGTTCGCAGGGCTTTGTTGCTCACTAACATCAAGAACACTATTCATTCCACAGGTGTGAACTGCGTTTATAGAGGAGAGGGTTTGTTTTTACACCTACAATGCACTGGATGACTTGTCATCACTAAGTGTTTGTTTCTTCATCACACTTTTATTTATTATACAGTTTAATGAATAATACTGTGCTAAGCAGACAACACAATGTTCTTTAAACATAATTTAAAAGAGTCATTTGTGTTTTGGCCAATGAACGGACAGCAAAAACAGACTACTCAGTCTTCTCTCGGGGTCTGCAGACTTATTGTATGGTTATTTATAAATAATGCTTTCCCTTACTCTTGTGAGCCATAAAGCGCTTTATAAGTGTTAAAGTGCTTCATATGCCTTGTAGAATAACTTTACCTCCATTCTACAAGGCAGGCGTTTTGCAGCATCATATATTCACCCTCAGGAGTGCTCATGTTATTAAGCAGTCTAAAGTACTTTTCCATGGTTTCTTTGGCAGTTAAGGCTTCCAGGAGCTATCCGTGTGTTATGTTTTCTCTTTTCGTGGTGACAGGCACTGGTGATGGCAAACCCTGAGTTATGGGAAAGAGGTGGCTGCTGAAATGTGGGCCCTTTGTCTGAATGAGTCTAGGTCGATGATTGGACTAGTTTTTAATGATTTCCTAAGAAGACATCTCAGCTGGAGCCTTCATTTCCTTGTGAGAAGAGCCAGATTGCCACTGCTCATGTATATGAGAAGAGGTCTGTAGTGCTACATTATTTGGGTGTTTACACTCCTTCAAATGTGCATCCTCCCACTGGGTACTTGTCACCACAACTAACTATGAACTAAAGGTGCTGCAGGCAGGAGTGGGAGCCACTTCTTTCGACCCTGATCGACCAACACAGAAATGTGTTAGGGGTAGAAAGCCCTTTGGGTGCTTTTTGTTTGGGGTAGATGAGTGTGTGTGCTTGGCTTGTGTTTTGTCGCATATTTTGCAAACAGACCGTTTAAGTATAATGCCTGGGATATGTTCTGCCTTGCCTTTGATAACTGTGCTGTCAAATAACCCTTTTTTATACCATATGGTAATAAATGTGTGTTGTACAACCCACCATTTGAATCCACTTAATTAAAAAATATTATGTGGGGAAAAACCTCTTCCCCCACCCCTCCACCCAACATCCACCTCTTTCAGCTCGGGCTTGCTTGTGTATTATGCACAGGTCTAAAACTTCCACCCACCAATTTTCAAATCCACCAGCCTCCCCTGACACCAGTCATCACAAATGTGTGCTGGAGAGCATCTTTAAAACACACATCCAGGGCTCTGTTTTTGTGAAACAGACCCTGTGTCAAGTCCACGGGCAGGGTTTGTGAGTTCTAAAGGGAGCCAGCTGAGCCTATCCTGGTGTGCATTACACACTCATATCTAAATTGTATATTTCCGCCACTCTCAATACAAACAAATGTCCCTATAAAAAGGTGACAGACTCTTACAAGCTGCTACTGCAGGCGGTCCCGTTCGCCCAGTGGATTTCATCCTCTCTCTTCCGCAGACCGACCCACACGTGGTGCTCACCGGAAATGTCCATCAAGAAATTCTGCATAAAGGAAAAATGATTCAGCCATATATTTTTTTTTACAATTTGCAACAAGTTTACATGAAGGAACTAAACAATCAATATTTATATCAACCTTATGTTCTCGCTCATATAGTGGGAACGGCTTGAAAAGTATCTGATTAAACACATTTTAAAACAATACCTGATTCCCAGTTTTGTCATCAGTGGAATGGGTATAATTTAATTGTATCACTTTTTGTGTCATAAGTTGTTTCAAATGTGAGATCTACTGGCTTTGCTATTGCTTGTTTAAACTACCTGATGATAGGGACCAGGAGGTTGCAGGGGCTGTAACTGTTGTGCCATTGCAGCAGCAGGGGGCGCTGTGCAGGAAGCGACAAGATGTGAATGTGCAATGGAGAAACCCACAAGGTACTAGTAATGAATGGTGGGGAAAGTTATCTGGTCTTGAGTCATACACATCCTGTCAAATTATCATTTCTCTGCCATGTTCTTTTTAGATAGATAGTGATAAGTGAGGCCTCTGTGACGAATCACTTCAAAAGAATCACCTCAGTTGAGGTAGATGTTTGTTTACTTACAACAGCTTACATGGCATGCACCACCCCTAAGGTGTTGCCTGTGAGGTGGATCCTCTTTTACATATTCCTCCATGGAGAGAAAATAGCCAATGAGGTTTAAGGAAGTGACCCTTCCCACAGGAAGTGGTCACCATAGTGAGTGTAGCCACCCAAGGGTAAGTGTTCCATTGGACACTACCAGGTTGCCCCTAAAATGGCGACTAAGTTCAGTATTTATTGGGCATGCCAAGCCCAAGATTGTAGATTCAAAAGAAGACCAGCACCAAAGAAGATCCAAAGCAAGAGAACTGTGGACCTGCTGCATCAAGAAAAGGCGACAAACCCTGCCTACTACACCCTGGACCCGAGAATCGCCGCTGTGGAGGAGCTGGACACTAGACTGTCCTCAAGAAACCCAGAGGACCTACAGGCTTCACCAATCACCCAAGATCTCTCTTCTGAGTGGAGGTACCACTGTGCAACCAACAAAGAACCAGCAATCCAGTGAGAGTCACTTTACTGACTGGCCGATATCTCTTGAACCAGAAGCTGCAACCAGATCTGACAACACACCGATGACTGCCAGGACACACCTCACAAGTGTGCCAAGATTGGTGCCCTCCAGAGTCGTGCTAATACCCCTGGTATTGGTCAGTGGATATCGGACACCAAGAGAACCAGCTCCCCCAGAGCTGAAAAAGGACCAGGAGGAATCCCCAGTCGAGGGACTTCAGGAACACCCTGGGCCTCCCACCAGAGTGCCATGTTGTCCTGTAAGCCGCCCTCCAATAGACTCACCTCTAGCTCCAAGGGTCTCAGTTGCGCACAGCTCCTGAATCAACAACTCAACCTGCACCCAGCCACCCAGCAACAAGGAACCCGCTGTACCCACAGGGTCCCACACCCCTTGTGACCTCGACACCCCAATGGGACTGCAAGGCACCACCTTTGAATCTGAAAGAACCACCCTTTTCCAAGTGGTCCCCCCAAGTGGCCCTGTACCTGCTCCAAGAGACTTTCCAACGCTGTTACCGCCGGAACCCGAGAGCCACCCAAGCCTCTCCAGCTGGCACAGTGTGCCCACCGATGGCCTGGACCAACCTGAAAAGCAAAACCTGGTAACATAATTGTACGATTTAATATAAGTGACTGCCTATTGATACCTATGGTGCGCAATTATGCACAGGAAGACTGCATTTATTAAAACTTCAACAATTCTTAACTACAAAAGTACTTAACCAATCTTAATGAACTTGATCCTAAAATTTATATAAAAACGCGAAGTATTTTTGTAAATTGGTCTCAAGTTATTCCTTTGAGTGTGTGTGGTGCATGATTGATACTGTGAGTACAACAAAAACTTTGCAGTTCTCCAAGATTAGCCTAACTGCTCAACCAATCTACCTAAAACATTTGAGCATTAGGTGAACTTGTTTTCACCTCTGGAAACCAATGTCTGGTTGCTTGGACCCCCTATACAGTGTGCATAGTTTGTACACTACATAAAGGGCCAGCCTCCTACACTGGTTAAACCTTTCTATCAACCTATTTGTTTGTGGATGCTATGGAGTAGTAAACTAAAGGTTACATCACATTCCTTCCACATGTGTTTTAAGTATGCAGACATGTAGTTACAACCTGCCTGATACCACCTCATTAGGGAACCTGTTAGAAAGTGGGTCTCTAGTTGGCAGAAGAATACAACCTTGTCCAAGTAGTGACCACAATCCAAGTCACGGTTAAGTCACAACACAACCCAAATCGTCCTGTGCTCACCCTCTGGTAGCATGGCTCAAAACAGGCAGGCTTAACTTAGAAGGCAATGTGACTCCACATTATCAAATCCCACCTACAACCACTACTAGTTCGATGTTGCTTGGGGGCAGTTTTAAAAGCACAGCTAGGGTTAGCGTACTCCAATCCAGATCACATTCAGAGTTTTCAGACACTTCTCCCTCAGTTTCAGGAAAATCAATCCTATATGGTAAGGAACATTATGCGCCCCCTACAACAGTGTCTGTCTCGCAAATGGTCTCAGCCACAGGGCCGCCTGGAAGATCTAGTGTTGTTACACCTCCAGACTCACCGTTCTCCATAATGGTGAAACACCAACAACCTCTTGAAGGGGTGGCCCTTTCTAGACTTTGTGTCTCACATCACATTGACCAAAGACACATTACAGACAGGTTGGGGTGCTCATCTCCAAGAGTTGATAGTTTAAGGTTCCTGGGATGCCATACACCAGTCCCTCCACATTAACTACCTGGAACTTCAGGCAATAGTCCTAGCACTGAAAGCTTTCTTTCCTCATCTGTCTCAAAAGGTTGATCTTGTCTAGATGGACAACATGACAGCTATGAAGACTGTACCCCATCTGTTTTTGTAAGTGGTACATGGCTATCACACCTGTCTCAGACCATATGTGATTCACCACCACATTCACCCGTTGGTGGAATATCTACTGGGAATGGACAACAATTTTGCAGACCTGCTCAATAGGATGCAGCAACAAGTCCACAAGTGGAGCTCCACCCACAAGTCCTCCAGTCATACTACAAAAGTTGGAGGACTCTTCACATAGACCTTTTTGCCCCAGCAGAAAATGTGAAATGTCCAAACCGCATCTAGGTATCCACACCCATTATCTAAGGGCAATGCTTTATGGATGAGTTGGCCAGGGATATCTGCCTACACTTTTCTGCTTGCTCCTCTCATTCCATTATTCCTTTTATGGTTTGTAGGATCAGGCAAACATCTCTCATCATGATCCTGTGGTTCCCACAATGGCACGCCAGCCTAGGTTCACCACACAAATATATCACTCAGTAGTCCAGCACAAAAAACTCCCCAACAGGCCGTACCTTCTAACCCAGAATCAAGGTCAAATCAGACATCCAATCCCCAAGTCACTGAGCCCTGCAGTATTGCTCCTGAGTTCGTAGAATTTGGTTATCTAGGTTTACCTGAAGAATGTGTGAACATTCAAGGAAACATGCAGACCCACCACTGGAGCTTGTAATGCTGCAAAATGTAAACATTTTGGGGGTTATTCTAACTGTGGAGGAGTGTTAATCCGTCCCAAAAGTGACGGTAAAGTGACGGATATACCACCAGCCGTATTACGAGTTCCATAGGATATAATGGACTCGTAATACGGCTGGTGGTAAATCCGTCACTTTTCCGTCACTTTTGGGACGGATTCACACCTCCTCCAAAGTTAGAATAACCCCCTTTGTTTGCTAATTCCAACCCATATGCATTGATCCTATAAAAGCCACAGTACAAGACATTGTTTGGTATCTGCTTTACTTGCAGAAAGCAAATCGTGCATACACTTCCATTCATGTACATTTCACATTTATAGCTGCATATCTCCAAAATAGAGAACACATTTCCTTATTCAGAATTCCAGTAATAAAAGCTTTTTTTTGGAAGGACTTAAACAAGTTATTCCGCCTAGTGTGTCTCCCGCCCCCTCATGGAACCTTAGCATTGTACTCCCTAGACTCATGGGTCCCACATTCGAACTACTTCACTCATGACCCCTTCAACATTTTTCATGGAAGGTGGTTTTCTTAGTTGCATCACACCACTCAGAAGCGCGAGTAAGTTCTAGCCACTAATCTTAGAAGAAACTTTCTTCCAAATTCATTGTGACAAAGAAGTTCTTCGTACGAATCCTAAATGTCTGCCTAAAGTGGTTTCACAATTTCATCTCAATCAGTCTATTGAGCTCCCAGCTTTCTTCTCACAGTCTTATTCCGTTACCGAAACAGCCTTTCACACATTAGATGTCAAAAGTTCTATGTAGCCAGAACTAAAAACTTTAGGAAAACCAAACAACTTTTTGTAGCCTTTTCCGCACCTTATAAAGGCAACCCAATATCCAAATTAGGCATAGCCAGATGGAGAGTCAAATGTATATAAACTTGCTACATTAAGGCCAAAAGACCTTTCCCTGTTTCTCTCATAGCACACACTACTCGAAATAAGGGAGCAGCTATGGCCTTCCTTGGAAACATTCCCATAGCTGACATTTGTAAGGCATCTACATGGCCTACACCACACACCTTCACAAAAACTACTGTGTGAATGTTTGAACACGCCAACAAGCCAGAGTAGGTAAGGCAGAGCAACATAACCTTTTCCAGTCAACTGGAACTCCCACAGGCTAGCCACCACTTCTACAGGGGAACTGCTTTACAGTCTATGCAGAGCAGTGTATCTACAGTCACAAATGTCACTGAACAGATTATGAGGGTCATTCTGACCCTGGCGGCCGGTGGCCGCCAGGGCCACCGACCACGGGAGCACCGCCAACAGGCTGGCGGTGCTCCAATGAGCATTCTGACCGCGGCGGTTCAGCCGCGGTCAGAAGCGGAAAGTCAGCGGTCTCCCGCTGACTTTCTGCTGCTCTTTGGAATCCTCCATGGCTGCGGAGCACGCTCCGCAGCCATGAGGATTCTGATCCCCCCTACCGCCATCCAGTTCATGGCGGGAAAGCCGCCATGAACAGGATGGCGGTAGGGGGGGGTCGCGGGGCCCCTGGGGGCCCCTGCCGTGCCCATGCCAATGGCATGGGCACGGCAGGGGCCCCCGTAAGAGGGCCCCGAAAAGTATTTCAGTGTCTGCCTTGCAGACACTGAAATACGCGACGGGTGCCACTGCACCCGTCGCACCTTCCCACTCCGCCGGCTCGATTACGAGCCGGCATCCTCGTGGGAAGGTCGTTTTCCCCCTGGGCTGGCGGGCGGTTTTACTGGAACCGCCCGCCAGCCCAGGGGAAAACTCGTAATACCCGCCGCGGTCTTTTGACCGCGGCGCGGTAATTTGGAGGGCGGGATCCTGGCGGGCGGCCTCCGCCGCCCGCCAGGGTCATAATGAGGCCCTTTGTTACTTACCCTGTAAGCATCTGTTCATGGCTTGTAGTGCTGTAGATTCATATGCGCCTGTTTGAAAGTGGGTTACTGGCAGTGGTAACTATGAACCTACCACTGGCACCAAGGCCACTAGCCAAATATAGGTTCAGTTCAGGTCCCAGTAAATTAGCCCCATGCTCAACCCTTGGTAGCTATAACCGAGCAGGCAGGCCTAACTTAGGAGACAAGAGTGTAAAGCATTCAAAAACACCAATACAGTAATAAGTGGGGCACAACACACAATACAAATCCCACACCAATTTATAAAAATAGGTCATATTTTTATGAGTAAGTAGACACCAAACTGACACAAATCCAATGTAGGGAACCAGAGATATGAATTAAAAAAGAATAATCACTTTCTAACGCTTAGAAACAAAAAGTGCCAACTTTACCAAAATTCTCGAAACTTCAGGAGGTGTTTACTGAAGTCCTCCTTGCAGGTACAAAACGTCCGAAACAAATCCAAGAGTCTGGAATCTCCGGGTGGGTCCTTGGAATCAGAGATATGAATTATGTAAAGAATAAACACTTCCTAGTGCTTAGAAACACAAAGCACCAATTTTACTAAATCTTTCCAAACTTCTGCAATCTTCAGGAGGCATTTCCTTAAGTCCTCCTTGCAGGTACAGAGGGTCCAAAACACAAATCCAAGGGTCTGGAATCTCCTGGATGGTCCTTGGAAAGTTAGACCACAATTCCCACAATGCACCTGGCCAAATCTTTAAACGTCACCTGGATGCACTCCAGGCTGGGGACTTTTGCTGGGGATGATGCGGGTGAAGCTCTGTTAACCTGTAGCTGCAGGGAGTCCACTCCTGAGTCCTTCTTGAAGCAAGGCACCGTCCCCAGGGCTGTAGTGCCAGATTGTGCAGCAGGCACAGTTCACTTAGAAGTGCAGGCCAAGGGTGCAGAATCAGATTCCAGCAGGGCAGTCCTTCTTTCTCTTGTAGTTTCAGGCAGCAGATCTGAGAGGGTATGCACCTCTCACATATTTATTACCAGCTCCTGGGCATCAGGAAGGGGGGCGTCCAACCAATAGAATGCAGAGTAGCGCCTAGATGCGTGACCACTTCCCTCTTCGTTCTTGCAGAATCCACAGCTTCTACCATCCGTGGCAGCTTCTTTACACCCTCAGCTGGCATTTCCTGGGCATCTGCCCACTCTCGACATTGTCGCGACTCTTGGACTTGGTCCCCTTGTTTCACAGGTACTCGGGTCCGGAAATCCACTGTTGTTGCTTTGCTGGTGTTGGTCTTCCTTGAAGAAACCCCCTATCACAACTTCTGTGCTCTCTGGGGGTTATAGATGCACTTTACACCTACTTTTCAGGGTCTTGGGGTGGGCTATTTTTCTAACCCTCACTGTTTTCTTACAGTCCCAGCGACCCTCTACAAGCTCACATAGGTTTGGGGTCCATTCGTGGTTCGCATTCCACTTTTGGAGTATATGGTTTGTGTTGCCCCTAGACCTATGTGCTCCTATTGCAATCTACTGTAACTTTACATTGCTTGCATTACTTCATTTTGCTATTACTGCATATTTTTGGTGTACATATATCTTGTGTATATTTGGCATCCTCATACTGAGGGTACTCACTGAGATACTTTTGGCATATTGTCATAAAAATAAAGTACCTTTATTTTTAGTATATCTGTGTATTGTGTTTTCTTATGATATTGTGCATATGACACCAGTGGTATAGTAGGAGCTTTGCATGTCTCCTAGTTCAGCCTAAACTGCTCTGCTATAGCTACCTTCTATCAGCCTAAGCTGCTAGAAACACCTCTTCTACACTAATAAGGGATAACTGGACCTGGTACAGAGTGTAAGTACCACTTGGTACCCACTACAAGCCTGGCCAGCCTCCTACAATTGTATAGACTAAAAAGCGAGAAACATGTTGACCTTGATTCAATAATAGTACAGGGGATCCTGAACATACATACACTACACTCTAAGTTGAGGGATTTAGTGACAGTTATTAATACATTTTTTCTTTTTCTGTTTTTTGGGGAGACTAGACCTTATCTTGCTCCCTCCCCTCACATCTGTTTTTAATCATGACACAGGTTAGATACCCTAATAAAATGCGTTTCACCTCTAGTCATTTTTAACAGCACTTCCTTTTCTTTTTGTATACCAATCCTACATCACTATATACACTGACCAGCTATTATCCAATGTCAAAAGATCTCCGGCAAAGAGACTCCTCGTGGGGCCCATTAGGCATTGCAGTGCCGGCCTGACGAGGAGCATAGCCCAATTATTAAGCATGTCACCAAATGGTGAGTGAGGCTCTTGTTCCAACAAGTTGGATTTCCAGGAACCTTTGAAATATAGGAATACGTTTTTTTAGTGGAACTGTGTATACCTTTTTAATTTACATGTTAGATGGGAGTATTTTACACAGGACCATGACTCTTTTTCCGAATCTCCCATATCTCTTTAGCCCCTCCTTTTCTTGGTTTTTGACGATTAGCAATGCCTCCAACATCATTACCGATCTCGTGGCCAGATACCCAGGTAGTACACATGACTTATACATCTTTCGCCACAGTGGGATTCACACAAGACTGCTAGCTGGGGAGTTTGGCGAAGTGTATCTACTGGGTAATGTAATAGTTGACAATGTTCCATTGATGTTATTGTGACGTCAGATATCAACAGTACTCATTTTACTCTCCGTTCGCTCCAAGAGACAGTGCATACGCAGTGCGGACCTATATACTGACGCCCTACCTGAACCCTGCAACGCCAGCAGAGAGGAGGTACAATGCTGCACACAGGGCAACCCACAGTGTGGTGGAGCACACCTTCCGACTGCTGAAGAGTCGCTTCAGGTGGATCCATAAGAGTGGGGGTGCACTACAGTACAGCCCAGAGACGACCTGCAAAATTGTGGCTACATATGCTATGTTGCACAACATTGCAACAAGACAGGGCATACCAGTTGAACCATTGGAGCCGGACTCAGATGAAGATGTTGATCCCTTACCACCCCTTCACCGATGTGCAGATATCACGCACAACCAGTTCTGAAGTAAGTAATGACAAAATCACTCCAATATTAAGTATTTCTGTAGTTAGCAACTTTATTACCTTGACTTCAGGTAGTGTATGTGTCAATAGGACATAGCCATGCACTATAGGCAAATGTGTGATTAGCAGTGTCACACTATTAGCATCATAGTATAACTGTAAAGCTACATATGACGGTAGTCCCCTGTAGCCCTCAACATTAATTCCTACGCCCACGCACTACACTTCAGTGCTCAGTGGCTTCACTGGCACCTCTTGTAGCGGGTTCATAGGCAGTACTGCGATGCCTAGGATCCATCACAGGGGCTGTAAGACTGCTGAGGCTAGAAAACTCCTCACTATCCCCACCACCCAGTTCGCTATTCATAGCGCTGCGTGCTGTCTGCATTGCATCGGCAACATTGACTGCAGTGTGCCATGTCCACCTGTATGCCCACAGCACGTCATGAAATTAAGACAGTTGAGCTAGCAAGCTGATTGAACTATCTGCAGAACCCATCAAACCTTCCCATGAATTGGTGATAGCGTCTATGGTGGCTGACACGCTCCTGCTGAATTCTCAGTGTAGAGGTCCCTAATGGCGTTTGTCAACTCCTTTTTGTTTTCGGCTGCTGTTTGCTGTCCCTCGTTCAGAGACTCCAACTGCTTGTTCATTGAGTACATCCATCTGCTTGTGCAGTACTCCCATATTGTCATTGTGAGACTCAAACTGCCTGTGCATTGCGCCCATGTTATGATCGATTGACACCAACTGCCTGTGCATTGACATCATGTGTTTGCATTGCAGGCGCTGCACTTTCAGCATGGAAGCTTCAAGGCTGCCAAAGAGTGATGGGCATTCTCCTTCACCTGTGCACTGTCTGCCTGCTTTGTGATGCCTCCTGAGGGGAGTTGGCTGATGCTGGGGCAGGGACTGCTGTCTTCCTGTGGATCTAGCCTCTGGGGGTGGTGTGGGGACTTCATCCGGCATTTCATCTGAATCCAGGTTATCCCCTTCGCTGTCAGACATTTTCCACCTCCTGTGCCGAGCTTTTTTTTGGCTATTTGGGGCAGTTCGGGCTTAGGCCCTCATAATTTTTTGTTCACATAAGTTTACCCACGCCAAATGTGCGTCCTTTTTTTCCAACATCCTAGGGATTCCAGAGGTACCCAGACTTTATAGGTTCCCCTGAAGCACACCAAGAAATTAGCCAAAATACAGTGAAAAGTTATTTTTTTTTTCACAAAATGGGAAAAAAGGGCTGCAGAAGGCAGCTCGTGGTTTTTTCCCTGAAAATGGCACCAACAAAGGATGTTGTGGTGGAAACATCACCATCTTCCCAGCTTTCAGGAAAAGGCAGACTTGAATTGGAAAACCCAATTTTTCAATCCAATTTTGACATTTTACTCAGACATACCCCATTGTTACTATTTTTTGTGCTTTCAGCCTCCTTCCAGTTAGTGACCGAAATGGATGAGAAACCAATGCTGGATCCCTGAAGGCTAAACATTTATGAAAAGTAGACAAAATTCTGAATTCAGCAAGGGGTAATTTGTGTAGATCCTACAAGTGTTTCCTACAGAAAATAACAGCTGAAATAAAAGAATATTGAAATTGAGGTAAAAAAACAGCCATTTTTCTCCACGTTTCACTTTGTAACTTTTTCCTGCTATGTCAGATTTTTTAAAGCAATATACCGTTAAGTCAGCTGGACTCTTCTGGTTGCGGGATATATAGGGCTTGTAGGTTCATCAAGAACTCTAGGTACCCAGAGTCAATACATGAGCTGCACCTTGCAATGGGTTTTTATTCTATACCGGGTATACAGCAATTCATTTGCTGAAATATAAAAAGTGAAAAATAGGTATCAAGAAAACCTTTGTGCCCATACTAGCATGTGAGTTACAGGGCATTTCTCACATAGACGTCTTTTTTACACACTGCCTTACATTTGGAAGGAAAAAATGTAGAGAAAGGCAAGGGGCAATAACACTTATTTTGCTATTTTGTGTTCCCCCAAGTCTCCCGATAAAAATTGTACCTCACTTGTGTGGGTAGGCCTAGCGCCCACGAAAGGGAATGGCTCAAAACACAACGTGGACACATCACATTTTTTCACAGAAAACAGAGGTGTTTTTTGCAAAGTGCCTACCTGTGGAGTTTGGCCTCTAGCTTAGTCGGCACCTGGGGAAACCTAGCAAACCAGCACATTTTTGAAAACTAGACACCTAGGGGAATCCAAGATGGGGTGACTTGTGGGGATCTGACCAGGTTCTGTTACCCAGAATCCTTTGCAAACCTCAAAAATTGACCAAAAAACACTTTTTCCCTCTCATTTCGGTGACAGAAAGTTCTGGAATCTGAGAGGAGCCACAAATTTCCTTCCACCCATTGTTCCCCCAAGTCTCCCGATAAAAATGGTACCTCACTTGTGTGGATAGGCCGAGCGCCCACGAAAGGAAATGGCCCAAAACCCAACGTGGACACATCAAATGTTTTCACAGAAAACAGTGCCTACCTGTGGATTTTGGCCTCTAGCTCAGTCGTCACCTGGGAAAACCTAGCAAACCAGCGCATTTTTTAAAACTAAACACCTAGGGGAATCCAAGATGGGGTGACTTGTGGGGCTCTGACCAGGTTCTGTTAGCCAGAATCCTTTGCAAACCTCACAATTTGGCCAAAAAACACTTTTTCCTCTCATTTCGGTGACAGAAAGTTCTGGAATCTGAGAGGAGCCACAAATTTCCTTCCACCCAGCGTTCACCCAAGTCTCCCGATAGAAACAGTACCTCACTTGTGTGGATAGGCCTAGCGCCCACGAAAGGAAATGGCCCAAAACACAACGTGGACACATCACATTTTTTCACAGAAAACAGAGGTGTTTTTTGCAAAGTGCCTACCTGTGGATTTTGGCCTCTAGATCAGCCGGCCCCAGGGGGGGCAGAAATAGCCTAAAATAAATTTTACCCCCCAAACCTCCCCGGGGAGCAACCCTTGCCTAAGGGGTCGCTCCCCCTGCGTGACATTGGCGCAAAAAACAAGATCCCCGGTGCCTAGTTGTTTCTGCCCCCCTTGGGGGCAGATTGACCTAAAATCTGCCAATTTGCCCCAAGGGGGGCAGAAATGGTCTAAATACAATTTGCCCCCCAGGGAAGCGACCCTTGCCTAATGGGTCGCTCCCCATCTCTAAAAAAACAAACAAACAAAAATTAGCCCTGGCGCCTAGAGGTTTCTGCCCCCCCCGGGGGCAGATCGGCCTAATAACAATAGGCCGATCTGCCCCCGGGGAGGCAGAAATGGCCTAAAATAAATTCCCCCCCCTCAATCGCTCCACCAACCCCCTCCCCCGGGGAGCGACCCTTGCCTACGGGGTCGCTCCCCTTGCGTGACATTGGCGCAAAAAAAAATCCTTGGTGCCTAGTTGTTTCTGCCCCCCTTGGGGGCAGATTGACCGAAATTCCGCTGATGTGCCCCCAAGGGGGGAGAAATGGCCTAACTACAATTTGCCCCCAAGGGGAGCGACCCTTGCCTAATGGTTCGCTCCCCATCTCTAAAAAAAAAAAAAAAAAAAAAAAAACACAAAAAAAAGTGCCCTGGCGCCTAGAGGTTGCAGATTGGCCTAATAACAATAGGCCGATCTCCCCCCAGCAGGGGCAGAAATGGGCTAAAATAAATTTGCCCCCCCGGGGAGCGACCCTTGCCTACGGGATCGCTCCCCTTGTGTGACGGCGCAAAAAGAAAAGATGCCTGGTGCTTAGTGGTTTCTGCCTCCCTTGGGGGCAGATTGACCTAAAATCGGTCAATCTGCCCCCAAAGCAGGCAGAAATGACAATTTGCCCCTCCAGGGGAGCGGCCCTTGCCTAAGGGGTTGCTCCCCATCTGTAAAACAACAACAACAACAACAAAAAAAATCCACGGTGCCTAGTGGTTTCTGCCCGTCTTGGGGGCAGATCGGCCTAATTAAAATAGGCTGATCCCCCTCCCAAGGGGGCAGAAAATGGCCTAAAATAAAATTTCCCCCCCAGGGGAACGACTCTTGTCTAAGGGATCGCTCCCCTTGTGTGAAATTCACACAAAAAAAAAACTCCCTGCTGTCTTGTGGTTTCTGTCCCCCTTGGGGGCAGATTGGCCTCATAAAAATAGGCCAATCTGCCCCCAAGTGGGGCAGAAATGGCCTAAATATAATTTGCCCCCTATGGGAGAGACCCTTGCCTAAAGGGTCGCTCCCCACTTCTAAAATCAAAAACAATAAAAAAAATAAAAAAAAGTATCCCTGGTGCCTAGAGTTTTCTGCCCCCCCCGGGGGCAGAAAAGGCCTTAAAAAAAATGCCTCTCCTGGGAGCGACCCTTGCCCAAGGGGTCGCTCCCTCATGCCAATTTCATTTACAAAAAATAAATCCCTGGTGTCTAGTGGCGTTTCAAAAGCCGGATTGCTTTACAATCCGGCTTTTGAAACGCTGAGAGAGACTTCAAAGGGAAGGAAATTCCTTTCCTTCCCTTTGAAGCCTCTCTGGCCTCCTCCACGCGATCGGAAGAGAAATGCTTTGCATTTCTCTTCCGGTCGCGCTGGAAGCTGAGCTTCTAGCACGATGGAGAAAGCACTTTGTGATAATCAGCGCGCGATCGCGCGCTGAGGTGGGGGTTGGGGTGGAAGGGGAAGGTCTTCCCCTTCCATCCCTGCCTTGGGAGGGTGGGGGGGAACCCCACAGAAGGAGCGCTTGTGCTCCCTCTGAGCTCTGTGCCCAGGACGTAATGGTTACGTCCTGGGCACACGAGCACTATGCCTCAGGACGTAATGGTTACGTCCTGGGCACACGAGCACTGTGCCTCAGGACATAACCATTACGTCCTGGGCACAGAAGGGGTAACACCCTTCCCCTGCGGCTACTTTGTGCAATACATTAAGACTCACTGGTGTTTGAGTCGGACTGTGGCTGTGTATCGACATCCCCCACATTTCCACATTCTGCTGCAGCAAGGCCCAGGACATCTGCAACGACAATGTGCATCAAGTCATTTATAAATGTATCACATAATATTGCACAATAGTCATAAATGTACACTAACATCGTATCACTGTGAGTTGTGTGTGTTGTTCCTCTGTGTGGCAGAACACTAACTTCCTATATATGTGGTATTAGCACTTTAGGGGTGTGGACACCACTCCCATAAGGCATTGCTGCATTGTATGTAAGATGTGGCCTGGACTACTTATCACAATGCATCAAGCTCATAGCTATTTTCTATTGGGCATTTGTACATGCACGTATGGGGATACATATCATTATTGGCCTTACCTTTGCTGGTGCTGGGTGTCCCTGAGGTGTCCATGTCAGTGTTACCACTGACAGCTTCAGGAAGCAGCGTGGACTCCACCATGTCTTCCATTGGTGTGGACGGTGTCTGGGTGGGTGGTTCTCTGGTGCGCCTTGCCTCCTTTAGCCTGCTAGCCACCCTCTGTTTGGCATGGGAACGCAAGTCATACCATTGATTGCGTATCTCCTCAACAGAGCGCTGTGCAACACCCACTGCGCATATTTTGGTCTGTATTTCTGACCACAGTTTCTTCTTTTCACTTTCAGGTACCTGGAGTGAGTTCTTCGCAAAAAGTTTGTCATGGTTCCTGACCACCTCCTTAATGAGCACCTTCAATTCCTGCTCACTGAATTTGAGCTTGCACTTCCTGTCTCCTTTCTCCTTCACATTCCCATCATTGGGCATGTTGATCTTTGGTCCTGCTTGGCTCACAAAGCTGCCTCCCTGGTGCTGGGCTGTGTCTCTCTGCCTGCTTCTGTAGGTGTGGCTCCTGGAAACAGCATGGGTTGACTCACTTCCTGGTTGTGATGTCCTCAGGCTGTTCCGGTTTGGCGTTTTCGCAATTTGCGAGTTTCAAATACTGATTCGCAATTTTTGGGGGATTCGTTATTTGCTCATCGCAAATTGCGTTTGCGAATTTTAATAAACCGCTATTACTGACTCACGATTTTGATACATAACATTTTGCATTTCTAAAATAGCGATTTCTTAACACTGCAAACCAGGAGCTTGATACATCTGGCCTATCCTTCCTTAAAGAGTAGATTTTCTATTACTACGTCTGTAGGAAAGTACCATCTTGCCTGGCATGTTACCCCCATAGTTCACTGTATATATGTTGTTGTAGTCTATGTGTCACTGGGACCCTGCCAGGCAGGGCCCCGGTGCTCATAAGTATGTGTCCTGTATGAGTTCCCTGTGTGGTGCCTAACTGTCTCACTGAGGCTCTGCTAACCAGAACCTCAGTGGTTATGCTCTCTCTGCTTTCCAAATTTGTCACTAACAGGCTAGTGACTAAATTTACCAATTCACATTGGCATACTGGTACACCCATATAATTTCCTAATATATGGTACTGAGGTACCAGGGTATTGGGGTTCCAGGAGATCCCTATAGGCTGCAGCATTTCTTTTGCCACCCATAGGGAGCTCTGACAATTCTTACACAGGCCTGCCAGTGCAGCCTGAATGAAATAATGTCCACGTTATTTCACAGCCATTTACCACTAGACTTAAGTAACTTATAAGTCACCTATATGTCGAACCTTCACCTGGTGATGGTTGGGTGCAAAGGGTGCAACGTTACTTAGTGTGTCGGCACCCTGACACTAGCCAAGGTGCCCCCACATCGCTCAGGGCAAATTCCCCTGACTTTGTGAGTGCGGGGACAACATTACACGTGTGCACTGTACATAGGTCACTACCTATGTACAGCGTCACAATGGTAACTCCGAACATGGCCATGTAACATGTCTAAGATCATGGAATTGTCCCCCCAATGCCATTCTGGCTGTTCTGGCATTGGGGGGGACAATTCCATGATCCCCCGGGTCTCTAGCACAGAACCCGGGTACTGCCAAACTGCCTTTCCAGGGTCTCCACTGCAGCTGCTGCTGCTGCCAACCCCACAGACAGGTTTCTGCCCTCCTGGGGTCCAGGCAGCCTTGGCCCAGGAAGGCAGAACAAAGGACTTCCTCTGAGAGAGGGTGTTACACCCTCTCCCTTTGGAAATAGGTGCGAAGGCTGGGGAGGAGTAGCCTCCCCCAGCCTCTGGAAATGTTTTGATGGGCACAGATGGTGCCCATCTCTGCATAAGCCAGTCTACACCAGTTCAGGGATCCCCCAGCCCTGCTCTGGCGCGAAACTGGACAAAGGAAAGGGGAGTGACCACTCCCCTGACCTCCACCTCCCAGGGGAGGTGTCCAGAGCGCCTCTAGTGTGTCCCAGACCTCTGCCATCTTGGAAAAAAGAGGTGTCTGTGGCACACCGGACTGCTCTGAGTGGCCAGTGCAGGTAGGTGACGTCAGAGACTCCTTCTGATAGGCTCTTACCTCTCTTGGTAGCCAATCCTCCTTCCTTAGGTAGCCAAACCTCTTTTTCTGGCTATTTAGGGTCTCTGCTTTGGGGAATTCTTCAGATAACGAATGCAAGAGCTCATCAGAGTTCCTCTGCATCTCCCTCTTCACCTTCTGCCAAAGGATCTACTGCTGACTGCTCAGGACGCCTGCAAAACCGCAACAAAGTAGCAAGACGACTACTAGCAACCTTGTATCGCCTCATCCTGCCCACTTTCTCGACTATTTCCAGGTGGTGCATGCTCTGGGGGTAGCCTGCCTCCTCTCTGCACCAGGAGCTCTGAAGAAATCTCCTGTGGGTCGACAGAATCTTCCCCCTGCAACCGCAGGCAACAAAAGACTGCATCACCAGTCCTCTGGGTCCCCTCTCAGCACGACGAGCGTGGTCCCTGGAACTCAGCAACTCTGTCCAAGTGACTCCCACAGTCCACTGACTCTTCGGTCCAAGTTTGGTGGAGGTAATTCCTTGCCTCCCCACGCTAGACTGCATTGCTGGGTACATCGTGATTTGCAGCTACTCCGGCTCCTGTGCACTCTTCCAGGCTTTCCTTCGTGCACAGCCAAGCCTGGGTCCCCGACACTAACCTGCAGTGCACAACCTTCTGAGTTGGCCTCCGGCGTCGTGGGACTCCCTTTTGTGACTTCGCGTGGACTCCGGTTCACTCTTCCTCCAGGTGCCTGTTCAGGTACTTCTGCGGGTTCTGCCTGCTTCTGTGAGGGCTTCCTGACTTGCTGGACACCCCCTCTATCTCCTCATCCAAGTGGCGACATCCTGGTCCCTCCTGGGCCACAGCAGCATCCAAAAACCCTAACCGCAACCCTTGCAGCTAGCAAGGCTTGTTTGCGGTATTTCTGCGTGGGAACACCTTTTCAAGCTTCACCGCGACGTGAGACCTCCATCCTCCAAAGGGGAAGTTCCTAGTCCTCTTCTTTCTTGCAGGACTACAAGCTTCTTCCAACAGGTGGCAGCTTCCTTGCACCCTCAGCTGGCATTTCCTGGGCTCTTGCCCACTCTCGACATTGTTGCGACTATTGGACTTGGTCCCCTAGTCTTACAAGTACTGAGGCCTGGAAATCTACTGTTGTTGCATTGCTGGTGCTTGTTCTTCCTGCAGAATCCCCCTATCACGACTTCTGTGCTCTCTGGTGGTAGTAGGTGCACTTTATACCTACCTTTCAGGGTCTTGGGGTGGGCTATTTTTCTAACCCTCACTGTTTTCTTACAATCCCAGCGACCCCCTACAAGCTCACATAGGTTTGGGGTCCATTTGTGGTTCGCATTCCACTTCTGGAGTATATGGTTTGTGTTGCCCCTATCCCTATGTGCTCCTATTGCAATCTACTGTAACTTTACACTGCTTGCATTACTTTTCTTGCTATTACCTGCATAATTTTGGTTTGTGTACATATATCTTGTGTATATAACTTATCCTCATACTGAGTGTACTCACTGAGATACTTTTGGCATATTGTCATAAAAATAAAGTACCTTTATTTTTAGTACTTCTGTGTATTGTGTTTTCTTATGATATTGTGCATATGACACCAGTGGTATAGTAGGAGCTTTACATGTCTCCTAGTTCAGCCTAAGCTGCTTTGCCATAGCTACCTTCTATCAGCCTAAGCTGCTAGAAACACCTTTTCTACACTAATAAGGGATAACTGGACCTGACACAAGGTGTAAGTACCCCTGGTACCCACTACAAGCCACGCCAGCCTCCTACATTGGTTGTGCAGCGGTGGGATAAGTACTTGTAACAACTTACCACTTTGTCATTTTGTACTTTTCATAAGAGAATAATATACAAAACAAGTTCAGTGTATGTACACCTAACCGAAAAGTTTTGCTTTTCTCCTCTTACACTTTCTACTAAGTGCTGAAAAGTACTCTAAAACTTTTTAAAAGTTTCCAAAAGTTTTTTTTCTCTGTTCTTTAAAAAGTTCAGAAACTTTTTCTTCCTTCTCACTGTCTCTAAACTTTTTGTTATCATGTCTGATGTAGAGTCTGCTCTTAAAATGGTCAATACTACTTATGACAATTTGAATTACAAGAGCTTAAGGAGTCTCTGCTTAGATAGAGGTTTAGTGAAAGGAAAGAACCCCACAAAAGAGTTTCTATATAACATGCTTATTGTGAATGATGAGTCCCAAGCAGGCATTGCAAATGAGAAGTTAATACATGGCTCCCATTCTGACTCAGGGGATCTCCTTGAGGGAGGTGGGGAGGGTTCTGTTCCAAATCTGCCACCTAGCAGACCACCTAGTAATGCTGGTAGTAATAGAAGCTCCCATCATAGTAGGGGTGTTTTTTTTTCCTGGAGGCCAGGTTGTTAGAGTCCAGTCAGTTAGGGACAGATCTCCCTCTGTTGTTTCCAATTTATCTTCTGTGTCCAAGAATTCCCAACCCACCCACTCTGAAGACAACATGTTAGAAAGGGAGCTCAAAACGTTGAGTGGAAGAGACCAGACTGAAGCTTAAACAGCAACAGCTGGCTCTAGATAGGGAATCCTTAGACCTGAAGAAGGAGAGACAGAGATTGGGGTTAGGACCTCATGGTAGCAGCAGTAGCAGTATTCCTGATAGTAATCCTGTTAGAGAGCATGAATCCAGGAATCTGCACAAGATAGTCCCCCCTTACAAGGAGGGGGATGACATCAACAAGTGGTTTGCTGCACTTGAGAGGGCATGTATGGTACAGGGGGTCCCTCAAAGGCAGTGGGCTACTATATTGTGCCTATCTTTCAATGGAAAGGGTAGGGATAGGCTCCTTACTGTTAGAGAAAGTGATGCTAACAATTTTGCAGTTTTGAAGGATGCACTCGTGGATGGATTTGGCTTAACCACTGAACAATACAGGATTAAGTTCAGAGACACCAGAAAAGAGTCCTCACAAGACTGGATAGACTCTGTTGACTGTTCAGTGAAGGCCTTGGAGGGGTGGTTACATGGCAGTAAAGTGTCTGACTATGAAAGCCTGTATATTCTTATTCTGAGAGAGCATATTCTGAATAACTGTGTGTCTGACTTGTTACACCAATATCTATTGGACTCAGATCTGACCTCTCCCCAAGAATTGGAAAAGAAGGCAGACAAATGGGTCAGAACAAGAGTGAACAGAAAAGTTCATACAGGGGGTGACAAGGATGGCAAGAAGGATGGTAAGTCTTCTGACAAGGGTGGGGACAAAAGAAAAACTGAGTCTTCATCAGGCCCACAAAAATCCTCTGGTGGGGGTGGTGGGTCCAAACCCTCTTCAAATTAAGTTAAAAAGCATTGGTGTTATTTGTGTAAAGTCAAAGGCCATTGGACAACTGATGCCAGTTGTCCAAAGAAAAACACCAAAACTCCCACTACCACAACCCCTACTGCAAATACTAGTGCCCCTAGTAATAGCAGTGGTGGTGGGAGCAAACCTACTAATAGCCAATCCAAGGGAGTAGCTGGACTCACTTTTGGTAATTTAGTTGGGGTTGGTCTTGTTAGGGAGACCACAGAGGCTGTGTTAGTTTCTGAAGGTGCCATTGATTTGGCCATCTTAGTTGCTTGTCCCCTTAATATGGATAAGTACAAGCAACTTCCCCTAATAAATGGTGTTGAGGTTAAGGCCTACAGGGACACAGGTGCCAGTGTTACCATGGTGATAGAGAACCTGGTACACCCTGAACAACACCTACTTAGTCACCAGTACCAAGTGACAGACGCTCAAAACAACACTCTTAGCCACCCCATGGCTGTTGTGAATCTCAACTGGGGGGGGGGGGGATTACTGGCCCAAAGAAAGTTGTGGTTGCCTCAGATTTACCTGTAGACTGTCTACTAGGGAACGATTTAGAGACATCAGCTTGGGCAGAAGTGGAGTTGGAGGCTCATGCAGCAATGCTAGGCATTCCTGGGCATATTTTTGCTTTGACAAGGGCTCAGGCCAAAAAGCAAAAAGGACAGGGTAACATGGATCCTGGAACAATGGACCAAGTGCTCCCTAAAGCTAGGGGTAGTAAGGGTAAATCCCTACCCACTATCCCTCCCTCTACAGATGATTCTCCTTCTGAGGAAGAATAATTTCCTCCCTGTGCAAAACCTTCACCAGATGAGCTGGCAGCAGACACTGCTGAGCTTTTGGGTAGAGGGGGGCCAGCCAGGGAAGAGCTGAGTGTGGCACAGCAATCCTGTCCCACATTAGAGGGTCTCAGACAGCAAGCTGTCAAACAGCAAAAGGGGGATGTCAGTGACTCACATAGAGTTTACTGGGAGGACAACCTCTTGTACACAGAGGCAAGGGGCCCAAAACCTGGAGCAGCCAGGAGATTGGTCATTCCCCTGCAGTACAGAGAGTTCCTCCTAACTCTGGCACATGACATTCCTTTGGCTGGGCATTTGGGCCAGATCAAAACACGGGAAAGGCTTGACCCCCTGTTTCACTGGCCTAGGATGTCAGAGGACACTAAAGATTTTTGCAAATCTTGCAAGCCAGTGGCAAGACTGGTGGTACACCAAGGGCTCCCCTTATTCAACTAGCTGTGGTTGGGGTCCCCTTTGAAAGGGTAGGGGATGACATAGTTGGCCCCCTTGACCCTCCTACTGCTTCAGGCAATAGGTTCATCTTGGTGGTTGTGGACCATGCCACAAGATATCCTGAAGCAATTCCTCTAAGGACCACTACAGCTCCTGCAGTGGCAAAAGCCCTCCTGGAAATCTTTTCCAGGGTGGGTTTTCCAAAAGAGGTTGTATCAGACAGGGGTAGCAACTTTATGTCTGCATACTTGTAAGCTATGTGGAAGGAATGTGGTGTAGCATACAAATTCACCACACCTTATCATAACAGACTAATGGACTGGTAGAGAGGTTTAATACAACTATAAAAGGAATGATAATGGTACTCCCTGAAAAACTCAGGAGGAGATGGGATGTCCTGTTACCTTGCCTCCTTTTTGCTTACAGGGAGTATAGGAGGCTGTCCTGGCTTGTAGTGGGTAACAAGGGGTACTTACACTCTGTACCAGGTCCAGTTATCCCTTATTTGTGTAGAAGAGGTGTTTCTAGCAGCTTAGGCTGATAGAAGGTAGGCAGAGCAGCTTAGGCTGAACTAGGAGACATGCAAAGCTCCTACTATACCACTGGTGCCACATGCACAATATCATAAGAAAACACAATACACAGATATACTAAAAATAAAGGTACTTTATTTTTATGACAATATGCCAAAAGTATCTCAGTGAGTACCCTCAGTATGAGGATGCCAAATATACACAAGATATATGTACACAATACCAAAAATATGCAGTAATAGCAAAAGGAAGTAATGCAAGCAATGTAAAGTTACAGTAGATTGCAATAGGAGCACATAGGTATAGGGGCAACACAAACCATATACTCCAAAAGTTGAATGTGAACCACGAATGGACCCCAAACCTATGTGAGCTTGTAGAGGGTCGCTGGGACTGTGAGAAAACAGTGAGGGTTAGAAAAATAGCCCACCCCAAGATGCTGAAAAGTAGGTGTAAAGTGCACCTAAAACCCCCAGAGAGCACAGAAGTTGTGATAGAGGGATTCTGCAAGGAAGACAAACACCAGCAAAGCAACAACAGTGGATTTCCGGACCTGAGTACCTGTGAAACAAGGGGACCAAGCCCAAGAGTCGCGACAATGTCGAGAGTGGGCAGATGCCCAGGAAATGCCAGCTGAGGGTGCAAAGAAGCTGCCACCAGATGGTAGAAGCTGTGGATTCTGCAAGAACTAAGAGGGCTAGAAACGTACCCTTTGGAGAATGGATGTCCCTGAACCGGTGTAGACTGGCTTATGCAGAGATGGGCACCATCTGTGCCCATCAAAGCATTTCCAGAGGCTGGGGGAGGCTACTCCAGGGAACACGTTTCCAATCTTCATCACGACGTGGGACCTCTGTCCTCCAAAGGGGAAGTTCCTAGTCCTCTTCTTTCTTGCAGAACTCCAAGCTTCTTCCAACAGGTGGCAGCTTCCTTGCACCCTCAGCTGGCATTTCCTGGGCCTCTGCCCACTCTCGACACTGTCGCTATTATTGGACTTTGTCCCCTTGTCTTACAGGTACTCACATCCTGAAATCCACTGTTGTTGAATTGCTGGTGCTTGTTCTTCCTGCAGAATCCCCCTATCACAACTTCTGTGCTCTCTGGGGGTAGTAGGTGCACTTTACACCTAGCTTTCAGGGTCCTGGGGTGGGCTATTTTTCTAACCCTCACTGTTTTCTTACAATCCCAGCGACCCCCTACAAGCTCACATAGGTTTGGGGTCCATTCGTGGTTTGCATTCCACTTCTGGAGAATATGGTTTGTGTTGCCCCTATACCTATGTGCTCCTATTGCAATCTACTGTAACTTTACACTGCTTGCATTTCTTTTCTTGCTATTACCTGCATAATTTTGGTTTGTGTACATATGTCTTGTGTATATAACGTATCCTCATACTGAGGGTACTCACTGAGATACTTTTGGCATATTGTCATAAAAATAAAGTACATTCATTTTTAGTATATCTGTGTATTGTGTTTTCTTATGATATTGTGCATATGACACCAGTGGTATAGTAGGAGCTTTACATGTCTCCTAGTTCAGCCTAAGCTGCTTTGCCATAGCTACCTTCTATCAGCCTAAGCTGCTAGAAACACCTCTTCTACACTAATAAGGGATAACTGGACCTGGCACAAGGTGTAAGTACCTCTGGTACCCACTACAAGCCAGGCCAGCCCCCTACAACATCCAATAGGATAGTACATTTGTAAACATTATTTAGGACAATATATTTATGTCAGACAATACTCTGTACTCTATAGCATTATCATTTTATCACTTTTTCACTGTTATCTCTCATCACAAGAGATACACAAGTTTGTCATTCAACATGTTGAAGCAAAGAGAGATCATAAGAGATATGGAAATGTTTACTCCAAGATCTATGTTTTAGATAAGATGTGGTCACCAAGAAGATGTTTGCTTCTTCTAGTTTTCAACACCATATCTGAGAATATTTTTCTTTGCATCCTAACAGTTTCCATGGTGGTCAGTTCTGTTGCTCTAAGCTGTACTCTTCCTGCTCTCTTGCCTCAATCGGGTTTTCCTAAATCCCTCATGTGAGAAAGTAGCCTCTTTCTAGCCTTGTTACCCCCACTTTTGGCCTGTTTGTGAGTGTATGTCAGGGTGTTTTCACTGTCTCACTAGGATCCTGACAGCAGGACCCAGTGCTCATAGTGAAAACCCTATGTTTTCAGTATGTTTGTTATGTGTCACTGGGACCCTGCAAGTCAGGACCCCAGTGCTCATGAGTTGTGACCTATATGTATGTGTTCCCTGTGTGATGCCTAACTGTCTCACTGAGGCTCTGCTAACCAGAACCTCAGTGGTTATGCTCTCTCTTTACAAATTGTCACTAACAGGCTAGTGACCAATTTCACCAATTCACATTGGCATACTGGAACACCCTTATAATTCCCTAGTATATGGTACTGAGGTACCCAGGGTATTGGGGTTCCAGGAGATCCCTATGAGCTGCAGCATTTCTTTTGCCACCCATAGGGAGCTCTGACAATTCTTACACAGGCCTGCCACTGCAGCCTGAGTGAAATAATGCACACATTATTTCACAGCCATTTTCACTGCACTTAAGTAACGTATAAGTCACCTATATGTCTAACCTTTACTTAGTAAAGGTTGGGTGCTAAGTTACTTAGTGTGTGGGCACCCTGGTACTAGCCAGAGTGCTCCCACATCGTTCAGGGCAAATTCCCCGGACTTTGTGAGTGCGGGAACACCATTACACGCGTGCACTACACATAGGTCACTACCTATGCGTAGCTTCACAATGGTAACTCCGAATATGGCCATGTAACATGTCTAAGATCATGGAATTGCCCCCTCTATGCCATCCTGGAATTGTTGGCACAATCCCATGATCCCACGGGTCTGTAGCTCAGACCCGGGTACTGCCAAACTGCCGTTTCAGGGGTTTCACTGCAGCTGCTGCTGCTGCCAACCCCTCAGACAGGTTTCTGCCCTCCTGGGGTCCAGCCAGGCTTGGCCCAGGAAGGCAGAACAAAGGACTTCCTCAGAGAGAGGGTGTTACACCCTCTCCCTTTGGAAAAAGGTGTGAAGGCAGGGGAGGAGTAGCCTCCCCCAGCCTCTGGAAATGCGTTCATGGGCACAGATGGTGCCCATTTCTGCATAAGCCAGTCTACACCGGTTCAGGGACCCCTCAGCCCTGCTCTGGCGCGAAACTGGACAAAGGAAAGGGAAGTGACCACTCCCCTGACCTGCACCTCCCCTGGGAGGTGCCCAGAGCTCCTCCAGTGTGCTCCAGACCTCTGCCATCTTGGAAACAGAGGTGCTGCTGGCACACTGGACTGCTCTGAGTGGCCAGTGCCAGCAGGTGACGTCAGAGACTCCTTCTGATAGGCTCCTTCAGGTGTTGCTAGCCTATCCTCTCTCCTAAGTAGCCAAACCCTCTTTTCTGGCTATTTAGGGTCTCTGCTTTGGGGAATTCCTTAGATAACGAATGCAAGAGCTCATCAGAATTCCTCTGCATCTCTCTCTTCAACCTTATGCCAAGGAATCGACTGCTGACCGCGCTGGAAGCCTGCAAAACTGCAACAAAGTAGCAAAGACGACTACTGCAACTCTGTAACTCTGATCCTGCTGCCTTCTCAACTGTTTTCCTGGTGGTGCATGCTGTGGGGGTAGTCTGCCTCCTCTCTGCACTAGAAGCTCCGAAGAAATCTCCCGTGGGTCGACGGAATCTTCCCCCTGCAACCGCAGGCACCAAAGAACTGCATTACCGGTACACTGGGTCTCCTCTCAGCACGACGAGCGAGGTCCCTTGATTCCAGCAACTCTGTCCAAGTGACTCCCACAGTCCAGTGACTCTTCATTCCAAGTTTGGTGGAGGTAAGTCCTTGCCTCCCCACGCCAGACTGCATTGCTGGGAACCGCGTCTTTTGCAGCTACTCCGGCTTCTGTGCACTTCCGGTGGAAATCCTTTGTGCACAGCCAAGCCTGGGTCCACGGCACTCTAACCTGCATTGCACGACTTTCTAAGTTGTCCTCCGGCGGCGTGGGACTCCTTTGTGCAACTTCGGGTGAGCACCGTTTCACTCCTCTTTGTAGTGCCTGTTCTGGCACTTCTCCGGGCGCTGCCTTCTTCTGAGAGGGCTCCTTGCTTTGCTCGACGCCCCCTCTGTCTTCAGACGCAATTGGCGATATCCTGGTCCCTCCTGGGCCACAGCAGCACGCAAAAACCCTTACCGCACGATTTGCATCTAGCAAGGCTTGTTTGTGGTCCTTCTTCAGGAAAACACTTCTGCACGACTCTTCACGAAGTGGGACATCCATCCTCCAATGGGGAAGTTTCTAGCCCTTGTCGTTCCTGGAGAATCCTCAGCTTCTACTGCCTAGTAGCAGCTTCTTTGCACCCACAGCTGGCATTTCCTGGGCATCTGCCCATCTCCGACTTGCTTGTGACTTTTGGACTTGGTCCCCTTGTCCCACAGGTACCCTCCACTGGAAATCCATTGTTGTTGCATTGCTGGTTTGTGTCTTTCCTGCAGAATTCCCCTATTACGACTTCTGTGCTCTTTGGGGAACTTTAGTGCACTTTGCACTCACTTTTCAGGGTCTTGGGGTGGGCTATGTTTCTAACCCTAACTGTTTTCTTACAGTCCCAGCGACCCTCTACAAGGTCACATAGGTTTGGGGTCCATTCGTGGTTCGCATTCCACTTTTGGAGTATATGGTTTGTGTTGCCCCTATCCCTATGTGTCCCCATTGCATCCTATTGTAACTATACATTGTTTGCACTGTTTTCTAAGACTATACTGCATATATTTGGTATTGTGTACATATATCTTGTGTATATTTGCTATCCTCATACTGAGGGTACTCACTGAGATACTTTGGCATATTGTCATAAAAATAAAGTACCTTTATTTTTAGTATATCTGTGTATTGTGTTTTCTTATGATATTGTGCAAGTGACACCAGTGGTACTGTAGGAGCTTCACTCGTCTCCTAGTTTAGCCTAAGCTGCTCTGCTAAGCTACCATTATCTATCAGCCTAAGCTGCTAGACACCCTATACACTAATAAGGGATACCTGGGCCTGGTGTAAGTACCCCTTGGTACTCACTACAAGCCAGTCCAGCCTCCTACACCTCACTATGTGCTTCTCCTCCTTCTTCAGTGGGTATGGGGGATGCCAGAGTATGAGGTGAGTGGTATACTTGACTCCTTCCTGCAGCAAAGAATATTGCTGTATCTTGCTAACTTAGCCTACTGATCATTCCTGAAGACTTGCCTCTTCTGTCCTTGCACTCCACCTGGCCTGGTCCCCTTTTTCCAGTGTTGGTTCCCTTTCAAACCCAGAGATGTTTCAAGAGACACTCTCAAGACCTATCTTGTGCCTCTAGCTGACTTCCTGCTGTAGCATGTAGCCATGGTTTAGGGTAAGTGCACATCTGAAGGGTCCCTCAAACATCAGTGGTTGTGGTGAGCTACCTGGACACCAGAGTGTCTTGGTGAAGAATGACACATGGGGTCCTGAAGGCGGTGGAAACAACCTCACAGGGACAGGGAACAAGACATGAGGTATAGGAAAGGCCATCTTAGCTTAACACTCTGTCTAAAATAGTAGCCCAGGTTTGATTTCCGATGGGTATTATCGAAGTGTTTCCAATCCAAGGGTGGATCCTATGTTTCTTTTTGGGGTCAACATGACCTGGGATAGTACATAAATAAAATTAACTGTTAACAACATTTCTGCAAACATTGCAAGTTGGTGAGTTCTTCTCTCTTTGCATAGTTCACAGCTCAACTTCCTATGTCAATAAACTAAACTTCAGATGTGCCAAACATTTTGATTTGTAAAACAAAAAATATATCACAAAGTCAATGATAGTGCAAGCAAAAAGCAAGCAATTGTGTTTAAAGATTTTTTGGGGGGTGGGGGCAGTGTTGATGAAAGGATGTTTATTCATTCCACAAACTTGCTTAAAACCCTGACTAGAAACACCAAATTGTTCATATAAGTGTGTGTTACCCAAAAGCCGGTAGTGGGAGAGAATGCATGTGCAAGGTTTGAGTTGGTAGGTCAACAAATTGCTACTGCCTAGGGGCCCAAAAATCCTACACAGCTTTGAATGCAGGTGAGTGGTCCTAAATATACTGTTCGCTTGTTTGTCCTTACCAGGTCCTCCTGGGTGTCGAAGAGCGCGAGGGACCCCCTATGTGAGGAGCAGAACCTCTGGCTCTCGTCCCAGTCCCCTTCCTTTCGATACATCACTGAGAAGAAAAAACATTTGTTTCCACTGTAGAGCCAGTCCATGGGGCAGGACTCTATGCGAGAAGGCCCTGGAGTGTCCCGTGATAAACAGTGTCCTAAAGGCAGAAAGTGTGATATAATCAGCAGCAGTAAGATACAAACACATGTAACGAAATGATGGCCAGGTAGTGGCAGTGCAAATCAATACGTGCAGTGTGCAAGCAAACCACAACACGCAGCACTTGATTACAGTGCACAGCTTTTACATGAAATCATTAGTATGAACAGATAAATATGAACCGGTCATTCACTGCAGTGATGTCAGAGTGCTGTGAAGCCCTAAAGTGCCCACCCTCCCTGCTTCCTCCTCCCTTCCAGGACTGGAGACAGCAGATGATGGAGGAATAGCAGATGGTAATCCACCACTTGCCATGGGCTGACACTTACCAGAGGGAAGCTGTGACTGGTAAGTCTATACCCACAGTCCCTACCTCCTGCATCCTAAGGGTCTCCACAAAACAGAGGAAAGACATAAATTGGCCCAGAGGAAGCAGAGGATTCCTGGGTCAAGATTTGATGAGACATATGATATCTGCCATGATCCAAAGGTTTGTGCTGTGACAGAGCTGATGCCAAGAACTGTCTGCAGGATGTTTGGTGATGGACCGGGATTGGAACCCATATAAACATGGGATGGTGAGAAACCAGATATTTATAAATATGTGAGAAGGAAAAGGGAAGCAAATAGTCTAAAAACACCTGAGTGATTGAAAATCTGATTTCCAGGAGAGGACTGGGTAAGGTGAGAATGAAAGGACATTAGGGACTGTGTTATCAAAATTACTCAGGACGCACAACGTGTCAGAGCTTCCTTTTTTACTTACTGTTGCTTGTAAGATCCTTTCCCTAATACAGATTGAACCTGTGCACGTGCAGCGCTGCTTTAAACTTAAATCGCCAGTTCCTCGTTTGCATTGTGTGGCTCTGCTGCGTTATAGACACCGGTGCACAGGCAGGGAGGCCATTTTAAGTGTTGGAAATGGCCTTTCTGCAGGGTCACCCCCAAACATTCTGCATTCCTCCTCCTATTTTTCTGACCTAATTTTTGCTGACTTTAGGACTCTGCACACTTTCCCTGCTCTGGCATGAAACTGGACAAAGGAAAGGTGAGTGACAACTCCCCTGTCCATCACCTCCCCAAGGGTGGTGCTTAGAGCTCCTCCAGTGTGTCTCAGACCTCTGCCATCCTATTTTCAGAGGTGTGGGGGCACTAAGTGGCCAGTACCAGCAGGTGATGTCAGAGATCCCTCCTCATAGGTGCATACCTGTAGGAGGCTGGCCTGGCTTATAGTGGGTACCTGATGGTACTTACACCCTGTCCCAGGACCAGTTATCCCTTATTAGTAGATTAGTAGTGTTCTAGCAGCTTAGGCTGATAGAGGTAGATATAGCAGAGCAGCTTAGGCTGAACTAGGAGACATGCAAAGCTCCTACTATACCACTTATATCACATAGGTACCATATCATTAGAAACACAATACTCAGGTTTACTAAAAATAAAGATACTTTATTTTAGTGATAATGTGCCAAAAATATCTCAGAGGATATACTCCCTTAGGAGTTAAGTAAAATACACAAAATACACACACAAACCAAAATCAGGTAAGTAAAACAGTCAGAAAGTAGTGCAAACACTGTAGAATATAATAGGATGCAATAGGCCTAGGGGCAACACAAACCATATACTAAGAAATTGGAATGCGAACCACGAATAGACCCCTAGGCTAGTGTAGTGTGTAGAGGGTCACTGGGAGTGTAAGAAAACACTAAGGGTGCCTAAGATACCCCACCCTAAGACCCTGAAAAGTAGGCATAAAGTGCTACTACTTCCCTAGAAACACACTAAACTCATGATAGAGGATTCTGCAAAGACCACAGCAGAGTGAAAAGCACTGAAGATGGATTCCTGGACCTGAAGACCTGAAAAGGAAGGGGACCAAGGACCAAGTCCAAGAGTCGTGAAAGTGTACAGGGGGGGGTAGGAGCCCACTAAACCCCTGATGAAGGAGCAAAATGGCTGCCTCCAGATGGAAAAAGCTGAAGATTCTGCAACAACAAAAGTTGCTAGGAACTTCTCCTTTGTGCAAAAGATGCCCCACAGAGTGCTGGAGGATGCAGAGTTGTTTCCTTGGAGAAAGACTGCAAACAAGCCTTGCTAGCTGCAAAGATCGCAGTTGAAGAAAAAGGGTGCTGTCCGGGCCCAGAAAGGACAAGGATGTTGCCACTTGGGAGAGGAGATAGAATTGGCCCTCAGCAACACAGAGAGCCCAGGCACCAGAAGGCAGTACCCGCAGAAGTCCTTGGACATGGGTTCAAGAAGACTGAGCACAGCAGTCGTCTCAACACTACAAAAGAGGGTCCCACGAAGCTGGAGGTCAACTCAGAACTCAGCGAGTTGAGCAATGCAGGATGGAGTGCTGGGGACCTGTGCTTGGCTGTGCACAAAGGATTCGTTGCAAAAGTGCACAGAAGCGCTAGCAGCTGCAGTTCACGCATTGCACAGGATTACTGCCTGGAGAGGGGAGGCAAGGACTTACCTCCTTCAAATTTGGACAGTTGGACCACTGGACACTTGGGTCCACCACCTGTGTTCCAGGGGCCACACTCGTCAGGATGAGAGGGGTCCCAGAGTACTGGTGAAGCTGAAGTTTGGTGCCTGCTGCAGTAGGGGGGACCCACTGGAGATTTCTTCGTGGCTTCCAGTGCAGGGTGAAGGCAGACAGCCCTCAGAGCATGCACCACCAAGAAAGAGTCGAGAAAGCCTGCTACTGTGTTGCAGTTTTGCAGGTGTCCTGGAGCAGTCAGCTGTCGATCCTTGGCAGAAGTTGAAGAGAGAGGTGCAGAGGAACTATGGTGAATTCTTGCAATTTGTTATCTGAGTAAAAGCCTATTGGAGAGACCCTAAATAGCCCTCAGAGGAGGATTGGCCACCTAGTGAGGTAAGCACCTATCAGGAGGGGTCTCTGGCACTGGCCACTCAGAGGCCTCCAGTGTGCCCTCACACCTCTGGATTCAAGATGGCAGAGGTCTGAGACACACTGGAGGAGCTCTGGGCACCACCCCTGGGGTGGTGGTGGACAGGGGAGTGGTCACTCCCCTTTCCTTTGCCCAGTTTAGCGCCAGAGCAGGGACTGGGGGTTCCCTGAACCAGTGTAGACTGGCTTATGCAAGGAGTGCACCATCTGTGCCCTTCAAAGCATTTCCAGAGGCTGGAGGGAGGCTCCTCCTCCCCAGCCCTTAACATCTATTTCCAAAGGGAGAGGGTGTAACACTCTCTCTCAGAGGAAATCCTTTGTTCTGCCTTCCTGGGACTGGGCTTCCCAGACCCCAGGAGGGCAGAACCCTGTCTGTGGGGTGGCAGCAGCGGTAGCTGCAGAGAAAACCCCAGAGAGCTGGTTTGGCAGTACCCATGGTCCATAGTGGAGCCCCGGGGATGCATGGGATTGGCCCCCAATACCAGATTTGGGATGGGGGATAATTCCATGATCTTAGACATGTTACATGGCCATATTCGGAGTTAGCATTGTGAAGCTACATATAGGTATTGACCTATATGTAGTGCACACGTGTAATGGTGAAATTGGCCTGAACTATGTGGGGGCACCTTGGCTAGTGCCAGGGTGCCCTCACACTTAGTAACTTTGCACCTAACCTTCACTAAGTGAGGGTTAGACATATAGGTGATTTATAAGTTACTGAAGTGCAGTGTAAAATGGCTGTGAAATAACGTGGAAGTTATTTCACTCAGGCTGCAGTGGACGTCCTGAATTAAGGTTTGTCTGAGCTCCCTATGGGGTGGCAAAAGAAATGCTGCAGCCCATAGGGATCTCCTGGAACCCCAATACCCTGGTTACCTAGGTACCATATACTAGGGAATTGTAAGGGTGTTCCAGTGTGCCAATTAGAAATGGTGAAAATGGTCACTAGCCTATAGTGACAATTTTAAAGGCAGAGAGAGCATAAGCACTGAGGTTCTGATTAGCAGAGCCTCAGTGACACAGTTAGTCACTACACAGGTACACACATTCAGGCTACAAACTATGAGCACTGGGGTCCTGGCTAGCAGGATCCCAGTGAGACAGGCAGAAACTAAACTGACAAACATGTAAAAATGGGGGTAACATGGCAGGCAAGATGGTACTTTCCTACAACTAGATGTGCACAGGGCCTGTAAATTAAATGCTACTAGTGTGCTGCAGCACTGATTGTGCCACCCACATAAGTAGCCCCCTGCCACTTCGATTTGGCATTTAAAAGTAATTGCCAAGCCTTAAGCTCCCCTTTTTCTACATATAAGCCACCCCTAGGTAGCCCATAGTGCAGGGTGTTATGTAGGTAAAAGGCAGGACATGAACATGTGTGTTCTATATGTCCTGGTAGTGTACAACTCCTAAGTTCATTTTACACTGCTGTGGGGCCTGCTCCTTTCATAGGATAGCATTAGGGCTACCCTCATATACTGTTTGGGCTTGGATAGAGCTTGCCTCCTGTTTCCTGAAGTCTCAAGATCAAAAAGACTTCACTCCTGCAACCGGATTCCCAGCGCAGTAAAAATTTGATGCACCACCTGCCAAAAACAATGCACAGCCTGCATTACGGTGAAAAATTCACTGCACGCCAAACCGGAATGACGCAGCCAGCTGGAGCATTGACGCAGCCAGATGGAGGATTGACGCAGCGCCAGCGTTGCGATAGGAACTTCGACGCATGGCCCTAATGGATCGACGCAAGCCGAGCTGGAAAGACGCAGCCCGACTTCCTGAGAGGAATCGACGCAGCTCCTGCCGTGCGGTACAAATTTCGACACAACGCTCACAGGATCGACGCAGCACCTGTGATTTCGCTACGCAAGCCCAGGATTCCGCACATCGTCCCTGGGGCGTCCGAAAACCCCGCAACCCAAAGACGATCCAAGTCTGTGCACCGGAAATCGACGCAACGTCTTTCCTGCGTGGCAAATAACGATGCAAGTCTGTGTGCGTAGGGGTGAAACCGACGCACACCTCTCCGTTTTCCATGCATCTCCTCCTCTGTGGTCCCTTGCGAGAATTTTTGAACGCAAACCAGGTACTTTGTACTGCAAGAGACACTTGTTATTTTTAAGAGACACTTTAAATTACTTTTACAGTGATATTTCAACATATTCTTCTTGCATTTTAATCATTCTGACCTACATTTATCCAGATAAATATTACATATTTTTCTGAGCACTGTGTGATGTATTTTTGTGGTGTTCTAAGTGAAGCCTGACTGCTCAGTGCCAAGCTACCAGAGGGGTGGCACAGGATAATTTGGATTGTGTGTGACTTACCCTGACTAGAGTGAGGGTCATTGCTTGGACAGGGGGTAACCTGACTTCCAACCAAAGACCCCATTTCTAACAGGAAGGCACACTGACTGGGTTACAGGGAGTCAGTGCATACCCCCAAGACCCACAGACATCCATCTGCAGGTGGATGCAGTCACGTATTGCACTGTTCTGCAGGGGATCAATGTCCCCCATTTCAAATGTAAGCTAGTTCCCATCTGCAGGAAGAAAGGATGTCCGGGGCTTGAGACAGCCATTCTGTTTCATATTTCTTTATTAAAGAGCAGTAACAGTAAAATAACAGCTAGCATTGTATTGACATTACAGAGGAAAATAAGAAGCCTTTGTCAACAGCACAGTACATTACAGCCATAATAGTGGTAGTCGCCAGGACCCCAGACATGTGATAACACTCCATATGCTATATCGCTAAGCGATTTACGTATAGCATCATGTGTCAGCGATTCTGGTTCTTACGTATTACCGACCATGAAAGAAAAATTGTACTCTATAGGTGTATCATTACCGGCCTCAGTCAGCAGTGAGGGTACAACGCTAAATGCCAGGCCTTTTATCTATGGCTGTCACCAAGATACTATTCTGTCTCTTCATGTGGAGGGAGTAGAAAGGGAGGATCCATTACCTCTGATAGTTGGGGTTCTCAGTGGAGTACCACAGGATGGAGAAAGGAGTGAATACGGCAAGGGTCAATAGATACCATAGGGACCTGTGAACCTGCAATACCGGGAGAGGGAAATAACATGCAACAGCCATAATGAGGACAATGTCGAGGGTCATGATCCATAATGTAGCGGAAGGAGAAAAGGATATAAATGGAAATAGAGGGGTGAGGTTCTAGGAAGAGAGAACAAACATAAGAAAAGAATGTTGGTATGGGGGTATAGATGGAGACATGCCTATAGCAACATACAGTGGAAGAAAGGAAGAGGGAAGGAGGGTCTGGGAGTGAGGAAGTAGATAGGGGAGAGGACGGTGGGGGGAAAAGGAGAGGTAGAACGAGAAAGGAGGAGAGTGAGGAAAGAGAAAACAGAAGAAGAAAGGGGAGAAGATTCTGGGGGGAGGGAAGAGGGAGAGAGTAAGGAAAAGAAAAGGAAAGATAGGGGGAGATAGACATAGATAGGATGACGTGGGTGGGTGGTGGGAGCGGAGGTGGATGAGGAAAGGGGGGATGGGAAAGGGAGGAAGGAACGAATGGGGGGACGCATATGGAGCTCAGCCGTTCACAAACCAAAGGAAAGGGGTCCAAGAGTAATGAGTAGGTAGTCCGAACTCAGTCTATAGTGTCAGTAACGGCTTAAACGTACCATTAGCTGAAAGCTGGTAAATAGTTATAATGCCCCTAGTCCTTCAGCCCTCCCAGTTGAACGCCACCCGCCCTATCATTAAGCTGGTGCTGCCCCAAAGTGATGAATGTGCGTGGATCAGAGGGTCCTCTCCTAGAAGACAGTGAGCCCGGCACAAAGAGTGTAGCATGGCTTGCATCACCGGGTGCGCGGGTTGGAGCGGAGGGGTCTTGATGCCATATAGCTCATCCAGGTCTCTGGACTTACTCGAGATTGAGCATTCTGTCCTTAACCACTGTGGTGAGTCTGGCGTTTCCGGGCTGAAGCGCCAGAGTGTTCCACAGAAGCCAATTCTAAGTCTCCACATTCTCTCCGTGCCAGGAGTGTAGCTTTGGAGTGCCACGGTTGCATTGAACGCCACATGAATTTACGTATACAGGTATCTACCTTCCTGAGCATTGGCAGGGGCACCAACAATGGTAACATCCCAAGGACGTATGTGTATCATGGTAAAGTAACAATACGAACGGCCTGTACTCTCCCCAAAGGGAAGAGACCCAGTTGAGAACATTTTGCAAAGTCTTGTTGGGTGTGAACTAACAAGGGCTCCATATTGTCCTGTACCATCTGCTCCAGGCCCCTGTTACTAAGGATTCCTAGGTATTTGAGTTGTGACTGTTTCCACAAGATGGGGAAAGCTGTTATAGCTGCACTTGTGGTCACCAGGGATAGAGGTAGGGCTTCGCTTTTATCCCAGTAAATTTTATAACCAGATATTGCTTCAAATTTTGTATGGGTAGCACGTAGTGCTGGGAGGGAGTGAGCGAGGTCAGTGAGCGTAAGTAAGATGTCATCGGTATATAGGTATATCACAGAGCGGCCTCCCGGGATAGTGA
This sequence comes from Pleurodeles waltl, assembly GCF_031143425.1. NCBI lineage: Eukaryota > Metazoa > Chordata > Amphibia > Caudata > Salamandridae > Pleurodeles > Pleurodeles waltl. The sequence continues at coordinate 1,174,517,523 of NC_090439.1, forward strand.
TGCCGGATATGGATGGGGATCTGTGTTTTAGCACTGTTAATGGTTCAACAGCCAAGAGGAATAGCAGTGAAGGCAGAGGGCAGTCCTGTATCATCCCACGGTTAACTGGGAACACATCGGAGAGGAATCCCCCGTAGTTTACCTGTGCTGTGGCCGAGTCATACAGCCAATGTACTTTTTTGATAAAGCTGTCCCCTAATCCGAAGCGGCTCAGTTTCAAAGGGATACCACCATTCTAGTCTATTGAAGGTTTTCTCAGCATAAAGGGAGAGGGCCATGGCCTCCTCCCTGGAATCCTTAGTAGTCCAGAGTGTATACACTAGGGAACGAAGGTGAATTCGTATCGCCTGGCACAAATTCTACCTGGGTGTTATGAATAAGGGATGGTATGACCTTTTTGAGATGGGTCGCCAAGATGCTAGCCAGTATCTTGGCATCTCCATTGAGGAGGGAAATGGGACGGTAGCTGCCAAATAGTAAGGGGTCCTTCCCAAGCTTCGGCAGGACGACTATGGATGCCCTATTGAAAAGAGGGTTCAGAGAGCATGTCTGTTCCACGCCCTGGAATGCTTCATATAAGGAGTCCACCGTTTCATGTCCTGTCCATCTGTAAAACTCCACTGGGAAACCATCCTCCCCGTGAGCCTTGTGGGAGGATATATTGGAAATGGCTTGCAAAACCTCTTCTTTGCTAATTTCTCCTTCTAACAGAGCCCTGCCCTCTGCTGTGAAACGAGGGATGCAAGCCTTTTCAAAGAACTCCGCTAGGTGATCATGATCCGTTGCGGTTTTGGGCGTGTATAGGGTCTGGTAGAAGTGTCCAAATGCATCAGCGATTGTCTGCAGGTGCGTGAGGAGCGTATTGTTGATGTCACGAATGGCTGGGTTTGCTAAAGCTGCCTCTTGCTAGCACAGCTGGGCTGCCAACAATCGTCCTGCCTTTTCACCCTGCTCATAATGTCTGCCTTTCATCCTTTGTAGTGCATATTCTGCCTGGGAGGTATAGAGGGTATTAAGTTCTATTTTTGCCTTTTTGAGGTGACAGTGTGTGGTTGGGGTGGGTTTGTAGTGTGTTCGTGGGTACGCGTTACTATCATACCCTCTAGTTACTGCCTACAGGAAAGTCTCTGGGCATTAGCGAGGGCAGCATCTCTCATAAGTTGTCCTCTAATTGTTGCTTTCGCCACAGCCCATAAAACCTGAGGGATGGGGACCGAGCCTTTGTTGTCAGTTAGATAGGTAGAGATGTGGGCACGGGGTTGGTTCGTGCCCTCTGGTGTTAGATATCGTAATACATTCAGGCGCCATGGTTTACGGCCTGGAGAAGTCAGACCTAATTCTAGTGTTATGAGCACTGGGGCATAGTCCGATAGTGCTGCCTCCAGAATCCGGAAGACCCGAACCATGGGAATCATTTTATGGACGGTAATGAAATAGTCCAGCCGAAACTGTATTTGGCGGACCGGTGAAATAAAGGTGTATTCGCGGTCAAGTGGATGAGAGAGGTGCCAGTGGTCCACCAGCCTATGGTTCGCCATTACATTCCCCCGTAGGGCTCTCTCTGCATTGTTACCAATATCTAATCTTCCTGTTTAGTCCAGAATCGTGTCTCGAGAAAAATTCCAATCCCCACCCAGAATGTAGCGAGAGGCCCAAATCTCAGCCACGAGACGATTGCTATGTAAAAAGAATGAGTGCTTAGAACCGGTGGGGACGTAAACGGATCCTATGCAAAGTGTGTGATCCCCAAGCCTGAATTTGGTGAGGGTGTATCTACCCTCAGGATCGGTCCATGACTTGAGCACCTTCAATTGCAAAGAGCGACGAAGGAGGATCCCCACCCCACATCTGCACGTTGAACAGGAGGCTCCCGAAGTGGACGGTTGACTGCTGCTATATAGTATGTGGCCCACCCAGTCCCGATTACGTTTTTTGTATTCTGAGGAGGACAAGTGTGTTTCCTGCAATAGGGCAGCATCTGCATGTTTGGATTGCAAGTAAGATAGGACTTTTTCCTCTTTTGATGTAGTGCGTAAGGCCATGAATGTTCCATGATACTATCATTGGTGGGAGGGCAGTTCCCATATCCAAAACTGTCACGCGGCCTTGCGGGGATGGAACTGGCACTATCGGATGTATGAGGTGGGACGGGGCAATTCGGGCTATCTATGTGAAGGTGGTGTGCAATGCAGGGAGAGCAGGAAGGGGGAGGTAGGGCCGGGAGAGGGGGCCCGCGGTCATGCCCAAGAGCGTAGGACCTAACACAGGAGAAGGAGAAGGGAGGAGGGGAAAAGCAGAGAGAGGAAGGGAAGAGGTGACAAAACAAAACTAAGAGAAAATAAGAGAAGAGAGAGACGGATACAGCTCAAGAGGGATGAAGAGAGGACCGTCCAGACCTGTGTCCGGATTAAAGGTATAACGTATGTGAGCCTAACTTCTAAAAACCGTGGGTCTAACCCTATGAGATCTGCGGCCGGGCGTGCCCAAGAGATGGGAGGGCAAAGAGACAGCGGGGAAAAAATTATAACATAGCATTCCCAGAGTTGGGAGGGGAAAGGATAGTGGGGAGGCTCCTGACTGACACCCAGACGTACCCCCAGGACTCAGCGTTAAGAACATAGGACATCTTTGATCTGGGCATTATTGAAAAGAAAGGTATCTCTAGGTGTGCTCAAAGTAGCAGATGCATATTTGGAACCCACTAGGATGGTAATAAGGGAGGGGGAGTAGCAGGGATATAGAGGTGGATACCCAGGAACATATGGGGGAAGGGATAGAGAGAGCCCTCAGGGCGGCAGCTGATAATGACGATGGGAGGCATAGCCTAAGCAGGGCAAACCGTATGAGGGGCACTATCTCATGGTGTTTCAACCCGGTCAATTCTCTGCTTTGGTTTTCATGTGCAATTGTGCTTTGGTTATTGGTGGCTCACTATTTACTGCGGATATGAGTTATTCCCTCCACTCTAGCTAATTAGAATAGGGCCTTCATCACTGAGATGTTTAACACAGTTATGGGTGTAGAACCTTACTACGATATTGATCAGCAGGGACGCAACATAGTGGTGGATGGACCCATTTTGATCGCTAACTGTTGGATCCTAGAACTGCAGGAATGGGGTCATGGGTAGGTTGGGGGGGTGGAACATCTCCAGTCCAGTAGGTGATTTGCTTATAAACAACAATAACAACAGCAGCAATGGAAACAAAAGTAACAATGATATGGCATTCTATGATAATAGAAGAGACGAACATATGTGGTACTTATTGTTCTGCCGATGAACAGTCTGGGTATCCAGCAAGGGCCTAGAAATACCTGCCGGCAGCTCTCCATAAGAGGCCAGTTATGCTGTCAATCAGCTGGGGGCAAAGGTTTCGGAGGGGACCGTGACTTGTCTCTGTCCCTAGGCGGCCCCTGGGTAATGTCCGCCACTTCCTGAAGGGCCACATCACTCCCGTCTTGAGATCTTGGTGGTCAGCCCAGGAATCTACCCGTTTTGTGCATCCCAGGATATACAGAGACGTCACTAGGGTCAGACTTTGTGTGTATGGTAGAGTCACGTGACAAGAAGTGGTTTGTTGAAGAGGCCACAGGATCCTGATCCATAGGTTGGGTGGAAAGGCCATCCAAAAAAGAGCGCAAGCATATAGGATCCAAGAAGTCTCTAGATTTACCATCCATCGTAATCCACATTCTGGCCAGCTCGAATTGTCCAAATTTAATATTCATATGGAGCAGTTGGGGTCTAAGTGCTAGGAACGCCTTTCTTTTTTTATTCGTCTCTCAGGAGAAGTCTGAAGCAATATGGATCTCCTGACCATCATGTCGGTAAGGGCCATGGGTCCTCGCAGGCGTCAACAGTTGGCGAACTTGTTCATGATATAGAAAGCATCCTATTATGGGACGGGGTCACTCCACAGTATTGTTGTGTAAGGGGCCAATCCTATGGGCTCATTGAAATTCCAGAGGGGGAGAAAAAGTGAGGCCTGTGAGGGCGGGAATGAAGTCGCAGAGGAAGGCCCTCATATCTGCCCCCTCTGTCTTTTCTCGCTTTGGTCCTCCAAGTCAGTGAGTTTATTGTGGAGGAACTGTAGCTCCATTTTGTGATCCGGAAGGTCCGCCATCCTATTTTCAACGTTGTGTAGATGATGATCTAAATACGTGACCTTATCCTGAAAGCCAGCACTGTCTGCTCGGGTTGATTTGGAGTCAACCAAGAGGTCCGTGATTTTAGTGTCCATTGCTTCCAGGAGGCGACTTACTACAGAGATTTCCTGTAGAATACACTCCATGGCAGTGTCTGGGCGGGGGTTTCTGTGGAACTGAGGTCTGTGGTGGGGGTGGAGGAAGAAATTGGCCGTGGTTGTGAGGCAGCTTCTCGGAAAAGCAATTGACATGTAGATTTGCCTGCCCGTTTGCCCGATGATTTGACTGGGGACATTTCCTTGGGAATGCGCAGGTAATGAAGTTGGTGGAGCTCAGAATCCAATGTTGAATGTCGAATGTCGCAGGGGCCGCAGTTCCTATGTCAGGGTGAGTCCAGGCTCCGAACAAATAACGCTGGTTTGCCGCTGCTGCCGTGTCCTGCTGTGCCACCTTGTTGGCACGTCTCGCCAAGTGCCGGCTGGATGAGGTGTCCCACTGGGACCGAATGTCCGTTGTGTGCCTGAAAGGCTAGTAGACATGGTCCCAGATCTTCTTGACATACGCCATTTTTCTAGAAGCTAGAAATGGAGAGATGAATGCTGGGCAAGGTCGGGCACCCTTAAACCCCCTAAATAACAGCACAGTTCTGCATCTGCATCAGCGGGCATTGGGTGGTGGAGACAGGGCGCGGCAATATTTCACTCCGGGGTTTGTGTCCTGAGAAGGGTGATCTGCTTCACAGGTCCATCATAAGAATTTTCCACTTGCCCCTGAAAGACTTAGGAACATATTATTCAGACTCCATGTGGTCATCCTGATAAACCCTGGTCTCCCTTGGTTCACAGTGGTGGAAGTGAGAAAACAGTGATGAGGCTCCAAGGGATCCCTGTTAAGCTTAGGACCGGTAAACACTGGTAGAGGTCAGAGGGCCCTATCTGGCTTGGAAGATCTGCAATACTCCGAAGGCGCCAAGGGTGTTGCCCATGCTAGCAGGCTTGGTAGAGGTGGGCGGGAGGGGTCAGGTTTGTGGCCTCATCTCACAAGGCAACTCGCGGGCCCTGCCAATAAACCAGGGCCTGAGAGTACAACAGCTGTACCTCTGTCCCCTGCGCCCTGATTCTAGTAATGTGTGCTGCCAAATGTGCCTCAAATGACGGGGCATAGATTTGTCTGTGATCGAGGGCAATGTCAGGATCTAGTCCTAACATGAAACCGGAAGTGATTGAACCCACGTCTGGACTCTCTGTTGCCAGCCGCTGTCCCCCTCTTTGTCCTGGTCTGTGTAGTAGCCTCCTGTGGGGCCTCACCTCCTGGCCCCGCTGCAGGTTACCGTGGCGTTGTATGCAACATAATCAAGCCCATGACTGCTGCATTCATTGTAGGCCGCGACTTCCTAGCGCATCTCAAAGGTCATGGTATGCACCCGCAGAGCCTCTGCTGTGAGGCACCCTGTACGGCCTCAGGTAAGTGCGGACTTTTGAGCGAGCCCGCGGTTATTATGCTGTGTGTTACGGGCTGCGGGCTCTGCCGATGTCCGAGGAGAACGTGAGGCATTCCCATGCGGGACCTCCCCTCCAGGTCTCCACCGTGCGCTGCTAGGGTTTCGTGTTCCTCGTGTCTTTATTTGTGATGTTGTGCGAGACCATGGCACCACCTCAATAGGGTCTGCAGTCTCTTCCTCTGCCCACATGTGGGGCACAGCGTTTTCGCTTGAGGCCCTCCCGGCGAGTCCCCGCTGGCCGCCGCTGAAGCCTCGCCCACTTACTAATCAAGCCCGTGGTCTTCACTCCATCTGCAGTCCACGGGCTCGAAGGACGCATCGTAGTCCCTATTGAGGGGGGTCTCCAGGCCCTCGTTCAAGCGCCTAGTGGCTAGGGAGGGCACAAGAACAGGGATAACAGTCCCCACTGTGTCCTGTCAGCTCTGCCGCCTCCCCCGAGATCGCACCCGGCCACTGAGCACAACGCCTAGGGCCAGACCACACCTTTGAGACAGCCATTCTGCCTTTCACTAATATCATTCTCCTAGGGCAGGTATAAATTCACAGATGCAGTGGAAGCAGAGTGGTAACTGTAATACAGGTCACTGAAACTGTCTGCGCTCAAGCACCCAGATGTGCCTTTGTTATCCAGGGCAGTGCCCCATATTATTAATAGGGGCTTAGGTATTTCTTAATTGGGGACTGAACAGTGGTAGGTGGAAGTATTTTATGTAATGGGACATAAAGTATTCTGTTTTGTTTTTTTTAATCTGCCTGCGGAGTGAAATTGGGCTACAAAAAAAGGAAACGATATACCAAATTTGATCCAGAGGCAAACCTAAAAAAACAGGCAGATTTGGGTTTTCCTCGGGTTAGTACCCTTTCCATGGGCATGAATCTGAGAGACAAACCAAGCAGTTCATGTGGCTTGTGTGGCTCTCACCCCATTTTGGTAGGGGTTACTGTTATTTCCAGTGTGTTATTGAGCATTACTGAATTTTTTATCACATGTGGCATGTGGACTTCTGGAATGATCAGGTACAAGTGCACAGTAAAAAGTACAGAGTTGGGGTTTAGACAATGTTTCATGATGCTGCCCTTACCAGGGTAAGTGACAGCATCTTTATTCTCTGTAAGACTGGAGACAACCAGAACACATGTGTGGTGCTTTATAGTTGTATCGGGAACCAGCAGGAATTCTGCCCCAATTGATTGGAAGGAGTGTTACCTCAAGAGGGAATTTACGAAGGGGGCAGCATGGTGTACTTGTTCTTTTGCACATCTGACTGGCATTTCCAAATTTACTGAATTTTTCACATTACGAGTCATTGTGTGCATGTGAACTGTCAGTGTAACCACGTTATTTAACTGATGTGTACAGGATGTGTTCAGCAGCCATTTTGGGCTGGGAATTGTTGTATTCTACCTCATGCATGTAGCAACTGATTTAAATTGCCCTGCCGTAGGTCAAGTAAGTATAACATGTAAAATTAAAAGTCACTTTGTGAGAGTGTGTAAATGCAAAGGGTCATTGAATGCTAATACTTCACAAGAAAAAAAAAATGTTAATGTTTTGGATGAAGAGAGAGAACTACAAAATGGTTTTTGTTAGAAGTAAGAGAGGTTGGGGTCAAGAGAGATAGGCCATCTGTTTAGTGGAATCACTGTAGATGGAATAGAAGTAAAAATGATAGACTCTGGGGCACATTACAAATTATTGGGGGAAGAATATTTAGGAAAGTTTCTGGAAAAGGAACTATGTGTTCCAGACATTAGTGGCTTATGGAGACAAACCCATTGAACTGGTGGGTTATTAGATAGATGCACTTGAATTTCAAGGTGTAAAAACACAATCCAAAGTGTATATCACCAAATATGGTTCAAATGTCTTAGGTTTGCTACAACAGAGAGAATTAAAGATTAGGTTGGATCCCAGTCACCCTGATCAAGTGTTGGGAGAACAAACTAAAGTAAACGTGATTGATGAGACAATGTGGGGAAAGGAATTTCCTAATGTTTTCCAGGAAAATCTAGGCCTACTGAAGGGGTTTACACACAGAATCAAGATAATGGATGTCCCAAGGCACATAACCCTCCAGGTGTACCATTGGTGTTGAAGGAACCTTTGAGGAAGGAGTTGCAAAGGTTATGTCTAAAAGATATCATTGAGTAGATTCAAGCCTCAGAGTGGTTAGCTCCGGTGGTTTTGGCAAAAAACGTAGGGGAGTCTTACCTGTGTGTGTGGATTTACGTTATCATAATAAGTACATCTGGACAGATGATCACCCTCTGCCCACCACTGGTGGCATGCTCATGACAATCAAGGGGACTTTGCTGCATCCAGATTCAAGACCATTCATGTTGTTTATCACTACTGAAGGGGCCTACTGGTTTAAGCATATGCCTTTTGGCCTGGCATTCGCTGTAGCAGTATTTCAGAGAGCCATGCATTAATTGTTAAAAGAGGAAAATAATGTGACTTATTTTCAAGATGACACTTTGATTTTTGGAACCGACATAGTAGAACATGAGTGTTGCAGAAGTGTTAATAAATAGTTCCTAGGACTTGTGAAGTGTTAATCTTGTTTTGTTTATATTTTTGTGGACAAATCTGAATGTATGATGAAACTTTTGGCAAAGAATGCTAAATTTGAATGGAATGAGGATTGTCAGAAGGAATTTATGTTGGTGAAAAAATGTTTTGCATTAGCTCCAGCTTTGAAACCTTTTGACACTAAAGATAAATTTATAATTTGCACCGATGCAGGTATTGTGTGTTTGGGAGCGGTGTTGATGCAACATAGGGATGGTAAAAATGTGGTGATTCGCTTATTCCTCAAGACCTTCGAGAGGAGCAGAGTTTTCTTATTCTGCTATTGAAAGAAAAGGGTTGGTGTGTTGATGGAGTGTGTGTCATTTCTGGAATTTTGATTTGGGAATGGATTTTATGATTCGTACAGATCACCGACCATTGGTGGGTGTTGGTACAGATCAGGTTTCTTCAAGAATTACCAAGTGTGTGTTAAGAATAATGGAATACACTTTCGGAATGGAATATGTAACTGGAAAGAAAAATGCAATTGCTGATTTTTTTGTCATGGTTACCAGTGGAAAGTGAGGGTGAAGTGTGAGAAGAGGATGAGAAAAAGTGGCTGGTGGCAAATGTTACTATACTGAAGGCGATATATCTCACGAGGACTGGGTCCAAGCTGTTAGGGAGGATGTTGCATTACAGAAGGTTGAGGGATATTTGACGAAAGGTTGGCCAATCAAAGGTAAGGCTTCACAGAAAGCAGGGTTAGTCAGGAATGTTAGCACAGAATTATCAATTTGTGGAAATGTGTTTTTCAAGGGCGAGTTATTGGTTCTGCCAGAGATACTGAGAAGCAGTACTGTGAAATTAGTACATGAAGGACATGCTGGCATGAGTATTAGCTAGCCACGTTATTCCAGAATAAGGTTGGAATACTGGTGGACTGGATTAGATAAAGATGTGGAGAGAGCAGTGAGAGAATGTCTACCATGTGCTTGGAGAGGCACGTTGCACAAAACAGAGGAATATGCTCCAGTGGAGGTGGGCACAAGTGATGTGCCTTGGAAGAAGCGAGGGTTGGATATTTCAGGTCCTTACAGAGTCTTGGGTTCATATCCCAAGTAGGCACTAATAGTCATAGATTATTTTTTTAGATGGCCAGAAGTAAAATTTACTGATCATGTGACCACGCAGGTTGTAATAACATTTTTAGAAGAAGTGTGGCATAGAGAAGGTATAACAGAGCAATTGGTGACAGATAATGGTGTGCAGTTGTGTCACAAGAGAAAAAGGAATTACTGGAAATGTATGGAGTAGAGCACATCAGGTCTTCAGTTTATGTTCCTCAGAGTAATAGACTGGTAGAAGGATGAAACAGATTCTAAAGGAAGGGCTGCAATTATCATTAAGTCATGGTTACCAGTGGGAGAGTGCAGTGAAACAAATTGGTCTGGGCTTATTGCAGTACACCCAACAGTGTCACAGGAAAAGTGCTGTTTGAAGTAATGCGAGGAAGGAAGAAAAGAGGGTTGGTGTGTAAAGGAGTAGAATGAAAAGATTGGACAGAAAAAGTGAAAGGATGGAAGAATGGGTTTGATGTTGACAAGCTTGTGCATGTGAGGAAAGGGCATGAAGACCAGGATTTAGCGAAATGTTCTGATCCCTTGCAGATCATGAAAGCTTATCCTTACATGGTGTTACTGAGTAATGGAAATGTGTTGAACTACCAAAACGTGGTAGGAATTTCTGAATGCCTGTTGAGACAAGAAATACGAGATGTTATGGATGAACATAAAAAACAAAACACTGTGTACAAAATAAGAAGATGCAAAATAAACAAAAGGGGAGGAATGCATGGTAGAGGTGTTCTGCTTCATCAAAGAATGAAGAAGAACATAGCAGACAAGTGATAACTGGACAAAAGCCAGTCTGGCATGTAGATTATGTGATGGGTTGATTCAATACATAATATGTATATTTGTTCTTAATTTCAGTTAGACTTATTTTTTGTAACTGTTGAAAATAATAATTTTATGCATCTGTTAAGAGATTTTACTCTATTTTGTTTTTATATGTGTTTAATACCTTGTTCTCTTTTATTCTTATTTTTAGTTATTTTATTAAATATTATAAGGAGGAAGGTGTGTTGCATTCTGCCTCGTGAGAGTTTCCTCACAAGACACTTTATGCAGTGTTCCATCTTGCATGGAACACTGTGAAGGTATGAGGAAAAGAAATGTTGTGTGTGAATGAGGGAACAGTTGAAGTGCTGGCTGCTAGCTCACTCCTGATATTGCCTTTGACTTGTGTCCTCAATAAAGTTAAATTACCCACCTCTATTAGTGAGCTTCTTTTCAGGAATTTACTCAATGCTTTTTGGAAGACATTCTGGTTTGGGAATCTTCTTCTTGCCAACATGGTATATCCGGCAGCCATTTGGATTGGGTTTCCACATCTTGCTGAAGTGTATTATATATTTTTGTTTGGCTACTTCTCCTATACTGGATTTCATGTGAAGTATCTTCTGACATCCTTTTATGTACTTATTATTGTGTCCATGCTGCAATACTTTGTTTTCTTTCTATATTTCCCACACACTTGCTCCTGGTATCTATTCAGGTGTTGTGCTAGAGCATTTGCGTGTAAAGTCTAGAGCCTAACTGAAAGATATCAGATGTGACATAGATGGATATGAGATGTTGGAATAGCACCAGATGTTAATCTGAAGTGTACCTAATAGGATATAGAGGTTCAAGTTTTTATGATGACATCTGGAGATGTAGACTAACAGAGGTAAAATAATGTTTTTCTTTGATTCTTATGTCTAAATTCTTTATTAATTTATCGATTTATGTCATTTTTGTTTAGCTTTACATGCCTGATCGGAAAGAGATATACTAAATTAAGTGAGTGATCAAGGTGTTTGTGTTAGGAAAGGTGATATAGCATTGAGAAATAACCTGGTCTATAGCACCAAGTGGTAATATGACGGAGCACGAGAGACATGTCAAGGGTATTTTTAGGACTGAATGGAACAGTGTGATATTTTTCTTTGTTTGCGTTTTGCCATTTTTATTTTGACTGGTTGGCCCTAATTTTATAGCTTTAGCCAAAACGATTGATCAAATCTGTTTATTTGGAACATAAGGAGTGATGTGGGCCTAATGTGTCCAATTGTAAGTATTTGTGTTAGTTATGTTCACTACTGGGGTCTGAAGTAGATTGACAGTCCAGATGTTGTAGGTAGTGATGAATAGGAGGGAGGCTGTGTGTATTCAAAATGCTTAATTGGCAAATTTAAACCAAGCAAAGGGATTTCTGTCTTCCCTTCCTGTGTTAGCCATGCAGAGACACAGAGTGTGAGAAAGAGAGTTTCTAGTATGAAGGACTGGTTTGAGGAGATCGGTGTGTTTTTCATGTTTGACTAGATTTCTTTTTACATTGATCGTGATGTGAGCTTCATATCATAGGTTTGTTGCAATAATTGAACTTGTTTGAGGAATATGGTGTCTTGCAGTTTTCGACGTGGAAAGGTATGGATAGCTGCATGAGGGAAACATGCATTCATTTCTTTCATGTTTTCACCAGGTTTTATTTGGGCTGTTTCATTTCTTGTGGTGGCAATGGACAGTGGATGTCATTACTTTTGTAGTGTTTTGTTACTTGCTTAAATTATTTTTTTGCTTAATGGTGTTTTTTAATTCAAAATAATGTCTTTGTGATTTCTCTTAGTTTGGACTTTGTTTGAGAAATTAAAGGGAGAGGTACATTGTTATAGTGCTTTTGAAATGTATGGTAACCCTCTTGGAGTCTGTAGTTGCCAGGATTGTCTATAGTGCAGCTATTATAATTGAGTGAAGGAATTACCCATCTGACCTTCTGCGGACTGGAATGTTTATTCCTTGTATTACTTTGAAGAAACTGAAGACATTGGTACTTTGTACTTTACTGCAATCAGCGTGAGGTAATGCTTTAAAATTATAATCAACATATTGAGAGAGCATATAGAATTCTGGTTGCTAGGTGAGTTAATTTTTCAATTTAGGAAAACAGGAAGGATGAATCTGAATGTGTTTAGCAATCCACTTTATATTTTGATACAGAGGAACAACTGTTTATCGGGTATAAACTGTACTGGAAAGGCATGTTTCGAATTCACAATATTACAGAAGGGATGTATAATCAACATATTTGAAAGAGTATACAGAATTGTTGTAGATAGGTAAGGAAATCTTTAAATAAAAAAACAGGAAGAATGAATCTGAATGTATTTAGTGATCCTTTTAATATTTCCTTTAAGGGGAGCAACAATTAAAACTGTTAATAGGGAATAGACTGTACTGGAAATGTATATATTAAATTTTCACTAGTATGGATTGGATTTTTTTCTTTGTGATATGTATTTATTATTTGGGTAAGTCAGGTGTTGAACTTTGTTATGTATCGCTTAAATTGGATTGTAGTTTTTTCACCTGCTTATCTAGTTTCCAATGGATAGTGTATGACTCAGATTTAATATAACTTCAAGTCACATAAGAATTCCTTCTGCTTATAAAAGCTTTCTTATGTAATCTTTATTATCATTACATCCCTGATGAAGTGCTAGGCTTTGGGAAACATGTGTCAGCTGGCATGATTTCTGTTTTATGGTTCAGATGACTCAAAGTTTAAGTCTCTGCTACTGGTTATTTTCCCGTTTGAATTGTACCTAATGAGGAAACATTTGTGGGTGTTTCTATATGCTGATGGAATAATTCTGATGCAATATTTAATTATATTTGATGTTTGTGTATTGGATTAGGCTATGAATAAATTATGCTCTATTTAAACTGAATGTCGTACGGTCTGATGAAAACATGATGACAGTAGTAGGTTATCCATACTATTTCTGAATATGAATAATACATCTGGGATTTGGTACCCAAACAACCTGCTTTTGAAGACTTATTTTGGGGTGCCTCTTCTATTACGAAATCACATGCTACTATTGATTGAAGGTGCCTGCGACGTGATCTCAGCCCTCCTGATATAAATCCTGGAAGATACAATGGTTCTAAGATTGACCTAGAAGGTTTTCTCGAAACTATGATTCAGTTAAAAGGCAGGGCTGTTTATGGGAAAGTGTATATGTCAATAAAAGGACCTGACATTCTTGGTTGACATTCCCAAGGGTGCTAGGGTATCATTCTGAAACCTTGATGTTCACAACTCGTTTTGTGGTTGGAGGGTGTGGAGAATGTTAAATTTGAGAAAAGCTTTCCAATTTATTAGGTGCCTTTTCTGAAGTTTTCCAAGAGGAGTTAGGAGAGTAAAAATGTTTGATCATGTCATCATAGTAAAAGATGGATGTGAACCAGTTAAACTCAAACTGAGATCTGTTCCTTTGAAGATTCAGGGTGAATTGTTAGGACTTCTGCAGACGTTATACAAGGAGAGTGTAATAGAGCCTATTGAATCCTCTTTGTGGCTTTTGCCTATGGTAGTGGTGCGGAAAAATAATGACAAATTGTAAAAGTGCATTAATTCATACAATCGCAATAAAGCTATTTGGGTGGATGGGTGTCCTTTGCCTAAAATCAATGATATGGTTATCACTGGGTGAAGCAAAAGGTTTTTGAAAGCTGGATTTGTGCTCTGCTTATCAACCGCAGAACACTCTCGCCATTTGACTGCTTTCTTTACCCCGGTAGGTGTATTTCAATTTTGCTTAGTGCCATATGGTGTTTCTTCAGCTGAAGCAGTTTTCCAGTGATAGATGGGGCAAGTTTTACATGGGATAAGTGGGGTGTTATTATTTCAAGATGATGTTTTGATTTATGGGAAGTATGATCAAGTGTGTTTGGAGAGATTAAGTGAAGGCCTGATTCATTTCAAAGTGAGAGGCAGGGTGTAAGGAGGGCTGCGGGCCGGATAAGGTCAGACACATAGCGAGTGATAGATGAATACTTGCAAATTGTCTAGAATGGCCCATTGGGTGAGAAACAATGGGTTGGGGTAGTAGCCAGAACAACTGCCAGTGGTTCAGACCGATGAACACTCTGTAGTGACCCTGCCCCTCACGGCAAAAGTCTATCCTGAAATACAAGGCGAGGTCCCCTTCAGAGGGGACACAAGCAGCCCAGACTGGTTACAGCCTTGTTGGGGCTGGTCGGTAAGGTACAGCTTACATCCTGTGGCACAGAGAGCAAGGGAGCCATGTCCGGACATTTTCTCTTACCCTTTTAGTTTGTCATATCAAACACACAAAAGGTGATGGGAGGATCGATTGAAATAGTCTAATCCACTGACAATCACTCCGAGAAGCATTCCAACTCTTCATTTTTCATCAAACATATATATGATGTAAGATTGTTAGTAACTGATATAATGCGGGCTTTGTCTAGAGTGGCACAATGGGTGAAAAATGAATTGTTGCCATGCCACCAAGACGTTGAACATAAAGTCGGCCTCTCAATGTCTGAGAATCTACATACACGCCCGCACCACAATGAGTCACAGGAGCTGTCTGGTCCAGCAATCCATGGATCCACTGCAGACTCTTCTCAATGCCTCCTGCACTGTAAGCGTTACACATTCTTCACGTGTCTTCATGCAAACTCTTGCCTGGCAGAGAGCTGGCAATTTGGACACAGGTGCATGTCACACAAGCTGCACCCGTGGGGGTTAGAAAAGAACCTTAGCACATTCAATAAGGAGTCTGCCAGGGTCCCTCTTGAGATAATGTGCCTCCGTGTACCTAAGAAGCAGAGCTTTAAGTGGGGCAGGTCCTTCTGGGTCTCCGACCCAGCAGTAATTAAAAAACAACTTTGAAACAGGTCCATAATAGTGATGCAGTCCCCGTTTACATTTCAAATGGTTTACTTCATCCAGCATTCCTTAAGAATATTTGCTTCTTTTTAGGTCAAGCCTAGACAGCGAGCACATACTTTCTGTACAGACCTGGGGCCAGATGTAGGAAGCGTTTTGCATGGTGCAAACAGCGAACTTCGCTGTTTGCGCCATGCAAAACGCACATCGCAATGCTCATTCCCATTTTGCGAGTCGGTAACCTGGTCACCGACTCGCAAAATGGGAATGCGACTCGCAAATAGGAAGGAGTGTTCCCCTTCCTATTTGCGATTCGCATCGTGATGTAGAATTGCTTTGTGACCGCGAACGAGGTCGCAAAGCAATTCGCAGTTAGCACCCACTTCAAATGGGTTCCAACCGATTGGCAAAAGGGACGGGGTCCCCATGGGACCCCTTCCCCTTTGTGAATGGCTCTGAAAAAATGATACAAAAACATTTCATTTTTTCGGGTGTATTGCAACTCGTTTTCCTTTAAGGAAAACGGGCTGCAATACAAAAAAAAAAAAAACTGCTTTACTTACAAGCAGTCACAGACATGGTGGTCTGCTGTCTCCAGCAGGCACCATCCCTGTGAGTGCTGCGAATTGCAAGGGGGTCGCAAATTGTGACTCACCTCATTAGTATTAATGAGGTGGGTCTTTGCGACCCCCTTGCGATTCGCAGGTGGTGTCAGGGACACCATCCTGCATCTGGGTTTGCGACTTGCAAATTGTGAGTCGCTCAGACTCGCAATTTGCGAGTCGCAAACCCAAACATACGTACACCTGGCCCCTGCTGTATTCAGCTAAAGGACTTTGATCCCACCTGCTGCTTACGATTGGTTGACTGCAGCATCGCTTGTCCTTGCTACCTCCTAACTGGGTCGGGCTTCCGATACCTCACTTCTGTTCTTGGCTGAGGAGCACCAGCGAAGTACAGTTTTCTTTTGCTTTCATTGTTTATCTATTGCTAGGTGGGAACTCTTTTCTTTAAAATTATTTTCTGCTTCGGCTCAAAAGCATTTACCAGACACGAGTATCCGGGTTGCGATTTCAAAATGTTTTACACTCCTGCTTCGGCTGGTGTTCCAATTTTGGAATATTGTTTTATTTTCTGTATTTTTATCTGACGGGAGTATTTGTATTTATATTCATCACATTTTTTCAAGCACAATGCATAAACCCATTACACAAAGCAGACTCAAGCATCTGTCGCCTTTACAATGTCCATAGAATTACTCAACTTGGATTGGCTCTCAGCGTGTACTCTGAAATGTTTTAATGTCAAAAACTATCACTGCAATGGTTTCTGAAGTGTGCCCTTGTTTGCAGACCCCAGACAAAGGCCAGGACTGAGAGTGCATTGTGCCTGCAATACTTATTCCTCCTAGGGAGCTCAAGTTATGGACATTGGATATGAAAATATGAGGTACTTGGCTGCATCTCAGTCTAGCAGCTCCGGTCCTGCAGCCTGTGAACGTGGAAATTAAAAGTGCACTCATAGCAGAGAGAGAGAGAGAGAGAGAGAGAGAGAGAGAGAGAGAGAGAGAGAGAGAGAGAGAGAGAGAGAGAGAGAGAGAGAGAGAGAGAGAGAGAGAGAGAGAGAGAGAGAGAGAGAGAGAGAGAGAGAGAGAGAGAGAGAGAGAGAGAAGAGAGAGAAGAGAGAGAAGAGAGAGGAGAGAGAGGAGAGAGAGGAGAGAGAGGAGAGAGAGGAGAGAGAGGAAGAGAGAGAGAGAGAGAGAGAGAGTGTGTGTGTGTGTGTGTGTGTGTGTGTGTGTGTGTGTGTGTGATACACAAGAATTGTATCCACTCACACTTACTCAGAAGAGCCGACAATGAATGTGTGTGAGGTAACGAATAGAGGTGGGGGAGCCCCTGAAAGCTCGAGCCACACTCCAGTCTGAAGACTGGCTCTGGCTAAGCTTGCGGCCCTGATGGAACCTCGAGCTCATAACGAGACAAGTTTTCATGTGTCTTCCTTCCTCCCTGGACTTAGCTGTTGTGTTGAGGCCCAGGTTGCGGGCTTGGGAACTCGAGAGACAGGTTCAGCCTCGGCGTTGGCTCAACATCATGTAAATATGGGTAACTCACTTCCCATCCCTCTAAACAAGGAATGGTGGCCTTGTGTAATGTAAGTGATGCTAATGGAAAGCCTCACTCCAATACCTGGAGGTCGAGTTCTCAATAAAAAGAAACTACAGAAAAAAGCACAACAGTGAAAACAAACCCTTAGTGCAAGGCAAGACAAAGAGATAACCATGTACTGGCTGTTTGGTATGAAATGAAACCAAAGAAAATTGATAAATCGTGACTTACCCTCTTAAATTGTGTAATCTTAGGCAACTATGAAAGCACTTTCAATTCTGCCTGATCAGAAAGTCATTTGTAAAAAGAAAAGCTATTGTTTTTAATCTGGGCTACATTCAGAGTTTATTTGACAACTATCTTCTCTCTTAGTAAACTAATGGTTCATGTTTCAAAACTATCACTTACAGAAATACTTCTCAGTCCAGTGTTGTAATGTGACGCATTAATGTTGAAGCTTCTACATGTTAACGAAATGCGCTTTTTTGCATTTTGAAGGGACTGTATCATATTTTCAATGTATTTGTTGTATGAATTACATCGCAAACATTTGCAAGGCTCCCCTCAAGTGCATGAATATCTGAGCAGGTCCCTTGGCTCGGCTCTGGCTGGATTGTTCTTGCTAATTTGTTTGGCTCGCCATTCTCCTCTAACGAGTAATGTCATGCGTCCGTTTATTTTGGAAGACCGAATGATATGTCTGCGCATGGTGTTTTCGGATGTATGCATATGTGTTGATGTGCGCATGTATTTGTTGGTGCACCCTACTGTGGGCTTTGCATACCACATTATACTCTGTATTGGGTGTATATTAAGAGACATGACAAGTTTTAAATGTCAATGCATGTCGTTAGATTTGTTGTGTACCCCCTCATGTCTGTACGTCAGTGTGTAGCAAGGAATATGACCTGTAGAAGAGTGTTTGCCTCGGTGTTCGATCTGTCTGCCTTAGGGTGTTCATCCCCCAACTTTTTGCCTACCTCCCTCCATTTTTCTTACCTTGTTTATGAGGGTTTTAGGACTCTGCACACTGTACCACTGCTGAACAGTGCTAAGGTGCATGTGCTCTCTCCCCTAAACCTGGTTACATTGGTTCCTACCCCAATTGGCATATTTAATTTAACTGCAACTCCCTAGTAAAGTGCACTACATGTGCCCCGGGCCTGTAAATTAAATGCTAATAGTTGGCCTGCAGCACTGATTGTGCCCCCCACATAAGTAGCCCCTTAACCATGTCTCAGGCCTGCCATTGCTAGGCCTGTATGTGCAGTTTCACTGCCACTTCATCTTGACATTTAAAACTACTTGCCAAGCCTTAAACTTCCCTTTTCCCACATATATGTCACCCCTAAAGTAAGCACTATGTAACTTATAGGACAGGGTGCTATGTAGGTAAAAGGCAGGACATGTACATATGTGTTTTACATGTCCTCACCAATTCGTTTTCCACCACTGTGAGGCCTGCTCCTCTCATAGACTAGCATTAGAACTGACCTCTTATACTTTTAAATGGTAGATTCGTATCTGGAAGGAGCAGCCCTGTCATGTTTAGTATGGCCAGAATGGTAATAGAAAATCCTTCTTACTAGTGAAGTTGGACTTAATATTACTATTTTAGAAATGGCACTTTTAGAAAGTGGGATTCCTCTGCACTTACCACCACCTGTGCCTTACAGCCTGTCTTCAACCCACGTCTGGTCTGTGCTGGTTGACACCTCCCCTTGTGCATTCCACCCAGACAGCCATAAACACAGGACAGTCAGTCACATCTGCATTCATCTGCATAATGAATGGGTCTCCCTGGGCAGGAAGGGTGGAGGGGCTCTCTCTTACATGTTAAAGGCCAGTGCCTCACACAAAGGACTGATAAGCCCCCACAGAGACCCTGGCAGGCAGGACTAGGCTGAAAAGGGAATGTGTGCACTTCAAAGACGTGTCCCCCATTTCAAAGGCATTTTTGTGTATGTAAACTGGGTCTCTGATCCCAACAAAACAGACTCTTCTGGATCTACATCTGCACTCAGTCTATGGAACTTCGTGGCTGCCCAAAGGACCCAGTTTGGATTTATCACTCTGAGTTGTTGTATACCAAACAACCCAGGGTTCAGAGTGTCAAACATGTAGCTTGGAAACTCGTGTTGACAGGGTCCAGCACATGTATTAAAATGGCTGCTCTGTTCACTCACTATGTCCCAGGTTTTGTAAGGAGACAGTGGGGGGGGGGGGGCAAATTGCTCATGCAGCTATGCCCTCACATATAATATGGTGCGCCCTGCCTTAGGGCTGGAATGCCTACCAGAGGGGTGTCTTATCCATAGTATTTGCAGTGCATGGTGGACAGGTCACACAGGTAGTGTGCCAACTCGAGTTTGTGTTTTAGGTTTGCACGAGGGCACCCAGCTCGCTATAGCAGTGCATCTAGATGCATGGCCCAAGAGGATGGCATAATCAGCACTGCTGTCCTCAGGTGCCTACCCTTAGTACCACATGGCCTGGGTACCCAAGTACCTTTTACTAGGGACTTATAGTGGTAGCTAGAGGTGTATCCAATTATGCCAACGCATCACAACAGTTTTAGGGAAAGAGCTCTGTCCCAGGGAACCTGGTTAGCATGTGCCCTTGGCACTATGATTTCTAGGCTACATCATACATCAGACAAAAAGTGGGGGTCTAACCAGGCCAAAAAGAGGCCTTTTCTAACACTAGGTGTGTGTATGTGTGACATCAGCCTCCTCTGGCAATGACTGAGAGCAATATCTGACCTCATGCACTTTATCAGAGTAGAAGAGTAGGAGACTTACCAGTCAGTGCAGCCAAGGCCACCACCAGCAGGAGTAAAAGAGCACAGAGCACGGGCAGCACTCGGGAAGACGTCACTGTAAGAGAGGAGACAGAACAAGGGGTTAGAGAAGTGACTGCTCACAAGGTGCAGGGAGAGGTACTGTACAGGATGGGGAGAGGGATGGATCTGTACAGGCGGAGGCCGGTAGAGGGGTCAGCTGGGCTTGGGTGGAATCCATCCTAGGAACTAGACCTATATAGAGTCTGACGTCATATGTGAACTCAGGAACCTGTAGACTTCTAGGCGCTCAAGACATGGGCTTTCAGTAGCACAAGGCATAGGGAATAGGGCTTTACAGGTTAAGACAGGGCCAAGATTTAGACATTATATCCCTTACTCAGACAGCACGGGAGAGAGTCAGCTCGGAACCTCTGATCACCGGTGGAATCAGCTTCTTGGGTTCTCGGCACTAGAGACAAGGACACCGACACAGGGTGTATCGCCTGAAGCAACGTTGTGGGTTTTACCATTGTAGGAATCACTGAAAATCTTAAGGAAACAAAAACCACCTTTTCTTCTGAATAGGCCATAAAAATGAACTCTTTTTAAAAGCATGTTTTTACTGAATTTAAAAGCCAGGCTCAAAGTGAGATGTATTGTAACCTCATGAAATTACCCCTTCAGCAATAGCACACATTCTTGGATGACATTAATACACACATGATAACAGGAGCTCTCTTCTTCTCTTCAGCTTGATAGTTAGATAAATGTAAGTAAATTCATTATTTTCTCTTACTGGTTTTGTCACACACCTTATTCTTTTTTGAGGTCACTCAGATAAGTCACAGTTTCGAGCCAAGGTTAAAGATAGATTTCAAGTCCACTAGGTTTTAGTGCTGTTGATTTACTACAGACACATCTCCGACAATCAGTGGAACACTTTACAGAGACCTACTCCTACTCCAGGAAACATGCAGAAGGGGAACAGCTGTGTAGATGCACGGTCATTATTTTTACAATGCTTCTGACTCTATTTTACAGGCTTTGGCAAAGTCAATACTGCAGCAAACAAGCATTGACAAAGTCAATTCTGCCAGCAAACATTTTGTGCTGTTTGTGCCCTTCTTCCCTCATTTTCTTCTCCCCTGCCTCTCCCATCTTCATCTATTAATTACCCCCTTCACACCCCCAACCAAGGGGCTTCTGCTCCTCTACAGATCTCAGAGCCTTCAGGCTGTCTTCTGCGCCATCGGCGTGAGACCATCTTCATATAGATTTTTTTTTTTTAAACATTTTATTGACAATATAACACAGCACACCAGTGCATAACCCATCTCCCTTTCCCCGATCGCCACCTCAGCGCAACCCAACAGAAGCCCGTGCCAGGTCCCCAGTGCTGTAATGCCTCCCAGTCCATAGAAGCCCACCTAAACTGCCCCAGACTCAGGCTTGCTTGTGTGGACAACCCGCAGTCTCTACACAGTCTCTTTCTTCTTCGGGCACCAACCCAATGCCCTCTGCCACTCCGGGATCATGGGTGGGGCCAGGGAGCTCCACATCTGCACTATATCAATCTAAGTCAGGGCAGAGACAACACCAACCAGTGTCCGGTCACCGCTGCTTCACCTATGTCTGCCAGGACCCACAAGCCCCAGCTGGGGCGTGAGCTCAGTTTGTCTCCCCAGCACCCATGTAAGGAGCCTTCTGTACATACAAGATTACATGAAGAAAATCTGCCTCAGTGTGAGAAAGTAGCCTCATTCTAGCCTTGTTACCCCCACTTTTGGCCTGTTTGTGAGTATATGCCAGGGTGTTTTCACTGTCTCACTGGGATCCTGCTAGCCAGGGCCCAGTGCTCATAGTGAAAACCCTATGTTTTCAGTATGTTTGTTATGTGTCACTGGGACCCTTCTTGCCAGGACCCCAGTGCTCATAAGTTTGTGGCCTATATGTATGTGTTCCCTGTGTGATGCCTAACTGTCTCACTGAGGCTCTGCTAACCAGAACCTCAGTGGTTATGCTCTCTCTGCTTTACAAATTGTCACTAACAAGCTAGTGACCAATTTTACCAATTCACATTGGCATACTGGAACACCCTTATAATTCCCTAGTATATGGTACTGAGGTACCCAGGGTATTGGGGTTCCAGGAGATCCCTATGGGCTGCAGCATTTCTTTTGCCACCCATAGGGAGCTCTGACAATTCTTACACAGGCCTGCCACTGCAGCCTCAGAGAAATAATGGCCACATTATTTCACAGCCATTTCACACTGCACATAAGTAACTTATACGTCACCTATATGTCTAATCTTCACCTGGTGAAGGTTGGGTGCTAAGTTACTTAGTGTGTGGGCACCCTGGCACTAGCCAAGGTGCCCCCACATCGTTCAGGGCAAATTCCCCGGACTTTGTGAGTGCGGGGACACCATTTCACGCGTGCACTATACGTAGGTTACTACCTATGTATAGCGTCACAATGGTAACTCCGAACATGGCCATGTAACATGTCTAAGATCATGGAATTGTCACCCCAATGCCATTCTGACACTGGGGAGACAATTCCATGATCCCCTGAGTCTCTAGCTCAGACCCGGGTACTGCCAAACTGCCTTTCCCGGGGTTTCACTGCAGCTGCTGCTGCTGCTGCCAACCCCTCAGACAGGTTTCTGCCCTCCTGGGGTCCAGCCAGGCCTGGCCCAGGAAGGCAGAACAAAGGAGTTCCTCTGAGAGAGGGTGTTACACCCTCTCCCTTTGAATAAAGGTGTCAGGGCTGGGGAGGAGTAGCCTCCCCCAGCCTCTGGAAATGCTTTGATGGGCACAGATGGTGCCCATCTCTGCATAAGCCAGTCTACACCGGTTCAGGGATCCCCCAGCCTTTCTCTGGCGCGAAACCGGACAAAGGAAAGGGAAGTGACCACTCCCTGACCTGCACCTCCCAGGGGAGGTGCCCAGAGCTCCTCCAGTGTGCTCCAGACCTCTGCCATCTTGGAAACAGAGGTTTTGCTGGCACACTGGACTGCTCTGAGTGGCCAGTGCCATCAGGTGACGTTAGAGACTCCTTTTGATAGGCTCTTACCTTTCTTACTAGCCTATCCTCCCTCCTAGGTAGCCAAACCTCCTTTTCTGGCTATTTAGGGTCTCTGCTTTGGGGAATTCTTCAGATACCGAATGCAAGAGCTCATCAGAGTTCCTCTGCATCTCCCTCTTCACCTTCTGCCAAAGGATTGCCCGCTGACTGCTCAGGACGCCTGCAAAACCGCAACAAAGTAGCAAAGACGACTACTGCAACCTTGTATCGCTTCATCCTGCCAGCTTTCTCGACTGTTTCCTGGAGGTGCATGCTCTGGGGGTAGCCTGCCTCCTTTCTGCACCAGGAGCTCTGAAGAAATCGCCAGTGGGTCGACGGAATTTTCCCCCTGCAACCGCAGGCAACAAAAGACTGCATCACCGGTCCTCTGGGTCCCCTCTCAGCATGACGAGCGTGGTCCCTGGAACTCAGCAACTCTGTCCAAGTGACTCCCACAGTCCAGTGACTCTTCAGTCCAAGTTTGGTGGAGGTATGTCCTTGCCTCCCCACGCTAGACTGCATTGCTGGGTACCGCGTGATCTGCAGCTGCTCCTGTGCACTCTTCCAGGATTTCCTTTGTGCACAGCCAAGCCTGGGTCCCCGACACTCTAACCTGCAGTGCACAACCTTCTGAGTTGTCCTCCAGTGTTGTGGGACTCCCTTTTGTGACTTCGAGTGGACTCCGGTTCACTCCTCTTCTAAGTGCCTGATCCGGTACTTCTGCGGGTGCTGCCTGCTTCTGTGAGGGCTCCCTGACTTGCTGGGCGCCCCCTCTGTCTCCTCATCCATGTGGCGACATCCTGGTCCCTCCTGGGCCACAGCAGCATCCAAAAACCCTAACCGCAACCCTTGCAGCTAGCAAGGCTTGTTTGCACTCTTTCTGCGTGTGAACACCACTGCAAGCTTCTTCACGACGTGGGACATCCATTCTCCAAAGGAGAAGTTCCTAGTCCTCTTCGTTCTTGCAGAAACCAAAGCTTCTTCCATCCGGTGGCAGCTTCTTTGCACCCTCAGCTGGCATTTCCTGGGCATCTGCCCACTCTCGACATTTTCACGACTCTTGGACTTGGTCCCCTTGTTTCACAGGTACTCAGGTCCGGAAATCCACTGTTGTTGCTTTGCTGGTGTTGCTCTTCCTTGCAGAAACCCCCTATCACGACTTCTATGCTCGCTGGGGGTTATAGGTGCACTTTACACCTACTTTTCAGGGTCGTGGGTGGGCTATTTTTCTAACCCTCACTGTTTTCTTACAGTACCAGCGACCCTCTACAAGCTCACATAGGTTTGGGGTCCATTTATGGTTCGCATTCCACTTTTGGAGTATATGGTTTGTTTTGCCCCTATACCTATGTGCTCCTATTGCAATCTATTGTAACCTTACACTGCTTGCATTACTTCCTTTTGCTATTACTGCATATTTTTGGTATTGTGTACATATATCTTGTGTATATTTGGCAACCTCATACTGAGGGTACTCACTGAGATACTTTTGGCATATTGTCATAAAAATAAAGTACCTTTATTTTTAGTATATCTGTGTATTGTGTTTTCTTATGATATTGTGCATATGACACCAGTGGTATAGTAGGAGCTTTGCATGTCTCCTAGTTCAGCCTAAGCTGCTCTGCTATAGCTACCTTCTATCAGCCTAAGCTGCTAGAAACACCTCTTCTACACTAATAAGGGATAACTGGACCTGGTACAGAGTGTAAGTACCCCTTGGTACCCACTACAAGCCAGGCCAGCCTCCTACACTCAGTGGGTGCAGAGGAACATTGGGCTGTGGAACGCTTCCTCGCCTGCCAGAGGCGGCGAAGGGTCTGGTGGGTCACACACAGAAAGTTTAATAGAGCCAGTCACAGCCTGGCTGACATAACAATTTCACTGGGGGCTGTAGGAGCGTGGCACCAGTCTGTGTCATTGAGCTCCCCTGGCTCAGCTTTGGTGGTCCAAGTGTGTCGGGGACATTATGTATCAAAGAACGGCATATCTGAGAGACGCCACTGCTGCTGATGCCACCCATCAGTAGGCGGGCCTCCAGCAGACTGTAATCAGGATGGCCGGTAAGGTCAGTAAGCGGTCAGCGTGAGTCAGATCTGCAGATATTTGTGAATTTGGGTGTGCAAAGCTGGAAAGCGTTCTACAGTTCATCAAAGGATCTCATGGTGCACCGCTCCACACATCTCCAGGGATGTAATGCCGATCTTGTCCCACTGACTAAACCCCTCACGTTTGGCTTTATGGCACAGAGGGGCCTGCTAAGTGAGTTTACAATCCCAGGAAGCAGAGTGATACGTGCCAGCACATTTGCACTACCCTAGTGGGCTCCAAACTGGCGGTAGGGATGGGGCAGCCATACAGGTATCCTAGGACCTTACTGAAGCCCAGTGGGTTCATTTCCACCCTATAGGTGGAGTCACTCCACCCCTCCCTGTTCTCCAGTCATTAATGGCCAAAAGATGTGAAGCCCAGTAGTAGAGCTTGATATCAACCAGGCCCAGGCCCGCACTAAACAGTGAATAGTCAAACTTAACCCAGGCAATGCACAGAGGTGTCCCCCCTCCAGAGGAAGGAGCAGATGAGATCATTAAGCAGGGTGAACGAAGAAGCGGGGATGAGGGAAGGGACATTTTGCAAGAAATAAAGGTATTTGAGGAGCAACAGAATTTGGAACTGGGCCACCCTACCCAGCGCATTAGGTGGGAAGCCAAACCACGACTGCAGTGCCCGGTTTGTGTCTGTGAGCAGTGGAGTCAATCAAAGCATTTGTGAAGCGCACTACTCACCCGTGAGGGTCTCAAAGTGCTGATGGGGGGGATGCTACTGGATCTGGCTCAAAATTAGGGTCTGAGCCAGATCCAGTTGGAGCGCTATATGGACCCCTAAATAGTTGAAACTTAGGCACTTGACTGAGATTGTACTCCACCAACTCACTATCACCACATCTCCCTTGAGCAGGACCAAAACAGACTTACACACAGAGGCCTCCTCAAATGCGTTCAGAATATAAAAGACTTGAGGGCCTGACAACTTCGGTTGGATCAGAAGAGGCACACGTCATCCACGTGCAGGGCAATCTTATCCTCAGTTCCCTATCCCCGTCACCAGCACCACACCTGCGTATCCTGCCGACTAATCATAGCCAGGGGTTCTATGGCTAAAGCAAACAAAAGGGAGGATAGTGGGGTACCTATTTTTTAAGCTCCACATTAATCAACTAAATGGGCCAGTAGGAGGCACATGTGTCGGCCACTTGCACTTTTTTGTGGAGTACCACTCTGGTAGATTCAAAATATTAGTTCGCCAGGTGAGGCATGAGCACAGAGTCGAAGCAGCACTAATATTCCTCAGCGAACCTGTCTGTGCCAGGGGTCCGGCCAGTGGTTAGGTCCTGTATAGCCACCTCCACCTCATCTGTCAAGATGTTCGACTCGAGGACTGCAGTGTGGTGTGCTGTGAGCCTGGTCAGAGCCATATGATAGAGAGGCGTTGAAGGAAAGTACCATCTTGCCTGGCATGTTACCCCCATATTTCACTGTATATATGTTGTTTTAGTTGTATGTGTCACTGGGACCCTGCCAGCCAGGGCCCCAGTGCTCATAAGTGTGCTCTGTATGTGTTACCTGTGTTATGACTAACTGTCTCACTGAGGCTCTGCTATCCAGAACCTCAGTGGTTATGCTCTCTCATTTCTTTCAAAATTGTCACTAACAGGCTAGTGACCAATTTCACCAATTCACATTGGCATACTGGAACACCCTTACAATTCCCTAGTATATGGTACTGAGGTACCCAGGGTATTGGGGTTCCAGGAGATTCCTATGGGCTGCAGCATTTCTTTTGGCACCCATAGGGAGCTCTGACAATTCTTACACAGGCCTGCCACTGCAGCCTGAGTGAAATAATGCACACATTATTTCACAGCCATTTTCACTGCACTTAAGTAACTTATAAGTCACCTATATGTCTAACCTTTACCTAGTAAAGGTTAGGTGCTAAGTTACTTAGTGTGTGGGCACCCTGGCACTAGCCAAGGTGCTCCCACATTGTTCAGGGCAAATTCCCCGGACTTTGTGAGTGCGGGGACACCATTACACGCGTGCACTACACATAGGTCACTACCTATGTGTAGCTTCACAATGGTAACTCCGAATATGGCCATGTAACATGTCTAAGATCATGGAATTGCCCCCTCTATGCCATCCTGGCATTGTTGGCACAATCCCATGATCCCACGGGTCTCTAGCACAGACCCGGGTACTGCCAAACTGCCTTTTCAGGGGTTTCACTGCAGCTGCTGCCAACCCCTCAGACAGGTTTCTGCCCTCCTGGGGTCCAGCCAGGCTTGGCCCAGGAAGGCAGAACAAAGGACTTCCTCAGAGAGAGGGTGTTACACCCTCTCCCTTTGGAAAAAGGTGTGAAGGCAGGGGAGGAGTAGCCTCCCCCAGCCTCTGGAAATGCTTTCATGGGCACAGATGGTGCCCATTTCTGCATAAGCCAGTCTACACCGGTTCAGGGACCCCTCAGCCCTGCTCTGGCGCGAAACTGGACAAAGGAAAGGGGAGTGACCACTCCCCTGACCTGCACCTCCCCTGGGAGGTGCCCAGAGCTCCTCCAGTGTGCTCCAGACCTCCGCCATCTTGGAAACAGAGGTGCTGCTGGCACACTGGACTGCTCTGAGTGGCCAGGGCCAGCAGCTGACGTCAGAGACTCCTTCTGATGGGCTCCTTCAGGTGTTGCTAGCCTATCCTCTCTCCTAAGTAGCCAAACCCTCTTTTCTGGCTATTTAGGGTCTCTGATTTGGTGAATTCCTTAGATAACGAATGCAAGAGCTCATCAGAGTTCCTCTGCATCTCTTTCTTCACCTTCTGCCAAGGAATCGACTGCTGACTGCGCTGGAAGCTTTCAAAACTGCAATAAAGTAGCAAAGACGACTACTGCAACACTGTAACGCTGATCCTGCCGTCTTCTCGACTGTGTTCCTGGTGGTGCATGCTGTGGGGGTAGTCTGCCTCCTCTCTGCACTGTCGACGGAATCTTCCCCCTGCAACCGCAGGCACCAAAGAACTGCATCACCGGTCCCCTGGGTCTCCTCTCAGCACGACGAGCGAGGTCCCTTGAATCCAGCAACTCTGTCCAAGTGACTCCCACAGTCCAGTGACTCTTCAGTCCAAGTTTGGTGGAGGTAAGTCCTTGCCTCCCCACGCCAGACTGCATTTCTGGGAACGGCGTCTTTTGCAGCTGCTCCGGCTCCTGTGCACTTTTCCAGGATTTCCTTTGTGCACAGCCAAGCCTGGGTCCACGGCACTCTAACCTGCATTGCACGACCTCCTGAGTTGTCCTCCGGCGGCGTGGGACTCTCTTGTGCAACTTCGGGTGAGCACCATTTCACTCCACTTCGTAGTGCCTGTTTCGGCACTTCTCCGGGTGCTGCTTGCTTCTGAGAGGGCTCCTTGTCTTGCTGGACGCCCCCTCTGTCCCCACACGCAATTGGCGACATCCTGGTCCCTCCTGGGCCACATCAGCATCCAAAAACCACAACCGCATGATTTGCAGCTAGCAAGGCTTGTTTGCGGTCTTTCTTCAGGAAAACACTTCTGCACGACTCTTCCCAACGACATCCATCCTCCAAAGGGGAAAATTCTAGCCCTTGTCATTCTTGCAAAATCCTCAGCTTCTACTGCCTAGTAGCAGCTTCTTTGCACCCACAGCTGGCATTTCCTGGGCATCTGCCCACTCCCGACTTGATCGTGACTTTTGGACTTGGTCCCCTTGTTCCACAGGTACTCTCGCCTGGAAATCCATTGTTGTTGCATTGCTGGTGTTGGTCTTTCCTGCAGAATTCCCCTATCACGACTTCTGTGCTCTTCGGGGAACTTTAGTGCACTTTGCCCTCACTTTTCAGGGTCTTGGGGTGGGCTATTTTTCTAACCCTCACTGTTTTCTTACAGTCTCAGCGACCCTCTACAAGGTCACATAGGTTTGGGGTCCATTTGTGGTTCGCATTCCACTTCTGGAGTATATGGTTTGTGTTGCCCCTATCCCTATGTGCTCCCATTGCATCCTATTGTAACTATACATTGTTTGCTTTTATTTCTAATACTATACTGCATATTTTTGGTATTGTGTACATATATCTTGTGTATATTTGCTATCCTCATACTGAGTGACACTAGTGGTACTGTAGGAGCTTCACTCGTCTCCTAGTTCAGCTTAAGCTCCTCTGCTAAGCTACCATTATCTATCAGCCTAAGCTGCTAGACACCCTATACACTAATAAGGGATACCTGGGCCTGGTGCAAGGTTTAAGTACCCCCTGGTACTCACTACAAGCCAGTCCATCCTCCTACATTGGTTGTGCAGCGGTGGGATAAGTACTTTGCAACTACTTACCACTTTTGTGTTTGCCACCCGTGGGAGGCATACAGGGCCTGATAGTAGGAAGAAAACAATTCTGCAACTTCCTCAGCATTGGTGAGGCTCCTACCCGCTGCATCCGTAACACCCGCGATTACACACGATTGCATCCCACCCATAGTGAGCCAGTAGAGTAACTCTACAGAGTAACAGTAGAGTAATAATTCAATTAAAGAAAGCTTAATTTGGTTATAATATAACAACCATAAACGCATAGATTAGAACAAACAATGGTTAAAATTGATAAGAAAAACAATAAAAGACCATAAATTCATAGAGTCAAACAAGAAAGAATCAATCCCTCAAAACCCTTTCAACGCACAGTCGATTAAAAAAAAAATTAGCAACATGAAAAACAATATCTTCTGAAAGCATTTGCGATGGCGGATTAAATATGCATTCCTTTGGACCTCATAATATTTACAAAGAAAGGTCAAATGTGTAGTGTCCTGCTTAGACCTCTGGTCGCAGGGTGCTAGAGGAATGAAATCATGCCACCCCCGGGGAAATACTAATAACTGTGGCAGCAGATTCAGCCTAAATCTTGTTAGCAGATAACACACACAGCTAGAGTTACTATTGTAAGGTGGGGCTCTACAATAAAATTAGTTTACAACAGTAAACACTTCTGCTTGAAACCTGCTGTAGAGCTTCTGATGTTCTAGCTAACATTTTGTTTCTTAGGAAGTTATCTTTTACCCAGCCACAATCTGCCTGTACAATTTTATCAGGGCAAAAAAAAGGTCCCCCTCTGAAGGTTCTGAAACTCTTTTATAATATTCTTAATTCAGGGAATCTGCATTACATTATCAAGGGATAACCAGTCTTCTAATATCTCCCTGTTAAGTTGAGCTCATTTAGCCCATAGATCAGCGCAGCATAAAAGGGGACAGAGAGTTATGGTGTCGGAAATATAGCTGGAACCCAGTTGTTCATGTACTGTGCAGGAAGGGGAACTTTGAGGGACATAAAGCATCCTATGCAAAAACTTGTTTTCAGCTACCTGGAGGTGGTCACGCTCTACATGCCCCCAGATTTCACTCCCATAGGTTGCTTTAGAAATGGTTTTAGCTGGATCGGCTTGTAACAGGGAACTAACCGGCTTCATCCCAGTCTACAAGCAAATTTCCAGACCACAACATTGGACCTACTAAGCTCAGACACCATTCCAGAGATGCACCTCATCAAATTCCAGTTTGTGCAGCGATGCTCGATCGACCTCGAACTGTCAGTGAAACCCTTTGGGTATCCCCTAGACCAGTGCCATTCAAGAGCAAGGATGTGGGTTTCAAGGCATGTAAGCACCTCCCCCTCGAGCCTTTCCACACTGTGAAGGTATGACTTAGTGATCAGCCGAATCATTGCTTTACCCGCCACCCACAGGGAGCGGATATAGGCCACTGAACCCACATTGTCTCAAAATAGAAGTTTATTTCCACCTGAAGTGCTCCCGAAACCTTTGTGAGACACCAGGCATTAAGATGCCACACTGGGTGTCTAGATCAGGTTGGCGCCCCAAAACAAACGAGCACCAGAGAGTGGTCAGAGATACCTCTAGGCAGGATATGTGCCACAGTCATGAGGAGTACATCCGTGGCCCTTGGAGTAAGAGGGCAGTCTTTGAGAAGGAGAATGCCAAATCTACCAGGCATCACAAGGACTCAAGGATTCCATCCAGGATTCCAGCTGCTTTGTTCCCCGCTCTTAATGACCAGCCAGGGGGCCCGGGGCCACTTGTTCAGGATGGGGCATTGCATTAAAGTCTACTCCCAGAATGGTAGTCCCCTGGGGAAAGCCAAACACAATACGTTTGAGTATCCTGAGGGTCTGTGTTAGCAAATAAGATGGTATGTACACATTAAAGAGAAAGACATGCTGGCCATATAGTGTACCCTCCAATAGTGGCCTTGTGGATCCAAGGCCAACAGAGTCACCACCAAGTGGAACGATCTGTGCAGAAGAATAGGTACACCCCTGGAGCTCCTGGGGTATCCCACATAGCAGCCGTGTCATAACTGAACAGGCACACGAAGGCGCAATTAGTGCCCACGAGTTGACTCTCCTGCAAAATCAAGACCGCTGGACATGTTCTCTTAGCATAGCAAAGGAAGCAGCTTGATCCGGTCCAGCAGGCCACTGACGTTCTACCTCATAACCTGAAAACTACCTATAGCAGCAGCAAAGAGGCCCAGGCCCAGAGTTATGGTATGGAAACACCAGTGGCTACCCCGCTAAGCGCATTGAGGAGAAGGCAGCAGCAACTGTACACAGCACCTAGTGTGTGTAACAAAGCAAAACCCACAAGGAAAACATAAAAACTTCACAATTCCCCCTAACTCTCCCCTCCCCAACCTCCTACCCCAGAAGAATCTGTCACCCCCAACAGAGCCCCCAAAACATAACGTGCATCAGGGAAATAGGCATTAGGGTTAGACCTCTCCCTACAAAGGATAAAACAATAGATCTGGGGTGAGGCCCTCAGATAAACTCTCACAAAAGGCCACCCAACCTCCAGCAGCAGAGAGAAAAGGATGCTGGCAGTAAACAAGCGTTGACAAAAGGAGAACACTGCAGTGATTATGAGGGATTGTTTTGCCATTCTTTTTCTCTCCCTCTGCTCCCATACCTCCCCCCTTCCTCTCTTAATTAGCCCCTTAAACCCTCCAGCTAGAGGTTGCTGCCCCCTACAGAACTCAGCACCCACAGGTGACTTCTGGCCATCGGCTTGAGACCATCTTCATATAGATTTGACACCATTCCATGTTGGCCAGCTTTGAAAGTGCACAGACACACTGACAAACCAGGCACATTTTTTATGTATTTTGTTAATGCTTTACTGTAATAAATTTTAAAAATGCAATCAGGGGCGTTCATGCCTCCGTTACAACTGTCTTTTTCTTCATTTTTGTTAAAATATTAACTAAGTAAGATCATGCGCGGCTTGCGGGAGGGAAAAGGGGCAGGGAGTCACCACCCTTGGCGGGGACCAAAATAATAATAATAATAATAATAATAATAATAACAATAATGTAAAAAAAAAATTACAAAAATAATAATTTTAAAAAACCTTACCTTTTTTCCGCACCAATGCATCTGCTATGCTTTGCTCTGTCCTGCATTGCAGGCACAGGCTCCCAGCCTGCCCTGCGTCCAATCCTATCTCTGCTTTCAAGCAAAGCAGTGGTATAATTGGACAGAGCGGCCAGCCAGGGCACTCCGAGGCAAAATGGGAACCTCTGCTTGCTCTGTCCAACCCGGCAACGATGTTCCAGGTTGGAGAGAGCCTAGTGTGCATGTATGTTTGGCCGGCATGAGGCGGCCGGCCAAACATACATGCGCCCTGAGGGGGAGTGGTGTACACTCCCACTCTGTCCCTGTAAATAAACAGAGTTTATTATGTTTTTACTAAATATGTTTTGCAGCTGCTGGTGGTGGGGTGATGCTCCTCTGCCATTGTGGAGGAGCTGCCCCTGATTAGGATAGCCACCATGTATGCAAGAAGACCCGGGCAAACTGTCTCACCCTAGCTAGAGCTAAGAAGCATTAGCAAAGCCAAGAGGTTTCTTAATTGAGACTTATTGACTTTGCACATTTCTTAATGTGCTGCAATATGTGAAGTAGATACACTTACCTCAGAAATAGAGCAAATATTAAACACTCCCTGTTTTGGTGCTGTGCCGTTTACAGCTCAAACTGAAACTAGAAGAATTTCTGAGTTAAAAAGAGATTCTCTCATTTGCATGGGGGCGTGGCAACATCCAAATAAGGCAATGCTTTTGCCTATTAGTCTGGGCCATATTGCAGATGAAGGCCCAGGGGGAAACGAGCTACTCGGAGCCCTATTGCTTGTGTCACACATGAGGTGGTGCACTCGAAGTGTGTCCTGCAAAGGTGCCCTTGGAGATGAGCAGAGGTCATGGGGAGCCCCAGTGCATGTGTCACATATGAGGTGGTGCACTGGCAGTGAGTCCTCCAAAGGTGCCCTTGAAGCTGGTGCAGAGGTCATAGGGACATGTGTTCTCCCACAGGTAGATACAGCCACACGTTGCACCTGTGTGGAGATCCCTATCTACGGCTCCCACCCTTAATGCAGCATGCAAAGACGGCAAGGAAAGTCCCAAGGATAGAGCTGATGAAGTGAGTCAGGGGTCAGTAGTGGAGACTGGCTGTGCTAAGATCAAGGATGCGGTGTTAGGTGTGAAGTGTATGAACAGTGTGAGGAATGATGATTATTTTGATTTATTTATCTGCCTCATACACACAATATACAAAGATTTTGAAGTTATGGTTAAAAAAAAAAAAAACTCATTAGCCATTACACAGGCAGGGTTCAGTTCCGGTTTTCAAACTGAACCCTAAATGGATATTATGGTTATATTTGAAGATTTGGAGATTTTGCTTTGTAAGTGTTAAATTTACACCATATTTTCCAAACTTTATTTTGACCAGGTACTTCGCGATTTGGTTAAAAAGTTGCATGCAGGGAAGAGTGGGAACTTAAAACAGCCCTGCTAAAAATTATAAATTCATCCCTCATTTGCACCAAGTGAGTGACACTCGACGCATTCCTCAGAATGACTTCCTATAAGATAATTTTTGAAAAGGAGCACCAAAAGGTGCATGTTAGCTGCAAAAATGTTCAATCATATTTGCCAGTTTTATTGGCTGTCCTGAAAGGCATTTAATTAAGTATTCCAATACAGAAGACCAGTTTTAACTAACACACATTTCTCCATCTGATCTTCTACCATCTACTGAGCTCATTCTGTTAAAGAGGACAGGAGCAGGCACCAAGGAAGGGGTTGTTAGTGCGCATGTGCAGATGTGCAGACTAGAGCCAGCTCCAAAAAAAATCAAAACAAAACAGGCAACTCTTTCAGGTTTCCACCAGGGTCGTGTAACTTGTACCACCACTCTTGGAGGCTGAAACCTGACTCCCCATGACAAGACCAGCTTCCTGGGGCTCCAGCCACCTAGGACATTGCCATAGTTGCAAGGAAAATATATGAGAACAGTTTAATTTGATTGCAAGGAAATAGAACATAATGGATATTTTTTTAACAAGGTATTCTGTCAAGGGAGTTCTGCCTGGTTGAAGTTGTAAGTGGCCAGGAATATATATGTGCTTCAGTAGAAGGATCTGTGAAGGATGGAATCATTTTAAGTCTGTGTGTACTAAAACAAATTCTTCCAATATCCACTGGAGATTTACATCAATGCATTGTTGAAATCTTTCCCAAAGAACTGCCTAATTAGATTGTCTGGGTTCCGACAAAAAAATCAATCCAATCTGAAACATGATGCCATTCCAGTAAACATGAACTTAGAGGTGTTTTCAAGAGGGGACGAAAAGAATGACAAGACATTTTAGAACATAAGGTCAATAAAACATTATTGAATAGGTGGAGGCTGCAGAATGGCCATCTCCAATCATTTTAGCAAAGTAGATTGATGGTAAACTCCCCTATGTGTTGATCTTAGGACACCGAAAAATAATTTTGTAATTGAAACACATTCTCTGTGCAACATAAATGAGGTAATCTCCATGAATTGTAACTCATTACAGTATTTATGACTCCATTTATTGTATATTCCAGATATGTCAATTTTCCATACGGCAATATATCATTCCTTGATGCAGTTACATTTTTGTATAAATGTCTTCCAAGGTTACATTTTGTTTTTCATGAAGAATGAAGAATCTCACTTAGACTTTTCATCCTTGGCGTGGTCTCCCTTAACCTTTTGCCTCTGGTTCCCAGGTTGTTGATGTGTGCTGGACTCTGTTTTTGCTGTTTTTGTTACTCTGTGCAATTTACCACTGCTAACAAGTGATAAAGTGCAAGTGCTCTTTTAAAAATGTGAATGTAATTGGTTCACCCATGATTGGCATATTTGATTTACTAAAAAGTCCTAGTACAGTGCACTAGAGGTGTCCAGGGCCTGTAAACCAAATGCTACTAGTGGGCCTGCAGCACTGGTTGTGCCACCCACATAAGTAGCTCTGTAATCATGTCTCAGACATGCCACTGCAGTGTCTGTGTGTGCAGTTTTAACTGTAAATTCCACTTGGTAAGTGTACCCACTTGCCAGGCCTACACCTTCCCTTTTCTTACATATAAGACACCTCTAAGGTAGGCCCTAGGTAGCCCCATGGGCAGGGTGCAGTGTATGTTTAAGGTAGGACATATACTGGTGTGTTTTAGATGTCCTAACAGTGAAATAATTCCAATTTTTTTTTTCACTGTTCTGAGGCCTAACTCTCTAACATGGGGACAGCCTTTAAATATTGTTAAAGTGTAGCCTCCTTTTAAGAGCAGATAGAAATGTGGAGTTTGGGGTCTCTGAACTCACAATTAAAAATACATCTTTTAATGAAGTTGTTTTTTTGATTGTCAGTTTCAAAATGCCACTTTTAGAAAGTGAACACACTTAGGGGCAACCCAGTATTCCCCTAGGAACTGGATACAGACAATGTCTTACTTAAAAATGGTACTAGAGGAATTATTTAGATAGAGTATTCATACCTATGATTCAGTCTTCAATGAATGAATAAGACAACTCTGTACTCTTAAAATCCAATATATTATTCAATAGGACTCAGGAAGTTAAAAAAAGAAAAATGTACAAAAATTACAACGAATGTCCATTTCATAAACAACAACACTGTATATAACTCCTCTAGATCATAAGAATGACTCACAACTGCAGATCCAGGAAGGGGTTATAACCCTCCTCGTGATACAGTTCTGCACAATAATTGCCTGGTTTTTAGTCCCATTTCAAGCAATATCATGGACTTTCAATTCAGCTTGTCAAATGAGAAGGTAATGTTGATGTTTCAGCCTGTAGTGGCAGTCAGCTGTACGTTAGACCATAATCAGGACTCAGTGTTGCTAAATAATACAACATGTTGCAAAATAGGCTCTGTAGGAACACACAAAGGGACTCCAACCATTTAAATAAGGGACCGCTGGGGTCTCTCTCCATCCACATCTGCTCAACAAATGTAAGTCAGAATCTGAGTCCTGATAATGGTCTAACGGACAACTGCAAATAACTTAAGTTTGGACATCGCATGCAGGGGGGATAAGAGTACTGGTACTACGTATGCGTAGACATTGGGCAGCCTGTTGCATACCAGGTTGTATCTTCACAATACCAACTAGCTTTGTATTAATCATAACACGTGCTTCTGCCCCTTGATATAATCTTTTGAGCATTAAAATCATTCAATCTGAAAATCTGAATTTCTCCAAGGGGAAAAAAAGCGCATCCCAATTCACAAGTTTCACTCACCTTCTCAGCATTGTTCATTGCAATTACAGCCCATCAATAGCCAGAACCACATACTGTGTATTAGCGGCCAATGTGCGCTTTGGTAAAAACCCACACTGATCCTTATGAACCAGGGACTGCCCAAACCCAATTATACAGGATGCCCAGATCTTAAGTAATGGTTTATAGTCAGCATTAAGTAGGCTAATTTACACTAAGAGGATCTTTTTCTTTTTTCAAAAAGCTTATCACTACTAACTCTTTAAATGTCGAAGAAGTGTCCATACTGTCACTAATTTGATTAAATAAACATACAAGCTTCGGTTGGAATACCATCTATACCAGGCGCTTAAGCATTGGGCACCCGTTGAAACGCGCTAATGGCCTCCTCTAATATAATATCTTATAGCATAAACTCTAAGTGCGTCCCCACCGGACTCAGATGACTGTGACGCAGGAATATCCTCCTTTTTGCACTCGTCACCCTCAAACTTTTTGGACAGATACTGGGGGGTACTGACTCTTGGCTGTGCCCTAGTACTGCCTACCAGTACCAAGTCCAGTGCTCTGTGTAAAGTGGATATGCAAATTAGGCTAATTATAATTGCCCGTATCAACCTACCTATAAGTCCCTAGTATATGGTCGGGCATGTAGGTTTAGGAAAACCAGCATAGGTAGCACACCCATAGGTGCACTGCTGAAGTGCCCAGTGTCATGTTAAAGGCAGGCCTGCCTTGCTGGCTGCTTTTAAACTAAAGTTATATGCAAATTTGACTTTGGAATTAAAAGTAATTGCAAAGTCTTAAACTACCTTATTTTTACATATAAGTCACCCCTAAGGTGTGGCCTATGTGTCTCTAGGGTTAGTTGCCATGTAACAGAGAGCGTAGATTAAATATTACATATTAGATGTGAAATACTTATACCTAACAATGCTGCATACAAAAACTATCATAAAATATTATTTGCTTAAATGTATTTTTAACATGATTATAAGTGTGAAGTTATTATCGTGCACATAGACTAATGTCAACCGTAAGAAATCATTGCTTGCATTATAAATTAATTGAATATATTAACACCTACGAATATCCCATTTGTATTAGAACCCATAGGCCTTAAGTTAGCGTGAGCCAAAGACTTAGCAGTGTAGCTCTCATATTAAAGCATATTTTTCTAGTGTGCTGACTCGTAAAGGGCCATGACCCAGCATTTGTTCTTCTTCTTCGCTTTATGTAACAATGCTAATTTTTCTAATCCGCATGCTAGCTGCTTTAGTATAAGTTTTATACGTTTTGCAACAATATTAGAAACATTCAAGGACGATTTGCCTTGGAAAAGAGAACTTTTGACCTGAAGAACGTGCCAGAGAATGAAGTAACCCCGGATGTGCCACCTACGAAGACGTCAATTATGAAGACCAATCAAAACGTTATAATTTATCGTGGGGTGACAATTTGTATTACTAATGTATAATTTGATAGGTTAAAGATAGTGGGGTATAACGATTATCCAATAGAATTTCGGGGGAATGTATTGTGAAAAGGGATAAAAACTCATGACACAGATGGGTCATCAGAACTAGGTAGGGAATGATATCGATTGCATCCAGAAACTCTGTCACTCTGTTTGGTGACTTGAGACTTAAACAAATACCCTCATCTATAGACTGTCCATTACACTTCTCCTCATTATAAGGGAAGTGTCCCCTGTCCCTTTAGACGAAGCTGATTGTTGGCGGTCTAACTGATGTCCTGAAGACGAAGACTGATCCTGTATGCTGACTTATTCCGAGGAGGGTAATTATGACAATTGCTATTGTAATTTGGCTATTTGCTTTTCCTTTCTAGGTACCAACTGCTGTGTTTTTGAATAGAGACCTTAGTTAGATGTTTTCTAAATTGGTGTTCTAAATTATTTTGCATGAAGCCCAACATGCTAATGCTAATTAGTGGTTAGGCTAGGAAATCACTTTGACTGACGCAAATAGACGTGACTGACATTGTGCTATGCTGAACTGAAATGTATGTGATATTCTATGCACTCTGATCTATGCAAATCTTATGTTGGCACCTTTACGTTGTGATCCTTGCATTATTGAAGTCTTATCATAGCTGGAGTGTTATGACTTTGCTCATATGCTTCTTGGTTTTGAGATTTACACTTTTATTATTAGACTGTAATCAATAGGGAATAAAATTCATAAAACTGCAATAAAGGTGTGGTTATTCGTGGTTGAAAAGCCATGGTTGCGCCGACAGTTTAATCAATGTCTTTATCCAAAGTAAAGTATATTTTGGTGATATATGTTGATAATATCATTGATATATTACTTGACATATTGATCAGTTATCTCGTTCTACTGTGTCTCACCACTGGGTCAAAAGATTCATCGGCCTAAAACAAGTCCCAATGTGTATAAAATTGTCATAAAGAGACGCGTTAACATAACTATAACCAGGGACCTTATCAAAATTGTTTTAAAAGCTCCGGTGAGGGAAAATAGCCAAATTTGTTTTTCCCTCACTGTAAGGCATGGCCTCCATAGGCAAAAATGGGGTTACTTTATTTTAATTAACAAAGTCCCCATAAGAACTAGATACCTTGAGTTTGGTATCAAATTAATTGCTATAAGAAATCCCACAACTTCAGTTGTGGGATTTATTATAACTAGTTCAGGTAAAGAGTTTGAAAACTCTACCTGAGAGTTGCCAACTTCAGCTCTGTAGTGCCTTTTTTATGATTAGCAAGCCTCTGGCAGCCTGGTCAGGCTGCCTTGATGACGTGTGAAGTGCCTGGGATGAAAACAAAGAATGTGCCTTGGGGCTGAGATCTGTCTCAGCAGATGGTGAAACAGGACAGGGGGGAGAACAGCCAAACTGGTCTTCAAGGCAGGGAAGGACATTTGGAGCAGCTCAGGATCTCCCGCACTTCCTGCAAACCAAGACAATTAGGTGCCCTCTTGATTAGATTAGGAGAGGGCAGGAGAGGGGTGTGTTTAGGATTTTTAGCCACACCAGTGGGTTGGCTCAGCCAGATCTATCCTCCAAAAATCACTTTCAGCCATGTTGGATTTTTGAAGAATTTTTATCCCTGGGACAGATTTTTGCTATACTTCCCAGGAAGTGGTCATCAAAGGGGGAAGGATCCTGCCTTTGACTGGACAACTAGGACCTCCCTGATGTCCACCCAGGAGCAAAGATGCATATGGCAGAGCTGCACCCACACCTCAGATCCCTACAAGAAAGAACATCAGAAGAAGAAGAAGGACTGCCCTGCTGAACCCATGACTGGCATCTGGACAATGCACTCTGAAGGACTGCACCAGCTGCACACTTGGGCCTCGCCACAAAAGTGACTTTGCCTGGCTTCAACTGGTTTCAGAAGGGACTCCCTGCTTGCTACATGTAGAAAATAGCTAACCAGAGTCTCCTGCTTCAAATCCTGAAGAAACTGACCAGCTGACCACTGTCCAGTGGGTCAATTTGGAGTTTGAGCCAGTTACATTCCGGTAGTTGGAGTCCTAACTCTCAAGGAGCAACAAAGAGCTTCTGGAACCTTGGGGTGAGCTGTGGACTCCTAAAGGACCTTCAAAGACCTTCTGAAAGAAGATTCAGAAGTTTGGGGAAGATTGGAGAACTTTTGTTAAAATACGCCACAAAGGGACGACCCGCCATTGTGGGTCAAGCTGGCTTACGTCGACCACGACCTGGCCTGACTTGCAGGTTCGTCTGGCTGAAAAGCTCTGTAGCCCCAGACTTCAAGGATTTTACCGGGGGCTCCTAGAAAGGCAATCCAATGATGTTGAGTCGAAATTAGCTTGCTGTGGCGGGTCATCCGACGCCAGGGAGAAAAAGCTCCAAAAAAATGACTAAATCCGAAGGTAAAACGTTGACCAGGACTTCCCGCACAGCGTATTTGAGGGCGGCTCCAGGGATGTCGGATGAAGATTCAGCTTTGGCCCGGATGAAGATTATGGTCCCAAAAAACCTTCTAAGTCCGAACATAAAAATCTTCACTGAGGTCTCCTGAGGGAGCTCGGATTGGATTCGTGACTTCGTCACGCTGAAGAAAATCTTCAAGAAAACAATTAAGTCCGAAGGTAAACTTTTAACCGAGGCCTCCCGCCCGCTGTAGACGAGCAGGAGTCCATCGCAGTTGGCCTGAAACTTTGACTTTTCCCTGGTCGAGGTGCAACCAGATGACCAGATTGGCGCTTTTTGTTTCTATGCGCTAGTAAACATTCATTAGTTAAAAATTCAAATCTCCGGTTCCCCTTATCTGATTTTATTCATTTTGGTGTCAAATTAAAGTTACAAATATTTCCTATTGGTTTGAATTGGTTTTGGATTTTTAAACATTTTCCTCTGTTTTATTTCATTACTGTGTTGTGATACTTGAACGCTTTACACACTTTCTCTCCTAAGTTAAGCCTTGTTGCTCATTGCCAAGCTATTAAGGGTTGAGCTGGGGTTAATTTATTGAGACCTAACCGAACCTAGTGGGGGTTACCTCTTGCTAAGTGTAGGTACTTACCTGTCCTTACCAATAATCCACTTTCCAACAGT
The DNA here is from genome assembly GCF_031143425.1 of Pleurodeles waltl. NCBI lineage: Eukaryota > Metazoa > Chordata > Amphibia > Caudata > Salamandridae > Pleurodeles > Pleurodeles waltl. Next base: position 1,174,558,708 of record NC_090439.1, read on the forward strand.
GACTATTTTTATGTGAGAGTATCAGTAAGTGGGAGTGCCTATTAGTGAGAATGAGTAAGTGTGATTTAGAATGAGCGAGGCAGAAGACAGTGAATGCGTGAGGGAGTATGTGAGAGTGAGAGTGTGTGAGTGAGTAACAGTGTATTGGTTTGTGTGTTTCACGATGGTTAATCTGCCACTCACCATGGCATACTCAGTATTATTCTGGGTTTGTGCCAGCACACAAGGTATGCCGCTGGCATATAGGATATAATTCTTCACATAAGGGAGGGCACCCAAGGCAAGGTGCAAGCCCTGGCATACTAGAAGTACTTCTTGGCATAAGGCCCACACGAAAAAAATGCTGGCACTGGCACACTGGAGGAAATTCTTGACATGGGGGCACTCATGGCAAAATGTGGGTGCTGGGACATTGGAGTAATTCTTGACATAAGGGGCGGCACCAAAGGCCAAATGCAGACCTTACAATACTGGTTGTACTACTTGGCACTCATGATGAAATGCTAGTGCTGGCATACCAAAGATAATGTTTGCCTCAGAGAAAAGGCCAGCTATGGCATATTGGGGCTAAGGTGGCTGGCTGGGGAAGCATAACCTGTTAATTTCTGGATCAGCAATACTGGAGGTATTTTTCGACATACAGGTCACCCATGGCATATGGACAATATCAATGGTAAAATTCTAGTAATGTCATATTGTTGGTAACTCTTGGTGTAGGGGGTGCCCATAACAAAATGTTGGCATTGGTACAAGGAAGGTAGTTCTTAACTTATAGGCAATGTGTAATTTTTTATGCAGAACTTCAAACAATAATAAAGTGAAAACACTGCACAGGAAAAGTTCTACACAAAGTCAAATGTAATAAATTATTTGACACCACAATGACAAATATCCAATCAGTAGAACTGGAGATATGCAAGCTTTAGAGATTTATGGTAAGTACGGCAGCTAAACGCACAAAGATCCACTTGTGGTTACCTAGTTTTGAGGTACCAGATGAACGTCACAAGTTCGGCCTGACTGCAAGGGTGGGCCGGACACAGTGGGAAGGACAGTCCCAGTGAAAAGTTACCTTCTCAAACTCTGGCAAGAAGAGTACAGTTCGCTGTGGAGGAGTCCAGGAGCAGGGACAGTATCACAGATGGTAGTCGCAGTAGCGCAAGTATCCTGTCAGGTGTCACAGATGAGCATTGCTGGAGATTTGCATTGGCGGTCACAGCAGCTGCCGATGCTGTAAAGCAAAGTGCATATCTTTCTTTGTCATGTGTAACTGGTGGTTGCTGTAAGATGAAGAATCGATTCCCCCAGAGCTTTGTATTGGCGGATATCGTGGGCGGCATGATCTTGGAATGAGCAAGCCTGTTCACACAGTTGAGAAAAACCCAAAACTTCAGGATTTCTCCTTTTCTTCAAGGGGGAGCTCAACAGATGCCACACCAAGGATCCAGCACATGGGAGACACCTCTTGGTGGATCGGGAACCCATTCCAGCAGAGGCCAACAGGGCTCAGGCAGGTCTAGTTGCAGATCTGTGCAGCAGGTTAGCTGGGTAGTTGCAGGGAGGCCTCTGGAGCTGGTTATGTCCCTGTAGCTCTAAGAGGAGGTCAGTCAGCTTACCTGTGAAGTCACTCCAGCCTGGGATGAAGGGTGCGAGTCCAGTCTTCCTTCTTTAGCAAGTACCGCAGGCCTCCAACAGCAGAGCAGCAGGGTGTCCTTCTGTGGCATCCACAGGGGTCCATGAGTGTACTGGGGACTTGGGTCTGAGGGTCCACTATTTATCACTGGCGCCTGCTTTGAAGTGTGAGATGCTTCTGGTGTTCTCCCACAGAGGAGTTTGGAATTTCTTTCCTCCCTGTGCTGGCCTCTGCTTCTCTTGGGGCACAAAAGACTAGTGTGAAACCATTTGTGTGTGTGTTGAGGCAGAGTCTTTGTAGTGCAAGTGTAGTAGGGGACAGCTCATTCCCCATCCTGACAGACATGGCCCATCCTGACAACACCTATTCCACTTTTGTCGCACTGTCTGGGTGGAATACACAAAGACCAACTGCCAGCTACACATAGGGATGTGGTCCAGGATTCAGGGTGCAGGCACCAACTATTTGGGACAACAAAATGCAAACTTTGCAAAAGTGATATTTTCAGAATTGTTACTTAAAATCCATCTATCCCATTAAATAAAGATTTAAATTACAATTCCATAGACACAAAATTCAACCTCCTTACTTGCTCCCAGTTTGAAAGTTATCCCCTAATACTTTAACCTTGTGACATATGTAGTAAAAAGAACATTTTAGGCCTGGCAAAAGGTTTCATTTGCCAGGTCAACATGGCAGTATAAAACTGCACACAGGCTTCAATGACAGGTCTGGGACATGTTTGGAGGGCTACTTATGTGGGTGGCACAATAAGCGCTGCAAGCCCACTAGAAGCAATGTAGGAATTACCACTTTACTGGGAACTTACAAGTAAAATAAGTGTGGCAATTGGGTGGAAGCCAATGTGACCATGTTAGGGGAGAGAGCACAAGCACTTTAGCACAGGTCAGCATCTCTGCATCTCCCCTTCCTTTATCTCTCTACTGCCAAGCATCTCTCCACCCACCCAGTCTATCCTCCATCTTTGTTCCCCTGGATATTTCCCTGTGACTTGAACAACATATCTTAGTTTCCAGAGGGGGTATGAACACAGAGGGAGGAGGGTTTTCAGGAGTTATTATATGTGTGTGGAATGTCGCTTTTTACCCAAAAAACGGATCAGCCTGGCTCCGTTGCTAGGCGACCATGTGTCCCTAGGAGATACAACCTGCACTGGCATTCAGGCAAAGTGATGTCTCTTTCAAACTCTGTAATCATGAAAATGCAGTAATTACAGTGGTTAACATCATTTTAGGGTTTATATTGGTTCCATCTGGTTTCTTTGCTGATTGATAGATGCAGGTTTTGAAGAATATTTCACAGTTCATTGACACTTACAATCTCCCCACTCATGAGTTTCTTCCACAGCTGGAAAGTTTGAAACTATGCTCTTCTAGGCTGTGGTTTCACATAATATATACAAACTGTGCCTCCAGGCACCGTGGGCAGTAAGTCTTCAGTAAAGAAATATGTGGCACTTTTACAGAAGGAAGCAGAAATGGAGTCAGACATGACTAACAAGTGATGTGTGCAAAAGTGGTCAGGCCTGGCTTCTCAACCGAAGTATGGTGCATTATGGGATTTATAGTTAAATATTTAAGAAATGACGAACAAGCTTGAAAATCAGAACTTTACATGCTTGTTTTTGAGGCGATACATACAATTTTAAAAGTGAAACTACAGTCCCAGAATGCAGCGTTCTGCTGGCTGAACTTTTGAACATACCATGGAGCCTCTTGGAAATGAAGCTCAGTGTGATGAGACTGCTGGCTCCCAGGTGATTGTAGGAGGCTGGACTGGCTTGTAGTGAGTACCAAGGGGTACTTGCACCTTGCACCAGGCCCAGTTATCCCTTATTAGTGTATAGGGTGTCTAGCAGCTTAGGCTGATAGATAATGGTAGCTTAGCAGAGCAGCTTAGGCTGAACTAGGAGACGTGTGAAGCTACTACAGTACCACTTAGTGTCATATGCACAATATCATAAGAAAACACAATACACAGTTATACTAAAAATAAAGGTACTTTATTTTTATGACAATATGCCAAAGTATCTTAGAGTGTACCCTCAGTGAGAGGATAGGAAATATACACAAGATATATATACACAATAGCAAAAATTTGCAGTATAGTCTTAGAAAACAGTGCAAACAATGTATAGTTACAATAGGATGCAATGGGGAAACATAGGGATAGGGGCAACACAAACCATATACTCCAAAAGTGGAATGCGAACCACGAATGGACCCCAAACCTATGTGACCTTGTAGAGGGTCGCTGGGACTATTAGAAAATAGTGAGAGTTAGAAAAATAACCCTCCCCAAGACCCTGAAAAGTGAGTGCAAAGTGCACTAAAGTTCCCCTAAGGACAAAATAGTCGTGTTAGAGGAATAATGCAGGAAAGACACAAACCAGCAATGCAACAACTGTGGATTTCCAATCTAGGGTACCTGTGGAACAAGGGGACCAAGTCCAAAAGTCACAAGCAAGTCGGAGATGGGCAGATGCCCAGGAAATGCCAGCTGCGGGTGCAAAGAAGCTTCGACTGGACAGAAGAAGCTGAGGTTTCTGCAGGAACGAAAAGGGCTAGAGACTTCCCCTTTGGTGGACGGATCCCTCTCGCCTTGGAGAGTCGTGCAGAAGTGTTTTTCCGCCAGAAGGATGCCAACAAGCCTTGCTACACGCAAATCGTGCATTTGGCGTTTTTGGACGCTGCTGGGGCCCAGGAGGGACCAGGAGGTCGCAAATTGGACCTGAAGAGAGAGGGGACGTCGAGCAAGACAAAGAGCCCTCACTGAAGCAGGTAGCACCCGGAGAAGTGCCAGAAACAGGCACTACAAGGATGCGTGAAACGGTGCTCGCCGAAGTTGCACAAAGGAGTCCCACGTCGCCGGAGACCAACTTAGAAAGTCGTGCAATGCAGGTTAGAGTGCCGTGGACCCAGGCTTGGCTGTGCACGAAGGATTTCCGCCGGAAGTGCACAGGGGCCAGAGTAGCTGCAAAGTCGCGGTTCCCAGCAATGCAGCCCAGCGAGGTGAGGCAAGGACTTACCTCCACCAAACTTGGGCTGAAGAGTCACTGGACTGTGGGGGTCACTTGGACAGCGTCGCTGGATTCGAGGGACCTCGCTCGTCGTGCTGAGAGGAGACCCAAGGGACCGGTAATGCAGCTTTTTGGTGCCTGCGGTTGCAGGGGGAAGATTCCGTCGACCCACGGGAGATTTCTTCGGAGCTTCTGGTGCAGAGAGGAGGCAGGCTACCCCCACAGCATGCACAAGCAGGAAAACAGTCGAGAAGGCGGCAGGATCAGCGTTACAGAGTTGCAGTAGTCGTCTTTGCTACTATGTTGCAGGTTTGCAGGCTTCCAGCACGGTCAGCGGTCGTTTCCTTATCAGAAGGTGAAGAGAGAGATGCAGAGGAACTCGGCTGAGCTCATGCATTCGTTATCTAAAGTTTCCCCAGAGACAGAGACCCTAAATAGCCAGAAAAGAGGGTTTGGCTACCTAGGAGAGAGGAAAGGCTACTAACACCTGAAGGAGCCTATCAGCAGGAGTCTCTGACGTCACCTGGTGGCACTGGCCACTCAGAGCAGTCCAGTGTGCCAGCAGCACCTCTGTTTCCAAGATGGCAGAGGTCTGGAGCACACTGGAGGAGCTCTGGACACCTCCCAGGGGAGGTGCAGGTCAGGGGAGTGGTCACTCCCCTTTCCTTTGTCCAGTTTCGCGCCAGAGCAGGGGCTAAGGGGTCCCTGAACCGGTGTAGACTGGCTTATGCAGAATTGGGCACATCTGTGCCCAACAAAGCATTTCCAGAGGCTGGGGGAGGCTACTCCTCCCCTGCCTTCACACCATTTTCCAAAGGGAGAGGGTGTCACACCCTCTCTCAGAGGATGTTCTTTGTTCTGCCATCCTGGGCCAGGCCTGGCTGGACCCCAGGAGGGCAGCTGCCTGTCTGAGGGGTTGGCAGCAGCAGCAGCTGCAGTGAAACCCCAGGAAGGGCAGTCTGGCAGTACCAGGGTCTGTGCTACAGACCACTGGGATCATGGAATTGTACCAACAATGCCAGGATGGCATAGAGGGGGCAATTCCATGATCATAGACATGTTACATGGCCATATTCGGAGTTACCATGGTGAAGCTACATATAGGTAGTGACCTATATGTAGTGCACGCGTGTAATGGTGTCCCCGCACTCACAAAGTTCAGTGAATTGGCTCTGAACAATGTGGGGGCACCTTGGCTAGTGCCAGGGTGCCCTCACACTAAGTAACTTTGCACCTAACCTTTACCAGGTAAAGGTTAGACATATAGGTGACTTATAAGTTACTTAAGTGCAGTGTAAAATGGCTGTGAAATAACGTGGACGTTATTTCACTCAGGCTGCAGTGGCAGGCCTGTGTAAGAATTGTCAGAGCTCCCTATGGGTGGCAAAAGAAATGCTGCAGCCCATAGGGATCTCCTGGAACCCCAATACCCTGGGTACCTCAGTACCATATACTAGGGAATTATAAGGGTGTTCCAGTAAGCCAATGTAAATTGGTAAAAATGGTCACTAGCCTGTCAGTGACAATTTGGAAAGAAATGAGAGAGCATAACCACTGAGGTTCTGATTAGCAGAGCCTCAGTGAGACAGTTAGTCACTACACAGGTAACACATTCAGGCACACTTATGAGCACTGGGGCCCTGGGTTACCAGGGTCCCAGTGACACATACAACTAAAACAACATATATACAGTGAAAAATGGGGGTAACATGCCAGGCAAGATGGTACTTTCCTACACAACCCCCCCACAAACGAAGGACAATAAGACTAGCCATTACCTGATGAGTCTTCATTGTCTAAGTGGAAATATCTGGAGAGTCCATCTGCATTGGAGTGGCTACTCCCAGGTCTATGTTCCACTGTATAGTCCATTCCCTGTAGGGATATGGACCACCTCAACAATTTAGGATTTTCACCTTTCATTTGTTTTAGCCAAAGTAGAGGTTTGTGGTCTGTCTGAACAATGAAGTGAGTGCCAAACAGGTATGGCCTCAACTTCTTCAGAGCCCAGACCACAGCAAAGGCCTCCCTCTCAATGGCAGACCAACGCTTTTCTCTAGGGGTCAACCTCCTACTAATAAAAGCAACAGGTTGATCCTGGCCCTCAGAATTAAGTTGTGATAGGACTGCCCCTACTCCTAATTCAGATGCATCAGTTTGGACATAGAATTTTTTAGAGTAACAAGGGCTTTTCAGGACAGGTGCAGAGCACATGGCCTGCTTCAGCTCCTCAAAAGCTTTCTGACAGCTTGCTTTCCATAATACCTTTTTAGGCATTTTCTTGGATGTGAGGTCATTAAGAGGGGCTGCAATGGAGCCATAGTTCTTAATGAACCTCCTGTAATACCCAGTGAGGCCTAGGAAGGCTCTCACCTGAGTCTGAGTGGTAGGGGGAACCCAATCAATAATAGTTTGGATATTCCCCTGAAGTGGTGCAATCTGTTCCCCACCAACAAGGTGTCCCAGATAAACCACCTTTCCCTGCCCTATCTGGCACTTTGAAGCCTTGATAGTGAGGCCTGCCTTTTGCAGAGCCTCCAAAACTTTCCATAGGTGGACCAGGTGATCATCCCAGCTGGAGCTAAAGACAGCTATATCGTCCAAATATGCTGCACTGAAAGCTTCCAGCCCTTGCAGGGCTGTGTTCACCAACCTCTGAAAAGTGGCAGGTGCATTTTTCAAACCAAAAGGCATTACAGTAAACTGGTAATGTCCTCCAATGGTAGAAAATGCAGTCTTAGGTTTAGCATCTTCTGACAATTTGATCTGCCAATACCCTGCAGTCAAATCAAAAGTGCTTAGATACTTGGCAGATGCCAGTGTATCTATGAGCTCATCTGCCCTGGGTATAGGGTGAGCATCAGTTTTGGTTACCAAGTTGAGACCTGTTAGAAATGGGGTCTTTGGTTGACAGTCAGGTTACCCCCTGTTCAAGCAAGGACCCTCACTCTAGTTAGGATAAAAGAGAATCACCCTCAGCTAACCCCTGCTTACCCCCTTGGTAGCTTGGCAGAGCAGTAGGCTTAACCTCAGAGTGCTGGGCGTAAAGTATTTGTACCAACACACACAGTAACTTAATGAAAACACTACAAAATGACACAACACCAGTTTAGAAAAATAGGAAATATTTATCTAGACAAAACAAGACCAAAACGACAAAAATCCAACATACACAAGTCAAGTTATGATTTTTTAAAGGTTTAAAATAAAAAGAGTCTTTAGGTAGTTGTAACACCACACTAGCGCTGCTAGCGTGAAAATGTACCTGGTTTGCGTCAAAAATAACCCCGCACGGGCGGTGTGCGTCGAAAACAACTCGGCACGGCGGTGCGCGTTGAAAAAGCCAGCCACACGACGATCCGAAAGTCCCGCGGCGCAGGGTGCGATCTCTCAGCCTCCGTCAGCGATGCTGCGCGTCGTTTCTCCTGCTCCGGGCGTCGGTTTCTCGGTTGCGTTTCCTGCGGCGTCGTTTCTCAGCTGCGGAACCGGCGTCGCGTCGTTTTCTCAGCCGCGATCGGGTTCGCGTCGATCTTTTCTCCGCACGGCGCTCGGTGCGTGTATTTTTGTCCTTAGGCTGCCAGCCTCTCCTTTCAGGGTCCCAGGAACTGGAAGGGCACCACAGAGCAGAGTAGGGGTCTCTCCAGAGACTCCAGGTGCTGGCAGGAAGAAGTCTTTGCTATCCCTGAGACTTCAACAACAGGAGGCAAGCTCTACATCAAGCCCTTGGAGATTTCTTCTTCAAGATGGAAGGCACACAAAGTCCAGTCTTTGCCCTCTTACTCAGGCAGAAGCAGCACTGCAGGAAAGCTCCACAAAGCACAGTCACAGGCAGGGCAGCACTTGTTCCTCAGCGATCAGCTCTTCTCCAGGCAGAGGTTCCCCTTGATTCCAGAAGTGTTTCTAAAGTTTGTAAGTTTGGGTGCCCTTCTTATACCCATTTTAGTCTTTGAAGTCACCTTTCTTCAAAGGGGACTCACACCTCCTTGTGAAATCCTGCCTTGCCCAGGCAAGGCCTCAGACACACACCAGGGGGCTGGAGACAGCATTGTCAGAGGCAGGCACAGTCCTTTCAGATGAGAGTGACCACTCCACCCCTCCCTCCTAGCAGAGATGGCTAATCAGGAAATGCAGATCACACCCCAGCTCCCTTTGTGTTACTGTCTGGTGTGAGGTGAAAAACAACCCAACTGTCAAACTGACCCAGACAGGGAATCCACAAACAAGGCAGAGTCACAGAATGGTTTAAGCAAGAAAATGCTCACTTTCTAAAAGTGGCATTTCCAAACGCACAATCTTAAAATCAACTTTACTAAAAGATGTATTTTTAAATTGTGAGTTCAGGGATCCCAAACTCCACATGTCCATCTACTCTCTAGGGGAATCTACACTTTAATCATATTTAAAGGTAGCTCCCATTTTATCCTATGAGAGAGAGACAGACCTTGCAACAGTGAAAACGAAATTGGCAGTATTTCACTGTCAGGACATATAAACCACATTACTATATGTCCTACCTTATCCATACACTGCACCCTGCCCTTGGGGCTACCTAGGGCCTACCTTAGGGGTGCCTTACATGTAAGAAAAGGGAAGGTTTAGGCCTGGCAAGTGGGTACACTTGCCAAGTCGAATTTACAGTGTAAGAATACACACACAGACACTGCAGTGGCAGGTCTGAGACATGATTACAGAGCTACTTATGTGGGTGGCACAACCAGTGCTGCAGGCCCACTAGTAGCATTTGATTTACAGGCCCTGGCACCTCTAGTGCACCTTACTAGGGACTTACTAGTAAATCAAATATGCCAATCATGGATAAACCACTTACATACAATTTAAACAGGAGAGCATATGCACTTTAGCACTGGTTAGCAGTGGTAAAGTGCTCAGAGTTGAAAAGCCAACAGCAACATGTCAGAAAAAAATAGGAGGCAGGAGGCGAAAAAGACTGGGGATGACCCTGCATAAGCAAAAGTCCAACACGACCCCCTACCAGCCTAAAGCCAGGGGAGAACAATCAATACCTTGATGTACTTCCCTGATTGGGGCGATAGAACAGGGACCCAGGCCCACAACAGCAGGGGCATGTTCCAGTTCTACGCCTTCCTGACTCCAGTTGGATCCCTCTGTCCATACTCTCAGGGCCCACTAAGCTAACCCATGGGGAACCCTTCTCCACATCTACAGACACCATCTGTGCAACACCTAACTTTACTTTGCTCACAGATGTATTGCAATGGGCAGATAGTACCACCAGGGCCAACACAGTGGTGTTGCCCACTCCACCCCCGGGGTGTGACTCTCGTCCTCCCCCCCCCAGGGGCAACTCTGTCCACCAGGACAGCAAGCCACAGTGGCCCCAGACAACTGTCAGGGATGAGAGCCCGACCTCAGGCCTCTCTAACCACTGTGACTGTGGAGAGTGGGGGGAGGTAGCCCCAGGTGCCTGGCACCCTTTGACCACTCTCTCTTCCACCAGGTCAGGGATGACAACCTGACCCTGGTCCTCCCCTCTGGGGCTCTGTAACCTCCCTGCAGAAGCGGCACCCCCAGAGTCAAAAACTGTCAGGGTGCTTGTAGAAGCAGTCCTGCACAATTCTTCCACCAGTGCAGGGATGTTAACCTGCAACTGATCCTCCAACCTGGGGTCTGTACCTTCAGGTTGGACCAGGGCCAGGGGTGAGGCTTCCCTCCCCCTGCCCTCTCTTCTGGGGTCCTGAACCACCCAACTAGGAGTGGCCCCCCCAGAAGACAACATGGTAGGGGCACTGTTAGCAGTAGCCCCTTCCTCCAGGTCAGGGGGGACACCCTTAACCTGGCCTCCCAATCCAGGGTCTGTACCCACAGACTGGATCACTGCCTGGCAAACCAGGACTTCCTGGGGGGCATATCTACCCCCTACCAGGTCAGAGTTTACCCTCTGAACCTGGTCATCCAACCCAGGGTCACCACCCTGCGGTTGAACCACTGCCTGGCACACCAGGACTTCCTTGGGAGCACACTTACCCCCCATCAGGTCAGAGTTTACCCCCTGAACCTGATCATTCAACCCAGAGTCACCACCCTGCGGTTGAACCATTGCCTGGCACACCAGGACTTCCAGGGGGGCACACTTACCCCCCTCAAGGGACACACTGTCCCGAAGGGCCACACAAGAGTCTGGCTGGCGCAGGTCCCCTGACCTCTGCCCATCTGACAGAGTCTGGATTCCCCCCAACCCAGAAATGGTCTCACCAAGGTCATTCATGGGGGGGCTCTGCTCTCAGAGCTGACCCCTGACCCTCCAGGTTCTCCACTGGGGTCCGCAACCCCCTCTCAACCCTCTGTCTGGACTTCTGCACCCCCTCACTAGGAGTGGTACTGCCAGACACCAGAACTGGTGGGACGCTGGCTACAGCGGCCCCCCCAAGTTCTCCTGACACTGTGGGGTCTCCCTCAACAGATGGCCCTATGGTACAGGCTAGGCTCCCCTCCTGGTGTTCCCGCAGGGAACCCTCCAGGACCTGGGACCGGATCTCGGGCACCTTGGGCCTCAACCCATCCCCATTCCCTCTCCTCTGAGACTGGACATGGGGTCCCTCACCCATCCCACTACACTGGGACCTACCTGGGACACTACAATCCTTCCCTACCTCACCTGGTTGGGAACTACCTAGACCACTCCTCTCAGGAGCACCCCCAAATGCCTCTTCAGACTCTCTGGTACTCACCCAGAAGTCTGCCTCCATTGTAAGCTCCCTGGGGTCAGAGAACTCACACTCCACCTGGTGTTGGCATAGCTCTGGAAAATAAGGACTAGACATATGCCCTCCAGCAATTACATCACTCAGCCCCTCACATGAATTAACCAAAGTACCCTTCACCCAACCATCCAGTGACTCTGCTTTGAAAAAGCACCCCACCTCACCCTCCTGAGACTGGTGAGACAGTACCTGACTGTCCCTGACACTCAACCCACACTCTTCTGGGATGTTTTCACACTCCATAACCAGGACTTCTACCTGGGGGGAACCCCTCTCCCTGTCACTCTCACCTAGAGTCAGTAGAGTGTCCCTCCCACCAGTAGGAATATGACTCCCCATGCCAGTTCCCCAATCCACCTCAGGGACCCTGTGCATCACTGGAGCTACCTCATACCCCTGAACCTCCTGGCGTGTGTTAACTCCCTCCTTCAAGTAGGGCACCACCTCTCTGGGCATGTGCACTTCTGCAGCATCACTGGATATACAATTGTTGCTGCCACCATTCCAGCTGGACTCAGCCCTCATGACTTCCAGCTCTTTCAATTTAAGCTCGTAAGCATAAATCATTTTTTTAATCTCTAAGTTCCTCCTCCTTTCTTCCAACTCTTCCCACTCCCAATCGAGCTTTTTCAGCTCCCATTGGTACTCCCTCTCTGCCTGTCTGTCCTGTAACTCTTCAGGAGTCAGACCCTTGGGTGACACCCTGCCATCCCTCCTGGGGACCCTCCCCCCAGGCGTAACAGGTTCTTCCACTACACCACTGTGTATCCTCTGCACTTCCCCACCCATATTCTCCTCCTCTGTGTGCCCTCCAGCCTTCTTGATTGTCACCCCCTCCCTGGTGGAGCTCTCAGTGGGACAGTCAAGATCTTTAAGGAACTGTTTCAATTGAGCAACTGAGTACTCCTTCAGTTTCTCCATTTCAAACACAGCTCCAGCTGTTGCATCTCCAGATTGAGACATGATGGTCACAAGTGCAAAGTTCCAAAAGGCAGAAAAAAATAATTTCCCAATGAAGTAAAAAGAATCAGTCAAGGGATCAGCAAAATCATGGAAGTAGAATAAAAAGAGTCCTTAAGAGAAAAATCAAAAGATCACCAAACAAGTAGTATGTGGTCACGTAGTGGTCTGAGATCAAAACAGTAGTGTACACTTAATTACTGTATGTCAAGTACAAATACAAGTCCAATCCCGACCGCTGGTCACCAATGTTAGAAATGGGGTCTTTGGTTGACAGTCAGGTTACCCCCTGTTCAAGCAAGGACCCTCACTCTAGTTAGGATAAAAGAGAATCACCCTCAGCTAACCCCTGCTTACCCCCTTGGTAGCTTGGCAGAGCAGTAGGCTTAACCTCAGAGTGCTGGGCGTAAAGTATTTGTACCAACACACACAGTAACTTAATGAAAACACTACAAAATGACACAACACCAGTTTAGAAAAATAGGAAATATTTATCTAGACAAAACAAGACCAAAACGACAAAAATCCAACATACACAAGTCAAGTTATGATTTTTTAAAGGTTTAAAATAAAAAGAGTCTTTAGGTAGTTGTAACACCACACTAGCGCTGCTAGCGTGAAAATGTACCTGGTTTGCGTCAAAAATAACCCCGCACGGGCGGTGTGCGTCGAAAACAACTCGGCACGGCGGTGCGCGTTGAAAAAGCCAGCCACACGACGATCCGAAAGTCCCGCGGCGCAGGGTGCGATCTCTCAGCCTCCGTCAGCGATGCTGCGCGTCGTTTCTCCTGCTCCGGGCGTCGGTTTCTCGGTTGCGTTTCCTGCGGCGTCGTTTCTCAGCTGCGGAACCGGCGTCGCGTCGTTTTCTCAGCCGCGATCGGGTTCGCGTCGATCTTTTCTCCGCACGGCGCTCGGTGCGTGTATTTTTGTCCTTAGGCTGCCAGCCTCTCCTTTCAGGGTCCCAGGAACTGGAAGGGCACCACAGAGCAGAGTAGGGGTCTCTCCAGAGACTCCAGGTGCTGGCAGGAAGAAGTCTTTGCTATCCCTGAGACTTCAACAACAGGAGGCAAGCTCTACATCAAGCCCTTGGAGATTTCTTCTTCAAGATGGAAGGCACACAAAGTCCAGTCTTTGCCCTCTTACTCAGGCAGAAGCAGCACTGCAGGAAAGCTCCACAAAGCACAGTCACAGGCAGGGCAGCACTTGTTCCTCAGCGATCAGCTCTTCTCCAGGCAGAGGTTCCCCTTGATTCCAGAAGTGTTTCTAAAGTTTGTAAGTTTGGGTGCCCTTCTTATACCCATTTTAGTCTTTGAAGTCACCTTTCTTCAAAGGGGACTCACACCTCCTTGTGAAATCCTGCCTTGCCCAGGCAAGGCCTCAGACACACACCAGGGGGCTGGAGACAGCATTGTCAGAGGCAGGCACAGTCCTTTCAGATGAGAGTGACCACTCCACCCCTCCCTCCTAGCAGAGATGGCTAATCAGGAAATGCAGATCACACCCCAGCTCCCTTTGTGTTACTGTCTGGTGTGAGGTGAAAAACAACCCAACTGTCAAACTGACCCAGACAGGGAATCCACAAACAAGGCAGAGTCACAGAATGGTTTAAGCAAGAAAATGCTCACTTTCTAAAAGTGGCATTTCCAAACGCACAATCTTAAAATCAACTTTACTAAAAGATGTATTTTTAAATTGTGAGTTCAGGGATCCCAAACTCCACATGTCCATCTACTCTCTAGGGGAATCTACACTTTAATCATATTTAAAGGTAGCTCCCATTTTATCCTATGAGAGAGAGACAGACCTTGCAACAGTGAAAACGAAATTGGCAGTATTTCACTGTCAGGACATATAAACCACATTACTATATGTCCTACCTTATCCATACACTGCACCCTGCCCTTGGGGCTACCTAGGGCCTACCTTAGGGGTGCCTTACATGTAAGAAAAGGGAAGGTTTAGGCCTGGCAAGTGGGTACACTTGCCAAGTCGAATTTACAGTGTAAGAATACACACACAGACACTGCAGTGGCAGGTCTGAGACATGATTACAGAGCTACTTATGTGGGTGGCACAACCAGTGCTGCAGGCCCACTAGTAGCATTTGATTTACAGGCCCTGGCACCTCTAGTGCACCTTACTAGGGACTTACTAGTAAATCAAATATGCCAATCATGGATAAACCACTTACATACAATTTAAACAGGAGAGCATATGCACTTTAGCACTGGTTAGCAGTGGTAAAGTGCTCAGAGTTGAAAAGCCAACAGCAACATGTCAGAAAAAAATAGGAGGCAGGAGGCGAAAAAGACTGGGGATGACCCTGCATAAGCAAAAGTCCAACAAGACCTCTATAGTCTACACAAAACCTCATTTCCTTCTTTCCATCTTTAGAATTGGGTTTTGGTACCAGTACCACAGGAGAAGCCCATGGACTGTCAGAGTGCTCAACCACTCCTAGTTCCAACATTTTCTGAACTTCTTGCTTTATGCAGTCCCTGACATGGTCAGGCTGCCTATAGATCTTACTTTTGACAGGTAAACTGTCTCCAGTATCTATAGTGTGCTCACACCAAGAAGTGGTGCCTGGCACAGTAGAGAAGAGTTCTGAAAATTGTCCTAGGAGATTTATGCAATTATCTTTCTGCTCAGCAGTAAGACAATCAGCCAAAACTACACCTTCCACAAGAACATCTTGTTCTGTGGAAGAGAAGAGATCAGGTAGAGGATCACTGTCTTCTTCCTGTCCCTCATCTGTTGCCATGAGCAGGGTGAGATCAGCCCTGTCATAGTAGGGTTTCAGGCGGTTGACATGGAGCACCCTAAGGGGACTCCTGGCAGTGCCTAAGTCAACCAAGTAGGTGACTTCACCCTTCTTTTCAACAATTGTGTGGGGTCCACTCCATTTATCTTGGAGTGCTCTTGGGGCCACAGGCTCCAAGACCCACACTTTCTGCCCTGGTTGGTACTGAACCAAAACAGCCTTCTGATCATGCCATTGCTTCTGGAGCTCTTGGCTGGCCTGAAGGTTTTTACTGGCCTTTTTCATGTACTCAGCCATCCTTGATCTGAGGCCAAGTACATAATCCACAATATCCTTCTTAGGAGCTTTTAAAGGTTGTTCCCAACCCTCCTTTACAAGTGTGAGTGGACCCCTAACAGGGTGTCCAAAAAGAAGTTCAAAGGGGCTGAAGCCCACTCCTTTCTGGGGTACCTCCCTGTAGGCAAAAAGGAGGCATGGTAGAAGGATATCCCATCTCCTGCGGAGTTTTTCAGGGAGTCCCATAATCATGCCTTTGAGAGTTTTATTAAATCTCTCCACCAGTCCATTTGTTTGTGGATGATAGGGTGTTGTGAACTTGTAAGTTACACCACACTCCTTCCACATGGCCTTTAAGTATGCAGACATGAAATTGCTTCCTCTGTCTGATACTACTTCCTTTGGGAAGCCCACCCTGGAAAATATTCCCAGGAGGGCCTTTGCCACTGCAGGAGCTGTAGTGGTCCTTAAAGGAATAGCTTCAGGATATCTTGTGGCATGGTCCACTACCACTAAGATAAACCTATTGCCTGAAGCAGTAGGAGGGTCAAGGGGGCCAACTATGTCAACCCCTAACGTTTCAAAGGGAACCCCAACCACAGGCAGTGGGATAAGGGGTGCCTTTGGGGTGCCACCTGTCTTGCCACTGGCTTGACAGGTTTCACAGGACTTACAAAATTCTTTTGTGTCCTCAGACATCCTAGGCCAATGAAACAGGGGGACAAGCCTGTCCCAAGTTTTCATTTGTCCTAGATGCCCAGCTAAGGGAATGTCATGTGCCAGTGTTAGGAGGAACTTTCTGTACTCCTGAGGAATCACTAATCTCCTGGCAGCTCCAGGTTTAGGATCCCTATGCTCAGTGTACAAGAGGTTGTCCTCCAAGTAAACTCTGTGAGAGTCACTGACATCCCCATTAGCCTGTTTGACAGCTTGCTGTCTGAGACCCTCTAATGTGGGACAGGTTTGCTGTGCCACACTCAGCTCCTCCCTGGCAGGCCCCCCTTCACCCAAAAGCTCAGCAGTGTCTGCTTCCAGCTCCTCTGGTGTAGGTTCTGTACAGGGAGGGAATTCATCTTCCTCAGAAGTAGAATCCACTGTAGAGGGAGGGATAGTAGGAAGTGGTTTGCTTCTACTAGCCCTAGCTTTAGGGAGCACTTGGTCCATTGTTCCAGGATCCAAGCTTCCCTGTCCTTTTTGCTTTTTGGCCTGAGCCCTTGTCAAAGCAAAAATATGCCCTGGAATGCCCAGCATTGCTGCAGGGGCCTCCAACTCCACATCTGACCAAGCTGATGTCTCCAAATCATTCCCTAATAGACAGTCTACAGGTAAATCTGAAGCTACCACAACTTTCTTTGGACCAGTTACCCCCCCCCAGTTGAGATTTACAACAGCCATGGGGTGGCTTTGTGTTATGTTGTGAGCATCGGTTACTTGGTACTGGTGTCCAAGTATGTGTTGTTCAGGGTGCACCAGTTTCTCAATCACCATTGTGACACTGGCACCTGTGTCCCTGTAGGCCTGGACCTCAACACCATTTATTAGGGTTAGTTGCTTGTACTTCTCCAAGTTATGGGGGCAAGCAACCAAAGTGGCTAAATCAATAGCCCCTTCAGAGACTAAAGTAGCCTCTGTGGTCTCCCTAATCAGACCAACCCCAACTAAATTACCAAAAGTGAGCCCAGCTACTCCCTTGGATTGGCTATTAGTAGGTTTGCTCCCACCACTACTGCTATTAGTAGGGACACTAGGTGTAGCAGTAGGGGTTGTAGTGGTAGGAGCTGTGGTGCCTTTCTTTGGACAACTGGGATCTGTTGTCCAATGGCCTTTTATTTTACATAAATAGCACCATGGTTTCTTTTCCTTGTTCTGATTAAAGGAGGATTTGGACCCACCACCCCCACCAGAGTGTTTTTGTGGGCCTGATGAAGACTCATTTTTAGATTTGTCCCCACCCTTGTCAGAAGACTTACCATCCTTCTTTTTGTTGCCATCTTTGTCACCCCCTGTATGAACTTTTCTGTTCACTCTTGTTCTGACCCATTTGTCTGCCTTCTTTCCCAATTCTTGGGGAGAGGTCAGATCAGAGTCCACCAAGTACTGGTGCAACAAATCAGACACACAATTATTAAGAATATGCTCTCTCAGGATTAAGTTATACAGGCTGTCATAATCAGTAACTTTACTGCCATGTAACCACCCCTCCAAGGCCTTCACTGAATGGTCAATGAAATCAACCCAGTCTTGTGAAGCCTCCTTTTTGGTCTCTCTGAACTTTATCCTGTACTGTTCAGTGGTTAAGCCATAACCATCCAGGAGTGCATTCTTAAGAACTTGGAAATTATTAGCATCATTTTCTTTTACAGTAAGGAGCCTATCCCTACCTTTTCCACTAAATGATAGCCATAGGATAGCAGCCCACTGCCTTTGAGGGACATCCTGTACAACACAGGCCCTCTCAAGTGCAGCAAACCACTTGTTAATGTCATCCCCCTCCTTATAAGGGGGAACTATCTTGTGCAGATTCCTGGAATCATGCTCTTTTGCAGGATGACTATGGGGAATACTGCTGCTGCCACCATGGGTATCTAAACCCAACTTCTGTCTTTCCTTCTCTAATTCAAAAGACTGTCTATCCAAATCCAGCTGTTGCTTTTTAAGCTTCAGTCTGGTTTGTTCCACCCTCAACTTATTGAGTTCCCTCTCTAACATTCTGTCATCAGGGTTGGTGGGAGGGACATTTCTAGAAACAGAGCTATGATGGGAATGAACAGAAGGAGACCTGTCCCTTACAGAAGCCAACTTAACAGCTTGGTTTACAGAAACATTACTACCAGAATGGTGTGAATAAATGCTTTTGCTATGATGTGAGACCACACTATTTATATGGTGTGGCTCATCATCATTACCATCTATGCTAGATTGTCTAGTAATGGGCAGGCTAGGAAGTTTCTTTCCTGAATCTTTTCCTGGGGGAGTCCCTGAATCTGATTGGGAACTATTAGGTACTTTTTCAACAGATGGGGCACCTATGGCCTTATCCTGTTCTCTAAGCATATTAATTAATAGTTCTAAGGCAGGATTCTTCCCTACACTCAAACCTCTCTCTATACAGAGACTCCTTGCTCTTTTCCAGCTAAGGTTGTCATATGCAAGTTTGGACAGATCAACACTTTGGCCTGTGCCAGACATTTTTTAGAGAGAGTTAAAGTGATAGAGAAAGAGACAAAAGTTTTTAGAACTTTTTGGAAAGACAGAAAAAAAAACTTTTTAAACTTTTAAGAACTTTTTGAAAGTTTAGGAGTACTTTTCAGCACTTAGAAAAGAGTGAAAAGAGGAAATGCAAAACTTTTTGGCTATGTGTATATACACACTGACCTTGTTTTGTATATTTTTCTCTTATGAAAAGTACAATGACAAGAGTGGTAAGTAGTCTCAAGCACTTATCCCACCACTGCACAACCAATGTAGGAGGCTGGACTGGCTTGTAGTGAGTACCAAGGGGTACTTGCACCTTGCACCAGGCCCAGTTATCCCTTATTAGTGTATAGGGTGTCTAGCAGCTTAGGCTGATAGATAATGGTAGCTTAGCAGAGCAGCTTAGGCTGAACTAGGAGACGTGTGAAGCTACTACAGTACCACTTAGTGTCATATGCACAATATCATAAGAAAACACAATACACAGTTATACTAAAAATAAAGGTACTTTATTTTTATGACAATATGCCAAAGTATCTTAGAGTGTACCCTCAGTGAGAGGATAGGAAATATACACAAGATATATATACACAATAGCAAAAATATGCAGTATAGTCTTAGAAAACAGTGCAAACAATGTATAGTTACAATAGGATGCAATGGGGAAACATAGGGATAGGGGCAACACAAACCATATACTCCAAAAGTGGAATGCGAACCACGAATGGACCCCAAACCTATGTGACCTTGTAGAGGGTCGCTGGGACTATTAGAAAATAGTGAGAGTTAGAAAAATAACCCTCCCCAAGACCCTGAAAAGTGAGTGCAAAGTGCACTAAAGTTCCCCTAAGGACAAAATAGTCGTGTTAGAGGAATAATGCAGGAAAGACACAAACCAGCAATGCAACAACTGTGGATTTCCAATCTAGGGTACCTGTGGAACAAGGGGACCAAGTCCAAAAGTCACAAGCAAGTCGGAGATGGGCAGATGCCCAGGAAATGCCAGCTGCGGGTGCAAAGAAGCTTCAACTGGACAGAAGAAGCGGAGGTTTCTGCAGGAACGAAAAGGGCTAGAGACTTCCCCTTTGGTGGACGGATCCCTCTCGCCTTGGAGAGTCGTGCAGAAGTGTTTTCCCGCCAGAAGGATGCCAACAAGCCTTGCTACACGCAAATCGTGCGTTTGGCGTTTTTGGACGCTGCTGGGGCCCAGGAGGGACCAGGAGGTCGCAAATTGGACCTGAAGAGAGAGGGGACGTCGAGCAAGACAAAGAGCCCTCACTGAAGCAGGTAGCACCCGGAGAAGTGCCAGAAACAGGCACTACGAGGATGCGTGAAACGGTGCTCGCCGAAGTTGCACAAAGGAGTCCCACGTCGCCGGAGACCAACTTAGAAAGTCGTGCAATGCAGGTTAGAGTGCCGTGGACCCAGGCTTGGCTGTGCACGAAGGATTTACGCCGGAAGTGCACAGGGGCCAGAGTAGCTGCAAAGTCGCGGTTCCCAGCAATGCAGCCCAGCGAGGTGAGGCAAGGACTTACCTCCACCAAACTTGGGCTGAAGAGTCACTGGACTGTGGGGGTTACTTGGACAGCGTCGCTGGATTCGAGGGACCTCGCTCGTCGTGCTGAGAGGAGACCCAAGGGACCGGTAATGCAGCTTTTTGGTGCCTGCGGTTGCAGGGGGAAGATTCCGTCGACCCACGGGAGATTTCTTCGGAGCTTCTGGTGCAGAGAGGAGGCAGGCTACCCCCACAGCATGCAAAAGCAGGAAAACAGTCGAGAAGGCGGCAGGATCAGCGTTACAGAGTTGCAGTAGTCGTCTTTGCTACTATGTTGCAGGTTTGCAGGCTTCCAGCGCGGTCAGCGGTCGTTTCCTTATCAGAAGGTGAAGAGAGAGATGCAGAGGAACTCGGCTGAGCTCATGCATTCGTTATCTAAAGTTTCCCCAGAGACAGAGACCCTAAATAGCCAGAAAAGAGGGTTTGGCTACCTAGGAGAGAGGAAAGGCTACTAACACCTGAAGGAGCCTATCAGCAGGAGTCTCTGACGTCACCTGGTGGCACTGGCCACTCAGAGCAGTCCAGTGTGCCAGCAGCACCTCTGTTTCCAAGATGGCAGAGGTCTGGAGCACACTGGAGGAGCTCTGGACACCTCCCAGGGGAGGTGCAGGTCAGGGGAGTGGTCACTCCCCTTTCCTTTGTCCAGTTTCGCGCCAGAGCAGGGGCTAAGGGGTCCCTGAACCGGTGTAGACTGGCTTATGCAGAATTGGGCACATCTGTGCCCAACAAAGCATTTCCAGAGGCTGGGGGAGGCTACTCCTCCCCTGCCTTCACACCATTTTCCAAAGGGAGAGGGTGTCACACCCTCTCTCAGAGGAAGTTCTTTGTTCTGCCATCCTGGGCCAGGCCTGGCTGGACCCCAGGAGGGCAGCTGCCTGTCTGAGGGGTTGGCAGCAGCAGCAGCTGCAGTGAAACCCCAGGAAGGGCAGTCTGGCAGTACCAGGGTCTGTGCTACAGACCACTGGGATCATGGAATTGTACCAACAATGCCAGGATGGCATAGAGGGGGCAATTCCATGATCATAGACATGTTACATGGCCATATTCGGAGTTACCATGGTGAAGCTACATATAGGTAGTGACCTATATGTAGTGCACGCGTGTAATGGTGTCCCCGCACTCACAAAGTTCAGTGAATTGGCTCTGAACAATGTGGGGGCACCTTGGCTAGTGCCAGGGTGCCCTCACACTAAGTAACTTTGCACCTAACCTTTACCAGGTAAAGGTTAGACATATAGGTGACTTATAAGTTACTTAAGTGCAGTGTAAAATGGCTGTGAAATAACGTGGACGTTATTTCACTCAGGCTGCAGTGGCAGGCCTGTGTAAGAATTGTCAGAGCTCCCTATGGGTGGCAAAAGAAATGCTGCAGCCCATAGGGATCTCCTGGAACCCCAATACCCTGGGTACCTCAGTACCATATACTAGGGAATTATAAGGGTGTTCCAGTAAGCCAATGTAAATTGGTAAAAATGGTCACTAGCCTGTCAGTGACAATTTGGAAAGAAATGAGAGAGCATAACCACTGAGGTTCTGATTAGCAGAGCCTCAGTGAGACAGTTAGTCACTACACAGGTAACACATTCAGGCACACTTATGAGCACTGGGGCCCTGGGTTACCAGGGTCCCAGTGACACATACAACTAAAACAACATATATACAGTGAAAAATGGGGGTAACATGCCAGGCAAGATGGTACTTTCCTACAGTGATGCACAACAGCGAAGTCTGTTTGAGTCTTCTCAAGGGTTCAACAATGAGTATCAGTTCCCCTGGACTTCAGTACCCCTCCCTGGCCATGGGTAGGAGTAGGTGTGGGGGGGGACTTGGAGCTATGACATGGCCATGTTCGGAGTTACCATTGTGACGCTATACGTAGGTAGTGTCCTATGTATAGTGCACGCGTGTAATGGTGTCCCCGCACTCACAAAGTCTGGGGAGCTTGCCCTGAACGGTGTGGGGGCACCCAGCCTGAGTGAAATAACGCACACGTTATTTCACAGCCATTTTCATTGCACTTAAGTGACTTATAAGTCACCTTTATGTCTACCCTACTTGCTGAAGGTTAGGTGCAAAGTTACTAAGTCTGAAGGCACCCTTGTGCTAGCAAAGGTGCCCCCACATACTTCAGGACCATTTCCCCGGACATTGTGAGTACGTAGACACCATTATACGCGTGCACTACATATAGGTCAATACCTATATGTAGCTTCACAATGGTAACTCCGAATATGTCCATGTAACATGTCTAAGATCATGGAATTGTCCCCCCATTCCAAATGTGGTATTGGGGTGTCAATCCCATGCATCCTCAGGGCTCCACTATGGACCCCGGGTACTGCCTAACGAGCTCTTTGGGGTTTTCTCTGCAGCTACCGCTGCTGCTACCCCACAGACAGGGTTCTACCTTCCTGGGGTCTGGGCAGCCCAGTCCAAGGAAGGCAGAACAAAGAATTTCCTCTGAGAGAGGGTGTTACACCCTCTCCCTTTGGAAATAGGTGTTAAGGGCTGGGGGGGGGGGGGGGGGGGGAGTAGCCTCTCCCAGCCTCTGGAAATGCTTTGAAGGACACAGATGGTGCCCTCCTTGCATAACCCAGTGTACACCAGTTCAGGGAACCCCCATTCCCTGCTCTGTTGCGAAACTGGGCAAAGGAAAGGGTGGTGCCCAGAGCTCCTCCAGTGTGTCCCAGACGTCTGCCATCTTGGATCCAGAGATGTAAGGGCACTCTGGAGGCCTCTGAGTGGCCAGTGCCAGCAGGTGACATCAGAGACCACTTCCGATAGGTGCTTACCTGACTGGGTAGCCACTCCTCCTCGGAGGGCTAATTAGGGTCTCTCCATTTGGCTTTCCCTCAGATAACGACTTGCAAGAATTCACCCGAGTTCCTCTGCACCTCTCTCTGACTTCTGCCAAGGATCGATCACTGACTGCTCCAGGACGCCTGCAAAACTGCAACAAAGTAGCAAGCATACTACCAGTGACATTGTAGCACCTAAGCCTGCTGGCTTTCTCAACTGTTTCCTGGTGGTGCATGCTTTGGGTGCTGCCTGCCTTCATCCTGCACTGGAAGCCATGAAGAAATCTCCTGTGGGTCGACGGAATCTTCCCCCTGCTTCAGCAGACACCAAACTTCAGCGTCACCGGTACTCTAGGACCCCTCTCATCCTGACGAGCGTGGCCCCTGGAACACAGGTGGTGGACCCAAGTAACCCAGACTGTCCAGTGGTCCAACTGTCCAAACTTGGAGGACGTAAGTCCTTGCCTCCCCTCTCCAGACAGTAATCCTGTGCACCGCCTGAACTGCAGCTGCTAGGGCTTCTGTGCACATTTCCATGGAATCCTTTGTGCACAGCCAAGCCAAGGTACCCAGCACTCCTGCATTGCTCAACTCCCTGAGTTGACCTACGGCTTTGTGGGACCCTCTTTTGCAGTGTTGAGATGACTGTCGTGTTCAGACTTCTTGAACCTGTGTTCAAGGACTTCTGTGGGTGTTACCTTCTTGTGCGTGAGCTCTCTACGTAGCTGAAGGTCTCCTCTGTCTCCTCTCCCAAGTGGCCACATCCTGGTCCTTCCTGGGCCCGAGCAGCACCTTTTTTCTTCAACCACGACTCTTGCAGCTAGCAAGGCTTGTTTGCGGTATTTTGCCAAAGAAGCAACTCTGCATCCTCCAGCACTCCGTGGGACTTCTTTTGCATGAAGGAGAAGTTCCTAGCACCTTTCATTGTTACAGAATCTTCAGCTTCTTCCATCCGGAGGCAGCCATTTTGCACCTTCATCCAGGGTTTAGTTGGCTCTTGCCCCCCCTGGACACTTTTATGACTCTTGGACTTGGTCCCCTTCCTTTGCAGGTCCTCAGGACCAGGAATCCGTCTTCAGTGCGTTGCAGTCTGTTGTGTTCTTTGCAAAATCCTCTATCACGAGTTTAGTGTGTTTTTGGGAAAATAGTAGTACTTTACTCCTACTTTCCAGGGTCTTGGGGTGTGATATCTTGGACAACCTTAGTGTTTTCTTACACTCCCAGGGGCCCTATACACACTACACTAGCCTAGGGGTCCATTTGTGGTTCGCATTTCACTTTCTTAGTATATGGTTTGTGTTGCCCCTAGGCCTATTGCATCCTATTGTATTCTACAATGTTTGCACTATTTTACTAACTGTTTACTTACCTGACTTTGGTTTGTGTGTATATGATGTACCTCTTAAGGGAGTATATTCTCGGAGATATTTTTGGCACATTGTCACTAAAATAAAGTACCTTTATTTTTAGTAACTCAGAGTATTGTGTTTTCTTATGATATTGTGCTATATGATATAAGTGGTATAGTAGGAGCTTTGCATGTCTCCTAGTTCAGCCTAAGCTGCTCTGCTATAGCTACCTCTATCAGCCTAAGCTGCTAGAACACTACTAATAACGCATAACTGGACCTGGCACAAGGTGTAAGTACCATCAGGTACCCACTATAAGCCAGGCCAGCCTCCTACAAGGGGTTATCATGGGGTGCAGTGACTGACAGACATTGCCATAGGAGGGGTTGTCATGGGAGGTGTGGTGACTGACTGACACTGCCATAGAAAGGGTGTCATTGGGAGGTGTGGTGACTGACTGACACTGCCATAGAAGGGGTGTCATTGGGAGGTGTGGTGACTGACTGACACTGCCATAGAAGGGGTGTCATTGGGGGGTGCTGACTGACAGACACTTCCATAGGAGGGAATATCATGGGGGTGTGATGACTGACAGACACTGCCCTAGGAGGGGTGCCATGGGGATGCAGTGACTGGCAGACACTGCCAGAAGAGGGGTTATGGGGGGTGTGATGACTGACAGGCACTGACATCGGAGGGGTGCAATGGGGGCTGTACTGACTGACAGACACTGCCATAGGAGGGGGTGCCATGGGGGATGCAATCACTGACAGTCATTGCCATAGGAGACATGTGTCATAGGTGATGTGCTGACTGACAGCCACTGGCAGAAATGCAGTGGGGCACCACAGCGAGCTGAAAGTAAACTTGAGGGACAAGACTCTTCTGCGCTCCTTCCTTCTGTGCAGAATGTTACCTGCAACTGGGGAATAAGTTCCTATACTTAGTGGTGTAACAAACTTGAGGGGGGCACCCTGCAAAGTACTTGGAGAGGCCCCTTTCGTACTCACTCAGGATCTCTCAGGCCAGGGTGCTGTGCTGCAGGGCCCTGGAGCTCAGGGGAGAGGCACACCGCGGGGTCTGCAGGGGCCTTTGGTACGCCACAGCCTATACCTCCTTTTCTGCTCCTGCGTTTGCATCTCTGAGAACCACTAAGTGACTGACCTCAAACAAGTGATGCAGAACTTTTAGTTGTTCTAGACTTTATCAAACTCTGGCAGAACAAATCTTGAACTTTGAATCAAACATCCTGGTTCTCTTTCAAGTCACATATTAATTCACCTCCATGTTTTATCCACAACTGTTTGTATAGTAAACAGGCACTGGCAAAGAAAACAGGTCTTGCATTCTATTGTAAGTGCTTCTTCACTGACTGGTGAGCTTGCATGTGTGTGGTGTTGTGGATGAGTGAGTGGGTAAATGCATGAATAAGTTAATGGGGCATGAGTGCAAGCATATGTGTCTGAGTGCAGGGGCAAGGAGTCACTGAGTGCAAACTTGGATACTTAAACGCAGTGAAAAGACACTTACATGTATAACCCAGACCTACTGGCTTTGACTCTGCAGTCTTTGGCCCTCATTTTAACCCGGGCGTTTTTTTGACCGCCAGGGTTAATGTGGCAGTATTTCCGCCAACAGGCTGGCGGTACATACCGCCACATTAGGAGTGTGGCGGGTTAGCTGCAGGCAAACCAACAGTTCTCCCCTCATACCTTCATGGCGGTATGAGCTGCCAGGCCGGAGATGTCAATCTCCGACCCGGAAACCCCCAGAGTACCGCCAGCAGCATTATCAGCCAACCTACCGCCATTGTTTTGCCAAATGGCGGTAGGCCCTATCAGTGACAGGGAATTCCTTCCCTGTCAGAAGTAGGCGGCTCCCTCGCCCCCCTAACATTCACCTGACACCCCCTCTCCATCGAAACAACCCCTCTACCCCGATTCATACACCCAGTCACGTACACTGGGATACACGCATTCACTGACATACACGCATTCACATACACATTTGTCCAGACATACCCACACACATTCTTCCACAGACACACTGACATGCAGACACAATCACTTCACCATTCGTACACGCAGTCACTCACATGCATACAACACACACAGATGCATTTACATATGCACTCACACACAACACACCCCACCCTCTAACCCCCTCCCCTGTTGGACGCCTGTCTTACCTTGTCTGGTGAGGAGGTCATCCGGCAGGGAACTGGAAGGTGCACTGCTACCGTCAGCAGCGCCCCCACCAGCAGGACACCGCCAGGCCATATTACTGCTGAAAATACAGCTGGTGGGGTTCTACTTGCGGGGCGGTGCTGGTGTGAACACTGACGGATTTCTGCCCTTATTGTGGCGGAAGTCAGGCAGTGCTCATAATCTGGCGGACGGATGGTCACTGCCATGGTGCTATGTTGGAGGAAGTCACCGCGGCAGGAGCCGGTTATTACCACCAAAGTTTTAATTAGGGCCTTAGTATGTAATGGGTGGACACTTAAGAGGTGGTATTTAGAGCTGTGCACCTTACCTGGCTCCTAAAACCCTCCTTTGTGCAGAAGGCCCTGTAGTCGCTCTCGAAGTGCTATAAAGACACAAATGACTGCTCAATGTAGTCAGTTCAACTAGGTCCCAAGAACAGCAGAATTGGTACATTCAAGCCACTGAGTTCGGAGTATGGAGCATCTGATGGTAGTGCTTAGAAACCAGTGGTAGGGCCTCACAGGTGTAGTCTGGGGGGCTGCGTGAGGGCTTACAATGGATCACTAGACTTGTAAAAGTGAATCTTACAGTTTATGTATAAACCACACATGAGTTGAGAAGCTGAAAACAAAAGCACAGGCCAGAAGTACCCATTGTTTCCTTCCACTTTATATAAAAGGAGACATTGAAGGGCACTTTCCCTGTTCATACATGTCTGGTATCTTGTGACTGAGGAGGGCAGTGGGGGGACACAAGTCAGACCTCTAATACGTGCCTTAGATGTTGCAGCCAGCATCAGGAAAAAGCAGAGGGCAGCATTTTTAAAAAACAAGCATTGTCAAAGTCAATAGGTCTTGCCAGTGTCTTTTAGCCATGCTGTACAGCAGGGTGGCTGCTGTGAAACATGACTGTAAGCTAGTGGTATGGTGAAGAGGAGAGTGGAATAGAGAGGCATAGAGGGGAGTGGTGTAGAGTAAAGTGGTAACAGTAGAGTGGCATACATTAGAGTAGAGTGGAGAACAGTAGAGTGGCATACTTTAGAGTAGAGTGACAGAGTAAAGAACAGTAGAGTGGCATACATTAGAATAGAGTGGAGTGGAGAACAGTAGAGTGGCATACATTAGAGTAGAGTGAAGAACAGTAGAGTGGCATACATTAGAGTAGAGTGACAGAGTGAAGAACAGTAGAGTGGCATACATTAGAGTAGAGTGACAGAGTGAAGAACAGTAGAGTGGCATACATTAGAGTAGAGTGACAGAGTGAGGAACAGTAGAGTGGCATACATTAGAGTAGAGTGACAGAGTGAAGAACAGTAGAGTGGCGTACATTAGAGTAGAGTGACAGAGTGAAGAACAGTAGAGTGGCGTACATTAGCTTATAGTGGCATACATTACAGTAGAGAGGTGTGGAGTGGAGAACAGTAGAGTGGCATACATTAGAACAGAGTGGAGTGGAGAACAGTAGAGCGGCGTACATTAGAACAGAGTGGAGTTGCGCAGAGTAAAGTGGGGAACAGTAGAGCGATGTACATTAGAGTAGAGTGATATAGAGTGCCAAAGACGAGAGTGGCATAGAGTAGAGTGGCGTAGAGTGCCAAAGACTAGAGTGGCATAGAGTAGAGTGGCGTAGAGTGCCAAAGACTAGAATGGCATAGAGTAGAGTGGCGTAGAGTAGAGTGGTGTAGAGTGGCATAGAGTAGGTGGCAAAGAGGAAAGTGGAATTGAAAGGCATAGAGTGGAGTGGCATAGAGTAAAGTGGAGAAGAGTAGAGTTCTGTACATTAGAGTAGAGTGTTGTAAAGTGCCAAAGACTAGAGTGGCGCAGAGTGGCATAGAGTGGAGTGGCGTAGAGTGGAGTGGAGAACAGTACAGTGGCATACATTAGAGTAGCGTGGTGTAGAGTACATAGGCATAGTGTAGACATATTGAGTGCCATAGAGGGGCATGATGTAGAGTAGAGTGGGTTAGTGAGGAGTGGGGTAGACTAGAGTGGTGTAGAGTAAAGTGGAGAACAGTATAGTAGCATACAGAAGAGTGGCATACAGTACAGTGGCGTACATTACAGTAGAGTAGTGTAGAGTGGCAAAGACTAGAGTAGCGTAGAGTTGAGTGGCATAGAATTAAGTGGTGTAGAGTACAGAGGCATAGAGTGGAGACTTATAGAGTGCCATAGAGGGACATGGTGTAGAGTAGAGTGGCGTACAGTAGAGTGGGGTAGAGTAAAGTGGGGAACAGTAGAGTGGGGAACAGCAGAGTAGAGTGGTGCAGAGTACCAAAGACTAGAGTGGCATAGAGTAGAGTGGCGTAGAGTGGTGTAGAGTAAAGTGGAGAACAGTAGAGTTGCGTACATATGAGTAGCGTAGTGTAGAGTACAGAAACAGAGTAAAGACATATAGAGTGCCATAGAGAGGCATGGTGTACAGAAGAGTGGAGTGTCGTAGAGTGAGGTAGACTAAAGTGGTGTAGAGTAGGGTGCCGTTGAGTGGAGTAGGGTAGAGGGCCATTGTATGGAACAGAGTGGAGTGGAGTGGCATAGAGTTGAGTGAAGTGACAGAGTGGTGTGCAGAGTGGAGTTGCATACAGTGGAGTGGTGTAGACTAGAGTGGAGTGGCAAAGCGTAGTGTAGAGTAAAAAGGCATAGAGTGGAAACTTACAGAGTGCCGTAGAGAGGCATGGTGTAGATTAGAGTGGTGTAGAGTGGAGTGGCGTGGAGTGGCATAGAGTGGGGTGGCATAGAGTGGGGTGGCATAGAGTGGGGTGTGGTGTACAGAGGCACAGAGTTTGAGACTTACAGAGTGCCACAGATGGGAATGGTTTAGAATAGAGTGGTGTAGAGTGGCAAAGACTAGAGCTGCATAGAGTAGAGTGGGGTAGACTAGAGTGGGGTAGACTAGAGTGGCGTAGAGTAGAGTGGCGTAGAGTAGAGTGGCGTAGAGTACCTTTGTATGGAGTGGAGTGGCAGAGTAGTGTTGAGTGGTGTAGAATTGACTGGACTGGAGTTTAGTAGAGTGGTGTAGACCAGAATGGTGAGGAGTGACAGAGTGGTGTGGAGTAGAATGGAGTGAAGTGAAGTGGTGTAGAGTAGAGTTGCATAGTCTATAGTGGTGTACAGTAGAGTGGCTTAGAGTGGAGTGGAGTACCTTTGTATGGAATGGAGTGGCAGAGTAGTGTGGAGTGACAGAGTTGGGTGGAGTGAGAGAGTGGTGTAGAGTTTGGTGGAGTGAAGTGGTGTATAGTGGAGTTGTGTAGAGAGCCATTGTATGGAGTGGCGTAAAGTTGAGTAGAGTGGCAGAGTGGTGTGGAGTACAGTGGAGTGAAGTGGCGTATAGTAGAGTGGTGTAAACTAGTGTGGAGTGGAGTGACAGAGTGGTGTGGAGTGAAGTGGCATGTAGTGGAGTGGTGTAGAGTGCCATTGCATGGAGTGGAGTAGGGTTGAGTGGAGTGACATACAGTGGTGTGTAGAGTAGAGGGGAGGGGAGTGAAGTGGCATATAGTGGAGTGGTGTAGAGTGCCATAGGATGGAGTGCTGTAGAGTTGAGTGGAGTGACATTAAGTGGTGTGGAGTGAAATGAAGTGGTGTATAGTAGAGCAGTGTAGACTAGTTAGAGTGGAGTAAAGTGACGTGGCGTATAGTGGAGTGGTGTAGAGTGCTATTGTATAGAGTGGCGTAGGGTTGATTGAAGTGGCGAAAAGTAGAGTGGTGTAGACTAGTGTGGAGTGGCATATAGTAGAGTGGTTAGTGTGGAGTGACGTAGAGTGCTGCAGACTAGTGTGGAGTGGCGTATAGTAGATTGGTGTAGACTGGTGTGGAGTGGCATATAGTAGAGTGGTTAGTGTGGAGTGACGTAGAGTGCTGCACACTAGTGTGGAGTGGCGTATAGTAGATTGGTGTAGACTGGTGTGGAGTGGCATATAGTAGAGTGGTTAGTGTGGAGTGACGTAGAGTGCTGCACACTAGTGTGGAGTGGCGTATAGTAGATTGGTGTAGACTAGTGTGGAGTGGCATATAGTAGAGTGGTGTAGACTAGTGTGGAGTGGTGTAGACTAGTGTGGAGTGGTGTAGGGTAGTGTGCAGTGTTGTAGACTAGTGTGGAGTGGTGTATAGTAGAGTGGTGTAGACTGGTGTGGAATGGCGTATAGTAGAGTGGTGTAGACTAGTGTGGTGTGACGTACAGTAGAGTGGTGTAGACTAGTGTGGAGTGGAGTGACACAGTGGTGTAGACTAGTGTGGTGTGGAGTGACACATAGTGGTGTAGGGTAGTGTGGAGTGAAGTGACACAGAGTGGTGTAGAGTCTTGTGGAGCGGAGTGAAGTGAAGTGGCGTAGACTAGTGTGGAGTTGCATATAGTATAGTGGTGTCGACTGGTGTAGAGTGGAGGAACACAGAGTGGTGTAGACTAGTGTGGAGTGGGGTGAAGTGAAATGGCGTAGACTAGTGTGGAGTGACACAGAGTGGTGTAGACTAGTGTGGCGTATAGTAGAGTGGTGTAGACTGGTGTGGAGTGGCGTTTAGTAGAGAGGTGTAGACTAGTGTGGAGTGGTGTATGGTAGAGTGGTGTAGACTAGTGTGGAGTGACACAGAGTGGTGTAGCCTAGTGTGGAGTGGAGTATAGTAGAGTGGTGTTGCCTAGTGTGGAGTGGAGTGACACAGAGTGGTGTAGGCTAGTGTGGAGTGGCGTATAGTAGAGTGGTGTAGGCTAGTGTGCAGTGGTGTAGACTGGTGTGGAGTGACACAGAGTGGTCTATAGTAGAGTGGTGTAGACTGGCGTATAGTAGAGTGGTGTAGACTAGTGTGGAGTGATGTACAGTAGAGTGTTGTAGACTAGTGTGGTGTGACGTACAGTAGAGTGGTGTAGACTAGTGTGGAGTGACACATAGTGGTGTAGGGTAGTGTGGAGTGGAGTGACACAGAGTGGTGTAGGGTCTTGTGGAGCGGAGTGAAGTGAAGTGGCGTAGACCAGTGTGGAGTTGCGTATAGTATAGTGGTGTCGACTTGTGTGGAGTGGAGGGACACAGAGTGGTGTAGACTAGTGTGGAGTGGGGTGAAGTGAAATGGCGTAGACTAGTGTGGAGTGACACAGAGTGGTGTAGACTAGTGTGGAGTGGTGTATAGTAGAGAGGTGTAGACTAGAGTGAAGTGGCGTGTAGTAGAGTGGTGTAGACTAGTGTGGAGTGGCGTGTAGTAGAGTGGTGTAGACTGGTGTGGAGTGGCGTGGTGTAGACTAGTGTGGAGTGGCGTGTAGTAGAGTGCTGTAGACTGGTGTGGAGGGACACAGAGTGGCGTAGACTCTTGTAGAGTGGGGTGAAGTGAAGTGGCCTAGGCTAGTGTGAAGTGACAAGGCGTGGTTGTAGGAGGCTGGACTGGCTTGTAGTGAGTACCAAGGGGTACTTGCACCTTGCACCAGGCCCAGTTATCCCTTATTAGTGTATAGGGTGTCTAGCAGCATAGGCTGATAGATAATGGTAGCTTAGCAGAGCAGCTTAGGCTGAACTAGGAGACGTGTGAAGCTACTACAGTACCACAAGTGTCACTTGCACAATATCATAAGAAAACACAATACACAGATATACTAAAAATAAAGGTACTTTATTTTTATGACAATATGCCAAAGTATCTCAGTGAGTACCCTCAGTATGAGGATAGCAGTTATACACAAGTTATATGTACACAATACCAAAAATATGCAGTATAGTCTTAGAAAACAGTGCAAACAATGTATAGTTACAATAGGATGCAATGGGGACACATAGGGATAGGGGCAACACAAACCATATACTCCAAAAGTGGAATGCGAACCACGAATGGACCCCAAACCTATGTGACCTTGTAGAGGGTCGCTGGGACTATTAGAAAATAGTGAGAGTTAGAAAATTAGCCCTCCCCAAGACCCTGAAAAGTGAGTGCAAAGTGCACTAAAGTTCCCCAAAAGACAAAGAAGTCGTGATAGAGGAATAATGCAGGAAAGAAACAAACCAACAATGCAACAACTGTGGATTTCCAATCTAGGGTACCTGTGGAACAAGGGGACCAAGTCCAAAAGTCACAAGCAAGTCGGAGATGGGCAGATGCCCAGGAAATGCCAGCTGTGGGTGCAAAGAAGCTTCTACTGGACAGAAGAAGCTGCGGTTTCTGCAAGAACGAAAAGGGCTAGAGACTTCCCCTTTGGTGGGCGGATCCGTCTCGCCGTGGAGAGTCGTGCAGAAGTGTTTTCCCGCCGAAAGAACGCCAACAAGCCTTGTTAGCTGCAAATTGTGCGGTTAGCGTTTTTGGAAGCTGCTGCGGCTCAGGAGGGACCAGGAGGTCGCAAATTGGACCAGGAGAGAGAGGGGACATCGTGCAAGTCAAGGAGCCCTCTCAGCAGCAGGTAGCATCCGGAGAAGTGCCAGAAACAGGCACTACAAGGATGCGTGAAATGGTGCTCACCGAAGTTGCACAAAGGAGTCCCACGTCGCCGGAGACCAACTTAGAAAGTCGTGCAATGCAGGTTAGAGTGCCGTGGACCCAGGCTTGGCTGTGCACAAAGGATTTCTGCCGGAAGTGCACAGAAGCCGGAGTATTTGCAAAAGACGTGGTTTCCAACAATGCAGTCTGGCGTGGGGAGGCAAGGACTTACCTCCACCAAACTTGGACTGAAGAGTCA
The DNA here is from genome assembly GCF_031143425.1 of Pleurodeles waltl. Lineage (NCBI taxonomy): Eukaryota > Metazoa > Chordata > Amphibia > Caudata > Salamandridae > Pleurodeles > Pleurodeles waltl. The sequence goes on from NC_090439.1 coordinate 1,174,591,867, forward strand.
CTGGACTGTGGGAGTCACTTGGACAGAGTTGCTGGATTCGAGGGACCTCGCTCGTTGTGCTGAGAGGAGACCCAAGGGACCGGTCATGCAGCTTTTTGGTGCCTGCGGTAGCAGGGGGAAGATTCCGTCGACCCACGGGAGATTTCTTCGGAGCTTCTAGTGCAGAGAGGAGGCAGACTACCCCCACAGCATGCACCACCAGGAAAACAGTCGAGAAGGCGGCAGGATCAGCGTTACAGCGTTGCAGTAGTCGTCTTAGCTACTATGTTGCAGTTTTACAGGCTTCCAGCGCGGTCAGCAGTCGATTCCTTGGCAGAAGGTGAAGAGAGAGATGCAGAGGAACTCTGATGAGCTCTTGCATTCGTTATCTAAAGTTTCCCCAGAGACAGAGACCCTAAATAGCCAGAAAAGAGGGTTTGGCTACTTAGGAGAGAGGATAGGCTACTAACACCTGAAGGAGCCTATCAGAAGGAGTCTCTGACGTCACCTGGTGGCACTGGCCACTCAGAGCAGTCCAGTGTGCTGGCAGCACCTCTGTTTCCAAGATGGCAGAGGTCTGGAGCACACTGGAGGAGCTCTGGACACCTCCCAGGGGAGGTGCAGGTCAGGGGAGTGGTCACTCCCCTTTCCTTTGTCCAGTTTCGCGCCAGAGCAGGGGCTAAGGGGTCCCTGAACCGGTGTAGACTGGCTTATGCAGAACTGGGCACATCTGTGCCCAAGAAAGCATTTCCAGAGGCTGGGGGAGGCTACCCCTCCCCTGCCTTCACACCATTTTCCAAAGGGAGAGGGTGTAACACCCTCTCTCAGAGGAAGTCCTTTGTTCTGCCATCCTGGGACAAGCCTGGCTTGACCCCAGGGGGGCAGAAACCTGTCTGAGGGGTTGGCAGCAGCAGCAGCTGCAGTGAAACCCCAGGAAAGGCAGTTTGGCAGTACCAGTGTCTGTGCTACAGACCACTGGGATCATGGAATTGTGCCAACAATGCCAGGATGGCATAGAGGGGGCAATTCCATGATCTTAGACATGTTACATGGCCCTATTCGGAGTTACCATTGTGAAGCTACATATAGGTAGTGACTTATATGTAGTGCACGCGTGTAATGGTGTCCCCGCACTCACAAAGTTCAGGGAATTGGCTCTGAACAATGTGGGGGCACCTTGGCTAGTGCCAGGGTGCCCTCACACTAAGTAACTTTGCACCTAACCTTTACCAGGTAAAGGTTAGACATATAGGTGACTTGTAAGTTACTTAAGTGCAGTGAAAATGGCTGTGAAATAATGTGTGCATTATTTCACTCAGGCTGCAGTGGCAGGCCTGTGTAAGAATTGTCAGAGCTCCCTATGGGTGGCAAAAGAAATGCTGCAGCCCATAGGGATCTCCTGGAACCCCAATACCCTGGGTACCTCAGTACCATATACTAGGGAATTATAAGGGTGTTCCAGTAAGCCAATGTAAATTGGTAAAATTGGTCACTAGCCTGTTAGTGACAATTTGAAAGAAATGAGAGAGCATAACCACTGAGGTTCTGGTTAGCAGAGCCTCAGTGAGACAGTTAGGCACCACACAGGGAACACATACATATAGGCCACAAACTTATGAGCACTGGGGTCCTGACTAGCAGGGTCCCAGTGACACATAACAGACATACTGAAAACATAGGGTTTTCACTATGAGCACTGGGCCCTGGCTAGCAGGATCCCAGTGAGACAGTGAAAACACCCTGACATACACTCACAAACAGGCCAAAAGTGGGGGTAACAAGCCTAGAAAGAGGCTACTTTCTCACAGTGGTATATTAGTGAAGGTGTACAGTAATGCAGTTGTTGGTATAAGTAACTAAAGAGCCAGTAGAGATGGCAGATAGGGTGAAAGCATCGGTGAATAAGAAGCTGTTGTACCGGTGTTATTAGTAGGGAAGAGCATAGCACGTCCTGGAATAATATTGAAACGTTGATAACATAAAAAACAATAATGCGTTACAAAAGGCAGGTCAGAGCAAAGACGAGGAGGAGTGTACCATGTGTACTAGCATTGCCTGAACTGAGAGGTCCGACACACGTGTTCAATTACAAGCCCGATCTCTTGGCTTTGGCAATGTTTATTTAAAACAAGCAAGAACTATTGGCTTTGCCAATGTTTATTTTGACTTGTCTTGATGACCTACCTCCTCCTAAAACTCCCACCACGAGGCTCTCAGCATTAAAAGCTTCAAACTCCTGCTCCGCCTTTCATCACCGCTCTCCCAGGTGTTATTCCTCCTTCTTACCTGTAGGGTGCAGGCGCGTCCTCCTCCGGCTCTCCTTCTCTCCGGGTGATGTCTGTGTGGACCCCTCGGGTCCTGCCCTCGGTATCAGGCTCTGCTGCTCTGTCCCAGACCCCTCCTTCAGCGCCTCTCTCCTGCCCGGGCTCCCCCTTCCCCCCAGCATCTCACCTCCTGACTCCGCATCTTCTCCTCTCTCTGGGTCTTGGTGAAGCCCCCCTGAGTCCCTCCTCTCCCCCCTGTCTCTCTCCCACCACTGACCCTCTGTCCCAGACCCCTCCTTCAGAGCCTCTCTCCTGCCCGGGCTCCCCCTCCCCTCCAGCACCTCACCTCCTGACTCCGCATCTTCTCCTCTCTCTGTGTCTTGGTGAAGCCCCCCTGAGGGCCTCCTCTCCCTCCTGTCTCCCTCCCCCCTCTGACCCTGTGTCCCACTCCCATCTATAGCGCCTAGACTCGGTCCGGGGACTTGCTGGCCCCCGGTCTCTGGCTGGGACCGTAAGTTGTCAGAGATTCGAGGCTGTGCCCCTGCTTTGGTGGGAATCGTGGAGTCCTTTGGCTCTAGAGCCCCCTCTCTTATGACTCTGTCCTCTTTGTGGAGGGGGGTCCCTGTCTCCCGGTCAGTATCACTCACAGGCAGGGTGAACCCACCCCCCTGACCCTGCGGCTTCTCTCCGGCAGTGCTGGGGTCTGGGGAGCGGGGTGGACCCTTCTTCTTGGGGCGGGGTGCGGTAGGGGGGCCCTTCTTCGGGTCTGGCTCTCTCACACCCCCCATCACAGCGCCCGCCGGACACCCCGGACCCTCCATCCTCAGCCCAGAGTCCCTGGTACAAGTGCAGATGCTGATCTCTGTCCCCGTCAGCGGAGGTGTGTGCACGAGAACCAGTAAACTACACCCCCCCCCCCCCTCAGGTAGGAGGAAGGAGCTCACCTGCAGCCGTCATCACCGGACTTTACCACTCGCTGCGGGAATACTCAGTAACTGAACACACCCCAGAGACCTTGGATGATCATTCAACTGCTCTAGAAGTCATTCCCACGTCATCAGAGGTCCTCAGGCTCTTAAAGCCACCACCTGTGATTACAGACCTGAGCCTGATGACCTCAGGGTGACCCCGAGATGACTGATCACTTTACAGAGGGGGGGGGGGGGGGGGGGGTTCTGAAGACACGAGGACAGGGAATGAGAATGTTTCTGGGGATCTGAGGATGATTTCGGGGTGATTGTCTGATTACCTCAGCAGCGCCGCCATTTTTAACCAAATGAAACTATGGAGGGGCCCGCGGGAAGCAAGAGCAACGCTCTAGTCTTCCCGCGGGTCAATTCGGGAAAGGAAGTGACGGCGAGGGACAGGGATTGGGAAAGGTAAGTGGGGGCGGGTCTAGGGGGAGGAAATAAAAGGGGTTGGGGGTGGAGGGACCGGCCTCTTTTCCGCGCTTACATCGCGCGTTTTAATTTGGAGTGGCCGGTCCCTGGGGGTCCTTCGTGGTAGGGGTTTTGTGGTGCAGGTGGGCTGGGGTTTGGGGCAGGGGGGCGGTGTGTGGGAGTTTTGGTGTCCTTTGGTTTTGGTGCTGGGGGGCCGGGGCGCGCTTGCGGCCCGCGCTGCCCCCTTTCGCGGTTGCTGGGGGTGGCCGTGCGCTCCTTTCGGGCGCCGTCCCCCCCCCCCCCATTTCGGGGGCGGGACGCGCGTTTGCTGGCCGGCAGGCCTGCGTTCGCGGCTCCGCCGCCGCGGTGGCGGGTGGCTGTCTTGGGCCGCTGTGGCCCCCTGGAGGCCCCGGCGGCGGGCCCCCTCCCCCTTTTTTCCGGGGGGCCCAGCATTTTCGGTTTGTTCGGCGGCGGTCCAGATTGCCTGGCTCCGGCCGCGTGGGGGCTCTCAGGGAAGGGAAAGAGGAATTGTCAGTGGGTGGACAGGGGTGGGTTTGGATTGGGGCGTTGTGTTTTTTCAGGCACAGGCTGGTTGGCTGTAGTTGATGGGTGGGGGGAGATCGCGCATTGAGGCGTGGGGCCCTCGCCGCGGGCTTTCGGGGCCCGGTTGGGCGGGTTGGGGCCGGTGCGGGCGCCCCTCCCCCAGGGGAGAATTTAAAAAGAAAAAAAAAAAAAAGGAATGTGTATATATTGTGAAAAGTGGTGGATACGGTTTTGTACGGGGAGGCTGTTGCGCAGGGGGGGATTGGCGCGCTCGCGCCCCCCCCCCCCCCTTTGTCCGGCGGGTTGCGCGGGGGCCACGTGTCCCTTGTCGGCGCTCCCTCTGTGGGCCGCGGCGGGTGGGCTCGGGCGGGCGGGTGTGGGGGGGGCCCCCGCCCCGGACGTGTCCGTGCCGTGCGGCCGGCGGCCGGAGAGGCCAGCAGACAGTACAGGCAACGTAGGCACCATGCCCCAAGACAGAGGAAGGGGCAGATGGGTACGGGTCCCGAGCGGAAGGGGACAGGAAGTTGGGGAGGATAGTGTTTTAGGTAGCAAGATGGGAGCCAGTGGCGCATACGGCCAGGTGGCGCGCGGAAGGTCAATGCCAACGCAAGAGGTTGGTAGAAAGAAGGCGATACCAACGGGGCGCAATACGGCCCCGGCACGTTGGTCAGAAGCGCTAGAGGGGTCTTTGGCGGCCTTCTCTACTTCGCAGGATCGGGGACAACACAGAATGGCGGACGCCATGTGGGGCAAGATGACATGTCTAACAAATGCATGAGGATGAGTGGGAGTGTTTGACAAACGGATGTGTGCGAATAGGAAGTGCTAGAACTGGACTATGAATAGGTTTCTGGAAGAATGGGAAAAGGGGGAGATCTGGGAAACAGAGGTACACAGCATAAGGGGGAGGGGAAGAGGACGCAGGAGCGGCGCAACCCCTCTCTCTGTTTCTATTTTTAGGAGCGGGACAACAGCATGGGTCCACAGGAAAGAAGGCAGGACCAAGCACGGGGCCGAGGGGCCCGGAAAGTTTTTGCGGCTTTCGACCACACGTGGAAGAGGTAAAGGGCAATGGTGGTAGGTTTGGGGGACGGCGAAAAGGGGATGTCATTTCAACTTACAAGTCCGTTGGGGTGGGGGAAGTTTCGACAGTTGACACACTGCTGCGAGCCAGAGCTACAACTGAGGGCGAGGGCGGGGACAAGATAGCAGGAGAGAAGTCAGGCACAGAAGAGTAGGAAGGGGGAGGACACAAGAAGAAGCTACACTATATGGGTCTGGCTATGCCATTGTGCTCACACGTAGCGGAAAAAGCGAAGGCAAGAATATGGAGACCTGATTATGTAGACGTTTTAAACTCTTTCATAAGGACATACAAGCCAAAGGAGGGTCTAAGGAAGAAGAGTAGGAGTTGGCCCGTAGGCCGAGGGTGCCAATTAATATGGACGTCAGCGTTTTTAATTTTGCAAGCATTTATTGTGAGAAATACCCTGACATAGGCTATAGCGCTATTTAAATACATGGACATCATTAAGCCATGGGGGGGATGTAGACCCAGAATTATGGATGCAGGGGATGACATCATCACAATCCGCAGTAGCGACACATACGGCCAGTGGGTTACCGGTGGTATATAAGCCTTTTCAGGCACGTCCAGCCCCGGGGGGGGGGGGAGACAAAGAACAACATTTAACACGACAGGAGTATACACGGATAGGGCAGCTGCTTTGAGTTAGCAGAAGGGATTCAAGAAAGGTTTGAGGGTCAGTGACCACGGCTCACGGGTGAGACACTGGGCAGACAAAGTGCGGTCTGCAAGGGAATTACCACAGGTAGGTAAGGAAAAGCTGGACAAGGAACGGGCATTGGGCAGAATTGCGTGCCCATTTTTTATGGGCGGCCAAGTCAGATTTTGATGATATCCCCGCTGGGAGTCGTGCCGAAGAAGGCCCCGGGTGAAATCAGGTTGATACATCACCTCTCATGGCCGGAGGGCACATCTGTTAACGATTTCATGGCAGCAGAAGACACCAGACTGGTGTATGCATATGTGGATGATGCCGTAAAAATTGGTCAGGGCGTGCGGCCATGGGGCAGAACTGGAAAAATGCAATATACAATCAGCTTTCAGGTTATTGCCGATACACACAAGGGATTTTTGAATTGCTGGGGATGCAGCTTGAAGGGGCAATCTATGTGGACAGGGTCCTGCCCAGGGGTCGCGCGATTTCATGCGCGTTGTTCGAAGCTTTTAGCACCTTCATGCAGTGGGTCTTTGTCAAGAGTAGTGGGCATTATGCGGTGACCCATTATTTGGATGACTTCTTTTGTAGGAAGGAAGGGTTCGCGGGGAGTGCCGGACGGCTCTGGAAGGTTTTCAGGATATGGCACAGCAGATGGGAGTGCCGTTGGCACCCAGAAAGACCAAAGGCCCCTCATAGTTTCTTACCTTTCTGGGTAGGGATTTAAGACTCCAGTATAATGACGGACAGATTACCGGCACAGACAGTAACGGAGATGCTGTTTTTCTTGGACACGGTGATAGGAAGCACGGAAAATCGATTCGAGACAGCCCAGAAGCGGTTGGGGTACCTTAACCTTGCTTGTAGGACAGTTAAAGGGGGGAGGATGTTTTTGCAGGTGATTAGGGTCGTGCATGTCAGGCGCATTTTTGCCACACCAAAGAATAAGAGGGTCAAGGCGACTCGGAAGATGTTAAGGTGGGAAATATTTCTGAAACAATTAATTGGGGTACCCAGGTGGTTCTGGGAAGAAGAGACAGCATGGCAGGTGCAGATATTTTCAGATGCGGCAGGAGCGCATGGTTTTAGAGATTTTCGGGGATGGCAGATGGTGCTCGGAGGCGAGGCCAGCATTTTGGTGACAACTTAGGAGGAGCATTGCTTTTCTGGAAATTATTTTCCTTGCTGGTGGCCATGGCAGTATGGGGGCGCGAGTTAGCATATAGGGCAGTTTTCTTCAGAACCAACAACATGGCTGTCGTGGATTGAGGAACAGACAGGAAGCGAGGGATGTGAAGGTTTTTTGCGCTGGTTGCGCCGATTCATGTTGCAGGGCTTATCTCGGAATTGTGATCTTTAAAGCTGTCCATATACCAGGAGTTGTCAACGAGATTGCGGTTTCCCTGTCCCTTTCACAGGGGCAGCGTTTCAGCAACCTGGGGTCAGGAACGGAGCGGACCAAGACAGCGGTCCCGGCAGACAATTGGGAATGGGGGGTATGATGATCACGGGTGGGTGGTGATGTTTTTAGCGGACTCCAATCGGCGAAGTTACCGGCTGGCCTGGTTGGGGTTTTTTCAGTTTTTGAGCGGTTACAGGAAAGTTTGGGGGCAGAGTGACAAACAGTTAGAGCATCAGGAGTTTTGAGTTCTTGTACGGTGCATGTTTCAGAGAGGGTATCAGCGGCCACTATTTGGGGGTAAACTGGCAGGTGGACCTTTTTTTATGGCAATTGTTTTTTGATCACGACCCTGCAAGAAAGGATCTGTGGGAAGAATGTTAAAAGGTTGGGGCAGAATTAGAGCGGTGGGGGGTAGAACGGCCAGGGAACCCAATTTTTGAGTCGTTACTAGATTTGTTACACGAATTGCCGGTATGTTGCGCAGATGAATACGAGCTAGCAATTTTTCCGCTTAGGCAGGGTGGATGTTTTTTGGAGCTTTCAGTCAATCCTCACGGTTGTCAAACAAGGAAGCCGGGGTTTTTTGTGCACAGATCAAGGTCCAAGCTCACTAGTTTTCAGCTCTTACGAGTGTTGAGGATGGCGTTGGGTCGTGTGGGCCGCCGGGCCATGGTTTTTTCGGTACACCTTAGTTTAGGTTTGGGGCAGCTACGGCCGCAGCGCATTTGGGTTGGGACTGGGCAAAAGGTCAAGGCGAGAGTCCGCTAGCGATCAAGGTGTTGTGAACTTTAAGTTAAGACCCTGAAAGGTGGGGCGATACAGTTGGAGGGGGTTTTAGAAGGGGGGGGGTTTGTTCTGTTAAAAAAAAAAAAAAAAAAAACAACACAGGTTACAGTTATTTTTCCATTGCAGGAGATGCGTTTGGTCCATCACAGAGCAAGATGGTTACATGGCTGGTCGGCCATTCATTTGTCCACTGGGCAGCGAAGTTCGTGGAGAAAACAGATATATGGTCGGGGCCTGGGACTATCCAGCAGGCGGCACGTGGTGCTATGGTGGGGAAAGAGCAGAAGGCGGTGGGGTAACCTGCTTCCTTTCATCATTGCTAATTTATGGAATTGGGGATGTGGCGGAATTGTTAATCATACATTTGGGAGAGGATGGCCTTGTGAAATTGTCAGAACTCACGTTACTGCAACACGTGCAGAGGGATTTGGAGATTCTCAAGCAAAAAATGGCATGGTACATACTTGGGTGGACAGAATTTGTTCCGCGTAGAGGGTGGAGAGGGGCAGTTAAGTATGGAGCCATGGAGCGGGCTCGAAGGAGTAAGGTTTTGCTGGGCGCAAGGGCAAAAAATTAATGAAACACGAGAACATTACAGAGCAGGAGGTGGCACTGTTCAGAAACGATGGTGTTCACCTGTACACAATGGGAAACGCATAATATCTGACAAATCTGAGACTGCTGGTGGAAGATTTGTGGGGAGAAAATTGGTGGATTACAAACAAGAAATGAGAAGTACTGGGTCGCAGTAGCGTGGCCTTTGGGGGGGGGGGGGGGCAGCAAAACGCCAAATGGGTTTGTGCTGGTTGGCAGTAGATGGGGGAGGGTGGTGAGTCAGATGCGGGCTTGGCCACCCTTCTAGGGAATAAACAAGCAGGTGAAGGCTCTGAGTGGGGGTACGCACGAACCAAATGGGGCATGAAAGGAAAAGGGGAGTGCGTAGGGGAATGGAAACGAGATAAGGGTTTGAAGAAGAAGGATGAGCGAGGAGATGTTAATAGGAGGGCGTTATTAAAGTTACGGTTACCTTTGAAAGTTAATGGTTATGTTATTTATGCAATCCTGTCCTAATAAATGACCTTTTACACTAAAACAGCTGTCACTGAATTATTTCCCGATGGAGGGGCCCGCGGGAAGCAAGAGCAACGCTCTAGTCTTCCCGCGGGTCAATTCGGGAAAGGAAGTGACGGCGAGGGACAGGGATTGGGAAAGGTAAGTGGGGGCGGGTCTAGGGGGAGGAAATAAAAGGGGTTGGGGGTGGAGGGACCGGCCTCTTTTCCGCGCTTACATCGCGCGTTTTAATTTGGCCTCCCACCCACCCGGCAATTGGAAGAGCGATTGGAGGGACGGAAGTTAGAGTCGAATAGCAAGGAGGGGAGGGAAATTGTCAGTTAGGGCAGGTTGCAGGGGTGAGCGAGCAGTAGATGGGGGAGGGTGGTGAGTCAGATGCGGGCTTGGCCACCCTTCTAGGGAATAAACAAGCAGGTGAAGGCTCTGAGTGGGGGTACGCACGAACCAAATGGGGCATGAAAGGAAAAGGGGAGTGCGTAGGGGAATGGAAACGAGATAAGGGTTTGAAGAAGAAGGATGAGCGAGGAGATGTTAATAGGAGGGCGTTATTAAAGTTACGGTTACCTTTGAAAGTTAATGGTTATGTTATTTATGCAATCCTGTCGTAATAAATGACCTTTTACACTAAAACAGCTGTCACTGAATTATTTCCCGATTCCCAGTGCTAAAAAGATGGAGTCAGATTACTTCTAACGCGGGTCACTGCTCAGTTATCGTTAAAGTCGGAAACCCCGAACCTTCTGGGTGATTCCAGAGCTGGTATCTTCTCACTGCAGAGACCACGAGTTTGTATTCTACGCAAATAAGCAGAGGATGGACCCCGAGGACTGTGTGCAGGTGAAATCAGTGCTCAGTGTTCTTACTTTTTGTTAAAAATGAGAGCACAGACGCACAGCGCTGAGTACACGGTATTAACACTGATGCAGGCGGTGCATTACATGGTACACGGTATTAACACTGATGCAGGCGGTGCATTACACGGTACACGGTATTAACACTGATGCTGGCGGTGCATTACACGGTACACGGTATTAACACTGATGCAGGCGGTGCATTACACGGTACACGGTATTAACACTGATGCAGGCGGTGCATTACATGCAGGCCCAGGGATGGAGCAGCAATGGTGACCCCTGAGACCTGCCAGAGCAGCTGCGGGGGGGCTCAAGTGGGGGGAACTCAAGGCTCAGACTGATCAGCATTCACACTCCCCTCACACACTAACAGAGCCTGTGCGCTTAGAAGCGCTGCTCCCAGAGGTGCTCTTGGGAATGTGTGCACTGCGAAGCAGAGGCTCCTCCCCCGTGGAGTGACTGCCTTGAATGGCGCCTCCTTCCCCAGGGGGTTCATTCCCACTGCAGACAAAAAGATGTGTCTGTGTCCATGAGAATAATGTACTTTTATGGTTAAATGTATGTACTGAGGGGATGTGATCAGGGCCGGCTTTAGGGCAGTGCAACTGGTGCAGCCACGCCTGGTACTGTGGGGGTGGGGTGCTGTGTTTAAAAATACCCTGTGGATTTAAAAGCACGTGCTGCAGAGTTCCTTGTGTGTCCAGCAGCTTTCAGGCAATAACAAAAATGTCAAGATAACTCTGGTGACTAATATTCCTGCTGGGGAGACATTGCAGTTTTGTCTAGTGGCAGTTTTGACTCCTCATAAAGTAGAAAATTGTTGCACCTGGCCCCACAGGTGCTAAAGCCGGCCCTGAGTGGGACTGACAGCCAGTTACTTATGGGTATAGGGTTTACATTGTTTACTCCAGCATGTGCAGAGGTCTGGAAAGGTGCCATTGTTATACCTTGTGAATAGTGCAATTGGAACATTGTAGGAGGCTGGCCTGGTTTGTAGTGGGTACCTTGGGTACTTACACCTTATACCAGGTCCAGTTATCCCTTATTAGTGAAATGTTGGTAGCGTTCTAGCAGCTTATGCTGATAGAGGTAGCTAAAGCAGAACAGCTTAGGCTGAACTAGGAGACATACAAAGCTCTTGCAATACCTCTTATAGTCACACAGTACTTATACACAAGTAAAGACAATACTCAGTGTTACCAAAAATAAAGGTAGTTTATTTGAGTGACACAAGGCCAAAAATATCTTAGAGGCAATACTCCTTCTGGAGTATTGCATACACAATATATACATTAGATACCAAAATAAGGTAAGTAATTAGACATAGGATAGTGCAAACAATAGGAAATGCTATAAAATGCAATGGGAGAAAATAGGTCTAGGGGCAACACATACCATATACTAAGAAAGTGGAATGTGAATCACAAATTCCCCCCTAGACAAGTGTAGTGTGTGGAGAACCGCTGGGAGAGTAAGAATACCACAAAGGTGAGTAAAATACCCCATCCCAGAGCCCAGGAAAGTAGGAGTAAAGTACTGCAAGTTTCCTTAGGACACAGTACATGTCGTGATTAGAGTTATGGCAAGAACCAAGAAAGACTGCAAAAAAACAAATGGTAGATTCCTGGACCAGAAGACCTGCAAAGAGAGGAGACCAAGTCCAGAAGTCGGAAGAAGTTCCAGGAAGGAAAGGAGCCCCTGCCAACCTAGAAGAGGGTGCAAATGAAGAGTCCCCGGTTGGACAAAGACTGCAGAAATGCACCAAAGGAAGATGGCGGCGAGTTCCTGCGTGATGCAATGGATGTCCCAACAAGAGATGTTGGATGCAGGCAAGTTTCGGCGCTGGATTAGTTCAACAAGCCTTGGTTCAAGCAAAGTCACGTTTTGGGTCAAATTGGCACTGCCCGGACCCAGGAGGGACCTGGGGGCGTCAACTCAAACTGAGGAGGCAGAGGGGCTCCCAACACTGGAGGGAACCCACAGATGACCAGGCAACACCCATGGAGGTCACAGGGACAAAGAAGGTGCAAATTGCTGTTGGTGCAGCACTACAAAAGAAGAGTCCCACGTCGCCAGAGGTCAATTCAGCAAGTTGAGCGTCGCAGGATAGAGTGCTGGTGACTTGGGCCAAGCTGTGCATGAAGGATTCTTGCAAATAGTGCACAGAGGCCCCAGGAAGTGAAGATGACGCGGTGCACAGGGATACTGTCGTTAATGGGGAAGGCAAGCTCTTACCTCCTCCAAATGTGGACAGCAGGACCTTAGGACAGTCTGTGTTGAAGGGGTCCGCCAGCTGTGTTCCAAGGAGCACGCTCGTTGCCTGGAGAGGAGTCCAAGAGAACCGGTCGTCAACTTAGAAGGTGCCTACAAGAGCAGGGAAGTGACTCCCTCACTCCATGGGAGATTTCTTCCGTCCTTCTGGTGCAGGGTGAAGACAGGGAGTCCCCAGAGCATGCACACCGTGGAAACTGCTGCAGTTGATGGTTGGAGCTGAAGTTGCAGAGGAAAAGTAGCCCTTCTGGATACTTTGCTGCTGTTACTGCAGTTCCTGGAGCAGTCTGCGGTCGATCCGAGGTCAGAGGATGAAGTAGTAGTTGCAGAGGATTCCTGCTGGAAACTTGCTAGTAGAATCTGAAGAGAAACCCACAGAAGAGACCCTAAATAGGCCTGAGAGGAGGATTGGCTACCTTATCAGGTAAAAACCTATCTGGAGTGGTCTCTGATGTCATCTGCTGGCACTGGCCACTCAGAGGCCTCCAGAGTGTCCCAACACCTTGGAAAACAAGATGGCTGTAGTCTGGGGCACACTGGAGGAGCTCTGGGCACCTCCCCTGGGGTTGTGATGGACAGGGGAGTGGTCACTCCCCTTTCCTTTGTCCAGTTTCGCGCCAGAACAGGGACTGGGGGTCCCTGAACCGGTGTGGACTGGCTTATGCAAGGAGGGCACTATCTGTGCCCTCAAAGCATTTCCAGAGGCTGGGGCAGGCTACCCCTCCCCAACCTGTAACACCTGTTTCCAAAAGGAGAGGGTGTAACACCCTCCTCGCAAAGAAAATGCTTTGTTCTGCCTTCCTGGGGCTGAGCTGCTCAGACCCCAGGAGGGGAGACCCTGTCTGTGAGGTGGCAGCAGCTGTAGCTGCAGTGCAAGCCTCCGAGAGCTGTTTTGGCAGTACTAGCGGTCCATGGTGGAGCACCCCAGGATGCATGAAATTGGCTCCCCAATACCAGATTTGGAAGGAGGGACAATTACATGATCTTAGACTCCTTACATGGCCATATTCGGGGTTACCATTGTGAAGCTACATATAGGTATTGACCTATATGTAGTGCATGGGTGTAATGGCGTCCCGCACTCACAAAGCCCGGGGAATTGGCCCTGGACTGCGTGGGGGCACCTTTGCTAGTGCAAGGGTGCCCTGACACTTAGTAACTTTGCACCTAGTCTCCAGTATATGAACTTTAGACATATAGGTGACTTATAAGTTACTTAAGTGCAGTGAAAATGGCTGTGAAATAAAATGAGGACTCTTTCACGCAGGCTGCAGTGGCAGTCCTGTGAAAGGGATTGTCTGAGCTCCTTATGGGTGGCAAAAGAAATGCTGAAGCCCATATAGATCTCTTGGAACCCCAATGCCCTGGGTACATAGGTGCCATATACTAGGGACTTATAAGAGGGTACCAGTATGCCAACTGAAATTGGTAAATGAAGTCACTAGCCTATAGTGACAAATGTAAAAACAGAGAGAGCATAAGCACTGAGGTTCTGATTAGCAGAGCCTCAGTGACACACTTAAGCACTATGCAGGGCTCTACAGACACACACATTAGGCCATAAACTATGAGCACTGGAGTCCTGACCAGCAGGATCCCAGTGAGACAGGCAAAAACATACTGACATACAGGTAAAAATGGGGGTAACATGCCAAGAAAGATGGTACTTTCCTACACAACCCCCCCTCCCCAAACGAGGGGCAATAAGGCTAACCTTGCCCAGATGAGTCTTCATTGTCTAAGTGGAAATATCTGGAGAGTCCATCTGCATTGGAGTGGCTACTCCCAGGTCTATGTTCCACTGTATAGTCCATTCCCTGTAGGGATATGGACCACCTCAACAATTTAGGATTTTCACTTTCATTTGTTTTAGCCAAAGTAGAGGTTTGTGGTCTGTTTGAACAATGAAGTGAGTCCCAAACAAGTAGGGTCTCACCTTCTTCAAGGCCCAGACCACAGCAAAGTCCTCCCTTTCTATGGCAGACCAGTGCTTTTTTCTAGGGGTTAACTTCCTGCTAATAAAAGCAACAGGTTGATCCTGGCCCTCTGAGTTAAGTTGTGATAGTAATGCCCCTACTCCTAATTCAGAAGCATCAGTTTGGACAATTAATTTTTTGGAGTAATTGTGGGAGGCTAGCCTGACTTATAGTGGTTACCTTGAGGTACTTACACCCTGTGCCGGGTCCAGTGATCCCTTATTAGTAGAATAGAGGTGTTTCTAGCAGCTTAGGCTGATAGAAGGTAGCTATGGCAAAGCAGCTTAGGCTGAACTAGGAGACATGCAAAGCTCCTACTATACCACTTATATCACATAGCACAATATCATAAGAAAACACAATACTCAGAGTTACTAAAAATAAAGGTACTTTATTTTAGTGACAATATGCCAAAAGTATCTCAGAGGATATCCTCACTTAGGAGGTAAGTAATATACACAAGTTATATGTACACAAACCCAAAACAGGTAAGTAATAGTAAGAAAAATAGTGCAAACAATGTAGAATCACAATAGGATGCAATAGGTGAACATAGGTCTAGGGGCAACACAAACCATATAATCCAAAAGTGGAATGCGAATCACAAATGGACCCCAGACCTATGGGAGCTTGTAGAGGGTCGCTGGGACTGTAAGAAAATAGTCAGGGTGTCCAAGATACCCCACCCTAAGACCCTGAAAAGTAGGAGTAAAGTTACCCTACTACCCCAGAAAGACACAATAGTCGTGATAGGGGGATTCTGTAAGAACCACAAGCACCAGCAAAACACTGAAGATGGATTCCTGGATGTGAGGACCTGAAAGGCAAGGGGATCAAGTCCAAGAGTCGTGATAGTGTCCAGGGGGGGCAGGAGCCCAGGAAACCCTGGATGAAGGTGCAAAAGGGCTGCCTCTGGGTGGAAGAAGCTGAAGATTCTGCAACAACGAAAAGGGCTAGGAACTTCACCTTTGGATGGAAGATGTCACGCGGCGTGCTGGATGATGGAGAAGTGATTCCATGCAGAAATACTGCAAACAAGCCTTGCCATCTGCAAGGGTCACAGTAGAGGTTTTTGGGTGCTGCTGGGGACCAGGAAGGACCAGGATGTCGCCCCTTGAAGGAGGAGACAGAGGAGACGCTCAGCAACTCAGAGAGCCCCCGCAGAAGCAGGCAGCACCCACAGAAGTACCAGAGCAAACACTTGGAAGTTCTGTGAACTCATAGTCACAAAAGGAGTGTCCCATGACGTCGGAGTCCAACTCAACGGGTTGAGCACTACAGGACCTAGTGCTGGGGACCCAGGCTAGGCTGTGCACAAAGGAATCCTTGGAGAAGTGCACAGAAGCCGGAGCAGCTGCACATCACGCAGTACACAGGTTTGCTGTCTGGCGTGGGGAAGCAAGGACTTATCTCCACCAAATTTGGACAGAAGGGCCACTGGACTGTTGGAGACACTTGGACCCAGCGCCTGTGTTCCAGGGACCACACTCGTCAGGATGAGAGGGGACCCAGAGGACCGATGATGCAGTCTTTTGGTGCCTGCGTTAGCAGGGGGAAGATTCCGTCTACCCACAGGAGATTTCTTCTTGGCTTCCAGTGCAGGGTGAAGGCAGACAGCCCTCAGAGCATGCACCACCAGGAAACAGTCGAGAAAGCCGGCAGGATGAGGCACTACAATGTTGCTTGTAGTCTTCTTGCTACTTTGCCTCGGTTTTGCAGGCGTCCTGGAGCAGTCAGCGTTCGATCCTTGGCAGAATTCAAAGAGAGAAGTGCAGGGGAACTCTGGTGAGCTCTTGCATTCGTTATCTGATGAGAAACCCACAGGAGAGACCCTAAATAGCCCTCAGAGGAGGATTGGCCACAGAGAGAGGTAAGCACCTATGAGAAGGGGTCTCTGACGTCACCTGCTGGCACTGGCCACTCAGAGGTGTCCATTGTGCCCTCACACCTCTGCATACAAGATGGCAGAGGTCTGGAACACACTGGAGGAGCTCTGGGCACCTCCCCTTGGGAAGTGCTGGTCAGGGGAGTGGTCAGTCCCCTTTCCTTTGTCTAGTTTCATGCCAGAGCAGGGCTGGAGGGATCCCTGAACCGGTGTAGACTGGCTTATGCAAGGAGGGCACCATCTGTGCCCTTCAAAGCATTTCCAGAGGCCAGGAGAGGATACTCCTCACAGGCCCTTAACACCTATTTCCAAAGGTTCTCCCTTTATCATCCACTATATGGTTACTTCACTGTGGGGATGTGAGCCACCAACCTGTTTGAAGTTTTTTAGCTAGCCAACAATGTGAAGTTATATTCTCAGAGTTCCTATTAGTATGTTTTAGTTTACAGCAGTGGGAATTTTCCACTGGACCTATATCAAATGATGAGAATGCCAGACAGGGATGCTGTCTCAGTAAAGCCATAGCTGGGCAAAAACGTTGTCCATATGGCTGTAAGAGAGAACAGGGTTGCTGCTTCTCTTGAGTTTGAGCAGGGCAGGGATGCTGTCCTATGAGCTCCTGTAGGAAAGTACCATCCTGCCTGGCATGTTACCCCCATTTTCACTGTTTTTATGTTTGTTTTTGCCCATGTGTCACTGGGATCCTGCTAGGCAGGACCCCAGTGCTCATATTGGATGCCCTGTATGTGTTCCCTGTGTGGTGCCTAACTGTATCACTGAGGCTCTCCTAACCAAAACCTCAGTGTTTATGCTCTCTCTGCTTTCTAAATTGTCACTGCATGCTAGTGACTAATTTTACCAATTCTCATTGGAACACTGAAACCCCCTTATAATTCCCTTGTATATGGTACCTAGGTACCCAGGGTATTGGGGTTCCAGGAGATCCCTATGGGCTGCAGCATTTCTTTTGCCACCCATAGGGAGATCTGACAATTCTTATACAGGACTGTGTAGGAGGCTGGACTGGCTTGTAGTGGGTACCCAGAGGTACTTACACCTTGCACCAAGCCCAGGTATCCCTTATTAGTGTGTGTAGAGGGGTGTCTAGCAGCTTAGGCTGATAGAAAAGGTAGCTTAGCAGAGCAGCTTAGGCTGAACTAGGAGACGAGTGAAGCTCCTACAGTACCACTAGTGTCACTTGCACAATATCATAAGAAAACACAATACACAGATATACTAAAAATAAAGGTACTTTATTTTTATGACAATATGCCAAAGTATCTCAGTGAGTACCCTCAGTATGAGGATAGCAACTATACACAAGATATATGTACACAATACCAAAATATGCAGTAATAGCAATAGAAAACAGTGCAAACAATGTATAGTCACAATAGAATGCAATGGGGGCACATAGGGGCAACACAAACCATATACTCTAGAAGTGGAATGCGAACCACGAATGGACCCCAAACCTATGTGACCTTGTAGAGGGTCGCTGGGACTGTAAGAAAACAGTGAGGGTTAGAAAAATAGCCCACCCCAAGACCCTGAAAAGTGGGTGCAAAGTGCACCTAAGTTCCCCAAAGAGCACAGAAGTCGTGATAGGGGAATTCTGCAGGAAAGACCAACACCAGCAATGCAACAACGATGGATTACCAGACGAGAGTACCTGTGGAACAAGGGGACCAAGTCCAAAAGTCACGATCAAGTCAGGAGTGGGCAGATGCCCAGGAAATGCCAGCTGTGGATGCAAAGAAGCTGCCACTGGATGGTAGAAGCTGTGGATTCTGCAAGAACGACAAGGGTTAGAAACTTCCCCTTTGGAGGATGGATGTCCCACGTCGTGAAGAGTCGCGCAGAAGTGTTTCTGTGCAGAAAGACCGCAAACAAGCCTTGCTAGCTGCAAGGGTCGCGGTTAGGGCCCAGGAGGGACCAGGATGTCGCCAATTGCGTGAGGAGACAGAGGGGGCATCCAACAAGAAAAAGAGCCAACTCACAAGCAAGCAGCACCCGGAGAAGTGCCGGAACAGGCACTATGAAGTGGAGTGAACCGGAGCTCACCCGAAGTTGCACAAGAGGGTCCCACGAAGCCGGAGAACAACTCAGGAGGTCGTGCAATGCAGGTTAGAGTGCCGGGGACGCAGGCTTGGCTGTGCACAAAGGAAATCCTGGAAGAGGGCACAGGAGCCGGAGTAGATGCAAAACATGCGGTTCCCAGCAATGCAGTCTAGCGTGGGGAGGCAAGGACTTACCTCCACCAACCTTGGACTGAAGAGTCACTGGTCTGTGGGAGTCACTTGGACAGAGTTGCTGAGTTCAAGGGACCTCGCTCATCGTGCTGAGAGGAGACCCAGATGACCGGTGATGCAGTTCTTTGGTGCCTGTGGTTGCAGGGGGAAGATTCAGTCGACCCACGGGAGATTTCTTCGGAGCTTCTAGTGCAGAGAGGAGGCAGACTACCCCCACAGCATGCACCACCAGGAAATCAGTCGAGAAGGCGGCAGGATCAGTGTTACAAGGTCGCAGTAGTCGTCTTTGCTACTTTGTTGCAGTTTTGCAGGCTTCCAGCGCGGTCAGCAGTCGATTCCTTGGCAGAAGGTGAAGAGAGAGATGCAGAGGAACTCTGATGAGCTCTTGCATTCGTTATCTAAGGAATTCCCAAAAGCAGAGACCCTAAATAGCCAGAAAAGGAGGTTTGGCTACTTAAGAGAGAGGATAGGCTAGCAACACCTGGAGGAGCCTATCAGAAGGAGTCTCTGACGTCACCTGCTGGCATTGGCCACTCAGAGCAGTCCAGTGTGCCAGCAGCACCTCTGTTTCCAAGATGGCAGAGGTCTGGAGCACACTGGAGGAGCTCTGGGCACCTCCCAGGGGAGGTGCAGGTCAGGGGAGTGGTCACTCCCCTTTCCTTTGTCCAGTTTCGCCCCAGAGCAGGGCTGGGGGGTCCCTGAACCGGTGTAGACTGGCTTATGCAGAAATGGGCACCCTCTGTGCCCATGAAAGCATTTCCAGAGGCTGGGGAAGGCTACTCCTCCCCAGCCCTAACACCTTTTTCCAAAGGGAGAGGGTGTAACACCCTCTCTCTGAGGAAGTCCTTTGTTCTGCCTTCCTGGGCCTAGCCTGGCTGGACCCCAGGAGGGCAGAAACCTGTCTGAGGGGTTGGCAGCAGCAGCAGCTGCAGTGAAACCCCGGGAAAGGCAGTTTGGTAGTACACGGGTCTGAGCTAGAGACTCGGGGGATCATGGAATTGTCTCCCCAATGCCACTGGGGTGACAATTCCATGATCTTAGACATGTTACATGGCCATGTTTGGAGTTATCATTGTGACGCTATACATATGTCGTGACATATGTATAGTGCACGCGTGTAATTGTGTCCCCGCACTCACAAAGTCCGGGGAATTTGCCCTGAACAATGTGGGGGCACCTTGGCTAGTGCCAGGGTGCCCACACACTAAGTAACTTAGCACCCAATCTTTACCAGGTAAAGGTTAGACATATAGGTGACTTATAAGTTACTTAAGTGCAGTGGTAAATGGCTGTGAAATAACGTGGACGTTATTTTACTCCGGCTGCACTGGCAGGCCTGTGTAAGAATTGTCAGATCTCCCTATGGGTGGCACAAGAAATGCTGCAGCCCATAGGGATCTCCTGGAACCCCAATACCCTGGTACCTCAGTACCATATACTAGGGAATTATAAGGGTGTTCCAGTATGCCAATGTAAATTGGTGAAATTGGTCACTAGCCTGTTAGTGACAATTTGGAAAGAAATGAGAGAGCATAACCACTGAGGTTCTGGATAGCAGAGCCTCAGTGAGACAGTTAGTCATAACACAGGTAACACATACAGGGCACACTTATGAGCACTGGGGCCCTGGCTGGCAGGGTCCCACTGACACATACAACTAAAACAACATATATACAGTGACATATGGGGGTAACATGCCAGGCAAGATGGTACTTTCCTACACAATCCCCCCCCCCAAACGAAGGACAATAAGACTAGCCATGACCTGATGAGTCTTCATTGTCTAAGTGGAAATATCTGGAGAGTCCACCTGCATTGGAGTGGGTACTCCCAGGTCTATGTTCCACTGTATAGTCCATTCCCTGTAGGAATATGGACCACCTCAACAATTTAGGGTTTTCACCTTTCATTTGTTTTAGCCAAAGTAGAGGTTTGTGGTCTGTCTGAACAATGAAGTGAGTGCCAAACAGGTATGGCCTCAACTTCTTCAGTGCCCAGACCACAGCAAAGGCCTCCCTCTCTATGGCAGACCAACGCTTTTCTCTAGGGGTCAACCTCCTGCTGGTAAAAGCAACAGGTTGATCCTGGCCCTCAGAATTAAGTTGTGATAAGACTGCCCCTACCCCTAATTCAGATGCATCAGTTTGGACAATGAATTTGTTGGAGTAACAGGGGCTTTTCAGGACAGGTGCAGAGCACATGGCCTGCTTCAACTCCTCAAAAGCTTTCTGACAGTTTGCTGTCCATAATACCTTCTTAGGCATTTTCTTAGATGTGAGGTCATTAAGAGGGGCTGCAATGGAGCCATAGTTCTTTATGAACCTCCTGTAGTACCCAGTGAGGCCTAAAAAGGCTCTCACCTGAGTCTGAGTTGTAGGGGGAACCCAATCTATAATAGTTTGGATTTTCCCCTGAAGTGGTGAAATCTGTTCTCCACCTACCAGGTGTCCCAGATAAACCACGTTCCCCTGCCCTATCTGGCACTTTGAAACCTTGATAGTGAGGCCTGCCTTTTGCAGGGCCTCCAAAACTTTCCATAGGTGGACCAGGTGATCATCCCAGCTGGAGCTAAAGACAGCTATATCATCTAGATATGCTGCACTAAAAGCTTCCAGCCCTTGCACGACTGTGTTCACCAACCTTTGAAAAGTGGCAGGTGCATTTTTCAATCCAAAAGGCATTACTGTGAATTGGTAATGGCCTCCAATGGTTGAAAATGCAGTTTTTGCTTTTGCATCCTCTGATAACTTGATCTGCCAATACCCTGCAGTCAAATCAAAGGTGCTTAGATACTTGGCAGATGCCAGTGTATCTATTAGCTCATCTGTCCTGGGTATAGGGTGAGCATCAGTTTTGGTTACCTGGTTGAGACCTCTGTAATCAACACAAAATCACATTTCCCTTTTACCATCTTTGGAATGAGCTTTTGGTACAAGTACCACAGGAGAGGCCCATGGAGTTTCAGAGTGCTCAACCACTCCCAGTTCAAGCATTTTCTGCACCTCTTGCTTTATGCAGTCTCTGACATGGTCAGGCTGCCTATAGATCTTACTTTTGACAGGCAAGCTGTCTCCAGTATCTATAGTGTGCTCACACCAAGAAGTGGTGC
Organism: Pleurodeles waltl; assembly: GCF_031143425.1. Taxonomy (NCBI): domain Eukaryota; kingdom Metazoa; phylum Chordata; class Amphibia; order Caudata; family Salamandridae; genus Pleurodeles; species Pleurodeles waltl. The sequence continues at coordinate 1,174,613,380 of NC_090439.1, forward strand.
CTGGCACAGTAGAGAAGAGGTCAGAAAACTGGCCCAGGAGATTTATGCAGTGGTCTTTCTGCTCAGCAGTGAGACAATCTGCCAAAACTACACCTTCCACTAGAGCATCTTGTTCTGTGGAAGAGGAGAGATCAGGGAGAGGGTCACTCTCTTCTTCCTGACCCTCTTCTGTTGCCATGAGCAGGGTGAGATCAGCCCTGTCATAGTAGGGTTTCAGGCGATTGACATGGAGCACCCTAAGGGGACTCCTGGCAGTGCCTAAGTCAACTAAGTAGGTGACTTCTCCCTTCTTTTCAACAATTATGTGGGGACCACTCCATTTGTCTTGGAGTGCTCTTGGGGCCACAGGCTCCAAGACCCACACTTTCTGCCCTGATTGGTACTGAACCAAAACAGCCTTCTGGTCATGCCATTGCTTTTGGAGTTCTTGGCTGGCCTGAAGGTTTTTACTGGCCTTTTTCATGTACTCAGCCATCCTAGATCTTAGGCCACGTACATAGTCCACTATGTCTTGCTTAGGAGCTTTTAAAGGTTGTTCCCAACCCTCCTTCACAAGTGTTAGAGGACCTCTTACAGGGTGTCCAAATAGGAGTTCAAAGGGGCTGAAGCCCACTCCTTTTTGGGGTACCTCCCTGTAAGCAAAAAGGAGGCAAGGTAACAGGATATCCCATCTCCTGCGGAGTTTTTCAGGGAGTCCCATTATCATTCCTTTGAGAGTTTCATTAAACCTCTCAACCAGTCCATTTGTTTGTGGATGATAGGGTGTGGTGAACTTGTATGTCACACCACATTCCTTTCACATAGCCTTTAAGTAAGCAGACATGAAATTGCTTCCCCTGTCTGATACCACCTCTTTTGGGAAGCCCACCCTGGAAAAGATTCCCAGGAGGGCCTTTGCCACTGCAGGAGCTGTAGTGGTCCTTAGAGGAATTGCTGCAGGGTATCTGGTGGCATGGTCCACTACCACCAAGATAAACCTATTGCCTGAAGCAGTAGGAGGGTCAAGGGGGCCAACTATGTCAACCCCTACCGTTTCAAAGGGCACCCCCACCACAGGCAGTGGAATAAGGGGTGCCTTTGGAGTGCCACCTGTCTTGCCACTGGCTTGACAGGTTTCACAGGACTTACAAAATTCCTTTGTGTCCTCTGACATTCTAGGCCAATGAAACAAGGGGACAACCCTGTCCCAAGTTTTCATTTGCCCCAAATGTCCAGCTAAGGGAATGTCGTGGGCTAGAGTTAGGAGGAACTTTCTGTATTCCTGAGGAATCACCAATCTCCTGACAGCTCCAGGTTTTGGATACCTTGCTTCTGTATACAAAAGGTTGTCCTCCCAGTAAACTCTGTGAGAGTCACTGACATCCCCATTTGCTTGTTTGACAGCTTGCTGCCTTAGACCCTCTAGTGTGGGACAGGTATGCTGTGCCACACTCAGCTCCTCCCTGGCAGGCCCCCCTTCACCCAAAAGCTCAGCAGTGTCTGCTTCCAGCTCATCTGGTGTAGGTTCTGCAAAGGGTGGAAATTCTTCTTCCTCAGAAGTAGAATTTACTGTAGAGGGAGGGATAGTAGGTATTGTTTTACCTTTACTAACCCTAGCTTTAGGGAGCACGTGGTCCATTCTTCCAGGATCCAAGTCACCCTGTCCTTTTTGCTTTTTGGCCTGAGCCCCGGTCAAAGCAAAAATATGCCCTGGAATGCCCAGCATTGCTGCATGAGCCTCCAACTCCACTTCTGCCCAAGATGATGTCTCTAAATCGTTCCCTAGTAGACAATCTACAGGTAAATCTGAGGCAACCACAACTTTCTTTGGACCAGTAACCCCCCCCCCCCAGTTGAGATTCACAACAGCCATGGGGTGGCTAAGAGTGTTGTTATGAGCATCAGTCACTTGGTAATGGTGACCAAGTAAGTGTTGTTCAGGGTGGACCAGTTTCTCTATTACCATTGTAACACTGGCACCTGTGTCCCTGTAGGCCTGAACCTCAACACCATAGCCTGAGTGAAATAACGTCCACGTTATTTCCCAGCCATTTTCACTGCACATAAGTAACTTATAAGTCACCTATATGTCTAACCCTCACTTGGTGAAGGTTACGTGCCAAGTTACTTAGTGTGTGGGCACCCTGGCACTAGCCAAGGTGCCCCCACATCGTTCAGGGCAAATTCCCCGAACTTTGTGAGTGTGGGGACACCATTACACGTGTGCACAAAGGTAACTACGAACATGGCCATGTAACATGTCTAGGATCATGGAATTGTCACCCCAATACCATTCTGGTATTGGGGGGCAATTCCATGCATCCCGGGTCTCTAGCACAGAACCGGGTACTGCCAAACTGCCTTTCTGGGGTCTCCACTGCAGCTGCTGCCAACCCCTCAGACAGGTTTCTGCCCCCCTGGGGCCTGGGCAGCCCAGTCCGAAGAAGGCAGAACAAAGAATTTCATCTGAGAGAGGGTGTTTCACCCTCTCCCTTTGGAAATAGGTGTGAAGGGGTGGGGAGGAATACCCCGCCCCCCAGCTTCTGGAAATGCTTTGATGGGCACAGATGTTGATCCCCCAGCTCTGCTCTGGCGCGAAACTGGACAAAGGAAAGGGGAGTGACCACTTCCCTGACCAGTACCTCCCAGGGGAGGTGCCCAGAGCTCCTCCAGTGTGTCCCAGACCTCTGCCATCTTGGATTCAGAGGTGTTGGGGCCCAATGGACTGCTCTGAGTGGCCAATGCTCCTTCCTAGGTAGCCAAACCTCCTTTTCTGGCTATTTAGGGTCTCTGCTTTGGGAATCTCACCAGATAACGAATGCAAGAGCTCACCATAGTTCCTCTGCATCTCCCTCTTCACCTTCTGCCAAAGGATCGACCGCTGACTGCTCAGGACGCCTGCAAAACCGCAACAAAGTAGCCAGACGACTACTAGCAACCTTGTATCGCTTCATCCTGCTGGCTTTCTCGACTGTTTCCAGGTGGTGCATGCTCTGGGGGTAGCCTGCCTCCTCTCTGCACCAGGAGCTCTGAAGAAATCTCCGTGGGTCGACGGAATCTTCCCCCTGCAACCGCAGGCACCAAAAGACTGCATCACTTCCTCTGGGTCCCCTCTCAGCCCGACGAGCGTGGTCCCTGGAACTCAGCAACTCTGTCCAAGTGACTCCCACAGTCCATTGACCCTTCAGTCCAAGTTTGTTGGAGGTAAGTCCTTGCCTCCCCACGCTAGACTGCATTGTTGGGTACCGCATGATTTGCAGCTGCTCCGGGTCCTGTGCACTCTTCCAGGATTTCCTTCGTGCACAGCCAAGCCTGGGTCCCTGACACTCCTTCCTGCAGTGCACAACCTTCTGAGTTGTCCTCCGGCGTCGTGGGACTCCCTTCTGTGACTTCGGGTGGGCTCTGGTTCACATTTCTTCTAAGTGCCTTTTCAGGTACTTCTGCAGGTGCTGCCTGCTTCTGTGAGGGCTCCCTGACTTGCTGGACGCCCTCTCTGTCTCCTCATCCAAGTGGTGACATCCTGGTCCCTCCTGGGCCATAGCAGCATCCAAAAACCTCTACCGCAACCCTTGCAGCTAGCAAGGCTTGTTTGCGGCCTTTAAGCGTGGAACACCTCTGCAGGCTTCATTGCGGCATGGGACATCCATCCTCCAAAGGAGAAGTTCCTTGCTCTCTTCTTTCTTGCAGAACTCCAAGCTTCTTCCAACAGTTGGCAGCTTCCTTGCACCCTCAGCTGGCATTTCCTGGGCTCCTGCCCACTCTCGACACTGTCACGACTATTGGACTTGGTCCCCTTGTCTTACAGGTACTCAGGTCCAGAAATCCACTGTTGTTGAATTGCTGGTGTTTGTTCTTCCTGCAGAATTCCCCTATCACGACTTCTGTGCTCCCTGGGGGTAGTAGGTGCACTTTACACCTACCTTTCAGGGTCTTAGGGTGGGCTATTTTTCTAACCCTCACTGTTTTCTTACATTCCCAGCGACCCTCTACAAGCTCACATAGATTTGGGGTCCATTCGTGGTTCGCATTCCACTTTTGGAGTATATGGTTTGTGTTGCCCCTATACCTATGTGCTCCTATTGCATTCTATTGTGTTCTACAGTGTTTGCACTACTTTTCTAACTGTTTACCACTGCACCACTAATGTAGGAGGCTGGCCTGGTTTGTAGTGGGTACCTTGGGTACTTACACCTTATACTAGGTTCAGCTATCCCTTATTAGTGAAATGTAGTAGCGTTCTAGCAGCTTAGGGTGCTAGAGGTAGCTATAGCAGAGCAGCTTAGGCTGAACTAGGAGAAATGCAAAGCTCCTGCAATACCACTTATAGTCACACAGTACTTATAGACAAGTAAAGACAATACTCAGTGTTACCAAAAATAAAGGTAGTTTATTTGGGTGACACAAGGCCAAAAATATCTTAGAGGCAATAATTCTTCTGGAGGTAAGTATTATACACAATATATACATTAGACACCAAAATAAGGTCAGTAATTAGACATAGGATAGTGCAAACAATATGAAATGCTATAGAATGCTATAGAATGCAATGGGAGAAAATAGGCCTAGGGGCAAGTGGAATGCGAATCACAAATTCCCCCCTAGACAAGTGTAGTGTGTAGAGAATCGCTGGGAGAGTAAGAATACCACAAAGGTGACTAAAATACCCCACCCAAGAGCCCAGGAAAGTACGAGTAAAGTACTGCGAGTTTCCTTAGGACACAGTACAAGTTGTGATTAGAGTTATTGCAAGCAAAACTGCAAGCAACTAATTTTGGATTCCTGGACCTGAAGACCTGCAAAGAGAGGAGACCAAGGCCAGAAGTCGAAAGAAGTTCCAGGAAGTACAGGAGCCCCTGCCAACTTAGAAGAGGGAGCGAAAGAAGAGTACCCAGTTGGACGAAGACTGCAGAAATGCATCAAAGAAAGATGGCTGCAGGTTCTTGCATGATGCAATGGATGTCCCACGAAGAGATGTTGGATGCAGACGAGTTTCAGCGCTGGATTTGTTCAACAAGCCTTGGTTCAAGCAAAGTCGCGGTTTGCGTCAAAGTTGCACTGCCTGGACCCAGGATGGACCTGGGGGCCTCAACTTGCACTGAGGAGACAGAGGGGGCTCCCAACACTGGAGGAAACCCACATATGACCAGGTGGCACCCATGGAGGTCCCAGGACATAGGGACAAAAAAGGGGCAAATTGCAGGCGGTGTAGCACTAAAAAAGAAGGTCCCATGCTGCCAGAGGTAAACTCAGTGAGTTGAGCGCCACAGGATAGAGTGCTGGGGACCTGGGCCAGGCTGTGCACGAAGGATTCTTGCTAATTTTGCACAGAGGCCCCAGGAGTTGAAGATGACACAGTGCACAGGGAGACTGTTGCTAACGAGGAAGGCAAGCTCTTACTACCTCCAAATGTGGACAGCAGGACCTGTCTGTGTCAAAGGGGTCCACCACCTGTGTTCCAAGGAGCATGCTCATTGCCTGGAGAGGAGTCCAAGAGAACCGATCGTTGACTTAGAAGGTGTCTGCAAGAGCAGGGAAGTGACTCCATCACTCCACTGGAGATTTCTTGGGTCCTTCTGGTGCAGGGTGAAGACAGGGAGTGCCCAGAGCGTGCACACTGTATAAACTGTTGCAGTTGCTGGCTGGAGCTGAAGTTGCAGAGGAAAAGTAGCCCTATCGGATACTTTGTTGCTGTTACAGAAGTTCCTGGAGCAGTCTCCAGTCGATCCGAGGTCACAGGCTGGAGTAGTAGTTGCAGAGGATTCCTGCTGGTAACTTGCTAGTAGAATCTGAAGAGAAACCCACAGGAGAGACCCTAAATAATCCTGAGAGGGGGATTGGCAACCTTATCAGGTATGGACCTATCAGCGGGGTCTCTGATGTCATCTGCTGGCCGTGGCCACTCAGGGGCCTCCAGAGTGTCCCCACACCTTGGAAAACAAAATGGCTGAAGTCTGGGACACACTGGAGGAGCTCTGGGCACCACCCCTGGGACGGTGATGAAGGGGAGTGGTCACTCCCCTTTACTTTGACCAGTTTCATGCCAGAGCAGGGACTGGGGGTCCCTGAACTGGTGTAGACTGGCTTATGCAAGGAGGGCACCATCTGTGCCCTTCAAAGCATTTCCAAAGGCTTGGGGAGGCTACCCCTCCCAAGCCTGTAACACCTATTTCCAAAGGGAGAGGGTGTAACACCCTTCTCCCAAAGGAAATGCTTTGTTCTGCCTTCCTGGAACTGGGCTGCCCAGACCCCAGGAGGGCAGAACCTTGTCTGAGGGGTTGGCAGCAGCAGCAGCTGCAGTGGAGACCCCTAAAAGGCAGTTTGGCAGTACCCGGGTTCTGTGCTAGCCTCTGGAAATGCTTTGATGGGCACAGATGGTGCCAATCTCTGCATAAGCCAGTCTACACCCGTTCAGGGATCCCCCAGCCCTGCTCTGGCGCGAAACTGGACAAAGGAAAGGGAAGTGACCACTCCCCTGACCTGCACCTCCCAGGGGAGGTGCCCAGAGCTCCTCCAGTGTGTCCCAGACCTCTGCCATCTTGGATTCAGAGGTGCTTGGGCACAAGGGAATGCTCTGAGTGGCCAGTGCCAGCAGGTGACGTCAGAGACCCCCTCTGATAGGTTCTTACCTCTCTTGGTAGCCAAACCTCCTTTCTTGGTAGCCAAACCTCCTTTTCTGGCTATTCAGGGTCTCTCCTCAGGGTTATTCTTCAGATAACGAATGCAAGAGCTCACCAGAGTTCCTCTGCACTTCCCTCTTCGGCTTCTGCAAAACAACAACAAAGTAGCAAGACGACTACCAGCAACCTTGTAGCGCCTAATCCTGCCAGCTTTCTCGACTGCTTCCTGGTCGTGCATGCTCTGAGGGCTGTCTGCCTTCACCCTGCACTGGAAATCCCGAAGAAATCTCTGGTGGGTTGACAGTCTTCCTCCTGCTCAAGCAGGCACCAAACTTCTGCATCACATGTCCTCTGGGTCCCCTCTCATCTCGACGAGCGTGGTCCCAGGCACACAGGAGCTAGATCCAAGAGAGTCCCACAGTCCAGTGGTCCTTCAGTCCAAGTCTGGTGGAGGTAAGACCTTGCCTCCCCACGCCAGACGACAATCCTGTGTTCTGCATGATCTGCAGCTGCTCCGGCTTCTGTGCACTTTTCCAAGACTTCCTTTGTGCACAGCCTAGCCTGGGTCCCCAGTGCTCCGTCCTCCATTGCCCAGCTTGAGTTGGACTCCGACGTCGTGGGACCCTCTTTTGTGACTCTGAGTCCTCTCTGGTTCACAAATCTTCTAAGTGCCTGCTCCGGTAATTCTGCGGGTGCTGACTGCTCCTGCGGGGGCTCTCTGAGTTGCTGAGCACCCCCTCTGTCTCCTCCTCCAAGTGCGACATCCTGGTCTCTCCTGGGCCCCTGCAGCACCCAAAAACCTCTGCCGCGACCCTTGCAGCTAGCAAGGCTTTTTTGCAGTATTTCTGCGTGAGAACACCTCTGCGATCTTCAGCACGCCGTGGGACATCTTCCATCCAAACTAGAAATTCCTGGCTCTCTTCGTTGTTGCAGAATTCCAAGCTTCTTCCATCCAGAGTCAGCTTCCTTGCACCTTCATCCGGGGTTTTCTGGGCTCCTGACCCCCCTGGACACTATTGCGACTCTTGGACTTGGTCCCCTTGCTTTGCAGGTCCTCAGGTCCAGGAATCTGGCTTCTCTGCTTTGCTGGTGTTTGTGGTTCTTGAAGAATCCCCATATCACGACTACTGTGTCCTATTGGGTATTAGGGGTACTTTACTCCTACTTTTCAGGGTCTTGGGTTGGGGTATTTTGGTAACCCTCACTGTTTTCTTACAGTCCCAGCGACCCTCTACAAGCTCCAATAGGCCTGGGGTCCATTCGTGATTTGCATTCCACTTTTGGAGTATATGGTTTGTGTTGCCCCTAGGCCCATGTCTACCTATTGCATTCTATTGTGATTCTACATTGTTTGCATTACTTTTCTAACTATAACTTACCTGTTTTGGGTTTGTGTGCATATGACTTGTGTATATTATTTACCTTCTAACTGAGGGTGCTCACTGAGATACTTGTGGCAATTTGTCATACAAATAAAGTACTATTTTTAGTAACTCTGTGTATTGTGTTTCCTTATGATATTGTGCTATATGATATAAGTGGTATAGTATGAGCTTTGCATGTCTCCTAGTTAATCCTAAGCTTTGCCATAGCTACCTCCTATCAGCCTAAGCTGCTAGAAACACCTCTATTCTACTAATAAGGGATAATGGACCTGGCACAAGGTGTAAGTACCACAATGTACCCACTGTAAGCCAGGCCAGATTCTCACATTGGTGGTGCAGCGGTGGGATAAGTCCTTGCAACTGCTTTACCACTTTGTCATTTGGTACTTTTCATAAGAAAATCATATACCAAATAGTTCAGTGTATGCACACTTAACCAAAAAGTTTATTTTTCTATCCTAAAACTTTAAACAAAGTTTCTGAAAAGTTTCTAAAACTTCTAAAAGTTTTCCAAAAAGTTTGAAAAAGATTTTTCTCTGTACTTTCAAAAGTTCTAAAACTTTTTCTCTCTTCTCCCTATCTCTAAACCTTTAATTATCATGTCTGTTGTAGATTCCACTCTCAAAACTGTCAATGATACTTATGACATTTTGAACTACAAAAGTTTAAGGAGTCTCTGCCTAGATAGAGGTTTAGTTATAGGAAAGAACCCTGCAAAAGAGTTTCTTTTTAACATGCTTGTTGTGGATGACCAGAACTAGTCTGGCCCATCAAATGAGAGGTTAGAAAATAAGGACGCTTCCCAGTCTGACTCAGGAGAGGTCCCTGAGAAGGGTGGGGAGGGTTCTGATCAGGGCCTGCCCCTAGCAAGGCACCTAGTGATGCTGGTAGTGATAGAGGTTCCCATAACAGTAGGGCATCCTTTATCCCTACAGGCCATGTTACCAGGGTCCAGACAGTTAGGGACAGGCCCCCCTCTGAAGTTTCCAATTTGTCATCTGTGTCAAAGCATAAGCCAACCCACCCACCCTGAAGATAACTTGTTAGAAAGGGAACTCAAAAAGTTGAGGGTTGAAGAGACCAAACTGAAGCATAAACAGCAACAGCTGCCCTTAGATAGGGAATCCCTAGACATAGAGAAGGAAAGACAGAGGTTGGGGTTAGTTCCTCATGGTGGCAGCAGCAGTGTTTCAGATAGTAATCATGTAAGAGAACAAGATTCTAGAAACCTGCGTAAGATAGTCCCCCCCTTACAAGGAGAGGGATGACATTAACAAGTGGTTTGCTGCACTTGAGAGGGCCTGTATGGTACAGTTGGTCCCTCAAAGGCAGTGGGCTGCTATCTTGTGGCTATCTTTCAATGGAAAGGGTAGGGACAGTGTAGGAGGCTGGACTGGCTTGTAGTGAGTACCAAGGGGTACTTGCACCTTGCACCAGGCCCAGTTATCCCTTATTAGTGTATAGGGTGTCTAGCAGCTTAGGCTGATAGATAATGGTAGCTTAGCAGAGCAGCTTAGGCTGAACTAGGAGACGTGTGAAGCTACTACAGTACCACAAGTGTCACTTGCACAATATCATAAGAAAACACAATACACAGATATACTAAAAATAAAGGTACTTTATTTTTATGACAATATGCCAAAGTATCTCAGTGAGTACCCTCAGTATGAGGATAGCAATTATACACAAGTTATATGTACACAATACCAAAAATATGCAGTATAGTCTTAGAAAACAGTGCAAACAATGTATAGTTACAATAGGATGCAATGGGGACACATAGGGATAGGGGCAACACAAACCATATACTCCAAAAGTGGAATGTGAACCACGAATGGACCCAAACCTATGTGACCTTGTAGAGGGTCGCTGGGACTATTAGAAAATAGTGAGAGTTAGAAAATTAGCCCTCCCCAAGACCCTGAAAAGTGAGTGCAAAGTGCACTGAAGTTCCCCAAAAGACAAAGAAGTTGTGATAGAGGAATAATGCAGGAAAGACACCAACCAACAATGCAACAACTGTGGATTTCCAATCTAGGGTACCTGTAGAACAAGGAGACCAAGTCCAAAAGTCACAAGCAAGTCGGAGATGGGCAGATGCCCAGGAAATGCCAGCTACGGGTGCAAAGAAGCTTCTACTGGACAGAAGAAGCTGCAGTTTCTGCAGGAACGAAAAGGGCTACAGACCTCCCCTTTGGTGGACGGATTCCTCTTGCCGTGGAGAGTCGTGCAGAAGTGTTTTTCCGCCGAAAGAACGCCAACAAGCCTTGCTAGCCGCAAATCGTGCGGTTAGCGTTTTCGGACGCTTCTTAGGCTCAGGAGGGACCAGGAGGTCGCAAATTGGACCAGGAGAGAGAGGGGATGTCGAGCAAGACAAGGAGCCCTCTCTGAAGCAGGTAGCACCCGGAGAAGTGCCAGAAACAGGCACTACAAGGATGCGGGAAACGGTGCTCGCCGAAGTTGCACAAAGGAGTCCCACGTCGCCGGAGACCAACTTAGAAAGTCGTGCAATGCAGGTTAGAGTGCCGTGGACCCAGGCTTGGCTGTGCACAAAGGATTTCCGCCGGAAGTGCACAGGGGCCGGAGTAGCTGCAAAAGTCGCGGTTCCCAGCAATGCAGTCTAGCGAGGTGAGGCAAGGACTTACCTCCACCAAACTTGGACTGAAGAGTCACTGGACTGTGGGAGTCACTTGGACAGAGTTGCTGGATTCGAGGGACCTCGCTCGTCGTGCTGAGAGGAGACCCAAGGGACCGGTAATGCAGCTTTTTGGTGCCTGCGGTTGCAGGGGGAAGATTCCGTCGACCCACAGGAGATTTCTTCGGAGCTTCTGGTGCAGAGAGGAGGCAGGCTACCCCCACAGCATGCACAAGCAGGAAAACAGTCGAGAAGGCGGCAGGATCAGCGTTACAGAGTTGCGATAGTCGTCTTTGCTACTATGTTGCAGTTTTGCAGGCTTCCAGCGCGGTCAGCAGTCGATTCCTTGGCAGAAGGTGAAGAGAGAGATGCAGAGGAACTCTGATGAGCTCTTGCATTCGTTATCTCAAGTTTCCCCAGAGACAGAGACCCTAAATAGCCAGAAAAGAGGGTTTGGCTACTTAGGAGAGAGGATAGGCTACTAACACCTGAAGGAGCCTATCAGAAGGAGTCTCTGACGTCACCTGGTGGCACTGGCCACTCAGAGCAGTCCAGTGTGCTGGCAGCACCTCTGTTTCCAAGATGGCAGAGGTCTGGAGCACACTGGAGGAGCTCTAGACACCTCCCAGGGGAGGTGCAGGTCAGGGGAGTGGTCACTCCCCTTTCCTTTGTCCAGTTTCGCGCCAGAGCAGGGGCTAAGGGGTCCCTGAACCGGTGTAGACTGGCTTATGCAGAATTGGGCACATCTGTGCCCAAGAAAGCATTTCCAGAGGCTGGGGGAGGCTACTCCTCCCCTGCCTTCACACCATTTTCCAAAGGGAGAGGGTGTAACACCCTCTCTCAGAGGAAGTCCTTTGTTCTGCCATCCTGGGAAAAGCCTGGCTTGACCCCAGGGGGGCAGAAACCTGTCTGAGGGGTTGGCAGCAGCAGCAGCTGCAGTGAAACCCCAGGAAAGGCAGTTTGGCAGCACCAGGGTCTGTGCTACAGACCACTGGGATAATGGAATTGTCCCAATAATGCCAGGATGGCATAGAGGGGGCAATTCCATGACCATAGACATGTTACATGGCCATATTCGGAGTTACCATTGTGAAGCTACATATAGGTAGTGACCTATATGTAGTGCACGCGTGTAATGGTGTCCCCGCACTCACAAAGTTCAGGGAATTGGCCCTGAACAATGTGGGGGCACCTTGGCTAGTGCCAGGGTGCCCTCACACTAAGTAACTTTGCACCTAACCTTTACCAGGTAAAGGTTAGACATATAGGTGACTTATAAGTTACTTAAGTGCAGTGTAAAATGGCTGTGAAATAACGTGGACGTTATTTCACTCAAGCTGCAGTGGCAGGCCTGTGTAAGAATTGTCAGAGCTCCCTATGGGTGGCAAAAGAAATGCTGCAGCCCATAAGGATCTCCTGGAACCCCAATACCCTGGGTACCTCAGTACCATATACTAGGGAATTATAAGGGTGTTCCAGTAAGCCAATGTAAATTGGTAACATTGGTCACTAGCCTGTTAGTGACAATTTGAAAGAAATGAGAGAGCATAACCACTGAGGTTCTGGTTAGCAGATCCTCAGTGAGACAGTTAGGCATCACACAGGGAACACATACATATAGGCCACAAACTTATGAGCACTGGGGTCCTGACTAGCAGGGTCCCAGTGACACATAACAAACATACTGAAAACATAGGGTTTTCACTATGAGCACTGGGCCCTGGCTAGCAGGATCCCAGTGAGACAGTGAAAACACCCTGACATACACTCACAAACAGGCCAAAAGTGGGGGTAACAAGGCTAGAAAGAGGCTACTTTCTCACACAACCCCCCCCCAAACGAAGGACAATAAGGCTTTCCTTGGCCAGTTGAGACTTTATTGTCTAAGTGGTGATAAGTAGAGAGTAGCTCTGCAATAGACTGGTTACTCCCTTTATCATCCACTATATGGTTACTTCCCTGTGGGGATGTAAACCACCCTGTTTGAAGTTTTTTAGCTAAGCAACAATGTGAAGATGTATTTTCAGAGTTTCTATCAGTAAGTTTTAGTTTAGAGCAGTGGGAATTGTCCACTGAACCTATTTGTAGTGATGGAAATGCCAGACAGGGATGCTGTCTCAGAAAAGCCATAGCTGGGCAAAAACTTTGTCCATATGGCTGGAAGAGAGAACAGGGATGCTGTTTCTCTTGAGTTGGAGCAGGGCAGGGATGCTGTCCTATGATCTCCACACTAGGGCAGGGATGCTGTCCTAAATGTTGTGAGGCAGTGCAGGGTTTCTGCACTAAAGTTTCTCTGGGAGGGTTGGAGGGATGCTCCATGTTAACTAAAATGGTGCTCTTTTTGTCACCAATGTTAGTTATCCCACAGAGAGGTACTTCTACCTCAGGGAGTCCAGCTTTGCCAGCTGATGATTCCCTTGGAACAGGTGCCACCCCAGGAGAGGTTTCTCCCACCACAGGAATGGTATCCTGAATGGTAGGGTGGTTAGGGGATACTGTGATACCCTTTTTACCTGTTGATGGAGAGGGATCCTGAGTTTTCAGGCCTTCTCTCCTTTGCTTTTTCATTTCAGTAGAAATGAGAGGGAACAATTCCTCTGGGATGCCCAGCATGGCTGCATGGGCATAAAACTCTACATCAGCCCAACCTGAGGCCTCTAGGTCATTACCTAAGAGACAGTCTACAGGTAAGCTAGGTGATACCACCACCTGCTTAGGGCCAGTAACTCCACCCCAACTACACTGAATTATAGCTAAGGGAAGAAACTTAGTGGAGTTATGGACATCAATAATCTTATACTGTTGTCCAATGATGTGTTGATCAGGGTGCACCAGGTGTTCAGTCACCAAAGTGATACTGGCACCTGTGTCCCTGTAGGCCAAGGCCTCAACACCATTTATTGAAACTGTCTGCCTGTACTTATCCATTGTAAGGGGACAAGCAGCCAGTGTGGCAAGGCCAATGCCACTAGGTGTGACAGAAACTCTCTTGGGACTGACTACCCCAGTTTCTACTATGGACCCATAAGTGAACCCAACTACACCCTTAACTTGACTGTTGCCAGCAGTCCCACCACTAGTACCACTACTGCTAGGGGCACTAGAGCTTGATGTATTAGTGGTGGTAGGCTCAGGGGGTTTACCTGGACAGGACTTATCCCCTGGCCTATGGCCTTTGTTTTTACACACAAAGCACCAAGGCTTTTTAATGTGTGTGGGTTGAGAAGAAGAGGAAGAATTTGTTTTATCCCCACCCTCTGAAGAGTGTTTAAGATTTGAAGAAGGATCTTTGGTTTTACCCTTATCCCCATGCTTATCTTGAGATTTTCACCATCTTTCTTCTTATTGTTCTCTTTGTCACCCCCTGTATGAACTTTTCTGTTCACCCTTGTTCTGACCCATTTGTCTGCCTTCTTTCCCAATTCTTGGGGAGAGGTCAGATCAGAGTCCACCAAGTACTGGTGTAACAAATCAGACACACAATTATTAAGAATATGCTCTCTCAGGATCAAGTTATACAGGCTGTCATAATCAGTAACTTTACTGCCATGTAACCACCCCTCCAAGGCCTTCACTGAATGGTCAACAAAATCAACCCAGTCTTGTGAAGCCTCCTTTTTGGTCTCTCTGAACTTTATCCTGTATTGTTCAGTGGTTAAGCCATAACCATCCAGGAGTGCATTCTTAAGAACTGTAAAATTATTGGCATCACTTTCTTTCACAGTAAGGAGCCTATCCCTACCTTTTCCACTAAATGATAGCCATAGGATAGCAGCCCACTGCCTTTGAGGGACATCCTGTACAACACAGGCCCTCTCAAGTGCAGCAAACCACTTGTTAATGTCATCCCCCTCCTTATAAGGGGGAACTATCTTGTGCAGATTCCTGGAATCATGCTCTCTTGCAGGATGACTATGGGGAATACTGCTGTTGCCACCATGGGTTTCTAAACCCAACTTCTGTCTTTCCTTCTCTAATTCTAAAGACTGTCTATCCAAATCCAGCTGTTGCTTTTTAAGCTTCAGTCTGGTTCGTTCCACCCTCAACATATTGAGTTCCCTTTCTAACAATCTGTCACCAGGGTTGGTGGGAGGGACATTCCTAGATACCGAGGTATGATGGGAATGAACAGAAGGAGACCTGTCCCTTACAGAGGGCACCCTAACAGCTTGGCTGACAGTGTAATGTGAGAGCACATCATCTGTATGATGTGACTCCACCTCAGTACCAACTATGCTAGACTGTCTTGTAATGGGAAGGCTAAGAATTTTCTTTCCTGAACCTTTACCTGGGGGAGTCCCTGGATCAGATTGGGAACCATTTGCTACTTTTTCAACAGATGTGGCCCCTATGGCCTTATCTTGTTCTCTAAGCATATTAAGCAACAATTCCAAGGAAGGATTCTTCCCTACACTCAAACCTCTCTCTATGCAGAGACTCCTTGCTCCTTTCCAGCTAAGGTGATCATATGCAATCTTAGACAGGTCAACATTTTGGCCTGTGCCAGACATTTTTAGAGAGAGTTAAAGTGATAGAAAAAGAGAAAAAAGTTTTCAGAACTTTTTAGAAAGACAGAAAAAAAACTTTTTAAACTTTTTAGAACTTTTTAGAAAGTTTAGATGTACTTTTCAGCACTTAGAAAAGAGTGAAAAGAGGAAATGCAAAACTTTTTAGCACTGTGTACACACACTGAACTTGTTTTGTATATTTTTCTCTTATGAAAAGTACAATGACAAAAGTGGTAAGTAGTCTCAAAGCACTTATCCCACTGCTGCACAACCAATGTAGGAGGCTGGACTGGCTTGTAGTGAGTACCAAGGGGTACTTGCACCTTGCACCAGGCCCAGTTATCCCTTATTAGTGTATGGGGTGTCTAGCAGCTTAGGCTGATAGATAATGGTAGCTTAGCAGAGCAGCTTAGGCTGAACTAGGAGACGTGTGAAGCTACTACAGTACCACAAGTGTCACTTGCACAATATCATAAGAAAACACAATACACAGATATACTAAAAATAAAGGTACTTTATTTTTATGACAATATGCCAAAGTATCTCAGTGAGTACCCTCAGTATGAGGATAGCAATTATACACAAGTTATATGTACACAATACCAAAAATATGCAGTATAGTCTTAGAAAACAGTGCAAACAATGTATAGTTACAATAGGATGCAATGGGGACACATATGGATAGGGGCAACACAAACCATATACTCCAAAAGTGGAATGTGAACCACGAATGGACCCAAACCTATGTGACCTTGTAGAGGGTCGCTGGGACTATTAGAAAATAGTGAGAGTTAGAAAATTAGCCCTCCCCAAGACCCTGAAAAGTGAGTGCAAAGTGCACTGAAGTTCCCCAAAAGACAAAGAAGTTGTGATAGAGGAATAATGCAGGAAAGACACCAACCAACAATGCAACAACTGTGGATTTCCAATCTAGGGTACCTGTAGAACAAGGAGACCAAGTCCAAAAGTCACAAGCAAGTCGGAGATGGGCAGATGCCCAGGAAATGCCAGCTACGGGTGCAAAGAAGCTTCTACTGGACAGAAGAAGCTGCAGTTTCTGCAGGAACGAAAAGGGCTACTGACCTCCCCTTTGGTGGACGGATTCCTCTTGCCGTGGAGAGTCGTGCAGAAGTGTTTTTCCGCCGAAAGAACGCCAACAAGCCTTGCTAGCCGCAAATCGTGCGGTTAGCGTTTTCGGACGCTTCTTAGGCTCAGGAGGGACCAGGAGGTCGCAAATTGGACCAGGAGAGAGAGGGGATGTCGAGCAAGACAAGGAGCCCTCTCTGAAGCAGGTAGCACCCGGAGAAGTGCCAGAAACAGGCACTACAAGGATGCGGGAAACGGTGCTCGCCGAAGTTGCACAAAGGAGTCCCACGTCGCCGGAGACCAACTTAGAAAGTCGTGCAATGCAGGTTAGAGTGCCGTGGACCCAGGCTTGGCTGTGCACAAAGGATTTCCGCCGGAAGTGCACAGGGGCCGGAGTAGCTGCAAAAGTCGCGGTTCCCAGCAATGCAGTCTAGCGAGGTGAGGCAAGGACTTACCTCCACCAAACTTGGACTGAAGAGTCACTGGACTGTGGGAGTCACTTGGACAGAGTTGCTGGATTCAAGGGACCTCGCTCGTCGTGCTGAGAGGAGACCCAAGGGACCGGTAATGCAGCTTTTTGGTGCCTGCGGTTGCAGGGGGAAGATTCCGTCGACCCACAGGAGATTTCTTCGGAGCTTCTGGTGCAGAGAGGAGGCAGGCTACCCCCACAGCATGCACAAGCAGGAAAACAGTCGAGAAGGCGGCAGGATCAGCGTTACAGAGTTGCGATAGTCGTCTTTGCTACTATGTTGCAGTTTTGCAGGCTTCCAGCGCGGTCAGCAGTCGATTCCTTGGCAGAAGGTGAAGAGAGAGATGCAGAGGAACTCTGATGAGCTCTTGCATTCGTTATCTCAAGTTTCCCCAGAGACAGAGACCCTAAATAGCCAGAAAAGAGGGTTTGGCTACTTAGGAGAGAGGATAGGCTACTAACACCTGAAGGAGCCTATCAGAAGGAGTCTCTGACGTCACCTGGTGGCACTGGCCACTCAGAGCAGTCCAGTGTGCTGGCAGCACCTCTGTTTCCAAGATGGCAGAGGTCTGGAGCACACTGGAGGAGCTCTAGACACCTCCCAGGGGAGGTGCAGGTCAGGGGAGTGGTCACTCCCCTTTCCTTTGTCCAGTTTCGCGCCAGAGCAGGGGCTAAGGGGTCCCTGAACCGGTGTAGACTGGCTTATGCAGAATTGGGCACATCTGTGCCCAAGAAAGCATTTCCAGAGGCTGGGGGAGGCTACTCCTCCCCTGCCTTCACACCATTTTCCAAAGGGAGAGGGTGTAACACCCTCTCTCAGAGGAAGTCCTTTGTTCTGCCATCCTGGGAAAAGCCTGGCTTGACCCCAGGGGGGCAGAAACCTGTCTGAGGGGTTGGCAGCAGCAGCAGCTGCAGTGAAACCCCAGGAAAGGCAGTTTGGCAGCACCAGGGTCTGTGCTACAGACCACTGGGATAATGGAATTGTCCCAATAATGCCAGGATGGCATAGAGGGGGCAATTCCATGACCATAGACATGTTACATGGCCATATTCGGAGTTACCATTGTGAAGCTACATATAGGTAGTGACCTATATGTAGTGCACGCGTGTAATGGTGTCCCCGCACTCACAAAGTTCAGGGAATTGGCCCTGAACAATGTGGGGGCACCTTGGCTAGTGCCAGGGTGCCCTCAGACTAAGTAACTTTGCACCTAACCTTTACCAGGTAAAGGTTAGACATATAGGTGACTTATAAGTTACTTAAGTGCAGTGTAAAATGGCTGTGAAATAACGTGGACGTTATTTCACTCAAGCTGCAGTGGCAGGCCTGTGTAAGAATTGTCAGAGCTCCCTATGGGTGGCAAAAGAAATGCTGCAGCCCATAAGGATCTCCTGGAACCCCAATACCCTGGGTACCTCAGTACCATATACTAGGGAATTATAAGGGTGTTCCAGTAAGCCAATGTAAATTGGTAACATTGGTCACTAGCCTGTTAGTGACAATTTGAAAGAAATGAGAGAGCATAACCACTGAGGTTCTGGTTAGCAGATCCTCAGTGAGACAGTTAGGCATCACACAGGGAACACATACATATAGGCCACAAACTTATGAGCACTGGGGTCCTGACTAGCAGGGTCCCAGTGACACATAACAAACATACTGAAAACATAGGGTTTTCACTATGAGCACTGGGCCCTGGCTAGCAGGATCCCAGTGAGACAGTGAAAACACCCTGACATACACTCACAAACAGGCCAAAAGTGGGGGTAACAAGGCTAGAAAGAGGCTACTTTCTCACACAACCCCCCCCCAAACGAAGGACAATAAGGCTTTCCTTGGCCAGTTGAGACTTTATTGTCTAAGTGGTGATAAGTAGAGAGTAGCTCTGCAATAGACTGGTTACTCCCTTTATCATCCACTACAGTATATGGTTACTTCCCTGTGGGGATGTAAACCACCCTGTTTGAAGTTTTTTAGCTAAGCAACAATGTGAAGATGTATTTTCAGAGTTTCTATCAGTAAGTTTTAGTTTAGAGCAGTGGGAATTGTCCACTGAACCTATGTGTAGTGATGGAAATGCCAGACAGGGATGCTGTCTCAGAAAAGCCATAGCTGGGCAAAAACTTTGTCCATATGGCTGGAAGAGAGAACAGGGATGCTGTTTCTCTTGAGTTGGAGCAGGGCAGGGATGCTGTCCTATGATCTCCACACTAGGGCAGGGATGCTGTCCTAAATGTTGTGAGGCAGTGCAGGGTTTCTGCACTAAAGTTTCTCTGGGAGGGTTGGAGGGATGCTCCATGTTAACTAAAATGGTGCTCTTTTTGTCACCAATGTTAGTTATCCCACAGAGAGGTACTTCTACCTCAGGGAGTCCAGCTTTGCCAGCTGATGATTCCCTTGGAACAGGTGCCACCCCAGGAGAGGTTTCTCCCACCACAGGAATGGTATCCTGAATGGTAGGGTGGTTAGGGGATACTGTGATACCCTTTTTACCTGTTGATGGAGAGGGATCCTGAGTTTTCAGGCCTTCTCTCCTTTGCTTTTTCATTTCAGTAGAAATGAGAGGGAACAATTCCTCTGGGATGCCCAGCATGGCTGCATGGGCATAAAACTCTACATCAGCCCAACCTGAGGCCTCTAGGTCATTACCTAAGAGACAGTCTACAGGTAAGCTAGGTGATACCACCACCTGCTTAGGGCCAGTAACTCCACCCCAACTACACTGAATTATAGCTAAGGGAAGAAACTTAGTGGAGTTATGGACATCAATAATCTTATACTGTTGTCCAATGATGTGTTGATCAGGGTGCACCAGGTGTTCAGTCACCAAAGTGATACTGGCACCTGTGTCCCTGTAGGCCAAGGCCTCAACACCATTTATTGAAACTGTCTGCCTGTACTTATCCATTGTAAGGGGACAAGCAGCCAGTGTGGCAAGGCCAATGCCACTAGGTGTGACAGAAACTCTCTTGGGACTGACTACCCCAGTTTCTACTATGGACCCATAAGTGAACCCAACTACACCCTTAACTTGACTGTTGCCAGCAGTCCCACCACTAGTACCACTACTGCTAGGGGCACTAGAGCTTGATGTATTAGTGGTGGTAGGCTCAGGGGGTTTACCTGGACAGGACTTATCCCCTGGCCTATGGCCTTTGTTTTTACACACAAAGCACCAAGGCTTTTTAATGTGTGTGGGTTGAGAAGAAGAGGAAGAATTTGTTTTATCCCCACCCTCTGAAGAGTGTTTAAGATTTGAAGAAGGATCTTTGGTTTTACCCTTATCCCCATGCTTATCTTGAGATTTTCACCATCTTTCTTCTTATTGTTCTCTTTGTCACCCCCTGTATGAACTTTTCTGTTCACCCTTGTTCTGACCCATTTGTCTGCCTTCTTTCCCAATTCTTGGGGAGAGGTCAGATCAGAGTCCACCAAGTACTGGTGTAACAAATCAGACACACAATTATTAAGAATATGCTCTCTCAGGATCAAGTTATACAGGCTGTCATAATCAGTAACTTTACTGCCATGTAACCACCCCTCCAAGGCCTTCACTGAATGGTCAACAAAATCAACCCAGTCTTGTGAAGCCTCCTTTTTGGTCTCTCTGAACTTTATCCTGTATTGTTCAGTGGTTAAGCCATAACCATCCAGGAGTGCATTCTTAAGAACTGTAAAATTATTGGCATCACTTTCTTTCACAGTAAGGAGCCTATCCCTACCTTTTCCACTAAATGATAGCCATAGGATAGCAGCCCACTGCCTTTGAGGGACATCCTGTACAACACAGGCCCTCTCAAGTGCAGCAAACCACTTGTTAATGTCATCCCCCTCCTTATAAGGGGGAACTATCTTGTGCAGATTCCTGGAATCATGCTCTCTTGCAGGATGACTATGGGGAATACTGCTGTTGCCACCATGGGTTTCTAAACCCAACTTCTGTCTTTCCTTCTCTAATTCTAAAGACTGTCTATCCAAATCCAGCTGTTGCTTTTTAAGCTTCAGTCTGGTTCGTTCCACCCTCAACATATTGAGTTCCCTTTCTAACAATCTGTCACCAGGGTTGGTGGGAGGGACATTCCTAGATACCGAGGTATGATGGGAATGAACAGAAGGAGACCTGTCCCTTACAGAGGGCACCCTAACAGCTTGGCTGACAGTGTAATGTGAGAGCACATCATCTGTATGATGTGACTCCACCTCAGTACCAACTATGCTAGACTGTCTTGTAATGGGAAGGCTAAGAATTTTCTTTCCTGAACCTTTACCTGGGGGAGTCCCTGGATCAGATTGGGAACCATTTGCTACTTTTTCAACAGATGTGGCCCCTATGGCCTTATCTTGTTCTCTAAGCATATTAAGCAACAATTCCAAGGAAGGATTCTTCCCTACACTCAAACCTCTCTCTATGCAGAGACTCCTTGCTCCTTTCCAGCTAAGGTGATCATATGCAATCTTAGACAGGTCAACATTTTGGCCTGTGCCAGACATTTTTAGAGAGAGTTAAAGTGATAGAAAAAGAGAAAAAAGTTTTCAGAACTTTTTAGAAAGACAGAAAAAAAACTTTTTAAACTTTTTAGAACTTTTTAGAAAGTTTAGATGTACTTTTCAGCACTTAGAAAAGAGTGAAAAGAGGAAATGCAAAACTTTTTAGCACTGTGTACACACACTGAACTTGTTTTGTATATTTTTCTCTTATGAAAAGTACAATGACAAAAGTGGTAAGTAGTCTCAAAGCACTTATCCCACTGCTGCACAACCAATGTAGGAGGCTGGACTGGCTTGTAGTGAGTACCAAGGGGTACTTGCACCTTGCACCAGGCCCAGTTATCCCTTATTAGTGTATGGGGTGTCTAGCAGCTTAGGCTGATAGATAATGGTAGCTTAGCAGAGCAGCTTAGGCTGAACTAGGAGACGTGTGAAGCTACTACAGTACCACAAGTGTCACTTGCACAATATCATAAGAAAACACAATACACAGATATACTAAAAATAAAGGTACTTTATTTTTATGACAATATGCCAAAGTATCTCAGTGAGTACCCTCAGTATGAGGATAGCAATTATACACAAGTTATATGTACACAATACCAAAAATATGCAGTATAGTCTTAGAAAACAGTGCAAACAATGTATAGTTACAATAGGATGCAATGGGGACACATAGGGATAGGGGCAACACAAACCATATACTCCAAAAGTGGAATATGAACCACGAATGGACCCCAAACCTATGTGACCTTGTAGAGGGTCGCTGGGACTATTCGAAAATAGTGAGAGTTAGAAAATTAGCCCTCCCCAAGACCCTGAAAAGTGAGTGCAAAGTGCACTGAAGTTCCCCAAAAGACAAAGAAGTCGTGATAGAGGAATAATGCAGGAAAGACACCAACCAACAATGCAACAACTGTGGATTTCCAATCTAGGGTACCTGTGGAACAAGGGGATCAAGTCCAAAAGTCACAAGCAAGTCGGAGATGGGCAGATGCCCAGGAAATGCCAGCTGCGGGTGCAAAGAAGCTTCTACTGGACAGAAAAAGCTGCGGTTTCTGCAGGAACAAAAAGGGCTAGAGACTTCCCCTTTGGTGGACGGATCCCTCTTGCCGTGGAAAGTTGTGCAGACGTGTTTTCCCGCCAAAAGAACGCCAACAAGCCTTGCTAGCTGCAAATCGGGCGGTTAGCGTTTTCGGACGCTTCTTAGGCCCAGGAGGGACCAGGAGGTCGCAAATTGGACCAGGAGAGAGAGGGGACGTCGAGCAAGACAAGGAGCCCTCTCTGAAGCAGGTAGCACCCGGAGAAGTGCCAGAAACAGGCACTAAAAGGATGCGTGAAACGGTGCTTGCTGAAGTTGCACAAAGGAGTCCCACGTCGCCGGAGACCAACTTAGAAAGTCATGCAATGCAGGTTAGAGTGCCGTGGACCCAGGCTTGGCTGTGCACAAAGGATTTCCGCCGGAAGTGCACAGGGGCCGGAGTAGCTGCAAAAGTCGCGGTTCCCAGCAATGCAGTCTAGCGAGGTGAGGCAAGGACTTACCTCCACCAAACTTGGACTGAAGAGTCACTGGACTGTGGGAGTTACTTGGACAGAGTTGCTGGATTCGAGGGACCTCGCTCGTTGTGCTGAGAGGAGACCCAAGGGACCGGTAATGCAGCTTTTTGGTGCCTGCGGTTGCAGGGGGAAGATTCCGTCGACCCACGGGAGATTTCTTCGGAGCTTCTGGTGCAGAGAGGAGGCAGGCTACCCCCACAGCATGCACAAGCAGGAAAACAGTCGAGAAGGCGGCAGGATCAGCGTTACAGAGTTGCAGTAGTCGTCTTTGCTACTATGTTGCAGTTTTGCAGGCTTCCAGCGCGGTCAGCAGTCGATTCCTTGGCAGAAGGTGAAGAGAGAGATGCAGAGGAACTCTGATGAGCTCTTGCATTCGTTATCTCAAGTTTCCCCAGAGACAGAGACCCTAAATAGCCAGAAAAGAGGGTTTGGCTACTTAGGAGAGAGGATAGGCTACTAACACCTGAAGGAGCCTATCAGAAGGAGTCGCTGACGTCACCTGGTGGCACTGGCCACTCAGAGCAGTCCAGTGTGCTGGCAGCACCTCTGTTTCCAAGATGGCAGAGGTCTGGAGCACACTGGAGGAGCTCTGGACACCTCCCAGGGGAGGTGCAGGTCAGGGGAGTGGTCACTCCCCTTTCCTTTGTCCAGTTTCGCGCCAGAGCAGGGGCTAAGGGGTCCCTGAACCAGTGTAGACTGGCTTATGCAGAATTGGACACATCTGTGCCCAAGAAAGCATTTCCAGAGGCTGGGGGAGGCTACTCCTCCCCTGCCTTCACACCATTTTCCCAAGGGAGAGGGTGTAACTCTCAGAGGAAGTCCTTTGTTCTGCCATCCTGGGACAAGCCTGGCTTGACCCCAGGGGGGCAGCAACCTGTCTGAGGGGTTGGCAGCAGCAGCAGCTGCAGTGAAACCCCAGGAAAGGCAGTTTGGCAGTACCAGGGTCTGTGCTACAGACCACTGGGATCATGGAATTGTCCCAATAATGCCAGGATGGCATAGAGGGGGCAATTCCATGATCTTAGACATGTTACATGGCCATATTCGGAGTTACCATTGTGAAGCTACATATAGGTAGTGACCTATATGTAGTGCACGCGTGTAATGGTGTCCCCGCACTCACAAAGTTCAGGGAATTGGCCCTGAACAATGTGGGGGCACCTTGGCTAGTGCCAGGGTGCCCTCACACTAAGTAACTTTGCACCTAACCTTTACCAGGTAAAGGTTAGACATATAGGTGACTTATAAGTTACTTAAGTGCAGTGTAAAATGGCTGTGAAATAACGTGGACGTTATTTCACTCAGGCTGCAGTGGCAGGCCTGTGTAAGAATTGTCAGAGCTCCCTATGGGTGGCAAAAGAAATGCTGCAGCCCATAGGGATCTCCTGGAACCCCAATACCCTGGGTACCTCAGTACCATATACTAGGGAATTATAAGGGTGTTCCAGTAAGCCAATGTAAATTGGTAACATTGGTCACTAGCCTGTTAGTGACAATTTGAAAGAAATGAGAGAGCATAACCACTGAGGTTCTGGTTAGCAGATCCTCAGTGAGACAGTTAGGCATCACACAGGGAACACATACATATAGGCCACAAACTTATGAGCACTGGGGTCCTGACTAGCAGGGTCCCAGTGACACATAACAAACATACTGAAAACATAGGGTTTTCACTATGAGCACTGGGCCCTGGCTAGCAGGATCCCAGTGAGACAGTGAAAACACCCTGACATACACTCACAAACAGGCCAAAAGTGGGGGTAACAAGGCTAGAAAGAGGCTACTTTTTCACAGACAGGCTCCTTACTGTTAGAGAAAGTGAAGCTAACAACTACAAAGTTTTGAAAGATGCACTCTTGGATGGATTTGGCTTAACCACTGAACAATACAGGTTAAAGTTCAGAGACACCAGAAAAGAGTCTTCTCAAGACTGGACAGATTTAGTGGACTGTTCAGTGAAGGCCTTAGAAGGTTGTTTACATGGCAGTAAAGTATCTGATTATGATAGCCTGTATAATCTCATTCTGAGAAAGCATATTCTTAATAATTGTGTGTCTGACTTGTTGCACCAGTACCTAGTGGACTCTGATCTGACCTCTCCCCAAGAATTGGGAAAGAAGGCAGACAAATGGGTCAGAACAAGGGTGAACAGAAAAGTTCATACAGGGGGTGACAAGGATGGCAAGAAGAAGGATGGTGACAAAAGTACAAATTCTGAGTCTTCACCAGGCCACAAACATCCTCTGGGGGTGGTGGGTCAAAATCCTCTTCTAACAATCAAATCAAAAAGCCTTGGTGTTATTTGTGTAAAGTCAAAGGCCATTGAACAACTGATGCTAGTTGTCCAAAGAAAAACACCAAACCTCCACTACCACAACCCCTGCTGCAACTTCTAGTACCGCTAGTAATAGCAGTGGTGGTGGGTGTCTACTACTAATAGCCAACCCAAGGGTGTAGCTGGGCTCACTATTGGCAATGTAGTTGGGGTTGGTCTTGTTAGGGAGACCACAGAGGCTGTTTTAGTCTCTGATGGTGGCATTGATTTTGCTACCATGGTTGCTTGCCCCCTTAACATGGTCAAGTACAAGCAACTTCCCTAATCAATGGTGTTGAGGTTAAGGCCCACAGGGACACAGGAGCCAGTGTAACTATGGTGATAGAAAAACTGGTCCACCCTGAATAACACTTACTTGGTCAGCAATACCAAGTGACAGACGCTCATAACAACACTCTTAGCAACCCCTTGGCTGTTGTGAATCTCAACTGCGGGGGGGGGTTACTGGTCCAAAGAAAGTTGTGGTAGCCACAGATTTACCTGTAGACTGTCTACTAGGGAATGATTTGGAGACATCAGCTTGGGCAGAAGTGGAGATGGGGGTCCATGCAGCAATGCTGGGCATTCCTGGGCATATTGTGGCTTTAACCAGGGCTCAGGCCACAAAGCAAGAAGGACAGGGTAACTTGGATCCTGGAACAATGGATCAAGTGCTCCCTAAAGCTAGGGGTAAGAAGGGTAAATCCCTACCCATTATCCCTCCCTCTACAGATGATTCCCCTTCTGAGGAAGAGAAATTTCCTCCCAGGCAGAACCCTCACCAGAGGAGCTGGAAACAGACACTGATAAGCTTTTGGGTGGAGGGGGGCCTGCCAGGGAAGAGCTGAGTGTGGCACAGCATACCTGTCCCACATTAGAGGGTCTCAGACAGAAAGCTGTCAAACAGCAAAATGGGGATGTCAGTAACAGCCATAGAGTATACTGGGAAGATAACCTCTTGTACACAGAGTCAAGGGACCCAAAACCTGGAGCAGCCAGGAGATTGGTCATTCCCCTGCAGTACAGAGAGTTTATTCTCACTCTTGCACATGACATTCCTTTGGCTGGGCATTTGGGCCAGACGAAAACTTGGGAAAGACCTGTCCCCTTGTTTCACTGGCCACGTATGTCAGAGGACACAAAATAATTTTGCAAGTCTTATGTGACCTACCAAGCCAGTGGCAAAACTGGTGGCACTCCATAGGCCCCCCTAATTCCACTACCAGTGGTTGGGGTGCCCTTTGAAAGGGTAGGGGTTGACATGGTTGGCCCCCTTGACGCTCCTACTGCTTCAGGCAATATAATCTTGGTGGTTGCGGACCATGCCTCAAGATACCCTGAAGCCATACCTTTAAGGACCACTACAGCTCCTGCAGTGGCAAAGGCCCTCCTAGGAATCTTTTCCAGGGTGGGGTTTCCTAAAGAGGTGGTATCAGACAGAGGTAGCAACTTCATGTCTGCATACCTTAAAGCAATGTGGAAGGAGTGTGATGTTACCTACAAGTTCACCACTCCATACCATCCACAAACAAACGGTCTGGTTGAGAGGTTTAATACAACTCTCAAAGGTATGATAATGGGACTCCCTGAAACACTCAGAAGGAGATGGGATGTTCTGTTACCTTGCCTCCTTTTTGCTTACAGGGAGGTAAAAAGGAGTGGGCTTCAGCCCCTTTGAACTCTTTGGTCACCCTGTAAGAGGTCCACTTACTCTTGTAAAGGAGGGTTGGGAACAACCTTTAAAAGCTCCTAAACAGGACATAGTGGACTATGTACTTGGCCTAAGATCCAGAATGGCTGAGTACATGAAAAAGGCCAGCAAAAACCTTCAGGCCAGCCAGGAGCTGCAAAAGCAATGGCATGACCAGAAGGCTGTTCTGATCCAGTACCAACCAGGACAGAAGGTGTGGGTATTGGAGCCTGTGGCCCCAAGAGCACTCCAAGACAAATGGAGTGGACCCCATCTGTGAGAAAGTAGCCTCTTTCTAGCCTTGTTACCCCCACTTTTGGCCTGTTTGTGAGTGTATGCCAGGGTGTTTTCACTGTCTCACTGGGATCCTGCTAGCCAGGGCCCAGTGCTCATAGTGAAATCCCTATGTTTTCAGTATGTTTGTTATGTGTCACTGGGACCCTGCTAGTCAGGAACCCAGTGCTCATAAGGTTGTGGCCTATATGTATGTGTTCCCTGTGTGGTGCCTAACTGTCTCACTGAGGCTCTGCTAACCAGAACCTCAGTGGTTATGCTCTCTCTGTACAAATTGTCACTAACAGGCTAGTGACCAATTTCACCAATTCACATTGGCTTACTGGAACACCCTTATAATTCCCTAGTATATGGTACTAAGGTACCCAGGGTATTGGGGTTCCAGGAGATCCCTATGGGCTGCAGCATTTCTTTTGCCACCCATAGGGAGCTCTGACAATTCTTACACAGGCCTGCCACTGCAGCCTGAGTGAAATAACGTCCACGTTATTTCACAGCCATTTTACACTGCACTTAAGTAACTTATAAGTCACCTATATGTCTAACCTTTACCTGGTAAAGGTTAGGTGCAAAGTTACTTAGTGTGAGGGCACCCTGGCACTAGCCAAGGTGCCCCCACATTGTTCAGGGCCAATTCCCTGGACTTTGTGAGTGCGGGGACACCATTACACACGTGCACTACATATAGGTCACTACCTATATGTAGCTTCACAATGGTAACTCCGAATATGGCCATGTAACATGTCTAAGATCATGGAATTGCCCCCTCTATGCCATCCTGGCATTGTTGGCACAATCCCATGATCCCAGTGGTCTGTAGCACAGACCCTGGTACTGCCAAACTGCCTTTTCAGGGGTTTCACTGCAGCTGCTGCCAACCCCTCAGACAGGTTTCTGCCCCCCTGGGGTCAAGCCAGGCTTGTCCCAGGATGGCAGAACAAAGGACTTCCTCTGAGAGAGGGTGTTACACCCTCTCCCTTTGGAAAATGGTGTGAAGGCAGGGGAGGGGTAGCCTCCCCCAGCCTCTGGAAATGCTTTCATGGGCACAGATGTGCCCAATTCTGCATAAGCCAGTGTACACCGGTTCAGGGGACCCCTTAGCACAGCTCTGGCGCGAAACTGGACAAAGGAAAGGGGAGTGACCACTCCCCTGACCTGCACCTCCCCTGGGAGGTGTCCAGAGCTCCTCCAGTGTGCTCCAGACCTCTGCCATCTTGGAAACAGAGGTGCTGCTGGCACACTGGACTGCTCTGAGTGGCCAGTGCCACCAGGTGACGTCATAGACTCCTTCTGATAGGCTCCTTCAGGTGTTAGTAGCCTATCCTCTCTCCTAGGTAGCCAAACCCTCTTTTCTGGCTATTTAGGGTCTCTGTCTCTGGGGAAACTTTAGATAACGAATGCAAGAGCTCATCAGAGTTCCTCTGCATCTCTCTCTTCACCTTCTGCCAAGGAATCGACTGCTGACCGCGCTGGAAGCCTGCAAAACTGCAACATAGTAGCAAAGACGACTACTGCAACTCTGTAACGCTGATCCTGCCGCCTTCTCGACTGTTTTCCTGGTGGTGCATGCTGTGGGGGTAGTCTGCCTCCTCTCTGCACTAGAAGCTCCGAAGAAATCTCCAGTGGGTCGACGGAATCTTCCCCCTGCTACCGCAGGCACCAAAAAGCTGCATTACTGGTCCCTTGGGTCTCCTCTCAGCACAACGAGCGAGGTCCCTTGAATCCAGCAACTCTGTCCCAGTGACTCCCACAGTCCAGTGACTCTTCAGTCCAAGTTTGGTGGAGGTAAGTCCTTGCCTCCCCACGCCAGACTGCATTGTTGGAAACCGCGTCTTTTGCAACTACTCCAGCCTCTGTGAACTTCCGGTGGAAATCCTTCGTGCACAGCCAAGCCTCGGTCCACGGCACTCTAACCTGCATTGCACGACTTTCTAAGTTGGTCTCCGGCGACGTGGGACTCCTTTGTGCAACTTCGGCGAGCACCGTTTCACGCATCCTTGTAGTGCCTGTTTCTGGCACTTCTCCGGGTGCTACCTACTGCTAAGAGGGCTTCTTGTCTTGCTTGATGTCCCTTCTATCTCCCGGTCCAATTTGCGATCTCCTGGTCCCTCCTGGGCTATAGCAGCATCCAAAAACGCTAACCACACGATTTGCAGCTAGCAAGGCTTGTTGGCGTTCTTTCGGCAACGAAACACTTTTGCACGACTCTCCACGGCGAGAGGGATCCGCCCACCAAAGGGGAAGTCTCTAGCCCTTTTCGTTCCTGCAGAAACCTCAGCTTCTTCTGTCCAGTAGAAGCTTCTTTGCACCCACAGCTGGCATTTCCTGGGCATCTGCCCATCTCCGACTTGCTTGTGACTTTTGGACTTGGTCCCCTTGTTCCACAGGTACCTTAGATTGGAAATCCACCGTTGTTGCATTGTTGGTTTGTGTCTTTCCTGCATTATTCCTCTATCACGACTTCTTTGTCTTTTGGGGAACTTCAGTGCACTTTGCACTCACTTTTCAGGGTCTTGGGGAGGGCTAATTTTCTAACTCTCACTATTTTCTAATAGTCCCAGCGACCCTCTACAAGGTCACATAGGTTTGGGGTCCATTCGTGGTTCGCATTCCACTTTTGGAGTATATGGTTTGTGTTGCCCCTATCCCTATGTGTCCCCATTGCTTCCTATTGTAACTATACATTGTTTGCACTGTTTTCTAAGACTATACTGCATATTTTTGGTATTGTGTACATATAACTTGTGTATATTTGCTATCCTCATACTGAGGGTACACTCTAAGATACTTTGGCATATTGTCATAAAAATAAAGTACCTTTATTTTTAGTATAACTGTGTATTGTGTTTTCTTATGATATTGTGCAAGTGACACTTGTGGTACTGTAGTAGCTTCACACGTCTCCTAGTTCAGCCTAAGCTGCTCTGCTAAGCTACCATTATATATCAGCCTAAGCTGCTAGACACCCTATACACTAATAAGGGATAACTGGGCCTGGTGCAAGGTGCAAGTACCACTTGGTACTCACTACAAGCCAGTCCAGCCTCCTACACCATCTAATTGTTGAGAAAAAGGGCGCGGTTACCTATTTGGTAGACCTGGGGACTGCCAAGAGTCCCCTTAGGGTGATTCATGTCAACCACCTAAAACCCTACTATGACAGGGCTGATCTCACCCTGTTCATGGCAACAGGAAGAAGAGAATGACCCTCTCTCTGATCTCTTCTACTCCACTGAAGAAGATGCCTTAGTGGAAGGAGTAGTTTTAGCAGATTGTCTGACTGCAGAACAGAAAGACCACTGCATCAATCTCTTAAACCAATTCTTTGACCTCTTTTCACTGATACCAGGTACCACATCCTGGTGTGAACATACAATTGATACTGGAGACAGCCTGCCTGTCAAAAGTAACATTTATAGGCAGCCTGACCATTTCAGGGACTGCATTAAACAAGAGGTTCAGAAAATGCTGGATTTA
Organism: Pleurodeles waltl; assembly: GCF_031143425.1. NCBI lineage: Eukaryota > Metazoa > Chordata > Amphibia > Caudata > Salamandridae > Pleurodeles > Pleurodeles waltl. Next base: position 1,174,643,880 of record NC_090439.1, read on the forward strand.
GGAGTGGTTGAACCTTCTGAAAGCCCCTGGGCTAGCCCAGTAGTGCTTGTACCAAAACCTCACACCAACGATGGAAAGAGAGAGATAGAGGTTTTGCGTAGATTACAGAGGGTTCAATCAGGTAACAAAAACTGATGTTCACCCTATACCCAGGGCAGATGAGCTCATAGATACACTGGCTTCTGCCAAGTATCTTAGCAGCTTTGATCTAACTGCAGGGTTTTGGCAGATTAGATTGGCTGAGGATGCTAAAGCAAAGACTGCATTTTCTACCATTGGAGGGAACTCCCAATTCACATTAATACCCTTTGGTTTGAAAAATGCACCTGCCACTTTTCAGAGGTTGGTGAACACAGTCCTGCAAGGGATGGAGGCTTTTAGTGCAGCATATCTAGATGATATTGCTGTCTTTAGCTCAACCTGGGATGATCATCTGGTCCACCTTTGGAAAGTTTTGGATGCCCTGCAAAAGGCAGGCCTCACTATCAACGCCTAGAAGTGCCAGATAGGGCAGGGGAAAGTTGTTTATCTGGGCCACCTGGTTGGTGGAGAACAGATTGCACCACTACAGGGTAAAATCCAAACTATCATAGATTGGGCTCCCCCTACAACTCAGACCCAGGTGAGGGCCTTTTTAGGCCTCACAGGGTATTACAGGAGATTCATCAAGAATTATGGCTCCATAGCAGCCCCTCTTAATGATCTCACAAGCAAGTGAATGCCTAAGAAGGTATCATGGACAGCTAGCTGTCAGAAAGCTTTTGAGGAGCTCAAACAGGCCATGTGCTCTGCACCTGTCCTAAAAAGCCCATGCTACTCCAAGAAATCCATTGTTCAAACTGATGTATCTGAATTAGGGGTAGGGGCAGTACTATCACAACTGAATTCCGAGAGCCAGGATCAACCAGTTGCTTTTATCAGCAGAAGGCTGACCCCTAGAGAAAAGTGTTGGTCTGCCATAGAGAGGGAGGCCTTTGCTGTGGTCTGAGCACTGAAAAAGTTGAGGCCATACCTGTTTGGCACTCACTTTATTGTTCACACAGACCACAAACCTCTACTTTGGCTAAAACAAATGAATGGTGAAAACCCTAAATTGTTGAGGTGGTCCATATCTCTACAGGGAATGGACTATACAGTGGAACATAGACCTGGGAGTACCCACTCCAATGCAGATGGACTCTCCAGATATTTCCACTTAGACAATGAAGACTCATCAGGTCATGGCTAGTCTTATTGTCCTTCGTTTGGGGGGGGGGTTGTGTAGGAAAGTACCATCTTGCCTTCTATGTTACCCCCATATTTCACTGTATATATGTTGTTTTAGCCCTTGTGTCACTAGGATCCTGCCAGACAGGACCCCAGTGCTCATAGTATGTGCCCTGTATGTGTTCCCTGTGTGGTGCCTAACTGTATCACTGATGCTCTGCTAACCAGAACCTCAGTGTTTATGCTCTCTCTGCTTTTAAAATTGTCACTGCAGGCTAGTGACTATTTTATCCAATTCACATTGACATACTGGTACACCCTTATAATTCCCTTGTATATGGTACTCAGGTACCCAGGGTACTTGGGGTTCCAGGAGATCCCTATGGGCTGCAGCATTTCTTTTGCCACCCATAGGGAGCTCAGGCAATTCTTACACAGGCCTGCCACTGCAGCCTGCCTGAAATAACATCCACGTTATTTCACAGCCATTTTCACTGCACTTAAGCAACGTATAAGTCACCCATATGTCTTACCTTCACTTAGTGAAGGCTAGGTGCAAAGTTACTTAGTGTGAGGGCACCCTGGCACTAGCCAAGGTGCCCCCACATCGTTCAGGGCAATTTCCCCGGACTTTGTGAGCGGGGAGGTGTAGGAGGCTGGCCTGGCTTGTAGTGGGTACCAAGGGGTACTTACACCTTGCACCAGGTCCAGGTATCCCTTATTAGTGTAGAGGGGTGTCTAGCAGCTTAGGCTGATAGAAAAGGTAGCTTAGCAGAGCAGCTTAGGCTGAACTAGGAGGCGTGTAAAGCTCCTACTATACCACTAGTGTCATATGCACAATATCATAAGAAAACACAATACACAGATATACTAAAAATAAAGGTACTTTATTTTTATGACAATATGCCAAAGTATCTCAGTGAGTACCCTCAGTATGAGGATAGCAAATATACACAAAATATATGTACACAATACCAAAATATGCAGTAATAGCTATAGAAAACAGTGCAAGCAATGTATAGTCACAATAGAATGCAATGGGAGCACATAGGGATAGGGGCAACACAAACCATATACTCTAGAAGTGGAATGTGAACAACGAATGGACCCCAAATCTATGTGAGCTCGTAGTGGGTCGCTGGGACTGTAAGAAAACAGTGAGGGTTAGAAAAATATCCCACCCCAAGACCCTGAAAAGTGGGTGCAAAGTGCACCTAAGTTCCCCAGAGAGCACAGAAGTCTTGATAGGGGAATTCTGCCAGGAAGACAAACACCAGCAATCCAACAACAATAGATTTCCAGACGAGGGTACCTGTGGAACAAGGGGACCAAGTCCAAGAGTCACGATCAAGTCGGGAGTGAGCAGATGCCCAGGAAATGCCAGCTGTTGGTGCAAAGAAGCTGCCACTGGATGGTAGAAGCTGTGGATTCTGCAAGAACGACAAGGGCTAGACACTTCCCCTTTGGAGGATGGATGTCACACGTCGTGAAAAAGCTTACAGAGGTGTTTCCGTGCAGAAAGACCGCAAACAAGCCTTGCTAGATGCAAGGGTTGCAGTTAGGGTTTTTGGATGCTGCTGTGGCCCAGGAGGAACCAGGATGTCACCAATTGCGTGAGGAGACAGAGGGGGCGTCCAGCAAGACAAAAAGCCCACTCAGAAGCAAGCAGCACCCGCAGAAGTACTGGAACAGGCACTACAAAGTGGAGTGAACCGGAGCTCACCCGAAGTCCCAAAAGAAGGACCCACGACGCCGGAGGACAACTCAGGAGGTCGTGCACTGCAGGTTAGAGTGGCGGGGACCCAGGCTTGGCTGTGCACAAAGGAAATCCTGGAAGAGTGCACAGGAGCCAGAGCAGCTGCAAATCACGCGGTACCCAGCAATGCAGTCTAGCGTGGGGAGGCAAGGACTTACCTCCACCAAACTTGGACTGAAGAGTCACTGGACTGTGGGAGTCACTTGGACAGAGTTGCTGAGTTCAAGGGACCTCGCTCGTCATGCTGAAAGGAGACCCAGAGGACCGGTGATGCAGTCTTTTGGTGCCTGCGGTTGCAGGGGGAAGATTCCGTCGACCCACAGGAGATTTCTTCGGAGCTTCTAGAGCAGAGAGGAGGCAGACTACCCCCACAGCATGCACCACCAGGAAAACAGTCAAGAAGGCGCCCGTAACAGCGTTACAAGGTCGCAGTAGTCGTCTTTGCTACTTTGTTGCAGTTTTGCAGGCTTCCAGAGCAGTCAGCGGTCGATTCCTTGGCAGAAGGTGAAGAGAGAGATGCAGAGGAACTCTGATGAGCTCTTGCATTCGTTATCTAAAGAATTCCCCAAAGCAGAGACCCTAAATAGCCAGAAAAGGAGGTTTGGCTACTTAGGAGAGAGGATAGGCTAGCAACACCTGGAGGAGCCTATCAGAAGGAGTCTCTGACGTCACCTGCTGGCACTGGCCACTCAGAGCAGTCCAGTGTGCCAGCAGCACCTCTGTTTCCAAGATGGCAGAGGTCTGGAGCACACTGGAGGAGCTCTGGGCACCTCCCAGGGGAGGTGCAGGTCAGGGGAGTGGTCACTCCCCTTTCCTTTGTCCAGTTTCGCGCCAGAGCAGGGCTGGGGGATCCCTGAACCGGTGTAGACAGGCTTATGCAGAGATGGGCACCATCTGTGCCCATCAAAGCATTTCCAGAGGCTGGGGGAGGCTACTCCTCCCCAGCCCTGCCACCTTTTTCCAAAGGGAGAGGGTGTAACACCCTCTCTCTGAGGAATTCCTTTGTTCTGCCTTCCTGGGCCAAGCCTGGCTGGACCCCAGGGGGGCAGAAACCTGTCTGAGGGGTTGGTAGCAGCAGCAGCTGCAGTGAAACCCCGGTAAAGGTTGTTTGGCAGTACCCGGGTCTGTGCTAGAGACTCGGGGGATCGTGGAATTGTCTCCCCAATGCCAGAATGGCATTGGGGTGACAATTCCATGATCTTCGACATGTTACATGGCCATGTTCGGAGTTACCTTTGTGACGCTATACATATGTCGTGACATATGTATAGTGCACGCGTGTAATGGTGTCCCTGCACTCACAAAATCCGGGGAATTTGCCCTGAACAATGTGGGAGCACCTTGGCTAGTGCCAGGGTGCCCACACACTAAGTAACTTAGCACCCAACCTTTACCAGGTAAAGGTTAGACATATAGGTGACTTATAAGTTACTTAAGTGCAGTGGTAAATGGCTGTGAAATAACGTGCGCGTTATTTCACACAGGCTGCAAGGGCAGGCCTGTGTAAGAATTGTCAGAGCTCCCTATGGGTGGCAAAAGAAATGCTGCAGCCCATAGGGATCTCCTGGAACCCCAATACCCTGGGTACCTCAGTACCATATACTAGGGAATTAAAAAGGTGTTCCAGTATGCCAATGTAAATTGGTGAAATTGGTCACTAGCCTGTTATTGACAATTTGGAAAGAAATGAGAGAGCATAACCACTGAGGTTCTGGATAGCAGAGCCTCAGTGAGACAGTTAGTCATAACACAAGTAACACATACAGGGCACACTTATGAGCACTGGGGCCCTGGCTGGCAGGGTCCCAGTGACACATACAACTAAAACAACATATATACAGTAAAATATGGGGGTAACATGCCAGGCCAGATGGTATTTTCCTACAGGAGGACACCATTACACGCTTGCACTACACATAGGTCAATACCTATGTGTAGCTTCACAATGCACAATGGTAACTCCGAACATGGCCATGTAACATGTCTAAGATCATGGAATTGTCACTCCAATTCCATTCTGGTATTGGGGGGACAATTCCATGTTCACCCGGGGCTCTAGCACAGCACCCGGGTACTGCCAAACTGCCTTCTAGGGGTCTCCACTGCAGCTGCTGCTGCTGCCAACCCCTCAGACAGGTTTCTGCCCTCCTGGGGTCTGGGCAGCCCAGTAAAGTATCTGACTGTGAAAGCTTGTATAATCTGGTCCTAAGAGACCATATTCTTAACAATTGTGTGTCTGATTTGTTGCACCAGTACTAGGTAGACTCAGATCTGACCTCTCCCCATGAATTGGGAAAGAAGGCAGACAAATGGGTCAGAACAAGAGTGAACGGAAATGTTCACACAGGGGGTGACAAGGATGGCGAGAAGAAGGATGGTAAGTCTTCTGAGAAGGGTGGGGACAAAAGTAAACAATCAGAGTCTTCATCAATACCACTACATCCAGTCACCCTGCATGCTCACAAAACCACTAATAGGACCACATCCCTCCCTCTGTGCATAATCACCCACTCCTGCAAGGTACCACAATAGCACTACACCATCCACAATGCACCACTACATCCCATGTTAAATGCAATGGCAACCTCACAAATTGACCCTGCATGACCCAACAGTGGAAAACCTGCACAAAATAAGCCTGCCCTGTGCACCCTCATCCGATTTCGTCAATGTAACATATATAGCCATCCCCCCCCCCACAGGCACCACCACCCATGCCACCCTGACGGAAAGGACAAGGAGTGCCAGCGCCCGACGTGGAGACAGAGGCACCACACAGGACACAGGAGAGGGAACTCTGGACAGTGAGGAATACCCTGGCCTCTCAGACAGTCCTGGACTTTCACCATCCAGCAGCCCCACCCAGGACACCACTGACACCCCTACCACCCAGCCACCAACATTAGCTCTGGCCAAACGACCCCACACCAATGTATCCAGGCCACAGACTGGTGGAACACAAGGACAGAGGCCACAGTCTCCACCTACCAACAGGCAGGATGACGATGGCCCCAGTACAAGTGGTACCGCCAGACCTGTGCAGGGGACAGAGGCACAGGGGGCTAGGTCCAGTAGGAGGGCATCAGTGGCCCAGGGGGGAGCCCAAAGGATGGATGCTGCAGCTCAGGAAGTGATCTCAGAGCTTGTTCTGCTTTCCCTCTATCTCATAACCGAGCTTACAGAACCTATCTGGAATGCACTTCTTAGTTTAAAGAAGACACTTAGGGGGTGATTCTTACTTTGGCGGGCGGCGGAGGCCGCCCGCCAAAGTAACCCCGTCAGAACACCGCACCGCGGTCGAAACACCGCACCGCGGTCGAAAGACCGCTGCGGTGATTCTGAGATTTGCCCTGGGCTGGCGGGCGACCATAGGATATAATGGACTCGTAATACGGTAGGTGGTATATCCGCCACTTTTGGGACAGTTTAACACCGTCCTCCAAAGTTGTAATCAGGCCCATAATGTGCTACTGGTGAACATTGAGCAACTAATATGCACAGTGGTGAAACACAAAGTCATTGGTCAAACACAGTTAATAGCATCACAGAGGTCCTGGGGCATACCACCATAGACAAGGCAGGATGGGCCAGATCGTGGCCACCCTGGAGCAGAGTCAAAGGCTGCAGATAGCCCAACATCAAGAGGCCATGGAGCAGTGGAAACAGCTCAATGCCACCATGGCCACTATAGCAGGGGTGCTGCAGCACCACTTTCCAACCCAGCCTGAGACCCCCACAAACCAGGAAGCCCATACCACTGCCCAGGACACTGACCAGCCATCAACAGCAGCAGCAACTGGACTGGTGTCACTGTCTAAGGACACACAGGAGACCAGCATCCCTACCCGTACAGCCCAACACCAGACACTCAAACGGTCCCTCAGACCCAGATATGACACTGGTACACCTGCCAAGACCAAGGCACGGTCAAAGAAGTGACTCTGACAGGAACTGTCTCCCAAGTGCCCCCCTGTACCACCATCGTCCTCGGCCAATGGCAACTCAACAACCTGCAAGATACAGATGGACATATACTCACTACCACCAATCACTGAGACCATGTAGCCAGTATGGACATCCACCATCAGCTCACTCCCTATCACTGTAAAGAGCACCAGTGCATCCCTGACAACTATTAAAACACATGTGCACCAATTTCAATGTCACCTGTCATTAGGTTGAATCAAATCGAAATGTGGATGCATTTGCCAGTAACATTAATTATCAGACTTTTATTGCAGGAATGCCGCCCCATGTACAACATGGTGTGTAGTAAACAGATATGTACAACAAGCTGGTTATCATGTCACATGACACTTGATATGCATGTAAAATTGTAAATGGCTACAGACCCCACACCCACCTAGAAAATAAGTTAGACTGACATTATGCAGTACAGACATCATCATCAGTGAACAGTACCTCATAGTCACTGGAAGTATAGTTGGATCAGTTAGTTCCTGGAGTTCACATCTTCCCCCTCTTCATCATCACCATCACTCACATCCCCTCTCAGAGGAAGCTGGTCTGGATATACAGCACCCCCCTCCTCCAGTAGGGAAATAGATTTCCTCACAGCCACGTTGTGCAGCATGCAGCAGGCCACCACTATTCTACACATCTTCTCAGGGCCATAGCACAGGGATCACCCAGAGAGATGGAGGTAACGGAATCTAGCTTTCAAGAGACCTATAGTGCACTCAATCACCCTCCTAGTACGTCCATGGGCCTAATTGTAATTCTTCTCAGCATCTGTTCTAGGATTCCTCACTGGTGTCAGGAGCCAATGCATGTTGGGGGGTAGCTGGACTCACCTGCAAAAGAGGTCCAAACATGACTGTAACTAACTACCCTCAGTTGCAGACAGTCTGGCCGTCAGCTATGTACACAAAAGGTGTCACACACTCACCAATGATCCATCCTCTGTCCCTTTGTAGTTGTTCCATGGGGGAAGAATTCCATGATCTTAGACATGTTACATGGCCATGTTCGGAGTTAGCATTGTGAAGTTACATATAGGTATTGACCTATATGTAGTGCACGCGTGTAATGATGTCCTCGCACTCACAAGGTCCGGGGAAATAGCCCTGGTCGATGGAATCTTCCGCTGCTTCAGCAGGCACCAAACTTAAGCGTCACCGGTACTCTGGGACCCCTCTCATCCTGACAAGCATGGCCCTTGGAACACAGGTGGCAGACCCAAGTGACCCAGACTGTCCAGTGGTCCAACTGTAAAATTTGGAGGAGGTAAGTCCTTGCCTCCCCTCTCCAGCCAGTAATCCTGTGCACCGCATGAACTGCAGCTACAAGGGCTTCTGTGCCCATTTCCAACAACTCCTGCATGGACAGCTGAGTCTAGGTCCCCAGCATGCCGTCCTGCGATGCTCAGGTCCCTGAGTTGATCTCCAGTGTGGTGGGACCTCCTTTTGCAGTGTTGAGATGACTGCTGTGTTCAGACTTCTTGAACCCATGTTCAAGGACTTCTGCGGGTGCTTCCTTCTTGTGCATGGGCTCCCTACATTGCTGAGGGCCCCCTCTGTCTCCTCTCCAAAGTGGTGACATCCTGGTCCTTCCTAGGCTCGGGCAACACCCTTTTTCTTTAACTGCTACTCTTGCAGCTAGCAAGGCCTGTTTGCAGTATTTTGCCAAAGAAACAACTCTGCATCCTTCAGCACTCTGTGGGACATCTTTTGCATGAAGGAGAACTTCCTACAACTTTTCGTTATTGCAGAATCTTCAGCTTCTTCCATCCAGAGGCAGCCATTTTGCACTTCATCCGGGGTTTAGTGGGCCCCTTCCCCCCCGGATACTTTTGCGACTCTTGGACTTTGTACCCTTTCTTTGCAGGTCCTTAGGTCCAGGAATCCGTCTTCAGTGCTTTGCAGTCTGTTGTGCTCTTTTCAAAATCCCTTATCACGACTCTAGTGTGTTTCTGAGGAAATAGTAGTCCTTTACTCCTACTTTCCAGGTTCTTTTAGTGGGGTATCTTGGACATCCTTAGTGTTTTCTTACACTCCCAGCGACCCTCTACACACTACACTAGCCCAGGGGTCCATTTGTGGTTCACATTCCACTTTCTTAGTATATAGTTTGTGTTGCCCCTAGGCCTATTGTATCCTATTGTATTCTACAGTGTTTGCACTACTTTCTGACTGTTTTACTTATCTGATTTGGTTTGTTGTGTATATTTTACTTACCTCCTAAGAGAGTATATCCTCTGAGATATTTTTGTCACATTGTCACTAAAATAAAGTACCTTTATTTTTAGTAACTGAGTATTGTCTTTCTTATGACATAGTGCCTATATGATATAAGTGGTATAGTAGGAGCTTTGCATGTCTCCTAGTTCAGCCTTGGCTGCTGTGCTATAGCTACATCTATCAGCTTAAGCTGCTAGAACACTACTACTCTACTAATAAGGGATAACTGGACCTGGCACAAGGTGTAAGTACCATTGGTACCTACTACAAGCCAGGCCAACCTCCTACATTGGTGGTGCAGCGGTGGGATAAGTACTTGTAACTGCTTGACCACTTTGTCGTTGATGCTTTTCATTAGAAAACCATATTCTAAATACTTAGAAGTATACACAAGTAACCTTAACAGTCTTACTTTCTTTCTAAAAAGTTTCTATAAAGTTTCAGAAAAGTGTGAAAAAGTTTTTCTCTTTTCTTTAAAAGTTTTGTAAACGTTTTCTCTCTCCCCTAACCTATTTTCTTTCCACTATGTCTGTGGTAGAGGCCACGCCCAAAGTTGTGAAGACAACTTATGAGAATCTAAACTTTAAAAGTTTTAGGGGTCTCTGTATAGAAAAGAGTTTAGGGATTGGTAAGAACCCTACCAAAGATCTTCTTAGCCTTCTGCTTGAAAGTGACCAGAATCAGACTGGTCAAACCCAAGATCAGGAGGTAGAGGAGGGGGGAACCCAGGTAGAATCAGGAGAGGGCCCTGAGGACCCTGGGGAGGGTACTTCCAAAGACCTTTCAGTTATCAGGCCACCTAGTGAAGCTGGTAGTGGGAAGGGGGTCACACATCAGTAGGGCACCTTTCACTCCAAAAGGCCAGGTCACTAGGGTTCAGGTAGTTAGAGAAAGGTCCACTTCTGTTATTTCTCACATTGCCTCTATGTCATCGAATTCCCAATCCTCACACCCTGAGGATAACATCCTAGACAGGGAACTCAAAAAGCTGAGGTTGGAAGAGGCCAGACTGAAGCTAAGACAGTTGGCCTTAGATAGGGAATCCCTAGATGAAGAGAGGGAAAGACAGAAGTTGGGGTTGGTTACCCATGGTGGCAGGAGCAGCAATCTTGCTAGTCATCCAGTTAGAGAAACAGATTCAAGTAACCTGTATAAGATTGTCCCCCCTTACAAGGGGGGGGGATGACATAAATAAGTGGTTTTCTGCACTTGAGAGGGCCTGTATGGTACAGTTGGTCCCTCAAAGCAGTGGGCTGCTATATTGTGGCTATCGTTCACTGGCAAAGGTAGGGACAGACTCCTTACTCTCAGGGAGAGTGATGCAAATAACTACAAAGTTTTGAAAGATGCACTATTAGATGGATTTGGCTTAACCACTGAACAATACAGGATAAAGTTCAGAGATACCAGAAAAGAGTTCTCTCAAGACTGGACAGACTTTGTAGACTGTTCAGTGAAGGCCTTGGAGGGATGGTTACATAGCAGTAAGGTGACTGACTATGAAAGCCTGTATAATCTTATTTTGAGAGAGCATATTTTGAATAATTGTGTGTCTGACTTGTTGCATTAGTACTTAGTAGACTCAGATCTGACCTCACCCAAGAATTCTGAAAGAAGGCAGACAAATGGGTCAGAACAAGAGTGAGCAGGAAAGCTCATACAGGTGGTGACAAGGATGGCAAGAAGAAGGGTGGTAAGTCTTCTGACAAGGGTGGGGACAAAGACAGAAAGAAGTCTGAGTCTGAGTCTGAATCAGGCACAAAGAAATCCTCTGGGGGAGGTGGGTCCAAATCCTTTTCACACAATCAAAAGAAGCCATGGTGTTATTTATGTAAAAGTAAAGGCCATTGGGCAAGTGATTCCACTTGTCCAAAGAAAAACACCAAGGCTCCCACCACCACAACCCCAACTGCGTCCACTAGTGCCCCTAGTAATAGCAGTGGTGGTGGGAAGAACACTGCAAATAGCCAATCAAAGGGTGTAGCTGGGCTCATCATTGGTAATGTAGTTGGGGTTGGTCTAGTTAGGGAGACCACAGAGGCTGTTTTAGTCTCTGATGGTGGTATTGATTTTGCCACCTTGGTTGCCTGTCCCCTTAATCTGGGTATTTACAAGGAACTACCCCTAATAAATGGTGTTGAGGTTGATACCTACAGGGACACAGGAGCCAGTGTCACAACAGTGATAGAGAAACTGGTTGCCTCTGAACAACACCTACTTGGCCAGCAGTACCAAGTGACTGATGCTCATAACAACACTTTTGGCCACCCCATGGCTGTTGTGAATCTCAACTGGTGGGGTAGGGAGGGGATTACTGGCCCAAAGAAAGTTGTGGTAGCCACTGATTTACCTGTAGACTGCTCACTAAGAAATGATTTGGAGACATCGGCTTGAGCTGAAGTGGAGTTGGAAGCTCATGCAGTAATGCTGGGCATTCCAGGGCATATCTTTGCTCTCACAAGGGCTGAGGCCCAGAAGCAAGGAGGACAGGGAAACTTGGATCCTGGAAAAATGGACCAAGTGCTCCCAAAAGCTAGGGGTAGGAAGGGTAAATCATTGCCCACTCTTCCCTCCCTCGCCAGATGATTCCCCTTCTGAGGAGCAGACACTACTGAGCTTTTGGGTGCAGGGGGCCTGCTAGGGAAGAGCTGAGTGTGGCACAGCAAATCTATCCCACATTAGAGGGTTTGAGACAGCAAGCTGCCAAACAGCAGAATGGGGATGTCACTGATAGCCATAAAGTCTATTGGGAAGACAACCTGCTCTATACTGAGTCAAGGGACGCTAAACCTGGAGCTGCCAGAAGATTGGTCATCCCTTTGCAGTATAGGGAGTTTCTTCTGACATTGGCTCATGATATTCCTTTGGCTGAGCATTTGGGCCAAAGTAAAAGTTGGGACAGACTGGTTCCATTGTTTCACTGGGCTCATATGTGAAAGGACACCAAGGAGTTTTGTCGCTCCTGTGTGACCTGCCAAGCCAGTGGCAAGACTGGTGGAACACAAAAGGCCCCCTTAATTCCACTCCCAGCGGTTGGGGTGCTCTTTGAGAGGGTAGGGGTCGACATTGTTGGCCCCATGGCCCTCTAACAGCTTCAGGAAATGGATTTATCCTTGTGGTAGTGGACCATGCCACTAGGCATCCTGAAACTATACCCTTAAGGACCGCTACAGCTTCTGCAGTGGCAAAAGCCCTCATAGGAATATTTTCCAGAGTGGGTTTTCCTAAGGTGGTATCAGACAGAGGTAGTAACTTCATGTCTGCATATCTCAAGGCAATGTGGAAGGAGTGGGGTGTTGCCTACATGTTAACCACTGTAGGAAAGTACCATCTTGCCTGGCATGTTAACCTCATTTTTACATGTATGTCAGTTTGTTTTTGCCTGTCTCACTGGGATCGTGCTAGCCAGGACCCCAGTGCTCATAGTTTGTGGCCTAAATGTGTGGCCCTGTGTAGTGACTAACTGTGTAACTGAGACTCTGCTAATCAGAACCTCAGTGCTTATGCTCTCTCTGTCTTTAAAATTGTCACTATAGGCTAGTGACCATTTTCACCAATTCTAATTGGCACACTGGAACACCCTTATGATTCCTTAGTATATGGTACCTAGGTACCCAGGGTATTGGGGTTCCAGGAGATCCCTATGGGATGCAGCATTTATTTTGCCACCCATAGGGAGCTCAGACAATTCTTACACAGGACTGCCACTGCAGCTTGAGTGAAATAACGTCCACATAATTTCACAGCCATTTTACACTGCACTTAAGTAACTTATAAGACACCTATATGTCTATTCCTCACTTAGTGAAGGTTAGGTGCAAAGTTACTAAGTGTGAGGACACCCTGGCACTAGGCAAGGTGCCCCCACATAGTTCAGGGCAATTTCACCAGACTTTGTGAGTGCGGGGACACCATAACACGTGTGCACTACATATAGGTCAATACCTATATGTAGCTTCACAATGGTAACTCCGAATATGGCCATACACAGATGGTGCCCTCCTTGCATAAGCCAGTCTACACAGGTTCAGGATCCTCTAGCCCCTGCTCTGGTGCGAAACTGGACAAAGGAAAGGGGAGTGACCACTCCCCTGTCCATCACCACCCCAGGGGTGGTGCCCAGAGCTCCTCCAGTGTGTCCCAGAGCACTGCCATCTTGAATGCAGAGATGTGAGGGCACAATGGAGGCCGCTTAGTGGCCAGTGGCAACAGGTGACGTCAGAGACCCCTCCTGATAGGTGCTTACCTGACTAGGTGGCCAATCCTCCTCTGAGGGCTATTTAGAGTCTCTTCTGTGGGCTTCTCTGCAGATAACGAATGCAAGAGCTCACCAGAGTTCCTCTGCATCTCCCTCTTTGACTTCTGCCAAGTATTGACCCCTGACTGCTCCAGGACGCCTGCAAAACTGCAACAAAGTAGCAAGAATACTACCTGCAGCATTGTAGCGCCTAATCCTGCCGGCTTTCTCGACTGTTTCCTGGTGGTGCATGCTCTGGGTGCTGTCTGCCTTCACCCTGCACTGGAAGCCAAGAAGAAATCTCCCAAGGGTTGACAGAATCTTCCCCCTGCTAATGCAGGCACCAAACTTATGGTTCACCAGTCCTCTGGGTCTCCTCTCATCGTGACGAGCATGGTCCCTGGAACACAGGAGCTGGATACAAGTGACACAGACAGTCCAGTGGTCCATCTGTCCAAATTTGATGGAGGTAAGTCCTTGCCTTCCCACGCCAGACAGTAGTCCTGTGTACTTCATGAACTGCAGCTGCTAGGGCTTCTGTGCTATTTTGCAAGGAATCCTTCATGCATAGCACAGCCCAGGTCCCCGGCACTCCGTCCTGCTTTGCTCAACTCACTGAGCTGACCACCGGCTTCGTGGGACCCTTCTTTGTAGTCTTGAGACGACCGCCGTGCTCAGTTGTCTTGAACCCATATTCAAGTGCTTCTGTGGGTGCTGCCTGCTTCTGCGTGGGCTCTCTGTGTTGCTGAACGCCCCCTCTGTCTCCTCCTCCAAGAGGCGACCTCCTGGTCCTTCCTGGGCTCGGGCAGCACTCATTTTCTTTATCCGCAACTTTTGTAACTAGCAAGGCTTGTTTGCATTCTTTCTGGTTGGAAACACCTTTGCGTCCTCCACCACGCCATGGGACATCTTCTGTGCAAAGGAGAAGTTCCTGGCATCTTCCGTTGTTGCAGAATCCTCAGCTTCTTCCACCCGGAGGCAGCCATTCTGCACCTTCATTCTGGGTTTAGTGGGCTCCTGCCCCACCTGGACACATTTGTGACTCTTGGACTTGGTCCCCTTCCTTTGCAGGTCTTCAGTTCCAGGAATTTGTCTTCAGTGCTTTGTAGTCAGTTGTGGTCTTTGCAGAATCTCCTACCACAACTTTAGTGTGTTCCTGGGGAAGTAGGGTCACTTTACTCCTACTTTTTAGGGTCTTGGGGTGGGGTATCTTGGACACCGTTAGTGTTTTCTAAAACTCCCAGAGACCCTCTACACACTACACTAGGCCTGTGGTCCCTAAGTGGATCGCATTCCACTTTCTTAGTATATGGTTTGTGTTTCCCCTAGGCCTATTGCATCCTATTGTATTCTACAGTGTTTGCACTACTTTTCTAACTGTTTACTTACCTGATTTTAGCTTGTGTGTATATTTTGTGTATTTTACTTACCTCCTAAGGGAGTTTATCGTCTGAGATATTTTTGGCACATTTTCACAAAAATTAAGGTACCTTTATTTTTGGTAACTCTGAGTATTGTGATTCTTATGATATAGTGCTATATGATATATAGTGGTATAGTAGGAGCTTTGCATGTCTCCTAGTTCAGCCTAAGCTGCTCTGCTATAGCTACCTCTATCAGCCTAAGATGCTAGAACACTACTAATCTACTAATAAGGGATAATTGGGCCTGGCGCAAGGTGTAACTACCATCAGGTACCCACTATAAGCCAGGCCAGCCTCCTACATTGGTGGTGCAGCACTGGGATAAGCACTTGGAACTGCTTTACCACTTTGTCATTGGTGCTTTTCATAAGAATAATAAATTCCAAATACTTAAAAATATACACAGTTAACGGAAACAGTTTAACTTTCTTTCTACAAACTTTCTAAAACGTTTCTAAAAAGTTTTCAAACGTTTTGAAAAGTTTGAAAAGTTTTTCTCTTTTCTTTAAAAGTTTCTAAAACGTTTTTCTCTCTGTCCTAAACCCTTTCTAACAACTATGTCTGCAGTAGGACTTACTCCCACAGTTGCCAGGCAACCTATGGTAGTTTAAACTTTAAAAGTTTGAGGGGTCTCTGCATTTAAAGAGGTTTAAGCATTGGTAAGAACCCTACCAAAGATCTTCTCCTTAGCCTTCTCCTAGAAAGTGACCAGAACCAGTCTGGCCCATCCCAGGATCAGGAGGTAGGGGAGGGGGGTACCCATCCAGACTCAGAGGAGTCCCCTGATGATGCTGGGGAGGGTTCTTCCAAGGACCTGTCAGCTAACAGGCCATCTAGTGACACTGATAGTGGGCGGGTGTCACACATTAGTAGGGCACCTTTCACTCCTAAAGGCCAGGTTACTAGAGTCCAGTCAGTTAGAGACAGGTCCACTTCTGCCAATTCCCACATTTCCTCTGTGTCTCAGCATTTGCAAGCCTCCCACCCTGAGGATAACGCCCTAGAGAGGGAACTCAGAACGCTGAGGTTGGAAGAGGCCAGACTGAAGCTGAGACACCAGGAGTTGGCCTTAGACAGGGAATCTCTAGATGTAGGGAGGGAAAGGTATGGTGGCAGCAGCAGTGTTCTTGATAGTAATCCTGTAGGAGAACAAGATTCTAGGAACCTGCATAAGATAGTCCCCCTTTAACAAGTGGTTTGCTGCACTTGAGAGGGCATGTATGGTACAGTTGGTCCCTCAAAGGCAGTGGGCTGCTATCTTGAGGCAAGCTTTTTCACTGGTAAGCATAGGGATAGGCTCCTTCCTGTCACAGAAAGTGATGCTAATAATGACAAAGTTTTGAAGGATGCCCTCTTAGATGGATTTGGCTTAACCGCTTAACAATACAGAATAAAGTTCAGAGATACCAGAAAGGAGTCCTCTCAAGACTGAACAGACTTTGTAGACTGTTCAGTGAAGGCCTTGGAGGAATGGTTACATGGCAGTAAGGTGACTGACTATGAAAGCCTGTATAATCTAATCCTGAGAGAGCATATTTTGAATAATTGTGTGTCTGACTTGTTGCATCAGTACTTGGTAGACTCAGATCTGACCTCTCCCCAAGAACTGGGAAAGAAGGCAGATAAATGGGTCAGAAGAAGAGTGAACAGAAAAGTTCATACAGGTGGTGACAAGGATGGCAAACAGAAAGATGGTGAGAAATCTCAGGGTACGCCTGGGGAAAAAGGTAAAACTAAAGATCTTTATTCACATCCTAAACACTCTTCTGGGGTGGGGATAAATCATCTTCTTCCTCTTCTTCACAATCCACACACACTAAAAAGCCTTGGTGATATGTGTGTAAAAACAAAGGCCATTGGCCAGGGGATAAGTCCTGCCCAGGTAAAGCCCCTGAACCAACCACCACTAATACATCAAACTCTAGTGCCCCTAGCAGTAGTGGTAATAGTGGTGGGACTGCTGGCAACAGTCAAAATAAGAGTGTAGTTGGGTTCACTTTTGGGTCCATCATAGAAACTGGGGTAGTCAGTCCCAAGACAGTTTCTGTCACATAATAATTACAAAGTTTTGAAGGATGCCCTCTTAGATGGATTTGGCTTAACCGCTTAACAATACAGAATAAAGTTCAGAGATACCAGAAAGGAGTCCTCTCAAGACTGAACAGACTTTGTAGACTGTTCAGTGAAGGCCTTGGAGGAATGGTTACATGGCAGTGAGGTGACTGACTATGAAAGCCTGTATAATCTAATCCTGAGAGAGCATATTTTGAATAATTGTGTGTCTGACTTGTTGCATCAGTACTTGGTAGACTCAGATCTGACCTCTCCCCAAGAACTGGGAAAGAAGGCAGATAAATGGGTCAGAAGAAGAGTGAACAGAAAAGTTCATACAGGTGGTGACAAGGATGGCAAAAAGAAAGATGGTGAGAAATCTCAAGGTACGCCTGGGCAAAAAGGTAAAACTAAAGATCCTTATTCACATCCTAAACACTCTTCGGGGGTGGGGATAAATCATCTTCTTCCTCTTCTTCACAATCCACACACACTAAAAAGCCTTGGTGATATGTGTGTAAAAACAAAGGCCACTGGCCAGGGGATAAGTCCTGCCCAGGTAAAGCCCCTGAACCAACCACCACTAATACATCAAACTCTAGTGCCCCTAGCAGTAGTGGTAATAGTGGTAGGACTGCTGGCAACAGTCAAAATAAGAGTGTAGTTGGGTTCACTTTTGGGTCCATCATAGAAACTGGGATAGTCAGTCCCAAGACAGTTTCTGTCACACCTGCTGGCATTGGCCTTGCCACACTGGCTGCTTGTCACCTTACAATGGATAAGTACAGGCAGTCAGTTTCAATAAATGGTGTTAAGGCCCAGGCCTACAGGGACACAGGTGCCAGTATCACTTTGGTGACTGAAAACCTGGTGTCTCCTGAACAACACCTCCTTGGACAAAAGTACCAGATTACTGATGTCCATAACTCCACTCAGTTCCTCCCCTTAGCTATAGTTCAGTTTAGTTGGCGTGGAGTTACTGGCCCTAAGCAGGTGGTAGTATCACCTAGCTTACCTGTAGACTGTCTCTTAGGTAATGACCTAGAGACCTCAGGTTGGGCTGAAGTAGAGTTTAACACTCATGCATCCATGCTGGGTATCCCTGAGGAATTGCTTCCTCTCATTGCAGCTGAAATGAAAAAGCAAAGGAGAGAAAAAGGACTGAAAACTCAGGATCCTTCTCCAACAACAGGTAAAAAGGGCATCAAAGCATCCCCTACCCACCCTGCCATTCAGGATGTCATTCCTGTGGTGGGAGAGACCTCTCCTGGAGTGGAACCTGTACCAAGGGAACCATCAGCTACTACAGCTGTACCCCCTGAGGTGAAAGTACCTCTCTGTGGGATAACTAATCCTGATGTGAAAAACAGCACCAATTTAGTCAACATGGAGCATCCCTCCAACCCTCCCAGAGAAACTTTAGTGCAGCAACCTGGATGTGGACGGGGCTCTGACCCCTTTTTTAATTCCTAAAGCGTCTCGCTAGCGATATGCATGCACAAGCACATGCGATGCAGGTTCGACCCTAAAAATGTGGGTAACATGCCAGGCAGGATGGTACTTTCCTACAGCTGTAAACAAGGCTATAAATCATGTTGTTATCTTGGGCCCATTTGTTCTTCTGGGCTCTCTGTGCCCTTTCGCTGCTCTCTTCCAGCTACCTGATTTATTTTATTTGACTTGCTTCACAGTGATTGCTCACCTCCCACTCCTGCCCCTTGTCTGTTTCCCCAGGTTTTTCTCCGTCTGGTACACTGTTCATGCATTTTGCATTAGGGCAGGTGCTCTCACTCCATCTGGAGCAGATTGCAGGGAGAGACCGCTGCGCTCCAAGCCATCCATCAGCACATTATTGCTGTTTAGACGAAACGTTTACCACTGCGGAGCCCTTCAGTCAACCACATGAGGTATTACTTACTCAAACTACGCAATTCCGGTAGCTTCCGGTAGCTACAAGCGCACAAACTGTGACAGAATACCAACAACTTCTCGCTGTGAAGTGGAAGGCCCAGCGCGACCCCAAGAGCGGTGTAACGCCTCAGCTATTGTTGAAGTGTGTGTTTTAACAAGAACTATTAATACGAAGCTTGCATACATATTGTGTGTTGAAGCTGCATAGAAGATGTGTTTAACGTAGAAAATTAATGCACGCATTTTAAATGTGCCCACGGAGAGTGGTTACCAATGTATACGAAGTCTAATGAAAAGGCTTATTAACTCTGAAATGTTATGCAATATGTTTTAAATTTGTATTAGTGTTTCATAATTAAGGTTAAATGTTAAGAGTTTCCTTCATTTAATAAAAGCTTTAACTTAGCAAGGGCTTTGGCCTAGCTGCCTGGCCTCATATTTGACTTGTACTTTCTAATGTGTAGAATGCGCTGTTTTCTTGAAGGACACGAAGCTGTACCTTTCCAGAAGTTATGTGTTTGTAACCGTAGTAAATTCTTTCTCATGTGAATCGGCTTGCTCAAGGCGATGTTCTTGCTAAATGCAACAGTGTAATTCGTAACAGGTGCAAGGTTAACTCTCCTAGTAGAAGACAATGAAGACACTGACTGGAGTACAAACTGCAACATTTGTTACCTGACATTCCAACCGTTGAAGACGTCAATAAAATGGACCAACCCATGACATGGGAACTGTGAATTGTCGAAAGTTCTAGTAAGGTATTTGCAAATTATTGGTTAGAGATATTACTGCACCAAATGTTATCCAATAGGGAATTAGGGAATAGTTTGACAGTTTTGACTTAACCGCACGGCCCAAGGAGAAATCGTAATTGCCATTCTACATTTTCTTTTGGACACTTTTCAGTTATTAAGTCTTTTAGACGCTCTGTCACCCAAACATCCTCTACCCTACCAGTTTTGCTTGATATTAACTGCTCCTCTGAGGGAAGCAATCCATTCTCTAGTTATGCTATCTTACGACTCTAACCCGTTCTAACTTTGCCTGATGCTGATGAACTGATGTCCTGAGGACGAAGACTGACGCTGCTTGCTGATCTGTTGGATTGGTAACTATCTGATGCAAAATTGTGATTGTCTGTTTGCCTTTCCTTTCTAGGTACCAACTGCTATTTTGATAGAGGCCTTAGTTTAGATGCTTTCTAGATTCGTGTTCATAGTTAAGGTGTTCACTAATATCTAATGCAAATAGACAAATGACTGAGTTCTTGCTTTGTTGATTCATATACTAATGAGACTCAGCTAAGTTGATTCATATTAATGATGTGCTTAATTCTGAATGACTATAATCCATGCATTGATTTAGTTGTGTTCTGATTGCTTTCTGATGTGTTTCACTGCTATCGAGATTAACCGACATGATATTAGATTGTTACAAATAGGGAAATAAATATCCTAACCTCTAATTAAACTGGTGTGGTTATTCATGACTGAAAGGTCATGGTGTGTTCAATTATCAATTCTCATTATTGATTAGTGATTGTTATTACTGATTGTTATTGATTTATTGATTGATGATGCTAAGAAAATATTTTGTGCTGGGAAGTCTCCAAACGCGGTCCAAAGGTTCATTGAGCTAATCGCGTCCCCTTGTAAGTTTACTTATTAAGGCTCTGACGCGCTAACACTATGCAGACTGGCCACTTAATTCCCCTAACCACCTCTAACCGTGTGCGCTTTACTACCCGCAGCTACCTCTTTCCAAAGGCGAACACCGCAATTTATAAATAAACTGAAAGGGATTGTGTAATTAATCTCATCTTGCTTTATGGTTACAAACTAAAATAACAAAAATAAGCATTTAAAGTCGTAGTGAAAACTGTGTGTCAGTGCAGAGTTCTCAAGTTGCTTGAGTTCAGACATGAATGCTCATACTGTTCCAGTTTCAACATCACATGTTGATATTTTTACTCTTGCCTTAAAAAAGGCAAAAACCTACAGTTGTGTCTCTCGCGCCTGACCTGGGACTTCTAAGAGCTTTCTGAGGGATACACGGGCTCGGCGGGTGTCACGGAAGTGTCCCAGGTGTTATTACCATCACCGCAGCATCTCAGTGTGCGCCCCTTGCGGAGGCAGCACGTCACTGCAAGCTGCTCTCACGTCACAGCCCGGTATTGCGATCGCAGCAAGCACGTTTGTGCTCCTGAAGCAGCACTCTCGTGAGAGGTTTGTGCAGCGGCCTTTTTTGTTGCAGTTTTTATGTAGCGAAGACTCGGTCCACAGATTGTGGAGGGCTTTACATTAGCAAAAATTACACTACATTTTTTGTTTTGTTTTATTTTAGGCAGAGGGAGTTTAAATGATTTGCTCAGCATCACAGATGTTGAAACGACGCAGAAACATGATTTCCGAGTTTCAAAGTCAGCAGCTGTGGCTTGTTTATTTACTAACATTATAAGCAGCAGTGTCCATAGCTGGGCTTCCAGTGCACATCCCTGGCTCCCCTGAGCCCATCACAGGACTACCACTGCACATCCCAGGCCTCCTAGTGTCTATAACTGGCTTCCAGTGCACATCCCTGCCGCCCTGAGCTCATCACAGGGCTAGCACTGCACATCCTAGGACTGCCAGAGTCCATAGCAGGCCTTTCAGTGCACGTTCATGGACTGACTGTGCACATCCCAGGCCTCCTAGTGTCTATAACTGGCTTCAGTGCACATCCCTGGCCCCCCTGAGCCCATTTCAGGACTACCACTGCACATCCCAGGACTGCCAGAGCCCATACGAGGCCTATCAGTGCACGTTCATGGGTGGAATGTGCACATCCCAGTCCTCTTAGTCTCTATAACTGGCTTCCAGTGCACATCCATGGCCCCCCTCAGCCCATCACAGGACTACCACTGCGCATCCCAGGACTCCTAGTGTCTATAACTGGCTTCCACGCATCCAGTTTAAACAGCCCAGGTCACCCACGCTCCACGAGGAACACCCGAGTTACCACCCGGCAGAAAACCTATCCCCTCTTGGTAAACATGATTGACTCACAGCCCCACCTAAAATCTATGCAGGCAAACCTTGCAACCTTCCAACATCCATCACCCCCAGATCCTCCTTTTACCCCACCACTGTCTGCGACCATTTCCGGCTCACCGAGCAATCATGACAACGATGCTCCACCCATCTTGCAGGCACATTGCCCACCAAACCTAGAGCTGCTGTCTAGGCCCGCAAGCATCTCCTTGATCAGGACCAGGCCTGTTCCAACAGAGGAACATCACCAACCACCACAAGCCTCACGGGCAAACATTGGCATCATCCCATCCCTGCTCCCCCAGCCACATCTGCCAAACCAACCCTTGACAGCCAACTTCAAAAACCCCGGGCATTTAGGCAGGACAACTCAGTCACAATCTGGGGTACGACTTGTCTCATGGAACGTGGCAGGTCTGAAATCTATTCTTCCCCTTCCATCCTTCTCCTCATTTATTGACGAACATGACATATGTCTCCTACAGGAAACATGGTCACTCGACCCACTCTTCCGAACAGGCTACTCAAATTTCCACATCCCCGCTGTGGCCAGCACGAGAGGCAGGCCCTCAGGGGGTCTGACCATCTGGATCAAAACATCGCTTAGCTGCCATATATCACAGCTACCTACCGCCTCTCCCGACCTGTTAGGCCTTCGTCTATCCTTTGGGCCCGACTCTGTGGTGAACATCTTTAATATCTACGCTCGAGGGGTCAGGGGGGGTCAAGTCTCCAAAACCCTCTGCGCCCTCGTAGCCCTCTTACAAAATTATCCCCGCCATCATAAAACCATTGTGGCTGGAGACTTCAACGTCACATTCGAACCCCTTGACTGGGACGATCTCAGGTCCACCCGCGAGGAAGATCAAGTCTGGTCTATCCCCGCCCTGTCCATTCCACCCATCAAAAGGTGGACGTCGGTTGCGATTCAGGTAAAATCATTGACCATGGAGTTTGGACTCAGGGCGTTAAATGGCAGAACTAATTCAGACACCAACGGTAGTCACACATACAACAAAACGAACCACACCAGCAGAATCGATTATTGCCTATTCGATATAAGATTATGGCCTCTAGTCATCGATATGACAATCATCGAACGGACCGAAAGTGATCACAACCCTCTCTCTGTCCACACATTAGCCCTAGGTAACCTCCCAGCCACGTCTAACCCCGCAGCAGTAGCACCCGAGGGTATTAACCTGGCCAACAACAAAAGACACCTAAAATGGGACAATATTGTGGCCCGGCCCGCACTCATCAATGCTGCCAACAACACCCTAAAATCCACACTAAGGGACCTAGAGACAGGTTCTGCAACACCCCACCAGGATATTAGCTCAATCCACACCTCCTGCTTTAGGGATATCGCAAACCACTTCTCAGCACCCCCAGCCCACGACGACAAACGACCCAAAGCCAGGCACCGCTGGTTCAACAAAACGTGCCGGTCCCTAAACAAGCGCCTAGTTCAAGCCATTAAATCCAAGGACCCCATCGCCATCCGCGTAGCTAGGAAGTCCTATAAATCTGCAATATGCATAGCCAAGCGTGATCAAGATAGCAAATGGTGGACATCACTCAGCGACGCTGTGCGTGAGAGAAATTATAGTCTGTTCTGGTCCTTGGCAGCGCGAGGCCCAGAAACCAGTGGTTTGGACATCACAACCAATATTGCCCCAAGAGACTGGATAGCCCACTTTAGTAGTCTGTACTCCCCTGATCATGATAGCCCCACCTCTGTTTGTACGGGCCCCCCCCTACTTCACTCATTAGCACCAACCACCGCAGCACCCCTGTTGTTCTCCCAAAGTGATATAACTTATTCTCTAAGCACTCTAAAACGCGGCAGGGCCCCTGGTTCAGACTGCGTCCCTGCAGACCTATTCTCAACAGACCTAGCATCCTGGTCAAGATATCTCACCATTCTAGCTAACGCAATAGCATCTGGGGCGCCAATTCCCGACTCTTGGAAAGCGGCCATTGTTATTCCAATCTTTAAAAAGGGCGACAGATCTCTTCCCTGTAACTATAGACCCATTAGTCTAATTGACTGTGTCCAAAAAGTCTTCTGCCACTGCCTCCTAGGGAAGATGGAAGAATGGATAATTGACCACGATATCCTTAGCCCCCTCCAAGCCGGTTTCCGAAAGAAGATTTCCACCACTGATCAAGCCCTCAGATTCCTATTATTATATTGGAAAACAGTGTTCATCGGTAAAGGCAGCCTTTATGTAGCTTTCGTGGACCTCAAATCTGCTTTTGACCTAGTACCTCGCAACAAACTGTGGGTCACTCTCTCTCGGATGGGAATCCCGGAACACATCCTTGCCATTTTGATACGACTCCACGAGGACAACTACGCACAAGTCAGGTGGGGCAACAAGGGCCAACTTACCGATAGAATCCACGTCTCTAGGGGTGTGCGGCAAGGTTGCGTACTTGCCCCGACTCTCTTTTCCCTGTACATCAACGAAATTGTCCCCTCCCTCCTCAGACTGCAGGCTGACGCACCTTCACTGGGCACACAAAAAATCCCAGTCTTACTCTTTGCCGATGACACTCTTTTGATATCTAAGACCCCTAGTGGTCTAAGAAAACTCCTTGCGTGCTTCAAGCATTTCTGTTCATCCCAGGGACTCGAAATCAACGCAACGAAAACCAAACTAATGACCCTTAATCCCCACAGATCTTTCAAAGGGAAATTTACTTTAGAGGGCTCCTCACTCGAGAAGGTGGGCATTTTCCGCTACCTGGGCATAACACTCACTGACAACATGTCCTGGAAGCCACACATAGGAAAACAAGCCCTTAAATTAAGACAAACAACTGGGGCTCTACTAAAAAATTTCCACCTCTCACACACAAAACCAATTCGCCCAGCATTACAGTTATACGAAGCCCAGGCAGTTTCCTCAGCGCTCTACGGGGCTGAACTTTGGGGTTATAGCAAAACCCAAGACCTAACCACCGCTGAAAACAACTTCTTAAGAAACCTTGTGTCCCTTCCGCTAAGCACCCCACTGTTCCCTCTTTTCAAGGACCTCGGCATCAAACGCATTGGTCACAAAGCCCGCCTGCGACCTCTGCTATATTTAGCATTCTGCAACACCTCATCAATCGGCTCTGCCTGCCAGCAAATCAAATGATTCTTAATCATCTACCCTACTTCAGGTCTCAATCCTTCAACAAATCTAAACACGAAATTCAACATGTCTTTTGGTTCTACCGCTTCATTGCCACTGTACTCCTTGAAAGCCTTTAACAACCTTTCATAGTAAGTATGTATTGGCTCTTTAGTCTCCTGGACTATCCTGTCAATCCTTTGCCAATCAATATTTTTAGGAGAAATCCTAGTCTTCAGGAACTCGATCACCTTATAACCTCAGGTGATGGTGTGCCTGTAATCTTGTTCCTTTCAGGTTCACTCGTTTTCCAGTCTACTGCCCTCTTACATTCAACCCATAAGTCGGCTGGCACAACTATCTCGAATGAGGTATTCAAGTCTTCCCACAAACATTTAGAGCAGTGGTTCCCAACCTTTTGACTTCTGTGGACCCCCACTTAATCATTACTGGATCCTGGGGACCCCCCACTGAATCATTACTGGAACCCGGGGATCCCCCAGTGAGTCAGTACTGAAAGCTGGGGACCTAATCTGTTAATATGATTTAATTTTCTAAGTAGTCGCGGCTCCCCTGAGGAGGCTTTGCGGACCCCCAGGGGTCGACAGACCACAGGTTGGGAACCACTGACCTAGAGAGTTTCACAAACCTCTCAGTCTGCTGATACCATTCAACTGGCTTCTCTCTCAATCTGGGATAATCATTTCTAAAAGACAATGGCCCTCATTACAACCCTGGCGGTTGGTGTTAAAGTGGCAGTAACACCGCCAACAGGCCGGCAGGAACCTTTTTTTAATTACGACCATGGCGGAAACCACCAACACAGACAGCCACTTTAGCACACCGACCGCCAGGGCAGTAGAAACAAACACTGCGGCGGTAACCGCCAACAGAAAGGCGAAAGACAATGTACCTCCCACACTACTACAAGGCACCAATCCGCCAGCTTTTCTGGGGCGGTACCATTGCCATCGAACACAGGGCGGAAACAGTCTTTGGAAGGGAAACCACTCACCTATTGACACACAACGAAGAACCAGGACGCCATGGAGCCCGAACTACAGGTGTTACTAATGTTGGTGTATCTTCTCATCTACCAGGAGTACGAAGGACGGCGGCGATGACGACGGTGAGTACTGCACCTAGCACAGAGGGGAGGGGAGGAGGGAAAAGAGAGTGACACACACACGCAACACCCCCACCCACAACAACACACACACACATATCCAATCACAGATACACCCCGTCACCCCCTGGAAGAACACAAGGACTAAATGAAATGAGTTTAACTAGTGTAATATTTGAACAATCAGACAGCCCAAGAGAACAGTAAATTATCAGTATATACAAATATGTACAGCAAGCACACAAGCCCGTACCGTGTCCCATTAAATGTCTGTGGACCAGTGATCCCGAAAAGCATGGGCAAAGCCCACACATGACACTTGCCTCAAAATGGAGAGAACACTGCAGGGGCATCAGGACGAAAAAAAACAGGCACCTTAGGGGGAAAAGGAAGGGGAAGGGGGGCACCTCAGCTGGATGATGGGACGACGCCACTGCTCCTCGAGGGGGCTCCATGCCCACTGCCTGGTCCTGGGGAGTGCAAAGCCACAGTCTCTCAAGTCGCTCAAGTGGGTGGTTTGCCCACTGCTTGCTCCTGGGGAGTACAAAGCCACAGTCACCCAAGTCGGTGACATGTTTCACTGGTTCTGGAGGGGGCTTGGTGCCCAGAGTGCTTCATCCTGCCAAGGACTGGATTAGTGAAAGCTTTTCTCCACTGGTTCTGGAGGGGGCTTAGTGCCCAGAGAGCTTCATCCTGCCAAGGACTGTGTTAGTGGATGTTGTCCTCCTCTGGAGGGGGCTTGGTGCCCAGAGTGCTTCATTCTGCCAAGGAATGGGTTAGTGAAAGCTTTTCTCCACTGGTTCTGGAGGGTGCTTGGTGCCCAGAGTGCTTCATAGTGGATGCTTTTCTCGACTGGTTCTGGAGGGGGCTTGGTGCCTAGAGTGCTTCATCCTGCCAAGGACTAGGTTAGTGGATGCTTTTCTCCCACTCGTTCTGGAGGAGGCTTGGTGCCCAGAGTGATTCATCCTGCCAAGGACTGTGTTAGTGGATGCTCTTCTCCACTGGCTCTGTAGGGGGCTTGGTGCCCAGTGATGCTGCAACTGGGGTGTGGCAGTTCCTATTCCCTCACCTGGGTGTCTGAGCCAAGAGAATTACAGGTAACAGGTAGCATGATATTCCATGGAGGCAGAGCCACACTCCACCTTGCGACGACTTAGGCTGCAAACTGCTGCTAGTGCCAGTGCTGGTGGTGGTGCCTCATGTACTGTGTGCAGGGTCCAGGATGTCACCTGCAGCCTCAGGTGGCTGTCCACTGGGGATGCTGCTGATGTCCGCTGTAGTGGCACTGGCTGGGCACATCGCGGAGGAGGTGGCTGTGGCGGTGTCTGCGGCAGAGATGCTGGTGGTGCTGCCCGTGGTGCAGGTGTCTGTAGTAGTGGAGGTAGACACCAGGCCGTCTCCTGCAGCCTCGGATGGCTGCCTACTGGGAAGGATGCTGGTGACTGTAGTTGTGGCAGCTGCCAAGCAGGTGGCGATGCAGATGGCAGTGCAGGTGGCGGTGCAGGTGGCGGTTGTTGCGGCGGTACAGATTGCTGGCCTGTCATGAGCAATGGGGGTCACCAGTCCCTCACACGGAGGCTCCATGCCCAGAGGTGACTTTCCTTTGCTTTTGTGTCCCTTCCCCACTTTGGTAGTCACTGCTGGGACCTTGGCAATGTCCTCTTTGGTTCTGGATGAGGCCTTGTTGGGTGGGTGGTGCGGCTTTTCTCTCCTGCATGCTGGCCCCTTCTTTACCTTGGCAGGTGGCGGAATCAGGTGGTCCTTGGCTTCAGTAGGTGGCACACTGCCAACCCTGATGGGTGCCCCCTTTGATCCTCTTGGACTTGCAGGGACCACAGTGGATGACGATTTTGTGGCTGAGGTGCTGGTCTGGGCTCTAGACATCCTAGCCTTAAGGGAAGGACTGGGCGAGGTGTAGAGAAGAGGTCAATGTTAGCCAGGAAAAGTTTTTTAGACACACTGGGATGGGAAGATGGAGGGGGTTTGGCAGGGGAGCAAGAGGTAGTGGTTGTAGGAGGTGTATGTCTGCTGAGTTTGGGTGAAGGTGCATGGGTTGGAGGCTGTTGAGAGGTGGATGGCTGTTGAGTGGGTGTGTGCCAGCGTTTGTGTACTTTGGGAGGAGGGCTCACAGATACACTGGGAGAGGACACAAGGGATGTGTGAGTGGTAGTGGGGGTGGTTATTGTACGTGAGCGGTGTGTAGTGATAGGCGTGCTGGTGATGGAGGAATTGGATGCGGATGTAGTGCATGCAGGTGTGAATGGAGACGAGACTGGGAGGGAGGTGGAGGACGTGGAGGAGGGGGACACAGTGGAGGCAGTGGATGTTGGTGTGCCTGCATGGGTATGGTGCTTGCGTGAGTGCCTGTGGGATGTGTGGTGCTTATGTTTTCCTGAGCCACTGTTGTGTGTTGATGTGTGTGCATGCTGGTCTGATGGTATGCTTGGGATAGGCTGAGGTACAGGGGATTGGGTCTGGGTAGTGGAAGTTGGAGGGCGGAGGCTGGACACAGGGACAATGGCTGCCATCAGTGCTGAGGCCAGAACCTGAAATGCTCTCTGTTGGGCCGCCACGCCATAGTGAATGCCCTCCAGGTATGCATTTGTTTGTTGCAAATGCCTTTCAACACCCTGGATGGCATTAAGAATGGTTGACTGCCCAACAGTGAGGGATCTCAGGAGGTCAAAATCCTCCTCAATGAGGGCAGCAAGGCTGACTGGGGCAGGGCCTGGGGTGCCTGGGGTGAAGGAGATGCCCACCCTCCTGGGTGTGCAGGCACGGGAAACACGCTGAGGGGCTGCTGGGAGGGCGGTGTTGGTGGGGGGGTGGCGGCTGTACTTGTTGTTGCTGTGGGCACCTCAAGGGAGCTCCCATCAGAGGAGGAGTCGCTGTCGCTGGTGTCCCCTCCTGTCTCCGTCGTAGAGCTCCCCTCGCCCTCCTCCCACTGGTGCCTTCAGACTCCATACATTCACCCTCCTGGGCCATGTGGTATGCATCTCCCTCCATCTGCGGTGCCTCTGCTCCTCCGCCAGATGATGCTAATGCACACAAGGACAGGGAGATAAAACAAAAAGGGGTGAAAGACAGAGGAGACACATGGTCAATACCAGCAACACCACTACCGTTGGCGGACACAACACACAGGGAGCATCCCTATGCACTAGGCCATGCACTAGCAGTTAGTAGGAAAAACACCTGCCCATGGGGGACTATGCGTAACACCATTTGCTGCACACCTGGAACCCACAGGAGCCTAACTAGTTGTAGATGGCCACTACCACTATTGGGTTAGGAGTGCCACAGAGCCTGCCTAACAAGGGACCTACCCTACCATGTTTGCCCTGGCCTAGGGGAACCCACAGCCCACATCCCCCACCCAGACACCTCATAAAACATGCAGAGTCATCTGAATGAGACTGTACCCACCCCCTTGTGGCTGCTTTGATGCCCTCAAGTGCCCATCCAACTCCGGATATGCCACCACCAGGATCCGGAACATCAGGGGGGTCATGGTGTGACGGGTACCCCTTCCACGTTGGGGGGCCATCCCCAGCTGGGCCTCCTCCGTCTTCTTGCTCCGGCGGCGCAGGTCCTCCCACCTCTTGCGGCAGTGGGTGCTCCGTCTATGATAGACCCCCGTGGTCCGCATTTCCTTGGCGATGGCACGCCAAATACCCTTCTTCTGGTGAGCGCTGACCTAGAGGAAAGGTACAATGTGAAAGAAATTACTCCCCTGTCCGGTTCGTCATAGTTTTTGCCCACCACTTCCCACCCATGCCCTGACACACATACACTCACCATCCTCACATGCAGGCCTCAGGCCCCACCCCCACATGTATCTTCCATCCACACCACTCCATACATTCATGTCCCACGCATCATGCTCACAGTTTACTCACCTGTTTGTCTGCAGGACCGTAGAGTAGCGTGTACTGGGGAGAACCCCATCCACTAGTCTCTCCAACTCCTACGAAGTGAAGGCAGGGGCCCTTTCCCCAGACACTCGAGCCATTGTTGCTTCCAGACACAGGTCACAGCAGCACTTGCAGTGTAGGTCCTCTCCTGTTGAAGGTCAGGTATCAAGTGAGGGAACAGATATAAAATGGCAGTCACATCCACGACAGTGCATAACGTCACCGCCATCGTACATCGTCTTTGGCTCCTGGAACCTATAGGGCCCAATGATAACCAATGCTGAATTGCGCGGTGGTCTTCGAACGCCTACCGCAATGCTGCACAACGTCAGCCCAGTTACCTCATTTCCCTTTGTCCCTCCTTACAGGTCAGGCAGCCGCCATTTCAGGGTGGCACATGGCAGGCCACATAACTGCGTCACAGCACATTTGAGCAGAAATACGGACAGACAATGCCACACAGAGATTTACTCACATTACTGCAAAAACAGTTGTGCAACCTATGTGGTACATGAACCTCTGCTCATCATTCTCCTCCATAGGGCACATCTGCTGGGGCAGATGATGAGATGGCATAATCCTCCGGTGTACAGACCCCTGGTGGACCTGTCGACAATGGAAGAGAGACACATACTTATCACCTACAGACTTGATTGTGCCACAATCCATGAACTGTGTGCCCAATTGGTGCCAGACCTAATGTCAGCTATCCGCCATCCCACAGGTATCCCCCCTCTAGTGCAGGTCCTGTCAGTTTTCCATTTCCTGGCAAGTGGTTCCTTACAAACTACAGTGGCCATGGCATAAGGGATGTCTCAACCAATGTTCTCTAACGTGTTGTCCAGAGTGTTATCTGCCCTGCTGAAACACATGCACAGCTACATCGTTTTCCACCAGGTGGAGGATTTGGCCACAGTGAAACCTGACTTCTATGCATTGGGACATATCCACAACATCATTGGTGCCATTGATGGCACACATGTGGCATTTGTTCCCTCCACCCCCCGCAGGAATGAACAGGTGTACAGAAATCGTAAAAGCTACCATTCAATGAAGAGAGTACATGTAGGAGGCTGGACTGGCTTGTAGTGAGTACCAAGGGGTACTTGCACCTTGCACCAGGCCCAGTTATCCCTTATTAGTGTATAGGGTGTCTAGCAGCATAGGCTGATAGATAATGGTAGCTTAGCAGAGCAGCTTAGGCTGAACTAGGAGACGAGTGAAGCTCCTACAGTACCACAAGTGTCACTTGCACAATATCATAAGAAAACACAATACACAGTTATACTAAAAATAAAGGTACTTTATTTTTATGACAATATGCCAAAGTATCTCAGAGTGTACCCTCAGAGTGAGGATAGCAAATATACACAAGTTATATGTACCCAATACCAAAAATATGCAGTATAGTCTTAGAAAACAGTGCAAACAAGGTATAGTTACAATAGGATGCAATGGGGACACATAGGGATAGGGGCAACACAAACCATATACTCCAAAAGTGGAATGCGAACCACGAATGGACCCCAAACCTATGTGACCTTGTAGAGGGTCGCTGGGACTATTAGAAAATAGTGAGAGTTAGAACAATAGCCCTCCCCAAGACCCTGAAAAGTGAGTGCAAAGTGCACTGAAGTTCCCCAAAGGACAAAGAAGTCGTGATAGGGAAATAATGCAGGAAAGACACAAACCAGCAATGCAACAACAATGGATTTCCAATCTAGGGTACCTGTGGAACAAGGGGACCAAGTCCAAAAGTCACAAGTAAGTCGGAGATGGGCAGTTGCCCAGGAAATGCCAGCTGTGGGTGCAAAGAAGCTTCTACTGTACAGAAGACGCTGAGGTTTCTGCAGGAACGCAAAGGGCTAGAGACTTCCCCTTTGGAGGACAGATCCCTCTCGCCTTGGAGAGTCGTGCAAGAGTGTTTTCCCACCAAAAGACCGCCAACAAGCCTTACTAGCTGCAAATCGTGCGGTAAGCGTTTTTGGATGATGCTATGGCCCAGGAGGGACCAGGATGTCGCAAATTGCGTCAGGAGAGAGAGGGGACGTCGAGCAAGACAAGGAGCCCTCTCAGCAGCAGGTAGCACCCGGAGAAGTGCCAGAGACAGGCACTACGAGGAAGCGTGAAACGGTGCTCACCCGAAGTTACACAAAGGAGTCGCCGGAGACCAACTTAGAAAGTCGTGCAATGCAGGTTAGAGTGCCGTGGACCCAGGCTTGGCTGTGCACAAAGGATTTCTGCCGGAAGTGCACGGAAGCCGGAGTAGTTGCAAAAGACGCGGTTTCCAACAATGCAGTCTGGCGTGGGGAGGCAAGGACTTACCTCCACCAAACTTGGACTGAAGAGTCACTGGACTGTGGGATGCACTTGGACAGAGTTGCTGGATTCAAGGGACTTCGCTCGTCATGCTGAGAGGAGACCCAAGGGACCGGTAATGCAGCTTTTTGGTGCCTGCGGTTGCAGGGGGAAGATTCCGTCGACCCACTGGAGATTTCTTCGGAGCTTCTAGTGCAGAGAGGAGGCAGACTACCCCCACAGCATGCACCACCAGGAAAACAGTCGAGAAGGCGGCAGGATCAGCGTTACAGAGTTGCAGTAGTCGTCTTTGCTACTATGTTGCAGTTTTGCAGGCTTCCAGCGCGGTCAGCTGTCGATTCCTTGGCAGAAGGTGAAGAGAGAGATGCAGAGGAACTCTGATGAGCTCTTGCATTCGTTATCTAAAGTTTCCCCAGAGACAGAGACCCTAAATAGCCAGAAAAGAGGGTTTGGCTACTTAGGAGAGAGGATAGGCTAGCAACACCTGAAGGAGCATATCAGGAGGAGTCTCTGACGTCACCTGGTGGCACTGGCCACTTAGAGCAGTCCAGTGTGCCAGCAGCACCTCTGTTTCCAAGATGGCAAAGGTCTGGAGCACACTGGAGGAGCTCTGGACACCTCCCAGGGGAGGTGCAGGTCAGGGGAGTGGTCACTCCCCTTTCCTTTGTTCAGTTTCGCGCCAGAGCAGGGCTAAGGGGTCCCCTGAACCGGTGTAGACTGGCTTATGCAGAATTGGGCACATCTGTGCCCATGAAAGCATTTCCAGAGGCTGGGGGAGGCTACTCCTCCCCTGCCTTCACACCATTTTCCAAAGGGAGAGGGTGTAACACCCTCTCTCAGAGGAAGTCCTTTGTTCTGCCATCCTGGGACAAGCCTGGCTTGACCCCAGGAGGGCAGAAACCTGTCTGAGGGGTTGGCAGCAGCAGCAGCTGCAGTGAAACCCCAGGAAAGGCAGTTTGGCAGTACCAGGGTCTGTGCTACAGACCACTGGGATCATGGGATTGTGCCAACTATGCCAGGATGGCATAAAGGGGGCAATTCCATGATCATATACATGTTACATTGCCATATTTGGAGTTACCATTGTGAAGCTACATATAGGTAGTGACCTATATGTAGTGCACGCGTGTAATGGTGTCCCCGCACTCCTAAAGTCCGGGGAATTGGCCCTGAACAATGTGGGGGCACCTTGGCTAGTGACAGGGTGCCCTCACACTAAGTAACTTTGCACCTAACCTTTACCAGGTAAAGGTTAGACATATAGGTGACTTATAAGTTACTTAAGTGCAGTGTAAAATGGCTGTGAAATAACGTGGACGTTATTTCACTCAGGCTGCAGTGGCAGGCCTGTGTAAGAATTGTCAGAGCTCCCTATGGGTGGCAAAATAAATGCTGCAGCCTATAGGGATCTCCTGGAACCCCAATACCCTGGGTACCTCAGTACCATATAATAGGGAATTATAAGGGTGTTCCAGTAAGCCAATGTAAATTGGTAAAATTGGTCACTAGCCTGTTAGTGACAATTTGAAAGAAATGAGAGAGCATAATCACTGAGGTTCTGATTAGCAGAGCCTCAGTGAGACCGTTAGTCACTACACAGGTAACACATTCAGGCACACTTATGAGCTCTGGGGCCCTGGAGAACAGGGTCCCAGTGACACATACAACTAAAACAACATATAAACAGTGCAAAATGGGGGTAACATGCCAGGCAAGATGGTTACTTTCCTACAGTACATCTCTCATGTGAATGCCAAGTATCCTGGCTCTGTGCATGACGCTTAAATTTTGAGGAATAGCAGCATCCCTTATGTGATGGGCCAACTCCAGAGGCACTGTGTGTGGCTAATAGGTGAGCCCAAGGTCCACACACAGTATGAATAGGTGTCTGGGTATGGGGTAGTCCCTAAGGGTTGGTGTATGTCTAACAGATATCCCTCAACATTTGCAGGTGACTCTGGTTACCCCAGCCTCTCATGGCTACTGACCCCAGTGAGGAATGCCAGGACAAGGGCAGAGGAACGCTACAATGGGGCACATTTGTGAACTAGGTGCATTATTGAGTGGACTTTCGGCCTCCTGAAGGCCACATTCCGGTGCCTCCATCTAACTGCTAGCTCCCTATACTACTCACCGAAGAAGGTGTGCCGGATCATCACGGCATGCTGTATGCTGCACAACCTGACTTTGCAACGCCAGGTGCCTTTTCTGCAGGAGGATGGCCCTGATGTTGGTCTTGTGACAGCTGTGGAGCCTGTGGACAGTGAGGAAGAGGAGGCAGAGGAAGAAAATATTGACAACCGAAACAACATCATCATGCAGTACTTCCAGTGAGACACAGGTTAGAGACTGGCACTGCTCATCTCATATCTGACTGCTGTAGGACATTGTATAAGTCAGCATTTTAACCTCTGTGTATGGACCCTGACAGTTCACTTTGGCTTTCCTTTTCACAGATCTTGGTATCTCATGCTGCCTTCTGCTATGTTTACTGCTGCCCAACAACTGTCATACTTTGGTATGTGCAAATGAACATTTACATTGATATTTGTTGAAGAAGTTGTAATAATACATTTGTGAAAGTACAGACTGACCATGGTAGAGTCCAGTCTCTTGGTCTCACGGGTGCATTGTCCAATGGGGCATAGGAAGTGGAGCAATGGCAGTTCAAGGTGGTCAGGGTGACATAGTGGGACAGAAGGGTGACAATCAGAAAGGTTTATTTCCTGGCAGGGGACTTGGCAATGTTCTATGTTTTGTGCCTGGATCGCAGGGACCGTTTGTGGGGTGGTTCTCCTTCTGCAGGGAGTGGGGTGCTGGTGGCCTGTTGGTCCTGTGGCGGGACTTCCTGTCCACTAGCGCCGGCAGACGTGGAAGGCTGTTCATCGTTCGGGCTGGTGTCAGGGGCCCGGTGGTATGCCACTGTTTACCTCATGGTGTTGGCTATGTCTGCCAGCACCCCTGCAATGGTGATCAGGGTGGTGTTGATGGACTTCAAGTCCTCCCTGATCCCCAGGTGCTGTTCCTCCTTCAGCCACTGGGTTTCCTTAAACTTGGCGAGTACTGTGCCCATGGTCTCCTGGGAATGGTGGTATGCTCCCATGATGTTTCAGAGTACCTCGTGGAGAGTGGGTTTCCTGGGCCTGTCCACCCCCT
Organism: Pleurodeles waltl; assembly: GCF_031143425.1. Classification (NCBI taxonomy): domain Eukaryota; kingdom Metazoa; phylum Chordata; class Amphibia; order Caudata; family Salamandridae; genus Pleurodeles; species Pleurodeles waltl. The sequence continues at coordinate 1,174,679,335 of NC_090439.1, forward strand.
GTCACACAGCAGTCCTCCCAGCTTCCCTGTTATCCTGTGCCTCTGTCACCTGAACCGTGTGCCCACTGCCACTGACCCAAGGTCCCTGATCGTCTTGTGTCTGTGGGGTTGCCTGGGGTCCCTGTAGTGGTGGACACACTGTTGATTGACGTGTCCTGGGGACAGTGGCATGGGCCCGCTGGGTGGGTGCTGCGGTGGTGTTTCCTGAGGGGGGAGGTTCAGTGGTGCTTTTGGACTGTGGCAGGGGAACCGACTGTCCAGAGGTCCCTGATGGGCCGGGCTGGTCATCTTGATCCAGGCGTGCAGAGCTGCTGCCGTCATTGTGGGCCTCTTCTGTGGGGGACTGGATATGGCTGGCACCTCCTGTCCGGTGACTTTGTGTAGGGGTCCTGTTGGGGTGTAAATGCATTGTTATTGTATCTATGTGTGCCATCTTGTGCAATGGGTGTGTTTCCTTCTACTACTGTGCTTGCAATATCGCCTTGGCCCTTGTGTGAGTGGTGATTGTGTGGCCTGGGTGAGTCTCTCCCTTGGACATGCTTTGGTGATGGGTATTCATGCAAGTCTGTGATGGGTGTCCATGCATTGTTGTCACATGCAGGACTTGGTATTGGGATGTGTGGGTTGTGATAGTGGGGTATATGTGAGGTGTTGGGGCGATCGGTGTGAGGGAAGGGGTTGGGGTTTGTGATGGCATGCAGGTACGGTGGGGGGGATATAATAGTAAAGATTTGACTTACAAGAGTCCAGTCCTCCTGCTACTCCTGAGAGGCCCTCAGGATGCATTATTGCCAAGACTACCTCCCATGTTGTTAGTTGTGGGGGAGGAGGTAGGGGTCCACCGCCAGTCCTCTGTACGGCTACCTGGTGTCACGATACCACAGAATGTACCTTCCCCCGTAGGTCGTTCCACCTCTTCCTGATGTCATCCCGTGTTCTTGGATGCTGTCCCACTGCGTTGATCCTGTCGACAATTCTACGCCATATCTCCATCTTCCTTGCAATGGATGTCTGCTGCACCTGGGATCCGAATAGCTGTGGCTCTACCTGGATGATTTCCTCCACCATGACCCTGAGCTCCTCCTCTGAAAACCTGGGGTGTCTTTGAGGTGCCATGATGTGGTGGGGGTGATGTGTGAGGTGATGGTTAATGTGATGTGTGGGGTGATGTGTTGGGGTGTGTGGTGTTTTGTGCGTGGATGGTGTATGAGTGATGGTGTTGTGTTCCTCTGGATACTGGTGTTGTCTTAGCTTTCTGTCTCTCTGCTTCTTCCAAAAATGTCGTTATAAGGGGTTGTGGGTAATGTGGGTGTGTGTTTTGTAGTGGTGTGAGTGTGTGGTGTGTGTATGTGTATCAAGTGTATGTATTTTGAATTGTCCAATGTGGTTGTGTTTTGTAAGTGTGTGTGTATTTTGAGCGCAGCAGTGTGTACCGCCAATGGTTTACCGCGGTTGAAAGACCACCGTGTAGATTCGTGGGTCGTGATAGTGTGGGCATATTCCTGTTTGCGTAACGGTGTGGGTATTGCTATTGCCAGTTTATCACTGACCTTTGGTGTGGTGGAGTTGTCTGGGTGTCTGTATTGTGGAGGATTTCTATGTGTGGGTCATAATACCCGTAGCGGATTTCCACCGCGGACATGGTATGTTGGCGGCCGTCAGTACGGCGGTCAGCGGACTTTACCGTCAGGGTTGTAATGAGGGCCAATATGTTACTTCTGTACCATGGGACATGAACAAACTGACCCCCTGGAATCTCTCTCAACAGAAGCATTTTAACAGATCCCCCTTGCTCAGCTCCCTCTGCTTCTTCTTGGGAATCTCATTTTCGTTTCATTTTTTTCCTCGCCCATCTGCCTTCCCACTCCTCTAATGCTCACCAGATTTGCACCTTCTGCAGCAAGTCCCTCAAATGTGCTTTCATTCCAGCTGATCTCATGTGTTCAAAATCCTTTGCCTCGAAATCTAATCTGTAACTCAAATGCTTCATTGTTTTAAGATCAATGTCATGCTTCTCTGCTACTTCCAATAATTGCTGGTGTATTTTCCTTACCTCTTTTGTGATCCTTGGACATAAATACCTCAGCTATTCTTCAGTGTAGGATTCTAACCTATTCAATCCCATTGTTCCCTCGACTAACTCATTTGCCTCGATATTTAATCCCACTCGGTTCAGCTGATATTCCCCTTTTGATGCACCTTACAAAGAATTTGAACTATTCAGTCAACTAGTTAACTGCTGAGCTGTTAACACTTGTAATGAGATATTACTCGCATTCGAGACTGGCAGCTGCTGTGCCACTGTACCCAAGGCTTGCAGTGTCAGGAGTCTCAAGCTCTGATTTGCATTAGAGATGCTTGACGCATCCAGCAATGTTACAAGAGGACTAAAACCCATAGGAGATCCAAGCTCACCAGGACCCTGTCCTGCAGATGATGTTGATTGTATTGAATCTCCCGCTCCCCTTCTCACCAAACTCGGTGACATCTCAGTCTGTTCCCCTGCTTCCATTTTCTGCTGGGCATATAAAGGTACCGCAGGACCAAAAGTAATTGGTAGCAATATTGGATCTGGAGCTGCCCCAGCACCTGCACCTTGTGTGAGTGGTACTGCCATTGCCTGATTCATAACTGGTGTGAGATCCACCGAAGTCCTTGTCAATGGGGTAAACGTCATCATACCCTTGCGTCTGTGCTGGGGGTAATAACATTGGTGTCAGGTCTGTCTAAACCAACATTGGCTTCGGGAAGCACCTGCTCCCTCAGCACTATGATATTTGAAACAGTCTCAAGAACTGGCACATCTGGAAAAACTCTCGGTACTGAAGGTGTATGTACCTGTGCCTGAGCTACAGAACTGTCCTCCTTCTGCTCGTACAGCTCCTGCGGCTCCCTGGGATGTTCCAGGAGTAGCAGCAGGGGCTGTAGCACTAGTTCCTGGACCCCCTGCATAGGTCGTCATAGGTGGAGGTCTATCTCTCAGCAACTCCGTAATGAGATCCTCAACATCAGAATCATCATCATCCACATAAGACTTCTTCCTTTTCTTTTTATCCTCACTCTCGTCTTCCTTGGCTCTATCCCCTTTATCTGAGTCATCACCCTCTGTGATTGCTGGAAACATCTTAATCTCTTTCATAGTCACCATCCTTCATCTCTTCTGCTCCCAATCCCATCTAGCTTCCGCTAGTGACCTTTCTACCTTCTTCATCCTTCTATTGAACTTCAGCTCTTGCTGCTGTATGGCCACTAGCTCCCAAACTGCTAAAGCCTCAAACTGTGCCAGTCTCGGTAAAGGCTTCATGTCATACAATGATAATTGCAACTGGTCCAAAATTCTCAAGTTAAATGTTCCATGCTCCAGGAAAGCTAATGTCCCTTGATTCTTGGTCAATTTACTCCATTGTTTCAACCAAAGACACAAAGCTATGCCTTTCTCTGTCATCACAAGATGCACCGGAGTATCCTCCGGGGGGGGTTGGCTCCCCCGCTGACGATTTAATGTAAGAATCGCCTCTCATCGCACTCTTAAATGCCTTGAAAAACTTCATTTTACCTGTTGTTTTTGTGTAGTACTAATTCAATAAATGAAATTACTTTTACTCCCGAGATTCCCTTCACCCGTTTGCTCAACCAATTGCCTCTTACGGACGACTGCCAATCCGGTCGTGGCTCTTCTCACTAACTGACCTATCCCATTGCGGCACACACCAATGTCACACTGACACACAGCGGCTGACAAAGTCTTGCAGCTTGTCCTCCTCACCTCGATCTCACTCAACTAATGCAATTTGTTGCTTGCGCCTTCACCAAATTATACTTAAAACAAACCTGCTGGTTTACTACAGGAAGGGACACAATCACTTCAGGGACCTTACAGATTTTCACTAATGGCTGTGGTGTGACTCCCTGTCCTGGTTCTGGCCAGGAGTCCACTTGGCTCTACCAGCCTGCCCCGCGCCCCTGATCCATCCGACTGCCGCCTGGACAGCAGTTCGAGGCCCTCCTCCACCCGCAGGCACCCGCCTGCGCCTCATCCCTGGTGCCTAGTGGTAGGCATCTTCGGTTTTCCATGTAAGTAATCCTTTTGTGCTTTTGTATTTTTGTATTCTGTATATGCCATTTATGTTTTTGTGTATTCTGTATATGCCGTTTCTTCTGCCATCTCTGCATAGCCTTCTATTCCTCTTGTGATACTCGGCAGTGTGCTTTTCTGACCCCCTGCCCCCTGTTGTTAGCTTAGCTCTCGCTTCGCTCTCTCTCTCTCCCACCCGTTTTCCTCAACACCGGCTCCGGCCGGTCTCTGTTTCCCCTGCCGCTGCCTCCCCTGCAGCCCTTCCCGCTGTGCACACCCATTGGCCCTCCCTCCTCCCAGCAAGGAGTCCACTTGGCTCCACCAGCCTGCCCCTGTGCCCCTGATCCGTCCGAGTGCTGCCTGGACAGCAGTTCGAGGCCCTCCTCCACCCGCAGGCACCTTCCTGCGCCTCATCCCTGGTGCCTAGTGGTAGGCATCTCTGGTTTACTGTGTAAGTAATCCTTTTGTGCTTTTGTATTTTTGTATTCTGTATATGCCATTTATGTTTTTGTGTATTCTGTATATGTCGTTTTCTTCTGCCATCTCTGCATAGCCTCCTCTTGTGATCCTCTGCACTGCGCTTTTCTGCCCCCCAGCCCTCCTCTGTTCTTAGATCTCGCTTCGCTCTCTCTCTCCCGCCCGTTTTCCTCAACACCGGCTCCTGCCGGTCTCTGTTTCCCCTGCTGCTGCCTCCCCTGCGGCCCGGACCCCCATGGTCCTCCCTCCCTCCTCCCAGCTGCTCCACCCTCCCACCCCACCCTCTTAATGGCGGCCGCTGTGCGGAGCCCAGTGTGACTCCCTGACCTGGTTCTGGCCAGGTGTCCGCTTGGCACCACCAGCCTGCCCCGTGCCCCTGATCCATCCGACTGCTGCCTGGACAGCAGTTCGAGGCCCTCCTCCACCCGCAGACACCTGCCTGTGCCTCATCCCTGGTGCCTAGTGGTAGACATCTCCGGTTTACCATCTAAGTGATCCTTTTGTGCTTTGGTATTTTTGTATTCTGTATATGCTATTTATGTTTTTGTGTATATGCTATTTATGCACTGCGCTTTTCTGCCCCCCTGCCCCTGCTGTTCTTAGCTCTCGCTTCACTCTCTCTCTCTCGCCCATCTTCCTCAACACTGGCTCCGGCCGGTCTCTGTTTCCCCTGCCGCTGCCTCCCCTGCAGCCCCGCCCCGTGCGCCCCCATTGGCCCTCCCTCCCTCCTCCCAGCTGCTCCACCCTCCCACCCCACCCTCCTAATGGCGGGCGCTGTGCGGACGCGTGGAGCGGGCGCGCCGCTGGTGCGCCTATTGGTGCGCCAAAGGCAGGCCCGTCCCCGCCTGGACAGCGCCCTGCGCCAGTCCCCCTGGTCCCCACAGCCAAGACCCCCCAGAGAACACTACTCCACAAAGACACTCCACTCCCTCAACACAGGACCACACCCTGCCTGCACCCAAACCAACCCCACACCCACACACAGGGACCCTTCTCCTGCTGTGCCTGCTGATTCTCCTGCTCCACCTCCCACACCTCTAGCACCCACACACCCCACACCAACCCCAGTGACCCCCACACCAAACCCCACAACCTCAATGCAACAAACTCCCGCACAGCCCCGCACACCCCAACAGGCCCCACAACAAAAAACCCCACAACCTGAACACACTCCACGACAACACCACCACAACCCATAGCAACACCAGAAGCCCTTACACCAACACCATCGCACAACACAACAACAACACCCCCCACAACCATCTCAACTGCTTACTCCTAAACACCCGCTCCCTACACAAACATGCCATAGAACTCTGGGACCTCATCACATCACACTCAGCTGACATCATCTTCCTCACGAAAACCTGAATGAAACACTCATCTGCGCCTGACATAGCCACAGCCACCTCCGATGGGTACAAAGACCGCCTAAACAAACCAGGAGGTGGCATCGCCATCCTGCACAAAGACACCATTAAGGTCACCACCAACACACACAACACCCTCGACAGTGCAGAACACATGCACTTCCTAATCCACATAAACAACAAGGTACACTCATATACAGACCCCCAGGGCCACACACCCCCTTCTGTGACACCATCGCTAACACCATCAGCCCTCACACCCTCACCTCCACAGACTACATCCTCCTCAGTGATTTCAACTTTCACTTGGAGAACCCTCAAGACCACAACCCCTCATCCCTCCTAGACAACCTCACCAACCTCGGACTCAAACAACTGGTCACAGCACCCACCCACTCAGCAGGACACACACTAGACACAATCTTCACTTCGAGCCAACACATAACCTACTCCTACACCACCAAACTCCACTGGACCGACCACCACTGCGTCCACTTCTCCTTCGCCAAACCCCCCACACACCACCACCAACACACCACGCCCTACTGCATGTGGGACAAGATCCCCACAGAACACCTGAACTCCCAACTGGCGCAGAACCCCCCCTCCCACACCAACGACCCCAACACTACTGCCCACAACCTCGCAAAATTGATCACCACCTGCTCAGACTCACTCGCCCCCTCATAAAAAGCATCACCACCCGCAACATCAAGAACGCCCCATGGTTCACCACTGAACTCCGAGACTCCAAGCGCAAATGCCGCAAAGCAGAAAAAGCCTGGCGACGGGAACACTCAACCACCAACTTCTCCACCCTCAAAACCTCCATTTGCAATCACCACCAACCCATACGCACCACCAAAAGAGCATACTACAAGGAACGCATAGACAGTAACTCCCAGAACAGCAAAGAACTCTTTACCATCATCAAAGAGCTCTCCAAACCCAAAGCCAGCAACATAGACCCCACACACACACAACTCCTCTGCGACTCCCTCTCAAACCACTTCCACCCCAAAATCCTAGCCATACACAATAGTTTCATACCACACACACCCACCACACCCCCCCCACCTGTCCAACACAGACCCCCCTCACACCCCCAACCTACTAACCACCTGGGCCCATCCACTGATGAAGAAACTGAAAAAACAATGAATTCCATCCGCTCTGGATCCCCCTCTGCCCCCTGCCCCCATTGCATCTACAACAAAGCCAGCCCAACCATCGCCCCCAAGCTTCGCAACATAATCAACACCTCATTCGACACCGCCACCTTCCCAGGCCTCTGGAAGCACGCAGAAATCGCTGCACTCCTAAAAATGCCCAAAGCTGACCCGGACGACCTCTCCAACTACTGCCCCATCTCTCTCCTCCCTTTCCCCGCCAAGGTCGCTGAAAAACTAGTAAACACCCGCCTATCCCACCTCCTTGAGTAAAACAACACACTCAGCCCCTTCCGCAAGAACCACAGCACGGAAACCACACTCATTGCATGTACTGACGACATCAGAACCAGAGTCGACAAGGGTGAAACCGCCGCACTCATCCTCCTGGACCTCTCCGCGGCCTTTGACACTGTCTGCCACAATACACTCCACACACACCTCCACAACACAGGGATTCGACACAAAGCCCAAGACTGGCTCACCTTCTTTCTCACCGATAGAACCCAAAATCCACCTCCCTCACCTCCACTCCACTGCCACCAAAATCATCTGCGGAGTCCCCCAAGGGTCCTCCCTCAGCCCCACCCTTTTCAACATTTACATGACCCCACTCGCCAACATCCTCCGACCACACGGAATCACCATCTTCTCCTACACGGCCGACACCCAACTCATCATCTCCCTCACCCGCAACCCTACTACCACCAAAACCAACCTCCACACTGCACTCCTTGACACCGCCACTTGGATGACAGCTAACCACCTCAAGCTCAACTCCAACAAAACCGAAATAATCATTTTTGGCCCCAACAAAACCATATGTGACGACTCCTGGTGGCCCACCACCCTAGGCCACGCACCTACCCCCGCAAACCACGCATGCAACCTTGGCATCATCCTGGACCCCTCCCTCTCCGTGACCCAGCAAATCAACGCCGTCACCTCCTCCTGTTTCAACACACTCCGCACACTGAAAAAAACCTTCAAATGGATTCCCATAGAGACCAGAAAGACCATCACCCACGCACTCATCAGCAGCAGGCTAGACTACGGAAACGCCCTCTACGCCGGCACCACACTCAAACTCCAACGCAAACTCCAGTGAATCCAGAACACAGCTGCACGCCTCATCCTGAACCTCCCTCGCCATGAGCACATCCCATCACATCTCAAATCCCTTCACTTGCTCCCCATCGACAAGAGGATCACCTTCAAAATTCTCATCCACGCGCACAAATCCCTCCGCAATACCGGCCCAACCTACCTCAACGAAAGAGTGAACTTCCACACTCCCAACCGCCACTTCCGATCTGCCGAGCTCGCACTTGCCACAGTCCCCTGCATCCAACACACCACCACAGGAGGCAGATCCTTCTCCTACCTCGCCCCAAGGCCTGGAACTCCCCCCCCACCAACCTCCGCAAGACCCAAGACCTCCTGCTTTTCACAAAGAACCTCAAAACATGGCTGTTCGAAGAGTGACCCCCCCTTGTCCCCGCAGCGCCTTGAGACCCTCACGGGTGAGTAGCGCGCTCTATAAATTTATTTGATTTGATTTGATTTGAATGGCTCTTTCTGGGTCTTTAGCTATTCCTCTTTCTCAGTTCCCCACATTCACATGGAAAATTGGACCCACAAACTTTACTCTCAACTGATCAATGGGTCTGTCCTGGTGCACATAAGACTCACCAAATCTCAGTCAAAGCTTCTTTTACTCGTCTAACATTAACTCTAACTTGTTGACCACACCCGATCAACCTACTAAACCAGACAGATTACAACATATAACCAAGTGTCTCCGACACTTGTCAATATACTCCGGAGTCTTAGACCACGCAGGGTCCGTACATCACCAACAACCAAGTGGACAATTTTTAAGCACAAAGCGCCACACACACATGAAGTTCGACGACTTCCCTACTCTCACACTTTGGAGTACGCACACTCCTGTTAGCCCTTAACTGGAGCACGCAGACTCCCTACTTTTACCTCACATACATCACAATTCACCTGCGATTTGCTTAAGCCTGTGCCAGCGCAACCTACTAATCTCATACTATCTCAAAATACGCAGAGAATATACTCAATCTTACCAACAGGATCCAGGATCTGGGAAAGTCATTTCTGGGTTTAAGGGGACATCATCTTTACTACCATTGCCATGTCAGAAAAACAAAATTCAAATCTCATACAAAGTTCAAACAACTGTACCTAAATTATACTACTACCATAACCACTAGTCACTACTTAACTAGTTCCCCAAGGAAACTAACCATCAAGCTGCTACCAGAAACTGGTAGCGCGCCTAGTCCTTAGTAAGTAAACTTACAAGGGGACGCATATAGGTCGATGAACCTTTTGGATTGCATGAAGTATCCTAGTCAAGCGGTAACCAATGGATCATCAATAAACATAATCAACAAGAAACACCAAGGAAAGCCCCATAAGAAAATACCATGACTCTAAAAAAAAAAACTTTTTTATTCCGCATAAGTTACAATTCTAATCAAAAACCTTTATTCGACTTTATTGTTAATCAAACTTTATTAGCATCATAAAGAACTATTCACCATGATTTTTTGCTAAGCAAAATGAGCATCAACAAAAGTCAGCAAATTCTTTAACATTTTGAATAATTCAGCAATGCAAATCCGTTAGTCAACTGTCACCGTTAAGTTACCCTTGTCAGCCTACCTAACTCAAGTTAGCATCAGCATGTGGGTCTGCAAGCGAAAACAATTTTGACAAAAAATCATTAATTTGGAAAAATCTATCTAAAGAGAGAAAAACATTTTAAAATAGTGCAGTTGGTACCTAGAAGAAAAAGCACACGTTAGTCAGTCACATTATTATAGCTACCTATCCAAGATAGATCAGCAACGAGTCAGTCTTCGTCTCCAGGTCATCAGTCATCAGCAAGTATCAGGCTCACAGAGAGTAAGCTAAATTATCAGCACCTTGGACAGCGTCTCCTGACGTCATCAACTTTCACCTCTCCACTCTGCTTTTTCTTCCCTTGTCATGACTTTTTATTAGGGTCTCTCAGTCCGTCCCACAAATTGCTAGTTGGTCAACCTCTTCAGGGGTTCTGTTTCTAACCTATAGTTTTTGTTTACCACTTGTTTGCGTCGATTCAAGCATCAAGTTCCATTAATGTGATTGGTCCTTCTGTCGATGAGAACATCATCCGGCTCTTCAGGTAACAAAATTTTTGCCCACAGTCTTTTAGTCAGTGCCTCTATTGTTCAAGTCCTGGGAAAGTACGTTTAGCCTACTCTATAGATAATTGTATCGATTTGTTCTCATCATCTCCTGTCCTCTGGTACATTTGCAGAAATTTCTAGCAGAGCACGTCTGAACTCTGTGCAGTTCAAGGTCCCTTTCTCCAGTTCCAGCACATCGCATCTTCACATTTAAGGAAGCAAGGCCCAGCGCCGACCAGGCCTCTAGTTCGGCTAAGTTAAGAATATGAAGCATCATAAAACATAGGTTATACATTCAAATATGACATATTAGTACATATTTTTTTATATTTTTCATTATTTTAGCATTGTTAACACACATGGTGACCACACCCCGTGGGCACATTTTACTCATTACACATTATTTTAAATGATTAGTTTCTTTCATCAATATTTCTCATTAGTATGTATACGCAAATCATTAGAAATTTCTCATATTAGCATATCTGCTCCAACAACCTCAGGATACATGACATCCCACTTTCCATTTGCAATATATATGCTCCAGTCGGGGTCTATTCACAATTTTGGGAACAATTTTCTACCCACTTACTTTCCTGCTCATCAGAAAATCTCATCTGAAAATCTCATCTGATCCTGGTCACCTTGTGCCATGTGGTTTTAGTCTTAGTTCTGGTGCTCCAGAGTAGTTAATTGTTGATGTAAGTTCTCAACTTAGATACATAACCAACAAAATGCATAAAACATTCTAAAATGATATCACATCCAGAGGTGGCTCCATCCAGATGTTTTAGACCATACCTTCTACTCCCATGTACATCAATCCAAATCCAGATTAAATTATATTTTTGTTACTCAAAATGTATTTCAGCCTCGGGGTGGGGGGGGGGGGTTGTGGACGGTGCGTGAACAAAACAATAAAAAAAAGGGAGTGCCCTGGCTGGGAGCCTGTGCCTGAAGGCAGTGATAAGGAGCGCGGCACGGGAGTAAAGCAGGTACTTATTTTTTTTATTTTTTTTTATTATTGTTTTGGCAGAGGCACAGAATGGTTAAGCAAGAAAATGTCCACTTTCTAAAAGGGGGATTTTCAAACTTACAGTCAAAAAAACAACTTCAGCAAAAGATGTAGTTTCAAATTGTGAGTTGAGAGAGTCCACACTCCATATTTCTATGTGCTTCCAATGGGAAACTGACTTAAAAGAGTTTCAAGGAAATCTCCATGTTACCCCAAGGGAGAGATAGGCCTTATAATAGTGAAAAACAAAGTTGGCAGTATTTCACTATCAGGACATGTAAAACACATCAGTACATGTCCTACCTTTTAAATACACTCCATCCTGCCCATGAGGCTACCTTGGTAGTACCTTAGGGGTGACTTACATGTAGTAAAAGGGAAGGTTGGCCCTGGCAAGTGGGTACACTTGGCAGGTTGAAATGCCTGTACATACTGCACACAGAGACACTGCAGTGGCAGGTCTGAGACATGTTTACATGGTTACTCATGTGGGTGGCACAAATAGTGCTGCAGGCCCACTAGCAGCATTTCATTTATAGGCCCTAGGCACACATAGTGCACTTTACTAGGGACCAACCATTAAATCGGACATAATCTAACCATTAATCCAATTTAGACAGAGAGCATATGCACTTTATCACTGGTTAGCAGTGCTAAAGTGCCTAGAGTCCTAAAGCCAACAAAAACGGGTCAGAAGAAAAAGGAGGAAGCACAAAGGGCCAGGTCCAAGAGTTATAAATATTTTCATAGATTATCATAGTAGAAAAGGGTTTTATAAAATGAATGCCTGATGGTTGCCAGTCGATGCGCACTGCAGTATGCCTGTTTTGTATATTGTGTCTAGTCATTAGTAAACACTAAGGGCCAGATTTACATAACAAATGGTGCAGAGCGGCGCTGCGTCAACATTTGCAGCGTCACACTGTGCCAAGTTGGAAACGTATGGATGTGCTGTATTTACAAAAGAATTGTGCACCCCTGTTTCCCCCTGAACCAGTGCTAAATTTAGCTGCCTGCGCCAACGCAGGTATCCTTTCACCACAATGCAAGGGTGTCTGCATTGAGGGGATAGATTGTTTATGTGTATAAACAAACTACAGTGGCGATTTGGCACTTCTGTGTGTGTTGCAGATTACAACATCGTCATTTTTGGGTACCTTCCTGCACACAAACAATCATTAATGCCCTTTTGATCATTCTATGTGTGTTGCAGAATGCAAAATAAAAGTATTGCTCTTCATTTTGCAATGCTAACGCCACCCCTGGGTGGCATTAGTTTATGTGCTGCCACAGATTTACACCTTCTAATAAATGTGGGGCAACGTCAAAAGTAATGGGTTTTGCGGTGGAACGTCCACAGCAACACCCATTGCACGCCCCTATGATGCAGAAAACTGCGTCTAAGGGGCCCACATTTATAAGGTGGCATTAGCCACAAAAAGTGACTTAACGCCACCTTGTAAATGTGGTGTACTGCACAGCGCCACTGGAGCATCACTTAAACTGACGATCCGGTGGTGCCAGGGCCTTGTAAATGTGGTGCACTGCACAGCGCCACTGGAGCATCACTTAAAGTGACGATCCGGTGGTGCCAGGGCCTTGTAAATCTGGCCCTAAAGGCCTTATTGGTTCACTGAGAAAAGCTACGTCAGATTCCTTAGGTGTGATCTGTTAATGATGACCAATTATGACAAAGCAGGTAGGCCTTACTTGTTTATTGTGAGAAACGTGTGATATGCAATAGACTATTAAGGGTGGATTGTTGTTACACTGTGCTACATGGAAGCTCACAGATTGCAGTAGTAGGCAAGGGTTATGGTATTGGTGACCCACCCAAACAAACCATGGAGATAGAGGATCTGCTCCTTGCTAATCCTTATTATTCTATTTTAGTAGGGATATTACATTGATTTAATTGTATTTTGGTAATTTTATTGCGGTGTAATTGATGGTTGCTTTGTGGGAAGGCTTATGACCAACACAGTAGTTCTAAGCTGGTGATGGTGAAAAGCCAATATTAAAGGTTTTAGGCCTGAATGTTTATAAAGAAAAGTTACACTAAAGGTAGTAGGTTTGACTTATTGATTGTGAAAAGCATTTATGAGCACATTGTAATTACTGTGAACGTAGGCCTAGAAAGGGGTATTTTGGTACATCATATGTCACAGAAAACCTTTGAAGGGAAGGACGTTGGTGTTAGTTGCTTTCTGTTACAGTCTGCTTCTATCCAGGGCAGTGCAGTGCATGGGGTAAAGGTTCAGTTCACATCAGTAATTGTCTCTCTTGCCCTGTGAACAATGCCATTTTTGTGATCACATGTGTATGTCCACCTGAAAATGAGTGTGCTTCATTGTCAAGCTGGTTGACCAGTCCTTGTGAATTTTCTCCTTTTATGTTTCCGCTTTCATTTCTTTGCTTCTCTATTTCTAATGAAACATATCCATTTTGGGCTAGGCACTATTACTAGTCTGGGTAAAAAGATATATACATAAAAACATGTGCATGGGCTCAAAATACCCCCAGACATCAGTGATGGACGTTCATGTGTTATTCATGTGTTCTCATTAAATGTTATTTGATTTCCTAACTGGTGCATCCCTTAATACACTTTGGGAGGACACCTATTTTTCGATTGAAGGGCTATAAAAAGAGATAACATGCAATGTCCTAGCTTGATTTTTTTATATTCCTAAATTTGAATGAGCATTATTACAACCTCTGTGCTGAGACATTGTATTTGGGGATACAGCCTTTACATCGTGGTTCGAACCACGCTGTACATTTTCAACGTAGCCCGAACCACAAATGCATCTTTACAATGCATTCCTTTACCACGTAAGTTGTTAGAACAACTTGCAATAATGAAAGAGTTGATGGAATGGGCCTTAAATAGTATCTGTTTATCCGCAGGAAGCCAGTGGAGCTCGAGGAGAAGATAAGAGTCCGATATACTTTTTGGCATGCGATAGAGCAGCCTCGCGTTGACGTTCTGAACCATTTGTAGATGCTGAATGGCTGTCTCATTGTAGGAAAGTACCATCTTGCCTGGCATGGTACCCCCATTTTTACTTCTGTGTCAGTTTGTTTTTGCCTGTCTCACTGGGATCCTGCTAGCCAGGACCCCATTGCTCATAGTTTCTGACCTGAATGTGTTCCCTGTGTGGTGCCTAACTGTGTCACTGAGGCTCTGCTAACCAGAACCTCAGTGCTTATGCTCTCTCTGCTTTTAAAATTGTCACTGCAGACTAGTGACCATTTTCACCAATTCTGATTGGCACACTGGAGCACCCTTATAATTCCTTGGTATATGGTACCTAGGTACCCAGGGTATTGGGGTTCCAGGAGATCCCTATGGGCTGCAGCATTTCTTTTGCCACCCATTGGGAGCTCAGACAATTCTTACACAGGCCTGCCACAACGTCCACGTTATTTCACAGCCATTTTACACTGCACTTAAGTAACTTATAAGTCACCTACATGTCTAACCCTCACTTGGGGAAGGTTAGGTGCAAAGTTACTAAGTGTGAGGGCACCCTGGCAATAGCCAAGGTGCCCCCACATACTTCAGGGCAATTTCCCCGGACTTTGTGAGTGCGGGGACACCATTACACACGTGCACTACATATAGGTCAATACCTATATGTAGCCTCACAATGGTAACTCCAAATATGGCCATGTAACATGTCTAAGATCATGGGACTTTCCCCCCATGCCAACTCTGGTATTGGGGTGCCAATCCCATGCATCCCTGGGGCTCCACTATGGACCCCGGGTACTGCCAAACTAGCTCTCTGGGGTTTTCACTGCAGCTACTGCTGCTGCCAACCCACAGACAGGCTTCTGCCCTCCTGGGCAGCCCAGTCCCAGGAAGGCAGAACAATGAATTTCCTCTGAGAGAGGGTGTTAGCTCCTCTCCCTTTGGAAATAGGTGTTAAGGGCTGGGGAGGAGTAGCCTCCCCAGCCTCTGGAAATGCTTTGAAGGGCACAGATGGTGCCCTCCTTGCATAAACCAGTCTACACCGGCTCAGGGATCTCCCAGCCCCTGCTCTGGTGCGAAATAGGACAATCACCACCAGAGGGGTGATCCTCCTTGTTGCTCCTCCCCTGGGGAGGCATAGGATTTTGATGCATTCCCAGGTTTACAGTTTCTTGTAAATCTGATACCGCATCAAAATCCATGGGTGTTGCGTGGGAACACCCACCGCAACGCCCATGGAATGCCTCCCTGACGCAGTGTAAGGCAATGCTGCGATATTCTCTTCACTGCTTCACAAAGTGATTTTGCATAGCATTTACACTGCGCCTGGGCTGTAAATAACCCCCTTTGTATTTAGGATCATATTTACAAGTTTCTCTGCACACAAAACTATCACAAGATGCGCTTTCATCTTTCTATGTGTCCCTGCATAATTCAGCACACATGGAAAAAGGAAAAACAAGGGGATATAAAGGTATTTCTCCTTGTTACACCTCCCCTGGGAAGGATTAGGCTTTTGGCACATTCATAGGTTCATGAAATCTCAAACATCTTGGAATGTGTCAAATACCATGGCTGTTACATGAGAGCATCCACCGTAATGTCCATGTCACTCTTCCTTGTCACAGGGTGATTCAACGAAGCGACTTGTGCTGCATTGCCTCAGTCCATATTTACAAGGCCATGAAAAGCCATGTAGGGTGGCTTTACGTACCCTTGTAAATAAGGCCCTGCAGTGTGCACCACCGGAACGTCACTAAAAGTGATCTTCTGGTGGCACAGACAGGCTTGTATATAAGCCCCTTAGTTTCACCTTCTCGATATAAGTGTGTTCTTTGGTGCAGCTCTGCAATGGTTTCTTGTCTTTCGGTTTGGTCTTTGTCTTCAAGCGTGGGCACTGTGCTGCCGGTTGGGTAAATGCACTCTGGCTTGTGTTTTCAATGTGGTTTTCCTGTCGGGATTAGAGTTCTGTCTGGGGCAGGCTCCTGCATTCCCATCTGATAACCTTCCAAGTCAGACAGACGCAAGACTGTTCCCTGGTGTTTTTATCAGGTGAAGAAAGCTACCACAGTGTAGAAAAGTGGAATATTATGCACTGAGGCTGTTTAGGCTTCACTATGTAATATTTTCATGTTACCCCCAACTGGCTTATTTACATGAGGCCTCCACCGCCAAAGCATCACTTTTTTAGATGCTCCGGCGGTGCAAGCCTCTCAATCATATCTATGAGGCAAAGTAAAGCCACCCTGCGTGGCTTCGCATGGCCTCATAGATATGTAATAAGGCAAGTTTTTACGGGGAGAGCCATACTTCTACTAAAGTCTACACCTTCCGTGCCTTAGGGCAGTACCAAAAAAGATGGTCATTGGATTAATCTAAAAAACAACCCTTCCTGACATAAAATGGGGTTCTAGAACACAAAAATGGCGGAGAGGCAGGCAACCATGTGCCATAGACCATGCCAGGTCACTATGAATATTAAGCAGGTACAATACAGAAACATTTCCCCAAATAGTGTTTGAAGTCTGATCTGAAAAGCCCTTGACTGGTACCTGTAGCTGTTCCCTAGTAACTACTTTGTGAATGAGCACAAGTGAGATCAGGCCCAAAGGCATCCCTCTTAACGTGTGTTTCTTAATGAATTTCCTGACACAAAAATAAGCAAAAGGGCAGGATTCTGAATGAGACATGCTGTTAGATACTTCCATGCCCCATGTTCTGCATACCACAATCTGTGACAGCTCTCCAATATGTACGTAACTTTTGGCACAGCAAGATCATGTGTTAAAATCAGACTCCACAATGAGGCATCTTGGGCACTTGGAATCCCGTGCCGGGTAAGTCAACTGAAGTCTTCTGGGTGAGAGGTGGGTCATGTGTATTACGTAGTATTGTATTTGTTTAAATCTGGCACAAACCGATACCCTCCAAACTTCCTCGTGTATTTGGGACCAGTCATCAGGGAAAGTGGTTCTTCACTTACTATTCCCCATTTCCGCTCTATTTTTAGTTGCTTCACTGGTCTATCCGATCGTAATGCTCGATGTAAGTGTGTCACTAATTTACGCCCCCTCCTATCATGGACAATAGACAATGGAGTGTCTGTGTGAGGTCTCTGGGAATGTTGGTCATAGTCGCCTCACCGTGGCCGCTAGTTTTGTATATTGAAAAAACTGTCCCCTCCCTAGTGCAAAAGTTTCCACAGCGTGTTGCAGGGAAATAAACTGCCTGTTCAGATACAGATCAGCTAGTGTCAAACACCCTCCCCTTTGCCAACGCTCTACTGACATTGAGTTCTGGATCTGTATAAAGGGGGGCAGGAGCGATATATCGAGATCGTGAGCATGAGGGTTCTTTTGTATAGTTGTCACCCATGGTTTTGCCGTTAGGCGTATCAGGTGAGGGCCTGTAGTGGGAAGTGTTTCCCCTCCCAGCAATAACAATCCCAGTGGTTGCAGAGCGTTCGTAGTCTGCAAGAGGGATCGCTCCCAGCATGGGTCTGGATCAAACCAACTCACTGCGTGCTGCAGTTGTGCAGCTAGGTAATATAATTCTAGGTCTGGCAATTCAAGTCCCCCACGTTTACCCTCCCTCCGCAGTGTGTCAAGACTCACCCTGCTCCTCCACCTGTTCCAAAGTAAGTTCACCAGTAGGGAATCTAATTCCCGGAACGTCTTCCACGGTATCTCATAAAAAGTGTCCTGCATAGTGTACAGACATCTCAGCAGCACCACCATCTTTATAAGTGCCATCTTGCCCATCATGGATAGCCTCAGAGTGTTCCAGAACTGGATGGATCTCTTTAATCCGTCTATCAACCTGCCTATATTTTTTTCATAGTTGGAAACCTCATCTAGGGTGATGTGCATGCCCAGGTATCAGATTCCATCTGTTACCCAAGGTAAGTCTTCCAGTGGGAGCCGCTTTATCGGGGTGACAACCAATCCCCCTAAGGGGAAAAGAAAATATTTTGTTCTATTCACTCTGAGGCCAGAGACCATTGTGAATGCCTCAAGTTCATCCAGCAGCCTTGGGACCGATTCCACTGGCTCCCTCAGATAGAGTAATGCATCATCCTCATGAAGAGAGACGATGTGTTCCAGTGCTCCCATCCATATTCCCCAACCTTGAAGTGTTTGTCGGAGTCTACATGCCAGCGGCTCCATAGCTAAAGCAAAAATCAGGGGCGATAAAGGGCAGCCCTGTCGGGTGCCACGCTGAAGCTCTATTGCTGCAGAGACTGTGAGGCCTGTTCATACCCTTGCCTGTGGGGACTTATAGAGAAGTTTTATCCATTTAATGTATTCTGGGCCCAGGTCCATGGTATCCAGCACCCTCCAGACATACCTCCAACTAACCGTATCAAACACCTACTCTATATCTAAAAAGGCCGGGGCATAATCTTCATCTTCCCCCTGTAATGAGTGCATCACATGAGCCAGTCGACAAATATTACGTAGAGTATTTCTGTACCAAATGAACCCCGATTGATCCTCATGTACCAACTGTGGCAGGAAAGGCAGCAACCGTGTCGCCATCACGAGACTAACCACCTTAAGATCTACGTTTAACATTGATATGGGTCTGTAGGAGCTAGGTCTGGTTGGGTCTTTATCTGGCTTTGGTATCACCACTATGAGAGCCTCCTTCATGGAGCCTGGCAGGTCCTCCCTCTCCAACACCTCATTATATACTTCTAGCAGTCTATCTACCACAGTTTCAGAGAACTGGTGATAAAATTCAGCCAGGAGGCCGTCAGGACCTGGAGAATTTGCTGGTTTTAAAGCCCTCATTGCTTCTAAGAGTTCCAATCGATTGATCAGGGTCTCCATTGACGTGCAAGCCTCTGGGGTCAAACTCAGGAGCGGGATTTTCTGCAGGTAAGTGCACACTCACTGATCCACCATCACTCCCTGGTCGTCTGTGTAAACCCTCTGTAGGTGGGACGCAAATATCTTATTAACATCCTGCTATGTTTGTACTGGTGTTCCATGGTCATCATGCATTTCTAGGATTGGTTGGGGTTGATGTTCTGTTTTTATTAAGCGTGCAGTAGGCGCCTTGATTTGTCACCCTCCCGGTATCACCGGCTGAGACTGACAGATCGGGTTTGTTTGTCCTGCCGATCCAATATCTCTCCTACTTTCTGACGTTGGGCATTCCACTCTGATTTCCCTAGGTTCCCTGTCGGGAGAGACTTTTCTAAGCTAGTTAATTTGCTTTCTTGTAAGGACAGTTCTTTTTCCAAAGTGTGTCTTATACACTTTGTGGCTGATATACAAGCTCCTCATACTACTACCTTCATTGTGTCTCATTCCAGGGCCCTCTCTTTGGTAGATGCCCAATTGTCTCTAAAGTAACTTATCAGACCTTGTAAGAGGCTGGTCTGGCTTGTAGTGGGTACCAGAGGTACTTACACGTTGTGCCAGGTCCAGTTATCCCTTTTTAGTGTAGAAGAGGTGTTTCTAGCAGCTTAGACTGATAGAGGGTAGCTATGGCAAAGCAGCTTAGGCTGAACTAGGAGACATGTAAAGCTCCTACTATACCACTGGTGTTATATGCACAATATCATAAGAAAACACAATACACAGAAGTATTAAAAATAAAGGTACTTTATTTTTATGACAATATGCCAAAAGTATCTCAGTGAGTACCCTCAGTATGAGGATAAGTTATATACACAAGATATATGTACTCAAACCAAAATTATGTAGATAATAGCAAAAGGAAGTAATGCAAGCAATGTAAAATTACAGTAGGTTGCAATAGGAGCACATAGGTATAGGGGCAACACAAACCGTATACTCCAAAAGTGGAATGCGAACCATGAATGGACCTCAAACCTATGTGAGCTTGTAGAGGGTCGCTGGGACTGTAAGAAAACAGTGAGGGTTAGAAAAGTAGCCCACCCCAAGACCCTGAAAGGTAGGTGTAAAGTGCACCTACTACCCCCAGAGAGCACAGAAGTCGTGATAGGGGGATTCTGCAGGAAGGACAAACACCAGCAATGCAACAACAGTGGATTTCCGGACCTGAGTACCTGTAAGACAAGAGGACCAAGTCCAATAGTCACGACAGTGTCGAGAGTGGGCAGGAGCCCAGGAAATGCCAGCTGAGGGTGCAAGGAAGCTGCCACAGGTTGGAAGTAGCTTGGAGTTCTGCAAGAAAGAAGAGGACTAGGAACTTCCCCTTTGGAGGATGGATGTCCCACGTCGTGAAGAAGCTTAAAGTGGTGTTCCCACGCAGAAAGACCGCAAACAAGCCTTGCTAGCTGCAAGGGTTGCAGTTAGGGTTTTTGGATGAGGCTGTGGCCCAGGAGGGACCAGGATGTTGCCACTTGAATGAGGAGACAGAGGGGGTAACCAGCAATGTAGCGAGCACTCACAGAAACAGGCAGCACCCGCAGAAGTACCTGAAAAGGCACATAGAAGAAAAGTGAACTGGAGGCCACCCAAAGTCACAAAAGGGAGTCCCACGATGCCGGAGGACAATTCAGAAGGTTGTGCACTGCAGGTTAGCGTGTCGGGGACCCAGGCTTGGCTGTGCATGAAGGAAATCCTGGAAGAGTGCACACGAGCGGGAGCAGCTGCAAATCACGCGGTACCCAGCAATGCAAGCTAGCGTGGGGAGGCAAGGACTTACCTCCACCAAACTTGGACTGAAGAGTCACTGGACTGTGGAAGTCACTAGGACAGAGTTGCTGAGTTCCAGGGACCACGCTCGTCGTGCTGAGATGGGACCCAGAGGACCGGTGATGCAGTCTTTTGTTGTCTGCGGTTGCAGGGGGAAGTTTCTGTCGACCCACGGGAGATTTCTTCAGAGCTCCTGGTGCAGAGAGGAGGCAGGCTACCCCCAGAGCATGCCCCACCTGGAAACAGTCGAGAAAGCCGGCAGGATGAAGCGATACAAGGTTGCTAGTAGTCGTCTTGCTACTTTGTTGTGGTTTTTCAGGCATCCTGAGCAGTCAGCGGTCGATCCTTTGGCAGAAGGTGAAGAGGGAGATGCAGAGGAACTCTGGTGAGCTCTTGCATTCGTTATCCCTTATTAGTGTATAGGGTGTGTAGCAGCATAGGCTGATAGATAATGGTAGTTTAGCAGAGCAGCTTAGGCTGAACTAGGAGACGAGTGAAGCTCCTACAGTACCACTAGTGTCACTTGCACAATATCATAAGAAAACACAATACACAGATATACTAAAAATAAAGGTACTTTATTTTTATGACAATATGCCAAAGTATCTCAGTGAGTACCCTCAGTATGAGGATAGCAATTATACACAAGTTATATGTTCACAATACCAAAAATATGCAGAATAGTCTTAGAAAACAGTGCAAACAATGTATAGTTACAATAGGATGCAATGGGGACACATAGGGATAGGGGCAACACAAACCATATACTCCAAAAGTGGAATGCGAACCACGAATGGACCCCAAACCTATGTGACCTTGTAGAGGGTTGCTGGGACTATTAGAAAATAGTAAGAGTTACAAAAATAGCCCTCCCCAAGACCCTGAAAAGTGAGTGCAAAGTGCACTAAAGTTCCCCAAAGGACAAAGAAGTCATGATAGGGGAATTCTGCAGGAAAGACACAAACCAGCAATGCAACAACGATGGATTTCCAAACGAGGGTACCTGTGGAACAAGGGGACCAAGTCCAAAAGTCACAAGCAAGTCGGAGATGGGCAGATGCCCAAGAAATGCCAACGGTGGATGCAAAGAAGCTGCTACTGGACAGTAGAAACTTAGGATTCTGCAGGAACGACAAGGGCTAGAAACTTCCCCTTTGGAGGATGGATCCCCCACGCCATGGAGAGTTGTGCAGAAGTGTTTTCCTGTGGAAATACAGCCAACAAGCCTTCCTAGGTGCTAATCATGCGAAAAGATTTTTGGGACGCTGCTGTGGCCCAGGAGGGACCAGGATGTCGCCAATTGCGTCTGGGGACAGAGGAGACGTCGAGCAAGACAAGGAGCCCTCTCAGCAGCAGGTAGCACCCACAGAAGTGCCAGAAACAGGCACTACGAGGATGCATGAAACAGTGCTCACTCGAAGTTGCACGAAGGAGTCCCATGTCGCCGGAGACCAACTTAGAAAGTCGTGCAATGCAGGTTAGAGTGCCGTGGACCCAGGCTTGGCTGTGCACAAAGGATTTCCGCCGCAAGTGCACGGAAGCCGGAGTAGCTGCAAAAGTCACGGTTCCCAGCAATGCAGTCTGGCGTGGGGAGGCAAGGACTTACCTCCACCAAACTTGGACTGAAGAGTCACTGGACTGTGGGGGTCACTTGGACGGTGTCGCTGGATTCGAGGGACCTCGCTCGTCGTGCTGAGAGGAGACCCAAGGGACCGGTAATGCAGCTTTTTGGTGCCTGCGGTTGCAGGGGGAAGATTCCGTCGACCCACAGGAGATTTCTTCGGAGCTTCTGGTGCAGAGAGGAGGCAGACTACCCCCACAGCATGCTCAAGCAGGAAAACAGTCGAGAAGGCGGCAGGATCAGCGTTACAGAGTTGCAGTAGTCGTCTTTGCTACTATGTTGCAGGTTTGCAGGCTTCCAGCGCGGTCAGCGGTCGATTCCTTATCAGAATGTGAAGAGAGAGATGCAGAGGAACTCGGCTGAGCTCATGCATTCGTTATCTAAAGTTTCCCCAGAGACAGAGACCCTAAATAGCCAGAAAAGAGGGTTTGGCTACCTAGGAGAGAGGAAAGGCTACTAACACCTGAAGGAGCCTATCACAAGGAGTCTCTGACGTCACCTGGTGGCACTGGCCACTCAGAGCAGTCCAGTGTGCCAGCAGCACCTCTGTTTCCAAGATGGCAGAGGTCTGGAGCACACTGGAGGAGCTCTGGACACCTCCCAGGGGAGGTGCAGGTCAGGGGAGTGGTCACTCCCCTTTCCTTTGTCCAGTTTCGCGCCAGAGCAGGGGCTAAGGGGTCCCTGAACCGGTGTAGACTGGCTTATGCAGAATTGGGCACATCTGTGCCCAACAAAGCATTTCCAGAGGCTGGGGGAGGCTACTCCTCCCCTGCCTTCACACCATTTTCCAAAGGGAGAGGGTGTCACACCCTCTCTCAGAGGAAGTTCTTTGTTCTGCCATCCTGGGCCAGGCCTGGCTGGACCCCAGGGGGGCAGCTGCCTGTCTGAGGGGTTGGCAGCAGCAGCAGCTGCAGAGAAACCCCAGGAAGGGCAGTCTGGCAGTACCAGGGTCTGTGCTACAGACCACTGGGATCATGGAATTGTACCAACAATGCCAGGATGGCATAGAGGGGGCAATTCCATGATCATAGACATGTTACATGGCCATATTCGGAGTTACCATGGTGAAGCTACATATAGGTAGTGACCTATATGTAGTGCACGCGTGTAATGGTGTCCCCGCACTCACAAAGTTCAGTGAATTGGCTCTGAACAATGTGGGGGCACCTTGGCTAGTGCCAGGGTGCCCTCACACTAAGTAACTTTGCACCTAACCTTTACCAGGTAAAGGTTAGACATATAGGTGACTTATAAGTTACTTAAGTGCAGTGTAAAATGGCTGTGAAATAACGTGGACGTTATTTCACTCAGGCTGCAGTGGCAGGCCTGTGTAAGAATTGTCAGAGCTCCCTATGGGTGGCAAAAGAAATGCTGCAGCCCATAGGGATCTCCTGGAACCCCAATACCCTGGGTACCTCAGTACCATATACTAGGGAATTATAAGGGTGTTCCAGTAAGCCAATGTAAATTGGTAAAAATGGTCACTAGCCTGTCAGTGACAATTTGGAAAGAAATGAGAGAGCATAACCACTGAGGTTCTGATTAGCAGAGCCTCAGTGAGACAGTTAGTCACTACACAGGTAACACATTCAGGCACACTTATGAGCACTGGGGCCTTGGGTTACCAGGGTCCCAGTGACACATACAACTAAAACAACATATATACAGTGAAAAATGGGGGTAACATGCCAGGCAAGATGGTACTTTCCTACACAACCCCCCCCCCAAACGAAGGACAATAAGACTAGCCATTACCTGATGAGTCTTCATTGTCTAAGTGGAAATATCTGGAGAGTCCATCTGCATTGGAGTGGCTACTCCCAGGTCTTTGTTCCACTGTATAGTCCATTCCCTGTAGGGATATGGACCACCTCAACAATTTAGGATTTTCACCTTTCATTTGTTTTAGCCAAAGTAGAGGTTTGTGGTCTGTCTGAACAATGAAGTGAGTGCCAAACAGGTATGGCCTCAACTTCTTCAGAGCCCAGACCACAGCAAAGGCCTCCCTCTCAATGGCAGACCAACGCTTTTCTCTAGGGGTCAACCTTCTACTAATAAAAGCAACAGGTTGATCCTGGCCCTCAGAATTAAGTTGTGATAGGACTGCCCCTACTCCTAATTCAGATGCATCAGTTTGGACATAGAATTTTTTAGAGTAACAAGGGCTTTTCAGGACAGGTGCAGAGCACATGGCCTGCTTCAGCTCCTCAAAAGCTTTCTGACAGTTTGCTGTCCATAATACCTTTTTAGGCATTTTCTTGGATGTGAGGTCATTAAGAGGGGCTGCAATGGAGCCATAGTTCTTAATGAACCTCCTGTAATACCCAGTGAGGCCTAGGAAGGCTCTCACCTGAGTCTGAGTGGTAGGGGGAACCCAATCAATAATAGTTTGGATTTTCCCCTGAAGTGGTGCAATCTGTTCCCCACCAACAAGGTGTCCCAGATAAACCACCTTACCCTGCCCTATCTGGCACTTTGAAGCCTTGATAGTGAGGCCTGCCTTTTGCAGGGCCTCCAAAACTTTCCATAGGTGGACCAGGTGATCATCCCAGCTGGAGCTAAAGACAGCTATATCATCCAAATATGCTGCACTGAAAGCTTCCAGCCCTTGCAGGACTGTGTTCACCAACCTCTGAAAAGTGGCAGGTGCATTTTTCAAACCAAAAGGCATTACAGTAAACTGGTAATGTCCTCCAATGGTAGAAAATGAAGTCTTAGGTTTAGCATCTTCTGACAATTTGATCTGCCAATACCCTGCAGTCAAATCAAAAGTGCTTAGATACTTGGCAGATGCCAGTGTATCTATAAGCTCATCTGCCCTGGGTATAGGGTGAGCATCAGTTTTGGTTACCAAGTTGAGACCTCTATAGTCTACACAAAACCTCATTTCCTTCTTTCCATCTTTAGAATTGGGTTTTGGTACCAGTACCACAGGAGAAGCCCATGGACTGTCAGAGTGCTCAACCACTCCTAGTTCAAACATTTTCTGAACTTCTTGCTTTATGCAGTCCCTGACATGGTCAGGCTGCCTATAGATCTTACTTTTGACAGGTAAACTGTCTCCAGTATCTATAGTGTGCTCACACCAAGAAGTGGTGCCTGGCACAATGGAGAAGAGTTCTGAAAATTGTCCTAGGAGATTTATGCAATTATCTTTCTGCTCAGCAGTAAGACAATCAGCCAAAACTACACCTTCCACAAGAGCATCTTGTTCTGTGGAAGAGAAGAGATCAGGTAGAGGATCACTGTCTTCTTCCTGTCCCTCATCTGTTGCCATGAGCAGGGTGAGATCAGCCCTGTCATAGTAGGGTTTCAGGCGGTTGACATGGAGCACCCTAAGGGGACTCCTGGCAGTGCCTAAGTCAACCAAGTAGGTGACTTCTCCCTTCTTTTCAACAATTGTGTGGGGTCCACTCCATTTATCTTGGAGTGCTCTTGGGGCCACAGGCTCCAAGACCCACACTTTCTGCCCTGGTTGGTACTGAACCAAAACAGCCTTCTGATCATGCCATTGCTTCTGGAGCTCTTGGCTGGCCTGAAGGTTTTTACTGGCCTTTTTCATGTAGTCAGCCATCCTTGATCTGAGGCCAAGTACATAATCCACAATATCCTGTTTAGGAGCTTTTAAAGGTTGTTCCCAACCCTCCTTTACAAGTGTGAGTGGACCCCTAACAGGGTGTCCAAAAAGAAGTTCAAAGGGGCTGAAGCCCACTCCTTTCTGGGGTACCTCCCTGTAGGCAAAAAGGAGGCATGGTAGAAGGATATCCCATCTCCTGCGGAGTTTTTCAGGGAGTCCCATAATCATACCTTTGAGAGTTTTATTAAATCTCTCTACCAGTCCATTTGTTTGTGGATGATAGGGTGTTGTGAACTTGTAAGTTACACCACACTCCTTCCACATGGCCTTTAAGTATGCAGACATGAAATTGCTTCCTCTGTCTGATACTACTTCCTTTGGGAAGCCCACCCTGGAAAATATTCCCAGGAGGGCCTTTGCCACTACAGGAGCTGTAGTGGTCCTTAAAGGAATAGCTTCAGGATATCTTGTGGCATGGTCCACTACCACCAAGATAAACCTATTGCCTGAAGCAGTAGGAGGGTCAAGGGGGCCAACTATGTCAACCCCTACCCTTTCAAAGGGAACCCCAACCACAGGCAGTGGGATAAGGGGTGCCTTTGGAGTGCCACCTGTCTTGCCACTGGCTTGACAGGTTTCACAGGACTTACAAAATTCTTTTGTGTCCTCAGACATCCTAGGCCAATGAAACAATGGTACCAATCTGTCCCAAGTTTTCATTTGACCCAGGTGCCCAGCTAAGCGAATGTCATGTGCCAGTGTTAGGAGGAACTTTCTGTACTCCTGAGGAATCACTAATCTCCTGGCAGCTCCAGGTTTAGGATCCCTATGCTCAGTGTACAAGAGGTTGTCCTCCCAGTAAACTCTGTGAGAGTCACTGACATCCCCATTAGCTTGTTTGACAGCTTGCTGTCTGAGACCCTCTAATGTGGGACAGGTTTGCTGTGCCACACTCAGCTCCTCTCTGGCAGGCCCCCCTTCACCCAAAAGCTCAGCAGTGTCTGCTTCCAGCTCCTCTGGTGTAGGTTCTGCACAGGGAGGGAATTCTTCTTCCTCAGAAGTTGAATCCACTGTAGAGGGAGGGATAGTAGGAAGTGGTTTGCTTCTACTAACCCTAGCTTTAGGGAGCACTTGGTCCATTGTTCCAGGATCCAAGCTTCCCTGTCCTTTTTGCTTTTTGGCCTGAGCCCTTGTCAAAGCAAAAATATGCCCTGGGATGCCCAGCATTGCTGCATGGGCCTCCAACTCCACATCTGACCAAGCTGATGTCTCCAAATCATTCCCTAATAGACAGTCTACAGGTAAATCTGAAGCTACCACAACTTTCTTTGGACCAGATACCCCCCCCCCAGTTGAGATTTACAACAGCCATGGGGTGGCTTTGTGTTATGTTGTGAGCATCGGTTACTTGGTACTGGTGTCCAAGTATGTGTTGTTCAGGGTGCACCAGTTTCTCAATCACCATTGTGACACTGGCACCTGTGTCCCTGTAGGCCTGGACCTCAACACCATTTATTAGGGTTAGTTGCTTGTACTTCTCCAAGTTATGGGGGCAAGCAACCAAAGTGGCTAAGTCAATAGCCCCTTCAGAGACTAAAGTAGCCTCTGTGGTCTCCCTAATTAGACCAACCCCAACTAAATTACCAAAAGTGAGCCCAGCTACTCCCTTGGATTGGCTATTAGTAGGTTTGCTCCCACCACCACTGCTATTAGTAGGGACACTAGGTGTAGCAGTAGGGGTTGTAGTGGTAGGAGCTGTGGTGCCTTTCTTTGAAACAACTGGGATCTGTTGTCCAATGGCCTTTTATTTTACATAAATAGCACCATGGTTTGTTTTCCTTGTTCTGATTAAAGGAGGATTTGCACCCACCACCCCCACCAGAGTGTTTTTGTGGGCCTGATGAAGACTCATTTTTAGATTTGTCCCCACCCTTGTCAGAAGACTTACCATCCTTCTTTTTGTTGCCATCTTTGTCACCCCCTGTATGAACTTTTCTGTTCACTCTTGTTCTGACCCATTTGTCTGCCTTCTTTCCCAATTCTTGGGGAGAGGTCAGATCAGAGTCCACCAAGTACTGGTGCAACAAATCAGACACACAATTATTAAGAATATGCTCTCTCAGGATCAAGTTATACAGGCTGTCATAATCAGTAACTTTACTGCCATGTAACCACCCCTCCAAGGCCTTCACTGAATGGTCAATGAAATCAACCCAGTCTTGTGAAGACTCCTTTTTGGTCTCTCTGAACTTTATCCTGTACTGTTCAGTGGTTAAGCCATAACCATCCAGGAGTGCATTCTTAAGAACTTGGAAATTATTGGCATCATTTTCTTTCACTGTAAGGAGCCTATCCCTACCTTTTCCACTAAATGATAGCCATAGGATAGCAGCCCACTGCTTTTGAGGGACATCCTGTACAGCACAGGCCCTCTCAAGTGCAGCAAACCACTTGTTAATGTCATCCCCCTCCTTATAAGGGGGAACTATCTTATGCAGATTCCTGGAATCATGCTCTTTTGCAGGATGACTATGGGGAATACTGCTGCTGCCACCATGGGTATCTAAACCCAACTTCTGTCTTTCTTTCTCTAGTTCAAAAGACTGTCTATCCAAATCCAGCTGTTGCTTTTTAAGCTTCAGTCTGGTTTGTTCCACTCTCAACTTATTGAGTTCCCTCTGTAACATTCTGTCATCAGGGTTGGTGGGAGGGACATTCTTAGACACAGAAGAATGAACAGAAGGAGACCTGTCCCTTACAGAAGCCACCCTAACAGCTTGGCTAACAGAAACATCACTACCAGTATGGTGAGAATAAATGCTTTTGCTATGATGTGAGACAACACTATTTCTATGGTGAGGCTCTCCATCATTACCAACTATGCTAGACTGTCTAGTAATGGGCAGGCTAGGAAGTTTCTTTCCTGAATCTTTTCCTGGGGGAGTCCCTGGATCAGATTGGGAACCATTTGCTACTTTTTCAACAGATGTGGCCCCTATGGCCTTATCTTGTTCTCTAAGCATGTTAAGCAATAATTCCAAAGAAGGATTCTTCCCTACACTCAAACCTCTCTCTACACAGAGACTCCTTGCTCCTTTCCAGCTAAGGTGATCATATGCAATCTTAGACAGGTCAACATTTTGGCCTGTGCAAGACATTTTAGAGAGAGTTAAAGTGATAGAAAAAGAGAAAAAATTTTGTCAGAGCTTTTAGAAAGACAGAGAAAAAAACTTTTAAAACTTTTTAGAACTTTTTGAAAGTTTAGAAGTACTTTTCAGCACTTAGAAAAGAGTGAAAAGAGGAAATGCAAAACTTTTTGGCTATGTGTATATACACTGACCTTGTTTTGTATATTTTTCTCTTATGAAAAGCACAATGACAATAGTGGTAAGTAGTCTCAAAGCACTTATCCCACCGCTGCACAACCAATGTAGGAGGCTGGACTGGCTTGTAGTGAGTACCAAGGGGTACTTGCACCTTGCACCAGGCCCAGTTATCCCTTATTAGTGTATAGGGTGTCTAGCAGCTTAGGCTGATAGATAATGGTAGCTTAGCAGAGCAGCTTAGGCTGAACTAGGAGACGTGTGAAGCTACTACAGTACCACAAGTGTCACTTGCACAATATCATAAGAAAACACAATACACAGTTATACTAAAAATAAAGGTACTTTATTTTTATGACAATATGCCAAAGTATCTTAGAGTGTACCCTCAGTGAGAGGATAGGAAATATACACAAGATATATATACACAATAGCAAAAATATGCAGTATAGTCTTAGAAAACAGTGCAAACAATGTATAGTTACAATAGGATGCAATGGGGAAACATAGGGATAGGGTGTAGGAAAGTACCATCTTGCCTGGCATGTTACCCCCATTTTTCACTGTATATATGTTGTTTTAGTTGTATGTGTCACTGGGACCCTGGTAACCCAAGGCCCCAGTGCTCATAAGTGTGCCTGAATGTGTTACCTGTGTAGTGACTAACTGTCTCACTGAGGCTCTGCTAATCAGAACCTCAGTGGTTATGCTCTCTCATTTCTTTCCAAATTGTCACTGACAGGCTAGTGACCATTTTCACCAATTTACATTGGCTTACTGGAACACCCTTATAATTCCCTAGTATATGGTACTGAGGTACCCAGGGTATTGGGGTTCCAGGAGATCCCTATGGGCTGCAGCATTTCTTTTGCCACCCATAGGGAGCTCTGACAATTCTTACACAGGCCTGCCACTGCAGCCTGAGTGAAATGACGTCCACGTTATTTCACAGCCATTTTACACTGCACTTAAGTAACTTGTAAGTCACCTATATGTCTAACCTTTACCTGGTAAAGGTTCGGTGCAAAGTTACTTAGTGTGAGGGCACCCTGGCACTAGCCAAGGTGCCCCCACATTGTTCAGAGCCAATTCCCTGAACTTTGTGAGTGCGGGGACACCATTACACGCGTGCACTACATATAGGTCACTACCTATATGTAGCTTCACAATGGTAACTCCGAATATGGCCATGTAACATGTCTATGATCATGGAATTGCCCCCTCTATACCATCCTGGCATAGTTGGCACAATCCCATGATCCCAGTGGTCTGTAGCACAGACCCTGGTACTGCCAAACTGCCCTTCCTGGGGTTTCACTGCAGCTGCTGCTGCTGCCAACCCGTCAGAGACTCCTTGTGATAGGCTCCTTCAGGTGTTGCTAGCCTATCCTCTCTCCTAGGTAGCCAAACCCTCTTTTCTGGCTATTTAGGGTCTCTGTCTCTTGGGAAACTTTAGATAACGAATGCAAGAGCTCATCCGAGTTCCTCTGCATCTCTCTCTTCACCTTCTGATAAGGAATCGACTGCTGACCGCGCTGGAAGCCTGCAAACCTGCAACATAGTAGCAAAGACGACTACTGCAACTCTGTAACGCTGATCCTGCCGCCTTCTCGACTGTTTTCCTGCTTGTGCATGCTGTGGGGGTAGCCTGCCTCCTCTCTGCACCAGAAGCTCCGAAGAAATCTCCCGTGGGTCGACGGAATCTTCCCCCTGCAACCGCAGGCACCAAAAAGCTGCATTACCGGTCCCTTGGGTCTCCTCTCAGCACGACGAGCGAGGTCCCTTGAATCCAGCAACTCTGTCCAAGAGACTGCCACAGTCCAGTGACTCTTCAGTCCAAGTTTGGTGGAGGTAAGTCCTTGCCTCCCCACTCCAGACTGCATTGTTGGTAACCGCAACTTTTGCAACTTCTCCGGCCCCTGTGCACTTCCTGCGGAAATCCTTTGTGCACAGCCAAGCCTGGGTCCACGGCACTCTAACCTGCATTGCACGACTTTCTAAGTTGGTCTCCGGCGACGTGGGACTCCTTTGTGCAACTTCGGCGAGCACCGTTTCACACATCCTCATAGTGCCTGTTTCTGGCACTTCTCTGGGCGCTACCTGCTTCAGAGAGGGCTTCTTGTCTTGCTCGACGTCCCCTCTCTCTCCTGGTCCAATTTGCGACCTCCTGGTCCCTCCAGGGCCACAGCAGCGTCCAAAAACGCTAACCGCACGATTTGCAGCTAGCAAAGCTTGTTGGCATTCTTTCGGCGGGAAAGCACTTCTGCACGACTCTCCATGGTGAGAGGGATTTGTCCACCAAAGGGGAAGTCTCTAGCCCTTTTCGTTCCTGCAGAAACTGCAGCTTCTTCTGTCCAGTAGAAGCTTCTTTGCACCCGCAGCTGGCATTTCCTGGGCATCTGCCCATCTCCGACTTGCTTGTGACTTTTGGACTTGGTCCCCTTGTTCCACAGGTACCCTAGATTGGAAATCCACAGTTGTTGCATTGTTGGTTTGTGTCTTTCCTGCATTATTCCTCTAACACGACTTCTTTGTCCTTAGGGGAACTTTAGTGCACTTTGCACTCACTTTTCAGGGTCTTGGGGAGGGTTATTTTTCTAACTCTCACTATTTTCTAATAGTCCCAGCGACCCTCTACAAGGTCACATAGGTTTGGGGTCCATTCGTGGTTCGCATTCCACTTTTGGAGTATATGGTTTGTGTTGCCCCTATCCCTATGTTTCCCCATTGCATCCTATTGTAACTATACATTGTTTGCACTGTTTTCTAAGACTATACTGCATATTTTTGCTATTGTGTATATATATCTTGTGTATATTTCCTATCCTCTCACTGAGGGTACACTCTAAGATACTTTGGCATATTGTCATAAAAATAAAGTACCTTTATTTTTAGTATAACTGTGTATTGTGTTTTCTTACGATATTGTGCAAGTGACACTTGTGGTACTGTAGTAGCTTCACACGTCTCCTAGTTCAGCCTAAGCTGCTCTGCTAAGCTACCATTATCTATCAGCCTAAGCTGCTAGACACCCTATACACTAATAAGGGATAACTGGGCCTGGTGCAAGGTGCAAGTACCCCTTGGTACTCACTACAAGCCAGTCCAGCCTCCTACAATCATGCAACCTGAGGGCCTGGCAGGAGGAGCAGGAGGACTGGACTCTGGTAAGTCAAATCTCTACTATTATCACCCCCCTACCTGCATGCCCTCACATACCCCTACCCTGACCCCATCACCCCACCACTTCACATACACCCCACCATCACAACCCACCCATCCCAGTAATCAGCACTGCATGCACCACCAATGCATAGACACCACTCACAGACCTGCATGGACACCCATCACCACAGCAAGCACACTAGTGACAATGACTTAGCCAACCAAATCACACCTCACACAAGCCAAAGCTGCCTTGGTAATAACGATTGGAGGAAACATACCCATGCACAAGATGTCACATGCAGTAACAATAACACTGCATTTACATCCCCACAGAACCCCCACACAACATCACCAGAGAGGAGATGCCAGCAAACATCCAGTCCCCCCACAGAAGAGGCCCACAGTAGTGACAGCACCTCTGCACGCCTGGATCAGGATGACCAACCTGGCCCATCAGGGACCTCTGGACAGTTGGTGACCCAGGCACAGTCCCATACCACCATAGAGCCTCCCCCTCAGGAAACACCAGCACAGCACCCACCCAGCGGGCCCATACCTCTGTTCCCAAGACACGTCAATCAGCGGTGTGTCGACCACTACAGGGGCCCCAGGCAACCCCACAAACACAGGATGATCAGAGACCTGGGGTCAGTGGCAGTGGACACACAGTTCAGGGGACAGAGGCATGATAACAAGGGAGCTGGGAGGACTGCTGTGCGGCAGGGGGATGACAGGCCCAGGAAACCGACTCTCCACAAGGCACTCACCAACATCCTGGGAGCATACAACCATTCCCAGGAGACGATGGGCCAGATACTGGCCAAGTTGCAGGAGACCCAGCGGCTGCAGGAGGGACAGTGCCTGGGGATCAGGGAGGACCTGAGGGACAGCCACACCACCCTCGTCACCATTGCAGGGGTGCTGGCAAACATGGCCAACACCATGAGGGAGGCAGTGGCACACCAAAGGGCCCCTGACACTAGCCACACCGATGAACAGCCCTCCACCTCCGCTGACGCTAGTGGACAGGAGGCCCCACCACAGGAACAACAGGCCACCAGCACCCCTCTCCCTGCAGAAGGAGAACCACCACGGAAAAGGTCACTGCGATCCGGGCAGAAGCCAGAGAACACTGCCAAGACCCCCGCCAGGAAATAAGACTCCCCTTAATGTCACCCTTGGGTCCCACTCTGTCACCCTGTCCACCTTGAACTGCCATTGCCCCACTTCCTATGCCCCCTTCGACAATGCACCTGTGATACCAATAGATTGGACTCTATCCTCGACTTTCCTCCATCATCAATCCAGCCCATTACAATACCCCCTACACTTCTTATCACATAAATAAACACCCTTGGAACTAATACAAGTCTGTCTGATTGAAATATGTATTTGTTTAACATGCTGTAAACATTACAATTCAAATGTACAGTTATATATACATAGGTATGACCTGTAGTGGGCAGCAGTAAACACACCAGGAGCCAGAGTGGGGCACAGATATCTGAAAATAGAGATGTCAAAGGGTACAGTAAGTGGCCATACAATTTGGAAAATCAGGCTGCCATGTACAATGTCCAACACAAAAGTGCAATGGAAGGTGAAGTTACAGCGTCTTACTTGTGTGTCACTGGAAGTACTGTTGAATTATAGTTATTCTGTTGTCCACTTCCTCTTCCTCTGACTCCTCTTCGTCACTGTCCACAGGCTCCACCGCTGCCACACGACCATCTCCAGCCTCATTTTCCTGCAGAAAAGGCACCTGGCGTCTCAAGGCCAGGTTGCGCAGCATGCAACATGCAACGATGATCTAGCAGACCTTCTTGGATGAGTAGCATAGGGATCCACCTGTCAGATGGAGGCACTGGAACCTGGCCTTCAGGAGGCCAAAGGTGCGCTCAATGATCCTTCTTGTTCGCCCATGTGCCTCATTGTAATGTTCCTCTGCCCTTGTCCTGGCATTCCTCACTGGGGTCAGTAGTCGTGAGAGGTTGGGGTAACCAGAGTCACCTGTAAATATTGGGGGATACCTGTTAGCCAGACACTCACCCTAAGGGCCAAACCCACACCCATATACAAACAGACACTGAGTGGGGACCATGGGCTCACCTATTAGCCACACACTGTGCCTCTGGAGTTGAGACATCACATATGGAATGCTGCTATTCCTCAAAATAAAGGCATCATGCACAGACCCAGGATATTTTCCATTGACATGGGAGATGTACAGGTCGACCAGGCACACTATCTGCACATTCAGAGAGTGAAAGCTCTTTCAATTTCTGAACACCTGTTCATTTCTCCGGGGGGGGGGGCAAAGGCAATATATGTACCACCAATAGCACCAATGATATTGGGGATATGTCCCATTTCATAGAAGTCAGCCTTCACTGTGGCCAAATCCTCCACCTGGGGGAATATGATGTAGTTACGCATGTGTTTCATCAGGGCAGACAACACTCTGGTCAGCACGTTTGAGAACATAGGCTGTGACATCCCTGCTGCCATGGCCACTGTCGCTTGGAATGACCCACTTGGCAAGAAATGGAGCACTGACAGGACCTGCACAAGAGGGGGGATACCTGTGGGGCGGCGGATAGTTGAGATCAGGTCTGGATCCAGTTGGGCACACAGCTCTTGGATTGTGGCCCTATCAAGTCTGTAGGTTAGAATAATGTGCCTGTCCTCCATTGTCGCCAGGTCCACCAGGGGTCTGTACACAGAGGTATGTCTCCATCTCCTATTCATCCTCAGCGGTTGAACTCTAGGGTGAAAATGGGTATGCAGATGGTCATATTCAAAGATATCCTCAGATTCAAATGCCTTGCATTTTTTTACCGAAACAGTATGTGAACGTGTAGGTCCGTTGATGTGCCTATGCCTGCTGTGAAGCAGTTAGGTGCCATGGCCTGTTCCCCCCTGAAATGGCGGCTGCCTGACCTGTGAGGTCGGACAAGTGGAAATGAGGTAATTCCGTTGACGTTGTGTGCAGTTGCAGGAGGCGGTCGATGACCGCGTGCAACACCTCATTGGTTATCATTGGAGCCTACAGGTTCCAGGAGCCAATGGTGATGTAAGCCGGCGGTGACGGTACGCACTGCCGTGGACGTGACCGTCATTTTCTATATGTTCACTCACTTGCTTCCTGACCTTCAGCAGGAGAGGACCTACACTGCAAGTGCTGCTGTGACCTGTGTCTGGAAGTGACCATGGCTCGAGTGTCTAGGGAATGGGCCCCTGCCTTCACTTCGGAGGAGTTGGAGAGACTAGTGGATGGGGTCCTACCCCAGTACCCTTTACTTTATTTTTCCTCCAGACAAACAGGTGAGTACACTGTGAGCACGATAAGTGGGGCATGAATGTTTGTAGTGCTGTATGTGTAAGCCTTGTGTAGGGGGGTGCTGAGGAGTCCTGGGCAGAGTGCTGCATGTTTGGTGGGCAAGGTCTGTGCGTAAGGGGATGGGAGGGATACGGTTGGCTATGAGTGTAACAGTTCGGATGGTATGACTAATACCTTTTGTTATGTATTTATTTCTGCAGGTCAGCACCCATCAGGAAAAGGGTATTTGGTGTGCCATCGCCAAGGAGATGGGGACCCTGGGGGTCTTTGACAGGCAGAGCACCCACTGTCGCAAACAGTGGGAGGAACTGTGCCGCTGGGCAAGGAAGACGGCGGAGGCCCGGCTGGGGATGGCCTCCAAGCGAGGAAGGGGTGCCCGTCGTAACCTGACGCCCCTGATGTACTGCATCCTGGCGATGGTCTATCCGGAGTTGGATGGGCACTTAAAGGCATCACAGCAGCCACAAGGGGACGAGTACAGTTTCAGAATCATGAAGTTGCGAGCGTTGAGGTGTTACCTGGGTGGGGGATGTGGGTCTGTGGGTCTGTGGGTACCCCTAGGCCAGGACGAACATGGCATGCTAGGTTCCATGATTGGCAGGGTCTGATGCACTCCAACCCCAATAATGCTAGTGGGCATCTAATACTGGGCAGGGTCCGGTGGGTTTCAGATGTGCTGCTAATGCCGTTAGGCATTGTACCCCATGGCCTGGTGACTAGCATTGTAACTGGTAGTGCATAGGGTTATTCCTTGTGAGTTGTGTAAGCCAACGGTGGTGTTGTTGCTGGCATTGACCAAGTGAATCCTCTGTCTCTTCCCCCCCTTTTTGTTTTCTCACCCTGTCCTTGTGTGAATTAGCATCATCTGGCGAAGGAGCAGAGGCGCCGGCAACGGAGGGAGCTGCATCCCACATGGGCCTGGAGGCCGAATCCACCGACGTTGAGGGCACCAGTGGGACGGATTGCAAGGGGAGCACCACGGCAGAGACAGTTCTGACAGCGACACCTCCTCCGATGGAAGCTCCCTGGCGGATACCTCTTTGGCCATCCCAACTACAGGTACAGCTGCCACCTCCCGTACCAGCACCGCCCTCTCAGCAGCCCCTCCGCGAGTTGCCCTAGCCCGCTCACCCAGGAGGGTGGGTGTCTCCTTTGCCCCAGGTACCTCAGGCCCTGCCCCAGTCAGCCCTGCTGCTCTGAGTGAGGAGGCTATTGACCTCCTGAGATCCATCTCTGTTTGGCAGTCAGCCATACTGAATGCCATCCAGGGTGTAGCAGGTCATGTGCAACAAACAAATGCATTGCTGGAGGGCATTCACTCTGACGTGGCGGCCCAACAGAGATCATTCCAGGCTCTGGCCAACTCACTGATGGCAGCCATTGTCCCTGTCTCTAGACTCCCCCCACCAACTTCCTCTACCCAGTCCCATTCCCCTCAATCCCAGCCTATCCCAAGCACACCTTCAGACCAACATGTACCCAAATCAACACACAGAAGTGGCTCAGGCAAACACAAGCACCACACTTCATCCCACAGGCACTCACACAAGCACCATCCAGATGCAGACACACCAACATCCACTTCCTCCACTGTGTCCCCCTCCTCCTCCTGGTCCACCTCCCTCCCAGTAGCATCTCCAATCACACCTGCATGCACTACATCCTCATCCACTACCTCCATCACCAGCAGGCCTATCACTACACGCCCCTCACTGGCAGTCACCAACCCCATATCCATGCATACATCCCCTGTGTCCTCTCCCACTGTGTCTGTGCCCCCTCCTCCCAAAGTACACAAACGCAAGCACTCAGACACCCAACAGCCGTCCACCTCACGACAGCATCCAGCCCATGCACCTGCACCCAAACACAGCAGACAGACACCTCCTACAACAACTCCCCCTTCCTCCACTCCCAAACCTTCACCCTCTCAAGCCCCAGTGTCCCTAAAAGGCTTTTCCTCTCCACCCTTGACCTATTCCCTGCCCCTCCTCCCCCGTCCTTCACTTCGGGCCAGGGTGGGCAGAACCCAGGCCAGCACCTCAGCCACCCAGTCGACGGCTACAGTAGTTTCTGCAGCTACTGCATGTGTGAGAGGCTCCAAGGAGGCACCCGTCAGCACTGCCAGTATGCCTGCACCACCTGCCAAGGGCAAGAAGGGGCCACCAGCTAGCAAGGGCAAGGAGACACCACCAGATAGCAAGGGCAAGGAGGCACCACCAGCTAGCAAGGGCAAGGAGGCACCACCAGCTAGCAAGGGCAGGAAGGGAACACCAGCTGGCAGAAACAAGGAGGCACCACCAGCTAGAAAGGACAGGAAGGGAACACCAGCTGACAGAAGCAAGGAGGCACCACCAGCTGCCAAGGGCAGGAAGGGAACAACAACTGCCAAGGGCAATGTAAAAGGCACAGATGCCGCAGGCAGGATGGATCTGGTGCCCGGGGCTGGAGCAGCATCTGGGCAAACAACACCAACCATGGCACCTCAGCTGTCCAAGGCTGCAGGAGAATGGCTGGAGCCTCCTCCCACCACTGGCATCACTGCCACCTGCACTGGCTGTCAGCACCGCCACCTGTACCCCCACCTGCACCACTGCCAGAAGCAGCAGCCCCAGTGGGCGGCCGTCCGAGGCTGCAGGGGGAGGGCTGGAGCCTCCCCCCACCACTGGCAGCACTGCCACCTTCACCGCCTGCAGCACCGCCACCTGTACCACTACCAGCAGCACCACTGCCAGCAGCAGCAGCCCCAGTGGGCAGCCTTCCGATGCTGCAGGGGAAGGGCTGGAGCCTCCCCCCACCACTGTCAGCACCGCCGCCAGCCCCGCAACTGCACCACTGAGCAGCCATCACCACCGCCGAGCAGTGTGTAGTCATGACTACATGGGCCCTAGTGCATCCTGGCCCCTGCAACAACTGTAGGTGTGACACCAAGGTGAGAGACTTTGGCCTTGCACCATCCAGGATCTGCAGCACAGGGCACAAAGCCCCCTCCAGAACCAGTGGAAGAAGGCATGCACTCACCCCCTCCTTGCCAGGATGAAGCACACTGGGCACAAGGCCCCCTCCAGAACCAGTGGACGAAGCCATCCACTCACCCCCTCCTTGCCATGATGAAGCACACTGGGCACAAGGCCCCCTCCAGAACCAGTGGACTAAGGCATCCACTCACCCCCTCCTTGCCAGGATGAAGCACACTGGGCACAATGCCCCCTCCAGAGCCAGTGGAGAAGCCATCCACTTGAGAGACTGTGGCCTTGCACTCCCCAGGACCAAGCAGTGGGCAAACCACCCACTTGAGAGGCTGTGGCCTTGCACTCCCCAGGACCAAGCAGTGGGCAAATCACCCACTAGAGAGACTGTGGCTTTGCACTCCTCAGGACCAAGCAGTGGGCAAGCCACCCTCTAGAGAGACTGTGGCTTTGCACTCCCCAGGACCAAGCAGTGAGCAGACCACCCACTAGAGAGACTGTGGCTTTGCACTCCCTATAGGAAAGTACCATCTTGCCTGGCATCTTACCCCCATTTTTTACTTGTGTGTCAGTTTGTTTTTGCCTGTCTCATTGGGATCCTGCCAGCCAGGACCCCAGGGCTCATAGTTGTGGCCTGAGTGTGTTCCCTGTGTGGTGCCTAACTGTGTCACTGAGGCTCTGCTAATCAGAACCTCAGTGCTTATGCTCTCTCTGCCATTAAAATTGTCACTGTAGGCTAGTGACCATTTTCACCAATTCTGATTGGCACACTGGAAGACCCTTATAATTCCCTATTATATGGTTCCTAGGTACCCAAGGTATTGGGGTTCCAGGAGATCCCTATGGGCTGCAGCATTTCTTTTGCTACCCATAGGGAGCGCAGACAATTCTTACACAGGACTGCCACTGCAGCCTGAGTGAAATAACATCCACGTTATTTCACAGCCATTTTATACTGCACTTAAGTAACTTATAAGTCACCTATATGTCTAACCCTCACTTAGTGAAGGTTAGGTGCAAAGTTATTAAGTGTGAGGGCACCCTGGCACTAGCCAAGGTGCCCCCACATAGTTCAGGGCAATGTCCCCTGACTTTGTGAGTGCGGGGACACCATTACACGCGTGCACTACATATAGGTCAATACATACATGTAGCTTCACAATGGTAAATCCGAATATAGCCAT
Organism: Pleurodeles waltl; assembly: GCF_031143425.1. Taxonomy (NCBI): domain Eukaryota; kingdom Metazoa; phylum Chordata; class Amphibia; order Caudata; family Salamandridae; genus Pleurodeles; species Pleurodeles waltl. Next base: position 1,174,719,438 of record NC_090439.1, read on the forward strand.
GTAACATGTCTAAGATCATGGCATTGTACCCCCATGCCAAATCTGGTATTGGGGTGCCAATCCCATGCATCCCTGGGGCTCCAGCATGGACCCCGGGTACTGCCGCTGCTGCCAACCCACAGACAGGCTTCTGCCCTCCTGGGATCTGGGCAGCCCAGTCCCAGGAAGACAGATCAAAGGATTTTATCTGAGAGAGGGTGTTACACCCTCTCCCTTTGGAAATAGGTGTTAAGGGCTGGGGAGGAGTAGCCGCCCCCAGCCTCGGGAAATGCTTTGAAGGGCACAGATGGTGCCCTCCTTGCATAAGCCAGTTTACACCGGTTCAGGGCTCCCCCAGCCCCTGTCCTGGTGTGAAACTGAACAAAGGAAAGGGAGTGACCACTCCCCTGTCCATCACCACCCCAGGGGTGGTGCCCAGAGCTCCTCCAGTGTGTCCCAGACCCCTGCCATCTTGAATGCAGAGGTGTAAGGGCACAATGGAGGCCTCTGAGTGGCCAGTGCCAGCAGGTGATGTCAGAGACCCCTCCTGACTAGGTCGCCAATCCTCCTCTGAGGGCTACTTATGGACTGTCCTGTGGGCGTCTCTTCAGATAACGAATACAAGAGCTCTTCAGAGTTCCTCTGCATCTCCCTGCATCTCCCTCTTTGACTTCTGCCAAAGATCGACCTCCGACTGCTCCAGGACGCCTGCAAAACTGCAACAAAGTAGCAATAAGACTAACAGCAACATTGTAGCACCTAATCCTGCTGGCTTTCTCGACTGTTTCCTGGTGGTGCATGCTCTGGGGGCTCTCTGCCTTCACCCTGCACTGGAAGCCAAGAAGAAATCTCACGTGGGTCGACGGAATCTTCCCCTGCTAACGCAGGCACCAAACTTTGCTTCACCAGTCCTCTGCGCCCCCTCTCATCTTGACAAGCGTGGTCCCTGGAACACAGGAGCTGGATCCACGTGACCTCAACAGTCCAATGGTCCATCTGTCCAAATTTGGTGGAGGTAAGTCCTTGCTTCCCCACACCAGACATTAATCCTGTGTACTGCGTGAACTGCAGCTGCTAGGGCTTCTGTGCACTTTTGCAAGGAATCCTTTGTGCACAGCACAGCCCAGGTCCCCAGCACTCGGTCCTGCATTGCTCAACTCGCTGAGTTAACCACTGGCTTCATGGGACCCTTCTTTGTACTGTTGAGACGACTGCCGTGCTCAGTTTTCTTGAACCTGTGTTCAAGTACTTCTGTGGGTGCTGCCTGCTTTTGTGTGGGCTCTTGGTGTTGTTGAGCTCCCCCTATGTCTCCTCCTCCAAGGGGGGAACCTCCTGGTCCTTCCTGGGCCCAGGCAGCACCCATTTTCTTAATGGTCGAGAGGTGAGTCGTTTCCCTTCTGTATACTCTTTCTGCCAGAAAAGGTGGCGGATTGGCCTCTCATAATACAGTGGGCAGTACATTGTCTTCTGCCTGGCTGTTGGCGGTTGCCGCTGCGGTGCTTGTTGCTATCGCCGTGGCGGTTGGTGTGTTAAAGTGGCTGTCTGTGTTGGCAGTTTCCCGCCGTGGTCATAACTCAATTTTTTTACCGTTGGCCTGTTGGCAGTATTACCGCCGCTTTATCACCGACCACCAGGGTTGTAGTGAGGGCCATAGTCTTTTTGTGCATAATTACGCACCATAGGAATCAATGGGGAAATACTTTAAAAATGCATCTAAATTCAGGCAACATGTTTACCAATATCTCCTTTTTCAGTGATGTTGAGGTCATCAATGGCAACTATGGGCCAGCTGGAGAAGTTCAAGCACCTCCCAGTTCTGGCAGGATCAGTGCGGAAAAGGTCTCTGGAGCTGGTGTAAGGCCACTGCGGGGGACCACTTGGAAAAGCAGTGCACAGGTGGACTTAAATGTACATCTGGTGGGTCCCCTTGGAGTGTTGATGTTGCAAGGGGTAGGGGACCCTTAGGGAATAGCTGGATCTGAACTGGGCGCAGGGCAGCTGGGCGCAGAGTGAATCAGTGAGCCAGGAGCGGTGCACAAGGATGCCCTTGGAAGCAGGAGTGTCACAGTGTCCTTTCCTCGGGATCTGCACGTTGCTGAACAAAAGGCCCACCTCCCGGCGTCACCGACTCAGAAAGCTGTTATAGCACGGAGTTATGATAAAGCCAGGCGGGGGGAAGGGAATTAGGGTAGGGAACTGCAGGGAGAGAGATCTGAAAAGAAACGGTTAGATCAAATATGCGTATACACTTTCATAACAGTATAATTCATCAATAGACTCTTGAATAAAGGCGTCTCCGTGGTATCAGATTGAGACCCCTTTTGTGAAAATGAGGGCAAAGCCCCTTCTTTGAATCATGGAACAAGAATGAACTACAACCTCTGAACCAAGAGATGGCAAGAGCTTTGGACTATGGTCATACGCTGAATATCAATCCTGTAACAACTATGCATTCATAACATAAACGTTTGATCTCAGCCTAGAAAGTCTCAAAGACTTAAATATGGATCTTACATATCATGCTTTCCAAAAAACAATGAAAACTATCATTTGCTTATCTCCAAAATGCTTTTACATTTACTATATAGGCCTGAAAGTTTTACTCATTGAACTTGAAGCACTTTGTTCGTTGGGCAGAAGCGCCTTGTTTTGTTATTCATGAAGCGCTTGTATTATTATACATGAAGCGCTTTGTTCATTATTCCAGAAAGCATTTTACCTTGTCTAAAGCGCTATGCTCGTTATGCCAAAGGCGTTTTACTCATGTGGACCAAAGCGCTTTGATTGCCGTGCCAAGGGCGCTTTACTCATGTGGACTGAAGCGCTTTGATTGCCGTGCCAAGGGCACTTTACTCATGTGGACTGAAGCCCTTTGATTGCCGTGCCAAGGGCGCTTAACTCATGTGGATTAAAGCACTTTGATTGCCGTGCCAAGGGCGCTTTACTCATGTGGCTGAAGCGCTTTGATTGCCGTGCTAAGGGCGCTTTGCTCATGTGGACTGAAGCGCTTTGATTGCCATGCCAAGGGCGCTTTACATGTGTGGCCTGAAACGCTTTGCTCGTTGTGCTAAGGGGCGCTTTACTCCTGATCGTCGCTCCGAGGCCGCTTTACCTTTAAAACTGAAAACGCTTTGCTCGTTGTGCTAAGGGGCGCTTTACCTTTGGAAGTAACAACTCCCTCCAAGATTGGGCTCATCAAGACCTTACCGCTACGAGTATGACCTACTCGTATCTGAATTCACCATGGAAGCAAGGATACTCAGATTTGCTGTCAATCTGCCATGCAGGAAATCTGGTCTTCTTCAGAGGAACCCCCACGAGGTCTGACTGCATCGAAGTCTTCAAAGTAGTGAGCAAAGTGCTTGGGTGTGGCTGGGCGTTGTAGGCCTGCCACACCCCAAGATGGCTGCTGGGAATTGTAGTCCCTTCATAGAATAGCACCGATAAGTGCATCTTGTCCACCAATGTCCTGACCCTGCAGCTACATCAGCTTTACCACAGGGCAGATGACGCTGATGACCACTTTTAGAACAGGAGGGGATGACAAGTGGTGCGTATGAAGCGCCGCAAATACGCGCAGCAGCGTATCAGGCGGGACCTGGACCGCGCACAGCCTTATTTCTGACAAGGAGGTAGGTTGCTGCTTACAGGTCTGCAGGGGCACTCTGATAGGAGGTCCTGGGTGTTTTCTGATGTCCCTTGACTGGGGATTCCTCCTGGTCCTTTTACAGTCCGGAGTGGACTAGCTTTCTGGGTGTCTGACATTACTCTGGAGGGAGATCTTCAGTGATTTTCAGAAGTGTGGTGCTCCTCTAGGGGTTTGTAGTGTCTGTCCAATGTCCGAGCAACCCCTCAGCGGTGATTGTTGAGTCCTGGGTACAGCAGGAAGAGTTTGGAGCCTTCGTCTTTATGCCTCAAGACTTCAGTTCTTAAGCCTTGGCTTTTCTTTGCTGCTGACCTTCTTGTGTCCTTGGAATTTCAATCTCTGCTCTAGGGGTGCCCAATAAATACTGTATTTAGTTGCCGTTTAGAGGAGAACCTAGTAGTGACCAGGGGTCATCTACCTTAGGGTGGCTACACCCACTAAGTGACTAGTTCCTGTGGGCAGAGGTCACTTCTCTGCCCCTTATTGGCTATTTTCCTTCCATACAAGATGGGGGAAAATGAAATGGAGTCAAATCAAATCAAATCAACAACATTTATAAAGCGTGCTACTCACCCGTGAAGTTCTCAAGGCGCATGGGGGAGGGGGATTACTGCTGCTCGAAGAGCCAGGTCTTGAGTTGCCTCCGGAATGCGAGGTGGTTCTGGGAGGTCCTGAGGTTGGTGGGGAGGGAATTCCATGTCTTTGCTGCAGGTAGGAGAAGGATTTCCCACCTGCCGTGGTGCGGCGGATGCGAGGGACAGCGGCGAGTGCGAGGTAGGCGGAGCGAAGTTGGCGGGTGGGCGTGTAGAAACTGAGGCGACGGTTGAGGTAATCGGGTCCCTTGTTGTGGAGGGCTTTGTGTGCGTGGGTGAGGAGCCGGAAGGTGATCCTTTTGTTGACGGGAAGCCAGTGCAGGTGTCTCAGGTGGGCGGAGATGTGGCTGTTGCGGGGTATGTCGAGGACGAGGTGGGCGGAGGCGTTTTGTATTCGCTGCAGACGTTTCTGGAGTTTAGCGGTGGTTCCTGCGCATAGGGTGTTACCGTAGTCCAGGCGGCTCGTGACGAGGGCGTGGGTCACAGTCTTTCTGGTGTTGGCGGGGATCCAACGGAAGACCTTTCGGAGCATGCGGAGGGTGAGGAAGCAGGAAGATGATACGGCGTTGACTTGTTTGGTCATGGTGAGAAGTGGGTCCAGGATGAATCCGAGGTTGCGTGCGTGGTCTGAGGGGGTTGGTGCGGTGCCAAGGGCCGTGGGCCACCAGGAGTCGTCCCAGGCAGATAGGGTGTTTCCGAGAATAAGGACTTCCGTTTTGTCTGAGTTCAGTTTCAGACGGCTGAGTTTCATCCATTCTGAGACGTCTTTAATTCCATCTTGCAGGTTGGTCTTGGCGCTGGTGGGGTCCTTGGTGAGGGAAAGTATCAGCTGAGTGTCGTCGGCGTAGGAGGTGATGTTGATGTTGTGTTTGCGTACAATGGGGCTCACGTAGACAATGAAGAGAGTCGGGCTGAGCGAGGAGCCTTGTGGGACGCCGCAGATGATCTTGGTGGGGTCTGAGCGGAACGGTGGGAGGTAGATTCTTTGGGAGCGGTTGGAGAGGAATGAGGTGATCCAGTTCAGGGCCTGTCCTTGGATACCAGTGGAGTGGAGGCCCGATATTAGGGTTCGGTGGCAGACGGTGTCGAAGGCAGCCGAGAGGTCGAGGAGGATGAGGGCGACTGTTTCTCCGTTGTCCATCAGAGTTCTGATGTCGTCTGTGACTGAGATGAGGGCGGTTTCTGTGCTGTGATTGGCTCGGAATCCGGACTGAGAGGGGTCGAGTAGGTTGTTGTCTTCAAGGAAGTTGGTAAGTTGCTTGTTGACGGTCTTCTCTATGACTTTGGCAGGGAAGGGGAGGAGCGAGATGGGGCGGACATTTTTCAGGTCGCTGGGGTCCGCCGTAGGTTTCTTCAGTAGGGCGTTGACTTCCGCGTGTTTCCAGCTCTCGGGGAAGGTGGCAGAAGCAAACGAGCTGTTGATGATGGTCTGGAGATGCGGGGCGATGATGTCGTCGGCTTTGTTGAAGATGAAGTTTGGGCAGGGGTCCGAGGGGGCACCGGAGTGGATGGAGTTCATGGTAGCTTTGGTCTCTTCCGTGCTGATGTGAGTCCAGGCGTTGAGGGTGATGGCTGGGGTTGTAGGTTCTGTGGTGGTTGGCTGTGTCTGGTGTCCGAAGCTGTTGTGTAGGTCGGTGATCTTACGATGGAAGAAGGTGGCGAGGGAGTTGCAGAGTTCTTGTGAGGGCGTGATGGCGTTGGCTTTAGGATTGGAGAGCTCTTTGACAATGTTGAAGAGTTCTTTGCTGTTGTGGGTGTTCTTGTCCAGTCTGTCTGTGAATGAAGTTCTTTTGGTGGCGCGGATCAGTTGGTGGTGTTCGCGGGTGGCGTTTTTGAGGGCAGACATGTTTTCTGCGGTGTGGTCCTTGCGCCAGGCTTTCTCGAGGGTGCAGCAGTTTTTTTTAGATTCCTTGAGGGTGTCTGTGAACCAAAGAGGTTTCCTGGTGTTGGTCTGTCTTGGGAGACGTCCGAGGGGTGCGAAGTTGTCTGCACAGTTGGTGATCCAATGCGTGAGGCTGAGGGCTGCGTCGTTGGGGTCGGTGGAGAAGGTGGGTTGGTTTTCGCTGAGAGTGGAGAGAAGCTGTTCCACGGGGATTTTGTCCCAATGTCTGCGTGTGATGGGTTGTGTGCGGAGGTGGCGAGTCTCGTGTCGGAAGGTGAAGTGGACACATCTGTGGTCGGTCCAGTGTATTACTGAGGAGTGGCTGAAGGATACGTGGTTGCTGGCGGAGAAGATGGGGTCGAGCGTGTGTCCAGCGATGTGGGTGGGGGTGTTCACCAGTTGCTTGAGACCAAGGTTGTCGAGGTTGTCAAGCAGGTCGGTGGTGTTGGGGTCGTTGTTCTGTTCCAGGTGGAAGTTGAGGTCGCCGAGGAGGATGTAGTCCGGCGAGGCAAGTGTGTGCGGGGAGATGAAGTCAGTGATAGAGTCGCTGAAGAGGGCGCGTGGTCCAGAGGGTCTGTAGATGAGAGTTCCTCTGAGGGTGGTCCTGGGGTCAGTGTGGATCTGTAAGTGCAGGTGTTCGGCGGCGAGGGGGGTGTCTTCGGTGGAGGTGGTGACATTGATGGAGTCCTTGAAGACGATGGCGATTCCTCCACCGACTTGGTTGGTGCGGTCTCTCCTGGAGATCTTGTAGCCGTCGGGATGGCTATGGCGATGTCGGGGGCCGAATAGGCGTTCATCCAGGTCTCAGTGATGAAGGCGACGTCCGGTGCGGTGGAGTCCAGGAGGTCCCATAGTTCAACGGCGTGCTTGTGGACGGAGCGTGCGTTGATCAGGATACATTTGAGGTGGTTGTTGGCGCGAGGGCTGGCGGGCGGGGTGGTTTCGCAGTGGAAGGACAGTTTGCAGGTGAGGCATGCGAAGGGTCCATTGGTGCGTTTAGGGTTGGCTTGGAAGCAGGTACTGGAGCGCCCCGGGTTGAGGCCGTGGAGGGTGTTGGGGTCGTAGCGGTGCTGTAGGGTTTTGGGGATGCTGGGGGCCAGGGGTCGTGGCGCCGGGCGCGGTCCAGGCACGGACGGGCGCAGACAGGCTTGCCTTTGGTGCGCCTGCTGCGCGCGGCCGCCATAAGAGGGAGGAGGGGGGAGGAGGGGTCAGCTGGGGGCGGGGGCGGAGGGGGGGCAACGAATGGGAGCAGGGGGGGCAGGCCGAGCAGGAGGTGGTGGCGGGAAAGCGGAGGGTGGGGGGGTCAGGTGGAGGGGAGGGGAGAAAAGATAGGGGAGGGGGGTTACAGAGGTTGAGGGGAGTAAGGAAGAAACAGAAGAGGAGAAGAGAGAAGAGTCAAGAAAAGAAGAGAGAAGAGTCAGGAAGAAGAGTAAAGAAGAAGAGGAGAGAAGAGTCAAGAGAGAAGAGAGAGGATTAAAGAAGAAGAGTCAGGCAGAAGAGGAGAGACCTGAGAAGCAGAGGGGAAGCATCCAGAAGAAGAGGAGAGGCCACAGAGGAAGAAAAGGAACACGCAGAGAAAAGTACAGAGGAGGAGAAGAACACGCAGGTCGGGGTGCAGAGGAGAACACAGATGAAGAAAGAAGAAAGAACACGCAGGTCGGGGTGCGGAGGAGAAAGAAGAGCACAGATGAAGAACACAGATGAAGAAAACAGATGAAGAACACAGAAGAAGAAAGAACACGCAGGACGGGGTGCAGAGAAGAACACAGATGAAGAAAGAAGAAAGAACACGCAGGACGGGGTGCAGAGGAGAAAGAAGAACACAGATGAAGGACACAGATGAAGAAAAACACAGATGAAGAACACAGATGAAGAAAAGAGATGAAGAACACACAAGAAGAAAGAACACGCAGGACGGGGTGCAGAGGAGAAAGAAGAGCACAGATGAAGAAAGAAGCAGGAAGAGAACGCGGTGAGGAAGAGGAGCAGGGCCGAGGAAGAGCAGAACACGCAGCAAGTGGGCTGCAGAAGAGGAGCAGAGAGCGAAGGGAGAAAGGACAGCAGAGGTGCGGAGAGAGGTTGGAGGAGGGAGCGGAAGGCAGAAGACAGAGGTACAGGAAAAGAGGTGAGTAGCGCGGGGCTGGGCGAGGGGCTGGGTGGGGGGAGTACTTACTGTTTTAGCAGGTCTTGCTGGGAGGTGTCAGGAGCCTGGGCTGGTGGAGCTGCAGCGGCAGGGGGAGCGACCTACCCTCGGGTCAAGGGTCGCTGACTTTGCCGCACAGCGGCCGCCATAAGAGGGAGGAGGGGGGGAGGAGAGGGTCAGCTGGGGGCGGGGGCGGGAGGGGGCGACGAATGGAAGCAGGGGGGGGCGGGGCCGAGCAGGAGGTGGCGGCGGGAAATCGGAGGGTGGGGGGGTCAGGTGGAGGGAAGGGGAGGGGAGAAAAGATAGGGGAGGGGGGGTTACAGAGGTGGAGGGGAGTAAGGAAGAAACAGAAGAGGAGAAGAGAGAAGAGTCAAGAACAGAAGAGAGAAGAGTCAAGAACAGAAGAGAGAAGAGTCAAGAACAGAAGAGAGAAGAGTCAGGAAGAAGAGTAAAGAAGAAGAGGAGAGAAGAGTCAAGAGAGAAGAGAGAGGAGTCAATAAGAAGAGTCAGGCAAAGAGGAGAGACCTGAGAAGCAGAGGGGAAGCGTCCAGAAGAAGAGGAGAGGCCACAGAGGAAGAAAAGGAACACGCAGAGAAAAGTACAGAGGAGGAGAAGAACACGCAGGTCGGGGTGCAGAGAACAACACAGATGAAGAAAGAAGAAAGAACACGCAGGTCGGGGTGCAGAGGAGAAAGAAGAACACTGATGAAGAACATAGATGAAGAAAACAGATGAAGAACACAGAAGAAGAAAGAACACGCAGGACGCGGTGCAGAGAAGAACACAGATGAAGAAAGAAGAAAGAACACGCAGGACGGGGTGCAGAGAAGAACACAGATGAAGAAAGAAGAAAGAACATGCAGGTCGGGGTGCAGAGGAGAAAGAAGAACACAGATGAAGAACACAGATGAAGAAAACAGATGAAGAACACAGAAGAAGAAAGAACACGCAGGACGGGGTGCAGAGAAGAACACAGATGAAGGAAGAAGAAAGAACACGCAGGTCGGGATGCAGAAGAGAAAGAAGAACACAGATGAAGAAAACAGATGAAGAACACAAAAGAAGAAAGAACACGCAGGACGGGGTGCAGAGAAGAACACAGATGAAGAAAGAAGAAAGAACACGCAGGTCGGGGTGCAGAGGAGAAAGAAGAACACAGATGAAGAACACAGATGAAGAAAACAGATGAAGAACACAGAAGAAGAAAGAACACGCAGGACGGGGTGCAGAGAAGAACACAGATGAAGAAAGAAGAAAGAACACGCAGGTCGGGGTGCGAGGAGAAAGAAGAACACAGATGAAGAACACAGATGAAGAAAAACACAGATGAAGAACACAGATGAAGAAAACAGATGAAGAACACAGAAGAAGAAAGAACACGCAGGACGGGGTGCAGAGGAGAAAGAAGAGCACAGATGAAGAAAGAAGCAGGAAGAGAACGCAGTGAGGAAGAGGAGCGGGCCGAGGAAGAGCAGAACACGCAGCAAGTGGGCTGCAGAAGAGGAGCAGAGAGCAAAGGGAGAAAGGACAGCAGAGGTGCGGAGAGAGGTTGGAGGAGGGAGCGGAAGGCAGAAGACAGAGATATAGGAAAAGAGGTGAGTAGCGCGGGGCTGGGCGAGGGGCAGGGCGGGGGGAGTACTTACTGTTTTAGCAGGTCTTGTTGGGAGGTGTCAGGAGCCTGGGCTGGTGGAGCGGCAGGGGGAGCGATCTACCCTCGGGTCAAGGGTCGCTGGGAGTGGTCACCTCGCATACAACACCTTAGGAGTGGTGCAAGCTGGGGCTGACCACTCCTCCAGTCCTTTGTGTGTTTTCCCACCGCTACTCCCTCCAAAAGTGGGGGTTTGCAATGGGGGCAGCCATCTGCTGCTAGCAGATGGCTTGGGGATCAAGTATCACGAATGGTAAGCCCTTTGAGGCTCACTAGCGGGGCTGGGAACATCCTGAGTAGGGTAGTGTTTACACGTCCACCCAGGAAGGGCTTTGTTCTGGGGCCCAGAGAGCAGGATCTCTCACCCCAGGGATCCAGAATCTTGGCTGGTAGTGGTAGGCTGGTTGTGATCGGCCAGCAGCCATGCCAGGGTTAGTTGGCTTTGCAGGGGTCAACTCTAAGGTGGCCCAATGGACCTTTGGCAATACATCCAATGCTGATACCAGTTTGGATTTATCATTTTGAGTTGTTTGATACCAAACAACCTAGGGTTCAGAGTATCCATCATGTATCTAGGAAAACTGTACTGACCAATGTCCAGCACATGCATTTAAAATGGATGCTCTGTTCATTTCCTGTGTCCTAGGTTTGACAAGGACACAGTAGGTGCATATTGCTCATGCAGCTATGCCCTCACATACACTATGGTGCACCCTGCCTTAGGGCTAGAAGGACTGCCAGAGGGGTTATTGCCTATATTGCATGCAGTGTATAGTGGACAGGACACAGACTGTGTGCCATGTCGAGTTTGCATTTTAGGATTTCACCAGGACACTCAACCTGCAAAGGCAGTGTTGGGTGCATCTGGATGCATAGCCCTTGACGGGGACACAATCTGTGCTGCTACCCTCAGGGGCCTACCCTTAGTACCCATGCCCTGGGTACCTAAGTACCATTTACTAGAGGCTTATAGTGGCAGCTACAGGTTGTGCCAATTGTGCTAATGCATCACAACAGTTTTCGGAAAGAGATCTGTCCCAGGGAACCTGGTTAGCAGGGTCCCTGGGCACTAACAACTTTGAGACCACATCAAATATCAGGCAAAAGCTAGGGGGCTAACCATGACAAAAGAAGCCGTTTCTCACACTACCATAGTGAGGTACACTTGCCAGTTTGAAAGGGCAGTTTAAAACTGCTCACGCAGATACTGCAGTGACAGGTCTGAAACATGGTTATAAGGCTACTCAGGTAGGTGGCACAATCAGTGCTGCAGACCCACTAGTAACTCTTTATTTACAGGCCCTAGGCACACATAGTAGACTTTACTAATGACTTACAAGGAAATCAAAAATGCCAATCACGGATAAACCAATGACCATTACAATTTAGACAGGTAGCACTTGCACTTTAGCACTGGTCAGTAGTGGTAAGGTGCCCAGAGTCCTTTGTATTAAACCCAGATCTTTGTGACTGGGGATGAATGTTTGCATTGTTCAGCATGGTTCAGCATTCCGTCCATCAATTTCTTTTTGCTTTTGTCACCCTAAGTGAGACGTGGGTCCCTTGTTCACTGCACCAATTGATTCAAGTAAGCCTGGCCAATGATGGGTGATACCCTAAAACCATGTCCAGGATGCTTTTTCTGGTCCAGAGAGGTCCTGACTTGGCAGTTTGGGCTGGACTGTTACAATGGGGAACAATGTCTATACTGATTTCCATATGGCCGGGTCTAAACTGGGATGGTGTGGTGGGCTAAAAAACAATGGATTAAACCCAGATCTTTGTGACTGGGGGTGAATGCTTGCATTGTTCAGCATTCCGTGTATCATCTGTTCTTTTTGCTTTTGTTGCTGTAAGTGGGAAGGGTATGCCCAGGCGTGGTCCTGTGCTCACTGCACCACTGGATTCAAGCTAGCTTGGCCGATGAAGAGTGATACCTTAAAACCAATCCCAAGATGCTTGTTTCCAGTACAGGGAAAACCAGGCTTGGCAGTTAAGGCTGGACTGTTCCCATGTGGAAGAGGGTCAAGACTGATTTGCATATGGTTGGGTCCAAACTGGGGTGGCTTGGTTGGCAAAAATATGATGGATTAAACTGAGATCTTTGTGACTGTGGGTGAACGTTTGCATTGTTTAGCATTCCGTCCATTATCTGTTCTTTGTGCTCGAGTCCTAAAGCCAGCCCAAACTAAATTCAGTAAAGAATCAAAAACAGGAGGTCAGAAGCCAAAGAGACACGGGAGACCCTGCAGAAAGTGCCATTTCCAACACCGTCCATCATCTGTTCTTTTTCTTTTGTCGCCCTAAGTGAGAAGGGTATGTCCAGACGTGTGTTTTGTGCTAACTGTGCCACTGGATTCAAACTAGCCTGGCTGATGAAGTGTGATGCTCCAAAATTGTCCCCAGGATACTTGTTTCTCGTACAAGGAGGACCTGGCCTGACAGTTCAGACTGGACTGTTCCCATGGGGAGCAGGGGCCAGACTGATTTACATATGGCTAGGTTCAAACTTGGGTGGTGTGGTGAGCCAAAAAACAAGGGATTTAACCCAGATCTGCGATTGGGGTTGAATGTTTACATTGTTCAACATTCCATCCATCATCTCTACTTTTTGCTTTTGTCACCTTAAGTGGGAAGTGAACGCCAGATGTGGATCCAATGCTCATTGTGGCACTGGGTTCAAGCTACCCTGATTGATGAAGGGTGATACTCTGAAACAGGTCCTATTATGCTTGTTCATGTCTGAGAAGAGCCTGCCCTGCAAGTTTGGGCTAGGCTGTTCCCAAGGAGAGGAGGGTCATTACTGATTTGTATATGGCAATGTCCAAACTGAGGTGGTATGATGAGCAAAAAAGCAATGTAATAAACCCAGATCTGTGACTGCAGGTGGATGTTTGCATTGTTCAGCATTCTGTCCATCATCTGTTCTTTTTGCTTTTGTCACTCTAAATGGGAAGGGTATGCCCAGATGTGGGTTTTGTGCTCACTGTGCCATTGGATTGAAACTAGCCTGGCTGATGAGAAGTTATCCCCTGAAACATGGCCCAGAATGCTTGTTCCCATCCAAGCAGGACCTGGCCTGGCAGTTTGGCCCGGAAGGTTCCCATGGGAAGCAGGGTTACGAATGATTTGCATATGTCTGGGTCCAAAGTGGGGTGCATGGTGAGCAAAAAAACAATGGATTAAACCCAGATCTGTGACTGGGGGTGAATGTTTGCGTTGTACAGCATTCCGTCCGTCATTTGCTCTTTTTGCTTTTGTTACCATAAGTGGAAAAGGTACGCCTAAACGTGGATCCCTGCTTAGTGTTCCACTGGAATCAAGGTATCCTGGCTGAGGAAGGATGATACCCCAAAAGCAGTCCAAGAGTGCTTGTTTTCTGTCCTGGGAGGATCTGGCCTGGCAGCTTGGGCTTGACTGTTCTCATGGGTAGCTGTAGGAGGCTGGCCTGGCTCGTAGTGGGTACCAGAGGTACTTACACCTTGTGCCAGGTCCAGTTGTCCCTTATTAGTGTAGAAGAGGTGTTTCTAGCAGCTTAGGCTGATAGAAGGTAACTATGGCAAAGCAGCTGAGGCTGAACTAGGAGACATGTAAAGCTCCTACTATACCACTGGTGTCATATGCACAATATCATAAGAAAACACAATACACAGAATTACTAAAAATAAAGGTACTTTATTTTTATGACAATATGCCAAAAGTATCTCAGTGAGTACCCTCAGTATGAGGATAAGTTATATACACAATATATATGTACACAGACCAAAATTAGGTAAGTAATAGCAAGAAAAGTAATGCAAACAGTGTAGAATTACAATAGATTGCAATAGGAGCACATAGGTATAGGGGCAACACAAACCACACACTCCAAAAGTGGAATGCGAACCACGAATGGACCCCAAACCTATGTGAGCTTGTAGAGGGTCGCTGGGACTGTAAGAAAACAGTGAGGGTTAGAAAAATAGCCCACCCCAAGACCCTGAAAGGTATGTGTAAAGTGCACCTACTTCCCCCAGAGAGCAAAGAAGTTGTGATAGGGGGATTCTGCAGGAAGAACAAACACCAGCAATGCAACAGCAGTCCGGACCTGAGTACCTGTAAGACAAGGGGACCAAGTCCAATAGTCGCGACAGTGTCGAGAGTGGGCAGGAGCCCAAGAAATGCCAGCTGAGGGTGCAAGGAAGATGTCACCGGATGGAAGAAGCTTGGAGTTCTGCAAGAAAGAAGAGAGCTAGGGACTTCTCCTTTGGAAGATAGATGCCACACGTCATGATGAAGCTTGCACGCAGAAAGACTGCAAACAAGCCTTGCTAGCTGCAAGGGTTGCGGTAGAGGTTTTTGGGTGCTGCTGTGGCCCAGGAGGGGCCAGGATATCGCCACTTGGAGGAGGAGACAGAGGGGGCGCCCAGCAAGTCAGGGAGCCCTCACAGAAGCAGGCAGCACATGCAAAAGTACCTGAACAGGCACTTGGAAGGAAAGTCAACCGGAGTCCATTTAAAGTCACAAAAGGGAGTCCCACGACGCCGGAGGACAACTCAGAATGTTGTGCACTGCAGGATAGAGCGTCGGGGACCCAGGCTTGGCTGTGCATGAAGGAAATCCTGGAAGGGTGCGCAGGAGCTGGAGCAGCTGCAAATCATGCAGTACCCAGCAATGCAGTCTAGCGTGGGGAGACAAGGGCTTACCTCCACCAAACTTGGACTGAAGAGTCACTGGACAGTGGGAGCCACTTGGACAGTGTTGCTGAGTTCCAGGGACCACGCTCGTCAGGACGAGAGGGGACCCAGAGGACCAGTGTTGCAGTCTTTTGGTCCCTGCGTTAGCAGGTGGAAGATTCCGTCAACCCACAGGAGATTTCTTCAGAGCTCCTGGTGCAGGGAGGAGGCAGGCTACCCCCAGAGCATGCACCAACTGGAAACAGTAAAGAAAGCTGGCAGGATGAGGCAATACAAGGTTGCAAGTAGTTGTCTTGCTACTTTGTTGCGGTTTTGCAGGTGTCCTGAGCAGTCAGCAGTCGATCCTTTGGTACAAGGTGAAGAGGAAGATGCAGAGGAACTCTGGTGAACTCTTGCATTCGTTATCTAAAGAATTCCCCAAAGCAGAGACCCTAAATATCCAGAAAAGGAGGTTTGGCTACCAAGGAAGGAGGATTGGCTACCAAGAGAGGTAAGAGCCTATCATAAGGAGCCTCTGACGTCACCTGCTGGCACTGGCCACTCAGAGCAGTCCAGTGTGCCCCCAACACCTCTGTTTCCAAGATAGCAGAGGTCTGGGACACACTGGAGGAGCCCTGGGCACCTCCCCTGGGAGGTGCAGGTCAGGTGAGTGGTCACTTCCCTTTCCTTTGTCCAGTTTCGCGCCAGAGCAGGGCTGGTGGATCCCTGAACCGGTGTAGACTGGCTTATGCAGAGATGGGCACCATCTGTGCCCATCAAAGCATTTCCAGAGGCTGGGGTAGGCTACTCCTCCCCAGCCCTCACACCTATTTCCAAAGAGAGAGGGTGTTACAGCCTCTCTCAGAGGAATTCCTTTGTTCTGCATTCCTGGGCCAGGGCTGCCTGGACCCCAGGAGGGCAGAAACCTGTCTGAGGGGTTGGCAGCAGCTGAAGTGGAGACCCCGGAAAGGCAGTTTGGCAGTACCCGGGTACTATGCTAGGGACCCGGGGGATCATGGAATTGTCCCCCCAATGCCAGAATGGCATTGGGGAGACAATTCCATGATCTTAGACATGTTACATGGCCATGTTCGGAGTTACCATTGTGACGCTATACATAGGTAGTGACCTATGTATAGTGCACGCGTGTAATGGTGTCCCCGCACTCACAAAGTCTGGGGAATTTGCCCTGAACAATGTGGGGGCACTTTGGCTAGTGCCAGCGTGCCCACACACTAAGTAACTTTGCACCCAACCTTCACCATGTGAAGGTTAGACATATAGGTGACTTACAAGTTACTTAAGTGCAGTGGTAAATGGCTGTGAAATAACGTGGACGTTATTTCACGCAGGCTGCACTGGCAGCCCTGTGTAAGAATTGTCAGAGCTCCCTCTGGTTAGCAAAAGAAATGCTGCAGCCCATAGGGATCTCCTGGAACCCCAATACCCTGGGTACCTCAGTACAATATACTAGGGAATTATATGGGTGTACCAGTATGCCAATGTGAATTGGTAAATGTAGTCACTAGCCTGTTAGTGACAAATTTGTAAAGCAGAGAGAGCATAACCACTGAGGTTCTGGTTAGCAGAGCCTCAGTGAGACAGTTAGGCATCACACAGGGAACTCATAAAGTGCACATACTTAATTGCACATAATTATGGGATCCTGCCTGGCAGGATCCCAGTGACACATAGACTAAAACAACATATATACAGTGAAATATGGGGGTAACATGCCAGGCAAGATGGTACTTTCCTACAGTAGCAGGGTCAAGATTGATTTTCATAAGGTTAGTTCCAAGTTGGGGTAGCATGGGGAGCAAAATAATTATGGCTAAAACCCACATCTGTGATGGGGGGTTGAATATTTGCATTGTTCAGCATTCCGCCCATCATTTGTTCTTTTTGTTTTTCTTTCCCTTAGTGGGTAGGTTGTGCCCAAATATTGGTCTCAATGTCTCTGTGCCACCGGATTCCAATTAACCTGGCTGATGAGACGCGATACTGAGAAACCGGTCCCAGAATGCCTGTTTCTGCTCCAGAGAGGACCTCACCTGGCAGTTTGGGCTGAACAGTTTCCTGAGGGAGCAGGGTCAAGACTGGTTCACATATGGATGGGTCCAAACTGGGGTGGTGTGGTGAGCAAAAAACTGATGGATTAATCACATATGTGTGACTGGTTGTAAAATTTTACATTGTTCAGCATTCCGTCCATAATTTGTTATTTTTGCTTTTGTCGCCCTAAGTGGGTCCTGCGCTCATTTTGACACTGGATTCAAACTAGCGTGGCTGATGAAGGGTGATACCCCAAAACTGGTCCCAGGATGCTAGATTTCGGTCCAGGGAGGATCTGGCTTGGCAGTTCGGGCTGGACTGTTCCCACAGGAAGCAGGGTCAAGGCTGATTTCTATATGGCTGTGCACAAACTGGGATCATGTGGTGAGCAAGAAAAGGATGTATTCTCCTCAGATCTGTGACTGGGGTGAATGTTTGCATTGTTCATGATTCTATCAATCATCTCCTATTTTTTCTTTTGTCGCCCTGGAAGGTCTTTCCCAGACGTGGGTCCCTCGCTCATTCTGACACTGGATTCAAGCTAGCCTGGCTGATGAGGTGTGATTCCCTAAAACATGTCCCAGAATCCTTGTTTCTGGTACAGGGAGGACCTGTCCTGGAGGTTTGGGCTGGATGGTTCCCATGGAGAGCAGGGTCTAGACTGATTTGCTTATGGCTGGGTCCAAACTAGGATTGCGTGGGGAATAAAAAATAATGGTTTAAACCCAGATCTGTGATTAGGGCTGAATGTTTGCATTGTTCAGCATTCCGTATATCATCTGTTCTTTTCTTCTGTGTTGCCTTAAGTGGGAACGGTGCATGCAGGAGTGGGTATCATGATCTGCAGCCAAACCACAAACAAACAGCTATGTCCTAGGGGTGGACACCCTGGGACATAGCAGGAGCCAGCCCTGGAGGGTGGCGGGTCCCAGGGCCATCAGTGGCTCCACGAGGTGGGCTGCGTGGTCCCCCTCCAACATTATTAGCCCAGGATGGTAGTGGTCCCTGGGGCTAATGGGGTTCAAAACGGACCCCTGTTACATATTGTACTATTTGCCCTGGGGAGGTGGCGATCACCAGGGCTGCAGTGGACTGCGAGGCCCCTGCACCTTATTGGTTAACTGTCCCAGGGAGGTGGTGGTCCTAATGGCTGTGAGGGGGGTGGGGGTCTGTGCACCCTCTGCACCCTATTTCTGTAATGCCCCAGGGGGTGGTGGGCCCCTGGGCATGGTGTTGGGGCAGTGAGGCCCTCTGCACATATTTTAATATATTGCCTCAGGTGATGGTGGTCCCTGGGGTAGTGGGGGATGCCATCATGTCTCCCCTACATTATACAAACATTTTGCCCTGGGAAGGTGGTGGCCCTTGGGGCCGTGGGGGTCGGCAGGACTCCCCTATCGAAAACAATACAGTGCCCCTGGGACCTGACCCGCCTGCAGGCTGATTTAAACACAAGCGTGGGAGCCTGTGCTTTTGTTTTAAACATTTTTACTGTAAATTTGCAACCGTGTCACGATTTTACAGTAATAATTTTTAAAAAATGCTTTATAGCTCTAGGGGGGGTCCCTTTGGGACCCCAGCACCAGCGATAAGAGGTGAGGGTGTTCATATGCTGGCAGCTTCCATATTTTTTACTCTTTTTTTCTGGGACTCAGCTGAAGCTGAGTCCCAAAAGGGCTGCCAACACTTCCTTGTTGAAGTGTTGGCAGCCAATCAGATCTCAGCATGAGATCAGGAGGTGTCACAAATCCTTCACGTCCCTATATACAGTATACAAATTTAGATTTCCTTAAACTTCTCAAAAACTACAAAACTGTTTTACACTAAATAACAAAAATGGCTCTTTCTGGACCAACTGTTGTGATAAATTTGGTATAATTCCGACCACTGTTCAAAATCCTTTTAGACAAATAAACGGGGAAAACATGTTTTGGTGTGTCCCTCTTTTTCTTGGTCCCTCTTGACAGATGACCCCACAACTTTTCGGGCAGCAGCTGAAGTGAGCATTGCATTTTCTTGGAACGTTTCGTGAGGATTCATCAAGCGGTGCCAAAGTTATCAGTGAAAGAAAAAACGCTCTTTCTATAGCAACTCGGTCCTAACCATAACTACCGAGTGGCTACTGCACTAGGTAATATGTATATTATCTATATGCATATGTCATATGTATGTATGTACATGTATGTGGCAATATTTATAGTAAAGCTATGCTTAGCCATATAAACTTACCATAAAATATTTAATTTTTGATATTTTTGCTGAGATATTTGCCCCGCATGATATTCTGTTGTTGACATCTGGTGCAATACCCAGCCAGGTAGGTAGATTGCAAGTTCACTGGGAAGTTTACAAAGTTGTGTCTAATTATGTGGTGCAGGGGCCATATGCCACTCTCTGCCAAACTCTTTGGCTGCATCTAGGAAGACACTTCTCTGTGAATCAACATATATTGAAGCTATGAAATATGTTGTCCAGCTGTCCTAGCAGTTGACGTTTAGTGCAGTGTTGTAATAAGGATCCAGCCTGATCATCTGAACAAAGGTTTCCGCTAATAGCATCGCTGCTAAGACTCAAAGATTAACCTTCTCCAGGAGCTTCTGTAAATGAGGTCATAGACTTATGGATGACTGCTTGTAATGTAATGTAAGGTGGACTTGTAGAGCGCTGCTTGTCACCCGTGAGGATATCAGGGCACTAGTGGTGTTTGTCACTGGTGTTTCATGCTCAGTTTAGGATTATTTGCATGATTTATAGAAGTACTGGAGCTTCAAGAGATCACTAAATATCTCCTCAAGGCATCCCATGGCTGGTGGGGGGATAATAGTGACAAACGTGGCTGTCCCGTCATTGCCAGATGGTTTACCACTGCTTGTTTCTGTGCGTGGCTGGATGTGAAACCTGTTGTACACTGCTCAAAGGTCCTCAGTTCGGTTCCAGGAAAGTGCCTGATAAGGTGCTTTTGAGATCTCGCTCCACCCTGGGTGTCTCTGACATTGTTGATTTACAGAAAATCTCTTGCACGTCAGCAGCACCTCAGCCTTATCTTTATTGCACCAGGTGAGGTGTGTCCTGTCTCTGTTGGTGGACTTCGCTCGTATTTTGGCAGCTGAGTACAGCTTCACTTTACACAGTCAGTTGTTGGATTGCTTCAGTTTATCTGCAGCAGTTTCCAGTTATCGCTTTCTCTTGCTTCTTCTTTGAACACGTTTGTAAGAGCAGTGATCAGTCCTTGCATGCCACCATGCCACGGGGGGTAAATTGTGCTCCTCTGATTGGACCACAAGCCCTCCACCATCTCAATGGCCCTCCTCACCCCAGCAGAGTCTCCCTCACTGCCTTATCTTGCCTAGAAACAGGACTAAGCCCACCTTCCTCCTAGGTCCTGAGTACTGCCTCTTCCTCCAAATCAGAGCTGCCTCCTATTCTAATCCTCAGATACCTCCCATGTGCCAGGGCACATAGCGCTGCGACACCTGAACCCATGGGGCGGTCAGCGGTGCCCGGTGGATGGTGTAGAATGTCAGTGCGCGGGCGTCTTTTTGTTTAGCTGTGCATGGGCCTGTTTTATGGCCAGATGGCTGGTTTTTACTGCTGAGTTCCTTGATATCACCACAAGCATTCCCTACAGCCAACTAAAAAGCATGCAGTCTCTGACACCTTGCAAACCATCCTTACAGTGCTTGCTTCAAAGTACAAAACTGGCCTTTTCTGCAAATGTGGATCATTATTAAAGTTTTCACCTGCACAGCGCGTGTGCTTGTTACGTTTTACTTACACAACACTTACATCTTAAAACTGGCTTACATCCTGCCCTTCCTTTGTGTACTTTTACTCCATTCCTATTGGGTGCAGCGTACTATCTCCATGTGTCTTCCTAGTGTTTATCTTATCAGTAGCCCAGGGCCCAAGTACTCCTTTCTATCTGCTACTGTGTTATCTGTGACAACCGCGTTTGGACTCTGTCCTCCGAAGGTGCCGGAGCTCTATAAACAAGCCCTTCACACTCCGCCATGTAGAAGTGCACGCATGCGCACATTCATCGCTAGGCAAGGAGAGGGTGATTAGCCCAGAACCGAAGGCTCAAGGTCACCGCTCTAGCCGCTGTGCCACATCCCTCATCCTTTGTATTGCCCTATCTCGTGCCCTGGGTGGCACATTCAGCGGGTTCACTGTGCTTCAGTTGTGTTTTTCCGTTTTTTCCCTTTTTTAATGGTTTAAAGCGTGGGCACGCGTGTGCCCAGTACAGACTCACAACCTTTCCACAGGATTTAAGTAAACTCCTGGGTAATTTTCAACATATTATTAACAGAAAACAATGAAGTTCTTTATACTCAGTAGATGCAACAGGTCAAGTAAAGGGGCAGTTCCTTTATGCCCTCCACGGGCATGCTCACACCCTCGGCACAACCAGCGACTGAATCCTCACAGCTGCAGGGTTTCGGGGTGCCCAGTCCCCCCACACTGCAGGAACCCGCTGGCACCACTCAGTCAGCGCCCTCTGAGGTCCTGTGTGTAGGAGGCTGGCCTGGCTTATAGTGGGTACCTGATGGTACTTACACCTTGTGCCAGGTCCAGTTATCCCTTATTAGTAGAATAGAAGTGTTTCTAGCAGCTTAGGCTGAACTAGGAGACATGCAAAGCTCCTACAATACCACTTATATCATATAGCACTATTTCATAAGAAAACACAATACACAGAGTTACTAAAAATAAAGGTAGTTTATTTTAGTGACAGTGTGCCAAAAATATCTCAGGGGATATACTCCCTTAGGAGGTTAGTAAAATACACAAAATATACACAAAAAACAAAATCAGGTAAGTAAACAGTTAGAAAAGTAGTGCAAATACTGTAGAATACAATAGGATGTAATCGGCCTAAGGGCAACACAAACTATATCCTAAGAAAGTGGAATGCGAACCCCTTAGGGACCCCAGGCCTAGTGGAGTGTATAGAGGGTCACTGGGAGTGTAAGAAAACACTAAGGGTATCCAAGATACCCCACACCAAGACCCTGAAAAGTAGGAGTAAAGTGACCCTACTTCCTCAGAAACACACTAAAGTTGTGATAGGAGATTCTGCAAAGACCACAACAGACTGCAAAGCACCGAAGACGGATTCCTGCACCTGAGGACCTGTAAAGGATGGGGACCAAGTCCAAGAGTCACACAAGTGTCCATGGGGGACTGGAGCCCACTAAACCCCGGATGAAGGTGCAAAATGGCTGCCTCTGGGTGGAAGAAGCTGAAGATTCTGCAAGAATGGAAGATGCCAGGACCTTCTCCTCTGCACAGAAGATGTCCAATAGAGTGCTGGAGGATGCAGAGCTCTTTCTTTGGAGAAAGACCACAAACAAGCCTTGCTAGCTGCAAACTCACAATTGACTAAAAAGGGTGCTGCCTGGGCCCAGGAAGGACCAGTAGGTCACAACTTGGAAGAGGAGACAGAGGGAGCCCTCAGCAATACAGAGAACCCACACACAAGAAGGCAGCACCCGCGGAAGTACTTGAACATGGGTTTAAGAGAACTGAGCATGGCGGTCATCTCAACAATACAAAAGAGGGTCCCAAGAAGCAATGCAGGACGTAGTGCTAGGGACCTGGCCTGTACTGTGCACAAAGGATTCCTTGCAAAAGTGCACAGAAGCCCTAGCAGCTGCAGTTCACTCAGTACACAGGATTACTGTCTGGAGAGGGGAGGCAAGGACTTACCTCCTCCAGATTTGGACAGTTAGACCACTGGACAGTCTGGGTCACTTGGGTCCACCACCTGTGTTCCAGGGGCCATGCTCGTCAGGATGAAAGGGGTCCCTGAGTACCGGTGACGCTGAAGTTTGGTGCCTGCTGAAGCAGAGGGAAGATTCAGTCGAACCACAGGAGATTTCTTCTTGGTTTCCAATGCAGGGTGAAGGCAGACAGCCCCCACAGCATGCACCACCAGGAAAGAGCCAAGAAAGCTGGCAGGATTAGGCGCTACAATGTCGCTGGTAGTATTCTTGGTACTTTATTGCAGTTTTCAAGGCATCCGGGAGCAGTCAGCGGTCAAGCCTTGTCAGAAGTCGAAGAGGGAGATGCAGAGGAACTCTGGTGAATTCTTGCAAGTCGTTATTTGAGGAAAAGCCCACAGGAGAGACCCTAAATAGCCCCCATAGGAGGATTGGCCACCTTTTGAGGTAAGCACCTATCAGGAGGGGTCTTTGACGTCACCTGCTGGCACTGACTACTCAGAGGCCTCCATTGTGCCAGCATGCCTCTGGATTCAAGATGGCAGAGGTCTGGGACACGCTGGAGGAGCTCTGGACACCACCCCTGGGGTGGTGATGGACAGGGGAGTGGTCTCTCCCCTTTCCTTTGTCCAGTTTCACACCAGAGCAGGGCTTGGGGGTTCCCTTAACTGGTGTAGACTGGCTAATGCAAGGAGGGCACCATCTGTGCCCTTCAAAGCATTTCCAGAGGCTGGGAGAGGCTATTCCTCCCCAGCCATTAATACCTATTTCCAAAGGGAGAGGGTGTAATACCCTCCCTCAGAGGAAATCCTTTGTTCTGCCTTCCTGGGACTGGGCTGCCCAGACCCCAGGAGGACAGAACCCTGTCTGTGGGTTGGCAGCAGCAGTAGCTGCAGAGAAAAGCCCAGAGAGCTGGTTTGGCAGTACCCGGGATCCAGGGTGGAGCCCCGGGAATGCATGGGATTGGCACCCCAATACCAGATTTGGCATGGGAAGACAATTCAATGATCTTAGAAATGTTACAATGCCATATTCGGAGTTACCATTGTGAAGCTACATATAGGTATTGACCTATATGTAGTGCACGTGTTTAATGGTGTCCCCTTACTCTCAAGTCAGGGGAAATTGCACTGAACTATGTGGGGGCACCTTGGCTACTGCCACAGTGCCCTCACACTTAGTAACTTTGCACCTAACAGTCACCAAGTGAGGGTTAGACATATAGGTGACTTATAAGTTACTTAAGTGCAGTGTAAAATGGCTGTGAAATAACGTGGACATTATTTCACTCAGGCTGCAGTGGCAGTCCTGTGTAAGATTTGTCTGAGCTCCCTATGTATGGCAAAAGAAATGCTGAAACCCATAGGGATCTCCTGGAACCCCAATACCCTGGGTACCTAGGTACCATATACTAGGTGTGAGAAAGTAGCCTCTTTCTAGCCTTGTTACCCCCACTTTTGGCCTGTTTGTGAGTATGTGTCAGAGTGTTGTCACTGTTTCACTGGGATCCTGCTAGCCAGAGCCCAGTGCTCATAGTGAAAACCCTATGTTGTAAGTGTGGTTATGTGTTACTGGGATCCTGCTAGCCAGGACCCCAGTGCGCATAAGTTTGTGGCCTATCTGTATGTGTTCCCTGTGTGATGCCTAACTGTCTCACTGAGGCTATGCTAACCAGAACCTCAGTGGTTATGCTCTCTCTGCTTTCCAAATTTGTCACTAACAGGCTAGTGACTAAATTTACCAATTCACATTGGCATACTGGTACACCCATATAATTCCCTAGTATATGGTACTGAGGTACCCAGGGTATTGGGGTTCCAGGAGATCCCTATGGGCTGCAGCATTTCTTTTGCCACCCATAGGGAGATCTGACAATTCTTACACAGGCCTTCCAGTGCAGCCTGAGTGAAATAACGTCCACATTATTTCACAGCCATTTACCACTGCACTTAAGTAACTTATAAGTCACCTATATGTCTAACCTTCACCTGGTGAAGGTTGGGTGCAAAGTTACTTAATGTGTGGGCACCCTGGCACTAGCCAAGGTGTCCCCACATCGTTCAGGGCAAATTCCCTTGACTTTGTGAGTGCGGGGACACCATTACACGCGTGCACTATACATAGGTCACTACCTATGTATAGCGTCACAATGGTAACTCCGAACATGGCCATGTAACATGTCTAAGATCATGGAATTGTCCCCCCAATGCCATTCTGGCATTGGGGGGACAATTCCATGATCCCCGGGTCTCTAGCACAGTACCCAGGTACTGCCAAACTGCCTTTCTGGGATCTCCACGGTAGCTGCTGCTGCTGCCAACCCCTCAGACAGGTTTCTGCCCTCCTGGGGTCCAGGCAGCCCTGGTCCAGGAAGGCAGAACAAAGGATTTCCTCTGAGAGAGGGTGTCACACCCTCTCCCTTTGGAAATAGGTGTGAAGGCTGGGGAGGAGTAGCCTCCCCCAGCCTCTGGAAATGCTTTGATGGGCACAGATGGTGCCCTTCTCTGCATAAACCAGTCTACCCCAGTTCAGGGATCCCCCAGCCCTGCTCTGGCGCAAAACTGGACAAAGGAAAGGGAGTGACTACTCCCCTGATCTGCACCTCCCAGGGGAGGTGCCCAGAGCTCCTCCAGTGTATCCCAGACCTCTGCCATCTTGGAAACAGAGGTGGTTGGGGCACACTGGACTGCTCTGAGTGGCCAGTGCCAGCAGGTGACGTCAGAGGCTCCTTCTGATTGGCTCTTACCTCTCTTGGTAGCCAATCCTCCTAACCTGGTAGCCAAACCTCCTTTTCTGGCTATTTAGGGTCTCTGCTTTGGGGAATTCTTCAGATAACGAATGCAAGAGCTCACCAGAGCTCCTCTGCATCTCACTCTTCACCTTCTACCAAAGGATCGACCGCTGACTGCTCGGGATGCCTGCAAAACTGCAACAAAGTAGCAAGACGACTACCAGCAACATTGTAGCGCATAATCCTGCCTGCTTTCTTGACTGTTTCCAGGTGGTGCATGCTCTGGGGGTAGCCTGCCTTCACCCTGCACCAGAAGCTCCGAAGAAATCTCCCGTGGGAGATTGCAACACTGGTCCTCTGGGTCCCCTCTCATCCTGACGAGTGTGGTCCCTGGAACTCAGCAACTCTGTCCAAGTGACTCCCACAGTCCAGTGACTCTTCGGTCCAAGTTTGGTGGAGGTAAGTCCTTGCTCCTTCCTGCAGTGCACAACCTTCTGAGTTGTCTTCCGGCGTCGTGGGAGTCCCTTTTGTGACTTCGCGTGGACTCCGGTTCACTTTCCTTCCAAGTGCCTGTTCAGGTACTTCTGCGGGTGTTGCCTGCTTCTGTGAGGGCTCCCTGAGTTGCTGGGCGCCCCCTCAGTCTCCTCCTCCAAGTGGGGACATCCTGGTCCCTCCTGGGCCACAGCAGCACGCAAAAACCTCTACAGCGACCCTTGCAGCTAGCAAGGCTTATGTACGGTCTTTTTGCGTGGGAGCATCTCTGCAAGCTTCATCGCGACGTGGGACATCAATCCTCTAAAGGGGTAGTTCCTAGTCCTCTTCTTTCTTGCAGAACTCCAAGATTCTTCCAACAGGTGGCAGCTTCCTTGCACCCTCAGCTGGCATTTCCTGGGCTCCTGCCCACTCACGACACTTTCGCGACTATTGGACTTGGTCCCCTTGTCTTACAGGTACTCAGGTCTGGAAATCCACTGTTGTTGCATTGCTGGTGTTTGTTCTTCCTGCAGAATCCCCCTATCACGACTTCTGTGCTCTCCGGGGGTAGCAGGTGCACTTCACACCTACCTTTCAGGGTCTTGGGGTGGGCTATTTTTCTAACCCTCACTGTTTTCTCACAGTCCCAGCGAACCTCTACAAGCTCACATAGGTTTGGGGTCCATTCGTGGTTTGCATTCCACTTTTGGAGTATATGGTTTATGTTGCCCCATACCTATGTGCTCCTATTGCAATCTATTGTAATTCTACACTGTTTGCATTACTTTTCTTGCTATTACTTACCTAATTTTGGTTTGTGTACATATATCTTGTATATATAACTTATCATCATACTGAGGGTACTCACTGAGATACTTCTGGCATATTGTCATAAAATAAAGTACCTTTATTTTTAGTAACTCTATGTATTGTGTTTTCTTATGATATTGTGCATATGACACCAGTGGTATAGTAGGAGCTTTACAGGTCTCCTAGTTCAGCCTAAGCTGCTTTGCCATAGCTACCTTCTATCAGCCTAAGATGCTAGAAACACCTCTTCTACACTAATAAGGGATAACTGGACCTGACACAAGGTGTAAGTACTTCTGGTACCCACTACAAGCCACGCCAGCCTCCTACATTGGTTGTGCAGCAGTGGGATAAGTACTTGTAACTACTTACCACTTTGTCATTGTGTACTTTTCAAAAGAGAATAATATACAAAACAGTTCAGTGTATGTACACCTAACCAAAAAGTTTTGCTTTTCTCTTCTTAAACTTTTTACAAAGTTCTGAAAAGTTTCTTAAAACTTCTAAAACATTTCTAAAAGTTAGAACAAGTTTTTTCTCTGTTCTTTAAAACATTCTGAAACTTTTTCTCCCTTCTCACTATATCTAAACCTTTTGCTATCATGTCTGTGGTAGATTCTACTCTTAAAATAGTCAATACTTCTTATGACAATTTGAATTATAAGAGCCTAAGGGGTCTCTGCCTAGATAGAGGTTTAGTGATAGGAAAGAACCCTGCAAAAGAGTTTCTATTTAACATGCTTATTGTGAATGATGAGTCCCAAGCAGGCACATCAAATGAGAGGTTAATAGAAGGTTCCCATTCTGACTCAGGGGATCTCCTTGAGGGAGGTGGGGAGGGTTCTGAACAGGATCTGCCCCTAGCAGGACACCCCGTAATGTTGGTAGTAATGGAGGTTCCCATTACAGTAGGGAAGTCTTTATTCCTAGAGGCCAAGTTGCTAGGGTTCAGTCAGTTAGGGACAGATCCCCCTCTGTTGTTTCAAACTTGTCTTCTGTGTCCAAGCATTCCCAACCCACCCACCCTGAGGATAACTTGTTAGAAAGGGAACTCAAAAAGTTGAGGGTTGAAGAGACCAGACCGAAGCTTAAACAGCAACAGCTGGCCTTAGAGAGGGAATCCTAGACATTGAGAAGGAGAGACAGAGGTTGGGGTTAGGACCCCATGGTGGCAGCAGCAGTATTCCTGATAGTAATCCTGTTAGAGAGCATGATTCCAGGAATCTGCACAAGATAGTCCCCCCTTACAAGGAGGGGGATGACATCAACAAGTGGTTTGCTGCACTTGAGGGGGCCTGGATGGTACAGGGGGTCCCTCAAAGGCAGTGGGCTGCTATATTGTGGCTATCTTTCACTGGAAAGGGTAGGGATAGGCTCCTTACTGTTAGAGAAAGTGATGCTAACAATGTTGCAGTTTTAAAGGATGCACTCTTGGATGGATTTGGCTTAACCACTGAACAATACAGGATTAAGTTCAGAGACACCAGAAAAGAGTCCTCACAAGACTGGACAGACTTTGTAGACTGTTCAGTGAAGGCCTTGGAGGGGTGGTTACATTGCACTCTTCAGTTAAAGTTTGGTGGAGGTAAGTCCTTGCCTCCCCACGCTAGACTGCATTGCTGTGTACCGTGTGGTTTGCAGCTGCTCCGGCTCCTGTGCACTCTTCCAGGATTTCCTTTGTGCACAGCCAAGCCTGGGTCCCCGGCACGCCTTCCTGCAGTGCACAACCTTCTGAGTTGTCCTTCAGCGTCGTGGGACTCCCTTTTGTGACTTCGCGTGGACTCCAGTTCACTTTGCTTCTAAGTGCCTGTTGGGGTACTTCTGCGGGTGCTGCCTGCTTATGTGAGGGCTCCCTGAGTTGCTGGTCACCCCCTCTGTCTCCTCCTCCAAGTGGCGACATCCTGGTCCCTCCTGGGCCACAGCAGCACCCAAAAACCTCTACCGCGACCCTTGCAGCTAACAAGGCTTGTTTGCAGTCTCTCTGTGTGGGAACACCTCTGCAAGCTTCATCTCGACGTGGGACATCCATCCTCCAAAGGAAAAGTTCCTAATCCTCTTCTTTCTTGCAGAACTCCAAGCTTCTTCCAACCGGTGTCAGCTTCCTTGCACCCTCAGCTGGCATTTCCTGGGCCTATGCCCACTCTCGACACTGTCGCGACTATTGGACTTGGTCCCCTTGTCTTATAGGTACCTCTGGTACCCACCAAAGCCAGGCCAGCCTCCTACATCCTCCAATGGTGGAAAATACTGTTTTAGGTTTAGCATCTTATGACAACTTAATCTGACAATACCCTGCAGTTAAGTCAAAAGTGCTTAGATACATGGCAGAAGCCAGTGTATCTATGAGTTCATCAGCCCTGGGTATAGGGTGAGCATCAGTTTTGGTTACCTGATTGAGTCCTCTATGGTCAACACAAAACCTAATTTCCTTTTTACCATCTTTAGTGTGAGGTTTTGGGACAAGCACCATTGGGCTAGCCCATGGGCTTTCGGAAGGCTCAATCACTCCTAGGTCCAACATTTTCTGTAACTCTTGTTTTATGCAATCTCTGACATGGTCAGGCTGCCTATAAATCTTACTTTTGACAGGTAAACTGTCTCCAGTGTTGATTGTGTGCTCACACCAGGTTGTTGTACCTGGGATCAGTGAAAAGATGTCAGAGAATTTGCCTAGGAGATTTATACAGTTGTCCTTCTGCTCAGCAGTAAGGCAATCTGCAAGCACCACTCCCTCCACTAAGCCATCAGTTTCAGTGGTGGAGAAGAGTTCAGGGAGAGGGTCACTCTCTTTCTCCTGCTCCTCATCAGTTGCAATGAGCAGGGTTAAGTCAGGCCTGTCATAGTAAGGTTTCAGGCGATTGACATGGAGCACCCTAAGGGGACTCCTGGCAGTGTTTACGTCTACCAAATAGGTGACCTCATCCTTCTTTTCAACAATGAGATAGGGTCCACTCCATTTGTCCTGGAGTGCTGTTGGGGCCACAGGCTCCAATACCCACACCTTTCGTCTTGGGTGGTACTGGGTCATGACAGCCTTCTGGTCATGTCATTGCCTTTGGAGCTCTTGGCTGGCCTGAAGGTTTTTACTGGCCTTTTTCATGTACTCAACCATTCTGGATATAAGGCCAAGTATATAGTCCACAATGCCTTGCTTGAAAGCTTTTAAAGGTTGTTCCCAACCCTCCTTCACAAGAGCAAGGGGACCTCTCACAGGGTGTCCAAATAGGAGTTCAAAGGGGCTAAAGCCCACTTCTTTTTGGGGCACCTCTCTGTAAGCAAAAAGGCGACATGGCAACAGGACATCCCATCTCCTTCTGAGTTTTTCAGGGAGTCCCGTAATCATACCTTTGAAAGTTTTATTAAACCTCTCAACCAGACCATTTGTCTGTGGATGATAAGGAGTAGTGAACTTATGAGTTACACTACACTCCTTCTGTAGGAGGCTGGACTGGCTTGTAGTGAGTACCAAGGGGTACTTGCACCTTGCACCAGGCCCAGTTATCCCTTATTAGTGTATAGGGTGTCTAGCAGCTTAGGCCGATAGATAATGGTAGCTTAGCAGAGCAGCTTAGGCTGAACTAGGAGACGTGTGAAGCTACTACAGTACCACAAGTGTCACTTGCACAATATCATAAGAAAACACAATACACAGATATACTAAAAATAAAGGTACTTTATTTTTATGACAATATGCCAAAGTATCTCAGTGAGTACCCTCAGTATGAGGATAGCAATTATACACAAGTTATATGTACACAATACCAAAAATATGCAGTATAGTCTTAGAAAACAGTGCAAACAATGTATAGTTACAATAGGATGCAATGGGGACACATAGGGATAGGGGCAACACAAACCATATACTCCAAAAGTGGAATGTGAACCACGAATGGACCCCAAACCTATGTGACCTTGTAGAGGGTTGCTGGGACTATTAGAAAATAGTGAGAGTTAGAAAAATAGCCCTCCCCAAGACCCTGAAAAGTGAGTGCAAAGTGCACTGAAGTTCCCCAAAAGACAAAGAAGTCGTGATAGAGGAATAATGCAGGAAAGACACCAACCAACAATGCAACAACTGTGGATTTCCAATCTAGGGTACCTGTGGAACAAGGGGACCAAGTCCAAAAGTCACAAGCAAGTCGGAGATGGGCAAATGCCCAGGAAATGCCAGCTGTGGGTGCAAAGAAGCTTCTACTGGACAGAAGAAGCTGTGGTTTCTGCAGGAACGAAAAGGGCTAGAGACTTCCCCTTTGGTGGACGAATCCCTCTTGCCGTGGAGAGTCGTGTAAAAGTGTTTTCCCACCGAAAGAACACCAACAAGCCTTGCTTGCTGCAAATTGTGCGGTTAGCGTTTTTGGACGCTGCTGTTGCCCAGGAGGGACCAGGAGGTCGCAAATTGGACCAGCAGAGAGAGGGGACGTCGAGCAAGACGAGGAGCCCTCTCTGAAGCAGCTAGCACCCGGAGAAGTGCCAGAAACAGGCACTACGAGGATGTGTGAAACGGTGCTCGCCAAAGTTGCACAAAGGAGTCCCACGTCGCCGGAGACCAACTTAGAAAGTCGTGCAATGCAGGTTAGAGTGCCGTGGTCCCAGGCTTGGCTGTGCATGAAGGATTTCCGCCGGAAGTGCACAGGGGCCGGAGTAGCTGCAAAAGTCGCGGTTCCCAGCAATGCAGTCTAGCGAGGTGAGGCAAGGACTTACCTCCACCAAACTTGGACTGAAGAGTCACTGGACTGTGGGGGTCACTTGGACAGAGTTGCTGGATTCGAGGGACCTCGCTCGTTGTGCTGAGAGGAGACCTAAGGGACCGGTAATGCAGCTTTTTGGTGCCTGCGGTTGCAGGGGGAAGATTCCTTCGACCCACGGGAGATTTCTTCGGAGCTTCTGGTGCAGAGAGGAGGCAGACTACCCCCACAGCATGCACAAGCAGGAAAACAGTCGAGAAGGCGGCAGGATCAGCGTTACAGAGTTGCAGTAGTCGTCTTAGCTACTTTGTTGCAGTTTTGCAGGCTTCCAGCGCGGTCAGCAGTCGACTCCTTATCAGAAGGTGAAGAGAGAGATGCAGAGGAACTCTGATGAGCTCTTGCATTCGTTATCTAAAGTTTCCCCAGAGACAGAGACCCTAAATAGCCAGAAAAGAGGGTTTGGCTACCTAGGAGAGAGGATAGGCTACTAACACCTGAAGGAGCCTATCAGAAGGAGTCTCTGACGTCACCTGGTGGCACTGGCCACTCAGAGCAGTCCAGTGTGCTGGCAGCACCTCTGTTTCCAAGATGGCAGAGGTCTGGAGCACACTGGAGGAGCTCTGGACACCTCCCAGGGGAGGTGCAGGTCAGGGGAGTGGTCACTCCCCTTTCCTTTGTCCAGTTTCACGCCAGAGCAGGGCTAAGGGGTCCCCTGAACCGGTGTAGACTGGCTTATGCAGAATTGGGCACATCTGTGCCCAAGAAAGCATTTCCAGAGGCTGGGGGAGGCTACTCCTCCCCTGCCTTCACACCATTTTCCAAAGGGAGAGGGTGTAACACCCTCTCTCAGAGGAAGTCCTTTGTTCTGCCATCCTGGGACAAGCCTGGCTTGACCCCAGGGGGGCAGAAACCTGTCTGAGGGGTTGGCAGCAGCAGCAGCTGCACTGAAACCCCAGGAAAGGCAGTTTGGCAGTACCAGGGTCTGTGCTACAGACCACTGGGATCATGGAATTGTGCCAACAATGCCAGGATGGCATAGAGGGGGCAATTCCATGATCTTAGACATGTTACATGGCCATATTCGGAGTTACCATTGTGAATCTACATATAGGTAGTGACCTATATGTAGTGCACGCGTGTAATGGTGTCCCCGCACTCACAAAGTTCAGGGAATTGGCCCTGAACAATGTGGGGGCACCTTGGCTAGTGCCAGGGTGCCCTCACACTAAGTAACTTTGCACCTAACCTTTACCAGGTAAAGGTTAGACATATAGGTGACTTATACGTTACTTAAGTGCAGTGTAAAATGGCTGTGAAATAACGTGGACGTTATTTCACTCAGGCTGCAGTGGCAGGCCTGTGTAAGAATTGTCGGAGCTCCCTATGGGTGGCAAAAGAAATGCTGCAGCCCATAGGGATCTCCTGGAACCCCAATACCCTGGGTACCTCAGTACCATATACTAGGGAATTATAAGGGTGTTCCAGTAAGCCAATGTAAATTGGTAAAATTGGTCACTAGCCTGTTAGTGACAATTTGAAAGAAATGAGAGAGCATAACCACTGAGGTTCTGGTTAGCAGATCCTCAGTGAGACAGTTAGGCATCACACAGGGAAAACATACATATAGGCCACAAACTTATGAGCACTGGGGTCCTGACTAGCAGGGTCCCAGTGACACATAACAAACATACTGAAAACATAGGGTTTTCACTATGAGCACTGGGCCCTGGCTAGCAGGATCCCAGTGAGACAGTGAAAACACCCTGACATACACTCACAAACAGGCCAAAAGTGGGGGTAACAAGGCTAGAAAGAGGCTACTTTCTCACACAACCCCCCCCCCCAAACGAAGGACAATAAGGCTAACCTTGGCCAGTTGAGACTTTATTGTCTAAGTGGTGATAAGTAGAGAGTAGCTCTGCAATAGACTGGTTACTCCCTTTATCATCCACTATATGGTTACTTCCCTGTGGGGA
Source organism: Pleurodeles waltl (assembly GCF_031143425.1). Lineage (NCBI taxonomy): Eukaryota > Metazoa > Chordata > Amphibia > Caudata > Salamandridae > Pleurodeles > Pleurodeles waltl. The sequence continues at coordinate 1,174,752,438 of NC_090439.1, forward strand.
TGTAAACCACCCTGTTTGAAGTTTTTTAGCTAAGCAACAATGTGAAGATGTATTTTCAGAGTTTCAATCAGTAAGTTTTAGTTTAGTGCAGTGGGAATTGTCCACTGAACCTATTTGTAGTGATGGAAATGCCAGACAGGGATGCTGTCTCAGAAAAGCCATAGCTGGGCAAAAACTTTGTCCATATGGCTGGAAGAGAGAACAGGGATGCTGTTTCTCTTGAGTTGGAGCAGGGCAGGGATGCTGTCCTATGATCTCCACACTAGGGCAGGGATGCTGTCCTAAGTGTTGTGAGGCAGTGCAGGGTTTCTGCACTAAAGTTTCTCTGGGAGGGTTGGAGGGATGCTCCATGTTAACTAAAATGGTGCTCTTTTTGTCACCAATGTTAGTTATCCCACAGAGAGGTACTTCTACCTCAGGGAGTCCAGCTTTGCCAGCTGATGATTCCCTTGGAACAGGTGCCACCCCAGGAGAGGTTTCTCCCACCACAGGAATGGTATCCTGAATGGTAGGGTGGTTAGGGGATACTGTGATACCCTTTTTACCTGTTGATGGAGAGGGATCCTGAGTTTTCAGGCCTTCTCTCCTTTGCTTTTTCATTTCAGTAGAAATGAGAGGGAACAATTCCTCTGGGATGCCCAGCATGGCTGCATGGGCATAAAACTCTACATCAGCCCAACCTGAGGCCTCTAGGTCATTACCTAAGAGACAGTCTACAGGTAAGCTAGGTGATACCACCACCTGCTTAGGGCCAGTAACTCCACCCCAACTAAACTGAATTATAGCTAAGGGAAGAAACTTAGTGGAGTTATGGACATCAATAATCTTATACTGTTGTCCAATGATGTGTTGATCAGGCTGCACCAGGTGTTCAGTCACCAAAGTGATACTGGCACCTGTGTCCCTGTAGGCCAAGGCCTCAACACCATTTATTGAAACTGTCTGCCTGTACTTATCCATTGTAAGGGGACAAGCAGCCAGTGTGGCAAGGCCAATGCCACTAGGTGTGACAGAAACTGTCTTGGGACTGACTACCCCAGTTTCTATGATGGACCCATAAGTGAACCCAACTACACCCTTTGCTTGACTGTTGCCAGCAGTCCCACCACTAGTACCACTACTGCTAGGGGCACTAGAGCTTGATGTATTAGTGGTGGTAGGCTCAGGGGGTTTACCTGGACAGGACTTATCCCCTGGCCTATGGCCTTTGTTTTTACACACAAAGCACCAAGGCTTTTTAATGTGTGTGGGTTGAGAAGAAGAGGAAGAATTTGTTTTATCCCCCCCCTCTGAAGAGTGTTTAAGATTTGAAGAAGGATCTTTGGTTTTACCCTTATCCCCATGCTTATCTTGAGATTTTTCACCATCTTTCTTCTTATTGCCATCTTTGTCACACCCTGTATGAACTTTTCTGTTCACCCTTGTTCTGACCCATTTGTCTGCCTTCTTTCCCAATTCTTGGGGAGAGGTCAGATCAGAGTCTACCAGGTACTGGTGCAACAAATCAGACACACAATTATTATGAATATGCTCTCTCAGGATCAAGTTATACAGGCTGTCATAATCAGTAACTTTACTGCCATGTAACCACCCCTCCAAGGCCTTCACTGAATGGTCAATGAAATCAACCCAGTCTTGTGAAGACTCCTTTTTGGTCTCTCTGAACTTTATCCTGTATTGTTCAGTGGTTAAGCCATAACCATCCAGGAGTGCATTCTTAAGAACATGGAAATTATTGGCATCACTTTCTTTCACAGTAAGGAGCCTATCCCTACCTTTTCCACTAAATGATAGCCATAGGATAGCAGCCCACTGCCTTTGAGGGACATCCTGTACAACACAGGCCCTCTCAAGTGCAGCAAACCACTTGTTAATGTCATCCCCCTCCTTATAAGGGGGAACTATCTTGTGCAGATTCCTGGAATCATGCTCTTTTACAGGATGACTATGGGGAATACTGCTGCTGCCACAATGGGTTTTAAAACCCAACTTCTGTCTTTCTTTCTCTAGTTCAAAAGACTGTCTATCCAAATCCAGCTGTTGCTTTTTAAGCTTCAGTCTGGTTTGTTCCACTCTCAACTTGTTGAGTTCCCTTTCTAACATTCTGTCATCAGGGTTGGTGGGAGGGACATTCTTAGACACAGAAGAATGAACAGAAGGAGACCTGTCCCTTACAGAAGCCACCCTAACAGCTTGGCTAACAGAAACATCACTACCAGTGTGGTGAGAATAAAGGCTTTTGCTATGATGTGAGACAACACTATTTGTATGGTGTGGCTCTTCATCATTACCAACTATGCTAGACTGTCTAGTAATGGGCAGGCTAGGAACTTTCTTTCCTGAATCTTTTCCTGGGGGAGTCCCTGGATCAGATTGGGAACCATTTGCTACTTTTTCAACAGATGTGGCCCCTATGGCCTTATCTTGTTCTCTAAGCATATTAAGCAACAATTCCAAGGAAGGATTCTTCCCTACACTCAAACCTCTTTCTACACAGAGACTCCTTGCTCCTTTCCAGCTAAGGTGGTCATGTGCAAGTTTGGACAGATCAACATTTTGGCCTGTGCCAGACATTTTTAGAGAGAGTTAAAGTGATAGAAAAAGAGAAAAAAGTTTTCAGAACTTTTTAGAAAGACAGAAAAAAACTTTTTAAACTTTTAAGAACTTTTTGAAAGCTTAGAAGTACTTTTCAGCACTTTAGAAAAGAGTGAAAAGAGGAAATGCAAAACTTTTTAGCTATGTGTACACACACTGAACTTGTTTTGTATATTTTTCTCTTATGAAAAGTACAATGACAAGAGTGGTAAGTAGTCTCAAAGCACTTATCCCACCACTGCACAACCAATGTAGGAGGCTGGACTGGCTTGTAGTGAGTACCAAGGGGTACTTGCACCTTGCACCAGGCCCAGTTATCCCTTATTAGTGTATAGGGTGTCTAGCAGCTTAGGCTGATAGATAATGGTAGCTTAGCAGAGCAGCTTAGGCTGAACTAGGAGACGTGTGAAGCTACTACAGTACCACAAGTGTCACTTGCACAATATCATAAGAAAACACAATACACAGATATACTAAAAATAAAGGTACTTTATTTTTATGACAATATGCCAAAGTATCTCAGTGAGTACCCTCAGTATGAGGATAGCAATTATACACAAGTTATATGTACACAATACCAAAAATATGCAGTATAGTCTTAGAAAACAGTGCAAACAATGTATAGTTACAATCGGATGCAATGGGGACACATAGGGATAGGGGCAACACAAACCATATACTCCAAAAGTGGAATGTGAACCACGAATGGACCCCAAACCTATGTGACCTTGTAGAGGGTCGCTGGGACTATTAGAAAATAGTGAGAGTTAGAAAAATAGCCCTCCCCAAGACCCTGAAAAGTGAGTGCAAAGTGCACTGAAGTTCCCCAAAAGACAAAGAAGTCGTGATAGAGGAATAATGCAGGAAAGACACCAACCAACAATGCAACAACTGTGGATTTCCAATCTAGGGAACCTGTGGAACAAGGGGACCAAGTCCAAAAGTCACAAGCAAGTCGGAGATGGGCAAATGCCCAGGAAATGCCAGCTGTGGGTGCAAAGAAGCTTCTACTGGACAGAAGAAGCTGTGGTTTCTGCAGGAACGAAAAGGGCTAGAGACTTCTCCTTTGGTGGACGGATCCCCCTTGCCGTGGAAAGTCGTGCAGAAGTGATTTTCCGCCGAAAGAACACCAACAAGCCTTGCTAGCTGCAAATCGTGCGGTTAGAGTTTTTGGACGCTGCTGAGGCCCAGGAGGGACCAGGAGTTCGCAAATTGGACCAGGAGAGAGAAGGGACGTCGAGCAAGACAAGGAGCCCTCTCTGAAGCAGGTAGCTCCCAGAAAAGTGCCAGAAACAGGCACTACAAGGATGCGTGAAACGGTGCTTGCTGAAGTTGCACAAAGGAGTCCCACGTCGCCGGAGACCAACTTAGAAAGTCGTGCAATGCAGGTTAGAGTGCCGTGGACCCAGGCTTGGCTGTGCACGAAGGATTTCCGCCGGAAGTGCACAGGGGCCGGAGTAGCTGCAAAAGTTGCAGTTCCCAGCAATGCAGTCTAGCGAGGTGAGGCAAGGACTTACCTCCACCAAACTTGGACTGAAGAGTCACTGGACTGTGGGGGTCACTTGGATAGAGTTGCTGGATTCGAGGGACCTCGCTCGTTGTGCTGAGAGGAGACCCAAGGGACCGGTAATGCAGCTTTTTGGTGCCTGCGGTTGCAGGGGGAAGATTCCGTCGACCCACGGGAGATTTCTTCGGAGCTTCTGGTGCAGAGAGGAGGCAGACTACCCCCACAGCATGCACAAGCAGGAAAACAGTCGAGAAGGCGGCAGGATCAGCGTTACAGAGTTGCAGTAGTCGTCTTAGCTACTTTGTTGCAGTTTTGCAGGCTTCCAGCGCGGTCAGCAGTCGATTCCTTATCAGAAGGTGAAGAGAGAGATGCAGAGGAACTCTGATGAGCTCTTGCATTCGTTATCTAAAGTTTCCCCAGAGACAGAGACCCTAAATAGCCAGAAAAGAGGGTTTGGCTACCTAGGAGAGAGGATAGGCTACTAACACCTGAAGGAGCCTATCAGAAGGAGTCTCTGACGTCACCTGGTGGCACTGGCCACTCAGAGCAGTCCAGTGTGCTGGCAGCACTTCTGTTTCCAAGATGGCAGAGGTCTGGAGCACACTGGAGGAGCTCTGGACACCTCCCAGGGGAGGTGCAGGTCAGGGGAGTGGTCACTCCCCTTTCCTTTGTCCAGTTTCGCGCTAGAGCAGGGCTAAGGGGTCCCCTGAACCGGTGTAGACTGGCTTATGCAGAATTGGGCACATCTGTGCCCAAGAAAGCATTTCCAGAGGCTGGGGGAGGCTACTCCTCCCCTGCCTTCACACCATTTTCCAAAGGGAGAGGGTGTAACACCCTCTCTCAGAGGAAGTCCTTTGTTCTGCCATCCTGGGACAAGCCTGGCTTGACCCCAGGGGGGCAGAAACCTGTCTGAGGGGTTGGCAGCAGCAGCAGCTGCACTGAAACCCCAGGAAAGGCAGTTTGGCAGTACCAGGGTCTGTGCTACAGACCACTGGGATCATGGAATTGTGCCAACAATGCCAGGATGGCATAGAGGGGGCAATTCCATGATCTTAGACATGTTACATGGCCATATTCGGAGTTACCATTGTGAATCTACATATAGGTAGTGACCTATATGTAGTGCACGCGTGTAATGGTGTCCCCGCACTCACAAAGTTCAGGGAATTGGCCCTGAACAATGTGGGGGCACCTTGGCTAGTGCCAGGGTGCCCTCACACTAAGTAACTTTGCACCTAACCTTTACCAGGTAAAGGTTAGACATATAGGTGACTTATAAGTTACTTAAGTGCAGTGTAAAATGGCTGTGAAATAACGTGGACGTTATTTCACTCAGGCTGCAGTGGCAGGCCTGTGTAAGAATTGTCAGAGCTCCCTATGGGTGGCAAAAGAAATGCTGCAGCCCATAGGGATCTCCTGGAATCCCAATACCCTGGGTACCTCAGTACCATATACTAGGGAATTATAAGGGTGTTCCAGTAAGCCAATGTAAATTGGTAAAATTGGTCACTAGCCTGTTAGTGACAATTTGAAAGAAATGAGAGAGCATAACCACTGAGGTTCTGGTTAGCAGATCCTCAGTGAGACAGTTAGGCATCACACAGGGAACACATACATACAGTATAGACCACAAACTTATGAGCACTGGGGTCCTGACTAGCAGGGTCCCAGTGACACATAACAAACATACTGAAAACATAGGGTTTTCACTATGAGCACTGGGCCCTGGCTAGCAGGATCCCAGTGAGACAGTGAAAACACCCTGACATACACTCACAAACAGGCCAAAAGTGGGGGTAACAAGGCTAGAAAGAGGCTACTTTCTCACACCTTCCACATAGCTTTGAGGTACGCAGACATGAAGTTACTACCTCTGTCTGACACCACTTCCTTAGGGAAACCCACTCTGGAAAAAATTCCCAGGACGGCTTTTGCCACTGCAGGAGTTGTAGTGGTCCTTAAGGGTATGGCTTCAGGATATCTAGTGGCATGGTCCACTACCACAAGGATAAACCTATTGCCTGAAGCTGTTGGACGGTCAAGTGGGCCAACTATGCCAAACCCTATCCTTTCGAAGGGCACCTCAACCACAGGAAGTGGAATTAAGGTGGTGTAGGAGGCTGGACTGGCTTGTAGTGAGTACCAAGGGGTACTTACACCTTGCACCAGGCCCAGGTATCCCTTATTAGTGTATAGGGTGTCCAGCAGCTTAGGCTGATAGATAATGGTAGCTTAGCAGAGCAGCTTAGGCTGAACTAGGAGACGAGTGAAGCTCCTACAGTACCACTAGTGTCACTTGCACAATATCATAAGAAAACACAATACACAGATATACTAAAAATAAAGGTACTTTATTTTTATGACAATATGCCAAAGTATCTCAGTGAGTACCCTCAGTATGAGGATAGCAAATATACACAAGATATATGTACACAATACCAAAAATATGCAGTATAGTCTTAGAAAACAGTGCAAACAATGTATAGTTACGATAGGATGCAATGGGGACACATAGGGATAGGGGCAACACAAACCATATACTCCAAAAGTGGAATGCGAACCACGAATGGACCCCAAACCTATGTGACCTTGTAGACTGTCGCTGCGACTGTAAGAAAACAGTGAGGGTTAGAAAAATAGCCCACCCCAAGACCCTGAAAAGTGAGTGCAAAGTGCACTAATGTTCCCCAAAGGACATAGAAGTCGTGATAGGGGAATTCTGCAGGAAAGACACAAACCAGCAATGCAACAACGATGGATTTCCAAACGAGGGTACCTGTGGAACAAGGGGACCAAGTCCAAAAGTCACAAGCAAGTCAGAGATGGGCAGATGCCCAGGAAATGCCATCTGTGGGTGCAAAGAAGCTGCTACTAGGCAGTAGAAGCTGAGGATTCTGCAGGAACGACAAGGGCTAGAAACTTCCCCTTTGGAGGACTGATGTCCCACGTCTTGAAGAGTTGTGCAAAAGTGTTTTCCCGCCGAAAGACCACCAACAAGCCTTGCTAGCTGCAAATCGTGCAGTTAGGGTTTTTGGATGCTGCTGTAGCCCAGGATGGACCAGGATGTCGCCAATTGCGTCTGGGGACTGAGGGGGCACCCAGCAAGACAAGAAGCTCTATCAGAAGCAGGCAGCACCCGCAGAAGTGCCAGAACAGGCACTACAAAAAGGAGTGAAATGGTGCTCACCCGAAGTTGCACAAAGGAGTCCCACGCCACCGGAGGACAACTTAGAAAGTCGTGCAATGCAGGTTAGAGTGCCGTGGACCCAGGCTTGGCTGTGCACAAAGGATTTCCGCCGGAAGTTCACAGAGGCCGGAGTAACTGCAAAAGACGCGGTGCCCAGCAATGCACTCTGGCGTGGGGAGGCAAGGACTTACCTCCACCAAACGTGGACTGAAGAGTCACTGGACTGTGGGAGTGACTTGGACAGAGAAGATGGATTCAAGGGACCTCGCTCGTCATGCTGAGAGGAGACCCAGGGGACCGGTAATGCAGTTCTTTGGTGCCTGCGGTTGCAGGGGGACAATTCCGTCGGCCAAAGGGAGATTTCTTCGGAGCTTCTAGTGCAGAGAGGAGGCAGACTACCCCCACAGCATGCACCACCAGGAAAACAGTCGAGAAGGCGGCAGGATCAGCGTTACAGAGTTGCAGTAGTCGTCTTCGCTACTTTGTTGCAGTTTTGCAGGCTTCCAGCGCGGTCAGCAGTCGATTCCTTGGCAGAAGGTGAAGAGAGAGATGCAGAGGAACTCTGATGAGCTCTTGCATTCGTTATCTAAGGAATTCCCCAAAGCAGAGACCCTAAATAGCCAGAAAAGAGAGTTTGGCTACTTAGGAGAGAGGATAGGCTAGCAACACCTGAAGGAGCCTATCAGAAGGAGTCTCTGACGTCACCTGCTGGCCCTGGCCACTCAGAGCAGTCCAGTGTGTCAGCAGCACCTCTGTTTCCAAGATGGCAGAGGTCTGGAGCACACTGGAGGAGCTCTGGGCACCTCCCAGGGGAGGTGCAGGTCAGGGGAGTGGTCACTCCCCTTTCCTTTGTCCAGTTTCACGCCAGAGCAGGGCTGAGGGGTCCCTGAACCAGTGTAGACTGGCTTATGCAGAAATGGGCACCATCTGTGCCCATGAAAGCATTTCCAGAGGCTGGGGGAGGCTACTCCTCCCCTGCCTTAACACCTTTTTCCAAAGGGAGAGGGTGTAACACCCTCTCTCTGAGGAAGTCCTTTGTTCTGCCATCCTGGGTCAAGCCTGGCTGGACCCCAGGAGGGCAGAAACCTGTCTGAGGGGTTGGCAGCAGCAGCAGCTGCAGTGAAACCCCTGAAAAGGCAGTTTGGCAGTACCAGGGTCTGTGCTACAGACCCGTGGGATCATGGGATTGTGCCAACTATGCCAGGATGGCATAGAGGGGGCAATTCCATGATCATAGACATGTTACATGGCCATATGTGATCTATGTGTAGTGCACGCGTGTAATGGTATCTCCGCACTCACAAAGTCCGGGGAATTTGCCCTGAACAATGTGGGGCACCTTGGCTAGTGCCAGGGTGCCCACACACTAAGTAACTTTGCACCTAACCTTTACCAGGTAAAGGTTAGACATATAGGTGACTTATACGTTGCTTAAGTGCAGTGGTAAATGGCTGTGAAATAACATGGACGTTATTTCACTCAGGCTGCAGTGGCAGGCCTGTGTAAGAATTGTCAGAGCTCCTTATGGGTGGCAAAAGAAATGCTGCAGCCCATAGGGATCTCCTGAAACCCCAATACCCTGGGTACCTCAGTACCATATACTAGGGAATTATAAGGGTGTTCCAGTATGTGTGAGAAAGTAGCCTCTTTCTAGCCTTGTTACCCCCACTTTTGGCCTGTTTGTGAGTGTATGTCAGGGTGTTTTCACTGTCTCACTGGGATCCTGCTAGCCAGGGCCCAGTGCTCATAGTGAAGACCCTATGTTTTCAGTATGTTTGTTATGTGTCACTGGGACCCTGCTAGTCAGGACCCCAGTGCTCATAAGTTTGTGGCCTATATGTATGTGTTCCCTGTGTGGTGCCTAACTGTCTCACTGAGGCTCTGCTAACCAGAACCTCAGTGGTTATGCTCTCTCATTTCTTTCAAATTGTCACTAACAGGCTAGTGACCAATTTTACCAATTTACATTGGCTTACTGGAACACCCTTATAATTCCCTAGTATATGGTACTGAGGTACCCAGGGTATTGGGGTTCCAGGAGATCCCTATGGGCTGCAGCATTTCTTTTGCCACCCATAGGGAGCTCTGACAATTCTTACACAGGCCTGCCACTGCAGCCTGAGTGAAATAACGTCCACGTTATTTCACAGCCATTTTACACTGCACTTAAGTAACTTATAAGTCACCTATATGTCTAACCTTTACCTGGTAAAGGTTAGGTGCAAAGTTACTTAGTGTGAGGGCACCCTGGCACTAGCCAAGGTGCCCCCACATTGTTCAGGGCCAATTCCCTGGACTTTGTGAGTGCGGGACACCATTACACGCGTGCACTACATATAGGTCACTACCTATATGTAGCTTCACAATGGTAACTCCGAATATCGCCATGTAACATGTCTAAGATCATGGAATTGCCCCCTCTATGCCATCCTGGCATTGTTGGCACAATTCCATGATCCCAGTGGTCTTTAGCACAGACCCTGGTACTGCCAAACTGCCTTTCCTGGGGTTTCACTGCAGCTGCTGCTGCTGCCAACCCCTCAGACAGGTTTCTGCCCCCCTGGTGTCAAGCCAGGCTTGTCCCGGGATGGCAGAACAAAGGACTTCCTCTGAGAGAGGGTGTTACACCCTCTCCCTTTGGAAAATGGTGTGAAGGCAGGGGAGGAGTAGCCTCCCCCAGCCTCTGGAAATGCTTTGTTGGGCACAGATGTGCCCAATTCTGCATAAGCCAGTCTACACCGGTTCAGGGACCCCTTAGCCCCTGCTCTGGCGCGAAACTGGACAAAGGAAAGGGGAGTGACCACTCCCCTGACCTGCACCTCCCCTGGGAGGTGTCCAGAGCTCCTCCAGTGTGCTCCAGACCTCTGCCATCTTGGAAACAGAGGTGCTGCTGGCACACTGGACTGCTCTGAGTGTCCAGTGCCACCAGGTGACGTGAGAGACTCCTTCTGATAGGCTCCTTCAGGTGTTAGTAGCCTATCCTATCTCCTAGGTAGCCAAACCCTCTTTTCTGGCTATTTAGGGTCTCTGTCTCTGGGGAAACTTTAGATAACGAATGCAAGAGCTCATCAGAGTTCCTCTGCATCTCTCTCTTCACCTTCTGCCAAGGAATCGACTTCTGACCGCGCTGGAAGCCTGCAAAACTGCAACAAAGTAGCTAAGACGACTACTGCAACTCTGTAACGCTGATCCTGCCGCCTTCTCGACTGTTTTCCTGGTGGTGCAGGCTGTGGGGGTAGTCTGCCTCCTCTCTGCACTAGAAGCTCCGAAGAAAGCTCCCGTGGGTCGACGGAATCTTCCCCCTGCAACCGCAGGCACCAAAAAGCTGCATTACCGGTCCCTTGGGTCTCCTCTCAGCACGACGAGCGAGGTCCCTCGAATCCAGCAACTCTGTCCAAGTGACCCCCACAGTCCAGTGACTCTTCAGTCCAAGTTTGGTGGAGGTAAGTCCTTGCCTCACCTCGCTAGACTGCATTGCTGGGAACCGCGACTTTTGCAGCTACTCCGGCCCCTGTGCACTTCCGGTGGAAATCCTTTGTGCACAGCCAAGCCTGGGTCCACGGCACTCTAACCTGCATTGCACGACTTTCTAAGTTGGTCTCCGGCGACGTGGGACTCCTTTGTGTAACTTCGGGTGAGCACTGTTTCACGCATCCTCGTAGTGCCTGTTTCTGGCACTTATCTGGGTGCTACCTGCTGCTAAGAGGGCTCCTTGTCTTGCTCGACGTCCCTGTAGGAAAGTACCATCTTGCCTGGCATGTTACCCCCATTTTTCACTGTATATATGTTGTTTTAGTTGTATGTGTCACTGGGACCCTGGTAACCCAGGGCCCCAGTGCTCATAAGTGTGCCTGAATGTGTTACCTGTGTAGTGACTAACTGTCTCACTGAGGCTCTGCTAATCAGAACCTCAGTGGTTATGCTCTCTCATTTCTTTCCAAATTGTCACTGACAGGCTAGTGACCATTTTTACCAATTTACATTGGCTTACTGGAACACCCTTATAATTCCCTAGTATATGGTACTGAGGTACCCAGGGTATTGGGGTTCCAGGAGATCCCTATGGGCTGCAGCATTTCTTTTGCCACCCATAGGGAGCTCTGACAATTCTTACACAGGCCTGCCACTGCAGCCTGAGTGAAATAACGTCCATGTTATTTCACAGCCATTTTACACTGCACTTAAGTAACTAATAAGTCACCTATATGTCTAACCTTTACCTGGTAAAGGTTAGGTGCAAAGTTACTTAGTGTGAGGGCACCCTGGCACTAGCCAAGGTGCCCCCACATTGTTCAGAGCCAATTCACTGAACTTTGTGAGTGCGGGGACACCATTACACGCGTGCACTACATATAGGTCACTACCTATATGTAGCTTCACCATGGTAACTCCGAATATGGCCATGTAACATGTCTATGATCATGGAATTGCCCCCTCTATGCCATCCTGGCATTGTTGGTACAATTCCATGATCCCAGTGGTCTGTAGCACAGACCCTGGTACTGCCAGACTGCCCTTCCTGGGGTTTCTCTGCAGCTGCTGCTGCTGCCAACCCCTCAGACAGGCAGCTGCCCTCCTGGGGTCCAGCCAGGCCTGGCCCAGGATGGCAGAACAAAGAACTTCCTCTGAGAGAGGGTGTGACACCCTCTCCCTTTGGAAAATGGTGTGAAGGCAGGGGAGGAGTAGCCTCCCCCAGCCTCTGGAAATGCTTTGTTGGGCACAGATGTGCCCAATTCTGCATAAGCCAGTCTACACCGGTTCAGGGACCCCTTAGCCCCTGCTCTGGCGCGAAACTGGACAAAGGAAAGGGGAGTGACCACTCCCCTGACCTGCACCTCCCCTGGGAGGTGTCCAGAGCTCCTCCAGTGTGCTCCAGACCTCTGCCATCTTGGAAACAGAGGTGCTGCTGGCACACTGGACTGCTCTGAGTGGCCAGTGCCAGCAGGTGACGTCAGAGACTCCTTGTGATAGGCTCCTTCAGGTGTTAGTAGCCTTTCCTCTCTCCTAGGTAGCCAAACCCTCTTTTCTGGCTATTTAGGGTCTCTGTCTCTGGGGAAACTTTAGATAACGAATGCATGAGCTCAGCCGAGTTCCTCTGCATCTCTCTCTTCACCTTCTGATAAGGAATCGACCGCTGACCGCGCTGGAAGCCTGCAAACCTGCAACATAGTAGCAAAGACGACTACTGCAACTCTGTAACGCTGATCCTGCCGCCTTCTCGACTGTTTTCCTGCTTTTGCATGCTGTGGGGGTAGTCTGCCTCCTCTCTGCACCAGAAGCTCCGAAGAAATCTCCCGTGGGTCGACGGAATCTTCCCCCTGCAACCGCAGGCACCAAAAAGCTGCATTACCGGTCCCTTGGGTCTCCTCTCAGCACGACGAGCGAGGTCCCTCGAATCCAGCGACACCGTCCAAGTGACCCCCACAGTCCAGTGACTCTTCAGCCCAAGTTTGGTGGAGGTAAGTCCTTGCCTCACCTCGCTGGGCTGCATTGCTGGGAACCGAGACTTTGCAAGCTACTCCGGCCCCTGTGCACTTCCGGTGGAAATCCTTCGTGCACAGCCAAGCCTGGGTCCACGGCATTCTAACCTGCATTGCACGACTTTCTAAGTTGGTCTCCGGCGACGTGGGACTCCTTTGTGCAACTTCGGCGAGCACCGTTTCACGCATCCTCGTAGTGCCTGTTTCTGGCACTTCTCCGGGTGCTACCTGCTTTAGTGAGGACTCTTTGTCTTGCTCGACGTCCCCTCTCTCTGCAGGTCCAATTTGCGACCTCCTGGTCCCTCCTGGGCCCCAGCAGCGTCCAAAAACGCCAAACGCACGATTTGCGTGTAGCAAGGCTTGTTGGCGTCCATCCGGCGGGAAAACACTTCTGCACGACTCTCCAAGGCGTGGGGGATCCATCCTCCAAAGGGGAAGTCTCTAGCCCTTGTCGTTCCTGCAGTATTCACAGTTCTTCAGCCTAGTAAGAGCTTTTTTGCACCAACCGCTGGCATTTCTTGGGCATATGCCCATCTCCGAGTTGCTTGTGACTTTTGGACTTGGTCCCCTTGTTCCACAGGTACCCTCAGTCAGGAATCCATCGTTGTTGCATTGCTGAGTTGTGTTTTCCTTGCATTTTCCCTCTAACACGACTATTTTGTCCTTAGGGGAACTTTAGTGCACTTTGCACTCACTTTTCAGGGTCTTGGGGAGGGTTAGTTTTCTAACTCTCACTATTTTCTAATAGTCCCAGCGACCCTCTACAAGGTCACATAGGTTTGGGGTCCATTCGTGGTTCGCATTCCACTTCTGGAGTATATGGTTTGTGTTGCCCCTATCCCTATGTTTCCCCATTGCATCCTATTGTAACTATACATTATTTGCACTGTTTTCTAAGACTATACTGCATATTTTTGCTATTGTGTATATATATCTTGTGTATATTTCCTATCCTCTCACTGAGGGTACACTCTAAGATACTTTGGCATATTGTCATAAAAATAAAGTACCTTTATTTTTAGTATAACTGTGTATTGTGTTTTCTTATGATATTGTGCATATGACACTAAGTGGTACTGTAGTAGCTTCACACGTCTCCTAGTTCAGCCTAAGCTGCTCTGCTAAGCTACCATTATCTATCAGCCTAAGCTGCTAGACACCCTATACACTAATAAGGGATAACTGGGCCTGGTGCAAGGTGCAAGTACCCCTTGGTACTCACTACAAGCCAGTCCAGCCTCCTACATTGGTTGTGCAGTGGTGGGATAAGTGCTTGAGACTACTTACCACTCTTGTCATTGTACTTTTCATAAGAGAAAAATATACAAAACAAGGTCAGTGTATATACACATAGCCAAAAAGTTTTGCATTTCCTCTTTTCACTCTTTTCTAAGTGCTGAAAAGTACTTCCAAACTTTCAAAAAGTTCTTAAAAGTTTAAAAAGTTTTTTCTGTCTTTCCAAAAAGTTCTGAAAACTTTTTTTTCTCTTTTTCTATCACTTTAACTCTCTCTAAAAAATGTCTGGCACAGGAAAAAATGTTGAACTGTCCAAACTTGCATATGATCACCTTAGCTGGAAAGGAGCAAGGAGTCTCTGCATAGAGAGAGGTTTGAGTGTAGGGAAGAATCCTTCCTTAGAACTGTTAATTAATATGCTTAGAGTACAGGATAAGGCCATAAGTGCCCAATCTGTAGAAAAAGTAGCTAATGGTTCTCAATCTGATCCAGGGACTCCCCCAGGAAAAGGTTCAGGAAAGAAACTTCTCAGCCTGCCCATTACTAGACAGTCTAGCATAGTTGGTACAGAGGTTGAATCACACCATACTAATGGTGTGCTCTCACATTATACTGGTAGCCAAGCTGTTAGGGTGCCCTCTGTAAGGGACAGGTCTCCTTCTGTTCATTCCCATCATACCTCTGTATCTAGAAATGTCCCTCCCACCCACCCTGATGACAGATTGTTAGAAAGGGAGCTCAATAGATTGAGAGTGGAACAAACCAGACTGAAGCTCAAGAAGCAACAGCTGGATTTGGATAGACAGTCTTTAGAAGAAGAGAGGGAAAGACAGAAGTTGGGTTTAGAAACCCATGGTGGCAGCAGCAGTATTCCCCATAGTCATCCTGCAAAAGAGCATGATTCCAGGAATCTGCACAAGATAGTTCCCCCTTATAAGGAGGGGGATGACATTAACAAGTGGTTTGCTGCACTTGAGAGGGCCTGTGCTGTACAGGATGTCCCTCAAAAGCAGTGGGCTGCTATCCTATGGCTATCATTTACTGGAAAAGGTAGGGATAGGCTCCTTACTGTAAAAGAAAATGATGCTAATAATTTCAAAGTTCTTAAGAATGCACTCCTGGATGGTTATGGCTTAACCACTGAACAGTACAGGATAAAGTTCAGAGATACCAAAAAGGAGTCTTCACAAGACTGGGTTGATTTCATTGACCAGGCAGTGAAGGCCTTGGAGGGGTGGTTACATGGCAGTAAAGTTACTGATTATGACAGCCTGTATAACTTGATCCTGAGAGAGCATATTCTTAATAATTGTGTGTCTGATTTGTTGCACCAGTACTTGGTGGACTCTGATCTGACCTCTCCCCAAGAATTGGGAAAGAAGGCAGACAAATGGGTCAGAACAAGAGTGAACAGAAAAGTTCATACAGGGGGTGACAAAGATGGCAACAAAAAGAAGGATGGTAAGTCTTCTGACAAGGGTGGGGACAAATCGAAAAATGAGTCTTCATCAGGCCCACAAAAACACTCTGGTGGGGGTGGTGGGCCCAAATCCTCCTTTAATCAGAACAAGGAAAAGAAACCATGGTGCTATTTATGTAAAATAAAAGGCCATTGGACAACAGATCCCAGTTGTCCAAAGAAAGGCACCACAGCTCCTACCACTACAACCCCTACTGCTACACCTAGTGTCCCTACTAATAGCAGTGGTGGTGGGAGCAAACCTACTAATAGCCAATCCAAGGGAGTAGCTGGGCTCATTTTTGGTAATTTAGTTGGGGTTGGTCTGATTAGGGAGACCACAGAGGCTACTTTAGTCTCTGAAGGGGCTATTGATTTAGCCACTTTGGTTGCTTGCCCCCATAACTTGGAGAAGTACAAGCAACTAACCCTAATAAATGGTGTTGAGGTCCAGGCCTACAGGGACACAGGTGCCAGTGTCACAATGGTGATTGAGAAACTGGTGCACCCTGAACAACACATACTTGGACACCAGTACCAAGTAACTGATGCTCACAACATAACACAAAGCCACCCCATGGCTGTTGTAAATCTCAACTGGGGGTGGGTAACTGGTCCAAAGAAAGTTGTGGTAGCTTCAGATTTACCTGTAGACTGTCTATTAGGGAATGATTTGGAGACATCAGCTTGGTCAGATGTGGAGTTGGAGGCCCATGCAGCAATGCTGGGCATCCCAGGGCATATTTTTGCTTTGACAAGGACTCAGGCCAAAAAGCAAAAAGGACAGGGAAGCTTGGATCCTGGAACAATGGACCAAGTGCTCCCTAAAGCTAGGGCTAGTAGAAGCAAACCACTTCCTACTATCCCTCCCTCTACAGTGGATTCTACTTCTGAGGAAGAAGAATTCCCTCCCTGTGCAGAACCTACACCAGAGGAGCTGGAAGCAGACACTGCTGAGCTTTTGGGTGAAGGGGGGCCTGCCAGGGAGGAGCTCAGTGTGGCACAGCAAACCTGTCCCACATTAGAGGGTCTCAGACAGCAAGCTGTCAAACAGGCTAATGGGGATGTCAGTGACTCACACAGAGTTTACTGGGAGGACAACCTCTTGTACACTGAGCATAGGGATCCTAAACCTGGAGCTGCCAGGAGATTAGTGATTCCTCAGGAGTACAGAAAGTTCCTCCTAACACTGGCACATGACATTCCCTTAGCTGGTCACCTGGGTCAAATGAAAACTTGGGACAGATTGGTACCATTGTTTCATTGGCCTAGGATGTCTGAGGACACAAAAGAATTTTGTAAGTCCTGTGAAACCTGTCAAGCCAGTGGCAAGACAGGTGGCACTCCAAAGGCACCCCTTATCCCACTGCCTGTGGTTGGGGTTCCCTTTGAAAGGGTAGGGGTTGACATAGTTGGCCCCCTTGACCCTCCTACTGCTTCAGGCAATAGGTTTATCTTAGTGGTAGTGGACCATGCCACAAGATATCCTGAAGCTATTCCTTTAAGGACCACTACAGCTCCTGCAGTGGCAAAGGCCCTCCTGGGAATATTTTCCAGGGTGGGCTTCCCAAAGGAAGTAGTATCAGACAGAGGAAGCAATTTCATGTCTGCATACTTAAAGGCCATGTGGAAGGAGTGTGGTGTAACTTACAAGTTCACAACACCCTATCATCCACAAACAAATGGACTGGTGGAGAGATTTAATAAAACTCTCAAAGGCATGATTATGGGACTCCCTGAAAAACTCCGCAGGAGATGGGATATCCTTCTACCATGCTTCCTTTTTGCCTACAGGGAGGTACCCCAGAAAGGAGTGGGCTTCAGCCCCTTTGAACTTCTTTTTGGACACCCTGTTAGGGGTCCACTCACACTTGTAAAGGAGGGTTGGGAACAACCTTTAAAAGCTCCTAAGCAGGATATTGTGGATTATGTACTTGGCCTCAGATCAAGGATGGCTGAGTACATGAAAAAGGCCAGTAAAAACCTTCAGGCCAGCCAAGAGCTCCAGAAGCAATGGCATGATCAGAAGGCTGTTTTGGTTCAGTACCAACCAGGGCAGAAAGTGTGGGTCTTGGAGCCTGTGGCCCCAAGAGCACTCCAAGATAAATGGAGTGGACCCCACACAATTGTTGAAAAGAAGGGTGAAGTCACCTACTTGGTTGACTAAGGCACTGCCAGGAGTCCCCTTAGGGTGCTCCATGTCAACCGCCTGAAACCCTACTATGACAGGGCTGATCTCACCCTGCTCATGGCAACAGATGAGGGACAGGAAGAAGACAGTGATCCTCTACCTGATCTCTTCTCTTCCACAGAACAAGATGCTCTTGTGGAAGGTGTAGTTTTGGCTGATTGTCTTACTGCTGAGCAGAAAGATAATTGCATAAATCTCCTAGGACAATTTTCAGAACTCTTCTCTACTGTGCCAGGCACCACTTCTTGGTGTGAGCACACTATAGATACTGGAGACAGTTTACCTGTCAAAAGTAAGATCTATAGGCAGCCTGACCATGTCAGGGACTGCATAAAGCAAGAAGTTCAGAAAATGTTGGAACTAGGAGTGGTTGAGCACTCTGACAGTCCATGGGCTTCTCCTGTGGTACTGGTACCAAAACCCAATTCTAAAGATGGAAAGAAGGAAATGAGGTTTTGTTTAGACTATAGAGGTCTCAACTTGGTAACCAAAACTGATGCTCACCCTATACCCAGGGCAGATGAGCTTATAGATACACTGGCATCTGCCAAGTATCTAAGCACTTTTGATTTGACTGCAGGGTATTGGCAGATCAAATTGTCAGAAGATGCTAAACCTAAGACTGCATTTTCTACCATTGGAGGACATTACCAGTTTACTGTAATGCCTTTTGGTTTGAAAAATGCACCTGCCACTTTTCAGAGGTTGGTGAACACAGTCCTGCAAGGGCTGGAAGCTTTCAGTGCAGCATATTTGGATGATATAGCTGTCTTTAGCTCCAGCTGGGATGATCACCTGGTCCACCTATGGAAAGTTTTGGAGGCTCTGCAAAAGGCAGGCCTCACTATCAAGGCTTCAAAGTGCCAGATAGGGCAGGGTAAGGTGGTTTATCTGGGACACCTTCTTGGTGGGGAACAGATTGCACCACTTCAGGGGAAAATCCAAACTATTATTGATTGGGTTCCCCCTACCACTCAGACTCAGGTGAGAGCCTTCCTAGGCCTCACTGGGTATAACAGGAGGTTCACTAAGAACTATGGCTCCATTGCAGCCCCTCTTAATGACCTCACATCCAAGAAAATGCCTAAAAAGGTATTATGGACAGCAAACTGTCAGAAAGCTTTTGAGGAGCTGAAGCAGGCCATGTGCTCTGCACCTGTCCTGAAAAGCCCTTGTTACTCTAAAAAATTCTATGTCCAAACTGATGCATCTGAATTAGGAGTAGGGGCAGTCCTATCACAACTTAATTCTGAGGGCCAGGATCAACCTGTTGCTTTTATTAGTAGAAGGTTGACCCCTAGAGAAAAGCGTTGGTGTGCCATTGAGAGGGAGGCCTTTGCTGTGGTCTGGGCTCTGAAGAAGTTGAGGCCATACCTGTTTGGCACTCACTTCATTGTTCAGACAGACCACAAACCTCTACTTTGGCTAAAACAAATGAAAGGTGAGAATCCTAAATTGATGAGGTGGTCCATATCCCTACAGGGAATGGACTATACAGTGGAACATAGACCTGGGAGTAGCCACTCCAATGCAGATGGACTCTCCAGATATTTCCACTTAGACAATGAAGACTCATCAGGTAATGGCTAGTCTTATTGTCCTTCGTTTGGGGGGGGGTTGTGTAGGAAAGTACCATCTTGCCTGGCATGTTACCCCCATTTTTCACTGTATATATGTTGTTTTAGTTGTATGTGTCACTGGGACCCTGGTAACCCAGGGCCCCAGTGCTCATAAGTGTGCCTGAATGTGTTACCTGTGTAGTGACTAACTGTCTCACTGAGGCTCTGCTAATCAGAACCTCAGTGGTTATGCTCTCTCATTTCTTTCCAAATTGTCACTGACAGGCTAGTGACCATTTTTACCAATTTACATTGGCTTACTGGAACACCCTTATAATTCCCTAGTATATGGTACTGAGGTACCCAGGGTATTGGGGTTCCAGGAGATCCCTATGGGCTGCAGCATTTCTTTTGCCACCCATAGGGAGCTCTGACAATTCTTACACAGGCCTGCCACTGCAGCCTGAGTGAAATAACGTCCACGTTATTTCACAGCCATTTTACACTGCACTTAAGTAACTTATAAGTCACCTATATGTCTAACCTTTACCTGGTAAAGGTTAGGTGCAAAGTTACTTAGTGTGAGGGCACCCTGGCACTAGCCAAGGTGCCCCCACATTGTTCAGAGCCAATTCACTGAACTTTGTGAGTGCGGGGACACCATTACACGCGTGCACTACATATAGGTCACTACCTATATGTAGCTTCACCATGGTAACTCCGAATATGGCCATGTAACATGTCTATGATCATGGAATTGACCCCTCTATGCCATCCTGGCATTGTTGGTACAATTCCATGATCCCAGTGGTCTGTAGCACAGACCCTGGTACTGCCAGACTGCCCTTCCTGGGGTTTCTCTGCAGCTGCTGCTGCTGCCAACCCCTCAGACAGGCAGCTGCCCTCCTGGGGTCCAGCCAGGCCTGGCCCAGGATGGCAGAACAAAGAACTTCCTCTGAGGGAGGGTGTGACACCCTCTCCCTTTGGAAAATGGTGTGAAGGCAGGGGAGGAGTAGCCTCCCCCAGCCTCTGGAAATGCTTTGTTGGGCACAGATGTGCCCAATTCTGCATAAGCCAGTCTACACCGGTTCAGGGACCCCTTAGCCCCTGCTCTGGCGCGAAACTGGACAAAGGAAAGGGGAGTGACCACTCCCCTGACCTGCACCTCCCCTGGGAGGTGTCCAGAGCTCCTCCAGTGTGCTCCAGACCTCTGCCATCTTGGAAACAGAGGTGCTGCTGGCACACTGGACTGCTCTGAGTGGCCAGTGCCACCAGGTGACGTCAGAGACTCCTTGTGATAGGCTCCTTCAGGTGTTAGTAGCCTTTCCTCTCTCCTAGGTAGCCAACCCTCTTTTCTGGCTATTTAGGGTCTCTGTCTCTGGGGAAACTTTAGATAACGAATGCATGAGCTCAGCCGAGTTCCTCTGCATCTCTCTCTTCACCTTCTGATAAGGAATCGACCGCTGACCGCGCTGGAAGCCTGCAAACCTGCAACATAGTAGCAAAGACGACTACTGCAACTCTGTAACGCTGATCCTGCCGCCTTCTCGACTGTTTTCCTGCTTGTGCATGCTGTGGGGGTAGTCTGCCTCCTCTCTGCACCAGAAGCTCCGAAGAAATCTCCCGTGGGTCGACGGAATCTTCCCCCTGCAACCGCAGGCACCAAAAAGCTGCATTACCGGTCCCTTGGGTCTCCTCTCAGCACGACGAGCGAGGTCCCTTGAATCCAGCGACACCGTCCAAGTGACCCCCACAGTCCAGTGACTCTTCAGCCCAAGTTTGGTGGAGGTAAGTCCTTGCCTCACCTCGCTGGGCTGCATTGCTGGGAACCGCGACTTTGCAAGCTACTCCGGCCCCTGTGCACTTCCGGCGGAAATCCTTCGTGCACAGCCAAGCCTTGGTCCACGGCATTCTAACCTGCATTGCACGACTTTCTAAGTTGGTCTCCGGCGACGTGGGACTCCTTTGTGCAACTTCGGCGAGCACCGTTTCACGCATCCTCGTAGTGCCTGTTTCTGGCACTTCTCCGGGTGCTACCTGCTTCAGTTAGGGCTCTTTGTCTTGCTCGACGTCCCCTCTCTCTGCAGGTCCAATTTGCGACCTCCTGGTCCCTCCTGGGCCCCAGCAGCGTCCAAAAACGCCAAACGCACGATTTGCGTGTAGCAAGGCTTGTTGGCGTCCATCCGGCGGGAAAACACTTTTGCACGACTCTCCAAGGCGTGGGGGATCCATCCTCCAAAGGGGAAGTCTGTAGCCCTTGTCGTTCCTGCAGTATTCACAGTTCTTCAGCCTAGTAAGAGCTTCTTTGCACCAACCGCTGGCATTTCTTGGGCATATGCCCATCTCCGAGTTGCTTGTGACTTTTGGACTTGGTCCCCTTGTTCCACAGGTAGCCTCAGTCAGGAATCCATCGTTGTTGCATTGCTGAGTTGTGTTTTCCTTGCATTTTCCCTCTAACACGACTATTTTGTCCTTAGGGGAACTTTAGTGCACTTTGCACTCACTTTTCAGGGTCTTGGGGAGGGTTAGTTTTCTAACTCTCACTATTTTCTAATAGTCCCAGCGACCCTCTACAAGGTCACATAGGTTTGGGGTCCATTCGTGGTTCGCATTCCACTTCTGGAGTATATGGTTTGTGTTGCCCCTATCCCTATGTTTCCCCATTGCATCCTATTGTAACTATACATTATTTGCACTGTTTTCTAAGACTATACTGCATATTTTTGCTATTGTGTATATATATCTTGTGTATATTTCCTATCCTCTCACTGAGGGTACACTCTAAGATACTTTGGCATATTGTCATAAAAATAAAGTACCTTTATTTTTAGTATAACTGTGTATTGTGTTTTCTTATGATATTGTGCATATGACACTAAGTGGTACTGTAGTAGCTTCACACGTCTCCTAGTTCAGCCTAAGCTGCTCTGCTAAGCTACCATTATCTATCAGCCTAAGCTGCTAGACACCCTATACACTAATAAGGGATAACTGGGCCTGGTGCAAGGTGCAAGTACCCCTTGGTACTCACTACAAGCCAGTCCAGCCTCCTACTGTCCCCTATCTCTTCTGGTCCAATTTGCGACCTCCTGGTCCCTCCTGGGCCACAGCAGTGTCCAAAAACACTAACCGCATGATTTGCAGCTAGCAAGGCTTGTTGGCGTTCTTTCGGCGGGAAAATACTTCTGCACAACTCTCCAAGGCGAGAGGGATCCGTCCACCAAAGGGGAAGTCTCTAGCCCTTTTCGTTCCTGCAGAAACCTCAGCTTCTTCTGTCCAGTAGAAGCTTCTTTGCACCCGCAGCTGGCATTTCCTGGGCATCTGCCCATCTCCGACTTGCTTGTGACTTTTGGACTTGGTCCCCTTGTTCCACAGGTACCCTAGATTGGAAATCCACAGTTGTTGCATTGTTGGTTTGTGTCTTTCCTGCATTATTCCTCTATCACGACTTCTTTGTCTTCTGGGGAACTTTAGTGCACTTTGCACTCACTTTTCAGGGTCTTGGGGAGGGCTATTTTTCTAACTCTCACTATGTTCTAATAGTCCCAGCGACCCTCTACAAGGTCACATAGGTTTGGGGTCCATTCCTGGTTCGCATTCCACTTTTGGAGTATATGGTTTGTGTTGCCCCTATCCCTATGTGTCTTGCATCCTATTGTAACTATACATTGTTTGCACTGTTTTCTAAGACTATACTGCATATTTTTGGTATTGTGTACATATAACTTGTGTATATTTGCTACCCTCTCACTGAGGGTACACTCTAAGATACTTTGGCATATTGTCATAAAAATAAAGTACCTTTATTTTTAGTATAACTGTGTATTGTGTTTTCTTATGATATTGTGCAAGTGACACTTGTGGTACTGTGGTAGCTTCACACGTCTCCTAGTTCAGCCTAAGCTGCTCTGCTAAGCTACCATTATCTATCAGCCTAAGCTGCTAGACACCCTATACACTAATAAGGGATAACTGGGCCTGGTGCAAGGTGCAAGTACCCCTTGGTACTCACTACAAGCCAGTCCAGCCTCCTACAGTATGCCAATGTAAATTGGTGAAATTGATCACTAGCCTGTTAGTGACAATTTGGAAAGAAATGAGAGAGCATAACCACTGAAGTTTTGGATAGCAGAGCCTCAGTGAGACAGTTAGTCATAACACAGGTAACACATTCAGGCACACTTATGAGCACTGGGGCCCTGGCTGGCAGGGTCCCAGTGACACATACAACTAAAACAACATATATACAGTGAAAAATGGCGGTAACATGCCAGGCAAGATGGTACTTTCCTACAGGTGGCCTTAGTTGTGCTACCTGTCTTGCCACTGGCTTGGCAGGTCACAGAGGAACGACAAAACTCCTTAGTGTCCTCTGACATGTGAGGCCAGTGAAACAATGGAACACGTCTGTCCTAAGTTTTACTCTGGCCCAAATGCCCAGCCAAAGGAATATCATGCGCCAAGGTCAGAAGAAACTCCCTATACTGCAAAGGGATAACCAATCTCCTTGCAGCTCTAGGTTTAGGGTCCCTTGACTCATTGTAGACGAGGTTATCTTCCCAATAGACCTTATGGCTTTCAGTGATATCCCCATTCTGCTGTTTGACAGCTTACTGTCTTAAACGCTCTAGTGTGGGACAGGTCTGCTGTGCCACACTCAGCTCTTCCCTAGCAGGCCCCCTGCACCCAAAAGCTCTGCAGTGTCTGCTGCCAGCTCATCTGGTGTAGGTTCTGCACAGGGAGAGGATTGCTATTCCTCAAAAGGGGAATCTTCTGGACAGGGAGGGATAGTGGGCAAGGATTTACCTTTCTACCCCTAGCTTTTGGGAGCACTTGGTCCATTATTTCAGGATCCAAGTTTCCCTGTCCTCCTTGCTTCTGGGCCTGAGCCCTTCTGAGTGCAAATATATGCCCTGGAATGCCCAGCATTGCTGAATGAGCCTCCAACTCCACTTTAGGCCAAGCTGATGTTTCCAAATCATTGCCTAGTAAGCAGTAACAGGTAAATCAGTGGCTATCACAACCTTCTTTGGACCAGTAACCCCCACCCTCAGTTGAGATTCCCCGCAGCCACAGGGTGGCTAAGAGTTGTTATGAGCATCAGTCACTTGGTACTGCTGACCAAGTAGGTGTAGTTCAGGGTGAACCAGTTTCTCAATCACCATAGTGACACTGGCTGCTGTATCCCTGTAGGCCTCTACCTAAACACAATTTTTTAGGGGAAGTTGCTTGTACTTACCCATATTAATGGGACAAGCAACCAAGGTGGCAAAGTCAATACCACTATCAGAGACTAAAATAGCCTCTGTGATCTCCCTAACAAGACCAACCCCAACTACATTACCAATGGTGTGCCCAGCTACACCCTTTGATTGGCTATTTGTAGACTTCCTACCACCACTGCTATTACTAGGGGCACTAGAGGATGCAGTTGGGGTTGTAGTAGTGGGAGCCTTGGTGTTTTTCTTTGGACAAGTGGAAACACTTGCCCAGTGGCCTTTACTCTTACATAAATAACACCATGGCTTCTTTTGATTGTTAGAAGAGGATTTGGACCCACCTCACCCAGAGGATTTTTGTGGGCCTGATGAAGACTCAGAATGCTTTTTATCATTGTCCCCACCCTTGTCAGAAGACTTACCATCCTTCTTCTTGCCATCCTTGTCACCACCTGTGTGAACTTTTCTGTTCACTCTTGTTCTGACCCATTTGTCTGCCTTCTTTCCCAATTCTTGGGGAGAGGTCAGATTTGAGTCTACCAAGTACTGATGTAACAAATCAGACACAATTATTCAAAATATGCTCTCTCAGAATAATAATATATAGGCGTTCATAGTAAGTCACCTTACTGCCATGTAACCAACCCTCCAAGGCCTTCACTGAATGGTCTACAAAGTCTGTCCAGTCTTGAGAGGACTCTTCTCTGGTGTCTTTACCAGTGAAAGACAACCACAAGATAGCAGTCCACTGCCTTTGAGGGACCAACTGTACCATACAGGCCCTCTCAAGTGCAGCAAACCACTTGTTGATGTCATCCCCCTCCTTATAAGGGGGGGGCAATTCTGTGCAGGTTTCTTGAATCTTGTTCTCTTACAGGATTACTATCAAGAACACTGCTGCTGCCACCATGGGGCACTATCCCCTACTTCTGTCTTTCCCTCTCTACAGCTAGAGATTCCCTGTCTAAGGCCAACTGCTGCTGCTTTAGCTTCAGTCTGGCCTCTTCCAACCTCAGCTTTCTGAGTTCCCTGTCTAGGGTGTTATCCACAGGGTGGTAGGCTTGGGAATTCTGGGACACAGAGGAAATGTGGGAATTGGCAGAAGTGGACCTGTCTCTAACTTGCTGGACTCTAGTTACCTGGCCTTTTGGAATGAAAGGTGCCCTACTAGTGTGTGACCCCCCTCCCACTACCAGTTTCACTAGCTTGCATGTTAGCTGACAGGTCTTTGGTGAAACCCTCCCCAGAGCTGGGTGCCCTCCTCCTCTACCTCCTGATCCTGGGATGGGCCGTACTGGTTCTGGCCTCTTTCTAGGAGAAGGCTAAGGAGAAGATCTTTGGTAGGGTTCTTACCAATGCTTAAACCTCTTTCTATGCAGAGACCCCTCAAACGTTTAAAGTTTAAACTACCATAAGTTGCCTGAACAACTGTGGGAGTGAGCTCTATGGCAGACATAGTTGTAAGAAAGAGTTTAAGATGGCGAGAAAAAAAGTTTTTAGAACTTTTAAAGAAAAGAGGAAAACTTTTCAAACTTTTCAAAAACTTTTGAAACCTTTTTAGAAACTTTTTAGAAGGTTTTTAGAAAGAGAGTTAAACTGTTTAGGTTAACTGTATATATTTGTAAGTATTTGGAATATGTTTTTCTTATGAAAAGCGCCAATGACAAAGTGGTAAAGCAGTTACAAGTACTTATCCCACCGCTGCACCACCAATGTAGGAGGCTGGCCTGGCTTATAGTGGGTACCTGATGGTACTTACACCTTGTGCCAGGAGCAGTTATCTCTTAATAGTAGATTAGTAGTGTTCTAGCAGCTTAGGCTGATAGAGGTAGCTATAGCAGAGCAGCTTAGGCTGAACTAGGAGACATGCAAAGCTCCTACCATACCACTTATATCATAAGAATCACAAGACTCAGTGTTACTAAAAATAAAGGTAGTTTATTTTAGTGACAATGTGCCAAAAATATCTCAGAGGATATACTCCCTTAGGAGGTAAGTAAAATACACAAAATATACACACAAACCAAAATCAGGTATGTAAACAGTTAGAAAAGTAGTGCAAACACTGTAAAACACAATAGGATGCAATAGGCCTAGGGGCAACACAAACCATATACTAACAAAGTGGAATGCGAACCACTTAGGGACCCCAGGCCTAGTGTAGTGTGTAGGGTATTGCTGGGAGTGTAAGAAAACACTAAGGGTGTCCAAGATACCCTTCCCCAAGACCCTGAAAAGTAGGAGTAAGTGACCCTAATGTAGGAAAGTACCATCTTGCCTGGCATGTTACCCCCATTTTTTACTGTATATATGTTGTTTTAGTTGAATGTGTCACTGGGACCCTGCCAGCCAGGGCCCCAGTGCTCATAAGTGTGCCTGAAAGTGTTACCTGTGTTATGACTAACTGTCTCACTGAGGCTCTGCTATCCAGAACCTCAGTGGTTATGCTCTCTCATTTCTTTCCAAATTGTCACTAACAGGCTACTGACCTATTTCAGCAATTCACATTGGCATACTGGAACACCCTTATAATTCCCTAGTATATGGTACTGAGGTACCCAGGGTATGGGTGTTCCAGGAGATCCCTATTGGCTGCAGCATTTCTTTTGCCACCCATAGGGAGCTCTGACAATTCTTACACAGGCCTGCCAGTGCAGCCTGAGTGAAATAACGTCCACGTTATTTCGCAGCCATTTACCACTGCACTTAAGTAACTTATAAGTCACCTATATGTCTAACCTTTACCTGGTAAAGGTTAGGTGCAAAGTTACTTAGTGTGTGGGCACCCTGCCACTAGCCAAGGTGCCCCCACATTGTTCAGGGCAAATTCCCCGGACTTTGTGAGTGCGGGGACACCATTACACACGTGCACTACACATAGGTCACTACCTATGTGTAGCTTCACAATGGTAACTCCGAATATTGACATGTCTAGGATCATAGAATTGCCCCCTCTATGCCATCCTGGCATAGTTGGCACAATCCCATGATCCCACTGGTCTGTAGCACAGACCATGGTACTGCCAAACTGCCTGTTTAGGGGTTTCACTGCAGCTGCTGCCAACCCCTCAGACAGGTTTCTGCCTTCCTGGGGCCCAGCCAGGCTTGGCCCAGGATGGCAGAACAAATGACTTCCTCAGAGAGAGGGTGTTACACCCTCTGCCTTTTGAAAAAGGTGTTAAGGCAGGGGAGGAGTAGCCTCCCCCAGCCTCTGGAAATGCTTTCATGGGCACAGATGGTGCCCATTTCTGCATAAGCCAGTCTACACCGGTTCAGGGACCCCTCAGCCCTGCTCTGGCACGAAACTGGACAAAGGAAAGGGGAGTGACCACTCCCCTGACCTGCACCTCCCCTGGGAGGTGTCCAGAGCTCCTCCAGTGTGCTCCAGACCTCGGCCATCTTGGAAACAGAGGTGCTGCTGGCACACTGGACTGCTCTGAGTGGCCAGTGCCACCAGGTGACGTCAGAGACTCCTTTTGATAGGCTCCTTCAGGTGTTACTAGCCTATCCTCTCTCCTAGGTAGCCAAACCCTCTTTTCTGGCTATTTAGGGTCTCTGTCTCTGGGGAAACTTTAGATAACGAATGCAAGAGCTCATCCGAGTTCCTCTGCATCTCTCTCTTCACCTTCTGCCAAGGAATCGACTGCTGACCGCACTGGAAGCCTGCAAAACTGCAACATAGTAGCAAAGACGACTACTGCAACTCTGTAACGCTGATCCGGCTGCCTTCTCGACTGTTTTCCTGGTGGTGCATGCTGTGGGGGTAGTCTGCCTCCTCTCTGCACTAGAAGCTCCGAAGAAATCTCTCGTGGGTCGACGGAATCGTCCCCCTGCTACCGCAGGCACCAAAGAACTGCATCCCCGGTCCCCTGGGTCTCCTCTCAGCACAACGAGCGAGGTCCCTTGAATCCAGCAACTCTGTCCAAGTGACTCCCACAGGCCAGTGACTCTTCAGTCCAAGTTTGGTGGAGGTAAGTCCTTGCCTCCCCACGCCAGACTGCATTGCTGGGAACCGCGTCTTTTGCAGCTACTTCGGCCTCTGTGCACTTCCGGCAGAAATCCTTTGTGCACAGCCAAGCCTGGGTCCACGGCACTCTACCCTGCATTGCACGACTTTCTAAGTTGTCCTCCGGCGACGTGGGACTCCTTTGTGCAACTTCGGGTGAGCACCATTTCACTCCTCTTCGTAGTGCCTGTTCCGGCACTTCTGTGGTGCTGCCTGTTTTTGAGAGGGCTCCTTTTCTTGCACGACACCCCCTCTGTCCCCAGACACAATTGGCAACATCCTGGTCCCTCCTGGGCCACAGCAGCATCCAAAAACCCTAACTGCATGATTTGCTGCTAGCAAGGCTTGTTGGCAGTCTTTCGGTGGGAAAGCACTTCTTCACGACTCTTCACGACGTCGGACATCCATCGTCCAAAGGAGAAGTTTCTAGCCCTTGTCGTTCCTGCAGAATCCTCAGCTTCTACTGCCTAGTAGCAGCTTCTTTGCACCCACAGCTGGCGTTTCCTGGGCATCTGCCCATCTCCGACTTGCTTGTGACTTTTGGACTTGGTCCCCTTGTTCCACATGTACCCTCGACTGGAAATCCATCGTTGTTGCATTGCTGGTTTGTGTCTTTCCTGCAGAATTCCCCTATCACTACTTCTATGTCCTTTGGGGAACTTTAGTGCACTTTGCACTCACTTTTCAGGGTCTTGGGGTGGGCTATTTTTCTAACCCTCACTGTTTTCTTACAGTCCCAGCGACCCTCTACAAGGTCACATAGGTTTGGGGTCCATTCATGGTTCGCATTCCACTTTTGGAGTATATGGTTTGTGTTGCCCCTATCCCTATGTGTCCCCATTGCATCCTATTGTAACTATACATTGTTTGCACTGTTTTCTAAGACTATACTGCATATTTTTGGTATTGTGTACATATATCTTGTGTATATTTGCTATCCTCATACTGAGGGTACTCATTGAGATACTTTGGCTTATTGTCATAAAAATAAAGTACCTTTATTTTTAGTATATCTGTGTATTGTGTTTTCTTATGATATTGTGCAAGTGACACTAGTGGTACTGTAGGAGCTTCACTTGTCTCCTAGTTCAGCCTAAGCTGCTCTGCTAAGCTACCATTATCTATCAACCTAAGCTGCTAGACACCCTATACACTAATAAGGGATACCTGGGTCTGGTGCAAGGTGTAAGTACCCCTTGGTACTCACTACAAGCCAGTCCAGCCTCCTACATTGGTTGTGCAGTGGTGGGATAAGTGCTTTGTAACTGCTTACCACTTTTGTCATTGTACTTTTCATAAGAGAAAAATATACAAAACAAGTTCAGTGTATGTACACCTAACCACAAAGTTTTGCATTTCCTCTTTTCACTCTTTTCTAAGTGCTGAAAAGTACCTCTAAAATTTCTAAAAGTTCTTAAAAAGTTTTACAAGTTTTTTTTTTCCTCTGTCTTTTCAAAAGCTCTGAAAAACTTTTTTCTCACTTTTTCTATCACTTAAACACTGTCTTAAATGTCTGGCACAGGCCAAACTGTTGATCTGTCCAAACTTGCTTATGATCACCTTAGCTGGAAAGCAGCAAGGAGTCTCTGCATAGATAGAGGTTTAAGTGTAGGGAAGAATCCCCCCAGAGAACTGTTGGTTAACATGCTTATAGAACAGGATAAGGCAAGAGGTGCCCCTTCTGTTGAAAAAGTAGCTAATGGTTCCCAATCTGATCCAGGGACTCCCCTAGAAAAAGATTCAGGAAAGAAACTTCCTAGCCTGCCCATTACCAGACAGCCTAGCATAGTTGGTACTGATGTAGAGTCACACCATACTGATAGTGTTGTCTCACATCATAGCAAGAGTATTTCTTCTCATCATAGTAGAAGTGATGCTTCTGTTAACCAAGCTGTTAGGATGCCTTCTGTAAGGGACGGGTCTCCTTCTGCTCATTCTCACCATACTTCTGTTTCAAGGCATGTCCCTCCCACCCACCCTGATGACAGATTGTTAGAAAGGGAGCTCAATAGATTGAGAGTAGAACAAACCAGACTGGAGCTCAAGAAGCAACAGCTGGATTTGGATAGACAGTCCTTAGAAGTGGAGAAAGAAAGACAGAAGTTGGGTTTAGAAACCCATGGTGGCAGCAGCAGTATTCCCCATAGTCATCCTGCAAAAGAGCATGATTCTAGGAATCTGCACAAGATAGTTCCCCCTTATATGGAGGGGGATGACATTAACAAGTGGTTTGCTGCACTTTAGAGGGCCTGTGTTGTACAGGATGTCCCTCAAAGGCAGTGGGCTGCTATCCTATGGCTATCATTTAGTGGAAAGGGTAGGGATAGGCTCCTTACTGTGAAAGAAAGTGATGCCAATAATTTTACAGTTCTTAAGAATGCACTCCTGGATGGTTATGGCTTAACTACTGAACAGTACAGGATGAAGTTCAGAGAGATCAAAAAGGAGTCTTCACAAGACTGGGTTGATTTTGTTGACCATTCAGTGAAGGCCTTGGAGGGGTGGTTACATGGCAGTAAAGTTACTGATTATGAAAGCCTGTATACCTTGATCCTGAGAGAGCATATTCTTAATAACTGTGTGTCTGATTTGTTGCACCAGTACTTGGTGGACTCTGATCTGACCTCTCCCCAAGAATTGGGACAGAAGGCAGACAAATGGGTCAGAACAAGGGTGAACAGAAAAGTTCATACAGGGGGTGACAAAGATGGCAATAAGAAGAAGGATGGTAAGTCTTCTGACAAGGGTGGGGACAAATCTAAAAATGGGTCTTCATCAGGCCCACAAAAACACTCTGGTGGGGGTGGTGGGCCCAAATCCTCTTCTAATCAAAACAAAGAAAAGAAACCATGGTGCTATTTATGTAAAATAAAAGGCCATTGGACAACAGATCCCAGTTGTCCAAAGAAAAGCACCAAGCCTCCTACCACTACAACCCCTACTGCTACACCTAGTGTCTCTACTAATAGCAGTGGTGGTGGGAGCAAACCTACTAATAGCCAATACAAGGGAGTAGCTGGGCTCACTTTTGGTAACTTAGTTGGGGTTGGTCTGATTAGGGAGACCACAGAGGCTGTGTTAGTCTCTGAGGGGGCTATTGATTTAGCCACCTTGGTTGCTTGTCCCCTTAACATGGATAAGTACAAGCAACTACCCCTAATAAATGGTGTTGAGGTTCAGGCCTACAGGGACACTGGTGCCAGTGTTACAATGGTAATAGAGAAACTGGCCCACCCTGAACAACACCTACTCGGTCACCAGTACCAAGTAACCGATGCTCATAACAACACCCTTAGCCACCCCATGGCTGTTGTGAATCTCAGCTGGGGGGGGGTTACTGGCCCAAAGAAAGTTGTGGTTGCTTCAGATTTACCTGTAGACTCTCTATTAGGGAATGATTTAGAGACATCAGCTTGGGCAGAAGTGGAGTTGGAGGCTCATGCAGCAATGCTGGGCATTCCAGTGCATATTTCTGCTTTGACCAGGGCTCAGGCCAAAAAGCAAAAAGGACAGGGTGACTTGGATCCTGGAAGAATGGACCAAGTGCTCCCTAAAGCTAGGGCTAGTATGAGTAAATCACCACCTACTATCCCTCCCTCTACAGTGGATTCTACTTCTGAGGAAGAAGAATTTCCACCCTGTGCAGAACCTACACCAGAGGAGCTGGAAGCAGACACTGCTGAGCTTTTGGGTGAAGGGGGGCCTGCCAGGGAGGAGCTGAGTGTGGCACAGCAGACCTGTCCCACACTAGAGGGTCTAAGACAGCAAGCTGTCAAACAAGCAAATGGGGATGTCAGTGACTCTCACAGAGTTTACTGGGAGGACAATCTTCTGTACACTGAAGCAAGGGATCCAAAACCTGGAGCTGCCAGGAGATTGGTGATTCCTCAGGAGTACAGAAAGTTCCTCCTAACTCTTGCTCACGACATTCCCTTAGCTGGACCTTTGGGGCAAATGAAAACTTGGGACAGGCTTGTTCCCTTGTTTCATTGGCCTAGAATGTCAGAGGACACAAAAGAATTTTGTAAGTCCTGTGAAACCTGTCAAGCCAGTGGCAAAACAGGTGGCACTCCAAAGGCACCCCTTATTCCACTGCCTGTGGTTGGGGTTCCCTTTGAAAGGGTAGGGCTTGACATAGTGGGCCCCCTTGACCCTCCTACTGCTTCAGGCAATAGGTTTATCTTGGTGGTAGTGGACCATGCCACCAGATATCCTGAAGCAATTCCTCTAAGGACCACTACATCTCCTGCAGTGGCAAAGGCCCTCCTGGGAATCTTTTCCAGGGTGGGCTTCCCAAAAGAGGTGGTATCAGACAGGGGAAGCAATTTCATGTCTGCTTACTTAAAGGCCATGTGGAAGGAGAGTGGTGTGACGTACAAGTTCACCACACCCTATCATCCACAAACAAATGGACTGGTGGAGAGATTTAACAAAACTCTCCAAGGCATGATTATGGGACTCCCTGAAAAACTCCGCAGGAGATGGGATATCCTTTTACCATGCCTCCATTTTGCTTACAGGGAGGTACCCCAGAAAGGAGTGGACTTCAGCCCCTTGAACTCCTATTTGGTGACCCTGTGAGAGGTCCTCTAACACTTGTTAAGGAGGGTTGGGAACAACCTTTAAAAGCTCCAAAGCAAGACATAGTGGACTATGTACTTGGCCTCAGATCAAGGATGGCTGAGTACATGAAGAAGGCCAGTAAAAACCTTCAGGCCAGCCAAGAGCTCCAAAAGCAATGGCATGACCAGAAGGCTGTTTTGGTTCAGTACCAACCAGGGCAGAAAGTGTGGGTCTTGGAGCCTGTGGCCCCAAGAGCACTCCAAGACAAATGGAGTGGACCCCACACAATTGTTCAGAAAAAGGGTGAAGTCACCTACTTAGTTGACTTAGGCACTGCCAGGAGTCCCCTTAGGGTGCTCCATGTCAATCGCCTGAAACCCTACTATGACAGGGCTGATCTCACCCTGCTCATGGCAACTGATGAGGGACAGGAAGAAGACAGTGATCCTCTCCCTGATCTCTTCTCTTCCACAGAACAAGATGCTCTAGTGGAAGGTGTTGTACTAGCAGATTGTCTTACTGCTGAGCAGAAAGACCAATGCATAAATCTCCTGGGTCAGTTTTCTGAACTCTTCTCAACTGTGCCAGGTGCCACTTCTTGGTGTGAGCACACTATAGATACTGGAGACAGCTTGCCTGTCAAAAGTAAGATCAATAGGCAGCCTGACCATGTCAGAGACTGCATAAAGCAAGAGCTGCAGAAAATGATAGAACTAGGAGTGGTTGAGCACTCTGAAAGTCCCTGGGCTTCTCCTGTGGTACTTGTACCAAAACCTCATTCAAAAGATGGAAAGAAGGAAATGCGGTTTTGTGTAGACTACAGAGGTCTCAACCAGGTAACCAAAACTGATGCTCACCCTATACCCAGGGCAGATGAGCTCATAGATACACTGGCATCTGCCAAGTATCTAAGCACTTTTGATTTGACTGCAGTGTATTGGCAGATAAAATTATCAGAAGATGCAAAAGCAAAAACTGCATTTTCAACCATTGGAGGCCATTACCAATTCACAGTAATGCCTTTTGGATTGTAAAATGCACCTGCCACTTTTCAGAGGTTGGTGAACACAGTCCTGCAAGGGCTGGAAGCTTTTAGTGCAGCATATTTGGACGATATAGCTGTCTTTAGCTCCAGATGGGATGATCACCTGGTCCACCTATGGAAAGATTTAGAGGCCCTGCAAAAGGCAGGCCTCACTATCAAGGCTTCAAAGTGCCAGATAGGGCAGGGGAAGGTGGTTTATCTGTGACACCTGGTTGGTGGAGAACAGATTGCACCACTTCAGGGGAAAATCCAAACAATTATAGATTGGGTTCCCTCTACAACTCAGACTCAAGTGAGAGCCTTTTTAGGCCTCACTGGGTACTATAGGAGGTTCATCAAGAACTATGGCTCCATTGCAGCCCCTCTTAATGACCTCACTTCAAAGAAAATGCCTAAGAAGGTATTATGGACAGCAAACTGTCAGAAAGCTTTTGAGGAGCTGAAGAAGGCCATGTGCTCTGCACCTGTCCTGAAAAGCCCTTGTTACTCTAAAAAATTCTATGTCCAAACTGATGCATCTGAATTAGGAGTAGGGGCAGTCCTATCACAACTTAATTCAGAGGGCCAGGATCAACCTGTTGCTTTTATTAGTAGGAGGTTGACCCCTAGAGAAAAGCGTTGGTCTGCCATTGAGAGGGAGGCATTTGCTGTGGTCTGGGCACTGAAGAAGTTGAAGCCATACCTGTTTTGCACTCACTTCATTGTTCAGACAGACCACAAACCTCTACTTTGGCTAAAACAAATGAAAGGTGAAAATCCTAAATTGTTGAGGTGGTCCATATCCCTACAGGGAATGGACTATACAGTGGAACATAGACCTGGGAGTACCCACTCAAATGCAGATGGACTCTCCAGATATTTCCACTTAGACAAGGAAGACCCATCAGGTAATGACTAGTCTTTTTGTCTTTCGTTTGGGGGGGGGGGTTGTGTAGGAAAGTACCATCTTGACTGGCATGTTACCCCCATTTTTCACTGTATATATGTTGTTTTAGTTGTATGTGTCACTGGGACCCTGCCAGCCAGGGCCCCAGTGCTCATAAGTGTACCTGAAAGTGTTACCTGTGTTATGACTAACTGTCTCACTGAGGCTCTGCTATCCAGAACATCAGTGGTTATGCTCTCTCATTTCTTTCCAAATTGTCACTAACATGCTAGTGACCAATTTCAGCAATTCACATTGCCATACTGGAACACCCTTATAATTCCCTAGTATATGGTACTGAGGTACCCAGGGTATGGGGGTTCCAGGAGATCCCTATGGGCTGCAGCATTTTTTTTGCCACCCATAGGGAGCTCTGACAATTCTTACACAGGCCTGCCACTGCAGCCTGAGTGAAATAACGTCCACGTTATTTCACAGCCATTTACCACTGCACTTAAGTAACTTATAAGTCACCTATATGTCTAACCTTTACCTGGTAAAGGTTAGGTGCAAAGTTACTTAGTGTGTGGTCACCCTGGCACTAGCCAAGGTGCCCCCACATTGTTAAGGGCAAATTCCCCAGACTTTGTGAGTGCGGGGACACCATTACACGCGTGCACTACACATAGGTCACTACCTATGTGTAGCTTCACAATGGTAGCTCCGAATATGGCCATGTAACATGTCTATGATCATGGAATTGCCCCCTCTATGCCATCCTGGCATAGTTGGCACAATCCCATGATCCCACTGGTCTGTAGCACAGACCCTGGTACTGCCAAACTGCCTCTTCAGGGGTTTCACTTCAGCTGCTGCTGCTGCCAACCCCTCAGACAGGTTTCTGCCCTCCTGGGGCGCAGCCAGGCTTGGCCCAGGATGGCAGAACAAAGGACTTCCTCAGAGAGAGGGTGTTACACCCTCTCCCTTTGGAAAAAAGGTGTTAAGGCAGGGGAGGAGTAGCCTCTGGAAATGCTTTCATGGGCACAGATGGTGCCCATTTCTGCATAAGCCAGTCTACACCGGTTCAGGGACCCCTCAGCCCTGCTCTGGCGTGAAACTGGACAAAGGGAAGGGGAGTGACCACTCCCCTGACTTGCACCTCCCCTGGGAGGTGCCCAGAGCTCCTCCAGTGTGCTCCAGACCTCTGCCATCTTGGAAACAGAGGTGCTGCTGGCACACTGGACTGCTCTGAGTGGCCAGGGCCAGCAGGTGACGTCAGAGACTCCTTCTGATAGGCTCCTTCAGGTGTTGCTAGCCTATCCTCTCTCCTAGGTAGCCAAACCCTCTTTTCTGGCTATTTAGGGTCTCTGCTTTGGGGAATTCCTTAGATAACGAATGCAAGAGCTCATCAGAGTTCCTCTGCATCTCTCTCTTCACCTTCTGCCAAGGAATCGACTGCTGACCACGCTGGAAGCCTGCAAAACTGCAACAAAGTAGCGAAGACGACTACTGCAACTCTGTAACGCTGATCCTGCCGCCTTCTCGACTGTTTTCCTGGTGGTGCATGCTGTGGGGGTAGTCTGCCTCCTCTCTGCACTAGAAGCTCTGAAGAAATCTCCCGTGGGCCGACGGAATCGTCCCCCTGCTACCGCAGGCACCAAAGAACTGCATCACTGGTCCCCTGGGTCTCCTCTCAGCACGACGAGCGAGGTCCCTTGAATCCAGCAACTCTGTCCAAGTGACTCCCACAGTCCAGTGACTCTTCAGTTCAAGTTTGGTGGAGGTAATCCTTGCCTCCCCACGCCAGACTGTATTGCTGGGAACCGCATCTTTTGCAGCTACTCCGGCCTCTGTGCACTTCCGGCGGAAATCCTTTGTGCACAGCCAAGCCTCGGTCCACGGCACTCTAACCTGCATTGCACGACTTTCTAAGTTGTCCTCCGGCGGCGTGGGACTCCTTTGTGCAACTTCGGGTGAGCACCGTTTCACTCCTCTTTGTAGTGCCTGTTCTGGCACTTCTGCGGGTGCTGCCTGTTTCTGACAGGGCTCCTTGTCTTGCTCGATGCCCCCTCTATTCCTAGACGCAATTGGCGACATCCTGGTTCCTCCTGGGCCACAGCAGCATCCAAAAACCCTAACCGCACGATTTGCAGCTAGCAAGGCTTGTTGGCGGTCTTTCGGCGGAAAAACACTTCTTCACGACTCTTCACGACGTGGGACATCCATCCTCCAAAGGGGAAGTTTCTATCCCTTGTCGTTCCTGCAGAATCCTCAGCTTCTACTGCCTAGTAGCAGCTTCTTTGCACCCACAGATGGCATTTCCTGGGCATCTGCCCATCTCAGACTTGCTTGTGACTTTTGGACTTGGTCCCCTTGTTCCACAGGTACCCTCGTTTGGAAATCCATCGTTGTTGCATTGCTGGTTTGTGTCTTTCCTGCAGAATTCCCCTATCACGACTTCTATGTCCTTTGGGGAACTTTAGTGCACTCCTAGTTCAGCCTAAGCTGCTCTGCTAAGCTACCATTATCTATCAGCCTAAGCTGCTAGACACCCTGTACACTAATAAGGGATACCTGGGCCTGGTAGAAGGTGTAAGTACCCCTTGGTACTCACTACAAGCCAGTCCAGCCTCCTACACCTACTTCCTCAGAAACACACTAAATTTGTGATAGGAGATTCTGCAAAGACCACAACAGACTGCAAAGCACTGAAGACGGATTCCTGGACCTGAGGACCTGTAAAGGAAGGGGAGCAAGTCCAAGAGTCACAAAAGTGTCCAGAGGGGGGCAGGAACCCACTAAACCCCGGATGAAGGTGCAAAATGGCTGCCTCTAGGTGGAAGAAGCTGAAGATTCTGCAACAACGATAGATGACAGAAACTTATCCTTTGCACAGAAGATGTCTCATGGAGTGCTGGAGGATTGTAGGAGGCTGGACTGGCTTGTAGTGAGTACCAAGGGGTACTTACACCTTGCACCAGGCCCAGGTATTCCTTATTAGTGTATAGGGTGTCTAGCAGCTTAGGCTGATAGATAATGGTAGCTTAGCAGAGCAGCTGAGGCTGAACTAGGAGACGAGTGAAGCTCCTACAGTACCACTAGTGTCACTTGCACAATATCATAAGAAAACACAATACACAGATATACTAAAAATAAAGGTACTTTATTTTTATGACAATATGCCAAAGTATCTCAGTGGGTACACTCAGTATGAGGATAGCAAATATACACAAGATATATGTACACAATACCAAAAATATGCAGTATAGTCTTAGAAAACAGTGCAAACAATGTATAGTTACAATAGGATGCAATGGGGACACATAGGGATAGGGGCAACACAAACCATATACTCCAAAAGTGGAATGCGAACCACGAATGGACCACAAACCTATGTGACCTTGTAGAGGGTCGCTGGGACTGTAAGAAAACAGTGAGGGTTAGAAAAATAGCCCACCCCAAGACCCTGAAAAGTGAGTGCAAAGTGCACTACAGTTCCCCAAAGGACATAGAAGTCGTGATAGGGGAATTTTGCAGGAAAGACACAAACCAGCAATGCAACAACAATGGATTTCCAAACGAGGGTACCTGTGGAACAAGGGGACCAAGTCCAAAAGTCACAAGTAAGTCAGAGATGGGCAGATGCCCAGGAAATGCCAGCTGTGGGTGCAAAGAAGCTGCTACTAGGTAGTAGAAGCTGAGGATTTTGCAGGAACGACTAGTGCTAGAAACTTCCCCTTCAGAGGATGGATGTCACACGTCGTGAAGAGTTGTGCAGAAGTCTTTTCCCGCCGAAAGACCGCCAGCAAGCCTTGCTAGCTGCAAATCGTGCAGTTAGAGTTTTTGGATGCTGCTGTGGCCCAGGAGGGACCAGGATGTCGCCAATTGCGCCAGTGGACAGAGGGGGCTCCCAGCAAGGCAAGGAGCCCTCTCAGAAGCAGGCAGCATCCGCAGAAGTGCCGGAACAGGCACTACAAAGAGGAGTGAAATGGTGCTCACCTGGAGTTGCACAAAGGAGTCCCACGCCGCCGGAGGACAACTTAGAAAATCGTGCAATGCAGGTTAGAATGCCGTGGACCCAGGCTTGGCTGTGCACAAAGGATTTCTGCCGAAAGTGCACAGAGGCCGGAGTAGCTGCAAAAGACGTGGTTCCCAGCAATGCAGTCTGGCGTGGGAAGGCAAGGACTTACCTCCACCAAACTTGGACTGAAGAGTCACTGGACTGTGGGAGTCACTTGGACAGAGTTGCTGGATTCAAGGGACCTCGCTCGTTGTGCTGAGAGGAGACCCAGGGGACCGGTAATGCAGTTCTTTGGTGCCTGCGGTTGCAGGGGGACGATTCCGTCGGCCCACAGGAGATTTCTTCGGAGCTTCTAGTGCAGAGAGGAGGCAGACTACCCCCACAGCATGCACCACCAGGAAAACAGTTGAGAAGGCCGCAGGATCAGCGTTACAGAGTTGCAGTATTCGTCTTCGCTACTTTGTTGCAGTTTTGCAGGCTTCCAGCGCGGTCAGCAGTCGATTCCTTGGCAGAAGGTGAAGAGAGAGATGCAGAGGAACTCTGATGAGCTCTTGCATTCATTATCTAAGGAATTCCCCAAAGCAGAGACCCTAAATAGCCCGAAAAGAGGGTTTTGCTACTTAGGAGAGAGGATAGGCTAGCAACACCTGAAGGAGCCTATCAGAAGGAGTCTCTGACGTCACCTGCTGGCCCTGGCCACTCAGAGCAGTCCAGTGTGCCAGCAGCACCTCTGTTTCCAAGATGGCAGAGGTCTGGAGCACACTGGAGGAGCTCTGGGCACCTTCCAAGGGGAGGTGCAGGTCAGGGGAGTGGTCACTCCCCTTTCCTTTGTCCAGTTTCGCGCCAGAGCAGGGCTGAGGGGTCCCTGAACCGGTGTAGACTGGCTTATGCAGAAATGGGCACCATCTGTGCCCATGAAAGCATTTCCAGAGGCTGGGGAAGGCTACTCCTCCCCTGCCTTAACACCTTTTTCCAAATGGAGAGGATGTAACACCCTCTCTCTGAGGAATTCCTTTGTTCTGCCATCCTGGGCCAAGCCTTGATGGACCCCAGGAGGGCAGAAGCCTGTCTGAGGGGTTGGCAGCAGCAGCAGCTGCAGTGAAACCCCTGAAAAGGCAGTTTGGCAGTACCAGGGTCTGTGCTACAGACCCGTGGGATCATGGGATTGTGCCAACTATGCCAGGATGGCATAGAGGGGGCAATTCCATGATCATAGACATGTTACATGGCCATATTCGGAGTTACCATTGTGAAGCTACACATAGGTAGTGACCTATGTGTAGTGCACGCGTGTAATGGTGTCCCCGCACTCACAAAGTCCAGGGAATTTGCCCTGAACAATGTGGGGGCACCTTGGCTAGTGCCAGGGTGCCCACACACTAAGTAACTTTGCACCTAACCTTTACCAGGTAAAGGTTAGACATATAGGTGACTTATAAGTTACTTAAGTGCAGTGGTAAATGGCTGTGAAATAACATGGACGTTATTTCACTCAGGCTGCAGTGGCAGGCCTGTGTAAGAATTGTCAGAGCTCCCTATGGGTGGCAAAAGAAATGCTGCAGCCCATAGAGATCTCCTGGAACCCCAATACCCTGGGTACCTCAGTACTATATACTAGGGAATTATAAGGGTGTTCCAGTATGCCAATGTGAATTGGTGAAATTGGTCACTAGCCTGTTAGATACAATTTGGAAAGAAATGAGAGAGCATAACCACTGAGGTTCTGGATAGCAGAGCCTCAGTGAGACAGTTAGTCATAACACAGGTAATACTTTCAGGCACACTTATGAGCACTGGGGCCCTGGCTGGCAGGGTCCCAGTGACACATACAACTAAAACAACATATATACAGTTAAAAATGGGGGTAACATGCCAGGCAAGATGGTACTTTCCTACAAGGATGCAGAACTGTTTCTTTAGAGAAAGACCGCAAACAAGCCTTGCTAGCTACAAAGGTCACAGTTGAAGGAAAAGGGGCTGCTCGGGCCCAGGAAGGACCAGGAGGTCGCCACTTGGAAGAGGAGGCAGAGGGAGCCCTCAGCAATACAGAGAGCCCACGCACTAGAAGGCAGCACCCGCAGAAGTACTTGAACCCAGGTTCAAGAAAACTGAGCACAGTGGTCATCTCAACACTACAAAAGAGGGTCCCAGGAAGCCGGTGGTCAACTCAGCGAATTGAGCAATGCAGGATGCAGTACTGGGGACCTGGGCTGTGCTGTGCACAAAGGATTCCTTTCAAAAGTGCACAGAAGCCCTAGCAGCTGCAGTTCACGCAGTACACATTATAACTGTTTGGAGAGGGGAGGCAAGCACTTACCTCCTCCAAATTTGGACAGCTGGGCCACTGGACAGTCTGGGTCACTTGGGTCCACCACCTGGGTTCCAGGGGCCATGCTCATCAGGATGAAAGGGGACCCAGAGTTCCGGTGACGCTGAAGTTTCCCCCCTGAAGCAGGGGGAAGATTCCGTCGACCCACAGGAGATTTCTTCTTGGCTTCCAGTACAGGGTGAAGGCACACAGCCCCCAGAGCATGTACCACCAGGAAACAGTTGAGAAAGCTGGCAGGATTAGGCGCTACAATGTCACTGGTAGTCTTCTTGCTACTTTGTTGCAGTTTTGAAGGCGTCCTGGAGCAGTCAACGGTCGAACCTTGGCAGAATTCGAAGAGGGAGATGCAGAGGAACTCTGGTGAATTCTTGCAAGTCGTTATCTGAGGAAAAGCTCCCAGGAGAGTCCCTAAATAGCCCTCAGAGGAGGATTGGCCACCTAGTGAGGTAAGAACCTGTCAGCACACCTCTTGATTCAAGGTGGCAAGGGTGGGATGGTGATGGACAGGGGAGCAGTCACTCCCCTTTTCTTTGTCCAGTTGCGTGCCAGAGTAGGGGCTGGGGGTTCCCTGAACTGGTGTAGACTGGCTTATGCAAGGAGGACACCATCTGGGCCCTTCAAAGCATTCCCAGAGGCTGGCAGAGGCTAATCCTCCCCAGCCCTTAACACCTATTTCCAAAGAGAGAGGGTGTAACACCCTCTCTCAGATGAAATCCTTTGTTCTGCCTTCCTGGACTGGGCTGCCCAGACCCCAGGAGGGCAGAACCCTGTCTGTGGGTTGGAAGCAGCAGTAGCTGCAGAGGAAACCCCAGTGAGCTGCAGAGAAACCCCAGGTCCATGGTGGAGCCCCGGGGAAGCATGGGATTGCCACCCCAATACCAGATTTGGTATGGGGGGACAATTCCATGATCTTAGAAATGTTACATGGCCATATTCTGTGTTACCATTGTGAAGCTACATATAGGTATTGACATATATGTAGTGCACACGTGTAATGGTCTCCCTGCACTCACAAAGTCCAGGGAAATTGCCCTGAACTATGTGGGGGCACCTTGGCTAGTGCCAGGGTGCCCACACACTAAGTAACTTGGCACCTAACCTTTACCAAGTGAGGGATAGACATATAGGTGATTTATAAGTTATTTAAATGCAGTGTAAAATGGCTGTGAAATAATGTGGACATTATTTCACTCAGGCTGCAGTGGCAGTCCTGTGTAAGAGTTGTCTGAGCTCCCTATGGGTGGCAAAAGAAATGCTGCAGCCCATAGGGATCACCTGGAACCCCAATACCCTGGGTACCTCAGTACCATATACTAGGGAATTATAAAGGGGTTCCAGTGTGCCAATTAGAATTGGTGAAAATGGTCACTAGCCACTCAATTTTAAAGACAGAGAGAGCATAAGCACTGAGGTTCTGATTAGCAGATCCTCAGTGACACAGTTAGTCACTACACAGGGACACAAATTCAGGCCTCAAACTATGACCACTGGGGCCCTGGCTAGCAGTATCCCAGTAAGAGAGGCAAAAACAAACTTACAGACATGTGAAAAATGGGGGTAACATGCCAGGCAAGATGGTATTTCCTACACTGTGTGGGTTTGGGGTACCCAGTCCCCACACACTGCAAGAACCAGCTGGCACCACTCAGTCAGCACCCGCTGAGGTCCTGTGTGATGCTACCGGTGCGGCTTCCGGTCAGAGGTCTGACTCTTTGCTGCCCCCCTCACCAACCACACCTGCCCCATGAATGATTAAAGAGGCCGGATGGATTAAAACAGACTGTGCACTTTTCTGTCCTTTCGGTGAAGTCTGGCCGCTTTTCTCTGAATTGGTTTGGCGCTGACCTAGTCTTTATGAACTGGCTTCAGCGCTCTCCTCTAGTGCCTTTGCTTCTGCCCACAGGGTTTTGATGGACTAAAGACATCGTGAGAGTTGAGAGCAGTGAAGCTGGATTTTGGATGATTTCCTTGAACGTGTCTGATTTGGTCTGTTGCTTTCGGACATGGCATATTGTAGGAGGCTGGCCTGGCTTGTAGTGGGTACCAGAGGTACTTACACCTTGTGCCAGGTCCAGTTATCCCTTACTAGTGTAGAAGAGGTTTTTCTAGCAGCTAAGACTGATAGAAAGTAGCTATATCATAGCAGCTTAGGCTGAACTAGGACACATGTAAAGCTCCTACTATACCACTGGTGTCATATGCACAATATCATAAGAAAACACAATACACAGATATACTAAAAATAAAGGTACTTTTTTTAATGACAATATGCCAAAAGTATCTCAGTGAGTACCCTCAGTATGAGGATGCCAAATATACACAAGATATATGTACACAATACCAACATTATGCAGTAATAGCAATAGGAAGTAATGCAAGCAGTGTAAAGTTACAATAGATTGCATTAGGAGCACATAGGTATAGGGGCAACACAAACCATATACTCCAAAAGTGGAATGCGAACCACGAATGGACCCCAAACCTATGTGAGCTTGTAGAGGGTCGCTGGGACTGTAAGAAAACAGTGAGGGTTAGAAAAATAGCCCACCCCAAGACCCTGTAAGGTAGGTGTAAAGTGCACCTACAACCCCCAGAGAGCACAGAAGTCGTGATAGGGGGATTCTGCAAGGAAAACCAACACCAGCAATGCAACAACAGTGGATTTCTGGACCTGTGTGCCTGTAAGACAAGGAGACCCAGTCCAAGAGTCTCGACAGTGTCGAGAGTGGGCAGGAGCCCAGGAAATGCCAGCTGAGGGTGCAAGGAAGCTGCCACCGGATGGAAGAAGCTTGGAGTTTTGCAAGAACGAAGAGGACTAGGAACTTCCCCTTTGGAGGATGGAAGTCCCACGTCGTGAAGAAGCTTGCAGAGGTGTTCTGATGTAGAAAGACCACAAACAAGCCTTGCTAGCTGCAAGGGTTGTGGTTAGGGTTTTTGGATGCTGCTGTGGCCCAGGAGGAACCAGGATGTCGTCACTTGAATGAGGAGACAGAGAGGGCGCCCAGCAAGTCAGGGAGCCCTCACAGAAGCAGGCAGCACCCGCAGAAGTACAGGAACAGGCACTTACAAGAGGAGTGAACCGGAGTCCATGCAAAGTCACAAAAGGGAGTCCCACGACGCCGGAGGACAACTCAGAAGGTTGTGCACTGCAGGTTAGAGTATCGGGCACCCAGGCTTAGCTATGCACTAAGGAAATCCTGGAAGAGTGCACAGGAGCCAGAGCAGCTGCAAATCACGTGGTACCCAGCAATGCAGTCTAGCATGGGGAGGCAAGGACTTACCTCCACCAAACTTGGACTGAAGAGTCACTGGACTGTGAGAGTCAC
Organism: Pleurodeles waltl; assembly: GCF_031143425.1. Classification (NCBI taxonomy): domain Eukaryota; kingdom Metazoa; phylum Chordata; class Amphibia; order Caudata; family Salamandridae; genus Pleurodeles; species Pleurodeles waltl. The sequence continues at coordinate 1,174,797,026 of NC_090439.1, forward strand.
TTGGACAGGGTTGCTGAGTTCCAGGGACCACGCTCGTCGTGCTGAGAGGGGACCCAGAGGACCGGTGATACAGTATTTTGTTGCCTGCGGTTGCAGGGGGAAGATTCCGGCGACCCACTGGAGATTTCTTCAGAGCTCCTGGTGCAAGAAGGAGGCAGGCTACCCCCAGAGCATCCACCACCAGGAAACAGGCGAGAAAGCCAGCAGGATGAAGCGATACAAGGTTGCAGTAGTCGTCTTTGCTACTTTGTTGCAGTTTTGCAGGCATCCTGAGCAGTCAGCGGTCGATCCTTTGGCAGAAGGTGAAGAGGGAGATGCAGAGGAACTCTGGTGAGCTCTTGGATTCGGTATCTGCGGAATTCCCCAAAGCAGAGACCCTAAATAGCCAGAAAAGGAGGTTTGGCTACCTAGGAAGGAGGATTGGGTACTAAGAGAGGTAAGATCCTATCAGAAGGAGTCTCTGACGTCACCTGCTGACACTGGCCACTCAGAGCAGTCCAGTGTGCCAGCAACACCTCTGTTTCCAAGATGGCAGAGGTCTGGGGCACACTGGAGGAGATCTAGCCACCTCCCCTGGGAGGTGCAGGTCAGGGGAGTGTTCACTCCCCTTTCCTTTGTCCAGTTTTGTGCCAGAGCAGGGCTGGGGGATCCCTAAACCGGTGTAGACTAGCTTATGCAGAGATGGGCAGCATCTGTGCCCATCAAAGCATTTCCAGAGGCTGGGGTAGGCTACTCCTCCCCAGCCATCACACCTATTTCCAAAGGGAGAGGGTGTCACACCCTCTCTCAGAGAAAATCCTTTGATCTGCCTTCCTGGGCCAGGGCTGCCTGGGATGTGCCAACTATGCCAGGATGGCATAGAGGGGGCAATTCCATGATCATAGACATGTTACATGGCCATATTCGGAGTTACCATTGTGAAGCTACACATAGGTAGTGACCTATGTGTAGTGCACGCGTGTAATGATGTCCCCGCACTCACAAAGTCCGGGGAATTTGCCCTGAACAATGTGGGGGCACCTTGGCTCGTGCCAGGGTGCCCTCACACTAAGTAACTTTGCACCTAACCTTTACCAGGTAAAGGTTAGACATATAGGTGACTTATAAGTTACTTAAGTGCAGTGAAAATGGCTGTGAAATAATGTGCGCATTATTTCACTCAGGCTGCAGTGGCAGGCCTGTGTAAGAATTGTCAGAGCTCCCTATGGGTGGCAAAAGAAATGCTGCAGCCCATAGGTGTAGGAAAGTACCATCTTGCCTGGCATGTTACCCCCATTTTTCACTGTATATATGTTGTTTTAGTTGTATGTGTCACTGGGACCCTGGTAACCCAGGGCCCCAGTGCTCATAAGTGTGCCTGAATGTGTTACCTGTGTAGTGACTAACTGTCTCACTGAGGCTCTGCTAATCAGAACCTCAGTGGTTATGCTCTCTCATTTCTTTCCAAATTGTCACTAACAGGCTAGTGACCATTTTTACCAATTTACATTGGCTTACTGGAACACCCTTATAATTCCCTAGTATATGGTACTGAGGTACCCAGGGTATTGGGGTTCCAGGAGATCCCTATGGGCTGCAGCATTTCTTTTGCCACCCATAGGGAGCTCTGACAATTCTTACACAGGCCTGCCACTGCAGCCTGAGTGAAATAACGTCCACGTTATTTCACAGCCATTTTACACGGCACTTAAGTAACTTATAAGTCACCTATATGTCTAACCTTTACCTGGTAAAGGTTAGGTGCAAAGTTACTTAGTGTGAGGGCACCCTGGCACTAGCCAAGGTGCCCCCACATTGTTCAGAGCCAATTCCCTGAACTTTGTGAGTGCGGGGACACCATTACACGCGTGCACTACATATAGGTCACTACCTATATGTAGCTTCACAATGGTAACTCCGAATATGGCCATGTAACATGTCTATGATCATGGAATTGCCCCCTCTATGCCATCCTGGCATAGTTGGCACAATCCCATGATCCCAGTGGTCTGTAGCACAGACCCTGGTACTGCCAAACTGCCCTTCTTGGGGTTTCACTGCAGCTGCTGCTGCTGCCAACCCCTCAGACAGGCAGCTGCCCTCCTGGGGTCCAGCCAGGCCTGGCCCAGGATGGCAGAACAAAGAACTTCCTCTGAGAGAGGGTGTGACACCCTCTCCCTTTGGAAAATGGTGTGAAGGCAGGGGAGGAGTAGCCTCCCCCAGCCTCTGGAAATGCTTTGTTGGGCACAGATGTGCCCAATTCTGCATAAGCCAGTCTACACCGGTTCAGGGACCCCTTAGCCCCTGCTCTGGCACGAAACTGGACAAAGGAAAGGGGAGTGACCACTCCCCTGACCTGCACCTCCCCTGGGAGGTGTCCAGAGCTCCTCCAGTGTGCTCCAGACCTCTGCCATCTTGGAAACAGAGGTGCTGCTGGCACACTGGACTGCTCTGAGTGGACAGTGCCACCAGGTGACGTCAGAGACTCCTGCTGATAGGCTCCTTCAGGTGTTAGTAGCCTATCCTCTCTCCTAGGTAGCCAAACCCTCTTTTCTGGCTATTTAGGGTCTCTGTCTCTGGGGAAACTTCAGATAACGAATGCAAGAGCTCATCCGAGTTCCTCTGCATCTCCCTCTTCACCTTCTGATAAGGAAACGACTGCTGACCGCGCTGGAAGCCTGCAAACCTGCAACATAGTAGCAAAGACGTCTACTGCAACTCTGTAACGCTGATCCTGCCGCCTTCTCGACTGTTTTCCTGCTTGTGCATGCTGTGGGGGTAGCCTGCCTCCTCTCTGCACCAGAAGCTCCGAAGAAATCTCCCGTGGGTCGACGGAATCTTCCCCCTGCAACCCCAGGCACCAAAAAGCTGCATTACCGGTCCCTTGGGTCTCCTCTCAGCACGACGAGCGAGGTCCCTCGAATCCAGCGACTCTGTCCAAGTGACCCCCACAGTCCAGTGACTCTTCAGTCCAAGTTTGGTGGAGGTAAGTCCTTGCCTCACCTCGCTGGGCTGCATTGCTGGGAACCGCGACTTTGCAGCTACTCCGGCCCCTGTGCACTTCCGGCGGAAATCCTTTGTGCACATCCAAGCCTGGGTCCACGGCACTCTAACCTGCATTGCACGACTTTCTAAGTTGGTCTCCGGCGACGTGGGACTCCTTTGTGCAACTTCGGCAAGCACTGTTTCAAGCATCTTTGTAATGCCTGTTTCTGGCACTTCTCTGGGTGCTACCTGCTTTAGTGAGGGCTCTTTGTCTTGCTCGACGTCCCCTCTCTCTTCAGGTCCAATTTGCGACCTCCTGGTCCCTCCTGGGCCCCGGCAGCGTCCAAAAACGCCAAACGCACGATTTGCGGCTAGCAAGGCTTGTTGGCGTCCTTTCAGCGGGAAAACACTTCTGCACGACTCTCCAAGGCGAGTGGAATCCGTCCACCAAAGGGGAAGTCTCTAGCCCTTTTCGTTCCTGCAGAAACCTCAGCTTCTTCTGTCTAGTAGAAGCTTCTTTGCACCCGCAGCTGGCATTTCCTGGGCATCTGCCCATCTCCGACTTGCTTGTGACTTTTGGACTTGGTCCCCTTGTTCCACAGGTGCCCTAGATTGGAAATCCACAGTTGTTGCATTGCTGGTTTGTGTCTTTCCTGCATTATTCCTCTAACACGACTTCTTTGTCCTTAGGGGAACTTTAGTGCACTTTGCACTCACTTTTCAGGGTCTTGGGGAGGGTTATTTTTCTAACTCTCACTATTTTCTAATAGTCCCAGCAACCCTCTACAAGGTCACATAGGTTTGGGGTCCATTCGTGGTTCGCATTCCACTTTTGGAGTATATGGTTTGTGTTGCCCCTATCCCTATGTTTCCCCATTGCATCCTATTGTAACTATACATTGATTGCACTGTTTTCTAAGACTATACTGCATATTTTTGCTATTGTGTATATATATCTTGTGTATATTTCCTATCCTCTCACTGAGGGTACACTCTAAGATACTTTGGCATATTGTCATAAAAATAAAGTACCTTTATTTTTAGTATAACTGTGTATTGTGTTTTCTTATGATATTGTGCATATGACACTAAGTGGTACTGTAGTAGCTTCACACGTCTCCTAGTTCAGCCTAAGCTGCTCTGCTAAGCTACCATTATCTATCAGCCTAAGCTGCTAGACACCCTATACACTAATAAGGGATAACTGGGCCTGGTGCAAGGTGCAAGTACCCCTTGATACTCACTACAAGCCAGTCCAGCCTCCTACATTGGTTGTGCAGTGGTGGGATAAGTGCTTGAGACTACTTACCACTCTTGTCATTGTACTTTTCATAAGAGAAAAATATACAAAACAAGGTCAGTGTATATACACATAGCCAAAAAGTTTTGCATTTCCTCTTTTCACTCTTTTCTAAGTGCTGAAAAGTACTTCTAAACTTTCAAAAAGTTCTTAAAAGTTTAAAAAGTTTTTTTCTGTCTTTCCAAAAAGTTCTGAAAACTTTTTTCTCTTTTTCTATCACTTTAACTCTCTCTAAAAAATGTCTGGCACAGGCCAAAGTGTTGATCTGTCCAAACTTGCATATGACAACCTTAGCTGGAAAAGAGCAAGGAGTCTCTGTATAGAGAGAGGTTTGAGTGTAGGGAAGAATCCTTCATTGGAACTGTTACTTAACATGCTTAGAGAACAGGATAAGGCCATAGGTGCCCCATCTGTTGAAAAAGTACCTAATAGTTCTCAATCTGATTCAGGGACTCCCCCAGGAAAAGATTCAGGAAAGAAACTTCCTAGCCTGCCCATTACTAGACAATCTAGCATAGATGGTAATGATGATGAGCCACACCAAATAAATAGTGTTGTCTCACATCATAGCAAAAGCATTTATTCTCACCATACTGGTAGTAATGTTTCTGTAAACCAAGCTGTTAGGGTGCCTTCTGTAAGGGACAGGTCTCCTTCTGTTCATTCCCATCATAGCTCTGTTTCTAGAAATGTCCCTCCCACCAACCCTGATGACAGAATGTTAGAGAGGGAACTCAATAAGTTGAGGGTGGAACAAACCAGACTGAAGCTTAAAAAGCAACAGCTGGATTTGGATAGACAGTCTTTTGAATTAGAGAAGGAAAGACAGAAGTTGGGTTTAGATACCCATGGTGGCAGCAGCAGTATTCCCCATAGTCATCCTGCAAAAGAGCATGATTCCAGGAATCTGCACAAGATAGTTCCCCCTTATAAGGAGGGGGATGACATTAACAAGTGGTTTGCTGCACTTGAGAGGGCCTGTGTTGTACAGGATGTCCCTCAAAGGCAGTGGGCTGCTATCCTATGGCTATCATTTAGTGGAGAAGGTAGGGATAGGCTCCTTACTGTGAAAGAAAATGATGCTAATAATTTCCAAGTTCTTAAGAATGCACTCCTGGATGGTTATGGCTTAACCACTGAACAGTACAGGATAAAGTTCAGAGAGACCAAAAAGGAGTCTTCACAAGACTGGGTTGATTTCATTGACCATTCAGTGAAGGCCTTGGAGGGGTGGTTACATGGCAGTAAAGTTACTGATTATGACAGCCTGTATAACTTGATCCTGAGAGAGCATATTCTTAATAATTGTGTGTCTGATTTGTTGCACCAGTACTTGGTGGACTCTGATCTGACCTCTCCCCAAGAATTGGGAAAGAAGGCAGACAAATGGGTCAGAACAAGAGTGAACAGAAAAGTTCATACAGGGGGTGACAAAGATGGCAACAAAAAGAAGGATGGTAAGTCTTCTGACAAGGGTGGGGACAAATCTAAAAATTAGTCTTCATCAGGCCCACAAAAACACTCTGGTGGGGGTGGTGGGTCCAAATCCTCCTTTAATCAGAACAAGGAAAAGAAACCATGGTGCTATTTATGTAAAATAAAAGGCCATTGGACAACAGATCCCAGTTGTCCAAAGAAAGGCACCACAGCTCCTACCACTACAACCCCTACTGCTACACCTAGTGTCCCTACTAATAGCAGTGGTGGTGGGAGCAAACCTACTAATAGCCAATCCAAGGGAGTAGCTGGGCTCACTTTTGGTAATTTAGTTGGGGTTGGTCTGATTAGGGAGACCACAGAGGCTACTTTAGTCTCTGAAGGGGCTATTGATTTAGCCACTTTGGTTGCTTGCCCCCATAACTTGGAGAAGTACAAGCAACTAACCCTAATAAATGGTGTTGAGGTCCAGGCCTACAGGGACACAGGTGCCAGTGTCACAATGGTGATTGAGAAACTGGTGCACCCTGAACAACACATACTTGGACACCAGTACCAAGTAACCGATGCTCACAACATAACACAAAGCCACCCCATGGCTGTTGTAAATCTCAACTGGGGGGGGGGGGAACTGGTCCAAAGAAAGTTGTGGTAGCTTCAGATTTACCTATAGACTGTCTATTAGGGAATGATTTGGAGACATCAGCTTGGTCAGATGTGGAGTTGGAGGCCCATGCAGCAATGCTGGGCATCCCAGGGCATATTTTTGCTTTGACAAGGGCTCAGGCCAAAAAGCAAAAAGGACAGGGAAGCTTGGATCCTGGAACAATGGACCAAGTGCTCCCTAAAGCTAGGGCTAGTAGAAGCAAACCACTTCCTACTATCCCTCCCTCTACAGTGGATTCTACTTCTGAGGAAGAAGAATTCCCTCCCTGTGCAGAACCTACACCAGAGGAGCAGGAAGCAGACACTGCTGAGCTTTTGGGTGAAGGGGGGCCTGCCAGAGAGGAGCTGAGTGTGGCCCAGCAAACCTGTCCCACATTAGAGGGTCTCAGACAGCAAGCTGTCAAACAGGCTAATGGGGATGTCAGTGACTCTCACAGAGTTTACTGGGAGGACAACCTCTTGTACACTGAGCATAGGGATCCTAAACCTGGAGCTGCCAGGAGATTAGTGATTCCTCAGGAGTACAGAAAGTTCCTCCTAACACTGGCACATGACATTCCCCTAGCTGGGCACCTGGGTCAAATGAAAACTTGGGACAGATTGGTTCCATTGTTTCATTGGCCTAGGATGTCTGAGGACACAAAGGAATTTTGTAAGTCCTGTGAAACCTGTCAAGCCAGTGGCAAGACAGGTGGCACCCCAAAGGCACCCCTTATCCCACTGACTGTGGTTGGGGTTCCCTTTGAAAGGGTAGGGGTTGACATAGTTGGCCCCCTTGACCCTCCTACTGCTTCAGGCAATAGGTTTATCTTGGTGGTAGTGGACCATGCCACAAGATATCCTGAAGCAATTCCTTTAAGGACCACTACAGCACCTGCAGTGGCAAAGGCCCTCCTGGGAATATTTTCCAGGGTGGGCTTCCCAAAGGAAGTAGTATCAGACAGAGGAAGCAATTTCATGTCTGCATACTTAAAGGCCATGTGGAAGGAGTGTGGTGTAACGTACAAGTTCACAACACCCTATCATCCACAAACAAATGGACTGGTGGAGAGATTTAATAAAACTCTCAAAGGCATGATTAGGGGTCTCCCTGAAAAACTCCGCAGGAGATGGGATATCCTTCTACCATGCCTCCTTTTTGCCTACAGGGAGGTACCCCAGAAAGGAGTGGGCTTCAGCCCCTTTGAACTTCTTTTTGGACACCCTGTTAGGGGTCCACTCACACTTGTAAAGGAGGGTTGGGAACAACCTTTAAAAGCTCCTAAGCAGGATATTGTGGATTATGTACTTGGCCTCAGATCAAGGATGGCTGAGTACATGAAAAAGGCCAGTAAAAACCTTCAGGCCAGCCAAGAGCTCCAGAAGCAATGGCATGATCAGAAGGCTGTTTTGGTTCAGTACCAACCAGGGCAGAAAGTGTGGGTCTTGGAGCCTGTGGCCCCAAGAGCACTCCAAGATAAATGGAGTGGTCCCCACACAATTGTTGAAAAGAAGGGAGAAGTCACATATTTAGTTGACTTAGGCACTGCCAGGAGTCCCCTTAGGGTGCTCCATGTCAACCGCCTAAAACCCTACTATGACAGGGCTGATCTCACCCTGCTCATGGCAACTGATGAAGGACAGGAAGAAGACAGTGATCCTCTACCTGATCTCTTCTCTTCCACAGAAAAAGATGCTCTTGTGGAAGGTGTAGTTTTGGCTGATTGTCTTACTGCTGAGCAGAAAGATAATTGCATAAATCTCCTAGGACAATTTTCAGAACTCTTCTCTACTGTGCCAGGCACCACTTCTTGGTGTGAGCACACTATAGATACTGGAGACAGTTTACCTGTCAAAAGTAAGATCTATAGGCAGCCTGACCATGTCAGGGACTGCATAAAGCAAGAAGTTCAGAAAATGTTGGAACTAGGAGTGGTTGAGCACTCTGACAGTCCATGGGCTTCTCCTGTGGTACTGGTACCAAAACCCAATTCTAAAGATGGAAAGAAGGAAATGCGGTTTTGTGTAGACTATAGAGGTCTCAACTTGGTAACCAAAACTGATGCTCACCCTATACCCAGGGCAGATGAGCTCATAGATACACTGGCATCTGCCAAGTATCTAAGGACTTTTGATTTGACTGCAGGGTATTGGCAGATCAAATTGTCAGAAGATGCTAAACCTAAGACTGCATTTTCTACCATTGGAGGACATTACCAGTTTACTGTAATGCCTTTTGGTTTGAAAAATGCACCTGCCACTTTTCAGAGGTTGGTGAACACAGTCCTGCAAGGGCTGGAAGCTTTCAGTGCAGCATATTTGGACGATATAGCTGTCTTTAGCTCCAGCTGGGATGATCACCTGGTCCACCTATGGAAAGTTTTGGAGGCTCTGCAAAAGGCAGGCCTCACTATCAAGGCTTCAAAGTGCCAGATAGGGCAGGGTAAGGCGGTTTATCTGGGACACCTTGTTGGTGGGGAACAGATTGCACCACTTCAGGGGAAAATCCAAACTATTATTGATTGGGTTCCCCCTACCACTCAGACTCAGGTGAGAGCCTTCCTAGGCCTCACTGGGTATTACAGGAGGTTCATTAAGAACTATGGCTCCATTGCAGCCCCTCTTAATGACCTCACATCCAAGAAAATGCCTAAAAAGGTATTATGGACAGCAAACTGTCAGAAAGCTTTTGAGGAGCTGAAGCAGGCCATGTGCTCTGCACCTGTGCTGAAAAGCCCTTGTTACTCTAAAAAATTCTATGTCCAAACTGATGCATCTGAATTAGGAGTAGGGGCAGTCCTATCACAACTTAATTCTGAGGGCCAGGATCAACCTGTTGCTTTTATTAGTAGAAGGTTGACCCCTAGAGAAAAGCGTTGGTCTGCCATTGAGAGGGAGGCCTTTGCTGTGGTCTGGGCTCTGAAGAAGTTGAGGCCATACCTGTTTGGCACTCACTTCATTGTTCAGACAGACCACAAACCTCTACTTTGGCTAAAACAAATGAAAGGTGAAAATCGTAAATTGTTGAGGTGGTCCATATCCCTACAGGGAATGGACTATACAGTGGAACATAGACCTGGGAGTAGCCACTCCAATGCAGATGGACTCTCCAGATATTTCCACTTAGACAATGAAGACTCATCAGGTCATGGCTAGTCTTATTGTCCTTCGTTTGGGGGGGGGGTTGTGTAGGAAAGTACCATCTTGCCTGGCATGTTACCCCCATTTTTCACTGTATATATGTTGTTTTAGTTGTATGTGTCACTGGTACCCTGGTAACCCAGGGCCCCAGTGCTCATAAGTGTGCCTGAATGTGTTACCTGTGTAGTGACTAACTGTCTCACTGAGGCTCTGCTAATCAGAACCTCAGTGGTTATGCTCTCTCATTTCTTTCCAAATTGTCACTAACAAGCTAGTGACCATTTTTACCAATTTACATTGGCTTACTGGAACACCCTTATAATTCCCTAGTATATGGTACTGAGGTACCCAGGGTATTGGGGTTCCAGGAGATCCCTATGGGCTGCAGCATTTCTTTTGCCACCCATAGGGAGCTCTGACAATTCTTACACAGGCCTGCCACTGCAGCCTGAGTGAAATAACGTCCACGTTATTTCACAGCCATTTGACACTGCACTTAAGTAACTTATAAGTCACCTATATGTCTAACCTTTACCTGGTAAAGGTTAGGTGCAAAGTTACTTAGTGTGAGGGCACCCTGGCACTAGCCAAGGTGCCCCCACATTGTTCAGAGCCAATTCCCTGAACTTTGTGAGTGCGGGGACACCATTACACGCGTGCACTACATATAGGTCACTACCTATATGTAGCTTCACAATGGTAACTCCGAATATGGCCATGTAACATGTCTATGATCATGGAATTGCCCCCTCTATGCCATCCTGGCATAGTTGGCACAATCCCATGATCCCAGTGGTCTGTAGCACAGACCCTGGTACTGCCAAACTGCCCTTCCTGGGGTTTCACTGCAGCTGCTGCTGCTGCCAACCCCTCAGACAGGCAGCTGCCCTCCTGGGGTCCAGCCAGGCCTGGCCCAGGATGGCAGAACAAAGAACTTCCTCTGAGAGAGGGTGTGACACCCTCTCCCTTTGGAAAATGGTGTGAAGGCAGGGGAGGAGTAGCCTCCCCCAGCCTCTGGAAATGCTTTGTTGGGCACAGATGTGCCCAATTCTGCATAAGCCAGTCTACACCGGTTCAGGGACCCCTTAGCCCCTGCTCTGGCGCGAAACTGGACAAAGGAAAGGGGAGTGACCACTCCCCTGACCTGCACCTCCCCTGGGAGGTGTCCAGAGCTCCTCCAGTGTGCTCCAGACCTCTGCCATCTTGGAAACAGAGGTGCTGCTGGCACACTGGACTGCTCTGAGTGGCCAGTGCCACCAGGTGACGTCAGAGACTCCTGCTGATAGGGTCCTTCAGGTGTTAGTAGCCTATCCTCTCTCCTAGGTAGCCAAACCCTCTTTTCTGGCTATTTAGGGTCTCTGTCTCTGGGGAAACTTCAGATAACGAATGCAAGAGCTCATCCGAGTTCCTCTGCATCTCCCTCTTCACCTTCTGATAAGGAAACAACTGCTGACCGCGCTGGAAGCCTGCAAACCTGCAACATAGTAGCAAAGACGACTACTGCAACTCTGTAACGCTGATCCTGCCGCCTTCTCGACTGTTTTCCTGCTTGTGCATGCTGTGGGGGTAGCCTGCCTCCTCTCTGCACCAGAAGCTCCGAAGAAATCTCCCGTGGGTCGACGGAATCTTCCCCTTGCAACCGCAGGCACAAAAAGCTGCATTACCGATCCCTTGGGTCTCCTCTCAGCACGACGAGCGAGGTCCCTCGAATCCAGCGACTCTGTCCAAGTGACCCCCACAGTCCAGTGACTCTTCAGTCCAAGTTTGGTGGAGGTAAGTCCTTGCCTCACCTCGCTGGGCTGCATTGCTGGGAACCGCAACTTTGCAGCTACTCCGGCCCCTGTGCACTTCCGGCGGAAATCCTTTGTGCACAGCCAAGCCTGGGTCCACGGCACTCTAACCTGCATTGCACGACTTTCTAAGTTGGTCTCCGGCGACGTGGGACTCCTTTGTGCAACTTCGGCGAGCACCATTTCATGCATCCTCGTAGTGCCTGTTTCTGGCACTTCTCCGGGAGCTACCTGCTTCAGTGAGGGCTCTTTGTCTTGCTCGTCGTCCCCTCTCTCTTCAGGTCCAATTTGCCACCTCCTGGTCTCTCCTGGGCCCCGGCAGCGTCCAAAAACGCCAAACACACGATTTGCGGCTAGCAAGGCTTGTTGGCGTCCTGTCAGCGGGAAAACACTTCTGCACGACTCTCCAAAGCGAGAGGGATCCGTCCACCAAAGGGGAAGTCTCTAGCCCTTTTCCTTCCTGCAGAAACCTCAGCTTCTTCTGTCCAGTAGAAGCTTCTTTGCACCGCATTTGGCATTTCCTGGGCATCTGCCCATCTCCGACTTGCTTGTGACTTTTGGACTTGGTCCCCTTGTTCCACAGGTACCCTAGATTGGAAATCCACAGTTGTTGCATTGCTGGTTTGTGTCTTTCCTGCATTATTCCTCTAACACGACTTCTTTGTCCTTAGGGGAACTTTAGTGCACTTTGCACTCACTTTTCAGGGTCTTGGGGAGGGTTATTTTTCTAACTCTCACTATTTTCTAATAGTCCCAGCGACCCCCTACAAGGTCACATAGGTTTGGGGTCCATTCGTGGTTCGCATTCCACTTTTGGAGTATATGGTTTGTGTTGCCCCTATCCCTATGTTTCCCCATTGCATCCTATTGTAACTATACATTGTTTGCACTGTTTTCTAAGACTATACTGCATATTTTTGCTATTGTGTATATATATCTTGTGTATATTTCCTATCCTCTCACTGAGGGTACACTCTAAGATACTTTGGCATATTGTCATAAAAATAAAGTACCTTTATTTTTAGTATAACTGTGTATTGTGTTTTCTTATGATATTGTGCATATGACACTAAGTGGTACTGTAGTAGCTTCACACGTCTCCTAGTTCAGCCTAAGCTGCTCTGCTAAGCTACCATTATCTATCAGCCTAAGCTGCTAGACACCCTATACACTAATAAGGGATAACTGGGCCTGGTGCAAGGTGCAAGTACCCCTTGATACTCACTACAAGCCAGTCCAGCCTCCTACAATAGGGATCTCCTGGAACCCCAATACCCTGGGTACCTCAGTACCATATACTAGGGAATTATAAGGGTGTTCCAGGAAGCCAATGTAAATTGGTAAAATTGGTCCCTAGCATGTTAGTGACAATTTGAAAGAAATGAGAGAGCATAACCACTGAGGTTCTGGATAGCAGAGCCTCAGTGAGACAGTTAGTCACTACACAGGTAACACAGTCAGGCATACTTATGAGCACTGGGGCCCTGGCTGGCAGGGTCCCAGTGACACATACAACTAAAACAACATCTATACGGTGAAAAATGGGGGTAACAAGCCAGGCAAGATGGTACTTTCCTACACACCCCCCCCCCCCCCCAAACGAAGGACAATAAGACTACTCATTCCCTGATGGGTCTTCATTGTCTAAGTGGAAATATCTGGAGAGTCCATCTGCATTGGAGTGGCTACTCCCAGATCTATGGTCCACTGTATAGTCCATTCCCTGTAGGGATATGGACCACCTCAACAATTTAGGATTTTCACCTTTCATTTGTTTTAGCCAAAGTAGAGGTTTGTGGTCTGTCTGAACAATGAAGTGAGTGCCAAACAGGTATGGCCTCAACTTTTTCAGTGCCCAGACCACAGCAAAGGCCTCCCTCTCAATGGCAGACCAACGCTTTTCTCTAGGGGTCAACCTCCTACTAATAAAAGCAACAGGTTGATCCTGGCCATCAGAATTAAGTTGTGATAGGACTGCCCCTACTCCTAATTCAGATGCATCAGTTTGGACATAGAATTTTTTTAGAGTAACAAGGGCTTTTCAGGACAGGTGCAGAACACATGGCCTGCTTCAGCTCCTCAAAAGCTTTTTGACAGTTTGCTGTCCATAATACCTTTTTAGGCATTTTCTTGGATGTGAGGTCATTGAGAGGGGCTGCAATGGAGCCATAGTTCTTAATGAACCTCCTGTAATACCCAGTTAGGCCTAGGAAGGCTCTCACCTGAGTCTGAGTAGTAGGGGGAACCCAATCAATAATCGTTTGGATTTTCCCCTGTAGTGGTGCAATCTGTTCCCCACCAACAAGGGCCCGTATTTATACTCCGTTTGCGCCGAATTAGCGTCGTTTTTTTCGACGCAAATTCGGCGCAAAACTAACGCCATATTTATACTTTGGCGTTAGACGCGTCTAGCGCCAAAGTATGGCCAAATAGCGTCATTTTTTTGCGTGAACGCCTTCCTTGCGTTAATGAGATGCAAGGAAGGCGTTCCCGTCTAAAAAAATGACGGCGACGCAAATGCGTCGTATTTATACTCCCGGGCAAAAATCACGCCCGGGAGGTGGCGGGTCAAAAAACCCTGCATTTGCGCCACAATTTAACGCCTGGGTCAGGGTAGGCGTTAAGGGGCCTGTGGGCTCAAAATGAGCCCACAGGTGCCCTCCCCTGCCCCCAGGGACCCCCCCTGCCACCCCTGCCCACCCCAGGAGGACACCCAAGGATGGAGGGACCCACCCCAGGGACATTCAGGTAAGTTCAGGTAAGTATTATTTTTTATATTTTTTAATTTTTTTTGTGGCATAGGGGGGACTTATTTGTGCCCCCCTACATGCCACTATGCCCAATGACCATGCCCAGGGGACACAAGTCCCCTGGGCATGGCCATTGGGCAAGGGGGCATGACTCCTGTCTTTACTAAGACAGGAGTCATGAAATGGCGTCTGGGCATTGTAAAAAAATGGCGCAAATCGGGTTGAGGCGATTTTTTTGCCTCAACCTGACTTGCCCCATTTTAAGACGCCCTAACGTCATTTTTTCCCAACGCCGGCGCTGCCTGGTCTACGTGGTTTTTTTCCACGCACACCAGGCAGCGCCGGTCTGCTTGCGCCGGCTAACGCCATTCCATAAATACGGCGCCCGCATGGCGCTTCAGAATGGCGTTAGACGGCGCTAAATTTTTTGACGCTAAACTGCGTTAGCGCAGTTTAGCGTCAAAAAGTATAAATATGGGCCAAGGTGTCCAGATAAACCACCTTACCCTGCCCTATCTGGCACTTTGAAGCCTTGATAGTGAGGCCTGCCTTTTGCACGGCCTCCAAAACTTTCCATAGGTGGACCAGGTGATGATCCCAGCTGGAGCTAAAGACAGCTATATCGTCCAAATATGCTGCACTGAAAGCTTCCAGCCCTTGCAGGACTGTGTTCACCAACCTCTGAAAAGTGGCAGGTGCATTTTTCAATCCAAAAGGCATTACTGTGAACTGGTAATGGCCTCCAATGGTTGAAAATGCAGTTTTAGGTTTAGCATCTTCTGATAATTTGATCTGCCAATACCCTGCAGTCAAATCAAAAGTGCTTAGATACTTGGCAGATGCCAGTGTATCTATTAGCTCATCTGCCCTGGGTATAGGGTGAGCATTAGTTTTGGTTACCTGGTTGAGAACTCTGTAGTCTACACAAAACCGCATTTCCTTCTTTCCATCTTTGGAATGGGGTTTTGGTACAAGTACCACAGGAAAAGCCCATGGACTTTCAGAGTGCTCAACCACTCCTAGTTCTAACATTTTCTGCACCTCTTGCTTTATGCAGTCTCTGACATGGTCAGGCTGCCTATAGATCTTACTTTTGACAGGCAAGCTGTCTCCAGTATCTATAGTGTGCTCACACCAAGAAGTGGTACCTGGCACAGTAGAGAAGAGTTCAGAAAACTGACCCAGGAGATTTATGCAATGGTCTTTCTGCTCAGCAGTAAGACAATCAGCCAAAACTACCCCTTCCACTAGAGCATCTTGTTCTGTGGAAGAGAAGAGATCAGGTAGAGGATCACTATCTTCTTCCTGTCCCTCATCAGTTGCCATGAGCAGGGTGAGATAAGCCCTGTCATTGGGGTCCACTCCATTTATCTTGGAGTGCTCTTGGGGCCACAGGCTCTAAGACCCACACTTTCTGCCCTGGTTGGTACTGAACCAAAACAGCCTTCTGGTCATGCCATTGCTTCTGGAGCTCTTGGCTGGCCTGAAGGTTTTTACTGGCCTTTTTCATGTACTCAGCCATCCTTGATCTGAGGCCAAGTAGATAATCCACAATATCTTGCTTTGGAGCTTTTAAAGGTTGTTCCCAAACCTCCTTGACAAGTGTTAGTGGACCCCTAACAGGGTGTCCAAAAAGAAGTTCAAAGGGGCTGAAGCCCACTCCTTTCTGGGGTACATCCCTGTAGGCAAAAAGGAGGCATGGTTAAAGGATATCCCATCTCCTGCGGAGTTTTTCAGGGAGACCCATAATCATGCCTTTGAGAGTTTTGTTAAATCTCGCCACCAGTCCATTTGTTTGTGGATGATAGGGTGTAGTGAACTTATCAGTCACACCACACTCCTTCCACATGGCCTTTAAGTATGCAGACATGAAATTGCTTCCCCTGTCTGATACTACTTCCTTTGGGAAGCCCACCCTGGAAAATATTCCCAGGAGCGCCTTTGCTACTGCAGGTGCTGTAGTGGTCCTTAAAGGGATAGCTTCAGGATATCTTGTGGCATGGTCCACTACCACCAAGATAAACCTATTGCCTGAAGCAGTAGGAGGTTCAAGGGGGCTAACTATGTCAACCCCAACCCTTTCAAAGGGAACCCCAAACACAGGCAGTGGAATAAGGGGTGCCTTTGGGGTGCCACCTGTCTTGCCACTGGCTTGACAGGTTTCACAGGACTTACAAAAATCTTTTGTGTCCTCAGACATTCTAGGCCAATGAAACAAGGGAACAAGCCTGTCCCAAGTTTTCATTTGCCCCAAATGTCCAGCTAGGGGAATGTCGTGAGCAAGAGTTAGGAGGAACTTTCTGTACTCCTGAGGAATCACTAATCTCCTGGCAGCTCCAGGTTTAGGCTCCCTTGCCTCAGTGTACAAGAGGTTGTCCTCCCAGTAAACTCTGTGGGAGTCACTGACATCCCCATTAGCCTGTTTGACAGCTTGCTGTCTTTGACTCTCTAGTGTGGGACAGGTTTGCTGTGCCACACTCAGCTCCTCCCTGGCAGGCCCCCCTTCACCCAAAAGCTCAGCAGTGTCTGCTTCCAGCTCCTCTGGTGTAAGTTCTGCACGGGGTGGAAATTCTTCTTCCTCAGAAGTAGAATCCACTGTAGAGGGAGGTATAGTAGGAAGTGCTTTACTTCTACTAGCCCTAGCTTTAGGGAGCACTTGGTCCATTGTTCCAGAATCCAAGCTTCCCTGTCCTTTTTGCTTTTTGGCCTGAGCCCTGGTTAAAGTAAAAATATGCCCTGTAATGCCCAGCATTGCTGCATGAGCCTCCAACTCCACTTCTGCCCAAGCTGATGTCTCTAACTCATTCCCTAATAGACAGTCTACAGGTAAATCTGAGGCAAACACAACTTTCTTTGGACCAGTAACCCCCCCCAGTTGAGATTTACAACAGCCATGGGGTGGCTAAGTGTGTTGTTGTCAGCATCGGTTACTTGGTACTGGTGACCAAGTAGGTGTTGTTCAGGGTGGACCAACTTCTCTATCACCATTGTGACACTGGCACCTGTGTCCCTGTAGGCCTGAACCTCAACACCATTTATTAGGGGTAGCTGCTTGTACTTATCCATATTAAGGGGACAGCAACTAAGGTGGCTAAATCAATAGCCCCCTCAGAGACTAACACAGCCTGTGTGGTCTCCCTAACAAGACCAACCCCAACTAAGTTACCAAAGGTGAGCCCAGCTACTCCCTTAGATTGTCTATTAGTAGGTTTGCTCCCACCACCACTGCTATTAGTAGGGACACTAGGTTTAGCAGTAGGGGTTGTAGTGGTAGGAGGCTTGGTGCTTTTCTTTGGACAACTGGGATCTGTTGTCCAATGGCCTTTTATTTTACATAAATAGCACCATGGTTTCTTTTCCTTGTTTTGATTAGAAGAGGATTTGGGCCCACCACCCCCACCAGAGTGTTTTTGTGGGCCTGATGAAGACTCATTTTTAGATTTGTCCCCACCCTTGTCAGAAGACTTACCATCCTTCTTCTTATTGCCATCTTTGTCACCCCCTGTATGAACTTTTCTGTTCACCCTTGTTCTGACCCATTTGTCTGCCTTCTTTCCCAGTTCTTGGGGAGAGGTCAGATCAGAGTCCACCAAGTACTGGTGCAACAAATCAGACAAACAATTATTAAGAATATGTTCTCTCCGGATCAAGTTATACAGGCTGTCATAATCAGTAACTTTACTGCCATGTAACCACCCCTCCAAGGCCTTCACTGAATGGTCAATGAAATCAACCCAGTCTTGTGAAGACTCCTTTTTGGTCTCTCTGAACTTTATCCTGTATTGTTCAGTGGTTACGCCATAACCATCCAGGAGTGCATTCTTAAGAACTGTAAAATTATTGGCATCACTTTCTTTCACAGTAAGGAGCCTATCCCTACCTTTTCCACTAAATGATAGCCATAGGATAGCAGCCCACTGCCTTTGAGGGACATCCTGTACAACACAGGCCCTCTCAAGTGCAGCAAACCACTTGTTAATGTCATCCCCCTCCTTATAAGGGGGAACTATCTTATGCAGATTCCTGGAATCATGGTCTTTTGCAGGATGACTATGGGGAATACTGTTGCTGCCACCATGGGTTTCTAAACCCAACTTCTGTCTTTCCTTCTCTAGTTCTAAGGACTGTCTATCCAAATCCAGCTGTTGCTTTTTAAGCTTCAGTCTGGTTTGCTCCACTCTCAACTTATTGAGTTCCCTTTCTAACATTCTGTCATCAGGGTTGGTGGGAGGGACATGTCTAGAAACAGAGGTATGATGAGAATGAACAGAAGGAGACCTGTCCCTTACAGAAGGCACCCTAACAGCTTGGTTAACAGAAACATCACTTCTACTGTGGTGAGAAGGAATACTCTTGCTATGATGTGAGACAACACTATCTGTATGGTGTGACTCAACCTCAGTACCAACTATGCTAGACTGTCTAGTAATGGGCAGGCTATGAAGTTTCTTTCCTGAATCTTTTCCTTGGGGAGTCCCAGGATCAGATTGGGAACCATTAGCTACTTTTTCAACAGATGGGGCACTTTTGGCCTTATCTTGTTCTCTAAGCATGTTAAGCAACAATTCCAAGGAAGGATTCTTCCCTACACTCAAACCTCTTTCTATGCAGAGACTCCTTGCTCCTTTCCAGCTAAGGTGATCATATGCAAGTTTGGACAGATCAACATTTTGGCCTGTGCCAGACATTTTTTAGAAGAGTTTAAGTGACAGAAAAAGAGAAAAAAGTTTTCAGAACTTTTAGAAAGACAGAAAAAAAAAACTTTTTAAACTTTTAAGAACTTTTTGGAAAGTTTAGAAGTACTTTTCAGCACTTTAGAAAAGAGTGAAAAGAGGAAATGCAAAACTTTTTAGTTATGTGTACACACACTGAACTTGTTTTGTATATTTTTCTCTTATGAAAAGTACAATGACAAGAGTGGTAAGTAGTCTCAAAGCACTTATCCCACCGCTGCACAACCAATGTAGGAGGCTGGACTGGCTTGTAGTGAGTACCAAGGGGTACTTGCACCTCGCACCAGGCCCAGTTATCCCTTATTAGTGTATAGGGTGTCTAGCAGCATAGACTGATAGATAATGGTAGCTTAGCAGAGCAGCTTAGGCTGAACTAGGAGACGAGTGAAGCTCCTACAGTACCACTAGTGTCACTTGCACAATATCATAAGAAAACACAATACACAGTTATACTAAAAATAAAGGTACTTTATTTTTATGACAATATGCCAAAGTATCTCAGAGTGTACCCTCAGTATGAGGATAGCAAATATACACAAGTTATATGTACACAATACCAAAAATATGGAGTATAGTCTTAGAAAACAGTGCAAACAATGTATAGTTACAATAGGATGCAATGGGGACACATAGGGATAGGGGCAACACAAACCATATACTCCAGAAGTGGAATGCGAACCACGAATGGACCCCAAACCTAGGTGACCTTGTAGAGGGTCACTGGGACTATTAGAAAATAGTGAGGGTTAGAAAAATAGCCCACCCCAAGACCCTGAAAAGTGAGTGCAAAGTGCACTAAAGTTCCCCAAAGGACAAAGAAGTCGTGATAGGGGAATTCTGCAGGAAAGACACAAACCAGCAATGCAACAACGATGGATTTCCAGTCGAGGGTACCTGTGGGACAAGGGGACCAAGTCCAAAAGTCACAAGCAAGTCTGAGATGGGCAGATGCCCAGGAAATGCCAGCTGTGGGTGCAAAAAAGCTGCTACTGGACAGTAGAAGCTGAGGATTCTGCAGGAACGAAAAGGGCTAGAGACATCCCCTTTGGAGGATGGATCCAACACGCGGTAGAGAGTCGTGCAGAAGTATTTTCCCGCCGAATGATTGCCAACAAGCCTTGCTAGCTGCAAATCATGCTTTTAGGGTTTTCGGATGCTGCTGTGGCCCAGGAGGGACCAGGATGTTGCCAATTGCGTCTGGGGACAGAGGGGACAACGGGCAAGACAAGGAGCCCTCTCAGCAGTAGGTAGCACCCGCAGAAGTGCCAGAAACAGACACTATGAGGATGTATGAAACGGTGCTCACCCGAAGTTACACAAAGGAGTCCCACGTCGCCGGAGACCTACTTAGAAAGTCGTGCAATGCAGGTTATAGTGCCGTGGACCCAGGCTTGGCTGTGCACAAAGGATTTCCACCGGAAGTGCACGGAAGCCAGAGTAGCTGCAAAAGTCGCGGTTCCCAGCAATGCAGTCTGGCGTGGGGAGGAAAGGACTTACCTCCACCAAACTTGGACTGAAGAGTCACTGGACTGTGGGAGTCACTTGGACAGAGTTGCTGGATTCAAGGGACCTCGCTCGTCGTGCTGAGAGGAGACCCAGGGGACCAGTAATGCAGTTCTTTGGTGCCTGCGGTTGCAGGGGGAAAATTCCGTTGACCCACGGGAGATTTCTTCGGAGCTTCTAGTGCAGAGAGGAGGCAGACTACCCCCACAGCATGCACCACGAGGAAAACAGTCGAGAAGGCGGCAGGATCAGCGTTACAGAGTTGCAGTAGTCGTCTTAGCTACTTTGTTGCAGTTTTGCAGGCTTCCAGCGCGGTCAGCAGTCGTTTCCTTGGCAGAAGGTGAAGAGAGAGATGCAGAGGAACTCTGATGAGCTCTTGCATTCGTTATCTAAGGAAATCCCCAAAGCAGACACACTAAATAGCCAGAAAAGAGGGTTTGGCTACTTAGGAGAGAGGATAGGCTAGCAACACCTGAAGGAGCCTATCAGAAGGAGTCTCTGACGTCACCTGGTGGCACTGGCCACTCAGAGCAGTACAGTGTGCCAGCAGCACCTCTGTTTCCAAGATGGCAGAGGTCTGGAGCACACTGGAGGAGCTCTGGACACCTCCCAGGGGAGGTGCAGGTCAGGGGAGTGGTCACTCCCCTTTGCTTTGTCCAGTTTCGCGCCAGAGCAGGGCTAAGGGGTCCCTGAACCGGTATAGACTGGCTTATGCAGAAATGGGCACATCTGTGCCCATGAAAGCATTTCCAGAGGCTGGGGGAGGCTACTCCTCCCCTGCCTTCACACCATTTTCCAAAGGGAGAAGGTGTAACACCTTCTCTCAGAGGAAGTCCTTTGTTCTGCCATCCTGGGACAAGCCTGGCTTGACCCCAGGGGGGCAGAAACCTGTCTGAGGGGTTGGCAGCAGCAGCAGCTGCAGTGAAACCCCTGAAAAGGCAGTTTGGCAGTACCAGGGTCTGTGCTACAGACCACTGGGATCATGGGATTGTGCCAACTATGCCAGGATGGCATAGAGGGGGCAATTCCATGATCATAGACATGTTACATGGCCATATTCTGAGTTACTATTGTGAAGCTACACATAGGTAGTGACCTATGTGTAGTGCACACGTGTAATGGTGTCCCCGCACTCACAAAGTCCGGGGAATTTGCCCTGAACAATGTGGGGGCACCTTGGCTCGTGCCAGGGTGCCCTCACACTAAGTAACTTTGCACCTAACCTTTACCAGGTAAAGGTTAGACATATAGGTGACTTATAAGTTACTTAAGTGCAGTGAAAATGGCTGTGAAATAATGTGTGCATTATTTCACTCAGGCTGCAGTGGCAGGCCTGTGTAAGAATTGTGAGAGCTCACTTTGGGTGGCAAAGGAAATGCTGCAGCCCATTGGGATCTCCTGGAACCCCAAGAACCTGGGTACCTCAGTACCATATACTAGGGAATTATAAGGGTGTTCCAGTATGCCAATGTAAATTGGTGAAATTGGTCACTAGCCTGTTAGTGACAATTTGGAATGAAATGAGTGAGCATAACCACTGAGGTTCTGGTAGCAGAGCCTCAGTGAGACAGTTAGTCATAACACAGGTAACACAGTCAGGCATACTTATGAGCACTGGGGCCCTGGCTGGCAGGGTCCCAGTGACACATACAACTAAAACAACATATATACGGTGAAAAATGGGGGTAACATGCCAGGCAAGATGGTACTTTCCTACACCCACACACTAAGTAACTTAGCACCCAACCTTTACCAGGTAAAGGTTAGACATATAGGTGACTTATAAGTTACTTAAGTGCAGTAGTAAATGGCTGTGAAATAACGTGGACGTTATTTCACTCAGGCTGCACTGGCAGGCCTGTGTAAGAATTGTGAGAGCTCCCTTTGGGTGGCAAAGGAAATGCTGCAGCCCATTGGGATCTCCTGGAACCCCAAGAACCTGGGTACCTCAGTACCATATACTAGGGAATTATAAGGGTGTTCCAGTATGCCAATGTAAATTGGTGAAATTGGTCACTAGCCTGTTAGTGACAATTTGGAATGAAATGAGAGAGCATAACCACTGAGGTTCTGGTAGCAGAGCCTCAGTGAGACAGTTAGTCATAACACAGGTAACACATACAGGGCACACTTATGAGCACTGGGGCCCTGGCTGGCAGGGTCCCAGTGACACATACAACTAAAACAACATATATACAGTGAAATATGGGGGTAACATGCCAGGCAAGATGGTACTTTCCTACACAACCCCTCCCCCCCCAAACGAAGGACAATAAGACTAGCCATGACCTGATGAGTCTTCATTGTCTAAGTGGAAATATCTGGAGAGTCCATCTGTATTGGAGTGGGTACTCCCAGGTCTTTGTTCCACTGTATAGTCCATTCCCTGTAGGGATATGGACCAGCTCAACAATTTAGGGTTTTCACCTTTCATTTGTTTTAGCCAAAGTAGAGGTTTGTGATCTGTCTGAACAATGAAGTGAGTGCCAAACAGGTATGGCCTCAACTTCTTCAGTGCCCAGACCACAGCAAAGGCCTCCCTCTCTATGGCAGACCAACGCTTTTCTCTAGAGGTCAACCTCCTGCTGATAAAAGCAACAGGTTGATCCTGGCCCTCAGAATTAAGTTGTGATAAGACTGCCCCTACCCCTAATTCAGATGCATCAGTTTGGACAATTAATTTTTTTGGAGTAACAGGGGCTTTTCAGGACAGGTGCAGAGCACATGGCCTGCTTCAGCTCCTCAAAAGCTTTCTGACAGTTTGCTGTCCATAATACCTTTTTAGGCATTTTCTTAGATGTGAGGTCATTAAGAGGGGCTGCAATGGAGCCATAGTTCTTTATGAACCTCCTGTAGTACCCAGTGAGGCCTAAAAAGGCTCTCACTTGAGTCTGAGTTGTAGGGGGAACCCAATCTATAATAGTTTGGATTTTCCCCTGAAGTGGTGCAATCTGTTCTCCACCTACCAGGTGTCCCAGATAAACCACTTTGCCCTGCCCTATCTGGCAATTTGAAGCCTTGATAGTGAGGCCTGCCTTTTTGCAGGGCCTCCAAAACTTTCCATAGGTGGACCAGGTGATCATCCCAGCTGGAGCTAAAGACAGCTATTTCATCTAGATATGCTGCACTAAAAGCTTCCAGCCCTTGCAGGACTGTGTTCACCAACCTTTGAAAAGTGTCAGGTGCA
Organism: Pleurodeles waltl; assembly: GCF_031143425.1. Classification (NCBI taxonomy): domain Eukaryota; kingdom Metazoa; phylum Chordata; class Amphibia; order Caudata; family Salamandridae; genus Pleurodeles; species Pleurodeles waltl. The sequence continues at coordinate 1,174,820,476 of NC_090439.1, forward strand.
TTTTTCAATCCAAAAGGCATTACTGTGAATTGGTAGTGCCCTCCAATGGTTGAAAATGCAGTTTTTGCTTTTGCATCCTCTGATAACTTGATCTGCCTATACCCTGCAGTCAAATCAAAGGTGCTTAGATACTTGGCAGATGCCAGTGTATCTATTAGCTCATCTCCCCTGGATATAGGGTGAGCATCAGTTTTGGTTACCTGGTTGAGACCTCTGTAGTCAACACAAAATCTCATTTTCCTTTTACCATCTTTGGAATGAGGTTTTGGTAAAAGTACCACAGGGGAGGCTCATGGACTTTCAGAGTGCTCAACCAGTCCCAGTTCAAGCATTTTCTGCACCTCTTGTTTTATGCAGTCTCTGACATGGTCAGGCTGCCTATAGATCTTACTTTTGACAGGAAAGCTGTCTCCAGTATCTATAGTGTGCTCACACTAAGAATTGATGCCTGGCACAGTAGAAAAGAGTTCAGAAAACTGACCCAGGAGATTTATGCAGTGGTCTTTCTGCTCAGCAGTAAGACAATCTGCCAGTACTACACCTTCCACTGGAGCATCTTGTTCTGTGGAAGAGAAGAGATCAGGGAAAGGGTCACTCTCTTCTTCCTGTCCTAAATCTGTTGCCATGAGCAGGGTGAGATCAGCCCTGTCATAGTAAGGTTTCAGGTGATTGACATGGAGCACCCTAAGGGGACTCCTGGCAGTGCTTAAGTCAACCAAGTAGGTGACTTCTCCCTTTTTCTCAACAATTATGTGGGGTCCACTCCATTTGTCTTTGAGTGCTCTTGGGGCTACAGGCTCCAAGACCCACACTTTCTGCCCTGGTTGGTTCTGAACCAAACAGCCTTCTGGTCATGCCATTGCTTTTGGAGCTCTTGGCTGGCCTGAAGGTTTTTACTGGCCTTTTTCATGTACTCAGCCATCCTAGATCTTAGGCCAAGTACATAGTCCGCTATGTCTTGCTTTGGAGCTTTTAAAGGTTGTTCCCAATCCTCCTTCACAAGTGTTAGAGGACCTCTCACAGGGTGTCCAAATAGGAGTTCAAGGGGACTAAAGCCCACTCCTTTTTGGGGTACCTCCCTGTAAGCAAAAAGGAGGCAAGGTAACAGGACATCCCATCTCCTGCGGAGTTTTTCAGGGAGTCCCATTATCATTCCTTTGAGAGTTTTATTAAACTTCTCAACCAGTCCATTTGTTTGTGGATGATAGGGTGTGGTGAACTTGTATGTAACACCACATTCCTTCCACATGGCCTTTAAGTAAGCAGACATGAAATTGCTTCCCCTGTCTGAGACCACCTCTTTTGGGAAGCCCACCCTGGAAAAGATTCCCAGGAGGGCCTTTGCCACTGCAGGAGCTGTAGTGGTCCTTAGAGGAATTGCTTCAGGATATCTGGTGGCATGGTCCACTACCACCAAGATAAACCTATTGCCTGAAGCAGTAGGAGGGTCAAGGGGGCCAACTATGTCAACCCCTACCCTTTCAAAGGGAACCCCAACCACAGGCAGTGGAATAAGGGGTGCCTTTGGGGTGCCACCTGTCTTGCCACTGGCTTGACAGGTTTCACAGGACTTACAAAATTCCTTTGTGTCCTCTGACATTCTAGGCCAATGAAACAAGGGGACAAGCCTGTCCCAAGTTTTTATTTGCCCCAAATGTCCAGCTAAGGGAATGTCGTGGGCTAGAGTTAGGAGGAACTTTCTGTATTCCTGAGGAATCACCAATCTCCTGGAAACTCCAGGTTTTGGATCCCTTGCTTCAGTATACAAAAGGTTATCCTCCCAGTAAACTCTGTGAGAGTCACTGACATCCCCATTTGCTTGTTTGACAGCTTGCTGCCTTAGACCCTCTAGTATGGGACAGGTGTGCTGTGCCACACTCAGTTCTACCCTGGCAGGCCCCCCTTCACCCAAAAGCTCAGCAGTGTCTGCTTCCAGCTCCTCTGGTGTAGGTTCTGCACAGGGTGGAAATTCTTCTTCCTCAGAAGTTGAATCCACTGTATAGGGAGGGATAGTAGGTAGTGTTTTACCTTTACTAACCCTAGCTTTAGGGAGCACTTGGTCCATTCTTCCAGGATCCAAGTCACCCTGTCCTTTTTGCTTTTTGGCCTGAGCCCTTGTCAAAGCAATAATATGCCCTGGAATGCCCAGCATTGCTGCATGAGCCTCCAACTCCACTTCTGCCCAAGCTGATGTCTCTAAATTGTTCCCTAGTAGACAGTCTACAGGTAAATCTGAGGCAACCACAACTTTCTTTGGACCAGCAACCCCCCCCCCAGTTGAGATTCACAACAGCCATGGGGTGGCTAAGAGTGTTGTTATGAGCATCAGTCACTTGGTACTGGTGACCAAGTAGGTGTTGTTCAGGGTGGACCAGTTTCTCTATTACCATGGTAACACTGGCACCTGTGTCCCTGTAGGCCTGAACCTCAACACCATTTATTAGGGGAAGTTGCTTGTACTTATCCATGTTAAGGGGACAAGCAACCAAGGTGGCCAAATCAATGGCCCCCTCAGAGACTAACACATCCTCTGTGGTCTCCCTAACAAGACCAACCCCAACTAAATTACCAAAAGTAAGCCCAGCTACTCCCTTGGATTGGGTATTAGTAGGCTTGCTCCCACCACCACTGCTATTACTAGGGGCACTAGGTGTAGCAGTAGGGGTTGTAGTGGTAGGAGGCTTGGTGCTTTTCTTTGGGCAACTGGGATCAGTTGTCCAATGGCCTTTTATTTTACATAAATAGCACCATGGTTTCTTTTCATTGTTTTGATTTGAAGAGGATTTGGGCCCACCAGAGTGTTTTTGCGGGCCTGATGAAGACTGATTTTTAGATTTGTCCCCACCCTTGTCAGAAGACTTACCATCCTTCTTCTTGCCATCCTTGTCACCCCATGTATGAACTTTTCTGTTCACCCTTGTTCTGACCCATTTGTCTGCCTTCTTTTCCCAATTCTTGGGGAGAGGTCAGATGAGAGTCTACCAGGTACTGGTGTAACAAATCAGACACACAATTATTAAGAATATGCTCTCTCAGGATTAAGTTATACAGGCTTTCATAGTCAGAAACTTTACTGCCATGTAACCACCCCTCCAAGGCCTTCACTGAATGGTCAACAAAGTCTACCCAGTCTTGTGAAGACTCCTTTTTGTTTTCTCTGAACTTGATCCTGTACTGTTCAGTGGTTAAGCCATAACCATCAAGGAGTGCATTCTTAAGAACTGTAAAATTATTGGCATCACTTTCTTTAACAGTAAGGAGCCTATCCCTACCCTTTCCACTGAAAGATAGCCATAGGATAGCAGCCCACTGCCTTTGAGGGACCTCTTGTACAACACAGGCCCTTTCAAGTGCAGCAAACCACTTGTTAATGTCATCCCCCTCCTTGTAAGGGGGAACTATCTTGTGCAGATTCCCAGAATCATGCTCTTTTGCAGGATGACTATTTGGAATACTGCTGCTGCCACCATGGGGTCCAAACCCCAACCTCTGTCTTTCTTGTTCTACGTCAAATGCTTCCCTGTCTAGATCCAGCTGTTGCTTTTTAAGCCTCAGCCTGGACTCTTCCACTCTCAATCTATTGAGTTCCCTTTCTAACACTCTGTCTTCAGGGAGGGTGGGTTGGGCATGCCTTGACACAGAAGAATGGTGTGAATGAACAGAGGGAGACCTGTCCCTAACAGATGGCACTCTAACATTCTGGCCTACAGAAGTAGCACTCCTACTGTGATGAGAAGTAACACTCTTACTGTGATGGGAACTCACATTAGTACCAGCCATGCTAGGTGGCTTGCTAGGGGGCAGGCTGGGAAGGTTCCCTTCTAACTCTCTTACTGGGGGTGCCCCAGAGTCAAAGTGTGAACCATCAGCTAATTTCTCAACAGATGTGCCAACTAAGGTCTTATCTTGTTCAATGAGCATATTAACTAACATTTCTCTTGAGGGATTCTTCCCTACCCCTAAACCTCTTTCAATGCAGAGACTCCTTGCTCCTTTCCAGCTAAGGTGATCATATGCAAGTTTAGTCAGATTAACAGTTTGACCTGTACCAGACATTATAGAAAAGGTTTAAGGGACAGAAAAAGAAAGAACAAGTTTTCAGAACTTTGTAAGGAACAGAAAAAAACTTTGTAAACTTTTTAAGAACTTTTTGAAAGTTTTAGAGGTACTTTTCAGCACTTAGCAAAAGAGTAAGAGAAGAAAAGCAAAACTTTTTGGTTAGGTGTACATACACTGAACTTGTTTTGTATATTTTTCTCTTATGAAAAGTACAATATGACAAAGTGGTAAGTAGTTGCAAGTACTTATCCCACCGCTGCACAACCACTGTAGGAGGCTGGACTGGCTTGTAGTGGGTACCAAGGGGTACTTACACTTTGCACCAGGCCCAGGTATCCCTTATTAGTGTAGAGGGGTGTCTAGCAGCTTAGACTGATAGAAAAGGTAGCTTAGCAGAGCAGCTTAGGCTGAACTAGGAGACGAGTGAAGCTCCTACAGTACCACTAGTGTCATATGCAAAATATCGTAAGAAAACCCAATACACAGATATACTAAAAATAAAGGTACTTTATTTTTATGACAATATGCCAAAGTATCTCAGTGAGTACCCTCAGTATGAGGATAGCAAATATACACAAGATATATGAACACAATACCAAAATATGCAGTAATAGCAATAGAAAACAGTGCAAACAATGTATAGTCACAATAGAATGTAATGGGGGCACATAGGGATAGGGGCAATACAAACCATATACTCTAGAAGTGGAATGCGAACCACGAATGGACCCCAAACCTGTGTGACCTCGTAGAGAAAACAGTGAGGGTTAGAAAAATAGCCCACCCCAAGACCCTGAAAAGTGGGTGCAAAGTGCACCTACGTTCCCCAAAGTTCACAGAAGTCGTGATAGGGGAATTCTGCAAGGAAGACCAACACCAGCAATGCAACAACGATGGATTTCCTGATGAGAGTACCTGTGGAACAAGGGGACCAAGTCCAAGAGTCACGATCAAGTCGGGAGTGGGCAGATGCCCAGGAAATGACAGCTGTGGGTGCAAAGAAGCTGCCACCGGATGGTAGAAGCTGTGGATTCTGCAAGAACGACAAGGGCTAGAAACTTCCTCTTTGGAGGATGGATGTCCCACGTCGTGAAGAGTCGTGCAGAGGTGTTTCCGTGCAGAAAGACCACAAACAAGCCTTGCTAGCTGCAAGGGTAGCGGTTAGGGTTTTTGGATGCTGCTGTGGCCCAGGAGGGACCAGGATGTCGACAATTGCGTGAGGAGACAGAGGGGGCGTCCAGCAAGACAAAGAGCCCACTCAGAAGCAAGCAGCATCCACAGAAGTGCTGGAACAGGCACTACAAAGTGGACTGAACCGGTGCTCACCCAAACTCACAAAGGAGGGTCCCACGACGCCGGAGGACAACTCAGGAGGTCGTGCACTGCAGGTTAAAGTGCTGGGGACCCAGGCTTGGATGTGCACAAAGCAAATCCTGGAAGAGTGCACAGGAGCCGGAGTAGCTGCAAAACACACGGTTCCTAGCAATGCAGTCTAGCGTGGGAGGCAAGGACTTACCTCCACCAAACTTGGACTGAAGAGTCACTGGACTGTGGGAGTCACTTGGACAGAGTTGCTGGGTTCAAGGGACCTCGCTCGTCGTGCTGAGAGGAGACCCAGAGGACCGGTGATGCAGTTCTTTGGTGCCTGCGGTTGCAGGGGGAAGATTCCGTCGACCCACTGGAGATTTCTTCGGAGCTTCTAGTGCAGAGAGGAGGCAGACTACCCCCACAGCATGCACCACCAGGAAAACAGTAGAGAAGGCGGCAGGATCAGCGTTACAAGGTCGCAGTAGTCGTCTTAGCTACTTTGTTGCAGTTTTGCAGGCTTCCAGCGCGGTCAGCAGTCGATTTCTTGGCAGAAGGTGAAGAGGGAGATGCAGAGGAACTCTGATGAGCTCTTGCATTCGTTATCTGAGGAATCCCCAAAGACAGAGACCCTAAATAGCCAGAAAAGAGGGTTTGGCTACTTAGGAAGAAAGATAGGCTAGCAACACCTGAAGGAGCCTATCAGAAAGGAGTCTCTGACGTCACTGTAGGCACTGGCCACTCAGAGCAGTCCAGTGTGCCAGCAGCACCTCTGTTTCCAAGATGGCAGAGGTCTGGAGCACACTGGAGGAGCTCTGGGCACCTCTTAGGGGAGGTGCAGGTCAGGGGAGTGGTCACTCCCCTTTCCTTTGTCCAGTTTCGCGCCTAAGCAGGGCTGAGGGGTCCCTGAACCGGTGTAGACTGGCTTATGCAGAATTGGGCACATCTGTGCCCAAGAAAGCATTTCCAGAGGCTGGGGCAGGCTACTCCTCCCCTGCCTTCACACCATTTTCCAAAGGGAGAGAGTGTAACACCCCCTCTCTGAGGAAGTCCTTTGTTCTGCCATCCTGGGCTAGGCCTGGCAGGACCCCAGGAGGGCAGAAGCCTGTCTGTGGGGTTGGCAGCAGCAGCAGCTGCAGTGAAACCCCTGAAAAGGCAGTTTGGCAGTACCAGGGTCTGTGCTACAGACCACTGGGAGCATGGAATTGTGCCAACTATGCCAGGATGGTATAGAGGGGGCAATTCCATGATCTTAGACATGTTACATGGCCATATTCGGAGTTACCATTGTGAAGCTACACATAGGTAGTGACCTATGTGTAGTGCACACATATAATGGTGTCTCCAGCACTCACAAAGTCGGGGAATTTGCCCTGAACAATGTGGGGGCAACTTGGCTAGTGCCACGGTGCCCACACACTAAGTAACTTTGCACCTAACCTTTACCAGGTAAAGGTTAGACATATAGGTGACTTATAAGTTACTTAAGTGCAGTGAAAATGGCTGTGAAATAACATGTGCGTTATTTCACTCAGGCTGCAGTGGCAGGCCTGTGTAAGAATTGTCAGAGCTCCCTATGGGTGGCAAAAGAAATGCTGCAGCCCATAGGGATCTCCTGGAACCCCAATACCCTGGGTACCTCAGTACCATATACAAGGGAATTATAAGGGTTTTCCAGTAAGCCAATGTGAATTGGTAAAATTGGTCACTAGCCTGTTAGTGACAATTTGAAAGTAATGAGAGAGCATAACCACTGAGGTTCTGGTTAGCAGAGCCTCAGTGAGACAGTTAGTCACTACACAGGTAACACATACATGCATACTTATGAGCACTGGGGCCCTGTGTGGCAGGGTCCCAGTGACACATACATATAGGCCACAAACTTATGAGCACTGGGGTCCTGACTAGCAGGATCCCAGTGACACATAACAAACAAACTGATAACATAGGGTTTTCACTATGAGCACTGGGGCCTGGCTAGCAGGATCCCAGTGAGACAGTGAAAACAGTGAAAAACACCCTGACATACACTCACAAACAGGCCAAAAGTGGGGGTAACAAGGCTAGAAAGAGGCTACTTTCTCACAGACCCCCTTCCGATTTGCAGATGGTGTCAGGGACACCATCCAGCATCCGGGTTTGCGACTCACAAATTGCCAGTCGCAAACCCATTTTTTCCTACATCTAGCCCCAAATTCTCTAAGTGGTGATTAGTGGAATGTGGCTCTGCAATAGAGGAGTCACTCCGTTTGTCATCCACTGTCTTGGTTCTTCCCTGTGGGGAGGTAAACCACCCTGATTGGAGATTGCTGCCTAGAAAACAGTGCAAGTGCATACTCTGAGATTCTCTATTTGTAGGTTTTAAGGGGTTTAAAGTGGTGCAGTGTGACTGTTCCTCTGATCCTATGTCAAGACAGGGCTGCTGTCCTAAGGATGGGAATGCTAGACAGGGATGCTGTCTCAGCAAGGCCACAGCAGGGCAAAACGTTTGTCCATATGGCTGAAAGAGAGAACAGGGTTGCTGTTTCTCTTGGACTGGAGCAGGGCAGGGCTGCTGTTCTATAAGCTCCACACAAGGACGGGGCTGCTGTCCTATGTGTTCAGAGGTAGTGAAGGGCTGCTGCACTAAAGTTTCTCCGGGAGGGCTGGAGGGTTGCTCCAAATTTACTAAAACAGTGCAATTTTGAATGTCTGTTTTAGTGGTTCCAAAGAGAGGAACCTTTACCTCTGGGGGTTCAGCTGTGGCAGCTGTGGGCTCCCTTGGTACAGGTTGCACCCTGGGAGTAGGGTTTCCCACCACAGGAATGGTATTCTTAGTGGTAGGGTGGGAAAGGGATACTTTGATACCCTTTTTTACCTGTTTGATGAGAAGGACCCTGAGGCTTCAGGGCTCGTTCCCTTCTTTGCTTTTTCATTTCACCTGAAATGAGAGGAAACAATTCCTCAGGGATACCCAGCATGGATGCATGGTTCTTAAACTCTACCTCAGCCCAACCTGAGGCCTCCGGTCATTACCTAAGAGACAGTCTATATGTAAGCTAGGTGATACTACCCACCTGCTTTGGACCAGTAACTGCACTCCAACTAAGTTGCACTTCAGCTAAGGGGAGAGACTGAGTGGAGTTATTGACATCAGTAACTTGGTACTTCTGTCCCAGAAGGTGTGCAGGTGACACTAGGTTTTCTCACCAAAGTGATACTGGCACCTGTGTCCATGTATTCCTGGCCCTCAACACCATTTATTAAAACTGACTGCTTGTACTTGTCCATATTAAGGGGACAAGCAGCCAAGATGGCAAGGCCAATGCCACCAGGTATGACAGAAACTGTCTTCGGAGTTTCAATACCTACCTTAGTTACTATGATGGACCCTGAAGTGAACCCAACTATACCTTTTGTTTGACTATTGACAGTAGTCCCACCACTACTACTTCTACTGCTAGGGGCACTAGAAGTTGAATTGGACGTATTAGTGGTGGTAGGCTCAGAGGCTTTACCTGGACAGAAGCCTTATCCCCTGGCTTATGGCCTTTACCTCTGCACACATAGCACCAGGGTGTTTTATTGTGTGTAGAGTTTGAAGAAGATGAATATGTTTTATCCCCACCCCCAGAGGAGTGTTTTGGACCTGAAGAAGGATCTTTATGTTTACTTTTATCTGCATGCTTATCCTGAGATTTCTCACCATCTTTCTTCTTTTCTTTGTCACCCCCGTATGAGCTTTTATGCTCACCCTTTTTCTGACCCATTTGTCTGCTTTGTTACCCAATTCTTGGGGAGAGGTCAGATCTGAGTCTACTAGGTTCTGGTGTAATAAATCAGACACACAACTATTCAGTATATTCTCTCTCAAAATCAGATTTTACAGACCCGTTAATCAGACACTTTACTGCCATGTAACCAACCTTCTAAAGCTTTGACAGAACAGTCCACAAAGTCAACCCAATCTTGTGAAGATTCCTTCTTGGTTTCCCTGAACTTAATTCTGTATTGCTCTGTAGTGAGCCCAAAACCATCAATGAGTGAATTTTTCAATATGTTGTAGTTGTCTGCATCCTCCTCCCTAACAGTGAGGCGTCTTTCCGTCCCTTTCCCAGAGAAGGACAACTAAAGAATAGCAGCCCACTGCCCATGAGGGACCTTTTGAACTTTACAGGCCCTCTCAAGTGCAGCAAACCACTTTTGGATGTCATCCCCCTCCTTATAAGGGGGAACAATCTTGGGCAAGTTTCTAGAGTTAATGTTGTCCTCCCTGTCCTCATAACTTTTGAAAATATTATTGCTGCTGCTACCATGGGGAACTAATCCCAACCCCTGTCTTTCCCTTCCCACAGCTATGGAATCCCTATCTAAGGCCAACTGTTGCTGTGGAGCCTCAGTCTGGCCTCCTCCAACCTCAGCTTTCTGAGTTCCCTATCTAGGGACTGGTCCTCGGGGTTGGATGTGTGGGACACTTCTGACACAGAAATGACATGGGAGTGTGCAGAAGTTGATCTTTCCCTAACCTGTGTGACCCTAGTGACCTTGCCTCTAGGTGTGAAGTGTGCCCTACCTGTGTGTGACCCCTTCCCACTACCAGCTACACTAGGCAGTCTGTTAATGGAAATAGCAGTGGAAGGACCCTCCCCTGAATCTTGAGGACCCTCTCCTGAATCTACCTGGGCAGACTCCCCCTCTTTCCCCCCCCCTCTGGTTCTACATGATTATCGGACTGTTCCTGATCGTCTTGCAAGGGGAGATTTAAGAGGAAATCCTTATTGGGGTCCTTCTCAATTCCTAAACTTCTTTCTAGGCCTAGCCCCCTCAGACTTTTAAAGTTAAGGTTCTCATAGGTTGTCGTGATAACCCTAGGGCTATACTCATTAGAAGACATAGGCCCTCATTATGACACTGGCGGTAAATCCCGCTTAGCGCCATGCTGACTGACGCCAACTTACCGCAGCGGTGGCGGATATCCTTTCACCATATTATGACACACACATACCAAACCGACAGAATTCAGCCACATACCCAAATCCTCCAGACCAATGGTCAGTGATAAACTGGCTGTCCCAAAACCTACACCGTTACGCCAACAGAACAACGCCCATCACATTTTGACCCATGAATCACCACAGTGGACATTCAGCGGCGGTAAACCATTGGCGGTACATACCGCTGTGCTCACAATGGACACCCACAGACAAAACAACACCACATTGGACAATTCAAACAACACACACCTGACACCCATACACACACCACACCCACACCACTGTAAAACACCCACCCACAGTACCCACAACCCCTTACGAATACAAATCATTGGCACAAGACTGACACCAAGACCACTGCGACAACTAGAGCCACACACCACTCACACCCATACACCCATCACGCACTCCACATCACACACCCCAACACATTACCCAACACACCCTCACCAACATACATCACATAACACCCATGGCACCATAAAGGCACCCCGTTTCACTGAGGAGGAGTTAACGGTCATGGTGGAGGAAATTGTCAGGGTAGAGCCACAGCTCTTTGGAGCACAGGTGCAGCAAATATCAATAGCAAGGAAGATAGAGCTATGGCAGAGAATCGTGGACAGGGCCAACGCTGTGGGACAGTACCCCAGAACAAGGGACGACATCAGGAAGAGGTGGAACGACCTACAGGGGAAGGTACGTCCCACAGCAGCAAGACACCAGCTTGCTATACAGAGGTCTGGCGGTGGACCCCCTCATCCTCCCCCACAACTCACAGCATGGGAGGAGCACGTCTTGGCCTTACTGCACCCTGAGGGTCTGACAGGATTTGGAGGAGGACTGGACTCTGGTAAGTCAACTTTCAACAATTATCTCCCCCATACCCGCATGCTATCACACACCCTCAAACTCACCCCCATCACTCCACACCATCCCACACACTCCACCATCACAGCGCACTAAACCCAATGCCAAGCCCTGCATGCTGTACCAATGCATGGACACCCCCTCAGAGCCCTGCATGGACAGTCATCACTAAAGCATGCACAGCATAGGGAAACTAACAATCCCACCATACACCAACCTACTCAAGTAAAAGCTGGCAGGGCAACACCAGCCATAGAGGGGAAGCATAATACATCATTTACATCCCCAAAGGTGCCCCAGCCAATGTCACTGGAGAGGAGGTGCCATCACTAGTAACTCTGGTCTTCAGGATCTGGACAATCTATCTGGCCCATCAGGGACCACTGGACAGCTGATCACCCAAGCCCAGTAACAGACCACCACAGAGCATCCCCATCATGAACTAACATCACAGCACCTACCCAGTGTCCCCAAACCTCTGTCCCCAAGACACGCCAATCAGCAGTGTGCCCACCTGTAGAGGGACTCCAGGCCACACCTCACACCCAAGATAATCAGAGACCTGGGGTCAGTGGCAGTGGGAACACGGTTCAGGGGACAGAGGCACAGACCACCAGGGACACTGGGAGGACTGCTGTGCACCAGGGGGAGGACAGGACCAGGGAACCGACTCTCCAGGAGGCAATCTCAGAGATCCTGGGAGCCTATCGACATTCCCAGGACTCGATGGGCCAGATCCTAAACATCATGCAGGAGAAGAAGTGGCTGCAGGAGGGACAGTGTCAGGGGATCAGGGAGGACTTGCAGGCCATCAACAACACGCTGATCTCCATAGCAGGGGTGCTGGCATACATGGCCAATATTATGAGGGAGGAAGTGTCACACCAGCGGGCCCCTGCCACTAGCCAGTCATCTGAACAGCCCTCCACTTCCGTTGCCACTAGTGGCCAGGAGGCCCCGCCACAGGACCAACAGGCCACCAGCACTCCTCCCCCTGCAGAAGGTGAACCACCCCGCAAACGTTCCCTGCAAACCAGACAGAAGCCAGAGACACTTGCCAAGACCACCACCAGGAAATGACACTCTCCTGATTGTCCCCCTTGTGTCCCACTCTGTCACCTTGTCCACCTTGAACTGCCATTGCTCCCCTTCCTATGTCCGTAAGGACAATGCACCTGTACCATGAGCAGAATGGACCAATACCCTGGACTTTCCTCCATCATAACCCCGTTCCATTGCATTTTTTCCCTCTATATCTTAGCACTACAATAAACACCCTTGGATAATATTTGACTTTGAGTATGTCATGTATTTCAAATATGTATTGATTGAAACAGCTACAAGCATTGCAAATGAACTGTGCATAGAATGGGCATAGAATTAATGAACTGTAGCTGGCTGTTGTGGTCACATCAGGAGTATTTGTCAAATCACCAACATCTGTAAAATTAATATCCTGAGGTAACAGTAAGCGGACAAAGAAGTGGAAATACCAGCATGCCAATGCCACACAGAATACAACAAAAGTAATGGAAATGTAAAGTTGCACTGTCTCACCTGTGTATCGTTGGAAGTACTGATGGATCACAGATGTTCTGTTGTACACATCCTCTGCCTCCTCATCATCACTGTCCACAGGGTCCACTGCTGCCACAGGGGCATCTCCAGTCTCCTCCTCCTGCAGAAAAGGTACATGTTGTCTGAGGGCCAGGTTGTGCAACATGCAGCATGCCACCACTATCTGGAAACCTTCTTGGGTGAGTAACACAGGGATCCACCTGTCAGATGGAGGCACCAAAACCTGGGCTTTAGGAGGCCAAAGGTCCTTTCAATGATCCTTCTGGTTCACCCATGTACCTCATTATAATGTTCTTCTGCCCTTGTCCTGGCATTCCTCACAGGGGTTAGCAACCATGAGGTAATTAGAGTCACCTGCAAATATTGAGGGACAACATTTAGCCACACACTATCCTATATGTCCAACACCATAGGCATACACCAACATATACTGGGTGGGAACCATGGGCTAACCTATTACCCACATCCTGTGCCTCTGTAGTTGGGCCATCACATTTGGGATGCTGCTATTCCTCAGGACAATGCCATCATGCAACAACCCAGGATACTTAGCATTGACATGGGAGATGTACTGTTCCGCCAAGCACACCATCTACACATTCATGGAGTGGAAACTCTTACGATTCTGGAACACCTGTTCATTCTGGTGGGGGGGACAAATGCAATATGTGTTCCATCAATTGCACCAATTATATTGGGGATATGTCCCATTGCATAGAAACCGGCCTTCACAGTGGCCAAGTCCTCAACCTGGGGGAATGCAATGTAGCTGCACATGTGTTTTATTAGGGCCGACAACACTCTTGTCAGCACATTTGAGATCATTGGCTGTGAAATCCATGCTGCCAAGCCCACTGTCACATGGAAAGAACCAGTTGCCAGGAAATGTAGAACTGATAGCACTTGTGTAGGAAAGTACCATCTTGCCTGCCATGTTACCCCCATATTTCACTGTATATATGTTGTTTTAGTTGTATGTGTCACTGGGACCCTGCCAGCCAGGGCCCCAGTGCTCATAAGTGCGCCCTGTATGTGTTACCTGTGTTATGACTAACTGTCTCACTGAGGCTCTGCTATCCAGAACCTCAGTGGTTATTGTAGGAGGCTGGACTGGCTTGTAGTGAGTACCAAGGGGTACTTGCACCTTGCACCAGGCCCAGTTATCCCTTATTAGTGTATAGGGTGTCTAGCAGCTTAGGCTGATAGACAATGGTAGCTTAGCAGAGCAGCTTAGGCTGAACTAGGAGACGTGTGAAGCTACTACAGTACCACTTAGTGTCATATGCACAATATCATAAGAAAACACAATACACAGTTATACTAAAAATAAAGGTACTTTATTTTTATGACAATATGCCAAAGTATCTTAGAGTGTACCCTCAGTGAGAGGATAGGAAATATACACAAGATATATATACACAATAGCAAAAATATGCAGTATAGTCTTAGAAAACAGTGCAAACAATGTATAGTTACAATAGGATGCAATGGGGAAACATAGGGATAGGGGCAACACAAACCATATACTCCAAAAGTGGAATGCGAACCACGAATGGACCCCAAACCTATGTGACCTTGTAGAGGGTCGCTGGGACTATTAGAAAATAGTGAGAGTTAGAAAAATAACCCTCCCCAAGACCCTGAAAAGTGAGTGCAAAGTGCACTAAAGTTCCCCTAAGGACAAAGAAGTCGTGTTAGAGGAATAATGCAGGAAAGACACAAACCAGCAATGCAACAACTGTGGATTTCCAATCTAGGGTACCTGTGGAACAAGGGGACCAAGTCCAAAAGTCACAAGCAAGTCGGAGATGGGCAGATGCCCAGGAAATGCCAGCTGCGGGTGCAAAGAAGCTTCAACTGGACAGAAGAAGCTGAGGTTTCTGCAGGAACGAAAAGGCTAGAGACTTCCCCTTTGGTGGACAGATCCCACTCGCCGTGGAGAGTTGTGCAGAAGAGTTTTCCCGCCGAAAGGACGCTAGCAAGCCTTGCTAGCTGCAAATCGTGTGGTTAGCATTTTTGGACGCTGCTGGGGCCCAGGAGGGACCAGGAGGTCGCAAATTGGACCTGAAGAGAGAGGGGACGTCGAGCAAGACAAAGAGCCCTCACTGAAGCAGGTAGCACCCAGAGAAGTGCAAAAAACAGGCACTACGAGGATGTGTGAAACAGTGCTCGCCGAAGTTGCACAAAGGAGTCCCACGTCGCCGGAGACCAACTTAGAAAGTCGTGCAATGCAGGTTAGAGTGCCGTGGACCCAGGCTTGGCTGTGCACAAAGGATTTCCGCCGGAAGTGCACAGGGGCCGGAGTAGCTGCAAAGTCGCGGTTCCCAGCAATGCAGCCCAGCGAGGTGAGGCAAGGACTTACCTCCACCAAACTTGGGCTGAAGAGTCACTGGACTGTGGGGGTCACTTGGACAGAGTCGCTGGATTCGAGGGACCTCGCTCGTCGTGCTGAGAGGAGACCCAAGGGACCGGTAATGCAGCTTTTTGGTGCCTGCGGTTGCAGGGGGAAGATTCCGTCGACCCACGGGAGATTTCTTTGGAGCTTCTGGTGCAGAGAGGAGGCAGGCTACCCCCACAGCATGCACAAGCAGGAAAACAGTCGAGAAGGCGGCAGGATCAGCGTTACAGAGTTGCAGTAGTCGTCTTTGCTACTATGTTGCAGGTTTGCAGGCTTCCAGCGCGGTCAGCAGTCGATTCCTTATCAGAAGGTGAAGAGAGAGATGCAGAGGAACTCGGATGAGCTCTTGCATTCGTTATCTAAAGTTTCCCCAGAGACAGAGACCCTAAATAGCCAGAAAAGAGGGTTTGGCTACCTAGGAGAGAGGATAGGCTACTAACACCTGAAGGAGCCTATCAGCAGGAGTCTCTGACGTCACCTGGTGGCACTGGCCACTCAGAGCAGTCCAGTGTGCCAGCAGCACCTCTGTTTCCAAGATGGCAGAGGTCTGGAGCACACTGGAGGAGCTCTGGACACCTCCCAGGGGAGGTGCAGGTCAGGGGAGTGGTCACTCCCCTTTCCTTTGTCCAGTTTCGCGCCAGAGCAGGGGCTAAGGGGTCCCTGAACCGGTGTAGACTGGCTTATGCAGAATTGGGCACCTCTGTGCCCAACAAAGCATTTCCAGAGGCTGGGGGAGGCTACTCCTCCCCTGCCTTCACACCATTTTCCAAAGGGAGAGGGTGTCACACCCTCTCTCAGAGGAAGTTCTTTGTTCTGCCATCCTGGGCCAGGCCTGGCTGGACCCCAGGAGGGCAGATGCCTGTCTGAGGGGTTGGCAGCAGCAGCAGCTGCAGTGAAACCCCAGGAAGGGCAGTTTGGCAGTACCAGGGTCTGTGCTACAGACCACTGGGATCATGGGATTGTGCCAACTATGCCAGGATGGCATAGAGGGGGCAATTCCATGATCATAGACATGTTACATGGCCATATTCGGAGTTACCATTGTGAAGCTACATATAGGTAGTGACCTATATGTCGTGCACGCGTGTAATGGTGTCCCCGCACTCACAAAGTTCAGGGAATTGGCTCTGAACAATGTGGGGGCACCTTGGCTAGTGCCAGGGTGCCCTCACACTAAGTAACTTTGCACCTAACCTTTACCAGGTAAAGGTTAGACATATAGGTGACTTATAAGTTACTTAAGTGCAGTGTAAAATGGCTGTGAAATAAAGTGGACGTTATTTCACTCAGGCTGCAGTGGCAGGCCTGTGTAAGAATTGTCAGAGCTCCCTATGGGTGGCAAAAGAAATGCTGCAGCCCATAGGGATCTCCTGGAACCCCAATACCCTGGGTACCTCAGTACCATATACTAGGGAATTATAAGGGTGTTCCAGTAAGCCAATGTAAATTGGTAAAAATGGTCACTAGCCTGTCAGTGACAATTTGGAAAGAAATGAGAGAGCATAACCACTGAGGTTCTGATTTGCAGAGCCTCAGTGAGACAGTTAGTCACTACACAGGTAACACATTCAGGCACACTTATGAGCACTGGGGCCCTGGGTTACCAGGGTCCCAGTGACACATACAACTAAAACAACATATATACAGTGAAAAATGGGGGTAACATGCCAGGCAAGATGGTACTTTCCTACACAACCCCCCCCCAAACGAAGGACAATAAGACTAGCCATGACCTGATGAGTCTTCATTGTCTAAGTGGAAATATCTGGAGAGTCCATCTGCATTGGAGTGGCTACTCCCAGGTCTATGTTCCACTGTATAGTCCATTCCCTGTAGGGATATGGACCACCTCAACAATTTAGGATTTTCACCTTTCATTTGTTTTAGCCAAAGTAGAGGTTTGTGGTCTGTCTGAACAATGAAGTGAGTGCCAAACAGGTATGGCCTCAACTTCTTCAGAGCCCAGACCACAGCAAAGGCCTCCCTCTCAATGGCAGACCAACGCTTTTCTCTAGTGGTCAACCTTCTACTAATAAAAGCAACAGGTTGATCCTGGCCCTCAGAATTAAGTTGTGATAGGACTGCCCCTACTCCTAATTCAGATGCATCAGTTTGGACATAGAATTTTTTAGAGTAACAAGGGCTTTTCAGGACAGGTGCAGAGCACATGGCCTGCTTCAGCTCCTCAAAAGCTTTCTGACAGTTTGCTGTCCATAATACCTTTTTAGGCATTTTCTTGGATGTGAGGTCATTAAGAGGGGCTGCAATGGAGCCATAGTTCTTAATGAACCTCCTGTAATACCCAGTGAGGCCTAGGAAGGCTCTCACCTGAGTCTGAGTGGTAGGGGGAACCCAATCAATAATTGTTTGGATTTTCCCCTGAAGTGGTGCAATCTGTTCCCCACCAACAAGGTGTCCCAGATAAACCACCTTACCCTGCCCTATCTGGCACTTTGAAGCCTTGATAGTGAGGCCTGCCTTTTGCAGGGCCTCCAAAACTTTCCATAGGTGGACCAGGTGATCATCCCAGCTGGAGCTAAAGACAGCTATATCGTCCAAATATGCTGCACTGAAAGCTTCCAGCCCTTGCAGGACTGTGTTCACCAACCTCTGAAAAGTGGCAGGTGCATTTTTCAAACCAAAAGGCATTACAGTAAACTGGTAATGTCCTCCAATGGTAGAAAATGCAGTCTTAGATTTAGCATCTTCTGATAATTTGATCTGCCAATACCCTGCAGTCAAATCAAAAGTGCTTAGATACTTGGCAGATGCCAGTGTATCTATAAGCTCATCTGCCCTGGGTATAGGGTGAGCATCAGTTTTGGTTACCAAGTTGAGACCTCTATAGTCTACACAAAACCGCATTTCCTTCTTTCCATCTTTAGAATTGGGTTTTGGTACCAGTACCACAGGAGAAGCCCATGGACTGTCAGAGTGCTCAACCACTCCTAGTTCCAACATTTTCTGAACTTCTTGCTTTATGCAGTCCCTGACATGGTCAGGCTGCCTATAGATCTTACTTTTGACAGGTAAACTGTCTCCAGTATCTATAGTGTGCTCACACCAAGAAGTGGTGCCTGGCACAGTAGAGAAGAGTTCTGAAAATTGTCCTAGGAGATTTATGCAATTATCTTTCTGCTCAGCAGTAAGACAATCAGCCAAAACTACACCTTCCACAAGAGCATCTTGTTCTGTGGAAGAGAAGAGATCAGGTAGAGGATCACTGTCTTCTTCCTGTCCCTCATCAGTTGCCATGAGCAGGGTGAGATCAGCCCTGTCATAGTAGGGTTTCAGGCGGTTGACATGGAGCACCCTAAGGGGACTCCTGGCAGTGCCTAAGTCAACCAAGTAGGTGACTTCACCCTTCTTTTCAACAATTGTGTGGGGTCCACTCCATTTATCTTGGAGTGCTCTTGGGGCCACAGGCTCCAACACCCACACTTTCTGCCCTGGTTGGTACTGAACCAAAACAGCCTTCTGATCATGCCATTGCTTCTGGAGCTCTTGGCTGGCCTGAAGGTTTTTACTGGCCTTTTTCATGTACTCAGCCATCCTTGATCTGAGGCCAAGTACATAATCCACAATATCCTGCTTAGGAGCTTTTAAAGGTTGTTCCCAACCCTCCTTTACAAGTGTGAGTGGACCCCTAACAGGGTGTCCAAAAAGAAGTTCAAAGGGGCTGAAGCCCACTCCTTTCTGGGGTACCTCCCTGTAGGCAAAAAGGAGGCATGGTAGAAGGATATCCCATCTCCTGCGGAGTTTTTCAGGGAGACCCATAATCATGCCTTTGAGAGTTTTATTAAATCTCTCCACCAGTCCATTTGTTTGTGGGTGATAGGGTGTTGTGAACTTGTACGTTACACCACACTCCTTCCACATGGCCTTTAAGTATGCAGACATGAAATTGCTTCCTCTGTCTGATACTACTTCCTTTGGGAAGCCCACCCTGGAAAATATTCCCAGGAGGGCCTTTGCCACTGCAGGTGCTGTAGTGGTCCTTAAAGGAATAGCTTCAGGATATCTTGTGGCATGGTCCACTACCACTAAGATAAACCTATTGCCTGAAGCAGTAGGAGGGTCAAGGGGGCCAACTATGTCAACCCCTACCCTTTCAAAGGGAACCCCAACCACAGTCAGTGGGATAAGGGGTGCCTTTGGGGTGCCACCTGTCTTGCCACTGGCTTGACAGGTTTCACAGGACTTACAAAATTCCTTTGTGTCCTCAGACATCCTAGGCCAATGAAACAATGGAACCAATCTGTCCCAAGTTTTCATTTGACCCAGGTGCCCAGCTAGGGGAATGTCATGTGCCAGTGTTAGGAGGAACTTTCTGTACTCCTGAGGAATCACTAATCTCCTGGCAGCTCCAGGTTTAGGATCCCTATGCTCAGTGTACAAGAGGTTGTCCTCCCAGTAAACTCTGTGAGTGTCACTGACATCCCCATTAGCCTGTTTGACAGCTTGCTGTCTGAGACCCTCTAATGTGGGACAGGTTTGCTGTGCCACACTCAGCTCCTCTCTGGCAGGCCCCCCTTCACCCAAAAGCTCAGCAGTGTCTGCTTCCAGCTCCTCTGGTGTAGGTTCTGCACAGGGAGGGAATTCTTCTTCCTCAGAAGTTGAATCCACTGTAGAGGGAGGGATAGTAGGAAGTGGTTTGCTTCTACTAGCCCTAGCTTTAGGGAGCACTTGGTCCATTGTTCCAGGATCCAAGCTTCCCTGTCCTTTTTGCTTTTTGGCCTGAGCCCTTGTCAAAGCAAAAATATGCCCTGGGATGCCCAGCATTGCTGCATGGGCCTCCAACTCCACATCTGACCAAGCTGATGTCTCCAAATCATTCCCTAATAGACAGTCTACAGGTAAATCTGAAGCTACCACAACTTTCTTTGGACCAGTTACCCCCCCCAGTTGAGATTTACAACAGCCATGGGGTGGCTTTGTGTTATGTTGTGAGCATCGGTTACTTGGTACTGGTGTCCAAGTATGTGTTGTTCAGGGTGCACCAGTTTCTCAATCACCATTGTGACACTGGCACCTGTGTCCCTGTAGGCCTGGACCTCAACACCATTTATTAGGGTTAGTTGCTTGTACTTCTCCAAGTTATGGGGGCAAGCAACCAAAGTGGCTAAATCAATAGCCCCTTCAGAGACCAAAGTAGCCTCTGTGGTCTCCCTAATCAGACCAACCCCAACTAAATTACCAAAAGTGAGCCCAGCTACTCCCTTGGATTGGCTATTAGTAGGTTTGCTCCCACCACCACTGCTATTAGTAGGGACACTAGGTGTAGCAGTAGGGGTTGTAGTGGTAGGAGCTGTGGTGCCTTTCTTTGGACAACTGGGATCTGTTGTCCAATGGCCTTTTATTTTACATAAATAGCACCATGGTTTCTTTTCCTTGTTCTGATTAAAGGAGGATTTGGACCCACCACCTCCACTAGAGTGTTTTTGTGGGCCTGATGAAGACTCATTTTTAGATTTGTCCCCACCCTTGTCAGAAGACTTACCATCCTCCTTTTTGTTGCCATCTTTGTCACCCCCTGTATGAACTTTTCTGTTCACTCTTGTTCTGACCCATTTGTCTGCCTTCTTTCCCAATTCTTGGGGAGAGGTCAGATCAGAGTCCACCAAGTACTGGTGCAACAAATCACACACAATTATTAAGAATATGCTCTCTCAGGATTAAGTTATACAGGCTGTCATAATCAGTAACTTTACTGCCATGTAACCACCCCTCCAAGGCCTTCACTGAATGGTCAATAAAATCAACCCAGTCTTGTGAAGACTCCTTTTTGGTGTCTCTGAACTTTATCCTGTACTGTTCAGTGGTTAAGCCATAACCATCCAGGAGTGCATTCTTAAGAACTTGGAAATTATTAGCATAATTTTCTTTCACAGTAAGGAGCCTATCCCTACCTTTTCCACTAAATGATAGCCATAGGATAGCAGCCCACTGCCTTTGAGGGACATCCTGTACAACACAGGCCCTCTCAAGTGCAGCAAACCACTTGTTAATGTCATCCCCCTCCTTATAAGGGGGAACTATCTTGTGCAGATTCCTTGAATCATGCTCTTTTGCAGGATGACTATGGGGAATACTGCTGCTGCCACCATGGGTATCTAAACCCAACTTCTGTCTTTCCTTCTCTAATTCAAAAGACTGTCTATCCAAATCCAGCTGTTGCTTTTTAAGCTTCAGTCTGGTTTGTTCCACCCTCAACTTATTGAGTTCCCTCTCTAACATTCTGTCATCAGGGTTGGTGGGAGGGACATTTCTAGAAACAGAGCTATGATGAGAATGAACAGAAGGAGACCTGTCCCTTACAGAAGGCACCCTAACAGCTTGGTTTACAGAAACATTACTACCAGTATGGTGAGAATAAATGCTTTTGCTATGATGTGAGACAACACTATTTATTTGGTGTGGCTCATCATCATTACCATCTATGCTAGATTGTCTAGTAATGGGCAGGCTAGGAAGTTTCTTTCCTGAATCTTTTCCTGGGGGAGTCCCTGAATCAGATTGGGAACTATTAGGTACTTTTTCAACAGATGGGGCACCTATGGCCTTATCCTGTTCTCTAAGCATGTTAAGTAACAGTTCCAAGGAAGGATTCTTCCCTACACTCAAACCTCTCTCTATACAGAGACTCCTTGCTCTTTTCCAGCTAAGGTTGTCATATGCAAGTTTGGACAGATCAACACTTTGGCCTGTGCCAGACATTTTTAGAGAGAGTTAAAGTGATAGAAAAAGAGAAAAAAGTTTTCAGAACTTTTTGGAAAGACAGAAAAAAACTTTTTAAACTTTTAAGAACTTTTTGAAAGTTTAGAGGTACTTTTCAGCACTTAGAAAAGAGTGAAAAGAGGAAATGCAAAACTTTTTGGCTATGTGTATATACACTGACCTTGTTTTGTATATTTTTCTCTTATGAAAAGTACAATGGCAAGAGTGGTAAGTAGTCTCAAGCACTTATCCCACCACTGCACAACCAATGTAGGAGGCTGGACTGGCTTGTAGTGAGTACCAAGGGGTACTTGCACCTTGCACCAGGCCCAGTTATCCCTAATTAGTGTATAGGGTGTCTAGCAGCTTAGGCTGATAGACAATGGTAGCTTAGCAGAGCAGCTTAGGCTGAACTAGGAGACGTGTGAAGCTACTACAGTACCACTTAGTGTCATATGCACAATATCATAAGAAAACACAATACACAGTTATACTAAAAATAAAGGTACTTTATTTTTATGACAATATGCCAAAGTATCTTAGAGTGTACCCTCAGTGAGAGGATAGGAAATATACACAAGATATATATACACAATAGCAAAAATATGCAGTATAGTCTTAGAAAACAGTGCAAACAATGTATAGTTACTATAGGATGCAATGGGGAAACATAGGGATAGGGGCAACACAAACCATATACTCCAAAAGTGGAATGCGAACCACGAATGGACCCCAAACCTATGTGACCTTGTAGAGGGTCGCTGGGACTATTAGAAAATAGTGAGAGTTAGAAAAATAACCCTCCCCAAGACCCTGAAAAATGAGTGCAAAGTGCACTAAAGTTCCCCTAAGGACAAAGAAGTCGTGTTAGAGGAATAATGCAGGAAAGACACAAACCAGCAATGCAACAACTGTGGATTTCCAATCTAGGGTACCTGTGGAACAAGGGGACCAAGTCCAAAAGTCACAAGCAAGTCGGAGATGGGCAGATGCCCAGGAAATGCCAGCTGCAGGTGCAAAGAAGCTTCGACTGGACAGAAGAAGCTGAGGTTTCTGCAGGAACGAAAAGGGCTAGAGACTTCCCCTTTGGTGGACGGATTCCTCTCACCGTCGAGAGTCGTGCAGAAGTGTTGACCCGCCAAAAGGACGCTAACAAGCCTTGCTAGCTGCAAATCGTGCGGTTAGTGTTTTTGGACGCTGCTGGGGCCCAGGAGGGACCAGGAGGTCGCAAATTGGACCTGAAGAGAGAGGGGACGTCGAGCAAGACAAAAAGCCCTCACTGAAGCAGGTAGCACCCAGAGAAGTGCCAAAAACAGGCACTACGAGGATGTGTGAAACAGTGCTCGCCGAAGTTGCACAAAGGAGTCCCACGTCGCCGGAGACCAACTTAGAAAGTCGTGCAATGCAGGTTAGAGTGCCGTGGACCCAGGCTTGGCTGTGCACAAAGGATTTCCGCCGGAAGTGCACAGGGGCCGGAGTAGCTGCAAAGTCGCGGTTCCCAGCAATGCAGCCGAGCGAGGTGAGGCAAGGACTTACCTCCACCAAACTTGGGCTGAAGAGTCACTGGACTGTGGGGGTCCCTTGGACAGAGTCGCTGGATTCGAGGGACCTCGCTCGTCATGCTGAGAGGAGACCCAAGGGACCGGTAATGCAGCTTTTTGGTGCCTGCGGTTGCAGGGGGAAGATTCCGTCGACCCACGGGAGATTTCTTCGGAGCTTCTGGTGCAGAGAGGAGGCAGGCTACCCCCACAGCATGCACAAGCAGGAAAACAGTCGAGAAGGCGGCAGGATCAGCGTTACAGAGTTGCAGTAGTCGTCTTTGCTACTATGTTGCAGGTTTGCAGGCTTCCAGCGCGGTCAGCAGTCGATTCCTTATCAGAAGGTAAAGAGAGAGATGCAGAGGAACTCGGATGAGCTCTTGCATTCGTTATCTAAAGTTTCCCCAGAGACAGAGACCCTAAATAGCCAGAAAAGAGGGTTTGGCTACCTAGGAGAGAGGATAGGCTACTAACACCTGAAGGAGCCTATCAGCAGGAGTCTCTGACGTCACCTGGTGGCACTGGCCACTCAGAGCAGTCCAGTGTGCCAGCAGCACCTCTGTTTCCAAGATGGCAGAGGTCTGGAGCACACTGGAGGAGCTCTGGACACCTCCCAGGGGAGGTGCAGGTCAGGGGAGTGGTCACTCCCCTTTCCTTTGTCCAGTTTCGCGCCAGAGCAGGGGCTAAGGGGTCCCTGAACCGGTGTAGACTGGCTTATGCAGAATTGGGCACCTCTGTGCCCAACAAAGCATTTCCAGAGATGGAGGAGGCTACTCCTCCCCTGCCTTCACACCATTTTCCAAAGGGAGAGGGTGTCACACCCTCTCTCAGAGGAAGTTCTTTGTTCTGCCATCCTGGGCCAGGCCTGGCTGGACCCCAGGAGGGCAGATGCCTGTCTGAGGGGTTGGCAGCAGCAGCAGCTGCAGTGAAACCCCAGGAAGGGCAGTTTGGCAGTACCAGGGTCTGTGCTACAGACAACTGGGATCATGGGATTGTGCCAACTATGCCAGGATGGCATAGAGGGGGCAATTTCATGATCATAGACATGTTACATGGCCATATTCGGAGTTACCATTGTGAAGCTACATATAGGTAGTGACCTATATGTCGTGCACGCGTGTAATGGTGTCCCCGCACTCACAAAGTTCAGGGAATTGGCTCTGAACAATGTGGGGGCACCTTGGCTAGTGCCAGGGTGCCCTCACACTAAGTAACTTTGCACCTAACCTTTACCAGGTAAAGGTTAGACATACAGGTGACTGATAAGTTACTTAAGTGCAGTGTAAAATGGCTGTGAAATAACGTGGACGTTATTTCACTCAGGCTGCAGTGGCAGGCCTGTGTAAGAATTGTCAGAGCTCCCTATGGGTGGCAAAAGAAATGCTGCAGCCCATAGGGATCTCCTGGAACCCCAATACCCTGGGTACCTCAGTACCATATACTAGGGAATTATAAGGGTGTTCCAGTAAGCCAATGTAAATTGGTAAAAATGGTCACTAGCCTGTCAGTGACAATTTGGAAAGAAATTAGAGAGCATAACCACTGAGGTTCTGATTAGCAGAGCCTCAGTGAGACAGTTAGTCACTACACAGGTAACACATTCAGGCACACTTATGAGCACTGGGGCCCTGGGTTACCAGGGTCCCAGTGACACATACAACTAAAACAACATATATACAGTGAAAAATGGGGGTAACATGCCAGGCAAGATGGTACTTTCCTACAGTTATGCTCTCTCATTTCTTTCCAAATTGTCACTAACAGGCTAGTGACCAATTTCCCCAATTTACATTGGCATACTGGAACACCCTTATAATTCCCTAGTATATGGTACTGAGGTACAAAGGGTATTGGGGTTCCAGGAGATCCCTATGGGCTGCAGCATTTCTTTTGCCACCCATAGGGAGCTCTGACAATTCTTACACAGGCCTGCCATTGCAGCCTGCGTGAAATAACGTCCACGTTATTTCACAGCCATTTACCACTGCACTTAAGTAACTTATAAGTCACCTATATGTCTAACCTTTACCTGGTAAAGGTTGGGTGCTAAGTTACTTAGTGTGTGGGCACCCTGGCACTAGCCAAGGTGCCCCCACATTGTTCAGGGCAAATTCCCCGGACTTTGTGAGTGCGGGGACACCATTACACGCGTGCACTATACATAGGTCACTACCTATGTATAGCTTCACAATGGTAACTCCGAATATGGCCATGTAACATGTCTATGATCATGGAATTGCCCCCTCACTGCCATCCTGGCATTGTTGGCACAATCCCATGATCCCACAGGTCTCTAGCACAGACCCGGGTACTGCCAAACTGCCTTTCCCGGGGTTTCACTGCAGCTGCTGCTGCTGCCAACCCCTCAGAAAGGTTTCTGCCCTCCTGGGGTCCAGCCAGGCTTGGTCCAGGAAGGCAGAACAAAGGACTTCCTCAGAGAGAGGGTGTTACACCCTCTCCCTTTGGAAAAAGGTGTTAGGGCTTGGGAGGAGTAGCCTCTCCCAGCCTCTGGAAATGCTTTCATGGGCACAGATGGTGCCCATTTCTGCATAAGCCAGTCCACACCGGTTCAGGGATCCCCCAGCCCTGCTCTGGCGCGAAACTGGACAAAGGAAAGGGGAGTGACCACTCCCCTGACCTGCACCTCCCCTGGGAGGTGCCCAGAGCTCCTCCAGTGTGCTCCAGACCTCTGCCATCTTGGAAACAGAGGTGCTGCTGGCACACTGGACTGCTCTGAGTGGCCAGTTCCAGCAGGTGACGTCAGAGACTCCTTCTGATAGGCTCCTTCAGGTGTTGCTAGCCTATCCTCTCTCCTAGGTAACCAAACCCTCTTTTCTGGCTATTTAGGGTCTCTGCTTTGGGGAATTCCTTAGATAACGAATGCAAGAGCTCATCAGAGTTCCTCTGCATCTCTCTCTTCACCTTCTGCCAAGGAATCGACTGCTGACCGCGCTGGAAGCCTGCAAAACTGCAACAAAGTAGCAAAGACGACTACTGCAACTCTGTAACGCTGATCCTGCCGCCTTCTCGACTGTTTTCCTGGTGGTGCATGCTGTGGGGGTAGTCTGCCTCCTCTCTGCACTAGAAGGTCTGAAGAAATCTCCCATGGGTGTAGGAGGCTGGACTGGCTTGTAGTGAGTACCAAGGGGTACTTGCACCTTGCACCAGGCCCAGTTATCCCTTATTAGTGTATAGGGTGTCTAGCAGCTTAGGCTGATAGATAATGGTAGCTTAGCAGAGCAGCTTAGGCTGAACTAGGAGACGTGTGAAGCTACTACAGTACCACTTAGTGTCATATGCACAATATCATAAGAAAACACAATACACAGTTATACTAAAAATAAAGGTACTTTATTTTTATGACAATATGCCAAAGTATCTTAGAGTGTACCCTCAGTGAGAGGATAGGAAATATACACAAGATATATATACACAATAGCAAAAATATGCAGTATAGTCTTAGAAAACAGTGCAAACAATGTATAGTTACAATAGGATGCAATGGGGAAACATAGGGATAGGGGCAACACAAACCATATACTCCAAAAGTGGAATGCGAACCACGAATGGACCCCAAACCTATGTGACCTTGTAGAGGGTCGCTGGGACTATTAGAAAATAGTGAGAGTTAGAAAAATAACCCTCCCCAAGACCCTGAAAAGTGAGTGCAAAGTGCACTAAAGTTCCCCTAATGACAAAATAGTCGTGTTAGAGGAATAATGCAGGAAAGACACAAACCAGCAATGCAACAACTGTGGATTTCCAATCTAGGGTACCTGTGGAACAAGGGAACCAAGTCCAAAAGTCACAAGCAAGTCGGAGATGGGCAGATGCCCAGGAAATGCCAGCTGCGGGTGCAAAGAAGCTTCGACTGGACAGAAGAAGCTGAGGTTTCTGCAGGAACGAAAAGCGCTAGAGACATCCTCTTTGGTGGACGGATCCCTCTCGCCGTGGAGAGTCGTACAAAAATGTTTTCCCGCCGAAAGAACGCCAACAAGCCTTGTTAGCTGCAAATCGTGCGTTTGGCATTTTTGGACGCTGCTGGGGCCCAGGAGGAACCAGGAGGTCGCAAATTGGACCTGAAGAGAGAGGGGACGTCGAGCAAGACAAAGAGCCGTCACTGAAGCAGGTAGCACCCGGAGAAGTGCCAGAAACAGGCACTACGAGGATGCATGAAATGGTGCTCGCCGAAGTTGCACAAAGGAGTCCCACGTCGCCGGAGACCAACTTAGAAAGTCGTGCATTGCAGGTTAGAGTGCCGTGGACCCAGGCTTGGCTGTGCACAAAGGATTTCCGCCGGAAGTGCACAGGGGCCGGAGTAGCTGCAAAGTCGCGGTTCACAGCAATGCAGCCCAGCGAGGTGAGGCAAGGACTTACCTCCACCAAACTTGGGCTGAAGAGTCACTGGACTGTGGGGGTCACTTGGACAGAGTCGCTGGATTCGAGGGACCTCGCTCGTCGTGCTGAGAGGAGACCCAAGGGACCGGTAATGCAGCTTTTTGGTGCCTGCGGTTGCAGGGGGAAGATTCCGTCGACCCACGGGAGATTTCTTCGGAGCTTCTGGTGCAGAGAGGAGGCAGGCTACCCCCACAGCATGCACAAGCAGGAAAACAGTCGAGAAGGCGGCAGGATCAGCGTTACAGAGTTGCAGTAGTCGTCTTTGCTACTATGTTGCAGGTTTGCAGGCTTCCAGCGCGGTCAGCGGTCGTTTCCTTATCAGAAGGTGAAAAGAGAGATGCAGAGGAACTCGGATAAGCTCTTGCATTCGTTATCTAAAGTTTCCCCAGAGACAGAGACCCTAAATAGCCAGAAAAGAGGGTTTGGCTACCTAGGAGAGAGGATAGGCTAGCAACACCTGAAGGAGCCTATCACAAGGAGTCTCTGACGTCACCTGGTGGCACTGGACACTCAGAGCAGTCCAGTGTGCCAGCAGCACCTCTGTTTCCAAGATGGCAGAGGTCTGGAGCACACTGGAGGAGCTCTGGGCACCTCCCAGGGTAGGTACAGGTCAGGGGAGTGGTCACTCCCCTTTCCTTTGTCCAGTTTCGCGCCTAAGCAGGGCTGAGGGGTCCCTGAACCGGTGTAGACTGGCTTATGCAGAATTGGGCACATCTGTGCCCAACAAAGCATTTCCAGAGGCTGGGGGAGGCTACTCCTCCCCTGCCTTCACACCATTTTCCAAAGGGAGAGGGTGTAACACCCTCTCTCTGAGGAAGTCCTTTGTTCTGCCATCCTGGGCCAGGCCTGGAGGGCAGAAGCCTGTCTGTGGGGTTGGCAGCAGCAGCAGCTGCAGTGAAACCCCTGAAAAGGCAGTTTGGCAGTACCAGGGTCTGTGCTACAGACCACTGGGAGCATGGGATTGTGCCAACTATGCCAGGATGGCATAGAGGGGGCAATTCCATGATCTTAGACATGTTACATGGCCATATTCGGAGTTACCATTGTGACGCTATACATAGGTAGTGACCTATGTATAGTGCACGCGTGTAATGGTGTCCACGCACTCACAAAGTCCGGGGAATTTGCCCTGAACAATGTGGGGGCACCTGGCTAGTGCCAGGGTGCCCACACACTAAGTAACTTAGCACCCACCCTTTACCAGGTAAAGGTTAGACATATAGGTGACTTATAAGTTACTTAAGTGCAGTGGTAAATGGCTGTGAAAAAACGTGGACGTCCATGGCTTCTCTTTGTCCATGTGCCTCATTGTAATGGGTGGCAAAGGGATAGTTGATGTTCGACGTTCGAATAGCTCTCAAATGTTCTTGAATTCTTTCTTTCAATGGTCGAATGGTGCTTCCATCATAGATAAGGCCACATGTACATACAATACAATACACCACATAACTTGTGTTTCAATTGATGAAATGTTTAAGTTGGTGTGTGACCTGAGTATTATACTGGAATTTAACTGTCTTGTCTTTAATATACCCACAGATATTACAATGGCCACATTTGTACGTGCCTGGTGGTAGTTTGGGCAACCAAGTGTCCCTACTTGCTGGTGGCATAAAACTGTGGCATAAATGATCACGTAGGGTAGTATCCCTCTTGTGGATGATACTCGGGTTTACAGTAATACCCTTTTTCAATGTCTCGTCCATTAAAAGCAAAGACCAATGTTTACGTACAGTTTTATATACTTGGGAGCTCAGTGCATTGTGTTTAGTAACTAAAGATATGTGTTCATGTGAGATACGTTTCTTAGAGTTGGTTAGTAAATTGGGGCATTTAGTTTTCAAGATTTTACTACACGCTTTCTTGAGGACCTGTGGATGATAGCCCCTATGTCTGAAGCGGATTTCCATGTTACGCAATTCATCTCGGAACACCTGATCCTCACTACAGTTACGACGTATCCTAGTGCTCTCTCCATAAGGAACAGCATTGATTTGTGGCCTAGGGTTTGAGCTGGTGGCATGTAGAACAGCATTACACGCTGTTGGTTTCCTAAACAGTTTGGTGCAAATTTTATCATGCTTGATATATATGGTGAGGTCCAAAAAGTTGATGGACGATTGACTAGCCTCATGGGTGAATTTGATGTTGAAGATGTTATTGTTTAAATGTTCTGTGAAGAGTGTGAGTGCATTCGCATCACCTGCCCAGAACACTAAAATATCATCAATGTACCTGCCCCAATATAATATGTGTTGCGTCTGGGACGGAGGGCATGTACGTCAAACATGTGTTTTTTCTAGGTAGCCCATATATAGATTGGCATAAGAAGGAGCCTGTCCCCCTCCTAAAGTACACAAACGCAACACTCAGACTCCCAATAGCCATCAACATCACTACAGCATACAGCCCATGCACCTGCACCCAAATCCAGCAGACAAACACCTCCAACAACCACTCCCTTATCCTCCAGTCCCTCTTCCCGCCGCAATGTCCCTAAACATCTTTTCCTTTCCCAGTTTGACCTCTTCCTACCCCTTTCCCCCCATCCTGTACATATGGGCAGGGTAGCAAGGACCCACCCAATTACCTCAGCCAAACAGTCCACTGGTCCAGTGGTAGCAGCACCTACTCGTGGTGGAAAGGACTCCAGGCCAACAATACTAAAGGGGAAGGTGCCTGCACCAGCCACAAAGAAGGGGAAGGAGCCTGCACCAGCCACAAAGAAGGGGAAGGAGCCTGAACCAGCCACAAAGAAGGGGAAGGAGCCTGCACCAGTCACAAAGAAGGGGAAGGACCCTGCACCATCCACAAAGAAGGGAAAGGAGCCTGCACCAGCAGCTGTCACAGAGCCCCCACTGCCAGCAGTGGTCGTGCAGGCATCAGAGAGTGCAGGGACTAAGCAGGAGCCTCCCACATCCACCACCACAGTACAGCCATCGGAGGGTGCAGGGGCTGAGCAGGAGCCTCCCACAACCACCACCACAGTGCAGCCATCGGAGGGTGCAGTGGCTGAGCAGGAGCCTCCCACAACCACCACCACAGTGCAGCCATCGGAGGGTGCAGGGGCTGATTAGGAGCCTCCCACATCCACCACCACAGTGCAGCCATCGGAGGGTGCAGGGGCTGAGCAGGAGCCTCCCACAACCACCACCACCACAGTGCAGCCATCACCGCAGGAAGACGCCATATAGTCCAGTCTCCAAGGGCTGCTGTGCGGCCTGCCCTCTCAAGAACCAATGAGGTATTCACCCACTTAAGAGACTGTGGCCTTACACTCCCCAGGACCAAGCACAGGGCATGTAGCCCCCTCCAGAACCAGTGGGCAAGTCACCCACTCGAGAGACTGTGGCCTTGCACTCCCCAGGACCAAGCACAGGGCATGTTGCCCGCTCCACAACCAGTGGGGAAGACACCCACTCAAGAGACTGTGGTCTTGCACTCCCCAGGACAAAGCACAGGGCATGGTGCCCTCTCCAGAACCAGTGGGAAAGACACCCACTTGAGAGACTGTGGTCTTGCACTCCCCAGGACCAAGCACAGGGCATGTTAACCCCTCCAGAACCAGTGGGCTTGTTTCTGCATAAGTCTGAAGTGCCCCCCCGAGGTGCCTGCCTATATGACAACTGATTCCCCTGCAGTGTTCTCTCCGTATTGGGGCAGGATTCGAATGGGGCCTTGGACTTTGCCCTGTGGCCATGTGGGCCCTGTGAACTATGGACTGGGCAGTGTCCCTTTTTTATGCATGTGTACAGATCTGCTTAATGTGTAAGTCGGATTGCTGAATTTATTTGACTATTTTGCCATATGGTTTGGGTTGCCCCTATGCCTATTCTAGCCTATGGTGATTTTCAATGTTTGCACTATTCTCTGACTGTTTATTTACCTGATTTTGGTTACTACTGTATATTTTGTGTATCATACTTACCTCTAAGAAAGTATAGTCTCTTACATATTTTTGGCCTTGTGTCACTAAAATAAAGTACCTTTATTTTTGGTAACACTGAGTATTGTCTTACTTGTGTATAAGTACTGTGTGACTATAGTGGTATTGCAAGAGCTTTGCATGTCTTCTAGTTCAGCCTTGGCTGCTCTGCTACAGGTTCACTGGGCCAGAGCTCCTTCCTTAAAACTGTTGTGAGGCATTGGCACAGTTGGATACACCCTTAACTACCACTATAAGTCCCTAGTAAGTTTGTACCTATGTGTCTAGGGCATGGGGTATTATGGGTAGGCCACTGAGGGCAGCAGCACTAATTGTGACACCCTCTAGGGCCATGCATCCAGATGAACCCAGCATTGCCAGTGCAGGCTGAGTGTCCTGGTACAAACCTAAAACACAAACTCGACATGGCGCACTGCCTGTGTGCCCTGTCCACCATACACTGCATTTACTATGGATAAGAGACCCCCCTGGCAGGCCTTACAGCCCTACGGCAGGGTGTACCATATTACATATGACGACATAGCTGCATGAGCGATATGCCCCACTGTGCCCTTGCCAAACCTGGGACATAGTAAGCGAGCAGAGCAGCCATTTTAATACATGAGTTTCCCAGCTACATGATGGCCACTCTGAACCCTGAATTGTTTGGTATCAAACAACTCAGAATGATGAATCCATACTTGTGCCAGTTTGGGATTTATCCCTACATGTACCCAGGGGTCACCTTAGATGTGCCCCCTGAAAAAGCTAACTTCCCTGGCATGGTTCTATGCAGCATGCTACCTCCAGACAGCCAATATACAAAACTAGAGGGAGAGCCCTGTCTCTTTGGCTTGTAAAGGAATGCCCTTCTTGGGTGGAGGAGCTAACACCACCTCCCCCAGGAACGTGCACTGCCCTTGCGGTGAGCTTCAAAGGGCTTACAGCCCTTGAAACTCAACCCTCAGACCTGCTTCTAGCAGCAGAATGCCTCCCCCTTTGTAAACCCCTACGTTTGGCCGGAGCAGAGGTGGGAAACTACACAAAGGGTAGGGGGAGTGGCCCCACCTGGCATGCACCACCCCTAAGATGTTGCCTGTGAGGTGGACACTCTGGCCCATATTTATACTTTTGGACACAAAACTGTGCAAATGCAGTTTTGCGTCAAAAACTATAGTGCCGGCTTGCGTCATTCCAGAGCACCAGCAGGGCGCCAAATTTACGGAATGCCCCAAGCTGGCGCAAAGGGTGGGCTAGCGTAAAAAAATGACATTAGCCGGTGGGGCTGGCGGTATGGGAGAAGGGAGTTTTGCACCAAAAAATGGTGTTAGGCTGGTTAGTGGCAAAAAACATGCCTCTAACCAGCCTAGTGTCATTTTCTGATGCAAAACCATCCATACCACATGACCTCTGTCTTAAAAAAGACAGGAGTCATGCCCACCACCCCAATGGCCAGCACAGAGGCCATTGTCCCTGGGCATGGCCATGGCACCCTGTGCCATGCAGGGGGTCCAAAGTTGGTCCCAAGAGTGCACTTTAATAAAACAAAAAAAATACTTACCTATACTTACCCTGCTTACCTGGGATGTGGTCCCTATGAGAAAGTAGCCTCTTTCTAGCATGGTTACCCCACTTTTTGGGCTGTTTGTCAGTGTGTTTTGACTGTGTCACTGGGATCCTGCTAGTCCCAGTCAGGACCCCATTGCTTATGGTTTGTGCCCTACATGTCAGCCTGTTTCACTGTTTTTATCAGTATACTTGACTGTGTCACTGCAGTCCTGCTAATCAGAACTCCAGTACTTATGCTCCCTCTGGTTCCAAATGTGTACCTACATACTAGTAACCCAGTATTCCACTCCAAGTTGGTATACTGGACCCCCCCCTTATAAGTGCATAGTATATGGTACCTAGGTACCCAGGGCATTGAGGTTCCAGGAGATCATTATGGGCTGCAGCATTTCTTTTTCCACCCATAAGGAGCTCATACAAACACTTCTTCGGCACTGCCATTGCAGCCTGAGTGAAATAGTGTAAATACTGTGTCACAGTCATTTTCACTGCACCAGGTCACTTCTAAGTCACCTATATGTCTGACCTTCAGTCCCCGAAGGCTAGGTGCATAGTACCTGTGTGTGAGGGTTCCCTGCACTAGCAGAGATGCCCCACATTGTCCAGGCCCATTTTCCCAGACTTCTCGAGTACGGGGACATCATTATAAGTGTGCACTACAAATAGGTGAATACATATATGTAGCTTCACAATGGTAACTCCAAATTTAGCCATGTAAGGTGTCTAACAACCATGAAGTGTACCCCAATACTGATTCCAGTATTGGTTGCACAATGCCTTGCACTCTGGGGGCTCCACCATAGCCCCCAGTACTGCCATGCCAGCCTTCTGAGGTTTTCACTGCAGCCAGAGCTGCTGCCACCTCACAGACAGGTTTCTGCCCTCCTGTTGCTTGAGCAGCTTAACCCCAGGAAGACAGGCGTATCCTCCCAGAGCCTCTGGAAATGCTTTGAAGGGCACAGATGGTGCCCTCCTTGCATAATCCAGTCTACACCGGTTCAAGGACCCCAAGTCCCTGATTTGGTGTGAAACTGGACAAAGGAAAGGGGAGCAACTACTCCCCTGTCCATCACCACCCAGGGGTGTTGCCCAGAGCTCCTCCAGAGTCTCCCTTGGTTTTGCCACCTTGGATTCCAAGGTGGTGGGTCACTCTGTGAGCATCTGAGTGGCCACTGCCAGGTCCATACTTGGTTAGGTGACCAATCCCCCTCTGAGGGATATTTAGGGACTCTCCTGTGGGTGTTTCTTCAGATTTGGATTGCAAGACTCCAGCAGGACACCTCTGCTTCCTTTGCTTCACCTTCTACCGGATTGGATCGGATCAACCGCAGAACTGCTCCAGGAACTCTACAACTTGCAACAAAGTATCCAAGGTAACTACTGCAACTCTGTAACTCCAGCTCCTGCCAGCAACTGCAACAGTTTCCAGGTCGTGCATCCTCAGAAGACTGCCTGTCTTCAGCCTGCACCAGAAGAATTGAAGGAATCTCCCGGGGAGTGACGGAGTCACTTCCCTGCTTCAGCAGGCACCTCTATGCAGTGACGACCGGTACTCAGGGTCCCCTCTACTGATGACGAGCATGAATCCTGGAACATAGGTGGTAGACTAAAGTGACCCTGACTGTCCAAATTTAGTGGAGGTAAGCTCTTGCCATCCCAAGCCAGACAGTACCCCTGTGCACCATGTGTGTTGCAGCTCCTAGGGCTTCTGTGCGCTTTTCCAAGAATTCCTTTGTGCACAGCCTAGCCCAGTTCACTAGGACTGTATCCTGTGATGCTCAGCTCCTTGAGTTGTTCTCTGGCGGCTTGGCATCACTTTGTGTAGTGCTGTGATGACCCCCATTTGCAACTCCTTTATCTCCATGCTGTGGGACTCTTGTGGGTGTTGCCTGGTCTTCTGAGGGCTCTCTGAGTTGCTGAGAGCCCCTCTGTTTCCCCCTCCTAGGTAGAGGCTACCAGGTTCCTTCTGGTCCTGGGCAGCCACATTTTTCTCCATCTGCATTTTTTGCGTGAGCCAAGGCTTGTTGCCAGAATCCAGCAACGCAAACCAGACTGCAGTCATCCATCTGGCATGTGACAGCTTCTGTACCAACCAGGAACCCATTTCTGTCTTCTTTGGTGCAATACTGACTTTGTCTTCTCACCAGTGGTTCCTATTTTGCATCTTCATCCTGGTTAGCAGGGTCTCCTGTTCTCCCTGGACTCTTCAGTGCTTCTTGGACTTGGTCCCCTTCTTCCATAGGTCTTCAGGTCCAGGAATCCATCATTGGTGTCTTGCAGTCTCTTCTGGTTCTTGCATTATCTTCTATCATGACTTCTAGTGTGTTTTAGGAAATCTGCTATGTTTTACTCCTGCTTTCCTGGGCTCTGGGGTGGGGTATTTTACTTACCTTTGGTGTTTTCTTACACTCCCAGCACCCCTCTACCCACTACACTTGCCTAGGTAGGAAACCAAATTTCTTATTCCACTTTTTTAATATATAGTTTGTGTTCCCCCTCTGCCCATTGCAACCTATTGTGATTTTCACTATTTGCACTGTTTTACTACTGCGTACTTACTTGTTTTTGGTTATGTGACGGGCCGGTCGGAACCCGCCCGCACACAAGGCCGACTTGTACTGACGCTACCTCTGGTGTCCTGGAACACCATGGGACGAGCGCCAATGAGGAACTAGAGAGAGAAACGACGTGGGAAGGAGGAGGGTTAAAAGGGTCAACATCGGCAGAGCAAGGGGAGAAGGACGACAACGAGGAGAAGGACGGTGTCGAGGAACGAGGAGGAGGAGGCACAGAGGAACGGGAAGACGACGAGGAGGAGAACCGAGGCCCGGGAAAAGAAGGAGGCGAAGAGGCAGACGGACGTTGGAAGTCCGCATTGTCCCTGGGAGGCCAAATGCAGGATCCTGCCACGCTTCTGGAGAAGCGTGGCATAGCCAGGTGCATGGACCCACCATACTGAAGGAAGGGAGGAGGGGAGATGTGATACGGGGAAACAAGAGGGTTGCGGGCGGAGGGTGGTAAAGGGAAGGGACACAAGAGGCGAGCACTGGATTGGGTGTGGGTTGTTGTGAGATAACACTGAAAGGGAAAAGGGCAGTTGTAGTGGAAATTACATAGAAGGAGGCCCAGCATGATAGATATAAAGAAAATAAACAAAGGAAAGTAGGAAGTACGGACTACTACAGGGTCACACAATACAGTAGAAGGGAAAGAGAGAAAGACAGGAGCAAAAGAAGGAACACCACGGATAGAAAGGGCAAGAAAAGAGGAGACCACCAGAGAACAGGAAGGAACAGAGTGTCAGAAAGATCAGAGACCACAAGAGACAAACGAGAAGCAGTAAGAAGAGGGAAACTAAGGGACAGATAGACCAGGAAGAAAAGGAAAACCCAGCGAGTGAACCTAAGCACTTACCGGTATGTTTCTTCTTCTGTCCACATGTGCTTCCTGGGAGACCTAAGAGAAGGAAAGAACCACGAAGAAGCATCAGAGAAAGGGAACTGAGTATCAGCCCATCAGAGAGAAAGAGACAAGAAGAACAAAGAGAAAATCCAAAGACTATTTAAAGATACATTTCAATAAACATCACTTATCTGTTGGATGCCAGACCTCTGTGTTGTTATTGTCCCTTAGACTACTACAGGTCACTAGTGTAAATATTGTGTAATTTACTTACCTCCTAAGGGAGTATAGTCCCCAAAGTGTTTTTGGCATTGTGTGACTAAAATAAAGTACGTTTATGTTTGTAACACTGAGTATTGTCTTTCAAGTGTGTAAGTACTAAGTGACTACAGTGGTATTGCAAGAGCTTTGCATGTCTCCTAGTTCAGCCTTGGCTGCTCTGCCTACATCTACCTCTAGACAGCCTGGCACTGTCTACATTTCTCTAATAAGGGATAACTGGACTTGGTACAAGGTGTAAGTACCTTTGGTACCCACTACAAACCAGGCCAGCCTCCTACAATCCACCATCCTCCGGTGTCCCTCTGGTGTGGATGGGGGTGTTCCTAGGGAGTGAGGAGGGCACCTGTGGACCCATGGTGTTCAACCATGGAAATAGGTCCACACGCCCCCTAATGCCTGGTCTGATCCAGGCATTAAATAATGGTGCATTTAGCCAAGGCACGAGAACTATGGACCTGCTACAGAAGAAAAGGCACCAAATCTTTCCTGCTGCACCCAGGACCCAACAATCACTGCTACGGAGAAGTTGGACACTGGACTGACCTCAAGAAGCCCAGAGGACCTCCAGGCTTCACCAATCACCCAAGAACTTCCTACAGAGTGGAGGTACCACTCTGCAACAACTTAAGAACCAGCAACGCAGTGAGGGTTACTTCACTGACCAGTCGATATCTCCTGAACTGGAAGTTGCAGCTGGACCCAATGACACATCCACAACCAAGAGGACAAACCCTGTAAGTGTGAAAAGATTGGTGGCACTGGGCCCTCCAGTGGCTGTACCGTACCAATACCCTGGATATTGGTCGGCTGACGTCAGACACCAGGAAAACCAGCTCGCCCAGAGTTGAAAAAGAAACAGGAGGAAGATCTAGTTAATGGACTTTTGGAACACCCCAGACCTCCAGCCAGAGTGCCCCCATTGTCCTGTAAACGACCTTCAAAGAGACCTAACTTCAGATCCAAAGGACTCCTTTGCGCACATACTCTGGCTCACCGATTCACTCTGCACCCTCCCGCTCTGTGCCCTGCAATGGAGAACTAGCTGTAATCCCGAGGGTCCCTCATCCCTTGGGACCTTGACATTCCAAGGGGACCTAAAGGCACCACATTTAAATCTGCAAAAACAGACCTTTCCAAGTGGTCCCCGTCAGTGGCCCTGTACCAGCTCCAAGAAGCTTTTCACTATTGCTCCCACTGGAACTGGGAACTGCCCAAATGTCCCAGGCTGGCAGAGCGTACCCACCGATGAACTCAACCAAACTGCAAAAGCAGAACTTGGTAAAGCAACGAGGGGATTTATGTATTTTCAAAGGTGTCTTCTTATTGATTCCTATGGTGCGTAATTGCGCACAGAAAGACTGCATTTATTAGAACTTAAAAAATTCAGATCTTCAAAAGTACTTAACTGATTTTGATAAACTTATTCTTAGAATGTATATAAGAATCTGAAGTATTTTTGTAAATTGGTCTTTAGTTATTCATTTGAGTGTATGAGTTGCATGATTGATACTGTGAGTACAAAAAATGCTTTGAACTTCTCGAAGATTGGTCTAACTGCTCGACCAAGCTACCTCAAAAATTTGAGCAGTAGGTGATCTAGTTTTTACCTCTGGAAACCAACATGTGGTTGCCTGGACCCCCTGCACAGTGTGCCTAGTTTCACACATTACATAGAGGGCCAGCCCCCTACAGGTACACACATGGTGTAGGGCTCCTTTACTGACCTCTGAGTACCTGTGCTGCTTGTAAACCACTCTGGGGATTGAAGATTCAATGGTTCTGGTACGCACTTGGTGGAGAAGGCTCCTTCACTGCCCTCTGGGGACCTGTGCTGCTTGTAACCCTCTTTGGGTACTGAAGGCTTCTGTGCCGCGGGTACACACACAGTCTGGAGGGCTCCTTCACGGACCTCTTGTTACCTGTGCTGCTTGTAACCCTCTCTGGGGATTGATGGCTTCTGTGCTGCTTGTATGCACATGGTCGAGAGGGCTCTTTCACTGACCTCAGGGTGCCTGTGCTGCTTGTATCCATCTCTAACCCTTTCTCTGGATTGAAGGCATCCATGCTTCTGGTAGGTTCAGGGATCTGGGCCTTGGAAGGCTCCAGTCTTGCTTGTGGACTGGTTTGGTTGTTGAAGTCTTCACTGCTGTTTGTGGGTGAACTGGACACCCAGGTCTTGTGCTGCTTGCATGGGCCAGTGGTCTTTAAGGATTGCAGATCAATGTAGTCCTTACAAAAGTCACTCAGGATACAATTGTCCACACTTCAGACCCCAAGTTAGTAGAATCCTCAGGTGCATCAAATTGCTTCTCCACTGCTAAGTAATGTAAATTGTAGGAGAATTGTATCAAGTGAACAAATACCTCTTGGCAGTGAACCCAGCAACAACTAGGACACGTCACACAAAACAAGTCAGAGAAGGGTGCACTGCGTGCGCTGCTTGTGCTCACAGAGGGCCAGATTAACACGGCCCTATCCCCACTCCCTGGTGGCGCTAACCACTGCTCCATATTTACAAGGAGGTGGAAGCCACTTTTTGTGGCTTCACGCCTCCTTGTAAATATGAGCCCCTCTGATGCAGTTTTCTGTGTCAGAGGGGCGTACAATGGGTGTTGCAGTGGGTGTTCCATTGCAACATCTATTGCTTTTGCTGCTGCCCCAGATTTATGTGAGATTGTAAATCTGTGGCAGCTCCAAAAACTAACAAAATTAGAAGAAATAATTGTATTCCTCCTCGTTTTTGCTTTTTCTACGTGTGCTGCATTCTGCAGCACACATAGAAGAAGCACAATGCCATGGATGATTGTTTATGTGCAGGAAGGTGTCTCTTCCTGCACATAAACACTCATTCAAAAATGACGAGTTGGTACTTCCATGTGTGCTGCATCCTGCAGCGCACATAGAAGTGCCCACTCACCATTGTACGTTATGTGCCGGAAGGGAGACCGTCCTGCACATAAACAATCACCCCCCTCAACGCAGACGCAGCACCGCGCTGCAGTAGTTTCTTGTAAATGTGGCCCATACCTGGGTCCTGATAGGGGTTTATCTAAGGCCTGCTTCCTGCTGCTGCAACAAACAGGCTTTATGGCCCAACTGTAGGAGGCTGGCCTGGCTTGTAGTGGGTACCAAGGGGTACTTACACTCTGTACCAGGTCCAGTTATCCCTTATTAGTGTAGAAGAGGTGTCTAGCAGCTTAGGCTGATAGAAAGAAGCTATAGCAGAGCAGCTTAGGCTGAACTAGGAGACATGCAAAGCTCCTACTATACCACTGGTGTCATATGCACACTATCATAAGAAAACACAATACACAGATATACTAAAAATAAAGGTACTTTATATTTATGACAATATGCCAAAAGTATCTCAGTGAGTACCCTCAGTATGAGGATGCCAAATATACACAAGATATATGTACACAATACCAAAAATATGCAGTAATAGCAAATGGAAGTAATGCAAGCAATGTAAAGTTACAGTAGATTGCAATAGGAGCACATAGGTATAGGGGCAACACAACCATATACTCCAAAAGTGGAATGCGAACCACAAATGGACCCCAAACCTATGTGAGCTTGTAGAGGGTCGCTGGGACTGTAAGAATACAGTGAGGGTTAGAAACATAGCCCACCCCAGGACCCTGAAAGGTAGGTGTAAAGTGCACCTACAACCCCCAGAGAGCACAGAAGTCGTGATAGGGGGATTCTGCAAGGAAGACCAACACCAGCAAAGCAACAACAGTGGATTTAACGGACCTGAGTACCTGTAAGACAAGGGGACCAAGTCCAAGAGACAGTGTTGAGAGTGGGCAGATGCCCAGGAAATGCCAGCTGAGGGTGTAAGGAAGCTGCCACCTGATGGTAGAAGCTGTGGATTCTGCAAGGATGGGGGATGGGTGAAGAAGCTTGCAGAGGTGTTACCACGCAGAAAGACCACAAACAAGCCTTGCTAGCTGCAAGGGTCGCGGTTAGGGTTTTTGGATGCTGCTGTGGCCCAGGAGGGACCAGGATGTCGCCACTTGGATGAGGAGACAGAGGGGGCGCCCAGCAAGTCAGGAAGCCCTCACAGAAGCAGGCAGCACCCGCAGAAGTACCGGATCAGGCACTTAGAAGAGGAGTGAACCGGAGTCTACCCGAAGTCACAAAAGGGAGTCCCACGACACCGGAGCACAACTCAGAAGGTTGTGCACTGCAGGTTAGAGTGTCGGGGACCCAGGCTTGGCTGTGCACGAAGGAAATCCTGGAAGAGTGCACAGGAGCCGGAGCAGCTGCAAATCACGCGGTACCCAGCAATGCAGTCTAGCGTGGGGAGGCAAGGACTTACCTACACCAAACTTGGACTGAAGAGTCACTGGACTGTGGGAGTCACTTGGACAGAGTTGCTGAGTTCCAGGGACCACGCTCGTCATGCTGAGAGGGGACCCAGAGGACCGGTGATGCAGTCTTTTGTTGCCTGCGGTTGCAGGGGGAAGATTCCGTCGACCCACAGTAGATTTCTTCAGAGCTCCTGGTGCAAGAAGGAGGCAGGCTACCCCCAGAGCATGCACCACCAGGAAACAGTCGAGAAAGCCGGCAGGATGAAGCACTACAAGGTTGCAGTAGTCGTCTTTGCTACTTTGTTGCGGTTTTGCAGGCGTCCTGAGCAGTCAGCGGTCGATCCTTTGGCAGAAGGTGAAGAGGGAGATGCAGAGGAACTCTGGTGAGCTCTTG
The DNA here is from genome assembly GCF_031143425.1 of Pleurodeles waltl. Taxonomy (NCBI): domain Eukaryota; kingdom Metazoa; phylum Chordata; class Amphibia; order Caudata; family Salamandridae; genus Pleurodeles; species Pleurodeles waltl. The sequence continues at coordinate 1,174,862,197 of NC_090439.1, forward strand.
CATTCGGTGTCTAAAGAATTTCACAAAGCAGAGACCCTAAATGGCCAGAAAAGGAGGTTTGGCTACCTAGGAAGGAGGATAGGATAGTAAGAAAGGTAAGAGCCTATCAGAAGGAGTCTCTGACGTCACCTGATGGCACTGGCCACTCAGAGCAGTCCAGTGTGCCAGCAACACCTCTGTTTCCAAGATGGCAGAGGTCTGGAGCTCTGGGCACCTCCCCTGGGAGGTGCAGGTCACGGGAGTGGTCACTCCCCTTTCCTTTGTCCAGTTTCGCGCCAGAGCAGGGCTGGGGGATCCCTGAACCGGTGTAGACTGGCTTATGCAGAGATGGGCACCATCTGTGCCCATCAAAGCATTTCCAGAGGCTTGGGGATGCTATTCCTCCCCAGCCCTGACACCTTTTTCCAAAGGGAGAGGGTGTAACACCCTCTCTCTGAGGAAGTCCTTTGTTCTACCTTCCTGGGCCAGGTCTGGCTGGACCCCAGGAGGGCAGAAACCTGTCTGAGGGGTTGGCAGCAGCAGCAGCTGCAGTGAAACCCTGGGAAAGGTAGTTTGGCAGTACCTGGGTCTGTGCTAGAGACTCAGGGGATCATGGAATTGTCTCCCCAATGCCAGAATGGCATTGGGGTGACAATTCCATGATCTTAGACATGTTACATGGCCATGTTCGGAGTTACCATTGTGACGCTGTACATAGGTAGTGACCTATGTACAGTGCACATGTGTAATGGTGTCCCCGCACTCACAAAGTCCGGGGAATTTGCCCTGAACGATGTGGGGGCACCTTGGCTAGTGCCAGGGTGCCCACACACTAAGTAACTTTGCACCCAACCTTCACCAGGTGAAGGTTAGACATATAGGTGACTTATAAGTTACTTAAGTGCAGTGGTCAATGGCTGTGAAATAACGTGGACGTTATTTCACTCAGGCTGCAGTGGCAGGCCTGTGTAAGAATTGTCAGAGCTCCCTATGGGTGGCAAAAGAAATGCTGCAGCCCATAGGGATCTCCTGGAACCCCAATACCCTGGGTACCTCAGTACCATATACTAGGGAATTATAAGGGTGTTCCAGTATGCCAATGTGAATTGGTGAAATTGGTCACTAGCCTGTTAGTGACAATTTGGAAAGCAGAGAGAGCATAACCACTGAGGTTCTGGTTAGCAGAGCCTCAGTGAGACAGTTAGGCACCACACAGGGAACACATACATATAGGCCACAAACTTATGAACACTGGGGTCCTGGCTAGCAGGGTCCCAGTGACACATAACAAACATGCTGACAACATAGGGTTTTCACTATGAGCACTGGGCCCTGGCTAGCAGGATCCCAGTGAGACAGCGAAAACACCCTGACATACACTCACAAACAGGCCAAAAGTGGGGTTAACAAGGCTAGAAAGAGGCTACTTTCTCACACCAACTCAGAGTTCTTATTTTATGGCCATCAGAGGTTGGACCAGGCTGGACTTTGATCCGGATATGGAAGCGCACACTTCCGTGCGACCAGGGGCGCCGCATTCTACAATACTTAACTGGACTAAAAGCACTGTGCGAAAGGTGTGTGCAAACAGGAGTTCTTAGATAACAAAAAAAAATGGCACGATGACTCTGGTGATTAATGTGTGAGCAGTTAAGAGTCATTGTAAAGTACCTCAGGGGGTTAATGTGCCTGGTGCTCAGCACCTGCTGCTTGCAGATCACAGCATTGAGTTGTATGTAGAGAGCTCAGTGGGTTATTGCTTTTTTTAGATACTTTTGTTATTTGCAGTTCGTAAGCTGCAATGCTTCTAATCGAGCACACTGAGCTATGACCGGGCATCAAAGCGCTGCATGCAGTCTCCAATGCACAGGCTTAACACCTTACGTTTTTAGCCAGCCGTCTGTTGCTAAAAAGGATTTGCTTGGGTGGAAATCCGTAATGCACTGTTTACACTTTAAATCCGAGTTTGTGCTTCTGCACACCAGGCACTCTTGAAACACACTGCCTGCCAATATAGATGGCGCACGGCGCCTGCGCCTTGTAGTCCTCGGTGTCTTCTGTAGGGTCACCCATACATTCATACACACACTTGTATGGCTCATTGTCCCTGTGTAATGTGTGATGTTAAGCGCTGTGACACCATACATTGGTATGAGAGGCACTACAAAATAAATTATACACCTGTGCGAAAGGAGCTCAGGAGAGATGCGGTGCGCCTTAGAGGGTGAAGAGAGAGAATCCGTGGAGAAGGAGGTCATTGTGAGGCGCCACGAAGACTGTGGCACCGGATGCCCCAAGCGCTAAGGCCAGCCCTGGCCTGGTGTCCTGTAGAACAGACGCGCACTGAAGCTCGGTAGCGCTAACTGAACTCAGAGGGAGGGGCTCGACAAGTAGTAAAGCACTGGCGGAGCACACCGCTGTGGCTTCTAGGCGCTGCAGGTAGATCACGCTGCTGTGGCTTCGAGGCACTGCATGCAGAGCACACCGCTGTTGATTTGAGGAGCTGCATGCAGATCACACCAGTGTGGCTTCGAGGCATTGCAGGCGGAGCACACCTCAGAGGCTTCGAGGCCCTGCAGGCCTATTACACCGCTGTGGCTTTGAGGCCCTGCATGCCGATCACACACCTGTGGCGTCAAGGCATTACAGGCGGAGCACACCTCAGAGGCTTCGAGGCCCTGCAGGAGGAGCACACCGCTGAGGCTTCGAGGCCCTGCAGGCCTATTACACCTGTGAGGCTTCGAGGCCCTGCATGCCGATCACACACCTGTGGCGTCAAGGCATTACAGGCGGAGCACACCGAAGAGGCTTCGAGGCCCTGCAGTCAGATCACACCACTGAGGCTTCGAGGCACTGCAGGCGGGGCACACCGCCGTGGCTTCGAAGCACTGAAGGCAGATCACGTCGCTATGGCTTTAATGCATTACAGGAGGAGCACACCTCAGAGGCTTGGAGGCACTGCAGGCGGGGCACACCGCCGTGGCTTCGAAGCACTGAAGGCAGATCATGTCGCTATGGCTTTAATGCATTGCAGGCGGAGCATACCGCTGTGGCTTCGAGGCACTGCAGGTAGGTCACGCCGCTGTGGATTTGAGGATCTGCAGGCAGATCACACCAGTGTGGCTTCGAGGCACTGCAGGCAGATTACACTGCTGTGGCTTCGAGGCACTAAAGGCGGAGCACACCGCTGAGGCTTCGAGGCACTGCAGGCGGATGACACCGATGAGGCTCGAGGCCCTGAAGGCGAATCACACCGCTGTGAGTTCGAGGTTCTGCAGGCAGATCACATCACTGTGGCTTCGAGGCACTGCAGGCAGATCACACCGCTGTGGGTTCGAGGTTCTGCAGGCAGATCACACCACTGTGGCTTCGAGGCACTGCATGCAGATCACACCACTGTGGGTTCGAGGCGCTGCAGGCAGATCCCACCGCTGTGGCTTTGAGGTACACACAACGTGACACAAACGTGCAGGCACCAGAGAACCTCCTTGTGGTCTCCGTGACTCATCTCTGTGAGCTCACAAGTGATCCCTGGAATCAGGTTCACAAGCGCAAGAAAGGAATTATAAATATGTCTGTCCTAAAGAACAGATCTGAAAGCTTTCTCCAAAGCAGCATCGTCCCAGTGCCGGCTGAACTCCCGGGAAACACTTCTTGGGACCCGGGATCCAGTTCCGCCCGGAGAGAGCGGAACCAAAGCCACAGGATGTAAAATGCTGATGGAAGAAGGTCTGTCGGTGGCACTGATATGAGACGCTCTCAAAAACTGAAGAGTTTACGCTGCGCAGAGCCCTCACCTCAAGCTGAAAAGAAAACACGTGTCACAGAAGAGAGCACCGCTTCCGGCAAACTCTGAGCCGACAGAAGTGTCAATGACACCTGATGATAACTGCAAATCAACACAAGGCCCAGGCGCTCACACGCAGCAGGCTTGTAACATCTTGCGAGGCCCAAATCTTCCTTTTATATACATGTAAGGAACTCCTAAGGTAGGCCCTAGGTATCCCCATGGGCAGGGTACAGTGTGTGTTAATGGTGGGACATGTACTGATGTGTTTTACATGTCCTAACAGTGAACTACTGCCAAATCCAGTATTCACTGTTGCAAGTATATAAAAAAATAAGGGGATTCGGAGGGTTATGAGGTCCAGTGTATGTCCTCCAATAACGGTTATTTATAATGTGATACACTGTTCCTAGAAAGCAAGAAAACGACAGGGAGAGTCGAAAAGGATCCCATTAAGTAGGAGCAAGAGTCCTCACACACCTAGTTAGGTGTCATGCTTCATCATTGGACCAGCTCCTCGCCAGACTGGCGCTGCAATGTCTGGCGGGCACCACCCTTTCGGGGGGCTCTTTGCCGGAGATCTTTTTGATGATGCCAGCCTTTCCCACAAATCGGTGAAGGGGAAAGGAGAAAGAGAGAGCAAAAACTAAGATGGAAAAATTAAAATTGGCTCAAGAACCCTACTCAAAGTTACCTTTTATTAATGTGGGGTCTTGGACAAGATTAAAACGGTAAACAGGAGGGTAGAGTCGATATAATGCTCGACTACTCTCAGACTGTATTATACATAACGAGGAAGTCAAGGTATTACAAGACCCACCTCAACAATGGGTCGACATGTTTCGCGTCTATGAGGTCCCACAGGATCCAGCGACGCTTCTTCAGGACCTAGTTACAAGACATGGTGCTTCTCTACAAATAAACTAGAGTGACTCTTGCCTCTGTCAACTGATAATCAGAAAGGGGAGGAGTATAATTATCACCAGTCACTTACATGAGTCCATTATGACCCAGTCTTTCGTTCCTATTCGTCGCCCTATAAAAGTATAGAGGTTTTTAAGAAAGAATATAAAATTAACAAAAGTCCAACTCAACATATCAAGAGAAGGCACTTGAATGTGTGGGCATTCAATGTGTGTGGCACACGGTGATTGTGATAAACATTCATACACCCGTGTTGGTGTGGTGAACGAAATATGCTTACCCTCCTACACTGAGACAGGGCTTCATGGGATAACGCGGACCATATACCTGGTCCCCAAGGCTCTAGTTAGCAGGTAAAGGAACAAAAGACATAAACAGAATGTCAAGTCATGAAAAATTAATCTCACTCCGGATATCATGTATATAATTATACCCTCGTATATGCGTCACCAAGAAAGTGGGGAGAAAAGTTTATATAGGAGAGGAAACCACACTAATAAGTGATTAGTCGTTGATCTAAAAAGAGTATTGTGTAAAACAGATTGCAGACAGTTGTCATTGATATACATCTAAGGTGAAGATCATCATGGTAATCAGGTTCATAAATCAACTCTGTGTTAAGGAACCATGTCTGGGAGGGACACATATGGTTAAATAATAAGCAAAGAGTCTCGTTTATCCACATGAGATTGCCTGTAAAAGTCCCATGAATAAGAATCCCTCGCCTGGGTATAAGCGACATCTTAGTCGGTTAAACGCTACACGTAAGTATTGTGAAGCAACAAGTCTTTCACACAGATGGCACAGGCACAACACTTACTTGTTTGGACCATGTAGACGGCAGTACCACCTACCCCTTCGTCGCGCTCCCGGAAAGACGGGGGAGCGCGGTAGTGAGGGGATTAAAAAGGAGGAGGACGTAGGAATCGCGTTCAGTACGCGTTGCTACGCAACGTTCGTGTGTCTCGGCACCGACGTTCGTCGTGCGGAGTACACAAGCGTAAAACGCTCTGTTGGTAGCGTTTAAGGAAAAACTGGCGGCCATGTTAGAAGTATTACTCGTATCTGTCCAGTAAAGTACTAAAAGTTAAGTCCCTATAGAGAAGTTGCGGCCATGTTGGAAAAGTTATTTCACTGCATAGAAGCAGGTAGAGGTTCCATAGTGACACTTGAGTCAAACAAGGGGAATAGTAGACCCTATAGAAAATGTATATATATATGATCTACTCATTGTTGTGTAAGTTACACAAAAGGTCATGTCTTGAAACACATTGGGTACGGGACAACCATTTAGGAAGGTAAAAAGGCCATCGTATATAGTTATGGTCATATGGAGAAACAGCTGTCTTATCAATTTCTCAGTACTATTTATTCAAGGGGAGAAATTAATCCAAGGGATATCGTCATTAAGTTCACTACGGTGGGTACCGAGCTTGAAAACCCATCGTTGTTCTAGTTCAAAAAGAGACGCAACGTCTTTTTGTGGGCAGGTCTGTAGTATAATCCACCACATGTCACCCGGACTATGTTGTGCTTCAATATAGTGGATGCTTAGTTTAGTTGAAGCACGTCCACACCGAATGTTGCTGCGGTGTTCATTGATTCTTAGTTTGACTGCTCTAGTGGTCATCCCTACATATTGAAGGCCACAGGGGCATGTAATCAAGTACACACAGTTCCGAGTGTTACAATTAGTGTGTCTACGTAATTGCCAGTGACCAACTAGAACAAGTTCCAATGAGTCTAGTCGTTTGGTTAGAGGGCACACATTGCAATTCCCACAAGGAAAATGACCAGTCACTGGCGGTAGTTCCCAAAGAGTGCTTTGTTTGCTAGTTACCTCGCGAGGTCTAGGCCTGGTATGTATCAGTATGTCTCTCAGGTTAGTGGTCCTTCTAAAGGCAAATAGTGGTTTAGGGATGCTCTTACCCCCACTGCGGAGGATCTCCCATCTCTTGTTGATAATTTTCTTGACTGTATTAGACAGAGGTGTGAAAGTAGTAACACAGGTAAGTTTATTCTCTCCACGTTTTGGTGCTGTTTGTAGTAGTTGGCCCCTATCACTATATTTAGCACGTTTGTAGGCCGTGTTAACCACCTTAACAGGGTAATGTCGGTCATATAGTTTGTGTTTAAGTTCTGTGGCTTGTGTGTCAAATGAGCGAATATTACTACAATTACGGCGTAACCTCGTTATGTATAATACAGTCTGAGAGTAGTCGAGCATTATATCGACTCTACCCTCCTGTTTACCGTTTTAATCTTGTCCAAGACCCCACATTAATAAAAGGTAACTTTGAGTAGGGTTCTTGAGCCAATTTTAATTTTTCCATCTTAGTTTTTGCTCTCTCTTTCTCCTTTCCCCTTCACCGATTTGTGGGAAAGGCTGGCATCATCAAAAAGATCTCCGGCAAAGAGCCCCCCGAAAGGGTGGTGCCCGCCAGACATTGCAGCACCAGTCTGGCGAGGAGCTGGTCCAATGATGAAGCATGACACCTAACTAGGTGTGTGAGGACTCTTGCTCCTACTTAATGGGGTCCTTTTCGACTCTCCCTGTCGTTTTCTTGCTTTCTAGGAACAGTGTATCACATTATAAATTCACTGTTGCAAGGCCTATCTCTCTAATATGTTAACATGGGGGCTGCCTTTAAATATCTTTTAAGTGCAGTTTCTCTTTGAGGGCAGATAGAAATGTGGAGTTTAGGAACTCGGAAGTCACAATTTAAAAATAGATCTTTTAGTAAAGTTGGTTTTTGTATTATTCGTTTGAAAATGCCACTTTTAGAAAGAGGGCTTGTTCTTGCATAAGCTATTATGTGACTCTGCCCTGCTTGTGTATTCCCTGTCTGGGTCAGACTCACAGTTGGGTTGTTTGTGAATCCCATCTAGACAGTGACACAAAGGGAGCTGGGGTGTTGCCTGCATATCCTGATGGCCCACCTGAGCTGGAGTGGAGGGGTTATTTACACCTGAATGGGCTCTGCCTGCCCTCACACAATGCAGTCTCCAAACCCCTGGTGCGAGTCTGGAGCCAGGCCTGGGCAAGACTGGATCTTGTGAACAACAGGGACTTTCCTTTGAAGTTTGCCTACTTCAAAGGCAGAAAGGAGTGGATTCAAAACCCCAGATTACTTCTGGAACTAAGGTGAACCTCTGCCAAGGAGAAGAGCTGAAGAGCTGGAGGAGGAGTACTGCCCCTTTGCCTGTGACTGTGTTTAGCTGGGTTGGTCTGTAGTTGCTTCTTCTGCCTGAAAGAGAACAACAACTGGACTTTGTGATATATTCCTTCTTGTGAAGAATCTCCAAGGGCTTGGATTGAGCTGGCCTCCTTCTATGAAGTCTCATGGCCATCAAAGACTTTCTCTCCCAGCACTTGGACTCTCTGCTGAGACTCCTTGTAGGAAAGTACCACCTTGCCTGGCATGTTACCCCCATATTTACTGTATGTATGTTTGTTTTTGCCTCTGTGTCACTGGGATCCTGCTAGTCAGGACCCCAGTGCTCATAAAGTATGCCCTGTATGTGTTCCCTTTGTGGTGCCTAACTGTATCACTGAGGCTCTGCTAACCAGAATATCAGTTTTAATGCTCTCTCTGCTTTTAGAATTGTCACTGCGGGCTTGTGACTAATTTTACCAATTCTCATTGGCACACTGGAACACCCTCATAATTCCCTAGTATATGGTACCTGGGTACCCAGGGTATTGGGGTTCCAGGAGATCCCTACGGGTTGCAGCATTTCTTTTGCCACCCATAGGGAGCTCTGACAATTCTTACACAGGACTGCCAGTGCAGCCTGAGTGAAATAACGTCCACGTTATTTCACAGCCATTTACCACTGCACTTAAGTAACTTATAAGTCACCTATATGTCTAACCTTTACCTGGTAAAGGTTGGGTGCTAAGTTACTTAGTGTGTGGGCACCCTGGCACTAGCCAAGGTGCCCCCACATTGTTCAGGGCACATTTCCCAGACTTTGAGTGCGGGGACACCATAACAAGCGTGCACTACATATAGGTCAATATCTATATGTAGCGTCACAATGGTAACTCCGAACATGGCCATGTAACATGTCTAGGATCATGGAATTGTCACCCCAATACCATTCTGATATTGGGGGACAATTCCATGCATCCCCGGGTCTCCAGCATAGAGCCCGGGTACTGCCAAACTAAATTTCCAGGGTCTCCTCTGCAGCTACTGCTGCTGCCAACCCCTCAGACAGGTTTCAGTCCCCCTGGGGCCTGGGCAGCCTGGTCCCAGGAAGGCAGAACAAAGGATTTCCTCTGAGAGAGGGTGTTACACCCTCTCCCTTTGGAAATAGGTGTGAAGGGCCTGGGAGGAGTAGAATCTTCTGGCCTCTGGAAATGCTTTGAAGGGCACAGATGGTGCCCTCCTTGCATAAGCCAGTCTACACCGGTTCATGGACCCCCCCAGCCCTGCTCTGGCGCAAAACTGGACAAAGGAAAGGGGTTTGACCACTCCCCTGACCAGCACTTCTCAGGGGAGGTGCCCGGGGCTCCTCCAGTGTGTCCCAGACCTCTGCCATCTTGGGTGCAGAGGTGTGAGGGCACAATGGACAGCTATGAGTGGCCAGTGCCAGCAGGTGACATCAGAGACCCCTCCTGATAGGTGCTTACCTTTCTCTGTAGCCAATCCTCCTCTGTGGGCTATTTAGGGTCTCTCCTGTGGGCATTTCACCAGATAACGAATGCAAGAGCTCACCAGAGTTCCTCTGCACTTCCCTCTTCGACTTCTGCCAAGGCTCGACCGCTGACTGCTCCAGGACGCCTGCATAACCGCAACAAAGTAGCAAGAAGACTACCAGGAACATTGTAGCGCCTCATCCTGCCGGCTTTCTCGACTGTTTCCTGGTGGTGCATGCTCTGAGGGCTGTCTACCTTCACCCTGCACTGGAAGCCAAGAAGAAATCTCCCGTGGGTCGACTGAATATTCCCCCTGCCAATGCAGGCACCAGACTTCTGCATCACCGGTCCTCTGGGTCCTCTCTCATCCTGACAAGCATGGTCCCTGGAACACAGGAGCTGGATCCAAGTGTCCCCGCCAGACCAGTGGCCCTTCTGTCCAAATTTGGTGGAGGTAAGTCATTGTCTACCCACGCCAGACAGTAATCCTGTGCAGTGCGTAAATTGCAGCTGCTAGGGTTTCTGTGCAATCTTGCAAGACTTCCTTTGTGCACACCCTCGCCCAGGTCCCCAGCACTCTGTCCTGCATTGCCCAACTCGCGGAACTGGACTCCGACTTCGTGGGACTCCCTTTTGTTGTTCTGAGTAGACCGTCGTGCTCAGATCTTCTATACGCTTGTTCAGGTACTTCTGCGGGTGCTGCTTGTTTTTGTATGGCTCTCTGTGCTGCTGAGCACCCCCTCTGTCTCCTCCTCCAAGGGGTGACCTCCTGGTCCTTCCTGGGCCCTGGCAGCACCCAAAACCTTCAAATGCGACTCTTGCAGCTAGCAAGGCTTGTTTGCGGTCTTTTTGTGTGGAAACAACTCTGCGTCCTCCAACATGCCGTGGGACATCATCTGACCAAAGGAGAAGTTCCTGGCACCTTCCCTTGTTGCAGAATCTTTGGCTTCTTCCACCCGGACGCAGCCCTTTTGCACCTTCATCTGGGGTTTAGTTGGCTCCTGCCCCCCTGGACACTTGCGTGACTCTTGGACTTGGTCCCCTTCCTTTACAGGTCCTCAGGTTCAGGAATCCATCTTCAGTGCTTTGCAGTCAGTTGTTGTCCTTGAAGAATCCCCTATCTCGACTTTACTGTTTTCTGGAGTAGTAGGGTAACTTTACTCCTACTTTTCAGGGTCTTGGGGTGGGGTATCTTGGACACCCTTAGTGCTTTCTTACACTCCCAGTGACCTTCTACACACTACACTAGGCCTGGGGTCCATTCGTGGTTCGCATTCCACTTTTGAAGTATATGGTTTGTGTTGCCCATAGGCCTATTTCTCCCCATTGCATTCTATTGTGTTCTATAGTGTTTGCACTACTTTTCTAACTGTTCACTTACCTGATTTGGTTTGTGTGTGTATATTTTGTGCATATTACTTACCTCCTAAGGGAGTATGTCCTCTGAGATACTTTTGGCATATTCTCACTAAAATAAAGTACCTTTATTTTTAGTAACTCTGAGTATTGTGTTATCTTGTAATATAGTACTAAGTGATATAAGTGGTATAGTAGGAGCTTTGCATGTTTCCTAGTTCAGCCTAAGCTGCTCTGCTATAGCTACCTCTATCAGCCTAAGCTGCTAGAACACCTCTATTCTACTAACAAGGGATAACTGGACCTGGCACAAGGTGTAAGTACCACAAGGTACCCACTATAAGCTAGGCCAGCTTCCTACATTGGTGGTGCAGCGATGGGATAAGTACTTGTAACGGCTTTACCACTTTGTCATTGGTGCTTTTCATAAGAAAAACATATACCAAATACTTCAGAATATACACATTACCTCCCGTCCCTCCCTCGCCTTCCTTTTAAACCAATGAGGCCTCCCGCCTCCCCCCTAGACCCTCCCTTCCCCTTTTAAACCCCCCCCCCACCCTTATCTCCTCCTGTTTCTTTTGTCTAGCCCACGCTAGACGTTTTTCTTTCCCTTACCTGCACGGCGGGGCCTGGAGGTCTACGTTGGAGGCACTCCTCGGGGTGCGGAGCTCCGCGAGGAGTGCTGCAGCTGATCGCGTCTGAAAGCAAGCAGCCGGGCTGCTCAGGACTACGCAGAAGGAGGGCCGGCTGACGGGGTCGACCGGCCCTTTGTGGCTGGGGCTTCGATTTCCGGGTTACCGCGCTGCAGAGCAGGGAGGAACTGCGGGATGGCGATTTTTTGGCTGAGATACCACAAATCTACTGGTAGGACGGGCGTTCTGCCAGCAGTTTTATGGTTTGGCCAGGAATGTTTGATCTTTTTGGGGATTGGTTTATTCCTAGGGGGGAGGTCCTGGTCACTATATATGGGGAGTGATTTTGGGTGAAGGGCAGTGTATATTGGATATTGACATGCCGAAGGTTCAGGCGAAGAGGCGTAGGATTGTCTCATCTGCCTCTTCGGAGGAGGAGGGTGCTGCTAGAGTTTCCAATCCTGGGGGCTCACAGTTACAGGATAGGGGCACTCCCCTCATGTCCAGGGAGGAGGTGCAGGAGATGATTGAAGTGGCTGTTACCAGGGCTCTTCAAGCACGGGTGACCAGGACTGGTCACTCTAAGATTTCTCATTCATCGGCTGCTACAAGGAAGTACTCGTCAGACAGTGAGGGTGATGAGGCCCCATCTACGTCATCTGGGGGGAAATATGTATCCAGAGAGGAAATGTGGGAGGTGATGGCACATGTTCGGGACAATTTGGGTTTCCCAGTGTTTCAACCTTCAAGCTCGGATTCTCACTTATTTCCTCAATATCAGACCCCTTCCAAGTTTGCCATGCCTTTTCAGGGACCTGTGAAGGATATGGTGTTTCGTGAATGGAAGGATGTGGATAAAGCTCAGGTTCCACGATTCCTGCAGAAACTGTATTTACTTGAGGGTGAGGAGGTATTACCTCCTTCGGTCCGCCTGGATTCAATTTTAGCTACCCTGATTGGCAAAACAGCAGTAAATCCGGAGGATTGTGTGCCTACGGATGCCACGGATTGTAAAGTGGATTCTGGTCTTAAAAGGGCATTTGCCGGTGAGAATCTGGCGCTAAGGGCAGGTATATATTCTGCTTATGCGGCCCAGTCGTTGGTGCAAGACTTTGATAAGCTGGCGGTGGCTGTTCAGGAAGGAGCAGAATGTTTAGAGCTCCTGGCTGGTATGGAGCAACAGGCCAGATTGTTGGCGGATGTTTCTTCGGATGTGGTCCGTACTTCGGCTCTGGCCTCTGGGGCTTTGATTGGGGCTCGTAGGTCCCTCTGGTTACGGTCATGGAAGGCTGACCCAGGGGAGAAGGCGGCCTTGCTGAGACTGCCGTTTGAAGGTCGTAACTTGTTTGGAGAGCAATTGCCATCCATGCTTTCCAAGGCGTTTAAGGAACGGAAACATGCCTTACCTTATAAAGGGGGTTCTACTTCCAGTAAAGGGTGGAAGAAGCATTCCCGATCTTCTCCGAATAGGGATGCCAAATCCTTTTCATTTAGGAAACGGCGTTTTCAGCCGCGTTTTTCTCCTAAGAAGGCTGCTCCTGCGAAGCGGGGTGGTTTCAAGAAGGGGTCCTGACAATCACTGTGGGCCTGGCATAGGGCCGGTTGGGGGAAGGCTGAGTCACTTTCTTTCAGCTTGGGAGGAAAGTATCAACGATCGTTGGGTGCTAGACATTGTGGCCAATGGTTATGCCATCGATTTTGTGGGGGTTCCTCCAGATTCAGGGGTACATCCCACCCCTCTGCCTTCAGGGGGGTCACGGAGAACGGCATTATTGGACGGAGTGAGGGACTTGCTGGTCAAAGGGGCTATTTCCCGCGTTCCACTGGAAGAACGGGGTCAGGAAACTTATTCGGTCCTGTTTCTTGTGCAGAAAGTTTCAGGGGGTTTTCGACCGGTGCTCAATCTGAACGAGGTGAATACTTGGATCAGGACGGTGCATTTCCGCATGCTGTCTATTCAGACTATCTTTCCATTGGTCAGGCAAGGGGACTTTCTAGTGTCGCTGGACCTGCAGGATGCTTACCTGCACGTGCCTGTGGCAAGGTCTTCTCAGAGGTTTCTGAGGTTTGCTGTGGATCAAGAACACTACCAGTTTTGCGTTCTACCTATCGGTCTGAAATCTTCTCCTCGAATTTTCACAAAGGTGCTGGCCCCCCTGGTGGCTTTGCTACATTCAGAAGGGGTGTTTATTCATCCATATCTGGACGACATCTTGATTCATGCCCAGTCACGGGTCCTGTTGCAGAGACAGGTGGACCAAGTTCTGGGGGCCCTGCAAAACCACGGGTTTTTAATCAATTGGGAGAAATCAGATTTAGTTCCGTCCCAGGATCTGGTTTTTCTGGGGGCTCGGTTTCAGACTCTTCTAGGCTTGGTGTCGGTATCAGAGAGGAGGTTGGGTGTAGTCCAGGCCTTGGTCAAGAAGGTTGTATTACTGACTGCACCACAAGCTCTTCTTTGGTTGCGGCTGCAGGGTCATTTGGCGTCTGTGATATTTCTGGTTCTTTGGGCGCGTTTCCATCTCCTGTGCTTGATGACGTGGTTCTTGAAAAGGTGGACTCCGGGGTCCGGTTCTCTGAGGGACAGGGTTCCGGGGTCCAGATTGATTCGCAGGGAGTTGCAATGGTGGTTGGATGCAGATCATCTTCGGGTAGGGGTTTCTTTGTCTCCTCTGAGTCCCGTGGTGGTGACTACGGATGCCAGCCTCTCCGGTTGGGGTGCGTGGATAGGGTCGGCTCAGGTTCAGGGGTTTTGGTTCCCTTGGGAGGTGAGTCGGTCATCGAATTGGCGCGAATTGAGAGCGGTCTTTCTGGCTCTGGTCCATTTCCAGGGGTCCCTGAGGGGGACGGCGGTTCTTATTCGGACGGACAACTTAGTGGCCAAAGCTTATGTCATTCGGCAAGGAGGGACCAGGTCAAGGGCTCTGTTCAGTCTAGCCAGGGAGATTTTTGTGTGGGCTCAGGAGTGGGTTCCTTCTCTCAGGGCTACGTACATTCGGGGGGTGGTCAATGTTCGGGCGGATCTACTGAGCAGGGTGATTCCTTCGTCTCAACTTTTCTCCCTCCGGAAGTCTCTGTTTCTGCATCTGGTTCGGCTTTGGGGGCTTCCAGTGCTGGATGTGTTTGCGTCCGCAGAGAATGCGAAGTTGGATCGCTTCTGCTCCCGGTTTCGGTGTCCCCAGGCCTGGGAGGTGGAAGGGATGTCATGTCCTTGGCCGAGGGGTCTTTTGTATGCATTCCCTCCGTTTCAACTTCTCAGGGCTTTTCTGTTGAGGGTGAGGGATCTGGGATCCAGGGTTATCCTGATTGCACCTCTTTGGCCGCGAGAGAATTGGTTCCCGTTGTTAAGGCTGATGGCAGACGGGAGGATGTGGCCTCTGCCTCTTAAACGACGGGGCTTGACGGGTCTGGGGGTACCTGTAGCTTTGAGTTCTACATTACTGGCTTCAAGGCGGCGTTCCACTTTACTTTCCTATGGTAGACAGTGGCGGGTTTTTTCTTCTTGGTGTTTGAATCATGAGTTGGATCCTACCTGCGCGTCTATCTTTGAAGTGATGCAGTTCCTGCAGGACGGTGCACAATTGGGTTTGTCGGTAGCATCTCTAAGGGTACAGTGGGCGGCGATTCAGGCATTCAGAGGTCCGTGGCGTAATCTTCAGGATGAAGGGCACCTGATGCCTAGATTTTTTCAAGGTCTGGTTAATTTGTTTCCTCGCCCGGTACGTTCTTTTCCTTCTTGGGATCTTTCTTTGGTTTTGGATGTTTTGACGGAGGCCCCATTTGAACCACTGGGGGACTGTGATTTGCGCCATCTGTCTTTGAAGACGTTCTTTTTGGTAGCCATTACTTCGGCTCGTCGGTTAGGGGAATTGGGGGCATTGGCCTGTTCCTTTCGTTTTTGTAAGGTTTTTCCCGATCGGGTAGTTCTGGTTCCGGTTCCTTCCTTTATTCCGAAGATCAATTCTTCATTCCATTCCCGTCAGGAGGTTATCCTTCCTTCATTTTGTCCAGATCCCTCTTCAAGGGAGGAGGTCCGTTTGCATTCGTTGGATGTACGCAGGGCTTTATTGGAGTACCTGTGGGTGGTGGCTCCTTTTCGTAAGGGGGATTCGCTTTTTGTTAATTTCGGTCCGGCACGTAAAGGTGAGAAACCTTCCACGGCTTCCTTGAGTCGGTGGGTGAGATCTTTGATTCTGTTGGCATATTCCTTGAAAGGGGTGGTTCCTCCTCAAGGGATTCAGGGTCGGTCTACCAGAGGTATGGCGGCTACGGTGGCAGAGCTTCAGGGGACTTCCGTGGTGGAAATTTGCAGGGCCGCCACTTGGGCTTCACCTTTGACGTTTGTGCGTCATTATAGGCTATCGGACTTGGGTAATTTGGAGTGGGTATTAGGTCACCGAGTCTTATCCTCTATGCGGTAATAGGGGTAGGGTGTTTTGGTGTCCTTGGGGCAGGATATGAATAAAGGTTCTTGCGACTCAGTGTCCGTCTCCTGTGTTTTTCTTGCTATGTCTCATTGGTTTAAAAGGAAGGCAAGGGAGGGACGGGAGGTAATGCTTCTATTTTCTTGCAATAATGGCATTACTCCTAGTCCTACTCCCTCGCCTTCCTTTTCCGTTCCCTCCCGCCCTCCCGGTACGGACTGTCCGAGTTGCTGCTTGGGCTTGTTTTTTGTACAGGAGGAGATAAGGGTGGGGGGGGGGGGTTTAAAATTGGAAGGGAGGGTCTAGGGGGGAGGCGGGAGGCCTCATTGGTTTAAAAGGAAGGCGAGGGAGTAGGACTAGGAGTAATGCCATTATCGCAAAAAAATGGAAGCAGTAACCTAAACAGTTTAACCTTCCTTCTCTAAAACTTTCTAAAAGGTTTCTGTGAAGTTCTGAAAACTTTCAAAAGTTTGAAAAAGTTTTCTCTGTTCTTTTAAAAGTTCCCAAAACTTTTTTTCTCTCTCTGTCCTAAACCTTTTCTATCATGTCTGCAGTAGAACGTACTCCCACAGTTGTCCACGCAACATGTGGGAATCTAAACTTTAAAAGTTTGAATGGTCTCTGCATAGAAAGAGGTTTAGCAATTGGTCAGAATCATGCAAAAGATCTCCTCAGCCTTCTCCTAGAAAGTGACCAGAACCAGTCTGACCCATCCCAGGATCAGGAGGTAGAGGAGGGGGGTAGCCAGTCAGACTCAGAGGAGTCCCCTGAGATTGCTGGGGAGGGTTCTTCCAAAGACCTGTCAGCTAGCAGGCCACCTAGTGACACTGGTAGTGGGAGGGGGTCACACATTAGTAGGGCACCTTTCACTCCTAAAGGACAGGTTGCTAGGGTCCAGTCAGTTAGGGACAGGTCCAACTCTGCCAATTCCCACATAACTTATGTGTCTCACAATTCCCAAGCCTCCCACCTTGAGGATAACTTAATGCAAAGGGAACTCAGAAAGCTGAGGTTGGAAGAGGTCAGGCTGAAGTTTAAACAGCAACAGCTGGCCTTAGACAGGGAATCGCTGGATGTGGAAAGGGAAAGGCATAGGTTGGGGTTAGTTCCCCATGGTGGCAGCCGCAGTGTTTTTGATAGTAAACCTGTTACAGAGCAAGAATCCAGAAACCTGCATAAGATAGTCCCCCCTTACAAGGAGGGGGTGACATTAACAAGTGGTTTGCTGAACTCAAGAGGGCCTGTATGGTACAGTTGGTCCCTCAAAGGCAGTGGACTGCTATCTTGTGGCTATCTTTCACTGGTGAGGGTAGGGATAGACTCCTTACTGTCAGAGAAAGTGATGCTAATAACTCTCAAGACTGGACAGACTTTGTATACTGTTCAGTGAAGGCCTTGGAGGGTTGGGTACATGGTAGTAAGGTGACTGACTATGAAAGCCTGTATAATCTAATCCTGAGAGAACATATTTTGAACAATTGTGTGTCTGATTTGTTGCCCAGTACTTGGTGGACTCAGATCTGACCTCTCCTCAAGAATTGGGAAAGAAGGCAGACAAATGGTTCAGAACAAGAGTGAACAGAAAAGTTCATACAGGGGGTGACAAGGATGGCAAGAAGAAGGATGGTAAGTCTTCTTACAAGGCTGGGGACAAAGATAAAAAACATTCTGAGTCTTCATCAGGCCCACAAAAATCCTCTGGGGGTGGTGGGTCCAAATCCTCTTCTCACAATCAGAAAAAGCCTTGGTGTTATTTATGTAAAGTAAAAGGCCATTGGTTAAGTGATGCCACTTGTCCAAAGACAAACACCAAACCTCCCACCACCACAACCCCGACAGGGATCTCCCAGCCCTGCTCTGGCACGAAACTGGACAAAGGAAAGGGGAGTGACCACTCCCCTGACCTGCACCTCCCAGGGGAGGTGCCCAGATCTCCTCCAGTGTGTCCCAGACCTCTGCCATCTTGGATATAGAGGTGCTGGAGGCACACTGGACTGCTCTGAGTGGCCAGTGCCAGCAGGTGACGTCAGAGACTCCTTCTGATAGGCTCTTACCTGTCTTGGTAGCCAATCCTCCTTTGTTGGTAGCCAAACCTCCTTTTCTGACTATTTAGGGTCTCTGCCTTGGGGAATTCTTTAGAAAACGAATGCAAGAGCTCACCAGAGTTCCTGTGCATCTCCCTCTTCACCCTCTACCAAAGGATCGACCACTGACTGCTCAGGACACCTGCAAAACCGCAAGACGACTACTAGCAACATTGTAGCGCCTCATCCTGCCGGCTTTCTCGACTGTTTCCTGGTGGTGCATGCTCTAGGGTTAGCCTGCCTTCATCCTACACCAGAAGCCCCGAAGAAATCTCCTGTGGGTCGACGGAATCTTCCCCCTGCTAACGCAGGCACCAAAAGACTGCATCACTGGTCCTCTGGGTCCCCTCTTGTAGGAGGCTGGCCTGGCTTGTAGAGGGTACCAGAGGTACTTACACCTTGTGCCAGGTCCAGTTATCCCTTATTAGTGTAGAAGAGGTGTTTCTAGCAGCTTAGGCTGATAGAAGGTAGCTATGGCAAAGCAGCTTAGGCTGAACTAGGAAACATGTAAAGCTCCTACTATACCACTGGTGTCATATGCACAGTATCATAAGAAAACACAATATAAAGAAGTACTAAAAATAAAAGTACCTTATTTTTATGACAATATTGTAGGAGGCTGGCCTGGCTTGTAGTGGGTACCAGAGGTACTTACACCTTGTTCCAGTTCCAGTTATCCCTTATTAGTGTAGAAGAGGTGTTTCTAGCAGCTTAGGCTGATAGAAGGTAGCTATGGCAAAGCAGCTTAGGCTGAACTAGGAAACATGTAAAGCTCCTACTATACCACTGGTGTCATATGCACAGTATCATAAGAAAACACAATATAAAGAAGTACTAAAAATAAAAGTACCTTATTTTTATGACAATATTGTAGGAGGCTGGCCTGGCTTGTAGTGGGTACCAGAGGTACTTACACCTTGTTCCAGTTCCAGTTATCCCTTATTAGTGTAGAAGAGGTGTTTCTAGCAGCTTAGGCTGATAGAAGGTAGCTATGGCAAAGCAGCTTAGGCTGAACTAGGAGACATGTAAAGCTCCTACTATACCACTGGTGTCATATCCACATTATCATAAGAAAACACAATACACAGAAGTACTAAAAATAAAGGTACTTTATTTGTATGACAATATGCCAAAAGTATCTCAGTGAGTACCCTCAGTATGAGGATACGTTATATACACAAGATATATGTACACAACCCAAAGATTATGCAGATAATAGCAAAAGGAAGTAATGCAAGCAATGTAAAGTTATAGTAGATTGTAATAGGAGCACATAGGTATAGGGGGTAACACAAACCATATACTCCAAAAGTGGAATGCGAACCACAAATGGACCCCAAACCTATGTGAGCTTCTAGAGGGTCGTTGGGACTGTAAGAAAACAGTGAGGGTTACAAAAATAGCCCACCCCAAGACCCTGAAAGGTAGGTGTAAAGTGCACCTACTACCCCCAGAGAGCACAGAAGTCGTGATAGGGGGATTCTGCAGGAAGAACAAACACCAGCAATGCAACAACAGTGGATTTCCAGACCTGAGTACCTGTAAGACAAGGGGACCAAGTCCAAGAGTCGCGACAGTGTCGAGAGTGGGCAGGAGCCCAGGAAATGCCAGCTAAGGGTGCAAGGAAGCTGCCACCTGTTGGAAGAAGCTTGGGGTTCTGCAAGAACGAAGAGGACTAGGAACGTTCCCTTTGGAGGATGGATGTCCCACATCGTGAAGAAGCTTGCAGAGGTGTTCCCACACAGAAAGACCGCAAACAAGCCTTGCTAGCTGCAAGGGTCACGGTTCGGGTTTTGGATGCTGCTGTGGCCCAGGAGGGACCAGGATGTCGCCACTTGGAGGCAAAGACAGAGGAGACACCCAGGAAGTCAGGGAGCCCTCACATAAGCAGGCAGCACCTGCAAAAGTACCTGAACAGGCATTTAGAAGACATGTGAACTGGAGTCCACCCAAGTCACAAAAGGGAGTCCCACGACGCCGGAGCACAATTCAGAAGGTTGTGCACTGCAGGTTAGAGTGTCAGGAACCCAGGCTTGGCTGTGCATGAAGGAAATCCTGGAAGATTGCACAGGAGCCGGAGCAGCAGCAAATCACGCAGTAACCAGCAATGCAGTCTAGCATGGGGAGGCAAGGACTTACCTCCACCAAACTTGGACTGAAGAGTCATTGGACTGTGGGAGTCACTTGGACAGAGTTGCTGAGTTCCAGGGACCACGCTTGTCATGCTGAGAGGGGACCCAGAGGACCGGTGATGCAGTCTTTTGTTGCCTGCGGTTGCATGGGGAAGATTCCGTCAACCCACAGGAGATTTCTTCAGAGCTCCTGGTGCAAAAAGGAGGCAGGCTACCCCCAGAGCATGCACCAACTGGAAACAGTCAAGAAAGCCAGCAGGATGAAGCTATACATGGTTGCTAGTAGTCGTCTTGCTACTTTGTTGCAGTTTTACAGGCATCCTGAGCAGTCAGCGGTCAATCCTTTGGCAGAAGGTGAAAAGGGAGATTCAGAGGAACTCTGGTGAGCTCTTGCATTAATTATCTGGTGAGATCCCCAAAGCAGAGACCCTAAATAGCCAGAAAAGGAGGTTTGGCTACCTAGGAAGGAGGATTGGCTACCAAGAGAGGTAAGAGCCTATCAGAAGGAGCCTCTGACGTCACCTGCTGGCACTGGCCACTCAGAGCAGTCCAGTGTGCCACAGACACCTCTGTTTCCAAGATGGTAGAGGTCTGGGACACACTGGAGGAGCTCTGGGCACCTCCCCTGGGCGGTGCAGGTCAGGGGAGTAGTCACTCCCCTTTCCTTTGTCCAGTTTCGCGCCAGAGCAGGGCTGGGGGATCCCTAAACCGGTGTAGACTGGCTTATGCAGAGATGGGCACCATCTGTGCCCATCAAAGCATTCCCAGAGGCAGGGGGAGGCTACTCCCCCCAGCCTTCACACCTATTTCCAAAGGGAGAGGGTGTTACACCCTCTCCCAGAGGAAATCCTTTGTTCTGCCTTCCTGTGCCAGGGCTGCCTGGACCCCAGGAGGGCAGAAACCTGTCTAAGGGGTTGGCAGCAGCAGCAGCTGCAGTGGAGACCCCGGAAAGGCTGTTTGGCAGTACCCGGGTTCTGTGCTAGAGACCAGGGGGTCATGGAATTGTCCCCCAATGCCAAAATGGCATTGGGGTGACAATTCCATGATCTTAGACATGTTACATGGCCATGTTCGGAGTTACCATTGTGACGCTGTACATAGGTAGAGACCTATGTATAGTGCATGCGTGTAATGGTGTCCCCACACTCACAAAGTCCGGGGAATTTGCCCTGAACGATGTGGGGGCACCTTGGCTAGTGCCAAGGTGCCCACACACTAAGTAACTTTGAACCCAACCTTCACCAGGTGAAGGTTAGACATATAGGTGACTTATAAGTTACTTAAGTGCAGTGGTAAATGGCTGTGAAATAACGTGGACGTTATTTCACTCAGGCTGCATTGGCGGTCCTGTGTAAGAATTGTCAGAGTTCCCGATGGGTGGCAAAAGAAATGCTGCAGCCCATAGGGATCTCCTGGAACTCCAATACCCTGGGTACCTCAGTACCATATACTACAGAATTATATGGGTGTACCAGTATGCCAATGTGAATTGGTAAATTTAGTCACTAGCCTGTTAGTGACAAATTTGGAAAGCAGAGAGAGCATAACCACTGAGGTTCTGGTTAGCAGAGCCTCAGTGCGACAGTTAGGCATCACACAGAGAACACATAGAGGGCACATACTTATGAGCACTGGGGCCCTGCCTGGCAGGGTCCCAGTGACCCATATACTAAAACAACATATATACAGTGAAATATGGGGGTAACATGCCAGGCAAGATGGTACTTTCCTACACCCCCCAAAAGAAGGACAATAAGACTAGCCATGACCTGATGAGTCTTCATTGTCCAAGTGGAAATATCTGGAGAGTCCATCTGCATTGGAGTGGGTACACCCAGGTCTATGTTCCACTGTATAGTCCATTCCCTGTAGAGATATGGACCACCTCAACAATTTAGGGTTTTCACCTTTCATTAGTTTTAGCCAAAGTAGAGGTTTGTGGTCTGTCTGAACAATAAAGTGAGTGCCAAACAGGTATGGCCTCATCTTTTTCAGTGCCCAGACCACAGCAAAGGCCTCCCTCTCTATGGCAGACCAACTCTTTTCTCTAGGGGTCAACCTTCTGCTGATAAAAGCAACTGGTTGATCAAGGCCCTCAGAATTCAGTTGTGATAAGATTGCCCCTACCCTTAATTCAGATGCATCAGTTTGAACAATGAATTTCTTGGAGTAACATGGGCTTTTTAGGACAGGTGCAGTGCACATGGCCTGTATGAGCTCCTCAAAAGCTTTCTGACAGCTAGCTGTCCAGAATACCTTTTTAGGCATCTTTTTACTGGTGAGATCATTACGTGGGGCTGCTATGGAGCCATAGTTTTTAATGAATCTCCTGTAATACCCAGTGAGGCCTAGGAAGGCTCTCACCTGGGTCTGAGTTGGAGGGGGAACCCAATCCATGATTGTCTGGACTTTCCCTGAAGTGGTGCAATCTGTTCTCCACCTACCAGGTGTCCCAGATAAACCACCTTTCCCTGCCCTATCTGGCACTTTAAGGCCTTGATAGTGAGGCCTGCCTTTTGCAGGTCCTCCAAAACTTTCCAAAGGTGGACCAGGTGGTCATCCCAGGTGGAGCTAAAGACAGCTAAATCATCTAGATATGCTGCACTAAAAGCCTCCAACCCTTGTAGGACAGTGTTCACCAACCTTTGAAAAGTGGCAGGTGCATTTTTCAAACCAAAGGGCATCACTGTAAATTGGTAGTGCCCTCCTATAGTTGAAAATGCAGTTTTAGGTTTAGGATCCTCAGACAATTTGATTTGGCAATACCCTGCAGTCAAATCAAAGTTGCTTAGATGGTTGGCAGATGCCAGTGTATCTATGAGCTCATCTGCCCTGGGTATTGGGTGAGCATCAGTTTTTGTTACCCGATTGAGACCTCTGTAGTCTACACAAAACCTCATCTCCCTTTTTCCATATTTTGATTGAGGCTTTGGTACAAGCACCACAGGACTCACCTATGGGCTTTCAGAAGGTTCAACCACTCCCAGATCAAGCATTTGTTATACTTCTTGTTTTTTGAAGACCCTGACATGGTCAGGCTGCCTATAGATTTTACTTTTGACAGGCATGCTGTCTCCAGTATCAATTGTGTGTTCACACCAAGGTGTGGTGTTAGGCACAGTTGAAAAGAGTTCAGAAAACTGTCCAAGGAGATTTATGCAGTTGTCTTTCTGTTCAGCAGTCAGACAATCTGCTAAAACTACTCCCTCCACTCAAGCATCCTCTTCAGTGGAGGAGAAGAGATCAGGGAGAGGTTCACTCTCTTCTTCCTTTCCTTCATCTGTTGCCATGAGCAGGGTGAGATCAGCCATGTCATAATAGGGTTTTAGGCGGTTGACATGAATCACCCTAAAGGGACTCCTGGCAGTGCCCAGGTCAACCAAGTAGTTGACCCCGCCCTTTTTATCAACAATTAGATGAGGTCCACTCCATTTGTCTTGGAGTGCTCTTGGGGCCACAGGCCCCAATACCCATACCTTCTGTCCTGGTTGGTACTGAATCAGAACAGCCTTCTGGTCATTCCATTGCTTCTGGAGCTCTTGGCTGGCCTGAAGGTTTTTACTGGCCTTTTTCATGTACTGAGCCATTCTGGGTCTTAGGCCAAGTACATAGTCCACTATGTCCTGTTTGGGAGCTTTTAAAGGTTGTTCCCAACCCTCCTTCACAAGTGTTAGTGGACCTCTTACAGTGTGTCCACAGAGGAGTTTAAAGGGGTTGAAGCCCCTTCCTTTCTGGGGTACCTCCCTGTAAGCAAAAAGGAGGCAAGGTAACAGGACATCCCATCTCCTCCTGAGTTTTTCAGGGAGTCCCATTATCATTCCTTTGAGAGTTTTATTAAACCTCTCTACCAGTCCATTTGTTTGTGGATGATAAGGTGTGGTGAATTTGTATGTTACACCACATTCCTTCCACATAGCTTTCAAGTATGTAGACATACAGTTTCTACCCCTGTCTGATACAACCTCTTTTGGGAAACCCACCCTGGAAAAGATTCCCAGGAGGGCTTTTGCCACTGCAGGTGCTGTAGTGGTCCTTAGAGGAATTGCTTCAGGATATCCTGTGGCATGGTCCACAACCACCAAGATAAACCTATTGCCTGAAGCAGTAGGAGGGTCAAGGGGGCCAACTATGTCAACCCCTACCCTTTCAAAGGGGACCCCAACCACAGGTAGTGGAATAAGGGGAGCCTTTGGTGTGCCACCAGTCTTGCCACTGGCTTGGCAGGTCACACAAGACTTACAAAAATCTTTTGTGTCTTCTGACATCCTAGGCCAGTGAAACAGGAGGACAAGCCTTTCCCATGTTTTGATCTGGCCCAAATGCCCAGCCAAAGGAATGTCATGTTCCAGAGTTAGGAGGAACTCTCTGTACTGCAGGGGAATGACCAATCTCCTGGCTGCTCCAGGTTTTGGGTCCCTTGCCTCTGTGTACAAGAGGTTGTCCTCCCAGTAAACTCTATGTGAGTCATTGACATCCCCATTTTGCTGTTTGACAGCTTGCTGTCTGAGACCCTCTAATGTGGGACAGGATTGCTGTGCCACACTCAGCTCTTCCCTGGCAGCCCCCCCTCCACCCAAAAGCTCAGCAGTGTCTTCTGCCAGCTCCTCTGGTGAAGGTTCTGCACAGGGAGGAAATTCTTCTTCCTCAGAAGGAGAATCATCAGTAGAGGGAGGGATAGTGGGTAGGGATTTACCCTTGCTACCCCTAGCTTTAGGGAGCACTTGGTCCATTGTTCCAGGATCCAAGTTACCCTGTCCTTTTTGCTTTTTGGCCTGAGCCATTGTCAAAGCAAACATATGCCCAGGAATGCCCAGCATTGCTGCATGAGGCTCCAACTCCACTTCTGCCCAAGCTGATGTCTCTAAATCGTTCCCTAGTAGACAGTCTACAGGTAAATCTGAGGCAACCACAACTTTCTTTGGACCAGTAACCCCCCCCCCCCCCCCCCCCAAGTTGAGATTCACAACAGCCATGGGGTGGCTAAGAGTGTTGTTATGAGCGTCTGTCACTTGGTACTGGTGACCAAGTAGGTGTTGTTCAGGGTGTACCAGTTTCTCTATCACCATGGCAACGCTGGCACCTGTGTCCCTGTAGGCCTGAACCTCAACACCATTTATTAGGGGAAGTTGCTTGTACTTATCCATATTAAGGGGACAAGCAACCAAAGGTGGCCAAATCAATGGCACCTTCGGAGACTAACACAGCCTCTGTGGTCTTCCTAACAAGACCAACCCCAACTAAATTACCAAAAGTGAGCCCAGCTACTCCCTTGGATTGGCTATTAGTAGGTTTGCTCCCACCACCACTGCTATTACTAGGGGCACTAGAATTTGCAGTAGGGGTTGTGGTAGTGGGAGGTTTGGTGTTTTTCTTTGGACAACTGACATCAGTTGTCCAATGGCCTTTGACTTTACACAAATAACACCAAGGCTTTTTAACTTGATTTGAAGAGGATTTGGACCCAACATCCTCACCAGAGGATTTTTGTGGGCCTGATGAAGACTCAGTTTTACTTTTGTCCCCATCCTTCTTCTTGCCATCCTTGTCACCCCCTGTATGAACTTTTCTGTTCACTCTTGTTCTGACCCATTTGTCTGCCTTCTTTCCCAATTCTTGGGGAGAGGTCAGATCTGAGTCCACTAGATATTGGTGTAACAAGTCAGACACACAGTTATTCAGAATATGCTCTCTCAGAATAAGATTATACAGGCTTTCATATTCAGAAACTTTACTGCCATGTAACCACCCCTCCACTGAACAGTTAACAAAGTCTATCTAACCTTTTGAGGACTCTTTTCTGGTGTCTCTGAACTTAATCCTGTATTGTTCAGTGGTTAAGCCAAATGCATCCAAGAGTGCATCCTTCAAAACTGCAAAATTGTTAGCATCACTTTCTCTAACAGTAAGGAGCCTATCCCTACCCTTTCCATTGAAAGATAGCCACAATCTAGCAGCCCACTGCCTTTGAGGGACCCCCTGTACCATACAGGCCCTCTCAAGTGCAGCAAACCACGTGTTGATGTCATCCCCCTCCCTGTAAGGGGGAACTATCTTGTGCAGATTCCTGGAATCATGCTCTCTAACACGATTACTCTCAGGAATACTGATATTGCTGCCACCATGGGGTCCTAACCCCAATCTCTGTCTCTCCTTCTCCAGGTCTAGGGATTCCCTGTCTAGAGGCAGCTGTTGCTGTTTAAGCTTCAGTATGGTCTCTTCCACTCTCAACTTTTTGAGTTCCCTTTCTAACATGTTGTCTTCAGGGTGGGTGGGTTGGTAATGCTTGGACACAGAAGATAAATTGGAAACAACAGAGGGAGATCTGTCCCTAGCTGGCTGGACTCTAACAACCTGGCATCCAGGAATAAAAACACCCCTACTATGATGGGAGCTTCTATTACTACCAGCATTGTTAGGTGGTCTGCTAGGGGGCAGATGTGGAACAGAACCCTCCCCACCTCCCTCAAGGTTATCCCCTGAGTCAGAATGAGAGCCATCTCTTAACTTCTCATTTGAAGTGCCTGCTTGGGACTCATCATTCACAATAAGCATGTTATATAGAAACTCTTTTGTGTGGTTCTTTCCTATCACTAAACCTCTATCTAAGCAGAGACTCCTTAGGCTCTTGTAATTCAAATTGTCATAGGTAGTATTGACCATTTTAAGAGCAGACTCTGCATCAGACATGATAGCAAAAAGTATAGAGATAGTGAGAAGGAAGAAAAAGTTTCAGAACTTTTTAAAGAACAGAGAAAAAAATCTTTTTCTAACTTTTTGGAAACTTTTAGAAGTTTTAGAATACTTTTCAGCACTTAGTAGAAAGTGTAAGAGGAGAAAAGCACAACTTTTTGGTTAGGTGTACATACACTGAACTTGTTTTGTATATTATTCTCTTATGAAAAGTACACAATGACAAAGTAGTAAGTAGTTACAAGTACTTATCCCACCGCTACACAACCAATGTAGGAGGCTGGCCTGGCTTGTAGTGGGTACCAGAGGTACTTACACCTTGTGCCAGGTCCAGTTATTCCTTATTAGTGTAGAAGAGGTGTTTCTAGCAGCTTAGGCTGATAGAAGGTAGCTATGGCAAAGCAGCTTAGGCTGAACTAGGAGACATGTAAAGCTCCTACTATACCACTGGTGTCATATGCACAATATCATAAGAAAACACAATACACAGAAGTACTAAAAATAAAGGTACTTTATTTTTATGACAATATGCCAAAAGTATCTCAGTGAGTACCCTCAGTATGAGGATGCCAAATATACACAAGATATATGTACACAATACCAAAAATATGCAGTAATAGCAAAAGCAAGCAATGTAAAGTTACAGTAGATTGCAATAGGAGCACATAGGTATAGGGGCAACACAAAAAATATACTCCAAAAGTGGAATGCGAACCACGAATGGACCCCAAACCTATGTGAACTTGTAGAGGGTCGCTGGGACTGTAAGAAAACAGTGAGGGTTAGAAAAATAGCCCACCCCAAAACCCTGAAAGGTAGGTGTAAAGTGCACCTACTACCCCCAGAGAGCACAGAAGTAGTGATGGGGAATTCTGCAGGAAGAACATACACCAGCAATGCAACAACACGTGGATTTCCGGACCTGAGTACCTGTAAGACAAGGGGACCAAACCAAGAGTCGCAACAGTGTCGAGAGTGGGCAGGAGCCCAGGAAATGCCAGCTGAGGGTGCAAGGAAGCTGCCACCTGTTGGAAGAAGCTTGGGGTTCTGCAAGAACGAAGAGGACTAGGAACATCCCCTTTGAAGGATGGATGTCCCACGTCGTGAAGAAGCTTGCAGAGGTGTTCCCAAGCAGAAAAACCGCAAACAAGCCCTGCTAGCTGCAAGGGTCGCGGTTAGGGTTTTTGAATGCTGCAGGGGCCCAGGAGGGACCAGGATGTCGCCACTTGGATGAGGACACAGAGGGGGCACCCAGCAAGCCAGGGAGCCCTCACAAAAGCAGGCAGCACCCGCAGAAGTACCTAAACAGGCACTTAGAAGAAAAGTGAACCGGAGTCCACCCAAAGTCACAAAAGGGAGTCCCACGAAGCTGGAGGACAACTCAGAAGGTTTTTGCACTGCAGGTTAGAGTGTCGGGACCCAGGCTTGGCTGTGCACGAAGGAAATCCTGGAAGAGTGCACAGGAGCCGGAGCAGCTGCAAATCACACGTTACCCAGCAATGCAGTCTAGCGTGGGGAGGCAAGGACTTACCTCCTCCAAACTTGGATTGAAGAGTCACTGGACTGTGGTATTCACTTGGACAAGTGCTGAGTTCCAGGGACCATGCTCGTCGTGCTGACAGGGGACCAGATGACCGGTGATGCAGTCTTTTGTTGCCTGCGGTTGCAGGGGGAAGATTCCGTCGACCCACGGGAGATTTCTTCAGAGCCCCTGGTGCAGAAAGGAGGCAGGCTACCCCCAGAGCATGCCCCACCTGGAAACAGTCGAGAAAGCCGCCAGGATGAAGCGATACAAGGTTGCTAGTAGTCATCTTGCAACTTTGTTGCGGTTTTGCAGGCGTCCTGAGCAGTCAGCGGTCGATCCTTTGGCAGAAGGTGAAGAGGGAGATGCAGAGTAACTCTGGTGAGCTCTTGCATTCGTTATCTGGTGAGATCCCCAAAGCAGAGACTCTATATAGCCAGAAAAGGAGGTTTGGCTACCTAGGAAGGAGGATTGGCTACCAAGAGAGGTAAGAGCCTATCAGAAGGAGCCTCTGACGTCACCTGCTGGCACTGGCCACTCAGAGCAGTCCAGTGTGCCACAGACACCTCTGTTTCCAAGATGGCAGAGGTCTGGGACACACTGGAGGAGCTCTGGGAACCTCCCCTGGGAGGTGCAGGTCAGGGGAGTGGTCACTCCCCTTTTCTTTGTCCAGTTTCACGCCAGAGCGGGGCTGGGGGATCCCTAAGCCGGTGTAGACTGGCTCATGCAGAGATGGGCGCCATCTGTGCCCATCAAAGCATTTCCAGAGGCTGGGGGAGGATACTCTCCCCAGCCTTCACACCTATTTCCAAAGGGAGAGGGTGTTACACCCTCTCTCAGAGGAAATCCTTGCACCCTCAGCTGGCATTTCCTGGGCTCCTGCCCACTCTCAACAATGTCGCGACTATTGGACTTGGTCCCCTTGTTTTACAGGTACTCAGGCCCGGAAATCCACTGTTGTTGCATTGCTGGTGTTTGTTCTTCCTGCAGAATCCCCCTATCACGACTTCTGTGCTCTCTGGGGGTAGTAGGTGCAGTTTACACCTACCTTTCAGGGTCTTTGGGTGGGCTATTTTTCTAACCCTCACTGTTTTCTTACAGTCCCAGCAACCCTCTACAAGTTCACATAGGTTTGGAGTCCTTTCGTGGTTCGCATTCCACTTTTGGAGTATATGGTTTTTGTTGCCCCTATACCTATGTGCTCCTATTGCAATCTATTGTAATTCAACACTGTTTGCATTACTTTTCTTGCTATTACTTACCTGATTTTGGTTGTGTACATACATCTTGTGTATATAATGTATCCTCATACTGAGGGTACTCAATGATATACTTTTGGCATATTGTCATAAAAGTAAAGTACCTTTATTTTGAGTAATTCTGTGTATTGTGTTTTCTTATGATATTGTGCATATGACACCAGTGGTATAGTAGGAGCTTTACATGCCTGAGCTGCTTTGCCATAGCTACCTTCTATCTGCCTAAGCTGCTAGAAACACCTCTTCTACACTAATAAGGGATAACTGGACCTGGCACAAGGTGTAAGTACCTCTGGTACCCACTACAAGCCAGGCCAGCCTCCTACATTGGTTGTGCAGCGGTGGGATAAGTACTTGTAACTACTTACCACTTTGTCAATGTGTACTTTTCATAAGAGAATAATATACAAAACAGTTCAGTATATGTACACCTAACCAAAAAGTTTTGCTTTTCTCCTCTTCAACTTTTTACAAAGTTCTGAAAAGTATTCCAAAACTTGTAAAATTTTCTAAAAGTTAGAAAAAGTTTTTTTTCTCTGTTCTTTAAAAAGTCCTGAAACTTTTTCTTCCTTCTCACTATTTCTAAACCTTTTGCTATCATGTCTGTAGAAGATTCTACTCTTAAAATGGTCAATACTACTTATGACAATTTAAATTATAAGAGCCTAAGGAGTCTCTGCTTAGATAGAGTTTAAGTGATAGGAAGGAACCCTACAAAGGAGTTTCTATATAACATGCTTATTTTGAATGATGAGTCCCAAGCAGGCACATCAACTGAGAAGTTAATAGAGGGTTCCCATTCAGACTCAGGGGATCTCCTTGAGGGAGGTGGGGAGGGTTCTGAACAGGATCTGCCCCCTAGCAGGACACCCAGTAATGTTGGTAGTAATGAAGGTTCCCATCACAGTAGGGAAGTCTTTATTCCTAGAGGCCAAGTTGCTAGGGTCCAGTCAGTTAGGGACAGATCCCCCTCTGTTGTATCAAACTTGTCTTCTGTGTCCAAGCATTCCCAACCCACCCACCCTGAGGATAACTTGTTAGAAAGAGAACTCAAAAAGTTGAGTGTTGAAGAGACCAGACTGAAGCTTAAACAGCAACAGCTGGCCTTAGATAGGGAATTCCTAGACCTGGAGAAGGAGAGACAGAGATTGGGGTTAGGACCCCATGGTGGCAGCAGCAGTATTCCTGATAGTAATCCTGTTAAAGAACATGATTCCAGGAATCTGCACAAGATAGTCCCCCCTTACAAGGAGGGGGATGACATCAACAAGTGGTTTGCTACACTTGAGAAGGCCTGTATGGTACAGGGGGTCCCTCAAAGGCAGTGGGCTGCTATATTGTGGCTATCTTTCACTCGAAAGGTTAGAGTAGGCCCCTTACTGTTAAAGAAAGTGATGCTAACAATTTTGCAGTTTTGAAGGATGCACTCTTGGATGGATTTGGCTTAACCACTGACCAATACAGGATTAAGTTCAGAGACACCAGAAAAGAGTCCTCACAAGACTGGACAGACTTTGTAGACTGTTCAGTGAAGGCCTTGGAGGGGTGGTTACATGGCAGTACAGTATCTGACTATGAAAGCCTGTATAACCGTATTCTGAGAGAGCATATTCTGAATAACTGTGTGTCTGTCTTGTTACACCAATATCTAGTCGACTCAGATCTGACCTCTCCCCAATAATTGGGAAAGGAGGCAGACAAATGGGTCAGAACAAGAGTGAACAGAAAATTCATACAGGGGGTGACAAGGATGGCAAGAAAAAGGATGGTAAGTCTTCTGACAAGGGTGGGGACAAAAGTAAAACTGAGTCTTCATCAGGCCTGCAAAAATCCTCTGGTGGGTCCAAATCCTCTTCCAATAATCAACCTAAAAATCCTTGACGTTATTTGTGTAAAGTCAAAGGCCATTGGACAACTGATGCCAGTTGTCCAAAGAAAAACACCAAACCTCCCACTACCACAACCCCTACTGCAAATTCTAGTGCCCCTAGTAATAGCAGTGGTGGTGGGAGCAAACCTACAAACAGCCAATCCAAGGGAGTAGCTGGGCTCACTATTGGTAATGTAGTTGGGGTTGGTCTTGTTAGGGAGAAAACTTAGGCTGTGTTAGTCTCGGAAGGTGCCATTGATTTGGTCACCTTAGTTGCGTGTCCCCTTAATATGGATAAGTAAAAGCAACTTCCCCTAATAAATGGTGTTGAGGTTCAGGCCTACAGGGACACAGGTGCCAGTGTTACCATGGTAATAGAGAAACTGGTCGACCATGAACAACACCTACTTGGTCAGCAGTACCAAGTGACAGACGCTCATAACAACACTCTTAGCCACCCCATGGCTGTTGTGGTTACTGGTCCAAAGAAAGTTGTGGTTGTCTCAGATTTACCTGTAGTCTGTCTACTAGGAAATGATTTAGAGACATCAGCTTGGGCAGAAGTAGAGTTGGAGGCTCATGCAGCAATGCTGGGCATTCCTGGGCATATTTTTGCTTTGACAAGGGCTCAGGACAAAAAGCAAAAAGGACAGGGTAACTTGGATCCTGCAACAATGGACCAAGTGCTCCCTAAAGCTAGGGGTAGCAAGGGTAAATCCCTACCCGCTATCCCTCCCTCTACAGATGATTCTCCTTTTGAGGAAGAAGAATTTCCTCCCTGTGCAGAACCTTCACTAGATGAGCTGGCAGCAGACACTGCTGAGCTTTTGGGTGGAAGGGGGCCTGCCAGGGAAGAGCTGAGTGTGGCACATCAAACCTGTCCCACATTAGAGGGTCTCAGACAGCAAGCTGTCAAGCAGCACAATGGGGATGTCAGTGACTGTAGGAGGCTGGACTGGCTTGTAGTGAGTACCAAGGGGTACTTGCACCTTGCACCAGGCCCAGTTATCCCTTATTAGTGTATAGGGTGTCTAGCAGCTTAGGCTGATAGATAATGGTAGCTTAGCAGAGCAGCTTAGGCTGAACTAGGAGACGTGTGAAGCTACTACAGTACCACTTAGTGTCATATGCACAATATCACAAGAAAACACAATACACAGTTATACTAAAAATAAAGGTACTTTATTTTTATGACAATATGCCAGAGTATCTTAGAGTGTACCCTCAGTGAGAGGATAGGAAATATACACAAGATATATATACACAATAGCAAAAATATGCAGTATAGTCTTAGAAAACAGTGCAAACAATGTATAGTTACAATAGGATGCAATGGGGAAACATAGGGATAGGGGCAACACAAACCATATACTCCAGAAGTGGAATGCGAACCACGAATGGACCCCAAACCTATGTGACCTTGTAGAGGGTCGCTGGGACTATTAGAAAATAGTGAGAGTTAGCAAAATAACCCTCCCCAAGACCCTGAAAAGTGAGTGCAAAGTGCACCAAAGTTCCCCTAAGGACAAAATAGTCGTGTTAGAGGGAAAATGCAAGGGAAACACAAATCAGCAATGCAACAACGATGGATTCCTGACTGAGGGTACCTGTGGAACAAGGGGACCAAGTCCAAAAGTCACAAGCAGCTCGGAGATGGGCGGATGCCCAAGAAATGCCAGCGGTTGGTGCAAAGAAGCTCTTACTAGGCTGAAGAACTGTGAATACTGCAGGAACGACAAGGGCTAGAGACTTCCCCTTTGGAGGATGGATCCCACACGCCTTGGAGAGTCGTGCAGAAGTGTTTTCCCGCCGGATGGACGCCAACAAGCCTTGCTACACGCAAATCGTGCGTTTGGCGTTTTTGGACGCTGCTGGGGCCCAGGAGGGACCAGGAGGTCGCAAATTGGACCTGCAGAGAGAGGGGACGTCGAGCAAGACAAAGAGCCCTCACTGAAGCAGGTAGCACCCGGAGAAGTGCCAGAAACAGGCACTACAAGGATGCGTGAAACGGTGCTCGCCGAAGTTGCACAAAGGAGTCCCACGTCGCCGGAGACCAACTTAGAAAGTCGTGCAATGCAGGTTAGAGTGCCGTGGACCCAGGCTTGGCTGTGCACGAAGGATTTCCGCCGGAAGTGCACAGGGGCCGGAGTAGCTTGCAAAGTCGCGGTTCCCAGCAATGCAGCCCAGCGAGGTGAGGCAAGGACTTACCTCCACCAAACTTGGGCTGAAGAGTCACTGGACTGTGGGGGTCACTTGGACGGTGTCGCTGGATTCGAGGGACCTCGCTCGTCGTGCTGAGAGGAGACCCAAGGGACCGGTAATGCAGCTTTTTGGTGCCTGCGGTTGCAGGGGGAAGATTCCGTCGACCCACGGGAGATTTCTTCGGAGCTTCTGGTGCAGAGAGGAGGCAGACTACCCCCATAGCATGCACAAGCAGGAAAACAGTCGAGAAGGCGGCAGGATCAGCGTTACAGAGTTGCAGTAGTCATCTTTGCTACTATGTTGCAGGTTTGCAGGCTTCCAGCGCGGTCAGCGGTCGATTCCTTATCAGAAGGTGAAGAGAGAGATGCAGAGGAACTCGGCTGAGCTCATGCATTCGTTATCTAAAGTTTCCCCAGAGACAGAGACCCTAAATAGCCAGAAAAGAGGGTTTGGCTACCTAGGAGAGAGGAAAGGCTACTAACACCTGAAGGAGCCTATCAGCAGGAGTCTCTGACGTCACCTGGTGGCACTGGCCACTCAGAGCAGTCCAGTGTGCCAGCAGCCCCTCTGTTTCCAAGATGGCAGAGGTCTGGAGCACACTGGAGGAGCTCTGGACACCTCCCAGGGGAGGTGCAGGTCAGGGGAGTGGTCACTCCCCTTTCCTTTGTCCAGTTTCGCGCCAGAGCAGGGGCTAAGGGGTCCCTGAACCGGTGTAGACTGGCTTATGCAGAATTGGGCACATCTGTGCCCAACAAAGCATTTCCAGAGGCTGGGGGAGGCTACTCCTCCCCTGCCTTCACACCATTTTCCAAAGGGAGAGGGTGTCACACCCTCTCTCAGAGGAAGTTCTTTGTTCTGCCATCCTGGGCCAGGCCTGGCTGGACCCCAGGAGGGCAGCTGCCTGTCTGAGGGGTTGGCAGCAGCAGCAGCTGCAGTGAAACCCCAGGAAGGGCAGTCTGGCAGTACCAGGGTCTGTGCTACAGACCACTGGGATCATGGAATTGTACCAACAATGCCAGGATGGCATAGAGGGGGCAATTCCATGATCATAGACATGTTACATGGCCATATTCGGAGTTACCATGGTGAAGCTACATATAGGTAGTGACCTATATGTAGTGCACGCGTGTAATGG
The DNA here is from genome assembly GCF_031143425.1 of Pleurodeles waltl. Lineage (NCBI taxonomy): Eukaryota > Metazoa > Chordata > Amphibia > Caudata > Salamandridae > Pleurodeles > Pleurodeles waltl. Next base: position 1,174,896,841 of record NC_090439.1, read on the forward strand.
TGTCCCCGCACTCACAAAGTTCAGTGAATTGGCTCTGAACAATGTGGGGGCACCTTGGCTAGTGCCAGGGTGCCCTCACACTAAGTAACTTTGCACCTAACCTTTACCAGGTAAAGGTTAGACATATAGGTGACTTATAAGTTACTTAAGTGCAGTGTAAAATGGCTGTGAAATAACGTGGACGTTATTTCACTCAGGCTGCAGTGGCAGGCCTGTGTAAGAATTGTCAGAGCTCCCTATGGGTGGCAAAAGAAATGCTGCAGCCCATAGGGATCTCCTGGAACCCCAATACCCTGGGTACCTCAGTACCATATACTAGGGAATTATAAGGGTGTTCCAGTAAGCCAATGTAAATTGGTAAAATTGGTCACTAGCCTGTTAGTGACAATTTGAAAGTAATGAGAGAGCATAACCACTGAGGTTCTGGTTAGCAGAGCCTCAGTGAGACAGTTAGGCACCACACAGGGAACATATACATGCACACCTATGAGCACTGGGGCCCTGTGTGACAGGGTCCCAGTGACACATACATATAGGCCACAAACCTATGAGCACTGGGGTCCTGACCAGCAGGATCCCAGTGACACATAACAAACATACTGAAAACATAGTGTTTTCACTATGAGCACTGAGGCCTGGCTATCAGGATCCCAGTGAGACAGTGAAAACAGTGACAAACACCCTGACATACACTCACAAACAGGCCAAAAGTGGGGGTAACAAGGCTAGAAAGAGGCTACCTTCTCACACAACCCCCCCCCCAAACGAAGGACAATAAGGCTAACCTTGGCCAGTTGAGACTTTATTGTCTAAGTGGTGATAAGTAGAGAGTAGCTCTGCAATAGACTGGTTACTCCCTTTATCATCCACTATATGGTTACTTCCCTGTGGGGATGTAAACCACCCTGTTTGAAGTTTTTTAGCTAACCAACAATGTGAAGATGTATTTTCAGAGTTTCTATCAGTAAGTTTTAGTTTAGAGCAGTGGGAATTATCCACTGAACCTATTTGTAATGATGGAAATGCCAGACAGGGATGCTGTCTCAGTAAAGCCATAGCTGGGCAAAAATGTTGTCCATTTGGCTGGAAGAGAGAACAGGGATGCTGTTTCTCTTGAGTTGGAGCAGGGCAGGGATGCTGTCCTATGAGCTCCACACTAGGGCAGGGATGCTGTCCTAAGTGTTGTGAGGCAGTGCAGAGTTTCTGCACTAAAGTTTCTCTGGGAGGGTTGGAGGGATGCTCCATGTTAACTAAAATGGTGCTGTTTTTCTCACCAATGTTAGTTATCCCACAGAGAGGTACTTCCACCTCAGGGAGTCCAGCTTTGCCAGCTGATGATTCCCTTGGAACAGGTGCCACCCCAGGAGAGGTTTCTCCCACCACAGGAATAGTATCCTGAATGGTAGGGTGGTTAGGGGATACTGTGATACCCTTTTTACCTGTTGATGGAGAGGGATCCTGAGTTTTCAGGCCTTCTCTCCTTTGCTTTTTCATTTCACTTGAAATGAGAGGGAACAATTCCTCAGGGATGCCCAGCATGGCTGCATGGGCATAAAACTCTACATCAGCCCAACCTGAGGCCTCTAGGTCATTACCTAAGAGACAGTCTACAGGTAAGCTAGGTGATACCACCACCTGCTTAGGGCCAGTAACTCCACCCCCAACTAAATTGAATTATAGCTAAGGGAAGAAACTTAGTGGAGTTATGGACATCAATAATCTTATACTGTTGTCCAATGATGTGTTGTTCAGGAGGCACTAGGTTTTCAGTCACCAAAGTGAAACTGGCACCTGTGTCCCTGTAGGCCAAGGCCTCACCACCATTTATTGAAACTGTCTGCCTGTACTTATCCATTGTAAGGGGACAAGCAGCCAGTGTGGCAAGGCCAATGGCACTAGGTGTGACAGAAACTGTCTTGGGACTGATTACATCAGTTTCCACTATGGACCCATAAGTGAACCCAACTACACCCTCTGCTTGACTGTTGCCAGCAGTCCCACCACTAGTACCACTACTGCTAGGGGCACTAGAGCTTGATGTATTAGTGGTGGTAGGCTCAGGGGGTTTACCTGGACAGGACTTATCCCCTGGCCTATGGCCTCTGTTTTTACACACAAAGCACCAAGGCTTTTTAATGTGTGCAGGTTGGGAAGAAGAGGAAGAATTTGTTTTATCCCCACCCTCTGAAGAGTGTTTAAGATTTGAAGTGGGATCTTTGGTTTTACCCTTATCCCCATGCTTATCTTGAGATTTTTCACCATCTTTCTTCTTATTGCCATCTTTGTCACCCCCTGTATGAACTTTTCTGTTCACCCTTGTTCTGACCCATTTGTCTGCCTTCTTTCCCAATTCTTGGGGAGAGGTCAGATCAGAGTCTACCAGGTACTGGTGCAACAAATCAGACACACAATTATTAAGTATATGCTCTCTCAGGATTGTGTTATACAGGCTTTCATAATCAGTAACTTTACTGCCATGTAACCACCCCTCCAAGGCCTTCACTGAATGGTCAATGAAATCAACCCAGTCTTGTGAAGACTCCTTTTTGGTCTCTCTGAACTTTATCCTGTACTGTTCAGTGGTTAAGCCATAACCATCCAGGAGTGCATTCTTAAGAACTGTAAAATTATTGGCATCATTTTCTTTCACAGTAAGGAGTCTATCCCTACCCTTTCCACTAAATGATAGCCATAGGATAGCAGCCCACTGCTTTTGAGGGACATCCTGTACAGCACAGGCCCTCTCAAGTGCAGCAAACCACTTGTTAATGTCATCCCCCTCCTTATAAGGGGGAACTATCTTGTGCAGATTCCTGGAATCATGCTCTTTTGCAGGATGACTATGGGGAATACTGCTGCTGCCACCATGGGTATCTAAACCCAACTTCTGTCTTTCCCTCTCTATTTCTAAAGACTGTCTATCCAAATCCAGCTGTTGCTTCTTGAGCTTCAGTCTGGTTTGTTCCACTCTCAATCTATTGAGCTCCCTTTCTAACAATCTGTCATCAGGGTGGGTGGGAGGGACATTTCTAGATACAGAGGTATGATGGGAATGAACAGAAGGAGACCTGTCCCTTACAGAGGGCACCCTAACAGCTTGGCTACCAGCATAATGTGAGAGCACATCATCAGTATGGTGTGATTCAACCTCTGTACCAACTATGCTAGACTGTCTAGTAATGGGCAGGCTGAGAAGTTTCTTTCCTGAACCTTTTCCTGGGGGAGTCCCTGGATCAGATTGAGAACCATTAGCTACTTTTTCTACAGATTGGGCACTTATGGCCTTATCCTGTACTCTAAGCATATTAATTAACAGTTCTAAGGAAGGATTCTTCCCTACACTCAAACCTCTCTCTATGCAGAGACTCCTTGCTCCTTTCCAGCTAAGGTGATCATATGCAAGTTTGGACAGTTCAACATTTTTTCCTGTGCCAGACATTTTTTAGAGAGAGTTAAAGTGATAGAAAAAGAGAAAACTTTTTAAACTTTTAAGAACTTTTTGAAAGTTTAGAAGTACTTTTCAGCACTTAGAAAAGAGTGAAAAGAGGAAATGCAAAACTTTTTGGCTATGTGTATATACACTGACCTTGTTTTGTATATTTTTCTCTTATGAAAAGTACAATGACAAGAGTGGTAAGTAGTCTCAAGCACTTATCCCACCACTGCACAACCAATGTAGGAGGCTGGACTGGCTTGTAGTGAGTACCAAGGGGTACTTGCACCTTGCACCAGGCCCAGTTATCCCTTATTAGTGTATAGGGTGTCTAGCAGCTTAGGCTGATAGATAATGGTAGCTTAGCAGAGCAGCTTAGGCTGAACTAGGAGACGTGTGAAGCTACTACAGTACCACTTAGTGTCATATGCACAATATCACAAGAAAACACAATACACAGTTATACTAAAAATAAAGGTACTTTATTTTTATGACAATATGCCAGAGTATCTTAGAGTGTACCCTCAGTGAGAGGATAGGAAATATACACAAGATATATATACACAATAGCAAAAATATGCAGTATAGTCTTAGAAAACAGTGCAAACAATGTATAGTTACAATAGGATGCAATGGGGAAACATAGGGATAGGGGCAACACAAACCATATACTCCAGAAGTGGAATGCGAACCACGAATGGACCCCAAACCTATGTGACCTTGTAGAGGGTCGCTGGGACTATTAGAAAATAGTGAAAGTTAGCAAAATAACCCTCCCCAAGACCCTGAAAAGTGAGTGCAAAGTGCACCAAAGTTCCCCTAAGGACAAAATAGTCGTGTTAGAGGGAAAATGCAAGGAAAACACAAATCAGCAATGCAACAACGATGGATTCCTGACTGAGGGTACCTGTGGAACAAGGGGACCAAGTCCAAAAGTCTCAAGCAGCTCGGAGATGGGCAGATGCCCAAGAAATGCCAGCGGTTGGTGCATAGAAGCTCTTACTAGGCTGAAGAACTGTGAATACTGCAGGAACGACAAGGGCTAGAGACTTCCCCTTTGGAGGATGGATCCCCCACGCCTTCGAGAGTCGTGCAGAAGTGTTTTCCTGCCGGATGGACGCCAACAAGCCTTGCTACATGCAAATCGTGCGTTTGGCGTTTTTGGACGCTGCTGGGGCCCAGGAGGGACCAGGAGGTCGCAAATTGGACCTGCAGAGAGAGGGGACGTCGAGCAAGACAAAGAGCCCTCACTGAAGCAGGTAGCACCCGGAGAAGTGCCAGAAACAGGCACTACGAGGATGTGTGAAACGGTGCTCGCCGAAGTTGCACAAAGGAGTCCCACGTCGCCGGAGACCAACTTAGAAAGTCGTGCAATGCAGGTTAGAGTGCCGTGGACCCAGGCTTGGCTGTGCATGAAGGATTTCCGCCGGAAGTGCACAGGGGCCGGAGTAGCTTGCAAAGTCGCGGTTCCCAGCAATGCAGCCCAGCGAGGTGAGGCAAGGACTTACCTCCACCAAACTTGGGCTGAAGAGTCACTGGACTGTGCGGGTCACTTGGACGGTGTCGCTGGATTCGAGGGACCTCGCTCGTCGTGCTGAGAGGAGACCCAAGGGACCGGTAATGCAGCTTTTTGGTGCCTGCGGTTGCAGGGGGAAGATTCCGTCGACCCATGGGAGATTTCTTCGGAGCTTCTGGTGCAGAGAGGAGGCAGACTACCCCCACAGCATGCACAAGCAGGAAAACAGTCGAGAAGGCGGCAGGATCAGCGTTACAGAGTTGCAGTAGTCGTCTTTGCTACTATGTTGCAGGTTTGCAGGCTTCCAGCGCGGTCAGCGGTCGATTCCTTATCAGAAGGTGAAGAGGGAGATGCAGAGGAACTCGGCTGAGCTCATGCATTCGTTATCTAAAGTTTCCCCAGAGACAGAGACCCTAAATAGCCAGAAAAGAGGGTTTGGCTACCTAGGAGAGAGGAAAGGCTACTAACACCTGAAGGAGCCTATCAGCAGGAGTCTCTGACGTCACCTGGTGGCACTGGCCACTCAGAGCAGTCCAGTGTGCCAGCAGCACCTCTGTTTCCAAGATGGCAGAGGTCTGGAGCACACTGGAGGAGCTCTGGACACCTCCCAGGGGAGGTGCAGGTCAGGGGAGTGGTCACTCCCCTTTCCTTTGTCCAGTTTCGCACCAGAGCAGGGGCTAAGGGGTCCCTGAACCGGTGTAGACTGGCTTATGCAGAATTGGGCACATCTGTGCCCAACAAAGCATTTCCAGAGGCTGGGGGAGGCTACTCCTCCCCTGCCTTCACACCATTTTCCAAAGGGAGAGGGTGTCACACCCTCTCTCAGAGGAAGTTCTTTGTTCTGCCATCCTGGGCCAGGCCTGGCTGGACCCCAGGAGGGCAGCTGCCTGTCTGAGGGGTTGGCAGCAGCAGCAGCTGCAGTGAAACCCCAGGAAGGGCAGTCTGGCAGTACCAGGGTCTGTGCTACAGACCACTGGGATCATGGAATTGTACCAACAATGCCAGGATGGCATAGAGGGGGCAATTCCATGATCATAGACATGTTACATGGCCATATTCGGAGTTACCATGGTGAAGCTACATATAGGTAGTGACCTATATGTAGTGCACGCGTGTAATGGTGTCCCCGCACTCACAAAGTTCAGTGAATTGGCTCTGAACAATGTGGGGGCACCTTGGCTAGTGCCAGGGTGCCCTCACACTAAGTAACTTTGCACCTAACCTTTACCAGGTAAAGGTTAGACATATAGGTGACTTATAAGTTACTTAAGTGCAGTGTAAAATGGCTGTGAAATAACGTGGACGTTATTTCACTCAGGCTGCAGTGGCAGGCCTGTGTAAGAATTGTCAGAGCTCCCTATGGGTGGCAAAAGAAATGCTGCAGCCCATAGGGATCTCCTGGAACCCCAATACCCTGGGTACCTCAGTACCATATACTAGGGAATTATAAGGGTGTTCCAGTAAGCCAATGTAAATTGGTAAAATTGGTCACTAGCCTGTTAGTGACAATTTGAAAGTAATGAGAGAGCATAACCACTGAGGTTCTGGTTAGCAGAGCCTCAGTGAGACAGTTAGGCACCACACAGGGAACATATACATGCACACCTATGAGCACTGGGGCCCTGTGTGACAGGGTCCCAGTGACACATACATATAGGCCACAAACCTATGAGCACTGGGGTCCTGACCAGCAGGATCCCAGTGACACATAACAAACATACTGAAAACATAGTGTTTTCACTATGAGCACTGAGGCCTGGCTATCAGGATCCCAGTGAGACAGTGAAAACAGTGACAAACACCCTGACATACACTCACAAACAGGCCAAAAGTGGGGGTAACAAGGCTAGAAAGAGGCTACCTTCTCACACAACCCCCCCCCCAAACGAAGGACAATAAGGCTAACCTTGGCCAGTTGAGACTTTATTGTCTAAGTGGTGATAAGTAGAGAGTAGCTCTGCAATAGACTGGTTACTCCCTTTATCATCCACTATATGGTTACTTCCCTGTGGGGATGTAAACCACCCTGTTTGAAGTTTTTTAGCTAACCAACAATGTGAAGATGTATTTTCAGAGTTTCTATCAGTAAGTTTTAGTTTAGAGCAGTGGGAATTATCCACTGAACCTATTTGTAATGATGGAAATGCCAGACAGGGATGCTGTCTCAGTAAAGCCATAGCTGGGCAAAAATGTTGTCCATTTGGCTGGAAGAGAGAACAGGGATGCTGTTTCTCTTGAGTTGGAGCAGGGCAGGGATGCTGTCCTATGAGCTCCACACTAGGGCAGGGATGCTGTCCTAAGTGTTGTGAGGCAGTGCAGAGTTTCTGCACTAAAGTTTCTCTGGGAGGGTTGGAGGGATGCTCCATGTTAACTAAAATGGTGCTGTTTTTCTCACCAATGTTAGTTATCCCACAGAGAGGTACTTCCACCTCAGGGAGTCCAGCTTTGCCAGCTGATGATTCCCTTGGAACAGGTGCCACCCCAGGAGAGGTTTCTCCCACCACAGGAATAGTATCCTGAATGGTAGGGTGGTTAGGGGATACTGTGATACCCTTTTTACCTGTTGATGGAGAGGGATCCTGAGTTTTCAGGCCTTCTCTCCTTTGCTTTTTCATTTCACTTGAAATGAGAGGGAACAATTCCTCAGGGATGCCCAGCATGGCTGCATGGGCATAAAACTCTACATCAGCCCAACCTGAGGCCTCTAGGTCATTACCTAAGAGACAGTCTACAGGTAAGCTAGGTGATACCACCACCTGCTTAGGGCCAGTAACTCCACCCCCAACTAAATTGAATTATAGCTAAGGGAAGAAACTTAGTGGAGTTATGGACATCAATAATCTTATACTGTTGTCCAATGATGTGTTGTTCAGGAGGCACTAGGTTTTCAGTCACCAAAGTGAAACTGGCACCTGTGTCCCTGTAGGCCAAGGCCTCACCACCATTTATTGAAACTGTCTGCCTGTACTTATCCATTGTAAGGGGACAAGCAGCCAGTGTGGCAAGGCCAATGGCACTAGGTGTGACAGAAACTGTCTTGGGACTGATTACATCAGTTTCCACTATGGACCCATAAGTGAACCCAACTACACCCTCTGCTTGACTGTTGCCAGCAGTCCCACCACTAGTACCACTACTGCTAGGGGCACTAGAGCTTGATGTATTAGTGGTGGTAGGCTCAGGGGGTTTACCTGGACAGGACTTATCCCCTGGCCTATGGCCTCTGTTTTTACACACAAAGCACCAAGGCTTTTTAATGTGTGCAGGTTGGGAAGAAGAGGAAGAATTTGTTTTATCCCCACCCTCTGAAGAGTGTTTAAGATTTGAAGTGGGATCTTTGGTTTTACCCTTATCCCCATGCTTATCTTGAGATTTTTCACCATCTTTCTTCTTATTGCCATCTTTGTCACCCCCTGTATGAACTTTTCTGTTCACCCTTGTTCTGACCCATTTGTCTGCCTTCTTTCCCAATTCTTGGGGAGAGGTCAGATCAGAGTCTACCAGGTACTGGTGCAACAAATCAGACACACAATTATTAAGTATATGCTCTCTCAGGATTGTGTTATACAGGCTTTCATAATCAGTAACTTTACTGCCATGTAACCACCCCTCCAAGGCCTTCACTGAATGGTCAATGAAATCAACCCAGTCTTGTGAAGACTCCTTTTTGGTCTCTCTGAACTTTATCCTGTACTGTTCAGTGGTTAAGCCATAACCATCCAGGAGTGCATTCTTAAGAACTGTAAAATTATTGGCATCATTTTCTTTCACAGTAAGGAGTCTATCCCTACCCTTTCCACTAAATGATAGCCATAGGATAGCAGCCCACTGCTTTTGAGGGACATCCTGTACAGCACAGGCCCTCTCAAGTGCAGCAAACCACTTGTTAATGTCATCCCCCTCCTTATAAGGGGGAACTATCTTGTGCAGATTCCTGGAATCATGCTCTTTTGCAGGATGACTATGGGGAATACTGCTGCTGCCACCATGGGTATCTAAACCCAACTTCTGTCTTTCCCTCTCTATTTCTAAAGACTGTCTATCCAAATCCAGCTGTTGCTTCTTGAGCTTCAGTCTGGTTTGTTCCACTCTCAATCTATTGAGCTCCCTTTCTAACAATCTGTCATCAGGGTGGGTGGGAGGGACATTTCTAGATACAGAGGTATGATGGGAATGAACAGAAGGAGACCTGTCCCTTACAGAGGGCACCCTAACAGCTTGGCTACCAGCATAATGTGAGAGCACATCATCAGTATGGTGTGATTCAACCTCTGTACCAACTATGCTAGACTGTCTAGTAATGGGCAGGCTGAGAAGTTTCTTTCCTGAACCTTTTCCTGGGGGAGTCCCTGGATCAGATTGAGAACCATTAGCTACTTTTTCTACAGATTGGGCACTTATGGCCTTATCCTGTACTCTAAGCATATTAATTAACAGTTCTAAGGAAGGATTCTTCCCTACACTCAAACCTCTCTCTATGCAGAGACTCCTTGCTCCTTTCCAGCTAAGGTGATCATATGCAAGTTTGGACAGTTCAACATTTTTTCCTGTGCCAGACATTTTTTAGAGAGAGTTAAAGTGATAGAAAAAGAGAAAACTTTTTAAACTTTTAAGAACTTTTTGAAAGTTTAGAAGTACTTTTCAGCACTTAGAAAAGAGTGAAAAGAGGAAATGCAAAACTTTTTGGCTATGTGTATATACACTGACCTTGTTTTGTATATTTTTCTCTTATGAAAAGTACAATGACAAGAGTGGTAAGTAGTCTCAAGCACTTATCCCACCACTGCACAACCAATGTAGGAGGCTGGACTGGCTTGTAGTGAGTACCAAGGGGTACTTGCACCTTGCACCAGGCCCAGTTATCCCTTATTAGTGTATAGGGTGTCTAGCAGCTTAGGCTGATAGATAATGGTAGCTTAGCAGAGCAGCTTAGGCTGAACTAGGAGACGTGTGAAGCTACTACAGTACCACTTAGTGTCATATGCACAATATCACAAGAAAACACAATACACAGTTATACTAAAAATAAAGGTACTTTATTTTTATGACAATATGCCAGAGTATCTTAGAGTGTACCCTCAGTGAGAGGATAGGAAATATACACAAGATATATATACACAATAGCAAAAATATGCAGTATAGTCTTAGAAAACAGTGCAAACAATGTATAGTTACAATAGGATGCAATGGGGAAACATAGGGATAGGGGCAACACAAACCATATACTCCAGAAGTGGAATGCGAACCACGAATGGACCCCAAACCTATGTGACCTTGTAGAGGGTCGCTGGGACTATTAGAAAATAGTGAAAGTTAGCAAAATAACCCTCCCCAAGACCCTGAAAAGTGAGTGCAAAGTGCACCAAAGTTCCCCTAAGGACAAAATAGTCGTGTTAGAGGGAAAATGCAAGGAAAACACAAATCAGCAATGCAACAACGATGGATTCCTGACTGAGGGTACCTGTGGAACAAGGGGACCAAGTCCAAAAGTCTCAAGCAGCTCGGAGATGGGCAGATGCCCAAGAAATGCCAGCGGTTGGTGCATAGAAGCTCTTACTAGGCTGAAGAACTGTGAATACTGCAGGAACGACAAGGGCTAGAGACTTCCCCTTTGGAGGATGGATCCCCCACGCCTTCGAGAGTCGTGCAGAAGTGTTTTCCTGCCGGATGGACGCCAACAAGCCTTGCTACATGCAAATCGTGCGTTTGGCGTTTTTGGACGCTGCTGGGGCCCAGGAGGGACCAGGAGGTCGCAAATTGGACCTGCAGAGAGAGGGGACGTCGAGCAAGACAAAGAGCCCTCACTGAAGCAGGTAGCACCCGGAGAAGTGCCAGAAACAGGCACTACGAGGATGTGTGAAACGGTGCTCGCCGAAGTTGCACAAAGGAGTCCCACGTCGCCGGAGACCAACTTAGAAAGTCGTGCAATGCAGGTTAGAGTGCCGTGGACCCAGGCTTGGCTGTGCATGAAGGATTTCCGCCGGAAGTGCACAGGGGCCGGAGTAGCTTGCAAAGTCGCGGTTCCCAGCAATGCAGCCCAGCGAGGTGAGGCAAGGACTTACCTCCACCAAACTTGGGCTGAAGAGTCACTGGACTGTGTGGGTCACTTGGACGGTGTCGCTGGATTCGAGGGACCTCGCTCGTCGTGCTGAGAGGAGACCCAAGGGACCGGTAATGCAGCTTTTTGGTGCCTGCGGTTGCAGGGGGAAGATTCCGTCGACCCACGGGAGATTTCTTCGGAGCTTCTGGTGCAGAGAGGAGGCAGACTACCCCCACAGCATGCACAAGCAGGAAAACAGTCGAGAAGGCGGCAGGATCAGCGTTACAGAGTTGCAGTAGTCGTCTTTGCTACTATGTTGCAGGTTTGCAGGCTTCCAGCGCGGTCAGCGGTCGATTCCTTATCAGAAGGTGAAGAGGGAGATGCAGAGGAACTCGGCTGAGCTCATGCATTCGTTATCTAAAGTTTCCCCAGAGACAGAGACCCTAAATAGCCAGAAAAGAGGGTTTGGCTACCTAGGAGAGAGGAAAGGCTACTAACACCTGAAGGAGCCTATCAGCAGGAGTCTCTGACGTCACCTGGTGGCACTGGCCACTCAGAGCAGTCCAGTGTGCCAGCAGCACCTCTGTTTCCAAGATGGCAGAGGTCTGGAGCACACTGGAGGAGCTCTGGACACCTCCCAGGGGAGGTGCAGGTCAGGGGAGTGGTCACTCCCCTTTCCTTTGTCCAGTTTCGCACCAGAGCAGGGGCTAAGGGGTCCCTGAACCGGTGTAGACTGGCTTATGCAGAATTGGGCACATCTGTGCCCAACAAAGCATTTCCAGAGGCTGGGGGAGGCTACTCCTCCCCTGCCTTCACACCATTTTCCAAAGGGAGAGGGTGTCACACCCTCTCTCAGAGGAAGTTCTTTGTTCTGCCATCCTGGGCCAGGCCTGGCTGGACCCCAGGAGGGCAGCTGCCTGTCTGAGGGGTTGGCAGCAGCAGCAGCTGCAGTGAAACCCCAGGAAGGGCAGTCTGGCAGTACCAGGGTCTGTGCTACAGACCACTGGGATCATGGAATTGTACCAACAATGCCAGGATGGCATAGAGGGGGCAATTCCATGATCATAGACATGTTACATGGCCATATTCGGAGTTACCATGGTGAAGCTACATATAGGTAGTGACCTATATGTAGTGCACGCGTGTAATGGTGTCCCCGCACTCACAAAGTTCAGTGAATTGGCTCTGAACAATGTGGGGGCACCTTGGCTAGTGCCAGGGTGCCCTCACACTAAGTAACTTTGCACCTAACCTTTACCAGGTAAAGGTTAGACATATAGGTGACTTATAAGTTACTTAAGTGCAGTGTAAAATGGCTGTGAAATAACGTGGACGTTATTTCACTCAGGCTGCAGTGGCAGGCCTGTGTAAGAATTGTCAGAGCTCCCTATGGGTGGCAAAAGAAATGCTGCAGCCCATAGGGATCTCCTGGAACCCCAATACCCTGGGTACCTCAGTACCATATACTAGGGAATTATAAGGGTGTTCCAGTAAGCCAATGTAAATTGGTAAAATTGGTCACTAGCCTGTTAGTGACAATTTGAAAGTAATGAGAGAGCATAACCACTGAGGTTCTGGTTAGCAGAGCCTCAGTGAGACAGTTAGGCACCACACAGGGAACATATACATGCACACCTATGAGCACTGGGGCCCTGTGTGACAGGGTCCCAGTGACACATACATATAGGCCACAAACCTATGAGCACTGGGGTCCTGACCAGCAGGATCCCAGTGACACATAACAAACATACTGAAAACATAGTGTTTTCACTATGAGCACTGAGGCCTGGCTATCAGGATCCCAGTGAGACAGTGAAAACAGTGACAAACACCCTGACATACACTCACAAACAGGCCAAAAGTGGGGGTAACAATGCTAGAAAGAGGCTACCTTCTCACAGTGACTCACATAGAGTTTACTGGGAGGACAGCCTCTTGTACACAGAGGCAAGGGACCTAAAACCCGGAGCAGCCAGGAGATTGGTCATTCCCCTGCAGTACAGAGAGTTCCTCCTAACTCTTGCACATGTCCCTCCTTTGGCTGGGCATTTGGGCCAGATCAAAACATGGGAAAGGCTTGTCCCCCTGTTTCACTGGCCTAGGATGTCAGAGGACACTAAAGATTTTTGCAAGTCTTGTGTGACCTGCCAAGCCAGGGGCAAGACTGGTGGTACTCCAAAGGCTCCCCTTATTCCACTACCTGTGGTTGGGGTGCCCTTTGAAAGGGTTGGGGTTGACATAGTTGGCCCCCTTGACCCTCCTACTGCTTCAGGCAATAGGTTTATCTTGGTGGTTGTGGACCATGCCACAAGATATCCTGAAGCAATTCCTCTAAGGACCACTACAGCTCCTGCAGGGGCAAAGGCCCTCCTGGGAATCTCTTCCAGGGTGGGTTTCCCTAAAGATGTTGTATCAGACAGGGGTAGCAACTTCATGTCTGCCTACTTGAAAGCAATGTGGAAGGAGTGTGGTGTTACCTACAAGTTCACCACTCCTTATCATCCACAGACTAATGGACAGGTAGAGAGGTTTAATAAAACTCTCAAAGGTATGATAATGGGACTCCCTGAAAAACTCAGGAGGAGATGGGATGTTCTGTTACCTTTCCTCCTTTTTGCTTACAGGGAGGTACCTCAGAAAGGAGGGGGTTTCAGCCCCTTTGAACTCCTCTTTGGACACCCTGTAAGAGGTCCACTAACACTTGTGAAGGAGGGTTGGGAACAACCTTTAAAAGCTCCAAAACAGGACATAGTGGACTATGTACTTGGCCTAAGATCCAGAATGGCTGAGTACATTAAAAAGGCCAGTAAAAACCTTCAGGCCAGCCAAGAGCTCCAGAAGCAATGGCATGACCAGAAGGCTGTTCTGATCCAGTACCAACCAGGACAGAAGGTGTGGGTATTGGAGTCTGTGGCCCCAAGAGCACTCCAGGACAAATGGAGTGGTCCCCATCTCATTGTTGAAAAGAAGGGTGAGGTTACCTATCTGGTAGACCTGGGCACTCCTAGGAGTCCCCTTAGGGTGATTAATGTCAACTGCCTAAAACCGTACTATGACAGGGCTGATCTCACCCTGCTCATGGCAACAGATGAGGGACAGGAAGAAGAGAGTGACCCTCTCCCTGATCTCTTTTCCACCACTGAATCTGATGCTTTAGTGGACGGAGTAGAAAGACAACTGCATAAATCTCCTTGGACAGTTTTCTGACCTCTTTTCAATTGTGCCAGGAACAACTTCCTGGTGTGAACACACAATTGATACTGGAGACAGCTTGCTTGTCAAAAGTAAAATCTATAGGCAGCCTGACCATGTCAGGGACTGCATATAAAACAAGAGGTGCAGAAAATGCTTGATCTAGGATTGGTTGAACCTTCTGAAAGCCCATGGGCGAGTCCCGTGGTGCTTGTACCAAAGCGTCACTCAAAAGATGGAAAAAGGGAGATGAGGTTTTGTGTAGACTACAGAGGTCTCAATCAGGTAACAAAAACTGATGCTCACCCTACACCCAGGGCAGATGAACTCATTGATACACTGGCATCTGCCAAGTATCTAAGCACCTTTGATTTGACTGCAGGGTATTGGTAGATCAAATTGGCTGAGGATGCTAAACCTAAAACTGCATTTTCAACTATAGCAGGGCACTACCAATTTACAGTGATGCCCTTTGGTTTGAAAAATGCACCTTCACCAGGTTGGTGAACACAGTCCTGCAAGGGTTGGAGGCTTTTAGTGCAGCATATCTAGATGATATAGCTGTCTTTAGCTCCACCTGGGATGAGCACCTGGTCCACCTTTGGAAACTTTTGGAGGCCCTGCAAAAGGCAGGCCTCACTATCAAGGCCTCAAAGTGCAAGATAGGGCAGGGAAAGGTGGTTTATCTCAGACACCTGGTAGGTGGAGAACAGATTGCACCACTGCAGGGGAAAATCAAAACAGTTATGGATTGGGATCCCCCTACAACTCAGACCCAGGTGAGAGCCTTCTTAGGCCTCAAAGGGTATTACAGGAGATTCATTCAAAACTATGGCTCCATAGCAGCCCCTCTTAATGATCTCACTAGTAAGAAGATGCCTAAAAAGGTATTATGGACAGCTAGCTGTCAGAAAGCTTTTGAGGAGCTCAAACAGGCCATGTGCTCTGCACCTGTCCTAAAAAGCCCATGTTACTCCAAGAAATACATTGTTCAAACTGATGCATCTGAATTAGGGGTAGGGGCAGTCTTATTACAACTGAATTTTGAGGGCCAGGATCAACCAGTTGCTTTTAGCAGTAGAAGGTTGACCCCTAGAGAAAAATGTTGGTCTGCCATAGAGAGGGAGGCCTTTGCTGTGGTCTGGGCACTGAAAAAGTTGAGACCATACCTGTTTGGCACCCACTTTAATGTTCAGACAGACTACAAACCTCTACTTTGGATAAAACAAATGAAAGGTGAAAACCCTAAATTGTTGAGGTGGTCCATATCTCTACAGGGAATGGACTATACCGGGGAACATAGACCTGGGAGTACCCACTCCAATGCAGATGGACTCTACAGATATTTCCACTTAGACAAGGAAGACTCATCAGGTCATGGCTAGTCTTATTGTCCTTTGTTTGGGGGGGGGGTGGGGTTGTGTAGGAAAGTACCATCTTGCCTGGCATGTTACCCCCATATTTCACTGTATATATGTTGTTTTAGTCTATGTGTCACTGGGACCCTGCCAGGCAGGGCCCCAGTGCTCATAAGTATGTGCCCTGTATGTGTTCCCTGTGTGATGCCTAACTGTCTCACTGAGGCTCTGCTAACCAGAACCTCAGTGGTTATGCTCTCTCTGCTTTATAAATTTGTCACTAACAGGCTAGTGACTAAATTTACCAATTCACATTGGCATACTGGTACACCCATATAATTCCCTGGTATATGGTACTGAGGTACCCAGGGTATTGGGGTTCCAGGAGATCCTTATGGGCTGCAGCATTTCTTTTGCCACCCATAGGGAGCTCTGACAATTCTTACACAGGCCTGCCACTGCAGCCTGTGTGAAATAACATCCATGTTATTTCACAGCCATTTACCACTGCACTTAAGTAACTTATAAGTCACCTATATGTCTAACCTTCACCTGGTGAAGGTTGGGTGCAAAGTTACTTAGTGTGGTGGCACCCTGGCACTAGCCAAGGTGCCCCAACATCGTTCAGGGCAAATTCCCTGGACTTTGTGAGTGCAAGGACACAATTACATGCGTGCACTATAACTAGGTCACTACCTATGTATAGCGTCACAATGGTAACTCCGAAAATGGCCATGTAACATGTCTAAGATCATGGAATTGTCACCCCAATGCCATTCTGGCACTGGGGGGACAATTCCATGATCCCCCAGGTCTCTAGCACAGTACCCGGATACTGCCAAACTACCTTTCCGGGATCTCCACTGCAGCTGCTGCTGCAGCCAACCCCTCAGACAGGTTTCTGTCCTTCTGGGGTCCAGGCAGCCCTGGCCCAGGAAGGCAGAACAAAGGATTTTCTCTGAGAGAGGGTGTTACACCCTCTCCCTTTGGAAATAGGTGTGAAGGCTGGAGAGGAGTAGACTCCCCCAGCCTCTGGAAATGCTTTGATGGGCACAGATGGTGCCCATCTCTGCATAAGCCACTTTACACCAGTTCAGGGATCCCCTAGCCCTGCTCTGGCGCGACACTGGACAAAGGAAAGGGGAGTGACCACTCCCCTGACCTGCACCTCCCAGGGAAGGTGCCCAGAGCTCCTCCAGTGTGTCCCAGACCTCTGCCATCTTGGATATAGAGGTGCTGGGGGCACACTGGAGTGCTCTGAGTGGCCAGTGCCAGCAGGTGACGTCAGAGGCTCCTTCTGATAGGCTCTTACCTGTCTTGGTAGCCAATCCTCCTTTGTTTGTAGCCAAACCTCCTTTTCTGGCTATTTAGGGTCTCTGCTTTGGGAAATTCTTTAGATAACAAATGCAAGAGCTCACCAGAGTTCCTGTGCATCTCCCTCTTCACCTTCTACCAAAGGATCGACCGCTGACTGCTTAGGACGCCTGCAAAATGGCAACAAAGTAGCAAGACGACTACTAGCAACATTGTAGTGCCTCATCCTGCTGGCTTTCTCGACTGTTTCCAGGTGGTGAATGCTCTGGGGATAGCCTGCCTTCACACTGCACCAGAAGCCCCGAAGAAATCTCCTGTGGGTCGACGGAATCTTCTCTCTGCTAATGCAGGCACCAAAAGACTGCATCACTGGTCCTCTGGGTTCCCTCTCATCCTGACGAGCCTGGTGCCTGGAACTCAGCAACTCTTTCCAAGTGACTTCCACAGTCCAGTGACTCTTCAGTCCAAGTTTGGTGGAGGTAAGTCCTTGCCTCCCCACGCTAGACTGCATTGCTGGGTACCGTGTGATTTGCAGCTTTTTCCAGCTCCTGTGCACTCTTTCAGGATTTCCTTCATGCACAGCCAAGCCTGGGTCCCCAACACTCTACCCTGCAGTGCACAACCATCTGAGTTGTCCTCCGGCGTCGTGGGACTCCCTTTTGTGACTTTGCATGGACTCCGGTTCACTTTCCTTCCAAGTGCCTGTTCAGGTAGTTTTGTGTGTGCTGCCTGCTTCTGTTATTGCTCCTCAAGTTGCTGGGCACCCCCTCTGTCTCCTCCTCCAAGTGGCGACATCCTGGTCCCTCCTGGGCCACAGTACCACCCAAAAACCTCTACTGCAACCCTGGCAGCTAGCAAGGCTTGTTTCCGTCTTTCTGCATGGGAACACCTCTGCAAGCTTCATCACGACGTGGTACATCCATCCTCCAAAGGAGAGGTGTAGAAGGCTGGCCTGGCTTGTAGTGAGTACCAAGGGGTACTTACACTCTGTACCAGGTCCAGTTATCCCTTATTAGTGTAGAAGAGGTGTTTCTAGCAGCTTAGGCTGATAGAAGGTAGCTATAGCAGAGCAGCTTAGGCTGAACTAGGAGACATGCAAAGCTCCTACTATACCACTGGTGTCATATGCACAATATCATAAGAAAACACAATACACAGATATACTAAAAATAAAGGTACTTTATTTTTATGACAATATGCCAAAAGTATCTCAGTGAGTACCCTCAGTATGAGGATGCCAAATATACACAAGATATATGTACACAATACCAAAAATATGCAGTAATAGCAAAAGGAAGTAATGCAAGCAATGTAAAGTTACAGTAGATTGCAATAGGAGCACATAGGTATAGGGTCAACACAAACCATATACTCCAAAAGTGGAATGCGAACCACGAATGGACCCCAAACCTATGTGAGCTTGTAGAGGGTCGCTGGGACTGTAAGAAAACAGTGAGGGTTAGAAAAATAGCCCACCCCAAGACCCTGAAAAGTAGGTGTAAAGTGCACCTCTATTCCCCAGAGAGCACAGAAGTCGTGATAGGGGAATTCTGCAAGGAAGACCAACACCAGCAATGCAACAAAGGTGGATTTCCGGATAAGAGTACCTGTGGAACAAGGGGACCAAGTCCAAGAGTCGCGACAAAGTCGCGATTGGGCAGATGCCCAGGAAATGCCAGCTAAGGATGCAAAGAAGCTGCCACCGGATGGTAGAAGCTGTGGATTCTGCAAGAACGAAGAGGACTAGGAACTTCCCATTTGGAGGATGGATGTCCCACGTCGTGAAGAAGCTTGCAGAGGTATTCCCACGCAGAAAGAACGCAAACAAGCCTTGCTAGCTGCAAGGGTCGCAGTTAGGGTTTTTGGATGCTGCTGTGGCCCTGGAGGGACCAGGATGTCGCCAATTGCGTGAGGAGACAGAGGGGGCACCCAGCAAGATAGGGAGCCCCCACAGAAGCCGGCAGCACCTGCAGAAGTGCCGGAACAGGCACTACGAAGAAGAGTGAACCGGAGCTCACCCGAAGTCACAAAAGAAGATCCCATGATGCCGGAGGACAACTCAGGAGGTTGTGCACTGCAGGTTAGAGTGTCGGGGACCCAGGCTTGGCTGTGCAGAGAGGAAGTCCTGGAAGAGTGCACAGGAGCCTGAGCAGCTGCAAATCATGCGGTACCCAGCAATGCAGTCTAGCGTGGGGAGGCAAGGACCTACCTCCACCAAACTTGGACTGAAGAGTCACTGGACTGTGGGAGTCACTTGGACAGAGTTGCTGAGTCCCAGGGACCACGCTCATTGTGCTGAGAGGGGATCCAGAGGACCGGTGATGCAGTTCTTTTGGTGCCTGCGGTTGCAGGAGGAGGATTCCGTCGTCCCACAGGAGATTTCTTCAGAGCTTCTAGTGCAGAGAGGAGGCAGACTACCCACACAGCATGCACCACCAGGAAAACAGTCGAGAAGACGGCAGGATCAGCGATACAAGGTTGCAGTAGTCATCTTTGCTACTTTGTTGCAGTTTTGCAGGCTTCCTGAGCAGTCAGCGGTCGATTCCATGGCAGAAGGTGAAGCGAGAGATGCAGAGGAACTCTGATGAGCTCTTGCATTCGTTATCTAAAGAATTCCCCAAAGCAGAGACCCTAAATAGCCAGAAAAGGAGGTTTGGATGCCTAGGAAGGAGGATAGGCTAGCAACACAGGTAAGAGCCTATCAGGAGGAGTCTCTGACGTCACCTGCTGGCACTGGCCACTCAGAGCAGTCCAGTGTGCCAGCAGCACCTCTGTTTCCAAGATGGCAGAGGTCTGGAGCACACTGGAGGGGCTCTGGGCACCTCCCCTGGGAGGTGCAGGTCAGGGGAGTGGTCACTCCCCTTTCCTTTGTCCAGTTTCGCGCCAGAGCAGGGCTGGGGGATCCCTGAACCGGTATAGACTGGCTTATGCAGAGATGGGCACCATCTGGGCCCATCAAAGCATTTCCAGAGGCTGGGGGAGGCTACTTCTCCCCAGCCCTGACACCTTTTTCCAAAGGGAGAAGGTGTAACACCCTCTCTCTGAGGAAGTCCTTTGCTCTGCCTTCCTGGGCCAAGCCTGGCTGGACCCCAGGAGGGCAGAAACCTGTCTGAGGGGTTGGCAGCAGCAGCAGCTGCAGTGAAAGCCCGGAAAGGCAGTTTGGCAGTACCCGGGTCTGTGCTAGAGACTCGGGGGATCATGGAATTGTCTCCCCAATGCCAGTATGGCATTGGGGTGTCAATTCCATGATCTTAGACATGTTACATGGTCATGTTCGGAGTTACCATTGTGACGCTATACATAGGTAGTGACCTATGTATAGTGCACGCGTGTAATGGTGTCCCCGCACTCACAAAGTCCGGGGAATTTGCCCTGAACAATGTGGGGGCACCTTGGCTAGTGCCAGGGTGCCCACACACTTGGGGCCAGATGTAGCAAACTTTTGCGAGTCGCAAATGGCCCGAATCGCTATTTGCGACTCCGCAAAATCGGAAATGGGATGTAAAAATCCCATTTCCGACTCGCAATAAGCGATGCGAGCCGTTACCGACTCGAAAAATTTGCGACCCCATTTTGCGACCCGCGAATAGGAAGTCGCAATTTGCGAGTCGCAAACCATATGCAATAGCAACTCGCAAATTGCGACTAGTCGCAAAAAGCCCAGTTTGCATGTCCAATTTACCACTAACTCAGAGCAGGTGGTAACCATTACCAAAGTATAAAAGGAGACCCAGAAGGCATCTGGGTTACTCAAGATGGCGGAGATATACCTGATAGGAGTGAGGAGGAGAGCCCGCGCAGACCAGCAGAGGAGGAGGAGGAGAAGCCAGAGACAGGAGAAGATTTACGGAACAAGGCAGACACTCTTCCAGCAAACTGAGGAGGAAATCTATGATAAATATAGACTTAGCAGCGCAGCTATACTAGATTTAATAGAATTACTCAAACCACAGCTAGAACGCCAGACTGTGCGCGGCTGTGCAATCCCTACGCATGTGCAAGTGCTATGCTCACTGCACCTCTTGGCCTCGGGGAGCTATCAGGGGGTCATTGCTGTGGCAGGTGGGGTATCCCAAAGTGCACTATCAAGGTTCCTCAGGGCATTCCTAGATGCCTTACTCACACACATGTCCCAATACATATACCTACCCAGGAATGAGGCAGAAATTAACAGCACCAAGTTGGACTTTTACCGGATTGCCAACTTTCCCCATGTCATAGGGTGTGTAGATGGGACACATATTCAAATATGCCCCCCTGCAAACCTGGAATATCTGTTCCGCAATAGAAAGTGTACCCACTCACTCAATATTCAGGTTGTTTGTGACGCCCATTATGTCATCACTGACATTGTAGCTAAATTTCCAGGCAATACTCATGACTCCTACATTTTTAGGCACAGTGGGATACACCAACGCCTGGAACGTGGGGAGTTTGGAGACGGATACCTCCTAGGTAGAGCTGCATACACCTTGTAGATATGCACACAGATCAATGTGCACACCAAACAGGACTTTCTAACAGTGTACTTTTTGTGCCCAACAGGTGACAGTGCATATGCACTACGGCCATGGATACTGACTCCGTACTTAACACCCAGCAATGAATGTGAGAGGCGATACAACAGTGCACATAAGAGGACCAGGAACCTGATTGAAAGAACCTTTGGATTGCTGAAAGCACGGTTCAGATGCCTTCACCGAAGTGGAGGTGCCCTCCAGTATACCCCCATATCGGCATTCAAAATAGTTGTCGCATGCGCTATCCTGCACAACATTGCCACCCGACGTGGGCTACCTCTCACCCCTGCAGATCCAGATTCTGAGGATGAAGAGCAAGAGCAACCACATCGCCATCATGGGGATAGGAGCATCGCAAATCAAGGCAGACTGAGACGGGAACACATTGCAACCCAATACTTTGGAAGGTACGTGCCAACTTCTACAATACTCACCAATTGAACAAACACTCCATTTGTTAAGTGGAACAAAAAAATTATTTAATATGTGCAAAAACCAAACTATATACAATGAAAAACTGTTCAGGGACTTCAAAAAGTCCAACTGGCATGGGACACATTGCCATCATGTGCCCCAACATCAGGGACAGTGGTTAGTTCACAGCCTACGGCGGCCTCTGCCAGCCTGGCTGGTACCAGGTTGCTCAGCAGTGCTCTGCCTCGTACTCCCACTCAGTAGCACCCTGGTGTCACCAGCAGAGACACTGCTGACAGTGGAGCCCTCCTCACTGTCTTGTGGGGTGTCCCCTGTACCCCTGGACACCTGCTGTGCCTCCATGAGGTCTATCACATGGGTGATCCGGTCCAGGCCCCTTGCCACATCACCCGCAAAGTGGCCCATTTCAACCTGGAGGCCGACTGTTCTCCTTGACAGCCCAGTAGTGTTCACTGCCAGTCTGCAAATAGAGGAGGCCATCCTGTCCAGCCTTTGGAGCAGGCGGTCCCTGCGCCGCGCAACCTCACTCTGTGTAAGCAGTCCAGCCACCAGTTCACGCATTGACAGGGCTAGGTCACCAGTGTTGTTGCCAATTACCTCCAGTTGTGCATGAACCTGCTGCATGCTGTTTGCATTGTTCCTTTTGAAGCGCTGCAGAACCCCACTAATCCGCCCTAACATTTGATTCTGCAGGCGCTGACCCCATAGCAGTTGTGCCTCCGTCGGTGTGGTGGATGGAAGCCCTGACTCTGGCTGCAGCCCTGCTCTCCTCATTCTGCGTCGCCTGCGCAGCGGTGGAGGCCATGTGATGTGTGATGTGGCACTCCTGGTTGTTGCTGGTGCAGGCTCCGAGACCACTGTTGCAACGGGTGTTGCTATAGAGGGGATGGTGTTGGTGGTGCAGGTGGGAGTGGTGGCTGCTCCTGTTGTCTCCTCATGGGGCTGGCTGACCAGTGGCACCTGGCTGCTGTGGCTGGTGGTGGTGTCTTGTGGGAGACCTGTGGGACATGGGGAAAACACTTTCAGTGTCTACTATCTGTTGCACACTTCCTAATAAACATTTGCCTAATAACTGCCTACTTGACTACATTGCCCATAATGCATCATGCTGGTATCTGCTACTCTGAAATGGAGCTATCTTGGTTGTGCATGCCCCTGTGTACATGGTGGGTGGGGGTATGGCATTGATGGGGGTACAGGCATATCACATGGTACTCACCGGTTGATGTTCTGGGCTCAGAGGTGTCCACTTCTCCAAATCCAGTTACTGACTCCGGCTCCAGGGTCTCCTCCACCCTTTCCTCCAGGGGTGTGGGTGGTGGTATGGAAGATGGTTCCCCTCCTGTGCCTCTCATCTCCCGGAGCCTTTCTGCCACCCTCTCCTTGGTCCGGTAGCGTAGGTCGTACCACCTCTTCTTTATTTCATCCACACTCCTGTGGCTCACCCCCAGGGAGTTTACCTTCTCCTGAATTTCCTGCCAAATACGTTTTTTGGCAGAGTCTGGCACATTGAGGGCTGCCTTCCCAAAAAGCTCATCATGGTGCTGACAGCACTCCTCTGTGAGCACCTCCAGCTCCTTCTCTGCAAACTTCAGCTTTCTCTTTCTGGGAGTGTCAGCCATGGTTGCTATTGCTCTGTTAGCTGTGCTGCAGTTAAAAAGGGTGTGGTCCTCCCTCCTCCCAGGTGTATTTGTAAACTTCCTGGCTGTGATGTCATCATCATGTGCCAGGAAGTGTTTTCCAGAGTGTTCTGGAGTGGTTTCTGGAGTGTTCTGCAGCACCTGCATTCAATTTTCAGCACAGTCGCAATTTGCGACACCCACTCGCAAATTGCGAGTCCGTTTGTTGCGCGGTCGCAAAAAGCGACCTCGCAAACAGCGGACTCGCTATCTGCGGTGCGACTCTGGGTGCGAGTCGCAATTTGTCCCCACAAATTCTACCTGCATTCCAGTTAGCGACACGCAAATTGCGAGTTGCACATGCTCGCAAATTGCGAGTCGCTAATTATTTTGTACCTACATCTGGCCCTTGGTAACTTAGCACCCAACCTTTACCAGGTAAAGGTTAGACATATAGGTGACTTATAAGTTACTTAAGTGCAGTGGTAAATGGGTGTGATTAGACATATAGGTGACTTATAAGTTACTTAAGTGCAGTGGTAAATGGGTGTGAAATAACGTGGACGTTATTTCACTCAGGCTGCAGTGGCAGGCCTGTGTAAGGATTGGCAGAGCTCCCTATGGGTGGCAAAAGAAATGCTGCAGCCCATAGGGATCTCCTGGCACCCCAATACCCTGGGTACCTCAGTACCATATACTAGGGAATTATACAGGTGTTCCAGTATGCCAATGTGAATTGGTGAAATTGGTCACTAGCCTGTTAGTGACAATTTGTAAAGAGAGAGCATAACCACTGAGGTTCTGGTTAGCAGAGCCTCAGTGAGACAGTTAGGCATCACACAGGGAACACATACATATAGGCCACAAACTTATGAGCACTGGGGTCCTGGCTAGCAGGGTCCCAGTGACACATAACAAACATACTGGAAACATAGGGTTTTCACTATGAGCACTGGGTGCTGGCTAGCAGGATCCCAGTGAGACAGTGAAAACACCTGACATATACTCACAAACAGGCCAAAAGTGGGGGTAACAAGGCTAGAAAGAGGCTACTTTCTCACAGGAAGTTCCTAGTCCTCTTCTTTCTTGCAGAACTCCAAGCTTCTTCTATCCGGTGGCAGCTTCCTTGCACCCTCAGCTGGCATTTCCTGGGCTCCTGCCCACTCTCAACATTGTCGCGACTATTGGACTTGGTCCCCTTGTCTTACAGGTACTCAGGTCCGGAAATCCACTGTTGTTGCATTGCTGGTGTTTGTTCCTCCTGCAGAATCCCCCTATCACGACTTCAGTGCTCTCTGGGGATTGTGGGTGCACTTTATACCTACCTTTCAGGGTCTTGGGGTGGGCTATTTCTCTAACCCTCACTGTTTTCTTACAGTCCCAGCGACCCTCTACAAGCTCACATAGGTTTGGAGTCCATTCGTGGTTTGCATTCTATTGTAATTCTACACTGTTTGCATTACTTTTCTTGCTATTACTTACCTAATTTTGGTTTGTGTACATATATCTTGTGTATAAATCTTATCCTCATACTGAGGGTACTCACTGAGATACTTTTGGCATATTGTCATAAAAATAAAGTACCTTTATTTTTAGTAACTCTGTGTATTGTGTTTTCTTATGATATTGTGCATATGACACCAGTGGTAGAGTAGGAGCTTTACATGTCTCCTAGTTCAGCCTAAGCTGCTTTGCCATAGCTACCTTCTATCAGCCTAAGCTGCTAGAAACACCTCTTCTACACTAATAAGGGATAACTGGACCTGGCACAAGGTGTAAGTACCTCTGGTACCCACTACAAGCCAGGCCAGCCTCCTACACCAGTGCCAGCAGGTGACGTCAGAGACCCCTTCTGATAGGTGCTTACTTTTCTCTGTAGCCAATCCTCCTCTGTGGGCTATTTAGGGTCTCTCCTGTGGGTATCTCATCAGATAACGAATGCAAGAGCTCACCAGAGTTCCTCTGCACTTCCCTCTTTGACTTCTGCCAAGGATCGACCGCTGACTGCTCCAGGACGCCTGCAAAACAGTAACAAAGTAGCAAGAAGACTACCAGCAACATTGTAGCGCCTCATCCTGTCGGCTTTCTCAACTGTTTCCTGGTGGTGCATGCTCTGAGGGATGTCTGCCTTCACCCTGCACTGGAAGCCAAGAAGAAATCTCCCGTGGGTCGACTGAATCTTCCCCCTGCTAACGCAGGCACCAGACTTCTGCATCACTGGTCCTCTGGATCCCCTCTCATCCTGACGAGCGTGGTCCCTGGAACACAGGAGCTGGGTCCAAGTGTCCCTGACAGTCCAGTGGCCCTTCTGTCCAATTTTGGTGGAGGTCAGTCATTGCCTCCCCACGCCAGACAGTAATCCTGTGCACTGTGTGAACTTCAGCTGCTTGGGCTTCTGTGCACTCTTGCAAGACTTCCTTCATGCACAGCCTAGCCCAGGTCCCCAGCACTCCGTTCTTCATTGCCCAACTCGCTGAGTTGGACTCCGACTTCGTGGGTCTCCCTTTTGCTGTTCTGAGTCGACCGTCGTGCTCAGATCTTCTGTACGCCTGTTCAGGTGCTTCTGCGGGTGCTGCCTGCTTCTGCATTGCTCTCTGTGTTGCTGAGTGACCCCTCTGTGTCCTCCCCCAAGGAGGTGACCTTCTGGCCCTTCCTGGGCCCTGGCAGCACCCAAAACCTTCAACCACGACTCTTGCAGCTAGCAAGGCTTTTATGTTGTCTTTCTGTGCGGAAACAACTCTGCATCCTCCAGCACGCCGTGGGAAATCTTCTGACCAAAGGAGAAGTTCCTGACACCTTCCGTTGTTGCAGAATCTTTGGCTTCTTCCACCCGGAGGCAACCCTTTTGCACCTTGTGGGCTCCTGCTCCCGCTGGACACTCGCGTGACTCTTGGACGTGGTCCCCTTCCTTTACAGGTCCTCAGGTCCAGGAATCCGTCTTCAGTGCTTTTCAGTCAGTTGTTGTCCTTGCAGAATCCCCCATCTCGACTTTACCTTCTTTCTGGGGTAGTAGGGTAACTTTACTCCTACTTTTCAGGGTCTTGGGGTTGGTATCTTGGACACCCTTAGTGTTTTCTTACACTCCCAGTGACCCTTTACACACTACACTAAGCCTGGGGTCCATTCGTGGTTCGCATTCCACTTTTGGAGTATATGGTTTGTGTTGCCCCTAGGCCTATTTCTCCCTATTGTAGTCTATTGTGTTCTACAGTGTTTGCACTTCTTTTCTAACTGTTTACTTACCTGATTTGGTTTTTGTGTGTATATTTTGTGCATATTACTTACCTCCTAAGGGAGTATGTCCTCTGAGATACTTTTGGCATATTCTCACTAAAATAAAGTACCTTTATTTTTAGTAACTCTGAGTATTGTGTTTTCTTATGATATAGTACTAAGTGATATAAGTGGTATAGTAGGAGCTTTGCATGTCTCCTAGTTCAGCCTAAGCTGCTCTGCTATAGCTACCTCTATCAGCCTAAGCTGCTAGAAACACCTCTATTCTACTAATAAGGGATAACCGGACCTGGCACAGGGTGTAAGTACCTTTGGCACCCACTACAAGCCAGGCCAGCCTCCTACAATTACCGTAGGTGAGACACATGAAGTGAGACTCATCCTCACTGAAATGTCCAAAACTGATTGGGCCAAAGAGCAAAATAATCCAGCTATACTGAATGGGCAGAAACCAATTGCAACAAATATGAAAGAAACTGTAAATATTACAACGCTCTTCGATTTAGAGTTTGGCAGTGGGGATTACTCCATCACAAATGTGAAGGGTATCTTGTCCGCCATATTGTAATTCCATTATAGCCTATGGACATTGTAATATGGTGGGCAGGATATCCACCACGCTTACCTCTGCCAAACTCTAAAACAGGCACAATATTTGTTAAACTAGTTTTATATTACTGGTCCATTGATGTTGGTATGAATATGGTTGTTGTCAAACAATGTAAGTCATTTGAAAGTTTAATCACATACATTTGAAGTCTACACCTATCTTACAAAATCATCAAACATTTATGCAGAGAGTTATTCCCAGGATTTTGACTTAGTACATTGAAGATGTTAAAGATTATAGGTGAATGGTATAGATGTTAAAAATTAAATTAGTAGTAAGTGAATGTATTTATTGCATGTTTTAAGTGATTGAAATGTTTTATATTAGTAATGAATATCAGATGCAAGTTGTCATAATAATATAATGGCCCAGTGTACATTCATGCTTACATAAAAAGTGTACTTTACTGTTTTACATGGCATTTGGGCTAAGTGAAGGCAGACACTCAAGGCATCTTATGTTATAAAGCTACTATTACAAGAGTTTTATTCTTGTTCAAAACCTTTCTACCATAGGCCATGCCTTTGAGAAATTCAAGTCCCCTTATATGTTTTAGTCCCTACTTTGTATAGCCTTCACACTGTATACAACTAATAACAGATAGGTTAGCTACTTAAAAAATCAAGACCCATTTTGTTAGGAAGCACCTAATACAAATAATGTTTGCCTGGTACAGAGATATTCAAAGATAATCATATTCCCTGACAAGCTCTAATAACCAAAGTCTTTTCCCTGCATAGTGTTCTTTGCGGACAGAAAAATCCAACATACATCACTAGTTTCCCAAGTCTTAGCCCTGCACCAAGGTCTTTGCAGACAACCTGGTACTGCAAGAAACAGTTCTTGACAGCCTTTGCGGTACACAAAGTTGTTTGCGGATAGGCCAGTCCCTTACCAACTCCTACTGTGCGCAGCCTTTCCCTTGGATAGAGTTCTTTGCAGACAGGCTAGTCTCACACTGTACCTTACTATGCACAGCTTTCACCCTGCAGAGTTGAACTTGTAGACAGGTGATTCCCACATAACACTAGTACTACATGCAGGTTTTGCCCTGCACAGAGCTGATTCCAAGCAGGCAAGTTTCCCACCAAGCAATAGAACACGTAGGCCCAGATCTTTCATACTTTTACACAGCACAACATAGCAAGGCACCTTGCTGTGTGAAAGGGAAAGGGCAGGCATGCTCCATATTTAACATCATACAGTGCACTCCTGTCTTTTCGGTTGCCTTGTGTCAATGCAGGCACCCTTGGGTCATGGTGTAAGGGTGCCTGTGTTTCAGGTAGTATTGTTTTTCTGGAGAAAGGGAAACCTTCCTGCAGAAAAACTATTCTCAGATGCATTTTCCTCTTTCTGTGTATGGTGCACAATGCAGCACTTGTAGCTGATGAAACAATGAAGAGAGATAAAGATATTTCGACTCGTCACGCCTTACCTGGGAGGTGAAGTATTTTGATGCATTCCTATGTCTACCTCTAATGGTAATTCTGGGACTACGCTAAAATCCATGGGTGGATGCGTGGATACACGGTCAATGTGGTGGGACAGCACCCCAGAACAAGGGACGACATCAGGAAGACGTGAAACGTCCAACGGGGGAAGGTGCGTTCCACAGGAGCAAGACACCAACTTGGTGTACAGAGGACTGACGGTGGACCCCCACTTCCTCCCCTCCACTAACAAGGGAGGAGCAAGTCTTGGCAATCATGCATCCTGAGGGCCTGGCAGAAGTAGCAGGAGAACTGGACTCTGGTAACACAACTTTATACTACTATCACGCCCCTACCTGTATGCCATCACATACCCCCACCCTCACCCTCACTCCCACCACTCCACCGCCTCCCACACCCCCCACCATCACATCTCACTCATCCCAATGCAAAGCCCTACGTGCCATACCAATGCATGGACACCACTCACAGACCTGCATGGACACCTATCACTAAAGCATGCACACTAGAGAGAACTAATCATCCCTCCATACACCAACGCACACAAGTGAAAGCTGCCAGGGCAAATACAAAGAGGGCCACCCACCGATGCACAATATGTCACACACAGAAACAATAACACTGCATTTACATCCCCACAGGTATCCCAGCCAATGTCAGCGGCAAAGAGGTGGCAGCAATATCCAGTCCCCCAACTAAAGAGGCCCACAGTGAGGACAGCAACTCTGGCCACCTGGATCTGGATGACTGCCCATCAGTGACATCTGGACAGTCGGTTACCCAGGCACAGTCCCAGACAACCACAGAGCCTCCCCATCTGGAAACACCACCACAGCACCCACCCAGCGTACCCATACCTCTGTCCCCAGGACACGTCAATCAGCAGTGTGTCCACCACTACAGGGACCCCAGGGCACACCTCATACCCAAGAACCCAAGACAATCAGGGAGCTGGGGCCAGTGGCAGTGAGCACACGGTTCAGCGGACAGGACAACAGGGAAACTGGGAGGACTGCTGTGTGCCAGGGAGAGGACAGGCCCAATGTACCGACTCTCCAGGAGGCACTTGAAGGGATCCTGGGAGCCTACCAACATTCCCAGGATACGCTGTGTCAGATCCTGGACAATGTGCAGGAGAGCAGGCGGCTGCAGGAGGGATAGTACCAAGGGATCAGGGAGGACTTGCAGGCCATCAACACCACCCTGGTCTCCATAGCAGGGGTGCTGGCAGACATGGCCAACATTATGAGGGAGGCAGTCTCACAACAGCGGACCCCTGCCACTAGCCAGACATCCAAACTGCCTTCCACCTCCGCTGCCGCTAGTGAACAGGAGGCCACGCCACTGGACCAACAGGCCACCAGCACCCCTCCTCCTGCAGAAGGTGAACCAAAATGCAAACGTTCCTTGCGATTCAGGCAGAAGCCAGGGACTATTGCCAAGACCCTCGCCAGGAAATGAGACTCTCCTGATTGTCACCCTTGTGTCCCACTCTGTCACCCTGTCCACCTTGAACTGCCATTATTCCCCTTCCTATGTCCCCATGGACAATGCGCCTGTGCACCAAATAGACTGGAACAATACCCTGGACTTTCGTCCATCATCCCCCCATCCCAATCCACTTGCCCCTCTACTTCCTAGCACTTAAATAAACACCATTTGACAAAATACAAGTATGGAGTATGTCAAACTTATTTTAGTATGTATTCGTTTAACCAGGTTCAAACATTGCAATTCAAATGTAGAGTAATGTTCAAATAGGAAAGACCAGTAGTTGGCTGCAGTGATCACACCAGGGGCGATAGTGAGGCACCAACATCTGCAAAATGAGTTGCCAAAGGGTACAGTGAGTGGGCATAGAAGTGGGAAAAAACAGCATGCCCGTGCCAAAGATAATCTAAATAATGACAATGAAATGTGAAGTAACACTGTCTTACCTGTGTGCCATTGGAAGTATTGACATATCACTGCTGTTCTGTTGTCCTCATCCTCATCCTCTGCCTCCTCATCCTCACTGTCCACAGGGTCCACTGCTGCCACACTGCCATCTCCAACCTCCTCCTCCTGCAGAAAAGGTGCATGGTGTCTCAAGGCAAGGTTGTGCAACATGCAGCATGCCACGATTATCTGGCAGACCTTCTTGGGTGAGTAGCACAGGGATCCCCAGTTAGATGGAGGCACCTGAACCTGGCCTTCAGGAGGCCAAAGGTCTGTTCGATTATCCTTCTTGTTCACCCATGTGCCTCATTGTAACGTTCTGCTGCCCTTGTCCTGGCATTCCTCAGTGGAGTCAGTAGCCATGATAGGTTGGGGTAACCTGACTCACCTGCAAATATCGAGGGACAACATTTTGCCACACACTATCCTATATGGCCCACACCATACCCATACACCCACAACTACTGGGTGGGAACCAGGGCTCACCTATTAGCCACACACGGTGCCTCTGTAGTTGGGCCATCACATTTGGGATGCTGCTATTGCTCAGGATAAGGGCATCATGCAC
Source organism: Pleurodeles waltl (assembly GCF_031143425.1). Lineage (NCBI taxonomy): Eukaryota > Metazoa > Chordata > Amphibia > Caudata > Salamandridae > Pleurodeles > Pleurodeles waltl. The sequence continues at coordinate 1,174,928,069 of NC_090439.1, forward strand.
CAACCCAGGATACTTAGCATTGACATGGGAGATGTACTGGTCCACCAAGCATACCATCTCGACATTCATGGATTGGAAACTCTTTGGATTTCTGTACACCTGTTCATTTTGCCGGAGGGAGGGACAAATGAAATATGTGTTCCGTCAATTGCCCCAATTATGTTGGGGATATGTCCCATTGCATAGAAGTCAGCCTTCACTGTGGCCAAATCCTTCACCTGGGGGAATACAATGTAGCTGCACATGTGTTTAATCAGGGCAGACTACACTCCTGTCAGCACTATTGAGAACATTGGCTGTGCCATTCTTGCTACCAAGCCCACTGTCACTTGGAAAGAACCAGTTGCCCAGAAATGGAGCACAGATAGGACTTGCACAAGAGGGGGGGATCCCAGTGGGATGACGGATAGCAGATATCAGGTCAGGCTCCAGTTGGGCACACAAATCTGTGATTGTTGCCCTGTCAATTCTATAGGTGAGGATAATGTGCCTGCCCTCCATTGTTGCCAAGTCCACCAGGGGTCTGTACACAGGGGTATGTCTCCATCTCCCATTCATCCACAGCGGTTGCAGCCTAAGGGACAAAAGAATGAGGAGCAGATCACAAACTGAATATCTGAGCCACAACACTACAAATCATGATGTTAATTTGTAATGGGCAAGTGGTATTTGTACTATATGTCCAATTTTTAACTGTGACGCAGTTATTATCCCGGCCCTGCCCCTCTCCTGAAATTGCGTCCACCTGTCCTGTGTGGAGGGACAGGTGGAAGTGAGGTAATTCCGCTGACGTTGTACGCCGTTGCGGAAGGTGGCCTTGAACCGCTGTGCAACTCCTCATTGGTTAACATTGGGCCCCATGGGGTACAGTGGCCAATGGTGATGTATGCCGGCGGTGACGGTATGCATCACCGTGGACGTGGACGCCATTTTCTATCACTCACTTGCTACCTGACCTTCCATAGGAGAGGACCTACACTGTATGTGCTGCTGTGACCTGAGTCTGGAACCTACCATGGCTCGTGTGACTGAGGAAAGGGCCCTCGGACGAGTTGAAGCTACTGGTGGATGGGGTCCAACCCCAGTATGGACTGCTGTTTGGGCCTCCAGATAAACAGGTGACTACACTGTGAGCATGATGCATGTGGCATTAATGCATGGAGTGGTGTGCTTGAAGGCCTCGTGTAGGGGGAGCGGGTGGATGTCCCCTGGGCACCGTACAGCTTGTGTGCTGAGCCGTGTGTGTAAATGGCAATATAAAGGGGTATGGTGGGCCATAAGTGTAACTGGCAGGATGGTCTGACTGATACCATTTCCTGTGTGTATTCCTCTGCAGGTCAGCGCCCATCAAAAGAAAGGTATATGGCGTGTCATCACCAAGAATGTGCGGTCCCTGGGGGTCTATGGCAGGCAGAGCACCTACTGTCGGATACAGTGGGAGTACCTGAGACACTGGGCACGGAAGATGGTGGAGGCCCAGCTGGGGATGGCCTCCCAATGAGGAAGGTGTGCCCATCTAAACCTGACCCCCCTGAATGGCCCTCATACTGACGGTGGCCTATCTGGAGCTGGATGGGCAACTAAGGGCATCGCAGCAGCCACAAGGGGGTAAATACAGTGTCCATCATTACAACTTACGCATGGTAGGGGGGATCCAGGTGGTGGATGTGTGTCAGTGGGTGCCCCTAGGCCTGGCCTGACATTGCAGAGTAGGTCCCATGTTGGCCTGGGTTCTGAAGTGATAATCCTGCTACCTAGCTCATAGCCATCCACAACTGGTCAGGGCTGTGTGGGTCCCAGGTGTGCTGCATTTGGCAGTATGTGCCCCTCTCCATGTCCTGGTGGCTAGCATTATAACTGTTAGTGCAATGCATAGTGCATAGGGCTGTTCCCTGTGTGTGACGGTGGTGTGTACGCCAACGGTGGTGTTGGTGCAGCCATTGACCCAGTGTATCCTTTGTCTTTCCCCCCTTTTTGTTTTGTCACCCTGTCCTCATGTGCATTAGCATCATCTGGTGGAGGAGCAAAGCCACCGGAAGCTGCATCCCACAGGACCCAGGAGGCAGAGTCCACCAAAGCTTAGGGCACCAGTGGGACGGAGTGCGAGGGGGGTACTACGGCGGAGACTGGAGAGGATAGTTTGGACACAGATACCTCCTCCGAAGGAAGCTCCCTGGTGGTAGCAGACACCTCTGTGACCACCCCAGCTACAGGTACAGCCACCACCCCCTTACCAGCACCGCCCTCCCAGCAGCCCCTCAGCGAGTTGCTGTGCCCGCTCACCCAGGAGGGTGGGCATCTCCTTCGCCCCAGGCACCTAAGGCCCTGCCCCAGTTAGCCCTGCTGCCCAGAGTGAGGAGGCTATTGACCTCCTGAGATCCATCTCTGTTGGGCAGTCAACCATTGTGAATGCCTGGAGGGAATACACACTGGCTTGGTGGCCCAACAGCGATCAATCCAGGCTCTGGCCTCCTCTCTGATGGCAGCAATTGTCCCTGTTTCCACCCTCCCCACTCCAACTTCCTCTTCCCAATCCCATTCCCCTCAACCCCAACCTATCCCAAGCACACAGGCAGATGAGCAGGCACACAAGACAACACACAAGAGTGGCATAGGCAAACACAAGCACCACACTTCATCCCACAGGCACTCACAGAAACACCATCCAGATGCATACATACCAACGTCCACAATTTCACTGTGTCCCCCTCCTCCTTCTCCCCCTCCCAGTTGCATCTACACTCACACCTGCATGCACTACATCCTCATGCTCTACCAGCATCACCCCCACAGCAAGCAGAACACACACCTCACTGGCAGACACCTCTACAACAGCCATGCACCTGTTCCCTGTGTCCTCTCCCACTGTGTCTGTCACACCCCCTCCTAAGGTACACAAGCGCAAGCACTCAGACACTCAACAACCATCCACCTAACAACAGCACCCAGCCCATGCACTTGCACCCAAACAAAGCAGACAGACACCTCCTACAACAACTCCCTCTTCCTCCACTCCAAAACCTTCTCCCTCTTCCAGCCCCTATGTCCCTAAGAAGTTTTTCCTCTCCACCATTGACCTCTTCCTCCCCCCATATCCTTCTCATCTGGCCAAGGTGGCAAAAACGGAGGCAAGCAACACAGCCGCCCATTACACGGGCCCAATAGTCTCCACACCCACAGGGCACCAGGCAGCCTCAAGGAAACGGGGCCTGCCCCAGCTGCTGCCCGGAAGGGCAAGGAGCCATCCCCAGCTGCTGCCAGGAAGGGCAAGGAGCCATCCCCAGCTGCTGCCAGGAAGGGCAAGGAGACAGCACCAGCAGGCAGAAAGGACAAGGGGCCTGGTGCAGGGACTCAGACAGAGCCCCCACCACCAAACATGGTTGTGTAGCCGTCCGAGGCTGCAGGGGATGGGCTGGAGCTTCCCCCTACCACCAGCAGCAGCACCACAACCACTAGTGGGCAGCAGTCCCCGGCTGCAGGGGATGGACTGGAGTCTCCCCCACCCAGCAGCAGCAGCTCCACCACCACCAGTGGGCAGCCGTCTGAGGCTGCAGGGGATGGGCTGGAGCCTACCCAAACCAGCGGCTGCAGCAGTAGCACCACCACCACTGAGCACCGGTGGACGGTATGTAGTCTTGCTTCTATGGGCTGCTGTGCAGCCTGCCCCCTGAAAATCCAGTGGGTATGACACCCAGCTGAGAGACTGTGACCTTGCTATCCCCAGGATCAAGAGCACAGGGCACGATGCCCCCTCCAGAACCAATGGGTAAGACATCCACCAACCCCAACCTCCCCAGAATCAAGAGGACAGGGCAGGATGCCCCCTCCAGAACCAGTGGGTAAGACACCCACCAACCCCAGTCTCCCATGGATCAGAAGCACAGGGCACGATACCCCCTCCAGAACCAGTGGGTAAGACACCCACCAACCCCAGCCTCCCCAGGATCAAGAGCACAGGGCACGATGCCCCCTTCAGAACCAGTGGGCAAGTCACCCACTTGAGAGACTGTGGCCTTGCACTCCCCAGGACCAAGCACAGGGTATGTTGCCCCCTCCAGAGCATGTGGGCAAGTCACCCACTTGAGAGACTGTGGCCTTGCACTCCCCATGACCGAGCACAGGGCATGTTGCCCCCTCTAGAGCAAGTGGGGAAGTCACCCACATGAGAGACCATGGCCTTGCACTCCCCAGGACCAAGCACAGGGCATGTTGCCCCCTCCAGAGCCAGTGGACAAGTCACCCACTTGAGAGACGGTGGCCTTGCACTCCCCAGGACCAAGCACAGGGCATGCTGACTCCTCCAGAACCAGTGGTTTTGTTCCATCTGCCAGCTGAGATGCCCTCCCGTTTCCTGTCCCCCTGAGGTGCCTGCCTATTTTTCAACTTATGCCCCTGTAGTGTTTTCTCCGTGTTGGTACAGGTGACAAGTGGGGCCTTGGACTTTGGCCTGTGGCCCACACACAATACGGACTAGCCAGTGTCCCTTAAACTGTACAAATGTAATACCATTACAATTCATTTTTGTATTTCTACTGTGTTGTTATTATTACACTCACATTTGCACAATCCTGTTGTCCTTGCATTATTCCTCAGGGGTACGGGGTAAATATGTTTTATTACTGCAGCTGATTGTGTGTATGGTGTTGGGAGTAGGGATGTGTGTTGTGCATGTGTGTGTCACTGTCTTTTTCCTCCCTCCCTCCCCTGCGGGCTAGGCAGCTGTACCCACCGTGGCCGTCTTCGCCATCATTGGTGTTCGTGGTGGAGCAGGACATAGAAAATCATTGGGAATATTTGAAGTTCTGGTTCCATGGCGGCATGGTTCTTCCCTCTCTCTCCAAAGGTGAGACCTTTCCCTTCTGTGCAGTGTTTCCATGAGGCTTTTGATGTTGTTGGTACCACCCCAAAAAAGGTGTTGGTTTCCAGGGTCTTAATATGGTGGGCGGAACATTGACTTCCGCCTAGCTGTAGGCGGCTTCCACCATGGTGGCTGTTGTATCCGCCCTGGCGGTCGGTGTGGTAAAGTGGCTGTCTATCTGAGTTCTCACCGCCATGGTCATAATTTGGCTGTAGTTACTGCCAGCCTGTTGGCGGTATTACCGCCACTTTATCACCGACCGCCAGGGTTATAATGAGGGCCTATGTGTGCATATCCTCAATATATCCAGCTCATTCAAAGAAAACACAAGAACAGAACTGTTAGGAATTAGTAGTTATATGTGAGTTAACTATTGGTAAATAACTCTTTTATTTTCAGGGGTATTCAAATGTTGTAGATTAGTTTTGATTACTATTATCTTTAGAAATGTTTTAAATGTGTAAAGTGTTTATTGGTGTATACATTTAACAAAACAATTTATGTGAGTCATCTTTATTATGCAGTTCTTCAAAAATGACAACCAAACAACAGAAGATGACAAAACATAGGACCCAATTTAGAGTTTATCACAAGCGTGTTGAATATTTCATCCGCCGTATTACGATCTCATTATAGCCTATTGAGATCGTAATATAGCGGACGGGATCTCAGTCACCTTTGTGACAGAGTAACCTCTCTGCCAAACTCCCATCAGTCCCATAGACATGAGCATTTTAAACACTCTACTGAAAGTACAACAAAGAAATACACTGAAAAACCAGAAGAGGAGAAATTAAATTGTGAACAGAGTAATCAAACCTTTTTTAAAGAAACTGTACAAGAAAACTGAAGTAGGGTGTGAATGTAATAATGACAAACAAAGAAGACACATTGAAACTAGCCCCAAGTATATAAGAAAAAGTAAAGAACTTGTTTGGGAAGAAACTTGACCATTTCTCTGCAAAGAAAAAGAAATGTGAAGAACATCAGCAGACGTTCTTTCACAATAGAGTAAAATTGCAAAGTTACATCCAACATAGTTGCTTTCAAATTAGATAACACAGCACATAGATATGTCAGTCCAAAACATAAATATGACATAGTTGCTAAAAGGTATTAAAGATGAAGTCATATTACCACTGGAATTCAAGGAGAACATAAAAACTATTCATGTAGACCAAGAAGGTGAGTAATCACTAGTGGTTCCAGTGAATGATGTTCCAAAAAGGGATTACAAAATTGACATGAACGGGTTAGTATTGATAAGGTATATAATCCATCAAATACAGTAAGGAGAGAAAAAACATAACAAGGTCATAGATTTAGAGCAACATGTAAGTTTACTGGGCATACATACAAGTCCAATGATACTGGAAACAAAAGAAATATATGAACATTACTGTATGCATTCCCCTAATCTTTAGAGATGCTATGTATGATGTGTTAGAATTGCATCAAATTAAGCAAGCTAAAAGAATACTTGTGAGCATGTGGAAGAAAACTTTAGAGGCCTGTTGGTTTCCACTTCTGTTTCCTACAGAAGTAGGAGGTCTGTATGATGATCATTAAGAACAGATTCCTTCTTCAGTGTACAAGTCAACAAGACTGTATTCTGAGGAACCATGGTTCAGACAGAATATTCCATATCTTTTTCTTCTATTCTTTGAAAGTGAAATCTCTGTGCTGTCATACACTGGCACCGGATTAGGATTCTTGAACATGACTGTTAGAGATTGTCATTATAAAGTGCATGGAAAAGATTAAATTCTTGTGTGTAACCTCATGAATCTAATGCGGTGTCAATGTGGTAGAAATTAGTACATGCTCCAGTGACATTCTGAGCTAAAGTGTATGTTACATAATTTACGTCACCCTGTCTGGTTTTTAACATTGAACTTTGCTGAATATGTTCAGAACGGCCTACATAACTTTCTCAGGCAAGCTAACTCCATCATTGCAAATATCATTTTTAAATCACCAGGAAATTGTATTCTATGGATCCAGCAAATGCACCTAGGTGCTGTAACCACTATAACCATATATTTAAAAACATGCTTCATCTAAAACTCAATATATCCACTCAGTGAGGTGGTTGACTAATTTTGTAGGGTAGAATATCAAGCTAGAGGTGCTTCATGTATCAACATTATTACAGTGGGTACAATGTGCACCTACATTTGTTCTGATACTGCTGTATTGCCATTCATTAAGAAGTGTGATCTTTTGAAACCTGTGAGCTTATACTGTAAGAGCAGATCTGTAGTTTGGATCAGTTTAGGCCTTGCTTCTATGCAAGACATTTGCTGAACATGAATCTTGCTTCCTCTGATCCAGATAACACTGACATCGTAAAACCAATGAGATGGACACTTATTATTCAAATCATAGGCCCTCATTATGACATTGGCGGTAAATCCCACTTACTGGCATGCTGACTACTGTCAACAATCCGCTGCAGCGGCGGATATCCGTTCACCATATTATGACACACACACATCAATCCGTCACTATTCAGACACACACACACAAGTGCGCCACATCAAAGGTCAGTGATAAACTGGCGGTATCAAAACCCACACCGTTACGCCAACAGAACAACGCCCACCACATTCTGACCCACAAATCAGCACGGCAGACATTCAACCGCGGTAAACCATTGGCGGTACATACCGCCGTGCTCACAATACACACACTCAAACAAAACAACACTACATTGGACAATTCAAACTACACACACCTGACACCCATACACACATCACACCCACACCACTATAAAACACATACCCACATTACCCACAACCCTTTATGACTACAATCCATTGGCACCAGAGTGAGAGACAGCAAGACCACTCACACAACCAGAGCCACATACCACCATCACCTATATAGCACCCACACACCCCACATGACACACCCCAACGCATCACCCTACACACCCTCACTCACCCCACTCACACTACGCCCATGGCACCACAGCGACACCCCAGATTCTCTGAGGAGGAGCTAAGGGTCATGGTGGTGGAAATCATCTGAGTAGAGCCACAGCTGTTTGGTTCACAGGTGCAGAAGATATCCATTCCTAGGAAGATGGAGCTATGGCGGAGGATCATGGACAGGGTCAACGCTGTGGGACAGCACCCAAGAACAAGGGTTGACATCAGGATGAGGTGGAACGATCTACGGGGTGAAGGTGTGGTCCTCTGCAGCAAGACACCAGCTCGCAGTGCAGGGGACTGGCGGTGGTCCCCCACAACTAACAACATGGGAGGAGAAAGTCTTGGCAATCATGCATCCTGAGGGTATGGCAGGAGTAGGAGGACTGGACTCTGGTAAGTTAACTCTATATTACTATCACCACCCTACCTGCATGCCATCACATACCCTCACCCCACCCTCACTCCCATCACACAACCACCTCCCACACACCCCACCAGTGTAAGAGGCAGGCCTGGCTTGTAGTGGGTACCAGAGGTACTTACACCTTGTGCCAGGTCCAGTTATCCCTTATTAGTGTAGAAGAGGTGTTTCTAGCAGCTTAGGCTGATAGAAGGTAGCTATGGCAAAGCAGCTTAGGCTGAACTAGGAGAAATGTAAAGCTCCTACTATACCACTGGTGTCATATGCACAATATCATAAGAAAACACAATACAAAGAGTTACTAAAAATAAAGGTACTTTATTTTTATGACAATATGCCAAAAGTATCTCAGTGAGTACCTTCAGTATGAGGATAAGATATATACACAAGATATATGTAAACAAACCAAAATTAGGTAAGTAATAGCAAGAAAAGTAATGCAAACAGTGTAGAAGTACAATAGATTGCAATAGGAGCACATAGGTATAGGGGCAACACAAACCATATACTCCAAAAGTGGAATGTGAACCACGAATGGACCCCAGACGTATGTGAGCTTGTAGAGGGTCGCTGGGACTGTAAGAAAACAGTGAGGGTTAGAAAAATAGCCCACCCCAAGATCCTGAAATGTAGGTGCAAAGTGCACCTACCCCAGAGAGCACAGATGTCGTGATAGGGGGATTCTGCAGGAAGAACAAACACCATCAATGCAAAAACAGTGGATTTTCAGACCTGAGTACCTGTAAGACAAGGGCACCAAGTCCAATAGTCGCAACAGTGTCGAGAGTGGGCAGGAGCCCAGGAAATGCCAGCTGAGGGTGCAAGGAAGCTGCCACCGGATGGAAGAAGCTTGGAGTTCTGCAAGAAAGAAGAGAGCTAGGGACTTCTCCTTTGGAAGACGGATGTCCCACGTCGCGATGAAGCTTGCAGAAGCCATGCAGAAAGACCGCAAACAAGCCTTGCTAGCTGCAAGGGTTGTGGAAGAGGTTTTTGGGTGCTGCTGTGGCCCAGGAGGGATCATGATATCGCCACTTGGAGGAGGAGACAGAGGGGGTGCCCAGCAACTCGGAGAGCCCTCACAGAATCAGGCAGCACCCGCAGAAGTACCTGAACAGGCACTTGGCTCTTGGAAGATGAGTGAACCAGAGTCAACGCAAAGTCGCAAAAGGGAGTCCCACGACCAGAACCTCAGTGGTTATGCTCTCTCATTTCTTTCCAAATTGTCACTAACAGGCTAGTGACCAATTTCACCAATTTACATTGGCATACTGGAACACCCTTATAATTCCCTAGTATATGGTACTGAGGTACCCAGGGTATTGGGGTTCCAGGAGATCCCTATGGGCTGCAGCATTTCTTGTGCCACCCATAGGGAGCTCTGACAATCCTTACACAGGCCTGCTACTGTAGCCTGAGTGAAATAACGTCGAAATTATTTCACAGCCATTTACCACTGCACTTAAGTAACTTATAAGTCACCTATATGTCTAACCTTTACCTGGTAAAGGTTGGGTGCTAAGTTACTTAGTGTGTGGGCACCCTGGCACTAGCCAAGGTGCTCCCACATTGTTCAGGGCACATTCCCCGGACTTTGTGAGTGCGGGGACACCATTACAAGCGTGCACTTTACATATGTCACGACATATGTATAGCGTCACAATGGTAACTCCGAACATGGCCATGTAACATGTCTAAGATGATGGAATTGTCACCCCAATGCCATTCTGGCATTGGGGAGACAATTCCATGATCCCCCGAGTCTCTAGCACAGACCCGGGTACTGCCAAACTACCTTTCCTGGGGTTTCACTGCTGCTGCTGCCAACCCCTCAGACAGGTTTCTGCCCTCCTGGGGTCCAGCCAGGCTTGGCCCAGGAAGGCAGAGCAAAGGACTTCCTCAGAGAGAGGGTGTTACACCCTCTCCCTTTGGAAAAAGGTGTTAGGGCTGGGGAGGAGTAGCCTCCCCCAGCCTCTGGAAATGCTTTCATGGGCACAGATGGTGCCCATTTCTGCATAAGCCAGTCTACTCCAGTTCAGGGATCCCCCAGCCCTGCTCTGGCGCGAAACTGGACAAAGGAAAGGGGAGTGACCACTCCCCTGACCTGCACTTCCCCTGGGAGGTGCCCAGAGCTCCTCCAGTGTGCTCCAGACCTCTGCCATCTTGGAAACAGAGGTGCTGCTGGCACACTGGATTTCTCTGAGTGGCCAGTGCCAGCAGGTGACGTCAGAGACTCCTTCTGATAGGCTCCTTCAGGTGTTGCTAGCCTATCCTCTCTCCTAAGTAGCCAAACCTCCTTTTCTGGCTATTTAGGGTCTCTGCTTTGGGGAATTCCTTAGATAACGAATGCAAGAGCTCATCAGAGTTCCTCTGCATCTCTCTCTTCACCTTCTGCCAAGGAATCGACTGCTGACCGCGCTGGAAGCCTGCAAAACTGCAACAAAGTAGCAAAGACGACTACTGCGACCTTGTAACGCTGATCCCGCCGCCTTCTCGACTGGTTTCCTGGTGGTGCATGCTGTGGGGGTAGTCTGCCTCCTCTCTACACTAGAAGCTCCGAAGAAATCTCCTGTGGTTCGACGGAATCTTACCCCTGCAACCGCAGGCACCAAAGAACTGCATCACCGGTCCTCTGGGTCTCCTCTCAGCACGACGAGCGAGGTCCCTTGAACTCAGCAACTCTGTCCAAGTGACTCCCACAGTCCAGTGACTCTTCAGTCCAAGTTTGGTGGAGGTAAGTCCTTGCCTCCCCACGCTAGACTGCATTGCTGGGAACCGCGTGTTTTGCAGCTACTATGGCTCCTGTGCCCTCTTCCAGGATTTCCTTTGTGCACAGCCAAGCCTGGGTCCCCGGCACTCTAACCTGCAGTGCACGACCTCCTGAGTTGTCCTTCGGCGTCGTGGGACCCTCTTTTGTGACTTCGGGAGAGCTCTGGTTCACTCCACTTTGTAGTGCCTGTTCCGGCACTTCTGTGGGTGCTGCATGCTTTTGAGTGGGCTCTTTGTCTTGCTGGACGCCCCCTCTGTCTCCTCACGCAATTGGTGACATCCTGGTCCCTCCTGCAAGGCTTATTGGCGGTCTTTCTGCACAGAAACACCTCTGCCCGACTCTTCACGAGGTGGGACATCCATCCTCCAAAGGGGAAGTTTCTAGCCTTTGTCGTTCTTGCAGAATCCACAGCTTCTACCATCCAGTGGCAGCTTCTTTGCACACACAGCTGGCATTTCCTGGGCATCTGCCCACTCCCGACTTGATCGTGACTCTTGGACTTGGTCCCCTTGTTCCACAGGTACTCTCGTAAGGAAATCCATCAAAATCAGTGGCATAACCAAGTCCACGGAAGGCCCCGTGGTGGTGGGGGTGGGGGGGAGTGCGGTATCCAAGCTCTAGGCCACTCCCCCCCCCCCCAGCAGAGTACCCAGGCCTGTGAGCTCCTGGGTGAGTCAGAAGGTAGGCCCCTTCATGTACTTTGCAGGGGGGTCCCTCAAGTTTCGTTACACCACTGTTCAAAATTTGCTCTACAGACGTCCTACTGAACCCTGATTCTTAATATAAGTAAACAGAGACTGAAAGGGGAAGTATAAAGTGTTTAAAAACGTATTTATATAAACTTCTACGGAAGAAGCAGGTCGGGCCTTTGCAGAGCCTTAAAAAGTGAGTAAACGGCTGGTACTTTTCTCTGGGAATGGTGGCAACCCTAACTCCAGCCTGCATTCTTTGCTCGTGGTAGACCAGGGATCGACACGTGTCACTTTCTTTGTCTTGAAGGAGATCAGTAATTAAAGCACCAAGAAGCCATGAAAGTGCATATTAGCTCCCTATTGACTAGTTTCTTGTGCTACCCTTCCAACTCCAGCATGCAGTTTGAACCCCCAAACTTAAAGCCTAGGCTGGATCCCTGTGACTTCAACAATGGCTGACAATTATTCAGTTTCACTTTCCTTTCCAAACTCCTTGAGAAGCCACCACTTGAATTCACCTCTTTTTGACAAAAGCCTGGCTGGTGACGCTTCATGTCTGCTGTGCTGTTTGTACCCACCCTGAACCTTTAGACTCAACCTTTTTATGTGAGAGGGTTCTGCATGAAGGAAGGTTCTAGTAGGTTATAATTATTTTTAAGGCAAACTATCACCCTGGTGGGTATCCTGGCACTGAAGCAGGTGTAATTCTAGCTTGTAGTTGGACTGGGTGTGAGTCTGCTCGAAGAGCTAAGGCTTCAGTTTTGTGCAGAATTCAAGAATTGAGGAACTGTATTTGATATCTAGTGGCATGTCGTTCCAGGCTTTAGGAGCAATCTAGGTTAAGGCCTGACCTCTGGATGTGGGTCTGCATATGTGTGTGATGTGTGTAAGTAGGGGCTTGGCCTAGCTGGGGTGTCCAGATGGTTTGTAAAAAAAGATTCGGCTATTGAGGTAGACTGGGCCTGTCTTTTGTATTGCTTAAAGGTGAATGTGAGGAGTTAGAAATGTGCTTGTTTGTGTATTGGGAGCCAGAGGTGCTCCTTAACATGCATGTGATATGTGTGTAGCGTGGTAGGTTGAGTGTGACTCTGGCCACTGAATTCCGAATGGTTTGAAGTTGTCTGATGAGTTGTTTGATGATTCCAGTTTTTAGGGTATTCTCGTAGTATGGGTGGCTAGTGATGTGGGTATCTGTGATAGTTTTGCCTGTGCTGGTTAGGAGCCATTTGAAGAATTTTCTAAGCATCTTCAGGGAGTGGAAAAAGAGGTCTGTGAAGACGATATGTTGAGTTGGCTGCACATGATGATCCAGAGGTTCCTGGGGCTGGGTATAGGTCAGAGTTCAGCCAGCCACCTGGTGGAATCCGACAGCGATTGGTTCTTCCCAAAGATCACAACTTCTATCTTTTCAGTGTTCATTATGCTGTGTGGTGCCACAGATGAAGAACATGACTTCAGGCTGCGTATGGGAATTGTTAATTACCAGTTGTTTACGGTATATGGCAAACATTTATTTTCACTAATGAGAAAGAAAGAGAGACAGCTGTCAAATGCAGTAAAACACTTATCTATCTGCATAACATTACTAATTGTGTATTTGTTCCAGATGACGGGCATGGGGGCACTTGTAAATATTGGGTCAAGCACTCTCATCGGTTTAGGTCTTTCACTGACTTGGTAGAATATTATCCTAAATTTGTCAAGAATCATTTCAGAACTAATCTGTATTATGAAACTAAGAGAGGTGTTGAAGCAAGGGTGCAATTTGATTTGAAGTGACCAATATAAACAAGCATTGGCAAAGCAAAAAGGTCTCACTTTTGAGACCTCTTGCCTTTCCCAATGGTTTTCGGTGATGCTGTGCCACTTCCCTGATGCTGTGCAGCATGGCTAAAGAGTGAACAAAAACAAAAAAAGCGCACACCCCTGCCTCTTTTTGTAGGCACTTGAAACATTCTTTTGCATGCCTACAAAGTGAGGCAGGCCTTTTGTTCTTATTCTTTTCTGATCTGAGTTGGATCAGTAAATAAAAAAATAATAAAAGTATGAAAACGTTTTTTGTCTTTTTTGGGGGGGGCAGAGATGAGGAAAGCAACATGGAAGGCGGAGATGGGGTAGGAATCTATAGAAGGGGTGAATCAGCATAGGAGCAGAAGCCATTCAGAGGGGGTGGGTGGAGAAGTACGGAGGGAGTGGAAAGCAGCGTGGGTGAGAGAGAGGAATGTGGAGTGCAGGGTGGAGAGAATTAGACACTAGTGAGAGTATCATAGACCTGTTGAGGAAGAGCATGTATGCAAGAAACAACACAGGAAGAGAAGTACACAACAGCGAACACAACACAGAGGAGGCGGGGAGAAGCGTGCGCACAAGAGCAAGAAACACGGAGCGCAGCAGACCGATAAAGTCGACTACATGCGGGAGACGGCTCGAAAACATTGGCACTTGTGTGGAGTGCTAAGTGAAAAGGAAAAGAGTAGTGTTTCAAAAGTGAGCTGCAGAAGGACACAAGTAATGCGTCTATGCTCCAGGGGCGGGACAAACACGATAAGAGGAAGTAAAGCCCACATAAGCTGACGAATGAAAAGCAAGCAAATAAGAGTGGCACGAAAGTCAACCAATGATAAGAGCCCATTGTAAGCAGACAATAGGTCTTTTTTGCCACGTCTACTTATCTTGACAATATAGTGGTACTCCATATTGTGAACTGGATATTTTTACAGGACAGCAATTAGACCCCTTACCCTCCCGTTTATTCAAAATTAAACAAAGAAAGTTTGAACCAAAAAACGCCATTAGACCAGATAAGGTAAGAGCAGCATGCACCTGATCCCCCCAAAGACTCAATTGCACAATGTCTGTTTCACCCTGTGTGAGAAAGTAGCCTCTTTCTAGCCTTGTGTACCCCCACTTTTGGCCTGTTTGTGAGTATATGTCAGGGTGTTTTCACTGTCTCACTGGGATCCTGCTAGCCAGGACCCAGTGCTCATAAGTTTGTGGCTTATATGTATTCCCTGTGTGATGCCTAACTGTCTCACTGAGGCTCTGATAACCAGAACCTCAGTGGTTATGCTCTCTCTGCTTTCCAAATTTGTCACTAACAGGCTAGTGACTAAATTCACCAATTCACATTGGCTTACTGGAACACCCTTATAATTCCCTAGTATATGGTACTGAGGTACCCAGGGTATTGGGGTTCCAGGAGATCCCTATGGGCAGCAGCATTTCTTTTGCCACCCATAGGGAGCTCTGACAATTCTTACACAGGCCTGCCAGTGCAGCCTTCCGTGAAATAACATCCAGGTTATTTCACAGCCATTTACCACTGCACTTAAGTAACTTATAAGTCACCTATATGTCTAACCTTCACCTGGTGAAGGTTGGGTGCAAAGTTACTTAGTGTGTGGGCACCCTGGCACTAGCCAAGGTGCCCCCACATCGTTCAGGGCAAATTCCCCGGACTTTGTGAGTGCAGGGACACCATTACACGCGTACACTATACATAGGTCACTACCTATGTATAGCGTCACAATGATAACTCCGAACATGCCCATTTAACATGTCTAAGATCATGGTATTGGGTGGACAATTCCATGATCCCCTGGGTCTCTAGCACAGTGCCCGGGTACTGCCAAACTGCCTTTCCGGGGTCTCCACTGAAGCTGCTGCTGCTGCCAACCCCTCAGACAGGTTTCTGCCCTCCTGGGGTCCAGGCAGCCCTGGCCCAGGAAGGCAGAACAAAGGACTTCCTCTGAGAGAGGGTGTAACACCCTCTCCCTTTGGAAATAGGTGTGAGGGCTGGGGAGGAGTAGCCTCCCCCAGCCTCTGGAAATGCTTTGATGGGCACAGATGGTGCCCATCTCTGCATAAGCCGGTCTACACCGGTTCAGGGATCCCCCAGCCCTGCTCTGGCACGAAACTGGACAAAGGAAAGGGGAGTGACCACTCCCCTGACCTGCACCTCCCAGGGGAGGTGCCCAGAGCTCCTCCAGTGTGTCCCAGACCTCTGCCATCTTGGAAACAGAGGTGTCTGTGGCACACTGGACTGCTCTGAGTGGCCAGTGCCAGCAGGTGACGTCAGAGGCTCCTTCTGATAGGCTCTTACCTCTCTTGGTAGCCAATCCTCCTTCCTAGGTAGCCAAACCTCCTTTTCTGGCTATTTAGGGTCTCTGCTTTGGGGATCTCACCAGATAACAAATGCAATAGCTCATCAGAGTTCCTCTGCATCTCCCCCTTCACCTTCTGCCAAAGGATCGACCGCTCAGGACACCTGCAAAACCGCAACAAAGTAGCAAAACGACTACTAGCAACCTTGTATCGCCTCATCCTGCTGGCTTTCTCGACTGTTTCTAGGTGGTGCATGCTCTGGGGGTAGCCTGCCTCCTCCCTGCACCAGAGGCTCTGACGAAATCTCCCGTGGGTCGACGGAATCTTCCCCCTGCTAACGCAGGCACCAAAATACTGCATCACTGGTGCTCTGGGTCCCCTCTCATCCCGACGAGCGTGGTCCCTGGAACTCAGCAACTCTGTCCAAGTGACTCCCACAGTCCAGTGACTCTTCAGTCCAAGTTTGGTGGAGGTAAGTCCTTGTCTCCCCACGCTAGACTGCATTTCAGGGTACCGCGTGATTTGCAGCTGCTCCGGCTCCTGTGCACCCTTCCAGGATTTCCTTCGTGCACAGCCAAGCCTGGGTCCCCGACACTCCTTCCTGCAGTGCACAACCTTCTGAGTTGTCCTCCGGCGTCATGGGACTCCCTTTTGTGACTTCGCATGGAGTCCAGTTAACTCATCTTCCAAGTGCCTGTTCAGGTACTTCTGCGGGTGCTGCCTGCTTCTGTGAGGGCTCCCTGAGTTGCTGGGCGCCCCCTCCGTCGCCTCCTCCAAGTGGCGATATCCTGGTCCCTCCTGGGCCACTTCAGCACCCAAAAACCTCTACTGCAACCCTTGCAGCTAGCAAGGCTTCTTTGCAGTCTTTCTGCATGGGAATATGTCTGCAAGCTTCATCGCGACGTATGACATCCGTCTTCCAAAGGAGAAGTCCCTAGCTCTCTTCTTTCTTGCAGAACTCCAAGCTTCTTCCATCCGGTGGCAGCTTCCTTGCACCCTCAGCTGGCATTTCCTGGGCTCCTGCCCACTCTCAACACTGTCGCGACTATTGGACTTGGTCCCCTTGTCTTACAGGTACTCAGGTCCAGAAATCCACTGTTGTTGCATTGCTGGTGTTTGTTCTTCCTGCAGAATCCCCCTATTGCGGTCTTTCTGCGTGGGAACACCTCTGCAAGCTTCTTCACGACGTGGAACATCCATCCTCCAAAGGGGAAGTTCCTAGTCCTCTTCGTTCTTGCAGAATCCACAGCTTGTACCATCCGATGGCAGCTTCTTTGCATCCTTAGCTGGCATTTCCTGGGCATCTGCCCAATCGCGACTTTGTCGCAGCTCTTGGACTTGGTCACCTTGTTCCACAGGTACTCTCGTCCGGAAATCCACCTTTGTTGCATTGCTGGTGTTGGTCTTCCTTGCAGAATTCCCCTATCACGACTTCTGTGCTCTGTGGGGAATATAGGTGCACTTTACACCTACTTTTCAGGGTCTTGGGGTGGGCTATTTTTCTAACCCTCACTGTTTTCTTACAGTCCCAGCGACCCTCTACAAGCTCACATAGGTTTGGGGTCCATTTGTGGTTCGCATTCCACTTTTGGAGTATATGGTTTGTGTTGCCTCTATACCTATGTGCTCCTATTGCAATCTACTGTAATTCTACATTGCTTGCATTACATTTCTTTCTATTACCAGCATAATTTTGGTTTGTGAACATATATCTTGTGTATATGTCTTATCCTCATACTGAGGGTACTCAATGATATACTTTTGGCATATTGTCTTAAAAACAAAGTACCTTTATTTTTAGTATATCTGTGTATTGTGTTTTCTTATGATATTGTGCATATAACACCAGTGGTATAGTAGGAGCTTTACATGTCTCCTAGTTCAGTCTAAGCTGCTCTGCTATAACTACCTTCTATCAGCCTAAGCTGCTAGAAACACCTCTTCTACACTAATAAGGGATAACTGGACCTGGCACAAGGTGTAAGTACCTCTGGTACCCACTACAAGCCAGGCCAGCCTCCTACACCCTGTCTTCAACCTCCCACTGTTCCTCAGCTGTTCAGGGAGGCCCAATCCCATAACTAACTCAGCAGCCTTCAAGCAGCCACTTACTGTGACAAGAATACCTTATTCAGTCATCAAACTCCCTCCTCACCCGGTGCATCTGGCTTAGGCATTTGTTCCCCAATAAAACAATGTGGGTATGAAAGCTGACTCGTAATAATAAATCATTTCTGAAACAGTGCACATAACACAAATGTACCTCCATAAGTGCTGTCGCTAAACGCCCAATGGCTTTAAAGTTACCAATCATAGAGGGATGAAAGACTGGCCTGTCCTTTCGGATGCAGTCTGAAGACACAGGACAGATTTTGCCATCCACGCCGGGATCATGCTGGTTCACTGCACGGTTCTGAGGTTGTCGGTGGATGTGCCCTATGAGGGGCAGATTTTCTGGTCCCAGATCATCAGCGCCAAGACGCCCTGTGATAAGAAGTCTACGGGGTCACTTTCTGAAGCCTGCGCCCTTGAGACAGAAGGGTAACTGGCCTTTGCGAAAAGCAAGGAG
The DNA here is from genome assembly GCF_031143425.1 of Pleurodeles waltl. Lineage (NCBI taxonomy): Eukaryota > Metazoa > Chordata > Amphibia > Caudata > Salamandridae > Pleurodeles > Pleurodeles waltl. The sequence continues at coordinate 1,174,946,416 of NC_090439.1, forward strand.
CAGTAGAAACATGTCCCAGCTGTTATCTCCCCATGGCAGGTCTTCCTTCTATTGAAAGAATGAGATTGCCGACCCTGCTGGCTCTTGTTACCTGGCAGAAAGCGTCTCTTGAGGTGGGCGAGCCATCGAATTAACAGGGAGAGCCGGGCGGAGCCGTGGACCTGGCTCGGATCTCACAGCCTGTGCACGAGCCGAGCCCTGAAATAGAAATTCTATATATTTCGTACAACATTATGTAAAATATGATAAATTGTCTACAAAATTCAAAAAAGTGTATTTCTTTAACATGTGGAAACTTTGACATTAACTGGGCACATTAAAGCACTACACAGAGAAGTATTTCATAAAAGTGATAGTTTTGTACAATTAGTAGTTTGAACTCATATTTGAAAGTGCTTTCATACACAACAATGAAGGAAAAAGAGTTTTAGTGAAATTCAGTATTTGCCTAAGAGTACACAGTATAAGCGGGGAAGCTGTGATTCATCCGGGTTTTATGGTTTCACTTCGTACAATCCAGCGAGTAAATGGGTACCTATTTGTCTTTAAGGCGAGGCTTTGCTTTTAAGCACTTTACGTGAACACCAGTCGCTATACAAGGCCACATTCATTCATTATACGCACGGGGAGATGACATGATTTACCCAGAATCACAGGATGTGGAGCTGACCGGAAGAAGTGGACCTGATTTCCACCGCTACAATCCTCAGCTATGGTCTAACGAAACATCCCGGACAGGGAGAGATGAAGACAGGCAGAAGCCACATGAAAGCTCGACCCGTTATGGGCGCTAGGTTCCCGCAGCATCTCGAGCCAGATGTAGGATTAAGGCTCGAGCCCGGCTCCAACTTTCAGTGGCTTGCCCGCCTCTATGCGCATCCATTTCTTTAAACCAGGCGCTGCATAGAACAACGTTCTCTCCTCCTTTCGGCATAGGCAATTGTCCCAAAACATAGCTGCCAAGTTTACCTTGTCAAAGCCTCATGTGTTGCTTCGGTCCAGATTTTTTTCCCTTTAAATTATTGGACTTGTAGTCCTATTATATAATAGAATAAACAAAACTACAAGTCCCAGAATTCAAAGAAAAAAAAAAAACCTCACGCACGGTCCTGAGAAAATTGGCAGGGCTGCACAAAGTATCACAACAAATTCAAGACTCTGCAACAACACACTTCCGCAAGGTGTGGCGTGCTACTGGTCCAAAAATGTATTTTTGAGCCACACAACAGTGTGTGGAGCGCTGTACAAATGGTTAAAAAAGAGAGTCCTCGCTGTCAGCAGCGTTATGCAGGGATCAAACGCATTCTCAGCTAATGGCACTAGAGGGAAGCAAAGACCGACATACATGACGCACAGTGTGGCTGGCTAGCACTGAGGGCCAAAAGAAGCAGGCAGACACAAGTGCACCTGAGTCAGTAAGAGTTTGTAAGCCCTGAGGGCCCAGACGGGCAGACAGACACTAGTACACCTGAGTCAGTCAGAGTATGCTAGCACTGAGGGCCCAGACGGGCAGACAGACACTAGTACACCTGAGTCAGTAGGAGTATGCTAGCACTGAGGGCCCAGAGGGGCAGAAAGACACAAGTACACCTGAGTCAGTCACAGTATGCTAACACTGAGGGCACAGAGAGGCAGACAGACACAAGTACACCTGAGTCAGAGTATGCTAACACTGAGGGCCCAGAGAGGCAAACAGACACTAGTACATCAGAGTCAATAAGAGTATGCTAACACTGAGGGCCCAGAGGGGCAGACAGACACTAGTACACCTGAGTCAGAGTATGTAAGCACTGAGTGCCCAGAGGGGCAGACAGACACTAGTACACCTGAGTCAGTAAGAGTATGCTAGCGCTGAGGGCCCAGAGAGGCAGACAGACACAAGTACACCTGATTCAATAAGAGTATGCTAACACTGAGGGCCCAGAGGGGCAGACAGACACTAGTACACCTGAGTCAGAGTATGTAAGCACTGAGTGCCCAGACGGGCAGACAGACACTAGTACACCTGAGTCAGTAGGAGTATGCTAGCACTGAGGGCCCGGAGGGGCAGACAGACACAAGTACACCTGAGTCAGTCACAGTATGCTAGCACAGAGGGCCCAGAGAGGCAGACAGACACAAGTGCACCTGATTCAATAAGAGTATGCTAACACTGAGGGCCCAGAGGGGCAGACAGACACTAGCACACCTGAAGACACAAGTACACCTGAGTCAGTCAGAGTATGCTAGCACTGAAGACTCAGGCAACACACAGACACTGGCACCCGCGTGCCACCTGCTGGCCAGTCAGCGTATGGTATTGTCTGAGGCATTGGGAAAGCACCCTGCCTGCACAAACAAACATCTACGTCGAAAAATGTGATGGTGTCGTGTTTTATCCTAAAAACACGAACACGTTTATGGGTGTGAATTACACGGGTCAGCTATTCGCGCACTTCAAGAGTGACTCTGTTATCGACCACAGGAGAACTGAAGGTGGGGTTGGCTTCCGGTGGGAACATAGCTCGTAGAAGCAGGCGCGCGAGTCCAGTGAGCTAGATTCTTCAAGCCTGCAGCTCCCCATACTGCACCAATTTCCCTCAGTCCTTTTCTTACCCCTATTCGCCCTCAATGAGCTGAAGCTAATTTATTTGTGCGTCTTGTGTCAGGCCATCCTCTCCCTCATCAGGCTGTAAATTGGCGGGAAGGCGAGGGCCGCTGCTCTGATAATTCTGTCACCCTTTCCCCCTCTGGATATTTCCCGGGATGATGTCCCATCAGTCTGGCCCTCTGCGCAATCCCCCGGATCATTCCCTTGTCTGTCACTCCGCCCCCCCGCCCCCCCCTCCCGGGCTTCGGTTTAACCCTCACGATGCCAGGGGTGCCAGCTCGGGGTGGTTTTTTCGCAGAGCAGCGCCTGGTGCAGTTGCTAAGTTGGTGGCCCAGCCTAGCTCTTCGGAGGTGCCCCATGGGGAGACGCTAACCATGCTTCTGACCCTCTACATTGCAGGGGCGAAGCTTCAGGTGCATTTGTGGTCTGTTAGTAGGGTCGGGGGGGCCCTGACTCGAGTCTGCCATGTCCTTGTCTGATACAAGAAAAAACTGTGCCCTTTGCTAAAAAACAAGAAAGTGAGTGAGAGGTACCACGCCCTCGTCAGCAGCAGACTGGACTACGGCAACGCGCTCTATGCAGGAACCACAGCCAAGCTCCAGAGGAAACTACAACGTGTACAGAACACCTCCGCACGCCTCATCCTCAACATCCCACGCCGCGACCACATCTCAGCCCACCTCAGAGACCTACACTGGCTTCCCGTCACCAAGAGGATCACCTTCAAACTCCTCATCCACGCCCACAAAGCACTCCACAACACGGGCCCTGCCTACGTCAAAGAGTGACTCACCTTCCACACTCCCAACCGACAACTCTGCTCCGCCAACCTTGCCCTCGCCACTGTCCCTCGCATCCATCGAACTACAGCCGGCAGCAGATCCTTTTCTCACCTCGCCACCAAGACCTGAAACACCCTCCACGCCCACCTACGACAGACCCAGGACCTCCTGACATTCAGGAAATGCCTCAAGACCTGGTTATTCGAGTAGTAGCAGTTCCTTCCCACCCCCCCTTTTCAGCGCCTTGAGACCCTAGCGGGTGAGTAGCGCACTTTACAAATGTTTGATTGATTGAATGATTGATTGATTGAGAGACAGAGATGTACACATGGTGAATTAATTTATAATGTGAAATGAGAAAACCTGGAATCAACACGGGCTTGCCTGCTTGTCTGAATTGTGTGATCCCAGGCAAACATTTTATTTCAGAGCCTCCTTTTAATTTATCATCACATAAGAGAGCTCTTTTAAATACTTAAGTTCAGGATGTACGCTGTGCAACCACTTCTTATATTTCTTTTAACCTGGCTGCTATGCACTACAGCTCTTTATGGAGTGCCAGTGCACCTCGAGAGAACACCAGGGCGATATAATGCTTTTTAACGCAGTGATGCGGACAACAGCACTAAAATGGGTTCGTCTAACCCCTGATACGTGGTACATGGCAGGGATGGGAATTAAATCAATAGTGTTCAGTAAACGGGTGCATTTCTCTCCTAACTAATTGCTTTTCTCTCTCTGTCTTTCCCTTCTACTTACCTTTCTCACCCCCTTTACTCTAGCATCTCTAGGTCCCTGTTCCTTCCTTGCACTCCGGTCTCTTCTTTTAATTAGTTTTCTTCACTCTTCTCATTCTTTGTTTACCCTGTCGGTCTGGTTCCCACATCTGTCTCTCCTTCCTCTTCATGCTCTCGTCTGTTTTTGCCTTCTCGCACCTATCTTTCATGGTTTACACCGCTTTCAATCAATCAGCAAATCAATAAATCAATCAATCAATTAATCAATCAGGTGTTATTTGTATAGAGCAGCTTGTTGCCCAGGTGGGTATCCAGGCGCTTGCTGCAGGTGTTTATTCAAAAAGTCAGATTTCAGTCCTTTTTTAAAGTGAGTCCGAGAGGGTCTGGTGAAGCGCTTTCCAGGCCTTGGTGACAAGGTGGGAGAAGGAGCTTCCTCAGGCGCGGTAGCAGTGAATGCGTGGTGTCTTTGCTAGGGCGATGTGTGCCTGTAGGAAAGTACCCTCTTTCTTGGCATGGTTACCCCCTTTTTCTGCCTGATGTCAGTGTGGTTGACTGTGTTCACTGGGATCCAGGCTAACCAGGACCCCGTGATTATGCTCTCTCTCCCAAAACTCTGTATTTCATCCACAATTGTCACATTGGTGCCCCATTATAAGTCCCTAGCGTATGGTACCTATGTCCTCAGGACATTGGGGTTCCAGGGGATCCCTAAGGGCTGCAGCATATATATTTGCAACCCATAGGGAGCCCAAGCATAAGGTTCTGCAGGACTGCCAATGCAGCCTACGTGAAAAAGTGCAAGCACCCTTTCACTGCCACGTTTCACTGCACTTCAATGCAGGACAGTATCCCTGTTCACTGCATCTTTTGCAGCTGCCAAGGGGTTGTTGGCACTTCCTGCAAGGGGTCTTCAGGCATCATGTAGCTCCAGCCCCCAGCACTCCTTCATGCAATGCACAGCTCCCTAAGTGGCTCTCCTGCGGTGTGGGACACCTTTTCGTAGTGCTGCATGGGTTCCTTTTTGCAACTTCTGTGTGCCTGTCCTGTGGGACTCCTGTGAGTGTTGCCTAAGCTTCTGTGGGCTCCCTGCAACACGGAGGGCCTCCTCTGACTCCCCCTCCTGGGTAGAGTTCTTCTGGGCCTTACTGGTCCCCGGCAGCACCACTTCCAGCCAATCGTGAGTTTTGCCTGTGCCAAGGCTTGATGGTGGAATCCAAACACTCAAACCCAACTGCAATCTTCCTTCCAGTGTGGGATATCACCTGCATCCTCCAGGAACTGAACTCCGACTCCAGGGCTGCAGTGCTGACTCTTCTTTCCCACCATCGACCAACCCCTGCAATCCTCAGCTTGGTGAGTAGGGGCTCCTGCCCCCACTGGACTCTGCTGTGTCTTCTGGACTTGGGCCCCTCTTTCCACAGGTCTTCCTCTTCAGGAATCCACCATTGGTTTCTTGCAGTCATCTCTGGGTTGTGCAATTCTCTTTTCTTCTAAGTGGATGTCCTGGGGAAATTCTAGTAATTTATTCCTGCTTCCCTGGTTGCTGGGGGGTGTTGTGGTACTTACCTTTGTGCTTTCCTGGTACCTCCAGCGACCCTCTACACACGCCACGTACTTATGTGGGGGTGACACTCTTGCATTCCATTTGTTTAGTATATGGTTTGTACTCCCCTACAGCCACTATTCTCTATTGGGTTTAACACAATTTGCACGGTTTTCTAACTGTTCTTATACCTATTTCTGACAATTAGTGTACATATCTTGTGAATTACCTACCTTCTAATGTAGTATTGCCTGTATAGTATTTTGGTGTTGTGTTACCATAATAAAGTATCTTTATTTTTGTAACACTGAGTGTATTCTTTCATGTGTGTAATTGCTGTGTGACTACAATGGTATTGCATTAGCTTAGCATGTCTCCTAGATTAAGACTTGGCTTCTCATCCACAGCTACCTCTAGAAAGCCTGGCTTCTAGAAACTGCCTACACTTCCCTGAGAGGGTATACCTGGACCTGGTATAAGGTGTAAGTACGACCACACACCAGGCCAGCTTTCTACAGTGCCGAGCGGAGGTTTCTGGTCGGTTGGTGGAGGCGAAGGGGGTCCTTGGTTATGAAGGGCTTTGTAGGCATGGGTCAGGTGCTTAAAGTGACATCATTTCTGGATCAGGAGCTAATGGAGGTCCTTCAGGTGGAGGGTCATGAAGGTTCTTTTGAGCTGGTTGAGGATCAGTCTGACAACTGTGTTTTGGATCATCTAGAGTCTTTTCATCACTTTGGTGGTAATACCTTAGTAGAATGCGCTGCCGTTGTCCAGTTGGCTGATGATGGGGGACTGCGTCACTGTATTCCTCGTGCTGAGCCTCTTAAAGATCTTGCAGAGCATGTGGAACCAGACTGCAGAAATGGAGAGTTTGCTGTCGAGAATGATGCCAAGGTTGCTTGTGGGCATGATCTTTTGGTGTGGGAGTAGGTACAAGCTCTGCTGGCCACTGGAGTCATTCCAGAGGGTTGAGTGTCTGTCAAAGATCAGAAACTCCATCTTGGTGAGGTCTGTTGAGAGCGAGAGGATGAGCTGCGTGTTGTCAGCCTAGGAGATGATGTTGATGTTGTGAGATTTCACAATGTTTATGAGTGGTGTCATGTAGACGTTGAAGAGTGTTGGGCTTAGGGAGGAGTCTTGGGGGACACTGCAGATGGTGTGCTTGACCTGTGAGGTACAAGGGGAAGGTGGACTCTGGGTGGACTCTTGGTGCGTTCTGTCAGGAAGGATGCCATCCATCTGAGCGCATCATCTGTGATCCCATCTGGCATAGTCGGTTGTCTCCTTCCTTCTATCTCCTCCACTGTTCTTCCCTACTCCTCCACTTGAGAAAGTGTCTGCACATTGTATTCCATGCCCAATACAGTAATGCAATGATGGTTCATGCAATGTGAGAATGTTTTTAAAATTTTGTGCGCTACTGCTGTCGCCCCCAAGAGCTGTGTGTTGTGGACTCAGCTACCCAGCCCAAACACCGCACACAGCAACTGAAAGCACCTCCCTTTTCCTGGCCCTCTTTCCTGAGGCCACTAGATCACTAAACTGCAGGCTTTAGCCAACACAGGCCACACAGCTCAGAACTGCTCACTCACAATGATGCTACTGAATTGCAATTGTCACAACTAGGCCACACAAAGTGACAGGCTGGGCGGACTCTCATGTGGTCTTGCATTTGCACTGGCATAATTTCTCGAAAATTTGCAATACTCTTTGGGGAGACCTGCCATCAATGACTCTGTCAGCCTTAACGCTTTGACCGACTGATGGTGTTTCTAGTACAACCCTCATTTTGGTCTACATAGTTGTATCTTTTTTGAGTAAATTGTGTGCTCCTGCTTGGGTTTGAATGATCTAAACTAGGAAACAAGGAATGGCAAAGCCAATAGGTCTGACAATGACAACCAGCCTTTTGGCTCTTTCAGTGTTTTCATTTTGTCATGTTTGCTGCAAAACGTTATAGTTAGGGAACCTGCCAGGTACACATTAATAAAAAATAAAAAAAATTGACTAAAAAAAATATATTTTTGGTCTCTCAAAGCACATATTGCCCTTGTAGTCCCTGACTCTTAAGGGAATTATTTTGGGTGTGGGTGTGCTTTCTTGTGAAAGGGAAGAATGCCTTCACTAACACTGTATTCCTCGTGCTGATGGGGAGCCTCTTGCTATCCTATTAAAGGAGCAGGCCTCACAGCAGTGTAAAATGAATTTAAGAGTTTTATACTACCAGGACATGTAGAACGCACATGTTCATGTCCTGCCTTTTACCTACATAACACCCTGCCCTATGGGCTACCTAGCGCCTACCTTAGGGGTGACGTATATGTAGAAAAAGGGGAGTTTAAGGCTTGGCAAGTACTTTTAAATGCCAAGTCGAAGTGGCAGTGAAACTGCACACACAGGCACTGCAGATGCAGGCCTGAGACATAGTTAGGGGGCTCATTATGTGGGTGGCACAACCAGTGCTGCAGCCCAATAGTATTATTTAATTTACAGGTACTGGGCACATGTAGTGCACTTTACTAGGGACTTATAAGTAAATTGAATAGCCCAAATGGGGATAAACCAATGTTACCATGTTTAAGGGAGAGAGCATATACACTTTAGCACTGATTAGCAGTGATAAAGTGCGCAGAGTCCTAAAACCAGCAAAAACAGTGTCAGAAAGTGGAGGGAAGAAGGCAAAAAGTTTGGGGAGGACCACCCTAAGGCTGCCAGGTCTAACATGTGTACCCTCCAGCTGAAAGTGGAGAGGGCTACCCAACCCCCCTGGGAGCGGAAGAATCTGGAGAGACCATCAGCATTGGTGTGGTCAGTCCCCAGGCAATGCTCCACTGCAAAGTCCATCCCCTGTAGGAAGATGGACCACCTCAAGAGTTTAGGATTTTCACCTCTTATCTGCATGAGCCATTTTAGGGGCCTGTGGTCTGTCTGAACACGGAAGTGAGTCCCAAACAGGTATGGTCTCAGCTTCTTTAGTGCCAAGACCACAGCAAATGCTTTGCTCTCAGTAGCACTCCACCTCTGTTTTTGTGGTAATAGCCTTCTGCTAATAAAGGCAACTGGTTGGTCTAGGCCCTCCTCATTCAGCTGTGCTAGAACCACCCCTGTGCCATGTTCTGAAGCGTCTGTCTGCACAATGAACTCCTTGGAGTAACCAGGAACCCTGAACATGGGTGCCCTTTACTTGGTTTCCTTTACAGTCAAAGGCTTTCTGACAAGCCTCTGTCCAAATCACCAACCTCGGTTGCTTTTTTGAAGTTAGTTCTGCTAAGGGGGCCACCATGGTGCGATAATCCTTAACAAACCTACGGTAGTGCCCAGTGAACCTAAGAAGGGTCTGTAGGAGGCTGGCTTGGCTTGTAGTGGGTACCAAAGGTACTTACACCTTGTGCCAGGTCCTGTTATCCCTTATTAGTAGAATAGAGGTATTTCTAGCAGCTTAGGCTGATAGAAGGTAGCTATGGCAAAGCAACTTAGGCTGAACTAGGAGACATGCAAAGCTCCTACTATACCACTTATATCATATGCACAATATCATAAGAAAACACAATACACAGAGTTAATAAAAATAAAGGTACTTTATTTTTATGACAATATGCCACAAGTATCTCAGTGAGTACCCTCTGTAAGAAGGTAAGTACTATACACAAGTTATATGTACACAAACCAAAATCAGGTAAGTAAGAGTCAGAAAAGTAATGCAAACAGTGTAGAATTACAATAGGTTGCAATAGGCAAGCATAGGTATAGGGGCAACACAAACCATATACTCCAAAAGTGGAATGTGAATCACGATTGGACCCCAGACCTATGTGAGCTTGTAGAGGGTCGCTGGGACTGTAAGAAAACAGTCAGGGTGTCCAAGATACTCACCCCAAGACCCTGAAAAGTAGGAGTAAAGTGCACCTACTACCCCAAAAGAGCACAATAGTCATGATAGGGGGATTCTGCAAGAACAACAAACACCAGCAGTGCACTGACACCGGATTTCTGGACCTGAGGACCTGCAAGGCAAGGGGACCAAGTCCAATAGTTGCGACAGTGTCCAGGGGGGGCAGGAGCCCAGAAAACCCCAGATGAAGGTGCAAGGAAGCTGCCTCCGGATGGAAGAAGCATGAATTTCTGCAAGAACAAAGAGGACTAGGAACTTCTCCTTTGGAAGACAGATGTCACACTTCGGGATGAAGCTTGCAGAGGTGTTCCCACACAGAAATACCGCAAACAAGCCTTGCTAGCTGCAAGGGTCGCAGTAGAGGTTTTTGGGTGCTGCTGAGGATCAGGAAGGACCAGGATGTCGCTTTTCAGAGGAGGAGACAGAGGGGGCACTCAGCAACTCAGAGAGCCCTCAAAGAAGCAGGCAGCACCCACAGAAGTACCCCAACATGCACTTTGGTGAACCAGAGTCCACGCAAAGTTACAAAAGAGGGTCCCACGACGTCGGAGGCCAACTCAGAGGGTAGTGCACCACATGACGGAGTGCTGGGGACCCAGGCTAGGCTGTGCATGAAGGAAATCCTGGAAGAGTGCACAGGAGCCAGAGCAACTGCAAATCACATGGTACACAGCTTTGCAGTCTAGCATGGGGAGGCAAGGACTTACCTCCACCAAACTTGGACTGAAGAGTCACTGGACTGTGGGAGTCACTTGGACAGAGTTGCTGTGTTCCAGGGACCATGCTCGTCAGGATGAGAGGGGACCCAGAGGACCAGTGATGCAGTCTCTTGGTGCCTGCGTTAGCAGGGGGAAGATTCCGTCGACCCACAGGAGATTTCTTCGGAGCTTCTGGTGCAGGGTGTAGGCAGGCTACCCCAGAGCATGCACCACCTGGAAACAGTCGAGAAAGCCGGCAGGATTAGGCACTACAATGTTGCTGGTATTCGTCTTGCTTCTTTGTTGCGGTTTTGCAGGCGTTCTGAAGCAGTCAGCGGTCGATCCTTGGTAGAAGGTGAAGAGGGAGATGCAGAGGAGCTCTTGCATTCGTTTTCTGAAGAATTCCCCAAAGCAGAGACCCTAAATAGCCAGAAAAGAAGGTTTGGCTACCAAGATAGGAGGATTGGCCACCAAGAGAGGTAAGAGCCTATCAGAAGGAGCCTCTGACGTCACCTGCTGGCACTGGCCACTCAGAGCAGTCCAGTGTGCCCCCAAAACCTCTGTTTGCAAGATGGCAGAGGTCTGGGACACACTGGAGGAGTTCTGGGCACCTCCCCTGGGAGGTACTAGTTAGGGGAGTGGTCACTCCCCTTTCCTCTGTCCAGTTTCGCACCAGAGCAGGGCTGGGGATCCCTGAACCGGTGTAGACTGGCTTATGCAGAGATGGGCACCATCTGTGCCCATCAAAGCATTTCCAGAGGCTGGGGGAGGATACTCCTCCCCAGCCCTTCACACCTATTTCCAAAGGGAGAGGGTGTAACACCCTCTCTCAGAGGAAATCCTTTGTTCTGCCTTCCTGGGACTGGGCTGCCTGGACCACAGGAGGGCAGAAACCTGTCTGAGGGGTTGGCAGCAGCAGCAGCTGCAGTGGAGACCCCGTAAAGGCAGTTTGGCAGTACCTGGGTTCTGTGCTAGAGACCCGGGGGATCATGGAATTGTCCCCCCAATAGCAGAATGGTATTGGGGTGACAATTCCATGATCTTAGACATGTTACATGGCCATGTTCAGAGTTACCATTGTGACGCTATACATAGGTAGTGACCTATGTATAGTGCACACGTGTAATGGTGTCCCCGTACTCACAAAGTCCAGGGAATTTGCCCTGAACGATGTGGGGGCACCTTGGCTAGTGACAAGGTGCCCACACACTAAGTAACTTTGCACCCAACCATCACCAGGTGAAGGTTAGACATATAGGTGACTTATAAGTTACTTAAGTGCAGTGGTAAATGGCTGTGAAATAACGTGGACGTTATTTCACGCAGGCTGCAGTGGCAGGCCTGTGTAAGAATTGTCAGAGCTCCCTATGGGTGGCAAAAGAAATTCTGCAGCCCATAGGGATCTCCTGGATGCCCAATACCCTGGGTACCTCAGTACCATATACAAGGGAATTATATGGGTGTACCAGTATGCCAATGTGAATTGGTAAATTTAGTCACTAGCCTGCAGTGACAAATTTGGAAAGCAGAGAGAGCATAACCACTGAGGTTCTGGTTAGCAGAGCCTCAGTGAGACAGTTAGGCACCACACAGGGAACACATACAGGGCACATACTATGAGCACTGGGGCCCTGCCTGGCAGGGTCCCAGTGACACAAGGACTAAAACAACATACATACAGTGCAATATGGGGGTAACATGCCAGGCAAGATGGTACTTACCTACAAAACCCCCCTCAAACAAAAGACAATAAGACTAGCCATGACCTGATGAGTTTTCATTGTCTAAGTGGAAATATCTGGAGAGACCATCTGCATTGGAGTTGGTACTCCCAGGTCTATGTTCCACTGTATAGACCATTCCCCGTAAAGATATGGACCACCTCAACAATTTAGGGTTTTCACCTTTCATTTGTTTTAGCCAAAGTAGAGGTTTGTGGTCTGTATGAACAATAAAGTGAGTGGCAAACAGGTATGGCCTCAACTTTTTCAGTGCCCAGACCACAGCAAAGGCCTCCCTCTCTATGGCAGACCAACGCTTTTCTCTAGGGGTCAACCTTCTGCTGATAAAAGCAACTGGTTGATCCTGGCCCTCAGAATTCAGTTGTGATAAGACTACCCCTACCCCTAATTCAGATGCATCAGTTTTAAGAATGAGTTTCTTGGAGTAACATGGGCTTTTTAGGACAGGTGCAGAGCACATGGCCTGTTTGAGCTCCTCAAAGCTTTCTGACAGCTAGCTGTCCATAACACCATCTTAGGCACTTTCTTACTTGTGAGATCATTAATCGGGCTGCTATGGAGCCATAATTGTTAATGAATCTCCTGTAATACCCTGTGAGGCCTAAAAAGGCTCTCACCTAGGTCTGAGTGGTAGGGGGAACCCAATCCATGATTGCCTGGATTTTCCCCTGTAGTGGTGCAATCTGTTCTCCACCTACCAGGTGCCCCAGATAAACCACTTTTCCCTGCCCTATCTGGCACTTTGAGGCCTTAATAGTGAGGCCTGCCTTTTGCAGGCCCTCCAAAACATTCCAAAGGTGGACCAGGTGCTCATCCCAGTTTGAGCTAAAGACAGCAATATCATCAAGATATGCTGCACTGAAAGCCTCCAACCCTTGTAGGACTGTGTTCACCAACCTCTGAAAAGTGGCAGGTGCATTTTTCAAACCAAAGGGCATCACTGTAAATTGGTAGTGCCCTCCTATAGTTGAAAATGCAGTCTTTGGGTTAGCATCTTCTGCCAACACCCTGCAGTCAAATCAAAAGTGCTAAGATACTTGGCAGATGCCAGTGTATCAATGAGCTCATCTGCACTGGGTATAGGGTGAGCATCAGTTTTTGTTTCCTGATTGAGACCTCTGTAGTCTACAGAAAACCTCATCTTACTCTTCCCATCTTTGGTGTGAGGCTTTGGTACAAGCACCACTGGGCTAGCCCATGGGCTTTCAGAAGGCTCAATCACTCCCAGATCCAGCATTTGCTGCACCTCTTGTTTAATGCAGTCTCTGACATGGTCAGGCTGCCTATAAATTTTAGTTTTGACAGGCAGGATGTCTCCAGTATCAATTGTGTGTTCACACCAGGATGTTGTACCTGGCACAATTGAAAAGAGGTCAGAAAATTGTCCTAGGAGATTGATGCAGTTGTCTTTCTGTTCTGCAGTCAGACAATCTCCTAGCACTACTCCCTCCACTAAGGCATCTGCTTCAGTGGTGGAAAAGAGATCAGAGAGAGGGTCACTCTCTTCTTCCTGACCCTCATCTGTTGCTATGAGCAGGGTGAGATCAGCCCTGTCATAGTAGGGTTTTAGGCGGTTGACATGAATCATTCTAAGGGGACTCCTGACAGTGCCCAGGTCTACCAAATAGGTAACCTCACCCTTCTTCTCAACAATTTGATGGAGTCCACTCAATTTGTCTTGGAGTGCTCTTGGGGCCACAGGCTCCAATACCCACACCTTCTGTCCTGGTTGGTACTGGATCAGAACAGCCTTCAGGCCATGCTAATGCTTTTGCAGCTCCTGGCTGGCCTGAAGGTTTTTACTGGCCTTTTTCATGTACTCAGCCATTCTGGATCTTAGGCCAAGTACATAATCCACTATGTCCTGTTTAGGAGCTTTTAAAGGTTGTTCCCAACCCTCCTTCTCAAGAGTGAGTGGACCTCTTACAGTGTGTCCAAAGAGGAGTTCAAAGGGGCTGAAGCCGACTCCTTTCTGGGGTACCTCCCTGTAAGCAAAAAGGAGGCAAGGTAACAGGACATCCAATCTCCTCCTGAGTTTTTCAGGGAGTACCATTATCATACCTTTGAGAGTTTTATTAAACCTCTTTACCAGTCCATTAGTCTGTGGATGGTAAGGAGTGGTGAACTTGTAGGTAACTGTCAACACCAGGGCAGTGCTCGCACTATTGGCGACTAGAATGCAAAAACCCAGCACTCTCAAAACAACGTAATTTATGCATTGTGCTGATATGTTGTTGTTTAACCTTTTGCATTGCAGAGTTTAATCCTGAAGACTTATTTTTTATGTGTTTACAAATACTGCTCATTTGCAATTCATTGCTGCAGGCTTTTAGAGTGTGTTAGGGTGTGGTCCCTTTGCAGGGCCTTCCAGAGACTTTCCCTGCAGCATGCCTGGGTGTGGTTGTGGGCTGGGCCAAGACTCTATAAAAAGGGAGCCAGCCCAGCTCCAAGTGCTCACTATTCAGAGGTCCAGGTGTAGAGCAGCAGCTTCTTCCTGAGCTCCTATTCCGGCGGCCTATTTGGATCTTCCAGTCTTCTGCCATTCATCCTTCATCGGTGATCATTGTTCCAGGCGGTAAGACGGTGGTTGGACTGTCCCGACACCGTTATCGAGAATTGTTCTATTCTTCGTTTAATTCTTTAATGAGTAACAGATTACTTGCACACTACCATTTCTTGACATTTAAATGGTAGTTTACAAATAGGCAAGACGTGTGATTTGTTTCATAAAGGTTTGACTTTGTTATTCATTGCATGCTACCAGTTCTTGACATTTGCATGGTGTAGGGTACCAAGGGGTACTTACACTCTGTTCCAGGTCCAGTTATCCCTTATTAGTGTAGAAGAGGTGTTTCTAGCAGCTTAGGCTGATAGAAGGTAGCTATAGCAGAGCACCTTAGGCTGAACTAGGAGACATGCAAAGCTCGTACTATACCACTGGTGTCATATGCACAATATCATAAGAAAACACAATACACAGATATACTAAAAATAAAGGTACTTTATTTTTATGACAATATGCCAAAAGTATCTCAGTGAGTACCCTCAGTATGAGGATGCCAAATATACACAAGATATATGTACACAATACCAAAAATATGCAGTAATAGCAAAAGGAAGTAATGCAAGCAGTGTAAAGTTACAATAGATTGCAATAGGAGCACATAGGTATAGGGGCAACATGAACCATATACTCCAAAAGTGGAATGCGAGCCACAAATGGACCCCAAACCTATGTGAGCTTGTAGAGGGTCGCTGGGACTGTAAGAAAACAGTGAGGGTTAGAAAAATAGCCCACCCCAAGACCCTATAAGGTAGGTGTAAAGTGCACTTACAACCCACAGAGAGCACAGAAGTCGTGATAGGGGGTTTCTGCAAGGAAGACCAACACCAGCAATGCAACAACAGTGGATTTCCGGACCTGAGTACCTGTGAAACAAGGGGACCAAGTCCAAGAGTCGCAACAATGTCGAGAGTGGGCAGATGCCCAGGAAATGCCAGCTGAGGGTGCAAAGAAGCTGCCACCGGATGGAAGAAGCTTTGTTTTCTGCAAGAACGAAGAGGACTAGGAACTTCCCCTTTGGAGGATGGATGTCACACGTCGTGAAGAGGCTTGCAGAGGTATTCCCACACAGAAAGACCGCAAACTAGCCTTGCTAGCTGCAAGGGTCGCGGTTAGGGTTTTTGGATGCTGCTGTGGCCCAGGAGGGACCAGGATGTCGCCACTTGGATGAGGAGACAGAGGGGGCGCCCAGCAAGTCAGGGAGCACTCACAGAAGCAGGCAGCACCAGCAAAAGTACCAGAACAGGCTCTTGGAAGAGGAGTGAACCGGAGTCCACCCGAAGTCAGAAAAGGGAGTCCCACGACGCCGGAGGACAACTCAGAAGGTTGTGCACTGCAGGTTAGAGTGTCGGGGACCCAGGCTTGGCTGTGCACGAAGGAAATCCTGGAAGAGTGCACAGGAGCCAGAGCAGCTGCAAATCACGCAGTACCCAGCAATGCAGTCTAGCGTGGGTAGGCAAGGACTTACCTCCACCAAACTTGGACTGGAGAGTCACTGGACTGTGGGAGTCACTTGGACAGAGTTGCTGAGTTCCAGGGACCACGCTTGTGGTGCTGAGAGGGGACCCAGAGGACCAGTGATGCAGTTTTTTGTTGCCTGCGGTTGCAGGGGGAAGATTCCGTCGACCCACGGGAGATTTCTTTAGAGCTCCTGGTGCAAAAAGGAGGAAGGCTACCCCCAGAGCATGCACCACCAGGAAACAGGTGAGAAAGCCGGCAGGATGAAGCGATACAAGGTTGCAGTAGTCGTCTTTGCTACTTTGTTGCGGTTTTGCAGGCGTCCTGAGCAGTCAGCGGTCGATCCTTTGGCAGAAGGTGAAGTGGGAGATGCAGAGGAACTCTGATGAGCTCTTGCATTCGGTATCTGAAGAATTCCCCAAAGCAGAGACTCTAAATAGCCAGAAAAGGAGGTTTGGCTACCTAGGAAGGAGGATAGGCTAGTAACACAGGTAAGAGCCTATCAGAAGGAGTGTCTGACGTCACCTGCTGGCCCTGGCCACTCAGAGCAGTTCAGTGTGCCAGCACACCTCTGAATCCAAGATGGCAGAGGTCTGGGGCATGCTGGAGGAGCTCTGGGCACCTCCCCTGGGAGGTGCAGGTCAGGGGAGTGGTCACTCCCCTTTCCTTTGTCCAGTTTCGCGCCAGAGCAGGGCTGGGGGATCCCTGAACCGGTGTAGACTGGCTTATGCAGAGATGGGCACTGGCTTATGCAGAGTTTCGTCACTGG
Organism: Pleurodeles waltl; assembly: GCF_031143425.1. Taxonomy (NCBI): domain Eukaryota; kingdom Metazoa; phylum Chordata; class Amphibia; order Caudata; family Salamandridae; genus Pleurodeles; species Pleurodeles waltl. The sequence continues at coordinate 1,174,963,190 of NC_090439.1, forward strand.
TCCAGAGACCACCGCCACAGTGGCGGTGGTCTCTGGACTAGTGACGAAACTTGGGCCCTCCTGGGCTATGACTCTGGCGGTGGTCTCTGGACCAGTGACGATACTCGGGCCCTCCTGGGCTATGACTCTGGCGGTGGTCTCTGGACCAGTGACGATACTTGGGCCCTCCTGGGCTATGATTCTGGTGGTGGTCTCTGGACCAGTAACGATACTTGAGCCCTCCTGGGCTATGACTCTGGCGGTGGTCTCTGGACCAGTGACGAAACTTGGGCCCTCCTGGGCTATGACTCTGGCGGTGGTCTCCTGACCAGTAACGACGGTGCTGGCGGTTGTGTCTGGACCGCCGGAAATGATGGCGCACTTCTCTGCCGTGACACTCACAACAGGTTGGGGAGACTTCCTCGGGACCTTCCCCACCTTCTTCGGAGCTACAGATGACTCACCAATCGCCTTGGATCCCATTTCACTTTTTGTCCCACCAGGAGTCTTGACACGGTCCCGTCGTCCACTCTCCAATTTCGGAGCCTTTACAGGGGGTGGGCTGACAGTGCCTTGGCTCTGGGTCCTACTGCCTGCCCTGGTGGATGGGGCACTCGAAAAACCTGGAACACGCACCACTGGTACTGGAGGCTTTTTGGCTGAGGCGCTACGAAGGGACTGATGAATAGGAGGGGGGGGCAAAAAGGTCAATTTGACATAGGGACAGTTTCTGACGGACACTGGGATGGGTAGCTGGAGGGGCTCTGGGAGTGGAGGAAGAGGAGGTGGTTGTAGGTGGTGTCACTTTAGCTGTTTTGGGTGCAGGTGCAGGTACTGGAGGCTGTCGTGAGGTGGATGGATGTTGGGTGAGTGATTGCCGGCGTTTGTGTACTTTGGGAGGGGGCGTCACAGACACACTGGGAGAGGACACAGGGGACGTGTATATGGCAGTGGAGGTGGTGAGTGCAGGTGAGCGGCTTGGGGTGCTGGGTGTCCTGGTGCGAGTCCTAGTGCCTGTAGATGTGGTGCATGCAGGTGTGTGTGTAGACAAGACTGGGAGGGAGGAGGGAGAAGAGGAGGAGGGGGACACAGTGGAGACAGTGGATGTTGCTGTATCTGTATGGGTCTGATGCTTGTGTGAGTGCCTGTGGTGTGTGTGGTGCCTATGTTTGCTTGAGCTACTTGTGTGTGTTGACTTGTGTGCATGCTGGTCTGTAGGTGTGCTTGGGATGGGCTGGGGTACAGGGGATTGGGTCTGGGTGGAGGAAGTTGGAGGGGGGAGGGTGGACACAGGGACAATGGCTGCCATCAGTGCTGAGGCCAGAGATTGCAGGGTTCGGTGAAGGACAGCCTGACCAGAATGAATGCCTTCCAGGAATGCATTACCGTGTTTCAACTCTCGTTCTACACCCTGGATGGCATTCACAATGGTAGAATGCCCAACAGTGAGTGACCTGAGGAGGTCAATGGCCTCCTCACTGAGAGCAGCAGGGGTGACTGGGGCAGGGCCTGAGGTGCCTGGGGCGAAGGTGATGCCCACCCTCCTGGGTGAGCGGGCACGGGGCGAACGCTGAGGGGCTGCTGGGAGGGCGGTGCTGGTAGGGGAGGTGGCGGCTGTACCTGTAGAAGTGGGGCGCACAGATGGTGCCGCCACCACAGGGGAGCTCCCATCGGCGGACGAGTCCGTGTCGCTGTTTGGTGATCCTGTGGCCGACGTGAAGCTCCCCTGGCCCTCCGTCCCACTGGTGAATTTAGAGTCTGTGGTGTGGCCCCCCATGGCCATGTGGGATGCAGCTCCCTCGTGCTCCGGTGCCACTGTACCTCCGCCTGTTGATGCTGATGTACAGAAGGACAGGGAGAGCAGAAAAAGGGGGGAGACAGAAGAAAGAGAGTTTTAGTGCATGGCATACCGCTACCGTTGGCGGACAAGACAAACGCAGCAGCCCCCTGCATTACGCCGTGCTCCTGCCCTCTGCACATGCAATTTCTGGGATATGGCCTACATGGCAATGGTAGAAATCTGGCCACATGGATGGCAAAGGGGCAACTATACATCAATTTGGTATTTTTTTGAGCTGGGGTGGAGTGGCACATGGCCTACATTACAGAGGGGCCTTGCCTACCTGACTCGCCCTGGGCTAGGGACACCCACAGCCCACCACCCCCACCCAGACAGCTCCACTGCACGCAAAGTCCATAGGATGAGGTTGTACTCACCCCCTTGTGTCTGCTGTGATGTCCTTAAGTGCCCATCCAACTCCGGGTAGGCCACCGCCAGGATCCGGAACATCAGGGGGGTCATGGTGCGACGGGCACCCCTCCCACGTTGGGAGGCCATCCCCAGCTGAGCCTCCGCCGTCTTCTTGCTGCAGCGGCGAATGTCCTCCCATCTCTTCCGGCAGTGGGTGCCCCGTCTCTGGTGGGCCCCCAGGGTCCGGACTTCCTTGGCGATGCCACGCCAAATGTCCCTCTTCTAATGGGTGCTGACCTACATGACATGCACAAGGAAAGAGGAACAGTCATTACCTACAGCACCGTTGTAATTGGCCCCCTCCCAACTCTATCCCTGTGGCCCATTCCTCCCCATGCATGACTGTTCTATGTACTCTGCCCCCTTCCCTCATCCACCCAGCCCTCTCCACCCAGGCCTAGCCCATACAACTTGCTCCCTGTGTACTAACCTGTTGGTCTGGAGGACTGTAGAGTAGCGTATACTGAGGGAGGACCCCATCCAGAAGTTTCTCCAACTCCTGTGCAGTGAAGGCAGGGGCCCTTTCCCCAGACGCAGCAGCCATCGTCGCTTCCAGACCGAGGTCACAGCAGCACTAGCAGTGTAGGTCCTCTCCTGTCGAAGGTCAGGTATCTAGTGATTGAAGAGATAGAAAATGGTGGTGACGTCCGCGGCGGTGCGCATCATCACCGCCAGCGCACCTGTTCATTGGCTCCTGGGACCCATAGGGTCCAATGTTAACCAATGCAGCATTGCGCCGCGCTCTACGACCGCCTACCGTGACGGTGTCCAACGCCAGCGCAGTTACCCCACAATCCCATTGTCCCACTTTAGAGGTCAGGCAGCTGCCATTTCAGGGGCCCACATGGCTTCAATTACTACTGCGTCACACATACCGAGGCCTACACTCAAAACTTTTCCCGGATGGGTTAATTGTCTGTTGTAGTCTTGTGTGTGACTGTGGGTACATACCTGGAGGAATGCTGACAGTTTCTTCGCTGTTGTCCTTCTTAGGCACCGTCAGCTGGGACATATTGGAAGATGGCGGAATCCGCCGGTGTACCGACCGCTGGTGGACCTGTTGACAATGGAAGAGCGACATGTCATCGTGACCTACCGGTTTGACCGTGCCACAATCCAGGAACTGTGTACCCAGTTGGAGCCAGACCTGATGTCACCAATCCGCCACCCGACTGGTATCCCCCCTGACGTGCAGGTGCTGTCAGTGCTCCATTTCCTTGCAAGTGGGTCTTTTCAGACAACAGTGGCCATGGCATCAGGGATGTCCCAGCCTATGTTTTCCAACGTCTTGTCCAGAGTGTTGTCTGCCCTGCTGAAACACGTAAGGAGACACATCATTTTCCCTGAGGTGGCGGATTTGCCTACAGTGAAAGGTGACTTCTATGCCCTTGGACATATCCCCAATGTCATAGGTGCCATTGATGGGACCCATGTAGCTCTGGCCCCCCCGCAGGAATGAACAGGTGTACAGGAACAGGAAGAGTTATCATTCAATGAATGTCCAGATGGTCTGTTTGGCAGACCAGTACATCTCGCAGGTAAATGCAATGTTCCCTGGCTCAGTGCATGACGCCTACATCCTGCGGAGTAGCAGCATCCCTGATATGATGGGTGAACTCCAGAGGCACCGTGTATGGCTATTGGGGGACTCTGGTTACCCCAACCTGTCCTGGCTACTGACCCCAGTGAGGAATCCCAGGACGAGGGTAGAGGAACGCTACAATGAGGCCCATGGGCGGACTAGGAGGGTGATTGAACGCACCTTCGGCCTCCTTAAGGCCAGATTCAGGTGCCTCCATATGACAGGTGGGTCCCTATTCTACTCACCGAAGAAGGTGTGCGACATCATCATCGCCTGCTCCATGCTCCATAACTTGGCATTGCGACGCCAGGTGCCTTTTCTGCAGGAGGATGATCCAGATGACGGTGTTGTTGCAGTGGGTGAGCCTATGGAGCCTGTGGACAGTGATGAGGAGGAAGCTGATGAAGATGAAAACGACAACAGGGAGTCAGTCAAACAGCAATATTTTCAGTGAGACACAGGTGAGTACAATTTCATTTTTCACATAATATTACATTTCACACGTCTACCTCTATCCTGTACCTACATTTCACTCCCTATTTGGTAACTGAGTTGTCCCCTTCCATTTTAGTTTCAGTAATGTGGTAACCTACGTGTCAACAGCTTGCACCCTTGAAAGGCTTGTGATGTGTGACATTGGTATGTTGGCCTTCCAATGGGTAACCATTTTTAACACTGTAATTGACAATACGCAGTTCACAATCATTGACTGACTCCAATATTATTATGGTTTCAAGGGTGTTTATTGAAGTGCATAAAAATGTAGGTGGGTTGTGAAATGGGGAGAGTTCATGGTGGAAGAATGTCCATGGCAGAGTCCAGTCTATTAGTCTCACAGGTACATTGTACATCTGGCCATTGGAAGTGGAGCTGGGGCAGTTCCGATTTGGACAGGGTAACAAAGTGGGACAGTGGGGGGACAATCAGGGTGGTCTTATTTCCTGGCGGGGTCCTGGCATCTTGCTCTGTCCTGTTCCTGGATCTCAGGGACCGCTTTTGTGGTGGTTGTCCGTCTGCAGGCGGTGGGGTGCTGGTGTGGTGGTCCTGTGGCGGGGCGTCCTGTCCACTAGTGCCGGCGGAGGTGGTGGGCATTTCATTGTCGTGGCTAGTGTCAGGGGCCCCTTGGAGTGCCACGGTGTCCCTCAAGGTCTTTTGAATGTCCGTCAGCACCCCTACGATGGTGCCCAGGGCGGAGCCGATGGTCCTGAGCTCCTCCCTGAACCCCAAATACTGCTCCTCCTGCAGACGCAGGGTCTCCTGCAACTTGTCCCGGACCGTTGCCATAGTCTCCTGGGAGTGGTGGTATGCTCCCATGATGGAGGAGAGGGCCTCGTTGAGAGTTGGTTCCCTTGGCCTGTCCTCCCTCTGTCGCACAGCAGCCCTCTCAGTTCCCCTACGTTCCTGTGCCTCTGTCCCCTGGACCGTGTGCCCACTACGACTGCCCCCAGGTCCCTGTTGTTGTTGGGGTGGTGGGTTACCCTGGGTGCCCTGTAGTGGTGGACACACCGCTGATTGACCTGTCCTGGGGACGGGGGTATGGGCCCGCTGGGTGGGTGCTGTGCTGGTGTTACCAGAGGGTGGCAGCTCGGTGTTGGGCTGTGGCTGGGCAAGGGGAACCGACTGTCCTGAGGCCCACGATGGTCCGGGCTGGTCATCAAGATCCAGTAGGGCAGAGCTGCTGTCGTCACTGTGGGCCTCTTCTGGGGGTGGAGTGGTGTTGTCTGGACCCTCTGATGTGGTGACGTTCCTTCGGGTTCCTGCTGGGGTATAAGTACATGATTATTGCATGTGTGTGTTTCATGGTGTGCAATGGTTGGGTGTGAGTGAACCCCAGTGCAGGCATTCCTGTGTGGGGGCTTGTGTGGTGATGGTTGGGGGGTGTTGTGGGTCTGTGCAGTGGGCATGCTTTAGTGCTGGGTGTCCATGCTTAGTTGTGTCATGCAGGTCTTGGGGTTGGGATGGGTGGTTGGTGTTATGGGTAGATTAGTGAGGAGTTAGGGTGATAGGGGAGGGTGTGAGGGTGGGGGTGTGTGATGTCATGCAGGTAGGGTGGGGGATATGATAGTGAAGATTTGACTTACCAGTGTCCGTTCCTCCAATGACTCCTCCGAGGCCCTCAGGATGCAAGATGGACAAGACTTGCTCCTCCCATGTTGTTAGTTGTGGGGGAGGAGGTGGGGGTCCACCGCCAGTCCGCTGTACCGCGATGTTGTGCCTGGATACCGTGGAACGCACCTTCCCCCATAGGTCGTTCCACCTCTTCCTGATGTCCTCTCTATTTCTTGGGTGCTGTCCCACAGCGTTGACCCTGTCGACTATTCTTTGCCATAGCTCCATCTTCCTGGCTATGGATGTGTACTGTACCTGTGAGCCAAATAGCTGTGGCTCTACCCTGATGATTTCCTCCACCATGACCCTGAGCTCCTCCTCTGAGAAGCGGGGGTGTCTTTGGCGTGACATGGGGTGGTATGTGTGATGTGTGGGGTGGTGTATGTGTTGATGAGTGTGGTGAGTGTAGTGGTATGTGGTGTTTTGTGCGTGGATGTTGTGTGGGTGATGGTGTAGTGTGCCTCTGTGTGATGGGGTTCTCTCTTCTGTGGTGTCTCTCTCTGGCCTTCGTCTCTAATTTGTGGTCGTAGGGGTTTGTGGGTGATGTGGGTGTGTGTTTTATATTGTATTGGATGGGTGGGTGTGGTGTGTGTATGTGTATCAGGTGTGTGTATTTGGATTTGTCCAATGTGGCGGTGTTTTGGAGCTGTGTGTGTATTTTGAGCGCGGCGGTGTGTACCGCCAATGGAATAACGCGGTTGAAAGACTGCCGCGTGGATTCGTGGGTCGTAATAGCATGGGCGTGTTTCTGTTGGCGTGGAGGTGGAGGATATGTTTCCGCATGTTTATCGCTGACCTTTAGTGTGGCGGTATTGTGTGGGTGTCTGAATTTCGGCGGATTCCGTGATGTGTGTCATAATAGCTGTGGCGGTCTCCCGCCGCCGTGGCGGTGTATTGGCGGTCTTCTGCACGGCGGTAAGCGGCTTTTACCGCCAATGTTGTAATGAGGGCCTATGACTCTAAGCCTTGTCATTCTGAAAACATGGACAACCTAAGAATTAGGCTTAAAATGACTAAGTTTTCAAGATGGCCGGATACCTGTAAGGGAATCAAGATGGATTAAATGAAACTTTCAAATTCAAGTACTTCCCTTTACCTGAGAATCAGGAAAACATTCTGAATAAATGTATCAATCCTTTTTTGAGAATGCATACTAGGACCATGCAATATTGCATCTAGAAACTCCGGCCTTTTGTGTTCTCTTGAAATGTTTCAGCACGAATTGCGCACATTGCAGATTTTCATATATATAGTAAACACCATAAAAGGATTGTGCACCATGAATAACACAATATGGGTTCAGGAAACAAATCACACAACTTGTCAACTCGAATACTCCCAAATAAATGTCTTAGAATAGTGGCATACAATGAACAACATGAATTAAGCTCGAGGAGAGAATCGTGCGTCTTGCCGATTCGAGTGCCACCATGTAAAATGTCAAGAAATGGTACCACGCAATGAATATCAAGGTTAAATCACCTTTTAACGAATAGCGCGTTGTGCCGACTCGTAAGCCACGATGTAGATGCCAAGAAATAACAGCGTGCAATGAACAACAAGGTTAAAGCACCATGAAACGAATCGCGCGTCTTTTGCCGATTCTTAAGCCACCATGTAAATGTCAAGAGATGGTAGCGCGCAATGAATAACAAAGATAAATCATCATGAAACGAATCGTGCGTCTTGCCGATTCGTAAGCCACCATGTAAATGTCAAGAAATGGTAGCGCGCAATGGATACCAAGGTTAAAGCACTATGAAACGAATCACGCGTCTTGCTGATTCTTAAGCTACCATGTAAATGTCAAGAAATGATAGCGTGCAATGAATAACAAAGTTAAATCATCATGAAACGAATTGCGCGTCTTGCCGATTCGTAAGCCACCATATAAATGTCAAGAAATGGTAGCGCGCAATGAATAACAAGATTAAATCAACATGAAACAAATTGCGCGTCTTGCCGATTCGTAAGCCACCATATAAATGTCAAGAAATGGTAGCGCGCAAAGTAATCTGTTAATCATTAAATAATTAAGCCCAAGAATATGAAAGTTCTCGATAACGGCGTCGGGAGGCCAGCCCAACCACCGTCTTACCGCCCAGAGCAAGGATCACCAATGAAGAATGAAGGGCAGAGGCCTGGAAGATCAAATAGGCCACTGGGACAGGAGCTCAGGAAGTAGCTGCTGCTCTGCACCGGGACCTCTGAATAGTGAGCCCTTGGAGCTGGGCTGTCTCCCTATTATAGAGTCTTGGCCCAGCCCACAACAACACCCAGGCATGCTGCAGGGAAAGTCTCTGGAAGGCCCTGGAAAGGGACCACACCCTAACACACTCTGAAAGCCTGCAGCAATACATTGCAAATTACCAGTATTTGTAAACACATTAAAAATAAGTCTTCAGCATTAAACTCTGCATGCAAAAGTTTAAACAACAACATATCAGCACAATGCATAAATTACGTTGAGAGTGCTTGTGAGAAGGTAGCCTCCTTCTAGCCTTGTTACCCCCACTTTTGGCCTGTTTGTGAGTGTATGTCAGGGTGTTTGTCACTGTTTTCACTGTCTCACTGGGATCCTGATAGCCAGGCCTCAGTGCTCATAGTGAAGACACCATGTTTTCAGTATGGTTGTTATGTGTCACTGGGATCCTGCTAGTCAGGACCCCAGTGCTCATAGGTTTGTGGCCTATATGTATGTGTCACTAGGACCCTGTCACACAGGGCCCCAGTGCTCATAGGTGTGCATGTATATGTTCCCTGTGTGGTGCCTAACTGTCTCACTGAGGCTCTGCTAACCAGAACCTCAGTGGTTATGCTCTCTCATTACTTTCAAATTGTCACTAACAGGCTAGTGACCAATTTTACCAATTTACATTGGCTTACTGGAACACCCTTATAATTCCCTAGTATATGGTACTGAAGTACCCAGGGTATTGGGGTTCCAGGAGATCCCTATGGGCTGCAGCATTTCTTTTGCCACCCATAGGGAGCTCTGACAATTCTTACACAGGCCTGCCACTGCAGCCTGAGTGAAATAACGTCCACGTTATTTCACAGCCATTTTACACTGCACTTAAGTAACTTATAAGTCACCTATATGTCTAACCTTTACCTGGTAAAGGTTAGGTGCAAAGTTACTTAGTGTGAGGGCACCCTGGCACTAGCCAAGGTGACCCCACATTGTTCAGAGCCAATTCACTGAACTTTGTGAGTGCGGGACACCATTACACGCGTGCACTACATATAGGTCACTACCTATATGTAGCTTCACCATGGTAACTCCGAATATGGCCATGTAACATGTCTATGATCATGGAATTGCCCCCTCTATGCCATCCTGGCATTGTTGGTACAATTCCATGATCCCAGTGGTCTGTAGCACAGACCCTGGTACTGCCAGACTGCCCTTCCTGGGGTTTCACTGCAGCTGCTGCTGCTGCCAACCCCTCAGACAGGCAGCTGCCCTCCTGGGGTCCAGCCAGGCCTGGCCCAGGATGGCAGAACAAAGAACTTCCTCTGAGAGAGGGTGTGACACCCTCTCCCTTTGGAAAATGGTGTGAAGGCAGGGGAGGAGTAGCCTCCCCCAGCCTCTGGAAATGCTTTGTTGGGCACAGATGTGCCCAATTCTGCATAAGCCAGTCTACACCGGTTCAGGGATCCCTTAGCCCCTGCTCTGGCGCGAAACTGGACAAAGGAAAGGGGAGTGACCACTCCCCTGACCTGCACCTCCCCTGGGAGGTGTCCAGAGCTCCTCCAGTGTGCTCCAGACCTCTGCCATCTTGGAAACAGAGGTGCTGCTGGCACACTGGACTGCTCTGAGTGGCCAGTGCCACCAGGTGACGTCAGAGACTCCTTGTGATAGGCTCCTTCAGGTGTTAGTAGCCTTTCCTCTCTCCTAGGTAGCCAAACCCTCTTTTCTGGCTATTTAGGGTCTCTGTCTCTGGGGAAACTTCAGATAACGAATGCATGAGCTCAGCCGAGTTCCTCTGCATCTCCCTCTTCACCTTCTGATAAGGAATCGACCGCTGACCGCGCTGGAAGCCTGCAAACCTGCAACATAGTAGCAAAGACGACTACTGCAACTCTGTAACGCTGATCCTGCCGCCTTCTCGACTGTTTTCCTGCTTGTGCATGCTGTGGGGGTAGTCTGCCTCCTCTCTGCACCAGAGGCTCCGAAGAAATCTCCCGTGGGTCGACGGAATCTTCCCCCTGCAACCGCAGGCACCAAAAAGCTGCATTACCGGTCCCTTGGGTCTCCTCTCAGCACGACGAGCGAGGTCCCTTAAATCCAGCGACACCGTCCAAGTGACCCCCACAGTCCAGTGACTCTTCAGCCCAAGTTTGGTGGAGGTAAGTCCTTGCCTCACCTCGCTGGGCTGCATTGCTGGGAACCGCGACTTTGCAAGCTACTCAGGCCCCTGTGCACTTCCGGCGGAAATCCTTCGTGCACAGCCAAGCCTGGGTCCACGGCACTCTAACCTGCATTGCACGACTTTCTAAGTTGGTCTCCGGCGACGTGGGACTCCTTTGTGCAACTTCGGCGAGCACTGTTTCACGCATCCTCGTAGTGCCTGTTTCTGGCACTTCTCCGGGTGCCACCTGCTTCAGTGAGGGCTCTTTGTCTTGCTCGACGTCCCCTCTCTCTGCAGGTCCAATTTGCGACCTCCTGGTCCCTCCTGGGCCCCAGCAGCGTCCAAAAACGCCAAAACGCACGATTTGCGTGTAGCAAGGCTTGTTGGCATCCATCCGGCGGGAAAACACTTCTGCACGACTCTCCAAGGCGTGGGGGATCCATCCTCCAAAGGGGAAGTCTCTAGCCCTTGTCGTTCCTGCAGTATTCACAGCTCTTCAGCCTAGTAAGAGCTTCTTTGCACCAACCGCTGGCATTTCTTGGGCATCTGCCCATCTCCGAGCTGCTTGTGACTTTTGGACTTGGTCCCCTTGTTCCACAGGTACCCTCAGTCAGGAATCCATCGTTGTTGCATTGCTGATTTGTGTTTTCCTTGCCTTCTCCCTCTAACACGACTATTTTGTCCTTAGGGGAACTTTGGTGCACTTTGCACTCACTTTTCAGGGTCTTGGGGAGGGTTATTTTTCTAACTCTCACTATTTTCTAATAGTCCCAGCGACCCTCTACAAGGTCACATAGGTTTGGGGTCCATTCGTGGTTCGCATTCCACTTCTGGAGTATATGGTTTGTGTTGCCCCTATCCCTATGTTTCCCCATTGCATCCTATTGTAACTATACATTGTTTGCACTGTTTTCTAAGACTATACTGCATATTTTTGCTATTGTGTATATATATCTTGTGTATATTTCCTATCCTCTCACTGAGGGTACACTCTAAGATACTTTGGCATATTGTCATAAAAATAAAGTACCTTTATTTTTAGTATAACTGTGTATTGTGTTTTCTTATGATATTGTGCATATGACACTAAGTGGTACTGTAGTAGCTTCACACGTCTCCTAGTTCAGCCTAAGCTGCTCTGCTAAGCTACCATTATCTATCAGCCTAAGCTGCTAGACACCCTATACACTAATAAGGGATAACTGGGCCTGGTGCAAGGTGCAAGTACCCCTTGGTACTCACTACAAGCCAGTCCAGCCTCCTACATTGGTTGTGCAGCAGTGGGATAAGTGCTTTGAGACTACTTACCACTCTTGTCATTGTACTTTTCATAAGAGAAAAATATACAAAACAAGGTCAGTGTATATACACATAGCCAAAAAGTTTTGCATTTCCTCTTTTCACTCTTTTCTAAGTGCTGAAAAGTACTTCTAAACTTTCAAAAAGTTCTTAAAAGTTTAAAAAGTTTTTTTCTGTCTTTCCAAAAAGTTCTGAAAACTTTTTTCTCTTTGTCTATCACTTTAACTCTCTCTAAAAATGTCTGGCACAGGCCAAAAAGTTGAACTGTCTAAACTTGCATATGATCACCTTAGCTGGAAAGGAGCAAGGAGTCTCTGCATAGAGAGAGGTTTGAGTTTAGGGAAGAATCCTTCCTTAGAACTGTTAATTAATATGCTTAGAGTACAGGATAAGGCCATAAGTGCCCAATCTGTAGAAAAAGTAGCTAATGGTTCTCAATCTGATCCAGGGACTCCCCCAGGAAAAGGTTCAGGAAAGAAACTTCTCAGCCTGCCCATTACTAGACAGTCTAGCATAGTTGGTACAGAGGTTGAATCACATCATACTGATGATGTGCTCTCACATTATGCTGGTAGCCAAGCTGTTAGGGTGCCCTTGGTAAGGGACAGGTCTCCTTCTGTTCATTCCCATCATACCTCTGTATCTAGAAATGTCCCTCCCACCCACCCTGATGACAGATTGTTAGAAAGGGAGCTCAATAGATTGAGAGTGGAACAAACCAGACTGAAGCTCAAGAAGCAACAGCTGGATTTGGATAGACAGTCTTTAGAAATAGAGAGGGAAAGACAGAAGATGGGTTTAGATACCCATGGTGGCAGCAGCAGTATTCCCCATAGTCATCCTGCAAAAGAGCATGATTCCAGGAATCTGCACAAGATAGTTCCCCCTTATAAGGAGGGGGATGACATTAACAAGTGGTTTGCTGCACTTGAGAGGGCCTGTGCTGTACAGGATGTCCCTCAAAAGCAGTGGGCTGCTATCCTATGGCTATCATTCACTGGAAAAGGTAGGGATAGGCTCCTTACTGTAAAATAAAATGATGCTAATAATTTCCAAGTTCTTAAGAATGCACTCCTGGATGGTTATGGCTTAACCACTGAACAGTACAGGATAAAGTTCAGAGATACCAAAAAGGAGTCTTCACAAGACTGGGTTGATTTCATTGACCAGGCAGTGAAGGCCTTGGAGGGGTGGTTACATGGCAGTAAAGTTACTGATTATGAAAGCCTGTATAACACAATCCTGAGAGAGCATATACTTAATAATTGTGTGTCTGATTTGTTGCACCAGTACCTGGTAGACTCTGATCTGACCTCTCCCCAAGAATTGGGAAAGAAGGCAGACAAATGGGTCAGAACAAGGGTGAACAGAAAAGTTCATACAGGGGGTGACAAAGATGGCAATAAGAAGAAAGATGGTGAAAAATCTCAAGATAAGCATGGGGATAAGGGTAAAACCAAAGATCCTACTTCAAATCTTAAACACTCTTCAGAGGGTGGGGATAAAACAAATTCTTCCTCTTCTTCCCAACCTGCACACATTAAAAAGCCTTGGTGCTTTGTGTGTAAAAACAGAGGCCATAGGCCAGGGGATAAGTCCTGTCCAGGTAAACCCCCTGAGCCTACCACCACTAATACATCAAGCTCTAGTGCCCCTAGCAGTAGTGGTACTAGTGGTGGGACTGCTGGCAACAGTCAAGCAAAGGGTGTAGTTGGGTTCACTTATGGGTCCATAGTGGAAACTGATGTAATCAGTCCCAAGACAGTTTCTGTCACACCTAGTGGCATTGGCCTTGCCACACTGGCTGCTTGTCCCCTTACAATGGATAAGTACAGGCAGACAGTTTCAATAAATGGTGTTGAGGCCTTGGCCTACAGGGACACAGGTGCCAGTTTCACTTTGGTGACTGAAAACCTAGTGCCTCCTGAACAACACATCATTGGACAACAGTATAAGATTATTGATGTCCATAACTCCACTAAGTTTCTTCCCTTAGCTATAATTCAGTTTAGTTGGGGTGGAGTTACTGGCCCTAAGCAGGTGGTGGTATCACCTAGCTTACCTGTAGACTGTCTCTTAGGTAATGACCTAGAGGCCTCAGGTTGGGCTGATGTAGAGTTTTATGCCCATGCAGCCATGCTGGGCATCCCTGAGGAATTGTTCCCTCTCATTTCAAGTGAAATGAAAAAGCAAAGGAGAGAAGGCCTGAAAACTCAGGATCCCTCTCCATCAACAGGTAAAAAGGGTATCACAGTATCCCCTAACCACCCTACCATTCAGGATACTATTTCTGTGGTGGGAGAAACCTCTCCTGGGGTGGCACCTGTTCCAAGGGAATCATCAGCTGGCAAAGCTGGACTCCCTGAGGTGGAAGTACCTCTCTGTGCGATAACTAACATTGGTGAGAAAAAGAGCACCATTTTAGTTAACATGGAGCATCCCTCCAACCCTCCCAGAGAAACTTTAGTGCAGAAACCCTGCACTACCTCACAACACTTAGGACAGCATCCCTGCCCTAGTGTGGAGCTCATAGGACAGCATCCCTGCCCTGCTCCAACTCAAGAGAAACAGCATCCCTGTTCTCTCTTCCAGCCAGATGGACAAAGTTTTTGCCCAGCTATGGCTTTTCTGAGACAGCATCCCTGTCTGGCATTTCCATCACTACAAATAGGTTCAGTGGACAATTCCCACTGCTCTAAACTAAAACTTACTGATAGAAACTCTGAAAATACATCTTCACATTGTTGCTTAGCTAAAAAACTTCAAACAGGGTGGTTTACATCCCCACAGGGAAGTAACCATATAGTGGATGATAAAGGGAGTAACCAGTCTATTGCAGAGCTACTCTCTACTTATCACCACTTAGACAATAAAGTCTCAACTGGCCAAGGTTAGCCTTATTGTCCTTCGTTTGGGGGGGGGGTTGTGTGAGAAGGTAGCCTCCTTCTAGCCTTGTTACCCCCACTTTTGGCCTGTTTGTGAGTGTATGTCAGGGTGTTTGTCACTGTTTTCACTGTCTCACTGGGATCCTGATAGCCAGGCCTCAGTGCTCATAGTGAAGACACCATGTTTTCAGTATGGTTGTTATGTGTCACTGGGATCCTGCTAGTCAGGACCCCAGTGCTCATAGGTTTGTGGCCTATATGTATGTGTCACTAGGACCCTGTCACACAGGGCCCCAGTGCTCATAGGTGTGCATGTATATGTTCCCTGTGTGGTGCCTAACTGTCTCACTGAGGCTCTGCTAACCAGAACCTCAGTGGTTATGCTCTCTCATTACTTTCAAATTGTCACTAACAGGCTAGTGACCAATTTTACCAATTTACATTGGCTTACTGGAACACCCTTATAATTCCCTAGTATATGGTACTGAAGTACCCAGGGTATTGGGGTTCCAGGAGATCCCTATGGGCTGCAGCATTTCTTTTGCCACCCATAGGGAGCTCTGACAATTCTTACACAGGCCTGCCACTGCAGCCTGAGTGAAATAACGTCCACGTTATTTCACAGCCATTTTACACTGCACTTAAGTAACTTATAAGTCACCTATATGTCTAACCTTTACCTGGTAAAGGTTAGGTGCAAAGTTACTTAGTGTGAGGGCACCCTGGCACTAGCCAAGGTGACCCCACATTGTTCAGAGCCAATTCACTGAACTTTGTGAGTGCGGGGACACCATTACACACGTGCACTACATATAGGTCACTACCTATATGTAGCTTCACCATGGTAACTCCGAATATGGCCATGTAACATGTCTATGATCATGGAATTGCCCCCTCTATGCCATCCTGGCATTGTTGGTACAATTCCATGATCCCAGTGGTCTGTAGCACAGACCCTGGTACTGCCAGACTGCCCTTCCTGGGGTTTCACTGCAGCTGCTGCTGCTGCCAACCCCTCAGACAGGCAGCTGCCCTCCTGGGGTCCAGCCAGGCCTGGCCCAGGATGGCAGAACAAAGAACTTCCTCTGAGAGAGGGTGTGACACCCTCTCCCTTTGGAAAATGGTGTGAAGGCAGGGGAGGAGTAGCCTCCCCCAGCCTCTGGAAATGCTTTGTTGGGCACAGATGTGCCCAATTCTGCATAAGCCAGTCTACACCGGTTCAGGGACCCCTTAGCCCCTGCTCTGGCGCGAAACTGGACAAAGGAAAGGGGAGTGACCACTCCCCTGACCTGCACCTCCCCTGGGAGGTGTCCAGAGCTCCTCCAGTGTGCTCCAGACCTCTGCCATCTTGGAAACAGAGGTGCTGCTGGCACACTGGACTGCTCTGAGTGGCCAATGCCACCAGGTGACGTCAGAGACTCCTTGTGATAGGCTCCTTCAGGTGTTAGTAGCCTTTCCTCTCTCCTAGGTAGCCAAACCCTCTTTTCTGGCTATTTAGGGTCTCTGTCTCTGGGGAAACTTCAGATAACGAATGCATGAGCTCAGCCGAGTTCCTCTGCATCTCCCTCTTCACCTTCTGATAAGGAATCGACCGCTGACCGCGCTGGAAGCCTGCAAACCTGCAACATAGTAGCAAAGACGACTACTGCAACTCTGTAACGCTGATCCTGCCGCCTTCTCGACTGTTTTCCTGCTTGTGCATGCTGTGGGGATAGTCTGCCTCCTCTCTGCACCAGAAGCTCCGAAGAAATCTCCCGTGGGTCGACGGAATCTTCCCCCTGCAACCGCAGGCACCAAAAAGCTGCATTACCGGTCCCTTGGGTCTCCTCTCAGCACGACGAGCGAGGTCCCTCGAATCCAGCGACACCGTCCAAGTGACCCCCACAGTCCAGTGACTCTTCAGCCCAAGTTTGGTGGAGGTAAGTCCTTGCCTCACCTCGCTGGGCTGCATTGCTGGGAACCGCAACTTTGCAAGCTACTCCGGCCCCTGTGCACTTCCTGCGGAAATCCTTCGTGCACATCCAAGCCTGGGTCCACGGCACTCTAACCTGCATTGCACGACTTTCTAAGTTGGTCTCCGGCGACGTGGGACTCCTTTGTGCAACTTCGGCGAGCACCGTTTCACGCATCCTCGTAGTGCCTGTTTCTGGCACTTCTCCGGGTGCTACCTGCTTCAGTGAGGGCTCTTTGTCTTGCTCGACGTCCCCTCTCTCTGCAGGTCCAATTTGCGACCTCCTGGTCCCTCCTGGGCCCCAGCAGCGTCCAAAAACGCCAAAACGCACGATTTGCGTGTAGCAAGGCTTGTTGGCGTCCATCCGGCGGGAAAACACTTCTGCACGACTCTCCAAGGCGTGGGGGATCCATCCTCCAAAGGGGAAGTCTCTAGCCCTTGTCGTTCCTGCAGTATTCACAGCTCTTCAGCCTAGTAAGAGCTTCTTTGCACCAACCGCTGGCATTTCTTGGGCATCTGCCCATCTCCGAGCTGCTTGTGACTTTTGGACTTGGTCCCCTTGTTCCACAGGTACCCTCAGTCAGGAATCCATCGTTGTTGCATTGCTGATTTGTGTTTTCCTTGCCTTCTCCCTCTAACACGACTATTTTGTCCTTAGGGGAACTTTGGTGCACTTTGCACTCACTTTTCAGGGTCTTGGGGAGGGTTATTTTTCTAACTCTCACTATTTTCTAATAGTCCCAGCGACCCTCTACAAGGTCACATAGGTTTGGGGTCCATTCGTGGTTCGCATTCCACTTCTGGAGTATATGGTTTGTGTTGCCCCTATCCCTATGTTTCCCCATTGCATCCTATTGTAACTATACATTGTTTGCACTGTTTTCTAAGACTATACTGCATATTTTTGCTATTGTGTATATATATCTTGTGTATATTTCCTATCCTCTCACTGAGGGTACACTCTAAGATACTTTGGCATATTGTCATAAAAATAAAGTACCTTTATTTTTAGTATAACTGTGTATTGTGTTTTCTTATGATATTGTGCATATAACACTAAGTGGTACTGTAGTAGCTTCACACGTCTCCTAGTTCAGCCTAAGCTGCTCTGCTAAGCTACCATTATCTATCAGCCTAAGTTGCTAGACACCCTATACACTAATAAGGGATAACTGGACCTGGTGCAAGGTGCAAGTACCCCTTGGTACTCACTACAAGCCAGTCCAGCCTCCTACAGTGCTGGGTTTTTGCATTCTAGTCGCCAATATAGCGTGCACTGCCCTGGTGTTGACACCACCCTGCCATTCAGGATACCATTTGTGTGGTAGGAGAAACCTCTCCTGGGGTGGCACCTGTGCCAAGGGAACCATCAGCTGACACAGCTGAACTCCCTGAAGTAAAAGTACCTCTCTGTGGGACAACTAATATTGGTGAGGAAAAGTGCACCATTTTAGTTAACATGGAGCATCCTTCCAACCCTCCCAGAGACACTTTAGTGCATAAACCCTGCACTGCCTCACAACACTTAGGACAGCAGCCCTGTCCTAGTGTGGAGCTCATAGAACAGCATCCATGTCTGCTCCAACTCAAGAGAAACAGCACCCCTGTTCTCTCTCACAGCCATATGGACAACGTTCTTGCCCAGCTATGGCTTTACTGAGACAGCATCCCTGTCTGGCATTCTCATCACTTGATATAGGTCCAGTGGAAAACTCCCGCTGCTCTAAACTAAAACATACTAATAGGAACTCTGCGAATATAACTTCACATTGTTGGCTAGCTAAAAAACTTCAAACAGGGTGGTTTACATCCCCACAGGGAAGTAACAATATAGTGGATGATAAAGGGAGCAACCAAGCTATTGCAGAGCTACTCTCTACTTATCACCACTTAGATAATAAAGACTCAACTGGCCAAGGTTAGCCTTATTGTCCTTAGTTTGGGGGGGGGGGTAGTGTAGGAAGGTAGCCTCTTTCTAGCCTTGTTATCCCCACTTTTGGCCTGTTTGTGAGTATCTGTCAGGGTGTTTTCACTGTCTCACAGGGATCCTGCTAGCCAGGGCCCATTGCTCACAGTGAAAACCCTATGTTGTCAGTGTGTTTGTTATGTGTCACTGGGATCCTGCTAGCCAGGACCCCAGTGCTCAGAAGTTTGTGGCCTATATCTGTTCCCTGTGTGGTGCCTAACTGTATCACTGAGGCTCTGCTAACCAGAACCTCAGTGTTTATGCTCTCTCTGCTTTCTAAATTTGTCACTGCAGGCTAGTGACTAAATTTACCAATTCTCATTGGCACACTGGTACACCCATATAATTCCCTTGTATATGGTACTTAGGTACCCAGGGTATTGGGGTTCCAGGAGATCCCTATGGGCTGCAGCATTTCTTTTGCCACCCATAGGGAGCTCAGACAATTCTTACACAGGCCTGCCACTGCAGCCTGAGTGAAATAACGTCCACGTTATTTCACAGCCATTTTTCACTGCACATAAGTAACTTATAAGTCACCTATATGTCTAACCTTCACTTAGTGAAGGTTGGGTGCCAAGTTACTTAGGGCCAGATGTAGGAACAAAGCAAATTGCGACTTGCAAATTGCGAGTCCGAGCGACTCGCAAAGTGCAACACGCAATTTACCATGCAGAAAGGTGTCTCAGACACCTTCTGCGACTCGCAATGGGGTCGCAAAGACCCACCTCATTAATAATAATGAGGTGGGTCGCAGTTTGCGGCCCCATTGCGAGTCTGGGCACTCACGGGGATGGTGGCCTGCTGGAGACAGCAGACCACCATGTCCGTGACTGCTTTTTAATAAAGCAGTTTTTTTTTTCCATCTGCAGCCCGTTTTCCTTAAAGGAAAACGAGCTGCACTTGGAAAAAAATACCGAAACCTTTTGTTTCGGATTTTTTCAGAGCAGGCAGTGGTCCATAGGACCACTGCCTGCTCTGAAAAAATATTTTTGTGTACATTCACAAAGGGGAAGGGGTCCCATGCGAATGAGTTGCCATCCACTTCGCTTTCGTGGTCGCAAATCAACTTGCATCGCGTTGCGAGTCGCAAATAGGAAGGGAACACCCCTTCCTATTTGCGAGTCGGAAATGCATTTTGCGAGTTAGTGCCGACTCGCAAAATGCGTTTCCGCATCGCGTAGAGGATTTTGCGCCTCGCAAACTGCATTTTATGCCGTTTGCGAGGCGCAAAAGACTTGCTACATTTGGCCCTTAGTGTGTGGGCACCCTGGCACTAGCCAAGGTGCCCCCACATTGTTCAGGGCAATTTCCCCGGACTTTGAGAGTGCGGGAACACCATTACACGCGTGCCCTACACATAGGGCACCACCTATGTGTAGCGTCACAATGTTAACTCTGAACATGGCCATGTAACATGTCTAAGATCATGGAATTGTCACCCAAATATCATTCTGGTATTGGGGAGACAATTCCATGATCCCCCGGGTCTCTAGCACAGAACCCGGGTACCGTTAAACTGCCTTTCCGGGGTTTCACTGCAGCTGCTGCTGCTGCCAACCCCTCAGACAGGTTTCTGCCCCCCTGGGGTCCAGGCAGCCCTGGCCCAGGAAGGCAGAACAAAGGACTTCCTCAGAGAGAGGGTGTTACACCCTCTCCCTTTGGAAAAGGTGAGAAAGGCTGGGGAGGAGTAGCCTCCCCCAGCCTCTGGAAATGCTTAGATGGGCACAGATGCTGCCCATCTTTGCATAAGCCAGTCTACACCGGTTCAGGGATCCCCCAGCCCTGCTCTGGTGCAAAACTGGACAAAGGGAAGTGGAGTGACCACTCCCCTGACCTGCACCTCCCAGGGGAGGTGTCCAGAGCTCCTCCAGTGTGCCCCAGACCTCTGCCATCTTGGAGTCAGAGGTGTTGCTGGCACACTGGACTGCTCTGAGTGGCCAGTGCCAGAAGGTGACGTCAGAGACTCCTTCTGATAGGCTCTTACCTCTCTTATCAGCCAATCCTCCTTCCTAGGTAGCCAAACCTTCTTTTCTGGCTATTTAGGGTCTCTGCTTTGGGGAATTCTTCAGGTAACGAATGCAAGAGCTCATCAGAGTTCCTCTGCATCTCCCTCTTCATCTTCTGCCAAAGGATCGACCGCTGACTGCTCAGGACGCCTGCAAAACCGCAACAAAGTAGCAAGACGCCTACTAGCAACCTTGTATCGCCTCATCCTGCCGGCTTTCTCGACTGTTTCCAGGTGGTGCATGCTCTGGGGGTAGCCTGCCTCCTCTCTGCACCAGGAGCTCTGAAGAAATCTCCCGTGGGTCGACGGAATCTTCCCCCTGCAACCGCAGGCAACAAAAGACTGCATCACCGGTCCTCTGGGTCCCCTCTCAGCACGACGAGTGTGGTCCCTGAAACTCAGCAACGCTGTCCAAGTGGCTTCCACAGTCCAGTGACTCTTCAGTCCAAGTCTGGTGGAGGTAAGACCTTGCCTCCCCACGCTAGACTGCATTGCTAGGTACCTCGTGATTTGCAGCTGCCCCGGCTCCTGTGCACTCTTCCAGGATTTCCTTTGTGCACAGCCAAGCCTGGGTCCCCGACACTCATTCCTGCAGTGCACAACCTTCTGAGTTGTCCTCCGGCGTCGTGGGACTCCCTTCTGTGACTTCGGGTGGACTCCGGTTCACTCCTCTTCCAAGTGCCTGTCCGGGTACTTCTGCGGGTTCTGCCTGCTTCTGTGAGGGCTCCCTACGTTGCTGGGCACCCCCTCTGTCTCCTCTTCCAAGTGGCGACATCCTGGTCCTTCCTGGGCCACAGCAGCACCCAAAAACCTCGAATGCGACCCTTGCAGCTAGCAAGGCTTGTTTGTGGTCTTTCTGCAAGCTTCTTCACGACGTGGGACATCCATCCTCCAAAGGGGAATTTTCTAGCCCTCTTCGTTCTTGCAGAATCCACAGCTTCTACCATCCGGTGGTAGCTTCTTTGCACCCTCAGCTGGCATAACCTGGGCATCTGCCAATTTCGACTTTGTCGCAACTCTTGGACTTGGTCCCCTTGTTCCACAGGTACTCTCGTCCGTAATTCCACTTTTGTTGCATTGCTGGTGTTGGTCTTCCTTGCAGAATTCCCCTATCACGACTTCTGTGCTCTCTGGGGAATATAGGTGCACTTTACACTACTTTTCAGGGTCTTGGGGTGGGCTATTTTTCTAACCCTCACTGTTTTCTTACAGTCCCAGCGACCCTCTACAAGCTCACATAGGTTTGGGGTCCATTTGTGGTTCGCATTCCACTTTTGGAGTATATGGTTTGTGTTGCACCTATTCCTATGTGCTCTCACTGCAATCTATTGTGACTATACATTCCTAGTCCTCTTCGTTCTTGCAGAACACCAAGCTTCTTCCAACAGGTGGAAGCTTCCTTGCACCCTCAGCTGGCATTTCCTGGGCTCCTGCCCACTCTCGACACTGTTGCGACTCTTGGACTTGGTCCCCTTCTCTTACAGGTACCCAGGTCTGGGAATCCACTGTTGTTGCATTGCTGGTGTTGCTCCTCTTGCAGAAACACCCTATCACGACTTCTGTGCTCTCTGGGGGTAGTAGGTGCACTTTACACCTACCTTTCAGGGTCTTGGGGTGGGCTATTTTTCTAACCCTCACTGTTTTCTTACAGTCCCAGCGACCCTCTACAAGCTCACATAGGTCTGGGGTCTATTCGTGGTTCGCATTCCACTTTTGAGGTTTTATGGTTTGTGTTGCCCCTATACCTATGTGCTCCTATTGCAATCTACTGTAATTTTACACTGCTTGCATTACTTCCTTTGGCTATTGTCTGCATAATTTTGGTCTGTGTACTTATATCTTGTGTATATTTCTTATCCTAATACTGAGGGTACTCACTGAGATATTTTTGGCATATTGTCATAAAAATAAAGTACCTTTATTTTTAGTACTTCTGTGTATTGTGTTTTCTTATGATATTGTGCATATGACACCAGTGGCATAGTTGGATCTTTACATGTCTCCTAGTTCAGCCTAAGCTGCTTTGCCATAGCTACCTTCTATCAGCCTAAGCTGCTAGAAACACCTCTTCTACACTAATAAGGGGTAACTGGACCTAGCACAAGGTGTAAGTACCTCTGGTACCTACTACAAGCCAGGCCAGCCTCCTACACGGAGTAAACAGGAAAACAAGAAAAATATCATTCAGTCATCAAAAGTGCTTGTAGTCACTAATTGCAAATGCAAAATATGGCAAAAAACACCAACTGGGATATTCAACAAAATAATTATTCATGCACTTGCACACACATTACACAGAGGTAGTAGCTATTTTGTAGTTGTGGTCCATCCCAATGCTCCATCTATAAGGCATTATTTAATTTCCCTATACCTTTTGAGCAAAGTGAATCTGGGAATTCAGAAAATAGAGCGAACTGATGGAGTGAGGGAGCCCTTTCTCCTGTTGTTCCTTTGTGCCTCAATGTCGGAACCTTAGATCTGAGCAATCTAACTGCTGCATGTGAGAAGGTAGCCTCTTTCTAGCCTTGTTACCCCCACTTTTGGCCTGTTTGTGAGTGTATGTCAGGGTGTTTGTCACTGTTTTCACTGTCTCACTGGGATCCTGATAGCCAGGCCTCAGTGCTCACAGTGAAAACACTATGATTTCAGTATGTTTGTTATGTGTCACTGGGATCCTGCTGGTCAGGACCCCAGTGCTCATAAGTTTGTGGCCTATATGTATGTGTCACTGGGACCCTGACACACAGGGCCCCAGTGCTCATAGGTGTGCATGTATATGTTCCCTGTGTGGTGCCTAACTGTCTCACTGAGGCTCTGCTAACCAGAACCTCAGTGGTTATGCTCTCTCATTACTTTCAAATTGTCACTAACAGGCTAGTGACCAATTTTACCAATTTACATTGGCTTACTGGAACACCCTTATAATTCCCTAGTATATGGTACTGAGGTATTGGGGTTCCAGGAGATCCCTATGGGCTGCAGCATTTCTTTTGCCACCCATAGGGAGCTCTGACAATTCTTACACAGGCCTGCCACTGCAGCCTGAGTGAAATAACGTCCACGTTATTTCACAGCCATTTTACACTGCACTTAAGTAACTTATAAGTCACCTATATGTCTAACCTTTACCTGGTAAAGGTTAGGTGCAAAGTTACTTAGTGTGAGGGCACCCTGGCACTAGCCAAGGTGCCCCCGCATTGTTCAGAGCCAATTCCCTGAACTTTGTGAGTGCGGGGACACCATTACACGCGTGCACTACATATAGGTCACTACCTATATGTAGCTTCACCATGGTAACTCCGAATATGGCCATGTAACATGTCTATGATCATGGAATTGCCCCCTCTATGCCATCCTGGCATTGTTGGTACAATTCCATGATCCCAGTGGTCTGTTGCACAGACCCTGGTACTGCCAGACTGCCCTTCCTGGGGTTTCACTGCAGCTGCTGCTGCTGCCAACCCCTCAGACAGGCATCTGCCCTCCTGGGGTCCAGCCAGGCCTGGCCCAGGATGGCAGAACAAAGAACTTCCTCTGAGGGAGGGTGTAACACCCTCTCCCTTTGGAAAATGGTGTGAAGGCAGGGGAGGAGTAGCCTCCCCCAGCCTCTGGAAATGCTTTGTTGGGCACAGATGTGCCCAATTCTGCATAAGCCAGTCTACACCGGTTCAGGGACCCCTTAGCCCCTGCTCTGGCGCGAAACTGGACAAAGGAAAGGGGAGTGACCACTCCCCTGACCTGCACCTCCCCTGGGAGGTGTCCAGAGCTCCTCCAGTGTGCTCCAGACCTCTGCCATCTTGGAAACAGAGGTGCTGCTGGCACACTGGACTGCTCTGAGTGGCCAGTGCCACCAGGTGACGTCAGAGACTCCTTGTGATAGGCTCCTTCAGGTGTTAGTAGCCTTTCCTCTCTCCTAGGTAGCCAAACCCTCTTTTCTGGCTATTTAGGGTCTCTGTCTCTGGGGAAACTTCAGATAACGAATGCATGAGCTCAGCCGAGTTCCTCTGCATCTCCCTCTTCACCTTCTGATAAGGAATCGACCGCTGACCGCGCTGGAAGCCTGCAAACCTGCAACATAGTAGCAAAGACGACTACTGCAACTCTGTAACGCTGATCCTGCCGCCTTCTCGAATGTTTTCCTGCTTGTGCATGCTGTGGGGGTAGTCTGCCTCCTCTCTGCACCAGAAGCTCCGAAGAAATCTCCCGTGGGTCGACGGAATCTTCCCCCTGCAACCGCAGGCACCAAAAAGCTGCATTACCGGTCCCTTGGGTCTCCTCTCAGCACGACGAGCGAGGTCCCTCGAATCCAGCGACACCGTCCAAGTGACCCCCACAGTCCAGTGACTCTTCAGCCCAAGTTTGGTGGAGGTAAGTCCTTGCCTCACCTCGCTGGGCTGCATTGCTGGGAACCGTGACTTTGCAAGCTACTCCGGCCCCTGTGCACTTCCGGCGGAAATCCTTCGTGCACAGCCAAGCCTGGGTCCACGGCACTCTAACCTGCATTGCACGACTTTCTAAGTTGGTCTCCGGCGACGTGGGACTCCTTTGTGCAACTTCGGCGAGCACCGTTTCACGCATCCTCGTAGTGCCTGTTTCTGGCACTTCTCCGGGTGCTACCTGCTTCAGTGAGGGCTCTTTGTCTTGCTCGACGTCCCCTCTCTCTGCAGGTCCAATTTGCGACCTCCTGGTCCCTCCTGGGCCCCAGCAGCGTCCAAAAACGCCAAACGCACGATTTGCGTGTAGCAAGGCTTGTTGGCATCCATCCGGCGGTAAAACACTTCTGCACGACTCTCCAAGGCGTGGGGGATCCATCCTCCAAAGGGGAAGTCTCTAGCCCTTGTCGTTCCTGCAGTATTCACAGTTCTTCAGCCTAGTAAGAGCTTCTTTGCACCAACCGCTGGCATTTCTTGGGCATCTGCCCATCTCCGAGTTGCTTGTGACTTTTGGACTTGGTCCCCTTGTTCCACAGGTACCCTCAGTCAGGAATCCATCGTTGTTGCATTGCTGATTTGTGTTTTCCTTGCATTTTCCCTCTAACACGACTATTTTGTCCTTAGGGGAACTTTGGTGCACTTTGCACTCACTTTTCAGGGTCTTGGGGAGGGTTATTTTGCTAACTCTCACTATTTTCTAATAGTCCCAGCGACCCTCTACAAGGTCACATAGGTTTGGGGTCCATTCGTGGTTCGCATTCCACTTCTAGAGTATATGGTTTGTGTTGCCCCTATCCCTATGTTTCCCCATTGCATCCTATTGTAACTATACATTGTTTGCACTGTTTTCTAAGACTATACTGCATATTTTTGCTATTGTGTATATATATCTTGTGTATATTTCCTATCCTCTCACTGAGGGTACACTCTAAGATACTTTGGCATATTGTCATAAAAATAAAGTACCTTTATTTTTAGTATAACTGTGTATTGTGTTTTCTTATGATATTGTGCATATGACACTAAGTGGTACTGTAGTAGCTTCACACGTCTCCTAGTTCAGCCTGAGCTGCTCTGCTAAGCTACCATTATCTATCAGCCTAAGCTGCTAGACACCCTATACACTAATAAGGGATAACTGGGCCTGGTGCAAGGTGCAAGTACCCCTTGGTACTCACTACAAGCCAGTCCAGCCTCCTACATTGGTTGTGCAGCGGTGGGATAAGTGCTTTGAGACTACTTACCACTCTTGTCATTGTACTTTTCATAAGAGAAAAATATACAAAACAAGGTCAGTGTATATACACATAGCCAAAAAGTTTTGCATTTCCTCTTTTCACTCTTTTCTAAGTGCTGAAAAGTACTTCTAAACTTTCAAAAAGTTCTTAAAAGTTTAAAAAGTTTTTTCTGTCTTTCCAAAAAGTTCTGAAAACTTTTTTCTCTTTGTCTATCACTTTAACTCTCTCTAAAAATGTCTGGCACAGGCCAAAAAGTTGAACTGTCCAAACTTGCATATGATCACCTTAGCTGGAAAGGAGCAAGGAGTCTCTGCATAGAGAGAGGTTTGAGTGTAGGGAAGAATCCTTCCTTAGAACTGTTAATTAATATGCTTAGAGTACAGGATAAGGCCATAAGTGCCCAATCTGTAGAAAAAGTAGCTAATGGTTCTCAATCTGATCCAGGGACTCCCCCAGGAAAAGGTTCAGGAAAGAAACTTCTCAGCCTGCCCATTACTAGACAGTCTAGCATAGTTGGTACAGAGGTTGAATCACATCATACTGATGATGTGCTCTCACATTATGCTGGTAGCCAAGCTGTTAGGGTGCCCTTGGTAAGGGACAGGTCTCCTTCTGTTCATTCCCATCATACCTCTGTATCTAGAAATGTCCCTCCCACCCACCCTGATGACAGATTGTTAGAAAGGGAGCTCAATAGATTGAGAGTGGAACAAACCAGACTGAAGCTCAAGAAGCAACAGCTGGATTTGGATAGACAGTCTTTAGAAATAGAGAGGGAAAGACAGAAAATGGGTTTAGATACCCATGGTGGCAGCAGCAGTATTCCCCATAGTCATCCTGCAAAAGAGCATGATTCCAGGAATCTGCATAAGATAGTTCCCCCTTACAAGGAGGGGGATGACATTAACAAGTGGTTTGCTGCACTTGAGAGGGCCTGTGCTGTACAGGATGTCCCTCAAAAGCAGTGGGCTGCTATCCTATGGCTATCATTTACTGGAAAAGGTAGGGATAGGCTCCTTACTGTAAAAGAAAATGATGCTAACAATTTCCAAGTTCTTAAGAATGCACTCCTGGATGGTTATGGCTTAACCACTGAACAGTACAGGATAAAGTTCAGAGATACCAAAAAGGAGTCTTCACAAGACTGGGTTGATTTCATTGACCAGGCAGTGAAGGCCTTGGAGGGGTGGTTACATGGCAGTAAAGTTACTGATTATGACAGCCTGTATAACTTGATCCTGAGAGAGCATATTCTTAATAATTGTGTGTCTGATTTGTTGCACCAGTACCTGGTAGACTCTGATCTGACCTCTCCCCAAGAATTGGGAAAGAAGGCAGACAAATGGGTCAGAACAAGGGTGAACAGAAAAGTTCATACAGGGGGTGACAAAGATGGCAATAAGAAGAAAGATGGTGAAAAATCTCAAGATAAGCATGGGGATAAGGGTAAAACCAAAGATCCCACTTCAAATCTTAAACACTCTTCAGAGGGTGGGGATAAAACAAATTCTTCCTCTTCTTCCCAACCTGCACACATTAAAAAGCCTTGGTGCTTTGTGTGTAAAAACAGAGGCCATAGGCCAGGGGATAAGTCCTGTCCAGGTAAACCCCCTGAGCCTACCACCACTAATACATCAAGCTCTAGTGCCCCTAGCAGTAGTGGTACTAGTGGTGGGACTGCTGGCAACAGTCAAGCAAAGGGTGTAGTTGGGTTCACTTATGGGTCCATAGTGGAAACTGATGTAATCAGTCCCAAGACAGTTTCTGTCACACCTAGTGGCATTGGCCTTGCCACACTGGCTGCTTGTCCCCTTACAATGGATAAGTACAGGCAGACAGTTTCAATAAATGGTGTTGAGGCCTTGGCCTACAGGGACACAGGTGCCAGTTTCACTTTGGTGACTGAAAACCTAGTGCACCCTGATCAACACATCATTGGACAACAGTATAAGATTATTGATGTCCATAACTCCACTAAGTTTCTTCCCTTAGCTATAATTCAGTTTAGTTGGGGTGGAGTTACTGGCCCTAAGCAGGTGGTGGTATCACCTAGCTTACCTGTAGACTGTCTCTTAGGTAATGACCTAGAGGCCTCAGGTTGGGCTGATGTAGAGTTTTATGCCCATGCAGCCATGCTGGGCATCCCTGAGGAATTGTTCCCTCTCATTTCAAGTGAAATGAAAAAGCAAAGGAGAGAAGGCCTGAAAACTCAGGATCCCTCTCCATCAACAGGTAAAAAGGGTATCACAGTATCCCCTAACCACCCTACCATTCAGGATACTATTCCTGTGGTGGGAGAAACCTCTCCTGGGGTGGCACCTGTTCCAAGGGAATCATCAGCTGGCAAAGCTGGACTCCCTGAGGTGGAAGTACCTCTCTGTGGGATAACTAACATTGGTGAGAAAAACAGCACCATTTTAGTTAACATGGAGCATCCCTCCAACCCTCCCAGAGAAACTTTAGTGCAGAAACCCTGCACTACCTCACAACACTTAGGACAGCATCCCTGCCCTAGTGTGGAGCTCATAGGACAGCATCCCTGCCCTGCTCCAACTCAAGAGAAACAGCATCCCTGTTCTCTCTTCCAGCCAGATGGACAAAGTTTTTGCCCAGCTATGGCTTTTCTGAGACAGCATCGCTGTCTGGCATTTCCATCACTACAAATAGGTTCAGTGGACAATTCCCACTGCTCTAAACTAAAACTTACTGATAGAAACTCTGAAAATACATCTTCACATTGTTGCTTAGCTAAAAAACTTCAAACAGGGTGGTTTACATCCCCACAGGGAAGTAACCATATAGTGGATGATAAAGGGAGTAACCAGTCTATTGCAGAGCTACTCTCTACTTATCACCACTTAGACAATAAAGTCTCAACTGGCCAAGGTTAGCCTTATTGTCCTTCGTTTGGGGGGGGGTTGTGTGAGAAGGTAGCCTCTTTCTAGCCTTGTTACCCCCACTTTTGGCCTGTTTGTGAGTGTATGTCAGGGTGTTTGTCACTGTTTTCACTGTCTCACTGGGATCCTGATAGCCAGGCCTCAGTGCTCACAGTGAAAACACTATGATTTCAGTATGTTTGTTATGTGTCACTGGGATCCTGCTGGTCAGGACCCCAGTGCTCATAAGTTTGTGGCCTATATGTATGTGTCACTGGGACCCTGACACACAGGGCCCCAGTGCTCATAGGTGTGCATGTATATGTTCCCTGTGTGGTGCCTAACTGTCTCACTGAGGCTCTGCTAACCAGAACCTCAGTGGTTATGCTCTCTCATTACTTTCAAATTGTCACTAACAGGCTAGTGACCAATTTTACCAATTCACATTGGCTTACTGGAACACCCTTATAATTCCCTAGTATATGGTACTGAGGTACCCAGGGTATTGGGGTTCCAGGAGATCCCTATGGGCTGCAGCATTTCTTTTGCCACCCATAGGGAGCTCTGACAATTCTTACACAGGCCTGCCACTGCAGCCTGAGTGAAATAACGTCCACGTTATTTCACAGCCATTTTACACTGCACTTAAGTAACTTATAAGTCACCTATATGTCTAACCTTTACCTGGTAAAGGTTAGGTGCAAAGTTACTTAGTGTGAGGGCACCCTGGCACTAGCCAAGGTGCCCCCGCATTGTTCAGAGCCAATTCCCTGAACTTTGTGAGTGCGGGGACACCATTACACGCGTGCACTACATATAGGTCACTACCTATATGTAGCTTCACCATGGTAACTCCGAATATGGCCATGTAACATGTCTATGATCATGGAATTGCCCCCTCTATGCCATCCTGGCATTGTTGGTACAATTCCATGATCCCAGTGGTCTGTAGCACAGACCCTGGTACTGCCAGACTGCCCTTCCTGGGGTTTCACTGCAGCTGCTGCTGCTGCCAACCCCTCAGACAGGCATCTGCCCTCCTGGGGTCCAGCCAGGCCTGGCCCAGGATGGCAGAACAAAGAACTTCCTCTGAGAGAGGGTGTAACACCCTCTCCCTTTGGAAAATGGTGTGAAGGCAGGGGAGGAGTAGCCTCCCCCAGCCTCTGGAAATGCTTTGTTGGGCACAGATGTGCCCAATTCTGCATAAGCCAGTCTACACCGGTTCAGGGACCCCTTAGCCCCTGCTCTGGCGCGAAACTGGACAAAGGAAAGGGGAGTGACCACTCCCCTGACCTGCACCTCCCCTGGGAGGTGTCCAGAGCTCCTCCAGTGTGCTCCAGACCTCTGCCATCTTGGAAACAGAGGTGCTGCTGGCACACTGGACTGCTCTGAGTGGCCAGTGCCACCAGGTGACGTCAGAGACTCCTTGTGATAGGCTCCTTCAGGTGTTAGTAGCCTTTCCTCTCTCCTAGGTAGCCAAACCCTCTTTTCTGGCTATTTAGGGTCTCTGTCTCTGGGGAAACTTCAGATAACGAATGCATGAGCTCAGCCGAGTTCCTCTGCATCTCCCTCTTCACCTTCTGATAAGGAATCGACCGCTGACCGCGCTGGAAGCCTGCAAACCTGCAACATAGTAGCAAAGACGACTACTGCAACTCTGTAACGCTGATCCTGCCGCCTTCTCGACTGTTTTCCTGCTTGTGCATGCTGTGGGGGTAGTCTGCCTCCTCTCTGCACCAGAAGCTCCGAAGAAATCTCCCGTGGGTCGACGGAATCTTCCCCCTGCAACCGCAGGCACCAAAAAGCTGCATTACCGGTCCCTTGGGTCTCCTCTCAGCACGACGAGCGAGGTCCCTCGAATCCAGCGACACCGTCCAAGTGACCCCCACAGTCCAGTGACTCTTCAGCCCAAGTTTGGTGGAGGTAAGTCCTTGTCTCACCTCGCTGGGCTGCATTGCTGGGAACCGCGACTTTGCAAGCTACTCCGGCCCCTGTGCACTTCCGGCGGAAATCCTTTGTGCACAGCCAAGCCTGGGTCCACGGCACTCTAACCTGCATTGCACAACTTTCTAAGTTGGTCTCCGGCGACTCCTTTGTGCAACTTCGGCGAGCACCGTTTCACGCATCCTCGTAGTGCCTGTTTCTGGCACTTCTCCGGGTGCTACCTGCTTCAGTGAGGGCTCTTTTTCTTGCTCGACGTCCCCTCTCTCTGCAGGTCCAATTTGCGACCTCCTGGTCCCTCCTGGGCCCCAGCAGCATCCAAAAACGCCAAACGCACGATTTGCGTGTAGCAAGGCTTGTTGGCGTCCTTCCGGCGGGAAAACACTTCTGCACGACTCTCCAAGGCGTGGGGGATCCATCCTCCAAAGGGGAAGTCTCTAGCCCTTGTCGTTCCTGCAGTATTCACAGTTCTTCAGCCTAGTAAGAGCTTCTTTGCACCAACCGCTGGCATTTCTTGGGCATCTGCCCATCTCCGAGTTGCTTGTGACTTTTGGACTTGGTCCCCTTGTTCCACAGGTACCCTCAGTCAGGAATCCATCGTTGTTGCATTGCTGATTTGTGTTTTCCTTGCATTTTCCCTCTAACACGACTATTTTGTCCTTAGGGGAACTTCGGTGCACTTTGCACTCACTTTTCAGGGTCTTGGGGAGGGTTATTTTGCTAACTCTCACTATTTTCTAATAGTCCCAGCGACCCTCTACAAGGTCACATAGGTTTGGGGTCCATTCGTGGTTCGCATTCCACTTCTAGAGTATATGGTTTGTGTTGCCCCTATCCCTATGTTTCCCCATTGCATCCTATTGTAACTATACATTGTTTGCACTGTTTTCTAAGACTATACTGCATATTTTTGCTATTGTGTATATATATCTTGTGTATATTTCCTATCCTCTCACTGAGGGTACACTCTAAGATACTTTGGCATATTGTCATAAAAATAAAGTACCTTTATTTTTAGTATAACTGTGTATTGTGTTTTCTTATGATATTGTGCATATGACACTAAGTGGTACTGTAGTAGCTTCACACGTCTCCTAGTTCAGCCTGAGCTGCTCTGCTAAGCTACCATTATCTATCAGCCTAAGCTGCTAGACACCCTATACACTAATAAGGGATAACTGGGCCTGGTGCAAGGTGCAAGTACCCCTTGGTACTCACTACAAGCCAGTCCAGCCTCCTACACTGCAGGAGTGAATACCCTCTTGCAGAAGCCATTCCAGGATTAGGGAAAAGTCCAAATATCCTTAAATAATAAAAAATCATGTAAGATGTCATGGCAGTCACATACTGGTTCATGGGGGGTCGGGGGGGTCTCACAAAGGCTCCCTCATCTACATTTCAAAAAGGAATGGAAAAAGACACAGGATTCACAATTCTGTTTTCATATTTGTGAATCTCCAGCTCCTAAAGTGGCGGCTGTGGTTTGCAGTATCTATCTCCATACCAGGAATCCCAGACAACATTTTAGGTGTTACAAAGAAATCCTGACTCAGAAGCAAACTTCTGAGTGTGAGGCTTGCCTCAACTTTGTGAGGCATTTGAGATTTGTGACTCCAAAGAACAGTTTATACCCGAAGGCCTGGTCAAGGGCCAAGCTGAGAGATGGGCCAGAGGTGAGCGTGGGGGCAGAGGTCGCTGCTGCTGTGGCAGCACGATGTGGGGTCCTGGCGGCAGTGACCCCCGCCCACCCAGCGACAACCAGACTCAAGAACCCGCGCGGCACCTTCCAGGTGAGCGACTCACCTTGGTCCGTCCGGAGCCCCGAACAACCGTGGCCTCACCGCTGAGACTCTCATTGTCCTCGGGGCTGCTGAGAGGCCAACACTGCCCACCCCGGACCCACATCACCCTGATTACTGGACATTGGGCCGCCGCCACCTCATGGAGAATGAATGTGCCCCAGAACTAAACATTCTCATTGGGCCATTACCCTCATATTAACTTTATGTGACTGTGACAAGCAGCGAGGCCCTGGCATAGACTGCCACACGGTGCCCAGTTAGATGGCAGTCTGCCCACCCACACCCGATCAGTGGTCTACCTCACCAGGCCCCGGGTTTCTGGCTCTCGGCTGAATGGCTAGTGGCACATATTGTGCAGGGCGCCTCGCCAGCCTGCGGGGTCCGAGGCTATGTGGTGCTTTACAGCCTCACAAATTACCTCTGCTGGGAGCACGTGGCCTGGACAATACTCCGTGGTCGAGGTACATGCCACCAGTTATATAAACCTAAAGATTACCGAGCCACGAGGCTGGTCAGAGCAGCTGTTTACTGTATGTGCAGGACATGATGAATCTATGCTACACTGAAGATTCTCCATCACTAATCACTGTATTTATTCACCGCTACCCTTGTTGGATTGTCCAACCGTTTCAGAGGCTTCACCTTGCACCTGTGGAGCTGCTCTGCACCCCCCGCTGAACAATCCTGCGTGCGGCCCCTGTCCCCCCTACACTGCATCTTGGAGCGCATGTGCCGCGCAGTGCTGTTGTATAAAAAGGCGGTGTCTGTGGTGAGCGGCCACAGCTGCCGACTCCCGAGCTGAGGATCCAGGTTCGAGTCTCGGCATTGGCTCAGCATCCTGTGATTCTGGGTGAATCCCTTAATCTCGCTGTGCCTATGGGCGGGGCCTGGATACCCTCATGGGTGATTAGGTATGCTATATAAATCCCATTATTATTATTATTATCTAGCACTTGCAAGTGGGTCTTCATCGCCAATGGGCATAATCAACGGAATGTTCCTCAATTTACCTTCTGTCATGTGCCGCCTGCGGTTGGGAACTGTAAACCCACTTTCAATGGGAGCCTGGTAAGCGGTACCCAGGGCACAGCCAAGAGTCAGTAACCACCAGTACCTGTCTACAAAGTTTGGGGGTGACAAGGGCAAAAAGGAGGACTTTCCTACATGATGGAGGCATAAACTTCCCTGCTTGTATTTTTTACATTTAATATAGTAAAACATAACAAGATGCTCAGAAATGTGTCCAGTTTGTCAGTGTGTCTATGCACATTCACAGGCAGCCATCGTGGAATGGTGTCAAATTTGTATGAAGATGGCCGCACACTGATGGTGCAGAAGGCACCTGAGAGGGGTGAGTTCTGTAGGGGGTAGCAACCTCTAGGTAGGGGAGTGAAGGGGGTAATTAGGAGAGGGAGGTGGGAGAGGAATGGGAAGAAGAGAGAAGGGAAGAAGGGCACGAACAGTCCCTTGTAAGCACTGCAGAGGTCTGCCTTTGTCAATGCTTGTTGTGTTCAGTATTGACTTTGTCAATGCTTGCAGAATAGAGGCACAAACATTGGTAAAACCAAGGACAGTGCCTCTACACAGCTGTTCCCCTTACAAATGTTTCCTATGGTAGGAGTAGATCTCTGTAAAGTGTTCCGCTGATTGTCAGAGCTGTGTCTGTAATATATCAACAGCACTAAAACCTGGTGAACCTGGAATCTCCCTTTAGCCTGGGCTCGAATCTGTGTACATACCTGAGTGACCTTGCAAGAGAATAAAGTATGTGACAAAACCAGTAAGTACTTACATTTACCAACAGTCCACATTCACCTGAGCCCTGTCCATTTAATATTTTATCTTAGATGCAGGTTCTGTTGCAGAAGAGACACCTGGGTGCAGGTTACAGGTCCATATATCAGGACAGTAGCCTGATGGCCATTAACTGATGTTGCGTTGCGCTAGTGGTCATGTGGATTACACAAGGGTCATGGTATGTGTAGAATCAGAAAATCTCCTTCAGTTTGATTTCTTGTTTGAATACGTTCTTGGTCTGATCCTCCTCTGCATGAGCTGCTGGAACAATCAATACTGAGAGCTTGCCTCTAGGAGGGGTGTGGTCTCCTGTTATACTAGGATCCACCCAAAATAATGAGCGTATGCATCTGAGTGGGGTGTGACCTACTGTTATACTGGGATCCACCCAAGATACTGAGAGCGTGGCTTTGAATGGGGTATGGCCTTCTTTATACTGGGATCCTCCCAAGATACTCAGCATGTGCCACTGAGTGGGATGTGGCCTCCTATTATACTGGGATCCACCCAAGATACAGAGAGCGTGGCTCTGAGTGCGGTGTGGCCTACTGTTATACTGGGATCCACCCAAGATACTGAGAGCGTGCCTGTGAGTGAGGTGTGGCCTCCTGTTATACTGGGATCCACCCAAGATACTGAGAGCGTGCCTGTGAGTGAGGTGTGGCCTCCTGTTACACTGGAATCGACCCAAGTTACTGAGAGCGTGCCTCTGAGTGAGGTGTGGCCTCCTGTTATACTGGGATCCACCCAAGATATCTAGAGCGTGGCTCTCAGTGCGGTGTGGCCTACTGTTATACTGGGATCAACCCAAAATACTGAGTACATACATCTGGAATGTGACCGTCTTTTATACTGGGTTTCACCCAAGATACTGAGCACGTGCCTCTGAGTGGTATGCAGGTTTCTTTGATACAAGCCCTCACTCAGCAATAGGAAACACAAAAAAAACAGCAGAACAGTTGACTCTCCTCCACACGCGCTACTGGAACAATCAATACTGAGCAAGTGAACCAGAGTGGGGTGTGGCCTCCTTTTATACTGGGATCCACCCACGATACTCAGCGTGTGCCTCTGAGTGGGGCATGGCCTCCTTTTATACTGGGATCCACCCACGATACTCAGCGTGTGCCTCTGAGTGGGGCATGGCCTCCTTTTATACTGGCATCCACCCACGATGCTCAGCGCGTGCCTCGGAGTGGGATGTGGCCTCCTTTTATACTGGGATCCACCCAGGATACTCAGCGCGTGCCTCGGAGTGGGGCGTGGCCTCGTTTTATACTGGGATCCATCCAAGATACTCAGCAAGTGCCTCCCAGTGGAATATGGCTTTCTTTTATACTGAGATGTGTCCAAGATACTGAGAGCATACCTCTGAGTGGGGTGTGGCCTTTTATACTGGGATCCACCCAATGTGGCCACTTCTCATGGAACTCTGGGATTTGAAAGTCCATTTTTATATGGCAGTAAGTAAACAAGCTACTTGAGTCGGCTAGCTTCATTAGGATTTCTTACGCAAACTAACCTTTGGGGAATCTCCGGTAGCTTTAGCAGAGTTCCTTTCACGCTGTCTGTGAAATGATTTACAATGTACTTCAGCGGGCATTGCTTTATGGTAATTCCCCTGTGGATATGTCTTCTAGACCATTTTCCTGACAGATTTGTAGATCCTCAAACCCTGCGGGGCCTCCTAATCACGGCTTACAATTGTGCCTCCTACCTGAGTTCCAGCCTCCTGCTGCCCTGCCCAGGACACCCAGCCACCCCCAGACCAACTACTATTGTTTGTTGAAATACAAATACATTTTTCTGTAAGGGGAAGGTAATTGTGATAACATTGCACAAAATTCTCTTCCACATGCAATGGAAGAAAATATGGTCTATAAACCTGTGACATAATTACAGTGAATACTAGTGTTTTGAAAGCCCTCTTCAGGAAAGTGGACCGTGATGGGACCCTGGTTCATGCACCTGGTGTGGTTATCCCAGCCACAACAAGGTCACATGAGCACCACTTCTACTGCCCAGGTTCTTTCTCAGGCTTGTACCCAGAAAAAAGGCAGGAATCTGACAAATATTTCAAATCTGCCTGTTCCTTTGGTTTTCCTTCATGCCAATTTTGGGCGTTTTTGTTGCTCAATTTAGCTTCATATGCAAATTAAAAAGGCAGATTTCTCAATTTGAAAGATACTTTTACCTATCAATTTCCAGTAGATATCTAAAAGATACCAGCTATCACGCAGTGCCATCCTCACCTGCCTTCATCAGGATTCATCCCTCCTTTCCATGAAATGAGGTGTTCCCTCCCCCTCTGACATTTCTTGGCTATGTGCTACCCCTACTCTTTCCTTACATATATATATATATTTTTAAATCTGTTTATTGAGTTATTTACTATCAAACAGTGCTTAATTTTTTTTTAACAGTCTGCGACACAGGTAGTTATATTTTCTAGTTGAATTTCTTCTGTAATACACTTTAATCGCTTATTTGATTGGTTTGTTCTGTGATGTACAACCTGTAATACTGTTACATTTGAATAAATGAAGATTGTAGAAAAGAAAGGAAAATAGTGGAGGGGGATTATATAAAGGTATAATAGAGGAGAGGTTGATGCCGTTGGGGAGATGCTCTGATGTGACTTTTGGCATCACCTTTTTGGAGGCTTGGGGGCGAGATGGGTCTATGGTGGGTCCGGGGGTACAGTATGGGGATCACATATTCTTGTCTTTGAGGAGGCCAATAAGCAATGAGGGAGGGGTTGCTCAGTCAGGGTGCCTTGTATTTTTATTTTGGTGTAGGTGTTGTGTCGGTCATCTAGGGTGGACGTGTGTCGTCTTTTTCCTGTAGTTGTTCTAGAAAGCCATCCCATATGTCTGTGTTTTTTACCTCAATCCTGATGTCCCGTAGAGTACGTAGTACTTGTATTTCTGCGTTTGTCCAGTGGATCAGATCTTTAGTTCATCTGTGTATGTCTGGGGTGGTAGACGACTTCCATTGTGTTGCAATGAGTCGTTTAAATGTGATGAACTCTATATCTGCACATCTATGTTTTTGTTTGTCTCTTTTTCGCCTACAGCGTATTCCTAGTATACAGGATTCGGGTGTGGGATTCAGCGATAAGCTCGACCACTTGGCTATCTGTTGAGTGGCATCGTGCCATATGCGGTGTAATGGAGGGCAATTCCAGGTCATATGGAAGAAATCTGCCATTGTGTTACGGCACCTTGGGTATTCGGATGTAGCTTGTGGGAATATACGTTTTATCCGGAGTGGCGTTAAATATGTTTGATGTAGATAGTTGAGTTGGGTATATCTGAAGCAGGCATTGCGTGATATTTCCCGTGTGGTTGTTAGGGCCATAGTCCATTGCTCTGTGAGGGGTGTATGTAAAAACTTGTCCCATCTGGACTTTGCTTGTGCTTGTGGTATTTCCGGGCATGCCTGTAGTGTGCAGTATATCCAGGAGATGCTTGTTTGCGTACCAGCACCCGTTATTAATTCGTGCAGTGTGGGTGATGTTGGTGATTCTGCGTTGCCTTGGCCCCATGTTTTGCGTATCAGCCCTTTAAGTGCCCCGTGCGCAATGAATCCGCCCGGTCCTAGAGTGTACGTCTCTGTGAGTTTCGTGTAGGTGATAAACTGGGAGTCATCAAACAGGTCGCCAACCTGTTGTATGCCTTTTGTAGTCCATGCCACTATACCCGGTCTGCAGTGTAATTTATTTATCCTCGGTATAGCTAGTAGTGGTATCTTAGGTGAGTATAGTGGTATGTGGGCCCCTTTGATACATAGCGGTTCCTTGTACGCTCGGCCACTGTCATTAGAATGTTGTTGTGAGGTGAGAGGGGTTCACACCCTATGAGCTAGTCTAGCACCTCTGTGCGTCGCAATTGTGATCTCACTTTGCGTCCCTCTGGACCTAGGGGGTCCTGTAGCCACATCATGATCCAGTGCAGTTGTACTGCTGCATAATAGAGTTTGAATTGTGGTGCGCCCATACCCCCCTTCTCTATTGGGAGGCACAGCTTGGTCATGGCTACTTTCCTACATCCGTTGGCCCATATTAATTTGGTCAGTAGCTTAGTTAATTGTGTGAAAAGTGCTTTTGGTAGTGTGAGTGGTAGTGCGGCAAAATAGTATAGTAACCGAGGGAGCACAATCATTTTGGCTAAGGCTACTTTTCCCATGGGCGAGAGGGGCAAGGAACACCAGAAGGGTATGGAGCTTTTATTTGACCTGATTGCTCTGTCTAGGTTACCTTCTTTTAAGTCAGAAGCGCTATGATAGATGTGGACCCCTAGATATTTAAAAGTTGTGCATTCCGATTTTAGGTCATTGTTGATTATCGTGTTATCATGTGATTCTGGGGATGGATGCATGGGGAATATACATGATTTGGTCCAATTAACACGTTAGCCGGACAAGGCCCCAAAGGTGTTAAGTATGTGCAATATGTGTGGAAGGGATTCAGTGTGGTTGCATAGGTATACTAATGCGTCGTCTGCATACAAATCCTCTCCGTCTGGGATGCCCCATTCTATTGCTTCGTTGCGTAATCTCACTGCAAGTGGTTCTATTGCTAATGTAAACAGCAGTGGTGACAATGGACAACCCTGACGCGTGCCTCTGCCTATGTCAAATTTCTCTGATATGATAGCGCCGGGTTTGACTCGTGCTTGGGAGTTGGTATATATTATTGTTATCCATCACATGAATGCTGCACCGAATCCCATTTTTTGTAGTGTTGCCAGCAGAAAGGGCCAACCCAACGTGTCAAAGGCTTTTTCCACGTTTAGTGAGACCGCCACGCGAGAGTGGTCCAGTCCGGAGGTCTCGGTCATGATGCGTAGTAAGTTTCTGATGTTTACGAAGGTGTTACGTCCGGGTATAAAGCCGGATTGGTCTGGGTGTATTAAAGTAGTCATCAGTGGTAGGAGGCAGTTTGCTAGTATTTTCCCTAATATTTTATAATCTGAGTTTAGTAAGGACAAAGGTCGGTATGAGCGAACGTTCAAGGGGTCACGTCCTTTTTTATGTAGGACTACAATTGTCGCCTCGCATTGTGACTGCGTGAGTTGTCCGTTTTTATATGCCTCTTGCAACATTGTGTGGAATAGTGTGATTATCTGAAGCGTGAAAGTCTGGTAGTATTCGATGGGAAGCCCATCTGTCCCTGGGGTTTTGTTGTGTGTCAGCTGTTTTAGTGCCTGTAGTAATTCCTCCTTTTCAATAGGCTTTTCTAGGTCTGTTATTTGTTCTGTGTGTAGTCGTGTCAGTGCGGCGTGGTGGAAGAACTCTGCCAGTTGTGCTGGTTGTGGAAGAGGTTCAGCTTTGTATAGTGTTCTGTAATATTGTATGAAGGCGTCGTTAATCTCTAGTTGTGTGTTTACTATCGTGCCTGTGTCTTGCTTTATGGCGTTTATGGGATTAGCTCCTTGTGTCCCTTTTGCTAGCCATGCCAGCATTCTACTGGAGCGATCGCCTTCAGTGTGCAGACGTGCTGTGTAGTGTCGGTAATCGAATTTTCGCAAGCGTATTTCAGTTGCATTCCATTGTTTTTTAAGGTTATTTAATTTGTCGCTGCTGACTTTACCCGAAGCTAGTTCACATTCCTTATTACGTATTTTCCCTTCAATGTCATGTAGCTCTGTGATCAGTTCCCGACGGACTCCACCTGCCATTGACATGCACATGCCCCTCATTACTACTTTATGTCCGTCCCATTCTGTCGTGTGTGATGTGGATGTCTTTGTGGAAATTGCAAAGTAGGAATCTATTTCTTGTGCTATTTTAAGTCAAAAGGGTGGATCGCATAGCAGGGTGGGTTGTAGGCGCCATGTAGGAATTTGTGTCGGCTGTCTGCCCCATTTTAGTGTTGCCATTAACGGACTATGATCCGACAAGGTTTTAGCCATGTACGATGCGTTGTGTATCATGTGTGCTAACCCAGTCGAGCACAGCAACAGATCTATTCTCGTGTGAAGTTGGTGCACCGGTGAATAGAAGGAGTATTCTCTATCTGTGGGATGCAAGCGTCTCCATATGTCTTGTAATTCCCTTTCGTGCATCCAGTTGTTAAGCGCTTGAGATAGGTACCTGCACTGGGTGTCTTTTATTGGGGTGTGTGATCTGTCCATTGATACCTCTATTACGCTATTGAAATCCCTACCCTAGATGGTAGGTGTGGTCGGGTAGTACGGGATTTGTGTAGTAGTGGTCCGAAGGAACTCCCCTTGTCCCGTGTTGGGCGCTTATATCCCAATTATTGTTAGTTGTCTTCCGTCTAGTTCTCCGACCAGGCAGGTGTATCTCCCGTTATTATCTGTGTGTACTTCATGGATTGCATATGGAACACCATGGGCGATCCATATTAGTACACCCTTTGCGTATGTTGAAGTTTTAGTGCCACATACTATGCCCGACCAGTTTTTATCTATTTCACCCAGTTTGTGTGCCGATGCGTGTGTCTCTTGTAAGATAGTGATAGGTACCTTATGTCTTTTGAGGTAGGTGTGTATCCTGCGTCTTTTAGTAGAGTTAGCTAAACCCCTGATATTCCAGGTTACTGTGTTATATGACATCATTATGTATGAATTACATGGTAAAGTGTGTTGCCTGCCCTAAAGATGATCTTGTTGCGCCCCAGATCCACAGCCAAAGCCCCCCCAACCCTCCCACGTGTAAGAGTATAGAGCATCTTCTAGAGAAAGGGAGAGAAAAAAGATATAATATAACTTACATTGGTTAATCGAACTGGGGAATGCAAGGCACAACTGGTGCAACAGTTTACATTGGTTCCAACAAAGTCCATTCGGTAACCCAATTGGGTTAGGGGGGATGTTGTTGTGTAGTCCAAGATGGAACCTGCGTTCCAGCCCAGTCGGATATGTCTGTTTCCCATTGGGGGCTCTGTATCATGTCTTTTGGAGTTACAGTTCTCGCGTTGCTGGAGGTTTTTTGTTGATGTACCCCTTGCTTGTATTCCTTAAGGTGTTGTGGTTGAGGTTGTTCAATGATATTGTTTTTCGGGGAAATTGGGCTTGTGTGATATTAATTGTGCTGTATCGATTACGCAAGTACCTGAGTTTGTGTGGAAGAAGTCCTGGCCTTTTGCTTTAGAGGTCGCCTGCTGAGCGTGGAGTGAACATTGGGCCAGTGGTTAGCGGCGACGTGAGTAGGCCATGTTGGCTACTCGTTGAGTCGGAGTCCGAGTTGTTGGCGTCTTGGTTGGGTTGTGATCGTATGTGCGAGAATCTGTTCACTACTTTTAAAACTTGAGCTTGCTCATCCACTGCATGAGATTTCGTTGGGCTTGATACAGACCTGAGCTTTGATCTTTTTTGGCGGCGCGGTTGTTGAGTTAACCATTCTTTTTGTTCTTGGGTTTCAGCTGTAGGGTCTACTAGCCCTTTTGCGTGTATCCAAGTCCATGCGTCTTCTGATGTTGGAAATATGTGAGATCTTTCGCCATCCACCACTCGTAGTTTGGCCGGGTACATTAGAGAGTATGAGTAGTTTTTGTCTCTTAGTACTTGCTTTGCTGAATTGAAGGTAGCACGTTTGCGTTGTACTTCGGCAGTGTAGTCTGGGTAAGCCGTGATTTTTGTATTTTCTATATCTATTGGGCTGGATGTGCGAAAGCCCTTTAAAACCTGGTCTCTGTCTCAGTAGTTTAAGAATCTCGCTATTAGCGGTCGTGGGGGGGGGACCCGGGCGGGGAGGGCCCCCTGGTATTCGGTGTGCACGTTCCACCAGTAACAGCGGTGGGGTCTCATTTGTGAATATGTTTTCTTTGAGCCAGCTTTCTATGAATGACTCTGCGTTTGGGAGTTCGATCTTCTCAGGGAATCCAAGGAATCTCACATTATTGCGGCGTGAGCGGCCTTCTGCTTCATCAGCGCACTTGTGTAGGCGTAGTATTTCAGATTTCTGGTGTTGCAGTCGAAGTTTCATGTCTGCGATGTCTGGTTGTGCTGTGTTGAGGGTTGTTTCAGTTGTGGTGACCCTATTTGCTAGTTTCCGGTGTTCCATACGGAGGATGTTAACTTCGGCCACCACTGTATCTATTTTGCCCTCTAGTGATGTTTTGGTGTCGAGGATTGCTTGAAGTACTTTCTCCATTTGTGTGGAGTGGGCTGCCAGTGTCTCTGTTACTTTATATAAAGCGTTTGAATGGTGTTCCGTGTCCATTTCTAGCGATGGAACTATGGGTCTGGCCTCAAGTTGAGCTCTTTGGGGTTTCGGTTTCACCATGTTTATGTCAGTTTTAGGTTCGTTGCGCATCAATTTGAAGTCCAGTGTGTACTTCGCTATATGTTTTTGTGGTGACTGCAGTTTTATCATGGATCGTCGTGTGGTTAATACTGTGCAGCGCAAAGGTGTCGACTTATTTTGTCCCTGGGTGCCCCGGTTCTTGTGGGTGTTGCTTTCAGCTAGTTGAATTCGAGGAGCTCTTCATTTGGGGGGAAGTCCGTCCTGTAGCCTCAGCAGCGCGGCATGGTGCAATTAGTTGCAGGTAGGTGCAGGGGTGAGTATGCCCTTTAGTTGTTGTATTGTGTGGGACTGAATCAGGCTGTAGTCTCTAATCGGGCTACTATCCCGTATACTTTATAGAAGTTCCTTATGTGGATCTCCTAACTGGAATTGTGTTTGCGCTGCCCAGTATCGGTGCGACGAGTGTGCTCCGGTACAACTCTACGCGTCCCATGGGACTTGTGGGGCAGCCTTCGTTGCAAATACGCCTTTACTCGGTTGTAAAAGAAGTGTCCCTTCTTTTTTTTTTCCCCCCTTTGTTCTTATAGTATTCACACTTACTTTATTGTTCCCGGTTTTTTATGCTTCACACCCCCGTGTCCTGACCTTATTTCTTCTTGAGAGCAGTTGGCGACGTGTTTGATCAGTGCAGAGTTCTTCGGTCTCGGTGAGTACTGCAAAGTCGTTCCGCGTTCTAGCTTTTATCCGCGCTGCCGAGGCTGCCTGCAGCACGGTGCTCGTGTCGTCCGTCCCTCCGCAGGTATGTGCAGACCAGAGGATACTCAGTAAGCTATGGGAGTCCAGGACTGTGGGAGAAGACAGAGGATGTGGTTACTGTACCACTTCCCACTACACTGATGTCACACATCAGTCACACATCAGTGAATAATGTAAAGTTGTGGGCCCTAGACCCACATACTGGTGTAATGAATGACACACATGTTATTCTAGTGGGGGAAAGTTGTAATCAGGCCCATAGTTTTCTGCTGTATATGTGTCCCATAACACTCCACTTTCCTGAAGAGGACTTTCAAAACACCAGTATTCACTGTAATTATGTCACCGTGATGAGAAACAAGCTTGGTTTACACTGTGCTGAGCCCGGAAGCTGAGACCTGCCTGTGTCAGTCCAGGTTTACTTCTGTGTGTAAAATGCCACATTTGTAAAAGCCTGTTCACAAGAGTGGACAGGTTGGTAATCCACTTAGAACATAACATTATAGACTTATCACTGTGAATTAAGGGGATATTTTTTACCTTCATGCACTGAGTGACATTATAGAAACCCCAGGCTTCATTCTCATGCTATTCTAAACCCTGTGGTGAAAAACACACCCGTCATTCATAGTTATTCACAGGTACCATTTCTTTATCCATCATTCTTCTGTTCTTCTTAATGGGTTTGTGTCTTATGCTCAAATGTGCAAAATTCAATTTCTGCAACTTGCAAATAGAGTCTCTGTAGAAATCGCTATGTGCGAGCCACAAATTGGTATGTACAAAGTTTGAGATTTCCTGATAGCGATTTCTACAGAGTGGCTATTGCAATTAGGAAATCGGTATTTAAGAAATTACTAAATTCCGATTCCTTTTTAAGAAATCGAAATTTAGGAAATTAATCCCAAAATGCAGCTGAAAGCTGTTTGATGATGTCACAGCTCTGGTGGATGGCAATTACAGGGTGTGGCCACCATCCAGATGCCTAACACACCTACTGGAAGCAGGGAGTGTCCCAGAAACACTGCTGCAAGCACAGGGAAGCCAGTTTCTGAGGCCTAGAAAAATAAATCTTGGCAGGGAATGCTGGACAAAGTAAACT
The DNA here is from genome assembly GCF_031143425.1 of Pleurodeles waltl. NCBI lineage: Eukaryota > Metazoa > Chordata > Amphibia > Caudata > Salamandridae > Pleurodeles > Pleurodeles waltl. The sequence continues at coordinate 1,175,007,734 of NC_090439.1, forward strand.
CCTTTGGGATAACACAGTTTACCCTCCCTGAAATCAGGAAGTAATGGTATGACCTGTGCTCCAGGACCAAATACAAGCGGGCCAGCAGGATGGCAGAGGGGTGCGAGTGGGCGAGGAACATCTACACACACCTCTGACTGCCATTGAGAGCCTGATCGAGGAGACCCTCGAACCAGTGAGTGTCACCAGTGTTGGGGACATTGACTCATCCATCCCAGCAGGCAACAGCCGGGGTAAGTCATATACGTTTATGTTCCATCTGGGCCATGCTGTTAGGCGAACCACATCACATTCATCAGTGCATGAAATACTCCATTGAGGTGTCTGGCCCAGCCAGCTAATGCATCATGGGAGTTGTAGTGCACTCATCCGCATGCTGTACTGATTGCTAATGGTCACATCGAGCAACGACACACATCTCCTACAAGTGATAAACACTTGTAGCAATGTCACAACATTGTAGTGCCCAAAGCAATTATAATTTGAATTATGTTATATTTATATATTGTTCTCTACATATATGTCCCACAGATCACAGCCCAGATGTCTCCGCACCTGCTGCTGGGAGTGACGTCCTTCAGGAGGCATCAACACCACCATCTCCTCCACCCTGCTCATCTACCCCAAAAGGAAGGAGAGTCAGAATCTTACCACTGCCCACATTTGCAGCGAAACACACTCAGGACACAGCGTCTACAAAACAAAAAAATAGGTGGGGTCATTAGTGGGCTTAATGCCTGACCAAGGCTGTGGAGAATGGGCAGGAGCACTGGCAAAGCCTGAACACAGTGTGAGAAAAGGCCTCTTTTTGATATGGTTAGCCCCAGCGTTTTGCCTGATGTTTGATGTAGCATAGATGTTTTAACCAGGTTCCCTGGGCCAGAACTCTTTCCCTGAAACTGTTGTGATGCATTGGCACAATTGGATGCACCTTTAATTACCACAATAAGTCCCTACAATGTGCACACCCATGTACCCAGGGCCTGGGATATTATGGGTAGGCCCATGAGGGCAGTAGCACTGATTGTGCCACCCTCTAGGGCCATGCATCCAGATGCACCAAGCACTGCCATTGCAGACTGTGTGCCCTGATGCAAACCTAAAACACAAACTCAACATGATACACTGCCTGTGTGCCTTGTCCACCGTACACTGCACTTACTATGGGTAAGACACCCCTGTGGCATGCCTTACAGCCCTAAGGCAGGATCCTCCATACTATATGAGAGCATAGCTGCATGAGCAATATGCCCCAACTGTTTCCTTGCCAAACCTGGGACATAGTGAGTGAACAGAGCAGTCATTTTAATACATGTGTTGGACACTGGTCAACAAAAATTTCCCAGCTACATGATCGCCACCCTGGACCCCAGGTTGTTTGGTATGAAACAACCCAGAATGCTAAATCCAAACTGGTACCAATATCGGATTTATCCCTAAATTTACCCAGGGGTCACCCTGCAAAAGCTAACTTCCCTGGCACAGTTGCTGACTGGTTCTATCCAGCCTGCCACTTCTAGACAGCCACTATACAAAGCTTGGAGGAGAGCCCTGTCTCTCTGGTTTGTAGAACAATGTCCTTCCTGGGTGGAGGAGCTAACACCCCCTCCCTCAGGAATGTGCACTGCCCTGGCGGTGAGCTTCAAAGGGCTTACTACCCTTGAAACTCAACCCCTAGGCCTGCTGCTAGCAGCAGATGGCCTCCCCCATTGCAAACCCCCACTTTTTGGTGGGACAAAGGTGGGAAACCATACAAAGGATAGGAGGAGTGGCCCCACCTGGTATGCACCATCCCTAAGGTGTTGCCTGAAAGGTGGAACTCCATTTCATTTTCCTCCATCTTAGATGGAAGGAAAATAGCCAACTAGGTTTAGAGAAGTGACCCTTCCCACAGGAAGTGGTCACTACAATGAGTGGAGCAACCCAAAGGTAAGGCTCTCACTGGACACTACCAGGTTCCCGCTATAATACCCACTAAATTCAGTATTTAGTGGGCATCCATAGACCAAGAAATTAGGTTCGAAGGACACAAAGAAGACCAGCAGAAAAAAGAACCAAGGCATGAAAACTATGGACCTGCTGCATCAAGAAAAGGCGCCAAACCCTGCCTGCTGAAATCACCATTGTGGAGAAGCTCAACACTGGACTGGCCTCAAGAAAGCCAGAGGACATCCAGGCTTCACCAATCACCCAAGAACTCCCTCCAGAGTGGAGATACCACTTTGCAACAATCCAATAACCAACATCCCAGTAAGGGTCACTTCGCTGACCAGCCGATATCTCCCTAACTGATAGTTGCAGCCAGACTTGACGACACATCAACAACCAGGAGGACAAACCTCACAAGTGGGCTAAGTTTGGTGGCATTGCACCCTCTAGTGTCTTAATTAATTAATCATCTTAACACCCTTGGTACTGGTCAGCTGACGTCGGACACCAGGAAAACCAGCTCACTCAGAGTTGAAAAAGGACCAGGAGAAAGACCTAGTTTGGGGATTTCTGGAACACCCTAGACCTCCCACCAGAGTGCCCCTGTTGTACAGTAAGCAACGTCCAAAAAGACCTACCTCCAGTTCCAAAGGGCATCTTTGTGCACAGCCTCTGGCTCACTGATTTGCTCTGCACCAGGCTGCCCTGCACCCTGCAACAAAGAACCAGCTGCTCCCCAAGGGTCCCTCACCCCTTGTGGCCTCAACACTCCAAGGGGATCTCAAGGAGCCACCTTTAAATTGACCAAAGCAGACCTTTTCCAAATGGTCCCCCTCAGTGGCCCTGCACCAGCTCCAAGAGAAATTCCACTTTTGCTCCCACCAGAACTGGGAGCCACCAGAACTTCTCCAGCTGGCACAGCATGCCCACCAACGACCTCGACCAGCCTGCAAAAGTGGAACTTGGTAAAGCAACTGTGTGATTTTATATGCATTTTCAAAGGTGCCTTCCTACTGATTCCCATGGTGCGTAATTACGCACAGAAAGACTGCGTTTATTGAAATTGCAAAAATCCATATCTTCAAAATTACTTAACAAATTTTGATAATCGTGGTCTTAAAATGTACATAAAAATCTGAAGTATTTTTTTAAATTGGTCTTGAGGTATTCCTTAGAGAGTGTGAGTTGAATTATTGATACTGTGAGTACAACAAATGCTTTGCATTTCTCCAAGATTGGCCTAACTGTTCGACCAAGCTACCTTGAAAATTAAAGCATTAGGTGATCTAGTTTTTACCTCTGAAAACCAACGTGTGGGCACAGCTTATGCACCATAGGCAGAACATTGATAGAATCAATGCATTCACCACGCCAATCAACACCTGGCAAATGCTACATCAAGCGTGGCAAGGCATACAGTGAACATCCAGATATGTTCCACTGCTGAAGGGATGTGGTGCAGGTCACAATTGCACTAGAAAGCATTTGGGCCTACAAGCTGTGTCTGCCTGTAGGTGAGCTGCTGTGTCTCTATGTAGTGTGCAAAACTAGGCACACTGTGCAGGGGGTCCAGGCAACCACAAGTTGGTTTCCTGAGGTAAACATTAGACCACCTAATGCTCCAAATTGTAAGGTAGCTGGTCGAGCAGTTAGGCTAATGCAGGAGATTCTCAGTGGTACCCAAGGTAAGGGTAGTAAAGGGGTTACCATGGCTGCAGTATGGATTGTGCTACCCTATATGACCCAAGTAAAAGAGATACTGAACTGCTGCCAAGACAGCCTGCATGAGTAGCCTGCTGCTCGAGTGAGGCTCTGCCCTCACCAAGTGCAAACAGAGTCCCCGTTACAGCCTATAGACAGGGCACTCACCCCTAAACCAGGCCTACTGTAGCCCAGGAGGCAGGGTGCACTGTTCTATGAGTGAGGACATATGTAAAGGAGCGCATATGGCCACCTGTTGGCATTTAAAATGCAATGCTGACACAAGTAACCGGCAGGCTGTAGGATAACATGGGCTGGCATCTGACCTCTGCTCAGATGTCCAGCTCCACGATGGCCTGGCCGACTTCCCTCATATTTGGTATTAAACACAATGCCTTTTAGACCTGATTGTGATGCCCATATTCAGGCTTAGCTATCATGTGCCCAGGTGGCACCCTTAGAGGGTGCCCAGCTAGTTCCGAGCCTCTGCCACCACAGAACAGAGAGTCTGACCTCCTGCTGGTAGTGCTAGCACATCCTCAGGATGAAAGACCAAGTGCCTGTGCAGGAAGATAATACCTCCTCCCTCCCAGGATGGCTGGTGAGATTACTATCAAGGCAGTGAGCCTCAAAGGCTTCACCTGCCCTTGATGTGTAAATACCTGTCCCCCAGCAGAGGACAAAACTGTTCCTGCCTTGTCCTGCAAGGCAAGTGGGAAAAGTTGCTATGCAGAGGATGTACACTTCCCAAAGGCTAGCCACACACTTAGGATGGGCTTGGAGGTCTGCACAGGCGAGGGAAGTTTCTGCCATATTGGCAAACCTTAGGAATAGTGGGTTCTGGGTAGAAAAGTGACATATTCCCACAGGAAGTTGTCTCTTCAGGTTTAGACTAGCCACAGGGACCATTGGCCACTGCCCCTCACACCCTTAACGCACCCTAATTCTAGGATTTAAGGGGCATCCCTGACACCAACACCAACAACCGGACCTGGACTCCAACCCCAGCATGAAGAGAGGACACAGAGATGACCTGAGGAGACCAGTCCTGGAATAGAGTGCCCGACGTGTGCCATGGTGAAGATTTGTTGGTCCCAGAGAGAGGGACCCCAGTGGACACCGAGAAGCCAAGGAAGACTCCCCTGACTGGTGGTACCAGTCCTCTGTAACCAGCAAGAGTAAATCAACGTGTGGAAGTCTTTTCACAAACGGGAAGGGGTCCCCAGGGGACACCCAAAATTTTCTGAAAGCAGGCACGGACCATTACCTACTATTAAAAAATGAAAATAAAACTTTTCATTTTTGTTTTTGTAATGTATCCCTTTAAGGAAAATGTGCTGCATTTAAAATAAAATGCTTTATTTAAAAAGCAGTCACATTCATGGTGGTCTGCTGATCCCAGCAGGCCACCATTCCTGTGAGTGCAGACCATTCTCAACGAGTCATAAATTGTGACCGGCCTCATGAATATCAGTGAGGCAGGTCCCTTGCGACCCATTTTGGTAACTGCAAATAGTGTCTGAGACACTGTTGTACATCACATTTTTCAACTTCCTAATTGCAAGACGCAATTAATTTCAAATAGGAACTTGCAAATTCCAGGGATAGTACATGTGGCCTCACTGGAAAAAGACTCTAAGCTGCTACACACAATCCTTTTGATGCCCCGGGTAGGCATAATGGCAGCTAATCTCCTCAACTTGGTTGTAAGAGACAAATGATCAGAAGATTACTGTAAGCACTTTTATCCTGACAAAGCACTTTAAGGTAATGTTTGTATTGGCCCCATTGTTTTCTTTAGCCCCATCAGATTTGAATCCTGCCCTTTAATACTTGTATAAGTGAGGCAGCTATTATTGTATTTTTTTTTGTTCTAATGAGCTTTGGGTCCTACCAATTTTATGCATCAGTGTTTTATTATTTGCATCATTGCAACATTTTATATTGTAAAGATTTGTATTAATCACACAAAAAAAGGTATTCCATTACAATTATACCATCTGATCTATTTGTGAAAACATGGGGTGATAGGAGTTGTTTCCTCCTGATAGAGCTCTAGTGTCGTATGAAGATCAAAAAATTTAATTGGAGGGTTGCATTGAAGATATCCTAGAATTGAATTGATGAAAATCCAAGGCACAATTTAGGTTGCAGTAAGTAAGTTCAGTATCTTAGGTTGATTTCACCAGGGTCTCGTCAGGTTAGCTTGGGACAAGTGAGCAGGTTCTTGTCATCAAAGACCTAGCAAGCTCTGACCCCACTAAGCTTGAGTTGTTTGGATACAATTGAAGGGTTCAAACATAGAATACATTTAAACAAGGAGCAATTCCAATCAAGCACAAATTATAACTATGCCTTTCAGTCTAACCGAGGGTATAAAATGGTAGCTAACTAATATACACAAGAGGTGTAAGTGAGCACATTAAATCTAGCCTGTGGTTGTCACCGTTAGTCATGGCCTGCACAAGTGATGGTGATATGCGGCCTTGCGTTGATTTGAGGAGTCTCATTAAGTAAAACTGGATTGGTTCTCACCGTTTACTCACAATTAGTGATCTGTTAGAGGAACTGGAATGTGCTGAATGGTCCTCAAAGATTGATTTCGCATCCGCTTGCCATCAGGTAGTGTTAGAAGAATCCTCCAGGTATTATACTGCATCCAATTTGCCTTTTGTTATATTCCAATTCTGCCAAATGACGTTTGGATTGGCATCTGCTTCCTCAGTTTTTTCAGCGTATTATGCACCAGAATGTTCAAGGAGTTCTTGTTTTTCAGAACAAGATGTTGATCTTTGCCAAACGTTTAGAAGAACATGATAAGGTGCTCAAGTCTGAAAAGGGGGTGGTTGTAAAAAAAGAGAAGTGTGTGAGTTTCTAGGGCACGGTATCTATGGGAAAGGCATTTTTCTAAGGCCTGGTTTGATTAAAGCTGTTGCGGAATGTCGTAGGTGCAAGAATAAAGAGGAATAGTGTTCATTTATTGGGTGCGTACATTTTACTCCAGGTTCATTCCTGAATACGCTATAAAAATGTACAGGAGGGTAACTGCCAGGAAACATTTGATGTGGTCAATCCAAAATGACCAATGCTAGGGCATTGTGTGCTTACAAACAGGGCATACCATGTACCATTACAGTAAATGTTAGTAAATATAGGTTGGGTGATATATCGACTCAAACCACTGCATGTTGGGAAGTTACTATAAGCTTTGTATCTAGATTGCCTTGTGACCCTGAGTTAAATTTTATTATTATGGGGAAAGAGCTGCTAGCCTGCTACTTGGCAAGTGAAAAGTTCAGATCTTATGATAGGAATTTTATTCTTCAGACTGATCACAAACCACTTATTTACGTTTAGACTGGTGTCAATGTTCGGTACACTACCCCTTGCATTGTCTGGTGCAATACTAAGTTATTACAGTATGATTTGGAAGTAAAACACATTCCAGGAAAATAAAATGTCACTGCAGACCTACTGTCCAGATTACCTGTATGTGACCATGTAGAAGTAGAAAACTGTTTGTGGCACTGGTGACTGCTTCAGATATTAAAGTGTGTTCTACGGTTGATTGTAGAAAGGCATGTGACATGAGGATACGCAGTTGGGCAAGTCAAGGAGTTCATTGTGAGCAGAAGGCCCAAGGAAAATAATGCGTCTTTTGGAGTTCAGCCTTTCTGCAAGATTGCAGAGGAGCTTGTTACTGGGCAAGTGAAAAGTTCAGATCTTACATATGGGATAGGAAGTTTATTCTTCATACTGATCACAAATCCCTTCTTTGCATTCTGACTGGTGTCAAGGTTAGGTACACTACCCCTTGCATTGTCTGGTGCAACACTAAGTTATTACAGTATGATTTTGAAGTGAAAAATCTAGGGAAAGAAAAAGTCACTGCAGAACTACTGTCCAGATTACCCGTATGTGACCCGGTAGAAGTAGATCACAAAGACGATAATGAAAACTGTTTTGTGGCACTGGTGAATGCTTCAAATATTAAAGTGTGTTCTGAGGTTGATTGTAGAAAGGCATGTGACATGAGGATACGGTGTTGGGGCAGGTCAAGTGAACAGAAGGCCCAAGGAAAATAGTGCGTCTTCTGGAGTTCAGCCTTTAAGCAAGATTGCAGAGGAGTTTTCAATAGAAGATAACGTTGGAAACAGGGATGACAAATGCATTCCTCCTAACCCTATTCTTTCACTGTTGGTAAATTGCATGCATGAGTGACATCTAGGGTCAAGCATTTCGAGAAGGAGAGGTAGAGCCATTACTGGTGGCCTACTATGGCAAAAGATTTAGAAGTGATGGTGAAGGAGTGCGCTGTGTGCAGTAAAGCAGAGAAAGAGCTCAAACGGGAGGCACCACCTTTGCACCCTATACGGCTCCCTGACAGGCCATGGGTGAAAGTAGGGATAGACATTGTGTGGCCCTTTCATTTTCTACCTCATCCCCAGCATTATACATCTGTGCAGATGGATTATCACAGCAAATGGCCTGAGGTACATTTTTTTTTCCAAAACCCACTGCAGGCAATGAGGTGATATTTCTGAGAGACATGTTTATGAAAGGAGGTGTTCAGAGCAAATCATCTCCAACAATGGGGTTCAGTTTGTAAACTCTGATATGGAAAATTCCTAAAGGATTCTGGTGGAAAGGATGAACTGGGTAGTTTCCGCCGCAACCACATCTCCCCCCACCTCAGAAACCTGCACTGGCTACCCTTCTCAAAGAGGATCACCTTCAAGCTCCTCACCCACGCACACAAGGCCCTCCACAACACAGGCCCAGCCTAACTCAACGACAGACTCGCCTTCCACGCCCACACCCGCTATCTTTGTTCTGCCAGACTCGCCCTCGCCTTCGTCCCCCGCATCCGCCGCACTAACGCCGGAGGAAGATCCTTCTCTCATCTTGCCGCCAAAACCTGGAACTCCCTACCGCTCCACCTTCGCCAGACCCAGGACCTCCTGACATTCAGGAAATGCCTCAAAACATGGCTCTTCAACCAGTAGCTTCCCCCAGCGCCTTGAGACCCTAACGGGTGAGTAGTGCGCTTTACAAATCCACTGATTGATTGATTGATTGATTGATTGATTTTTGAGTGCATCAAATGGGCAAAGAAAAATTGTTATAACACTGAGGAAGCCATGATGTTGATGCTGTAGTTCTATCATACTACACTCCATTCCCTCACCAAGGTTCTCTCTTTGAGTTACTAAGGGGACGTCAGCTCATGTTGGTACTTTTTTCTGCCTGTTTATGTAGAACTGTGTGTATCAAAGTTGTTAGGAATGTGGATCATGGAGCTATGCTTAGGAGGGTGGAAAGTGCCCAGAAGAAACTAAGGAAAAGATCTGATCTGGGAAAATGCACTAGACAACTATCTTTCCAGGAAGTTGATACGGCACAAGTAAAAAAGTCCAATTTTGTAAAGAAAGGGATGCCAGTTACGGAAAACCTGTGACTGTGGCAAAAGTGTGCAGTGATGCTGTGAGGGCTGAGGGTGGACATCGGTGGAATGTGGGGAAGTTCTGAAGGTGAGAACGTGAAGGTACTCAGTGAGAATCCAATCCAGTCATCAAGCCCTGTTCCAGAGAATTTGAATCCTTCATCAGTTTTAAATTTGGGCAGCATAGATTCAACTAACAAGATGCTACGTAGGTCAGCTAGTCAAACGTTTGTACCATGGAAATTGAGATAATTTGAAGTCCTCTGAGTGACACTAAAGATGACATAAATTTTAACTTTGTGACATGATAGGTTATTTTCTCGTTTTGTAATTTTATTTTTTATATATATAGTTTTGTTTTCTTTTATTATTATCATTATTTCATAGCATTCTAGATGTAGTGTAGTCAATTGTGTTTGTATATAAAAAATGAGATGTAATGTTATGCTTTATGTATTCAGAATACTGAGCTAGTAGAATGTTGATGAGGGAATTTCTGTGCTGAATCCCATGTAGGAAACTTTCCACTGACTGTTACAGCCGGATCCGTTCATGAGGAGAAACAGCGGTGGCCTTGTGTGTTGTAACGCGCCGCTAATGAACACATGTTAAGCCCATACTTACCCGTGTTCCTCTTCCCTTTCCATGGCACAGTGTTTGCTGATTATCATGAAGAAGAAAGATCTATCCATCATATTTCAATAAAATAGACTTGAAAGATTTTGTAGCATCTGTTGTCTTGTAGCTGGGTTCTCACTATATGTGTCCATTAACACATACATACAAAGTGACTGTGGTACTTGAACTAGTAAAGGCTCACAGAACATGAATGTGAGGTCTCGGTGATGAGGGCCGGGCAGTTGTGAGAGGAAGGCCGGGACTGTCATCCACTCCAGAAACCTGTGTTTGACAATATGGCTATAGGTTTGACTCCTGAAAGGACCACTCGGTCTTTCATCCTTGCGAAGTCAATACAATGACTAGCATTGGGATAGGTAACCATAAACACCTGTTCATTGGTGCCTACATACCTCAAGAGGTGAACGTACACTTCACAAAACATGTGTTGTGTTGATAATGATTATTTGACATTTTCTGCTTTTAGGCCACTGTTTCTCACAGGACACTCCAGGGCCTTCTCGCACAGAGTCCTGCCCCATGGACTGGATCTACAGTAAAAACAAGTGTTATTGCTTCTCGATGAAGTATGAAAAGGAAGGGGGCTGGAAGAACAGCCAGAGCTTTTGCTCCTTGTACAACGGGTCCCTCACTCTCTTTAACACCCAGGAGGACCTGGTAAGGGCATGAAACAAACAAGTGAAACATTTAGAACCAGCAATCAGCTGTGCATGTTTTTTTTGGCAGCTTATGTAGAGCTGTTTTGTTCCTCGCCTCCTCATCTCTGCTCCCCACCCTCTCCATACCCTGTTAATGGGGGTCACAGCCAATTTGAAGAATGTGAATGCACTCAAGCTGGCACAATTAAGAACTGAGAATGATGAAAACACCTCTGCAAACACCGAGAACAAAGGTAGAATAGTGCGGGCCAGGAAGAGTCAGACAAGGATGTTATAGGAAACTGGGTTATTAGTTGAGAGGCGTGAGAATCCCTCTCAAGCAACAACCACAATCTTTGCTTGGGTGAACCACAGAAGTCAGCAATTAGCCCATGCTTAACCTTCTGGTAGATTGTGGCAATCTTCTGGTAGCTTGGCACATATGTTTACTATTTATGAAGGAAACAAACAGTAACATAGTGAAAACATAGCATAACAAAAATAGCACACCAATTTAGAAAAATAGAGTACATTTTACTGAATATAATAACACCAAAGTGAATTCAATCCTATCATTAAAAGTTGAGTTTTTAACATATAAAGTGAAAAACAGTGCAAAAAAACAAAGTGCCAAGCAAAGTTGGTGGTCATGCAAGACTGAGGAAAAATCCAAAGTTAAGGCAGATCACAATAGAGCACAGTTTGGCTACACAGAGTGGATTCTGCCTGGTCCCAGCCTACTTTTGGACTTAAATGAATTTTCAAACAAATGTTCCTGAGAGGGTAAAGTTCAGCTGGGAAAAGGCAGTTGTTAGTGTACGAGGAAGAGCGGTTGTATTCCGGGAATTACTGGATGAAGTTGTGGTGAAGATTTCTAAGTTCGGACTTTGTCACTGTTTTGAAAGTCGAAAATCTCCAGTGGTACAAAGCTGCAGGACGTAGCCGAGGTGGACTCCATGAGGCTGGATACCTTCTCTGGGAGGGCCCAATGAACAGGATGGTCTGTTGCAGACAAGAGCGTAGCAGGAACTACCAAGAAGTCAGGCTGACTGGTGATGCACCTCGGGCAGCTCTGTGAGCCGGTACAGTGGCATAACAAAACAGGAGGGCCCCCCCTGCAAAGAGCATTGATGGGGCCCCTTTCCGGACTCACTTAAGCCAGGTGCTGAGGGGGGGCCTCTAGAGCTCGGGCCCCCTGCTCCGTGTGGGCTATGGGGGCCTTTGTTACACCACTGAGCCAGTAGCTCCTGGTCTCCTGTTAGTTCTCAGGCCACTACTGAGGTTTTAGGCTTAGGCTGGTTTAGCACCTTTAGCATCACTTTCAAAGGTGGTTTGAAACTACTTGGGGGGTCAGCATTCCATGTGGAGGTTGTTAGAGCTTTTTGCGTCCTGGTAGCTTTGAACAGGAGGCCAGTCAACTAGTTCTTGGAGTCACTCTGGTAGTTCTCGGTTCAAGCAGCAAAGCAGGCTTGAGCATATAACACTGCTGCTGTATATATTGTTGATGCTGCAATAACACCAAAAGGAAATGACTACCTCTGTAAGAGCAGGAGGCCCTTTACTCACTAGACTTGCATCATTGATTTAGGAGGATTCCTCCTACTTTCTCACCACCGGACAGAAATAGTGAATCACCAGAAGGTAGAACAGTCCAGACTGATATTGTCTAGACCTGTGTAGGCCACGAAACAGAGAAGAGTAAAGCTCTAAAGGGGAGATGCACTAGCCCTAATGGAAGAAGTTCCAAAAACATGTAAATATGAATATAAAAGGACTATAAAGAGAAGGGAGGCCATGTAGAGAGCAAGGGATGCAGTGAGAAAAGCATCCCAAAATTAAGGATAACCATTAGGCTATGGATGAGGAATATTATATTGCAGGTGATGAAGTATTATGGGAGAGATGTTAACTTCAGAGGGAAAACAGAATGAAGCTCCAGAGCCAGATAAGGGCTCTGTGGACCTCTCCTGTGCTATAGGAGGAGCCGAGGCACCAACGCCGTGCACCCTCTTTAATGTGGTACTGAAAAATGATGATGTACTGAGGTCCTTGAGATGTACTGAGGTCCTTGAGATGTACTGAGGTCCTTGAGATGTACTGAGGTCCTTGAGGTCAGGGATCATCCTTCCCATTTATGTTCAAGAAGACCTTGGCAGATTGCTGGCCAGTCTCATTTCTGGGTGGTGCAGGAAAGGTCGAAGGCAAAGTCTTGCTTAAACACATTTAGGACTGGGCTGATGATAGTGAACTAAGGAACATTCAAGCTGGATCCAGAAAGGGCCTGAGCACAACAGAACAAGCAATGAGGCTACATTTAATCTGTATTAAGTATCTTGAAATAAAGGAGTCACCAGTTGGTTGCTATTGCATTCATTGACCTGAAAACAGCCTTTGTCTCAAAGGACAGGAGCTGGTATGGAAGCCCATGCAGGTGATGGAGATGTAAGAATGGATGTCTGTGACTCTGTGATCCATCCGTGTTAACACAACTGCTGGAGCCAGGCTTGTAAAAGGAGGCAAAGGTGCCACCGATGTCTCAAGCAGCACCGGAGGACCCAGGGGATGTGTGATAGCCAGTGCTTTATTTGTAAATAAAAATGTGCCAGTGCCCAAAGCTCTCCTTTGCGGCTGCTGCATTTAAATGTAGAGCACTGAATGCTGATGCAGCGTAATCCTAAATCAATCTCAGGCCTCTTTAATCTATTTACAGGCACTCCTTGTCCCTTCAGCTCCATCTGGCAGCTTTCTGCTTTCTCCCTTTGTGACGCTTTTTCGTTTTTCTCTTTGATTGCCTTTCCCATATGCGTCTTTTGCTTGCAGTAAATGCCTGATGCAGAAAAATAAGGGCCAGATGTTTTAAAAAAACGATTTGCATTTCTTAAATAGTGAATTTTAAGAAATCGCTATTTAAGAAATGCAAAATGGTATGTGTGAATTTTGCAATTCGGTAATATCGATTTCTTAAAATTCGCAAATGCTATTACTGAATCGCAAATAGAGAATGCAACTCTATTCAACCCTATAGGCCTATATGCCCATAGGTGTGAATGCTTTTGCATTTCCCAATTTGCTAATTCCGGTTAGGAATTTGCAAATTCGGAAATGCAAACCCTAGGGTGCTGGGGGCCTGATGCACCCCAAAACATTTTTTGCGGACATGTGAAGCACACACATGCCTTAGGGGCATGTGTGTGCTACATGCCAATATATTTAGAACGCATTTTCAAAATTTGCACGTGCTGACCACCAAATTGGATTTGATGGTAATTGCATTTCCTAAATGCCGAATTCGCATTTAGGAAATGCTTGATACATGTGCCTTGGAAATCACAAATAGTAATTCTCTATTTGCGATTTTCTATTTAGAGAGCTGTTTTAGCAATTCCTTAAAATTGCACTACGAATGCCTTTCATACATTGTGAAAGGCATTTTTGCATTCGCAAACGGCCGAATTTTGCGATTGGTACCGTTTCCGAATGCAAAAACGCTTGATACATGTGGCCCTAAGTGTTGGCCCTCAAAAATAGGTGCCCCATGTGATAGCGCCCCTACTGTTCAGCATATATATACAGTACCTGGGACCACACAGTCACCAACCCTAAACCTACACACACCAAAAACAGGAGCTGACGAGAGACCACTTCTTCTGTTTGTAGACAATGCTGTGCTTCGGACAGCCACAGAAGTCGCCACGCATCACTTACTGGGGGGCTTTTAAAGTTGGCATAATATTAACAACTTACTATAATGTCTTGAAATCTAAACTCATCGCTATGTATCCATGGAGCCACCTGGAAAGATCTTTTACAGCACAAGGAAGCAGGATACACTGACCTGATTATCAGAGGGTTGTCAGCAAAATCCTATAGTGCTGCAGAAACAGACTGAACAGACAGTGGTGTAACAAAGGCCCCCACAGCCCATGCGGTGCGTGGGTGGTCCTGAGCTCCAGGTGGCCCCCTCAGCACATTGCCCTGGCCTGAGAGCTCCTGAGTGAGTCCGGAGGAGGGGGCCCCTCCATGTACTGTGCAGGGTCCCCCCTCAAGTTTCCTTACACTACCCCTGATTGTTTCGGGGGTAGGGGGGAGCCTCAGTACAGCCTGAGAAGCATCACCCTGCAAGTCTATATTATGAAGGAGGTGGGGGCAGCAGAATGGGAGCAGAACTGGGGGTCTTAACATCAATTCCACCCCCAATTTCTTTTTTTTTTTTGTTTTAAGATAATTGGTGTAAAAAGCCAGCAGGGAAGGCCTTTTTGCCTATGCTGTCAGAAGAACTGAGACAATATATGGAGTTTTGTACAAAAACATGAAATATAAGAAATACAAATCTGTTTCCATTGTTTAAAACAAGCTCCCCCACGACCTGTAAGGCTACCACAGGACTGATCCACAGATGCTGTATCGTGTAGTGACATCTTACACCTGGGAAAACTGGAGGATCATGAGCGACACAGCACAGTAACTCAAAATATGGATTTTGTTTTTATTTGAATGTAGACTGCCCACTTTTAATCTGTTTGTATTTTATCTATTGTGTGACCATTTATTGATTCAATTCAGTAATGTTAGATAAGAAAGAAGGCAGATAACTCATGTGGCAGGAGGTGACTGGTCCATGGCTCACACACCAGGTAACTTCTCTGGAGGGAGGGGGCCCTACAGCATCCCCCTGGCTGCCCCCTCTGGAGGGGGAGGACCCCACAGTATCCCCCTGACTGCCCCCTCCGGAGGGAGGGGACCCTACAGTATCCCCCTGACTGCCCACTCTGGAGGGAGTGGGCCTTACAGCATCTCCCTGGCTGCCCCCTCTGGAGGGAGGGGACCCCACAGCATCTCCCTGGCTGCCCCCTCTGGAGGGATGGGGCCCTACAGCATCTCCCTGGCTGCTCTGGAGGGAGGGGGCCCTACAGCATCCCCCGGCTGCCCCCTCTGAAGGGAGGGGACCCTACAGTATTACCCTGACTGCCCACTATGGAGGGAGGGGGCCCTACAGCATCCCCCTGGCTGCCCCCTCTGGTGGGAGGGGGTCCTACAGCATCCCCCTGGCTGCCCCCTCTGGAGGGAGGGGACCCTACAGCATCCCTCTGGCTGCCCACTCTGGAGGGCTAGAGGGAGGGGACCCTACAGCATCCCCCTGGCTGCCCCCTCTGGAGGGAGGGGACCCTACATCATCTCCCTGGCTGCCCCCTCTGGAGGGAGGGGACCCTACAGCATCCCCCTGGCTGACCCCTCTGGAGGGAGGGGAATCTACAACATCCCTCTGGCTGCCTCCTCTGGAGGGAGGGGACCCTACAGCATCCCCCTGGCTGCCCATTCTGGAGGGAGGGGGCCCTCTGATGAAACTGCTTCTTAAAATCAACAAATGATTTTCATTCCACTTCCACAGGAGGAAGTTCTGAAGCCCTTGAGTCACAACAACAGCTGAATAAATACAAACAAAACTTGCAGTAACAACATGTAGCACGAACACCGACACCCCCACCTTATACCAAACCACTTGAGGTGGAACTGGGGCTCAAGCAAGAGTTGTCTTAAAATGTGTTTAATCAGATAAGTTTTCAAGATGTTCCCAGTATGTGACTGTGTAAGCGAGGAGGTGTTTCCCACAAACACTGTTTCATTTATTGCATCTGATATTATTTGATTGCTGTAGAAATACAAGCTGAATTGTTGCTCGTTTCTGATGCAGAATTTCTTGATGGACGTTTCCTCTGGGCACCAGACGTGAGTCAGTCTGGGGAAGAGGGAGGATGGAGCCCACTGGGTGGACAGGACCCCCCACACAGCAGCCTGTGAGGTTTAATAGTTATTGAGAGTAATATTGTGTTTGGCTCCAGCCTGCTAGAAGCGATGATGCAGATATATGTGAGTGTGTAGTGAACACCAGCACAGGCTCCCTAAACACAAGTTATAACTTCCTTGAAGGTCCCAGAGCCCTCCTTGGTAGTTACACTTCCATCCATCCTCTGGGTCTGGTGACTCAGTGCACTGATGCATCCCTCAGGATCTGTCTATAACCTCACAGTCACCGGACGGCTTGCCAGCAGGTCGACTCAGCATTTTATCATTCAGAGGCTGATAAAGTGTCTCACTATGTTGTGCAGCAATAAACATCACTTATTAAAAGCCAAGATGACACCGGGATAAAGGTGACTTTAAAAGGAAGGTGATGTTATCTCTTGTCTTGCCAAGATTTGTCTTCACAGCTCTTAGGTTAGAAATGAGTCTGCCTATGCATGGCCTCACTTCCGATACAAAACTGCCCATGCATGGCCTCACTTCCTATACATAATACCCTCTGCATGACTCCACTCCCTGTACATAACTCCATGTGCATGATTTTACTCCCTATGCAAAACTCCCTCTGCATGGCCTCACATTACTGCCCATGCATGGCTTCACCTCCTATTCATAGCTGCCTATGCACGGCCTCACGTCCGATATATAACTGCCCATGCATGGCCTCCCTTCCTATACATAGCTGCTTATGCATGGCTTCACTTCCTATACATAACTGCCAATGCATGGCCTCACTTCCTATACATAATACCCTCTGCATGACTCCACTCCCTGTACATAACGCCTTATGCACGATTCCACTCCCTATGCGTAAGTCACTGTCCACAGCCTCACTCCCTATGCATAAGTCACTGTCCATAGGCTCACTCCCTATGCATAAGTCACTGTCCATAGGCTCACTTCCAATGCATAACTCATTGTCCATAGCCTCACTCTCTGTACATAATTCACTGTCCATGGCCTCACTCACTATGCATAACTTCCTGTGCAGGACTTCATTCGCTATACAGATCACCCTGTGCATGGCCTCAGTTCCTCCACATAACTCCCTGTATATAACCCATTCAATATACATAACTCTCTGTGTATAGCCCCACCACATATATAGGTCTCTATGCATGGCCTCACTTCCTATGCATTACTCACTGTCCATTGGCCTCACTCCCCATGCAGAACTCATTGTCCATGCCCTGACTCCCTATAGATAACTCCTTGTGCATGGCCTCACTTTCTATACATAACTTCCTGTGCAGGACCTCCCTCGCTATACATAACTCGCCGTGCATAAACCCCTCTGTATGGCCGCACTTCTTATACATAAGTTCCTGTGCATGCCCCCACTTCCTAGGCATAAGCCACTGTCCATTGGATCACCATCTATGCATAAATCATTTTCCATTGCCTCCCTACCTATGCATAACTCACTGTCCATAGCCTCACTCCCTACGTATAACTTCCTGTGCAGGTCCTCACTCCCTATGCATAACTCCCTCTACATATCCTCCCTCGCTATACAGATCACCCTGTGCATGGCCTCATTTGCTCCACATAACTCCCTGAGTATAGCACATGCAATATACATAATTCTTTCTGTATAGCCCTCTACGTATGTATATATCTCTATGCATGATCTCAGTCCCAATCTATTGCCTCACTCCCTATACATAACTAATTCTGTATAGCCCTCTACGTATATATATCTCTATGCATGATCTCACTCCCAATCTATTGCCTCACTCCCTATACATAACTATTTCTGTATAGCCCTCTATGTATATATATCTCTATGCATGATTTCAGTCCTAATCTATTGCCTCATTCCCTATACATAACTCTTTCTGTTTAGCCCCTCTACCTTTATATTTCTCTATGCATGATCTCAGTCCCAATCTATTGCCTCACTCTCTATGCATAACTTCCTGTGCAGGACCTCCCTCATTATACATAACTCACCGTGCATAAACCCCTCTGTATTGCCGCACGTCTAATACATAACTTCCTTTTACATGCCCCCACTTCCTAGGCATAAGTCACTGTCCATTGGCTCACAATCTATGCATAGCTCATTGTCCATTGCCTCACTACCTATGCATAACTCAATGTCCATAGCCTCACTCCCTACGTATAACTCCCTGTGCAGGTTCTCACTCCCTTTGCATAACTCCCTCTGCATATCCTCCCTCGCTATACAGATCACCCTGTGCATGGCCTCATTTCCTCCACATAAATCCCTGTGTATAGCACATTCAATATACATAACTCTTTCTGTATAGCCCTCTAAGTATATATATCTCTATGCATGACCTCAGACCCAATCTATTGCCTCACTCCCTATACATAACACCCTGTGCATGACCTCAGTCCCCGTACATAACTGCCCATACATGGCCTGACTCCGTAATCATAACACCCTGTGCATGGCCTCTTTCCTTATACATCACTGCCCATGTATGGCCTCAGTCCCCATACATAACTGCTGATGCATGGCCTCAGTCCCTATACATAACTGCTCATGCATGGTTTAACTTTCTACACGTAACTGCCTATGCATGGTCTCTTTCCCTATACATAACTACTCATTGTAGGAGGCTGGCCTGGCTTATAGTGGGTACCTAGTGGTACTTAAACCTTGTGCCAGGTCCAGTTATCCCTTATTAGTAGATTAGTAGTGTTCTAGCAGCTTAGGCTGATAGAGGTAGCTATAACAGAGCAGCTTAGGCTGAACTAAGAGACATGAAAAGCTCCTACTATACCACTTATATCACTTAGCACTATATCACAAGAAAACACAATACTCAGAGTTGCTAAAAATAAAGGTACTTTATTTTAGTGACAATATGCCAAAAGTACCTCAGAGGATATACTCCCTTAGGAGGTAAGTAATATACACAAAATATACACACAAACCAAAATTAGGTAATTAAACAGTAAGAAAAGTAGTGCAAACACTGTAGATCACAATAGAATGCAATAGGAGACAAAAGGCTTAGGAGCAACACAACCCATATACTCTAAATAAGGAATGCGAACCACGAATGGACCCCAAACATAGTGTAGTGTGTAGAGGGTCGCTGGGAGTGTAAGAAAACACTAACGGTGTCCAAGATACCCCCCTCCCAAGACCCTGAAAAGTAGGAGTAAAGTTACCCTACTACCCCAGAAAGACAGTAAAGTCGAGATAGGGGATTCTGCAAAGACAACAACTGATTGCAAAGCACTGAAGACGGATTCCTGGACGCGAGGAGACCAAGCCCAAGAGTCATGCAAGTGTCCAGGGGGGGCAGGAGCCCACTAAACCCCAGATGAAGGTGCAAAAGGGCTGCCTCCGGGTGGAAGAAGCCAAAGACTCTGCGACAACGGAAAGTGCCAGGAACTTCTCCTTTGGTCAGAAGATGTCCCACGGCGTGCTGGAAGATGCAGAGTTATTTTCATGCAGAAAGACCACAAAGAAGCCTTGCTAGTTGCATGAGGCATGGCTGAGGATTTTGGGTGCTGCCCGGACCCAGGAAGGACCAGAAGGTCGCCCCTTGGAGGAGGACACAGAGGGGGCACTCAGCAACACAGAGAGCCCACGCAGATGCATGCAGCACCTGCAGAAGCACCTGAACAGGCGTTCAGAATATCTGAGCGCGGCGGTCATCTCAGCACAACAAAAGGGAGTCCCATGAAGTCGGAGTCCAACTCAGAACATTGGGCAATGCAGGACGGAGTGCTGGGGACTTGGGCTAGGCTTTGCACAAATGAAGTCTTGCAAAAGTGCACAGAAGCCCTAACAGCTGCAGTTCACACAGTACACAGGATTACTGTCTGGGGTGGGGAGGTACAAGGACTTACCTTCACCAAATTTAGACAGAAGGGCCACTGGACTATCGGGGACACTTGGATCCAGCTCCTGTGTTCCAGGGACCAAGATGAGAGGGGACCCAGAAGACCGGGGATGCAGAGGTTTGGTGCCTGGGTTGGCAGGGGGAAGATTCCGTCAACCCACTGGAGATTTCTTCTTGGCTTCCAGTGCAGGGTGAAGGCAGGCAGCCCCAGAGCATGCACCACCAAGAAACAGTCAAGAGAGTCAGCAGGATGAGGTGCTACAATGTTACTGGTAGTCTTCTTGCTACTTTTTTGCGGTTTTGCAGGCGTCCTGGAGCAGTCAACGGTCGATCCTTGGCACAAGTCGAAGAGGGAAGTGCAGAGGAACTCTGGTGAGCTCTTGCATTCGTTATCTGTTTAGAAACCCACAGGAGAGACCCTAAATACCCATCAGAGGAGGATTGGATACCAAGAAAGGTAAGCACTTATCAGGAGGGGTCTCTGACGTCACCTGCTGGCACTGGCTACTCAGAGTTGTCCATTGTGCCCTCACACCTCTACATCCAAGATGGCAGACGTCTGGGACACACTGGAGGAGCTCTGGGCACCTCACGTTGGGAGGTGTTGGTCAGGGGAGTGGTCACTCCCCTTTCCTTTGCCCAGTTTCATGCCAGGGCACCATCTGTTCAAAGCATTTCCAGAGGCCAGGAGAGGCTATTCCTCTCAGGCACTTATCACCTATTTCCAAAGGGAGAGGGTGTAACACCCTCTCTTAGAGGAAATCCTTTGTTCTGCCTTGCTGGGACTGGGCTGCCCAGGCCCCAGGGGGGCAGAAACCTGTCTGAGGGTTGGCAGCAGCCGTAGCTGCCGAGAAAACCCCAGAGAGTTAGTTTGGCAGTACCCGGGCTCTATGCTGGAACCCCGGGGATGCATGCAATTGTCTCCCCAATACCATTATGGTATTGGGGTGACAATTCCATGATCCTAGACATGTTACATGGCCATGTTCGGAGTTACCATTGTGACGCTACATATAGGTATTGACCTATATGTAGTGCACGCATGTAATGGTGTCCCCGTACTCACAAAGTCCGGGGAATTTGCCCTGAACAATGTGGGGGCACCTTGGCTAGAGCCAGGGTATCTTCACACTAAGTAACTTTGCACCTAACCTTCACTAAGTGAGGGTTAGACATATAGGTGACTTATAAGTTACTTAAGTGCAATGTAAAATGGCTGTGAAATAATGTGGACGTTATTTCACTCAGGCTGCAGTGGCAGTCCTGTGTAAGAATTGTCTGAGCTCCCTATGGGTGGCAAAAGAAATACTGAAGCCCATAGGGATCTCCTGGAACCCCAATACCCTGGGTACCTAGGTACCATACACTAGGGAATTATAAGGGTGTTCCAGTGTGCCAATTAGAATTGGTAAAATTAGTCACTAGCCTGCAGTGACAATTTTAAAAGCAGATAGAGCATAAACACTGAAGGTCTGGTTAGCAGAGCCTCAGCGATACAGTTAGGCACCACACAGGGAACACATATAGGCCACAAACTTTGAGCACTTGGGTCCTGGCTAGCAGAATCCCAGTGACACATATCAAAACACACTGATAACATAGGGTTTCCACTATGAGCATTGTGGCCCTGGCTAGCAGGATCCTAGTGAGACAGTAAACACACCCTGACATATACTCACAAACAGGCCAAAAGTGGGGGTAACAAGGCTAGAAAGAGGCTACCTTCCTACACTCATGCATGGCTTCACTTCCTACACATAACTGCCCATGCATGGCCTCAGTCCCTATACATAACTGTGTTTGCAGTGCCTCACTTCCTATACATAACTGCCCATGCATGGCCTCACTTCCTATACATAACTGTGTATGCATGGCTTCACTTCCTATACATAACTGCCCATGCATAACCTCACTCCCTATACATAACTCTCTGTGGATGGCCTAAGTCCCTATAAATAACTGTGTATGCAGTACCTCACTTACTATACATAACCGCCCATGCATGTCCTCACTTCCTATGCATAACTGCCTATGTATGGCCTCAGTCCCTTTTTTTTGCCTCACTTCCTATACATAACTGTAGGAGGCTGGCCTGGTTTGTAGTGGGTACCTTGGGTACTTACACCTTATACCAGGTCCAGTTATCCCTTATTAATGAAGTAGTAGTGTTCTAGCAGCTTAGGCTGATAGAGGTAGCTATAGCAGAGCAGCTTAGGCTGAACTAGGAGACATGCAAAGCTCATGCAATACTGTTAAAAATTGGGTCTTTGGTTGGCAGTCAGGTTACCCCCTGTCCAAGCAAGGACCCTCACTCTATTCAGGGTAAAAGAGAATCACCCTCAGCTAACCCCTGCTTACCCTCTTGGTAGCTTGGCATGAGCAGTAGGCTTAAGTTCAGAGTGTTAGGTGTAAAGTATTTGTACCAACACACACAGTAACTTAATGAAAACACTACAAAATGACACAACACAGGTTTAGAAAAATAGAAAATATTTACCTAAATAAAACAATACCAAAACAACAAAAATCCACAATACACAAGTCAAGTTATCAATTGAAAAGGAAAAAGAGAATTCATGTAGTATTAAACACACTAAAGCTGTTAGCGTGAAAATGTACCTTGGGTGCGTCAAAAATAACCCCACACGGGCGAGTGTGCATCAAAAAGGGCTTGCGATGCATCAGTTTCACTCACGAGCGAGACCTAATGTCGTTTCTCCTTTTGTCGGGTCGGGGCTCGCCGATTCTTTTCTCCGCAGGACAGCGATGTGTCGATCCGGTCAACACTCTTGGGTCGGGGGAAGGCCTTGCATTGTTTTTACACACCCAGCAGTGTTTGCGTCGGAAACCCAGCCGCACGATGATCCGAAAACCACACAGCGCGGGTTGCAATCTCACCAGCCTCCGTCAGCGATGCTGTGCGTCGTTTCTCCAGCCCCAGGTGTCGATCTTCAGTTCGCTTTGCAGGCGAGCATCGATTTTCAGCTGCGAAGCTGGCGGCGTGTCGATTTTTCAGCCGCAGATTGGAGTCGCGACAATGGATTTCTTCCTCTTAGGCTGCCAGCTTCTCCTTTCAGGGTCCCAGGAACTGAATGGGCACCACTTGGCAGAGTAGGAGTCTCTCCAGAGACTCCAGGTGCTGGCAGAGAGAAGTCTTTGCTGTCCCTGAGACTTCAAACAACAGGAGGCAAGCTCTAAATCAAGCCCTGGGAGATCTTCACAAGAAGGAAGGCAACACAAAGTCCAGTCTTTGTCCTCTTACTCTGGCAGAAGCAGCAACTGCAGGATAGCTCTACAAAGCACATTCACAGGCAAGGCAGCTCTTCTTCCTCAGCTCTCCAGCTCTCCTCCAGGCAGAGGTTCCTCTTGGTTTCCAGAAGTGTTTTAAAGTCTGTGGTTTTGGGTGCCCTTCTTATACCCAATTTCTCCTTTGAAGTAGGCCTACTTCAAAGCAAAGTCTCTCCTGAATGTGAAATCCTGCCTCGCCCAGGCCAGGCCCCAGACACTTACCAGGGGGTTGGAGACTGTATTGTGTGAGGGCAGGCACAGCACTTTCAGGTGTGATTGACCACTCCTTCCCTCCCTCCTAGCACAGATGGCTCATCAGGAATTGCAGACTACACCTCAACTTCCTTTAAGTCACTGTCTAGTGTGAGGTGCAACCAGCCCAACTGTCAAACTGACCCAGACAAGGAATCTACAAACAGGCAGAGTCACAGAAATGGTATAAGCAAGAAAATGCTCACTTTCTAAAAGTGGCATTTTCAAACACACAATCTTAAAATCAACTTTACTGAAATATGTATTTTTAAATTGTGAGCTCAGAGACCCCAAACTCCACATGTCCATCCACTCCCAAAGGAAATCTACACTTTAATCAGATTTAAAGGTAGTCCCCATGTTAACCTATGAGAGGGACAGGCCTTGCAACAGTGAAAAATGAATTTAGCAATATTTCACTGTCAGGGCATAAAACACATTACTATGGGGGTCATTCCGACCCTGGCGGTCATGGACCGCCAGGGCCGGGGTTGGAGGATGCACCGCCAACAGGCTGGCGGTGCATCAAGGGCCGCCGCGGTCAGAAAAGGGAAACCGGCGGTTTCCCGACGGTTTTCCCCTGCCCCTATGAATCCTCCACGGCGGCGCTGCAAGCAGCGCCGCCATGGGGATTCCGACCCCCTTCCAGCCAGCCTGGTTCTGGTGGTTTTCACCGCCAGAACCAGGCTGGCGGGAACGGGTGTCGTGGGGCCCCTGGGCCCCCTAACAGGGCCCCAACAAGATTTTCAGTGTCTGCATAGCAGACACTGAAAATCGCGACGGGTGCAACTGCACCCGTTGCACCCCAGCAAATCCGCCGGTTCCATTTGGAGCCGGCTTCATCTTTGCTGGGGCTTTCCCGCTGGGCCGGCGGGCGATCTTTTGAAGATCGCCCGCCGGCCCAGCGGGAAAGTCAAAATGCTCCCCGCGGTCATTTGACCGCGGGGCGGTGTTTGGGCGGTTTCCGCCCGGCGGGCGGTGCCCACCGCCCGCCGGGGTCGGAATGACCCCCTATATGTCCTACCTTAACCATACACCGCACCCTGCTCTTGGGGCTACCTAGGGCCTACCTTAGAGGTGCCGTACATGTAAGAAAAGGGAATGTTTAGGCCTGGCAAGTGGGTACACTTGCCAAGTCGAATTTATAGTTAAAACTGCACACAGACACTGCAGTGGCAGGTCAGAGACATGATTACAGAGCTACTTATGAGGGTGGTACAACCAGTGCTGCAGGCCCACTAGTAGCATTTTGTTTACAGGCCCTGGCACCTCTAGTGCACTGTACAAGGGACTTACTAATAAATAAAATATGCCAAACCATATAAACCAATTACATACACTTTTTGTAAAGGAGCACTTGCACTTTAGCAGTGGTTAGCAGTGATAAAGTGCCCAGAGTAACAAAAACAGCAAAATCAGAGTCCAGCACACATCAACAACGTGGGAAACAGAGGCAAAAAGTTAAGGGAGACCACGCCAAGGAGCAAAAGTCTAACAAATACCACTTATAGTTACACAGTACTAAACCACAAGTGAAGACAAATTCAGTGTTACCAAAAATAAAGCTATTTATTTGGGTGACACAGTACCAAAAATATCTTCAAGACAATACTCCTTCTGAAGGTAAGTATTATATACAATATATACACCAGGCACCAATATTAGACAAGTAATTAGTCATAGGACAGTGCAAACAATAGGAAATGCTATAGAATACAATGGGAGAAATTAGGTCTAGGGGAAACACAAACCATATACTATGAAAGTGGAATGCGAATCACATATTCCCCCCTAGAAAAGTGTAGTGTGTGCAGAATCGCTAGGAGAGTAAGAATACAGTAAAGGTAAGTAAATTACCCCACCCCACAGCCCAGAAAAGCAGGAGTAAAGTACTGCAAGTTTCCTTAGGACACACTGCACCTTGTGATTGGGATATTGCTGTAACCAACCAAGTCTGCAAACAACAACTGCTGGATTCCTGGACCTGAAGACCTGCAAAGGAAGGGGACGAAGTCCAGAAGTCGAAAGAAGTTCCAGGAAGGGCAGGAGCCCCTGCCAACCCAGAACAAGGTGCAAAAGAAGAGTCCCCAGTTGGACAAAGACTGCAGGAATGCACCCTAGGAAGATGCCAGCTGGTTCCTGCATGATGCAGAAGATGTCCCACAACGTGAAGATGGATGAAGACTTCGCCAACAAGCCTTGGTTATGACAAAAGTGCATTTTGTGTCAAAATGGTGCTGGCTGGACCCAGGAAGGACCTCGGGGCCTCAACTCTGTGTGAGGAGGAAGTGGGAGCTCTCAGCACTTTAGAGAGCCCTCAGGATACCCAACAGTACCCACGGGAGTCCTAGTACACAGGGACAAAGGAGGTGCAAAACGCGGTTGATGCAGCACAACAAAGGAAGGTCCCACACCGCCAGAGAACAACTCAGCAAGTTGAGCGTCGCAGAACGGAGTGCTGGGGACCTGGGCCAGGCTGTACATGAAGGAATTTTGCAAATAGTGCACAGAGGCCTCAGGAGGTGAAGAAGCCGCAGAACACAGGGGTACTGTCGCTCTCGGGGAAGGCAAGGTCTTACCTCCTCCAAATTGTTTCAGAAGGACCTCAGGAAAGTCTATGTCAATGGGGTCCACCGTCTGTGTCCTTAGGAGCAGGCTCATCGCTGTGAGAGGAGTCCAAGGGTACCGGTCGTCGTCTTGGAAGGTGCCTGCATGAGCAGGGCAGTGGCTCCGTCACCCCATGGGAGAGTTCTTCAGTCCTTCTGGTGCAGGATGAAGACAGGGAGTCCTCGGAGTGTGCACACCATGGAAACAGTTGCAGTTGGTAGCTGGAGCTGAAGTTGCAGAGGAAAAGTATCGCTTGTGGAAACTTTGTTGCTGTTACAGCGGTTTCTGGAGCAGGCTGTGGTGATCTGTGGTCAGAGGATGAAGTAGTAGTTGCAGAGGATTTCTGATGGAAACTTGCAAGCAGAATCTGAAGAGAACCCACAGGAGAGACTACCTTATCATGGAAAGGACCTATTAGGAGAGGTCTCTGGCGTCACCTGCTTGCACTGGCCACTAAGAGCCCTCCAGAGTGCCCCCACACCTTGCAAAGCAGGATGGCTGAAGTCTGGAACACACTGGAGGGGCTCTGGGCACCACCCCTAGGTTGGTGATGGACAGAGGAGTGGTCACTCCCCTTTCCTTTATCCAGTTTCGCACCAGAGCAGGGGACAACGGGTCCCTGAACCGGTGTAGATTGGCTTATGCAAGGAGGGCACCATCTGTGCCCTTCAAAGCATTTCCAGAGGTTGGGAGAGGCTACTCCTCATCAGCCTGTAACACCTATTTCCAAAGGGAGAGGGTGTAACACCCTGCTCCCAAAGGAATAGTTTGTTCTGCCTTCCTGGGACTGAGCTGCTCAGACCCCAGGAGGGCAGAACCCTGTCTGTGAGGTGAGGTGGCAGCAGCTGTAGCTGCTGTGCAAGCCTCAGAGAGCTGGTTTGGCAGTACTGGGGGTCCATAGAGGAGCCCCCAGGATGCGTGGAATTGGCTCCCCAATATCAGATTTGGAATGGGGGGACAATTCCATGGTCTTAGACATGTAACATGGCCATATTTGGAGTTACCTTTTGAAGCTACATATAGGTATTGACCTATATGTAGTGCACACGTGTAATGGCGTCCCCGCACTCACAAAGTCCCGGGAAATGGCCCTGAACTATGTGTGGTCACCTTTGCTAGTGCAAGGGTGCCCTCACACTTAGTAACTTTGCACCTAACCTTCAGCAAGTGAAGGTTAGACATATAGGTGACTTATAAGTTATTTAAGTGCAGTGAAAATGGCTGTGACGTAACGTGTGTTATTTCACTCATGCTGCAATGGCAGGCCTGTGCAAGGGTTTGTCTCAGCTCCCTATGGGTGGCAAAATAAATGCTGCAGCCCATATGGATCTCCTGGAACCCCAATGCCCTGGGTACCATAAAGTAGGGACTTCTAAGGGGGGGGGGTCCAGTGTGCCAATTTAAATTGTTAAATAAAGTCACTAGCCTACGGTGACAAATTTAAAAGCAGAGAGAGCATAATCACTGGGGTTCTGGGTAGCGGAGCCTCAGTGACACAGACAAGCACTATACAGACACACACATCAGGCCATAAACTATGAGCACTGGGGTCCCGACCAGCAGGATCCCAGTGAGACAGGCAAAAACATACTGACATACAGTTAAAAATGGGGGTAACATGCCAAGGAAGATGGTACTTTCCTACAATAACTCCCTTTGCTTGGCCTCAGTCCCCATACAGAACTGCCCATGCATGGCCCTCGGTCCCCACACATTACTGCCTATGTATGGCCTCAGTCCCTATCTTTTGCCTCACTTTCTATACATAACTCCCTTTGCATGGCCTCAGTCCCTATCTATGGCCTGACTCCGTATACATAACACCCTGTGCATGGCCTCATTCCCTATACCTAACCCTATTGTGCCTCATCTCACTCGCCCTATGCATGTCCTCAGTCCCTATACATCATTCCTCATGCACTCCCAGCACTGACTCCTCCCACAGTGTCTCTCCTTTGTTTACCATCCCCATGTCTCATGTCTGCAGCTGCAGTAAGCTCTGTTTCTGCCTCTCAGTGTCTAACCCTAGACCTGTCTCTCTCTCTCTTCCTAGATGTACAATGACAGACGAGGGTGGACAGTGCGCCTACGTCGGACATGGAGCCCTGCGGGTGTCTGGATGTCATCCCCCCAGATCCCACATTTGTACCAAGAGACCTTATATATGAGCACCCTGTAAGGCACCGAGGAGGCTGCAGAGGATCTGTCTGTACACTGGGTGGCGCTGCTGCATCTGTACTAAGAGGTCATAATCTGAACATCTTGTGCTGCACCGAGGAGGCTGCGGAGGACCTGCCTCAGCCGCTGGGTGGCGCTGCTAAATCTGTACTTCGAACATATGATGCTACTCCATGGAGGCTGCAGAGGACCTGTCTCAGCCGCTGGGTGGCGCTGCTGCATCAGATGAAAAGATCCACAATCACTGCTTCCTTTATCCCCCCATCACTATGCTGCTCTAGAGGGGAAGTGAGTCTATAGGGATGGACGCATCTCTGACCCTTCCTCTCTCAGTCACTGTGAGGTTCATGTCTCCTTAAGGCTCAGGGCATCAAGAATTCTGACACAGGGCACCAGGTGAACAAGGAAACGCAAGAAGGGGCGGGGCTGAGACACGTTAGTAGACATTATCAGCACAGAATGCAAGGACCCTGACCTTCCTCTTGCACAGGTAACCAGTGAGAATGGGGGATGGGCACTTCCGGTGGTGCCAGTACACGATGTACCTTAAAACATTGATCCCATCCTAGAATGACAGGTGCCTGACCTCAATACATAACTCAGGATAAAAGATTGTGAAACGCAAAGTGGAATAAACACAGAATATGAGCTGGACAATGACTCCTTTACCCACTCCCCTGAAATCATCTTCTGTCCTGCGCAGTTATAGACCGAGAAGAATAATGTAAAGTTTGAGAGGTTTTGGGTTATATATGTTGTGTGACTGTAAGAGGAACACTCACTGCCCTCCTGAGTGAATAGTCGGTAATTAGCACCCTTTGTGGTACTGTGGGTGATGCTCTAAACATGCATAATGGGGGTAACTACTGATATATCGCAGACCCTCTTGGTACCAAGATGCCTTGTCCTGGTGTGATGCTTGTACTGGTATAATATTGGCCATTCTTGGACTGATCTATCTGGAATCCTTAAAATGCAAGGTGGCGGTTTCAACCCCAAATAGTTGCCATGGAGTTTCAGCTCTCTGAAACAAAATGGGTCCCCTGACTAAAATAGATTATTTTCTCTACCACAACCAAATTCTCATTCCTGCCACCACCTCATGATACAGCAAATAGCTACATCCTTCTTGACCATGAGGACACAGCTGGTGACAGGCTTTCTATGAGTCAATGACATTCTATCCACTCTCAGGTCCCATGGTTTGAAACCTATATGACCTTCCAAGCTTCTGTATAGATTTCTATACACATTCTGGTGGCCTTCAGAAAGCCACAGTGGTCCTCACCTTGTTGCAACAGGTACTTGGGAATTTAATCACTGGAACTGTTTGGCAGCATTCAGTGTCAGCTCCACCTGAAAAGGTGCATCTCATCTTGAGAACTTTCAAGAACTTTAACTGTTTAAAATCAGGTGAAAATCTGTGAAAATCAGACCACCTAATGCTTTTGTTTTTAAGGTAGCTGGTCGAGCAGTTAGGCTACTCCAGGAAATGGGCTAAGTATTTGCTGTACTCACAAATCCAATCATGCACCACACACACTCAATGAATAACTTGAGACCAGAATTTATAAAAAATACTTCAGACTTTTATATAATTTTTAAGACCAAAAATCTTTAGAGTAAGTACTCTTCTCGTGCAGCAGGTCCTCAGTTCTCGTTGTGGCGGTTTCTCTGGTGCTGGTCTTCTTGTCTTCTTTTCAAATCTAAAATCTTGGTATGGGGAGCCCACTAAATAATGAATTTAGTAGGCGTTTTAGGGGGAACCTGGTAGTGCCCAATGGGGCACTTACCCTTGGGTGGATACACCCACTATCGTGACCTCTTCCTGTGGGAACGGTCACTTCCCTAAACTTCATTGGCTGTTTTTCTCTATTCCAAGATGGAGAAAACTGAATCAGAGGGTCCACTTTGCATGCAAGCCTTTAGGGGTGGTGCATGTTCAGTGAGGCTACTCCTCCTACACTTTGTCTGGTTACCTGCCTTTGCTCCTGCCAAAAGTGGGGGTTTGCAAAGGGGGGAGCACTCTGCTGCTAGCAGCAGGCCTGGAGGCTCGAGTTTCAGGGGCTGTAGCCCTTTGAAGTTCACCACCAGGGTGTTGCACATGCCTGAGAGAGGGGGTGTTAGCCAGTAAGGGCATTGTTTCACAAACCAGAGAGCCAGGGCTCTTCCCCAGGTTTGTATACTGGCTGTGTGGAGTGGCAGCTGGATGGAATCAGCCAGCAACTCTGCCAGTAAGGGTTAGCTTTTGCAGGGGGCACCTCGAAGGTGGCCCCTGGGTAAATTTAAGGTTAAATCCAATACTGGTATCAGTTTGGATTTATCATTTTGAGCTGTTTGATACCAAACAAACCAGGGTTCAGAGTGGCCATCATGTAGCTGGGAAACTTGTGTTGACTAGTGTCCACCACATATACTCAAATGGCCGCTATGTTCACTCACTATGTCCCAGATTTGACAGGGACACTGTGGGGGCATATTGCTAATGCAGATATGCCCTCACATATGTTATGGTGCACCCTGCCTTAGGGCTGGAGGCCTGCCAGAGGGGTGTAGTATATGTAGTGTATGGTGGACAGATGCCCCAACCTCCCCCCATAACACCTCCCTCCATCCACAACCCCCTTCCAATCCCCCACACCCCATAAACGCACACTTGCAGACATGCACCACGCATGCACACCTTCACTCACACTGCCATACACGCATTCATTCACGCATGTATCCATTCCTTCTCGCATACATCTGTACACACATTCACACTGACAGGCAGACACGCAATCACATTTCCATTCATACACGCATTCGCACACATTCATACACCCACGCAAACAATACTACACATACATTCGCAATAACGCACACACTCACACATACAGCTGGCGGCTGTCTACTGGTGTGGTGCTGCTGGTGGTAGCAACACCACTTTAACACCATCTGCCAGTATGACCACAGCCGGATTTCCGCCCTTCTTGTGGCGGAAATCCAGCTGTGGTCATAATTTGGCAGAACAGACGTTAGCTTTGGCGAAGGTATTTTGGCAGCCGTCGCAGCGGCAGAATGCGCCATTTAACGCCAATCTTTAAAGAGCCTATATCTGTTGATTACAAGATTATGAAAATAAGTGCTATTATTAATTGAAATTATTATTTCTTATTATTATACATATTAATTTAATGTAACATGTGTTACTATGCATACTTATATTTTCTTTGGTGTTTTTGAGCTGTTGGTTCTTCTGTTTGTTGAAGATTTCATGTATTGCTTCCTTCCAATGTTTACCATTTTCAGAGTTTTTGTTTATGGGTATTGATATACTTTAGAGATATTTATAGTTATTTGTTATGGTTCATTTTCTAATTTGATGTTTTATAGTGTAGATTTATATATTCCACTTACAAGTTGGTAATGTTCGCGTTGTACTTGTTCGTTCTTTATTCCAGCGTTTTCTTCTTTCTTCATTGCTGTTGGTCTTTTGCAGTCTTGGTGTCCGAAGTGTAAATGAAAAAAAAATTATTGATGGATTTTTCTGGTACTTAATAAATGTTATATATTTTGTTAGATCTATTGTGAGTTATAATATCTTTTAGTCGGGGCATATTTCTGAGAGGTTTGCACCGCCATTCCATCACTTTTAGTGACGCAGTGGTGGCACACGCCTCTCAACCGCATCTTTGAGGCCTGACAAAACCACTTTGCGTGACTCTGAATGGCCTCATAGACATGGAGTAATGCAAGGCAGCGCAAGCCACTGCACTGGCTTACTCTGCGCCAGGAGGCATTGCGTGGGCATTGTGGTGGGTTCTCCTCCACAACACCCATTGATTTTGATGCATTCCCAGATGTGCTAGAGCCTGTCAACTTGCATGTGCCAAAACCTTACACCTCCCCCGGGGAAGCACTATGAGGAGAAATATCTTAATTTGTGAACAATATGTTTGCATCTCAATGTTTCTTTAGTTAATATTCTGTCATAGAAGTCCCTTCGTTTAGAGCACCCAGTTGTGGATAATACTGCATCATTAGAACAGAACCATCATCATCAATACTGATCCAAGGAAACTAATCATTTGTCTTTCTCTGGACAGAGTATTTATTAGCTCTGGGAAACTGCTAAAGATTTCCCTGGCCAAACCAATCAATATCCATAGGGTATGTTTGCACTGATAGATAGTAGAAGCTGATCACTTTCTGGAAAGCAGCATTTTAACTCATTCAAACTCTGCTACTAATGCGGCTTCTGGGAATGGAGAGGAGGAGGAGCCATCAGCGATTAACGAAAGGTCATTCTTAGTATAGAAAGAATGTTTCATATTTAAAATCTAGTAAAGGTTGTGGACTTCAATATAACATGAGTTTGAAATATTTTTACAGTGTTACTGATGGAATATCTTACACTATGGGTACAAAAGGCTGGGACTTTTATCTATTGGAGCTTCTGGTGCATTCACACTATGGGTGCCTCCACCTCATCCCAGCCAAACTATAGCCACAAAGGCGGTATGCAACCTTTCCTCTGATCTCTACTCAGACTGTGATTGATCCCGGTGACTGACTGAGTTAAAATGTATCTTTGGTTAATTTGACCCTCAGTGTCCTGTGCCATGAAGATTTGTGATTATGGAAAGGACCACACAAAGAATTCTTTAGAAGCAAAATGCTTATTTCGACCCATCTTCTAGAGCAATGACTCATCACTTCCAACTGCCTTTGTTACCACTCCAGCTTGAAAGGGTAATTTAGTATATAAATGCATGTTTGTATGCCAGGCTAAAACATGCTTGTTGAAAATATATTCTCAGTAGAATTCAGGACGTCAACAGCTCATCTAATGTATGTCATGATCTCTCATTAAACACATATATGTATGGACACGGGATTTACATAGCACAACCAATGGAATACGCCTGTCCCCGACACTCGGACCATCCTTCTGGGATACAAAAAGAAATGTCTGAGTAAAATATATTGGTCAGTTTTAATAGATTGTAAAATCATAAATGTTGATACTAAAAATGGACTCCATTTTTATTTCTCAAGCTATCTGGAACTGCACTAATCTATCAGCGTCCACTTCTCGGGATGAGGTCCGGGTCACCTTTTTTTCACAGATCCACCTGTTCTTGGCGATGCAGTCATCCGGTTGGATCTCTTTGCTTCTGAAGGCTCCGCATCTGCCTCCACGTCCTTGGTCTTTCAGTATAAGGCTAGTAAAAAATATAATATTTAAGAGTAGTATCAAACAAGCGATATTAAGTATGTACAGTTCAGAAACCAATGGAACAATGAAGATGTGGGTGCAACTGGACTGTAGGAACCATCAACATGTTTCTCTGTTGTGATGCCTGTGACTAGGCTGTGGATTCTGTGCACAACCCCATGTATGAAGCTAATCCATGGGGGAGTCTGGAGCATGGCAATTCTAAAATCAATGAGCTAGAAGGGAACCATCCTTGTGTGTCAATGTAAGAGGGATCCACCCTTGTATGTCAGTGTAAAAGGGATCAACCCTTGAGTGTCAATGTAAGAGGGATCAACCCCTGTGTGTCAATGTTAGAGGGATCAGCACTTGTATATCAATTGAAGAGGGATCAACTCTTGTGTGTCAATGTATGATGGATCAACCCTAGTATGTCATTGTAAGATGGACTAAGCATCCTGGCATAGGAGACAAAAACACTTCCAAGTGAAAGGACAGTTTCCACTGAGGATTTTATTCCAAAGTGCCACAAATACTCTACGGTCTCATCTCCTGTGGGACATAGAATATGTGCTACCAAAGTTTTGAATTTCAGGCCGGGTGGGGGGTTACATTCCTTTCCTCAATGCTAGTGGCAGCCCATCAGCTAGACATTGACCTGTTTACTTTCTCTCTGAATCACCCCTATAAATTCACTCTTTATTGAGCTTCAAGAGCAGAGTCACTGCTTCAGTTTGTGAAATGTGGCATCCATATTTAGTTCTTTTGCATTTAAATGTCATTGCACTGGAGTGTGCAGGCCAAAGGAAGGGAGCCTCAGTCTCTAATGTAAGTACTGAAACTGGCTCCCCTGCTGCCCTGGATGGGCAGTACAAAACAACCATGATTCAGAGGCAAAGGGCTCCTCACACTCCAGTGCCACTGCACTTGTGGCACTAATGCTATTGAGGACCATACTTGTGGGTAAGTCTTCATCTTCCCCCTCCCTGCGTTCTTCTTGACCTTCTTCAAGCCCTTCTTCTCTTGCTTTACCTCCATCACAGTTGCTGGCATCCACCGATCACTGTTTTCCACTCTACTCCTATTTCTCCACTTCACTTCCCATCTCCATTCTCCTTTGGTCTTTCTTTTTCCCACCGTATCTCCTCCTACTTTACTTCCTGTTTCTCCCCTTGCCTTTGTTCACATTCCCTCCTCTGTCCTTTAAATATTCACTTTCCCATACTCTTCCCATTCTTCCAGTTTATCGTTGTCTTTCTTTGTATATTTCCATTGTCCCGTCTGCTGGATTCCTTTGTGTCTCTCCACTATTCGCCTTTCATTATCCCACAACTCACCCCTTATCCCCTCTACTCTCCACTGATGTTCACATGCACTGGAACTACCCAGCCCCTCTCTTACCTATCTTCATCACTGTAGGAAAGTACCATCTTGCCTGGCATGTTACCCCCATTTTTCACTGTATATATGTTGTTTTAGTTGTATGGGTCACTGGGACCCTGTTCACCAGGGCCCCAGTGCTCATAAGTGTGCCTGAATGTGTTACCTGTGTAGTGACTAACTGTCTCACTGAGGCTCTGCTAATCAGAACCTCAGTGGTTATGCTCTCTCATTTCTTTCTAAATTGTCACTAACAAGCTAGTGACCAATTTTACCAATTCACATTGGCTTACTGGAACACCCTTATAATTCCCTAGTATATGGTACTGAGGTACCCAGGGTATTGGGGTTCCAGGAGATCCCTATGGGCTGCAGCATTTCTTTTGCCACCCATAGGGAGCTCTGACAATTCTTACACAGGCCTGCCACTGCAGCCTGAGTGAAATAACGCCCACATTATTTCACAGCCATTTTACACTGCACTTAAGTAACTTATAAGTCACCTATATGTCTAACCTTTACCTGGTAAAGGTTAGGTGCAAAGTTACTTAGTGTGAGGGCACCCTGGCACTAGCCAAGGTGCCCCCACATTGTTCAGAGCCAATTCCCTGAACTTTGTGAGTGCGGGGACACCATTACACGCGTGCACTACATATAGGTCAATACCCATATGTAGCTTCACAATGGTAACTCCGAATATGGCCATGTAACATGTCTATGATCATGGAATTGCCCCCTCTATGCCATCCTGGCATAGTTGGCACAATCCCATGATCCCAGTGGTCTGTAGCACAGACCCTGGTACTGCCAAACTGCCCTTCCTGGGGTTTCACTGCAGCTGCTGCTGCTGCCAACCCCTCAGACAGGCATCTGCCCTCCTGGGGTCCAGCCAGGCCTGGCCCAGGATGGCAGAACAAATAACTTCCTCTGAGAGAGGGTGTGACACCCTCTCCCTTTGGAAAATGGTGTGAAGGCAGGGGAGGAGTAGCCTCCCCCAGCCTCTGGAAATGCTTTGTTGGGCACAGATGTGCCCAATTCTGCATAAGCCAGTCTACACCGGTTCAGGGACCCCTTAGCCCTGCTCTGGCGCGAAACTGGACAAAGGAAAGGGGAGTGACCACTCCCCTGACCTGCACCTCCCCTGGGAGGTGTCCAGAGCTCCTCCAGTGTGCTCCAGACCTCTGCCATCTTGGAAACAGAGGTGCTGCTGGCACACTGGACTGCTCTGAGTGGCCAGTGCCACCAGGTGACGTCAGAGACTCCTGCTGATAGGCTCCTTCAGGTGTTAGTAGCCTATCCTCTCTCCTAGGTAGCCAAACCCTCTTTTCTGGCTATTTAGGGTCTCTGTCTCTGGGGAAACTTTAGATAACGAATGCATGAGCTCAGCCGAGTTCCTCTGCATCTCTCTCTTCACCTTCTGATAAGGAATCAACTGCTGACCGCGCTGGAAGCCTGCAAACCTGCAACATAGTAGCAAAGACGACTACTGCAACTCTGTAACGCTGATCCTGCCGCCTTCTCGACTGTTTTCCTGCTTGTGCATGCTGTGGGGGTAGTCTGCCTCCTCTCTGCACCAGAAGCTCCGAAGAAATCTCCCGTGGGTCGACGGAATCTTCCCCCTGCAACCGCAGGCACCAAAAAGCTGCATTACCGGTCCCTTGGGTCTCCTCTCAGCACGACGAGCGAGGTCCCTCGAATCCAGCAACTCTGTCCAAGTGACCCCCACAGTCCAGTGACTCTTCAGTCCAAGTTTGGTGGAGGTAAGTCCTTGCCTCACCTCGCTAGACTGCATTGCTGGGAACCGCGACTTTTGCAGCTACTCCGGCCTCTGTGCACTTCCGGCAGAAATCCTTTGTGCACAGCCAAGCCTGGGTCCACGGCACTCTAACCTGCATTGCACGACTTTCTAAGTTGGTCTCCGGCGACGTGGGACTCCTTTGTGTAACTTCGGGTGAGCACCGTTTCACGCATCCTTGTAGTGCCTGTTTCTGGCACTTCTCCGGGTGCTACCTGCTGCTGAGAGGGCTCTTTGTCTTGCTCGATGTCCCCTCTACCTCCTGCTCCAATTTGCGACCTCCTGGTCCCTCCTGGGCTACAGCAGCATCCAAAAACGCTAACTGCACGATTTGCAGCTAGCAAGGCTTGTTGGCGTTCTTTCGGCGGGAAAACACTTCTGCACAACTCTCCACGGCGAGAGAGATCCATCCACCAAAGGGGAAGTCTCTAGCCTTTTTTGTTCCTGCAGAAACCTCAGCTTCTTCTGTCCAGTAGAAGCTTCTTTGCACCCACAGCTGGCATTTCCTGGGCATATGCCCATCTCCGACTTGCTTGTGACTTTTGGACTTGGTCCCCTTGTTCCACAGGTACCCTAGATTGAAAATCCACAGTTGTTGCATTGTTGGCTTGTGTCTTTCCTGCATTATTCCTCTACCACGACTTCTTTGTCTTTTGGGGAACTTCAGTGCACTTTGCACTCACTTTTCAGGGTCTTGGGGAGGGTTATTTTTCTAACTCTCACTATTTTCTAATAGTCCCAGCGACCCTCTACAAGGTCACATAGGTTTGGGGTCCATTCGTGGTTCGCATTCCACTTTTGGAGTATATGGTTTGTGTTGCCCCTATCCCTATGTGTCCCCATTGCATCCTATTGTAACTATACATTGTTTGCACTGTTTTCTAAGACTATACTGCATATTTTTGGTATTGTGTACATATATCTTGTGTATATTTCCTATCCTCTCACTGAGGGTACACTCTAAGATACTTTGGCATATTGTCATAAAAATAAAGTACCTTTATTTTTAGTATAACTGTGTATTGTGTTTTCTTATGATATTGTGCAAGTGGCACTTGTGGTACTTTAGTAGCTTCACACGTCTCCTAGTTCAGCCTAAGCTGCTCTGCTAAGCTACCATTATCTATCAGCCTAAGCTGCTAGACACCCTATACACTAATAAGGGATAACTGCGCCTGGTGCAAGGTGCAAGTACCCCTTGGTACTCACTACAAGCCAGTCCAGCCTCCTACACTTTGCACTCCCCAGGATGGCACAGTGGGCAAGCCACCCACTGTAGAGACTTGAGAGACTGTGGCTTTGCACTCCCCAGGATTGAACAGTGGCCATGGAGGCCCCTCGTGGATCTGGCGCCATGGACTAATGTGGCTGAGGTGCCCCCCCTTCCATTCCCCCTGAGGTGCCTGTAGTTTTGCTATCTGATGCCCCTGCAGTGTTCTCTCCAATGGATTCGGGTCTCCTGTGTGGGCTTTGCCCATGTGTTGAGGACCATTGGCCACGTACAATGACTGAAACCCAATTTTGACTGGACAATTTACATATGTGTATATAGTTATGGATGTTCGAATAATTTACTTAGCCTTACAATATATTTGCATTTCATGATCATATTATTTTGTCTTTGCATTCTTCCGGGGGGTTTGGGAGGTGTCACTCTGAGTTGTTGCTCTGCATTGATGTGTAGGTAGTTGTGGGTGAGGGTGGGTGTGTCGCGTATGTGTGTGCCCGTAATCTTTTCTCCTCCCCTGTGTCGTAGGTGCAGTACTCACCGTTGTCTTCTGTGCCGGCGTTCGTGCTCCTGGTAGAGGAGCAGGTAGACAATAGCTGGTAGGATGTGTAGTTCTGGTTCCATGCTGTCCAGATTCCTCGTGGAGTGTGTAGAGGTGAGCGTTTTCCCGTTCGCCGTCTGTTTCCGCCGTGTTTTTATCGGCGGGGCTCCCGCCCCAGAAAAGGTGGCAGATTGGTGAGTTGTGATAGGGTGGGCGGTACATTGTCTCCCACCTGTCTGTTGGCGGTGACCGCCGCGCTTTTTGTTTGTCCCAACGTGGTGGTCGGAGTGTTAAAGTGGCAGTCTGTGTTGGCGGTTTCCGCCAGGGTCAGAATTCCATTTTTTTTACCGCCTGCCTGTTGGCGGGTTGGCCGCCGCTTTAACACCGACCGCCAGGGTTGGAATGACCCCCTTAGACTCCAGATTCATACAAATAAATATCATAAAATGATTGCACACTAAAACTGCCCAACCCGCCCAGTAATGTCTAAGAACATAAAAACAATAATTCTTTAAAACAAGTTTCCTTTGAATTTCATCAGTGGAAAATACGTAGAAGACAAGTCATCCCATCATAAAACAACCAAACAGTCATGCAGAATATCCTCAATATGAAGAAATATAATCTCCGTTAGATTCCAATGCGAATTAGAGTGGAACAAATGGTCTCAATACCAAATGAATCAAAACCAAATGAATCAATACCCAAAAAGTGAGACCTATAAACTCTGAAAGAGTTACACGCACTAAGGGGCATATTTAAAAAAGAGGTGCTGCACTGTGTGCAGGGCCACTTTTCTTGCGCCCTTTCCTGCCACCACTATGTGTGCACTGTATTTAAAATACGGCGCACCATGGCGCAGGGTTACGGGGCAATAGCGTAATTTTTCATGTAAAATATTAGAGTACATAGGGCCCCACTCTAAAGAATGGAAGCCCCCTTTTAACGCCTGCTTTTAGCAGGCGTTAAGTGTTGTAAAAAATGACGTAAGGAGATCTCCTTGCGGCATTTTTTCGCCCCCCTAACAGGGGAATGCTCCCTTTGCATACATTATGCCTGGCACAATGTGGCGCAAGGTGGCGCTAGGGCATTACAAATATGCCCCTAAATATCTTATTTGAACATAGGAAGTGACTTGGGGCTTCATTACGAGTTTGTCGTATTACAAGTGCCATAGGATACATTGGAACCTGTAATGAGGCGGACGGGAAATCCGTCACGTTTGTGGCTTTAATCTGTGCTTGAAAGGAAAAGATGCCTAAGCAATGATTAATTTGGGAATTTCTTACATCCATTGTGAACATACTACAAATATCATATACTATAATAAAGCTTTACAAAACCCTTGAAAAAAATTAAAACTTTTATAACAAAATTTCATTTGGAGGTGCATATAGTGACTTTAATGAAGCAGAGGCGGAATAAATGTACAACTGTTTACAGATCGGCCTCAACCAAATTCTCCGGTGCTGCGAGAGCGCAGGCAAGACAAAGAAAACATGCTTGAGATCCTGCAGGCTGTTATTACACAAGGATTGGTACCATTTAGCCACAAGAGAGTTCAAAGGGAGCATGCGGTGCCTTAACAGCATCCACAAACGATGCATCCCATGAGGCAGATCCCAGGAAATCCAAGACTGTGCTTTATTGATTGTAGAGGAATCGATAGCCGAGTGGAAGCCCTTGTTTAGGGAGCAAGCCTCCCTATCTGAGTGGAAACTCAAGGCCCAGGTCGCTTGTTTTAAACAAACCTTTAGATGCTGACTGGATAAGGTAGACATCAAGGAGGGATCTAATTGCAACAGATCTACAGCAGCAATAAAGTTTCTATAAATTGTTGATTTCTTTTTTGGATCATCTGGAATTTATTTTCTTAGCCAGTACCTTAATGTGTCGTGTTCACCCTTTACGAGGCACAAAATCCAAAGCACCACCCATGAAAGACCCTGAACATAAGCGCTTCTTACCCCGATTCTAATCTTGAAGCTGTCGCTGAACGTGCTGAGGTAACAGAGGCCAAGATTCAGAGGGCTGAACCTTCCAACCTGTTTAAACAACCCCAATTTGAGATTTCAATCAGTTTATTACCACACAAAAGAGGAGCGGGTATCTTAGCTCAAAAGACCGCCAATAAAGATGCAAAATGCCTCCTCCCTGTGGCCCTGTAAAGTGAGCCCAAGCCTTTAACCTGGGATATGGCTTTGGGCATGTTAATTTTCATGTGAGTTTTATTGCTTAGCTTGCAGGTGACTGCTTAGGGCTTTCGGCGTAAGTCCAAAAATAACTATGTTGTCAGCATACAACAGGCAGACGGCCTGTTTTCCCCCGACCAAAGGAGCAATACCCTTGTTCCAGGACAAAAAATCCAGAAGGACAGAAATATACAGGGAGAAGATGAGGGGAGCAGGCAAACACCCTTGTTTCAGCCCATTAGGGGTCAGTATTATTTGGGATAAACCCTTGTCCCCACCCAAGAGGATTCTGCACCAAGTATCAGTCTGGAGGTCACAAACTAACTTAAAAGGGGGGCTGACTTACCCCACCTAGCAAGCTTATTCCATGGAGTGATCTGATCTACCTTATCAAACGCTGTGGAAAAGTCTGTGAACACCATGCATACCATTCCCCCCAAACTTTCTTTTATTATTTGGAGGGCAGTCATATTGTCCATCCTTCCATGCTTTCTACTGAAACCCATTTGCTGCAATGGAATAATTTTATGATCTTCCGTCCAGTGGTTAATCTGAGTAAGCAAACATTTCTCAAAGACTTTACCCACTAAGTCCAGGAGAGTGATCTGATGATAATTTTTTGGTGGATTCTGATCACCTTCTTGGAAAGTGGTACTATAACGCCCCCCCTTACAGGAAGGAGGAACATTTTTGGTCTCAAAGTACTTTCTAATCAAAGGACAAAGAATTTTACTCCAGAGGGGACCATTTGATTTTATAACAGTGGCTGGGATTTCATTAGGGCCCATAGCAGCCGGATGGCGCATTCCCTTAATGTCTAGCTCTATCTCTTTTTGAGTTGGCTGGCCCCACAGAGAAATGTCCTCCGCTATGCTAACATTCTTAGCGACACTCTGATTTGCCGCATAGAGCCCCTGAATGAACCATCAATCCATCAATGGCAACCGGATCTAGCCCTTGTACCCCATCCCTCCATGACAAGTGACCAAAAGGACCTCGTCTGGCCTTTAAAAACTGCCTCTCTAGGTTTTATCCAAAATCCATCCTTCTCAGTACTTTTTAGACATGCGTTCAACCGGCTCCTCCTCCTTTTTATTTCCTGATTTAAATGGAAGAGGGATCTGGGGATCCCCTTCGGTTTCACAACTGAGGAGAATTTGCTTAGCAGTTTTAGTTAACAACTGCATAAGAGTAGTAAAACATTTTGGGGCATATTTATACTCTGTTTGCGCCGGATTAGCGTCATTTTTTTTTACGCAAATCTGACGCAAAGCTAACTCCAGATTTATACTTTGACGTTAGACCCGCCTAGCGCCAAAGATCTTGGAGTTTGCGTCATTTTTTAGCGTGGACACCTACCTTGCGTTAATTATATGCAAGGTAGGCGTTCCCTTCTAAAAAATGACTCTAAGGCATGTGCGCCTTATTTAAACTCCCGTGCAAAAATGACGCACGGGAGTAGGCGGGCCTTAAAAAATGACGTCCAGCCGCGTTTGCGTCATTTTTTAACGCCTGGTCAGGGAAGGCGTTAAGGGACCTGTGGGCTCGGAAGGAGCCCAGATGTGCCCTCCCATGCCCCCAGGGACACCCCCTGCCACCCTTGCCCACCCCAGGAGGACACCCAAGGATGGAGGGACCCATCCCAGGGAACTTAAGGTAAGTTCAGGTAAGTATTTTTTTTAGGTTTTTTTTGTGGCATAGGGGGGCCTGATTTGTGCCCCCCTACATGCCACTATGCCCAATGACCATGCCCAGGGGACATAAGTCCCCTGGGCATGGCCATTCGGCAAGGGGGCATGACTCCTGTCTTTGCTAAGACAGGAGTCATTTCAATGGGGGTTGGGCGTCTAAAAAAATGGCGCAAATCGGGTTGAGGCCAAAATTTTGCCTCAGACCTGACTTGCCCCATTTTTTGACGCCCAAGCTCCATTTTCCCCTATGCCGGCGCTGCCTGGTGTGAGTCATTTTTTTTTTACGCACACCAGTCAGCTGCGCCGGCCAACATCATTCCATAAATAAGGCGCCCGCATGGCGCATTGGAATGGCGTTAGCCGGCGTTAAAATTTTTGGCGTCAAAAAGTATAAATATGGCCCTTTATTTCTTTCCCTACCCAATCAGGGAGTTTGTCAAGGGTAGCCCCTAAGATGTCCCCCAGGCCTGGAATTGCCTTGAGGTCCCAACACGTCCTTCCTGTTTTCCTACTGAACCTCTCGGTCTCCCCATCAAGCCTCCTAGAATCAACAGGCAACATTCACACAAAGAATGAGGGGATTGTGGTCACTGAGAGAGGGTTTGAGAACCTTTAGGTCACTCAATAAAGAGGAGGCACAGCCCACCACTGCGTAGTACAAAATTGATGCCCCTCCTCCCCTGGGTGCTTTATGGGTATATGAGGTGGGGGAATCAGAGGGGAGCCTCCCGTTCACTATCAAACACTCTACCTCTTCTAACAAGGTCATCAGATTTTTAACTCTCTTATTTGTTTTTATTTTTGGGACAAAGTACCTG
Organism: Pleurodeles waltl; assembly: GCF_031143425.1. Taxonomy (NCBI): domain Eukaryota; kingdom Metazoa; phylum Chordata; class Amphibia; order Caudata; family Salamandridae; genus Pleurodeles; species Pleurodeles waltl. Next base: position 1,175,050,883 of record NC_090439.1, read on the forward strand.
GCAGTATCTGCAAAGCATCTTCTTTATCAGGGTCCTGCAACTGGTCAAACACAAAATTAGATACCTTACAATTCAAATTCCCCATCATAATTATATATGGGGAAAGTACTGTATCTGTCTCTTTCTTTATATAAGAGAATACCTTCCCTAAAAGGACATAATAAGGGGTCTCCGGTGTTATGTAAGCATTTATCAACAGTAATGTCCGGATTGTCAGATTACCATCGTATCTAAGCAAAGTTACTGCCATGAAAATATTACCAGGGTCTCAAAGTTCCACTGAATTTCATTGGACAAAAGACATGCCACCCCTCCCTTCGCATAACCCCTCCTTGACAGGGATGCTTTGCAATCTAGAACGATAAAGTCCTCACAGACCAGATCCTCAGTACACCATGTATCTTGGAGACAAACTACGTCGGCCTCCAAAGAGCAGAATTAATGCAGCTTCTCCCAACTATTCTTTATGCCAGCAGCATTCCAGGATATGATTCTTAACTCATTGTGAATAGGAAGGCCGTTGCAAAAAGCTACACTGAGTAACATTGGACAGTGCGCCGGGCAACCAATTCCATTTAGGGGGATCCTCTTTCAGCCTGCCATGTGTGGGGGATGCAGGCGGTTCAATAATGGATACCTATCTATCCCGCTTATCTAGATGGATGTTCAGGCCCCTTAGATCGTGCCCCCACCTCCCGGCAGGAGCGCGGGCTGTGCCTGGTGAAAACTATTGTTTGTAGCTTGCAACCTATCCACTTCTAATACGGTATTACATCAATCCCCTCCTTTGCAAGCATTCAGAAAACCTTTAAACTTTAAAAAGTGTTTGCTGTAAGTTTGGAGTGAAAAGTAACCCTTGATTTAAAACCGTCTTCAAATTATATTAGTGGAACCAAGTCGAAGTCACTACCTTGAATGTGTTTTAGATTTACGATCTCAGATAAACATTGGAGCAAGGAGTTTCTATTCAGGGTTAAATCTGCATTGAACAGGGAGATGAAATCTAACCTGGGAGAATCCACAGAGCACCATACAGGGTCGGGATCTTCACGCGGTGTGAGGCCCCTTTTCATTCCCATCTCTGTGAAGGGAACAGCCAAAGGCTCCAAGGAGGAGGGCACCAGAGACAAAGGTGCCCATGTTCTTCCCCCGCCCTCCACCCTCCGTTAGCAGACCCATGAGCGGAATCTAGCGCTGGAAGGGGTGCTTGCAGAGATCGTGTTACACCATCTACAGTCTGAGTAACAACCGTACCCGCTCTAACGCGAAGCTTCCTACAACCCTGTGGTGAGTCTACGGAGGGGTTTACTCCTTCCCTCTCTTCTTCTCCTGCTTTTCCTTCCTGTTCCCCTCCTCAACCTGTGGGGCAACAGTTATATCCATGTGTCTCTCTTAGAGTGGTAGTACGTGGTGTAAGAATGCTGGTGGATGGATTGTTGGGTGGAGTCCAGGAGAATGTGGGGACTGAGAGGACGGTTGCGGTGAGAGACAGAGGTTAGGATGCTTTTCCCCTCATGGAACTTAAGTATTCTTCAATAAAAGTAGAGACTTGGACTACAACTTCTGTTCTCAGCGTGCATTTGGATATTCAACATTGCACTTTGCAACAGCAACCAACTCACCCATACTTGCTACCGATCTAGGCCCTGATTTAAATATCAGAAACAGGCTGTGACCACCCCCCTGTCTGTCTCCATCCAGATGCTTCCAGATGTAAGAGGTATTAAAGGTAGGTGTTATAGACTCCATGGGACTCTCCATATGGGAAACGTTCATAATATGCTCCTTACTTTGTGGTTTACCAGCCTGCGGGGAGAAATCCTGACAAGTGACCCCTTTCTGGGTGTTCCCCAAACTTGGCCTTGCATCACCATTGATTTCCCCTACATCACCCGGAACAAGGCCTTTTCCAGATCGCTGCTCACAAGCGAGTTTGGAAATTTTCATAACCGTATCCAGAGCACAATCAGAGCCACCAACTTTTTTTTTCTAAGAACTTTAGAATTGAGGACAGAAGCCTTTGTAGACACAGGAAGGACGCTGAGACTGTCATCTCTTCTTCGGGTGGGTGAAATCATTGATAACCCCTCGCTTCCGTGTCTGGTGTTGCAGTGATGTGCGATTTCATGGGAGAGGGCTCTGGGGGTGTCACTGAACAGTCACAATCCTGTAGGAGCTGCCGCAGTCGGGGTACCCCCTATCTCCGGTTAGGGAAAGATTCAGCGCAGGAGAAGAAGAAGGTGAACCAGTGGGGGTGGGGGGGTGGTGTGACACCCTCGACGCGATATACAGGTTCCTTCTGCGTTACAGACAGCTTCTCCCTGTTACAGCCTGTAGGAAAGTACCATCTTGCCTGGCATGTTACCCCCATTTTTCACTGTATATATGTTGTTTTAGTGTATGTGTCACTGGGACCCTGGCAGCCAGGGCACCAGTGCTCATAAGTGTGCCCTGTATATGTTCCCTGTGGTGACTAACTGTCTCACTGAGGCTCTGCTAACCAGAACCTCAGTGGTTATGCTCTCTCTGCTTTCCAAATTGTCCCTAACAGGCTAGTGACCAATGTCACCAATTCACACTGGCATACTGGTACACCCATATAATTCCCTAGTATATGGTACTAAGGTACCCAGGATATTGGGATTCCAGGGGATCCCTATGGGCTACAGCATTTCTTTTGCCACCCATAGGGAGATCTGACTATTCTTACACAGGCCTGCCAGTGCAGCCTGAGTTAAATAACGTCCACGTTTCACAGCCATTTACCACTGCACTTAAGTAACTTATAAGTCACCTATATGTCTAACCTTCACCTGGTGAAGGTTGGGTGCAAGATTACTTAGTGTGTGGGCACCCTGGCACTAGCCAAGGTGCCCCCTCATTGTTCAGGACAAATTCCCCGGACTTTGTGAGTGCGGGGACACCATTACACGCGTGCACTGTACATAGGTCACTACCTATTTACAGCGTCACAGTGGTAACTCCGAACATGGCCATGTAACATGTCTAAGATCATGGAATTGTCACCCCAATACCATTCTGGTATTGGGGGGACAATTCCATTATCCCCCGGGTCTCTAGCACAGAACCCGGGTACTGCCAAACTGCCTTTCCGGAGTTTCCACTGCAGCTGCTGCTGCTGCCAACCCCTCAGACAGGTTTCTGCCCTCCTGGGACTTCCTCTGAGAGAGGGTGTTACACCCTCTCTATTTGGAAATAGGTGTCAGGGCTGGGGAGGAGTAGCCTCCCCCAGCTTCTGGAAATGCTTTGATGGGCACAGATGGTGCCCATCTCTGCATAAGCCAGCCTACACCGGTTCAGGAATCCCCCAGCCCTGCTCTGGCTCGAAACTGGACAAAGGAAAGGGGAGTGACCACTCCCCTGACCTGCACCTCCCAGGGGAGGTGCCCAGAGCTCCTCCAGTGTGCCCCAGACCTCTGCCATCTTGGATTCAGAGGTGTTGCTGGTACACTGGACTGCTCTGAGTGGCCAGGGCCAGCAGGTGACGTCAGAGACTCCTTCTGATAGGCTCTTACTTCTGTTAGTAGCCAATCCTCCTTCCTAGGTAGCCAAAACTCCTTTTCGGGCTATTTAGGGTCTCTGCTTTGGGGAATTCTGGAGATAACGAATGCAAGAGCTCACCAGAGTTCCTCTGCATCTCTCTCTTCACCTTCTGCCAAAGGATCGACCACTGACTGCTCAGGACGCCAGCAAAACCGCAACAAAGTAGCCAGATGACTACTAGCAACCTTGTATCGCTTCATCCTGCCGGCTTTCTCAACTGTTTCCAGGTGGTGCATGCTCTGGGGGCAGCCTGCCTCCTTCTTGCACCAGTGTAGGAGGCTGGCCTGGCTTGTAGTGGGTACCAAGGGGTACTTACACTCTGTACCAGGTCCAGTTATCCCTTATTAATGTAGAAGAGGTGTTTCTAGCAGCTTAGGCTTATAGAAGGTAGCTGTAGCAGAGCAGCTTAGGCTGAACTAGGAGACATGGAAAGCTCCTACTATACCACTGGTGTCATATGCACAATATCATAAGAAAACACAATACACAGATATACTAAAAATAAAGGTACTTTATTTTTATGACAATATGCCAAAAGTGTCTCAGTGAGTACCCTCAGTATGAGGATGCCAAATATACACAAGATATATGTACACAATACCAAAAATATGCAGTAATAGCAAAAGGAAGTAATGCAAGCAGTGTAAAGTTACAGTAGATTCCAATAGGAGCACATAGGTATAGGGGCAACACAAACCATGTACTCCAAAAGTGGAATGCGAACCACGAATGGACCCCAAACCTATGTGAGCTTGTAGAGGGTCGCTGGGACTGTAAGAAAACAGTGAGGGTTAGAAAAAGAGCCCACCCCAAGACCCTGAAAAGTACGTGTAAAGTGCACCTATATTCCCCAGAGAGCACAGAAGTCGTGATAGGGGAATTCTGCAAGGAAGACCAACACCAGCAATGCAACAACAGTGGATTTCCGGACCTGGGTACCTGTGAAACAAGGGGACCAAGTACAAGAGTCGCTGGGCTGAGGGGTCCCTGAACCGGTGTAGACTGGCTTATGCAGAAATGGGCACCATCTGTGCCCATGAAAGCATTTCCAGAGGCTGGGGGAGGCTACTCCTCCCCTTCCTTAACACCTTTTTCCAACGGGAGAGGGTGTAACACCCTCTCTCTGAGGAAGTCCTTTGTTCTGCCTTCCTGGGCCAAGCCTGGCTGGACCCCAGGAGGGCAGAAACCTGTCTGAGTGGTTGGCAGCAGCAGCAGCTGCAGTGAAACCCCTGAAAAGGCAGTTTGGCAGTACCCGGGTCTGTGCTAGAGACCCGTGGGATCATGGGATTGTGCCAACAATGCCAGGATGGCATAGAGTGGGCAATTGCATGATCATAGACATGTTACATGGCCATATTCGGAGTTACCTTTGTGAAGCTATACATAGGTAGTGACCTATGTATAGTGCACGCGTGTAATGGTGTCCCTGCACTCACAAAGTCCGGGGAATTTGCCCTGAACAATGTGGGGGCACCTTGGCTAGTGCCAGGGTGCCTACACACTAAGTAACTTAGCACCCAACCTTTACCAGGTAAAGGTTAGACATATAGGTGACTTATAAGTTACTTAAGTGCAGTGGTAAATGGCTGTGAAATAACGTGGACGTTATTTCACTCAGGCTGCAGTGGCAGGCCTGTGTAAGAATTGTCAGAGCTCCCTATGGGTGGCAAAAGAAATGCTGCAGCCCATAGGGATCTCCTGGAACCCCAATACCCTGGGTATCTCAGTACAATATACTAGGGAATTATAAGGGTGTTCCAGTAAGCCAATGTAAATTGGTAAAATTGGTCACTAGCCTGTTAGTGACAATTTGAAAGAAATGAGAGAGCATAACCACTGAGGTTCTGGATAGCAGAGCCTCAGTGAGACAGTTAGTCACTACACAGGTAACACAGTCAGGCACACTTCTGAGCACTGGGGCCTTGGCTGGCAGGGTCCCAGTGACACATACAACTAAAACAACATATATACAGTGAAATATGGGGGTAACATGCCAGACAAGATGGTACTTTCCTACACCTTAGGACTACCAGAGTGTGCATTACTAAATAACAGGTTTTGATGATTGAATACCAGAGTATCCATTACTAAGTAACAGGCCCAGAGAGCTGCCAGAGTGTGCATTACTAAGTAACAGACCCTGAGGACTGAATACCAGAGTGTGCATTACTAAGTAACAGACCCTGAGGACTGAATACCAGAGTGTGCATTACTAAATAACAGGTTTTGATGATTGAATACCAGAGTGCACATTACTAAGTAACAGGCCTCAAGGACTGAATACCAGAGTATCCATTACTAAGTAACCGGCCCAGAGAGCTGCCAGAGTGTGCATTACTAAGTACAGGCACTGAGGTGTGAATAACAAAGTGCACATTACTAAGCAACAGGCCCTGAGGACTGAATACCATGATACACATTAGGCCCTGTAGACTGAATACCAGAGTGTACCTTATGAAGCAACAGGTCCTGAGAACTGAATACCGGAATGTACCGTATCAAGGAACATTCCCAGAGGTGGGAATATCAGAGTACATCACTAAGCAATAGGCCCTGAGGACTGAATACCAGTGTGTGCATCACTAAGTAACAGGCTCCAAGGAATGAGTACCAGAGTGTACATTACTAAGGAATAATCCTGGAGGCATGAGTACCAGAGTGTACATTACCGAGTAACAGGCTCTGAGGACTGAGTACCAGAATGTGTATTTCTACGTAACAAGCTCAGAGAACTTAATACCAGAGTGTACATTACCAAGTACAGGCTCTGAGGAGCGAATACCATAGTGCACATTACTAAGCAACAGGCCGTGAGGACTGAATACAATAATACACATTAGGCCCCAAGGACTGAACACTAGAATGTACATTACCAAGCAACAGGCACTGAGAACTGAATACCTGAGTTTGCTTCACTAAGTAACAGGCCTTGAAGACTGAATAGAGTATACATCACCAAGTTACAGACTCTGAGGACTAAATACCGGAATGTGCATCACTCAGTAATAGGCCCTGAGGATTGAATAGCTGAGTTTACATTACCAAGTAACAGACCCTGATGACTGAACACCAGAGTGTGTATTCCAACTAAACGGTCCTGAAGACTGAGTGCCAGAGTGTACATTACTAAGTGACAGGTCCTGAGGACTGAATACCAGCACTTCCTGCTGTACCTAGCCTTCATGGACCTGTCCACTGCTTTTGACAGTGTGAACAGCACTAAACTATGGTGAATGCAGCTATGTTTGGGCCTGGGTGTGACCCTGGTACACTTTATTGAGCAGCACTGAGGATGTCCCAAGATAGCCAATGTGGCTTTTTGCGCCACTATTGTACGCAGAAGATGCAGTTTTGGTTCTCCCTAGGTTGGTGGAATCATTTGTAGATGTTATGGGTACACTGGAGCTGAATACTAATTTTAGTAAGTCCCATACTATGACTTGTGTCCACAACAAGTGTAGGGTCTCATCTGTAGTATATGGGGAGTGTGTAGGTAGCGTCTCATACCTGGGTATAAGGTTTGATGGGTCAGGAGCCTGGGGCTACCTTGTCTCATGTGTTGCTAACATTCCTTGGCGGCCGGAGTGCTCCTGAGTTGCACTTGGCCAACAAATCACAAGGCCCGGTCACCACTCACTTTTATCTACAGGTCTCAATGTGCCTCTGTCACCCATTGTTGTGCAGGAGTATCGGGGTTCGTGAACCTTAAATCCTTACAGATAGAGGAGAACCGCATTTACATGCGACTGCTGAATTTGCCTCCATCCAGCTCTCACTACATCTGCAATGGTGAGTTAGGCCTACCTTACCTTGAGGACAGCATCAGGTTACCCCCTTACTATTATGGATCTAATTATGGACAACCCAGAGGCGTCATTAAACAGGGATTTTGTAGGAGGCTGGCCTGGCTTGTAGTGGTACCAGAGGTACTTACACCTTGTGCCAGGTCCAGTTATCCCTTATTAGTGTAGAAGAGGTGTTTCTAGCAGCTTAGGCTGATAGAAGGTAGCTATGGCAGAGCAGCTTAGGCTGAACTAGGAGACATGTAAAGCTCCTACTATACCACTGGTGTCATATGCACAATATCATAAGAAAACACAATACACAGAAGTACTAAAAATAAAGGTCCTTTATTTTTAAGACAATATGCCAAAAGTATCTCAGTGAGTACCCTCAGTATGAGGATAAGTTAAATACACAATATATATGTACGCAAACCAAAATTAGGTAAGTAATAGCAAGAAAAGTAATGCAAACAGTGTAGAATTACAATAGGTTGCAATAGGAGCACTTAAGTATGGAGAAACAGAGAGTGAGGAGTGAAAGAACATGGGAGAAGATTTGCATATGTTTTTCCAGCTTGGCTCGTGGTTTGGCTTTAAAGTATCTTCAGGATTGCTTTTTACAACTGTGGCCACGAGTTTTGTGTTTGACGTCATTTCCCCCGGCAAATGCAGAGACAGAAACTTCATAAATTGGTCTAATCCACTTGCACTTTTTATCACACTTCATTCTTCGCTTCTGCTGTTTCTCAATGAATCACGGATTTCACTGTTACCTGACATAATGGCACTGATTTACCGAACTCAGAAGGATGGACCCCCCGCGAGCCCTTCCAGGGTTTGGACTTCTGATTTGCAGACAGGCGGGATAGAGCTGTGACCTCACCCCACAGGCCGAGCATCCATCTGTCTATAGGTTCACATGAAAGCAGCTGACACCTCGGGGTGCTGTACTGTGAGGCGGTGCAATGACAACGCTCTGCAGAGGGCGGCTGCTGAGTTTTGTGTCATTAGCCCTGGAGCATCAGGAGGGCCAACAGCAGCTCTTACTCTCATCCTCACTGAGCTGGACTCTGCCACCGCCGGGTCCACAAGGAGATCTGTTCCCGCCCTCGTTACTATCAGATGAGGAGTGTGAACTGGAGGGAGGTTAAATGAGGATATTGCTGTCATTGAATATGATGCAGCAGCGCCACCCAGTGACAGACACAGGTTCTGCTCAGTGTCCACAGTGTCTTCCAGTGTGTTCACACATACGGCTTCTTAGTACAAATGCAGCAGCGCCACCTAGTGTCAAAGACAGGCCTTCTGCGACCCCCTTGGTGTTCACACATTTGGCTCCTTAGAACATATGTAAGGTCTGGGGAGGTGACATGCAGACAGCCACAGAGCTCGGAGTCCAATAAACATGCACTCCCCGAAGTCTGTTATCGAACACCTGGAAAGACAGACATTTTCCACAGTTAGACAGTGAGAGGCGGAGGCGGGGATTCAATGCAGCTGGGGTGAGACATGGAGACTCTATAGAACGTGGACACAATGGAACAGCAACCAGTGCTGGTCATGACGAGGGCGTAATCAATATAGTGGGAAGAACTCAGCATTCAGTCTGAAAAAAAATATATATTATGTATATTTATATATATTTCTTCGCTACCAACGATCAGCTGCACCACCATGGACACATTGTACGGCATGGATCCAAAAATAATTTAGAAAATAAATCTTTTATTTAGGCTTAAACTTGAACCTAGTAACGGCCAACGCGTTCCAGCATAACACCTTCTACAGGCCCATTCCCTTAAAAAACCAAGGCCCATATTTATACTTTTTGATGCAAACCTGCGCAAACGCAGTTTTGAGCCAAAAAGTATAGCGCCGGCTTGCGTCATTCCAGAGCGCGAGGCGGGTGCCAAATTTATGGAACCCCGCAAGCCGGCACAAAAAGTGGGCTAACGTCTGGGAAAATTACATTAGTGGGTGGGGGTGGCGGTATGGTGGAAGGGGATTTTGCACCAAAAAATGACGTTAGGCTGGTTAGAGGCAAAAAAACAATGCCTCTAACCAACCTAGTGTAATTTCCTGACGCTAAACCATCCATACCTGGGCATGGCCATTGCACTCAGTGCCATGTAGGGGGGCCCCTTTTCAGGGTCCCCTATGGCACTTTAAATAAATATTTAAAATACTTCTCCTTACCCAACTTACCTGGGATGGGGTCCCCCCCATCCTCTGGTGTGGGTGTGGGTGTGGGTGTTCCTGGGGCTTGGGGTGGGCATCTGATGGCTCTTTCCATGGTGTTTTATTATGGAAATGGGTCCACAGGTCCCCTTACGCCTGCCCAGACCCAGGTGTTAGCTAATGGCACAAAGCAGGCTTAGTGCCATTATTTAGGCCCGCCTCCCCCGTGCACCGTTTTTTTTGCACAGGAGGATCAATAAGGCACTAGGGCCTTAAAGTCATTTTTTTGATGGGGACGCCTAACTTGCATCTCATTGACGCAAGGTGGTTTCACACATCCAAAAATGACTTTAACTCCAATATGTTGGCGTTAGACAGGTCTAGCATGAAAATAAAGAACGGAGTTAAGTTTGTGCTGAATTGACGTAAAAACAAATTATGTTAATTCAGTGCAAAGGAAGTATAAATATGCCCCCAAATGTTACCGGGAGGTTATAATTAGGCTCACATTTTAAATGTACAAAACCATTGAAATTCACCAGGTATAGTTAGAGCTACCTCAAGTAACTATAACTCGTGACCTAAGGTAACTATTACTCACACACCCACCATGCACAGTTATTTCACCAAAAGCTTTACTGCAAATATTACATTGATATTATCAACGGTGTTATCAAAGCTGTCTTGAGTGCCATAATTTGTGGGTTAATTAGCAGTGCATAGTGAGGGTGTGAGTTATAGTTAACTTAGGGTGTGAGAGTGCATACATCAGTGTTTTAGTGGGTGTGTCAGTGTGGGCGCGGGTCTGTGAGTGGCTGCATAAGGGTGTGAGTGGGTGTGTGAGTGGGTGTGTGAGTGTCTGAGTGGGTCTGTGAGTGGGTGTGTGAGTGTCTGAGTGGGTCTGTGAGTGGGTGTGTAAGCTTCTAAGTGGGTGTGGGAGTGGGAGAAATTGGTTGAAAGAGAGACAAAAAGAGTTTTTCAGGCTTTAATATCTCATATAATTAGAATGAGATATTTTTGTTGGATTTAACAAAAAAGGAAATGAGTCCAGCTAGACCGGAACCCCCATAGCTCAGTATGAAGGGTGCAACATTAACACTGAGCTATGGAGGTTTTTGTAACTTTTTTTTTTAGCCCTTTGTGGGCTATGTTGGACCGCGAGGGAGCCCTCATGGGTTGCCCAACAGTCCCTAATTTTGTTTTGTTTCTGTTTTTTTTAAACATTTATATTTTTATTTCAAAACCCTTTATGGGCTATGTGGGACCGCAAGGGAGAACTCAAGGGCTTACCTCCCACAGTCCCTACTTTTTAAAATGATTTTTTAATTTTTTATTAAAATGCTCTTAGGGGCTACCTGGCACTGTGGGGGAAGCATTAAGGCTTCCCCCGCAGTGCCAATGCTTTGACAGCAGCTCTGTGCTAGCTGAATAATTTCATCTCTGTCCCCTGCACGCATGACAGAAATTAAACTTTGGATTTTGACAGCGGGACCTCCTTTTATGGTCCTGCAGTCAAAACCCGAAGTGTTTGCTGTGGCTTGGCTGCCACAGCAAGCAGCTTTGTCCCAGGGTTGGGCACCATTGAGACATAGCGGGAGCCAGCCCTGGGTGGTGGTGGTCCCGAGTTCCATCTGTGGCTCCACGAGGGGGCCCCCCCAACGAGAACATAGCCCTTCCAATACAAATATTGTGTTCCCGGTGGTGGTGGTCCCTGGGGCAGCGGAGAGGGCTGAGCAACAACCTGCTCCAAATAACATGTTGTCCCGGAGAGGAATGATCCCTGGGGCAGCAGGGGGGGAGCCACAGAGCCCCACACAATAATTATGAGATTGCCCCGGTGAGGTGGTGGTCTTCTGGGCAGTGGGGGGGGTCCTGCCCCCCCAATCCAAATATAGTGTTGCCCCAGGGGGTGGTGGTCTCCGGGACAGCGGGGTGGGCCATAGGAGTGCAATAGGAGTTGGGTGAGAGTACCAAACTGGCCAAAATGCCACCAGCAAGAACTGTCACTGCCCCTCTTCCATTAGGCAATTATGGACAGTGCATAATACCAATAGTATGCAATTTTAAGCAACATTTGCTTGAAAGCCGTACTGCAAGAAGAGGCTCGGTGTAAAATGTCTCACCATTAGTTTGTCGCGAAAGTGTGTTCAAACTCCCTGCAAACTACAGTCAGGAGCTTTTAGGTTAGGGTACTGTGCTGAGGGGGACCGCTCGAGCTCGGGACCCCCATACCATGGGAGCTGCTGGGGCCTATGTTATACCACTGGCAAGACCTCTTTGGTGCTCCTGAAGTATGTGATCCATAGATGGCTGTGGTGTTTCACTGGTTGGTACAGAAGACTAAAGACCTAAAGACCCATCATTGTTCTTTTTCAAAGAGTCTGTTTGTGCAATCTTTATTATCTCTGAGAGTTTCCAAAACGACCCACTCGATATCGTCTGGGGTGTGTTGTTTTTCTATATAGTGGTTGGTCAGTTTTGTAGCGGATCTTTTACATCTGATATGGGTCTTTAGGTTAAAGACCCATCTATTCGGACTGAACGATGAAATCCCATGGCTTAGCTTTTTACATTGATATCTTGTCCGGGGATGTCTGCAGCATCTCTAATTTTTTATTTGGACAAAAGAAGAAAGGAGCGGACCACTGTAAGATTTGTTACTCAATTTTCAACATTAAGTAACGATATATATAAGATCATTAGAAAACATTGGCATTTATGATTGGAAATACCTAATATTCGTAGTTGTATTTAAAAAAAAAAAAAAGATAATTTATGGAAGGGGTAGAACACTTAGGGATCACTTGTGGCCTAGTTATATCACCACGAATAAATTACCTACATGGTTACCTATGGGTCCACTAGGTTTTTTTAGATACCATGAATGTAACATTTGCAGTTTGGGTATTGCTAAGATAAAAAAAAGTGTTATAATTCTTCTAAAAGCTATGAAATCAAACAGTTTATCAACTGTAAAACGAGATATGTTGTTTACATTATAGGATGTGGATGTGGCAAAATTTATTTTGGTAGCACGATAAGGCCTCGCAAACTCCGTATACAAGAACATGTCCGTGCAATTAAGAACAAAGACATGAGATACCTTCTGTCACTTCATATGTTGGAACAACATGCAGATGATAATAAGATCTAGTTCCATGGGATTGATGTGGTACCATCAAACAAAAGAGAGGGTGATAGAGAACTGCCCCTGCGGCGTAGAGAGGCAGCATGGATGTGCTGCTTACGCGCCGTGAATATGGGCCACAATACTGATGACGAATTCCACTATTTTCTTTAGATAGGCACCTCTTTTTAGGTCTTTCTCTTTTCCCCTTTTGGCTATATTCAATCTATAATGCCACAGCATTAAGGTTTATGAATTGGACACTCACCTTTAATTGGTGGTGTGGTACAATGGTTATATAAACTTGGGAGTCACATAAAATGATTTGTTTCCATATATATATATTTTTCCTTTGTTACCACCAACTTTATTGATTACATCTTGTCAAGATGATACTCTTCTTTTTGAATTACCATAATGTGGTTCCTCTTCCTATGTTACAATTTATAACATAGTACAGGTTATTATTCTCTCTTTTTATTCTGTAGGGTTTCATTCAAATCTCCTTTTATCCATATCAATGTTCTATGGCTTTTAGATATTCGTATTATGATTAAGTCAACACCATTCTAAAATGGCCGACGCATTTACTTGGCATGACGATCATTCCCATTACAAAACAGTCGATACAGCAACGCACATGTCTTCGGTGCTTAATTTAGTACAGGGTATTATTCCCTTTTGAGTTTAGGGCTTTATTGAAATCCTTTTGAAGCCTTGCCAATGCTCTATAGATCTTTTTTCTTATATATTTGCATTATGAAATGGATGACACTGTTTAAAAATGGCTGACGTATTTACTAAACATGGCGACCATTCTTGTTATATAACGGTCGCCATAGTAACGTGCAGGCCACCTGTTTCGAATAAGCGTTTTACCAAGATTTCTATGCTTTATAAGCGGACGCGAGGTCGGACACGGTTTACTTCGATTTTTGATTGGGACGGACATGGCTCATATGTTATGGGGTAAGCGGTCACTATTTGCATTTAGCCTTACTTGTTTAAGGATGTTTTGGTTAACACTATGGAGGGCTAAGCATTAAAATATATTATAAGTGCTTCGCTTGTACAAATGCCATTCTGCGGAACGTTTCTTATATTATATGCTTGTTAATGTCTCTCTTCACTTGGACTGCCTTGCAGTGAAGATTAGCAATATTAGTATATGTGATGTGCTGAATTTTATATTCATCACATATGTTACGGTTTAAGCACTTGTATTCATAGGTGTTTATGGCTTAAGAGTTGTATTTCTTCTCAAAACAAAAACATCAACACTTATGCATTTAATTATTTCAGCTTTGGTTAACATTCTCAAAGAGTACACTTTTGTGTTTACTGGAAATTACACTGTGGTTGTCATTGTTTCGTTTTTGTGGCAATTTTGGCAATTTCTTAGGTGGCTTGATAATTTCTTTTTAAATTCTTTACAACAAAAAATATCTTGAATATATCAAATATACGCGTGGGCAAGTTATAATCATGGCTGATAATCACTTTTCAACTTGTGGGTTATTATATGGTGTCATTATTTATTTTCTTTTTAGTTATAATGGGCTAGTATTGGATATTTACTAGTTCAATAATATGAAAAGACAATTAATTCAAAGACTATACAAATATAAGGTATGATCTGTTTAATACTATAAACACCTTTTAATGTTTCTGTATGAAATATACACATTTTCAGTAAGTATAGAATTATGGAGATATCATCCATATTTCTTTTTAAATTTGTGTTTGTATTCAATGTCTGTACCCTCTTTTCCTGTATGGTTTTTCTGTATAGTTTTTCTGTATATTTTTTCTGTGTAGTTTTTCAGTATATTTTTTCTGTATAGTTTTTCTGTATAGTTTTTCTCTATAGTTTTTGTAAATATTGACAATATGTGTTGAATGGTACATCAATATATATGTTTCTATTGAGAAGATGTGTAATATTTTTTTTAATACTTTTTTTGTCACTTGTCTTTTATGTTTACAAGCTTCTTAAGATTATAAGTATGTGTATTAGAGATGGCTCATGTATATCCTTGTATATATTGTATATGTCCATTGTTTATGTATTTATTGTATTTTATCTTTCTTCATGTGATATATATATATCCTTTCTGTCATTTCAGCCCTGATGAAGTCCTTTTGGTTAGGACAAAACACGTTGGTTGACTGTTTGCTGATGCAAGAAAAAGCAATAATAAAAAAATGAAGACGGTTACAAGACAACGTTGTGTTACTGGAATCTATTGACTCTGCGCAGTGGTGCACTCTCTCTAGATCTTTTGTATTTAATCCCGTTGGGTTTGCCCTTTTGATGGCAGGTGCTGTGATTTGTGCACAGGCATTAGCCATAGATATTAGGCTATAAAACAGCGTATAGACTCTCATAATTTCATGGTAGTCAGGGACAGGTGCATTGGTAAGGCATAACCCGCCACCAATTCAGTAGCAGTTAATATTAACCTATCTTTCAAGCTCTCAGAGTAGTGAGTGATAAGAGTGGGTGTAGGAAATAAGGAATTGAGGGCCTGATTTAGAGTTTGGCTGATGGAATTTGGGGGGCTATGCCGTGTGCCTAAGTACAAGTGCATTATATTTAACGGCACTTCTAGTACAGCGGGGTATATCTGTTACATTTGTGACGGAGTATCCCATTCACCAAACTCTAAATCAGACCCTGGGTGCCGAGTACCACAATATAAACATTTGTTGTGTTCACCCTTATAACAGTGACCTGCTTCATATGTTCCGTGGCCATAGCTCACGGACTAATTCATAGAATACTGCAATAAGTGTTTTTAAAAATACACTGTGTTATTCTTAGTACAGATGCTTGAGTGTGGCATTCTAAGCATGAAAGGTGTGCTTGCTGAATACCACTGCGTCCCTGGGAGATGGACGGTTTCATTTACCTGCGTGAACTTCTCCCCTCATGAAACAGGGCAGAGTGCAGGTCTACAGTAAACCAGATCCACCTTTCTCATACATAGCGCATTCCTTGTGTTAGGGGGTCTAAACCTGTAGACTTGGGGAACAGCCCTAAGACATGTAACAATGCATGCATGGCGGGTCCCCAGCAGGGTTGTCATTTACATATTCAGGGATGTTTATCAGCAGGTGGGCTAGGTTTCCAGCTCTAAAGTTAATCCTCCCCCTGAACCTGCATGGTGCAGGACCCCACCTGTGCCGCAGCTCCTCCCTCAAGCCACCTACAACTACCTCCTCTACAGCTCACACAGGGCTCAAAGAGTGAGAGCTACTTGACATTTGAGAGTTAAACGTGATGGGGAACCAAAATGTGGGATGATTGACGTCTTAGAGTTCCTCTGTGTGGGCAGGGCGATGTTAGCCATGTGACTGGCCACTCTGCATGGAGCCCTGACTTACCCAAGGCCAGTCACCACACCCAGAAGGACAACATATCAGGACAGTAGAGGACCTTGTTAGAAGTGACCACAGGCTGCAGCAATTACAAGGACTGGCACTGCAGAGACTGGGCTCTCCCGGAGCCCTGTGAGGAGCAGTCGCTGCCTGCTGCTCTGCCCCACAGGTGCCCACGTGCTGTGGCCAAGCCTTGCCACCAGTGCCCCGTACCCTTCAGACCATTCACAGGCCAAGACCACACCACAGGGGAAGCATGTAAACTGCACTCCAGAGGGTCACATCTTAATAAGGGCCCTAGTGCCCATAGTGTGAGGTGCCTGTCAGAGCTATCATGTCTGGGGGTGTTTGAGACCCAGGGGGCAGAATGCCTTAATCATGGTCCGACAACAGTAAAGTGTCAGTGTGAGGCATGAACCAGCCCCCAGGAAACAAACCTGGCTGACTAACCACAACAACTTATGCCACTTCACACAGCACTGTGCCCACTCCACCAGTGCCAGCATGTCAGACATACCAGCCAGAGGGGCAGAGGTGTTAAGCCTGAGAATACCGCAGATCGGATCCAGTCTTGGCAGACCACAACAGCATCATAGCTCACTAACAGAAAGACATTATTAATCCAGCAGGTATGAACTGCATTTATAGAGGAGAGGGCTTGTTATTACACTGATAATGCACTACACAACTTGACATCAGTGCATTTTTGTTTCCTAAGCACACTTTTATTAATTATACAACACATTGAAAAATAGTGCACTGCACAGACAAAACAGTGCTCTTTAAACAGAAAAAGTAAGTTTTTGTCCAGGGCACTGACACAAAAAACAAACTGCATAGTCTTCTCTGTTGTCTATTGTATTAGTATTTATAAACAATGCTTTCCCTTGTGAGCCATAAAGTGCTTTATAGGTGGTTTAGTGCTTCATATCCCTTGTAGAAAAACTTTACTTCCATTCTACAAAGTAGGTATTTTGTTTGGTCACATACAGCACTTCAGGAGTGCACATCCTCTGAAACAGTCCACTATACTTTAACATAGTGACTTTGGCACTGAAGGCTTCCAGGAGCTATCCAATTGTTTTGTTTTCTTTTTCCATGGTCACATCCATTGATGATGAGCCCTGGGTTATGGGAAAGAGGCTGCTGCTGATGTGAGGACCCTTTTTCTGTATGTTTCTAGGTCCATGGATTGACTGCTTGTCAATGATGTACTAGTGAGACCTCTCAGCTGGCTCTTTTCTTTCCATGTGAGAAGAGCAAGATTTTCACTGATCATCTAATGAGAAGAGGTCTGTGGGGGCACATTGTTTTGGTGTGACATAGTAAACTTTATCAAGTGTGCATCGTCCCACTGGGTACCTGTCACCACTATTAATTATGATCTAAAGCTCCTCTAGGCAGGAGCGGGAGATACTTCTCATGGCTTTGATCAACCGACGCAGCAAAGGTAGAAATGTGTATGAGGTAGGAAACTCTTAGGGTGCTTATTTTTTTAGGTTGATGAGTGTGTGTGCGCTTGGCTGGAGGGCTGTAGGACATTTTACAAACAGACCTTCTAGGTATAATGCCTGGGATATTTTTTAACTTGCTGTAGATTTGTTTCTGATATTTGTGCTGTAAAATATCCAATTTAGACACTTTTTTAAAAATTGTAGTAAATGTGTGTTGTAAAAAAAAGAACCATTTGAATACATATTTTTCAAAATGTTCTTGCTGAGGAGAACCTCTCCCCCTCCCCAACACCCACCTCTTTCAGTCTTTCAGTTCAGGCTCGCTCGTGTATTATATGCAGGCCTAGAACTTCCACTACCACTTTAAAATCCACCAGCCCCCACTGACACCTGTCAGCCCAAACGTGTGCTGTAGGACAGGTCTTAAAACAACACTTGCAGGGCTCACTTTGTGTGAAATGGACCAGTGTGTCTTGTCCACGGTCGGTGCTCACTGCTTCCAAAGGGAGCTGGCTGACCCTATCCTGGTGTGCATTACACGCTCATATATCTAAATCATGGATTTCAGCCATCCTGGGTACAAACACATGGTCCCTATAAAAAGGTGACAGACTCTTACAAGCTGCTGCTGCAGGCGGTCCCGTTCGCCCAGTGGATTCCATCCTCTCTCTTCCGTAGACCGACCCACACTTGGTGCTCATGGGAAATGTCCATCAAGAAATTCTGCACAAAGGAAAAATAATTCAGCCATGTATTTTTTATAGATTTCAACAAGTTTAGATGGAGTGAACTAAACAATCCATATTTATATCAACCATATGTCCTCGCTCATAAACACATTTTAAAACAATACTTGATTCCTAGTTTTGTCGTCAGTGGGTTGGGCATTATTTAGTTTATAATTTAGTCTTATCATTTTTGTGCCACAAGTTGTTTCAAATGTGAGAACTATTGGCTTTACTAATGCTTGGTTAAACTACTTGATGACTCAAACAACCAGGAAGTCGCAGAGTCTGTAAATGTAGGAAGGTAGCCTCTTGCTAGCCTTGTTACTCCCACTTTTGGCCGGTTTGTGAGTATATGTCAGGGTGTTTTTACAGTCTCACTGGGATCCTGCTAGCCAGGGCCCCGGTGCTCATAGGGTGTGACCTGAATGTGTTCCCCGTGTGGTGCCTAACTTTGTCACTGAGGCTCTGCTAACCAGAACCTCAGTGCTTATGCTCTCTCAGTCTTTAAAATTGTCACTGCAGGCTAGTGACCATTTTTACCAACTCTGATTGGCACACTGGAACACCCTTATAATTCCCTAGTATATGGTACCTAGGTACCCAGGGTATTGGGGCTCCAGGAGATCCCTATGGGCTGCAGCATCTCTTTTGCCACCAATAGGGAGCTCAGACAATGTCTTACAGAGGACTGCCACTGCAGCCTGAGTGAAATAACGTGGACGTTATTTCAAAGCCAGTTTACACTGCACTTAAGTCACTTATAAGTCACCTATATGTCTAACCCTCACTTAGTGAAGGTTAGGTGCAAAGTTACTAAGTGTGAGGGCACCCTGGCACTAGCCAAGGTGCCCCCACATAGTTCAGGGCAATTTCCCCAGACTTTGAGTGCGGGACACCGTTACATGTGTGCACTACATATAGGTCAATACCTATATGTAGCTTCACAATGGTAACTCCGAATATAGCCATGTAACATGTCTAAGATAATGGAATTGTTCCCCTCATACCAAATCTGGTATTGGGGTGCCAATCCCATGCATCCCCGGGGCTCCAGCATGGACCCCAGGTATTGCCAGCCTAGCTCTCTGGGGTTTTCACTGCAGCTACCGCTGCTGCCAACCCACAGACAGGCTTCTGCCCTCCTGGGATCTGGGCAGACGAGTCCCAGGAAGGCAGAACAAAGGATTTCCTTCAAGAAGAGAGAGGGTGTTACACCCTCTCCCTTTGGAAATAGGTGTTAAGGGCTGGGGAGGAGTAGCCTCCCCCAGCCTCTGGAAATGCTTTGAAGGCACAGATGGTGCCCTCCTTGCATACACCAGTCTACATCGGTTCAGGGATCCCCCAGCCCCTGCTCAGGCGCGAAACTGGACAAATGAAAGGGGAGTGACCACTCCCCTGTCCATCACCACCCAAGGGGTGGTGCCCAGAGCTCCTCCAGTGTGTCCCGGACCTCTGCCATCTTGAATGCAGAGGTGTGAGGGCACAATGGAGGCCTCTGAGTGGCCAGTGCCAGAAGGTGACATCAGAGACCCCTCCTGATAGGTGCTTACCTGACTAGATGGCCAATCCTCCTCTGAGGGCTATTTAGGGTCTCTCCTGTGGGCTCCTCTTCAAATAACAAATGCAAGAGCTCACCAGTGTTCCTCTACATCTCTCTCTTCAACTTCTGTCAAGCGCCGACTGCTGACTGCTCCAAGACGCCTGCAAAACTGCAACAAAGTAGCAAGAAGACTACCAGCAACATTGTAGTGCCTAATCCTGCCAGCTTTCTTGACGGTTTCCTGGTCACTACAAATCTACTAATAAGGGATAACTGGACCTGACACAAGGTGTAAGTACCATCAGGTACCCACTATGAGCCTGGCCATCCTCCTACAGTAAACTACTGTGGCATTGCAGCAGGAGGTGGCGCTGTGCAGGAAGAGAAAATATGCGAATGTGCAATGGAGAAACCCACAAGGGAATGGTCGTGAATAGTGGGGGAAGACATCTAGTGTTGTAGTCATGGATCATACACATTCTGGTGGTGCATGCTCTGGGGGCTGTCTGTCTTCACCCTGCACTGGAAGCCAAGAAGAATTCTTCTGTAGGTCGACAGAATCTTCCCCCTGCTACCGCAGGCACCAAACTTCTGCTTCACCGGTCCTCTGGGTCCCCTCTCATCTTGACGAGCGTGGTCCCTGGAAACAGGAGCTGGATCCAAGTGACCCGACAATCCAGTGGTCCATCTGTCCAAATTTGGTGGAGGTAAGTCCTTGCCTCCCCACACCACACAGTAATCCTGTGTACTGCGTGAGCTGCAGCTGCAGCTGCTAGGGCTTCTGTGGACTTTTGCAAGAAATCCTTTGTGCACAGCACAACCCAGGTGCCCAGCACTCCGTCCTGCATTGCTCAACTTGCTGAGTTGACCACTGGCTTTGTCGCACCCTCCTTTGTAGTGTTGAGACAACCACTGTGCTCAGTTTTCTTGAACCCCTGTTCAAGTGCTTCTGCGGGTGCTGCCTGCTTCTGTGTGGGCTCTCTGTGTTGCTGAGTGCCCCTCTGTCTCCTCCTCTAAGGGGCAACCTCCTGGTCCTTCCTGGGCCCGGGCAGCACCCATTTTCTTCAACTGCAACCTTTGCAGCTAGCAAGACTTGTTTGCGTTCTTTCTGCGTGAAAACAGCTCTCCATCCTCCAGCACAACGTGGGACATCTTCTGTGCAAAGGAGAAGTTCTTGCCATCTTCCGTTGTTGCAGAATCTTAAGCTTCTTCCATCTGGAGGCAGCCATTTTGCACCTTCATCCGGGGTTTAGTGGGCTCCTGCCCCACCCCCCGGGCACTTTCGTGACTCTTGGACTTGGTCCCCTTCCTTTACAGGTCCTCAGGTCCAGGAATCTGTCTTCAGTGCTTTGCAGTCAGTTGTGGTCTTTGCAGTATCTCCTATCACGACTTTAGTGTTTTTTCTGGGGAAGTAGGGTGACTTTACTCCTACTTTTCAGGGTCTTGGGGTGGGGTATCTTGGACACCCTTAGTGTTTTCGTACACTCCCAGCAACCCTATACACAATACACTAGGCCTGGGGTTCCTAACTGGTTCACAGACTACTTTCTTAGTATATGGTTTGTCTTGCCCCTAGGCCTATTGCATCCTATTGTATTCTAAAGTGTTTGCACTACTTTTCTAACTGTTTACTTACCTGGTTTTGGTTTGTGTGTATATTTTGTGTATTTTACTTACCTCCTAAGGGAGTATATCCTCTGAGATATTTTTGGCACATTGTCACTAAAATAAAGAACCTTTATTTTTAGTAACTCTGAGCATTGTGATTCTTATGATATAGTGCTATGTAATATAAGTGGTAGAGTAGGAGCTTTGCATGTCTCCTAGTTCAGCCTAAGCTGCTCTGCTATAGCTACCTCTATCAGCCTAAGCTGCTAGAACACTACTAATCTACTAATAAGGGATAACTGGACCTGACACAAGGTGTAAGTACCATCAGGTACCCACTATGAGCCAGGCCAGCCTCCTACAGTAAACTACTGTGGCATTGCAGCAGGAGGGGGCGCTGTGCAGGAAGAGAAAATATGCGAATGTGCAATGGAGAAACCCACAAGGGAATGATCGTGAATAGTGGGGGAAGTCATCTAGTGTTGTAGTCATGGATCATACACATTCTGTCAGGGATGAGTGAGGCCTCTGTGATAAGTCACCTCAAAATGTATCACACTAGGTAGATATTTGTTTATTTAAACTAGCTTACATTTATTTAAAGAAGGGTCATACCACCTACACACATACGTTTAACACATTAAAACTATACAACAGTGGTTCCCAACCTTTTGACTTCTGGGGACCCCCACTTTATCATTACTGGAAACCAAGGACCCCCCCCCCCCCCATTGATTCATTATTGGAATCTGGGGCCCCCCACTGAGTCATTACTGAAAGCTGGGGAGCTAATCTGTCAATATTATTTAATTTTTGAAGCAGTTGCAGACTCCCTGAGGAGGCTTCGTGGACCCCCAGGGATCCCTGGACCACAGGTTAGGAACCAGTGCTATACAACATTAGCATGTACTCTTAAAATCACATTTAACAGTGGAATTATTCTAAAACAATGCTGGTAGAACTTTCCATCAGTTAGACACATTTGGTTCTCTTGCTCTGCACTTGCGTTTAATCAGGAGCATGGCTATGACGTGGTGGTTACGATGGAGTGGGCATGGGGTGTAGCATATTACATCCTTCAATAAATTCACTTTCCGTGAGGTACTTGGGTCCAGGTAACCTCAGTCGGGTATGCTGGGGGCAGTGTCAGATTAGAAGCACTTGAGATAGACTCTGAAGTATTTATCTGAACTGAACTCTTCTCTTTCTAGAACCACGCCCATAGGAAATACACACACGCACTGCCACCCTCACACACACACACACACACACACATACACACACAGATAAATAAACATCTATTTAGGGAATTTTGAGCTTTGGTGAGGATTTAATGTCTCAACATAATGCTACTCTCCACTTTCCCATTGCAGTTAGTTTTTGTGTAGTGTGTTTGCAGCTGTCCACAGGCACAGAACATGGTTGCAAAGATATCACTTTCTCATCATATTCTGGTTTTATTTATTGTATACTTGAAGGGAAGATAACCCTTGGGACTTCTATCCTCCCAAGCATGGAGGGCTCCTCAGGGATTCCCCCACCGCACTGCACACATGTGAAGGGCCCGTACAGATGTGCAAACTCCCCCTCTCACCCCCCCCCCTGGGGCACCTGTGAACTAGGAAGTGCTACAATCATTCTTTGACAAATTAAGTAAAAAGTCATATAGTGCTCTCCATCCTCCAGCACAACGTGGGACATCTTCTGTGCAAAGGAGAAGTTCTTGCCATCTTCCGTTGTTGCAGAATCTTAAGCTTCTTCCATCTGGAGGCAGCCATTTTGCACCTTCATCCGGGGTTTAGTGGGCTCCTGCCCCACCCCCCGGGCACTTTCGTGACTCTTGGACTTGGTCCCCTTCCTTTACAGGTCCTCAGGTCCAGGAATATGTCTTCAGTGCTTTGCAGTCAGTTGTGGTCTTTGCAGTATCTCCTATCACGACTTTAGTGTTTTTTCTGGGGAAGTAGGGTGACTTTACTCCTACTTTTCAGGGTCTTGGGGTGGGGTATCTTGGACACCCTTAGTGTTTTCGTACACTCCCAGCGACCCTATACACAATACACTAGGCCTGGGGTTCCGAACTGGTTCACAGACTACTTTCTTAGTATATGGTTTGTCTTGCCCCTAGGCCTATTGCATCCTATTGTATTCTAAAGTGTTTGCACTACTTTTCTAACTGTTTACTTACCTGGTTTTGGTTTGTGTGTATATTTTGTGTATTTTACTTACCTCCTAAGGGAGTATATCCTTTGAGATATTTTTGGCACATTGTCACTAAAATAAAGAACCTTAAAGAGGTCTAGCAAAACCAACAGCAGATTCTCAACTTGAAGCATCCTGTCTTCAGAGAAAATCCATTGAAGAATCTAGTGTCAGAGATTTTCATAAAAGACAATGGACGCTGGAAAGAGTTTATTAATAAAAAATCAATAGTCTATGAATCACAGAAGCAACCGACCAGGCATTGTCTTAACATGGGAAATGGAGCAAACTTCTCGAACACTGGCAAAGCACTAATGTATACAAGTGTGTAGTCTGATCTTATGAGAACAAGTGAGACACTCTTCAAATAGTAATAATAAAGTGCAACCATTCTAATGAAGCAAGCTGGTCTTCAAAGTTTAGGTGAGCACAGCTCAACATCAGAGACAGGCACTTCCTTTAAGAAATGTTAGTCATGCTTTGCTCCGCATTGAACCCCCATTCTCCAGTTAAATCCCTTTGAATCTGGCTACCATTAGCCCACTTGCCCATCCAGACACTGCTAGCTGGGATATGGTGGCCCTGGAGAAGAAATTATGGCATCTTGGGCAGCTGCAGTGGGCTTTCTCACCCACTTCGTTGCTTGTCCCGCGATGTGTCGCCCTGGTGCCTAGTTACGAGGGAGACCCAGAACTCAATAGGCATGGGGGACACTGCTCCCTTTGCTGGGTAGAAGCTTTGGCAGCCCTGGAAGTGTCCTTCAGGAGCTGGTGTTTTAGCTGGAGTACCGGCTCCTTTTTGCTTCACCTCAGCAGGCCCTGGAGCCCCGAATCCTGTGGGAACAGCTCAAACCCTGTGGGACTGGTGAGCATGACTGCTCAGGGGAGGCGAGGGGATCACTGTGGGCCTCTGAGCTGGGAGATGTAGTGTCTCATTAGTAAGAGATGATGGGACCCTTTTGGTTCCTGCCCGACTCCGCAGAAATGTGACATGTGTTCGGGTGTGGTGAACAGAATTCATGGTTTATATTGTTGGGTTCGCGGTTAAATTCTGAGGAATAAAGACATGCTATACAAATCTCTGTGTGTAGCAAAAACATTTACAAGTACAGGGGTTGGGTAGGACACTCCAACTGGTGACGAGATAGAGGTATGTAAACAGAAGAACTGACAGTGCTCTCCAGAGATTTGCGGTGGTCCAGCAAACTGCTCGTGTGTGCCACATGGGCCATAGTCAAAGCGAAGATCAACATATGTGGAGTCACAGCATCCACCTAACCAGTGCAAAGCTTTCGAAGAAGACAAACGACTTACAGAGAAATGTGTGTCTTATTAGTCAAAACCCCACTAGTGAGACCATGAAAGAGATACTGTGCCACAGTGCACCACAGAGCCATAAGCCATATGGAACAATAATGCTAAAGGAAACGACAATCAGGTACAGTGAAACACTGAAGGCAGCGACAACCACGTGCAAGAAGAGAAATAGCCAGATACAGAGGAACGCTAAAGGTAGTGAAAACCAGGTACAATTCAGAAGATTGAAAATGGTGCTGAACACCTGAAGGAGAAACAAAACAAATCGTTATTGCAAAAGAGGTCACATGACCTCAAACTCGGTCTGTGATGACCCTAAAGCCAGCATGTCACAGGACCTCAAAGATGTTGTAAATTAAGCAGATTCCAGTGGACAGCAGATGGTGCAGAAGAGAACCTCACTTTCAACGTCAGTAAGGTCCACAAATGGTTATAATGGTGTTTCCTTCTTGCAACCATTACTTACTGCTGAAGAATCACTGGCTACTCTCTACTCACAAACTCAAGATGTACAAACTCAGCTGGGAACACTGCATGCCAAGGTCCATTTACAAGACAGGAAAAGAGGGCGAAAGATAATGAGGGCCACTCCCACCGAAACAACATGGGGCTACCTGAGAACGCAGAGGGTCAGAATGCAGTAACCTACTAAGAGACATGTTCAGTAACTTTGTCCCCTCCTACTTCTCTGTTGAGTGGGTACACAGATTACCAGGGAGGAGGCCCCCCCTTCAGTGCCATGCGGGGGCTGCTTGGCATTCCGTCTTCTATACTACAAGGAATGCAACCTCATCCTGAGAGAAAGTCGAAAGATTGACAACCAAGTAGTGGACAATGTGCGAGTGATGATCTTTCCAAGCTGCATGCTAACCATGCAGCATCAGTGGAGTTATTTTCTTGCTGTGAAACGTGGACTTCAGGAATCCAACATTATAAATTCTTTCTTCTTTCTTGCACGACTCCAGGTCCTGGCGGGTTGTACAACATACTTTTTCACTAATCCTAATGAGGCCTGGGACTGGGCAGAACATTGTGGGTTTGGAGGTTCTGCCTCGATGCAACCACTGTCTGCTGACTCAGGGACCTCCATCAAGCACCTGTGGCGGTGATGAGGTCACTGGTCATCAAAGTTATGAGACCTAGCATCCTAGACATGACTTCCCCTAACTTTTTGCCTTCTGACCTCCTTTTTTACTAGCTTTGTTTTTCCTGGCCTTAGGACTCTGGGTACTTTACCACTGCTAACCAATGCTAAAATGCAGGTGCGCTCTGCTTAAAACATGGTAACATTGGCTAACCACAATAGGCATATTTCATTTTCCTATTAATGCCTAGTACAGTGCACTACCTGTGCCCAGGGCATGTGAATTAAATGCAACTAGTGGGCCTGCAACACTGATTGTGTCGTCCATTTCAGTAAACATAGCTCAGGCTTGCTTCTGCAGAGCCTGTGTGTGCAGTTTTAAACTGCCATGTCGAACTGGCAAGTTAACCCTCTTTTTAATAAATATAAGTCACCCCTAAGGTAGGCACTGGACAGACCCACAGGCAGGGTGCAGTATATTTTAAAAGTTGTACATGACCTTTAAAGTTTTACATGTCCAGGTGGTGAAAAACTCTTAAATCTGCCTTTCACTACTGCAGGGCCTATCTCTCCAATAGTTTAAATTGGGATTGCCATATTACATTTTATAAGTGTCATTCCCATGTGGGAAGGGATGGGACCCCCAAGTTTGGTGTCTCTGGAGTCACAATTTAAAATCGCATCTGATGGTTAAGTCAGATTTAATATTATATTTCTGAAAATGTTCTTACCTTAAATCTAGTAGCTTATGCCTGTCTCTGAATACATGTATTGGTGGGTAACAGCTGGTCTCTTGTACATTCCCTCCAGACAGCCACATACAAAAGCAGATTAGGTATGACTGATGGACCATCACCATCCTGATGGACCATCCTGGGCAGAATGGGAGGGAAGAGCTGACACACCTGTATGGGCTGGGTCCTGGTCCCATACAAAGGGCTGCATACCCCCCTGTAGTGTGTCTGGAGCCAGTGCATGAAGGGAAGGGCCCCTGTGCATTACAAGGGCCTCTCTTTGAAGTTTCCCCCACTTCAAAGGCACCATAAGAGCCAGACTTCTGACCCCACAAAATCAGTACATGTCTGGGCCTGAGGACATTCTGCCAGGAAAGTGGACTGCTGTGCTGCAGAAGGGACTGTCACTCTGCTGGAGTCTGCTGGACTTTGCTGTACTCCTGCTCTGCTGTAACTGGCCTGCTGCCTGCTGTCCTCCTTGCCTGGGAGTGAAAGGGACTGCACCTGCATCTATACATCTCCAGAACCAAAGTGAGTACAAGGGTTTGCTGGCTTGCCTCCTGTTCTGAAAACTCAGAGACAATCAAAGACTTCACTTCATCCTGCAACAGCACCTAGACTTTACTTGCTGCAAGTCTTGGAGTGCCAAGAGGAGTCATTCCACTCCTGGGTCCTTGGGAGTGGGAATAAAATGCTCAAACGCACAGTCCACTTATAGCCATCTATGTGTTGGTCAGAACTGATACATCTCCCCCTCAACACCTATTAAACAGCATAGGGTATTATTCCACATAGTTAAACTAAAGAAACAAATATTGCCCTACTCCAAGAATCGCACCTTTCTGAACTAGAGGTTAAAAA
Source organism: Pleurodeles waltl (assembly GCF_031143425.1). Classification (NCBI taxonomy): domain Eukaryota; kingdom Metazoa; phylum Chordata; class Amphibia; order Caudata; family Salamandridae; genus Pleurodeles; species Pleurodeles waltl. The sequence continues at coordinate 1,175,078,442 of NC_090439.1, forward strand.
GTTACAAACGGGGGGATTGGTCTGGCCACCCGCAGAAATGCCCACCTGATCCCAGAGCTCCAAGAGGCAGCAGGAACTATATGTGGATGGGGGTGCCTGGAGGGCCACATGGCTCCTCTGTTGTTCCTCAGGAGACTCTTGGAGTGCCAAGCCCTGACTGAGGACGCGAGCTGGACACTCTTGGCACCATATGCAGCTCCCTACCAGACGGGGTGGGTGTGGCCTAGAGGGCAGCCTGCAGCAGTGGCCTCGCGTACCCAGGAAGCAGAGCTCCAGGAGTACTTCAGATGAGCGGCAGTATAAGAAATCTGCTGCCACTGCCAGCAAAGCAGCTCTAGTGAGGGTCCCTCCCTCCATCGTTCATCCAGAGGCCCTTTCTACCTACACTCCTCTCCCACTGCCAGTGCTCCATCTGCAGCAGTCTGCTTTGGCCTGCAACCACATGGGGAAGATATGACCGGAGATGGGGGAACGATGGGGGTGTGATGCTGCTGTGCCCCCCCCACATCTGTGAAGGTGACTTGTTAGTGCTGTTCCAGGGATACCCGGGGGACTGCCTCCTCCCTCCCCCCCTGGCTGCCCCCACTTAAGAAAATGGAAATCACAGGATTGCCATCAACTAGGAAGGTGTGGGCGGGGAGCGATCGTTAGGCATCCCCCCTCAGTGGTATCAGCCCCCTCCCCACCAAGCTTGGAGCAGTGGTCAGTGAAGTACCCTACTGTGAAGTGCCTCGCCCCGCCTCATTAAGAGTAGCCTTCAGTGTCCTCCTTCTGCCCATCCTTTTGAGGGTGCACACTCATTGCCTACACTATGTGGGCTATTGCACCAAATTACTATCACGAGAACCCTGGGCTCCGTGATCGCTCAGCGATACCACTGTTCACCGGCTATCTTCCTCCCCATACAACAACATCAGCGAGGCTCGGAGATGGGGTGAGGGTACCTTGACAGAGGGGATCTGAAGGGGGTGAAGCTCGTAGGTGGGGGCTCTCTGTGACATGGGGTCTACGGATACCCCACAATGCCTGCACACTCTATCTCATCTATACTCTGCTTCCCCTACAATGCCGGCAGTCACACTGTGATCAGTGTGGCCCTCTGCACCATCCCTTCATCTTGACAAATCTCCTTTGGACTACAGACTAAGCAGGCAAGCCAAGGGCGAGCCCTTAGGGACCCGACTCTACGGTACTAATACGGGGAATCTGTCAAAGAGATGCCCAGCGGCAAAGAGGCAGGTAAATCCTCTGGCAAACCCTCAAGACAACCCCCCTTCTCTGAAGCCCTCCACCATACATGCCCCACGCCCTCTGCCAAGGGACTGCAACCAACAGACCTGCCCCACGCCACAGCCAATCCGGCGCAGGAAGCAACAATGGACTGCATACTTACTACATTAATTACAGCGGTGGGCACAGACTTGAGGGCAAGGACTCGGATACATCCTCATTGGCCACGGAGATGAAATCCATACGATTGGACATTGCAGGTTTCCAGACTAGAGTGTCAGGACTGGAACAGCGGGTAGTGACAGTGGAGGACCATCTCAACACCACTCCTGACCGCGACTAAGAGCTTTTGTATCTCCACAGTAAGTGCATTGATTTGGAGGATAGGAGCCGCACAGACAACGTCCATTTTTTCAGATTCCCCGAACAAATAGAAGGGAGTAATATCTAGACCTTCTTGCAGACAACCCTCCCCACACTGACGGGCTTAACTTTTGACCCTCCATTGGAGTTTCAGAGGGCACACCGACTGGGCCCACAAATACCGGATGAAGCATCCAGAACCCCTCCAATCATTGCCTGTCTCATGCACCACGGGCAGGTCCGTCAAATGCTCCTCATGGCCCGATCTCATGGACCATTCCAAACAGGAGACTACGAGGTCCGCATCACAGCGGACTTCTTGAAGGAGACCAACAACTGTTGAAAAGGATTCCTGTCACTTAGATCCCGACTACGCCAACTGGATGTCAAATATGGTCTGTTCAACCCGATGCGGATGTGGATCACCGAAGACCGAACTTCCAGGGACTTCTACGAACCAGAGGACTTACGGCTCTTTCTGGACACCCTGTCCCCACAAGTAATGGATATGACTCTTATGACCAGACTTTCAGGACAGACTGTTGGCGCTCAGGGCATGCCACCTCCTCCAGCCACCTTGGAAATAGAACCCGGTCACAATAATGATCTTCACCTCAGAGGCAGGGATCCAGAGAAACTAGTGAGGGTCCCTGGTGAGAGAGATCAAATACGGCAGATGGTGGCGCACCATACTCAGTTGTCAGACAGGGACAAATCTCACTCCCCCTTGAAACTGTTTTCTGTCCCCACCTGACATCATGGGGATGGCACGGAGCATTTACTGCCTGAAAGACTTGATTGAGCTGCAGAAATCTCACCCCATTATCAGCGGACAGATGAGTACCTTGCTGCATTGTGTTACTTGTTAATTACAGCATCCAAGTCCCAATGCATTTAAATCCTAGTTCGGATTTACTAAATAGTCAAGATACATTTAGCTTTAAGTCTAGGTCTCTAGCGTTGTTTTTTCTCAAAATTCTGACCTCTATGTCTTTTCTTCTCCCCACCTCCTTCTCTATTCCTATTCTATTTCCTAGTATATGGTACCTGGGTACCCAGGGAATTGGGGTTCCAGGAGATCCCTATGGGCTGCAGCATTTCTTTTGCCACCCATAGGGAGCTCTGACAATTCTTACACAGGCCCACCACTGCAGCCTGAGTGAAATAACGTCCACGTTATTTCACAGCCATTTTACACTGCACTTAAGTAACTTATAAGTCACCTATATGTCTAACCTTTACCTGGTAAAGGTTGGGTGCTAAGTTACTTAGTGTGTGGGCACCCTGGCACTAGCCAAGGTGCCCCCACATTGTTCAGGGCCAATTGCCCGGACTTTGTGAGTGCGGGGACACCATTACACGTGTGCACTACATATAGGTCACTACCTATATGTAGCTTCACAATAGTAACTCCGAATATGGCCATGTAACATGTCTATGATCATGGAATTGCCCCCTCTATGCCATCCTGGCATAGTTGGCACAATCCCATGATCCCAGTGGTCTGTAGCACAGACCCTGGTACTGCCAAACTGCCTTTCCCGGGGTTTCACTGCAGCTGCTGCTGCTGCCAACCCCTCAGACAGGTTTCTGCCCTCCTGGGGTCCAGCCAGGCTTGGCCCAGGATGGCAGAACAAAGGACTTCCTCTGAGAGAGGGTGTTACACCCTCTCCCTTTGGAAAATGGTGTGAAGGCAGGGGAGGAGTAGCCTCCCCCAGCCTCTGGAAATGCTTTCATGGGCACACATGGTGCCCATTTCTGCATAAGCCAGTCTACACCGGTTCAGGGACCCCTTAGCCCTGCTCTGGCGCGAAACTGGACAAAGGAAAGGGGAGTGACCACTCCCCTGACCTGTACCTCCCCTGGGAGGTGCCCAGAGCTCCTCCAGTGTGCTCCAGACCTCTGCCATCTTGGAAACAGAGGTGCTGCTGGCACACTGGACTGCTCTGAGTGGCCAGTGCCATCAGGTGACGTCAGAGACTCCTTCTGATAGGCTCCTTCAGGTGTTGCTAGCCTATCTTCTCTCGTAAGTAGCCAAACCCTCTTTTCTGGCTATTTAGGGTCTCTGTCTCTGGGGATTCCTTAGATAACGAATGCAAGAGCTCATCCGAGTTCCTCTGCATCTCTCTCTTCACCTTCTGCCAAGGAATCGACTGCTGACCGCGCTGGAAGCCTGCAAAACTGCAACAAAGTAGCAAAGACGACTACTGCAACTCTGTAACGCTGATCCTGCCGCCTTCTCGACTGTTTTCCTGGTGGTGCATGCTGTGGGGGTAGTCTGCCTCCTCTCTGCACTAGAAGCTCCGAAGAAATCTCCCGTGGGTCGACAGAATCGTCCCCCTGCAACTGCAGGCACCAAAGAACTGCATCACCGGTCCCCTGGGTCTCCTCTCAGCACGACGAGCGAGGTCCCTTGAATCCAGCAACTCTGTCCAAGTGACTCCCACAGTCCAGTGACTCTTCAGTCCAAGTTTGGTGGAGGTAAGTCCTTGCCTCCCCACGCCAGACTGCATTGCTGGGAACCGCGACTTTTGCAGCTAATCCGGCCTCCGTGCACTTCCGGTGGAAATCCTTTGTGCACAGTCCAGTCTGGATCCACGGGACTCTAACCTGCATTGCACGACCTCCTAAGTTGTCCTCCGGCGACGTGGGACTCCTTCGTGCGACTTCGGGTGAGCACTGTTTCATGCATCTTTGTAGTGCCTGTTTCAGGCACTTCTGCGGGTGCTGCCTGCTGCTGAGAGGGCTCCTTGTCTTGCTCGATGCCCCCTCTGTCCCCAGACGCAATTGGCGACATCCTGGTCCCTCCTGGGCCACAGCAGCATCCAAAAACCCTTACCACACGATTTGCAGCTAGCAAGGCTTGTTGGCGGTCTTTCTTCAGAAAAACACTTCTGCATGACTCTCCACGGCGTGGGGGATCCATCCTCCAAAAGGGAAGTCTCTAGCCCTTGTCGTTCCTGCAGAACCTTCAGCTTCTACTGTCCAGTAGCAGCTTCTTTGCACCCACAGCTGGCATTTCCTGGGCATCTGCCCATCTCCGACTTGCTTGTGACTTTTGGACTTGGTCCCCTTGTTCCACAGGTACCCTCAACTGGAAATCCATCGTTGTTGCATTGCTGGTTTGTGTCTTTCCTGCAGAATTCCCCTATCACGACTTCTATGTCCTTTGGGGAACTTTAGTGCACTTTGCACTCACTTTTCAGGGTCTTGGGGTGGGCTATTTTTCTAACCCTTACTATTTTCTAATAGTCCCAGCGACCCTCTACAAGGTCACATAGGTTTGGGGTCCATTCGTGGTTCACATTCCACTTTTGGAGTATATGGTTTGTGTTGCCCCTATCCCTATGTGTCCCCATTGCATCCCATTATAACTATACATTGTTTGCACTGTTTTCTAAGACTATACTGCATATTTTTGGTATTGTGTACATATATCTTGTGTATATTTGCTATCCTCATACTGAGGGTACTCACTGAGATACTTTGGCATATTGTCATAAAAATAAAGTACCTTTATTTTTAGTATATCTGTGTATTGTGTTTTCTTATGATATGGTGCAAGTGACACTAGTGGTACTGTAGGAGCTTCACTCGTCTCCTAGTTCAGCCTAAGCTGCTCTGCTAAGCTACCTTTTCTATCAGCCTAAGCTGCTAGACACCCCTCTACACTAATAAGGGATACCTGGGCCTGGTGCAAGGTGTAAGTACCCCTTGGTACTCACTACAAGCCAGTCCAGCCTCCTACACCTCCTCATACATATACTATTTCTCTCTATTCCTCCTTCTTTCTGGTTCTTCCTTCCTACTTCCATTCCTCTTTTTCTCCTTCCCTTCTCTCGATCTATGCCCCTTCTCTCTATACCTCTCCTTGTCTTCCATACTTACGCACACCCTCCCCTTCTCTTTATTTCTTCCCTTCCCTCACACATGCATGATCATCCCCTCTGTCTCTACAATACGATGTCAGCCCCCAGTGTTTAAGGATTAGTGTTTCTTCTCTGACACCTCCACCCTCTCTTTGTTGCGCTGCTGCACCTAGCTGTGTTCTACATGTGCACGGTGCTCCAGAACTGGTATGGGTGCCCACCATCTTTCCTACCAGGTGAGCAAACACATGATCCCTTGGGTATACTCTCATCATGGGTATTAGTGCTGGGCCCAGCCCTGTGCCACCTACTATGGTCAGCGTTGTCACCTACTACTACCTGGTTCTCCCTGCAGCTGGCAAAAGCTGGAGACCCTACACATGCCCCTACAAATGCTCTCTCATACCACTCAGTTCTTATGACATTATGACACTGCAGAATTTTGCTGAGGTTATAATAACTGTTTACGATCTGGCCACATTGCTTTTGGGGGAGGATTACTGTTGTCTCAGACCATGCACCAGTACACCCAGACCTTGAACTTATCACCTTTTCACCGAAAGCAGATAGATTGCTCTTCAACAACACATTACTTTTAGATACTAAATGTGCCTCCCAATTTGAAAGATTTGATAATGAATTTCTTATATTAACACTTCAATGAACTGTGGGAACACAATCAAACCAATAAAATAAAATGATAAAATTGGAGTACACCTATTATCACTTGAAAAGCCACTCTTCCCTAAAACGTCCTATTTGTGCACACTATTATGGAGGCCAAAATAAAATGGGGAAATTGCTTGCAAGATCAGGAGAGACAGAACCAGGATACATTCTCTACAAAAAAGTACTGGTATAATTTTTTTTTTTAAGGATAAGGATATCTTAACTGTATTCCTTAACCTTTCTACAAATTTATAATTTCCTGAGACACAACCATCACAATCAGACTTATTCAAATACTTTCAAACCATTCTTTCCCCTTATTCACATAATATTGATTTTCACTCACTAGGAGCAGATACTTCACTCTTAGTAAATTACTCATGCAGTTTCAATATTATGTAGAGGGAAAGCTCCTGTGCCTGATGGCTGTACTATTGAATTTTATAGTCACTTTGCAAAACCTTTCCTTACTAACTTTTTACTTTATTTAACTCATTTATCAATAAGGGCAATTCTCAGGGCTATTTCCAAGATACTATGATTTTTTTAATTACTAATGAAAATAACGATCTCTCACAGTGCAATAATTACCATTCCATTTCTTTAGTTAACATTAACTACAAAATATTTGAAAAGAAGATTTAGGCATTGTGCTTTAATCCTATTTTATCTGATCTTGTAGTTCCAGAGCAGACCGGTTTTGTTAAGGGTAGATTGGCCCTGAGAATCCTCAAGTTTTTTTTTCTATGTCCTAAGCAGACCTCTACATTCGATCATCCATTATCGGTCATTGCTTTGGATACCAAAAAAGGTTTTTGATAGGAAAGGTTGGGATTGCATGTTTCAGGCATTAAAATTGATTGGTTTTCCACCCAAACTGATTGCTTTAATCTCCTTGCTATACACATGCCCTAAAGGCTCACTTTTTTTTAACGGTATGCTCACAGACTATTTTAATTTGTTTAGTGGGGGTATGTCAAGGTTGTCCCTTATCACCTCTGTTGTTTATTGTTGCACTTAAACCCTATGTAACCAAAATTCAATACAATATACATATGTCAGGATTTGAAGCTGGATCTCACCAAATTAAAATTGGCCTAACACTGAAAGATGCAAGTTATCACCTTTAAATGTTGTATGTAATAAACAACTTTTTGATCACATAGGATTTGCTTGGAAACCCATCAAAATCAAGTATCTGTGATTGTGGTTTTCACAAACAATTAAAGAGACTTTCAAACTGAATTTTGATTACAGTAGCAAAACACAAAAAAATAATATTTCCCGATGGCACCCCCATTTTCATTTTTGGTGGGGCAGAATTGACTCAAATGATGCTAACTCCTTTGATATAGTATGTTATTGCAATGATTCCCATTCACATCCCTGTTTAGTATTTTAAGGAAATAGACTCTCTTTTATCAACATTTGTTTGTAAAAACAAGTCCCGTCATATAGATGTGTCCTCATTAAGCAGGGTGAGTTCTGGTGGCTTTGATGGTTCCTGATGCTCAGTTCTGTAGCTCTACATCTTGCTCTTCCTGCACAGTTTTGCCTCTGGTTTTCCATGTTTCTCTCCTAAATCCCTCACTATGTGATTCTCCTCTTTCTTCGCTGATTATGGGGGATGCCAGAGTATGAGGGGAGCGTATACTTGACTCATTCCTTCAGCAAAGAATGGCTCTGGAACTACTGGCCATTCCTGGAAATTCGCTTCTTGTGTGCATGCATTCCACCTTGTGCCCTTTTTCCAGAGTTGGTTCCTTCCAAACCCAGAGGTGTCTTGAGAGATACGCTCAAGACTCACCGTGTGCCTCGGGTTTGCCCCCTCCTATAGCGTGCAGCCATTGTTCAGTATAGGGGTGCTTCTAAAGGGTCCCTCAAACATCATTGGTTGTGGCAAGGTGCCTGGACACAGTAGTGTCTGGTTGAAGAATCACACATGGGGTCCAAAAGCCAGTAGAATCACAACAACATGAACAGGGTAGAGGACATGAGGTATGGGAAAGAACATCTTAGCCTGAAAATAGTGCCCATGGTTTGATTTCCTATAGATATTATTGAAGTGTTTCCAATCCAAGGGTGGCTCCTATCTTTTTTTTTTGGAGTTAACATGACCCGGGTTGGTACATACATACAATTAACTTGTAAAGACTATTCTGACAATACTGCAAGTTCTTCTCTCCTCACATAGTTCACACCTGGAGTTCCTAAGTCAATAAACTAAACTTCATATGCAACATAAATTTTTATTTGTAAAGCAGTAAATATATCACAAGGCCACTGGTAGAAAGTGTAAGCAAAAAGCAAAGCAGTATATCTTTTAAGATGATGTTTTAGGGAATAGCATTGCTCAAAGGGTGTTTTTTCATTCTATAAACCTGCTTAAAACCCTGACTAGGAGGTCACTAGCAGGAGGAACACCCACTTGTTCATAATAAAGAAGCATTTTACCCAATTGCCGGTAGAGTGGGAGAATGTATGAGCAAGGTGAGAGTGGTTGGGGCAACAAATTGTTACTGCCTACAGGGCCAGAAATCCTACACGGTTTTGAATGCAGGTGAGTGGTCTTAAATGTATTGTTTGCTAGTTTCATGTTCTTACCAGTTCCTCCTGGGTGTCGAAGAGCGCGAGGGACCCGTTGTGTGAGGAGCAGAACCTCTGGCTCTCGTCCCAGTCCCCTTCCTTTTGATACATCACTGAGAAGTAATAACATTTGTTTCTACTGTAGAGCCAGTCCATGGGGCAGGTTCTCAAGCGAGGAGGAACGGGGGCGTCCTGTGATGAATAGTGTCCTAAAAGCAGAAAATGTGAAATAATCAGCAGCAGTAAGACACACACCCATGAAGGAGGGGGAACGGGGGCGTCCTGTGATGAATAGTGTCCTAAAAGCAGAAAATGTTAAATAATCAGCAGCAGTAAGACACACACCCATGAAATGATGGACAAGTAATGACAGTGCAAATCAATGCCTGCAGTGTGTAAACTATTAGTATAAACAGATAAATGTGTTATAGTTACTCACTCTTGTGATGCCACAACACTGCTGAGCTCTACAGCACCCACTCTCCCTGCCTCCTCCCGCCTCCCAGGGCAGGATACAGCAGATGATAGAGGAATGGTAGTCAGTCTGTACCCACTCTCCCTGCCTCCGCCCGCCTCCCAGGGCAGGATACAGCAGATGATAGAGGAATGGTAGTCAGTCTATACCCACAGTCCCTGCCTCCTGCATCCAAGGGGTTTCCACAAACCGGAGGAGAGCCATGAACTGACCCAGGGAAGCAGTGGATTCCTGGATCAAGCGTTGATGAGGCATAAGATCTCTGCAATGATCGAAAAGCTTGTGCGGTGATAGAGCTGATTCCAAGAACTGTCTGCAGGATGTTGATGATGGACAGGGATGGTCTGGTGGGATGCCATATATGTTTAAATGTGTGGTGAGAGAAGAGAAGGGACCAGATGAGGAACACCCGAGGGGATAGAACATCTGATATCTAGGAAAGGGCTGGGAAAGGGGGTGAAAATACCTGCTGAAGGTAGGTCAGGATGGATAGACATCAGAGACGGCATTATCAAAGTGCTCAAGCCGCGCAACAAGTGCATGAGCTTGCTTTTTGACTCACTGTGGCACTTTGGTATTCAGACTTGTATGATTCTTTCTATAATACAGATTGCACCTGTGCACATGCAGAACTGATTCAAACCTAAATGGACAGTTTCTCACTTGCATTGAGGAATGACTCCATGAATGTGAGGGAATGTTCTCCTCTGTGCCTGTGCTGCGTTATAGACACAGGTGCAAAGGCAAGCAGTAGCAATGTTATTCTTTGTTTTCTTATGTTTAAATTGTTTATTCATTTATCTGTTTATGTCATTTATGTCATTGTTTTGTTCACCTTTACATGCCTGATAAGAAAGAGATATATTAAATGAGGTGAGTGATTAGAGTTTTGTGTTAAGAGAGATATAGCACTGAGAGATAAACTGACCTATAGCAACAAATGCTAATGTGATGGAACACTAGAGACGTGCCAAGGGGGTTCGAGTCTCCACTTTGTGAGTATTCCTAGGTCTGAATTGAACAGTGTGATATTTTTATTTATTTGCATAGTGCTGCTTTTGTTTTAGCGTTAGCCAATACATTTTGATCAGAGATTTTTATTTGGAACATAAGGAGTGATGTGGGCCTACTGTTGTAAATTGTAAATATTTATGTCAGTTATGTTCGCTCTTTGTGGTCTGAAGTGGGATGACAGTCTAGATGTTGAGGGTAGTGCTGAATGGGAGGGAAGTTATGTCCATTCTAATTGGTTAATTGGCTAATTTAAACCAAGGGAAGGGGTTTCTGCTTTCCTTTCCTGTGTTTGTTGTGCAGAGATGCCAAGAGTGTGAGACAGTGAGGTTCTAGTATGAAGGATTGATTTGAGGAGGTTGGTGTGCTGTTTATGTTTGAATAGATTTGTTTTTTCATTGACAGTTATGTGTAGTCCTATCATGGATGTGATGCAATAATTGAAGTTGTTTGAGGAATATAATATCTGAGAGTCTTCTACGTGAAAAGGTACTGATAACTGCATGAGGGTACTTGCATGATTTTATTTTATGTTTTCACCAGGTGTTATTTAGGATGTTTCTTTTCGTGTGGTAGCAATGCACAGTGGGTGTCATGACTTTTGTGGTGTTTGTTACTTGCTTAAATTGTCATAGCCCACACTGGAACTTTATGTATTGAATGCTCTCTAGTATGGATTGGATGTTTTTCTTTGAGATATGTATTTATTATTTGGGTAATACAGATGTTGAACTTTGTTATGTTTCACTTCAATTGGATTGTAGCTTTTTTACATGCTTATCCAGTTCCTAATTGTGAGAAAGTAGCCTCTTTCTAACAGGGTTCCCCCAGTTTGTGGCCTGTTTGTAAGTGTGTTTTGAATGTGTCACTGGGATCCTGCAAGTCAGGACCCCAGTACTTATAGTTTGTGGCCTACTTGTCAGTGTGCTTGACTGTGTCACTGGAGTCCTGCTAACTAGGACCACAGTGCCCATGCTCTCTCTGGTTCCACATTTTTCCTTACATACTGGTAACCCAGTATTGAACTTCAAATTGGCATACTGGTCACCCCTTATAAGTCCCTAGTGTATGGTACCTAGGTACCCAGGGCATTGGGGCTCCAGGGGATCCCTATGGGCTGCAGCATTTCTTTTGCCTCCCAAAGGGAGCCCATGCAAAGGCTTCTACTGGACTGCCATTACAGCCTGTGTGAAATAGTGCATGCACTATTTCACAGCCATTTTCACTGCACCAGGTCACTTATAAGTCACCTATATATCAGGTCTTCCAACCCTGAAGGCTGGGTGCAAAGTACCTGTGTGTGAGGGCACCCCTGCACTAGCAGAGGTGCCCCCACGTCGTCCAGGCCAATTTCCCCAGACTTCCAGATTGCAGGACGCCATTTTACGCGTGCACTGGACATAGTTCAATACCTATGTCCAGCTTCACAATGGTAACTCCGAATATTGCCCTGTAAGGTGTCCAACAACTGGGAATTGTACACCAATACTGATTCCAGTATTGGAAGGACACAGATGGTGCCCTCCTTGTATAATCCAGTCAACACCACTTCAGGGACCCCAGTCCCTCATTTGACGTGAAACTGGAAGAAGGAAAGGGGAGCGACTACTCCCTGTCCATCCCCACCACAGGGGTGGTGCCCAGAGCTCCTCCAGAGTGTCGCTGGGTTTTGCAATCTTGGATTTCAAGGTGGTGGTGCTCTCTGGGAGCATCTTACTGGCCAGGGTCAGAAGGTGACGTTAGAGACCCCTCCTGATAGGTGCTTACCTGGTTAGGTGACCAATCCCCCTTTCAGGGCTATTTAGGGTCTCTCCTCTGGGTGTTTCTTCAGATTCAGATTGCAAGACTACAGCAGGAATCCTCTGCATCCTTTACTTCATCTTCTACCAACAGAACAACCGCTGACCGCTCCAGGAATTCTACAAAACTACAACAAAGAAGAAAAGACGACGTCTGCAACATTGTAACTTCAGCTCTGGCCAGCAACTGCAACAGTTTCCAGGTCATGTTTCCTCTGAGGACTGCCTGTCTTCAGCCTGCAGGAATCTCTCGTGGAGTGATGGAGTCACTTCCCTGCTTCAGCAGGCACCTCTCCGCAGCAACACCCGGTGGCTGGTGTCCCTGCTCCAGACAACAGGCGTGGATCCAGCAACACAGGTGGTGAACTAAAGTGACTCCGTCAGTCCCAATGTCCAGCTGTCCAACTTTGGTGGAGCTAAGAGCTTGCGTCCCCACGCAAGACAGTACCCCAATATTCCGCAGGACTTGCAGTTGCCAAGGCTTGTGTGCGCCCTTCGAAGAAGTTCTTCATGCACAGCACAGCTTATGCCCCCAGCACTCCATCCTGTGATGCACAGCTTCCTGAGTGGTCCTCTGGCGGTGTGGGAATCCTTTGCGTCATGCTGAGACTCCTCTGCATGCTGCCTGGTTTTCTGAGGGCTCTCCAAGTTGCTGAGAGCCCCCTATTTCTCCCCCTTCTGGGTAGAGGCCATAGGTCCATCCTGGTCCCGGGCAGCACCATTTTCCACTAACAGTGAGTTTAGGGTGTGCCAAGACTTGTTGGCGGAATCCAGCGATGCAAACCAGACTACATTCATCCATCCGGCCCAGGACATCTTCTGCACCAACCTGGAATCTGCATCTGTCTTCTTTGGTGCAATACTGGCTTTGTCTTCTCACCAGTGGTTCTTCTTTTGCACCTTCATCCAGATTAGAAGGGGCTCCTGTTCTCCCTGGACTATTCAGTGCTTCCTGGACTTGGTCTCCTTCTTACACAGGTCTTCAGGTCTTCAGGTCCTGGATTCCATAGTTGGTCTCTAGTTCTTCTTTCATAATCTTCTATCATGACTTCTTGTGTGTTTTAGGAAACTTACTGTGATTTACTCTTGTTTTCCTGGGCTCTAGGTTGGGGTCTAGTACTTACCTTTGGTGTTTTCTTCCACTCCCAGTGCCCCTCTACACACTACACCTGCCTAGGTGTGAAACCGACTTTCGAATTCCACTATTTTAGTATATGGTTTGTGTTCCCCCTAGGCCCATTGCAACCTATTGTGATTGTCATTGTTTGCACTGTTTTCTTACTATTTTCTTGCCTATTTCTGGTTACTAGTGTATATATTGTGTATAATACCTGCCTCATAAGGGAGTATATTCTCTAATGTATTTTTGGCTTTGTGTCACTAGAATAAAGTACCTTTATTTTTGTAACACTGAGTAATGTCTTTCATGTGTGTGAGTACTGTGTGACTACAGTGGTATTGCAAGAGCTTTGCATGTCTCCTAGTTCAGCCTTGGCTGCTCTACCTACAGCTACCTCTAGAAAGCCTGGCTTCTAGACACTGACTACATTTCACTAATAAGGGATAACTGGACCTAGCATAAGGTGTACGTATCTTTGGTACCCACTGCAAACCAGGCCAGCCTCCTACTTTGGTGGCGCAGAGGTGAGCTAAGTACCTGCAATTGCCTTGTCACTCTGTTACCGGTGCTTTCCACAGGACAGTGTACTCCATACCTAGAGCTATACAAAAGTATACCTAGGCATTTCACTTGCTTTCTAAAAGTCTAAAAGTTAGATAAAGTAGGTATTTCTCTTTCCTTTCACTTTACTCTAACTTTCTATCAATATGTCTTCCCCTGAGGCCACCCCTATGGTCATAAATACCTCTTACGAGAACCTAGCCTTTGAAGTTTTGAGGGGGTTTGCTCAGAGAGAAGCCTAGAGGTAGGGAAGAACCCTAACAAGGAATTCCTTTTAAATCTCCTTCTCCAGGGTGACCAGGGGCAGTCTGGTAACCAGGAGGGGGAGAGAGAGGGGGATTCTAACCCATTAGAATCAGGGGAGCAGCCTGAGGATTTAGGGGAGGGTCCTTCACAAAATCTCCCCCCTAGCAAACCATCTAGTGTAGCTGGCAGTGGGAGGAGTTCACACACAGGTAGAGCTCCCTTCACACCTAGAGGCCAGGTTACTAGGGTTACAAAAGCTAGGGAACGATCTGCCTCTGCTCATTCCCATGTCACTTCAGTCTCTGAGGTGTCCCACACATCCAATCCTGAGGATAACTCCCTAGACAGGGAACTCAGAAAGCGGTGATTGGAGGAGGCTAGACTGAGGCTGCAACAGTTGGCCCTAGATAGGGAAGCCTTAGCTGTGGAAAGGGAAAGGCAGGTGTTCGGTTTAGTTCCCCATGGTGGCAGCAGCAACAGTAGTTTCAGAAGTTATGGGGTCAGAGAGGACACTATTGATTCAATAACTCACACAAAATTGTTCCCCCTTGCAAGGTGGGAGATGATATCCAAAAGTGGTTTGCTGCACTTGACAGGGCCTGCAAAGTTCAAAGGGTCCCTCATAGGCAGTGGGCTGCTATTGATTGGTTGTCCTTCTCTGATAAAGGGAGGGACAGACTCCTCACTGTTAGGGAGGAGAACTCAGAAAATGTTGGCATTCTGAAAAATACACTCATTGATGGCTGTGGGCTCAGCACAGAGCAATACAGGATTAAGTTCAGGGAAATCAAGAAAGAATCTTCACAAGATTGGGTTGGCTTTGTGGACTATTCTGTCAATGCTTTAGAAGGTTGGTAACATGGCAGCAAAGTGTTTGACTATGAGGGTCTACATAATCTGATTTCCAGAGAGTATATTTTTAATAGTTCTGTGTCTGATTTGTTACACCAGTATTTGATAGACTCAGATCGGACCTCTCCCCAAGAATTGGGAAAGAAGGCAGACAAATGGGTCAGAACAAGAGTGAGCAGAAAAGCTCATACAGGGGTTACAAATAAAAAAAGAAAGATGGTGAAAAATCTCAGGACAAGCATGGGGACACAAATAAACATAAAGATTCCTCTCCAGGTCCACAACACTCTTCCGGGGGTGGGGATAAAACATCTTCTTCTTCCTCTTCTACACACAATAAAAAGCCTTGGTGCTTTGTGAACAGTGGTAAAGGCCATAGTCCAGGGGATAAGTCCTGTCCACGTAAAGCCCCTGAGCCTACCACCACTAATAAATTCACTTCAACTTCTAGTGCCCCTAGTAGTAGTGGTATTAGTGGTGGGACTACTGGCAATAGTCAAACTAACGGTGTAGTTGGGTTCACTTTTGGGTCCATCATAGAAATTGGGGTAGGTGTAGAAACTCCCAAGACAGTTTCTGTCTCACCTTGTAGCATTGGCCTTGCCACCTTGGCTGCTTGTGCCCTTAACATGGATAACTACAAGCAGACAATTGAAATAAATGGTGTTGATGCCCAGGCCTACAGGGACACAGGTGCCAGTATCACCTTGGTGACTGAAAACCTGGTGTCACCTGCACAGCACCTCCTTGGACAGAAGTGCAGGTTACTGATGTCAACAACTCCACGCAGTCTCTCCCCTTAGCTGTGGTGCAACTTAGTTCGGGTGGAGTTACTGGCCCAAAGCAGGTGGTGGTATCACCTAGCGTGCCTGCAGATTGTCTCTTAGGTAATGACCTAGAGTCTTCAGGTTGGGCTGAGGTAGAGTTTAGGACCCATGCATCCGTGCTGGGTATTCCTGAGGAAATGAAAAAGCAAAGAAGAGAAGGAGCCCTGAAGCCTCAGGATCCTCCTCGCCCCACAGGTAAAAAGGGTATCAAAGTATCCCTTCCCCACCCTACCACTAGGGATACTATTCCTGTGATGTGAGATACCTCTCCTAGGGTGGAACCAGTACCAAGGAAATCCACAGCTAAACTCCCAGAGGTAAAAGTCAATCTCTGTGAAAACACTAAAACAGATAAGCATGACTGCACTGTATTGGTAAATTTGAAGCACCCCTCCGGCCTTCCCAGAGAAACTTTAGTGCAGCAGCCCAGCACTACGTGGATGTGGTGTTTCCATATATTGATGGAGTAACTCTAATGCAATGTTTAACTATAATTGGTGTTTGTGTATTGGACTAAGCTGTAAATGAATTGTGCCCTGAACAACTATGGTCTAACGAAAACACGATGACAGACGTATGTTAGCCATACGATTTATGTATATGAATAATAAATCTAAGAATCATAAGAAATGACATGCTACTATTGATGTGACTTGTCTCAGCCCTCGTGGTATAAATCCTGGAGGACACCATGGTGCTAGGATTGACCTAGAAGGTTTTTGTTTTTAAACTGTGATTGAGTTGAAAGGCTGGGTTGTGTATGGGAAAGTGTATGAGTCATTGAACATGACATTCTTGGATGGCATCACCAAGGGTTTTGGTGTATCATTCTGAAACCCTAATGTTCATGACACGTTTTGTGGTTGGAGGGTGTTCAGAATGTTACATTTGAGAAAAGCTTTCCAATTTATCAGCCTCCTTTTCTGAAGTTGTTCAAGAGGGGAAAGGAGAGAAAAAAAGGTTTAAGCATGTCATCAGTGTGAAAGAAGGTTTTGAGCCAGTTAAACATAAACTGAGTTCTGCTCCTTTTAGGGTACGGGGTGAACTGTCAGGACCTTTGCTGATGTTATGCACGGGGGGGTCTAATAGAGCCCACTGAATCGTTTTGTGTCTTTTGTCTATCTATCGTAGTTGTGAGGAAAAAGAACAAAGTTTCCAGAAAGTGCTTTGACTTATACAATCTCAATAAAGCTATTTGTGTGAATGAGCATTCTTTGCCCAAAATTAATGACATGGTCCCCAATTTGGGAGATGCAAAATGGTTTTCCAAGCTGGATTTGCACTTCACTTATCACCAGGTAGAACTCGCAGAAAACTCTCGCTGTTTGACTGCTTGCTCTACCCCGGGTAGTGTGTTTCAATTTTGCAGAATGCCATTTGTCCTTGTATCAGCTGCAGCTGTTTCCCAGTGATTGATGGGGCAAGTTTTACATCGTATAAGTGGGGTGTTAGCATTTCAAGATGATGTTTTGATTCTTGGGAAGAATGAACAAGAGCATTTGGAGAGATTAAGTGAAGTTCTGAATAATTTCAAAGTTAGAGGCATTAGACTCAGGAAGGATAAGTGTGTTTTTGTAGTCAATGTTATTGGGTTTGTTGTTCATGTGATTCCTGTGGAGAGGGATTAAACCAAGACCTGGTCTCTTGGAAGCAACGGAGAAGGTGTCTGTTCCCACAGATCATTAGCAATTGTCAGCATTCAGGGAATGTGTGAATTTTACTCTAAGTTCATTGAGAATTTTGCAGCTGTTGCTTAGTCCAAGTACAGGTTACATTGAAATGTCCAGTTTGTGAGCAACAAGGAGCAGCAACTTGCTTTTGCTTTCATCAAATCCTTTTCGCCCCATTTCTGAGCCCCCTACATTCCTGGGAGTCTCTGTCACTGTTGATGCCAGTAATGTGGGGGGTTTGGGGGTGCTCTGTCACAGGAGAGAGATACCCATGACTAAACAATTGCTTTTGCATCTAGCACCTTGAAACTGCATGAACACCAGTATTCTGTAATTGCAAAAGAAATGCTGGCCTGTACATGGGCTGCTGAAAAGGTTAGACCATATATCTGGGAACAGAATTCTTTCTGCAGATGCATCATAAGCCTTCAGTGCCAATTCTGAACAGTAGCAATGTTAGTTCAACTAAGGCTACTGAGAGATTGGTGCGATTAAGTTAGAAACTTTTGGAAAATCATTTTCAAATTGAACATCTGCCTGGAGGTGGAAACAAGAAAGCAGACTATTGTTATCGCCTTCCTAGTAATTAATATTCTTTGTGTTCCATGAGTTAGATGAAAAAGAATACTGAAAAAGACATTTTTGCCTGTACATGGGATGCTGAAAAGGTTGGACCATTTATTTGGGAACAGAATTCCTTCTGCAGATGCATCATAAGCCTTCAGTGCCAATTCTAAACAGAAGCAGTGTTGGTTCAACTAGGATTACTGTGAGATTGGTGTGATTAAGTGAGAAACTTTTGGAAAATAATTTTCAAGTAGAACATTTACCTGGAGGTATAAACAAGAAGGTAGACCGTTTTTCTGCCTTCCTAGTAATGCACATTCTTTGTGTTCCATGAGTTAAATTATGAGTAGATTGAATGGCTTGTTGCAGGTGCGTCCTGGATGTCAAATAGGCATATAAGTGAGAGTGAGTGGAAAAATGAGTTGTCCAAAGTTTGGGAACCTACCAAGGTCATACAGTAGGTGTTGAACAGTAGGCCACGTGAAAGTGTGCTGTCCATTCACTTTCAAACTCACAGTAAAGTTTAGAGTGAGATTTCTTTGCACAAGATTCTGTTATTTTGCAACGCAAAGCTAATTTCACCTCACAAAGTCAGGAGTAGATTGGTACACTTATCTCGTGAAGGGCATTGGGGGAAATCTGCTAGCAAGTGGAGGTTGAGAGAAAAGTTTTGGGGGACTGCTATGGATAGAAATGCTGGGTGTTAGATTGAAAGATAAACAGTGTATGGAGCTAATGATAAGGGTTTGCACACATGGTGGCGGAAGTGGGGCGCTAAGGGGTGCAAGGAAAGTAGATCTGCACTAGGTGTTATGTTATGTTATGAAAATGTATAGAGCGCATAGCTAACTGAAGGCCTCCCAGCGCTATACCAAATCTTCAAAAACACAACCTTGGGGACAGACAGCTAAAACAACCAGGTTTTCAATAGCCTCCAAAATGAAAGTTTGTGGCTGGTTTGTCGTAGATTCAGTGGTAGTGAATTCAACAATCTGGCTCCAAGGTAAGATATCAATCTTCCTCCCCATTTAGCTTTTTTAATTGGGGGAGAGGCTGCAAGGGCCGTGGAGGATGATCTAAGATATCTTGTGGGTTTGTAGAAGGAGGTTGGGGTTCTCAGAAGTGGCGGTCCTTTGTCAGACAGGGCTTTACGGATGTAACAAAGATTTTAATTTTATCCGTTGCTCTATGGGGAGCCAGTGCGGAGTGCAGCTCCACTTTTCTTAAACTTGCCCCAAGGTGTTTACATTTCAAATGGTTTACTTCATCTTGCATTCCCTAAAAATAATTGCTTGTTTTTAAAGATCTTGGGCCAGATTTTAAAAAAAGTGGTGCCACACTACATGTAGTGCGACTCTTCTTGTGGCCCCTTCCCCCCCCACCACCACCATGTGAGTGCATTAGCATGAAATATGACGCTGATGTGGCACAAGGAGGCGCCAGGGGCTCTTAAAGATGCCCCGTTGTCTTTCTATAGTTTCTTTAATGAAACATGTGACTCTTGCGTATTTTAACCTGGGTGGCCTCCAGGGTTTAAGTAAACTCAAGCCGCAGGTGGGTGTTTGTGACAGCGCATGAATGAAAGATCTGAAGCTGAGACTGAGGACAGTGCAAGTTTCTCACATTTTCTGTCAGTTAGCAATACAGGTGTGAAAAGTATGTGCACATCCAGTCCTTTGCACCTATTGCGGAGAGTACAGAGCAATGGTCACATATGTGGCAGTTGTAATTGTGGAAAAGTGTGAGATATGCAGAAAGAAGAATTCAGAAAGACGTGGGGAGATAAAGGTAGTAAGTCTACCACAGTAAACTGTAAAAACTTTGCACTTGTATAGCGCACTACTCACCCGTTAGGGTCTCAAGGTGCTGTACACATACCGCTGTGGAACCCCTCCTGGCTTTTCCCTGTGAGGCACCCACTCCTGGACAGCCCCAGGGTGAAGCCAGGCATCCAAGCACTGTGAAGATTAAGCAAGCTATTGCCCAGAGTTACAGAGTGGGACCCATTAATTAGATTAGGCACTGAGGTGAGAATTATCTGGTCCAAGGGAATTGAGCCCAAGACCTGCTAAGGTGGGAATTGAACCCTGGTCCCAGGCCAGATCTACTGCATCAGGGTTTGGTGCTCTAACCATTGTGCCACACAGTGATAAACCACAAAGGTTGTAAGTCTAACACAGTGATGGACCCTGGAGAAAGTGGTGTTCAGGGCAGAATGGGAGTGCTCGCGACACTTTCAAAGCTACATCTCTTCGACAGAACTTATTAATGTTTAACTAACAGGCTTGTATTTTCAGAATTGGAACATTTTCAATACCAAATATTCATAACAAAATCTTTCTTGTTATTCATTTAGCTGATACAGCTAGAAAGCACTGGCAAAGCCAATAGGCCTGGCTTGTTTTAAGTAAGTGTGTTGGTTGCTGAGTGAGATGCCTGGAAGCAGTGACAGAAAACTCACAGCCATGCACCCAAGCACTGGTCCAGTGGCACACTGAGTGGAGCACAGGAGTGTAGTTTACATGTTTTAAGGCACACCATTAATAACTTGGGCCTCACCTCCTGGATAGGATTCCTGGTTATGCTTCCTTGTCCTCCCTCCTTTTAGAGACCACACCCCATCATTTCAATCCCACTTACAGCACTACCCGGAGGACCACTGGACCAACGTGGCTCTGCTTAATCGATTTAAGTCTGCCCTTCCCTACAGACAGACACACACCCTGCACAGAGGTGTTTATGCTGGTATAGGGTCCTCCTCTAACATAAAGCACTCATTGGACTGGGCTTTGGGGAGTGTGGACTATAAACATATCTAGAGACATCCCTTCTGCGATGACATCAGTAGTGAACGTGCCCTCAATCTGAAGTGATGAGCGCCATGAAAAAGAAGGCACAGTTTAAATGTATTAAAATAATAATAATAATAATAGTACACAATAATAGTAGCCAGTAATCAAGGTAAACAAAGATCTGTCATTCCAGAGCTATGACGGGTAGACCTGTGGATAACCTGCACCTGGAGACAGGCCGCCCTCACTGCATCACAGGGTGGGTGTAGGAGGCTGGACTGGCTTGTAGTGAGTACCAAGGGGTACTTGCACCTTGCACCAGGCCCAGTTATCCCTTATTAGTGTATAGGGTGTCTAGCAGCTTAGGCTGATAGATAATGGTAGCTTAGCAAAGCAGCTCAGGCTGAACTAGGAGACGTGTGAAGCTACTACAGTACCACTTAGTGTCATATGCACAATATCATACGAAAACACAATACACAGTTATACTAAAAATAAAGGTACTTTATTTTTATGACAATATGCCAAAGTATCTTAGAGTGTACCCTCAGTGAGAGGATAGGAAATATACACAAGATATATATACACAATAGCAAAAATATGCAGTATAGTCTTAGAAAACAGTGCAAACAATGTATAGTTACAATAGGATGCAATGGGGAAACATAGGGATAGGGGCAACACAAACCATATACTCCAGAAGTGGAATGCGAACCACGAATGGACCCCAAACCTATGTGACCTTGTAGAGGGTCGCTGGGACTATTAGAAAATAGTGAGAGTTAGAAAAATAACCCTCCCCAAGACCCTGAAAAGTGAGTGCAAAATGCACTAAAGTTCCCCTAAGGACAAAATAGTCGTGTTAGAGGGAGAATGCAAGGAAAACACAAATCAGCAATGCAACAACGATGGATTCCTGTCTGAGGGTACCTGTGGAACAAGGGGACCAAGTCCAAAAGTCACAAGCAGCTCGGAGATGGGCAGATGCCCAAGAAATGCCAGCGGTTGGTGCAAAGAAGCTCTTACTAGGCTGAAGAACTGTGAATACTGCAGGAAAGACAAGGGCTAGAGACTTCCCCTTTGGAGGATGGATCCCCCACGCCTTGGAGAGTCGTGCAGAAGTGTTTTCCCGCCGGATGGACGCCAACAAGCCTTGCTACACGCAAATCGTGCGTTTGGCGTTTTTGGACGCTGCTGGGGCCCAAGAGGGACCAGGAGGTCGCAAATTGGACCTGCAGAGAGAGGGGACGTCGAGCAAGACAAAGAGCCCTCACTGAAGCAGGTAGCCCCCGGAGAAGTGCCAGAAACAGGCACTACGAGGATGCGTGAAACGGTGCTCGCCGAAGTTGCACAAAGGAGTCCCACGTCGCCGGAGACCAACTTAGAAAGTCGTGCAATGCAGGTTAGAGTGCCGTGGACCCAGGCTTGGCTGTGCACGAAGGATTTCCGCCGGAAGTGCACAGGGGCCGGAGTAGCTTGCAAAGTCGCGGTTCCCAGCAATGCAGCCCAGCGAGGTGAGGCAAGGACTTACCTCCACCAAACTTGGGCTGAAGAGTCACTGGACTGTGCGGGTCACTTGGACGGTGTCGCTGGATTCGAGGGACTTCGCTCGTCGTGCTGAGAGGAGACCCAAGGGACCGGAGATACAGCTTTTTGGTGCCTGCGGTTGCAGGGGGAAGATTCCGTCGACCCACGGGAGATTTCTTCGGAGCTTCTGGTGCAGAGAGGAGGCAGACTACCCCCACAGCATGCACAAGCAGGAAAACAGTCGAGAAGGCGGCAGGATCAGCGTTACAGAGTTGCAGTAGTCGTCTTTGCTACTATGTTGCAGGTTTGCAGGCTTCCAGCGCGGTCAGCGGTCGATTCCTTATCAGAAGGTGAAGAGGGAGATGCAGAGGAACTCGGCTGAGCTCATGCATTCGTTATCTGAAGTTTCCCCAGAGACAGAGACCCTAAATAGCCAGAAAAGAGGGTTTGGCTACCTAGGAGAGAGGAAAGGCTACTAACACCTGAAGGAGCCTATCACAAGGAGTCTCTGACGTCACCTGGTGGCACTGGCCACTCAGAGCAGTCCAGTGTGCCAGCAGCACCTCTGTTTCCAAGATGGCAGAGGTCTGGAGCACACTGGAGGAGCTCTGGACACCTCCCAGGGGAGGTGCAGGTCAGGGGAGTGGTCACTCCCCTTTCCTTTGTCCAGTTTCGCGCCAGAGCAGGGGCTAAGGGGTCCCTGAACCGGTGTAGACTGGCTTATGCAGAATTGGGCACATCTGTGCCCAACAAAGCATTTCCAGAGGCTGGGGGAGGCTACTCCTCCCCTGCCTTCACACCATTTTCCAAAGGGAGAGGGTGTCACACCCTCTCTCAGAGGAAGTTCTTTGTTCTGCCATCCTGGGCCAGGCCTGGCTGGACCCCAGGAGGGCAGCTGCCTGTCTGAGGGGTTGGCAGCAGCAGCAGCTGCAGAGAAACCCCAGGAAGGGCAGTCTGGCAGTACCAGGGTCTGTGCTACAGACCACTGGGATCATGGAATTGTACCAACAATGCCAGGATGGCATAGAGGGGGCAATTCCATGATCATAGACATGTTACATGGCCATATTCGGAGTTACCATGGTGAAGCTACATATAGGTAGTGACCTATATGTAGTGCACGCGTGTAATGGTGTCCCCGCACTCACAAAGTTCAGTGAATTGGCTCTGAACAATGTGGGGGCACCTTGGCTAGTGCCAGGGTGCCCTCAAACTAAGTAACTTTGCACCTAACCTTTACCAGGTAAAGGTTAGACATATAGGTGACTTATAAGTTACTTAAGTGCAGTGTAAAATGGCTGTGAAATAACGTGGACGTTATTTCACTCAGGCTGCAGTGGCAGGCCTGTGTAAGAATTGTCAGAGCTCCCTATGGGTGGCAAAAGAAATGCTGCAGCCCATAGGGATCTCCTGGAACCCCAATACCCTGGGTACCTCAGTACCATATACTAGGGAATTATAAGGGTGTTCCAGTAAGCCAATGTAAATTGGTAAAAATGGTCACTAGCCTGTCAGTGACAATTTGGAAAGAAATGAGAGAGCATAACCACTGAGGTTCTGATTAGCAGAGCCTCAGTGAGACAGTTAGTCACTACACAGGTAACACATTCAGGCACACTTATGAGCACTGGGGCCCTGGGTTACCAGGGTCCCAGTGACACATACAACTAAAACAACATATATACAGTGAAAAATGGGGGTAACATGCCAGGCAAGATGGTACTTTCCTACACAACCCCCCCCCAAACGAAGGACAATAAGACTAGCCATTACCTGATGAGTCTTCATTGTCTAAGTGGAAATATCTGGAGAGTCCATCTGCATTGGAGTGGCTACTCCCAGGTCTATGTTCCACTGTATAGTCCATTCCCTGTAGGGATATGGACCACCTCAACAATTTAGGATTTTCACCTTTCATTTGTTTTAGCCAAAGTAGAGGTTTGTGGTCTGTCTGAACAATGAAGTGAGTGCCAAACAGGTATGGCCTCAACTTCTTCAGAGCCCAGACCACAGCAAAGGCCTCCCTCTCAATGGCAGACCAACGCTTTTCTCTAGGGGTCAACCTTCTACTAATAAAAGCAACAGGTTGATCCTGGCCCTCAGAATTAAGTTGTGATAGGACTGCCCCTACTCCTAATTCAGATGCATCAGTTTGGACATAGAATTTTTTAGAGTAACAAGGGCTTTTCAGGACAGGTGCAGAGCACATGGCCTGCTTCAGCTCCTCAAAAGCTTTCTGACAGTTTGCTGTCCATAATACCTTTTTATGCATTTTCTTGGATGTGAGGTCATTAAGAGGGGCTGCAATGGAGCCATAGTTCTTAATGAACCTCCTGTAATACCCAGTGAGGCCTAGGAAGGCTCTCACCTGAGTCTGAGTGGTAGGGGGAACCCAATCAATAATAGTTTGGATTTTCCCCTGAAGTGGTGCAATCTGTTCCCCACCAACAAGGTGTCCCAGATAAACCACCTTACCCTGCCCTATCTGGCACTTTAAAGCCTTGATAGTGAGGCCTGCCTTTTGCAGGGCCTCCAAAACTTTCCATAGGTGGACCAGGTGATCATCCCAGCTGGAGCTAAATACAGCTATATCATCCAAATATGCTGCACTGAAAGCTTCCAGCCCTTGCAGGACTGTGTTCACCAACCTCTGAAAAGTGGCAGGTGCATTTTTCAAACCAAAAGGCATTACAGTAAACTGGTAATGTCCTCCAATGGTAGAAAATGCAGTCTTAGATTTAGCATCTTCTGACAATTTGATCTGCCAATACCCTGCAGTCAAATCAAAAGTGCTTAGATACTTGGCAGATGCCAGTGTATCTATGAGCTCATCTGCCCTGGGTATAGGGTGAGCATCAGTTTTGGTTACCAAGTTGAGACCTCTATAGTCTACACAAAACCTCATTTCCTTCTTTCAATCTTTAGAATTGGGTTTTGGTACCAGTACCACAGGAGAAGCCCATGGACTGTCAGAGTGCTCAACCACTCCTAGTTCCAACATCTTCTGAACTTCTTGCTTTATGCAGTCCCTGACATGGTCAGGCTGCCTATAGATCTTACTTTTGACAGGTAAACTGTCTCCAGTATCTATAGTGTGCTCACACCAAGAAGTGGTGCCTGGCACAATGGAGAAGAGTTCTGAAAATTGTCCTAGGAGATTTATGCAATTATCTTTCTGCTCAGCAGTAAGACAATCAGCCAAAACTACACCTTCCACAAGAGCATCTTGTTCTGTGGAAGAGAAGAGATCAGGTAGAGGATCACTGTCTTCTTCCTGTCCCTCATCTGTTGCCATGAGCAGGGTGAGATCAGCCCTGTCATAGTAGGGTTTCAGGCGGTTGACATGGAGCACCCTAAGGGGACTCCTGGCAGTGCCTAAGTCAACCAAGTAGGTGACTTCACCCTTCTTTTCAACAATTGTGTGGGGTCCACTCCATTTATCTTGGAGTGCTCTTGGGGCCACAGGCTCCAAGACCCACACTTTCTGCCCTGGTTGGTACTGAACCAAAACAGCCTTCTGATCATGCCATTGCTTCTGGAGCTCTTGGCTGGCCTGAAGGTTTTTACTGGCCTTTTTCATGTACTCAGCCATCCTTGATCTGAGGCCAAGTACATAATCCACAATATCCTGCTAGGAGCTTTTAAAGGTTGTTCCCAACCCTCCTTTACAAGTGTGAGTGGACCCCTAACAGGGTGTCCAAAAAGAAGTTCAAAGGGGCTGAAGCCCACTCCTTTCTGGGGTACCTCCCTGTAGGCAAAAAGGAGGCATGGTAGAAGGATATCCCATCTCCTGCGGAGTTTTTCAGGGAGTCCCATAATCATGCCTTTGAGAGTTTTATTAAATCTCTCCACCAGTCCATTTGTTTGTGGATGATAGGGTGTTGTGAACTTGTAAGTTACACCACACTCCTTCCACATGGCCTTTAAGTATGCAGACATGAAATTGCTTCCTCTGTCTGATACTACTTCCTTTGGGAAGCCCACCCTGGAAAATATTCCCAGGAGGGCCTTTGCCACTGCAGGAGCTGTAGTGGTCCTTAAAGGAATAGCTTCAGGATATCTTGTGGCATGGTCCACTACCACCAAGATAAACCTATTGCCTGAAGCAGTAGGAGGGTCAAGGGGGCCAACTATGTCAACCCCTACCCTTTCAAAGGGAACCCCAACCACAGGCAGTGGGATAAGGGGTGCCTTTGGAGTGCCACCTGTCTTGCCACTGGCTTGACAGGTTTCACAGGACTTACAAAATTCTTTTGTGTCCTCAGACATCCTAGGCCAATGAAACAGTGGTACCAATCTGTCCCAAGTTTTCATTTGACCCAGGTGCCCAGCTAAGGGAATGTCATGTGCCAGTGTTAGGAGGAACTTTCTGTACTCCTGAGGAATCACTAATCTCCTGGCAGCTCCAGGTTTAGGATCCCTATGCTCAGTGTACAAGAGGTTGTCCTCCCAGTAAACTCTGTGTGAGTCACTGACATCCCCATTAGCCTGTTTGACAGCTTGCTGTCTGAGACCCTCTAATGTGGGACAGGTTTGCTGTGCCACACTCAGCTCCTCTCTGGCAGGCCCCCCTTCACCCAAAAGCTCAGCAGTGTCTGCTTCCAGCTCCTCTGGTGTAGGTTCTGCACAGGGAGGGAATTCTTCTTCCTCAGAAGTAGAATCCACTGTAGAGGGAGGGATAGTAGGAAGTGGTTTGCTTCTACTAGCCCTAGCTTTAGGGAGCACTTGGTCCATTGTTCCAGGATCCAAGCTTCCCTGTCCTTTTTGCTTTTTGGCCTGAGCCCTTGTCAAAGCAAAAATATGCCCTGGGATGCCCAGCATTGCTGCATGGGCCTCCAACTCCACATCTGACCAAGCTGATGTCTCCAAATCATTCCCTAATAGACAGTCTACAGGTAAATCTGAAGCTACCACAACTTTCTTTGGACCAGATACCCCCCCCCAGTTGAGATTTACAACAGCCATGGGGTGGCTTTGTGTTATGTTGTGAGCATCGGTTACTTGGTACTGGTGTCCAAGTATGTGTTGTTCAGGGTGCACCAGTTTCTCAATCACCATTGTGACACTGGCACCTGTGTCCCTGTAGGCCTGGACCTCAACACCATTTATTAGGGTTAGTTGCTTGTACTTCTCCAAGTTATGGGGGCAAGCAACCAAAGTGGCTAAGTCAATAGCCCCTTCAGAGACTAAAGTAGCCTCTGTGGTCTCCCTAATCAGACCAACCCCAACTAAATTACCAAAAGTGAGCCCAGCTACTCCCTTGGATTGGCTATTAGTAGGTTTGCTCCCACCACCACTGCTATTAGTAGGGACACTAGGTGTAGCAGTAGGGGTTGTAGTGGTAGGAGCTGTGGTGCCTTTCTTTGGACAACTGGGATCTGTTGTCCAATGGCCTTTTATCTTACATAAATAGCACCATGGTTTCTTTTCCTTGTTCTGATTAAAGGAGGATTTGGGCCCACCACCCCCACCAGAGTGTTTTTGTGGGCCTGATGAAGACTCATTTTTAGATTTGTCCCCACCCTTGTCAGAAGACTTACCATCCTTCTTTTTGTTGCCATCTTTGTCACCCCCTGTATGAACTTTTCTGTTCACTCTTGTTCTGACCCATTTGTCTGCCTTCTTTCCCAATTCTTGGGGAGAGGTCAGATCAGAGTCCACCAAGTACTGGTGCAACAAATCAGACACACAATTATTAAGAATATGCTCTCTCAGGATCAAGTTATACAGGCTGTCATAATCAGTAACTTTACTGCCATGTAACCACCCCTCCAAGGCCTTCACTGCCTGGTCAATGAAATCAACCCAGTCTTGTGAAGACTCCTTTTTGGTATCTCTGAACTTTATCCTGTATTGTTCAGTGGTTAAGCCATAACCATCCAGGAGTGCATTCTTAAGAACTTGGAAATTGTTAGCATCATTTTCTTTTACAGTAAGGAGCCTATCCCTACCTTTTCCAGTGAATGATAGCCATAGGATAGCAGCCCACTGCTTTTGAGGGACATCCTGTACAGCACAGGCCCTCTCAAGTGCAGCAAACCACTTGTTAATGTCATCCCCCTCCTTGTAAGGGGGAACTATCTTATGCAGATTCCTGGAATCATGCTCTTTTGCAGGATGACTATGGGGAATACTGCTGCTGCCACCATGGGTATCTAAACCCATCTTCTGTCTTTCCCTCTCTATTTCTAAGGACTGTCTATCCAAATCCAGCTGTTGCTTCTTGAGCTTCAGTCTGGTTTGTTCCACTCTCAATCTATTGAGCTCCCTTTCTAACAATCTGTCATCAGGGTGGGTGGGAGGGACATTTCTAGATACAGAGGTATGATGGGAATGAACAGAAGGAGACCTGTCCCTTACAGAGGGCACCCTAACAGCTTGGCTACCAGTATAATGTGAGAGCACATCATCAGTATGATGTGATTCAACCTCTGTACCAACTATGCTAGACTGTCTAGTAATGGGCAGGCTGAGAAGTTTCTTTCCTGAACCTTTTCCTGGGGGAGTCCCTGGATCAGATTGAGAACCATTAGCTACTTTTTCTACAGATTGGGCACTTATGGCCTTATCCTGTACTCTAAGCATATTAATTAACAGTTCTAAGGAAGGATTCTTCCCTACACTCAAACCTCTCTCTATGCAGAGACTCCTTACTCCTTTCCAGCTAAGGTGATCATATGCAAGTTTGGACAGTTCAACTTTTTGGCCTGTGCCAGACATTTTTAGAGAGAGTTAAAGTGATAGACAAAGAGAAAAAAGTTTTCAGAACTTTTTAAAAAGACAGAAAAAAAGCTTTTTAAACTTTTAAGAACTTTTTGAAAGTTTAGAAGTACTTTTCAGCACTTAGAAAAGAGTGAAAAGAGGAAATGCAAAACTTTTTGGCTATGTGTATATACACTGACCTTGTTTTGTATATTTTTCTCTTATGAAAAGTACAATGACAAGAGTGGTAAGTAGTCTCAAAGCACTTATCCCACCGCTGCACAACCAATGTAGGAGGCTGGACTGGCTTGTAGTGAGTACCAAGGGGTACTTGCACCTTGCACCAGGCCCAGTTATCCCTTATTAGTGTATAGGGTGTCTAGCAGCTTAGGCTGATTGTAAAGAAATGGCTCCCTGTTGCAGTTACCCCCCACTTTTTGCCTGATACTGATGCTGACTTGACTGAGAAGAGTGCTGGGACCCTGCTAACCAGGCCCCAGCACCAGTGTTCCTTCACCTAAAATGTACCATTGTATCCACAATTGGCACACCCTGGCATTCAGATAAGTCCCTTGTAACTGGTACTTCTAGTACCAAGGGCCCTGATGCCAAGGAAGGTCTCTAAGGGCTGCAGCATGTCTTATGCCACCCTAGAGACCCCTCACTCAGCACAGACCCACTGCTTACAAGCCTGTGTGTGCTAGTGAGAACAAAATGAGTAAGTCGACATGGCACTCCCCTCAGGGTGCCATGCCAGCCTCTCACTGCCTATGCAGTATAGGTAAGACACCCCTCTAGCAGGCCTTACAGCCCTAAGGCAGGGTGCACTATACCATAGGTGAGGGTACCAGTGCATGAGCATGGTACCCCTACAGTGTCTAAACAAAACCTTAGACATTGTAAGTGCAGGGTAGCCATAAGAGTATATGGTCTGGGAGTCTGTCAAACACGAACTCCACAGCACCATAATGGCTACACTGAAAACTGGGAAGTTTGGTATCAAACTTCTCAGCACAATAAATGCACACTGATGCCAGTGTACATTTTATTGTAAAATACACCACAGAGGGCACCTTAGAGGTGCCCCCTGAAACTTAACCGACTGTCTGTGTAGGCTGACTAGTTCCAGCAGCCTGCCACACCAGAGACATGTTGCTGGCCCCATGGGGAGAGTGCCTTTGTCACTCGGAGGCCAGTAACAAAGCCTGCACTGGGTGGAGATGCTAACACCTCCCCCAGGCAGGAACTGTAACACCTGGCGGTGAGCCTCAAAGGCTCACCCCTTTGTCACAGCCCAGCAGGGCACTCCAGCTTAGTGGAGTTGCCCGCCCCCTCCGGCCACGGCCCCCACTTTTGGCGGCAAGGCTGGAGGGAACAAAGAAAGCAACAAGGAGGAGTCACTGGCCAGTCAGGACAGCCCCTAAGGTGTCCTGAGCTGAAGTGACTCTAACTTTTAGAAATCCTCCATCTTGCAGATGGAGGATTCCCCCAATAGGGTTAGGATTGTGACCCCCTCCCCTTGGGAGGAGGCACAAAGAGGGTGTACCCACCCTCAGGGCTAGTAGCCATTGGCTACTAACCCCCCAGACCTAAACACGCCCTTAAATTTAGTATTTAAGGGCTACCCTGAACCCTAGAAAGTTAGATTCCTGCAACAAGAAGAAGGACTGCCCAGCTGAAAACCCCTGCAGCGGAAGACCAGAAGACGACAACTGCCTTGGCTCCAGAAACTCACCGGCCTGTCTCCTGCCTTCCAAAGATCCTGCTCCAGCGACGCCTTCCGAAGGGACCAGCGACCTCGACATCCTCTGAGGACTGCCCCTGCTTCGAAAAGACAAGAAACTCCCGAGGACAGCGGACCTGCTCCAAGAAAAGCTGCAACTTTGTTTCCAGCAACTTTAAAGATCCCTGCAAGCTCCCCGCAAGAAGCGTGAGACTTGCAACACTGCACCCGGCGACCCCGACTCGGCTGGTGGCGATCCAACACCTCAGGAGGGACCCCCGGACTACTCTCCGACTGTGAGTACCAAAACCTGTCCCCCCTGAGCCCCCACAGCGCCGCCTGCAGAGGGAAACCCGAGGCTTCCCCTGACCGCGACTCTTTGAACCTAAAGTCCCGACGCCCGGGAGAGACCCTGCACCCGCAGCCCCCAGGACCTGAAGGACCGGACTTTCACTGGAGAAGTGACCCCCAGGAGTCCCTCTCCCTTGCCCAAGTGGAGGTTTCCCCGAGGAATCCCCCCCTTGCCTGCCTGCAGCGCTGAAGAGATCCCGAGATCCCTCATAGACTAACATTGCGAACCCGACGCTTGTTTCTACACTGCACCCGGCCGCCCCCGCGCCGCTGAGGGTGAAATTTCTGTGTGGACTTGTGTCCCCCCCGGTGCCCTACAAAACCCCCCTGGTCTGCCCTCCGAAGACGCGGGTACTTACCTGCAAGCAGACCGGAACCGGGGCACCCCCTTCTCTCCATTCTAGCCTATGTGTTTTGGGCACCACTTTGAACTCTGCACCTGACCGGCCCTGAGCTGCTGGTGTGGTGACTTTGGGGTTGCTCTGAACCCCCAACGGTGGGCTACCTTGGACCAAGAACTAAGCCCTGTAAGTGTCTTACTTACCTGGTTAACCTAACAAATACTTACCTCCCCTAGGAACTGTGAAAATTGCACTGTGTCCACTTTTAAAACAGCTATTTGTGAATAACTTGAAAAGTATACATGCAATTTTGATGATTTGAAGTTCCTAAAGTACTTACCTGCAATACCTTTCGAGTGAGATATTACATGTAGAATTTGAACCTGTGGTTCTTAAAATAAACTAAGAAAATATATTTTTCTATATAAAAACCTATTGGCTGGATTTGTCTCTGAGTGTGTGTACCTCATTTATTGTCTATGTGTACGTACAACAAGTGCTTAACACTACTCCTTGGATAAGCCTACTGCTCGACCACACTACCACAAAATAGAGCATTAGTATTATCTATTTTTACCACTATTTTACCTCTAAGGGGAACCCTTGGACTCTGTGCATGCTATTCCTCACTTTGAAATAGCACATACAGAGCCAACTTCCTACATTGGTGGATCAGCGGTGGGGTACAAGACTTTGCATTTGCTGGACTACTCAGCCAATACCTGATCACACGACAAATTCCAAAATTGTCATTAGAAATTGATTTTTGCAATTTGAAAGTTTTCTAAATTCTTAAAAGACCTGCTAGGGCCTTGTGTTAGATCCTGTTTAGCATTTCTTTTAGAGTTTAAAAGTTTGTTAAAAGTTTGAATTAGATTCTAGAACCAGTTTTAGTTTCTTAAAAAGTATTCCAACTTTTAGAAGCATAATGTCTAGTACAGATGTGAATGTGGTGGAACTCGACACCACACCTTACCTCCATCTTAAGATGAGGGAGCTAAGGTCACTCTGTAAAATAAAGAAAATAACAATGGGCCCCAGACCTTCCAAACTACAGCTCCAGGAGCTGTTGGCAGAGTTTGCAAAGGTCAACCCCTCTGAGGATGGCAACTCAGAGGATGAAGATAGTGACTTGGAGGGAAATTCCCCCCCTCCAGTCCTACTTAGGGAGAGCAGGGCTTCTCAAGCCCTGACTCCAAAAATAGTAGTCAGAAATGCTGGCTCCCTCACAGGAGGGTCCAGCCTCTCTGAAATCACTGAAGGTAACTCCAGTGAAGAGGACATCCAGTTAGCCAGGATGGCCAAAAGATTGGCTTTGGAAAAACAGATCCTAGCCATAGAAAGGGAAAGACAAGAGATGGGCCTAGGACCCATCAATGGTGGCAGCAACATAAATAGGGTCAGAGATTCTCCTGACATGTTGAAAATCCCTAAAGGGATTGTAACTAAATATGAAGATGGTGATGACATCACCAAATGGTTCACAGCTTTTGAGAGGGCTTGTGTAACCAGAAAAGTGAACAAATCTCACTGGGGTGCTCTCCTTTGGGAAATGTTCACAGGAAAGTGTAGGGATAGACTCCTCACACTCTCTGGAAAAGATGCAGAATCTTATGACCTCATGAAGGGTACCCTGATTGAGGGCTTTGGATTCTCCACTGAGGAGTATAGAATTAGATTCAGGGGGGCTCAAAAATCCTCGAGCCAGACCTGGGTTGATTTTGTAGACTACTCAGTAAAAACACTAGATGGTTGGTTAACTGGAAATGAAGTGTGTGACTATGTTGGGCTTTATAATTTGTTTATGAAAGAACACATTTTAAGTAACTGCTTCAATGAAAAGTTGCATCAGTATCTGGTAGACCTAGGTCCAATTTCTCCCCAAGAATTGGGAAAGAAGGCAGACCACTGGGTCAAGACTAGGGTAACCAAAACTTCCACTGGGGGTGACCAAAAGAAAGGGGTTACAAAAACTCCCCAGGAGAAAGTGGGTGACACTAGAAACAAAGAAAAAGAGTCCTCTGTAGGCCCCCAAAAACCAGAACAGGTGGGTGGGCCCCAAGACACAACCCAAAACAAAGGTGGGTACCAGGGTAAGAACTGGGATGCCACTAAGGCATGGTGCCACAACTGTAAACAGTCTGGGCACCACACCAAGGACACTTCTTGTCCCAAAAACAAACCCCAGAACAAAATTCCAGGGGTAACCAGTGTAGCCATGGGAGATGACTCCTCAGATGAGGAGGTCTTCATAGCCTTCAACTGGAAACAGGGCCCAACAGGTGAGTTGGAGATTCCAGAGGGAAGTAGACACTTCCACCACCTACTGGTGAATGGAATCCCAACCACTGCCCTGAGAGACACTTGTGCCAGTCACACTATTGTGCATGACAGGCTGGTGCTCTCAAACCAGTACATCCCAGGTGAGACTGCCAGGGTAAGAGTTAGCCTAGACAGGGTCACTAAGAGGCCTGTGGCTTTAGTACCCATAGAAGTGGGTGGCACTCTTAGCTGGAGAAGGGTAGTAGTCAGTGCAGACCTCCCCCTTGATTGTCTCCTTGGAAATGGCTACCCAGAGGTTAGTCAGAGCCCAAGAGAGAAACTGGTCCAGTGCCAGTCCTCTCCCAAGGATTCTGGAAGTCCTGCCTCTGCAGTAAATGCAAGCAGGCCCCAGAAGAAGAAGAAAAGAAAACAGAGTAGGAAGGGTGGACAACCTTTAGCCAAGGTTACAGCAAGCCAAGGAGATTCTGCTCCAGTAGGGGAGAACTCCAAAAATGGCCCTGATAAAGTCCAACCTGACCCACAAGAAGTCCTGGCTAGTCAGGCAACTGTTAAACCTGAGTGGGTGGCTCCTCAGCTAACAGAAGAAAGAGTGGAAGAAGGGTGTTTACTACAAGATGTGGTAACCCCCCACTCTAATACAGCAGACAGGCAACCTGAACCCAAAGAGGCCTGTAACTTAGCCCCTTCCCTTTTAGGTGAAGAGCTAAAGGTGTGGTTCTGGGCACTGACAACTGTCAGTGGCCTCTGCTGGGTGTTAGCCTTTATGGCTGCACTATCCTTAGCATGGTGGTCTGACCCCATGCCAAATAGCAAGTTAGGCCCCCTGACCCTATTGGTCATGGTGGGGTTACTCCAGCTCTGGGTAACCTCTCTGGGTAAGCTAGGGGTAACCCTGGCCAAGATAAGGTTAGCAGAGGTGGATACCTCTAAGACCAAAATAGAAAGAATGGGTGGAGACATTGAAGAGGCAGACAAGAGGCAATTCAGACTAGGTCCTATCACTGTGGAAGTAGGTCAGTTCCCCAAAGGGAATGACCTGAACAGAAGGATGTAAGGCAGAGTAGGCCCTGCAACTAACCAGCCTATTTCTCCTACTCTTCCTCGCCTGACAGACTAGGAAGACTCTCCCAGCTTGGGCTGAGTCTCCTGGCCTGTGGGCTGGGGGGGGCTTGTGTAAAGAAATGGCTCCCTGTTGCAGTTACCCCCCACTTTTTGCCTGATACTGATGCTGACTTGACTGAGAAGAGTGCTGGGACCCTGCTAACCAGGCCCCAGCACCAGTGTTCCTTCACCTAAAATGTACCATTGTATCCACAATTGGCACACCCTGGCATTCAGATAAGTCCCTTGTAACTGGTACTTCTAGTACCAAGGGCCCTGATGCCAAGGAAGGTCTCTAAGGGCTGCAGCATGTCTTATGCCACCCTAGAGACCCCTCACTCAGCACAGACCCACTGCTTACAAGCCTGTGTGTGCTAGTGAGAACAAAATGAGTAAGTCGACATGGCACTCCCCTCAGGGTGCCATGCCAGCCTCTCACTGCCTATGCAGTATAGGTAAGACACCCCTCTAGCAGGCCTTACAGCCCTAAGGCAGGGTGCACTATACCATAGGTGAGGGTACCAGTGCATGAGCATGGTACCCCTACAGTGTCTAAACAAAACCTTAGACATTGTAAGTGCAGGGTAGCCATAAGAGTATATGGTCTGGGAGTCTGTCAAACACGAACTCCACAGCACCATAATGGCTACACTGAAAACTGGGAAGTTTGGTATCAAACTTCTCAGCACAATAAATGCACACTGATGCCAGTGTACATTTTATTGTAAAATACACCACAGAGGGCACCTTAGAGGTGCCCCCTGAAACTTAACCGACTGTCTGTGTAGGCTGACTAGTTCCAGCAGCCTGCCACACCAGAGACATGTTGCTGGCCCCATGGGGAGAGTGCCTTTGTCACTCGGAGGCCAGTAACAAAGCCTGCACTGGGTGGAGATGCTAACACCTCCCCCAGGCAGGAACTGTAACACCTGGCGGTGAGCCTCAAAGGCTCACCCCTTTGTCACAGCCCAGCAGGGCACTCCAGCTTAGTGGAGTTGCCCGCCCCCTCCGGC
Organism: Pleurodeles waltl; assembly: GCF_031143425.1. NCBI lineage: Eukaryota > Metazoa > Chordata > Amphibia > Caudata > Salamandridae > Pleurodeles > Pleurodeles waltl. The sequence goes on from NC_090439.1 coordinate 1,175,114,120, forward strand.
CACGGCCCCCACTTTTGGCGGCAAGGCTGGAGGGAACAAAGAAAGCAACAAGGAGGAGTCACTGGCCAGTCAGGACAGCCCCTAAGGTGTCCTGAGCTGAAGTGACTCTAACTTTTAGAAATCCTCCATCTTGCAGATGGAGGATTCCCCCAATAGGGTTAGGATTGTGACCCCCTCCCCTTGGGAGGAGGCACAAAGAGGGTGTACCCACCCTCAGGGCTAGTAGCCATTGGCTACTAACCCCCCAGACCTAAACACGCCCTTAAATTTAGTATTTAAGGGCTACCCTGAACCCTAGAAAGTTAGATTCCTGCAACAAGAAGAAGGACTGCCCAGCTGAAAACCCCTGCAGCGGAAGACCAGAAGACGACAACTGCCTTGGCTCCAGAAACTCACCGGCCTGTCTCCTGCCTTCCAAAGATCCTGCTCCAGCGACGCCTTCCGAAGGGACCAGCGACCTCGACATCCTCTGAGGACTGCCCCTGCTTCGAAAAGACAAGAAACTCCCGAGGACAGCGGACCTGCTCCAAGAAAAGCTGCAACTTTGTTTCCAGCAACTTTAAAGATCCCTGCAAGCTCCCCGCAAGAAGCGTGAGACTTGCAACACTGCACCCGGCGACCCCGACTCGGCTGGTGGCGATCCAACACCTCAGGAGGGACCCCCGGACTACTCTCCGACTGTGAGTACCAAAACCTGTCCCCCCTGAGCCCCCACAGCGCCGCCTGCAGAGGGAAACCCGAGGCTTCCCCTGACCGCGACTCTTTGAACCTAAAGTCCCGACGCCCGGGAGAGACCCTGCACCCGCAGCCCCCAGGACCTGAAGGACCGGACTTTCACTGGAGAAGTGACCCCCAGGAGTCCCTCTCCCTTGCCCAAGTGGAGGTTTCCCCGAGGAATCCCCCCCTTGCCTGCCTGCAGCGCTGAAGAGATCCCGAGATCCCTCATAGACTAACATTGCGAACCCGACGCTTGTTTCTACACTGCACCCGGCCGCCCCCGCGCCGCTGAGGGTGAAATTTCTGTGTGGACTTGTGTCCCCCCCGGTGCCCTACAAAACCCCCCTGGTCTGCCCTCCGAAGACGCGGGTACTTACCTGCAAGCAGACCGGAACCGGGGCACCCCCTTCTCTCCATTCTAGCCTATGTGTTTTGGGCACCACTTTGAACTCTGCACCTGACCGGCCCTGAGCTGCTGGTGTGGTGACTTTGGGGTTGCTCTGAACCCCCAACGGTGGGCTACCTTGGACCAAGAACTAAGCCCTGTAAGTGTCTTACTTACCTGGTTAACCTAACAAATACTTACCTCCCCTAGGAACTGTGAAAATTGCACTGTGTCCACTTTTAAAACAGCTATTTGTGAATAACTTGAAAAGTATACATGCAATTTTGATGATTTGAAGTTCCTAAAGTACTTACCTGCAATACCTTTCGAGTGAGATATTACATGTAGAATTTGAACCTGTGGTTCTTAAAATAAACTAAGAAAATATATTTTTCTATATAAAAACCTATTGGCTGGATTTGTCTCTGAGTGTGTGTACCTCATTTATTGTCTATGTGTACGTACAACAAGTGCTTAACACTACTCCTTGGATAAGCCTACTGCTCGACCACACTACCACAAAATAGAGCATTAGTATTATCTATTTTTACCACTATTTTACCTCTAAGGGGAACCCTTGGACTCTGTGCATGCTATTCCTCACTTTGAAATAGCACATACAGAGCCAACTTCCTACACTGATAGATAATGGTAGCTTAGCAAAGCAGCTCAGGCTGAACTAGGAGACGTGTGAAGCTACTACAGTACCACTTAGTGTCATATGCACAATATCATAAGAAAACACAATACACAGTTATACTAAAAATAAAGGTACTTTATTTTTATGACAATATGCCAAAGTATCTTAGAGTGTACCCTCAGTGAGAGGATAGGAAATATACACAAGATATATATACACAATAGCAAAAATATGCAGTATAGTCTTAGAAAACAGTGCAAATAATGTATAGTTACAATAGGATGCAATGGGGAAACATAGGGATAGGGGCAACACAAACCATATACTCCAGAAGTGGAATGCGAACCACGAATGGACCCCAAACCTATGTGACCTTGTAGAGGGTCGCTGGGACTATTAGAAAATAGTGAGAGTTAGAAAAATAACCCTCCCCAAGACCCTGAAAAGTGAGTGCAAAATGCACTAAAGTTCCCCTAAGGACAAAATAGTCGTGTTAGAGGGAGAATGCAAGGAAAACACAAATCAGCAATGCAACAACGATGGATTCCTGTCTGAGGGTACCTGTGGAACAAGGGGACCAAGTCCAAAAGTCACAAGCAGCTCGGAGATGGGCAGATGCCCAAGAAATGCCAGCGGTTGGTGCAAAGAAGCTCTTACTAGGCTGAAGAACTGTGAATACTGCAGGAACGACAAGGGTAGAGACTTCACCTTTGGAGGATGGATCCCCCACGCCTTGGAGAGTCGTGCAGAAGTGTTTTCCCGCCGGATGGACGCCAACAAGCCTTGCTACACGCAAATCGTGCGTTTGGCGTTTTTGGACGCTGCTGGGGCCCAGGAGGGACCAGGAGGTCGCAAATTGGACCTGCAGAGAGAGGGGACGTCGAGCAAGACAAAGAGCCCTCACTGAAGCAGGTAGCTCCCGGAGAAGTGCCAGAAACAGGCACTACGAGGATGCGTGAAATGGTGCTCGCCGAAGTTGCACAAAGGAGTCCCACGTCGCCGGAGACCAACTTAGAAAGTCGTGCAATGCAGGTTAGAGTGCCGTGGACCCAGGCTTGGCTGTGCACGAAGGATTTCCGCCGGAAGTGCACAGGGGCCGGAGTAGCTTGCAAAGTCGCGGTTCCCAGCAATGCAGCCCAGCGAGGTGAGGCAAGGACTTACCTCCACCAAACTTGGGCTGAAGAGTCACTGGACTGTGGGGGTCACTTGGACGGTGTCGCTGGATTCGAGGGACCTCGCTCGTCGTGCTGAGAGGAGACCCAAGGGACCGGAGATGCAGCTTTTTGGTGCCTGCGGTTGCAGGGGGAAGATTCCGTCGACCCACGGGAGATTTCTTCGGAGCTTCTGGTGCAGAGAGGAGGCAGACTACCCCCACAGCATGCACAAGCAGGAAAACAGTCGAGAAGGCGGCAGGATCAGCGTTACAGAGTTGCAGTAGTCGTCTTTGCTACTATGTTGCAGGTTTGCAGGCTTCCAGCGCGGTCAGCGGTCGATTCCTTATCAGAAGGTGAAGAGGGAGATGCAGAGGAACTCGGCTGAGCTCATGCATTCGTTATCTGAAGTTTCCCCAGAGACAGAGACCCTAAATAGCCAGAAAAGAGGGTTTGGCTACCTAGGAGAGAGGAAAGGCTACTAACACCTGAAGGAGCCTATCACAAGGAGTCTCTGACGTCACCTGGTGGCACTGGCCACTCAGAGCAGTCCAGTGTGCCAGCAGCACCTCTGTTTCCAAGATGGCAGAGGTCTGGAGCACACTGGAGGAGCTCTGGACACCTCCCAGGGGAGGTGCAGGTCAGGGGAGTGGTCACTCCCCTTTCCTTTGTCCAGTTTCGCGCCAGAGCAGGGGCTAAGGGGTCCCTGAACCGGTGTAGACTGGCTTATGCAGAATTGGGCACATCTGTGCCCAACAAAGCATTTCCAGAGGCTGGGGGAGGCTACTCCTCCCCTGCCTTCACACCATTTTCCAAAGGGAGAGGGTGTCACACCCTCTCTCAGAGGAAGTTCTTTGTTCTGCCATCCTGGGCCAGGCCTGGCTGGACCCCAGGAGGGCAGCTGCCTGTCTGAGGGGTTGGCAGCAGCAGCAGCTGCAGAGAAACCCCAGGAAGGGCAGTCTGGCAGTACCAGGGTCTGTGCTACAGACCACTGGGATCATGGAATTGTACCAACAATGCCAGGATGGCATAGAGGGGGCAATTCCATGATCATAGACATGTTACATGGCCATATTCGGAGTTACCATGGTGAAGCTACATATAGGTAGTGACCTATATGTAGTGCACGCGTGTAATGGTGTCCCCGCACTCACAAAGTTCAGTGAATTGGCTCTGAACAATGTGGGGGCACCTTGGCTAGTGCCAGGGTGCCCTCACACTAAGTAACTTTGCACCTAACCTTTACCAGGTAAAGGTTAGACATATAGGTGACTTATAAGTTACTTAAGTGCAGTGTAAAATGGCTGTGAAATAACGTGGACGTTATTTCACTCAGGCTGCAGTGGCAGGCCTGTGTAAGAATTGTCAGAGCTCCCTATGGGTGGCAAAAGAAATGCTGCAGCCCATAGGGATCTCCTGGAACCCCAATACCCTGGGTACCTCAGTACCATATACTAGGGAATTATAAGGGTGTTCCAGTAAGCCAATGTAAATTGGTAAAAATGGTCACTAGCCTGTCAGTGACAATTTGGAAAGAAATGAGAGAGCATAACCACTGAGGTTCTGATTAGCAGAGCCTCAGTGAGACAGTTAGTCACTACACAGGTAACACATTCAGGCACACTTATGAGCACTGGGGCCCTGGGTTACCAGGGTCCCAGTGACACATACAACTAAAACAACATATATACAGTGAAAAATGGGGGTAACATGCCAGGCAAGATGGTACTTTCCTACAGTGGGCACAAAGTGGTGGGACAGAACCATGAGGGGGAGACGGTGGGGGTGGTGCCCCCTACAGACAGTGCACACACAGGGGCTGTCTTTCCTAATGAGAGGCTCTAGCCTCTGCTAAAGGAGGGAGAAAAAGGTGAGAGTGCCACACTCCAAGCACACCTCACCTGACACCAGGTACACATAGGAGCTTGTACCTCACCTGATACCTGAGGAGGGAGGGACTGCTGCTGAAGGAGTGGAAGAAGTGAGATGTGCCTGAGGCACCCAAAACCTCACATACACCCCCTGGCTCTACATACATGTGTGACAGCACCTGGCACTAGCTACAGATACATATGTGACAGCACCTAACACTGGTTCTACAAACTTGTGTGACAGCACCTGGCACTAGCTCCAGATACATATGTGACAGCACCTAACACTGGCTAAACATACACGTGCAACAGCACCTGACACCATCTCTAACTGTGTGTGTGTGACAGCACTTGCACCTCTCACACTGGCATTGCATGTGTGTCTTTGTCTGTATGACAGCACCTACATCTCTCACACTGATTATACATGTGTGAGAGAGAGAGAGACCCTCAGGCATTGGTTTTACACATGTGTGTGTGTGTGTGATAGCACCTGACACCTCTGGCACTGGCTCTTCTTCTTTGTGAGTGACTGCATCTTACACCTCTGACACTGACTCTACACTTGCATGCATACGTGCCTGTGTGACAGCACATGACACCTTTGGCACTGACTGTGTGTGTGTGTGTGTGTGTGCGTGTGAGACTGTGCCTGAAACCTCTCACACTGGCTGTTTCTGTGTGAGACAACACCTGACACTTCTAGCACTGGTCTGTTGTGTGTGTGTGACACATCTGACACCTTTGGCACCGGCTCTACATGTGTGGGTGTGTGACCACACCTGCCCCTCTGACATTGATTTTACGTATGTGGCTTATTGCACCGGATTGACACTGGCCATATATGTGTATGACAGCACTTGACACCTCCAGCACTGTCTCTACGTGTGTGTGTGTGTGTGTGTGACAGCACATGACGTCTTTTGCACTGACTCTACTTGTGTGTGTGTGTGACAGCACCTGACACCACTCGCACTGCCTCTACATGTGTGTGTGACAGCACCTGACATCTACAGCCCTGGCTTTACATGTGTGTGACGACACCAGCCCCATCTGGCACTAGCTCTAGGTGTGTCTAGGTGTGTGTACATGTGACAGCACTAGCCACATCTCGCACTGGTTCTAGGAGTGGGTGTACATTTGACAGCACTAGACACCTTTGACACTGGTTTTAGGCATGGGTGCATGTGACAGCAACATATACTTCTGGTACTGGTTCTAGGTGTGTGTACATGTGACAGCAACATATACTTCTGGTACTGGTTCTAGGTGTGTGTACATGAGACAGCACCATACACCTCTGGCACTGGTTCTAGGAGTGTGTACATGTGACAGCACTAGACAACTTTGACACCAGTTTTAGGTGTGTTTACATGTGACAGCAACATACACTTCTGGCACTGGTTCTAGGCGTGTGTACATGTGACAGCACAAGCCACATCTCGCACTGGTTCTAGGGGTATGTGTACATTTGACAGCACTAGACACCTCTGGCACTGGTTCAGGTATGTGTACATGTGACAGCACTAGACACCTCTGGCACTAGTTCTAGGTGTGTGTACAAGTGACAGCACCATACACCTCTGGCACTGTTTCTCAACATGTGTTTGCATGTGACAACACTAGACACCTCTGGCACTGGTTCTAGGTGTGTGTACTTGTGACAGCACCTGACACATCTGGTTCTGACTTTAAGAGGAACCTTTGACCTCAGGCACTGGCTCTACATGTGTGTGACATCCCCAGACTCCTCTGCACTGGCTCTACATGTGTGTGACAGCACTCAAGACCTCTGTCACTGGCTCTAAGAGCAATTCCTGACCTCATGCACTTTATCAGAGTAGGAGACTTACCAGTCAATGCAGCCAAGATCACCACCAGCAGGAGTAAAAGTGCACAGAGAGCACAGAGCACGAGCAGCACTCGGGAGGATAACGTCACTGTAAGAGAGGAGACAGAACAAGGGGTCAGAGGAGTGACTGCTCACAAGGTGCAGGGAGAGGTACTGTACAGGATGGGGAGGGGGGATCTGTATAGGTGGGGCAGATAGGGGGGTCAGCTGGGGATCTCTTACTAGCAGGGCCTGGGAAGAATCCATCCTAAGAAACTGACCTATATAATGTCTGACATCATATGTGAACTCAGAAACCTGTAGACTTCTAGATGCCCAGAAGATGGGCTTTCAGTAGCATACGGAATAGGACTCTACAGGATAGGGCAGGGTCCAGATTTAGAGTTTTTATCCCTTACTCAGAGAGACTGGGAGGGAGTCATCCTGGAACCTCTAAGAACTGACGTCACAGGTGGACTCAACTCTGGGGCTTCTTGGCACTAGGGAGAAGGATACTGACATAGGGTTTTCTGCCTGAAGCATGTTGGGGGCTTTATCATTGTAGGAATCACTAAAGGTTCATAAGAAATTAGCACCTTTTCTGCTGAAGAGGCCATAAAATGAACTCTTTTAAAAACACATTTTCACTGAATTTAAAAGCCAGGCTCCAAATTAGATGTAGTTTCTCCTCATAAAATGACCCCTCAATAGTAACACACATGCTGGTATGACATTAATGCAGACTTGTCAGCAGGTGCTCACTTCTGTTCCTCAGGTTCAGTACTTAATTTGTGCACAACAACGTGCCGGTGCCCAAAACTCTCCTATGAAACACACGGCTGCTGCAATTAAATGGATGAACGCGGAATACTGAGGCAGCATAATCCTGAAGCCATCTCGGGCCTCTTTAATCCATTCACAGCCACTCCCTGCCTCTTCGGATCACTCCTGCAGCTTTCTGCTCTCTCCCTTTCAACACTTTTTTGTTTTTCTCTTCCTCCGTCTGTCCCATATGTGTCTTTTGCTCGCAGCAAATGTCTGATGCAGAAAACTAAGCCCCGGCCCTCCAAAATAAGTACCAGGTGTAGGAGGCTGGACTGGCTTGTAGTGAGTACCAAGGGGTACTTGTACCTTGCACCAGGCCCAGTTATCCCTTATTAGTGTATAGGGTGTCTAGCAGCTTAGGCTGATAGATAATGGTAGCTTAGCAGAGCAGCTTAGGCTGAACTAGGAGACGTGTGAAGCTACTACAGTACCACTTAGTGCATTATCCAAAATTTCATAAGAAAACACAATACACAGTTATACTAAAAATAAAGGTACTTTATTTTTATGACAATATGCCAAAGTATCTTAGAGTGTACCCTCAGTGAGAGGATAGGAAATATACACAAGATATATATACACAATAGCAAAAATATGCAGTATAGTCTTAGAAAACAGTGCAAACAATGTATAGTTACAATAGGATGCAATGGGGAAACATAGGGATAGGGGCAACACAAACCATATACTCCAAAAGTGGAATGCGAACCACGAATGGACCCCAAACCTATGTGACCTTGTAGAGGGTCGCTGGGACTATTAGAAAATAGTGAGAGTTAGAAAAATAACCCTCCCCAAGACCCTGAAAAGTGAGTGCAAAGTGCACTAAAGTTCCCCTAAGGACAAAGTAGTCGTGTTAGAGGAATAATGCAGGAAAGACACAAACCAGCAATGCAACAACTGTGGATTTCCAATCTAGGGTACCTGTGGAACAAGGGGACCAAGTCCAAAAGTCACAAGCAAGTCGGAGATGGGCAGATGCCCAGGAAATGCCAGCTGCGGATGCAAAGAAGCTTCTACTGGACAGAAGAAGCTGAGGTTTCTGCAGGAACAAAGAGGGCTAGAGACTTCCCCTTTGGTGGACGGATCCCTCTCGCCGTGGAGAGTTGTGAAGAAGTGTTTTCTTGCTGAAAGAACGCCAACAAGCCTTGCTAGCTGCAAATCGTTTGTTTGGCGTTTTTGGAAGCTGCTGGGGCCCAGGAATGACCAGGAGGTCGCAAATTGGACCTGAAGAGAGAGGGGACGTCGAGCAAGACAAAGAGCCCTCACTAAAGCAGGTAGCACCCGGAGAAGTGCCAGAAACAGGCACTACGAGGATGCGTGAAACGGTGCTTGCCGAAGTTGCACAAAGGAGTCCCACGTCGCCGGAGACCAACTTAGAAAGTCGTGCAAAGCAGGTTAGAGTGCCGTGGACCCAGGCTTGGATGTGCACAAAGGATTTCCGCCAAAAGTGCACAGGGGCCGGAGTAGTGGCAAAGTCGCGGTTCCCAGCAATGCAGCCCAGCGAGGTGAGGCAAGGACTTACCTCCACCAAACTTGGGCTGAAGAGTCACTGGACTGTGGGGGTCACTTGGACAGAGTCGCTGGATTCGAGGGACCTCGCTCGTCGTGCTGAGAGGAGACCCAAGGGACCGGTAATGCAGCTTTTTGGTGCCTGCGGTTGCAGGGGGAAGATTCCGTCGACCCACGGGAGATTTCTTCGGAGCTTCTGGTGCAGAGAGGAGGCTGGCTACTCCCACAGCATGCACAAGCAGGAAAACAGTCGAGAAGGCGGCAGGATCAGCGTTTTAGAGTTGCAGTAGTCGTCTTTGCTACTATGTTGCAGGTTTGCAGACTTCCAGCGCGGTCAGCAGTCGATTCCTTATCAGAAGGTGAAGAGAGAGATGCAGAGGAACTCGGATGAGCTCTTGCATTCGTTATCTAAAGTTTCCCCAGAGACAGAGACCCTAAATAGCCAGAAAAGAGGGTTTGGCTACTTAGGAGAGAGGATAGGCTACTAACACCTGAAGGAGCCTATCAGCAGGAGTCTCTGACGTCACCTGGTGGCACTGGCCACTCAGAGCAGTCCAGTGTGCCAGCAGCACCTCTGTTTCCAAGATGGCAGAGGTCTGGAGCACACTGGAGGAGCTCTGGACACCTCCCAGGGGAGGTGCAGGTCAGGGGAGTGGTCACTCCCCTTTCCTTTGTCCAGTTTCGCACCAGAGCAGGGGCTAAGGGGTCCCTGAACCGGTGTAGACTGGCTTATGCAGAATTGGGCACATCTGTGCCCAAGAAAGCATTTCCAGAGGCTGGGGGAGGCTACTCCTCCCCTGCCTTCACACCATTTTCCAAAGGGAGAGGGTGTCACACCCTCTCTCAGAGGAAGTTCTTTGTTCTGCCATCCTGGGCCAGGCCTGGCTGGACCCCAGGAGGGCAGATGCCTGTCTGAGGGGTTGGCAGCAGCAGCAGCTGCAGTGAAACCCCAGGAAGGGCAGTTTGGCAGTACCAGGGTCTGTGCTACAGACCACTGGGATCATGGGATTGTTCCAACTATGCCAGGATGGCATAGAGGGGGCAATTCCATGATCATAGACATGTTACATGGCCATATTCGGAGTTACCATTGTGAAGCTACATATAGGTAGTGACCTATATGTAGTGCACGCGTGTAATGGTGTCCCCGCACTCACAAAGTTCAGGGAATTGGCTCTGAACAATGTGGGGGCACCTGGGCTAGTGCCAGGGTGCCCTCACACTAAGTAACTTGGCACCTAACCTTTACCAGGTAAAGGTTAGACATATAGGTGACTTATAAGTTACTTAAGTGCAGTGTAAAATGGCTGTGAAATAACGTGGACGTTATTTCACTCAGGCTGCAGTGGCAGGCCTGTGTAAGAATTGTCAGAGCTCCCTATGGGTGGCAGAAGAAATGCTGCAGCCCATAGGGATCTCCTGGAACCCCAATACCCTGGGTACCTCAGTACCATATACTAGGGAATTATAAGGGTGTTCCAGTAAGCCAATGTAAATTGGTAAAAATGGTCACTAGCCTGTCAGTGACAATTTGGAAAGAAATGAGAGAGCATAACCACTGAGGTTCTGGTTAGCAGAGCCTCAGTGAGACAGTTAGTCACTACCCAGGTAACACATTCAGGCACACTTATGAGCACTGGGGCCCTGGGTTACCAGGGTCCCAGTGACACATACAACTAAAACAACATATATACAGTGAAAAATGGGGGTAACATGCCAGGCAAGATGGTACTTTCCTACACAACCCCCCCCCCCAAACGAAGGACAATAAGACTAGCCATGACCTGATGAGTCTTCATTGTCTAAGTGGAAATATCTGGAGAGTCCATCTGCATTGGAGTGGGTACTCCCAGGTCTATGTTCCACTGTATAGTCCATTCCCTGTAGGGATATGGACCACCTCAACAATTTAGGATTTTCACCTTTCATTTGTTTTAGCCAAAGTAGAGGTTTGTGGTCTGTCTGAACAATGAAGTGAGTGCCAAACAGGTATGGCCTCAACTTCTTCAGAGCCCAGACCACAGCAAAGGCCTCCCTCTCAATGGCAGACCAACGCTTTTCTCTAGGGGTCAACCTTCTACTAATAAAAGCAACAGGTTGATCCTGGCCCTCAGAATTAAGTTGTGATAGGACTGCCCCTACTCCTAATTCAGATGCATCAGTTTGGACATATAATTTTTTAGAGTAACAAGGGCTTTTCAGGACAGGTGCAGAGCACATGGCCTGCTTCAGCTCCTCAAAAGCTTTCTGACAGCTTGCTGTCCATAATACCTTTTTAGGCATTTTCTTGGATGTGAGGTCATTAAGAGGGGCTGCAATTGAGCCATAGTTCTTAATGAACCTCCTGTAATACCCAGTGAGGCCTAGGAAGGCTCTCACCTGAGTCTGAGTGGTAGGGGGAACCCAATCAATGATAGTTTGGATTTTCCCCTGAAGTGGTGCAATCTGTTCCCCACCAACAAGGTGTCCCAGATAAACCACCTTACCCTGCCCTATCTGGCACTTTGAAGCCTTGATAGTGAGGCCTGCCTTTTGCAGAGCCTCCAAAACTTTCCATAGGTGGACCAGGTGATCTTCCCAGCTGGAGCTAGAGACAGCTATATCGTCCAAATATGCTGCACTGAAAGCTTCCAGCCCTTGCAGGACTGTGTTCACCAACCTCTGAAAAGTGGCAGGTGCATTTTTCAAACCAAAAGGCATTACAGTAAACTGGTAATGTCCTCCAATGGTAGAAAATGCAGTCTTAGGTTTAGCATCTTCTGACAATTTGATCTGCCAATACCCTGCAGTCAAATCAAAAGTGCTTAGATACTTGGCAGATGCCAGTGTATCTATGAGCTCATCTGCCCTGGGTATAGGGTGAGCATCAGTTTTGGTTACCAAGTTGAGACCTCTATAGTCTACACAAAACCGCATTTCCTTCTTTCCATCTTTAGAATTGGGTTTTGGTACCAGTACCACAGGAGAAGCCCATGGACTGTCAGAGTGCTCAACCACTCCTAGTTCCAACATTTTCTGAACTTCTTGCTTTATGCAGTCCCTGACATGGTCAGGCTGCCTATAGATCTTACTTTTGACAGGTAAACTGTCTCCAGTATCTATAGTGTGCTCACACCAAGAAGTGGTGCCTGGCACAGTGGAGAAGAGTTCTGAAAATTGTCCTAGGAGATTTATGCAATTATCTTTCTGCTCAGCAGTAAGACAATCAGCCAAAACTACACCTTCCACAAGAGCATCTTGTTCTGTGGAAGAGAAGAGATCAGGTAGAGGATCACTGTCTTCTTCCTGTCCCTCATCAGTTGCCATGAGCAGGGTGAGATCAGCCCTGTCATAGTAGGGTTTCAGGCGGTTGACATGGAGCACCCTAAGGGGACTCCTGGCAGTGCCTAAGTCAACCAAGTAGGTGACTTCACCCTTCTTTTCAACAATTGTGTGGGGTCCACTCCATTTATCTTGGAGTGCCCTTGGGGCCACAGGCTCCAAGACCCACACTTTCTGCCCTGGTTGGTACTGAACCAAAACAGCCTTCTGATCATGCCATTGCTTCTGGAGCTCTTGGCTGGCCTGAAGGTTTTTACTGGCCTTTTTCATGTACTCAGCCATCCTTGATCTGAGGCCAAGTACATAATCCACAATATCCTGCTTAGGAGCTTTTAAAGGTTGTTCCCAACCCTCCTTTACAAGTGTGAGTGGACCCCTAACAGGGTGTCCAAAAAGAAGTTCAAAGGGGCTGAAGCCCACTCCTTTCTGGGGTACCTCCCTGTAGGCAAAAAGGAGGCATGGTAGAAGGATATCCCATCTCCTGCGGAGTTTTTCAGGGAGACCCATAATCATGCCTTTGAGAGTTTTATTAAATCTCTCCACCAGTCCATTTGTTTGTGGATGATAGGGTGTTGTGAACTTGTACGTTACACCACACTCCTTCCACATGGCCTTTAAGTATGCAGACATGAAATTGCTTCCTCTGTCTGATACTATTTCCTTTGGGAAGCCCACCCTGGAAAATATTCCCAGGAGGGCCTTTGCCACTGCAGGTGCTGTAGTGGTCCTTAAAGGAATAGCTTCAGGATATCTTGTGGCATGGTCCACTACCACTAAGATAAACCTATTGCCTGAAGCAGTAGGAGGGTCAAGGGGGCCAACTATGTCAACCCCTACCCTTTCAAAGGGAACCCCAACCACAGGCAGTGGGATAAGGGGTGCCTTTGGGGTGCCACCTGTCTTGCCACTGGCTTGACAGGTTTCACAGGACTTACAAAATTATTTTGTGTCCTCAGACATCCTAGGCCAATGAAACAGGGGAACAAGCCTGTCCCAAGTTTTCATTTGTCCTAGATGCCCAGCTAAGGGAATGTCATGTGCCAGTGTTAGGAGGAACTTTCTGTACTCCTGAGGAATCACTAATCTCCTGGCAGCTCCAGGTTTAGGATCCCTATGCTCAGTGTACAAGAGGTTGTCCTCCCAGTAAACTCTGTGAGAGTCACTGACATCCCCATTAGCCTGTTTGACAGCTTGCTGTCTGAGACCCTCTAATGTGGGACAGGTTTGCTGTGCCACACTCAGCTCCTCTCTGGCAGGCCCCCCTTCACCCAAAAGCTCAGCAGTGTCTGCTTCCAGCTCCTCTGGTGTAGGTTCTGCACAGGGAGGGAATTCTTCTTCCTCAGAAGTAGAATCCACTGTAGAGGGAGGGATAGTAGGAAGTGGTTTGCTTCTACTAGCCCTAGCTTTAGGGAGCACTTGGTCCATTGTTCCAGGATCCAAGCTTCCCTGTCCTTTTTGCTTTTTGGCCTGAGCCCTTGTCAAAGCAAAAATATGCCCTGGGATGCCCAGCATTGCTGCATGGACCTCCAACTCCACATCTGACCAAGCTGATGTCTCCAAATCATTCCCTAATAGACAGTCTACAGGTAAATCTGAAGCTACCACAACTTTCTTTGGACCAGTTACCCCCCCCCAGTTGAGATTTACAACAGCCATGGGGTGGCTTTGTGTTATGTTGTGAGCATCGGTTACTTGGTACTGGTGTCCAAGTATGTGTTGTTCAGGGTGCACCAGTTTCTCAATCACCATTGTGACACTGGCACCTGTGTCCCTGTAGGCCTGGACCTCAACACCATTTATTAGGGTTAGTTGCTTGTACTTCTCCAAGTTATGGGGGCAAACAACCAAAGTGGCTAAATCAATAGCCCCTTCAGAGACTAAAGTAGCCTCTGTGGTCTCCCTAATCAGACCAACCCCAACTAAATTACCAAAAGTGAGCCCAGCTACTCCCTTGGATTGGCTATTAGTAGGTTTGCTCCCACCACCACTGCTATTAGTAGGGACACTAGGTGTAGCAGTAGGCGTTGTAGTGGTAGGAGCTGTGGTGCCTTTCTTTGGACAACTGGGATCTGTTGTCCAATGGCCTTTTATTTTACATAAATAGCACCATGGTTTCTTTTCCTTGTTCTGATTAAAGGAGGATTTGGACCCACCACCCCCACCAGAGTGTTTTTGTGGGCCTGATGAAGACTCATTTTTAGATTTGTCCCCACCCTTGTCAGAAGACTTACCATCCTTCTTTTTGTTGCCATCTTTGTCACCCCCTGTATGAACTTTTCTGTTCACTCTTGTTCTGACCCATTTGTCTGCCTTCTTTCCCAATTCTTGGGGAGAGGTCAGATCAGAGTCCACCAAGTACTGGTGCAACAAATCAGACACACAATTATTAAGAATATGCTCTCTCAGGATTAAGTTATACAGGATGTCATAATCAGTAACTTTACTGCCATGTAACCACCCCTCCAAGGCCTTCACTGAATGGTCAATGAAATCAACCCAGTCTTGTGAAGACTCCTTTTTGGTCTCTCTGAACTTTATCCTGTACTGTTCAGTGGTTAAGCCATAACCATCCAGGAGTGCATTCTTAAGAACTTGGAAATTATTAGCATCATTTTCTTTCACAGTAAGGAGCCTATCCCTACCTTTTCCACTAAATGATAGCCATAGGATAGCAGCCCACTGCCTTTGAGGGACATCCTGTACAACACAGGCCCTCTCAAGTGCAGCAAACCACTTGTTAATGTCATCCCCCTCCTTATAAGGGGGAACTATCTTGTGCAGATTCGTGGAATCATGCTCATTTACAGGATGACTATGGGGAATACTGCTGCTGCCACCATGGGTATCCAAACCCAACTTCTGTCTTTCCTTCTCTAATTCAAAAGACTGTCTATCCAAATCCAGCTGTTGCTTTTTAAGCTTCAGTCTGGTTTGTTCCACCCTCAACTTATTGAGTTCCCTCTCTAACATTCTGTCATCAGGGTTGGTGGGAGGGACATTTCTAGAAACAGAGCTATGATGGGAATGAACAGAAGGAGACCTGTCCCTTACAGAAGCCACCCTAACAGCTTGGTTTACAGAAACATTACTACCAGTATGGTGAGAATAAATGCTTTTGCTATGGTGTGAGACAACACTATTTATATTGTGTGGCTCATCATCATTACCATCTATGCTAGATTGTCTAGTAATGGGCAGGCTAGGAAGTTTCTTTCCTGAATCTTTTCCTGGGGGAGTCCCTGAATCAGATTGAGAACTATTAGGTACTTTTTCAACAGATGAGGCACCTATGGCCTTATCCTGTTCTCTAAGCATGTTAAGTAACAGTTCCAAGGAAGGATTCTTCCCTACACTCAAACCTCTCTCTATACAGAGACTCCTTGCTCTTTTCCAGCTAAGGTTGTCATATGCAAGTTTGGACAGATCAACACTTTGGCCTGTGCCAGACATTTTTTAGAGAGAGTTAAAGTGATAGAAAAAGAGAAAAAAGTTTTCAGAACTTTTTTTGGGAAAGACAGAAAAAACTTTAAAAACTTTGAAGAACTTTTTGAAAGTTTAGAGGTACTTTTCAGCACTTAGAAAAGAGTGAAAAGAGGAAATGCAAAACTTTTTGGCTATGTTTATATACACTGACCTTGTTTTGTATATTTTTCTCTTATGAAAAGTACAATGACAAGAGTGGTAAGTAGTCTCAAGCACTTATCCCACCACTGCACAACCAATGTAGGAGGCTGGACTGGCTTGTAGTGAGTACCAAGGGTTACTTGCACCTTGCACCAGGCCCAGTTATCCCTTATTAGTGTATAGGGTGTCTAGCAGCTTAGGCTGATAGATAATGGTAGCTTAGCAGAGCAGCTTAGGCTGAACTAGGAGACGTGTGAAGCTACTACAGTACCACTTAGTGTCATATGCACAATATCATAAGAAAACACAATACACAGTTATACTAAAAATAAAGGTACTTTATTTTTATGACAATATGCCAAAGTATCTTAGAGTGTACCCTCAGTGAGAGGATAGGAAATATACACAAGATATATATACACAATAGCAAAAATATGCAGTATAGTCTTAGAAAACAGTGCAAACAATGTATAGTTACAATGGGATGCAATGGGGAAACATAGGGATAGGGGCAACACAAACCATATACTCCAAAAGTGGAATGCGAACCACGAATGGACCCCAAACCTATGTGACCTTGTAGAGGGTCGCTGGGACTATTAGAAAATAGTGAGAGTTAGAAAAATAACCCTCCCCAAGACCCTGAAAAGTGAGTGCAAAGTGCACTAAAGTTCCCCTAAGGACAAAGTAGTCGTGTTAGAGGAATAATGCAGGAAAGACACAAACCAGCAATGCAACAACTGTGGATTTCCAATCTAGGGTACCTGTGGAACAAGGGGACCAAGTCCAAAAGTCACAAGCAAGTCGGAGATGGGCAGATGCCCAGGAAATGCCAGCTGCGGGAGCAAAGAAGCTTCTACTGGACAGAAGAAGCTGAGGTTTCTGCAGGAACGAAAAGGGCTAGAGACTTCCCCTTTGGTGGACGGATCCCTCTTGTCGTGGAGAGTCGTGCAGAAGTGTTTTCCCGCCGAAAGAACGCCAACAAGCTTTGCTAGCTGCAAATCGTGCATTTGGCGTTTTTGGATGCTGCTGGGGCCCAGGAGGGACCAGAAGGTCGCAAGTTGGACCTGAACAGAGAGGGGACATCGAGCAAGAGAAAGAGCCCTCACTGAAGCAGGTAGCACCCAGACAAGTGCCAGAAACAGGCACTACAAGGATGCGTGAAACAGTGCTCGCCGAAGTTGCACAAAGGAGTCCTACGTCGCCGGAGACCAACTTAGAAAGTCGTGCAATGCAGGTTAGAGTGCCGTGGACCCAGGCTTGGCTGTGCACAAAGGATTTCTGCCGGAAGTGCACAGGGGCTGGAGTAGCTGCAAAGTCGCGGTTCCCAGCAATGCAGCCCAGCGAGGTGAGGCAAGGACTTACCTCCACCAAACTTGGGCTGAATAGTCACTGGACTGTGGGGGTCACTTGGACAGAGTGGCTGGATTCGAGGGGCCTCGCTCGTCGTGCTGAGAGGAGACCCAAGGGACCGGTAATGCAGCTTTTTGGTGCCTGCGGTTGCAGGGGGAAGATTCCGTCGACCCACGGGAGATTTCTTCGGAGCTTCTGGTGCAGAGAGGAGGCAGGCTACCCCCACAGTCGAGAAGGCGGCAGGATCAGCGTTACAGAGTTGCAGTAGTCGTCTTTGCTACTATGGTGCAGGTTTGCAGGCTTCCAGCGCGGTCAGCAGTCGATTCCTTATCAGAAGGTGAAGAGAGAGATGCAGAGGAACTCGGATGAGCTCTTGCATTCGTTATCTAAAGTTTCCCCAGAGACAGAGACTTAGGGTCTCTGTCTCTGGGGAAACTTTAGATAACGAATAGCCAGAAAAGAGGGTTTGGCTACTTAGGAGAGAGGATAGGCTACTAACACCTGAAGGAGCCTATCAGCAGGAGTCTCTGACATCACCTGGTGGCACTGTCCACTCAGAGCAGTCCAGTGTGCCAGCAGCACCTCTGTTTCCAAGATGGCAGAGGTCTGGAGCACACTGGAGGAGCTCTGGACACCTCCCAGGGGAGGTGCAGGTCAGGGGAGTGGTCACTCCCCTTTCCTTTGTCCAGTTTCGCGCCAGAGCAGGGGCTAAGGGGTCCCTGAACCGGTGTAGACTGGCTTATGCAGAATTGGGCACATCTGTGCCCAAGAAAGCATTTCCAGAGGCTGGGGGAGGCTACTCCTCCCCTGCCTTCACACCATTTTCCAAAGGGAGAGGGTGTCACACCCTCTCTCAGAGGAAGTTCTTTGTTCTGCCATCCTGGGCCAGGCCTGGCTGGACCCCAGGAGGGCAGATGCCTGTCTGAGGGGTTGGCAGCAGCAGCAGCTGCAGTGAAACCCCAGGAAGGGCAGTTTGGCAGTACCAGGGTCTGTGCTACAGACCACTGGGATCATGGGATTGTGCCAACTATGCCAGGATGGCATAGAGGGGGCAATTCCATGATCATAGACATGTTACATGGCCATATTCGGAGTTACCATTGTGAAGCTACATATAGGTAGTGACCTATATGTAGTGCACGCGTGTAATGGTGTCCCCGCACTCACAAAGTTCAGTGAATTGGCTCTGAACAATGTGGGGGCACCTGGGCTAGTGCCAGGGTGCCCTCACACTAAGTAACTTGGCACCTAACCTTTACCAGGTAAAGGTTAGACATATAGGTGACTTATAAGTTACTTAAGTGCAGTGTAAAATGGCTGTGAAATAACGTGGACGTTATTTCACTCAGGCTGCAGTGGCAGGCCTGTGTAAGAATTGTCAGAGCTCCCTATGGGTGGCAAAAGAAATGCTGCAGCCCATAGGGATCTCCTGGAACCCCAATACCCTGGGTACCTCAGTACCATATACTAGGGAATTATAAGGGTGTTCCAGTAAGCCAATGTAAATTGGTAAAAATGGTCACTAGCCTGTCAGTGACAATTTGGAAAGAAATGAGAGAGCATAACCACTGAGGTTCTGGTTAGCAGAGCCTCAGTGAGACAGTTAGTCACTACCCAGGTAACACATTCAGGCACACTTATGAGCACTGGGGCCCTGGGTTACCAGGGTCCCAGTGACACATACAACTAAAACAACATATATACAGTGAAAAATGGGGGTAACATGCCAGGCAAGATGGTACTTTCCTACACCAGGGCTCTGCACCGGAAACAACAAGCACAAATTAAGCACTGCTCAGGTTGATGATCAGATAAAAGTAAGTAAATCCATTTTTTTTTTACTGGTTTTGTCTCATGCTTCATTCTGTTTTGAGGTCACTAAGGTAAGTACACTGTTGTTAGCCAAAGCTAAAGGTAGATTCCACATTCACAAAGTTTTAGTGCTGCTGATTTACCACAGACACAGCTCTGACAATCAGTGGAACACTTTACAGAGACCTAGTCCTACCCTAGGAAACATGCAGAAGGGGAACAGCTGTGTAGAGGCATTGTCCTTACCAATGTGCGTGCCTCTCTCTTGCAAGCACTGACAAAGTCAATACTGCAGTCAACAACCATTGACAACACCATTACTGGCAGCCAACAAGCATTGGCAAAGTCAATCTGTTCCAGTGAAAAAGTATTGGCAAAACCCATACTGGCAGCCAACAAGCATTGACCAAGGGAACCTCTGCAAAGCTTATGAGGGGCTGGTTGTTCTCCTCTTCCTCCCTCTTTTTGCTCCCCCGCCTCTCCAATCTTCATTCTTAATTGTCCCCTTTAATCCACCCCCCACCTAGAGGCTGCTGCCCCCTATAGAACCCATCCCCCCCTCATGTGCCTTCTGCACCATCAGCGTGCGGCCATCTTTATACAGATTTGACACCATACCATGATGGCCGCCTGTGAGTGTGCACAGACACTGACTAACTGGGCACATTTCTATGTGTTTTGCTGATGCTTTACTATAAAACATTAAAAAAAATACAATCAGGGATCCTTACACATCTGTCACAACTGTCTTCTAGTTCCTTATTGTTAAAGCAATACTTGATTAAGATAGCCAGTATGTATGCAAGAACACCCCTGAAAACTGCCTTACTCTAGCTAGAGCTTGTGTCACACATGATGTAGTGCACTGGCAATGTGTCATCTAAAGATGCCCTTCAAGGATGTGGTGTTAGGTGTGAGGAGTATGAGCAGTGTGTGGGATGATGATGATTTTGGTTAATTCCTGTGCATCATACACACAATAAACAAAGATTTGGGGATTATGGTTAAAAACTATTTGCTGGCTGTTACCCAGGCAGGATTCAGGCCCGGTTTTCAAATTGAATCCTAATAGGAGGTTATGGTTATTTTTGAAAATTTGGAGATTTAGCTTGTGTGTAGTTCTCTTTACACCATCATTTCCAAAGTTTATTTTGACCAGGTACTTGGTGATTTGATTAAATAGTTGCAAGCAGGGCTGGTTTGGAAACTTAAAGCTGTTATTAGTGCACATGTGCAGATGTGCTAATACAGGCTAAAACCAGCTCTGAAAAATCAAAAGAAAGCAAGCAACTCTTTCAAGTTGCTGCCACGGTCATGTAACTTGCACCATCACTCCTGGAGGCTGTACCTGTCCTCAGTGTGACAAAACCAGCCTCCTTGGTCTCCGGCCTCTCAGGTGATTGCCCGCTTGCCCCACTGGCCAGTCCGGCCATGGATGCAAGCAACAGACATTAGAAAAGTTTCACTTGATTGCAATGAAATAGAACATTGGCCCTCATTATAACCCTGCTATAGTGGCGTTCTTACCGCCAACAGGCTGGCGGTAATAGCCTCCACATTTTGACCGTGGCGTTGCCGGTATACCGCCATGGCGGTCCCGGCAGCCGTAATCCGCCAGGGCAGTGCTGCCCTGGAGATTTCGACTCCCTTGGCAGTAAGGGGACTCGGGTGCCTCTGGGGGCCCCTGCACGTGGCATGGGCAGTGCAGGGGCCCCCAGGCATAGACCCATCGCGCATTGCTACTGCACCTGCTGCACATCAGCATTGCCGCTGGCTCAATTACGAGCCGGCTGCAATGGCCGAGCGGAAAAGTCGAAATAGGAGGCCAGACATCCCGCCAGCAATGTCGGTATTCTGGCGCCCGCAGCCTCGGCGGGCTTCTGGGAAGACCGCAGAGGTTGTAATGAGGGCCAATGTATTTTGTCAAAGGAGTTCTGCTTGGTAGAAGGTGCTTGTAGCTAGAAATGCCGATGTGCTTTGGAGGAAGGATCTGTGAAGATTGGAATCATTTTAAATTGATGTGTACGAGAGCAAGTTCTTCCTAAATCCAGGGAAGATTTATGTCAACACATTGTTAAAACTTTTCCCAAAGTATTGCCTAATTAGATTGTCTGGGTTATAACAAAAATAACATTCCAGTAAAACATAACCTTAGAGGTGTTTCCAATAGGAGAAGGAAATAATTACAAGACATTCTAGAAGATAAGATCAATAAAACATTACTGAAGAGGTGTAGGCTGCAGAATGGCCATCTCCAATCACTGTAACAAAGTAAAAAAGATGGTAAGCTCTCCTTCTGTGTTGATCTTGGGGCATCGACCAATAATATTGTAATCAAAACCTATTCTCTGTACAACATAAATGAGCTAATCTCCATGAATTGTAATTCATTCCTGCATTTATTACTCCATTTATTTTACATTCCATATATGTCAATTTCGCAGACACCAATATATCATCTCTTGGTGCAGTTACACTTTTGCATACATGTTTTCCATGCCAATATTTTGTTTTTCATGTAGAATGAAGAAGATCACTTGGAGGTGATCAGAGAAACATTTACTTGCATTGGCAAAGCAAATAGGTCACACCTATGAGAGAGCTATTGGCTTTGGCAATGACTTGTAGCCATGATTCATAACAGTGTGGTGGCTATTCGGCATGGCTAAAAGTTAGTGGTGTAGACTGGGGCAGATTGGGGTAGGCTGGAATAGGGTAGATTGGGGTAGAGTGGAGTGGGGTAGATGTGGGTAGAGTGGAATGGGGTAGATTGGGGTACAATGGTTATATTGTAGTAGGGTAGATTGGGTTAGTGTGAGGTAGCCTGGAGTGGGATAGATTGTAGTGGAGCTGGAGTGTAGTGGACTGGATCAGATTAAAGTTTAGTAGATTGGAGTTAAACAAGGTAGATTGAAAAGGAGTGAGGTGGATTGAGGTACATTGGAATGGAGTATATAGGATTGGGTAGATTGGAGTGGGGTAGGTTAGTAGGATAGATTGGAGAGGGGTAGATTGAACTGGAGTAGATGGGGGTGGATTGCGGTAGACTGGGGTGGAAGTGGATAGACTGGAGTGAAGTGGGGTAGGTTGGAGTGGGGTATATTGGAGTAGATTGCGTAAAGTGGGTAGATGGGGAAGAGTGGAGTGGGATGGGTTGGGGTAGATTGGAGTGAAGTGTGATAGATTTTAGTGGAGTGGTGTAGATTGGAGTGGATTGGAATGCGGTGGATTAGGGTGAAGTGGAGTGGGGTAACTTGGGTTTATTAGAGTAGGCTAAATTTGAATGGAGTGGGGTAGAGTGGAATGGTTGGAGTGGAGTGGAGTAGATTGGAGCACAGTTGAGTATATTGCAGTAGGGTAAAGTGGAGCGGGGTAGTGTGGTGTGGGAGAGATTGGAAAGTGGTGAAACAGATTGAAGTGGGGCGGGGTAGATTAGAGAAGAGTGAGATAGAGTGGGGTAGACCGAGTGGAGTAGATTTTAGTGGTGTAGATGGTAGTGGAGTAGATTAGGGTTGACTGGAGTGGGGAGATTGGAGTAGGGTAGATTGGGGTGGGATAGGTTGGAGTGGGTCGGATTGAGTTGGGTTGGATTGGACTGGAGTGGGGTAGATTTGAGTGCAGTGTGGTAGCTTGTAGTAAAGTGGAGTGGGGTAGATTGGGTTTGAATGGATTGAAATGTGGTAGAGTGGGGCAGGGCAGGGTAGATTTGGTGGACTGGAGGAGGGCAGATTAGGGTGGAGTGGATGGATACGGGTAGGATAGATTGGGGTAGGTTGTGGTAGACTGGAGTGGATAGATTGTGGAAGCTTGGAGGGGTTAGATTGGGTGGTGTTGATTGGAGTGAATGGAGTGGGGTAGATTAGAGTGGAGTAGATTAAAGCAGATTGAGGCATATTGGAGTGGGGTAGATTGGAGCAAGGAAGATTGGGATGAAGTGGGGCAGAATGGAGAGGGGTGGGGTGGAGTACGGTGGAGTGGATTAAATTGTAGTGAAGTCACATAGATTTGAGTGGAGTGTCGTAGATTGGAGGTGGTTGATTGGACTGGGGATGTGGAGTGAATTGGGGTGGAGTGGAGTGGGGTGTGGCAGATTTTGAGTAGAATGAGGTGGGGTAGATTGAAATGAAGTGATGTAGATTGAGTAGACTGGAGTGGGCTCGATTGGATTGAAGTGGAGCGTAGATTGGATTGAAACAGAGTGGGGTAGATTGGAGTGGGGTGTGGTAGATTTTGAGTAGACTCGGGTAGTTTGCTGTAGATTGGAGATGGGTAAATTGTGGTAGATTTGAGTGGGGGAGATTTTGGTAGATTGGTGTGAGGTATATTTGGGTAGAGTGGAGTGAAAATTGGAGTGGGGTAGACTGAAGTGTAGATTATGGTAGACTGAAGTAGATTGGAATGAAGTGGGTTAGATTGTAGTGGAGTGGAGATTGGAGGGGTGTAAATTGGAATGCAGTGAGGTAAATTAGACTGGGGTAGATTTCTGTTGATTGGGGTATACTGGGTGATGTGGGCTACATTGGAGTGGACTCAGGTGGATTGGAGTGGAGTTAGATATAGATTTGGGTGGAGTGGGTTGGCTGGGGTAGATTGGAATGTGGTAGATTGGGGTAGAGTGGAGTGGGGTACATTGGAGTAGAGTAGGGTAGATTGGAGTGGCGTGTGGTGGGGTGATTGGGTTAGACTGAGCAGAGTGAGGTAGCTTGCAAAGGAGTTATTTGGGATAAATTAGAAATGAGTAAATTGGAGTGGAGAGGGGTAGACTGTAGTGGAATGGGATAGATTATGGCGGGATAGATTGGGGTATATTGCAGTGGATTGGGGTAGATTGTAGTGGAGTGGAATGGGGTAGAATGAATCATATTGGAATGGATTATGGTAGAGTGGAGTGGGATAGACTGGTGTTGAGGGGAGTGTGGTAGATTGGGGTAGAGTAAAATATGGTTGTTTGGGGTAGATTTGATTGAAGTGGGGTAGATTGGAGTCGAGTGAGGTAGATTGTGTGAGGTGGAGCGGTGTGGTTTGAGGTAGATTGGAGTGGGGCTGACTGGGTTGGGGTGTAATTGGGTGGGGTAGATTATAGTGGGATGGATGAGGTAGATTAGGTTTGATTGGACTGGAGGAGAGTGGGTTAGATTGGAATGGAGTGGGGTAGGCTGAGGTAAATTGAGTGGGGTAGAGTGAGTTGCGTGGGGTAGACTGGAGTGGAGTGGGGTAGATTACAGTGGAGTAGATTGGTGGAGTGGGGTAGATTGTAGACGAGTGTGGCAGATTGTAGTGAAGTAGAGTGAAGTGTATTGGAGTAGACTGCAGTGGAGTGGGGCAAGTGGTGTGGAGTGGAGAGGCATAGAGTGGGCAGATATGGAGTAGAGTGGTGTGTTGTGTCATGGAGTGAGTGGAGTAGAGCAGAGTGGCATGTCATAGAGTGGAGGGGTGTAGAGTGGAGTGGCATGTCATAGAGTGGGGTGTCAGAGTGGAGTGGCATAGAGTGGAAGGGCATAGAGTATTGTAGGGTGGGGTGGTGTAAGGTGAAGTGACGTAGTGTGGAGTATGCGTGGTGTGGTAGCGCGCTGTCATTACAGATAACACAATTTCAATTGAAATGACCATTACATTTGCATCACATTACAATTTTACTGCACACAAAAGATAATGGGCGGAAATGTCATCACCCAGTGCATTGATTAATTTTGATCGCATTCAAATATTTGTTTTCACCACACTTTAGAATTACAAAATAAAATGTGCCTCATTTTTACTTTAATAATACTGATCTAGTGTAAAACAAGAACAGTTCATTTATGCTGTGTGCTATAAGGATTAACTTACTATACCGTCTCCTCTCACATGGGTACTCAGCAGGATTGCCACATAAATCCTCTCACTTTAAAGTCAGAGAAAGAAAAATAAACACTAAGCTCCCTCGGAAGACAGAGGCGGACATTTAAATGCACAGCAAATGTGGAAAAATAAGAACATGATTGAAATGCCTGTTTACAGAAAGCGACTACTCATAATGATACAGTAAACATGGAATGCTCACGGGAGGGACAAACTCAACCTGGAAGGTTTAAAACAAATAAAGTCAGCAAATAGAAAGCAAGCAACTGGGAGTTACATACCGCAAATTCAGTAGTAGGCAATTGGTGAAATGCATTCCCAGGGAATCTTCCAGAATGCCCCCAAGCAGTCAAAGCTGCCAGACAGCTGACCTGACCGGTAGGCTTTGACATAAAATGGTTTGGTTCTGAGTGCTGATAAATGTGTTTTGTTTAAAAATTTATGCCAGAGGTTATGAGATTTCTTGAAAAAAATAGCACATCACCACAGCGTTGTACAATCCCCAATGTAATGACAAGTGGAACAGTTTAACTGATAAATGAAGATGAAATTATGTCTAAGCAAATGCCAAGGTTTAGTGAAAACCATCAGGAACAGGCTTTGGGATTATCAGATAACACCTTGCGCTATAAGTGGAAAATCTCAGTTTGTGCCACTCAAGGTTACATCAGTGTCACAAGTTTGTCCTTAGTGGCTCAAGAAGAAATTGGATGGCATAAATGTTTGTCCACCAATGACAAAGCCATGCTTATATTAAAGTCTTCACAGGAACATCTAAAGTCCAAAGAACGCTATGGTGACACCAGAAAAACAAAAACAGCTCTCTTAAGGTCAATGATTAGTTCACAATACTAAAATCTGGAATGAAAATGAAAGGAAAAGTACTTTTTTGTGTAAGAAATTGGGATGCTAGCAGAGAGGGGAGAGGAGTGAGTATCCACATCAAGTACTATTCACAATCCTGTCAGGATGAACCACTAAAGTCCCTAAATAAACCCAAGTTCAACCCCCTGGTAGCTATGGCGCAGAGCAGACCCAATTAACTAAGAGGCAATGCGTAAAGTATTTATGCTGCACCAAAACAGTAATAAAGCAGAAATGCAAAACAGTAGGAATCCCAAACCAAATTTTAAAAATAATCAACTTGACACCAAAATGACAAAATCTAAGAAGGGCAAATTTAGATAAGAATATTTCTATGTTTTAGTAGAAATAATGCCAAAAACCAAACAGTAGCGATGATAGTAAATGGTCGCAGCAGACTAGCACATAGGTGCAATTTGACATTGACTGCAATGGGGCATGGGTCAGATATGCTAATCAAGTTAGTCCTGGTAAAAAGATTTTACCTTCTAACTTTAGTCTTTTAGATCCTAATCCACCGCAGGAGCACCCAACAAGGGAGGCACTTAAAGACTCACAGGGTGTCAGGCAGAGGTCAAGTGCTGGACCCATTCAGGTCTAGTTGACACTGGTTGCTGGACAGTTGCAGTAAAGCCCTCTTGTAGCTTGTTGTATCCTTGTAGAATGAACAAGACACCAGCCCTGTGACCCTTGTAGTCCATGTCTGGGTACAAGAGGGAGCCGGTCCAGCCCTTCCGGGCTCATCTCAGATCATGGACAGCAAACTCAGTCCTCTTCCATTCGTCCTCAGGTTCAGCAGTGTTCTGAAGTGAGCACCTAGAGGCACCACATTTAAGCCTGGCAGGAGCTAGTGGGTTTGAATGGCTCCTGCAGTGGTGGCTTCTTATCAAGGGCTTTAGGCACAGCCCTTCCTCCTGTGAGGCCCCTTCCCACAACTGCACATTATTTAACTAAATATTATTCATAAGAACACAACTTTTAATACTGATAATATTTATTAGCACACAAATGCCTGAAGGCCTCTTGGCACTGACATGTATCAGATATAAAGCACCCAAAAATGTAAGCAGGAAACAAAAAAAGTCAGGACTTGAGCAATTTTTTAAACGAGTAAGACACTGTTTGTTCTTAAGCTCCCAAGGGAATTTATTTCACAAGTTACATGTGGAATAAACAAAACTCCTACCATCCTAGGGTGCTTTATTACATCTTTATATAGAGACTATTTTCAATACAACTGAACTCACATTTCTTCTTGGCATATCCCAGGTGAACTTTTCTCTCAGATATTCAGGGCCTATCCTGTGAAGTGAATTATGTGCTGTACAGATGGACTTAAAAGGCCACTCATTACTTTACTGGGAGCCAGTGAAGCTCCACTAAGGCCTGAGGGACTGACTAATATTGTCATATTTTTTTGAGGAGCTGGAATTTACTTAGAGAATGCTGTTGAATGCCTTGTTAACAAACATCACAATAGTCCAGCCTAGACAATGCACATGAACACTGCCTGTGCATGGGTCAGCCCTCTTGGCCTCATCTCCAGTTTCCTGGTTATGGGACGAGAGGCTGAGGGGACTGAGCGATGTTCTGGCTACTGAAGTTAGTTTAAAAAAGGCACTGTGTAGGTGGATGCCAGAGATGTGCACATGAGGGGCACGGGTCAGCTATGATCCACTTATACAGGCACAGTCCATTGTATGTAACAGACACATGTGGTCATTACGCCAATGGCGGTAAATACTGCTTACCGCCGCAGTGATGACCGCCAACATAACGCTGCGGTGGCGAATATCCGTTCTCCGTATAATGACACATACACACCAATTGGACAGAATACTGCCACATAAACACTGACCTTTGGGCTGGCGGATTTGTGTAAGTGTCGGTACCAACACCCATACCATTACGCCAACAAAACAATGACCACCACATCATGACCCATCAATCACCATGGCGGACATTCAATTGCGCTAAACCATTGGCGGTACACACCGGCGCTCAGAATGGACACCCAAATATTAAACTACACAACATTGGCAAATACCAAAAACACACACCAGACACTAATACACACACCACACCCACCCACCCATAGCACTATAAAGCACACACCCACATTACCCACAACCCTTTTCAAACACCAATTATTGCCACAAGACTGACACCAAGACCAACGAGACAACTATAAACACATACACCACATGCACCCATACACCCGTCACACACCCCACATCACACACCCCACCACATTACTCAACACCCTCTCACCAACACACACCACACAACACCCATGTCCCCATTAAAGCACCCCCGTATCACTGATGAGGAGTTGTGGTCATGGTAGAACGACCTACGAGGGAAAGGTGTGTTCCGTGGCAGCGAGGCACCAGCTCGCCATCCATAGGACTGGCGGTTGACCCCCACCTCCTCCCCACAGCTCAGGGCATGGGAGGAGCAAGTCTTGGCAATCCTGCATCCTGAGGGAGTCACTGGAGTAGCCAGAGGACTGGACACTGGTGAGTCAAGATTTACTACTTATCATCCCCCATACCTGCATGACATCTCACCCCCTTACCCTCACTCCCATCACTCCAGTGCATCCCACACACTGCACCTACACATCTGACTAACCCTAATGCCAGGACCTGCATGCTATCCCAATGCATGGACAGCCATCCCAGCCCTGCATGTATACCCATCATAAAAACATGCACAGCACAGGGGAACTAACAATCACACAATAATTCCCAAACACAAACAAAGGTGGCAGGGCAACAGCAACAATAGATGGGAAGCTAACAATGTACAATATGTCACAGACATGAAGCATAATATATCACTTGCATCCCCACAGGTGCCCCAGCCAATGTCAGCGGAGAGGAGGTGCCACAACTATCAAGGCCGCCATCAGAAGATGCAGTGATCCCAGTAACTCTGGACTTCAGGATCTGGGTGAACTACCTGGCCCATCAGAGACCAATGGTAAGTCGGCCACCCCAGCCCACTCACAGTCCACCACAGAGCCTCCCCCATCAGTATCCAACACCACAGGACCCAACCAGCGTCCCCACACCTCTGTCCCCAGGACACGTAAATCAGCAGTGTGCCCACCTGTACAGGGGCCCAGTCCACACCTCGCCCCCAAGACAATCAGGGACCCGGGGTCAGTGGCAGTGGGTACACCGTTCAGGGGTCAGAGGCCCAGGGGAACAGGGACACTGGGAGGACTGCTGTGCGCCAGGTGGTAGACAGGCCCAGGGAACCGACTCTCTAGGAGGCACTCACCAATATCCTGGGGGCCTACCAACTATCCCAGGACAAGATGGCCCAGATCCTTACCAACATGCAGGAGAACAAGTGGCTGCAGGAGGAACACCATCAGGAGATCAGGAAGGACTTCCAGGCCCTCAACACTACCATGATCTGCATAGCAGAGGTGCTGGCAGACATGGCCAACATCATGAGGGAATTGACAGCACACCAGTGGGCCCCTACCACTAGCCAGTCTATTGAACAGCCCTTCACTTCTGCTGCAGCTAGTGGGCAGGAGGCCCTGCCACAGGACCCACAGGCCACCAGCACACCTCCCCCTGCAGAAGGTGAACTACCCCACAAACATTCTCTGCGACCCAGACAGAAGCCAGAGACACTTGCCAAGACCAAGACCACCGCCAGGAAATGAGACTCTCCTGATTGTCCCCCTTGTGTCCCACCCTGTCCCCTTGTCCATTTTGAACTGCATTTGCTCCCCTTCCTATGGTCCCTTGGACACTGGACTTGTGCTACAAACAGACTGGAACAATACCCTGGACTTACCTCTACCATCACCCCATTTCATTACACTTTTTCGTCAATTATTTGCAGTACAATAAACACCTTTGAACACAACTTGAGTGGCAGTGTTTTATGTGCTGAAATTGTGCATATATGGGAACATTTACATCTAGTGCAAATGATCTGAACACTGTGATAGCTTACAATTAATGACCTGTAGCTGTATTTAGTAATCAAATCAGGACACTGTTGTCATATCACCAACTTCTGAAAAATGACAAGCCATAGGTGACAGTAAGTTGAGATGCAAAGGAACTGAATGCCATCCTGCTACAGTCACACAGATCAAATCAATAGACAGAGAAATGGTCAGTTACACTGTCTCTCACCTGTGTGCCATTGGAAGTATTGACGTATAACTGATGTTCTGCTGTCCACATCCTCATCCTCTGCCTCCTCGTCCTCACTGTCCTCAGGGTCCACTGCTGCCACAGGGGCATCTCCAGTCTCCTCCTCCTGCAGAAAAGGCACATGCCGTCTGAAGGCCAGGTTGTGAACGATGCAGCATGCCACTACTATCTGGCAGACCTACCCAGGTGAGTAGCACAGGGATCCACCTATCAGATGGAAGCCTTCAGGAGGCCGAAGGACCTTCTGATTATTTTCCTGGTTCACCCATGTGCAACAGTATAACAGTTCTCAGCCCCTCTCCTGGCATTCCTCACAGGGGTCAGGAGCCACAATAGGTTTGGGTAGCCAGAGTCACCTGCAAGTATTGAGTGACAAACATTGACCTTGGACAATGGTATGCGGTTAACTCCTGAAGGCACACACTGACATACATTGGGTGGGGACTCAGGCTCACCTATTAGCCACACCCTGTGCCTCTGTAGTCATGCAATCACATTTGGGATGTTGCTATTCCTCATAACAAAGGCGTAATGCACCGACCCAGGATACTTGGCAGTGAAGTGGGAGATGTACTAGTCCGCCAGGCACACCATTTGCACATTCATTGAGTGAAAACTCTTCCGATTCCTCAACACCTGTCCATTCTGGTGGGGGGGTAGAAACACAATATGTGTACAGTCAATCGCCCCAATATTATTGGGTATATGTCCCATTGCATAGAATCCGGCCTTCACAGTGGGCAAATCTTCCACCTGGGGGAAGCAATGTAGCTGCACATGTGTTTGACCAAGGCAGACAAAACCCTTGCCAGCACGATTGAGAACATTGGCTGTGACATTCCTGCTGCCAAGCCCACGGTCACTTGGAAATAACCAGTTGCCAGGAAATGAAGCACGGATAGAACTTGCACAAGAGGGGGGATCCCAGTGGGATGATGGATAGCTAATATCAGGTCAGGCTCCAATTGGGCACACAGCTCTGTGATTGTGGCCCTGTCCAGTCTACAGGTGAGTATAATGTGCCTGTCCTCCAGTGTAGCTAAGTCCACAGAGGTCTGAACACGGGGGGTTGTCTCCTCCTCCTATTCATCCACAGTGGTAGGAATCTAAGAGACACAAAAGTGAATAGACTGTCACAATTTGAACAATGGAACCACCACCTCACTATACATACAGTATAAATGTGATGGGACAGTGGGAATGGAAATGGATGTGCAATTTTTGACAATGACGCAGTTATGGATAATCTGATTGTTGTCCACCACCATGAAATGGTGACTGCCTGTTCATGTATCTAGGGACAGGTGGAAGTGAGGTAACTCAGCTGACATTAGGTGTCATGGCTGAAGGTGGTCTTGCACAGCCGTGCAATTCCTCATTGGCTAATATGGGGCTCTGTGGAGTACAGTGGCCAACGGGGATCAGCGGCGGCGGTGACGGTGTACACCCCCCCAAACGTGACCACCATTTTGTATCTAAATCCTCACTAGATTCCTGACTCTCCACAGGACAACACCTACACTGCAAGTGCTGCTGTGACCTGTGTCCGGAACCTACCATGGCCTGTGTGACCAGGCAAAGGGCTCCTGCTTTCACTTCGATGGAGTTAGAGAGCTTGGTGGATGGGGTCCTACCCCAGTATGGATTGCTGTATGGGCCTCCAGACCAACAGGTGAGTACACCTTGGGCACAATGCATGTGGGAAGGTTGCATGGAGATGTGTGTGCAAGCATCATGTCATTTGGGGGGGGATGTGTGGTGGTAGTGTACATGGTTGGCGCCGGGCGATGTGTGTGCCAATAGAGATGGAAACGGGATTTGTGGGCCATATGTGTGACAGGCTGGATTGTATGTGCAATGCTGTCCTCCTGTCTGTATTACCTCTGCTGGTCAGCACCCATCCAAAGAAGGGACTGTGGCGTGCCATCGCCAAGGAAGTGCAGACACTGGTGGTCTAAAGCAGGCGGAGCACCCACTATAGGTCAAGGTGGGAGGACCTGAGACGCTGGGCACAGAAGACAGCAATGGCCCAGTTGGGGATGGCCTCCCAACGAGGAAGGGGTGCCCGTTGGAACCTGACCCCCCTGATGGCCTGCATACTGGCGGTGGCCTACCCAGAGCTGGATGTGCGGTTGAGGGCATCACAGAAGCCACAAGGGGGTGAGTACAGTGGGCATTACTACAATAATTGGTAGGTGGCATGGGATCCGGGTGGTGGGTGTAAGTTAGTGGGTGCCCCTTAATGCCAGCTCAGACATTGCAGCGTGATCCAGCTCACGGGTAATGGGTGTACAGCAAATTCAGGTAACCTAGCTTGGTTGCATTCCATGTCAGACAGGGCTTAGTGGGTCCAGGAGGGGTGCAGTTGGCGGTGGTTGGCCCTCATCTTGCTGTGGCATCTAGCCAATTGAATGCCAGTGCAATGCATAGTGCTCAATCCTGATCCCTGAGTGTGATGGTATTGTGTATGCCAACTGTGGTGTTGGTGCTGTAATTGACCCAG
Source organism: Pleurodeles waltl (assembly GCF_031143425.1). Classification (NCBI taxonomy): domain Eukaryota; kingdom Metazoa; phylum Chordata; class Amphibia; order Caudata; family Salamandridae; genus Pleurodeles; species Pleurodeles waltl. The sequence continues at coordinate 1,175,146,557 of NC_090439.1, forward strand.
TGCTCCCTTTCTCTCCCCCCTTTCTTCTTCTGTCATCCAGTTGATGTGTGCATTAGCATCATCTGGCAGACAAGCAGGGGCACTGGCGACAGAAGGAGCTGCATCCCACAGGACCCAGGAGGCAGAGTCCACCGACCCCGAGGGAACCAGTGGGACGGAGGGCGAGGGGAGCACTGTGGCAGAGACAGGAGATGACAACAATGACTCTGATTCCTCCTCCAATGGTAGCTCCCTGGTGGTGGCAGACACCCCTGGGAGCACCACAGCTCCAGGTACAGCCGCACGCCCTGTACCAGCACCGCCCTCCCAATAGCCCCTCACCGAGTTGCCCATGCCCGCTCACACAGGAGGGTGGGCACCTCCTTCGCCACTGGCACCTTAGGCCCTGCCCCAGGGAGCCTTGCTGCCCTGAGTGAGGAGGCTATTGACCTCCTGAGATCCATCTCTGTAGGGCAGTCAATCATTGTGAATGCCATCCAGGGGCTGGAATCCCAGATGCAGCAATGCAATGCATTCCTGGAGGGTATCCAGGGTGGATTGGCGGCCCAACAGAGATCAATTCAGGCTCTGGCCTCCTCTCTGATGGCAGCCATTGTCCCTGTTCCTACCGTCCTCCCTCCAACTACCACTTCCCAGTCCCAATCTCCTCCACTCCAACCCATCCCATGCACACATACAGACGAAAATGCACACAAAACAACACACAAGAGTGGCACAGTCAAACACAGACAGCACACTTCAGTCCACAAGCACTCACACAAACACCAGACAGTTGCACACACAACCACATCCACTGCATCCACTGTCTCCCCCTCCTCCTCCTCCATCTCCCCCGCAGTCACTTCCACACCCACACCTGCATGCACTACTTCAACAGCCAGCACCACCATCACCACCCCAAGCAGCACACACACCTCACTAGCAGACACCTCCACAACAACCATCCACGCGTCTCCTGTGTCCTCTCCCAACCTGTCTGTCACTGCCTTCTAAGGGACACAAACGCAGGCACTCAGACACCCTCAGCCATCCACCTCACATCAGCACACTCCCCATGCACCTGCACCCAAGTCCAGCAGACGTACTCCTCCAACTACCACTCTCTCAACCTCCACTCCCATCCCTCCTCCCACATCCCACCCCAGCGTCCCTAAGAAGCTTTTTCTTGCCCAACTTGACCACTTCCCTCCCCCTCCCCCCATCCTGCCAGTAAGAGCAGGGTCCAAAAGAACCAGCCCTGCAGAGGGTACCACCACCACCACCAGTGAGCACAGGGCCTTCATCCCCTGCTGAGACACAGCAGCCCTTGCCTCCAGCAGAGGCTGCCCAGGAGGCACCTTTGCCAGAAGAGAAAATGCAGCCCTCACCTACTGCAGGGGTTACCCAGAAGACACCTTCCCCAGCAGAGACAATGCAGCCCTCACATCCTTCAGAGGCTGCCCAGGAGACAGCTTTCCCAGCTGAGACACAGCAGCCCACACCTCCTGCAGGGGCTGCCCAGGAGACACCTCCCCCAGCAGAGACAATGCAGCTCTCACCTCCTGCAGAGGACATGTAGGCCACCATTCAGGGACTGATGAACAAGGAGCCCCCTCCAGGATCAATGGGCAAGTTCCCCACCTCAGAGACTGTGACCTTGCACTCCCCAGCATTGGGAAAAGGGCATGAAGCTCCCTCCAGGATCAGTGGGCAAGTTCCCCACCTTTGAGACACTGGGGGTCATTACGACATTGGCGGGCGGCTACTGCCGCCCGCCAAGTGGTAACCGCTATGCGGCCGCACTCCCGCAGCCCCATTACGACATTCCCGCTGGGCCGGCGGGCGCAAACCAAGTTTGTGCCCGCCGGCCCAGCGGGGATGAGGCCGCAACATAGGAGCCGGCGGTGTTGCGGCCGTACGACAGGTGCAGTTGCACCCGTCGCGTTTTTCACTGTCTGCTATGCAGACAGTGAAAAGCTGGCCGGGGCCTGTTAGGGGGCCCCTGCACTGCCCATGCCAGTGGCCCCAGGACACCCCTTACCGCCAGCCTCTTCCTGGCGGTGCAAACTGCCAGAAACCGGCTGGCGGTAGGGGTGTCATAATCCCCAGGGCAGCGCTGCTTGCAGCGCTGCCCTGGTGGATTATCACCGCTGGGGCTAAAACGGCGGGAAACCGCCGGCCCGGCGGTGTGACCGCAGCGCTACCGCCGTGGTCGTAGTAAGGGCCTCCGTACCGCCAGCCTGTTGGCGGTACGGATGCTACATTACCCCTGGCGGTCTCCGACCAACAGGGTCGTAATGACCCCCTATGACCCTGCACTCCCCATGATTGGGAAATGGTCATGGAGCCCCTCCAGGATCAGTGGGCAAGTTTCCCACCTCAGAGACTGTGACCTTGCACTCCCCAGCATTGGGAAATGGATCAGTGGGCAAGTTCCCCAACTCAGCGACTGTGACCTTGCACTCCCCAGCAATGGGTAATGAGCATGGAGCCCCCTCCAGGATCAGTGGGAAAGTTCCCAACTTCAGCTGAGGTGCCCCCCACCCTCAATCCTCCTAAGGTTCCTGCCCACTTCCGACATGTTGCCCCAGCACAGATTGTGCGGAGTTAGTCAGGATCAAGTTGGGGGTTGGACTCTGCCCTGTGGCCGTGTTGGCCTTTTGTACTTTGGACTAGGCATTGACCCTTTTTGGACAATTGTTTATATATATTTGTTCTCAAATTGGTACATATGGTGGATGTTGCCATGCAATTACAATATCAGTACTGCCGACCTGTAATCCTTGTATTATTATGCTGTGTGTCCTGTGGCATTGGTTTATGTCTGCAGCTGGTTGTGTGTATGGTGTGTGTGTGTGTGTGTGTATGGTGTGTGTGTGTGAATGGTGTGTGTTGTGCATGTGTGTGTCACTCTCCTTTTCCTCCCTCCCTCCCTTGTGTACTAGGTGGCTGTACTCACCGTCGTAGCCTTCGTCGGCACTGGTGTTCCAGGTGAAGCATATCGTAGAGGAGCATCTGGATGACTTGAAGTTACGTTTCCATGCCGGCGTGTCATGATATGGTGGGCGGTACCTTGTGTTCCGCCTGGCTGACGTTGGGTACCGCTATGGTGAGTGGTGTTAACACCCTGGTGGATGGTGTGGTATATTGGCTGTCTATGGGCGTTATCACCGCCATGGTCTTGATTTGGCGGTAATTACCGCCAGCCTGTTGGCGGTATTACCGCCACTTTAAAAGTCACTGACATTGTCATAATGACCACCATACTGTTTGTGCTTGAGGTAGCACAGAATATCTGGAAAAATGTGGCTATCGGGGGCACACAGTGCATCCCTGATGCCGATGAGGAGCCACACAGATCTGCTGGATCTCAGCACTGTCACAGCTTCTTATAAGGCTGTGCTTTGAATCTTATCAGGAAGATTGGAGAAGAATATAGATGGGGCTTCCTCTTTTCAAATGTGTTCCTATTGCTTTGATGAGTCTTAGTTGGGATGATGGCTTGCTGTTTTCAATGTCCAGTTCACAGTCTTTGCTCTGCTGCTACAAGGGACCCTCTGAGTTGCCAGAAAAAGAAGCAAAGAAAGTAAAAAATTGTGGTTTCTCTGTCTATGTGTGAGCAGGTGTTTGTAAGACTGTGTCAGATCTGTCAGGAGGTCCAAATTCTCGGGATCTGCACGATGCTGAGTAAGGGTCCCACTTCCAGGCAACACCAAAGTCAGATGCTGTTATAGCGCTGAACTAAGGAGGGGCCCAGCCGGGGGAAGGGGTTTATGGAAAGGGACTGCCAGGAAGGAGATCTGAAAAGGAAAAAGTTAATACCTAATCCAATAATAACTTTTACATAAATAACACATTACTCAAAAAACAATCTCACTAATATCTTTTCCCTTTTTGGAATGACGGGATTCTCTTACGGTTGATTTCTCCAGTTAAATTCTACACAAAAAATATTTCACAAGAAAATTGTCTCATTATCCTGAACCACTAAAACAACATAAATCCTTTGAATTGTTTTGTTATTAAAAGATAAAATATAATGGAGTAGTCTTTTTCTTAAATATTAAAAGAATCATTATCTTTCATGAATAAACAGGATTTATCTTAAAACACTTTCCTTTTAAAGAAACACGCAGATATAATCTCTAGTAACACTCAGAAAACAGAACATCTATTTATCATAGTTCCTGGAAAGAACAAGTTGGCTGTTCATTGACAAAAGCTTCAATTATTTCCACTAGCAATTCCTTTAAACAAAATCAATAACTCAGGACTACAAGGTTTATAGGATTCCACTATAAACAAAAGAATGCAAGGTTTTACCAGAAACACTCAAGATAATTGCTTTGTAAATAAACTCCAAGAGAGGAGTTTCATGAAACTGACAGAAAATCAATAATTCAAACCAGCAAGGTTTAAATTGTTTCCACAATGAACAAAGAATGCAAGGTTTCACAGCAACTTAATTGATTTACAAATAAACTCCAAGAACAGAGTTTCATGAAACTGACATAAAATGAAAAGCTCACCACGGTGAGCTGGCCACTCGCTTTTGACCAAACGAAGAAGTCTTGGAATCTCAACAGCAAGCCCCGAAACGAACTCCATGCAAAATGCTCTGAATAGAAGGCGTTTGTAGCAAGGGTGTGGCAGGTATTTATAGTATGGCCACACCCAAGACTAATTATGGCCACACCCAAGACTAATTAGTTTCTAGAGAAGGCTGGGAATTGTAGTTCTTCTGATTTCCTGATTCTTTTTAGACTCTTTTTTATATTATGCTATAGGAATGTTTATTGCAATGATACCACCAATGGCCTGATCTTTTGTGTAAATGGCTTTTACCACACCACATGTATGATGCTAAAGAAACATTGGCAGTTTTATAGGACATCTTGCGTACATTGCGCAAATTACGCCCACGCATGACTGAAGTCTTGACAGACTGTCAGTGATTGAGAATAAATGAAATGGAGTTGGAAGTGTGCGTGAGCATGTTTGAGAGTGTTAATGAGAGAGAAACTGAGTGGGAATCAGTGAGAATGAAAGAGTCTATATGTTAGACCTGCCATCTTTTGGAATGGTTGCCCTGACTTTTGCTTTCTGGCCTCTTGTTTTGACTGTGTGCTGAACTTTATTTTTTCTGGCTTTAGGACTCTGTCGCACTTTACCATGCTATCTAGTGCTAAAGTGCATGTGCTCTGTGTCTAAAACATGGCAACATTGGCTTCTCCATGATTGGCATACTTGATTTTCTAGTACGTCCCTAATAAAGTGCACTATGTGTGCCCGGGGCCTATAAGTCAAATGCTACTAGTGGGCCTGCAGCATAGAGTGTGGCACCCACTACAGTAGCATTTTAAATGAGTGGAGTTTAACCTGCTATTTTGACCTGGCAAGAGTACCCACTTGCCACGCCCAAACCTCCCTTTTACGTTGAGCATAGCAGCGTGCAAGCACTGCTTTTCAACATGTTGTAATCTATTCTTTGGGCTTTAAACACACCCATCTCATGCCCATCACTTTCATTTGTTCCTCAGCTTGCCTTTTAACAATCCCTCAATGTCATTGGTAAATGCTTTACATTTATCCCACATTGAGGCACTTTTTACAGCTTGCAGACTGAGCCTATTACATGGATTATTGCACGATTGCGCATAAACTTGTGGGAGGGCAAACTACTTCTTTCTTTTGTCTCTCCCCATCGCACTCCATGGCGGCCATGGTGTTTTGAGTGTGAAGGATGCAAACGCGATTGGCAGCACAGGAGCGCTAATCACATTGTTCACACTGTTACCTAATCGGAGTCATTTCAATTTTGCTTTTTCCTCTCCCCTTCCTGCTCCATGGCTTTCAAAAAGTCCTTGTAATTGGTAAATGCTTTACCTAAATAAAAGCACAGAAATCATTAAAATGGTGCTCTTGGTACAGAGGGAGAGCCGATACTTCAATATTCACTGCACTCGGGAAACTCGCTCCATAATGCTTTGCAAGCATTCTTTTTCAATACATTTTTCCTATAACTCCACGTGTGGTGATTCTAGGACAATGGGACCACCACCAAAACGTTCAGCACGACACACTCTTTCTGTCTAGGTAATGTCTGGGTCCCCACACTAGGTTAGTGGGGACCCCAAAATAATAACTCCTTCCACCATTCAGTGTCTTCTTAAGCTCTCTCATGGTTGGAATGTTTCTTTTACAACTGAGGGTAGTTTGTGTTTTGAGGGCCTTCTTCATAATATTATTGCAGTAGGCCTGATAGTCCTGAAAATGTGTAATTAATTATGCTCTCTGGGAGCTAAATATAGCGTTGCACTTTATTACTTTCTGCCATTCTGTTTTCATGTAGTTATGCCCTGTAGGGGCTAACTATATGGTTACATGACCATGTTTTTTACAAATGATATTTTTATTCAGGTGTCCTCTAGGGCATTACAGTCAGCATACTACAATATTTGCAGCACTCGGAAACTCACCCCATAATGCTTTGCAGGGCATTCTTTTTACAAAACACTTTTGCTCATAATTCAGCCAGTGGTGGTACTAGGACAGTGGGACTCCATTCAAACCATTCCCCACAATGTGCTCTTTTTGTCTAGATCATCTCTGGGTCCCCACACTAGGTTAGTTGGGATCTGTAGAAGGCTAGCCTGGTGTGTGGTGGGTACCTATACTTGCCTAGGTGGGAAACCAACTTTCGCATTCTATTTTCTTAGTATATGGTTTGTGTTTCCCCTAGGTCCATTTCTAACTATCGTGATTTTCACTATTTGCACTGTTTTTACAGCTATTTATGCATGCTAGTGTATATAATTTGTGTATTACTTACCTCCTTAGGGAGAACAGTCTCTATGCTGTTTTTGGCATTTGCTTCACCAAAATAAAGTACCTTTATTTTTTAACACTGAGTATTTTCTTTCATGTGTGTGAGTACTATGTGACTACAGTGGTATTGCATGAGCTTTTTATGTCTCCTAGGTAGGCCTTGGCTGCACATCCACACTACCCCTAGAGTGCCTGGCTTCTAGACACTGTCCAACATTTCACTAATAAGGGATAACTGGACATAGTATAAGGCGTAAGTACCTTAGGTATCTACTACAAACCAGGCTAGCCTCCTACAGCACTGCACCCAAGAAGATGAAGTTGAGTTCCTGGTGGATGCAGGTGATGTCCCACGCTGGAAGGAGAATTGCAGTTGGGTTTGCGTCTTCGCGTTCCGTTAACAAGCCTTGGCACACGCAAACCTCGCGGTTTGCGGAAAGTGGAGCTGCTGGGGACCAAGAAGGACCAGGTGGACTCTACCCAGGAGTGGGAGTCAGAGGGGGCCCTCAGTGACACAGGGAGCCCACAGAAGCCCAGGCAGCACCCATAGGAGTCCCACACAGCACTACAAAGAAGGCATGCATGCCGCTGGAGAACCACTCAGGGAGCTGTGTGTTACAGTAAGGAGTGCTGGGGGCTGGACCTTCAGAATGCCTGAAGATATTGTGGAAAGGATGCCAACAAGCCTTGGCAGCTGGAAAGGATGCGGTGCACGGGGGTACTGTCCTGTGTGGGCAGGCAAACGCTTACCTCCGCCCGAGATGGACAGCTGGAAGAGAGGTCCGTTGGGACCACTTCAGTCCAAAACCCGTGTTGCAGGAGCCACGGAGCTCAACAGGAGAGGGGATCCATGCAGCCGGTCATTGTTGCAGTTGGTGCCTGCAGAAGCAGGGGAGTGACTCCTTCACCCCAAGGGAGATTCCTTCTTCCTTCTGATGCAGGCTGAAGATGGACTGTCTTCAGAAGATGCACAACTGGGGAAATGTTGCAGTTGATGGAAGTAGCCGGAGATACAATGTTGCAGAAGGCGTCTTCCTTCTTTGTTGCAGCTTGTAGGGTCTTGAAGAGTCTAGTCGCATTTTCTCCAGTAAGAAGTTGAAGTGGATGATGCAGAGGGTTCCTGCTGGAGTCTTGCCATCCGAATCTGAGGAACCACCCAAGAGAGAGAGACCCTAAATAGCTCTGGAAGGGGGATTGGTCACCCAGCTGGGTTGCCACCTATCAGGAAGGGGCTCTGACATCACCTGCTGGCACTGGCCACTCAGATGCCCCAAGAGTTCCCTGCCAAACTGAAATCCAAGATAGCAAAACCCAGGGACCCTCTGGAGGAGCTCTGAGCATCACTCCTGGGGTGGTGATGGACAGGGGAGTAGTCACTCCCCTTTCCTTTGTCCAGTTATGCATCAAAGAAGGGTCTGGGGTTCCCTGAACTGGTGTAGACTAGTTTATGCAAGGAGGGCACCAAGTGTGCCCTTCAAAACATAGCCAGTGGCTTTGGGAAAGCCTGCTACACATATTTCCAAAGGGAGAGGGTGTAACACACCTCTCCCGAAGAAAATCATTTGTTCTGCCTTCCAGGGCTCGAACTGCTTGAGGTGCAGGAATCCTATCTAGGAAGTGGAAGCAGCTTGGGCTGACTGGAAACCCTCAGAAGGCTGTAATGGCAGTACTGGGGGTCATCTAAGGAGCCCCCTGAGTGCATGGGATCATACAACCAATGCTTGCAAAAGCATTGGGGTATGATTCCTACATGTTTGATACCAAACATGCCTATGTTCAGAGTTACCATTATGAAGCTGGACACAGGTATTGACCTATGTCCAGCACACCCGTAAAATATCATTCCCGCACTCACAAAATCAGGGCAAATGGACCTGGAGTTCGTGGGGACACCTCTGCCAGGGCAGGGGTGCCCTCACACACAGGTACTTTGCACCCTGCCCTCTGGGCTAGAAAGCCTGCCATAGGGGTGACTTATATGTGACCTGATGCAGTGAAAAATGGCAGTGAAAGGGTGCTTTCATCTTTTCAAGCAGGCTGCAACAGCAGTCCTGCTGAACCCTTTGCATGGGCTCACTATGGGTGGCAGAATAACTGCTGCAGCCTATAGGGATTCCCTGGAACCACAATGCCCTGGGTACCTAGCTAAAAAAATGGGGCACCAGTGTGCCAATTGGGGGTGAAATACTGTGATAACAGTTACCAACAGCTAAATTTAAGGGAGATTAGCAGGATCCCAGTAGATACAGTCAAACACACTGACAAACAGGCCAAAGTGGGGGTAACCAAGCTAGAAAGAGGCTACTTTCCTATAGGATCCCAAAATAATAATCTCTCCCACCATTTAATGTCTGATTAAGTTCTCTCATGGTTGGAACTTTTGTTTTGCAGCTGGCAGTAGTATGTGTTTTAAGGGCCTTGTTTGTAATATCATTGAAGTGGACTTGCTAGGCCTCAAAATATGTAATGTACTATGCTGTCCAGGGACTAAATATATGGTTGCATTGCATTTCTTTCTGCCAATTTGTTATCATATGGTTATGTCCTCTAGGGGCTAACTATATGGCTACATGACCATGAGGGTCATTACAACCTCTGTGGTCTTTTTTGAAGACCGCCGAGGTACCGCCGTGTGGAAGACCGCCAGTGGTGGCGGTTTTCCGCTCGGCCTATTATGACCGTTGGCAGCTCTCCGTCCTTTTACCGACGGTGAGCCGCCAACAGCCATACAGGCGGGAGGCGGGGAAGTGGAGGTTGCTCCACCTCCACCGCCACGCCAACAGAACACCGCCCAGCGAATCACGTCCTGTGATTCGCCGTGGCGGTGTTCTGTTGGCGGTGTGGTGTCGGCAAAGCTGCCCCGATGGCTCCCGTCCCCTCCCGGAGGATCGACGGAACAGGTAAGTCGATCGTCCGTTAGAAGAGGGGGGTGAGGGGGTGTTGTGTGTTGTGTGGGTGCATGGGGGTGTGCGTCTGTGTATGTGAAGGGGGTGTGTGAGTGCGTGTATGCTTACTGGGGTGTTGTGTGTATGGGAATGAGTGCATGTATGTCTGTGGGTATGTCTGTATGGATGTGTGCGTGTATGTTTGAATGTGGGTGTGCGTGTCTGACTGTGTGTGTGGATGTTGGCATGTATGTCGGCGTGTGTGCGTGTAAGGGTGTAGGTGGTGCCTGCATGCGTGTCGTGTGGGTATGGGTTATGTGTGGTTGGGGTTCGGGGTGGGGAGGGGGGCCCTGCCACCTTTGGGGGGTGGCGGGGGGTGTAGAGGAGGGAGTCAGGGTTGGGGTGGGAGGTGGGGGAGACCCCTATCAGTGCCAGGGAAGGAATTCCCTGCACTGATAGTGCTTACCGCCGTGGATTTCATGGCGGTTCAAACCGCTGGAAATCCACGGCGGTAAGCCGGGTCCAAATACCGCCGGCGGTATAGTGACGGCCACCGGGCTGGAGACCCAGGTCTCCAGCCCAGCGGGCGTAACGGAAAACCGGCGGATGACCATGGCGGTAAGCGACATGGTCATAATTCCCCAAAGTAAGACCGCCAGCCTGTTGGCGGTCTTACCGCCGGTTTAACACCGACCGCCAGGGTTGTAATGACCCCCCATGTGTCTTAGAAATTTATTGTGGAGTTCTCTGGAGGCTGTTTTGAGCATTACAATAAACATAGTATAATATTCACTGCATAACTCGCCCCATAATGCTTTGTGTGGCATTCTTTTTAGAAAACATTTTTGCTCATAACTCAGACTGTGGTGGTCCTGGGACAATAGGACCACCTTCAAAACATTCACCACAATGTATTCTTTCTGTCTAGAGCATCTCTGGGTCCCCACACTAGGTTAGTGGAGACTCCAAAATAATAACCAATCCCACCATTCAGAGTATTTTAAAAGCTCTTTTGTGGGTGGAATTTTTGTTTTGCACCTGGGAGTAGTTTGTGTTTAAAAGGTCCTTGTTTGAAAAAATATTCCTGTAAGCCTGCTAGCTCTTTATTTATATGCAGGGCTACTGGAATTATGTGGCAGAAAAGACAAAAATATGAGGCAGGGTTGACCAATTAACCCCTTCGCTGCCAGGCCTTTTCCCCCTCCTGTGCAGAGCCTTTTTTTGGCTATTTGGAGGGGATTCTAGAGGTACCCAGACTTTGTGGGTTCCCCAGAAGGAGGCCAAGAAATTAGCCAAAATACAGTGAAAATTTCGTTTTTTTCAAACAAATGGGAAAAAGGGGCTGCAGAAGAAGGCTTGTGGTTTTTTCCCTGAAAAGGGCATCAACAAAGGGTTTGCGGTGCTAAAATCACCAGCTTCCCAGCTTTCAGGAACAGGCAGACTTGAATCAGAAAACCCAATTTTTCAACACAATTTTGGCATTTTACTGGGTCATACCCCATTTTTAAAAAAATTTGTGCTTTCAGCCTCCTTCCAGTCAGTGACAGAAATGGGCATGAAACCAACGCTGGGTCCCAGAAACCGCAACATTTCTGAAAAGTAGACATAATTTTGAATTCGGCAAGGGGTAATTTGTGTAGATCCTACAAGGGTTTCCTACAGAAAATAACAACTGAAAAAAAAATATATTGAAATTGAGGTGAAAAAAACATCAATTTTTCTCTACGTTTTACTCTGTAACTTTTTCCTGCAATGTCAGATATTCGGAAGCAATATACCGTTACGTCTGATGGACTCTTCTGGTTGCGGGGATATATAGGGCTTGTAGGTTCATCAAGAACTCTAGGTACCCACAGCCAATAAATGACCTGCACCCTGCAGTGGGTTTTGATTCTATGCCGGGTATACAGCAATTAATTTGCTGAAATATAAAGAGTAAAAAATAGCTATCAAGAAAACCATTGTATTTCTAAAATGGGCACAAGATAAGGTGTTGAGAAGCAGTGGTTACTTGCACATCTCTGAATTCCGGGGTGCCCATACTAGCATGTGAATTACAGGGCATTTCTCAAATAGACGTCTTTTTTACACACTGTCTTACATTTGGAAGGGAAAAATGTAGAGAAAGACAAGGGGCAATAACACTTGTTTTGCTATTCTATGTTCCCCCAAGTCTCCCGATAAAAATGATACCTCACTTGTGTGGGTAGGCCTAGCGCCTGCGACAGGATATGCCCCAAAACACAACGTGGACAGATCACAGAAAACAGAGCTGTTTTTAGCAAAGTGCCTACCTGTAGATTTTGGCCTCTAGCTCAGCCGGCACCTAGGGAAACCTACCAATCCTGTGCATTTCTGAAAACTAGAGACCTAGGGGAATCCAAGATGGGGTGACTTGTGTGGCTCGGACCAGGTTCTGTTACCCAGAATTCTTTGCAAACCTCAAAATTTGGCTAAAAAAACACATGTTCCTCACATTTCTGTGGCAGAAAGTTCTGAAATCTGAGAGGAGCCACAAATTTCCTTCCACCTAGCGTTCCACCACGTCTCCCGATAAAAATGATACCTCACTTGTGTGGGTAGGCCTAGCGCCTGTGACAGGAAACGCTCCAAAGCGCAACGTGGACACATCCAAATTTTTGAAGGAAAACAGAGGTGTTTTTTGCAAAGTGCCTACCTGTAGATTTTGGCCCCGTAGCTCAGCCGCCACCTAGGGAAACCTACCAAACCTGTGCATTTATGAAAACTAGAGACATAGGGGAATCCAAGATGGGGTGACTTGCGAGGCTCTGACCAGGTTCTGTTACCCAGAATCCTTTGCAAACATCAAAATTTGGCCAAAAAACACTTTTTCCTCTCATTTCGGTGGCAGAAAGTTCTGGAATCTGAGAGGAGCCACACATTTCCTTCCACCCAGCGTTCCCCTAAGTCTCTCGATAAAAATGGTAGCTCACTTGTGTGGGTAGGCCTAGCGCCCACGAAAGGAAATGGCCCAAAACAGAATGTGGACACAACATATTTTTTCACAGAAAACAGAGGTGTTTTTTGCAAAGTGCCTACCTGTGGATTTTGGCCTCTAGCTCAGCCGGCCCCAGGGGGGGCAGAAATGGCCTAAAATAAATTTGCCCACTCCAACCCCCATACCCCCCCCGGAGCGACCCTTGCCTACGGGGTCGCTCCCCCTGCGTGACATTGGCGCCAAAAAACAAATCCCCGGTGCCTAGTGGTTTCTGCCCCCTTGGGGGCAGATTGACCTAAAATCGACCAATCTGCCCCCAAAGGGGGGCAGAAATGGTCTAAATACAATTTGCCCCCCAGGGGAGCGACCTTGCCTGATGGGTCGCTCCCCATCTCTAAAAAAACAAACAAACAAAAAAAAACCCACAAAAAAAAAAATTGCCCTGGCGCCTAGAGGTTTCTGCCCCCCCCGGGGGCAGATCGGCCTAATAGCCTAATAATAGGCTCAGGGGGGACAGAACTGGCCTAAATTAAATTTGCCCCCACCAACCCGCACCCCCCCCCCCCACCCCCCCGGGAGCGACCCTTGCCTACGGGGTCGCTCCCCCTGCGTGACACTGGCGCCAAAAAACAAATCCCCGGTGCCTAGTGGTTTCTGCCCCCTTGGGGGCAGATTGACCTAAAATCGACCAATCTGCCCCCAAGGGGGGCAGAAATGGTCTACATACAATTTACCCCCCAGGGGAGCGACCCTTGCCTGATGGGTCGCTCCCCATCGCTAAAAAAACAAACAAACACCATGAAAAAACCCCAAAAAAAAATTTGCCCTGGCGCCTAGAAGTTTCTGCCGCCCCTGGTGGCAGATTGGCCTAATAATAGGCCGATCTGTGGCCTAAAATAAATTTGCCCCCCTAACCCGCACCCCCCCCCCGGAGCGACCCTTGCCTACGGGGTCGCTCCCCCTGCGTGACATTGGTGCCAAAAAAAGAAATCCCCGGTGCCTAGTGGTTTCTGCCCCCTTGGGGGCAGATTGACCTAAAATCAACCAATCTGCCCCGAAGGGGGGCAGAAATGGTCTAAATACAATTTGCCCCCCAGGGGAGCGACCATTGCCTGATGGGTCGCTCCCCATCTCTAAAAAAAAAAAAACACAAAAAAACACACAAAAAATATTTGCCCTGGCGCCTAGAGATTTCTGCCCCCCCCCCCGGTGGCAGATCGGCCTAATAATAGGCCGATCTGCCCCCAGGGGGGACAGAAATGGCCTAAAATAAATTTGCCCCCCTATCCCCCAACCCCCCCCCAGGGAGCGACCCTTGCCTACGGGGTCGCTCCCCCTGCGTGACATTGGCGCCAAAAAACAAATCCCCGGTGCCTAGTGGTTTCTGCCCCCTTGGGGGCAGATTGACCTAAAATCGACCAATCTGCCCCCAAGGGGGGCAGAAATGGTCTAAATACAATTTGCCCCCCAGGGGAGCGACCCTTGCCTGATGGGTCGCTCCCCATCTGTAAAAAAAACCAAACAAACAAAAAAAAAAACACTAAAAAAAAATTGCCCTGGCGCCTACAGGTTTCTGCCCCCGGGGGGGCAGAAATGGCCTAAAATTAATTTGCCACCCGATCCCCTCCCCCCGGGGAGCGACCCTTGCCTACAGGGTCGCTCCCCCTGGGTGACATTGGCACCAAAAAACAAATCCCCGGTGCCTAGTGGTTTCTGCCCCCTTGGGGGCAGATTGACCTAAAATCGACCAATCGCCCCCGAGGGGGGCAGAAATGGTCTAAATACAATTTGCCCCCCAGGGGAGCGATCCTCGTCCAAGGGGTCACTCCCCATCTGTAAAACAAAAAAAACAAAAAATCCCTGGTGCCAGATCAGCCTAATCAAAATAGGCTGATCTACCCCCCAGGGGGGCAGAAATGGCCTAAAATAATTCCCCCCCCTCGCGCACTGACGTCACAGGGGGGGTTGGGGGGGTCGGGGTGGGAGGGGAAGGGCTTCCACTTCCATCCCTGACTTGGGGGGGTGGGGGGAAACCCCACAGAGGGAGCGCTAGTGCTCCCTCTGGGCTCTGTGCACAGGACGTAATGGTTACGTCCTGGGCACAGCAGCACTGTGCCTCAGGACGTAACCATTACGTCCTGGGCACAGAAGGGGTTAATGTGGCAAAAAAGTCCAGTTATGCATTTACAATACCAATAGCTCCAACTCAAGTAAATTCGAGACCTATTGCATTGCAAATGTGTGCTATTATATGTAAGTCACCCCTAAGGTAGGCCCTGGTTAGCCCCAAGGGCAGGGAGGGAACATTTAAAAAGTTGGACATGTACTTTTAAGATTAACATATCCAGGTAGTAAACAATCCTTAATTTTGTTTTTCACCATTGCAAGGTCTATCTCTCTCATAGGCTAATGTTGGGGTTACCTTGGAAAACCTTCTAAGTGTAATTTCCTATTGGGAAAAGACAGAAAAGTTAAGTTTGGTGGCTCTTGACTCACAATTTAAAAATAAATTATTTGGTAAAGATGGCAGTTTCTTACTTTTACCATTCTGTGCCTTAGCCTGTATCTAAATACACGTCTGTGTTTACGTGACAACTACATTTGTGCATTCTCTCCAGTCACAAACAGGAAGGGCTGGGTGTGAGTGGAGATACATCTGCATACTGATAGTCATTCTGGGCAGGGAGAGGGAGAGGCAGTTCACACTTACATCTAAATAGGCTGTGTCCTGCCTTCAGACAAAGGGCTGATTAACCCCCACCAGTAGTCTGAAGCCAGGACTGGGTTGAAAGGGAACCTTGTGCACTTCAGATAATTCTTTTGAAGTTACCCCTACATCAAATGCAATTTTAGGTACAAGTACTGGGCCTCTGACACCATATACTCAGAACAATTCTGGGCTGAAGACATTCTATCAGGAAAAAGGGCTGCTGTGTTGTCAGGAGGGACTGCCACTTTTCTCTTTGCTCTACTATGTTAGCCTGCTGCCTGCTACTTCTTTCTTGGGAATGAGAGGACTGGATCTAACTTTCTACATCCTGCAATCTCAAGTTTCTCCAAGGGTCTGACTGAGCTTGGCTCTTGTTTCTGAAGTCTGAGAGATATCAAAGGCTTCACGTGCATCTTGCTACAAGCACCTGGGCTTCTCTGCTGTGGGTCCTGCTCTGCCAAATGGTGCCAAATGCAGTCCTAGGCCCTTGGAGGTGAGTGTGGTGCTGCAGCACAAGAACTGTTGCAACAACACCTGTGCGTTACTTGGAACCGAAGCATCCCACTGCAGAAACACTGCTTTGCCGCCACCTGCACCAAAGCCACGGACACCGTTCGCTGCCTGCACAATGCAACAACCCAAACTTACAACACAGCCCGACTTGGCCAATGCAGCACTGCTGCATTGGAAACAGGACTCATCCCTCCTGGGCATCAACACGCAAATGATGTTGCCCAATCTGGAAACAACGCCTCGTCTGCAAGCATGACACATCCCCTCCTCTGGATCAACACATCGTCGCCAAGCATCGGCGCAACAGATACTCTGTCAGAGGGTCTGCGTGACTATTGTACCTGGCTCATGCTCCATTGCGGTCGTACCGAACCTTTGGATTTGCCCTTGTCCAGCATGACCAGATAGCCCCAGACAGATCTAATACTTTCTAAGGACTGCATTTGGATTTAATCTTTAAGAATTCCTAACTTGATTTGTGTATGTTGGATTTTTGTAATTTTGGGTAGTTTGAGTCAGATGAATATTAACCATTTTTCTAAATGGATGTGGAGTCCATTTGTGATGTTTTCACTCTGTTACTGTGTGTGTGCACAAATACTTTACACATTGCCTCTTTAATTTAGCCTGACTGCTCTGTGTCTAGCTACCAGAGGTTGGGCACAGGTAAACTTCTAGTCTGTATCTTACTTGCCCTGACTAGGATTATGGTACCTACTTGGATAGAGTACAAACGTCTGCCAACCAGAGACCCAGGACCGCATGTACGAAGCACTTTTCTAGTCGCAAACAGACCGTTTCACAGACTCAGGAGTAAACCAAAATACAGAGCTACTTCATAATATTAACAAATGATATTCATCAACAACAATCATTAAATATATATCAATGTTACTGAGATCAATGTTAGGGAGAACAACCAATAAAAGGCAACCACAAGTGTGGTACACGTAAGGCTTGCTCTGGAGCGATTGTGGGAGATATATTACTATGGAATCAAAAGGAATATAATCTCCAGGATATGACAAACTGCAGGACAGCCAATTGTGTTTATTTGATTTGCTGTCCTTGTTCTTTGGGCTATGTTGGAGAAACTGGACGAGAAATAAGACTCAGAATACTTGAACATATGTCCAACATACGCAACAATAGGGAGGGAGCTCCCTTGGTCCAACATTGGAGAAATTAAGGACATAAAATAGAAGTAACATGGACTATTCTAGAAAAGATAAAAAAATCAGGAGGAACAGAGGAGAACAAGATTAGGAAAAAACGAGAGGTATACTGGATTTTTACCCTAGATACTTACAACAAAGGTTTGAATGAATGTATCCCTTGGGAGAATGCTATTGGTTAAATCCAATATGCATTTGTGTATTGGAGCACATTCTAGCAGTGTATGCTCTATTATCACGCAAAAGGTGGCTTTTCCTATTAATTGCTAAGTGTCGTCTTTTTGTGATTTGGACATAGCCACCTATCATGGCTGATATCTATCTAGGTATACACAAACTTTTCTCTCCACTAACATTACTTAATAGCAAACTAAATGGAGACATCTCTATTTTTGGCCTCTATCCCCTAAGGGTCTCTCTCAGGGCCTTGTATGGATAAAAATATTTTGGTCATAGTCCATTTATTTTTGTTTTCCTTTGTTTATAGGCAGTCTAAACCCTATCTGGTACAGTCGTATTTTTTATGGCAGACACACTATTTATATATGTTTCAACAATAAGGGTATAGAGAAATCATGAATTATGTTAGTAAGTCCATCTTAAGATGGCGGCCCTCTTTGCCCGTTGTAGTCCTTACGTTGTATGCATACTAGTGTTCAATTCCGTATAGCCTTGTGATTGCATTCACAACATGAAGCATTTCTCACCGCGTTTTTGTGGAATTAACAATGTGAGCGTTCGCCGGCATTTTAGATAAGATGACTGATTTGGGTATAGGCAAGCCGTCTATAAGGTGAGTAACTTCATCTTAATATGGCGGCCTTTCTCGCCCATGGTAGCCCTTGTTTTGATTTAGGTTAGCGTCAAACGACGTGTAGCCATGTGACCGCATCAATAAAATGGAGCGTCTTTGATTGGCGTTTGTGCTACTAACTATGTGAGCGTTCGCCGTTATTCCAGGTAAGAAAACTGATCTGGGCTGGCATTTAATTTCAAATATAGAGACATTGTGCTCTAAGAATCTTTTATTCTTTTCTGCCTTTTCCCCATAAGATTTGTGAAACATACAAGGCGTATGGTGCACTCTCCCCATTGGAGTGAAACACAGACTCGGGCAGAGGAGGCACTTCAATAGCTCGAAGGTGAAATAATTCTAAATACCTATATAGGTCTTAAATAAATGTTATTGGATTTCTTTATTTCGTTTTTTCTAACCGGTATCCTGGAATTCCTTGATAGATAATATTTCTACATCTTTATCTCTTCAATATTGTGAATAGCCGAGAAAGTTACTTTTTCTATTCCCTTCCGAGTAACGGTCATCTCTTTGGAGAGACTTTATATCATCACCTCACTGCAGGTATTTTTATTAGGTGTTCTTTTTTTCTTTTTTCTTTATTCTTCCTTTTCTGTTATCTATTTATTTTTCCTATTATTCTCACTTTTATTTTTCTTTAATTCTTTTTTATTTTTGTTAGTCACCCTTGTTCACCTTTATCTACTACTTCAATCACTTTTGGGTGTTATATCTTTATACCCACAGGCAATAGCCAATATACTAACTCCACGTGGGTTTCTATATATATATTGGTCTTATGTGTTTGGTGTATCAGCACCTCAGCTCATACACTCTAGGTCATGGGCTCTTGGACTCCCTACATTCAAGATTATTATTGATACTATTCATATGGTTATGTATATATCGGTTTGTATTAGATATCATCCATCATTGTGATATACATCTTGAATTCGAAACATTGAGATGCCAGATCACCCGAATTCTGGGTCAAGACCAATATTGGATTAGATCGTTGAGAACTGCCCTGATGAAGGTAGCCTCTATATAAGAGGATTACTGAAACCCACGTAGGCTCTGGGTTCCTTATGTATTATTAATTAGAATTATTGTAATATCAGATTCTAGAATAATTTTTATAAAACATTTTTTCTGTGTCTATATATGCATTTAATAACTGTCAGTTTTAGTTCATGATTTGTTCTTTGTTGTATTTGTTTAGGTTTTTTGCTATGTATATTCAAGCGTAGCTTTCTTCAGTAAGAATGTGGAGTTATTGAGTCTATTTTGTAGTCTTTTTTGTAATATATTAGTCTTTGTATACTTTGCTATTCTACTTAATAAAATCATATATAGTTGATATAACTGATTTTATGATTAATTATTCTACAGACCTATTAGATGAGACTACTGGTGCATCCTAGACTGAAGAGTAATTTAAATGCTCTTGTTCTGATGTACATAAATACTTTTTAAGACATACATAATCAGTAACATTGATATATATTTAATGATTGTTGTTGATGAATATCATTTGTTAATATTATGAATAAGCTCTGTATTTTGGTTTACTCCTGAGTTTGTATTCCCTGGTTGAGCTACTCTATTTATGTCAGCGAATCCCATTTGTTGTTCACTTATCGTTTCGCAGAATCAGCCAGTTTGCGTCTAGAAAAATGCTTTTTGGTATGTTCAAAGCCAAAATCATGAATCAGTAACTTGTTACGAATCAGAATTTTAGATTTGCTGTTCGGTATTAGGCGGGGCGTGTTGAGGTTGTCCCTTCCTAATACAGAATGGGAAAGGTATGTACGAATGTTTTGCAACCAGGATGCGGTCACAAAACATTCGCATTTTACCACCAATAAATAGTTGGTGGTAACCCATTCGCAAATGGGAAGGGGTCCCTAAGGGACTCCTTCCCTTTTGAGAATGGTGGGGAAAATATTTTTTAAGAGGAGGCAGTGGTCTCACAGACCACTGCCTACTGTTAAAAAATAAAACTTAAACATTTCATTTTTTTCTTTTTAAAGTCATGCCATTTTCCTTTAAGGAAAATGGGCTGCGTATAACAAAAAAAAAAAAAAAAATTGTTTCATTCAAGAGCAATCACGGACATGGAGGTCTGCCGAGCCCAGCAGGCCGCCATCCCATTTATGGCTTTGATTCCTAATGGGTCACAAATTGCGATTTACCTTATTAATATTCATTAAGTAGGTCCGATTGTGACCCACTGGAAATCGCAAAAAGAAACTAAAAAAAGATTCATACATTTGAAATTGTTATTTCCTAACTATGATTCACATGAAATCGCAATTAAGAACTCGCAATTTCAAACTTTAGTACATGTGGCCCCCAATTTCTAACAGTATAAATAAATGAAAGTGAGTGTGAGTGGTGGATATTGGGCTATTAGTTGTGTGGCCAGAACAAGTAATAGTTCTTCAATTGTCCTCACAGGACAGAGAGGCGGTGCAGTCTAAGGCCTACTCAAGGAAGGTGGCGAGGGCTCGGAACCACCAATCACTGGCACACAATAACAATACTCAATAAATGACTGCCAGTCAGTGCTTATTCTTTAGAAAAGGTGAAGTACATTTATTACACCCACACTACTAATTGCTATGCTATAATTTACAAATTTACATTGGCAGATGCAACGTATGTAGGAAAGTACCATCTTGCCTGGCATGTTACCCCCATTTTTTCACTGTATATATGTTGTTTTAGTTGTATGTGTCACTGGGACCCTGCCAGCCAGGGCCCCAGTGCTCATAAGTGTGCCTGAATGTGTTACCTGTGTTATGACTAACTGTCTCACTGAGGCTCTGCTATCCAGAACCTCAGTGGTTATGCTCTCTCATTTCTTTCCAAATTGTCACTAACAGGCTAGTGACCAATTTTACCAATTCACATTGGCATACTGGAACACCCTTATAATTCCCTAGTATATGGTACTGAGGTACCCAGGGTATTGGGGTTCCAGGAGATCCCTATGGGCTGCAGCATTTCTTTTGCCACCCATAGGGAGCTCTGACAATTCTTACACAGGCCTGCCCTTGCAGCCTGAGTGAAATAATGCACACATTATTTCACATCCATTTTTCACTGCACTTTAGTAACTTATAAGTCACCTATATGTCTAACCTTTACTTAGTAAAGGTTAGGTGCAAAGTTACTTAGTGTGTGGGCACCCTGGCACTAGCCAAGCTGCCCCCACATCGTTCAGGGCAAATTCCCCGGACTTTGTGAGTGCGGGGACACCATTACACGTGTGCACTGTACATAGGTCACTACCTATGTACAGCTTCACAATAGTAACTCCAAACATGGCCATGTAACATGTCTAAGATCATGGCACTGGGGGGACAATTCCATGATCCCCTGGGTCTCTAGCACAGAACCCGGGTACTGCCAAACTGCCTTTCCGGGGTCTCCACTGCAGCTGCTGCTGCTGCCAACCCCTCAGTCAGGTTTCTGCCCTCCTGGGGCCCAGGCAGCCCTGGCCCAGGAAGGCAGAACAAAGGATTTCCTCTGAGAGACGGTGTTACACCCTCTCCCTTTGGAAATAGGTGTGAAGGCTGGGGAGGAGTAGCCTCCCCCAGCCTCTGGAAATGCTTTGATGGGCACAGATGGTGCCCATCTCTGCATAAGCCAGTCTACACTGGTTCAGGGATCCCCCAGCCCTGCTCTGGTGCGAAACTGGACAAAGGAAAGGGGAGTGACCACTCCCCTGACCAGTACTTCCCAGGGGAGGTGCCCAGAGCTCCTCCAGTGTGTCCCAGACTTCTGCCATCTTGGAAACAGAGGTGTTGGGGGCACACTCGACTTCTCTGAGTGACCAGTGCCAGCAGGTGACGTCAGAGACCCCCTCTGATAGGCTCTTACCTTTCCTGTTAGCCAATCCTCCTTTCTTGGTAGCCAAACCTCCTTTTCTGGCTATTTAGGGTCTCTGCTTTGAGGAATTCTTCAGATAACGAATGCAAGAGCTCACCAGAGTTCCTCTGCATCTCCCTCTTTGACTTATACCAAGGATCGACCGCTGACGAATACATGATTTGTTACAAGCTTTGCAAATGCTCCAAAAGATTGCTGTGGTGAAATGCAGTTCACACCTCAGATTGCAAGATTTTGTATCACTGGGAAATGGATATGCAGACCAAGTTGCAAGGTTTTGCGCATTGAATTGTATATCTTTCAAAGACAAATGGGAATGGTTACCTGAAGAAGAAAAGTGTACGAGTTATGTTATGCTTTAACTGTAATTGACACTTGGCAAGAACTGAAAGCTCTTCTGGAAAATGTTGATAGAGAGGAAAAGAAAACATGGGTTGGATTGAAATGTGTCCAGCGAGAAGATGTTGTCTGGGTGTCAGGGAGGGACAAGTGGTTCTGACAAATAACCTGCTGACTCAACTGGCTACACATTATCACGGACAAGCACATGTTGGGAGGGATGCTATGATTCAAACTTTTAAACAATTTTGGTTCAATCCAAAGTTTAGATAGGTTGCTGAAGCAGTTTGCCACCGTTGCATTATCTGTCAGCAAATGAACGTGGATAAAAGGACTGTGGTCAACATGAGCCACATTGGAAGAGCAGAAGGTCCATTTAGCAGAATGCAGATGGATTTTATTGAGATGCCTCTGTGTGGAGGATTAAGATATGTGCTGGTGATTATTTGCATTTTTAGTCACTGGATTGAAGCTTATCCCACATAAAGAAATGTTAGCCATACAGTAGCGAAGCTATTCATTAAGGAACTGATACCTCGATTTGGTTTTCTGGTCTCTTTAGAATCAGGTAGAGGAAGTCACTTCAACAATGAAGTAATAAAATAGCTATGCTCAGCTTCAATCATTGAACAGAAGTTGCATTGTAGTTACCGCCCTGAAGCATCAGGACTTGTTGAGCAAATGAATGGTACTTTGAAGTCAAGGCTTGCAAAAATGTGTGTGTCCACGAATCTGAAATGGCCAGATGCACTGTCACTAGTTATGATGAGTATGAGAAACACACCGACAGGAAGACTGGGCTCCTGCTGCATTAAATCCTCATGGGCAGAGCAATGAGGTTGCCAGCGGTTTCTGCAAATGCTCTTGTGAACATAACAGATGATATGGTGTTGGACTACTGCAAGGGTCTGGCTGATGTGGTTCTCTCTTTTCCTCATCAGGTGGAGGCCACAACTGTGCAGCCATCCCACGATCAAAACCACAACCTGAGAGCTATTGGGTGACTATGTTGTGATCAGAAAACACTTGAGAAAGATTTGTTTGAAGCCTCAGTGGAAGGGTCCCCAACAAGTAGTAATGGTTACTACTAGTGCTGTGAAGAGTGCAGGAGTTCTGAACTGGATTAATTCCAGCCATACTTGGAAAGTACACTGCCCATTAGACAACGAAGAAGAGTTGTTGAGAGTACCAACAACTTCCAGACAAATTCCAGAAACAGAGAAGGAAGCTGGAGAATCAGAGACAGACCCTGTGCAGATCGATGACAATCCAGACACTCCTGTGAGAGACGAAAAGTAGGACCTACAGGAGAGTGACAGTGAACCAACCTTGACTGAGGTAATAGGAGAGTCTAGTCAGAGGAGTGCTCTCCCAGAAGCAGATGATACTGAAAGACAAACAGAGCAAACTACAGACCCGGTGGAGGGAGTAGAGTTGGATCAAAGTCAAAACGATCTGACTCCTCCAAGTGAAATCGCATGTACATCAAGTCAAAATCCAGCAGAACTTGAAAAAGCTGCAAGTCCAACGTTGAAAAGAGCATTAATCAAGGGTCCACTGACAGCTGATAAGTGGCTGAAATCACAAACCAAGAGAAAGGAATCAGTTACAGTATCAACAATCGAAGAAGAAGTAGACACCACAGGAAAGGAAGATTTGAGTGATGGAGAATTAAATGGAGATCAAAGGCTGAAAAGACAAAGAGTTGCAAATAGAAGATACGCAGGTTCTAAATGGGTGTATGCAATGACTAGTGATTGGCAGAGTAATTTTTTGTCCATTTGTTTTGATCGTGAAATTCCAGGTCAATACTTTGGCACGTGAAGTAGGTCAATAAATGGAACTTTGAGAAAATTCTGTGCAACTGAAAGAAAGAAAGAGACATTGAAAGTGATTGAAAGTAACCTGAAAATACTTTTTGGAATGAACTGATTTTGACATGCTGCTAAGCTGTTTTTTGGCAAAAGTTCTGGAAGACAGACTGAACACTGTAAATAATTAAAAAGAATATTTTTGTTTTGCTGCATAGATCATTTTTATCTTTTTTTTATTCTGCCTGATCCTTTACAGATCATGAGTAAACCTAACGAGCAAGTTCGAAAGAATAGGTGTTGTAAGTGCACAAGCATTGGCTTAGCAATTGTGTGCACAATAGTATGTTTGCTATTGATTGTGAGTCTGATTCATAAAAATGGGCTAATCATACTTCTGTTTTAGAAACTACTACACTTAGAGTTAGATAAGTTTAGAAGGGATGGAAAATATTTACATGTAAACCACAAGGAGAACTTTCTTCTAATGTCCTCTATCGCTTATTGCATGAGACAATGTTTGCAAGAGAGTGTTATGTTTGCACACAAATCCCTTCATCAGTAGAGGAAGGGATAACCTATCATAGCTTAACACTAATGTATGTAATTAGTTGCAGTTTTTTACTAACAAGTTTCTATAACCAAGAATATCTTCAGTATTTCTACTTAAATCATGATGTAGTGTTTTTGTTTGTCCCTATTATTAAATACCTGACGAGAATGGCTAAGAAAAATAATATAGAACTAGTGAGGTTTCCTTGAACCCACATTGACATTTAGTACACCTTACGCTCACAGGAACAACTTCACATGTTTGCTTACACCTATAGAAAAGAGCTTCTTAGATCACACTGATGAAGTAGAAAGGCATTAAAGGAGAAATTAAATAAGGGCTTAGTGACAAGGACATTTAGAAATGACTATGCATTAAGTGAAATCAAAACACAAGGGAAATTAGCGATAGATGCACAACACATAGAGAAGCTTTGTATGTATAGGCCTAAATCTAGAACTGATACATTATTTGTGGTAAAGAGTGAATGCAGATATGTGTTTCTTTTCCAGAGTAAATGGACTTTCATGTTAAATGCACAAGACCCAGCAATTCCAGGGGTTTATCACATCTGTGGACCAAATGCTTATTACTGTCTTCCAACAGGATGGTATGGCACATGTTACTTGGAGATAGTTTTCCCTAAGATTTATCAACTTGAGAACTTGAATGAGACACCTAAACTGAATGAATTTCACCTTGCTAGACTAAAGAGAGAATCTTACTCTGGC
This sequence comes from Pleurodeles waltl, assembly GCF_031143425.1. Lineage (NCBI taxonomy): Eukaryota > Metazoa > Chordata > Amphibia > Caudata > Salamandridae > Pleurodeles > Pleurodeles waltl. The sequence goes on from NC_090439.1 coordinate 1,175,171,733, forward strand.
ATAATTGGAAGTATAGTTGAAGCAATAAATCCTTCAGTGGGAGTTATCCTAAATTCTTTGAAAATTCAAACGTTGTCTACTATTGTGGATAACATGCTGACTAGTTTTTCAGGAGCCATTGTCCTAATGAACACCAAAACGGCTGCGGTAAGATCTATGACTCTTCAGAACCGTCTTGCGTGAGACAACCTTTCAGCGAAGGAGGGCAGAGTTTGTAAAATGCTGAAATCGCAACATTGTTGAACATTTACCACTAACAATAGTAAAGAAATTAGAAACTTTATTAGCAATCTGACTATTATTAACTCTGACTTAAAAGTTTTGGAAGAACCTGGAGTTTGGGAAAAAAGTTGACAAAGGTTTTGCTTCTGTGGAAAATTGGCTGAGCAACCATAAGGAAAGGTATAATTTTAAAAATAATACAGATAATATTGATTATTGTGATTTGTATAATTGGATTATGGAGAATTCGTAAATTGTATAATGTGATTAAAAAGGGGAAGAGGAGGAAAGAAATTAAATTGGGAAATACTTTAGAGAAAATTAGAGAAAGAAAGGAAAGGCAAAGGGCTATAATAAGGCAACATTTTAGGTCAACAAAAATTTGTGTCAAAAGGATGTAAGGTATGATGAAATATTTAGTCATCAGAGGACGAATTGTGAAAGCTGAATTAATTGCTAATAAATTTGTGTTGATTAATGGTTAAGTATTTTACATGAATTATGCTAACAGAAAATAAAATGCATCTTGAAAAATGTGCCCACTTGATTGGCCATCATAGCACGTGTAATAATTAATAATGAATTCACCATTATATGATTAAATAATGTGCACATGCAGAATAAAATGTATTAATGGGTTATACTAATATGTTAATGTTACAGATTGCTTAAATAATGTTGAGCTTTTGATTAATTACGATGTTTGGGCCTAGTCAACAAAGGCTTGTGTTAAGTTTGATGGCCTAATAAATGTTTGCAAATGTCTTGGGAGAGCAGAGAAGTAATATTGTTCACACTGCGCTGACTAAGCGATTTGCAAATGTCTTAAACTTTCTCATGAGAACTGTTTGTGGAGATGTTCTGTACTGGAAATTATTACTGTGTAGAGTTGATGCATGAGACAGAGATGTTCCCATGCTTAGACAATAGCCGCACTGAATGGAGCTAGGATTGCAACAAAACAATTACCTGACGAACCTGATGATGAAAACAGGAGAAGAGGAGCCAGTCATCAATATGTGGAAGACTGGCTAGTTATATTTTAGATTTAGACTTTAGCTTTAATTGGTCCTACTGTAAACGTACGATTTTCTGACCAATGATGGAGTGAGAAGATTCTGTAGGGACTTTAAACGTAGCCTGACTGCTCCTAGGAGCTGGGGCACATTCTATTCCATTATTTACCTCTGTAGTGGTCCCGTTCGAGGACCGGAGTAGTTCCCGATGTTCCTTTTTCCTCATAACCATCCTCATAGAGTAACTGTGTTAATGCAGTTTCTTTAGCTTGATGCTCTAAGAGGTTCAGTTAACTTAGAGCCCAATCGTGGCTGAACCACCCCCTTCATTGACCCGTTGCTGATGCTGACCTGACGATGTCCATCTGACGAAGAGAAATCGCAGCTTGCTGATTCATTGAGGAGAGGTATAATGAAATGCTATTGTCTCTGCTGTAGGTTTTTTGTTCTTTCTTGTAGGTACCAACCGCTGTTTTGATAGAGCCCTAGTTAGATGTTTTCCAAATTAACTTTTGACTTAATTGTTTTGCATGAAGTGCAAACATGCTATTCTAACTGGAAGGTTAGTTAGTTTGCCCAAATGTGTTGTCCAATGTAATTAACAAATAATTGATTTTGCTCACCTGTTGAAATCTAGATGTATGCTATTTCTATTGTTCAGTTATCGATTTTACTAATTTGCACCATAACTCTTGAATACTGAATAATAAATGTTCTAGCTAAATTGAGATTCTTTTGTCATTAAGGTCAGCCAGTGTCATTTTTATACGTATTTGATTTGGTGTTGGAACTAATTCATGTGATATTAGCATTGTTAATATAGGGAAAGAAACATTCTAAACTTTACTAAAAGGTGTGGTTATTCATGGCTACGTGGGTCCTGGGGCGTAGAGATAACGGACTCAAATTCATGAAAATTCAATTGTTGATTATGTAATGTTGTTATTGGTCAGATTATGAGTAAATATTGTGTACATGGTGTAATCACTCTAAGTGCAGTCAAAAGGTCCATCGAACCTCTAACGCATCCCCTTATAAATAAATTAATAAAAGACCAAATAAGGTCAGACGTGCTCACACAGACACTGCCATAGAAGGAGGTGTCATTGGGGATGCAGTGACTGACAGACACTGCCACAGGAGGGGGTGTCATGTGGATTGTAACTGGCAGTCACTGCCATAAGAGGGGATCTAATGGGGGGATATGATGACTGACAAACACTGCCATAGGAGGGGTGTTTCATGGGGTGTCATAACTGACAGACATTCCCATAGGAGGGGGTGTCATGGAGGGGGTGTGATGACTGATTGACACTGCCATGGCAGGGTGTGTTATGGGGGATGCTGTGACTGCCAGACACTGCTGTAGGAGGGAGTGTCATGGGGGATGATGACTGACAGACACTGCCATAGGAGGGGGCATTGTGGGGGGTGGTGGTGGTAATTCAGCAGTGGCAATCCTTGCAATGGTAAACTCTGAGGTAGTAATCACAGTAGCAGTAATCTCAGCAGTGGTAATCCCTGCAGAGATAATCTCAGAATCAGTAATCACAATACTAGTAATCCCTGCAATGATAATCCCTGCAGTGGTACTCTGAGAGGTAGTAACCACAATAGTGGTAGAATCAGTAGTGGTAATCTCAGTGGTAGTAATCTCAGCAGTGGTAATCCTTGCAGTGGTAATCTCTGAGGTAGTAATTCCAGTAGTGGCAACCTCAGCAGTGGTAACCCCTGCAGGGATAATCTCAGAGGTAGTAATCACAGTAGTGGTAATATCAGCAGTGGTTATCTCAGTAAATAATCACAGTAGTGGTAATCTGGGCAGTGGTAATCCCTGCAGTGGTACTCTAAGAGGTAGTAATCACAGTAGTTGTAATTCATCAGTGGTAATCCCTGCAGTGGTAATCTCAGAGGTAGTAATCACAGTAGAGGTAATCTCAGCAGTGGTAATCCCTGCAGGGGTAATCTCAGAGGTTGTAATCATAGCACTGGTTATCTCAGAAGTGGTAATCCCTGCAGTGGTACCCTCAGAGGCAGTAATCACAGTAGTCGTAATTCAGCAGAGGTAATTGTTGTACTGGTAATCTCAGAGGTAGTAAACACAGCAGTGGTAATCCCTGCAGTGGTAATCTCAGAGATAGAAATCACAGTAGTGGCAATCTCAGCAGTGGTAATTTCAATGGTGGTATTCTCAGCAGAGGTAATCTTTGCACTGGGAATCTCAAAGGAAGTAATCACAGTAGTGTTAATCTTGGCAGTGGTAATCCCTGCAGGGGTAATGTCAAAGGTAGTCATTAAAGCAGTGGTAATGACTGTATTAGTAATATTAGCAGTGGAAATCCTTGTAGAGGTAATCTCAGACGTAGAAATCACAGTAGTGGTAATTTCAGTAGTGGTAATCTGTGGAAGTAATCACCTCAGTGGTAATCTCAGCAGTGGTAATCCCTGTAGTTGTAATCTCAGAGGTAGTAATCCCAGTAGTGGTAACCTCAACTGTGGTAATCCCTGCAGTGGTAATCTCAAAGGTAGTAATCACAGTAGAGGTAATATCACTAGTGGTAATCTCAGTGGTAGAAATCACATCAGTGGTAATCTCAGAAGTGGTAATCTCAGAGGAAGTAACCTCAGTAGTGATAATCCCTGGAGTGATAATGTAAACTGTGGTAATCTCAGCAGAGGTAATCCCTGCACTGGTAATCTCGGAGGTAGCAATCACAGTAGTGGCAACATCAGCAGTGGTAGCCCCTGCAGGGGAAATCTCAGACGTAGTAATCATAGTAGTGGTAATATCAGCAGTGGTAATCTCATAGTTAGTAATCACAGTAGTGGTAACCTCAGTCGTGGTAATCCATGCACTGGTACTCTCAGAATTGGTAATAATCACATCAGTGGTAATCTCAGCAGTGGTAATGTCAGAGGTAGTAATCTCAGTAGTGATAAACCCTGCAGTGATAATGACAATTGTGGTAATCTCAGCAGAGGTAATCCCTGCAATGTTAAACCCAGAGGTAGTAATCACAGTGGTGGGAACCTCAGCAATGGTAACCCATGCAGGGGTAATCTCAGATTTAGTAATCATAGTAGTGGTAATATCAGCAGTGGTAATCTCAGAGTTAGTAATTACACTAGTGGTAACCTCACTAGTGGTAATCCCTGCAGTGGTAATCCCAATAGGAAGTAATCACAGTAGAGGTAATCTCAGCAGTGGTAATAATCACATCAGTGGTAATCTCAGAGGTAGTAATCCCAGTAGTGGTAGTATCAGTGGTGGTAATCTAAGTGGTAGTAATGACATCAGTGGTAATCCCCGCAGTCACAATCCCTGCAGTGGTAATCTGAGGTAGTAATCACAGTACAGGTAATCTCAGCAGTGGTAATCCCTGCAGTGGTAATCTCAATAGTAGTAATCACAGCAGTGTTAATCTCAGCCGTGGTGATCCCTTTAGTGGTATTCTCAGAGGTAGTAATCACAGTAGTAGTAATCTTAACAGTGGTAATCCTCCCAATGATAGTCTCTAAGGTAGTAATCACAGTAGTGCTAATTCAGCAGCGGTAATCCCTGCAGGGGTAATCAGAGATAGTGATCACAGCAGTGCTGATCTCAGCAGTGGAAATCTCTGCAGTGGTACTCTCAAAGGTAGTAATCACAATAGTGATAATCTCAGCTGTGGTAACCCCTGTTGTGCTAATCTCAGAGGCAGTAATCCCAGTAGTGGTAATAGCAATAGTGGTAGTAATCACATCAGTGGTAATCCCTGCAGTGGTAATCTCAGAGGTATTAATCACAGTAGTGGTAATATCAGCAGTGGTAATCTTAGTGATAGTAATCACATCAGTGGTAATCCCTGCAGTGGTAATCCCATAGTCAGTAATCCCAGTAGTGGTAATATCAGTAGTGGTAATCTCAGCAGTGGTAATCCATGCATTAGTACTCTGAGAGGTAGTAATCACAATGGTGGTAGTTCAGCAGTGGTAATCCCTCCAGTGGTAATCTCAGGCAGTAATCACAGTAGTGGTAATATCAGCAGTTTTAATCTCAGTGGTAGTAATCCCGTCAGTGGTAACCCCTGCAGTGGCAATCCCTGCAGTGGTAATCTCAGAGGTAGAAACGACAATAGTGTTAATCTCAGCAGTGGTATTACCTGCTGGGGTAATTTTAGAGGTAGTAATCACAGCAATGATAAACTCAGCAGTGGTAATCCCTGCAGTTGTACTTTCAGAGGTAGTAATCACAAGAGTGGTAATGCAGCAGTGGTAATCCCTGCAGTGGTAACCTCAAAGATAGTAATCACAGTAGTGGTAATATCAATAGTGGTAATCTCAGTGGTAGAAATCACATCAGTGGTTATCCCTGCAGTGGTAATACCTGAAGTAGTACTCTTAGAGGTAGTAATGACAGTATTGTATTGTATTGTATTGTAATCGTATTTATATAGCGCTTACTACCCCTGACGAGGCGTCGAAGCGCTTTTCGATGAGTAGCACGCTACTCCGGAATCCAACAAGAATTAGTGATGGATTAGTATCATTTAATAATGAGTAGAGTTTTAGTATTATTATGAGTTAATTTGAGCCGCGGATATGAGAGTTTGTTAGTTAGATTGACTGGAGTAATGGAGGGGTGGAGGAGGAAAGAAATCCAGAAGTGTTAATTGGGAGTATATCCTTCATTTACTCAGCCCAAAGGTTTGGGATGAGTAAAAGGGGATGGAGGAGGGAAGAGTATGTGGAAGGGTTAGGGAGAGCATAGTAGCAGGGTGAGATGAATGCAGGAGAATTTAGTAGGGTTGTGTGGGAGGTCACAGAGGTAGAGTGAGGTTTGGTGAGTTAGATGTGGAGGTGGAGGGAAGAGCTTAGGCAGAGATATCTAGGAGATGAAAGTGGTCGAAGGGATTTGGGATGAGTCAGAGTGAGAATGGAGGATAGTTTGATAGAGACATGACATAAGAGTGATGAGTAGATAAGTGTGATAAGACGAGAGCAGGAATTCATAGATATCTAGTATAACAACCCAAAACCAGGAGCCATGCAATGATCCACGAACATGGCAAGCACAGAAACAACATATACACATACATACACATATATATATATACACACACACACACACACACGAATACACACACATATGCACATACAATACATAATTAGAATCATGGGTAAAAAATACTTAGTCAGACAGGTTTCAAAGTGTTTGTGTATTTTATTGTTATGACCGTAGCAATACATATTTTCCAAAGAAACTATAAATAGAAATATACATATAATCAGAAAAAAAATATTTATCCACATAGGCATATGCAGTTCATAGTTGTTTGAAAAAGGTGGTTATGAAGGAAAGAGCCAACTCTTGAGTAGTTTTCTGAAAACAAGAAAGTTATCTGTGGCTCTTATAGTTGGGGGTAATGAATTCCATAGTTTGGCTGCTTGGACGGAGAAGGATGTACCACCTACAGTCTTTTTCTTGTATGGTGGTGTTCTAAGGCGGGGTGCCAGTCTTGAGCGGAGGGTTCTTTGTTGGATGTATTTGGTTATTTTGTTTGTGATAAAAAGTGGTCCTGTTCCATGTATAGCTTTGTGGGTGATACAAAGCAGCTTGAAAGTGCATCTTCTGGCAACGGGTAACCAGTGTAGTGCTCTCAAGGCAGGGGAGATGTGGGCTTGCGGCTTTATATGTAGTAGTAGCCTGGCTGCGGAATTTTGGATACGTTGTAGTTTTTTCATAACAGATAGAGATGATCCATGGTAGAGGCTATTGGTATAATCCAGTTTGGATAGTACAAGCGAGATAGTAGCTTGCACCTTGTGTGGAAATCCGAGGTGGGGGAAGATGCGTCGTAAAGTCTTTAAGGTGATGAAGCTTGTGCGTGCTAATTTGTCCACTTGGACATTCATAGTTAGCTTGGAATCCATGGTGATTCCTAGGTTTTTAACTTCCTTGGATAATTGAGGAGGTGGTCCGAGATCGTCAGGCCAGACGCACAGAGAGTCATCATTTTTCCAGTCACCACATATGAGTATTTCTGTTTTGGAGGTATTTATTTTGAGATGGCTCCAGGTCATCCACTGATCAACGGCTCTGAGGCAACTGAAGATTTGTGAGTTTTCAATGTTTTTGGGGTCTTCTAAATGAAGTAGTATTTGTGTGTCATCTGCATAGTTGTAGCATGTGAGATGGAAATCATTGATCAGTTCTGGTAAAGATATCATGTAGATGTTGAAAAGCAAAGGTGAGATGATTGACCCTTGGGGGACCCCTGCTTTTGTGAGGTAGGGTTCGGACGAGAAGGGGGGCGAGTGGATGATATTCGCTCTTTTTTGGAGATAGGAAGTAATCCAGTCGAGAGCAATCCCTTGTATGCCGGCTTCGTGGAGTCTTTGAGTTAGGGTGTCATGGTCAACCGTATCAAAGGCAGCTGAGAGGTCCAAGAGAAGTAGTGCAGCAACTCCATTTTGGTCGACTGTGTTTTTAAGATCGTCCCAGACTGCCATGAGTGCTGATTCAGTGCCTCTTCTTGGGCAGAATCCAGTTTGGAAGTCTGAAAGTATAGAATTGTCTTCAATGAATTGTGACATCTGGCTGAATGCTGCTCTTTCTATCAACTTGCCCAGGAAAGGTCCATTTGTGATTGGTCTGTAGTTGTTGGGGTCTTGCGGGTCTAGGTTTGTTTTCTTTAATAAAGGTCATATGTATGCCTTTTTCAGGTCTACAAGAAAAGTTCCTGAAGTTAAAGAGTTGTTGATGATTCTCCTTACAGGTGTGGCAGCAGAAGTAGATAGAAGAATGTTCTTGAAGATTTGTGGTGGGCAAGGGTCAGAAGGGCAACCAGAAGGTCTGCTTGAGTTGACCAAATCCATAAATTCATCCTGGGATATTTGTTTGAAGGACTGTAGATGGTTTATTCTTAAAGGGTATTTTAGGAAAGGGGTTGGTGCTGATGGTTTTCTTCTGTTTTAAATAGGAGTCCAATGTGTCTGCCTTGGTTGTGTAGTGAGTTGCCAATTTGTTTGTGAAATCTTGAGTGGTGGGATGACTTCCTTCCATGCATGTAGGTTTTCGAAATTCATTGAGAATTTTATAAAAATCCTTGGTTGTAGATTGAGCATTTTGAATTCTGTCGGAGTAGTATCTTTTTTTAGCTTTTTGATTGATGATTTGTATATCCTGTTAAGTTTGTGTAGCTGCAGTTTGTCTTGACTGTTGTTTGTTTTGAGCCAGGTCCGCTGCAACTTTCTGATTTGTTGCTTTATCTTTTTAAGTTCTGTGTTCCTCCAAGGTGTTGGTTTTCTTTTGTCATGTTTAGTTTTTCTGAGTGGTATTAGGACATCAAAAGCTTCCTGTAGCCACTCATAAAGTTTTGGTACAGAATTGATTGTATCTAGATCTGTGTTTGCTGTTAGTTGTGTTTCTAAGTGATCCAAATTGAGTTTGCTCCATGGTCGATAGGTGTATGTATGTAAGTAGTTGTGGGGTGTGTTGATTTGTGGAGTTGTCTGTCGGAAAGTTATCAGATGGTGGTCTGACCAGGTGGTTGGTGTGATTCTATGAATAGTAACGAGTTCAGGCTTAGCAAAAATGACATCTAGGATGTGACCAGCGATGTGTGTGGGATTGTGTACAATCTGATGTAGGTTCAATGCGAGTAGGCCAGTGGTGATAGCTTTTGGATGGGGCATATTGGGTTTGTCAAACCAAATGTTTAGATCCCCAAGAATGCATAGGTTGGAGTATAGTGTAATAAGGTTTGAGACTGTGTCTAGAAAAGCATCTGGGAATGTGGAGTTGTTAGGTGGAGGTCTGTAAAGGAGGAGAAAGTTACAGGAGGAAGTTGGAGTAGGGTGGCATCTGGTAAGGAGGGCTTCACAACCTTGTATGGAGATGTCTGTTTCACAGAGGTTTATTGCGTGTTTGAATATAATAGCTAGTCCACCTCCTCTCTTGCCTATACGGTTTTGTGTGATGGTTTGATAGCCCGGAGGAAGGGCTCCGTGCAACAGTGGTGCCATGTCAACTCCCAACCAGGATTCCGTAATGAATAGTAAGTCAGGTTGTGTGTCTGTGAGCAGGTCGTAGATGTGGTGCTTGTTTTTTGAGAGTGATCGAGCATTTATGAGCTGGCAGTTTAGATAAGGTGTGTTAGTGGTAGTGTGGTTTTGTTTAGTAGAAGGGTAAGTGGTATAATGTGAGCTTGAAGCAGGAGTGTTGCTAGTTGTGATAACTGTTTGAGGGTCACAATAGTCTTGCTTTTCAACATAGTGTTCCTCTTCCAGCAGGTTAAGGAGGTATTTTGTTGGGTCTGTGTGTGTGGGTGGTGGACTTGGTGGCTGAGAGAGCCATGAGGAGTGTAGTGTTTTTTGTAGGGTAGTTTTATTATGTAGTTGTAATCTCAGCAGTGGTAATCCCTGCAGTGGTACTCTCATAGGTAGTAATCACAATACTGGTAACCTCAGCAGTGGTACTCCCTGCAGTGGTAATCTCAGAAATAGTAAGCACAGTAGTGGTGATCTCAGCAGTGGTAATTGCTGCAGTGGTACTCTCAGATGTAGTAATCACAGTAGTGGTAGCTTCAGCAGTGGTAATCGCAGTGGTAGTATTCACATTAGTGGTCATCTCAGAAGTGGTAATCCCTGCAGTGGTAATCTCAGAGATAGTAATCCCAGTAGTGGTAATCTCAGCAGAGTTAATCCCTGCACTGGTGATCTCGGCGGTTGTAATCACAGTAGTGGGAACCTCAGCAGTGGTAACCCCTGCAGGAGTAATCTGAGGTAGTAAAGTGAAGTGAAGTAGCGTATAGTGGAGTGGTGTAGAGTGACATTGTATGGAGTGGTGTAGAGTAGACTGAAGTGACAGAGTGGTGTGGAGCAGAGTGGAATGAAGTGGCGTATAGTAGAGTGGTGTAGACTAGTTGGAGTGGAGTGACAGAGGTGTGGAGTGGGGTACAGTGGAGTAGCATATAGTAGAGTGGTGTAGACTAGTGTGGAGTGAAGTGCTGTGGCGGATAGAGGAGTGGTGTAAAGTGCCATTGTATGGAGTATTGTGGAGTTGAATGACATAGAGTGGTGTGTAGTAGAGTGAAGTGAAGTGGCCTATAGTGGAGTGGTGTAGAGTGCCATTGTATGGAGTGATGTAGAGTTGAGTGGAGTGAAGTGGGGTATAGTAGAGTGGTGTTGACTAGAGTGGAGTGAAGTGAAGAGGGGTATAGTGGAGTGGAGTTGAGTGGAGTAAAGTGGGTTATAGTTGAGTGGTGTCGACTAGAGTGAAGTGAAGTGAAGAGGGGAATAGTGGAGTGGTTTACAGTGCCACTGTATGGAGTGGCAAAGATTTGAGTGTAGTGACAGAGTGGTGGAGTACAGTGAAGTGAAGTGGGATATAGTGCAGTGGTGTAGACTCTTGTGGAGTGGAGTAGGGTGGAGTGAAGTGGCGTGGTGTAGACTCTTGTAGAGTTGAATGACACAGAGTGGCATAGACAAGTGTGGAGTGGAGTGAAGTGGTGTGGGGTGAAGTGAAGTTGCGTAGACTAATGTGAAGTGACACGGCGTGGTGTAGACTAGTGTGGAGTGGTGTAGACTAGTGTGCAGTGGTGTTTACTAGTGTGGAGTGGAGAGAAGTGAAGTGGCGTAGGCTAGTGTGGAGTGACACGGCGTGGTGTATTAGTGGAGGTGTAAAGTAGTGCAGTTGTTGGTGTGTAGACTAGTGTGCAGTGACACGGCGTGGTGTATTAGTGAAGGTGTAAAGTAGTGCAGTTTGTATAAGTAACTGAAGAACCAGTAGAGATGGCAGATAGGGGGAAAGCATCGGTAAATAAGAAGCTGTTGTACCTGTGTTATTAGTAGGGAAGAGCATAGCACGTCCTGGAATAATATTGAAACACATAACATAAAAAACAATAATGCGTTACAAAAGGCAAGTCAGAGCAAAGACGAGGAGGAGTGTACAATGTGTACTAGCATTGCCTAAACTGAGAGGTCCGACACACGTTTTCAATTACAAGTCCGATCTCTTGGCTTTGGCAATGCTTATTTAAAACAAGCAAGAACTATTGGCTTCTCCACTGTTTGTTTTTACGTGGCTTCCACCTCCTCCCGAAAGACCCCCACAGGCCCCAGCACTGAAGGTTTGAAACCGATGCTCCGCCTTTCACCACCGCGCTCTCCGGGTGTCTTTCCACCTTCTTACCTGTAGGGGTCAGGCGCTTCCTCCTCCGGCTCTTCTCTCCGGGTGATGTCTGTGTGGACCCGTCGGGTCCTGCCCTCGGTATCAGGCTCTGCTGCTCTGTCCCAGACCCCCCCTTCATCGCCTCTCTCCTGCCAGGGCCCCCCTCCAGCATCTCACCTTCTGACTCCACATCTCCCCCTCTCTGTGTGTCTTGGTGAAGCCCCCCTGAGTCCCTCCTCTCCCTCCTGTCTCCCTCCCACCACTGACCCTCTGTCCCAGACCCTCCCTTCAGCGCCTCTCTCCTGCCAGGGCTCCCCAGCCCCTCCAGCATCTCACTACCTGACTCCGCATCTCCCCTTCTCTGTGTGTCTTGGTGAAGTCCCCCTGAGTCCCTCCTCTCCCCCCTGTCTCTCTCCCCCCTCTGACCCTCTGTCCCAGACCCCTCCTTCGGCGCCTCTCTCCTGCCAGGGCTCTCCCTCCCCTCCAGCACCTCACCTCCTGACTCCGCATCTTCTCCTCTCTCTGGGTCTTGGTGAAGCCCCCCTGAGTCCCTCCTCTCCCACCTGTCTCTCTGAACTGACAGGAGCCCCCCGCCCATCTGACCCTCTCTCCCAGACCCATCTAGGGGGGCGTCGGAGATTACAGAATATGTACCGGAGCGGCTGCTCCCACCTTCGGAGTACCCCGAGTCTGTGCTGTCACACGGCTCCTCTCTTATGACTCTGTCCTCTCCGTAGAGGGGGGACCCTGTCTCCCGGTCAGTATCACACACGGGATGGATGAACCCACCCCCCTGATCCTGCGGCTTCTCTCCGACAGTCCTGGGGTCTGGGGGGGCCCTCTCCAGGTCTGGCTCTCTCACGCGCCCCATCACAGCGCCCTCCGGACACCCCGGACCCTCCATCCTCAGCCCAGAGTCTCTGGTACAAGTGCAGCTGCTGATCTCTGTCCCCAGCGGAGGTGAGAGCACGAGAAGCAGTAAACTACACCCGCCCCCTCAGGTAGGAGGAGGCGCTCACCTGCACCCGTCATCACCGGAGTTGTACCTCTCCCGGAGGTGTGTGCACGAGAACCAGTAAACGACACCCCCCAGGTATGTGTAAGGAGCTCACCTGCACCCGTCATCACCGGACTTGCACACTCATCCGGGAGAGGTACATGATAATCAGTAAACTACTCCCCCGTCCGCTCCACTCAGATATGCAAAGTTTCCTTGTCGACGGGTCTAAGTGCAGAGCGATTACCACCCAGTCACCTTGATGATAATGCAAGCTTCCTGGATTGAAAGGGCCAGTCTGCTGCCAGTTGCAATAATCCTGGACTCCAGGGCCCCTACTGTGGAGGGGCCTACCTACCCCAGAAACATTGCAGACGAGTACAAACTTCTCTTACTCAAGGGGCTCAGCTGTTCACCTTCCCCCAGAAATTCTACCCATGATTCTAAGTTTCCCATACTGAAGGGACTTACACTTTCAGACTCATGTTCCGGCTGCAGAGGGGTTCGCAGACCCTGGAAACTCCATCAAGTTCTGCAAGTTTCCCGACTCAAGGGGCCAAATGTGAGTGCAAGGCCTCGCCTGCCCCGGAAACTTCACCCCTGGGTACAAGCTCTCAAGACTTCCCATCCCTGCCCCTGAAGGGCTTGCTTTCAAGACTTCCCATCCCTGCTCCTGAAGGGCTTGCTCTCAAGACTTCCCATCCCTGCTCCTGAAGGGCTTGCCAGCCCCTGGACTCAATGGGGTCAGTGCTGGACGGGCTTGCCTGCACTCAGGAGGTCCCCACACAGATGCCACCTTCCTGGACTCGGGTGTGGAGTGGCTCACCTGTATCGACACATGTACGGATAGGTGCAATATTCCTACTCACAAGTGACACCTGCAGAGGGATTGGGAGTGCCCATCTCCCGATGCTATGCACACAGCTGCAAGCTTCCCTGTCTCAATCTGCCAGTTTGGGATGCTTTGCCCCTACTTGAAACTCTGCGGCTGGGTTCAAGCTTCTTAGATGGAAGTGGTGCCTTGGTGGAGGGGCTCACACTCCACTGAAAAATCTGTTAATGGGTTGTGAGAAAGTAGCCTCTTTCTAGCCTTGTTACCCCCACTTTTGGCCTGTTTGTGAGTATATGTCAGGGTGTTTTTACTGTCTCACTGGGATCCTGCTAGCCAGGACCCCAGTGCTCAAAGTTTCTGGCCTAAATGTGTTCCCTGTGTGGTGCCTAACTGTATCACTGAGGCTCTACTTCCAAATTAGTCACTATTTAGTGACTTCATTTACAATTGGCACACTGGACCCTCCCTTCTTATAAGTCCCTAGTATATCGTACATAGGTACCTAGGCATTGGGGTTCCAGGGGATCCATATGGGCTGCAGCATTTCTTTTGCCACCCATAGGGAGCTCAGACAAACCCTTTCACAGGACTGGCTCTGCAGTCTTTTATTTCACAGCCATTTTTACTGCACTTAAGTAACTTATGCCACTTATATGTCTAACCTGCATTTACTGAATGTTAGATGCAAAGTTACTAAGTGTGAGGGCACCCTTGCACTAACAAAGGTGCCCCCATGCTGTCCAGGGCCAAATCCCTGGACTTCATGAGTGCGTGGAGATCATTACACATGTGCTCTACATATAGGTCAATACCTATATGTAGCTTTACAATGCTAAGTTCAAATATGACCATGTAACACGTCTAAGATCATGTAATTGTCCCCCATTCCAAATCTGGTATTCGGGGGCCAATCCCATGCGTCCTGCGGGTTTCAACCCTGGACCCCTAGTACTGCTAAACCAGCTCTCTGAGGCTTGCACTCCAGCTACAGCTGCTGCCACCTCACAGACAGGGTTCTGCCCTCCTGAGGTCTGAGCAGCTTAGTCCCAAGAAGGCAGAACAAAGCATTTCCTCTGTGAGCAGGGTGTTACACCCTCTCCCTTTGGAAATAGGTGTTACACGCTGGGAAGGGGTAGCCTCCCAGAGCCTCCTGAAATGCTTTGATGAGCACAGATGATGCCCTCCTTGCATAAACCAGTCTACACCAGTTCAGGAACCCCCAGTCCTTACACTGGCGCAAAACTAGACAAGGGAAAGGGGAGTGACCACTCCCCTGTCCATCTCCACCCCAGGGGAGGTGCCCAGAGCTCCTCCAGTGTGTCCCTGGTGTTAGCCATCTTGTTTTCCAAGGTGTGGGGACACTCTGGAGGCCTCTGAGTGGCCAGTGCCATGAGGTGACATTAGAGACCCCTCCTGATAGCTCCTTACCTGGTTAGGTATCCAATCCCCCCTCTCAGGGCTATTTCGGATCTCTACTGTGGGTTCCTCTTCAGATTTAGCTTGCAAGTTTCCGCCAAGAATCCTCTGCAACTCCTGCTTCATCCTCTGACCATTGGATCAACCGCAGACTGCTCCAGGAACTGCTGTAATTGCAACAAAGTATCTAGAAAGGCTACTGTCACTCTGCAACCTCAGCTCCAGCCAGCAACTGCAACAGTTTCCAAGGTGTGCACCATCTGGGAACTCCCTGTCTTCACCCTGCACCAGAAGGACCAAAGAAATCTCCTGTGGAGTGACGGAGGCACTTCCCTGCTCCAGCATGCACCTTCTAAGATGACAACCTGTTCTCTGGGACTCCTCTCCTGGTGAAGAGTGTGCTCCCTGGAACACAGGTGGTGGACCCCTTCGACACAGATTGTCCTAAGGTCGAGCTGTCCAAATTTGGAGGAGGTAAGAGCTTGCCTTCCCCATTTGCGACAGTATCCCTGTGCACTGCGTCATCTTCACCTCCTGAGGCCTCTGTGCACTATTGCAAGAATCTTTCGTCCACAGCTTGGCCCAGCACTCTCTCCTGTGACGCACAACTCACTGAATTGTTCTCCGGCGGTGTGGGACCTTCTTTTGTAGTGCTGCAGCAACCGCAATCTGCACCTTCTTTGTCCCCATATCCTGGGACCTCCGTGGGTGCTGCCTGGTTATCTGTGGGTTCCCTCCAGTGTTCGGAGCCCCCTCTGCCTCCTCGGTCTGAGCTGATGCCCCAGGTCCCTCCTGGGTCTAGGCAGTGCCATTTTGACGCAATCCGCGTCATTGCTTGAACTAAGGCTTGTTGGACGAATCGAGCGCTGCATCTCACCTGCATCCAACATCTTCATGTGGGACATCCTTTGCATAGTGCAGAACCCGCAGCCATCTTCTTTGGTGCTCTTCTGCAGACTTCTTCCAACTGGACTTGCACCATCTTCTAGGTTGGCAGGGGCTCCTGTCCTTCCTGGAATCTCCTTTGACTTCTGGACTTGGTCTCCTCTCTTCACAGGCCTTCAGGTCCAGGAATCCACCATTTGTTGCTTGCATTCTTCCTTGGTTCTTCCAATAACTCTAATCACGACTTGTAGTGTGTCCCGAGGAAACTTGCAGTACTTTACTCCTACTTTCCTGGGCTCTGGGGTGAGGTATTTTACTCACATTTGTAGTTTTCTTACACTCCCAGCAACCCTCTGCACACTACACTTGCCTAGGGGGGAATTGGTGATTCGCATTCCACTTTCTTAGTATATGGTTTGTGTTGCCTCTAGGCCTATTTCTTCCTATTGCATTCTATGGTATTTTCTATTGTTTGCACTATCCGGTGACTATTTACTTACCTGCTTTTGGTCTCTAGTGTATATATTGTGTATAATACTTACCTCCAGAAAGAGTATTGCCTCTAAGATATTTTTGGCCTTGTGTCACTAAAATTAAGTACCTTTATTTTTGGTAACACTGAGTATTGTCTTTTATTGTGTATAAGTACTGTGTAACTATAGTGGTATTGCAGGAGCTTTGCATGTCTCCATGTTCAGCCTAAGCTGCTCTGCTATAGCTACCTCTATCAGCCTAAGCTGCTAGAACACCTCTACATTTCACTAATATGGGATAACTGCACCTGGTATAAGGTGTAAGTACCTAAGGTACCCACTACAAACCAGGCCAGCCTCCTACATGGGTGCAAGCTTCCCAGAGATGCAGAGCGTCTCGCCCACCTCCAGAAACTACACCAGCAGGTGCAAACTTTCTGTACTCAAATGGCTCAACTTCACAGGAGCTGGTGGTACCAGCCCCTGAGATCTCTCCTGGACTCAACAGGACCTGCGGTGGAGGGCTAGCCTACCCTCAGAAATGCCACACACAGATGTCATTAACCCTATAATAAATAAGTTACTTAACATTTCATTAGAATCAGCTTCTGTTCCATCTATTTAGAAACAAACAACGGTAACGCCTGTGAGATTTCACTTAGCTGGGCTGGCGCAAACTGCAGCAGGACTTTTAATGATGCAATGACACTGTAAGTAATAAGATTCTTCCTTTATTTCTGGTAGCCCAATTCTATTCTATGTATGGCCATATGTGGGAGCCTACTCATCGTCCATCAGTTAAGAAGTCATGCCCACCACCCCCATGTCAGGGCCCCCATGGCACTTAAGAAAAAAAAATACTTACCTGCACCTACCTATACTTACCTGGGATGGGGTCTTGCATCCTCCACTGTCCCTCTGGTGGGAGTGGGAGTGACCCTGGGGCATGAAGAGGGCACCTGTGGGCTTATTCCATGGCGTTCCACCATGGACATAGGCCCACAGGTCCTCTAACGCCTGCCCTGACCCAGGTGTTAAATAATGGTGCAAAGCAAGCTTTGCACCATTATTTGACCCCTCCTCACCTGTGCGTGATTTTAGCACGGGGTGATAAATATGGTGCTAAGGCCATAGAGTCATTATTTGCACGGGATCCCCTACTTTGCATCCCATTGATGCAAAGTAGGTTTCCATGTCCAAAAAATGACTAACTCCATAACTTTGGCGCTAGATGGGTCTAGTGCAAAAGTATAAATATGGAGTTAGTTTTGCACCGAATTTGCGTAAAAAAATGACACAAATTCGGCACAAAACAAGAATAAATATGCTGCATGGTGCCCGGCTGGTGCTCAGAAATGGTGCAAGCTGGTGCTAAGCTTTTTGATGCAAAACGGCATTAGTGCAGTTTTGCACCTAAAAGTATAAATCAGGGCCTTAGTGCTGGCACTTGCATGACGCAAAGTGCAGTAAACCCTTGCTCAGATTTTCAAATATGTGCAAACCAGTACTTGCAGGAAATTTCCTAGGTAGCGTGACACAGAAATGACTATGTGTTTGTCTGCTCCAAAGTAAAATTAATGTATGCTTTGTGGTTATGTCAGGGCATTACCCATGCAAAAAGCTCACAAAGCCTGCACTGCAAGTATTTTCAAAAGTCACACAAAGTGACATGAAGCAGCGCAAAAAAGGTTAGCGTGGAAAAAGTAGAGCAGGTTCAAAACAGGGGAAAAAAGTGGAGCTAATCCTAGGGGCATCCACCAGCAGAAGCAACACATATAACTGCAGTCTGTGGCAACCATGGAGATTATTATTGTAAAACACCATCAGCGGATAGTTGCCTTGGCTAAAAAAAGAACACAGAGTAAGGAAGGTCTACAAGCAGAGAATATCACTCATCCACGTGAGTGAAGAAGAGGTCATCAAAAAATGTAGGCTCATCAGGGACATGATATTCACTCTGTTACATCAAATAGGACCATCCATTGAGCACAAACTGGAAGAGCCCATGCCATACCACCTCATGTGAAGGTACTGCAGGTCTACATCTCCTGGCAAATGGCTCCCTTCACAGTACGTGCTACGTTGGTTGCCGTGTCTCAGGGCGCTCTCTCCTCATTTCTACCACAAGTGTTGGAAGGTATAATGAAACTAACACCAAACACCTAAGATTTCTTAAACTGGGACAGATAAAGCAAGGATTTTACCAAATTGCCCAATTTCCCCATGTACTTGGTGCACTTGACTGCACACGTGTGAACTTGCTTCCACCAGCAGAAACAGCCCTTCTATTTAGGAATAGAAAGCGTACATATTCCATTATTGTACATGCTATATGTGATGACAAGTACTGCTTCACCAGTGTTGATGCTAAATATCCAGGGAGCGCCCATGATTCATACATATTTCTTCATAGTACCATAAACCAACATTTTGAAAGTGGAATGTAGGGAGAGGGATTATTGATTGGTAAGAATATGTTAGTAGGCCTAACTAAAAGGGTACATGTGTGAAAAAATGAACAATATGTAGTTTTCATCATGTTACAGTTGTAATGTGTTTTCCAGATTTTGTAGAAGACATAGGATATGCTCTCAGACCGTGGTTGCTGAATGCATTTTCTAATTCAAAAATGCATATAATGCTGCTCATCGTATGACACATAGCATAATTGAGAGCTGTTAGACCTGTCAGGTCTTGGCGTGGTTTCTCCTGTAGCTTTTGTTTCTGACCTCCTGTTATGATCCTGTGCTGAACTTTGTTTTTGCTGGTTTTAGGACTCTGGACACTTTACCACCACTGCCCAGTGCTAACGTGCAAGTGCTCTCTGTCTAAATTGTATTTTTGATTGGTTTATCAATAATTGGCATATTAAATTTACTAGTAAGACCCTAGCAAAATGGCCTAGAGGTGCCCAGGGCCTGTAAATCAAATGCTACTAGTGGGCCTGTAGCACTGATTATTCCACCCCCATGAGTAACCCTGTAACCATGTCTCAGACCTGCCTCTACAGTGTCTGTGTGTGCAGTTGTACACAGCCAGTTCAACCTGGCAACTGTGCCCACTTGCCAGGCCCAAACCTTCCCCATTACTACATGTAAGTCACCTACAAGTTAGGACCAAGGCAGCCCCATGGACAGGGTGCGGTGTATTTAAAAGGTAAGACATGTACCAGTGTGTTTTACATGTCCTGATAGTGAAATACTGCCAAATTCAGTTTCTACTACTGTAAGGCCTATCTCTACCACAGGGTAACATGGGGTTGCCTTGAAATATCTTTTGAGTGCAGCTTCCCATTAGGAGCAGATAGAGATATGGGGTCTCTGAGCACACAATTTAAAAAAACATATTTTGGTGTAGTTAATTTTTAGATTGTAAGTTTGAAAATGCCACATTTAGACAGTGGGAATTTTCTTGCTTAACCATTCTGTGCCTCTACCTGGCTGCTGAATAAACGTCTGGGTCAGACTAACAGTTGGGCTGTTTGTGAATTAACTCTAGACAGTCATGCAAAGAGAACTGCGGTGTGCCCTGCATACCCTGATGGCTCTTCCTGGGCTAGAGTTGAGGGTGGAGCTGACACTTGCACCTGAATAGGGCTGTGCCTATCCTTGCACAAAGCAGTCTCCAACCCCCTAGAGTGTGTTTGAGGCCAGGACAGGGAGAGACCGGGTCTTGTGCACTAAAAAGACTTTTCTTTAAAGTTTGCCTACTTCAAAGGCAGTAATAGGTATAAGTATTGCACTGTTGACCCCACAAGTTCAGAACACTTCTGGACTGAGAACATTCTCCCAGGGAGACGAACTGGATGCTGTTAGAGGAACTGCTACTCTGCCTTTCATTTGCCATGCTGACCTGCTGCTTGCTGCTTCTGCCCTGGGATTGAAGGGAATGGACTCTGCTTTCTACATCCTGCTTTCCAAGGTTCTCCAAGGGGTCGAACTGACCTTGCCTCCTGTTAAGAAGTCTCAGGGAGATCACAGACTTCATCTGTGAGTGCCTGCTGAGAGTCCTGACTTGCCAAGTAGTGCCAAATCCAGTCCCTTGGATGAAGAAACTGGTGACCTGAAGGGAAAATCGATGCACAGCACCGTTGCAGGATAATAACGCAGTGCCTGTACCGCAGCTGAAAAATTGATGCAGTGCCTGTCTCACGGCTCTGAGATTTGACACATTCCTTAGCTAAGCACAGACTCCTCTTTGCCATGCATCTGAATTTTTCATGCACCACCTCTGAGCATCGACGCTGCTCCGCAACCAGGAATCGATGCATCGCTAGTCTGGTAGGAAAGGAATAGAAGCCTCCCTTGCTAGACGGGAATATGATTCATGCATCGCCTGTCCAGCTTGCAAATAATTGATGCATCACTTGTTTTTCCGATGTATCACCTCCTTTGCAGCACTCCTCATCTTTGTTTCGACGCATCTAAGGCACTCTGTGTTATAAGGATACAACCACTGATTTTTCAGGACTGAGACTTTTTAAAATCTTTGACAAGTGATAACATTATTTGTGTATGTTGTGTTTTTGTCATTTTGGTTTTCTTTTATTCGATAAATATTGGCCATTTTTCTAAAGTGGCTTTGAGTACTTTTGTGGCGTTTCCACTGTGAGTGGGTGAGTGTGTGTGTGTGTACAAATACTTTACACATTACCTCTGAGATAAGCTTGAGTGCTTGTGCCAAGCTATAAAGAGGGTGAGAAGGGGTTATCTTTGGTATGTGACTCTCTTACCCTGACTAGAGTGAGGGTCCCGACTTGGACAGGGTGTAAATGGACTGCAAACTAGAGACCCGATTACTCTTTTGGCAAACTGAAATCCAAAACTTAGATGTCTGTATTTGTCTGAAGGTAGACTTTTGTATAAACCCCAAATTGTGTGCAAGATGATTGTTGTGTGTGGCATGTTACATAGGATTGCTGTGAAGGGGTCACTTGAAGTTGAAGAAAACATGTGTGACCAAGATGTGGTGATGAAGATGTCATGCCTACTCATGAACTTAGTGAAACAGAATCTGTAGAAGGTGCCAGGTGTAGGAAAGATGTTGTAATGAATTTCTTTACCACGTAAACAAAATTTGATAGTACTGTATGCTTTTGTGTTTTTTTTTTTTTTTTGTTTGATGAGGTGAAACAAGAATGTTATCAATAGTCAATCGCTGTTAAGCCATGTATCATATCAATGGATGACATAATGATACTCAATGTAAAAGTTACAGTACGTTTTGTCATACCCAGAAATGTCATGATATAGTAAATGTTTATTGAATCTAAATGCTTCTGATAGTAGTAGTAGTAATTCTGAAATGTGTGAAAAATCAGGCTACTTCAAAATAAGAATAAAATTGGTCCTACTGGACAAACATCCATGCGTTGTCATAAGACATTACTCGGCATAGGTATGGTAATGTGTAAACGTGTTTTGGAATCGGGTATCATTAATGACTCAAATCTCTTAATGTTAATCCATCTGCTGACATACAGATATTTGTGTTTAAATGTGTCATATTGTTTCATGTCAGACAACTTGGTGTACAGTCAGTCATGAAGATATGCGACTTAGACATGGCTTAGACACTCCTCTCTTTTACTAATAGTGTTTTCCAGTAGTCCAATAGTCATAGTTATGTGTGTCAAACACATGTGATGTGACTGTAAACATCTTCATATGATGGGCAAATGAGCTGTGTATGTCAGTGTAGGAGGCTGGACTGGCTTGTAGTGAGTACCAAGGGGTACTTGCACCTTGCACCAGGCCCAGTTATCCCTTATTAGTGTATAGGGTGTCTAGCAGCATAGGCTGATAGAAAATGGTAGCTTAGCAGAGCAGCTTAGGCTGAACTAGGAGACGTGTGAAGCTACTACAGTACCACAAGTGTCACTTGCACAATACCATAAGAAAACACAATACACAGTTATACTAAAAATAAAGGTACTTTATTTTTATGACAATATGCCAAAGTATCTTAGAGTGTACCCTCAGTGAGATGATAGCAAATATACACAAGTTATATGTACACAATACCAAAAATATGCAGTATAGTCTTAGAAAACAGTGCAAACAATGTATAGTTACAATAGGATGCAATGGGGACACATAGGGATAGGGGCAACACAAACCATATACTCCAAAAGTGGAATGCGAACCACGAATGGACCCCAAACCTATGTGACCTTGTAGAGGGTCGCTGGGACTATTAGAAAATAGTGAGAGTTAGAAAATTAGCCCTCCCCAAGACCCTGAAAAGTGAGTGCAAAGTGCACTAAAGTTCCCCAAAAGACAAAGAAGTCGTGATAGAGGAATAATGCAGGAAAGACACAAACCAACAATGCAACAACTGTGGATTTCCAATCTAGGGTACCTGTGGAACAAGGGGACCAAGTCCAAAAGTCACAAGCAAGTCGGAGATGGGCATATGCCCAGGAAATGCCAGCTGTAGGTGCAAAGAAGCTTCTACTGGACAGAAGAAGCTGCGGTTTCTGCAGGAACGCAAAGGGCTAGAGACTTCCCCTTTGGAGGACGGATCCCTCTCGCCTTGGAGAGTCGTGCAGAAGTGTTTTCCCGCCGAAAGAACGCCAACAAGCCTTGCTAGCTGCAAATCGTGCGGTTAGCGTTTTTGGACGCTGCTGTGGCCCAGGAGGGACCAAGAGGTCGCAAATTGGACCAGGAGAGAGAGGGGACGTCGAGCAAGACAAGGAGCTCTCTCAGCAGCTGGTAGCACCCGGAGAAGTGCCAGAAACAGGCACTACGAGGATGCATGAAACGGTGCTCACCCGAAGTTACACAAAGGAGTCCCATGTCGCCGGAGACCAACTTAGAAAGTCGTGCAATGCAGGTTAGAGTGCCGTGGACCCAGGCTTGGCTGTGCACAAAGGATTTCCGCCGGAAGTGCACGGAAGCCGGAGTAGTTGCAAAAGACGCGGTTTCCAACAATGCAGTCTGGCGTGGGGAGGCAAGGACTTACCTCCACCAAACTTGGACTGAAGAGTCACTGGACTGTGGGAGCCACTTGGACAGAGTTGCTGGATTCAAGGGACCTCGCTCGTTGTGCTGAGAGGAGACCCCAGGGACCGGTAATGCAGCTTTTTGGTGCCTGCGGTTGCAGGGGGAAGATTCCGTCGACCCACAGGAGATTTCTTCGGAGCTTCTGGTGCAGAGAGGAGGCAGACTACCCCCAGAGCATGCACAGACAGGAAAACAGTCGAAGGCGGCAGGATCAGCGTTACAGAGTTGCAGTAGTCGTCTTAGCTACTTTGTTGCAGTTTTGCAGGCTTCCAGCGCGGTCAGCAGTCGATTCCTTATCAGAAGGTGAAGAGAGAGATGCAGAGGAACTCGGATGAGCTCTTGCATTCGTTATCTAAAGTTTCCCCAGAGACACAGACCCTAAATATCCAGAAAAGAGGGTTTGGCTACCTAGGAGAGAGGATAGGCTACTAACACCTGAAGGAGCCTATCAGAAGGAGTCTCTGACGTCACCTGGTGGCACTGGCCACTCAGAGCAGTCCAGTGTGCCAGCAGCACCTCTGTTGCCAAGATGGCAGAGGTCTGGAGCACACTGGAGGAGCTCTGGACACCTCCCAGGGGAGGTGCAGGTCAGGGGAGTGGTCACTCCCCTTTCCTTTGTCCAGTTTCGCGCCAGAGCAGGGGCTAAGGGGTCCCTGAACCGGTGTAGACTGGCTTATGCAGAATTGGGCACATCTGTGCCCAAGAAAGCATTTCCAGAGGCTGGGGGAGGCTACCCCTCCCCTGCCTTCACACCATTTTCCAAAGGGAGAGGGTGTAACACCCTCTCTCAGAGGAAGTCCTTTGTTCTGCCATCCTGGGACAAGCCTGGCTTGACCCCAGGGGGTCAGAAACCTGTCTGAGGGGTTGGCAGCAGCAGCAGCTGCAGTGAAACCCCAGAAAAGGCAGTATGGCAGTACCAGGGTCTGTGCTACAGACCACTGGGGTCATGGAATTGTCCCAATAATGCCAGGATGGCATAGCGGGGGCAATTCCATGATCTTAGACATGTTACATGGCCATATTCGGAGTTACCATTGTGAAGCTACATATAGGTATTGACCTATATGTAGTGCACGCGTGTAATGGTGTAACTCACAAAGTTCAGGGAATTGGCTCTGAACAATGTGGGGGCACCTTGGCTAGTGCCAGGGTGCCCTCACACTAAGTAACTTTGCACCTAACCTTTACCAGGTAAAGGTTAGACATATAGGTGACTTATAAGTTACTTAAGTGCAGTGTAAAATGGCTGTGAAATAACGTGGACGTTATTTCACTCAGGCTGCAGTGGCAGGCCTGTGTAAGAATTGTCAGAGCTCCCTATGGGTGGCAAAAGAAATGCTGCAGCCCATAGGGATCTCCTGGAACCCCAATACCCTGGGTCCCTTAGTACCATATACTAGGGAATTATAAGGGTGTTCCAGTAAGCCAATGTAAATTGGTAAAATTGGTCACTAGCCTGTTAGTGACAATTTAGAAAGAAATGAGAGAGCATAACCACTGAGGTTCTGATTAGCAGAGCCTCAGTGAGACAGTTAGTCACTACACAGGTAACACATTCAGGCACACTTATGAGCACTGGGGCCCTGGTGAACAGGGTCCCAGTGACACATACAACTAAAACAACATATATACAGTGAAAAATGGGGGTAACATGCCAGGCAAGATGGTACTTTCCTACAGTCAGCATCATGTGCGTCTGTGTATGCTGAACACACGTATTTCAAAATATTGCATGCACAAATGATGGTATGCAATCAATATATTCAAACCTATCTGTGAATTAGCTAAACGCAGTAACAAATCATCATTGTAGCTAAAATAACTATCCAGCTATTTTTAAAAAAAATTAACTTATGGGGCAATGCATATATTGCTGAATTCAAAATCTAAGTGTCACCACAAAAGGTTTACCAAACACTTCTGAGACTTGTAATCTGCAAATGTGTAGATGAAATAGATGCAGCGTATCATCCTACAGGAGACGTTGGTCCTCTGCATGGTCTCAATATAGAAAACGTTTTGCACGTAACATAAACAGTACAATCTTAGCAAGGTTTTAAGAGTGATCACATATGCGGGCTCAGATCTAAAATTTATGATGATCTACACCTCTGGAGGAAGGTTGAAGGTGTCCAGCTGTTCCAAACGAAGGACAGATGTTCAAGGACATATGTTGAAGGATATTATTGTTGCACAGCATACTCTCTATCCGGAGTTCGTGCTGACTTGGATGACTGTGTTCTGTTCTGTTTGTTTTCAATTATCTCCTGAACTTGTAGCAGGAAAGGTTTCGTTATAATAGGTTACTGGATTAATGGTTTAACTTTAGGTGGAAATTTTCCCCATTAAAATGGCCCTTAAAAATTCAAATACACATTAATGCAGACAGTGTGCCCAGTATTTAGACTGAATATGGAAAACACAAATATACTGGGATAGAATATTGTGTCAAAAACATATCAAGGACTAAATCCTCAAGAAGGTAAGCATTTATCAGTAAGTACAATTTTACCAGGTATAACTCCACATATATGTATGTTGACAATATCTTTAAGGTGTGTAGATGTTGAGTTAGAGTAAATCCATTGTATCCTGTTTGTAATTCCATTCTCCCTATTTTGGTCCTCAACATTGGTTAACACCACAGTATTTCCACGTGATATTTGTGTTAACGATATCGTGTGATCCGTGTGCATAGTAGCCGTTGCCTAATCTTTCATCGTAAGGTCCTACACATTGCCCCATTAATTACTATTCCCTCCCATTCACAAATGCTTCCATGCCGGGCACCACAAGGATGTTCCCTGTGAGGGTGCTGCCATTTACACATGTTCAGTAGCTTCTGCATCAGGGTCCAGGAGTCCACAGTGCCAGGCTTGTTGTAATACCCCATGGCACCGGTGTGATTCATAATCAACTGCACCAGGCTTCCGGTGATGGACAGTAAAGAAGATAGAATGCATCATGGATGTGCCTTAGCTGCAGCATGTGTGACATGTAGCAGGGCTCCTGCTTGAGATCAGAGGTGTCTTAATTCTTCTCACCAAGACACCCCCTTGAAATCTTAAGTGAAGTATGTAGAAAGGTAACCTCTTTCTAGCCTTGTTACCCTCACTTTTGGCCTGTTTGTGAGTATATGTCAGGGTGTTTTGACTGTGTCACTGGGATCCTGCTAGCCAGGACCCCAGTGCTCATAAGTTTGTGGCCTATATGTGTTCCCTGTGTGGTGCCTAACTGTATCACTGAGGCTCTGCTAACCAGAACCTCAGTGTTTATGGTCTCTCTTTGCTTTAAAATTGTCACTGCAGGCTAGTGACTAATTGTATCAATTCTCATTGGCACACTGGAACACCCTTTTAATTCCCTTGTATAAGGTACCTAGGTACCCAGGGTATTGGGGCTCCAGGAGATCCCTATGGGCTGCAGCATTTCTTTTGCCACCCATAGGGAGCTCTGACAATTCTTACACAGGCCTGCCACTGCAGCCTGAGTGAAATAACGTCCATGTTATTTCACAGCCATTTACCACTGCACAGAATTAACTTATAAATCACCTATATGTCTAACCCTCACTTGGTGAAGGTTAGGTGCTAAGTTACTTAGTGTGTGGGCACCCTGGCACTAGCTCAACCCTCTGAGTTGGACTCCGACGTCGTGGGACCCTCCTTTTGTGACTCCAGTTACAGCAATCTTCTAGGTGCCTGCTCCGGTACTTCTGCAGGTGCTGCCTGCTTCTGTGGGGGCTCTCGGAGTTGCTGAGCGCCCCTTCTGTCTCCTCCTCCAAGGGGTGACATCCTGGTCCTTCCTGGTCCCCAACAGCACCCAAAAATATCTACTGTGACCCTTGCAGCTAGCAAGGCTTGTTTGCAGTATTTCTGCGTGGAAACACTTCTGCAACCTCCAGCACGCCGTGGGACATCTTCCATCCAAAGGAGAAGTTCCTAGCTCTCTTCGTTGTTGCAGACCATAAGCTTCTTCCATCCGGAAGCAGCTTCCTTGCACCTTCATCCGGGGTTTCCTGGGCTCCTGCCCCCCTGGACACTATCGCGACTCTTGGACTTGGTCCCCTTGCTTTGCAGGTCCTCAGGTCCAGGAATCCGTCTTCAGCGCTTTGCTGGTGTTTGTGGTTCTTGCAGAATCCCCCATCACAACTATGGTGTCCTATTGGGGTAGTAGGGGTACTTTACTCTTACTTTTCAGGGTCTTGGGGTGGGGTATCTTAGACACCCTGACTGTCTTCTTACAGTCCCAGCGACCCTCTACAACCTCGCATAGGTCTGGAGTCCATTCATGATTTGCACTCCACTTTTGGAGTATATGGTTTGTGTTGCCCCTAGGCCTATTTCTTCCTATTGTTTTCTACATTGTTTGCACTAGTTTTCGAACTGTTACTTACCTGATTTTGGGTTGTGTGTATATTTTGTGTATATTACTTACCTCCTAAGGGAGTATATCCTTTAAGATACTTTTGACATATTGTCACTAAAATAAAGTACCTTTATTTTTAGTAACTCTGAGTATTGTGTTTTCTTATGATATTGTGCTATATGATATAAGTGGTATAGTAGGAGCTTTGCATGCCTCCTAGTTCAGCCTAAGCTGCTTTGTCATAGCTACCTTCTATCAGCCCAAGCTGCTAGAGACACCTCTATTCTACTTATAAGGGATAACTGGACCTGGTACAAGGAGTAAGTACCACAAGGCACCCACTACAAGCCAGGCCAGCCTCCTACAATCAGGGCAAAATTCAGTCCCTACTTTCCTTTCTAACAAAAGGTACTTAACAGAGGGCTGATATAATAAGCACTTACAGTACAGTGTTTCATAAAAATTTCTACACAGAAAAATAATAACATTTGTGACAGCAGAGCTAAATGCACATTGAACACTGATCCTTAAGCGCCATCCCAATACTTTTAGGTTGAGCGCACAAGCATCTACATGTGGGCTTTTAACCACGCCCACCGCACGCCTATCACTATTGCTCGTTCATGGGATTGCCTTTCAAAAATCCTTTGTTATTATTGGTAACTGCTTTACGTTTGTCCCTCCTTGGGACAGTTTTGTTACCGCCTTGGCCACCGACCCTGTTACATGGATAATTGCACATCTGCCGATATGTTTGACTGCGAGCAAAGGACTTTTCCTTTTGCGTCTCTCGTTCGCGCTCACACTCATGGCTGCCATGGCACTTTGGATTGGCTTTCTTATCTCAACTGTTTTACTTTTCATTTTCAATTTATGTGACAAGAAAAGTCCATTTAGTCCATTTACAATGCTGATAGCTCTAACTCAAGCAAAGGCGAGGCCTATTGCATTGGAAACGCTTGTGTTGATTTGCAGTTATCATCAGGTGTCAGTGGCACTTCTGTCGGCTCAGAGTTTGCTGGAAGCGGTGCTCTCTTCTGTGACACGTGTTCTCTTTTCAGCTTGAGGTGAGGGCTCTGCGCAGCGTAAAACTCTTCGGTTTTTGAGACCGTCTCATATCAGTGCCACCGACAGACCTCCTTCCGTCAGCATTTTACATCCTCTCTGTGGCTTCGGTTCCGCTCTCTCCGGGTGGAACCGGATCCCGGGGCCCAAGAAGCGCTCCCCGGGAGTTCAGCCGGCACTGGGGCGATGCTGCTTTGGAAAAAGCTTTCAGAGCCGTTCCTTAGGACAGGCATATTTATAATTCATTTCTTGCGTTGTGAACTTGATTCCAGGGATCACTTGTGAGCTCACAGAGTGAGTCACGGAGACCACAAGGAGGTCCTCTGCTGCCTGCACGTTTGTGTCACGTTGTGTGTACCTCAAAGCCACAGTGGTGGGATCTGCCTGCAGCGCCTCGAAACCATAGTGGGATCTGCCTGCAGTGCCTCGAAGCCATAGTGGGATCTAACTGCAGTGCCTCGAAGACAAAGCAGCGTGATCTGCCTGCAGGGCCTCGAGCCACAGCGGTGTGCTGCGCCTGCAGTGCCTCCAAGCCTCAGTGGTGTGATCTGCCTGCAGGGCCTCGAAGCCTCTGCAGGGCCTCGAAGCCTCAGCGGTGGGATCTGCCTGCAGTGCCTCGAAGCCACAGCGGTGGGATCTGCCTGCAGTGCCTCGAAGCCACAGTGGTGTGATCTGCCTGCAGGGCCTCGAGCCTCAGCGGTGTCATCCGCCTGCAGTGCTTCGAAGGCTCAGCGGTGTGCTCCGCCTTTAGTGCCTCGAAGCCACAGCAGTGTAATCTGCCTGCAGTGCCTCGAGCCACACTGGTGTGATCTGCCTGCAGATCCTCAAATCCACAGCGGCGTGACCTACCTGCAGTGCCTCCAAGCCACAGCGGTATGCTCCGCCTGCAATGCATTAAAGCCATAGCGACGTGATCTGCCTTCAGTGCTTCGAAGCCACGGCGGTGTGCCCCGCCTGCAGTGCCTCGAAGCCTCAGTGGTGTGCTCCGCCTGTAATGCCTTGACGCCACAGGTGTGTGATCGGCATGCAGGGCCTCGAAGCCTCACAGGTGTAATAGGCCTGCAGGGCCTCGAAGCCTCAGCGGTGTGCTCCTCCTGCAGGGCCTCGAAGCCTCTTCGGTGTGCTCCGCCTGTAATGCCTTGACGCCACAGGTGTGTGATCGGCATGCAGGGCCTCGAAGCCTCACAGGTGTAATAGGCCTGCAGGGCCTCGAAGCCTCAGCGGTGTGCTCCTCCTGCAGGGCCTCGAAGCCTCTGAGGTGTGCTCCGCCTGTAATGCCTTGACGCCACAGGTGTGTGATCGGCATGCAGGGCCTCAAAGCCACAGCGGTGTAATAGGCCTGCAGGGCCTCAAAGCCACAGAGGTGTGCTCTGCCTGCAATCCCTCGAAGCCACACTGGTGTGATCTGCCTGCAGCTCCTTAAATCAACAGCGGTGTGCTCTGCATGCAGTGCCTCGAAGCCACAGCGGCGTGATCTACCTGCAGCGCCTCGAAGCCACAGCGGTGTGCTCCACCAGTGCTTTACAACTTGTCGATCCCCTCCCTCTGAGTTCAGTTAGCGCTACCGAGCTTCAGTGCTCGTCACCAGGTCAGGGCCGGCCTTAGCGCTTGGGGCACCCGGTGCCACAGTCTTCCTGGCGCCTCACAATGACCTCCTTCTCCAAGGATTCTCTCTCCTCACCCTCTAAGACGCACCGCATCTCTCCTGAGCTCCTTTCGCACATGAATTTAATTTCTTGTATAGTGCCTCTCATTCCAATGTATGGTGTCAGAGCGCTTAACATCACACACATTACACAGGGGCAATGAGCCATAAAGTGTGTGTATGAATGTATGGGTGACCCTACAGAAGACACCGAGGACTACAAGGCGCAGGCGCCGTGCGCCATCTATATTGGCAGGCAGTGTGTTTCAAGAGCGCCTGGTGTGAAGAAGCACAAACTCGGATTTAAAGTGTAAACCGCGCCTGGGGCTGGCATTACGGATTTCCACCCAAACAAATCCTTTTCAGCAACAAACAGCTGGATAAAGACATAAGGTTCCAAGCCTGTGCATTGGCGACTGCATGCAGCGCTTTGATGCCCGGTCATAGCTCAGTGTGCTAGATTAGAAGCATTGCAACTTACAAACTGCAAATAACAAAAGTATCTAAAAAAAAGCAATAACCCACTGAGCTCTCTACATAAAACTCAATGCTGTGATCTGCAAGCAGCAGGTGCTGCGCACCAGGCACATTAACCCCCTGAGGTACTTTACAATGACTCTTAACTGCTCAACAAAGGTCAGACCTCTCCAGCAGGCACGTTAATCACCAGAGTCACCCTGACGTTTTTGTTGTTATCTAAGAACTCCTGTGTACACACACCTTTCCCGCAGTGCTTGTAGTCCAGTTAAATATTGTAGAATGCGGCGCACCTGGTCGCGCGGAGGTGTGCACGCCCATATCCCGATCAAAGTCCAGCCTGGGCCAACCTCTGATGCCCATAAAGTAATAACTCTGAGTTGGGTCCTAGAGCCCGTCTTCTGCAGCAGCAGGAAGCAGGCCTTAGATAAACCCCTATCAGGACCCAGGTATGGGCCACATTTACAAGAAACTACCGCAGCGCGCATACTCACAAGAATACGGCGCAGACCTGCGTTTCCCCCTGCACCGGCGCTAAATTAAGCTGCCTAGCTCCAACGCAGGCATCCTTGTACCATAGTGCAAGAGAGTCTGCGTTGAGGGGAGTGATTGTTTATGTGCACGAAGGTCTCCCTTCTGGCACATAATGTACAATGGTGAGTGGGCACTTCTATGTGCGCTGCAGGATGCAGCACACATGGAAGTACCAACTCGCCATTTTTGAATGAGTGTTTATGTGCAGGAAGAGACACCTTCCTGCACATAAACAATCATCCATGGCATTGTGCTTCTTCTATGTGTGCTGCACAATGCAGCACACGTAGAAAAAGCAAAAACGAGGAGGAATAAAATGATTTCTTCTCATTTTGTTTGTTTTTGGCGCTGCCACAGATTTACAATTTCCCATAAATCTGGGGCAGCAGCAAAAGCAATAGATGTTGCAATGGAACGCCCACTGCAACACCCACTGCACGCCCCTCTGACGCAGAAAACTGCATCAGAGGGGCTCATATTTACAAGGAGGCGTAAAGCCACAAAAAGTGGCTTCCACCTCCTTGTAAATATGGAGCAGTGGTTAGCGCCACCGGAGAGTGGGGACAGCGCCGTGTTAATCTGGCCCTATGTGAGCACAAGCAGCGCACACAGTGCACCCTTCTCTGACTTGTTTTGTGTGACGTGTCCTAGTTGTTGCTGGGTTCACTGCCAAGGGGTATTTGTTCACTTGATACACTTCTCCCACAATTTACATTACTTAGCAGTGAGGAAGCAATTTGATGCACCTGAGGATTCTACTAACTTGGGGTCTGAAGTGTGGACAATTGTATCCTGAGTGACTTTTGTAAGGACTACATTGACCTACAATCCTTAAAGACCACTGGCCCCTGCAAGCAGCACACGAGCCTGGGTGTCCGGTTCAGCCCACAAACAGCAGTGAAGACTTCAACAACCAAACCCATCCACAAACAAGACTGGAGCCTTCCAAGGCCCAGATCCCAGAACCTACCAGCAGCTTGGATGCCTTCAATCCAACTGGATTAGAGCCCTCCATACTATGGCCCTCATTATGACATTGGCAGTAGGTTCTGCTTACCACCATGCCGACTGCCGCCAACATTCCGCTAGCGCAGCAGATTACCGATACCCATATTATGACACACACATAGCCTAAAGGTGGGTGATAAACTGACGGTATCCAAACCCACACCGTTATGCCAACAGACCTACGCCCACAATATTATGACCAACGAATCACAGTGGCAGACATTCAATAGCGCTAAACCATTGGTGGGACATACTGCCACGCTCAAACTACACACACACATACAAAACAAGACCACATTGGACAATTCAAACTACACACACTTGTCACACACCACACCCACACACCCACACCACTATAAAAACACACACCCACATTACCCACAGTCCTCCCGCTACTCCTGCCAGGCCCTCAGTATGCATGATCGCCAAGTCTTTCTCCTCCCATGCTGTTAGTTGTGGGGGAGGAGGTGGGGGTCCACTGCCACTTCTCTGTACAGCTACCTGGTGTCTTGCAACCACGGAACGCACCTTCCCCTGTAGGTCGTTACACCTCTTCCTGATATCATTCCTTTTTCTGGGGTGCTGTCCCACGGCGTTGACCCTGTACAAGACTCTCAGCCATAGCTCCATCTTCCTAGCAATGGACGTCTGCTGCACCTGTGATCCAAATAGCTGTGGCTCTACCTGGATTATTCCCTCCCCCATGACCCTTAGCTCCTCCTCTGAGAACCTGGGGTGTATTTGTGGTGCCATGGGTGTAGTGTGAGTGGTGTGTGTGAGGGTGTGTGGGGTTATGTGTTGGGGTGTGTGCTGTAAGATGTGTGGATGGTGTATGGGTGGTGTTGTTCTGTAGCTCTGGTTCTGTGGGTGCTCCTGGTGTGTCTCTCTCTCTCAGTTGTAAATTGTTTGTAGTGGTAAAGGGTTGTGGGTGTGTGTTTTATAGTGGTTTGTGGGTGCGGTCTGTGTATGTGTGTCAGGTGTGTGTAGTTTGAATTGTCCAATGTGGTGGTGTTTTGTATGTGTGTGTGTATCTTGAGCGTGGCGGTATGTACCAAAAATGGTTTAGCGCCATTGAATGTCCGCAGTGAATTGTCGGTCATAATGCTGTGGGCGTATTTCTGTTGGCATAACGGTGTGGGTTTTGGTACCGCCAGTTTATCACTGACCTTTGGTCTGGCGGACTTGTGTGTGTGTCTGTATAGTGGTAGATTTCTATGTGTTGGTCATAATACGTGTAGCGGTATACCACAGCGGTCACAGTATGTTGGCGGCAGTCAGCATGGTGGTAAGCGGTACTTCCCGCCAATGTCATAATGAGGGCCTATGTGTGTATCAGAAGCACAGAAGCCTTCAATTCCAAGAGAGGGTTACAAGCAGCACAGGTACTCAGAGGTCAGTGAAGGAGCCCTCCAGACCACGTGTGTACCAGCAACACAGAACCCTTCAATCCCCAGAGAGGGTTACAAGTAGCACAGGTACCCAGAGAACAGTGAAGGATCTCTCTAGAGTGTGTGTACCAGCAGCACAGTCTACAATTCACAGAGATTATTAGAAGCAGCACAGGTACCCAGAGGTCAGCGAAAGAGCACTCTGCGGTGTGTGTACAAGCAGCACAGGAACCATCAATCCCTAGAGAGGGTTAAAAGCAGGACAGGTACCCAGAGTTTAGCGGAGGAGCCCTAAACCATGTGTGTACCAGCAGCGCAGAAGCAATCAATCACCAGAGAGAAATACAAGCAGCACAGGTTCCCAGAGGCCAGTGAAGGAGCCCTCTAGAATGTGTGTACCA
The DNA here is from genome assembly GCF_031143425.1 of Pleurodeles waltl. Lineage (NCBI taxonomy): Eukaryota > Metazoa > Chordata > Amphibia > Caudata > Salamandridae > Pleurodeles > Pleurodeles waltl. The sequence goes on from NC_090439.1 coordinate 1,175,205,620, forward strand.
GCAACACAGAAGTCTTCAATTCCCAGAGAGATTACAAGCAGAACAGTTACCAAGAGGTCAGCAAAGGAGCCCTAGACCATATGTGTACCTGTAGGGGGCTGGCCCTCTCTGGAATGTGTGAAACTAGGCACACTGTGCAGTGGGTCCAGGCAACCACATGTTGGTTTCCAGAGGTAAAAACTAGATCACCTACTGCTCAAATATTTGAGGTAGCTTGGTCGAGCAGTTAGGCCAATCTTCGAGAAGTGCAAAGCATTTGTTGTACTCACAGTATCAATAATGCAACTCATACACTCAAAGGAATAACTAAAGACCAATTTACAAAAATACTTCAGATTCTTATATACATTCTAAGAATAGGTTTATCAAAATCAGTTAAGTACTTTTGAAGATATGAATTTTTGAAGTTTTAATAAATGCAGTCTTTCTGTGCGCAATTACGCACCATAGGAATCAATAAGAAGACACCCTTGAAAATACATATAATATCCCCTCGTTGCTTTACCAAGTTCTGCTTTTGCAGTTTGGTTGAGTTCATCGGTGGGTATGCTCTGCCAGCCTGGGACATTTGGGCGGTTACCGGTTCCAGTGGGAGCAACAGTGAAAAGCTTCTTGGAGCTTGTACAGGGCCACTGACGGGGACCACTTGGAAACTCTGTTTTTGCAGATTTAAATGTGGTGCCTTGAGGTCCCCTTGAAGTGTCGAGGTCACAAGGGGTGAGGGACCCTTGGGACTACAGCTGGTTCTCCATTGCAGGGCACAGAGTGGGAGGGTGCAGAGTGAATCAATGAGCCAGAGTATGTGCGCAAAAGAGTCCTTCGGATCTGAAGTTAGGTCTCTTTGAAGGTCGTTTACAGGACAATGGGGGTACTCTGGCTGGAGGTCCAAAAGTCCATTAACTAGATCTTCCTCCTGTTTCTTTTTCAACTCTGGGCGAGCTGGTTTTCCTGGTGTCTGACGTCAGCCAACCAAAATCCAGGGTATCGGTACGGTACGGCCACTGGAGGGCCCAGTGGCAACAATCTTTTCACACTTACAGGGTTTGTCCTCTTGGTTGTGGATGTATTGTTGGGTCCAGCTGCAACTTCCAGTTCAGGAGATATCGACTGGTCAGTGAAGTAACCCTCACTGAGTTGCTGGTTCTTAAGTTGTTGCAGAGTGGTACCTCCACTCTGAAGGAAGTTCTTGGGTGACTGGTGAAGCCTGGAGGTCCTCTGGGTTTCTTGAGGTCAGTCCAGTGTCCAGCGTCTTCGTAGCAGTGATTGTTGGGTCCTGGGTGCAGCAGGAAAGGTTTGGTGCCTTTTCTTCTGTAGCAGGTCCATAGTTCTCGTACCTTGGCTAAATGCACCATTATTTAATGCCTGGGTCAGACCAGGCATTAGGGGGCGTGTGGACCTATTTCCATGGTTGAACACAATGGGTCCACAGGTGCCCTCCTCAATCCCTAGGAACACCCCCATCCACACCAGAGGGACACCGGAGGATGGGGGATTGTAGGAGGCTGGCCTGGTTTGTAGTGGGTACCAAAGGTACTTACACCTTAAACCAAGTCCAGTTATCCCTTATTAGAGAAATGTAGACAGTGCCAGGCTGTCTAGAGGTAGCTGTAGGCAGAGCAGCCAAGGCTGAACTAGGAGACATGCAAAGCTCTTGCAATACCACTGTAGTCACACAGTACTTACACACATGAAAGACAATACTCAGTGTTACAAACATAAAGGTACTTTATTTTAGTCACACAATGCCAAAAACACTTTGGGGGTTATTCTCCCTTAGGAGGTAAGTAAATTACACAATATTTACACTAGTGACCTGTAGTAGGCTAAGGGACAATAACAACACGGAGGTCTGGTGTCCAACAGATAAGTGATGTTTATTGAAATGTATCTTTAAATAGTCTTTGGATTTTCTCTTTGTTCTTCTTGTCTCTTTCACTCTGATGGGCTGATGCTCAGTTCCCTTTCTCTGATGCTTCTTCGTGGCTCTTTCCTTCTCTTAGGTCTCCCAGGAAGCACATATGGATAGAAGAAGAAACATACCGATAAGTGCTTAGGTTCACTCGCTGGGTTTTCCTTTTCTTCCTGGTCTATCTGTCCCTTAGTTTCCCTCTTCTTACTGCTTCTCTTTTGTCTCTTGTGGTCTCTGATCTTTCTGACACTCTGTTCTTTCCTGTTCTCTGGTGGTCTTCTCTTTTCTAGCCCTTTCTATCCGTGGTGTTCCTTCTTTTGCTCCTGTCTTTCTCTCTTTTCCTTCTACTGTATTGTATGACCCTGTAGTAGTCCGTACTTTCTACTTTCCTTTGTTTATTTTCTTTATAGCTATCATGCTGGGCCTCCTTCTACGTAATTTCCACTACAACTGCCCTTTTCTCTTCCAGTGTTATCTCACAACAACCCACACCCAATCCAGTGCTCGCCTCTTGTGTCCCTTCCCTTTACCACCCTCCGCCCGCAACCCTCTTGTTTCCCCGTATCACGCCTCCCCTCCTCCCTTCCTTCAGTATGGTGGGTCCACGCACCTGGCTATGCCAAGCTTCTCCAGAAGCGTGGCGGGATCCTGCATTCGGCCTCCCAGGGACACCGTGGACTTCCGACGTCGCCTGCCTCTTCGCCTCCTTCTTTTCCCCGGCCTCTGTTCTCCTCCTCGTCGTCTTCGCGTTCCTCTGTGCCTCCTCCTTTCTTCTCCTCGTTGTTGTCCTCCTCCCCTTGCTCTGCCGATGTTGACCCTTTTAACCCTCCTCCTTCCCGCGTTGTTTCTCTCTCTAGTTCCTCATTGACGCTCGTCCCGTGGTGTTCCTGGACACCAGAGGTAGCGTCAGTACAAGTCGGCCTTGTGTGCAGGTGGGTTCCGACCGGCCCGTCACATACACTCCCCCTAGGGAGCAGCTGATAGAGACGCTCGGGCGATGGATATCGGGAAAGAAAATCAGCATTCGCCATTTGGGTACCTGTGGAGTGTTGGATCTGAAATGAGAAAGGCTGAAGTGAGAGGAACCACAGCAGAATACGAGAATTAGTATCCTTGTTGTGAGCTAGCCAGGTGAGAGGAGCATGATCGATGACCAGGGTAAAAGTTCTGCCTGCTAAATAATATCTGAGAGACTCCACCACCCATTTAATTGCCAAGCCTTCTTTCTCTATTGTGGGATAGTGTTTTTCCCGTGTGAGGAGCTTCGGACTGATGTAGACAATGTGGTGCTGGGTCCCATCGCTTTGTGTCTGGGACAATACTGCCCCCAGACTCACATCTGAGGCGTCCGTTTGCAATATAAAGAGCTTCTGACAGTCTGGAAAACACAGCACTGGACCCAATGTTAGTGTTGCCTTTAGTTGTTCAAAACTCTGACGTTCTGAATCAGAGGAAGGTTGAAGGGTGTTGGGACATGATTTCCTTAGAAGGTTAGTAAGGGGTTCTGCTAATGTGGAAAATTGTAGAATGAAACGTCTGTAATATCCCACCAGTCCTAGGAAGGCTCTTATGTCTTTTTTTGTACGACGTGGAAAGGATATTTTCATGATGGCCTCAATTTTCTCTACTTGTGGTCTGACCTGACCTTCCCCTAAGACATAGCCCAAATATTTGATTCTAGTATGTCCCAGCCTGCATTTCTCAGGGTTTGCCGTTAGATTAGCCATTCTCAAGGCTTGTAAAACATCACCTAAATGTTTCATGTGGTCCTCCCAGGTCATACTGTATATTACAATATCATCAAGGTATGCTGCTACATATTGATGATAGGGCGTAGGATCCTGTCTATAAGCCTCTGAAAAGTGGCGGTTGCCCCATGCAGCCTGAACAGGAGGACCATGAATTGATAGAGTCCAGACGGGGTTGCGAAGGCAGTCTTTTCTTTGTACTTAATTCTCAAGGATATTTGCCAATATCCTTTTGTCAGATCTAGGGTGGACATGTACTGGCTTTGCCTAGTCTGTCTAGGAGTTAATCAATAGGGGGCATGGGGTACGCATCAAACTGGGTCAGGTCATTGACCTGTCGGTAATCCACACAAAACCGGGTACTTCCGTCGGGTTTGGGAACGAGTACAACAGGGGAACACCAGGGACTAGCTGATGGTTCAATTATGCCAGCCTCTAACATGGACTGGACTTCCTGTTCTATTTTCTTTTTGACTTCTGGGATACGGTATGGTCTCTGCCGGGATACTTTGTCTAGTTTTAACCAAATGGGATGCTGCACCAAGTTCGTTCGACCTGGAATCTTGGAGAAGACGTCGCGGTTCTCTTCTATCAATTATGTGAGTTGCCTATGATTGGGTTCTGGGAGCGTGGGGTTTATCGGAGGGGAATGATTCCCATTAATGGGCTTTGAGGGAAAGGAGAGATAGGGGAGCTCCTCTGATGTGTCCTGTGTGATATACCTGACGGGCTGCTCACCCGAGGGTTCCTGCCATTTCTTAAGTAGATTTATATGGTATATTTGCTCTCTCCCTGACCCTTGTGGTATGGCCAGTTTATAGGTGGTGGGGTTGAGTTGTTCAATAGCCTCATACGGTCCCTGCCACCGAGCAAATAGTTTGTTTTCACAACTAGGAAGCAAGACTAACACCTTGTCTCCTACCTTTAAACTACAAGGAACCATTCAGCATCATATGGTTGTTTTTGTTCCGTCTGGGCATCACGTATGTTGGTGTGGGCCTCTTCCCATACTGTATGGAGATTTTCTCTTAATTCCCGTGTATATGTCATAAGGTCTTTTACATCTTCCTCTGTTTCTTCCCATTGTTCAGCCAACATTTCTAGCAGCGTACGGGGTTGTCTGCCAAACAACAATTCGAAAGGGCTGTACCTGGTGGAGGTCTGAACATGGGTACGTATGGCGTACAATATTAGAGGTCATTTCTTTTCCCAATCTTTCCCCACTTCAGAAATGCTCTTTCGGAGTAGGGGTTTAATTGTCCTATTGTACCTCTCCACTAATCCATCTGTTTGTGGATGATAAACAGATGTCCTGATTTGTTTTACACCAAGTGTTCGGCTCACCTCTGTCATTAGTCTAGACATAAATGGAGTCCCTTGGTCGGTGAGGATTTTTTAGGGTATCCCACCATGGAAAATACTTTTATCAATGCTTGTGCAATGGCTTTGGTGTGCATGCTGCGAATGGGGATTGCTTCCGGATAACGGGTGGCATAGTCGACCAAAACGTATTGTCATCCTCTTATTGAGGGTGTGAGGGGTCCGATAATATCCATCCCAATTCTGGAGAACAGGGTGTCTATGATAGGGAGGGGTTGGAGAGGGTCTGGTCGGTGTGGAGGGGAGTTAAAGATTTGGCACTTTGGGCACTCTGCGCAATGCTTACGTATCTCCCCAAACACTCCAGGCTAGTAGAAGCTCCTTAATACTGCCTCCTCCGTTTTCTCCCGTCCTAGGTGTCCTTCCCCATTATCCCCGTGAGCAAGGTGTAAGACCTGTTGTCTATGACTCATGGGTATGACTAACTGTAGGTTTTTCCCTCCTGTAGTGGTGGGTCTTCTATACAGTAGGTTATTTTGTATTATGAACCTGTGACCAACCACATGATTTTTCGTATTCAAGGCTTGCCGCCATGCATGCTTCAGGGTGGGGTCATCGTGTTGACTGTGCCGGAAGTCTCCCGAAATGGTACAAACGACATTAGCAGCTTCTGGGATGCCGTTTTTTTGGACCTTCTGGGGCTGTGTATATTTGTGCCACTGTTCCCTTTTTTGCTTCCTACTTAGGATAACTCAGGGTTCTCTACTCTCCCCCTCACCTATTCCAATAGGTACCTCCTCCCACCATGTCTTCAGGATGTGTTCCTGTCCTGCTTTTGTTAAGAGGGAGGGGAAATCCTCATAATCAGTCCCAAGGATGATGTCCTCACCCAGATGGGGAGGTATTCCCACCCTTCCTGACTCCTCTTTTCCCCTCCAATTCAGGCGTACGGTCGCCACAGGATAATAACGTTGATCCCCATGCAGGCATATGATTAATTCTTGTGCCTGTGGGTCCTCTTGTCCTGGTGATACTAACTGCTGTCTGATTACGCTCTGGCTACACCCTCAGTCCACTAAAGCTATTCTTTCAATGTCGTTGATAAGGGCAGTTAGGGTATACATTGGTCTTTCCCCTCCGGCCCAGAATACCCACCAACTCGTTAACCCGATCTCCATGGGTTCTTCCGGATCCTTCTTTAGGGGGAAATGTCTAGCGATATGGCCCCATTCGGAGCAGTGGTAGCACTGAGGTCGTGTGGCCGGATAGCTCGGAGACGCCGTCGCTGCAGGCAGGGAACGTTCAGGACCATGTATCATCACTGGACGCTGGGTAGTACTTTTTGCTATGGTGGTGCGGACAGAGGAAGGGAGAGGGTGTCTGCTTGAAGTAGCCCGGAAGTCTGGAGACCGGTGATATGCACACGCTAAGTCTACTGCGGTCTGATTAGTCAGTCCTGGGTGTTGTCTGACCCAGTTGCGGGTGGTAGCGGGTAATGCATCCAAATACTGTTCAAGAACTATAGTGTCAAACATCTCTTCTCTGTTCTTTTCTGTCGGATGTAACCATCTTCCTGCTGCATGCTGAACTCTGTAATACAGGGTGCGAGGGTTCTCTTGATGTTGCCATTTGGTTTGGCGGAACCTTGTACGATAGCTTTCACTATCGAGCCCAACGCGTTCTAAGATAGTTTTCTTTAGTTCTCTGATTGGAAGAGTGCCCCTGGGGTTGATAGCTTGGTAGGTGTCTTGCAAATGTCCTGTGAGTAAAGGAGCTATATACTGGCCCCACTTTTCCTCAGGCCAATTAGCCGTGCTGGCTACTCTTTCAAAGTTCGTAAAGAATGAGTCTGGGTCCTCCTGTTCTTGATACCTCTGGAGCACATTACTCGGTACATTTGGATGGACCTTCGTATGGGCAATCGTATCAGTAAGTTTGCTCAATGCTGTCTCATGCACCAGCTGGTTATTCGCTATTATTGTCGCCTGACTTTTGAGAGCCATTTGCAAGGCCTCGCGTTCCTCCTTAGCCTCCTTCATCTGTTGCTCCTACACGATTTGTAAGTGGCGTTGCCCCTCAGCCAACTGGGTGATCATATCCGCCACTGTCGGTTTCTCTTCCATTTTGGCGTGTTCCTCAAATCCCACCGCTGTCACCACCTGTAGTAGGCTAAGGGACAATAACAACACGGAGGTCTGGTGTCCAACAGATAAGTGATGTTTATTGAAATGTATCTTTAAATAGTCTTTGGATTTTCTCTTTGTTCTTCTTGTCTCTTTCTCTCTGATGGGATGATGTTCAGTTCCCTTTCTCTGATGCTTCTTCGTGGTTCTTTCCTTCTCTTAGGTCTCCCGGGAAGCACACGTAGACAGAAGAAGAAACATACTGGTAAGTGCTTACGTTTGCTCGCTGGGTTTTCCTTTTCTTCCTGGTCTATCTGTCCCTTAGTTTCCCTCTTCTTACTGCTTCTCTTTTTTCTCTTGTGGTCTCTGATCTTTCTGACACTCTGTTTCTTTCCTGTTCTCTGGTGGTCTCCTCTTTTCTTGCTCTTTCTCTCTGTGGTGTTCCTTCTCTTCCTCCTGTCTTTCTCTCTTTTCCTTCTACCGTATTGTGTGACCCTGTAGTAGTCCGTACTTCCTACTTTCCTTTGTTTATTTTCTTTATAGCTATCATGCTGGGCCTCCTTCTATGTAATTTCCACTACAACTGTCCTTTTCCCTTCTAGTTTTATCTCACAACAACCCACACCCAATCCAGTGCTTGCCTCTTGTGTCCCTTCCCTTTACCACCCTCCGCCCGCAAGCCTCTTGTTTCCCCGTATCATGTCTCCCCTCCTCCCTTCCTTCAGTATGGTGGGTCCACACACCTGGCTATGCCACGCTTCTCCAGAAGCGTGGCAGGATCCTGCATTTGGCCTCCCAGGGACACCGCGGACTTCCAAAGTCCGTCTGCCTCTTCTCCTTCTTCTTTTACCCGGCCTCGGTTCTCCTCCTCATCGTCTTCGCGTTCCTCTGTGCCTCCTCCTCCTCGTTCCTCGACACCGTCCTTCTCCTCGTTGTCGTCCTCCTCCCCTTGCTCTGCCGATGTTGACCCTTTTAACCCTCCTCCTTCCCACGTCGTTTCTCTCTCTAGTTCCTCGTTGGCGCTCGTCCCGTGGTGTTCCTGGACACCAGAGGTAGCGTCAGTACAAGTCGGCCTTGTGTGCGGGCAGGTTCAGACCGGCCCGTCACATAACCAAAAACAGGTAAGTAGGCAGTAGTAAAACAGTGCAAATAGTGAAAATCACAATAGGTTGCAATGGGCAGAGGGGGAACACAAACTATATATTAAAATAGTGGAATAAGAAAGTTGGTTTCCTACCTAGGCAAGTGTAGTGGGTAGAGGGGTGCTGGGAGTGTAAGAAAACACCAAAGGTAAGTAAAATACCCCACCCCAGAGCCCAGGAAAGCAGGAGTAAAACATAGCAGATTTCCTAAAACACACTAGAAGTCATGATAGAACATAATGCAAGAACCTGCAAGACATTAATGATGGATTCCTGGACCTGAAGACCTATGGAAGAAGGGGACCAAGTCCACGAAGCACTGAAGAGTCCAGGGAGAACAGGAGCCCCTGCTACCCAGGATGAAGGTGCAAAATAGGAACCACTGGTGAGAAGACAAAGTCAGTATTGCACCAAAGAAGACAGAAATGGGTTCCTGGTTGGTGCAGAAGCTGTCACATGCCAGATGGATGACAGCAGTCTGGTTTGCGTTGCTGGATTCTGGCAACAAGCCTTGGCTCATGCAAAAAATGCAGATGGAGAAAAATGGGGCTGCCCGGGACCAGAAGGGATCTGGTAGCCTCTACCCAGGAAGGGGAAACAGAGGAGCTCTCAGCAACTCAGAGAGCCCTCAGAATACCAGGCAACACCCACAAGAGTCCCACAGCATGGAGACAAAGGAGTTGCAAATGGGGGTCATCACAGCACTACTCAAAGGGATGCCAAGCTGCCAGAGAACAACTCAAGGAGCCGAGCATCACAGGATAGAGTGCTGGTGAACCGGGCTAGGCTGTGCACAAAGGAATTCTTCGAAAGCGCACAGAAGCCCTAGGAGCTGCAACACACGTGGTGCACAGGGGTAGTGTCTGGCTTGGGATGGCAAGAGCTTACCTCCACTAAATTTGGACAGTCAGGGTCACTTTAGTCTACCACCTATGTTCCAGTATTTATGCTCATCATCAGTAGAGGGTACCCCGGGTACCGGTCGTCACTGCATAGAGGTGCCTGCTGAAGCAGGGAAGTGACTCCGTCACTCCACGGGAGATTCCTTCAATTCTTCTGGTGCAGGCTGAAGACAGGCAGTCTTCTGAGTATGCACAACCTGTAAACTGTTGCAGTTGCTGGCAGAAGCTGGAGTTACAGAGTTGCAGTAGTTACCTTGGATACTTTGGTGCAAGTTGTAGAGTTCCTGGAGCAGTTTTGCGGTTGATCCAATCCAATCCGGTAGAAGGTGAAGCAAAGGAAGCAGAGGTGTCCTGCTGGAGTCTTTCAATCCAAATCTGAAGAAACACCCACAGGAGAGACCCTCAATATCCCTGCCAGGGGGGTCTCTTATCCATAGTAAATGCAGTGTATGGTGGACAGGGCACACAGGCAGTGCGCCATGTCGAGTTTGTGTTTTACGTTTGTACCAGGACACTCAGCCTGCACTGGCAAAGCTGGGTTCATCTGGATGCATGGCCCTAGAGGGTGTCGCAATCAGTGCTGCTGCCCTCAGTGGCCTACCCATAATACCCCATGCCCGAGACACATAGGTACAAACTTACTAGGGACTTATAGTGGTAGTTAAGGGTGTATCCAATTGTGCCAATGCCTCACAACAGTTTTAAGGAAGGAGCTCTGGCCCAGTGAACCTGTAGCAGAGCAGCCAAGGCTGAACTAGAAGACATGCAAAGCTCTTGCAATACCCCTATAGTCACACAGTACTTATACACAAGAAAGACAATACTCAGTGTTACCAAAAATAAAGGTACTTTATTTTAGTGACACAAGGCCAAAAATATGTTAGAGACTATACTTTCTTAGAGGTAAGTATGATACACAAAATATACAATAGTAACCAAAATCAGGTAAATAAACAGTCATAGAATAGTGCAAACATTGAAAATCACCATAGGCTAGAATAGGCATAGGGGCAACACAAACCATATGCTAAAATAGTCAAATAAATTCAGCAATCCGATTTGCACATTAAGCAGATCTGTACACATGCATAAAAAAGGGACACTGCCCAGTCCATAGTTCACAGGGCCCACATGGCCACAGGGCAAAGTCCAAGGCCCCATTCGAATCCTGCCCCAATACGGAGAGAAAAATGCAGGGGAATTAGTTGTCATATAGGCAGGCACCTCGGGGGGGCACCTCAGACTTATGCAGAAGCAAGCCCACTGGTTCTGGAGGGGTTAACATGCCCTGTGCTTGGTCCTGGGGAGTGCAAGACAACAGTCTCTCAAGTGGGTGTCTTTCCCACTGGTTCTGGAGAGGGCAACATGCCCTGTGCTTTGTCCTGGGGAGTGCAAAACCACAGTCTCTTGAGTGGGTGTCTTCCCAAATGGTTCTGGAGCGGGCAACATGCCCTGTGCTTGGTCCTGTGGAGTGCAAGGCCACAGTCCTTGAGTGGGTGACTTGCCTACTGGTTCTGGAGGGGACTACATGCCCTGTGCTTGGTCCTGGGGAGTGCAAGGCCACAGTCTCTTAAGTGGGTGAATACCTCATTGGTTCTTGAGAGGGCAGGCCGCACAGCAGCCCTTGGAGACTGGACTATATGGCGTCTGCCTGCGGTGATGGCTGCACTGTTGTGGTGGTTGTGAGAGGCTCCTGCTCAGCGCCTGCACCCTCTGATGGCTGCACTGTTGTGGTGGTTGTGGGAGGATCTTGCTCAGCCCCTGCACCCACCGATGGCTGCACTGTGGTGGTGGTTGTGCGAGGCTCCTGCTCAGCGCCTGCACCCTCCGATGGCTGCACTGTGGTGGTGGATGTGGGAGGCTCCTGCTTAGCCCCTGCACCCTCCGATGGCTGCACTGTGGTGGTGGTTGGGGGAGGCTCCTGCTCAGCCACTGCACCCTTCGATGGCTGCACTGTGGTGGTGGTTGTTGGAGGCTGCTGCTTAGTCCCTGCACTCTCTGGCAGCTGACAGCTGACAGCTGCTGGTGCAGGCTCCTTTCCCTTCTTTGTGGATGGTGCAGGCTCCTTCCCCTTCTTTGTGACTGGTTCAGGCTCCTTCCCCTTCTTTGTGGCTGGTGCAGGGTCCTTCCCCTTCTTTGTGGCTGGTGCAGGCACCTTCCCCTTTAGTATTGTTGGCCTGTAGTCCTTTCCACCACGAGTAGGGTGAGGTGATTGGTTGGGTCCTTGCTACCCTGCCCATATGTGCAGGACGGGGGGGAAAGGGGTAGGAAGAGGTCAATCTGGGAAAGGAAAAGATGTTTAGGGACATTGGGGTGGGAAGAGGGACTGGAGGATAAGGGAGTGGTTGTTGGAGGTGTTTGTCTGCTGGATTTGGGTGCAGGTGCATGGGCTGTATGCTGTTGTGATGTGGATGGCTACTAGGAGTCTGAGTGTTGCGTTTGTGTACTTTAGGAGGGGGACAGGCATGGTGGGAGAGGACACAGGGGACATGTACATGGATGTTGTGGAGGTGTCTGCCAGTGAGGTGTGTGTTCTGCCTGGTGTGGTGATGATGCTGGTAGTGGATATTGATGTAGTGCATGCAGGTGTGAGTATGGACGTAACTGGGTGGGAGGTGGAGGAGGAGGAGGAGGAGGGGGAGACAGTGGAAATAGTGGATATTGTTGTGTCTGCAAATGAATGGTGTTTGTGTGAGTGCCAGTTGGATGAATTGTGGTGCTTGTGTTTGCCTGTGACACTCTTGGGTGTACATGCTCCTCTGGCTGTGTGCTTGGGATGGGTTGGTGTTGAGGAGAATGTGACTGGGAAGTGGAAGTTGGAGGGGGGGGGGAACAGTAGAAACAAGGACAATGGCTGCCATCAGAGAGGAAGCCAGAGCCTGAATCGATCTCTGTTGGGCCGCCAGACCACTGTGAATGCCCTCCAGGAATGCATTAGATCGCTGCATCTGGGCTTCTAGCCCCTGGATGGCATTCACAATGGTTGTTTGCCCTACAGAGATGGATCGCAGGATGTCAATAGCCTCCTCACTCAGGGCAGCAGGGTTCACTGTGGCAGGGCCTGATGTGCCTGGGGTGAATGAGATGCCCACCCTCCTGGGTTAGTGGGCACAGGCAACTAGCTCAGTGGCTACTGGGAGGACGGTGCTGGTTTGGGGGGTGGCAGCTATACCTGGTCCCTGGAACTCAGCAACTCTGTCCAAGGGACTCCCACAGTCCAGTGACTCTTCAGTCCAAGTTTGGTGGAGGTAAGTCCTTGCCTCCCCACGCTAGACTGCATTGCTGGGAACCACGTGTTTTGCAGCTACTCCGGCTCCTGTGCACTTTTCCAGGATTTCCTTTGTGCACAGCCAAGCCTGGGTCCACGGCACTCTAGCAGCTTAGGCTGATAGAAGGTAGCTATGGAGAGCAGCTTAGGCTGAACTAGGAGACATGGAAAGCTCCAACTATACCACTGGTGTCATATGCACAATATCATAAGAAAACACAATACACAGATATACTAAAAATAGAGGTACTTTATTTTTATGACAATATGCCAAAAGTATCTCAGTGAGTACCCTCAGTATGAGGATGCCAAATATACACAAGATATATGTACACAATACCAAAAATATGCAGTAATAGCAAAAGGAAGTAATGCAAGCAATGTAAAGTTACAGTAGATTGCAATAGGAGCACATAGGTATAGGGGCAACACAAACCATATACTCCAAAAGTGGAATGCGAACCACGAATCGACCCCACAAACCTATGTGAGCTTGTAGAGGGTCGCTGGGAATGTAAGAAAACAGTGAGGGTTAGAAAAATAGCCCACCCCAAGACCCTGAAAAGTAGGTGTAAAGTGCACCTATATTCCCCAGAGAGCACAGAAGTCGTGATAGGGGAATTCTGCAAGGAAGACCAACACCAGCAAAGCAACCAAAGTGGATTTCCGGACGAGAGTACCTGTGGAACAAGGGGACCAAGTCCAAGAGTCGCGACAAAGTTGAGATTGGGCAGATGCCCAGGAAATGCCAGTTGAGGGTGCAAAGGAGCTTCCACCGGATGGTAGAAGCTGTGGATTCTGCAAGAACGAAGAGGGCTAGAAACTTCCCCTTTTGGAGGATGGATGTCCCACATCATGAAGAAGCTTGCAGAGGTCTTCCCACGCTGAAAGACCGCAAACAAGCCTTGCTAGCTGCAAGGGTCGCAGTTAGGGTTTTTGGATGCTGCTGTGGCCCAGGAGGGACCAGGATGTTGCCATTTGCGTGAGGAGACAGAGGGGGTGCCCAGCAAGTCAGGGAGCCCTCACAGAAGCAGGCATCACCCGCAGAAGTGCTGGAACAGGCACTACGAAGAGGAGTGAACCGGAGCTCACCCGAAGACACAAAAGGGAGTCCCACGACGCCGGAGGACAACTCAGGAGGTTGTGCACTGCAGGTTAGAGTGTCGGGGACCCAGGCTTGGCTGTGCACAAAGGAAATCCTAGAAGAGTGCACAGGAGCCGGAGCAGCTGCAAATCACGCAGTTCCCAGCAATGCAGTCTAGCGTGGGGAGGCAAGGACTTACCTTCACCAAACTTGGACTGAAGAGTCAATGGACTGTGGGAGTCCCTTGGACAGAGTTCCTGAGTTCCATGGACCACGGTTGTCGTGCTGAGAGGAGATCCAGAGGACCGGTGATGCAGTCTTTTGTTGCCTGCGGTTGCAGGGAGAGGATTCCGTCGTCCCACGGGAGATTTCTTCAGAGCTCCTAGTGCAGAGAGGAGGCATGCTACCCCCAGAACATGCACCACCAGGAAACAGTCAAGAAGGCGGCAGGATCAGCGATACAAGGTTGCAGTAGTCGTCTTTGCTACTTTGTTGCGGTTTTGCAGGTGTCCTGAGCAGTCAGCGGTCGATCCTTTGGCAGAAGGTGAAGAGAGAGATGCAGAGGAACTCTGAGCTCTTGCATTTGTTATCTAAAGAATTCCTCAAAGCAGAGACCCTAAATAGCCAGAAAAGGAGGTTTGGCTACCTAGGAAGGAGGATAGGCTAGCAACACAGGTAAGAGCCTATCAGAAGGAGTCTCTGACGTCACCTGCTGGCACTGGCCACTCAGAGCAGTCCAGTGTGCCAGCAGCACCTCTGTTTCCAAGATAGCAGAGGTCTGGAGCACACTGGAGGAGCTCTGGGCACCTCCCCTGGGAGATGCAGGTCAGGGGAGTGGTCACTCCCCTTTCCTTTGTCCAGTTTCGTGCCAGAGCAGGGCTGGGGGAATCCCTGAACCGGTGTAGACTGGCTTATGCAGAGATGGGCACCAGTGGGAAAACAGTGAGGGTTAGAAAAATAGCCCACCCCAAGACCCTGAAAAGCGGGTGCAAAGTGCACCTAAGTTCCCCAGAGAGCACAGAAGGCGTGATAGGGGAATTCTGCAAGGAAGACCAACACCAGCAATGCACCTGGGGAAGGTTGGGTGCTAAGTTACTTAGTGTGTGGGCACCCTGGCACTAGCCAAGGTGCTCCCACATTGTTCAGGGCAAATTCCCCGGACTTTGTGAGTGCGGGGACACCATTACACGCGTGCACTGTACATAGGTCACTACCTATGTGTAGCTTCACAATGGTAACTCCGAACTGCCCCCCCAATGCCATCCTTGTATTGGGGAGACAATCCCATGATTCCCCGGGTCTCTAGCACAGACCCGGGTACCGCCAAACTGCCTTTTCAGGGGTTTCACTGCAGCTGCTGCCAACCCCTCAGACAGGTTTCTGCCCTCCTGGGGTCCAGCCAGGCTTGGCCCAGGAAGGCAGAACAAAGGACTTCCCCAGAGAGAGGGTGTTACACCCTCTCCCTTTGGAAAAAGGTGTTAAGGCAGGGGAGGAGTAGCCTCCCCCAGCCTCTGGAAATGCTTTCATGGGTACAGATGGTGCCCATTTCTGCATAAGCCAGTCTACACCGGTTCAGGGACCCCTCAGCCCTACTCTGGCGCGAAACTGGACAAAGGAAAGGGGAGTGACCACTCCCCTGACCTGCACCTCCCCCGGGAGGTGCCCAGAGCTCCTCCAGTGTGCTCCAGACCTCTGCCATCTTGGAAACAGAGGTGCTGCTGGCACACTGGACTGCTCTGAGTGGCCAGGGCCAGCAGGTGACATCAGAGACTCCTTCTTATAGGCTCCTTCAGGTGTTGCTAGCCTATCCTCTCTCTTAAGTAGCCAAACCCTCTTTTCTGGCTATTTAGGGTCTCTGCTTTGGGGAATTCCTTGGATAACGAATGCAAGAGCTCATCAGAGTTCCTCTGCATCTCTCTCTTCACCTTCTGCCAAGGAATCGACTGCTGACCGCGCTGGAAGCCTACAAAACTGCAACAAAGTAGCAAAGACGACTACTGCGACACTGTAACGCTGGTCCTGCCGCCTTCTCGATTGTTTTCCTGGTGGTGCATGCTGTGGGGGTAGTCTGCCTCCTCTCTGGACTAGAAGCCCCGAAGAAATCTCCCGTGGGTCGACGGAATCGCCCCCCTGCAACCGCAGGCACCATAGAACTGCATCATTGGTCCACTGGGTCTCCTCTCAGCACGACGAACGAGGTCCCTTGAACTCAGCAACTCTGTCCAAGTGACTCCCACAGTCAAGTGACTCTTCAGTCCAAGTTTGGTGTAGGTAAGTCCTTGCCTCCCCACGCCAGACAGCATTGCTGGGAACGGCGTGTTTTGCAGCTACTCCGGCTCCTGTGCACTTTTCCAGGATTTCCTTTGTGCACAGCCAAGCCTGGGTCCACGGCACTCTAACCTGCATTGCACGACCTCCTGAGTTGTCCTCCGGCGGCGTGGGACTCTCTTGTGCAACTTCGGGTGAGCACCGTTTCACTCCACTTTGTAGTGCCTGTTCTGGCACTTCTGCGGGTACTGCTTGCTTCTGAGAGGGCTCTTTGTCTTGCTGGACGCGCCCTCTGTCCCCTCACGCAATTGGCGACATCCTGGTCCCTCCTGGGCCACAGCAGCATCCAAAAACCTTAACCGCAAGCTTTGCAGCTAGCAAGGCTTGTTTGCAGTCTTTCTGCGGTAAAACACTTCTGCATGACTCTTCACGACGTGGGACATCCATCCTCCAAAGGGAATGTTTCTAGCCGTTGTCGTTCCTGCAGAATCCTCAGCTTCTACCATCCAGTGGCAGCTTCTTTGCACCCACAGCTGGCATTTCCTGGGCATCTGCCCACTCCCGACTTGATCGTTACTTTTGGAATTGGTCCCCTTGTTCCACAGGTACTCTCGTCTGGAAATCCATAGTTTTTGCATTGCTGGTGTTGGTCTTTCCTGCAGAATTCCCCTATTACGACTTCTGTGCTCTTTGGGGAACTTCAGTGCACTTTGCACTCACTTTTCAGGGTCTTGCGGTGGGCTATTTTTCTAACCCTCACTGTTTTCTTACAGTCCCAGCAACCCTCTACAAGGTCACATAGGTTTGGGGTCCATTCGTGGTTCGCATTCCACTTCTAGAGTATATGGTTTGTGTTGCCCCTATCCCTATGTGCCCCCATTGCATTCTATTGTGACTATACATTGTTTGCACTGTTTTCTATTGCTATTACTGCATATTTTGGTATTGTGTACATATATCTTGTGTATATTTGCTATCCTCATACTGCGGGTACTCACTGAGATACTTTGGCATATTGTCATAAAAATAAAGTACCTTTTTTTTTAGTATATCTGTGTATTGTGTTTTCTTATGATATTGTGCAAGTGACAATAGTGGTACTGTAGGAGCTTCACTCGTCTCCTAGTTCAGCCTAAGCTGCTCTGCTAAGCTACCTTTTCTACCAGCCTAAGCTGCTAGACACCCCTCTACACTAATAAGGGATACCTGGGCCTGGTGCAAGGTGTAAGTACCCCTTGGTACTCACTACAAGCCAGTCCAGCCTCCTACACTTTGGTACAAGCACCACAGGAGAGGCCCATGGGCTTTCAGAATGTTCAACCACTCCCAGTTCAAGCATTTTCTGAACCTCTTGTTTTATGCAGTCCCTGACAGGATCAGTCTGCCTATAGATCTTACTTTTGACAGGCATGCTGTCTCCAGTATCTATAGTGTGCTCACACCAAGAAGTGGTGCCTGGCACAGTAGAAAAGAGTTCAGAAAACTGACCCAGGAGAGTTATGCAGTGGTCTTTCTGCTCAGCAGTAAGACAGTCTGCCAAAACTACACCTTCCACTAGAGCATCTAGTTCTGTGGAAGAGAAGAGATCAGGGAGAGGGTCACTCTCTTCTTCCTGTCCTTCATCTGTTGCCATGAGCAGGGTGAGATCAGCCCTGTCATAGTAGGGTTTTAGGCGACTGACATGGAGCACCCTAAGGTGACTCCTGGCAGTGCCCAAGTCAACCAAGTAGGTGACTTCTCCCTTCTTTTCAACAATTATATGGGGTCCACTCCATTTATCTTGGAGTGCTCTTGGGGCCACAGGCTCCAAAACCCACACCTTCTGTCCTGGTTGGTACTGAATCAGAACAGCCTTCTGGTCATGCCATTGCTTTTGGAGCTCTTGGCTGGCCTGAAGGTTTTTACTGGCCTTTTTCATGTACTCAGCCATTCTGGATCTTAGGCCGATTACATAGTCCACTATGTCTTGCTTAGGAGCTTTTGAAAGGTTGTTCCCAACCCTCCTTTACAAGTGTTAGAGGACCTCTTACAGGGTGCCCAAATAGGCCTTCAAAGGGGCTGAAGCCCACTCCTTTCTGTGGTACCTCCCTGTAAGCAAAAAGGAGGCAAGGTAACAGGACATCCCATCTCCTCCTGAGTTTTTTAGGGAGTCCCATTGTCATTCCTTTGAGAGTTTAATTAAACCTCTCTATCAGTCCATTTGTTTGTGGATGATAAGATGTGGTGAATTTGTATGTTACACCACATTCCTTCCACATGGCCTTCAAGTATGCAGACATGAAGTTGCTACCCTTGTCTGATACCACCTCTTTAGGGAAACCCACACTGGAAAAGATTCCCAGGAGGGCTTTTGCCACTGCAGGAGCTGTAGTGGTCCTTAGAGGAATTGCTTCAGGATATCTTGTGGCATGGTCCACTACCACCAAGATAAACCTATTGCCTGAAGCAGTAGGAGGGTCAAGGGGGCCAACTATGTCAACCCCTACCCTTTCAAAGGGAACCCCAACCACAGGCAGTTGAATAAGGGGAGCCTTTGGTGTGCCACCAGTCTTGCCAGTGGCTTGGCATGTCACACATGACTTACAAAAGATCTTTTGTGTCCTCTGACTTTCTAGGCCAATGAAACAGGGGGACAAGCCTTTCCCATGTTTTAATTTGCCCTAAATGTCCAGCCAAGGCAATGTTGTGTGCCAGAGTTAGGAGGAACTCTCTGTATAGCAGGGGAATGACCAATCTCCTGGCCACTCAAGGTTTTGGGTCCCTTGCCTCTGTATACAAAAGGTTGTCCTCCCAGTAAACTCTATGTGAGTCACTGACATCCCCATTTTGCTGTTTGACAGCTTGCTGTCTTAGACCCTCTAATGTGGGACAGGTTTGCTGTGCCACACTCAGCTCCTCCCTGGCAGGCCCCCCTCCACCCAAAAGCTCAGCAGTGTCTGCTTCCAGCTCCTCTGGTGAAGGTTTTGCACAGGGGGAAATTCTTCTTCCTCAGAAGTAGAATCATCTGTAGAGGGAGGGATAGTGGGTAGGGATTTACCCTTACTAACCCAAGCTTTAGGGAGCACTTGGTCCATTGTTCCAGGATCTAAGTCACCCTGGCCTTTTTGCTTTTTGGCCTGAGCCCTGGGTAAAGCAAAAATATGCCCAGGAATGCCCAGCATTGCTGCATGAGCCTCCAACTCCACTTCTGCCCAAGCTGATGTCTCTAAATCAATCCCTAGTAGACAGTCTACAGGTAAATCTGAGGCAACCACAACTTTATTTGGACCAGTAACCCCCCCCCCCCAGTTGAGATTCACAACAGCCATGGGGTGGCTAAGAGTGTTGTTATGAGCGTCTGTCACTTGGTACTGGTGACCAAGTAGGTGTTGTTCAGGGTGTGCCAGTTTCTCTATTACCATGGTAACACTGGCACCTGTGTCCCTGTAGGCCTGAACCTCAACACCATTTATTAGGGGAAGTTGCTTGTACATATCCATACTAAGGGGACAAGCAACCAAGGTGGCCAAATCAATGGCACCTTCAGAGACTAGCACAGCCTCTGTGGTCTCCCTAACAATACCAACCCCAACTAAATTACCAAAAGTGAGCCCAGCTACTCCCTTGTATTGGCTATTAGTAGGTTTGCTCCCACCACCATTGCTATTAGTAGGGACACTAGGTGTAGCAGTAGGGGTTGTGGTACTGGGAGGCTTGGTGCTTTTCTTTGGACAACTGGGATCAGTTGTCCAATGGCCTTTTACTTTACATAAATAGCACCATGGTTTCTTTACTTGATTAGAAGAGGATTTGGACCCACCACCCCCACCAGAGTGTTTTTGTGGGCCTGATAAAGACTCATTTTTAGATTTGTCCCCTCACTTGTCTGAAGACTTACCATCCTTCTTCTTGCCATCCTTGTCACCCCCTGTATAAACGTTTCTGTTCACTCTTGTTCTGGCCCATTTGTCTGCCTTCTTTCCCAATTCTTAGGGAGAGGTCAGATCTGAGTCCACTAGATATTGGTGTAACAAATCAGACACACAGTTATTCAGAATATGCTCTCTCAGGATCAGATTATACAGGCTTTCATAGTCAGAAACTTTACTGCCATGTAACCATCCCTCCAAGGCCTTCACTGAATAGTCAACAAAGTCTACCCAGTCTTGCGACGACTCTTTTCTGGTTTCTCTGAACTTAATCCTGTATTGTTCAGTGGTTAAGCCAAATCCATCCAAGAGTGCATTCCTCAAAACTGTAAAATTATTGGCATCACTTTCCTTAACAGTAAGGAGCCTATCCCTACCCTTTCCACTGAAAGATAGCCATAGGGTAGCAGCCCACTGCCTTTGAGGGACCCCCTGTACAACACAGGCCCTCTCAAGTGCAGCAAACCACTTGTTAATGTCACCCCCCTCCTTGTAAGGGGGAACTATTTTATGCAGATTCCTAGAATCATGCTCTTTCACAGGATTACTATCTGGAATACTGCTGCTGCCACAATGGGGTCCTAACCCCAACCTCTGTCTTTCTTTTTCTAAGTCTAAAGATTCCCTGTCTAGAGCCAGCTGTTGCTTTTTAAGCTTCAGCCTGGACTCTTCCACTCTCAATCTACTGAGTTCCCTTTCTAACACTCTGTCATCAGGGTGGGTGGGTTGGGCATGCTTTGACACAGAAGAATGATGTGAATGAACAGAGGGAGAATTGCCCCTAACAGTTGGCACTCTAACAACCTGGCCTGCAGGAATAACATCCCTACTGTGATGAGAGCTCACAGTAGTACCAGCTATGCTAGGTGGTCTGTGAGGGGCAGGTTGGGAAGGTCACCATCTAACACACTTACTCGGGGTGCCCCAGAGTCAGAGTGTGAACCATCTCCTAACTTCTCAATGGATGTGCCAGCTAAGGCCTTATCATTCTCAATAAGCATGTTAGATAACAATTCCTTAGAGGGATTCTTCCCTACCCCTAAACCGCTATCAATGCAGAGACTCCTCAAACCCCTCCAGTTAAGGTGGTCATAAGCTGAGCTGACCAGATCAAGAGATGGTCCTACATCAGACATGATAAAATAAGGTTTAGGGACAGATAAAAGAAAGAAAAAGTTTCAGGACTTTTTAAGGAAACAGAAAAAAAAACTTTTTCATCTTTTTGGAAACTTTTAGAAAGTTTAGAGGTACATTTCAGCACTTAGCAAATGGATTAAGAGAAGAAAAGCAAAACTTTTTTGGTTAGGTGTACATACACTGAACTTGTTTTGTATATTATTCTCTTATGAAAAGTACAAAATGACAAAGTGGTAAGTAGTTGCAAGTACTTATCCCACCACTGCACGACCAATGTAGGAGGCTGGCCTGGCTTGTAGTGGGTACCAAGGGGTACTTACACTCTGTACCAGGTCCAGTTATCCCTTATTAGTGTAGAAGAGGTGTTTCTAGCAGCTTAGGCTGATAGAAGGTAGCTATAGCAGAGCATCTTAGGTGTCATATGCACAATATCATAAGAAAACACAATACACATCAGATATACTAAAAATAAAGGTACTTTATTTTTATGACAATATGCCAAAAGTATCTCAGTGAGTACCCTCAGTATGAGGATGCCAAATATACACAAGATATATGTACACAATACCAAAAATATGCAGTAGTAGCAAAAGGAAGTAATGCAAGCAATGTAAAGTTACAGTAGATTGCAATAGGAGCACATAGGTATAGGGGCAACACAAACCATATACTCCAAAAGTGGAATGCGAACCACGAATGGACCCCAAACCTATGTGAGCTTGTAGAGGGTCGCTGGGACTGTAAGAAAACAGTGAGGGTTAGAAAAATAGCCCACGCCAAGACCCTGAAAAGTAAGTGTAAAGTGCACCTATATTCCCCAGAGAGCACAGAAGTCGTGATAGGGGAATTCTGCAAGGAAGACCAACACCAGCAAAGCAACCAAAGTGGATTTCCGGACGAGAGTACCTGTGGAACAAGGGGACCAAGTCCAAGAGTCACGACAAAGTCGAGATTGGGCAGATGCCCAGGAAATGCCAGCTGAGGGTGCAAAGGAGATGCCACCGGATGGTAGAAGCTGTGGATTCTGCAAGAACGAAGAGGGCTAGAAACTTACCCTTTGGAGGATGGATGTCTCACGTCGTGAAGAAGCTTGCAGAGTTGTTCCCACGCAGAAAGACCGCAAACAAGCCTTGCAAGCCTTGCAAGGGTCGCGGTTAGGGTTTTTGGATGCTGCTGTGGCCCAGGAGGGACCAGGATGTCGCCACTTGGATAAGGAGACAGAGGGGTTGCCCAGCAAGTCAGGGAGCCCTCACAGAAGCAGGCATCACCCGCATAAGTGCTGGAACAGGCACTACGAATAGGAGTGAACCGGAGCTCACCTGAAGACACAAAAGGGAGTCCCACCACGCCGGAGGACAACTCAAGAGGTTGTGCACTGCAGGTTAGAGTGTCGGGGACCCAGGCTTGGCTGTGCACGAAGGAAATCCTGGAAGAGTGCACAGGAGCCGGAGCAGCTGCAAATCACGCTGTACCCAGCAATGCAGTCTAGCGTGGGGAGGCAAGGACTTACCTCCACCAAACTTGGACTGAAGAGTCACTGGACTGTGGGAGTTACTTTGACAGAGTTGCTGAGTTCCAGGGACCACCATCGTCGTGCTGAGAGGGGACCCAGAGGACCAGTGATGCAGTCTTTTGTTGTCTGCGGTTGCAGGGGGAGGATTTCTTCGGAGCTCCTAGTGCAGAGAGGAGGCAGGCTACCCCCAGAGCATGCACCACCAGGAAACAGTCGAGAAGGCGGCAGGATCAGCGATACAAGGTTGCAGTAGTCGTCTTTGCTACTTTGTTGCGGTTTTGCAGGCGTCCTGAGCAGTCAGCGGTCGATCCTTTGGCAGAAGGTGAAGAGAGAGATGCAGAGGAACTCTGATGAGCTCTTGCATTCGTTATCTAAAGAATTCCCCAAAGCAGAGACCCTAAATAACCAGAAAAGGAGGTTTGGCTACCTAGGAAGGAGGATAGGCTAGCAACACAGGTAAGAGCCTATCAGAAGGAGTCTCTGACGTCACCTGCTGACACTGGCCACTCAGAGCAGTCCAGTGTGCCAGCAGCACCTCTGTTTCCAAGATGGCAGAGGTCTGGAGCACACTGGATGAGCTCTGGGCACCTCCCCTGGGAGGTGCAGGTCAGGGGAGTGGTCACTCCCATTTCCTTTGCCCAGTTTCGTGCCAGAGCAGGGCTGGGGGATCCCTGAACCGGTGTAGACTGGCTTATGCAGAGATGGGCACCATCTGTGCCCATCAAAGCATTTCCAGAGGCTGGGGGAGGCTACTCCTCCCCAGCCCTGACACCTTTTTCCAAAGGGAGAGGGTGTAACACCCTCTCTCTGAGGAAGTCCTTTGTTCTGCCTTCCTGGGCCAGGCCTGGCTGGACCCCAGGAGGGCAGAAACCTGTCTGAGGGGTTGGCATCATCAGCAGCAGCTGCAGTGAAACCCCAGGAAAGTTAGTTTGGCAGTACCCGGGTCTGTGCTAGAGACTCGGGGGATCATGGAATTGGCTCCCCAATGCCAGAATGGCATTGGGGTGACAATTCCATGATCTTAGACATGTTACATGGCCATGTTCGGAGTTTCCATTGTGACGCTGTACATAGGTAGTGACCTATGTACAGTGCACGCGTGTAATGGTATCCCCGCACTCACAAAGTCCGGGGAATTTGCCCTGAACGATGTGGGGACACTTTGGCTAGTGCCAGGGTGCCCACACACTAAGTAACTTAGCACCCAACCTTCACCAGGTGAAGGTTAGACATATAGGTGACTTATAAGTTACTTAAGGGCAGTGGTAAATGGCTGTGAAATAACGTGGACGTTATTTTACTCAGGCTGCAGTGGCAGGCCTGTGTAAGAATTTTCAGAGCTCCCTATGGGTGGCAAAAGAAATGCTGAAGCCCATAGGGATCCCCTGGAACCCCAATACCCTGGGTACCTCAGTACCATATACTAGGGAATTATAAGGGTGTTCCAATATGCCAATGTGAATTGGTGAAATTGGTCACTAGCCTGTTAGTGACAATTTGGAAAGCAGAGAGAGCATAACCACTGAGGTTCTGGTTAGCAGAGCCTCAGTGAGATAGTTCGTCATCACACAGGGAATACATACAGGGCACACTTATGAGCACTGGGGCCCTGGCTGGCAGGGTCCCAGTGACACATACACTAAAACAACATATATACTGTGAAATATGGGGGCAACATGCCAGGCAAGATGGTACTTTCCTACACCCATAGGGCCCAATATCAACCAATGAGGAATTGCACAGCAGTTCACGACTGCCTACCGCCACGGCGCACGACAGCGGTATTACCTCACTTCCACATGTCCCTCCACACAGGACAGGCAGACGCCATTTTCAGAGGGGGGACAGGCCTATGGATGTATGCTGTGTCACATACTTCACAAATTACACTGTCCCATAACATGTTTGCAGATTGCGGACTGCTGTTGTGGCTCTGTTGTTCAGTTTGTGACAGCCTCTTCACTCTTTTTTGTCCCTTAGATACCTAACACTGTGGATTAATAGGAGATGGAAACATACCCCCCGTGTACAGGCCCCTGGTTGACTTGGCTACACTGGAGGACAGGCACATTATACTGATCTATGGACTGGACACGACCACAATCACAGAGCTGTGTGCCCAATTGGAGCCTGACCTGATATCTGCTATCCGTCACCCCACTGGGATCCCCCCTCTTGTGCAAGTGCTATCAGTTCTACATTTCCTGGCAACTGGTTCTTTCCATGTGACAGTGGGCTTGGCAGCAGGAATTTCACAGCCAATGATCTCAAATGTGCTGACAAGAGTGTTGTCGGCCCTAATAAAACACATGTGCAGCTACATTGCATTCCCCCAGGTTGAGGATTTGGCCACTGTGAAGACCGGATTCTATGCAATGGGACATATCCCCAATATAATTGGTGCAATTGATGGAACACATATTGCATTTGTCCCCCCCACCAGAATGAACAGGTGTTCCGGAATCGTAAGAGTTTCCACTCCATGAATGTGTAGATGGTGTGCTTGGCGGACCTGTACAGCTCCCATGTCAATGCTAAGTATCCTGGGTGGGTGCATGATGGCTTTGTCCTGAGGAATAGCAGCATCCCAAATGTGATGGCCCAACTACAGAGGCACAGGGTGTGGGTAATAGGTTAGCCCATGGTTCCCACCCAGTATATGTTGGTGTATGCCTATGGTGTTGGCCATATAGGATAGTGTGTGGCTAAATGTTGTCCCTCAATTTGTGCAGGTGACTCTAGTTACCTCATGGCTGCTATCCCCTGTGTGGAATGCCAGGACAAGGGCAGAAGAACATTATAATGAGGTACATGGGTGAATCAGAAGGATAATTGAAAGGACCTTTGGCCTCCTGAAGGCCAGGTTCTGGTGCCTCCATCTGACAGGTGGATCCCTGTGTTACTCACCCAATTAGGTTTCCAGATAGTGGTGGCATGCTGCATGTTGCACAACCTGGCCCTCAGACACCATGTACCTTTTCTGCAGGAGGAGGATACTGGAGATGCCCCTGTGGCAGCAGTGGACCCTGTGGACAGTGAGGATGAGGAGGCAGAGGATGTGGACAACAGAACATCTCTGAACCATCAGTACTTCCAACGATACACAGGTGAGACAGTGCAACTTTACATTTCCATTACTTTTGTTGTATTCTGTGTGGCATTGGCATGCTGGTATTTCCACTTCTTTGCCCACTTACTGTTACCTCTGGATATTAATTTTACAGATGTTGGTGATTTGACAAATACTCCTGATGTGACCACAACAGCCAGCTACAGGTCATTAATTCTATGCTCATTCTATGCACAGTTCATTTGCAATGCTTGTAGCTGTTTCAATAAATACATATTTGAAATACATGAGATACTCAAAGTCAAATATTATCCAATGGTGTTTATTGTAGTGCTAATATATAGAGGGAAAAAGTGCAATGGAACGGGGTTATGATGGAGGAAAGTCCAGGGTATTGGTCCAGTCTGCTCATGGTACAGGTGCATTGTCCTTGGGAACATAGGAAGGGGAGCAATGGCAGTTCAACGTGGACAAGGTGACTAAGTGGGACACAAAGGGGACAATAAGGAGAGTGTAATTTCCTGGTGGTGGTCTTGGCACATGTCTCTGGCTTCTGTCTGGTTTGCAGGGAACGTTGGCGGGGTGGTTCACCTTCTGCAGGGGGAGGAGTGCTGGTGGCCTGTTGGTCCTGTGGCGGGTCCTCCTGGCCACTAGCGGCAACGGAAGTGGAGGGCTGTTCAGATGACTGGCTAGTGGCAGGGGCCCGCTGGTGTGACACTGCCTCCCTCATAATATTGGCCATGTAGGCCAGCACCCCTGCTATGGAGATCATGGTGTTGTTGATGGCCTGCAAGTCCTCCCTGATCCCCTGACACTGTCCCTCCTGCAGCCACCTCTTCTTCTGCATGTTGTTTAGGATCTGGCCCATCGAGTCCTGGGAATGTTGATAGGCTCCCAGGATCTCTGAGATTGCCTCCTGGAGAGTCGGTTCCCTGGTCCTGTCCTCCCCCTGGTGCACAGCAGTCCTCCCAGTGTCCCTGGTGGTCTGTGCCTCTGTCCCCTGAACCGTGTTCCCACTGCCACTGACCCCAGGTCTCTGATTGTCTTGGGTGTGAGGTGTAGCCTGGAGTCCCTGTACAGGTGGGCACACTGCTGATTGACGTGTCTTGGGGACAGAGGTTTGGGGACACTGGGTAGGTGCTGTGATGTTAGTTTGTGATAGGGATGCTCTGTGGTGGTCTGTGACTGGGCTTGGGTGATCAGCTGTCCAGTGGTCCCTGATGGGCCAGATAGATTGTCCAGATCCTGAAGACCAGAGTTACTAGTGATGGCACCGCCTCTCCAGTGACATTGGCTGGGGCACCTTTGGGGATGTAAATGATGTATTATGCTTCCCCTCTATGGCTGGTGTTGCCCTGCCAGCTTTTACTTGAGTAGGTTGGTGTATGGTGGGATTGTTAGTTTCCCTATGCTGTGCATGCTTTAGTGATGACTGTCCATGCAGGGCTCTGAGGGGTGTCCATGCATTGGTACAGCATGCAGGGCTTGGCATTGGGTTTAGTGCGCTGTGATGGTGGAGTGTGTGGGATGGAGTGGAGTGATGGGGGTGAGTTTGAGGGTGTGTGATAGCATGCAGGTATGGGGGGGATAATTGTTGAAAGTTGACTTACCAGAGTCCAGTCCTCCTCCAACTCCTGTCAGACCCTCAGGATGCAGTAAGGCCAAGACGTGCTCCTCCCATGCTGTGAGTTGTGGGGGAGGATGAGGGGGTCCACCGCCAGACCTCTGTATAGCAAGCTGCTGTCTTGCTGCTATGGGACGTACCTTCCCCTGTAGGTCGTTCCACCTCTTCCTGATGTCGTCCCTTGTTCTGGGGTACTGTCCCACAGTGTTGGCCCTGTCCACGATTCTCTGCCATAGCTCCATCTTCCTTGCTATTGATATTTGCTGCACCAGTGCTCCAAAGAGCTGTGGCTCTACCCTGACAATTTCCTCCACCATGAACGTTAACTCCTCCTCAGTGAAACGGGGTGCCTTTATGGTGCCATGGGTGTTATGTGATGTATGTTGGTGAGGGTGTGTTGGGGTGTGTTATGTGGAGTGCGTGATGGGTGTATGGGTGTGAGTGGTGTGTGGCTCTAGTTGTCGCAGTGATCTTGGTGTCAGTCTTGTTTCAATGATTTGTATTCGTAAGGGGTTGTAGGTACCGTGGGTGTGTGTTTTACAGTGGTGTGGGTGTGGTGTGAGTATGGGTGTCAGGTGTGTGTTGTTTGAATTGTCCAATGTGGTGTTGTTTTGTCTGTTGGTGTCCATTGTGAGCACAGCGGTATGTACCGCCAATGGTTTACCGCCGCTGAATGTCCACCGTGGTGATTCATGGGTCAAAATGTGATGAGTGTTGTTCTGTTGGCGTAACGGTGTAGCTTTGGGACAGCCAGTTTATCACTGACCATTGGTCTGGAGGATTTGGGTATGTGGCTGAATTCTGTCGGATTGGTATGTGTGTGTCATAAAATGGTGAAAGGATATCCGCCACCGCTGCGGTAAGTTGGCGTCCGTCAGCGTCGCGATAAGCGGGATTTACTGCCAGTGTCGTAATGAGGGTCTATGTCTTCTAATGAGTGTAGCCCTAGGATTATCATGACAACCTATGAGAACCTTAACTTTAAAAGTCTGAGGGGGCTAGGCCTAGAAAGAAGTTTAGGGATTGGGAAGGACCCCAATAAGGATTTCCTCTTAAATCTCCCCTTGCAAGATGATCAGGAACAGTCTGATAATCATGTAGAACCAGAGAGGGAGGAAGAGGCGGAGTCTGCCCAGGTAGATTCAGGAGAGGGTCCTCAAGATTCAGGGGAGGGTCCTTCCACTGATATTTCCATTAACAAACTGCCTAGTGTAGCTGGTAGTGGGAAGGGGTCACACACAGGTAGGGCACACTTCACACCTAGAGGCAAGGTCACTAGGGTCACACAGGTTAGGGAAAGATCAACTTCTGCACACTCCCATGTCACTTCTGTGTCAGAAGTGTCCCACACATCCAACCCCGAGGACCAGTCCCTATATAGGGAACTCAGAAAGCTGAGGTTGGAGGAGGCCAGACTGAGGCTCCAGCAGCAACAGTTGGCCTTAGATAGGGATTCCTTAGCTGTGGGAAGGGAAAGACAGGGGTTGGGATTAGTTCCCCATGGTGGCAGCAGCAATAATATTTTCAAAAGTTATGAGGACAGGGAGGACAAAGTTAACTCTAGAAACTTGCCCAAGATTGTTCCCCCTTATAAGGAGGGGGATGACATCCAAAAGTGTTTTGCTGCACTTGAGAGGGCCTGTAAAGTTCAAAAGGTCCCTCATGGGCAGTGGGCTGCTATTCTTTAGTTGTCCTTCTCTGGGAAAGGGAGGGACAGACGCCTCACTGTTGGGGAGGAGGATGCAGACAACTACAACATATTGCAAAATGCACTCATTGATGGTTCTGGGCTCACTACAGAGCAATACAGAATTAAGTTCAGGGAAACCAAGAAAGAATCTTCACAAGATTGGGTTAACTTTGTGGACTGTTCTGTCAAAGCTTTAGAAGATTGGTTACATGGCAGTAAAGTGTCTGATTAACGGGTCTGTAAAATCTGATTTTGAGAGAGAATATACTGAATAGTTGTGTGTCTGATTTATTACACCAGATCCTAGTAGACTCAGATCTGACCTCTGCCCAAGAATTGGGTAAGAAAGCAGACAAGTGGGTCAGAAAAAGGGTGAGCATAAAAGCTCATACAGGGGGTGACAAGGAAAATAAGAAAGATGGTGACAAATCTCAGGATAAGCATGCGGATAAAATTAAACATAAAGATCCTTCTTCAGGTCCAAAACACTCCTCTGGGGGAGGGCATAAAACATATTCATTTTCTTCAAACTCTACACACAATAAAACACCCTGGTGCTATGTGTGCAGAAGTAAAGGCATAAGCCAGGGGATAAGTCTCCTGTCCAGGTAAAGCCTCTGAGCCTACCACCACTAATACGTCCAATTCAATTTCTAGTGCCCTTAGCAGTAGAAGTAGTAGTGGTGGGACTACTGTCAATAGTCAAACAAAAGATATAGTTGGGTTCACTTTAGGGTCCATCATAGAAACTAAGGTAGGTATTGAAAATCCCAAGACAGTTTCTGTCATACCTGGTGGCACTGGCCTTGCCATCTTGGCTGCTTGTCCCCTTAATATGGACAAGTACAAGCAGTCAGTCTTAATAAATGGTGTTGAGGGCCAGGCCTACATGGACACAGGTGCCAATATTACTTTGGTGACTGAAAACCTGGACACCTTCTGGGACAGAAGTACCAAGTTACTGATGTCAATAACTCCACTCAGTCTCTCCCCTTAGCTGTAGTGCAACTTAGTTGGGGTGCAGTTACTGGTCCAAAGCAGGTGGTAGTATCACCTAGCTTACCTGTAGACTCTCTCTTAGGTAATGACCGGAGGCCTCAGGTTGGGCTGAGGTAGAGTTTAAGAACCATGCATCCATGCTGGGTATCCCTGAGGAATTGTTTCCTCTCATTTCAGGTGAAATGAAAAAGAAGAGAAGGGAACGAGCCCTGGACCCTCAGGATCCTTCTCATCAAATAGGTAAAAAAGGGTATCAAAGTATCCCTTTCCCACCCTACCACTCAGGATACCATTCCTGTGGTGGGAAACCCTACTCCTAGGGTGCAACCTGTACCAATGGAGCCCACAGCTGCCACAGCTGAACTCCCAGAGGTAAAGGTTCCTCTCTTTGGAACCACTAAAACAGACATGCAAAATTGCACTGTTTTTTAGTAAATTTGGAGCAACCCTCCAGCCCTCCCAGAGAAACATTAGTGCAGCAGCCCTGCACTACCTCTGAACACATAGGACAGCAGCCCGTCCTTGTGTGGAGCTTATAGAACAGCAGCCCTGCCCTGCTCCAGTCCAAGAGAAACAGCAACCCTGTTCTCTCTTTCAGCCATATGGACAAACGTTTTGCCCAGCTGTGGCCTTGCTGAGACAGCATCTCTGTTTAGCATTCCCATCCTTAGGACAGCAGCCCTGTCTTGACATAGGATCAGTGGAACAGTCACACTGCACCACTTTAAACCCCTTAAAACCTACAAATAGAGAATCTCAGAGTATGCCCTTGCACTGTTTTCTAGGCAGCAATCTCCAATCGGGGTGGTTTACCTCCCCACAGGGAAGAACCAAGACAGTGAATGACAAAGGGAGTGACACCTCTATTGCAGAGCCACATTCCACTAATCACCACTTAGAGAATTTGGGGCTAGATTTAGGAAAAAATGGGTTTGTGACTTGCAATTTGTGAGTCGCAAACCCGGATGCTGGATGGTGTCCCTGACACCATCTGCGAATCAGTAGGCATTTCAAAGACCCACCTCATTAATATTAATGAGGTGGGTTGCAATTTGCGACCCCCTTCCGATTCGCAGCACTCACAGGGATGGTGGCCTGCTGGAGACAGCAGACCACCATGCCTGTGACTGCTTGTTGATAAAGCAGTTTAAAATGGGTGCTAACTGCGAAGTGCTTTGCGACTGCTTTCGCGGTCACAAAGCAATTCTACATCGCGATGCGAATCGCAAATAGGAAGGGGAACACCCCTTCCTATTTGCGAGTCACATTCCCATTTTGCGAGTCGATAACCAGGTTACCGACTCGCAAAATGGGAATGAGCATCGCAATGTGCGTTTTGCATGCCGCAAACAGCGAAATTCACTGTTTGCACCATGCAAAACACTTCATCTGGGCCAAAGTCTCAACTGGCCAAGGATAGCGTTATCCTTCATTTTGGGGAGGAAGTGGTTGTGTAGGAAGTTGGCTTTCTTCTAGCATCGTTACCCCCATTTTGACCTGTTTGTCAGAGTGTTTTTACTGTCTTACTGGGATTCTGCTAGTGAGGACCAAACTGCTCATAGTTTGTGGCTTATATGTCAGTATGTTTTATTGTTTTGTCAGTATGCTTGACTGTGTCACTGGAGGCCCGCTAACCAGAACTCTGGTGCTTATGCTCTCTCTGATTCCAAATTTGTACTTACATACTGGTAACCCAGTATTCGATTCCAAATGAGTCCCTAGTATATGGTACCTAGGTACCCAGGGCATTGGGGTTACAGCATTTCTTTTGCCATCCATAAGGAGCTCATATAAACACTTCTTCAGGACTGCCATTGCAGCCTGAGTGAAGTTGTGCAAGCACTATTTCACAGCCATGTTCACTGCACCAGGTTACTTATAAGTCACCTATAAGTCTAACCTTCAGTTCCTGAAGGCTAGGTACAATGTTACTGTGTGTGTGTATCAATTCAAGATACAAGAATTGTGCTCTGAACACGTTATGAACTAGCCTGTTGCAGTGTTATTGTGTTTATCTAAGATTACACAGCAGTAAAGTATACTACGTCAATGTGCATTGCAGGAAGGATGCACATAATCACACTCATAGGTCCGTTGAAGTGTTACTCCTCCAGGCATGCAGCAGACAAGCTGTAGCAGAGCAAGCAACAACCCTTCCCCCAGTGACAGAACAGGGCAAGAGAGAGGCACGAATTACAGTTGGTTATTTGGGAATCTCCAAAGAAGCGGTCGCAGGACCCTAGTAACTCAGGAGTGACGGCTGTCCCTGCAAGGATGCTGCAAGCACTAACGAGACCATCACACTTTGAGTCACCTATACCATATCCTACCAGTATACAATCTGCTGGTACTCCTATACGTATAGTGTTAGAAATGGGGTCCCTAGTTGGCAGAGATATACACCCTTGTCCAATTGGGGACCACGATCCTAGTCAGAGTAAGTCACAACACAATCAAAATTATCCTGTGCCCACCCTCTGGTAGCTTGGCACTCAGCAGTCAGGCTTAACTTACAAGGCAATGTGTAAACTATCTGTGCAATAAATCATACAGTAACACAGTGAAAACACCACAAAAATACACAACACAGAGATAGAAAAATAGGTAATATTTACCTGAATAAAATAAGATAAAAACGACAAAGATCCAATAAGTACAAGTTGAAATATCACTTTTAAAAGTTATAGAGGGTCTCAATCCTTAGAAATTAACAGTTGTCTCTTTGTTACACACAGTACCTGGAAAGCTTAAAAAATAACAATGTGCAAAGACCGCAGAGGAGGAGATGTGTGGAAAAATAAGATGTTGAGTTAGATTTTCCGACGGGACAAAGACAATGCAATGTTTCTTTATACTCTGCAAGGGGTTTGCATCATTTTTTGGTGCATAGTCAAGGTTCCTCACTGTGATGTGGGGATATTTTGACACTGTGTTGAAAATCCTTGACTCTCTGGAAGAAGGAGCAGGCGCTGCGTTGATCTGGTAGGCGTTGCGCCAAATTTTCCGTTGCAAGCCAGGTGCTGGGTCAAATTTCTGGTCGGGAAATCTGGTTTTGAAGTGCACAGTGGGGGAGTTATCAGTCAATTGTGTGAAGGCAGGTGTAGGAGGCTGGCCTGGCTTATAGTGGGTACCCTGTGGTGCTTACACCTTGTGCCAGCTCCAGTTATCCCTCATTAGTAGATTAGTAGTGTTCTAGCAGCTTAGGCTGATCGAGGTAGCTATAGCAGAGCAGCTTAGGCTGAACTAGGAGACATGCAAAGCTCCTATTATACCACTTATATCACTTAGCACTATATCATAAGAAAACTCAATATTCAGAGTTACTAAAAATAAAGGTACTTTATTTAGTGACAATATGCCAAAAGTATCTCAGAGGATATACTCCCTTAGGAGGTAAGTAATATACACAAAATATACACACACAAACCAAAATCAGGTAAGTTACAGTTAGAAATGTAGTGAAAACACTGTAGAACACAATAGAATGCAATAGGAAAAATAGGCCTAGGGGCAACACAACCATATACTCCAGAAGTGGAATGCGAACCACGAATGGACCCCAGGGCTAGTGTAGTGTGTAGAGGGTTGCTGGGAATGTGAGAAAACACTAAGGGTGTCCAAGATACCCCACCCCAAGACCCTGAAAAGTAGGAGTAAAGTTACCCTACTACCCCATAAAGACAGTAAAGTTGAGATAGGGGATTCTGCAAAGACAACAACTGAC
The DNA here is from genome assembly GCF_031143425.1 of Pleurodeles waltl. Classification (NCBI taxonomy): domain Eukaryota; kingdom Metazoa; phylum Chordata; class Amphibia; order Caudata; family Salamandridae; genus Pleurodeles; species Pleurodeles waltl. Next base: position 1,175,239,049 of record NC_090439.1, read on the forward strand.
TGCAATGCACTGAAGATGGATTCCTGGACCTGAGGACCTGTAAAGGAAGGGGACCAAGTTCAAAAGTCACAAAGTGTCCGGAGGGGGTTGGGGGGGGCAGGAGCCCACTAACCCCCGAATGAAGTTGCAAAAGGGCTGCCTCCAGGTGGAAGAAGCCGAAGATTCTGCAACAACGGAAGGCGCCAGGAACTTCTCCTTTGGTCAGACGATGTCCCACAAAGTGCTGGAGGATGCAGTGTTGTTTCTACGTAGAAGGACCAAAAACAAGCCTTGCTAGCTGCAAGAGTCGCGGTTGAGGATAAATGGTGCTGCCTAGGCCCAGGATGGACCAGGAGGTCGCCACTTGGAAAAGGAGACAGAAGGGGCACCCAGCAACACGGGGTGCCCACGCAGAAGCAGGCAGCACCAGCAGAAGCACTTGAGCAGGCATTCAAGAAAGCTGAACACGACGGTCGACTCAGCAACACAAAAGAAGGACCCACGAAGCTGGAGGTCAACTCACCGAGTTGGGCAATGCAGGATGGAGTGCTGGGGACCTGGGCTAGGCTGTGCACGAAGGAATCCTTGCAAGAGTGCACAGAAGCCCTAGCAGCTGCAGTTCACGCAGTACACAGGATTGCTGTCTAGCGTGGGGAGGCAAGGACTTACCTCCACCAAACTTGGAGAAAAGGACCACTGGACTATGGGGGTCACTTGGATCCAGCTCCTGTGTTCCAGGGACCACGCTCGTTGAGTTGAAAAGGGACCCAGAGAACCAGTGATGCAGAAGTTTGGTGCCTGCGGTAGCAGGGGAAAGACTCCGTCAACCCACAGGATATTTCGTCATCATTTCCAGTCCAGTGCAGGGCGAAGGCAGACAGCCCTCTGAGCATGCACCACCAGGAAGCAGTCGAGAAAGCCATCAGGATTAGGCGCTACAATGTTGCCGGTAGTCTTCTTTGTTGCGGTTCTGCAGGTGTCCTGGAGCAGTCAGCGGTCGATCCTTGGCAGAAGTCGAAGAGAGAAGTGCAAAGGAACTCTGGTGAGCTCTTGTATTCGTAATCTGAAGAGAAACCCACAGGAGAGACCCTAAACAGCCCTCAGACGAGGATTGGCTGCAGATAGAGGTAAGCACCTATCAGGAGGGGTCTCTGATGTCCTGAAGGCAGAACAAAGGATTTCCTCTGAGAGAGGGTGTGACACCCTCTCCCTTTGGAAATAGGTGTGATGGCTGGGGAGGAGTAGCCTCCCCCAGCCTCTGGAAGTGCTTTGATGGGCACAGATGCTGCCCATCTCTGCATCAGCCAGTCTACACCGGTTTAGGGATCCCCCAGCCCTGCTCTGGCGCGAAACTGGACAAAGGAAAGGGGAGTGACCATTCCCCTGACCTGCACCTCCCAGGGGAGGTGCCCAGAGCTCCTCCAGTGTGCCCCAGACCTCTGCCATCTTGGAAACAGAGGTGTTGCTGGCTCACTGGACTGCTCTGAGTGGCCAGTGCCAGCAGGTGACGTCAGACTCCTTCTGATAGGCTCTTACCTCTTAGTAGCCAATCCTCCTTCCTAGGTACCCAAACCTCCTTTTCTGGATATTTAGGGTCTCTGCTTTGGGGAATTCTGCAGATACCGAATCCAAGAGCTCACCAGAGTTCCTCTGCATCTCCCTCTTCACCTTCTGCCAAAGGATCGACCGCTGACTGCTCAGGATGCCTGCAAAACCACAACAAAGTAGCAAAGAAGACTTCTGCAACCTTGTATCACTTCATCCTGCCGGCTTTCTCGCCTGTTTCCTGGTGGTGCATGCTCTGGGGGTAGCCTGCCTCCTTCTTGCACCAGGAGCTCTGAAGAAATCTCCTGTGGGTCGACGGAATCTTCCCCCTGCAACCGCAGGCATCAAAAGACTGCATCACCAGTCCTCTGGGCCCCCTCTCAGCATGACAAGCGTGGTCCCTGGAACTCAGCAACTCTGTCCAAGTGACTCCCCCAGTCCAGTGACTCTTCAGTCCAAGTTTGGTGGAGGTAAGTCCTTCCCTTCCCACGCTAGACTGCATTGCTGGGTACCGCGTGATTTGCAGCTGCTCCGGCTCCTGTGCACTCTTCCAGGATTTCCTTCATGCACAGCCAAGCCTGGGTCCCTGACACTCTAACCTGCAGTGCACAACCTTCTGAGTTGTCCTCCGGCGTCGTGGGACTCCCTTTTGTGACTTTGCGTGGACTCCAGTTCACTCCTCTTCTAAGTGCCTGTTCCTGTACTTCTGCGGGTGCTGCCTGCTTCTGTGAGGGCTCTCTGACTTTCTGGGCGCCCCCTCTGTCTCCTCATCCACGTGGCGACATGCTGGTCCCTCCTGGGCCACAGCAGCATCCAAAAACCCTAACCGCAACCCTTGCAGCTAGCAAGGCTTGTTTGCGGTCTTTCTACGTCAGAACACCTCTGAAAGCTTCTTCACGACGTGGGACATCCATCCTCCAAAGGGGAAGTTCCTAGTCCTCTTCGTTCCTGCAAAGCACCAAGCTTTTTCCATCCGATGGCAGCTTCCTTGCACCCTCAGCTGGTATTTCCTGGGCTCCTGCCAACTCTCGACACTATCGCAACTCTTGGACTGGGTCCCCTTGTCTTACAGGTACTCAGGTCCAGAAATCCACTGTTGTTGCATTGCTGGTGTTGGTTTTCCTTGCAAAATCCCCCTATCACGACTTCTGTGCTCTCTGGGGGTTGTAGGTGCACTTTACACCTACCTTACAGGGTCTTGGGGTGGGCTATTTTTCTAACCCTCACTGATTTCTTACAGTCCCAGCGACCCTCTACAAGCTCACATAGGTTTGGTGGTCCATTCGTGGTTCGTATTCCACTTTTGCAGTATATGGTTTGTGTTGCCCCTATACCTATGTGCTCCTATTGCAATCTATTGTAACTTTACACTGTTTGCATTACTTTCTTTTGCTATTACTGCATAATTGTGGTATTGTGTACATATATCTTGTGTATATTTGGCATCCTCCTTCTGAAGGTACTCACTGAGATACTTTTGGCATATTGTCATAAAAATAATGTACCTTTATTTTGAGTATATCTGTGTATTGTGCTTTCTTATGATATTGTGCATATGACACCAGTGGTATAGTAGGAGCTTTACATGTGTCCTAGTTCAGCCTAAGCTGCTTTGCTATAGCTACCTTCTATCAGCCTTAGCTGCTAGAAACACCTCTTCTACACTAATAAGGGATAACTGGACCTGGCACAATGTGTAAGTACCTCTGGTACCCACTACAAGCCAGGCCAGCCTCCTACAATATGCCATGTCCGAAAGCAAAAGACCAAATCAGACACGTTCAAGGAAATCACCCAAAATCCAGCTTCACTGCTCTCAACTCTCAGGATGTCTTTAGTACATCAAAACCCTGTAGGCAGAAGCAAAGGCACTACTGAAGCACCAGAGGAGAGCGCTGAAGCCAGTTCATAAAGAGCAGGTCAGCGCCAAACCAATTCAGAGAAAAGCAGCCAGACTTCACTGAAAGGACAGAAAAGTGCACAGTCTGCTTTAATCCATCCGGCCTCTTTAATCATTCATGGGGCAGGGGTGGTTGGTGAGGGGGGCAGCAAAGAGTCAGACCTCTGACCGGAAGCCGCACCGGTGGCATCACACAGGACCTCAGAGGGTGCTGACTGAGTGGTGCCAGCTGGTTCCCGCAGTGTATGGGGACTGGGCACCCCGAAACCCACACAGTGTAGGAAATACCATTTTGCCTGGCATGTTACCCCCATTTTTCACATGTCTGTAAGTTTGTTTTTGCCTGTCTCACTGGGATCCTGCTAGCCAGGACCCCAGTGCTCATAGTTTGTGGCCTGAATTTGTGTCCCTGTGTAGTGACTAACTGTGTCACTGAGGCTCTGCTAATCAGAACCTCAGTGCTTATGCTCTCTCTGTCTTTAAAATTGACACTAGTGGCTAGTGACCATTTTCACCAATTCTAATTGGCACACTGGAACCCCTTGATAATTCCCTAGTATATGGTACCTAGGTACCCAGGGTATTGGGGTTCCAGGAGATCCCTATGGGCTGCAGCATTTCTTTTGCCACCCATAGGGAGCTCAGACAAATCTTACACAGGACTGCCACTGCAGCCTGAGTGAAATAATGTCCACATTATTTCACAGCCATTTTACACTGCACTTAAGTAACTTATAAGTCACCTATATGTCTAACCCTCACTTGGTAACTGTTAGGTGGAAAGTTACTAAGTGTGAGGGCACTGTGGCACTAGCTAAGGTGCCCCCACATTGTTCAGGGCAATTTCCCTGGACTTTGTGATTGCAGGGAGACCATTACACGTGTGCACTACATATACGTCAATACCTATATGTAGCTTCACAATGGTAACACCGAATATGGCCCTGTAACATTTCTAAGATCATGGAATTGTCCCCCCATACCAAATCTGGTATTGGGGTGCCAATCCCATGCATCCCCGGGGCTCCACCATGGACCTGGGGTTTCTCTGCAGCTCACTGTGGTTTTCTCTGCAGCTACTGCTGCTGCAAACCCACAGACAGGGTTCTGCCCTCCTGGGGTCTGGGCAGCCCAGTCACAGGAAGGCAGAACAAAGGATTTCATCTGAGAGAGGGTGTTACACCCTCTCTCTTTGGAAATAGGTGCTAAGGGCTGGGGAGGAGTAGCCTCTCCCAGCCTCTGGAAATGCTTTGAAGGGCACAGATGATGCCCTCCTTGCATAAGCCAGTCTACACCAGTTCAGGGAACCCCCAGCCCCTGCTCTGGCGTGCAACTGGACAAAGAAAAGGGGAGTGACTGTTCCCCTGTCCATCACCACCCCACCCTTGCCATCTTGAATCAAGAGGTGTGCTGACAGGTTCTTACCTCACTAGGTGGCCAATCCTCCTCTGAGGGCTATTTAGGGACTCTTCTGGGGGCTTTTCCTCAGATAACGACTTGCAAGAATTCACCAGAGTTCTTCTGCATCTCCCTCTTTGAATTCTGCCAAGGATCGACCGTTGACTGCTCCAGAACACCTGCAAAACTGCAACAAAGTAGCAAGAAGACTACCAGTGACATTGTAGCACCTAATCCTGCCAGTTTTCTCAACTGTTTCCTGGTGGTACATGCTCTGGGGGCTGTCTGCCTTCACCCTGTACTGGAAGCCAAGAAGAAATCTCCCGTGGGTCGACTGAATCTTCCCCCTGCTTCAGCAGGGGGAAACTTCAGGGTCACCGGAACTCTGGGACCCCTTTCATCCTGATGAGCGTGGCCCCTGGAACCCAGGTGGTGGTCCCAAGTGACCCAGACTGTCCAGTGGCCCAGCTGTCCAAATTTGGAGGAGGTAAGTGCTTGCCTCCCCTCTCCAGTCAGTTATCCTGTGTACTGCGTGAACTGTAGCTGCTAGGGCTTCTGTGCACTTTTGAAAGGAATCCTTTGTGCACAGCACAGCCCAGGTCCCCAGCACTGCGTCCTGCATTGCTCAACTCGCTGAGTTGACCACCGGCTTCCTGGGACCCTCTTTTGTAGTGTTGAGATGACCACTGTGCTCAGTTTTCTTGAACCTGGGTTCAAGTACTTCTGCAGGTGCTGCCTTCTTGTGCGTGGGCTCTCTGTATTGCTGAGGGCTCCCTCTGTCTCCTCTTCCAAGTGGCGACCTCCTGCTCCTTCCTGGGCCCGAGCAGCCCCTTTTCCTTCAACTGTGACCTTTGTAGCTAGCAAGGCGTGTTTGCGGTCTTTCTCTAAAGAAACAGTTCTGCATCCTCCAGCACTCCATGAGACATCTTCTGTGCAAAGGAGAAGTTTCTGTCATCTTTCGTTGTTGCAGAATCTTCAGCTTCTTCCACCTAGAGGCAGACATTTTGCACCTTCATCCGGGGTTTAGTGGGCTCCTGCCCCCCCGGACACTTTTGTGACTCTTGGACTTGGTCCCCTTCCTTTACAGGTCCTCAGGTCCAGGAATCCGTCTTCAGTGCTTTGCAGTCTGTTGTGGTCTTTGCAGAATCTCCTATCACAAATGTAGTGTGTTTCTGAGGAAGTAGGGTCACTTTACTCCTACTTTTCAGGGTCTTGGGCTGGAGTATCATGCACACCCTTAGTGTTTTCTTACACTCCCATCAATACCCTACACACTACACTAGGCCTGGGGTCCCTAAGTGGTTCGCATTCCACTTTGTTAGTATATGGTTTGTGTTGCCCCTAGGCCTATTGCATCCTATTGTGTTTTACAGTGTTTGCACTACTTTTCTAACTGTTTACTTACCTGATTTTGGTTTATGTGTATATTTTGTGTATTTCACTTACCTCCTAAGGGAGTATATACTCTGAGATATTTTTGGCACATTGGTGGTCATTATGACCCTGGCAGTATTATAAACGCAGGGCCGAAACGACGGGAGCACCACCAACAGGCTGGCGGTGCCTCCTGGCGTATTTTGACCGCGGCGGTAGCGCCGTGGTCACACCGCCGGGGCCGGCGGTTTACCGCCACAATGGCCCCGGCAGATGTAATCCCCCAGAGCAGCGCTGATTGCAGTGCTGCCCTGGGGATTACGACCCCCCCTACCGCCAGCCGGTTTCTGGCGGTTTTCACCGCCAGGAGGAGGCTGGCGGTAAGGGGTGTCCTGGGGCCCCTGGGGGCCCCTGCACTGCCCATGCCACTGGCATGGGCAGTGCAGGGGCCACCTAACAGGGCCCCGGCCAGCTTTTCACTGTCTGCATAGCAGACAGTGAAAAGCGCGACGGGTGCAACTGCACCTGTCGGACGGCCGCAACACCGCTGGCTCCATTAGAAGCCGCCTCCTGTGTTGCGGCCTCATTCCCGCCGGGCCAGCGGGAATGTCATAATGGGGGCCGCGTGAGTGCGGCCGCACGGCGGTTACCGCCTGGCGGGCGGCGGCGGTAGCCGCCCGCCAAGGTCGTAATGACCCCCATTGTCACTAAAATAAAGTACCTTTATTTTTAGTAACACTGAGTCTTGTGATTCTTATGATATAGTGCTATATGATATAAGTGGTATGGTAGGAGCTTTGCACGTCTCCTAGTTCAGCCTAAGCTGCTCTGCTATAGCTACCTCTATCAGCCTAAGCTGCTAGAACACTACTAATCTACTAATAAGAGATAACTGCTCCTGGCACAAGGTGTAAGTACCATCAGGTACCCACTATAAGCCAGGCCAGCCTCCTACATTGGTGATGCAGCGGTGGGATAAGTACTTGTAACTGCTTTACCACTTTGTCATTGGCGCTTTTCATAAGAAAAACATATTCCAAATACTTAAAAATATACACAGTTAACCTAAACAGTTTAACTCTCTTTCTAAAAACTTTCTAAAAAGGTTTCAAAAGTTTTTGAAAAGTTTGAAAAGTTTTACTCTTTTCTTTAAAAGTTCTAAAAACTTTTTTCTCTCTATCTTAAACTCTTTCTTACAACTATGTCTGCCATAGACCTCACTCCCACAGTTGTTCAGGCAACTTATTGTAGTTTAAACTTTAAACGTTTGAGGGGGTCTCTGCATAGAAAGAGGTTTAAGCATTGGTAAGAACCCTACTAAAGATCTTCTCTTTAGCCTTCTCCTAGAAAGTGGCCAGAACCAGTATGGCCCATCCCAGGATCAGGAGGTAGAGGAGGAGGGCACCCAGCTCTGGGGAGGGTTTCACCAAAGACCTGTCAGCTAACATACAAGCTAGTGAAACTGGTAGTGGGAGGTGGTCAGACACTAGTAGGGCACCTTTCATTCCAAAAGGCCAGGTAACTAGAGTACAGCAAGTTAGAGACAGGTCCACTTCTGCCAATTCCCACATTTCCTCTGTGTCCCAGAATTCCCAAGCCTCCCACCCTGAGGATAACACCCTAGAGAGGAAACTCAGAAAGCTGAGGTTGGAAGAGGCCAGACTGAAGCTGAAGCAGCAGCAGTTAGCCTTAGACAGGGAAGCTCTAGCTGCAGAGAGGGAAAGACAGAAGTTGGGGATAATGCCCCATGGTGGCAGCAGCAGTGTTCTTGATAGTAATCCTGTAAGAGAACAAGATTCAAGAAACCTGCACAGAATTGTCCCCCTTATAAGGAGGGGGATGACATCAACAAGTGGTTTGCTGCACTTGAGGGCCTGTATGGTACAGTTGGTCCCTCAAAGGCAGTGGGCTGCTATCTTGTGGTTGTCTTTCACTGGTAAAGACACCAGAAAAGAGTCCTCTCAAGACTGGACAGACTTTGTAGACCATTCAGTGAAGGCCATGGAGGGTTGGTTACATGGCAGTAAGGTGACTGACTATGAAAGCCTATATAATCTTATTCTGAGAGAGCATATTTTGAATAATTGTGTGTCTGATTTGTTACATCAGTACTTGGTAGACTCGGATCTGACCTCTCCCCAAGAATTGGGAAAGAAGGCAGACAAATGGGTCAGAACAAGAGTGAACAGAAAAGTTCATACAGGTGGTGACAAGGATGGCAAGAAGAAGGATGGTAAGTCTTCTGACAAGGGTGGGGACAATGATAAAAAGCATTCTGAGTCTTCATCAGGCCCACAAAAATCCTCTGGGGGAGGTGGGTCCAAATCCTCTTCTAACAATCAAAAGAAGCCATGATGTTATTTATGTAAGAGTAAAGGCCACTGGGCAATTGATTCCACTTGTCCAAAGAAAAACACCAAGGCTCCCACTACTACAACCCCAACTGCATCCTCTAGTGCCCCTAGTAATAGCAGTGGTGGTAGGAAGTCTACAAATAGCCAATCAAAGGGTGTAGCTGGGCACGCCATTGTATTGTATTGTATTGTAATCGTATTTATATAGCGCTTACTACCCCTGACGAGGCGTCAAAGCGCTTTTGGATGAGTAGCACGCTACTCTGGAACCCAACAAGAATTAGTGATGGATTAGTATAGTTTAATAATGAGTACAGTTTTAGTATTATGAGTTAATTTGAGCTGCGGATATGAGAGTTTGTTAGTTAGATTGACTGGAGTAATGGAGGGGTGGAGGAGGAAAGAAATCCAGAATTGTTAATTGGGAGTATATCCTTCATTTACTCAACCCAAAGGCTTGGGATGAATAAAGGGGGGCGGAGGGGGAAGAGTATGTGGAAGGGTTAGGGAGAGCTTAGTAGCAGGGTGAGATGAATGCAGGAGAATTTAGTAGGGTTGTGTGGGAGGTCACAGAGGTAGAGTGAGGTTTGGTGAGTTAGATGTAGAGGTGGAGGGAAGAGCTAAGGCAGAGATATTTAGGAGATGAAAGTGGTAGAAGGGGTGAGTCAGAGTGAGAATGGAGGATAGTTTGATAGAGACATGATATAAGAGTGATGAGTAGATAAGTGTGATAAGATGAGAGCAGGAATTCATAGATATCTAGTATAACAACCCAAAAACCAGGAGCCATGCAATGATCCACGAACATGCCAAGCACAGAAACAACATATACACATACATACACATTTATATATATACATATACACACACACACACATGAATACACACACATATGCACATACAATACATAATTAGAATCATGGGTAAAAAATACTTAGTCAGACAGGTTTAAAGAGTGTGTGTGTATTTTATTGTTATGACAGTAGCAATACATATTTTCCAAAGAAACTATAAATAAATAGAAATATACAAATAATCTGAAAAAATATTTATCCACATAGACATATGCAGTTCATAGTTGTTTGAAAAAGGTGGTTATGAAGGAAAGAGCCAACTCTTGAGTAGTTTTCTGAAGACAAGAAAGTTATCTGTGGCTCTTATAGTTGGGGGTAATGAATTCCATAGTTTGGCTGCTTGTATGGAGAAGGATGTACCACCTATAGTCTTTTTCTTGTATGGTGGTGTTCTAAGGCGGGGTGCCAGTCTTGAGCGGAGGGTTCTTTGTTGGATGTATTTGGTAATTTTCTTTCTGATAAAAAGCGGTCCTGTTCCATGTATAGCTTTGTGGGTGATACAAAGCAGCTTGAAAGTGCATCGTATGGCAACGGGTAACCAGTGTAGTGCTCTCAAGGCAGGGGAGATGTGGGCTTGCGGCTTTATATGTAGTAGTAGCCTGGCTGCGAAATTCTGGATACGTTGTAGTTTTTTCATAACAGATAGAGATGATCCATGGTAGAGGCTATTGGCATAATCCAGTTTGGATAGTACAAGCGAGATAGTAGCTTGCACCTTGTGTGGAAATCCGAGGTGGGGGAAGATGCGTCGTAAAGTCTTTAAGGTGATGAAGCTTGTGCGTGCTACTTTGTATACTTGGGCATTCATAGTTAGCCTGGAATCCATGGTGATTCCTAGGTTTTTCACTTCCTTGGATAATTGAGGAGGTGGTCCAAGATCGTCAGGCTAGACGCACAGAGGGTCATAATGTTTCCAGTCACCACATATGAGTATTTCTGTTTTGGAGGTATTTAGTTTGAGATGGCTCCAGGTCATCCACTGATCAACGGCTCTGAGGCAACTGAAGATTTCTGAGTTTTCAATGTTTTTGGGGTCTTCTAATTTAAGTAGTATTTGTGTGTCATCTGCATAGTTGTAGCATGTGAGATGGAAATCATTGATCAGTTCTGGTAAAGATATCATGTAGATGTTGAAAAGCAAAGGTGAGATGATTGACCCTTGGGGGACCCCTGCTTTTGTGAGGTAGGGTTCGGATGAGAAGGGGGGCGAGTGGATGATATTCGCTCTTTTTTGGAGATAGGAAGTAATCCAGTTGAGAGCAATCCCTTGTATGCCGGCTTCGTGGAGTCTTTGAGTTAGGGTGTCATGGTCAACCGTATCGAAGGCTGCTGAGAGGTCCAAGAGAAGTAGTGCAGCAACTCCATTTCGGTCGACTGTGTTTTTAAGATCGTCCCAGGTGGCCATGAGTGCCGATTCAGTGCTTCTTCCTGGGCGGAATCCAGTTTGGAAGTCTGAAAGTATAGAATTGTCTTCAATGAATTGTGACATCTGGGCGAATGCTGCTCTTTCTATCACTTTGCCCAGGAAAGGTCCATTTGTGATTGGTCTGTAGTTGTTGGGGTCTTGCTGGTCTAGGTTTGTTTTCTTTAATAATGGTCGTATGTATGCCTTTTTCAGGTCTGCAGTTAAAGTTCCTGAAGTTAAAGAGTTGTTGATGATTCTTCTTACAGGTGTGGCAGCAGAAGTAGATAGAAGAATGTTCTTGAAGATTTGTGGTGGGCAAGGGTCAGAAGGGCAACCAGAAGGTCTGCTTGCTTTGACCAAATCCATAAATTCATCCTGGGATATTTGTTTGAAGGACTGTAGAGGTTGGGATGGTTTATTCTTAGAGGGTATTTTAGTAAAGGGGTTGGTGCTGATGGTTTTCTTCTGTTTTAAAAAGGAGTCCAGTGTGTCTGCCTTGGTTGTGTAGTGAGTTGCCAATTTGTTTGTGAAATCTTGAGTGGTGGGATGACTTCCTTCCATGCATGTAGGTTTTCGTAATTCATTGAGAAATTTGTAAAATTCCTTGGTTGTAGATTGAGCATTTAGAATTCTGTCTGAGTAGTATCTTTTTTTAGCTTTTTTGATTGATGATTTGTATATTCTGTTAAGTTTGTGTAGCTGCAGTTTGTCTTGACTGTTGTTTGTTTTTAGCCAAGTCTGCTGCAATTTTTTGATTTGTTGCTTTATCTTTTTAAGTTCTGTTTTTCTCCAATGTGTTGGTTTTCTTTTGCCGTGTTTAGTTTTTCTGAGTGGTATTAGGACATCAAAAGCTTCCTGTAGCCACTCATAAAGTTTTGGTACAGAATTAATAGTATCTAGATCTGTGTTTGCTGTTAGTTGTGTTTCTAAGTGATCCAAATGGAGTTTGCTCCATGGTCGATAGGTGTATGTATGTAAGTAGTTGTGGGGTGCGTTGATTTGTGGAGTTGTATGTCGGAAAGTTATCATCAGATGGTTATGACCAGGTGGTTGGTGTGATGCTATGAATAGTAACGAGTTCAGGCTTAGCAAAAATTACATCTAGGATGTGACCAGCGATGTGTGTGGGATTATGTACAATCTGATGTAGGTTCAATGCGAGTAGGCCAGTGGTGATAGCTTTCGGATGGGGCATATTGGGTTTGTCAAACCAAATGTTTAGATCCCCAAGAATGCATAGATTGGAGTATATTGTAATAAGGTTTGAGACTGTGTCAAGAAAAGCATCAGGGAAAGTGGAGTTGTTAGGTGGAGGTCTGTAAAGGAGGAGAAAGTTACAGGAGGAAGTTGGAGTAGGGTGGCATCTGGTAAGGAGGGCTTCACAACCTTGTATGGAGATGTTGTCTGTTTTACTGAGGTTTATTGCTTGTTTGAATATAATAGCTAGTCCACCTCCTCTCTTGCCTATACGGTTTTGTGTGATGGTTTGATAGCCCGGAGGAAGGGCTCCGTGCAACACTGGTGCCATGTCAACTCCCAACCAGGATTCCGTAATGAATAGTAAGTCAGGTTGTGTGTCTGTGAGCAGGTCGTAGATGTGGTGCTTGTTTTTTTGAGAGTGATTGAGCATTTATGAGCTGGCAGTTTAGATAAGGTGTGTTAGTGGTAGTGTTGTTTTGTTTAGTAGAAGTGTAAGTAGTGTAATGTGAGCTTGAAGCAGGAGTGTTGCTAGTTGTGATAACTGTTTGAGGCTCACAATAGTCTTGCTTTTCAATGTAGTGTTCCTCTTCCAGCAGGTTAAGGAGGCATTTTGTTGGGTCAGTGTGTGTGGGTGGTGGACTTGGTGGCTGAGAGAGCCATGAGGAGTGTAGTGTTTTTTGTAGGGTAGTGTTATTATGTAACAGACAAGGGGATGCGAGGTTGCTATGAGTGGCATGTTTTTTATTTTGTTTGCGTTTGTTTAGTGTGGATGGAGTATGGGTTAGGGGTGGTGGAGGAGCATGTGGATCATGATGTAAGGCTCTAAATTGTGCAATGGAGGAGAGGCGAGTGAATGAAAGTTGCTGGGTTGGGGTGCTTGAGGTAGGTGTTTGTGAAGGTTGGGGGGGTAGGGGTGGAGATAGGATGGAAATTGTATCCTTTGTGTAGTCCTGGGGGTGGGAGTGGGTATGATGATGAGTGTAATGCAAGTTTGTGTTGCTTTGATGTGCTGATGTTTGTGGTCGGTATTGTTTTTGTGGAATAATGAGAGGGTCTATTGGTGTAGTTGTTTTTGGTGAGGGATTTGTATGTGAGTTAGTGTTTCTAAGTGGAATTTGAGTGTTAGATGGGGTGTTGATATGTTTTGGAGGTGAATGTATGAAGTGTGTAAGAGGTGATGGGTGTGTGTCAGGGAAGTAAGTATTAGTTGAGATGACCGGAAGGGGTGATGTGTGGTGGAGTGAAATGTGGGGATTGTATGGTTGTGTGTAATTGGTGAGGAGAGGGGAAGAGTGTTTGTAGATGATGTGTTTGAATGCAGGGTTTGGGCATTGTTATGATGACAGGTGGTCTGTGTGGAGCGAACAGTGGATAGTGTTGTTGGTTAATATCAGCAGAGAGTGTGTATGTGGGAAACTGAAACTGAGAGAAATGTATGTTGTAGTTTTGTATTGTGTGGGTGGTGGCAGGTAGTGTTAGTGGGAGGGGACAGAGTAGTGTTTGCTGTGAGAATGAGGGTGTTTGATTGTAGTAGTTGTGGGGGGTATGTGTATATGTGTTGTATGTAGGGTATTGTGTTGGGTGGTGGGGCAATGCAATCTGTCTGTGGTCAGTTTGTGATGCATGGTTTGGATGCCCTTGTAGAATATGTGATTGCATGTTGAGGGATGTGTAGGGGATGAAACCATTCCTGGCCATATGTGAATTGGGCAGCATTTCTGGCCCTAGTCCCTAGTCCCTACCTGTCCCGAACAGGCCCAAACAGACAACTGCCCTTATCCTCTCCGCCCTTTGCTGAGACGCCCTGAATCCTGGCCTTTTATAGCCCTAACGGCCAATAAGAAGCTGGTCCTAACCCTAGCCAATCCAATTTTAAACCCTGATTTAGCCAACTAATGGGAGACCCAGCCCTAATCACCAGTCATAGCCCTATTTCTGACCACGAATCACAGCCCCCAGCCCTAAAATCTCAGCCCTATCCACCAATCACAGCCCTAGAAACAGCCAATCGGAATCTCAGCCCTATCCACCAATCACAGCCCTAGAACCAACAGCCAATCGGAATCTCTACCCTATCTACCAATTATAGCCCTAGAAACAACAGCCAATCGGAATCTGTAGGAAAGTACCATCTTGCCTGGCATGTTACCCCCATTTTTCACTGTATATATGTTGTTTTAGTTGTATGTGTCACTGGGACCCTGCCAACCAGGGCCCCAGTGCTCATAAGTGTGCCTGAATGTGTTACCTGTGTAGTGACTAACTGTCTCACCGAGGCTCTGCTATCCAGAACCTCAGTGGTTATGCTCTCTCATTTCATTCAAATTGTCACTAACAGGCTAGTGACCAATTTTACCAATGTACATTGGCTTACTGGAACACCCTTATAATTCCCTAGTATATGGTACTGAGGTACCCAGGGTATTGGGGTTCCAGGAGATCCCTATGGGCTGCAGCATTTCTTTTGCCACCCATAGGGAGCTCTGACAATTCTTACACAGGCCTGCCATTGCAGCCTGAGTGAAATAACGTCCACATTATTTCACAGCCATTTACCACTGCACTTAAGTAACTTATAAGTCACCTATATGTCTAACCTTTACCTGGTAAATGTTAGGTGCAAAGTTACTTAGTGTGAGGGCACCCTGGCACTAGCCAAGGTGCCCCCACATTGTTCAGGGCAAATTCCCCAGACTTTGTGGGTGCGGGGACACCATTACACGCGTGCACTACACATAGGTCACTACCTATGCATAGCTTCACAATGGTAACTCCGAATATGGCCATGTAACATGTCTATGATCATGGAATTGCCCCCTCTATGCCATCCTAGCATAATTGGCACAATCCCATGATCCCAGTGGTCTGTAGCACAGACCCTGGTACTGCCAAACTGCCTTTTCAGGGGTTTCACTGCAGCTGCTGCCAACCCCTCAGACAGGTTTCTGCCCTCCTGGGGTCGAGCCAGTCTTGTCCCAGGATGGCAGAACAAAGGACTTCCTCTGAGAGAGGGTGTTACACCCTCTCCCTTTGGAAAATGGTGTGAAGGCAGGGGAGGAGTAGCCTCCCCCAGCCTCTGGAAATGCTTTGATGGGCACAGATGTGCCCATTTCTGCATAAGCCAGTCTACACCGGTTCAGGGACCCCTTAGCCCTGCTCTGGCGCGAAACTGGACAAAGGAAAGGACCTGCACCTCCCCTGGGAGGTGTCCAGAGCTCCTCCAGTGTGCTCCAGACCTCTGCCATCTTGGAAACAGAGGTGCTGCTGGCACACTGGACTGCTCTGAGTGGCCAGTGCCACCAGGTGACGTCAGAGACTCCTTCTGATAGGCTCCTTCAGGTGTTGCTAGCCTATCCTCTCTCCTAAGTAGGCAAACCCTCTTTTCTGGCTATTTAGGGTCTCCGCTTTGGGGATTTCCTTAGATAACGAATGCAAGAGCTCATCAGAGTTCCTCTGCATCTCTCTCTTCACCTTCTGCCAAGGAATCGACTGCTGACCGCGCTGGAAGCCTGCAAAACTGCAACAAAGTAGCAAAGACGACTACTGCAACTCTGTAACGCTGATCCTGCCGCCTTCTCAACTGTTTTCCTGGTGGTGCATGCTGTGGGGGTAGTCTGCCTCCTCTCTGCCCTAGAAGCTCCAAAGAAATCTCCCGTGGGTCGACGGAATCTTTCCCCTGCAGGAATCTTCTTGGGGTGGGCTATTTTTCTAACCCTCACTATTTTCTAATAGTCCCAGCGACCCTCTACAAGGTCACATAGGTTTGGGGTCCATTCGTGGTTCGCATTCCACTTTTGGAGTATATGGTTTGTGTTGCCCCTATCCCTATGTGTCCCCATTGCATCCTATTTTAACTATAAATTGTTTGCACGGTTTTCTAAGACTATACTGCATATTTTTGGTGTTGTGTACATATATCTTGTGTATATTTGCTGTCCTCATACTGAGGGTACACTCTGAGATACTTTGGCATATTGTCATAAAAATAAAGTACCTTTATTTTTAGTATATCTGTGTATTGTGTTTTCTTATGATATTGTGCAAGTGACACTAGTGGTACTGTAGGAGCTTCACTCGTCTCCTAGTTCAGCCTAAGCTGCTCTGCTAAGCTACCATTATCTATCAGCCTATGCTGCTAGACACCCTATACACTAATAAGGGATAACTGGGCCTGGTGCAAGGTGCAAGTACCCCTTGGTACTCACTACAAGCCAGTCCAGCCTCCTACATTGGTTGTGCAGTGGTGGGATAAGTGCTTTGAGACTACTTACCACTCTTGTCATTGTACTTTTCATAAGAGAAAAATATACAAAACAAGTTCAGTGTGTGTACACATAACTAAAAAGTTTAGCATTTCCTCTTTTCACTTTTTTCTAAGTGCTGAAAAGTACTTCTAAACTTTCTAAAAAGTTCTTAAAAGTTTAAAAAGTTTTTTTCTGTCTTTCTAAAAGTTCTGAAAACTTTTTTCTCTTTTTCTATCACTTTAACTCTCTCTAAAAAAATGTCTGGCACAGGTCAAAATGTTGATCTGTCCAAACTTGCATATGATCACCTTAGCTGGAAAGGAGCAAGGAGTCTCTGCATAGAAAGAGGTTTGAGTGTAGGGAAGAATCCTTCCTTGGAATTGTTGCTTAACATGCTTAGAGAACAAGATAAGGCCAAAAGGGCCCCATCTGTTGAAAAAGTAGCCAATGGTTTCCAATCTGATCCAGGGACTCCCCAAGGAAAAGATTCAGGAAAGAAACTTCATAGCCTGCCCATTACTAGACAGTCTAGCATAGTTGGTACTGATGTAGAGTCACTCCATACAGATAGTGTTGTCTCACATCATAGCAAGAGTATTCCTTCTCACCACAGTAGAAGTGATGTTTCTGTTAACCAAGCTGTTAGGGTGCCTTCTGTAAGGGACAGGTCTCCTTCTGTCCATTCTCACCATACTTCTGTTTCAAGGCATGTCCCTCCCACCCACCCTGATGACAGAATGTTAGAAAGGGAGCTCAATAGATTGAGAGTGGAACAAACCAGACTGAAGCTCAAGAAGCAACAGCTGGATTTGGATAGACAAACCTTAGAAGTAGAGAAGGAAAGACAGAAATTGGGTTTAGACACCCATGGTGGCAGCAGCAGTATTCGCCATAGTCATCCTGCAAAAGAGCATGATTCCAGGAATCTGCACAAGATAGTTCCCCCTTATAAGGAGGGGGATGACATTAACAAGTGGTTTGCTGCACTTTAGAGGGCCTGTGCTGTACAGGATGTCCCTCAAAGGCAGTGGGCTGCTATCCTATGGCTATCATTTAGTGGAAAAGGTAGGGATAGGCTCCTTACTGTGAAAGAAAGTGATGCCAATAATGTCACTGTTCTTAAGAATGCACTCCTGGATGGTTATGGCTTAACCACTGAACAGTACAGGATGAAGTTCAGAGAGACCAAAAAGGAGTCTTCACAAGACTGGGTTGATTTCATTGACCATTCAGTGAAGGCCTTGGAGGGGTGGTTACATGGCAGTAAAGTTACTGATTATGAAAGCCTGTATAACTTGATCCTGAGAGAGCATATTCTTAATAATTGTGTGTCTGATTTGTTGCACCAGTACTTGGTGGACTCTGATCTGACCTCTCCCCAAGAATTGGGAAAGAAGGCAGACAAATGGGTCAGAACAAGGGTGAACAGAAAAGTTCATACAGGGGGTGACAAAGATGGCAATAAGAAGAAGGATGGTAACTCTTCTGACAAGGGTGGGGACAAATCTAAAAATGAGTCTTCATCAGGCCCACAAAAACACTCTGGTGGGGGTGGTGGGCCCAAATCCTCTTCTAATCAAAACAAAGAAAAGAAACCATAGTGCTATTAATGTAAAATAAAAGGCCATTGGACAACAGATCCCAGTTGTCCAAAGAAAAGCACCAAGCCTCCTACCACTACAACCCCTACTGCTACTCATAGTGTCCCTACTAATAGCAGTGGTGGTGGGAGCAAACCTACTAATAGCCAATCTAAGGGAGTAGCTGGGCTCACCTTTGGTAATTTAGTTGGGGTTGGTCTGATTAGGGAGACCACAGAGGCTGTGTTAGTCTCTGAGGGGGCTATTGATTTAGCCACCTTGGTTGCTTGTCCCCTTAACATGGATAAGTACAAGCAACTACCCCTAATAAATGGTGTTGAGGTTTAGGCCTACAGGGACACTGGTGCCAGTGTCACAATGGTGATAGAGAAACTGGTCCACCCTGAACAACACCTACTTGGTCACCAGTACCAAGTAACCGATGCTCACAACAACACACTTAGCCACCCCATGGCTGTTGTAAATCTCAACTGGGGGGGGGTTACTGTCCCAAAGAAAGTTGTGGTTGCCTCAGATTTACCTGTAGACTGTCTATTAGGGAATGATTTAGAGACATCAGCTTGGGCAGAAGTGGAGTTGGGAGGCTCATGCAGCAATGCTGGGCATTCCAGGGCATATTTTTGCTTTGACCAGGGCTCAGGCCAAAAAGCAAAAAGGACAGGGAAACTTATATTCTGGAATAATGGACCAAGTGCTCCCTAAAGCTAGGGGTAGCAAAGGTAAATCACTACCTACTATCCCTCCCTCTACAGTGGATTCAACTTCTGAGGAAGAAAAATTCCCACCCTGTGTAGAACCTTTACCAGAGGAGCTGGAAGCAGACCCTGCTGAGCTTTTGGGTGAAGGGGGGCCTGCCAGGGAGGAGCTGAGTGTGGCACAGCAGACCTCTCCCACACTAGAGGGTCTAAGACAGCAAGCTGTCAAACAAGCAAATGGGGATGTCAGTGACTCTCAAAGAGTTTACTGGGAGGACAACCTCTTGTACACTGAAGCAAGGAATCCAAAACCTGGAGCTGCCAGGAGATTGGTGATTCCTCAGGAGTATAGAAAGTTCCTCCTAACTCTTGCTCACGACATTCTCCTTGCTGGGCATTTGGGGCAAATGAAAACTTGGGACAGGCTTGTTCCCTTGTTTCATTGGCCTAGAATGTCTGAGGACACAAAAGATTTTTGTAAGTCCTGTGAAACCTGTCAAGCCAGTGGCAAAACAGGTGGCACTCCAAAGGCACCCCTTATTCCACTGCCTGTGGTTGGGGTTCCCTTTGGAAGGGTAGGGGTTGACATAGTTGGCCCCCTTGACCCTCCTACTGCTTCAGGCAATAGGTTTATCTTGGTGGTAGTGGACCATGCCACCTGATATCCTGAAGCAATTCCTCTTAGGACCACTACAGCTCCTGCAGTGGCAAAGGCCCTCCTGGGAATCTTTTCTAGGGTGGGCTTCCCAAAAGAGGTGGTATCAGACAGAGGAAGCAATTTCATGTCTGCTTACTTGAAGGAGTGTGGTGTGACTTATAAGTTCACTACACCCTCTCATCCACAAACAAATGGACTGGTGGAGAGATTTAACAAAACTCTCAAAGGCCTGATTATGGGTCTCCCTGAAAAACTCCGCAGGAGATGGGATATCCTTTTACCATGCCTCCTTTTTGCTTACAGGGAGGTACCCCAGAAAGGAGTGGGCTTCAGCCCCTTTGAACTCCTCTTTGGACACCCTGTTAGGGGTCCACTAACACTTGTCAAGGAGGGTTGGGAACAACCTTTAAAAGCTCCAAAGCAAGATATTGTGGATTATGTACTTGGCCTCCGATCAAGGATGGCTGAGTACATGAAAAAGGCCAGTAAAAACCTTCAGGCCTGCCAAGAGCTACAGAAGCAATGGCATGACCAGAAGGCTGTTTTGGTTCAGTACCGACCAGGGCAGAAAGTATGGGTCTTGGAGCCTGTGGCCCCAAGAGCACTCCAAGATAAATGGAGTGGACCCCACACAATTGTGGAGAAAAAGGGTGAAGTCACCTACTTGGTTGACTTAGGCACTGCCAGGAGTCCCCTTAGGGTATTCCATGTCAACCGCCTGAAACCCTACTATGACAGGGCTGATCTCACCCTGCTCATGGCAACTGATGAGGGACAGGAAGAAGACAGTGATCCTCTTCCTGATCTCTTCTCTTCCACAGAACAAGATGCTCTAGTGGAAGGTGTAGTTTTGGCTGATTGTCTTACTGCTGAGCAGAAAGACCATTGCATAAATCTTCTGGGTCAGTTTTCTGAACTCTTCTCTACTGTGCCAGGTACCACTTCTTGGTGCGAGCACACTATAGATACTGGAGACAGCTTGCCTGTCAAAAGTAAGATCTATAGGCAGCCTGACCATGTCAAAGACTGCATAAAGCAAGCAGTGCAGAAGATGTTAGAACTGGGAGTGGTTGAGCACTCTGAAAGTCCATGGCCTTCTCCTGTGGTACGTGTACCAAAACCCCATTCCAAAGATGGAAAGAAGGAAATGCGGTTTTGTGTAGACTACAGAGGGCTCAACCAGGTAACCAAAACTGATGCTCACCCTATACCCAGGGCAGATGAGCTCATAGATACACTGGCATCTGCCAAGTATCTAAGCACTTTTGACTTAACTGCAGGGTATTGGCAGATTACGTTGTCAGAAGATGCTAAACCTAAAACAGCATTTTCCACCATTGGAGGGTGTAGGAGGCTGGCCTGGCTTGTAGTGGGTACCAGAGGTACCTGTAAGACAAGGGGACCAAGTCCAATAGTCGCGATAGTGTCGAGAGTGGCCAGGAGCCCAGGAAATGCCAGCTGAGGGTGCAAGGAAGCTGCCACCGGTTGGAAGAAGCTTGGAGTTCTGCAAGAAAAAAGAGGACTAGGAACTTTTCCTTTGGAGGATGGATGTCCCACTTTGCGATGAAGCTTGCAGAGGTGTTCCCACGCAGAGAGACCCAAACAAGCCTTGTTAGCTGCAAGGCTTGCGGTAGAGGTTCTTGGGTGCTGCTGTGGCCCAGGAGGGACCAGGATGTCGCCACTTGGAGGAGGAGACAGAGGGGGCACCCAGCAACTCAGGGAGCCCTCACAGAAGCAGGCAGCACCCGCAGAAATACCCCAACAGGAACTTAGAAGCAAAGTGAACCGGAGTCCACGCAAAGTCCCAAAAGGGAGTCCCACGACGCCGAAGGACAACTCAGAAGGTTGTGCACTGCAGGAAGGAGTGCCGGGGACCCGGGTTTGCCTGTGCACAAAGGAAATGCTGGAAGAGTGCACAGGAGCCGGAGCAGCTGCAAACCACACGGTACACAGCAATGCAGTCTAGCGTGGGGAGGCAAGGACTTACCTCCACCAAACTTGAACTGAAGAGTGCAATGTAACCACCCCTCCAAGGCCTTCACTGAACAGTCTACAAAGTCTGTCCAGTCTTGTGAGGACTCTTTTCTGGTGTCTCTGAACTTAATCCTGTATTGTTCAGTGGTGAAGCCAAATCCATTCAAGAGTGCATCCTTCAAAACTGCAAAATTATTAGCATCACTTTCTCTAACAGTAAGGAGCCTATCCCAGTGAAAAATAGCCACAATATAGCAGCCCACTGTCTTTGAGGGATCCCCTGTACAATACAGGCCCTCCCAAGTGCACCAAACCACTTGTTGATGTCATCTCCCTCCTTGTAAGGGGGGACTATCTTGTGCAGATTCCTGGAATCATGCTCTCTAACAGGATTACTATCAGGAATACTGCTGCTGCCACCATGGGGTCCTAACCCCAACCTCTGTCTCTCCTTCTCAATGTCTAGGATTCCCTATCTAAGGCCAGCTGTTGATGTTTAAGCTTCAGTCTGGTCTCTTCGACCCTCAACTTTTTGAGTTCCCTTTCTAACAAGTTATCCTCAGGGTGGGTGGGTTGGGAATGCTTGGACACAGAAGACAAGTTTGAAACAACAGAGGGGGATCTGTCCATAACTGACTGAACCCTAGCAACTTGGCCTCTAGGAATAAAGACTTCCATACTGTAATGGGAACCTCCATTACTGCCAACATTACTGGGTGTCCTGCTATGGGCAGATCCTGTTCAGAACCCTCCCCACCTCCCTCATGGAGATCCCCTGAGACAGAATGGGAACCTTCTATTAACCTCTCATTTGATTTGTCTGCTTGGGACTCATCATTCACAATAACCATGTTAAATAGAAACTCTTTTGTAGGGTTCTTTCCTATCACTAAACCTCTATCTAGGCAGAGACTCCTTAGGCTCTTATAATTCAAATTGTCATAAGAAGTATTGACCATTTTAAGAGTAGAATCTACCTCAGACATGATAGCAAAAGGTTTAGATATTGTGAGTAGGGAGAACAAGTTTCAGAACGTTTTAAAGAACAGAGGAAACACTTTTTCTAACTTTTAGAAAACTTTTAGAAGTTTTAAGAAACTTTTCAGAACTTTGTAAAAAGTTTAAGAAGAGAAAAGCAAACCTTTTTGGTTAGGTGTACATACACTTAACTGTTTTGTATATTATTCTCTTATGAAAAGTACACAATGACAAAGTGGTAAGTAGTTACAAGTACTTATCCCACCACTGCACAACCAATGTAGGAGGCTGGCCTGGCTTGTAGTGGGTACCAGAGGTACTTACACCTTGTGTCAGGTCCAGTTATCCCTTATTAATGTAGAAGAGGTGTTTCTATCAGCTTAGGCTGATAGAAGGTAGCTATGGCAAAGCAGCTTAGGCTGAACTAGGAGACATGTAAAGCTCCTACTGTACCACTGGTGTCATATGCACAATATCATAAGAAAACACAATACAAAGAGTTACTAAAAATAAAGGTACTTTATTTTTATGACAATATACCAAAAGTATCTCAGTGAGTACCCTCAGAATGAGGATAAGTTATATATACAAGATATATGTACACAAACCAAAATTAGGTAAGTAATAGCAAGAAAAGTAATGCAAACAGTGTAGAATTACAATAGATTGCAATAGGAGCACATAGGTATAGGGGTAACATAAACCATATACTGCAAAAGTGGAATGCAAACCACGAATGGACCCCAAACCTATGTGAGCTTGTAGAGGTTCGCTAGGACTGTGAGAAAACCGTGAGGGTTAGAAAAATAGCCCACCCCAAGACCCTGAAAGGTAGGTGTGAAGTGCACCTGCTACCCCCAGAGAGCACAGAAGTCATGATAGTGGGATTCTGCAGGAAGAACAAACACCAGCAATGCAACAACAGTGGATTTCCAGACCTGAGTACCTGTAAGACAAGGGGACCAAGTCCAATAGTTGTGAAAGTGTCGTGAGTGGGCAGGAGCCCAAGAAATGCCAGCTGAGGGTGAAAGGAAGCTGCCACCTGTTGGAAGAAGCTTGGAGTTCTGCAAGAAAGAAGAGGACTAGGAACTTCCCCTTTGGAAGATGGATGTCCCACGTCACGATGAAGCTTGCAGAGGTGTTCCAATGCAGAAAGTCCGCACACAAGCCTTGCTAGCTGCAAGGGTCCTGATAGAGGTTTCTGGGTGCTGCTGTGGCCCAGGAGGGACCAGGATGTCCCCACTTGGAGGAGGAGACAGAGGGGGCGCCCAGCAACTCAGGGAGCCCACACAGAAGCAGGCAGCACCCGCAGAAGTACCTGAACAGGCACTTGGAAGGAAAGTGAACCCGATTCCACGCAAAGTCACAAAAGGGATTCCCACGACGCTGGAAGACAACTCAGAAGGTTGTGCACTGCAGGAAGGAGCAAGGACTTAACTCCACCAAACTTGGACCGAAGAGCCACTGGACTGTGGGAGTCACTTGGACAGAGTTGCTGAGTTCCAGGGACCACACTCGTCAGGATGAGAGGGGACCCAGAGGACCAGTGTTGCAATCTCCCACGGGAGATTTCTTCAGAGCTTCTGGTGCAGGGTGAAGGCAGGCTACCCCCAGAGCATGCACCACCTGGAAACAGTCAAGAAAGCCGGCAGGATTATGCGCTACAATGTTGCTGGTAGTCGTCTTGCTAATTTTTTGTGGTTTTGCAGGCGTCCTGAGCAGTCAGCGGTCGATCCTTTGGTAGAAGGTGAAGAGTGAGATGCTGAGGAACTCTGGTGAGCTCTTGCATTCGTTATCTGAAGAATTCCCCAAAGACCCTAAATAGCCAGAAAAGGAGGTTTGGCTACCAGGTTAGGAGGATTGGCTACCATGAGAGGTAACAGCCTATCAGAAGGAACCTTTGACGTCACCTGCTGGCACTGGCCACTCTGAGCAGTCCAGTGTGCCCCAAACACCTCTGTTTCAAAGATTGCAGAGGTCTGGGATACACTGGAGGAGCTCTGGGCACCTCCCCTGGGAGGTGCAGGTCAGGGGAGTGGTCACTCCCCTTTCCTTTGTCCAGTTTTGCGCCAGAGCAGGGCTGGGGGATCCCTGAACCGGTGTAGACTGGCTTATGCAGAGATGGGCACCATCTGTGCCAATAAAAGCATTTCCAGAGGCTGGGGGAGGCTACTCCTCCCCAGCCTTCACACCTATTTCCAAAGTGTGATGACTAACTGTCTCACTGAGGCTCTGCTAACCAGAACCTCAGTGGTTATGCTCTCTCTGCTTTCTAAATTGTCACTAACAGGCTAGTGACCAATTCCACCAATTCACATTGGCATACTGGAACCCCCCTCTATAATTCCCTAGTATATGGTACTGAGGTACCCAGGGTATTGGCGTTCCAGGGTCAACGCTGTGGGACAGCACCCCAGAAATCGGGAAGACATCAGGAAGCGATGGAACGACCTACGGGGGAAGATGCTTTCCATGGTATCCAGGCACAACATCGCCGTGCAGAAGACTGGCGGAGGACCCCCACCTCAACCCCCACAATTTACAACATGGGAGGAGGAAGTCTTGAACATCCTGCATCCTGACGGCCCCGCAGGAGTCGGCGGAGGAATGGATACTGGTAAGTTGAAGCTTCACTACTGCTTCCCCCCCACCTGCATGCCAAATCATACCCCAACCCTCACCCCCATCCTCGAACCCCACCCTCACCCCCACCCCCATCCTCACCCCCACCCTCACCCCCACCACCATCCTCACCCCCACCACCATCCTCACCCCCACCCCCAGCACACCTATTCCCTGCCAATGTCTCACCATCACAACCCACACATCCCAAAACCTAGGCCTGCATGCGTCCACTAAGCATGGACACCCATCACCAAATCATGCCCAATGCATATACACATCCCCCCCACAAGCCACCCTCACCAAAGCCCCCACACACGAATGCCAGCACTTGGGGACACGGGAACCCACAGATACACCCATATGCCACACATTGAAACTATAACCATACCTCTATACCCCTGCAGGACCCGACCGTCAACACACCGCCATGGAGGGCCCAGAATTCTCCACACCCCCCACCCAAGAGGCCGTCAGCGATGACAGCAGCTCTGTCGACCTGGACACCGATGACCAGCCCGGACCATCGGGGACCTCTGGACAGTCGGTTCCCCTCACACAGGCACAGGCCACTACAGACCCAAACCCCTCTGGGAACACCAGCACAGCTCCCACCCAGCGGGCCCATGCCTCTGTCTCCAGGGCGCGTCAATCTGCGGTGTGTCTACCACTACAGGGCACCCAGGATAACCCACCACCCCAACAACAACAGGGACCTGGGGGCAGTGGTAGTGGGCACACCGGCCAGGGGGCAGAGGCCCAGGGAAACAGGGCAACTCGGAGGGCAGCTGTGCGACAGGGGGGGGACGGGCCCAGGGAACCCACTCTCCACGAGGCCCTCACCACCATCATGGGAGCATACAACCGCTCCCAGGAGACGATGGCGACGGTACTGGCCCGGTTCCAGGAGATCCAGGTACTGCAGGAGGAACACTACCGGGGGTACAGGGAGGACATCAGAGCCCTCACCTCCACCCTGGTTACCATGGTAGGGCTGCTGCAGGACCTCATCAACACCAGGACGGACACTCAACAACAACAAAGGGCCCCTGCCACTAGCCTGGACCAAGAACAGCCAACCACCTCCGCCGGCGCTAGTGGACAGGAGGCCCCCGCACAACAGCAGCCCACCAGACCCCCACCTCCTGCAGGAGAAGAACCACCCCGCAAGAGGGCCCTGAGATCTCGCAAGAAGACAGAGTAGGATGTCAAGACCCCCGCCAGCAAAGGATACCACCTGATGTCATCCCACTGTCCCACATTGTCACCCTGTCCATCCTTGAACTGCCCATGCTCCATCTCTCCACAGGCCTCTGGACAATGCACCTGTGTGACTGTTACTCTGGACTCTGCCATGGACATTCCTTCACCATAGCCCCCACCCACTTGAAACCACCCATCCCATTTTGAGCACTGAAATAAACACCTATTTTGCACAAAACTATCTGGAGTCTGGCTGTGATTTCAAAATATTGTAATTGACATGACAGTGCAAATATGTCCTTGTACATAGTGAAGTCAACAAACAGCTGCCACAAAGCTGTAGTCCATGGGGAAACGAAGCACAGGACTCGTAGTGGGGACCCCAGATCTGAAATAGGGAGGGAAAAGCCACAACTCAGTCATCATACACTGGGGCAAATAGACAGGCAGCAGAGATGTAGGAGAGTAGTTCACATTTACTGAATTATGTTTGAATTGTTACCTGTGTCCTATTGGAAGTACTGTTCAATGATTCTGTCCCTGTTGTCTGTTTCAGCCCCGTCGTCTTCCTCCTCGTCACTCTCCACAGGTTCCACAGCTGCCACAACACCACCGTCTCGACCATCCTCCTGCAGGAAAGGCACCTGGCGGCGCAAAGCCAGGTTGTGAAGCATGCAGCAGGCCACGATGATGTGACACACCTTCTTAGGTGAGTACATTAGGGATCCACCTGTCATATGCAGGCACCTAAACCTGGCCTTTAGGAGGCCAAAGGTGCGTTCGATCACCCTCCTAGTACGCCCATGGGCCTCATTGTACCGTTCTTCTGCCCTGGTCCGGGGATTCCTTACTGGGGTCAGTAGCCACGACAGGTTGGGGTACCCAGAGTCCCCCAATAGCCATACACGGTGTCTCTCTAGCTGTTCCATCACGTAAGGGATGCTGCTATTCCTCAGGATGTAGGCGTCATGCACTGACCCTGGGAATTTGGCATTTACATGCGAGATGTACTGGTCAGCCAAACACACCACCTGGATGTTCATGGAATGGTAACTTTTTCTGTTCCTGTACACCTGCTCCCTGTCTCTTGGGGGAACCAAAGCCACATGGGTCCCATCAATGGCACCAATGACGTTGGGAATATGTCCAAGGGCGTAGAAATCACCCTTCACTGTAGCCAATTCGCCCACCTCAGGGAAAATGATGTAGCTCCTCACGTATTTCATCAGGGCAGACAACACTCTGGATAACACCTTCGAAAACATGGGCTGAGACATCCCAGAAGCAATTCCCACTGTTGTCTGAAATGACCCACTTGCCAAGAAATGGAGTACTGACAGGACCTGCACCAGAGGGGGAATCCCTGTCGGTTGGCGGATGGGGGACATCAGGTCGGGCTCCAGCTGGGCACACAGTTCATGTATAGTGGCACGGTCAAGCCGGTAGGTCAGGATAATGTGGCGTTCTTCCATTGTCGACAGGTCCACCAGCGGTCGGTACACGCGAGGATTCATCCGTCTCCTCGCCAAACCCAGCGGACGGTGCCTAGGAAGGACAACATGGAGCACAGAGTCAAGCAACCCACAGGTACGTACTCACAGCTTGCACAGTAAACGATTCTCTATGCAGTGAATGGCGTGTCTGAGTGGCTATGCAAGGCCTAGGCCTGTGTGACGCAGTTGAAATTGAGCCATGTGGACCCTCGAAATGGCGGCTGCCTGACCTGTGAAGTGTGACAATGGGATGTGAGGTCAATGCGCTGGCGTGGCACTCCGCGGCGGTCGGCGGTCGAAGACCGCGGCGCGAAGCCGCATTGGTTAACATTGAAGCCTATGGGTTTCAGGAGCCAATGGCGAAGGGCGCCGGCGGTGGCGGTACGCACTGCCGCGGTACGCACCGCCGCGGGCGTGACCGCCATTTTCTATCTACTTATTCACTCGCGACTTGAACTTTCACAGGAGAGGACCTATACTGCAAGTGTTGCTGTGACCTCGGTCTGGAAGGGACAATGGCTGCTGCGCCTGGGGAAAGGGCCCCTGCCTTCACTGGAGAAGAGTTGGAGAAACTTGTGGATGGGGTCCTCCCCCAGTATGCGCTACTCTACGGTCCTCCAGACCAACAAGTGAGTTTAATTCAATATGGATTTGGGGCCACTGGCTGGCTTGGGGGCCTGGCGGGGGGCCTGGCGGGGATGGGGGGCATGTTGGGGCTGGCGGGGGGCCTGGCGGGGGGCCTGGCGGGGATGGGGGGCATGTTGGGCCTGGCGGGGGGCCTGGCGGGGGGCCTGGCGGGGATGGGGGGCATGTTGGGCCTGGCGGGGGGCCTGGCGGGGGGCCTGGCGGGGATGGGGGGCATGTTGGGCCTGGCGGGGGGCCTGGCGGGGATGGGGGGCATGTTGGGCCTGGCGGGGGGCCTGGCGGGGGGCCTGGCGGGGATGGGGGGCATGTTGGGCCTGGCGGGGGGCCTGGCGTGGGGCCTGGCGGGGATGGGGGGTGTTGGGCCACTGGCAACGAAAATGCAGACAAACTTGAACGTGGTATTTCTCCCTCCCTGTACGTGTCACATAGGTCCGCGCCCATGAGAAGATCGTGATTTGGCGTGCCATCGCCAAGGAAGTCCGGACCCTGGGGTTCCACCATCGACGGGGCACCCACTGCCGCAAGAGGTGGGAGGACATCCGCTGCGGGACCAAGAAGACCGCTGAGTCTCTGCTGGGGATGGCCTCCCAACGTAGGCGGGGTGCCTGCCGTCAACTGACCCCCCTGATGTTCCGGATCCTGGCGGTGGCCTGCCCTGATTTGGATGGGCACGTGAGGGCAGCACAGCAGACACAAGGGGGTGAGTACAAGCATTATCTACTTTGTTGTCGCGCAGTGGAGGTGTCTGGGTGGGGGAGGAGGGCTGTGGGTCCCCCTAGGCCAGGGCGATATCTGTAGGCTGGGCACCCCCGTAAGCCCCTGTGTCCCCAGCCACCACCCTCAGTAGTGTGTCAGTACAGCCATCCCTGGGCCGTGTCATCCATGGGTGCAGTTGTCAACTCTAGGCGTGTAGGGCATGTTCCACGGAATGCGTAGCGGACCCCAAGTGCGCAACTTAGTGCAGGGGGCATCTGTGTCTGTCATGTCCGCTAACTGTACCGGTGATCCATGTACTCAAAATCTCTTTATTTCTCTCTCCCCCCCCTTTTTGTTTGTCTTTCTGTGCTTGTGTGCATCAGCATCATCAGGCGGAGGAGAAGTGGCATCGGGGCAGGAGGGAGCTGCATCTCACATGGCCCAGGAGGGCCATGCCACAGAGTCTGACTGGACCAGTGAGACGGAGGGCGAGGGGAGCTCCACAACGGGGACGACTGGACCCTGCAGCGACACGGACACGTCCTCGGAAGGGAGCTCCCTTGCGGGGGTGGCACCATCCGTGCCCCCCGCCATTACAGGTACAGCCGCCACCCAGCGCACCATCTCCGCCCTCCCAGCAGCCCCTCAGCGTTCGCCCCGTGCCCGCTCTGCCAGGAAGCCGGGCATCTCCTTCGCCCCAGGCACCTCAGGCCCTGCCCCTGTTACCCCCGCTGCCCTCAGTGAGGAGGTCATTGACCTCCTCCGAACGCTCATTGTTGGGCAGACTACCCTTTTGAATGCCATCCAGGGGGTGGAGAGGGAGGTTCATCGCAGCAATGCGTACCTGGAGGCCATTCATTCGGGTCAGGCTGCCCATCAGCGATCGTTCCAGGCTCTGGCCTCAGCACTGACGGCAGCCATTGTCCCTGTCTCCTGCCTCCCTCTACTAACTCCCTCCTCCCAGTCTCCTGTTCCTCTGCCTGTCCCACCCACACCATCAGACCAGCCTGCACACACCTCAACACCCAAGAGCAGCTCATCCAAACATAAGCACCACAGATCACGCAGACATTCACACAAGCAACATTCCGATGCAGACATGCCAACAGTCACTACCACCTCTGTGACCCCCACCTCCTCGTCTCCCTCCTCTCTCCCTGTGACGTCTACACTCACACCTTCATTCACCTCACCATCAGCCAGTGTTTCCATCACCAGCATACCCTCCACTACAGTCCGCACACGTGCAGTCACCACCCCCACTGCCATTTACACGTCCCCTGTGTCCTCTCCCACTGTGTCTGTCACCCCCTCTTCCACACCACACAAACGCAGCCACCCACCCACCCAACAGCCATCCACCTCACGACAGCCTCGCGCTCCTGCACCTGCACCCAAAGACAGCAAACTTGTCTCGCCTACAACCACATCCTCTCCCTCCACTCCCATACCCACTGTACCTACCACTCTCCATTGTCCCAAGAAAATCTATCTCTCTACTGCTACCTTCTTTCCTGACCCTGAGCCCCCCCCCTCCTTCTCGTCGGGGTAAAAAGAGCACCTCAGCCACCACCAGCCCTGCAGCCCCCTTGACAAGGGTGCAGGGGTATTGGAGCCCACCAGCCCGCAGGTCTGGATCTTCGCCCAGCAGCAAGGGGACAGCCAGCCCACCCCCTGGGAAGAGGAGCAGAAGGCGGAAGGGCCGCCGCCGGAGCCCGGATTCGATATCCCCCCAGGACACTAGCCAGCCACCGTCAACAGCCACAGCTCCAAAGGGAGGAAAGGGCCACAGACTCCCGACTAAGGAGGGCAAGGCCAGCAAGGTGGAGAAGTCAGGCAGCAGGCCTGCTGCCCATGGAGGACCCGTCACAGCTGCCCAGGAGGAGCCCGCAACCCCCATAACTGCTGCCCCGGGAGGAACCGGCACAGCTGCCCCGGGAGAGCCCACCACCCCCATAGCCGCTGCCAGAGAGGACCCAGCCCAGCTGGCCAGGAGGGCCCCACCACCCACAGCCCAGGTGGGCATTGAAGGAGCACCATCCCCGCTGCCCAGGAGGGCACCACCAGGCAATGAGCAGTTGGCCATAGAATGGCCGCCGTCTCCAGCACCGCTCCGCTGGGGACCGCCGTCTCAAGAACCGCTGAACTGGGCCCTTCAAGGCAAGAACCGCTGAACTGGGCCCCGCCGTCTCCAGCACCGCTCCGCTGGGGACCGCCGTCTCAAGAACCGCTGAACTGGGCCCTTCAAGGCAAGAACCGCTGAACTGGGCCCCGCCGTCTCCAGCACCGCTCCGCTGGGGACCGCCGTCTCAAGAACCGCTGAACTGGGCCCTTCAAGGCAAGAACCGCTGAAATGGGCCCTTCAAGGCAAGAACCGCGGAACTGGGCCCTTCAAGGCAAGAACCGCTGAACTGGGCCCCGCCGTCTCCAGCACCGCTCCGCTGGGGACCGCCGTCTCAAGAACCGCTGAACTGGGCCCTTCAAGGCAAGAACCGCTGAAATGGGCCCTTCCAGGCAGGAACCGCTGGCCCTTTGGCAGACGTGGCAGGGCAGGATCTGTCTCGGGCAGGGCTGCAGGATGTCCTCTGGCCAACATGCCTCCTCCAGTGGCAGTGGAGTCTGTTATGGACTGTTTGGACTGTGGCTTTGCTCTCCCCAGGATGGCCCAGTGGGCAGGCCACCCACTGTATGGACTGTTTGGACTGTGGCTTTGCTCTCCCCAGGATGGCCCAGTGGGCAGGCCACCCACTGTATGGACTGTTTGGACTGTGGCTTTGCTCTCCCCAGGATGGCCCAGTGGGCAGGCCACCCACTGTATGGACTGTTTGGACTGTGGCTTTGCTCTCCCCAGGATGGGCCAGTGGTCATGGAGTCCCCTCGTGGATCTGGCGTCGTGTACTCAAGTGGCTGAGGTGCCCCCCCTTCCCTTCCCCCTGAGGTGCCTGTCCTTTTTTCTTTCTGATGCCCCTGCAGTGTTCTCTCCGTGGAGTTCTTGTCGTGGGACTGGGCCTTGCCCCTTTGCTCAGGACCCCTGTGGTCCACGGACAGTGGTTGGACTACATTTAGTAGCTGTATATATTTTGTACATAGTTTATTTATTTATTTGGATTACTGCTGTCCATTTTTCAATATATCTGCCCGTTTGAGATCTCTTCTTTTGGTCTTTGCATTATTTCGGAAGGGGGGGGTTTGTGGGTTGTGACAGTGATCTGTGGGAATGCATTGATGTGTGTGTTGTAGTGGGTGTGGGTGGGTGGTTGTGTGCCGGTAATCTTTTCCCTCCCCTGTGTCGTAGGTGCAGTACTCACTGATGTCTTCCGCGCCGCCGGGCGTGCTCCTGGTACAGGAGCAGGTATAGGAGTGCGGGGATGACCTGCAACTCGGGTTCCATACTGGTGTGACCGCCATTTTCTATCTACTTATTCACTCGCGACTTGAACTTTCACAGGAGAGGACCTATACTGCAAGTGTTGCTGTGACCTCGGTCTGGAAGGGACAATGGCTGCTGCGCCTGGGGAAAGGGCCCCTGCGTTCACTGGAGAAGAGTTGGAGAAACTTGTGGATGGGGTCCTCCCCCAGTATGCGCTACTCTACGGTCCTCCAGACCAACAAGTGAGTTTAATTCAATATGGATTTGGGGCCACTGGCTGGCTTGGGGGCCTGGCGGGGGGCCTGGCGGGGATGGGGGGCATGTTGGGGCTGGCGGGGGGCCTGGCGGGGGGCCTGGCGGGGATGGGGGGCATGTTGGGCCTGGCGGGGGGCCTGGCGGGGGGCCTGGCGGGGATGGGGGGCATGTTGGGCCTGGCGGGGGGCCTGGCGGGGATGGGGGGCATGTTGGGCCTGGCGGGGGGCCTGGCGGGGGGCCTGGCGGGGATGGGGGGCATGTTGGGCCTGGCGGGGGGCCTGGCGGGGGGCCTGGCGGGGATGGGGGGCGTTGGGCCACTGGCAACGAAAATGCAGACAAACTTGAACGTGGTATTTCTCCCTCCCTGTACGTGTCACATAGGTCCGCGCCCATGAGAAGATCGTGATTTGGCGTGCCATCGCCAAGGAAGTCCGGACCCTGGGGTTCCACCATCGACGGGGCACCCACTGCCGCAAGAGGTGGGAGGACATCCGCCGCGGGACCAAGAAGACCGCTGAGTCTCTGCTGGGGATGGCCTCCCAACGTAGGCGGGGTGCCTGCCGTCAACTGACCCCCCTGATGTTCCGGATCCTGGCGGTGGCCTGCCCTGATTTGGATGGGCGCGTGAGGGCAGCACAGCAGACACAAGGGGGTGAGTACAAGCATTATCTACTTTGTTGTCGCGCAGTGGAGGTGTCTGGGTGGGGGAGGAGGGCTGTGGGTCCCCCTAGGCCAGGGCGATATCTGTAGGCTGGGCACCCCCGTAAGCCCCTGTGTCCCCAGCCACCACCCTCAGTAGTGTGTCAGTACAGCCATCCCTGGGCCGTGTCATCCATGGGTGGAGTTGTCAACTCTAGGCGTGTAGGGCATGTTCCACGGAATGCGTAGCGGACCCCAAGTGCGCAACTTAGTGCAGGGGGCATCTGTGTCTGTCATGTCCGCTAACTGTACCGGTGATCCATGTACTCAAAATCTCTTTATTTCTCTCTCCCCCCCCCTTTTTGTTTGTCTTTCTGTGCTTGTGTGCATCAGCATCATCAGGCGGAGGAGAAGTGGCATCGGGGCAGGAGGGAGCTGCATCTCACATGGCCCAGGAGGGCCATGCCACAGAGTCTGACTGGACCAGTGAGACGGAGGGCGAGGGGAGCTCCACAACGGGGACGACTGGACCCTGCAGCGACACGGACACGTCCTCGGAAGGGAGCTCCCTTGCGGGGGTGGCACCATCCGTGCCCCCCGCCATTACAGGTACAGCCGCCACCCAGCGCACCATCTCCGCCCTCCCAGCAGCCCCTCAGCGTTCGCCCCGTGCCCGCTCTGCCAGGAAGCCGGGCATCTCCTTCGCCCCAGGCACCTCAGGCCCTGCCCCTGTTACCCCCGCTGCCCTCAGTGAGGAGGTCATTGACCTCCTCCGAACGCTCATTGTTGGGCAGACTACCCTTTTGAATGCCATCCAGGGGGTGGAGAGGGAGGTTCATCGCAGCAATGCGTACCTGGAGGCCATTCATTCGGGTCAGGCTGCCCATCAGCGATCGTTCCAGGCTCTGGCCTCAGCACTGACGGCAGCCATTGTCCCTGTCTCCTGCCTCCCTCTACTAACTCCCTCCTCCCAGTCTCCTGTTCCTCTGCCTGTCCCACCCACACCATCAGACCAGCCTGCACACACCTCAACACCCAAGAGCAGCTCATCCAAACATAAGCACCACAGATCACGCAGACATTCACACAAGCAACATTCCGATGCAGACATGCCAACAGTCACTACCACCTCTGTGACCCCCACCTCCTCGTCTCCCTCCTCCCTCCCTGTGACGTCTACACTCACACCTTCATTCACCTCACCATCAGCCAGTGTTTCCATCACCAGCATACCCTCCACTACAGTCCGCACACGTGCAGTCACCACCCCCACTGCCATTTACACGTCCCCTGTGTCCTCTCCCACTGTGTCTGTCACCCCCTCTTCCACACCACACAAACGCAGCCACCCACCCACCCAACAGCCATCCACCTCACGACAGCCTCCCGCTCCTGCACCTGCACCCAAAGACAGCAAACTTGTCTCGCCTACAACCACATCCTCTCCCTCCACTCCCATACCCACTGTACCTACCACTCTCCATTGTCCCAAGAAAATCTATCTCTCTACTGCTACCTTCTTTCCTGACCCTGAGCCCCCCCCTCCTTCTCGTCGGGGTAAAAAGAGCACCTCAGCCACCACCAGCCCTGCAGCCCCCTTGACAAGGGTGCAGGGGTATTGGAGCCCACCAGCCCGCAGGTCTGGATCTTCGCCCAGCAGCAAGGGGACAGCCAGCCCACCCCCTGGGAAGAGGAGCAGAAGGCGGAAGGGCCGCCGCCGGAGCCCGGATTCGATATCCCCCCAGGACACTAGCCAGCCACTGTCAACAGCCACAGCTCCAAAGGGAGGAAAGGGCCACAGACTCCCGACTAAGGAGGGCAAGGCCAGCAAGGTGGAGAAGTCAGGCAGCAGGCCTGCTGCCCATGGAGGACCCGTCACAGCTGCCCAGGAGGAGCCCGCAACCCCCATAGCCGCTGCCCCGTGAGGAACCGGCACAGCTGCCCCGGGAGAGCCCACCACCCCCCATAGCCGCTGCCAGAGAGGACCTAGCCCAGCTGGCCAGGAGGGCCCCACCACCCACAGCCCAGGTGGGCATTGAAGGAGCACCATCCCCGCTGCCCAGGAGGGCACCACCAGGCAATGAGCAGTTGGCCATAGAATGGCCGCCGTCTCCAGCACCGCTCCGCTGGGGACCGCCGTCTCAAGAACCGCTGAACTGGGCCCTTCAAGGCAAGAACCGCTGAACTGGGCCCCGCCGTCTCCAGCACCGCTCCGCTGGGGACCGCCGTCTCAAGAACCGCTGAACTGGGCCCTTCAAGGCAAGAACCGCTGAACTGGGCCCCGCCGTCTCCAGCACCGCTCCGCTGGGGACCGCCGTCTCAAGAACCGCTGAACTGGGCCCTTCAAGGCAAGAACCGCTGAAATGGGCCCTTCAAGGCAAGAACCGCGGAACTGGGCCCTTCAAGGCAAGAACCGCTGAACTGGGCCCCGCCGTCTCCAGCACCGCTCCGCTGGGGACCGCCGTCTCAAGAACCGCTGAACTGGGCCCTTCAAGGCAAGAACCGCTGAAATGGGCCCTTCCAGGCAGGAACCGCTGGCCCTTTGGCAGACGTGGCAGGGCAGGATCTGTCTCGGGCAGGGCTGCAGGATGTCCTCTGGCCAACATGCCTCCTCCAGTGGCAGTGGAGTCTGTTATGGACTGTTTGGACTGTGGCTTTGCTCTCCCCAGGATGGCCCAGTGGGCAGGCCACCCACTGTATGGACTGTTTGGACTGTGGCTTTGCTCTCCCCAGGATGGCCCAGTGGGCAGGCCACCCACTGTATGGACTGTTTGGACTGTGGCTTTGCTCTCCCCAGGATGGGCCAGTGGTCATGGAGTCCCCTCGTGGATCTGGCGTCGTGTACTCAAGTGGCTGAGGTGCCCCCCCTTCCCTTCCCCCTGAGGTGCCTGTCCTTTTTTCTTTCTGATGCCCCTGCAGTGTTCTCTCCGTGGAGTTCTTGTCGTGGGACTGGGCCTTGCCCCTTTGCTCAGGACCCCTGTGGTCCACGGACAGTGGTTGGACTACATTTAGTAGCTGTATATATTTTGTACATAGTTTATTTATTTATTTGGATTACTGCTGTCCATTTTTCAATATATCTGCCCGTTTGAGATCTCTTCTTTTGGTCTTTGCATTATTTCGGAAGGGGGGGGGTTTGTGGGTTGTGACAGTGATCTGTGGGAATGCATTGATGTGTGTGTTGTAGTGGGTGTGGGTGGGTGGTTGTGTGCCGGTAATCTTTTCCCTCCCCTGTGTCGTAGGTGCAGTACTCACTGATGTCTTCCGCGCCGCCGGGCGTGCTCCTGGTACAGGAGCAGGTATAGGAGTGCGGGGATGACCTGCAACTCGGGTTCCATACTGCCGGAATCTCGCGTGGAGTATGTGGAGGTGAGCGTTTTCCCGTTCGTAGTCTGTTTCCGCCGTGTTTTTATCGGCGGTGCTCCCGCCCCGGAAAAGGTGGCGGATTGGTGGGTCGTGATAGGCTGGGCGGTACATTGTCTGCCGCCTGGCTGTTGGCGGGGACCGCCGCGCTGTTTGTTTGTTCCGCCGTGGCGGGCGGAGTGTTAATGCGGCGGGCTGTGTTGGCGGTTCCCGCCAGGGTCAGAATTGCATATTTTGGACCGCCGGCCTGTTGGCGGGTTGGCCGCCGCTTTATCACCGACCGCCAGGGTCAGAATGAGGGCCTTAGTGTGTGGGCACCCTGGCACTAGCCAAGGTGCCCCCACATTGTTCAGGGCGAATTCCCCGGACTTTGTGAGTGCGGGGACACCATTTCACACGTGCACTATACATAGGTCACTACCTATGTATAGCGTCACAATGGTAACTCCGAACATGGCCATGTAACATGTCTAAGATCATGGAATTGTCACCCCAATGCCAGACAATTCCATGATCCCCCGAGTCTCTAGCACAGACCCGGGTACTGCCAAACTGCCTCTCCCAGGGTTTCACTGCAGCTGCTGGTGCTGCTAACCCCTCAGACAGGTTTCTGCCCTCCTGGGGTTCAGCCAGGCTTGGCCCAGGAAGGCAGAACAAAGGACTTCATCAGAGAGAGGGTGGAAAAAGGTGTCAGGGCTGGGGAGGAGTAGCCTCCCCCAGCCTCTGGAAATGCTTTAATGGGCACAGATGGTGCCCATCTCTGCATAAGCCAGTCTACACCGGTTCAGGGATCCCCCAGCCCTGCTCTGGCGCGAAACTGGACAAAGGAAAGGGGAGTGACCACTCCCCTGACCTGCACCTCCCAGGGGAGGTGCCCAGAGCTCCTCCAGTGTGCTCCAGACCTCTGCCATCTTGGAAACAGAGGTGTTGCTGGCACACTGGACTGCTCTGAGTGGCCAGTGCCATCAGGTGACGTCAGAGACTCCTGATAGGCTCTTACCTGTGTTACTAGCCTATCCTCCTTCCTAGGTAGCCAAACCTCCTTTTCTGGCTATTTAGGGTCTCTGCTTTGGGGAATTCTTTAGATAACAAATGCAAGTGCTCATCCGA
The DNA here is from genome assembly GCF_031143425.1 of Pleurodeles waltl. Lineage (NCBI taxonomy): Eukaryota > Metazoa > Chordata > Amphibia > Caudata > Salamandridae > Pleurodeles > Pleurodeles waltl. Next base: position 1,175,276,604 of record NC_090439.1, read on the forward strand.
GTTCCTCTGCATCTCTCTCTTCACCTCCTGCCAAAGGATCGACCACTGACTGCTCAGGACGCCTGCAAAACCGCAACAAAGTAGCAAAGACGATTACTGCAACCTTGTATTGCTTCTCCTGCCGCCTTCTCGACTGTTTCCTGGTGGTGCATGCTCTGGGGGTAGCCTGCCTCCTCTTTGCACCAGGAGCTCTGAAGAAATCTCCCGTGGGATGACAGAATATTCCCACTGCAACCGCAGGTAACAAAAGACTGCATCACCTGCAACCGCAGGTAACAAAAGACTGCATCACCGGTCCTCTGGGTCCCCTCTCAGCACGACAAACGTGGTCCCTGGAACTCAGCAACTCTGTCCAAGTGACTCACACAGTCCAGTGACTCTTCAGTCCAAGTTTGGTGGAGGTAAGTCCTTGCCTCCCCACGCTAGACTGCATTGCTGGTTACCGCGTGATTTGGAGCTGCTCCGGCTCCTGTGCACTCTTCCAGGATTTCCTTCGTGCACATCCAAGCCTGGGTCCCCGACACTCTAACCTGCAGTGCAAAACCTTCTGAGTTGTCCTCCGGCGTCGTGGGAACCCCTTTTGTGTCTTCGGGTGGACTCCGGTTCACTCCTCTTCCAAGTGCCTGTTCCGGTACTTCTGCGGGTGCTGCCTGCTTCTGTGAGGGCTCCCTGACTTGCTGGGAGCCCCCTCTGTCTCCTCATCCAAGTGGCGACATCCTGGTCCCTCCTGGGTCACAGCAGCATCCAAAAACCCTAACCACGACCCTTGCAGCTAGCAAGGCTTGTTTGCGGTCTTTCTGCGTGGGAACACATCTGCAAGCCTCTTCACGACGTGGGACATCCATCCTCCAAAGGGGAAGTTTCTAGCCCTCTTCGTTCTTGCAGAATCCACAGCTTCTACCATCCGGTGGCAGCTTCTTTGCACCCTCAGCTGGCATTTCCTGGGCATCTGCCCACTCTCGACATTGTCGCAACTCTTGGACTTGGTCCCCTTGTTCCACAGGTACTCGGGTCCGGAAATCCATGTTGGTTGCTTTGCTGGTGTTGGTCTTTCTTGCAGAATTCCCCTATCACGACTTCTGTGCTCTCTGGGGGTTATAGGTGCACTTTACACCTTCTTTTCAGGGTCTTGGGGTGGGCTATTTTTCTAACCCTCACTGTTTTCTTACAGTCCCAGCGACCGTCTACAAGCTCACATAGGTTTGGCGTCCATTCGTGGTTCGCATTCCACTTTTGGAGTATATGGTTTGTGTTGCCCCTGTACCTATGTGCTCCTATTGCAATCTACTGTAACTTTACATTGCTTGCATTACTTCCTTTTGCTATTACTGCATATTTTTGGTATTGTGTACATATATCTTGTGTATATTTGGCATCCTCATACTGAGAGTACTCACTGAGATACTTTTGGCATATTGTCATAAAAATAAAGTACCTTTTATTTTTACTATATCTGTGTGCTGTGTTTTCTTATGATATTGTGCATATGACACCAGTGGTATAGTGGGAGCTTTGCATGTCTCCTTGTTCAGCCTAAGCTGCTCTGCTATAGCTACCTTCTATCAGCCTAAGCTTCTAGAAACACCTCTTCTACACTAATAAGGGATAACTGGATCTGGTACAGAGTGTAAGTACCTCTTGGTACCCACTACAAGCCAGGCCAGCCTCCTACAACTGGGCCCTGGCTAGCAGGATCCCAGTGGAAACACCCTGACACATACTCACAAACAGGCCAAAAGGGGGGTAACAAGGCTAGAAAGAGGCTACTTTCTCACACCTAGTATATGGTACCTAGGTACCCAGGGTATTGGGGTTCCAGGAGATCCCTATGGGCTGCAGCATTTCTTTTGCCACCCACAAGGAGCTCAGACAAATCTTACACTGGACTGCCACTGCAGCCTGAGTGAAATAATGTCCACGTTATTTCACAGCCATTTTACACTGCACTTAAGTAACTTATAAGTCACCTATATGTCTAACCCTCACTTGGTGACTGTTAGGTGCAAAGTTACTAAGTGTGAGGGCACTGTGGCAGTAGCCAAGGTGCCCCCACATAGTTCAGTGCAATTTCCCCTGACTTGTGAGTAAGGGGACACCATTAAACACGTGCACTACATATAGGTCAATACCTATATGTAGCTTCACAATGGTAACTCCGAATATGGCCATGCAACATTTCTAAGATCACTGAATTGTCTTCCCATGCCAAATCTGGTATTGGGGTACCAATCCCATGCATCCCCGGGGCTCCACCCTGGATCCCGGGTACTGCCAAACCAGCTCTCTGGGATTTTCTCTGCAGCTATCGCTGCTGCCAACCCACAGACTGGGTTCTGTCCTCCTGGGGTCTGGGCAGCCCAGTCCCAGGAAGGCAGAACAAAGGATTTCCTCTGAGGGAGGGTGTTACACCCTCTCCCTTTGGAAATCGGTGTTAAGGGCTAGGGAGGAATGGCCTCTCCCAGCCTCTGGAAATGCTTTGAAGGGCACAGATGGTGCCCCTCCTTGCATTAGCCAGTCTACACCAGTTAAGGGAACCCCCAAGCCCTGCTCTGGTGTGAAACTGGACAAAGGAAAGGGGAGTGACCACTCCCCTGTCCATCACCACCCCAGGGGTGGTGCCCAGAGCTCCTCCAGGGTGTCCCAGACCTCTGCCATCTTGAGTCCAGGGCGTGCTGGCACAATGGAGGCCTCTGAGTAGTCAGTGCCAGCAGGTGACGTCAGAGACCCCTCCAGATAGGTGCTTACCTCACTAGGTGGCCAATCTTCCTATGAGGGCTATTTAGGATCTCTCCCGTGGGCTGCTCCTCAAATAACGACTTGCAAGAATTCACCAGAGTTCCTCTGCATCTCCCTCTTCGACTTCTGCCAAGGATCGACCGCTGACTGCTCCAGGATGCCTGCAAAACTGCAACAAAGTACCAAGAATACTACCAGTGACATTGTAGCGCCTAATCCTGCCAGCTTTCTTGACTCTTTCCTATTGGTGCATGCTCTGGGGGCTGTCTGCCTTCACCCTGCACTGGAAACCAAGAAGAAATCTCCTGTGGTTCGACGCAATCTTCCCCCTGCTCCAGCAGGCACCAAACTTCAGCGTCACTGGTACTCTGGGACCCCTTCCATTCCGACGAGCGTGGCCCCTGGAACACAGGTGGTGGACCCAAGTGTCCCAGACTGTCCAGTGGTCGAACTGTCCAAATTTGGAGGAGGTAAGTCCTTACCTCCCCTCTCCAGACAGTAATCCTGTGTACTGAGTTAACTGCAGCTCCTAGGGCTTCTGTGCACTTTTGCAAGGAATCCTTTGTGCACAGTACAGCCCAGGTCCCTAGCACTACGTCCTGCATTGCTTCTTGGGACCCTCTTTTGTATTATTGAGACTACCGCTGTACTCAGTTCTCTTGAACCCGTGTTCAAGTACTTCTGCGGGTGCTGCCTTCTTGTGTGTGGGTTCTCTGTATTGCTGAGGGCCCCCTCTGTCTCCTCTTCCAAGTTACGACCTACTGGTCCTTCCTGGGCCCAGGCAGCACCCTTTTTATTCAATCGTGAGTTTGCAGCTAGCAAGGCTTGTTTGTGGTCTTTCTCCAAAGAAAGAGCTCTGCATCCTCCAGCACTCTATTGGACATCTTCTGTGCAAAGGAGAAGGTCCTGGCATCTTCCATTGTTGCAGAATCTTCAGCTTCTTCCACCCAGAGGCAGCCATTTTGCACCTTCATCCGGGGTTTAGTGGGCTCCTGTCCCCATGGACACTTGTGTGACTCTTGGACTTGGTCCCCTTCCTTTACAGGTCCTCAGGTCCAGGAATCCGTCTTCGGTGCTTTGCAGTCGGTTGTGGTCTTTGCAGAATCTCCTATCACGACTTTAGTGTGTTTCTGAGGAAGTAGGGTCACTTTACTCCTACTTTTCAGGGTCTTGTTGTGGGGTATCTTGGACACCCTTAGTGTTTTCTTACACTCCCAGTGACCCTCTATACACTACACTAGGCCTGGGGTCCCTAAGAGGTTCGCATTCCACTTTTTTAGTATATAGTTTGTCGCCCTTAGGCCTATTACATCCTATTGTATTCTCCAGTATTTGCACTACTTTTCTAACTGTTTACTTACCTGATTTTGGTTTTTGTGTATATTTTGTGTATTTTAGTTACCTCCTAAGGGAGTATATACCCTGAGATATTTTTGTCACATTGTCACTAAAATAAAGTACCTTTATTTTGAGTAACTCTGTGTATTGTGTTTTCTTATGAAATAGTGCTATATGATATAAGTGGTATTGTAGGAGCTTTACATGTCTCCTAGTTCAGCCTAAGCTGCTCTGCTATAGCTACCTCTATCAGCTTAGCTGCTAGAAACACCTCTATTCTGCTAATAAGGGATAACTGGACCTGGCACAAGGTGTAAGTACCACAACGTACCCACTATAAGCCAGGCCAGCCTCCTACACACAGGACCACAGAGGGCGCTGATTGATTGGTGCCAGCTGGTTCGTGCAGTGTGGGGGGACTGGGCCCCCCGAAACCCTGCAGCTGTGATGATTCAGTTGCTGGTTGTGCTGAGGGTGTGAACATGCCCATGGAGGGCATAAAGGAACTGCCCCTTTACTTGACCTGTTGCATCTCCTGAGTATAAAGAACTTCATTGTTTTCTGTTAATATGCTGAAAATTACCCAGAGTTTACTTAAATCCTGTGGAAAGGTTATGAGTCTGTACTGGGCACATGCGTGCCCACGCTTTAAACCATGAAAAAAGGGAGAAGGTGAAAAACACAACTGAAGCACAGTGAACCCGCTGAATGTGCCCACCCAGGGCACGAGACAGGGCAATACAAAGGATGAGGGGATGTGGCACAGCGGATAGAGCGGGTGACCTTGAGCCGGGCTTGAGACTTCGGCTCAACATCCTTCGGTTCTGGGCTAATCACCCTCTCCTTGCCTAGCAATGAATGTGCGCATGCGTAGACTTCCACATGGCGGAGTGTGAAGGGCTTGTTCATAGAGCTCCGATACCTTCGGAGTGCGGAGTCCAAACGCGGTTGTCACATATAACACAGTAGCAGATAGAAAGGAGTAATTGGGCCCTGGGCTACTGATAAGATAAACACTAGGAAGACACATGGAGATAGTACGCTGCACCCAATAGGAATGGAGTAAAAGTACACAAAGGAAGGGCAGGATGTAGGCCAGTTTTAAGATGTAAGTGTTGTGCAGGTGAAACCTAACAAGCACACGCGCTGTGCAGGTGAAAACTTTAAGAATGATCCACATTTGCAAAAAAGGACAGTTTTGTACTTATAAGCAAGCACTGTAAGGATGGTTTGCAAGGTGTGAGAGACTGCATGATTTTTAGTTTGCTGTAGGGAATGCTTGTGGTGATATCAGGGAACTCAGCAGTAAAAACCACCCATCTGGCCATAAAACAGGCCCATACACAGCTAAACAAAAAGAAGCCCGCACACTGATATTCTAGACCATCCATCGGGCACCGCTGACCGCCCCATGGGCCAGTCTGTCCCTGCTAGCCACACTTTCACAGTGAAAGAAGGTTCAGGTGTCGCAGCGCTATGTGCCCTGGCACATGGGAGGTATGTGAGGATTAGAATAGGATGCAGTTCTGATTTGGAGGAAGAGGCAGTACTCAGGACCTAGGAGGAAGGTGGGCTTAGTCCTGTCTCCACAGAGGGAACCTTCTAGGCAAGATAAGGCAGTGAGGGAGACTCTGCTGGGGTGAGGAGGGTCATTGAGATGGTGGAGGGCTTGTGGTCCAATCAGAGGAGCACAATTTACCCCCCGTGGCATGGTGGCATGCAAGGACTGATCAGTGCTCTTACAAACGTGTTCAAAGAAGAAGCAAGAGAAAGCGATAACTGGAAACTGCTGCAGATAAACTGAAGCAATCCAACAACTGACTGTGTAAAGTGAAGCTGTAATCAGCTCGCAAAATACGAGCGAAGTTCACCAACAGAGACAGGACCTCACCTGGTGCAATAAAGATAAGGCTGACGTGCTGCTGACGTGCAAGAGATTTTCTGTAAATCAACAATGTCAGAAACACCCAGGGTAGAAGCGAGATCCCAAAAGCACCTTATATGAGACTTTCCTGAAACCGAACTGAGGACCTCACATTCAGCCACGCACAGAAACAGGCAGCGGTAAACCATCTGGCAATGATGGGACAGCCACGTTTGTCAGTAATATTCCCCCCTCCCATGAGGTGCCTTGAGGAGATATTTAGTGAACTTTTAGCTGAAACCTTTGTCCAGATGATAAGGCTGGATCCTTATTACAACACTGCACTAAACGTCAACTGCTAGAAGAGGTGGACAACATGTGTCATAGCTCAAATATATGTTGATTACACAGAGAAGTGTCTTCCTAGATGCAGCCATTCAGAGTTCGGCATATGCCCCCTGTACTACATAATTAGCCACAACTTTGTAAACTTCCTAGTAAACTTGCAATCTACCTACCTGGCTGGATATTGCACCAGATGTCAACAACAGAATATCATGCGGGGCAAATATCTCATCAAAAATATCAAAAATTAAAATATCTTATGGTAAGTTTATATGGCTAAGCATAGCTTTACTATAAATATTGCCACATACATGTACATACATACAAATGACAATATACATATTACCGTGTTGCTACAGAAAGAGCATTTTTTCTTTCGCTAATAACTTTGGCACCGTTTGATGAATCTTCTCAAAACGTTCTGAGAAAATGTGATGCTCATTTCAGCTGCTGCTTGGAAACGTTTGGGGTGATCTCTCAAGAGGGGCCGAGAAAAAGGGGAGGGACACCAAAACGTGTTTTCCCCATTCATTTTTACTTTAAGGATTTTGAACTGCAATAGCCCCAAAACCACTGGTCGGAATTATACCACATTTAGCACAACAGTTGGTCCAGAATGAGCCCTTTTTGTTATTTAGTGTAAATCTGTTTTGTAGTTTTTGAGAAGTTTAAGGAAATCCAAATTTGTATACATAGGGTTGGGAAGGATTCGCGAGACCTCCCAATCTTGTCCTGAGATCTGATTGGCTGCCAACACTTCAACAAGGAAGTGTTGGCAGCCTTGTTGGGACTCGACTTCTGCTGAGTCCCTGAAAAAAAGAGTACAAAACACAAAAGCTGCCAGGATATGAAAAACAGGGGCACTGTTTTGTTTTCATTAGGGGGGGCCTCCTGCCCTCCCAAAGCCCAGTGGGCCACTACCTCCCCAGGGTGATTAATGAAATATGTGTGGGGGGGGCGCGTAACCCCCGCACCCTGGGGACCACCACCTCCCCAGGGCAAAATGTTTTTATAATGTGTGGGAGGCATGATGCCTCGCCCCCCCCACTACCTCAGGCACCACCACCTCCCGGGGCAAAATATTAAAATATGTGCAGGGGGGCCACACAGCCCCCACCCCGTGCCCTGGGGACCACTTCTCCCTGGGGCATTACAGAAATTGGCTGCAGGTGGTGCACATATCCCCTCCATCTGCAGCCCCTAGGACCACCACCTCCCCTTTGCAGTTAACCAATAAGGTGCAGGGGGCCTACAGGGGGCCCCCAGTCCACCGCAGCCCTGGTGATCACCACCTCCCCAGGGCATATAGTAGAATATGTAACGGGGTCAGTTTTGACCCCATTAACCCCAGGACCACCACCATCCTGGGCCATTAATGATGGAGGATGACCACGCAGCCCCCCATCATGGAGCCACTGATAGCCTTGGGAACCACCACCTGCCAGGGCTGGCTCCTGCTATGTCCCAGGGTGCCCACCCCTAGGACATATCTGTTTGTTTGTGGCTTGGCTGCATGACTGTAGGAGGTTGGCCTGGCTTATAGTGGGTACCTGATAGGTACTTTATTTTAGTGACAATGTGCCAAAAAATATTGCAGAGGATATACTCCCTTAGGAGGTAAGTAAAATACACAAAATATACACACAAACCAAAATCAGGTAATTAAACAGTTAGAAAAGTAGTGCAAACACAGTAGAATACAATAGGATGCAATAAGCCTAGGGGCAACACAAACAATATACTAAGAAAGTGGAATGCGAACCACTTAGGGACCCCAGGCCTAGTGTAGTTTGTAGTGGGTCGCTGGGAGTGTAAGAAAACACTAAGGGCCTCATTACAACATTGGCGGTAACCGCCGGGCGGTCGCCAATGCGGCCGCACTCACGCGGTGCCCATTTGGACCAAGTTTCCGCCCGCCGGCCCAGCGGGGATGTGGGCCGCAACATGGGAGCCGGCTCCAAACGGCGGTGTTGCGGCCGTGCGACGGGTGCAGTTGCACCCGTCGCACTTTTAACTGCCTGCACAGCAGACAGTGAAAAGCCGCATGGGGCCCCCAGGGGCCCCACGACTCCCCGTACCGCCAGCCTTTTCCTGGCGGTTCAGACCGCCAGAAAATGGCTGGCGGTCGGAGACTCGTAATCCCCTGGGCAGCGCTGCAAGCAGTGCTGCCCTGGCGGATTACAACCGCCGGGGCCATTGTGGCGGAAAACCGCCGCGACCGCGGCGGACACCAGGAAGCACCGCCAGCCTGTTGGCGGTGCTTCCGTCAAAACAGCCCTGGCGGTCTTAGACCGCCAGGGTTGTAATGAGACCCTAAGTGTGTCCAAGATACCCCACCCCAAGACCTTGAAAAGTAGGAGTAAAGTTACCCTACTTCCCCAGAAACAAACTAAAGTCGTGATAGGAGATTCTGCAAAGACCACAACAGGCTGCAAAGCACTGAAGATGGATTCCTGGACCTGAGGACCTGCAAAGGAAGGGGACCAAGTCCAAGAGTCGTGAAAGTGTCCAGGGGGGTCAGGAGCCCACTAAACCCCAGATGAAGGTGCAAAATGGCTGCCTCCGGGCGGACGAAGCTGAAGATTCTGCAACAACGGAAGATGGCAGGAACTTCTCCTTTGCACAGAAGATGTCCCACGGGGTGCTCGAGGACGAAGAGTTGTTTCCATGCAGAAAGACCGCAAAGAATCCTTGCTAGTTGCAAAGGTCGCAGTTGAAGAAAATGGGAGCTGCCCGGGCCCAGGAAGGACCAGGAGGTCGCCCCTTGGAGGAGGAGACAAGGGGGGCACTCAGCAGTGCAGAGAGCCCATGCAGAAGCAGGAAGCACCCACAGAAGCACTTGAACACGGGTTCAAGAGAACTGAGCATGGCAATCATCTCAACACTACAAAGGAGAGTCCCACAAAGCCGGTGGTGAACTCAGCGAGTTGAGCAATGCAGAATCGAGTGCTGGGGACCTGGGCTTTTCTGTGCACAAAGGATTCCATGCAAAAGTGCACAGAAGCTCTAGTAGCAGCAGTTCACGCAGTACACAGGATTACTGTCTGGCATGGGGAGGCAAGGACTTACCTCCTCCAAATTTGGACAGATGGATCACTGGACTGTCAGAGTCACTTGGATCCAGCTCCTGTGCTCCAGGGACCATGCTCGTCGAGACGAGAGGGGACCCAGAGGACCGGTGATGCAGAAATTTGGCGCCTGCGTTTGCAGCGGGAAGATTCTGTCGACCCACAGGAGATTTCTTCTTGGCTTCCAGTTCAGGGTGAAGGCAGACAGCCCTCAGAGCATGCACCACCAGGAAAAAGTCGAGAAAGCCGGCAGGACTAGGTGCTACAATGTTGCTAGTAGTCTTCTTGCTACTTGGTTGCAGTCGTCCTGGAGCAGTCAGTGGTAGCTCCTTGGCAGAAGTCGAAGAGGGAGATGCAGAGGAACTCTGGTGAGCTCTTGCATTCGTTATCTGACGGGAACCCCACAAGAGAGACCCTAAATAGCCCTCAGAGGAGCATTGGCCACCTAACCAGGTAAGCACCTATCAGGAGGGGTCTCTGACGTCACCTGCTGGCACTAGCCACTCAGAGGCTTCCATTGTGCCCTCACACCTCTACATTCAAGATGGCAGAGGTCTGGGACACACTGGAGGAGCTCTGGGCACCACCCCTGGGTGGAGATGGACAGGGGAGTGGTCACTCCCTTTTCCTTTGTCCAGTTTCACACCAGAGCAGGGGCTGGGGCATCCCTGAACCGGTGTAGACTGAAGTATGCAAGGAGGGCACCATCTGTGCCCTTCAAAGCATTCCCAGAGGCCAGGAGAGGCTACTCCTCTCAGGCTCTTAACACCTATTTACAAAGGGAGAGGGTGTAACACCCTCTCTCAGAGGAAATCCTGTGTTCTGCCTTCCTGGGACTGGGTTACCCAGACCTCAGGAGGGCAGAAGCCTGTCTGTGGGTTGGCAGCAGCGGTAGCTGCAGAGAACACCCCAGAGAGCTAGTTTGGCAGTACCCGAGGTCCATGCTGGAGCCCCGGGGATTCATGAGATTGGCACCCCAGTACCCTATTTGGCATGGAGGGACAATTCCATGAACTTAGACATGTTACATGGTCATATTCGGAGTTACCATTGTGAAGCCACATATAGGTATTGACCTATATGTAGTGCACGGTTGTAATGGTGTCCCCACACTCACAAAGTCCGGGGAAATTGCCCTGAACTATGTGGGGGCACCTTCGCTAGTGCCAGGGTGCCCTCACACTTAGTAACTCTGCATCTAACCTTCACTAGGTGAGGGTTAGACATATAGGTGACTTATAAGTTACTTAAGTGCAGTGTAAAATAGCTGTGAAATAGCGTGGATGTTATTTCACTCAGGCTGCAGTGGCAGTCCTGTGTAAGAATGGTCTGAGCTCCCTATGGGTGGCAAAATAAATGATGCAGCCCACAGTGATCTCCCGAACCCCAATAGTCTGGGTTCCTAGGTACCATATACTGGGGAATTATAAGGGTGTTCCAGTGTGCCAATCAGAATTGGTAAAAATAGTCACTAGCCTGCAGTGAAATTTTTAAAGACAGAGAGAGCATAAGCACTGAGGTTCTGCTGTGACACAGTTAAGCACCACACATGGAACACATTCAGGCCACAAACTATGAGCACTGGGGTCCTGGCTAGCAGGGTGCCAGTGAGACAGTAAAAACACCCTGACATATACTCACAAACAGGCCAAAAGTGGGGGTAACAAGGCTAGAAAGAGGCTATCTTCCTACAATGACCATGATAGCCACTCCTGCACACACCGTTTCGAAAAAGGCAACACAGAAGAAAAGAACAGATTATATACGTAATGCTGAACAATGCAAACACTCAGCCCTAATCACAGATCTGGGTTTAAACTATTGTTTTTTGTTCACCACACCACCCTAGTTTGGACCCAGCGATATGCAAATCAGTCTTGACCCTGCTCCCCATGGGAACCTTCCAGCCCAAACTGCCAGGACAGGTCCTCCCTAGACCAGAAACAAGCATTCTGGGACTGGTTTTGGGGAATCACCCCTCATCAGCCTGGCTATCTTTAATCCAGTGTCAGAGTGAATGAGGGACCCAGGTCTGGACATACCCTTCCCACTTAGGGTGACAAAAGCAAAAAAATTAGATGATTGATGGAATCCTGAACAATACAAACATTCACTCCAGTAACAATGGTTACTACATCCTTTTTTTGCTCACTACATGACCCCAGTTTGTGCACATCCATATAGAAATCAGCCTTGACCCTGTTTCCTGCAAAGGAAGTCCAGCCTGAGCTGCCAGGCCAGATCCTCCCTTGACCAAAATGTAACATCCTGGGACCAGTTTCGGGGTATCACCCTTCGTCAGCCACACTAGTTTGAATCCAGTGTCAAAATGAGCGCAGGACCCACTTAGGGCGGCAAAAACAAAAATTACAAATGATGGACGAAAAGCTGAACATTGCAAAATTTCACCACCAGTCACAGATCTGTGATTAATCCATCATTTGTTTGCTCACCACACCACCCCAGTTTGGATCCATCCATATGTGAACCAGTCTTGACCCTGCTTCCTAGGGAAACTGTCCAGCCCAAAATGCCAGGTGAGGTCCTCTCTGGAGTGGAAACAGACATTCTGGGACTGGCTTCTGGGTATCACCTCTCATCAGCCAGGTTAATTTTAACCCAGTGGTACAGGGACCTTGGGACCAATATCTGGGCACAACCTACCATCTTAGAGCAACAAAAATGAAAAGAACAAATAGTGGATGGAATGCTGAACAATGCAAATATTCACCCCCATTGCAGATGTGGGTTTTAGCCATTATTTTTTTGCTCACCACGCCACCCCAACTTGGAACTAACCTTATGCAAATCAGTCTTGAACCTGCTCTCTGTGAGAACAATCGAGTCCGAACTGCTAGGCCAGGGCCTCCCAGGACCAAAAAACAAGCACTCTGGGACCGGATTTGGGGTATCATCCCTCCTCAGCCAGGTTACCTTGAATCCAGTGGTACACTGAGCACGGTATCCACGTCTAGGCATACCTTTCCCACATAGGGTGACAAACGCAAAAAGAGCAAATGACGGACGGAAATGCTGTACAATGCAAACATTCTCCCTCATTCACTGATCTGACTTTAATCCTTTGTTTTGTTGCTCACCATGCCACCCCACTTTGAACCCAGCAAATCATTTGTAACCCTGCTCCGCATGGGAACCATCTGGGCCAAACTGCCAGGCCAGGTCCTCCTTGGATGGGAACAAGCGATCTGGGCCATGTTTCATGGTATCACCACTCATCAGCCAGGCTAGTTTCAATCCAATGCACAGTGAGCACAAAACCCACATCTGGGAATACCCTTCCCACTTGGGGCGACAAAAGCAAAAAGAACAAATGATAGACAGAATGCTGAACAATGCAAACATCCACCTTCAGTCACAGATCTGGGTTTAACACATTTTTTTTTTCCTCCCCATATCACCTCAGTTTGGACATAGCCAAATGCAAATCAGTATTCACCCTTCTCCCCTTGGGAACAGCCTAGCCTGCGCTGCCAGGACAGGCTCTTCTTAGACCGGAAAGAGTATTCTGCGACCTGTTTTGAAGTATCTCCCTGCATCACTCAGGCTAGTTTGAACCTGTGCCACAATGAGCACGGGAGCCACGTCTGGCATATGCTTCCCACTTAAGGTGACAAAAGCAAAAAGTAGAGATGATGGATGGAATGTTGAACAAAGTAAACATTCACCCCCAATCATAGATCTGGGTTAAATACCTCTTTTTTTGGCTCAACACGCCACCCAAGTTTGGACCTAGCCATATGCAAATCAGTCTGGCCCCTGCTCCCCATGGGAACAGTCCAGTCTGAACTGTCAGGCCAGGTCCTCCTTGGACCAGAAGCAAGTATCCTAGGGACAGTTTTGGAATATCACACTTCATCAGCCAGGCTAGTTTGAATCCAGTGGCACAGTTAGCACAAAACACATGTCTGGCCAGACGATTCCCACTTAGGGTGACAAAAGCAAAAAAGAACAGATGATGGACGGTGTTGGAAGTGGCCCATTCAGCAGGGTTTTCCCTGTCTCTTTGGCTTCTGACCTCCTGTTTCTGATTCTGTGCTAAATTTAGTTTGGGCTAGGTTTAGAACTCTAGCAAAAAGAACAAATGATGGACGGAATGCTGAACAATGCAAACATTCACCCGGCAGTCACAAAGATCTCGGTTTAATCCATCATTTTTTTGCCAACCAAGCCATCCCAGTTTGGCCCCCACCAAATGCAAATCAGTCTTGAACCTCTTCCACATGGGAACAGTCTAACCTAAACTGCCAAGTCTGGCCCTTCCTGGACTGGAAACAATCATCCTGGGACTGGTTTAAAGATATCAATCAAGCTAGCTTGAGTCCAGTGGTGCAGTGAGCACAAGACCACGCCTGGGCATACCCTTCCCACTTACAGTGACAAAAGCTAAAAAAAACCAGATGATAGACGGAATGCTGAACAATGCAAACATTCACCGCCAGTCACAAAGATCTGGGTTTAACCCAAAGTTATTTTGCCCACCACGCCATCCCAGTTTAGACCCAGCCAAAAACAAATCAGTCTTGACCCTGTCCCCCATGGGAACAGTTCAGCTCAAACTACCAAGTCAGGACTTCCCTGGACCAGAAAAAACATCCTGGGCCTGGTTTTAGGGTGTCACCCTTCATCAGCCAGGCTAGCTTGAATCCATTGTCACAGTGAGCACGGGACCCACGTCTCACTTAGGGTGGCAAAAGCAAACAGAACAGATGATGGACGGAATGCTGAACAATGCAAACATTCACCCCCAGTCACAAAGAGCTGGATTTAATCCAAAGGAATCTGGGCACTTTACCACTGCTGACCAGTGTTAAAGCACAAGTGCTACCTGTCTAAATTGTATTAGTGATTGGTTTATCTGTGATTGGCATTTTTGATTTCCTTGTAAGTCCTTAGTAAAGGTTACTGTGTGTGCACAGGGCCTGTAAATCAAATGTTAGTAGTGGGTCTGCAGCACAGATTGTGCCACCCACCTGAGTAGCCCTCTAAACGTGTCTCAGACCTGCCAATGCAGGGTCTGTGTGTACAGTTTTAAACTGCCATTTCAACCTGGCAAGTGCACCCACTTTCCAGGCCCAAACCTTCCCATTTACTACATGTAAGTCACCCCTATGGTAGTGTGAGAAAATACTTATTTTGTCATGGTAAGCCCCCTAGCTTTTGCCCCATATTTGATGTGGTCTAAAAGTTGTTAGTTCCCAGGCCCCCTGCTAACCTGGTTCCCTGGGCCAGATCTCTTTCCCAAAACTGTTGTGATGCATTGGCACAATTGGCACAGCCTTTAGCTGCCACTATAAGTCTCTAGTAAATGGTACGTAGGTACCCAGGGCATGGGGTATTAAGGGTAGGCCACTGAGGGTAGCAGCACAGATTGTGCCCCCCTCAAGGGCCATGCATCTAGATGCATCTAGCTTGCCATTGCAGGCTGAGTGTCACAGTGAAATCCTAAAATGGAAACTCAACATAGCACACAGCCTGTGTGTCCTGTCCACTATATACTGCATGCAATATAGGTAAGTAACCCCTCTGTCAGGCCTTCTAGCCCTAAGGCAGGGTGCACTATAGTGTATGTGAGGGCATCGCTGCATGGCAAACCTTGGACACAGTAAGTGAACAGAGCAGCCATTTGAAATGCATGTGCTGGACACTGGTAAGTACAATTTTACAGATACATGATGGCTACTCTGAACCCTGGGTTGTTTAGCATCAAACAACTCAGAATGATAAATCCAAACTGGTACCAGTATTGGATTTATTGCCAAAGGTCCACAGGGGCCACCTTAGAAGTGACTGGGGTGAATTTTTGCATTATTCATCATTCAGTTCATCAACTGTTTTTTTGTTTTTGTCTCCCTGTTGGTCCCTAAGTGGAAAAGGTATGCCCAGACATGGGTCCCTTGCTTAACATGCCGATGGATTCAAGATAGCATGACCAGTCCCAGGATGCTTGTTTGATGCAGGGAGGACCTAGACTGGCAGTTTTCGTTGTACTGTTCCCATGAGGAATAGGGTCAAGACTTACTTGGGCCAAACTGGAGTGGTGTGGTGAGCAAAGAAATAATGGAGTAAATCCAGGTCTGTGACTGGAAGTGAATGTTTTCATTGTTCATGATTATGATTCTCTACATCATCTGTTCTTTTTGCTATTGTTGCTTTAAGTGGGAAATGATGTCCCCAGATGTGGGTCTTGTACTCACTGTGCCACTGGATTCAAGCTAGCCTAGATAGTGAGGGGTGATACCCCAAATCTAGACCCAGGATGCTTGTTTCCAGCCAAGGGCTGGTATGGCAGTATGGACTAGACGGTTCCCTTGGGGACAGAGTCAAGACTGGTTTGCATATGGCTGGGTCCAAACTGGGGTGGCATGGTGAGAAAGAAAATGATGGAATAAACTCAGATCTGTAATGGGGGATGAATATTTGCATTGTTCAGCATTCTGCCCATTATTTATTCTTTTTGCTTTTGTTCCCCTACCAGGGAAGGGTATACCCAGACGTGGGTCCCGTGATCACTGTGCCAATAAGTTCAACCTAACCTGGCTAAGGAAGGGTGATTGACCAAAAACAGTTCCAGAATGGTTGTATTATACCCAGGGTGGACCTGGACTGGCAGTTTGGGCTGGATGGCTCCCATGGGGAGCAGGAACTAGACTTGAATATGGCTGGGTCCAAACTGGGGAGGCATGGTGGGAAAATAAATAATGGATTAAACCCAGACCTGTGACTCTGTGTGAATATTTGTATTGTTCAGCATTCTGTTCATCATCTGTTCTTTTTGTTGCTGTCACCCTAAGTGATAAGCGTAAGCTCGGTCACCGCCGTGTGCTCAGTGTGCCACTGGGTTCCAGCTAGCCTGGCTAATGACAGCTGACACCAGCCCCAGGATGCTTGTTTTCAGTCCTGGGAGGACCTGGACCCAAACCTTCCCATTTACTACATGTAAGTCACCCCTATGTTAGTGTGAGAAAATACTTATTTGTTTATGGTTAACCCCTTAGCTTTTGCCCCATATTTGATGTGGTCTAAAAGTTGTTAGTTCCCAGGGCCCCTGCTAACCTGGTTCGCTGGGCCAGTTCTCTTTCCCAAAACCGTTGTGATGCATTGGCACAATTGGCACAGCCCTTAGCTGCCACTATATGTCTCTATTAAATGGTACGTAGGTACCCAGGGCATGGGGTATTAAGGGTAGGCCAATGAGGGTAGCAGCACAGATGGTGCCCCCCTCAAGGGCCATGCATCTAGATGCACCCAACACTGCCATTGCAGGCTGAGTGTCACAGCAAAATCCTAAAATGCAAACTCGACATGGCACACAGCCTGTGTGTCCTGTCCACTATATACTGCATGCAATATAGGTAAGTAACCCCTCTGGCAGGCCTTCTAGCCCTAAGGCAGGGTGCACTATAGTGTATGTGAGGGCATCGCTGCATGGCAAACCTTGGACACAGTAAGTGAACAGCGCAGCCATTTGAAATGCATGTGCTGGACACTGGTCAGTACAATTTTCCAGATACATGATGGCTACTCTGAACCCTGGGTTGTTTGGTATCAAACAACTCAGAATGATAAATCCAAACTGGTACCAGTATTGGATTTAATACCAAAGGTCCACAGGGGCCACCTTAGAAGTGACCCCTGCAAAGCTAACTCACCCTGGCATGGGTGCTGGCCAATCAGAACCAGCCTGCCGCTACCAGACAAGATTCTGGAACCTTGGGGTGAGAGATCCTGCTCTCTAGGTACCAGAACAAAGCCCTTCCTGGGTGGAGGTGTAAACACCCCCCTCCTCGGGAAGTGTTCTGTCCTGCTAGTGAGCTTCAAAGGCCTTACCATTCTTGATACTTGATCCCCAAGCCTGCTGCTAGCAGCAGATAGCCGCCCCTATTGCAAACTCCCACTTTTGGAGGGAGCAGTGGCGGGAAAACACACAAAGGACAGGAGGAGTGGCCAGCCCCAGCTTGACCCCTCATTTAATTTTCCTCCATCTTGTATGGAAGGAAAGTAGCCAATCAAGGGCAGGGAAGTGACCTCTGCCCACAGGAACTGGTCACTTAGTGGGTGTTGCCCCCCTAAGGTAGGTGACTCATTGGTCACTACTAGGTGCTCCCCTAAACGCCAACTAAATGCAGTATTTATTGGGTACCCCTAGGCCAAAGATTGAGATTCAAAGGACACAAGAAGATCAGCAATAAAGAAGACCCAAGTCTCAAGAACTGAAGTCCTGCTGCATGAAGGTGAAGGCGCCAAACTCTGTCTGCTGCACCCAGGACTCGACAATCACAGCTGATGGGTTGCTTGGACATTGGACAGACACTACAAACCCCCAGAGGGCCACCTCACTTCTGAAAATCACTGAAGATCTCCCTCCAGAGTAATGTCGGACACCCAGAAAGCTAGTCCACTCTGGATTGTAAAAGGACCAGGAGAAATCCCCAGTCAAAAGACTTCTGAAAACACCAGGACCTCCCACCAGAGTGCCCCTGCTGACCTGTAAGCAGTGACCTGCCTCCTGCTTCCAAGGGCATCTTTGTGCACAGCTCCTGGCTCCTGGCTCACCGATTCGCTCTGTACCTAGCTGCCCTGTGCCCAGGTCAGAACCAGTTGTGCTCTAAGGGTCCCCTACCCCTAGCGACATCGACACTCCAAGGGGACCCACCGGACTTACCCTTAAGTCCATCTGTGCACTGCTTTGCCAAGTGGTCCCCCGCAGTGGCCTTGCAACAGCTCCAGAGACATTTTCCCGCTCATCCCACCAGAACCTGGAGGTGCTTGACCTTCTCCAGCTGGCCCATAGTTACCATTGATGACCTCAACATTCCTGAAAAAAGAGACATTGGTAGATGCATTGCCTGAATTGATATGCACTTTTTAAGTATCTCCCCATTGATTCCTATGGTGTGTAATTATGCACAAAAAGACTATGGGGGTCATTACGAGATTGGCGGGCGGCTACTGCCACCCGCCAAGCGGTAACCGCCGTGCGGCCGCCAATGCGGCAGCACTCCTGCGGACCCTATTACGACATCCCCGCTGGGCCGGCGGGCGCAAACCTAGTGTGCGCCCGCCGGCCCAGCGGGGATGAGGCCACAACATAGGAGCTGGCTCCTAATGGAGCCGGCGGTGTTGCGGCCATGTGACGGGTGCAGTAGCACCCGTCGCGCTTTGAAAAGCTGGCCGGGGCCCTGTTAGGGGGCCCCTGCACTGCCCATGCCAGTGGCATAGGCAGTGCAGGGGCCCCCAGGTGCCCCAGGACACCCCTTACAGCCAGCCTCTTCCTGGCGGTGCAAACCACCAGAAACAGGCTGGCGGTAGGGGAGTCATAGTCCCCAGGGCAGCGCTGCCCTGGCGGATTATCACCGCGGGGGCTAAAACGGCGGGAAACCGCCGGCCCCGGCGGTGCGACCGCGGTGCTACCGCCGCGGTCGTAATAAGGGTCTCCGTACCGCCAGTCTGTTGGCGGTACGGACGCCACAATACCCCTGGCGGTCTCCGACCGCCAGGGTCGTAATGACCCCCTATGTGTGCTAAACTTGAAAAATTCATAACTCAGAACGTACTTACCTGATTTTGATAATCTTGGTCTTAAAATTTTTATAATCTGAAATATTTTTGTAAATTGGTCTTGAGTTATTCTTTTGAGTGTGTGTGTGTGTTGCTTTATCGATACTGTGGGTACAACAAATGCTTTGCACTTCTCCAAGATTAGCCTAACTGACCGACCAAGTTACCATAAAAATTAGAGCATCAGATGACCTAGTTTTTACCTCTGTAAACCAACATGTGTTGGCCTGGACCCCCTGCACAGTGTGCCTAGCTTTGCACACTACATAGAGAGCCAGCCTCCTACAATGGCTATGTCCAAACTGGAATGGTGCGGTGAGCAAAAAACAAGACTGGTTAATTAAACCCAGATCTGTGACTTTGGTTGAATGTTTGCATTGTTTACCATTCCATCCATTATCTATTCTTTTTACTTTTGTCATCCTAAGTGACATGTGTCCCATGCTCACTGTGCCACTGGATTCAAGAAAGCCTGGCTGATGAGGAGTGATACCCCCAAACCAGTCCCAGGATGCTTGTTTCTGGTTCAGGGAGGACCTGGCCTGGCAGTTGGGGCTGGACTGGACAGATGGTTTAAACCCAGATCTGTGACTGGGCATAAATGTTTGCATTGTTCAACATTCGGTCCATCATAGGTTCTTTTTGCTCTTGTCTCCGTCAGTGCGAAGAGTATACGCTGATGTGGGACCATGTGCACTGTGCCAATGAATTCAAGCTAGGTTGGCTGATGAGGGGTGATACCCCAAAAACTGTCCCAGGATGCTTGTTTTCATCCAGTGAGGACGTGGCCTGGCATTTCGGGCTGGACTGTTCCCATATGGAACAGGGTCAAGACTGATTTGCATATGGCTGGTTCCAAACCAGGAGGCCGTGGTGAACATAAAACTATGGATTAAACCCAGATCTGTGACTGGGGGGAATGTTTGCAAGTGCAGCATTCCGTCCATCATCTGTACTTTTTGCTGTTGTTGCTTTAAGTGGGAAAGGGTGCCCCAGATGTGGGTCCTTTGCTCAATGTACCACTGGATTCAAGGTAGCCTGGAGAAAGGGGATGATACTCCAAAACTGGACCCAGGAGGCATTTTTTGCATCCAGGGAGTACCTGACAGTTTGGGCTGGACTGTTCCCTTGGGGAGCAGAGTCACAACTAGTTTGCAAATGGCGGGTCTAAACTAGGGTGGTGTGGTGAGCAAAAAAAATGATTGATGAAACACAGATTTGTGACTGGGGGTGAAGGTTTTCATCGTTCATCATTCTGTCCATTATTTGTTCTTTTTGCTTTTGTTCCACTAAGTGGGAGGGTCCACCCAGATGGGGGTCCCGCACTTTCTGTACCACTGGATTGAAGCTACCCTGGCTGTTAATGGGTGACACCACAAAACCAGTCCCAGGATGATTGTTTCCGGTCCAGGGAGGACCTGGGCTAAGAGTTTGGGCTGGACAATTCCTCTGGATATCAGGGTTGAGAATGATTTGCATATGACTGTTGTGGCGTAGTGAACAAAAAAAACAATGGATTGAACCCAGATCTGTGACTGGGGTGAATTTTTGCATTATTCATCATTCAGTTCATCATCTGTCTTTTTGTTTTTGTCTCCCTGTTGGTCCCTAAGTGGAAAAGGTATGCCCAGACATGGGTCCCTTGCTTACCTTGCCGCTGGATTCAAGATAGCATGACCAGTCCCAGGATGCTTGTTTGATGCAGGGAGGACCTAGACTGGCAGTTTTCGTTGTACTGTTCCCATGAGGAATAGGGTCAAGACTTACTTGGGCCGAACTGGAGTGGTGTGGTGAGCAAAAAAACGATGGATTAAATCCAGATCTGTGACTGGAGGTGAGTGTTTGCATTGTTCATGATTCTCTACATCATCTGTTCTTTTTGCTGTTGTTGCTTTAAGTGGGAAATGATGTCCCCAGATGTGGGTCTTGTACTCACTGTGCCACCGGATTCAAGCTAGCCTAGAGAATGAGGGGTGATACCCCAAAGCTGGACCCAGGATGCTTGTTTCCAGCCAAGGGCTAGTATGGCAGTATGGACTAGACTGTTCCTTTGGGGACAGAGTCAAGACTGGTTTCCATATGGCTGGGTCCAAACTGAGGTGGCATGGTGAGCAATAAAATGACGGAATAAACTCAGATCTGTGATGGGGGATGAATGTTTGCCTTGTTCAGCATTCTGTCTATTATTTTTTCTTTTTGCTTTTGTTCCCCTACCAGGGAAGGGAATACCCAGACGTAGGTCCTGTGCTCACTGTGCCAATATGTTCAACCTAACCTGGTTAAGGAAGGGTGATTGACCAAAAACAGTTCCAGAATGGTTGTATTATGCCCAGGGTGGACGTGGACTGGCAGTTTGGGCTGGATGGCTCCCATGGGGAGCAGGAACTAGACTTGAATATGGCTGGGTCCAAACTGGGGTGGCAAGGTGGGAAAATAAATAATGGATTAAACCCAGATCTGTGACTCTGTGTGAATATTTGTATTGTTCAGCATTCTGTTCATCATCTGTTCTTTTTGTTGTTGTCACCCTAAGTGAGAAGGGTAAGCCCGGACACCGCCCCGTGCTCAGTGTGCCACTATGTTCCAGCTAGCCTGGCTAATAACAGCTGACACCGGCCCCAGGATGCTTGTTTTCAATCCAGGGAGGACCTGGCCTGAGAGTTTGGAATGGACTGTCCCCATGGGGTACAAGGTCAAGACTGATTTGCATATGGTTATGTCCAAAGTAGGCTAGTGTGGTAAGCAAAAAAGCAATGGATTAAATCCAGATCTGTGACTGAGGATGAATATTTGCATAGTTCAGCATTCCAACCATCATCTCTTCTTTTTGCTTTCGTCACCCTAAGTGGAATGGGTATGCCCAGGCTTGATGAGGGTTGGTACCTCGAAATCAGTCCCATGATGCTTGTTTCTGGTCCAGGGAGGCCTCGCAGTTTGAGCTGGATGGATCTCTGGGGGGCCAAGAATGATTTGCATATGGCTGGGTCCAAACTAGAGTGGCATGGTGTAGGAAAGTGCCTCTTTTGACAGGGCCAGTCTCTCTACTTTTTGCCTGCTTTCTGATGCAATTGTGACTGAAAGTGCATTGGGCCCCTGCTAAACAGGTCTCCAGGGACAGATCTCTTTCCCTAAAACTGCACAGCCGTTTTTCCCCATTGGCAACCCTTTAGTTGCCACTGTAAGTCCCTAGTAAATGGTACCCCTGGTAACTATGGCATGGGGTACTAAAGGAAGGCCACTGAGGGTTGCAGCACAGGTTGTGCCACCCTCAGAGACCCTCTTGCCTAAGTGCGCACAGTTCTGCCTTCACAGGCTGCGTGTCGTGCTGCAGAGCTAAAATGAAAACACAACATTTGTAGGAAAGTACCATCTTGCCTGGCACGTTACCCCCATATTTCACTGTATATATGTTGTTTTAGTCTATGTGTCAATGGGACCCTGCCAGGCAGGGCCACAGCGCTCATAAGTATGTGCCCTGTATGTGTTCCCTGTGTGATGCCTAACCGTCTCACTGAGGCTCTGCTAACCAGAACCTCAGTGGTTATGCTCTCTCTGCTTTCCAAATTTGTCACTAACAGGCTAGTGACTAAATTTACCAATTCACATTGGCATACTGGTACACCCATATAATTCCCTAGTATATGGTACTGAGGTACCCAGGCTATTGGGGTTCCAGGAGATCCCTATGGGCTGCAGCATTTCTTTTGCCACCCATAGGGAGCTCTGACAATTCTTACACAGGCCTGCCACTGCAGCCTGCGTGAAATAACGTCCATGTTATTTCACAGCCATTTACCACTGCACTTAAGTAACTTATAAGTCACCTATATGTCTAACCTTCACCTGGTGAAGGTTGGGTGCAAAGTTACTTAGTGTGTGGGAACCCTGGCACTAGCCAAGGTGCCCCCACATCGTTCAGGGCAAATGTCCTGGACCTTGTGAGTGCGTGGACACCATTACATGCGTGCGCTGTACATAGGTCACTACCTATGTACAGCGTCAAAATGGTAACTCTGAACATGGCCATGTAACATGTCTAAGATCATGGAATTGTCACCCCAATGCCAGAATTCCATGATCCCCGGGTCTCTAGCACAGAACCCGGGTACTGCCAAACTGCCTTTCCGGGGACTCCACTGCAGCTGCTGCTGCTGCCAACCCCTCAGACAGGTTTCTGCCCTCCTGGGGTCCAGGCAGCCCTGGCCCAGGAAGGCAGAACAAAGGATTATCTCTGAGAGAAGGAGTAACACCCTCTCCCTTTGGAAAATGGTGTGAAGGCAGGGGAGGAGTAGCCTCCCCCAGCCTCTGGAGATGCTTTGATGGGAACAGATGGTGCCCATCTCTGCATAAGCCAGTCTACACCGGTTTAGGGACCCCTTAGCCCTGCTCTGGCGCGAAACTGGACAAAGGAAAGGGGAGTGACCACTCCCCTGACCTGCACCTCCCCTGGGAGGTGTCCAGAGCTCCTCCAGTGTGCTCCAGACCTCTACCATCTTGGAAACAGAGGTGCTGCTGGCACACTGGACTGCTCTTAGTGGCCAGTGCCACCAGGTGACGTCAGAGACTCCTCCTGATAGGCTCCTTCAGGTGTTGCTAGCCTATCCTCTCTCCGAGGTAGCCAAACCCTCTTTTCTGGCTATTTAGGGTCTCTGTCTATGGGGATTCCTTAGATAACGAATGCAAGAGCTCATCCGAGTTCCTCTGCATCTCTCTCTTCACCTTCTGCCAAGGAATCGACTTCTGACCGCGCTGGAAGCCTGCAAAACTGCAACAAAGTAGCAAAGACGACTACTGCAACTCTGTAACGCTGATCCTGCCGCCTTCTCAACTGTTTTCCTTGTGGTGCATGCTGTGGGGGTAGTCTGCCTCCTCTCTGCACTAGAAGCTCCGAAGAAATCTCCTGTGGGTCGACGGAATCGCCCCCCTGCAACCGCAGGCACCAAAGAACTGCATCACCGGTACCCTGGGTCTCCTCTTAGCACGACGAGCGAGGTCCCTTGAATCCAGCAACTCTGTCCAAGTGACTCCCACAGTCCAGTGACTCTTCAGTCCAAGTTTGGTGGAGGTAAGTCCTTGCCTCCCCACGCCAGACTGCATTGCTGGGAACCGCGACTTTTGCAGCTACCCCGGCCTCCGTGCACTTCCGGTGGAAATCCTTTGTGCACAGTCCAGCCTGGGTCCACGGCACTCTAACCTGCATTGCACGACCTCCTAAGTTGTCCTCCGGCGGCGTGGGACTCGTTTGTGCAACTTCGGGTGAGCACCATTTCTCTCTACATCGTAGTGCCTGTTCCGGCACGTCTGCGGGTGCTGCCTGTTTCTGAGAGGGCTTCCTGTCTTGCTCCTCGATACCCCCTCTGTCCCCAGACACAATTGGCGACATCCTGGTCCCTCCTGGGCCACAGCAGCATCCAAAAACCCTAACCGCACGATTTGCAGCTAGCAAGGCTTGTTGGTGGTCTTTCTTCAGGAAAACACTTCTGCACGACTCTCCATGGCGTGGGGGATCCATCCTCCAAAGGGGAAGTCTCTAGCCCTTGTCGTTCTTGCAGAATCCTCAGCTTCTACATCCCAGTAGCAGCTTCTTTGCATCCACAGCTGGCATTTCCTGGACATCTGCCCATCTCCGACTTGCTTGTGACTTTTGGACCTGGTCCCCTTGTTCCACAGGTACCCTCGACTGGAAATCCATTGTTGTTGCATTGCTGGTTTGTGTCTTTCCTGCAGAATTCCCCTATCACGACTTCTATGTCCTTTGGGGAACTTTAGTGCACTTTGCACTCACTTTTCAGGGTCTTGTGGTGGGCTATTTTTCTAACCCTTACTATTTTCTAATAGTCCCAGTGACCCTCTACAAGGTCACATAGGTTTGGGGTCCATTCGTGGTTCGCATTCCACTTTTGGAGTATATGGTTTGTGTTGCCCCTATTCCTATGTGTCCCCATTGCATCCTATTGTAACTATACATTGTTTGCACTGTTTTCTAATACTATTACTGCATATTTTGGTATTGTGTACATATATCTTGTGTATATTTGCTATCCTCATACTGAGGGTACTCACTGAGATACTTTTGGCATATTGTCATAAAAATACAGTACCTTTATTTTTAGTATATCTGTGTATTGTGTTTTCTTATGATATTGTGCATATGACACTAGTGGTACTGTCGGAGCTTCACTCGTCTCCTAGTTCAGCCTAAGCTGCTCTGCTAAGCTACCATTATCTATCAGCCTATGCTGCTAGACACCCTATACACTAATAATGGATAACTGGGCCTGGTGCAAGGTGCAAGTACCCCTTGGTACTCACTACAAGCCAGTCCAGCCTCCTACATTGGTTGTGCAGCGGTGGGATAAGTGCTTTGAGACTACTTACCACTTTTGTCATTGTACTTTTCATAAGAGAAAAATATACAAAACAAGTTCAGTGTACGTACACCTAACCAAAAAGTTTTGCATTTCTTTTCTCACCTCTTTTCTAAAGTGCTGAAAAGTACCTCTAAACATTCTAAAAGTTCTTAAAAAGTTTAAAAAGTTTTTTTCTGTCTTTCTAAAAGTGCTGAAAACTTTTTTCTCTTTTTTCTATCACTTAGATTCTTTCTAAAAATGTCTGGCACAGGCCAAAATGTTGATCTGTCCAAACTTGCATATGACCACCTTAGCTTTAAAGGAGCAAGGAGTCTCTTTGTAGAAAGAGGTTTGAGTGTAGGGAAGAATCCTTCTTTGGAATTATTGCTTAACATGCTTAGAGAACAAGATAAGGCCAGGAGGGCCCCATCTGTTGAAAAAGTAGCTAATGGTTCCCAATCTGATCCAGGGACCCCCCTAGGAAAAGATTCAGGAAAGAAACTTCCTAGCCTGCCCATTACTAGACAGTCTAGCATAGTTGGTACTGATGTAGAGTCACACCATACAGATAGTGTTGTCTCACATCATAACAAGAGCATTCCTTCTCACCACAGTAGAAGTGAGGTTTCTGTTAACCAAGCTGTTAGGGTGCCTTCTGTAAGGGATAGGTCTCCTTCTGTCCATTCTCACCATACTTCTGTTTCAAGGCATGTCCCTCCCACCCACCCTGATGACAGATTGTTAGAAAGGGAGCTCAATAGATTGAGAGTGGAACAAACCAGACTGAAGCTCAAGAAGCAACAGCTGGATTTGGATAGACAGACCTTAGAAGTAGAGAAGGAGAGACAGAAGTTGGGTTTAGAAACCCATGGTGGCAGCAGCAGTATTCCCCATAGTCATCCTGCAAAAGAGCATGATTCCAGGAATCTGCACAAGATAGTTCCCCCTTATAAGGAGGGGGGTGACATTAACAAGTGGTTTGCTGCACTTGAGAGGGCCTGTGCTGTACAGGATGTCCCTCAAAGGCAGTGGGCTGCCATCCTATGGCTATCATTTAGTGGAAAAGGTAGGGATAGGCTCCTTACTGTGAAAGAAAGTGAAGCCAATGATTACAAAGTTCTTAAGAATGCACTCCTGGATGGTTATGGCTTAACCACTGAACAATACAGGATAAGGTTCAGAGAGACCAAAAAGGAGTCTTCACAAGACTGGGTTGATTTCATTGACCATTCAGTGAAGGCCTTGGAGGGGTGGTTACATGGCAGTAAAGTTACTGATTATGACAGCCTGTATAACTTGATCCTGAGAGAGCATATTCTTAATAATTGTGTGTCTGATTTGTTGCACCAGTACTTGGTGGACTCTGATCTGACCTCTCCCCAAGAATTGGGAAAGAAGGCAGACAAATGGGTCGGAACAGAAAAGTTCATACAGGGGGTGACAAAGATGGCAACAAGAAGAAGGATGGTAAGTCTTCTGACAAGGGTGGGGACAAATCTAAAAATGAGTCTTCATCAGGCCCACAAAAACACTCTGGTGGGGGTGGTGGGCTCAAATCCTCTTCTAATCAAAACAAAGAAAAGAAACCATGGTGCTATTTATGTCAAATAAAAGGCCATTGGACAACAGATCCCAGTTGTCCAAAGAAAAGCACCAAGCCTCCTACCACTACAACCCCTACTGCTACACCTAGTGTCCCTACTAATAGCAGTGGTGGTGGGAGCAAACCTACTAATAGCCAATCCAAGGGAGTAGCTGGGCTCACTTTTGGTAACTTATTTGGGGTTGGACTGGTTAGGGAGACCACAGAGGCTGTGTTAGTCTCTGAGGGGGCTATTGATTTAGCCACCTTAGTTGCTTATCCCCTTAATATGGATAAGTACAAGCAGCTACCCCTAATAAATGGTGTTGAGGTTCAGGCCTACAGGGACACAGGTGCCAGTGTCACAATGGTGATGGAGAAACTGGTCCATCCTGAACAACACCTTCTTGGTCACCAGTACCAAGTAACCGATGCTCACAACAACACACTTAGCCACCCCATGGCTGTTGTAAATCTCAACTGGGGGTGTTTACTAGTCCAAAGAAAGTTGTGGTAGCCTCAGATTTACCTGTAGACTGTCTACTAGGAAATGATTTGGAGACATCAGCTTGGTCAGATGTGGAGTTGGAGGCCCATGCAGCAATGCTGGGCATCCCAGGGCATATTTTTGCTTTAACCAGGGCTCAGGCCAAAAAGCAAAAAGGACAGGGTGACTTGGATCCTGGAACAATGGACCAAGTGCTCCCTAAAGCTAGGGCTAGGAGAAGTAAAGCACTTCCTACTATCCCTCCCTCTACAGTGGATTCTAATTCTGAGGAAGAAGAATTTCCACCCTGTGCAGAACCTACACCAGAGGAGCTGGAAGCAGACACTGCTGAGCTTTTGGGTGAAGGGGGGCCTGCCAGGGAGGAGCGGAGTGTGGCACAGCAAACCTGTCCCACACTAGAGGGTCTAAGACAGCAAGCTGTCAAACAAGCTAATGGGGATGTCAGTGACTCTCACAGAGTTTACTGGGAGGACAACCTCTTGTACACTGAAGCAAGGGATCCTAAACCTGGAACTGCCAGGAGGTTAGTGATTCCTCAGGAGTACAGAAAGTTCCTCCTAACTCTAGCCCACGACATTCCCCTAGCTGGACATTTGGGACAAATGAAAACTTGGGACAGACTTGTTCCCTTGTTTCATTGGCCTAGAATGTCTGAGGACACAAAGGAATTTTGTAAGTCCTGTGAAACCTGTCAAGCCAGTGGCAAGACAGGTGGCACTCCAAAGGCACCCCTTATTCCACTGCCTGTGGTTGGGGTTCCCTTTGAAAGGGTAGGGTGTAGTATAGTTAATATTTTTTAGTTAATATTTTTATCTTATTACATGACAATTGTCTATCGTTAAATTACTTTTATTGTTATATTGTTATTTGGTTGTTGGTATGTTCCGCTTCCCCCCATGCTGCTCCAGTCATGAAAGATTCTGGAATGTGAGTTGTCAGTTGGAGATGAGTGGAGCAGCTTGGAGGTGAGGCTGGAGTTCCTGTGTGGATATCTTGAAGAATAAACTCATCAACAAGATTTTATTGCTATCTCCAGAACTCTATTTTCTAAATTACAAGAATAGAATTCACTTCATTTTGGCGACGAAGGTGAACCCCTTCTAATCTTGGAACTTCAACTCATCTTACTTCGTGTCACATTCAAAGGTAATGTCTCCACGCCTTTGATCCTTGTGACATTTCTTCACTGCGCTTCTACATCGTTATTCATTTTTGTTTACTTCTACTGATTTAATAATAATAAAAATTCTGTTCCTTTCATTTCACTCGAGAGTTGGTTGCCATAGCAACGCTTGCCTCGAGCGCTTCCGTCAGTGTGACCGTGCCACGAACGAAAGCTTTCAAAATAAACACAAAACGCTTCCTTCAGCGTGACCGTGCTGCGAACTAAAGTGTTCTACATAAACACAAAACGCTTCCTTCAGCGTCTCGTAACAACTCCCTGAAGTATTCTGACATCGCGCTAATTAAACAATTGTGTAACAGTGCTGCGAATGAAAGCATTCTATGTAAATATTTTTTTTTGCTGGACACCGCGCGTGTGTCATGAATGAAGGCTTATTTTAGTTTCGTGGTGTAACAATATAATTCTTTTGTACTCGCGGTGAGTACATCTCGTCGATCTCTGTATCTCCATGCATTTTCAATGTACAAAAAGCATTTTCGGAAGCAGACAAAGTACCAGTTAAACTCATCAGGCTTAGTCTGGACCTACCAGACTCTTGTCTGAAAGAGTCCAACTTTCCGAATTTTTAGGAGTACACTGTAAAGTTCATCTATTTTCTTGGGAGGCACGCTATTTTATTTTCTTCCTTGTCAAAATGCAGAACATTTCGCCTCCTCCATTTTTTCTTTCCGTACCGGGTGATCCATCTATTCCCTGGAGCAAATGGAAAAAAGTTTTTCTCACTTATATACGAGTTTGTGGAAGTAATTTATCAGCTGAGAGGAAAACTTCGCTTCTTCAGCATTGTTTGGGTGCGGAAGGACAGGAACTTTTAGAGACTTTGCCACATATTACACACCCTGATGGTGCTGATGGAGACTCTTCCTTAAATGAATTTGAACTAATGTTACTTAAATTGGACAGACATTACTTACCAAAGATTTCGATTATTCTTCAACGATTTTATTTTGGAAAGTGTAAACAAGGTGATTCAGAATCTATTGAAGACTTTGTTACTAATCTACGGAAATTAGCGGCACAGTGTAAATTCGACAACAACTTGGACGAACGAATTCGAGATCAGTTCATGCTAGAGTGTAAGAGTGACAAAGTAAGAGAAGCTTTGTGGGCTAAAGGAGATCCTACGCTGGAAGAGGTCTTGTTGGTGGCTAAACAGATTGAACACTCTGAGTCTTGCATCGAAGAACTAAGGAAATCTAAGAAAACGGATTCCACAGTGCATAGTTTGGATGTTAAATCTAAAGTGAGACAAAACTCCTCGGTGAAAGAAAGATTACTTTGTTTCAGATGTAATTCACCTTCACATTTGGCTAACAACAAAATGTGTCCAGCTCTCAATGCTGTTTGCAACAAATGTGGGAAAAAAGGACATTTTTTTAAATGCTGTAGGGCCATGGGAAAGAAAAATGCTAAGGTCAATGAAATTGAATGTACGGACTGGGAGGAGGGAGAGCATAGCTTTGTTCTTCAAATAGTTAATGACGTCAATTGCATTTCTGATCATCATTGTGCTTATCCGTCAGATATTGTGGAGGTGGGTGGTGTTGACATTTCTATGATGATGGATTCTGGAGCGAAATTGACCCTTGTTTCACAATCTGATTATGATAAGTATTTCTTGGGAAAAGTTACATTACATGTTCCAGATGTTACACCTTTTGGTTATGGCGGCAAGCCCATTGAGCTCAAAGGTTATTTCAATGCGAACATTACCTTCAAAGGAAACAGGATTGTAGGCAAAGTTTATGTTCCAGTTGTAGGAGACACAATACTAAGCTGGCCCCATCAGAAGTTATTGGGAATCATATTGAATCCTAATTCGAATCCTCAGGTGCAGGTGCAGGAAATAACAAATGTTAGTGATGATTTCATGAAAGAATTTCCCTGTGTTTTCAACAACGAAGTTGGTTGCATCAAGGGATATAAGCATCGTATTGTTTTGAAAGATAATGTCATTCCCAAAATTTGTAAAGTTAGAAACATTCCTTTTTGTATTCGTGATAAGGTTAAGGTGGAACTGCAGAGGTTGTTATCTCAAGGCATTATTGAGAAGGTGGAGGCGGCAGAATGGATTGCTCCCATTGTGGTTGCTATGAAGGGTTCAGGAGAAATCCGATTGTGTGTGGACTTGAGAAACCTTAACTTGGCTGTAGTTGAAGACAAATTTCCTCTGCCAAATATATCAGAGATGGTTGGTTCTCTTGGGAATGCTACGTTTTTCACTACACTTGATCTCAGTTCGGCCTACCACCAAGTACAGTTGTGTGATGAGTCCAAACCCCTTACTTCCTTCATTACACCTTTTGGAGTTTACATGTTCAATAGAATGCCATTTGGTTTGTGTTCTGCAGCTTCTGTTTTTCAGAGATTAATGGATGATATTTTGGGGGGCATTGAGGGCGTAAAAATTTTTCAAGATGATGTTTTGATTTTTTCAGAAACATTTGAATTGCACAAAGAGTTAGTCAGGAAAGTACTCAGAATATTTCAGTCACGTGGTATTACATTGAAAGGTAATAAGTGCAGATTTTTCAAAACAGAAATTTCATATTTGGGTCATGTCATTTCCAGGGATGGGGTTAAACCTAAACAGGAATTAGTGACTACTATTGTGAATCTAGTTGCACCGGAATGTAAAGGTGATGTTCAAGCCTTTTTGGGAATGTCAGAGTTTTATGCTAAATTCATTCCTGATTTTGCCAGAAGAAGCTCTTCCATAAGGAACCTGCTCAAGAAAGGTGTTGACTTTGTCTGGGATGCTGATTGTCAAACGGAATTTGAAGACTTAAAACAAGCCTTATCTAGTGCTCAGTCTCTCAGCAGTTTCCGTCCTGGTTCACCTTGTTACCTTTCTACTGACGCCTCTGAGAAGGGTTTAGGATGTGTTTTGAAGCAGGTAGACAATGACAAGTTGAACAATATTGCTTTTGCTTCACGCAGTCTGCGTGGGGCGGAGAGCAATGTAGGAGGCTGGACTGGCTTGTAGTGAGTACCAAGGGGTACTTGCACCTTGCACCAGGCCCAGTTATCCCTTATTAGTGTATAGGGTGTCTAGCAGCTTAGGCTGATAGATAATGGTAGCTTAGCAAAGCAGCTCAGGCTGAACTAGGAGACGTGTGAAGCTACTACAGTACCACTTAGTGTCATATGCACAATATCATAAGAAAACACAATACACAGTTATACTAAAAATAAAGGTACTTTATTTTTATGACAATATGCCAAAGTATCTTAGAGTGTACCCTCAGTGAGAGGATAGGAAATATACACAAGATATATATACACAATAGCAAAAATATGCAGTATAGTCTTAGAAAACAGTGCAAACAATGTATAGTTACAATAGGATGCAATGGGGAAACATAGGGATAGGGGCAACACAAACCATATACTCCAGAAGTGGAATGCGAACCACGAATGGACCCCAAACCTATGTGACCTTGTAGAGGGTCGCTGGGACTATTAGAAAATAGTGAGAGTTAGCAAAATAACCCACCCCAAGACCCTGAAAAGTGAGTGCAAAGTGCACCAAAGTTCCCCTAAGGACAAAATAGTCGTGTTAGAGGGAGAATGCAAGGAAAACACAAATCAGCAATGCAACAACGATGGATTCCTGTCTGAAGGTACCTGTGGAACAAGGGGACCAAGTCCAAAAGTCACAAGCAGCTCGAAGATGGGCAGATGCCCAAGAAATGCCAGCGGTTGGTGCAAAGAAGCTCTTACTAGGCTGAAGAACTGTGAATACTGCAGGAACGACAAGGGCTAGAGACTTCCCCTTTGGAGGATGGATCCCCCACGCCTTGGAGAGTCGTGCAGAAGTGTTTTCCCGCCGGATGGACGCCAACAAGCCTTGCTACACGCAAATCGTGCGTTTGGCGTTTTTGGACGCTGCTGGGGCCCAGGAGGGACCAGGAGGTCGCAAATTGGACCTGCAGAGAGAGGGGACGTCGAGCAAGACAAAGAGCCCTCACTGAAGCAGGTAGCACCCGGAGAAGTGCCAGAAACAGGCACTATGAGGATGCGTGAAACGGTGCTCGCCGAAGTTGCACAAAGGAGTCCCACGTCGCCGGAGACCAACTTAGAAAGTCGTGCAATGCAGGTTAGAGTGCCGTGGACCCAGGCTTGGCTGTGCACGAAGGATTTCCGCCGGAAGTGCACAGGGGCCGGAGAAGCTTGCAAAGTCGCGGTTCCCAGCAATGCAGCCCAGCGAGGTGAGGCAAGGACTTACCTCCACCAAACTTGGGCTGAAGAGTCACTGGACTGTGGGGGTCACTTGGACGGTGTCGCTGGATTCGAGGGACCTCGCTCGTCGTGCTGAGAGGAGACCCAAGGGACCGGAGATGCAGCTTTTTGGTGCCTGCGGTTGCAGGGGGACGATTCCGTCGACCCACGGGAGATTTCTTCGGAGCTTCTGGTGCAGAGAGGAGGCAGGCTACCCCCACAGCATGCACAAGCAGGAAAACAGTCGAGAAGGCGGCAGGATCAGCGTTACAGAGTTGCAGTAGTCGTCTTTGCTACTATGTTGCAGGTTTGCAGGCTTCCAGCGCGGTCAGCGGTCGATTCCTTATCAGAAGGTGAAGAGGGAGATGCAGAGGAACTCGGCTGAGCTCATGCATTCGTTATCTAAAGTTTCCCCAGAGACAGAGACCCTAAATAGCCAGAAAAGAGGGTTTGGCTACCTAGGAGAGAGGAAAGGCTACTAACACCTGAAGGAGCCTATCACAAGGAGTCTCTGACGTCACCTGGTGGGACTGGCCACTCAGAGCAGTCCAGTGTGCCAGCAGCACCTCTGTTTCCAAGATGGCAGAGGTCTGGAGCACACTGGAGGAGCTCTGGACACCTCCCAGGGGAGGTGCAGGTCAGGGGAGTGGTCACTCCCCTTTCCTTTGTCCAGTTTCGCGCCAGAGCAGGGGCTAAGGGGTCCCTGAACCGGTGTAGACTGGCTTATGCAGAATTGGGCACCTCTGTGCCCAACAAAGCATTTCCAGAGGCTGGGGGAGGCTACTCCTCCCCTGCCTTCACACCATTTTCCAAAGGGAGAGGGTGTTACACCCTCTCTCAGAGGAAGTTCTTTGTTCTGCCATCCTGGGCCAGGCCTGGCTGGACCCCAGGAGGGCAGATGCCTGTCTGAGGGGTTGGCAGCAGCAGCAGCTGCAGAGAAACCCCAGGAAGGGCAGTTTGGCAGTACCAGGGTCTGTGCTACAGACCACTGGGATCATGGAATTGTACCAACAATGCCAGGATGGCATAGAGGGGGCAATTCCATGATCATAGACATGTTACATGGCCATATTCGGAGTTACCATGGTGAAGCTACATATAGGTAGTGACCTATATGTAGTGCACGCGTGTAATGGTGTCCCCGCACTCACAAAGTTCAGTGAATTGGCTCTGAACAATGTGGGGGCACCTTGGCTAGTGCCAGGGTGCCCTCACACTAAGTAACTTTGCACCTAACCTTTACCAGGTAAAGGTTAGACATATAGGTGACTTATAAGTTACTTAAGTGCAGTGTAAAATGGCTGTGAAATAACGTGGACGTTATTTCACTCAGGCTGCAGTGGCAGGCCTGTGTAAGAATTGTCAGAGCTCCCTATGGGTGGCAAAAGAAATGCTGCAGCCCATAGGGATCTCCTGGAACCCCAATACCCTGGGTACCTCAGTACCATATACTAGGGGATTATAAGGGTGTTCCAGTAAGCCAATGTAAATTGGTAAAAATGGTCACTAGCCTGTCAGTGACAATTTGGAAAGAAATGAGAGAGCATAACCACTGAGGTTCTGATTAGCAGAGCCTCAGTGAGACAGTTAGTCACTACACAGGTAACACATACAGGCACACTTATGAGCACTGGGGCCCTGGGTTACCAGGGTCCCAGTGACACATACAACTAAAACAACATATATACAGTGAAAAATGGGGGTAACATGCCAGGCAAGATGGTACTTTCCTACACAACCCCCCCCCAAACGAAGGACAATAAGACTAGCCATTACCTGATGAGTCTTCATTGTCTAAGTGGAAATATCTGGAGAGTCCATCTGCATTGGAGTGGCTACTCCCAGGTCTATGTTCCACTGTATAGTCCATTCCCTGTAGGGATATGGACCACCTCAACAATTTAGGATTTTCACCTTTCATTTGTTTTAGCCAAAGTAGAGGTTTGTGGTCTGTCTGAACAATGAAGTGAGTGCCAAACAGGTATGGCCTCAACTTCTTCAGAGCCCAGACCACAGCAAAGGCCTCCCTCTCAATGGCAGACCAACGCTTTTCTCTAGGGGTCAACCTTCTACTAATAAAAGCAACAGGTTGATCCTGGCCCTCAGAATTAAGTTGTGATAGGACTGCCCCTACTCCTAATTCAGATGCATCAGTTTGGACATAGAATTTTTTAGAGTAACAAGGGCTTTTCAGGACAGGTGCAGAGCACATGGCCTGCTTCAGCTCCTCAAAAGCTTTCTGACAGTTTGCTGTCCATAATACCTTTTTAGGCATTTTCTTGGATGTGAGGTCATTAAGAGGGGCTGCAATGGAGCCATAGTTCTTAATGAACCTCCTGTAATACCCAGTGAGGCCTAGGAAGGCTCTCACCTGAGTCTGAGTGGTAGGGGGAATCCAATCAATAATAGTTTGGATTTTCCCCTGAAGTGGTGCAATCTGTTCCCCACCAACAAGGTGTCCCAGATAAACCACCTTACCCTGCCCTATCTGGCACTTTGAAGCCTTGATAGTGAGGCCTGCCTTTTGCAGGGCCTCCAAAACTTTCCAAAGGTGGACCAGGTGATCATCCCAGCTGGAGCTAAAGACAGCTATATCATCCAAATATGCTGCACTGAAAGCTTCCAGCCCTTGCAGGACTGTGTTCACCAACCTCTGAAAAGTGGCAGGTGCATTTTTCAAACCAAAAGGCATTACAGTAAACTGGTAATGTCCTCCCATGGTAGAAAATGCAGTCTTAGGTTTAGCATCTTCTGACATTTTGATCTGCCAATACCCTGCAGTCAAATCAAAAGTGCTTAGATACTTGGCAGATGCCAGTGTATCTATTACCTCATCTGCCCTGGGTATAGGGTGAGCATCTGTTTTGGTTACCAAGTTGAGACCTCTATAGTCTACACAAAACCTCATTTCCTTCTTTCCATCTTTAGAATTGGGTTTTGGTACCAGTACCACAGGAGAAGCCCATGGACTGTCAGAGTGCTCAACCACTCCTAGTTCCAACATCTTCTGAACTTCTTGCTTTATGCAGTCCCTGACATGGTCAGGCTGCCTATAGATCTTACTTTTGACAGGTAAACTGTCTCCAGTATCTATAGTGTGCTCACACCAAGAAGTGGTGCCTGGCACAATGGAGAAGAGTTCTGAAAATTGTCCTAGGAGATTTATGCAATTATCTTTCTGCTCAGCAGTAAGACAATCTGCCAAAACTACCCCTTCCACAAGAGCATCTTGTTCTGTGGAAGAGAAGAGATCAGGTAGAGGATCACTGTCTTCTTCCTGTCCCTCATCTGTTGCCATGAGCAGGGTGAGATCAGCCCTGTCATAGTAGGGTTTCAGGCGGTTGACATGGAGCACCCTAAGGGGACTCCTGGCAGTGCCTAAGTCAACCAAGTAGGTGACTTCACCCTTCTTTTCAACAATTGTGTGTGGACCACTCCATTTATCTTGGAGTGCTCTTGGGGCCACAGGCTCCAAGACCCACACTTTCTGCCCTGGTTGGTACTGAACCAAAACAGCCTTCTGATCATGCCATTGCTTCTGGAGCTCTTGGCTGGCCTGAAGGTTTTTACTGGCCTTTTTCATGTACTCAGCCATCCTTGATCTGAGGCCAAGTACATAATCCACAATATCCTGCTTAGGAGCTTTTAAAGGTTGTTCCCAACCCTCCTTTACAAGTGTGAGTGGACCCCTAACAGGGTGTCCAAAAAGAAGTTCAAAGGGGCTGAAGCCCACTCCTTTCTGGGGTACCTCCCTGTAGGCAAAAAGGAGGCATGGTAGAAGGATATCCCATCTCCTGCGGAGTTTTTCAGGGAGTCCCATAATCATGCCTTTGAGAGTTTTATTAAATCTCTCCACCAGTCCATTTGTTTGTGGATGATAGGGTGTTGTGAACTTGTAAGTTACACCACACTCCTTCCACATGGCCTTTAAGTATGCAGACATGAAATTGCTTCCTCTGTCTGATACTACTTCCTTTGGGAAGCCCACCCTGGAAAATATTCCCAGGAGGGCCTTTGCCACTGCAGGAGCTGTAGTGGTCCTTAAAGGAATTGCTTCAGGATACCTTGTGGCATGGTCCACTACCACTAAGATAAACCTATTGCCTGAAGCAGTAGGAGGGTCAAGGGGGCCAACTATGTCAACCCCTACCCTTTCAAAGGGAACCCCAACCACAGGCAGTGGGATAAGGGGTGCCTTTGGAGTGCCACCTGTTTTGCCACTGGCTTGACAGGTTTCACAGGACTTACAAAATTCTTTTGTGTCCTCAGACATCCTAGGCCAATGAAACAGTGGTACCAATCTGTCCCAAGTTTTCATTTGACCCAGGTGCCCAGCTAAGGGAATGTCATGTGCCAGTGTTAGGAGGAACTTTCTGTACTCCTGAGGAATCACTAATCTCCTGGCAGCTCCAGGTTTAGGATCCCTATGCTCAGTGTACAAGAGGTTGTCCTCCCAGTAAACTCTGTGTGAGTCACTGACATCCCCATTAGCCTGTTTGACAGCTTGCTGTCTGAGACCCTCTAATGTGGGACAGGTTTGCTGTGCCACACTCAGCTCCTCTCTGGCAGGCCCCCCTTCACCCAAAAGCTCAGCAGTGTCTGCTTCCAGCTCCTCTGGTGTAGGTTCTGCACAGGGAGGGAATTCTTCTTCCTCAGAATTAGAATCCACTGTAGAGGGAGGGATAGTAGGAAGTGGTTTGCTTCTACTAGCCCTAGCTTTAGGGAGCACTTGGTCCATTGTTCCAGGATCCAAGCTTCCCTGTCCTTTTTGCTTTTTGGCCTGAGCCCTTGTCAAAGCAAAAATATGCCCTGGGATGCCCAGCATTGCTGCATGGGCCTCCAACTCCACATCTGACCAAGCTGATGTCTCCAAATCGTTCCCTAATAGACAGTCTACAGGTAAATCTGAAGCTACCACAACTTTCTTTGGACCAGATACCCCCCCCCAGTTGAGATTTACAACAGCCATGGGGTGGCTTTGTGTTATGTTGTAAGCATCGGTTACTTGGTACTGGTGTCCAAGTACGTGTTGTTCAGGGTGCACCAGTTTCTCAATCACCATTGTGACACTGGCACCTGTGTCCCTGTAGGCCTGGACCTCAACACCATTTATTAGGGTTAGTTGCTTGTACTTCTCCAAGTTATGGGGGCAAGCAACCAAAGTGGCTAAGTCAATAGCCCCTTCAGAGACTAAAGTAGCCTCTGTGGTCTCCCTAATCAGACCAACCCCAACTAAATTACCAAAAGTGAGCCCAGCTACTCCCTTGGATTGGCTATTAGTAGGTTTGCTCCCACCACCACTGCTATTAGTAGGGACACTAGGTGTAGCAGTAGGGGTTGTAGTGGTAGGAGCTGTGGTGCCTTTCTTTGGACAACTGGGATCTGTTGTCCAATGGCCTTTTATCTTACATAAATAGCACCATGGTTTCTTTTCCTTGTTCTGATTAGAGGAGGGTTTGGGCCCACCACCCCCACCAGAGTGTTTTTGTGGGCCTGATGAAGACTCATTTTTAGATTTGTCCCCACCCTTGTCTGAAGACTTACCATCCTTCTTTTTGTTGCCATCTTTGTCACCCCCTGTATGAACTTTTCTGTTCACTCTTGTTCTGACCCATTTGTCTGCCTTCTTTCCCAATTCTTGGGGAGAGGTCAGATCAGAGTCCACCAAGTACTGGTGCAACAAATCAGACACACAATTATTAAGAATATGCTCTCTCAGGATTAAGTTATACAGGCTGTCATAATCAGTAACTTTACTGCCATGTAACCACCCCTCCAAGGCCTTCACTGCCTGGTCAATGAAATCAACCCAGTCTTGTGAAGACTCCTTTTTGGTATCTCTGAACTTGATCCTGTACTGTTCAGTGGTTAAGCCATAACCATCCAGGAGTACATTCTTAAGAACTTGGAAATTGTTAGCATCATTTTCTTTTACAGTAAGGAGCCTATCCCTACCTTTTCCAGTAAATGATAGCCATAGGATAGCAGCCCACTGCCTTTGAGGGACATCCTGTACAGCACAGGCCCTCTCAAGTGCAGCAAACCACTTGTCAATGTCATCCCCCTCCTTGTAAGGGGGAACTATCTTATGCAGATTCCTGGAATCATGCTCTTTTGCAGGATGACTATGGGGAATACTGCTGCTGCCACCATGGGTATCTAAACCCATTTTCTGTCTTTCCCTCTCTATTTCTAAAGACTGTCTATCCAAATCCAGCTGTTGCTTCTTGAGCTTCAGTCTGGTTTGCTCCACTCTCAATCTATTGAGCTCCCTTTCCAACAATCTGTCATCAGGGTGGGTGGGAGGGACATTTCTAGATACAGAGGTATGATGGGAATGAACAGAAGGAGACCTGTCCCTTACAGAGGGCACCCTAACAGCTTGGCTACCAGTATAATGTGAGAGCACATCATCAGTATGATGTGATTCAACCTCTGTACCAACTATGCTAGACTGTCTAGTAATGGGCAGGCTGAGAAGTTTCTTTCCTGAACCTTTTCCTGGGGGAGTCCCTGGATCAGATTGAGAACCATTAGCTACTTTTTCTACAGATTGGGCACTTATGGCCTTATCCTGTACTCTAAGCATATTAATTAACAGTTCTAAGGAAGGATTCTTCCCTACACTCAAACCTCTCTCTATGCAGAGACTCCTTGCTCCTTTCCAGCTAAGGTGATCATATGCAAGTTTGGACAGTTCAACTTTTTGGCCTGTGCCAGACATTTTTAGAGAGAGTTAAAGTGATAGACAAAGAGAAAAAAGTTTTCAGAACTTTTTGGAAAGACAGAAAAAACTTTTTAAACTTTTAAGAACTTTTTGAAAGTTTAGAAGTACTTTTCAGCACTTAGAAAAGAGTGAAAAGAGGAAATGCAAAACTTTTTGGCTATGTGTATATACACTGACCTTGTTTTGTATATTTTTCTCTTATGAAAAGTACAATGACAAGAGTGGTAAGTAGTCTCAAAGCACTTATCCCACCACTGCACAACCAATGTAGGAGGCTGGACTGGCTTGTAGTGAGTACCAAGGGGTACTTGCACCTTGCACCAGGCCCAGTTATCCCTTATTAGTGTATAGGGTGTCTAGCAGCTTAGGCTGATAGATAATGGTAGCTTAGCAAAGCAGCTCAGGCTGAACTAGGAGACGTGTGAAGCTACTACAGTACCACTTAGTGTCATATGCACAATATCATAAGAAAACACAATACACAGTTATACTAAAAATAAAGGTACTTTATTTTTATGACAATATGCCAAAGTATCTTAGAGTGTACCCTCAGTGAGAGGATAGGAAATATACACAAGATATATATACACAATAGCAAAAATATGCAGTATAGTCTTAGAAAACAGTGCAAACAATGTATAGTTACAATAGGATGCAATGGGGAAACATAGGGATAGGGGCAACACAAACCATATACTCCAGAAGTGGAATGCGAACCACGAATGGACCCCAAACCTATGTGACCTTGTAGAGGGTCGCTGGGACTATTAGAAAATAGTGAGAGTTAGCAAAATAACCCACCCCAAGACCCTGAAAAGTGAGTGCAAAGTGCACCAAAGTTCCCCTAAGGACAAAATAGTCGTGTTAGAGGGAGAATGCAAGGAAAACACAAATCAGCAATGCAACAACGATGGATTCCTGTCTGAAGGTACCTGTGGAACAAGGGGACCAAGTCCAAAAGTCACAAGCAGCTCGAAGATGGGCAGATGCCCAAGAAATGCCAGCGGTTGGTGCAAAGAAGCTCTTACTAGGCTGAAGAACTGTGAATACTGCAGGAACGACAAGGGCTAGAGACTTCCCCTTTGGAGGATGGATCCCCCACGCCTTGGAGAGTCGTGCAGAAGTGTTTTCCCGCCGGATAGACGCCAACAAGCCTTGCTACACGCAAATCGTGCGTTTGGCGTTTTTGGACACTGCTGGGGCCCAGGAGGGACCAGGAGGTCGCAAATTGGACCTGCAGAGAGAGGGGACGTCGAGCAAGACAAAGAGCCCTGACTGAAGCAGGTAGCACCCGGAGAAGTGCCAGAAACAGGCACTACGAGGATGCGTGAAACGGTGCTCGCCGAAGTTGCACAAAGGAGTCCCACGTCGCCGGAGACCAACTTAGAAAGTCGTGCAATGCAGGTTAGAGTGCCGTGGACCCAGGCTTGGCTGTGCACGAAGGATTTCCGCCGGAAGTGCACAGGGGCCGGAGAAGCTTGCAAAGTCGCGGTTCCCAGCAATGCAGCCCAGCGAGGTGAGGCAAGGACTTACCTCCACCAAACTTGGGCTGAAGAGTCACTGGACTCTGGGGGTCACTTGGACGGTGTCGCTGGATTCGAGGGACCTCGCTCGTCGTGCTGAGAGGAGACCCAAGGGACCGGAGATGCAGCTTTTTGGTGCCTGCGGTTGCAGGGGGACGATTCCGTCGACCCACGGGAGATTTCTTCGGAGCTTCTGGTGCAGAGAGGAGGCAGGCTACCCCCACAGCATGCACAAGCAGGAAAACAGTCGAGAAGGCGGCAGGATCAGCGTTACAGAGTTGCAGTAGTCGTCTTTGCTACTATGTTGCAGGTTTGCAGGCTTCCAGCGCGGTCAGCGGTCGATTCCTTATCAGAAGGTGAAGAGGGAGATGCAGAGGAACTCGGCTGAGCTCATGCATTCGTTATCTAAAGTTTCCCCAGAGACAGAGACCCTAAATAGCCAGAAAAGAGGGTTTGGCTACCTAGGAGAGAGGAAAGGCTACTAACACCTGAAGGAGCCTATCACAAGGAGTCTCTGACGTCACCTGGTGGCACTGGCCACTCAGAGCAGTCCAGTGTGCCAGCAGCACCTCTGTTTCCAAGATGGCAGAGGTCTGGAGCACACTGGAGGAGCTCTGGACACCTCCCAGGGGAGGTGCAGGTCAGGGGAGTGGTCACTCCCCTTTCCTTTGTCCAGTTTCGCGCCAGAGCAGGGGCTAAGGGGTCCCTGAACCGGTGTAGACTGGCTTATGCAGAATTGGGCACCTCTGTGCCCAACAAAGCATTTCCAGAGGCTGGGGGAGGCTACTCCTCCCCTGCCTTCACACCATTTTCCAAAGGGAGAGGGTGTTACACCCTCTCTCAGAGGAAGTTCTTTGTTCTGCCATCCTGGGCCAGGCCTGGCTGGACCCCAGGAGGGCAGATGCCTGTCTGAGGGGTTGGCAGCAGCAGCAGCTGCAGAGAAACCCCAGGAAGGGCAGTTTGGCAGTATCAGGGTCTGTGCTACAGACCACTGGGATCATGGAATTGTACCAACAATGCCAGGATGGCATAGAGGGGGCAATTCCATGATCATAGACATGTTACATGGCCATATTCGGAGTTACCATGGTGAAGCTACATATAGGTAGTGACCTATATGTAGTGCACGCGTGTAATGGTGTCCCCGCACTCACAAAGTTCAGTGAATTGGCTCTGAACAATGTGGGGGCACCTTGGCTAGTGCCAGGGTGCCCTCACACTAAGTAACTTTGCACCTAACCTTTACCAGGTAAAGGTTAGACATATAGGTGACTTATAAGTTACTTAAGTGCAGTGTAAAATGGCTGTGAAATAACGTGGACGTTATTTCA
Organism: Pleurodeles waltl; assembly: GCF_031143425.1. Classification (NCBI taxonomy): domain Eukaryota; kingdom Metazoa; phylum Chordata; class Amphibia; order Caudata; family Salamandridae; genus Pleurodeles; species Pleurodeles waltl. The sequence continues at coordinate 1,175,318,962 of NC_090439.1, forward strand.
CTCAGGCTGCAGTGGCAGGCCTGTGTAAGAATTGTCAGAGCTCCCTATGGGTGGCAAAAGAAATGCTGCAGCCCATAGGGATCTCCTGGAACCCCAATACCCTGGGTACCTCAGTACCATATACTAGGGGATTATAAGGGTGTTCCAGTAAGCCAATGTAAATTGGTAAAAATGGTCACTAGCCTGTCAGTGACAATTTGGAAAGAAATGAGAGAGCATAACCACTGAGGTTCTGATTAGCAGAGCCTCAGTGAGACAGTTAGTCACTACACAGGTAACACATACAGGCACACTTATGAGCACTGGGGCCCTGGGTTACCAGGGTCCCAGTGACACATACAACTAAAACAACATATATACAGTGAAAAATGGGGGTAACATGCCAGGCAAGATGGTACTTTCCTACAAGCAAGTACTCCACTATTGAAAAGGAAGCTTTGGCAATATTTTGGGGCATCAGAAAATTCAAACAGTTTCTTTGGGGAACTAGGTTTGAAGTGCATACGGACCATAAGCCTTTACGTGAAGTGTTTGAGAAGAAAGGATTGGATAATATTTCATCTCGTATATGTAAATGGATTGTGGGTCTGCAGGATTTTCATTTCTCTGTTAAGTATGTGCCTGGGTGTGATAACAGGACTGCAGATTGTTTATCTAGGATGAGAGTAAGAAACTTAGATGAGAATGATTGTGAGGGGACTTGGTGGGTGGATGAGGAAGTGAAAGTTTGCAATATTACTGAGGGTTGTGTTTCTGAAGATGAGTGGAAATCAGAACTTGACAAGGATGATGAGTTGAAAAACATCAAAAGTATGTTGTCTGGTGGTAAGACTTGGTGCAATAAAGACAGGTATGGTGAACAGTTTAAGAAAATTTGGCATGAACTTTCTGTTTGCAATGATCTGGTTATGAGGGGTAGTAGATTAATACCTCCTAAAAGTTTGCGTGGACGTTTGATGAATCTGGCTCATGAAGGTCATCAGGGAATTTGCAAAACGAAGGAAAGAATGAGATGTGTGTATTGGTGGCCTGGAATGGATCTAGAGATTGAGAGGAGAGTTCGTGAGTGTATTGAGTGCAGAGTTGCAGATAAAAGTTTGAAACTTAGGACTCAACCAATGTTTTTGAAAGAAATTCCTGAAGAAGTGTGGGAGGAAATCTCCATTGATATAATGGGTCCAATAGGTTCTGGTACATCTTCAAAATATGTTATAGTTGTTATGGATGTATTGTCACGGTGGCCAGAAGTATTGATCACGCATGAAGTTACCTCAACGATTGTTATCCGTTTCTTATCTGAAGTATTTGGTAGGGAAGGTAACCCGAAATGTATTGTTTCTGACAATGGGGTCCAATTCACGTCAAGGTTAATGTGTGATTTTTTAAACTCTAGAGGTATAGTACATAAGAGGTGTGCACTATATCATCCAGAAACTAATGGTATGGTAGAACGATTCAACCGAACTTTAAAAGAAACTGTTCAATTAGCCAGGCAATTGGGGGAAGATTGGGTGAGTATGGTTAGACGCAAAGTTGAGGATTATCGTTTTACTCCTCATTCAAGCACAGGCCAATCTCCGTTTGTTCTGTTCAAGAAACGTTTTCCTCATACCAGGTTGGATCCTCCTTGGATGAAAAAATATACTCAAAAGGAACTTGATTGTGAGTTGCAAAAGAAGATTGCTGTTGAGAAAAATGTGCACTGTCAAAAAGAGAGAAAACGCATTTATGACTTGCGAAAATCTGTGAAGAAGGTACTAGTTGATGTGGGGGATTCTGTTAAAATCAAACTTCCTGGAAAAACAGGTGGTGGACAGTCTCATTATAGTAAAGTTTTTAAAGTTGTTAAAGTTTTCCGAGGAGCGATAAAGGTTGATGATGGGCGCATTTGGAATTTAAATAGAGTTGTTAAGTTAAGATGAATTGTTATTTTATTATTCATTTTTTTTTGTGTGCTTTTCTTGTTTTGAAAAGGGAGGTAGTGTAGTATAGTTCATATTTTTTAGTTAATATTTTTATCTTATTACATGACAATTGTCTATCGTTAAATTACTTTTATTGTTATATTGTTATTTGGTTGTTGGTATGTTCCGCTTCCCCCCATGCTGCTCCAGTCATGAAAGATTCTGGAATGTGAGTTGTCAGTTGGAGATGAGTGGAGCAGCTTGGAGGTGAGGCTGGAGTTCCTGTGTGGATATCTTGAAGAATAAACTCATCAACAAGATTTTATTGCTATCTCCAGAACTCTATTTTCTAAATTACAAGAATAGAATTCACTTCATAGGGGTTGACATAGTTGGCCCCCTTGACCCTCCTACTGCTTCAGGCAATAGGTTTATCTTGGTGGTAGTGGACCATGCCACAAGATATCCTGAAGCAATTCCTCTTAGGACCACTACAGCACCTGCAGTGGCAAAGGCCCTCCTGGAAATATTTTCCAGGGTGGGCTTCCAAAAAGAGGTAGTTTCAGACAGAGGAAGCAATTTCATGTCTGCTTACTTGAAGGCCATGTGGAAGGAGTGTGGGGTGACATACAAGTTCACCACACCCTATCATCCACAAACAAATGGACTGGTGGAGAGATTTAACAAAACTCTCAAAGGCATGATTATGGGTCTCCCTGAAAAACTCCGCAGGAGATGGGATATCCTGTTACCATGCCTCCTTTTTGCCTACAGGGAGGTACCCCAGAAAGGAGTGGGCTGCAGCCCCTTTGAACTCCTCTTTGGACACCCTGTTAGGGGTCCACTAACACTTGTCAAGGAGGGTTGGGAACAACCTTTAAAAGCTCCAAAACAAGATATTGTGGACTATGTACTTGGCCTCAGATCAAGGATGGCTGAGTACATGAAAAAGGCCAGTAAAAACCTTCAGGCCAGCCAAGAGCTCCAAAAGCAATGGCATGACCAGAAGGCTGTTTTGGTTCAGTACAAACCAGGGCAGAAAGTGTGGGTCTTGGAGCCTGTGGCCCCAAGAGCACTCCAAGATAAATGGAGTGGACCCCACACAATTGTTGAGAAAAAGGGTGAAGTCACCTACTTAGTTGACTTAGGCACTGCCAGGAGTCCCCTTAGGGTGCTCCATGTCAATCGCCTGAAACCCTACTATGACGGGGCTGATCTCACCCTGCTCATGGCAACTGATGAAGGACAGGAAGAAGAGAGTGACCCTCTACCTGATCTCTTCTCTTCCACAGAACAAGATGCTCTAGTGGAAGGTGTAGTTTTGGCTGATTGTCTTACTGCTGAGCAGAAAGACCATTGCATAAATCTCCTGGGTCAGTTTTCTGAACTCTTCTCTACTGTGCCAGGTACCACTTCTTGGTGTGAGCACACTATAGATACTGGAGACAGCTTGCCTGTCAAAAGTAAGATCTATAGGCAGCCTGACCATGTCAGGGACTGCATAAAGCAAGAGGTGCAGAAAATGTTAGAACTGGGAGTGGTTGAGCACTCTGAAAGTCCATGGGCTTCTCCTGTGGTACTTGTACCAAAACCTCATTCCAAGGATGAAAAGAAGGAAATGCGGTTTTGTGTAGACTACAGAGGTCTCAACCAGGTAACCAAAACTGATGCTCACCCTATACTCAGGGCAGATGAGCTCATAGATACACTGGCATCTGCCAAGTATCTAAGCACTTTTGACTTAACTGCAGGGTATTGGCAGATCAAATTATCAGAAGATGCTAAACCTAAAACTGCATTTTCAACCATTGGAGGACATTACCAATTCACAGTAATGCCTTTTGGATTGAAAAATGCACCTGCCACTTTTCAAAGGTTGGTGAACACAGTCCTGCAAGGGCTTTAAGCTTTTAGTGCAGCATATCTGGACGATATAGCTGTCTTTAGCTCCAGTTGGGATGATCACCTGGTCCACCTATGAAACGTTTTAGAGGCCCTGCAAAAGGCAGGCCTCACTATCAAGGCTTCAAAGTGCCAGATAGGGCAGGGGAAGGTGGTTTATCTGGGACACCTTGTTGGTGGGGAACAGATTGCACCACTGCAGGGGAAAATCCAAACTATTATAGATTGGGTTCCCCCTACTACTCAGACTCAGGTGAGAGCCTTCCTAGGCCTCACTGGGTATTACAGGAGGTTCATTAAGAAGTATGGCTCCATTGCAGCCCCTCTTAATGACCTCCCATCCAAAACAATGCCTAAAAAGGTATTATGGACAGCAAACTGTCAGAAAGCTTTTAGGGAGCTGAAGCAGGCCATGTGCTCTGCACCTGTCCTGAAAAGCCCTTGTTACTCTAAAAGATTCTATGTCCACACTGATGCATCTGAATTAGGAGTAGGGGCAGTCCTATCACAACTTAATTCTGAGGGCCAGGATCAACCTGTTGCTTTTATTAGTAGGAGGTTGACCCCTAGAGAAAAGCGTTGGTCTGCCATAGAGAGGGAGGCCTTTGCTGTGGTCTGGGCACTGAAGAAGTTGAGGCCATACTTGTTTGGCACTCACTTCATTGTTCAGACAGACCACAAACCTCTACTTTGGCTAAAACAAATGAAAGGTGAAAATCCTAAATTATTGATGTGGTCCATATCCCTACAGGGAATGGACTATAAAGTGGAACATAGACCTGGGAGTAGCCACTCCAATGCAGATGGACTCTCCAGATATTTCCACTTAGACAATGAAGACTCATCAGGTCATGGCTAGTCTTATTGTCCTTCGTTTGGGGGGGGTTGTGTAGGAAAGTACCATCTTGCCTGGCATGTTACCCCCATTTTTCACTGTATATATGTTGTTTTAGTTGTATGTGTCACTGGGACCCTGCCAGCCAGGGCCCCAGTGCTCATAAGTGTGCCTGAATGTGTTACCTGTGTTATTACTAACTGTCTCACTGAGGCTCCGCTAACCAGAACCTCAGTGGTTATGCTCTCTCATTTCTTTCAAATTGTCACTAACAGGCTAGTGACCAATTTTACCAATTTACATTGGCTTACTGGAACACCCTTATAATTCCCTAGTATATGGTACTGAGGTACCCAGGGTATTGGGGTTCCAGGAGATCCCTAAGGGCTGCAGCATTTCTTTTGCCACCCATAGGGAGCTCTGACAATTCTTACACAGGCCTGCCACTGCAGCCTGAGTGAAATAACGTCCACGTTATTTAACAGCCATTTTACACTGCACTTAAGTAACTTATAAGTCACCTATATGTCTGACCTTTACCTGGTAAAGGTTAGGTGCAAAGTTACTTAGTGTGAGGGCACCCTGGCACTAGCCAAGGTGCCCCCACATTGTTCAGGGCCAATTCCCCGGACTTTGTGAGTGCGCGGACACCATTACACGTGTGCACTACATATAGGTCACTACCTATATGTAGCTTCACAATGGTAACTCCGAATATGGCCATGTAACATGTCTATGATCATGGAATTGACCCCTCTATGCCATCCTGGCATAGTTGGCACAATCCCATGATCCCAGTGGTCTGCAGCACAGACCCTGGTACTGCCAAACTGCCTCTCCCGGGTTTCACTGCAGCTGCTGCTGCTGCCAACCCCTCAGACAGGTTTCTGCCCTCCTGGGGTCCAGCCAGGCTTGGCCCAGGATGGCAGAACAAAGGACTTCCTCTGAGAGAGGGTGTTACACCCTCTCCCTTTGGAAAATGGTATGAAGGCAGGGGAGGAGTAGCCTCCCCCAGCCTCTGGAAATGCTTTCATGGGCACACATGGTGCCCATTTCTGCATAAGCCAGTCTAAACCGGTTCAGGGACCCCTTAGCCCTGCTCTGGCGCGAAACTGGACAAAGGAAAGGGGAGTGACCACTCCCCTGACCTGCACCTCCCCTGGGAGGTGTCCAGAGCTCCTCCAGTGTGCTCCAGACCTCTGCCATCTTGAAAACAGAGGTGCTGCTGGCACACTGGACTGCTCTGAGTGGCCAGTGCCACCAGGTGACGTCAGAGACTCCTTCTGATAGGCTCCTTCAGGTGTTGCTAGCCTATCCTCTCTCCTAGGTAGCCAAACCCTCTTTTCTGGCTATTTAGGGTCTCTGTCTCTGGGGATTCCTTAGATAACGAATGCAAGAGCTCATCCGAGTTCCTCTGCATCTCTCTCTTCACCTTCTGCCAAGGATTCGACTGCTGACCGCGCTGGAAGCCTGCAAAACTGCAACAAAGTATCAAAGACGACTACTGCAACTCTGTAACGCTGATCCTGCCGCCTTCTCGACTGTTTTCCTGGTGGTGCATGCTGTGGGGGTAGTCTGCCTCCTCTCAGCACTAGAAGCTCCGAAGAAATCTCCCGTGGGTCGACGGAATCGTCCCCCTGCAACTGCAGGCACCAAAGAACTGCATCACCGGTACCCTGGGTCTCCTCTCAGCACGACGAGCGAGGTCCCTTGAATCCAGCAACTCTGTCCAAGTGACTCCCACAGTCCAGTGACTCTTCAGTCCAAGTTTGGTGGAGGTAAGTCCTTGCCTTCCCACGCCAGACTGCATTGCTGGGAACCGCGACTTTTGCAGCTACTCCGGCCTCCGTGCACTTCCGGCGGAAATCCTTTGTGCACAGTCCAGCCTGGGTCCACGGCACTTTAACCTGCATTGCACGACCTCCTAAGTTGTCCTCCAGCGGCGTGGGACTCCTTTGTGCGACTTCGGGTGAGCACCGTTTCTCTCCACTTCGTAGTGCCTGTTCCGGCACTTCTGCGGGTGCTGCCTGCTTCTGAGAGACTTCTTGTCTTGCTCTACACACCCTCTGTCCCCAGACGCAATTGGCGACATCCTGGTCCCTCCTGGGCCACAGCAGCATCCAAAAACCCTAACCGCACGATTTGCAGCTAGCAAGGCTTGTTGGCGGTCTTTCTTCAGGAAAACACTTCTGCACGACTCTCCACGGCGTAGTGGATTCATCCTCCAAAGAGGAAGTCTCTAGCCCTTGTCGTTCCTGCAGAATCCTCAGCTTTTACATCCCAGTAGCAGCTTCTTTGCATCCACAGCTGGCATTTCCTGGGCATCTGCCCATCTCCGACTTGCTTGTGACTTTTGGACTTGGTCCCCTTGTTCCACAGGTACCCTCGACTGGAAATCCATTGTTGTTGCATTGCTGGTTTGTGTCTTTCCTGCAGAATTCCCCTATCTCGACTTCTGTGTCCTTTGGGGAACTTTAGTGCACTTTGCACTCACTTTTCAGGGTCTTGCGGTGGGCTATTTTTCTAACCCTAACTGTTTTCTTACAGTCCCAGCGACCCTCTACAAGGTCACATAGGTTTGGGGTCCATTCGTGGTTCGCATTCCACTTTTGGAGTATATGGTTTGTGTTGCCCCTATCCCTATGTGTCCCCATTGCATCCTATTGTAACTATACATTGTTTGCACTGTTTTCTAATACTATTACTGCATATTTTGGTATTGTGTACATATATCTTGTGTATGTTTGCTATCCTCATACTGAGGGTACTCACTGAGATACTTTTGGCATATTGTCATAAAAATACAGTACCTTTATTTTTAGTATATCTGTGTATTGTGTTTTCTTATGATATTGTGCATATGACACTAGAGGTACTGTAGGAGCTTCACTCGTCTCCTAGTTCAGCCTAAGCTGCTCTGCTAAGCTACCATTATCTATCAGCCTATGCTGCTAGACACCCTATACACTAATAAGGGATAACTGGGCCTGGTGCAAGGTGTAAGTACCCCTTGGTACTCACTACAAGCCAGTCCAACTTCCTACAGGGTCTCAGACAGCAAGCTGTCAAACAGCAAAATGGGGATGTCAGTGACTAACATAGAGTTTACTGGGGGGACAACCTCTTGTACACCGAGGCAAGGGACCCAAAACCTGGAGCAGACAGGAGATTGGTCATTCCCCTGCAGTACAGAGAGTTCCTCCTAACTCTGGCACATGACATTCCTTTGGCTAGGCTTTTGGGCCAGATCAAAACATGGGAAAGGCTTATCCCCCTGTTTCACTGGCCTAGAATGTCAGAGGACACAAAAGCTTTTTGTAAGTCTTGTGTGACCTGCCAAGCCAGTGGCAAGACTGATGACACACCAAAGGCTCCCCTTATTCCACTTCCTGTGGTTGGGGTCCCCTTTGAAAGGGTAGGGGTTGACATAGTTGGCCTCCTTGACCCTCCTACTGCTTCAGGCAATAGGTTTATCTTGGTGGTTGTGGACCAAGGCCACAAGATATCCTGAAGCAATTCCTCTAAGGACCACTACAGCACCTGCAGTGGCAAAAGCCCTCCTGGGAATCTTTTCCAGGGTGGGTTTTCCAAAAGAGGTTGTATCAGACAGGGGTAGCAACTTTATGTCTGTATACTTGAAAGCTATGTGGAAGGAATGTGGTGCAACATACAAATTCACCACTCCTTATCATCAACAGACTAATGGACTGGTAGAGAGGTTTAATAAAACTCTCAAAGGTATGATAATGGGACTCCCTGAAAAACTCAGGAGGAGATGGGATGTCCTTTTACCTTGCCTCCTTTTTGCTTACAGGGAGGTATCCCAAAAAGGAGTGGGCTTCAGCCCCTTTGAACTCCTCTTTGGACACCCTGTAAGAGGTCCACTAACACTTGTGAAGGAGGGTTGGGAACAACCTTGAAGAGCTCCCAAACAGGACATAGTGGACTATGTACTTGGCCTAAGATCCAGAATGGCCGAGTACATGAAAAAGGCCAGTAAAAACCTTCAGGCCAGCCAAGAGCTCCAGAAGCAATGGCTTGACCAGAAGGCTGTTCTGATCCAGTACCAACCAGGACAGAAGGTGTGGGTATTGGAGCCTGTGGCCTCAAGAGCACTCCAGGACAAATGGAGTGGACCCCATCTAATTGTTGAAAAAAAGGGTGAGGTTACCTATCTGATAGAACTGGGCACTGCCAGGAGTCCCCTTAGAGTGATTCATGTCAACCGCCTAAAACACTACTATGACCGGGCTGATCTCACCCTGCTCATGGCAACAGATGAGGGACAGGAAGAAGAGAGTGACCCTCTCCCTGATCTCTTGTCATCCACTGAAGAAGATGCTTTAGTGGAGGGAGTAGTTTTGGCAGATTGTCTGTCTGCAGAACAGAAAGACAACTGCATAAATCTACTTGGACAGTTTTCTGAACTCTTTTCAACTGTGCCAGTCACCACATCTTGGTGTGAACACACAATTGATAGTGGAGACAGCATGCCTGCCAAAAGAAAAATCTATAGGCAGCCTGACCATGTCAGGGACTGCATAAAACAAGAGGTTCAGAAAATGCTTAATCTAGGAGTGGTTGAACCTTCTGAAAGCCCATGGGCGAGTCCTGTGGTGCTTGTACCAAAGCCTCACTCAAAAGATGGAAAAAGGGAGATGAGGTTTTGTGTAGATTACAGAGGTCTCAATCAGGTAACAAAAACTGATGCTCACCCTATACCCAGGGCAGATGAACTCATAGATACACTGGCATCTGCCAAGCATCTAAGCACCTTTGATTTGACTGCAGGGTATTGGCAGATCAAATTGGCTGAGGATGCTAAAACTGCATTTTCAACTATAGGAGGGCACTACCAATTTACAGTGATGCCCTTTGGTTTGAAAAATGCACCTGCCACTTTTCAGAGGTTGGTGAACACAGTCCTGCAAGGGTTGGAGGCTTTTAGTGCAGCATAACTAGATGATATAATATGAGCACCTGGTCCACCTTTGGAAAGTTTTGGAGGCCCTGCAAAAGGCACGCCTCACTATCAAGGCCTCAAAGTGCCAGATAGGGCAGGGAAAGGTGGTTTATCTGGGACACCTGGTAGGTGGAGAACAGATTGCACCACTTCAGGGGAAAATTCAGACAATCATGGATTGGATTACAGCCATTTTTCACTGCACATAAGTAACTTATAAGTCACCTATATGTCTAACCCTCACTTGGTGAAGGTTGGGTGCCAAGTTACTTAGTGTGTGGGCACCCTGACACTAGCCAAGGTACCCCCACATCGTTCAGGGCAACTTTCCCGGACTTTGTGAGTGCGGGGACACCATTATACACGTACACTATACATACGTCACTACCGATGTATAGCGTCACAATGGTAACATTGAACATGGCTATGTAAAATGTCTAAGATCATGGAATTGTCACCCCAATACCATTCTGGTATTGGGGGGACAATTCCATGACCCCCTCGGGTCTCTAGCACAAAACCCAGGTACTTCCAAACTGCCTTTCCGGGGTTTCCACTGCTGCTGCTGCCAACCCCTCAGACAGGATTCTGCCCTCCTGGGGTCTGGGCAGCACCGGCCTAGGAAGGCAGAACAAAGGATTTCCTCTGAGAGAGGGTGTTACACTCTCTCCCTCTGGAAATAGGTGTGAAGGGCTGGGGAGGAGTAGCCTTCCCCAGCCTCTGGAAATTCTTTGATGGGCACAGATGGTGCCCATCTCTGCATAAGCCAGTCTACACTGGTTCAGGGATCCCCCAGCCCTTTTCTGGCGTGAAACTGGACAAAGGAAAGAGGAGTGACCACTCCCCTGACCAGTATCTCCCAGGAGAGGTGCCCAGGGCTCCTCCAGTGTGTCCCAGACCTCTGCCATCTTGGAAACAGAGGTATTGGGGGCACACTGGACTGCTCTGAGTGGCCAGTGCCAGCAGGTGACATCAGAGACCCTGTCTGATAGGTTCTTACCTCTCTTGGTAGCCAAACCTCCTTCCTTGGTAGCCAAACCTCCTTTTCTGGCTATTTAGGGTCTCTCCTCTGGGGTATTCTTCAGATAACGAATGCAAGAGCTCACCAGAGTTCCTCTGCACTTCCCTCTTCGACTTCTGCCAAGGATCAACCGCTGACTGCTCCAGGGCGCCTGCAAAACCGCAACAAAGTAGCAAGACAACTGCCAGCAACATTGTAGTACCTCATACTGCCGGCTTTCTCAACTGTTTCCTGGTGGTGCATGCTCTTGGGGCTGTTTGCCTTCACCCTGCACTGGAAACCAAGAAGAAATCTCCTGTGGGTCGACGGAATCTTCCCCCTGCTCACTCAGGCACCAAAATGCTGTATCACCGGTCCTCTGGGTCTACTCTCATCCTGACGAACGTGGTCCCTATATCCAAGTGACCCTCACAGTCCAGTGATCCTTTATTCCAAGTTTGGTGGAGGTAAGTCCTTGCCTTCCCATTCTAGACTGCAAACCTGTGTGCTGCATGATTTACAGCTGTTCTGGCTTCTCTGCACTTCTCCAAGGATTCCTTCATGCACAGCCTAGCCTGGGTCCCCAGCACTCCGTCCTGCAGTGCTCAACCCTCTGTGTTGGACTCCGACGTCGTGGGACCCTCCTTTGTGAGTCTGAGCCAGCTCTGGTTCACAAATCTTCTAAGTGCCTGCGCTGGTACTTCTGCGGGTGCTGCCTGCTTTTGTGGAGGCTCTCTGAGTTGCTGAGTGCCCTCTCTGTCCTCCAAGGGGCGACATCCTGGTCCTTCCTGGTCCCCAGCAGCACCCAAAAACCTCTACCGTGACCCTTGCAGCTAGCAAGGCTTGTTTGCAGTATTTCTGCGTGGAAACACTTCTGAACCCTCCAGCACACCGTGGGACATCTTCCATCCAAAGGAGAAGTTCCTAGCTCTCTTCGTTGTTGCAGAATCTTAGGCGTCTTCCATCTGGAGGCAGACTTCTTGCTCCTGCCCCCACTGGACACTATAGCGACTCTTGGACTTGGTCCCCTTGCCTTGCAGGTCCTCAGGTCCAGGAATCCGTCCTCAGTGCTTTGCTGGTGTTTGTGGTTCTTGCAGAATCCCCCTATCATGACTATTGTGTCCTGTTGGGGTTATTGGGGTACTTTACTCCTACTTTTCAGGGACTTGGGGTGGGGTATCTTGGACACCCTGACTGTTTTCTTACAGTACCAGCAACCCTCTACAAGCTCCCATAGATCTGGGGTCCATTCGTGATTCGCATTCCACTTTTGGAGTATATGGTTTGTGTTGCCCCTAGACCTATGTTCACCTAGTGGATCCTATTGCAATTCTACACTGTTTGCATTACTTTTCTTACTATTACTTACCTGTTTTGGGTTTGTGTATATATAACTTGTGTACATTTCTTACCTTCTACCTGAGGGTACTCACTGAGATACTTGTGGCATATTGTCATAAAAATAAAGTACCTTTATTTTTAGTAATTCTGAGTATTGTGTTTTCTCATGTTATTGTGCTATATGATATAAGTGGTATAGTAGGAGCTTTACATGTCTCCTAGTTCAGCCTAAGCTGCTTTGCCATAGCTACCTTCTATCAGCCTAAGCTGCTTGAAACACCTCTATTCTATTATTAAGGGATAACTGGACCTGGCACAGGGTGTAAGTACCACAAGGTACCCACTATAAGCCAGGCCACCCCCCTACAATACCCTGCACTCAAAATACATACACTCAAACAAAACAGCACCAAATTGGACAGTTCAAACTATACACACCTGACACACATACACACATCACGCCCACACCACTATAAAACACACAGCAACATTACCCACAACCCTTTACCATTACAAACCATTGGCACAAGACAGTCACCCCGACCATAGAAAAGACCAGAGCCACACATCACCATCACCTATACACCACCCACGAACCTTATATCACACACCCCAACACAACACCCTACACACCCTCACCCACACTACTCACACAACACCTATGGCACCACAGAGACACCTCCGATTCTCAGAGGAGGAGCTAAGGGTCATGGTGGAGGAAATCAACTGGGTAGAGCCACAGCTATTTGGAGCACAGGTGCAGCAGATATCCATTGCTAGGAAGATGGAGCAAAGGTGGAGGATCGTGGACACAGTCAATACTGTGGGACAGCACCCAAGAACCAGGGATGACATCAGGAAGAGGTGAAACGACCTACGGGGGAAGGTACGTTCCATTGCAGCAAGACACAAACTCTCTGTACAGAGGACTAGCGGTGGACCCCCCCCCCCCTCCTTCCCCACAACTAACAACATGGGAGGAGCAAGTCTTGACAATGATGCTTCCTGAGGGCCAGACAGGAGTAGCAGGAGGACTGTACTCTGGTAAAACAAAACTCTCTATCACTATCACCCTCTACCTGCACTCCCATCACTCCACCACCTCCCACACACCCTACCATCACATATCACTCATCCCAATGCCAAGCCCTGCATGTACCACCAATGCATGGACACCATTCACAACCCTGCATGGACACCTATCACTAAAGCGTGCACACCAGAGACAATCAGCTAGCCCACCATATACCAACTCACACAAGTGAAAGCTGCCAGGTCGAATACAACCAAAGAGGGCAACCCATTGATGTACAATATGTCACACACAAAAACAATAACACTACATTTACATTGCCGCGGGTACCCCAGCCAATGTCAGCGGAGAGGAGGTGCCAGCAATATCCAGTTCCCCCACAGAAGAGGCCCACAGTGATGACAGTCGGTTACCCAGCCACAGTCACACACCACTACCGAGCCTCCCCCCTCAGGAAACACCACCACAGCACCCACCCAGTGTACCCATACTTCCGTCCCCAGGACACGTCAATCAGCAGTGTGTCCACCTCTACAGGGACCCCCAGGGCACACCTCGTACCCAAGACAATCAGGGTCAGTGGCAGTGGGCACACGGTTCAGGGGACAGAGGCAGAGGACAACAGGGAAACTGGGAGGAATGCTGTGCTCCAGGGGGAAGACAGGTCCAGGGAACAGACTCTCCAGGAGGCACTCACTGAGATCCTGGGAGCATACCAACATTTCCAGGATATGCTGGCCCAGATCCTGGCCAAAGTGCAGGAGAACAGGCGGCTGCAGGACGGACAGCACCAGGGGATCAGGGAGGACTTGCAGGCCATTAACACCACCCTGGTCTCCATTGCAGGGGTGCTGGCAGACATGGCCAACATTATGAGGGAGGCAGCCTCGCAACAGCGGGCCCCTGCCACTACCCAGACATCTGAACTGCCTTCCACCTCTGCTGCCACTAGTGGACAGGAGGCCCCGCCACAGGCCAATAGGCCACCAGCACCTCTCCCCCTGCAGAAGGAGAACCACCCCACAAACCGTCCCTGCGATCCAGGCAGAAGCCAGAGACTATTGCCAAGACCCCCGCCAGGAAATGAGACCTTCCTGATTGTCACCCTTGTGTCCCACACAGTCATCCTGTCCACCTTGAACTGCATTGCTCCCCTTCCTATGGCCTGTTGGACAATGCACCTGTGCTACCAATAGACTGGAACTATACCCTGGACCTTCCTCCATCATCACCCCAGACCAATGCACTTGACCCTCTACGTCTTAGCACATAAATAAACACCCTTTTAAAAAAAAACAAGTATGGAGTATGACAAATGTTTAAAGTATGTATTTGTTTAACCTGGGTCAAACATTGCATTTCAAATGTTTAGTAATGTTCACATTGGAAAGGCCTGTAGTTGGCTGCAGTGATCACACCAGGAGCGATAGTGGGGCACCAACATCTGCAAAATGAGTTACCAAAGGGTACAATAAGTGGGCATAGAAGTGGGAAATAACAGCATGTTAGTTACAAAGATAAACAAGAAAATGTCAATGAAAGTTGAAGTAACACTGTCCTACCCGTGTGTCATTGGGAGTATTGTCTGATCACTGCAGTTCTGTTGTACTCATCTTCATCCTCTGCCTCCTCATCCTCACTGTCCACAGGGTCCACTGCTGCCACATGGCCATCTCCAGCTTCATCCTCTTGCAGAGAAGGCACATGGCGTCTCAAGGCAAGGTTGTGCAACATACAGCATGCCACGATTATCTGGCAGACCTTCTTGGGTGAGTAGCACATGGATCCATCTGTTAGATGGAGGCACCAAAACCTCGCCTTCAGGAGGCCAAAGGTGCGTTCTATTATCCTTCTTGTACGGACATGTGCCTCATTGTAACGTTCTTCTTCCCTTTTCCTGGGATTCCTCACATGGGTCAGTAGTCATGATAGGTTGGGCTAACCAGAGTCACCTGAAAATATCGAGGGACAACATTTAGCCACAAACTATCTCCTATGGCCCACACCATACCCATACACCAACATATACTGGGTGGGAACCAGGGCTCACCTATTAGCCGTACCCTGTGCCTCTGTAGTTGGACCATCACATTTGGGATGCTGCTATTCCTCAGGATAAAGGCATCATGCACAGACCCAGGATACTTAGCATTGACATGGGCAATGGACTGGTCCACCAGACACACCATCTGGACATTCATGGAATGAATTCTCTTTCGATTTCTGAATACCTGTTCGTTTTGCCGGGGGGGGGCACAAATGCAGTATGTGTTCCATCAGTTGCCCCAATTATGTTGGGGATATGTCCCATTGCATAGAAGTCAGCCTAGACTGTGGCCAAATCCTCCACCTAGGGGAATACAATGTAGCTGCACATGTGTTTAATCAGGGTAGACAACACTCTGGTCAGCACTATTGAGAACATTGGCTGTGACATTCCTGCTGCCAAGACCACTATCACTTGGAAAGAACCAGTTGCCAGGAAATGGAGCACTGATAGAACTTGCACAAGAGGGGGGATCGCAGTGGGGTGACAGATAGCAGATATCAGGTCCAGCTCCAATTGGGAACACAGCTCTGTGATTGTGGCCCTGTCAAGTCTATAGGTGAGGATGATGTGCCTGTCCTCCATTGTTGCCAAGTCCACCAGGGGTCTGCCACAGGGGTATGTCTCCATCTCCTATTTATCTTCAGCAGTAGCAATCTAAGGGACAAAAAGAGTGAGGAGCTGGTCACAAACTGAACAATGGGTCTACAACAGAACAATGCATGCTGTCAAATTGTAATGGGTCATTGAGATTTGTCCTGTATGTCTAAATTGAAACAGTAATTATCTAGGACATGCCCCCCCTCGAAATGGCATCCGCCTGGCCTGTGTGGAGGGACATGTGGAAATTAGATCATTCTGCTGACCTTGTACACCGTTGCGGGAGGTGGTCGGAAACCGCTGTGCAACTCCTCATTGGTTAACATTGGGTGCTATGGGTTACAGTGGCCAATGGTGATGTAAGCCAGCGGTGACGATATGCACCGCCGCCGACGTGACTGCCATTTTCTATCTGATTCCTCACTTGCTTCCTGACCTTCAACAGGATAGGACCTACACTGCATGTACTGCTGTGACCTGTGTCTGGAACCTACCATGGCCATTGTGTCTGGGGATAGGGCCCCTGCCTTCACTTCGGAGGAGTTGGAGAGACTGGTGGATGGGGTCCTACCCCAGTACGGACTGCTGTATGGGCCTCCAGATCAATAGTTGAGTACACTGTGAGCATGATGCATGTGGCATGAATGCATGGAGTGGTGTGTGAAGCCCTTGTGTAAGGGGGGTGGGTGGATGTCCCCTAGGCAGCATACAGGCTGTGTGCTGGGCCATGTGTGTGTAAATGGTGATGTGAAGGGGTATGGTGGGCCATAAGTGTAACAGTCTGACTGATATTTTTTTCTTGTATGTGTTCCCTCTGCAGGTCAGCGCCCATCAAAAGAAGGGTATATGGCGTGCCATTGCCAAGGACGTGTGGACCCTGAGGGTTTACGGCAGGAAGAGCACCCACTGTCGAAAACGGTGGGAGGATCTGAGAAGCTTGGCATGGAAGACGGCGGAGGCCTCCCATCAAGGAAGGGGTGCCCATCGAACTCTGACCACCTTGATGGCCTGCATAC
Source organism: Pleurodeles waltl (assembly GCF_031143425.1). NCBI lineage: Eukaryota > Metazoa > Chordata > Amphibia > Caudata > Salamandridae > Pleurodeles > Pleurodeles waltl. The sequence goes on from NC_090439.1 coordinate 1,175,335,603, forward strand.
TGGCAGTGGCCTATCCTGAGCTGATGGGGGCTTGAGGGCTTCACAGCAGCCACAAGGGGGTGAGTACAGTGCCCATCATCACAACGTACGTATGGTACAGTGGTATCCCGGTGGGAGATGTGTGTCAGTGGGTGCCCCTAGGCCAGGCCTGAAATTGCAGCGTAGGTCCCCTGGTGGTTAGAGTACTGAAGGGATAATCCTGCTACCTAGCTCGTAGGCATCCACTACTGGTCAGGGCTGCATGGGTCCCAGGAGTTCTGCATTTGGCGATGTATGCCCTCCCCATGCCTTGGTGGCTAGCAATATCAACGGTAGTGCAATGCATAGTGTGTAGCCCTGTTACCTGTGTGTGGGGGTGCTGTGTATGCCAACGGTGGTGTTGGTGCAGCCATTGACCAAGTGTATCCTTTGTCTCTTCGCCGCCCCTTTTTGTGTTGTCACCCTGTCCTAATGTGCATTAGCATCATCTGGCGGAGGAGCAGATACACCGGCGACAGAGGGATCTGCATCCCACATGACCCAGGAGGCGGAGTCTACCGACAGTGAGGGCACCTGTGGGGCGGAGGACGAGGGGGGCTCTACGGCGGAGACTGGAGAGGGCAGTTCTGACACAGATACCTCCTCCGATGGAAGCTCCCTGGCGGTGGCAGACACCTCTGGGACCACCCCAGCTACAGGTACGTCCGCCACCCTGTATCAGCACCTCCCTCCCAGAAGCCCCACAGTTGCCTGTGCCCGCTCACCCAGGAGGGTGGGCATCTCCTTCGCACCAGGCACCTCAGGGCCTGCCCCAGTTAGCCGTGCTGCCCTGAGTGGGGAGGCTATTGACCTCCTGAGATCCTTCTCTGTAGGGCAAACAACCATTGTGAATGCCATCCAGGGGCTGGCAGCCCAGATGCAACAGACTAATGCATTCCTGGAGGGCATTCACACTGGATTGGCAGCCCAACAGAGATCGATTCAGGCTCTGGCCTCCTCTCTGATTGCAGCCATTGTCCCTGTTTCCACCCTCCAACTTCCTCTTCCCAATCCCATTCCCCTCAACCCCAACCTATCCCAAGCACCCAGGCAGACGAGCATGCACACAAGACAACACACAAGAGTGGCACAGCCAAACACAGGCACCACACATCATCCCACAGGCACTCACACAAACACCATCCAGATGCAGACATACCAACATCCTCAATTTCCATTGTGTCCCCCTCCACCTCCCTCCCAGTTCCGTCTACACTCACACCTGCATGTACTACATCCTCATCCACTACCAGCATCACCACCACACCAAGCAGAAACACACCACACTGGCAGACACCTCCACAACAGCCATGCACATGTCCCCTGTGTCCTCTCCCACTGTGCCTGTCCCCTCCCCTCATTAAGTACACAAACGCAAGCACTCAGACACCCAACAGCCATCCCCCTCACAATAGCATCCATCCCATGCACCTGCACTCACAATCAGCAGACAGACAGCTCCTACAACCACTCCCTCTTTCTCTACTCCCAAACCTTTGCCCTCTTCCTGCCCCAAGGTCACTAAAAAGCTTTTCCTATCCACCAGTGACCTCTTCCCTACCCCTCACCCCCGCGTACTGTAAGTCTGGCCAGGGTGGCAAAAGCCCAGCCAACCACCTCAGCCACCCAATCCATGGGCCAAGTAGTCACCACAGCCACTCGTGGTGGGAAAGGATCCAGGGCACATGTCCTGAGGGTGAAGGAGCCTGCACCAGGCATCCTCAAAACAAAGGAGCCTGCCCCAGATGCTGCCAGGAAGACCAAGGAGCCTGCCCCAGCTGCTGCCAGGAAGACCAATGAGCCTACTCCAGCTGCTGCCAGGAAGACCAAGGAGCCTGCCCAAGCTGCTGCCAGGAAGACCAAGGAGCTTGCCCCAGCTGCTGCCAGGAAGAGTACGGAGCCTGACCCAGGTGCTGCCAGGAAGCGCCAGGAGTCAGCACCAGCAGGCAGTAAGGGCAAGGGACCAGGGGCTGGGATTCTGACAGAGCCCCCACCACCAACCATGGTTGTCCAGCCATCTGAGGCTGCAGGGGATGGGATGGAGCCTCCCCCCACCAGCAGCAGCAGCACCACCTCCACCAGTGGGCAGCCATCCAAGACTGCAGGGGATGGGCTGGAGCCTCCCCCCACCAGCAGCAGCACCACCACCACTACCACCACTGAGCAGCCGCCACTGCCGGCGGACAGTATGTAGTCCTGCCTCCTCAGGCTGCTTTGCGGCCTGCCCCCTGCAGATACAGTGGGTATGACGCCCACTTGAGAGACTGTGACCTTGCACTTCCCAGGATCAAGTGCACCAGGCAATATGCCCCCTCCAGAACCATGAATGGCCTCATAGATATGATTGAGAGGTCTGCACCACTGAAACATCTAAAAAGTGATGCTCTGTTGGCATGGGCATCTTGTACATAAGCTCCGTATTTCATAGGGTGTACACCTGGGTCTGTCTGGAAATATGCATTTCTCCAACCCGATTACCACAGAACGCTACCATAAGGACAACCTTACTACTGCACAAACACAGAACTGCTGATCTAATCTAGTGTGAAAAAAGAAATAAGGAAGCAACTGATGAATACAGCCTTTATGAAAACCACCCAGCACACTAACATAACACTTAGGGACACATGTACAAACTCATTTCCTGGTCACAACCCCTATGATTTGGTAAGTCATAGGGATTCCGTTAGGGTATGGAGTTTACCATGAATATAACTATCTTACCAAAAGTACGTTTATAGAGTAAATATCTGATATCATACCCCAAACCTGAAACCTGAAAGGATGTACATTTGAAGCTTTAAAGAACATCAATGTTATCTTTTTGACCAGCATTTAATATTAGAGGAAAGTTTAAGTATGTGGAGAGAAGTAGGAGTGAAAAATAATCTATTGTAGAAAAAAACAATGTGTGTGTAATAATAGTGGAACGTGAGATGGAGTGGATTTTAGACCAAGGCCCTCATTTTGACTTCGGAGGTCTTTTTGAAAGACCTCCAAAGCCGCTGCATCCAACAAACCGCCATGTTAGGAGTCATTGGAGGACTCCCGCCCATTTATGAGCAGAATTCCGACTCCAAAGAGGCGGTTGCACCGCCAGCACAGTCACGCCAGCGAGGCTCCACCCACCGTATTACCAGCCATAATACGGCTTGGTGGAGTCTTGCTGGCGGGGTGGTGCTTGTGATGCAAGATCGCCAGGACCCATCCCCTCCTGGATAACCTCCTCAACGGAGAAGGTAAGTGAACGTCTGAAAGGGGGGGGAGTATTGGGTGCATGTGTGTGGTGTGTGCATGTATGGGTGCGAATGGGGTTTTATGAGTGTGTGTTTGTGAGCAAGTGGGTGGGGGTGTCTGTGTCCAAGTGTATGGATGAGGGGGGTGCGTATGTGTGAGTGTGTAAATGGATGTGTACGATTGGGGGGTGTCTGTGTGTGTATGTCTGCATGTGTGAGTGCATGAGTGGAGTATGCAAAGGGGGTGGTGAATGCGTATGTGTATGCGAATGAATGTGAATGCTTGTGTGGGTGTATGTGCACGTGAATGGGGGTGTGTGTCTGCATATATGCAAGTGAATGGGCGAGTGTGTCTGCATGTATGCGGTGAGTGGGGGTGTTTGTGTAAATGTATGAATATGCCGAGGGGTGTGTATGTGAATGCATGCGTGCGTGAAGGGGTGGAGGATTTTCTAAGGTGTGGACGTGTGGGGGTGCATGTGCTGGTGACAGGAATGGGGATTCCTGTCGCTGGGTGCGTTTCTGCAAGGCTTTTCATGACGGGGTGACCGTCATGGAAAGCCTGGTGGTCTGCAGCCTTGGAAGTGCTCACTGTCAGCTGCGGCTAACGCAGTTTTGCGTCAAAACCTTTAGCGCTGAGTGGCGAAATTTCTTAACACTACTCGGGTGTCAAATTTATACTTTGACACTGGGTGGCACTAAGAACAGGTTAGAGTAATTTTTCCTGGCACTAACTATTGCACCTTGTCGTAAGGCAAAATGACGTTAACGTGGTAAAAATGACTCTAATCCGGTTTGCGACATGGAAAAACATCGCAAAACGGATATGCACCATTTTTCACCTCAATAGCATCAAAAAGAGACGCAAACGCAGCAACAGTGCTAAGGAGCCCCAAAATAGATCCCAGAAGCCAGGAGAGACCCCAGGGAGACTCCACCCAACCAGGAACCAGCCAGGAGGACACAGGCAAGACCCAGGTGTAGGAGGCTGGCCTGGCTTGTAGTGGGTACCAATGGTACCTACACCTTGTGCCGGGTCCAGTTATCGCTTATTAGTAGAGTAGTAGTGTTCTAGAAGCTTATGCTGATGGAGGTAACTATAGCAGAGCAGCCAAGGCTGAACTAGGAGACATGCAAAGCCCAAAGCTCATTTTATACCACTTATATCATATGGGTACTATATCATAGGAAAGACAATACTCAGTGTTACTAAAAATAAAAGCACCTTATTTTAGTGACAATGTGCCAAAAATATCGCCGGGGATATACTGAGTTAGAAGGTACGTAACATACACAAAATATACACAACAAACCAAATCAGGTAAGTAAAACAGTCAGAAAGTAGTGCAAAACACTATAGAATACAATAGGATACAATAGGCCTAGGGGTAAAAAAAAACATATACTAAGAAAGTGGAATGCGAACCATAAATGGACCCCTAGGCTAGTGTAGTTTGTATAGGGTCACTGGAAGTGTAAGAAAACACTAAGGGTGTAAAAGATACCCCACCCCAAGACCCTGGAAAGTAGGAGTAAAGTACTACTATTTCCCCAGAAACACACTAAAGTTGTGATAAAGGATTTTGCAAAGACCACAACAGACTGCAAAGCATTGAAGATGGATTCCTGGACCTAAGGTCCTGCAAAGGAAGGGGACGAAGTCCAAGAGTCACAAAAGTGTCCAGGGGGGGGCAGGTGTAGGAAAGTACCATCTTGCCTGGCATGTTACCCCCATTTTTCACTGTATATATGTTGTTTTAGTTGTATGTGTCACTGGGACCCTGGTAACCCAGGGCCCCAGTGCTCATAAGTGTGCCTGAATGTGTTACCTGTGTAGTGACTAACTGTCTCACTGAGCCTCTGCTAATCAGAACCTCAGTGGTTATGCTCTCTCATTTCTTTCCAAATTGTCACTAACAGGCTAGTGACCATTTTTACCAATTTACATTGGCTTACTGGAACACCCTTATAATTCCCTAGTATATGGTACTGAGGTACCCAGGGTATTGGGGTTCCAGGAGATCCCTATGGGCTGCAGCATTTCTTTTGCCACCCATAGGGAGCTCTGACAAATCTTACACAGGCCTGCCACTGCAGCCTGAGTGAAATAACGTCCACGTTATTTCACAGCCATTTTACACTGCACTTAAGTAACTTATAAGTCACCTATATGTCTAACCTTTACCTGGTAAAGGTTAGGTGCAAAGTTACTTAGTGTGAGGGCACCCTGGCACTAGCCAAGGTGCCCCCACATTGTTCAGAGCCAATTCCCTGAACTTTGTGAGTGCGGGGACACCATTACACGCGTGCACTACATATAGGTCACTACCTATATGTAGCTTCACAATGGTAACTCCGAATATGGCCATGTAACATGTCTTTGATCATGGAATTGCCCCCTCTATGCCATCCTGGCATAGTTGGCACAATCCCATGATCCCAGTGGTCTGTAGCACAGACCCTGGTACTGCCAAACTGCCCTTCCTGGGGTTTCACTGCAGCTGCTGCCAACCCCTCAGACAGGCAGCTGCCCTCCTGGGGTCCAGCCAGGCCTGGCCCAGGATGGCAGAACAAAGAACTTCCTCTGAGAGAGGGTGTGACACCCTCTCCCTTTGGAAAATGGTGTGAAGGCAGGGGAGGAGTAGCCTCCCCCAGCCTCTGGAAATGCTTTGTTGGGCACAGATGTGCCCAATTCTGCATAAGCCAGTCTACACCGGTTCAGGGACCCCTTAGCCCCTGCTCTGGCGCGAAACTGGACAAAGGAAAGGGGAGTGACCACTCCCCTGACCTGCACCTCCCCTGGGAGGTGTCCAGAGCTCCTCCAGTGTGCTCCAGACCTCTGCCATCTTGGAAACAGAGGTGCTGCAGGCACACTGGACTGCTCTGAGTGGCCAGTGCCACCAGGTGACGTCAGAGACTCCTGCTGATAGGCTCCTTCAGGTGTTAGTAGCCTTTCCTCTCTCCTAGGTAGCCAAACCCTCTTTTCTGGCTATTTAGGGTCTCTGTCTCTGGGGAAACTTTAGATAACGAATGCATGAGCTCAGCCGAGTTCCTCTGCATCTCTCTCTTCACCTTCTGATAAGGAAACGACCGCTGACCGCGCTGGAAGCCTGCAAACCTGCAACATAGTAGCAAAGACGACTACTGCAACTCTGTAACGCTGATCCTGCCGCCTTCTCGACTGTTTTCCTGCTTGTGCATGCTGTGGGGGTAGCCTGCCTCCTCTCTGCACCAGAAGCTCCGAAGAAATCTCCCGTGGGTCGACGGAATCTTCCCCCTGCAACCGCAGGCACCAAAAAGCTGCATTACCGGTCCCTTGGGTCTCCTCTCAGCACGACGAGCGAGGTCCCTCGAATCCAGCGACTCTGTCCAAGTGACCCCCACAGTCCAGTGACTCTTCAGCCCAAGTTTGGTGGAGGTAAGTCCTTGCCTCACCTCGCTGGGCTGCATTGCTGGGAACCGCGACTTTGCAGCTACTCCGGCCCCTGTGCACTTCCGGCGGAAATCCTTTGTGCACAGCCAAGCCTGGGTCCACGGCACTCTAACCTGCATTGCACGACTTTCTAAGTTGGTCTCCGGCGACGTGGGTCTCCTTTGTGCAACTTCGGCGAGCACCGTTTCACGCATCCTCGTAGTGCCTGTTTCTGGCACTTCTCCGGAAGCTACCTGCTTCAGTGAGGGCTCTTTGTCTTGCTCGATGTCCCCTCTCTCTGCAGGTCCAATTTGCGACCTCCTGGTCCCTCCTGGGCCCCAGCAGCGTCCAAAAACGTCAAACGCACGATTTGCGTGTAGCAAGGCTTGTTGGCGTCCTTCCGGCGGGAAAACACTTCTGCACGACTCTCCAAGGCAAGAGGGATCCGTCCACCAAAGGGGAAGTCTCTAGCCCTTTTCGTTCCTGCAGAAACCTCAGCTTCTTCTGTCCAGTCGAAGCTTCTTTGAACCCGCAGCTGGCATTTCCTGGGCATCTGCCCATCTCCGACTTGCTTGTGACTTTTGGACTTGGTCCCCTTGTTCCATAGGTACCCTAGATTGGAAATCCACAGTTGTTGCATTGCTGGTTTGTGTCCTTCCTGCATTATTCCTCTAACACGACTACTTTGTCCTTAGGGGAACTTTAGTGCACTTTGCACTCACTTTTCAGGGTCTTGGGGAGGGTTATTTTGCTATCTCTCTATTTTCTAATAGTCCCAGCGACCCTCTACAAGGTCACATAGGTTTGGGGTCCATTCGTGGTTCGCTTTCCACTTTTGGAGTATATGGTTTGTGTTGCCCCTATCCCTATGTTTCCCCATTGCATCCTATTGTAACTATACATTGTTTGCACTGTTTTCTAAGACTATACTGCATATTTTTGCTATTGTGTATATATATCTTGTGTATATTTCCTATCTTCTCACTGAGGGTACACTCTAAGATACTTTGGCATATTGTCATAAAAATAAAGTACCTTTATTTCTAGTATAACTGTGTATTGTGTTTTCTTATGATATTGTGCATATGACACTAAGTGGTACTGTAGTAGCTTCACACGTCTCCTAGTTCAGCCTAAGCTGCTCTGCTAAGCTACCATTATCTATCAGCCTAAGCTGCTAGACACCCTATACACTAATAATGGATAACTGGGCCTGGTGCAAGGTGCAAGTACCCCTTGGTACTCACTACAAGCCAGTCCAGCCTCCTACATTGGTTGTGCAGTGGTGGGATAAGTGCTTGAGACTGCTTACCACTCTTGTCATTGTACTTTTCATAAGAGAAAAATATACAAAACAAGGTCAGTGTATATACACATAGCCAAAAAGTTTTGCATTTCCTCTTTTCACTCTTTTCTAAGTGCTGAAAAGTACTTCTAAACTTTCAAAAAGTTCTTAAAAGTTTAAAAAGTTTTTTTTTCTGTCTTTCCAAAAAGTTCTGAAAACTTTTGTCTCTTTCTCTACCACTTTAACTCTCTCTAAAAAATGTCTGGCACAGGCCAAAGTGTTGATCTGTCCAAACTTGCATATGACAACCTTAGCTGGAAAAGAGCAAGGAGTCTCTGTATAGAGAGAGGTTTAAGTGTAGGGAAGAATCCTGCCTTGGAACTGTTAATTAACATGCTTAGAGAACAGGATAAGGCCAGAGGTGGCCCATCTGTTGAAAAAGTACCTAATAGTTCCCAATCTGATTCAGGGACTCCCCCAGGAAAAGATTCAGGAAAGAAACTTCCTAGCCTGCCCATTACTAGACAATCTAGCATAGATGGTAATGATGATGAGCCACACCAAAGAAATAGTGTTGTCTCACATCATAGCAAAAGCATTTATTCTCACCATACTGGTAGTAATGTTTCTGTAAACCAAGCTGTTAAGTTGGCTTCTGTAAGGGACAGGTCTCCTTCTGTTCATTCCCATCATAGCTCTGTTTCTAGAAATGTCCCTCCCACCAACCCTGATGACAGAATGTTAGAGAGGGAACTCAATAAGTTGAGGGTGGAACAAACCAGACTGAAGCTTAAAAAGCAACAGCTGGATTTGGATAGACAGTCTTTTGAATTAGAGAAGGAAAGACAGAAGTTGGGTTTAGATACCCATGGTGGCAGCAGCAGTATTCCCCATAGTCATCCTGCAAAAGAGCATGATTCCAGGAATCTGCACAAGATAGTTCCCCCTTATAAGGAGGGGGATGACATTAACAAGTGGTTTGCTGCACTTGAGAGGGCCTGTGTTGTACAGGATGTCCCTCAAAGGCAGTGGGCTGCTATCCTATGGCTATCATTTAGTGGAAAAGGTAGGGATAGGCTCCTTACTGTGAAAGAAAATGATGCCAATAATTTCCAAGTTCTTAAGAATGCACTCCTGGATGGTTATGGCTTAACCACTGAACAGTACAGGATAAAGTTCAGAGAGACCAAAAAGGAGTCTTCACAAGACTGGGTTGATTTCATTGACCATTCAGTGAAGGCCTTGGAGGGGTGGTTACATGGCAGTAAAGTTACTGATTATGACAGCCTGTATAACTTAATCCTGAGAGAGCATATTCTTAATAATTGTGTGTCTGATTTGTTGCACCAGTACTTGGTGGACTCTGATCTGACCTCTCCCCAAGAATTGGGAAAGAAGGCAGACAAATGGGTCAGAACAAGAGTGAACAGAAAAGTTCATACAGGGGGTGACAAAGATGGCAACAAAAAGAAGGATGGTAAGTCTTCTGACAAGGGTGGGGACAAATCTAAAAATGAGTCTTCATCAGGCCCACAAAAACACTCTGGTGGGGGTGGTGGGTCCAAATCCTCCTTTAATCAGAACAAGGAAAAGAAACCATGGTGCTATTTATGTAAAATAAAAGGCCATTGGACAACAGATCCCAGTTGTCCAAAGACAGGCACCACAGCTCCTACCACTACAACCCCTACTGCTACACCTAGTGTCCCTACTAATAGCAGTGGTGGTGGGAGCAAACCTACAAATAGCCAATCCAAGGGAGTAGCTGGGCTCACTTTTGGTAATTTAGTTGGGGTTGGTCTGATTAGGGAGACCACAGAGGCTACTTTAGTCTCTGAAGGGGCTATTGATTTAGCCACTTTGGTTGCTTGCCCCCATAACTTGGAGAAGTACAAGCAACTAACCCTAATAAATGGTGTTGAGGTCCAGGCCTACAGGGACACAGGTGCCAGTGTCACAATGGTGATTGAGAAACTGGTGCACCCTGAACAACACATACTTGGACACCAGTACCAAGTAACCGATGCTCACAACATAACACAAAGCCACCCCATGGCTGTTGTAAATCTCAACTGGGGGGGGGTAACTGGTCCAAAGAAAGTTGTGGTAGCTTCAGATTTACCTGTAGACTGTCTATTAGGGAATGATTTGGAGACATCAGCTTGGTCAGATGTGGAGTTGGAGGCCCATGCAGCAATGCTGGGCATCCCAGGGCATATTTTTGCTTTGACAAGGGCTCAGGCCAAAAAGCAAAAAGGACAGGGAAGCTTGGATCCTGGAACAATGGACCAAGTGCTCCCTAAAGCTAGGGCTAGTAGAAGCAAACCACTTCCTACTATCCCTCCCTCTACAGTGGATTCAACTTCTGAGGAAGAAGAATTCCCTCCCTGTGCAGAACCTACACCAGAGGAGCTGGAAGCAGACACTGCTGAGCTTTTGGGTGAAGGGGGGCCTGCCAGAGAGGAGCTGAGTGTGGCACAGCAAACCTGTCCCACATTAGAGGGTCTCAGACAGCAAGCTGTCAAACAGGCTAATGGGGATGTCAGTGACTCTCACAGAGTTTACTGGGAGGACAACCTCTTGTAAACTGAGCATAGGGATCCTAAACCTGGAGCTGCCAGGAGATTAGTGATTCCTCAGGAGTACAGAAAGTTCCTCCTAACACTGGCACATGACATTCCCTTAGCTGGGCATCTAGGACAAATGAAAACTTGGGACAGGCTTGTTCCCCTGTTTCATTGGCCTAGGATGTCTGAGGACACAAAAGAATTTTGCAAGTCCTGTGAAACCTGTCAAGCCAGTGGCAAGACAGGTGGCACCCCAAAGGCACCCCTTATCCCACTGCCTGTGGTTGGGGGTTCCCTTTGAAAGGGTAGGGGTTGACATAGTTGGCCCCCTTGACCCTCCTACTGCTTCAGGCAATAGGTTTATCTTGGTGGTAGTGTACCATGCCACAAGATATCCTGAAGCAATTCCTTTAAGGACCACTACAGCTCCTGCAGTGGCAAAGGCCCTCCTGGGAATATTTTCCAGGGTGGGCTTCCCAAAGGAAGTAGTATCAGACAGAGGAAGCAATTTCATGTCTGCATACTTAAAGGCCATGTGGAAGGAGTGTGGTGTAACTTACAAGTTCACAACACCCTATCATCCACAAACAAATGGACTGGTGGAGAGATTTAATAAAACTCTCAAAGGCATGATTATGGGTCTCCCTGAAAAACTCCGCAGGAGATGGGATATCCTTCTACCATGCCTCCTTTTTGCCTACAGGGAGGTACCCCAGAAAGGAGTGGGCTTCAGCCCCTTTGAACTTCTTTTTGGACACCCTGTTAGGGGTCCACTCACACTTGTAAAGGAGGGTTGGGAACAACCTTTAAAAGCTCCTAAGCAGGATATTGTGGATTATGTACTTGGCCTCAGATCAAGGATGGCTGAGTACATGAAAAAGGCCAGTAAAAACCTTCAGGCCAGCCAAGAGCTCCAGAAGCAATGGCATGATCAGAAGGCTGTTTTGGTTCAGTACCAACTAGGGCAGAAAGTGTGGGTCTTGGAGCCTGTGGCCCCAAGAGCACTCCAAGATAAATGGAGTGGTCCCCACACAATTGTTGAAAAGAAGGGTGAAGTCACCTACTTGGTTGACTTAGGCACTGCCAGGAGTCCCCTTAGGGTGCTCCATGTCAACCGCCTGAAACCCTACTATGACAGGGCTGATCTCACCCTGCTCATGGCAACAGATGAGGGACAGGAAGAAGACAGTGATCCTCTACCTGATCTCTTCTCTTCCACAGAACAAGATGCTCTTGTGGAAGGTGTAGTTTTGGCTGATTGTCTTACTGCTGAGCAGAAAGATAATTGCATAAATCTCCTAGGACAATTTTCAGAACTCTTCTCTACTGTGCCAGGCACCACTTCTTGGTGTGAGCACACTATAGATACTGGAGACAGTTTACCTGTCAAAAGTAAGATCTATAGGCAGCCTGACCATGTCAGGGACTGCATAAAGCAAGAAGTTCAGAAAATGTTGGAACTAGGAGTGGTTGAGCACTCTGACAGTCCATGGGCTTCTCCTGTGGTACTGGTACCAAAACCCAATTCTAAAGATGGAAAGAAAGAAATGCGGTTTTGTGTAGACTATAGAGGTCTCAACTTGGTAACCAAAACTGATGCTCACTCTATACCCAGGGCAGATGAGCTTATAGATACACTGGCATCTGCCAAGTATCTAAGCACTTTTGATTTGACTGCTGGGTATTGGCAGATCAAATTGTCAGAAGATGCTAAACCTAAGACTGCATTTTCTACCATTGGAGGACATTAACAGTTTACTGTAATGCCTTTTGGTTTGAAAAATGCACCTGCCACTTTTCAGAGGTTGGTGAACACAGTCCTGCAAGGGCTGGAAGCTTTCAGTGCGGCATATTTGGACGATATAGCTGTCTTTAGCTCCAGCTGGGATGATCACCTGGTCCACCTATGGAAAGTTTTGGAGGCCCTGCAAAAGGCAGGCCTCACTATCAAGGCTTCAAAGTGCCAGATAGGGCAGGGTAAGGTGGTTTATCTGGGACACCTTGTTGGTGGAGAACAGATTGCACCACTTAAGGGGAAAATCCAAACTATTATTGATTGGGTTCCCCCTACCACTCAGACTCAGGTGAGAGCCTTCCTAGGCCTCACTGGGTACTACAGGAGGTTCATTAAGAACTATGGCTCCATTGCAGCCCCTCTTAATGACCTCACATCCAAGAAAATGCCTAAAAAGGTATTATGGACAGCAAGCTGTCAGAAAGCTTTTGAGGAGCTGAAGCAGGCCATGTGCTCTGCACCTGTCCTGAAAAGCCCTTGTTACTCTAAAAAATTCTATGTCCAAACTGATGCATCTGAATTAGGAGTAGGGGCAGTCCTATCACAACTTAATTCTGAGGGCCAGGATCAACCTGTTGCTTTTATTAGTAGGAGGTTGACCCCTAGAGAAAAGCGTTGGTCTGCCATTGAGAGGGAGGCCTTTGCTGTGGTCTGGGCTCTGAAGAAGTTGAGGCCATACCTGTTTGGCACTCACTTCATTGTTCAGACAGACCACAAACCTCTACTTTGGCTAAAACAAATGAAAGGTGAAAATCCTAAATTGTTGAGGTGGTCCATATCCCTACAGGGAATGGACTATACAGTGGAACATAGACCTGGGAGTAGCCACTCCAATGCAGATGGACTCTCCAGATATTTCCACTTAGACAATGAAGACTCATCAGGTCATGGCTAGTCTTATTGTCATTCGTTTGGGGGGGGGGGTTGTGTAGGAAAGTACCATCTTGCCTGGCATGTTACCCCCATTTTTCACTGTATATATGTTGTTTTAGTTGTATGTGTCACTGGGACCCTGGTAACCCAGGGCCCCAGTGCTCATAAGTGTGCCTGAATGTGTTACCTGTGTAGTGACTAACTGTCTCACTGAGGCTCTGCTAATCAGAACCTCAGTGGTTATGCTCTCTCATTTCTTTCCAAATTGTCACTAACAGGCTAGTGACCATTTTTACCAATTTACATTGGCTTACTGGAACACCCTTATAATTCCCTAGTATATGGTACTGAGGTACCCAGGGTATTGGGGTTCCAGGAGATCCCTATGGGCTGCAGCATTTCTTTTGCCACCCATAGGGAGCTCTGACAAATCTTACACAGGCCTGCCACTGCAGCCTGAGTGAAATAACGTCCACGTTATTTCACAGCCATTTTACACTGCACTTAAGTAACTTATAAGTCACCTATATGTCTAACCTTTACCTGGTAAAGGTTAGGTGCAAAGTTACTTAGTGTGAGGGCACCCTGGCACTAGCCAAGGTGCCCCCACATTGTTCAGAGCCAATTCCCTGAACTTTGTGAGTGCGGGGACACCATTACACGCGTGCACTACATATAGGTCACTACCTATATGTAGCTTCACAATGGTAACTCCGAATATGGCCATGTAACATGTCTATGATCATGGAATTGCCCCCTCTATGCCATCCTGGCATAGTTGGCACAATCCCATGATCCCAGTGGTCTGTAGCACAGACCCTGGTACTGCCAAACTGCCCTTCCTGGGGTTTCACTGCAGCTGCTGCCAACCCCTCAGACAGGCAGCTGCCCTCCTGGGGTCCAGCCAGGCCTGGCCCAGGATGGCAGAACAAAGAACTTCCTCTGAGAGAGGGTGTGACACCCTCTCCCTTTGGAAAATGGTGTGAAGGCAGGGGAGGAGTAGCCTCCCCCAGCCTCTGGAAATGCTTTGTTGGGCACAGATGTGCCCAATTCTGCATAAGCCAGTCTACACCGGTTCAGGGACCCCTTAGCCCCTGCTCTGGCGCGAAACTGGACAAAGGAAAGGGGAGTGACCACTCCCCTGACCTGCACCTCCCCTGGGAGGTGTCCAGAGCTCCTCCAGTGTGCTCCAGACCTCTGCCATCTTGGAAACAGAGGTGCTGCAGGCACACTGGACTGCTCTGAGTGGCCAGTGCCACCAGGTGACGTCAGAGACTCCTGCTGATAGGCTCCTTCAGGTGTTAGTAGCCTTTCCTCTCTCCTAGGTAGCCAAACCCTCTTTTCTGGCTATTTAGGGTCTCTGTCTCTGGGGAAACTTTAGATAACGAATGCATGAGCTCAGCCGAGTTCCTCTGCATCTCTCTCTTCACCTTCTGATAAGGAAACGACCGCTGACCGCGCTGGAAGCCTGCAAACCTGCAACATAGTAGCAAAGACGACTACTGCAACTCTGTAACGCTGATCCTGCCGCCTTCTCGACTGTTTTCCTGCTTGTGCATGCTGTGGGGGTAGCCTGCCTCCTCTCTGCACCAGAAGCTCCGAAGAAATCTCCCGTGGGTCGACGGAATCTTCCCCCTGCAACCGCAGGCACCAAAAAGCTGCATTACCGGTCCCTTGGGTCTCCTCTCAGCACGACGAGCGAGGTCCCTCGAATCCAGCGACTCTGTCCAAGTGACCCCCACAGTCCAGTGACTCTTCAGCCCAAGTTTGGTGGAGGTAAGTCCTTGCCTCACCTCGCTGGGCTGCATTGCTGGGAACCGCGACTTTGCAGCTACTCCGGCCCCTGTGCACTTCCGGCGGAAATCCTTTGTGCACAGCCAAGCCTGGGTCCACGGCACTCTAACCTGCATTGCACGACTTTCTAAGTTGGTCTCCGGCGACGTGGGTCTCCTTTGTGCAACTTCGGCGAGCACCGTTTCACGCATCCTCGTAGTGCCTGTTTCTGGCACTTCTCCGGGTGCTACCTGCTTCAGTGAGGGTTCTTTGTCTTGCTCGACGTCCCCTCTCTCTGCAGGTCCAATTTGCGACCTCCTGGTCCCTCCTGGGCCCCAGCAGCGTCCAAAAACGCCAAACGCACGATTTGCATGTAGCAAGGCTTGTTGGCGTCCTTCCGGCGGGAAAACACTTCTGCACGACTCTCCAAGGCAAGAGGGATGCGTCCACCAAAGGGGAAGTCTCTAGCCCTTTTCGTTCCTGCAAAAACCTCAGCTTCTTCTGTCCAGTCGAAGCTTCTTTGAACCCACAGCTGGCATTTCCTGGGCATCTGCCCATCTCCGACTTGCTTGTGACTTTTGGACTTGGTCCCCTTGTTCCACAGGTACCCTAGATTGGAAATCCACAGTTGTTGCATTGCTGGTTTGTGTCCTTCCTGCATTATTCCTCTAACACGACTACTTTGTCCTTAGGGGAACTTTAGTGCACTTTGCACTCACTTTTCAGGGTCTTGGGGAGGGTTATTTTGCTATCTCTCTATTTTCTAATAGTCCCAGCGACCCTCTACAAGGTCACATAGGTTTGGGGTCCATTCGTGGTTCGCATTCCACTTTTGGAGTATATGGTTTGTGTTGCCCCTATCCCTATGTTTCCCCATTGCATCCTATTGTAACTATACATTGTTTGCACTGTTTTCTAAGACTATACTGCATATTTTTGCTATTGTGTATATATATCTTGTGTATATTTCCTATCCTCTCACTGAGGGTACACTCTAAGATACTTTGGCATATTGTCATAAAAATAAAGTACCTTTATTTCTAGTATAACTGTGTATTGTGTTTTCTTATGATATTGTGCATATGACACTAAGTGGTACTGTAGTAGCTTCACACGTCTCCTAGTTCAGCCTAAGCTGCTCTGCTAAGCTACCATTATCTATCAGCCTAAGCTGCTAGACACCCTATACACTAATAATGGATAACTGGGCCTGGTGCAAGGTGCAAGTACCCCTTGGTACTCACTACAAGCCAGTCCAGCCTCCTACATTGGTTGTGCAGTGGTGGGATAAGTGCTTGAGACTGCTTACCACTCTTGTCATTGTACTTTTCATAAGAGAAAAATATACAAAACAAGGTCAGTGTATATACACATAGCCAAAAAGTTTTGCATTTCCTCTTTTCACTCTTTTCTAAGTGCTGAAAAGTACTTCTAAACTTTCAAAAAGTTCTTAAAAGTTTAAAAAGTTTTTTTTTCTGTCTTTCCAAAAAGTTCTGAAAACTTTTGTCTCTTTCTCTATCACTTTAACTCTCTCTAAAAAATGTCTGGCACAGGCCAAAGTGTTGATCTGTCCAAACTTGCATATGACAACCTTAGCTGGAAAAGAGCAAGGAGTCTCTGTATAGAGAGAGGTTTAAGTGTAGGGAAGAATCCTGCCTTGGAACTGTTAATTAACATGCTTAGAGAACAGGATAAGGCCAGAGGTGGCCCATCTGTTGAAAAAGTACCTAATAGTTCCCAATCTGATTCAGGGACTCCCCCAGGAAAAGATTCAGGAAAGAAACTTCCTAGCCTGCCCATTACTAGACAATCTAGCATAGATGGTAATGATGATGAGCCACACCAAAGAAATAGTGTTGTCTCACATCATAGCAAAAGCATTTATTCTCACCATACTGGTAGTAATGTTTCTGTAAACCAAGCTGTTAAGTTGGCTTCTGTAAGGGACAGGTCTCCTTCTGTTCATTCCCATCATAGCTCTGTTTCTAGAAATGTCCCTCCCACCAACCCTGATGACAGAATGTTAGAGAGGGAACTCAATAAGTTGAGGGTGGAACAAACCAGACTGAAGCTTAAAAAGCAACAGCTGGATTTGGATAGACAGTCTTTTGAATTAGAGAAGGAAAGACAGAAGTTGGGTTTAGATACCCATGGTGGCAGCAGCAGTATTCCCCATAGTCATCCTGCAAAAGAGCATGATTCCAGGAATCTGCACAAGATAGTTCCCCCTTATAAGGAGGGGGATGACATTAACAAGTGGTTTGCTGCACTTGAGAGGGCCTGTGTTGTACAGGATGTCCCTCAAAGGCAGTGGGCTGCTATCCTATGGCTATCATTTAGTGGAAAAGGTAGGGATAGGCTCCTTACTGTGAAAGAAAATGATGCCAATAATTTCCAAGTTCTTAAGAATGCACTCCTGGATGGTTATGGCTTAACCACTGAACAGTACAGGATAAAGTTCAGAGAGACCAAAAAGGATTCTTCACAAGACTGGGTTGATTTCATTGACCATTCAGTGAAGGCCTTGGAGGGGTGGTTACATGGCAGTAAAGTTACTGATTATGACAGCCTGTATAACTTAATCCTGAGAGAGCATATTCTTAATAATTGTGTGTCTGATTTGTTGCACCAGTACTTGGTGGACTCTGATCTGACCTCTCCCCAAGAATTGGGAAAGAAGGCAGACAAATGGGTCAGAACAAGAGTGAACAGAAAAGTTCATACAGGGGGTGACAAAGATGGCAACAAAAAGAAGGATGGTAAGTCTTCTGACAAGGGTGGGGACAAATCTAAAAATGAGTCTTCATCAGGCCCACAAAAACACTCTGGTGGGGGTGGTGGGTCCAAATCCTCCTTTAATCAGAACAAGGAAAAGAAACCATGGTGCTATTTATGTAAAATAAAAGGCCATTGGACAACAGATCCCAGTTGTCCAAAGAAAGGCACCACAGCTCCTACCACTACAACCCCTACTGCTACACCTAGTGTCCCTACTAATAGCAGTGGTGGTGGGAGCAAACCTACAAATAGCCAATCCAAGGGAGTAGCTGGGCTCACTTTTGGTAATTTAGTTGGGGTTGGTCTGATTAGGGAGACCACAGAGGCTACTTTAGTCTCTGAAGGGGCTATTGATTTAGCCACTTTGGTTGCTTGCCCCCATAACTTGGAGAAGTACAAGCAACTAACCCTAATAAATGGTGTTGAGGTCCAGGCCTACAGGGACACAGGTGCCAGTGTCACAATGGTGAATGAGAAACTGGTGCACCCTGAACAACACATACTTGGACACCAGTACCAAGTAACCGATGCTCACAACATAACACAAAGCCACCCCATGGCTGTTGTAAATCTCAACTGGGGGGGGGTAACTGGTCCAAAGAAAGTTGTGGTAGCTTCAGATTTACCTGTAGACTGTCTATTAGGGAATGATTTGGAGACATCAGCTTGGTCAGATGTGGAGTTGGAGGCCCATGCAGCAATGCTGGGCATCCCAGGGCATATTTTTGCTTTGACAAGGGCTCAGGCCAAAAAGCAAAAAGGACAGGGAAGCTTGGATCCTGGAACAATGGACCAAGTGCTCCCTAAAGCTAGGGCTAGTAGAAGCAAACCACTTCCTACTATCCCTCCCTCTACAGTGGATTCTACTTCTGAGGAAGAAGAATTCCCTCCCTGTGCAGAACCTACACCAGAGGAGCTGGAAGCAGACACTGCTGAGCTTTTGGGTGAAGGGGGGCCTGCCAGAGAGGAGCTGAGTGTGGCACAGCAAACCTGTCCCACATTAGAGGGTCTCAGACAGCAAGCTGTCAAACAGGCTAATGGGGATGTCAGTGACTCTCACAGAGTTTACTGGGAGGACAACCTCTTGTACACTGAGCATAGGGATCCTAAACCTGGAGCTGCCAGGAGATTAGTGATTCCTCAGGAGTACAGAAAGTTCCTCCTAACACTGGCACATGACATTCCCTTAGCTGGGCATCTAGGACAAATGAAAACTTGGGACAGGCTTGTTCCCCTGTTTCATTGGCCTAGGATGTCTGAGGACACAAAAGAATTTTGCAAGTCCTGTGAAACCTGTCAAGCCAGTGGCAAGACAGGTGGCACCCCAAAGGCACCCCTTATCCCACTGCCTGTGGTTGGGGTTCCCTTTGAAAGGGTAGGGGTTGAAATAGTTGGCCCCCTTGACCCTCCTACTGCTTCAGGCAATAGGTTTATCTTGGTGGTAGTGGACCATGCCACAAGATATCCTGAAGCAATTCCTTTAAGGACCACTACAGCTCCTGCAGTAGCAAAGGCCCTCCTGGGAATATTTTCCAGGGTGGGCTTCCCAAAGGAAGTAGTATCAGACAGAGGAAGCAATTTCATGTCTGCATACTTAAAGGCCATGTGGAAGGAGTGTGGTGTAACTTACAAGTTCACAACACCCTATCATCCACAAACAAATGGACTGGTGGAGAGATTTAATAAAACTCTCAAAGGCATGATTATGGGTCTCCCTGAAAAACTCCGCAGGAGATGGGATATCCTTCTACCATGCCTCCTTTTTGCCTACAGGGAGGTACCCCAGAAAGGAGTGGGCTTCAGCCCCTTTGAACTTCTTTTTGGACACCCTGTTAGGGGTCCACTCACACTTGTAAAGGAGGGTTGGGAACAACCTTTAAAAGCTCCTAAGCAGGATATTGTGGATTATGTACTTGGCCTCAGATCAAGGATGGCTGAGTACATGAAAAAGGCCAGTAAAAACCTTCAGGCCAGCCAAGAGCTCCAGAAGCAATGGCATGATCAGAAGGCTGTTTTGGTTCAGTACCAACCAGGGCAGAAAGTGTGGGTCTTGGAGCCTGTGGCCCCAAGAGCACTCCAAGATAAATGGAGTGGTCCCCACACAATTGTTGAAAAGAAGGGTGAAGTCACCTACTTGGTTGACTTAGGCACTGCCAGGAGTCCCCTTAGGGTGCTCCATGTCAACCGCCTGAAACCCTACTATGACAGGGCTGATCTCACCCTGCTCATGGCAACAGATGAGGGACAGGAAGAAGACAGTGATCCTCTACCTGATCTCTTCTCTTCCACAGAACAAGATGCTCTTGTGGAAGGTGTAGTTTTGGCTGATTTTCTTACTGCTGAACAGAAAGATAATTGCATAAATCTGCTAGGACAATTTTCAGAACTCTTCTCTACTGTGCCAGGCACCACTTCTTGGTGTGAGCACACTATAGATACTGGAGACAGTTTACCTGTCAAAAGTAAGATCTATAGGCAGCCTGACCATGTCAGGGACTGCATAAAGCAAGAAGTTCAGAAAATGTTGGAACTAGGAGTGGTTGAGCACTCTGACAGTCCATGGGCTTCTCCTGTGGTACTGGTACCAAAACCCAATTCTAAAGATGGAAAGAAAGAAATGCTGTTTTGTGTAGACTATAGAGGTCTCAACTTGGTAACCAAAACTGATGCTCACCCTATACCCAGGGCAGATGAGCTTATAGATACACTGGCATCTGCCAAGTATCTAAGCACTTTTGATTTGACTGCAGGGTATTGGCAGATCAAATTGTCAGAAGATGCTAAACCTAAGACTGCATTTTCTACCATTGGAGGACATTACCAGTTTACTGTGATGCCTTTTGGTTTGAAAAATGCACCTGCCACTTTTCAGAGGTTGGTGAACACAGTCCTGCAAGGGCTGGAAGCTTTCAGTGCGGCATATTTGGACTATATAGCTGTCTTTAGCTCCAGCTGGGATGATCACCTGGTCCACCTATGGAAAGTTTTGGAGGCCCTGCAAAAGGCAGGCCTCACTATCAAGGCTTCAAAGTGCCAGATAGGGCAGGGTAAGGTGGTTTATCTGGGACACCTTGTTGGTGGAGAACAGATTGCACCACTTCAGGGGAAAATCCAAACTATTATTGATTGGGTTCCCCCTACCACTCAGACTCAGGTGAGAGCCTTCCTAGGCCTCACTGGGTACTACAGGAGGTTCATTAAGAACTATGGCTCCATTGCAGCCCCTCTTAATGACCTCACATCCAAGAAAATGCCTAAAAAGGTATTATGGACAGCAAGCTGTCAGAAAGCTTTTGAGGAGCTGAAGCAGGCCATGTGCTCTGCACCTGTCCTGAAAAGCCCTTGTTACTCTAAAAAATTCTATGTCCAAACTGATGCATCTGAATTAGGAGTAGGGGCAGTCCTATCACAACTTAATTCTGAGGGCCAGGATCAACCTGTTGCTTTTATTAGTAGGAGGTTGACCCCTAGAGAAAAGCGTTGGTCTGCCATTGAGAGGGAGGCCTTTGCTGTGGTCTGGGCTCTGAAGAAGTTGAGGCCATACCTGTTTGGCACTCACTTCATTGTTCAGACAGACCACAAACCTCTACTTTGGCTAAAACAAATGAAAGGTGAAAATCCTAAATTGTTGAGGTGGTCCATATCCCTACAGGGAATGGACTATACAGTGGAACATAGACCTGGGAGTAGCCACTCCAATGCAGATGGACTCTCCAGATATTTCCACTTAGACAATGAAGACTCATCAGGTCATGGCTAGTCTTATTGTCATTCGTTTGGGGGGGGGGTTGTGTAGGAAAGTACCATCTTGCCTGGCATGTTACCCCCATTTTTCACTGTATATATGTTGTTTTAGTTGTATGTGTCACTGGGACCCTGGTAACCCAGGGCCCCAGTGCTCATAAGTGTGCCTGAATGTGTTACCTGTGTAGTGACTAACTGTCTCACTGAGGCTCTGCTAATCAGAACCTCAGTGGTTATGCTCTCTCATTTCTTTCCAAATTGTTACTAACAGGCTAGTGACCATTTTTACCAATTTACATTGGCTTACTGGAACACCCTTATAATTCCCTAGTATATGGTACTGAGGTACCCAGGGTATTGGGGTTCCAGGAGATCCCTATGGGCTGCAGCATTTCTTTTGCCACCCATAGGGAGCTCTGACAATTCTTACACAGGCCTGCCACTGCAGCCTGAGTGAAATAACGTCCACGTTATTTCACAGCCATTTTACACTGCACTTAAGTAACTTATAAGTCACCTATATGTCTAACCTTTACCTGGTAAAGGTTAGGTGCAAAGTTACTTAGTGTGAGGGCACCCTGGCACTAGCCAAGGTGCCCCCACATTGTTCAGAGCCAATTCCCTGAACTTTGTGAGTGCGGGGACACCATTACACGCGTGCACTACATATAGGTCACTACCTATATCTAGCTTCACAATGGTAACTCCGAATATGGCCATGTAACATGTCTATGATCATGGAATTGCCCCCTCTATGCCATCCTGGCATAGTTGGCACAATCCCATGATCCCAGTGGTCTGTAGCACAGACCCTGGTACTGCCAAACTGCCCTTCCTGGGGTTTCACTGCAGCTGCTGCTGCTGCCAACCCCTCAGACAGGCAGCTGCCCTCCTGGGGTCCAGCCAGGCCTGGCCCAGGATGGCAGAACAAAGAACTTCCTCTGAGAGAGGGTGTGACACCCTCTCCCTTTGGAAAATGGTGTGAAGGCAGGGGAGGAGTAGCCTCCCCCAGCCTCTGGAAATGCTTTGTTGGGCACAGATGTGCCCAATTCTGCATAAGCCAGTCTACACCGGTTCAGGGACCCCTTAGCCCCTGCTCTGGCGCGAAACTGGACAAAGGAAAGGAGAGTGACCACTCCCCTGACCTGCACCTCCCCTGGGAGGTGTCCAGAGCTCCTCCAGTGTGCTCCAGACCTCTGCCTTCTTGGAAACAGAGGTGCTGCAGGCACACTGGACTGCTCTGAGTGGCCAGTGCCACCAGGTGACGTCAGAGACTCCTGCTGATAGGCTCCTTCAGGTGTTAGTAGCCTTTCCTCTCTCCTAGGTAGCCAAACCCTCTTTTCTGGCTATTTAGGGTCTCTGTCTCTGGGGAAACTTAAGATAACGAATGCATGAGCTCAGCCGAGTTCCTCTGCATCTCTCTCTTCACCTTCTGATATGGAAACGACCGCTGACCGCGCTGGAAGCCTGCAAACCTGCAACATAGTAGCAAAGACGACTACTGCAACTCTGTAACGCTGATCCTGCCGCCTTCTTGACTGTTTTCCTGCTTGTGCATGCTGTGGGGGTAGCCTGCCTCCTCTCTGCACCAGAAGCTCCGAAGAAATCTCCCGTGGGTCGACGGAATCTTCCCCCTGCAACCGCAGGCACCAAAAAGCTGCATTACCGGTCCCTTGGGTCTCCTCTCAGCACAACGAGCGAGGTCCCTCGAATCCAGCGACTCTGTCCAAGTGACCCCCACAGTCCAGTGACTCTTCAGCCCAAGTTTGGTGGAGGTAAGTCCTTGCCTCACCTCGCTGGGCTGCATTGCTGGGAACCGCGACTTTGCAGCTACTCCGGCCCCTGTGCACTTCCTGAGGAAATCCTTTGTGCCCAGCCAAGCCTGGGTCCACGGCACTCTAACCTGCATTGCACGACTTTCTAAATTGGTCTCCGGCGACGTGGGTCTCCTTTGTGCAACTTCGGCGAGCACCGTTTCACGCATCCTTGTAGTGCCTGTTTCTGGCACTTCTCCGGGTGCTACCTGCTTCAGTGAGGGCTCTTTGTCTTGCTCGACGTCCCCTCTCTCTGCAGGTCCAATTTGCGTCCTCCTGGTCCCTCCTGGACCCCAGCAGCGTCCAAAAACGCCAAACGCACGATTTGCGTGTAGCAAGGCTTGTTGGCGTCCTTCTTGCGGGAAAGCACTTCTACACGACTCTCCAAGGCGAAAGGGATCCGTCCACCAAAGGGGAAGTCTCTAGCCCTTTTCGTTCCTGCAGAAACCTCAGCTTCTTCTGTCCAGTCGAAGCTTCTTTGCTCCCGCAGCTGGCATTTCCTGGGCATCTGCCCATCTCCGACTTGCTTGTGACTTTTGGAATTGGTCCCCTTGTTCCACAGGTACCCTAGATTGGAAATCCACAGTTGTTGCATTGCTGGTTTGTGTCCTTCCTGCATTATTCCTCTAACACGACTTCTTTGTCCTTAGGGGAACTTTAGTGCACTTTGCACTCACTTTTCAGGGTCTTGGGGAGGGTTATTTTGCTACCTCTCACTATTTTCTAATAGTCCCAGCGACCCTCTACAAGGTCACATAGGTTTGGGGTCCATTCGTGGTTCGCATTCCACTTTTGGAGTATATGGTTTGTGTTGCCCCTATCCCTATGTTTCCCCATTGCATCCTATTGTAACTATACATTGTTTGCACTGTTTTCTAAGACTATACTGCATATTTTTGCTATTGTGTATATATATCTTGTGTATATTTCCTATCCTCTCACTGAGGGTACACTCTAAGATACTTTGGCATATTGTCATAAAAATAAAGTACCTTTATTTCTAGTATAACTGTGTATTGTGTTTTCTTATGATATTGTGCATATGACACTAAGTGGTACTGTAGTAGCTTCACACGTCTCCTAGTTCAGCCTAAGCTGCTCTGCTAAGCTACCATTATCTATCAGCCTAAGCTGCTAGACACCCTATACACTAATAAGGGATAACTGGGCCTGGTGCAAGGTGCAAGTACCCCTTGGTACTCACTACAAGCCAGTCCAGCCTCCTACAGCAGGAGCCCACTAAACCCTGGATGAAGGTGCAAAATGGCTGCCTCCGGTTGGAAGAAGCTGCAGGTTTTGCAACAACGGAAGGAGGTAGGAAGATCTTCTTCGTACAGAAGATGTCCCACAGCGTGCTGTAGGATGCAGAAGTGTTTATTTGGCAAAATACCACAAACAAGCCTTCCTAGCTGCAAGAGTCGCGGTTGGAGAAAAAGGATGATGCCCAGGTGTAGGAGGCTGGCCTGGCTTGTAGTGGGTACCAAGGGGTACTTACACTCTGTACCAGGTCCAGTTATCCCTTATTAGTGTAGAAGAGGTGTTTCTAGCAGCTTAGGCTGATAGAAGGTAGCTATAGCAGAGCAGCTTAGGCTCAACTAGGAGACATGCAAAGCTCCTACTATACCACTGGTGTCATATGCACAATATCATAAGAAAACACAATACACAGATATACTAAAAGTAAAGGTACTTTATTTTTATGACAATATGCCAAAAGTATCTAAGTGAGTACCCTCAGTATGAGGTTGCCAAATATACACAAGATTTATGTACACAATACCAAAAATATGCAGTAATAGCAAAAGGAAGTAACGCAAGCAGTGTAAAGTTACAATAGATTGCAATAGGAGCACATAGGTATAGGGGCAACACAAACCATATACTCCAAAAGTGGAATGCGAACCACGAATGGACCCCCAACCTATGTGAGCTTGTAGAGGGTCGCTGGGACTGTAAGAAAACAGTGAGGGTTAGAAAAATAGCCCACCCCAAGACCCTGTAAGGTAGGTGTAAAGTGCACCTACAACCCCCAGAGAGCACAGAAGTCGTGATAGGGGGATTCTGCAAGGAAGACCAACACCAGCAATGCAACAACAGTGGATTTCCGGACCTGAATACCTGTAAAACAAGGGGACCAAGTCCAATAGTCGCAACAGTGTCGAGAGTGGGCAGATGCCCAGGAAATGCCAGCTGAGGGTGCAAAGGAGCTGCCACCGGATGGAAGAAGCTTGGTGTTTTGCAAGAACGAAGAGGACTAGGAACTTCCCCTTTGGAGGATGGATGTCCCACGTCATGAAGAAGCTTGCAGAGGTATTCCTACGCAGAAATACCACAAACAAGCCTTGCTAGCTGCAAGGGTCGCGGTTAGGGTTGTTGGATGCTGCTGTGGCCCAGGAGGGACCAGGATATTGCCACTTGGATGAGGAGACAGAGGGGGTGCCCAGCAAGTCAAGGAGCCATCACAGAAGCAGGCAGCACCCGCAGGAGTACCGGAACAGGCACTTGGAAGAGGAGTGAACCAGAGTCCACTCAAAGTCAGAAAAGGGAGTCTCACGACGCCGGAGGACAACTCAGAAGGTT
The DNA here is from genome assembly GCF_031143425.1 of Pleurodeles waltl. Taxonomy (NCBI): domain Eukaryota; kingdom Metazoa; phylum Chordata; class Amphibia; order Caudata; family Salamandridae; genus Pleurodeles; species Pleurodeles waltl. The sequence continues at coordinate 1,175,361,478 of NC_090439.1, forward strand.
GTGCACTGCAGGTTAGAGTGTTGGGGACCCAGGCTTGGTTGTGCACAAAGGAAATCCTGGAAGAGTGCACAGGAGCCGGAGCAGCTGCAAATCATGTGGTACCCAGCAATGCAGTCTAGCGTGGGGAGGCAAGGACTTACCTCCACCAAACTTAGACTGAAGAGTCACTGGACTGTGGGAGTCACTTGGACAGAGTTGCTGAGTTCCAGGGACCACGCTCGTTGTGCTGAGAGGGGACCCAGAGGACCGGTGATGCAGTCTTTTGTTGCCTGCGGTTGCAGGGGGAAGATTCCGTCGACCCACGGGAAATTTCTTCAGAGCTCCTGGGGCAAGAAGGAGGCAGGCTACCCCCAGAGCATGCACCACCAGGAAACAGGCGAGAAAGCCGGCAGGATGAAGCGATACAAGGTTGCAGTAGTCTTCTTTGCTACTTTGTTGCGGTTTTGCAGGCGTCCTGAGCAGTCAGCAGTCAATCCTTTGGCAGAAGGTGAAGAGGGAGATGCAGAGGAACTTGGTGAGCTCTTGCATTCGTTATCTGAAGAATTCCCCAAAGCAGAGACCCTAAATAGCCAGAAAAGGAGGTTTGGCTACCTAGGAAGGAGGATAGGCTAGTAAGAAAGGTAAGAGCCTATCAAAAGGAGTCTCTGACGTCACCTGCTGGCACTGGCCATTCAGAGCAGTCCAGTGTGCCAGCAACACCTCTGTTTCCAAGATGGCAGAGGTCTGGGGCACACTGGAGGAGCTCTGGGCACCTCCCCTGGGAGGTGCAGGTCAGGGGAGTGGTCACTCCCCTTTCCTTTGTCCAGTTTCGCGCCAGAGCAGGGCTGGGGGATCCCTGAACCGGTGTAGACTGGCTTATGCAGAGATGGGCAGCATCTGTGCCCATCAAAGCATTTCCAGAGGCTGGGGGAGGCTACTCCTCCCCAGCCTTCACACCTATTTCCAAACAGAGAGGGTGTCACACCCTCTCTCAGAGGAAATCCTTTGTTCTGCCTTCCTGGGCCAGGGCTGCCTGGACCCCAGGGGGGCAGAAACCTGTCTGAGGAGTTGGCAGCAGCAGCAGCTGCAGTGCAAGCCCTGAAAAGGCAGTTTGGCAGTACCCGGGTTCCGTGCTAGAGACCCGGGGGATCATGGAATTGTCTCCCCAATGCCAGAATGGCATTGGGGTGACAATTCCATGTTCTTAGACATGTTACATGGCCATGTTCGGAGTTACCATTGTGACGCTATACATAGTTAGTGACCTATGTATAGTGCATGCGAGAAATGGTGTCCCCGCACTCACAAAGTCCGGGGAATTTGCCCTGAACAATGTGGGGGCACCTTGGCTAGTGCCAGGGTGCCCACACACTAAGTAACTTTGCACCCAACCTTCACCAGGTGAAGGTTAGACATATAGGTGACTTATAAGTTACTTAAGTGTAGTGGTAAATGGCTGTGAAATAACGTGGACGTTATTTCACTCAGGCTGCACTGGCAGGCCTGTGTAAGAATTGTCAGATCTCCCTATGGGTGGCAAAAGAATTCTCCTGGAACCCCAATACCCTGGGTACCTCAGTACCATATACTAGGGAATTATGTGGGTGTACCAGTATGCCAATATGAATTGGTGAAATTGGCAACTAGCCTGTTAGTGACAATTTGGAAAGCAGAGAGAGCATAACCACTGAGGTTCTGGTTAGCAGTGCCTCAGTGAAACAGTTAGGCATCACACAGGGAACACATACATATAGGCCACAAACTTATGAGCACTGGGATCCTGGCTAGCAGGGTCCCAGTGACACATAACAAACATACTGACAACATAGGGTTTTCACTATGAGCACTGGGCCCTGGCTAGCAGGATCCCAGGGAGACAGTGAAAACACCCTGACATATACTCACAAACAGGCCAAAAGTGGGGGTAACAAGGCTAGAAAGAGGCTACTTTCTCACACCGGGCCCAGGAAGGACCAGGATGTCGCCACTTGGGATAGGAGGTAGAGGGGGCCCTCAGCAATGTAGAGAGTCCATGCACAAGAAGGAAGCACCCGCAGAAGTCATTGACCATGGGTGCAAGAAGTCTGAACACAACGGACGTCTCAACACTGCAAAAGGAGGTCCTTTGACACCGGAGATCAACTCAGAGAGCTCAGCATCACACAACAGAGTGCTGGGGACCTAGGCTCAGCTGTGCATGCAGAATTTCTTGGAAATGTGCACAGAAATCCTTGTAGCTGCAGAACACATGGTGCAAAGGATTACGGTCTGGGGAGGTGAGACATGGACTTACCTCTTCCAAATTCGGACAGTTGGACCACTGGACAATCTGGGTCACTTGGGTCCACCACCTGTGTTCTTGGGGCCACGCTCGTCAGGATGAGAGGGGACCCAGAGTACCGGTGAAGCTGAAATTTGGTGCCTGCTGGAGCAGGGGGAAGATTCCGTCGACCCACTGGAGATTTCTTCATGGCTTCCAGTGCAGGGTGAAGGCAGGCAGCTCCCCGAGCATGCACCACCAGGAGCCAGTCAAGGAAGCTGGCAGGATTAGGTGCTACAATGTCGCTGATAGTCTTCTGCCTACTTTGTTGCACTTTTGCAGGTGTTCTGAAGCAGTCAGCGGTTGATCCTAAGCAGAAGTCGAAGAGAGAAGTGCAGAGTAACTCTGATGAATTCTTACAAGTCGTAGTCTGAGGAAAAGCCCACTGGAGAGACCCTAAATAGCCCTCAGAGGAGAATTGGCCACCTAGTCAGGTAAGTACCTATCAGGAGGGGTCTCTGACGTCACCTGCTGGCACTGGCCACTCAGAGGCCTCCAGAGTGCCCCCACACCTCTGAAAGTAAGATGGCAGAGGTCTGAGACACACTGGAGGAGTTCTGGGCTCCACCCCTGGGATGGTGATGGACAGGGGAGTGGTCACTACCCTTTCTTTTGTCCAGTTTTGAGCCAGAGCAGGGACTGGGGGTTCCATAAATCGGTGTAGACTAGTTTGTGCAAGGAGGGCACCATCTGTGCCCTTCAAAGCATTTCCAGAGGCTGGGAGAGGCTACCCCTCCCCAGCCTTTAACACATATTAACAAAGGGAGAGGGTGTAACACACTCTCTTAGAGGAAATCCTTTGTTCTGCCTCCCTGGGACTGGGCTGCCCAGAACACAGGAGGGCAGAAGCCTGTCTGTGGGTCGGTAGCAGCAGTAGCTACCATTGTGAAGCTACATATGGGTATTGACCTATATGTAGTGCACACGTGTCATGGTGTCCCCGCACTCACAAAGTCTGGGGAATTTGCCCTGAACTATGTGGAGGCACCTTTGCTAGTGCAAGGGTGCCCTCACACTTCGTAACGATCCATCAAACCTTCAGCAAGTGAAAGTTAGACATATAAGTGAATTATAAGTTACTTAAGTGCAGTGAAAAATGGCTGTGAAATAACGTGTGCGTTATTTCACTCGGGCTGCAGTGGCAGTCCTGTGTAAGATTTGTCTGAGCTCCCTATGGGTGGCAAAAGAAATGCTGCAGCCCCTAGGGATCTCCTGGAACCCCAATACCCTGGGTACCTAGGTACCATATAATAGGGAATTATAAGGGTGTTCCAGTGTGCAAATTAGAATTGGTAAAAATGGTCACTAGCCTATAGTGACAATTTTAAAGGCAGAGAGAGCATAAGCACTAAGGTTCTGGTTAGCAGAGCCTCAGTGACACAGTTAGGCACTACACAGGTATACACATTCAGGCCACAAACTATGAGCACTGGAGTCCTGGCTAGCAGGATCCCATTGAGACAGGCAAAAACACACTGACATACATGTAAAAATGGGGGTAACATGCCAGGCAAGATGGTAATTTCCTACACTTGCATAAAATTGTTCCCCCATACCAGGTGGGGGATGACATTTACAAGTAGTTCGCTGCACTTGAGAGGGCCTTCAAATTTTAGGGGGGTCCATCAAAGGAAGTGAGCTGCTATTCTGCGTTTGTCCTTTTCTGACAAGGGGCATGATAGACTTCTCAGTGTCAGAGAAGAAGACTCAGACAACTACAGTGGTCTTAAGACTGCACTCTTAGATAAGTTTGGTCTGACCACTGAACAATATAGAATAAAGTTCAGGGAGACCAGAAAAGAGTCCTCACAAGATTGGGTTGACTTTGTGGATGTAGGAGAGTGCCATCTTCCTTGGCATGGTACCCCCAATGTCTGGCTGATTGTCAGTGTGTTTGACTGTGTCACTGGGATCCTACTAGTCAGAACCCCAGTGCTTATAGCAATGCACCCTAGGAAGATGCCGCGGGTTCCGTCATGATGCAGAAGATGTCCCACGACGTGAAGATGGATACAGATGTGATTTCGTTTTGGAAGTCGCCAACAGGCCCTGGTTATAACAAAAGTGTGTTGAGTGTCAAAATGGCACTGGCTGGACCCAGGAGGGACCTGGGGGCCTCAACTCTGTGTGAGGATAAAGGAGGTGCAAAATGCAGTTGATGCAGCACAACAAAGGAAGGTCCCACACCGCCGGAGAACAACTCAGAAAGTTGAGCGTCGCAGGATGGAGTGCTGGGGACCTGGGCCAGGGCGTGCATGAAGGAATTTTGCAAACAGTGCACAGAGGCCTCAGGAGGTGAAGAAGACGCAGTACACATGGGCACCGTTGCTCTCAGGGAAAGCAAGGTTGCACCTCCTCCAAATTGCATCAGCGGGACCTCAGGACAGTCTATGCCGATGGGGTCCACCCTCTGTGTCCATAGGAGCACACTCATCGCTGTGAGAGGAGTCCAAGGTTGCCGGTCGTCGTCTTGGAAGGTGCCTGTGTAAGCAGGGTAGTGACTCCGTCACCCTAAGGGAGATTTCTTCAGTCCTTCTGGTGCAGGATGAAGACAGGGAGTACTATGAGTGTGCACACTGTGGACACTGTTGCAGTTGCTGGCTGAAGCTGAAGTTGCAGAGGAAAAGTATCCCTTGTTGCTGTTACTGGGGTTCCTGGACAAGCTGCGGTTGATCCTAGGTCAGAGGATGAAGTAGTACTTGCAGAGGATTCCTTAAGGAAACTTGCAAGCAGAATCTGAAGAGAACCCACAGGAGAGACTCTAAATAGCCCTGAGAGGGGGATTGGCTACCTTATCATGTAAGGACATATCTGGAGGGGTCTCTGATGTCACCTGCTGGCACTGGCCACTCAGAGCCCTCCAGAGTGCCCCCACACCTTGCAAAGCAAGATGGCTGAAGTCTGGGACACACTGGAGGAGCTCTGGGCACCACCCCTGGGGTGGTGATGGGCAGGGGAGTGGCCACTCCCCTTTCCTTTGTCCAGTTTCACGCCAGAGAAGGAGCTGGGGATCCCTGAACTGATGTAGACTGGTTTATCAAGGAGGACACCATCTGTGCCCTTCAAAGCATTTCCAGAGGCTGGGGGAGGCTACTCCTCTCAGGCCCTTAACACCTATTTCCAAAGAGAGAGGGTGTAACACCCTCTCTCAGAGGAAATCCTTTGTTCTGCCTTCCTGGGACTGGGCTGCCCAGAACCCAGGATGGCAGAAGCCTGTCTGTGGGTTGGCAGCAGCAGTAGCTACAGTGAAAACCCCAGAGAGCTAGTTTGGCAGTACCCGGGTCCATGCTGGAGCCCCGGGGATGCATGGGCTTGGCACCCCGATACCACATTTGGCATGGGGGGACAATTCCATGATCTTAGACATGTTACATGGCCATATTCTGAGTTATCATTGTGAAGCTACATATAGATATTGACCTATATGTAGTGCACATGTGTAATGGTGTCCCCACAGTCACAAAGGCGGTCATTATGAACATGGCGGGAAAGACCGCCAACTGCTGTGTCGGCAGTGAACAGAATCCCGCCGTTTGCGGTGAATGGAAACCCCCCATATAATGAACGAAAAACCCAACCCCGCCAAAAATGCCCAGACCACCACTTCCAGCCATGAATCTGTCGGCACGAATCTCGGACCACCACGCCACCGCCCAGCACACCCACATCCCGCCCTCCAAATAATGATGCACAAATCACCTCGGCGGACAGTGGAGGCCAGACGACCATTGGCTGCTGCGACCGCTACGGGCGGCAAGTGGACTCAACAGCAAGAACTGCACACATTGGATAGGCGTATCACCCACACACCTGACACACATCCATAACCCTATAAAACAACCCCAGACACACCCCACAATCCCTTCCAACAAAAGCAGGACAAGAAGACGGAGAGCACCAGAGCCAGACAGCGAACGCCAGCATTCAGGTGACGCACAACCCCCCACAGAATAGCACCCTGACCTCGTTCCCAGTCCCGACACCATCCACCACACTCACCATGTCCCCCCCAAAAAATCCATGCTTCACCAAAAGGGAGTTAAGGACCATGGTGGACGAGATCCTGAAGGTGGAGCCACAAATCTTCGGGCCGAGGTGCAGCACACACCTATCGCCAGGAAATTGGAGCTGTGGCAGACCATTGTGAACAGGGTGAATGCAGTGGGACACCATCCACGCACTAGGGACGACATCCGGAAGAGATGGAACGACCTGTGGGGTGAGGAACCAGGAAAGATAGAATCCCCACCCGCGGTCTTCTTCCCAGCGGTGGAGGGACACCCTAGTCCTCAGGGTCCGTTTAGCAGAGAGTACACAAATCAAGCGGAGTCACCAACTGGAGGAATAAAGAGAAGTTTATTACATGGATTATAGCTCGAGCTAATACAGAGTCCCAGGACAGTCAAGTGACTATCCTACGGAGGCTGCCCCTTCACTCTGGGGCACCCAACCTTATATACACACAAAATTGCTTAGTCAGAGGACAACTCAACCCCTAGCGTAGTCAAGGTCCTCTGCGGCCTTCAGAATATTTCAGGGATACACGTGTGGTGGGAGAAAGTACAGATGCAGCTGGCAGGAGGTGGCAACGACCTGTACGAACCTGTTCTGGCAGTTACTGATTAAGCACAAAAATTCTCGGAACTACGGTTAGAACAAGTAAATTACAGCGATAAGCCAAGGCTGCGAGCACAAGGTCAATCATCAAAGTTCAGGAGGTTTGTCGAGCACATGACAACATAAGAAAGATAAACAGATGCCTAGCAGCTATGGTGTATGAATAAGTTTATGTACATTTTCTCAATCCCTCCTTTTGCCATTGTGAGGCAAGTTTGAACGTCATTCAGTGTCTATGTTAATGGACATAAGGTCTTTTATCTCCCGCTCAAGGGACAGCATAGCCGTGTGTTGAGGAGGTCGAACAGGCCAGGGGGCAAGGGATGCCATACAGCAACTGCACAGAGCAGGTAGGCACTGTACACAAAGACAACAGGTGAGGAATACAGCAGCGAGCACAAAAAGGAATATTAGTATCTTCCAGCCCCATTGGGAAATCAAGCCCCAAAACCAGTCAGTCGAGGACCATGTTCTTTCGTCTTGGTGTATTGTGGAAGCTATCGTATGCAACCTTTTAATAGCTTTATACACTGAAGGGGCATTGTCTGGAATATAAACGCAGCAGCTCGATCCGATCAAAGTACAAACTCCACCACGGTCCGCCAAGATGATGTCAAGAACCATTCTGGTAACAGAGTAACAAGGCGGTCAGCAGCAAGCTCTGCAGTGATGTTACTCAGAGCTCCTGCTGTTTCATTTATTGTTGTTTCCACGACTCGTGTGAGATGTCTGATATCCCTACTGTTCATCATAGGGCCCCAAAATGGAAGGACTTCTTTAAAGTAGTCCAATGCTTCTTGTGCTGAGGTATCTTCTGCAGATATTACCCCTCTTCGAGTCCTGTGGTGTTGAAGGCCAGCTGTGTAAGTTGGTGGTAGTAACCAAGCAATGTAACACGTGCCGGTCCAGGTGGGTACCAAGGATGCTTGGTAGGCATTATTACCACAAACAAAATACGAGTTTTGTGATGGTATCATGGTAGGCCAATTAGTTCCATTCAATATTACTGTAGCATTATAGTTACTGGCACCTACACTTCTATTACCACTTTTCTGAAAACAAAGTGGAGCTTTGACCTGTGTTACAAAAAATCTTCGGCCAATCCGGGGTGTGGTATTAAAGGATAAAAAATATATGTCAGTAGACCTATTTCGTCGGTCAACATATTCTGACTTTTCTTCCTTTGTTCCATAAACTCTCGTTCCAGTGGGCCAGCATAACCGGTATAGGTGGGTGACCAATAGTCCGGAATTATTAGCATCCATTGAGGTAGCCCAAATGGCTGATAGTTCATACCAGGCGCTGCAGGAGCCATCGAAAGAAAAAGGGAATGAAATATATTGCAACCTTCTTTGCACGGAACTCGGGAGCAAGCCACATATCCAACAATTTGTTCTATTTACAGCCAGCTGATGTTGATTTAACATAGATATGAAGGTATTGTTTTCATATTCCTTACGTCGTCCTTCCTCATGGGGTGGTAAGGAAACATGGCTGTGTTCTGAAGGCGGTGGCGTAGTTGGTAAGACCGCTGAATCAGAATCATGTATTACCCACCCAATGCAGGACAGAAGTACCAAAAATAGTATTGTTATGGTGAGACAAGCGATATGTGGGCCTAATAGTCTTTTTAAATTACTTATTTTCTTCTTTTTCTTCTTGTCTTCTTGTATAACACCCATTTCTCCTTATTGCTTGTCCCACTAGCAGTTCAGTCCGACCTAAGTGCTGCCCGTGACTGGTGGTTGCTTTACTGTGGGGTGATCCCAGTAGTCCTATTGACACACTCTGGTCCGCCCCTACAGACAAAATCACGGCCCTGCAGCTATCGTCAGACTTAGTACAGGGGACAAGCAATCAGTTCATTGTTCATTTTCTTATTTTCGTGGGCGGAAATCGTATCTTGTGGACTGTGGTATAGTATGGTCAGGAAACAATTGTTCAGTGTGACCAAAATCTGAAGGAACCGCCTGCAGCACACTGTCGTTCTGTTTTTTATCACTCCGCGTAGTGTTGCTGAAATGGTCCTCAGTCGTCGGGTGGTCACCACTTTTTATTTCATCAGAGGGTACGAGTAGGGGTACTTTCTTACAGTGGGATGCATGTATCCAATTCTTAGCTCCCTCGACTTTAATTGCTGTTCGAGTAGCAAGAAGGACCTGTCGCGGACCTTTCCATCGAGGTTCGAGACTCTTTTTCTGCTGGAAATTCTTTGTGAGAACCCAGTCGCCAGGTAGTATCTTGTGACCTGGATCAGTGGATACAGATGGGAGTGCTTCACGCACCTGTTGGTGAATAGAACGCAAAGAATTAGTGAGTTCATTTAAATAGTCCTTCAAAACAGGATGTTCCAGTTCTGAGTACTTGTGAGGTCGAGGGACCCCCCCCCCCAGACATTTGCTGGCCTTCCCATCACTATCTCATGGGGTGACAACCCTGATCTAGAGTGAGGCGTCATCCTGACAGACATTAAAGCCAGGGGCAACGCGTCCGGCCACCATATACCGTGTTCTGCGCATATCTTTGACATCTTCAATTTAAGTGTGCCATTATATTTTTCAACTAGTCCTGCTGACTGAGGGTGGTTAGCTGCATGAAACTTCTGGCAGAGGCCCAACCCTTCACACACCCTTTTCATCACCTGCCCTACAAAATGACTCCCATTATCTGACCAGACACACCTTGGGACCCCAAACCGTGGGAAGAACTCCTTCAGAAGTACCTTTGCGGTGGTAAGGGCAGTATTATCTTTAGTAGGGTAAGCTTCTACCCACTTACTAAACATGCAGACCACAACTAGGACATATTTCAAGTTGTTACACCTTTCCATCTCAATATAATCCATTTGTAGTACTTCAAAGGGATACGTTGGTGGTGAAAAATGCCCAGCGGGGACTGAGGCACCCTTCCCTGTGTTATGTTGTAAACAAATCATGCAGGATTGAACCAGTTGGTCAGCTACTCTCCTGATATTTTTATTAGACCAAACCGGATCAAGCAAATCACAGATGCTTTTTGCACTAACGTGTGCAGGACCATGGGCCATAGTCACTACTGGCAGAACGAATGCATCTTGTATCATCCATCTTTCCCTCTGTGACAGATCTGTCCAGCACAGCGTATTTTCATCTAACTTGGCCTTCCCTTCTTCCCATTCCTTTTTCTCCTGTTCAGTTGCCTCATCCTGTATCTTCCTGACACTCTCTACCGTGTTCCCAAATATTTCATGGGGACGAACCTTCTCTGTACTATCTACCACATACATGTGTCCTGTCTTTGCATACGCTGTATCTTTTGCTGTCTGATCGGCTAGGGTGTTGCCCCGTCCAGTTTCATCTGTCACCTTTTTGTGTGCACTACACTTCATGATAGCCATTGTTTTGGGCAATGCCAGGGCAGAAAGTAAGTTAGTTATAAGGGTCCCATGTTGAATACGTGTCCCATGTGAGATGAGGAATCCTCGTTCTGCCCACAAGCGACCAAAATTGTGTGCTACGCCAAATGCATACTGACTGTCCGTGTAAACATTCACATTAAGTCCTTTACTTAACTCACAGGCTCGTGTTAGAGCTATTAATTCTGCGGCCTGAGCAGAGTTATGTGGTATTCTAGCTGTTTCAACTACAGTGGTAGCTGTTGTAACTGCATAGGCTGCAGAGGTAGTGCCATTGGGTAGCTTGATGCATGAGCCATCTACGTATAATATACCATCAGGGTCTTTCAGTGGAGTGTCCTGTAAGTCCACTCTCCCTTTTTGTTTCATCCTCCGTCCGGAGAATGCAGTAATGTATGTCATCATAAGAATCTTCCGTTTTTTCAGTAATTGGCAATAAAGTGGCAGGATTGAGCGTGTTGCACCTTTTTAATGTTATATGACTAGCTAAAAGTGTCAGTTCATAAGTAGTTAATCGTGCATTAGTAAGATGCTGTGTTTTTGTTTTGTTTAATAGTGCGTCAACAGTGTGTGGGACCAACAGGGTGAGGGGTGAATCCATGACTATCCCGGCCGACTGGCGCACTGCGACAGCTGCAGCGGCTACTACCCGTAGACAACTCGAGAGTGCACAGGCCACTGGATCCAGTAGGGCCGAAAAATAAGCACAGGGGCGTTGTTTGCCGCCATGCTCTTGGGTTAACACTGATAGTGAACATCCATTTCTCTCGCTCACATATAACTGAAAATCTTTACGATAATCAGGCGTACCCAGTACAGGTGCTGTGCAGAGTGTATTTTTCAATTCATCAAAACCAAACTGAAAATCGTCATTCCATTCAATTGTTTCAGGACAATCTTTGTGGGTGAGATGCAAAAACGGTTTTATCAAAAGGGAATAATTAGGAATCCATTGATGACAGAAGGAGGTAATACCTATAAAGGTCCTAACCTCTCTCTGTGTCCTTTGAACCAGTATGTCTCGTATCGCTTGTATTCTCTCAGCCGTCAACGTACGTCCCTCCTTAGACAGGAGGTGTCCTAGGTATATAACCTCCTGTCTACAATATTGCAATTTGGAGAGGGAGACCTTATGGTGATGGTGTGCAAGATGTTTCAATAAGGCTACAGTATCTGTTTTACAATTTTGTTCTGAATTGGATGCTATTAAAAGGTCATCCACATATTGAACCAGCGTCGAGGAGCAAGGAAAAACCAGGGTATCTAATTGACCCTTGAGGGCCTGGCTAAAAATGCTAGGCGATTCAGTATAGCCTTGTGGAGCGTGACAGAACCGGAAACTGCGACCACCCAGTGAAAACCCAAAGATGTGCTATCTGGATGAATGGGAATGCTAAAAAATGCATTTTTAAGATCGATAACAGAGAACCAAGTAGCGGAGGTAGGTATCATTGTTAATAATGTCGTAATGTCAGGAACAACAGGGAACTGGGATATTACAATCTTATTGACCGCCCGTAAATCAATAACAAATCGGAGTTCTGGAGACGCGGTGCCATCAGATAATTTTTTATGAACAGGAAGGACAGGACTGTTACAATCATTCCCACGCGTTTCTTCAATGACACCCAAATCAATCAACTGGGTCACAATATTTTTGAGTTATTGTTCAATGTGTTGGGATAATTTGTATTGGGGAAGATGAGGTAATTTGGCATTGGCTTTCAAGCTTATGACATACAGTGGTATGTCCAGACATCCAACATCGTCCTTATGTGTGGCCCATAAAATGTCTGGCAAATCTTGAAGTTCGGGTGGAAGTGGTTTTGACAAAAATTGTGACTGGGAAATATTTGGACCTAAAGTGACATGAACTCCATCCGGAGAGCAATAAATGGTGGCGTACAATTTCTTTAAGAGGTCCAAACCCAATAAATTCTCACTACAGGCCGAAGTAAGAATGAGAGGGGAGCTAATGGTGTAAGGACCTATAGCAACATGCAGCGGCTGGGAGACGGGGTTAGCCACCGGAACACCAGAAAAACCCATAGAGACATTAATATTGCCAGACAAAGGGACCCCTTGGTGTAGGAGGATGGACTGGCTTGTAGTGGGTACCAAGAGGGACCTACACCTTGCACCAGGCACAGGTATCCCTTATTAGTGTAGAGGGGTGTCTAGCAGCTTAGGCTGATAAAAAATGGTAGCTTAGCAGAGCAGCTTAGGCTGAACTAGGAGACGAGTGAAGCTCCTACAGTACCACTAGTGTCACTTGCACAATATCATAAGAAAACACAATACACAGATATACTAAAAATAAAGGTACTTTATTTTTATGACAATATGCCAAAGTATCTCAGTGAGTACCCTCAGTATGAGGATAGCAAATATACACAAGATATATGTACACAATACCAAAATATGCAGTAATAGCAATAGAAAACAGTGCAAACAATGTATAGTCACAATAGAATGCAATGGGGGCACATAGGAATAGGGGCAACACAAACCATATACTCTAGAAGTGGAATGCGAACCACGAATGGACCCCAAACCTATGTGACCTCGTAGAGGGTCACTGGGACTGTAAGGAAACAGTGAGGGTTAGAAAAATAGCCCACCCCAAGACCCTGAAAAGTGGGTGCAAAGTGCACCTAAGTTCCCCAAAGAGCACAGAAGTCGTGATAGGGGAATTCTGCAGGAAAGACCAACACCAGCAATGCAACAACGATGGATTTCCAGACGAGAGTACCTGTTGAACAAGGGGACCAAGTCCAAAAGTCACGATCAAGTCGGGAGTGGGCCGATGCCCAGGAAATGCCAGCTGTGGGTGCAAAGAAGCTGCCACCAGATGGTAGAAGCTGAGGATTCTGCAAGAACGACAAGGCCTAGAAACTTCCCCTTTGGAGGATGGATGTCCCACGTCGTGAAGAGTCGTGCAGAAGTGTTTTCCCGCAGAAAGACCGCAAACAAGCCTTGCTAGCTGCAAGGGTCACGGTTAGGGTTTTTGGATGCTGCTGTGGCCCAGGAGGGACCAGGATGTCGCCAATTGCGTGAGGAGAAAGAGGGGGCGTCCAGCAAGACAAAGAGCCCACTCACAAGCAAGCAGCACCCGCAGAAGTGCCAGAACAGGCACTACAAAGTGGAGTGAACCGGAGCTCATCCGAAGTTTCACAAGAGGGTCCCACGACGCCAGAGGACAACTCAGGAGGTTGTGCAATGCAGGTTAGTGTGCCGGGGACCCAGGCTGGGCTGGGCACAAAGGAAATCCTCGAAGAGTGCACAGGAGCCGGAGTATCTGCAAAACACGCGGTTCCCAGCAATGCAGTCTAGCGTGGGGAGGCAAGGACTTACCTCCACCAAACTTGGACTGAAGAGTCACTGGACTGTGGGAGTCACTTGGACAGAGTTGCTGAGTTCAAGGGACCTCGCTCGTTCTGCTGAGAGGAGACCCAGAGGACCGGTGATGCAGTTCTTTGGTGCCTGCGGTTGCAGGGGGAAGATTCCGTCAACCCTCGGGAGATTTCTTCGGAGCTTGTAGTGCAGAGAGGAGACAGTCTACCCCCACAGCATGCACCACCAGGGAAACAGTCGAGAAGGCGGCAGGATCAGCGTTACAAGGTTGCAGTACTCGTCTTTGCTACTTTGTTGCAGTTTTGCAGGCTTCCAGCGCGGTCAGCAGTCGATTCCTTGGCAGAAGGTGAAGAGAGAGATGCAGAGGAACTCTGATGAGCTCTTGCATTCGTTATCTAAGGAATTCCCCAAAGCAGAGAAGCAAATAGCCAGAAAAGAGGGTTTGGCTACCTAGGAGAGGGGACAGGCTAGCAACACCTGAAGGAGCCTATCAGAAGGAGTCTCTGACGTCACCTGCTGGCACGGGCCACTCAGAGCAGTCCAGTGTGCCAGCAGCACCTCTGTTTCCAGGATGGCAGAGGTCTGGAGCACACTGGAGGAGCTCTGGGCACCTCCCAGGGGAGGTGCAGGTCAGGGGAGTGGTCACTCCCCTTTCCTTTGTCCAGTTTCGCACCAGAGCAGGGCTGAGGGATCCCTGAACCGGTGCAGACTGGCTTATGCAGAGATGGGCACCATCTGTGCCCATCAAAGCATTTCCAGAGGCTGGGGGAGGCTACTCTTCCCCAGCCCTGACACCTTTTTCCAAAGGGAGAGGGTGTAACACCCTCTCTCTGAGGAAGTCCTTTGTTCTGCCTTCCTGGGCCATGCCTGGCTGGACCCCAGGAGGGCAGAAACCTGTCTGAGGGGTTGGCAGCAGCAGCAGTTGCAGTGAAACCCTGGGAAAGGAAGTTTGGCAGTACCCGGGTCGGAGCTAGAGACTCGGGGGATCATGGAATTGTCTCCCCAATGCCAGAATGGCATTGGGGTGACAATTCCATGATCCTAGACATGTTACATGGCCATGTTCGGAGTTACCATTGTGACGCTATACATATGTCGTGACATATGTATAGTGCACGCGTGTAATGGTGTCCCCGCACTTACAAAGTCCGGGGAATTTGCCCTGAACAATGTGGGGGCACCTTGGCTAGTGCCAGGGTGCCCACACACTAAGTAACTTAGCACCCAACCTTTACCAGGTAAAGGTTAGACATATAGGTGACTTATAAGTTACTTAAGTGCAGTGGTAAATGGCTGTGAAATAACATGGACGTTATTTCACTCAGGCTGCACTGGCAGGCCTGTGTAAGAATTGTCAGATCTCCCTATGGGTGGCACAAGAAATGCTGCAGCCCATAGTGATCTCCTGGAACCCCAATACCCTGGGTACCTCAGTACCATATACTAGGGAATTATAAGGGTGTTCCAGTATGCCAATGTGAATTGGTGAAATTGGTCACTAGCCTGTTAGTGACAATTTGGAAAGAAAATGAGAGAGCATAACCACTGAGGTTCTGGATAGCAGAGCCTCAGTGAGACAGTTAGTCATAACACAGGTAACACAAACAGGGCACACTTACGAGCACTGGGGCCCTGGCTGGCAGGGTCCCAGTGACACATACAACTAAAACAACATATCTACAGTGAAATATGGGGGTAACATGCCAGGCAAGATGGTACTTTCCTACACTTGGACCTCTTCCTATGTAACTGAACTTTTGGTGGCCCCAGTATCTACCAAAAAATCATGTGGAGTACCGTCTAATTGTACCTCAACATGAGGGCCATTCTGGAAACAGGAATAGAAACTGGTCCCACCCCCCTCTGTCTAAGGCTGTCCTAGTCAAAGGAGGACCCCTGACCTTCATACGCATCATAGTCATCTTTAAAATATTGACGCTGGGATGAAGCATCAAAATAATTCGGACGGGGGTACTGTGGGACCGTAAAGGGGCCTGCTGGCGGGGTCTGTCTGCAGGACCAGACCTACCACGTGGTCTGTTGTCCTGTTGCGGTGGGGGCATGGGGCGGCCTGTGGATTTGTCATTTTTGGGGCAGTCATTCTTCCAGTGGCCCTCCTGCTTGCAATAGGCGCACTGATTGTAGGAGAGGGAAGAACGGGGAGGGCGTTCGGACTGCCTTCTGTCATTGGGCGGTCCTTGTGACCTTGATCTGGACTGCTGTTGACGGGGCTGAGGGTAGGCCTGCTGAAATAACACCTTAGTTTTCAACTCCTTCGTTTTTTTCTTGTTCTTTTCTTGTTCTTCTATATCCCTGTTCTCGTAATATTGGGCCATTGTCAGTATTCCAGTGGCAGTAGAGACTGGCCATGTACTTTCACACAATTTCAATTTTCCCTTTATGTCTGGTAATAAATTGTCCACGAATTTGTCAACAAAGAGTCTTATCCCCCCTTCAGTAGTCATGTCTTGGCCGCTGTAATCAGAAAAGACACCCTCAAACCTTGTATAAAAGTCCAAAACACCCTCGTCCTTTTTCTGTTTACAGGCGGCCAATTTATCCTGTGTGGTGCAAGTATGGTCTTCATTAAATCCAAAATACGCAGTGGGAGAGCCAATATAAGTGGGTCTGGTTTCGCTCCCACAACCCTGTCCCTTTCTGCTGCTTGCAATTGGTCCCACGTGCCCCCTAGTTCAGCATGGTTGTGCCTCCGTACTTTTGACCATACTTCCTGCGGGACTCTAACTACGTGTGGGTGTATTGTACTGGGAGAAAACTAGGCGCTCTGGGTAGCAAGCTGAATATCAATGAAGAATGTCGAATCTCGAAATGGTGCACTCTTGAAAGACCACACCCAAAAGGTCTTGATAGGTGCTAAAAGCACTATTGCAAATATAAAGTACAAGAGGCACTCATTATAACATGAAAAATAATAGTACTCATAAGTCAGTATACATAGGTAATGTTTTGTCATATATTTCTGAAAATTAATAGGATTATTTCCAACATAATCCCCAATTACAGTATCGCTGTCCAGATCCAAATATTAGAAATAATGATCTATTGTTCCAAGATTGCTATGATCCGAAGTCCAAGTCCAGATTTCTCTATTCAAAGTTCAATCATATTCTTCAAAAGATGATATAGCTTATTATTTAAATTTTAGCAGCCGCATCCAAATTGATAGCAAACACTTGTTTCGTCCGGGAGTTTCCCAATGACTTCATCAGGGCTAAACATATATGTAGATGCGTCCTGTATTATAAGTATTCCTTACAAGCGAATCCCAGAATAATTCCGTTAAGCAACTTATCTGCTGATATCAGTTATATCAATCCACCTTCCAATAAGTCAAAACGTGAAGCGCTAGTACGCGTGTGTATCGATTTTGATACTTCATCGATACACACGCGTACTCGCGCTTCACGTTTTATATATCATCCTTTGAAGAATATGATTGATCCTTGATTTGAGAAAATCTGGACTGGCTATCAATTTGGATGCGGCTGCTAAAGTTTAAGTAATAAGCTATATCATCTTTTGAAAAATATGATTGAACTTTGATTAGAGAAATCTGGACTTGGACTTTGGATCATAGCAATCTTGGAACAACAGATCAATTAATTCTACTATTTGGATCTGGACAGTGATACTGTAATTGGGGATTATGTTGGAAATAATCCTATTAATTTTCAGAAATATATGACAAAACATTACCTATGTATACTGACTTATGAGTACTATTATTTTTCATGTTATAATGAGTGCCTCTTGTACTTTATATTTACTTCCTGTGGGACTACTGCTGCCATTAACATGTCAATATCGGACAACGTCATAGTACAGGATTCAAGAATTTGTTGCAGTTCTTTATAATATCCTGCAGGATTCTTACGGGGGTCAGGTAAGGCGGCTTTTAGGGTATATGTTTCAGATCTTTTCCATGGGGTGTGTACCCACATTTGTTGAAAATGCCCTGCGGTAATAACTTGGCCAGCGTTATCCATCACCGGCTCTCGCCAAACCGGCGGAACCTCTCTCATGGGAAACATAGATGCCCTTATAGAAGGGCTACATGTCTAGAGGCGGTCCCTATATACGAGAAGAGTAACAACATAATCATGTAGACCAGAACCAAACGGCAGTCCAGTAGAGGCACGTTTTCGTAGGTCCACCAGTCCTGCGGGAGCTGAGGAACCATCATCCTCATATTCTTGTATTATAATGTTGCACATAAGGGTAGCTGCATGTAACTGAACTTAACTATCCCATTGTTTCATAGTGTGGACAATGTCCCTGACCCCATAGTCATTCCAATTAGTCATCCACCTCCGTGTCATTTCTTCAATGATATCTTCCTCTTGTGAATTAGAGAACAAGTGTCCACGGAGGGTGCGCTTTCGCGGGGTCATGGGACGGGGGTAGGTGTGGTGTCTAAACAGGAGTCAGGGGTGGGCCAAACATGGGCCAGTCGGGCGGGCTATATCCTCTATAGGTCTGATGACAGGAGGGGTGGTGGTGGGTGGCGGAGCACTCGCCTGAGATCCAACCGGGGGTGGCACGATAGGGTCACCTGGTGCAGGTTGAGGATGTAGTGTAGGATATATTGGTGGAGTATATAATGGGGGTTTATCTAACATATCGTTTAAAAAGGGGTCTTCCTCTTGTGGCTTATCCACTACTGTCCTGGAAGGATAACACTTATCAGTTTGTAAGTGAAGCCTTAGGTCATGTTCTAAAATTTTCTGTTGATGTTCAGCTACGTCAGAGTCAAATACCTTTTCAGTCACCGTCCTGGTCTTATGTTTCTGTAATTCTTTCTCTGCCTTCCTACGTCTTTGGTCTGCTTCTTTCTGCCATGTCCGTAGTGAATCAAACATCCCTGGTCTACTTTTTGTCACAAACAAACGTTCCTGTAAATAGTCTAATCTATCTTTATCAAATGTCCTGTGAATAGGCCATTGTAAATCAGAACTACCTTTAGTTCTTTTTCTCCATATATCAGACCAGATAATCGGATCTATGCCATATTTAACATATATATCATGATTCAGAGTCCTGGCCGGAGGAGCGGGGCATGTTTCCTCCAGGCGGGAGTCCGTACTGCAAAGACAACAACACAATTTCCTAAAACAACTGAACGCTGGCATTCTTCCAGTATTTTTTAAAAAATTATTCTTACACCAGTGGTTTGAATACACCAAATGAGTGGCAAATATGCCCTTTGCTTCATATATAGTTAAATGACAACTGAGGTCAGTCTTACCACTGATGTCAATCTTTGCAGAGAGCGATAGAAACCGTACAATACTCACAGACCTATTTTTAGACAGGAATCTTTCAACTCCCGTCCTTACCTGACACTTCTGTTATAGTCCGACAGTTGGGGACTCCAGTAGTTCATGGAAAACAGAGACCCGAATTCAGACAGCGCCAGGAGAAGTCGAGCCGGCTGGAAGACACACAGTGGAGATCCGCAGGTCCACGACAGAGAACGAAGCTCAGAATCTGGTGTGGGGCGCCTCCCTTGGAAGTCCAATCGTGAGTCCTCCGTCACCTGGTCGGTCCCCTCGATGCCTGACTCGGGTCCCTGTTCGGGCGCCAACTGAGGAACCAGGAAAGATAGAATCCCCATCCGGGGTCTCTCTCCCAGCGGTGGAGGGACACCCTAGTCCTCAGGGTCCGTTTAGCAGAGAGTACACAAATCAAGCGGAGTCACCAACTGGAGGAATAAAGAGAAGTTTATTACATGGATTATAGCTTGAGCTAGTACAGAGTCCCAGGACAGTCAAGTGACTATCCTACGGAGGCTGCCCCTTCACTCTGGGGCACCCAACCTTATATACACACAAAACTGCTTAGTCAGAGGACAACTCCACCCCTAGCGTATTCAAGGTCCTCTGCGGCATTCAGAATATTTCAGGGATACACATGTGGTGGGAGAAAGTACAGATGCAGCTGGCAGGAGGTGGCAACGACCTGTACGAACCTGTTCTGGCAGTTACTGATTAAGCACAAAAATTCTCAGAACTACGGTTAGAACAAGTAAATTACAGCGATAAGCAGATTGCAGCCCAAGGCTGCAAGCACAAGGTCAATCATCAAAGTTCAGGAGGTTTGTCGAGCACATGGCAACATAATAAAGATAAACAGATGCCTAGCAGCTATGGTGTATGATTAAGTTTATGTACATTTTCTCAGGGGCAAGGTCCGTGGCATGGCATCCAGGCATCACATCGCAGTGCAGAAGACTGGTTGAGGACTGCCACCAACACCACCCGACTACACCGACTGGGAGGAAAAGGTATTGGCCATCCTGCACCAGAGGGACTCACTGGACTCACTGGAGGAATGGACTCGGGTAAGTCATCTACAATTACCCCATATACACCACAGCTGCAATGCATGCACCACCCCGCCCACACCCACCTGGACCCACACTCCACCCAGCCATTACCCACCACATCCACCTCCCTGCATGACCTCACACCCACTAACTGGGCCACATCACTCCCACTGTGCACAGCCACCCACCCCTGCACGTACCCACAATGGAACAATACCCCCACCACAATGCAACCCCACACTGGCGCTAAATGCAATGTCAACCTCAAAAAGTCACCCTGGAAGGCCAGTGAAAGTAACACCAGAACGAAATAGCCCAGTCCTGTACACCTCAAACCTACATGCATATGTAACAGACATGTCTATGTCCCCCAACAGGCACCACCACCCATGCAACCCTAACGGACGGGACAAGGAGTGCCACTGCTCTCCAGACCGACAGAGGCATCTCACAAGACACTGGTGAAGGATCCCTGGATACTTATGAGCAGGCGGGCCCCTCACACAGTCCTGGACTCTCACCATGCAGCAGCCCCACCCAAGAAACCACTGTCACCCCTACTATCCAGTCAAGACCAGCATCCCAGGGCAGGCGTACCCACACCACTGTACCCAGGGCACAGGCTGGTGGAAAACAGCTACAAAGACCACAGTCTCCCACTCCCAACATGCAGGAAGGCAAGGGCCCCAGTACACGTGCCACTGCCAGACCTATGCAGGGGACACAGGCACAAGGGGCTAGGGCAACTTCAAGGGTTCTCAGTGGGCCAGGGGGGAGGCCACAGGATTGATGCAGCAGCCCAGGGTGTTATTTCAGAGGTATTGGGGGCCTACCAACATACCCAAGACAGGTTGGCACAGATTGTGTCCACCCTGGAGCAAAGTCAGAGGATGCAGCAGGAACGACACCAACAGGCCATGGAGCAGTGGAAAGAGCAGAATGCCGCAATGGCCACCATAGAAGGAGCACTGCTGCAGTTGGTCAAAAAACAGTCTGACACCAACACCAGACAAGAGGCCCCTGCAACAGCCATGGACAACCAGCATCAGATGACCCAAGCAGCAGAAACATCCCAGGAAATACCCTCCCAGGTAACCCAAGGGCAAACCATGTCACCCCAAGAAGCTCCACAGCATACGCCCAAACGTACTCTTAGGCCAAGATATGGCACTGGAAACCCAGCTAAGAACAAGGCCCCCTCCAACAATTGACTCTGCTACAAATGCAAAGCAACCATGCCACCCATTCCCCAAAGAGTCTTATCCCCCCTTCAGTAGTCATGTCTTGGCCGCTGTAATCAGAAAAGACACCCTCAAACCTTGTATAAAAGTCCAAAACACCCTCGTCCTTTTTCTGTTTACAGGCGGCCAATTTATCCTGTGTGGTGCAAGTATGGTCTTCATTAAATCCAAAATACGCAGTGGGAGAGCCAATATAAGTGGGTCTGGTTTCGCTCCCACAACCCTGTCCCTTTCTGCTGCTTGCAATTGGTCCCACGTGCCCCCTAGTTCAGCATGGTTGTGCCTCCGTACTTTTGACTATACTTCCTGCGGGACTCTAACTACGTGTGGGTGTATTGTACTGGGAGAAAACTCGGCGCTCTGGGTAGCAAGGTGAATATCAATGAAGAATGTCGAATCTCGAAATGGTGCACTCTTGAAAGACCACACCCAAAAGGTCTTGATAGGTGCTAAAAGCACTATTGCAAATATAAAGTACAAGAGGCACTCATTATAACATGAAAAATAATAGTATTCATAAGTCAGTATACATAGGTAATGTTTTGTCATATATTTCTGAAAATTAATAGGATTATTTCCAACATAATCCCCAATTACAGTATCACTGTCCAGATCGAAATATTAGAAATAATGATCTGTTGTTCCAAGATTGCTATGATCCGAAGTCCAAGTCCAGATTTCTCTAATCAAAGTTCAATCATATTCTTCAAAAGATGATATAGCTTATTATTTAAATTTTAGCAGCCACATCCAAATTGATAGCCAACACATGTTTCGTCTGGGAGTTTCCCAATGACTTCATCAGGGCTAAACATATATGTAGATGCGTCCTGTATCATAAGTATTCCTTACAAGCGAATCCCAGAATAATTCCGTTAAGCAACTTATCTGCTGATATCAGTTATATCAATCCACCTTCCAATAAGTCAAAACGTGAAGCGCTAGTACGCGTGTGTATCGATTTTGATACTTCATCGATACACACGCGTACTCGCGCTTCACGTTTTATATATCATCCTTTGAAGAATATGATTGATCCTTGATTTGAGAAAATCTGGACTGGCTATCAATTTGGATGCGGCTGCTAAAGTTTAAGTAATAAGCTATATCATCTTTTGAAGAATATGATTGAACTTTGATTAGAGAAATCTGGACTTGGACTTTGGATCATAGCAATCTTGGAACAACAGATCAATTAATTCTACTATTTGGATCTGGACAGTGATACTGTAATTGGGGATTTATGTTGGAAATAATCCTATTAATTTTCAGAAATATATGACAAAACATTACCTATGTATACTGACTTATGAGTACTATTGTTTTTCATGTTATAATGAGTGCCTCTTGTACTTTATATTTACTTCCTGTGGGACTACTGCTGCCATTAACATGTCAATATCGGACAACGTCATAGTACAGGATTCAAGAATTTGTTGCAGTTCTTTATAATATCCTGCAGGATTCTTACGGGGGTCAGGTAAGGCGGCTTTTAGGGTATATGCTTCAGATCTTTTCCATGGGGTGTGTACCCACATTTGTTGAAAATGCCCTGCGGTAATAACTTGGCCAGCGTTATCCATCACCGGCTCTCGCCAAACCGGCGGAACCTCTCTCATGGGAAACATAGATGCCCTTATAGAAGGGCTACATGTCCAGAGGTGGTCCCTATATACGAGAAGAGTAACAACATAATCATGTAGACCAGAACCAAACGGCAGCCCAGTAGAGGCACGTTTTCGTAGGTCCACCAGTCCCGCGGGAGCTGAGGAACCATCATCCTCATATTCTTGTATTATAATGTTGCACATAAGGGTAGCTGCATGTAACTGAACTTAACTATCCCATTGTTTCATAGTGTGGACAATGTCCCTGACCCCATAGTCATTCAAATTAGTCATCCACCACCGTGTCATTTCTTCAATGATATCTTCCTCTTGTGAATTAGAGAACAAGTGTCCACGGAGGGTGCGCTTTCGCGGGGTCATGGGACGGGGGGTAGGTGTGGTGTCTAAACAGGAGTCAGGGGTGGGCCAAACATGGGCCAGTCGGGCGGGCTATATCCTCTATAGGTCTGGTGACAGGAGGGGTGGTGGTGGGTGGCGGAGCACTCGCCTGAGATCCAACCGGGGGTGACACGATAGGGTCACCTGGTGCAGGTTGAGGATGTAGTGTAGGATATATTGGTGGAGTATATAACGGGGGTTTATCTAACATATCGTTTAAAAACGGGGCCTTCCTCTTGTGGCTTATCCACTACTGTCCTGGAAGGGTAACACTTATCAGTTTGTAAGTGAAGCCTTAGGTCATGTTCTAAAATTTTCTGTTGATGTTCAGCTACGTCAGAGTCAAATACCTTTTCAGTCACCGTCCTGGTCTTATGTTTCTGTAATTCTTTCTCTGCCTTCCTACGTCTTTGGTCTGCTTCTTTCTGCCATGTCCGTAGTGAATCAAACATCCCTGGTCTACTTTTTGTCACAAACAAACGTTCCTGTAAATAGTCTAATTTATCTTTATCAAATGTCCTGTGAATAGGCCATTGTAAATCAGAACTACCTTTAGTTCTTTTTCTTCATATATCAGACCAGATAATCGGATCTATGCCATATTTAACATATATATCATGATTCGGAGTCCCGGCCGGAGGAGCGGGGCATGTTTCCTCCAGGCGGGAGTCCGTACTGCAAAGACAACAACACAATTTCCTAAAACAACTGAACGCTGGCATTCTTCCAGTATTTTTAAAAAAATGATTCTTACACCAGTGGTTTGAATACACCAAATGAGTGGCAAATATGCCCTTTGCTTCCTATATACTTAAATGACAACTGAGGTCAGTCTTACCACTGATGTCAATCTTTGCAAAGAGCGATAGAAACCGTACAATACTCATAGACCTATTTTTAGACAGGAATCTTTCAACTCCCGTCCTTACCTGACACTTCTGTTATAGTCCGACAGTTGGGGACTCCAGTAGTTCATGGAAAACAGAGACCCGAATTCAGACAGCGCCAGGAGAAGTCGAGCCGGCTGGAAGACACACAGTGGAGATCCGCAGGTCCACGACAGAGAACGAAGCTCAGAATCTGGTGTGGTGCGCCTCCCTTGGAAGTCCAATCGTGAGTCCTCCGTCACCTGGTCGGTCCCCTGGATGCCTGACTCGGGTCCCTGTTCGGGCACCAACTGAGGAACCAGGAAAGATAGAATCCCCACCCGGGGTCTCTCTCCCAGCGGTGGAGGGACACCCTAGTCCTCAGGGTCCGTTTAGCAGAGAGTACACAAATCAAGCGGAGTCACCAACTGGAGGAATAAAGAGAAGTTTATTACATGGATTATAGCTTGAGCTAATACAGAGTCCCAGGACAGTCAAGTGACTATCCTACGGAGGCTGCCCCTTCACTCTGGGGCACCCAACCTTATATACACACAAAACTGCTTAGTCAGAGGACAACTCCACCCCTAGCGTATTCAAGGTCCTCTGCAGCCTTCAGAATATTTCAGGGATACACATGTGGTGGGAGAAAGTACAGATGCAGGAGGTGGCAACGACCTGTACGAACCTGTTCTGGCAGTTACTGATTAAGCACAAAAATTCTCAGAACTACGGTTAGAACAAGTAAATTACAGCGATAAGCAGATTGCAGCCCAAGGCTGCACGCACAAGGTCAATCATCAAAGTTCAGGAGGTTTGTCGAGCACATGGCAACATAATAAAGATAAACAGATGCCTAGCAGCTATGGTGTACTATTAAGTTTATGTACATTTTCTCAGGGGCAAGGTCCGTGGCATGGCATCCAGGCACCACATCGCAGTGCAGAAGACTGGTGGAGGACTGCCACCAACACCACCCGACTACACCGACTGGGAGGAAAAGGTATTGCCCATCCTGCACCCAGAGGGACTCACTGGACTCACTGGAGGAATGGACTCGGGTAAGTCATCTACAATTACCCCATATACACCACAGCTGCAATGCATGCACCACCCCGCCCACACCCACCTGGACCCACACTCCACCCAGCCATTACCCATCACATCCACCCCCCTGCATGACCTCACACCCACTAACAGGGCCACATCACTCCCACTGTGCACAGCCACCCACCCCTGCACATACCCACAATGGAACAATACCCCCACCACAATGCAACCCCACACTGGCGCTAAATGCAATGTCAACCTCAAAAAGTCACCCTGGAAGGCCAGTGAAAGTAACACCAGCACAAAATAGCCCAGTCCTGTACACCTCAAACCTACATGCATATGTAACAGACATGTCTATGTCCCCCAACAGGCACCACCACCCATGCAACCCTAACGGACGGGACAAGGAGTGCCACTGCTCTCCAGACCGACAGAGGCATCTCACAAGACACTGGTGAAGGATCCCTGGATACTTATGAGCAGGCGGGCCCCTCACACAGTCCTGGACTCTCACCATGCAGCAGCCCCACCCAGGAAACCACTGTCACCCCTACTACCCAGTCAAGACCAGCATCCCAGGGCAGGCATACCCACACCACTGTACCCAGAGCACAGGCTGGTGGAAAACAGCTACAAAGGCCACAGTCTCCCACTCCCAACATGCAGGAAGGCAAGGGCCCCAGTACACGTGGCACTGCCAGACCTATGCAGGGGACACAGGCACAAGGGGCTAGGGCAACTTCAAGGGTTCTCAGTGGGCCAGGGGGGAGGCCACAGGATTGATGCAGCAGCCCAGGGCGTTATTTCAGAGGTATTGGGGGCCTACCAACATACCCAAGACAGGTTGG
Source organism: Pleurodeles waltl (assembly GCF_031143425.1). Lineage (NCBI taxonomy): Eukaryota > Metazoa > Chordata > Amphibia > Caudata > Salamandridae > Pleurodeles > Pleurodeles waltl. The sequence goes on from NC_090439.1 coordinate 1,175,387,502, forward strand.
CACAGATTGTGTCCACCCTGGAGCAAAGTCAGAGGATGCAGCAGGAACGACACCAACAGGCCATGGAGCAGTGGAAAGAGCAGAATGCCGCAATGGCCACCATAGAAGGAGCACTGCTGCAGTTGGTCAAAAAACAGTCTGACACCAACACCAGACAAGAGGCCCCTGCAACAGCCATGGACAACCAGCATCAGATGACCCAAGCAGCAGAAACATCCCAGGAAATACCCTCCCAGGTAACCCAAGGGCAAACCATGTCACCCCAAGAAGCTCCACAGCATACGCCCAAACGTACTCTTAGGCCAAGATATGGCACTGGAAACCCAGCTAAGAACAAGGCCCCCTCCAACAATTGACTCTGCTACAAATGCAAAGCAACCATGCCACCCATTCCCCAAAGAGTCTGATCCTCCCTTCAGTAGTCATGTCTTGGCCGCTGTAATCAGAAAAGACACCCTCAAACCTTGTATAAAAGTCCAAAACACCCTCGTCCTTTTTCTGTTTACAGGCGGGCAATTTATCCTGTGTGGTGCAAGTATGGTCTTCATTAAATCCAGAATATGCAGTGGGAGAGCCAATATAAGTGGGTCTGGTTTCGCTCCCACAACCCTGTCCCTTTCTGCTGCTTGCAATTGGTCCCACGTGCCCCCTAGTTCAGCATGGTTGTGCCTCCGTACTTTTGACCATACTTCCTGCGGGACTCTAACTACGTGTGGGTGTATTGTACTGGGAGAAAACTAGGCGCTCTGGGTAGCCTCCTACAATTGACTCTGCTACAAATGCAAAGCAACCATGCCACCCATTCCCCAACAACACGTAGCTGAGGGCAATTTGAAGTACTGTTCATCAAAATTGACCCATCAATACTATCAAACAAGGCTGCCACCAAGTTGGTTTTGAGGACCCCCCACCCTTACGACTCCCATCACTGTAAATAGCACAATTAACTTACTTCTACCAATAAAACACATTTCACACCTGGAACACTGTCCCCTGTCTTAAATTGTGAACAAAGAGGAGTATGGATGCAACTCGCAGAGAAAAACTTTATTGACAATTTTATGCATAATGGTAGTCCTGTGTGCCCAAATGGTGGCAAGGACGGAATGCATATATTTTCAGTCAGTACCATGCGGAAGTGGGCCATGTATCGCCTATCATGACCGACCCCCCCTATATGACAGAGTACACTGACAGTATTATTCACCAACCCCAATGAGAGGCTTAAGTCCCACACAGTTATTGGAAGTAGAGTTGTAGCAGTTGGTTACTGAAATTGATATCTTCCCCTTCCTCATCCTCACCATCACTCTCCTCACCTCTCTGAGGTAGCTGATCAGGACCTATAGCACCCTCCACCTCCAAGAGGGGGATAGAATGTCTCACTGCCACATTGTGCAGCATGCAGCATGCCACCACTATTCTACACACCTTATCAGGCCCATAGGCCAGGGAACCCCCAGAGAAATGTAGACACCAGAATCTAGCCTTCAGGAGACCTATAGTTCACTCTATTACCCTCCTAGTACGTCCATGGGCCTCATTGTATTTCCTCTCTGCATCCATCCTGGGATTCCTCACTGGTGTCAGGAGCCAACCCAAGTTTGGATAGCCAGAATCACCTAGTAAATGGTGCAATACAGACTCGTCATTGTAGTGTCCCTTAGTCAGACAGGCTGGTTTTCTGTAATGTGTCAGTTAGTGACAGGTAAACTTACCTATGATCCACCCTCTGTCCTCTTGTAGTTGTTCCATCTTCTGTGGCACACTACTGTTTCTCAACACAAATTAATCATGGACTGAACCTGGAAACATGGCATTCACATGGGAAATGTATTGGTCTGCAGTACATACCAATTGGATGTTGATGGAGTGAAAGTTCTTCCTGTTTCTGTACACCTGTTCACTCACTCTTGGGGGGATGATAGCTATGTGTGTGCCATCGATGGCACCTATGACATGGGAAATGTTGTCAAAGGCATAGAAGTCAGACTTGATGGCAGGGAGGTCAGTACTTTGGGGAAACCTCACATATTATTGCAGATGTTGTACAAATGCATTCAGAAATCTTGTCAGTACCTGGCTGAACATTGGCTGTGAAAATCCAGCACCCATGCCCACTATCACTTGAAATGAGCCCGTGGCCAGGAAATGGAGTGCGACGAGCACCTGCACTTCAGTTGGAATGGCATGCTGATTACGATTTGCCGGAGTGAGTGCAGGATCCAGTAATGCACAAAGGTCCTGAATAGTTGCACGTGTGAGTCTGTAAGTGATTATGATCTGACGTTCCACCATGGTCCCCATATCCACAAGTGGTCTGTACACCGATGGTGCCCTTCCTCGCCACAAGGGTTGGTACCTACAAGGGGTAACAAAAGGGAGTGATGATAACACATACATTGGCACACTTGTCATCCTATATGCATGGCATTGTTCATTGCGGTGTCTCTACAATAACTGTTACCTGACAGATATACATGTACATCACAATGAGGGAACAGAGTATTTCATGTTGGCTACAATACTGAATGGACAGAGGCCTAGGTGCTTCATGTAGCTAGTAGGGCCTGCATTGTGAGTAATTGTAGATGCGTAGGTGAAGGCAAAATGTCTGCCCACTGTTTTTCTGCCCATTCGTTGTGGAAGTGACCTCATACCGCTAGCGGTTGACGTCACAGCCTAAGGCGGTGTTTACCGCTGTTCACACCCTCATTGGTTAACATGGATGCCAATGGGGAATCCTGGCATATCGTGATCACCGCCGGAGACGTTGCATACTGCCGTGGAACATACGCGCGTTCCTCACCGTTTGATCACTTGACTCCCTGATCTCGTGCGGACAGGTACTCCACACTGTACTGCTGTGGACTGCCTCTGGCTATGGATGTGCCACGTGTTGCAGGGAAAAGGGCTCCGGTCTTCACCCAGGAAGAACTGGAGAAGCTAGTGGACGGAGTCCTGCCCCTGTCCGCAAAACTGTACGGACGAACAGAGGTACAGGTGAGTCTGGGTTTGGAGGGCACTGTGTGTGTGTAGTGGATGATGTTGATTGGACATATGTGTGCACCTCTGAGCCTGCATAGGCCATGGTGCATGGCATGCTGCATGTGACTGTCCTGTATGTCTGAGAGTACTTTCCGTCCCATAGTGGACGATTAGCCAGCTGTTCCTATCATGGATGTGCCTGACCTCTGTGTTCCATTTCTGTGTCGCCCTTTTAGGTCAGCGCCCACCAGAAGAGGACACATTAGCATGCCATCGCAAAGGAGGTGTGGAGCTTGGGGGTCTACAACCGGTGGGGCACTCACTGTCCAAAGAGGTGGGAGGGCCTGCTGCGCTGGGCGCGGAAGGTCAGTGAAGCCCAGCTGGGGAAGTCCTCCCAACGTGGAAGGGGTGCCCGTCGGGCACTGACCCCCCTCATGTGAAGGATCCTGTCGGTGGCGTACCCAGATGGGTTATGAGGCTGGACTGGCTTGTAGTGAGTACCTAGGGGTACTTACAACTTGCACCAGGCCCAGTTATCCCTTATTAGTGTATAGGGTGTCTAGCAGCATAGGCTGATAGATAATGGTAGCTTAGCAGGGCAGCTTAGGCTGAACTAGGAGACGGGTGAAGCTCCTACAGTACCACTAGTGTCATATGCACAATATCATAAGAAAACACAATACACAGATATACTAAAAATAAAGGTACTTTATTTTTATGACAATATGCCAAAGTATCTCAGAGTGTACCCTCAGTATGAGGATAGCCAATATACACAAGATATATGTACACAATACCAAAATATGCAGTAATAGTATTAGAAAACAGTGCAAACAATGTATAGTTACAATAGGATGCAATGGAGACACATAGGGATAGGGGCAACACAAACCATATACTCCAAAAGTGGAATGCGAATCACGAAAGGACACCAAACCTATGTGACCTTGTAGAGGGTCGCTGGGACTATTAGAAAATAGTAAGGGTTAGAAAAATAGCCCACCCCAAGACCCTGAAAACTGAGTGCAAAGTGCACTAAAGTTCCCCAAAGGACATAGAAGTCGTGATAGGGGAATTCTGCAGGAAAGACACAAACCAGCAATGCAACAACTATGGATTTCCAGTCGAGGGTACCTGTGGAACAAGGGGACCAAGTCCAAAAGTCACAAGCAAGTCGGAGATGGGCAGATGCCCAGGAAATGCCAGCTGTGGGTGCAAAGAAGCTGCTACTGGACAGTAGAAGCTTAGGTTTCTGCAGGAACGACAAGGGCTAGAGACTTCTTCTTTGGAGGACGGATCCCGCACGCCGTGGAGAGTTGTGCAGAAGTGTTTTCCTGCCAAAAGACCGCCAACAAGCCTTGCTAGCTGCAAATCGTGCATGAAGGGTTTTTGGATGCTGCTGTGGCCCAGGAGGGACCAGGATGTCGCCAATTGTGTCAGGGGACAGAGGGGGCGTCGAGCAAGACAAGGAGCCCTCTCAGCAGCAGGCAGCACCCGCAGAAATGCCAGAAATAGGCACTACAAGGATGTGTGAAACGGTGCTCACCCGAAGTCGCACAAAGGAGTCCCACGTCGCCGGAGAACAACTTAGGAGTTCGTGCAATGCAGGTTAGAGTGCCGTGGACCCAGGCTGGACTGTGCATAAAGGATTTCCGCCGGAAGTGCACGGAGGCTGGAGTAGCTGCAAAAGACGCGGTTCCCAGCAATGCAGTCTGGCGTGGGGAGGCAAGGACTCACCTCCACCAAACTTGGACTGAAGAGTCACTGGACTGTGGAAGTCACTTGGACACAGTTGCTGGATGCAAGGGACCTCGCTCGTCGTGCTGAGAGGAGACCCAGGGGACCGGTGATGCAGTTCTTTGGTGCCTGCGGTTGCAGGGGGACGATTCCGTCGACCCACGGGAGATTTCTTCGGAGCTTCTAGTGCAGAGAGGAGGCAGACTACCCCCACAGCATGCACCACCAGGAAAACAGTCGAGAAGGCGTCAGGATCAGCGTTACAGAGTTGCAGTAGTCGTCTTTGCTACTTTGTTGCAGTTTTGCAGGCTTCCAGCGCGGTCAGCAGTCGATTCCTTGGCAGAAGGTGAAGAGAGAGATGCAGAGGAACTCGGATGAGCTCTTGCATTCGTTATCTAAGGAATCCCAAGAGACAGAGACCCTAAATAGCCAGAAAAGAGGGTTTGGCTACCTAGGAGAGAGGATAGGCTAGCAACACCTGAAGGAGCCTATCAGAAGGAGTCTCTGACGTCACCTGATGGCACTGGCCACTCAGAGCAGTCCAGTGTGCCAGAAGCACCTCTGTTTCCAAGATGGCAGAGGTCTGGAGCACACTGGAGGAGCTCTGGGCACCTCCCAGGGGAGGTACAGGTCAGGGGAGTGGTCACTCCCCTTTCCTTTGTCCAGTTTTGCGCCAGAGCAGGGCTAAGGGGTCCCTGAACCGGTGTAGACTGGCTTATGCAAAAATGGGCACCATGTGTGCCCATGAAAGCATTTCCAGAGGCTGGGGGAGGCTACTCCTCCCCTGCCTTCACACCATTTTCCAAAGGGAGAGGGTGTAACACCCTCTCTCAGAGGAAGTCCTTTGTTCTGCCATCATGGGCCAGGCCTGGCTGGACCCCAGGAGGGCCCAGGAGGGCAGAAGCCTGTCTGAGGGGTTGGCAGCAGCAGCAGCTGCAGTGAAACCCCGGGAAAGGCAGTTTGGCAGTACCAGGGTCTGTGCTGCAGACCACTGGGATCATGGGATTGTGCCAACTATGCCAGGATGGCATAGAGGGGGCAATTCTATGATCATAGACATGTTACATGGCCATATTCGGAGTTACCATTGTGAAGCTACATATAGGTAGTGACCTATATGTAGTACACGCGTGTAATGGTGTCCCCTCACTCACAAAGTCCGGGGAATTGGCCCTGAACAATGTGGGGGCACCTTGGCTAGTGCCAGGGTGCCCTCACACTAAGTAACTTTGCACCTAACCTTTACCAGGTAAAGGTTAGACATATAGGTGACTTATAAGTTACTTAAGTGCAGTGTAAAATGGCTGTGAAATAACGTGGACGGTATTTCACTCAGGCTGCAGTGGCAGGCCTGTGTAAGAATTGTCAGAGCTCCCTATGGGTGGCAAAAGAAATGCTGCAGCCCATAGGGATCTCCTGGAACACCAATACCCTGGGTACCTCAGTACCATATACTAGGGAATTATAAGGGTGTTCCAGTAAGCCAATGTAAATTGGTAAAATTGGTCACTAGCCTGTTAGTGACAATTTGAAAGAAATGAGAGAGCATAACCACTGAGGTTCTGATTAGCAGAGCCTCAGTGAGACAGTTAGTCACTACACAGGTAACACATTCAGGCACACTTATGAGCACTGGGGCCCTGGGTTACCAGGGTCCCAGTGACACATACAACTAAAACAACATATATACAGTGAAAAATGGGGGTAACATGCCAGGCAAGATGGTACTTTCCTACACAACCCCCCCCCCAAACGAATGACAATAAGACTAGCCATGACCTGATGAGTCTTCATTGTCTAAGTGGAAATATCTGGAGAGTCCATCTGCATTGGAGTGGCTACTCCCAGGTCTATGTTCCACTGTATAGTCCATTCCCTGTAGGGATATGGACCACCTCAACAATTTAGGATTTTCACCTTTCATTTGTTTTAGCCAAAGTAGAGGTTTGTGGTCTGTCTGAACAATGAAGTGAGTGCCAAACAGGTATGGCCTCAACTTCTTCAGAGCCCAGACCACAGCAAAGGCCTCCCTCTCAATGGCAGACCAACGCTTTTCTCTAGGGGTCAACCTCCTACTAATAAAAGCAACAGGTTGATCCTGGCCCTCAGAATTAGGGCAGGCCTGTGTAAGAATTGTCAGAGCTCCCTATGGGTGGCAAAAGAAATGCTGCAGCCCATAGGGATCTCCTGGAACACCAATACCCTGGGTACCTCAGTACCATATACTAGGGAATTATAAGGGTGTTCCAGTAAGCCAATGTAAATTGGTAAAATTGGTCACTAGCCTGTTAGTGACAATTTGAAAGAAATGAGAGAGCATAACCACTGAAGTTCTGGTTAGCAGAGCCTCAGTGAGACAGTTAGGCACCACACAGGGAACACATACATATAGGCCACAAACTTATGAGCACTGGGGTCCTGACTAGCAGGGTCCCAGTGACACATAACAAACATACTGAAAACATAGGGTTTTCACTATGAGCACTGGGCCCTGGCTAGCAGGATCCCAGTGAGACAGTGAAAACACCCTGACATACACTCACAAACAGGCCAAAAGTGGGGGTAACAAGGCTAGAAAGAGGCTACTTTCTCACACAACCCCCCCCCCCAAACGAAGGACAATAAGGCTAACCTTGGCCAGTTGAGACTTTATTGTCTAAGTGGTGATAAGTAGAGAGTAGCTCTGCAATAGACTGGTTACTCCCTTTATCATCCACTATATGGTTACTTCCCTGTGGGGATGTAAACCACCCTGTTTGACGTTTTTTAGCTAAGCAACAATGTGAAGATGTATTTTCAGAGTTTCTATCAGTAAGTTTTAGTTTAGAGCAGTGGGAATTGTCCACTGAACCTATTTGTAGTGATGGAAATGCCAGACAGGGATGCTGTCTCAGAAAAGCCATGGCTGGGCAAAAACTTTGTCCATATGGCTGGAAGAGAGAACAGGGGTGCTGTTTCTCTTGAGTTGGAGCAGGGCAGGGATGCTGTCCTATGAGCTCCACACTAGGGCAGGGATGCTGTCCTAAGTGTTGTGTGGTAGTGCAGAGTTTCTGCACTAAAGTTTCTCTGGGAGGGGTGGAGGGATGCTCCATGTTAACTAAAATGGTGCTCTTTTTGTCACCAATGTTAGTTATCCCACAGAGAGGTACTTCCACCTCAGGGAGTACAGCTATGCCAGCTGATGTTTCCCTTGGAACAGCTGCCACCCCAGGATAGGTTTCTTCCACCACAGGAATGGTATCCTGAATGGTAGGGTGGTTAGGGGATACTGTGATACCCTTTGTACCTGTTGATGGAGAGGGATCCTGAGTTTTCAGGCCTTCTCTCCTTTGCTTTTTCATTTCAGTAGAAATGAGAGGGAACAATTCCTCTGGGATGCCCAGCATGGCTGCATGGGCATAAAACTCTACATCTGCCCAACCTGAGGCCTCTAGGTCATTACCTAAGAGACAGTCTACAGGTAAGCTAGGTGATACCACCACCTGCTTAGGGCCAGTAACTCCACCCCAACTAAACTGAATTATAGCTAAGGGAAGAAACTTAGTGGAGTTATGGACATCAATAATTTTATACTGTTGTCCAATGATGTGTTGTTCAGGAGCTACTAGGTTTTCAGTCACCACAGTGATACTGGCACCTGTGTCCCTGTAGGCCAAGGCCTCAACACCATTTATTGAAACTGTCTGCCTGTACTTATCCATTGTAAACTGTCTTGGGACTGACTACCCCAGTTTCTACTATGGACCCATAAGTGAACCCAACTACACCCTTAACTTGACTGTTGCCAGCAGTCCCACCACTAGTACCACTACTGCTAGGGGCACTAGAGCTTGATGTATTAGTGGTGGTAGTCTCAGGGGGTTTACCTGGACAGGACTTTTCCCCTGGCCTATGGCCTCTGTTTTTACACACAAAGCACCAAGGCTTTTTAAATTGTGTAGGTTGTGTTACGACTCTGTCGTCCCATTTCCGGGGGGCGCTGTAAGGGGACTGTCAGAAGCCTGGGAATCACCTTGAACACCTATCTAGAGTCTCTTGCTGACTCCTGTTTGTTTCACTTTTCACCATGGTACACTTGTGTAGGACTACATTTGCTTCTTGGGACTTCAAATCCCATAATGCACAGCTTGGTAGTCAGGAAAACCCGGATTCTGTTTCCCATTGTTTTCAATGGGAGGAGTCCAGTTGCTCCTTTTCACTGGATCCTCTCCTCCAGGACTTGCAAGTGTCCGAAACTACACACACCTGAAACCTCTCCTGTGCAGCCCAGCTTGGAACTGCTTATAAGCAGCCATTTCCTCAAGCTCCCTGTTGTGCATTGGAGTTCGAATCCTTTGTGTTACAGACCCCTTGTCGGATGGTGTTCCAGTTTTGTTCCTGTGCTGTTCCAGCTTGATCCTGTTTCCTGTTTCTCTGCCCTGTTCCTGATTGTTCCAGCCAGAGTCTGCTCCCTACTTCTTAGCCTTGTACCTGTTTGTTTCTTCCAGAGCCTGCTCCCTGTTTCTCTGCCCTGCTCCTGCCTTGTTTCAGCCTGAACCTGCTCTCTGTTTCCCAGTCCTGTTTACTACTCATTCCTACTCCCTGTATTCCAGTCCTGTCCTTGCCTGTTCCAGCCAGAGCCTGCTCTCAGTTTCCCAGTCCGATCTCTGTTTGTTCCAGCCAGAAGTTTGCACCCTGTTTTCAAGTCCTAGTCCTGCCTTTACTTCAGCCTGAGCCTGTTCCCAGTTCTTGCCTCTGCCTCTTTGTTTGTTCCCTTCTGTTTCTGTTTCTTCTTGGTTCTTTGTGACTGGTAAGTGTTCTATCAGTCTTCACCAGTGTATAAGTGTCCTCCTTTGTACTGGGGTTGGCTCCTGGGTTCCAGGAGGCAATTCCAGCCCCCATCCTTGTCTAGTGTTTTACGTTGTCTTTCGTGCCTAACAGTGACAGTGTGCTATTGCTGTTTTCTCAGGAATCGCCACTGTGTTTCCAGCTGGACCCACAAGAGCGTGTCCTGTGTATGTAAGTACTATCCTTGTTTGTGCTCCAGGGTCCAGAGACAGAATCACTTCTGCTGCCTCCTTTCTATGGGGCTGGCAGGGTGACTATCTGTAAGAGCAAACTGCACAGAGGCATTGAGATTCCCTGTCACTGTGGGATGTTCTGCGCCTTACTCTGTGTACAACCCCAGCGTGTTTGTCCACTAGTAACCCGTTTCCTATTTGTTCACACAAGGGTTGCTCTGCTTTTACTGTCCTGTTTCCTGTGTCTGTCCATAGCTGTCCTTTCCCGTGTATGCCTTTAGCTGCTCTTCTGCCCCAGTACACTACCTCTTTAGGATATTCGGTGACCTCAAGGGGTGTCCCAACCAGAGTCCTGATCAGACCTGCCCGAAACCGTGACAGAATGCACGACCCAAGAATTTCAAGCTCCCCAGGCAGTAAAGGCACACACAGACCTAAAATGCTTTCCTATCATTTTAAGACACCCCTTTCTAAACCTAGACTTTCTCAGAAGACCTCTAAAGAAGGCCTTAGTTTAAAGGATAGACTTGTTAAAGAAAATCAAAGATTGCAAATGCAGTACAACATTGTGTGGCTTGCTGATTCATCAATGTTCAACTATTATAATATATGTGATTATGACCCCCAATCCCTGTCTGTAGAAGAATTACAAAGTAATAATGAGTTTTTGGAGGTTCTATTACCTCAAACAGGGGAGAATGTTCCTAACAGTGAAAGTGCTTTTGCTACTTCTGCACAAGACATTTACTCTCAAGAAACCCTAGTTAATTCCTTGCCTCGTGCTAGTGCATCCCAAATTCACTTCCCGGACTCTGTCAAAACAAAGAACCCTGACACTGTTCAAGAAGCCACACTAGGGATTCCCTTGTTTTCTGTTGAGTGCTTCAGCCCATCTAGGCCAGTTTCTCAGAATTCAAAGTGCAGTGCTGACTCTTATAAAGATCTACCAGTCCCTCAGTGCTTTCAAGTGAGCAGGATAGAACCTGTATCAAATGGATCAGTAAAGACTGTGGGATTCCTTAGTTCCACTCAAAAGGCGTGTGCTCTTCCCAAACTGGATGATAATACACCAGTCTCAATCCCTAAAAGCTCTGCTAAACCCTTTTCTATTCTGAGTGGGTTTGATAACAATATTGACATACACACACTAAAAGAGCAGTTTTGGCAGATTAAAAGGCAGCTATTGGACTTCTATGATGAATATGTTATAACATACACTAGAAATCTTGCCCGTGGGCTCTTTTCATCAATGCATATTTCACTGTTGCCAGAACCAGACATTCTGTTTATCTGTAAGGTAGAAGAAGTAACAGAGCAGCTGATGGAAACTACTGCAAGGCAATTTGAAAACCTGAAAAAAGAAAATGATCACCAGCTTTGGCTCAAAGAACAGTATGCTACTTCATGTGCCTCTCCAAAGACTGCTATAAAGCAGATTGTCCCTGCTATGAATGAATGTCAAAAGACTGCTCCAGTTATAAATATATCAGCCTCTTCTTCAGACTCTCTCTCAGCTTGTAGTTTTCCAGATAATATCCCTGTGCAGTTGACTGAATCTCTGACATCTCTGAGAGATTTGACACCTCTTGATTCAAAGGATGGATCAGAGTCTTCAGAAGGAAGTGTCTCAGCCCCTCTAACAGAACAAATAAAGCCAAAGGAAGAAGAGAGTTCTGATGCAGACTCCAATAGCTGCACCTTAAGAAACCAAGATATGACTTTACTGGAGATTAATGGCAAGTTGTGCAACAGTGTTGAAGAATCTGAATCTAGTGATGACAGTGGTTCCTGCCTTGCCGTGAACAAACCTGCAGATAGTTCTGTTCAAAAGGCGCACACACCAGAATTTTCACATTGTGGGAATACTCCTGCCCTTTCAAACAATATCATAGAATTTTCAGATAATGAAGAGACCGTTCCTGTTTCAAGTGAACTAATGGATTTTTCTGACCGTGAAGAAATACCTGCAATTACTAAGAATGTAATGGACTTCTCAGAAAGTTTAAAAATCTCTTCTGTGTCAAAGCAAACCGTGGAGATTTCAGACAAGGAAGAAAGCCAGCAATCTGAAACTGAACAGCCTGTCATAAGAAATGAGAGCCTTCTCCTAGAACTGGACACAGTTGCAGCCTCAACCACTGATCCTGACCTGCTGATCCCTGCCAATGTGTATCCTGTTTCCAGCTCCACTATTAGTGAAGACAAGATCTCAAAGCTACCGGTATCTGATCTTGATGTAAAACCAGCCACACCAATGTCACCTGCTGTGTCCCTGAAATTAAAGACTCCTGAAAACCAGCAATCTGAAACCGAAGTTCAAGTGCTGAAAGATGTAATATTTCCCACTAAAACTAAAGACTTGAATTTTAATTTTGTATTCGAAGATCTGATGATAAGTACTGTTCTTAGTGTTTTATTGCAAGAAACAATCATCAATTCAAAGGCAAGAGCTGAAAATTTAGATACCAATGTAAAGGCGATTTCTGAAGAGACTCCGGTTCCATTTCTTTCCAAAGAACAACCTTTCAGTGTTAACAGAGTTGAAGATCAACTACCTGTAGTAGAAACGCTTTGCAAAGAAACCATTTCTGATACCATGAATACACCACAGAGCACTTGCAATGATGAAATCTCAGTCTTGTCTGAAGATCACCCTAAAAAATTAGCTTGTGGAACTTCTACATTTTCAGATGTTAATCCAGTTTCTAAAGACTTGAAAACTCTTGTTGCTCCTGAATTTGATACTCCGAAGTCATCCAAGACAAAAGAAAATTCTGACTTTTTCATGTTTACTTTGAGAACACCAGTTACCCATGTTTCCCAAGTCTCTGTGCTTTGCAAGCCTCAGACCACAATCAATGTAAATACTGCTGCAGAAACAAACAAATCCTGCTTGTCAGAAGGTGTTACAGACCTGACAGTTACTAATACACCAATCAGCTCCTCCAAAGAGGAAAGTATTAAACAGGAAACTAATGTCATAAAGAATACCGCCCGTAATGCCATTCCAGATCTCCTTGCTCCTGAATCTACTTCACCAGAAACCAACTCCATGCACTCCTCCCATATCAATCGAACAATAAAGAGGAAAGACATTGGAGCCCATATGGGTATTAATACATGCTTTGCTCATTGGAAGATTCACCTATGGCGGGACTGTAAACTTATCCACCAAGGTTGGTGTTGGATTTTCTTGCTGTGGCTTTTCCTCTTCAACTTTTTTCAGCCAAAGGATCGCCTTCTCTTCTTGAGCAGACTGGTGGGAGGGGGTATACTGTTACGACTCTGTCGTCCCATTTCCGGGGGGCGCTGTAAGGGGACTGTCAGAAGCCTGGGAATCACCTTGAACACCTATCTAGAGTCCCTTGCTGACTCCTGTTTGTTTCACTTTTCACCATGGTACACTTGTGTAGGACTACATTTGCTTCTTGGGACTGCAAATCCCATAATGCACAGCTTGGTAGTCAGGAAAACCCGGATTCTGTTTCCCATTGTTTTCAATGGGAGAAGTCCAGTTGCTCCTTTTCACTGGATCCTCTCCTCCAGGACTTGCAAGTGTCCGAAACTACACACACCTGAAACCTCTCCTGTGCAGCCCAGCTTGGAACTGCTTATAAGCAGCCATTTCCTCAAGCTCCCTGTTGTGCATTGGAGTTTGAATCCTTTGTGTTACAGACCCCTTGTCGGATGGTGTTCCAGTTTTGTTCCTGTGCTGTTCCAGCTTGATCCTGTTTCCTGTTTCTCTGCCCTGTTCCTGATTGTTCCAGCCAGAGTCTTCTCCCTACTTCTTAGCCTTGTACCTGTTTGTTTCTTCCAGAGCCTGCTCCCTGTTTCTCTGCCCTGCTCCTGCCTTGTTTCAGCCGGAACCTGCTCTCTGTTTCACAGTCCTGTTTACTACTCATTCCTACTCCCTGTATTCCAGTCCTGTCCTTGCCTGTTCCAGCCAGAGCCTGCTCTCAGTTTCCCAGTCCTATCTCTGTTTGTTCCAGCCAGAAGTTTGCACCCTGTTTTCAAGTCCTAGTCCTGCCTTTACTTCAGCCTGAGCCTGTTCCCAGTTCTTGCCTCTGCCTCTTTGTTTGTTCCCTTCTGTTTCTGTTTCTTCTTGGTTCTTTGTGTCTGGTAAGTGTTCTATCAGTCTTCACCAGTGTATAAGTGTCCTCTTTTGTACTGGGGTTGGCTCCTGGGTTCCAGGAGGCAATTCCAGCCCCCATCCTTGTCTAGTGTTTTACGTTGTCTTTCGTGCCTAACAGTGACAGTGTGCTATTGCTGTTTTCTCAGGAATCGCCACTGTGTTTCCAGCTGGACCCACAAGAGCGTGTCCTGTGTATGTAAGTACTATCCTTGTTTGTGCTCTAGGGTCCAGAGACAGAATCACTTCTGCTGCCTCCTTTCTATGGGGCTGGCAGGGTGACTATCTGTAAGAGCAAACTGCACAGAGGCATTGAGATTCCCTGTCACTGTGGAATGTTCTGCGCCTTACTCTGTGTACAACCCCAGCGTGTTTGTCCACTAGTAACCCGTTTCCTATTTGTTCACACAAGGGTTGCTCTGCTTTTGCTGTCCTGTTTCCTGTGTCTGTCCATACCTGTCCTTTCCCGTGTATGCCTTTAGCTGCTCTTCTGCCCCAGTACACTACCTCTTTAGGATATTCGGTGACCTCAAGGGGTGTCCCAACCAGAGTCCTGATCAGACCTGCCCGAAACCGTGACAGGTTGAGAAGAGGAAGAATTTGTTTTATCCCCACCCCCTGAAGAGTGTTTAAGATTTGAAGTGGGATCTTTGGTTTTACCCTTATCCCCATGCTTATCTTGAGATTTTTCACCATCTTTCTTCTTATTGTTCTCTTTGTCACCCCCTGTATGAACTTTTCTGTTCACCCTTGTTCTGCCCCATTAGTCTGCCTTCTTTCCCAATTCTTGGGGAGAGGTCAGATCAGAGTCCACCAAGTACTGGTGCAACAAATCAGACATACAATTATTAAGAATATGCTCTCTCAGGATCAAGTTATACAGGCTGTCATAATCAGTAACTTTAGTACCATGTAACCACCCCTCCAAGGCCTTCACTGAATGGTCAATGAAATCAACCCAGTCTTGTGAAGACTCCTTTTTGGTCTCTCTGAACTTTATCCTGTATTGTTCAGTGGTTAAGCCATAACCATCCAGGAGTGCATTCTTAAGAACTTTGTAATCATTGGCTTCACTTTCTTTCACAGTAAGGAGCCTATCCCTACCTTTTCCACTAAATGATAGCCATAGGATAGCAGCCCACTGCCTTTGAGGGACATCCTGTACAGCACAGGCCCTCTCAAGTGCAGCAAACCACTTGTTAATGTCATCCCCCTCCTTATAAGGGGGAACTATCTTGTGCAGATTCCTGGAATCATGCTCTTTTGCAGGATGACTATGGGGAATACTGCTGCTGCCACCATGGGTTTCTAAACTTAACTTCTCTACTTCTAAGGTCTGTCTATCCAAATCCAGCTGTTTCTTCTTGAGCTTCAGTCTGGTTTGTTCCACTCTCAATCTATTGAGCTCCCTTTCTAACAATCTGTCATCAGGGTGGGTGGGAGGGACATGCCTTGAAACAGAAGTATGGTGAGAATGGACAGAAGGAGACCTGTCCCTTACAGAAGGCACCCTAACAGCTAGGTTAACAGAAACATCACTTCTACTGTGGTGAGAATGAATGCTCTTGCTATGATGTGAGAAAACACTATCTGTATGGTGTGACTCTACATCAGTACCAACTATGCTAGACTGTCTAGTAATGGGCAGGCTCTGAAGTTTCTTTCCTGAATCTTTTCCTAGGGGTGTCCCTGGATCAGATTGGGAACTATTAGCTACTTTTTCAACAGATGGGGCCCTTTTGGCCTTATCTTGTTCTCTAAGCATGTTAAGCAATAATTCCAAGGAAGGATTCTTCCCTACACTCAAACCTCTCTCTATGCAGAGACTCCTTGCTCCTTTCCAGCTAAGGTGATCATATTCAAGTTTGGACAGATCAACATTTTGGCCTGTGCCAGACATTTTAGAAAGAGTTTAAGTGACAGACAAAGTGAGAACATTTTTTTCAGAACTTTTAGAAAGACAGAAAAAAAACTTTTAAAACTTTTTAGAACTTTTTAGAAAGTTTAGAAGTACTTTTCAGCACTTAGAAAAGAGTGAAAAGAGGAAATGCTAAACTTTTTGGTTAGGTGTACATACACTGAACTTGTTTTGTATATTTTTCTCTTATGAAAAGTACAATGACAAGAGTGGTAAGTAGTCTCAAAGCACTTATCCCACCGCTGCACAACCAATGTAGGAGGCTGGACTGGCTTGTAGTGAGTACCTAGGGGTACTTACACCTTGCACCAGGCCCAGTTATCCCTTATTAGTGTATAGGGTGTCTAGCAGCATAGGCTGATAGATAATGGTAGCTTAGCAGAGCAGCTTAGGCTGAACTAGGAGACGAGTGAAGCTCCTACAGTACCACTAGTGTCATATGCACAATATCATAAGAAAACACAATACACAGATATACTAAAAATAAAGGTACTTTATTTTTATGACAATATGCCAAAGTATCTCAGAGTGTACCCTCAGTATGAGGATAGCCAATATACACAAGATATATGTACACAATACCAAAATATGCAGTAATAGTATTAGAAAACAGTGCAAACAATGTATAGTTACAATAGGATGCAATGGAGACACATAGGGATAGGGGCAACACAAACCATATACTCCAAAAGTGGAATGCGAATCACGAATGGACCCCAAACCTATGTGACCTTGTAGAGGGTCGCTGGGACTATTAGAAAATAGTAAGGGTTAGAAAAATAGCCCACCCCAAGACCCTGAAAACTGAGTGCAAAGTGCACTAAAGTTCCCCAAAGGACATAGAAGTCGTGATAGGGGAATTCTGCAGGAAAGACACAAACCAGCAATGCAACAACAATGGATTTCCAGTCAAGGGTACCTGTGGAATAAGGGGACCAAGTCCAAAAGTCACAAGCAAGTCGGAGATGGGCAGATGCCCAGGAAATGCTAGCTGTGGGTGCAAAGAAGCTGCTACTGGACAGTAGAAGCTTAGGTTTCTGCAGGGACAACAAGGGCTAGAGACTTTCCCTTTGGAGGAGGGATCCCTCACGCCGTGGAGAGTCGTGCAGAAGTGTTTTCCCGCCAAAAGACTGCCAACAAGCCTTGCTAGCTGCAAATCGTGCGGTAAGGGTTTTTGGATGCTGCTGTGGCCCAGAAGAGACCAGGATGTCGCCAATTGCGTCAGGGGACAGAGGGGGCGTCGAGCAAGACAAGGAGCCCTCACAGCAGCAGGCAGCACCCGCAGAAGTGCCAGAAATAGGCACTACGAGGATGCGTGAAACGGTGCTCACCCGAAGTTGCACAAAGGAGTCCCACGTTGCCGGAGAACAACTTAGGAGGTCGTGCAATGCAGGTTCGAGTGCTGTGGACCCAGGCTGGACTGTGCACAAAGGATTTCCGCCGGAAGTGCACGGAGGCCGGAGTAGGTGCAAAAGTCGCGGTTCCCAGCAATGCAGTCTGGCGTGGGGAGGCAAGGACTTACCTCCACCAAACTTGGACTGAAGAGTCACTGGACTGTGGGAGTCAATTGGACAGAGTTGCTGGATTCAAGGGACCTCGCTCGTCGTGCTGAGAGGAGACCCAGGGGACCGGTGATGCAGTTCTTTGGTGCCTGCGGTTGCAGGGGGACGATTCCGTCGACCCACGGGAGATTTCTTCGGAGCTTCTAGTGCAGAGAGGAGGCAGACTACCCCCACAGCATGCACCACCAGGAAAACAGTCGAGAAGGCGGCAGGATCAGCGTTACAGAGTAGCAGTAGTTGTCTTTGCTACTTTGTTGCAGTTTTGCAGGCTTCCAGCGCGGTCAGCAGTCGATTCCTTGGCAGAAGGTGAAGAGAGAGATGCAGAGGAACTCGGATGAGCTCTTGCATTCGTTATCTAAGGAATCCCAAGAGACAGAGACCCTAAATAGCCAGAAAAGAGGGTTTGGCTACCGAGGAGAGAGGATAGGCTAGCAACACCTGAAGGAGCCTATCAGAAGGAGTCTCTGACGTCACCTGATGGCACTGGCCACTCAGAGCAGTCCAGTGTGCCAGCAGCACCTCTGTTTCCAAGATGGCAGAGGTCTGGAGCACACTGGAGGAGCTCTGGGCACCTCCCAGGGGAGGTACAGGTCAGGGGAGTGGTCACTCCCATTTCCTTTGTCCAGTTTTGCGCCAGAGCAGGGCTAAGGGGTCCCTGAACCGGTGTAGACTGGCTTATGCAGAAATGGGCACCATGTGTGCCCATGAAAGCATTTCCAGAGGCTGGGGGAGGCTACTCCTCCCCTGCCTTCACACCATTTTCCAAAGGGAGAGGGTGTAACACCCTCTCTCAGAGGAAGTCCTTTGTTCTGCCATCCTGTGCCAGGCCTGGCTGGACCCCAGGAGGGCAGAAGCCTATCTGAGGGGTTGGCAGCAGCAGCAGCTGCAGTGAAACCCTGGGAAAGGCAGTTTGGCAGTACCAGGGTCTCTGCTACAGACCACTGGGATCATGGGATTGTGCCAACTATGCCAGGATGGCATAGAGGGGGCAATTCCATGATCATAGACATGTTACATGGCCATATTCGGAGTTACCATTGTGAAGCTACATATAGGTAGTGACCTATATGTAGTGCACGCGTGTAATGGTGTCCCCGCACTCACAAAGTCCGGGGAATTGGCCCTGAACAATGTGGGGGCACCTTGGCTAGTGCCAGGGTG
This sequence comes from Pleurodeles waltl, assembly GCF_031143425.1. Classification (NCBI taxonomy): domain Eukaryota; kingdom Metazoa; phylum Chordata; class Amphibia; order Caudata; family Salamandridae; genus Pleurodeles; species Pleurodeles waltl. The sequence goes on from NC_090439.1 coordinate 1,175,405,997, forward strand.
CCCTCACACTAAGTAACTTTGCACCTAACCTTTACCAGGTAAAGGTTAGACATATAGGTGACAATTAAGTTACTTAAGTGCAGTGTAAAATGGCTGTGAAATAACGTGGACGTTATTTCACTCAGGCTGCAGTGGCAGGCCTGTGTAAGAATTGTCAGAGCTCCTTATGGGTGGCAAAAGAAATGCTGCAGCCCATAGGGATCTCCTGGAACCCCAATACCCTGGGTACCTCAGTACCATATACTAGGGAATTATAAGGGTGTTCCAGTAAGCCAATGTAAATTGGTAAAATTGGTCACTAGCCTGTTAGTGACAATTTGAAAGAAATGAGAGAGCATAACCTCTGAGGTTCTGGTTAGCAGAGCCCCTAGCAAAAGATGTGGGAGGGAAGCTTTCCAACCTGCCCCCTAGCAAGCCACCTAGCATAGCTGGCACTGATGTGATTTCACATCATAGTAATAGTGTTGTTTCTCATCACAGTCATAGTGTTGTTTCTCATCACAGTAAAGGTGTTAATTCTGTAGGCCAGAATGTTAGAGTGTCATCTGTTAGGGCCAGGTCTCCTTCTGTTCAATCTCAGCATACTTCTGTTTCTAGACATGCCTCACCCACCCACCCTGATGACAGAATGTTAGAAAGGGAACTCAATAGATTGAGAGTGGAACAATCCAGACTGAAGCTCAAAAAGCAACAGCTGGATTTAGATAGGCAGTCATTGGAGATAGAAAGAGAAAGACAGAAATTGGGATTTGAATCCCATGGTGGCAGCAGCAGTATTCCAAATAGTTATCCTGCAAAAGAGCATGATTCTAGGAATCTGCACAAGATAGTTCCCCCTTATAAAGAGGGGGATGACATTAACAAGTGGTTTGCTGCACTTGAGAGGGCCTGTAATGTACAGGGGGTCCCTCAAAGGCAGTGGGCTGCTATTCTATGGCTATCATTTAGTGGAAAAGGTAGGGATAGGCTCCTTACTGTGAAAGAAAGTGATGCCAATAATTTTGCAGTTCTTAAGAATGCACTCCTGGATGGTTATGGCTTAACCACTGAACAGTACAGGATGAAGTTCAGAGAAACCAAAAAGGAGTCTTCACAAGACTGGGAAGACTTTGTTGATCATTCAGTGAAGGCCTTGGAGGGGTGGTTACATGGCAGTAAAGTTACTGATTATGAAAGCCTGTATAACTTAATCCTGAGAGAGCATATTCTTAATAATTGTGTGTCTGATTTGTTGCACCAGTACCTGGTGGACTCTGATCTGACCTCTCCCCAAGAATTGGGAAAGAAGGCAGACAAATGGGTCAGAACAAGATTGAACAGAAAAGTTCATACAGGGGGTGACAAAGATGGCAAGAAGAAGGATGGTAAGTCTTCTGACAAGGGTGGGGACAAATCTAAAAATGAGTCTTCATCAGGCCCACAAAAACACTCTGGTGGGGGTGGTGGGCCCAAATCCTCTTCAAATCAAAACAAAGAAAAGAAACCATGGTGCTATTTATGTAAAATAAAAGGCCATTGGACAACAGATCCCAGTTGTCCAAAGAAAAGCACCAAGCCTCCTACCACTACAACCCCTGCTGCTACACCTAGTGCCCCTAGTAATAGCAGTGGTGGTGGGAGCAAACCTACTAATAGCCAATCCAAGGGAGTAGCTGGGCTCACTATTGGTAAATTAGTTGGGTTGGTCTGATTAGGGAGACCACAGAGGCTGTGTTAGTCTCTGAGGGGGCTATTGATTTAGCCACCTTGGTTGCTTGTCCCTTTAACATTGATAAGTACAAGCAACTACCCCAAATAAATGGTGTTGAGGTTCAGGCCTACAGGGACACAGGTGCCAGTGTTACCATGGTAATAGAGAAACTGGTCCACCCTGAACAACACCTACTTGGTCACCAGTACCCAGTAACCGATGCTCATAACAACACCCTTAGCCACCCCATGGCTGTTGTGAATCTCAACTGGGGGGGGGGGTTACTGGCCCAAAGAAAGTTGTGGTTGCCTCAGATTTACCTGTAGACTGTCTATTTGGGAATGATTTAGAGACATCAGCTTGGGCAGAAGTGGAGTTGGAGGCTCATGCAGCAATGCTGGGCATTCCAGGGCATATTTTTGCTTTGACCAGGGCTCAGGCCAAAAAGCAAAAAGGACAGGGTGACTTGGATCCTGGAAGAATGGACCAAGTGCTCCCTAAAGCTAGGGTTAGTAAAGGTAAAACAGTACCTACTATCCCTCCCTCTACAGTGGATTCTACTTCTGAGGAAGAAGAATTTCCACCCTGTGCAGAACCTACACCAGAGGAGCTGGAAGCAGACACTGCTGAGCTTTTGAGTGAAGGGGGGCCTGCCAGGGAGGAGCTGAGTGTGGCACAGCATACCTGTCCCACACTAGAGGATCTAAGGCAGCAAGCTGTCAAACAAGCAAATGGGGATGTCAGTGACTCTCACAAGGTTTACTGGGAGGACAACCTCTTGTACACTGATGCAAGGGATCCAAAACCTGGAGCTGCCAGGAGATTGGTGATTCCTCAGGAGTACAGAAAGTTCCTCCTAACTCTAGCCCACGACATTCCCTTAGCTGGACATTTGGGGCAAATGAAAACTTGGGACAGGCTTGTTCCCTTGTTTCATTGGCCTAGAATGTCAGAGGACACAAAGCAATTTTGTAAGTCCTGTGAAACCTGTCAAGCCAGTGGCAAGACAGGTGGCACTCCAAAGGCACCCCTTATTCCACTACCTGTGGTTGGGGTTCCCTTTGAAAGGGTAAGGGTTGACATAGTTGGCCCCCTTGACCCTCCTTCTGCTTCAGGCAATAGGTTTATCTTGGTGGTAGTGGACCATGCCACCAGATATCCTAAAGCAATTCCTCTAAGGACCACTACAGCTCCTGCAGTGGCAAAGGCCCTCCTGGGAATCTTTTCCAGGGTGGACTTCCCAAAAGAGGTGGTATCAGACAAGGGAAGCAATTTCATGTCTGCTTACTTAAAAGCCATGTGGAAGGAGTGTGGTGTTACATACAAGTTCACTACACCCTATCATCCACAAACAAATGGACTGGTGGAGAGATTTAACAAAACTCCCAAAGGCATGATTATGGGACTCCCTGAAAAACTCCGCAGGAGATGGGATATCCTGTTACCTTGCCTCCTTTTTGCTTACAGGGAGGTACCCCAAAAAGGAGTGGGCTTCAGCCCCTTTGAACTCCTATTTGGACACCCTGTGAGAGGTCCTCTAACACTTGCTATGGAGGGTTGGGAACAACCTTTAAAAGCTCCAAAGCAAGACATAGTGGACTATGTACTTGGCCTCAGATCTAGGATGGCTGAGTACATGATAAAGGCCAGTAAAAACCTTCAGGCCAGCCAAGAGCTCCAAAAGCAATGGCATGACAAGAAGACTGTTTTGGTTCAGTACCAACCAGGGCAGAAAGTGTGGGTCTTGGAGCCTGTGGCCCCAAGAGCACTCCAAGATAAATGGAGTGGACCCCACATTGTTGAAAAGAAGGGTGAAGTCACCTACTTAGTTGACTTAGGCACTGCCAGGAGTCCCCTTAGGGTGCTCCATGTCAATCACCTGAAAACCTACTATGACAGGGCTGATCTCACCCTGCTCATGGCAACAGATGAGGGACAGGAAGAAGAGAGTGACCCTCTCCCTGATCTCTTCTCTTCAACAGAACAAGATGCTCTAGTGGAAGGTGTAGTACTGGCAGATTGACTGCTGAGCAGAAAGACCACTGCATAAATCTCCTGGGTCAGTTTTCTGAACTCTTCTCTACTGTGCCAGGCACCACTTCTTGGTGTGAGCACACTATAGATACTGGAGACAGCTTGCCTGTCAAAAGTAAGGTCTATAGGCAGCCTGACCATGTCAGAGACTGCATAAAGCAAGAGGTGCAGAAAATGCTTGAACTGGGAGTGGTTGAGCACTCTGAAAGTCCATGGGCCTCTCCTGTGGTACTTGTGCCAAAACCTCATTCCAAGGATGGAAAGAAGGAAATGCGGTTTTGTGTAGACTACAGAGGTCTCAACCAGGTAACCAAAACTGATGCTCACCCTATACCCAGGGCAGATGAGCTAATAGATACACTGGCATCTGCCAAGTATCTAAGCACTTTTGACTTGACTGCAGGGTATTGGCAGATCAAATTATCAGAAGATGCAAAAGCAAAAACAGCATTTTCAACCATTGGAGGCCATTACCAATTCACAGTAATGCCTTTTGGATTGAAAAATGCACCTGCCACTTTTCAAAGGTTGGTGAATACAGTCCTGCAAGGGCTGGAAGCTTTTAGTGCAGCATATCTAGATGATATAGCTGTCTTTAGCTCCAGCTGGGATGATCACCTGGTCCACCTCTGGAACGTTTTGGAGGCCCTGCAAAAGGCAGGCCTCACTATCACGGCATCAACGTGCCAGATAGGGCAGGGGAAGATGTTTATCTGGGACACCTTGTAGGTGGGGAACAGATTGTACCACTTCATGGGAAAATCCAAACTATTATAGATTGGGTTCCCCCTACAACTCAGACTCAGGTGAGAGCCTTTTTAGGCCTCACTGGGTACTATAGGAGGTTCATAAAGAACTATGGCTCCATTGCAGCCCCTCTTAATGACCTCACATCCAAGAAAATGCCTAAGAAGGTATTATGGACAGCAAACTGTCAGAAAGCTTTTGAGGAGCTGAAGCAGGCCATGTGCTCTGCACCTGTCCTGAAAAGCCCCTTGTTACTCCAAAAAATTCATTGTCCAAACTGATGCATCTGAATTAGGGGTAGGGGCAGTCTTATCACAACTTAATTCTGAGGGCCAGGATCAACCTGTTGCTTTTATCAGCAGGAGGTTGACCCCTAGAGAAAAGCGTTGGTCTGCCATAGAAAGGGAGGCCTTTGCTGTGGTCTGGGCACTGAAGAAGTTTAGGCCATACCTGTTTGGCACTCACTTGATTGTTTAGACAGACCACAAACCTCTACTTTGGCTAAAACAAATGAAAGGTGAAACCCCTAAATGATTGAGGTGGTCCATATCTCTACAGGGGATGGACTATACAGTGGAACATAGACCTGGGAGTACCCACTCCAATGCAGATGGACTCTCCAGATATTTCCACTTAGACAATGAAGACTCATCAGGTCATGGCTAGACTTATTGTCCTTCGTTTGGGGGAGGGGGGGGTTGTGTAGGAAAGTACCATCTTGCCTGGCATGTTACCCCCATATTTTACTGTATATATGTTGTTTTAGTAGTATGTGTCACTGGGACCCTGCCAGCCAGGGCCCCAGTGCTCATAAGTGTGCCCTGTATGTGTTACTCGTGTTATGACTAACTGTCTCACTGAGGCTCTGCTATCCAGAACCTCAGTGGGTATGCTCTCTCATTTCTTTCCAAATTGTCACTAACAGGCTAGTGACCAATTTCACCAATTTACATTGGTATACTGGAACACCCTTATAATTCCCTAGTATATGGTACTAAGGTACCCAGGGTATTGGGGTTCCAGGAGATCCCTAAGGGCTGCTGCATTTCTTTTGCCACCCATAGGGAGCTCTGACAATTCTTACACAGGCCTGCCACTGCAGCCTGAGTGAAATAACATCCACGTTATTTCACAGCCATTTACCACTGCACTTAAGTAACTTATAAGTCACCTATATGTTCAACCTTTACCTGGTAAAGGTTAGGTGCTAAGTTACTTAGTGTGTGGGCACCCTGGCACTAGCCAAGGTGCCCCCACATGGTTCAGGGCATATTCCCCGGACTTTGTGAGTGCGGGGACACCATTACACGCGTCACTACCTATGTATAGCTTCACAATGGTAACTTCGAATATGGCATTGTAACATGTCTATGATCATGGAATTGCCCCCTCAATGCCATCCTGGCATTGTTGGCACAATCCCATGATCCCACGGGTCTCTAGCACAGACCCGGGTACTGCCAAACTGCCTTTTCAGGGGTTTCACTGCACCTGCTGCCAACCCCTCAGACAGGTTTCTGCCCTCCTGGGGTCCAGCCAGGCTTGGCCCAGGAAGGCAGAACAAAGGACTTCCTCAGAGAGAGGGTGTTACACCCTCTCCCTTTGGAAAAAGGTGTCAAGGCAGGGGAGGAGTAGCCTCCCCAGCCTCTGGAAATGCTTTCATGGGCACAGATGGTGCCCATTTCTGCATAAGCCAGTCTACACCGGTTCAGGGACCCCTCAGCCCTGCTCTGGCACGAAACTGGGCAAAGGAAAGGGGAGTGACCACTCCCCTGACCTGCACCTCCCCTGGGAGGTGCCCAGAGCTCCTCCAGTGTGCTCCAGACCTCTGCCATCTTGGAAACAGAGGTGCTGCTGGCACACTGGACTGCTCTGATTGGCCAGGGCCAGCAGGTGACGTCAGAGACTCCTTCTGATAGGCTCCTTCAGGTGTTGCTAGCCTATCCTCTTTCCTAGGTAGCCAAACCCTCTTTTCTGGCAATTTAGGGTCTCTGCTTTGGGGAATTCCTTAGATAACGAATGCAAGAGCACATCAGAGTTCTGCTTCATCTCTCTATTCACCTTCTGCCAAGGAATCGACTGCTGACCGCGCTGGAAGCCTGCAAAACTGCAACAAAGTAGCAAAGACGACTACTGCGACACTGTAACGCTGATTCTGCCGCCTTCTCGACTGTTTTCCTGGTGGTGCATGCTGTGGGGGTAGTCTGCCTCCTCTCTGCACTAGAAGCTCTGAAGAAATCTCCTGTGGGTCGACGGAATCGTCCCCCTGCAACCGCAGGCACCAAAGAACTGCATTACCGGTCCTCTGGGTCTCCTCTCAGCACGACGAGCGAGGTCCCTTGAACTCAGCAACTCTGTCCAAGTGACTCCCACAGTCCAGTGACTCTTCAGTCCAAGTTTGGTGGAGGTAAGTCCTTGCCTCCCCACGCCAGACTGCATTGCTGGGAACTGCGTGTTTTGCAGCTACTCCGGCTCCTGTGCACTTTTCCAGGATTTCCTTTGTGCACAGCCAAGCCTGGGTCCACGGCACTCTAACCTGCATTGCACAACCTCCTGAGTTGTCCTTTGCGGCGTGGGACTCTCTTGTGCAACTTCGGGTGAGCACTGTTTCACTCCACTTTGTAGTGCCTGTTCCGGCATTTCTCCGGGTGCTGCCTGCTTCTGAGAGGGCTCTTATTCTTGCTGGACGCCCCCTCTGTCCCCTCACGCAATTGGTGACATCCTGGCCCCTCCTGGGCCACAGCACCATCCAAAAACCCTAACCGCAAGCTTTGCAGCTAGCAAGGCTTGTTTGCGGTCTTTCTGCGGGAAAACACTTCTGCACGACTCATCACGACGTGTGACATCAATCCTCCAAAGGGGAAGTTTCCAGCCCTTGTCGTTCTTGCAGAATCCTCAGCTTCTACCATCCAGTGGCAGCTTCTTTGCACCCACAGCTGGCATTTCCTGGGCATATGCCAACTCCCGACTTGATCGTGACTTTTGGACTTGGTCCCCATGTTCCACAGGTACTCTCGTCTGGAAATCCATCGTTGTTGCATTGCTGGTGTTGGTCTTTCCTGCAGAATTCCCCTATCACGACTTCTGTGCTCTTTGGGGAACTTCAGTGCACTTTGCACTCACTTTTCAGGGTCTTGGGGTGGGCTATTTTTCTAACCCTCACTATTTTCTAATAGTCCCAGCGACCCTCTACAAGGTCACATAGGTTTGGGGTCCATTCGTGGTTCGCATTCCACTTTTGGAGTATATGGTTTGTGTTGCCCCTATCCCTATGTGTCCCCATTGCATCCTATTGTAACTATACATTGTTTGCACTGTTTTCTAAGACTATACTGCATATTTTTGGTATTGTGTACATATATCTTGTGTATATTTGCTATCCTCATACTGAGGGTACACTCTGAGATACTTTGGCATATTGTCATAAAAATAAAGTACCTTTATTTTTAGTATATCTGTGTATTGTGTTTTCTTATGATATTGTGCATATGACACTAGTGGTACTGTAGGAGCTTCACTCATCTCCTAGTTCAGCCTAAGCTGCTCTGCTAAGCTACCATTATCTATCAGCCTATGCTGCTAGACACCCTATACACTAATAAGGGATAACTGGGCCTGGTGCAAGGTGCAAGTACCCCTTGGTACTCACTACAAGCCAGTCCAGCCTCCTACAGTCTTCCTTGCAGAATTCCCCTATCACGACTTCTGTGCTCTCTGGGGAACTTAGGTGCACTTTGCACCCATTTTTCAGGGTCTTGGGGTGGGCTATTTTTCTAACCCTCACTGTTTTCTTACAGTCCCAGCGACCCTCTACAAGCTCACATAGGTTTGGGGTCCATTCGTGGTTCGCATTCCACTTCTAGAGTATATGGTTTGTGTTGCCCCTATACCTATGTGCTCCCATTGCAATCTATTGTGACTATTCATTGCTTGCACTGTTTTCTATTGCTATTACTGCATATTTTGGTATTGTGTACATATATCTTGTGTATATTTGCTATCCTCATCGTGAGGGTACTCACTGAGATACTTTTGGCATATTGTCATAAAAATAAAGTACCTTTATTTTTAGAATATCTGTGTATTGTGTTTTCTTATGATATTGTGCATATGACACCAGTGATATAGTAGGAGCTTCACACGTCTCCTAGTTCAGCCTAAGCTGCTCTGCTAAGCTACCCTTTTCTATCAGCCTAAGCTGCTAGACACCTCTTCTACACTAATAAGGGATAACTGGACCTGGTGCAGAGTGTAAGTACCCCTTGGTACCACTACAAACCAGGCCAGCCTCCTACAGGGACCCCGGCGGTGGCGGACACTAGTGCACACACCACTACCGTTACATCTTCCGCCACCCCCCATTCCATCACTGCCCTCCCTACTGCCCCCCACCGAGTTGCCTGTGCCTGCCCACCCAAAAAGGTGGGCGTCTCCTTCGCCCCAGGCACCTCATCCCCTGCCCCAGTCAGCCTTTCTGCCCTCACAGAGGAGGCTATTGACCTCCTGAGAACCATCTCTGTAGGGCAGACAACCATCGTCAATGTCATCCAGGGGATAGCATCAGAGGTGCAGCAGACAAATGCCTATCTGGATGGCATTCACTATGCCGTGTCTGACCTACAGAGATCTTTTCAGGCTCTGGCCTCCTCTTGGACGGCAGCCAGTTTCCCTGGCCATTCCATCCCTCCTCCAACTTCCTCTACCCCTTCCAGCACCCTACTCCCTTCACCCGTCTTGGTAGCCAATCCTCCTTTCTTGGTAGCCAATCCTCCTTTTCTGGCTATTTAGGGTCTCTCCTCTGGGGAATTCTTCAGATAACGAATGCAAGAGCTCACCAGAGTTCCTCTGCACTTCCCTCTTCAACTTCTGCCAAGGTTCGACCGCTGACTGCTCCAGGATGCCTGCAAAACTGCAACAAAGTAGCAAGACGAATACCAGCAACATTGTAGCGCCTCATCCTGCCGGCTTTCTCAACTGTTTCCTGGTTGTGCATGCTCTGGGGGGTCATCTGCCTTCACCCTGCACTGGAAGCCAAGAAGAAATCTCCTGTGGGTCGACGGAATCTTCCCCCTGCTAACACAGGCACCAAAAGACTGCATCACTGGTCCTGTGGGTCCCCTCTCATCCTGACGAGTGTGGTCCCTGGAACACAGGAACTCTATCCAAGTGACTCTCACAGTCCAGTGATCATTCAGTCCAAGTTTGGTGGAGGTAAGTCCTTGCCTCCCCACGCTACACTGCAAACCTGTGTACTGCATTATTTGCAGCAGCTCCGGCTCCTGTGCACTCTTCCAGGATTTCCATCATGCACAGCCTAGCCAGGATCCCCAGCACTCCCTCCTGCAGTGCTCAACCCGCTGAATTGGCCTCCAACGTCGTGGGACCCTCCTTTGTGACTCTTAGCCAGCTCCGGTTCACAAATCTTCTAAGTGCCTGCTCCGGTACTTCTGTGGGTGCTGCCTGCTTCTGTGGGGGCTCTCTGAGTTGCTGAGCGCCCCCTCTGTCTCCTCCTCCAAGGGGCAACATCCTGGTCCTTCCTGGTCCTCAGCAGCACCCAAAAACCTCTACTGCGACCCTTGCAGCTAGCAAGGCTTCTTTGCGGTATTTCTGCGTGGGAACACTTCTGAAACCTTCACCACGATGTGGGACATCTTCCATCCAAAGGAGAAGTTCCTAGTCCTCTTCGTTGTTGCAGAATCCTAAGCTTCTTCCATCCGGAGGCAGCTTCCTTACACCTTCATCCGGGGTTTCCTGGGCTCCTGCCCCCTCTGGACACTATCGCAACTCTTGGACTTAGTCCCCTTGCCTTGGAGGTCCTCAGGTCCAGGAATCCATCTTCAGTAGTTTGCTGGTGTTTGTTGTTCTTGCAGAATCCCCCTATCACGACTATTGTGTCCTTTTGGGGTAGTAGGTGTACTTTACTCCTACTTTTCAGGGTCTTGGGGATGGGTATCTTGGACACCCTGGTGGTTTTCTTACAGTCCCAGCGACCCTCTACAAGCTCCCATAGGTCTGGGGTCCATTCATGATTCGCATTCCACTTTTGGAGTATATGGTTTGTGTTGTGTTGCCCCTATACCTATGTTCACCTATTGCATCCTATTGTAATTCTACACTGTTTGCATTACTTTTCTTACTCTTACTTACCTGTTTTGGGTTTGTGTACATATAACTTGTGTATATTACTTACCTTCTTACTGAGGGTACTCACTGAGATACTTTTGGCATATTGTCATAAAAATAAAGTACCTTTATTTTTAGTAACTGTGTATTGTGTTTTCTTATGATATTGTGCTATATGATATAAGTGGTATTGTAGGAGCTTTGCATGTCTCCTAGTTCATCCTAAGCTGCTATGCCATAGCTACCTTCTATCAGCCTAAGCTGCTAGAAACACCTCTATTCTACTAATAAGGGATAACTGGACCTGGCACAGAGTGTAAGTACCACAAGGTACCTACTATAAGCCAGGCCAACCTCCTACATTGGTGGTGCAGCTGTGGGAGAAGTACTTGCAACTGCTTTACCACTTTGTCATTTTGTACTTTCCATAAGATAATCATATACCAAATAGTTCAGTATATGTACACTTAACCAAAAAAGTTTACTTTTCTATTCTAAAGCTTTTAACAAAGTTCTGAAAAGTTTATAAAACGTATAAAAATGTTTTCCAAATGAAAAAGTTTTTTCTCTGCTTTCTAAGTTCTAAAACTTTTTCTTTCTCACTATCCTTAAACCTATACTATCATGTCTGTTGAAGATTCCACTCTCAAAACTGTTAATGCAACATATGAGAGTTTGAACTATAAGAGTTTGAGGGGTCTCTGCCTGGATAGAGGTTTGAGTATAGGAAAGAACCCTACAAAAGAGTTTCTCTTCAACATGCTTGTTGTAGATGACCAGAAGCAGTCTGGACCATCACATGAGAGGTTAGAAAGGGAGAAGCTTCCCAGTCTGATTCAGAGGAGTCCCCTGGAGAAGCTGGGGAAGGTTCTGACAAGGGTCTGCCCCCTAGCAGGGCACCTAGTGATGCTGGTAGTGATAGAGGTTCCCATAACAGTCGGGCATCCTTTAACCCTAGAGGCCAGGTTACCAGGGTCCAGACAGTTAGGGACAGGTCTACCTCTGAAACTTCCCATATTTCATCTGTGTCAAAGCATTCCCAACCCACCCACCCTAAGGATAACTTGTTAGAAAGGGAACTCAAAAGGTTTAGTGTGAGAAAGTAGCCTCTTTCTAGCCTTGTTACCCCCACTTTGGGCCTGTTTGTGAGTGTATGTCAGGGTGTTTTCACTGTCTCACTGGTATCCTGCTTGCCAGGGCACAGTGCTCATAGTGAAAACCCTATGTTTTCAGTATGTTTGTTATGTGTCACTGGGACCCTGCTAGTCAGGACCCCAGTGCTCATAAGTTTGTGGCCTATAGGTATGTGTTCCCTGTGTGATGCCTAACTGTCTCACTGAGGCTCTGCTAACCAGAACCTCAGTGGTTATGCTCTCTCTTTACAAATTGTCACCAACAGGCTAGTGACCAATTTACCAATTTACATTGGCTTACTGGAACACCCTTATAATTCCCTAGTATATGGTACTGAGGTACCCAGGGTATTGGGGTTCCAGGAGATCCCTATGGGCTGCAGCATTTCTTTTGCCACCCATAGGGAGCTCTGACAATTCTTACACAGGCCTGCCACTGCAGCCTGAGTGAAATAACGTCCACGTTATTTCACAGCCATTTTACACTGCACTTAAGTAACTTATAAGTCACCTATATGTCTAACCTTTACCTGGTAAAGGTTAGGTGCAAAGTTACTTAGTGTGAGGGCACCCTGGCACTAGCCAAGGTGCCCCCACATTGTTCACAGCCAATTCCCTGAACTTTGTGAGTGCGGGGACACCATTACACACGTGCACTACATATAGGTCAATACCTATATGTAGCTTCACAATGGTAACTCCAAATATGGCCATGTAACATGTCTAAGATCATGGAATTGCCCCCTCTATGCCATCCTGGCATTGTTGGCACAATTCCATGATCCCAGTGGTCTGTAGCACAGACCCTGGTACTACCAAACTGCCCTTCCTGGGGTTTCACTGCAGCTGCTGCTGCTGCCAACCCCTCAGACAGGCATCTGCCCTCCTGGGGTCCAGCCAGGCCTGGCCCAGGATGGCAGTACAAAGAACTTCCTCTGAGAGAGGGTGTGACACCCTCTCCCTTTGGAAAATGGTGTGAAGGCAGGGGAGGAGTAGCCTCCCCCAGCCTCTGGAAATGCTTTGTTGGGCACAGATGTGCCCAATTCTGCATAAGCCAGTCTACACCGGTTCAGGGACCCCTTAGCCCCTGCTCTGGCGTGAAACTGGACAAAGGAAAGGGGAGTGACCACTCCCCTGACCTGCACCTCCCCTGGGAGGTGTCCAGAGCTCCTCCAGTGTGCTCCAGACCTCTGCCATCTTGGAAACAGAGGTGCTGCTGGCACACTGGACTGCTCTGAGTGGCCAGTGCCACCAGGTGACGTCAGAGACTCCTTGTGATAGGCTCCTTCAGGTGTTGCTAGCCTATCCTCTCTCCTAAGTAGCCAAACCCTCTTTTCTGGCTATTTAGGGTCTCTGTCTCTGGGGAAACTTTAGATAACGAATGCAAGAGCTCATCCGAGTTCCTCTGCATCTCTCTCTTCACCTTCTGCCAAGGAATCGACTGCTGACCGCGCTGGAAGCCTGCAAACCTGCAACATAGTAGCAAAGACGACTACTGCAACTCTGTAACGCTGATCCTGCCGCCTTCTCGACTGTTTTTCTGCTTGTGCATGCTGTGGGGGTAGCCTGCCTCCTCTCTGCACCAGAAGCTCCGAAGAAATCTCCCGTGGGTCGACGGAATCTTCCCCCTGCAAACACAGGCACCAAAAAGCTGCATAACCGGTCCCTTGGGTCTCCTCTCAGCACGACGAGCGAGGTCCCTCAAATCCAGCAACTCTATCCAAGTGACCCCCACAGTCCAGTGACTCTTCAGTCCAAGTTTGGTGGAGGTAAGTCCTTGCCTCACCTCGCTGGGCTGCATTGCTGGGAACCGCGACTTTGCAGCTACTCCGGCCCCTGTGCACTTCCGGCGGAAATCCTTTGTGCACATCCAAGCCTGGGTCCACGGCACTCTAACCTGCATTGCACGACTTTCAAAGTTGGTCTCCGGCGACGTGGGACTCCCTTGTGCAACTTCGGCGAGCACTGTTTCACGCATCCTCGTAGTGCCTGTTTCTGGCACTTCTCCGGGTGCTACCTGCTTCAGAGAGGGCTCCTTGTCTTGCTCGACGTCCCCTCTCTTTGCTGGTCCAATTTGCGACCTCCTGGTCCCTCATGGGCCTCAGCAGCTTCCAAAAACGCTAACCGCACGATTTGCAGCTAGCAAGGCTTGTTGGCGTTCTTTCGGCGGGAAAATACTTCTGCACGACTCTCCACGGCGAGAGGGATCCGTCCACCAAAGGGGAAGTCTCTAGCCCTTTTCGTTCCTGCAGAAACCTCAGCTTCTTCTGTCCAGTAGAAGCTTCTTTGCACCCGCAGCTGGCATTTCCTGGGCATCTGCCCATCTCCGACTTGCTTGTGACTTTTGGACTTGGTCCCCTTGTTCCACAGGTACCCTAGATTGGAAATCCACAGTTGTTGCATTGCTGGTTTGTGTCTTTCCTGCATTATTCCTCTAACACGACTTCTTTGTCCTTAGGGGAACTTTAGTGCACTTTGCACTCACTTTTCAGGGTCTTGGGGAGGGTTATTTTTCTAACTCTCACTATTTTCTAATAGTCCCAGCGACCCTCTACAAGGTCACATAGGTTTGGGGTCCATTCGTGGTTCGCATTCCACTTTTGGAGTATATGGTTTGTGTTGCCCCTATCCCTATGTGTCCCCATTGCATCCTATTGTAACTATACATTGTTTGCACTGTTTTCTAAGACTATGCTGCATATTTTTGCTATTGTGTATATATATCTTGTGTATATTTCCTATCCTCTCACTGAGGGTAAACTCTAAGATACTTTGGCATATTGTCATAAAAATAAAGTACCTTTATTTTTAGTATAACTGTGTATTGTGTTTTATTATGATATTGAGCATATGACACTAAGTGGTACTGTAGTAGCTTCACACGTCTCCTAGTTCAGCCTAAGCTGCTCTGCTAAGCTACCATTATCTATCAGCCTAAGCTGCTAGACACCCTATACACTAATAAGGGATAACTGGGCCTGGTGCAAGGTGCAAGTACCCCTTGGTACTCACTACAAGCCAGTCCAGCCTCCTACATTGAGGGATGACGAGACCAAACTGAAGCTTAAACAGCAACAGCTGGTCTTAGATAGGGAATACTAAACATTGAGAGGGAAAGACAGAGGTTGGGGTTAGTTCCCGGTGGTGGCAGCAGCAGTATTCCTGATAGCAATCCTGTTAGAGAGCAAGATTCCAGGAATCTGCATAAGATAGTCCCCCTTACAAGGGGGGGGTGACAGTAATAAGTGGTTTGCTGCACTTGAGAGGGCCTGTATAGTACAATTGGTCCCTCAAAGGCAGTGGGCTGCTATCTTGTGGCTATCTTTCACTGGAAAGGGTAGAGATAGGCTCCTTACTGTCAGAAAAAGTGAAGCCAATAACTACAAAGTTTTGAAAGATGCACTCTTGGATGGATTTGGCTTAACCACTGAACAATACAGGATTAAGTTCAGAGACACCAGAAAAGAGTCTTCTCAAGACTGGACAGATTTTGTGGACTGTTCAGTGAAGGGTGGTTGCATGGCAGTAAAGTATCTGACTATGAAAGCCTGTACAATCTGATTCTGAGAGAGCATATTCTTAACAATTGTGTGTGTGATTTGTTGCACCAGTACTTGGTAGACTCAGATCTGACCTCTCCCCAAGAATTGGGAAAGAAGGCAGACAAATGGGTCAGAACAAGAGTGGACAGAAATGTTCATACAGGGGGTGACAAGGATGGCAAGAAGAAGGATGGCAAGTCTTCTGACAAGGGTGGGGACAAAAGTAAAGATTCTAAGTCTTCATCAGGCCCACAAAAATCCTCTGGGGGTGGTGGTTCCAAATCCTCTTCAAAAAATCTGAAAAAGCCTTGGTGTTATTTATGTAAAGTAAAAGGCCATTGGGCAAGTGATTTCACTTGTCCAAAGAAAAACACCAAACCTCCCACCACACAACCCCAACTGCAATCTCTAGTGCCCCTAGTAATAGCAGTGGTGGTGGGAAGTCTACTACTAATAGCCAATCCAATGGTGTAGCTGGGCTCACTATTGGCAATGTAGTGGGTGTTGGTCTTGTTAGGGAGATCACAGAGGCTGTTTTAGTCTCTGATGGTGGCATTCACTTTGCCACCTTGGTCTCTTGCCCCCCTTAATATGGGTAAGTACAAGCAACTACCCCTAGTCAACGGTGTTGAGGTTGAGGCCTACAGGGACACAGGAGCCAGTGTAACTATGGTGATAGAAAAACTGGTCAACCCTGATCAACACCTACTTAGTCAGCAGTGCCAAGTGACTGATGCTCATAACAACAGTCTTATGCTAAACAGAACCTCAGTGTTTATGCTCTCTCTGCTTTTTAAAATTGTCACTACTGGCTAGTGACTAATTTTACCAATTCTCATTGGCACACTGGAACACCCTTATAATTCCCTTGTATATGGTACCTAGGTACCCAGGGTATTGGGATTCCAGGAGATCCCTATGGGCTGCAGCATTTCTTTTGCCACCCATAGGGAGCTCAGACAATTCTTATACAGGACTGCCACTGCAGCCTGAGTGAAATAACGTCCATGTTATTTCACAGCCATTTTTCACTGCACATAAGTAACTTATAAGTCACATATATGTCTAACCCTCACTTGGCGGCTAGGTAGCCGATGGTGGCAGCAGTAGTATTCCTGGTAGCAATCCTGTTAGAGAGCAAGATTCCAGGAATCTGCATAGGATAGTCCCCCCTTACAAGGAGGGGGATGACATTAATAAGTGGTATGTTGCACTTGAGAGGGCTTGTATGGTGCAGTTGGCCCCTCAAAGGCAGTGGGCTGCTATCTTGTGGCTATCTTTCACTGGAAAGGGTAGGGATAGGCTCCTTACTGTCAGAGAAAGTGAAGCCAATAACTACAAAGTTTTGAAAGATGCACTCTTGGATGGATTTGGCTTCACCACTGAACAATACAGTATTAAGTTCAGAGACACCAGAAAAAAAGTCTTCTCAAGACTGGACAGATTTTGTGGACTGTTCAGTGAAGGTCTTGGAAGGGTGGTTGCATGTCAGTAAAGTATCTGACTATGAAAGCCTGTACAATCTGATCCTGAGAGAGCATATTCTTAACAATTGTGTGTGTGATTTGTTGCACCAGTACTTGGTAGACTCAGATCTGACCTCTCCCCAAGAATTGGGAAAGAAGGCAGACAAATGGGTCAGAACAAGAGTGGACAGAAATGTTCATACAGGTGGTGACAAGGATGGCAAGAAGAAGGATGGCAAGTCTTCTGACAAGGGTGGGGACAAAAGTAAAGATTCTGAGTCTTCATCAGGCCCACAAAAGTCCTCTGGGGGTGGTGGGTCCAAATCCTCTTCAAACAATCAGAAAAAGCCTTGGTGTTACTTATGTAAAGTAAAAGGCCATTGGGCAAGTGATTCCACTTGTCCAAAGAAAAACACCAAACCTCCCACCACACAACCCCAACTGCAATCTCTAGTGCCCCTAGTAATAGCAGCCGTGGTGGGAAGTCTACTACTAATAGCCAATCCAAGGGTGTAGCTGGGCTCACTATTGGCAATGTAGTTGGTGTTGGTCTTGTCAGGGAGACCACAGAGGCTGTTTTAGTCTCTGATGGTGGCATTCACTTTGCCACCTTGGTCTCTTGCCCCCCTTAATATGGGTAAGTACAAGCAACTAACCCTAGTCAACGGTGTTGAGGTTGAGGCCTACAGGGACACAGGAGCCAGTGTAACTATGGTGATAGAAAAACTGGACCACCCTGATCAACACCTACTTGCTCAGCAGGACCAAGTGACTGATGCTCATAACAACACTCAGCCACCCAATGTCTGTTGTGAATCTGAACTTGGGGGTGGGGGTTACTGGTTCAATAAAGTTGTGGTAGCCACTGAATTACCTATAGATTGCTTACTGGGCAATGATTTGGAAACATCAACTTGGGCAGAAGTGGAGTTGGAGGCTCATGCAGCAATTCTGGGCATTCCTGGGCATATTTTTGCTTTGACAAGGGCTCAGGCCAAAAAGCAAAAAGGACAGGGAAACTTGGATCCTGGAACAATGGACCAAGTGCTCCCAAAAACTAGGGGTAGAAAGGGTAAATCCCTGCCCACGATCCCTCCCTCTACATCAGATTCCCCTTTTGAGGAAGAGGAATCCTCTCCCTGTGCAGAACCTACACCAGAGGAGCTGGCAGCAGACACTGCTGAGCTTTTGGGTGCAGTGGGGTATGCTAGTGAAGAGCTGAATGTGGCACAGCAGACCTGTCCCACATTAGAGGGTTTAAGACAGCAAGCTGTCAAACAGCAGAATGGGGATGTCAGTGATAGCCATAGGGTGTATTGGGAAGACAACCTCTTGTACATACAGTCAAGGGACCCTAAACCTGGAGCTGCCAGGAGATTGGCCATTTCCTTGCAGCACAGAGAGTTTCTTCTTACCCTGCCACATGACATTCCTTTGGCTGGGCATTTGGGCCAGACAAAAATTTGAGAGGACTTGTCCCCCTCCTGTTTCAATAGCCTCATATGTCAGAGGACACTAAAGATTTATGTCGCTCTTGTGTGACCTGCCAAGCCAGTGGCAAGACTGGTGGCACTCCAAAGGCCCCCTTAATTCTACTTCCAGTGGTTGGGTGCCCTTTGAAAGGGTAGGGGTTGACATAGTTGGCCCCCTTGACCCTCCAACAGCTTCAGGCAATAGATTCATGCTTGTGATAGTGGACCATGCCACTAGGTATCCTGAAGCCATCCCCTTAAGGACCACTACAGCTCCTGCAGTGGCAAAGGCCCTCCTGGGAATTTTTCCCAGGGTGGGTTTCCCTAAGGAAGTGGTGTCAGACAGAGGTAGTAACTTCATGTCTGCATACCTAGAAGCAATGTGGAAGGAGTGCGGTGTAACTTACAAGTTCACAACTCCTTATCATCCACAAACAAATGGTCTGGTTGAGAGGTTTAATAAAACTCTCAAAGGTATGATAATAGGACTCCCTGAAAAACGCAGAAGGAGATGGGATGTTCTGTTACCTTGCCTCCTTTTTCGTAACAGGGAGGTACCCCAAAAAGAAGTGGGCTTCAGCCCCTTTGAACTCGTCTTTGGGCACCCTGTAAGAGGTCCCCTTACTGTTGTGAAGGAGGGTTGGGAACAACCTTTAAAAGCTCCTAAACAGGACATAGTGGACTATGTACTTGGCCTAAGATCACGAATGGCTGAGTATATGAAAAAGGCCAGTAAAACCCTTCAGGCCAGCCAGGAGCTGCGAAAGCAATGGCATGACCAGAAGGCTGTCCTGACTCAGTACCACCCAGGACAGAAGGTGTGGGTATTGGAGCCTGTGGCCCCAAGAGCCCTCCAGGACAAATGGAGTGGACCCCATCTAATTGTTGAAAAGAAGGGTGAGGTTACCTATTTGGTAGACCTAGGCACTGCCAGGAGTCCCCTTAGGGTGATTCATGTCAACCGCCTAAAACCCTACTATGACAGGGTTGATCTCACCCTGCTCATGGCAACAGATGAGGGACAGGAAGACGAGAGTGGCCCTCTCCCTGATCTCTTCTCCACCACTGGAGCTGATGACTTAGTGGAGGGAGTGGTCTTAGCAGATTGTGTTACTGAACAGAAAGATAACTGTGCCAATCTCCTAAGTCAGTTTTCTGAACTCTTTTCACTTATACCATGTACTACTTCTTGGTGTGAACATACAATTGATACTGGAGACAGTTTGTCTGTCAAAAGTAAAATGTATAGGCAGCCTGACCACGTCAGGGACTGCATTAAACAAGAGGTACAGAAAATGTTGGACTTAGGGGTGATTGAGCCTTCAGAAAGCCCCTGGGCTATCCCAGTTGTGCTTGTCCCAAAACTTCATACCAAAGATGGAAAGAGAGAGATGAGGTTTTGTGTTGACTATAGAGGGCTCAACTAAGTAACCAAGAAGGATGCTCACCCTATAACCAGGGCAGATGAGATCATAGATACACTGGCTTCTGCCAAGTATCTAAGCACTTTTGATCTAACTGCAGGGTATTGGCAGATTAGGTTATCAGAAGATGCTAAACCCAAGACTTCATTTTCAACCATTGAGGGCTCTACCAATTCACAGTGATGCCCTTTGGTTTGAAAAATGCACCTGCCACTTTTCAAAGGTAGGTGAATACAGTCCTGCAAGGGTTAGAAGCTTTGGGTGCAGCATATCTAGATGATATTGCTGTCTTTACCTTAACCTGGGATGATCGCCTGGTCCACCTATGGAAAGTTTTGGAGGCCCTGCAAAAGGCAGGCCTCACTATCAAGGCCTCAAAGTGCCAGATAGGGCAGGGGAAAGTGGTTTACCTGGGCCACCTGGTAGGTGGAGAAAAGATTGCACCACTACAGGGGAAGATCCAGACGTTTATGGATTGGGCTTCCCCTACAACTCAAACCCAGGTGAGAGCCTTTTTCGGCCTCACAGGGTACTACAGGTGATTCATCAAGAATTATGGCTCCATAGCAGCCCCTCTTAGTGATCTCAGTAGCAAGAAGATGCCTTGGAAGGTATTGTGGACAGCTAGCTGTCAAAAATCTTTTGAGGAGCTCAAACAGGCCTGTCCTAAAAAGCCCTTGTTACTCCAAGAAATTCATTGTACAAACTGATGCTTCTGAATTAGGGGTTGGGGCAGTGCTATCACAGCTGAATACTGAGGGCCAGGATCAATCTGTTGCTTTCATCAGCAGAAGGTTGACCCCTAGAGAAAAGCGTTGGTCTGCCATAGAGAGGGAGCCCTTTGCTGTGGTCTGGGCACTTAAAAAGTTGAGACCATACCTGTTTGGTACTCACTTTATTGTTCAGACAGACCACAAACCTCTACTTTGGCTAAAGCAAATGAAAGGTGAAAACCCTAAATTGTTGCGGTGGTCCATATCCCTACAGGGAATGGACTATACAGTGGAACATAGACCTGGGACTACCCACTCCAATGCTGATGGACTCTCCAGATATTTCCACTTAGACAATGAAGACTCATCGGGGCAAGGTTAGTCTTATTGTCATTCGTTTGGAGGGGAGTTGTGTAGGAAAGTACCATCTTGTCTGGCATGTTACCCCAATTTTCACTGTATGTATGTTTGTTTTGCCAATGTGTCACTTTGATCCTGCTACGCAGGATCCAAGTGCTCATAATGTATGCCCTGTAAGTGTTCCCTGTGTGGTGCCTAACTGTATCACTGAGTCTCTGCTAACCAGAACCTCAGTTTTTATGCTCTCTCTGCTTTTTAAAATTGTCACTACAGGCTAGTGACTAATTTTACCAATTCTCATTGGCACACTGAAACACCCTTATAATTCCCTAGTATATGGTACCTAGGTACCCAGGGTATTGGGGTTCCAGGAGATCCCTATGGGAGGCAGCATTTCTTTTGCCACTCATAGGTAGCTCAGACAATTCTTACACAGGACTGCCACTGCAGCCTGAGTGAAATAACGTCCACGTTATTTCACAGACCTTTTTCACTGCACATAAGTAACTTATAAGTCACCTATACTAACCCTCACTTGGTGAAGGTTAGGTGCCAAGTTATTTAGTGTGTGGGAACCCTGGAACTAGCCAAGGTGCCCCCACATTGATCAGGGCAAAGTCCCCGGACCTTATGAGTGCGGGGACACCATTACACGCATGCACTACATATACGTCAGTACCTATATGTAGCATCACAATGGTAACTCTGAACATGGCCATGTAACATGTCTAGGATCATGGAATTGTCACCCCAATACCATTCTGGTATTGGGGGGACAATTCCATTCATCCCCAGGTCTCCAGCACAGAACCCAGGTACTGCCAAACTTCCTTTCCGGGGTCTCCACTGCAGCTGCTGCTGCTGTCAACCCCTCAGATAGGTTTCTGCCCCCCTGGGGCCTGGCCAGCCTGGTCCCAGGAAGGCAGAACAAAGGATTTCCTCTGAGAGAGGGTGTTACACCCTCTCCCTTTGTAAATAGGTGTGAAGGGCTGGGGAGGAACAGCCTCTGCCAGCCTTTGGAAATGCTTTGATGGGCACAGATGGTGCCCATCTCTGCATAAGCCAGTCTACACTGGTTCCGGGATCCCCCAGCCCTGCTCTGGTGCAAAACAGGACAAAGGAAAGGGGAATGACCACTCCCCTGACCAGCACCTCCCAGGGGAGGTGCCCAGAGCTCCTCCAGTGTGTTCCCCACCCCTGCCATCTTGGATTCAGAGGTGTTGGGGCACAATGGACAGCTCTGAGTGGCCAGTGCCAGCAGGTGACTTCAGAGACCTCTCCTGATAGGTGCTTACCTTTCTCAGTCTCCAATCCTCCTTTCTGGGCTATTTAGGGTCTCTCCTCTGGGCTATTTCTTAGATAAAGAATTTAAGAGCTCACCAGTGTTCCTCTGCACTTCCCTCTTTGACTTCTGCCAAGGATCGACGGCTGACTGCTCCAGGATGCCTGCAAAACCACAACAAATTAGCAAGACGACTACCAGCAACATGGTAGCGCCTCATCCTACCGGCTTTCTTGACTGTTTCCTGGTGGTGCACGCTCTGAGGGCTGTCTGACTTCACCCTGCACTGGAAGCCAAGAAGAAATCTCCAGTGGGTCGACGGAATCTTCCCCCTGCCAATGCAGGCACCAAACTTCCACATCAGTGGTCATCTGGGTACCCTCTCATCCTGACAAGCGTGGTCCCTGGTACACAGGAGTTGTGTCCCAGTGTCTCCCACAGTCCAGTCCAGTGGCCCTTCTGTCCAAGTTTGGTGGAGGTAAGTCCTTGCCTCCCCACTACAGACAGTAATTCTGTGTACAGCGTGATCTGCAGCTGCTCCGGCTTCTGTGCACTTTTCCAAGGAATCCTTTGTGTGCAGCCTAGCCTGGGTCTCCGCACTCTGTCCTGCATTGTCCAATTCGCTGAGTTACATCCTGGTCCTTTCTGGTCCCCGGCAGCACCCAAAATCCTCAACTGCAACTCTTGCAGCTAGCAAGGCTCGTTTGTGGTATTTCTGCATGGGAACACTTCTGCATCCTCCAGCACGCCGTGGGACATCTTTTGACCAAAGGAGAAGTTCCTGGCACCTTCCGTTGTTGGAGAATCTTTGGCTTCTTCCACCCAGAGGCTGCCCTTTTGCACCTTCATCCGGGGTTTAATGGGGTCCTGCCCCCCCGGACACTTGCGCGACTCTCGGACTTGGCCTCCTTCCATTACAGGTCCTCAGGTCCAGGAATCTGTCTTCAGTGTTTTGCTGGTAGTTGTGGTTCCTGCAGAATCCCCTATCTCGACTATACTGTCTTTCTGGGGTAATAGGGTAACGTTACTCCTACTTTTCAGGGTCTTGGGGTGGGGTATCTTGGACACCCTTACTGTTTTCTCACAGTCCCAGCGACCCTCTACAACCTCCCTTTGGCCTGGGGTCCATTCGTGGTTCGCATTCCACTTTTGGAGTATATGGTTTGTGTTGCCCCTAGGCATATGTCTACCTATTGCATCCTATTTTGATTCTACGTTGTTTGCACTTCTTTTCCTACTTACCTGTTTTGGGTTTGTGTACATATAATTTGTGTATATTACTTACCTCCTAAGTGAGGGTATCCTCTGACATATGTTTGGCATATTGTCACTAAAATAAAGTACCTTTATTTTTTAGTAACTCTGAGTATTGTGCTTTCTTATGATATTGTGCTATATGGTATAAGTGGTATAGTAGGAGCTTTGCATGTCTCCTAGTTCAGCCTAAGCTGCTTTGCCATAGCTACCTCTATTCTACTAATAAGGGATAACAGGGCCTGCCACAAGGTTTACGTACCACAAGGTACCCACTATAAACCAGGCCAGCCTCCTACATCTGTGTTTCGTTTAGATCATTATTTGGCGGTCCGGACCGCTCCTCTGTTGGAGGTTTCTACCGCCACCGCCGGTGGAGCAGAACTGACCGCTATGTTCATAATTAGGGCCAAAGTCTGGGGAAATTGCCCTGAACTATGTGGGGGCACCTTGGCTAGTGCTAGGGTGCCCTCACACTTAGTAACTTTGCTCCTAACCTTCACTAAGTGAGGGTTAGACATATAGGTGACTTATAAGTTACTTAAGTGCAGTGTAAAATGGCTGTGAAATAACGTGGACGTTATTTCACTCAGACTGCAGTGGCAGTCCTGTGTAATATTGTCTGAGTGGCAAAAGAAATGCTGCAGCCCATAGGGATCTCCTGGAACCCCAATACCCTGGGTACCTAGGTACAATATACTAGGGAATTATAAGGGTGTTCCAGTGTGCCAATCAGAACTGGTAAAAAATGGTCACTAGCCTGCAGTGACAATTGTAAAAGCAGAAAGAGCATAAACACACAGGTTCCGGTTAGCAGAGCCTCAGTGACACAGTTAGGCACCACACAGGGAACACATTCAGGCCACAAACTATGAGCACTTGGGTCCTGGCTAGCAGGATCCCAGTGAGACATCTAAAACACACTGACAAATAGGGTTTTCACTATGAGCTCTGAGGTCCTTGCTAGCAGGATCCCAGTGAGACAGTAAAAACACCCTGACATATACTAACAAACAGGCCAAAAGTTTGGGTAACAAGGCTAGAAAGAGGCTACCTTCCTATAAAACTCCCCCCAAACGAAGGACAATGAGGCTAACCTTGGCCTGTTGAGTCTTTATTGTCTAAGTGGTGATAAGTGGAGAGTATCTCTGCAATAGATTGGTTACTCCCTTTATCATCCAATGTATGGTTACTTCCCTGTGGGGATGTAAACCACCCTGTTTGGAGTTTTTTAGCTCATATTAGTATGTTTTAATTTAGAGCAGTGGGATTGGTCCACTGGGCCTATATCAAGTGATGAGAATGCCAGACAGGGATGCTGTCTCAATAAAGCCAAACCTGGACAAAAGGTTTGTCTATATGGCTGTAAGAGAGAAAACAGGGTTGTTGTTTCTCTTGAGTTGGAGCAGGGCAGGGATGCTGTCCTATGAGCTCCACACTAGGGCAGGGTTGCTGTCCTAAGTGTTGTGAGGCAGTGCAGGGTTGCTGCACTAAAGTGTCTCTGGGAGGGTTGGAGAGATGCTCCATGTTAACAGGATTAGTTATCCCACAGAGAGGTACTATCACCTCAGGGAGTACAGCTGAGGTTCTGGTTAGCAGAGCCTCAGTGAGACAGTTAGTCATCACACAGGGAACACATACAGGGCACACTTATGAGCACTGGGGCCCAGCCTGGCAGGGTCCCAGTGACACCTATACTAAAACCACATATATACAGTGAAATATGGGGGTAACATGCCAGGCAAGATGGTACTTTCCTACATGTGTGGATTGTGAAGAAAAAGAAGGAAATGGTTTATCCCCACCCCCTGAAGAGTGTTTAGGATGTGAAGAAGGATCTTTAGTTTTACCTTTATCCCCATGCTTATCCTGAGATTTCTCACCATCTTTCTTCTTGCCATCCTTGTCACCACCTGCATGAACATTTCTGTTTACTCTTGTTCTGATCCATTTGTCTGCCTTTTTCCCAGTTCTTGGGGAGAGGTCAGATCTGAGTCTACCAAGTACTGATGCAACAATTCAGACACACAATTATTCAAAATATGCTCTCTCAGGATTAGATTATACAGGATTTCATAGTCAGTCACCTTACTGCCATGTAACAAACCCTCCAAGGCCTTCACTGAACAGTCTACAATGTCTATCCAGTCTTGAGAGGACTATTTTCTGGTATCTCTGAACTTTATCCTGTATTGTTCAGTGGTTAAGCCAAATCCATCTAAGAGTGCATCCTTCAAAACCTTGTAATTATTAGCATCACTTTCTCTGACACTAAGAAGCCTATCCCTACCCTTACCAGTGAAAGATAGCCACAAGATAGCAGGCCACTGCCTTTGAGGGACCAACTGTACCATACAAGCCCTCTCAAGTGCAGAAAACCACTTGTTAATGCCATTCCCCTCCTTGTAAGGGGGGACTATCTTATGCAGGTTTCTGGAATCTTGTTCTCTTACAGGATTACTATCAAAAACACTGCTGCTGTCACCATGGGGAACTCACCCCAGCCTCTGCCTTTCCCTCCCTACATCTAGCGATCCCCTGTCTAAGGCCAGCTGCTGCCGTCTTAGCTTCAGTTTGACCTCTTCCAACCTCAGCTTTCTGAGTTCCCTCTCTAGGGTGTTATCCTGTGGGTGGGAGGCTTGGTAATTCTGAGACACAGAAGAAATGTGGGAATTGGCAGAAGTGGACCTGTCTCTAACTGGCTGGACTCTAGTAACCTAGCCTTCTGGATTGAAAGGTGCTCTACTAGTGTGTGATCCCCTCCCACTACCAGTGTCACTAGATGGCCTGTTAGCTGGCAGGTCTTTGGATGAACTATCCCCAGCATCCTCACCTCAGGGGACTCCTCTGAGTCTTGCTGGGTACCCCCCTCCTCTCCCTCCTGATCCTGGGATGGGCCAGGCTGGTTCTGGTCACTTTGTAGGAGAAGGGTAAGGAGAAGATCTTTGGTAGGGTTCTTACCAATGCTGAAACCTCTTTCTATGCAGAGACCCCTCAAACGTTTAACGTTTAAACTACCATAGGTTTCCTGGACAACTGTGGGAGTACGTTCTACTGCAAACATGATTGTTAGAACAGGTTTAGGACAGAGAGAAAAAAGTTTAGAATCTTTTAGAGCAAGGAGAAAAACTTTTGAAAACTGTTCAAATCTTTTGAAAACTTTTCAGAAACTTTTTAGAAAGGTTTTAGAAAGAAAGTTAAACTGTTTAGGTTAACTGTGTATATTTTTAAGTATTTGGTATATGTTTTTCCTATGAAAAGCACCAATGACAAAGTGGTAAAGCAGTTATAAGTACTTATCCCACCGCTGCACCACCAATGTAGGAGGCTAGTCTGGCTTATAGTGGGTACCTGATGGTACTTACACCTTGTGCCAGGTCCAGTTATCCCTTATTAGTAGATTCGTAGTATTCTAGCAGCTTTGGCTGCTAGAGGTAGCTATAGCAGAGCAGCCTAGGCTGAACAAGGAGACATGCAAAGCACCTACTACTGTATACCACTTATATCATATAGCACTATATCATGAAAATCACAATACTCAGAGTTACTAACAATAAAGGGACTTTATTTTAGTGACAATGTGCCAAAAATATCTCAGAGGATATACTCCCTTAGGAGGTAAGAGGAGGTAAGTAAAACACACAAAATATACACACAAACCAGGATCAGGTAAGTAAACAGTTAGAAAAGTAGTACAAACACTGTAGAACACAATAGGGTGCAATAGGCCTAGGGGCAACACAAACCATATACTAAGAAAGTGGAATGCGAACCACTTAGGGACCCCAGGCCTAGTGTAATGTGTAGAGGGTTGCTGGGAGTGTAAGAATCCACTAAAGGTGTCCAAGATACCTGTGAGAAGGTAGCCTCTTTCTAGCCTTGTTACCCCCACTTTTGGCCTGTTTGTGAGTGTATGTCAGGATGTTTGTCACTGTTTTCACTGTCTCACTGGGATCCTGATGGCTAGGCCCCAGTGCTCATAGTGAAAACACTATGTTTTCAGTATGTTTGTTATGTGTCACTGGGACCCTGCTAGTCAGGACCCCAGTGCTCATAAGGTTGTGGCCTATATGTATGTGTCACTGGGACCCTGTCACACAGGGCCCCAGTGCTCATAGGTGTGCATGTATGTGTTCCCTGTGTGGTGCCTAACTGTCTCACTGAGGCTCTGCTAATCAGAACCTCAGTGGTTATGCTCTCTCATTTCTTTCCAAATTGTCACTGACAGGCTAGTGACCATTTTTACCAATTTACATTGGCTTACTGGAACACCCTTATAATTCCCTAGTATATGTTACTGAGGTACCCAGGGTATTGGGGTTCCAGGAGATCCCTATGGGCTGCAGCATTTCTTTTGCCACCCATAGGGAGCTCTGACAATTCTTACACAGGCCTGCCACTGCAGCCTGAGTGAAATAACGTCCACGTTATTTCACAGCCATTTTACACTGCACTTAAGTAACTTATAAGTCACCTATATGTCTAACCTTTACCTGGTAAAGGTTAGGTGCAAAGTTACTTAGTGTGAGGGCACCCTGGCACTAGCCAAGGTGCCCCCACCTTGTTCAGAGCCAATTCCCTGAACTTTGTGAGTGCGGGGACACCATTACACGCGTGCACTACATATAGGTCACTACCTATATGTAGCTTCACAATGGTAACTCCGAATATGGCCATGTAACATGTCTATGATCATGGAATTGCCCCCTCTATGCCATCCTGGCATAGTTGGCACAATCCCATGATCCCAGTGGTCTGTAGCACAGACCCTGGTACTGCCAGACTGCCCTTCCTGGGGTTTCACTGCAGCTGCTGCTGCTGCCAACCCCTCAGACAGGCAGCTGCCCTCCTGGGGTCCAGCCAGGCCTGGCCCAGGATGGCAGAACAAAGAACTTCCTCTGAGAGAGGGTGTGACACCCTCTCCCTTTGGAAAATGGTGTGAAGGCAGGGGAGGAGTAGCCTCCCCCAGCCTCTGGAAATGCTTTGTTGGGCACAGAGGTGCCCAATTCTGCATAAGCCAGTCTACACCGGTTCAGGGACCCCTTAGCCCCTGCTCTGGCGCGAAACTGGACAAAGGAAAGGAGAGTGACCACTCCCCTGACCTGCACCTCCCCTGGGAGGTGTCCAGAGCTCCTCCAGTGTGCTCCAGACCTCTGCCATCTTGGAAACAGAGGTGCTGCTGGCACACTGGACTGCTCTGAGTGGCCAGTGCCACCAGGTGACGTCAGAGACTCCTGCTGATAGGCTCCTTCAGGTGTTAGTAGCCTATCCTCTCTCCTAGGTAGCCAAACCCTCTTTTCTGGCTATTTAGGGTCTCTGTCTCTGGGGAAACTTTAGATAACGAATGCATGAGCTCAGCCGAGTTCCTCTGCATCTCCCTCTTCACCTTCTGATAAGGAATCGACTGCTGACCGCGCTGGAAGCCTGCAAACCTGCAACATAGTAGCAAAGACGACTACTGCAACTCTGTAACGCTGATCCTGCCGCCTTCTCGACTGTTTTCCTGCTTGTGCATGCTGTGGGGGTAGCCTGCCTCCTATCTGCACCAGAAGCTCCGAAGAAATCTCCCGTGGGTCGACGGAATCTTCCCCCTGCAACCGCAGGCACCAAAAAGCTGCATTACCGGTCCCTTGGGTCTCCTCTCAGCACGACCAGCGAGGTCCCTCGAATCCAGCGACTCTGTCCAAGTGACCCCCACAGTCCAGTGACTCTTCAGCCCAAGTTTGGTGGAGGTAAGTCCTTGTCTCACCTCGCTGGGCTGCATTGCTGGGAACTACGACTTTGCAGCTACTCCGGGCCCTCTGCACTTCCGGCGGAAATCCTTTGTGCACAGCCAAGCCTGGGTCCACGGCACTCTAACCTGCATTGCACGACTTTCTAAGTTGGTCTCCGGCGACGTGGGACTCCTTTGTGCAACTTCGGCGAGCACCGTTTCACGCATCCTCGTAGTGCCTGTTTCTGGCACTTCTGCAGAAGCTACCTGCTTCAGTGAGGGCTCTTTGTCTTGCTGACGTCCCCTCTCTCTTCAGGTCCAATTTGCGACCTCCTGGTCCCTCCTGGGCCCCAACAGCGTCCAAAAACGCCAAACGCACAATTTGCAGCTAGCAAGGCTTGTTGGCGTTCTTTCGGCGGGAAAATACTTCTGCACAACTCTCCATGGCGAGTGGGATCCGTCCACCGAAGGGGAAGTCTCTAGCATTTTTCGTTCCTGCGGAAACCTCAGCTTCTTCTGTCCAGTAGAAGCTTCTTTGCACCCGCAGCTGGCATTTCCTGGGCATCTGCCCATCTCCGACTTGCTTGTGACTTTTGGACTTGGTCCCCTTGTTTCACAGGTACCCTAGATTGGAAATCCACAGTTGTTGCATTGCTGGTTTGTGTCTTTCCTGCATTATTCCTCTAACATGACTTCTTTGTCCTTAGGGGAACTTTAGTGCACTTTGCACTCACTTTTCAGGGTCTTGGGGAGGGTTATTTTTCTAACTCTCACTATTTTCTAATAGTCCCAGCGACCCTCTACAAGGTCACATAGGTTTGGGGTCCATTCGTGGTTCGCATTCCACTTTTGGACTATATGGTTTGTGTTGCCCCTATCCCTATGTTTCCCCATTGCATCCTATTGTAACTATACATTGTTTGCACTGTTTTCTAAGACTATACTGCATATTTTTGCTATTGTGTATATATATCTTGTGTATATTTCCTATCCTCTCACTGAGGGTACACTCTAAGATACTTTGGCATATTGTCATAAAAATAAAGTACCTTTATTTTTAGTATAACTGTGTATTGTGTTTTCTTATGATATTGTGCATATGACACTAAGTGGTACTGTAGTAGCTTCACACGTCTCCTAGTTCAGCCTAAGCTGCTCTGCTAAGCTACCATTATCTATCAGCCTAAGCTGCTAGACACCCTATACACTAATAAAGGATAACTGGGCCTGGTGCAAGGTGCAAGTACCCCTTGGTACTCACTACAAGCCAGTCCAGCCTCCTACATTGGTTGTGCAGTGGTGGGATAAGTGCTTGAGACTACTTACCACTCTTGTCATTGTACTTTTCATAAGAGAAAAATATACAAAACAAGGTCAGTGTATATACACATAGCCAAAAAGTTTTGCATTTCCTCTTTTCACTCTTTTCTAAGTGCTGAAAAGTACCTCTAAACTTTCAAAAAGTTCTTAAAAGTTTAAAAAGTTTTTTTCTGTCTTTCCAAAAAAGTTCTGAAAACTTTTTTCTCTTTTTCTATCACTTTAACTCTCTCTAAAAATGTCTGGCACAGGCCAAAGTGTTGATCTGTCCAAACTTGCATATGACAACCTTAGCTGGAAAAGAGCAAGGAGTCTCTGTATAGAGAGAGGTTTGAGTGTAGGGAAGAATCCTTCCTTGGAACTGTTACTTAACATGCTTAGAGAACAGGATAAGGCCATAGGTGCCCCATCTGTTGAAAACGTACCTAATAGTTCCCAATCTGATTCAGGGACTCCCCCAGGAAAAGATTCAGGAAAGAAACTTCCCAGCCTGCCCATTACTAGACAATCTAGCATAGATGGTAATGATGATGAGCCACACCAAATAAATAGTGTTGTCTCACATCATAGCAAAAGCATTTATTCTCACTATACTGGTAGTAATGTTTCTGTAAACCAAGCTGTTAGGGTGGCTTCTGTAAGGGACAGGTCTCCTTCTGTTCATTCCCATCATAGCTCTGTTTCTAGAAATGTCCCTCCCACCAACCCTGATGACAGAATGTTAGAGAGGGAACTCAAAAAGTTGAGGGTGGAACAAACCAGACTGAAGCTTAAAAAGCAACAGCTGGATTTGGATAGACAGTCTTTTGAATTAGAGAAGGAAAGACAGAAGTTGGGTTTAGATACCCATGGTGGCAGCAGCAGTATTCCCCATAGTCATCCTGCAAAAGAGCATGATTCCAGGAATCTGCACAAGATAGTTCCCCCTTATAAGGAGGGGGATGACATTAACAAGTGGTTTGCTGCACTTGAGAGGGCCTGTGTTGTACAGGATGTCCCTCAAAGGCAGTGGGCTGCTATCCTATGGCTATCATTTAGTGGAAAAGGTAGGGATAGGCTCCTTACTGTGAAAGAAAATGATGCCAATAATTTTACAGTTCTTAAGAATGCACTCCTGGATGGTTATGGCTTAACCACTGAACAGTACAGGATAAAGTTCAGAGAGACCAAAAAGGAGTCTTCACAAGACTGGTTTGATTTCATTGACCATTCAGTGAAGGCCTTGGAGGGGTGGTTACATGGCAGTAAAGTTACTGATTATGAAAGCCTGTATAACACAATCCTGAGAGAGCATATACTTAATAATTGTGTGTCTGATTTGTTGCACCAGTACCTGGTAGACTCTGATCTGACCTCTCCCCAAGAATTGGGAAAGAAGGCAGACAAATGGGTCAGAACAAGGGTGAACAGAAAAGTTCATACAGGGGGTGACAAAGATGGCAATAAGAAGAAAGATGGTGAAAAATCTCAAGATAAGCATGGCGATAAGGGTAAAACCAAAGATCCCACTTCTATTCTTAAACACTGTTCAGAGGGTGGGGATAAAACAAATTCTTCCTCTTCTTCCCAACCTGCACACATTAAAAAGCCTTGGTGCTTTGTGTGTAAAAATAGAGGCCATAGGCCAGGGGATAAGTCCTGTCCAGGTAAACCCCCTGAGCCTACCACCACTAATACATCAAGCTCTAGTGCCCCTAGCAGTAGTGGTACTAGTGGTGGGACTGCTGGCAACAGTCAAGCAAAGGGTGTAGTTGGGTTCACTTATGGGTCCATAGTGGAAACTGATGTAATCAGTCCCAAGACAGTTTCTGTCACACCTAGTGGCATTGGCCTTGCCACACTGGCTGCTTGTCCCCTTACAATGGATAAGTACAGGCAGACAGTTTCAATAAATGGTGTTGAGGCCTTGGCCTACAGGGACACAGGTGCCAGTTTCACTTTGGTGACTGAAAACCTAGTGCACCCTGATCAACACATCATTGGACAACAGTATAAGATTATTGATGTCCATAACTCCACTAAGTTTCTTCCCTTAGCTATAATTCAGTTTAGTTGGGGTGGAGTTACTGGCCCTAAGCAGGTGGTGGTATCACCTAGCTTACCTGTAGACTGTCTCTTAGGTAATGACCTAGAGGCCTCAGGTTGGGCTGATGTAGAGTTTTATGCCCATGCAGCCATGCTGGGCATCCCTGAGGAATTGTTCCCTCTCATTTCAAGTGAAATGAAAAAGCAAAGGAGAGAAGGCCTGAAAACTCAGGAACCCTCTCCATCAACAGGTAAAAAGGGTATCACAGTATCCCCTAACCACCCTACCATTCAGGATACCATTCCTGTGGTGGGAGAAACCTCTCCTGGGGTGGCACCTGTTCCAAGGGAATCATCAGCCGGCAAAGCTGGACTCCCTGAGGTGGAAGTACCTCTCTGTGGGATAACTAACATTGGTGAGAAAAACAGCACCATTTTAGTTAACATGGAGCATCCCTCCAACCCTCCCAGAGAAACTTTAGTGCAGAAACCCTGCACTACCTCACAACACTTAGGACAGCATCCCTGCCCTAGTGTGGAGCTCATAGGACAGCATCCCTGCCCTGCTCCAACTCAAGAGAAACAGCATCCCTGTTCTCTCTTCCAGCCAGATGGACAAAGTTTTTGCCCAGCTATGGCTTTTCTGAGACAGCATCCCTGTCTGGCATTTCCATCACTACAAATAGGTTCAGTGGACAATTCCCACTGCTCTAAACTAAAACTTACTGATAGAAACTCTGAAAATACATCTTCACATTGTTGCTTAGCTAAAAAACTTCAAACAGGGTGGTTTACATCCCCACAGGGAAGTAACCATATAGTGGATGATAAAGGGAGTAACCAGACTATTGCAGAGCTACTCTCTACTTATCACCACTTAGACAATAAAGTCTCAACTGGCCAAGGTTAGCCTTATTGTCCTTCGTTTGGGGGGGGGGTTGTGTGAGAAGGTAGCCTCTTTCTAGCCTTGTTACCCCCACTTTTGGCCTGTTTGTGAGTGTATGTCAGGATGTTTGTCACTGTTTTCACTGTCTCACTGGGATCCTGATGGCTAGGCCCCAGTGCTCATAGTGAAAACACTATGTTTTCAGTATGTTTGTTATGTGTCACTGGGACCCTGCTAGTCAGGACCCCAGTGCTCATAAGGTTGTGGCCTATATGTATGTGTCACTGGGACCCTGTCACACAGGGCCCCAGTGCTCATAGGTGTGCATGTATGTGTTCCCTGTGTGGTGCCTAACTGTCTTGCTGAGGCTCTGCTAATCAGAACCTCAGTGGTTATGCTCTCTCATTTCTTTCCTAATTGTCACTGACAGGCTAGTGACCATTTTTACCAATTTACATTGGCTTACTGGAACACCCTTATAATTCCCTAGTATATGGTACTGAGGTACCCAGGGTATTGGGGTTCCAGGAGATCCCTATGGGCTGCAGCATTTCTTTTGCCACCCATAGGGAGCTCTGACAATTCTTACACAGGCCTGCCACTGCAGCCTGAGTGAAATAACGTCCACGTTATTTCACAGCCATTTTACACTGCACTTAAGTAACTTATAAGTCACCTATATGTCTAACCTTTACCTGGTAAAGGTTAGGTGCAAAGTTACTTAGTGTGAGGGCACCCTGGCACTAGCCAAGGTGCCCCCACATTGTTCAGAGCCAATTCCCTGAACTTTGTGAGTGCGGGGACACCATTACACGCGTGCACTACATATAGGTCACTACCTATATGTAGCTTCACAATGGTAACTCCGAATATGGCCATGTAACATGTCTATGATCATGGAATTGCCCCCTCTATGCCATCCTGGCATAGTTGGCACAATCCCATGATCCCAGTGGTCTGTAGCACAGACCCTGGTACTGCCAAACTGCCCTTCCTGGGGTTTCACTGCAGCTGCTGCTGCTGCCAACCCCTCAGACAGGCATCTGCCCTCCTGGGGTCCAGCCAGGCCTGGCCCAGGATGGCAGAACAAAGAACTTCCTCTGAGAGAGGGTGTGACACCCTCTCCCTTTGGAAAATGGTGTGAAGGCAGGGGAGGAGTAGCCTCCCCCAGCCTCTGGAAATGCTTTGTTGGGCACAGAGGTGCCCAATTCTGCATAAGCCAGTCTACACCGGTTCAGGGATCCCTTAGCCCCTGCTCTGGTGCGAAACTGGACAAAGGAAAGGGGAGTGACCACTCCCCTGACCTGCACCTCCCCTGGGAGGTGTCCAGAGCTCCTCCAGTGTGCTCCAGACCTCTGCCATCTTGGAAACAGAGGTGCTGCTGGCACACTGGACTGCTCTGAGTGGCCAGTGCCACCAGGTGACGTCAGAGACTCCTGCTGATAGGCTCCTTCAGGTGTTAGTAGCCTATCCTCTCTCCTAGGTAGCCAAACCCTCTTTTCTGGCTATTTAGGGTCTCTGTCTCTGGGGAAACTTTAGATAACGAATGCATGAGCTCAGCCGAGTTCCTCTGCATCTCTCTCTTCACCTTCTGATAAGGAATCGACCGCTGACCGCGCTGGAAGCCTGCAAACCTGCAACATAGTAGCAAAGACGACTACTGCAACTCTGTAACGCTGATCCTGACGCCTTCTCGACTGTTTTCCTGCTTGTGCATGCTGTGGGGGTAGCCTGCCTCCTCTCTGCACCAGAAGCTCCGAAGAAATCTCCCATGGGTCGACGGAATCTTCCCCCTGCAACCGCAGGCACCAAAAAGCTGCATTACCGGTCCCTTGGGTCTCCTCTCAGCACGACGAGCGAGGTCCCTCGAATCCAGCGACTCTGTCCAAGTGACCCCCACAGTCCAGTGACTCTTCAGCCCAAGTTTGGTGGAGGTAAGTCCTTGCCTCACCTCGCTGGGCTGCATTGCTGGGAACCGCGACTTTGCAGCTACTCCGGCCCCTGTGCACTTCCGGCGGAAATCCTTTGTGCCCAGCCAAGCCAGGGTCCACGGCACTCTAACCTGCATTGCACGACTTTCTAAGTTGGTCTCCGGCGACGTGGGACTCCTTTGTGCAACTTCGGCGAGCACCGTTTCACGCATCCTTGTAGTGCCTGTTTCTGGCACTTCTCCTGGTGCTATCTGCTTCAGTGAGGGCTCTTTGTCTTGCTCGACATCTCTTCTCTCTTCAGGTCTAATTTGCGATCTCCTGGTCCCTCCTGGGCTCCAGCAGCGTCCAAAAACGCCAAACATACGATTTGCAGCTAGCAAGGCTTGTTGGCGTTCTTTCGGCGGGAAAACACTTCTGCACGACTCTCCACGGCGAGAGGGATACGTCCAACGAAGGGGAAGTCTCTAGCTTTTTTCGTTCCTGCAGAAACCTCAGCTTCTTCTGTCCAGTAGAAGCTTCTTTGCACCCGCAGCTGGCATTTCCTGGGCATCTGCCCATCTCCGACTTGCTTGTGACTTTTGGACTTGGTCCCCTTGTTCCACAGGTACCCTAGATTGGAAATCCACAGTTGTTGCATCGCTGGTTTGTGTCTTTCCTGCATTATTCCTCTAACACGACTTCTTTGTCCTTAGGGGAACTTTAGTGCACTTTGCACTCACTTTTCAGGGTCTTGGGGAGGGTTATTTTTCTAACTCTCACTATTTTCTAATAGTCCCAGCGACCCTCTACAAGGTCACATAGGTTTGGGGTCGATTCGTGGTTCGCATTCCACTTTTGGAGTATATGGTTTGTGTTGCCCCTATCCCTATGTTTCCCCATTGCATCCTATTGTAACTATACATTGTTTGCACTGTTTTCTAAGACTATACTGCATATTTTTGCTATTGTGTATATATATCTTGTGTATATTTCCTATCCTCTCACTGAGGGTACACTCTAAGATACTTTGGCATATTGTCATAAAAATAAAGTACCTTTATTACCAGCTGGGATGATCACCTGGTCCACCTATGGAAAGTTTTGGAGGCCCTGCAAAAGGCAGGCCTCACTATCAAGGCTTCAAAGTGCCAGATAGGGCAGGGTAAGGTGGTTTATCTGGGACACCTTGTTGGTGGGGAACAGATTGCACCACTTCAGGGGAAAATCCAAACTATTATTGAAGGTATTACAGGAGGTTCATTAAGAACTATGGCTCCATTGCAGCCCCTCTTAATGACCTCACATCCAAGAAAATGCCTAAAAAGGTATTATGGACAGCAAACTGTCAGAAAGCTTTTGAGGAGCTGAAGCAGGCCATGTGCTCTGCACCTGTCCTGAAAAGCCCTTGTTACTCTAAAAAATTCTATGTCCAAACTGATGCATCTGAATTAGGAGTAGGGGCAGTCCTATCACAACTTAATTCTGAGGGCCAGGATCAACCTGTTGCTTTTATTAGTAGAAGGTTGACCCCTAGAGAAAAGCGTTGGTCTGCCATTGAGAGGGAGGCCTTTGCTGTGGTCTGGGCTCTGAAGAAGTTGAGGCCATACCTGTTTGGCACTCACTTCATTGTTCAGACAGACCACAAACCTCTACTTTGGCTAAAACAAATGAAAGGTGAAAATCCTAAATTGTTGAGGTGGTCCATATCCCTACAGGGAATGGACTATACAGTGGAACATAGACCTGGGAGTAGCCACTCCAATGCAGATGGACTCTCCAGATATTTCCACTTAGACAATGAAGACTCATCAGGTCATGGCTAGTCTTATTGTCCTTCGTTTGGGGGGGGGTTGTGTAGGAAAGTACCAACTTGCCTGGCATGTTACCCCCATTTTTCACTGTATATATGTTGTTTTAGTTGTATGTGTCACTGGGACCCTGGTAACCAGGGCCCCAGTGCTCATAAGTGTGCCTGAATGTGTTACCTGTGTAGTGACTAACTGTCTCACTGAGGCTCTGCTAATCAGAACCTCAGTGGTTATGCTCTCTCATTTCTTTCCAAATTGCCACTAACAGGCTAGTGACCATTTTTAGCAATTTACATTGGCTTACTGGAACACCCTTATAATTCCCTAGTATATGGTACTGAGGTACCCAGGGTATGGGGGTTCCAGGAGATCCCTATGGGCTGCAGCATTTCTTTTGCCACCCATAGGGAGCTCTGACAATTCTTACACAGGCCTGCCACTGCAGCCTGAGTGAAATAACGTCCACGTTATTTCACAGCCATTTTACACTGCACTTAAGTAACTTATAAGTCACCTATATGTCTAACCTTTACCTGGTAAAGGTTAGGTGCAAAGTTACTTAGTGTGAGGGCACCCTGGCACTAGCCAAGGTGCCCCCACATTGTTCAGAGCCAATTCCCTGAACTTTGTGAGTGCGGGGACACCATTACATGCGTGCACTACATATAGGTCACTACCTATATGTAGCTTCACAATGGTAACTCCGAATATGGCCATGTAACATGTCTATGATCATGGAATTGCCCCCTCTATGCCATCCTGGCATAGTTGGCACAATCCCATGATCCCAGTGGTCTGTAGCACAGACCCTGGTGCTGCCAAACTGCCCTTCCTGGGGTTTCACTGCAGCTGCTGCTGCTGCCAACCCCTCAGACAGGTTTCTGCCCCCCTGGGGTCAAGCCAGGCTTGTCCCAGGATGGCAGAACAAAGGACTTCCTCTGAGAGAGGGTGTTACACCCTCTCCCTTTGGAAAATGGTGTGAAGGCAGGGGAGGAGTAGCCTCCCCCAGCCTCTGGAAATGCTTTCATGGGCACAGATGTGCCCAATTCTGCATAAGCCAGTCTACACCGGTTCAGGGGACCCCTTAGCCCTGCTCTGGCACGAAACTGGACAAAGGAAAGGGGAGTGACCACTCCCCTGACCTGCATCTCCCCTGGGAGGTGTCCAGAGCTTCTCCAGTGTGCTCCAGATCTCTGCCATCTTGGAAACAGAGGTGCTGCTGACACACTGGACTGCTCTGAGTGGCCAGTGCCACCAGGTGACGTCAGAGACTCCTTCTGATAGGCTCCTCCAGGTGTTGCTAGCCTATCCTCTCTCCTAGGTAGCCAAACCCTCTTTTCTGGCTATTTAGGGTCTCTGTCTCTGGGGAAACTTTAGATAACGAATGCAAGAGCTCAGCAGAGTTCCTCTGCATCTCTCTCTTCACCTTCTGCCAAGGAATCGACTGCTGACCGCGCTGGAAGCCTGCAAAACTGCAACAAAGTTGCAAAGACGACTACTTCAACTCTGTAATGCTGATCCTGCCGCCTTCTCAACTGTTTTCCTGGTGGTGCATGCTGTGGGGGTAGTCTGCCTCCTCTCTACACTAGAAGCTCCGAAGAAATCTCCCGTGGGTCGACGGAATCTTCCCCCTGCAACCGCAGGTACCAAAGAACTGCATTACCGGTCTCCTGGGTCTCCTCTAAGCATGACGAGCGAGGTCCCTTGAATCCAGCAACTGTGTCCAAGTGACTCCCACAGTCCAGTGACTCTTCAGTCCAAGTTTGGTGGAGGTAAGTCCTTGCCTCCCCACGCCAGACTGCATTGCTGGGAACCGCGACTTTTGCAGTTACTCTGGCTTCCGTGCACTTCCGGCGGAAATCCTTTGTGCACAGCCAAGCCTGGGTCCACGGCACTCTAACCTGCATTGCACGACTTTCTAAGTTGGTCTCCGGCGACGTGGGACTCCTTTGTGCAACTTTGGCAAGCACTGTTTCACGCATCCTTGTAGTGCCTGTTTCTGGCACTTCTGCGGGTGCTACCTGCTGCTGAGAGGGCTCCTTGTCTTGCTCGAGGCCCCCTCTGTCCCCAGACGCAAATGGCGACATCCTGGTCCCTTCTGGGCCACAGCAGTGTCCAAAAACCCTTTTCGCACGATTTGCAGCTACCAAGGCTTGTTGACTGTATTTCCACAGGAAAACACTTCTGCACGACTCTCCACGGCGTGGGGGATCCATCCTCCAAAGGGGAAGTTTCTAGCCCTTGTTGTTCCTGCAGAATCCTAAGTTTCTACTGTCCAGTAGCATCTTCTTTGCATCCACCGTTGGCATTTCTTGGGCATCTGCCCATCTCCGACTTGCTTGTGACTTTTGGACTTGGTCCCCTTGTTCCACAGGTACCCTCGTTTGGAAATCCATCGTTGTTGCATTGCTGGTTTGTGTCTTTCCTGCAGAATTCCCTTATCACGACTTCTTTGTCCTTTGGGGAACTTTAGTGCACTTTGCACTCACTTTTCAGGGTCTTGGGGAGGGCTATTTTTCTAACCGTTACTATTTTCTAATAGTCCCAGCGACCCTCTACAAGGTCACATAGGTTTGGGGTCCATTCGTGGTTCGCATTCCACTTTTGGAGTATATGGTTTGTGTTGCCCCTATCCCTATGTGTCCCCATTGCATCCTATTGTAACTATACATTGTTTGCACTGTTTTCTAAGACTATACTGCATATTTTTGGTATTGTGTACATATAACTTGTGTATAATTGCTATCCTCATACCGAGGGTACTCACTGAGATACTTTGGCATATTGTCATAAAAATAAAGTACCTTTATTTTTAGTATATCTGTGTATTGTGTTTTCTTATGATATTGTGCAAGGGACACTAGTGGTACTGTAGGAGCTTCACTTGTCTCCTAGTTCAGCCTAAGCTGCTCTGCTAAGCTATCATTATCTATCAGTCTATGCTGCTAGACACCCTATACACTAATAAGGGATAACTGGGCCTGGTGCAAGGTGCAAGTACCCCTTGGTACTCACTACAAGCCAGTCCAGCCTCCTACATTGGTTGTGCAGCGGTGGGATAAGTGCTTTGAGACTACTTAACACTCTTGTCATTGTACTTATCATAAGAGAAAAATATACAAAACAAGTTCAGTGTGTGTACACATAGCTAGAAAGTTTTGCATTTCCTCTTTTCACTCTTTTCTAAAGTGCTGAAAAGTACTTCTAAACTTTCAAAAAGTTCTTAAAAGTTTAAAAAGTTTTTTTTCTGTCTTTCTAAAAAGTTCTGAAAACTTTTTTCTCTTTTTCTATCACTTCAACTCTCTCTAAAAATGTCTGGCACAGGCCAAAATGTTGATCTGTCCAAACTTGCATATGACCACCTTAGCTGGAAAGGAGCAAGGAGTCTCTGTGTAGAGAGAGGTTTGAGTGTAGGGAAGAATCCTTCCTTGGAATTGTTGCTTAATATGCTTAGAGAACAAGATAAGGCCAAAGGGGCCACATCTGTTGAAAAAGTAGCAAATGGTTCCCAATCTGATCCAGGGACTCCCCCAGGAAAAGATTCAGGAAAGAAAGTTCCTAGCCTGCCCATTACTAGACAGTCTAGCATAGTTGGTAATGATGAAGAGCCACACCATACAAATAGTGTTGTCTCACATCATAGCAAGAGCATTCATTCTCACCACACTGAAAGTGATGTTTCTGTCAGCCAAGCTGTTAGGGTGGCTTCTGTAAGGGACAGGTCTCCTTCTGTTCATTCACATCATTCTTCTGTGTCTAAGAATGTCCCTCCCACCAACCCTGATGACAGAATGTTAGAAAGGGAACTCAACAAGTTGAGAGTGGAACAAACCAGACTGAAGCTTAAAAAGCAACAGCTGGATTTGGATAGACAGTCTTTTGAACTAGAGAAGGAAAGACAGAAGTTGGGTTTAGATACCCATGGTGGCAGCAGCAGTATTCCCCATAGTCATCCTGTAAAAGAGCATGATTCCAGGAATCTGCACAAGATAGTTCCCCCTTATAAGGAGGGGGATGACATTAACAAGTGGTTTGCTGCACT
Organism: Pleurodeles waltl; assembly: GCF_031143425.1. Lineage (NCBI taxonomy): Eukaryota > Metazoa > Chordata > Amphibia > Caudata > Salamandridae > Pleurodeles > Pleurodeles waltl. The sequence goes on from NC_090439.1 coordinate 1,175,446,938, forward strand.
TGAGAGGGCCTGTGTTGTACAGGATGTCCCTCAAAGGCAGTGGGCTGCTATCCTATGGCTATCATTTAGTGGAAAAGGTAGGGATAGGCTCCTTACTGTGAAAGAAAGTGATGCCAATAATTTTACAGTTCTTAAGAATGCACTCCTGGATGGTTATGGCTTAACCATTGAACAATACAGGATAAAGTTCAGAGAGACTAAAAAGGAGTCTTCACAAGACTGGGTTGATTTCATTGACCATTCAGTGAAGGCCTTGGAGGGGTGGTTACATGGCAGTAAAGTTACTGATTATGACAGCCTGTATAACTTGATCCTGAGAGAGCATATTCTTAATAATTGTGTGTCTGATTTGTTGCACCAGTACTTGGTGGACTCTGATCTGACCTCTCCCCAAGAATTGGGAAAGAAGGCAGACAAATGGGTCAGAACAAGGGTGAACAGAAAAGTTCATACAGGGGGTGACAAAGAGAACACTAAGAAGAAAGATGGTGAAAAATCTCAAGATAAGCATGGGGATAAGGGTAAAACCAAAGATCCCACTTCAAATCTTAAACACTCTTCAGGGGGTGGGGATAAAACAAATTCTTCCTCTTCTTCTCAACCTACACAATTTAAAAAGCCTTGGAGCTTTGTGTGTAAAAATAGAGGCCATAGGCCAGGGGATAAGTCCTGTCCAGGTAAACCCCCTGAGCCTACCACCACTAATACATCAAGCTCTAGTGCCCCTAGCAGTAGTGGTACTAGTGGTGGGACTGCTGGCAACAGTCAAGTTAAGGGTGTAGTTGGGTTCACTTATGGGTCCATAGTAGAAACTGGGGTAGTCAGTCCCAAGACAGTTTCTGTCACACCTAGTGGCATTGGCCTTGCCACACTGGCTGCTTGTCCCCTTACAATGGATAAGTACAGGCAGACAGTCTCAATAAATGGTGTTGAGGCCTTGGCCTACAGGGACACAGGTGCCAGTATCACTTTGGTGACTGAAAACCTAGTGCACCCTGATCAACACATCATTGGACAACAGTATAAGATTATTGATGTCCATAACTCCACTAAGTTTCTTCCCTTAGCTATAATTCAGTTTAGTTGGGGTGGAGTTACTGGCCCTAAGCAGGTGGTGGTATCACCTAGCTTACCTGTAGACTGTCTCTTAGGTAATGACCTAGAGGCCTCAGGGTGGGCTGATGTAGAGTTTGTTTTATGCCCATGCAGCCATGCTGGGCATCCCAGAGGAATTGTTCCCTCTTATTTCTACTGAAATGAAAAAGCAAAGGAGAGAAGGCCTGAAAACTCAGGATCCCTCTCCATCAACAGGTAAAAAGGGTATCACAGTATCCCCTAACCACCCTACCATTCAGGATACCATTCCTGTGGTGGGAGAAACCTCTCCTGGGGTGGCACCTGTTCCAAGGGAATCATCAGTTGGCAAAACTGTAATCCCTGAGGTGGAAGTACCTCTCTGTGGGATAACTAACATTGGTGACAAAAAGAGCACCATTTTAGTTAACATGGAGCATCCCTCCAACCCTCCCAGAGAAACTTTAGTGCAGAAACTCTGCACTGCCTCACAACACTTAGGACAGCATCCCTGCCCTGCTCCAACTCAAGAGAAACAGCATCCCTGTTCTCTCTTCCAGCCATATGGACAAAGTTTTTTCCCAGCTATGGCTTTACTGAGACAGCATCCCTGTCTGGCATTTCCATCATTACAAATAGGTTCAGTGGATAATTCCCACTGCTCTAAACTAAAACTTACTGATAGAAACTCTGAAAATACATCTTCACATTGTTGCTTAGCTAAAAAACTTCAAACAGGGTGGTTTACATCCCCACAGGGAAGTAACCATATAGTGGATGATAAAGGGAGTAACCAGTCTATTGCAGAGCTACTCTCTACTTATCACCACTTAGACAATAAAGTCTCAACTGGCCAAGGTTAGCCTTATTGTCCTTCGTTTGGGGGGGGGGGGGGGTTGTGTGAGAAAGTAGCCTCTTTCTAGCCTTGTTACCCCCACTTTGGGCCTGTTTGTGAGTGCATGTCAGGGTGTTTTCACTGTCTCACTGGGATCCTGCTAGCCAGGGCCCAGTGCTCATAGTGAAAACCCTATGTTTTCAGTATGTTTGTTATGTGTCACTGGGACCCTGCTAGTCAGGACCCCAGTGCTCATAAGGTTGTGGCCTATATGTATGTGTTCTCTGTGTGATGCCTAACTGTCTCACTGAGGCTCTGCTATCCAGAACCTCAGTGGTTATGCTCTCTCATTTCTTTCAAATTGTCACTAACAGGCTAGTGACCAATTTTACCAATTTACATTGGCTTACTGGAACACCCTTATAATTCCCTAGTATATGGTACTGAGGTACCCAGGGTATTGGGGTTCCAGGAGATCCCTATGGGCTGCAGCATTTCTTTTGCCACCCATAGGGAGCTCTGACAATTCTTACACAGGCCTGCCACTGCAGCCTGAGTGAAATAATGCACACATAATTTCACAGCCATTTTCACTGCACTTAAGTAACTTATAAGTCACCTATATGTCTAACCTTTACCTGGTAAAGGTTAGGTGCAAAGTTACTTAGTGTGAGGGCACCCTGGCACTAGCCAAGGTGCCCCCACATTGTTCAGGGCCAATTCCCCGGACTTTGTGAGTGCGGGGACACCATTACACGCGTGCACTACATATAGGTCACTACCTATATGTAGTTTCACAATGGTAACTCCAAATATGGCCATGTAACATGTCTATGATCATGGAATTGCCCCCTCTATGCCATCCTGGCATAGTTGGCACAAATCCCATGATCCCAGTGGTCTGTAGCACAGACCCTGGTACTGCCAAACTGCCTTTCCTGGGGTTTCACTGCAGCTGCTGCTGCTGCCAACCCCTCAGACAGGTTTCTGCCCCCCTGGGGTCAAGCCAGGCTTGTCCCAGGATGGCAGAACAAAGGACTTCCTCTGAGAGAGGGTGTTACACCCTCTCCCTTTGGAAAATGGTGTGAAGGCAGGGGAGGAGTAGCCTCCCCCAGCCTCTGGAAATGCTTTCATGGGCACAGATGTGCCCAATTCTGCATAAGCCAGTCTACACCGGTTCAGGGGACCCCTTAGCCCTGCTCTGGCACGAAACTGGACAAAGGAAAGGGGAGTGACCACTCCCCTGACCGGCACCTCCCCTGGGAGGTGTCCAGAGCTCCTCCAGTGTGCTCCAGACCTCTGCCATCTTGGAAACAGAGGTGCTGCTGGCACACTGGACTGTTCTGAGTGGCCAGTGCCACCAGGTGAAGTCAGAGACTCCTTCTGATAGGCTCCTCCAGGTGTTGCTAGCCTATCCTCTCTCCTAGGTAGCCAAACCCTCTTTTCTGGCCATTTAGGGTCTCTGTCTCTGGGGAAACTTTAGATAACGAATGCAAGAGCTCATCAGAGTTCTTCTGCATCTCTCTCTTCACCTTCTGCCAAGGAATCGACTGCTGACCGTGCTGGAAGCCTGCAAAACTGCAACAAAGTAGCAAAGACGACTACTGCAACACTGTAAAGCTGATCCTGCCGCCTTCTCGACTGTTTTCCTGGTGGTGCATGCTGTGGGGGTAGTCTGCCTCCTCTCTGCACTAGAAGCTCCGAAGAAATCTCCCGTGGGTCGACGGAATCTTCCCCCTGCAACCGCAGGCACCAAAGAACTGCATTACCGGTCTCCTGGGTCTCCTCTCAGCACAACGAGCGAGGTCCCTTGAATCCAGCAACTGTGTCCAAGTGACTCCCACAGTCCAGTGACTCTTCAGTCCAAGTTTAGTGGAGGTAAGTCCTTGCCTCCCCACGCCAGACTGCATTGCTGGGAACCCCGACTTTTGCAGCTACTCCGGCTTCCGTGCACTTCCGGCGGAAATCCTTTGTGCACAGCCAAGCCTGGGTCCACGGCACTCTAACCTGCATTGCACGACTTTCTAAATTGGTCTCCAGCGACGTGGGACTCCTTTGTGCAACTTCGGCGAGCACCGTTTCACGCATCCTTGTAGTGCCTGTTTCTGGCACTTCTGCGGGTGCTACCTGCTGCTGAGAGGGCTCCTTGTCTTGCTCGAGGCCCCCTCTGTCCCCAGACGCAATTGGCAACATCCTTGTCCCTCCTGGGCCACAGCAGCATCCAAAAACCCTTTTCGCACGATTTGCAGCTAGCAAGGCTTGTTGACTGTATTTCTACGGGAAAGCACTTCTGCACGACTGTCCACGGCGTGGTGGATCCATCCTCCAAAGGGAAAGTTTCTAGCCCTTGTCGTTCCTGCAGAATCCTAAGTTTCTACTGTCCAGTAGCAGCTTCTTTGCATCCACCGTTGGCATTTCTTGGGCATCTGCCCATCTCCGACTTGCTTGTGACTTTTGGACTTGGTCCCCTTGTTCCACAGGTACCCTCGTTTGGAAATCCATCGTTGTTGCATTGCTGGTTTGTGTCTTTCCTGCAGAATTCCCTTATCACGACTTCTTTGTCCTTTGGGGAACTTTAGTGCACTTTGCACTCACTTTTCAGGGTCTTGGGGAGGGCTATTTTTCTAACTCTTACTATTTTCTAATAGTCCCAGCGACCCTCTACAAGGTCACATAGGTTTGGGGTCCATTCGTGGTTCGCATTCCACTTTTGGAGTATATGGTTTGTGTTGCCCCTATCCCTATGTGTCCCCATTGCATCCTATTGTAACTATACATTGTTTGCACTGTTTTCTAAGACTATACTGCATATTTTTGGTATTGTGTACATATAACTTGTGTATAATTGCTATCCTCATACTGAGGGTACTCACTGAGATACTTTGGCATATTGTCATAAAAATAAAGTACCTTTATTTTTAGTATATCTGTGTATTGTGTTTTCTTATGATATTGTGCAAGGGACACTAGTGGTACTGTAGGAGCTTCACTCGTCTCCTAGTTCAGCCTAAGCTGCTCTGCTAAGCTACCATTATCTATCAGCCTATGCTGCTAGACACCCTATACACTAATAAGGGATAACTGGGCCTGGTGCAAGGTGCAAGAACCCCTTGGTACTCACTACAATCCAGTCCAGCCTCCTACAGCATGGTCTACTACCACCAAGATAAACCTTTTTCCTGAAGCAGTATGAGGGTCAAGGGGGCCAACTATGTCACCCCCTACCCTTTCAAAGGGAACCCCAACCACAGGCAGTGGAATAAGGGGAGCCTTTGGAGTGCCACCAATCTTTCCACTGGCTTGGCAGGTCAGGCAAGACTTACAAAAATCTTTTGTGTCCTCTGACATCCTAGGCCAGTGAAACAGGGGGACAAGCCTTTCCCATGTTTTAATCTGACCCCAATGTCCAGCCAAGGGAATGTCGTGTGCCAGAGTTAGGAGGAACTCTCTGTACTGCAGGGGAATGACCAATCTCCTTGCTGCTCCAGGTTTTGGATCCCTTGCCTCTGTGTACAAGAGGTTGTCCTCCCAGTAAACTCTATGTGAGTCACTGACATCCCCATTTTGCTGTTTGACAGCTTGCTGTCTTAGACCCTCTAATGTGGGACAGGATTGCTGTGCCACACTCAGCTCCTCCCTGGCAGGCCCCCCTCCACCCAAAAGCTCAGCAGTGTCTGCTGCCAGCTCCTCTGATGAAGGTTCTGCACAGGGGGAAATTCTTCTTCCTCAGAAGTTGAATCATCTGTAGAGGGAGGGATAGTGGGTAGGGATTTACCCTTGCTACCCCTAGCTTTAGGGAACACTTGGGCCATTGTTCCAGAATCCAAGTCACCCTGTCTTTTTTGCTTTTTGGCCTGAGCCCTTGTCAAAGCAAAAATATGCCCTGGAATGCCCAGCATTGCTGCATGAGCCTCCAACTCCACTTCTGCCTAAGCTGATGTCTCTAAATCGTTCCCTAGTAGACAGTCTACAGGTAAATCTGAGGCAACCACAACTTTCTTTGGACCAGTAACCCCCCCCTCCTCCCAGTTGAGATTCACAACAGCCATGGGGTGGCTAAGAGTGTTGTTATGAGCGTCTGTCACTTGGTACTGGTGACCAAGTTGGTGTTGTTCAGGGTGTACCAGTTTCTATATTACCATGGTAACACTGGCACCTGTGTCCCTGTAGGCCTGAACCTCAACACCATTTATTAGGGGAAGTTGCTTGTACTTATCCATATTAAGGGGACAAGCAACCAAGGTGGCCAAATCAATGGCACCTTCAGAGACTAACACATCCTCTGTGGTCTCCCTAACAAGACCAACCCCAGCTAAATTACCAAAAGTGAGCCCAGCTACTCCCTTGGATTGGCTATTAGTAGGTTTGCTCCCACCACCACTGCTACTACTAGGGGCACTAGAGGTTGCAGTAGGGGTTGTGTTAGTGGGAGGTTTGGTGATTTTCTTTGGACAACTGGCATCAGTTGTCCAAAGGCCTTTTACTTTACATAAATAGCACCAAGGCTTTTTTACTTGATTAGAAGAGGATTTGGACCCACCACCCCCACCAGAGTGTTTTTGTGGGCCTGATGAAGACTCATTTTTAGATTTGTCCCCACCCTTGTCTGAAGACTTACTATCCTTCTTCTTGCCATCCCTGTCACCCCCTGTATGAACTTTTCTGTTCACTCTTGTTCTGACCCATTTGTCTGCCTTCCTTCCCAATTCTTGGGGAGAGGTCAGATCTGAGTCCACTAGATATTGGTGTAACAAATCAGACACACAGTTATTCAGAATATGCTCTCTCAGGATTAGATTGTACAGGCTTTCATAGTCAGAAACTTTACTGCCATGTAACCACCCCTCCAAGGCCTTCACTGAATAGTCAACAAAGTGTACCCAGTCTTGTGAGGACTCTTTTCTGGTTTCTCTGAACTTAATCCTGTATTGCTCAGTGGTTAAGCCAAATCCATCCAAGAGTGCATCCTTCAAAACTGTAATATTATTGGCATCTCTTTCTTTAACAGTAAGGAGCCTATCCCTACCCTTTCCATTGAAAGATAGCCATAGGATAGCAGCCCACTGCCTTTGAGGGACCCCCTATACCATACAGGCCCTCTCAAGTGCAGCAAACCACTTGTTAATGTCATCCCCCTCCTTGTAAGGGGGAACTATTGTGGGAAAGTACCATCTTGCCTGGCATGTTACCCCCATATTTCACTGTATATATGTTGTTTTAGTTGTATGTGTCACTGGGACCCTGCCTGCCAGGGCCCCAGTGCTCATAAGTGTGCCCTGTATCTGTTACCTGTGTTATGACTAACTGTCTCACTGAGGCTCTGCTAACCAGAACCTCAGTGGTTATGCTCTCTCATTTCTTTCCAAATTGTCACTAACAGGCTAGTGACCAATTTCACCAATTTACATTGGCATACTGGAACACCGTTATAATTCCCTAGTATATGGTACTGAGGTACCCAGGGTATTGGGGCTCCAGGAGATCCCTAGGGGCTGCAGCATTTATTTTGCCACCCAAAGGGAGCTCTGACAATTCTTACACAGGCCTGCCATTGCAGCCTCAGTGAAATAACGTCCACGTTATTTCACAGCCATTTACCACTGCACTTAAGTAACTTATAAGTCACCTATATGTCTAAACGTTAGCTGGTAAAGGTTGGGTGCTAAGTTACTTAGTGTGTGGGCACCCTGGCACTAGCCAAGGTGCCCCCACATTGTTCAGGGCAAATTCCCCGGACTTTGTGAGTGCGGGGACACCATTACACGCGTGCACTATACATATGTCACGACATATGTGTAGCGTCACAATGGTAACTCCGAACATGGCCATGTAACATGTCTAAGATCATGGAATTGTCACCCCAATGCCATTTTGGCATTGGGGAGACAATTCCATGATCCCCCGATTCTCTAGCACAGACCCGGGAACTGGCAAACTACCTTTCCCGGGGTTTCACTGCAGCTGCTGCTGCTGCCAACCCCTCAGACAGGTTTCTGCCCTCCTGGGGTCCAGCCAGGCTTGGCCCAGGAAGGCAGAACAAAGGACTTCCTCAGAGAGAGGGTGTTACACCCTCTCCGTTTGGAAAAAGGTGTCAGGGCTGGGGAGGAGTAGCCTCCCCCAGCCTCTGGAAATTCTTTGATGGGCACAGATGGTGCCCATCTCTGCATAAGCCAGTCTACACCGGTTCAGGGATCCCCCAGCCCTGCTCTGGCGCGAAACTGGACAAAGGAAAGGGGAGTGACCACTCCCCTTACCTGCACCTCCCCTGGGAGGTGCCCAGAGCTCCTCCAGTGTGCTTCAGACCTCTGCCATCTTGGAAACAGAGGTGCTGCTGGCACACTGGACTGCTCTGAGTGGCCAGGGCCAGCAGATGACGTCAGAGACTCCTTCTGATAGGCTCTCATCTGTGTTGCTAGCCTATACTCCTTCCTAAGTAGCCAAACCTCGTTTTCTGGCTATTTAGGGTCTCTGCTTTGGGGAATTCTTTAGATAATGAATGCAAGAGCTCATCAGAGTTCCTCTGCATCTCTCTTCACCTTCTGCCAAGAAATTGACCACTGACTGCTCTGGACGCCTGAAAAACTGCAACAAAGTAGCAAAGACGACTACTGCGACCTTGTAACGCTGATCTGGCCGCCTTCTCGACTGTTTTCCTGGTGGTGCATGCTGTGGGGGTAGTCTGCCTCCTCTCTGCACTAGAATCTCCGAAGAAATCTCCCGTGGGTCGACGGAATCTTCCCCCTGCAACCGCAGGCACCAAAAGACTGCATCACCGGTCCTCTGGGTCCCCTCTCAGCACAACGAGCGTGGTCCCTGGAACTCAGCAACTCTGTCCAAGTGACTCCCACAGTCCAGTGACTCTTCAGTCCAAAATTGGTGGAGGTAAGTCCTTGCCTCACCACGCTAGACTGCATTGCTGGGTACCGCGTGATTTGCAGCTGCTCTGGCTCCTGTGCACTCTTCCAGGATTTCCTTTGTGCACAGCCAAGCCTGGGTCCCCGACACTCTAACCTGCAGTGCACAACCTCCTGAGTTGTCCTCCGGCGTCGTGGGACCTTCTTTTATGACTTCGGGTGAGCTCCGGTTCACTCTTCTTTGTAGTGCCTGTTCCGGCACTTTTGCGGGTGCTGCTTGCTTCTGAGTGGGCTTTTTGTCTTGCTGGGTGCCCCCTCTGTCTCCTCACGCAATTGGCGACATCCTGGTCCCTCCTGGGCCACAGCAGCATCCAAAAACCCTAACCGTGACCCTTGCAGCTAGCAAGGCTTGTTTGCGGTCTTTCTACACGGAAATACCTCTGCACGCTTCTTCACGACGTGGGACATCCATCCTCCAAAGGGGAAGTTCCGAGCCCTCTTCGTTCTTGCAGAATCCACAGCTTCTACCATCCGGTGGCAGCTTCTTTGCACCCACAGCTGGCATTTCCTGGGCATCTCCCCACTCCCGGCTTGAGTGTGACTCTTGGACTTGGTCCCCTTGTTCCACAGGTACTCTCTTCTGGAAATCCATTGTTGTTGCATTGCTGGTGTTGGTCTTCCTGGCAGCAGAATTCCCCTATCACGACTTCTGTGTTCTTTGGGGAACTTAGGTGCACTTTGCACCCACTTTTCAGGGTCTTGGGGAGGGCTATTTTTCTAACCCTCACTGTTTTCTTACAGTCCCAGCGACCCTCTATAAGCTCACATAGGTTTGGGGTCCATTCGTGGTTCGCATTCCACTTCTAGAGTATATGGTTTGTGTTGCCCCTATACCTATGTTCTCCCATTGCAATCTATTGTGACTATACATTGCTTGCACTGTTTTCTATTGCTATTACTGCATAATTTTGGTATTGTGTAGATATATCTTGTGTATATTTGCTATCCTCATACTGAGGGTACTCACTGAGATACTTTTGGCATATTGTCATAAACATAAAGTACCTTTATTTTTAGTATATCTGTGTATTGTGTTTTCGTATGATATTGTGCATATGACACCAGTGGTATAGTAGGAGCTTCACACGTCTCCTAGTTCAGCCTAAGCTGCTCTGCTAAGCTTCCTTTTATATCAGCCTAAGCTGCTAGACACCTCTTCTACACTAATAAGGGCTAACTGGACCTGGTGCAGCGTGTAAGTACCCCTTGGTACCACTACAAACTAGGCCAGCCTCCTACATTGGTTGTGCAGCGGTGGGATAAGTACTTGCAACTACTTACCACTTTGTCATTTTGTACTTTTCATAAGAGAAAAATATACAAAACAAGTTCAGTGTATGTACACCTAACCAAAAAGTTTTGCTTTTCTTCTCTTACTCTATTGCTAAGTGCTGAAAAGTACCTCTAAAACTTTCAAAAAGTTCTTTAAAAGTTTTTTAAAAAGTCTGTTCCTTAAAAAGTTCTGAAACTTTTTCTTTCTTTTTCTGTCCCTTAAACCTTTTCTATCATGTCTGGTACAGGTCAAACTCTGGATCTGACCAGAACTGCTTATGACCACCTTAGCTGGAAAGGAGCAAGGAGTCTCTGCATTGAAAGAGGTTTAGGGGTAGGGAAGAATACCTCAAGAGAATTGTTAGTTAATATGCTCATTGAACAGGATAAGACCATAGTTGGCACATCTGGTGAGAAATTAGCTGATGGTTCTGTAGGAGGCTGGACTGGCTTGTAGTGAGTACCAAGGGGTACTTGCACCTTGCACCAGGCCCAGTTATCCCTTATTAGTGTATAGGGTGTCTAGCAGCTTAGGCTGATAGATAATGGTAGCTTAGCAAAGCAGCTCAGGCTGAACTAGGAGACGTGTGAAGCTACTACAGTACCACTTAGTGTCATATGCACAATATCATAAGAAAACACAATACACAGTTATACTAAAAATAAAGGTACTTTATTTTTATGACAATATGCCAAAGTATCTTAGAGTGTACCCTCAGTGAGAGGATAGGAAATATACACAAGATATATATACACAATAGCAAAAATATGCAGTATAGTCTTAGAAAACAGTGCAAACAATGTATAGTTACAATAGGATGCAATGGGGAAACATAGGGATAGGGGCAACACAAACCATATACTCCAGAAGTGGAATGCGAACCACGAATGGACCCCAAACCTATGTGACCTTGTAGAGGGTCGCTGGGACTATTAGAAAATAGTGAGAGTTAGCAAAATAACCCACCCCAAGACCCTGAAAAGTGAGTGCAAAGTGCACCAAAGTTCTCCTAAGGACAAAATAGTCGTGTTAGAGGGAGAATGCAAGGAAAACACAAATCAGCAATGCAACAACGATGGATTCCTGTCTGAAGGTACCTGTGGAGCAAGGGGACCAAGTCCAAAAGTCACAAGCAGCTCGGAGATGGGCAGGTGCCCAAGAAATGCCAGCGGTTGGTGCAAAGAAGCTCTTACTAGGCTGAAGAACTGTGAATACTGCAGGAACGACAAGGGCTAGAGACTTCCCCTTTGGAGGATGGATCCCCCACGCCTTGGAGAGTCGTGCAGAAGTGTTTTCCCGCCGGATGGACGCCAACAAGCCTTGCTACACGCAAATCGTGCGTTTGGCGTTTTTGGACGCTGCTGGGGCCCAGGAGGGACCAGGAGGTCGCAAATTGGACCTGCAGAGAGAGGGGACGTCGAGCAAGACAAAGAGCCCTCACTGAAGCAGGTAGCACCCGGAGAAGTGCCAGAAACAGGCACTACGAGGATGCGTGAAACGGTGCTCGCCGAAGTTGCACAAAGGAGTCCCACGTCGCCGGAGACCAACTTAGAAAGTCGTGCAATGCAGGTTAGAGTGCCGTGGACCCAGGCTTGGCTGTGCACACCGGATTTCCGCCGGAAGTGCACAGGGGCCGGAGAAGCTTGCAAAGTCGCGGTTCCCAGCAATGCAGCCCAGCGAGGTGAGGCAAGGACTTACCTCCACCAAACTTGGGCTGAAGAGTCACTGGACTGTGGGGGTCACTTGGACGGTGTCGCTGGATTCGAGGGACCTCGCTCGTCGTGCTGAGAGGAGACCCAAGGGACCGGAGATGCAGCTTTTTGGTGCCTGCGGTTGCAGGGGGACGATTCCGTCGACCCACGGGAGATTTCTTCGGAGCTTCTGGTGCAGAGAGGAGGCAGGCTACCCCCACAGCATGCACAAGCAGGAAAACAGTCGAGAAGGCGGCAGGATCAGCGTTACAGAGTTGCAGTAGTCGTCTTTGCTACTATGTTGCAGGTTTGCAGGCTTCCAGCGCGGTCAGCGGTCGATTCCTTATCAGAAGGTGAAGAGGGAGATGCAGAGGAACTCGGCTGAGCTCATGCATTCGTTATCTAAAGTTTCCCCAGAGACAGAGACCCTAAATAGCCAGAAAAGAGGGTTTGGCTACCTAGGAGAGAGGAAAGGCTACTAACACCTGAAGGAGCCTATCACAAGGAGTCTCTGACGTCACCTGGTGGCACTGGCCACTCAGAGCAGTCCAGTGTGCCAGCAGCACCTCTGTTTCCAAGATGGCAGAGGTCTGGAGCACACTGGAGGAGCTCTGGACACCTCCCAGGGGAGGTGCAGGTCAGGGGAGTGGTCACTCCCCTTTCCTTTGTCCAGTTTCGCGCCAGAGCAGGGGCTAAGGGGTCCCTGAACCGGTGTAGACTGGCTTATGCAGAATTGGGCACCTCTGTGCCCAACAAAGCATCTCCAGAGGCTGGGGGAGGCTACTCCTCCCCTGCCTTCACACCATTTTCCAAAGGGAGAGGGTGTCACACCCTCTCTCAGAGGAAGTTCTTTGTTCTGCCATCCTGGGCCAGGCCTGGCTGGACCCCAGGAGGGCAGATGCCTGTCTGAGGGGTTGGCAGCAGCAGCAGCTGCAGAGAAACCCCAGGAAGGGCAGTCTGGCAGTACCAGGGTCTGTGCTACAGACCACTGGGATTATGGAATTGTCCCAACAATGCCAGGATGGCATAGAGGGGGCAATTCCATGATCATAGACATGTTACATGGCCATATTCGGAGTTACCATGGTGAAGCTACATATAGGTAGTGACCTATATGTAGTGCACGCGTGTAATGGTGTCCCCGCACTCACAAAGTTCAGTGAATTGGCTCTGAACAATGTGGGGGCACCTTGGCTAGTGCCAGGGTGCCCTCACACTAAGTAACTTTGCACCTAACCTTTACCAGGTAAAGGTTAGACATATAGGTGACTTATAAGTTACTTAAGTGCAGTGTAAAATGGCTGTGAAATAACGTGGACGTTATTTCACTCAGGCTGCAGTGGCAGGCCTGTGTAAGAATTGTCAGAGCTCCCTATGGGTGGCAAAAGAAATGCTGCAGCCCATAGGGATCTCCTGGAACCCCAATACCCTGGGTACCTCAGTACCATATACTAGGGGATTATAAGGGTGTTCCAGTAAGCCAATGTAAATTGGTAAAAATGGTCACTAGCCTGTCAGTGACAATTTGGAAAGAAATGAGAGAGCATAACCACTGAGGTTCTGATTAGCAGAGCCTCAGTGAGACAGTTAGTCACTACACAGGTAACACATACAGGCACACTTATGAGCACTGGGGCCCTGGGTTACCAGGGTCCCAGTGACACATACAACTAAAACAACATATATACAGTGAAAAATGGGGGTAACATGCCAGGCAAGATGGTACTTTCCTACACAACCCCCCCCCAAACGAAGGACAATAAGACTAGCCATTACCTGATGAGTCTTCATTGTCTAAGTGGAAATATCTGGAGAGTCCATCTGCATTGGAGTGGCTACTCCCAGGTCTATGTTCCACTGTATAGTCCATTCCCTGTAGGGATATGGACCACCTCAACAATTTTGGATTTTCACCTTTCATTTGTTTTAGCCAAAGTAGAGGTTTGTGGTCTGTCTGAACAATGAAGTGAGTGCCAAACAGGTATGGCCTCAACTTCTTCAGAGCCCAGACCACAGCAAAGGCCTCCCTCTCAATGGCAGACCAACGCTTTTCTCTAGGGGTCAACCTTCTACTAATAAAAGCAACAGGTTGATCCTGGCCCTCAGAATTAAGTTGTGATAGGACTGCCCCTACTCCTAATTCAGATGCATCAGTTTGGACATAGAATTTTTTAGAGTAACAAGGGCTTTTCAGGACAGGTGCAGAGCACATGGCCTGCTTCAGCTCCTCAAAAGCTTTCTGACAGTTTGCTGTCCATAATACCTTTTTAGGCATTTTCTTGGATGTGAGGTCATTAAGAGGGGCTGCAATGGAGCCATAGTTCTTAATGAACCTCCTGTAATACCCAGTGAGGCCTAGGAAGGCTCTCACCTGAGTCTGAGTGGTAGGGGGAACCCAATCAATAATAGTTTGGATTTTCCCCTGAAGTGGTGCAATCTGTTCCCCACCAACAAGGTGTCCCAGATAAACCACCTTACCCTGCCCTATCTGGCACTTTGAAGCCTTGATAGTGAGGCCTGCCTTTTGCAGGGCCTCCAAAACTTTCCAAAGGTGGACCAGGTGATCATCCCAGCTGGAGCTAAAGACAGCTATATCATCCAAATAGGCTGCACTGAAAGCTTCCAGCCCTTGCAGGACTGTGTTCACCAACCTCTGAAAAGTGGCAGGTGCATTTTTCAAACCAAAAGGCATTACAGTAAACTGGTAATGTCCTCCAATGGTCGAAAATGCAGTTTTAGGTTTAGCATCTTCTGACATTTTGATCTGCCAATACCCTGCAGTCAAATCAAAAGTGCTTAGATACTTGGCAGATGCCAGTGTATCTATTAGCTCATCTGCCCTGGGTATAGGGTGAGCATCTGTTTTGGTTACCAAGTTGAGACCTCTATAGTCTACACAAAACCTCATTTCCTTCTTTCCATCTTTAGAATTGGGTTTTGGTACCAGTACCACAGGAGAAGCCCATGGACTGTCAGAGTGCTCAACCACTCCTAGTTCCAACATCTTCTGAACTTCTTGCTTTATGCAGTCCCTGACATGGTCAGGCTGCCTATAGATCTTACTTTTGACAGGTAAACTGTCTCCAGTATCTATAGTGTGCTCACACCAAGAAGTGGTGCCTGGCACAATGGAGAAGAGTTCTGAAAATTGTCCTAGGAGATTTATGCAATTATCTTTCTGCTCAGCAGTAAGACAATCTGCCAAAACTACCCCTTCCACAAGAGCATCTTGTTCTGTGGAAGAGAAGAGATCAGGTAGAGGATCACTGTCTTCTTCCTGTCCCTCATCCGTTGCCATGAGCAGGGTGAGATCAGCCCTGTCATAGTAGGGTTTCAGGTGGTTGACATGGAGCACCCTAAGGGGACTCCTGGCAGTGCCTAAGTCAACCAAGTAGGTGACTTCACCCTTCTTTTCAACAATTGTGTGGGGACCACTCCATTTATCTTGGAGTGCTCTTGGGGCCACAGGCTCCAAGACCCACACTTTCTGCCCTGGTTGGTACTGAACCAAAACAGCCTTCTGATCATGCCATTGCTTCTGGAGCTCTTGGCTGGCCTGAAGGTTTTTACTGGCCTTTTTCATGTACTCAGCCATCCTTGATCTGAGGCCAAGTACATAGTCCACAATATCTTGCTTAGGAGCTTTTAAAGGTTGTTCCCAACCCTCCTTTACAAGTGTGAGTGGACCCCTAACAGGGTGTCCAAAAAGAAGTTCAAAGGGGCTGAAGCCCACTCCTTTCTGGGGTACCTCCCTGTAGGCAAAAAGGAGGCATGGTAGAAGGATATCCCATCTCCTGCGGAGTTTTTCAGGGAGTCCCATAATCATGCCTTTGAGAGTTTTATTAAATCTCTCCACCAGTCCATTTGTTTGTGGATGGTAGGGTGTTGTGAACTTGTAAGTTACACCACACTCCTTCCACATGGCCTTTAAGTATGCAGACATGAAATTGCTTCCTCTGTCTGATACTACTTCCTTTGGGAAGCCCACCCTGGAAAATATTCCCAGGAGGGCCTTTGCCACTGCAGGAGCTGTAGTGGTCCTTAAAGGAATAGCTTCAGGATATCTTGTGGCATGGTCCACTACCACCAAGATAAACCTATTGCCTGAAGCAGTAGGAGGGTCAAGGGGGCCAACTATGTCAACCCCTACCCTTTCAAAGGGAACCCCAACCACAGGCAGTGGGATAAGGGGTGCCTTTGGAGTGCCACCTGTCTTGCCACTGGCTTGACAGGTTTCACAGGACTTACAAAATTCTTTTGTGTCCTCAGACATCCTAGGCCAATGAAACAGTGGTACCAATCTGTCCCAAGTTTTCATTTGACCCAGGTGCCCAGCTAAGGGAATGTCATGTGCCAGTGTTAGGAGGAACTTTCTGTACTCCTGAGGAATCACTAATCTCCTGGCAGCTCCAGGTTTAGGATCCCTTTGCTCAGTGTACAAGAGGTTGTCCTCCCAGTAAACTCTGTGTGAGTCACTGACATCCCCATTAGCCTGTTTGACAGCTTGCTGTCTGAGACCCTCTAATGTGGGACAGGTTTGCTGTGCCACACTCAGCTCCTCTCTGGCAGGCCCCCCTTCACCCAAAAGCTCAGCAGTGTCTGCTTCCAGCTCCTCTGGTGTAGGTTCTGCACAGGGAGGGAATTCATCTTCCTCAGAAGTAGAATCCACTGTAGAGGGAGGGATAGTAGGAAGTGGTTTGCTTCTACTAGCCCTAGCTTTAGGGAGCACTTGGTCCATTGTTCCAGGATCCAAGCTTCCCTGTCCTTTTTGCTTTTTGGCCTGAGCCCTTGTCAAAGCAAAAATATGCCCTGGGATGCCCAGCATTGCTGCATGGGCCTCCAACTCCACATCTGACCAAGCTGATGTCTCCAAATCGTTCCCTAATAGACAGTCTACAGGTAAATCTGAAGCTACCACAACTTTCTTTGGACCAGATACCCCCCCCCAGTTGAGATTTACAACAGCCATGGGGTGGCTTTGTGTTATGTTGTGAGCATCGGTTACTTGGTACTGGTGTCCAAGTATGTGTTGTTCAGGGTGCACCAGTTTCTCAATCACCATTGTGACACTGGCACCTGTGTCCCTGTAGGCCTGGACCTCAACACCATTTATTAGGGTTAGTTGCTTGTACTTCTCCAAGTTATGGGGGCAAGCAACCAAAGTGGCTAAGTCAATAGCCCCTTCAGAGACTAAAGTAGCCTCTGTGGTCTCCCTAATCAGACCAACCCCAACTAAATTACCAAAAGTGAGCCCAGCTACTCCCTTGGATTGGCTATTAGTAGGTTTGCTCCCACCACCACTGCTATTAGTAGGGACACTAGGTGTAGCAGTAGGGGTTGTAGTGGTAGGAGCTGTGGTGCCTTTCTTTGGACAACTGGGATCTGTTGTCCAATGGCCTTTTATCTTACATAAATAGCACCATGGTTTCTTTTCCTTGTTCTGATTAAAGGAGGATTTGGGCCCACCACCCCCACCAGAGTGTTTTTGTGGGCCTGATGAAGACTCATTTTTAGATTTGTCCCCACCCTTGTCAGAAGACTTACCATCCTTCTTTTTGTTGCCATCTTTGTCACCCCCTGTATGAACTTTTCTGTTCACTCTTGTTCTGACCCATTTGTCTGCCTTCTTTCCCAATTCTTGGGGAGAGGTCAGATCAGAGTCCACCAAGTACTGGTGCAACAAATCAGACACACAATTATTAAGAATATGCTCTCTCAGGATTAAGTTATACAGGCTGTCATAATCAGTAACTTTACTGCCATGTAACCACCCCTCCAAGGCCTTCACTGCCTGGTCAATGAAATCAACCCAGTCTTGTGAAGACTCCTTTTTGGTATCTCTGAACTTGATCCTGTACTGTTCAGTGGTTAAGCCATAACCATCCAGGAGTGCATTCTTAAGAACTTGGAAATTGTTAGCATCATTTTCTTTTACAGTAAGGAGCCTATCCCTACCTTTTCCAGTAAATGATAGCCATAGGATAGCAGCCCACTGCCTTTGAGGGACATCCTGTACAGCACAGGCCCTCTCAAGTGCAGCAAACCACTTGTTAATGTCATCCCCCTCCTTGTAAGGGGGAACTATCTTATGCAGATTCCTGGAATCATGCTCTTTTGCAGGATGACTATGGGGAATACTGCTGCTGCCACCATGGGTATCTAAACCCATTTTCTGTCTTTCCCTCTCTATTTCTAAAGACTGTCTATCCAAATCCAGCTGTTGCTTCTTGAGCTTCAGTCTGGTTTGCTCCACTCTCAATCTATTGAGCTCCCTTTCCAACAATCTGTCATCAGGGTGGGTGGGAGGGACATTTCTAGATACAGAGGTATGATGGGAATGAACAGAAGGAGACCTGTCCCTTACAGAGGGCACCCTAACAGCTTGGCTACCAGTATAATGTGAGAGCACATCATCAGTATGATGTGATTCAAACTCTGTACCAACTATGCTAGACTGTCTAGTAATGGGCAGGCTGAGAAGTTTCTTTCCTGAACCTTTTCCTGGGGGAGTCCCTGGATCAGATTGAGAACCATTAGCTACTTTTTCTACAGATTGGGCACTTATGGCCTTATCCTGTACTCTAAGCATATTAATTAACAGTTCTAAAGAAGGATTCTTCCCTACACTCAAACCTCTCTCTATGCAGAGACTCCTTGCTCCTTTCCAGCTAAGGTGATCATATGCAAGTTTGGACAGTTCAACTTTTTGGCCTGTGTCAGACATTTTTAGAGAGAGTTAAAGTGATAGACAAAGAGAAAAAAGTTTTCAGAACTTTTTGGAAAGACAGAAAAAACTTTTTAAACTTTTAAGAACTTTTTGAAAGTTTAGAAGTACTTTTCAGCACTTAGAAAAGAGTGAAAAGAGGAAATGCAAAACTTTTTGGCTATGTGTATATACACTGACCTTGTTTTGTATATTTTTCTCTTATGAAAAGTACAATGACAAGAGTGGTAAGTAGTCTCAAGCACTTATCCCACCACTGCACAACCAATGTAGGAGGCTGGACTGGCTTGTAGTGAGTACCAAGGGGTACTTGCACCTTGCACCAGGCCCAGTTATCCCTTATTAGTGTATAGGGTGTCTAGCAGCTTAGGCTGATAGATAATGGTAGCTTAGCAAAGCAGCTCAGGCTGAACTAGGAGACGTGTGAAGCTACTACAGTACCACTTAGTGTCATATGCACAATATCATAAGAAAACACAATACACAGTTATACTAAAAATAAAGGTACTTTATTTTTATGACAATATGCCAAAGTATCTTAGAGTGTACCCTCAGTGAGAGGATAGGAAATATACACAAGATATATATACACAATAGCAAAAATATGCAGTATAGTCTTAGAAAACAGTGCAAACAATGTATAGTTACAATAGGATGCAATGGGGAAACATAGGGATAGGGGCAACACAAACCATATACTCCAGAAGTGGAATGCGAACCACGAATGGACCCCAAACCTATGTGACCTTGTAGAGGGTCGCTGGGACTATTAGAAAATAGTGAGAGTTAGCAAAATAACCCACCCCAAGACCCTGAAAAGTGAGTGCAAAGTGCACCAAAGTTCCCCTAAGGACAAAATAGTCGTGTTAGAGGGAGAATGCAAGGAAAACACAAATCAGCAATGCAACAACGATGGATTCCTGTCTGAAGGTACCTGTGGAGCAAGGGGACCAAGTCCAAAAGTCACAAGCAGCTCGGAGATGGGCAGGTGCCCAAGAAATGCCAGCGGTTGGTGCAAAGAAGCTCTTACTAGGCTGAAGAACTGTGAATACTGCAGGAACGACAAGGGCTAGAGACTTCCCCTTTGGAGGATGGATCCCACACGCCTTGGAGAGTCGTGCAGAAGTGTTTTCCCGCCGGATGGACGCCAACAAGCCTTGCTACACGCAAATCGTGCGTTTGGCATTTTTGGACGCTGCTGGGGCCCAGGAGGGGCCAGGAGGTCGCAAATTAGACCTGCAGAGAGAAGGGACATCGAGCAAGACAAAGAGCCCTCACTGAAGCAGGTAGCACCCGGAGAAGTGCCAGAAACAGGCACTACGAGGATGCGTGAAACGGTGCTCGCCGAAGTTGCACAAAGGAGTCCCACGTCGCCGGAGACCAACTTAGAAAGTCGTGCAATGCAGGTTAGAGTGCCGTGGACCCCGGCTTGGCTGTGCACACCGGATTTCCGCCGGAAGTGCACAGGGGCCGGAGAAGCTTGCAAAGTCGCGGTTCCCAGCAATGCAGCCCAGCGAGGTGAGGCAAGGACTTACCTCCACCAAACTTGGGCTGAAGAGTCACTGGACTGTGGGGGTCACTTGGACGGTGTCGCTGGATTCGAGGGACCTCGCTCGTCGTGCTGAGAGGAGACCCAAGGGACCGGAGATGCAGCTTTTTGGTGCCTGCGGTTGCAGGGGGACGATTCCGTCGACCCACGGGAGATTTCTTCGGAGCTTCTGGTGCAGAGAGGAGGCAGGCTACCCCCACAGCATGCACAAGCAGGAAAACAGTCGAGAAGGCGGCAGGATCAGCGTTACAGAGTTGCAGTAGTCGTCTTTGCTACTATGTTGCAGGTTTGCAGGCTTCCAGCGCGGTCAGCGGTCGATTCCTTATCAGAAGGTGAAGAGGGAGATGCAGAGGAACTCGGCTGAGCTCATGCATTCGTTATCTAAAGTTTCCCCAGAGACAGAGACCCTAAATAGCCAGAAAAGAGGGTTTGGCTACCTAGGAGAGAGGAAAGGCTACTAACACCTGAAGGAGCCTATCACAAGGAGTCTCTGACGTCACCTGGTGGCACTGGCCACTCAGAGCAGTCCAGTGTGCCAGCAGCACCTCTGTTTCCAAGATGGCAGAGGTCTGGAGCACACTGGAGGAGCTCTGGACACCTCCCAGGGGAGGTGCAGGTCAGGGGAGTGGTCACTCCCCTTTCCTTTGTCCAGTTTCGCGCCAGAGCAGGGGCTAAGGGGTCCCTGAACCGGTGTAGACTGGCTTATGCAGAATTGGGCACCTCTGTGCCCAACAAAGCATCTCCAGAGGCTGGGGGAGGCTACTCCTCCCCTGCCTTCACACCATTTTCCAAAGGGAGAGGGTGTCACACCCTCTCTCAGAGGAAGTTCTTTGTTCTGCCATCCTGGGCCAGGCCTGGCTGGACCCCAGGAGGGCAGATGCCTGTCTGAGGGGTTGGCAGCAGCAGCAGCTGCAGAGAAACCCCAGGAAGGGCAGTCTGGCAGTACCAGGGTCTGTGCTACAGACCACTGGGATTATGGAATTGTCCCAACAATGCCAGGATGGCATAGAGGGGGCAATTCCATGATCATAGACATGTTACATGGCCATATTCGGAGTTACCATGGTGAAGCTACATATAGGTAGTGACCTATATGTAGTGCACGCGTGTAATGGTGTCCCCGCACTCACAAAGTTCAGTGAATTGGCTCTGAACAATGTGGGGGCACCTTGGCTAGTGCCAGGGTGCCCTCACACTAAGTAACTTTGCACCTAACCTTTACCAGGTAAAGGTTAGACATATAGGTGACTTATAAGTTACTTAAGTGCAGTGTAAAATGGCTGTGAAATAACGTGGACGTTATTTCACTCAGGCTGCAGTGGCAGGCCTGTGTAAGAATTGTCAGAGCTCCCTATGGGTGGCAAAAGAAATGCTGCAGCCCATAGGGATCTCCTGGAACCCCAATACCCTGGGTACCTCAGTACCATATACTAGGGGATTATAAGGGTGTTCCAGTAAGCCAATGTAAATTGGTAAAAATGGTCACTAGCCTGTCAGTGACAATTTGGAAAGAAATGAGAGAGCATAACCACTGAGGTTCTGATTAGCAGAGCCTCAGTGAGACAGTTAGTCACTACACAGGTAACACATACAGGCACACTTATGAGCACTGGGGCCCTGGGTTACCAGGGTCCCAGTGACACATACAACTAAAACAACATATATACAGTGAAAAATGGGGGTAACATGCCAGGCAAGATGGTACTTTCCTACAGGTTCACACTCTGATTCTGGGGCAGCCACATTAAAAGGGTTAGAAGGGAACCTTCCCAACCTGCCCCTTAGCAGGCCACCTAGCAGGGCTGGTACTGATGTGAGTTCTCATCATAGTATAAAGGTTACTCCTTTAGGCCAGGTTGTTAGAGTGCCATCTGTTAGGGACAGGTCTCCCTCTGTTCATTCACACCATTCTTCTGTGTCAAGGCATGCCCAACCCACCCTCCCTGAAGACAGAGTGTTAGAAAGGGAACTCAATAGATTGAGAGTGGAAGAATCCAGACTGAAGCTCAAGAAGCAATAGCTGGATCTAGACAGACAAGTATTTGACTTAGAAAAAGAAAGACAGAGGTTGGGGTTTGGACCCCATGGTAGCAGCAGCAGTATTACAGATAGTAATCCTGTAAAAGAGCATGATTCTAGGAATCTGCACAAGATAGTTCCCCCTTACAAGGAGGGGGATGACATTAACAAGTGGTGTGCTGCACTTGAGAGGGCCTGTGTTGTACAGGGGGTCCCTCAAAGGAAGTGGGCTGCTATCCTATGGCTATCTTTCAGTGGAAAGGGTAGGGATAGGCTCCTTACTGTTAAGGAAAGTGATGCCAATAATTTTACAGTTCTTAAGAATGCACTCCTAGATGGTTATGGCTTCACCACTGAACAGTACAGGATCAAGTTCAGAGAAATCAAAAAGGAGCCTTCACAAGACTGGGTAGACTTCGTTGACCATTCAGTGAAGGCCTTGGAGGACTGGTTACATGGCAGTAAAGTTTCTGACTATGAAAGCCTGTATAACTTAATCCTGAGAGAGCATATTCTTAATAATTGTGTGTCTGATTTGTTACACCAGTATCTAGTGGACTCAGATCTGACCTCTCCCCAAGAATTGGGAAAGAAGGCAGACAAATGGGTCAGAACAAGAGTGAACAGAAAAGTTCATACAGGGGGTGACAAGGATGGCAAGAAGAAGGATGGTAAGTCTTCAGACAAGGGTGGGGACAAATCTAAAAATTAGTCTTCATCAGGCCCATAAAAACACTCTGGCGGGGGTGGTGGGCCCAAATTCTCTTCAAATCAAAACAAAGAAAAGAAACCATGGTGCTTTTTATGTAAAATAAAAGGCCATTGGACAACAGATCCCAGTTGTCCAAAGAAAAGCACCAAGCCTCCTACCACTGCAACCCCTGCTGCTACACCTAGTGCCCCTAGTAATAGCAGTGGTGGTGGGAGCAAACCTACTAATAGCCAATCCAAGGGAGTACCTGGGCTCACTTTTGGGTATTTAGTTGGGGTTGGTCTGATTAGGGAGACCACAGAGGCTGTGTTAGTATCTGAGGGGGCTATTGATTTAGCCACCTTGGTTGCTTGTCCCCTTAACATGGATAAGTACAAGCAACTACCCCTAATAAATGGCTTTGAGGTACAGGCCTACAGGGACACAGGTGCCAGTGTTACAATGGTAATAGAGAAACTGGTCCACCCTGAACAACACCAACTTGGTCACCAGTACCAAGTAACCGATGCTCATAACAACACCCTTAGCCACCCCATGGCTGTTGTGAATCTCAACTGGGGGGGGGGGGGTTACTGGCCCAAAGAAAGTTGTGGTTGCCTCAGATTTACCTGTAAACTGTCTATTAGGGAATGATTTAGAGACATCAGCTTGGGCAGAAGTGGAGTTGGAGGCTCATGCAGCAATGCTGGGCATTCCAGGGCATATTTTTGCTTTGACAAGGGCTCAGGCCAAAAAGCAAAAAGGACAGGGTGACTTGGATCCTGGAAGAATGGACCAAGTGCTCCCTAAAGCTAGGGTTAGTAAAGGTAAAACACTACCTACTATCCCTCCTTCTACAGTGGATTCTACTTCTGAGGAAGAAGAATTTCCACCTTGTGCAGAACCTACACCAGAGGAGCTAGAAGCAGACACTGCTGAGCTTTTGGGTGAAGGGGGGCCTGCCAGGGAGGAGCTGAGTGTGGCACAGCATACCTGTCCAACACTAGAGGGTCTAAAGCAGCAAGCTTTCAAACAAGCAAATGGGGATGTCAGTGACTCTCACAGAGTTTACTGGGAGGATAACCTTTTGTACACTGAAGCAAGGGATCCAAAACCTGGAACTGCCAGGAGATTGGTGATTCCTCAGGAGTACAGAAAGTTCCTCCTAACTCTAGCCCACGACATTCCCTTAGCTGGACATTTAGGGCAAATGAAAACTTAGGACAGGCTTGTCCCCTTGTTTCATTGGCCTAGAATGTCAGAGGACACAAAGGAATTTTGTAAGTCCTGTGAAACCTGTCACGCCAGTGGCAAGACAGGTGGCACTCCAAAGCACCCTTTATTCCACTGCCAGTGGTTGGGGTTCCCTTTGAAAGGGTAGGGGTTTACATAGTTGGCCCCCTTGACCCTCCTACTGCTTCAGGCAATAGGTTTATCTTGGTGGTAGTGGACCATGCCACCAGATATCCTGAAGCAATTCCTCTAAGGACCACTACAGCTCCTGCAGTGGCAAAGGCCCTCCTGGGAATCTTTTCCAGGGTGCGCTTCCCAAAAGAGGTGGTATCAGACAGGGGAAGTAATTTCATGTCTGCTTACTTAAAGGCCATGTGGAAGGAGTGTGGTGTGACATACAAATTCACCACACCCTATCATCCACAAACAAATGGACTGGTGGAGAGATTTAACAAAACTCTCAAAGGTATGATAATGGGACTCCCTGAAAAACTCCGCAGGAGATGGGATATCCTGTTACCTTACCTCCTTTTTGCTTACAGGGAGGTACCCCAAAAAGGAGTGGGCTTCAGTCCCTTTGAACTCCTATTTGGACACCCTGTAAGAGGTCCTCTAACACTTGTTAAGGAGGGTTGGGAACAACCTTTAAAAGCTCCAAAGCAAGACATAGTGGACTATGTACTTGGCCTAAGATCTAGGATGGCTGAGTACATGAAAAAGGCCAGTAAAAACCTTCGGCCAGCCAAGAGCTCCAAAAGCAATGGCATGACCAGAAGGCTGTTTTGGTTCAGTACCAACCAGGGCAGAAAGTGTGGGTCTTGGAGCCTGTGGCCCCAAGAGCACTCCAAGACAAATGGAGTGGACCCCACATAATTGTTGAAAAGAAGGGTGAAGTCACCTACTTTGTTGACTTAGGCACTGCCAGGAGTCCCCTTAGGGTGCTCCATGTCAATCGCCTGAAACCCTACTATGACAGGGCTGATCTCACCCTGCTCATGGCAACAGATGAGGGACAGGAAGAAGAGAGTGACCCTCTCCCTGATCTCTTCTCTTCCACAGAACATGATGCTCTAGTCGAAGGTGTAGTTTTGGCAGATTGTCTTACTGCTGAGCAGAAAGATCACTGCATACATCTCCTGGGTCAGTTTTCTGAACTCTTCTCTACTGTGCCAGGTACCACTTCTTGGTGTGAGCACACTATAGATACTGGAGACAGGTTGCCTGTCAAAAGTAAGATCTATAGGCAGCCTGACCATGTCAGAGACTGCATAAAGCAAGAGGTGCAGAAAATGCTTGAACTGGGAGTGGTTGAGAACTCTGAAAGTCCATGGGCCTCTCCTGTGGTACTTGTACCAAACCCTCATTCCAAAGATGGTAAAAGGGAAATGAGATTTTGTGTTGACTACAGAGGTCTCAACCAGGTAACCAAAACTGATGCTCACCCTATACCCAGGGCAGATGAGCTAATAGATACACTGGCATCAGCCAAGTATCTAAGCACTTTTGATTTGATTGCAGGGTATTGGCAGATCAAATTATCAGAAGATGCAAAAGCAAAAACTGCATTTTCAACCATTAGAGGCCATTACCAATTCACAGTAATGCCTTTTGGATTGAAGAATGCACTGCCACTTTTCAAAGGTTGGTGAATACAGTCCTGCAAGGGCTGGAAGCTTTTAGTGCAGCATATCTAGATGATATAGCTGTCTTTAGCTCCAGCTGAGATGATCACCTGGTCCGCCTATGGAAAGTTTTGGAGGCCCTGCAAAAGGCAGGCCTCACTATCAAGGCTTCAAAGTGCCAGATAGGGCAGGGGAAGGTGGTTTATCTGGGACACCTGGTAGGTGGAGAACAGATTACACCACTGTAGGAAAGTACCATCTTGCCTGGCATGTTACCCCCATTTTTCACTGTATATATGTTGTTTTAGTTGTATGTGTCACTGGGACCCTGTTCTCCAGGGCCCCAGTGCTCATAAGTGTGCCTGAATGTGTTACCTGTGTAGTGACTAACTGTCTCACTGAGGCTCTGCTAATCAGAACCTCAGTGGTTATGCTCTCTCATTTCTATCAAATTGTCACTAACAGGCTAGTGACCAATTTTACCAATTTACATTGGCTTGCTGGAACACCCTTATAATTTCCTAGTATATGGTACTGAAGTACCCAGGGTATTGGGGTTCCAGGAGATCCCTATGGGCTGCACCATTTCTTTTGCCACCCATAGGGAGCTCTGACAATTCTTACACAGGCCTGCCACTGCAGCCTGAGTGAAATAACGTCCACGTTATTTCACAGCCATTTTACACTGCACTTAAGTAACTTATAAGTCATCTATATGTCTAACCTTTACCTGGTAAAGGTTAGGTGCAAAGTTACTTAGTGTGAGGGCACCCTGGCACTAGCCAAGGTGCCCCCACATTGTTCAGAGCCAATTCCCTGAACTTTGTGAGTGCGGGGACACCATTACACGCGTGCACTACATATAGGTCACTACCTATATGTAGCTTCACAATGGTAACTCCGAATATGGCCATGTAACATGTCTAAGATCATGGAATTGCTCCCTCTATGCCATCCTGGCATTGTTGGTACAATTCCATGATCCCAGTGGTCTGTAGCACAGACCCTGGTCCTGCCAAACTGCCTTTTCTGGGGTTTCACTGCAGCTGCTGCTGCTGCCAACCCCTCAGACAGGTTTCTGCCCCCCTGGGGTCAAGCCAGGCTTGTCCCAGGATGGCAGAACAAAGGACTTCCTCTGAGAGAGGGTGTTACACCCTCTCCCTTTGGAAAATGGTGTGAAGGCAGGGGAGGAGTAGCCTCCCCCAGCCTCTGGAAATGCTTTCTTGGGCACAGATGTGCCCAATTCTGCATAAGCCAGTCTACACCGGTTCAGGGACCCCTTAGCCCTGCTCTGGCGCGAAACTGGACAAAGGAAAGGGGAGTGACCACTCCCCTGACCTGCACCTCCCCTGGGAGGTGTCCAGAGCTCCTCCATTGTGCTCCAGACCTCTGCCATCTTGGAAACAGAGGTGCTGCCAGCACACTGGACTGCTCTGAGTGGCCAGTGCCACCAGGTGACGTCAGAGACTCCTTCTGATAGGCTCCTTCAGGTGTTAGTAGCCTATCCTCTCTCCTAGGTAGCCAAACCCTCTTTTCTGGCTATATAGGGTCTCTGTCTCTGGGGAAACTTTAGATAACGAATGCAAGAGCTCATCAGAGTTCCTCTGCATCTCTCTCTTCACCTTCTGCCAAGGAATCGACTGCTGACCGCGCTGGAAGCCTGCAACACTGCAACAAAGTAGCAAAGACGACTACTGCAACTCTGTAACGCTGATCCTGCCGCCTTCTTGACTGTTTTCCTGGTGGTGCATGCTGTGGGGGTAGTCTGCCTCCTCTCTGCACTAGAAGCTTCGAAGAAATCTCCCGTGGGTCGACGGAATCTTCCCCCTGCTACCGCAGGCACCAAAAAGCTGCATTACTGGTCCCTTGGGTCTCCTCTCAGCACGACGAGCGAGGTCCCTTGAATCCAGCAACTCTGTCCAAGTGACTCGCACAGTCCAGTGACTCTTCAGTCCAAGTTTGGTGGAGGTAAGTCCTTGCCTCCCCATGCCAGAATGCATTGTTGGAAACCGCGTCTTTTGCAAATACTCCGGCTTCCGTGCACTTCCGGCGGAAATCCTTTGTGCACAGCCAAGCCTGGGTCCACAGCACTCTAACCTGCATTGCACGACTTTCTACATTGGTCTCCGGCGACGTGGGACTCCTTTGTGCAACTTCGGTGAGCACTGTTTCACGCATCATCGTAGTGCCTGTTTCTGGCACTTCTCCGGGTGCTACCTGCTGCTAAGAGGGCTTCTTGTCTTGCTCGATGTCCCCTCTATCTCCTGGTCCAATTTACGACCTCCTGGTCCCTCCTGGGCCACAGCAGCATCCAAAAACGCTAACCTCACAATTTGCAGCTAGCAAGGCTTGTTGACATTCTTTCGGCGGAAAAACACTTCTGCACGACTCTCCACGGCGAGAGGGATCCGTCCACCAAAGGGGAAGTCTCTAACCCTTTTCGTTCCTGCAGAAACCTCAGCTTCTTCTGTCCAGTAGAAGCTTCTTTGCATCCACAGCTGGCATTTCCTGGGCATATGCCCATCTCCGACTTGCTTGTGACTTTTGGACTTGGTCCCCTTGTTCCACAGGTACCCTAGATTGGAAATCCACAGTTGTTGCATTGTTGGTTTGTGTCTTTCCTGCATTATTCCTCTATCACGACTTCTTTGTCTTTTGGGGAACTTCAGTGCACTTTGCACTCACTTTTCAGGGTCTTGGGGAGGGCTATTTTTCTAACTCTCACTATTTTCTAATATTCCCAGCGACCCTCTACAAGGTCACATAGGTTTGGGGTCCATTCGTGGTTCGCATTCCACTTTTGGAGTATATGGTTTGTGTTGCCCCTATCCCTATGTGTCCCCATTGCATCCTATTGTAACTATACATTGTTTGCACTGTTTTCTAAGACTATACTGCATATTTTTGGTATTGTGTACATATAACTTGTGTAAATTTGCTATCCTCATACTGAGGGTACACTCTAAGATACTTTGGCATATTGTCATAAAAATAAAGTACCTTTATTTTTAGTATAACTGTGTATTGGGTTTTCTTATGATATTGTGCAAGTGACACTTGTGGTACTGTAGGAGCTTCACTCGTCTCCTAGTTCAGCCTAAGCTGCTCTGCTAAGCTACCATTATCTGTCAGCCTAAGCTGCTAGACACCCTATACACTAATAAGGGATAACTGGGCCTGGTGCAAGGTGCAAGTACCCCTTGGTACTCACTACAAGCCAATCCAGCCTCCTACAGGCACCAAATGTGCCCTATAAAGTATTTCAGTGGCTTGGGGAGGCTATCCCTCCCAAGCCTGTGACATCTATTCCCAAAGGGAGAGGGTGTAACACCCCTCTCCCAAAGGAAATCCTTTGTTCTGCCTTCCTGGGCTTGAGCTTCTCGAGCAACAGGAGGGCAGAAACCTGTCTGAGAGGTGGCAGCAGCCAGGTCTGCCTGGAAACCCTCAGAGGGCTGGAATGACAATACTGGGGGTCCTCTAAGGAGCCCCCAGAGTGCATGGAATCATACAACCAATGTTTGCAAAAGCCTTGGGGTATGATTCCAACATGTTTGATACCAGAGTTACCATTATGTAGCTGGACATAGGTAGTGACCTATGCCCAGTACACATGTAAATTGGTGTCCTCACACTCACGAAGTCCAGGAAAATGGGACTGCAGTTTGTGGGGGAACATCTGCTAGTGCAGGGGAGGCCTCACACATAGGTATGTTGCACCCTGCCCTCTGGGCTAGAAAGCCTGCCGCAGGGGTGACTTATAAGTGACCTAGTGCAGTGTAACTGGCAGTGAAATGGTGCTTGCACCTTTTCACAAGGCTGTAATGGCAGTCCTGCAGAAGCCTTTGCATGGCCTCCCTATGGGTGGCAAAATATATGCTGCAACCCATAGGGATCCCTTGGTACCCAAATGCTCTGGGTACCTAGGTACCATATACTAGGGACTTTTAAGGGGGTACCAGTATGCCAATTGTGGGTGAAATACACTGACAGGCAGAAAAAGGGGTTACCATGCCAAGAAAGAGGTACTTCCCTACACTATCTCTCTATCTATCTGTCTGTCTATCTATCCAAATTGTCTCTCAAGATATACAGAAGGGAAGTGCTGCATTAACTATTTATTATTTCTATTATTTCTATAATGCATGCATTGCGCCACTTTGTAACCCCTTGTGCCAGTGATAGTGTATGCAAGAGGGGTGTTCCCCTGTTAGGGGAGGGCTGAAAAAATGGCGCAAAGAAATCTAAAGGATGTCTTTGCGTAATTGTTTGGCATTTTCAACACGTGCTCAGAGCAGGTGTTAAAGGAGTCACGCCATTATTTATAATGGGCCCCTATGGACTGTTCAGGGTTAAAGCCACAATTTTGGCACTAAGGATATAGCATAAAACATTCTGACACTATTGCCCCTCACCCTGCGCCATGGTACGCCATATATTACATACAGCGCACACATGGTGGCGGTTAGTGGGGCGCTATGGGGTGCAAGGAAAGTGGTGTTGTATTGGATGCAGCGCTACGCTTCTAAAATCCGGCCCTTAGGCACTCACAACCCCCCCCAGATGCATCCAGTTATTATGGGAGATAATGTTTTATGGCCAGCGCTGCCCCAGGTGACAAGGCACTTGTGTGTTTCTGCAGCAGTGAGGGCCAGAGGACATCTGATCCCAGCGCGGGCGGGTCCTTCCTCTGTCTGGTGTCCGAGGGCAAAGGGTGGTTCTGCACGAGGGCAAAGAGAGGTTGTTCTGCACGAGGGCAAAGGGTGGTTGTTCTGCACGAGGGCAAAGGGTGGTTGTTCTGCACACACCTCCAGTGCCAGGAGAGATGTTTACAGCAGGTGAGAGAGCGCAGCTTTCACTTCTCCCGGAGACCAGGAGGTGCGGGGCCGGGGCTGAGAGGACAGAGGGTGCGGGCTGTCAGGAGGGCCCTTTGATGGAGCTTGTGAAGGGACCACCCCACCCCGGTGACCCCAGGATTGCCGGATAGAAGCCGCAGTATCAGGGGTGGGCTCACCCTGTCTGTGTGTGACGGGCTGGGAGGCAGGGACCCCCTTATCAAAGAGCTCAGAACCAAAGAGAGGGGCTTTTAGAGCGGGGTGCCTCCGGGTACTCCACGATTCACACCAGACTAATCCTACATCCTCAAATCCCCTACACCCGCGGTCCCGGCCAGACACTGGGTTCCGGACATCCCAGGACCGAGTCTAGGAGCTATGGAGGGGCCTGGCTCAGACCTGGGGGCTGGCACAGAGGGTCAGTGGTGGGCTGTCCCTGATACATGTACAGGATACGGCTCTCATTTTTCTCTTGTATCCTTCCACAGATATTGTCTCTTTCTTGGACAACATTGAGCTTCTTACCAAAGTGATCTTCATGTTTTTAATTGCGTTCCTTCTCCAACTCCTCCCCCTTCAGGTAGATCAGGTAAATGCAATACACTTTTGCTTCTTCAGTATCTAACATGTGGAGCAATGTGTGCTGGAAGGCTGGGTTCTGCCATCTCATTTAAAAACAAGCATTTGCAATGCAACGGGTCTCGCGTTTGCCCGTGTTAGAGCTGATAGCGTTGTAAACTCCTAACCCAACTTTTCACTGGTAATGAAACCTATCGGCAAAAGTGCATTTATGTAGCTAACCCAAAAAAGTGCAATTAACTGTGTAGCAGGGCCGATATTATGTAAAGCGCTCGACTTCTGCCGAGCGAGATCGCGCTGGGAAAATAGAGAAAAAGTAGTCCACAATCCTGACAGGAAACAGCGAGCCTCGCATTTGGGAGAGAGTGACCAGACCACAACGCGTTCATTGTGTGTGTAAAAGCCCGCTTTTATTGGGACTGGTGCCCTTAACCCTACCCCACCTGGCCTTTGCCTTACAAAACTAAAACCTCACTAGACATCAATTCACCTGCCCCCACCCCTCCCTCTCCCCTCCCCTACCCCGATCCCTCCCCTCCTTATTCTCGTCCTGTCTTTTCCTTCCTCTTGTCTCTTTTCCTTTCCCCGTTCCATCTGCTTCTTTGAACCTGTCCGCTAATGAGCAGTCTCCTGCCTGTCCCTCTCTAATTACTAGTCCTTCCCGTCCTAATACCTGAATTGCCCTGCCAATTCCATCCTCCACCCGAGCTTTTAATAGCTGCCCTGCAGCTGTCCCCGCCACGGCCCGCACCTGTCCCAAGCAACAAACCTACCCCCAAAAGGACACCTGCTCCAACAAACCCAGCCCAAAATTTGGGAGGGAGGGAGGGAAAGAAAAACGCGGAGCCCAAGACAAGCTTCCTAGCCACCAGGTCACCTTTCTCAAAATGGTGACTGGACGCACAAAATGTCCGATTAAATAAAGCACCCACCCCCCTTAATTGGCACCCCGGACGCCCAACCGCATCGCGAGTCATGCCACCTCCCCCAAAAACTCCGGGGGGAACTCCTCGTTCCTCCTCTTCCTCCCCGAGGCCCCATTGGGAGAGAGTGACCAGACCACAACGCGTTCATTGTGTGTGTAAAAGGCCACTTTTATTGGAACAGGTGCCCTTAACCCTACCCCACCTGGCCTTTGCCTTACAAAACTAAAACCTCACTAGACATCAATTCACCTGTCCCCGCCCCTCCCCCTCCCCTACCCCGATCCCTCCCCCCCTTATTCTCGTCCTGTCTTTTCCTTCCTCTCGTCTCGTTTCCTTTCCCCCGTTCCATCCGCTTCTTTGAACCTGTCTGCTAATGAGCAGTCTCCTGCCTGTCCCTGTCTAATTACTAGTCCTTCCCGTCCTAATACCTGAATTGCCCTGCCAATTCCGTCCTCCACCCGAGCTTTTAATAGCTACCCTGCAGCTGTCCCCGCCACCAGAAAAAGGCCAAGACTTTTTCTGCCCCCCCAGGGCTCTTTGAACAACCTCTTCAACTGCTCCTTCACCTGCAATAGATACAACTCCATCCCTACAAAAGACAAGTGCACCCCATCATCCCTAAAGAACTCGACATCCTCGAACCTTAAATCTCCATGTTCCAAAAAGGTTAAACCTCGACCTACACAAAACCCCTTCATTTCTTTGTTAAGCTTGCGCCTAGCCTTCTCGATTGCCCCGGGCTTCCTCGCACCTCTCCACACCAGACGCGGAACAAATGCCGTAAAGACTACGTGGCAACCCTTCCACTGCTCTAACAAAAGCTGCAAATCCCTTTTCATCATTTTCAATAGGTTTAAACCTGTGGTTCGCACTAAATCATTCTCCCTCAAATGAATGACGAGCACGTCTGGACAATGTCCCCTGCCCATTGTAGTTTGTAGGCGAGGCAACAGTTCATTCCATAGCATCCCCCCTTTTCCTATCCACTTAACCCGGTACCGCGCTAAAACTAAACTCAGGTTCTCCCCGTTGCCGTCCGTTGAGCCTGTCGTTGTGCCCACTTTATAAACGAGTGTCCAATCACCCAAATTGCCAGGTAGTCCGCTTCCGGCCCCAGGACAACACCTGCAAAAGAAAAAAGACATGAAGCCCCTTGAAACACAATCACCATTCCCCAACTCCTGAACATTCCTATCCCCGCACGTAACGCCTAAAACATTCCGATTTCCACCTCCCCAGGGCCATCAATTCCTCTCTACCCCATCCCTTATTACCCGCCTCTGTGGCCACCCCAATCCGAAAGGAGTGTGTTCCAAAATTTGCCGCGTCCAGACCAATACTGATCAACCCCTTTCGCAAAGCTGCTTGCAGCTGTGCTGCGGATACCCTTCTGCCATCCGCATGACAAAAAAACAGACCGTCCAAAGACGTAGCCCCCGCCCGCAAGCGACCTCCCCAAAAGACTGGGCAAATAGACTTAACCGGTTAAGGCCTAAGGTATACAGTGACCCCCAAACCTTTTTGATCTGTCTTGGAACGCCGGACGCGCAGAGCCAAACCTTCTACCCCCTGCAGTACATCTCTCCACCGGATACCCGACCTCCCTTGCAAGCCCAGCAACTCCGACACACGAAACGCCCCAAAGAACAGCCACGCCATCAAGGTTCTGAATATTGGGGTCTCATGCCCATCATAGCATATGTCCCCCAACACCGGTAGCAATTTTTTCAGAATTGCCAGAGATAATGGCTGCCACACACGCCCCGTCGCCCCCCAACGATTTCTCCCAGCCCTGGAGAATCTTAATACCCAATTCCCCTGCCGAGGGAAGGTAGCCCCAAAATAACTTCCCCAAAAACCCCACTGCCGACAACTTACCTGAAATCGTGACTCTGGACTGCCTTTTCCCAATTAAATCCATAATAAATTGCACCACATCTTCCACGATCTCTTCCTGCCTCACCCGTCGCCGAGCCCCGGATCCCAGGAACTCTTCCCATGCTTTTGCATATGCCCGCCGTGTAGACGGAGCCAAAGAGTTCATAACCAACCGTAGCATTCGGGATTGCCTACTGTCCAAAGCACGTCCGGCATGCGAATTCTTCTTAGCGCCACACCCGTAATCCATGGAACCGTTCCCACTGTGAACGAGACAAAGCATCCGCTATGTCATTATTCGCACCCGGCACATGTCTCGCTCTAAAATGTATGTCATGCCGCAAGCATTGAAGAACAAATACGCGCATCAGCTGTAAAACCCCCGTCTCACGCGCCGACTGCCGATTAACCATCTGCACCACTGCCATGTTGTCCACCCTGAAAAGCACCCGCGAATGACGAAGATCCGCACCTCACAGGCAAACCGCCACTATCAGCGGAAAAAGCTCCAAAAAAGCAATGCTGCGACCCCCGTACTTCCATTCACTCGGCCATTCTTCTGCACACCAACATCCCCCCCAGTACAGGCCAAACCCCGAGGCTCCTGCCACATCAGAAAAAAGTTGCACGTCCCATTCGAAATCACGCCACACCCTTAAGGGAATGCCATTAAAGTATTCCAAAAATGTTGCCCACATGCGCAAATCCTCACGCACCCCCACCTTCAACCGCACATGATGATGTGGAAGGGCGTGTCCTGATAATGCCAGCGAAAGTCGTCTGCAAAATGTCCTTCCCGCACGCACCACTCGGCACGCAAAATTCAAGTGACCCAACAGCACTTGAACCTCCCGCACTGTGACCTTCCGCCGGCCCAACATTTCATAAATCCGGTTAACCATGTCCGCTTTTTTATCGGCCGGCAATCTGGCCATACCCTCCACCATGTCAAGCTCGATGCCCAAAAACGACAGCGCCGTACTTGGCCCCACTGTCTTCTCGGGAGCCAAGGGCACACCCAGGTCTCCCATTATCTCAACAAACCGGCTCAGCACCGCCGCACAACGCAGGCTATCCGCCAGCGCCGCAAAGAAAAAGTCATCCAAATAGTGTGTTACCCATTGGTGACCCGTAATCCTCTTGAAAATCCACTGTAGAGCCGTACTAAAACGCTCAAACAGCGCACACGAGCTGGAGCACCCCATAGGCAAAGCCTTGTCCACATACCAGTTCCTTTGAAACTGGACTCCCAACAACTCAAAATCGTCTGGATGAACCGGAAGGAGCCTAAACACCAACTTCACGTCGGTTTTGGCCATCAAAGCCCTGGGCCCAACTGCTCAATCATATCAACCACCACATCCACCGACGCGTACGACACCTTGGTGAAATCCTCTGGAATGAAATCGTTGACTGACGCTCCCTCCGGCCACGACAAATGATGAATTAGCCGAAACTGCCCTTTTTCTTTTTTAGGAACTACGCAGATGGGGGACATATTGAGATTCTCCAACGGCCAATACGGAAAGGGCCCTGACATGCGACCCTCTCGCACTTCTTTTAACAACTTTTCTTGAACCAGCTCTTCTTTCCCGCGAACAGACCGCAAATTCTCCACCCACTGCCGCTCCTGCGGGCCTTGATAACCCAGCCGAAACCCGACACGAAAGCCCCGCACCAACAACTCTGCGTCTCCCGGCCTGTCATACCCCACCAAATAGCTTTTCTAAAAGGTCCACCTTAACCGGCGTAAGAGCCCTTACCTGCCACTCCTTGTCACTGGCGCTGCCCGACTACCATAGCTAGAGCCCAATCCCCCACTCTGGGCTCCCCCCGAGCCAGATGAATTTTGTTGCCCGCCACATAAAGTGACTGGATGTCTCCCCGCGCACTTGGAGCATTCGTGCCGGAACTTGCAATACTCTCTGGTACAAAGTCCTTTATTATAGTCCCAGCAGGCCCCCGATCGACCGGTCCCCGAATTGTTGGATCTGAATGGGCTAGAGCGGGTCTTGCCGAATTTGGCAGGACCATAGTGTGCTGCCACAAATCCGAATCGATTTCCCCCCACTGCACCTCCGAATCCGCTGTCAATCGCGCCCTGAACTCCTCATCGTACTGCCGCCAAGCATAACCCCTGAGGTTAAGTTGCGCCTTCCTTATGATGTCCATATACTTGAAGAGCGCAACCGACCGCTCCGGAAAACGCTTGCAATAAACACTAGCATAAATCAAGAAGGCCGCCGTCCAATTCTCTATCATTACCGGCACTTTCGGTCGCTTGGAAAGCTCCCACTCTTCTTCTTTGGAGCCCTCCTTCACCCTGACTTCCCGATGCAACAATTTTAGGAGATCAATATATTCCCCTTTCCAAATTTTTCCTTTGTCGTCGGCATTAAATGCGCCCGAGCGGTTTTGCCGTTCCCATGTATGGCAACTTGACCCGTTTCAACGCCGGCTCCTTCTCTTTCTCTTCCTTCGCCTTCCCCGCCCCTTTGTCCACCGCATCTCCCTCTCCTTCCTTACGCGTCTCTGACTCCCGCTCCGCCGCGCCGTCCGTGGCCACCCCCATGTCCTGAACATACACTCCTCTTACCAATCGCACCGACTCCTCCCGCGCTTCCGATGCTACAGATACCATTGATGAGGACGAAACCTTACCTGGAGATAATAGCGGGCCGCTCCTGTACCTTCCGCTCTTCTCCTTCTACTCTCTCCTTAGGACAGCCCCTTGGCCGCTGCGCCGCGTGTTTCACCTGCAACGACTGACGGACCAGGTTAGAAGCCCCCCGCCCTTGCCGCTCCCACCACTCAGACTCACTCCCACTATTACGTAATTCCCCTTCCTCCAGACTCACATCTGACATCCGTTCATCCCAGGACAATCCTCTCCCTACTGCATGTTCACCAGAGGCACCACACGGCTCACAACCCGTATACTCCCCTGTGTTCTCTGACCATCTCGTTGACGGGCCCGGACGTTGCTCCTCCCAGGCAGCGGCGTCGGGGGATGCATAACCCACACCGCCACATCACCCAGACGAAGCGTCCGCGGCCTCCCGCCGTCGTCCATACCATCCTGATGATGCCATCCGGCTAGCCGCCCCAGGGCCCGCCTTCCTTTCGTCCCAGGGTATCCGAGCCGCCTCCTGCTCTCCTGGGTCTTCCTCATCAAAGTCCAAGGGGCCCTGCCAAACAAGGTCTGGTGTGCTAGGGTACCGAAACACCCCTTTAGTCTTCCGCACCACCCTACCCTGTTCTATGTCTACACCGCTCCTTCCCCGCTGCTCTGACCCTCAGCCACCGAAGACCCCAATTGTGAGGACCCATAAACCCTTGCAGGGGCCCCCAGGGTCCCACCTGCTGAGGGGCCCTCCCCTTCTGACCACCTGCCGTCGTCCTCTCCTGAAACCCCACCCTCTTCACTACTACTCCATATGAGCCTGGTGGGCCACTTCTTAGAGACTTGGATCTTTGGGTCCAGTTGCTCTCCAACCCCAACTAACTCCACGGGGGACTCCTCCCCCCCGCCTGACTGAGAAGCCTTAGACTTTCCAACCGCCCCCGTCTGACCACAAGCTTCTGGGCCCCCATCCCCCCCCTGCTCTTCATACCATGATGTGTCCTCCACCCGCATGAACCATGAATATTCGCTAGACTCGGAGCCCAAGACAAGCGTCCTAGCCACCAGGTCACCTTTCTCAAAATGGTGACGGACGTACAAAATGTCCGATTAAATAAAGCACCCACCTCCCCTTAATTGGCACCCCAGACGCCCAACCGCGTCACGGGTCATGCCACCTCCCCCAAAAACCCCGGGGGGAACTCCTCGTTCCTCCTCTTCCCCCCCGAGTCCCCATTTTTCTGTACTTGGTGATTGCGCTCAAGGAGGGCTAACCACTGGAAAAGGCATGAGGTATGCTTGCCCTCCACTAATGAAATCAAGCAGATTCTAACAGGCAAGCCCATGAGCCAATGACAGACACTGACGTGACATGGGCAGGGCTCTGATCCCTTTTTAATTACTGTAAGGAAATGCCTCCTTGGCATGGTTACCCCCTGACTTTTTGCCTTTGCTGATGCTATGTTTTGATTTGAAAGTGTGCTGAGGCCTGCTAACCAGGTGTGAGAAGGTAGCCTCTTTCTAGCCTTGTTACCCCCACTTTTGGCCTGTTTGTGAGTGTATGTCAGGGTGTTTGTCACTGTTTTCACTGTCTCACTGGGATCCTGATAGCCAGGCCTCAGTGCTCATAGTGAAAACACTATGGGGGTCATTCTGACCCTGGCGGCCGGTGGCCGCCAGGGCCACCGACCACGGGAGCACCGCCAACAGGCTGGCGGTGTTCCCACGAGCATTCTGACCGCGGCGGTTCAGCCGCGGTCAGAAGCGGCAAGTCGGTGGGCTCCCGCCGACTTACCGCTGCTCGGGGGAATCCTTCATGGCGGCGGAGCGCGCTCCGCCGCCATGAGGATTCTGACCCCCCCTACCGCCATCCTGTTCATGGCGGGAAAGCCGCCATGAACAGGATGGCGGTAGGGGGGGTCGCGGGGCACCTGGGGGCCCCTGCCGTGCCCATGCCAATGGCATGGGCACGGCAGGGGCCCCCGTAAGAGGGCCCCGCAAAGTATTTCAGTGTCTGCCTTGCAGACACTGAAATACGCGACGGGTGCCACTGCACCCGTCGCACCTTCCCACTCCGCCGGCTCGATTACGAGCCGGCATCCTCGTGGGAAGGGAGTTTTTCCCTGGGCTGGCGGGCGGTCTTTTGGAGACCGCCCGCCAGCCCAGGGAAAAACTCATAATACCCTCCGCGGTCTTCTGACCGCGGAGCGGTATAATGGGGGCGGAATTCTGGCGGGCGGCCTCCGCCGCCCGCCAGAATCAGAATCACCCCCTATGTTTTCAGTATGTTTGTTATGTGTCACTGGGATCCTGCTGGTCAGGACCCCAGTGCTCATAGGTTTGTGGCCTATATGTATGTGTCACTGGGACCCTGTCACACAGGGCCCCAGTGCTCATAGGTGTGCATGTATATGTTCCCTGTGTGGTGCCTAACTGTCTCACTGAGGCTCTGCTAACCAGAACCTCAGTGGTTATGCTCTCTCATTACTTTCAAATTGTCACTAACAGGCTAGTGACCAATTTTACCAATTTATATTGGCTTACTGGAACACCCTTATAATTCCCTAGTATATGGTACTGAGGTACCCAGGGTATTGGGGTTCCAGGAGATCCCTATGGGCTGCAGCATTTCTTTTGCCACCCATAGGGAGCTCTGACAATTCTTACACAGGCCTGCCACTGCAGCCTGAGTGAAATAACGTCCACGTTATTTCACAGCCATTTTACACTGCACTTAAGTAACTTATAAGTCACCTATATGTCTAACCTTTACCTGGTAAAGGTTAGGTGCAAAGTTACTTAGTGTGAGGGCACCCTGGCACTAGCCAAGGTGCCCCCACATTGTTCAGAGCCAACTCCCTGAACTTTGTGAGTGCGGGGACACCATTACACGCGTGCACTACATATAGGTCACTACCTATGTGTAGCTTCACAATGGTAACTCCGAATATGGCCATGTAACATGTCTATGATCATGGAATTGCCCCCTCTATGCCATCCTGGCATAGTTGGCACAATCCCATGATCCCAGTTGTCTGTAGCACAGACCCTGGTACTGCCAAACTGCCCTTCCTGGGGTTTCACTGCAGCTGCTGCTGCTGCCAACCCCTCAGACAGGCAGCTGCCCTCCTGGGGTCCAGCCAGGCCTGGCCCAGGATGGCAGAACAAAGAACTTCCTCTGAGAGAGGGTGTGACACCCTCTCCCTTTGGAAAATGGTGTGAAGGCAGGGGAGGAGTAGCCTCCCCCAGCCTCTGGAAATGCTTTGTTGGGCACAGAGGTGCCCAATTCTGCATAAGCCAGTCTACACCGGTTCAGGGACCCCTTAGCCCCTGCTCTGGCGCGAAACTGGACAAAGGAAAGGGGAGTGACCACTCCCCTGACCTGCACCTCCCCTGGGAGGTGTCCAGAGCTCTTCCAGTGTGCTCCAGACCTCTGCCATCTTGGAAACAGAGGTGCTGCTGGCACACTGGACTGCTCTGAGTGGCCAGTGCCACCAGGTGACGTCAGAGACTCCTGCTGATAGGCTCCTTCAGGTGTTAGTAGCCTATCCTCTCTCCTAAGTAGCCAAACCCTCTTTTCTGGCTATTTAGGGTCTCTGTCTCTGGGGAAACTTTAGATAACGAATGCATGAGCTCAGCCGAGTTCCTCTGCATCTCCCTCTTCACCTTCTGATAAGGAATCGACCGCTGACCGCGCTGGAAGCCTGCTAACCTGCAACATAGTAGCAAAGACAACTACTGCAACTCTGTAACGCTGATCCTGCCGCCTTCTCGACTGTTTTCCTGCTTGTGCATGCTGTGGGGGTAGTCTGCCTCCTCTCTGCACCAGAAGCTCCGAAGAAATCTCCCGTGGGTCGACGGAATCTTCCCCCTGCAACCGCAGGCACCAAAAAGCTGCATTACCGGTCCCTTGGGTCTCCTCTCAGCACGACGAGCGAGGTCCCTCGAATCCAGCGACGCTGTCCAATTGACCCCCACAGTCCAGTGACTCTTCAGCCCAAGTTTGGTGGAGGTAAGTCCTTGCCTCACCTCGCTGGGCTGCATTGCTGGGAACCGCGACTTTGCAGCTACTCCGGCCCCTGTGCACTTCCGGCGGAAATCCTTCGTGCACAGCCAAGACTGGGTCCACGGCACTCCAACCTGCATTGCACGACTTTCTAAGTTGGTCTCCGGCGACGTGGGACTCCTTTGTGCAACTTCGGCGAGCACCGTTTCATGCATCCTCGTAGTGCCTGTTTCTGGCACTTCTCCGGGTGCTACCTGCTTCAGTGAGAGCTCTTTGTCTTGCTCGACGTCCCCTCTCTCTTCAGGTCCAATTTGCGACCTCCTGGTCCCTCCTGGGCCCCAGCAGCGTCCAAAAACGCCAAACGCACGATTTGCATGTAGCAAGGCTTGTTGGCATCCTTCCGGCGGGAAAACACTTCTGCACGACTCTCAAAGGCAAGAGGGATCCGTCCACCAAAGGGGAAGTCTCTAGCCCTTTTCGTTCCTGCAGAAACCTCAGCTTCTTCTGTCCAGTCGAAGATTCTTTGCACCCGCAGCTGGCATTTCCTGGGCATCTGCCCATCTCCGACTTGCTTCTGACTTTTGGACTTGGTCCCCTTGTTCCACAGGTACCCTAGATTGGAAATCCACAGTTGTTGCATTGCTGGTTTGTGTCTTTCCTGCATTATTCCTCTAACACGACTCTTTTGTCCTTAGGGGAACTTTAGTGCACTTTGCACTCACTTTTCAGGGTCTTGGGGAGGGTTATTTTTCTAACTCTCACTATTTTCTAATAGTCCCAGCGACCCTCTACAAGGTCACATAGGTTTGGGGTCCATTCGTGGTTCACATTCCACTTCTGGAGTATATGGTTTGTGTTGCCCCTATCCCTATGTTTCCCCATTGCATCCTATTGTAACTATACATTGTTTGCACTGTTTTCTAAGACTATACTGCATATTTTTGCTATTGTGTATATATATCTTGTGTATATTTCCTATCCTCTCACTGAGGGTACACTCTAAGATACTTTGGCATATTGTCATAAAAATAAAGTACCTTTATTTTTAGTATAACTGTGTATTGTGTTTTCTTATGATATTGTGCATATGACACTAAGTGGTACTGTAGTAGCTTCACACGTCTCCTAGTTCAGCCTAAGCTGCTCTGCTAAGCTACCATTATCTATCAGCCTAAGCTGCTAGACACCCTATACACTAATCAGGGATAACTCGGCCTGGTGCAAGGTGCAAGTACCCCTTGGTACTCACTACAAGCCAGTCCAGCCTCCTACATTGGTTGTGCAGTGGTGGGATAAGTGCTTGAGACTACTTACCACTCTTGTCATTGTACTTTTCATAGGAGAAAAATATACAAAACAAGGTCAGTGTATATACACATAGCCAAAAAGTTTTGCATTTCCTCTTTTCACTCTTTTCTAAGTGCTGAAAAGTACTTCTAAAACTTTCAAAAAGTTCTTAAAAGTTTAAAAAGTTTTTCTGTCTTTCCAAAAAGTTCTGAAAACTTTTTTCTCTTTTTCTATCACTTTAACTCTCTCTAAAAAATGTCTGGCACAGGCAAAAATGTTGAACTGTCCAAACTTGCATATGATCACCTTAGCTGGAAAGGAGCAAGGAGTCTCTGCATAGAGAGAGGTTTAGTGTAGGGAAGAATCCTTCCTTAGAACTGTTAATTAATATGCTTAGAGTACAGGATAAGGCCATAAGTGCCAAATCTGGTGAAAAAGTAGCTAATGGTTCTCAATCTGATCCAGGGACTCCCCCAGGAAAAGGTTCAGGAAAGAAACTTCTCAGCCTGCCCATTACTAGACAGTCTAGCATAGTTGGTACAGAGGTTGACACACCATACTGATGGTGTGCTCTCACATTATACTGGTAGCCAAGCTGTTAGGGTGCCCTCTGTAAGGGACAGGTCTCCTTCTGTTCATTCCCATCATACCTCTGTATCTAGAAATGTCCCTCCCACCCACCCTGATGACAGATTGTTAGAAAGGGAGCTCAATAGATTGAGAGTGGAACAAACCAGACTGAAGCTCAAGAAGCAACAGCTGGATTTGGATAGACAGTCTTTAGAATTAGAGAAGGAAAGACAGAAGTTGGGTTTAGATACCCATGGTGGCAGCAGCAGTATTCCCCATAGTCATCCTGCAAAAGAGCATGATTCCAGGAATCTGCACAAGATAGTTCCCCCTTATAAGGAGGGGGATGACATTAACAAGTGGTTTGCTGCACTTGAGAGGGCCTGTGCTGTACAGGATGTCCCTCAAAAG
Organism: Pleurodeles waltl; assembly: GCF_031143425.1. Lineage (NCBI taxonomy): Eukaryota > Metazoa > Chordata > Amphibia > Caudata > Salamandridae > Pleurodeles > Pleurodeles waltl. The sequence goes on from NC_090439.1 coordinate 1,175,489,675, forward strand.
CAGTGGGCTGCTATCCTATGGCTATCATTTAGTGGAAAAGGTAGGGATAGGCTCCTTACTGTAAAAGAAAATGATGCCAATAATTTCCAAGTTCTTAAGAATGCACTCCTGGATGGTTATGGCTTAACCACTGAACAGTACAGGATAAAGTTCAGAGAGACCAAAAAGGAGTCTTCACAAGACTGGGTTGATTTCATTGACCATTCAGTGAAGGCCTTGGAGGGGTGGTTACATGGCAGTAAAGTTACTGATTATGAAAGCCTGTATAACACAATCCTGAGAGAGCATATACTTAATAATTGTGTGTCTGATTTGTTGCACCAGTACCTGGTAGACTCTGATCTGACCTCTCCCCAAGAATTGGGAAAGAAGGCAGACAAATGGGTCAGAACAAGGGTGAACAGAAAAGTTCATACAGGGGGTGACAAAGATGGCAATAAGAAGAAAGATGGTGAAAAATCTCAAGATAAGCATGGGGATAAGGGTAAAACCAAAGATCCCACTTCAAATCTTAAACACTCTTCAGAGGGTGGGGATAAAACAAATTCTTCCTCTTCTTCTCAACCTGCACACATTAAAAAGCCTTGGTGCTTTGTGTGTAAAAACAGAGGCCATAGGCCAGGGGATAAGTCCTGTCCAGGTAAACCCCCTGAGCCTACCACCACTAATACATCAAGCTCTAGTGACCCTAGCAGTAGTGGTACTAGTGGTGGGACTGCTGGCAACAGTCAAGCAAAGGGTGTAGTTGGGTTCACTTATGGGTCCATAGTGGAAACTGATGTAATCAGTCCCAAGACAGTTTCTGTCACACCTAGTGGCATTGGCCTTGCCACACTGGCTGCTTGTCCCCTTACAATGGATAAGTACAGGCAGACAGTTTCAATAAATGGTGTTGAGGCCTTGGCCTACAGGGACACAGGTGCGAGTTTCACTTTGGTGACTGAAAACCTAGTGCCTCCTGAACAACACATCATTGGACAACAGTATAAGATTATTGATGTCCATAACTCCACTAAGTTTCTTCCCTTAGCTATAATTCAGTTTAGTTGGGGTGGAGTTACTGGCCCTAAGCAGGTGGTGGTATCACCTAGCTTACCTGTAGACTGTCTCTTAGGTAATGACCTAGAGGCCTCAGGTTGGGCTGATGTAGAGTTTTATGCCCATGCAGCCATGCTGGGCATCCCTGAGGAATTGTTCCCTCTCATTTCAAGTGAAATGAAAAAGCAAAGGAGAGAAGGCCTGAAAACTCAGGATCCCTCTCCATCAACAGGTAAAAAGGGTATCACAGTATCCCCTAACCACCCTACCATTCAGGATACTATTCCTGTGGTGGGAGAAACCTCTCCTGGGGTGGCACCTGTTCCAAGGGAATCATCAGCTAGCAAAGCTGGACTCCCTGAGGTGGAAGTACCTCTCTGTGGGATAACTAACATTGGTGAGAAAAAGAACACCATTTTAGTTAACATGGAGCATCCCTCCAACCCTCCCAGAGAAACTTTAGTGCAGAAACTCTGCACTGCCTCACAACACTTAGGACAGCATCCCTGCCCTAGTGTGGAGCTGATAGGACAGCATCCCTGCCCTGCTCCAACCCAAGAGAAACAGCATCCCTGTTCTCTCTTCCAGCCATATGGACAAAGCTTTTGCCCAGCTATGGCTTTTCTGAGACAGCATCCCTGTCTAGCATTTCCATCACTACAAATAGGTTCAGTGGACAATTCCCACTGCTCTAAACTAAAACTTACTGATAGAAACTCTGAAAATACATCTTCACATTGTTACTTAGCTAAAAAACTTCAAACAGGGTGGTTTACATCCCCACAGGGAAGTAACCATATAGTGGATGATAAAGGGAGTAACCAGTCTATTGCAGAGCTACTCTCTACTTATCACCACTTAGACAATAAAGTCTCAACTGGCCAAGGTTAGCCTTATTGTCCTTCGTTTGGGGGGGGGTTGTGTGAGAAGGTAGCCTCTTTCTAGCCTTGTTACCCCCACTTTTGGCCTGTTTGTGAGTGTATGTCAGGGTGTTTGTCACTGTTTTCACTGTCTCACTGGGATCCTGATAGCCAGGCCTCAGTGCTCATAGTGAAAACACTATGGTTTCAGTATGTTTGTTATGTGTCACTGGGATCCTGCTGGTCAGGACCCCAGTGCTCATAGGTTTGTGGCCTATATGTATGTGTCACTGGGACCCTGTCACACAGGGCCCCAGTGCTCATAGGTGTGCATGTATATGTTCCCTGTGTGGTGCCTAACTGTCTCACTGAGGCTCTGCTAACCAGAACCTCAGTGGTTATGCTCTCTCATTACTTTCAAATTGTCACTAACAGGCTAGTGACCAATTTTACCAATTTATATTGGCTTACTGGAACACCCTTATAATTCCCTAGTATATGGTACTGAGGTACCCAGGGTATTGGGGTTCCAGGAGATCTCTATGGGCTGCAGCATTTCTTTTGCCACCCATAGGGAGCTCTGACAATTCTTACACAGGCCTGCCACTGCAGCCTGAGTGAAATAACGTCCACGTTATTTCACAGCCATTTTACACTGCACTTAAGTAACTTAGAAGTCACCTATATGTCTAACCTTTACCTGGTAAAGGTTGGGTGCGAAGTTACTTAGTGTGAGGGCACCCTGGCACTAGCCAAGGTGCCCCCACATTGTTCAGAGCCAATTCACTGAACTTTGTGAGTGCGGGGACACCATTACACGCGTGCACTACATATAGGTCACTACCTATATGTAGCTTCACCATGGTAACTCCGAATATGGCCATGTAACATGTCTATGATCATGGAATTGCCCCCTCTATGCCATCCTGGCATTGTTGGTACAATTCCATGATCCCAGTGGTCTGTAGCACAGACCCTGGTACTGCCAGACTGCCCTTCCTGGGGTTTCACTGCAGCTGCTGCTGCTGCCAACCCCTCAGACAGGCAGCTGCCCTCCTGGGGTCCAGCCAGGCCTGGCCCAGGATGGCAGAACAAAGAACTTCCTCTGAGAGAGGCTGTGACACCCTCTCCCTTTGGAAAATGGTGTGAAGGCAGGGGAGGAGTAGCCTCCCCCAGCCTCTGGAAATGCTTTGTTGGGCACAGATGTGCCCAATTCTGCATAAGCCAGTCTACACCGGTTCAGGGACCCCTTAGCCCCTGCTCTGGCGCGAAACTGGACAAAGGAAAGGGGAGTGACCACTCCCCTGACCTGCACCTCCCCTGGGAGGTGTCCAGAGCTCCTCCAGTGTGCTCCAGACCTCTGCCATCTTGGAAACAGAGGTGCTGCTGGCACACTGGACTGCTCTGAGTGGCCAGTGCCACCAGGTGACGTCAGAGACTCCTGCTGATAGGCTCCTTCAGGTGTTAGTAGCCTTTCCTCTCTCCTAGGTAGCCAAACCCTCTTTTCTGGCTATTTAGGGTCTCTGTCTCTGGGGAAACTTTAGATAACGAATGCATGAGCTCAGCCGAGTTCCTCTGCATCTCCCTCTTCACCTTCTGATAAGGAATCGACCGCTGACCGCGCTGGAAGCCTGCAAACCTGCAACATAGTAGCAAAGACGACTACTGCAACTCTGTAACGCTGATCCTGCCGCCTTCTCGACTGTTTTCCTGCTTGTGCATGCTGTGGGGGTAGTCTGCCTCCTCTCTGCACCAGAAGCTCCGAAGAAATCTCCTGTGGGTCGACGGAATCTTCCCCCTGCAACCGCAGGCACCAAAAAGCTGCATTACCAGTCCCTTGGGTCTCCTCTCAGCACGACGAGCGAGGTCCCTTGAATCCAGCAACGCTGTCCAAGTGACCCCCACAGTCCAGTGACTCTTCAGCCCAAGTTTGGTGGAGGTAAGTCCTTGCCTCACCTCGCTGGGCTTCATTGCTGGGAACCGCGACTTTGCAGCTACTCCGGCCCCCGTACACTTCCGGCGGAAATCCTTCGTGCTCTGCCAAGCCTGGGTCCACGGCACTCTAACCTGCATTGCACGACTTTCTAAGTTGGTCTCCGGCGACGTGGGACTCCTTTGTGCAACTTCGGCGAGCACCGTTTCATGCATCCTCGTAGTGCCTGTTTCTGGCACTTCTCCGGGTGCTACCTGCTTCAGTGAGGGCTTTTTTTCTTGCTCGACGTTCCCGCTCTCTGCAGGTCCAATTTGCGACCTCCTGGTCCCTCCTGGGCCCCAGCAGCGTCCCAAAAACGCCAAACGCACGATTTGCGTGTAGCAAGGCTTGTTGGCGTCCTTCCGGCGGGAAAACACTTTTGCACGACTCTCCAAGGCGAGAGGGATCCGTCCACCAAAGGGGAAGTCTCTAGCCCTATTCGTTCCTGCAGAAACCTTAGCTTCTTCTGTCCAGTCGAAGCTTCTTTGCACCCGCAGCTGGCATTTCCTGGGCATCTGCCCATCTCCGACTTGCTTGTGACTTTTGGACTTGGTCCCCTTGTTCCACAGGTACCCTAGATTGGAAATCCACAGTTGTTGCATTGCTGGTTTGTGTCTTTCCTGCATTATTCCTCTAACACGACTATTTTGTCCTTTGGGGAACTTTAGTGCACTTTGCACTCACTTTTCAGGGTCTTGGGGAGGGTTATTTTTCTAACTCTCACTATTTTCTAATAGTCCCAGCGACCCTCTACAAGGTCACATAGGTTTGGGGTCCATTCGTGGTTCACATTCCACTTCTGGAGTATATGGTTTGTGTTGCCCCTATCCCTATGTTTCCCCATTGCATCCTATTGTAACTATACATTGTTTGCACTGTTTTCTAAGACTATACTGCATATTTTTGCTATTGTGTATATATATCTTGTGTATATTTCCTATCCTCTCACTGAGGGTACACTCTAAGATACTTTGGCATATTGTCATAAAAATAAAGTACCTTTATTTTTAGTATAACTGTGTATTGTGTTTTCTTATGATATTGTGCATATGACACTAAGTGGTACTGTAGTAGCTTCACACGTCTCCTAGTTCAGCCTAAGCTGCTCTGCTAAGCTACCATTATCTATCAGCCTAAGCTGCTAGACACCCTATACACTAATAAGGGATAACTGGGCCTGGTGCAAGGTGCAAGTACCCCTTGGTACTCACTACAAGCCAGTCCAGCCTCCTACAGTTTTGGGCACCACTTTGAACTCTGCACCTGACCGGCCCTGAGCTGCTGGTGTGGTAACTTTGGGGTTGCTCTGAACCCCCAACGGTGGGCTACCTTGGACCCAAACTTGAACCCCGTAGGTGGTTTACTTACCTGCAAAAACTAACAAACACTTACCTCCCCCAGGAACTGTGAAAATTGCAGTGTCTAGTTTTAAAATAGCTATATGTGATTTATGTGAAAAGTATATATTCTATTGTGATTATTCAAAGTTCCTAAAGTACCTACCTGCAATACCTTTCATTTGAAGTATTACATGTTAAATTTGAACCTGTCGTTCTTAAAATAAACTAAGAAAAGATATTTTTCTATACAAAAACCTATTGGCCTGGAATTGTCTCTGAGTGTGTGTTCCTCATTTATTGCCTGTGAGTGTACAACAAATGCTTAACACTACCCTCTGATAAGCCTACTGCTCGACCACACTACCACAAAATAGAGCATTAGTATTATCTCTTTTTGCCACTATCTTACCTCGAAGGGGAACCCTTGGACTCTGTGCATACTATTCCTTACTTTGAAATAGCACATACAGAGCCAACTTCCTACAATTACTAAAGGTCTCGCTTAGCGAAAGGCATGCGACCCCAGGCTCGACCCTTACAAGGAGATGGTTGAAACAGACTGTCAGTAGCCAGTGTACGTATTATGCTGTAAAAAGGAGTATATTCTAAATAGAATACAGATATTTGTACTATGTACTAACTGTGGACTGCAAAACAGCAAAAAAGTACCTATTGTGTTTCTTAAATAAAAAAAAAACGTGTATGACGTGTGTGTTTGAAAAACAAATGCTGAGCGGAGCGCGGCAACCAAGGTAACCAGTCTGTTTCTGTAATAAAAAAAAGTGTGTGGTTGAAAACATCAGCTGCGGGCGTTTGTGTTGTGGTACGCGCAGGTTTTTGACCCATGCCCTTTGGAGCTGGTATGATGACGCATGTTTGTGCTCTGGATCCAAAAAACAAAAGTCAGGGGAATCCTTAGTGTCTCATTTTCTTGATGCACTTTTGTGTGCATCTTTGCGAGCTGGGTGGTGTGAGAAAGTAGCCTCTTTCTAGCCTTGTTACCCCCACTTTTGGCCTGTTTGTGAGTGTATGCCAGGGTGTTTTCACTGTCTCACTGGGATCCTGCTAGCCAGGGCCCAGTGCTCATAGTGAAGACCCTATGTTTTCAGTATGTTTGTTATGTGTCACTGGGACCCTGCTAGTCAGGACCCCAGTGCTCATAAGTTTGTGGCCTATATGTGTGTGTTCCCTGTGTAGTGCCTAACTGTCTCACTGAGGCTCTGCTAACCAGAACCTCAGTGGTTATGCTCTCTCATTTCTTTCCAAATTGTCACTAACAGGCTAGTGACCATTTTTACCAATTTTCATTGGCTTACTGGAACACCCTTATAATTCCCTAGTATATGGTACTGAGGTACCCAGGGTATTGGGGTTCCAGGAGATCCCTATGGGCTGCAGCATTTATTTTGCCACCCATAGGGAGCTCTGACAATTCTTACAAAGGCCTGCCACTGCAGCCTGAGTGAAATAACGTCCACGTTATTTCACAGCCATTTTACACTGCACTTAAGTAACTTATAAGTCACCTATATGTCTAACCTTTACCTAGTAAAGGTTAGGTGCAAAGTTACTTAGTGTGAGGGCACCCTGGCACTAGCCAAGGTGCCCCCACATTGTTCAGAGCCAATTCCCTGAACTTTGTGAGTGCGGGGACACCATTACACGCGTGCACTACATATAGGTCAATACCTATATGTAGCTTCACAATGGTAACTCCGAATATGGCCATGTAACATGTCTATGATCATGGAATTGCCCCCTCTACGCCATCCTGGCATAGTTGGCACAATCCCATGATCCCAGTGGTCTGTAGCACAGACCCTGGTACTGCCAAACTGCCCTTCCTGGGGTTTCACTGCAGCTGCTGCTGCTGCCAACCCCTCAGACAGGCATCTGCCCTCCTGGGGTCCAGCCAGGCCTGGCCCAGGATGGCAGAACAAAGGACTTCCTCTGAGAGAGGGTGTTACACCCTCTCCCTTTGGAAAATGGTGTGAAGGCAGGGGAGGAGTAGCCTCCCCCAGCCTCTGGAAATGCTTTGTTGGGCACAGATGTGCCCAATTCTGCATAAGCCAGTCTACACCGGTTCAGGGGACCCCTTAGCCCCTGCTCTGGCGCGAAACTGGACAAAGGAAAGGGGAGTGACCACTCCCCTGACCTGCACCTCCCCTGGGAGGTGTCCAGAGCTCCTCCAGTGTGCTCCAGACCTCTGCCATCTTGGAAACAGAGGTGCTGCTGGCACACTGGACTGCTCTGAGTGGCCAGTGCCACCAGGTGACGTCAGAGACTCCTTCTGATAGGCTCCTTCAGGTGTTAGTAGCCTATCCTCTCTCCTAAGTAGCCAAACCCTCTTTTCTGGCTATTTAGGGTCTCTGTCTCTGGGGAAACTTTAGATAACGAATGCATGAGCTCAGCCGAGTTCCTCTGCATCTCTCTCTTCACCTTCTGATAAGGAATCGACTGCTGACCGCGCTGGAAGCCTGCAAACCTGCAACATAGTAGCAAAGACGACTACTGCAACTCTGTAACGCTGATCCTGCCGCCTTCTCGACTGTTTTCCTGCTTGTGCATGCTGTGGGGGTAGTCTGCCTCCTCTCTGCACCAGAAGCTCCGAAGAAATCTCCAGTGGGTCGACGGAATCTTCCCCCTGCAACCGCAGGCACCAAAAAGCTGCATTACCGGTCCCTTGGGTCTCCTCTCAGCACGACGAGCGAGGTCCCTCAAATCCAGCGACTCTGTCCAAGTGACCCCCACAGTCCAGTGACTCTTCAGTCCAAGTTTGGTGGAGGTAAGTCCTTGCCTCACCTCGCTGGGCTGCATTGCTGGGAACCGCAACTTTGCAGCTACTCCGGCCCTTGTGCACTTCCGGCGGAAATCCTTTGTGCACAGCCAAGCCTGGGTCCACGGCACTCTAACCTGCATTGCACGACTTTCTAAGTTGGTCTCCGGCGACGTGGGACTCCTTTGTGCAACTTCGGCGAGCACCGTTTCACGCATCCTTGTAGTGCCTGTTTCTGGCACTTCTCCAGGTGCTACCGGCTTCAGAGAGGGCTCCTTGTCTTGCTCGACGTCCTCTCTCTCTGCTGGTCCAATTTGCGACCTCCTGGTCCCTCCTGGGCCTCAGCAGCGGCCAAAAACGCTAACCACACGATTTGCAGCTAGCAAGGCTTGTTGGCGTTCTTTTGGCCGGAAAACATTTCTGCACAACTCTCCACGGCGAGCGGGATTCGTCCACCAAAGGGGAAGTCTCTAGCCCTTTTCGTTCCTGCAGAAACCTCAGCTTCTTCTGTCCAGTAGAAGCTTCTTTGCACCCGCAGCTGGCATTTCCTGGGCATCTGCCCATCTCCGACTTGCTTGTGACTTTTGGACTTGGTCCCCTTGTTCCACAGGTACCCTAGATTGGAAATCCACAGTTGTTGCATTGCTGGTTTGTGTCTTTCCTGCATTATTCCTTTAACACGACTTCTTTGTCCTTAGGGGAACTTTAGTGCACTTTGCACTCACTTTTCAGGGTCTTGGGGAGGGTTATTTTTCTAACTCTCACTATTTTCTAATAGTCCCAGCGACCCTCTACAAGGTCACATAGGTTTGGGGTCCATTTGTGGTTCGCATTCCACTTTTGGAGTATATGGTTTGTGTTGCCCCTATCCCTATGTTTCCCCATTGCATCCTATTGTAACTATACATTGTTTGCACTGTTTTCTAAGACTATACTGCATATTTTTGCTATTGTGTATATATATCTTGTGTATATTTCCTATCCTCTCACTGAGGGTACACTCTAAGATACTTTGGCATATTGTCATAAAAATAAAGTACCTTTATTTTTAGTATAACTGTGTATTGTGTTTTCTTATGATATTGTGCATATGACACTAAGTGGTACTGTAGTAGCTTCACACGTCTCCTAGTTCAGCCTAAGCTGCTCTGCTAAGCTACCATTATCTGTCAGCCTAAGCTGCTAGACACCCTATACACTAATAAGGGATAACTGGGCCTGGTGCAAGGTGCAAGTACCCCTTGGTACTCACTACAAGCCAGTCCAGCCTCCTACAGGTGGGATAGTTAGCTGTTAGGGGTACACAGGAATAGAGACACCCCACGGGGGGAGGAGCCTCTGCTTCGCAGTGCACACATTCCCAAGAGCACCTCTGGGAGCCACGTTTCTAAGCACACAGGCCCTGTTAGGTGTGTGAGGGGAGTGTGAATGCTGATCAGTCTGAGCCTTGAGTTCCCCCCACTTGAGCCCCCCCGCAGCTGCTCTGGCAGGTCTCAGGGGTCACCATTGCTGCTCCATCCCTGGTCTGCATGTAATGCACCCCCTGCATCAGTGTTAATACTGCCGGAGAGAAGCCGCAGGGTCAGGGGGGTGGGTTCACCCTGCCGTGTGTGATACTGACCGGGAGACAGGGACCCCCATCTCCGGCCTCACAAGAGGGGGGCCGCGTGGCAGCACAGACTCGGGGTACTCCACGATGTGCACCAGAGCAAGGGCACATCCTCGAATCTCTGGCATCTTACGGTCCCTGCCAGAGACCCGGGCCAGGAAGTCCCCGGACCGAGTCTAGGCGCTATAGATGGGAGTGGGACAGAGGGTCAGTGGTGGGAGCGAGACAGGGGGGAGAGGAGGGACTCAGGGGGGCTTCACCAAGACACAGAGAGAGGAGAAGATGTGGAGTCAGGAGGTGAGATGCTGGAGGGGAGGGAGAGCCCTGGCAGGAGAGAGGCTCTGAAGGAGGGGTCTGGGACAGAGGGTCAGAGGGGGGAGAGAGACAGGGGGGAGAGGAGGGACTCAGGGGGGCTTCACCAGGACACAGAGAGAGGAGAAGATGTGGAGTCAAGAGGTGAGATGCTGGAGGGCAGGGGGAGCCCTGGCAGGAGAGAGGCGCTGAAGGAGGGGTCTGGGACAGAGCAGCAGAGCCTGGTACCGAGGGCAGGACCCGGGGGGTCCCCACAGCCATCACCCGGAGAGAAGAAGAGCCGAAGGAGGACGCGCCTGCCCCCTACAGGTAAGAAGGAGGAAAGACACCTGGGAGAGCGGTGATGAAAGGCGGAGCAGGAGTTTGAAACTGTTAACGCAGAGAGCCTGGTGGCGGGAGTTTCAGGAGGAGGTGGGGCGCCAAATCAACTGAAAATAAACATTGACAATGCCAATAGTTCTTGCTTGTTTTAAATAAGCACCACTTCACTCCACTCCACACTCGTCTATACCACTGTGTCATTCAACTCCACACGAGTCTACACCACGCCACTTCACTTCACTCCATCCTACTCCACTCCACAAGAGCATGCACCACTGCACTATACGCAGCTTTACTTCACTGTACTCCAGCACTCTGTCACTACACTCAACTCTATGCCACTCCATACAATGGCACTCTACACCATCCACTTTACGCCACAGCACTTCACTCCAGACTAGTCTACACCATTCTCCTATATGCTACTCCACTGTACTCCACTCCACACCTCTCTATGTCACTCCACTCCAACCAGTCTACACCACTCTACGATACGCCACTTCACTCTCCTCTGCTCCACTCTACTGCACACCACTCTGTCACTTCAGTCTACTCTACACCATTCCATACAATGTCGCTCTACACCACTCCACTATACGCTACTTCACTTTACTACCTCAGATTACTCCTTCAGGGGTTACCACTGGTGAGGTTACCACTACTGTGATTATTACCTCTGAGATTACCAGAGCAGGAATTACCTCTGCCAAGATTACCACTACTGGGATTACTACCTCTGAGATTACCACTACAGGGATTACCACTGCTGAGGTGACCACTGATGTGATTACTACTTCTGAGATTACCACTTCTGAAGCTACCACTACTGTGATTACTTTCTCTGAGATTATCACTGCAGGGATTACCACTGCTGAGATGACCACTGATGTGATTACTACCACTGAGATTACCACTATTACTATCTATGAGATTACCACTGCAGGGATTACCACTGCTGAGTTTATCACTGCTGTGATTACTACCTCTAAGATTACCCCTGCAGGTATGACCACTACTGACATTACCACTACTGGGATTCCTGACTATGTGATTACCACTGCAGGGATTACCACTGATGTGATTACTATCACTGAGATTACCACTGCTGATATTACCAATACTGTGATTACTACATCTGAGATTAGCATTGCAGGGATTACCACTGCTGAGATTACCACTGATGTGATTACTACCACTGAGATTACCACTACTGATATTACCAATACTGTGATTACTACATCTAAGATTACCACTACAGGGATTACCACTGCCGATTTACCGCCATTGTGAGTACTACCTCTGATGTGATTACTATCACTGAGATAACCACTGCTGATATTACCACTACTGTGATTACTCCCTTGAGATTACAACTGCAGGGATTACCACTGCTGAGATTACCACTGCTGTGATTACTACCTCTGAGAATACCCCTGCAGGGATTACCACTGCTGAGATTACCATTACATGGATTACCACTGATGTGACTACTCTCACTGAGATTACCACTAATGATATTACCTCTACTCGGATTACTACCTATAAAATTACCACTGCAGGGATAACCCCTACTGATATTTCCACTGATGTGATTACTATCACTGAGATTACCACTGCTGATATCACCACTTCTGTGATTACTACCTCTGAGATTACCACTGCAAGGATTACCACTGCTGAAGTTACCACTGATGTGATTACTACCACTGAGATTACCACTGCTGAACTATCACTATTGTGATTACTACCTGTGAGAGTACTACTGCAGGTATTACCACTAATGATATTACCACTACTGGGATTACTTCTTATGAGATTACCACTGCAGGGATTACCACTGATGTGATCACTATCACTGAAATTACCAATGTTGATATTACAACTGCTGATATTACCACTACTGAGATTACCTCTAATATGATTACTACCTCTGAGATTACCACTGCAAGGATTACCATTGATGTGATCACTACCACTATTGATATTACCAATACTGTGATTACTACATCTGAGATTACCACTACAGGGATTACCACTGCCGATTTACCGCCATTGTGAGTACTACCTCTGATGTGATTACTATCACTGAGATAACCACTGCTGATATTACCACTACTGTGATTACTCCCTTGAGATTACAACTGCAGGGATTACCACTGCTGAGATTACCACTGCTGTGATTACTACCTCTGAGAATACCCCTGCAGGGATTACCACTGCTGAGATTACCATTACATGGATTACCACTGATGTGACTACTCTCACTGAGATTACCACTAATGATATTACCTCTACTCGGATTACTACCTATAAAATTACCACTGCAGGGATAACCCCTACTGATATTTCCACTGATGTGATTACTATCACTGAGATTACCACTGCTGATATCACCACTTCTGTGATTACTACCTCTGAGATTACCACTGCAAGGATTACCACTGCTGAAGTTACCACTGATGTGATTACTACCACTGAGATTACCACTGCTGAACTATCACTATTGTGATTACTACCTGTGAGAGTACTACTGCAGGTATTACCACTAATGATATTACCACTACTGGGATTACTTCTTATGAGATTACCACTGCAGGGATTACCACTGATGTGATCACTATCACTGAAATTACCAATGTTGATATTACAACTGCTGATATTACCACTACTGAGATTACCTCTAATATGATTACTACCTCTGAGATTACCACTGCAAGGATTACCATTGATGTGATCACTACCACTATTGATATTACCGATACTGGGATTATTACCTCTGAGATTACCACAACAGGGATTACCACTGCTGAGATTACCACTGATGTGATTATTACCACTGAGATTACCACTACTGATGTTAGCACTACTGTGATTATTACTACTGCAGGGATTACCACTGCTGAGATTACCTCTACTGTCATTACTACCTCTGAGATTACCCCTGCATTGATTACCACTGCTGAATTACCACTACTGGGATTACTATCTCTGATATTACCAGTGCAAAAATTACATCTGCTGAATTACAATTACTGTGATTACTACCTCTGAGAGTACCACTGCAGGATTACCACTCTTCTGAGTACTACCTCTGAAATTACCACTGCAGGGATTAACAATGCTGTTACCACTACTGTGATTACTACCTCTGAGAGTACCACTGCAGGGATTACCACTGCTAAAATTACCACTACTGTGATTAAAACCTGCTGAGATTACCACTGCAGGGATTGCCACTGCTGAATTACCACTATTGTGATTACTACCTCCGAGAGTACCACTGCAGGGATCACCACTGCTGAGATTAACACTGCTGTGATTACTACCTCTGAGATTACCCCTGCAGGGATTACCACTGCTGAGATTACCTGTACTGTGATTACTACCTCTGAGATTACCACTGCAGGGATTATGACTACAGGGATTACCACTGATGTCATTACTACCACTTAGATTACCACTACTGATATTACCGCTACTGGGATTACTACCTCTGAGATTACCACTAATGTGATTACTACCACTGTTGAGATTACCTCTACTGTGATTACTACCTCTGAGAGAACCACTACTGAGGTTACCACTAGTGTGATTACTAACTCTAAGATTACCACTTCTGATATTACCACTAGTATGATTACTAAATCTGAGATTACCCCTGCAGGGGTTACCGCTGCTGAGGTTGCCACCACTGTGATTACTACTTCTGGGGTTACCATTGCAGGGATTACCTCTGCTGAGATTACCACAGTTGACATTATCACTGCAGGGTGTATCACTACTAAAATTACTACCTCTGAGATCACCACTGCTGAGATTACCACTGATGTGATTACTACCACTGAGATTACCACTACTGATATTACCACTACTGTGATTTTTACCTCTGAGACTACCACTGCGGGGATTACCACAGTCAAGGTTACCACTACTAGGATTACTACCTCTGAGATTACCACTACTGATATTACCAATACTGGGATTACAACCTCTGAGATTAACACTCCAGGGATTACCACTGCTGAATTCCAGCTGTTGTGAATAGTACCTCTAAAATTATCCCTGCAGGGATTACCACTACTGATATTACCAATGCATGTGATTACTACCTCTGAGATTAGTGCTGCAGGGATTAACACTACTGAGATTAGCACTGATGTGATGATTACCACTGCTGAGGTTACCACTACTATGATTACTACCGCTGAGATTACCACTGTAGGGATTACCACTGCTGAATTACTGCTGCTGTGAATAGTACCTCTAAAAGTATCCATGCAGGGATTACCACTACTGAGATTATCAATGCATGTGATTACTACCTCTAAAATTACTGCTGCAGGGATTACCACTGCTGAGATTAGCACTGATGTGATGATTACCACTGCTGAGGTTACCACTACTATGATTACTACCACTGAGATTACCACTGCAAGGATTGCCACTGCTGAATTACCATCACCCCCAATGTTGCCCCCTCCTATGGCAGTGTCTGTCAGTCATCATCCCCCATGACTCTCCCTTCTACAGCAATGTCTGTCAGTCACAGCATCCCCCATAACATACCCTCCCATGACAGTGTCAATCAGTCATCACACCCCCTCCATGACACCTCCTCCTATGGGAATGTCTGTCAGTTATCACACCCCATGACACACCCCTCCTATGGCACTGTTTGTCAGTCATCATATCCCCCCATGACATCCCCTCTTATGGCAGTGAGTGCCAGTTACAATCCACATGACACCCCCTCCTATGGCAGTGTCTGTCAATCATTGCATCCCCAATGACACCTCCTCCTATGGCAGTGTCTGTCACTCATCACCCCTCTATGACACCCACTCCTATGGCAGTGTCTGTCAGTCATTGCATCCCCAATGACACCGCCTCCTATGGCAGTGTCTGTCAGTCATCGCATCCCCAATGAAATCTCCTCATATGGCAGTGTCTGTGTGAGCATGTCTGACCTTATTTGGTCTTTTATTAATTTATTTATAAGGGGACACGTTAGAGGTTCGATGGACATTTTGAGAAACTTAGAGTGATTCCACCATGTACACAATATTTACTCATAATGTGACCAACAACAACATAACATAATCAAAAAATTAATTTTCATGAATTAGAGACAGTTATCTCTACGCCCCATGACCTATGTAGCCATGAATAACCACACCTTTTAGAAATGTTAGAAAGTTTATTTGCATATGTTAACAATGCTAATATCACGTAAATCAGTTTCAACACCAAATGAAATACGTATACAAATGACACCGGCTGACCATAATGACAAAAGAATCTAAATATGGCTAGAGCATTTATAATTCAGCATTCAATAGTTATACAGTAGTGCAAATTAGTAAAATCAATAACTGAGCAATAGAAATAGCATACAGATAGATTTCAACAGGTGAGCTAAATCAATTCTTTGTTAATTACATTTGACAACACATTTGGGCAAACTAACTAACCTTCCAGTTAGAATAGCATGGTTGGGCTTCATGCAAAACAATTTAGTCAAAAGTTAATTTGGAAAACATCTAACTAGGGCTGTATCAAAACAGCGGTTGGTACCTACAAGAAAGAACAAAAAACCTACAACAGAGACAATAGCATTTCATTATACCTCGCCTCAAAGAATCAGCAAGCTGGGATTTCTCATCGTCAGTTGGACATTCGTCAGGTAAGCATCAGCAATGCGTCAATGAAGGGGATGGCTCAGCCACGATTGGGCTCTAAGTTAACTGAACCTCTTAGAGCATCAAGCTAAAGAATCCACATTAACACAGTTACTCTGTGAGGATGGTTATGAGGAAAAAGGAACATCGGGAACTACTCCGGTCCTCAAACGGGACCACTACAGGGGTAAATAATGGAATAGAATGTGCCTCAGCTCCTACGAGCAATCAGGCTACATTAAAAGTCCCTACAGAATCTTCTCACTCCATCATTGGTCAGAAAATCGTACGTTTACAGTAGGACCAATTAAAGCTAAAGTCCAAATCTAAAATATAACTAGCCAGTCTTCCACATATTGATGACTGGCTCCTCTTCTCCTGTTTTCATCATCAAGTTCGTCAGGTAATTCTTTTGTTGCAATCCTAGCTCCATTCAGTGCGGCTATTGTCTAAGCATGGGAACATCTCTGTCTCATGCATCAAATCTACACAGTAATAATTTCCAGTACAGAATATCTCCACAAGTAGTTCTCATGAGAAAGTTTAAGACATTTGCAAATCGCTTGGTCAGCGCAGTGGGAACAATATTACTTCTCTGGTTTCCCAAGACATTTACAAACATTTATTAGGCCATGAAACTTAACACAAGGCTTTGTTGACTAGGCCCAAACCTCGAATTAATCAAAAGATCAACATTATTTAAGCAATCTATAACATTAACATATTAGTATAACCCATTAATAAATTTTATTCTGCGTGTGCACATTATTTAATCATACAAGGGTAAATTCATTATTAATTATTACACGTGCTATGATGGCAACTCAAGTGGGCACATTTTCCAAGATGCATGTATCATTTTCTATGTTAGCATAATTCATGTAAATTACTTAACCATTAATCAATACAAATTTATTTGCAAATAATTCAGCTTTCACAATCCCTCCTCTGATGACTAAATATTTCATCATACCTTACATCCTTTTGACACAAATGTTTGTTGACCTAAAATGTTTCCTTATTATATCCCTTTACCTTTCCTTTCTTTCTCTAATTTTCTCTAAAGTATTTCTCCAATTTAATTTCTTTCCTCCTCTTCTCATTTTTCATCTTTCCCTTTTTAATCACATCATACAGTTTACGAATTCTCGAGAATCCAATTATACAAATCACAATAATCAATATTATCTGTATTATTTTTACAATTATACCTTTCCCTAGGTTGCTCAGCCAATTTTCCACGGAAGCAAAACCTTTGTCAACTTTTTCCCAAACTCCAGGTTCTTCCAAAACTTTTAAGTCAGAGTTAATAATAGTCAGATTGTTAATAAAGTTTCTAATTTCTTTACTATTGTTAGTGGTAAATGTGCAACCATGTTTCGATTTTAGCATTTAACAAACTCTGCCCCCTTTTGATGAAAGGTTGTCTAACGCAAGACGGTTCTGAAGAGTCACAGATCTTACCACAGCCATTTTGGTGTTCGTTAGGACCATGGTTCCTGAAAAGCTAGTCAGCAGGTTATCCACAATAGTAGACAACTTTCAGATTTTCAAAGAATTTAGGATACCTCCCACTGAAGGAATTATGGCTTCAAATATACTTCCAATTATGCCAGAGTGAGATTCTCTCTTTGGTCTAGCAAGTTGAAATTCATTCAGTTTAGGTGTCTCATTCAAGTTCTCAAGTTGATAAATCTTAGGGAAAACTATCTCCAAGTAGCAAGTGCCATACCATCCTCTCGGAAGACCGTAATAAGCATTTGGTCCACAGATGTAATAAACCCCTGGAATTGTTGGGTCTTGTCCATTTAGCATGAAAGTCCATTTACTATGGAAAAGAAACACATGGCTTCATTCACTTGTTACCACAAATAATGTATCAGTTCTAGATTTAGGCCTATACATACAAAGCTTCCCTACGTGTTGTGCATCTATCGCTAATTTCCCTTGTGTTTTGATTTCACTTAATGTATAGTCATTTCTAAATGTCCTTGTCACTAAGCCCTTATCTAATTTCTCCCTTAATGCCTTTCTCCTGTCATCAGTGTGATCTAAGAAGCTCTTTTCTATAGGTGTAAGCAAACATGTAAAGTTGTTCATGTGGGCGTAAGGTGTACCAAATGTCAATGTAGGGTCAAAGAAACCACTCACTAGTTCTATATTATTTTTCTTAGCCATTCTACTCAGGTATTTAATAATAGGGACATACAAAAACACTACATCATTATTTAAATAGGAATACTTAATGTATTCTTGGTTATAGAACTTGTTATTAAAAGACTGCAACTAATTCCATATGTTAGTGTCAAGCTATGATAGGTTATCCCTTCCTCTACTGATGAAGGGATTTGTGTGCAAACATAACACTCTCTTGCAAACATTGTCTCAGGCAATAAGAGATAGAAGACATTAGAAGAAATGTCTCCTTGTGGTTTACGTGTAAATGTTTTCCATCCCTTCTAAACTTATTTAACTCTAAGTGTAGTAGTTTCTAAAATAGAAGTATGATTAGCACATTGTAGGAAAGTACCATCTTGCCTGGCATGTTACCCCATATTTCACTGTATATATGTAGTTTTAGTCTATGTGTCACTGGGACCCTGTCAGGCAGGGCCCCAGTGCTCATAAGTATGTGCCCTTTATGTGTTCCCTATGTGATGCCTAACTGTCTCACTGAGGCTCTGCTAACCAGAACCTCAGTGGTTATGCTCTTTCTGCTTTCCAAATTTGTCAGTAACAGGCTAGTGACTACATTTACCAATTCACATTGGCATACTGGTACACCCATATAATTCCCTAGTGTATGGTACTGAGGTACTCAGGGTATTGGGGTTCCAGGAGATCCCTATGGGCTGCAGCATTTCTTTTGCCACCCATAGAGAGCTCTGACAATTCTTACACAGGCCTGCCACTGCAGCCTGCGTAAAATAATGTCCACGTTAATTCACAGCCATTTACCACTGCACTTTAGTAACTTATAAGTCACCTATATGTCTAACCTTCACCTGGTGAAGGTTGGGTTTACAGGTACTTAGTGTGTGGGCACCCTGGCACTAGCCAAGGAGCCCCCACATCATTCAGGACAAATTACCCGGACTTTGTGAGTGCGGGGACTCAATTACACGCGTGCACTGTACATAGGTCACTACCTATGTACAGCGTCACAATGGTAACTCTGAACATGGCCATGTAACATGTCTAAGATCATGGAATTGTCACCCTAATGCCATTCTGGCATTAGGGGGACAATTCCATGATCCCCCGGGTCTCTAGCACAGATCCTGGGTACTGCCAAACTGCCTTTCCGGGGTCTCCACTGAGGCTGCTGCTGCTGCCAACCCCTCAGACAGGTTTATGCCCTCCTGGGGTCCAGGCAGCCCTGGCCCAGGAAGGCAGAACAAAGGATTTCCTCTGAGAGAGGGTGTAACACCCTCTCCCTTTGGAAATAGGTGTGAAGGCTGGGAAGGAGTAGCCTCCCCCAGCCTCTGGAAATGCTTTGATGGGCACAGATAGTGCCGATCTCTGCATAAGCCAGTCTACACCAGTTTAGGGATCCCCCAGCCCTGCTCTGTCGCAAAACTGGACAAAGGAAAGGGGAGTGACCACTCCCCTGACCTGCACCTCCCAGGGGAGGTGCCCACAGCTCCTCCAGTGTGTCCCAGACCTCTGCCATCTTGGAAACAGAGGTGTCTGTGGCACACTGGATTGCTCTGAGTGGCCAGTGCCAGCAAGTGATGTCAGAGGCTCCTTCTGATAGGCTCTTACCTCTCGTGGTAGCCAATCCTCCTTCCTTGGTAGCCAAACCTCGTTTTCTGGCTATTTAGGGTCTCTGCTTTGGGGAATTCTTTAGATAACGAATGCAAGAGCTCATCAGAGTTCCTCTGCATCTCTCTTCACCTTCTGCCAAGAAATTGACCACTGACTGCTCTGGACGCCTGAAAACTGCAACAAAGTAGCAAAGACGACTACTGCGACCTTGTAACGCTGATCTGGCCGCCTTCTCGACTGTTTTCCTGGTGGTGCATGCTGTGGGGGTAGTCTGCCTCCTCTCTGCACTAGAATCTCCGAAGAAATCTCCCATGGGTCGATGGAATCTTCCCCCTGCAACTGCAGGCACCAAAAGACTGCATCACTGGTCCTCTTGGTCCCCTCTCAGCATGACAAGCGTGGTCCCTGGAACTCAGCAACTCTGTCCAAGTGAGTCCCACAGTCCAGTGACTCTTTAGTCCAAGTTTGGTGGAGGCAAGTCCTTGCCTCCCCACGCTAGACTGCATTGCTGGGTACCGCGTGATTTGCAGCTGCTCTGGCTCCTGTGCACTCTTCCAGGATTTCCTTCATGCACAGCCAAGCCTGGGTCCCCGACACTCCTTCCTGCAGTGCACAACCTTCTGAGTTCGTGGGACTCCCTTTTGTGACTTCGGGTGGACTCCGGTTCACTTTTCTTCTAAGTGCCTGTTCAGGTACTTCCGCAGGTGCTGCCTGCTTCTGTGATGGATCCCTACGTTGCTGGACGCCCCCTCTGTGTCTTCCTCTATGAAAATGTGCATATATGGGAACAATCACATCTAGTGCAAATGATCTGAACACTGTGATAGCATACAATTACTGACCTGTAGCTGTTTTTAGTAATCACATCAGGACACTGTTGTCATATCACCAATATCTAAAAAATGACAAGCCATAGGTGACAGTGAGTTGAGATGCAAAGGAACTGAATGCCATCCTGCTATAGGCACACAGAAAACATCAATATTCAGAGGAATGGTTAGTTCCATTGTCTCACCTGTGTGTCATGGGAAGTATTCATGTATAACTGATGTTCTGTTGTCCACAGCCTCATCCTCTGCCTCCTCATCCTCATTGTCCTCAGGGTACACTGCTGCCACAGGGGCATCTCCAGTCTCCTCCTCCTGCAGATAAGGCACATGTCATCTGAGGGCCATGTTGTGCAACATGCAGCATGCTACTACTATCTGGCAGACCTTCTCGGGTGAGTAGTACAGGGATCCACCTGTCAGATGGAGGCATCTGAAGCTGGCCTTCAGGAGGCCGAAGGTCATCTCAATGATCCTTCTGGTTCACCCATGGTCCACATTATACCGATTCTCAGCCCCTGTCCTGGCATTCCTCACAGGCGTCAGGAGCCACAATAGGTTTGTGTAGCCAGAGTCATCTGCAAGTATTGACAGACAAACATTAGCCTTACACAATGGTATGGGGATAACACCAGAAGGCATTCACTGACATACGTTGAGGCTCAGGCTCACCTATTAGCCACACCCTGTGCCTCTGTAGTTGTGCCATCCCATTTAGATGCTGCTATTCCTCATGACGAACGCATCATGCACCGACCCAGGATACTTGGCAGTGACGTGGGCGATGTACTGGTCAGCCAGGCACACCATTTGGACATTGAGTGAGTGGAAACTCTTCCGATTCCTGAACACCTGTTCATTGTGGCGGGGGGACAAATGCAATATGTGTTCCATCGATAGCCACAATAATGGGTATATGTCCCATTGCATAGAATCCTGCCTTCACACAGGCCAGTCTTCCACCTGGTGGAAAGCAATGTAGCTGCACACCACGACAAGTCAACAACAGTCAAAGACCTCACTGATGCTCTCAGCATTTATTACAAAGATGCCTGTAGCGCTGTAGTGCCATTAGAAAGACTTGCAGCGCTGTGTTTTATTTGTAAGGTAAGGCAAACATTCATTTAATACATTTTTTAATGGAAACAAATTTGTGAAGTAGAACAGAGAATCGTGTTATCTCACACAGCCGGCACTTCCTCTAAGTCACAGAGCAGGCTTTTATCTCACAGGAGCACATGGTTGCCTGTAACTGAGCCAGGGTGACCAGTTTAGAAAACCAAAAACCAGGGCATTCGACAAACAGAATAACACCTGAAAACCCACCCCTCTGTGTTCAGGCGATTCTCTCTAGAAACTTGGACATGTTGTGGAACTCGGAGGGAAAGATACAGGAGAAAAAAAGATGGAGGATAGAATGAAGAGAGAATTGGTGGCTGGAGAAATGCTTGGATTGGCGAGATAAAGGGAGGAGGGATGCAAAGATGCTAATCATTGCTAAAGTGCTTGTGCTCTCTCCCCTTAACATGGTAATGAGAGAGTGTAGTTTAAACGTTACCTATTTAGATGTGAAATGTTCATATTTGCAACGCTATATTAACAACATTATTCATAGAATCGTATTTAACACAGAAGAAATATTGTATGCATAAACTAACGTCGACATAAGAAATAATTGCTTGTATTACGAATTAAATATGTTAACACATACGAAGATTCCATTTATAAAAATTCATAAGTCTTAAGTTAGCGTGAGTCGAAAACTAGCTGTGTAACTCTCATATTAAAGCATATTTTTCTGTTTCTCCAGTGTGCTGACTCGCAAAAGGCCATGACCCAGCATTTGTTCTTTTCCTCCGCTTATTGTATCATTGACTGGTATATTCTCATCCGCATGTTAGTTGCCTTTATTATAAAATCGTATGCTTTGCAACAAGAGTACGGATACTTTCAAGGACACTGAATCGCGGTAAAGAGAACTCCTGACCTGAAGAAAGTGCCAGAAAATGAAGTAACCCCGGATGTGCCACCTACGAAAAACGTCAATTATGAAGACCAATCAAAGTGTGAAAAGTTATCGTAAAATGACAAGTGCATTACTTAATGTATAATTTGATAGGTTACAGATAGTGGGGCGAAGTGATCATCCAATAGAATTTTGGGGGAATGTATTATGAAAAAGGGATAAAAACCCATGACACAGAAGACTCGAGAGAACTAGGTAGGGAATGATATCGATTGCATCCAGAAACTCTGTCACTTTATTTTGAGACTTAGACAAAACCATCCTCACCCATAGACCATCCCATTACACTTTCCTCCTTATGAGGGAAGTGCCCCCTGCTCTTACATTAGACTGACGACGATCTAACTGATGTCCTGAAGACGAAGACTGATCCTGTATGCTGACCTATCCTGAGGAGGGTAATTATAAAGTTGCTATTGAAATTCACTTATTTGCCTTTCCTTTCTAGGTACCAACTGCTGTGTATTTTTTGATTAGGGACCATAGTTAGATGTTTTCTAAATTGGTGTTCTAAATTGTTTAGCATGAAGCCCAACATGCCGATGCTAATTAGTGGATAGACGAGGCATCCCTCTTGACTGACATAACTGACGTGACTGACTTGATGCTATACTGAACTAAACACATGTGAGGTTTTATGCGTTAGAATTATTAATCTTCATATTATTATCTTATGTATGTGATCTTTGCATTATTACTATATTGTGACCATGCTCCTTCGCTTCTTGGCTTAAGATGAATACGTTTGCTATTAGATTGTAATCAATAGGGAATAAAATCACAAAACTTCAACAAGGTGTGGTTATTCATGACTGAAAGGTCATGGTTGCGCCGAAGGTTTAACTAATGTTTAAAGTGAAATATATTGTGGTGATATACTTTGACAATATTATTGATGTGTTGATTGATATATTGATCAGTTATCTTGTCTTACGGTGTCTTACCACTGGGTCCAAAGATTCATCGGCCTAAAACGAGTCCTAATGTATATAAATTAACATAAAAGGACGCGTTATCAGTTCTGGTAGCAGAGGATGGTTTGGCCCTTGGGGGCCCTAAGACGGAGTTTCATTGTTTAATTTGTTTTATTGCAAAAATGCAATTTGGAGAGATGATGGATTGCTAAGTTCGCCATGGCTTTCCCGGGATCTCGGAGCCTGCCTAAATGAGTTGGGAATGTTCTCGGCGCCATAGAGTGTGTGGTTAGGGATTTTGCGCTTACCTTAGCTTATGCATTTTGCAAGTGATTGAGAAAAATTTGTGTGTATTTAGGTCAAATTAAGTGTTGTTTAGCAGGAGTGGGCGTACTCCACAGTATGAGAGTAGGGAAGTCGGCGTACTTCATGTGAATGTGGCGCTTATTGCTCAAAATTATCCACGTGGTTGATTATTATGTACGGACCTATCGAGGTCTAAGACTCCGGAGTATGATGATAAATGTGGTTCATGTTGTAATCTGGGCGGTTTAATAGGTCAATCGGGCGTGGTTGACAAGTCAAGTTTGAGTTATGATGCATATGTGAAACCTTCGATGGAGATTTGACAAATTCTAAAGTGCACTAGAAGGAGTCATTGACAAGTCGAGAGTAGAATTTGCGGGTCGAATTCTGCCTGCGTATGTGGGAACTGAGAAGGAGAGAGTAGCGGCCGAGGCTTCAAGTGAAATCTCTGTAAAGTTCTGAAGCGAATGTGTTACCCTTCCTGTAGTAAACCGACAGATTTGTATTGTCATTTTAAGATGCTCGCAATAATTTGCATTAGTTTGTGTGAATTGTAAGGGTCGGTGAGGAGCGGACAAGCCGCAAGACTTTGTCAGCTGCTGTTTGTGTGAGAGTGTGACGTCAGTGGTGCCGCGCTGAGATAGGTCAGATGTCGAGAGTGGTTGCGCACGGATTGGCCGCTGTCCGTGAGAGGCAATAGGTTGAGGAAGGGCAGGTGAAGAGTGTCCTGGGAAATAAGCCATTTGTGAATGGATACAAGTACAAGGGACATAAAAATGAATTTTATTAAAGCATTCAAGAGCGCTCTAAAGGGAGATGTATATATTGTAGCAACCGATGGGGAACCTACACCACCTGAGGGTACTCCAGCTTATACAGTGATGTAAGAGAAAGGTGTCGCGCCTTGCTTATGGATGAAACAGTGGCGCAAATTGACCGAGAAAGAAGGGTGTTTAGCGTTTCCAGAACATGGGACGTTCAATCCAAAAGTACTAGAAAATCTGAGGTGGATGTTAAGTACCCAGCAGCCACCTCCAAGACCGGCACAATATGAGGCTTTAGCGATCTGGGACCTAATGGCTCTTAAACATAGACAAGAAAGGTTTCAGAGAAGGCTGAAAAGGGCAGAAAAATCTTATGCAGAGGCTAGGTGGGACAATGAGAGCAAAATGTGGAGAAGGGGAATTGTAGATGGGTTGAAGTTATTCCCAGCAATAACCCAGGGAGAAGAGACACAGGGAAAGAAAGCCTCCTGCAAAACCGACAAAGATACAGGCAAATCTAAGGAAAATAAAAGGTCCTGGGAAGAAGACGATGATTCAGACGATGAGGAGTTTATGGATAGATTGTTACACGATCGCCCGCCACCATATGCAGTGAGCGATAGCGCTCCAAGTACTAGCTTGGATCCTGGGAACCAGACACAGGAGAAGGGAGTTACTGATATGGTACAAACTAGCGATACAGTTTTGACACAGAATGGTGTCAGTGTACCCACTGCACCCGACACACCGATACAGTTGCAGCCTCCTCCGCAGATAAAAAGAATCTACCCTGATGTTCCTGTGCTTGAGACTACTACAAACTTGATAGTGCCACCAGACCCGATATACACGAAGTCAAAGTTAATACAGATTGAATCGACTCCAAAACTAATGTCTCAACCCCCACAGTTGATACCAGGGTACAATCCTGTAGCAGGACCTCCATTACAACCTGTTCTGGGAACGTTGGAACAGACCTATGGTGTTGCTGCTCAAAGAAGTCTAGGACCAGGTCAGACACCTGCCGCTATATTGTTACCTATTACTGTCGGTCCCCCGGTGCCGTTGTATGCGCGGGATAAAACAGGGATGTGGGATCAGGGAGTTATGACACAGGAAGCGATAAGAGGAGGGCCTATGAGAACGCCACAGATAATGGCCCTGGGAGAACAAGTAAATGAACAACCGAGACCCTTGATGGACCTTAGTCCAGTAGGGGCACCTCTTGAAGCAATGCGTCAAGCAGGGTTGGGAGTTTTAACTCCCCAAACCATGAGTACAAATACCTCACACACCCCAATGATACATGCAGGGAATATTTCACTGCAAGGTTTCACCGTACAGCAGTTAAATGAGTGGTTAGAGAAAACTTATACCTCACCAAAGACTACAGTGGCCACCACAGTTGAACCTGAGAAAGAGAAACAAGATGAATACTTGAACTTCGTACGACTAGGGGCAGAAGCTGCCGAGTTAGTAGAAGGGACAATGGGAGTAAATATATTGGAGTCATACACAGAAGCAGAATTAAGATACCTGTGTCCCAAAATTACTAAGGAGGTAAGCAAGGTACATCAGAGATTAGCGAATTTGGCAGACAGATATAATATCGATATCGGAAATACTAAACATTTGAAAAGAAGTTACAGATCAGATTTTGATTCCAAGGATTTTGAGCACATGAGATCTGCAGGCATGAAGGCACATTTGAAAGAACTGTTGCAAAGTGCACAGATTTGGGGTGCTCTGGAGAAGTGGGAAGGCCGATGGGCTAAGAAAAGAGATAAGGGAAAGAGTCCAGTGTCCAGCGAAGTCAGGACCTCACCTAATCTGGATTCAGTAAAAATCTTGCCTATGAGGGAGACAGCTGGTTGTGTTTTAGTACATGTGCCATGGTCTAGAGGAGACATTTTATCTTTTACGAATGATTATCCTAGGCTTAGAGAGAAGCCGATCGAGTGGTATCAGCAAACAGATAGGTTCGTGAAACTTGCAAAGTGTCTCTGGGAAGACTTAAATACTTTGTTTGAGATCATTGTTCCGCTGGATTTGTGGCTCAAGTGCAAGAGAGGGGTAGATTGGCCGACAAAGGAGCCTGCAAGAGATAAGGTGACTGGAGCACCTTCAGAAGAGGTGATTAAATATTATCATAAAGTGATTGAGTTTTTGAAACAAAAGGTGTCGCCGAAGGTGACTGATTGGCAGAAAATCGACCGGACCTCGCGGGAGGTTAAGGAGTCAATACATGCTTATTATGAGAGACTATTGAAAGCGTTCAAACATTACAGTGGTACTGAGACTATCGAACCGAAGGACATGAATCACCTTGTGTTTAGATTCGTTGAAGGGCTGAGACCAGAGGTTAGCCAGATGATTAAGAATCATTTGATTTGTTGGCAAGCTAAACCAATAGACGAGGTGTTACAGCATACGAAATACTGTAGTGATGAGATTGAATTGAAGCAGAAAAAGTTGAAGGAGAAAGTGATGGTGATGCAGATAAGGGCTGCACAAGCTGGAATGCAGGGAAATGGAGTTCAGCAAATGATACAACAACAACCGCAAATGAATGGTGTGTTTCAGGCACAGCCAAGAGGCAGAGGTTGAGGGTTTGTGAACTGCGGTTTGGACATGAATAATGTTATACAAAATGACGGTCAAGGAGTGAAAAAGATGTCACCATGTCACGTGTGCGGGGGCATGGGGCATTGGAAACGGGATTGTCTGAATATGGTGCAGGATGGTGCAGTTCAGCAGAGCATTAATATCGGTTCATTACAAAATTCATGAGGTCCAAAAGTGAGACATCAGAACCAGAATTTTCAGAATAATTCGGTACAAATGCAAGGGGTACAGCCCGTGCAGCAGATGCAAATGCCGCGTTTTCAGTCAGTACAAATGCAACCAGTACAGCAGCAGATTCCTATGGTGCCTAGACAGCAAATGCAATTACCGATGGCTCCGATGGGACAGCAACAGGTGATGCTTCCTCAGCAGGTCACAGGCCAGGTAACCAATCTAAATAACACTGTACAACAATTCCCATTACGAGGTGAAAGTGGCATGAATGAGGATTGGTCAGATGACAGTTCAGATAGTGATGAGTGCAGGCTTGCAGCATCCTTAGAGGTGGATCAAAGAAGCCCGTATGTAGAGGGTAAAGTAATGGGCTATAAGATTTCATTTTTGGTTGACACAGGAGCTACACGTTCTACAGTTCGAAGTGCAGAAGTCCCGAGATTACCTCTCTCAGGGCGTACGAGTAGTTGGGGTGGAAAACCAGTACCTGACTAATCCCAGTAATGATCCGGTACAGGTCGAAATTGGCAATTTTCAAGGCTTGCATAGATTCGTTGTATGCGATTCAAGTCCAGTATCCTTACTAGGAAGTGACTTACTGTGTAAGACAAAATGTTCGATTACCTGTTCCAATGATGGAATAGAATACAAACAAACAGTGACAATGGGGGAGATGAGAGTCAATTTGCAGGGGAAGAAGCAGAAAAAAATGAAGACTTCCCTTTAATTACTGTATTCCCAATGCATACTTTGATCGACCTACCTGTTGATCTACAAGAGACCGTGACAGAGAAAGTGTGGGATTTGACTGGAAAAGAAGTAGGGTTGATAAAAGAAGTAGAACCAGTCAAGGTACAGATAAAGCCAAATGCAGTGTTCCCACAAGTACCACAATACCACACGACCCAGGATGTCATCATCGAGGTGTCACAAATAATTGCAGATTTTCTCAGACAGGGAGTCTTGAAAGAAGTTTTAAGCAGTCCGTGCAATTCTCCCATAATGGGTCTAAAGAAGCCCTGTGGAAAAGTTTGAATTGGGCAGGATTTGAGAAAAATAAATGAAATTGTGATAAAATGCTGCCCTGTAGTGCCTAACCCAGCAGTGATAATGTTCCAAGTTCCTTGTGATGCTGAATGGTTTACTGTGGTGCAACATGCAGCATGCTACTACTATCTGGCAGACCTTCTCGGGTGAGTAGTACAGGGATCCACCTGTCAGATGGAGGCATCTGAAGCTGGCCTTCAGGAGGCCGAAGGTCATCTCAATGATCCTTCTGGTTCACCCATGGTCCACATTATACCGATTCTCAGCCCCTGTCCTGGCATTCTTAACAGGGGTCAGGAGCCACAATAGGTTTGTGTAGCCAGAGTCATCTGCAAGTATTGACAGACAAACATTAGCCTTACACAATGGTATGGGGATAACACCAGAAGGCATTCACTGACATACGTTGAGGCTCAGGCTCACCTATTAGCCACACCCTGTGCCTCTGTAGTTGTGCCATCCCATTTAGATGCTGCTATTCCTCATGACGAACGCATCATGCACCGACCCAGGATACTTGGCAGTGACGTGGGCGATGTACTGGTCAGCCAGGCACACCATTTGGACATTGAGTGAGTGGAAACTCTTCCGATTCCTGAACACCTGTTCATTGAGGCGGGGGGACAAATGCAATATGTGTTCCGTCGATAGCCCCAATAATGGGTATGTCCCATTGCATAGAATCCTGCCTTCACACAGGCCAGTCTTCCACCTGGTGGAAAGCAATGTAGCTGCACACCACGACAAGTCAACAACAGTCAAAGACCTCACTGATGCTCTCAGCATTTATTACAAAGATGCCTGTAGCGCTGTAGTGCCATTAGAAAGACTTGCAGTGCTGTGTTTTATTTGTAAGGTAAGGCAAACATTCATTTAATACATTTTTTAATGGAAACAAATTTGTGAAGTAGAACAGAGAATCGTGTTATCTCACACAGCCGGCACTTCCTCTAAGTCACAGAGCAGGCTTTTATCTCACAGGAGCACATGGTTGCCTGTAACTGAGCCAGGGTGACCAGTTTAGAAAACCAAAAACCAGGGCATTCGACCAACAGAATAACACCTGAAAACCCACCCCTCTGTGTTCAGGCGATTCTCTCTAGAAACTTGGACATGTTGTGGAACTCGGAGGGAAAGATACAGGAGAAAAAAAGATGGAGGATAGAATGAAGAGAGAATTGGTGGCTGGAGAAATGCTTGGATTGGCGAGATAAAGGGAGGAGGGATGCAAAGATGCTAATCATTGCTAAAGTGCTTGTGCTCTCTCCCCTTAACATGGTAATGAGAGAGTGTAGTTTAAACGTTACCTATTTAGATGTGAAATGTTCATATTTGCAACGCTATATTAACAACATTATTCATAGAATCGTATTTAACACAGAAGAAATATTGTATGCATAAACTAACGTCGACATAAGAAATAATTGCTTGTATTACGAATTAAATATGTTAACACATACGAAGATTCCATTTATAAAAATTCATAAGTCTTAAGTTAGCGTGAGTCGAAAACTAGCTGTGTAACTCTCATATTAAAGCATATTTTTCTGTTTCTCCAGTGTGCTGACTCGCAAAAGGCCATGACCCAGCATTTGTTCTTTTCCTCCGCTTATTGTATCATTGACTGGTATATTCTCATCCGAATGTTAGTTGCCTTTAGTATAAAATCGTATGCTTTGCAACAAGAGTACGGATACTTTCAAGGACACTGAATCGCGGTAAAGAGAACTCCTGACCTGAAGAAAGTGCCAGAAAATGAAGTAACCCCGGATGTGCCACCTACGAAAAACGTCAATTATGAAGACCAATCAAAGTGTGAAAAGTTATCGTAAAATGACAAGTGCATTACTTAATGTATAATTTGATAGGTTACAGATAGTGGGGCGAAGTGATCATCCAATAGAATTTTGGGGGAATGTATTATGAAAAAGGGATAAAAACCCATGACACAGAAGACTCGAGAGAACTAGGTAGGGAATGATATCGATTGCATCCAGAAACTCTGTCACTTTATTTTGAGACTTAGACAAAACCATCCTCACCCATAGACCATCCCATTACACTTTCCTCCTTATGAGGGAAGTGCCCCCTGCTCTTACATTAGACTGACGACGATCTAACTGATGTCCTGAAGACGAAGACTGATCCTGTATGCTGACATATCCTGAGGAGGGTAATTATAAAGTTGCTATTGAAATTCACTTATTTGCCTTTCCTTTCTAGGTACCAACTGCTGTGTATTTTTTGATTAGGGACCATAGTCAGATGTTTTCTAAATTGGTGTTCTAAATTGTTTAGCATGAAGCCCAACATGCCGATGCTAATTAGTGGATAGACGAGGCATCCCTCTTGACTGACATAACTGACGTGACTGACTTGATGCTATACTGAACTAAACACATGTGAGGTTTTATGCGTTAGAATTATTAATCTTCATATTATTATCTTATGTATGTGATCTTTGCATTATTACTATATTGTGACCATGCTCCTTCGCTTCTTGGCTTAAGATGAATACGTTTGCTATTAGATTGTAATCAATAGGGAATAAAATCACAAAACTTCAACAATGTGTGGTTATTCATGACTGAAAGGTCATGGTTGCGCCGAAGGTTTAACTAATGTTTAAAGTGAAATATATTGTGGTGATATACTTTGACAATATTATTGATGTGTTGATTGATATATTGATCAGTTATCTCGTCTTACGGTGTCTTACCACTGGGTCCAAAGATTCATCGGCCTAAAACGAGTCCTAATGTATATAAATTAACATAAAAGGACGCGTTATCAGTTCTGGTAGCAGAGGATGGTTTGGCCCTTGGGGGCCCTAAGACGGAGTTTCATTGTTTAATTTGTTTTATTGCAAAAATGCAATTTGGAGAGATGATGGATTGCTAAGTTCGCCATGGCTTTCCCGGGATCTCGGAGCCTGCCTAAATGAGTTGGGAATGTTCTCGGCGCCATAGAGTGTGTGGTTAGGGATTTTGCGCTTACCTTAGCTTATGCATTTTGCAAGTGATTGAGAAAAATTTGTGTGTATTTAGGTCAAATTAAGTGTTGTTTAGCAGGAGTGGGCGTACTCCACAGTATGAGAGTAGGGAAGTCGGCGTACTTCATGTGAATGTGGCGCTTATTGCTCAAAATTATCCACGTGGTTGATTATTATGTACGGACCTATCGAGGTCTAAGACTCCGGAGTATGATGATAAATGTGGTTCATGTTGTAATCTGGGCGGTTTAATAGGTCAATCGGGCGTGGTTGACAAGTCAAGTTTGAGTTATGATGCATATGTGAAACCTTCGATGGAGATTTGACAAATTCTAAAGTGCACTAGAAGGAGTCATTGACAAGTCGAGAGTAGAATTTGCGGGTCGAATTCTGCCTGCGTATGTGGGAACTGAGAAGGAGAGAGTAGCGGCCGAGGCTTCAAGTGAAATCTCTGTAAAGTTCTGAAGCGAATGTGTTACCCTTCCTGTAGTAAACCGACAGATTTGTATTGTCATTTTAAGATGCTCGCAATAATTTGCATTAGTTTGTGTGAATTGTAAGGGTCGGTGAGGAGCGGACAAGCCGCAAGACTTTGTCAGCTGCTGTGTGTGTGAGAGTGTGACGTCAGTGGTGCCGCGCTGAGATAGGTCAGATGTCTAGAGTGGTTGCGCACGGATTGGCCGCTGTCCGTGAGAGGCAATAGGTTGAGGAAGGGCAGGTGAAGAGTGTCCTGGGAAATAAGCCATTTGTGAATGGATACAAGTACAAGGGACATAAAAATGAATTTTATTAAAGCATTCAAGAGCGCTCTAAAGGGAGATGTATATATTGTAGCAACCGATGGGGAACCTACACCACCTGAGGGTACTCCAGCTTATACAGTGATGGAAGAGAAATGTGTCGCGCCTTGCTTATGGATGAAACAGTGGCGCAAATTGACCGAGAAAGAAGGGTGTTTAGCGTTTCCAGAACATGGGACGTTCAATCCAAAAGTACTAGAAAATCTGAGGTGGATGTTAAGTACCCAGCAGCCACCTCCACGACCGGCACAATATGAGGCTTTAGCGATCTGGGACCTAATGGCTCTTAAACATAGACAAGAAAGGTTTCAGAGAAGGCTGAAAAGGGCAGAAAAATCTTATGCAGAGGCTAGGTGGGACAATGAGAGCAAAATGTGGAGAAGGGGAATTGTAGATGGGTTGAAGTTATTCCCAGCAATAACCCAGGGAGAAGAGACACAGGGAAAGAAAGCCTCCTGCAAAACCGACAACGATACAGGCAAATCTAAGGAAAATAAAAGGTCCTGGGAAGAAGACGATGATTCAGACGATGAGGAGTTTATGGATAGATTGTTACACGATCGCCCGCCACCATATGCGGTGAGCGATAGCGCTCCAAGTACTAGCTTGGATCCTGGGAACCAGACACAGGAGAAAGGAGTTACTGATATGGTACAAACTAGCGATACAGTTTTGACACAGAATGGTGTCAGTGTACCCACTGCACCCGACACACCGATACAGTTGCAGCCTCCTCCGCAGATAAAAAGAATCTACCCTGATGTTCCTGTGCTTGAGACTACTACAAACTTGATAGTGCCACCAGACCCGATATACACGAAGTCAAAGTTAATACAGATTGAATCGACTCCAAAACTAATGTCTCAACCCCCACAGTTGATACCAGGGTACAATCCTGTAGCAGGACCTCCATTAGAACCTGTTCTGGGAACGTTGGAACAGACCTATGGTGTTGCTGCTCAAAGAAGTCTAGGACCAGGTCAGACACCTGCCGCTATATTGTTACCTATTACTGTCGGTCCCCCGGTGCCGTTGTATGCGCGGGATAAAACAGGGATGTGTGATCAGGGAGTTATGACACAGGAAACGATAAGAGGAGGGCCTATGAGAACGCCACAGATAATGGCCCTGGGAGAACAAGTAAATGAACAACCGAGACCCTTGATGGACCTTAGTCCAGTAGGGGCACCTCTTGAAGCAATGCGTCAAGCAGGGTTGGGAGTTTTAACTCCCCAAACCATGAGTACAAATACCTCACACACCCCAATGATACATGCAGGGAATATTTCACTGCAAGGTTTCACCGTACAGCAGTTAAATGAGTGGTTAGAGAAAACTTATACCTCACCAAAGACTACAGTGGCCACCACAGTTGAACCTGAGAAAGAGAAACAAGATGAATACTTGAACTTCGTACGACTAGGGGCAGAAGCTGCCGAGTTAGTAGAAGGGACAATGGGAGTAAATATATTGGAGTCATACACAGAAGCAGAATTAAGATACCTGTGTCCCAAAATTACTAAGGAGGTAAGCAAGGTACATCAGAGATTAGCGAATTTGGCAGACAGATATAATATCGATATTGGAAATACTAAACATTTGAAAAGAAGTTACAGATCAGATTTTGATTCCAAGGATTTTGAGCACATGAGATCTGCAGGCATGAAGGCACATTTGAAAGAACTGTTGCAAAGTGCACAGATTTGGGGTGCTCTGGAGAAGTGGGAAGGCCGATGGGCTAAGAAAAGAGATAAGGGAAAGAGTCCAGTGTCCAGCGAAGTCAGGACTTCACCTAATCTGGATTCAGTAAAAATCTTGCCTATGAGGGAGACAGCTGGTTGTGTTTTAGTACATGTGCCATGGTCTAGAGGAGACATTTGATCTTTTACGAATGATTATCCTAGGCTTAGAGAGAAGCCGATCGAGTGGTATCAGCAAACAGATAGGTTCGTGAAACTTGCAAAGTGTCTCTGGGAAGACTTAAATACTTTGTTTGAGATCATTGTTCCGTTGGATTTGTGGCTCAAGTGCAAGAGAGGGGTAGATTGGCCGACAAAGGAGCCTGCAAGAGATAAGGTGACTGGAGCACCTTCAGAAGAGGTGATTAAATATTATCATAAAGTGATTGAGTTTTTGAAACAAAAGGTGTCGCCGAAGGTGACTGATTGGCAGAAAATCGACCGGACCTCGCAGGAGGTTAAGGAGTCAATACATGCTTATTATGAGAGACTATTGAAAGCGTTCAAACATTACAGTGGTACTGAGACTATCGAACCGAAGGACATGAATCACCTTGTGTTTAGATTCGTTGAAGGGCTGAGACCAGAGGTTAGCCAGATGATTAAGAATCAATTGATTTGTTGGCAAGCAAAACCAATAGACGAGGTGTTACAGCATACGAAATACTGTAGTGATGAGATTGAATTGAAGCAGAAAAAGTTGAAGGAGAAAGTGATGGTGATGCAGATAAGGGCTGCACAAGCTGGAATGCAGGGAAATGGAGTTCATCAAATGATACAACAACAACCGCAAATGAATGGTGTGTTTCAGGCACAGCCAAGAGGCAGAGGTTGAGGGTTTGTGAACTGCGGTTTGGACATGAATAATGTTATACAAAATGACGGTCAAGGAGTGAAAAAGATGTCACCATGTCACGTGTGCGGGGGCATGGGGCATTGGAAACGGGATTGTCTGAATATGGTGCAGGATGGTGCAGTTCAGCAGAGCATTAATATCGGTTCATTACAAAATTCATGAGGTCCAAAAGTGAGACATCAGAACCAGAATTTTCAGAATAATTCAGTACAAATGCAAGGGGTACAGCCCGTGCAGCAGATGCAAATGCCGCGTTTTCAGTCAGTACAAATGCAACCAGTACAGCAGCAGATTCCTATGGTGCCTAGACAGCAAATGCAATTACCGATGGCTCCGATGGGACAGCAACAGGTGATGCTTCCTCAGCAGGTCACAGGCCAGGTAACCAATCTAAATAACACTGTACAACAATTCCCATTACGAGGTGAAAGTGGCATGAATGAGGATTGGTCAGATGACAGTTCAGATAGTGATGAGTGCAGGCTTGCAGCATCCTTAGAGGTGGATCAAAGAAGCCCGTATGTAGAGGGTAAAGTAATGGGCTATAAGATTTCATTTTTGGTTAACACAGGAGCTACACGTTCTACAGTTCGAAGTGCAGAAGTCCCGAGATTACCTCTCTCAGGGCGTACGAGTAGTTGGGGTGGAAAACCAGTACCTGACTAATCCCAGTAATGATCCGGTACAGGTCGAAATTGGCAATTTTCAAGGCTTGCATAGATTCGTTGTATGCAATTCAAGTCCAGTGTCCTTACTAGGAAGTGACTTACTGTGTAAGACAAAATGTTCGATTACCTGTTCCAATGATGGAATAGAATACAAACAAACAGTGACAATGGGGGAGATGAGAGTCAATTTGCAGGGGAAGAAGCAGAAAAAAATGAAGACTACCCTTTAATTACTCTATTCCCAATGCATACTTTGATCGACCTACCTGTTGATCTACAAGAGACCGTGACAGAGAAAGTGTGGGATTTGACTGGAAAAGAAGTAGGGTTGATAAAAGAAGTAGAACCAGTCAAGGTACAGATAAAGCCAAATGCAGTGTTCCCACAAGTACCACAATACCACACGACCCAGGATGTCATCATCGAGGTGTCACAAATAATTGCAGATTTTCTCAGACAGGGAGTCTTGAAAGAAGTTTTAAGCAGTCCGTGCAATTCTCCCATAATGGGTCTAAAGAAGCCCTGTGGAAAAGTTTGAATTGGGCAGGATTTGAGAAAAATAAATGAAATTGTGATAAAATGCTGCCCTGTAGTGCCTAACCCAGCAGTGATAATGTTCCAAGTTCCTTGTGATGCTGAATGGTTTACTGTGGTGCAACATGCAGCATGCTACTACTATCTGGCAGACCTTCTCGGGTGAGTAGTACAGGGATCCACCTGTCAGATGGAGGCATCTGAAGCTGGCCTTCAGGAGGCCGAAGGTCATCTCAATGATCCTTTTGGTTCACCCATGGTCCACATTATACCGATTCTCAGCCCCTGTCCTGGCATTCTTAACAGGGGTCAGGAGCCACAATAGGTTTGTGTAGCCAGAGTCATCTGCAAGTATTGACAGACAAACATTAGCCTTACACAATGGTATGGGGATAACACCAGAAGGCATTCACTGACATACGTTGAGGCTCAGGCTCACCTATTAGCCACACCCTGTGCCTCTGTAGTTGTGCCATCCCATTTAGATGCTGCTATTCCTCATGACGAACGCATCATGCACTGACCCAGGATACTTGCCAGTGACGTGGGCGATGTACTGGTCAGCCAGGCACACCATTTGGACATTGAGTGAGTGGAAACTCTTCCGATTCCTGAACACCTGTTCATTGTGGCGGGGGGACAAATGCAATATGTGTTCCGTCGATAGCCCCAATAATGGGTATATGTCCCATTGCATAGAATCCTGCCTTCACACAGGCCAGTCTTCCACCTGGTGGAAAGCAATGTAGCTGCACACCACGACAAGTCAACAACAGTCAAAGACCTCACTGATGCTCTCAGCATTTATTACAAAGATGCCTGTAGCGCTGTAGTGCCATTAGAAAGACTTGCAGCGCTGTGTTTTATTTGTAAGGTAAGGCAAACATTCATTTAATACATTTTTTAATGGAAACAAATTTGTGAAGTAGAACAGAGAATCGTGTTATCTCACACAGCCGGCACTTCCTCTAAGTCACAGAGCAGGCTTTTATCTCACAGGAGCACATGGTTGCCTGTAACTGAGCCAGGGTGACCAGTTTAGAAAACCAAAAACCAGGGCATTCGACAAACAGAATAACACCTGAAAACCCACCCCTCTGTGTTCAGGCGATTCTCTCTAGAAACTTGGACATGTTGTGGAACTCGGAGGGAAAGATACAGGAGAAAAAAAGATGGAGGATAGAATGAAGAGAGAATTGGTGGCTGGAGAAATGCTTGGATTGGCGAGATAAAGGGAGGAGGGATGCAAATATGCTAATCATTGCTAAAGTGCTTGTGCTCTCTCCCCTTAACATGGTAATGAGAGAGTGTAGTTTAAACGTTACCTATTTAGATGTGAAATGTTCATATTTGCAACGCTATATTAACAACATTATTCATAGAATCGTATTTAACACAGAAGAAATATTGTATGCATAAACTAACGTCGACATAAGAAATAATTGCTTGTATTACGAATTAAATATGTTAACACATACGAAGATTCCATTTATAAAAATTCATAAGTCTTAAGTTAGCGTGAGTCGAAAACTAGCTGTGTAACTCTCATATTAAAGCATATTTTTCTGTTTCTCCAGTGTGCTGACTCGCAAAAGGCCATGACCCAGCATTTGTTCTTTTCCTCCGCTTATTGTATCATTGACTGGTATATTCTCATCCGCATGTTAGTTGCCTTTATTATAAAATCGTATGCTTTGCAACAAGAGTACGGATACTTTCAAGGACACTGAATCGCGGTAAAGAGAACTCCTGACCTGAAGAAAGTGCCAGAAAATGAAGTAACCCCGGATGTGCCACCTACGAAAAACGTCAATTATGAAGACCAATCAAAGTGTGAAAAGTTATCGTAAAATGACAAGTGCATTACTTAATGTATAATTTGATAGGTTACAGATAGTGGGGCGAAGTGATCATCCAATAGAATTTTGGGGGAATGTATTATGAAAAAGGGATAAAAACCCATGACACAGAAGACTCGAGAGAACTAGGTAGGGAATGATATCGATTGCATCCAGAAACTCTGTCACTTTATTTTGAGACTTAGACAAAACCATCCTCACCCATAGACCATCCCATTACACTTTCCTCCTTATGAGGGAAGTGCCCCCTGCTCTTACATTAGACTGACGACGATCTAACTGATGTCCTGAAGACGAAGACTGATCCTGTATGCTGACCTATCCTGAGGAGGGTAATTATAAAGTTGCTATTGAAATTCACTTATTTGCCTTTCCTTTCTAGGTACCAACTGCTGTGTATTTTTTGATTAGGGACCATAGTTAGATGTTTTCTAAATTGGTGTTCTAAATTGTTTAGCATGAAGCCCAACATGCCGATGCTAATTAGTGGATAGACGAGGCATCCCTCTTGACTGACATAACTGACGTGACTGACTTGATGCTATACTGAACTAAACACATGTGAGGTTTTATGGGTTAGAATTATTAATCTTCATATTATTATCTTATGTATGTGATCTTTGCATTATTACTATATTGTGACCATGCTCCTTCGCTTCTTGGCTTAAGATGAATACGTTTGCTATTAGATTGTAATCAATAGGGAATAAAATCACAAAACTTCAACAAGGTGTGGTTATTCATGACTGAAAGGTCATGGTTGCGCCGAAGGTTTAACTAATGTTTAAAGTGAAATATATTGTGGTGATATACTTTGACAATATTATTGATGTGTTGATTGATATATTGATCAGTTATCTCGTCTTACGGTGTCTTACCACTGGGTCCAAAGATTCATCGGCCTAAAACAAGTCCTAATGTATATAAATTAACATAAAAGGACGCGTTATCAGTTCTGGTAGCAGAGGATGGTTTGGCCCTTGGGGGCCCTAAGACGGAGTTTCATTGTTTAATTTGTTTTATTGCAAAAATGCAATTTGGAGAGATGATGGATTGCTAAGTTCGCCATGGCTTTCCCGGGATCTCGGAGCCTGCCTAAATGAGTTGGGAATGTTCTCGGCGCCATAGAGTGTGTGGTTAGGGATTTTGCGCTTACCTTAGCTTATGCATTTTGCAAGTGATTGAGAAAAATTTGTGTGTATTTAGGTCAAATTAAGTGTTGTTTAGCAGGAGTGGGCGTACTCCACAGTATGAGAGTAGGGAAGTCGGCATACTTCCTGTGAATGTGGCGCTTATTGCTCAAAATTATCCACGTGGTTGATTATTATGTACAGACCTATCGAGGTCTAAGACTCCGGAGTATGATGATAAATGTGGTTCATGTTGTAATCTGGGCGGTTTAATAGGTCAATTGGGCGTGGTTGACAAGTCAAGTTTGAGTTATGATGTATATGTGAAACCTTCGATG
This sequence comes from Pleurodeles waltl, assembly GCF_031143425.1. Lineage (NCBI taxonomy): Eukaryota > Metazoa > Chordata > Amphibia > Caudata > Salamandridae > Pleurodeles > Pleurodeles waltl. The sequence continues at coordinate 1,175,528,948 of NC_090439.1, forward strand.
GAGATTTGACAAATTCTAAAGTGCACTAGAAGGAGTCATTGACAAGTCGAGAGTAGAATTTGCGGGTCGAATTCTGCCTGCGTATGTGGGAACTGAGAAGGAGAGAGTAGCGGCCGAGGCTTCAAGTGAAATCTCTGTAAAGTTCTGAAGCGAATGTGTTACCCTTCCTGTAGTAAACCGACAGATTTGTATTGTCATTTTAAGATGCTCGCAATAATTTGCATTAGTTTGTGTGAATTGTAAGGGTCGGTGAGGAGCGGACAAGCCGCAAGACTTTGTCAGCTGCTGTGTGTATGAAAGTGTGACGTCAGTGGTGCCGCGCTGAGATAGGTCAGATGTCGAGAGTGGTTGCGCACGGATTGGCCGCTGTCCGTGAGAGGCAATAGGTTGAGGAAGGGCAGGTGAAGAGTGTCCTGGGAAATAAGCCATTTGTGAATGGATACAAGTACAAGGGACATAAAAATGAATTTTATTAAAGCATTCAAGAGCGCTCTAAAGGGAGATGTATATATTGTAGCAACCGATGGGGAACCTACACCACCTGAGGGTACTCCAGCTTATACAGTGATGGAAGAGAAAGGTGTCGCGCCTTGCTTATGGATGAAACAGTGGCGCAAATTGACCGAGAAAGAAGGGTGTTTAGCGTTTCCAGAACATGGGACATTCAATCCAAAAGTACTAGAAAATCTGAGGTGGATGTTAAGTACCCAGCAGCCACCTCCAAGACCGGCACAATATGAGGCTTTAGCGATCTGGGACCTAATGGCTCTTAAACATAGACAAGAAAGGTTTCAGAGAAGGCTGAAAAGGGCAGAAAAATCTTATGCAGAGGCTAGGTGGGACAATGAGAGCAAAATGTGGAGAAGGGGAATTGTAGATGGGTTGAAGTTATTCCCAGCAATAACCCAGGGAGAAGAGACACAGGGAAAGAAAGCCTCCTGCATAACCGACAAAGATACAGGCAAATCTAAGGAAAATAAAAGGTCCTGGGAAGAAGACGATGATTCAGACGATGAGGAGTTTATGGATAGATTGTTACACGATCGCCCGCCACCATATGCGGTGAGCGATAGCGCTCCAAGTACTAGCTTGGATCCTGGGAACCAGACACAGGAGAAGGGAGTTACTGATATGGTACAAACTAGCGATACAGTTTTGACACAGAATGGTGTCAGTGTACCCACTGCACCCGACACACCGATACAGTTGCAGCCTCCTCCGCAGATAAAAAGAATCTACCCTGATGTTCCTGTGCTTGAGACTACTACAAACTTGATAGTGCCACCAGACCCGATATACACGAAGTCAAAGTTAATACAGATTGAATCGACTCCAAAACTAATGTCTCAACCCCCACAGTTGATACCAGGGTACAATCCTGTAGCAGGACCTCCATTAGAACCTGTTCTGGGAACGTTGGAACAGACCTATGGTGTTGCTGCTCAAAGAAGTCTAGGACCAGGTCAGACACCTGCCGCTATATTGTTACCTATTACTGTCGGGCCCCCGGTGCCGTTGTATGCGCGGGATAAAACAGGGATGTGTGATCAGGGAGTTATGACACAGGAAGCGATAAGAGGAGGGCCTATGAGAACGCCACAGATAATGGCCCTGGGAGAACAAGTAAATGAACAACCGAGACCCTTGATGGACCTTAGTCCAGTAGGGGCACCTCTTGAAGCAATGCGTCAAGCAGGGTTGGGAGTTTTAACTCCCCAAACCATGAGTACAAATACCTCACACACCCCAATGATACATGCAGGGAATATTTCACTGCAAGGTTTCACCGTACAGCAGTTAAATGAGTGGTTAGAGAAAACTTATACCTCACCAAAGACTACAGTGGCCACCACAGTTGAACCTGAGAAAGAGAAACAAGATGAATACTTGAACTTCGTACGACTAGGGGCAGAAGCTGCCGAGTTAGTAGAAGGGACAATGGGAGTAAATATATTGGAGTCATACACAGAAGCAGAATTAAGATACCTGTGTCCCAAAATTACTAAGGAGGTAAGCAAGGTACATCAGAGATTAGCGAATTTGGCAGACAGATATAATATCGATATCGGAAATACTAAACATTTGAAAAGAAGTTACAGATCAGATTTTGATTCCAAGGATTTTGAGCACATGAGATCTGCAGGCATGAAGGCACATTTGAAAGAACTGTTGCAAAGTGCACAGATTTGGGGTGCTCTGGAGAAGTGGGAAGGCCGATGGGCTAAGAAAAGAGATAAGGGAAAGAGTCCAGTGTCCAGCGAAGTCAGGACCTCACCTAATCTGGATTCAGTAAAAATCTTGCCTATGAGGGAGACAGCTGGTTGTGTTTTAGTACATGTGCCATGGTCTAGAGGAGACATTTTATCTTTTACGAATGATTATCCTAGGCTTAGAGAGAAGCCGATCGAGTGGTATCAGCAAACAGATAGGTTCGTGAAACTTGCAAAGTGTCTCTGGGAAGACTTAAATACTTTGTTTGAGATCATTGTTCCGCTGGATTTGTGGCTCAAGTGCAAGAGAGGGGTAGATTGGCCGACAAAGGAGCCTGCAAGAGATAAGGTGACTGGAGCACCTTCAGAAGAGGTGATTAAATATTATCATAAAGTGATTGAGTTTTTGAAACAAAAGGTGTCGCCGAAGGTGACTGATTGGCAGAAAATCGACCGGACCTCGCAGGAGGTTAAGGAGTCAATACATGCTTATTATGAGAGACTATTGAAAGCGTTCAAACATTACAGTGGTACTGAGACTATCGAACCGAAGGACATGAATCACCTTGTGTTTAGATTCGTTGAAGGGCTGAGACCAGAGGTTAGCCAGATGATTAAGAATCATTTGATTTGTTGGCAAGCTAAACCAATAGACGAGGTGTTACAGCATACGAAATACTGTAGTGATGAGATTGAATTGAAGCAGAAAAAGTTGAAGGAGAAAGTGATGGTGATGCAGATAAGGGCTGCACAAGCTGGAATGCAGGGAAATGGAGTTCAGCAAATGATACAACAACAACCGCAAATGAATGGTGTGTTTCAGGCACAACCAAGAGGCAGAGGTTGAGGGTTTGTGAACTGCGGTTTGGACATGAATAATGTTATACAAAATGACGGTCAAGGAGTGAAAAAGATGTCACCATGTCACGTGTGCGGGGGCATGGGGCATTGGAAACGGGATTGTCTGAATATGGTGCAGGATGGTGCAGTTCAGCAGAGCATTAATATCGGTTCATTACAAAATTCATGAGGTCCAAAAGTGAGACATCAGAACCAGAATTTTCACAATAATTCGGTACAAATGCAAGGGGTACAGCCCGTGCAGCAGATGCAAATGCCGCGTTTTCAGTCAGTACAAATGCAACCAGTACAGCAGCAGATTCCTATGGTGCCTAGACAGCAAATGCAATTACCGATGGCTCCGATGGGACAGCAACAGGTGATGCTTCCTCAGCAGGTCACAGGCCAGGTAACCAATCTAAATAACACTGTACAACAATTCCCATTACGAGGTGAAAGTGGCATGAATGAGGATTGGTCAGATGACAGTTCAGATAGTGATGAGTGCAGGCTTGCAGCATCCTTAGAGGTGGATCAAAGAAGCCCGTATGTAGAGGGTAAAGTAATGGGCTATATGATTTCATTTTTGGTTGACACAGGAGCGACACGTTCTACAGTTCGAAGTGCAGAAGTCCCGAGATTACCTCTCTCAGGGCGTATGAGTAGTTGGGGTGGAAAACCAGTACCTGACTAATCCCAGTAATGATCCGGTACAGGTCGAAATTGGCAATTTTCAAGGCTTGCATAGATTCGTTGTATGCGATTCAAGTCCAGTATCCTTACTAGGAAGTGACTTACTGTGTAAGACAAAATGTTCGATTACCTGTTCCAATGATGGAATAGAATACAAACAAACAGTGACAATGGGGGAGATGAGAGTCAATTTGCAGGGGAAGAAGCAGAAAAAAATGAAGACTACCCTTTAATTACTCTATTCCCAATGCATACTTTGATCGACCTACCTGTTGATCTACAAGAGACCGTGACAGAGAAAGTGTGGGATTTGACTGGAAAAGAAGTAGGGTTGATAAAAGAAGTAGAACCAGTCAAGGTACAGATAAAGCCAAATGCAGTGTTCCCACAAGTACCACAATACCACACGACCCAGGATGTCATCATCGAGGTGTCACAAATAATTGCAGATTTTCTCAGACAGGGAGTCTTGAAAGAAGTTTTAAGCAGTCCGTGCAATTCTCCCATAATGGGTCTAAAGAAGCCCTGTGGAAAAGTTTGAATTGGGCAGGATTTGAGAAAAATAAATGAAATTGTGATAAAATGCTGCCCTGTAGTGCCTAACCCAGCAGTGATAATGTTCCAAGTTCCTTGTGATGCTGAATGGTTTACTGTGGTGCAACATGCAGCATGCTACTACTATCTGGCAGACCTTCTCGGGTGAGTAGTACAGGGATCCACCTGTCAGATGGAGGCATCTGAAGCTGGCCTTCAGGAGGCCGAAGGTCATCTCAATGATCCTTTTGGTTCACCCATGGTCCACATTATACCGATTCTCAGCCCCTGTCCTGGCATTCTTAACAGGGGTCAGGAGCCACAATAGGTTTGTGTAGCCAGAGTCATCTGCAAGTATTGACAGACAAACATTAGCCTTACACAATGGTATGGGGATAACACCAGAAGGCATTCACTGACATACGTTGAGGCTCAGGCTCACCTATTAGCCACACCCTGTGCCTCTGTAGTTGTGCCATCCCATTTAGATGCTGCTATTCCTCATGACGAACGCATCATGCACCGACCCAGGATACTTGGCAGTGACGTGGGCGATGTACTGGTCAGCCAGGCACACCATTTGGACATTGAGTGAGTGGAAACTCTTCAGATTCCTGAACACCTGTTCATTGTGGCGGGGGGACAAATGCAATATGTGTTCCGTCGATAGCCCCAATAATGGGTATATGTCCCATTGCATAGAATCCTGCCTTCACACAGGCCAGTCTTCCACCTGGTGGAAAGCAATGTAGCTGCACACCACGACAAGTCAACAACAGTCAAAGACCTCACTGATGCTCTCAGCATTTATTACAAAGATGCCTGTAGCGCTGTAGTGCCATTAGAAAGACTTGCAGCGCTGTGTTTTATTTGTAAGGTAAGGCAAACATTCATTTAATACATTTTTTAATGGAAACAAATTTGTGAAGTAGAACAGAGAATCGTGTTATCTCACACAGCCGGCACTTCCTCTAAGTCACAGAGCAGGCTTTTATCTCACAGGAGCACATGGTTGCCTGTAACTGAGCCAGGGTGACCAGTTTAGAAAACCAAAAACCAGGGCATTCGACAAACAGAATAACACCTGAAAACCCACCCCTCTGTGTTCAGGCGATTCTCTCTAGAAACTTGGACATGTTGTGGAACTCGGAGGGAAAGATACAGGAGAAAAAAAGATGGAGGATAGAATGAAGAGAGAATTGGTGGCTGGAGAAATGCTTGGATTGGCGAGATAAAGGGAGGAGGGATGCAAAGATGCTAATCATTGCTAAAGTGCTTGTGCTCTCTCCCCTTAACATGGTAATGAGAGAGTGTAGTTTAAACGTTACCTATTTAGATGTGAAATGTTCATATTTGTAACGCTATATTAACAACATTATTCATAGAATCATATTTAAAACAGAAGAAATATTGTATGCATAAACTAACGTCGACATAAGAAATAATTGCTTGTATTACGAATTAAATATGTTAACACATACGAAGATTCCATTTATAAAAATTCATAAGTCTTAAGTTAGCGTGAGTCGAAAACTAGCTGTGTAACTCTCATATTAAAGCATATTTTTATGTTTCTCCAGTGTGCTGACTCGCAAAAGGCCATGACCCAGCATTTGTTCTTTTCCTCCACTTATTGTATCATTGACTGGTATATTCTCATCCGCATGTTAGTTGCCTTTAGTATAAAATCGTATGCTTTGCAACAAGAGTACGGATACTTTCAAGGACACTGAATCGCGGTAAAGAGAACTCCTGACCTGAAGAAAGTGCCAGAAAATGAAGTAACCCCGGATGTGCCACCTACGAAAAACGTCAATTATGAAGACCAATCAAAGTGTGAAAAGTTATCGTAAAATGACAAGTGCATTACTTAATGTATAATTTGATAGGTTACAGATAGTGGGGCGAAGTGATCATCCAATAGAATTTTGGGGGAATGTATTATGAAAAAGGGATAAAAACCCATGACACAGAAGACTCGAGAGAACTAGGTAGGGAATGATATCGATTGCATCCAGAAACTCTGTCACTTTATTTTGAGACTTAGACAAAACCATCCTCACCCATAGACCATCCCATTACACTTTCCTCCTTATGAGGGAAGTGCCCCCTGCTCTTACATTAGACTGACGACGATCTAACTGATGTCCTGAAGACGAAGACTGATCCTGTATGCTGACCTATCCTGAGGAGGGTAATTATAAAGTTGCTATTGAAATTCACTTATTTGCCTTTCCTTTCTAGGTACCAACTGCTGTGTATTTTTTGATTAGGGACCATAGTTAGATGTTTTCTAAATTGGTGTTCTAAATTGTTTAGCATGAAGCCCAACATGCCGATGCTAATTAGTGGATAGACGAGGCATCCCTCTTGACTGACATAACTGACGTGACTGACTTGATGCTATACTGAACTAAACACATGTGAGGTTTTATGCGTTAGAATTATTAATCTTCATATTATTATCTTATGTATGTGATCTTTGCATTATTACTATATTGTGACCATGCTCCTTCGCTTCTTGGCTTAAGATGAATACGTTTGCTATTAGATTGTAATCAATAGGGAATAAAATCACAAAACTTCAACAAGGTGTGGTTATTCATGACTGAAAGGTCATGGTTGCGCCGAAGGTTTAACTAATGTTTAAAGTGAAATATATTGTGGTGATATACTTTGACAATATTATTGATGTGTTGATTGATATATTGATCAGTTATCTCGTCTTACGGTGTCTTACCACTGGGTCCAAAGATTCATCGGCCTAAAACGAGTCCTAATGTATATAAATTAACATAAAAGGACGCGTTATCAGTTCTGGTAGCAGAGGATGGTTTGGCCCTTGGGGGCCCTAAGACGGAGTTTCATTGTTTAATTTGTTTTATTGCAAAAAAGCAATTTGGAGAGATGATGGATTGCTAAGTTCGCCATGGCTTTCCCGGGATCTCGGAGCCTGCCTAAATGAGTTGGGAATGTTCTCGGCGCCATAGAGTGTGTGGTTAGGGATTTTGCGCTTACCTTAGCTTATGCATTTTGCAAGTGATTGAGAAAAATTTGTGTGTATTTAGGTCAAATTAAGTGTTGTTTAGCAGGAGTGGGCGTACTCCACAGTATGAGAGTAGGGAAGTCGGCGTACTTCATGTGAATGTGGCGCTTATTGCTCAAAATTATCCACGTGGTTGATTATTATGTACGGACCTATCGAGGTCTAAGACTCCGGAGTATGATGATAAATGTGGTTCATGTTGTAATCTGGGCGGTTTAATAGGTCAATCGGGCGTGGTTGACAAGTCAAGTTTGAGTTATGATGCATATGTGAAACCTTCGATGGAGATTTGACAAATTCTAAAGTGCACTAGAAGGAGTCATTGACAAGTCGAGAGTAGAATTTGCGGGTCGAATTCTGCCTGCGTATGTGGGAACTGAGAAGGAGAGAGTAGCGGCCGAGGCTTCAAGTGAAATCTCTGTAAAGTTCTGAAGCGAATGTGTTACCCTTCCTGTAGTAAACCGACAGATTTGTATTGTCATTTTAAGATGCTCGCAATAATTTGCATTAGTTTGTGTGAATTGTAAGGGTCGGTGAGGAGCGGACAAGCCGCAAATCTTTGTCAGCTGCTGTGTGTGTGAGAGTGTGACGTCAGTGGTGCCGTGCTGAGATAGGTCAGATGTCGAGAGTGGTTGCGCACGGATTGGCCGCTGTCCGTGAGAGGCAATAGGTTGAGGAAGGGCAGGTGAAGAGTGTCCTGGGAAATAAGCCATTTGTGAATGGATACAAGTACAAGGGACATAAAAATTAATTTTATTAAAGCATTCAAGAGCGCTCTAAAGGGAGATGTATATATTGTAGCAACCGATGGGGAACCTACACCACCTGAGGGTACTCCAGCTTATACAGTGATGGAAGAGAAAGGTGTCGCGCCTTGCTTATGGATGAAACAGTGGCGCAAATTGACCGAGAAAGAAGGGTGTTTAGCGTTTCCAGAACATGGGACGTTGTAGGAGGCTGGACTGGCTTGTAGTGAGTACCAAGGGGTACTTGCACCTTGCACCAGGCCCAGTTATCCCTTATTAGTGTATAGGGTGTCTAGCAGCTTAGGCTGATAGATAATGGTAGCTTAGCAGAGCAGCTCAGGCTGAACTAGGAGACGTGTGAAGCTACTACAGTACTACTTAGTGTCATATGCACAATATCATAAGAGAACACAATACACAGTTATACTAAAAATAAAGGTACTTTATTTTTATGACAATATGCCAAAGTATCTTAGAGTGTACCCTCAGTGAGAGGATAGGACATATACACAAGATATATATACACAATAGCAAAAATATGCAGTATAGTCTTAGAAAACAGTGCAAACAATGTATAGTTACAATAGGATGCAATGGGGAAACATAGGGATAGGGCCAACACAAACCATATACTCCAAAAGTGGAATGCGAACCACGAATGGACCCCCAACCTATGTGACCTTGTAGAGGGTCGCTGGGACTATTAGAAAATAGTGAGAGTTAGAAAAATAACCCTCCCCAAGACCCTGAAAAGTGAGTGCAAAGTGCACTAAAGTTCCCCTAAGGACAAAAGAGTAGTGTTAGAGGAATAATGCAGGAAAGACACAAACCAGCAATGCAACAACTGTGGATTTCCAATCTAGGGTACCTGTGGAACAAGGGGACCAAGTCCAAAAGTCACAAGCAAGTCGGAGATGGGCAGATGCCCAGGAAATGCCAGCTGTGGGTGCAAAGAAGCTTCGACTGGACAGAAGAAGCTGAGGTTTCTGCAGGAACGAAAAGGGCTAGAGACTTCCCCTTTAGTGGAAGGATCCCTCTTGCCTTGGTGAGTCGTGCAGAAGTGTTTTCCCGCCGGAAGAACGCCAACAAGCCTTGCTACACGCAAATCGTGCGTTTGGCGTTTTTGGACGCTGCTGGGGCCCACGAGGGACCAGGAGGTCGCAAATTGGACCTGCAGAGAGAGGGGACGTCGAGCAAGACAAAGAGCCCTCACTGAAGCAGGTAGCACCCGGAGAAGTGCCAGAAACAGGCACTACGAGGATGCGTGAAACGGTGCTTGCCGAAGTTGCACAAAGGAGTCCCACGTCGCCGGAGACCAACTTAGAAAGTCGTGCAATGCAGGTTAGAGTGCCGTGGACCCAGGCTTGGCTGTGCACAAAGGATTTCCGCCGGAAGTGCACAGGGGCCTGAGTAGCTGCAAAGTCGCGGTTCCCAGCAATGCAGCCCAGCGAGGTGAGGCAAGGACTTACCTCCAGCAAACTTGGGCTGAAGAGTCACTGGACTGTGGGGGTCACTTGGACAGCGTCGCTGGGTTCGAGGGACCTCGCTCGTCGTGCTGAGAGGAGACCCAAGGGACCGGTATTGCAGCTTTTTGGTGCCTGCGGTTGCAGGGGGAAGATTCCGTCGACCCACGGGAGATTTCTTCGGAGCTTCTGGTGCAGAGAGGAGGCAGGCTACCCCCACAGCATGCACAAGCAGGAAAACAGTCGAGAAGGCGGCAGGATCAGCGTTACAGAGTTGCAGTAGTCGTCTTTGCTACTATGTTGCAGGTTTGCAGGCTTCCAGCGCGGTCAGCGGTCGATTCCTTATCAGAAGGTGAAGAGAGAGATGCAGAGGAACTCGGCTGAGCTCATGCATTCGTTATCTAAAGTTTCCCCAGAGACAGAGACCCTAAATAGCCAGAAAAGAGGGTTTGGCTACCTAGGAGAGAGGAAAGGCTACTAACACCTGAAGGAGCCTATCACAAGGAGTCTCTGACGTCACCTGGTGGCACTGGCCACTCAGAGCAGCCCAGTGTGCCAGCAGCACCTCTGTTTCCAAGATGGCAGAGGTCTGGAGCACACTGGAGGAGCTCTGGACACCTCCCAGGGGAGGTGCAGGTCAGGGGAGTGGTCACTCCCCTTTCCTTTGTCCAGTTTCGCGCCAGAGCAGGGGCTAAGGGGTCCCTGAACCGGTGTAGACTGGCTTATGCAGAATTGGGCACATCTGTGCCCAACAAAGCATTTCCAGAGGCTGGGGGAGGCTACTCCTCCCCTGCCTTCACACCATTTTCCAAAGGGAGAGGGTGTCACACCCTCTCTCAGAGGAAATTCTTTGTTCTGCCATCCTGGGCCAGGCCTGGCTGGACCCCAGGAGGGCAGCTGCCTGTCTGAGGGGTTGGCAGCAGCAGCAGCTGCAGTGAAACCCCAGGAAGGGCAGTCTGGCAATACCAGGGTCTGTGCTACAGACCACTGGGATCATGGAATTGTACCAACAATGCCAGGATGGCATAGAGGGGGCAATTCCATGAACATAGACATGTTACATGGCCATATTCGGAGTTACCATGGTGAAGCTACATATAGGTAGTGACCTATATGTAGTGCACACGTGTAATAGTGTCCCCGCACTCACAAAGTTCAGTGAATTGGATCTGAACAATGTGGGGGCACCTTGGCTAGTGCCAGGGTGCCCTCACACTAAGTAACTTTGCACCTAACCTTTACCAGGTAAAGGTTAGACATATAGGTGACTTATAAGTTACTTAAGTGCAGTGTAAAATGGCTGTGAAATAACGTGGACGTTATTTCACTCAGGCTGCAGTGGCAGGCCTGTGTAAGAATTGTCAGAGCTCCCTATGGGTGGCAAAAGAAATGCTGCAGCCCATAGGGATCTCCTGGAACCCCAATACCCTGGGTACCTCAGTACCATATACTAGGGAATTATAAGGGTGTTCCAGTAAGCCAATGTAAATTGGTAAAAATGGTCACTAGCCTGTCAGTGACAATTTGGAAAGAAATGAGAGAGCATAACCACTGAGGTTCTGATTAGCAGAGCCTCAGTGAGACAGTTAGTCACTACACAGGTAACACATTCAGGCACACTTATGAGCACTGGGGCCCTGGGTTACCAGGGTCCCAGTGACACATACAACTAAAACAACATATATACAGTGAAAAATGGGGGTAACATGCCAGGCAAGATGGTACTTTCCTACACAACCCCCCCCAAACGAAGGACAATAAGACTAGCCATTACCTGATGAGTCTTCATTGTCTAAGTGGAAATATCTGGAGAGTCCATCTGCATTGGAGTGGCTACTCCCAGGTCTATGTTCCACTGTATAGTCCATTCCCTGTAGGGATATGGACCACCTCAACAATTTAGGATTTTCACCTTTCATTTGTTTTAGCCAAAGTAGAGGTTTGTGGTCTGTCTGAACAATGAAGTGAGTGCCAAACAGGTATGGCCTCAACTTCTTCAGAGCCCAGACCACAGCAAAGGCCTCCCTCTCAATGGCAGACCAACGCTTTTCTCTAGGGGTCAACCTCCTACTAATAAAAGCAACAGGTTGATCCTGGCCCTCAGAATTAAGTTGTGATAGGACTGCCCCTACTCCTAATTCAGATGCATCAGTTTGGACATAGAATTTTTTAGAGTAACAAGGGCTTTTCAGGACAGGTGCAGAGCACATGGCCTGCTTCAGCTCCTCAAAAGCTTTCTGACAGCTTGCTGTCCACAATACCTTTTTAGGCATTTTCTTGGATGTGAGGTCATTAAGAGGGGCTGCAATGGAGCCATAGTTCTTAATGAACCTCCTGTAATACCCAGTGAGGCCTAGGAAGGCTCTCACCTGAGTCTGTGTGGTAGGGGGAACCCAATCAATAATAGTTTGGATTTTCCCCTGAAGTGGTGCAATCTGTTCCCCACCAACAAGGTGTCCCAGATAAACCACCTTACCCTGCCCTATCTGGCACTTTGAAGCCTTGATAGTGAGGCCTGCCTTTTGCAGAGCCTCCAAAACTTTCCATAGGTGGACCAGGTGATCATCCCAGCTGGAGCTAAAGACAGCTATATCGTCCAAATATGCTGCACTGAAAGCTTCCAGCCCTTGCAGGACTGTGTTCACCAACCTCTGAAAAGTGGCAGGTGCATTTTTCAAACCAAAAGGCATTACAGTAAACTGGTAATGTCCTCCAATGGTAGAAAATGCAGTCTTAGGTTTAGCATCTTCTGACAATTTGATCTGCCAATACCCTGCAGTCAAATCAAAAGTGCTTAGATACTTGGCAGATGCCAGTGTATCTATAAGCTCATCTGCCCTGGGTATAGGGTGAGCATCAGTTTTGGTTACCAAGTTGAGACCTCTATAGTCTACACAAAACCTCATTTCCTTTTTTCCATATTTAGAATTGGGTTTTGGTACCAGTACCACAGGAGAAGCCCATGGACTGTCAGAGTGCTCAACCACTCCTAGTTCCAACATCTTCTGAACTTCTTGCTTTATGCAGTCCCTGACATGGTCAGGCTGCCTATAGATCTTACTTTTGACAGGTAAACTGTCTCCAGTATCTATAGTGTGCTCACACCAAGAAGTGGTGCCTGGCACAGTAGAGAAGAGTTCTGAAAATTGTCCTAGGAGATTTATGCAATTGTCTTTCTGCTCAGCAGTAAGACAATCAGCCAAAACTACACCTTCCACAAGAGCATCTTGATCTGTGGAAGAGAAGAGATCAGGTAGAGGATCACTGTCTTCTTCCTGTCCCTCATCTGTTGCCATGAGCAGGGTGAGATCAGCCCTGTCATAGTAGGGTTTCAGGCGGTTGACATGGAGCACCCTAAGGGGACTCCTGGCAGTGCCTAAGTCAACCAAGTAGGTGACTTCACCCTTCTTTTCAACAATTGTGTGGGGCCCACTCCATTTATCTTGGAGTGCTCTTGGGGCCACAGGCTCCAAGACCCACACTTTCTGCCCTGGTTGGTACTGAACCAAAACAGCCTTCTGATCATGCCATTGCTTCTGGAGCTCTTGGCTGGCCTGAAGGTTTTTACTGGCCTTTTTCATGTACTCAGCCATCCTTGATCTGAGGCCAAGTACATAATCCACAATATCCTGCTTAGAAGCTTTTAAAGGTTGTTCCCAACCCTCCTTTACAAGTGTGAGTGGACCCCTAACAGGGTGTCCAAAAAGAAGTTCAAAGGGGCTGAAGCCCACTCCTTTCTGGGGTACCTCCCTGTAGGCAAAAAGGAGGCATGGTAGAAGGATATCCCATCTCCTGCGGAGTTTTTCAGGGAGTCCCATAATCATGCCTTTGAGAGTTTTATTAAATCTCTCCACCAGTCCATTTGTTTGTGGATGATAGGGTGTTGTGAACTTGTAAGTTACACCACACTCCTTCCACATGGCCTTTAAGTATGCAGACATGAAATTGCTTCCTCTGTCTGATACTACTTCCTTTGGGAAGCCCACCCTGGAAAATATTCCCAGGAGGGCCTTTGCCACTGCAGGAGCTGTAGTGGTCCTTAAAGGAATAGCTTCAGGATATCTTGTGGCATGGTCCACTACCACTAAGATAAACCTATTGCCTGAAGCAGTAGGAGGGTCAAGGGGGCCAACTATGTCAACCCCTACCCTTTCAAAGGGAACCCCAACCACAGGCAGTGGGATAAGGGGTGCCTTTGGAGTGCCACCTGTCTTGCCACTGGCTTGACAGGTTTCACAGGACTTACAAAATTCCTTTGTGTCCTCAGACATCCTAGGCCAATGAAACAATGGTACCAATCTGTCCCAAGTTTTCATTTGACCCAGGTGCCCAGCTAAGGGAATGTCATGTGCCAGTGTTAGGAGGAACTTTCTGTACTCCTGAGGAATCACTAATCTCCTGGCAGCTCCAGGTTTAGGATCCCTATGCTCAGTGTACAAGAGGTTGTCCTCCCAGTAAACTCTGTGAGAGTCACTGACATCCCCATTAGCCTGTTTGACAGCTTGCTGTCTGAGACCCTCTAATGTTGACAGGTTTGCTGTGCCACACTCAGCTCCTCTCTGGCAGGCCCCCCTTCACCCAAAAGCTCAGCAGTGTCTGCTTCCAGCTCCTCTGGTGTAGGCTCTGCACAGGGAGGGAATTCTTCTTCCTCAGAAGTAGAATCCACTGTAGAGGGAGGGATAGTAGGAAGTGGTTTGCTTCTACTAGCCCTAGCTTTAGGGAGCACTTGGTCCATTGTTCCAGGATCCAAGCTTCCCTGTCCTTTTTGCTTTTTGGCCTGAGCCCTTGTCAAAGCAAAAATATGCCCTGGGATGCCCTGCATTGCTGCATGGGCCTCCAACTCCACATCTGACCAAGCTGATGTCTCCAAATCATTCCCTAATAGACAGTCTACAGGTAAATCTGAAGCTACCACAACTTTCTTTGGACCAGTTACCCCCCCCCCCTGTTGAGATTTACAACAGCCATGGGGTGGCTTTGTGTTATGTTGTGAGCATCGGTTACTTGTTACTGGTGTCCAAGTATATGTTGTTCAGGGTGCACCAGTTTCTCAATCACCATTGTGACACTGGCACCTGTGTCCCCGTAGGCCTGGACCTCAACACCATTTATTAGGGTTAGTTGCTTGTACTTCTCCAAGTTATGGGGGCAAGCAACCAAAGTGGCTAAATCAATAGCCCCTTCAGAGACTAAAGTAGCCTCTGTGGTCTCCCTAATCAGACCAACCCCAACTAAATTACCAAAAGTGAGCCCAGCTACTCCCTTGGATTGGCTATTAGTAGGTTTGCTCCCACCACCACTGCTATTAGTAGGGACACTAGGTGTAGCAGTAGGGGTTGTAGTGGTAGGAGCTGTGGTGCCTTTCTTTGGACAACTGGGATCTGTTGTCCAATGGCCTTTTATTTTACATAAATAGCACCATGGTTTCTTTTCCTTGTTCTGATTAAAGGAGGATTTGGACCCACCACCCCCACCAGAGTGTTTTTGTGGGCCTGATGAAGACTCATTTTTAGATTTGTCCCCACCCTTGTCAGAAGACTTACGATCCTTCTTTTTGTTGCCATCTTTGTCACCCCCTGTATGAACTTTTCTGTTCACTCTTGTTCTGACCCATTTGTCTGCCTTCTTTCCCAATTCTTGGGGAGAGGTCAGATCAGAGTACACCAAGTACTGGTGCAACAAATCAGACACACAAATATTAAGAATATGCTCTCTCAGGATTAAGTTATACAGGCTGTCATAATCAGTAACTTTACTGCCATGTAACCACCCCTCCAAGGCCTTCACTGCCTGGTCAATGAAATCAACCCAGTCTTGTGAAGACTCCTTTTTGGTCTCTCTGAACTTTATCCTGTACTGTTCAGTGGTTAAGCCATAACCATCCAGGAGTGCATTCTTAAGAACTTGGAAATTATTGGCATCATTTTCTTTTACAGTAAGGAGCCTATCCCTACCTTTTCCACTAAATGATAGCCATAGGATAGCAGCCCACTGCTTTTGAGGGACATCCTGTACAGCACAGGCCCTCTCAAGTGCAGCAAACCACTTGTTAATGTCATCCCCCTCCTTATAAGGGGGAACTATCTTGTGCAGATTCCTGGAATCATGCTCTTTTGCAGGATGACTATGGGGAATACTGCTGCTGCCACCATGGGTATCTAAACCCAACTTCTGTCTTTCCTTCTCTAATTCTAAAGACTGTCTATCCAAATCCAGCTGTTGCTTCTTGAGCTTCAGTCTGGTTTGTTCCACTCTCAATCTATTGAGCTCCCTTTCTAACAATCTGTCATCAGGGTGGGTGGGAGGGACATTTCTAGATACAGAGGTATGATGGGAATGAACAGAAGGAGACCTGTCCCTTACAGAGGGCACCCTAACAGCTTGGCTACCAGTATAATGTGAGAGCACACCATCAGTATGGTGTGATTCAACCTCTGTACCAACTATGCTAGACTGTCTAGTAATGGGCAGGCTGAGAAGTTTCTTTCCTGAACCTTTTCCTGGGGGAGTCCCTGGATCAGATTGAGAACCATTAGCTACTTTTTCACCAGATTTGGCACTCTTGGCCTTATCCTGTACTCTAAGCATATTAATTAACAGTTCTAAGGAAGGATTCTTCCCTACACTCAAACCTCTCTCTATGCAGAGACTCCTTGCTCCTTTCCAGCTAAGGTGATCATATGCAAGTTTGGACAGTTCAACATTTTTGCCTGTGCCAGACATTTTTTTAGAGAGAGTTAAAGTGATAGAAAAAAAAAGAAAAAAGTTTTCAGAACTTTTTGGAAAGACAGAAAAAAAACTTTTTAAACTTTTAAGAACTTTTTGAAAGTTTAGGAGTACTTTTCAGCACTTAGAAAAGAGTGAAAAGAGGAAATGCAAAACTTTTTGGCTATGTGTATATACACTGACCTTGTTTTGTATATTTTTCTCTTATGAAAAGTACAATGACAAGAGTGGTAAGTAGTCTCAAGCACTTATCCCACCACTGCACAACCAATGTAGGAGGCTGGACTGGCTTGTAGTGAGTACCAAGGGGTACTTGCACCTTGCACCAGGCCCAGTTATCCCTTATTAGTGTATAGGGTGTCTAGCAGCTTAGGCTGATAAATAATGGTAGCTTAGCAGAGCAGCTCAGGCTGAACTAGGAGACGTGTGAAGCTACTACAGTACCACTTAGTGTCATATGCACAATATCATAAGAAAACACAATACACAGTTATACTAAAAATAAAGGTACTTTATTTTTATGACAATATGCCAAAGTATCTTAGAGTGTACCCTCAGTGAGAGGATAGGACATATACACAAGATATATATACACAATAGCAAAAATATGCAGTATAGTCTTAGAAAACAGTGCAAACAATGTATAGTTACAATAGGATGCAATGGGGAAACATAGGGATAGGGGCAACACAAACCATATACTCCAAAAGTGGAATGCGAACCACGAATGGACCCCCAACCTATGTGACCTTGTAGAGGGTCGCTGGGACTATTAGAAAATAGTGAGAGTTAGAAAAATAACCCTCCCCAAGACCCTGAAAAGTGAGTGCAAAGTGCACTAAAGTTCCCTAAGGACAAAAGAGTAGTGTTAGAGGAATAATGCAGGAAAGACACAAACCAGCAATGCAACAACTGTGGATTTCCAATCTAGGGTACCTGTGGAACAAGGGGACCAAGTCCAAAAGTCACAAGCAAGTCGGAGATGGGCAGATGCCCAGGAAATGCCAGCTGCGGGTGCAAAGAAGCTTCGACTGGACAGAAGAAGCTGAGGTTTCTGCAGGAACGAAAAGGGCTAGAGACTTCCCCTTTGGTGGACCGATCCCTCTCGCCTTGGAGAGTCGTGCAGAAGTGTTTTCCCGCCGGAACGACGCCAACAAGCCTTGATACACGCAAATCGTGCGTTTGGCGTTTTTGGACGCTGCTGGGGCCCAGGAGAGACGAGGAGGTCGCAAATTGGACCTGCCGAGAGAAGAGACGTCGAGCAAGACAAAGAGCCCTCACTAAAGCAGGTAGCACCCGGAGAAGTGCCAAAAACAGGCACTACGAGGATGCGTGAAACGGTGCTTGCCGAAGTTGCACAAAGGAGTCCCACGTCGCCGGAGACCAACTTAGAAAGTCGTGCAATGCAGGTTAGAGTGCCGTGGACCCAGGCTTGGCTGTGCACAAAGGATTTCCGCTGGAAGTGCACAGGGGCCGGAGTAGCTGCAAAAGTCGCGGTTCCCAGCAATGCAGCCCAGCGAGGTGAGGCAAGGACTTACCTCCACCAAACTTGGGCTGAAGAGTCACTGGACTGTGGGGGTCACTTGGACAGCGTCGCTGGATTCAAGGGACCTCGCTCGTCGTGCTGAGAGGAGACCCAAGGGACCGGTAATGCAGCTTTTTGGTGCCTGCGGTTGCAGGGGGAAGATTCCGTCGACCCACGGGAGATTTCTTCGGAGCTTCTGGTGCAGAGAGGAGGCAGGCTACCCCCACAGCATGCACAAGCAGGAAAACAGTCGAGAAGGCGGCAGGATCAGCGTTACAGAGTTGCAGTAGTCGTCTTTGCTACTATGTTGCAGGTTTGCAGGCTTCCAGCGCGGTCAGCGGTCGATTCCTTATCAGAAGGTGAAGAGAGAGATGCAGAGGAACTCGGCTGAGCTCATGCATTCGTTATCTAAAGTTTCCCCAGAGACAGAGACCCTAAATAGCCAGAAAAGAGGGTTTGGCTACCGAGGAGAGAGGAAAGGCTACTAACACCTGAAGGAGCCTATCAGCAGGAGTCTCTGACGTCACCTGGTGGCACTGGCCACTCAGAGCAGTCCAGTGTGCCAGCAGCACCTCTGTTTCCAAGATGGCAGAGGTCTGGAGCACACTGGAGGAGCTCTGGACACCACCCAGGGGAGGTGCAGGTCAGGGGAGTGGTCACTCCCCTTTCCTTTGTCCAGTTTCGTGCCAGAGCAGGGGCTAAGGGGTCCCTGAACCGGTGTAGACTGGCTTATGCAGAATTGGGCACATCTGTGTCCAACAAAGCATTTCCAGAGGCTGGGGGAGGCTACTCCTCCCCTGCCTTCACACCATTTTCCAATGGGAGAGAGGGTGTCACACCCTCTCTCAGAGGAAGTTCTTTGTTCTGCCATCCTGGGCCAGGCCTGGCTGGACCCCAGGAGGGCAGCTGCCTGTCTGAGGGGTTGGCAGCAGCAGCAGCTGCAGTGAAACCCCAGGAAGGGCAGTCTGGCAGTACCAGGGTCTGTGCTACAGACCACTGGGATCATGGAATTGTACCAACAATGCCAGGATGGCATAGAGGGGGCAATTCCATGATCATAGACATGTTACATGGCCATATTCGGAGTTACCATGGTGAAGCTACATATAGGTAGTGACCTATATGTAGTGCACACGTGTAATGGTGTCCCCGCACTCACAAAGTTCAGTGAATTGGATCTGAACAATGTGGGGGCACCTTGGCTAGTGCCAGGGTGCCCTCACACTAAGTAACTTTGCACCTAACCTTTACCAGGTAAAGGTTAGACATATAGGTGACTTATAAGTTACTTAAGTGCAGTGTAAAATGGCTGTGAAATAACGTGGACGTTATTTCACTCAGGCTGCAGTGGCAGGCCTGTGTAAGAATTGTCAGAGCTCCCTATGGGTGGCAAAAGAAATGCTGCAGCCCATAGGGATCTCCTGGAACCCCAATACCCTGTGTACCTCAGTACCATATACTAGTGAATTATAAGGGTGTTCCAGTAAGCCAATGTAAATTGGTAAAAATGGTCACTAGCCTGTCAGTGACAATTTGGAAAGAAATGAGAGAGCATAACCACTGAGGTTCTGATTAGCAGAGCCTCAGTGAGACAGTTAGTCACTACACAGGTAACACATTCAGGCACACTTATGAGCACTGGGGCCCTGGGTTACCAGGGTCCCAGTGACACATACAACTAAAACAACATATATACAGTGAAAAATGGGGGTAACATGCCAGGCAAGATGGTACTTTCCTACACAACCCCCCCCCCAAACGAAGGACAATAAGACTAGCCATTACCTGATGAGTCTTCATTGTCTAAGTGGAAATATCTGGAGAGTCCATCTGCATTGGAGTGGCTACTCCCAGGTCTATGTTCCACTGTATAGTCCATTCCCTGTAGGGATATGGACCACCTCAACAATTTAGGATTTTCACCTTTCATTTGTTTTAGCCAAAGTAGAGGTTTGTGGTCTGTCTGAACAATGAAGTGAGTGCCAAACAGGTATGGCCTCAACTTCTTCAGAGCCTAGACCACAGCAAAGGCCTCCCTCTCAATGGCAGACCAACGCTTTTCTCTAGGGGTCAACCTCCTACTAATAAAAGCAACAGGTTGATCCTGGCCCTCAGAATTAAGTTGTGATAGGACTGCCCCTACTCCTAATTCAGATGCATCAGTTTGGACATAGAATTTTTTAGAGTAACAAGGGCTTTTCAGGACAGGTGCAGAGCACATGGCCTGCTTCAGCTCCTCAAAAGCTTTCTGACAGCTTGCTGTCCACAATACCTTTTTAGGCATTTTCTTGGATGTGAGGTCATTAAGAGGGGCTGCAATGGAGCCATAGTTCTTAATGAACCTCCTGTAATACCCAGTGAGGCCTAGGAAGGCTCTCACCTGAGTCTGTGTGGTAGGGGGAACCCAATCAATAATAGTTTGGATTTTCCCCTGAAGTGGTGCAATCTGTTCCCCACCAACAAGGTGTCCCAGATAAACCACCTTACCCTGCCCTATCTGGCACTTTGAAGCCTTGATAGTGAGGCCTGCCTTTTGCAGAGCCTCCAAAACTTTCCATAGGTGGACCAGGTGATCATCCCAGCTGGAGCTAAAGACAGCTATATCGTCCAAATATGCTGCACTGAAAGCTTCCAGCCCTTGCAGGACTGTGTTCACCAACCTCTGAAAAGTGGCAGGTGCATTTTTCAAACCAAAAGGCATTACAGTAAACTGGTAATGTCCTCCAATGGTAGAAAATCCAGTCTTAGGTTTAGCATCTTCTGACAATTTGATCTGCCAATACCCTGCAGTCAAATCAAAAGTGCTTAGATACTTGGCAGATGCCAGTGTATCTATAAGCTCATCTGCCCTGGGTATAGGGTGAGCATCAGTTTTGGTTACCAAGTTGAGACCTCTATAGTCTACACAAAACCTCATTTCCTTTTTTCCATCTTTAGAATTGGGTTTTGGTACCAGTACCACAGGAGAAGCCCATGGACTGTCAGAGTGCTCAACCACTCCTAGTTCCAACATTTTCTGAACTTCTTGCTTTATGCAGTCCCTGACATGGTCAGGCTGCCTATAGATCTTACTTTTGACAGGTAAACTGTCTCCAGTATCTATAGTGTGCTCACACCAAGAAGTGGTGCCTGGCACAGTAGAGAAGAGTTCTGAAAATTGTCCTAGGAGATTTATGCAATTGTCTTTCTGCTCAGCAGTAAGACAATCAGCCAAAACTACACCTTCCACAAGAGCATCTTGATCTGTGGAAGAGAAGAGATCAGGTAGAGGATCACTGTCTTCTTCCTGTCCCTCATCTGTTGCCATGAGCAGGGTGAGATCAGCCCTGTCATAGTAGGGTTTCAGGCGGTTGACATGGAGCACCCTAAGGGGACTCCTGGCAGTGCCTAAGTCAACCAAGTAGGTGACTTCACCCTTCTTTTCAACAATTGTGTGGGGCCCACTCCATTTATCTTGGAGTGCTCTTGGGGCCACAGGCTCCAAGACCCACACTTTCTGCCCTGGTTGGTACTGAACCAAAACAGCCTTCTGATCATGCCATTGCTTCTGGAGCTCTTGGCTGGCCTGAAGGTTTTTACTGGCCTTTTTCATGTAACCTATTGCCTGAAGCAGTAGGAGGGTCAAGGGGGCCAACTATGTCAACCCCTACCCTTTCAAAGGGAACCCCAACCACAGGCAGTGGGATAAGGGGTGCCTTTGGAGTGCCACCTGTCTTGCCACTGGCTTGACAGGTTTCACAGGACTTACAAAATTCCTTTGTGTCCTCAGACATCCTAGGCCAATGAAACAATGGTACCAATCTGTCCCAAGTTTTCATTTGACCCAGGTGCCCAGCTAAGGGAATGTCATGTGCCAGTGTTAGGAGGAACTTTCTGTACTCCTGAGGAATCACTAATCTCCTGGCAGCTCCAGGTTTAGGATCCCTATGCTCAGTGTACAAGAGGTTGTCCTCCCAGTAAACTCTGTGAGAGTCACTGACATCCCCATTAGCCTGTTTGACAGCTTGCTGTCTGAGACCCTCTAATGTGGGACAGGTTTGCTGTGCCACACTCAGCTCCTCTCTGGCAGGCCCCCCTTAACCCAAAAGCTCAGCAGTGTCTGCTTCCAGCTCCTCTGGTGTAGGCTCTGCACAGGGAGGGAATTCTTCTTCCTCAGAAGTAGAATCCACTGTAGAGGGAGGGATAGTAGGAAGTGGTTTGCTTCTACTAGCCCTAGCTTTAGGGAGCACTTGGTCCATTGTTCCAGGATCCAAGCTTCCCTGTCCTTTTTGCTTTTTGGCCTGAGCCCTTGTCAAAGCAAAAATATGCCCTGGGATGCCCAGCATTGCTGCATGGGCCTCCAACTCCACATCTGACCAAGCTGATGTCTCCAAATCATTCCCTAATAGACAGTCTACAGGTAAATCTGAAGCTACCACAACTTTCTTTGGACCAGTTACCCCCCCCCAGTTGAGATTTACAACAGCCATGGGGTGGCTTTGTGTTATGTTGTGAGCATCGGTTACTTGGTACTGGTGTCCAAGTATGTGTTGTTCAGGGTGCACCAGTTTCTCAATCACCATTGTGACACTGGCACCTGTGTCCCTGTAGGCCTGGACCTCAACACCATTTATTAGGGTTAGTTGCTTGTACTTCTCCAAGTTATGGGGGCAAGCAACCAAAGTGGCTAAATCAATAGCCCCTTCAGAGACTAAAGTAGCCTCTGTGGTCTCCCTAATCAGACCAACCCCAACTAAATTACCAAAAGTGAGCCCAGCTACTCCCTTGGATTGGCTATTAGTAGGTTTGCTCCCACCACCACTGCTATTAGTAGGGACACTAGGTGTAGCAGTAGGGGTTGTAGTGGTAGGAGCTGTGGTGCCTTTCTTTGGATAACTGGGATCTGTTGTCCAATGGCCTTTTATTTTACATAAATAGCACCATGGTTTCTTTTCCTTGTTCTGATTAAAGGAGGATTTGGACCCACCACCCCCACCAGAGTGTTTTTGTGGGCCTGATGAAGACTCATTTTTAGATTTGTCCCCACCCTTGTCAGAAGACTTACCATCCTTCTTTTTGTTGCCATCTTTGTCACCCCCTGTATGAACTTTTCTGTTCACTCTTGTTCTGACCCATTTGTCTGCCTTCTTTCCCAATTCTTGGGGAGAGGTCAGATCAGAGTCCACCAAGTACTGGTGCAACAAATCAGACACACAATTATTAAGAATATGCTCTCTCAGGATTAAGTTATACAGGCTGTCATAATCAGTAACTTTACTGCCATGTAACCACCCCTCCAAGGCCTTCACTGCCTGGTCAATGAAATCAACCCAGTCTTGTGAAGACTCCTTTTTGGTCTCTCTGAACTTTATCCTGTACTGTTCAGTGGTTAAGCCATAACCATCCAGGAGTGCATTCTTAAGAACTTGGAAATTATTGGCATCATTTTCTTTTACAGTAAGGAGCCTATCCCTACCTTTTCCACTAAATGATAGCCATAGGATGGCAGCCCACTGCTTTTGAGGGACATCCTGTACAGCACAGGCCCTCTCAAGTGCAGCAAACCACTTGTTAATGTCATCCCCCTCCTTATAAGGGGGAACTATCTTGTGCAGATTCCTGGAATCATGCTCTTTTGCAGGATGACTATGGGGAATACTGCTGCTGCCACCATGGGTATCTAAACCCAACTTCTGTCTTTCCTTCTCTAATTCTAAAGACTGTCTATCCAAATCCAGCTGTTGCTTCTTGAGCTTCAGTCTGGTTTGTTCCACTCTCAATCTATTGAGCTCCCTTTCTAACAATCTGTCATCAGGGTGGGTGGGAGGGACATTTCTAGATACAGAGGTATGATGGGAATGAACAGAAGGAGACCTGTCCCTTACAGAGGGCACCCTAACAGCTTGGCTACCAGTATAATGTGAGAGCACACCATCAGTATGGTGTGATTCAACCTCTGTACCAACTATGCTAGACTGTCTAGTAATGGGCAGGCTGAGAAGTTTCTTTCCTGAACCTTTTCCTGGGGGAGCCCCTGGATCAGATTGAGAACCATTAGCTACTTTTTCACCAGATTTGGCACTCTTGGCCTTATCCTGTACTCTAAGCAGATTAATTAACAGTTCTAAGGAAGGATTCTTCCCTACACTCAAACCTCTCTCTATGCAGAGACTCCTTGCTCCTTTCCAGCTAAGGTGATCATATGCAAGTTTGGACAGTTCAACATTTTTGCCTGTGCCAGACATTTTTTTAGAGAGAGTTAAAGTGATAGAAAAAAAAAGAAAAAAGTTTTCAGAACTTTTTGGAAAGACAGAAAAAAAACTTTTAAAACTTTTAAGAACTTTTTGAAAGTTTAGGAGTACTTTTCAGCACTTAGAAAAGAGTGAAAAGAGGAAATGCAAAACTTTTTGGCTATGTGTATATACACTGACCTTGTTTTGTATATTTTTCTCTTATGAAAAGTACAATGACAAGAGTGGTAAGTAGTCTCAAGCACTTATCCCACCACTGCACAACCAATGTAGGAGGCTGGACTGGCTTGTAGAGAGTACAAAGGGGTACTTGCACCTTGCACCAGGCCCAGTTATCCCTTATTAGTGTATAGGGTGTCTAGCAGCTTAGGCTGATAGATAATGGTAGCTTAGCAGAGCAGCTCAGGCTGAACTAGGAGACGTGTGAAGCTACTACAGTACCACTTAGTGTCATATGCACAATATCATAAGAAAACACAATACACAGTTATACTAAAAATAAAGGTACTTTATTTTTATGACAATATGCCAAAGTATCTTAGAGTGTACCCTCAGTGAGAGGATAGGACATATACACAAGATATATATACACAATAGCAAAAATATGCAGTATAGTCTTAGAAAACAGTGCAAACAATGTATAGTTACAATAGGATGCAATGGGGAAACATAGGGATAGGGGCAACACAAACCATATACTCCAAAAGTGGAATGCGAACCACGAATGCACCCCCAACCTATGTGACCTTGTAGAGGGTCGCTGGGACTATTAGAAAATAGTGAGAGTTAGAAAAATAACCCTCCCCAAGACCCTGAAAAGTGAGTGCAAAGTGCACTAAAGTTCCCCTAAGGACAAAAGAGTAGTGTTAGAGGAATAATGCAGGAAAGACACAAACCAGCAATGCAACAACTGTGGATTTCCAATCTAGGGTACCTGTGGAACAAGGGGACCAAGTCCAAAAGTCACAAGCAAGTCGGAGATGGGCAGATGCCCAGGAAATGCCAGCTGCGGGTGCAAAGAAGCTTCGACTGGACAGAAGAAGCTGAGGTTTCTGCAGGAACGAAAAGGGCTAGAGACTTCCCCTTTGGTGAACGGATCCCTCTTGCCTTGTAGAGTCGTGCAGAAGTGTTTTCCCGCCGGAACGACGCCAACAAGCCTTGCTACACGCAAATCGTGCGTTTGGCGTTTTTGGACGCTGCTGGGGCCCAGGAGGGACCAGGAGGTCGCAAATTGGACCTGCAGAGAGAGGGGACGTCGAGCAAGATAAAGAGCCCTCACTGAAGCAGGTAGCTCCCGGAGAAGTGCCAGAAACAGGCACTACAAGGATGCGTGAAACGGTGCTTGCCGAAGTTGCACAAAGGAGTCCCACGTCGCCGGAGACCAACTTAGAAAGTCGTGCAATGCAGGTTAGAGTGCCGTGGACCCAGGCTTGGCTGTGCACAAAGGATTTCCGCCGGAAGTGCACAGGGGCCGGAGTAGCTGCAAAGTCGCGGTTCCCAGCAATGCAGCCCAGCGAGGTGAGGCAAGGACTTACCTCCACCAAACTTGGGCTGAAGAGTCACTGGACTGTGGGGGTCACTTGGACAGCGTCGCTGGATTCGAGGGACCTCGCTCGTCGTGCTGAGAGGAGACCCAAGGGACCGGTAATGCAGCTTTTTGGTGCCTGCGGTTGCAGGGGGAAGATTCCGTCGACCCACGGGAGATTTCTTCGGAGCTTCTGGTGCAGAGAGGAGGCAGGCTACCCCCACAGCATGCACAAGCAGGAAAACAGTCGAGAAGGCGGCAGGATCAGCGTTACAGAGTTGCAGTAGTCGTCTTTGCTACTATGTTGCAGGTTTGCAGGCTTCCAGCGCGGTCAGCGGTCGATTCCTTATCAGAAGGTGAAGAGAGAGATGCAGAGGAACTCGGCTGAGCTCATGCATTCGTTATCTAAAGTTTCCCCAGAGACAGAGACCCTAAATAGCCAGAAAAGAGGGTTTGGCTACCTAGGAGAGAGGAAAGGCTACTAACACCTGAAGGAGCCTATCACAAGGAGTCTCTGACGTCACCTGGTGGCACTGGCCACTCAGAGCAGCCCAGTGTGCCAGCAGCACCTCTGTTTCCAAGATGGCAGAGGTCTGGAGCACACTGGAGGAGCTCTGGACACCTCCCAGGGGAGGTGCAGGTCAGGGGAGTGGTCACTCCCCTTTCCTTTGTCCAGTTTCGCGCCAGAGCAGGGGCTAAGGGGTCCCTGAACCGGTGTAGACTGGCTTATGCAGAATTGGGCACATCTGTGCCCAACAAAGCATTTCCAGAGGCTGGGGGAGGCTACTCCTCCCCTGCCTTCACACCATTTTCCAAAGGGAGAGGGTGTCACACCCTCTCTCAGAGGAAGTTCTTTGTTCTGCCATCCTGGGCCAGGCCTGGCTGGACCCCAGGAGGGCAGCTGCCTGTCTGAGGGGTTGGCAGCAGCAGCAGCTGCAGTGAAACCCCAGGAAGAGCAGTTTGGCTGTACCAGGGTCTGTGCTACAGACCACTGGGATCATGGAATTGTACCAACAATGCCAGGATGGCATAGAGGGGGCAATTCCATGATCATAGACATGTTACATGGCCATATTCGGAGTTACCATGGTGAAGCTACATATAGGTAGTGACCTATGTGTAGTGCACTCGTGTAATGGTGTCCCCGCACTCACAAAGTTCAGTGAATTGGATCTGAACAATGTGGGGGCACCTTGGCTAGTGCCAGGGTGCCCTCACACTAAGTAACTTTGCACCTAACCTTTACCAGGTAAAGGTTAGACATATAGGTGACTTATAAGTTACTTAAGTGCAGTGTAAAATGGCTGTGAAATAACGTGGACGTTATTTCACTCAGGCTGCAGTGGCAGGCCTGTGTAAGAATTGTCAGAGCTCCCTATGGGTGGCAAAAGAAATGCTGCAGCCCATAGGGATCTCCTGGAACCCCAATACCCTGGGTACCTCAGTACCATATACTAGGGAATTATAAGGGTGTTCCAGTAAGCCAATGTAAATTGGTAAAAATGGTCACTAGCCTGTCAGTGACAATTTGGAAAGAAATGAGAGAGCATAACCACTGAGGTTCTGATTAGCAGAGCCTCAGTGAGACAGTTAGTCACTACACAGGTAACACATTCAGGCACACTTATGAGCACTGGGGCCCTGGGTTACCAGGGTCCCAGTGACACATACAACTAAAACAACATATATACAGTGAAAAATGGGGGTAACATGCCAGGCAAGATGGTACTTTCCTACAGACGTTCAATCCAAAAGTACTAGGAAATCTGAGGTGGATGTTAAGTACCCAGCAGCCACCTCCAAGACCGGCACAATATGAGGCTTTAGCGATCTGGGACCTAATGGCTCTTAAACATAGACAAGAAAGGTTTCAGAGAAGGCTGAAAAGGGCAGAAAAATCTTATGCAGAGGCTAGGTGGGACAATGAGAGCAAAATGTGGAGAAGGGGAATTGTAGATGGGTTGAAGTTATTCCCAGCAATAACCCAGGGAGAAGAGACACAGGGAAAGAAAGCCTCCTGCAAAACCGACAAAGATACAGGCAAATCTAAGGAAAATAAAAGGTCCTGGGAAGAAGACGATGATTCAGACGATGAGGAGTTTATGGATAGATTGTTACACGATCGCCCGCCACCATATGCGGTGAGCGATAGCGCTCCAAGTACTAGCTTGGATCCTGGGAACCAGACACAGGAGAAGGGAGTTACTGATATGGTACAAACTAGCGATACAGTTTTGACACAGAATGGTGTCAGTGTACCCACTGCACCCGACACACCGATACAGTTGCAGCCTCCTCCGCAGATAAAAAGAATCTACCCTGATGTTCCTGTGCTTGAGACTACTACAAACTTGATAGTGCCACCAGACCCGATATACACGAAGTCAAAGTTAATACAGATTGAATCGACTCCAAAACTAATGTCTCAACCCCCACAGTTGATACCAGGGTACAATCCTGTAGCAGGACCTCCATTAGAACCTGTTCTGGGAACGTTGGAACAGACCTATGGTGTTGCTGCTCAAAGAAGTCTAGGACCAGGTCAGACACCTGCCGCTATATTGTTACCTATTACTGTCGGTCCCCCGGTGCCGTTGTATGCGCGGGATAAAACAGGGATGTGTGATCAGGGAGTTATGACACAGGAAGCGATAAGAGGAGGGCCTATGAGAACGCCACAGATAATGGCCCTGGGAGAACAAGTAAATGAACAACCGAGACCCTTGATGGACCTTAGTCCAGTAGGGGCACCTCTTGAAGCAATGCGTCAAGCAGGGTTGGGAGTTTTAACTCCCCAAACCATGAGTACAAATACCTCACACACCCCAATGATACATGCAGGGAATATTTCACTGCAAGGTTTCACCGTACAGCAGTTAAATGAGTGGTTAGAGAAAACTTATACCTCACCAAAGACTACAGTGGCCACCACAGTTGAACCTGAGAAAGAGAAACAAGATGAATACTTGAACTTCGTACGACTAGGGGCAGAAGCTGCCGAGTTAGTAGAAGGGACAATGGGAGTAAATATATTGGAGTCATACACAGAAGCAGAATTAAGATACCTGTGTCCCAAAATTACTAAGGAGGTAAGCAAGGTACATCAGAGATTAGCGAATTTGGCAGACAGATATAATATCGATATCGGAAATACTAAACATTTGAAAAGAAGTTACAGATCAGATTTTGATTCCAAGGATTTTGAGCACATGAGATCTGCAGGCATGAAGGCACATTTGAAAGAACTGTTGCAAAGTGCACAGATTTGGGGTGCTCTGGAGAAGTGGGAAGGCCGATGGGCTAAGAAAAGAGATAAGGGAAAGAGTCCAGTGTCCAGCGAAGTCAGGACCTCACCTAATCTGGATTCAGTAAAAATCTTGCCTATGAGGGAGACAGCTGGTTGTGTTTTAGTACATGTGCCATGGTCTAGAGGAGACATTTTATCTTTTACGAATGATTATCCTAGGCTTAGAGAGAAGCCGATCGAGTGGTATCAGCAAACAGATAGGTTCGTGAAACTTGCAAAGTGTCTCTGGGAAGACTTAAATACTTTGTTTGAGATCATTGTTCCGCTGGATTTGTGGCTCAAGTGCAAGAGAGGGGTAGATTGGCCGACAAAGGAGCCTGCAAGAGATAAGGTGACTGGAGCACCTTCAGAAGAGGTGATTAAATATTATCATAAAGTGATTGAGTTTTTGAAACAAAAGGTGTCGCCGAAGGTGACTGATTGGCAGAAAATCGACCGGACCTCGCAGGAGGTTAAGGAGTCAATACATGCTTATTATGAGAGACTATTGAAAGCGTTCAAACATTACAGTGGTACTGAGACTATCGAACCGAAGGACATGAATCACCTTGTGTTTAGATTCGTTGAAGGGCTGAGACCAGAGGTTAGCCAGATGATTAAGAATCAATTGATTTGTTGGCAAGCAAAACCAATAGACGAGGTGTTACAGCATACGAAATACTGTAGTGATGAGATTGAATTGAAGCAGAAAAAGTTGAAGGAGAAAGTGATGGTGATGCAGATAAGGGCTGCACAAGCTGGAATGCAGGTAAATGGAGTTCAGCAAATGATACAACAACAACCGCAAATGAATGGTGTGTTTCAGGCACAGCCAAGAGGCAGAGGTTGAGGGTTTGTGAACTGCGGTTTGGACATGAATAATGTTATACAAAATGACGGTCAAGGAGTGAAAAAGATGTCACCATGTCACGTGTGCGGGGGCATGGGGCATTGGAAACGGGATTGTCTGAATATGGTGCAGGATGGTGCAGTTCAGCAGAGCATTAATATCGGTTCATTACAAAATTCATGAGGTCCAAAAGTGAGACATCAGAACCAGAATTTTCAGAATAATTCGGTACAAATGCAAGGGGTACAGCCCGTGCAGCAGATGCAAATGCCGCGTTTTCAGTCAGTACAAATGCAACCAGTACAGCAGCAGATTCCTATGGTGCCTAGACAGCAAATGCAATTACCGATGGCTCCGATGGGACAGCAACAGGTGATGCTTCCTCAGCAGGTCACAGGCCAGGTAACCAATCTAAATAACACTGTACAACAATTCCCATTACGAGGTGAAAGTGGCATGAATGAGGATTGGTCAGATGACAGTTCAGATAGTGATGAGTGCAGGCTTGCAGCATCCTTAGAGGTGGATCAAAGAAGCCCGTATGTAGAGGGTAAAGTAATGGGCTATAAGATTTCATTTTTGGTTGACACAGGAGCTACACGTTCTACAGTTCGAAGTGCAGAAGTCCCGAGATTACCTCTCTCAGGGCATACGAGTAGTTGGGGTGGAAAACCAGTACCTGACTAATCCCAGTAATGATCCGGTACAGGTCGAAATTGGCAATTTTCAAGGCTTGCATAGATTCGTTGTATGCAAATCAAGTCCAGTATCCTTACTAGGAAGTGACTTACTGTGTAAGACAAAATGTTCGATTACCTGTTCCAATGATGGAATAGAATACAAACAAACAGTGACAATGGGGGAGATGAGAGTCAATTTGCAGGGGAAGAAGCAGAAAAAAATGAAGACTACCCTTTAATTACTCTATTCCCAATGCATACTTTGATCGACCTACCTGTTGATCTACAAGAGACCGTGACAGAGAAAGTGTGGGATTTGACTGGAAAAGAAGTAGGGTTGATAAAAGAAGTAGAACCAGTCAAGGTACAGATAAAGCCAAATGCAGTGTTCCCACAAGTACCACAATACCACACGACCCAGGATGTCATCATCGAGGTGTCACAAATAATTGCAGATTTTCTCAGACAGGGAGTCTTGCAAGAAGTTTTAAGCAGTCCGTGCAATTCTCCCATAATGGGTCTAAAGAAGCCCTGTGGAAAAGTTTGAATTGTGCAGGATTTGAGAAAAATAAATGAAATTGTGATAAAATGCTGCCCTGTAGTGCCTAACCCAGCAGTGATAATGTTCCAAGTTCCTTGTGATGCTGAATGGTTTACTGTGGTAGACCTGTCGCAGGCATTCTTTTCAATACCCCTTCATGAAGACAGACAATTTTTGTTCAGTTTCAAATTCCTGGATAAGGTGTACAGTTGGTGCAGAATTCCTCAGGGGTTTTCTGAGTCACCATCCATCTTCAATCAGATATTGAAAAAGGATTTGGAACCGCTTGTGTTGCCTTTCAATTCAACTCTTGTGCAGTACATTGATGACTTGCTGATCGCATCCAAAACCAGAGACAGTTGTAAATATGAAACCATTGCATTATTGAATCATCTGGGGAAGAATGGACACAAGGTGTCCCCTAGAAAATTACAATACTGTCAAAAAGAAGTAAAATATCTAGGCCATTTGATCGAGAAAGGATCTCGAAGAATATCAAAGGAAAGAATAACAGCTGTTTTGCAGATGAATCCCCCAACAACAAAAAGAGACGTCAGGATGTTTTTGGGAATGGTGGGCTACTGTCGACAGTGGATACCCAACTCCTCAATCATCTCAAAGCCTTTAATACAATTGACAGGAAAGGAAGTAAAGGATGAGCCATACACAATAACTTTGAAAAAAGATGAGCTTGAATCATTTGTAGAACTAAAGGAATGCATGTGCAGGGCACCAGCCTTAGGAATGCCTGATTATGAGAAACCTTTTCTGTTGTTCTGTCATGAACGTGATGCTTGTTCTTTGTCTGTTTTGACACAAGTCCACGGAGATGCAAATCGCCCCGTAGCATATTTTTCAGCTACCTTGGACCCTGTCGCAGCAGCCTTACCGGGTTGTTTGCGGGCAGTTGCAGCAGTTGGTCAAAGCCTTTCACAATGTGAAGGCATAGTCATGGGATACCCTCTGACAGTAATGGTTCCACATTCAGTTGAAATCCTGTTGACACGATCAAAGACACAACACATGACAAATGCACGACTTACTAAATATGAGACGATTATACTGGGGTCACCAAATGTCACACTAAAGAGATGCACAGTGCTGAACCCGGCAACCTTACTTCCCAATGAAAATGCTGAAATTAAAGATGGGGAAGAATTTGAGCATAATTGTCTTGAGGTGACTGAACTTTGTACCAAACCTCGCCCAGACATACAGGATACCCAGTTAAAAGAAAACGATTGCATTATGTTTGTAGATGGGTCCTGTCTAAGAGATTCAGCAGGAACATTGAGTGCCGGTTACGCTGTATGTACCATAACTGGCATTGTCGAGGCCTCCTGGCTCGAGAAAGTGTTTTCTGCTCAAGTGGCAGAATTAGTCTCTCTTACAAAGGCATGCCACGCAGCTATAAATCTGAGAGTTACTATCTATACTGACAGCAGATATGGATTTGGAATTGTGCATGATTTTGGCCAACTCTGGTCACAGAGGGGTTTCATGAGTTCCTCTGGTTCTCCTGTGAAAAATGGTGAACAAATAAGAGATTTGATACATGAGATTCAGTTACCTCTTGAAATTGCCGTGGTGAAGTGCAGTGCTCACACCAGATCACAAGATTTTGTATCTATGGGAAATAGCTATGCGGATCAGGTCGCAAGATTTTGTGCATTGAACTGTATATCGTTCAAGGAACAGTGGGAATTGTTACCACAACCTGAAAATGACATGAGTTTAAGTCTAGCATTGCGAGTGGTTGATACCTTAGACGAATTGAAAACATTACAAGGACGTGCTAGCAAGAAAGAAAAACGTTCCTGGCAGAGAATGCAGTGTGTACAAAGGGCAGATGATATATGGGTTTCAGAAGAAGGAAAATTGGTCTTGCCAAATAGTCTTTTATCACAGTTTGCCCGTTTATATCATGGACAGGCACATTTGGGAAGAGATGCCATGATCAGATCTTTTAAGATTGATTGGTTCAATCCAAAATTCAGACATGCCGCAGAAATTACTTGCCACAGTTGCGTCATCTGTCAACAGATGAACGCTGGAAAAGGAACTGTGGTAACTTTGAGCCACATTGGGAGAGCTGGAGGTCCATTCAACAAAATGCAAATGGATTTTATCGAAATGCCTGTTTGTGGAGGATTGAAGTACGTGTTGGTGATTGTGTGTGTTTTCAGTGATTGGATTGAGGCATATCCCACACGTAGGAATGACAGCCTTACAGTTGCAAAATTACTACTCAGGGAACTGATACCAAGATTCGGGTTTCCGGTTTCTATATAATCAGATAGGGGGAGACACTTCGACAATGAGGTGATTAAACTTCTGTGTGCTGCACTCAACATTGAACAAAAGCTGCATTGTAGCTATCGCCCCGAAACATCAGGACTAGTTGAACAGATGAATTGTACCTTAAAATCAAGAATAGCAAAAATGTGGCTGCAACAACCATGAAATGGCCAAATGCCTTACCTCTAGTACTGATGTCTATGAGAAACACCCCAGATAAGAAAACGGGACTGTCGCCCCATGAAATCCTCATGGGCAGAGCAATGAGATTACCAGCAGTACCTGCAAATGCACTAGTGAATATTACAGATGATATGGTGTTGGATTACTGCAAAGGTTTGGCTGACGTGATTCGCTCTTTCTCTCACCAGGTGGAAGCTAACACATTGCCACCAATCGGCGAACCAGGTCACTCTCTGCAAGCTGGAGATTGGGTGGTTGTCAAGAAGCACGTGAGAAAATTGTGTCTTGAGCCGCGTTGGAAGGGGCCGTATCAAGTAATATTGACGACCAGCAGGGCTGTGAAGTGTGCCGGGGTTCCCAACTGGATACATGCCAGCCACACGAAGAGGGTAACATGTCCTGTTGAAGAGGAACTTGAAGTTTCCGGTACAGCAACTTCAGGAAGAGAAGTCACAGAGTCAGAGATCAGTCAAGACGGAACTGAAACTGCTGGAGAGCCTACTGAGAACAGCCTTGTCCCTCAAACTGTCAATGAGTTCGAGAGAGGTGACAGAGTGCCCATCTCAGTCGAGGCAGCAGGAGAACTAAGTCAAGGAGAGGTTCTCCCAGAAGTAGACGAGTACGGGTTAGAGTCCAAACTCAACACAGAACCAGAAGACGAAAGAGAAAGAGAAACTGTAGATACAAATCGAAGCGTGTTGGAATCTCCCGAACCAGTTGCAGGTCCGTCAAGAGAAACACCATATCACAAGAGGAGGGTGCTGTCCAACGTCCTGAAGGAAACCATCGAACCAAGACACATAGAGGCGACAATTGGCCAGACAAGTCACATCTTAAATTAAGAGAAGTATCGAATGACACAATAATAGAAGAAAGTGATACTTCACAAGCCGATGATTTGAGTGAAGGAGAACAACAAGGTGAACGAAGGTTAAAAAGAAACAGGATAGCAAACAGAAGATATACAGGTCCTGAATGGGCATATGCTACCACCTCTGAA
Source organism: Pleurodeles waltl (assembly GCF_031143425.1). Classification (NCBI taxonomy): domain Eukaryota; kingdom Metazoa; phylum Chordata; class Amphibia; order Caudata; family Salamandridae; genus Pleurodeles; species Pleurodeles waltl. Next base: position 1,175,563,324 of record NC_090439.1, read on the forward strand.
TGGCAACAAGAATTCTTAGCATTCTGTTTTGATCGAGAAGTACCAGGCCAGTATTACGGTACCTGAACAAAACTTAAGGAAGATTTGGCTAAGTTGAAAATTTTATAAACCAAAGAAAGAGACTGTAAAAAAACTACTGAAAGTGACACTAAAACCGGATTTGACTTAAAGAACCTAATTTTGACAAGCTGCTAACCTGAATTGACAAAAGGGGTCCTGGAAGTGATTGAAGACGCTGTGATATACGCAAAAGTTTCTTTTTTTCCTCTTTCCTCTCCTCAAGTTGATTGTTGATCCACTGTTCTGATTCTATACAAACATGGCTTACAGTAACAAAGGAAGTAAAGTGTGTGGTTGGTTAGGTCTTATAATAGGTGTTGTATGTGCAGTAATGATTGTGGGAGTGATTGTGCGAATGCCATGGAGAGAGAAAGAAACTATTAATGCAACTTCGAAACCTGAAACTACCCTACTAATCTATCACCTTGGGAGAAATTTGAGCAGGATGCAAGACATATGCATGAGGGAACTAATGCAAAGGGGGAACTTTCTAATAATGTGTTCTATTGCTTATTAAATGAGTATGTGGAAACTATGGATGCAAAAGGTTGTTATGTGTGTACTAAAATTCCTTCATCTGTGCAGGAGGGAGTTACTTATCATAGCCTCCCTCTTACTTATGGAATCAGTTGCAGTTTACTATTAACAAGATTCTATAATCAAGAGCATGTGCAATACTTTTACTCAAACTTAGATGTTGTGTTCTCTTTTGTGCCTGTGATTGAATTCCTAAATAAATTAGCTAAAGAGCATGATATAGAGATAGTTAGGGGATTTTTTGAGCCAACACTCACATTTGGAACTGCTTATGCACATCGCAATAACTTGACTTGCTTATTGTCTCTTGTAGAGAAAAGCTTTTTAGATCACACAGATGATAGACGCAAAGCACTGAAAGAAAGATTAGAAAAAGGACTAGAGAAGCGCACTTATGCAAATGATTATGCTTACACCGCAATCAAAACACAAGGCAAACTAGCTATGAATGCATTACACGTAGGAAGGCTCTGTATATATAGGCCAAAGTCTGATCAAGACAATTTGTTTGTGGGTACGAGTGAATGTAGACATGTGTTTTTGTTTCAGAGTAAATGGACCTTTATGTTGAATGGACAAGACCCAGCGATTCCTGGAATCTATTATATCTGTGGGTTAAATGCATATTACCGTCTCCCTAAGGGATGGTATGGAACATGTTATTTGGGAATAGTATTCCCAAAGATATACCAGATTGATGACTTAAAGCAAATACCGAAAACGTCTGAATTACAACATCCTAGACAAAAATGAGAATCAGTGGCGGCTGTCATTGGTGATATAATTGGAGCTATAATCCCATCAGTAGGGGTTATCTTGAATTCTATGAAAATTCAAAAGTTTTCTACTATAGTGGATAACATGTTGACAAATTTTACAGGAGCCATACTCCTAATGGATACTGAACTTGCTGCAGAAAGAGCTATGACTCTTCAAAATCGGCTTGCTTTAGACATTCTTTTAGCAAAGAGTGGAGGTGTCTGCAAAATGATTAATTAGCGTCATTGTTGTTCATTTATACCAGATAATAGTAAGAAGATTAGAAGCATGCTTGCTAACCTTACGAGAGATAGTACAGACTTGAAGGTTCTGAAAGAACCTGGTATTTGGGAGAAATTTGGGAAAGGAATTGCCCGAGTGGGAAGCTGGTTTACCAACATTTGGAATGGGGTATTGGCAAAAATAATGATGGGTCTATTAAGTGTTTTGATTTGTCTATTAGGATTATGGGGGGCATGTAAAATTAATGACAAAATAAAAAGAAATTGGACCAAAAGAACCAGAAGAAATTAAGAAAGTGAAAGAGAGAAAATGTTCAATAAAATATGGGAAAGCTCACATAAAGGACAAGATGTTGAAATGCGTATTATGCGCAAGGTGAAGAATTAAGATCAAAGAGAAAGATTGTGTGATGACGAGCGTCATCAGAGGAGGGACTGAGAGAGTGTAGTTTAAACGTTACCTATTTAGATGTGAAATGTTCATATTAGCAACGCTATATTAACAACATTATTCATAGAATCATATTTAACACAGAAGAAATATTGTATGCATAAACTAACGTCGACATAAGAAATAATTGCTTGTATTACGAATTAAATATGTTAACACATACGAAGATTCCATTTATAGGAATTCATAAGTCTTAAGTTAGCGTGAGTCGAAAACTAGCTGTGTAACTCTCATATTTAAGCATATTTTTCTGTTTCTCCAGTGTGCTGACTCGCAAAAGGCCATGACCCAGCATTTGTTCTTTTCCTCCGCTTATTGTATCATTGACTGGTATATTCTCATCCGCATGTTAGTTGCTTTTAGTATAAAATCGTATGCTTTGCAACAAGAGTACGGATAATTTCAAGGACATTGAATCGCGGTAAGGAAAACTCTTGACCTGAAGAACGTGCCAGAAAATGAAGTAACCCCGGATGTGCCACCTACGAAAAACGTCAGTTATGAAGACCAATCAAAGTGTGAAAAGTTATCGTAAAATGGCAAGTGCATTACTTAGGGGGTCATTCTGACCCCGGCGGTCTGAGACCGCCGGGGCCAGGGTCGGCGGGAGCACCGCCGACAGGCCGGCGGTGCCCCGCAGGGCATGCTGACCGCGGCGGTTTGGCCGCTGTCAGATTCGGAAAACCGGCGGTCTCCCGCCGGTTTTCCGCTGCCCTTGGGAATCCTCCATGGCGGCGGAGCGCGCTCCGCCGCCATAGGGATTCCGACACCCCCTACCGCCATCCTGTTCCTGGCGGGTCTCCCGCCAGAAACAGGATGGCGGTAGGGGGTGCCGGTGGGCCCCTGGGGGCCCCTGCAGTGCCCATGCCAATGGCGGCCGCCCGCCAGCCCAGGGCAAATCCCAAAATACCTTCAGCGGTCTTGCGACCGCGGAGCGGTATTTTGTTTGAGAAGTCTGGCGGGCGGCCTCCGCCGGACTCAGAATCACCCCCTTAATGTATAATTTGATAGGTTACAGATAGTGGGGCGAAGTGATCATTCAATAGAATTTTGGGGGAATGTATTATGAAAAAGGGATAAAAACCCATGACACAGAAGACTCGAGAGAACTAGGTAGGGAATGATATTGATTGCATCCAGAAACTGTCACTTTATTTGGTGACTGGAGACTTAGGCAAAACCATCCTCACCCATAGACCGTCCCATTACACTTTCCTCCTTATGAGGAAAGTGCCCCCTGCTCTTACATTAGATAGACTGACGACGATCTAACTGATGTCCTGAAGACGAAGACTGATCCTGTATGCTGACCTATCCTGAGGAGGGTAATTATAAAGTTGCTATTGAAATTCACTTATTTGCCTTTCCTTTCTAGGTACCAACTGCTGTGTATTTTTTGATCAGGGACCATAGTTAGATGTTTTCTAAATTGGTATTCTAAATTGTTTTGCATGAAGCCCAACATGCCGATGCTAATTAGTGGATAGACGAGGCATCCCTCTTGACTGACATAACTGACGTGACTGACTTCATGCTATGCTGAACTAAACACATGTGAGGTTTCACGCGTTAGAATTATTAATCTTCATATTATTATCTTATGTATGTGATCTTTGCATTATTACTATATTGTGACTCTGCTCCTTCGCTTCTTGGCTTAAGATGAATACGTTTGCTATTAGATTGTAATCAATAGGGAATCAAATCACAAAACTTCAACAAGGTGTGGTTATTCATGACTGAAAGGTCATGGTTGCGCCGAAGGTTTAACTAATGTTTAAAGTGAAATATATTGTGGTGATATACTTTGACAACATTATTGATGTGTTGATTGATATATTGATCAGTTATCTCGTCTTACGGTGTCTTACCACTGGGTCTAAAGATTCATCGGCCTAAAACGAGTCCTAATGTATATAAATTAACATACAAGGACGCGTTATCAGTAACATTCAGTTCTACCAAATTGGCACACTTAATTTACTTGTAAGTCCCTAGTAAAATAATACTGCCTGTACCCAGGGCCTGTAAATTAAATTATACTAGGGGGTTTGCAGCACTTATTGTGCCTCCCACTTAAGTAGCCTAACAAACATATCCGAGGTCTGTCATTGCAGCATGTGTGCAGTTTTAAACTCACATTTCGACCTAGCAAAGTGCGCCTTTTTCGTGGCCTAAACCCTCCTTTTTGCTACGTAGTCACCCCTAGAGTTAACTTATTAGGTGATAGCTCAAACTGGCAGCAGGTAAGGAGGTTGAATTTGGTGTCTAATGAATTGTAATTTAAAGGGATTTCACATAGTTTTAGAAAGTTAGCATTTTCTTGTCCCAACCATTTAGTGCCTGCAGACCGAATCCTGGATCGCATCACTAGGAGTAGCTGGCAGTTGGTCTTTGTGCATTGTGAGGAACCAGGATAGATTAGACCCCCACCCAGGGTCTCCTTCCCAGCGGTGGAGGGACACCCTTTATATCCTCAGGGTCAATTTAGCAGAGAGTTCACAAATCAGACGGAGTCACCAACTGGAGGAATAAAGAGAAGTTTATTACATGGATTATAGCTCAGGCTAATACAGAGTCCCAGGACAGTCAAGTGACTGTCCTACGGAGGCTGCCCCTTCACTCTGGGGCACCCAACCTTATATACATACAAAACTGCTTAGTCAGAGGACAACTCCACCCCTATCGTATTCAAGGTCCTCTGCGATCTTCAGAATATGTCAGGGATACACGTGTGGTGGGAGAAGGTACAGATGCAGCTGGCAGGAGGTGGCAACGACCTGTACAAACTTGTTCTGGCAGTTACTGATTAAGCACGACTATTCTCGGAAACTGTAATTGTAAAAAGTAATATGGCAGCGATAAGCAGATTGCAGCCCAAGGCTGCGAGCACAAGGTCAATCATCAAAGTTCAGGAGGTTTGTCGAGCACATGGCAACATAATAAAGATAAACAGATGCCTAGCAGCTATGGTGTATGATTAACTTTATGTACATTTTCTCAATCCCTCTTTTTGCTAGTGTGAGGCAAGTTTCGACGTCATTCAGTGTCTATGTTAATGGACATAAGGTCTTTTATCTCCTGCTCAAGGGACAGCATAGCCATGTGTTGAGGAGAGCGAACAGGCCAGGGGGCAAGGGATGCCATACAGCAACTGCACAAAGCAGGTAGGCACTGTACACAAAGACAACAGGTGAGGAATACAGCAGCAAGCACAAAAAGGAATATTAGTATCTCCCAGCCCCATTGGGAAATCAAGCCCCAAAACCAGTCGGTCAAGGACCATGTTCCTTCATCTTGGTGTATTGTGGAAGCTATCATATGCAACCTTTGAATAGCTTTATACACTGAAGGGGCATTGTCTGGTATATAAATACAGCAGCTCGATCCGATCAAAGTACAAACTCCACCATGGTCTGCCAAGATAATGTCAAGAACCATTCTGTTTTGAAGAGTAAAAAGGCGGTCAGCAGCGAGCTCTGCAGTGATGTTACTCAGAGCTCCTGCTGTTTCATTTATTGTTGCTTCCACGACTCGTGTGAGATGTCTGATATCCCTACTGTTCATCATAGGGCCCCAAAATGGAAGGACTCCATTAAAGTAGTACAATTCTTCTTGTGCTGAGCTACCTTCTGCAGATATTACCTCTCTCCGAGTCCTGTGGTATTGAGGGCCAGCTGTGTAAGTTGGTGGTAGTAACCAAGCAATGTAACACGTGCTGGTCCAGGTGGGTACCAAGGAGGTGTAGGCATTATTACCACAAACAAAATACGAGTTTTGTGATGGTATCATGGTAGGCCAATTAGTTCCATTCAATATTACTGTAGCATTACAGTTACTGGCACCTACACTTCTATTACCACTTTTCTGAAAACAAAGTGGAGCCTTGACCTGTGTTACAAAAAATCTTTGGCCAATCCGGGGTGTGGTATTAAAGGATAAAAAATATATGTCAGTAGACCTATTTCGTCAGTCAGTATATTCTGACTTTTCTTCCTTTGTTTGTTCCTTTGTTCCATAAACTCTTGTTCCAGTGGGCCAGCATAACCGGTATAGGTGGGTGACCAATAGTCCGGAATTAGTAGCATCCATTGAGGTAGCCCAAATGGCTGATAGTTCATACCAGGCGCTGCAGGAGCCATCAAAAGAAAAAGGGAATGCAATATATGGCAACCTTCTTTACACGGAACTCGGTAGCAAGCCACATATCCAACAATTTGTTCTGTTTACAGCCAGCTGATGTTGATGTAACATAGATATGAAGGTATTGTTTTCATATTCCTTACGTCGTCCTTCCTCATGGGGTGGTAAGGAAACATGGCTGTGTTCTGGAGGCAGTGGCGTAGTTGGTGAGACCTCTGAGTCAGAATCATGTATTACCCACCCAATGCAGGACAGAAGTACCCAAAATAGTATTGTTATGGTGAGACAAGCGATACGTGGGCCTAATAGTCTTTTTAAATTACTTATTTTCTTCTTTTTCCTCTTGTCTTCTTCTATAACACCCATTTCTCTTTATTGCTTGTCCCTCTAGCAGTTCAGTCCAACCTAGGTGCTGCCCGTGACTGGTGGTTGCTTCACTGTGGGGTGATTCCAGCAGTCCTATTGACACACTCTGGTCCGCCCCGACAGTCAAAATCACGGCCCTGCAGCTATCGTCAGACTTAATACAGGGGACAAGTAATCAGTTCATTGTTCATTTTCTTATTTTCGTGGGCAGAAATCGTATCTTGTGGACTGTGGTATGATATGGCCAGGAAACAATTGTTCAGTGTGACCAAAATCTGAGGGAACCTCCTGCAGCACACTGTCGTTCTGTTTTTTATCACTCCGCGTAGTGTTGCTGAAATGGTCCTCAGTCGTCGGGTGGTCACCACTTTTTATTTCATCAGAGGGTACGAGTAGGGGTACTTTCTTACAGTGGGATGCATGTATCCAATTCTTAGCTCCCTCGACTTTAACTGCTGTTCGAGTAGCGAGGAGGACTTGTCGCAGGCCTTTCCATCGAGGTTCAAGACTCTTTTACCGGTGGAAATTCTTTGTGAGGACCCAGTCTCCAGGTAGTATCTTGTGCCCTGGATCAGTGGATACAGATGGAACTGCTTCACGCACCTGTTGGTGAATAGAACGCAAAGAATTAGTGAGTTCATTTAAATAGTCCATCAAAACAGGATGTTCTAGTTCTGAGTATTTGTGAGGTCGAGGGACCCCCCCAGACATTTGCTGGCCTACCCATCACTATCTCATGGGGTGACAACCCTGATCTAGAGTGAGCCGTCATCCTGACAGACATTAAAGCCAGGGGCAACGCATCCGGCCACCGTATACCGCGTTCTGCGCATATTTTTGACATCTTCAATTTAAGTGTGTGTAGGAAAGTACCATCTAGCCTGGCATGTTACCCACATTTTTCACTGTATATATGTTGTTTTAGTTGTATGTGTCACTGGGACCCTGCCAGCCAGGGCCCCAGTGCTAATAAGTGTGCCTGAATGTGTTACCTGTGTTATGACTAACTGTCTCACTGAGGCTCTGCTATCCAGAACTTCAGTGGTTATGCTCTCTCATTTCTTTCCAAATTGTCACTAACAGGCTAGTGACCAATTTCACAAATTTACATTGGCATACTGGAACACCCTTATGATTCCCTAGTATATGGTACTGAGGTACCCTGGGTATTGGGGTTCCAGGAGATCCCTATGGGCTGCAGCATTTCTTTTGCCACCCATAGGGAGCTCTGATAAATACTACACAGGACTGCCACTGCAGCCTGAGTGAAATAATGCACACATTATTTCACAGCCATTTTCACTGCACTTAATAACTTATAAGTCACCTATATGTCTAACCTTTACCTGGTAAAGGTTAGGTGCAAAGTTACTTAGTGTGTGGGCACCCTGGCACTAGCCAAGGTGCCCCCACATAGTTCAGGGCAAATTCCCCGGACTTTGTGAGTGCGGGGACACCATTACAAGTGTGCACTACACATAGGTCAATACCTATGTGTAGCTTCACAATGGTAACTCCGAATATGGCCATGTAACATGTCTAAGATCGTGGAATTGCCCCCTCTATGCCATCCTGGCATTGTTGGCACAATCCCATGATCCCACGGGTCTGTAGCTCAGACCCGGGTACTGCCAAACTGCCTTTTCAGGGGTTTCACTGCAGCTGCTGCCAACCCCTCAGACAGGTTTCTGCCCTCCTGGGGTCCAGCCAGGCTTGGCCCAGGATGGCAGAACAAAGGACTTCCTCAGAGAGAGGGTGTCACACCCTCTCCCTTTGGAAAATGGTGTGAAGGCAGGGGAGGAGTAGCCTCCCCCAGCCTCTAGAAATGCTTTCATGGGCACAGATGGTGCCCATTTCTGCATAAGCCAGTCTACACCGGTTCAGGGACCCCTCAGCCCTGCTCTGGCGCGAAACTGGACAAAGGAAAGGGGAGTGACCACTTCCCTGACCTGCACCTCCCCTGGGAGGTGTCCAGAGCTCCTCCAGTGTGCTCCAGACCTCTGCCATCTTGGAAACAGAGGTGCTGCTGGCACACTGGACTGCTCTGAGTGGCCAGGGCCAGCAGGTGACGTCAGAGACTCCTTCTGATAGGCTCCTTCAGGTGTTGCTAGCCTATCCTCTCTCCTAGGTAGCCAAACCCACTTTTCTGGCTATTTAGGGTCTCTACTTTGGGGAATTCCTTAGATAACGAATGCAAGAGCTCATCAGAGTTCCTCTGCATCTCTCTCTTCACCTTCTGCCAAGGAATCGACTGCTGACCGCGCTGGAAGCCTGCAAAACTGCAACAAAGTAGCTAAGACGACTACTGCAACTCTGTAACGCTGATCCTGCTGCCTTCTCGACTGTTTTCCTGGTGGTGCATGCTGTGGGGGTAGTCTGCCTCCTCTCTGCACTAGAAGCTCCGAAGAAATCTCCCGTGGGTCGACGGAATCTTCCCCCTGCTACCGCAGGCACCAAAGAACTGCATCACCGGTCCCCTGGGTCTCCTCTCAGCACGACGAGCGAGGTCCCTTGAATCCAGCAACTGTGTCCAAGTGACTCCCACAGCCCAGTGACTCTTCAGTCCAAGTTTGGTGGAGGTAAGTCCTTGCCTCCCCACGCCAGACTGCATTGCTGGGAACCATGACTTTTGCAGAGACTCCGGCCTCTGTGCACTTCCGGCGGAAATCCTTTGTGCACAGCCAAGCCTGGGTCCACGGCACTCTAACCTGCATTGCACGACTTTCTAAGTGGCCCTCCGGCGACGTGGGACTCCTTTGTGCAACTTTGGGTGAGCCTGTTCCGGCACTTCTGTGGGTGCTGCCTGCTTCTGAGAGGGCTCCTTGTCTTGCTCGATGCCCCCTCTGTCCCCAGGCGCAATTGGCGACATCCTGGTCCCTCCTGGGCCACAGCAGCATCCAAAAACCCTAACCACACGATTTGCAGCTAGCAAGGCTTGTTGGCGGTCTTTCGGCGGGAAAACACTTCTGCACGACTCTCCACGGCGTGGGGGATCCATCCTCCAAAGGGGAAGTCTCTAACCCTTGTCGTTCCTGCAGAATCCGCAGCTTCTACTGTCCAGTAGCAGCTTCTTTGCACCCACAGCTGGCATTTCCTGGGCATCTGCCCATCTCCGACTTGCTTGTGACTTTTGGACTTGGTCCCCTTGTTCCACAGGTACCCTCGACTGGAAATCCATTGTTGTTGCATTGCTGGTTTGTGTCTTTCCTGCAGAATTCCCCTATCACGACTTCAATGTCCTTTGGGGAACTTTAGTGCACTTTGCACTCACTTTTCAGGGTCTTGGGGTGGGCTATTTTTCTAACCCTTACTATTTTCTAATAATCCCAGTGACCCTCTACAAGGTCACATAGGTTTGGGGTCCATTCGTGGTTCGCATTCCACTTTTGGAGTATATGGTTTGTGTTGCCCCTATCCCTATGTGTCCCCATTGCATCCTATTGTAACTATACATTGTTTGCACTGTTTTCTAAGACTATACTGCATATTTTTGGTATTGTGTACATATATCTTGTGTATATTTGCTATCCTCATACTGACGGTACACTCTGAGATACTTTGGCATATTGTCATAAAAATAAAGTAGCTTTATTTTTAGTATATCTGTGTATTGTGTTTTCTTATGATATTATGCAAGTGACACTAGTGGTACTGTAGGAGCTTCACTCGTCTCCTAGTTCAGCCTAAGCTGCTCTGCTAAGCTACCATTATCTATCAGCCTAAGCTGCTAGACACCCTATACACTAATAAGAGATACCTGGGCCTGGTGCAAGGTGTAAGTACCCCTTGGTACTCACTACAAGCCAGTCCAGCCTCCTACATTGGTTGTGCAGCGGTGGGATAAGTGCTTTGTAACTACTTACCACTTTTGTCATTGTACTTTTCATAAGAGAAAAATATACAAAACAAGTTCAGTGTATGTACACCTAACCAAAAAGTTTAGCATTTCCTCTTTTCACTCTTTTCTAAGTGCTGAAAAGTACCTCTAAACTTTCTAAAAGTTCTTAAAAAGTTTAAAACGTTTTTTTCTGTCTTTCCAAAAGTTCTGAAAAACGTTTTCTTCACTTTTTCTATCACTTAAACTCTTTCTAAAATGTCTGGCACAGGCCAAACTGTTGATCTGTCCAGACTGGCTTATGATAACCTTAGCTGGAAAGAAGCAAGGAGCCTCTGCATAGATAGAGGTTTAAGTGTGAGGAAGAATCCCTCTAGAGAACTGTTAGTGAATATGCTTGTTGAACAGGATAAGGCCCAAGCTGGCACTCCTGTTGAAAAGTTAGCTGATGGTTCCCAATCTGACCCTGGGGCACCCCTAGCTAAAGAGTTAGAGAGGAAACTTCCTAGCCTGTCCCTTAGCAGACAACCTAGCATAGCTGGTACTGAGGTTGAGTCACATCATACTGATAGTGTGGTCTCACATCACAGTAAGAGTATTCACTCTCACCATAGTAGAAATGCTGTTTCTATTAGCCAGGCTGTTAGGGTGCCATCTGTTGGGGCCAGGTCTCCTTCTGTTCAATCTCAGCATACTTCTGTTTCTAGACATGCCTCTCCCACCCACCCTGATGACAGAATGTTAGAAAGGGAGCTCAATAGATTGAGAGTGGAACAATCCAGGCTGAAGCTCAAGACGCAACAGCTGGATTTAGATAGGCAGTCTTTAGAAGTAGAAAAAGAAAGACAGAAATTGGGTTTAGAAACCCATTGTGGCAGCAGCAGTATTCTCCATAGTCATCCTGCAAGAGAGCATGATTCAAGGAATCTGCACAAGATAGTTCCCCCTTATAAGGAGGGGGATGACATTAACAAGTGGTTTGCTGCACTTGAGAGGGCCTGTGTTGTACAGGATGTCCCTCAAAGGCAGTGGGCTGCTATCCTATGGCTATCATTTAGTGGAAAGGGTAGGGATAGGCTCCTTACTGTGAAAGAAAGTGATGCCAATAATTTTGTAGTTCTTAAGAATGCACTCCTGGATGGTTATGGCTTAACCACTGAACAGTACAGGATGAAGTTCAGAGAGACCAAAAAGGAGTCTTCACAAGACTGGGTAGACTTTGTTGACCATTCAGTGAAGGCCTTGGAGAGGTGGTTACATGGCAGTAAAGTTACTGATTATGAAAGCCTGTATAACTTGATCCTGAGAGAGCATATTCTTAATAATTGTGTGTCTGATTTGTTGCACCAGTACTTGCAGGACTCTGATCTGACCTCTCCCCAAGAATTGGGAAAGAAGGCAGACAAATGGGTCAGAACAAGGGTGAACAGAAAAGTTCATACAGGGGGTGACAAAGATGGCAATAAGAAGAAGGATGGTAAGTCTTCTGACAAGGGTGGGGACAAATCTAAAAATGAATCTTCATCAGGCCCACAAAAACACTCTGGTGGGGGGTGGTGGGCCCAAATCCTCTTCCAATCAAAACAAAGAAAAGAAACCATCGTGCTATTTATGTAAAATAAAAGGCCATTGGACAACAGATCCCAGTTGTCCAAAGAAAAGCACCAAGCCTCCTACCACTACAACCCCTACTGCTACACCTAGTGTCCCTACTAATAGCAGTGGTGGTGGGAGCAAACCTACTAATTGCCAATCCAAAGGAGTAGCTGGGTTCACTATTGGTAACTTAGTTGGGGTTGGTCTGATTAGGGAGACCACAGAGGCTGTGTTAGTCTCTGAGGGGGCTATTGATTTAGCCACCTTGGTTGCTTGTCCCCTTAACATGGATAAGTACAAGCAACTACCCCTAATAAATGGTGTTGAGGTTCAGGCCTACAGGGACACTGGTGCCAGTGTCACAATGGTGATAGAGAAACTGGTCCACCCTGAACAACACCTACTTGGTCACCAGTACCAAGTAACCGATGCTCACAACAACACAATTAGCCACCCCATGGCTGTTGTAAATCTCAACTGGGGGGCGGGGTTACTGGTCCAAAGAAAGTTGTGGTAGCCTCTGATTTACCTGTAGACTGTCTACTAGGAAATTATTTGGAGACATCAGCTTGGTCAGATGTGGAGTTGGAGGCCCATGCAGCAATGCTGGGCATTCCAGGGCATATTTTTGCTTTGACCAGGGCTCAGGCCAAAAAGCAAAAAGGACAGGGTGACTTGGATCCTGGAACAATGGACCAAGTGCTCCCTAAAGCTAGGGCTAGTAGAAGTAAAGCACTACCTACTATCCCTCCCTCTACAGTGGATTCTTGTTCTGAGGAAGAAGAATTTCCACCCTGTGCAGAACCTACACCAGAGGAGCTGGAAGCAGACACTGCTGAGCTTTTGGGTGAAGGGGGGCCTGCCAGGGAGGAGCTGAGTGTGGCACAGCAGACCTGTCCCACACTAGAGGGTCTAAGGCAGCAAGCTGTCAAACAAGCAAATGGGGATGTCAGTGACTCTCACAGAGTTTACTGGGAGGACAACCTCTTGTACACTGAAGCAAGGGATCCAAAACCTGGAGCTGCCAGGAGATTGGTGATTCCTCAGGAGTACAGAAAGTTCCTCCTAACTCTTGCTCACGACATTCCCCTTGCTGGACATTTGGGGCAAATGAAAACTTGGGACAGGCTTGTTCCCTTGTTTCATTGGCCTAGAATGTCTGAGGACACAAAAGATTTTTGTAAGCCCTGTGAAACCTGTCAAGCCAGTGGCAAGACAGGTGGCACTCCAAAGGCACCCCTTATTCCAATGCCTGTGGTTGGGGTTCCCTTTGAAAGGGTAGGGGTTGACATAGTTGGCCCCCTTGACCCTCCTACTGCTTCAGGCAATAGGTTTATCTTGGTGGTAGTGGACCATGCCACCAGGTATCCTGAAACAATTCCTCTAAGGACCACTACAGCTCCTGCAGTGGCAAAGGCCCTCCTGTGAATCTTTTCCAGGGTGGGCTTCCTAAAAGAGGTAGTTTCAGACAGAGGAAGCAATTTCATGTCTTCTTACTTGAAGGCCATGTGGAAGGAGTGTGGGGTGACATACAAGTTCACCACACCCTATCATCCACAAACAAATGGACTGGTGGAGAGATTTAACAAAACTCTCAAAGGCATGATTATGGGACTCCCTGAACAACTCCGCAGGAGATGGGATATCCTTTTACCATGCCTCCTTTTTGCCTACAGGGAGGTACCCCAGAAAGGAGTGGGCTTCAGCCCCTTTGAACTCCTCTTTGGACACCCTGTGAGGGGTCCACTAACACTTGTCAAGGAGGGTTGGGAACAACCTTTAAAAGCTCCAAAGCAAGATATAGTGGATTATGTACTTGGCCTCAGATCAAGGATGGCTGAGTTCATGAAAAATGCCAGTAAAAACCTTCAGGCCAGCCAAGAGCTCCAAAAGCAATGGCATGACCAGAAGGCTGTTGTGGTTCAGTACCAACCAGGGCAGAAAGTGTGGGTCTTGGAGCCTTTGGCCCCAAGAGCACTCCAAGATAAATGGAGTGGACCCCACACAATTGTTGAAAAGAAGGGTGAAGTCACCTATTTAGGTGACTTAGGCACTGCCAGGAGTCCCCTTAGGGTGCTCCATGTTAATCGCCTGAAACCCTACTATGGCAGGGCTGATCTCACCCTGCTCATGGCAACTGATGAGGGACAGGAAGAAGACAGTGATCCTCTACCTGATCTCTTCTCTTCCACAGAACAAGATGCTCTAGTGGAAGGTGTTGTACTGGCAGATTGTCTTACTGCTGAGCAGAAAGACCACTGCAAAAATCTCCTGGGTCAGTTTTCTGAACTCTTCTCTACTGTGCCAGGTACCACTTCTTGGTGTGAGCACACTATAGATACTGGAGACAGCTTGCCTGTCAAAAGTAAGATCTATAGGCAGCCTGGCTATGTCAGAGACTGCATAAAGCAAGAGGTGCAGAAAATGTTAGAACTGGGAGTGGTTGAGCACTCTGAAAGTCCATGGGCCTCTCCTGTGATACTTGTACCAAAACCTCATTCCAAGGATGGAAAGAAGGAAATGCGGTTTTGTGTAGACTATAGAGGTCTCAACCAGGTAACAAAAACTGATGATCACCCTATACCCAGGGCAGATGAGCTCATAGATACATTGGCATCTGCCAGGTATCTAAGCACTTTTGATTTGACTGCAGGGTATTGTCAGATCAAATTATCAGAAGATGCTAAAGCTAAAACTGCATTTTCAACCATTGGAGGACATTACCAATTCACAGTAATGCCTTTTGGATTGAAAAATGCACCTGCCACTTTTCAAAGGTTGGTGAACACAGTCCTGCAAGGGCTGGAAGCTTTTAGTGCAGCATATCTGGACGATATAGCTGTCTTTAGCTCCAGCTGGGATGATCAACTGGTCCACCTATGGAAAGTTTTGTAGGCCCTGCAAAAGGCATGCCTCACTATCAAGGCTTCAAAGTGCCAGATAGGGCAGGGGAAGGTGGTTTATCTGGGACACCTGGTTGGTGGGGAACAGATTGCACCACTTCAGGGGAAAATCCAAACAATCATTGATTGGGTTCCCCCTACTACTCAGACTCAGGTGAGAGCCTTCCTAGGCCTCACTGGGTATTACAGGAGGTTCATTAAGAACTATGGCTCCATTGCAGCCCCTCCTAATGACCTCACATCCAAGAAAATTCCTAAGAAGGTATTATGGACAGCAAACTGTCAGAAAGCTATTGAGGAGCAGAAGCAGGCCATGTGCTCTGCACCTGTCCTGAAAAGCCCTTGTTACTCTAAAAAATTCTATGTCCCAACTGATGCATCTGAATTAGGAGTAGGGGCAGTCCTATCACAACTTAATTCTGAGGGCCAGGATCAACCTGTTGCTTTTATTAGTAGGAGGTTGACCCCTAGAGAAAAGCGTTGGTCTGCCATTGAGAGGGAGGCCTTTGCTGTGGTCTGGGCACTGAAGAAGTTGAGGCCATACCTGTTTGGTACTCACTTCATTGTTCAGACAGACCACAAACCTCTACTTTGGCTAAAACAAATGAAAGGTGAAAATCCTAAATTGTTGAGGTGGTCCATATCCCTACAGGGAATGGACTATACAGTGGAACATAGACCTGGGAGTACCCACTCCAATGCAGATGGACTCTCCAGATATTTCCATTTAGACAATGAAGACCCATCAGGTAATGACTAGTCTTATTGTCCTTCGTTTGGGGGGGGGGGGGGGGGGTTGTGTAGGAAAGTACCATCTTGCCTGGCATGTTACCCCCATTTTTCACTGTATATATGTTGTTTTAGTTGTATGTGTCACTGGGACCCTGTTCTCCAGGGCCCCAGTGCTCATAAGTGTGCCTGACTGTGTTACCTGTGTAGTGACTAACTGTCTCACTGAGGCTCTGCTATCCAGAACCTCAGTGGTTATGCTCTCTCATTTCTTTCCAAATTGTCACTAACAGGCTAGTGACCAATTTCACCAATTTACATTGGCATACTGGAACACCCTTATGATTCCCTAGTATATGGTACTGAGGTACCCAGGGTATTGGGGTTCCAGGAGATCCCTATGGGCTGCAGCATTTCTTTTGCCACCCATAGGGAGCTCTGACAAATACTACACAGGACTGCCACTGCAGCCTGAGTGAAATAATGCACACATTATTTCACAGCCATTTTCACTGCACTTAAGTAACTTATAAGTCACCTATATGTCTAACCTTTACCTGGTAAAGGTTAGGTGCAAAGTTACTTAGTGTGTGGGCACCCTGGCACTAGCCAAGGTGCCCCCACATAGTTCAGGGCAAATTCCCCGGACTTTGTGAGTGCGGGGACATCATTACAAGTGTGCACTACACATAGGTCAATACCTATGTGTAGCTTCACAATGGTAACTCCGAATATGGCCATGTAACATGTCTAAGATCGTGGAATTGCCCCCTCTATGCCATCCTGGCATTGTTGGCACAATCCCATGATCCCACGGGTCTGTAGCTCAGACCCGGGTACTGTCAAACTGCCTTTTCAGGGGTTTCACTGCAGCTGCTGCTGCTGCCAACCCCTCAGACAGGTTTCTGCCCTCCTGGGGTCCAGCCAGGCTTGGCCCAGGATGGCAGAACAAAGGACTTCCTCAGAGAGAGGGTGTCACACCCTCTCCCTTTGGAAAATGGTGTGAAGGCAGGGGAGGAGTAGCCTCCCCCAGCCTCTAGAAATGCTTTCATGGGCACAGATGGTGCCCATTTCTGCATAAGCCAGTCTACACCGGTTCAGGGACCCCTCAGCCCTGCTCTGGCGCGAAACTGGACAAAGGAAAGGGGAGTGACCACTCCTCTGACCTGCACCTCCCCTGGGAGGTGTCCAGAGCTCCTCCAGTGTGCTCCAGACCTCTGCCATCTTGGAAACAGAGGTGCTGCTGGCACACTGGACTGCTCTGAGTGGCCAGGGCCAGCAGGTGACGTCAGAGACTCCTTCTGATAGGCTCCTTCAGGTGTTGCTAGCCTATCCTCTCTCCTAGGTAGCCAAACCCACTTTTCTGGCTATTTAGGGTCTCTGCTTCGGGGAATTCCTTAGATAACGAATGCAAGAGCTCATCAGAGTTCCTCTGCATCTCTCTCTTCACCTTCTGCCAAGGAATCGACTGCTGACCGCGCTGGAAGCCTGCAAAACTGCAACAAAGTAGCTAAGACGACTACTGCAACTCTGTAACGCTGATCCTGCCGCCTTCTCGACTGTTTTCCTGGTGGTGCATGCTGTGGGGGTAGTCTGCCTCCTCTCTGCACTAGAAGCTCCGAAGAAATCTCCTGTGGGTCGACAGAATCTTCCCCCTGCTACCGCAGGCACCAAAGAACTGCATCACCGGTCCCTGGGTCTCCTCTCAGCACGACGAGCGAGGTCCCTTGAATCCAGCAACTCTGTCCAAGTGACTCCCACAGTCCAGTGACTCTTCAGTCCAAGTTTGGTGTAGGTAAGTCCTTGGCTCCCCACGCCAGACTGCATTGCTCGGAACTGCGACTTTTGCAGCTACTCCGGCCTCTGTGCACTTCCGGCGGAAATCCTTTGTGCACAGCCAAGCCTGGGTCCACGGCACTCTAATCTGCATTGCACGACTTTCTAAGTGACCCTCTGGCGACGTGGGACTCCTTTGTGCAACTTCGGGTGAGCACCGTTTCACTCCTCTTCGTAGTGCCTGTTCCAGCACTTCTGCGGATGCTGCCTGCTTCTGAGAGGGCTTCTTGTCTTGCTTGATGCCCCCTCTGTCCTCAGACGCAATTGGGGACATCCTGGTCCCTCCTGGGCCACAGCAGCATCCAAAAACCCTACCCGCACGATTTGCAGCTAGCAAGGCTTGTTGGTGATCTTTTGGCGGGAAAATACTTCTGCACGACTCTCCACAGCGTGGGGGATCCATCCTCCAAAGGGGAAGTCTCTAGCCCTTGTCGTTCCTGCAGAATCCTCAGCTTCTACTGTCCAGTAGCAGCTTCTTTGCACCCACAGCTGGCATTTCCTGGGCATCTGCCCATCTCCGACTTGCTTGTGACTTTTGGACTTGGTCCCCTTGTTCCACAGGTACCCTCGACTGGAAATCCATTGTTGTTGCATTGCTGGTTTGTGTCTTTCCTGCAGAATTCCCCTATCACGACTTCTGTGCTCTTTGGGGAACTTTAGTGCACTTTGCACTCACTTTTCAGGGTCTTGGGGTGGGCTATTTTTCTAACCCTTACTATTTTCTAATAGTCCCAGTGACCCTCTACAAGGTCACATAGGTTTGGGGTCCATTCGTAGTTCGCATTCCACTATAGGAGGCAGGAGGCAAAAAAGACTGGGGATGACCCTGCATAAGCAAAAGTCTAACACGACCCCCTACCAGCCTAAAGCCAGGGGGGAACAATCAATACCTTGATGTACTTCCCTGATTGGGGCGATAGAACAGGGACCCAGGCCCACAACAGCAGGGGCATGTTCCAGTTCTACGCCTTCCTGACTCCAGTTGGATCCCTCTGTCCATACTCTCAGGGCCCACTAAGCTAACCCATGGGGAACCCTTCTCCACATCTACAGACACCATCTGTGCAACACCTAACTTTACTTTGCTCACAGATGTATTGCAATGGGCAGATAGTACCACCAGGGCCAACACAGTGGTGTTGCCCACTCCACCCCCGGGGTGTGACTCTCGTCCTCCCCCCCCCAGGGGCAACTCTGTCCACCAGGACAGCAAGCCACAGTGGCCCCAGACAACTGTCAGGGATGAAAGCCCGACCTCAGGCCTCTCTAACCACTGTGACTGTGGAGAGTGGGGGGTGGTAGCCCCAGGTGCCTGGCACCCTTTGACCACTCTCTCTTCCACCAGGTCAGGGATGTTAACCTGACCCTGGTCCTCTCCTCTGGGGCTCTGTAACCTCCCTGCAGAAGCGGCACCCCCAGAGTCAAAAACTGTCAGGGTGCTTGTAGAAGCAGCCCTGCACAATTCTTCCACCAGTGCAGGGATGTTAACCTGCAACTGATCCTCCAACCTGGGGTCTGTACCTTCAGGTTGGACCAGGGCCAGGGGTGAGGCTTCCCTCCCCCTGCCCTCTCCTCTGGGGTCCTGGACCACCCCACTAGGAGTGGCCCCCCCAGAAGACAACATGGTAGGGGCACTGTTAGCAGTAGCCCCTTCCTCCAGGTCAGGGGGGACACCCTTAACCTGGCCTCCCAATCCAGGGTCTGTACCCACAGACTGGATCACTGCCTGGCAAACCAGGACTTCCTGGGGGGCATACCTACCCCCTACCAGGTCAGAGTTTACCCTCTGAACCTGGTCATCCAACCCAGGGTCACCACCCTGCGGTTGAACCACTGCCTGGCACACCAGGACTTCCTTGGGAGCACACTTACCCCCCATCAGGTCAGAGTTTACCCCCTGAACCTGATCATTCAACCCAGAGTCACCACCCTGCGGTTGAACCATTGCCTGGCACACCAGGACTTCCAGGGGGGCACACTTACCCCCCTCAAGGGACACACTGTCCCGAAGGGCCACACAAGAGTCTGGCTGGCGCAGGTCTCCTGACCTCTGCCCATCTGACAGAGTCTGGATTCCCCCCAACCCAGAAATGGTCTTACCAAGGTCATTCATGGGGGGCTCTGCTCTCAGAGCTGACCCCTGACCCTCCAGGTTCTCCACTGGGGTCCGCAACCCCCTCTCAACCCTCTGTCTGGACTTCTGCACCCCCTTACTAGGAGTGGTACTGCCAGACACCAGAACTGGTGGGACGCTGGCTACAGCCGCCCCCCCAAGTTCTCCTGACACTGTGGGGTCTCCCTCAACAGATGGCCCTATGGTACAGGCTAGGCTCCCCTCCTGGTGTTCCCGCAGGGAACCCTCTAGGACCTGGGACCGGATCTCAGGCACCTTGGGCCTCAACCCATCCCCATTCCCTCTCCTCTGAGACTGGACATGGGGTCCCTCACCCATCCCACTACACTGGGACCTACCTGGGACACTACAATCCTTCCCTACCTCACCTGGTTGGGAACTACCTAGACCACTCCTCTCAGGAGCACCCCCAAATGCCTCTTCAGACTCTCTGGTACTCACCCAGAAGTCTGCCTCCATTGTAAGCTCCCTGGGGTCAGAGAACTCACACTCCACCTGGTGTTGGCATAGCTCTGGAAAATAAGGACTAGACATATGCTCTCCAGCAATTACATCACTCAGCCCCTCACATGAATTAACCAAAGTACCCTTCACCCAACCATCCAGTGACTCTGCTTTGAAAAAGCACCCCACATCACCCTCCTGAGACTGGTGAGACAGTACCTGACTGTCCCTGACACTCAACCCACACTCTTCTGGGATGTTTTCACACTCCATAACCAGGACTTCTACCTGGGGGGAACCCCTCTCCCTGTCACTCTCACCTAGAGTCAGTAGAGTGTCCCTCCCACCAGTAGGAATATGACTCCCCATGCCAGTTCCCCAATCCACCTCAGGGACCCTGTGCATCACTGGAGCTACCTCATACCCCTGAACCTCCTGGCGTGTGTTAACTCCCTCCTTCAAGTAGGGCACCACCTCTCTGGGCATGTGCACTTCTGCAGCATCACTGGATATACAATTGTTGCTGCCACCATTCCAGCTGGACTCAGCCCTCATGACTTCCAGCTCTTTCAATTTAAGCTCGTAAGCATAAATCATTTTTTTAATCTCTAAGTTCCTCCTCCTTTCTTCCAACTCCCAATTGAGCTTTTTCATCTCCCATTGGAACTCCCTCTCTGCCTGTCTGTCCTGTAACTCTTCAGGAGTCAGACCCTTGGGTGACACCCTGCCATCCCTCCTGGGGACCCTCCCCCCAGGCGTAACAGGTTCCTCCACTACACCACTGTGTATCCTCTGCACTCCCCCCCCCCATATTCTCCTCCTCTGTGTGCCTTCCAGCCTTCTTGATTGTCACCCAGGCCCTCTGTGCCTGTTGCAGCTCCCCCTCCCTGGTGGAGCTCTCAGTGGGACAGTCAAGATCTTTAAGGAACTGTTTCAATTGAGCAACTGAGTACTCCTTCAGTTTCTCCATTTCAAACACAGCTCCAGCTGTTGCATCTCCAGATTGAGACATGATGGTCACAAGTGCAAAGTTCCAAAAGGCAGAAAAAAATAATTTCCCAATGAAGTAAAAAGAATCAGTCAAGGGATCAGCAAAATCATGGAAGTAGAATAAAAAGAGTCCTTAAGAGAAAAATCAAAAGATCACCAAACAAGTAGTATGTGGTCACGTAGTGGTCTGAGATCAAAACAGTAGTGTACACTTAATTACTGTATGTCAAGTACAAATACAAGTCCAATCCCGACCGCTGGTCACCAATGTTAGAAATGGGGTCTTTGGTTGACAGTCAGGTTACCCCCTGTTCAAGCAAGGACCCTCACTCTAGTTAGGATAAAAGAGAATCACCCTCAGCTAACCCCTGCTTACCCCCTTGGTAGCTTGGCAGAGCAGTAGGCTTAACCTCAGAGTGCTGGGCGTAAAGTATTTGTACCAACACACACAGTAACTTAATGAAAACACTACAAAATGACACAACACCAGTTTAGAAAAATAGGAAATATTTATCTAGACAAAACAAGACCAAAACGACAAAAATCCAACATACACAAGTCAAGTTATGATTTTTTTAAAGGTTTAAAATAAAAAGAGTCTTTAGGTAGTTGTAACACCACACTAGCGCTGCTAGCGTGAAAATGTACCTGGTTTGCGTCAAAAATAACCCCGCACGGGCGGTGTGCGTCGAAAATAACCCTGCACGGTTATATGCGTCAAAACAACTCGGCACGGCGATGCGCGTCGAAAAAGCCAGCCACGCGACGGTCCGAAAGTCCCGCGGCGCAGGTTGCGATCTCTCAGCCTTCGTCAGCGATGCTGCGCGTCGTTTCTCCTGCTCCGGGCGTCGATTCTCCGGTCGCGTTTCCTGCGGCGTCGTTTCTCAGCTGCGGAGCCGGCGTCGCGTCGTTTTCTCAGCCGCGATCGGATTCGCGTCGATCTTTTCTCCGCACGGTGCTCGGTGCGTGTATTTTTGTCCTTAGGCTGCCAGCCTCTCCTTTCAGGGTCCCAGGAACTGGAAGGGCACCACAGAACAGAGTAGGGGTCTCTCCAGAGACTCCAGGTGCTGGCAGGAAGAAGTCTTTGCTATCCCTGAGACTTCAACAACAGGAGGCAAGCTCTACATCAAGCCCTTGGAGATTTCTTCTTCAAGATGGAAGGCACACAAAGTCCAGTCTTTGCCCTCTTACTCTGGCAGAAGCAGCACTGCAGGAAAGCTCCACAAAGCACAGTCACAGGCAGGGCAGCACTTGTTCCTCAGCTATCAGCTCTTCTCCAGGCAGAGGTTCCTCTTGGTTCCAGAAGTGTTTCTAAAGTTTGTAAGTTTGGGTGCCCTTCTTATACCCATTTTAGTCTTTGAAGTCACCTTCCTTCAAAGGGGACTCACACCTTCTTGTGAAATCCTGCCTTGCCCAGGCAAGGCCTCAGACACACACCAGGGGGTTGGAGACAGCATTGTCAGAGGCAGGCACAGTCCTTTCAGATGAGAGTGACCACTCCACCCCTCCCTCCTAGCAGAGATGGCTAATCAGGAAATGCAGATTACACCCCAGCTCCCTTTGTGTCACTGTCTGGTGTGAGGTGAAAAACAACCCAACTGTCAAACTGACCCAGACAGGGAATCCACAAACAAGGCAGAGTCACAGAATGGTTTAAGCAAGAAAATGCTCACTTTCTAAAAGTGGCATTTCCAAACGCACAATCTCAAAATCAACTTTACTAAAAGATGTATTTTTAAATTGTGAGTTCAGGGATCCCAAACTCCACATGTCCATCTACTCTCTAGGGGAATCTACACTTTAATCATATTTAAAGGTAGCCCCCATATTATCCTATGAGAGAGACAGACCTTGCAACAGTGAAAACGAAATTGGCAGTATTTCACTGTCAGGACATATAAACCACATTACTATATGTCCTACCTTATCCATACACTGCACCCTGCCCTTGGGGCTACCTAGGGCCTACCTTAGGAGTGCCTTACATGTAAGAAAAGGGAAGGTTTAGGCCTGGCAAGTGGGTACACTTGCCAAGTCGAATTTACAGTGTAAAATTACACATACAGACACTGCAGTGGCAGGTCTGAGACATGATTACAGAGCTACTTATGTGGGTGGCACAACCAGTGCTGCAGGCCCACTAGTAGCATTTGATTTACAGGCCCTGGCACCTCTAGTGCACCTTACTAGGGACTTACTAGTAAGTCAAATATGCCAATCATGGATAAACCACTTACATACAATTTAAACAGGAGAGCATATGCACTTTAGCACTGGTTAGCAGTGGTAAAGTGCTCAGAGTTGAAAAGCCAACAGCAACAGGTCCGAAAAAAATAGGAGGCAGGAGGCAAAAAAGACTGGGGATGACCCTGCATAAGCAAAAGTCTAACAGTTTGTGTTGCCCCTATCCCTATGTTTCCCCATTGCATCCTATTGTAACTATACATTGTTTGCACTGTTTTCTAAGACTATACTGCATATTTTTGGTATTGTGTACATATATCTTGTGTATATTTGCTATCCTCATACTGAGGGTACACTCTGAGATACTTTTGCATATTGTCATAAAAATAAAGTAGCTTTATTTTTAGTATATCTGTGTATTGTGTTTTCTTATGATATTATGCAAGTGACACTAGTGGTACTGTAGGAGCTTCACTCGTCTCCTAGTTCAGCCTAAGCTGCTCTGCTAAGCTACCATTATCTATCAGCCTAAGCTGCTAGACACCCTATACACTAATAAGGGATACCTGGGCCTGGTGCAAGGTGTAAGTACCCCTTGGTACTCACTTCAAGCCATTCCAGCCTCCTACAGTGTGCCATTATATTTTTCAACTAGTCCTGCTGATTGGGGGTGGTTAGCTGCATGAAACTTCTGGCGGAGGCTCAACCCTTCACACACCCTTTTCATCACCTGCCCTACAAAATGACTCCCATTATCTGACCAGACACACCTTGGGACCCCAAACCGTGGGAAGAACTCCTTCAGAAGTACCTTTGTGGTGGTAAGGGCAGTATTATCTTTAGTAGGGTAAGCTTCTACCCACTTACTAAACATACAGACCACAACTAGGACATATTTCAAGTTGTTACACCTTTCCATCTCAATATAATCCATTTGTAGTACTTCAAAGGGATACGTTGGTGGGGAAAAATGCCCAGCGCGGACTGAGGCACCCTTCCCTATGTTATGTTGTAAGCAAATCATGCAGGATTGAACCAGTTGGTCAGCTACTCTTCTGATATTTTTATTAGACCAAACCGGATCAAGCAAATCACAAATGCTTTTCGCACTAACGTGTGCAGGACCATGGGCCATAGTCACTACTGGCAGAACGAATGCATCGGGTAACATCCATCTTTCCCTCTGTGACAGATCTGTCCAGCACAGCGTATTTTCATCTAGCTTGGCCTTCCCTTCTACCCATTCATTTCTCTCCTGTTCAGTTGCCTCATCCTTTATCTTCCTGACACTCTCTACCGTGTTCCTAAATATTTCATGGGGACGAACCTTCTCTGCACTATCTACCACATACATGTGTCCTGTCTTTGCATACGCTGTATCTTTTGCTGTCTGATCGGCTAGGGCGTTGCCCTGTCCAGTTTCACCTGTCACCTTTTTGTGTGCACTACACTTTATGATAGCCATTGTTCTGAGCAATGCCAGGGCAGAAAGTAAGTTAGTAATAAGGGTCCCATGTTGAATACGTGTCCCATGTGAAGTGAGGAATCCTCGTTCTGCCCACAAGCGACCAAAATTGTGTGCTACGCCAAATGCATACTGACTATCTGTGTAAACATTCCCATTAAGCCCTTTACTTAACTCACAGGCTCGTGTTAGAGCTATTAATTCTGCGGCCTGAGCAGAGTTATGTTTTATTCTAGGTGTTTCAACTACAGTGGTAGCTGTTGTAACTGCATAGGCTGCAGAGGTAGTGCCATCGGGTAGCTTGATGCATGAGCCATCTACGTATAATATGCCATCAGGGTCTTTCAGTGGAGTGCCCTGTAAGTCCACTCTCCCTTTTGTTTCATCCTCCGTCGGGAGAATGCAGTCATGTATGTCATCATAAGAATCTTCAGTGTCAGTTCATAAGTAGTTAATCGTGCATTAGTAAGATGCTGTGTTTTTGTTTTGTTTAATAGTGCGTCAACAGTGTGTGGGACCAACAGGGTGAGGGGTGAATCCATGACTATCCCGGCCGACTGGCGCACTGCGACCGCTGCAGCGGCTACTGCCCGTAGACAGCTCAGGAGTGCACAGGCCACTGGATCCAGTAGGGCTGAAAAATAAGCACAGGGGCGTTGTTTGCCGCCATGCTCTTGGGTTAACACTGATAGTGAACATCCATTTCTCTCGCTCACATATAACTGAAAATCTTTACGATAATCAGGCGTACCCAGTACGGGTGCTGTGCAGAGTGTATTTTTCAATTCATCAAAACCAGACTGAAAATCATCATTCCATTCAATCTTTTCAGGACAATCTGTGCGGGTGGGATGCAAAAATGGTTTCATCAAAAGAGAATAATTAGGAATCCATTGACGACAGAAGGAGGTAATACCTATAAAGGCCCTAACCTCTCTCTGTGTCCTTGGAACCGGTATGTCTGGTATTGCTTGTATTCTCTCAGCCATTAACGTACGTCCCTCCTTAGACAGGAGGTGTCCTAGGTATATAACCTCCTGTCTACAATATTGCAATTTGGAGAGGGAGACCTTATGGCGATGGTGTGCAAGATGTTTCAATAAGGCTACACTATCTATTTTACAAGTTTGTTCTGAAGTGGATGCAATTAAAAGGTCATCCACATATTGAACCAGCGTCGAGGAGCAAGGAAAAACAAGGGCATCTAATTGACCCTTGAGGGCCTGGCTAAAAATGCTAGGCGATTCAGTATAGCCTTGTGGAGCGCGACAGAACTGGAAACTGCGACCACCCAGTGAAAACCCAAAGATGTGTCTACTATCTGGATGAATGGGAATGCCAAAGAATGCATTCTTAAGATTGATAACAGAGAACCAAGTAGCGGAGGCAGGTATCATTGTTAATAATGTCGTAATGTCAGGAACAACAGGGAACTGGGGTATTACAATCTTATTGACCGCCCGTAAATCAATAACAAATCGGAGTCCTGGAGACACGGTGCCATCAGATAATTTTTTATGAACAGGAATGACAGGACTGTTACAATCATTACCATGCGTTTCTTCAATGACACCCAAATCAATCAATTGGGTCACAATATTTTTGAGTTGTTGTTCAATGTGTTGGGATAATATGTATTGGGGAAGACGAGGCAATTTGGCATTGGCTTTCAAGCGTATGACATACAGTGGTTTGTCCAGACATCCAACATCGTCCTTATGTGTGGCCCATAAAATGTCTGGCAAATCTCGAAGTTCGGGTGGAAGTGGTTTTGACTAAAATTGTGACGGGGAAATATTTGGACCTAGAGTGACATGAACTCCATTCGGAGAGCAATAAATGGTGGCGTACAATTTCTTTAATAAGTCCAAACCCAATAAATTCTCACTACAGGCCGAAGTAAGAAGGAGAGGGGAGCTAATGGTGTAAGGACGTATAGCAACATGCGGCGGCTGGGAGACTGGGTTAGCCACCAGAACACCAGAAAAACCCATAGAGACGTTAATATTGCCAGACAGAGGGACCCCTTGGACCTCTTCCTGTTTAACAGAACTTTTGGTGGCCCCAGTATCTACCAAAAAATCATGTGGAGTACCGTCTAATTGTACCTCGACGTGAGGGCCATTCTGCCTAACAGGGATAGAAACTGGTCCCACCCCCCTCTGTCGAAGGCTGTCCTAGTCAAAGGAGGACCCCTGACCTTCATACGCATCATAATCGTCATTAAAATATTGACGCTGGGATGAAGCATCAAAATAATTTGGGTGGGGGTACTGTGGGACAGTGAAGGGGCCTGCTGGCAGGGTCTGTCTGCAGGACCAGACCTACCGCGTGGTCTGTAGTCCTGTTGCGGTGGGGGCATGGGGCGGCCTGTGGAGTTGTCCTTATTGGGGCAGTCACTCTTCCAGTGGCCCTCCTGCTTGCAATAAGCGCACTGATTGTAGGAGAGGAAAGAATAGGGAGGGCGTTGGGACTGCCTTCTGTCATTGGGAAGTCCTTGTGACCTTGATCTGGACTGCTGTTGACGGGGCTGAGGGTAGGCCTGCTGAAATAACACCTTCATTTTTAACTCCTTAGTTTTTTTCTTGTTCTTCTATCTCCCTGTTCTCATAATATTGGGCCATTGTCAGTATTCCAGTGGCAGTAGAGACTGGCCACGTACTTTCACACAATTTCAATTTTCCCTTTATGTCTGGTAATAAATTGTCCACAAATTTGTCAACAAAGAGTCTTATCCCCCCCTTCAGTGGTCATGTCTTGGCCGCTGTAATTAGAAAAGACACCCTCAAACCTTGTATAAAAGTCTGAAACACCCTCGTCCTTTTTCTGTTTACCAGTTTATCCTGTGTGGTGCAAGTATGGTCTTCATTAAATCCAAAATACGCTGTGGGAGAGCCAATATAAGTGGGTCTGGTTTCGCTCCCCCAACCCTGTCTCTTTCTGCTGCTTGCAATTGGTCCCACGTGCCCCCTAGTTCAGCATGGTCGTGCCTCCGTATTTTTGACCATACTTCCTGCGGGACTACTGCTGCCATTAACATGTCAGTATTGGACAACGTCATAGTACATGATTCAAGAATTTGTTGCAATTCTTTATAATATCCTGCAGGGTTCTTACGGGGGTCAGGTAAGGCGGCTTTTAGGGTATATGTTTCAGATCTTTTCCATGGGGTGTGTACCCACATTTGTTGAAAATGCCCTGCAGTAATAACTTGGCCAGTGTCATCCGTCACCGGTTCTCGCCAAACCGGCAGAACTTCTCTCATGGGAAACATGGATGCCCTTATAGAAGGGCTACATGTCCACAGGCGGTCCCTATATACAAGAAGAGTAACAACATAATCATGTAGACCAGAACCAAATGGCAGTCCAGTAGAGGCGTGTTTTCGGAGGTCCACCAGTCCAGCGGGAGCTGAGTAACCATCATCCTCATATTCTTGTATTATAATGTTGCACATAAGGGTGGCTGCATGTAACTGAACTAAACTATCCCATTGTTTCATAGTGTGGACAATGTCCCTGACCCCATAGTGTAGGAGGCTGGACTGGCTTGTAGTGAGTACCAAGGGGTACTTACACCTTGCACCAGGCCCAGGTATCCCTTATTAGTGTATAGGGTGTCTAGCAGCTTAGGCTGATAGATAATGGTAGCTTAGCAGAGCAATTTAGGCTGAACTAGGAGGCGAGTGAAGCTCCTACAGTACCACAAGTGTCACTTGCACAATATCATAAGAAAACACAATACACAGATATACTAAAAATAAAGGTACTTTATTTTTATGACAATATGCCAAAGTATCTCAGTGCGTACCCTCAGTATGAGGATAGCAAATATACACAAGATATATGTACACAATACCAAAAATATGCAGTATAGTCTTAGAAAACAGTGCAAACAATATATAGTTACAATAGGATGCAATGGGGACACATAGGGATAGGGGCAACACAAACCATATGCTCCAAAAGTGGAATGTGAACCACAAATGGACCCCAAACCTATGTGACCTTGTAGAGGGTCGCTGGGACTGTAAGAAAACAGTGAGGGTTAGAAAAATAGCCCACCCCAAGACCCTGACAAGTGAGTGCAAAGTGCACTAAAGTTCCCCAAAGAGCACAGAAGTCGTGATAGGGGAATTCTGCAGGAAAGACACAAACCAGCAATGCAACAACAATGGATTTCCAGTCGAGGGTACCTGTGGAACAAGGGGACCATGTCCAAAAGTCACAAGCAAGTCGGAGATGGGCAGATGCCCAGGAAATGCCAGCTGTGGGTGCAAAGAAGCTGCTACTAGGCAGTAGAAGCTGAGAATTCTGCAAGAACGACAAGGGCTAGAAACTTCCCCTTTGGAGGATGGATGTCCCACGTCATGAAAAGTCGTGCAGAAGTGTTTTCCTGAAGAAAGACCGCAAAAAAGCCTTGCTAGCTGCATATTGTGCAGGAAGGGTTTTTGGATGCTGCTGTGGCCCAGGAGGGACCAGGATGTTGCCAATTGCGTCTGGGGACAGAGGGGGCGTCAAGCAAGACAAGGAGCCCTCTCAGAAGCAGGCAGCACCTGGAGAAGTGCCAAAACAGGCACTACGAAGAGGAGTGAAATGGTGCTCACCCGAAGTTGCACAAAAGAGTCCCACGCCGCCGGAGGAAGTCGTGCAATGCAGGTTAGAGTGCCGTGGACCCAGGCTTGGCTGTGCACAAAGGATTTCCACCGGAAGTGCACAGAGGCCGGAGTAGCTGCAAAAGACGCGGTTCCCAGCAATGCAGTCTGGCGTGGGGAGGCAAGGACTTACCTCCACCAAACTTGGACTGAAGAGTCACTGGACTGTGGGAGTCACTTGGACAGAGCTGCAGGATTCAAGGGACCTCGCTCGTGCTGAGAGGAGACCCAGGGGACCGGTGATGCAGTTCTTTGGTGACTGCGGTAGCAGGGGAAAGATTCCATCGAACCACAGGAGATTTCTTCGGAGCTTCTAGTGCAGAGAGGAGGCAGACTACCCCCACAGCATGCACCACCAGGAAAACAGTCGAGAAGGCGGCAGGATCAGCGTTACAGAGTTGCAGTAGTCGTCTTTGCTACTTTGTTGCAGTTTTGCAGGCTTCCAGCACGGTCAGCAGTCGATTCCTTGGCAGAAGGTGAAGAGAGAGATGCAGAGGAACTCTGATGAGCTCTTGCATTCGTTATCTAAGGAATTCCCCAAAGCAGAGACCCTAAATAGCCAGAAAAGAGGGTTTGGCTACTTAGGAGAGAGGATAGGCTAGCAACACCTGAAGGAGCCTATCAGAAAGAGTCTCTGACGTCACCTGCTGGCCCTGGCCACTCAGAGCAGTCCAGTGTGCCAGCAGCACCTCTGTTTCCAAGATGGCAGAGGTCTGGAGCACACTGGAGGAGCTCTGGGCACCTCCCAGGGGAGGTGCAGGTCAGGGGAGTGGTCACTCCCCTTTCCTTTGTCCAGTTTCGCGCCAGAGCAGGGCTGAGGGGTCCCTGAACCGGTGTAGACTGGCTTATGCAGAAATGGGCACCATCTGTGCCCATCAAAGCATTTCCAGAGGCTAGGGGAGGCTACTCCTCCCCTGCCTTAACACCTTTTTCCAAAGGGAGAGGGTGTAACACCCTCTCTCTGAGGAAGTCCTTTGTTCTGCCTTCCTAGGCCAAGCCTGGCTGGACCCCAGGAGGGCAGAAACCTGTCTGAGGGGTTGGCAGCAGCAGCAGCTGCAATGAAACCCCTGAAAAGGCAGTTTGGCAGTACCCGGGTCTGTGCTACAGACCCGTGGGATCATGGGATTGTGCCAACAATGCCAGGATGGCATAGAGGGGGCAATTCCATGATCTTAGACATGTTACATGGCCATATTCGGAGTTACCATTGTGAAGCTACACATAGGTATTGACCTATGTGTAGTGCACGCGTGTAATGGTGTCCCCGCACTCACGA
The DNA here is from genome assembly GCF_031143425.1 of Pleurodeles waltl. Classification (NCBI taxonomy): domain Eukaryota; kingdom Metazoa; phylum Chordata; class Amphibia; order Caudata; family Salamandridae; genus Pleurodeles; species Pleurodeles waltl. Next base: position 1,175,593,928 of record NC_090439.1, read on the forward strand.
AGTCTGGGGAATTTGCCCTGAACTATGTGGGAGCACCTTGGCTAGTGCCAGGGTGCCCACACACTAAGTAACTTAGCACCCAACCTTTACTAAGTAAAGGTTAGACATATAGGTGACTTATAAGTTATTTAAGTGCAGTGAAAATGGCTGTGAAATAATGTGTGCATTATTTCACTCAGGCTGCAGTGGCAGGCCTGTGTAAGAATTGTCAGAGCTCCCTATGGGTGGCAAAAGTAATGCTGCAGCCCATAGGGATCTCCTGGAACCGCAATACCCTGGGTACCTCAGTACCATATACTAGGGAATTATAAGGGTGTTCTAGTATGCCAATGTGAATTGGTGAAACTGGTCACTAGCCTGTTAGTGACAATTTGGAAAAAAATGAGAGAGCATAACCACTGAGGTTCTGGATAGCAGAGCCTCAGTGAGACAGTTAGTCATAACACAGGTAACACATTCAGGCACACTTATGAGCACTGGGGCCCTGGCTGGCAGGGTCCCAGTGACACATACAACTAAAACAACATATATACAGTGAAAAATGGGGGTAACATGCCAGGCAAGATGGTACTTTCCTACACAACCCCCCCCCCCCAAACGAAGGACAATAAGACTAGTCATTACCTGATGGGTCTTCATTGTCTAAGTGGAAATATCTGGAGAGTCCATCTGCATTGCAGTGGGTACTCCCAGGTCTATGTTCCACTGTATAGTCCATTCCCTGTAGGGATATGGACCACCTCAACAATTTAGGATTTTCACCTTTCATTTCTTTTAGCCAAAGTAGAGGTTTGTGGTCTGTCTGAACAATGAAGTAAGTTCCAAACAGGTATGGCCTCAACTTCTTCAGTGCCCAGACCACAGCAAAGGCCTCCCTCTCAATGGCAGACCAACGCTTTTCTCTAGGGGTCAACCTCCTGCTAATAAAAGCAACAGGTTGATCCTGGCCCTCAGAATTAAGTTGTGATAGGACTGCCCCTACTCCTAATTCAGATGCATCAGTTTGGACATAGAATTTGTTAGAGTAACAAGGGCTTTTCAGGACAGGTGCAGAGCACATGGCCTGCTTCAGCTCCTCAAAACCTTTCTGACAGTTTGCTGTCCATAATACCTTCTTAGGCATTTTCTTTGAAGTGAGGTCATTAGGAGGGGCTGCAATGGAGCCATAGTTCTTTATGAACCTCCTATAGTACCCAGTGAGGCCTAAAAAGGCTCTCACCTGAGTCTGAGTAGTAGGGGGAACCCAATCTAAAATAGTTTGGATTTTGCCCTGAAGTGGTGCAATCTGTTCTCCACCAACCAGGTGTTCCAGATAAACCACCTTCCCCTGCCCTATCTGGCACTTTGAAGCCTTGATAGTGAGGCCTGCCTTTTGCAGGGCCTCCAAAACTTTCCATAGGTGGACCAGGTGATCATCCCAGCTGGAGCTAAAGACAGCTATATCGTCCAGATATGCTGCACTGAAAGCTTCCAGCCCTTGCAGGACTGTGTTCACCAACCTTTGAAAAGTGGCAGGTGCATTTTTCAATCCAAAAGGCATTACTGTGAATTGGTAATGGCCCCCAATGGTTGAAAATGCAGTTTTTGCTTTTGCATCTTCTGATAATTTGATCTGCCAATACCCTGCAGTCAAGTCAAAAGTGCTTAGATACTTGGCAGATGCCAGTGTATCTATTAGCTCATCTGCCCTGGGTATAGGGTGAGCATCAGTTTTGGTTACCTGGTTGAGACCTCTGTAGTCAACACAAAACCGCATTTCCTTCTTTCCATCTTTGGAATTAGGTTTTGGTACAAGTACCACAGGAAAGGCCCATGGACTTTCAGAGTGCTCAACCACTCCCAGTTCTAACTTTCTCTGCACCTCTTGCTTTATGCAGTCTCTGACATGGTCAGGCTGCCTATAGATCTTACTTTTGACAGGCAAGCTGTCTCCAGTATCTATAGTGTGCTCACACCAAGAAGTGGTACCTGGCACAGTAGAGAAGAGTTCAGAAAACTGACCCAGGAGATTTATGCAGTGGTCTTTCTGTTCAGCAGTAAGACAATCTGCTAGTATAACCCCTTCCACTAGAGCATCTTGTTCTGTGGAAGAGAAGAGATCAGGGAGAGGGTCACTCTCTTCTTCCTGTCCCTCATCAGTTGCCATGAGCAGGGTGAGATCAGCCCTGTCATAGTAGGGTTTCAGGCGATTGACATGGAGCACCCTAAGGGGACTCCTGGCAGTGCCTAAGTCAACTAAGTAGATGACTTCACCCTTTTTCTCAACAATTGTGTGGGGTCCACTCCATTTGTCTTGGAGTGCTCTTGGGGCCACAGGCTCCAAGACCCACACTTTCTGCCCTGGTTGGTACTGAACCAAAACAGCCTTCTGGTCATGCCATTGCTTCTGGAGCTCTTGGCTGGCCTGAAGGTTTTTACTGGCCTTTTTCATGTACTCAGCCATCCTTGATCAGAGGCCAAGTACATAGTCCACTATGTCTTGCTTTGGAGCTTTTAAAGGTTGTTCCCAACCCTCTTTAACAAGTGTTAGAGGACCTCTCACAGGGTGACCAAATAGGAGTTCAAAGGGGCTGAAGCCCACTCCTTTATGGGGTACCTCCCTGTAAGCAAAAAGGAGGCATGGTAAAAGGATATCCCATCTCCTGCGGAGTTTTTCAGGGAGTCCCATAATCATGCCTTTCAGAGTTATGTTAAATCTCTCCACCAGTCCATTTGTTTGTGGATGATAGGGTGTAGTGAACTTGTATGTCACACCACACTCCTTCCACATGGCACTTTAAGTAAGCAGACATGAAATTGCTTCCCCTGTCTGATACCACCTCTTTTGGGAAGCCCACCATGGAAAAGATTCCCAGGAGGGCCTTTGCCACTGCAGGAGCTGTAGTGGTCCTTAGAGGAATTGCTTCAGGATATCTGGTGGCATGGTCCACTACCACCAAGATAAACCTATTGCCTGAAGCAGTAGGAGGGTCAAGGGGGCCAACTATGTCAACCCCTACCCTTTCAAAGGGAACCCCAACCACAGGCAGTGGAATAAGGGGTACCTTTGGAGTGCCACCTGTCTTGCCACTGGCTTGACAGGTTTCACAGGACTTACAAAATTCCTTTGTGTCCTCTGACATTCTAGGCCAATGAAACAAGGGAACAAGCCTGTCCCAAGTTTTCATTTGCCCCAAATGCCCAGCTAAGGGAATGTCGTGAGCAAGAGTTAGGAGGAACTTTCTGTACTCCTGAGGAATCACCAATCTCCTGGCAGCTCCAGGTTTTGGGTCCCTTGCTTCAGTGTACAAGAGGTTGTCCTCCCAGTAAACTCTGTGAGAGTCACTGACATCCCCATTTGCTTGTTTGACAGCTTGCTGTCTTAGACCCTCTAGTGTGGGACAGGTCTGCTGTGCCACACTCAGCTCCTCCCTGGCAGGCCCCCCTTCACCAAAAGCTCAGCAGTGTCTGCTTTCAGCTCCTCTGGTGTAGGTTCTGCACAGGGTGGGAATTCTTCTTCCTCAGAAGTAGAATCCACTGTAGAGGGAGGGATAGTAGGTACTGATTTACATTTGCTACCCCTAGCTTTAGGGAGCACTTGGTCCATTCTTCCAGGATCCAAGTCACCCTGTCCTTTTTGCTTTTTTGGCCCGAGCCCTGGTCAAAGCAAAAATATGCCCGGGAATGCCCAGCATTGCTGCATGAGCCTCCAACTCCACTTCTGCCCAAGCTGATGTCTCTAAATCATTCCCTAATAGACAGTCTACAGGTAAATCTGAGGCAACCACAACTTTCTTTGGGCCAGTAACCCCCCCCCCAGTTGAGATTCACAACAGCCATGGGGTGGCTAAGGGTGTTGTTATGAGCATTGGTTACTTGGTACTGGTGACCAAGTAGGTGTTGTTCAGGGTGGACCAGTTTCTCTATTACCATCGTAACACTGGCACCAGTGTCCCTGTAGGCCTGAACCTCAACACCATTTATTAGTGGTAGTTGCTTGTACTTATCCATGGTAAGGGGACAAGCAACCAAGGTGGCTAAATCAATAGCCCCCTCAGAGACTAACACAGCCTCTGGGGTCTCACTAATGAGACCAACCCCAACTAAGTTACCAATAGTGAGCCCAGCTACTCCCTTGGATTGTCTATTAGTAGGTTTGCTCCCACCACCACTGCTATTAGTAGGGACACTAGGTGTAGCAGTAGGGGTTGTAGTGGTAGGAGGCTTGGTGCTTTTCTTTGGACAACTGGGATCTGTTGTCCAATGTCCTTTTATTTTACATAAATAGCACCATGGTTTCTTTTCTTTGTTTTGATTAGAAGAGGATTTGGGCCCACCACCCCCACCAGAGTGTTTTTGTGGGCCTGATGAAGACTCATTTTTATATTTGTCCCCACCCTTGTCAGAAGACTTACCATCCTTCTTCTTATTGCCATCTTTGTCACCCCCTGTATGAACTTTTCTGTTCACCCTTGTTCTGACCCATTTGTCTGCCTTCTTTCACAATTCTTGGGGAGAGGTCAGATCAGAGTCCACCAAGTACTGGTGCAACAAATCAGACACACAATTATTAAGAATAGGCTCTCTCAGGATTAAGTTATACAGGCTTTAATAATCAGTAACTTTACTGCCATGTAACCACCCCTCCAAGGCCTTCACTGAATGGTCAACAAAGTCTACCCAGTCTTGTGAAGACTCCTTTTTGGTCTCTCTGAACTTCATCCTGTACTGTTCAGTGGTTAAGCCATAACCATCCAGGAGAGCATTCTTAAGAACAGTGACATTATTGGCATCACTTTCTTTCACAGTAAGGAGCCTATCCCTACCCTTTCCACCAAATGATAGCCATAGGATAGCAGCCCACTGCCTTTGAGGGACATCCTGTACAACACAGGCCCTCTCAAGTGCAGCAAACCACTTGTTAATGTCATCCCCCTCCTTATAAGGGGGAACTATCTTGTGCAGATTCCTTGAATCATGCTCTCTTGCAGGATGACTATGGGGAATACTGCTGCTGCCACCATGGGGTTCCAACCCAATTTTCTGTCTTTCTCTTTCTATCTCTAAGGACTGCCTATCTAAATCCAGCTGTTGCTTCTTGAGCTTCAGCCTGGATTCCTCCACTCTCAATCTATTGAGCTCCCTTTCTAACACTCTGTCATCAGGGTGGGTGGGAGGGACATGCCTAGAAACAGAAGTATGGTGAGAATGAACAGAAGGAGACCTGTTCCTAACAGATGGCACCCTAACAACCTGGCTAACAGAAATAGCACTTTTACTATGATGAGAATGAATACTCTTACTGTGATGAGAGACAACACTGTCAGTATGATGTGACTCTACATCAGTGCCAGCTATGCTAGGTTGTCTGCTAATGGGCAGGCTAGGAAGTTTCCCTTCTAAATCTTTTGCTAGGGGTGCCCCAGGGTCAGATTGGGAACCATCAGCTAACTTTTCAACAGAAGTGCCACCTCTGGCCTTATCCTGTTCAACAAGCATATTCACCAACAGTTCTCTAGGGGGATTCTTCCCTACACTTAAACCTCTATCTATGCAGAGACTCCTTGCTCCTTTCCAGCTAAGGTGATCATAAGCAAGTTTGGACAGATCAACAGTTTGGCCTGTGGCAGACATTTTAGACAGTGTTTAAGTGATAGAAAAAGTGAGAAAAAAGTTTTTCAGAACTTTTGGAAAGACAGAAAAAAAACTTTTAAAACTTTTTAAAAACTTTTTAGAAAGTTTAGAAGTACTTTTCAGCACTTTAGCAAAGAAGTGAAAGGAGAAAAGCAAAACTTTTTGGTTAGGTGTACATACACTGAATTTGTTTTGTATATTTTTCTCTTATGAAAAGTACAGTGACAAAAGTGGTAAGTAGTTGCAAAGTACTTATCCCACCGCTGCACAACCAATGTAGGAGGGTGGACTGGCTTGTAGTGAGTACCAAGGGGTACTTACACCTTGCACCAGGCCCAGGTATCCCTTATTAGTGTATAGGGTGTCTAGCAGCTTAGGCTGATAGATAATTGTAGCTTAGCAGAGCAGCTTAGGCTGAACTAGGAGACGAGTGAAGCTCCTACAGTACCACTAGTGTCACTTGCACAATATCGCAAGAAAACACAATACACAGATATACTAAAAATAAAGGTACTTTATTTTTATGACAATATGCCAAAGTATCTCAGTGAGTACCCTCAGTATGAGGATAGCAAATATACATAAGATATATGTACACAATACCAAAAATATGCAGTATATTCTTAGAAAACAGTGCAAACAATGTATAGTTACAATAGGATGCAATGGGGACACATAGGGATAGGGGCAACACAAACCATATACTCCAAAAGTGGAATGCGAAGCACGAATGGACCCCAAACCCATGTGACCTTGTAGAGGGTCGCTGGGACTGTAAGAAAACAGTGAGGGTTAGAAAAATAGCCCACCCCAAGACCCTGAAAAGTGAGTGCAAAGTGCACTAAAGTTCCCCAAAGAGCACAGAAGTCGTGATAGGGGAATTCTGCAGGAAAGACACAAACCAGCAATGCAACAACAATGGATTTCCAGTCGAGGGTACCTGTGGAACAAGGGAACCAAGCACAAAAGTCACAAGCAAGTCGGAGATGGGCAGATGCCCAGGAAATGCCAGCTGTGGGTGCAAAGAAGCTGCTACTAGGCAGTAGCAGCTGAGGACTCTGCAAGAATGACAAGGGCTAGAAACTTCCCCTTTGGAGGATGGATGTTCCACGTTGTGAAGAGTTGTGCAGAAGTGTTTTCCTGAAGAAAGACCGCAAACAAGCCTTGCTAGCTGCAAATCGTGCGGTAAGGTTTTTTGGATGCTGCTGTGGCCCAGGAGGGACCAGGATGTCGCCAATTGCGTCTGGGGACAGAGGGGGCGTCGAGCAAGACAAGGAGCTCTCTCAGAAGCAGGCAGCTCCTGAAGAAGTGCCAAAACAGGCACTACGAAGAGGAGTGAAACAGTGCTCACCAGAAGTTGCACAAAGGAGTCCCACGCCGCTGGAGGACAACTTAGGAAGTCGTGCAATGCAGGTTAGAGTGCCGTGGACCCAGGCTTGGCTGTGCACAAAGGATTTCCACCGGAAGTGCACAGAGGCCAGAGTAGCTGCAAAAGACGCGGTTCCCAGCAATGCAGTCTGGCGTGGGGAGGTAAGGACTTACCTCCACCAAACTTGGACTGAAGAGTCACTGGACTGTGGGAGTCACTTGGACAGAGTTGCTGGATTCAAGGGACCTCGCTCGTTGTGCTGAGAGGAGACCCAAGGGACCGGTGATGCAGTTCTTTGGTGCCTGCGGTAGCAGGGGGAAGATGCCGTCAACCCACGGGAGATTTCTTCGGAGCTTCTAGTGCAGAGAGGAGGCAGACTACCCCCACAGCATGCACCACCAGGAAAACAGTTGAGAAGGCGGCAGGATCAGCGTTACAGAGTTGCAGTAGTCGTCTTTGCTATTTTGTTGCAGTTTTGCAGGCTTCCAGCGCGGTCAGCAGTCGATTCCTTGGCAGAAGGTGAAGAGAGAGATGCAGAGGAACTCTGATGAGCTCTTGCATTCGTTATCTAAGGAATTCCCCAAAGCAGAGACCCTAAATAGCCAGAAAAGAGGGTTTGGCTACTTAGGAGAGAGGATAGGCTAGCAACACGTGAAGGAGCCTATCAGAAGGAGTCTCTGACGTCACCTGCTGGCCCTGGCCACTCAGAGCAGTCCAGTGTGCCTGCAGCACCTCTGTTTCCAAGATGGCAGAGGTCTGGAGCACACTGGAGGAGCTCTGGGCACCTCCCAGGGGAGGTGCAGGTCAGGGGAGTGGTCACTCCCCTTTCCTTTGTCCAGTTTCGCGCCAGAGCAGGGCTGAGGGATCCCTGAACTGGTGTAGACTGGCTTATGCAGAAATGGGCACCATCTGTGCCCATGAAAGCATTTCCAGAGGCTGGGGGAGGCTACTCCTCCCCTGCCTTAACACCTTTTTCCAAAGGGAGAGGGTGTAACACCCTCTCTCTGAGAAAGTCCTTTGTTCTGCCTTCCTAGGCCAAGCCTGGCTGGACCCAGGAGGGCAGAAACCTGTCTGAGGGGTTGGCAGCAGCAGCAGCTGTAGTGAAACCCCTGAAAAGGCAGTTTGGCAGTACCCGGGTCTGTTCTACATACCTGTGGGATCATGGGATTGTGCCAACAATGCCAGGATGGCATAGAGGGGGCAATTCCATGATCTTAGACATGTTACATAGCCATATTCGGAGTTACCATTGTGATGCTACACATAGGTATTGACCTATGTGTAGTGCACGCGTGTAATGGTGTCCCCGCACTCACAAAGTCCGGGGAATTTGCCCTGAACTATATGGGAGCACCTTGGCTAGTGCCAGGGTGCCCACACACTAAGTAACTTAGCACCCAACCTTTACTAAGTAAAGGTTAGACATATAGGTGACTTACAAGTTACTTAAGTGCAGTGAAAATGGCTGTGAAATAATGTGTGCATTATTTCACTCAGGCTGCAGTGGCAGGCCTGTGTAAGAATTGTCAGAGCTCCCTATGAGTGGCAAAAGAAATGCTGCAGCCCATAGGGATCTCCTGGAACCCCAATACCCTGGGTACCTCAGTACCATATACTAGGGATTTATAAGGGTGTTCCAGTATGCCAATGTGAATTGGTGAAATTGGTCACTAGCCTGTTAGTGACAATTTGGAAAGAAATGAGAGAGCATAACCACTGAGGTTCTGGATAGCAGAGCCTCAGTGAGACAGTTAGTCATAACACAGGTAACACATTCAGGCACACTTATGAGCACTAGGGCCCTGGCTGGCAGGGTCCCAGTGACACATACAACTAAAACAACATATATACAGTGAAAAATGGGGGTAACATGCCAGGCAAGATGGTACTTTCCTACACATAGTCATTCCAATTAGTCATCCACCTCCGTGTCATTTCTTCAATGACATTGTCCTCTTGTGAATTAGATGGGATGGGATGTCATGGGATGGTATGTGTGGTGTATAAACAGGAGTCAGGGGTGGGCCAAACGGGGGCCAGTCGAGGGGTGGGTATAGTCGGGTGGGGTGTATCCTCTATAGGTCTGGTGACAGGAGGGGTGGTGGTGGGTGGCGGAGCACTTGCCTGAGATCCAACGGGGGGTGACACAATAGGGTCACCTGGTGCAGGTTGAGGATGTAGTGTAGGATATTTTGGTGGAGTATATAACGGGGGTTTATCTAACATATCGTTTAAAAGGGGGTCTTCCTCTTGTGGCTTATCCACTACTGTCCTGGAAGGGTAACACTTATCAGTTTGTAAGTGAAGCCTTCGGTCATGTTCTAAAATTTTCTGTTGATGTTTAGCTACGTCAGAGTCATATACCTTTTCAGTCACCGTCCTGGTCTTATGTCTCTGTAATTCTTTCTCTGCCTTCCTACGTCTTTGGTCTGCTTCTTTCTGCCAAGTCCGTAGTGAATCAAACATCCCTGGTCTACTTTTTGTCACAAACAAACGTTCCTGTAAATAGTCTAATTTATCTTCATCAAATGTCCTGTGAATAGGCCGTTGTAAATCAGAACTACCTTTGGTTCTTTTTCTCCATATATCAGACCAGATAATCAGACCTATGCCATATTTAACATATATATCATAATTCGGGGTCCCAGCGGAGGAGCGGGGCATGTTTCCTCCAGGCGGGAGTCCCTACTGCAAAGACAACAACACAATTTCCTGAAACAACTGAACGCTGGCATTCTTTCAGTATTTTTTGTAAAAACAAATTCTTACATCAGTGGTTTGAATACACCAAATGAGTGGCAAATATGCCAAAGCTCAATTTATTTTGTTGGGGGAGATGGCATGCGTGGGCCCCCCTCCCTGTGTTCCTAACTCACCTGGGGGCCCCATCCCCCAGCAGTTTCTCATGGCAAGGCCTGGGATGCCCATCCCCAACCCCTGTGTATGTGTAATGATCAGGAAATGTCATCGTGCTTCACCAGGCGGGAGGCAGGAGAGGCCCAGGATCTCATCCCTAGGCCCCGGGAGGCAGTCCCACCTTCACCTGTCTGCCCTCTGAAGTGGGTAAACACCCAGAAGCACTCCTGCAGCAACATGCAGACGTGCTGCCAGCGCAGGGAGCCAGTGAGGGCATCTGGTGGTGGCCCTCCAGTCACTGGGGTGTCCGTGTGAGACCAGGCAACCACACCATGAAAACAAATAAAAAATGAGGCACGGGGCCACCCTCTAAGTCAAGAAAAAAACAAGGAAAAAGTCAACACCGCTATCCCTGCACAGTGGAAGAGCCGCTACCATAAAATTCACTGCACTCTGGGAAACTCTCCCAATAATGCTTTGCGGGGCCTCCTGTTCCAAACAAATGTTTGTGAATATCTTTGCCTGTGGTGGTCCTAGGATGATGGTATCACCACCAAATTACTCAGCACCACAAGCTATTTCTTCCTGGATCATCTTCTGGGTACCCATCCAAAGTTGGGGGGATCCAAAATCATTACCTTTCCCACTTTTCAAAACATTTATAAACTTTCCCATGGCTGGAGCTTTTGCTTTCCTGCTGGGAGTAGTTTGTCATTTAGAGGTCTTGTATATAGTATAATTTTGTGAGGTCTGGGAGGCCTCAAAAAGTATATTACATCACATCCTCTATGGGCTGATTGTATGATTACATTTATGTGATCACATTGTATGATTACATTAATGTGATCACGTTATATTATATTCTTATTGTTACAGAATTAATGGTTATATTACAATTCTTTTTCAAATGCTATTTTTATTCTGCTCCCTCTCCAGGGACTGTTCTAATGCTAAGTATATGAAAGGCTGCATTAACTCAAAGGGGCATATTTACAAGGCCCATGCGCCACCAGAGCGTCACTTTTTGTGACGATTCGGTGGTGTTGTGCACTGGGCGTATTTACATGGCGGCACTAAACCACTTTTTGTGGCATAACGTACCTTGTAAATACGACCCCTTAACACGCAGCACTTTGTGTGTAAGGGGCGTGCAATGGGTGTTTCTGTGGGCATTCCACAGCAACACCCATTGCACTTTGATGCTGCTTCTGATTTACGAGATTTCGTAAACCTGATGCATCACCAAAATCTAATGCCACACCAGGGTTGGAGCAATGAGAAGAAATGCTTCAATTTATCCTCATTTTTTGCTCTTTCTATGTGTGATGCATTGTGCAGACCACTGCCTGCTCTTAAAAAATATTTTCCTCACCATTCTCAAAGGAGAAGGCCCCACTTAGGGACCCCTTCCCATTTTCGATGGTAAAATGCTAACGGTTTGTGACCACATCCTGGTTCCAAAACATTCGTACATACCTTTCCCATTCTGTATTAGGAAGAGAAGACCTCAACACGCCCCCTCCAAATACCAAATGGCAAATCCAAAACTGTGATGTGTAACAAGCTACTGATTCACTATTTCGGTTTTGAACATACCAAAAAGCATTTTTCTAGTTGCAAATGGGTTGATTCTGCAAATCGGCCTGTTTGCGACTAGAAAAGTGCTCTGTATGTGTGTCCCTGGGTCTCTAGTTGGCAGAAGTTTGTACTCTTGCCAGGTAGGGACCACAATCCTAGTCAGGGTAAGTGAGATACTCACTAGAAGTTTACCTGTGCCCAACCTCTAGTAGCTAGGCACAGAGCAGTCAGGCTAAATTAAAGGGGCAATGTGTAAAGTATTTGTGCGCACGCACACACACACACACACACACAGTAACAGAGTGAAAACATCACAAAAGTACTCCACACCCATTTAGAAAAGTTTACCAAATAATGTATTTTTAAATTGTGAGTCAAGAGCCACCAAACTTCATTTTTCAGTGTTTTACTCCTTCTTTCCTGGTCAGTAGGGTGGGTTGTGGTACTTACCTTTGAGCTTTCCTAGTACTCCCAGCTCCCCCCTACACACTACACTTACCTAGGTGGTAACATTTGCGTTCCACTTTCTTAGTATATGGATTGTGCTCCCACTAGGCCTATTTCTAACTATTGTAATTTTCACTATTTGCACTGTTTTCTAAGAGTTGTATGCCTATTTCTGCATATTAGTTTCTATAATTTGTTCATTACTTACCTCTTAAGGGAGTATAGTCTCTATGGTATTTTTGGCATTTGTGTTACCAAAATAAAGTACCTTTATTTTTGTAACAATTTGGGTTTTCTTTCATGTGTGTGAGTACTGTGTGACTACAGTCGTATTGTATGAGCTTTGCATGTCTCCTAGGTAAGCCTTGGCTGCTCACCCATAGCTGCCTCTAGAGAGCCTGGCTTCTGAACACTGCCTACGCTACACTAATAAGGGATAACTGGACCTGGTATAAGGTGTAAGTACCATAGGTACCCACCACACACCAGGTCAGCCTTCTACAGATCCCCACTAACCTAGTGTGGGGACCCAGAAAGGATCTAGACAAAAAGAGCACATTGTGGGGAATGTTTTGAAGGGGGTCCCAATGTCCTAGTACCACCACTGGCTGAATTATGAGCAAAAATGTTCTGTAAAATGAATGACCTGCAAAGCATTATGGGGTGAGTTTCCAAGTCCTGCAAATACTGTAGTATGCTGACTGTAATGCTCAAAACAGCCCCTACAAGACACCTCAATAAAAATAACATTTGTAAGAAACATGATCATGTAACCATATAGTTAGCCCCTACAGCGCATAACTACATGAAAACAGAATGGCAGAAGGTAATAAGGTGCATAGCTACATTTAGCTCCAAGAGAGCATAGTTCATTACACATTTTCAGGACTATCAGGTCTACTGCAATAATATTATAAACAAGGCCCTTAAAACAAAAACTACTCTCAGTTGTAAAAGAAACATTACCACCATTAGAGAACTTAAAAAGACAGTGAATGGTGGGAGGTGTTATTATTTTAGAGTCCCCACTAACCAGTGTGGGGACCCAGAGATTATCTAGACAAAAGGAATGTGTTGTGCTGAACATTTTGGCGGTAGTCTCATTGTCCTAGGATCACCACACGTGGAGTTATGGGAAAAATGTTTTGAAAAAGAATGCTTGCAAAGCATTATGGGGCGAGTTTCCCAAGTGCAGTGAATATTGAAGTATCGGCTCTCCCTCTGTGCCGGGACCGCCACTTTGATGATTTCTGTGCTTTTATATAGGTAAAGTATTTACCAATTACAAGGGCTTTTTGAAAGCCATGGAGCAGGAAGGGGAGAGGCAAAAGCAAAACTGAAATGACTCTGATTAGGTAACAGTGTGAATAATGTGACGAGCGCTCCAGTACCTCCAATCGTGTTCGCGCCCTTTGCACTCAAAGCACCATGGCTACCATGGAGTGCGATGGGGAGAGACAAAAGAAAAAAAGTAGTTTGCCCTCCCACAAGTATATTCACAATCGTGCAATAATCTGTGTAATAGAGTCAGTCTGCAAGCCGTAACACAAGAGCCCTCAAGGCAAGACAAATGCAAAGCATTTATCAATGACATTGAGGGATTGTTAAAAGGCAAGCCGAGGAACGAATGAAAGTGATAGGCATGTTTAAAGCCCACAGAATAGATTACAACATGTCGAAAAGCAGTGCTTGTGGGCTGCTATGCTCAACCTAAAAAGGAGGTTTGGGCCTGGCAAGTTGGTACTCTTGCCAAGTTAAAATAGCAGGTTAAACTGCAGATGTTTAGGAGGCTACAGTAGTGGGTGGCACACTCTGTGCTGCAGGCCCACTAGTAGCATTTGACTTATAGGCCCTGGTCACACATAGTGCACTTTACTAGAGACTTACTTGTTTATCAAATATGCCAATCATGGAGAAGCTAATGTTGCCATGTTTTAAACTCAGAGCACATGCACTTTAGCACTAGATAGCATGGTAAAGTGCCACAGAGACCTAAAGCCAACAAAAATGCAGTTCAGCACACAGTCAAAACAAGAGATCAGGAAGCAAAAGTCAGGGCAACCATGCCAAGAGATGCCAGGTCTAACATATACACTCATTCTCACTGATTCCCACTCAGTTTCTCTCTAGTTAACACTCTCAAACATGCTCACGCACACTTCCAACTCCATTTCATTCATTCTCAATCACTGACAGACTTACAAACACCTGCTCACACATAGACAGAGAGACCACATTTTGTTACTTACTTTGCTTCTTTTCCTTCAACCCTTGTAGCAGCAGTGCAAGACTGTGAACTGGACATTGGAAACAGCAAGCCATCATCCCAAGTAAGACCCAGTCAAAGCCGTAGGGCCTGGTTTTACAAGAGGAAGCCCCGTCTATATCCTTCTCGAATATTCCCGATAAGATTCAAAGCACAGCCTTATAAGAAGCTGGGACTGTGCTAAGATCCTGCGATCTGTGTGGCTCCTCATCGGCATCAGGGATGGACTGTGTGCCCCCTGATAGCCCCATGTTTGCAGATATTCTGTGCTGCCTCTAGCACAAACAGTATGTCTGTTAAATACAATGGATTGTGCCTGTATAAGGGGATCATAGCTGAACCTTGCCCCTCATGAGCACAACCCTGGCATCCACCTACACAGTGACTTTTTAAAAAAAAAACTAAGTAGCCAGATCATCACTCAGATCCCTCACCCTCTCGTCTCATAACCAGGAGACTGGAGATGAGGCCAAGAGGGCTGACCCGTGCACGAGCAGTGTTCCTGAGTATTGTCTAGGCTGGACTATTGTGATGTCTTTTAACAGGCATTCAACAGCATTCTCTAAATAAACTCCAGCTTTGCAGAAGACAGCAGCCCGCCTCCTAATAAAATATGCAAATATTAGTCAGTCTCTCAGTCCTTAGTGGAGCTTCACTGGCTCCCAGTAAAGTAATGAGTGACCTTTAAGGCCATCTGTGCAGCACATAATTCACTTCACAGGATAGGCCCTGAATATCTGAGGGAAAAGTTCACCTGGGATACGCCAAGGAGAACTCGGAGTTCAGCTGCATTGAAAATAGTTTCTATATCAAGATGTAGTAAAGCACCCTGGGATGGTAGGAGTTTTGTTTATTCCACAGGTAATTTGTGGAATAAATTCCCTTGGGACCTTAACAACAAACAGAGTTTCACTCAGTTTAGAAAATTGCTTAAGTCCTGACTTTTTTTGTTTCCTGTTTATGTTTTTGGGTGCTTTACATCTGATACATGCAAGTGTCAAGAGGCCTTCGGGCATTTGTGCGCATAATATATATTATCAATATAAAAAGTTGTGTTCTTATGAATACTGTTCAGTTAAATAATTTGCAGTTGGGGGAAGGAGCCTCACGGGAGGAAGGGCTGTGCCTAAGGCCCTTGATAAGGAGCCACCACTAGCTCCTGCCAGGCGTAACTATGGTGCCTCTAGGCGCTCACTTCAGAACACTGCTGGACCTTAGGATTAATGGAAGAGGACTGAGTTTGCTGTCCATGATCTGAGATGAGCCCTGAAGGTCTGGATCTGCTCCCATTTGTACCCAGACATAGACTCCAAGGGTCACAGGGCTGGTGTCTTGTTCAATCTACAAGGATACAACAAGCTACAAGAGGGCTTTCCTGCAACTGTCCAGCAACCAGTGCCAACTAGACCTGAATGGGTCCAGCACTTGACCTCTGCCTGACACACTATGAGTCCTTAAGTGCCTCCTGTATGGTCCTGGTGGGGCTTTAGAAGTGCGTCCCTGCAGTGGATTAGGATCTAAAGGACTACTGTTAGAAGGTAAAGTCTTGTTACCATGAGTAACTTGATTAGCATATCTGACTCATGCTCCATTGCAGACAATGTCAAATTGCCCCTAGGTGCTACTCTGCTGTGACCATTTACTATAATCGCTACTATTTGCTTCTTGGCATTATTTCTACCGAAAGATGTTAATATTCTTATCTCCATTTACTCTTCTTGGATTTTGTCATT
The DNA here is from genome assembly GCF_031143425.1 of Pleurodeles waltl. Lineage (NCBI taxonomy): Eukaryota > Metazoa > Chordata > Amphibia > Caudata > Salamandridae > Pleurodeles > Pleurodeles waltl. Next base: position 1,175,609,790 of record NC_090439.1, read on the forward strand.
TTTGGGTCAAGTTGTTTATTAAATTTTACTCTATTTTTAAAATTTGGTTTGGGAGTCCTACTGTTTTGTATTTCTACCTTATTACTGTTTTGGTGCAGCATAAATACTTTACGCATTGCCTCTTAGTTATTTGGGTCTGCTCTGCGCCATAGCTACCAGGGGGTTGAACTTGGGTTTATTTACTGACTTTAGTGGTTCACTCTGACAGGATTTTAAATATTACTTGATGGGGATACTTACTCCCCACCCCTCTCTGCTAATATCTCAATTTCTTGCACGAAAAATTAGTTTTCCTTTCATTTCCATTCCAGATTTGAGTATTGTTAACTAATCATTGACCTTAAGAGAGCGTTTTTTTTTTTCTGGTGTCACCATAGCGCTCTTTGGACTTTAGGTGTTCCTGTGAAGACATTTATGTAAGCATGGCTTTGTCATTGGTAGACAAACATTTATGCCATCCATTTTCGTCTTGAGCCACTAAGGACAAACTTGTGACACTGATGTGGTAGCACGAAAGGAGATTTCCCACTTATAGCATGAGGTGTTATCTGATAATCCCAAAGCCTGTTCCTGATGGCTTTCATTAAACATTGGCATTTGCGTAGGCATAATTTACTCTTCATTTATCAGTTAAACTGTTCCACTTGCCTATTACGTTGGGTATTGTACAACGCTGTGGTGATATGCTATTTTTTTCAAGAACTCTCATAACCTCTGACATCAATTGCTTCACTTTATTTTTAAACAATACACATTTATCAGCACTCAGAACCAAACCATTTTAGGTCAAAGCCTTTGTTCTGACTTCTTGGGGGCATTCTGGAAGCTTCCCTGGGAAATCATTTCACCAATTGCATACTGTAGGAAAGTACCATCTTGCCTGGCATGTTACCCCCATTTTTTCACTGTATATATGTTGTTTTAGTTGTATGTGTCACTGGGACCCTGGTAACCCAGGGCCCCAGTGCTCATAAGTGTGCCTGAATGTGTTACCTGTGTAGTGACTAACTGTCTCACTGAGGCTCTGCTAACCAGAACCTCAGTGGTTATGCTCTCTCATTTCTTTCCAAATTGTCACTGACAGGCTAGTGACCATTTTTACCAATTTACATTGGCTTACTGGAACACCCTTATAATTCCCTAGTATATGGTACTGAGGTACCCAGGGTATTGGGGTTCCAGGAGATCCCTATGGGCTGCAGCATTTCTTTTGCCACCCATAGGGAGCTCTGACAATTCTTACACAGGCCTGCCACTGCAGCCTGAGTGAAATAACGTCCACGTTATTTCACAGCCATTTTACACTGCACTTAAGTAACTTATAAGTCACCTATATGTCTAACCTTTACCTGGTAAAGGTTAGGTGCAAAGTTACTTAGTATGAGGGCACCCTGGCACTAGCCAAGGTGCCCCCACATTGTTCAGAGCCAATTCCCTGAACTTTGTGAGTGCGGGGACACCATTACACGCGTGCACTACATATAGGTCACTACCTATATGTAGCTTCACAATGGTAACTCCGAATATGGCCATGTAACATGTCTATGATCATGGAATTGCCCCCTCTATGCCATCCTGGCATAGTTGGCACAATCCCATGATCCCAGTGGTCTGTAGCACAGACCCTGGTACTGCCAAACTGCCCTTCCTGGGGTTTCACTGCAGCTGCTGCTGCTGCCAACCCCTCAGACAGGCATCTGCCCTCCTGGGGTCCAGCCAGGCCTGGCCCAGGATGGCAGAACAAAGAACTTCCTCTGAGAGAGGGTGTGACACCCTCTCCCTTTGGAAAATGGTGTGAAGGCAGGGGAGGAGTAGCCTCCCCCAGCCTCTGGAAATGCTTTCTTGGGCACAGATGTGCCCAATTCTGCATAAGCCAGTCTAGACCGGTTCAGGGACCCCTTAGCCCCTGCTCTGGCGCGAAACTGGACAAAGGAAAGGGGAGTGACCACTCCCCTGACCTGCACCTCCCCTGGGAGGTGTCCAGAGCTCCTCCAGTGTGCTCCAGACCTCTGCCATCTTAGAAACAGAGGTGCTGCTGGCACACTGGACTGCTCTGAGTGGCCAGTGCCACCAGGTGACGTCAGAGACTCCTGCTGATAGGCTCCTTCAGGTGTTAGTAGCCTATCCTCTCTCCTAGGTAGCCAAACCCTCTTTTCTGGCTATTTAGGGTCTCTGTCTCTGGGGAAACTTTAGATAACGAATGCATGAGCTCAGCCGAGTTCCTCTGCATCTCTCTCTTCACCTTCTGATAAGGAAACGACCGCTGAACGCGCTGGAAGCCTGCAAACCTGCAACATAGTAGCAAAGACGACTACTGCAACTCTGTAACGCTGATCCTGCCGCCTTCTCGACTGTTTTCCTGCTTGTGCATGCTGTGGGGGTAGTCTGCCTCCTCTCTGCACCAGAAGCTCCGAAGAAATCTACCGTGGGTCGACGGAATCTTCCCCCTGCTACCGCAGGCACCAAAAAGCTGCATTACCGGTCCCTTGGGTCTCCTCTCAGCACAACGAGCGAGGTCCCTCGAATCCAGTGACTCTGTCCAAGTGACCCCCACAGTCCAGTGACTCTTCAGCCCAAGTTTGGTGGAGGTAAGTCCTTGCCTCACCTCGCTGGGCTGCATTGCTGGGAACCGCGACTTTGCAGCTACTCCGGCCCCTGTGCACTTCCGGCGGAAATCCTTTGTGCACAGCCAAGCCTGGGTCCACGGCACTCTAACCTGCATTGCACGACTTTCTAAGTTGGTCTCCGGCGACGTGGGACTCCTTTGTGCAACTTCGGCGAGCACCGTTTCACGCATCCTCGTAGTGCCTGTTTCTGGCACTTCTCCGGGTGCTACCTGCTTGAGTGAGGGCTTTGTGTCTTCCTCGACGTCTCTTCTCTCTTCAGGTCCAATTTGCGACCTGCTGGTCCCTCCTGGGCCCCAGCAGCTTCAAAAAACGCCAAACGCACGATTTGCAGCTAGCAAGGCTTGTTGGCGTTCTTTCGGCGGGAAAACACTTCTGCACGACTCTCCACGGCGAGAGGGATCGGTCCACCAAAGGGGAAGACTCTAGCCCTTTTCGTTCCTGCAGAAACCTCAGCTTCTTCTGTCCAGTCGAAGCTTCTTTGCACCCGCAGCTGGCATTTCCTGGGCATCTGCCCATCTCCGACTTGCTTGTGACTTTTGGACTTGGTCCCCTTGTTCCACAGGTACCCTAGATTGGAAATCCACAGTTGTTACATTGCTGGTTTGTGTCTTTCCTGCATTATTCCTCTAACACAACTCTTTTGTCCTTAGGGGAACTTTAGTGCACTTTGCACTCACTTTTCAGGGTCTTGGGGAGGGTTATTTTTCTAACTCTCACTATTTTCTAATAGTCCCAGCGACCCTCTACAAGGTCACATAGGTTTGGGGTCCATTCGTGGTTCGCATTCCACTTTTGGAGTATATGGTTTGTGTTGCCCCTATCCCTATGTTTCCCCATTGCATCCTATTGTAACTATACATTGTTTGCACTGTTTTCTAAGACTATACTGCATATTTTTGCTATTGTGTATATATATCTTGTGTATATTTCCTATCCTCTCACTGAGGGTACACTCTAAGATACTTTGGCATATTGTCATAAAAATAAAGTACCTTTATTTTTAGTATAACTGTGTATTGTGTTTTCTTATGATATTGTGCATATGACACTAAGTGGTACTGTAGTAGCTTCACACGTCTCCTAGTTCAGCCTAAGCTGCTCTGCTAAGCTACCATTATCTATCAGCCTAAGCTGCTAGACACCCTATACAATAATAAGGGATAACTGGGCCTGGTGCAAGGTGCAAGTACCCCTTGGTACTCACTACAAGCCAGTCCAGCCTCCTACATTGGTTGTGCAGTGGTGGGATAAGTGCTTGAGACTACTTACCACTCTTGTCATTGTACTTTTCATAAGAGAAAAATATACAAAACAAGGTCAGTGTATATACACATAGCCAAAAAGTTTTGCATTTCCTCTTTTCACTCTTTTCTAAGTGCTGAAAAGTACTCCTAAACTTTCAAAAAGTTCTTAAAAGTTTAAAAAGTTTTTTTCTGTCTTTCCAAAAAGTTCTGAAAACTTTTTTCTCTTTTTCTATCACTTTAACTCTCTCTAAAAATGTCTGGCACAGGCCAAAGTGTTGATCTGTCCAAACTTGCATATGACAACCTTAGCTGGAAAAGAGCAAGGAGTCTCTGTATAGAGAGAGGTTTGAGTGTAGGGAAAAATCCTGCCTTGGAACTGTTACTTAACATGCTTAGAGAACAGGATAAGGCCATAGGTGCCCCATCTGTTGAGAAAGTACCTAATAGTTCCCAATCTGATTCAGGGACTCCCCCAGGAAAAGATTTGGGAAAGAAACTTCCTAGCCTGCCCATTACTAGACAATCTAGCATAGACGGTAATGATGATGAGCCACACCAAATAAATAGTGTTGTCTCACATCATAGCAAAAGCATTTATTCTCACCATACTGGTAGTAATGTTTCTGTAAACCAAGCTGTTAAGTTGGCTTCTGTAAGGGACAGGTCTCCTTCTGTTCATTCCCATCATAGCTCTGTTTCTAGAAATGTCCCTCCCACCAACCCTGATGACAGAATGTTAGAGAGGGAACTCAATAAGTTGAGGGTGGAACAAACCAGACTGAAGCTTAAAAAGCAACAGCTGGATTTGGATAGACAGTCTTTTGAATTAGAGAAGGAAAGACAGAAGTTGGGTTTAGATACCCATGGTGGCAGCAGCAGTATTCCCCATAGTCATCCTGCAAAAGAGTATGATTCCAGGAATCTGCACAAGATAGTTCCCCCTTATAAGGAGGGGGATGACATTAACAAGTGGTTTGCTGCACTTGAGAGGGCCTGTGTTGTACAGGATATCCCTCAAAGGCAGTGGGCTGCTATCCTATGGCTATCATTTAGTGGAAAAGGTAGGGATAGGCTCCTTACTGTGAAAGAAAATTATGCTAATAATTTCCAAGTTCTTAAGAATGCACTCCTGGATGGTTATGGCTTAACCACTGAACAGTACAGGATAAAGTTCAGAGAGACCAAAAAGGAGTCTTCACAAGACTGGGTTGATTTCATTGACCAGGCAGTGAAGGCTTTGGAGGGGTGGTTACATGGCAGTAAAGTTACTGATTATGACAGCCTGTATAACTTAATCCTGAGAGAGCATATTCTTAATAATTGTGTGTCTGATTTGTTGCACCAGTACTTGGTGGACTCTGATCTGACCTCTCCCCAAGAATTGGGAAAGAAGGCAGACAAATGGGTCAGAACAAGAGTGAACAGAAAAGTTCATACAGGGGGTGACAAAGATGGCAACAAAAAGAAGGATGGTAAGTCTTCTGACAAGGGTGGAGACAAATCTAAAAATGAGTCTTCATCAGGCCCACAAAAACACTCTGGTGGGGGTGGTGGGTCCAAATCCTCCTTTAATCAGAACAAGGAAAAGAAACCATGGTGCTATTTATGTAAAATAAAAGGCCATTGGACAACAGATCCCAGTTGTCCAAAGAAAGGCACCACAGCTCCTACCACTACAACCCCTACTGCTACACCTAGTGTCCCTACTAATAGCAGTGGTGGTGGGAGCAAACCTACTAATAGCCAATCCAAGGGAGTAGCTGGGCTCACTTTTGGTAATTTAGTTGGGGTTGGTCTGATTAGGGAGACCACAGAGGCTACTTTAGTCTCTGAAGGGGCTATTGATTTAGCCACTTTGGTTGCTTGCCCCCATAACTTGGAGAAGTACAAGCAACTAACCCTAATAAATGGTGTTGAGGTCCAGGCCTACAGGGACACAGGTGCCAGTGTCACAATGGTGATTGAGAAACTGGTGCACCCTGAACAACACATACTTGGACACCAGTACCAAGTAACCGATGCTCACAACATAACACAAAGCCACCCCATGGCTGTTGTAAATCTCAACTGGGGGGGGTAACTGGTCCAAAGAAAGTTGTGGTAGCTTCAGATTTACCTGTAGACTGTCTATTAGGGAATGATTTGGAGACATCAGCTTGGTCAGATGTGGAGTTGGAGGCCCATGCAGCAATGCTGGGCATCCCAGGGCATATTTTTGCTTTGACAAGGGCTCAGGCCAAAAAGCAAAAAGGACAGGGAAGCTTGGATCCTGGAACAATGGACCAAGTGCTCCCTAAAGCTAGGGCTAGTAGAAGCAAACCACTTCCTACTATCCCTCCCTCTACAGTGGATTCAACTTCTGAGGAAGAAGAATTCCCTCCCTGTGCAGAACCTACACCAGAGGAGCTGGAAGCAGACACTGCTGAGCTTTTGGGTGAAGGGGGGCCTGCCAGAGAGGAGCTGAGTGTGGCACAGCAAACCTGTCCCACATTAGAGGGTCTCAGACAGCAAGCTGTCAAACAGGCTAATGGGGATGTCAGTGACTCTCACAGAGTTTACTGGGAGGACAACCTCTTGTACACTGAGCATAGGGATCCTAAACCTGGAGCTGCCAGGAGATTAGTGATTCCTCAGGAGTACAGAAAGTTCCTCCTAACACTGGCACATGACATTCCCCTAGCTGGGCACCTGGGTCAAATGAAAACTTGGGACAGATTGGTTCCATTGTTTCATTGGCCTAGGATGTCAGAGGACACAAAGGAATTTTGTAAGTCCTGTGAAACCTGTCAAGCCTCTGGCAAGACAGGTGGCACTCCAAAGGCACCCCTTATCCCACTGCCTGTGGTTGGGGTTCCCTTTGAAAGGGTAGGGGTTGACATAGTTGGCCCCCTTGACCCTCCTACTGCTTCAGGCAATAGGTTTATCTTGGTGGTAGTGGACCATGCCACAAGATACCCTGAAGCAATTCCTTTAAGGACCACTACAGCTCCTGCAGTGGCAAAGGCCCTCCTGGGAACATTTTCCAGGGTGGGCTTCCCAAAGGAAGTAGTATCAGACAGAGGAAGCAATTTCATGTCTGCATACTTAAAGGCCATGTGGAAGGATTGTGGTGTAACGTACAAGTTCACAACACCCTATCATCCACAAACAAATGGACTGGTGGAGAGATTTAATAAAACTCTCAAAGGCATGATTATGGGACTCCCTGAAAAACTCCGCAGGAGATGGGATATCCTTCTACCATGCCTCCTTTTTGCCTACAGGGAGGTACCCCAGAAAGGAGTGGGCTTCAGCCCCTTTGAACTTCTTTTTGGACACCCTGTTAGGGGTCCACTCACACTTGTAAAGGAGGGTTGGGAACAACCTTTAAAAGCTCCTAAGCAGGATATTGTGGATTATGTACTTGGCCTCAGATCAAGGATGGCTGAGTACATGAAAAAGGCCAGTAAAAACCTTCAGGCCAGCCAAGAGCTCCAGAAGCAATGGCATGATCAGAAGGCTGTTTTGGTTCAGTACCAACCAGGGCAGAAAGTGTGGGTCTTGGAGCCTGTGGCCCCAAGAGCACTCCAAGATAAATGGAGTGGACCCATTTGAAAATTGTTGAAAAGAAGGGTGAAGTCACCTACCTGGTTGACTTAGGCACTGCCAGGAGTCCCCTTAGGGTGCTCCATGTCAACCGCCTGAAACCCTACTATGACAGGGCTGATCTCACCCTGCTCATGGCAACAGATGAGGGACAGGAAGAAGACAGTGATCCTCTACCTGATCTCTTCTCTTCCACAGAACAAGATGCTCTTGTGGAAGGTGTAGTTTTGGCTGATTGTCTTACTGCTGAGCAGAAAGATAATTGCATAAATCTCCTAGGACAATTTTCAGAACTCTTCTCTACTGTGCCAGGCACCACTTCTTGGTGTGAGCACACTATAGATACTGGAGACAGTTTACCTGTCAAAAGTAAGATCTATAGGCAGCCTGACCATGTCAGGGACTGCATAAAGCAAGAAGTTCAGAAAATGTTGGAACTAGGAGTGGTTGAGCACTCTGACAGTCCATGGGCTTCTCCTGTGGTACTGGTACCAAAACCCAATTCTAAAGATGGCAAGAAGGAAATGCGGTTTTGTGTAGACTATAGAGGTCTCAACTTGGTAACCAAAACTGATGCTCACCCTATACCCAGGGCAGATGAGCTCATAGATACACTGGCATCTGCCAAGTATCTAAGCACTTTTGATTTGACTGCAGGGTATTGGCAGATCAAATTGTCAGAAGATGCTAAACCTAAGACTGCATTTTCTACCATTGGAGGACATTACCAGTTTACTGTAATGCCTTTTGGTTTGAAAAATGCACCTGCCACTTTTCAGAGGTTGGTGAACACAGTCCTGCAAGGGCTGGAAGCTTTCAGTGCAGCATATTTGGACGATATAGCTGTCTTTAGCTCCAGCTGGGATGATCACCTGGTCCACCTATGGAAAGTTTTGGAGGCCCTGCAAAAGGCAGGCCTCACTATCAAGGCTTCAAAGTGCCAGATAGGGCAGGGTAAGGTGGTTTATCTGGGACACCTTGTTGGTGGGGAACAGATTGCACCACTTCAGGGGAAAATCCAAATTATTATTGATTGGGTTCCCCCACCACTCAGACTCAGGTGAGAGCCTTCCTAGGCCTCACTGGGTATTACAGGAGGTTCATTAAGAACTATGGCTCCATTGCAGCCCCTCTTAATGACCTCACTTCCAAGAAAATGCCTAAAAAGGTATTATGGACAGCAAGCTGTCAGAAAGCTTTTGAGGAGCTGAAGCAGGCCATGTGCTCTGCACCTGTCCTGAAAAGCCCTTGTTACTCTAAAAAATTCTATGTCCAAACTGATGCATCTGAATTAGGAGTAGGGGCAGTCCTATCACAACTTAATTCTGAGGGCCAGGATCAACCTGTTGCTTTTATTAGTAGAAGGTTGACCCCTAGAGAAAAGCGTTGGTCTGCCATTGAGAGGGAGGCCTTTGCTGTGGTCTGGGCTCTGAAGAAGTTGAGGCCATACCTGTTTGGCACTCACTTCATTGTTCAGACAGACCACAAACCTCTACTTTGGCTAAAACAAATGAAAGGTGAAAATCCTAAATTGTTGAGGTGGTCCATATCCCTACAGGGAATGGACTATACAGTGGAACATAGACCTGGGAGTAGCCACTCCAATGCAGATGGACTCTCCAGATATTTCCACTTAGACAATGAAGACTCATCAGGTCATGGCTAGTCTTATTGTCCTTCGTTTGGGGGGGGGTTGTGTAGGAAAGTACCATCTTGCCTGGCATGTTACCCCCATTTTTTCACTGTATATATGTTGTTTTAGTTGTATGTGTCACTGGGACCCTGGTAACCCAGGGCCCCAGTGCTCATAAGTGTGCCTGAATGTGTTACCTGTGTAGTGACTAACTGTCTCACTGAGGCTCTGCTAACCAGAACCTCAGTGGTTATGCTCTCTCATTTCTTTCCAAATTGTCACTGACAGGCTAGTTTCCATTTTTACCAATTTACATTGGCTTACTGGAACACCCTTATAATTCCCTAGTATATGGTACTGAGGTACCCAGGGTATTGGGGTTCCAGGAGATCCCTATGGGCTGCAGCATTTCTTTTGCCACCCATAGGGAGCTCTGACAATTCTTACACAGGCCTGCCACTGCAGCCTGAGTGAAATAACGTCCACGTTATTTCACAGCCATTTTACACTGCACTTAAGTAACTTATAAGTCACCTATATGTCTAACCTTTACCTGGTAAAGGTTAGGTGCAAAGTTACTTAGTGTGAGGGCACCCTGGCACTAGCCAAGGTGCCCCCACATTGTTCAGATCCAATTCCCTGAACTTTGTGAGTGCGGGGACACCATTACACGCGTGCACTACATATAGGTCACTACCTATATGTAGCTTCACAATGGTAACTCCGAATATGGCCATGTAACATGTCTATGATCATGGAATTGCCCCCTCTATGCCATCCTGGCATAGTTGGCACAATCCCATGATCCCAGTGGTCTGTAGCACAGACCCTGGTACTGCCAAACTGCCCTTCCTGGGGTTTCACTGCAGCTGCTGCTGCTGCCAACCCCTCAGACAGGCATCTGCCCTCCTGGGGTCCAGCCAGGCCTGGCCCAGGATGGCAGAACAAAGAACTTCCTCTGAGAGAGGGTGTGACACCCTCTCCCTTTGGAAAATGGTGTGAAGGCAGGGGAGGAGTAGCCTCCCCCAGCCTCTGGAAATGCTTTCTTGGGCACAGATGTGCCCAATTCTGCATAAGCCAGTCTAGACCGGTTCAGGGACCCCTTAGCCCCTGCTCTGGCGCGAAACTGGACAAAGGAAAGGGGAGTGACCACTCCCCTGACCTGCACCTCCCCTGGGAGGTGTCCAAAGCTCCTCCAGTGTGCTCCAGACCTCTGCCATCTTGGAAACAGAGGTGCTGCTGGCACACTGGACTGCTCTGAGTGGCCAGTGCCACCAGGTGACGTCAGAGACTCCTGCTGATAGGCTCCTTCAGGTGTTAGTAGCCTATCCTCTCTCCTAGGGAGCCAAACCCTCTTTTCTGGCTATTTAGGGTCTCTGTCTCTGGGGAAACTTTAGATAACGAATGCATGAGCTCAGCCGAGTTCCTCTGCATCTCTCTCTTCACCTTCTGATAAGGAAACGACCGCTGACCGCGCTGGAAGCCTGCAAACCTGCAACATAGTAGCAAAGACGACTACTGCAACTCTGTAACGCTGATCCTGCCGCCTTCTCGACTGTTTTCCTGCTTGTGCATGCTGTGGGGGTAGTCTGCCTCCTCTCTGCACCAGAAGCTCCGAAGAAATCTCCCGTGGGTCGACGGAATCTTCCCCCTGCAACCGCAGGCACCAAAAAGCTGCATTACCGGTCCCTTGGGTCTCCTCTCAGCACGACGAGCGAGGTCCCTCGAATCCAGCGACTCTGTCCAAGTGACTCCCACAGTCCAGTGACTCTTCAGCCCAAGTTTGGTGGAGGTAAGTCCTTGCCTCACCTCGCTGGGCTGCATTGCTGGGAACCGCGACTTTGCAGCTACTCCGGCCCCTGTGCACTTTCGGCAGAAATCCTTTGTGCACAGCCAAGCCTGGGTCCACGGCACTCTAACCTGCATTGCACGACTTTCTAAGTTGGTCTCCGGCGATGTGGGACTCCTTTGTGCAACTTCGTCGAGCACCGTTTCACGCATCCTTGTAGTGCCTGTTTCTGGCACTTCTCCGGGTGCTACCTGCTTCAGTGAGGGCTCTTTGTCTTGCTCGACGTCCCCTCTCTCTTCAGGTCTAATTTGCGACCTCCTGGTCCCTCTTGGACCCCAGCGTCGTCCAAAAACGCCAAACGCACGATTTGCAGCTAGCAAGGCTTGTTGGCGTTCTTTCGGCGGGAAAACACTTCTGCACGACTCTCCACGGCGGGAGGGATTTGTCCACCAAAGGGAAAGTCTCTAGCCCTTTTCGTTCCTGCAGAAACCTCAGCTTCTTCTGTCCAGTCGAAGCTTCTTTGCACCCGCAGCTGGCATTTCCTGGGCATCTGCCCATCTCCGACTTGCTTGTGACTTTTGGACTTGGTCCCCTTGTTCCACAGGTACCCTAGATTGGAAATCCACAGTTGTTGCATTGCTGGTTTGTGTCTTTCCTGCATTATTCCTCTAACACGACTCTTTTGTCCTTAGGGGAACTTTAGTGCACTTTGCACTCACTTTTCAGGGTCTTGGGGAGGGTTATTTTTCTAACTCTCACTATTTTCTAATAGTCCCAGCGACCCTCTACAAGGTCACATAGGTTTGGGGTCCATTCGTGGTTCGCATTCCACTTTTGGAGTATATGGTTTGTGTTGCCCCTATCCCTATGTTTCCCCATTGCATCCTATTGTAACTATACATTGTTTGCACTGTTTTCTAAGACTATACTGCATATTTTTGCTATTTTGTATATATATCTTGTGTATATTTCCTATCCTCTCACTGAGGGTACACTCTAAGATACTTTGGCATATTGTCATAAAAATAAAGTACCTTTATTTTTAGTATAACTGTGTATTGTGTTTTCTTATGATATTGTGCATATGACACTAAGTGGTACTGTAGTAGCTTCACACGTCTCCTAGTTCAGCCTAAGCTGCTCTGCTAAGCTACCATTATCTATCAGCCTAAGCTGCTAGACACCCTATACACTAATAAGGGATAACTGGGCCTGGTGCAAGGTGCAAGTACCCCTTGGTACTCACTACAAGCCAGTCCAGCCTCCTACACATACCACTGACTTTGTGGTTTGTAACTCCCAGTTGCTTGCTTTCTATTTGCTGACTTTAATTGTTTTAGGCCGTCCAGGTTGAGTTTGTCCCTCCTGTGAGCATTCCTTGTTTACTGTATCATTCTGAGTACTGGCTTTCTGTAAGGAGGCATTTAAATCATGTTCTTATTTTATCACATTTGCTATGCATTTAAATGTCAGACTCTGTCTTCCGAGGGAGCTTGGTGTTTATTTTTCTTTCTCTGACTTCAAAGTGAGAGGATTTATGTGGCAATCTTGCCCCATGTGTGAGGCGATGGTATAGGAAGGTAATCCTTCTAGCACACAGCATAAATGAACTGTGCTTGTTTCAGAATATATCACCATTATTAAAGCACAAATGAAGCACATTTTCCTTGTAATTCTGAAGTGTGGTGAAAACAAATATTTGAATACGATCGAAATATAACAATACACTAGGTGATGACATTTCCACACATTATCATTTGTGTGCAGTAAAATTGTATGTTGGTGCAAATTCCATGGTCACTTCAATTGAAATTGTGTTATCTGTAATGACATTGCGCTATCACAGCATGCACACCCCACACTATGTCACTTCACTTTACGTCACTCCACTTTACACCACTCCACTCTACAATACTCTATGCCCTTCCACTCTATGCTACTCCACTCTACGACACTCCACTGTACAACATGCACCTCCACTCTACCCTCCCTCCACTCTACACCCCTCCACTCTAATCCACTCTTTGACATGCCACTCCACTCTACTCCACTCACTCCATGTCACAACACACCACTATACTCCACTCCTGTCCATTCTATTCCTCTCTATTTCACACCACTTACCCCACTCCACTGCTGTCTACTCCAATACACTCCACTCTACTTCACTACTATCTGTCACACTCTTCTCCAATCTACCCTACTCCACCAATCTACTCCACCTTAATCTACCCCACTCCACTCCAGCCTACCACAATCAACTCCAGTTTAACCCACTCAATCTTCCTCAGTCTTCCCCACTCCACTCCAATCTACCCAACTCTCCTCCTATCCAATCAAACCTAATCTACCTCACCCATCCCACTCTAATCTACCCCACCTAATTCCACCCCAACCCAGTCAGCCCCATTCCAATCTACCTCACACCACTCTACCTCACTCGAATTACCTCACCGACTCCAATCTACCCCACTTAAATCAAATCTACCCCAAACAACCACACTTTACTCTACCCCAATCTACCACACTCTCCTCAACACCAATCTACCCCACTCCACTCCACTGTAATCTACCATAATTCACTCCAATATGATTCTTTCTAGCCCATTTCACTCCAATACAATCTACTCCACTCCAATTTACTCCACTCTAATTTATCCCAAATAACTCCTTTCCAATCTACCTCACTCTGCTCAATCTAACCCAATCATCCCACACACGCAACCCCATTCTACACCACTCTACTCCAATCTACCCCACTCCACTCTGCCCCAATCGACTCCAGTCCAACTTACCTCACTGCATTCCAATTTACACCCCTACAATCTCCACTCCACTTCAGTCTATCCTATTCCATTCCAATTTACACTTCAGTTTACCCCACTCCAATTTTCACTCCACTGTAATCCAATCTACACTACTCCACTCAACTCCAATCTACCTCACTCCAATCTACCACAATCTCTACCACTCGAATCTACCACAATCTACCCATCTCCAATCTACAGCAAACTATCCCACTCCACTCTTCTCAATACCTACCACACCCTACTCCAATCTACCCCATTCTCCCTTCAATCCAATTTACCCTACTCTTCAAACCAATCTACTCCAGTCAACTCAATCTACACCACTTCACTCCAATCTACTCCACTCCACCCAAAATCTGCCACACCCCACTCCACCCCAATTTACCTCACAACTTCAGTCTAATTTACCCCTCCAATCTACCACACTCCACTCAAATCTATGTGACTTCACTACAACCAAATCCATTCCATCCTACTCCACCGTACCGCTCTCCATTCTACCCCACTGCACTCCATCCCAATCTTCCTCGCTCCACTCTACCTCACTCCAATATGAGTCAATCTACTTTACCCTACTCCACTCTGATGAACCCCACTCCATTCACTCCAATCAACACCACCCCATCCCATTCTACCCCCACTTTTCTCCACTCTACTGCACTCAAATCTACCCCAATTGACCCTACTCCAGTCTTCCCCACTCCACACTACCTCACTCAAACCTATCCCTCTTTAATCTACCCTAGTCTGCCACACTCCATTACAGTCAGCCCCACTTAATTCAAATCTATCCTTCTCTAACCCACCCAATCTACCCCACTCCACTTTAATGTACCCAGTTCCACATCACCCAACCCCACTCCACTCCATTCTAATTTAACCCAATCCACACCACTCCACTCTCTCCCAATCTAGCCCATCCACTACATTTTCCACTCTACTCTATCCAACTCCACTCCAATCTATTGAACTCCACTGTACCCCACTAACCCCAATCTACCCCCTCCAATTTGCCAGTCTCTCCACTCCAATCTACCCCAACCTACCCCACTCCACTCCACCCCTATCCATCCACTCCACCCTAATCTGCCCTATTTCAGTCAACCCAAACTACCCCACCCCACTCTACCACATTCCACTCCATTCAACCTCGATCTACCCCACTTTACTCCAAGCTACCACACTGCACTCAAATCTACCCCACTCCAGTCCAATCTAACCCACCCCAATCCGACCCACTCCAACCTACCCCACCCCAATCTGCCCTACTCCAATATACCCCACTCCATCCAACCCCAATCTATTCCACTACAATCTACGGCACTAAAATCTACTCACTTCCCCAATGTACCCCATTCCACTCCATTCTAACCCACCACTTCCCAATCTACCCCACTCCACTTTACCCAACTACAATCTACTCAACCTTGCTCCAATCTACTACACTCCACTTCAACCATCCCAATCTACCCCATTCCGTTCAAATCTAGCCTACTCTAATAAACCCAACATACCCCACTCCACTTCATCCTTATCCACCTCATTCCAATCCACTCCAATCTACACCACTCCACTGAAATCTACCACACTTCACTCCAATCTACCCCAACCCATCTGATTCTACTCTTCCCCATCTACCCACTTTACTCAATCTACTCCAATATACCCTACTCAACACTACCTTAATCTACCCCTCTCCTATCTACTCCACCTCATTCTAACCCAATCTACACCTCCCCACTCCAATCTACCCCACCCAACTCCAATCTACCCCACCCTACTCCAATCTACTCCACTTCACTCCAGTCTATCCAATTCCACCCTGTCTAATACAATCCACCCTAATCTACTCCAATTCAATCTACCCCCTCTCCAATCTATCCCAGTAACCTACGCCACTCCAATCTACCCAACTATAGATACTCCCAACCATCTCACTCTTCTCCAATCTACCTTGTTCAACTCTAATCTACCAAACTTTAATCCGATCCAATCCACCCCACTGCAATCTACCCCACTCAACTCCACTACACTCTATCCCACTCCAGTCTACCTCACTCTACCCCAATCTACCCTACTACAATATAACCATTCTACCCCATTCCACTCTACCCACATCTACCCCACTCCACTCTACCCCATTCCACTCTACCCCAATCTACTCTACTCCAGTCTACCCCCATCTGCCCCACTGTACATCACTAACTTTTAGCCACGCCGAATAGCCACCTCACTGGTGTGCATCATGGCTACAACTCACTGCCAAAGCCAATAGCTCTCACATAGGTGTGGCCTATTTGCTTTGCCAATGCAAGTACAAATGTATCTGATCACCTAAAGATGATCTTCTTCATTCTACATGAAAAACAATATGTTGCCTTGGAAAACATGTATGCAAAAGTGTAACTGCATCAAGAGATGATAAATTAGTGTCTGGAAAATGGACATATATGGAATGTAAAATAAATGGAGTAATAAATGCTGTAATGAATTACAATCCATGGAAATTAGCTCATTCATGTTGTACAGAGAATGGGGTTTGATTACAATATTATTGGTTGGTGCCCTAGGATCAACACAGAAGGGGAGTTTACCATCTTTTTACTTTGTTTCAATGATTGTGTATGGCCATTCTGCAGCCTACACCTCTTAATTAATGTTTTATTGAGCTTATCTTCTAAAATATCTTGTAATTCTTTCCTTCCCCAGTTGGAAACACCTCTAAGCTCATGTTTTACTGGGATTACTTTTTTGTTGAAGCCCACACAATCTAATTAGTCTATACTTTAGGAAAGGTTTTAACAATGTGTTGACACAAATCTTCCCTGGATATAGGAAGAACTTGCTCTTTTACACTTGGATTTAAAATGATTCTATTCTTCACAGATCCTTCCACCAAAGCACATTGCCATTCGTAGCCACAAACCCCTTCAACCAAGCAGAAATACATTGAAAGCAAAATATACATTATGTTCTATTCCATTGCAATCAAGTGAAAGTTTTCAAATGTATGTTGCTTGCAACCATGGCCGGACTGGCCCGTCGGGCAAGTGGGTAATCCCCTGAGAGGCCGGAGACCCAGGAGGCTGGTTTTGTCACATTAAGGACAGGTACAGCCTCCAGGAGTGGAGCTGCAAGTTACATGACCCTGGAAGCAACTTGAAAGAGTTCCTTGTTTTCTTTTGATTTTTTTTTTTTTTCAGAGCTGGTTTTAGCATTCATTAGCACATCTGCACAGGTGCACTAATAACAGCATTAAGTTCCCAAACCAGCCCTGCTTGTAACTATTTGACCAAATCACCAAGCACCTGGTCAAAAATAAACTTTGGAAATAATGGTGTAAGGAGAACTACACACAAGCTAAATCTCCAAATAACCATAACCTCCATTTAGGGTTCAGTTTGAACACCGGGCCTGAATCCTGCCTGTGTATCAGCCAGCAAGTTGGTTTTAACCATAATCTCCACGTCTACTGTGTGTATGATGCACATCACTGAACCAAAATCATCATCATCCCACACACTGCTCATACTCCTCACACCTAACACCACATCCTTGAACTTGGCACAGTCAGTCTCTATCACTGAACCCCGATTGACTTGATCGGCTCTGTCCTTGGGACCTTTCTTGTCTGCTCTGCATGATGCATTAATGGTGGGAAATGTAGGTAGGGAACCCCGAAAGGTAAAACATGTGTTTCTATTTACCTGTGGGCGAACACATGACCTCTGCACCAGCTCCAAGGACACCTTTAGAGGGCACACTGCCAGTGCACCACCTCATGGGGGACACAAGCACTGTGGCTCGCAGCAGCTCCTTTGCCCTTGTGCAGCTGTAAAATGGCCCACACTAGTGGGCAAAGGCATTGCCTTATTTGGACGCTGTCACACCCCCATGCAATTGTAGGAAATCCCTTAACTCAGAAATTCTTCCCGTTTCTGTTTGAACTGTAAACAGCACAGCTCCAAAATAGGGAGTGTTTTCTATTTACTCTGTTTCGGAGGTGAGTGTATCTACTTCAGATACTGAGGCACATTAAAAAACATGTACAAAGCCAATAGATCTTGGTTAAGCAACCTATTGGCTTTGCCAAAGCTTCTCATCTCTAGCTAGAGTAAGGTGGTTCACAAGGGTGCCCTTGCATACATGGTGGCTCTCTTAATGAATTATTGCTTTAACAATAAGGAACTAAAACACAGTTGTAACGGTGCTGTAAACATCCCTGATTGTATTTTTTAAATGTATTTTGGTGAAGCATCAGCAAAACACATAGAAATGTGCCCAGTTAGTCAGTGTCTGTGCACACTCACAGGCGGCCATCATGGAATGGTGTCAAATCTGTATGAAGATGGTAAAAAGCCGATGGCACAGAAGCCACATGAGGGGGGTTGGGTTCTGTAAGGGGCAGCAGCCTCTAGGTGGGGTGGATTAAAGGGAGCAATTAAGAAGGAAGATGGGAGAGGCGGGGGGAGCAAAAAGAAGGAGGAAGAGGGGCACAACCAACCCCTCATAAGCACTGCAGAGGTTCCCTTGGTCAATGCTTGTTGGCTGCCTGTTTGGGTTTTGTCAATGCTTGTTGACTGCCAGTATGGGTTTTGTCACTACTTGTTCACTGCAAAGGACTGACTTTACCAATGCATGTTGGCTGCCAGTAATGGTGTTGCCAATGCTTGTTGGCTGCAGTATTGACTTTGTCAATGCTTGCAGAACAGAGGCACAAGCATTGGTAAAACCAAGGACAGTGCCTCTGCACAGCTGTTCCCCTTCTGAATGCTTCCTGGGGCAGGAGTAGGTCTCTGTAAAGTGTTCCACTGATTGTCTGAGCTGTGTGTGTAGTAAATCAAAAGCACTAAAACCTAGAGAGCTTGGAATCTACCTTTAGACTTGGCTAAAACAGTGTACTTACCTGAGTGACCTCACAACAGAATGAAGCATGGGACAAAACTAGGAAAAATAATGACCTACTTTTATCTGTTTATCAACCTGAGGAGCAGAAGTGAGCACCTGCTATCATGTCTGCATTAATGTCATATCAGAATGTGTTTTACCACTGAGGGGTAATTTCATGAGGAGAAAATACATCTATTTTTGAGCCTGTTTTACAATCAGTGAAAATGTGTTTTAAAAAGAGTTCATTTTATGGCCTCTTCAGCAAAAAAGGTGTTTCTTTTTTATGAACCTTTAGAGAGTCCTACAATGGTAAAGCCCACAACATGCTTCAGCCAGAAAACCCTGTGTCAGTACCCTTCTCCCTAGCGCCAAGAAGCCCCAGGAGTTGAGTCCACCTGTGACGTCAGTTCTTAGAGGTTCCAGGATGACTCCCTCTCAGGCTCTCTGAGTAAGGGAGAGAAGCTCTAAATCCGGACCCTGTCCTCTCCTGTAAAGCCCTATTCCCTATGTCTTGTGCTACTGAAAACCCATGTCTTGAGCACCTAGAAGTCTACAGGTTTCTGAAGTTCACATATGACATCAGACACTACTTAGGTCCAGTCCCTAGGATGGATTCCTCCCAGGCTCTGCTAGTAAGAGATCCCCAGCTGACCCCTCTATCTGCCCCTCCTGTACAGATCCATCCCCCTCCCCATCCTGTACAGTACCTCTCCCTGCACCTTGTGAGCAGTCACTTCTCTGACCCCTTGTTCTGTCTCTTCTCTCACAGTGACGTTGTCCTCGCGAGTGCTGCTCGTGCTCTGTGCTCTCTGTGCACTTTTACTCCTGCTGGTGGTGGTCTTGGCTGCACTGACTGGTAAGTCTCCTACTCTGATAAAGTGCTTGAGGTCAAATATTGCTTGTAAAGTCAGAGCCAGATGTGTCAGGTGCTGTCACATGTACACACACCAAGAACCAGTGCCAGAGGTGTCTAGTGCTGTCACATGTACACACACCTAGAACCACTGCCAGAGGTGTATGGTGCTGTCTTACGTACAGACACCTAGAACCAGTGCCAGAGGTGTATGGTGCTGTCACATGTACACACACCTAGAACCAGTGCTAGATGTGTCTAGTGCTGTCACATGTACACACACACCTAGAACCAGTGCCAGAGTTGTATGGTTCTGTCACATGTGCACACACATAAAACCAGTACCAGAGGTGTCTAGTGCTGTCACATGTACACACACCTGGAACCAGTGCCAGAGGTGTCTAGTGCTGTCACATGTAAACACACCTAGAACCAGTGCCAGAGGTGTCTAGTGCTGTTACAAGTACACACACCTAGAACCAGTGCCAGAGGTGTCTGGTGCTGTCACATGTACACACACCTGGAACCAGTGCCAGAGGTGTCTAGTGCTGTCACATGTAAACACACCTAGAAGCAGTGCCAGAGGTGTCTAGTGCTGTCACATGTACACACACACACACACACACCTAGAACCAGTGCCAGAGGTGTGTGCTGCTGTCACATGTATACACGTAGAACCAGTGCCAGAGTGTAAGCTGCTGTCACATGTACACACTCCTAGAACCAGCGCGAGAGATGGCTGGTGCAGTCATGTGCACACACCTAAAGCCAATGCCACACATGTAGAGCCAGGACTGGAGGTGTCAGGTACTGTCACACGCGCACACGTAGAGACCGTACAGAGGTGTCAAGTGCTGTCATACACATGTACATCCAGTGCCAGTCTGGTGCAATAAGCCACATACGTAAAACCAATGCCAGAGGTGCAGGTGCTGTCACACACATGTAGAGTGAGTGCCAGCAGTGCCAGGCACTGTTACACACATATAGATCCAATCCCAAAGGTGTCAGGCGCTGTCAAACACATACACATTGTCAGTGCCAGAGTTGCAGGTTCTGTCACAGAAAAACACACACACACACATGTAGAGCCCGTCCAAAGGTGTCAGGTGTATCACACACACACACAGCCAGTGCGAGAGGTGTCTAGTGCTGTCAAATGTACACACTCCGAGAACCAGTACGAGAGGTGGCTGGTGCTGGAACATGTACACACACCTAGAGCCAATACCACACATGTAGAGCCAGGGCTGGAGGTGTCAGGTACTGTCACACACGTAGAGACCATGCTAGTGTTGTCAAGTGCTGTCATACACATGTACATCAAGTGCCAGTCTGGTGCAATAAGCCACAGGCCGGTGCTATAAATGTCAGATGCTGTCTATCTCGCACACACACGCAGCCAGTGCGAGAGGTGTCAGGTGCAGGCACACACACAAACACACACACGTAGAGTCAGTGCCAAAGGTGTTATGTGCTGTCACACAGGCACACATGCATGCAAGATTAGAGCCAGTGCCAGAGGTGTAAGAATCAGTCACACACAAAGAATATGAGCCAGTGCTAGAGATGTCAGGTGCTATCACACACACGTGTAAAACCAATGCCAGAGGGGGTAGGTGTTGTCACACACATGTAGAGCCAATGGCGGGGGTGTCAGGTGCTGTCAAACACACACACACACATGTAGAGCCAGTGCCAAAGGTGTCAGATGTGTCTCACACACACACACACACACAACAGGGCAGTGCTAGAAGTGTCAGGTGCTGTCTCTCTCTCTCTCTCACACACACACACACACACACACACACACACACACACACACACACCAGGCCAGTGCCAGTGCTAGAAGTGTCAGGTGCTGTCTCACACACACACACACACAGATAGAGCTGTTGTCAGGTGCTGTCACACATGAATGTAGAACCAGTTCCAGAGGTGCAGGTTCTCTCTCTCTCTCTCTCTCTCAGTGTGAGAGATGCAGGTGCTGTCATACACACACTTAGAGCTGGTGTCAGGTGCTGTTGCATGTGTATGTACAGCCATTCTCAGATGCTGTCACGCGTATGCAGAGACAGTGTTAGGTGCTGTCACATATGTATCTGAGGCTAGTGCCAGCTGCTTTCACACATGTATCTAGAGCTAGGGGTTTTGGGTGCCTCAGGCACATCTCACTTTTTCCCGTCCTTCAGCAGCAGCCCCTCCCTCCTCAGGAGTCAGGTGTGGCACAAGCTCCTATGTGTGCCTAGTGTCAGGTGCGGTGTGCTTGGAGTGTGGCAGTTTGTCACCTTTTCCCCCCTCCTTCAGCAGAGGCTAGAGTCTCTCATTAGGGCAGGCAGCCCCTGTGTGTGCACTGTCTGTAGGGGTGCCCACCACACCGACTCCCCCTCTTGCCTCAGTCCCACCACTCTGTGTTCACCCTGTGATGCAGCCGGGGTGGGGCTTGTGTCCAGGTGAAGGTCGTGCGCATGTCCACCTGACAGATCTTTATTTATCCTAATTACTGGCTACTACTATTTGATTATATTAAAACTGACCCTTTCTTTTCGTGGTGCTCATCACTTCAGGGTGAGGACTTGTTCACTGCTGACGTCACTGCAGAAGGGAGGTCTCTAGATATGTTTATAGTCCACACACCTCAAAGCCCAGTCCAATGAGTGTTTTATGTTAGATGAGGATAGTATTGCAGCATAAACACCTCTGTACAGGGTGTGTGTCTGTCTGTAGGGAAGGGCAGACTTAAAGCAATTAAGCAGAGCCACGTTGGTCCAGTGGTCCTCTGGGCAGTGCTGTAAGTGGGATTGAAATGATGGGGTGTGGTCTCTAAAAGTAGGGAGGATAAGGAAGCATAACCAGGAATCCTTTCCAGGAGGTGAGGCCCAAGTAATTAATGGAGTGCCTTAAAACATGTAAACTACAACCCTATGATCCACTCAGTGTTGCACCGGATCAGTGCTTGGATGCATGTCTGTGAGTTTTCTGTTACTGCATCCAGACATCTCACACAGCAACCAACACACGTACTTCAAACAAGACAGGCCTATTGGCTTTGCCAGTGCACTTTAGCTGTATCAGCAAAATAAATAACAATAAAGATTTTGTTATGAATAATTGGTATTGAAAATGTTCCAATTCTGAAAATACAAGCCTGTTAGTTAAACATTAATACGTTCTTTCGAAGAGGTGTAGCTTTGAAAGTGTCAATTGCCCTCCCCCCCTCTTTCTCCAGGGTCTATCACTGTGTTAGACACTTACAACCTTTATCGCCCCACATCTTTCTGAAATCTTCCTTCTGCATATCTCACACTTCAATTGCAATTGGCACATACACATAAATATATATATATATATATATATATATATATATATATATATATATATATGACTGTAGCTCTGTACTCTCTGCAATAGAGGCCAAGGACTGGATGTGCACATACCTTTCACACCTGTATGGCTGACTGACAGAAAATGTGAGAAACTTGCAGTGTCTTCAGTCTTGGCTTCAGATCTTTTATTCATGCGCTGTCCAAACACCCACCTGCGGCTTGAACTTACATAAACCCTGGAGGCCACTCAGGTTAAAATACGCAAGAGTCACATGTTTCATGAAAAACAAACTATAGAAAGACAATGGGGCATCTTTAAGAGCCCCTCGCGCCTCCTTTGCGTCATTTTATTTATGCTTATGTGGCCCAGCGAGGCCAAAATTGCAGCACCATATTTACAAAGTGGCGCAATGCATGCATTGCGCCTCTTTGTAACCACTTGCGCCACATCATGCATGTAAAAAGATGGCGCTAACAAATCTAAAAGGTCTCTTTGCATCTTTGTTGTGGCATTTTTAATGCCTGCTCAGAGCAGGTGCTGAAAGGGGACACGCCACTGTTTTCAGTGGGTCCCTGAGTACGGTTTAGGTTTAGCGCCAACATTTTGGTGCAAACCCTGATCAGTAGATCAATAGCGTCAGAAATGCTGACGGTATTGCCCCCTACCCTGCGCCATGGTGCGCCGTACTTTAAATATGGCGCACACATGGCGGAGGTAGGGAGGCACAAGGGACCACAAGAATAGTGGCGCTACATGTAAAAATCTGGCCCACGATGTTTAAAAAGAAGTGAATATTCTTAGGGATGCAAGATGAAGTAAACCATTTGAAATGTAAACACCTTGGGAAAAGTTTAAGAAAAGTGAGGCTGCACCTAGTGCGGGTCCACTTTCCTTGCACCCCTTAGCGCCCGATGCTCCCACCATGTGTGCAAACCCTTATCATTACCTCTACACAGTGTTCATCTTTCAATCTAACACTCAGCATTTCTATCCATAACCGACCACCAAAACGTTTCTCTCCTCCACTTGCTAGCAGTTTTCCCCCGATGCCCTTCATGACATAAGTGTAACAATCTACTCCTGATCTTGCGAGGTGAAATTAGCGTTGTGTTGCAAAACAACAAAACCTTGTGCAAAGAAAGCTCACTCTAAACTTTACTGTGAGTTTGAAGGTGAATGGACAACACATTTTCACGTGGACAGCTTTTCAACACCTACTGTATGACCCTAGAAAGTTCACAATCTTTGGACAACTAATTTCTTCATTCACTCTCACTCATGTGCCTATTTGACATCCAGGACGCACCTGCAACAAGACATTCAACGTCCTCATCATCTAACTCATGGAACACAAAGAATATTCATTACTAGGAAGGCGAAAACAATTGTCTGCTTTCTTGTTTCCACCTCCAGGCAGATGTTCAAGTTGAAAATGATTTTCCAAAAGTGTCCAACTTAATCACACCAATCTCTCAGTAACCTTAGTTGAACTAACATTGCTACTGTTCAGAATTGGCACTGAAGGCTGATGATGCATCTGCAGAAGGGATTATGTTCCAAAATATATGGTCTAACCTTTTCAGCAGCCCATGTACAGGCCAGCATTTATTTTACAATAACAGAATACTGGTGTTTATGCAGTTTCAAGGTGCTAGATGCAAAAGCAATGATGTAGTCATGGGTATCTCTCTCCTGTGACAGAGCAACCCTAAACCCCACATTACTGGCATCAACAGTGACAAAGAGTCTCCCAGGAATGTAGGGGGCTCAGAAATGGAGTGAAAAGGATTTGATCAAAGCAAAAGCAAGTTGCTGCTCCTTGTTGCTCACAAACTGGACATTTTAATGTAACCTGTACATGGACTAAGCAACAGCTGCAAAATTCTCAATGAACTTAGAGTAAACTTCACACATTCCCTGAATGCTAACAATTGTTAATGAGATGTGGGAAAATACACCTTCTCGGTTGCTTCCAAGAGACCAGGTCTTGGTTTAATCCCTCTCCTCAGGAATCACATGAACAACAAACTCAACAGCATTGACTCCAAAAACACACTTATCCTTCCTGAGTCTAATGTCTCTAACTTTGAAATTATTCAGAACTTCACTTAATCTCTCCAAATGCTGTTGTTCATTCCTTCTTCGCAACAATCAAAACATCATCTTGAAATGCTAACACCCCACTTATACGATGTAAATCTTTCCCCATCAATCACTGGAAAACAGCTGCAGCTAATACAAGGACAAATGGCATTCTGCGAAATTGTAATACACTACCCGGGGTAGAGCAAGCAGTCAGACAGCGAGAGTTTTCTGCGAGTACTACCTGGTGATGAATGAAGTGCAAATCCAGCTTGGAAAAACATTTTGCTTCAACCAAATTGGTGACCATGTCATCGATTTTGGGCAAAGGATGCCCATCCACCCAAAAAGCTTTATTGAGATTGTAGTGGGCTCTATTAGACCCCCATGCATAACATCAGCAAAGGTCCAGACAGTTCACCCCGTACCCTCAAAGGAGCAGACCTCAGTTTATGTTTAACTGGTTCTCATCCATCTTTGAATGATGACACGCTTAAACCTTTTTTTTCTCTCCTGTCCCAAAAGGTGGCTAATACATTATAAAGCGTTTCTCAAAAGTAACATTCTCAACACCCTCCAACCACAAAATGTGTTGTGAACATCAAGGTTTCAGAATGATACACAAACACCTTTGGTGATGCCAACCAAACATGCCATGTCCTTCCGCTGACTCATACACGTTCCCATACACTACCCTGCCTTTCAACTTAATCACAGTTTCAAAAAACCTTCT
This sequence comes from Pleurodeles waltl, assembly GCF_031143425.1. Taxonomy (NCBI): domain Eukaryota; kingdom Metazoa; phylum Chordata; class Amphibia; order Caudata; family Salamandridae; genus Pleurodeles; species Pleurodeles waltl. Next base: position 1,175,635,363 of record NC_090439.1, read on the forward strand.
AGGTCAATCCTAGCACCATGCTGTCCTCCAGGATTTATATCAGGAGGGCTGAGAACATGTCACAGACATGTCACATCAATAGTAGCATGTCATTTCTTAATGGAAGAGGAACCCCGTAATAGTGCTTCAAAGGTAGGTTCTTTGAATACCAAATCTCAGATTTATTATTCGAATACATAAATAGTATGGCTAACATACGTCTGTCATCATGTTTTCGTCAGACCATAATACATTCAAGTTGTTCAGGGCACAATTCATTTACAGCCTAATCCAAAACACAAACATCAATTATAGTTAAACATTGCATCAGAATTGTTCCATCAACATATAGAAATACACACAACTGGTTCCTTGTTAGGTACAATTCACAAGTGAAAATAACCAGTAGCAGAGACGTAAACTATGAGTCACCAGAACCAAAAAACATAAATAATGCCTGCTGACACATGTTTCACGAAGCCTATAACTTCATCAGGGATTAAATAATAATGAAGATAACAAAAATCTTTTATAAGCAGGAATAATCCTTTTGTGACATGAAATTATTAAATCTGAGTCATGCACTATCCATTGGAAACTAGATTAGCAAGTGAAAAAGCTACAATCCAATTTAAATGAAACATAAAGTTCACACCTGTAGTACCCAAATAATAAATACATATCACAAAGAAAAACATCAAATTCAAAATTGTGAAAATTCAATACATACATTTCCATAGTCTATACCCTATAAATGGTTGTAATCATTGCTCCCTACATCCAAATATAAAGTGGATCACTAAACACATTCACATCATCTTTCCTGTTATCCTAAATTGAAAGATTACCTCACCTAGCTACCACAATTCTGTATCCTTTCTCATGATATTGATTGTAATTGTAAAGCATTACCTTGCGGTAGATTGTAATTCAGTACAAAGTACTAATGTCTTCAGTTTCTTCAAAGTGATATAAAGAATAAACACCAAGTCCTCAACATGTCAGATGGATGATCCCTTCACTCCATTATAATAACTGCAATATAGACAATCCTGGTAAGTATATTCTCATAGGGGGATATCACAAATTTCAAAAGCAGTATAACAATGTATCTCATCCCTTTAATTACCCAAAATGAAGCAACCAAAGACCAAACAAAGAGATATCAAAAAGACATTATTTGAAATCAAAATACACCATTAAGCAATATAATGAAACAGGTAACAAACACCACAAACGTGGTGACACCCACTGTGCATTGCTACCACAAGAAAATAAACAAGAAAATAAACATCACAAATAAAACCTGGTGAAAACATTAAATAGAAGCATGCATGTACCTTCATGCAGCTATCCATAACTTTTCATGTAGAAAACTGTCAGATATTATACTCCTCAAACAACTTCAGTTATTGCAACAGACCAATGATAGGGACTTCACTGTCAATGAAAAAACAGATCTCTTCAAACATAAAAAAGACACACCAAACTCCTCAAATTAAGCTTTCATACTGGAAACTCACATCTCACACTATTGATGTCTCGGCACGACAAATATAGGAAGGGAAAACAGAAGGCCCCGTCCCTTCATTTAAATTTGCCAATTAAACAATTAGAATACACATAACCTACCTCCCATTGAGCACTACCCTCAACATCTAGACTGGCAACTTACATCAGACCCAATGAGCGAACCTAACTGAGATAAATATTAACAATTTCCAACAGTAGGCCCACATCAGTCCTTATGTTCCAAATAAAAATCTCTGATCAAAATTTATTGGCTAAAGCTATAACATTAGTGCCGACCAGTCAAAAGGAAAACAGCAAAATGCAAATAAAGAAACAAATCACCTTGTTCTATTCAGTCCTAGGAATACCCACAGAGTGGAGACTCGAGCCCCCTTGACACATCTGTAGTGTTACATCATATTAGCATTTGGTGCTATATCTCAGTTTATCTTTCAATGCTATATCCCTCTCCTAACACAAAACTCTAATCACTCACTTCATCTAATATATCTCTTTCTCATCAGGAATGTAAAGGTAAAAAAAAAAATGACACAAACAGATAAACGAATAAACAATTTAAACATAAGAAAACAGAAAAACATTGCTGTACTGCTGTTAGCCTACATCTCCAGATGTCATCATGGATACATAAACCACTATACCCTATTCAGATACACCTCAGATTAACATCTAGTGTGTTATGTTGGGATAGTTCAGCACACCTCAATAATAAATGCAAGGGGGAATTGCTTGTACCCCATGCGTCTGGCATGAATGGTACGGACTGTGATGCAAGTTTAGAAAGGCAATAAAGTAGCCTGGGAAGTTTCTCTCATGGCCAGTTAATTATTACAGTGTGTACATGCGTGTGGTTTATGCTGGAGGGTTTGTGAACTGTTTGCAGGCCGCACTGTCATCCACCAGATGCTTGAACCCCTATACCCTATTCAGATACACCTCAGATTAACATCTAGTGTGTTATGTTGGGATAGTTCAGTACACCTCAGTAATACCACATGCATCTGGCATGAATGGTACGGACTGTGATACAAGTTTAGAAAGGCAATAAAGTAGCCCAGGAAGTTTCTCTCATGGCCAGTTAATTATTACAGTGTGTACATGCGCGTGGTTGATGCTGGAGGGTTCGTGAACTGTTTGCAGGCCGCACTGTCATCCACCAGATACTTGAACCCCTATACCCTATTCAGCTACAGCTCAGATTAACATCTAGTGTTGTTCAATGTCTCGTATGCGCCCAGGTCACATATGATATCTTACAGTTAGGCTCTAGACCCAAATGGATATGCTAAGTGGTTAAGTATGTTGACATTATGGAAAGAGAAAAATTACATATGACAGAAAATAGTTCACATGAAGTAGAGTATAACTCAACTTGAAACTATTGGTAATATAATTATTTTGTAAATTGAAATCCAAAAAAAAAGTAACCAAAATCAATATATAATACACTTCAGCAAGATGTAGAAACCGAATTAAAAATGTCTGCCGAACATATGTTGGCAAGGAAAAGACATCTGAATTAAAATGGCTGTCAAATGTGTCAACTAAACTCCCCAATCCAAAATGTCTGGGGATGAGGAGGAGTTGCCCAATCTAAGATGGATGCTGTATACGTCAATTTAAATAAAGTGATTACAGTGCTGTAATATCCCATTTGCTTGAGAGAGCCAGGTGGTCTTCAGCGAGACCCCTGTGCTTCCTGTTACAATAGTTTGGTCCTGCAGATGCGAGGGTCTAAAATAAAGACTGGCTGGGCGTGGCTAGTTAGGTAGGTAACGCACTGGTGTCTTAATTTGTCCTTGTGGTTGGCCCTGCAACGGCCTAATCACGCAGCTCGCTGCGGTCTCTGGGCCCCCATTACATTTGCGATGCGGAGGGCAAGAGCCCTGCCCACCCAGACCTGACACCGTGCATCAGAACAACATCAGCTGCATGGCCATGGGGAGAGTTCTGCACCATGGGCCCCCTGCGGTTTTCAGCTATGGCCCATCGGCTGTGAGGCAAAGACGTGCCAAAAGCCTAGAAAGAATCCATTCAAGCCATCCCTGAAGAAGCCGAAGATATGGATGCCAGCAACGTTGTCCATACCATTTCAAACGAGGCGCCAAACAACAAACTCGGTGAACACTCCCAAAATGCCAAATAATGATAGGTGGCCAGCAGTTCACAGTGACCATTGACACGATCGGACCAATGTCAGAGGAAAAAACACTTGTCCTTGAAGAACTGTCCCAAGCCACACAAAGCCAAAGGTAGGGTGTTTGCCTATGGCCAGCCCACACCCATACGCTAGTGGGATGCTTCCAGACAGCCATATCCCATTGCAATTTAGAAGCCAACACAACTGTATATGTGGCCCAAGGAGGAAAAGGTATGCTACTCAGCGGGCAGACCGCGGACTTACTAAAGCTGATATTCTTTGTTCTGGAAGTGCAAGAAGAGGAGATAGCGGACTTTCTACATGAATCTTCAAGGGTATAGGCTGTCACATAGGAGGAGAAGTCCAAATTTACATCGACAAGGCAATCCAACCAATTGCTCTACATCACAGACTCATTGCCTTCAACCATTATTGAAAGGTTTCGGGCCCACTCAGTTGGTCTCCCCAATTGTTGTCATCAGAAAACCTAAACAACCCGGGGAGGTCTGCATCTGTTTTGACATGAGGCTATCAAATGCCATGGGCGGGAATTAAATATCACACCCTCCATGGATGACATCCTCAGCGAACTCACTGGAGCGCAATGGTTCTAGAAAGTGACCTGCGGTCTGGATATCATCAGCTACTCCTGCATGAGGACTCACGCTACATCACAATATTCGTGACCTACATGGTTCTGCGCCACTACCGTCACCTCAACTTTGGCATCTCCAGCGCTGCTGAAATATTCCAGAGCACCATCAAGGAAGTGGTCACTGGGCTCCCTGGCATCCTCAATGTGAGTGACGATATCTAATCTATGCAAAGTCCCTAACCGAACACCATGAACGCCTACTCAATATCCTTCAGAGAGCCCATAGTGCTGGCCTCACGCTACATAGAAGTGTGAGCTTCTCAAGCAAGAGATACATTTCTTCAGCTACAAGTTCCTCGCATATGGCAGCATCCCAGACTCGGGCAAAGTGACATGGACATGGGCACAGCAGAGGCAGGAGCTTTTCGGCACACCAAGGAAGCACTATTGGCCATCACCCCTTTTGCCTATCTTGACCCTGCAAGACCTGCAAACATTGTCGCAGATGCCAGTCCAAAGGGGCTCGGAACGTGCTCACACAACAACAGTCTCAAGGGGAGTAGGCACCTGTGGGGTACGCAAGTTGGTCCGTTACTGACACCGAACAAATGTAATGTATTCGCAGATCAAGTAGGAAGCCATTGTAATACACTGGACATGCAAGTACTTTCACCTCTACGTGTATTGACACCACATTCATTGTCACAATGGACCACAAGTCGCTAATAACTTTATTTCAAGGGACTGTGTCCAAGTCACTTCCCCGCATTGAGAAGTGGATGCTACAACTGCAGCAGTATGACTGTCATGTAGAATATCAACCTGGCTCAAAAAATCCAGCTGACTACCTATCTCGAGATCCTCGAGCAGCCACTCTTGTTTACTGTTTACTTACCTGATTTTTGTTTGTGTGTATATTTTGTGTATTTTACTTACCTCCTAAGGGAGTATATCCTCTGAGATACTTTTGGCATATTGTCACTAAAATAAAGTACCTTTATTTTTCGTAACTCTGAGTATTGTGTTTCTTATGATATAGTGCCATATGATTTAAGTGGTATAGTAGGAGCTTTGCATGTCTCCTAGTTCAGCCTAAGCTGCTCTGCTATAGCTACCTCTATCAGCCTAAGCTGCTAGAACACTACTAATCTACTAATAAGGGATAACTGGACCTGACACAAGGTGTAAGTACCACTAGGTACCCACTATAAGCCAGGCAAGCCTCCTACATTGGTGTTGCTGCAGTGGGATAAGTACTTGTAACTGCTTTACCACTTTGTCATTGGTGCTTTTCATAAGAAAAACATATACCAAATACTTCAGAGTATACACAGTTAACCTATACAGTTTAACTTTCTTCCTTTAAACTTTCTAAAAAGTTTTGAAAAGTTTTGAAACGTTTTTCCTTTTCTTTAAAAGTCTCTAAACCTTTTTCTCTCTGTCTTAAACTCTTTCTCTACAATCATGTCTGCAGTGGAACTTACTCCCACAGTTGTCCAGGCAACCTACGGTAGTTTAAACTTTAAAAGTTTGATGGGTCTCTGTATTGAAAGAGGTTTAAGCATTGGTAAGAATCCTACCAAAGAACTTCTCTTTAAACTTCTCCTAGAAAGTGACCAGAACCAGTCTGGCCCATCCAAGGATCAGGAGGTAGAGGGGGAGGGCACCCAGCAAGACTCAGTGGAGTCCCCTGAGGATGCTGGGGAGGGTTCTTCCAAGGGCCTGCCAGCTAACAGGCCATCTAGTGACACTGGTAGTGGGAGGGGGTCACATACTAGTACGGTACCTATCACTCCTAAAGGCCAGGTTACTAGAGTCCAGCCAGTTAGGGACAGGTCTCTGTCTGCCAATTCCCACATTTCCTCTGTATCTCACAATTCCCAAGCCTCCCACCCTGAGGATAACTTAATGCAAAGAGAACTCAGAAAGCTGAGGTTGGAAGAGGCCAGGTTGAAGCTAAAACAGCAGCAGCTGGCCTTAGACAGGGAATCTCTGAATGTAGAGAGGGAAAGGCAGAGATTGGGGTTAGTTCCCCATGGTGGCAGCAGCAGTGTTTTTGATAGCAGTCCTGTTAGAGAACAAGATTCCAGAAACCTGCATAATATAGTCCCCCCTTACAAGGAGGGGGATGCCATTAAAAGTGGTTTGCTGCACTTGGATGGCTTGAATGGTACAGCTGGTCCCTCAAAGGCAGTGGGCTGCTATCTTTCACTGGTAAGGGTAGGGATAGGCTCCTTACTGTCGGAGAAAGTGATGCTAATAATTACAAAGTTTTGAAGGATGCACTCTCAGATGGATTTGGCTTAACCACTGAACAATACAGGATTAAGTTCAAAGACACCAGAAAATAGTCCTCTCAAGACTGGACAGACTTTGTAGACTATTCAGTGAAGGCCTTAGAGGGTTGGTTACATGGCAGTAAGGTGACTGACTATGAAAGCCTGAAAGACCATATTTTGAACAATTGTGTGTCTGAATTGTTGCACCAGTACTTGGTAGACTCAGACCTGACCTCTCCCCAAGAATTGGGAAAGAAGGCAGACAAATGGGTCAGAACAAGAGTGAACAGAAAGGTTCATACAGGGGGTGACAAGGATGAGTCTTCATCAGGCCCACAAAAATCCTCTGGGGGTGGTGGGTCCAAATCCTCTTTTCACAATCAGAAAAAGCCATGGTGTTCTTTATGTAAAGTAAAATGCCATTGGGCAAGTGATTCCACTTGTCCAAAGAAAAACACCCAGGCTCCCACTACCACTACCCCAACTGCAACCTCTAGTGCCCCTAGTAATACCAGTGGTGGTGGAAAGTCTACTACTAATAGCCAATTCAAGGGTGTAGCTGGGCTCACCATTGGTAGTGTAGTTGGGGTTTGTCTTATTAGGGAGACCACAGATGCTGTTTTAGTCACAAATGGTGGCATTGATTTTGCCACCTTGGTTCCTTGTCCCCTTAATATGGATTAGTACAAGCAACTTGCCTAATCAATGGTGTTGAGGTTGAGGCCTACAGGGACACAGGAGCCAGTGTAACTATGGTTATAGAGAAACTGGTTCACCCTGATCAACACCTACTTGGTCAGCAGTACCAAGTGGCTGATGCTCACAATAACACACTTAGCCACCCCATGGCTGTTTTGAATCTCAACTGGGGGGTTACTGGTCTAAAGAAGGTTGTGGTAGACACTGAATTACCTGTAGATTGCTAACTAGGCAACGATTTGGAGACATCAGCTTGGGCTGAAGTGGAGTTGGAGGCTCATGCAGCAATGCTGGGCATTCCTGAGCATATTTTTGCTTTGACAAGAACACAGGCCAAAAAGCAAAAAGGACAGGGAAGCTTGGATCCTGGAACAATGGACCAAGTGCTCCCAAAAGCTAGGGGTAGAAAGGGTAAATCCATGCCCACTATCCCTTCTTCACCAGAAGATTCCCCCTTTGAGGAGGAAGAATCCTCTCCCTGTGCAGAACCTACACCAGAGGAGCTAGCAGCAGACACTGCTTAGCTTTTGGGTGCAAGGGGCCTGCTAGGGAAGAGCTGAGTGTGGGACAGCAGACCTGTCCCACACTAGAGGGTTTAAAACAGCAAGCTGTCAAACAGCAGAATGGGGATGTTAGTGATATCCATAAGGTGTATTGGGAAGACAACCTCCTCTATTCTAAATCAAGCGACCCTAAACCTGGAGCTGCCAGGAGATTGGTCATCCCTTTGCAATTTAGGGAGTTTCTTCTTACCTTGGCACATGACATTCCTTTGGCTGGGCATTTGGGCCAGAGTAAAACTTGGGACAGGCTTGTTCCCTGTTTCACTGGCCTCACTGGCCTCATATGTCAGCAGACACTAAAGAGTTATGTCGTTCTTGTGTGATCTGACAAGCCAGTGGCAAGACTGGTGGCACATCAAAGGTCCCCTTAATTCCACTTCCTGTGGTTGGGATGCCCTTTGAAAGGGTAGGGGTTGACATAGTTTGCCCCCTTGACCCTCCAACAGCTTCAGGCAATAGATTTATCCTGGTGGTATTGGACTATGCCTCTAGGTATCCTGAAGCAATTCCCTTAAGGACCACTACAGATCCTGCAGTGGCAAAAGCCCTCCTGGGAATCTTTTCCAGAGTGGGCTTTTCTAAGGAAGTGGTGTCAGACAGAGGTAGTAACTTTATGTCTGCATACCTCAACGCAATGTGGAAGGAGTGTGGTGTAATCTACAAGTTCACTACTCCTTAACATCCACAAACAAATTGTCTGGTTGAGAGGTTTAATAAAACTCTCAAAGGTATGATAATGGGACTCCCTAAAAAACTCAGAAGGAAATGGGATGTCCTGTTACCTTGCCTCCTTTTTGCTTCAAGGGAGGTACCCCAAATAGGAGTGGGCTTTAGCCCCTTTTCACTCCTCTTTGGGCACCCTGTGAGAGGATCCCTTGCTAAGGAGGGTTGGGAACACACTTTAAAAGCTCCTAAACAGGACATTGTGGACTATGTACTTGGCCTAAGATCAAGAATGGCTGAGTTCATGAAAAAGGCCAGTACAAACCTTCAGGCCAGCCAGGAGCTGCAAAAGCAATGGCATCACCAGAAGGCTGTCCTGACCCAGTACGACCCAGGACAGAAGGTGTAGATATTGGAGCCTGTGGCCCCAAGAGCACTCCAGGACAAATGGAGTGGACCCCATCTAATTGTTGAAAAGAAGGGTGTGGTTACCTATCTGGTAGACCTGGGCACTGCCAGGAGTCCCCTTAGGGTGATTCATGTCAACCACCTAAAACCCTACTATGACAGGGCGGATCTCACCCACCTCATGGCAACTGATGAGGGACAGGAAGAAGAGAGTGACCCTCTCCCTGATCTCTTCTCCACCACTGAAGCTGATGACTTAGTGGAGGGAGTAGTACTTGCAGATTGCATTACTGCCGAGCAGAAGGACAACTGTGTAAAACTCTTAAGTCCGTTTTCTGAACTCTTCTCACTGATACCAGGTACAACTACCTGGTGTGAGCACACAATCAATACTGGAGACAGTTTATCTGTCAAAAGTAAGATTTCTAGGCAGCCTGACCATGTCAGAGAATGCATTAAACAAGAAGTTCAGAAAATGTTAGGCTTAGGAGTGATTGAGCCTTCAGAAAGCCCCTGGGCTAGCCCAGTTGTGCTTGTCCGAAAACCTCACACTAAAGATGGTAAAAGAGAGATGAGGTTTTCTGTTGACTATAGAGGGCTCAACCAAGTAACCATGACATATGCTCACCCTATTCCCAGGGCAGATGAGCTGATAGATACGGTGGCTTCTGCCAAGTATCTGAGCACCTTTGATGTAACTGCAGGGTATTGGCAGATTAGGTTATCAGAAGATGCTAAACCCAAGACTTCATTTTCAACCATTGAGGGCTCTACCAATTCAAAAGGCAGGCCTCACTATCAAGGCTTCAAATTGCCAGATAGGGCAGGGGAAAGTTTTTTATCTGGGCCACCTGGTAGGTGGGGAACAGATTGCACCACTGCAGGGGAAGATCCAGACCATAATGGACTGGGCTCCCCCTACAACTCAAACCTAAGTGAGAGCCTTTTTAGGCCTCACAGGGTACTATAGGAGGTTTTTTAAGAATTATGGCTCCTCTTAATGACCTCACTAGTAAAGAAATGCCTGAAAAGGTATTGTGGACAGCTAGCTGTCAGAAAGCTTTTGATGAGCTCAAACAGGCCATGTGCTCTGCACCTGTCCTAAAAATCCCTTGCTACTCCAAAATGTTCATAGTCCAGACTGATGCTTTTGAATTGGGGTTTGGGGCAGTGCTATCATAGCTTAATACTGAGGGCCAGGATCAACCTGTTGCCTTCATCAGCAGGAGGTTGACCCCTACAGAAAAGCGCTGGTCTGCCATAGAGAGGGAGGCCTTTGCTGTGGTCTGGGTACTGAAAAAGTTGAGATCAGACCTGTTTGGTACTCACTTTATTGTTCAGGCAGACCACAAACCTCTACTTTGGCTAAAACAAATGAAAGGTGAAAACCCTAAATTGTTGAGGTGGTCCATATCCCTACAGTGAATGGACTATACAGTGGAACATAGACCTGGGAATACCCACTCCAATGCAGATGGACTCTGCAGATATTTCCACTTAGAAAATGAAGACTCATCAGGTCATTGGCTAGTCTTATTGTCCTTCGTTTGGGGGGGGGCACACTGGAACACCCTTATAATTCCCTTGTACATGGTACCTAGGTCCGCAGGGTATTGGGGTTCCAGGAGTTCCATATGGGCTGCAGCATTTCTTTTGCACCCATAGGGAGCTCAGACAATTCTTACACAGGACTGCCACTGCAGCCTGAGTGAAATAACATCCACGTTATTTCACAGCCATTTTACACTGCACTTAAGTAACTTATAAGTCACCTATATGTCTAACCCTTACTTGGTGAAGGATAGGTGCAAAGTTACTAAGCACTAGCCAAGGTGCCCCACATTTTTCAGGGCAATTTCCACAGACTTTGTGAGTGTGGGGACACCATTACATGCGTGCACTACATATAGGTCAACACCTATATGTAGCTTCACAATGGTAACTCCGAACATGGCCATGTAACATGTCTAGGATCGTTGAAATTTCCCGCCAAGCCAAATCTGGTATTGGGGTGCAAATCCCATGCATCCCCGGGGCTCCAGCATGGACCCCAGATGCTGCCAAAGTAGCTCTCTAGGCTTTTCTATGACGCTACCGCTGCTGCCAACCTTCAGACAGGTTTCTGCCCTCCTGGGGTCTTGGCAGCCCAGTCCCAGGAAGGCAGAACAAAGTATTTCCTCTGAGAGAGGGTGTTACACCCTCTCCCTTTGGAAATAGGTGTTAAGGGCCTGAGGGAGTAGCCTCTCCTGGCCTCTGGGAATGCTTTGAAGGGAACAGATGGTGCCCTCCTTGCATAAACCAGTCTACACCGGTTCAGGGATCCCCCGGCCCCTACTCTGGCACGAAACTGGACAAAGGAAAGGGGAGTTACTGCTCCCCTGTCCAGCACCTCCCCAGGGGTGGTGCCCAGAGCTCCTCCAGTGTGTCCCAGACCTCTGCCATCTTGAATACAGAGGTGTGAGGGCACAATTGAGACCTCTGAGTGGCCAGTGCGAGCAGGTGATGTCAGAGACCCCTCCTGATAGGTGCTTACCTCTCTCTGTAGCCAATCCTCCTCTGAGGGCTATTTAGGGTCTCTCCTGTGGGTTTCTCTTCAAATAACGAATGCAAGAGCTCACCAGAGTTCCTCTGCATCTCCCTCTTCAACTTCTGCAAAGCATCGACCGCTGACTGCTCCAGGACTCCTGCAAAATTGCAACAAAGTAGCAAGAAGTCTACCAGCGACATTGTAGCGGCTAATCTTGCTGGCTTTCTCGACTGTTTCCTGGTGATGCATGCTCTGAGGGCTGTCTGCCTTCACCCTGCACTGAAAGCCAAGAAGAAAATCTCCCATGTGTTGACGGAGTCTTCCCCCTGCTACAGCAGGCACCAAATTTCTGCTTCACTGGTCCTCTGGGTCCCCTCTCATCTCGATGAGCGTGGTCCCTCGAACACAGGATCTGGATCCAAGTGACCCCCACAGTCCAGTGGTCCTTCTGTCCAAAGTTGGTGGAGGTAAGTCCTTGCCTTCCCACGCCAGACAGTAATCCTGTGTACTTTGTGAACTGCAGCTGCTAGGGCTTCTGTGCACTATTGTAAGGATTCCTTGATGCACAGCACAGCCCAGGTCCCCAGCACTCCATCCTGCATTGCTCAACTCGCTGAGTTGACCTACGGCTTTGTGGGACCCTCTTTTGTGTTGTTGAGTCGACCGCCGTGCTCAGATTTCTTGAATGCCTGTTCAAGTGCTTCTGTGGGTGCTGCCTGTTTCTGTGTGCTGTGCGCCGTCTCTGTCTCCTCATCCAAGTGGCGACCTCCTAGTCCTTTCCTGGTCCCGGGCAGCACCCTTTATCTTCAACCGCAACTCTTGCAGCTAGCAAGGCTTGTTTGCGGTCTTTCTGCGTGGAAACAACTCTGCATCCTCCAGCACACCGTGGCACATCTTCTGGCCAAAGGAGAAGTTCCTAGCACCTTCCGTTGTTGCAGAATCTTTGGCTTCTTCCACCCGGAGGCAGCCCTTTTGCACCTTCATCTGGGGTTTAGTGGGCTCCTGCCCCCCCCCGGACACTTGCGTGACTCTTGGACTTGGTCCCCTTCCTTTACAGGTCCTCAGGTCCAGGAACCCATCTTCAGTGCTTTGCAGTCAGATGTGGTCTTTGCAGAATCACGTATCTCGTCTTTCCTGTCTTTCTGGGATAGTAGGGTAACTTTACTCCTACTTTTCAGGGTCTTTGGGTGGAGTATCTTGGACACCCTTAGTGTTTTCTTACACTCCCAGCAACCCTGTACAGGCTACACTAGGCCTGGGGTCTCTTTGTGGTTTGCATTCCACTTTCAGAGTATATGGTTTGTGTTGCCCCTAGGCCTATTGCATCCTATTGTGTTCTATAGTGTTTGCACTATTTTTCTAACTGTTTACTTACCTGATTTTGGTTTGTGTGTGTATTTTGTGTATTTTACTTACCTCCTAAGGGAATATATCCTCTAAGATACTTTTGGCATATTGTCACTAAAATAAAGTATTTTTATTTTTAGTAACTCTGAGTATTGTGTTTTCTTGTGATATAGTGCTATATGATATAAGTGGTATAGTAGGAGCTTCAAATGTCTCCTAGTTCAGCCTAAGCTGCTTTGCCATAGCTACCTTTTATCAGCCTAAGCTGCTAGAAACACCTCTATTCTACTAATAAGGGATAACTGGACCTGGCACAAGGTGTAAGTACCCTCAGGTACCCACTATAAGCCAGGCCAGCCTCCTACACACACGCATAGGTTTTCCCCTTGCTACCAGTCTTATAGAGAAGAATAAAGTTGCCGTTGCTGGAGTCATCAGGTGAGAAGATTTACTCAAAAGAATCAGATGCAAGGGCTGTGGCATGAAACATCGTCTGACCCCAACGCTGTCTTTTTCACAGTCCGCCTGTACCTGACCACTCTAGAAGTCCATATGGTACATGTGAAAAAAATCCTGTCATGCTGAGGCACGTGCTGGACATAACCTTAACCCCTAGTAAAATGAGGTGAGAGCCACACAAAACACATGAACTGCCAGGTTTGTCCCTCAGATCTGTGCCCATGGAAACGATACTAACCCGAGAAAAACCCAAATCCGTCTGTTTTTGATGTTTGCCTCTGGATCAAATTTGGTATTTTTAATTTTTTGTAGCCAGATTTCGCTTCGCAGGCAGATTTTTTTTAAAAACAGAAGAGTAGATGTCCCTTTTATAAAATACTTTCACCTACTGCTGTTGGGTACATATGTATAACAAATACCTGAGCCCTATTAATAACGGGGCGCACTGCCCTGGATAACCAAGGCAGATCTTGGTGCTCTGACCCTAGACAGGCTCAGTGAGCTATAGTCCAGTTAATACTCTGCCTCCACCGCATCTGTGAATTTGTACTTATCTGGGGAAAAGTATATTAGTGAAAGGTGGACTGGCTGTCTCAAGTCCCTGGGCCTCCTTTCTCTTTGCAGATGACAACTGGCTTGCATTTGAAAGGGGGACATGGATCCCCTGCATGGCGGTGCTACAGGTGACTGCACCCACCTGCAGAGGGATGTCTGTGAGGTCCATGGTACCTCCCCTCCTTCTTCCAAGGGGTGTCCTGGGTTTTATGCACTGGCTCTCTGTAATCCACAGTCAGTGTGCCTTCTGATGGCCTTTTTACCTCTGCATCGGTGTCTATACTGTGGCACAGGCACAGAGGTAAATGTTTCCTCTTTTGCCTAGTCATATCTCAATGCAGATGATGAACTGCCCATTTAAGTTTGAATCAGTGCTGCACGTTCACAGGTGCAATCTGTATTATGGAAAAGATCACACAAGTGATGGTGGCCCCCTTCTGAATATTCATTACGGGACACCCCAGTTCCTCCTCCTTCATGGGTGTGTGTCTTACAGCTGGTGATTATTTCACATCTTGTTCTTTTAGGACAATATTCGTCACAGGGCGCCCAGTTCCTCCTCCTTCATGGGTGTGTGTCCTACTGCTGCTGATTATATCACATCTTGTTCTTTTAGGACACTACTCATCACAGGACGCCCCCGTTCCTCCCCGCTTGGAGACCTGCCCCATGAACTGGCTCTACAGTAGACTTGGGTGTTATTACTTCTCCACCATATTTAAAGAGGAAAAAGACTGGGACGAGAGTCAGAAATTCTGCTCCTCACACAACGGATCCCTAGCTCTCTTCGACACCCAAGAGCAACTGGTAAGGACATGAACCTAGCAAACAATATTTTTAAGACCACTTACCTGCATTTAAAACCATGTAGGATTTTTGGCCCCATTGGCAGTACCATTTTGTTCAACCACCCACCCACCCACACCTTGCTCACCCATCACCTAACTCTATCGGCAATTCTGTAACACAATTCTTTTTGTTATCAACAAGGTGGTGTTCCTCCTGCTAGTGGCCTCCTGGTCAGGGTTTTAAGCAGGTTTATGGAATGAATAAACATCCCTTCAGCAATGCTGTTCCCCAAAACATCTTAACACATATATTGCTTTGCTTTTTGCTTACACCTTCTACCAGTGACCTTGTGATATATTTATTGCTTACAAATTAACAAAATTTGGCACGTATGGAAATTAGTTTATTGACATAGGAAGTCCAGTGGTTAACTATGCAGGGGGTGGAGAACTAACCAAATTGCAATTCTGACGAAAACTTTGTTAAAAATTAATTATTTTATGTACTATCCCAGGTCATGTTGACCCCAAAAAGAAACATAGGATCCACTGTTGCATTGGAAATACTTCAATAATACCTATAGAAAATCGACCAATGGCCACCATTTTAGACAGTGGGTAAAGCTAAGATGTCCTTTCCCATACCTCATGTCCTGTCTCCTGGTCCATTGAGGTTGTTCTAATTCCAGTACCTTTAGGACCCCATGTGACATTCTTCACCCATACACTAAGGTGTCCAGTCAAATCGCCACAACCACTGACTTTTGAGGGACCCTTTGGAGAAGCGCACCTACCCTGAACCATGGCTGCACGCTATAGCAGGGGGCCTACTCGAGGCACAAGATAGGTCTTGAGAGTGCCTCTTCAAACACTTCTTGGTTTGGAAGGGAATCAACACTGGAAAAAGGGGACCAGGTGGAGTGCAGGGACAGAAGAGGCAAGTCTCCAGGAATGATCAGTAGGCCTAGTTAGCGAGATACAGCAATATTCTTTGCTGAAGGAAGGAGTCAAGCATACCACTCACCTCATACTCTGGCATCCCCCAGACCCACTGAAGAAGGAGGAGAAGCACATAGTGAGGGATTTAGGAAAACCTGATGGAGGCACAAGCGAGCAGAAAGAGTACAGCGTAGAGCAACAGAACTGACCACCAAGGGAACTGTTAGGATGCAAAGAAAAACATGTACAGATATGGTGTTGAAAACTAGAAGAAGCAAACATCTTCTTGGCGACCACATCTTATCTAAAACATAGATGTTGAAGTAAGACATTTGCATGTCTCTTATGATCTCTCTTTGCTTCAACAACATGTTGAATGAGATACTTGTGTATCTCCTGGGATGAGAGATAGCAATGAAAAAGTAATACAATGATAGTGCCCTGCAGTACAAAGTATTGTCTGACATAAATATTGTGTCCTAAATAATGTTTACAAATTTACTGTCCCATTGGACATAGTCCTAGAAAGTCTACTCTTTAAGGGATAATATCTTTATACATTATATTTAATGAGTGATAATATTGAAAAGCAATATTTCTGTAAACAATATTATGACATACAAGCAGTGGTGCAGAGCTGTAGGAACAGATACAAATGCACAAAAGCAGAAAGACATAAACAACATAGGGGTATATTTGGGTTAACTAAGGGGAGAGTTTGTTTGGAGAGGAATGTCCACCACATGATATATGGGTGTGTTCTTCTGCCCTGAGTGCTCGATTGCATGAGAATCCGGTATCATGGCTTCTAGTTTGGTCCTGGTGGGATGGTAAGCTAGCAAAGTGCAGAGGCCCAGGCCTGACATTGACAGTGCAAGCTCCAGGACCTGCTCTGAGGCTGGGAGTTTTGCACCGATTGTGACCTCATAGTGGACAGAGGACTCCTGCCGGTGTCCTGATGCACCACATTATACAGGGTGGACGCGTACTGTGTTTTGTGAGTCCTTAGCATGTACAAACTTTTTACTTGTGTCAATGAGACTGTGGCCTACTGACTCCTTTTGTATAAATGTAAAGATCTGAGAGCATCATTTGTTTCTCTTGTAGCGCTCATAGATACGGGTTTCACAGGAATTATACGAGGGTCGGCATCTGAGTGAAATCCTAACCCACAGCGCTTTTCTTCACGAGATCTCCATCCCTCCATCTGTTCAGTATAAAAGACCTCACACTCTGGTGCACTGTACTCCTCCACCACACACTCTCTGCAAGGCACACGGTGAGTGTTGCTGAAGCCGCAGCCAGTTTCACGGCTCCCAAGACACACATCATCATGGACCAGCTCTATGGCAAGAGGACATTGTGCTGTGTTCTTAGGGATTAGTACAACATAAACATTTACAGAAGCGGAGGCTCACACAGTAATCAAGAAAACATTTGGGTCATGAACATTATACCTTCACCTCCTTGCAATGTTCCTCAGGGGCATTCTGTGCTGCAAAGGCGGTTTTCGGGATTATCTGAGAATTGAACAACTTGACAGCTGGATTAGATGAATTGGTAATTTTGAACCTGATTCCCTGGCCTCTCATTTCCTGAGAAATTCCAAAGAGCTGCAGACTTAACACTTAACTGAGCTTTCGGATAACACCAATGACCCAACATGTTCAACCAGCCCTGGAAACACAGACAACCCTGGAGGCTGTCTCCACATCTGAGAAGAATCCCTTAAAGAACTGATATTCCCCCCCCATAAAATATAGATTCCAAGCCCGCCGTTCCCCTCCGGCAATTTTTAAAGAATATCTCTTGATGCTAAAATACCCGGTAAATTCCAGATCAACAGCAAATAGTTGCTTCAGAGCCAAACTAATTATAATCCATTCTATGCTTAGACGTCGGAGTTTATTTAAAAGATGACACATTCTCCAGTGACCACTGCGGCACAGAATATATCCCAATGTGAAATACAAATGTTTTCGTTAGAAGCTCTGTAAATTGCTTCAGAGATTTTCTTGGTGATGCAAACATCTGAGCTGTGCCTGCCTAAACTTTGAAGACCAGCTGGTTTCACCAGAGTGTTCGCACATTCTTATGACTATTTGAACATTGTCTTACTTATTTCTGTAAGATGAGGCTACACATTTGTATACAATAGTGCTTTGTCGCTGCTTAAAGCGTTTGCTAAATTTCCTAAGTTTGGGAAATGCCTGGTCGGTTGATTCTGTGATTTGTAGACTACTCATTTTTTGTTAATGACGTCTTTCCAACGTCCACTGGCTTTTAAGAAAATCTCTGACACTAGATTCAACGATGGACTATCTCTGAATACAGGCTGCTTCAAATAGAGAATCTGCTGTTTGTGGACTGGGTAGCTGCTACCTGGCAGTGCATAACCACAGCTAGCTACCTTCTTCTTAAACACTTGAAAACCTACCTTTACTTTCTGCCAAAACTGATTCAGCCTTTGGTCTTGTTTTAATTATGTAACTTGAACACAGATAATCTTCAAGTTCCAGAAGATCAATATTGCCATGAATTAAAAAATGTATTTGTTAGACCTGGTCCTTTTTTCAGGGTCATACTCAAAGATTTTGCCTCCTTCCTCCTCATTTTTCTGACCAGTTTTTGCTTGGCTTTCGGACTCTGGACACTGGACACTTCACCACTGCTAACCAGTGCTAAAGTGCATATGCTCTCTGTGTAAAATGTACTGGTGATTAGTTTATCCATGATTGGCATATCTGATTTACTAGTAAGTCCATAGTAAAGTGCACTAGAGGTGCCCAGGCCTGTAAATCAAATGCTACTTGTGGGCCTGCAGCACTGTTTTCGCCACCCACATGAGTAGCCCTGTAAACCAGGCTCAGACCTGCCACTGCAGTGTCTGTGTGTGCAGTTTCAAACTGCCAAATTGACATGGCAAGTGTACACACTTGCCAGGCCTAAATCTTCCCTTTTTATACATGTAAGGCACCCCTAAGGTAAGCCCTAGTTAGCCCAATGGGCAGAGTGCAGTGTATGTTAAGGTGGGACATGTACTAATGTGTTTTACATGTCCTGACAGTGAAATACTGCCAAGTTCATTTTTCACTGTTGCAAGGCTTATCTCCATCATAGGTTGACATGGGGGCTGCCTTAATATAACTTTTAAGTGCAGTTCCCCTTTGGGAGTTTGGGGTCTCTGAACTCACAATGTAAAAATACATATTTTGGTAAAGTTGGTTTTTAAGTTGGCTGTTTGAAAACACCAGTTTTAGAAAGTGGACATTTTCTTGCTAAAACCATTCTATGACTCTACCTGCTTGTGTATTCCCTGTCTGGGTCTGCCTGACTGTTGGGCTGGGAGTAGATTTCCTCAAGATCACTTCTGGAACCAAGAGGAATCTCTGCCAAGAAGAAGACCTGAGGAGAAGTGCTGTCCCTGCTTGTGACTGTGCTTTGTTGGGCTATCCTGCAGTTGCTGCTTCTGCCTGTAAAAGTCAACAAAGAATGGACTTTTTTTGTGCACTTATGCTTTAGAAGAATCTCCAAGGGCTTGAAGTGAGCTTGCCTCCTGTTTTGAAGTCTCAGGGCCATCAAAGACTTCCTCTTGCAGCACCTGGACTCTCTACTGAGATTCCTGCCTTGCCAAGTGGTGCCATGCCCAGTCCCTGGGCCCTTGAAAGGTGAAGTTGGCAGATTGAAATCCACGGGCAGAACACTGCGTGGGGACATTTTCGACACACCACCTACAACACAGCTGAAAAACGCCACGCCACCCGCTTTGCAGTAAAGATTGACGAGCCTCCTGCATTGCAGCTGGGAGACCGACGCATCATTGGCTGGATAAACAACGCAACACCCGCTTGCGGATCCTGATAATGATGCAAACTCCACGCAGCACAGTTTTCTAACACCGTTCGACTGGATTTCTCACGCATCATCGCTGGGCATCAAAGTCATCATTAACCTGCATGGATCCAAGATGCCCTGATCAGAAATCGATGCATCGCTCCCTTGTGAGGGAGAAAAACAACGCATCGTCAACACAGCCGGAGAGCAAACGATGAACGGCCTCACTTGCGAGTAAGGAACGCTCACCCATGCAGCTACATTTTTTACACTAACCAGGCACTTTTTGTAAAATAACGTTTGCATTGTTTTCTATGGAGTAAAACTCTTATTCTTTTGAAAATTCATATGTTGACTTGTGTATGTTGGATTTTTGTCATTTTAGTCTTGTTTGATTTAGATAAATATTACCTGTTATTCTAAACTGGTGTGGTGTCCATTTTGTAGTGTTTCCACTGTATTACTGGTGAGTTGGTACAAATACTTTACACATTGCTTCTGAGTAATGCCTTTCTGCTTGTGCCAAGCTACCAAGGGGGTGAGGGGAGGTTAACAAGGTGTGTTTCTCATTTGCCCTGGCTAGAGTGAGGGTCCTTGCCTGGAAAGGGGATAACTTGACTTCCAATCAAAAACCCCATTTGTAACAGTATTCATAAATTAAAAAT
Source organism: Pleurodeles waltl (assembly GCF_031143425.1). Lineage (NCBI taxonomy): Eukaryota > Metazoa > Chordata > Amphibia > Caudata > Salamandridae > Pleurodeles > Pleurodeles waltl. Next base: position 1,175,655,336 of record NC_090439.1, read on the forward strand.
TTCATAAACATCTAATGTTTAATGAAGGCTCAGAAGACAGAACAGCAATACATAATGGAATGTTTGGTTGGTAATCTGTCATTGGCTCTAATGAACACAAGACAAGATAATGAAGGATCTTCTACAGCATACAAAGAGCTCAATGTGGCAAAAAGTCATATAACTCTTGGAATCGGTAATAGTGCTGCAACTAGGAGAATGCGGAATTTGCAAACTTGGGGCCAGATGTATCAAAGCTTTTTGCATTCGCAAACGGTGCGAATGTCCGTTTGCGAATGCAAAAAGCCCTTTCAGAATGTATCAAAGGCATTCTGAATGCAATTTTAAGGAATCGCTAAAATAGCAATTCCTTAAAATTGCGACCCTGTTTAGAGAGTCGCAAATTGCGACTCTCTAAATAAGAAATCGCAAATAAGGAATACTTATTTGCGATTTCTAAAGCACATGTATGAAGCAATTCCTTAATGCGAATTGGGCATTAAGGAATCGCTATTACCACCAAGTTGAACTTGGTGGTAACTGTAGGAGGCTGGACTGGCTTGTAGTGAGTACCAAGGGGTACTTACACCTTGCACCAGGCCCAGGTATCCCTTATTCGTGTATGGGGTGTCTAGCAGCTTAGGCTGATAGATAATGGTAGCTTAGCAGAGCAGCTTAGGCTGAACTAGGAGACGAGTGAAGCTCCTACAGTACCACTAGTGTCACTTGCACAATATCATAAGAAAACACAATACACAGATATACTAAAAATAAAGGTACTTTATTTTTATGACAATATGCCAAAGTATCTCAGTGAGTACCCTCAGTATGAGGATAGCAAATATACACAAGATATATGTACACAATACCAAAAATATGCAGTATAGTATTAGAAAACAGTGCAAACAATGTATAGTTACAATAGGATGCAATGGGGACACATAGGGATAGGGGCAACACAAACCATATACTCCAAAAGTGGAATGCGAACCACAAATGGACCCCAAACCTATGTGCTGGGACTGTAAGAAAACAGTGAGGGTTAGAAAAATAGCCCACCCTGAAAAGTGAGTGCAAAGTGGACTAAAGTTCCCCAAAGAGCACAGAAGTCGTGATAGGGTGATTCTGCAGGAAAGACCAACACCAGCAATGCAACAACGAAGGATTTCCAGACTAGAGTACCTGTGGAACAAGGGGACCAAGTCCAAAAGTCACGATCAAGTCGAGAGTGGGCAGATGCCCAGGAAATGCCAGCTGTGGGTGCAAAGAAGCTGCTACTAGGCAGTAGAAGCTGAGGATTCTGCAAGAACGACAAGGGCTAGAAACTTCCCCTTTGGAGGATGGATGTCCCACGTCGTGAAGAGTCGTGCAGAAGTGTTTTCCTGAAGAAAGACCACAAACAAGCCTTGCTAGCTGCAAATCGTGCAGTTAGGGTTTGTGGATGCTGCTGTGGCCCAGGAGGGACCAGGATGTCACCAATTGCGTGAGAGGACAGAGGGGGCATCCAGCAAGACAAGAAGCCCTCTCAGAAGCAAGCAGCACCCAGAGAAGTGCCAGAACAGGCACTACGAAGTGGAGTGAAATGGTACTCACCCGAAGTTGCACAAGAGAGTCCCACGCCGCCGGAGGACAACTCAGGAGGTCGTGCAATGCAGGTTAGAGTGCCGTGGACCCAGGCTTGGCTGTGCACAAAGGAAATCCTGAAAAAGTGCACAGGAGCCGGAGTAGCTGCAAAAGACACGGTTCCCAGCAATGCAGTCTAGCGTGGGGAGGCAAGGACTTACCTCCACCAAACTTGGACTGAAGAGTCACTGGACTGTGGGAGTCACTTGGACAGAGGTTCTGGATTCAAGGGACCTCGCTCGTCGTGCTGAGAGGAGATCCAGAGGACCGGTGATGCAGTTCTTTGGTGCCTGCGGTTGCAGGGGGAAGATTCCGTCGACCCACAGGAGATTTCTTCAGAGCTTCTAGTGCAGAGAGGAGGCAGACTACCCCCACAGCATGCACCACCAGGAAAACAGTTGAGAAGACGGCAGGATCAGTGTTACAGAGTTGCAGTAGTCGTCTTCGCTACTTTGTTGCAGTTTTGCAGGCTTCCAGCGCGGTCAGAAGTCGATTCCTTGGCAGAAGGTGAAGAGAGAGATGCAGAGGAACTCTGATGAGCTCTTGCATTCGTTATCTAAGAAATTCCCCAAAGCAGAGACCCTAAATAGCCAGAAAAGAGGGTTTGGCTACTTAGGAGAGAGGATAGGCTAGCAACACCTGAAGGAGCCTATCAGAAGGAGGCTCTGACGTCACCTGCTGGCCCTGGCCACTCAGAGCAGCCCAGTGTGCCAGCAGCACCTCTGTTTCCAAGATGGCAGAGGTCTGGAGCACACTGGAGGAGCTCTGGGCACCTCCCAGGGCAGGTGCAGGTCAGGGGAGTAGTCACTCCCCTTTCCTTTGTCCAGTTTCGCGCCAGAGCAGGGCTGAGGGGTCCCTGAACCGGTGTAGACTGGCTTATGCAGAAATGGGCACCATCTGTGCCCATGAAAGCATTTCCAGAGGCTGGGGGAGGCTACTCCTCCCCTGCCTTAACACCTTTTTCCAAAGGGAGAGGGTGTAACACCCTCTCTCTGAGGAAGTCCTTTGTTCTGCCATCGTGGGCCAAGCCTGGCTGGACCCCAGGAGGGCAGAAACCTGTCTGAGGGGTTGGCAGCAGCAGCAGCTGCAGTGAAACCCCTGAAAAGGCAGTTTGGCAGTACCAGGGTCTGTGCTACAGACCCGTGGGATCATGGGATTGTGCCAACTATGCCAGGATGGCATAGAGGGGTCAATTCCATGATCATAGACATGTTACATGGCCATATTCGGAGTTACCATTGTGAAGCTACACATAGGTAGTGACCTGTGTGTAGTGCACGCGTGTAATGGTGTCCCCGCACTCACAAAGTCCGGGGAATTTGCCCTGAACAATCTGGGGGCACCTTGGCTAGTGCCAGGGTGCCCACACACTAAGTAACTTTGCACCTAACCTTTACCAGGTAAAGGATAGACATATAGGTGACTTATAAGTTACTTAAGTGCAGTGGTAAATTGCTGTGAAATAACGTGACGTTATTTCACTCAGGCTGCAGTGGCAGGCCTGTGTAAGAATTGTCAGAGCTCCCAATGGGTGGCAAAAGAAATGCTGTAGCCCATAGGGATCTCCTGGCACCCCAATACCCTGGGTACCTCAGTACCATATACTAGGGAATTATAAGGGTGTTCCAGTATGCCAATGTGAATTGGTGAAATTGGTCATTAGCCTGTTAGTGACAATTTGGAAAGAAATAAGAGAGCATAACCACTGAGGTTCTGGATAGCAGAGCCTCAGTGAGACAGTTAGTCATAACACAGGTAACACATTCAGGCACACTTATGAGCACTGGGGCCCTGGCTGTCAGGGTCCCAGTGACACATACTACTAAAACAACATATATACAGTGAAAAATGGGGGTAACATGCCAGGCAAGATGGTACCTTCCTACAGTAACCTTGGGCAAATTTTAAAAATGCATTTAAAATGAATTTTGAAAATTTACATGTAAAGCACACATGCCCTTTTGGCATGTGTGCACCTTACATGTTGTTAAAAAATGTTTTGGGGTGCAGCAGAGGGGGCCTTAGGCCCCCAGCACCCTGGACTTTGCATTTCCCAAATTGCGAATTCCAGTTAGGAATTCGCAATTTGGGACATGCAAAATATTCACAAATATGGACCGACAGGCCCATAGATGCGAATGTGGGCCGGTATTGCAATTTGCAATTTTTAAGAAATCGCTATTACCGAATCACAAATATAATACATTGCATTTTGCGAATCAGAAATAGCGATTTCTTAAAAATCACTATTTCCGATTCGCAAAAGGCTTTTTTCATACATCTGGCCCTTTGTGACTGCTGCTTCTTGTTTAAGAACTACTGTTCACCCTTTGTATTCTTGCATCGGGATTATGGTAATGTTGTGCTCTTTGGCTTCCAGACTCCACAGTGGCACCTCTAAAGGGTATCATAAACCCCTCAGCATGTCTCACCGAGGGACTGAATAAATATCACATCACCCTCATCCTGATGGAACTCCATTGGCTCCCCTTGCTGGCCCGCACCATCTTCAAACCTGGCTGCCTCGTTTACAAAGCCATTGCACAGGCACTCCCTACCATGACATTGGAGGCTAAGAAATGTACAAACGAAAAAACAATGCAGCAGGTCGGGTCCATCTATTACCCCAGGGTCTAGAACTGCATCCACAGAGCATAAAAGGGGAGAAACAGCATGCTGCCTGGCATACCAGGACACTATTCACCCAGATGCTTTCTGGTAAATGCAGTGCATGACAACGCTCACTTTACTTGAAAGTCTTTATTATTCACCACATTTTGGTGCAGTCTGTGCTGTGTATCTCAAGACACATTTCTTTAAAGAACATTAAATGATAATGTGTTAAGGCTTCTTTCTTGCACGTGTGGCTGTGAAACAGTTTTGCCTTTTTCTTTGAACCCACCAAAGTCATTGAACATTTTTCATAATGATCATGTGACACCAAAGCCAAACATTTTCTCCACTGACTCATGGCGAGTGGCCAAGAGCACTTCCAGAAGTTGAGTGATGATCCACCAGCCATGTTACTGCTGTGTTGTGGATCAGTAGACGGGACATGCGTAGGAAACATGTAAACAGTGGTTAAGGTGGGCTCAAAGAGGGAGAAGAAGAGCAATGCATCTTCAGTAGGTGGTGCAGGGCCTTAGCAACTGAAGAATGCTTTAAGGGAGAAAATAGAGACTCTGCTGTGATGACTGTTCCGAAACATCTCTTCTGTTGAAATAGAGCATTACCTACCAATCAGTAAGATCTCAATTGAGGTGCCTATTTTGATGAAAGTTATGAGACTCTAACAGGTGCATCCCAACTTTCCATGCGTTCATGGTGCTTTGTCCGTAGGTACAGTTTGGCATCAATTTGTTTGGAGCTGCCAGTGAGCCGAGTGCTGTTTTTCAGGAGCTGGGTTCAATCTACTCCTTCTGCTACTTAATATTTTGGTGCACACAATACCTAAGAAGGACCTGGCTGAAGATGGCATAGTTTGAAAGTGATGTAATGACTTTGAACGTCTCAACCTACCACACATAACCCATATCACACCACACCTTAGGGAGCTCCACTGGCCCCGCATACACAAATTTGCTATATTCAAGCTCCTTAAAAACACATTCAAGGCACTACACAACTTAAACCCTGTGAGAAAGTAGCCTCTTTCTAGCCTTGTTACCCCCACTTTTGGCCTGTTTGTGAGTGTATGTCAGGGTGTTTTCACTGTCTCACTGGGATCCTGCTAGCCAGGGCCCAGTGCTCATAGTGAAAACCCTATGTTTTCAGTATGTTTGTTATGTGTCACTGGGACCCTGCTAGTCAGGACCCCAGTGCTCATAAGTTTGTGGCCTATATGTATGTGTTCCCTGTGTAGTGCCTAACTGTCTCACTGAGGCTCTGCTAACCAGAACCTCAGTGGTTATGCTCTCTCTGTACAAATTGTCACTAACAGGCTAGTGACCAATTTTACCAATTTACATTGGCTTTCTGGAACACCCTTATAATTCCCTAGTATATGGTACTAAGGTACCCAGGGTATTGGGGTTCCAGGAGATCCCTATGGGCTGCAGCATTTCTTTTGCCACCCATAGGGAGCTCTGACAAATCTTACACAGGCCTGCCACTGCAGCCTGAGTGAAATAACGTCCACGTTATTTCACAGCCATTTTACACTGCACTTAAGTAACTTATAAGTCACCTATATGTATAACCTTTACCTGGTAAAGGTTAGGTGCAAAGTTACTAAGTGTGAGGGCACCCTGGCACTAGCCAAGGTGCCCCCACATTGTTCAGAGCCAATTCCCTGAACTTTGTGAGTGCGGGGACACCATTACACGCGTGCACTACATATAGGTCACTACCTATATGTAGCTTCACAATGGTAACTCCGAATATGGCCATGTAACATGTCTAAGATCATGGAATGGCCCCCCCTATGCCATCCTGGCATTATTGGGACAATTCCATGATCCCAGTGGTCTGTAGCACAGACCCTGGTACTGCCAAACTGCCTTTCCTGGGGTTTCACTGCAGCTGCTGCTGCTGCCAACCCCTCAGACAGGTTTCTGCCCCCCTGGGGTCAAGCCAGGCTTGTCCCAGGATGGCAGAACAAAGGACTTCCTCTGAGAGAGGGTGTTACACCCTCTCCCTTTGGAAAATGGTGTGAAGGCAGGGGAGGAGTAGCCTCCCCCAGCCTCTGGAAATGCTTTCTTGGGCACAGATGTGCCCAATTCTGCATAAGCCAGTCTACACCGGTTCAGGGACCCCTTAGCCCCTGCTCTGGCGCGAAACTGGACAAAGGAAAGGGGAGTGACCACTCCCCTGACCTGCACCTCCCCTGGGAGGTGTCCAGAGCTCCTCCAGTGTGCTCCAGACCTCTGCCATCTTGGAAACAGAGGTGCTGCTGGCACACTGGACTGCTCTGAGTGGCCAGTGCCACCAGGTGACGTCAGAGACTCCTTGTGATAGGCTCCTTCAGGTGTTAGTAGCCTCTCCTCTCTCCTAGGTAGCCAAACCCTCTTTTCTGGCTATTTAGGGTCTCTGTCTCTGGGGAAACTTTAGATAACGAATGCAAGAGCTCATCCGAGTTCCTCTGCATCTCTCTCTTCACCTTCTGATAAGGAAACGACTGCTGACCGCGCTGGAAGCCTGCAAACCTGCAACATAGTAGCAAAGACGACTACTGCAACTCTGTAACGCTGATCCTGCCGCCTTCTCGACTGTTTTCCTGCTTGTGCATGCTGTGGGGGTAGCCTGCCTCCTCTCTGCACCAGAAGCTCTGAAGAAATCTCCTGTGGGTCGACGGAATCTTCCCCCTACAACCGCAGGCACCAAAAAGCTGCATTACCGGTCCCTTGGGTCTCCTCTCAGCACGACGAGCGAGGTCCCTTGAATCCAGCAACTCTGTCCAAAACACTGCCACAGCCCAGTGACTCTTCAGCCGAGTTTGGTGGAGGTAAGTCCTTGCCTCCCCACTCCAGACTGCATTGTTGGTAACCGCGACTTTTGCAACTTCTCCGGCCCCTGTGCACTTCCGGCGGAAATCCTTTGTGCATAGCCAAGCCTGGGTCCACGGCACTCTAACCTGCATTGCACGACATTCTAAGTTGGTCTCCGGCGACGTGGGACTCCTTTGTGCAACTTTGGCGAGCACCGTTTCACGCATCCTTGTAGTGCCTGTTTCTGGCACTTCTCCGGGAGCTACCTGCTTCAGAGAGGGCTCCTTGTCTTGCTCGACGTCCCTTCTCTCTCCAGGTCCAATTTGCGACCTCCTGGTCCCTCCTGGGCCCCAGCAGCGTCCAAAAACGCCAACCGCATGATTTGCAGCTAGCAAGGCTTGTTGGCATCCTTTTGGCGGGAAAACACTTCTGCACGACTCTCCAAGGCGAGAGGGATCGGTCCACCAAAGGGGAAGTCTCTAGCCCTTTTTGTTCCTGCAGAAACCTTGGCTTCTTCTGTCCGTCGAAGCTTCTTTGCACCCGCAGCTGGCATTTCCTGGGCATTTGCCCATCTCCGACTTCCTTGTGACTTTTGGACTTGGTCCCCTTGTTCCACAGGTACCCTAGATTGGAAATCCACAGTTGTTGCATTGTTGGTTTGTGTCTTTCCTGCATTATTCCTCTATTACGACTTCTTTGTCTCTTGGGGAACTTCAGTGCACTTTGCACTCACTTTTCAGGGTCTTGGGGAGGGCTAGTTTTCTAACTCTCACTATTTTCTAATAGTCCCAGCGACCCTCTACAAGGTCACATAGGTTTGGGGTCCATTCGTGGTTCGCATTCCACTTTTGGAGTATATGGTTTGTGTTGTCCCTATCCCTATGTGTCTCCACTGCATCCTATTGTAACTATACATTGTTTGCACTGTTTTCTAAGACTATACTGCATATTTTTAGTACTGTGTACATATAACTTGTGTATATTTGCTATCCTCACTCTGAGGGTACACTCTGAGATACTTTGGCATATTGTCATAAAAATAAAGTACCTTTATTTTTAGTATAACTGTGTATTGTGTTTTCTTATGGTATTGTGCAAGTGACACTTGTGGTACTGTAGTAGCTTCACACGTCTCCTAGTTCAGCCTAAGCTGCTCTGCTAAGCTACCATTATCTATCAGCCTAAGCTGCTAGACACCCTATACACTAATAAGGGATACCTGGGCCTGGTGCAAGGTGTAAGTACCCCTTGGTACTCAATACAAGCCAGTCCAGCCTCCTACATTGGTTGTGCAGCGGTGGGATAAGTGCTTTGAGACTACTTACCACTCTTGTCATTGTACTTTTCATAAGAGAAAAATATACAAAACAAGTTCAGTTTGTGTACACATAGCTAAAAAGTTTTGCATTTCCTCTTTTCACTGTTTTCTAAGTGCTGAAAAGTACTTCTAAACTTTCAAAAAGTTCTTAAAAGTTTAAAAAGTTTTTTTCTGTCTTTCCAAAAAGTTCTGAAAACTTTTTTCTCTTTTTCTATCACTTTAACTCTCTCTAAAAATGTCTGGCACAGGCCAAAATGTTGATCTGTCCAAACTTGCATATGACAACCTTAGCTGGAAAAGAGCAAGGAGTCTCTGTGTAGAGAGAGGTTTGAGTGTAGGGAAGAATCCTTCCTTGGAACTGTTAATTAACATGCTTAGAGAACAGGATAAGGCCATAGGTGCCTCATCTGTTGAAAAAATACCTAATAGTTCCCAATCTGATTCAGGGACTCCCCCAGGAAAAGATTCAGGAAAGAAACTTCCTAGCCTGCCCATTACTAGACAGTCTGGCATAGTTGGTAATGATGATGAGCCACACCATACAAATAGTGATGTCTCACATCATAGCAAAAGCATTTATTCTCACCATACTGGTAGTGATGTTTCTGTAAACCAAGCTGTTAGAATGATTTCTGTAAGGGACAGGTCTCCTTCTGTTCATTCCCATCATACCTCTGTATCTAAGAATGTCCCTCCCACCAACCCTGATGACAGAATGTTAGAGAGGGAACTCAATAAGTTGAGGGAGGAACAAACCAGACTGAAGCTTAAAAAGCAACAGCTGGATTTGGATAGACAGTCTTTTGAATTAGAGAAGGAAAGACAGAAGTTGGGTTTAGATACCCCTGGTGGCAGCAGCAGTATTCCCCATAGTCATCCTGTAAAAGAGCATGATTCCAGGAATCTGCACAAGATAGTTCCCCCTTATAAGGAGGGGGATGACATTAACAAGTGGTTTGCTGCACTTGAGAGGGCCTGTGCTGTACAGGATGTCCCTCAAAGGCAGTGGGCTGCTATCCTATGGCTATCATTTAGTGGAAAAGGTAGGGATAGGCTCCTTACTGTGAAAGAAAGTGATGCCAATAATTTCCAAGTTCTTAAGAATGCACTCCTGGACGGTTATGGCTTAACCACTGAACAATACAGGATAAAGTTCAGAGAGACCAAAAAGGAGTCTTCACAAGACTGGGTTGATTTCATTGACCATTCAGTGAAGGCCTTGGAGGGGTGGTTACATGGCAGTAAAGTTACTGATTATGACAGCCTGTATAACTTGATCCTGAGAGAGCATATTCTTAATAATTGTGTGTCTGATTTGTTGCACCAGTACTTGGTGGACTCTGATCTGACCTCTCCCCAAGAATTGGGAAAGAAGGCAGACAAATGGGTCAGAACAAGAGTGAACAGAAAAGTTCATACAGGGGGTGACAAAGAGAACACTAAGAAGAAAGATGGTGAAAAATCTCAAGATAAGCATGGGGATAAGGGTAAAACCAAAGATCCCACTTCAAATCTTAAACACTCTTCAGAGGGTGGGGATAAAACAAATTCTTCCTCTTCTTCTCAACCTACACAATTTAAAAAGCCTTGGTGCTTTGTGTGTAAAAATAGAGGCCATAGGCCAGGGGATAAGTCCTGTCCAGGTAAACCCCCTGAGCCTACCACCACTAATACATCAAGCTCTAGTGCCCCTAGCAGTAGTGGTACTAGTGGTGGGACTGCTGGCAACAGTCAAGTTAAGGGTGTAGTTGGGTTCACTTATGGGTCCATAGTAGAAACTGGGGTAGTGTAGGAGGCTGGACTGGCTTGTAGTGAGTACCAAGGGGTACTTGCACCTTGCACCAGGCCCAGTTATCCCTTATTAGTGTATAGGGTGTCTAGCAGCTTAGGCTGATAGATAATGGTAGCTTAGCAGAGCAGCTTAGGCTGAACTAGGAGACGTGTGAAGCTACTACAGTACCACTTAGTGTCATATGCACAATATCATAAGAAAACACAATACACAGTTATACTAAAAATAAAGGTACTTTATTTTTATGACAATATGCCAAAGTATCTTAGAGTGTACCCTCAGTGAGAGGATAGGAAATATACACAAGATATATATACACAATAGCAAAAATATGCAGTATAGTCTTAGAAAACAGTGCAAACAATGTATAGTTACAATAGGATGCAATGGGGAAACATAGGGATAGGGGCAACACAAACCATATACTCCAGAAGTGGAATGCGAACCACGAATGGACCCCAAACCTATGTGACCTTGTAGAGGGTCGCTGGGACTATTAGAAAATAGTGAGAGTTAGAAAAATAACCCTCCCCAAGACCCTGAAAAGTGAGTGCAAAGTGCACCAAAGTTCCCCTAAGGACAAAATAGTCGTGTTAGAGGGAGAATGCAAGGAAAACACAAATCAGCAATGCAACAACGATGGATTCCTGTCTGAAGGTACCTGTGGAGCAAGGGGACCAAGTCCAAAAGTCACAAGCAGCTCGGAGATGGGCAGATGCCCAAGAAATGCCAGCGGTTGGTGCAAAGAAGCTCTTACTAGGCTGAAGAACTGTGAATACTGCAGGAACGACAAGGGCTAGAGACTTCCCCTTTGGAGGATGGATCCCCCACGCCTTGGAGAGTCGTGCAGAAGTGTTTTCCCGCCGGATGGACGCCAACAAGCCTTGCTACACGCAAATCGTGCGTTTGGCGTTTTTGGACGCTGCTGGGGCCCAGGAGGGACCAGGAGGTCGCAAATTGGACCTGCAGAGAGAGGGGACGTCGAGCAAGACAAAGAGCCCTCACTGAAGCAGGTAGCACCCGGAGAAGTGCCAGAAACAGGCACTACGAGGATGCGTGAAACGGTGCTCGCCGAAGTTGCACAAAGGAGTCCCACGTCGCCGGAGACCAACTTAGAAAGTCGTGCAATGCAGGTTAGAGTGCCGTGGACCCAGGCTTGGCTGTGCACGAAGGATTTCCGCCGGAAGTGCACAGGGGCCGGAGAAGCTTGCAAAGTCGCGGTTCCCAACAATGCAGCCCAGCGAGGTGAGGCAAGGACTTACCTCCACCAAACTTGGGCTGAAGAGTCACTGGACTGTGGGGGTCACTTGGACGGTGTCGCTGGATTCGAGGGACCTCGCTCGTCGTGCTGAGAGGAGACCCAAGGGACCGGAGATGCAGCTTTTTGGTGCCTGCGGTTGCAGGGGGAAGATTCCGTCGACCCACGGGAGATTTCTTCGGAGCTTCTGGTGCAGAGAGGAGGCAGACTACCCCCACAGCATGCACAAGCAGGAAAACAGTCGAGAAGGCGGCAGGATCAGCGTTACAGAGTTGCAGTAGTCGTCTTTGCTACTATGTTGCAGGTTTGCAGGCTTCCAGCGCGGTCAGCGGTCGATTCCTTATCAGAAGGTGAAGAGGGAGATGCAGAGGAACTCGGCTGAGCTCATGCATTCGTTATCTAAAGTTTCCCCAGAGACAGAGACCCTAAATAGCCAGAAAAGAGGGTTTGGCTACCTAGGAGAGAGGAAAGGCTACTAACACCTGAAGGAGCCTATCACAAGGAGTCTCTGACGTCACCTGGTGGCACTGGCCACTCAGAGCAGTCCAGTGTGCCAGCAGCACCTCTGTTTCCAAGATGGCAGAGGTCTGGAGCACACTGGAGGAGCTCTGGACACCTCCCAGGGGAGGTGCAGGTCAGGGGAGTGGTCACTCCCCTTTCCTTTGTCCAGTTTCGCGCCAGAGCAGGGGCTAAGGGGTCCCTGAACCGGTGTAGACTGGCTTATGCAGAATTGGGCACACCTGTGCCCAACAAAGCATTTCCAGAGGCTGGGGGAGGCTACTCCTCCCCTGCCTTCACACCATTTTCCAAAGGGAGAGGGTGTCACACCCTCTCTCAGAGGAAGTTCTTTGTTCTGCCATCCTGGGCCAGGCCTGGCTGGACCCCAGGAGGGCAGCTGCCTGTCTGAGGGGTTGGCAGCAGCAGCAGCTGCAGAGAAACCCCAGGAAGGGCAGTCTGGCAGTACCAGGGTCTGTGCTACAGACCACTGGGATCATGGAATTGTACCAACAATGCCAGGATGGCATAGAGGGGGCAATTCCATGATCATAGACATGTTACATGGCCATATTCGGAGTTACCATGGTGAAGCTACATATAGGTAGTGACCTATATGTAGTGCACGCGTGTAATGGTGTCCCCGCACTCACAAAGTTCAGTGAATTGGCTCTGAACAATGTGGGGGCACCTTGGCTAGTGCCAGGGTGCCCTCACACTAAGTAACTTTGCACCTAACCTTTACCAGGTAAAGGTTAGACATATAGGTGACTTATAAGTTACTTAAGTGCAGTGTAAAATGGCTGTGAAATAACGTGGACGTTATTTCACTCAGGCTGCAGTGGCAGGCCTGTGTAAGAATTGTCAGAGCTCCCTATGGGTGGCAAAAGAAATGACGCAGACCATAGGGATCTCCTGGAACCCCAATACCCTGGGTACCTCAGTACCATATACTAGGGAATTATAAGGGTGTTCCAGTAAGCCAATGTAAATTGGTAAAAATGGTCACTAGCCTGTCAGTGACAATTTGGAAAGAAATGAGAGAGCATAACCACTGAGGTTCTGGTTAGCAGAGCCTCAGTGAGACAGTTAGGCACCACACAGGGAACATACACATGCACACCTATGAGCACTGGGGCCCTGTGTGACAGGGTCCCAGTGACACATACATATAGGCCACAAACCTATGAGCACTGGGGTCCTGACCAGCAGGATCCCAGTGACACATAACAACCATACTGAAAACATGGTGTTTTCACTATGAGCACTGAGGCCTGGCTATCAGGATCCCAGTGAGACAGTGAAAACAGTGACAAACACCCTGACATACACTCACAAACAGGCCAAAAGTGGGGGTAACAAGGCTAGAAAGAGGCTACCTTCTCACACAACCCCCCCCCAAACGAAGGACAATAAGGCTAACCTTGGCCAGTTGAGACTTTATTGTCTAAGTGGTGATAAGTAGAGAGTAGCTCTGCAATAGACTGGTTACTCCCTTTATCATCCACTATATGGTTACTTCCCTGTGGGGATGTAAACCACCCTGTTTGAAGTTTTTTAGCTAAGCAACAATGTAAAGATGTATTTTCAGAGTTTCTATCAGTAAGTTTTAGTTTAGAGCAGTGGGAATTGTCCACTGAACCTATTTGTAGTGATGGAAATGCCAGACAGGGATGCTGTCTCAGAAAAGCCATAGCTGGGCAAAAACTTTGTCCATCTGGCTGGAAGAGAGAACAGGGATGCTGTTTCTCTTGAGTTGGAGCAAGGCAGGGATGCTGTCCTATGAGCTCCACACTAGGGCAGGGATGCTGTCCTAAGTGTTGTGAGGTAGTGCAGGGTTTCTGCACTAAAGTTTCTCTGGAAGGGTTGGAGGGATGCTCCATGTTAACTAAAATGGTGCTGTTTTTCTCACCAATGTTAGTTATCCCACAGAGAGGTACTTCCACCTCAGGGAGTCCAGCTTTGCCAGCTGATGATTCCCTTAGAACAGGTGCCACCCCAGGAGAGGTTTCTCCCACCACAGGAATAGTATCCTGAATGGTAGTGTGGTTAGGGGATACTGTGATACCCTTTTTACCTGTTGATGGAGAGGGATCCTGAGTTTTCAGGCCTTCTCTCCTTTGCTTTTTCATTTCACTTGAAATGAGAGGGAACAATTCCTCAGGGATGCCCAGCATGGCTGCATGGGCATAAAACTCTACATCAGCCCAACCTGAGGCCTCTAGGTCATTACCTAAGAGACAGTCTACAGGTAAGCTAGGTGATACCACCACCTGCTTAGGGCCAGTAACTCCACCCCAACTAAACTGAATTATAGCTAAGGGAAGAAACTTAGTGGAGTTATGGACATCAATAATCTTATACTGTTGTCCAATGATGTGTTGTTCAGGAGGCACTAGGTTTTCAGTCACCAAAGTGAAACTGGCACCTGTGTCCCTGTAGGCCAAGGCCTCAACACCATTTATTGAAACTGTCTGCCTGTACTTATCCATTGTAAGGGGACAAGCAGCCAGTGTGGCAAGGCCAATGCCACTAGGTGTGACAGAAACTGTCTTGGGACTGATTACATCAGTTTCCACTATGGACCCATAAGTGAACCCAACTACACCCTTTGCTTGACTGTTGCCAGCAGTCCCACCACTAGTACCACTACTGCTAGGGGCACTAGAGCTTGATGTATTAGTGGTGGTAGGCTCAGGGGGTTTACCTGGACAGGACTTATCCCCTGGCCTATGGCCTCTGTTTTTACACACAAAGCACCAAGGCTTTTTAATGTGTGCAGGTTGGGAAGAAGAGGAAGAATTTGTTTTATCCCCACCCTCTGAAGAGTGTTTAAGATTTGAAGTGGGATCTTTGGTTTTACCCTTATCCCCATGCTTATCTTGAGATTTTTCACCATCTTTCTTCTTATTGCCATCTTTGTCACCCCCTGTATGAACTTTTCTGTTCACCCTTGTTCTGACCCATTTGTCTGCCTTCTTTCCCAATTCTTGGGGAGAGGTCAGATCAGAGTCTACCAGGTACTGGTGCAACAAATCAGACACACAATTATTAAGTATATGCTCTCTCAGGATTGTGTTATACAGGCTTTCATAATCAGTAACTTTACTGCCATGTAACCACCCCTCCAAGGCCTTCACTGAATGGTCAATGAAATCAACCCAGTCTTGTGAAGACTCCTTTTTGGTCTCTCTGAACTTTATCCTGTACTGTTCAGTGGTTAAGCCATAACCATCCAGGAGTGCATTCTTAAGAACTGTAAAATTATTGGCATCATTTTCTTTCACAGTAAGGAGCCTATCCCTACCTTTTCCACTAAATGATAGCCATAGGATAGCAGCCCACTGCCTTTGAGGGACATCCTGTACAGCACAGGCCCTCTCAAGTGCAGCAAACCACTTGTTAATGTCATCCCCCTCCTTATAAGGGGGAACTATCTTGTGCAGATTCCTGGAATCATGCTCTTTTGCAGGATGACTATGGGGAATACTGCTGCTGCCACCATGGGTATCTAAACCCAACTTCTGTCTTTCCCTCTCTATTTCTAAAGACTGTCTATCCAAATCCAGCTGTTGCTTCTTGAGCTTCAGTCTGGTTTGTTCCACTCTCAATCTATTGAGCTCCCTTTCTAACAATCTGTCATCAGGGTGGGTGGGAGGGACATTTCTAGATACAGAGGTATGATGGGAATGAACAGAAGGAGACCTGTCCCTTACAGAGGGCACCCTAACAGCTTGGCTACCAGCATAATGTGAGATCACATCATCAGTATGGTGTGATTCAACCTCTGTACCAACTATGCTAGACTGTCTAGTAATGGGCAGGCTGAGAAGTTTCTTTCCTGAACCTTTTCCTGGGGGAGTCCCTGGATCAGATTGAGAACCATTAGCTACTTTTTCTACAGATTGGGCACTTATGGCCTTATCCTGTACTCTAAGCATATTAATTAACAGTTCTAAGGAAGGATTCTTCCCTACACTCAAACCTCTCTCTATGCAGAGACTCCTTGCTCCTTTCCAGCTAAGGTGATCATATGAAAGTTTGGACAGTTCAACATTTTGGCCTGTGCCAGACATTTTTAGAGAGAGTTAAAGTGATAGACAAAGAGAAAAAAGTTTTCAGAACTTTTTTTAAAGACAGAAAAAAACTTTTTAAACTTTTAAGAACTTTTTGAAAGTTTAGTAGTACTTTTCAGCACTTAGAAAAGAGTGAAAAGAGGAAATGCAAAACTTTTTGGCTATGTGTATATACACTGACCTTGTTTTGTATATTTTTCTCTTATGAAAAGTACAATGACAAGAGTGGTAAGTAGTCTCAAGCACTTATCCCACCACTGCACAACCAATGTAGGAGGCTGGACTGGCTTGTAGTGAGTACCAAGGGGTACTTGCACCTTGCACCAGGCCCAGTTATCCCTTATTAGTGTATAGGGTGTCTAGCAGCTTAGGCTGATAGATAATGGTAGCTTAGCAGAGCAGCTTATGCTGAACTAGGAGACGTGTGAAGCTACTACAGTACCACTTAGTGTCATATGCACAATATCATAAGAAAACACAATACACAGTTATACTAAAAATAAAGGTACTTTATTTTTATGACAATATGCCAAAGTATCTTAGAGTGTACCCTCAGTGAGAGGATAGGAAATATACACAAGATATATATACACAATAGCAAAAATATGCAGTATAGTCTTAGAAAACAGTGCAAACAATGTATAGTTACAATAGGATGCAATGGGGAAACATAGGGATAGGGGCAACACAAACCATAGACTCCAGAAGTGGAATGCGAACCACGAATGGACCCCAAACCTATGTGACCTTGTAGAGGGTCGCTGGGACTATTAGAAAATAGTGAGAGTTAGAAAAATAACCCTCCCCAAGACCCTGAAAAGTGAGTGCAAAGTGCACCAAAGTTCCCCTAAGGACAAAATAGTCGTGTTAGAGGGAGAATGCAAGGAAAACACAAATCAGCAATGCAACAACGATGGATTCCTGTCTGAAGGTACCTGTGGAGCAAGGGGACCAAGTCCAAAAGTCACAAGCAGCTCGGAGATGGGCAGATGCCCAAGAAATGCCAGCGGTTGGTGCAAAGAAGCTCTTACTAGGCTGAAGAACTGTGAATACTGCAGGAACGACAAGGGCTAGAGACTTCCCCTTTGGAGGATGGATCCCCCACGCCTTGGAGAGTCGTGCAGAAGTGTTTTCCCGCCGGATGGACGCCAACAAGCCTTGCTACACGCAAATCGTGCGTTTGGCGTTTTTGGACGCTGCTGGGGCCCAGGAGGGACCAGGAGGTCGCAAATTGGACCTGCAGAGAGAGGGGACGTCCAGCAAGACAAAGAGCCCTCACTGAAGCAGGTAGCACCCGGAGAAGTGCCAGAAACAGGCACTACGAGGATGCGTGAAACGGTGCTCGCCGAAGCTGCACAAAGGAGTCCCACGTCGCCGGAGACCAACTTAGAAAGTCGTGCAATGCAGGTTAGAGTGCCGTGGACCCAGGCTTGGCTGTGCACGAAGGATTTCCGTCGGAAGTGCACAGGGGCCGGAGAAGCTTGCAAAGTCGCGGTTCCCAGCAATGCAGCCCAGCGAGGTGAGGCAAGGACTTACCTCCACCAAACTTGGGCTGAAGAGTCACTGGACTGTGGGGGTCACTTGGACGGTGTCGCTGGATTCGAGGGACCTCGCTCGTCGTGCTGAGAGGAGACCCAAGGGACCGGAGATGCAGCTTTTTGGTGCCTGCGGTTGCAGGGGGAAGATTCCGTCGACCCACGGGAGATTTCTTCGGAGCTTCTGGTGCAGAGAGGAGGCAGACTACCCCCACAGCATGCACAAGCAGGAAAACAGTCGAGAAGGCGGCAGGATCAGCGTTACAGAGTTGCAGTAGTCGTCTTTGCTACTATGTTGCAGGTTTGCAGGCTTCCAGCGCGGTCAGCGGTCGATTCCTTATCAGAAGGTGAAGAGGGAGATGCAGAGGAACTCGGCTGAGCTCATGCATTCGTTATCTAAAGTTTCCCCAGAGACAGAGACCCTAAATAGCCAGAAAAGAGGGTTTGGCTACCTAGGAGAGAGGAAAGGCTACTAACACCTGAAGGAGCCTATCACAAGGAGTCTCTGACGTCACCTGGTGGCACTGGCCACTCAGAGCAGTCCAGTGTGCCAGCAGCACCTCTGTTTCCAAGATGGCAGAGGTCTGGAGCACACTGGAGGAGCTCTGGACACCTCCCAGGGGAGGTGCAGGTCAGGGGAGTGGTCACTCCCCTTTCCTTTGTCCAGTTTCGCGCCAGAGCAGGGGCTAAGGGGTCCCTGAACCGGTGTAGACTGGCTTATGCAGAATTGGGCACACCTGTGCCCAACAAAGCATTTCCAGAGGCTGGGGGAGGCTACTCCTCCCCTGCCTTCACACCATTTTCCAAAGGGAGAGGGTGTCACACCCTCTCTCAGAGGAAGTTCTTTGTTCTGCCATCCTGGGCCAGGCCTGGCTGGACCCCAGGAGGGCAGCTGCCTGTCTGAGGGGTTGGCAGCAGCAGCAGCTGCAGAGAAACCCCAGGAAGGGCAGTCTGGCAGTACCAGGGTCTGTGCTACAGACCACTGGGATCATGGAATTGTACCAACAATGCCAGGATGGCATAGAGGGGGCAATTCCATGATCATAGACATGTTACATGGCCATATTCGGAGTTACCATGGTGAAGCTACATATAGGTAGTGACCTATATGTAGTGCACGCGTGTAATGGTGTCCCCGCACTCACAAAGTTCAGTGAATTGGCTCTGAACAATGTGGGGGCACCTTGGCTAGTGCCAGGGTGCCCTCACACTAAGTAACTTTGCACCTAACCTTTACCAGGTAAAGGTTAGACATATAGGTGACTTATAAGTTACTTAAGTGCAGTGTAAAATGGCTGTGAAATAACGTGGACGTTATTTCACTCAGGCTGCAGTGGCAGGCCTGTGTAAGAATTGTCAGAGCTCCCTATGGGTGGCAAAAGAAATGCTGCAGCCCATAGGGATCTCCTGGAACCCCAATACCCTGGGTACCTCAGTACCATATACTAGGGAATTATAAGGGTGTTCCAGTAAGCCAATGTAAATTGGTAAAAATGGTCACTAGCCTGTCAGTGACAATTTGGAAAGAAATGAAAGAGCATAACCACTGAGGTTCTGGTTAGCAGAGCCTCAGTGAGACAGTTAGGCACCACACAGGGAACATACACATGCACACCTATGAGCACTGGGGCCCTGTGTGACAGGGTCCCAGTGACACATACATATAGGCCACAAACCTATGAGCACTGGGGTCCTGACCAGCAGGATCCCAGTGACACATAACAACCATACTGAAAACATGGTGTTTTCACTATGAGCACTGAGGCCTGGCTATCAGGATCCCAGTGAGACAGTGAAAACAGTGACAAACACCCTGACATACACTCACAAACAGGCCAAAAGTGGGGGTAACAAGGCTAGAAAGAGGCTACCTTCTCACAGGTAGTCACTCCCAAGACAGTTTCTGTCTCACCTAGTGGCATTGGCCTTGCCACACTGGCTGCTTGTCCCCTTACAATGGATAAGTACAGGCAGACAGTTTCAATAAATGGTGTTGAGGCCTTGGCCTACAGGGACACAGGTGCCAGTTTCACCTTGGTGACTGAAAACCTAGTGCACCCTGATCAACACATCATTGGACAACAGTATAAGATTATTGATGTCCATAACTCCACTAAGTTTCTTCCCTTAGCTATAATTCAGTTTAGTTGGGGTGGAGTTACTGGCCCTAAGCAGGTGGTGGTATCACCTAGCTTACCTGTAGACTGTCTCTTAGGTAATGACCTAGAGGCCTCAGGTTGGGCTGATGTAGAGTTTTATGCCCATGCAGCCATGCTGGGCATCCCTGAGGAATTGTTCCCTCTCATTTCTACTGAAATGAAAAAGCAAAGGAGAGAAGGCCTGAAAACTCAGGATCCCTCTCCATCAACAGGTAAAAAGGGTATCACAGTATCCCCTAACCACCCTACCATTCAGGATACCATTCCTGTGGTGGGAGAAACCTCTCCTGGGGTGGCACCTGTCCCAAGGGAATCATCAGCTGGCAAAGCTGGACTCCCTGAGGTGGAAGTACCTCTCTGTGGGATAACTAACATTGGTGAGAAAAAGAGCACCATTTTAGTTAACATGGAGCATCCCTCCAACCCTCCCAGAGAAACGTTAGTGCAGAAGCCCTGCACTACCTCACAACACTTAGGACAGCATCCCTGCCCTAGTGTGGAGCTCATAGGACAGCATCCCTGCCCTGCTCTGAATCAAGAGAAACAGCATCCCTGTTCTCTCTTCCAGCCATATGGACAAAGTTTTTGCCCAGCTATGGCTTTACTGAGACAGCATCCCTGTCTGGCATTTCCATCCTTACAAATAGGTTCAGTGGACAATTCCCACTGCTCTAAACTAAAACTTACTGATAGAAACTCTGAAAATACATCTTCACAATGTTGCTTAGCTAAAAAACTTCAAACAGGGTGGTTTACATCCCCACAGGGAAGTAACCATATAGTGGATGATAAAGGGAGTAACCAGTCTATTGCAGAGCTACTCTCTACTTATCACCACTTAGACAATAAAGTCTCAACTGGCCAAGGTTAGCCTTATTGTCCTTCGTTTGGGGGGGGGGGGTTGTGTGAGAAAGTAGCCTCTTTCTAGCCTTGTTACCCCCACTTTTGGCCTGTTTGTGAGTGTATGTCAGGGTGTTTTCACTGTCTCACTGGGATCCTGCTAGCCAGGGCCCAGTGCTCATAGTGAAAACCCTATGTTTTCAGTATGTTTGTTATGTGTCACTGGGACCCTGCTAGTCAGGACCCTAGTGCTCATAAGTTTGTGGCCTATATGTATGTGTTCCCTGTGTAGTGCCTAACTGTCTCACTGAGGCTCTGCTAACCAGAACCTCAGAGGTTATGCTCTCTCTGTACAAATTGTCACTAACAGGCTAGTGACTAATTTTACCAATTTACATTGGCTTTCTGGAACACCCTTATAATTCCCTAGTATATGGTACTAAGGTACCCAGGGTATTGGGGTTCCATGAGATCCCTATGGGCTGCAGCATTTCTTTTGCCACCCATAGGGAGCTCTGACAAATCTTACACAGGCCTGCCACTGCAGCCTGAGTGAAATAACGTCCACGTTATTTCACAGCCATTTTACACTGCACTTAAGTAACTTATAAGTCACCTATATGTATAACCTTTACCTGGTAAAGGTTAGGTGCAAAGTTACTAAGTGTGAGGGCACCCTGGCACTAGCCAAGGTGCCCCCACATTGTTCAGAGCCAATTCCCTGAACTTTGTGAGTGCGGGGACACCATTACACGCGTGCCCTACATATAGGTCACTACCTATATGTAGCTTCACAATGGTAACTCCGAATATGGCCATGTAACATGTCTAAGATCATGGAATGGCCCCCCCTATGCCATCCTGGCATTATTGGGACAATTCCATGATCCCAGTGGTCTGTAGCACAGACCCTGGTACTGCCAAACTGCCTTTCCTGGGGTTTCACTGCAGCTGCTGCTGCCAACCCCTCAGACAGTTTTCTGCCCCCCTGGGGTCAAGCCAGGCTTGTCCCAGGATGGCAGAACAAAGGACTTCCTCTGAGAGAGGGTGTTACACCCTCTCCCTTTGGAAAATGGTGTGAAGACAGGGGAGGAGTAGCCTCCCCCAGCCTCTGGAAATGCTTTCTTGGGCACAGATGTGCCCAATTCTGCTTAAGCCAGTCTACACCGGTTCAGGGACCCCTTAGCCCCTGCTCTGGCGCGAAACTGGACAAAGGAAAGGGGAGTGACCACTCCCCTGACCTGCACCTCCCCTGGGAGGTGTCCAGAGCTCCTCCAGTGTGCTCCAGACCTCTGCCATCTTGGAAACAGAGGTGCTGCTGGCACACTGGACTGCTCTGAGTGGCCAGTGCCACCAGGTGACGTCAGAGACTCCTTGTGATAGGCTCCTTCAGGTGTTAGTAGCCTCTCCTCTCTCCTAGGTAGCCAAACCCTCTTTTCTGGCTATTTAGGGTCTCTGTCTCTGGGGAAACTTTAGATAACGAATGCAAGAGCTCATCCGAGTTCCTCTGCATCTCTCTCTTCACCTTCTGATAAGGAAACGACTGCTGACCGCGCTGGAAGCCTGCAAACCTGCAACATAGTAGCAAAGACGACTACTGCAACTCTGTAACGCTGATCCTGCCGCCTTCTCGACTGTTTTCCTGCTTGTGCATGCTGTGGGGGTAGCCTGCCTCCTCTCTGCACCAGAAGCTCCGAAGAAATCTCCCGTGGGTCGACGGAATCTTCCCCCTGCAACCGCAGGCACCAAAAAGCTGCATTACCGGTCCCTTGGGTCTCCTCTCAGCACGACGAGCGAGGTCCCTTGAATCCAGCAACTCTGTCCAAGAGACTGCCACAGTCCAGTGACTCTTCAGTCCGAGTTTGGTGGAGGTAAGTCCTTGCCTCCCCACTCCAGACTGCATTGTTGGTAACCGCGACTTTTGCAACTTCTCCGGCCCCTGTGCACTTCCGGCGGAAATCCTTTGTGCACAGCCAAGCCTGGGTCCACGGCACTCTAACCTGCATTGCACGACTTTCTAAGTTGGTCTCCGGCGACGTGGGACTCCTTTGTGCAACTTCGGCGAGCACCGTTTCACGCATCCTCGTAGTGCCTGTTTCTGGCACTTCTCCGGGTGCTACCTGCTTCAGATAGGGCTCCTTGTCTTGCTCGACGTCCCCTCTCTGTCCAGGTCCAATTTGCGACCTCCTGTTCCCTCCTGGGCCCCAGCAGTGTCCAAAAACGCACGATTTGCAGCTAGCAAGGCTTGTTGGCATCCTTTCGGCGGGAAAACACTTCTGCACGACTCTCCAAGGCGAGAGGGATCCATCCACCAAAGGGAAAGTCTCTAGCCCTTTTCGTTCCTGCAGAAACCTTGGCTTCTTCTGTCCAGTCGAAGCTTCTTTGCACCCGCAGCTGGCATTTCCTGGGCATTTGCCCATCTCCGACTTGCTTGTGACTTTTGGACTTGTTCCCCTTGTTCCACAGGTACCCTAGATTGGAAATCCACAGTTGTTGCATTGTTGGTTTGTGTCTTTCCTGCATTATTCATCTATTACGACTTCTTTGTCTCTTGGGGAACTTCAGTGCACTTTGCACTCACTTTTCAGGGTCTTGGGGAGGGCTAGTTTTCTAACTCTCACTATTTTCTAATAGTCCCAGCGACCCTCTACAAGGTCACATAGGTTTGGGGTCCATTCGTGGTTCGCATTCCACTTTTGGAGTATATGGTTTGTGTTGCCCCTATCCCTATGTGTCTCCATTGCATCCTATTGTAACTATACATTGTTTGCACTGTTTTCTAAGACTATACTGCATATTTTTAGTACTGTGTACATATAACTTGTGTATATTTGCTATCCTCACTCTGAGGGTACACTCTGAGATACTGTGACATATTGTCATAAAAATAAAGTACCTTTATTTTTAGTATAACTGTGTATTGTGTTTTCTTATGGTATTGTGCAAGTGACACTTGTGGTACTGTAGTAGCTTCACACGTCTCCTAGTTCAGCCTAAGCTGCTCTGCTAAGCTACCATTATCTATCAGCCTAAGCTGCTAGACACCCTATACACTAATAAGGGATACCTGGGCCTGGTGCAAGGTGTAAGTACCCCTTGGTACTCGCTACAAGCCAGTCCAGCCTCCTACAAACCCCACCTATCTGAACACCCGCACCTCCTTCCACCAACCACCCAGTGCGTCCGCTCTGAAGGACTTCTTGCACACATTCCACCCATATAAAGACCCATATCAGGTGGACAGGTGTCCTTACATTGCTCCTAGCGTGTGGAACAACCTCACACTTCACATCAGAGCCTCCTCCTCTCTTCTTGAATTCGTCAAGAAGCTGAAAACCTGTGTTTTTAAATTACCCAACCTATAATAGACCGTGCGAGGCAAAGACACCTACTTAGGGATGGAATACTCTAAATCACAGAGTGTACAATCTGTCAGCCAATCAATCAGTTATAAAGTACGGCAGATCACCCACGAGAGTCTCAAGGCGCTAGGGTTGCTAGCTGCTTTGAACAGCCAGGTCTTGAGTTCTTTCCTGAAAGGCTGGAGCGATGAGGCAGTCCTGAGGTGCAGGGAAGGTTGGTCCAAGCGTTGGCTGCCAGGTGTGAGATGGAGCGTCCTCCACTGTTGGCTCGCCGGAACCAAGGGGCATCTGCGAGGAAAAGAGAGGTGGATCATAGGTGTCTGGTTAGTTGGTGGAAGGTCATCCGTTTGTTGTCGTGAACTTGTCCTTCATTGTGCAGGGCTTTGTATGCGTGGGTCACATCTTGAACTGGCATCTCTTTTGGATCGGGAGCCCATGTAGCTTCTTAGGTGGGGTGTAATGTGGGTCCATCTGGGGAGGGCAAGGATGAGTCTTGCAGCTGAGTTTTGCTTTGTCCGTAGTCTCTTCAGGATTCCTACAGGATTTTGTAGGGCAGCCTGCTGGTGAGGAGGGCCTGCATGCGGTCCTTCTGGTGTCAGCTGGGAGCCATCTGAAAATCTTGCTGAGTATACGTAGGGTGTGGAAGCAGGTGGATGAGACTGTGTTTACCTGTTGCTTCTTAGATAGCTTGTTATCTAAGATGATGCAAAGGTTCTGTCATTGAGGGCTGTGACATGCAACTGTGGTAGGCCTTGGAGAAGTGAGTGAAAGTCTTGCCCCATTAAGAAGCAGAGAGTATGCCATTAAATGTTGGCCTGCTCATTGTATGAGGAAGTATGTGCTTGTTTCTTAGATGGCATAAGATGCAAGGGAAAGTCCTGCTCAGTAAAAGTTGGGGAATGTGCATGTGATATTTTGCAACAATCACTTTGAAGGTAACTTAAAACATGATGCAACAAGCATTGAGGGAATTTAAGGGGCGATTGGAAGGTAAAGGGTTATGTTATGTGTATTTGAAAAATGCTGTCACAGGCAAGGGTATCCGGGTGCTGTATTTTTTTTAAATAGGCCCGGTGCATTTAGTTTATATATACTCAGTTCAATATTGTGAGTTGCAAGTAGTCCAGATCGCCATACCTCAAACGTGGGGGGTTCTTCTTTAATCCAGTCCGTGGTAATACAGAACTGAAATATTGCCATTGCGACAATTTTATCTTATTTTCTCCAATGCCGGCTCTGTTTCTCCCATTAAATCAATAACTCCTAATAATACCAGTATAGCGGACAACTTCACATTACACCCCGTAATCTTACTGAGGAATACCTCTACTTCAAGAAGCAATACTCTCAACTTGGGGCATAAAAAAACATGTGCACTATCTCTGCCTCGTCATCTCTACAACGATTACAGAACCCATCTGATTTCCCCCATTTTTTCAGCTTTGCTGGTGTATAATATAAATCAAACAGTGTTTTATAATGTTGCGTTTTCAAATTAGCTGAGAGAAAGGTTATATCTGCCATTTCTAATGATTGACCCATCCACTCCCCCACCTTACCCACCCGTTTAACCCATTTTTCATTCTGCTGTACCATATCATCTTGTTGAAGATCGACTAATATTGCTTATAGCATACCAATCTTATCCCCCGACAAATGGCCTCTACTAATGCGATTTTATCCATAAACAACATATCATGCCTGTGACGAAAAAAAAAATCCCGTATTTGCAAAAACTTAAAAAGAAAAATGGGTTCTAGGTAAGCCATATTGTAATTGCAGCTCCATAAAGGATTTACAACCTAAATTTCCATATATATCCCCAATACTCCGTATTCCCTGTTGTCGCCAAAAAGCTAAGATGGGATCTTTAAAAATGAGTCTAGGGATAATGGAGAAATCCAATGGCGTATAAACAGTAATCTTACCCAATCCCAAACTTTGTTTTACCTGTGCCCACACCTTATAGGCTGCTAAAAGAGGTTTAAATCTTACTTTTTTGAAGTAACTAGGTTCCTCAAATTTCGAGAGCCATCCTTTTACTACCCCACCCAACATCAGTGCGTATAGGGAGGGTTGAATTACTTCAATATCTTCTCTGACGTTTCCCCTTATAAGTTCATCCATATGTTGGAGGCAGCAGGCATAATAATACAATGTAAAGTTAGGAACCGACCAGCCTCCACGACACTTAGGAAGCATCATATATTTCATTGCCCTCCTTGGTTTCGCTTATCCCCACAAGAAGTTATTACCTATTTTCTCCAGTTTTTAAGCCAATTTTTAGTAATCTCCAGTGGAATAGCTCGAAATAGGTATAATAATTTTGGTAGAATCATCATTTTTAAAACATTGCACTGACCTTCAAGTGATAAATATAAGTGATGCATTCTATCTAGATCACTTTTTATTACACTTAACAAAGGGACAAAATTGAGTTCCACCAGTTGATTTACAACAGCAGTAATTTTTATCCCCAAATACATTGCTTCAGATACTACCCGCTTATCCATTATTGAGGTGTATTCCGAGCATACTATCTGTGTCTTACTCGTATTCAATTTATATCCAGAATATCTTCCAAACTTTCTAGCCTCCATTTCTACTTTCTTAATGGCACTCTCCGGATCATTTGTTATTACAGCTACATCATCCGCATAGGCAAACACCTTGTACTCTACCCCGTAGTAAGTTAGTGGCTTAATGTTTATACATGCCTCCAATTTAGATAGTAAGGGATCTATATACAAAGCAAAGAGCATAGGGGAGCATGGGCACCCCTGTCAAGTCCCCCTTGAGATTAATATAATATCAGATTCCAGGGCCCCAACGCACACTCTGGCTTTAGGGGCTTCATATAAAGCTTTTATAGCTGATATATATATTGTCCCTATCCCCTTCCACTTCAGCTTTTCCCATAAAATATTCCAAGCCACACGATCAAATGCTTTTTCAGCATCTAACAGTAATAATCCAAGAGGTGTTCGATGCAGCTCTGCAAGATCAAACAAAGAGATTATTCTCCTTATATGATTGACCGTTCCTCTACCGGGAATAAAACCATGTTGCGTTTTACAGACTGAAGTAGATATAACTTTTGCCAGTCTACTAGCTAACACTTTTGAATAGATCTTCCCATCTACATTCAACAACGAAATTGGCCTGTATGACCCGGGGAGACCTGATGGCTTATCCTTTTTTTTAAACACTATAATATTAGCATGTTCCCATGATAACGTTGCCTGACCTTCTTGTGCTTTCCAGAAAGTGTTATGTACATCCCTCTTTATCTCTGTAAAAAAGACCTTATAAACTTCCAATGGTAAGGCGTCTGGTCCGGCAGCCTTCCCTGTTGCCAGGGAGCTCTCGGCTTCCATTATCTCCTCGATCTGAATCGGTGTATCCAATATCCTTTGCTCCTCAAAGGGGAGTCTCGTAGTGCTCCCATTTTGATGTAAAGACAGAACTTACAGTAGCTTTATTTATTTTTTGTACCTTGTGCTTATCATCATATCAATAGACATATCTTTCCCTACACATCACGTCAGAGTTTTCTTATTCTTCATATATTCAGCTGTTGTACTGTCTTACCAAATGTTTGTCCTCACCAATTAAAGGACTTAAACTTTTCTTTAAAACTCTCAGGTTAATTTCATATTTTAGACCAATTACAGCTCGTCGTTCCAGATTATGGCCTCCAATTTAATTATATTACCACCATTATTTTTACCTGAACCTGGATCACCCCCAATAAATTGGGAAGACTGGATAGACATTTGTGAAAATGACTTAATAGCCTTGGATGGTCAGAACTTTAGACCTGAGAGAAAGAAAGCATTACTATTAAGCGTGTTGCGCAAAGAAGTCCAACACACATTCAAATTCTTACCTGTAATCCTGGATGAAGAACATCGCCCTTTCCAAGATCCGTATAATGAAGCAAAACTAGGTCTTGAAAAGAGGTTTGCAAAGGAAACGGGAATTGCCATGACCAGATACAAATTCTACACACTTCCTTAAAGACTGGAAGAAAATATTGATGACTTTTTTGCTAGAATGAGAGAATTATCTACAAAATGTTAATTTGGTCACATGATGGATGAACTCATATGGGATCAGTTAATAGTGCAATGCCGCAGTGAAGAAATTCAGGAAAAAACCATCACTGACAGATGCCCTGCAAATTGGTGGTAGAGGAGTCTGACTATTGTATGCATGAAATGCAAAAAAGGGAATCAACTGATAGGGGAGCAGGTGCATCTACTGTGCTTAGAAAAGATGAAGAACAACCGTTAGTGGATGCATTAAATTATTCAGGCAAGCACATACACAAATGCAATAGTGATAATGGGCAGAAATCTGAAGCAAAGCTATGCTTTAGATGTGGAAGCAATACCCATGTAGGAGACTCTAAATCTTGTTTCACAGTCAACAAACAATGTTTTAAATTTAGATGTAAAGAAAATTTTGCAAGAGTGTATAGGGGTATCAACAAATAGAGTTGCCGTAACAGCTATTGTTGAGTGTTCCATAAACAATAGTGAAGACCGTGTTGAGTGTATAACATACTGTGAATAGCCATATGGGTAGAATATCTCACCCTGTTGCAATATTACAAATCTTGGGTAGTGAGGTTTAATTGATGGTAGACTCAGGGTCCATGATCACCATTCACCATTATTCCCCAAAAATTATTTTTGGAGAAGTGGCCCAGTGTGAAGTTTAGTCCCAAAGAAATCAATCCTATAGTTTACCAAGGTGAATCTATTGACATACTGAAGTATTATGAAGTCGCTATTAAATTTGAATCCAAAATAATACAAGGGAAAATGTATGTGGCTGAAGATGGTCTGCCAATATTGGAGTGGGTACACCAATAAGATCTCCACATTATTTTGGATCCAAGGGAAGCTAACCAAGTTATGGTTGTGGTGAACTAAACCTTAACATGATTTTGAATGAAGCCAAAGAAGTATTCATAGAGGAATGAGGCCAATAGAATGCTTATGTGCATGACATTGTACTTAAGAAAGGTGCTTTTGCAGTCAAGCATAAGGTAAGGAGAGTACCTATTCTGATTAGAAGTGAGGTTAAAAAAATGCTTGACGAAAAGCTTTGGGATGGCATAATTGAGCCAGTGGAAGCCACAACTTGGGTGTCACCGGTGGCTATTACGGAGAAGACGAATGGATGCCTTCATTTTGGTGTGGATTTAAGTAGATTGAATAGTGAAATTGTAATGGACAGCTTTCCATGACCTAATATTAACAAAATGATGTTATCTTCGAATGGGGCCAAATTTGTTTTTAAACTAGACCTTAAAATGTCTATTATGGGATGTGTCTCCATTAGAGGTCAAAGGAATTACCAGCATTTGTTACCATGGAGAGAACATTTCATTTCACTAGGATGCCGTTCTGCCTTTCATCCGCGGCCAGTGTTTTCCAAATAATTATGTCTGATGTATTTTGTTGGATAAAAAACACCACATATTTTCAGGATGATGTACTTGTCTTTGGGAAGTCTGAGGAGGAGCACAATTGTGTTCTTCAACAAGTGCTGAGAAGATTGTTTGATGCTAATGTGGGTCTCACTCTGAAGAGAGACAAATGCAAATTTTTAGTAAATGAAATAGAATACTTGGGACATACCATATCTAGCGAAGGAGTCAGGCCAATGGATAATCTTCTCAAGGCTATCGGACCAGCCCCCATTCCTCGAGATAATTATCATTTGCTTTCATTTATAGGGTTGATTGAATATTATTCGAAATGTGTGGAAACATTTGCTGAAAAAACAAAGTTTATGAGTCTTACTGAAAAAAGTATGTACAAGCGGGGCACTGAGCAACAGAATGCTTTTGAGAATATCAAGTAGGAGATTGGTGGGGCTGGTATTCATGTGCCTTTTGACACTTCACTCAGAACTATATTGACAGTAGATGCCAGTGCCTCATGCATACGTGCCATCCTGTCGCATGTACACAATTCAACAGAAATGACAGTAGCCTTCGCTTCTCGTTCTTTGACAGACACAGAACACAATTATTCAGTCATAAAGCAAGAAGCATTGGCAGCAGCTTGGAGTGCTGAGTATTTTCGCACCTATTTGTGGGGTTTAAAATTTGTGCTCTGCTCTGATCAAAATCCATTATTAAACGTTTTAGCTCCAGTTGATGCAGGCAAAGGGACTGCAAGGCTTGCCAGACTAGCAGCTAGATTACAAGAATTTTCTTTCAAAGTTGAGTGCATTCTTGGATGGAAAAATGTGCAAGCAGATTGCTTGTCTCGTCTTGTATTAGCTGGAGGGAGGTTGATGAACAAGCTGTAATGAGGAAGGAACAAGAAGGAGCTGTGGCCTGGGTGGTATATATAGAAGAGAACTGTAAGGGGGCAGTTCCCAGAGAGGAGTGGGAAAGAGACGTGTCTATTGGTGTTAGGCCCTACATCAAAGTTCTGGAGGAGCTGACTTTGTGGAAGCATAATGTGATCATGCGGTTGGACAAAATTATACCTCCTGAGGGTCTGAGGAAACACATAATAAAATTGGCTTATGAAGGGCATCTAGGGCAGAAGATGACTAAAAAAAGGGTAAGAGAAAAGTTTTGAGGACGTAATAAATTGGGTAGTTAATTGTCAGGATTGCAAGGAGAATGAGAAAAGGTTTAAAACAGGAATACATTCAGACATGGGACATATTGAAAACCACAATCTACCATGGTGCAATGTTTGCTTGGGTTTTATTGGCCCAATGCAAAGCATAAAATCAAAGCAGAGGTATGCCTAGGTGACGATGACTGTGTATTCGAAATGGCTTGTGGTTAAGTTTAAGAAGTTAGGGCAAGGAGTACCATATCCGTATTGGAGAAGATTTTTAGAGAGGAACATTTTCCAGAATTCTTAGCACGGATACTGGGCCACAACTATTGATGGAGATGATAACATTTTTGGAGGAGATTGGCATTAAACATAGATTGCTTGGTAAAGGGTGCAATTGTCATGTGTATACAGAGAGGAAAAGATGTGGAAAGAATGTTTGAAGAGATGGTGTGGGCCTATACTTCTCCTGAGAATGCTTCCACTAAAATGACTCCCTTTGAATGCATGAGACGGAGGAAACCAGGGACTAAGTTGTTGCCTGCATGGTTAGTACAGCAAGGTGGGTTGAACAAAGTGGAAGAACCGGTGTTGGAAATACGAAAAAGTAAAATTCAAGAAGGGGATTGGGTAAACATAAAAAAGGGATGCATTGAAGCGGGATTTTCCAAATTGTAGGAGGCATTAAAAGTCAGGTCTGTCCATGATTGGCATGTTGTACTTGAGAATGGAGACAAACGGAACAAAAGGAGAGTCATATTTTAACAAAAAAATTGTGAACGTGTTCCATCATCTAAATCAGATAAAATTGATAATCGTGGGTTTATGCTGATGGAGGATGAAGATTTGTTAGATAATGAGAAGGAGGAAGGAATGTATGGAGGAAGAGAAAATTGTGGGGATTTGAATAGTAGACAAAGAAATTGGAGCTTACCTGTGTACTTGAATGACTTTGTGTGTAAGTCATCTTTTTATATTCATTTCATTAGGCCACATGTTGAGTTATCTCCCTTGTACTTCCAAACATGTATTCTGTTTCCATCGGTATGGTAGAGATACAGTTTAGTGTAAGATTTCTTTAATTTAAGACGCATATTTTTTTGGTTCTTTTTGTATATGTTAGTGTTTCACATGTCTTATTCCAATGTAAAAAGGGAACATATCTTATGCCTTCAAGGCATTGTGTGAACTGGTTCTGGTGTGTGTCATATGGAAGCTTGGTACTCGTGGAGTTCCTCTCAAGTTAGTTACTACTATGCTGGCTGGAGGGGAACCACGTTGAGGCAGGCTGGCAAATAAACTACTTCTTACACCAGCATGTGTGGAGAGACCCGTTACTACAATACCTTGGGGTATAATAGACCTGCCACTGCCCATATACCTGCATATGCCTGAAGCTGGTCCCACTTAGCATGGAAGCATTACATTGGTTAACCTCCTCCCAATCATGGTGACTGCGTCAGAAGGAAGTTTCCCTCTGCCACTTCTTGTCTATTGAGTCAAACATACCAGCCTCTGTGGCCTTTAGACTACACAGGTAAGAAACCCAGTAAATAACTCTGATCACTGTCCTTTGACGAGCTGAGTAGTTGGTTGAGAGCGTAAAAAATACCATTCTCCCTGCCCAACTGGACAGAGACTTGGGTCAACCGATTACCATTGCTGACCCAGGCGCCAACTAAGGAAAGTCCTCCTGCTCCTCAGCACTGCAGTCACACCTCGTCATCCCTGGAAGCGCAGCATCAACTGGGGTTAATGCATGCACACTGGGTATTGACAAAAAAATGAAGTAATTTCAGAAAAGGCATAGAGTGCATCGGTGTAATTCGATACCTCACCAGTTTAGGGGCACACACTGGGTGTAGCTTAACCAGGTGGGATAACTAAAAGTTCTCACCTTTAAGAACCCAAAAAAGTTATCAAATGTGCAATAGCCTCATTTAAACTACCTAAGGTCAGCATTCCAAAATTAGCATTGTAAAGATTGTCAATACTGATGCAGGGGAATGTTTTTTTGCCACAAAAATAAACTAAATGAACCTTCTAAAGTTTTTAAAAAACGTTTCTGGAATCACAGTCAGCAGCGTGGATAATTGAAATGCTATCAAAGTGAGTATTTTAATTGTCATCATTTCTGCTCTCCATATTACTGAAATAAGAAAGTGGTGTCAGCTGTTGAAAATTAGTTAAATTTTCAGAATTAACCGGTCTACGTGAAGTTTGTACAAATCATTGATTATCTCACAGAATCAAATCCCTAGATATCTCTCAGGATTGTTAATACACACGGCCCCTACATCCCTAGGAAGGGCATCTCTGTGGGAGTTACAGAGTAGAAGCTGGGTTTTAGGCCTATTAATCTTATAACCTTCCATAGCAAAATTATTGATAACATTGAAAAATGCCATATTATATTGGGGTTTGGAGGAGGAAAATACCACCATATCATCTACGAAAGTTTAAATTTAGATGCGACAGGAGTGATCACCTTCATCTCTACCGTGGATCTAAAAGCTCTTGCCAATGGCTCGATATAGCGAGCAAACAAGAGGGGTGACAATGGGCATCTCTGCCTGGTACCCCTGGTGATCTGGAATCTATTAGAAAGTTTCCTATTAATTATCATTAAGACATTTGCCCCAGTAAAAAGATTCCTCTAGACATTTATTAGCTTATCAGGGAAGCCCACCCTTTCCAGCACCCAGAAAAAAAAGACTAGTGAACCACATCAAGTGCTAATTCTGCATCAACGGCTGGAGTTCCATAAGCCGTAACGTACACAAACAATGTGTATTGCTACAAGATGTAGTCCTGGCATAAAGCCATTTTCATGTTTATGTATAATCTGTGCAATTGTGACACTTGTCATACTGCTAATAATTTGGCCAAGAATTTATAATTGGTATGGGATGAAATTAATTTAAATTTACTGGGCGCTTAGCTTTGTTCAAAAATCAGAATATTCCTCTTTGGAAGGAGGGGGTATACTACCCCCTAATAATCTATGATTAAAATGTTGCACCATTGGCCCACTGAACTGCTCTACAAGAACTGGTACCACTCAGATGGGTACCCCTTCTTACGCGGCTGCCTTCTCCCAGGCAGATTTTTAATCACCTCTGCCACCTTCCTCAGAGAAACAGGACTGGCCAATTCCATTGCTTCCCCTACCGGTAAATTAGAGGAGGACCACCTCTCAAGGACTGCATCAATATCTTCAGAAGTTCTATTCCCTGATGATCCTGAGTGACTTATATTGCTAGGCTCTGTGATCCTGAGACCTTATAACAAGCAGCAGCTCTAGACTCTTCATAAAGCAATTGATTAACTGCACTAGAGTTTATCAGCTCGCTTCAAGCAAAAACATCCTTAGATCTTATTTGCTCTTCTCTGAACAAGAGAAGTTTTCGTAAGTAAGAGTGCTTATAAGTGCTATGGTTGAGGGATTGTTAGGATATCAGTGACAAGAAAATTTTAATTTTGAAGACTAAAAATAAATTTTTTGAAACATTCAAATCTATCCCACCACTGAGGTATCTAGGTGATGGGGGCTTGACAAATTGGAAAATCTGCCATTGAAATTCTGCATCTTTCAGCTTTGGTGTTGAGTGGTGGAAGACTTCTGCTGTGGGGGTGTTATTAGAATGTAGAATGTGGAATGGATTTCTGAAGCATCTAGTGGAATATTCCATCCAGGCACTTTCCAGGTGGATGGAGATGGTGAAGAAGCAGCAACCTCGAGCTCCTCAGAGTGAAAAAACTTGCTTCACCTTCTTCTGTGAGTCTGGGTTATTAACGTAACAAGTAACGACAAGGAGTGACTCCGGAGCGATAACCTGTGTGTGTAGTTATGTGCAACAAAGAATGATTTACCAACTGCATAAGAGTGCAGTTACTACAACAACTGCAGAGATTTTGCCTACTTCCAAGTAGGATATGGACTCCAGGTGGTATTGGTGCATGGTTGTGGTTTTTCTACAAGGAAGGAAGGAATATATGAATGATAAAGTACCGCAAGACATTAAGTTGTATATTTTGAATGGTTTGAAAGAGGTTTTGAAGGCCTGTGTTAAAACTTTTTGGGAGGTGAGTCTGAATTAATGGTGGGCAGAATGATCCCTCCAGAGGGCAGGCCAGGAGGATGGAGATGCTGAAGGGGTGGGGGCCTTGAGATCCTCGGATTGAATACACTTGCTTTACCTTCTTCTGTGTTATTAGTCTTTGTTATTAACATAACTCCTTCCTCCACAAACTACCATAACCCTTCACCCGGCTATCACTTACAGGACAGACGAGGGGGCACGAATCAGATGATGGTACCCGGGCCTCTTCTGCCACCAGTGGTCTGTCAAACCCACATGATGTTAGAATTGGGTGGTGGAATTAACTACCTCATTTTTACTTCATTTGGCAAAGAATGATTTTAGGACTTTGTAGCTCACAGGTGCCCGAGGGGTTTGGACATCTCTACCAGCCCTCTTCGTGTGTGCAGCCAAAGGTCGGCAAAAATGCCACGCCACATTTACAAAGTTGGGCAATGCTTGCATTGAACCACTTTGTAAACCCTTGCACCAAATTATGCCTGTGCCAGGCATAATGTGTGGAAAGGGTGTGTTCTCCCATTAGGGCGCCCGTAAAAATGGTGCAGTTGAATCTAGCAGATTCCACAGCACCATTTTTAGTGGCATTTTAATGTCTGCACAGAACAGGCATTAAATTGAGGCACATCATGGTTTATAATGGGTCTCTATCTACCTTGCACGATTAGCACCAATATGTTGGTGCTAATCCTGGAAAGTACAACAATAGCATAAAAAATGATGACACTATTGTCCCTAGCCTGTGCCATGGCGCGCCATATGTTAAATACAGTGCACACATGGTGGCATTAGGGGGAACGCAAGGGGTCTGACACACACAAGTGGTTAAGGGGTGTGGCACCCCCTCCTCCTCCCCCACCACGTTGTAGCCATCCTCCTGATTAAACAGAAGTGCAGGGCAAGAGAACTATATGTGCCTAACTGATGGAAAGCTCTGTCAGCATTGTCTTAGAATAATTCAGTTGTTAAATGTGATTTTAAGAGTACATGATAATGTTGTATAGTTTTACTATGTCAATCTTTTGTTTGTAGGTGGTATGACCCTTCTTTAAATAAATGTAAGCTATTTCAAATAAACATATACCTACCTAAAGTAACACATTTTGAGGTGACCTATCACAGAGGCCTCACTTATCCCTGACAGAATGTGAATGATCCATGAGTACAACACCAGATGACTTCCCCCACTAATCACAACCATTCCCTTGTGGGTTTCTGCACTGCACATTCGCATCTTGTCTCTTCCTGCACAGCGCCCCCTGATGCTGCAATGGCACAGTAGTTTACAGACTCTGCGACTGCCTGGTTGTTTATATCATCCAGTAGTTTAAACAAGCATTATTAAAGCCAATAGTTCTCACATTTGAAACAACTTGCGGTACAAAAATAATAAAACTAAATTATACCCAACCCACTGATGACAAACCTAGGAATCAAGTATTATTTTAAATTGTGTTTAATGACGTGAAGCTGTTCCCACTATATGAGCGAGGACATATGTTTGATATAAATATTGATTGTTTATTTCCTTCCATCTAAACTTGTTGAAATCTGTAAAAAATAAAATAATAATAATAATACATTGCTGAATCATTTTTCATTCCTACAGAATTTCTTGATGGACATTTCCGGTGAGCATCACGTGTGGGTTGGTCTACGGAAGAGAGAGGATGGAATCCACTGGGCGAACGGGACCGCCTGCAGCAGCAGCCTGTGAGATTCTGTCACCTTTTTATAGGGACCATGTGTTTGTACCCAGGATGGCTGAAATCCATGATTTAGAGATATGAGTGTGTAATGCACATTAGGATAGGCTTAGCCGGCTCCCTTTGGAAGCAGTGAGCACCGACCGTGTTCAAGACACACTGGTCCGTGTCACACAAAGTGAGCCCTGCAAGTGTTGTTTTAAGACCTGTCCTACAGCACACGTTTGGGCTGACAGGTGTCAGTGGGGGCTGGTGGATTTTAAAGTGGTCTGTGAAAGTTCTAGGTCAGCATATAATACACGAGCGAGCCTGAACTGAAAAACTGAAAGAGGTGGGTTTTGGAGGAGGGAAGAGGTTCTCCCTGCAAGAACTTTTTGAAAAATATGGATAAAAATCGTTTTTTTTTTTTTAAACAATATACATTTACTACAAATTTGATAAAACTGTCTAAATTGGATATTTTACAGCACAAATATCAGGAACAAATTAAAAGCAAGTCAAAAGATATCCCAGGCATTATCCCTACAAGGTCTGTTTGCAAAATGTCCTACAGCACAGAAACCAAGCTCACACACAGTCATCAACGCCCACAAAAAAGCACCCAAAGAGTTGCCTACCTCTTACAAATTTCTGCCTCTACTGTGTCGGTTGATCAAAGCCACGAGAAGTGGCTCCCACTCCTGCCTAGAGGACCTAGATCATAATTAATAGTGGTGACAAGTACCCAGTGGGACGATGCACACTTGATGTACGTCACACCAAAACAATGTGCCCCCACAGACCTCTTCTCATTAGATGATCAGTGAAAATCTTGCTCTTCTCACATGGAAAGAAAAGAGCCAGCTGAGAGGTCTCCCTAGTACCTCAATGACAGATATTCAGTCCATGGACCTAGAATCATTCAGACAAAGGGTCCTCACATCAGCTGCAGCCTCTTTCCCATTACCCAGGGCTCATCATCACCAATGCATGTGACCATGGAAAGACAAAACAAAACAAAACGAAGCCTTCAGTGCCAAACTCACTATATTAAAGTATAGTGGACTGTTTAATAGTATGTGCACTCCTGAAGTGCTGTATGTGACCCAACAAAATACCTACCTCGTAGAATGGAAGTAAAGTTCTTCTACAAGGGATATGAAGCACTATACCACTTATAAAGCACTTTATTGCTCACGAGGGAAAGCATTGTATATAAATACTAATACAATACACCACAGAGAATACTGCAGTTTGTTTTTTGTGTCAGTGCTCTCGATAAAACGTACTTTTTATGTTTAACAAGAATTGTTTAGTCTGTGTAGTGCACTATTTTTATTACATTGTTGTAGGAAAGTACCATCTTGCCTGGCATGTTACCCCCATATTTCACTGTATATATGTTGTTTTAGGTGTATGTGTCACTGGGACCCTGCCAGCCAGGGCCCCAGTGCTCATAAGTGTGCCCTGTATGTGTTACCTGTGTTATGACTAACTGTCTTACTGAGGCTCTGCTATCCAGAACCTCAGTGGTTATGCTCTCTCATTCCTTTCCAAATTGTCACTAACAGGCTAGTGACCGATTTCACCAATCTACATTGGCATACTGGAACACCCTTATAATTCCCTAGTATATGGTACTGAGGTACCCAGCGTATTGGGGTTCCAAGAGATCCCTATGGGCTGCAACATTTCTTTTGCCACCCATAGGGAGCTCTGACACTTCTTACACAGGCCTGCCACTGCAGCCTGAGTGAAATAATGTCCACGTTATTTCACAGCCATTTACCACTGCACTCAAGTAACTTATAAGTCACCTATATGTCTAACCTTTACCTGGTAAAGGTTCGGTGCTAAGTTACTTAGTGTGTGGGCACCCTGGCACTAGCCAAGGTGCCCCCACATTGTTCAGGGCAAATTCCCCAGACTTTGGTAACTCCGAACATGGCCATGTAACATGTCTAAGATCATGGAATTGTCACCCCAATGCCATTCTGGCATTGGGGAGACAATTCCATGATCCCCCGAGTCTCTAGCACAGACCCGGGTACTGCCAAACTACCTTTCCCGGGGTTTCACTGCAGCTGTTGCTGCTGCCAACCCCTCAGACAGGTTTCTGCCCCCCTGCGGTCCAGGCAGCCCTGGCCCAAGAAGGCAGAACAAAGGACTTCCTCAGAGAGAGGGTGTTACACCCTCTCCCTTTGGAAAAGGTGAGAAAGGCTGGGGAGGAGTAGCCTCCCCCAGCCTCTGGAAATGCATTCATGGGCACAGAGGGTGCCCATTTCTGCATAAGCCAGTCTACACCGGTTCAGGGATCCCCCAGCCCTGCTCTGGCGTGAAACTGGACAAAGGAAAGGGGAGTGACCACTCCCCTGACCTGCACCTCCCCTGGGAGGTGCCTAGAACTCCTCCAGTGTGCTCCA
Source organism: Pleurodeles waltl (assembly GCF_031143425.1). Classification (NCBI taxonomy): domain Eukaryota; kingdom Metazoa; phylum Chordata; class Amphibia; order Caudata; family Salamandridae; genus Pleurodeles; species Pleurodeles waltl. Next base: position 1,175,694,003 of record NC_090439.1, read on the forward strand.
GACCTCTGCCATCTTGGAAACAGAGGTGCTGCTGGCACACTGGACTGCTCTGAGTGGCCAGTGCCAGCAGGTGACGTCTGAGACTCCTTCTGATAGGCTTTTACCTGTGTTGCCAGACTATCCTCCTTCCTAGGTAGCCAAACCTCCCTTTCTGGCTATTTAGGGTCTCTGCTTTGGGGAATTCGTTAGATAACGAATGCAAGAGCTCATCAGAGTTCCTCTGCATCTCTCTCTTCACCTTCTGCCAAGGAATCGACCGCTGACTGCTCTGGACACCTGCAAAACTGTCACAAAGTAGCAAAGACGACTACTGTGACCTTGTAACGCTGATCCGTCCACCTTCTCGACTGTTTTCCTGGTGGTGCATACTGTGGGGGTAGTCTGCCTCCTCTCTGCACTAGAAGCTCCGAAGAAATCTCCAGTGGGTTGACGGAATCTTCCCCCTGCAACCGCAGGCACCAAAAGACTGCATCACTGGTCCTCTGGGTCCCCTCTCAGCACGACGAGCATGGTCCCTGGAACTCAGCAACTCTGTACAAGTGACTCCCACAGTCCAGTGACTCTTCAGTCCAAGTTTGGTGGAGGTAAGTCCTTGCCTCCCCACGCTAGACTGCATTGCTGGGTACCGCGTGATTTGCAGCTGCTCCGGCTCCTGTGCACTCTTCCAGGATTTCCTTTGTGCACAGCCAAGCCTGGGTCCCCGACACTCAAACCTGCAGTGCACGACCTCCTGAGTTGTCCTCCGGCATTGTGGGACCTTCTTTTGTGACTTCAGGTGAGCTCCAGTTCACTCTTCTTTGTAGTGCCTGTTCCGGCACTTCTGCGGGTGCTGCTTGCTTCTGAGTGGGTTCTGTCTTGCTGGACGTCCCTTCTGTCTCCTCACGCAATTGGCAACATCCTGGTCCCTCCTGGGCCACGGCAGCATCCAAAAACCCTAACCGCGACCCTTGTAGCTAGCAAGGCTTGTTTGCGGTCTTTCTGCATGGGAACACCTCTGCAAGCTTCTTCACGACGTCGGACATCCATCATCCAAAGGGGAATTTCCTAGTCCTCTTCGTTCTTGCAGAATCCAATCAATCAATCAATTACATTTATAAAGTGCGCTACTCACCCGTGAGGGTCTCAAGGCGCTGGGGGGGGGGGGGGTCAGTGCTCAAAAAGCCATGTCTTGAGCTGCCTTCTGAAGGGGAGGTGGTCTTGTATGGCGCGAAGGTGGCTGGGAAGAGAGTTCCAGGTCTTTGCTGCTAGGTAGGAGAAAGACTTACCTCCGGCAGTGGCTTTGCGAATGCGGGGTATGGCTGCTAGGGCTTGTCCGGTTGAGCGTAGGGTGCGTGGAGGAGTGTAGAAGGAGATGCGGTGGTTGATGAGTTTTGGTCCGAGGTTGTGCAGGGCTTTGTGTGCGTGGGTGAGGAGTCTGAAGGTGATCCTCTTGCTGACTGGGAGCCAGTGGAGTTTCTTGAGGTGTCCGGAGATGTGGTGGTGGCGGGGTATGTTGAGGATGAGTCGTGCTGCGGCGTTCTGGATTCGTTGAAGTTTCCTCTGCAGCTTGATGGTGATGCCGGCGTACAGAGCGTTCCCATAGTCCAGGCGACTGGTGACGAGGGCGAGGGTGACGGTCTTCCTGGTGTCGGTGGGGATCCAGCGGAAGATCTTGCGGAGCATGCGGAGGGTGTTGAAGCAGGCTGAGGTCACAGAGTTGACTTGTCTGGTCATGGAGAGGGAAGAGTCCAGGATGAAGCCGAGGTTGCGTGCGTGGTCGGTGGGTTGGGGGGTGCTGCCTAGGGCGGGAGGCCACCAGGAGTCGTCCCAGGCGGTTGGTGTGGGGCCGAGGATGAGGACCTCCGTCTTTTCTGTATTCAGTTTAAGCCGGCTGTCTGTCATCCAGTTTGCTACTTCCTTCATGCCCTCGTGTAGTCTGGTTCTTGCTGAGTTGGGGTTGTTGGTGAGGGATAGGATGAGCTGGGTGTCGTCTGCGTAGGAGATGAGGTCGAGTCCGTGTTTGCGTGCGATGTTCGCCAGGGGGGTCATGTAGATGTTGAAGAGGGTGGGGTTGAGGGAGGATCCCTGAGGGACGCCGCGGATGATCTCCGTAGCTGTGGATCTGAAGGAGGGGAGGCGGACTCTCTGAGTTCTTCCGGAGAGGAAGGAGGTGATCCATTCCAGGGCCTTGCCTTTGATGCCGGTGCTGCTGAGGCGGTGCGGGGTACGGTGGCAGACCGTGTCGAATGCTGCAGAGAGGTCCAGGAGTATGAGGGCCACGGTTTCTCCTTTGTCGGTCAGGGATCTGATGTCGTCCGTGGCTGCGATGAGGGCGGTCTCGGTGCTATGGTTAGCTCTGAAGCCGAACTGTGAGGGGTCGAGTGAGTCGTTGGTTTCTAGGGCGGTGGTGAGTTGGGCGTTGACGATTTTCTCAATCACTTCAGCTTCTACCATCCGGTGGCAGCTTCTTTGCAACCTCAGCTGGCATTTCTTGGGCATCTGCCCACTCCCGACTTGAGTGTGACTCTTGGACTTGGTCCCCTTTTTCCACAGGTACTCTCGTCTGGAAATCCATCATTGTTGCATTACTGGTGTTGGTCTTCCTTGCAGAATTCCCCTATCACGACTTCTGTGCTCTCTGGGGAACTTAGGTGCACTTTACACCTACTTTTCAGGGTCTTGGGGTGGGCTATTTTTCTAACCCTCACTGTTTTCCTACAGTCCCAGCGACCCTCTACAAGCCCACATAGGTTTGGGGTCCCTTCGTGGTTCGCATTCCACTTCTAGAGTATATGGTTTGTGTTGCCCCTATACCTATGTGCTCTCATGCAATCTATTGTGACTGTACATTGCTTGCATTGTTTTCTATTGCTATTACTGCATATTTTTGGTATTTTGTACATATATCTTGTGAATATTTGCTATCCTCATACTAAGGGTTCTCACTGAGATACTTTTGGCAAATTGTCATAAAAATAAAGTACCTTTATTTTTAGTATATCTGTGTATTGTGTTTTCTTATGATATTGTGCATATGACACTAGTGGTATAGTGGGAGCTTTGCATGTCTCCTAGTTCAGCCTAAGCTGCTCTGCTAAGCTACCCTTTTCTAACAGCCAAAGCTGCTAGACACCTCTTCTACACTAATAAGGGATACCTGGACCTGGTGCAGAGTGTAAGTACCCCTTGGTGCTCACTACAAACCAGGCCAGCCTCCTACATTTGTTGTGCAGCGGTGGGATAAGTACTTGCAACTACTTACCACTTTGTCATTTTGTACTTTTCATAACAGAAAAATATACAAAACAAGTTTAGTGTATGTACACCTAACCAAAAAGTTTTGCTTTTCTTCTCTTACTCTATGGCTAAGTGCTGAAAAGTACCTCTAAAACTTTCAAAAAGTTCTTAAAAGTTGAAAAAGTTTTTTTTTCCTGTTCTTTAAAAAGTTCTGAAACTTTTTTTTTCTTTTTCTGTCCCTTAAACCTTTTCTGTCATGTCTGGTAAAGGTCAAACTGTAGATTTGACCAGAGTTGCTTATGACCACCTTAGCTCGAAAGGAGCAAGGAGTTTCTGCATTTAAAGAGGTTTAGGGGTAGGGAAGAATCCCTCAAGAGAATTGTTAGTTAATATGCTCATTGAACAAGATAAGACCTTAGTTGGCACTTCTGGTGAGAGATTAGGTGATGGTTCACACTCTGATTCTGGGGCAGCCCCAGTAAAAGGGTTAGAAGGGAACCTTCCCAACCTGCCCCTTAGCAGCCCACCTTGGAAGGCTGGTACTGATGTGAGTTCTCATCATAGTATAGAGGTTGCTCCTTTAGGCCAGGTTGTTAGAGTGCCATCTGTTAGGGACAGGTCTCCCTCTGTTCATTCTCACCATTCTTCTGTGTCAAGGCATGCCCAACCCACCCTCCCTGAAGACAGAATGTTAGAAAGGGAACTCAATAGATTGAGAGTGGAAGAATCCAGACTGAAGCTCAAGAAGCAACAGCTGGATCTAGACAGACAAGCATTTGACTTAGAAAAAGAAAGGCAGAAGTTGGGGTTTGGACCCCATGGTGGCAGCAGCAGTATTACACATAGTAATCCTGTAAAAGAGCATGATTCTAGGAATCTGCTTAAGATAGTTCCCCCTTACAAGGAGGGAGATGACATTAACAAGTGGTTTGCTGCACTTGAGAGGGCCTGTAATGTACAGGGGGTCCCTCAAAGGCAGTGGGCTGCTATCCTATGGCTATCTTTCAGTGGAAAGGGTAGGGATAGGCTCCTTACTGTTAAGGAAAGTGATGCCTATGATTTTACAGTTCTTAAGAATGCACTCCTAGATGGTTATGGCTTAACCACTGAACAGTACAGGATGAAGTTCAGAGAAACCAAAAAGGAGTCTTCACAAGACTGGGTAGACTTTGTTGACCATTCAGTGAAGGCCTTGGAGGGGTGGTTACATGGCAGTAAAGTTTCTGACAATGAAAGCCTGTATAACTTAATCCTGAGAGAGCATATTCTTAATAATTGTGTGTCTGATTTGTTGCACCAGTATCTAGTGGACTCAGATCTGACCTCTCCCCAAGAATTGGGAAAGGAGGCAGACAAATGGGTCAGAACAAGAGTGAACAGAAAAGTTCATACAGGGGGTGACAAGGATGGCAAGAAGAAGGATGGTAAGTCTTCAGACAAGGGTGGGGACAAATCTAAAAATGAGTCTTCATCAGGCCCACAAAAACACTCTGGTGGGGGTGGTGGGCCCAAATCCTCTTCAAATCAAGTAAAAAAAACATGGTGCTATTTATGTAAAGTAAAAGGCCATTGGACAACTGATCCCAGTTGTCCAAAGAAAAGCACCAGGCGTCCTACCACTACAACCCCTACTGCTACACCTAGTGCCCCTAGTAATAGCAGTGGTGGTGGGAGCAAACCTACTAATAGCCAATCCAAGGGAGTAGCTGGGCTCACTTTTGGTAATTTAGTTAGGGTTGGTCTTGTTAGGGAGACCACAGAGGATGTGTTAGTCTCTGAAGGTGCCATTGATTTGGCCACCTTGGTTGCTTGTCTCCTTAATATGGATAAGTACAAGCAACTTCCCCTAATAAATGGTGTTGAGGTTCAGGCCTACAGGGACACAGGTGCCAGTGTTACCATGGTAATAGAGAAACTGGTCCACCCTGAACAACACCTACTTGGTCACCAGTACCAAGTGACTATTGCTCATAACAACACTCTTAGACACCCCATGGTTGTTGTGAATCTCAACTGGGGGGGGTTACTGGTCCAAAGAAAGTTGTAGTTGCCTCAGATTTACCTGTAGACTGTCTACTAGGGAACGATTTAGAGACATCAGCTTGGGCAGAAGTGGAGTTGGAGGCTCATGCAGCAATGCTGGGCATTCCAGGGCATATTTTTGCTTTGACAAGGGCTCAGGCCAAAAAGCAAAAAGGACAGGGTGACTTGGATCCTGGAACAATGGACCAAGTGCTCCCTAAAGCTAGGGTTAGTAAAGGTAAAACACTACCTACTATCCCTCCCTCTACAGTGGATTCAATTTCTGAGGAAGAAGAATTTCCACCCTGTGCTGAACCTTCACCAGAGGAGCTGGAAGCAGACACTGCTGAGCTTTTGGGTGGAGGGGGGCCTGCCACGGAGGAGCTGAGTGTGGCACAGCAGACCTGTCCCACACTAGAGGGTCTAAGACAGCAAGCTGTCAAACAAGCAAATGGGGATGTCAGTGACTCTCACAGAGTTTACTGGGAGGACAACCTCTTGTATACTGAGGCAAGGGACCCTAAACCTGGAGCAGCCAGGAGATTGGTCATTCCCTTGCAATACAGAGAGTTCCTCCTAACTCTAGCCCACGATATTCCTTTGGCTGGACATCTGGGACAAATGAAAACTTGGGACAGACTTGTTCCCTTGTTTCATTGGCCAAGAATGTCAGAGGACACAAAGGAATTTTGTAAGTCCTGTGTCACCTGTCAAGCCAGTGGCAAAACAGGTGGCACCCCTTATTCCACTGCCTGTGGTTGGGGTTCCCTTTGATAGGGTAGGGGTTGACATAGTTGGCCCCCTTGACCCTCCTACTGCTTCAGGCAATAGGTTTATCTTGGTGGTAGTGGACCATGCCACCAGATATCCTGAAGCAATTCCTCTAAGGACCACTACAGCTCCTGCAGTGGCAAAGGCCCTCCTGGGAATCTTTTCCAGGGTGGGCTTCCCAAAAGAGGTGGTATCAGACAGGGGAAGCAATGTCATGTCTGCTTACTTAAAGGCCATGTGGAAGGAATGTGGTGTTACATACAAGTTCACCACACCCTATCATCCACAAACAAATGGACTGGTTGAGGGGTTTAATAAAACTCTCAAAGGAATGATAATGGGAGTCCCTGAAAAACTCCGGAGGAGATGGGATGTCCTGTTACCTTGCCTCCTTTTTGCTTACAGGGCGGTACCCCAAAAAGGAGTGGGCTTCAGCCCCTTTGAACTCCTATTTGGACATCCTGTAAGAGGTCCTCTAACACTTGTGAAGGAGGGTTGGGAACAACCTTTAAAAGCTCCTAAGCAAGACATCGTGGACTATGTACTTGGCCTAAGATCTAGGATGGCTGAGTACATGAAAAAGGCCAGTAAATACCTTCAGGCCAGCCAAGAGCTCCAAAAGCAATGGCATGACCAGAAGGCTATTCTGATTCAGTACCAACCAGGGCAGAAAGTGTGGGTCTTGGAGCCTGTGGCCCCAAGAGCACTCCATGACAAATGGAGTGGACCCCACATTATTGTTGAGAAAAAGGGAGAAGTCACCTACTTGGTTGACTTAGACACTGCCAGGAGTCCCCTTAGGGTGCTCCATGTCAATCGCATGAAACCCTACTATGACAGGGCTGATCTCACCCTGCTCATGTCAACAGATGAAGGACAGGAAAAAGAGAGTGACCCTCTCCCTGATCTCTTCTCTTCCACAGAACAAGATGCTCTAGTGGAAGGTGTAGTGTTGGCAGATTGTCTTACTGCTGAGCAGAAAGACCACTGCATAAATCTCCTGGGTCAGTTTTCTGAACTCTTTTCTACTGTGCCAGGCACCACTTCTTGGTGTGAGCACACTATAAATACTGGAGAAGCTTGCCTGTCAAAAGTAAGATCTATAGGCAGCCTGACCATGTCATTGACTGCATAAAACAAAAGGTGCAGAAAATGCTTGAACTGGGAGTGGTTGAGCACTCTGAAAGTCCATGGGCCTCTCCTGTGGTACTTGTACCAAAGCCTCATTCCAAAAATGGGAAAAAGGAAATGAGATTTTGTGTAGACTACAGAGGTCTCAACCAGGTAACTAAAACGGATGCTCACCCTATACCCAGGGCAGATGAGCTAATAGATACACTGGCATCTGTCAGGTATCTAAGCACCTCTGATTTGACTGCAGGGTATTGGCAGATCAAGTTATCAGAGGATGCAAAAGCAAAAACTGCATTTTCTACCATTGGAGGGCACTACCAATTCACAGTAATGCCCTTTGGTTTGAAAAATGCACCTGCCACTTTTCAGAGGTTGGTGAATACAGTCCTGCAGGGGTTGGAGGCTTTTAGTGCAGCATATCTAGATGATATAGCTGTCTTTAGCTCCACCTGGGATGATCACCTGGTCCACCTGTGGAATGGTATGGAGGGCCTGCAAAAGGCAGGCCTCATTATCAAGGCTTCAAAGTGCCAGATAGGGCAGGGGGAAGTGGTTTATCTGGGACACCTGGTAGGTGGAGAACAGATTGCACCACTTCAGGGGGAAATCCAAACTATTATAGATTGGGTTCCCCCTACAACTCAGACTCAGGTGAGAGCCTTCTTAGGCCTCACTGGGTACTACAGGAGGTTCATAAAGAACTATGGCTCCATAGCAGCCCCTCTTAATGACCTCACTTCAAAGAAAATGCCTAAAAAGGTATTATGGACAGCAAACTGTTTGAAAGCTTTTGAGGAGCTGAAGCAGGCCATGTGCTCTGCACCTGTCCTGAAAAGCCCCTGTTACTCCAAAAAATTAATTGTCCAAACTGATGCATCTGAATTAGTGGTAGGGGCAGTCTTATCACAACTTAATTCTGAGGGCCAGGATCAACCTGTTGCTTTTATCAGCATGAGGATGACCCCTAGAGAAAAGCGTTGGTCTGCCATAGAGAGGGAGGCCTTTGCTGTGGTCTGGGCACTGAAGAAGTTGAGGCCATACCTGTTTGGCACTCACTTCATTGTTCAGACAGACCACAAACCTCTACTTTGGCTAAAACAAATGAAAGGTGAAAATCCTAAATTGTTGAGGTGGTCCATATCCCTACAGGGAATGGACTATACAGTGGAACATAGACCTGGGAGTACCCACTCCAATGCAGATGGACTCTCCAGATATTTCCACTTAGACAATGAAGACTCATCAGGTCATGGCTAGTCTTATTGTCCTTCGTTTGGGGGGGGGCTGTGTAGGAAAGTACCATCTTGCCTGGCATGTTACCCACATATTTCACTGTATATATGCTGTTTTAGTTGTATGTGTCACTGGGACTCTGCCAGCCAGGGCCCCAGTGCTCATAAGTGTGCCCTGTATGTGTTACCTGTGTTATGACTAACTGTCTCACTGAGGCTCTGCTATCCAGAACTTCAGTGGTTATGCTCTCTCATTTCTTTCCACATTGTCACTAACAGGCTAGTGACCAATTTCACCAATCTACATTGGCATACTGGAACACCCTTATAATTCCCTAGTATATGGTACTGAGGTACCCAGGGTATTGGGGTTCCAGGAGATCCCTATGGGCTGCAGCATTTCTTTTGCCACCCATAGGGAGCTCTGACAATTCTTACACAGGCCTGCCACTGGAGCCTGAGTGAAATAACGTCCACGTTATTTCACAGCCATTTACCACTGCACTTAAGTAACTTATAAGTCACCTATATGTCTAACCTTCACCTGGTAAAGGTTAGGTGCTAAGTTACTTAGTGTGTGGGCACCCTGGCACTAGCCAAGGTGCCCCCACATTGTTCAGGGCAAATTCCCCGGACTTTGTGAGTGCGGGGACACCATTACACACGTGCACTATACATATGTCACGACATATGTATAGCGTCACAATGGTAATTCCGAACATGGCCATGTAACATGTGTAAGATCATGGAATTGTCACCCCAATGCCATTCTGGTATTGGGGAGACAATTCCATGATCCCCGAGTCTCTAGCACAGACCCGGGTACTGCCAAACTAACTTTCCCGGGGTTTCACTGCAGCTGCTGCTGCTGCCAACCCCTCAGACAAGTTTCTGCCCTCCTGGGGTCCAGCCAGGCTTGGCCCAGGAAGGCAGAACAAAGGACTTCCTCAGAGAGAGGGTGTTACACCCTCTCCCATTGGAAAAAGGTGCCAGGGCTGGGGAGGAGTAGCCTCCCCCAGTCACTGGAAATGCTTTCATTGGCACAGATGGTGCCCATTTCTGCATAAGCCAGTCTACACCAGTTCTGGGATCCCCCAGCCCTGCTCTGGCGCGAAACTGGACAAAGGAAAAGGGAGTGACCACTCCCCTGACCTGCACCTCCCCCGGGAGGTGCCCAGAGCTCCTCCAGTGTGCTCCAGACCTCTGCCATCTTGGAAACAGAGGTGCTGCTGGCACACTGGACTGCTCTGAGTGGCCAGTGCCAGCAAGTGACGTCAGAGACTCCTTCTGATAGGCTCTTACCTGTGTTGCTAGCCTATCCTCCTTCCTAGGTAGCCAAACCTCCCTTTCTGGCTATTTAGGGTCTCTGCTTTGGGGAATTCTTTAGATAACGAATGCAAGAGCTCATCAGAGTTCCTCTGCATCTCTCTCTTCACCTTCTGCCAAGGAATCGACGGCTGACTGCTCTGGACGCCTGCAAAACTGCAACAAAGTAGCAAAGACGACTACTGCGACCTTGTAACTCTGATCCGGCCGCCTTCTCGACTGTTTTCCTGGTGGTGCATGCTGTGGGGGTAATCTGCCTCCTCTCTGCACTAGAAGCTCCGAAGAAATCTCCTGTGGGTTGACGGAATCTTCCCCCTGCAACCGCAGGCACCTAAAGACTGCATCACTGGTCCTCTGGGTCCCCTCTCAGCACAATGAGCGTGGTCCCTAGAACTCAGCAACTCTGTCCAAGTGACTCCCACAGTCCAGTGACTCTTCAGTCCAAGTTTGGTGGAGGTAAGTCCTTGCCTCCCCACGCTAGACTGCATTGCTGGGTACTGCATGATTTGCAGCTGCTCCGGCTCCTGTGCACTCTTCCAGGATTTCCTTTGTGCACAGCCAAGCCTGGGTCCCCGACACTCTTACCTGCAGTGCACGACCTCATGAGTTGTCCTCCGGCGTCAAGGGACCTTCTTTTGTGACTTTGGGTGAGCTCCAGTTCACTCTTCTTCATAGTGCCTGTTCCGGCACTTCTGCGGGCAATTGGCGACATTCTGGTCCCTCCTGGGCCACAGCAGCATCCAAAAACCCTAACCGCGGCCCTTGCAGCTAGCAAGGCTTGTTTGGGGTCTTTCTGCGTGGGAACACCTCTGCAAGCTTCTTCATGATGTGGGACATCCATCCTCCAAAGGGGAAGTTCCTATTCCTCTTCGTTCTTGCAGAATCCACAGCTTCTACCATCCGGTGGCAGCTTCTTTGCAACCTCAGCTGGCATTTCTTGGGCATCTGCCCACTCCCGACTTGAGTGTGACTCTTGGACTTGGTCCCCTTGTTCCACAGGTACTCTCGTCTGGAAATCCATCGTTGTTGCATTGCTGGTGTTGGTCTTCCTTGCAGAATTCCCCTATCACGACTTCTGTGCTCTCTTGGGAACTTAGGTGCACTTTACACCTACTTTTCAGGGTCTTGGGGTGGGCTATTTTTCTAACCCTCACTGTTTTCTTACAGTCCCAGCGACCCTCTACAAGCTCACATAGGTTTGGGGTCCCTTCGTGGTTCGCATTCCACTTCTAGAGTATATGGTTTGTGTTGCCCCTATACCTATGTGCTCTCATTGCAATCTATTGTGACTGTACATTGCTTGTATTGCTTTCTATTGCTATTGCTGAATATTTTTGGTATTGTGTACATATATCTTGTGTATATTTGCTATCCTCATACTGAGGGTACTCACTGAGATACTTTTGGCATATTGTCATAAAAATAAAGTACCTTTATTTTTAGTATATCTGTGTATTGTTTTTTCTTATGATATTGTGCATATGACACTAGTGGTACTGTAGGAGCTTCACTCATCTCCTAGTTCAGCCTAAGCTGCTCTGCTAAGCTACCCTTTTCTATCAGCCAAAGCTGCTAGAAACACCTCTTCTACACTAATAAGGGATACCTGGACCTGGTGCAGAGTGTAAGTACCCCTTGGTACTCACTACAAACCAGGCCAGCCTCCTACAATTGTATAATGAATGGGTGCGTAAGAAACAAACGTACACTGATGACAAGTTGTATAGTGCATTATCAGTGTAATAACAAGTCCTCTCCTCTATAAATGCAGTTCATACCTGCTGGATGAATAGTGTCTTGCTGTTAGTGAGCTATGACGCTCTTGTGGTCTGCCAAGACTGGATCCGATCTGCAGGCTCACGATGTGTGGTATGGTCAGGCTTGGCACCTCTGCCCCTCTGGCTGTGATGTCTGACATGCTGGCACTGGTGGAGTGGACACAGTGTTGCATGAACTGATATAAGTTGTTGTGATTAGTCAGCCAGGTTTGTTTCCTGGGGGCTGGTTCATGCCTCACACTGACACTTTAGTGTTGTCGGACCATGCTTAAGGCCTTCTGTCCCCTGGGTCTCAAACACCCTCAAGCCTGATATCTCTGAAAGGCACCTCACAGTGTGGGCACTAGGGCCCTTATTATGAGGTGATTCTCTGGAGTGGCAGTTTACATGCTTCCCGTGTGGTGTAGTCTTGGCCCGTGAATGGGCTGAAGGGTACACAGAACTGGTGGCAAGGCTTGGCCACAGCACGGGGCACCTGTGGGGCAGAGCATCAGGCAGCAACTGCTACTCACAGGGCTCTGGGAGAGCCCAGTCTCTACAGAGCCAGTTCTTTTAAATGCTGCAGCCTGTGGTCACTTCTAACAAGGTCCTCCACTTTCCTGACATGCAGTCCTTCTGGGTGTGGTGACTGGCCTCGGGTAAACCAGGGTTCCATGCAGGGTGGCCAGTCACATGGCTCACATCGCCCTGCCTACACAGAGAAACTCTAAGACATCAATCATCCCACATTTTGGTTCTCCATCATGTTTCACTCTCAAATGTCAAGCAGCTCTCACTCTTTGAGCCCTGTGTGAGCTGTTGAGGAGGTAGTTGTAGGTGGCTAGAGGGAGGAGCTGTGGCACAGGTGGGGTCCTGCACCATGCAGGTTCAGGGGGAGGTTTAGCTTTAGAGCTGGAAACCTAGCCCACCTGCTGATAAACATCCCTGAATATGTAAATGACAACCCTGCTGGGGACCCCCCTCCATGCATTGTTACATGTCTTAGGGCTGTTCCGTAAGTCTATATGCTAGCCAGGACCCCAGTGCTCATAAGTTTGTGGCCTATATGTATGTGTTCCCTGTTTGATGCCTAACTGTCTCACTGAGGCTCTGCTATCCAGAACCTCAGTGGTTATGCTCTCTCTGCTTTCCAAATTGTCAGTAACAGGCTAGTGACCAATTTCACCAATTCACATTGGCATACTGGAACACCCTTATAATTCCCTAGTATATGGTACAGAGCTACCCAGGGTATTGGGGCTCCAGGAGATCCCTATGGTCTGCAGCATTTCTTTTGCCACCCATAGGGAGATCTGACTATTCTTACACAGGCCTGCCAGTGCAGCCTGCGTGAAATAACGTCCACGTTATTTCACAGCCATTTACCACTGCACTTAAGTAACTTATAAGTCACCGATATGTCTAACCTTTACCTGGTGAAGGCTGGGTGCAAAGTTACTTAGTGTGTGGGCACCCTGGCACTAACCAAGGTGCCCCACATTGTTCAGGGCAAATTCCCCAGACTTTGTGAGTGCGGGGACACCATTTCACACGTGCACTATACATAGGTCACTACCTATGTATAGTGTCACAATGGTAACTCCGAACATGGCTATGTAACATGTCCTGGGTACTGCCAAACTGCCTTTCCGGGGTCTCCACTACAACTGCTGCTGCTGCCAACCCCTCAGACAGGTTTCTGCCCTCCTGGTGTCCAGGCAGCCCTGGCCCAGAAAGGCAGAACAAAGGATTTCCTCTCAGAGAGGGTGTGACACCCTCTCCCTTTGGAAATAGGTGTGATGGCTGGGGAGGAGTAGCCTCCCCCAGCCACTGGAAATGCTTTGATGGGCACAGATGCTGCCCATCTCTGCATAAGCCAGTCTACACTGGTTTAGGGATCCCCCAGCCCTGTTCTGGCGTGAAACTGGACAAAGGAAAGAGGAGTGACCACTCCCCTGACCTGCACCTCCCCTGGGAGGTGCCCAGAGCTCCTCCATTGTGCCCCAGACCCCTGCCATCTTGGAAACAGAGGTGTTGCTAGCACACTGGACTGCTCTGAGTGGCCAGTGCCGTCAGATGACGTCAGAGACTCCTTCTGATAGGCTCTTACCTTTCTTACTAGCCTATCCTCCTTCCTAGGTAGCCAAACCTCCTTTTCTGGCTATTTAGGGTCTCTGCTTTGGGGAATTCTTCAGATACCGAATGCAAGAGCTCACCAGAGTTCCTCTGCATTTCCCTCTTCACCTTCTGCCAAAGGATCGACCGCTGACTGCTCAGGACGCCTGCAAAACCGCAACAAAGTAGCAAAGACGACTACTGCAACCTTGTATCGCTTCATCCTGACGGCTTTCTCGCCTGTTTCCTGGTGGTGCATGCTCTGGGAGTAGCCTGCCTCCTTCTTGCACCAGGAGCTCTGAAGAAATCTCCCGGGTGTCAACGCAATCTTCCCCCTGCAACCGCAGGCAACAAAAGACTGCATCACCGGTCCTCTGGGTCACCTCTCAGCATGACGAGCGTGGTCCCTGGAACTCAGCAACTCTGTCCAATTGACTCCCACAGTCCAGTGACTCTTCAGTCCAAGTTTGGTGGAGGTAAGTCCTTGCCTCCCCACGCTAGACTGCATTGATGGGTACCGCGTGATTTGCAGCTGCTCCGGCTCCTGTGCACTCTTCCAGGATTTCCTTCGTGCACAGGCAAGCCTGGGTCCCCGACACTCTAACCTGCAGTGCACAACCTTCTGATTTGTCCTCCGGCGTCGTGGGACTCCCTTTTCTGACTTTGGGTGGACTCCGGTTCACTCCTCTTTTAAGTGCATGATCCGGTACTTCTGCTGCTGCCTGCTTTTGTGAGGGCTCCCTGACTTGCTGGGCACCCCCTGTCTCCTCATCCAAGTGTCGACATTCTGGTCCCTCCTGGCCACAGCAGCATCCAAAAACCCTAACTGCGACCCTTGCAGCTAGCAAGGCTTGTTTGCGGTCTTTCTGCGTGGTAACACCTCTGCAAGCTTCTTCACGATGTGGGACATCCATCCTCTAAAGGGGAAGTTCCTAGTCCTCTTCGTTCTTGCAAAACACCAAGCTTCTTCCATCCGGTGGCAGCTCCTTTGCACCCCCAGCTGGCCTTTCCTGGGCATCTGCCCACTCTCGACACTGTCGCGACTCTTGGACTTGGTCCCCTTGTTTAACAGGTACTCAGGTCCAGAAATCCACTGTTGTTGCATTGCTGGTGTTGGTGTTCCTTGCAGAATCCCCTTATCACGACTTCTGTGCTCTCTGAGGGTTGTAGGTGCACTTTACACCTACCTTACAGGGTCTTGGGGTGGGCTATTTTTCTAACCCTCACTGTTTTCTTACAGTCCCAGCGACCCTCTACAAGCTCACATAGGTTTGGGGTACATTCGTGGTTTGCATTCCACTTTTGGAGTATATGGTTTGTGTTGCCCCTATACCTATGAGCTCCTATTGCAATCTATTGTAACTTTACACTGCTTGCATTACTTCCTTTTGCTATTACTGCATATTTTTGGTATTGTGTACATATATCTTGTGTATATTTGGCATCCTCATACTGAGGGTACTCACTGAGATACTTTTGGCATATTGTCATAAAAATAAAGTACCTTTATTTTTAGTATATCTGTGTATTGTGTTTTCTTATGATATTGTGCATATGACACCAGTGGTATAGTAGGAGCTTTGCATGTCTCCTAGTTCAGCCTAAGCTGCTCTGCTATAGCTACCTTCTATCAGCCTAAGCTGCTAGAAACACCTCTTCTACACTGATAAGGGATAACTGGACCTGGTACAAAGTGTAAGTACCCCTTGGTACCCACTACAAGCCAGGCCAGCCTCCTACAACATATTAATGTTATATCTCGTATAAATGCACCAGATGACCCTGGGACATAGATACTATAAAGCATCTTGGCCAGAGTCCTGTCTCGATGCTGCTGATAAACTAACAGGAAAACGTTGCTGTTCAAGTGTGCCTTTGTGTCATGAAAACATAACTATATAAATATCTTCTTTAAAGCTGACAAAGGGTAATAACGAAAGTCAGCTGACACCAAGCACACTTTAAGATGGAGTCTGGTTCAGATATCTATCTCAGCATGTCATGCCCTTAGCGTTTATTCATTACTATAAACATGTTTCAAAGTGCTCACATATTCAGTCAGATGAGTGGACAGAGCACAAGAGTATGATCTGCCCAGGATCAAACAGTTTTTTAAACTAGTAGACCAGAGACTGTAATACACTGCTATTTGGTGCATCCGTCACGTATTGCATTAAAGTGAATATACCATGAGACTGGGCACTTCTCCACTTCCCCAAGTAATCACAAGCATAGATTTTTTTAACCACACACTTACTAGGAAGTTTTATGTTGTTTCTAAATACTCCCAGTCTTGCAAAAACGCAAACAGGGCAATAAGACCAAAAGTAGGCAAATGGGATGCCCGGATTAAAAACTGTCACCTAGTTTCAGGTGTCAACCTAGTCCACTAGACCACAACTTGGGTGGCAGTGATTTTGATGGCAAAGCCAAGGGACTGCCCTTCCTAGGGAAATGCCACAGTTCTGTGGGCCTTGCCCACCTTTAAAATAAAGTATTTATTTCCAGTGTACCTAGGTTTAACGATAAAGCTGAGATCAGATGTCAAGTCTTCTAGTTGCATGGATAAAACATTATGTGGATGCATGGCCTTATTCACAGTAATACTGATATTTACCATTGGTGTTTCAAAATTTAGGAGTATTTCATTCCATTTGGTTACCACAGTTGATCATTTTCTGAACTTGTGTTTTATAAGTTGCCACAGTGAGCAGTCAAGGCTTATCCCAGGAGTAGGCACATGAATTAAAGCTCAAATACAGTATGATCACACTTGAAAAACACAATCTGCAGCCGAGCTACAGGTAAGATGGCCTGAGTTAGAGGAGGGGACTTTAGAATGAAACTTAAAAAACGTAGAAATGTAGCAGCATTTGTTGACATTGCATTGTTGTAATTACAGAGGAGAACAGAACACAGCACAACAATATGAACCCTCTTCACTCCAACCACTTGTGCTATCACCCACAGACAACCACCACACCATGTACCAAACCTGTTCCACCCAGCCCAGAACCACCCTCCTTTCCCCATCTCTCATCATGAAAGTTCCATTCACCAATCAATAACGTCTGGCCCTTCGCATAAGGATCGAGCATCCACATCTCTGGATTCCCTAGACCTGCACATTTCCCTTCTTAATATCTTGTCTAAACTTGACTCCCTAATGAGGGAACTGAAGAGATTGTCCACAGAGTTTAGAGTCACAAGCCACACAAGCGCAACCATCCAAATGATGTTAACATTTCAGAGTCTTCTGTGCCAACCAGTTAACCACCACAGCTATCTATGGATCACAGACTTCAAGAGCATCAAAGAGGTCTTGCCAGTGGCATAACATAGGCCCCTGCAGCTCCTGCGTTGCAGGGGCCGGGAGCTTGAGGAGTTTCCTTCAGCATAGTCCCCCAACCTAAAAGCTCCTGACTGTAGTTTGCAGGGAGGTCCCCACAGGTTTCATTACATTACTGGGATGTAGGAGGCTGGCCTGGTTTGTAGTGAGTAGTAAAGGTGCTTAAACCTTACACTAGGTCCAGTTATCCCTTATTAGTGAAATGTAGTCAGTGCTTAGAAGCCAGGCTCTCTAGGAGTAATGTGGATGAGCAGCCAATGCCTAACTAGGAGACATGTAAAGCTCATGGAATACCACTATAGTCATGTAAAGCTCATGGTATACCACTGTAGTCACACAGTACTCACACACATGAAAGAAAATACTCAATGTTACAAAAAGAAAAAGTACTTTTATTCGGTGACAGAAATGCCAAAGGTAAGGTAAGTAATATACATAGTATATACACTAGAATGCAGAAATAGCTGTAAAAACACAGTTAGAAAACAGTGCAAATAGTGAAAATCACAATAGGTAGAAATGAGCCTGGGGGAACACAAACCATATACTAAAATAGTGGAATGTGAAAGTCAGTTTCCCACCTAGGCAACTGTAGTGTGTAGAGGGGTGCTGGGAGTATTAGAGAACACCAAAGGTAAGTATTAGAACCCACCCCATAGCCCAGGAAAGCAGGAGTAAATCACAGTAACGTTCCTAGAACACACAAGAACAGGTGATAGAAGTTTTTGCAAGAACCAGAAGAGACTGCAAGACACCAACTAAGGATTCCTGGACCTGAAGACCTGTGGAAGAAGGGGACCAAGTCCAAGAAGTACTGAAGAGTCCAGGGAGAACAGAAGCCCCTGCTAACCCAGATGAAGGTGCAAAAGAAGAACCACCCGTGAAGAAGAACAGTCAGTATTCCACCCAAGAAAATTGATGCAGGTTCCTGGTTGGTGCAGATGATGTTCCACACCGAATTAATGATTGCAGTCTGGTTTGCATCGTTGGATTCTGCCAACAAGCCTTGGCACATGCAAAGCACGCATTTAGTGGGAAATGGTGCTGTCTGGGACCAGGAGGGACCTGGTGTCCTCTACCTAAGGGGGGGGGAGACAGAGAAGGCTCTCAGCAACTCAGAGAGCCCTCAGAAGACCAGGCAGCATGCACAGGAGTCTCACAGCAAGGGGACAAAGGAGGAGCAAAAGGAGGCCAACGCAGCACTACACAAAGCGATCCCACACCGCTCTAGAACCACGCAGGAGGCTGTGCGTCGCAGGAAGGATTGCTGGGAGCTGGAGCTGCACGATGCACAAAGAACTTCATGGAAGGATGCCAACAAACCTTGGACAACTGCAAAACACGCAGTGCATGCGGATACTGTCTTGTGTGGGGAGTCAAGCTCTTACCTCCACCAAAGTTGGACAGCTGGACTTCAGGACCGTCTGGACCACTTCAGTCCACCACCCATGTTGCTGGATCCACACACTTCTTCAGGAGAGGGGGCCCAACCCACCGGTCATTGCTGCAGAGTGGTGCCTGCTGAAGCAGGGAAGTGACTCCTTCACTTCAACTGAGATTGCTTCATTCTTCTGGTGCAGACTGAAGACAGGCTGTCCTCTGAGGATGCACAACTGGAAAAAGTTGCAGGTGCTGGCAAGAGCTGAGGATACAATGTTGCAGAATTCATCTTTCCTTCTTTGTTGCAATTGTAGAGTTCCTGAAGGGTCCAAATGCAGTTTCTTTGGTAAGAAAGTGAAGTAAAGGATGCAGAGGATTCCTGCTGGAGTATTGCAATCGAAATCTGAAGAACCACTGAAGAGAGAGACCCTAAATAGCCCTGAAAGGGGGATTGGTAAGCTACACAGGTAAGCACCTATCAGGGGAGGGCTCTAACATCACCTGCTGGCACTGCACACTCAGATGCTCCCAGGGTGCCCCACCACCTTGGAATCCAAGATGGAAAAACCCAGGGACACTCTGAAAGAGCCCTGGGCACCACCCCTGGGGTGGTGATGGTCAGGGGAGTGGTCACTCACCTTTCCTTTGTTCAGTTTCGGCCAGAGCAGGGACTGGGGGTCTCTGAACCGGTGTCGAATGGATTATGCAAGGAGGGCACCAAATGTGCCCTTCAAAGCATTTCCAGAGGCTTGGGGAGGCTATCCCTTCCATGCCTGTAACACCTCTCTCCCAAAGGGAATCCTTTGTTCTGCCTTCCTGGGCTCAAGCTGCTTGAGCAACAGGAGGGCAGAACCCTGTCTGTGAGGTGGCAGCAGCTAGGGCTGCCTGGTAAACCTCAGAAGGATGGTATGGCAGTACTGGGGGTTCTCTAAGGAGCCCCCAGAGTGCAAAGAACCATACCACCAATGCTTGGAAAAGCCTTGAGGTATGATTCCAACATGTTTGATACCAAACAAGGCCATATTCAGAGTTACCATTGTGAAACTGTATATAGGTAGTGGCCTATGTACATTGCACGCATAAAATGGTGTTCCTGCACTCACAAAGTCTGGGAAAATGGTCCTGGACGATGTGGGGGCATCTCTGCTAGTGCAGGGGTGCCCTCACTCACAGGTACTCCACACCCAGCCTTCAGAGTTGGAAGGCCTGGTATATGGGTGACTTATAATTGACCTGGTGCAGTGTAAATGGCAGTGAAACCATTTCACACAGGCTGCAATGGCAGTGCTGTAGGAGCATTTGCATGGGCTCCCTATGGGTGGCAAAAGAAATGCTGCAGCCCATAGGGATCCCCTGGAACCCCAGTGCCCTGGGTATTTAGGCACCATATACTATGGACTTATAAGGGGGCACCAGTATGCCAATTATGAGCGGGATACTGTGTCACCAGTATCCAACAACCAAATTAGGAGAAAGAGAGCATAAGCACTGGGATCCTGGTTAGCAGGATCCCAGTGACACAGTCAAACACACTGACAAGCTGGCCAAAAATGGGGGTAACCATGCTAGAAAGAGGCTACTTTCTCACATGGGACTTGCCACCGTGGAATTTGAACGCACTTTCAAGACAAGTGAATGGCAAGACATTTTACATTGAGACTCAGCTCGCAGTAGTGCTTTCAAGAAAGTGTTGCTTAAATCGCATACTAATGGTATTATGCGCTGGTGGCATTTTGATCAGGTTGGTACTCTTACCCAACTTCTACGGCACTGCCCCAGATAAGAACCTTCTGCACAAAGGTCTTAGTGGGGGTAGAACACATATGACACTGCATAGCCCTAAGTTTCCTTGTTATATCTTGCTAGGCCTTCCGAATCCCTTGACAAACCCTCTAAATTTTGTGAAGGGACGTGCTATCACACTATTATTGGGAGCGGCTAAACATCAATTGCTCTCTCGTTAATCAGTTGCATGTAAAAAGAGAAATGGTGAATACTGGAAACGTCTTGGAACAATATATTGAAATTGCCCAGTCCTTGAAAAGCAACCTCTTTGAAATTGAGTTGTGTGGTCATTAGTAGTGACAAAGGACTATTAGCATCATACCTCCAACCATAATAATTTGTGTCCCTGGCTCCCTGTCACTGAGCTCCTTAATGAAGTGAAATACTTTATCTAAAAGATTATTGAAAAGGTTGCCGGGGGGACATAAGAGTTTATCAGGGCGAGAGAGGTTCCCTTGTCTCCATCATCAATGCTGTGCAAGGTTACGGCCATAAACAGGTTGCTGGGGTCTCTAAAGCCTTCATACTGCCAGTGCAGCCTATTAGACAACAAACATGCAACTCTTCCCTTAGCGTGACCCCTCTTTGAGGAGTAATTTCCGAATTGCAGCTCCCCAATGGCCCAAGTTTCTTGGAGGCAAAATATATCAGGATTTAGAGTCCAGAAAATGAAACTTTTCCACTTTTACCCTTTACACCTGCTGCGTTCCAGGCTATAAGGGTCAGCTTGTTGCTAAATTGATGGAGCTGTTAGCCAGGAAGTTGTGGCAGAATTACTTAACACTGCTGGTAACCAGTTCCAAGAATAGGGATTAATGCATGGATCAGAAGGCGGACAAAGTGGAAAATCCCTGAATAATACTTCCCGGCCATGATCTCCCAGGTGAATATTTACATCCTGATACATATGGGTATTGGTGTCAGGATTAGCTAGGTGGAGGGGGGGTGGTAAGTTTACACACTCCATTGGAATTCGGAGAAGTGTGGGTGGGTAAATGTCCACACTCCATTGGAATGTGGAAAAGTGGGGCACAATGGTTAGAGCAGCAGGCTCTGATGCAGAGATCTGGCCTGGGACCAGGGTTCAATTCCTGCCTTGGTGGGTTTTGGGCTCAATTCCCTTGGACCAGATAATTCTCGCCTGGGTGCCTAATCTAATTATTGAGTCTCACTCTGTTACTCTGGGCAATAGCTTGCTTAATCTCCACAACGTCCCTGACACCACTTGGATGCCTGGCGTCACCCTGGGGGTTGCCCAGGAGTGGGCACCTCACAGGAAAAGCCAGGAGGGGTTCCACAGTGGTATGTGTACAGCACCTTGAGATCCTAACAGGTGAGTAGTGCGCTATACAAGTGCGAAGTTTACAGTTTTTTTTAATGCTGGGGAGCCTGCTCAGTTAACCTTAGACCCGTCTTGCTCAAGACAGGTACCACATCAATACCTTTACAGTGTAGGGTCTCTAAGTTGCTTAAGATTTTGGTGACGGTTAGTTTGGAAAAAAAGGATATTCTGGACTTAGTACCAAAACCAGAGGCCTCCAGGGAGACCCGGTGTACATCACTACTTTCAATTAGATAAGTGGTTCAATATCTGAAAAGCATTTTAACGTTTGGGATCAGTTTAAAAAAAGATAATTGTCAAATAAGAGCATGACGTCTAAAATCAGGGAGTCCTCAGGGTGATGTCCCTGTTCCCTTTTTGAGGGTTGCGGCCAAGTCCGTGCGGGTATGAGCCCTGAAGGAGCTCCAAAAGATTGTGCAAAGGGATTTAAGGGTGGCCTTATTGGTTGAGGTATAGTCAGATCGTGGGCCAATATTGCATCGACCGTTTCAGGCTTGCCAATGGATCGATGAGGTACAGACATTAGTTGAGAGACAATAGGTGTGGAGTGGGGTTGTAGAGCTGGATCCTCCTGGGGTAAGGGTTCTTGCAGGTCAGATTGATCTTTGGAGGATCGGATCTTTCTCCGACCTTTTTTAAGAAATTTCTGGATTGGTTTTTCAGTCTTTTTGGCTTTTTTCCTGTTGAGAATTGGTGATTGTTCTAACGTACCTGGAGCACTGGTTGAGAGATTTGCCTTTGGTCAAGCTTTGAAGACTGGAAACATGACCGGCCCAGAATTTTGGCATGCAGGAACCGGGCCTTTCTCTGATGCAAAGTCACTCAATACAAATCTAATAGCGTTGACTGGGCTCTCGATGGGAGCAGGATTCACAGGAAGTAGCTCATTCTGGGGTGTACCAGCCTGAGAGCAAATGTCAATACCAAGGGGTATTTCATTGTTCTCAGGAGTATGAAGTCATGCTAAGTCATCATCCCATTGTAGTGTGAATAGTCCAGGATTAACTCCAATGGCAGCAGTCATTTCTTTTAGTATGGCCGTTACGGAATCAAAATGCAATCGGAACCTCCAACCAGTTTTTCTAGCAGGTTCAAGATAGAAGAAATGAGATGCTCTAAGTTTAAGAGCGAGGAAGAGACCAAAACATTTTGGTCAGGGTTGTTAGTTAGGGGATTGACGTTTAGGCTCAAGTTGCAAACCTGTGGATGGAGGTGGAGGGAGAAGCGAGGGACATTTTGCTTCCTGGCTGGGCCCATATCTTTTGAGGAGTTCTAAATCAATATCAGGGAGGGTAAAATCCACAGGGGGAATTTCCGGGCCAGCACGTGGAAAAGAAGCACCAATACCAGATCCAAAAGGCAAGTTCTCCCTTACAAAGGCCGGGCTGTTAGAATCATGGATTGATGGAAGGGTTATAGTTGAAGAAGGCAAAGAGGCTTTACGAAAGACCGGAGTCTCAAGGATGAAGGAAGATGTGTAGGGCGTGGCGAGGCTCCTGTTTGGATCTGTAAAGACATGGGGAGAACTGGGTCTTTGAGACAAGGACCTGAAGGAAAAGGTTCTCTTGATGGAAGGGTGACCTTATAGTCTGGGGATCCAGACTTTGGATGATTAGGGGGAAGCCTTTTCTTTGTCCCACAGAGAGAAGATTTGATTTCTGCATTTTAGGCCTTAAGTGACTGAGGCTTTATTGCACAAAGGATTGGATTTAGTTTTGGAGCATGATCTCCCCAGGAGTAGTCAGCCAGATCTCAGCTTTTTAGCAGTCATTGTGCCCCACAATGTTATGCTGGAGGTTACACTTGTACTTACAATCGAAGATGTTCTAATAGATGGTGGAGATTTCTGATAGATGGAGGAGACTTCTGAATATGATTAGGGCAAAGGGGATGGCCAGATGAAATGAATAGTGATTGGAAAACTGTTTAAGAAAAACCAACAGTACCTTACGGCGTTTATGAGTCTGAAAAAGCTGCTGGTAGTAGAGTTTCCACCACTTGCATTAGGTGTAGACCTTCATTACGATAGTTTATGACGTCCTCCCAGGGCCTCCAGCATTACCGTAGGTCTCCACGTGGGTCCTATGTCTCCCCGAGGTTCCTCACTGCACCATAGGGTGTCGCACTGCGCCACCCAGGCGATGGTATCCAGGCTTCACAGGGTTCCTCGCCGCTCCTCACTGTGACTGACTGGAGATGAACTAAACCAAACAGGACTTAGGTGGGTTAGCAGACTAGGATGGCCCACACGCTGTCTTCACTGCGTAGTTCCTGCTGCCGGCTGAAGGGGGTCGCAACCCACATAGGAACCGGGTGATGAGCCGGGCGGATTGAATGACTGCTGTACGGCTTGCAGCCTGGCTTACCGGGCCACTACCGGCACACCAATGGCTTCCACTCTGTTCTTCACGCTCTTTGCGGCTCCTGCAGTGCTTTTACGACCTCCCTGGGTGTTTGGCGGCTCCACTCTTGCCAGACAGGGCGGGGTAATCAGGCACAGGTAGAGAAGTATCTGGAGCCCTCGGGAGCACAGAGCACAACTTGGCAGCCTGGTCGGGGGAAGGGGCGCCTGCCCCAAACCTTCGGAGAGGAGAAGACCGGCGTGAGCAAGCAGGGATTAGGGGCCACCAGAGAGCAGGTAAAACCTGTGGTGGGACAGCAAACCAGCCACCAGCAGGGTGTGGGGGTACTGTGCTCCTCCTCAACGACGTGGCATTTTCAGTGCCTCTCCGCGGCTCCAACTGGGGTGATGAGAATCGTGAGGAGGGGCCGGCAGGGAGACAGTGAGCCAGTGAGACCTGCAACTGGTCAAGAAACCAGGACAAGGAACCAACCCCCCACAGGGGGTAAGAGGGCCAGGAGCCGCGACCGGCTCTGCCCACAAACCGCTGCATTCACAGCTGCAGTGCATTGTTCCTCGGTGTCATGGCATAGCATGACGTGGCGTTGTAGCGTCTTGCGTCTAGTCAGCAACCTCCTTTTGTTTGCAGTATATTACACTTGCAGAACCACAAATCCGACTACTTCAAAACCGAGCTGTGAATTTCACAATTTCTCACCGGGCGGAAGTCCCTCGCCACAGCCCGGGCCCCTTTTGGCCGCACTGCGGGGCTCTCACCATAACATTCCTGGCTGCTAACAATGAGAGGTGGACCTGCACCGACGAGGAGCCGGCCTCACAGTGCTGATCCAGGCCAGGGCCTCCCTCTGACAGCCTGGACTGGGAGAAAGGCACAGCCCCGGGCCGGGAGAGGCAGCTGCAGCATCATACTTCTGAAAAAGATCCAGGTGGGAGAAAACGTGTCAGGAAGGAGATTAGGGTGCAATCAGAAGTCTGTTTGAACTTCACAAACAAAAGAGCACAAATGTGAGTGTGACTCCGTTTCTTCTGATGACAGAGGTGTTTTCCTATATATATATATATATATATATATATATATATATATATATATATATATATATATATATATATTTTTTTTTTTATTATTTTTTTTTCCCGAACGGCCGCTTTCTGGGCAAGCTCCATTAAGTCGGTGCTCATGTCAGGGACGGGCCAGCCCTGTAAACAATTCTCCACCAAATGACACAAAGTCATACACGGCACACACAGGAATCCTGTTGTTTGATGTTTATTCTCACAACTGAAACGAGTAACCCAAACACTACCAACACGTTTCAACCATCAAGGTCTTAATCATGTGTGTGTATAAATATGTGTGGGTGTGTGTATATGTGTATATATATATATACATATATATATATATATATATATATATAATATAATATAATGTATATATTACCTACTGGTGGTCGCTACTAGGTAGTTACAGTTAGGACCTAGTTTCTATATAAAAGGTTTTTTTTTACTAGCTGAAATCTTTGGTGCCGCTTGACGAATCTTCACAAAACTTTCCAAGAATATTTGAGAGTCCTGTCAGCTGCTCTATGGAAAGCTTCAGGGTGATCTGCCTGGGGGGTGGGGGCCGAGAAAAAAAAGCGGGTACCCAAAACACGTTTCCCCCCTTTATTTTTCCATGGGGATTTTGAACAGAAATAGCACAAAAAACTACTGGATGGAATTACACCAAATTTGGCAGGAAGGAAGGTAGGTCCTTTTTTTTTAATGTAGTTCAGGTGTTGTTTTGGACAAATTAAGTGGAAAACCCATTTGTATATCTACGAACTAGGGCCGCAAAGGATTTGCGACCCCTATCGATCTTGTGCTGAGATCTGATTGGCTGATAACACTTCAACAACAGAAGTTGTTGAGTCCCCAAAAATAAGTAAAAAAAAAAATAGAGGCCAGGGTATGAACACCCTGATCCGTCCCCCCATGGGCTACAAAGCATTTTTGTTTTTATTTTACAAGTGGAGATGTGTGGTTCTTGAATACGCTCGTAATTTTATTTTTAAAAACGAAGTGCGGTCTCCCGTGCTTTGTTAGCCTAATGCCCCCAGGTGTACCAAGTCCTCTGGGCTTTTTTTTTTAAAAGGGGAGGGGACTTCTGGCCCATTCTTGATGCCAAGGAGACCACCACCTCCCCGGGGCTTGAGTTTCTCTGTATGTAGGGGGGCCTGTGTCTCCCCTGTAGCCCTGGGGACAGCCACCTCCCCAGGGCTATTGTAGTATGTGTGATGGGGCCTTCTGGCCCCCTCTCACTGCCCCGGGGACAAACACCTCCCTGGGGCGATCTCGTAATTAATGTGCGGGGGCCGTGTGGCTGCCCTGCTGCCCCAGGGACCACCAACCCCGGGGGCAATATGTTATTTGGAGCGGGTTGGTGTGCAGCCCCTCCCCGCTGCCCCAGGGACCACCAGCCCCAGGCCAGCACCATATTTGGATTAGGGGGGTCATGTGGCCCCTGTGCTTGGGGGACCACCACCCCCCTGTGCTAAGTTCTCATTGGAAGGTCCCCCTCGTGGAGCCACAGATGGCCCTGGGGACTGCCACCCCAGAGGTCCGGCTCCTTCTCACCCCCAGGACACAACTGATTGCTATGACTTGGCTGCCACGCTGCAGCCAAGCCACAGCAAACACTTCGGGTTTTGACAGCGGGACCTTTAGAGTAGGTAGCGCTGTCAAAATCTGAAGTTTTATTTCTGTGACACGTGCAGGGGACAGAGATGAAATGATTCAGCAAACATGGAGCTGCTGTCAAAGCATTGGCACTGCAGGGGAAGCCTTAAGGCTTCTCTCACAGTGCCAGGTAGCCCGTAAGGGCATTTTAATAAAAAAATAATTTTAAAAAGTAGGGACCACAGGGGGAGCCCTTGAGGGCTCACTCACAGTTCCACATAACCCACAAAGGGCAAAAAAAAAAAAAAAGAAAACTCCCCATGACTCAGTGTGAATGTTGCAAACCTTTTCACGGTCCCACATAGCCCACAAAGGGCTAAAAAAAAGAAAAAAACACATAGCTCAGTGTGAAGGTCGCAGACCTTCACAGTGAGCTGTGGAGACTCATTTGCTTTTTTTTTTTTTTTAAATACGTAAAAAAAAAAAAATTGAATACATTTTTTGTTAAATCCAACAAAAGTATAGAATATATTAAAGCCTAAAAAACTCTCTTCCTGTCTCTTTCAATCAATTTACTTATACACCCACTTAGACAATTACACACCCACTCAGAGACAAACTCACGGACCCACTCACAGACCCACTGACACCCTAATGTAGCCATTCACAGACTCACGCACACACTAATGCACCCACTAAAATACTGATGTATGCACTCTCACACTCTGAGGTAACTATAACTCCCGCCCGCCCGATGCACTGCTAATTAACCCACCAATTACTGCACTCATGGCGTCTTTGATTACATCATTGATAATATCAATGTAATATTTGCAGTAAAAAAATGTATGAAAAAACTGTGCATGGCAGGGGTGTGAGTTATAGGGCATGAGTTATAGTTACTTGAGGTAACTCTAATTATAACTGGTGAATTTCTATGTTTTTTTACGGTTTGGTTTTGTAAGTGAATATATATATATATATATATATCCGTGATCAAGGCTACGGCCGAAATGCATTGGGAAGAGGAACTCTTCATCCAATAAAGATTTTTTTTTTTGCATTTTGCCAAAGGATTGCCAAAGGTGTACAAGGATTATGTGTTATATATTTTGGGTTTCAGGACCCCTGCCTGGAACGCTATGAAAGAGCCTCTGCATTCCAGAACAGATGTGAAAAAGATATATATATATATATATATATATATATATATATATATATATGTTATAATGGTGTCTGCTGTGGTGTGCACACAGGCCCAGTAGAAGTAATTTTTTTCAACCTTAGTGCTGAGTTCTTCCCACTATATTGATTACGCCCTCGTTATGACCAGCACTGGTTGCTGTTCCATTGTGTCCACTTTCTATAGAGTCTCCATGACTCACACCAGCTGCGTTGAATCCCCGCCTCCGCCTCTCACTGTCTAACTGTGGAAAATGTCTGTCTTTCCAGGTGTTCGATAACAGACTTCGGGGATTGCATGTTCATTGGATTCCGAGCTGTGTACTTGTCTGCATGTCACCTCCCCAGACCTTACATATGTACTAAGGAGCCATATGTGTGAACACAGGAACCGAGGGGGCTGCAGAAGGTCTGTCTTTGACACTGGGTGGCGCTGTTACTTTTGTACTAAGGAACCATATGAGTGAACACCCTGTGAGGCACCGTGGACACTGCGCAGAACCTGTGTCTGCCACTGGGTGGCGCAGTTGCATCATATTCAATGAAATCTACAGCTTCATTTAACCTCCCTCCAGTTCACACTCATCTGATAGTGACGAGGGCGGGAACAGATCTCTTTGTGGACCCGGCGGTGGCAGAGTCCAGCTCAGTGAGGATGAGAGTAAGAGCTGCTGTTGGCCCTCCTGATGCTCCAGGGCTAATGACACAAAACTCAGCAGCCGCCCTCTGCAGAGCGTTGTCATTGCACCGCCTCACAGTACAGCACCCCCAGGTGTCAGCTGCTTTCATGTAACCTATAGACGGATGGATGCTCGGCCTGTGGGGTGAGGCTCAGAGCTCTATCCCGCCTGCAAATCAGAAGTCCAAACCCTGGAAGGGCTCGCGGGGGGTCCATCCTTCTGAGTTCGGTAAATCAGTGCCATTGTGTCAGGTAACAGCGAAATCCGTGATTCATTTAGAAACAGCAGAAGCGAAGAATGAAGTGTGATAAAAAGTGCAAGTGGATTAGAACAATTTATGAACAGTTTCTGTCTCTGCATTTGCCGGGGAAATGACGTCAAACACAAAACTCGTGGCCACAGTTATTAAAAGCAATCATGAAGATACTTTAAAGCCAAACCACGAGCCAATCAGGCAAAATATATGCAAATCTTCTCCCATGTTCTTTCACTTCCCACTCTCTGTTTCTCCATTTCTCTCTGTATTTCACTCCCTCCTCTATCTTTTCTCCTGTTTGTTTCCTTTGCCTCTGCTTCTCCCGCTAAGAAGAGAGACAGAGTGTATGTATGATGATGTATTGAGTGCCTACACCCATCAGTGACCACAAAGGCACTTTCATTCACAAGCCAGACTGATTGGTATTACCTTCACTTGTTCCATTTTAGGTCTGGCACTACCCAACGGATTTTGTTTTTAGGAAAAAATTATTTAAAACAATACAGAGATGTAAACAGGGACTGTGAGTCCTTTTCCTCCATAGGTCTGTTCACTGTCATTACCATTCTGTGCCCGCCCACCTCAGCATACAGCTCAGAGCAGTAGATCCGCCCAGTCCAGCCATTGGCTGCCTTCAGAGTGAGTGACAGTGTGACACTTTTACACAATGTGCACATCCGCCTTAAAGAAGGTCCTCAGCAGGTAGACCGATGTGTTATTTCTTGTCAATGAAATGATTTGTTCTTTACGCATGTTTATTTCTGTACATTTAAAACAGAAAAAGGAGAAAAAAAATTATCTCCATTTTATTTTCTTCAATCGTGGCTGCTACTGGAAAGTTAATTACTTCACAAAGAATGATCCATCACATGAGTTTGTAAATCAGGATTCTGTTTAGATCAGTTTGCTCATCACCAGTGCCCTCTAGTGAAAAATAGACAATCTCTGCATTTATATATACATTACGAATTCCATCAGTTTATAAATCTGACATTAAACATATTATTATACCTTTTTACAACAAATGACTAACAGTTTTGATATGTTTAATTTATCAATGAAATGACTGCACTATGCTGCCTCTTTCATGTGAGAGAGCAAGGCACCAATGATTTAAGCAGTTTGAAGGAAGGGAGATGGTTGATCCTGTGGAACAGAGAATAAAATATCCTCAGCCGTAGAGTGTAAGGATATTGCAAGTCTCTCCAGAGATCCAGGCTCTCCTTGCTTCCTTCCCTGCTTCCACCTTACACTCTGCACAGATCTGCATCTTACATGTGTGCCTCTTCCATAGATGCCCCCTTCCCTGCTGCCACCTTACACTCTGCACGGATCTACCCCTTACACTCATGCCCCTTACCCTGCTCTCCTTGCTTCCTTCCCTGCTTCCTCCTTACACTCTACATGGATCCACCTCTTACATTCATGCCCCTTACCCTGCTCTCCTTGCTCCCTTCCCTGCTGCCACCTTACACTCTATACTGATCCACCTCTCACACTCATGCCCCGTACCCTGCTCTCCTTGCTTCCTTCCCTGCTGCCACCTTACACTCTGCACTGATCCATCTCTTACACTCATGCCCGTACCTTTGTTCACCTTGCCTCATTCCCTGCTTCCATCTTACACGCTGTACTGATCCACATCTTAAACTCATGCCCCTTACCCCTGCTCCCCTTGCTTCAGTCCCAGCTTCCTTACACTCTGCACTGATCCACATCTTACACTCATGCTCCTTACCCCTGCTCCCCTTGCTTCAGTCCCTGCTTCCTTACACTCTGCACTGATCCACATCTTACACTCGTGCTCCTCACCCTTACTTCCTTCCCTGCTCACTTACTCTCTGCACTGATCACCCCTCCCACTCATGCCACTCGATCATTGAATATGAGCAGCAGGAACTGAACATGGACACTAAACACAAGGCAACATGAACAGCCAGGGAAAGGAGACAAGTGGCAGAAGAAACAGCAGGGACAGGAGACACGTGACAGCAGGAACTGAACAGAGACAGCAGACACCAGACAGCAGGAACAAACAAGGGAGAGGAGATACCAGGCAGCAGGAACAGCAGGGACAGGAGACACCAGGCAGCAGGAACAGCAGGGATAGGAGACACCAGGCAGCAGGAACAGCAGGGAGAGGAGACACCAGGCAGCAAGATACATGGGGCTGCAGGAACTGACCAGGGACACCAAACACAAGGCAGCAGGAACAAACCAGAGACTGGAGTCACCAGACGGCAGGGCAGACCAGGGATAGGAGACACCCTGCATGCATTGTTATATGTCTTATAGCTGTTCCCTAAGTCTACAGGTTTGGACCCCCTAACACAAGGAATGCGCTATGTATGAGAAAGGTGGATCTGGTTTACTGCAGACCTGCACTCTGCCCTGTTTCATGAGGGGAGAAGTTCACGCTGGTAAATGAAACAGTCCATCTCCCAGGGACGCAGTGGTATTCAGCAAGCACACCTTTCATGCTTAGAATGCCACACTCAAGCATCTGTACTAATAATAACACAGTGTATTTTTAAAAACACTTATTGCTTTATTCTATGAATTAGTCCATGAGCTCTGGCCACGGAACATATGAAGCAGGTCACTGTTATAAGGGTGAACACAACACATGTTTATATTGTGGTGCTCAGCACCCAGGGTCTGATTTAGAGTTTGGTGGATGGGATACTCCATCACAAATGTAACGGATATACCCGCTGCACTAGAAGTGCCGTTAAATATAATGCACTTGTACTTAGGCAGGCGGCAGAACCGCCCCAAATGTGACCGAGAATTCCATCTGCCAAACTCTAAATCAGGCCCTCAGTTCCTCATTTCCTACACCCACTCTTATCACTCACTACTCTAGAGCTTGAAAGATACGTTAATAATGTATTTTCCAGAAGTGTTACAATTGCAGCTCTGCGTACCTGCCACACAGAGGGCCTCTATTGTTTTAAAATTTTACTAGCAGAGACGTGGTGGATCACAAATCTGCTCATACATTTTTTTAAAAAAACAAAGTGGAGGGCAACATGTTAATTGGAGCGGGTTGGTGCACGGCCCCCCTCGCTGCCCCGGGGACCACCACACCCTGGGGAAAACACTTCTGGGGCTAAGTTCTTGTTGGTGGGCTCCCCTCGTGGAGCCATAGATGGACCTGGAGACCGCCACCCCCCAGGGTCAGCTCGTGCTATGTCCCTGGGCATAGCTGATTGCTGTGGCAGCAAAGTCACAGCAAACACTTCGGCTTTTGACAGCAAGAGTTTTAAAGCAGGTCCCGCAGTCAAAATCCAATGTTTCATTTTTGTCAGGGGACAGAGATTAAGGGCCTGATTTATACTTTTTAGCACCGCATTGGAGTCACTTTTTGATGCAAAAGTGGCGCAAACGTACAAATTTCAATTATATTTTGTACGTTTGCGCCCCTTTTGCGTAAAAAAATTACGCAAATGCAGTGCCAAAAAAGTATAAATCAGGCCATAAATGATTCAGCAAGCACGGAGCTGCCGTCAAAGCACTGGCACTGCGGTGGAAGCCTTAAGCTGTGCCAGGTAGGCTGTAAGGGTATTTTAATAAAAAATGTAAAAATAATTTTAAAAAGTAGAGGGCTCCCTTTCAGTCCCACATAGCCCGTAAAGGGTTTTGAAATAAAAATTTTAATATTTTAAAAAAGAAAAAAAAAAGTAGGGACTGTGGGGAAGCCCATGAAGGCTTCCTCTTGGTCCCACATAGCCCACAAAGGGCTAAACAAAAACAAAGAAAACTCCCATAGCTCAGTGTGAATGTCGCAGACTTTCAGACTGAACTATGGGGGTTTGAATCCAGCTGGACTCATTTCCCTTTTTAAAAAAAAATATATACTTTAAAAAAAATATGAAATACATTTTTTGTTAAATCCAACAAAAATATCTCACTCTAAGTACAAGATATTAAAGCCTACAAAACTCTCCCTGTCTCTCTTTCAATCAATTTCTCCCACTCACACACCCACTTAGACACTCACACACCCAGTCACAGACTCCCTGACAGCCTCATGCAGTCAGTCACAGACCCACGCACACACTGACGCACCCACTAAAACACTGATGTATGCACTCACACACCCTAAGGTAACTATAACTCTCGCCCTTGCCATGCACTGCTAATTAATCCACAAATTACAGCACTCATGACATCTTCGATAACATCATTGATAATATCGGTGTAATATTGCAGTACATTTTTTTGTGAAAAAATTGAAAATACTGAGCATGGCGAGGCTGTGAGTTATAGTTACCTTAGGGCGTGCACTTGGGCCCTGTAGAAGGTGTTATGCCGAAATGTATAGGCCGTGACTAGAGGCAAGTTTAAGCCTAAATAAAAGATGTGCTTTCGAAATGATTTTTGGATCCATGCCGTACAATGTGTCCATGCTTTTGCAGCAGATCGTTGGTTGCGAAGAAACAGAGTGGTGGTGATAAATATATATATATTATTTGTTATTGTTTTTCAGACTGAATGCTGAGTTCTTCCCACTATATTTATAACGCCTTAGTCATGCCAGGCACTGATTGCTGTTCCATTGTGTCCACGTTCTATAGAGTTTCCATGTCTCACACCAGCTGCATTGAATCCCCGCCTCCGCCTCTCACTGTCTAACTGTGGAAAATGTCTGTCTTTCCAGGTGTTCGATAACAGACTTTGGGGATTGCGCTTTCATTGGATTCCGAGCTGTGTACTTGTCTGCATGTCACCTCACCAGGCCCTACATTTGTACTAAGGAGCCCTATGTGTGAACACAGGAACCGAGGGGGCTGCAGAAGGTCTGTTTTTGACACTAGGTGGCGCTGCCACTTTTGTACTAAGAAGCCGTATGAGTGAACACACTGTGAGGCACCGTGGACACTGCGCAGAACCTGTGTCTGCCACTGGGTGGCGCTGCTGCATCATATTCAATGCCAACTACAGCTTTATTAAACCTCCCTCCAGTTCACACTCCTCATCTGATAGTAACGAGGGCGGGAACAGATCTCCTTGTGGACCCGGTGGTGGCAGAGTCCAGCTCAGTGAGGATGAGAGTAAGAGCTGCTGTTGGCCCTCCTGATGCTCCAGGGCTAAAGACACACAAAACTCAGCAGCCGCCCTCTGCAGAGCGTTGTCATTGCACCCGCCTCACAGTACAGCACCCCTAGGTGTCAGCTGCTTTCATGTGAACCTATAGACAGATGGATGCTCGGCCTGTGGGGTGAGGCTCACAGCTCTATCCCGCCTGCAAATCAAAAGTCCAAACCCTGGAAGGGCTCGCGGGGGGTCCATCCTTCTGAGTTCGGTAAATCAGTGCCATTGTGTCAGGTAACAGCGAAATCCGTGATTCATTTAGAAACAGCAGAAGCGAAGAATGAAGTGTGATAAAAAGTGCAAGTGGATTAGACCAATTTATGAAGTTTCTGTCTCTGCATTTGCCGGGGGAAATGACGTCAAACACAAAACACGTGGCCACAGTTGTAAAAAGCAATCATGAAGATACTTTAAAGCCAAACCACGAGCCAAGCTGGAAAAACATATGCAAATCTTCTCCCATGTTCTTTCACTCCCTGTTTCTCCATTTCTCTCTGTATTTCACTCCCTCCTCTTTCTTTTCTCCTGTTTTTTTTCTTTGCCTCTGTTTCTCCCGCTAAGAAGAGAGAGTGAGTGTATGTATGATGATGTATTGAGTGCCTACACCCATCAGTGACCACAAAGGCACTTTCATTCATAAGCCAGACCGATTGGTATTACCTTCACTTGTTTTATTTTAGGTCTGCCACTAGCCAACAGATTTTGTTTTTAGGAAAAAAATCTTTAAAACAATACAGAGATGTATAGAGGGACTGTGAGTCCTTTTCATCCATAGGTCTGTTCATCTATTCATTACCATTCTGTTTCCACCCCCCTCAGCATACAGCACAGGGCAGTGGATCCGCCCAGTCCAGCCATTGGCTGCCTTCAGAGTGAGTGACAGTGTGACACTTTTACACAATGTGCACATCCGCCTTAAAGAACGTCCTCAGCAGGTAGACCGATGAGTTATTTCTTGTCAATGGATATTTTTTTGTTCTTTACGCATGTCTATTTCTTTATATGTAAATAAAAAAAAAAATAACAATCTCCATTTTATTTTCTTCAATCGTGGCTGCTACTGGAAAGTTAATCACTTCACAAAGAATGATCCATCACATGAGTTTGTAAATCAGGATTCTGTTTAGATCAATTTGCTTATCATCAGCGTCCTCTAGTGAAAAATAGACAATCTCTGCATTTATTTACATATACATTACGACTTCCATCAGTTTATAAATCTGACATTAAACATATTATTATACCTTTTTACAACAAATGACTAACTGTTATGATATGCTTAATTAATCAATGAAATGACTGCACTATGCTGCCTCTTTCATGTGAGAGCGCAAGACACCAAGGATTTAAGCAGTTTGAAGGAAGGGAGATGGTTGATCCTGTGGAACAGAGAATAAAATATCCTCAGCCATAGAGTGTAAGGATATTGCAAATCTCTCCAGAGATCCAGGCTCTCCTTGCTTCCTTCCTTGCTTACTCCTTACACTCTGCACAGATCTGCATCTTACATGTGTGCCTCTTCCATAGATGCCCCCTTCCCTGCTCCCTTAAACTCTGCACAGATCTACCTCTTCCACTCATGCCCCTTACCCTGCTGTCCTTGCTTCCTTCTCTGCTGCCACCTTACACTCTGCACTGATCCACCTCTTACACTCCTGTCTCTTACCCTGCTCCCCTTGCTTCCTACCCTGCAGCCATCTTACACTCTACGCGGATCTACCTCTTACACTCATGTCCCTTACCCTGCTCTCCTTGCTTCCTTCCCTGCTGCCACCTTACACTCTACATGGATCCACCTCTTACACTCATGCCCCTTACCCTGCTCTCCTTGCTTACTACCCTGCCCTGACATTACACACTGAGCTGACCCCCTTCTAACACTCATCCCCTTACCCTGCTTCCCTTGCTTCCATCTCTTCTTACACCCTACACTGCTCCACCTATTACACTCATGCCCCTTACCCTGCTCTCCTTCCTTCCCCCTTACACTCTGCAGTGATCCACCTCTTACACTCATGCCCCTTACCCTGCCCTCCTTGCTTCCTTATCTGCTTACATTTTACACTGTACTGATCCACCTCTTACACTCATGTCCCTTACCCTGCTTTCCTTGCTTCCTTCACACTTTAACCTTTCACTGCACTGGTCCACCTCTTACACTCATGCCCCTTAGCCTGCTCTCCTTGCTTCCTTCCCTGCTTCCTCCTCACACTCTGCACTGATCCACATCTTACACTCATTTCCCTTACTCCTGCTCTCCTTGCCTTCTTCCCTGCTTCCTCCTTACACTGTATACTGATCCACCTCTTACACTCATGCCTCTTACCCTGCTCTCCTTGCTTTCTTCCCTATCCCTTACACTCTGCATTGATCCACCTCTTACACTCATACCCCTTCTCTCCTTGCTTCTTTCACTGCTTCCATCTTACGCTCTACACTGATCGACCGCTTACCCTCATGCTCCTTACCCCTGCTCTCCTTGCTTCCCTGCTTTCTCCTCACACTCTGCACTGATCCACCTCTTACACTCATTCCCCTTATTCCTGCTCTCCTTGCCTTCTTCCCTGCTTCTTCCTTGCACTGTATACTGATCCACCTCTTACACTCATGCCCCTTAACCTGCTCTTCTTGCTTTCTTCCCTATCCCTTACACTCTGCATTGATCCACCTCTTACACTCATACCTCTTACCCTGCTCTCCTCGCTTTCTTCCCTACTCTCTCCCTTACACTCTACACTGATACAACTCTTACACTCGTGCCTCTTACCCCTGCTCTGCTTGCTTTCTTCCCGGCTCCCTTACATTCAGCATTGATCCAGCTCCTGCCCTCCTGCCCGTATTCCTGCTCTCTCTGCTTCCTTCCCTACTCTCTCCCTTACACTCTACACTGATACACCTCTTACACTTGTGCCTCTTACCCCTGATTTCCTTGCTTCCCTCCCTGTTCTCCTGTTACACTCTGCATTGATCTACCTCTTACACACATGCCCCTTACCTCTAATCTCCCTGCTCTCTTCCCTGCTCCTGCCCCCCTCCCTGCTTCCACACTAATTAAACTTTTCACCCCGCTCTGAGCCTCACTTTTCACATTAATAACAACTTGTTTGACTTTGCCTGTTTCTTGTCTCCTTCCCTGCTGCTCTCTTTTGCCCCTATCTGTGTTTGTTTCAGGGAATTGCAGGTATTTAAAGCACACGGACAGGAGATGCCAGGTAGCAGGAAAAGACCAGGGACAGGAGACACCAAGCACAGATCAGGGACGGGAGACAGCAGGCAGCATGAAAAGACCAGGAACAGGAGACAGGCACCAGGCAGCAGGAACAGGCCATGGACAGGAGACACCAAGCACAGAGCAGGGACAGGAGACACCGGGCAGCAGGAACAGGCCAGGGACATGAGATTCACATCAGGCAGCAAGAACAGAATAGACCAGAGACAGGAGACACCAGTGTAGGCAGCTGGCCTGCTTTGTAGCAGTATCAAAGGTACTTACACCTTATACCAGGTCCAGTTATCCCTTATTAGTGAAATGTAGGCAGTGTCTAGAAGCCAGGCTCTCTAAGGGTAGCTGTAGCTGAGCAGCCAAGGCTTATCTAGGAGACATTCAAAGCTCATGCAATACCACTGTAGTCACACCGTACTCACACACGAAAGCAAATACTCAGTGCTACAAAAATAAAGGTACTTTATTTTGGTGACACAAATACCAAAAATACCATAGAGACTATACTCCCTTAGGAGGTATGTAATACACAAATTATATGCACTAGTATGCAGAAACAGGCATAAAAACAGAATTAGTGAAAATCACAATAGTTAGGAATGGGCCTAGGGTGAGCACAAACCATATACTAAAAAAGTGGAAAGCGAAATCGTTTTCCCACCTAGGCAAGTGTAGTGTGTAGGGGATTGCTGGGAGTGTACGAAAACACCAAAGGTAAGCACTAGAACCCACCCCAGAGCCCAAGAAAGCAGGAGTAAAACACAGTAACTTTCACAGAACACACAGAAATACGAGAAAGAAGATTTTGCAAGAACCAGAAGAGACTGCAAGACGAACAGTGGATTCCTGGACCTCAAGACCTGTGGAAAAAGGGGACCAGGTCCAAGAAGCACAGAAGAGTCCAGGGAGAACAGAACAGAAGTCCATGCTAACCTGGATGAAGGTGCAAAAGAGGAACCGCCGGTGAAGAACCGTCAGTACTGCTCCCAAGAAGATGGATTCAGGTTCCTGGTTCATGCAGATGATGTCCCACGCTGGATGGAGGATTGCAGTCTGGTTTACATTGCTGGAGTCTGCCAACAAGCCTTGGCACATGGAAAACTTGTGGTTAGTAGGAAATATCACTGCCTGTGACCAGGAAGAACCAGGCGGA
The DNA here is from genome assembly GCF_031143425.1 of Pleurodeles waltl. Classification (NCBI taxonomy): domain Eukaryota; kingdom Metazoa; phylum Chordata; class Amphibia; order Caudata; family Salamandridae; genus Pleurodeles; species Pleurodeles waltl. The sequence continues at coordinate 1,175,732,040 of NC_090439.1, forward strand.
CTCTACCCATGAGGGGGCGTCAGAGGGGGCTCTCGGCAACTCAGAGAGCCCACAGAAGTCCAGACAGTGTGCACAGGAGTTGCACAGCATGACGACAAAGGAGGTGCAAAAGGAGGCCCAAACACCACAACGACAAAGGCTCCCACTCCGCCGGAGAACCACTCAGTAAGATGTACATCACAGGATAGAGTGGTGGGGGCCGGAGCTGCAGGGTGCATGAAGAACTTCATGGAAGGATGCCAACAAGCCTTGCCAACTGTAAAACATGCAGTGCATGGTTGTATGTTCTTGCGTGGGGAAACAAGTTCTTACCTCCACTAAAGTTGGACAGTAGGACATCAGTACAGTCGGGACCACTTTAGTCCACCACTCGTGATGCAGGATCCACGGAGCTCAGCAGGAGAGGAGATAAACACAGTCGGTCGTCATTGCAGTAGGTGCCTGCTGAAGCAGGGTAGTGACTCCTTCACAGGGTAGAGATTCCTTCATTCTTCTGGTGAAGGCTGAAGATGGGCTGTCCCCTGAGGATGCACAACCAGGAAACAGTTGCAGTCGCCGGCAAGAGCTGAAGACACACTGTTGCAGAAGTTGTCTTTGCTTCTTTGTTGCAGTTTCTAGAGTTCCTGGAAGGTCTATAAGCAGTTTCTTCGGTGAGAAGTCGAAGTGGAGGATGCAGAGGATTCCTGCTGGAGTTTTGCAATCTGAATCTGAAGTACCACCCAAAGGAGAGACCCTAAATAGCCCTTAAAAGAGGGGGACTCTGATGTTACCTGCTGGCACTGGCCACTCAGATGCTCCCAGAGTTCCCTGCCAACTTGGAATCCAAGATGGCAGAACCCAGGGACCCCTTGGAGGATCTCTGAGCACAACCCCTGGGGTAGTGATGGACAGGAGAGTGGTCGCTCCCCTTTCTTTTGTCCAGTTTTGCGCCAGTGCAGCGACTGGGGATCCCTGAACTGGTGTAGACTGTATTATGCAAGGAGGGCACCAAATGTGCCCTTCAAAGCATTTCCAGTGGCTTGGGGAGGCTAGCCCTCCCAAGCCTGTATCACATATTTCCAAAGGGAGAGGGTGTAACACCCTTCTCCTAAAGGAAATCCTTTTTTCTGCCTTCCTGGGCTTGAGCTGTTCAAACAACAGGAGGGCAGAAACCTGTCTGAGAGATGGCAGCAGCTAGGGCTTCCTGGAAAACCTCAGAAGGCTGTAATGGCAGTACTGGGGTTCCTCTAAGGAGCCCCCAGAGTGCATGGGATCATACAACCAATGCTTGCAAAAGCATGGAGGTATGATTTCTACATGTTTGATACTAAACATGCCTATGTTCGGAGTTACCATTATGCAGCTGGACTTTAGGTAGTGACCTATGTCGAGTACACAGTTAAAATAGCGTCCCCGCATTCATGAAGTCTGGGCAAATGGTCCTGGAGGTCATGGGGGCACCTCTGCTAGTGCAGGGTGCCATCACACACAGGTACTTTGCACCCTGCCCACAGGGCTGGAGGGCCTGCTATAGGGATGACTTATAAGTGACCTGAAGCAGTCTAAATGGCAGTCCTGCAGAAGCCTGTGCTTGGGCTCCCTATGGGTGGAAAAAGATATTCTGGAGGTCATAGGGATCCCCTGGAACTCCAATGCCCTGGGTACCTAAGTACCATAAACTAGGGACTTATAGGGGGGCACCAGTATGCCAATTGTGGGTGAAATACCGGTTTATCAGCATGCAACAACCAAAACGAGGAACAATACTGCTATCCTTGCCCAGATGAGTCTTAATTGTCTAAGTGGAAATCTAAGAGTCCATCTGCATTGGGCTATATTCCACTGTAAAGTCCATCCCCTGTAGAGATATGGACCACCGCAACAATTTTGAGTTTTCTCCTTTCATCTGCTTAAGCCATAAAAGAGGTTTGTGGTCTGTCTGAACTTTGAAGTGAGTACCAAAGAGAAATGATCTCAACTCCTTTAAGGCCCAGACCACAGCAAAGGCCTCCCTCTCTATAGCGGACCAATGTTTTTTCTCTGGGTGTCAACATTCTTCTGATAAAAGCAACTGATTGGCCCTGGCCATCTGCATTAAGTTGTGAAAGCACTGCTCCAACCCCTACCTCTGAATCGTCAGTTTGAACTGTGAACTTCTTGGAGTAGTTTGTGCTTTTTAAGACAGGTGCAGAGCACATGGCCTGCTTAAGCTCCTCAAAAGCATTCTGACAGCTAGCTGTCCATAATACCTTTTTAGGCATCTTCTTGAAGGCGAGGTCATTAAGAGGGGCAAAAATAGAGCCATAGTTCATAATGAACCTCCTGTAATACCCAGTGAGGCAAAGAAAGGCTCTGACCTGGGTCTGTGTTGTAGAGGGGAGTCCAATCTAAATTAGTCTGGATCTTTTCCTGCAGTGGTTCAGTCTGTTCTCCAGGTGTCCCAGATAAACTACTTTCCCCTGCCCTATCTGGCACTTTGAAGACTTAATAGTAAGGCCTGCCATTTGCAGAGACTCTAAAACTTTCCAAAGGTGGAACAAGTGGTCGTCCCAGATGGAGCTAAAGACCGCTATACCACCTAGATATGCTGCACTGAAAGCTTCCAGACCTTGGAGGACTGGGTTAACCAACCTCTGACAAGTGGTAGGTGAATTCTGCAACCCAAAGGGCATAACTGTAAACTGAGAATGCCTTCCAATGGTTGAGAAAGTAGTTTTAAGTTTAGCATCTTCTGATAATTTGATCTGCCAATACCCTGCAGTCAAATCAAAAGTGCTTAGATTCCTGGCAGATGCCAGTGTATCTATAGCTCATCTGCCCTGGGGATAGGGTGAGCGTTAGTCTAGGTGACAGTGGTGAGCCTTCTGTAATTTACACAGAACCTCATCTCCCTTTTGACCCTAAGTGATGTGGTGCACTGTGAATGGTAGTGAAAGGATGCATGCACCCTTTCACGCAGGCTGCAATGGCAGTCCTGCAGAAGCCTTTGCATGGGCTCCCTGTGGGTGGCAAATGGTGTGCTGCAGCCCATAGGGATCCCCTGGAACCCCAGTGCCCTGGGTACCCAAGTACCATATATTAGGTGTAGGAGGCTGGCCTGGGTTATAGTGGGTACCTTGTGGTACTTACACCCTGTGCCAGGTCCAGTTATCCCTTATTAGTAGAATAGTGGTGTTTCTAGCAGCTTAGGCTGATAGAAGGTAGGTATGGCAAAGCAGCTTAGGCTGAACTAGGAGACATGCAAAGCTCCTACTATACCACAATATCATATAGCACAATATCAAAAGAAAACACAATACTCAGAAGTTACTAAAAATAAAGGTACTTTATTTTTATGACAATATGCCATAAGTATCTCAGTGAGTACCCTCAGTTAGAAGGTAAGTAATATACACAAATCACATGTATACAAACCCAAAACAGGTAAGTAATGCAAACAGTGTAGAATTACAACAGGATTCAATAGGTGAACATAGGTCTTGGGGCAACACAAATCATATACTCCAAAAGTGGAATGTGAATCACGAATGGACCCCAGACCTATGGGAGATTGTAGAGGGTCACTGGGACTGTAAGAAAACAGTCAGGGTGTCCAAGATACCCCAACCCAAGACCCTGAAAAGTAGGAGTAAAGTACCCCTACAACCCCAATAGGACACAACAGTCGTGATAGGGGGATTCTGCAAGAACCACAAACACCAGCAAAGCACTGAAGATGGATTCCTGGACCTGAGGACCTGCAAGGCAAGGGGACCAAGTCCAAGAGTCGCAATAGTGCCCGGGGGGGCAGGAGCCCAGGAAACCCCGGATGAAGGTGCAAGAAGGCTGCCTCTGGGTGGAAGAAGCCAAGGATTCTGTAACAACGAAAAGGGCTAGGAACTTCTCCTTTGGATGGAAGATGTCCCACGGCTTCCTGGAGTTCACAGAAGTGTTTCCACGCAGAAATACCACAAACAAGCCTTGCTAGCTGCAAGGGTTGCAGTAGAGGTTTTTGGGTGCTGCTGGGGACCAGGAAAGACCAGGATATCGCCCCTTGGAGGAGGAGACAGAGGGGGCGCTCAGCATCCCAGAGAGCCCACACAGAAGCAGGCAGCACCAACATGGTCCCACGACATCGAAGTCCAACTCAGAGGGTTGAGCAGTGCAGGACGGAGTGCTGGGGACCCAGGCTAGTCTGTGCATGAAGGAATCCTCGGAGAAGTGCACAGAAGCCGGAGCAGCTGCAAATCACGTAGTACACAGGTTTGCTGTCTAGCGTGGGGAGGCAAGGACTTACCTCCACCAAACTTGGACTGAAGGATCACTGGACTGTGGGAGTCTCTTGGATATAGCTCCTGTGTTCCAGGGACCACGCCCGTTGAGATGAGAGGGGACCCAGAGGACTGGTGATGCAGAAGTTTGGTGCCTGCGTTAGCAGGGGGAAGACTCCGTCAACCCACAGGAGATTTCTTCAGGATTTCCAGTGCAGGGTGAAGGCAGACAGCCCTCAGAGCATGCACCACCAGCAAGCAGTCAAGAAAGCCGGCAGGATTAGGCGCTACAATGTTGCAGGTAGTCGTTTTGCTACTTTGTTGCGGTTTTGCCGGCGTCCTGGAGCAATCAGAGGTCGATCCTTGGCAGAGGTTGAAGAGGGAAGTGCAGAGGAACTCTGGTGAGCTCTTGCATTCATTATCTAAAGAATACCCCACAGGAGAGACCCTAAACAGCCAGAAAAGAAGGTTTGCCTACCAAGAAAGGAGCATTGTCTACCAAGAAAGATAAGAGCTTATCAGAGGGGGTCTCTGACGTCACCTGCTGGCACTGGCCACTCAGAGCAGTCCAGTGTGTCCCCAACACCTCTGTTTCCAAGATGGTAGAGGTCTGGGGCACACTGGAGGAGCTCTAGGCAACTCCCCTGGGAGGTACTGGTCAGGGGAGTGGTCACTCTCCTTTCCTTTGTCCAGTTTTGCGCCAGAGCAGGGCTGTGGGATCCCTGAACCGGTGTAGACTGGCTTATGCACAGGTGAGCACCATCTGTGCCCATCAAAGCATTTCCAGAGGCTGGGGGAGGCTACCCCTCCCCAGCCCTTCACACCTATTTCCAAAGGGAGAGGGTGTAACACCCTGTCTCAGAGGAAATCCTTTGTTCTGCCTTCCTGGGCTGGGGATGCCCAGACCCCAGGAGGGTAGAATCCTGTCTGAGGGGTTGGCAGCAGCAGAAGCTGCACTGGAAACCCCAGAAAGGCAGTTTGGCAGTACCCAGGTTCTGTGCTAGAGACCCGGGGGATCATGGAATTGTCCTCCCAATACCAGAATGGTATTGGGGTGACAATTCCATGATCTTAGACATGTTACATGGCCATGTTCGGAGTTACCATTGTGCCGCTATACATAGGTAGTGACCTATGTATAGTGCACGCGTGTAATGGGTCCCCGCACTCACAAAGTTCAGGGAATTTGCCCTAAACGATGTGGGGGCACCTTGGCTAGTGCCAGGGTGCCCACACACTAAGTAACTTGGCACCCAACCTTCACCAAGTGAGAGTTAGACATATAGGTGACTTATAAGTTACTTATGTGCAGTGAAAAATGGCTGTGAAATAACGTGGACATTATTTCACTCAGGCTGCAGTGGCAGGCATGTGTAAGAATTGCCTGAGCTCCCTCTGGGTGGCAAAAGAAATCCTACAGCCCATAGGGATCTCCTTGAACCCCAAATACCCTGGATACCTAAGTACCATATACAAGGGAATTATAGGGGTGTAGCAGTGTGCCAATGAGAATTGGTAAATTTAGTCACAAGCCTGCAGTGACAAATTTAGAAAGCAGAGAGAGCATAAACACTGAGGTTCTGGTTAGCAGAGCCTCAGTGATACAGTTAGGCACCACAAAGGGAACACATGATATGAGCACTGGGGTCCTGCCTAGCAGGATCCCAGTGACACAAGGGCTAAAACAAACATACATACAGTGAAACTGGGGGTAACATGCTAGTAAAGATGGTACTTTCCTACACCCCCCCACACCCCAAACAAAGGACAATAAGACTAGCCTTGTCCAGATGAGTCTTCATTGTCTAAGTGGGAATATCTGGATAGTTTATCTGCATTGGAGTGGGTACTCCCAGGTCTATGTTCCACTGTATAGTCCATTCTCTGTAGAGATATGGACCACCTCAACAATTTAGGGTTTTCACCTTTCATTTGCTTTAGCCAAAGTAGAGGGTTGTGGTCTGTCTGAACAATAAAGTGAGTACCAAACAGGTATGGTCTCAACTTTTTTAGTGCCCAGACCACAGCAAAGGCCTCCTTCTCTATGGCAGACCAACGCTTTTCTCTAGGGGACAACCTTCTGCTGATAAAAGCAACTGGTTGATCCTGGCCCTCAGAATTCAGTTGTGATAGTACAGCCCCTACCCCTAATTCAGATGCATCAGTTTGAACAATTAATTTCTTGGAGTAATATGGGTTTTTTAGGACAGGTGCAGAGCACATGGCCTGTTTGAGCTCCTCAAAAAGCTTTCTGACAGCTAGTTTGTCCATAACACCTTCTTAGGCATTTTCTTGCTAGTGAGATCATTAAGAGGGGCTGCTATGGAGCCATAATTCTTGATGAATCTCCTGTAGTACCCTGTGAGGCCTAAAAAGGCTCTCACCTGGGTCTGAGTTGCAGGGGGAACCCAATCCATGATAGTTTGGATTTTCCCCTGTCGTGGTGCAATCTGTTCTCCACCAACCAGGTGGCCCAGATAAACCACTTTCCCCTGCCCTATGTGGCACTTTGAGGCCGTGATAGTGAGGCCTGCCTTTAGCAGGGCCTCCAAAACTTTCCATAGGTGGACCAGGTGATCATCACAGGTTGAGCTAAAGACAGCAATATCATCTAGATATGCTGCACTGAAAGCCTCCAACCCTTGCAGGACTGTGTTCACCAGCCTCTGAAAAGTGGCAGGTGTATTTTTCAAACCAAAGGGCATTACTGTGAGTTGGTAGTGCCCTCCTATGGTAGAAAATGCAGTCTTGGGTTTAGCATATTCTGCCAATTTAATCTGCCAATACCCTGCAGTTAGATCAAAAGTGCTAAGATACTTGGCAGAAGCCAATGTATCTATGAGCTCATCTGCCCTGGGTATAGGGTGAGCATCAGTTTTGGTTACCTGATTGATCCCTCTGTAATCTACACAAAACCTCATCTTCCATCTTTGGTGGGAGGTTTTGGTACAAGCACAACTGGGCTAGCAGAGGGGCTTTCAGAAGGTTCAATCACCCTTAAATCCAACATTTTCTGCACCTCTTGATTAATGCAGTACCTGACATGGACAGACTGCCTATAAATTTTATTTTTGACAGGCAGGCTGCCTCGAGTGTCAATTGTATGTTCACAACAGGATGTTGTACCTGGTGCAAGTGAAAAGAGGTTTGAAAATTGGCTTAGGAGATTGATGCAGTTGTCTTTCTGTTCTGCAGTCAGACAATCTGCTAAAACTACTCCCTCCACTAAGGCATCTGCTTCAGTGGTGGAAAGGAGATCATGGAGAGGGTCACTCTCTTCTTCCTGTCCCTCATCTGTTGCCATGAGCAGGGTGAGATCAGCCCTGTCCTAGTAGGGTTTTAGGCGGTTGACATGAATCACCCTAAGGTGACTCCTGGCAGTGCCCAGGTCTACCTGATAGGTAACCTCACCCTTCTTTTTTTTTTTTTAAATCTGTTTATTAAACATTATGCACACACAACAATACGTTTTAATATTGATAATTTTCCGATCTGTTTACACACATTTATAAGCTTGTACAGCGTGATTGCGCAATGAAGTACCAAAAATACTGAAGTCACAACTAGACACCACTAATATCACACCTGGTGCTGGCTACACGAATTGGAGGGTGGGGGGGGAAATGAGAAGGATCCAACTATTGTGTATGGGGGCCAGGGAGTCATAATTGAGGTATGATTTGCGGGGCAGGATGAGACGCAGAGCCATTCTAGAGATAAGCAAAACAAGGCATGAAGTGCATGAGAGCGTGGCCCTAGTGGGAGCGTCCTGAATTGTTACATCGTTACATTAGGTGGGGATATGAAGAGGTTAATATAAAGAATAAGTGATGGTGGGGCAACTGGGGATAGCGTGTTATAGTTATTGAACAAAAAGATAATACATATACAATTACTGGTTTTAGGGGGGTATGTGTCATCCCTATTTTCCATCGCTACCACAAAAGTGTCCCAAACTTCGGGGCCATCCTATAGTAGGCCTTTATATTGTAGTAAGCGTAGTGTCTGAGCTTCGGCTTGTGAGCGACTGTGTAAGTCGTGAAGCCAAGCAGAATGAGATGGAACGTGTGGGGCCTTCCAGTGCGTAGCTATTAGGCGCTTGAAGACAACAAATGCTAGATCAATAAATCTGTGTATATGTTTATCGCCTTTGGCGCATTGACGTATGCCAAGTAAACAAGAGTCTGGGGTGGGCAACAGAGTGTGGGACGAAATGTCTGCTGTGACGTCTGTAACAAGGTGCCAAGCCGAGTTTATTGAGTGTCAGCTCCAGACCATGTGGTAAAAGTCTGCCACTGGAGTAGCGCATCAAGGACATGTCGGGTTTGCGCTCGGGTATAGTCTTTGAATGCGGGCCGGGGATAAGTATGAGTGGTGAATATAATTGGATTGGGTGTAACACAAAAGGGGATTGCAGGCTATTGACTTGATCATTGTGAGAGCCGCAACCCAAGTTGTTTGTGGTAATGATGAAGGGAGGACAGAATCCCAGCGTGCTTTAGCGAGCGGCAAGGCAGAGCAGACTTCAGCTAGCAGTTCTTTATATAGTTTAGTTATGATGCCTTTTGTGCTACCTATGGTAAGGATAGTGGTGAGTAATTGGGACTCGGGTGGTTCATTGTTGCCAGATCCCCAAAGGTTGTTAAGTAGCTGTTTAATGGTGCTATACGTCAAAAAGGCTCCTGTATGCATAACCCCAGCGGCCACTAGGTCCGCGAAGGTGCGCATTTTGGAGCTAGATTAGTAGTCACCCACATTTAGTGTACTTATGTCCTGTGTATCATAGTGTAATGAGAGTATTTGGGTGCCCGGCAACTGGAACAGCGGTAACAGAGGGGAATAAGGAGGTGAGAGGGTCTTACTTTGAACGTATCTACGCCAGCAGAAACAAGCTGCTTCCAACAATATAGGTTTTGAGGGTAGGTGGTTAGGACCAGATAAAAGTGAGGACAGTAACGTTTGCGGGGCTGTATATGCCTGCAGCATTATACATTCAGGAGGGGGAGTTTCCCTGAGCCATGTAGATACCCACAACAGCTGAGAAGCTGCATAGTATCTTTCGAAGTTGGGCATGCCCAGACCGCCCGCCTCTTGCGGATATTGTGTTGTAGCTAATGCTACTCTGCGTCTGTCCCTGCCCCAGAGTAAGTCAGTTAATAATGAGTGCAATTTACAAAAAAACGAGCGTGGTAAACATAGCGGAAGGGCAGTAAAATAATATAAAAACCTGGGGAGGATGAGCATTTTGGCTATTCCTATCCGACCCATGGGGGATAAGGGGAGTGAGCTCCAAAACGACAATGAGATGCGAGTAGAACTGAGTGCCCTGTCGATATTGCTCTCTTTCAGAACGGCAATGGAATGATAAATTTGTATCCCAAGATACTTAAAGGTAGTGTGTGAGCATTGCAGTTGTTATTGCGGTAATGTCATGTGAAGGTCAGTTGGTATGGGGTAAGGGGAAAAATACTTGATTAGGACCAATTGACACGTAGACCAGAGGCGAGAGCAAAGGAGTCAAGCATTAACAGCACCCCTGCGATGGAGGTGGAGTGATTGCACAGGTATATCAGGGCATCATCTGCGTATAAGGATATAATATGATGTGTATTTGATTGGTGATACCCCATAGGTGTGCGTAGCTGCGTAGCTTAATTGGTAGTGGTTCCATGGCTATAGCGAATAATAAAGGGGATAATGGGCAACCTTGTCTGGTACCTCTGCCTATGGGGAACGCTTCAGAGATAGCATTTCCATTTTTTACTCGAGCTGTGGGTTTGGAGTAGAGCGTTTTGATCCATTGGAGGAAACCGGGGCCAAATCCAAACGCTTTGAGTGTGCGTAGAAGGTAATTCCAGCTCAGCGTATCAAACGCTTTTTCAATGTCTAGGGAGAGGGCTACAGCTTCTGATTCTGTGTTGCTGTGTATTATGTGGAGCAGTCTCCTGATATTTAAAAAGGTGCTTCTCCCTGGAATAAAGCCACACTGATCAGAGTGTATTAAGCTTGATAGGTGAGGAAGTAACCTGTTTGCCAATATTTTCCCCAATAGTTTACAGTCTGTGTTGAGGAGAGAGAGCGGCCTGTATGATTTAACGTCGAGAGCGTCGCGGCCCGCCTTTGGGAGGACGACTATTAGAGCTTCGCGCATGGAGTCTGGCAATTGTAATTTATTACGCGCCTCGTTGAATACCTCTATGAGTGGTTGCAGAAGATGAGTAGCGTGGGAGTTAAAATACTCTACCGGTAGGCCATCTGAGCCAGGGGTTTTGCTACGTGCCATTTGTGCTAGCGCTGAGCGCAATTCTTCTATAGTAATGGGGCCATCTAAAGTGGTGGCATTCTCAGTGATATGTTGGTTTTAGGAGACAAGTGATAATATGTCAGCTAGTTGCTGCTCCGATGGGGCGGGAGAAGGTGTATATAGGGCACGGTAATATGTGGAGATGGCTTCGCTGATTTCTGATTGGGTGTTGACAATGACGCCGGAGCTCAGACGTATCGCACCAATGGGTGATGATTGCGAAGGTTGGCGGGTCAGCCACGCTAACAGTCTACCTGATCTATCCCCCTCAGCGTGTTTTCGTGTCATGTAGTGTCTGTAGTCGTGCTTACATAGTCTAGTGTCTGCTTCTCTATGGGCGGCTCTAAGCGAATTCAGTGCTGCTAGTGTGGTCCCGTTACTGGAGACCTCAACCTCCGCTTTGCGGAGTTTAACCTCCAGACCTTGTAGTTCTTTAGTGAGTGTCCTTTTTACCCCCACTGTGGCTGCAAGGCAGTGACCGCGTATTACTGCCTTGTGGGCATCCCACTCTATAGCGCGAGATATGGTTGTATTTTTATTCAGTGAAAAGTAATCAGCCAGTTGTTTGGACATTTCTGCGTGGAAGGGGGGGTCTAAGAGAGCTTCTGTCTGCAATCGCCATGTTGGTATGGGAGTATGCATGTGGCCCCAGGCCATTATTGCGCAAAGCGGGTTATGATCTGATATGGTGCGTGTCAGATATTCGGTCCTGCAGACTTTCTGGATTACGGTTACAGGTTCCAATACCCACCCCTTCTGTCCTGGTTGGTACTGGATCAGGACAGCCTTCCGGTCATGCCATTGCTTTTGTAGCTCTTGGCTGGCCTGAAGGTTTTTACTGGCCATTTTCATATACTCAGCCATTCTGGATCTTAGGCCAAGTACATAGTCTACTATGTCCTGTTTAGGAGGTTTTAAAGGTTGTTCCCAACCCTCCTTCACAAGAGAAAATGGACCTCTTACAGGGTGCCCAAAGAGGAGTTCAAATGGGCTGAAGCCCACTCTTTGCTGGGGAACCTCCCTGTAAGCAAAACGGAGGCAAGGTAACAGGACATCCCATCTCCTCCTGAGTTTTTCAGGGAGTCCCATTATCATACCTTTGATAGTTTTATTAAACTTCTCAACCAGACCATTTGTTTGTGGATGGTAAGGGGTGGTGAACTTGGAGGTAACACCACACTCCTTCCACATTGCTTTTAGGTATGTAGACATGAAGTTGCTACCTCTGTCTGACACCACCTCTTTAGGAAAACCCACTCTGGAAAAGATTCCCAGGAGGGCCTTTGCCACTGCAGGAGATGTAGTGGTCCTTAAAGGTATGGCTTCAGGATATCTTGTGGCATGGTCCACTACCACCAAGATAAATCTATTGCCTGAAGCAGAAGGAGGGTCAAGGGGGGCAACTATGTCAACCCCTACCCTTTCAAAGGGCACCCCAACTACTGGAAGTGGAATTAGAGGAGCCTTTGGATTTCCACCAGTCTTGCCAGTGGCTTGGCAGATCACACAGAACTTACAAAAGTATTTTGTGTCCTCTGACATATGAGGCCAGTGAAACAAGGGGACAAGTCTTTCCCAAGTTTTCATCTGGCCCAAATGCCCAGCCAAAGGAATGTCATGTGCTAGGGTGAGAAGAAACTCTCTGTACTGCAGGGGAATTACCAATCTCCTGGTGTAGGAAAGTACCATTTTGCCTGGCATGTTACCCCCATTTTTCACTGTATATATGTTGTTTTAGTTGTATGTGTCACTGGGACCCTGGTAACCTAGGGCCCCAGTGCTCATAAGTGTGCCTGAATGTGTTACCTGTGTAGTGACTAACTGTCTCACTGAGGCTCTGCTAATCAGAACCTCAGTGGTTATGCTCTCTCATTTCTTTCCAAATTGTCACTAACAGGCTAGTGACCATTTTTACCAATTTACATTGGCTTACTGGAACACCCTTATAATTCCCTAGTATATGGTACTGAGGTACCCAGGGTATTGGGGTTCCAGGAGATCCCTATGGGCTGCAGCATTTCTTTTGCCACCCATAGGGAGCTCTGACAATTCTTACACAGGCCTGCCACTGCAGCCTGAGTGAAATAACATCCACGTTATTTCACAGCCATTTTACACTGCACTTAAGTAACTTATAAGTCACCTATATGTCTAACCTTTACCTGGTAAAGGTTAGGTGCAAAGTTACTTAGTGTGTGGGCACCCTGGCACTAGCCAAGGTGCCCCCACATTGTTCAGAGCCAATTCCCTGAACTTTGTGAGTGCGGGGACACCATTACACGCGTGCACTACATATAGGTCACTACCTATATGTAGCTTCACAATGGTAACTCCGAATATGGCCATGTAACATGTCTAAGATCATGGAATTGCCCCCTCTATGCCATCCTGGCATTGTTGGTACAATTCCATGATCCCAGTGGTCTGTAGCACAGACCCTGGTACTGCCAAACTGCCCTTCCTGGGGTTTCACTGCAGCTGCTGCTGCTGCCAACCCCTCAGACAGGCATCTGCCCTCCTGGGGTCCAGCCAGGCCTGGCCCAGGATGGCAGAACAAAGAACTTCCTCTGAGAGAGGGTGTGACACCCTCTCCCTTTGGAAAATGGTGTGAAGGCAGGGGAGGAGTAGCCTCCCCCAGCCTCTGGAAATGCTTTGTTGGGCACAGAGATGCCCAATTCTGCATAAGCCAGTCTACACCGGTTCAGGGACCCCTTAGCCCCTGCTCTGGCGCGAAACTGGACAAAGGAAAGGGGAGTGACCACTCCCCTGACCTGCACCTCCCCTGGGAGGTGTCCAGAGCTCCTCCAGTGTGCTCCAGACCTCTGCCATCTTGGAAACAGAGGTGCTGCTGGCACACTGGACTGCTCTGAGTGGCCAGTGCCACCAGGTGACGTCAGAGACTCCTGCTGATAGGCTCCTTCAGGTGTTAGTAGCCTATCCTCTCTCCTAGGTAGCCAAACCCTCTTTTCTGGCTATTTAGGGTCTCTGTCTCTGGGGAAACTTCAGATAACGAATGCAAGAGCTCATCCGAGTTCCTCTGCATCTCTCTCTTCACCTTCTGATAAGGAATCGACTGCTGACCGCGCTGGAAGCCTGCAAACCTGCAACATAGTAGCAAAGACGACTACTGCAACTCTGTAACGCTGATCCTGCCGCCTTCTCGACTGTTTTCCTGCTTGTGCATGCTGTGGGGGTAGCCTGCCTCCTCTCTGCACCAGAAGCTCCGAAGAAATCTCCCGTGGGTCGACGGAATCTTCCCCCTGCAACCGCAGGCACCAAAAAGCTGCATTACCGGTCCCTTGGGTCTCCTCTCAGCACGACGAGCGAGGTCCCTCGAATCCAGCGACTCTGTCCAAGTGACCCCCACAGTCCAGTGACTCTTCAGTCCAAGTTTGGTGTAGGTAAGTCCTTGCCTCACCTCGCTGGGCTGCATTGCTGGGAACCGCGACTTTGCAGCTACTCCGGCCCCTGTGCACTTCCGGCGGAAATCCTTTGTGCACAGCCAAGCCTGGGTCCACGGCACTCTAACCTGCATTGCACGACTTTCTAAGTTGGTCTCCAGCAACGTGCGACTCCTTTGTGCAACTTCGGCGAGCACCGTTAAACGCATCCTCGTAGTGCCTGTTTCTGGCACTTCTCTGGGTGCTACCTGCTTCAGTGAGGGCTCTTTGTCTTGCTCGACGTCCCCTCTCTCTTCAGGTCCAATTTGCGACCTTCTGGTCCCTCCTGGGCCCCAGCAGCGTCCAAAAACGCCAAACGCACGATTTGCGCCTAGCAAGGCTTGTTGGCGTCCTTTCAGCGGGAAAACACTTCTGCACGACTCTCTAAGGCGAGAGGGATCCGTCCACCAAAGGGAAAGTCTCTAACCCTTTTCGTTCCTGCAGAAACCTCTGCTTCTTCTGTCCAGTAGAAGCTTCTTTGCACCCGCAGCTGGCATTTCCTGGGCATTTGCCCATCTCCGACTTGCTTGTGACTTTTGGACTTGGTCCCCTTGTTCCACAGGTACCCTAGATTGGAAATCCACAGTTGTTGCATTGCTGGTTTGTGTCTTTCCTGCATTATTCCTCTAACACGACTTCTTTGTCCTTAGGGGAACTTTAGTGCACTTTGCACTCACTTTTCAGGGTCTTGGGGAGGGTTATTTTTCTAACTCTCACTGTTTTCTAATAGTCCCAGCGACCCTCTACAAGGTCACATAGGTTTGGGGTCCATTCGTGGTTCGCATTCCACTTTTGGAGTATATGGTTTGTGTTGCCCCTATCCCTATGTTTCCAGATTGCATCCTATTGTAACTATACATTGTTTGCACTGTTTTCTAAGACTATACTCCATATTTTTGCTATTGTGTATATATATCTTGTGTATATTTCCTATCCTCTCACTGAGGGTACACTCTAAGATACTTTGGCATATTGTCATAAAAATAAAGTACCTTTATTTTTAGTATAACTGTGTATTGTGTTTTCTTATGATATTGTGCATATGACACTAAGTGGTACTGTGGTAGCTTCACACGTCTCCTAGTTCAGCCTAAGCTGCTCTGCTAAGCTACCATTATCTATCAGCCTAAGCTGCTAGACACCCTGTACACTAATAAGGGATAACTGGGCCTGGTGCAAGGTGCAAGTACCCCTTGGTACTCACTACAAGCCAGTCCAGCCTCCTACATTGGTTGTGCAGTGGTGGGATAAGTGCTTGAGACTACTTACCACTCTTGTCATTGTACTTTTCATAAGAGAAAAATATACAAAACAAGGTCAGTGTATATACACATAGCCAAAAAGTTTTGCATTTCCTCTTTTCACTCTTTTCTAAGTTCTGAAAAGTACCTCTAAACTTTCAAAAAGTTCTTAAAAGTTTAAAAAGTTTTTTTTCTGTCTTTCCAAAAAGTTCTGAAAACTTTTTTCTCTTTTTCTATCACTTTAACTCTCTCTAAAAATGTCTGGCACAGGCCAAAATGTTGATCTGTCCAAACTTGCATATGACAACCTTAGCTGGAAAAGAGCAAGGAGTCTCTGTATAGAGAGAGGTTTGAGTGTAGGGAAGAATCCTTCCATGGAACTGTTACTTAACATGCTTAGAGAACAGGATAAGGCCATAGGTGCCTCATCTGTTGAAAAAGTACCTAATAGTTCTCAATCTGATTCAGGGACTCCCCCAGGAAAAGATTCAGGAAAGAAACTTCCTAGCCTGCCCATTACTAGACAATCTAGCATAGATGGTAATGATGATGAGCCACACCATATAAATAGTGTTGTCTCACATCATAGCAAAAGCATTTATTCTCACCATACTGGTAGTAATGTTTCTGTTAACCAAGCTGTTACGGTGGCTTCTGTAAGGGACAGGTCTCCTTCTGTTCATTCCCATCATAGCTCTGTTTCTAGGAATGTCCCTCCCACCAACCCTGATGACAGAATGTTAGAGAGGGAACTCAATAAGTTGAGGGTGGAACAAACCAGACTGAAGCTTAAAAAGCAACAGCTGGATTTGGATAGACAGTCTTTTGAATTAGAGAAGGAAAGACAGAAGTTGGGTTTAGATACCCATGGTGGCAGCAGCAGTATTCCCCATAGTCATCCTGCAAAAGAGCATGATTCCAGGAATCTGCACAAGATAGTTCCCCCTTATAAGGAGGGGGATGACATTAACAAGTGGTTTGCTGCACTTGAGAGGGCCTGTGTTGTACAGGATGTCCCTCAAAGGCAGTGGGCTGCTATCCTATGGCTATCATTTAGTGGAAAAGGTAGGGATAGGCTCCTTACTGTGAAAGAAAATGATGCTAATAATTTCCAAGTTCTTAAGAATGCACTCCTGGATGGTTATGGCTTAACCACTGAACAGTACAGGATAAAGTTCAGAGAGACCAAAAAGGAGTCTTCACAAGACTGGGTTGATTTCATTGACCATTCAGTGAAGGCCTTGGAGGGGTGGTTACATGGCAGTAAAGTTACTGATTATGACAGCCTGTATAACTTAATCCTGAGAGAGCAAATTCTTAATAATTGTGTGTCTGATTTGTTGCACCAGTACTTGGTGGACTCTGATCTGACCTCTCCCCAAGAATTGGGAAAGAAGGCAGACAAATGGGTCAGAACAAGAGTGAACAGAAAAGTTCATACAGGGGGTGACAAAGATGGCAACAAAAAGAAGGATGGTAAGTCTTCTGACAAGGGTGGGGACAAGTCTAAAAATGAGTCTTCATCAGGCCCACAAAAACACTCTGATGGGGGTGGTGGGCCCAAATCCTCTTTTAATCAGAACAAGGAAAAGAAACCATGGTGCTATTTATGTAAAATAAAAGGCCATTGGACAACAGATCCCAGTTGTCCAAAGAAAGGCACCACTGCTCCTACCACTACAACCCCTACTGCTACACCTAGTGTCCCTACTAATAGCAGTGGTGGTGGGAGCAAACCTACTAATAGCCAATCCAAGGGAGTAGCTGGGCTCACTATTGGTAACTTAGTTGGGGTTGGTCTGATTAGGGAGACCACAGAGGCTACTTTAGTCTCTGAAGGGGCTATTGATTTAGCCACTTTGGTTGCTTGCCCCCATAACTTGGAGAAGTACAAGCAACTAACCCTAATAAATGGTGTTGAGGTCCAGGCCTACAGGGACACAGGTGCCAGTGTCACAATGGTGATTGAGAAACTGGTACACCCTGAACAACACATACTTGGACACCAGTACCAAGTAACCGATGCTCACAACATAACACAAAGCCACCCCATGGCTGTTGTAAATCTCAACTGGGGGGGGGGTAACTGGTCCAAAGAAAGTTGTGGTAGCTTCAGAATTACCTGTAGACTGTCTATTAGGGAATGATTTGGAGACATCAGCTTGGTCAGATGTGGAGTTGGAGGCCCATGCAGCAATGCTGGGCATTCCAGGGCATATTTTTGCTTTGACAAGGGCTCAGGCCAAAAAGCAAAAAGGACAGGGAAGCTTGGATCCTGGAACAATGGACCAAGTGCTCCCTAAAGCTAGGGCTAGTAGAAGCAAACCACTTCCTACTATCCCTCCCTCTACAGTGGATTCTACTTCTGAGGAAGAAGAATTCCCTCCCTGTGCAGAACCTACACCAGAGGAGCTGGAAGCAGACACTGCTGAGCTTTTGGGTGAAGGGGGGCCTGCCAGAGAGGAGCTGAGTGTGGCACAGCAAACCTGTCCCACATTAGAGGGTCTCAGACAGCAAGCTGTCAAACAGGCTAATGGGGATGTCAGTGACTCTCACAGAGTTTACTGGGAGGACAACCTCTTGTACACTGAGCATAGGGATCCTAAACCTGGAGCTGCCAGGAGATTAGTGATTCCTCAGGAGTACAGAAAGTTCCTCCTAACACTGGCACATGACATTCCCCTAGCTGGACACCTGGGTCAAATGAAAACTTGGGACAGATTGGTTCCATTGTTTCATTGGCCTAGGATGTCTGAGGACACAAAGGAATTTTGTAAGTCCTGTGAAACCTGTCAAGCCAGTGGCAAGACAGGTGGCACCCCAAAGGCACCCCTTATTCCACTGCCTGTGGTTGGGGTTCCCTTTGAAAGGGTAGGGGTTGACATAGTTGGCCCCCTTGACCCTCCTACTGCTTCAGGCAATAGGTTTATCTTGGTGGTAGTGGACCATGCCACAAGATATCCTGAAGCTATTCCTTTAAGGACCACTACAGCACCTGCAGTGGCAAAGGCCCTCCTGGGAATTTTTTCCAGGGTGGGCTTCCCAAAGGAAGTGGTATCAGACAGGGGAAGCAATTTCATGTCTGCATACTTAAAGGCCATGTGGAAGGAGTGTGGTGTAACGTACAAGTTCACAACACCCTATCATCCACAAACAAATGGACTGGTGGAGAGATTCAATAAAACTCTCAAAGGCATGATTATGGGTCTCCCTGAAAAACTCCGCAGGAGATGGGATATCCTTCTACCATGCCTCCTTTTTGCCTACAGGGAGGTACCACAGAAAGGAGTGGGCTTCAGCCCCTTTGAACTTCTTTTTGGACACCCTGTTAGGGGTCCACTCACACTTGTAAAGGAGGGTTGGGAACAACCTTTAAAAGCTCCTAAGCAGGATATTGTGGATTATGTACTTGGCCTCAGATCAAGGATGGCTGAGTACATGAAAAAGGCCAGTAAAAACCTTCAGGCCAGCCAAGAGCTCCAGAAGCAATGGCATGATCAGAAGGCTGTTTTGGTTCAGTACCAACCAGGGCAGAAAGTGTGGGTCTTGGAGCCTGTGGCCCCAAGAGCACTCCAAGATAAATGGAGTGGTCCCCACACAATTGTTGAAAAGAAGGGAGAAGTCACCTATTTAGTTGACTTAGGCACTGCCAGGAGTCCCCTTAGGGTGCTCCATGTCAACCGCCTGAAACCCTACTATGACAGGGCTGATCTCACCCTGCTCATGGCAACTGATGAGGGACAGGAAGAAGACAGTGATCCTCTACCTGATCTCTTCTCTTCCACAGAACAAGATGCTCTGGTGGAAGGTGTAGTTTTGGCTGATTGTCTTACTGCTGAGCAGAAAGACAATTGCATAAATCTCCTAGATCAATTCTCTGAACTCTTCTCTACTGTGCCAGGTACCACTTCTTGGTGTGAGCACACTATAGATACTGGAGACAGTTTACCTGTCAAAAGTAAGATCTATAGGCAGCCTGACCATGTCAGGGACTGCATAAAGCAAGAGGTCCAGAAAATGTTAGAACTAGGAGTGGTTGAGCACTCTGACAGTCCATGGGCTTCTCCTGTGGTACTGGTACCAAAACCCCATTCCAAAGATGGAAAGAAGGAAATGCGGTTTTGTGTAGACTATAGAGGTCTCAACTTGGTAACCAAAACTGATGCTCACCCTATACCCAGGGCAGATGAGCTCATAGATACACTGGCATCTGCCAAGTATCTAAGCACTTTTGATTTGACTGCAGGGTATTGGCAGATCAAATTGTCAGAAGATGCTAAACCTAAGACTGCATTTTCAACCATTGGAGGACATTACCAGTTTACTGTAATGCCTTTTGGTTTGAAAAATGCACCTGCCACTTTTCAGAGGTTGGTGAACACAGTCCTGCAAGGGCTGGAAGCTTTCAGTGCAGCATATTTGGACGATATAGCTGTCTTTAGCTCCAGCTGGGATGATCACCTGGTCCACCTATGGAAAGTTTTGGAGGCTCTGCAAAAGGCAGGCCTCACTATCAAGGCTTCAAAGTGCCAGATAGGGCAGGGTAAGGTGGTTTATCTGGGACACCTTGTTGGTGGGGAACAGATTGCACCACTTCAGGGGAAAATCCACACTATTATTTATTGGGTTCCCCCTACCACTCAGACTCAGGTGAGAGCCTTCCTAGGCCTCACTGGGTATTACAGGAGGTTCATTAAGAACTATGGCTCCATTGCAGCCCCTCTTAATGACCTCACATCCAAGAAAATGCCTAAAAAGGTATTATGGACAGCAAACTGTCAGAAAGCTTTTGAGGAGCTGAAGCAGGCCATGTGCTCTGCACCTGTCCTGAAAAGCCCTTGTTACTCTAAAAAATTCTATGTCCAAACTGATGCATCTGAATTAGGAGTAGGGGCAGTCCTATCACAACTTAATTCTGAGGGCCAGGATCAACCTGTTGCTTTTATTAGTAGGAGGTTGACCCCTAGAGAAAAGCGTTGGTCTGCCATTGAGAGGGAGGCCTTTGCTGTGGTCTGGGCTCTGAAAAAGTTGAGGCCATACCTGTTTGGCACTCACTTCATTGTTCAGACAGACAACAAACCTCTACTTTGGCTAAAACAAATGAAAGGTGAAAATCCTAAATTGTTGAGGTGGTCCATATCCCTACAGGGAATGGACTATACAGTGGAACATAGACCTGGGAGTAGCCACTCCAATGCAGATGGACTCTCCAGATATTTCCACTTAGACAATGAAGACTCATCAGGTCATTGCTAGTCTTATTGTCCTTCGTTTGGGGGGGGGGTTGTGTAGGAAAGTACCATCTTGCCTGGCATGTTACCCCCATTTTTCACTGTATATATGTTGTTTTAGTTGTATGTGTCACTGGGACCCTGGTAACCCAGGGCCCCAGTGCTCATAAGTGTGCCTGAATGTGTTACCTGTGTAGTGCTAACTGTCTCACTGAGGCTCTGCTAATCAGAACCTCAGTGGTTATGCTCTCTCATTTCTTTCCAAATTGTCACTAACAGGCTAGTGACCATTTTTACCAATTTACATTGGCTTACTGGAACACCCTTAGTATATGGTACTGAGGTACCCAGGGTATTGGGGTTCCAGGAGATCCCTATGGGCTGCAGCATTTCTTTTGCCACCCATAGGGAGCTCTGACAATTCTTACACAGGCCTGCCACTGCAGCCTGAGTGAAATAACGTCCACGTTATTTCACAGCCATTTTACACTGCACTTAAGTAACTTATAAGTCACCTATATGTCTAACCTTTACCTGGTAAAGGTTAGGTGCAAAGTTACTTAGTGTGTGGGCACCCTGGCACTAGCCAAGGTGCCCCCACATTGTTCAGAGCCAATTCCCTGAACTTTGTGAGTGCGGGGACACCATTACACGCGTGCACTACATATAGGTCACTACCTATATGTAGCTTCACAATGGTAACTCCGAATATGGCCATGTAACATGTCTAAGATCATGGAATTGTCCCCTCTATGCCATCCTGGCATTGTTGGTACAATTCCATGATCCCAGTGGTCTGTAGCACAGACCCTGGTACTGCCAAACTGCCCTTCCTGGGGTTTCACTGCAGCTGCTGCTGCTGCCAACCCCTCAGACAGGCATCTGCCCTCCTGGGGTCCAGCCAGGCCTGGCCCAGGATGGCAGAACAAAGAACTTCCTCTGAGAGAGGGTGTGACACCCTCTCCCTTTGGAAAATGGTGTGAAGGCAGGGGAGGAGTAGCCTCCCCCAGCCTCTGGAAATGCTTTGTTGGGCACAGAGATGCCCAATTCTGCATAAGCCAGTCTACACCGGTTCAGGGACCCCTTAGCCCCTGCTCTGGCGCGAAACTGGACAAAGGAAAGGGGAGTGACCACTCCCCTGACCTGCACCTCCCCTGGGAGGTGTCCAGAGCTCCTCCAGTGTGCTCCAGACCTCTGCCATCTTGGAAACAGAGGTGCTGCTGGCACACTGGACTGCTCTGAGTGGCCAGCGCCACCAGGTGACGTCAGAGACTCCTGCTGATAGGCTCCTTCAGGTGTTAGTAGCCTATCCTCTCTCCTAGGTAGCCAAACCCTCTTTTCTGGCTATTTAGGGTCTCTGTCTCTGGGGAAACTTCAGATAACGAATGCAAGAGCTCATCCGAGTTCCTCTGCATCTCTCTCTTCACCTTCTGATAAGGAATCGACTGCTGACCGCGCTGGAAGCCTGCAAACCTGCAACATAGTAGCAAAGACGACTACTGCAACTCTGTAACGCTCATCCTGCCGCCTTCTCGACTGTTTTCCTGCTTGTGCATGCTGTGGGGGTAGCCTGCCTCCTCTCTGCACCAGAAGCTCCGAAGAAATCTCCCGTGGGTCGACGGAATCTTCCCCCTGCAACCGCAGGCACCAAAAAGCTGCATTACCGGTCCCTTGGGTCTCCTCTCAGCACGACGAGCGAGGTCCCTCAAATCCAGCGTCTCTGTCCAAGTGACCCCCACAGTCCAGTGACTCTTCAGCCCAAGTTTGGTGTAGGTAAGTCCTTGCCTCAACTCGCTGGGCTGCATTGCTGGGAACCGCGACTTTGCAGCTACTCCGGCCCCTGTGCACTTCCGGCGGAAATCCTTTGTGCACAGTCAAGCCTGGGTCCACGGCACTCTAACCTGCATTGCACGACTTTCTAAGTTGGTCTCCGGCGACGTGGGACTCCTTTGTGCAACTTCGGCGAGCACCATTTAACGCATCCTTGTAGTGCCTGTTTCTGGCACTTGTCCAGGTGCTACTTGCTTTAGTGAGGGCTCTTTGTCTTGCTCGACGTCCCCTCTCTCTTCAGGTCCAATTTGCGACCTTCTGGTCCCTCCTGGGCCCCAGCAGCGTCCAAAAACGCCAAACGCATGATTTGCGCCTAGCAAGGCTTGTTGGCGTTCATTCGGCGGGAAAACACTTCTGCACGACTTTCCACGGCGAGAGGGATCCGTCCACCAAAGGGGAAGTCTCTAACCCTTTTCGTTCCTGCAGAAACCTCCGCTTCTTCTGTCCAGTAGAAGCTTCTTTGCAACCGCAGCTGGCATTTCCTGGGCATTTGCCCATCTCCGACTTGCTTGTGACTTTTGGACTTGGTCCCCTTGTTCCACAGGTACCCTAGATTGGAAATCCACAGTTGTTGCATTGCTGGTTTGTGTCTTTCCTGCATTATTCCTCTAACACGACTTCTTTGTCCTTAGGGGAACTTTAGTGCACTTTGCACTCACTTTTCAGGGTCTTGGGGAGGGTTATTTTTCTAACTCTCACTATTTTCTAATAGTCCCAGCGACCCTCTACAAGGTCACATAGGTTTGGGGTCCATTCGTGGTTCGCATTCCACTTTTGGAGTATATGGTTTGTGTTGCCCCTATCCCTATGTTTCCCCATTGCATCCTATTGTAACTATACATTGTTTGCACTGTTTTCTAAGACTATACTGCATATTTTTGCTATTGTGTATATATATCTTGTGTATATTTCCTATCCTCTCACTGAGGGTACACTCTAAGATACTTTGGCATATTTTCATAAAAATAAAGTACCTTTATTTTTAGTATAACTGTGTATTGTGTTTTCTTATGATATTGTGCATATGACACTAAGTGGTACTGTGGTAGCTTCACACGTCTCCTAGTTCAGCCTAAGCTGCTCTGCTAAGCTACCATTATCTATCAGCCTAAGCTGCTAGACACCCTATACACTAATAAGGGATAACTGGGCCTGGTGCAAGGTGCAAGTACCCCTTGGTACTCACTACAAGCCAGTCCAGCCTCCTACACCTGGCAGCTCCAGGTTTTGGGTCCCTTGACTCTGTGTACAAGAGGATGTCTTTCCAGTACACCCTATGACTGTAACTGACATCTCCATTCTGCTGCTTGACACCTTGCTGTCTGAGACCCTCTAATGTGGGACAGGTTTGCTGTGCCACACTCAGCTCTTCCCTGGCAGGCCCCCTTCCACCCAAAAGCTCAGCAGTGTCTGCTGCCAGCTCCTCTGGTGTAGGTTCTGCACAGGGAGGACATTCCTTTTCCTCAGAAGGGGAATCATCTGTAGAGGGAGGTGTAGTTGGTAGGGATTTACCCTTCTTACCCCTAGCTTTAGGGAGCACTTGGTCCATAGTTCCAGTATCCAAGTCACCCTGTCCTTTTTGCTTCTTGGCCTGAGCCCTAGTTAAAGAAAAAATATGCCCAGGAATGCCCAGCATTGCTGCATGGGCTTCCAACTCCACTTCTGCCCAAGCTGATGTCTCCAAATCATTTCCTAGTATACAGGCTACAGGTAAATCGATGGCTTCCACAACTTTCTTTGGACCAGTTACCACCCCCTCCCAGTTGAGATTCACAATAGCCATGGGGTGGCTAAGAGTGTTGTTATGAGCGTCTGTCACTTGGTACTGCTGACCAAGTAGGTGTTGATCAGGGTGGACCAGTTTTTCTATCACCATAGTTACACTGGCACCTGTGTCCCTGTAGGCCTGAACCTCAACACCATTGATTAGGGGAAGTTGCTTGTACTTATCCATATTAAGGGGACAAGCAACCAAGGTGGCAAAATCAATGCCACCCTCAGAGACCAAAACAGCCTCTGTGGTCTCCCTAACAAGACCAACCCCAACTACATTGCCAATAGTGAGCCCAGCTACACCCTTGGATTGGCTATTAGTAGTAGATTTCCCACCACCACTGCTATTACTAGGGGCACTATAATTTGCAGCAGGGGTTGTGGTGGTGGGAGGTTTGGTGTTTTTCTTTGGACAAGTAGAACCACCTGCCCAATGGCCTTTGACTTTACACAAATAGCACCAAGGATTTTTAGGTTGGTTATTAGAAGAGGATTTGGACCCACCTCCACCAGAGGATTTTTGTGGGACTGATGAACACTCAGAATGTTCACTTTTGTCCCCACCCTTCTCAGAAGACTTACCATCCTTCTTCTTGACATTCTTGTCACCCCCTGTATGAACTTTTCAGTTCACCCTTGTTCTGACCCATTTGTCTGCCTTCTTTCCCATTTCTTGGGGAGAGGTCAGATCAGATTCCTCTAGGTATTGGTGCAACAAGTCAGACACACAGTTGTTCAGAATATGCTCTCTCAGAAAAAGATTGTACAGGCTTTCATAGTCAGATACCTAACTGCCATGTAACCACCCTTCCAAGGCCTTCACTGAACAGTCCACAAAATCTGTCCAGTCTTGAGAAGACTCTTTTCTGGTGTCTCTGAAAGTAATCCTGTATTGTTCAGAGGTTAAGCCAAATCCATCCAAGAGTGCATTTTTCAACACTTTGTAGCTGTTGGCTTCACTTTCTCTAACAGTAAGGAGCCTATCCCAACCCTTTCCAGTGAAAGATAGCCACAAAATAAACAGCCACTGTCTTTGGGGGACCAACTGTACCATACAGGCCCTCTCAAGTGCAGCAAACCACTTATTAATGTCATCCCCCTCCTTGTAAGGGGGCACTATCTTGTGCAGATTCCCGGAATCTTGCTCTTTAACAGGATTGCTATCAGAAATACTGCTGCTGCCACCATGGGGAACTAACCCCAACCTCTGTCTTTCCCTCTCTATGTCTAGGGATTCCCTATCTAAGGCCAGCTGCTGCTGTTTAAGCTTCAGTCTGGTCTCTTCAACCCTCAACTTTTTGAGCTCTCTTTCTAACAAATTATCCTCAGCGTGGGTGGGTTGGGAATGTTTGGACACAGAGGAAATGTGGGACGTTTCAGAGGGAGACCTCTCCCTAACTGTATGGACCCTAGTAACCTGGCCTCTAGGGGTGAAAGATGCCCTACTGTTGTGGAAGCCTCTATCACTACCAGTATCACTAGGTGCCCTGCTAGGGGGCAGGACCTGGTAAGAACCCTCCCCAGTTTTCTCATGGAACTCCCCTGAGTCAGACTGGGAAGCTTCCCATTTTCTAACCTCTCCTGAGATGGGACAGACTGGATTTGGTCATCTACAATGAGCATGTGAAAGAGAAACTCTTTTGTAGGATTATTTCCTATACTCAAACCTCTATCCAGACAGAGACCCCTCAAACTTTTATAGTTTAAACTCTCATATGTTGAATTAACAGTTTTGGGAGTGGGCTCTACAACAGACATGATAGTATAGGTTTAAGGATAGTGAGAAAGAAAAAAGTTTTAGAACTTCAGAAAGCACGGAAAAACTTTAGGAGGTTTTCAAAAAAATTTCAGAACTTTGTTAAAAGTTTTAGAATAGAAAAGTAAACTTTTTTGGTTAAGTGTACATGCACTGAACTATTTGGTATATGATTCTCTTATGAAAAGTGCCAAATGACAAAGTTGCAAGTACACACCGCTGCACCACCAATGTAGGAGGCTGGCCTGGCTTATAGTGGGTACCTTGTGGTACTTACATCCTGTGCCAGGTCCAGTTATCCCTTATTAGTAGAATAGAAGTGTTTCTAGCAGCTTAGGCTGATACAAGGTAGCTATGGCAAAGCAGCTAAGGCTGAACTAGGAGACATGTAAAGCTCCTACTATACCACTGGTGTCATGTGCACAATATCATAAGAAAACACAATACACAGAAGTACTAAAAATAAAGGTACTTTATTTTTATGACAATATGCC
Organism: Pleurodeles waltl; assembly: GCF_031143425.1. Classification (NCBI taxonomy): domain Eukaryota; kingdom Metazoa; phylum Chordata; class Amphibia; order Caudata; family Salamandridae; genus Pleurodeles; species Pleurodeles waltl. Next base: position 1,175,758,338 of record NC_090439.1, read on the forward strand.
AAAAGTATCTCAGTGAGTACCCTCAGTATGAGGATAAGATATATACACAAGATATATGTACACAAACCAAAATTATGCAAGTAATAGCAGCAGTGTAAAGTTACAATAGATTGCAGTAGGAGCACATAGGTATAGGGGCAACACAAACCATATAGTCCAAAAGTGGAATGCTGTAGGAGGCTGGACTGGCTTGTAGTGAGTACCAAGGGGTACTTGCACCTTGCACCAGGCCCAGTTATCCCTTATTAGTGTATAGGGTGTCTAGCAGCTTAGGCTGATAGATAATGGTAGCTTAGCAGAGCAGCTTAGGCTGAACTAGGAGACGTGTGAAGCTACTACAGTACCACTTAGTGTCATATGCACAATATCATAAGAAAACACAATACACAGTTATACTAAAAATAAAGGTACTTTATTTTTATGACAATATGCCAAAGTATCTTAGAGTGTACCCTCAGTGAGAGGATAGGAAATATACACAAGATATATATACACAATAGCAAAAATATGCAGTATAGTATTAGAAAACAGTGCAAACAATGTATAGTTACAATAGGATGCAATGGGGAAACATAGGGATAGGGGCAACACAAACCATATACTCCAAAAGTGGAATACGAACCACGAATGGACCCCAAACCTATGTGACCTTGTAGAGGGTCGCTGGGACTATTAGAAAATAGTGAGAGTTAGAAAAATAACCCTCCCCAAGACCCTGAAAAGTGAGTGCAAAGTGCACTAAAGTTCCCCTAAGGACAAAGAAGTCGTGTTAGAGGAATAATGCAGGAAAGACACAAACCAGCAATGCAACAACTGTGTATTTCCAATCTAGGTTACCTGTGGAACAAGGGGACCAAGTCCAAAAGTCACAAGCAAGTCGGAGATGGGCAGATGCCCAGGAAATGCCAGCTGCGGGTGCAAAGAAGCTTCGACTGGACAGAAGAAGCTGAGGTTTCTGCAGGAACGAAAAGGGCTAGAGACTTCCCCTTTGCTAGATGGATTCCTCTTGCCTTGCAGAGTCGTGCAGAAGTATTTTCTCGCCGGAAGGACGCCAACAAGCCTTGCTAGTTGCAAATCGTGCGTTTGGCGTTTTTGGACGCTGCTGGGGCCCAGGAGGGACCAGGAGGTCGCAAATTGGACCTGAAGAGAGAAGGGACGTCGAGCAAGACAAAGAGCCCTCACTGAAGCAGGTAGCACCCGGAGAAGTGCCAGAAACAGGCACTACGAGGATGCGTGAAACGGTGCTCACCGAAGTTGCACAAAGGAGTCCCACGTCGCCGGAGACCAACTTAGAAAGTCGTGCAATGCAGGTTAGAGTGCCGTGGACCCAGGCTTGGCTGTGCACAAAGGATTTCCGCCGGAAGTGCACAGGGGCCGGAGTAGCTGCAAAGTCGCGGTTCCCAGCAATGCAGCCCAACGAGGTGAGGCAAGGACTTACCTCCACCAAACTTGGGCTGAAGAGTCACTGGACTGTGGGGGTCACTTGGACAGAGACGCTGGATTCGAGGGACCTCGCTCGTCGTGCTGAGAGGAGACCCAAGGGACCGGTAATGCAGCTTTTTGGTGCCTGCGGTTGCAGGGGGAAGATTCCGTCGACCCACAGGAGATTTCTTCGGAGCTTCTGGTGCAGAGAGGAGGCAGGCTACCCCCACAGCATGCACAAGCAGGAAAACAGTCGAGAAGGCGGCAGGATCAGCGTTACAGAGTTGCAGTAGTCATCTTTGCTACTATGTTGCAGGTTTGCAGGCTTCCAGCGCGGTCAGCAGTCGTTTCCTTATCAGAAGGTGAAGAGAGAGATGCAGAGGAACTCGGATGAGCTCTTGCATTCGTTATCTAAAGTTTCCCCAGAGACAGAGACCCTAAATAGCCAGAAAAGAGGGTTTGGCTACCTAGGAGAGAGGATAGGCTACTAACACCTGAAGGAGCCTATCAGCAGGAGTCTCTGACGTCACCTGGTGGCACTGGCCACTCAGAGCAGTCCAGTGTGCCAGCAGCACCTCTGTTTCCAAGATGGCAGAGGTCTGGAGCACACTGGAGGAGCTCTGGACACCTCCCAGGGGAGGTGCAGGTCAGGGGAGTGGTCACTCCCCTTTCCTTTGTCCAGTTTCGCGCCAGAGCAGGGGCTAAGGGGTCCCTGAACCGGTGTAGACTGGCTTATGCAGAATTGGGCACCTCTGTGCCCAACAAAGCATTTCCAGAGGCTGGGGGAGGCTACTCCTCCCCTGCCTTCACACCATTTTCCAAAGGGAGAGGGTGTCACACCCTCTCTCAGAGGAAGTTCTTTGTTCTGCCATCCTGGGCCAGGCCTGGCTGGACCCCAGGAGGGCAGATGCCTGTCTGAGGGGTTGGCAGCAGCAGCAGCTGCAGTGAAACCCCAGGAAGGGCAGTTTGGCAGTACCAGGGTCTGTGCTACAGACCACTGGGATCATGGGATTGTGCCAACTATGCCAGGATGGTATAGAGGGGGCAATTCCATGATCATAGACATGTTACATGGCCATATTCGGAGTTACCATTGTGAAGCTACATATAGGTAGTGACCTATATGTAGTGCACGCGTGTAATGGTGTCCCGGCACTCACAAAGTTCAGGGAATTGGCTCTGAACAATGTGGGGGCACCTTGGCTAGTGCCAGGGTGCCCTCACACTAAGTAACTTTGCACCTAACCTTTACCAGGTAAAGGTTAGACATATAGGTGACTTATAAGTTACTTAAGTGCAGTGTAAAATGGCTGTGAAATAACGTGGACGTTATTTCACTCAGGCTGCAGTGGCAGGCCTGTGTAAGAATTGTCAGAGCTCCCTATGGGTGGCAAAAGAAATGCTGCAGCCCATAGGGATCTCCTGGAACCCCAATACCCTAGGTACCTCAGTACCATATACTAGGGAATTATAAGGGTTTTCCAGTAAGCCAATGTAAATTGGTAAAATTGGTCACTAGCCTGTTAGTGACAATTTGAAAGTAATGAGAGAGCATAACCACTGAGGTTCTGGTTAGCAGAGCCTCAGTGAGACAGTTAGGCACCACACAGGGAACATATACATGCACACCTATGAGCACTGGGGCCCTGTGTGACAGGGTCCCAGTGACACATACATATAGGCCACAAACCTATGAGCACTGGGGTCCTGACCAGCAGGATCCCAGTGACACATAACAACCATACTGAAAACATAGTGTTTTCACTATGAGCACTGAGGCCTGGCTATCAGGATCCCAGTGAGACAGTGAAAACAGTGACAAACACCCTGACATACACTCACAAACAGGCCAAAAGTGGGGGTAACAAGGCTAGAAAGAGGCTACCTTCTCACAAATGCGAACCACGAATGGGCCCCAAACCTATGTTAGCTTGTAGAGGGTCGCTGGGACTGTAAGAAAACAGTGAGGGTTAGAAAAATAGCCCACCCCAAGACCCTGTAAGGTAGGAGTAAAGTGCACCTATTACCCCCAGAGAGCACAGAAGTCGTGATAGGGGGATTCTGCAGGAAGAACAAACACCAGCAATGCAACAACAGTGGATTTCCGGACCTGAGTACCTGTAAGACAAGGGGACCAAGTTCAATAGTCGCGACAGTCTCAAGAGTGGGCAGGAGCCCAGGAAATGCCAGCTGACGGTGTAAGGAAGCTGCCACCTGTTGGAAGAAGCTTGGAGTTCTGCAAAGAAAGAAAAGGACTAGGAACTTCCCCTTTGGAGGATGGATGTCCCACATCGCAATGAAGCTTGCAGAGGTATTCCCACGCAGAAAGACCACAAACAAGCCTTGCTAGCTTCAAGGGTTGTGGTAGAGGTTTTTGGGTCCTGCTGTGGCCCAAGAGGGACCATGATGTTGCCACTTTGTGGAGGAGGAGACAGAGGGGGTGCCCAGAAGGTCAGGGAGCCCTCACAGAAGCAGGCAGCACCCGCAGAAGTACCTGAACAGGCACTTGGAAGAAGAGTGAACCGGAGTCCACGCAAAGTCACAAAAGGCAGTCCCACAAAGCCGGAGGACAACTCAGAAGGTTGTGCACTGCAGGTTAGAGTGTCGGGGACCCAGGCTTGGCTGTGCACAAAGGAAATCCTGGAAGAGTGCACAGGAGCTGGAGCAGCTGCAAATCATGCAGTACCCAGCAATGCAGTCTAGCGTGGGGAGGCAAGGACTTACCTCTACCAAACTTGGACTGAAGAGTCACTGGACTGTGGGAGTCACTTGGACAGAGTTGCTGAGTTCCAGGGACCACCCTCGTTGTGCTGAGAGGGGACCCAGAGGAACAGTGATGCAGTCTTTTGGTGCCTGAGGTTGCAGGGGGAAGATTCCGTCGACCCACGGGAGATTTCTTCAGAGCTCCTGGTGCAGAGAGGAGGCAGGCTACCCCCAGAGCATTCACCACTTGGAAACAGTCGAGAAAGCCGGCAGGATGAAGCGATACAAGGTTGCTAGTAGTCGTCTTGCTACTTTGTTGTGGTTTTGCAGGCTTCCTGAGCAGTCAGAGGTTGATCCTTTAGCAGAAGGTGAAGCGGGAGATGCAGAGGAACTCTGATGAGCTCTTGCATTCGTTAACTGGTGAGATCCCCAAAGCAGAGACCCTAAATAGCCAGAAAAGGAGGTTTGGCTACCTAGGAAGGAGGATTGGCTACCAACAGAGGTAAGAGCCTATCAGAAGGAGCCTCTGACGTCACCTACTGGCACTGGCCACTCAGAGCAGTCCAATGTGCCACAGACACCTCTGTTTCCAAGATGGCAGAGGTCTGGGACACACTGGAGGAGCTCTGGGCACCTCCCCTGGGAGGTGCAGGTCAGGGGAGTGGTCACTCCCCTTTCCTTTGTCCAGTTTCGCGCCAGAGCAGGGCTGGGGGATCCCTGAACCGGTGTAGACTGGCTTATGCAGAGATGGGCACCATCTGTGCCTATCAAAGCATTTCCAGAGGCTGGGGGAGGCTACTCCTCCGCAGCCTTCACACCTATTACCAAAGGGAGCGGGTGTTACACCCTCTCTCAGAGGAAGTCCTTTGTTCTGTCTTCCTGGGCCAGGGCTGCCTGGACCCCAGGAGGGAAAAAAGCTGTCTGAGGGGTTGGCAGCAGCAGCAGCTGCAGTGGAGACCCCGGAAAGGCAGTTTGGCAGTACCCGGGTTCTGTGCTAGAGACCTGGGGGACAATTCCATGATCTTACACATGTTACATGGCCATGTTCGGAGTTACCATTGTGACGCTGTACATAGGTAGTGACCTATGTACAGTGCACGCGTGTTATGGTGTCCCCGCACTCACAAAGTCCGGGGAATTTGCCCTGAACAATGTGGGGGCACCTTGGCTAGTGCCAGGGTGCCCACACACTAAGGGCCTGATTACAACATTGGAGGACGGTGTTAATCCGTCCGAAATGTGACGGATATCCTGCCCACTGTATTACGAGTTCCAAAGGATATAATGGACTCGTAATACGGTAGGTGGTATATCCGTCACATTTGGGACGGATTAACACCGTCCTCCAATGTTGTAATCAGGCCCTAAGTAACTTTGCACCCAACCTTCACTAGGTGAAGGTTAGACATGTAGGTGACTTATAAGTAACTTTTTTTTTTTTAAATATATTTTTATTGTTATTTCAACAGTGATATACAAAGATCAAACGACAGTAGTGATACATATTTGTGCTATTTTTTACTTATTCTAATGCTGACTCTTCCATTGTACATACATACTTGGCAGTATTAATATGATTATGCATTTGGAGAGGATTCTTGGATACATTATGTTCACACTGAGTACAAAGCGAGGTAAAAAAGAATAAGCAAAAAAGCGAGAGAGAGAGGATTGTATAAGAAACAGCAAGAGTGAGGTCGTGTTTGGAGCCAATGCGTGCAGCTAATGGGGGGGGGGAGAAGGGCACCCCTAGGTCCCCCGCACACACAGGGCCCCCTGAGGTAGCTGGAGCTCCGCGGCATGTGTTCTTATTATAATCAAGTTTTGGTGTAGGCCGGAGGGACCCAGTAGTCGCCCACATCCCGAGCCCTAGTTAAAGCAAAAATATGCCCAGGAATGCCCAGCATTGCTGCATGGGCTTCCAACTCCACTTCTGCCCAAGCTGATGTCTCCAAATCATTTCCTAGTATACAGTGTACAGGTAAATCGATGGCTTCCACAACTTTCTTTGGACCAGTAACCCCCCCCTCCCAGTTGAGATTCACAATAGCCATGGGGTGGCTAAGAGTGTTGTTATGAGCGTCTGTCACTTGGTACTGCTGACCAAGTAGGTGTTGATCAGGGTGGACCAGTTTTTCTATCACCATAGTTACACTGGCACCTATGTCCCTGTAGGCCTGAACCTCAACACCATTGATTAGGGGAAGTTGCTTGTACTTATCCATATTAAGGGGACAAGCAACCAAGGTGGCAAAATCAATGCCACCCTCAGAGACCAAAACAGCCTCTGTGGTCTCCCTAACAAGACCAACCCCAACTACATTGCCAATAATGAGCCCAGCTACACCCTTGGATTGGCTATTAGTAGTAGATTTCCCACCACCACTGCTATTACTAGGGGCACTATAATTTGCAGCAGGGGTTGTGGTGGTGGGAGGTTTGGTGTTTTTCTTTGGACAAGTAGAACCACCTGCCCAATGGCCTTTGACTTTACACAAATAGCACCAAGGATTTTTAGGTTGATTATTAGAAGAGGATTTGGACCCACCTCCACCAGAGGATTTTTGTGGGACTGATGAACACTCAGAATGTTCACTTTTGTCCCCACCCTTCTCAGAAGACTTACCATCCTTCTTCTTGACATTCTTGTCACCCCCTGTATGAACATTTCAGTTCACCCTTGTTCTGACCCATTTGTCTGCCTTCTTTCCCATTTCTTGGGGAGAGGTCAGATCAGATTCCACTAGGTATTGGTGCAACAAGTCAGACACACAGTTGTTCAGAATATGCTCTCTCAGAATAAGATTGTACAGGCTTTCATAGTCAGATACCTAACTGCAATGTAACCACCCTTCCAAGGCCTTCACTGAACAGTCAACAAAGTATATCCAGTCTTGAGAGGACTCTTTTCTGGTGTCACTGAACGTAATCCTGTATTGTTCAGTGGTTAAGCCAAATTCATCCAAGAATGCATCCTTTAAAACTGCAAAATGATTAGCATCACTTTCTCTAACAGTAAGGAGCCTATCCCTACCCTTTCCAGTGAAAGATAGCCATAATGTAGCAGCCCACTGACTTTGATGGACCCCCTGTACCAAACAGGCCCTCTCAAGTGCAGCAAACCACTTATTAATGTCATCCCCCTCCTTGTAAGGGGGCACTATCTTGTGCTGATTCCTGGAATCTTGCTCTTTAACAGGATTGCTATCAGGAATACTGCTGTTGCTGCCACCATGGGGTCCAAACCCCAATCTCTGTCTCTCCTTCTCCAGGTCTAAGGATTCCCTATCTAAGGCCAGCTGCTGCTGTTTAAGCTTCAGTCTGGTCTCTTCAACCCTCAACTTTTTGAGTTCCCTTTCTAACATGTTGTCTTCAGGGTGGGTGGGTTGGGAATGCTTGGACACAGAAGATAAATTGGAAACAACAGAGGGGGGTCTGTCCCTAACTGACTGAACCCTAATAACTTGGCCTCCAGGAATACAAACTCCCCTACTATGATGGGAACCTCCATTACTACCAACATTACTAGGTGTCCTGCTAGGGGGCAGATCTGGAACAGAACCCTCCCCACCTCCCTCAAGGAGGCCCCCTGAGTTCGAATGGGAACCTTCTATTAACCTCTCATTTGAAGGGCCTCAAAGGGACTCATGTAGGAGGCTGGCCTGGCTTGTAGTGTGTACCAAGGGGTACTTACACTCTGTACCAGGTCCGGTTATCCCTTATTAGTGTAGAAGAGGTGTTTCTAGCAGCTTAGGCTGATAGAAGGTAGCTATAGCAGAGCAGCTTAGGCTGAACTAGGAGACATGCAAAGCTCCTACTATACCACTGGTGTCATATGCACAATATCATAAGAAAACACAATACACAGATATACTAAAAATAAAGGTACTTTATTTTTATGACAATATGCCAAAAGTATCTCAGTGAGTACCCTCAGTATGAGGATGCCAAACATACACAAGATATATGTACACAATACCAAATATATGCAGTAATAGCTAAAGGAAGTAATGCAAGCAATGTAAAGTTAGAGTAGATTGCAATAGGAGCACATAGGTATAGGGGCAACACAAACCATATACTCCAAAAGTGGAATGCGAATAACGTATGGACCCGAAACCTATGTGAGCTTGTAGAGGGTCGCTGGGACTGTAAGAAAACAGTGAGGGTTAGAAAAATAGCCCACCCCAAGATCCTGAAAAGTAGGTGTAAAGTGCACCTATATTCCCCAGAGAACACAGAAGTCGTGATAGGGGAATTCTGCAAGGAAGACCAACACCAGCAATGCAACCAAAGCGGATTTCCAGATCAGAGTACCTGTGGAACAAGGGGACCAAGTCCAAGAGTCGCAACAAAGTAGAGAGTGGGCAGATGCCCACGAAATGCCAGCTGACGGTGCAAAGAAGCTGCCATCGAATGGTAGAAGCTGTGGATTCTGCAAGAACGAAGAGGACTAGGAACTTCCCCTTTGGAGGATGGATGTCCCACGTCGTGAAGAAGCTTGCAGAGGTGTTCCCACGCAGAAAGACCGCAAACAAGCCTTGCTAGCTGCAAGGTTCGCGGTTAGGGTTTTTGGATGCTGCTGTGGCCCAGGAGGGACCAGGATGTTGCCACTTGGATGAGGAGACAGACGGGGCGCCCAGCAAGTCAGGGAGCCCTCACAGAAGCAGGCAGCACCCGCAGAAGTGCCGGAACAGGCACTACAAAGAGGATTGAACCGGAGCACACCCGAAGACACAAAAGGGAGTCCCACGATCCCGGAGGACAACTCAGGAAGCTGTGCACTGCAGGTTAGAGTGTCGGGGAACCAGGCTTGGCTGTGCATGAAGGAAATCCTGGAAGAGTGCACAGAAGCCGGAGCAGCTGCAAATCACGCGGCACCCAGCAATGCAGTCTAGCGTGGGGAGGCAAGGACTTACCTCCACCAAACTTGGACTGAAGAGTCACTGGACTGTGGGAGTCACTTGGACAGAGTTGCTGAGTTCCAGGGACCACGCTCGTCGTGCTGAGAGGGGACCCAGAGGACCGGTGATGCAGTCTTTTGTTGCCTGCGGTTGCAGGGGGAAGATTCCGTCGTCCCACGGGAGATTTCTTCAGAGCTCCTAATGCAGAGAGGAGGCAGGCTACCCCCAGAGCATCCACCACCAGGAAACAGTCGAGAAGGCGGCAGGATCAGCGATACAAGGTTGCAGTAGTCGTCTTTGCTACTTTGTTGCGGTTTTGCAGTTGTCCTGAGCAGTCAGCAGTCGATCCTTTGGCAGAAGGTGAAGAGAGAGATACAGAGGAACTCTGATGAGCTATTGCATTCGTTATCTAAAGAATTCCCCAAAGCAGAGACCCTAAATAGCCAGAAAAGGAGGTTTGGCTACTTAGGAAGGAGGATAGGCTAGCAACACAGGTAAGAGCCTATCAGGAGGAGTCTCTGACGTCACCTGCTGGCACTGGCCACTCAGAGCAGTCCAGTGTGCCAGGAGCACCTCTGTTTCCAAGATGGCAGAGATCTGGAGCACACTGGAGGAGCTCTGGGCACCTCCCCTGGGAGGTGCAGGTCAGGGGAGTGGTCACTCCCCTTTCCTTTGTCCAGCTTCGCGCTAGAGCAGGGCTGGGGGATCCCTGAACCGGTGTAGACTGGCTTATGCAGAGATGGGCACCATCTGTGCCCATCAAAGCATTTCCAGAGGCTGGGGGAGGCTACTCCTCCCCAGCCCTGACACCTTTTTCCAAAGGGAGAGGGTGTAACACCCTCTCTCTGAGGAAGTCCTTTGTTCTGCCTTCCTGGGCCAGGCCTGGCTGGACCCCAGGAGGGCAGAAACCTGTCTGAGGGGTTGGCAGCAGCTGCAGTGAAACCCCGGGAAAGGTAGTTTGGCAGTACCCGGGTCTGTGCTAGAGACTCGGGGCATCATGGAATTGTCTCCCCAATGCCAGAATGGCATTGGTGTGACAATTTCATGATCTTAGACATGTTACATGGCCATGTTCAGAGCTACCATTGTGACGCTGTACATAGGTAGTGACCTATGTCCAGTGCACGCGTGTAATGGTGTCCCCGCACTCACAAAGTCCAGGGAATTTGCCCTGAATGATGTGGGGGCACCTTGGCTAGTGCCAGGGTGCCCACACATTAAGTAACTTAGCACCCAACCTTTACCAGGTAAAGGTTAGACATATAGGTGACTTATAAGTTACTTAAGTGCAGTGGTAAATGGCTGTGGAATAACGTGAATGTTATTTCACTCAGGCTGCAGTGGCAGGCCTGTGTAAGAATTGTCAGAGCTCCCTATGGGTGGCAAACGAAATGCTGCAGCCCATAGGGATCTCCTGGAACCCCAATACCCTGGGTACCTCAGTACCATATACTAGGGAATTATAAGAGTGTTCCAGTATGCCAATGTGAATTGGTGAAATTGGTCACTAGCCTGTTAGTGACAATTTAGAAAGCAGAGAGAGCATAACCACTGAGGTTCTGGTTAGCAGAGCCTCAGTGAGACAGATAGGCATCACACAGGGAACACATACATATAGGCCACAACCTTATGAGCACTGGGGTCCTGGCTAGCAGAGTCCCAGTGACACATAACAAACATACTGAAAACATAGGGTTTTCACTATGAGCACTGGGCCCTGGCTAGCAGGATCCCAGTGAGACAGCGAAAACACCCTGACATATACTCAAAAAGAGGCCAAAAGTGGGGGTAAAAAGGGTAGAAAGAGGCTACTTTCTCACAACTCATCATTCACAATAAGCATGTTATATAGAAACTCTTTTGTTGGGTTCTTTCCTATCACTAAACCTCCATCTAAGCAGAGACTCCTTAGGCTCTTGTAATTTAAATTGTCATAAGTAGAATTGACCATTTTAAGAGTGGAGTCTACAACAGACATGATAGCAAAAGGTTTGGAGACAGTGAGAAGGAAGAAAAAGTTTCAGAACATTTTAAAGAACAGAGAAAAAAACTTTTTCTAACTTTTTAGAAACTCTTAGAAGTTTTAGAGTACTTTTCAGAACTTAGTAAAAAGTTTAAGAGGAGAAAAGCAAAACCTTTTGGTTAGGTGTACATACACTGAACTTGTTTTGTATATTATTCTCTTATGAGAAGTACACAATGACAAAGTGGTAAGTAGTTACAAGTACTTATCCCACCGCTGCACAACCAATGTAGGAGGCTGGCCTGGCTTGTAGTGGGTACCAGAAGTACTTACACCTTGTGCCAGGTCCAGTTATCCCTTATTAGTGTAGAAGAGGTGTTTCTAGCAGCTTAGGCTGATAGAAGGTAGCTATGGCACATCAGCTAAGGCTGAACTAGGAGACATGTAAAGCTCCTACTATACCACTGGTGTCATATGCACAATATCATAAGAAAACACAATACGCAGAAGTACTAAAAATAAAGGTACTTTATTTTTATGACAATTTGCCAAAAGTATCTCAGTGAGTACCCTCAGTATGAGGATAAGATATATACACAAGATATATGTACACAAACCAAAATTATGCAAGTAATAGCAAGAAAAGTATTGCAAGCAGTGTAAAGTTACATTAGATTGCAATAGGAGCACATAGGTATAGGGGCAACACAAACCATATACTCCAAAAGTGGAATGCGAACCACGAATGGACCCCAAACCTATGTGAGCTTGTAAAGGGTCGCTGGGACTGTAAGAAAACAGTGAGGGTTAGAAAAATAGCCCACTCCAAGACCCTGTAAGGTATGTGTAAAGTGCACCTACTACCTCCAGAGAGCATAGAAGTCGTGATAGGGGGATTCTGCAGGAAGAACAAACACCAGCAATGCAACAACAGTGGATTTCCGACCTGAGTACCTGTAAGACAAGGGGACCAAGTCAAATAGTCGCGACAGTGTCGAGAGTGGGCAGAAGCCCAGGAAATGCCAGCTGAGGGTGCAAGGAAGCTGCCACCTGTTGGAAGAAGCTTGGAGTTCTGCAAGAAAGAAGAGGACTAGGAACTTACCCTTTGGAGGATGGATGTTCCACGTCGCGATGAAGCTTGCAGAGGTGGTCCCACGCAGAAAGACCGTAAACAAGCCTTGCTAGCTGCAAGGGTCTCTGTAGAGGTTTTTGGGTGCTGCTGTGGCCCAGGAGGGACCAGGATGTCGCCACTTGGAGAAGGAGACAGAGGGGGCTTCCATCAGGTCAGGTAGCCCTCACTGAAGCAGGCAGCACCCTCAGAAGTACCAGAGCTGGCATTTAGAAGATTTGTGAACTGGAGCTGGCTCAGAGTCACAAAGGAGGGTCCCACGACATCGGAGTCCAACTCAGAGGTTTGAGCACTGCAGGAGGTAGTGCTGGGGATCCAGGCTAGGCTGTGCACGAAGGAATCCTTGGAGAAGTGCACAGAAGCCGGAGCAGCTGCAAATCACGCAGTACACAGGTTTGCAGTCTAGCGTGGGGAGGCAAGGACTTAACTCCACCAAACTTGGACTGAAGGATCACTGGACTGTGGGAGTCTCTTGGATATAGCTCCTGTGTTCCAGGGACCATGCTTGTCGTGATGAGAGGGGACCCAGTGGACTGGTGATGCAGAAGTTTGGTGCCTGCATTAGCAGGGGGAAGACTCAGTCAACCCATGGGAGATTTCTTCGGGATTTCCAGTGCAGGGTGAAGGCAGACAGCCCTCAGAGCATGCACCACCAGGAAGCAGTCGAGAAAGCCGGGAGGATTAGGTTTTACAATGTTGCTGGTAGTCGTCTTGCTACTTTGGTGTGGTTTTGCCGGCGTCCTGGAGCAGTCAGCGGTCGATCCTTGGCAGAAGTCGAAGAGGGAAGTGCAGAGCAACTCTGGTGAGCTCTTGCATTCGTTATCTGAAGAATACCCCAGAGGAGAGACCCTAATTAGCCAGAAAAGGAGGTTTGGCTACCAAGAAAGGAGGATTGGCTACCAAGAAAGTTAAGAGACTATCAGAGGGGGTCTCTGACATCACCTGCTGGCACTGGCCACTCAGAGCAGTCCAGTGTGCCCCCAACACCTCTGTTTCCAAGATGGCAGAGGTCTGGGACACACTGGAGGAGCTCTGGGCACCTCCTCTGGGAGGTACTGGTCAGGGGAGTGGTCACTCCCCTTTCCTTTGTCCAGTTTCGTGCCAGGGCAGGGCTGGGGGATCCCTGAACCGGTGTAGACTGGCTTAAGCAGAGATGGGCACCATCTGTGCCCATCAAAGCATTTCCAGAGGCTGGGGGAGGCTACTCCTCCCCAGCCCTTCACACCTATTTCCAAAGGGAGAGTGTAACACCCTCTCTCAGAGGAAATCCTTAGTTCTGCCTTCCTGGGCTGGAACTGCCCAGACCCCAGGAGGGCAGAATCCTGTCTGAGGGCTTAGCAGCAGCAGCAACTGCAGTGGAAACCCCAGAAAGGCAGTTTGGCAGTACCCGGGTTCTGTGCTAGAGACCTGGGGGATCATGGAATTGTCCCCCCAATACCAGAATAGTATTGGGGGGACAATGCCATGATCTTAGGCATGTTACATGGCCATGTTCGAAGTTACCATTTTGACGCTATACATAGGTAGTGACCTATGTATAGTGTATGCGTGTAATTGTGTCCCCGCACTCACAAAGTTCAGGGAATTTGCCCTGAACGATGTGGGGACACCTTGGCTAGTGCCAGGGTGCCTACACACTAAGTAACTTGGCACCCAATCTTCACCAAGTGAGGGTTAGACATATAGATGACTTATAAGTTACTTATGTGCAGTGACAAATGGCTGTGAAATAACGTGGGCGTTATTTCACTCAGGCTGCAGTGGCAGGCCTGTGTAAGAATTGCCTGAGCTCCCTATGGGAGGCAAAAGAAATGCTGCAGCCCATAGGGATCTCCTGGAACCCCAATACCCTGGGTACCTAAGTACCATATACAAGGGAATTATATGGGTGTACCAGTGTGCCAATGAGAATTGGTAAATTTAGGCACTAGCCTGCAGTGACAAATTTAGAAAGCAGAGAGAGCATAAACACTGAGGTTCTGGTTAGCAGAGCCTCAGTGATACAGTTATGCACCACACAGGGAACACATACAGGGCACATACTATAAGCACTGGGGTCCTGCCTAGCAGGATCCCAGTGACACAAGGGCTAACACAAACATACATACAGTGAAATTGGGGGTAAAATGCCAGGCAAGATGATACTTTCCTACACTAGGGACTTATAAGGGAGCACCAGTATGCTGATTGTGGGTGAAATACTGGGTTACTAGTATGCCTAAACCAAATTTAAAGGAGAGAGAGCATAATCACTGGGGTCCTGATTACTCTGGAACACATGCAGTAGACCGAAGTGACCCTGACTGTCCAAAGGTCCAGCTTTCCAGATTTGGTGGAGGTAAGAGCTTGCCTCCTCATGCCAGAGAGTACCCATGTGCATTGCATGTTTTACAGCTCCTTGGGCTTCTGTGCAGTTCTTCCAGAAATCCTTCATGCACAGCTTAGCCGATGTCCTCAGCACTCTATCCTGTGTCTCTCAGCTCCCTGAGTTGTTCTCTGGTGGCGTGAGATCCCTTTGTGTAATGCTACAACAACTGCCATTTGCAACTCCTTTGTCCCCGTGTTCTGGGATTCCTGTGGGTGCTTCCTGGTCTTCTGAGAGCTCTCTGAAGTGGTAAGAGCACCTTCTGTCTCCTCAGTCTAAGTTGACACTCCCAGGTAGCACCTTTTCCCACCAAACACATTTCTTGCATGAGCCAAGGCTTGTTGGCAGTATCCAACAATGAAAACCAACCTGCATTCTTCTACTTGACGTAGGACATCTCCTGCACCAAGCAGGAATCCGCAGCTGTCTTCTTTGGTGCATTTCTGTCAACACCAGAGCAATACGCGCTCTATTGGCGACAAAAATGCAAAAACCCAGCACTCTCAAAACAATGTAATTTATGTATTGTGCTGATATGTTGTGGTTTAACCTTTTGCATTGCAGAGTTCAATCCTGAAAACTTATTTTTAATATGCTTACAAATACTGTTCCTTTGCAATGTATTGCTGCAGGTTTTCAGAGTGTGTTAGGGTGTGGTCCCTTTCCAGGGCCTTCCAGAGACTTTCCCTGCAACATGCCTGGGCGTGGTTCTGGGCTGGGCCAAGACTCTATAAAAGAGAGCCAGCCCAACTCCCAGTGCTCACTATTCAGAGGTCCCGGTGCAGAGCAGCAGCTTCTTCCTGAGCTCCTGTCCCAGCAGCCTATTTGGATCTTCCAGTCTTCTTCCCCTCATCCTTCATTGGTGATCATTGTTCCAGGCGGTAAGACGGTGGTTGGACTGTTCCGACACCGTTATTGAGAATTTTCATATTCTTGGTTTAATTCTTAAATGAGTAACAGATTACTTGCGCCCTACCATTTCTTGACATGTATATGGTAGTTTACAAATAGGCAAGACACGCAATTTGTTTCATAAAGGTTTGACTTTGTTATTCATTGCGTGCTACCATTTCTTGATATTGGCATGGTGGCTTAAGAATCAGCAAGACGCGCAATTCGTTTTATGGTGTTTAAACATTGTTGTCCATTGCGCGCTACTATTTCTTGACATTTACATGATGTTTTACGAATTGGCAAGACACGCAACTCGTTTCTTGAGGATTTAACTTTGTTGTTCATTGCACGCTACCATTTCTTGATATTTACATGGTGGCTTAAGAATTGGCAAAAGAATTGCGATTCGTTTCATTGTACTTTGATCTTGTTATTTATTGTGAGCTGTTATTTCTTGACATTTACATCGTGTTTTACGAATCGGCAAGACGCGCGATTCGATTAATGATGATTTGACTTTGATATTCATTGCGTGCTACCATTTCTTGGTATTTTACATGGTGACACTCGAATCGGCAAGACGCACAATTCTCTCCTCGAGTTTATTTCATGTTGTTTATTGTAGGCCACTATTTTAAGATATTTATTATATAATATTCGAGTTGACAAGTTATGTGATTTGTTTCCTGAATCCATATTGTGTTATTCATGGTGCACAATCCTTTTATGGTGTATACTATATATATATATATATATATATATATATATATATATATATATATATATATATATATATATGTATATATATATATATATATATATATATATCTGCAATATGTGCAATTTGTGTTGAAACATTTTAAGAGTACACAGAAGGCCAGAGTTTCTAGATGCAATATTGTATGGTCCTAGTATACATTCTCAAAACAGGATTTAATAACTGGTTTAAAATTTAGTCAGAATGTTTTTTCTGATTCTCATGTAAAGGAAAGTACTTGAATAAGAAAGTTTGCATTTAATTCATCTTTATTCCCCTACAGGTATCCGGCCATCTTGAAACTTAGTCATTTTAAACTTAACTCTTAGATTGTTCATGTTTTCAGAGTGACTAGGCTTAGAATCATAGTCTAGTATTGATTTCAGGAGATCTAATTTTCATATTGTGTGTTCTAACCTTTTTCTTACTACAGGTCTCCTTCCCATATGTTCCCTTCCTAATCCCCTCTTCCCGTCTTGAACTCTCTCAGTCTCTGTGATTTATCTATCAGAGTCTTGGAGCTGTTCAGTGGTGGACGTGTTGGGAACTTGCACAGACCCGAGGATCTGGTGACTCTGACAATTTCTGACTTTTTCTTCCAACTGGAGGTTTCACTTTTGCACCATCATCTGGGTTAGCAGGGGCTCCTGTTCTTCCTGGACTCTTCATCGACATTCGGACTTGGTCTCCTCTCTCCACAAGTCTTCAGGTCCAGGAATACATCGTTGGTGTCTTGCAGTCCTGCTTGGTTTTTGCATTATCCTTTACCACAACTTCTAGTTTGTTCTGAGGGAACTTGCTGTACTTTAGTCCTGCTTTCCTGGGCTCTGGGGTGGGGTATTTTACTAACCTTTGGTGTTTTCTTACACTCCAAGAGCCTCGCTACACACTGCACTTGCCTAGGTGGGAAACGGACATTCGCATTCCAATATTTTAGTATATGGTTTGTGTTCCCCCTAGGCCCATTGCAATCTATTGTGTTTTTTACTGTTTGCACTATTTTATGACTGTTTACTTACCTGATGTTGGTTACTAGTGTACATATTGTGTATAATACTTACTAAGGGAGTCTAGCCTCTAAGATATGTTTGGTATTGTGTCACTAAAATAAAGTACCTTTATTTTTGGTAACACTGAGTATTGTCTTTCTTGTGTTTAAGTACTGTGTGACTACAGTGGTATTGCAAGAGCTTTGTATGTCTCCTAGTTCAGCATTGGCTGCTCTGCTGCAGCTACCTCTAGACAGCCTAAGCTGCTAGACACTGTCTACATTTCACTAAGTTGGATGACTGGACCTGGTATAATGTGTAAGTGAATCTGGTACTCACTGCAAACCAGGCCAGCGTCTTAAAACAGGAAGTGTGCCATGTTGAGTTTACCTTTCTAGGTTTGCCCCAGTACACTCAGCCTGCACTGGTAGTGGAGGGTGCTTCTGGGTGCAGGGCCCTAGAGGGTGGGGCAATTAGTGTTGCTGCCCTCAAGAGCCTACTCCTATTATCCCGTGCCCTCAGTACTGGGGTACCATTTACTATGGACTTACAGTGATATTTAAGAGTGAATCCAATTGTTCCAAGCATCATAACAGATTGCCGGAAAAAGCTCTGGCCCAAAGAACCTCATTAGCAGGGGCCCTGTGCACTACAACTACTAGGACACATCAACATCAGGCAAAACGGGGTGGGCTAACTTAGCAAAAGAGGCCTCCTCTCACAAGGACATTTACAGACTGAAATATGATGAGACCAACTCATGACTATTACATTTCAAGTCAGTGAATTAGTTTTTTTTCTCCTGATTTTTGTAGAATATTTTTTGATCATTATTCAGTACAATATTCTTCTAATCACGTATCCAGTTTCAAGAGATTCAGTGAAATTAGTATTGTTGTACTGTTGGATACATTTCTAAACTTCAGATATTTCCCTAAAGCCCCTCTATGTTTATGATGCTTCATTCACAATTATAAGATACACAGAATCTGAAGATTGTGCCTAGGCTGTTGTGAGTGTGAGCATTCTGTGCATGACAAGAGATAAGTGTGAGCATCCTGTGCAGGGCAAAAGCTGAGTGTGAGCATCCTGTGCATGGTAAGAGCTGAGAGTGAGCATCCTGTGCAAGGCAAGAGCTGAGTGTGAGCATCCTGTGCATGACAAGAGCTAAGTGTGAGCATCCTGTGTTCAGCAAAAGCTGAGTGTGAGCATCCTGTGCACGGCAAACGCTGAGTGTGACCATCCTGTGCATGGAAAGAGCTGAGTGTGAGCATCCCGTGCATGCCAAGAGCTGAGTGTGAGCATCCTGTGCATGGCAAGAGCTGAGTGTAAACATCCTGTGCACTTCAAGAGCTGAGTGTGAGCATAATGTGCACTCCAACAGCTGCATCTGAGCATCCTTCCAGTGCAAGAGCTAAGTGTGAGCATCCCGTGCATGGCAAGAGCTAAGTGTGAGCATTCCATGCACTGCAGGTGCTGAGTGTGAGCATTCTGTGCACTGCAAGAGCTGAGTGTGAGTATCATGTGTATGGCTGGAGCTGAGTGTGAGCATCCTGTGCATGGCAAGAGCTGAGTGTGAGCCTTCCATGCACTGCAGGTGCTGAGTGTGAGCATCCTGTGGACTTCAAGAGCTGAGTGTGAGCATCCTGTGTACGGCTAGAGTTGAGTGTGAGCATCCTGTGCATGGGAAGAGCTGAGTGTGAGCATCAAGTGCACAGCAGGTGCTGAGTGTTAACATCCTGTGCAGGCAAGAGCAGAGTGTGCACGGCAAGAGCTGAGTGTGAGCATCATGTGCATGCCAAGAGCTGAGTGTGAGCATCCCGTGCATGGCAAGAGCTGAGTGTAAGCGTCCTGTGCACTTCAAGACCTGAGTGTGAGCATCATGTGCACTCCAACAGCTGAATCTGAGCATCCTTCCACTGCAAGAGCTAATTGTGAGCATCCCGTGCATGGCAAGAACTGAGTGTGAGCATCCCATGCACTGCAGGTGCTGAGTGTGAGCATTCTGTGCACTGCAAGAGCTGAGTGTGCATAGCAAGAGCAGAGCGTGAACATCCCATGAAAGGCAAGATCTGAGTGTGATCATCCAGTGCATGCCAAAAGCTGAGTGTGTGACCACCCTGTATGCGCGGCAAAAGCTGAGTGTTAGCATGCAGTGCACAGCAAGAGCTCAATGTGAGCATCCTGTGCAGGGCAAATGCTGAGAGTGAGCATCCTTTGCAGGGCAAGAGCTGAGTGTGAGCATCCTGTGCACGCCAAGAGCAAAGCGTGAGCATCCTCTGCACGCCAAGATCTGAGTGTCAGCATCCTGGGCATGCCAAGTGCTGAGTCTGAGCATATGCTGCACTGCAAGAGCCGAGTCTGAGCATCCCGTGTATGGCAAGAGCTTAGTGTGAGCATCCCGTGCACGGCAAGAGCTGAGTATGAACATCCTGTCTACAATTAGAGCTGAGTGTGAGCATCCTGTGCACGCCAAGAGCTGAGTGAGGGCATCCCATGCACTGCAAGAGCTGACTATGAGTGTTCTGTGCATGGCAATAACTCAGTGTGACCATATCGTGCACAGCAGGACCTTAATGTGATCATCCTGTGCACAGCATGAGCTGAGTGTGAGCATTCTGTGCAGGGCAAGAGATGAGTGTGAACATCCTGTGTACGACTAGAGCTGAGTATGAGAATCTGTGCACAGCAAGTGCTGAGTGTGAGCATCCTGGGCATGGCAAGAGCTGAGTGTGAGCAACCTGTGCACGGCAAGAGCTGAGTGTGAGCATCTCAGGCACGGCAGGAGCTGAGTGTGAGCATCCTGTGCATAGTAAGAGCTGAGTGTGAGCATTCCGTGCACGGCAAGAGCTGACTGTGAGCATCGCATGCACATCAAGAGCTAAGTGTGAGCATCCTGTGTACGGCTAGAGTTGAGTGTGAGCATCCTGTGTACGCTAAGAGCTGAGTGTGAGCATGCAGTGCACAGCAAGAGCTCAATGTGAGCATCCTGTGCAGGGCAAATGCTGAGAGTGAGCATCCCGTGCATGGCAAGAGCTGAGTGTGAGCAACCTGTGCACGCTAAGAGCTGAGTGTGAGCATCTCAGGTACGGCAGGAGCTGAGTGTGAGCATCCCGTGCATAGTAAGAGCTGAGTGTGAGCATTCCGTGCACGGCAAGAGCTGAGTGTGAGCATTGCATGCACACCAAGAGCTAAGTGTGAGCATCCTGTGTACGGCTAGAGTTGAGTGTGAGCCTCCTGTGTACGGCTAGAGCTGAGTGTGAGCATCCTGTGTGCGGCTAGAGTTAAGTGTGAGCATCCTGTGCAGGACAAGAGCTGAGTGTGATCATTCTGTGCATGGTAAGAGCTAAGTGTGAGCACCCTGTGTACGGCTAGAGTTGAGTGTGATCATCCTGTGCATGCCAAAAGCTGAGTGTGAGCATTCTGTGCACTGCTAGATCTGAGTGTGAGCATCCTGTGTATGGCTGGAGATAAGTGAGAGCATCCTGTGCATGGCAAGAGCTGAGTGTGCACGGCAAGAGCTGAGCGTGAGCATCTCATGAAAGGCAAGACCTGAGTGTGATCATCCTGTGCACTGCAAGAGCTGAGTATGAGCATCCTGTGTACGGCTAGAGTTGAGTGTGAGCATGCTGTGCATGCCAAGAGCTGAGTGTGCATGGCTAGAGTTGAGTGTGAGCATCCTTTGCATGCAAAGAGCTGAGTGTGAGCATCCTGTACGGCTAGAGCTGAGTGTGAGCAAGCTATGTACGGCAAGAGCTGAGTGTGAGCATCCTGTGCATTGCAAGAGCTGAGTGTGAGCATCCCATGCATGGCAAGAGCTGAGTGTGAGCATCCCATGCATGGCAAGAGCTGACTGTGATACAATAAGAGCTGGCCTCATCCTGTGCATGGGAAGATCTGACCCTTTGCTGAGTGGAGTATGCACTCTGTTTGCATGGCATGACCCTGTGCATGGCAAGAGCTGACCGTTATACTGGGTAGAGTGTGCACCCTCTGTGCACGGCATGAACGGACTGCATCTTGTGCACAGCAAGAGCTGAGTGTGAGCACCCTGTGCATGCAAAGAGTTGAGTGTGAGCATCCTGTGCATGGCAGGAGCTAACCCTCTCTGGATGGAGTGTGCATGGCATGAGCCTGTGCACAGCAAGAGCTGGCACCCTCTAGGTGGAGTGTGCACCCTATGTGCAGAGAAAGAGCCGCCGGATCCTGTGAAGGGCAAGAACTGGCTCTTTTCCTGGGAGGAGAATCAACAGCTACTCTGACTTGTTTCCATAATGTCTGTGGGTGAAGATCACAGACCTGTAATAAAGAACTAAAGCGATAACCTGACTCACAGAATGTGGCATCAGAGGTAGACATGCTGCATGAGCATCCTTCAGAGTCCTGTGCACAAGGCTCAATGTTTACCGTAGATGTTTACAAAAGATGAAACTGGAGCTTTTCTGTGGTGCAACAAGTGTGAAAACTGAAGGAAACCCAGAGAAACAGTTCTTTATCCTTTCTAACATTAGGCCTCTGAAGAATCACATGTATGCCTGATGGGTAAATACAGAAGTGGGTTGTAGTCAGTTAGGATACTGAACTATTTACTATTGTTGGAAAAGGGCCCTGTAGGTAACACTAGGATATTTGTAACAAAAAAAGAAACCCACAAGTACCTCTTTAGGATTGCATGTGTGATCTGGAGGTTGGTTGCAGTGCTCTGCAGCAGGCACATTGGCCCTTTAAGATATGTCATCATCAAAAGTCTTTATTCGCATACCTTAGGTACACATAAAAGCAGATAAAACAGTACTATGATGAAATAATAAACACAATAATCTTATCATAATCCATAACACTGCATAAATATATTACATTTAATGAACCATGCTTCAACTTGAAGAAAGCACCCATGCCCTGACCTTCTTCCTTAGTACATGACATTGAAGGCAACTCTTCATTGGACAACATGATGCCTCCTGACCAGTGGCAAAACAATTTACTTTGCAGAAATAGAGTACAATTTACAGAAAAAACGAAACAGAGCAGAGTTTGTTTCTAAGAATTGTCACAAGGGCAGGTCCCAAAGATTCAGCATTATTAGAGCCCAGTGGGAAAGAGAGCAGATGCTTTACTGTACCTGCCCTAAAGCGGAAAGGAGTGACTGTCCCCATCTTTCCATTCTCCATGTGAGACAGGGCTCCAGGCCAGAATATGCTTTTACAGTGATATAATGAAATACTGAAGATGTGCAGCTTTCTATGGCGTCTCTTGCAGCTTCAGACTTGGATACAGATGGAGACTTCACAGCCTCTTTGTCTCCCTTGGTGTTGGAAGATGGTGAATTAAATACTTCTGGACAGCCAAGGTGTATTAAAGAGGACTAGACATAGGCTGCCAGGGATGCACAGACCTTTGTCTATCTGCAGCAATCTTTAATGATATCTCTGTTTAATGACGCCTCTGGGTTGTCCATATTCAGATCCATAATAGAATGGTGGTAACCTGATACTGTCCTAAAGGTAAGGGAGGCCTAACTCACCATGGCAGATGTAGTGAGCGCTGGATGAAGGCAAATTCAGCAGTTGCGTGCAAATGAGGTTCTCCTCTATCTGTCAGGAGTTAAGGTTCGCGTACCCCAGTACTCCTGTGCAACAATGGCCGCATTGAGATCTGTAGATGGAAGTAAGTGATGACAGGGCCTTGTGATCTGTTGGCCAAGTGCAACTCAGGAGCCAAGGAATGTTAACAACACATGAGACATGGGAGCCCCAGGTCCCCGACCCGTCAAACCTTACACCCAGGTATGGGATGCTGCCTACATAGTTCCCACATACTACAGATGAGACCCTACAACTGTTGGGGCCACAAGCCACAATATGTGGCTTAATAAAATTAATATATAGCTCCGACTGACCCAGTAAATCAGAAAATGAGTCCTCCAACCTATGGAGAACCAAAACCGCATCTTCTGCGTACAATAGTGCCGCAAAAGCCACATTGGCTATCTTGGGACATCCTCAGTGCTGCTCAATAGAGTGTACAAGGGCCACACCCAGGCCCAAACATAGCTGCATTCACCATACTTTAATATTGCTTACAAGAAACTCATGTGGAGTATGGATACCGTGGGATCCTAGGGTCGCTTGGTATGAGAATGATAGTATGCTCAAAACAAGAGGTGAAAACTAAAGGGGTGGCGATATTGGATCGGAGCAACAGAGTGAAATTTGCAAGGCAGAAGGCTGACAGGAATGGGAATTGGGTAATTGTAGAATGCTTATATGGGGAAGGTAGCTTTACGCTGTGTTCTGTATACGGGGCAGTATCGGATGATCCAGATGTAATGGATACTATGGCTGTATAATTAACTGGCTGGCCGTCCCCATATATTTTATTAACTTTAACGGCTCCTGGGATGGTTTGCAGGATCTTTTAGTGCCCGTAGCAAAGAAATATCAGGGGCGGAAGCCTCGAGTACTCAAGGCAATGGTAGGTCTGCAGAAAGAGTTAGGTTTGGTGGATGCTTGGGTCAAGCTATGTGATTCAGATCCTGGGTACACTTATTTCTCTGCCCCTCATGTGAAACTGGCCCGATTAGATTTCTTTTTAACATCTCCTGAACTGTTATCACAGGCTAGCATGGAATTATATCCACGGATTATGTCTGATCATAATCCACTGGTTTTGGACTTGGAGTTAGATGGTCTAGAACACAAAACCAGGAGATGGACTTTCGAAAGGGGGCTTCTCAATGACTCTGAATACCTTGATTATATGAGGAGTTGGATAGTGGAATTCTTAGAGATTAACGTAGGGTCTGCTCCTATAGAGATAGTCTGGGATACTTTGAAGGCAGGGGCACGGGGAGCAACTTTGAGTTTTAGCCTGAGTAAACAAAAAAAGGCCCAAAGGAAAATAAGAGACTCGCATTTGA
Organism: Pleurodeles waltl; assembly: GCF_031143425.1. Classification (NCBI taxonomy): domain Eukaryota; kingdom Metazoa; phylum Chordata; class Amphibia; order Caudata; family Salamandridae; genus Pleurodeles; species Pleurodeles waltl. The sequence continues at coordinate 1,175,782,383 of NC_090439.1, forward strand.
AGCTCAGAGATTTAGAAATACAGTTGATTACAGCCATAGAAAGGGGGGAAGACACAAAGAACATCCAGGAGCGGATTGCTATAGCAAGGGCAGCAATACATGAAGTTAACCAGGAAAAGTAGCTGGAAAATGCCTTGCGCAACGCTCTGAAAGGTATGAGTTTGGCGAAAGAACTGGTCACCTGTTGGCTGTAAGGGCAAGCCATAAAGCTGCAGCGGGGTCATCAGAGAGATTCAAGACCAACAGGGACAAATAGTGACAGATACAGATGGTATTAGGAGGGTGTTCCAGGGATTTTATACTGACCTCTATAATGATACAGCCGGGTTTTCATTAATAGAGATGCAGGAATTTCTTAACCCCATCAGGTTTAACACAGTCTCAGAAGAGGATTATCCGCAACTGGAGGGTCAGATTGGTAGTTTAGAAATAGACTAGGCATTAAGTGAACTGGCTGCCGGTAAAGCTTCTGGCCCTGATGCAATCCCGTTAGAGTTCTACAAAACTTTTAAAATAGTGTTACGTCCATTGATTCTCGAGCTGTTTATCCAGGTACAGAATGGTGGAAAAATCCCGCCCTCATGGGGAATGGCTAATATAGTAGTTTTTTTAAAGAAAGGGAAGTCCCCGCAGACTCCGGCCTCATATCGGCCAATAACATTAATTAATAGTGATGCTAAAGTGTATTCTAAAATATCTGCTGCCCGTTTATCCTTGGTAATCAAGAAATTGGTAATACCTCGACAACATGGATTTGTCCCCGGTAGAGATACGGCAGAACATATTCAAAGAGTTATTACGTTGTTTGATGCAACAGAAGTGGCGGAGGAGCCCATGGCTGTTGCCCTGTTAGACGCTGAGAAAGCATTCGACGGAAGGTTATGGAGAAATATGGCTTTCGCGAAAAGTTTATTGTGGCAAAAAAAGCCATGTATAAGTCCCTGGGAGTAAGAATACAATTAATGGGAGGGCAGTCTGGATGCATTCAAGTGGGGAGAGGTACTAGGCAGGGATGCCCATGCTCTCCGCTATTGTTCGCCTTATATATAGATCCTCTGCTCAGACAGCTTGAAGGAAATAAGCAGATTATCCCGGTACGAAGATATGGTTGGGATACAAAAGTCCTGGCATATGCGGATGATATTGCCATTATAACCTCCAACCCAGATGCAGCACTGAAAGAAATCGAAGAGGTCAAGACCAAGTTTAGGACATTTTTTGGGTATTTGTTAAATAGAACCAAAACTCAGCTATTGGTTAACCAATATACGAATTCACAGGACAATCGGAGGGTGGAGCATGCAGTATACCTGGGTATCAGTATCTCACCAAGAGTAGGAGAAATCATCAGTCTGAACTTAGATCCAATATTGGCAAAGGCTAAAAATGATATGCATAGATGAAACAATTTGCATATGACTATAATAGGGGGGTGCAATATGGTCAAAATGATTCTTCGCCCCAAATTATTGTATTTATTCCGGACCATACCCTTGAACTTTACAAAATCTCGGTTTGAAGATATGGACCGGATAATTATGAGATTTATCTGGGCATATGGCAAGTGCAGAAGATCGGCTAAGTTTGTGTCTCTACCTCGCGAAAAGGGGGGGTGGGCCTTGCCTAATCTGAAGTTATATCAATTGGCAGCTGCATTTCAATATATGCACCCATTATGGGGGAAAGACCAGGGGAAAATAAGGTGGACGGTATCCCCAATATCCCTAATATCTACGAACTGCTTGTGGGTTCTGCCTCGAAGGGGTGCTTGTTAACCTTCCACGAACCAGGGTACTATAAGAAAACCCGGTACAAGGTATTAGAGGCGGCCTATAAATGCTGGCGCCAACGCAAGCACCCTTGCAGCATGGTGCTACAGTCAGTCCTTAGAGGCCTTTCTCTCTTTCTATTTGTGTGATCAGTCTGCTGATTGGAAAGTGAGCAGGACATGATCTAAGCTGCTTGTTTCTGAGTGTCAGGTGCCCACATAGGACATTTTACCAGTAAGTAACTCCCCACCCCTTGCTTATGGTCACTGACAGTCCATGAAAGTAGTAGATTTATGTGGCCACCCAAGTCGGTGTGTGTGTGGCTTTCTCTTCAAGCTAATCGCAGTGCTCTGCAAACACTGGCTGCTGCAAAAGCAGCACATGTGGATGTGGAATACAAGGATAGAGACACAGCAACAGAGGAAACCTAGGAAGAAAGGTGAGCTTCCCAGAGAGATCCAGGGAGCCCTGGGAAACCTAGAAGAAAGGTGAGCATCCCAGAGACATACAGGGAGCCCTTGGAAACCTAGGAAGAAAGGTGAGCATCCCAGAGACATACAGGGAGCCCTTGGAAACCTAGGAAGAAAGGTGAGCATCCCAGAGAGATCCAGGGAACCCTGGGAAACTAGGAAGAAAGGTGAGCATCCCAGAGAGATCCAGGGAACCCTGGGAAACTAGGAAGAAAGGTGAGCATCCCAGAGACATACAGGGAGCCCTGGGAAACCTAGGAAGAAAGGTGAGCATCCCAGAGAGATCCAGGGAACCCTGTGAAACTAGGAAGAAAGGTGAGCACCTGGGAGAGATCCAGGGAGCCCTGGGAAACTAGGAAGAAAGCTGAACATCCGGGAGAGATGCAGGGAGACCTGGCAAACCTAGGAAGAAAGGTGAACATCCCAGAGAGATCCTGGGAGCCCTGGGAAACCTAGGAATAAATGTGAATATCCGGGAGAGACTCAGGGAGCACTGGGAAACATAGGAAGAAAGGTGAGCATCCCAGAAAGATCCAGTGAGCCCCGGGAAACATAGGAAGAAAGGTGAGCATCCCACAGATATTCAGGGAGCCCTGGGAAACTATGGGTTACTGGATTAATTAAAAGGATGTTTATCACCATGCAGCTCCAAAAAAAGAATTCAGGGCTTATTTATCAACCTTTTGCACCACTGTGAAGCCACCTACAGTGACATAAACCAGCTCAAAGTGTTTATTTGTTGGAAAGTTTACTAAACGTCAAGGTGGGTAAAGCTCATGGTTACAGGGGCATTCCCAAGCTAACACCTCTGGTTTTTAATGCAACCCCCAATCTACTAACATTTATTGATAGTGCTTTACACTGAAAAATTACTCCACCTCGAGGCAGGTGCAAAGTTAGAGAATTGTTTTACATGTCCAAACCTTTCTAAACTTTCCACACGTGCTCTGTGCTTAAACGGAGCTGTTGGTTTCAGTTGGGGTACACTGGGATTCATTTGAGCACCAGGGTTTATTTTTCACCATAAGACTTTGACACAGAAGACGAGACAGAAAGGTAGAAATGGGGGAAAGATGGAGGAAAAAAAAGAGAAAAATAAGTGAGGGAGATTTCACAGGATCTGAGCTTGAAAGGACGCGCGCTACGCTGCTGTGCTGTGGAGGAGGTGCCGGTGCTGTGGTAGGAGGAGGGGAGACACGACGGATTGCCGCAGCGCACCATACCGCAGTATCGTGCAGCACTGGTGCACTGAGGTGCTGAGGCAAACAAGGGGGGCCGAGGAGTAAGTGAGGAGGCGGAGAGACGGAGTGACGAGGTGACAAAACACTCATCAAAGAGCGGGATGAAGAGGGAAGAGTGAGGAGCTCTGAGAACAGCTCAGCGCTGTCGCCACAGCCCGCTTACAGGGGACTGAGGTGACTGAGGTGACTGAGCCTGTTCCTGCTTCTCCCTTTGTGGCATGTGGGGCATTTTGAGGAAGTGCTTTTGAGGACCCCGGAGCTGCATCAGCCTCACTCTCCCCATCCTCCTCCCCTTGTGCAGCTGGTGTCACCTCTGCTTGGACAGGTGTGGTGCAACAGCGCCTCCCAGCGGCAGAGTGCAGTGCGCTGCGGTGCGCGTCGGGGCCCAGGTGCTGCTTTGCGCAGAGGTGGCCGCAGTGGGACAGGGCCGCTTGCTGGGACAGGGCTGCCCCGCTCTGTCCCCCTTGTGGGACCCGCGGGATCTGCCTCCGCTCTCTTGAGCTGGTTAATTGTAACGTGTTTTTATGATCTCAGTTGCCTTCTCCGTGTGATCTCTATTCAGCCCCCACAAGCTGCGCCAGTAAGTCGGAGCTGGGACAACGTGTTTCCATCCCTGGGGCCTCCTCTGCGGATTTAGCTCGTTGGAGAAAGTCGCACCTCCGCGCACTACTGGGGACATGAGAGTACTCCCCTCTACCCGGCCGCAGGGGGCCTCTGCTGTCGGGTCTGAGGGTCCAGCTTCTGAAATGTAGGGTGCGGGACCCCTGAAGAGGCGGAGCCCCCGATTGTGGAATTCCAAAGACATAAGACTTGGGGGTGACTGTGAAGAGCTGAGATCGGGTAGTTTGTTGCGGGGAGAGTTTGTGCAAGCGCCGAATCCACTACGAAATAAAGGCGCCTCTTTGATGAACCTGAAAGGGAAGAATCAGTTCCTCAGCTTGTGGGAAAAAGATACATTGCTGCAAGAGGAGGAAATATGATGATGGGTCTAAGTGGGAGTCTAATGTGAATGTGAATGTGTCCCCTGTTGTGTTTGCTGAGTCCGGCTGTAACAGGGAGAAGCTGTCTGTAACGCAGAAGGAACCTGTATATAGCGTCGAGGGTGTCACACCGCCCCCCCCCCCCCATTGGGTCACCTTCTTCTCCTGCACTGAATCTTTCCCTAACCGGAAGGAGGTCCCTGAGAATTCCCCTTTTTCTCCCCGCTCTTTACAGGATGGTTTCACTCTCCCAGATTCGAACATGGACCTGTGTAGGGGGTACAGACAACAAGTGGAACTTTGAGACCCTACTAATATTTTCTTGGCAGTAACTTTGCTTAGATGTGATGGTTATCTGAAAATCCGACCATTACTGTTGATAAATGCTTACATAACACCGGAGACCCCTTATTATGTCCTTTTAGGTAAGGTTTTCTCTTATATAAAGAAAGAGACAGACACAGTACTTCCTCCATATATAATTATGACGAGGGATTTGAATTGTAAGGAATCTAATTTTGTGTTCGACCAGTTGGGGGACCCTGAAAAAGAAGATGCTTTGCAGACACCACCAGTTATCTTCCTTCCAAAAATAAAAACCAATAACAGAAGAAAAGCTCTGGTGACCTTATTGGAAGAGGTGGAGTGTTTGATAGTGTACGGGAGGCTCCCCTCTGATTCCCCGCCTCATAGACCCATAAAGCGCCCGGGGGAGAGGGGGCAGTGGCGGGCTGTGCCTCCTCTTTATTGAGTGACCTAAAGGTTGTCGAACCCTCTCTCAGTGACCACAATCCCCTCATTCTTTCTGTGAATGTTGCCTGTTGGTTCTTGGAGGCTTGATGGGGAGGCCGTGAGGTTCAGAAGGAAAACAGGAAGGACGTTTTGGGACCTTAAGGCAATTGCAGACCTGGGGGACATCTTAGAGGCTACCCTTGACAAACTCCCTGATTGGGTGGGGAAAGAAATAAAATGTTTTTCTACTCTTATACAGTTGTTAACTAAAGCTGCAAAGCAAATGTCCTCAGTTGTGACACCGAAGGGGATCCCCAGACTCCTCCTCCATTTAAATAGGGAAATAAATTACTTAGTGAGGGAGCAATATTTGGTTCATATCCTAGAGGGGTGCGCCAAAGTTTTTAAAAAGGAGGATGAGCCGGTTGAAGGTACATCTAAAGAGAGTGGAGGAGAATAGATTTTGGATAAAACCTAGAGATGCAGTTTTTAAAGGTCAGATGAGGTCCTTTTGGGCACTTGTCATGGAGGGATTCAGTACAAGGGCTAGATCCGTCCCGGTTGCCATTGATGGATTAAAGTGGGTCACCTTCATTCTCTACGTGGCAAATGACAGGAGTCTCTAAGAATTGTAGAGAAGTGGAGGACATTTCTCTGTGGGGCCAGCCAACTCAAAAAGAGATAGAGCTAGTAATTAAGGGAATGAGCCATCCCGCTGCTATGGGCCCTAATGAAATTCCAGCTGCTGTTATAAAATCAAATGGTCCCCTCTGAAGTAAAGTTCTTTGCCCTGTTTTTAGAAGGTACTTTGAGCCCCAAAAAGTTCCTCCCTCCTGGAATGGGCGCTTTATACTTCGACTGTTCAACAAAGGTGATCAGAATCTACCATAAGAGTATCATCAAATCACTCTCCTGGACCTAGTGGGTAAAGTCTTTCGAAATGTTTGCTTACTCATATCAACCATTGGACAGAAGAGCATAATTCTGTCCCATTGAAGCAAATGGGTTTCAGTAGAAAGCACAGAAGGATGGACAATATGACTGCCCTCCAAGTTTCACTGTGTAGAATAAGCCTGCTAGGTGAGGTATGCCAGCCCCCTATTTAAGTTAGTTTGTGACCTCCAGACTGATACTTGGTGCAGAATCCTCTTGGGTGGGGACAGGTGTTTATCCCAAATAATACCGACCCCTAATGGGTTGAAACAAGGGTGTTTGCCTGCTCCCCTCCTCTTCTCCCTGTATATTTATGACCTTCTGGGATTTTTGTCCTGGAACAAGGGTATTTCTCCTTTGGTCGTGGAAAAAACACGCCGTCTGCTTGTTGTATGCCCACAACATAGTTATTTTTCGACTTACACCGAAAGGCCTGCTTTTACCTCCTCCTGTAGGAACACTGCGTGTGTGGTCACATGATTCCTAAAGCTGTTATTCATAAAAACTTCACTCACAAGACAGGCTTCCTACAATAGCACCAGGGAATGGGCATCTCTTGGGGACAGTCATTTAGAGGATCAGTCATTGAACCATTCACTCCTCTTTCTTTGTCAGTAACATCTTCACAACACTTATTTATCTTTTCTTTCCTCAGCATAAAAGTGAAGCTTTTTGGGTTAGTTACAACTCGGCCTTCATTGCTCTCAAGACATCTCACTGATGAAAGATAGATACTGAAAATTGACACTGTACAATATTTCGATATTTATATTATTCTTCGATTTTACTTGGAACCCTCAAAGTGAAACTCAGAAAATTTCAAACATGAGTAAAATGTGTATTTCTGTTCATCCAATGACTTCTGTGTCTCTGCAGATCCTTCTCCCACGGATTGGAAATCTGTGGCCGTGGCTCTTGGGGGTGTGGTCGTGTTTCATCTGGGGATTGTCATAGGTCTGACAAGTGTCAGTAAGTATCTTCAACCTTGAGTATACTCACTGATAAAATAACTATTCTCACTCTTTCAAGTAACAAACAGGCTGATCCTCAGCTCATCTAGAACATTTACCAATGGAAGCCCCACCTCCACCACTTGACAGAAGCATCTGCAGCAAATTCAAGATGTTCAGCTTTTCTGAATAAATTGAGAGGCAAGGTGGCAGGTAATTTTCATCAATTTTATAGATGAAAGTGGGAAAGAACTTGGTTGATAGTTGGACTTGAGACTCACACCCACACTGTGCTCTTAAGTAAAAGATACTTGAGGAGAAAATATGACGTTCAGACGTTGGCAGCTGTTACTGTGGGGACAAGAGACCTGGCAAAAAGTCATTTGGAGACCAAGACCTTTATGGTGACATCAGAGCATGATCCTCACTCTCAGCTCCAGATCAGAGAGAGTCTTGAAGTGTTCAAGGGCTAGGAGGCAGCTCATGATGCAGAGGGTCAGGCCCGGTCCTGGTAGGAAGGGTCAGGTCATCTAGACTCCCCAAGGTAGCCATCACCCACCCAAGGCCCATTCACAAATAGAGGACAATCTTTTGTTCTTCTCCTTCATGATTCTCATGGGCCTTCAGCCTCACTTACACAGCCTAATTGTTTAACTTTCATGAGTTACCTCAATGCTTTGGGTTCTTGAAGTGCCGGGACAGGACTGAAGACAGTGGTGATAGCGGCCGTTATCATGCACATGTGGACTCCCTGGTATTTATGACTGTCCCACTAAACCAAGAGACTGCAAACTCCCACCACAAAGTACTTAAGAGACATCAACAGTCATAGCTTAGTGACAGCCTGAAAGCATTGTTCATCCAAAGAAAAGTGATTGAGAATGTGCATATAATCAGGATGTACCTACCATAGGTTGTATTTACGTACCTTAGGTTGTATTTCCCTACCACAGGTTGTATTTACCTACCATAGGTTGTGTTTAGCAACCACAGGTTGTATTTCCCTACCATAGGTTTGGATCATACCAATGCATAACCTCTCATTCCCGGCTGCATCCCTCTGCTCTCCTGCCTCCCCTGCTTCTTCTGCCACAATGGAACCTTCCTTGCTGCTGTGTCTGCTGTGAGTGCTGCTGACAGTCCGCTCTGACCAGTGCCTGGACCGGAGAGCTGATGGTGTATGAATGAACCCACGTGTACTCCTCGATTGCCTTTAGTAATTATAACATGTGCATGTTAGCAGTGGCTTCTTTTCTTCCTAACCTGTGGCGCCAGGTGACAAAAGCAATGACAATGTCAAACATTGTGACTTCTGAAAAGGAAAGACTTGGCACGTTACAGTTCAAGCTTCCTTTACACAGCAGAGAACAAACCACAAAGCCAGCAGCAGGGAACGAGATGATGAGAGAAGAGGGGAGGGGGAGAGAAGGGGGAGATGGAGAGAGGAGGGTGAGATGGAGAGATGTGGCTGAGAGGGAGAGAGGAGGGTGAGAGAGAGGGAGAGAGGAGGGTGAGAGGGAGAGAGGAGGCTGAGAGGGAGAGAGGAGGATGAGAGGGAGAGAGGAGGGTGAGAGGGAGAGAGGAGGGTGATAGCGAGAGGGGAGGGTGAGAGGGGGAGAGGAGGGTGAGAGGGTGAGAGCGAGAGAGGAGTCCTGGGGAGAGAGAGAGGAGGGTGAGAGGGAGAGAGGAGGGTGAGAGGGAGAGAGGAGGGTGAGAGGGAGAGAGGAGGATGAGAGAGAGAGGGGGAGATGGAGATAGGAGGGTGAGAGGGAGAGAGGAGGGAGAGAGGGAGAGAGGGAGAGTGGAGGGTGAGAGGGAGAGAAGAGGGTGAGAGCGAGAGGGGAGGGTGAGAGGGAGAGAGGTGGGTGAGAGGGTGAGGGGGAGAGAGGAGTCCTGGAGAGGGAGAGAGGAGGGTGAGAGGGAGAGAGGAGGGTGAGAGGGAGAGAGGAGGGTGAGAGAGAGAGAGGAAGGTGAAAGGGAGAGAGGAAGGTGAGAGGGAGAGTGGAGGGTGAGAGGGAGAGAGGAGGGTGATAGCGAGAGGGGAGGGTGAGAGGGAGAGAGGTGGGTGAGAGGGTGAGGGGGAGAGAGGAGTCCTGGAGAGGGAGAGAGGAGGGTGAGAGGGAGAGAGGAGGGTGGAAGGGAGAGAGGAGGGGGAGAGTGAGAGGAGGGAGAGAGGAGGGTGAGAGGGAGAGAGGAGGCTGAGAGGGAGAGAGGAAGGCGATAGCGAGAGGGGGGGGGTGAGAGGGAGAGAGGAGTCCTGGGGAGGGAGGGAGGAGGGTGAGAGGGAGAGAGGAGGTGAGAGGGGGAGGAGGCTGAGAGGGAGAGATGTGGCTGAGAGGGAGAGAGGAGGGTGATAGCGAGAGGGGAGGGTGAGAGGGAGAGAGGTGGGTGAGAGGGTGAGGGGGAGAGAGGAGTCCTGGAGAGGGAGAGAGGAGGGTGAGAGGGAGAGAGGATGGTGAGAGAGAGAGAGGAAGGTGAGAGGGAGAGTGGAGGGTGAGAGGGAGAGAGGAGGGTGAGAGGGAGAGAGGAAGGCGATAGCGAGAGGGGGGGGGGTGAGAGGGAGAGTGAGAACCAGAACCTCAGTTCTTCTGCTCTCTGTCTTTAAAATTGTCATTGCAGGCTAGTGGCAATTTTTACCAATTCTAATTGGCACACGGGAACACCCTCATAATTCCCTAGTATATGGTACTGAGGTACCCAGGGTATTGGGGTTCCAGGAGATCCCTATGGGCTGCAGCATTTCTTTTGCCACCCATAGGGAGCTCAGACAATTCTTACACAGGCCTGCCACTGCAGCCTGAGTAAAAAAACATTCACGTTATTTCACAGCCATTTACCACTGCACTTAAGTAACTTATAAGTCACCTATATGTCTAACCCTCACTTGGTGAAGGTTAGGTGCAAAGTTACTAATTGTGGGGGACCCTGGCACTAGCCAAGGTGCCCCCACATAGTTCAGGGCAATTTCCCTGGACTTTGTGAGTGCGGGGACACCATTACACTTGTGCACTACGTATAGGTCAATACCTATATGTAGCTTCACAATTGTAACTCTGAATGTGGCCATGCAACATGTCTAAGATCATGGAATTGTTCCCCCATGCCAAATCTGGTATTGAGGGGCCAATCCCATGCATCCCCGGGGGTCCAGCATGGACCCCGGTTAATGCCAAACCAGCTCTCTGGGGTTTTTACTGCAGCTACCACTGCTGCCAACCCATAGACAGGCTTCTGCCCTCCTGGGGTCTGGGCAGCCCACTCCCAGGAAGGCAGAACAAAGGATCTTCTCTGAGGGAGGGTGGTACACCCTCTCCCTTTGGAAAAAGGTGTTAAGGGCCTGAGAGGAGTAGCCTCTCCTGGCCTCTGGAAATGCTTTGAAGGGCACAGATGGTGAACTCCTTGCAGAAACCAGTCTACACCGGTTCAGGGATCACCCAGCCCCTGCTCTGGTGCAAAACTGGACAAAGGAAAGGGGAGTGACCACTCCCCTGTCCATCACCACCCCAGGGGTGGTGCCCAGAGCTCCTCCAGTGTGTCCCAGACCTCTGCCATCTTGATTCCAGAGGTGTGAGGACACAATGGAGGCCTCTGAGTGCCCAGTGCCGGGGGCGCACACACCCCACTGCAATGCTACTAAAGTGTCTGAGATAAGTAGATCATTTATGAAGTTTCTCCTTCGCAGCAGAGATGGGAGGAGGACAGTCATTAACCTACATGGATTTTTAGGTCTGGCTTGACAGTGCATTCATAAGCTGGACCTATTGGCACTGCCAATGCTTGTCGGATTGTGCATCTGGGTCTGAAGATAGATGTTTGGTGCCCGTCTCTGGGGTGGGTCCAGTAAAGACAGAGTGAGCTCTCAAGCAATGCAGTGACAGTCATAGCGCTGCAGCGGCCACGGAGAGGCATCAAGGCGCATATCACAGTAACAGGTGAGGGCTGACGTTAGTATCTTGTCAGACACAGCTTTTGGATTTTGTTTTGTCACGTTTCTTATGTGGATTATGGGGGCAGACTAGATAATTACTTATAGAAATTCATGCACTGATCTAATAGGTACATTAGAAATAAAGCCTGAGGAGCATTTGTCAGGGGATGGGAATCTTGGCACTGGTGGTGTTGAGATTCGAAAGGGATGATGTTACTTTTAGGGGTGAGAAGCTTGGTTATGATGTTGGTGTGGATGGAAATTTGAACAATGGTATCACTGTGAGGTCATGGGAAGGTCGGTACAGGTTCACGGGAACCTCCACCCTGGCTTCAGTGTGTTTAGATGGGAAGACTGAGCTAGTGATATTATGAGACGAAAAAGTTGGTGCTGGAGTCAATGTACAGGGAAGAGATGGGGGCAGGTGATTCAAGCATTAGAAGTTAAAGCTTGCAGCAAAGGACCTGTGAGGAAACACACAGCTGTGCACTGTTAAAAGCCTGAAAGTGGCAGCTCTGTGAAGAAGATTCACAGATCTCTTAGAAGCAAGGAATGGATATTGACAGAAACATGAAATTAGGGAGCTCTTGACTAGCTCTTCAAGCCAGGGTTTTGTTTGTATTCTGGGACTTTTAAGTTCTGATTTTATTATGGGATAGAGAAGACTACAAGTCCCAGAATGCAAAGTCCAACCCGGAACTGGATAAGGCCTTCCTGACCGTGATGTTGAAAGCTATTGGTGGCAGAGGGATGGAAAGGGAAGAGTAAGTGGGGGTGGAGTGGAGGAATGCAGGATAGTCGGTACAGGTAAGAGTGGTGAAAAACAATACAACAGAACCATAGAGGAGAGAATACTCAGAGGACTGGAAGAAGCACAAAAGGTTAAAAGTAGTGATATACATGGGAGGTGAAAGGAGAGGAGTTTGGAAATATCCCGTCATGGAAGAAGAGACACACACAGACTGATAAGAGAGGAATAAGGGCCTAGTGTTTGGGGGAGAGCTTGACGAACAGGCGAGTAAGAGGAAAGTAGAAGAGTGATGAAGATAGGTAAGAGAGGGGCTGGGTAATTCCAGTGCATGTGAACATCAGTGGAGAGTAGAGGGGATAAGGGGTGAGTTGTGGGATAATGAAAGGCGAATAGTGGAGAGACACAAAGGAAACAAGCAGACGGGACTATGGATATATACAAGGATAGACAACAATACACTGGAAGAATGGGAAGAGTATGGGAAAGTGAATATTTAAAGGACAGAGGAGGGAATGTGAAAAAGGCAAGGGGAGAAACAAGAAGTAAAATAGGAGGAGATATTGTGGAACAAAGAAACACCAAAGGAGAATGGAGATGGGAAGTGAAGTGGAGAAATAGGAGTAGAGTGGAAAAGAGTGAACGGTGGATGCCAGCAACTGTGATGGAGGTAAAGCAAGAGAAGAAGGGGTTGAAGGAGGTTAAGAAGAATGCAGGGATAGGAAGATGGAGACTTACACACAAGTATGGTCCTCAATAGCATTAGTGCAACAAGTGCAGTGGCACTGGAGGCAGAGGAGCCCTTTGCCTCTGAATTATGGTTGTTTTTTACTACCCATCGAGGGCAGCAGGGGGGCCAGTTTCAGTACTTACATTAGAGACCGAGGCTCCCTTCCTTTTGCCTGCACACTCCAGCGCAATGACATTTAAATGCAAAGGAACTAAATATGGATGCCACATTTCACAAACTGAAGCAGTGACTCTGCTCTTGAAGCTCAATAAAGAATGTATCCAGGGTTGACTCAGAGAGAAAGTAAACAGGTCAATTTCTACCTGATGGGCTGCCACTAGTATTGAGGAAAGAAGTGTATTTTTGGCACATTGGAATAAAATCCTCAGTGGAAACTGTCCTTTCACTTGGAAGTGTTTTTGTCTCCTATGGCTGGATGCTTAGTCCATCTTACATTTACACAAAAAGGCTGTCCCTCATACACTGACACACAAGGGTTGATCTCTCTTTCATTGATATGCAAGTGCTGATCCCTCTTATGTTGACATACAAGGGTGTATTCCTCTTACATTGACACTCAAGGGCTGATCCCTCTTACATTGACATACAAAGGTGGATCCCTCTTACATTGACATACAAGGGCGGATCCCTTCTGCTCCAGACTGTGCCATGGATTAGCATCATACATGGGAATGTGCACATAATCCACAGCCTAGTCACAGGCATCACAACAGAGAAACATGTTGATGATTCCTACAGTCCAGTTGCACCACGTCTGCATTGGTCCATTGGTTTATGTACTGTACATACTTATGCCCATATTTATACCTTTTTAGCGCCACATTTGTGTCATTTCTTGATGCAAAAACAGCGCAAACTTACAAAATACAATTGTATTTTGTAAGTTTGCACCGCTTTTGCGTCAAAAAACGACGCAAATGCGGCGCTAAAAAAGTATAAATATGGGCCTTAATATTTCTTGTTTGATACTACTCGTAAATATTATATTTTTTACTAGCCGTACACTGAAAGACCAGGGACGAGGAGGCAGATGTGGAGCCTTCAGAAGCAAAGAGATCCACCCCGATGACTGCATCACAAAGAACAGGTGGATCTGTGAAAAGAAGGTGATCCGGACCTCATCCTGAGAAGTGGACGCTGATAGATTAGTGCGTTCCAGATAGCTTGAGTAATAAAAATGCGACCCATTTTTAGTATCAACATTTATGATTTTACAATCTATTAAAACTGACCAATACATTTTTTTCAGACATTTCTTTTTGTTTCTCAGAAGGCTGGTTCGGATGTCAGGGACAGTGCGCATTCCATTGGTTGTACTGTGTAAGTCCCTTGTCCATACATATATGTGTTTATTGTTGAGAGATCATGACACCCACATTAGATGAGCTGTTACCATCCTGAATTCTACTGAGAATATATTTTCAACAAGCATCTGTTAGTCTGGCATATAAACATGCATTTATATACCAAATTACCCTTTCAAGCTGGAGTGGTAACAAAAGTAGTTGGAAGTGATGAGTCATTGCTTTAGAACATGGGTTAAAATAAGCATTTTGAATCTAAAGAATCCTTTGTGTGGTCCTTTCCATAGTCACAAATCTACATGGCGCAGGGCGCTGAGGTTCAAATTAACCAAAGAGACATTTTAACTCGGTCAGTCACTGGGATCAATCACAGTCTGAGTAGAGATCAGAGGAAAGGTTGCATACGACCTTTGTGGCTATAGATTGTCTGGGATGAGGTGGTGGCACCCATAGTGTGAATGCACCAGAAGCTCCATGGATAAAAGGCCCAGCCTTTTGTATCCGTAGTGTAAGATATTCCATCAGTAACACTGTAAAAAGACAAATGATTAGTTCCCTGCCACCATTGGTTGTTGTAAGTCACATTTACATATTGATCTGTCATCATTTATCAGTCATTGGGTGATTGAAATGCATGGATCAGTATTGTTGAAGATGATTCTGTTCTAATGATGCAGTATTAGATTAACTAAAGAAGCATTGAGATGCAAAAATAATGTATAAAATATAGCGAAAATGCAAATGAATTTTCTATATTAGAAAATCTTGACTACAAAAATATTGTAAATAATAAACAGAAAGATATAATATTGAAAACAAAAATTAAGAAAATAATGTCCAATATCAACAAGACACTGAAACAATGAAAACAAAAACAATGTCAAACACAATAGTGATAGAATATTACAATACATACATGTAAAACAATTTAGCCATATATATATATATATATATATATATATATATATATATATTAATTAAATAAACATACATAAAGAAATTAAATAAACCTTAATTAGCATTAACCATAAACAGCAAAAAAACAAGCTTAAGTAAACATTTAACTAATGAAACTGAAATGAAAAACAGTTAACAAATAAAAGTTGTTTCTTTATTAAAGAACGAAAATGTGCACAAGAAGCAAACACTGCTGGAAAGAGTCCCTCTGCCTTAACAAAGCGCTGCATAAAAGGATTGCACCAGCTTGAGCAACAAAAATCCCCTCACACCTATAAAGTAAGAGCTCTGTTTATGAAAGTTTGTGCAGTCAGCGCACCAAGTCATCTTGCTGTGCTCTCCTGCATCAAAAAGAAAGGGCAGAAATGCGCTGTGTGAGAAAGTGGAGTATTATGTTGTGTGGGGATTAGCCCTCACCATGCAATACTCTTACGATTCCCCATAGATGTTTTTTTGACTCACACTAGTAAATTCTTAGCTCAGTCCTAGTAGTCTGTCCTATCAGAAGTTAAGGAAAAGAGCTAAGCAAACTGTCCTAGGAATTGCCTGCAGTCAGTTTGCTGTGTGGTAGAGAGGGAGTCAGACAAGAATACACTCCCTGCTGTCCCGTCTTGAGGGTTGTTTGACAGAAGGTCAGGGAAGGGTTTCCTCCTCATGGCCCTTATCAATGACCAGGAGCATGGTCATGTTAGGTCTGTCCTGGCATGGTTTTAGGCGGTTTACATTCAGAACCCTGTGAGGATTCCCAGGGGTACCCAAATTAACCAGGTATATGACACCCCCTTCTTCTCCACAATTGGATAGGGCCTAATCCACTTGAACTGGAGGGCCCTGGGAGCCGCAGGCTGCAACACCCACACCAGCTGTCCTGGTTGGTACCCCACCAATGCTAACTTCTGGTCATACCAGTGCTTTATAAGCCTCTGACTGGCCTCAAGGTATCTGTTTGCTTTTTTCATATACTCGGTCCACTATGTCCTGATTGGGGTCTTTGAGAGGTTGCTTCCATCTTTTTTTACAAGACTCAATAAATCCTTTACAGGACGGCCAAACAAAAGTTCAAAAGGGCTGAACCCAACCCCTTTTTGTTGTAACTCTTTGTGTGCAGCAGTAGGCAAGGTAACAGGACATCCCAACTCCTTTTGAGTTTGTCAGACAGGCATATTATCATGCCCTTCAAGTTTTTTGTTGAATCTCTCAACCAAACCATTTGTCTGAGGGTGATAGGGGGTAGTAAACTTGTAATGCACCCTACATTCAACCCGCATAGGCTTCAGATAGGCAGACATAAAATTAGTGCTTCTATCTGACACTTCCTCTTTAGGAAACCCAACCCTGGTATAGATGCCAATTAGGGTCTTTGCTACTGCAGGAGCAGAAGCAGTCCGAAGAGGAATTGCTTCTGGGTACCTAGTGGCATGGCCCACTACCACTAGAATACATCTATTCCCATAGGCAGTCTGATGGTCCACGGGGCCAACATTGTCAATCACTTCCTCTCACAGGGAGTCCCAACCACGGGTAGTGGAATTAAGGGAGCCTTTGGGTGTGTGTCTATCTTGCCACTGGCCTGGCAAGTCGCACAGCAGGGACAAAATACCTTCATTTTTTCAGGCATATGGGGCCAATGAAAATTGGCAACCAACCTGTCACACTTTTTGGTTTGTCCCAGATGTCCAGCTAAGGGGATGTCATGGGCCCAAGTGAGGATAAACTCTCTCTACTTTTGGGGGATTGTAGGAGGCTGGACTGGCTTGTAGTGAGTACCAAGGGGTACTTGCACCTTGCACCAGGCCCAGTTATCCCTTATTAGTGTATAGGGTGTCTAGCAGCTTAGGCTGATAGATAATGGTAGCTTAGCATAGCAGCTTAGGCTGAACTAGGAGACGTGTGAAGCTACTACAGTACCACTTAGTGTCATATGCACAATATCATAAGAAAACACAATACACAGTTATACTAAAAATAAAGGTACTTTATTTTTATGACAATATGGCAAAGTATCTTAGAGTGTACCCTCAGTGAGAGGATAGGAAATATACACAAGATATATATACACAATAGCAAAAATATGCAGTATAGTCTTAGAAAACAGTGCAAACAATGTATAGTTACAATAGGATGCAATGGGGACACATAGGGATAGGGGCAACACAAACCATATACTCCAAAAGTGGAATGCGAACCACGAATGGACCCCAAACCTATGTGACCTTGCAGAGGGTCGCTGGGACTACTAGAAAATAGTGAGAGTTAGAAAAATAACCCTCCCCAAGACCCTGAAAAGTGAGTGCAAAGTGCACTAAAGTTCCCCTAAGGACAAAAGAGTCGTGTTAGAGGAATAATGCAGGAAAGAAACAAACCAGCAATTCAACAACTGTGGATTTCCAATCTAGGGTACCTGTGGAACAAGGGGACCAAGTCCAAAAGTCACAAGCAAGTCGGAGATGGGCAGATGCCCAGGAAATGCCAGCTGCGGGTGCAAAGAAGCTTCGACTGGACAGAAGAAGCTGAGGTTTCTGCAGGAACGAAAAGGGCTAGAGACTTCCCCTTTGGTGGACGGATCCCTCTCGCCTTGGAGAGTCGTGCAGAAGTGTTTTCCCGCCAGAAGGACGCCAACAAGCCTTGCGAGTTGCAAATCGTGCGTTTGGCGTTTTTGGATGCTGCCGGGGCCCAGGAGGGAACAGGAGGTCGCAAATTGGACCTGAAGAGAGAGGGGACATCGAGCAAGACAAAGAGCCCTCACTGAAGCAGGTAGCACCCGGAGAAGTGCCAGAAACAGGCACTACGAGGATGCGTGAAACGGTGCTTGCCGAAGTTGCACAAAGGAGTCCCACGTCACCGGAGACCAACTTAGAAAGTCGTGCAATGCAGGTTAGAGTGCCGTGGACACAGGCTTGGCTGTGCACAAAGGATTTCCGCCGGAAGTGCACAGGGGCCGGAGTAGCTGCAAAGTCGCGGTTCCCAGCAATGCAGCCCAGCGAGGTGAGGCAAGGACTTACCTCCACCAAACTTGGGCTGAAGAGTCACTGGACTGTGGGGGTCACTTGGACAGAGTCGCTGGATTCGAGGGACCTCGCTCGTCGTGCTGAGAGGAGACCCAAGGGACCGGTGATGCAGCTTTTTGGTGCCTGCGGTTGCAGGGGGAAGATTCCGTCGACCCACGGGAGATTTCTTCGGAGCTTCTGGTGCAGAGAGGAGGCAGGCTACCCCCACAGCATGCACAAGCAGGAAAACAGTCGAGAAGGCGGCAGGATCAGCGTTACAGAGTTGCAGTAGTCGTCTTTGCTACTATGTTGCAGGTTTGCAGGCTTCCAGCGCGGTCAGCGGTCGTTTCCTTATCAGAAGGTGAAGAGGGAGATGCAGAGGAACTCGGATGAGCTCTTGCATTCGTTATCTAAAGTTTCCCCAGAGACAGAGACCCTAAATAGCCAGAAAGGAGGGTTTGGCTACCTAGGAGAGAGGATAGGCTACTAACACCTGAAGGAGCCTATCAGCAGGAGTCTCTGACGTCACCTGGTGGCACTGGCCACTCAGAGCAGTCCAGTGTGCCAGCAGCACCTCTGTTTCCAAGATGGCAGAGGTCTGGAGCACACTGGAGGAGCTCTGGACACCTCCCAGGGGAGGTGCAGGTCAGGGGAGTGGTCACTCCCCTTTCCTTTGTCCAGTTTCGCGCCAGAGCAGGGGCTAAGGGGTCCCTGAACCGGTGTAGACTGGCTTATGCAGAATTGGGCACATCTGTGCCCAACAAAGCATTTCCAGAGGCTGGGGGAGGCTACTCCTCCCCTGCCTTCACACCATTTTCCAAAGGGACAGGGTGTCACACCCTCTCTCAGAGGAAGTTCTTTGTTCTGCCATCCTGGGCCAGGCCTGGCTGGACCCCAGGAGGGCAGATGCCTGTCTGAGGGGTTGGCAGCAGCAGCAGCTGCAGTGAAACCCCAGGAAGGGCAGTTTGGCAGTACCAGGGTCTGTGCTACAGACCACTGGGATCATGGGATTGTGCCAACTATGCCAGGATGGCATAGAGGGGGCAATTCCATGATCATAGACATGTTACATGGCCATATTCAGAGTTACCATTGTGAAGCTACATATAGGTAGTGACCTATATGTAGTGCACGCGTGTAATGGTGTCCCCGCACTCACAAAGTTCAGGGAATTGGCTCTGAACAATGTGGGGGCACCTTGGCTAGTGCCAGGGTGCCCTCACACTAAGTAACTTTGCACCTAACCTTTACCAGGTAAAGGTTAGACATATAGGTGACTTATAAGTTACTTAAGTGCAGTGTAAAATGGCTGTGAAATAACGTGGACGTTATTTCACTCAGGCTGCAGTGGCAGGCCTGTGTAAAAATTGTCAGAGCTCCCTATGGGTGGCAAAAGAAATGCTGCAGCCCATAGGGATCTCCTGGAACCCCAAAACCCTGGGTACCTCAGTACCATATACTAGGGAATTATAAGGGTGTTCCAGTAAGCCAATGTAAATTGGTAAAAATGGTCACTAGCCTGTTAGTGACAATTTTGAAAGAAATGAGAGAGCATAACCACTGAGGTTCTGATTAGCAGAGCCTCAGTGAGACAGTTAGTCACTACACAGGTAACACATTCAGGCACACTTATGAGCACTGGGGCCCTGGGTTACCAGGGTCCCAGTGACACATACAACTAAAACAACATATATACAGTGAAAAATGGGGGTAACATGCCAGGCAAGATGGTACTTTCCTACACAACCCCCCCCCCCAAATGAAGGACAATAAGACTAGCCATGACCTGATGAGTCTTCATTGTCTAAGTGGAAATATCTGGAGAGTCCATCTGCATTGGAGTGGCTACTCCCAGGTCTATGTTCCACTGTATAGTCCATTCCCTGTAGGGATATGGACCACCTCAACAATTTAGGATTTTCACCTTTCATTTGTTTTAGCCAAAGTAGAGGTTTGTGGTCTGTCTGAACAATGAAGTGAGTGCCAAACAGGTATGGCCTCAACTTCTTCAGTGCCCAGACCACAGCAAAGGCCTCCCTCTCAATGGCAGACCAACGCTTTTCTCTAGGGGTCAACCTCCTACTAATAAAAGCAACAGGTTGATCCTGGCCCTCAGAATTAAGTTGTGATAGGACTGCCCCTACTCCTAATTCAGATGCATCAGTTTGGACATAGAATTTTTTAGAGTAACAAGGGCTTTTCAGGACAGGTGCAGAGCACATGGCCTGCTTCAGCTCCTCAAAAGCTTTCTGACAGCTTGCTGTCCATAGTACCTTTTTAGGCATTTTCTTGGATGTGAGGTCATTAAGAGGGGCTGCAATGGAGCCATAGTTCTTAATGAACCTCCTGTAATACCCAGTGAGGCCTAGGAAGGCTCTCACCTGAGTCTGAGTGGTAGGGGGAACCCAATCAATAATAGTTTGGATTTTCCCCTGAAGTGGTGCAATCTGTTCCCCACCAACAAGGTGTCCCAGATAAACCACCTTACCCTGCCCTATCTGGCACTTTGAAGCCTTGATAGTGAGGCCTGCCTTTTGCAGGGCCTCCAAAACTTTCCATAGGTGGACCAGGTGATCATCCCAGCTGGAGCTAAAGACAGCTATATCGTCCAAATATGCTGCACTGAAAGCTTCCAGCCCTTGCAGGACTGTGTTCACCAACCTCTGAAAAGTGGCAGGTGCATTTTTCAAACCAAAAGGCATTACAGTAAACTGGTAATGTCCTCCAATGGTAGAAAATGCAGTCTTAGGTTTAGCATCTTCTGATAATTTGATCTGCCAATACCCTGCAGTCAAATCAAAAGTGCTTAGATACTTGGCAGATGCCAGTGTATCTATGAGCTCATCTGCCCTGGGTATAGGGTGAGCATCAGTTTTGGTTACCAAGTTGAGACCTCTATAGTCTACACAAAACCTCATTTCCTTCTTTCCATCTTTAGAATTGGGTTTTGGTACCAGTACCACAGGAGAAGCCCGTGGACTGTCAGAGTGCTCAACCACTCCTAGTTCCAACATTTTCTGAACTTCTTGCTTTATGCAGTCCCTGACATGGTCAGGCTGCCTATAGATCTTACTTTTGACAGGTAAACTGTCTCCAGTATCTATAGTGTGCTCACACCAAGAAGTGGTGCCTGGCACAGTAGAGAAGAGTTCTGAAAATTGTCCTAGGAGATTTATGCAATTGTCTTTCTGCTCAGCAGTAAGACAATCAGCCAAAACTACACCTTCCACAAGAGCATCTTGATCTGTGGAAGAGAAGAGATCAGGTAGAGGATCACTGTCTTCTTCCTGTCCCTCATCTGTTGCCATGAGCAGGGTGAGATCAGCCCTGTCATAGTAGGGTTTCAGGTGGTTGACATGGAGCACCCTAAGGGGACTCCTGGCAGTGCCTAAGTCAACCAGGTAGGTGACTTCACCCTTTTGTTCAACAATTGTGTGGGGACCACTCCATTTATCTTGGAGTGCTCTTGGGGCCACAGGCTCCAAGACCCACACTTTCTGCCCTGGTTGGTACTGAACCAAAACAGCCTTCTGATCATGCCATTGCTTCTGGAGCTCTTGGCTGGCCTGAAGGTTTTTACTGGCCTTTTTCATGTACTCAGACATCCTTGATCTGAGGCCAAGTACATAATCCACAATATCCTGCTTAGGAGCTTTTAAAGGTTGTTCCCAACCCTCCTTTACAAGTGTGAGTGGACCCCTAACAGGGTGTCCAAAAAGAAGTTCAAAGGGGCTGAAGCCCACTCCTTTCTGGGGTACCTCCCTGTAGGCAAAAAGGAGGCATGGTAGAAGGATATCCCATCTCCTGCGGAGTTTTTCAGGGAGTCCCATAATCATGCCTTTGAGAGTTTTATTAAATCTCTCCACCAGTCCATTAGTTTGTGGATGATAGGGTGTTGTGAACTTGTACGTTACACCACACTCCTTCCACATGGCCTTTAAGTATGCAGACATGAAATTGCTTCCTCTGTCTGATACTACTTCCTTTGGGAAGCCCACCCTGGAAAATATTCCCAGGAGAGCCTTTGCCACTGCAGGAGCTGTAGTGGTCCTTAAAGAAATAGCTTCAGGATATCTTGTTGCATGGTCCACTTCCACCAAGATAAACCTATTGCCTGAAGCAGTAGGAGGGTCAAGGGGGCCAACTATGTCAACCCCTACCCTTTCAAAGGGAACCCCAACCACAGGCAGTGGGATAAGGGGTGCCTTTGGAGTGCCACCTGTCTTGCCACTGGCTTGACAGGTTTCACAGGACTTACAAAATTCCTTTGTGTCCTCAGACATCCTAGGCCAATGAAACAATGGAACCAATCTGTCCCAAGTTTTCATTTGACCCAGGTGCCCAGCTAGGGGAATGTCATGTGCCAGTGTTAGGAGGAACTTTCTGTACTCCTGAGGAATCACTAATCTCCTGGCAGCTCCAGGTTTAGGATCCCTATGCTCAGTGTACAAGAGGTTGTCCTCCCAGTAAACTCTGTGAGAGTCACTGACATCCCCATTAGCCTGTTTGACAGCTTGCTGTCTGAGACCCTCTAATGTGGGACAGGTTTGCTGTGCCACACTCAGCTCCTCTCTGGCAGGGCCCCCTTCACCCATAAGCTCAGCAGTGTCTGCTTCCAGCTCCTCTGGTGTAGGTTCTGCACAGGGAGGGAATTCTTCTTCCTCAGAAGTTGAATCCACTGTAGAGGGAGGGATAGTAGGAAGTGGTTTGCTTCTACTAGCCCTAGCTTTAGGGAGCACTTGGTCCATTGTTCCAGGATCCAAGCTTCCCTGTCCTTTTTGCTTTTTGGCCTGAGCCCTTGTCAAAGCAAAAATATGCCCTGGGATGCCCAGCATTGCTGCATGGTCCTCCAACTCCACATCTGACCAAGCTGATGTCTCCAAATCATTCCCTAATAGACAGTCTACAGGTAAATCTGAAGCTACCACAACTTTCTTTGGACCAGTTACCCCCCCCCCAGTTGAGATTTACAACAGCCATGGGGTGGCTTTGTGTTATGTTGTGAGCATCGGTTACTTGGTACTGGTGTCCAAGTATGTGTTGTTCAGGGTGCACCAGTTTCTCAATCACCATTGTGACACTGGCACCTGTGTCCCTGTAGGCCTGGACCTCAACACCATTTATTAGGGTTAGTTGCTTGTACTTCTCCAAGTTATGGGGGCAAGCAACCAAAGTGGCTAAATCAATAGCCCCTTCAGAGACTAAAGTAGCCTCTGTGGTCTCCCTAATCAGACCAACCCCAACTAAATTACCAAAAGTGAGCCCAGCTACTCCCTTGGATTGGCTATTAGTAGGTTTGCTCCCACCACCACTGCTATTAGTAGGGACACTAGGTGTAGCAGTAGGGGTTGTAGTGGTAGGAGCTGTGGTGCCTTTCTTTGGACAACTGGGATCTGTTGTCCAATGGCCTTTTATTTTACATAAATAGCACCATGGTTTATTTTCCTTGTTCTGATTAAAGGAGGATTTGGACCCACCACCCCCACCAGAGTGTTTTTGTGGGCCTGATGAAGACTCATTTTTAGAATTGTCCCCACCCTTGTCTGAAGACTTACCATCCTTCTTTTTGTTGCCATCTTTGTCACCCCCTGTATGAACTTTTCTGTTCACTCTTGTTCTGACCCATTTGTCTGCCTTCTTTCCCAATTCTTGGGGAGAGGTCAGATCAGAGTCCACCAAGTACTGGTGCAACAAATCAGACACACAATTATTAAGAATATGCTCTCTCAGGATCAAGTTATACAGGCTGTCATAATCAGTAACTTTACTGCCATGTAACCACCCCTCCAAAGCCTTCACTGCCTGGTCAATGAAATCAACCCAGTCTTGTGAAGACTCCTTTTTGGTCTCTCTGAACTTTATCCTGTACTGTTCAGTGGTTAAGCCATAACCATCCAGGAGTGCATTCTTAAGAACTTGGAAATTATTAGCATCATTTTCTTTCACAGTAAGGAGCCTATCCCTATCTTTTCCACTAAATGATAGCCATAGGATAGCAGCCCACTGCCTTTGAGGGACATCCTGTACAACACAGGCCCTCTCAAGTGCAGCAAACCACTTGTTAATGTCATCCCCCTCCTTATAAGGGGGAACTATCTTGTGCAGATTCCTGGAATCATGCTCTTTTGCAGGATGACTATGGGGAATACTGCTGCTGCCACCATGGGTATCTAAACCCAACTTCTGTCTTTCCTTCTCTAATTCAAAAGACTGTCTATCCAAATCCAGCTGTTGCTTTTTAAGCTTCAGTCTGGTTTGTTCCACCCTCAACTTATTGAGTTCCCTCTCTAACATTCTGTCATCAGGGTTGGTGGGAGGGACATTTCTAGAAACAGAGCTATGATGGGAATGAACAGAAGGAGACCTGTCCCTTACAGAAGCCAACTTAACAGCTTGGTTTACAGAAACATTACTACCAGTATGGTGAGAATAAATGCTTTTGCTATGATGTGAGACAACACTATTTATTTGGTGTGGCTCATCATCATTACCATCTATGCTAGATTGTCTAGTAATGGGCAGGCTAGGAAGTTTCTTTCCTAAATCTTTTCCTGGGGGAGTCCCTGAATCAGATTGGGAACTATTAGGTACTTTTTCAACAGATGGGGCACCTATGGCCTTATCCTGTTCTCTAAGCATGTTAAGTAACAGTTCCAAGGCAGGATTCTTCCCTACACTCAAACCTCTCTCTATACAGAGACTCCTTGCTCTTTTTCAGCTAAGGTTGTCATATGCAAGTTTGGACAGATCAACACTTTGGCCTGTGCCAGACATTTTTAGAGAGAGTTAAAGTGATAGAAAAAGAGAAAAAAGTTTTCAGAACTTTTTGGAAAGACAGAAAAAACTTTTTAAACTTTTAAGAACTTTTTGAAAGTTTAGAGGTACTTTTCAGCACTTAGAAAAGAGTGAAAAGAGGAAATGCAAAACTTTTTGGCTATGTGTATATACACTGACCTTGTTTTGTATATTTTTCTCTTATGAAAAGTACAATGACAAGAGTGGTAAGTAGTCTCAAGCACTTATCCCACCACTGCACAACCAATGTAGGAGGCTGGACTGGCTTGTAGTGAGTACCAAGGGGTACTTGCACCTTGCACCAGGCCCAGTTATCCCTTATTAGTGTATAGGGTGTCTAGCAGCTTAGGCTGATAGATAATGGTAGCTTAGCAGAGCAGCTTAGGCTGAACTAGGAGACGTGTGAAGCTACTACAGTACCACTTAGTGTCATATGCACAATATCATAAGAAAACACAATACACAGTTATACTAAAAATAAAGGTACTTTATTTTTATGACAATATGCCAAAGTATCTTAGAGTGTACCCTCAGTGAGAGGATAGGAAATATACACAAGATATATATACACAATAGCAAAAATATGCAGTATAGTCTTAGAAAACAGTGCAAACAATGTATAGTTACAATAGGATGCAATGGGGACACATAGGGATAGGGGCAACACAAACCATATACTCCAAAAGTGGAATGCGAACCACGAATGGACCCCAAACCTATGTGACCTTGTAGAGGGTCGCTGGGACTACTAGAAAATAGTGAGAGTTAGAAAAATAACCCTCCCCAAGACCCTGAAAAGTGAGTGCAAAGTGCACTAAAGTTCCCCTAAGGACAAAAGAGTCGTGTTAGAGGAATAATGCAGGAAAGACACAAACCAGCAATGCAACAACTGTGGATTTCCAATCTAGGGTACCTGTGGAACAAGGGGACCAAGTCCAAAAGTCACAAGCAAGTCGGAGATGGGCAGATGCCCAGGAAATGCCAGCTGCGGGTGCAAAGAAGCTTCGACTGGACAGAAGAAGCTGAGGTTTCTGCAGGAACGAAAAGGGCTAGAGACTTCCCCTTTGGTGGACAGATCCCACTTGCCTTGAAGAGTCGTGCAGAAGTGTTTTCCCGCTGGAAGGACGCCAACAAGCCTTGCTAGTCGCAAATCGTGCGTTTGGCGTTTTTGGACGCTGCCGGGGCCCAGGAGGGACCAGGAGGTCGCAAATTGGACCTGAAGAGAGAGGGGATGTCGAACAAGACAAAGAGTCCTCACTGAAGCAGGTAGCTCCCGGAGAAGTGCCAGAAACAGGCACTACGAGGATGCGTGAAACGGTGCTTGCCGAAGTTGCACAAAGGAGTCCCACGTAGCCGGAGACCAACTTAGAAAGTCGTGCAATGCAGGTTAGAGTGCCGTGGACCCAGGCTTGGCTGTGCACAAAGGATTTCCGCCGGAAGTGCACAGGGGCCGGAGTAGCTGCAAAGTCGCGGTTCCCAGCAATGCAGCCCAGCGAGGTGAGGCAAAGACTTACCTCCACCAAACTTGGGCTGAAGAGTCACTGGACGGTGTGGGTCACTTGGACAGAGTCGCTGGATTCGAGGGACCTCGCTCGTCGTGCTGAGAGGAGACCCAAGGGACCAGTGATACAGCTTTTTGGTGCCTGCGGTTGCAGGGGGAAGATTCCGTCGACCCACGGGAGATTTCTTCGGAGCTTCTGGTGCCGAGAGGAGGCAGGCTACCCCCACAGCATGCACAAGCAGGAAAACAGTCGAGAAGGCAGCAGGATCAGCGTTACAGAGTTGCAGTAGTTGTCTTTGCTACTATGTTGCAGGTTTGCAGGCTTCCAGCGCGGTCAGCGGTCGTTTCCTTATCAGAAGGTGAAGAGGGAGATGCAGAGGAACTCGGATGAGCTCTTGCATTCGTTATCTAAAGTTTCCCCAGAGACAGAGACCCTAAATAGCCAGAAAGGAGGGTTTGGCTACCTAGGAGAGAGGATAGGCTACTAACACCTGAAGGAGCCTATCAGCAGGAGTCTCTGACGTCACCTGGTGGCACTGGCCACTCAGAGCAGTCCAGTGTGCCAGCAGCACCTCTGTTTCCAAGATGGCAGAGGTCTGGAGCACACTGGAGGAGCTCTGGACACCTCCCAGGGGAGGTGCAGGTCAGGGGAGTGGTCACTCCCCTTTCCTTTGTCCAGTTTTGCGCCAGAGCAGGGGCTAAGGGGTCCCTGAACCGGTGTAGACTGGCTTATGCAGAATTGGGCACATCTGTGCCCAACAAAGCATTTCCAGAGGCTGGGGGAGGCTACTCCTCCCCTGCCTTCACCATTTTCCAAAGGGAGAGGGTGTCACACCCTCTCTCAGAGGAAGTTCTTTGTTCTGCCATCCTGGGCCAGGCCTGGCTGGACCCCAGGAGGGCAGATGCCTGTCTGAGGGGTTGGCAGCAGCAGCAGCTGCAGTGAAACCCCAGGAAGGGCAGTTTGGCAGTACCAGGGTCTGTGCTACAGACCACTGGGATCATGGGATTGTGCCAACTATGCCAGGATGGCATAGAGGGGGCAATTCCATGATCATAGACATGTTACATGGCCATATTCGGAGTTACCATTGTGAAGCTACATTTAGGTAGTGACCTATATGTAGTGCACGCGTGTAATGGTGTCCCCGCACTCACAAAGTTCAGGGAATTGGCTCTGAACAATGTGGGGGCACCTTGGCTAGTGCCAGGGTGCCCTCACTCTAAGTAACTTTGCACCTAACCTTTACCAGGTAAAGGTTAGACATATAGGTGACTTATAAGTTACTTAAGTGCAGTGTAAAATGGCTGTGAAATAACGTGGACGTTATTTCACTCAGGCTGCAGTGGCAGGCCTGTGTAAAAATTGTCAGAGCTCCCTATGGGTGGCAAAAGAAATGCTGCAGCCCATAGGGATCTCCTGGAACCCCAATACCCTGGGTACCTCAGTACCATATACTAGGGAATTATAAGGGTGTTCCAGTAAGCCAATGTAAATTGGTAAAAATGGTCACTAGCCTGTTAGTGACAATTTTGAAAGAAATGAGAGAGCATAACCACTGAGGTTCTGATTAGCAGAGCCTCAGTGAGACAGTTAGTCACTACACAGGTAACACATTCAGGCACACTTATGAGCACTGGGGCCCTGGGTTACCAGGGTCCCAGTGACACATACAACTAAAACAACATATATACAGTGAAAAATGGGGGTAACATGCCAGGCAAGATGGTACTTTCCTACACAACCCCCCCCCCCCAAATGAAGGACAATAAGACTAGCCATGACCTGATGAGTCTTCATTGTCTAAGTGGAAATATCTGGAGAGTCCATCTGCATTGGAGTGGCTACTCCCAGGTCTATGTTCCACTGTATAGTCCATTCCCTGTAGGGATATGGACCACCTCAACAATTTAGGATTTTCACCTTTCATTTGTTTTAGCCAAAGTAGAGGTTTGTGGTCTGTCTGAACAATGAAGTGAGTGCCAAACAGGTATGGCCTCAACTTCTTCAGTGCCCAGACCACAGCAAAGGCCTCCCTCTCAATGGCAGACCAACGCTTTTCTCTAGGGGTCAACCTCCTACTAATAAAAGCAACAGGTTGATCCTGGCCCTCAGAATTAAGTTGTGATAGGACTGCCCCTACTCCTAATTCAGATGCATCAGTTTGGACATAGAATTTTTTAGAGTAACAAGGGCTTTTCAGGACAGGTGCAGAGCACATGGCCTGCTTCAGCTCCTCAAAAGCTTTCTGACAGCTTGCTGTCCATAGTACCTTTTTAGGCATTTTCTTGGATGTGAGGTCATTAAGAGGGGCTGCAATGGAGCCATAGTTCTTAATGAACCTCCTGTAATACCCAGTGAGGCCTAGGAAGGCTCTCACCTGAGTCTGAGTGGTAGGGGGAACCCAATCAATAATAGTTTGGATTTTCCCCTGAAGTGGTGCAATCTGTTCCCCACCAACAAGGTGTCCCAGATAAACCACCTTACCCTGCCCTATCTGGCACTTTGAAGCCTTGATAGTGAGGCCTGCCTTTTGCAGGGCCTCCAAAACTTTCCATAGGTGGACCAGGTGATCATCCCAGCTGGAGCTAAAGACAGCTATATCGTCCAAATATGCTGCACTGAAAGCTTCCAGCCCTTGCAGGACTGTGTTCACCAACCTCTGAAAAGTGGCAGGTGCATTTTTCAAACCAAAAGGCATTACAGTAAACTGGTAATGTCCTCCAATGGTAGAAAATGCAGTCTTAGGTTTAGCATCTTCTGATAATTTGATCTGCCAATACCCTGCAGTCAAATCAAAAGTGCTTAGATACTTGGCAGATGCCAGTGTATCTATGAGCTCATCTGCCCTGGGTATAGGGTGAGCATCAGTTTTGGTTACCAAGTTGAGACCTCTATAGTCTACACAAAACCTCATTTCCTTCTTTCCATCTTTAGAATTGGGTTTTGGTACCAGTACCACAGGAGAAGCCCGTGGACTGTCAGTGTGCTCAACCACTCCTAGTTCCAACATTTTCTGAACTTCTTGCTTTATGCAGTCCCTGACATGGTCAGGCTGCCTATAGATCTTACTTTTGACAGGTAAACTGTCTCCAGTATCTATAGTGTGCTCACACCAAGAAGTGGTGCCTGGCACAGTAGAGAAGAGTTCTGAAAATTGTCCTAGGAGATTTATGCAATTGTCTTTCTGCTCAGCAGTAAGACAATCAGCCAAAACTACACCTTCCACAAGAGCATCTTGATCTGTGGAAGAGAAGAGATCAGGTAGAGGATCACTGTCTTCTTCCTGTCCCTCATCTGTTGCCATGAGCAGGGTGAGATCAGCCCTGTCATAGTAGGGTTTCAGGTGGTTGACATGGAGCACCCTAAGGGGACTCCTGGCAGTGCCTAAGTCAACCAGGTAGGTGACTTCACCCTTTTGTTCAACAATTGTGTGGGGACCACTCCATTTATCTTGGAGTGCTCTTGGGGCCACAGGCTCCAAGACCCACACTTTCTGCCCTGGTTGGTACTGAACCAAAACAGCCTTCTGATCATGCCATTGCTTCTGGAGCTCTTGGCTGGCCTGAAGGTTTTTACTGGCCTTTTTCATGTACTCAGCCATCCTTGATCTGAGGCCAAGTACATAATCCACAATATCCTGCTTAGGAGCTTTTAAAGGTTGTTCCCAACCCTCCTTTACAAGTGTGAGTGGACCCCTAACAGGGTGTCCAAAAAGAAGTTCACAGGGGCTGAAGCCCACTCCTTTCTGGGGTACCTCCCTGTAGGCAAAAAGGAGGCATGGTAGAAGGATATCCCATCTCCTGCGGAGTTTTTCAGGGAGTCCCATAATCATGCCTTTGAGAGTTTTATTAAATCTCTCCACCAGTCCATTAGTTTGTGGATGATAGGGTGTTGTGAACTTGTACGTTACACCACACTCCTTCCACATGGCCTTTAAGTATGCAGACATGAAATTGCTTCCTCTGTCTGATACTACTTCCTTTGGGAAGCCCACCCTGGTAAATATTCCCAGGAGAGCCTTTGCCACTGCAGGAGCTGTAGTGGTCCTTAAAGGAATAGCTTCAGGATATCTTGTGGCATGGTCCACTACCACCAAGATAAACCTATTGCCTGAAGCAGTAGGAGGGTCAAGGGGGCCAACTATGTCAACCCCTACCCTTTCAAAGGGAACCCCAACCACAGGCAGTGGGATAAGGGGTGCCTTTGGAGTGCCACCTGTCTTGCCACTGGCTTGACAGGTTTCACAGGACTTACAAAATTCCTTTGTGTCCTCAGACATCCTAGGCCAATGAAACAATGGAACCAATCTGTCCCAAGTTTTCATTTGACCCAGGTGCCCAGCTAGGGGAATGTCATGTGCCAGTGTTAGGAGGAACTTTCTGTACTCCTGAGGAATCACTAATCTCCTGGCAGCTCCAGGTTTAGGATCCCTATGCTCAGTGTACAAGAGGTTGTCCTCCCAGTAAACTCTGTGAGAGTCACTGACATCCCCATTAGCCTGTTTGACAGCTTGCTGTCTGAGACCCTCTAATGTGGGACAGGTTTGCTGTGCCACACTCAGCTCCTCTCTGGCAGGCCCCCCTTCACCCAAAAGCTCAGCAGTGTCTGCTTCCAGCTCCTCTGGTGTAGGTTCTGCACAGGGAGGGAATTCTTCTTCCTCAGAAGTTGAATCCACTGTAGAGGGAGGGATAGTAGGAAGTGGTTTGCTTCTACTAGCCCTAGCTTTAGGGAGCACTTGGTCCATTGTTCCAGGATCCAAGCTTCCCTGTCCTTTTTGCTTTTTGGCCTGAGCCCTTGTCAAAGCAAAAATATGCCCTGGGATGCCCAGCATTGCTGCATGGGCCTCCAACTCCACATCTGACCAAGCTGATGTCTCCAAATCATTCCCTAATAGACAGTCTACAGGTAAATCTGAAGCTACCACAACTTTCTTTGGACCAGTTACCCCCCCCCAGTTGAGATTTACAACAGCCATGGGGTGGCTTTGTGTTATGTTGTGAGCATCGGTTACTTGGTACTGGTGTCCAAGTATGTGTTGTTCAGGGTGCACCAGTTTCTCAATCACCATTGTGACACTGGCACCTGTGTCCCTGTAGGCCTGGACCTCAACACCATTTATTAGGGTTAGTTGCTTGTACTTCTCCAAGTTATGGGGGCAAGCAACCAAAGTGGCTAAATCAATAGCCCCTTCAGAGACTAAAGTAGCCTCTGTGGTCTCCCTAATCAGACCAACCCCAACTAAATTACCAAAAGTGAGCCCAGCTACTCCCTTGGATTGGCTATTAGTAGGTTTGCTCCCACCACCACTGCTATTAGTAGGGACACTAGGTGTAGCAGTAGGGGTTGTAGTGGTAGGAGCTGTGGTGCCTTTCTTTGGACAACTGGGATCTGTTGTCCAATGGCCTTTTATTTTACATAAATAGCACCATGGTTTCTTTTCCTTGTTCTGATTAAAGGAGGATTTGGACCCACCACCCCCACCAGAGTGTTTTTGTGGGCCTGATGAAGACTCATTTTTAGATTTGTCCCCACCCTTGTCTGAAGACTTACCATCCTTCTTTTTGTTGCCATCTTTGTCACCCCATGTATGAACTTTTCTGTTCACTCTTGTTCTGACCCATTTGTCTGCCTTCTTTCCCAATTCTTGGGGAGAGGTCAGATCAGAGTCCACCAAGTACTGGTGCAACAAATCAGACACACAATTATTAAGAATATGCTCTCTCAGGATCAAGTTATACAGGCTGTCATAATCAGTAACTTTACTGCCATGTAACCACCCCTCCAAGGCCTTCACTGCCTGGTCAATGAAATCAACCCAGTCTTGTGAAGACTCCTTTTTGGTCTCTCTGAACTTTATCCTGTACTGTTCAGTGGTTAAGCCATAACCATCCAGGAGTGCATTCTTAAGAACTTGGAAATTATTAGCATCATTTTCTTTCACAGTAAGGAGCCTATCCCTATCTTTTCCACTAAATGATAGCCATAGGATAGCAGCCCACTGCCTTTGAGGGACATCCTGTACAACACAGGCCCTCTCAAGTGCAGCAAACCACTTGTTAATGTCATCCCCCTCCTTATAAGGGGGAACTATCTTGTGCAGATTCCTGGAATCATGCTCTTTTGCAGGATGACTATGGGGAATACTGCTGCTGCCACCATGGGTATCTAAACCCAACTTCTGTCTTTCCTTCTCTAATTCAAAAGACTGTCTAACCAAATCCAGCTGTTGCTTTTTAAGCTTCAGTCTGGTTTGTTCCACCCTCAACCTATTGAGTTCCCTCTCTAACATTCTGTCATCAGGGTTGGTGGGAGGGACATTTCTAGAAACAGAGCTATGATGGGAATGAACAGAAGGAGACCTGTCCCTTACAGAAGCCAACTTAACAGCTTGGTTTACAGAAACATTACTACCAGTATGGTGAGAATAAATGCTTTTGCTATGATGTGAGACAACACTATTTATTTGGTGTGGCTCATCATCATTACCATCTATGCTAGATTGTCTAGTAATGGGCAGGCTAGGAAGTTTCTTTCCTAAATCTTTTCCTGGGGGAGTCCCTGAATCAGATTGGGAACTGTTAGGTACTTTTTCAACAGATGGAGCACCTATGGCCTTATCCTGTTCTCTAAGCATGTTAAGTAACAGTTCCAAGGCAGGATTCTTCCCTACACTCAAACCTCTCTCTATACAGAGACTCCTTGCTCTTTTCCAGCTAAGGTTGTCATATGCAAGTTTGGACAGATCAACACTTTGGCCTGTGCCAGACATTTTTAGAGAGAGTTAAAGTGATAGAAAAAGAGAAAAAAGTTTTCAGAACTTTTTGGAAAGACAGAAAAAACTTTTTAAACTTTTAAGAACTTTTTGAAAGTTTAGAGGTACTTTTCAGCACTTAGAAAAGAGTGAAAAGAGGAAATGCAAAACTTTTTGGCTATGTGTATATACACTGACCTTGTTTTGTATATTTTTCTCTTATGAAAAGTACAATGACAAGAGTGGTAAGTAGTCTCAAGCACTTATCCCACCACTGCACAACCAATGTAGGAGGCTGGACTGGCTTGTAGTGAGTACCAAGGGGTACTTGCACCTTGCACCAGGCCCAGTTATCCCTTATTAGTGTATAGGGTGTCTAGCAGCTTAGGCTGATAGATAATGGTAGCTTAGCAGAGCAGCTTAGGCCGAACTAGGAGACGTGTGAAGCTACTACAGTACCACTTAGTGTCATATGCACAATATCATAAGAAAACACAATACACAGTTATACTAAAAATAAAGGTACTTTATTTTTATGACAATATGCCAAAGTATCTTAGAGTGTACCCTCAGTGAGAGGATAGGAAATATACACAAGATATATATACACAATAGCAAAAATATGCAGTATAGTCTTAGAAAACAGTGCAAACAATGTATAGTTACAATAGGATGCAATGGGGACACATAGGGATAGGGGCAACACAAACCATATACTGCAAAAGTGGAATGCGAACCACGAATGGACCCCAAACCTATGTGACCTTGTAGAGGGTCGCTGGGACTACTAGAAAATAGTGAGAGTTAGAAAAATAACCCTCCCCAAGACCCTGAAAAGTGAGTGCAAAGTGCACTAAAGTTCCCCTAAGGACAAAAGAGTCGTGTTAGAGGAATAATGCAGGAAAGACACAAACCAGCAATGCAACAACTGTGGATTTCCAATCTAGGATACCTGTGGAACAAGGGGACCAAGTCCAAAAGTCACAAGCAAGTCGGAGATGGGCAGATGCCCAGGAAATGCCAGCTGCGGGTGCAAAGAAGCTTCGACTGGACAGAAGAAGCTGAGGTTTCTGCAGGAACGAAAAGGGCTAGAGACTTCCCCTTTGGTGGACGGATCCCTCTTGCCATGAAGAGTCGTGCAGAAGTGTTTTTCCGCCGGAAGGACGCCAACAAGCCTTGCTAGTCGCAAATCGTGCGTTTGGCGTTTTTGGACGCTGCCGGGGCCCAGGAGAGACCAGAAGGTCGCAAATTGGACCTGAAGAGAGAGGAGACGTCGAGCAAGACGAAGAGCCCTCACTGAAGCAGGTAGCACCCGGAGAAGTGCCAGAAACAGGCACTACGAGGATGCGTGAAACGGTGCTCGCCAAAGTTGCACAAAGGAGTCCCACGTCGCCGGAGACCAACTTAGAAAGTCGTGCAATGCAGGTTAGAGTGCCGTGGACCCAGGCTTGGCTGTGCACAAAGGATTTCCGCCGGAAGTGCACAGGGGCCGGAGTAGCTGCAAAGTCGCGGTTCCCAGCAATGCAGCCCAGCGAGGTGAGGCAAGGACTTACCTCCACCAAACTTGGGCTGAAGAGTCACTGGACTGTGGGGGTCACTTGGACAGAGTCGCTGGATTCGAGGGACCTCGCTCGTCGTGCTGAGAGGAGACCCAAGGGACCGGTGATACAGCTTTTTGGTGCCTGCGGTTGCAGGGGGAAGATTCCGTCGACCCACGGGAGATTTCTTCGGAGCTTCTGGTGCAGAGAGGAGGCAGGCTACCCCCACAGCATGCACAAGCAGGAAAACAGTCGAGAAGGCAGCAGGATCAGCTTTACAGAGTTGCAGTAGTCGTCTTTGCTACTATGTTGCAGGTTTGCAGGCTTCCAGCGCGGTCAGCGGTCGTTTCCTTATCAGAAGGTGAAGAGGGAGATGCAGAGGAACTCGGATGAGCTCTTGCATTCGTTATCTAAAGTTTCCCCAGAGACAGAGACCCTAAATAGCCAGAAAGGAGGGTTTGGCTACCTAGGAGAGAGGATAGGCTACTAACACCTGAAGGAGCCTATCAGCAGGAGTCTCTGACGTCACCTGGTGGCACTGGCCACTCAGAGCAGTCCAGTGTGCCAGCAGCACCTCTGTTTCCAAGATGGCAGAGGTCTGGAGCACACTGGAGGAGCTCTGGACACCTCCCAGGGGAGGTGCAGGTCAGGGGAGTGGTCACTCCCCTTTCCTTTGTCCAGTTTCGCGCCAGAGCAGGGGCTAAGGGGTCCCTGAACCGGTGTAGACTGGCTAATGCAGAATTGGGCACATCTGTGCCCAACAAAGCATTTCCAGAGGCTGGGGGAGGCTACTCCTCCCCTGCCTTCACACCATTTTCCAAAGGGAGAGGGTGTCACACCCTCTCTCAGAGGAAGTTCTTTGTTCTGCCATCCTGGGCCAGGCCTGGCTGGACCCCAGGAGGGCAGATGCCTGTCTGAGGGGTTGGCAGCAGCAGCAGCTGCAGTGAAACCCCAGGAAGGGCAGTTTGGCAGTACCAGGGTCTGTGCTACAGACCACTGGGATCATGGGATTGTGCCAACTATGCCAGGATGGTATAGAGGGGGCAATTCCATGATCATAGACATGTTACATGGCCATATTCGGAGTTACCATTGTGAAGCTACATATAGGTAGTGACCTATATGTAGTGCACGCGTGTAATGGTGTCCCCGCACTCACAAAGTTCAGGGAATTGGCTCTGAACAATGTGGGGGCACCTTGGCTAGTGCCAGGGTGCCCTCACACTAAGTAACTTTGCACCTAACCTTTACCAGGTAAAGGTTAGACATATAGGTGACTTATAAGTTACTTAAGTGCAGTGTAAAATGGCTGTGAAATAACGTGGACGTTATTTCACTCAGGCTGCAGTGGCAGGCCTGTGTAAGAATTGTCAGAGCTCCCTATGGGTGGCAAAAGAAATGCTGCAGCCCATAGGGATCTCCTGGAACCCCAATACCCTGGGTACCTCAGTACCATATACTAGGGAATTATAAGGGTGTTCCAGTAAGCCAATGTAAATTGGTAAAAATGGTCACTAGCCTGTTAGTGACAATTTTGAAAGAAATGAGAGAGCATAACCACTGAGGTTCTGATTAGCAGAGCCTCAGTGAGACAGTTAGTCACTACACAGGTAACACATTCAGGCACACTTATGAGCACTGGGGCCCTGGGTTACCAGGGTCCCAGTGACACATACAACTAAAACAACATATATACAGTGAAAAATGGGGGTAACATGCCAGGCAAGATGGTACTTTCCTACAGGGATCTCTACCCTCCTCTCTGCCCTTGTTTGGAGCCCTTGGCCTCGGTTTACAAAAGCCCATCCTCGGAGCACACACAGTGGGTACTGCTGTCATCTCCCTTTGCTTGCCTTGCAGCCTGCTGCCTAATGCCTTCAAGAGTAGGGCATTCTCTTTGTCGTTGGAACAGGTCCTCTCTGTAGGGTCCCCCTGCACTGAGAGGCTCTGCCAGGCTCCTTCAGTTGCAGTTCTCTCCTCAGGCACCAGGGCATTTCACTCAGGAGAATTCTCCCCCTGTAACATGATCCCTTAAAAGGTGGCTTATCAGACGTCTTGCCCTTTCTCTGGATGAGGGTCACTTGTTTCACTGTTTGAGGATCCAAGCTCCCCTTGTTTCCTTAGTGCACTGTGCTATGGTTGTAACACACATCTTCTCAGGGAGACACAGCATTTCTGCATGAGCCTTTGTTCATGCTTCTGGCCATGCAGATGTCTGTAGATCATTTCCCAAAAGACACTCTACTGGGATGGCACGGGACACAACTACCTCCCCATTCAAAGCCCTCCAATGCCATAGGATAAAGCTTAGTCTAATTTTCAGCATTGGTAAACTGATGACTAACACCAGGAAACACTTGGTTTGGCTGCCACCATAGTGACACTGGCATCTGTATTCCCTATAGCCTATTGATTATCAACCATTGTCTATACTTCTCATGCTTGCAGGTAAGAGTGCCAAGGCTTCAATAGGCACCCCACCCAGGGAAACTAAAATAACCTCAGTGTGTCCTCTGGCCTTTCCAGAGTACAACTCTACCCCCCCACTCCTATGATAGCCACCATTGGGGGACTTTTTGGAACATGCTGCATCACTTTTCTTATGGCCTGGTAGCCTTTACCTTTGGACTGCGAGAAGTCCCGGCCCATCCTCCTGAGAAGTCTTTTGGGGGCCTTTTGAGAACTCCTTCTTTTTATTGTTATCCTTGATCACCTCTTTCCCCTGCTGGGAAGCCTGTGAACACTTTTTCTGGTAACCTCCCTGGCTCTTTTAGGACAGCCTGGATCTGACCCACTTGTCAGCTATCTTCCCCAGCTCTCTGGGAGAAGTCAACTCAGAATCCACCATATGCTAACACAATTTCTCTATGGTACAGTTAGTTAGGATGTGCTCTTTCATGATCAGATTATACAGCTCATCATGTGAGCACCTTATTGACTTTAATCCAGCTCTCCAGTGCTGTTACTGAAAAGTCCACAAAATCCACCGATGTCTGGCTCTGACCTTTCTGGGTGTCTCTAAACTTCAGTCTATCTTCTTCAGTGGTGAGTCCAAACCCTTCTATGAGTGTCTTCTTCATATATGAACAGGAAGCATCAGAAGTCTGTCTCTGCCCTAAACTGGGAATTATTCCTAAAGTGGAGAGCCTCAGTGATGAGATAGTACCTTCCTCATTCCAGAAGCCCTCTCAAAGGCTGCAAACCATTTATCAATGTCACCTTTACCACTATACAGAGGGACAATCCCTTTGGAGATATTTGGGTCAAAGGTTTTCCTCCTTTTCCCTGTTATTATTGCTGACACCATCTTTGGACGTTAGGCCGAACCTAGCCCTTGTTTCCTCTCAAACTAGTCTCCTCTCCTCGAGCTCAAGCCAATTAGAAAAATCTAAAATATTTAGCAAACATATTTTTGATGCAATGTTCTATTTTATCTTGTGCAAAATACACTCATGACCAAATGGTGCTGTGAAACAAAATGTCAGCATCCCGCTGCTGAAACCCCATGTAGGAAAGTGGAGTATTATATGGTGTGGGGGTTAGCCCTCTGTAGGAATATGATCTGGTGTGTGGTGAGCACCTATAGTATTATCACCTTATACCAGGTCCAGGTATCCCCTGTTAGTGAGGTGTAGTCAGTGTCTAGGAATCCAGGCTCTCTAGAGGTAGCTGTGGATGAGCAGCCACGACTTATCTAGGAGACATGCAAAGCTTATGCAATACCACTGTAGTCACACAACACTTACACACATGAAAGAACCATACAGTGTTACAAAAAAAAAGCTATTTTATTTTAGTGACACAAATACTAAAATGCCATATAGGCAATACCCCAACTTTTAGGTAAGTAAAACACACTATTATATGTGCAGTAGCAGTCAGGAATTAGTAAAGAATGCAATAGAAAACAGTGAAAACAATAGTAAGTGCTTAAGGCCTGGGGGGGCAAACCATATACTAAGAAAGGGAAATGTGAAAGTTGGGCCCCCACCCAAGAAAGTGGAATCGGTAGAGGGGAGCTGGAGGAACTAGGAAACCCACAAGGTAAGTACCAAAGTGACCCCAGCAACCAGAAGAAGAGAGGTAAGTACCTGGTTCTCTCCAAACCCACCAAAAGGACTTCAGGGAAGGATATTGCAAGACCCAGACAAGACAGCAACAAACCAAAGGTTGATCCTGGAAGAGGAAGACATGGTAAAGAAGTGGACCAAGTCCAGTTCACATTGGAGTGGCCGGTGGTGGCAGGAGCCACTACCCACCTGTCTGTGGATGCAAGACCAGGTCTATGGTGGAAAATCACATTCAGCAGTGCAGCCCTGGAGTAGATGAAGAGTTCCTGGATTGATGCAGTTGACGTCCCACGCCGGAAGAAGGATTGCAGTCATTCAATGGTGTGGAAAAAACACCAAAAAGCCTTGGAAAAGACAGATGTCATTGGAGAAGAAATGCGGGGCTGCCAGGAACCAGCAAGGTCCAAGAGGACTCAACTCATGAAGGGGAGTCCGAGGTGACCCTCATCAGTGAGAAGAGTGACAGGAAGAGGAGGCAGCCCCCACAGGCAACCCAGAGCCAGTAAGCACAGGAACTGCAGAGAGGCCCATACAGCACACCTAGAAAGGAGTCCCACATCACAGGAGAAGCATGCAGAGGGATATGTGTTGCAGATAAGAGTGCTGGGGCTACACGGAGCCTGAAGATCCTTTGGAGGAGATGCGAAAAAGCCTTCATAGCTGCAAGAGACATGGTGCATGGGGTACTGTCTCATGTGGAGAGGCAAGGGCTTACCGTCTTCTAAGTTGGACAGCTGGCAGAAAGGACCAAGGGGACCTCTCCAGACTACCATCCATGATGCAGGATTCACACAGCTCTGGAGGAAAGGAGATCCACACAGCCGGTCATTGTTGCAGTTTGTCCCTGCAGATGCAGGGGAGTGACTCCTTCACTCCTAGGGAGATTACTTTGTGCTTCTTGGTGCAGACAGAAGACTTCCCCTCCTCAGAGGAAATTTTGCAGTAGCTGGAAGTTGAAGCACATTGAATCTGAGGACCCACCCAAGAGGGAGACCCTACATAGCCTGAGGCGGCTGTGACGTCACCTGCCTGACCTGGCCACTCAGATGCCCCCAGGGGCCTCTGCCCACCTTTGATTCAAGATGGCAGAATCAAGTTGCCACCTTGAGGAGCTCTGGCCACCATCCCCCTGGGGTGGTGATGGACAGGGGAGTGGTCACTCCCCTTTCCACTTTCCAGTTTCATGTCAGAGCAGGGACTGGAGGTCCCTGAACTGGTGCAGACTGGTTTATGCATGGAGGGCACCAAATGTGCCCTTCAAAGCATACCAGTGGCTTGGGGAGGCAACCCCTCCCAAGCAATGTAACACCTATTTCCAAAGGTGCTACCCCCCAATCCCAAGGAAATCCTTTGTTTTGCCTTCCTGGCCTTGAGCTGGTCAAGCAGCAGGAAGACAGAAACCTGTCTGAGGGGTGGCAGCAGCATGGGCTGCCCTTGAATCCCCAGAAAGCTGGTAGGAGCAATGCTTGGGGTTCTCTAAGTAGACCGCAGAGTGTATGGAAACATATAACCAATACTGGCCACAGTACTGTGGTATGATTCCAACATGTTTGATACCAAACATGCCCGGGTTTGGAGTTACCATTATGTAGCTGGAGATAGGTAGTGACCTAAATACAGTACGCAGGTAAAATGGCTTCCCTGCACTCACAAAGTCCAGAAAAATGGAGCTGGAGTTCATGGGGGCACCTCTGCTCATGCAGGGGCACCCTTAAGCAGGTACCTGCACCCTGCCCTCTGGGACAGGAGGGCCTACCATAGGGGTGACCTACAGTGACCTGGTGTAGTGGAAAATGGCAGTGAAAGGGTGTTTTCACTCAGGCTGCAATGGCAGTCCTGCAGAAGTCTTTGCCTGGGCTCTCTATGGGTGGTGAACTATATTATGCAGCCCATAGGGATCCCCTGGAGTCCCAATGCCCTGGGTACCTAGGTACCATATACTAGGGACTTATAATGGGTCAGTGGTAAAGGTGCAGTAAATGTGCAGAATTCCTTTGTGAAATTCACGGGGTCGGAAGGAGTGACATAGCAACCTCAAACTTGGGGACAAGCAAGACTGTAACTCCCAGAAGGCACTAGACCCCCTGGCGTTTGTCAATCCCATGGTGGGCCCAATGGCCAGTGAATCTTCGAATCCTGTGAGTGTTTTTACCTGCAGTTTGCAAGGGACTAGTGTCACCAGTCCAAGGGAGACTAAGAGTGCTTTTGGCCTTAGCTCTTACAGCTAATCCGCCCCTGAGGTCACCAGTGGTCACCTTTAGCTACCCAGAACCCTCTATTCTGACACTCCTAAAATGGCAGAAATCAAAATTTAGTGCTCAGATGGGCTGCTCACCCTAAACGTGTGGTCGGCAGCTGGGGGTGTGCACTGTCCTACATACCAAATTGCCTGCCTGACCAGGAACAAATGTGCCTGAGAGCAGAGGGGAGGGCTGTTTCCTCCACTTGGGGACACCACAGATGGCTATCAGTGGCAGTGAAGCCTTTGAAGCTCACCGTCCTGATGGCTCTATTTACCAGCCCGGTAGGCAGTATGGGGTGGGAGGTGTGACCTCCTTCCTGCTTTAGCCTGTGACCCTGACTCCTGGGAGTGTCCTCACTACCTGGTAGGAGGGCAGAAATCTGTCTCACCAGCAGCAAACATGGGAAAAAGCGCAGCCTCACCAGCCAGAGTAAAAAGAAGGGTGGCAAACTCAGATTTGTTGGGGTTAGAGAGAGCACATTGTTTGACACCAAACTGCTCAGGCTTACGTTCCATGTTATCCTACGGAGTGGCCTGCACTTATAGTGTACTTTAATGGAAAGGACACCATAGAGACACATAATCTTATGCTTACATGCCTGCACCCTAAGTATAATGCACCCT
Organism: Pleurodeles waltl; assembly: GCF_031143425.1. Taxonomy (NCBI): domain Eukaryota; kingdom Metazoa; phylum Chordata; class Amphibia; order Caudata; family Salamandridae; genus Pleurodeles; species Pleurodeles waltl. Next base: position 1,175,823,655 of record NC_090439.1, read on the forward strand.
GCCTCCTGGGCTGCAAAAGCCTTCCTTGGGGGTGTCTGACATATATGTAAGGCAGTGCATAGGACTGTGTCACTCACGGTGAGGGCACAGTCGAATTCAAGCAGTTTGCACCACCTTGGCAGTCTGCAATGGCATCCGCAATTTGGGTGGGTAACCTGGGGTGGTACAAACTTCTGCTGCAGCTCTGGGTACCTCTTTACCACCTATGCCCTGGGTTCCCTGGGTGCCATTTACTAGGGGTTTATAAGGGGCTAAAGTCTTTGCCAATCAGAGAAATTGCTAAGTCAACAAATCAATTTAGGGAGAGTGCATAGGCACTAGGGCTTGTTTAGCAGGCTTCCAGTGCACTAACAACATATATCTAAACAACTGGGTGCATTCCTGTCCCTTCCAGCTGCAGTGACACCATTTTGGCTTCCTAGTACCAATGCAGGCACCCCTACACCTTCCTGCACAAAAACAATCTGAGGAGGCTTTTTCCTTTTTCTATGTGTCATGCAGATAGCAGCATACATAGAAAGAGGAAAGAACAAGGTGAAATTAAAATATTTCTCCTCATAGCGCTTCCCCTGGGGAGGCGTAAGGTTTTGGCACATCCAAGTTGACAGGTCTTACACCTTACATCTGGGAATGCATCAAAATCAATGGGTGTTGTGTGGGGAAACTCACCACAATGCCCACGCAATGCCTCCCTGGCGCAGAGTAAGCAAGTGCAGTGGCTTGCGCTGCCTTGCATCACTCCATGTCTATGAGGCCATTCAAAGTCACGCAAAGTGGTTTTGTCAGGCCTCAAAGATGTGGTTGAGAGGCGTGCGCCACCACTGCGTCACTAAAAGTGATGCAATGGTGGCGCAAACCTCTCAGAAATATGCCAGACTAAAAGATATTATAACTCACAACTGATCTAACAAAATATATAACATTTATTTAGTACCAGAAAAATCCATTAATAATTATTTATTCATTTATACTTCGGACTCAAAGACTGCAAAAGACCAATAGCAATGAAAAAAGCAGAAGACGCTGCAATAAAGAAAGAACAAGTACAATGCAGACATTACAAACCTGTAAGTGGAATATATAAATCTACAGTGTAAAACCCCCAAAAAACACCAACTTTTTTTAAAATTAGAGACTGAACCGTAACAAATAACCATAAAAATCTCTAAAGTATATCAATACCTATAAAAAAAAAGGAAGCACAACGTGAAATCTTAAACAACAGAAGAACCAATAGCTAAAAAGAAAAAAAGAAAATGTAAGTATCCATAGTAACACATGTGTTACATTTAATTAATATGTATAATAATACGGCCGCGGCGATAGTCGCCAAAAGACCGGCGCCGCGGCTAACATCTGTTCTGCCAAATTATGACCACAGCTGGATTTCCGCCACAAGAAGGGTGGAAATCCGACTGTGGCCATACTGGCGGATGGTGTTAAGGTGGCGCTGCTACCACCAGCAGCGCCACGTCAGTAGACCGCCGTCAGCCGTATTATGAGAAATAATATGGCCTGGCGGTGTTCTGCTGGCTGGCGCTGCTGGCGGTAGCAGCGCCCCATCCCATTCCCTGCCGGAAGACCCCCTGGTTGCAGGTACGTTGAGTTTCCGACAGGGGAGGGTGTTTGGGGTGTGTGTGTGTGTTGTGTGCATGACTGTGAGTGTGTGCGTGAATGCGAATGTGTGTGTCGTGTTGTTTGCATGGGTGTATGCATGTGTGAGAATGCATGTATGAATGGAAATATGAATGCGTTTCTGCCTGTCAGTGTGAATGTGTGTACAGATGTGTACGAAAATGAATGGATGCATGCATGAATGAATGACTGTATGCCTGTGTGAGTGAGTGTGTGTATGCATGGTGTGTGTCTGCGAATGTGCGTGTATGGGGGATCATAGGGGGGCTGTGGATGTAGGATGGGTGTAGATGGTGGGAGGTGGGGGGCATCTCGGGAATGTTTGGGAGGGTGAGCGAGCCTCCTGCCAGTGACAGGGAAGGAGTTCCCTGTCACTGGTAGGGCCTACCACCATGGTTTCCGTGGCATTGTGAACGCCACGAAAACCATGGCGGTAGGCAGGGTCATGATGCCAGTACAATAGCGGCTGCCTGGGCTGGAGATTCTTATCTCTGGCCCGGCGGCTGCTACCGCCATGGCGGTCGGTATGGTAAATTGACGGGTTGGGTGCAGCCAACCCACCAATGTCATAATGTGGCGGTATGTACCGCCAGCCTGTTGGCGCTACTACCACCACATTATCACCGACCATCGGGGTCAGAATGACCCCCATAAGATCAAAACTATGACATAAATAATGTCTCAAAGGGTAATCCTCTGTGAAGCTGCAGAGGATACGCTTACAGCAGAAACAAAGTTCTGGTAAGGGCACATTGGAAGTACACTAACTTTTCTTCCAAATCATGGTAATCACAGCAAAAGAAGACAATGCAGAAACTGTAAGGGAGCACAGCCACTCCCCCTAAGATTACCAATATTACATGTTAGAAATGGGTTACAAGTTGTAAAAGACTCAGGCACTAGTTCCCAAGCACCTACAAGAACTATACTTCAGTATATCATTCCCCAAGCTAAAGAAGAACCTATAGGACATCTTCCATCTATAACAAACCTACAAAAATGGTGGTAAAGCCATTTTAGTGAGGTGTTTGTGGACATGTTTTTTTAGAAAATAGGCCTGCTGTCTGTGCTCTTTAGCCTAGTTACATTTCATTTTATTAATTTTCATTCTTTTAGAAATGATCACATTTGTGGTAATGTTTTATTTTTTAAAAACTAGCACCCAATAGATCAAAGTTGAAAAGTATGGCTCACTGCTATGGAGTGTGGATCAGATACACGAAGTGGAATGGGTGCAGTCATCGCTTGCATTTTGACTTAGAAGTATTTCTAAGAAAAATGTTCTGAGAAGGTAAGGTTCAGTGCGGAAAGGCTGCAGGAGGTATCTGAGAAGGCAGCGTTTTTGTCGGATAGCCCGGGTCAAAGCTGCGCTAAAGATTTCTAAGTTTGGACGTAATCTCTGTGAAGAAAAGGACTCTTTTTGACATGGTTAGCCCTCACTTCTTGCTTGATGTATGAAGTAGCCTAGAAATTGTAGTGCCCAGGGTCCCTGCTAACCAGGTTCCCTGGGCCAGAGCTCTTTCCCTAAAACTGTTGTGCTGCATTGGCACAGTTGGATACTCCTTTAGCTACCACTATAACTCCCTAGTAAAAAGTACTTAGGTACCATGGCATGGGGTACTAAGCGTAGGCCCCTGAGGGCAGCAACACTGATTGTGTCTCCCTCTAGGGGCATGCATACAGATGCCCTCAGCACTGCCATTACAGGATGGGTGTCCTGGTACAGACCTAAAACACAAACCACTATAACTCCCTAGTAAATGGCAATTAGGTATCCATGGCATGGGGTACTAAGGGTAGGCCCCTGAGGTAAGCAGCACTGATTGTGTCACCCTCTAGGTCAATGCATCCACATGCCCCCAGCACTGCCATTGCAGGCTGGGTGTTGTGGTGCAAAGCTAAAACACAAACTTGACTTGGCACACTGCATGTGTATCCTGTCCACTATACACTGCATACACTACACCCCTCTGGCAGGGCTCCAGCCCTAAGGCAGGGTGTACCATATCATATGTGAGGGCATATCTGCATTAACAATATGCCCCCACAGTGGCCTTGTCAAATCTGGGACATAGTGAGTGAACAGAGTAGCCATTTGAGTATATGTGCTGGACACTAGTCAACACAAGTTTCCCAGCTACATGATGGCCACTCTGAACCCCGGTTGTTTGGTATCAAACAACTCAGAATGATAAATCCAAACTGATACCAGTTTGGATTTATCACTAAATATACCCAGGGGTCACCTTAGAGGTGCCCCCTGCAAAAGCCAACTAACCTGGCATGGTTGCTGGTTCTATCCAGCCTGCCACGTCCAAACACCCAATGTGCAATCCTTCGGGGAGGGATCTGTCTCTCTGGTTTGTAAAACAATGCCCTTCCTGGGTGGAGGTGCTAACACTCCCTCCCTCAGGAATGACTACTGCACTGACGGAGAGCTTCAAAGGGCTTCCCACTTTTGAAACTTGACCCCCAAACCTGCTGCTAGCAGCAGATGGTGAACCCTTTTTCAAAACCCCACTCTTGGTGGGAGCAAAGGCAGGAAACTACACAAATGGTAGGAGGAGTGACCTCACCTAGCATGCACCACCCCTCACGTGTTGCCTGCGAGGTGAACACTCCATTTCAATTTCTTCAATCTTAGATAGAAGGAAAATAGCCATTGAGGGATTGGGAAGTCGCCCTTCTGTAGGAGGCTGGCCTGGCTTGTAATGGGTATCTATGGTACTTACACCTTATACCAGGTCCAGTTATCCCTTATTAGTGAAATGTAGACAGTGTATTGAAGCCAGGCTCTCTAGGGGTAGTGTGGACGAGCAGCCAAGGACTAACTAGTAGACATGCAAAGTTCATGCAATACCACTGTAGTGGCAAAAAACTCACACACTCTGTGTTACAAAAATAAAGGTACTTTATTTTAGTGACACAAATGCCAAAAATACCATAGAGACTATACTCCCTTAGGAGGTAAGTAATACAATAATTATTTACGCTAGTATGCAGAAATTTAAAAAACAGTGCAAATAGTGAAAATCACAATAGTTAGAAATGGGCCTGGGGGAACAAAAACCATATATTAAGAAAGTGGAATGTAGAAGTTTCCCACCTAGACAAGTGTAGAGTGTAGAAGGGCGTTGGGAGTATTAGAAAACACCAAAGGTAAGTAATAGAACCCACCCCAATCAATCTGGAATTTGACAGGTGATTTCTTTATGTCTAGGACATGCTTCTTATGTAGGATTTGGTGCCATTAGTTCTATAGGAGTCCCTTTCTTCATCATACTATAGTGTGACAAGAAGCCAATATTATGGGTTTTATTTATTTTTCTTCGGACCCAATGACTGCTAGAGTGCTTCCCTCTCTTTTGTGTTAGGTGTCCCAGGTGGGACTCATGGAGGCGTGTGAAGCTAGAGTGAAGGTAGAAAGAACTGGACCATAGTCAGACCAGTTTACTGGGATGTGAGCGACTACAGAAAGGGCGCCCATCATTGGCCATGATCAGATCAGTGGTGACTTGTCATGAGTGAGTATATTTCAGTGTTTACTCAGCTGCATGTGAAAAAGTAAAGCATACACCTAGGAGGAGCCAGTGATACTGGTCCTATCCCTGTGGGGAGTGAAATCACTGACTATGGGATGTAAAATCACTGACTGTGGGGTGTGAAGTCACTGATACATACATTGCTGAAGGATAGTATAAACTGAGCTGTGATGCTCTCCATGCATTACTCAACAGAGGAGGCACAGTCTCCAGCTGACAACTGATATTTCATTAGTCCCAGAACTAGATGTTTGGACAACATCAACTCTGCACTGACACAGCAGCAGAGACGGTATCACACTTGTGTGTGTAGTCCTTGCATGCTTAATGTATTTTTAAATCTTCATTATAGTGTTAAATTCTGATAATAGTTTAGCAGTATTTCAATTTTACTTATTTACTTTGACAACAGTCACAATAATTTGAATATACAAAGTCCTTTAAAATATGAAAACATTTTTAATAGAAACAGCTAAAGTGCTGATTACAATTTAAATCACAATAAACAATTCTAGATTCTATTAATGTGTGTTATTGTCTTTCGGTTTTATATATAATTTATAGCTTGTTGAACACTTAACATGCCTTTATAAATACTCATCTTAGTAAACGTTTATCAGTAAATACTTCTCGGTTTTAAGTTAGGTAATATTAATATCCCAAGCTCTTCAGATCACCTGATCCTTGTTGGGTGGTTAGTACTTTCAGTGCTTCTGAGTATCTCTAATAAATAGTGCCAAAGTGCAGCAGATGAGCAACCCCCGTGCAGACTGTGGTCCTGCAAGTCACAGGTTTGAAGACATCAGCACAGATTGTGGTAGGACAAACACAGCAGCACACAGGTTATCACAGGTGCATCCTGGCGGATGTGGTCCTTGCATCTTCCAGTTCTCTCTTCAAGGTCATCACCATTCTTTTAAGCAGTTAAAGTTCTTGAAAGCTCTCAAGATGAGATGCACCTTGTCAGGTAAGCTGACACTGAATGCGGCCAAACAGCTCCAATGATTAAATACCCAAGTACCTTTTGCAACAAGGTGAGGGCCACTGTGGCTTTCTGAAGGCCACCAGAATATGTATAGAAGTGTATACAGAAGCTTGGAAGGTCAGATAGCTTTCAAACCGTAGGACCTGAGAGTGGATAGAATGTATTCGACTCATAGAAAGCCTATCACCAGCTGTGCCCTCATGGTCAAGAAGCTTCCATATTCTGAGGGTGGGAGTATTAAATCCATAATGGACTGTGAGTATCTGTTAAACCTGCTCACAGTGAGAGACACCAGGGCCAGGTTATGTCTGACAATCACATCACCAGTCTCAGTGCAGTCTATGGCTGCTGGTCAGCAGGGATGCCGCAGGGAAGAAGTAGATATCTGGGGCATCAGAGCTAAAACCAAAGGAATGTCAGTGAGGTTCCTCTGTTCAGACGCCCCCACACCACATGCGTGTGGATGCTAAGAGCAGTGTGACTTGAAATAGTGGTAATGCAAGCCCACGTAGAGGCTTCTGAGGATGGTATAAGCAAATCACTTCTTGAATTTCAGTCCTTTAGTAAGAGGGCACCAGAGGGGCTGTAAGGGTGCAGCAATTTGCTGTATCGTGGAGTGGCGGAAGGAATGAGAATTTGGTTGTGGTAGAGAAAAGAATCTATGTTAGTCAGGGGACCCCTTTTGTTTCAGCGAGCAGCATCTCCATGGCAACTATTTGGGGTTGAAATTGCCACCTTGCATTTTAAGTATCCAAGAAAGATCAGTCCAAGAATGGCCAATATTATACCAGTACAAACATCACACCAGGACAAGGCACTTTAGTACCAAGAGGGTCTGCGATATATCAGTAGTTACCACCATTATACATGTTTGGAGCATCACTCACAGTGCCACAAAGGGTGCTAATTACCGACTATCCACACAGGAGGGCATTGAGTGGTCCTCTCACAGTCACACAACATATATAACCCAAAACCTCTCATACTTGACATTATACTCCTCGGTCTATAAGTGTGCAGGACAGAAGCTGATTTCAGGGTAGTGGGTAAAGGTGTCATTGTCCAGCTCATATTCTGTGTTTATTCCACTTTGCATTTCACAATCTTTTATCCTGAGTTGTGTATTGAGGTCACGTGCCTGTAATTGCAGGCTGGGTTCAATGGTTTAAGGTACACCATGTACTGGCACCACCTGAAGTGCCCATCCCCCATTCTCCCTGTTACCTATGCAAAAGGAAGGTCAGGGTCCTTGCATTCTGTGCTGATAATGTCTACTAACGTGTCTGAGCCTGTAGGAGGCTGGCCTGGCTTGTAGTGGGTACCAGAGGTACTTACACCTTGTGCCAGGTCCAGTTATCCCTTATTAGTGTAGAAGAGGTGTTTCTAGCAGCTTAGGCTGATAGAAGGTAGCTATAGCAAAGCAGCTTAGGCTGAACTAGGAGCCATGTAAAGCTCCTACTATACCACTGGTGTCATATGCACAATATCATAAGAAAACACAATACACAGATATACTAAAAATAAAGGTACTTTTATAACAATATGCCAAAAGTATCTCAGTGAGTACCCTCAGTATGAGGATGCCAAATATACACAAAATATATGTACACAATACCAAAAATATGCAGTAATAGCAAAAGGAAGTAGTGAAAGCAGTGTAAAGTTACAATAGATTGCAATAGGAGCACATAGGTATAGGGGCAACACAAACCATATACTCCAAAAGTGGAATGCGAATCACGAGTGGACCCCAAACCTATGTAAGCTTGTAGAGGGTCGCTGGGACTGTAAGCAAACAGTGAGGGTTAGAAAAATAGCCCACCCCAAGACCCTGTAAGGTAGGTGTAAAATGCACTTACAACCCCCAGAGAGCACAGAAGTCGTAATAGGGGGATTCTGCAAGGAAAACCAATGCCAGCAATGCAACAACAGTGGATTTCCGGACCTGAGTACCTGTAAGACAAGGGGACCAAGTCCAAGAGTCGCAAAAGTGTCGTGAGTGGGCAGGAGCCCAGGAAATGCCAGCTGAGGGTGCAAGGAAGCTGCTACCGGATGGAAGAAGCTTGGTGTTTTGCAAGAACGAAGAGGACTAGGAACTTCCCCTTTGGAGGATGGATGTCACACGTCGCGAAGAAGCTTGCAGAGGTGTTCCCACACAGAAAGACCGCAAACAAGCCTTGCTAGCTGCAAGGGTCGCGGTTAGGGTTTTTGGATGCTGCTGTGGCCCAGGAGGGACCAGGATGTCGCCACTTGGATGAGGAGACAGAGGGGGTGCCCAGCAAGTCAGGGAGCCCTCACAGAAGCAGGCAGCACCCGCAGAAGTACCGGAACAGGCACTTAGAAGAGGAGTGAACCAGAGTCCACACAAAGTCACAAAAAGGAGTCCCACGATGCCGGAGGACAACTCAGAAAGTTGTGCACTGCAGGTTAGAGTGTCAGGCTTGGCTTGGCTTGGCTGGCTGTGCATGAAGGAAATCCTGGAAGAGTGCACAGGAGCCGGAGCAGCTGCAAATCACGCGGTACCCAGCAATGCAATCTAGCGTGGGGAGGCAAGGACTTACCTCCACCAAACTTGGACTGAAGAGTCACTGGACTGTGGGAGTCACTTGCACAGAGTTGCTGAGTTCCAGGGACCACGTTCTTCGTGCTGAGAGGGGACCCAGTGGACCGGTGATGCAGTCTTTTGTTGCCTGCGTTTGCAGGGGAAAGATTCAGTCGACCCACGGGAGATTTCTTCAGAGCTCCTGGTGCAGAAAGGAGGCACGCTACCCCCTGTGAGAAAGTAGCCTCTTTCTAGCCTTGTTACCCCCACTTTTGGCATGTTTGTGGGTGTCTGTCAGGGTGTTTTTACTGTCTCACTGGGATCCTGCTAGTCAGGGCCCAGTGCTCATAGTGAAAACCCTATGTTTTCAGTATGTTTGTTCTGTGTCACTGGGACCCTGCTAGCCAGGACCCCAGTGCTCATACGTTTGTGACCTATAGGTATGTGTTCCCTGTGTGATGCCAAACTGGCTCACTGAGGCTCTGCTAACCAGAACCTCAGTGGTTATGCTCTCTCATTTCTTTCCAAATTGTCACTAACAGGTTAGTGACCAATTTACATTGTCATACTGGGACACCCTTATAATTCCCTAGTATATGGTACTGAGGTACCCAGGGTATTGGGGTTCCAGGAGATCCCTATGGGCTGCAGCATTTCTTGTGCCACCCATAGGGAGCTCTGACAATTCTTACACAGGCCTGCCACTGCAGCCTGAGTGAAATAACGTCCACGTTATTTCACAGCCATTTACCACTGCACTTAAGTAACTTATAAGTCACCTATATCTCTAACCTTTACCTGGTAAAGGTTAGGTGCTAAGTTACTTAGTGTGTGGGCACCCTGGCACTAGCCAAGATGCCCCCACATTGTTCAGGGCAAATTCCCCGGACTTTGTTAGTGTGGGGACACCATTACACGCGTGCACTATACATATGTCATGACATATGTATAACGTCACAATGGTAACTCCGAACATGGCCATGTAACATGTCTAAGATCATGAAATCGTCACCCCAATGCCATTCTGGCATTGGGGAGACAATTCCATGATCCCCCGAGTCTCTAGCTCAGACACGGGAACTGCCAAACTACCTTTCCCGGGGTTTCACTGCAGCTGCTGCTGCTGCCAACCCCTCAGACAGGTTTCTGCCCTCCTGGGGTCCAGCCAGGCTTGGCCCAGGAAGGCAGAACAAAGGACTTCCTCAGAGAGAGGGTGTTACACCCTCTCCCTTTGGAAAAAGGTGTTAGGGCTGGGGAGGAGTAGCCTCCCCCAGCCTCTGGAAATGCTTTCATGGGCACAGATGGTGCCCATTTCTGCATAAGCCAGTCTACACCGGTTCAGGGATCCCCCAGCCCTGCTCTGGTGCGAAACTGGACAAAGGAAAGGGGTGTGACCACTCCCCTGACCTGCACCTCCCCTGGGAGGTGCCCAGAGCTCCTCCAGTGTGCTCCAGACCTCTGCCATCTTGGAAACAGAGGTGCTGCTGGCACACTGGACTGCTCTGAGTGGGCAGTGCCAGCAGGTGACGTCAGAGACTCCTTCTGATAGGCTCCTTCAGGTGTTGCTAGCCTATCCTCTCTCCTAAGTAGCCAAACCTCCTTTTATGGCTATTTAGGGTCTCTGCTTTGGGGAATTCTTTAGATAACGAATGCAAGAGCTCATCAGAGTTCCTCTGCATCTCTCTCTTCACCTTCTGCCAAGGAATCGACTGCTGACCGCGCTGGAAGCCTGCAAAACTGCAACAAAGTAGCAAAGACGACTACTGCGACCTTGTAACGCTGATCCTGCCGCCTTCTCAACTGTTTTCCTGGTGGTGCATGCTGTGGGGGTAGTCTGCCTCCTCTCTGCACTAGAAGCTCCGAAGAAATCTCCCGTGGGTCGACGGAATCTTCCCCCTGCAACCGCAGGAACCAAAGAACTGCATCACAGGTCCTCTGGGTCTCCTCTCAGCATGACGAGCGAGGTCCCTTGAACTCAGCAACTCTGTCCAAGAGACTCCCACAGTCCAGTGATTCTTCAGTCCAAGTTTGGTGGAAGTAAGTCCTTGCCTCCCCACGCTAGACTACATTGCTGGGAACCGCATGTTTTGCAGCTACTCCGGCTCCTGTGCACTCTTCCAGGATTTCCTTTGTGCACAGCCAAGCCTGGGTCCCCGGCACTCTAACCTGCAGTGCACGACCTCCTGAGTTGTCCTCCGGCGTCTTGGGACCCTCCTTTGTGACTTCGGGTGAACTCTGGTTCACTCCACTTCATAGTGCCTGTTCCAGCACTTCTGCGGGTGCTGCTTGCTTCTGAGTGGGCTCTTTGTCTTGCTGGACACCCCCTCTGTCACCTCACGCAATTGGTGACATCCTGGTCCCTCCTGGGCCACAGCAGCATACAAAAACCCTAACTGCGACCCTTGTCTATTTGACTATACATTGTTTGCACTGTTTTCTATTGCTATTACTGCATATTTTTGGTATTGTGTACATATATCTTGTGTATATTTGCTATCCTCATACTGAGAGTACTCACTGAGATACTTTTGGCATATTGTCATAAAAATAAAGTACCTTTATTTTTAGTATATCTGTGTATTGTGTTTTCTTATGATATTGTGCAAGTGACACTAGTGGTACTGCAGGAGCTTCACTCGTCTCCTAGTTCAGCCTAAGCTGCTCTGCTAAGCTACCTTTTCTATCAGCCTAAGCTGCTAGACACTCCTCTACACTAATAAGGGATACCTGGGCCTGGTGCAAGGTGTAAGTACCTCTTGGTACCCACTACAAGCCAGTCCAGCCTCTTACACCCCCAGAGCATGCACCACCAGGAAACAGGCGAGAAAGCCGGCAGGATGAAGTGATACAAGGTTGCAGTAGTCGTCTTTGCTACTTTGTTGTAGTTTTGCAGGCGTCCTGAGCAGTCAGCGGTCGATCCATTGGCAGAAGGTGAAGAGGAAGATGCAGAGGAACTCTGGTGAGCTCTTGCATTCGGTATCTGAAGAATTCCCCAAAGCAGAGACCCTAAACAGAAAAAGAGGTTTGGCTACCTAGGAAGGAGGATTGGCTACTAAGAGAGGTAAGAGCCTATCAGAAGGAGTCTCTGACGTCACCTGCTGGAACTGGCCACTCAGAGCAGTCCAGTGTGCCAGCAACACCTCTGTTTCCAAGATGGGAGCGGTCTGGGGCACACTGGAGGAGCTCTGGGCACCTCCCCTGGGAGGGGCAGGTCAGGGGAGTGGCCACTCCCCTTTCCTTTGTCCAGTTTCACGCCAGAGCAGGGCTGGGGGATACCTAAACCGGTGTAGACTGGCTTATTCAAAGATGGGCAGCCTCTGTGCCCATCAAAGCATTTCCAGAGACTGGGGGAGGCTACTCCTCCCCAGCCATCACACCTATTTCCAAAGGGAGAGGGTGTCACACCCTCTCTGGGAGGAAATCCTTTGTTCTGCCTTCCTGGGCCAGGGTTGCCTGGACCCCAGGAGGGCAGAAAGCTGTCTGAGGGGTAGGCAGCAGCAGCAGCTGCAGTGGAGACCCCAGAAAGGCAGTTTGGCAGTACCCGGGTTCTGTGCTAGAGACCCGGGGGATCATGGAATTGTCTCCCTAATGCCAGAATGGCATTGGGGTGACAATTCCATGATCTTAGACATGTTGCATGGCCATGTTCGGAGTTACCATTGTGTCGCTATACATAGGTAGTGACCTATGTATAGTGCACGCGTGTAATGGTGTCCCCGCACTCACAAAGTCCGGGGAATTTGTCCTGAACAATGTGGGGGCACCTTGGCTAGTGCCAGGGTGCCCACACACTAAGTAACTTTGCACCCAACCTTCACCAGGTGAAGGTTAGACATAGGTGACTTATAAGTTACTTAAGTGCAGTGGTAAGTGGCTGTGAAATAACGTGGACGTTATTTCACTCAGGCTGCAGTGGCAGGCCTGTGTAAGAATTGTCAGAGCTCCCTATGGGTGGCAAAAGAAATGCTGCAGCCCATAGGGATCTCCTGGGACCCCAATACTCTGGGTACCTCAGTACCATATACTAGGGAATTATAAGGGTGTTCCAGTATGCCAATGTGAATTGGTGAAATTGGTCACTAGCCTGTTAGTGACAATTTGGAAAGCAGAGAGAGCATAACCACTGAGGTTCTGGTTAGTAGAGCCTCAGTGAGACAGTTAGTCATCACACAGGGAACACATACAGGGCACATACTTATGAGCACTGGGGCCCTGCTTGGCAGGGTCGCAGTGACACATAGACTAAAACAACATATATACAGTAAAAATAGGGGTAACATGCCAGGAAAGATGGTACTTTCCTACAGAGCCCCGCCCCTTCTCACGTTTCCTTGTTCACCTGGTGCCCTCTGTTCAGAATTCTTGATGCCCTGAGCCTTAAGGAGAGATGAACCTCACAGTGACTGAGAGAGGAAGGGTCAGAGATGCCCTCCATCCCTATAGACTCACTTCCCCTCTAGAGCGGCGTAAAGTGATGGGAGGATAAAGGAAGTGGTATTTGTGGATCTTTTCATCTGATGCAGCAGCGCCTCCCAGCGGTTGAGAAAGATCCTCTGCAGTCTCCACGGTGCAGCCCAGGATGTTCAGACTATGGCCTCAGTACAAATGCAACAGTGCCACCCAGTGTACAGACAGGTCCTCCGCAGCCTCCACGGTGCAGCACAAGCTGCTCAGACTGTGGCCTCTTATTACAGATGCAGCAGCGCCACCCAGCGGCTGAGACGGATCCTCTACAGCCTCCTTGATGTAGCACCATGTGCTCAAACTACAAATGCAACAGCGCCACCCAGTGTGCAGACAGATCCTCTGCAGCCTCCACGGTGTCTTACAGGCTGTTCAGATATAAGGTCTCTTGGTACAAATGTAGGGTCTGGGGAGATGACATCCAGACACCCGCAGGGTTTCATATCCGACGTAGGCGCACTGTCCACCCTCGTCTGTCATTGTACATCTGGGAATAGAGAGAGGCAGAAACAGAGCTCACTGCAGCTGCAGACATGAGACATGGAGATGGTAAAAGAAGGAGAGACACTGTGGGAGGAGTATGTGCTGGGAGTGCAGGAGGAGTGATGTATAAAGAGTGAGGCCATGCTTAGGGAGAGTGAGATGAGGCAGAGTAGGGTTATGTTTAGGGGAGGAGGCCTTGACCAGGGTGTTATGTATAGGGAGTAAGGCCATAGATATGGACTGAGGCCATGCATGGGCAGTTATGTATAGGGAGTGAGGCCATAGATATGGACTGAGGCCATGCATGGGCAGTTACGTATAGGAAGTGAAGCCATGCATGGGTAGTTATGTATGGGGACTGAGGACATGCATGGACAGTTATCTATAGAAAGGGAGGGACTGCATACACAGTTATGATTAGGCACTAAGGCCACCCACAGGGATTTATGTATAGGGATGAGGCCATAAATGGGCAGTTATGTATAGGAAGTGAAGCCATGCATGGGCAGTTATGTATAGGACATGAGAAAGTTAAGCCATGCATGGGAAGCTATGTATAGGAAGTGAGACCATGCATGGGCAGATATGTATAGGAAGTGAAGCCATGCATAGGCAGCTATGTATAGGAAGTGAGGCCATGCATGGTCAGTTATGTATAGGAAGTGAGGCCATGCATGGGCAGTTATGTATCGGAAGTGAGGCCATGCATAGGCAGCTATGTATAGGAGGTGAAGCCATGCATGGGCAGTAATGTGAGGACATGCAGAAGGAGTTTTGCATAGGGAGTGGAATCATGCATAAGGAGTTATGTACAGGGAGTGGAGTCATGCAGAGGGTATTATGTATAGGAAGTGAGGCCATGCAGAGGGTATTATGTATAGGGAGTGGGGCCATGCACAGGGAGCGAGGCCATGCACAGGGAGTTTTCCATAGAGAGTGGAATCACACGTAGGGTGTTACTCATAATATACAAGTAGCAGTGCTAGGACTGAGGTCTGGCCTAGAGGAAGTGAATCCATCAGAGCTCATGTCCTGGGACTGGACTCACCGATGGGAGTGAGCTCTAGTGAGAATGTGACACAGAGCAATGTATAGCCATGTGCAAGAGAGAGACTCATGTATAACCCAAGAGCTGTGATGACAAATCTATGCAGGACAAGAGATAACATAACCTTCCTTTTAAAGTCACCTTAACCCTGTGGCATCTTAACTTTTAATAAGTGATGTTTATTGCTGCACCACACAGTGAGACACTTTATCAGTCTCTGAATGATAAAACGCTGAGTCGACCTGCTGGCAAGCTGTCCGGTGAATTTGAGGTTATAGACAGATCGTGAGGGATGCATCAGTGCACCGAGTCACCAGACCCAGAGGATGGATGGAAGTGTTTCTGGACAAGGGGGGCTCTGGCACCTCCAAGAAAGTTATAACTTGTGTTTAGGGAGCTTGTGTGGTTGTATGAGGGAACCATGCATGCCTGAACAACGCGGTCGGAACCATTAACGCATTGTTTCTATGCATGCCTTTAGCATGCATTTCTTTACAACGATTTTTCATTGTAAAGACATGCCTAGTAAAGGCATGTGTGGAAATGGCATGAATGGTCATCACATGCCACCCCCCCACCCTAAAAACAGAAGTACCCCGACCCCGCAACCCTTAAAAATGACCCCAATACCCCCACCCACTCTGAGCCCTAAAACCGACCTCCACCCCGATAATAAAACCCAACCCCTAAAAACAAAATTACCCTGACCCCACTACTCCTAAAAACAGAAGTACCCCGACCCCCCCACCTTTAAAAACTACCCTGGTACCCCCAACAACCCTAAGCCCAAAACCATCCTCACCCCCCAAAAATAAAACTACCCAACCCCTAAAAACAAAATTACCCCAACCTCCTCATCCCTGCCCCTAAAAACCGGACCCCACCTGCCCTGAATACAAAATTACCCCAACTCCTAACCCCTGCCCCTAAAAACCTGAACCCTCAACCCACCCTAAATACAAAATTACCCTGACCCCCACCCATAATAACTCACCCCTGCCCCAAATACAAAATTACCCAACCACCAGTTAGCTGCCCCCACCCGCCTCAAATACAAAATTACGCCAACCCCGACCCCCCCACCTGCCCTGAATATAGAATTACCCCATCGCCCACCCCACCCCTAAAAACAAAATAACATCGACCCCCCATAGTACCGAAACCCACCCTTAAAATTAATAAAATAACCTAACCACATCAACCCCTTCATCCCCCAACCCTAAAAATTACCCCCAACCCAGCCCCAGCCTCACTTACTTGACCGCATCCTCTTCCGATGGATCTCCCTTTTTTTCTGCCTTAACCACAGGCGTGGTTCTGGACGCGTTGTTCCAAATCTTTCCCACTTGTAGCGCTGCAGTGCCATTTGAAAGCCCTAAAGCACTGTAGTTTCTTTGTGAAGTAAGGCAAACTTTGATATAATACATTTTTCTCATATAGAAGTGAATTCATGACGTTGAACAAAGAATCGTGTTAGTAGTTCTCGGCCACCAATAATTAATATTCAGGGTTTTTTCCGCTCTAAAATCCTTGATGTGTGATTAAGTTAGAGATGAAGTGTTAAGAACTGTGGCAGAAGCCTGGAGGGGCCGAATCTTCCACAGTGACCCATGGGCGGCTGGTAACCCCAGCCCCCGGGATAGGGGAGAATCGGTCTCACATTGAATGATGCACCCAGCAAGTATGATCTCTAAGTGGCCTCACATCACCCCCCCACCCACACATATTTACACACACACACCTGGTCCCAGAGGGTGATGTTTGGTTTTCCGTGCCACACATTCTGTGCATTACCTGCTGCCAGCAGGTCCATCACACTGAGTTTCATTACCAAGAAACCCCATGGTATGTGTAACACGTCAGCCAGAAGAACGCTGCATTCTGGGATTTGTAGTTCCACTTTCAACCTTGTAAGTACAAGCATGGAAAATTCCTTCCCTGGCACTGATAGGGGTCTTCCCCAAACCCCACCCCACCCCGCGTCCTTCTCCAACACCCCGCACCACCCTGCCACCCCCCCAAAGGTGGCAGGACCCCCCTCCACACCCTCACCCCCAACATCACTTTACAGACTCACACCCGACAACCACGCAGACACCACCAACACACATACCCGCACACACACCAACAAACATGCCAACAGCCACACACACAGTCATACACGTACACCCACATTCAGACATACACACACACATCCATGCAGACATACATACAGACAGACACGCACACATTTCCAAACACACAACACACCGCATGCATACATGCACTCACACACCCCTTCTACATACTCACATGCACACCCCCATGCACACACACAACACACATCACCCCCTTCCCCCTCCACTAACGGACGATCAACTTACCTAGTCCGTTGATCCTCCGGGAGGGGACGAGATCCATGGGGGCTGCTCTGCCACCAGCACCCCGTCAACAGAACATCGCCACGCCGCATCACGTAACGTCATTCGGTGGGCGGTGTTCTGTTGAATGGGGCGGTGGAGGTGGAGCAACCTCCACTTCCCCGTCCGGAAAAGGACGGAGGGCTGCCAGCAGTCATAATTCGCCGAGTGGAAAACCGCCAGCACTGGCGGTCTTCAGCACGGCGGTCCCTCAGCAGTCTTGTGAAAAGACCGCCAAGGTTGAAATGACCACCTATGTGTACCTTAAATCTCTAAAATTGCATATTTCTGGTTCTACTAACTGGACTTTTGTCAGAGTGCTGTTAAACAATTTATTACATTTTACTCTATTTTTCTAAATTGGTTTTACAGTTTTTCTGGTGCAGTGTTTTACATTTGTTACTGTTTGAAGTGCTACATAAATACTTTGCACATTCCCTCTAAGTTAAGAACTACCTCCATTGTGCCAATGCCAGCATTTTGGTATGGACACCCCATTATGCCAAAAGGCACACACAATATTGCAGTACTAGAGTTTTACCATTGATATTGTCCATATGCCATGGGTGACTTCCTGTTTTGAACCAGGATCAGTTTATCTTTGCTGTCTGCTTCCCACCATTCTTCCTCTGTAGCTCCCCAAGTTGATGACTCCACCACTTCCAGATAGAAGATGTTGTATCAATCTATTCATTTCCCTTTTTGTCACAAATGTTGTCCACAGGGTTGCTCAACAAAAAGTCTTCAGCAATGTTTTTTTTCTCCTACAAATTTTATTTCAAAGCACTATACCTGCAGTTTAGCTGCCAATTAATTATTTGCACTGGAAGCCTTACGCATGGGTTTATGATTTAAGGGAAGGATAAATTTTCTGCCCCAAATGTAATGTCTTCAGTGGTTAACAGCCCCAGCGCATGTGAACAGTTCTCAGTCATGCTCAGAGTTTATGAAGCAACAGCTACATTCCATTCAGGATCTTTATTGCACTGATAAAGGATTGACCATACCACCCGCTGCAATGATGCATGTGTTGTCCTGGGAGTAAGGTTTCAATGTGGCCGCATTTACTGTGGCACTTGGCACAGCCCTGAAGGCCTGCTGCTGCCTCGCACCCACTCAAGCTGTTGGTCCTTCTGTAATAGCATTATAAGAGGGTTTATCAAGCAGCAGAGTTGACAACAATGTTTTATAGAATCAGCTGCACATATTTAATAGCATCAATCAGGTTGAGTTGGACAAAAGACCATCCTTGAGATTGAGTGGCTTAAGCAACCCACTTTTTTCAAACAAAACATATTTATCAGCCCTCAGAGCCAAACCACTTTCACACAAGAGAGCACACATTTTTTCTGGTCACCTCCAAGTGATCTTCTTCACTCTGCAAGAATATTAAGAGGTCACCTTGGAAAACCTTTAGAAAAGAGACCAACTGCTTCTTCTGAAGGAATATAAACTACATGGAGTGATTATTACTGTAATCAATTACAATGCATCAACATTAACTCATTTATGTTGTACAAAGGATGGGTGTCAACAAGGGAGTAGTCAGAAATCTAAAATTGCACCCACTTTGAACTAAAGTGCTGATGCCACCAAGCAAGTGAGCCGAATCCTCACTTAAACAGCGTCCTTGTCTCTTCCATCCATGCATATAGCCATTCATTGTTTCACCCTTCCACCTACCTGACGAAATCCATTATCTCACCTTTACATTCTGTCATTCACTCTTTAGTCCATCATTCAGTCTTCCCCATTACCCATTCATCCATCCACTCAATCTGCCATCCATCCATCTATTCATCCATCCTTCCACTTAGCCATCCATCACTTTGCCCTCCATCCATTCACTCTGCCATCCATCCATCTATCTATCCACACTGTTATCTTTCCATCCACTCTACTATCCATCCATTCATCCACTCTAACATCCACACACTGTACCATCCATTCATTCATCCATTCTATCATCCATTCACCCATCCACTGTGCCATCCATCCATCCATTCTGCCGTCCATCATCAATCCATCTATCCACTTTTCCAGCCATCCATTCATCAATCCATCAACCATCCATCCACCATTCCACTCTGCCATCCATCAATTCAACCAGTCATCCATCCATCCATTCAACATGCCATCCATCCAACCACCCACTCTGCCATCTTTTCATTGTCACTGCTGTTCAGACATCCACTCTACCATCTTTCCAGCCATCCACTCTACCATAGATTCATTATGCTATTCAACCATCCATCCATTTTTTCTGCCATCTTTCCACTCATCCACTCTACCATAGATTAATTATGCTATTCAACCATCAATCCACTCGTTCTGCCATCCATCTATCTATCTATCTATCTATCTATCTATCTATCTATCTATCTATCTATCTATCTATCTATCTATCTATCTATCTATCCATCCATCCATCCATCCATCCGTCCATCCATCTACTCTGTCATTCATCCATCAATCCATCCACTCTGCTATCCAACCATCAATTCAATCTTCTCTGCCATGCATCAAACCACTCTGCCATCTATTCATTCACTTTGCCATCCATCCATCCACTGTGACATCCATTTTACACCCATCCATCCGCTCTGCCATCCAACTATCCATTCATCTTCTCAGCCATACATCCACCCACTCCAACATTCAGTCATCCATTCACACTATCATTCATCCAGCCTGTCATCTATCCATCATCATCACTCTGCCATCCATTTAATCATCCCTTCATCACTCCTCCATCTCTTCACTCTGCTATACTTTTACCTGGCCATCCACTGAGTCATACATTCCCTTACTCTGCATCCTTTCACCTGCCCATCTACTTATCCATTCACTCTCATTCATCCATTCATTCATTCAACCATCCCTTTACTCTGCTATCATTTCACCTATCCATGCACTATCCATCCATCCCTTTAATCTGCCATATTTTCACCTGTCCATTCACCTATCAGTCTATTCCTTTACTCTGCCATACTTTCACCTGTTTATCCTCCTATCCATTCACTCACCCATGCATCCCTTTACTCTGCCATCCTTTCACCTGTCAACCCACCTATCCCTTCATTCACTCATCTATCCACCCATCCATTCACTTTGCCATTTCTTCACCTGTCCTTCCATCTATCCTTCACTCATCCTTTCATCTACTCATTCATACACAGACTCATTCATCCACCCACTCATTCATCCATACTTCCTTTTCACCCTATTTTTCAATATTCTTTCATTTATTCTTTGTTCTATGTATCCAGCTATTGTTTTCCTTGCTCTTGCTGTCTCTTCTATTGACCCTGTACTCCAGCATTAATGATGAGTCTTTGTCTGGAGTTGCAGAGAGAAGAGGCCTGTAAGGAACCCCCCCCCTTGTTATAGCTACTAAAGTGGGGCTTCACAAGGTCCCTGGGTGTTAATTACAATATTGTTGATCAGTGAACTAAGATCAACACATAATAGGAGTTTGCCATCATTTTACTTTGTTACAATGATAGGAGATGAACATTCTGCAGCCTCTTCCTCTTCAATAATGTTTTATTGACCATATCTTCTAGCATGTCTTGTAATTCTTTCCATCCCCCCTTGAAAATACCTCTAGGTTCATGTTTTACTGGAATGGATTCAGGGTTCAGATTGATTGTGTGTTGGAAAACAGACAATCTAATTAGGTAATGCTTTGGGAAAGGTTTTAACAATGTGTTGTCATAAATCCTCGATGGGTATATGAAGAGCTTGATCTGGTATACATGGATTTAAAATTATTTGAGTCTTCACAGATACTCCCATCTGAGCACAACATCTTCATTCTTAGCTACCTACTCTTTCAACCTAGCAGAATTCCCTTGGCAGAATACATTGTTAGCAAAATATCCATTATGTTCTATTTCATTGCAATCAAATGGAACTTTCCTTATGTCTGGCGCTTGCAACTCTTTGACCAAATCACCAAGCCCCTGGTCAAAATAAACTTTGAAGATGATGGTGTAAGGAGAACAGCTACACTTAAGCAACATCTCTAAATCTTCAAACATAACCATTACCTCCATTTAAGGTTTAGTTTCAAAACCAGCCTGAATCCTGCCTGTGTCATGGCCAATGAGTTGTTTTGAACCAAAACCTTCAAATCTTTACCTATTGTGTGTATGACCGACAAATGAACCAAAATCGATATCATCCCACACACTGTGCATATTTCTCAGACCTACCTCCACATCCTTGATCTTAGCACAGTCATTCTCTACCACTAAACCCTGACTCAGCTGATCAGCTCTAGCCTGGGGAACTAACTTGTCTTGTTTGTATGCTGAATTAATGGTGGGAACTGAAGGTAGGGATTCCCCCCCACAGGTGCAAAATGTGATTGTATCTACCTGTGGGCAAACACATGTGTCCCTATGATCTCTGCACCAGCTCCAAGAGCACCTTTCGAGGACACACTGCCAGTGTACTACCTTACCTTATGTGCAGCACATAAGCACTATGGCTCCCAGTAGCTCCTCTGCCATTGTGTCCCACCTGCAAATTGCCACTGACACATGGGCTAAGGCGTTGCCTTATTCAGGTGATTTGTAATTTATGTTTCATCTGTAAACAGCACAACTCAGGAACAGACAGGGCGTTTTGCTTCTCCCTGTTTTCTGTTTGCCCTGTTTCTGAGTTAAGTGTATCCACATTATATAGGTCAGCACATTAAGCATTGCAATATCAATTGGTCTTGGTTAAGTAACCTTTTGGTTTTGTCAATGCATCTTTGCTCTAGGTAGGGTAAGATGGCTTGCCCAGGTGTTCTTGTATATTTAGTGGCTATCTTAATTAATTAAGCCTTTAACAAAAAGGGACTGAAAGACAGTTGTGATGTGTTGGGAAATGAGTTATTGATAAGGGCAGGTAAGTACCTACACTTAGCAATAGGCCAGTAACCTCCACTTAGGTCCAGTTAGGTCTCAGTAAATTAAACCCAGCTCAACCCTTGGTAGCTTGGCAACGGGCGACAAGGCTTAATTTAGGAGACAAAGCATAAAGCATTCAAATATCACAAAACAGTAATTAAATAAAACATAGGAAACAGTTTAAAAATCCAAAATCAATTTATTAAAATAGTACATATTTTTAACCTTAAAATGACACAAAAACGAATAAAATCAGATAAGGGGAGCCGGAGATATGAATTTTTAAAGAATTATTGCTTTCTAGCGCACAGAAACAAAAGCGCCAATCTGGTTGTCTGGTCGCACCTCGACCGGGGCAAAGTCAAAGTTTAAGGTCGACCACGATGGAGCCCGGCTCGGCTACAGCCAGCGGAAGGCCTCGGTCAAAAGTGTACCTTAGGACTTAGTTGTTTTCCTGGAGAAGGGACAGTCCAATCTGATCTCCTGGAACTCTTCCTCGGATACCCGTTGTGGGAGCACTTGGTGGAGATTTTTACTGTCGGACTTAGTCATTTTTTCGAGGTGAAAATCCTTCGACCAGGGCAAACCTGAAGCTTGATCCGACGTCCGTGGAGCCCTCTTCAGATACGCTGGCTGGGAGATAGCGGTCAACTTCCTAAGTTCTGACTTAGGGGGTCATTACAACCGCTGTGCAACCCACCGCCGCGCCCGCGGAATTCCGCCACAGCTATTATGACCCACATCCCAAAATCCGACAAAATTCAGACACCCACACAACTCCACCACACCAAAGGTCAGTGATAAACTGGCGAAAACAAAACCTCCACTGTCATGCCAACAGAAATACGCCCACACTATCATGACACACTAATCCACGCGGCTGTCTTTCAACCGCGATATTCCATTGGCGGTGCACACCACTGCGCTCAAAATACACACACCCATACAAAACACAGCCACATTGGACAATTCGAAATACACACACCTGATACACATACACACACCACTCCCACACACTCAATACAATATAAAACACCCACCCACATCACCCACAAACCCCTATGACCAAAAATTCTGAAAGAAGGCCAGAGAGAGACACCACCATCCACAAACTAGCAGCCACAGGCACTCAACACCATCACTCACACTACTTCCATGCACAAAACACCACACACCATGACATATCACCACACTTATCACCACATACACCACCCCACACATCACCTACACCACCCCATGGCACGGCAAAGACACCCCAGGTTCTCGGAGGAGGAGCTCAGGGACATGGTGAAGGAAATCGTCCGGGTAGAGCCACAGCTATTTGGAGCACAGGTGCAGCACACCTCAGTAGCAAGGAAGATGGAGCTATGGCGAAGAATAGTCGATAGGGTGAACGCAGTGGGACAGCACCCAAGAAATCGGGAGGACATCAGGAAGAGGTGGAACGACCTACGGGGGAAGGTGCGTTCCGTGGTCTCCAGGCACAACTTCGCGGGAATGGCGGCGGACCCCCACCTCCTCCCCCACAACTAACAACATGGGAGGAGCAGGTCTTGACTATTCTGCATCCTGAGGGCCTCGGAGGAGTCGATGGAGGAATGGACTCTGGTAAGTCAAATCTTAACTATCATATCCCACACCCTACCTGCATGCTATCACAGACCCCCACCCTCGCCCCCTCCCCTATCACTCCAACTCCTCACAAATGAACTAATAACACAAACCACCCATCCCAAAACAGCCCTGCATGACACAACAAAGCATGGACACCCTTCACTAAAGCATGCCCACTGCACATACCCATAACACCCCCTCAACCATCATCACACAAGACCCCACACAGGAGTGCTAGCACTGGGCTACACGGTCACCCACCCATTGCCCACCATGACGCACACAGATGCAATAATCATGCTTTTACACCCCTGCAGGACCACTACCCAACGTCACCAGCCAGGAGGGTCCAGACATTTCCACCCCACCCACAGAAGAGGCCCACAGTGATGACAGCAGCTCTGTCCAACTGGATCCAAATGACCAGCCCGGACCATCTCTCCACGAGGCCCTCTCCTCCATCATGGGAGCATACCACCACTCCCAGGAGACGATGGCAACGGTCCTGGCCAAGTTTCAGGAAACCCAGCGGCTGCAGGAGGAACAGTGTTTGGGCTTCAGGGAGGAACTCAGAACCATCAGCACCGCTCTGGGCACCATCGTAGGGGTGCTGAAGGAGATACTTAACACCAGGAGGGACACTGTGGCACTCCAAGGGGCCTGGACGATGAACTGCCCACCACCTCCGCCGGCGCTAGCGGACAGGAGGCACCGCCACAGGACCACCACACCAGCACCCCACCCCCTGCACACGGAGAACCACCCCGCAAACTGTCCCTGAGATCCAGGAACAACACAGAGCACGATGCCAAGACCCCGCCAAGAAATGAGACCACCCTGATTGTCATCCTACTGTCCCACTTTGTAACCCTGTCCATATTGGAACTGCCCCAGCTCCACTTCCTATGCCCCTTTGGACAATGCACCTGTGAGACTAATAGACTGGACTCTGCCATGGACATTCCTCCACCATCACCCCTCACCATTTTACAACCCCCTCCAATATTGAGCAATTCAATAAACACCCTTGAAGCACAAATCAATCTGGATTCAGTCTGTGATTTCGAAAATGTGTATTAGCAATGACAGTGAAAAAATGCGTTTTCAAATGTAATGTCAACATACCTATGTCACACATCTCAAGTACATGAGGGATCTAAGCAGATGACACACGTTGGAAACCACACCTGTGAAACCGTAATGGAAATGTACAACTCAGTTACCATATACTGGTTGAAATCGACAGACAGGATAGAGGTATAAGTGTATAAGTACTTGTAGTAGGCAGGAAGGAATTCTCAACTGTGTTTCACTGGAAATATTGCTGGATAACTGAGTCCCTGTTGTCAATGTCTTCTTCCTCTGCTTCTTCCTCATCACTGTCCACAGGCTCCACAGCTGCCACAACACCGCCATCTGGACCATCCTCCTGCAGAAAAGACACCTGTTGTCGCAAAGCTAAGTTGTGAAGCCTACAGCAGGCCACGATGATCTGGCACACCTTCTTTGGTGAGTAGAATAGGGAACCACCTGTCATATGGAGGCACCTGAACCTGGCCTTCAGGAGGCCGAAGGTGCGTTCGATCACCCTCCTAGTCTGCCCATGGGCCTCACTGTAGCGTTCCTCTGCCCTGGTCCTGGGATTCCTCACTGGGGTCAGTAGCAATGACAGGTTGGGGTAACCAGAGTCCCCTAATAGCCACACCCGGTGCCTCTGGAGTTGACCCATCACATAAGGGATGCTGCTATTCTGCAAAATGTAGGCGTCATGCACAAAGCCAGGGAACATAGCATTTACCTGGGAGATGTACTGGTCGGCCAAACATACAATCTGTACATTCATCGAATGATAACTCTTCCGGTTCCTGTACACCTGTTCACTCCTGTGGGGGGGACCAGAGCTACATGGGTCCCATAAGTGGCACCTATGATGTTTGGGATACGTCCAAGGGCATAGAAGTCACCTTTAACTGTAGCCAAATCCTCCACCTGAGGGAAAACGATGTAGCTCCGCATGTTTTTCAGCAGGGCAGACAACACTCTGGACAACACGTTGGAAAACATAGGCTGGGATATCCCTGATGCCATGGCCACTGTTGTTTGAAAGGACCCACTTGCAAAGGAAATGGAGCACTGATAGCACCTGCACTTGAGGGGGGATCCCTGTGGGATGGCGGATTGCTGACATCAGGTCTGGCTCCAACTGGGCACACAGTTCTTGGATTGTGGCACGGTCAAACCTGTAGGTGATCAAATGTCGCTCCTCCATTGTCGACACGTCCACCAGCGGTCGGTACACCAGAGGATTCCGCCATCTCCTCACATGTCCCAGCGGACGGTGCCTAGGAAGGACAACAGCGACCACAGAGTCAAACAACTCAGAGGTATGTACCCACAGTCTCCACAGAACACCATTCATACACAGAATCTGGCCTGTATTTGTGTTGTGCGACAAGGCCTAGGTCTTTGTGACGCAGTTGTGAATTAGGCCATATGGGCTCCTGAAATGGCGGCTGCCTGACCTCTAAAGTGGGACAATGGGATGAGAGGTAACAGCGGTGGCGTTGTACACCGTCGCGGTAGGCGGTCGAAGACCGCGGCGCAATGCTGCATTGGTTAACATTGGACCCTATGGGTCCCAGGAGCCAATGGCGATGTAAGCCAGCGGTGATGGTACGCACCGACGCGGATGTGACCGCCGCGGACGTGACCGCCATTTTCTATCTGTTTAATCACTCAATACCTGATCTTCGACAGGAGAGGACCTACACTGCAAGTGCTACTGTGACCTCGGTCTGGAAGAGACAATGGCTCGTGCGTCTGGGGAAAGGGCCCCTGCCTTCACTGCAGAGGAGTTGGAGAAGCTCGTGGATGAGGTCCTCCCCCAGTACACGCTACTCTCAGGGCCTCCAGACCAACAGGTAAGTACACAGGGAGCACGTAGTATGGGCTATGCCTGTGTGGAGAGGGCTGGTTGTAAGAATGAAGGGGGCAGAGTTCTGCGTGCATGAAGGACTGTGAATACATGTGCCACTCACTTAGACGGTGCAGTTGGTAATGACTTCTCTTCTTCCCCTGTACATGTCATGTAGGTCAGCGCCCACCAGAAGAAGGATATTTGGCGTGACATCGCCAAGGACGTCCGGACCATGGGGGTCCACCACAGACGGAGCACCCACTGCCGTAAAAGATGGGAGGACATTCGTCGCTGGAGCAAGAAGACGGCGGAGGCTCAGCTGGGGATGGCCTCCCAACGTGGGAGGGGTGCCCGTAGCACCATGACCCCCCTGATGTTCCGGATCCTGGCGGTGGCCTACCCTGAGTTGGATGGGCGCTTGAGGGCATCACAGCAGACACAAGGGGGTGAGTACACTCTCATTCAGCGGACTTTGCGTGCAGTGAAGGTGTCTGGGTGGGGAGGTAGGTCTGTGGGTTTCCCTACGCCATGGCGAGTTCCGTGGGCTAGGCCCCTCCGTAATGCAGGCCATGTGGCACCCCATCCCACCTCTGTAGGTTGCCAAGTATAGGTATACATGCCCCTGTGTCATCTATGTGTGCAGATGTTGACCATAGCCATGTCGGCCATATCCCAGGAATTGCATCTGTAGAGCCCAACAGCGTGACATAGTGCAGGGGGCTGCTGTGTCTGTATTGTCCGCCAACGCTAGCGGTAAGCCATGCACTCAACCTGTCTTTCTTCTGTTGTCCCCCCCCCCTTTTTGTGGTCTCCTTGTACTTGTGTGCATCAGCATCATCAGGCGGAGGTACAGTGGCACCGGAGCACGAGGGAGCTGCATCCCACATGGCCATGGAGGGCCACACCACGGACTCGGAATACACCAGTGGGATGGAGAGCGAAGGGAGCTTCACGGCGGTCATAGCATCTGCAACCAGCAACACGTCCTCCGATGGGAGCTCCCTTGTGGTGGCGGCAAAATCTGTGCCCCCCAATTCTACAGGTACAGCCAACACCCCCCTAACAGCACCGCCCTCCCAGCAGCCCCTCAGCCTTTGCCCCGTGCCCGCTCACCCAGGAGGGTGGGCATCACCTTCGCCCCAGGCACCTCAGCCCCTGCCCTGTCACCTCTGCTGCCCTCAGTGAGGAGGCCATTGACCTCCTCAGGTCCCTCACTGTTGGGCAGTCTACCATTTTGAATGCCATCCAGGGTGTAGAAAGGGAATTGCAACACACAAATGCATTCCTGGAGGGCATTCATTCTGGTCAGGCTGCCCTTCATCGAACCCTGCAAACTCTGGCCTCAGCACTGATGGCAGCCATTGTCCCTGTCTCTAGCCTCACCCCTCCAACTTCCTCCACCCAGACCCAATCCCCTGTACCCCAGCCTATCCCAAGCACACCATCAGACCAGCCTGCACACACCTCACCACACAAGGGAAGCTCAGGCAAACATAAGCACCACACATCCCACAGGCACTCACGCAAGCATCACACACATACAGACACACCAACATCCACTCCCTCCACTGTGTCCCCCTCCTCCTCATCTCCCTCCTCCCTCCCAGTCTCGCCTACACTCTCACCTGCATGCACTACCACTACAGCCGCTACGTCCTGCAACAGCACACCCACCACCACACCCTGCTCATGTGCACTCACCACCCCCACTCCCATTTACACATCCCCTGTGTCCTCTCCCAGTGTGTCCCCCTCCGAAGATATACAAACGCAGGCACACACCCACCCAACAGCCATCCACCTCACGACAGCCTCCAGCACATGCACCTTCACCCAAAGTCACCAAACGTACGCCTCCTATAACCACTACCTCTTCCTCCACTCCCAAACCCCCTCCAGCTACCCGTCGCAGTGTTCCTAAGAAACTGTTCCTGGCCAAGATGACCTCTTTCCCACCCCCCCTTCAAATCATAGGTCCCGTACTAGCACCTCAGCCAAAAAATCTCTGGGACCAGTGGTGCCTGTTGTTACAGGTATGTGGAGTGCACCGGCCACCAGGACAGCCAGTGTGTCACGGAGCCACAGCGCAGCCAGTCCCCCCCCTGTGAAGC
Organism: Pleurodeles waltl; assembly: GCF_031143425.1. Lineage (NCBI taxonomy): Eukaryota > Metazoa > Chordata > Amphibia > Caudata > Salamandridae > Pleurodeles > Pleurodeles waltl. The sequence continues at coordinate 1,175,852,296 of NC_090439.1, forward strand.
ACCAGAAGTTGGACAGTGCCCGTCGGGAGAGGCGGAAGACTCCAGGCAGCAAAGCCGCTCACAAGGGTCCCGGGGGGAGTGTCGACTCAGCTGTGACTCCTCCCAAGGTGGGGAAGGGGCAGAAGAAATCTCCAAAGTCTAGGAGGAGCAGCACAGCGGAGAAGACGGGCATCATCCCCGCTGACCAGGAGGCCACCGCCAGCCCAATCGTCACTGACCAGGAGGCCACTGCCAGAGTCACTGCCCAGGAGGCCAGCCCCATCGTCACTGGCCAGGAGGCCACCACCAGAGTCACTGCCCAGGAGGGCAGCCCAATCGTCACTGGTCAGGAGGCCACCGCCAGAGTCACTGGCCAGGAGGCCAGCCCCTTCGTCACTGGCCAGGAGGCCTCCGCCAGAGTCCCTGCCCAGGAGGGCAGCCCAATCGTCACTGGCCAGGAGGCCACCACCAGAGTCACTGCCCAGGAGGGCAGCCACATTGTCACTGGCCAGGAGGCCACTGCCAGCCACAGCCCAGCTGACCCCTGAAGGACCGCCAGCCACAGGCCTGCTGGGCAATGAAGGATCGCCTTGGCAAGCACCGCTGAACAGGGCAAGCACCGCTGAACAGGTCAAAAACTGCAAACTCAAGCACCGCCGAACAGGGCAAAGACCGCCATGGCAAGCATCGCTGAACAGGGCAAGAACCGCTGAACAGGTCAGAAACTGCAAACTCAAGCACCGCTGAACAGGGCAAAGACCGCCATGGCAAGCACCGCTGAACAGGGCAAGCACCGCTGAACAGGGCAAGGACCGCTGAACAGGGCAATGCACCGCTGAACTGGTCAGAAACTGCAAACTCAAGCACCGCTGAACAGGGCAAAGACCGCCATGGCACGCACCGCTGAACAGGGCAAGCACGTCAGAAACTGCAAACTCAAGCACCGCTGAACAGGGCAAGCACCGCTGAACAGGGCAAGCACTGTTGAACAGGTCAGAAACTGCAAACTCAAACACCGCTGAACAGGGCAAAGACTGCCATGGCAAGCACCGCTGAACAGGGCAAGCACCGCTGAACAGGTAAGAAACTGCAAACTCAAGCACCACTTAACAGGGCAAAGACCGCCATGGCAAGGACAGCTGAACAGGGCAAGCACCGCTGAACAGGTCAGAAACTGCGAACTCAAGCACCGCTGAACAGGCCAAAGACCGCCATGGCAAGCACCGCCATTGGGGGTTGGGGGTTGTTAGTGTAACATTTGGATATGCATTGGTATGTGTGTTGTAGTGGGTGAGGGTCGGGTGGAGGTTGGGATGTTGGTTGTGTGTGTCCCTGTGTTTTTCCCTCCCCCTCCCCTATGTCGTAGGTGCAGTACTCACCGTTGTCTACGCCGCCGCCGTTGACGCTCCTCGTAGATGAACAGGAAGACTATCGAAGGGGGAATATGGAGTTCCGGCTCCATGGTGCCCTCCTTCCTTGTGGAGTGTGTAAAGGTGAGCGTTTTCCCTTTGAAATGGCTGTTTCCGCCGTATTTTTATCCGCAGTGAATCCGCCCCGGAAAAGGTGGCGGATTGGTAGGTTGTGATACTGTGGGCGGTACATTGTCCTCCGCCTGTCTGTTGGCGGTGACCGCCGCGCTGTTTGTCTGTACCGCCGTGGCGGTCGGAGTGTTAAAGTGGCTATCTTTGTTGGCGGTTTCCGCCACGGTCATAATTCCAATTGTTTTACCGCCGGCCTGTTGGCGGTTTTACCGCCGCTTTAACACCGACCGCCAGGGTTGTAATGACCACCTTAGTCTCTTTTTTTGAGATTTGCTTCACCGGGACGAACCTGCAAATCAGGCCGGGTCGCGGTTGAGGCAAGCTGGCTTGAGTTGTTGTGGCGGGTCGGTCCCTATATGGAGCTTTTTTTCAAAAGTCACACAAAACTTCTCCAAACTTCTGGATCTTCCTCAAGATGTTCTTTTAAGATCCTTTTGAGGCCCACAGTTCACCCCAAGGTTCCAGAAGCACTGAGATGCTCCTTGAGGGTGTGGACCACAACTCCCAGAATGCACCTGGTGCAAACTGCTTTTTGGCCACTGAACAGTCTTCAGCTGGGTAGTTTCTTCAGGAGTTGGTGCAGGGAATTCTGGTTAGCAAGTTTTCACCTCTAGAAAACAGGGAGTCCCTCCTTGAACCAGTTGAAGCCAGGCAAAGGCCTTCTTGTGGTGAAGCCCAATTGTGCAGCTGGTGCAGTCCTCCAGAGTGCAGTGTCCAGGTGCAGGCCAGGGGTCCAGCAAGGCAGTCCTTCTTCTTCTGTAGTTCTTCCTTGTTGGAATCTGATAGGGATCTGAGATATGGGTGCAGGTCCGCCACTTTTATCCTTGCTTCTGGGTGAAAAATAGGGGGGTCCTGTTTCTCCAATCAGGGACAGGGTCCTTCCCCCGGTGATGACCACTTCCTGGAAAGTGTGGCAAAAATCAATCCAAGGGAGCAACATTCCTAAAAAAGTCATCATGGCTGGAAGTGATTTTTGGAGGTTACATCTGGCTGAGCCCACCCACTGGTTGTAGGAGGCTGGCCTGGCTTATAGTGGGTACCTTGTGGTACTTACACCTTGTGCCATGTCCAGTTATCCCTTATTAGTAGAATAGAGGTGTTCTAGCAGCTTAGGCTGATAGAGGTAGCTATAGCAGAGAATCTTAGGCTGAACTAGGAGACACGCAAAGGTCCTACTATACCACTTATATCATATAGCACTATATCATAAGAAAACACAATACTCAGAGTTACTAAAAATAAATGTATTTTATTTTAGTGACAATATGCCAAAAGTATCTCAGAGGATATACTCCCTTAGGAGGTATGTAATATACACAAATTATATGCACACAAACCAAAATCAGGTAAGTAACAGAAAAGTAGTGCAAACAATGTAGAATCACAATAGAATACAATTGGGAGAAATAAGCCTAGGGGCAACACAAACCATATACTCCGAGTGTAAGAAAACACTAAGGGTGTCCAAGATACCCCACCCCAAGACCCTGAAAAGTAGGAGTAAAATTACCCTACTACCCCAGAAAGACAGTAAAGTCGAGATAGGGGATTCTGCAAGGATAACAACTGGCTGCAAAACACTGAAGACGGATTCCTGGACCTGAGGACCTGTAAATGAAGGGGACCAAGTCCAAGAGTCACACAAGTGTCCAGGGGGGGCAGGAGCCCAGTAAACCCTGGATGAAGGTGCAAAAAGGTATGTCTCTGGGTGGAAGAAGCTGAAGATTCTGCAACAACCGAAGGTGTCAGGAACTTCTCTGTTGTGGACTCTGCTGGTCCCTGACATCATTGCAGCCAGTGATGTCAGAGAACGGAATCAGAGGACTCGGGGTTCTGAAGGAGTTGGGAGGAAGGTGGCAGGAAGCAGGGACGAAGAGTTGGCACTGTCGTGGATGCTGAATAATAAAGGATCTTATCATACAAGACTTGACTTCATGGATAATGGATTTCTAACAGTGGTGACGAGGGTCTTCAGCATCCACTGAACCTGGCGTGCAATGGACCAATGATTAAACTGATCTTATACTGTTAAGAAGAACCTCTGCACCTTGATGTTACAGGTATTTCACTATTATACTAATGACTTGGATCTAGGAACTACGATCTACAATTCTGAGTTTTCCTGCAACTTTGACATTTGGATTACCGATTATTGCACTGACGAGCGGCATTATTATTCAGTTTGCCGTGAAGAAAACAAAATAGTATTTCGTTACACTTATTGTTTCTACTTTTATGGTAAACGCCTTGTAATACTCTTTTGAACCATGTCTTGGCATTTGATTATATTATCCTATTGATAGCGGCAACGGCGATCTCAGTGCACAGTTGGACCCTGTGTAAATTTGAACTGTGACATTCTTATCGCGCGATTGAAGCCGCACCGGTGTTCTTCAAGCCGCAGCAGTTCATCACGTGAAGCCGTCGCTCATCGCGTGAAGCCGCGCCAGCTCACTATGAAGTCGCGCGACCGCACGTGCAATTTCAGTAAGGAAAGAACCTTCGAAAATAATAATCACGTGCCAGTCAGCAGCTCACCTTGAAGACGCGTGACCGCGTGTACAATTTCATTAAGGAAAGAACCTTCGAAAATAATAATGACCTCTTCTTCAATTTCAAGTGAAGTGTGCTGGAGTTCTTCACAGTCAGAGGAGTTTCATTTCAAACACCGTGAGGTTGATATCGATATCAAATCTTGCGTGTTTTGCATATACAAATGACTAGGCTGCTAACTTCATTTTTTCTTTTTTGTTGTTTATCATTCATTTACTTATAACTTATAACTTATGTGGAAGGTATTTAATGATTTATGGCTCAATTTTGAGTATTTTCACTACATTTAAGTGCTATAAATATTATTATTACTACTACTATTATTATTACTTTTACTGTTTCACATTATTACTATACTTTTCACGCCATGTCTCAATTAGCTACGCTTAGTTTGGCTCAACCACCACAATTCTTATCTGAACGTGGAGAACCCATTCTACCTTGGAAGAAATGGATTAATCTTTTTGAATCTTATTTAATTGGAATAGGTGGAGAAAAGTTTTCGCCAGCAAGGAAGCAAGGTATTCTTCTTCATAATTTAGGTATTGAAGGAAGAAATATTTATGACAGTCTTGATTTAATTGCAATTGGCACTGCTGATGGAGACCCTAGAGATGTATATGACATGTCAGTCATGATGTTAAAAAAACATTTTGATATGCGTATAAACATAGTCATGGAAAGACATACATTTTTTTATGAGAGAACAAGCCAAAAATGAAAGAGTGGGTAATTACATTGCATCTCTGAAAACATTAGCTCAAACTTGTGAGTTTGCTAGTTTAAATGATTCTCTCATCAGAGATCAACTAGTAGGTTGCACAAATAATCCAAGGGTACAAGAAAAATGATTAACTAAGAATCCCTCTTTGGAAGAAGCCGTTGCCATCGTGGAAAGTTTAGAGCATGCTACTTTTTGGGTTCAGGAAATTAAGAACACCACTTCAAACTGCTTAATTGAACCTTTAGTTAACTCAGCAGTAGCTAAAGTCTCGACTCAAGTAGACAGGAACATTATACAGAAACGGAAAACATATCATTTGAAAGGTGGCAATGAAATGATCAAAGATCCCAAACCAAGACAGTAGAAATGTGGTAGTCCTGGACATTTGGCGAATAATCCAAGATGTTTTGCTAGAAATGTCAGCTGTAGGAATTGTGGGAAGAAGGGACATTTGGCAAAAGTTTGTAAGAATCAGAAGGTCAATGCAGTAGATGAAACTGTGTTAAGTCAAGATTAAATGTGAAGTGTCCTATTATTCATAATTCTCTTATAAATAGTGATATTAAGTTAATTATGCCAAAATGTGATATAGAAATTGATGGTAAGATTGTTCCGGTTCTTGTAGATTCAGGTTCTCCTTTCACCTTAATAGGAGACAAAAATTGGGAAACAATCTTTGGCAATGATCATATTGAACTTCTTCCTCCAGACATTGATCCCATAGGTTATGGGGGACAGAGAATTGACGTATTTGGCTATTCTCTAATGACAATCAAATTCAAAGGGCGTGAAACGGTTGGGAAAATGTATGTAGCCAAACAAGGTGATAACTTGCTGGGGTGGAGACATCAAAGGGATCTGGGCATTATTCTCAACCCAAACTCTCCGGAACAAGTTCTGTCCATATCTAATTTAGGGAACAATACTTTAATTGTAAATGAATTTCCTGAAGTGTTTAGTGACAAATTGGGTCTGTTAGCTGGTTTCAAGCATAGGATCGTTCTAAAAGCTTCGGCCAAACCAGTAGTATATAAGGTGAGAAAGGTCCCTCATTTGATGTTGTCTCTATTGCAGGATGAGCTTAATAGATTGTTAAATCTGGGTGTTATAGAGGAAATTGAGGCTTCTGAATGGTTGGCCCCCATTGTTTTGGTTCCCAAGGATAACGGTTCAAAATGGGTCGATCGCCAACCATTACCGAACATTGATGAGACTCTAACCATGCTCTCAGAGGCTAAGGTATTTAGTGTGTTGGATCTATCGGCGGCCTATCATCAAGTTTTACTTTATGAAGACTCGAGACATCTAACCTCTTTAGTCACGCCTTTGGGGGCTTTTCGGTTTATTAGAATGCCGTTTGGTTTAGCATCGGCTGCTGCATGTTTTCAAAGAGTAACGAAGGAGGTCCTTAAGGGTTTAAATTCTGTGTTTTTTTTTTCAAGATGATATGCTAATATATGGGAAGGATGAAGAGGAACATGACATTGCTCTCCGAGCAGTTTTGAGAAGACTAAAAGAAAAGGGTTTAACCCTAAAAAAAGAAAAGTGTAAATTTGGGGTTGGCACATCTCTTATCTGGGGCACACCATTTCCAGAGACGGTATCAAGCCTAAAGTGACGTTGGCTAAATCCATCATATCTATGCCTATCCCTTCTGACAGAGATCAAGTGTGATCGTTCCTTGGTTTAGCTGAATACTACTAGAAATTTATTAAAAATTTTGCGAGTGTAGTTCAGCCGTTGAGAGCTATGCTAAAGAAGGGTGTTGATTTTTTGTGGTCTTCGGAGTGTAAAGAGGCTTTTAATATTGTCAAATCCAGAATTGCAGAGATGCCCACACTGGGGCATTTTGATAATTGAAGAAAGACCTTGTTGTCCACAGATGCAAGCCTTAAAGGTCTGGGTGCAGTCCTTTCACAGTTGGTTGATGGTGAGGAGAGAGTAGTGGCTTTTGCCTCTCGTTCCTTAAGAGAGGCAGAAACACGTTATTCAGTAATAGAGCGTGAAGCTTTGGCATGTAATTGGGCTGTTAACCATTTTAGATACTACCTTTGGGGGTTACCATTTGTAATTAGGAGCGATCATAGGCCTTTGGTACAAATGTTTTCATGTCGCAATATAGAGAATATGACTCCTCGCATCAAACGTTGGGTGGAGAATCTAATTGAGTACAATTTTCATGTGGAATACTCTCCAGGAAAGGAGAATATTCCTGCGGATTCTCTTTCTAGATTACCTTTGTCAGACAATACCACAAGTGTTCAGGTCCCAGTTTTGTGGGTGAAGGAGCCAGCTGTTGATAAAGAAGAATGGGAACTGGAATGTGAACAAGACACTGCTCGTGCACTCATTTTAGAATCTGTTTTGAAAGGTTGGCCTGATTTACACACTTGTCCAGATAGTATTAAGGCGTTTTGGAATGTTAGGGATGAATTGAGCATTGTGGGGATGGATTTGTACAGAGGTGATAGATTGATTCCTCCACTTGGGTTGCATGAGAAATTGATTAATTTAGCCCATGAGGGACATTTGGGGAGGAACTTGGCCAAGTCCAGGGTCAGAGAATGTTATTGGTGGCCGGACTTGGACAGACAGGTTGAAGCGATAGTAAAGGATTGTATATACTGTGCAAGGAGTGATAAATCCAGGAATGTAATAACTGCTCCTTTATCCCCAATTTGTGTCCCTGATGAGCCATGGTGCAAACTAGGCTTAGATCTTGTGGGGCCATTTGAAAATCTATCTCACAATGAGAGAGTTGTAAGTGTATTAGTTGATTATGGGGGTCATTACAACCCTGGCGGACGGTGTTAAAGGTGCGGTAATACCGCAAACAGGCCGGCGGACAAGAAAAGGGAATCATGACCGTGGCGGAAACCGCCAACATAGACAGCCACTTTAACACTCCGACAACCACGGCGGTACAGACAAGCAGCGCGGCGGTCACCGCCAACAGACAGGCGGCAGACAATGTACCGCCCACAGTATCACAACCCGCCAATCTACCACCGTTGGATAAAAACACGGCGGAAACAGCTTTTGCAATGTGAAAACGCTCACCTTCTACACATCCCACAAGGAACGAGGACACCATGGAGACGGAATTACAAAACAGCGGCGCCGAAGACAACGGTGAGTACTGCACCTACGACATAGGGGAGGCAAAAGTCAGGGGGACACACACGCAACACCCCCACCCTCGCATATTACAACACACACACCAATGCATTTCCAAACATCACAGTAACAACCCACAACCCCCCCCCCGGAAGAATGCAAAGACCAAAGGAAATAAGTTCAAAAATTGCAATGTGTCAAAATACAGTTACCAAATATATACAGATTAATATATACACATTCAAAAGTATATACATTCTGAGAAGTAGTGCAGGTATGCACATATCAATGTCCGTGCACCACTGCGCCAAAAATGCATGGGCGAGGCCCACACTGGATACCTGTCCACAAACGGAGAGAACATTGCTGGGGCATCAGATAGAAATACAACAGGCACCTCAGGGGGAAGGGAAGGGGGCGGCACCTCAGCCGGATTACAGCACCACACCAGATCCACGAAGGGGCTCCATGCCCATTGATATATCCTGGGGAGTGCAAAGCCACAGTCTCTCAAGTCTCTACAGTGGGTGGTTTGCCCACTGTTCCATCCTGGGGAGTGCAAAGCCACATTCTCTCAAGTCTACAGTGGGTGGTTTGCCGACTGTTCCATCCTGGGGAGAGCAAAGCCACAGTCTCTCAAGTCTCTACAGTGGGTGGTTTGCCGACTGTTCCATCCTGGGGAGCGCAAAGCCACAGTCTCTCAAGTCTCTACAGTGGGTGGTTTGCCCACTGTTCCATCCTGGGGAGCGCAAAGCCACAGTCTCTCAAGTCTCTACAGTGGGTGGTTTGCCCACTGTTCCAACCTGGGGAGCGCAAAGCCACAGTCTCTCAAGTCTCTACAGTGGGTGGTTTGCCCACTGTTCCATCCTGCGGAGCGCAAAGCCACAGTCTCTCAAGTCTCTACAGTGGGTGGTTTGCCCACTGTTCCATCCTGCGGAGCGCAAAGCCACAGTCTCTCAAGTCTCTACTGTGGGTGGTTTGCCCACTGTTCCATCCTGGGGAGAGCAAAGCCACAGTCTCTCAAGTCTCTACAGTGGGTGGTTTGCCCACTGTTCCATCCTGGGGAGCGCAAAGCCACAGTCTCTCAAGTCTCTACAGTGGGTGGTTTGCCCACTGTTCCATCCTGGGGAGAGCAAAGCCACAGTCTCTCAAGTCTCTACAGTGGGTGGTTTGCCCACTGTTCCATCCTGGGGAGCGCAAAGCCACAGTCTCTCAAGTCTCTACAGTGGGTGGTTTGCCCACTGTTCCATCCTGCGGAGCGCAAAGCCACAGTCTCTCAAGTCTCTACAGTGGGTGGTTTGCCCACTGTTCCATCCTGGGGAGCGCAAAGCCACAGTCTCTCAAAGCCACAGTCTCTCAAGTCTCTACAGTGGGTGGTTTGCCCACTGTTCCATCCTGCGGAGTGCAAAGCCACAGTCTCTCAAGTCTCTACAGTGGGTGGTTTGCCCACTGTTCCATCCTGGGGAGTGCAAAGCCACAGTCTCTCAAGTGGATAACAGCCTCCACTGGTTCCTGCGGGGGGGGGGAATGGTGCCCACACTGCATTAGGCTCCCCGTGACGGTTCCTGTTCCGTCACAGTCCCAGCTGTACATGGGATGACGATGCTTGAGGTGGCGGTGTTTCCATGTTTAGCGGTGCTTTGCCATGGTGGTCTGTGCCCTGTTCAGCGGTTCTCTGCCCTGTTCAGCGGTGCTTTTCCCTGTTCAGCGGTCTTCACCATGGCGGTGATTTCCTTGTGCAGCGTTGCTTTGCCATGGCGGTCTCTGACCTGTTCAGCGGTTCTCTGCCATGTTCAGCGGTGCTTTGCCCTGTTCAGCGGTCTTCACCATGGCGGTGATTTCCTTGTGCAGCGGTGCTTTACCATGGCGGTCTCTGACCTGTGCATTGGTGTGTGGCATGACGGTCCCTCATTGCCCAGCGGGGCTGTGGCAGCCGGGGCCCTCCTGGGCATTGACTCCGGCGGTGGTCTCCTGACCAGTGACGATACTCCTGCCCTCCTGGGCACTGACTCTGGCGGTGGTCCCCTGACCAGTGACGATACTCCCGCCCTCCTGGGCAATGACTCCGGCGGTGGTCTCCTGACCAGTGTCCCTAGGGTAGGTTGCTCCCCCTGCCGCTGCAGCTCCACCAGCCCAGGCTCCTGACACCTCCCAGCAAGACCTGCTAAAACCGTAAGTACTCCCCCCGCCCAGCCCCTCGCCCAGCCCCGCGCTACTCACCTCTCTTTCCCTGAACTTCTGTCTTCTGCCTTCCGCTCTCTCCTCCAGCCTTTCTCCGCACCTCTGCTGTCCATTTCCCTTCGCTTTCTACTCCTTCTTCTGGTAGCCATCTTCCTCCGTTCTCTGCTCCTCTTCTGCAGCCCACTTGCAGCGTGTTCTGCTCTTCCTCTGTGCCCCGCTCCTCTTCCTCACCGCGTTCTCTTCCTTGTTTGCTCTTCATCTGTGTTCTTCTTCTTTTCTCCTCTTGCTCACCGCGTTCTCTTCCTGCTTTGCTCTTCATCTGTGTTCTTCTTTTCTCCTCTGCACCCCGTCCTGCGTGTTCTTTCTTCATCTGTACTCCTCTCTGCGTGTTCCTTTTCTTCCTCTGTGGCCTTCTCCTCATCTTCTGGATGCTTCCCTCCTCTGCTTCTCTGGTCTCTCCTCTTCTGCTTGACTCTTCTTCTTGACTCTTCTCTCCTCTTCTGCTTGACTCTTCTCTCCTCTTCTTCTTGACTCTTCTCTCTTCTCTCCTGACTCCTCTCTCTTGACTCTTCTCTCTCCTCCTCTTCTGTTCTTCCTGACTCCTCTCCTCCTCTGTAATCCATTTTCTATCTTTTCTCCCTTCCCCTCTACCTGACCCCCCCACCCTCCGCTTTCCCACTGCCACCTCCTGCTCGGGCCCACACCCCTGCTCCCATTCGTCGCCCCCCCCCCCTATCGCCTCCCGTCCCCAGCTGACCCCTCCTCCCTCTTATGGCGGCAGCTGCGCCGCAGAGTCAGCGACCCTTGACCCTAGGGTAGGTCGCTCCCCCTGCCGCTGCATCTCCACCAGCCCAGGCTCCTGACACCTCCCAGCAAGACCTGCTAAAACCATAAGTACTCCCCCTGCCCAGCCCCTCGCCCAGCCCCGTGCTACTCACCTCTCTTTCCCTGAACTTCTGTCTTCTGCCTTTCGCTCTCTCCTCCAACCTTTCTCCGCACCTCTGCTGTCCATTTCCCTTCGCTTTCTGCTCCTTCTTCTGGTAGCCATCTTCCTCCGCTCTCTGCTCCTCTTCTGCAGCCCACTTGCTGCGTGTTCTGCTCTTCCTCTGTGCCCCGCTCCTCTTCCTCACTGCGTTCTCTTCCTGCTTTGCTCTTCATTTGTGTTCTTCTTCTTTTCTCCTCTTCCTCACTGCGTTCTCTTCCTGCTTTGCTCTTCATCTGTGTTCTTCTTCTTTTCTCCTCTTCCTCACCGCCTTCTCTTCCTGCTTTGCTCTTCATCTGTGTTCTTCTTCTTTTCTCCTCTTCCTCACCGTGTTCTCTTCCTGCTTTGCTCTTCATCAGTGCTCTTCTTTTCTCCTCTGCACCCCGTCCTGCGTGTTCTTTCTTCATCTGTACTCCTCTCTGCGTGTTCCATTTCTTCCTCTGTGGCCTTCTCCTCACCTTCTGGACGCTTCCCTCCTCTGCTTCTCTGGTCTCTCCTCTTCTGCTTGACTCTTCTTCTTGACTCTTCTCTCCTCTTCTTCTGGACTCTTCTCTCCTCTTCTGCTTGACTCTACTCTCCTCTTCTTCTTGACTCTTCTTCTTGACTCTTCTTCTTGACTCTTCTCTCTTCTCTCTTGATTCCTCTCTCTACTCTCTTGACTCTTCTCTCTCCTACTCTTCTGTTCTGCCTGACTCCTCTCCTCCTCTGTAACCCCCCCTTTCCTATCTTTTCTCCCTTCCCCTCTACCTGACCCCCCCACCCTCCGCTTTCCTGCCGCCACCTCCTGCTCTGCCCCACCCCCGCTCCCATTTGTCACCCCCTCCCACCTCCCGCCCCCAGCTGACCCCTCTTCCCCCCATCCTCCCTCTTATGGCACCCGCTGCGCGGCAGAGTCAGCGACCCTTGACCCTAGGGTAGGTCGCTCCCCCTGCCGCTGCAGCTCCACCAGCCCAGGCTCCTGACACCTCCCAGCAAGACCTGCTAAAACCGTAAGTACTCCCCCCGCCGAGCCCCTCGCCCAGCCCCGCGCTACTCACCTCTCTTTCCCTGAACTTCTGTCTTCTGCCTTCCGCTCTCTCCTCCAACCTTTCTCCACACCTCGGCTGTCCATTTCCCTTCGCTTTCTGCTCATTCTTCTGGTAGCCATCTTCCTCCGCTCTCTGCTCCTCTTCTGCAGCCCACTTGCTGCGTGTTCTGCTCTTCCTCTGTGCCCCGCTCCTCTTCCTCACTGCGTTCTCTTCCTTCTTTGCCCTTTATCTGTCTTCTTCTTATTTTCTCCTCTTCCTCACCGCGTTCTCTTCCTGCTTTGCTCTTCATCTGTGTTCTTCTTCTTTTCTCCTCTTCCTCTCCGCGTTCTCTTCCTGCATTGCTCTTCATCTGTGGTCTTCTTCTTTTCTCCTCTTCCTCACCGCGGTCTCTTCCTGCCTTCCGCTCTCTCCTCCAACCTTCCTCCGCACCTCTGCTGTCCATTTCCCTTCGCTTTCTGCTCCTTCTGGTAGCCATCTTCCTCCGCTCTCTGCTTCTCTTCTGCAGCCCACTTGCTGCGTGTTCTGCTCTTCCTCTGTGCCCTGCTCCTCTTCCTGCTTTGCCCTTTATCTGTGTTCTTCTTATTTTCTCCTGTTCCTCACTGCGTTCTCTTCCTGCTTTGCTCTTCATCTGTGTTCTTCTTCTTTTCTCCTCTTCCTCACTGCGTTCTCTTCCTGCTTTGCTCTTCATCTGTGTTCTTCTTCTTTTCTTCTCTTCCTCACTGCGTTCTCTTCCTGCTTTGCTCTTCATCTGTGTTCTTCTTCTTTTCTCCTCTTCCTCACTGCGTTCTCTTCCTGCTTTGCTCTTCATCTGTGTTCTTCTTTTCTCCTCTGCACCCCGTCCTGCGTGTTCTTTCTTCATCTGTACTCCTCTCTGCGTGTTCCTTTTCTTCCTCTGTGGCCTTCTCCTCATCTTCTGGACGATTCCCTCCTCTGCTTCTCTGGTCTCTCCTCTTCTTCTTGACTCTTCTTCTTGACTCTTCTTTCCTCTTCTTTTTGACTCTTCTCTCTTCTTCTGCTTGACTCTTCTCTCCTCTTCTTCTTGACTCTTCTTCTTGACTCTCTCTTCTCTCTTGACTCCTCTCTCTTCTCTCTTGACTCTTCTCTCTCCTCCTCTTATGTTCTTCCTGGCTCCTCTCCTTCTCTGTAATCCCCCCTTCCCTATCTTTTCTCCCTTCCCCTCTACCTGACCTCCCCACCCTCCGCTTTCCCGCCGCCACCTCCTGCTCGGCCCCGCCCCCACCGCTCCCATTCGTCGCACACCCTCTGGCCCCCAGCTGACCCCTCCTACCCCCCTCCTCCCTCTTATGGCGGCCGCTGCGCGGCAGAGTCAGCGACCCTTGACCCTAGGGTAGGTCGCTCCCCCTGCCGCTGCAGCTCCACCAGCCCAGGCTCCTGACACCTCCCAGCAAGACCTGCTAAAACCGACGTACTCCCCCAGCCCAGCCCCTCGCCCAGCCCAGTGCTACTCACCTCTCTTTCCCTGAACTCCTGTCTTCTGCCTTCCGCTCTCTCTTCCAACCTTTCTCCGCACCTCTGCTGTCCATTTCCCTTCGCTTTCTGCTCCTTCTTCTGGTAGCCATCTTCCTCCCCTCTCTGCTCCTCTTCTGCAGCCCACTTGCTGTGTGTTCTGCTCTTCCTCTGTGCCCCGCTCCTATTCCTCACTGTGTTCTCTTCCTGCTTTGCTCTTCATCTGTGTTCTTCTTCTTTTCTCCTCTTCCTCACCGCGTTCTCTTCCTGCTTTGCTCTTCATCTGTGTTCTTGTTTTCTCCTCTGCACCCCATTCTGCGTGTTCTTTCTTCATCTGTACTCCTCTCTGCGTGTTCCTTTTTTACTCTGTGGCCTTCTCCTCATCTTCTGGATACTTCCCTCCTCTGCTCCTCTTCTGCAGCCCACTTGCTGCGTGTTCTGCTCTTCCTCTGTGCCCCGCTCCTCTTCCTCACCGCGTTCTCTTCCTGCTTTGCTCTTCATCTGTATTCTTCTTTTCTCCTCTTCCTCACCGCGTTCTCTTCCTGCTTTGCTCTTCATCTGTGTTCTTCTTCTTCTCTCCTCTTCCTCACTGCGTTCTCTTCCTGCTTTGCTCTTCATCTGTGTTCTTCTTCTTTTCTCCTCTTCCTCACCGCGTTCTCTTCCTGCATTGCTCTTCATCTGTGTTCTTCTTCTTTTCTCCTCTTCCTCACCGTGTTCTCTTCCTGCTTTGCTCTTCATCTGTGTTCTTCTTTTCTCCTATACACCCCGTCCTGCGTGTTCTTTCTTCATCTGTACTCTTCTCTGCGTGTTCCTTTTCTTCCTCTGTGGCATTCTCCTCACCTTCTGGACACTCTCCTCTGCTTCTCTGGTCTCTCCTCTTCTGCTTGACTCTTCTTCTTGACTCTTCTCTCCTCTTCTTCTTGACTCTTCTCTCCTCTTCTGCTTGACTCTACTCTCCTCTTCTTCTTGACTCTTCTTTCTTCTCTCTTGACTCCTCTCTCTTCTCTCTTGACTCTTCTCTCTCCTCCTCTTCTGTTCTTCCTGACTCCTCTCCTCCTCTGTAATCCCCCATTCCCTATCTTTTTCCCTTTCCCTCTACCTGACCCCCCACCCTCCGCTTTCCTGCCACCACCTCCTGCTTGGCCCCGCCCCCCCGCTCCCATTTGTCACCCCCCCTTCCTCATCCCGCCCCCAGCTGACCCCTCTTTCCCCCCTCCTCCCTCTTATGGCGCCCGCTGCGCGGCAGAGTCAGCGACCCTTGACCCTAGGGTAGGTCACCCCCCCTGCCGCTGCAGCTCCACCAACCCAGGCTCCTGACACCTCCCAGCAAGACCTGCTAAAACCGTAAGTACTCCCCCCGCCCAGCCCCTCGCCCAGCTCCGCGATACTCACCTCTCTTTCCCTGAACTTCTGTCTTCTGCCTTCCGCTCTCTCCTACAACCTTTCTCCGCACCTCTGCTGTCCATTTCCCTTCGCTTTCTGCTCCTTCTTCTGGTAGCCATCTTCCTCCACTCTCTGCTCCTCTTCTGCAGCCCACTTGCTGCGTGTTCTGCTCTTCCTCTGTGCCCCGCTCCTCTTCCTCACCACGTTCTCTTCCTGCTTTGCCCTTCATCTGTGTTCTTCTTATTTTCTCCTGTTCCTCACTGCGTTCTCTTCCTGCTTTGCTCTTCATCTGTGTTCTTCTTCTTTTCTCCTCTTCCTCACCGCGTTCTCTTCCTGCTTTGCTCTTCATCTGTGTTCTTCTTCTTTTCTCCTCTTCCTCACCGCGGTCTCTTCCTGCTTTGCTCTTCATCTGTGTTCTTCTTCTTTTCTCCTCTTCCTCACCGCGTTCTCTTCCTGCTTTGCTCTTCATCTGTGTTCTTCTTTTCTCCTCTGCACCCCGTCCTGCGTGTTCTTTCTTCATCTGTACTCCTCTCTGCGTATTCCTTTTCTTCCTCTGTGGCCTTCTCCTCATTTTCTGGACGCTTCCCTCCTCTGCTTCTCTGGTTTCTCCTCTTCTGCTTGACTCTTCTTCTTGAGTCTTCTCTCCTCTTCTTCTTGACTCTTCTCTCCTCTTCTGCTTGACTCTTCTCTCCTCTTCTTCTTTACTCTTCTTCTTGACTCTTCTCTCTTCTCTCTTGACTCCTCACTCTTCTCTCTTGACTCTTCTCTCTCCTCCTCTTATGTTCTTCCTGACTCCTCTCCTTCTCTGTAATCCCCCCTTCCCTATCTTTTCTCCCTTCCTCTCTACCTGACCTCCCCACCCTCCGCTTTCCAGCCGCCACCTCCTTCTCGGCCCCACCCCCCGCTCCCATTCATCGCCCCCCCTCACACCCCCAGCTGACCCCCTCCTCCCCCCTTCCTCCCTCTTATGGCGCCCGCTGCGCGGCAGAGTCAGCGACTCTTGACCCTAAGGTAGGTCACTCCTCCTGCCGCTGCAGCTCCACCAGCCCAGGCTCCTGACACCTCCCAGCAAGACCTGCTAAAACCGTAAGTACTCCCCCCGCCCAGCCCCTCGCCCAGCCCCACGCTACTCACCTCTCTTTCCCTGAACTTCTGACTTCTGCCTTCCGCTCTTTCCTCCAACCTTTCTCCGCACCTCTGCTGTCCATTTCCCTTTGCTTTCTGCTCCTTCTTCTGGTAGCCATCTTCCTCCGCTCTCTGCTCCTCTTCTTAAGCTCACTTGCTGCGTGTTCTGCTCTTCCTCTATGCCCCGCTCCTCTTCCTCACCGCGTTCTCTTCCTGCTTTGCTCTTCATCTATGTTCTTCTTCTTTTATCCTCTTCCTCACCGCGTTCTCTTCCTGCTTTGCTCTTCATCTGTGTTCTTCCTCTTTTCTCCTCTTCCTCACCGCGTTCTCTTCCTGCTTTGCTCTTCATCTGTGTTCTTCTTTTCTCCTCTGCACCCCGTCCTGCGTGTTCTTTCTTCATCTGTACTCCTCTCTGCGTGTTCCTTTTCTTCTTCTGTGGCCTTCTCCTCATCTTCTTAACGCTTCCCTCCTCTGCTTCTCTGGCCTCTCCTCTCCTGCTTGACTCTTCTTCTTGACTCTTCTCTCCTCTTCTTCTTGACTCTTCTCTCCTCTTCTTCTCTCCTCTTCTTCTTGACTCTTCTCTCTTCTCTCTTGACTCCTCTCTCTTGACTATTTTCTCTCCTCCTCTTCTGTTCTTCATGACTGCTCTCCTCCTCTGTAATCCCCCCTTCCCTATCTTTTCTCCCTTCCCCTCTACCTGACCCTCCAACCCTCCGCTTTCCCGCCACCACCTCCTGCTCGGCCCCGCCCTCTCCTGCTCCCATTCGTCGCCCCCCCTCCCATCCTCAGCTGACCCCACCTCCCCCTCCTCCCTCTTATGGCAGCCCTGCACGGCAGAGTCAGCGACCCTTGACCCTAGGGTAGGTCGCTCCCCCTGCCACTGCAGCTCCACCAGCCCAGGCTACTGACACCTCCCAGCAAGACCTGCTAAAATCCTAAGTACTCCCCCCGCCCAGCCCCTCGCCCAGCCCTGCGCTACTCACCTCTCTTTCCCTGAACTTCTGTCTTCTGCATTCCGCTCTCTCCTCCAACCTTTCTCCGCACCTCTGCTGTCCATTTCCCTTCGCTTTCTTCTCCTTCTTCTGGTAGCCATCTACCTCCGCTCCCTGCTCCTCTTCTGCAGCCCACTTGCTGCATGTTCTGCTGTTCCTCTGTGCCCCGCTCCTCTTCCTCACCGCGTTCTCTTCCTGCTTTGCTCTTCATCTGTGTTCTTCTTCATTTCTCCTCTTCCTCACCGCGTTCTCTTCCTGCTTTGCTCTTCATCTGTGTTCTTCTTCTTTTCTCCTCTTCCTCACCGTGTTCTCTTCCTGCTTTGCTCTTCATCTATGTTCTTCTTCTTTTCTCCTCTTCCTCACCGCGTTCTTTTCCTGATTTGCTCTTCATCTGTGTTTTTCTTTTCTCCTCTGCGTCCCGTCCTGCGTGTTCTTTCTTCATCTGTGGCCTTCTCCTCATCTTCTGGACGCTTCCCTCCTCTGCTTCTCTGGTCTCTCCTCTTCTGCTTGACTCTTCTTCTTGACTCTTCTCTCCTCTTCTTCTTGACTCTTCTCTCCTCTTCTGCTTGAATCTTCTCTCCTCTTCTTCTTGACTCTTCTCTTGACTCTTCTCTCTTCTCTCTTGACTGCTCTCTCTTCTCTCTTATCTCTTCTCTCTCCTCCTCTTCTGTTCTTCCTGACTCCTCTCCTCCTCTGTAATCCCCCCTTACCTATCTTTTCTCCCTTCCCCTCTACCTGACCCCCCCACCCTCCGCTTTCCCGCCGCCACCTCCTGCTCCCATTCATCGCCCCCCCTCCCGCCTCCTGCCCCCAGCTGACCCCTCCTCCCCCCCTCCTCCCTCTTATGGCGGCCGCTGAGCAGCAGAGTCAGCGACCCTTGACCCTAGGGTAGGTCGCTCCCCCTGCCGCTGCAGCTCCACCAGCCCAGGCTCCTGACACCTCCCAGCAAGACCTGCTAAAACCGTAAGTACTCCCCCCGCCCAGCCCCTCGCCCAGCCCCACGCTACTCACCTCTCTTTCCCTGAACTTCTGTCTTCTGCCTTCCGCTTTCTCCTCCAATCTTTCTCCGCACCTCTGCTGTCCATTTCCCTTCGCTTTCTGCTCCTTCTTCTGGTAGCCATCTTCCTCCGCTCTCTGCTCCTCTTCTGCAGCCCACTTGCTGCATGTTCTGCTCTTCCTCTGTGCCCCGCTCCTCTTTCTCACCGCGTTCTCTTCCTGCTTTGCTCTTCATCTGTGTTCTTCTTCTTTTCTCCTCTTCCTAACCGCATTCTCTTACTGCTTTGCTCTTCATCTGTGTTCTTCTTCTTTTCTCCTCTTCCTCACCGCGTTCTCTTCCTGCTTTGCTCTTCATCTGTGTTCTTCTTTTCTCCTCTTCCTCATCACGTTCTCTTCCTGCTTTGCTCTTCATCTGTGTTGTTCTTCTTTTCTCCTCTTCCTCACCGCGTTCTCTTCCTGCTTTGCTCTTCATCTGTGTTCTTCTTTTCTCCTCTGCACCCCATCTTGCGTGTTCTTTCTTCATCTGTACTCCTCTCTGCGTGTTCCATTTCTTCCTCTGTGGCCTTCTCCTCATCTTCTGGACGCTTGCCTCCTCTGCTTTTCTGGTCTCTCCTCTTCTGCTTGACTCTTCTTCTTGACTCTTCTCTCCTCTTCTTCTTGACTCTTCTCTCCTCATCTGCTTGAATCTTCTCTCCTCTTCTTCTTGACTCTTCTCTTGACTCTTCTCTCTTCTCTCTTGACTGCTCTCTCTTCTCTCTTATCTCTTCTCTCTCCTCCTCTTCTGTTCTTCCTGACTCCTCTCCTCCTCTGTAATCCCCCCTTCCCTATCTTTTCTCCCTTCCCCTCTACCTGACCCCCCCACCCTCCGCTTTTTCGCCGCCACTTCCTGCTCGGCCCGCCCCCCCTGCTCCCATTCATCGCCCCCCCTCCCGCCTCCTGCCCCCAGCTGACCCCTCCTCCCCCCCTCCTCCCTCTTATGGCGGCTGCTGAGCAGCAGAGTCAGCGACCCTTGACCGTAGGGTAGGTCGCTCCCCATGCCGCTGCAGCTCCACCAGCCCAGGCTCCTGACACCTCCCAGCAAGACCTGCTAAAACCGTAAGTACTCCCCCCGCCCAGCCCCTCGCCCAGCCCCGCGCTACTCACCTCTCTTTCCCTGAACTTCTGACTTCTGCCTTCCGCTCTCTCCTCCAACATTTCTCCGCACCTCTGCTGTTCATTTCCCTTCGCTTTCTGCTCCTTCTTCTGGTAGCCATCTTCCTCCGCTCTCTGCTCCTCTTCTGCAGCTCACTTGCTGCGTATTCTGCTCTTCCTCTGTGCCCCGCTCCTCTTCCTCACCGCGTTCTCTTCCTGCTTTGCTCTTCATCTGTGTTCTTCTTCTTTTATCCTCTTCCTCACTGCGTTCTCTTCCTGCTTTGCTCTTCATCTGTGTTCTTCTTCTTTTCTCCTCTTCCTCACCGCGTTCTCTTCCTGCTTTGCTCTTCATCTGTGTTCTTCTTCTTTTCTCCTCTTCCTCACCGCGTTCTCTTCCTGCTTTGCTCTTCATCTGTGTTCTTCTTTTCTCCTCTGCACCCCGTCCTGCGTGTTCTTTCTTCATCTGTACTCCTCTCTGCGTGTTCCTTTTCTTCTTCTGTGGCCTTCTCCTCATCTTCTTAACGCTTCCCTCCTCTGCTTCTCTGGCCTATCCTCTCCTGCTTGACTCTTCTTCTTGACTCTTCTCTCCTCTTCTTCTTGACTCTTCTCTCCTCTTCTTCTTGACTCTTCTCTCCTCTTCTTCTTGACTCTTCTCTCTTCTCTCTTGACTCCTCTCTCTTCTCTCTTGACTATTTTCTCTCCTCCTCTTCTGTTCTTCATGACTGCTCTCCTCCTCTGTAATCCCCCCTTCCCTATCTTTTCTCCCTTCCCCTCTACCTGACCCTCCAACCCTCCGCTTTCCCGCCGCCACCTCCTGCTCAGCCCTGCCCTCTCCTGCTCCCATTCGTCGCCCCCCCTCCCGCCCCCAGCTGACCCCACCTCCCCCTCCTCCCTCTTATGGCAGCCCTGCGCGGCAGAGTCAGCGACCCTTGACCCTAGGGTAGGTCGCTCCCCCTGCCACTGCAGCTCCACCAGCCCAGGCTACTGACACCTCCCAGCAAGACCTGCTAAAATCCTAAGTACTCCCCCCGCCCAGCCCCTCGCCCAGCCCTGCGCTACTCACCTCTCTTTCCCTGAACTTCTGTCTTCTGCCTTCCGCTCTCTCCTCCAACCTTTCTCCGCACCTCTGCTGTCCATTTCCCTTCGCTTTCTTCTCCTTCTTCTGGTAGCCATCTACCTCCGCTGCCTGCTCCTCTTCTGCAGCCCACTTGCTGCATGTTCTGCTGTTCCTCTGTGCCCCGCTCCTCTTCCTCACCGCGTTCTCTTCCTGCTTTGCTCTTCATCTGTGTTCTTCTTCATTTCTCCTCTTCCTCACCGCGTTCTCTTCCTGCTTTGCTCTTCATCTGTGTTCTTCTTCTTTTCTCCTCTTCCTCACCACGTTCTCTTCCTGCTTTGCTCTTCATCTGTGTTCTTCTTCTTTTCTCCTCTTCCTCACCGCGTTCTTTTCCTGATTTGCTCTTCATCTGTGTTTTTCTTTTCTCCTCTGCATCCCGTCCTGCGTGTTCTTTCTTCATCTGTGGCCTTCTCCTCATCTTCTGGACGCTTCCCTCCTCTGCTTCTCTGGTCTCCCCTCTTCTGCTTGACTCTTCTTCTTGACTCTTCTCTCCTCTTCTTCTTGACTCTTCTCTCCTCTTCTGCTTGAATCTTCTCTCCTCTTCTTCTTGACTCTTCTCTTGACTCTTCTCTCTTCTCTCTTGACTGCTCTCTCTTCTCTCTTATCTCTTCTCTTTCCTCCTCTTCTGTTCTTCCTGACTCCTCTCCTCCTCTGTAATCCCCCCTTCCCTATCTTTTCTCCCTTCCCCTCTACCTGACCCCCCCACCCACCGCTTTCCCGCCGCCACCTCCTGCTCGGCCCGCCCCCACCTGCTCCCATTCATCGCCCGCCTCCTGCCCCCAGCTGACCTCTCCTCCCCCCCCTCCTCCCTCTTATGGCGGCCGCTGAGCAGCAGAGTCAGCGACCCTTGACCCTAGGGTAGGTCGCTCCCCCTGCCGCTCCACCAGCCCAGGCTCCTGACACCTCCCAGCAAGACCTGCTAAAACCGTAAGTACTCCCCCCGCCCAGCCCCTCGCCCAGCCCCGCGCTACTCACCTCTCTTTCCCTGAACTTCTGTCTTCTGCCTTCCGCTTTCTCCTCCAATCTTTCTCCGCACCTCTGCTGTCCATTTCCCTTCGCTTTCTGCTCCTTCTTCTGGTAGCCATCTTCCTCCGCTCTCTGCTCCTCTTCTGCAGCCCACTTGCTGCATGTTCTGCTATTCCTCTGTGCCCCGCTCCTCTTTCTCACCTCGTTCTCTTCCTGCTTTGCTCTTCATCTGTGTTCTTCTTCTTTTCTCCTCTTCCTCACCGCGTTCTCTTACTGCTTTGCTCTTCATCTGTGTTCTTCTTCTTTTCTCCTCTTCCTCACCGCGTTCTCTTCCTGCTTTGCTCTTCATCTGTGTTCTTCTTCTTTTCTCCTCTTCCTCACCACGTTCTCTTCCTGCTTTGCTCTTCATCTGTGTTCTTCTTCTTTTCTCATCTTCCTCACCGCGTTCTCTTCCTGCTTTGCTCTTCATCTGTGTTCTTCTTTTCTCCTCTGCACCCCATCTTGCATGTTCTTTCTTCATCTGTACTCCTCTCTGCGTGTTCCATTTCTTCCTCTGTGGCCTTCTCCTCATCTTCTGGACGCTTCCCTCCTCTGCTTCTCTGGTGTCTCCTCTTCTGCTTGACTCTTCTTCTTGACTCTTCTCTCCTCTTCTTCTTGACTCTTCTCTCCTCTTCTGCTTGAATCTTCTCTCCTCTTCTTCTTGACTCTTTTCTTGACTCTTCTCTCTTCTCTCTTGACTGCTCTCTCTTCTCTCTTCTCTCTCCTCCTCTTCTGTTCTTCCTGACTCCTCTCCTCCTCTGTAATCCCCCCTTCCCTATCTTTTCTCCCTTCCCCTCTACCTGACCCCCCCACCCTCCGCTTTCCCGCCGCCACCTCCTGCTCGGCCCGCCCGCCCCTGCTCCCATTCATCCCCCCCCTCCCGCCTCCTGCCCCCAGCTGACCCCTCCTCCCCCCCTCCTCCCTCTTATGGCGGCTGCTGAGCGGCAGAGTCAGCGACCCTTGACCCTAGGGTAGGTCGCTCCCCCAACCGCTGCAGCTCCACCAGCCCAGGCTCCTGACACCTCCCAGCAAGACCTGCTAAAACCGTAAGTACTCCCCCCACCCAGCCCCTCGCCCAGCCCCACGCTACTCACCTCTCTTTCCCTGAACTTCTGTCTTCTGCCTTCTGCTTTCTCCTCCAATCTTTCTCCGCACCACTGCTGTCCATTTCCCTTCGCTTTCTGCTCCTTCTTCTGGTAGCCATCTTCCTCCGCTCTCTGCTCCTCTTCTGCAGCCCACTTGCTGCGTGTTCTGCTGTTCCTCTGTGCCCCACTCCTCTTTCTCACTGCGTTCTCTTCCTTCTTTGCTCTTCATCTGTGTTCTTCTTCTTTTCTCCTCTTCCTCATCGCGTTCTCTTACTGCTTTGCTCTTCATCTGTGTTCTTCTTCTTTTCTCCTCTTCCTCACTGCGTTCTCTTCCTGCTTTGCTCTTCATCTGTGTTCTTCTTCTTTTCTCCTCTTCCTCACCGCGTTCTCTTCCTGCTTTGCTCTTCATCTGTGTTCTTCCTCTTTTCTCCTCTTCCTCACCGCGTTTTCTTCCTGCTTTGCTCTTCATCTGTGTTCTTCTTCTTTTCTCATCTTCCTCACCGCGTTCTCTTCCTGCTTTGCTCTTCATCTGTGTTCTTCTTTTCTCCTCTGCACCCCGTCCTGCGTGTTCTTTCTTCATCTGTACTCCTCTCTGCGTGTTCCTTTTCTTCCTCTGTGGCCTTCTACTCATCTTCTGGACGCTTCCCTCCTCTGCTTCTCTGGTCTCTCCTCTTCTGCTTGACTCTTCTTCTTGACTCTTCTCTCTTCTCTCTTGACTCCTCTCTCTTCTCTCTTGACTCTTCTCTCTCCTCCTCTTCTGTTCTTCCTGACTCCTCTCCTCCTCTGTAATCCCCCCTTCCCTATCTTTTCTCCCTTCCCCTCTACCTGACCCCCCCTGCTCCCATTCGTCGCCCCCCCTCCCTCTGCCCGCCCCCAGCTGACCCCTCCTCCCCCCTCCTATTTCTTATGGCGGCCGATGTGCGCCCGCGCCGCTGGCGCACCAAAGGCAAGCCCGTCTGCGCCCGTCCGCGCCTGGACCGCGCCCAGCGCCACGACCCCTGGCCCCCAGCACTCCCAAACCCCACAGCACCGCTACGACCCCAACTCCCTCCACGCCCTCAACCCGGGGCGCTCCAGAACCTGCTTCCAAGCCAACCCTAAACGCACCCATGAACCCTTTGCATGCCTCACCTGCAAACTTACCTTCCACCGCGACTCCACCCCACCCGCCAGCCCATGTGCCAACAACCACCTCAAATGCATCCTGATCAACGCACGCTCCGTCCACAGGCACTCCATTGAACTATGGGACCTCCTGGACCTCACCGCACCGGATGTCGCCTTCATCACTGAGACCTGGATGAACGCCTCTTCGGCCCCGACATCGCCATAACCATCCCCCACGGCTACAAGATCACCAGGAGAGACCGCACCAACCAAGTCGGTGGAGGAATCGCCATCGTCTTCAAGGACTCCATCAACGTCACCACCTCCACAGAAGACACCCCCTTCGCCGCCGAACACTTGCACTTCCAGATCCACACCGACCCCAGGACCACCCTCAGAGGAACTCTCATCTACAGACCTCCTGGACCATACGCCCTCTTCAGCGAATCTATCGCTGACTTCATCTACCCGCACGCCTTTGCCTCGCCGGACTACATCCTCCTCGGTGACCTCAACTTCCACCTGGAACAGAACAACGACCCCAACACCATCGCCCTGCTCGACAACCTCGCCAACCACGCTCTCAAGCAACTGGTGAACACCCCCACCCACATCGCCGGACACACGCTCGACACCATCTTCTCCGCCAGCAACCACGTATCCTTCAGCCACTCCTCCGTAATGCACTGGACCGACCACAGATGTGTCCACTTCACCTTCAGACGCGAGACTCTCCACCTCCGCATACAACCCATCCCACGCAGACATTGGAACAAAATCCCCACGGAACAGCTTCTCTCCGCTCTCAGCGACAACCAACCCACCTTCCTCACCGACCCCAACGACGCAGCCCTCAGCCTCACGCATTGGATCACCAACTGCGCGGACAACCTTGCACCCCTCAGACGCCTCCCAAGACAGACCAACACCAGGAAACCTCAATGGTTCTCAGACACCCTCAAGGAATCTAAAAAAACCTGCCGTACCCTTGAGAAAGCCTGGCGCAAGGACCACACCGCAGAAAACATGTCTGCCCTCAAAAACGCCACCCGCGAACACCACCAACTGATCCGCGCCACCAAAAGAACTTCCTTCACAGACAGACTGGACAAGAACACTCACAACAGCAAAGAACTCTTCAACATTGTCAAAGAGCTCTCCAATCCTAACGCCAACTCCCACGCCATCACGCCCTCACAAGACCTCTGCAACTCCCTCGCCACCTTCTTCCATCATAAGATCACCGACCTACACGACAGCTTCGGACACCAGACCCAGCCAACCACCACAGAACCTACAACCCCAGCCATCACCCTCAGCGCCTGGACTCACATCAGCACGGAGGAGACCAAAGCTACCATGAACTCCATCCACTCCGGTGCCCCCTCGTACCCCTGCCCACACTTCATCTTCAACAAAGCCGACGACATCATCGCCCCGCATCTCCAGACCATCATCAAAAGCTTGTTTGCTTCTGCCACCTTCCCCGAGAGCTGGAAACATGCAGAAGTCAATGCCCTACTGAAGAAACCTACGGCGGACCCCAGCGACCTGAAGAACCTCCGCCCCATCTCGCTCCTCCCCTTCCCTGCCAAAGTCATAGAGATGACCGTCAACAAGCAACTTACCAACTTCCTTGAAGACAACAACCTACTCGACCCCTCTCAAACCAGATTCCGAGCCAATCACAGCACAGAAACTACCCTCAACTCAGTCACAGACGACATCAGAACTTTGATGGACAACGGAGAAACAGTTGCCCTCATCCACCTCGACCTATCGGCTGCCATCGATACCGTCTGCCACCGAACCCTAACATTCCGCCTGCGCTCCACCGGCATCCAAGGAGTGGCCCTGGACTGGATCTCCTCTTACCTCTCTTACCGCTCCCAAAGAGTCTACCTCCCTCCGTTCCGCTCAGACCCCACCAAGATCATCTGCAGCGTCCCACAAGGCTCCTCGCTCAGCCCGACTCTCTTCAATGTCTACATGAGCCCCCTCGCCGACATCGTACGCAAACACAACATCAACATCACCTCTACGCCGACGACACTCAGCTGATACTTTCCCTCACCAATGACCCCACTGGCGCCAAGACCAACCTGCAAGATGGAATGAAAGACGTCGCAGAATGGATGAGACTCAGCCGTCTGAAACTGAACGCAACCTCGGATTCATCCTGGACCCGCTTCTCACCATGACCAAACAAGTCAACGCCGTATCATCTTCCTGCTTCCTCACCCTCCGCATGCTTTGAAAGATCTTCCGTTGGATCCCCGCCGACACCAGAAAGACTGTGACCCACGCCCTCGTCACGAGCCGCCTGGACTACAGAAACACCCTATATGCAGGAACCACCGCTAAACTCCAGAAACGTCTGCAGCAAATACAAAACGCCTCCACCCGCCTCGTCCTCGACATACCCCGCAACAGCCACATCTCCGTCCACCTGGGACACCTGCACTGGCTTCCCGTCAACAAAAGGATCACCTTCCGGCTCCTCACCCATGCACACAAAGCCCTCCACAACAAGGGACCCGAATACCTCAACCGCCGCCTCAGTTTCTACACGCCCACCCATCAACTTCGCTCCGCCAACCTCTCACTCGCCGCCGTCCCTCGCATCCGCCGCACCACAGCAGGTGGGAAATCCTTCTCCTACCTGGCGGCCAAGACATGGAATTCACTCCCCACCAACCTCAGGACCACCCAGGACCACCTCGCATTCCGGAGGCAGCTCAAGACCTGGCTCTTCGAGCAGCAGTAACCCCCTCCCCCAAGCGCCTTGAGACCCTCACGGGTGAGTAGCACGCTTTATAAATGTTTTTTGTTTTGATTTGATACTCCAGCCCTCCTGGGCACTGACTCCGGCGGTGGTCTCCTGACCATTGACTATACTCCTGCCCTCCTGGGCAATGACTCCGGCGGTGGTCCCCTGACCAGTGACGATACTCGGCCCTCCTGGGCAATGACTCCGGCGGTGGTCCCCTGACCAGTGACGATACTCCTGCCCTCCTGGGCAATGACTCCGGCGGTGGTCTCCTGACCAGTGACGATACTCCGGCCCTCCTGGGCAATGACTCCGGCGGTGGTCTCCTGACCAGTGACGATACTCCTGTCCTCCTGGGCAATGACTCCGGCGGTGGTCCCCTGACCAGTGACGATACTCCGACCCTCCTGGGCAATGATTCCGGCGGTGGTCTCCTGGCCAGTGACGATACTCCGGTCCTCCTGGGCAATGACTCTGGCTGTGGTCTCCTGACCAGTGACGATACTCCTGCCCTCCTGGGCAATGACTCCGGCAGTGGTCTCCTGACCAGTGAAGATACTCCTGCCCTCCTGGGCACTGACTCCGGCGGTGGTCCCCTGACCAGTGACGATACTCCGGCCCTCCTGAGGAATGACTCCGGCAGTGGTCTCCTGACCAGTGACGATACTCCGGCCCTCCTGGGCAATGACTCCGGCGGTGGTCTCCTGACCAGTGATGAAGGTGCTGGCGGTGGCGTCCCGGCCGCTGGGGAGGATGGCGCCCTTCTCCACTGTGCTGCTCTCCCCAGACTGTGCAGACTTCTTCTGGCACTTCACCGCCTTTGGAGGAGTCACAGCTGACTCTGCAATCCCCCTGGGACCCTTGTGAGCAGTTTTGCCGCCAGCAGTCTTCACCCTGTCCCGTCGGCCACTTTCCAAAGTGAGATGCTTTACAGGGGGTGGACTGGCAGTGCTTTGGCTCCGTGTCACACTGCCTGCCCTGGTGGCCGGTGCACTCCACACACCTGTAACACACACCACTGGTCTTTTTGGCTGAGGCACTACTACGGGACATATGAATTTGAGGGGTGGGGATGGGGGCAAAGAGGTCAACGTTGCTGAGGGAGAGTTTCTGACGAACACTGGGATGGGTAGCTGGAGGGGGTCTGGGAGTGGAGGAAGAGGAGGCGGTTGTAGGAGGTGTCACTTTAGGTGTTTTGGGTGCAGGTGCAGGTACTGGAGGTAGTCGTGAGGTGGATGGATGTTGGGTGTGTGGGTGCCCGCGTTTGTGTACTTTGGGAGGGGGCGTCACAGACACACTGGGAGAGGACACGGGAAGTGTAAATGGTAGTGGGGGTGGTGAGTGCAGGTGAGCGGGGTGTGGTGCTGGGTGTTCTGGTGCGAGTCCTAGTGCCTTTAGATGTAGTGCATGCAGGTGA
Organism: Pleurodeles waltl; assembly: GCF_031143425.1. Classification (NCBI taxonomy): domain Eukaryota; kingdom Metazoa; phylum Chordata; class Amphibia; order Caudata; family Salamandridae; genus Pleurodeles; species Pleurodeles waltl. The sequence goes on from NC_090439.1 coordinate 1,175,879,993, forward strand.
GAGTGTAGACGACACTGGGAGGGAGGAGGGAGATGACGAGGAGGGGGACACAGTGGAGGCAGTGGATGTTGGTGTGTCTGCATGTGTGTGATGCTTGTGTGAGTGCCTGTGAGATGTGTGGTGCCTATGTTTGCCTGAGCTACTTTTGTGTGTTGAGGTGTATGCATGCTTGTCTGATGGTGTGCTTGGGATGGGCTGGGGTACAGGGGATTGGGTCTGGGTGGAGGAAGTTGGAGGGGAGAGGCTAGACACAGGGACAATGGCTGCCATCAGTGCTGAGGCCAGAGATTGCAGGGTTCGATGATGGGCAGCCTGACCAGAATGAATGCCCTCCAGGAATGCATTAGTGTGTTGCAACTCCCTTTCTGCACCCTGGATGGCATTCACAATGGTAGACTGCCCAACAGTGAGTGACCTGAGGAGGTCAATGTCCTCCTCACTGAGGGCAGCAGGGGTGACTGGGTCAGGGCCTGAGGTGCCTGGGGCGAAGGTGATGCCCACCCTCCTGGGTGAGCGGGCACAGGGCAAATGTTGAGGGGCTGCTGGGAGGGCGGTGCTGGTAGGGGAGGTGGCGGCTGTACCTGTAGAAGTGGGGGGCACAGATGGTGCCGCCACCACAAGTGATCTCCCATCGGCGGACGAGTCCGTGTCGCTGGTTGGTGATCCGGTGACCGACGTGTAGCTCCCCTCGCCCTCCGTCCCACTGGAGCATTGTGAGTCCGTGGTCTCACCCTCCAGGGCCATGTGGGATTCAGCTCCCTCATGCTCCGGTGCCATTGTACCTCTGCCTGATGATGCTGATGCACAAAAGAACAGGGAGAGGAGAAAAAGGGGGTGGGACGACAGAAGAAAGACAGGTTGAGTGCATGGCTTACCGCTACCGTTGGCGGACAATACAGACACAGCAGCCCCCTGCACTACGGCGAGCTCTTGGCCTCTGCAGATGCAATTCCTGGGATATGGCCTACATGGCTATGGTGGACATCTGCACACATGGATGCCACAGGGGCATGTATACCTGTACTTGGCACTCTACTGCGGTGGGGTGGAGTGGCACATGGCCTGCATTACGGAGGGGCCTAGCCTATTGAAGTCGCCCTGGCCTAGGGAAACCCACAGCCCTCCTCCCACACCCAGACCCCTCAACTGCATGCAAAGTCCCCAGAATGAGGGTGTACTCACCCCCTTGTGTCTGCTGTGATGCCCTCAAGCGCCCATCCAACTCAGGGTAGGCCACGCCAGGATCTGGAACATCAGGGGGGGTCATGGGGAGACGGGCACCCCTCCCACGTTGGGAGGCCATCCCCAGCTGAGCCTCCGCCGTCTTCTTGCTCCAGCGGCGAATGTCCTCCCATCTTTTCCGGCAATGGGTGCCCCGTCTCTGGTGGACCCCCAGGGTCCGTACGTCCTTGGCGATGGCACGCCAAATGTCCTTCTTCTGGTGGGCGCTGACCTACATGACATGCACAGGGGAAGAAGAGAAGTCATTACTGTAGGAGGCTGGACTGGCTTGTAGTGAGTACCAAGGGGTACTTACACCTTGCACAAGGCCCAGGTATCCCTTATTAGTGTATAAGGTGTCTAGCAGCTTATGCTGATAGATAATGGTAGCTTATCAGAGCAGCTTAGGCTGAACTAGGAGACGAGTGAAGCTCCTACAGTACCACTAGTGTCACTTGCACAATATCATAAGAAAACACAATACACAGATATACTAAAAATAAAGGTACTTTATTTTTATGACAATATGCCAAAGTATCTCAGTGAGTACCCTCAGTATGAGGATAGCAAATATACACAAGATATATGTACACAATACCAAAAATATGCAGTATAGTCTTAGAAAACAGTGCAAACAATGTATAGTTACAATATGATGCAATGGGGACACATAGGGATAGGGGCAACACAAACCATATACTGCAAAAGTGGAATGTGAACCACGAATGGACCCCAAACCTATGTGACCTTGTAGAGGGTCGCTGGTACTGTCAGAAAACAGTGAGGGTTATTAAAATAGCCCACCCCAAGACCCTGAAAAGTGAGTGCAAAGTGCACTAAAGTTCCCCAAAGGACATGGAAGTCGTGATAGGGGAATTCAGCAGGAAAGACACAAACCAGCAATGCAACAACAATGGATTTCCAGTCGAGGGTACCTGTGGAAAAAGGGGACCAAGTCCAAAAGTCACAAGCAAGTCGGAGATGGGCAGATGCCCAGGAAATGCCAGCTGTGGGTGCAAAGAAGCTGCTACTACGCAGTAGAAGCTGAGGATTCTGCAAGAAGGACAAGGGCTAGAAACTTCCCCTTTGGAGGATGGATCCCGCACGCCGTGGAGAGTTGTGTAGAAGTATTTTCCTGAAGAAAGACCGCCAACAAGCCTTGCTAGCTGCAAATCGTGTGGTTAGGGTTTTTGGATGCTGCTGTGGCCCAGGAGGGACCAGGATGTCGCCAATTGCGTCTGGGGACAGAGGGACATCGAGCAAGACAAAGAGCCCTCTCAGAAGCAGGCAGCTCCCACAGAAGTGCCAGAACAGGCACTACGAAGAGGAGTGAAACAGTGCTCACCCGAAGTTGCACAAAGGAGTCCCACGTCGTCGGAGGACAACTTAGAAAGTCGTGCAAAGCAGGTTAGAGTGCCGTGGAACCAGGCTTGGCTGTGCACAAAGGATTTCCGCCAGAAGTGCACAGAGGCCGGAGTAGCTGCAAAAGTCGTGGTTCCCAGAAATGCAGTCTGGCGTGGGGAGGCAAGGACTTACCTCCACCAAACTTGGACTGAAGAGTCACTGGACTGTGGGAGTCACTTGGACACAGTTGCTGGATTCAAGGGACCTCGCTTGTCATGCTGAGAGGAGACCCAGGGGACCGGTGATGCAGTTCTTTGGTGCCTGCGGTAGCAGGGGGAAGATTCCGTCGACCCACTGGAGATTTCTTCGGAGCTTCTAGTGCAGAGAGGAGGCAGACTATCCCCACAGCATGCACCACCAGGAAAACAGTCGAGAAGGCGGCAGGATCAGCGTTACAGAGTTGCAGTAGTCGTCTTCGCTACTTTGTTGCAGTTTTTCAGGCTTCCAGCGCGGTCAGCAGTCGATTCCTTGGCAGAAGGTGAAGAGAGAGATGCAGAGGAACTCTGATGAGCTCTTGCATTCGTTATCTAAAGGAAATCCCCAAAGCAGAGACCCTAAATAGCCATAAAAGAGGGTTTGCTACTTAGGAGAGAGGATAGGCTAGCAACACCTGAAGGAGCCTATCAGAAGGAGTCTCTGACATCACCTGCTGGCCCTGGCCACTCAGAGCAGTCCAGTGTGCCAGCAGCACCTTTGTTTCCATGATGGCAGAGGTCTGGAGCACACTGGAGGAGCTCTGGGCACTTCCCAGGGGAGGTGCAGGTCAGGGGAGTGGTCACTCCCCTTTCCTTTGTCCAGTTTCGCGCCAGAGCAGGGCTGAGGGGTCCCTGAACCGGTGTAGACTGGCTTATGCAGAAATGGGCACCATCTGTGCCCATGAAAGCATTTCCAGAGGCTGGGGGAGGCTACTCCTCCCCTGCCTTAACACATTTTTCCAAAGGGAGAGGGTGTAACACCCTCTCTCTGAGGAAGTCCTTTGTTCTGCCATCCTGGGCCAAGCCTGGCTGGACCCCAGGAGGGCAGAAACCTGTCTGAGGGGTTGGCAGCAGCAGCAGCTGCAGTGAAACCCCTGAAAAGGCAGTTTGGCAGTACCAGGGTCTGTGCTACAGACCCGTGGGATCATGGGATTGTGCCAACTATGCCAGGATGGCATAGAGGGGGCAATTCGATGATCATAGACATGTTACATGGCCATATTCGGAGTTACCATTGTGAAGCTACACATAGGTAGTGACCTATGTGTAGTGCACGCGTGTAATGGTGTCCCCGCACTCACAAAGTCTGGGGAATTTGCCCTGAACAATGTGGGGGCACCTTGGCTAGTGCCAGAGTGCCCACACACTAAGTAACTTTGCACCTAACCTTTACCAGGTAAAGGTTAGACATATAGGTGACTTATAAGTTACTTAAGTGCAGTGGTAAATGGCTGTGAAATAACGTGGACGTTATTTCACTCAGGCTGCAGTGGCAGGCCTGTGTAAGAATTGTCAGAGCTCCCTATGGGTGGCAAAAGAAATGCTGCAGCCCATAGGGATCTCCTGGAACCCCAATACCCTGGGTACCTCAGTACCATATACTAGGGAATTATAAGGGTGTTCCAGTATGCCAATGTGAATTGGTGAAATTGGTCACTAGCCTGTTAGTGACAATTTGGAAAGAAATGAGAGAGCATAACCACTGAGGTTCTGGACAGCAGAGCCTCAGTGAGACAGTTAGTCATAACACAGGTAACACTTTCAGGCACACTTATGAGCACTGGGGCCCTGGCTGGCAGGGTCCCAGTGACACATACAACTAAAACAACATATATACAGTGAAAAATGGGGGTAACATGCCAGGCAAGATGGTACTTTCCTACAATTACCAACTGCACCGTCGAAGTGAGTGGGTCACATCCCTGCCCTTGCCATGTGGCACATGCATTCACAGTCCTTCATGTTCACTGAACTCTGCCCCATTCCCTCTTACAACCAGACCTCTCCACACAGGCATAGCCCATACAACGTGCTCCCTGTGTACTTACCTGTTGGTCTGGAGGACCGTAGAGTAGCGTGTACTGGGGGAGGACCCCGTCCACGAGCTTCTCCAACTGCTGAGCAGTGAAGGCAGGGGCCCTTTCCCCAGACGCAGCAGCCATTGTCTCTTCCAGACAGAGGTCACAGCAGCACTTGCAGTGTAGGTCCTCTCCTGTCGAAGATCAGGTATCGAGTGATTGAACAAATAGAAAATGGTGGTCACGTTCGCGACGGTCACGTCCACGGCAGTGAGTAGCATCACCGCCGGCATACATCGTCATTGGCTCCTGGGACCCATATGGTCCCATGTTAACCAATGCAGCATTGCACCGCAGTCTACGACTGCCTACCGCGACGGTGTACAACGCCAGCACAGTTACCTCACATCCCATTGTCCCAGTTTAGAGGTCAGGCAGCCGCCATTTCAGGGGCCCACATGGCTTCATTTACTACTGCGTCACACATACCTAGGCCTACACTTGACACACATACAGGAAGATTTTGTCTTTGGTGTCGTGTTCTGTATATCTGTGGGTACATACCTGGGATTTTGTTGACTCTGTGGTCGCTGTTGTCCTTCCGAGGCACCGTCAGCTGGGACATTTGAGAAGATGGCGGAATCCTCCGGTGTACTGACCGCTGGTGGACCTGTTGACAATGGAGGAGCAACATTTACTCATCACCTACAGGTTTGACCGTGCCACTATCCAGGAACTATGTACCCAGTTGGAGCCAGACCTGATGTCACCAATCCGCCATCCCACAGGAATCCCCCCTGACGTGCAGGTGCTGTCAGTGCTCCATTTCCTTGCAAGTGGATCTTTTCAGACAACAGTGGCCATGGCATCAGGGATGTCCCAGCCTATGTTTTCAAACGTGTTGTCCAGAGTGTATTCTGCCCTGCTGAAACATGTAAGGAGCAACATCGTTTTCCCTCAGGTGGAGGATTTGGCTACAGTGAAAGGTGACTTCTATGCCCTTGGACATATCCCCAACGTCATAGGTGCTATTAATGGGACCCATGTAGCTCTGGTCCCCCCCCCACAGGAGTGAACAGGTGTACAGGAACAGGAAGAGTTATCATTCCATGAATGTACAGATGGTATGTTTGGCAGACCAGTACATCTCGCAGGTAAATGCTATGTTCCCTGGCTCTGTGCATGACGCCTACATCCTGTGCAATAGCAGCATCCCTTATGTGATGGGTCAACTCCAGAGGCACCGTGTGTGGCTATTAGGGGACTCTGGTTACCCCAACCTGTCATGGCTATTGACCCCAGTGAGGAATCCCAGGACCAGGGCAGAGGAAAGCTACAATGAGGGCCATGGGCGGACTAGGAGGGTGATCGAACGCACCTTCGGCCTCCTGAAGGCCAGGTTCAGGTGCCTTCATATGACAGGTGGTTCCCTATTCTACTCACCGAAGAAGGTGTGCCAGATCATCATCGCCTGCTCGATGCTTCACAATCTTGCTTTGCGACGCCAGGTGCCTTTTCTGCAGGAGGATGGTCCAGATGGCGGTGTTGTGGCAGCTGTGGAGCCTGTGGAGCCAGTGGACAGTGAATAGGAGGACGCTGAGGAACAAGACATAGACAACAGGGAGTCAGTCATACAGCAATATTTCCAGTGACACACAGGTGAGAACAGTTTCCTTTTTACCATTACATTCACTTTCACACTTCTACCTCTATCCTGTCTGTCATTTCATAGCAGTATTTGGTCACTGAGTTGTACCTTTCCATTACGGTTTCACAGGTGTGGTTAGCAACGTGTGTCATCTGCTTGCATCCTTGAAGGACTTGTGATGTGTGACATAGGTATGTTGGCTTTACAATTGGAAACGCATGTTGACACTGTCATTGATAATACATATTTACCAAATCACAGACTGACTCCAGATTGTTTTGTGGTTCAAGGGTGTTTATTTAAGTGCTAAAAAATGGAAGGGGGTAGTAATATGGTGATGGGGGACGGTGGAGGAATGTCCATGGCAGAGTCCAGTCCATTAGTCACACAGGTGCAATGCCCATATGGGCATAGGAATTGGAGCTGGGGCAGTTTCAGTATGGACAGGGTAACAAAGTGGGACAGTGGGAGGACAATCAGGGTGGTCTCATTTCCTGGCGGGGGTCTTGCCATCTTGCTCTATCCTGTTCCTGGATCTCAGGGACCGCTTGCGTGGTGGTTGTCCGTCTGCAGGGGGTGGGGAGCTGGTGTGGTGGTCCTGTGGCGGGGCGTCCTGTCCACTAGCGCCGGCGGAGGTGGTGGGCAGTTCATCGTCCATGCTAGTGTCAGGGGCCCCTTGGAGTGCCACGGTGTCCCTCATGGGCTTTTGTATGTCCTTCAGCACCCCTACGATGGTGCCCAGGGCGGAGCTGATGGTTCTGAGCTCTTCCCTGGACCCCAAATACTGCTCCTCCTGCAGGTGCTGGGTCTCCTGAATCTTGGCCAGGACCGTCACCATCGTCTCCTGGGAGTGGTGGTATGCTCCCATGATGGAGGAGAGGGCCTCGTGGAGAGTGGGTTCCCTTGGCCTGTCCGCCCCCTGTCGCACAGCAGCCCTGCTAGTTCCCCTGTGTTCCTGTGCCTCCGTCCCCTGGACCGTGTGCCCACTACCACTGCCCCCAGGTCCCTGTTGTTGTTGGGGTGGTGGGTTATCCTGGGTTCTCTGTAGTGGTGGACACACCGCTGATTGACGTGTCCTGGTTACGGAGGTACGGGCCCGCTGGGTGGGTGCTTTTCTGGTGTTACCAGAGGGTGGAAGGTCAGTGTTGGGCTGTGCCTGTGCAAGGGGAACCGACTGTCCCAAGGCCCACGATGGTCCGGGCTGGTCATCAGGATCCAGTAGGGCAGAGCTGCTGTCGTCACTGTGGGCCGCTTCTGTGGGTGAAGTGGAGTTGTCTGGACCCTCCGGTGTGGTGACGTTCCATAGTGGTCCTGCAGGGATATAAGAGCATGATTATTGCATGTGTGTGTGTAATGGTGTGCAATGGGTGGGTGCTTGTGTACCTCAGTGAAAGCATTCCTGTGTGTGGGTTTGTGTGATGTTGGTTAGGGGGTTGTTATGGGTATGTGCAGTGAGCATGCTTTGGTGAGGGGTGACCATGCTTTGTTTTTGCATGCAGGGCTTGATGTTGGGATGGGTGGTTTGTGTTATAAGTACATTAGTGAGGAGTTGGAGTGATAGGGGAGGGGGTGAGGGTGGGGGTGTGTGATAGCATACAGGTAGGGTGGGGGATCTGATAGTTAAGATTAGACTTACCAGTGTCCATTCCTCCACCGACTCCTTCGTGGCCCTCAGGATGCATGATGGTCAAGACTTGCTCCTCCCATGTTGTTAGTTGTGGGGGTCCGCCACCAGTCCGCTGTACCGCGATGTTGTACCTGGAGACCACTGAACGCACCTTCCCTCGTAGGTCATTCCACCTCTTCCTGATGTCCTCCCGATTTCTTGGATGCTGTCCCACGGCGTTGACCCTGTCCACGATTCTTTGCCATAGCTCCATCTTCCTGGCTATGGATGTGTGCTGCACCTGTGAGCCAAATAGCTGTGGCTCTACCCATAGGATTTCCTCCACCATGACCCTGAGCTCCTCCTCGGAAAACCGGGGGTGTCTTTGGCGTGACATGGGGTGGTGTGGGTGATGTGTGGGGTGGTGTAAGTGTTGATGTGTGTGGTGATGTGTAGTGGTGTGTGGTGTTTTGTGCGTGTAATGTTGTATGGGTGATGGTGTTGTGTGCCTCTATGTGGTGGGGTTCTCAGTTGCTGTGCTCTCTGTCTATCTGGCCTTCATCCGTGAATTGTGGTAGTAGGTGTTTGTGGGTGATATGGGTGTGTGTTTTATATTGTGTTTGGTGTGTGTGAGTGGTGTTTGTATGTGTCTCAGGTGTGTGTATTTTGAATTGTCCAATGTGGCTGTGTTTTGGAGCTGTGTGTGTATTTTGAGCGCGGCGGTGTGTACCACCAATGGAATACCGCGGTTGAAAGACCACCGCGTGGATTCGTGTGTCGTGATAGCATGGGCGTGTTTATGTTGGCGTGACGGTGGAGGTTTTGTTTTCGCCAGTTTATCACTGACCTTTGGTGTGGCGGTGTTGTGTGGGTGTCTGAATTTCGGCGGATTCCGAGATGTGGGTCATAATAGCTGTGGCGGAATTCCACGGCTGCGGCGGTGTTTTGGCGGTCTTCTGTGCGGCGGTAAGCGCCTTTTACCGCCAATGTTGTAATGACCCCCTATAAGTCTAAATGGGTCACTGCTTGTTGTGTAAGTGCCATTACCACTAAGGTGGTGATAGAGTTCTTAACTGATGTTTTTGCATGTGAAGGCATTCTGAAAGTGATAATCACTGATAATGGAGTGCAATTTACTTCACTGGAAATTAAGAATTTCCTCAACAATTTGGCCATCTCTCATCTTCCTACGGCTTTATATTCACCTCAAGCCAATGGGTTGGTTGAGAAAATGAACCAATTGGTAGTGGCCAGTGCTCAAACTGCCATAGATAATAACGTTCCTTTAAAAACTGTTCTCTGGGAGAAATTACGAGCTCACAGGAATACCCCCAATGCTGTTACTGGTATGTCCCCTTTTAGGCTATTGAAGGGTAGATTGTCGGGTTCTAAACTTAATCCCTTGTGGTTATTAGCTGATAAGGGTTTTGGGAGTCACCTGCAGACAAGGGTTCTGTCCAATGCAAAATTATTGATAATCGGGCGAAGTATAAGGAGGCATTTGATAAGAGACATGGTGCCCATCAAAGGTTATGGCATGAAGGTGACATGGTGTACATTAAAAAACCTTTTTGGTCAAAAAAAGGAACATCTACGTTTATGGGTCCGAAGAAAATTGTACAAGTAAAAAGAAATGTTGTTTTTCTTGAAGGAGGTGATGTATGGAGCATGTCGCGTCTAGCTAAGTGTATGAATGATAAACCAGTAACGGATGAACCACTTAAAGATGGAAATCTTCATGGATCTAATTTAGATTCTAATCAGAAGTTTAAAAAGAGTGTAAGGAATAGAACAACTCCAAAATACCTAGAAGACTTTGGGGGTGATTCTGACCCCGGCGGTCATGGACCGCCGGGGCCAGGGTCGGCGGGAGCACCGCCAACAGGCTGGCGGTGCTCCGCAGGACATTCTGACCGCGGCGATATGGCCGCGGTCAGAACAGGAAAACCGGCGGTCTCCCGCCGGTTTTCCGCTGTCCTGCAGAATCCTCCATGGCGGCGCAGCTTGCTGCGCCGCCATGGGGATTCTGACACCCCATACCGCCATCCTGTTCCTGGCGGTTTGCCCGCCAGGAACAGGATGGCGGTATGGGGTGTTGTGGGGCCCCTGGGGGCCCCTGCAGTGCCCATGCTAATGGCATGGGCACTGCAGGAGCCCCCGTAAGAGGGCCCCACAAAGAATTTCAGTGTCTGCTGAGCAGACACTGAAATTCGCGATGGGTGCAACTGCACCCGTCGCACATCCTCCACTCCGCCGGCTCCATTCGGAGCCGGCATCCTCATGGAGGGGTGTTTCCCACTGGGCTGGCGGGCGGCCTTTTGGCGGTCGCCCGCCAGCCCAGTGGGAAACCCAGAATCACCGCGGCGGTCTCCTGACCGCGGAGCGGTGTTCTGGAGGGGGGAACTCTGGCGGGCGGCCTCCGCCGCCCGTCAGAGTTAGAATGACCCCCTTTATACGTTAAGGATGTTATCACATGATTACACATTACATGGTTATATGTTCATTGCATATTAATTACTCATTCTTTTGTCATTTCATTGTTTTTGCTTGCATTCTTATGAACTGTAGCTGCAATTTTGTTGATGTACCTTTTATTTTTATGTTTTTGGGTTTACAATGTTATCAAGTAATGTTTAAGTTAAATTTGTTATTATTTCTATAGGAGGGAGATGTGTTGTGGACTCTGCTGGTCTCTGACATCATTGGAGCCAGTGATGTCAGAGAACGGAATCAGAGGACTCTGGGTTCTGAAGGAGTTGGGAGGAAGGTGGCAGGAAACAGTGACGAAGAGTTGGCACTGTCGTGGATGCTGAATAATAAAGGATCTTATCATACAATACTTGACTTCATGGATAATGGATTTCTAACATTCTCCTTTGGTCAGAAGATGTCGCACAGCGTGCTGGAGGAAGCAGAGTTGTTTCCACACAGAAAGACCGCAACCAAGCCTTGCTAGCTGCAAGAGTCACGGTTGAGGATTTTGGGTGCTGCTAGGGCCCAGGACGGGCCAGGAGGTCGCCCCATGGAGGAGGAGACAGAGGGGGCGCTCAGCAACTCAGAGAGCCCACGCAGAAGCAGGCAGCACCTGCAGAAGTACCTGAACAGGCACTTAGAAGATCTGAGGACAGCGGTCGACTCAGAGTCACAAAGGAGGGTCCCATGACGTCGGGGTCCAACTCAGTGAGTTGGGCAATGCAGGACAGAGTGCTGGGGACCTGGGCTAGGCTGTGCATGAAGGATGTCTTGCAAAAGTGCACAGAAGCCTGAGCAGCTGCAGTTCGCACAGTACACAGGATTACTATCTGGCGTGGGGAGGCAAGGACTTACCTCCACCAAATTTGGACAGAAGGGCTACTGGACTGTCAAAGACACTTGGACGCAGCTCCTGTGTTCCAGGGACCACGCTCCTCAGGATGATAGGGGACCCAGAGGACCGGTGATGCAGAAGTTTGGTGCCTGCGTTAGCAGGGGGAAGATTCCGTTGACCCACAGGAGATTTCTTTTTGGCTTCCAGTGCAGGGTGAAGGAAGACAGCCCTCAGAGCATGCACCACCAGGAAACAGTCGAGAAAGCCGGCAGGATGAGGCGCTACAATGTTGCTGGGAGTCTTCTTGCTACTTTGTTGCAGTTTTGCAGGTGTCCTGGAGCAGTCAAAGGTGGATCCTTGGCAGAAGTCGAAGAGGAAAGTGCAGAGGAACTCTGGTGAGCTCTTGCATTTGTTATCTGGTGAGGTGCCCACAGGAGAAATCCTAAATAGCCCACAGAGGAGGACTGGCTACTGAAAAAGGTAAGCACCTATCAGGAGGGGTCTCTGATGTCACCTGCTGGCACTGGCCACTCAGAGCTGTCCATTATGCCCCAACACCTCTGAATCCAAGATGGCAGAGGTCTGGGAAACACTGGAGGAGCTCTGGGCACCTCCCCTGGGAGGTGCAGGTCAGGGGAGTGGTAACTCACCTTTCCTTTGTCCAGTTTCGCGCCAGAGCAGGGCTGGGGGATCCCTGAACCAGTGTAGACTGGCTTATGCAGAGATGGGCACCATCTGTGCCCATCAAAGCATTTCCAGAGGCTGGGGGAGGCTACTCCTCCCCAGCCCTTCACACCAATTTCCAAAGGGAGAGGGTGTAACACCCACTCTCAGAGGAAATCCTTTGTTCTGCCTCCCTGGGACCAGGCTGCCCAGGCCCCAGGGGGGCAGAAACATGTCTGAGGGGCTGGCAGCAGCGGTAGCTGCAGTGGAGACCCCGGAAAGTTAGTTTGGCAGTACCAAGGCTATGTGCTGGAGTCCCGGGGATGCATGGAATTGTCACCCCAATACCAGAATGGTATTGGGGTGACAATTCCATGATACTAGACATGTTACATGGCCATGTTCGGAGGTACCATTGTGAGGCTACATATAGGTATTGACATATATGTAATGCACGTGTGTAATGGTGTCCCCGCACTCACAAAGTCCAGGTAGTTTGCCCTGAACAATGTGCGGGCACCTTGGCTAGTGCCAGGGTGCCCACACACTAAGTAACTTTGCACCTAACCTTCACCAAGTGAGGGTTAGAAGTATAGGTGACTTATAAGTTACTTATGTGCAGTGTAAAATGACTGTGAAATAAAGTGGACGTTATTTCACTCAGGAGGCAGTGGCAGTCCTGTGTAAGAATTGTCTGAGCTCCCTATGGGTGGCAAAATAAATGCTGCAGCCCATAGGGATCTCCTGGAACCCCAATACCCTGGGTACCTAGGTACCTTATACAAGGGAATTATAAGGGTGTTCCAGTGTGCCAATGAGAATTGGTAAAATTAGTCACTAGCCTGCAGTGACAATTTTAAAAGCAGAGAGAGCATAAACACTGAGGTTCTGGTTAGCAGAGCCTCAGTGATACACACAGGGAACACATATAGGCACCACACAGGGAACACATATAGGCCACAAACTTATGAGCACTGGGGTCCTGGCTAGCAGGATTCCAGTGACACAAATCAAACACACTGACAACATAGGGTTTTCACTATGAGCACTGGGCCCTGGCTAGCAGGATCCCAGTGAGACAGTAAAAACATCCTGACATATACTCACAAACAGGCCAAAAGTGGGGGTAACATGGCTAGAAAGAGGCTACCTTCCTACACTGGTGTGGCTAAAAATCCTATACACATCCCTCTCCTGCCCTCTCCTAATCTAATCAAGGGGGCACTTAATTGTCTGGGTTTGCAGGATGTGAGGATGTTGCTGGGTTGCTCCAAATGTCCTTCCTTGCCTTTGAAGACCAGTTTGGCAGCCTTCCCCCTTCCTGCTTCTCCATCTGCTGAGGGGACATCTCTTCCCCAGGCACATCTGTTTGTGTTGAGCCAGGCCACTTCACACCTCATCAAGGCAGCCTGGCCAGGCTGCCAGAGATTGGCCAATCACAGCAAAGCAGCAAGCAGCAAAAACGCTGCAGGGCTAAAGTTGGCAACTTTTCAGGTAAAGTCTGGGATTTATTATAACAATTAATTTGATACCAAACTTCAGGTATCCGTTACTTAAGGGGATTTTAAAAATTAAAATAAAGTCTCCCCATTCTAGCTTATGGAGGCCATTCACTACAATGAGGGAAAAAAAAATTTGGCTGTTGTACCTCACCAGGGCCTATAAAACTATTTTCATTAGGTCCCTTCTTATAGTTACATGGCATCCAGCCCTAGGGGCACATAGGGCACACCTTAGGGGTGACCTATATGTAAAAATAAGATAGTTTAAGACTTTGGAACTACTTTTAATTCCAAAGTCGAATTTGCATGTAACTTTACTTTAAAAGCAGCCAGCATGGCAGGCCTGCCTTTAAAATGACACTGGGCACCTCAGCAGTGCACCTATGGGGGCACTACCTATGCTGGGGTCCCTAAACCTCCATGCCCTATCATATACTAGGGACTTGTAGGTAGATTAATTTTGCCTGTTGTATTTGGACTAATTTGCATATCTACTTTACTCAGAGCACTGGCCCTGGGACTGGTAAGCACTACCCAGGGCACAGCCAAGAGTCAGTAACCACCAGTACCTGTCTACAAAGTTTGGGGGTGACCAAGGCAAAAAGGAGGACTTTCCTACATGATGGAGGCGTAAACTTCCCTGCTTGTATACAAAGAAATGTGTCCAGTTTGTCAGTGTGTCTGTGCACATTCACAGGCAGCCATCATGGAATGGTGTAAAATTTGTATGAAGATGGCCGCACATTGATGGTGTAGAAGGCACCTGAGAGGGGTGAGTTCTGTAGGGGGTAGCAACCTCTAGGTGAGGGGTATGAAAGAGGTAATTAAGAGAGGGAAGTGGGAGAGGCAGTGGAACAGAGAGAAGGGAAGAAGGGCACGAACAGTCCCTCGTAAGCACTGCAGAGGTCTGCCTTTGTCAATGCTCGTTGGGTTCAGTATTGACTTTGTCAATGCTTGCAGAATAGAGGCACAAACATTGGTAAAACCAGGGACAGTGCCTCTACACAGCTGTTCCCCTTCCAAATGTTTCCTAGGGTAGGAGTAGGTCTCTGTAAAGTGTTCCACTGATTGTCAGAGCTGTGTCTGTAATAAATCAACAGCACTAAAACTTGGTGAACCTGAAATCTCCCTTTAGCCTTGGCTCGAATCTGTGTACATACCTGAGTGACCTCGAAAGAGAATAAAGTATGTGACAAAACCAGTAAGTACTTACATTTACCAACAGTCCACACTCACCTGAGCCCTGCCAATTGAATACTTTATCTTAGATGCAGGTCCTGTTGCAGAAGAGACACCTGGGTGCAAGTTACAGGTCCATTCATCAGGAGAGTAGCCTTAAGGCCATTAACTGATGTTGTGTTGCGCTAGTGGTCATGTGGATTACACAAGGCTCATGGTATGTGTAGAATCGGAAAATCTCCTTCAGTTTGATTTCTTGTTTGAATACATTCTTGGGCTGATTCTCCTCTGCACGTGCTGCTGGAACAGTCAATACTGAGAGCTTGCCTCTAGGGGGAGGGGGGGTATGGCCTCCCGTTATACTAAGATCCTCCCAAAATAATGAGCGTATGCCTCTGAGTGGGGTGTGGCCTACTGTTATACTGGGATCCACCCAAGATACTGAGAACGTGGCTTCGAATGGGGTATGGCCTTCTTTATACTTGGATCCTCCCAAGATACTCAGCATGTGCCTCTGAGTGGGTAGTGGCCTCCTGTTATACTGGGATCCAACCAAGATATCTAGAGCATGGCTCTGAGTGCGGTGTGGCCTACTGTTATACTGGGATCAACCCAATATACTGAGTACATACATCTGGGATGTGACCTCGTTTTATACTGGGTTTCACCCAAGATACTGAGCACGTGCCTCTGAGTGGTATGCATGTTTCTTTGATACGAGCCCTCGCTCGGCAATAGGAAACACAACAAAAACAGCAGAACATTTGACTCTCCTCCACACACACTTCTGGAACAATCAATACTGAGCACGTGCACCTGAGTGGGGTGTGGCCTCCTTTTATACTGGGATCCACCCACGATACTCAGCGAGTGCCTCTGAGTGAGATATGGCTTTCTTTTATACTGAGATGTGTCCAAGATACTGAGAGCATACCTCTGAACGGGGTGTGGCCTTTTATACTGGGATCCACCCAATGTGGCCACTTCTCATGGAACTCTGGGATTTGAAGGTCCATTTTTATATGGTGGTAAGTAAACCAGCTACTTGAGATGCTAGCTTTATTAGGATACCTTACGCAAACTAGCATCTGGGGAATCTCCGGTAGCTTAAGCAGAGTTCTTTTCATGCTGTCTGTGAAATGATTTACAATGTACTTCAGTGGGCATTGATTTATGGTAATTCTCCTGTGGATATTATTTCTAGACCATTTTCCTGACAGATTTGTGGATCCTCAGACCCTGCGGGGCCTCCTAATCACGGCTTAAAATTGTGCCTCCCACCTTAGTTACAGCCTCCTGCTGCCCTGCCCAGGACACCCAGCCACCCCCAGACCTACTACTATTGTTTGCTGACATACAAATCAAATGCATTTTTCTGTAAGGGGAAGATAATTGTGATCACATTACACAAAACTCTCTTCCACATGCAATGGAAGAAAATAAGGTCTATAAACCTGTGACATAATTACAGTGAATACTAGTGTTTTGAAAGTCCTCTTCAGGAAAGTGGACTGTGATGGGACCCTGGTTCACGCAGCTGGTGTGGTTATCCCAGCCACAACAAGGTCACATGAGCACCACTTCTACTGCCCAGGTTCTTTCTCAGGCTTGTACCCACATAAAAGGCAGGAATCTGACAAATATTTACAATCTGCCTGTTCCTTTGGTTTTCCTTCATGCCAATTTTTGGCGTTTTTGTTGCTCAATTTAGCCTCATATGCAAATTAAAAAGGCAGATTTCCCAATTTGCAAGATTCTTTTACACAGCAATTTCCGGTAGATATGTAAAAGATACCAGCTGCCCGTAGTGCCATCCTCACCTACCTTCATCAGGATTCATCCCTCCTTTCCATGAAATCAGGTGTTCCCTCCCCCTCTGACATTTCTTGGCTATGTGCTACCCCTACTCTTCCCTTATATTTAAAGATGTAGTTTATCCTGCCCTCCCACCCCACCTCTGAGTGTCACCAGTGTTGGGGACATTGACTCATCCGTCGCAGCAGGCACCAGCCAGGGTACGTCATATACGTTTATGTTCCATCTAGGCCATGTTAGGCGAACCACATCACATACATCAGTGCATGAAATACTCCATTGAGGTGTCTGGCCCAGCCAGCTAATGCATCATGGGAGTTGTAGTACACTCCATCAGCATGCTGTACTGATTGCTGATGGTCATATCGAACAACTACGCACATCTTCTACAAGTGATACACACTTGTATCAACGTCACAACATTGTAGTGCCCAAAGAAATTATAATTTGAAATACTTTATATTTATATAGTGTTCTGTACATATATGTCCCACAGATCACAGCCCAGATGTCTCTGCACCTGCTGCTGCTGGGAGTGACGTCCTTTAGGAGGCATCAACACCCCAAAAGGAAGGAAAGTCAGAATCTCACCACTGCCCACATTTGCAGACAGCGGTGGTCACCATTCCATCACAAGTGAGCCCACCATAGCCGAGTCCAGGCCTATGAGCAAGAGCAGTGAGCCTATGCCATGAATGGCAGAAACACCAAGCTTCTATGGTGTGCTTGAGCGAAGCACACTCAGGGCACAGTGCCTACAAAACTAAAAAATAGGTGGGGTCATTAGTGGGCTTAACGCCTGACCAAGGCTGTGGAGAATGGGCAGGAATGCTGGCAAAGCCTGAACACAGTGTGAGAAAAGGCCTATTTTTGACATGGTTAGCCCCAACATTTTGCCTGATGTTTGATGTAGCATAGAAGTTGTAGTGCCCAGGAACCCTTATAACCAGGTTCCCTGGGCCAGAGCTCTTTCCCTGAAACTGTTGTGATGCATTGGCACAATTGGATGCACCCTTAATTAACACAATAAGTCCCTAGAATGTGCGCACCCATGTACTCAGGGCCTGGGGTATTATGGGTAGGCCCATGAGGGCAGTAGCACTGATTGTGCCACCCTCTAGGGCCATGCATCCAGATGCAACAAGCACTGCCATTGCAGGCTGTGTGCCCTGATGCAAACCTAAAACACAAACTCAACATGACACTGCCTGTGTGCCCTGTCCACCGTACATTGCATTTACTATGGGTAAGACACCCCTGAGGCAGGCCTTACAGCCCTAAGGCAGGGTCCTCCATACTATATGTGAGAGCATAGTTGCATGAGCAATATGCCCCGACTGTTTCCTTGCCAATCCTGGGACATAGTGAGTGAACAGAGCAGTCATTTTAATACATGTGCTGGACACTGGTCAACACAAGTTTCCCAGCTACATGATCACCACCCTGAACCCCAGGTTGTTTGGTATCAAACAACCCAGAATGTTAAATCCAAACTGGTACCAATACCGGATTTATCCCTAAATTTACCCAGGGGTCACCCTGCAAAAGCTAACTCCCCTGGCCCAGTTGCTGACTGGTTCTATCCAGCCTGCCACCTCTAGACAGCCAATATATAAAGCTTGGGGGAGGCCCCTGTCTCTCTGGTTTGTAGAACAATGCCCTTCCTGGGTGGAGGAGCTAACACCCCCTCCCTCAGGAATGTGCACTGCCTGGCGGTGAGCTTCAAAGGGCTTACTACCCTTGAAACTCATCCCCTAGGCCTGCTGCTAGCAGCAGATGGCCTCCCCTATTGCAAAACCCCACTTTTGGTGGGACAAAGGTGGGAAACCACACAAAGGATAGGAGGAGTGGCCCCACCTGGTATGCACTACCCCTAATGTGTTGCCTGCAAGATGGACACTCCATTTAATTTTCCTTCATCTTAGATGGAAGGAAAATAGCCAATTAGGTTTAGAGAAGTGACCCTTCCCATAGGAAGTGGTCATTATAATGAGTGGAGCAACCCAACCGTAAGGGTCTCACTGGACACTACCAGGTTCCCCCTATAATGCCCACTACATTCAGTATTATCCCTAGACCAAGAAATCAGATTCAAAGGACACAAAAAAGACCAGCAGAAAAAAAAACAAGGCATGAAAACTATGGACCTGCTGCATCAAGAAAAGGCGCCAAACCCAGCCTGCTGAAATCACCCTTGTGGAGAAGCTCGACACTGGACTGGCCTCAAGAAACCCAGAGGACCTCCAGGCTTCACCAATCACCCAAGAACTCTCTCCAGAGTGGAGATACCACTCTACAACAATCTAATGACCAACAACCCAGTATGGGTCACTTCACTGACCAGCCGATATCTCCCAAACTGAAAGTTGCAGCCAGACTTGACGACACATCAACAACCAGGAGGACACACCTCACAAGTGGGCTAAGTTTGGTGGCATTGCACTCTCTAGTGTCTTAATTAATTAATCATCTTAATACCCTGGATACTGGTCAGCTGATGTCGGACACCAGGAAAACCAGCTTACCCAGAGCTGAAAAAGGACCAAGAGAAAGCCCTAGTTTGCGGATTTTTGGAACACCCTAGACCTCCGACCAGAGTGCTCCTGTTGTCCTGTAAGCAACCTTCAAAAAGACATACCTCCTGATCCAAAGGGCATCTTTGTGCACAGCCTCTGGCTCGCTGATTTGCTCTGCACCAGGCTGCCCTGCACCCTGCAACAAAGAACCAGCTGCTCCCCAAGGGTCCCTGACCCCTTGCGACCTCAACACTTCAAGGGGATCTCAAGGAACCATCTTTAAATTGACCAAAGGAGACCTTTTCCAAATGGTCCCGCTCAGTGGCCCTGCAACAGCTCCAAGAGAAATTCCACTGTTGCTCCCGCCAGAACTGGGAACCACCAGAACATCTCCAGCTGGCACAGCATGGCCTCCAACGACCTTGACCAGCCTGCAAAAGTGGAACTTGGTAAAGTAACTGTGTGATTTTAAATGCATTTTTAAAGGTGACTTCTTATTGATTCCTATGGTGAGTAATTACACACAGAAAGACTGCGTTTATTGAAACTTCAAAAATCCAAATCTTCAAAATTACTTAACCAATTTTGATAATCGTGGTCTTAAAAAGTATATAAAAATCTGAAGTATTTTTGTAAATTGGTCTTGAGGTATTCCTTAGAGAGTGTGAGTTGAATGATTGATACTTTGAGTACCTCAAGTGCTTTGCTCTTCTCCAAGATTGGTCTAACTGTTCGACCAAGCTACCTCGAAAATTAAAGCATTAGGTGTTCTAGTTTTTACCTCTGAAAACCAATGTGTGGGCGCAGCTTATGCACCATAGGAAGAACATTGTTAGAATCAATGCATTCACCACGCCTATCAACACCTGGCAAATGCTACATCAAGCGTAGCAAGACATACAGTGAACATCCAGATATCTCCCACTGCTGAAGGGATGTGGTACAGGTCACAATTGCACTAGAAAGCATTTGGGCCTACAAGCTGTGTCTGCCTGTAGGAGTCTGGCTCTCTATGTAGTGTACAAAGCTAGGCACACTGTGCAGAGGGTCCAGTCAACCACACGTTGGTTTCCTGAGGTAAAAATTAGACCGCCTAATGCTCAAATGTTTAAGGTAGCTGGTCAAGCAGTTAGGCTAATGCAGGAGATTCCCAGTGGTACGCAAGGTAAGGGTAGTAAAGGGGTTACCATGGCTGTAGTATGGATTGTCCTACCCTATATGACCCAAGTAAAAGAGATACTGAACTGCTGCATGAGTAGCCTTCTGCTTGAGTGAGGCTCTGCCCTCACCAAGTGCAAACAGAGTCCCCGTTACAGCCTATAGACACCCCTAAGTCAGGCCTACTGTAGCCCAGGAGGCAGGGTGCACTGTTCTATGAGTAAGGACATATGTAAAGGAGCACATATGGCCACTGTAGGAGGCTGGACTGGCTTGTAGTGGGTACCAAGAGGTACTTACACCTTGCACCAGGCCCAGGTATCCCTTATTAGTGTAGAGGGGTGTCTAGCAGCTTAGGCTGATAGAAAAGGTAGCTTAGCAGAGCAGCTTAGGCTGAACTAGGAGAGAGTGAAGCTCCTACAGTACCACTAGTGTCACTTGCACAATATCATAAGAAAACACAATACACAGATATACTAAAAATAAAGGTACTTTATTTTTATGACAATATGCCAAAGTATCTCAGTGAGTAGCCTCAGTATGAGGATAGCAAATATACACAAGATATATGTACACAATACCAAAATATGCAGTAATAGCAATAGAAAACAGTGCAAACAATGTATAGTCACAATAGAATGCAATGGGGGCACATAGGGATAGGGGCAACACAAACCATATACTATAGAAGTGGAATGCGAACCACGAATGGACCCCAAACCTATGTGACCTTGTAGAGGGTCGCTGGGACTGTAAGGAAACAGTGAGGGTTGGAAAAATAGCCCACTCCAAGACCCTGAAAAGTGGGTGCAAAGTGCACCTAGGTTCCCCAAAGAGCACGGAAGTAGTGATAGGGGAATTCTGCAAGGAAGACCAACAACAGCAATGCAACAACAATGGATTTCCTGATGAGAGTACCTGTGGAACAAGGGGACCAAGTCCAAGAGTCACGATCAAGTCGGGAGTGGGCAGATGCCCAGGAAATGCCAGCTGTGGGTGCAAAGAAGCTGCCACCAGATAGTAGAAGCTGTGGATTTTGCAAGAACGACAAGGGCTAGAAACTTCCCCTTTGGAGGATGGATGTCCCACGTCATGAAGAGTCGCGCAGAGGTGTTTCCATGCAGAAAGACCGCAAACAAGCCTTGCTAGCTGCAGGGGCCCCGGTTTGGGTTTTTGGATGCTGCTGAGGCCCAGGAGAGATCAGGATATCGCCAATTGCGTGAGGAGACAGAGGGGGCATCCAGCAAGACAAATAGCCCACTCAGAAGCATGCAGCACCCGCAGAAGTGCCAGAACAGGCACTACGAAGTGGAGTGAACCGGAGCTCACCCGAAGTCACAAATGAGGGTCCCACGATGCCGGAGGACAACTCAGGAGGTCGTGCACTGCAGGTTAGAGTGCCGGGGACCCAGGCTTGGCTGTGCACAAAGAAAATCCTGGAAGAGTGCACAGGAGCCGGAGTAGCTGCAAAACACGTGGTTCCCAGCAATGCAGTCTAGCATGGGCAAGCAAGAACTTACCTCCACTAAACTTGGACTGAAGAGTCACTGGACTGTGGGAGTCACTTGGACAGAGTTGCTGAGTTCAAGGGACCTCACTCATCGTGCTTAGAGGAGACTCAGAGGACCTGTGATGCAGTTCTTTGGTGCCTGCGGTTGCAGGGGGAAGATTCCGTCGACCCACGGAAAATTTCTTCAGAACTTCTAGTGCAGAGAGGAGGCAGACAACCCCCACAGCATGCACCACCAGGAAAACAGTCGAGAAGGCGGCAGGATCAGCGTTACAAGGTCGCAGTAGTCGTCTTTGCTACTTTGTTGCAGTTTTGCAGCCTTCCAGCGCGGTCAGCAGTCGATTCCTTGGCAGAAGGTGAAGAGAGAGATGCAGATGAACTCTGATGAGCTCTTGCATTCGTTATCTAAGGAATTCCCCAAAACAGAGACCCTAAATAGCCAGAAAAGGAGGTTTGGCTACTTAGGAGAGAGGATAGGCTAGCAACACCTGAACGAGCCTATCAGAAGGAGTCTCTGACGTCACCTGCTGGCACTGGTCACTCAGAGCAGTCCAGTGTGCCAGCAGCACCTCTGTTTCCAAGATGGCAGAGGTCTGGAGCACACTGGAGGAGCTCTGGGCACCTCCCAGGGGAGGTGCAGGTCAGGGGAGTGGTCACTCCCCTTTCCTTTGTCCAGTTTCGCGCCAGAGCAGGGCTGGGGGATCCCTGAACCAGTGTAGACTGGCTTATGCAGAGATGGGCACCATCTGTGCCCATCAAAGCATTTCCAGAGGCTGGGGGAGGCTACTCCTCCCCAGCACTAACACCTTTTTCCAAAGGGAGAGGGTGTAACACCCTCTCTCTGAGGAAGTCCTTTGTTCTGCCTTCCTGGGCCAAGCCTGGCTGGACCCCAGGAGGGCAGAAACCTGTCTGAGGGGTTGGCAGCAGCTACAGTGAAACCCCGGAAAAGGTTGTTTGGCAGTACCCGGGTCTGAGCTAGAGACTCGGGGATCAAGGAATTGTCTCCCCAATGCCAGAAAGGCATTGGGGTGATCTGGCATTGGGGTGACAATTCCATGATCTTAGACATGCTACATGGCCATGTTCGGAGTTACCATTGTGACGCCATACATATGTTGTGACATATGTATAGTGCACACGTATAATGGTGTCCCCGCACTCACAAAGTCCGGGGAATTTGCCCTGAGCAATGTGGGAGCACCTTGGCTAGTGCCAGGGTGCCCACACACTAAGTAACTTAGCACCCAACCTTTACCAAGTAAAGGTTAGAAATATAGGTGACTTATAAGTTACTTAAGTGCAGTGGTAAATGGCTGTGAAATAACGTGGACGTTATTTCACTCAGGCTGCACTGGCAGGCCTGTGTAAGAATTGTCAGATCTCCCTATGGGTGGCACAAGAAATGCTGCAGCCCATAGGGATCTCCTGGTACCCCAATACCCTGGATACCTCAGTACCATATACTAGGGAATTATAAGGGCGTTCCAGTATGCCAATGTAAATTGGTGAAATTGGTCACTAGCCTGTTAGTGACAATTTGGAAAGAAAATGAGAGAGCCTAACCACTGAGGTTCTGGATAGCAGAGCCTCAGTGAGACAGTTAGTCATAACACAGGTAACACATACAGGGCACACTTATGAGCACTGGGGCCCTGTCTGGCAGGGTCCCAGTGACACATACAACTAAAACAACATATATACAGTGAAATATGGGGGTAACATGCCAGGCAAGATGGTACTTTCCTACACAACCCCCCCCCCCCAAACGAAGGACAATAAGACTAGCCATGCCCTGATGAGTCTTCATTGTCTAAGTGGAAATATTTGGACAGTCCATCTGCATTGGAGAGGGTACTCCCAGGTCTTTCTTCCACTGTATAGTCCATTCCCTGTAGGGATATGGACCACCTCAACAATTTAGGGTTTTCACCTTTCATTTGTTTTAGCCAAAGTAGAGGTTTGTGGTCTGTCTGAACAATGAAGTGAGTGCCAAACAGGTATGGCCTCAACTTCTTCAGTGCCCAGACCACAGCAAAGGCCTCCCTCTCTATGGCAGACCAACGCTTTTCTCTAGGGGTCAACCTCCTGCTGATAAAAGCAACAGGTTGATCCTGGCCCTCAGAATTAAGTTGTGATAAGACTGCCCCTACCCCTAATTCAGATGCATCTGTTTGGACAATGAATTTTTTGGAGTAACAGGGGCTTTTCAGGACAGGTGCAGAGCACATGGCCTGCTTCAGCTCCTCAAAAGCTTTCTGACAGTTTGCTGTCCATAATACATTCTTAGGCATTTTCTTAGATGTGAGGTCATTAAGAGGGGCTGCTATGGAGCCATAGTACTTTATGAACCTCCTGTAGTACCCAGTTAGGCCTAAAAAGGCTCTCACCTGAGTCTGAGTTGTAGGGGGAATCCAATCTATAATAGTTTGGATTTTCCCCTGAAGTGGTGCAATCTGTTCTCCACCTACCAGATGTCCCAGATAAACCACTTTCCCCTGCCCTATCTGGCACTTTGAAGCCTTGATAGTGAGGCCTGCCTTTTGCAGGGCCTCCAAAACTTTCCATAGGTGGACCAGGGGATCATCCCAGCTGGAGCTAAAGACAGCTATATCATCTAGATATGCTGCACTAAAAGCTTCCAGCCCTTGCAGGACTGTATTCACCAACCTTTAAAAAGTGGCAGGTGCATTTTTCAATCCAAAAGGCATTACAGTGAATTGGTAGTGCCATCCAATGGTTGAAAATGCAGTTTTTGCTTTTGCATCCTCTGATAACTTGATCTGCCAATACCCTGCAGTCAAATCAAAAGTGCTTAGATACTTGACAGATGCCAGTGTATCTATTAGCTCATCTGCCCTGGGTATAAGGTGAACATCAGTTTTGGTTACCTGGTTGTGAACTCTGTAGTCAACACAAAATCTCATTTCCCTTTTACTATCTTTGAAATGAGGTTTTGGTACAAGTACCACAGGAGAGGCCCATGGACTTTCAGAGTGCTCAGCCACTCCCAGTTCAAGCATTTTCTGCACCTCTTGTTTTATGCAGTCTCTGACATGGTCAGGCTGCCCATAGATCTTACTTTTGACAGGCAAGCTGTCTCCAGTATCTATAGTGTGCTCACACCAAGAAGTGGTGCCTGGCACAGTAGAGAAGAGTTCAGAAAACTGACCCAGGAGATTTATGCAGTGGTCTTTCTGCTCAGCAGTAAGATAATCTGCCAAAACTACACCTTCCACTAGAGCATCTTGTTCTGTGGAAGAGAAGAGATCAGGGAGAGGGTCACTCTCTTCTTCCTGTCCTTCATCTGTTGCTATGAGCAGGGTGAGATCAGCCCTGTCATAGTAGGGTTTCAGGCGATTGACATGGAGCACCCTAAGGGGACTCCTGGCAGTGCCTAAGTCAACCAAGTAGGTGACTTTTCCCTTTTTCTCAACAATAATGTGGGGTCCACTCCATTTGTCTTGGAGTGCTCTTGGGGCCACAGGCTCCAAGACCCACACTTTCTGCCCTGGTTGGTACTGAATCAGGACAGCCTTCTGGTCATGCCATTGCTTTTGGAGCTCTTGGATGGCCTGAAGGTTTTTACTGGCCTTTTTCATGTACTCAGCCATCCTAGATCTTAGGCCAAGTACATAGTCCACTATGTCTTGCTTTGGAGCTTTTAAAGGTTGTTCCCAACCCTCCTTCACAAGTGTTAGAGGACCTCTCACAGGGTGTCCAAATAGGAGTTCAAAGGGGCTGAAGCCCACTCCTTTTTGGGGTACCTCCCTGTAAGCAAAAAGGAGGCAAGGTAACAGGACATCCCATCTCCTGCGGAGTTTTTCAGGGAGCCCCATTATCATTCCTTTGAGAGTTTTATTAAACCTCTCAACCAGTCCATTTGTTTGTGGATGATAGGGTGTGGTGAACTTGTATGTAACACCACATTCCTTCCACATGACCTTTAAGTAAGCAGACATTAAATTGCTTCCCCTGTCTGATACCACCTCTATTGGGACGCCCACCCTGGAAAAGATTCCCAGGAGGGCCTTTGCCACTGCAGGAGCTGTAGTGGTCCTTAGAGGAATTGCTTCAGGATATCTGGTGGCATGGTCCACTACCACCAAGATAAACCTATAGCCTGAAGCAGTAGGAGGGTCAAGGGGGCCAACTACGTCAACCCCTACCATTTCAAAGGGAACCCCAACCACAGGTAGTGGAATAAGGGGTGCCTTTGGAGTGCCACCTGTCTTGCCACTGGCTTGACAGGTTTCACAGGACTTACAAAATTTCTTTGTGTCCTCTGACATTCTAGGCCAATGAAACAAGGGGACAAGCCTGTCCCAAGCTTTCATTTGCCCCAAATGTCCAGCTAAGGGAATGTCGTGGGCTAGAGTTAGGAGGAACTTTCTGTATTGCTGATGAATCACCAATCTCCTGGCAGCTCCAGGTTTTGGATCCCTTGCCTCAGTGTACAAGAGGTTGTCCTCCCAGTAAACTCTGTGAGAGTCATTAACATCCCCATTTGCTTGTTTGACAGCTTGCTGCCTTAGACCCTCTAGTGTGGGACAGGTATGCTGTGCCACACTCAGCTCCTCCCTGGCAGCCCCCCCTTCACCCAAAAGCTCAGCAGTGTCTGCTTCCAGCTCCTCTGGTGTAGGTTCTGCACAGGGTAGAAATTCTTCTTCCTCAGAAGTTGAATCCACTGTAGAGGGAGGGATAGTAGATAGTGTTTTACCTTTACTAACCCTAGCTTTAGGGAGCACTTGGTCCATTCTTCCAGGATCCAAGTCACCCTGTCCTTTTTGCTTTTTGACCTGAGCCCTGGTCAAAGCAAAAATATGCCCTGGAATGCCCAGCATTGCTGCATGAGCCTCCAACTCCACTTCTGCCCAAGCTGATGTCTCTAAATCGTTCCCTAGTAGACAGTCTACAGGTAAATCTGAGGCAACCACAACTTTCTTTGGACCAGTAACCCCCCCCCCAGTTGAGATTCACAACAGCCATGGGGTGGCTAAGAGTGTTGTTATGAGCATCAGTCACTTGGTACTGGTGACTAAGTAGGTGTTGTTCAGGGTGGACCAGTTTCTCTATTACCATTGTAACACTGGCACCTGTGTCCCTGTAGGCCTGAACCTCAACACCATTTATTAGGGGTAGTTGCTTGTACTTATCCATATTTAGGGGACAAGCAACCAAGGTGGCCAAATCAATGGCCCCCTCAGAGACTAACACAGCCTCTGTGGTCTCCCTAACAAGACCAACCCCACCTAAATTACCAAAAGTGAGCCCAGATACTCCCTTGGATTGGCTATTAGTAGTTTTGCTCCCACCATCACTGCTATTACTAGGGGAACTAGGTGTAGCAGCAGGGGTTGTAGTGGTAGGAGGCTTGGTGCTTTTCTTTGGGCAACTGGGATCAGTTGTCCAATGGCCTTTTTTTTTTACATAAATAGCACCATGGTTTCTTTTCCTTGTTTTGATTTGAAGAGGATTTGGGCCCACCACCCCCCCAGAGTGTTTTTGTGGGCCTGATGAATACTCATTTTTAGATTTGTCCCCAACCTTGTCAGAAGACTTACCATCCTTCTTCTTGCCACCCTTGTCACCCCCTGTATGAACTTTTCTGTTCACCCTTGTTCTGACCCATTTGTCTGCCTTCTTTCCCAAGTCTTGGGGAGAGGTCAGATCAGAGTCTACCAGGTACTGGTGTAACAAATCAGACACACAATTATTAAGAATATGCTCTCTCAGGATTAAGTTATACAGGCTTTCATAGTCAGAAACTTTACTGCCATGTAACCACCCCTCCAAGGCCTTCACTGAATGGTCAACAAAGTCTACCCAGTCTTGTGAAGACTCCTTTTTGGTTTCTCTGAACTTGATCCTGTACTGTTCAGTGGTTAAGCCATACCCATCAAAGAGTGCATTCTTAAGAACTGTAAAATTATTGGCATCACTTTCCTTAACAGTAAGGAGCCTATCCCTTCCCTTTCCACTGAAAGATAGCCATAGGTTAGCAGCCCACTGTCTTTGAGGGACCTCCTGTACAACACAGGCCCTCTCAAGTGCAGCAAACCACTTGTCAATGTCATCCCCCTCCTTGTGAGGGGGAACTATCTTGTGCAGATTCCTAGAATCATGCTCTTTTGCAGGATGACTATTTGGAATACTGCTGCTGCCACCATGGGGTCCTAACCCCAACCTCTGTCTTTCTTTTTCTAAATCAAAGGCTTGCCTATCTAAATCCAGATGTTGCTTCTTGAGCTTCAGCCTGGATTCTTCCACTCTCAATCTATTGAGTTCCCTTTCTAACACTCTGTCATCAGGGTGGGTGGGTTGGGCATGCCTTGACACAGAAGAATGGTGAGAATGAACAGAGGGAGACCTGTCCCTAACAGATGCACTCTAACAACCTGGCTAACAGAAGTAACACTCCTACTGTGATGAGAACTCACATTAGTACCAGCATTGCTAGGTGGCCTGCTAATGGGAAGGTTGGGAAGGTTCCCTTCTAAATCCTTTGCTAGGGGTGCCCCAGGATCAGATTGGAAACCATCAGCTAATCTCTCAACAGAAGTGCCAACTAAGGTCTTATCTTGTTCAATGAGCATATTAACCAACAGTTCTCTAGAGGGATTCTTCCCTACCCCTAAACCTCTTTCAACACAGAGACTCCTTGTTGCCTTCCAGCTAAGGTGGTCATATGCAGTCTTGGACAGATCCAGAGTTTGACCTGTACCAGACATTATAGAAAGTGTTTAAGGGACAGAAAAAGAAAGAAAACGTTTTTAGAACTTTTTAAAGAACAGAAAAAAAAACTTTTAAAACTTTTAAAGAACTTTTTGAAAGTTTAGAAGTACTTTTCAGCACTTAGCAAAGAAGTGAGAGAAGAAAAGCAAAATTTTTTGGTTAGGTGTACATACACTGAACTTGTTTTGTATATTTTTCTCTTATGAAAAGTACAAAATGACAAAGTGGTAAGTAGTTGCAAAGTACTTATCCCACCGCTGCAAAACCAATGTAGGAGGCTGGACTGGCTTGTAGAGGGTACTAAGAGGTACTTACACCTTGCACCAGGCCCAGGTATCCCTTATTAGTGTAGAGGGGTGTCTAGCAGCTTAGGCTGATAGAAAAGGTAGCTTAGCAGAGCAGCTTAGGCTGAACTAGGAGACGAGTGAAGCTCCTACAGTACCACTTAGTGTCATATGCACAATATCATAAGAAAACACCATACACAGTTATACTAAAAATAAAGGTACTTTATTTTTATGACAATATGCCAAAGTATCTCAGAGTGTACCCTCAGTGAGAGGATAGGAAATATACACAAGATATATATACACAATAGCAAAAATATGCAGTATAGTCTCAGAAAACAGTGCAACAATGTATTGTATAGTTACAATAGGATGCAATGGGGAAAAATAGGGATAGGGGCAACACAAACCATATACTCCAAAAGTGGAATGCGAACCACAAATGGACCCCAAACCTATGTGACCTTGTAGAGGGTCGCTGGGACTATTAGAAAATAGTGAGAGTTAGAAAAATAACCCTCCCCAAGACCCTGAAAAGTGGGTGCAAAGTGCACCTAAGTTCCCCAAAGAGCACAGAAGTAGTGATAGGGGAATTCTGCAAGGAAGACCAACACCAGTAATGCAACAACGATGGATTTCCTGACGAGAGTACCTGTGGAACAAGCGGACCAAGTCCAAGAGTCACGATCAAGTCGGTAGTGGGCAGATGCCCAGGAAATGCCAGCTGTGGGTGCAAAGAAGCTGCCACCAGATAGTAGAAGCTATGGATTCTGCAAGAACGACAAGGGCTAGAAACTTCCCCTTTGGAGGATGGATGTTGCACGTTGTGAGGAGTCGTGCAGAGGTGTTTCCGTGCAGAAAGACCACAAACAAGCCTTGCTAGCTGCAAGGGTCGCGGTTAGGGTTTTTGGATGCTGCTGAAGCCCAGGAGGGACCAAGATGTTGCCAATTGCGTGAGGAGACAGAGGGGTCGTCCAGCAAGAAAAAGAGCCCACTCAGAAGCAAGCAGCACCCGCAGAAGTGCTAGAACAGGCACTACGAAGTGGAGTGAACCGGAGCTCACCGGAAGTCACAAAGGAGGGTCCCACGACGTCGGAGGACAACTTAGGAGGTCGTGCACTGCAGGTTAGAGTGCCGGGGACCCAGGCTTGGCTGTGTACAAAGGAAATCCTGGAAGAGTGCACAGGAGCTGGAGAAGCTGCAAAACACACGGTTCCCAACAATGCAGTCTAGCGTGGGGAGGCAAGGACTTACCTCCACCAAACTTGGACTGAAGAGTCACTGGACTGTGGGAGTCACTTGGACAGAGTTGCTGAGTTCAAGGGACCTCGCTCGTTGTGCTGAGAGGAGACCCAGAGGACCGGTGATGCAGTTCTTTGGTGCCTGCGGTTGCAGGGGGAAGATTCCGTCGACCCACGGGAGATTTCTTCGGAGCTTCTAGTGCAGAGAGGAGGCAGACTACCCCCACATCATGCACCACCAGGAAAACAGTCAAAAAGGTGGCAGGATCAGCGTTACAAGGTCGCAGTAGTCATCTTTGCTACTTTGTTGCAGTTTTGCAGGCTTCCAGCGCGGTCAGCAGTCGATTCCTTGGCAGAAGGTGAAGAGAGAGATGCAGAGGAACTCTGATGAGCTCTTGCCTTCGTTATCTAAAGAATTCCCCAAAGCAGAGACCCTAAATAGCCAGAAAAGGAGGTTTGGCTACTTAGGAGAGAGGATAGGCTAGCAACACCTGAAGGAGCCTATCAGAAGGAGTCTCTGACGTCACCTGCTGGCACTGGCCACTCAGAGCAGTCCAGTGTGCCAGCAGCACCTCTGTTTCCAAGATGGCAGAGGTCTGGAGCACACTGGCTGAGCTCTGGGCACCTCCCAGGGGAGGTGCAGGTCAGGGGAGTGGTCACTCCCCTTTCCTTTGTCCAGTTTTGCGCCAGAGCAGGGCTGGGGGATCCCTGAACCAGTGTAGACTGGCTTATGCAGAGATGCGCACCATCTGTGCCCATCAAAGCATTTCCAGAGGCTGGGGGAGGCTACTCCTCCCCAGCCCTAACACCTTTTTCCAAAGGGAGAGGATGTAACACCCTCTCTCTGAGGAAGTACTTTGTTCTGCCTTCCTGGGCCAAGCCTGGCTGGACCCCAGGAGGGCAGAAACCTGTCTGAGGTGTTGGCAGCAGCAGCAGGTGCAGTGAAACCCAGGGAAAGGTTGTTTGGCAATACCCGGGTCTGAGCTAGAGACTCGGGGGATCATGGAATTGTCTCCCCAATGCCAGAATGGCATTGGGGTGACAATTCCATGATCTTAGACATGTTACATGGCCATTTTCGGAGTTACCATTGTGACGCTACACATAGGTAGTGACTTATGTATAGTGCACGCGTGTAATGGTGTCCCCGCACTCACAAAGTCAGGGGAATTTGCCCTGAACAATGTGGGAGCACCTTGGCTAGTGCCAGGGTGCCCACACACTAAGTAACTTAGCTCCCAACCTTTACCAGGTAAAGGTTAGACATAAAGGTGACTTATAAGTTACTTAAGTGCAGTGGTAAATGGCTGTGAAATAACGTGGACGTTATTTCACTCAGGCTGCACTGGCAGGCCTGTGTAAGAATTGTCAGATCTCCCTATGGGTGGCACAAGAAATGCTGCAGCCCATAGGGATCTCATGGAACCCCAATACCCTGGGTACCTTAGTACCATATACTAGGGAATTATAAGGTTGTTCCAGTATGCCAATGTAAATTGGTGAAATTGGTCACTAGCCTGTTAGTGACAATTTGGAAAGAAAATGAGAGAGCATAACCATTGAGGTTCTGGATAGCAGAGCCTCAGTGAGACAGTTATTCAAAACACAGGTAACACATACAGGGCACAGTTATGAGCACTGGGGCCCTGGCTGGCAGGGTCCCAGTGACACATACAACTAAAACAACATATATACAGTGAAATATGGGGGTAACATGCCAGGCAAAATGCAGTGCTGACACAAGTAACCGGCGGTTCGTAGGATAACATGGGCTGGCATCTGACCTCTGCTCAGATGTCCAGCTCCATGATGGCCTGGCCGATTCCCCTCATATTTGGTATTAAGCACCCGGATTTTTAGCCCTGATTATGATGCCCATATTCAGGCTTAGCTATCATGTGCCCAGGTGGCACCCTTAGAGGGTGCCCAGCTAGTTCTGAGCCTCTTCCAACACAGAACAGAGAGTCTGACCTCCTGCTGGTAGTCCTAGCACCTCCGCAGGATAAAAGACCAAGTGCCTGTGTAGGAAGATCACACCACCTCCCTCCCAGGATGGCTAGTGAGATTACTATCAAGGCAGTGAGCCTCAAAGGCTTCACCTGCCATTGATGTGTAAATACCTGTCCCCTAGCAGAGGACAACGCTGTTCCTGCCTTGTCCTGCAAGGCAAGTGGGAAAATTTGCTCTGCAGAGGGTGTACACTTCCCAAAGGCTAGCCACACACTTAGGATGGGCTTGAGGTCTGCACAGTCGAGGGAAGTTTCTGCCATATTGGCAAACCTTAGGAATAGTGGGTTCTGGGTAGAAACGTGACATATTCCCACAGGAAGTTGTCTTTTCAGGTTTGGACTAGCCACAGGGACCATTGGCCACTGTCCCTCACACCCTTAAGGCCCCTTAATTCTAGGATTTAAGGGGCATCCCTGACACCAACACCAACAACAGGACCTGGGCTCCGACCCCAGCATGAAGAGAGGACACAGAGATGACCTGAGAAGACCAGTCCTGGAATAGAGTGCCCGACGTGTGCCATGGTGAAGATTTGTTGGTCCCAGAGAGAGGGATCCCAGTGGACACCGAGAAGCCAAGAAAGACTCCCCTGACTGGTGGTACCAGTCCTCTGTAACCTGCAAGAGTAAATCAACGTGCAGAGGTCTTCTCACAAACAGGAAGGGGTCCCAAGGGGACACCCAACATTTTCTGAAAGCAGGCACGGACCATTACCTACTATTAAAAAATGAAAATAAAACTTTTCATTTTTGTTTTTGTAATGCATCCCATTTTCTTTTAAGGAAAATGTGCTGTGTTTAAAAGAAAATGCTTTACTTAAAAAGCAGTCACAGTCATGGTCTGATCCCAGCAGGCCACCAACCTGTGAGTGCAGACCATTTTCAATGAGTCATAAATTGTGACCGGCCTCATGAATATCAGTGAGGCAGGTCCCTTGCGACCCATTTTGGTAACTGCAAATAGTGTCTGAGACACTGTTGTACATCACATTTTTCAACTTCCTAATTGCAAGACGCAATTACATTCAAATAGGAACTTGCAAATTCCAGGGATAGTACATGTGGCCTCACTGGAAAAAGACTCTAAGCTGCTACACACAATCTTTTTGATGCCCCGGGTAGGCATAATGGCAGCTAATCTCCTCAACTTGGTTGTAAGAGACAAATGATGAGAAGATTACTGTAAGCACTTTTATCCTGACAAAGCACTTTAAGGTAATGTTTGTATTGGCCCCATTGTTTTCTTTAGCCCCATCAGATTTGAATCCTGCCCTTTAATACTTGTATAAGTGAGGCAGCTATTATTGTATTTATTTTTGTTCTAATGAGCTTGGGGTCCTACCAATTTTATGCATCAGTGTTTTATTATTTGCATCATTGCAACATTTTATATTGTAAAGATTTTTAATAATCATACAAAAAAGGTATTCCATTACAATTATACCATCTGATCTATTTGTGAAAACATGGGGTGATAGGAGTTGTTTCCTCCTGATAGAGCTCTAGTGTCATATGAAGATCAAAAAATTTAATTGGAGCATTGCATTGAAGATATCCTAGAATTGAATTGATGCAAAATCCAAGGCACAATTTAGGTTGCTGTAAGTAAGTTCAGTATCTTGGGTTGATTTCACCAGGGTCTCGTCAGGTTAGCTTGGGACAAGTGAGCAGGTTCTTGTCATCAAAGACCTAGCAAGCTCTGACCCCACTAAGCTTGAGTTGTTTTGATAAAATTGAAGGGTTCAAATATAGAGTAAATTTAAACAAGGAGCAATTCCAATCAAGCACAAATTATAACTATGCCTTTCAGTCTAACGGAGGGTATAAAATGGTAGCTCACTAATATACACAAGAGGTGTAAGTGAGCACATTGAATCTAGCCTGTGGTTGTCACCCTTAGTCATGGCCTGCACAAGTAATGGTGATATGCAGCCTTGCGTTGATTTGAGGAGTCTCATTAAGGAAAACTGGGTTGTTCTCACTCTTTACTCAGAATTAGTGATCTGTTAGAGGAACTAGAATGTGCCGAATGGTTCTCAAAGATTGATTTGGCATCCGCTTGCCATCAGGTGGTGTTGGAAGAATCCTTCAGGTATTAAACTGCATCCAATTTCCCTTTTGTTATATTCCAATTCTGCCAAATGATGTTTGGATTGGCATCTGCTTCCTCAGTTATTTCAGCGTATTATGCACCAGTTGTTAGGGAATGTTCAAGGAGTTCTTGTTTTTCGGAACAAGATGTTGATCTTTGCCAAACGTTTAGAAGAACATGATAAGGTGCTCAAGTCTGAAAAGGGAGTGGTTGTAAAAAAAGAGAAGTGTGTGTTTGGGGAAAAAAAACATTGAGTTTCTAGGGCACAGTATCTATGGGAAAGGCATTTTTCTAAGGCCTGGTTTGATTAGCTGTAGTGGAATGTGGTAGGCGCAAGAATAAAGAGGAATAGTGTTCATTTATTGGGTGCATAATTTTACTCCAGGTTCATTCCTGAATACGCTATAAAAATGTATAGGTGGGTAACTGGCAGGAAACATTTGATGTGGTCAAGTCAAAATGACCAATGCAAGGGCGTTGTGTGCTTACTACCTGGGCATACCATGTACCATTACAGTAAATGTTAGTAAATATAGGTTCGGTGATATATTGACTCAAACCACTGCATGTGTGTAAGCTACTGTAAGCTTTGTATCTAGATTGCCTTGTGACCCTCAGTTAAAAAAAAAATATTATAGGGAAAGAGCTGCTGGCCTGCTACTTGGCAAGTGAAAAGTTCAGATCTTATGATAGGAAGTTTATTCTTCAGACTGATCACAAACCACTTATTTACATTTTGACTGGTGTCAATGTTAGGTACACTACCCCTTGCATTGTCTTGTGCAATACTAAGTTATTACAGTATGATTTGGAAGTAAAACACATTCCAGGAAAAGAAAATTTCACTGCAGACCTACTGTCCAGATTACCTGTATGTGACCAGGTAGAAATAGAAAACTGTTTTGTGGCACTGGTGAATGCTTCAGATATTAAAGTGTGTTCTACGGTTGATTGTAGAAAGGCATGTGAGGTGAGGATACGCAGTTGGTCAAGTCAAGGAGTTCATTGTGAGCAGAAGGCCCAAGGAAAATAGTGCATCTTTTGGAGTTCAGCCTTTCTGCAAGATTGCAGAGGAGCTTGTTACTGGGCAAGTGAAAAGTTCAGATCTTATGTATGGGATAGGAAGTTTATTCTTCATACTGATCACTAATCACTTATTTGCATTCTGACTGGTGTCAAGGTTAGGTACACTACCCCTTGCATTGTCTGGTGCAATACTCAGTTATTACAGTATGATTTGAAGTGAAAAAAAATCCAGGGAAAGAAAAAGTCACTGCAGACCTACTGTCCAGATTACCTGTATGTGATCCGGTAGAAGTAGATCCCAAAGGTGATAATGAAAACTGTTTTGTGGCACTGGTGAATGTTTCAGATATTAAAGTGTGTTCTGAGGTTGATTGTGGAAAGGCATCTGACATGAGGATACGGTGTTGGGGCAGGTCAAGTGAACAGAAGGCCCAAGGAAAATAGTGCGTCTTCTGGAGTTCAGCCTTTCTGCAAGATTGCAGAGGAGCTTTCAATAAAAGATAACGTTGGGAACAGGGATGACAAAGGCATTCCTCCTAACACTATTCTTTCACTGTTGGTAAATTGCATGCATGAGTGACATCTAGGGTCAACCATTTTGAAAAGGAGAGGTAGAGCCATTACTGGTGGCCTACTATGGCAAAAGATTTAGAAATTATGGTGAAGGAGTGCGCTGTGTGCAGTAAAGCGGAGAAAGAGCTCCAACGGGAGGCACCACCTTTGCACCCTATAAGGCTCCCTGACAGGCCACGGGTGAAAGTAGGGATAGACATTGTGTGGACCTTTCATTTTCTTCTTCTTCCCCAGCATTATACATATGTGCAGATGGATTATCACAGCAAATGGCATGAGGTACATTTTTTTTCCAAAACCCACTGCAGGCAATGAGGTGATATATCTGAGAGACATGTTTATGAAAGGAGGTGTTCAGAGCAAATTATCTCCAACAATGGGGTTCAGTTTGTAAACTCTGATATGGAAAATTCCTAAAGGATTCTGGTGGAAAGGATGAACAGGGTAGTTTCTGCCACAACCACATCTCCCCCACCTCAGAAACCTGCACTGGCCACCCGTCTCAGAGGATCACCTTCAAGCTCCTCACCCACGCACACAAGGCCCACCACAACACAGGCCCAGCCTACCTCAACGACAGACCCGCCTTCCATGCCCACACCCGCCATCTTTGTTCTGCCAGACTCGCCCTCGCCTTCCTCCCCCGCATCCGCCGCACCACCGCCGGAGGAAGATCCTTCTCTCATCTTGCCGCCAAAACCTGGAACTCCCTACCGCTCCATCTTCACTAGACCCAGGACCTCCTGACATTCAGGAAATGCCTCAAAACATGGCTCTTCAACCAGTAGCTTTCCCCTTCCCCCAGCGCCTTGAGACCTTAACGGGTGAGTAGTGATCTTTATAAATCCACTGATTGATTGATTGATTTTTGAGTGCATCAAATGGGCAAAGAACAATTGTTATAACACTGAGGAAGCCATGATGTTGATGCTGTAGTTCTATCATACTACACTCCATTCCCTCACCAAGGTTCTCTCTTTGAGTTAATAAGGGGACGTCAACTCACGTTGGTACTTGTTTCTGACTGGTTATCTAGAACTGTGTGTATCAAAGTTGTTAGGAATGTGGATCATGGAGCTATGCTTAGGAGGGTGGAAAGTGCACAGAAGAAACTAAGGGAAAGATCTGATCTGGGAAAATGTACAAGTAAAAAAGTCCAATTTTGTAAAGGAAGGGATGCCAGTTACGGAAAACTTTGTAAAAAGTGTGCAGTGATGCTGTGCGGGCTGAGGGTGGACATTGGTGGAATGTAGGGAAGTTCTGAAGGTGAGAACCTGAAGGTACTCAGTGAGAATCCAGTCCAGTCATCAAGCCCTGTTCCAGAGAATTTGAATCCCTCATCAGTTTTAAATTTGGGCAACATAGATTCAGCTAACAAGATGCTACGTAGGTCAGCTAGTCAAACGTTTGTACCATGGAAATTGAAATAATGTGAAGTCCTCTGAGTGATACTAAAGATGACATGTATTTTTAACTTTGTGACATGATGGGTTATTTTCTCATTTTGTAATTTTATTTTTTATATATATAGTTTTGTTTTCTTTTATTATTATTATTTCATATCATTCTAGATGCAGTGTAGTTCATTGTGTTTGTAGATAAAAAATGAGATGTAATGTTATGCTCTGTGTATTCAATATCCTGCGCTAGTAGAATGTTGATGAGGGAATTCCTGTGCTGAATCCCATGTAGGGAACTTTCCACTGACTGTTACAGCCGGATCCGTTCAGGAGGAGCAAAAGCGGTGGCCTTGTGTGTTGTAACGCGCCGCTAATGAACACACATTAAGCCCATACTTACCCGTGTTCCTCTTCACCTTGCCATGGCACAGTGTTTGCTGATTATCATGAAGTAGAAAGATCTGTCCATCAAATATCAATAAAATAGACTTGAAAGATTTTGCAGCATCTATTGTCTTGTAGCTGGGTTCTCTCTATATGTGTCCATTAACACATACATACAAAGTGACTGTGGTACTTGAACTAGTAAAGGCTCACAGAACATGAAAGTGGTCTCGGTGATGTGTGCCGGGCAGTTGTGAGAGGAAGGTCGGGACTGTCATCCACTCCAGAAACCTGTGGTTGACAATATGGCTATAGGTTTGACTCCTGGAAGGACCACTCAGTCTTTCATCCTTGCGAAGTCAACACAATGACTAGCATTGGGATAGGTAACCATAAACACCTGTTCATTGGTGCCTACATACCTCAAGAGGTGAACGTACACTTCACAAAACATGTGTTATGTTGATAATGATTATTTGACATTTTCTGCCTTTAGGACACTGTTTCTCACAGGACACTCCAGGGCCTTCTCGCACAGAGTCCTGCCCCATGGACCGGATCTACAGTAGAAACAAGTGTTATTTCTTCTAGATGAAGTATGAAAAGGAAGGGGGCTGGAAGAACAGCCAGAGCTTTTGCTCCTTGTTCAAGGGGTCCCTCACTCTCTTTAACACCCGGGGGGACCTGGTAAGGGCATGAAACAAACAAGTAAAACATTTAGGACCAGCAGTCAGCTGTGCATGGGTTTCTTGGCAGTTTATGCAGAGCTGTTTTGTTAATCGCCTCCTCATCTCTGCTCCCCACCCTCTCCCTACCCTGTTAATGGGGGTCACAGCCAATTTGAAGAAGGTAAAATCACTCAAGCTGGCACAATTAAGAACTGAGAATGATGAAAAGACCTCTGCAAACACCGAGAACAAAGGTAGAATAGTGCGAGCCAGGAAGAGTCGGACAAGGATGTCATAGGAAACTGGGTTATTGGTTGAGAGACGTGAGAATCCCTCTCAAGCAACAACCACAATCTTTGTTGGGGTGAACCACAGAAGTCAGCAATTAGCCCATGCCTAACCTTCTGGTAGCTTGTGGCAACCTTCTGGTAGCTTGGCACATATGTTTACTATTTATGAAGGAAACAAACAGTAACACAGTGAAAATATAACATACGAAAAATAGCACACCAATGTAGAAAAATAGAGTACATTTTAATAAATAAAATAACACCAACATGAATTAAATCCTCTCAGTAAAAGTGGAGTTATGAATTTTTAAAGTTTGAGGTGAAAAACAGTACCAAAAAGAACAAAGCATCAAGCAAAGTTGGTGGTCATGCAAAGTCCAAAGTTACGGCAGATCACAATGGAGCACAGTACAGCTATACAGAGTGGATTGGGCCTGGTCAAAGCATACTTTTGGACTAAGATGAATTTTCAAAGAAAGGTTCCAGAGAGGGTAAAGTTCAGCTGGGAAAAGGCAGTTGTTAGTGTGCGAGGAAGAGGGGTCCTAGTCCGGGAATTACTGGATGAACTTGTGGTGAAGATTTCTAAGTTCCAACTTTGTCACTGTTTTGGAAGTCGAAAATCTCCAGTGGAACAAAGCTGCAGGATGTAGTCAAGGTGGCCTCCATGAGGCTGGATACCTTCTCTGGGAGGACCCAGTGAACAGGATGTTCTGCTGCGGACAAGAGCTTAGCAGGAACTACCAAGAAGTCAGGCAGACTGGTGATGCACCTCAAGCAGCTCTGTGAGCAGGTACAGTGGCATAACAAAACAGGAGCCCCCCCCTGCAAAGACCATGGAAGGGGCCCTTTTCTGGACTCACTTAGGCCAGGTGCTGTGCTGAGGGGGGCCTCTAGAGCTCGAGTCACCCGCACTGTGTGGGCTAGGGGGACCTTTGTTACACCACTGAGCCAGTAGCTCCCAATCTCCTGTTAGTTCTCAGGCCACTATTGAGGTTTTAGGATTAGGTTGGTTTAGCACCCTTAGCATCACTTCCAAAGGTCCAGGACAGGTTGGAGACCACTTGGGGGGGGTCAGCATTCCATGTGGAAGTTCGAGGTTGTTAGAGCTTTTCGCCTCCCAGTAGCTCTGAACAGGAGGCCAGTCAACTAGCTCTTGGAGTCACTCTGGTAAACCTCGGTTCAAGCAGCAAAGCAAGTCTAACATTTTAAATACCCTACTGCTGTATGTATTGTTGATGCTGCAATAACACCAAAAGGAAATGACCACCACTATAAGAGCAGGAGGCCCTTTACTCATGAGACTTGCATCATTGATTTAGGAGGATTCCTCCTACTTTATCACCACCGGACAGAAATAGTGAATCACCAGAAGGTAGAACAGTCTAGATTGACTGTGAGAAGGTAGCCTCTTTCAAGCATTGTCACCCCCACTTTTGGCCTGTTTGTGAGTATATGTCAGGGTGTTTTTACTGTCTCACTGGTATCCTGCTAACCAGGGCCCCAGCGCTCATAGTGAAAACCCTATTTGTCAGTGTGCTTTCCCTGTCTCACTGGGACCCTGCTAGCCAGGACCCCAGTGCTCATATTTGGGGCCTGAATACCCGTGAAGTGCCTAACTGTGTCACTGAGGCTCTGCTAACCAGAACCTCAGTGCTTATGTTCTCTCTGCTTTTAAAATTGTAACTATAGGCTAGTGACCATTTTTACCAATTCTAATTGGCACACTGGAACACCCTCATAATTCCCTAGTATATGGTACCTAGGTAGCATTTCTTTTGCCACCCACAGGGAGCTCAGACAAACCTTTACACAGGACTGCCACTGCAGCGTGAGTGAAATAACGCACACGTTATTTCACCGCCATTTTCACTGCACTTAAGTAACTTATAAGTCACCTATATTGCTAACCTTCACTTGCTGAAGGTTAGGTGCAAAGTTACTGAGTGTGAGGGAACCCTTGCAGTAGCAAATGTGCCCCCACATAGTTCAGGGCCATTTCCCCGGACTTTGTGAGTGCGGGGACACCATTACACACGTCCACTACAAGTAGGTCAATACCTATGTGTGGCTTCACAATGGTAACTCCGAATATGGCCATGTAACATGTCTAAGATCATGGAATTGTCCCCCCATGCCAAATATGGTATTGGGGTGCCAATCCCATGCATCCCCGGGGCTCCACTATGGACCCTGGGTACTGCCAAACCAGCTCTCTGGGGATTTCTCTGCAGCTTCCGCTGCAGCCAACCCACAGACAGTGTTCTGCCCTCCCTGGGTCTGGGTAGCCCAGTCCCAGGAAGGCAGATCAAAGAATTTCCTCTGAGAGAGGGCATTACAGCCTCTCCCTTTGAAAATAGGTGTTAAGGGATGGGGAGGAGTAGCCTCCCCCAGCCTCTGGAAATGCTTTGAAGGGCACAGATGGTGTCCTCCTTGCACAAGCCAGTCTACACCGGTTCTGGGAACCCCCAGTCCCTGCTCTGGCATGAAACTGGACAAAGGAAAAAGGAGTGACCACTCCCCTGTCCACCACCACCCCAGGGGTGATGCCCAGAGCTCCTCCAGTGTGTCCCAGACCTCTGCCATCTTGAATCTAGAGGTGTGAAGGCACTCTGGAGGCCTCTGAGTGGCCAATGCCAGCAGGTGATGTTGGAGACCCCTCCTGATAGGTTCTTACCTGACTAGGTGGCCAGTCCTCCTCTGAGGGCTATTTAGGGCCTCTCCTGTGGGCTTTTCCTCAGATAACGACTTGCAAGAATTCACCAGAGTTCCTCTGCACCTCTCTCTTCGACTTCTGCAAAGGATCAACCGCTGACTGCTGCAGGACGCCTGCAAAACTGCAACAAAGTAGCAAGAAGACCGTAGGAAAGTACCATCTTGCCTGGCATGTTACCCCCATTTTTACTTATATGTATGTTTGTTTTTGCCTGTGTAACTGGGATCCTGCTAGCCAGGACCCCAGTGCTCATAGTTTGTGGCCTGAATGTGTATACCTGTGTAGTGCATAACCATGTCAATGAGGCTCTGCTAACCAGAACCTCAGTTCTCATGCTCTCTCTGCCTTTAAAATTGTCACTATAGGTTAGTAGGCATTTTTACAAATTCTAATTGGCACACTGGAACACCCTTGTAATTCCCTAGTATATTTTACCTAGGTACCCAGGGTATTCGGGTTCCAGGAGATCCCTATGGGCAGCAGCATTTCTTTTGCCACCCATAGGGAGCTCTGACAATTCTTACACAGGACTGCCACTGCAACCTGAGTGAAATAACATCCATGTTATTTCACAGCCATTTTACACTGCACTTAAGTAACTTATAAGTCACCTATATGTCTAACCCTCACCTAGTGAAGGTTAGGTGCAAAGTTACTAAGTGTGAGGGCACTCTGGCACTAGCCAAGGTGCCCTCACCTAGTTCAGGGCAATTTCCCCAGACTTTGTGAGTGCAGGGACACCATTACATGGGTGCACTACATATAGGTCAATACCTATATGTAGCTTCACAATGGTAACTCCGAATATGGCCATGTAACATGTCTAGGATCATGGAATTGTCCCCCCATGCCAAATATGGTATTGGGGTGCCAATCCCATGCATCCCCGGGGCTCCAGCATGGACCCCGGGTACTGCCAAACTAGCTGTCTGGGGTTTTCACTGCAGCTACCGCTGCTGCCAACCCACAGACAGGCTTCTGCCCTCCTAGGGTCTGGGCAGCCCAGTCCCAGGAAGTCAGAACAAAGGATTTGCTCTGGGAGAGGGTGTTACACCCTCTCCCTTTGGAAATAGGTGTTAAGGGCCTGAGAGGAGTAGCCTCTCCTGGCCTCTGGGAATGATTTGAAGTGCACAGATGGTGCCCTCCCTGCCTAAACCAGTCTACACCGGTTCAGGGATCCCCCAGCCCCTGTTCTGCCGTGAAAGTGGACAAAGGAAAGGGGAGTGAGCAGTCCCCTGTCCATCACCACCCAAGGGGTGGTGCCCAGAGCTCCACTAGTGTGTCCCAGACCTCTGCCATCTTGAATGCAGTGGTGTGAGGGCACAATGGATAGCTCTGAGTGGCCAGTGCCAGCAGGTGACGTCAGAGACCCATCTTGATTGGTGCTTACCTGGCTAGGTGGCCAATCCTCCTCTGAGGGCTATTTAGGGTCTCTCCTGTGGGTTTCTCGTCAGAAAATGATTGTAAGAGCTCACCAGAGTTCCTCTGCATCTCCCTCTTCGACTTCTGCCAAGGATCGACCGCTGACTGCACCAGGACACCTGCAAAACCGCAACAAAGTAGCAAGAAGACTACCAGCAACATTGTAGCGACTAATCCTGATGGCTTTCTCGACTGTTTCCTGGTGGTGCATGCTCTGAAGGCTGTCTGCCTTCACCTTGCACTGGAAGCCAAGAAGAAATCTCCTGTGGGTCGACGGAATCTTCTCCCTGCTAACGCAGGCACCAAATGTCTGCATCACTGGTCCTCTGGTTCCCCTCTCATCTTGACAAGCGTCGTCCCTGGAGCACAGGAGCTGGATCCAAGTGACCCCGACAGTCCAGTGGTCCATCTGTCCAAATTTGGTGGAGGTAAGTCCTTGCCGTCTCACGCCAGACAGTAATCCTGTGTACTGCGTGAACTGCAGCTGCTAGGGCTTCTGTGCACTTTTGCAAGGAATCCTTCATGCACAGCACAGCCCAGGTCCCCAGCACTCCTTCCTGCATTGCTCAACTCACTGAGTTGACCACCAGCGTCGTGGGACCCTCCTTTGTAGTGTTGAGATGACCACCATGCTCAGTTTTTTTGAACCCCTATTCAAGTGCTTGTGCAGGTGCTGCCTGCTTCTGCATTGGCTCCATGTGCTGTTGAGCACTCCCTCTGTCTCCTCCTCCAAGCGGCGACCACCTGGTCCTCCCTGGGCCCAGGCAGCACCCATTTTCTTGAACCACAAACTTTGCAGCTAGCAAGGCTTGTTTGTGGTCTTTCTGCATGGAAAAAACTCTGCATCCTTCAGCATGCCGTTGGACATCTTCTGTGCAAAGGAAAAGTTCTTGGCATCTTTCGTTCTTGCAAAATCTTTGGTTTCTTCTACCCAGAGGCAGCCATTTTGCACCTTCATCCGGGGTTTAGTGGGCTCCTGCCCCCTCGGACACTTTCACAACTCCTGGACTTGGTCCCCTTCCTTTGCTGGTCCTCAGGTCCAGGAACCCGTCTTCAGTGCTTTGCAGTCTGTTGTGGTCTTTGCAAAATCCTCTAGCACAAGTTTAGTGTGTTTCTGGGGAAACAGTAGTGCTTTACTCCTACTTTCCAGGGTCTTGGGGTGGGGTATCTTGGACACCCTTAGTGTTTTCTTACACTCCCAGTGACCCTCTACACACTACACTAGCCTAGGGGTCCATTTGTGGTTCACATTCCACTTTCTTAGTATATGGTTTGTGTTGCCCCTAGGCCTATTGCAACATGTTGAATTCTAGTGTTTGCACTACTTTATAACTGTTTTACTTACCTGATTTTGGTTTGTGTGTATATTTTGTGTATTTTACTTACCTCCTGATGGAGTATAGCCACTGAGATATTTTTGGAACATTGTCACAGAAATAAAGTACCTTTATTTTTAGTAACTCTGAGTATTGTGTTTCTTATGATATAGTGCTACATGATATAATTGGTATAGTAGGAGCTTTGCATATCTCTTAGTTCAGCCTAAACTGCTCTGCTATAGCTACCAACATCAGCCTAAGCTGCTAGAACACTACTAATCTACTAAGAAGGGATAACTGGACCTGGCAGAAGGTGTATTGTATTGTATTGTAATCGTATTTCTTTAGCGCTTACTACCCCTGATGAGGCGTCAAAGTGATTTTCGGTGAGTAGCACGCTACTCTGGAACCCAACAAGAATTAGTGATGGATTAGTATCAGGAAATAATTAGTACAGTTTTAGTATTATTATGAGTTAATTTGAGCCTCGGATATGAGAGTTTGTTAGTCAGATTGACCGGAGTAATGGAGGGGTGGAGGAGGAAAGAAATCCAGAAGTGTTAATTGGCAGTATATCCTTAATTTACTCAACACAAAGGCTTGGCATGGATAAAGGGGGATGGAGGAGGGAAGAGTATGTGGAAGGGTTAGGGAGAGCATAGTAAAAGGGTGAGATAAATGCGGGAGAATTTAGTAGGGTTGTGTGGGAGGTCACAGTAGTAGAGTGGGGTTTGGTGAGTTAGATGTGGAAGCGGAGGGAAGAGCTTAGGCAGAGTTATTTAGGAGATGAAAGTAGTAGAAAGGATTTGGGATGAGTCAGAGTGAGAATGGAGGATAGTTTGATAGAGACATGACATATGATGATGGGTAGATAAGTGTGATAAGATGAGAGCAGGAATTCATAGATATCTAGTATAACAACCCACCCAGGAGCCATGCAATGACCCACGAACATGCCAAGCACAGAAACAACATATACACATACATAAATATATATATATACATACACACACATGAATACACACACATATGCTCATACAATACATAATTAGAACCATGGGTAAAATATACTTAGTCAAACAGGTTTAAAGAGTGTGTGTGTATTTTATTGTTATGACATAGTAGTGATACATATTTTCAAAAGAAACTATACATAACTAGAAATATACACATAATCTGAAAAAAATATTTATCAACATAGGCATATGCAG
Source organism: Pleurodeles waltl (assembly GCF_031143425.1). NCBI lineage: Eukaryota > Metazoa > Chordata > Amphibia > Caudata > Salamandridae > Pleurodeles > Pleurodeles waltl. The sequence goes on from NC_090439.1 coordinate 1,175,924,882, forward strand.
TTCATAGTTGTTTGAATATGGTGGTTATGAAGGAAAGAGCCAACTCTTGAGTTGTTTTCTGAAGACAAGAAAGTTATCTGTGGCTCTCATAGTTTGGGGTAATGAATTCCATAGTTTGGCTGCTTGAACGGAGAAGGAAGTACCACCTATAGTCTTTTTCTTGTATGGTGGTATTCTAAGGCGGGGTGCCAATCTTGAGCGGAGGTTTCTTTGTTGGATGTATTTGGTAATTTTGTTTCTGATAAAAAGCAGTCCTGTTCCATGTATAGCTTTGTGGGTGATACAAAGCAGCTTGAAAGTGCATCTTCTGGCAACGGGTAAGCAGTGTAGTGCTCTCAAGACAGGGGAGATGTGGGCTTGCAGCTTTACATGTAATAGTAGCCTGGCTGCGGAGTTCTGGATACCAGGAGGTACCCACAATAAGCCATGCCAGCCTCCTACACTGAGATTGTCTAGACCTGGGCAGGCCACGAAAGAGAGAAGAATAAAGCTTTAAAGGGGAGATGCACTGGCCCTAATGGAAGGAGTTCCAAAAACATGTAAATATGAACATAAATGTACAATAAAGAAAAGGGAGGTCATGTAGAGAGCAAGGGATGCAGTGAGAAAAGCATCCCAAAATTAAGGATAACCATTAGGAGATGGATGAGGAATATTATATTGCAGGCAATGAAGCCTCTTGGACCAGCCAAACAAAGGCACCTCTTCATGTGTTGCCCCAGAAAGTATTATGGTAGAGATGTTAACTTCAGATGAAAAACAGAAAGAAGCTCCTGAGCCTGACAAGGGCTCTGTGGACCTCTCCTGTGCTATAGGAGGAGCCGAGGCACCAATGCTGTGCACCCACTTTAATGTGGTACTGAAAAATAATGATGTACTGAGGTCCTTGAGATGTACTGAGGTTTTTGAGATCAGGGATCATCCTTCCCATTTATGATCAAGAAGACCTTGGCAGATTGCTGCCCAGTCTCATTTCCGGGTGGTGCAGGAAAGGTCTAAGGCAAAGTCTTGCTTAATCACATTCATGACTGGGCCGATGATAGTGAACTAAGGAACATTCAAGCTGGATCCAGGAAGGGCCTGAGCACAGCAGAACAAGCAATGAGGCTACATTTAGTCTGCTTTAAGTATGTTAAAATAAAGGAGTCACCAGTCGGTTGCTATAACATTTATTGACCTGAAAACAACATTTGTCTCAAAGTACAGGAGCTGGGATGGAAGCCCATGCGGGTGATGGAGATGTAGGAATGGACTTCAGAGATTCTGTGATTCCTCCATGTAATCTCAACTACTGGAACCAGGCTTGCAAAATGAGCCAAAGGTACCACGAGGTCTCAAGCAGCACCAGAGGACCCCGGGGATGTGTGATAGCCAGTGCTTAGTTTGTAAATAAAAATGTGCCATTGCCCAAAGCTCTCCTTTGAAACATGCAGCTGCTGCATTTAAATGTGCGAGCACTAAATGCTGAGGCAGCGTAATCATAAATCAATCTCAGGGCTCTTTAATTCATTTACAGCCGCTCCCTGCCCCTTCAGCTCACTCTGGCAGCTTTCTGCTTTCTCCCTTTGTGACGCTTTTTCGCTTTTCTCTTTGATCGCCTTTCCCGTATGTGTCTTTTGCTCGCAGTAAATGCCTGATGCAGAAAACTAAGTGTTGGCCATCAAAAATAAGTGCTGGTGCCCCACACCAGCAACCACTGGCTCAAATTAAGCATGGGTGATTGCACCTTACTGTTCAGTCTCTTTATAAATGGAAGTATTGAAAGTGCCTGATTTACTATTCCCATGCCAGCCCAGGATACATTGGGGAAAGTGCTGGAAATTGAAGGGGTTAGATTTAGTACAACCACTCTAATCTAGGCTTGGAAAGTGAGGTGAAGGTACCACTGAGGACTCACTCATCACCGGAGGATGCCAGGGATGTGTGATAGCGCCCTTACTGTTCAGCCCATACATACACTACCTGGGACCACAAAGTCACCAACCCTAAACATACACACACCAAAAACAGGAGCTGATGAGAGACCACTTCTTCTGTTTGCAGACAATGGTGTGCTTCGGACAGCCACAGAAGTCGCCATGCATCACTTCCTGGGGGGCTTTTAAAGTTGCCAGAATATTAACAACTTACTTTAATGTCTTGAAATCTAAACTCATGGCTATGTATCCTCGGAGCCACCTGGAAAGATCTTTTACAGTACAAGGAAGCAGGATACACTGACCTGATTATCAGAGGGTTGTCAGCGAAATCCTATAGTGCTGCAGAAACAGACTGAACAGACAGTGGTGTAACAAAGGACCCCACAGCCCCTGCGGAGTGTGGGTGGTCTTGAGCTCCAGGTGGCCCCCTCAGCCCAGTACTCTGGTCTGAGAGCTCCTGAGAGAATCCAGAGGAAGGAGCCGTTCCATGTACTGTGCATGCCCCCCCCTCAAGTTTCCTTACACTACCCCTGAATGTGGGAGCTGTCCTAGGATGCAAGCTTGAGTCCTAGGGCTCATTGTGTGATAGGATCCAAGCTCCACCCTCCGGAGCAGGTCCAGAGAGGCTGAAGCCGGTCTGTGTTGTCTCTGGTCCACCCTGGAGGAGGCCTCACCTGGCAGAAACAGAAGAGCACTTCCCATGAGGAGCAGGGTGAGGACTGATCTGCATAAGACGGATTTTGTCTAGAGTGGCATGATGAAGAAAATACGATTGAATGGAATGCAGCCTGTCCGATCTCATCACTAGTGACCAAGATTAATTCAAGTTTCATCCATCACCTTGTGTTGTTTCGGGGGTAGGGGAGGAGCCTCAGTACACCCCACAAGTCTATATTATGAAGGAGGTGGGGGCAGCTGAATGGGAGCAGAACTGGGGGTCTTAACATCAATTCAACCCAAAAAAATATTATTGGGAGAAAATTGGTGTAAAAAGCCAGCAGGGAAGGCCTTTGTGCCTGAGCTCTCAGAGCCACTGAGAATAAATATGGAGTTTTGTACAAAAACGTGAAATATAAGGAATACAAATCTGTTTCCGTTGTTTAGAACAAACTCCCCCACGGCCTGTGAGGCTACCACAGGACTGATCCACCCATGATATATCGTGTAGTGACATCTTACACCTGGGAAAACTGGAGGATCACAAGCGACACAGCACAGTAACTCAAAATCTGGATTTTGTTTTTATTTGAATGTAGACTGCCCACTTTTAATCTGTCTCTATTTTATTTATTGTGTGACCTTTTATTGATTCAATGCAGTAATGTTAGATAAGAAACAAGGCAGATAATTCACATGTGGCAGGAGGTGACTGGTCCATGGCTCACACACCAGGTAACTTCCAAACATTCAATGCAGCCCTTGTGCCCTTCTCCATCTCACCTTCTCCCTTCCCTCACAGCACCCCCTGCTGACCTGGGTCAGTACTTTCTGCTCCAGCATATCCCTGGCTGCCTCCTCAGGAGGGAGGGGACCCCACAGCATCTCCCTGGCTGCCCCCTCTGGGGGGAGGTGACCCTACAGCATCCCCTGGCTGCCCCCTCAGAAGGGAGGGGACCCTACAGCATCTCCGTGGCTGCCCCCTCTGGAGAGAGGTGACCCTACAGAATCCCCTGGCTGCCCCCTCTGGAGGGAGGGGACCCTACAGCATCTCCCTGGCTGCCCCCTCTGGGGGGAGGTGACCCTACAGCATCCCCTGGCTGCCCCCTCTGGAGGGATGTGACCCTACAGCATCTCCCTGGCTGCCACATCTGGAGGGAGGGGGCCCTACAGCATCCACCTGGCTGCCCCCTCTGGAGGGAGGGGGCCCTACAGCATCCCCCTGGCTGCCCATTATGGAGGGAGGGGGCCCTACAGCATCTCCCTGGCTGCCCCCTCTGGAGGGAGGTGACCCTACAGCATCCCTCTGGCTGCCCCCTCTGGAAGGAGGGGGCCCTACAGCATCTCCCTGGCTGCTCCCTCTGGAGGGAGGGGACCCTACAGCATCTCTGGCTGCCCCCTCAGGAGGGAGGGGACCCTACAGAATCCCCCTGGCTGCACATTATGGAGGGAGGGGGCCCACAGCATCTCCCTGGCTGCCCCCTCTGGAGGGAGGTGACCCTACAGCATCCCCCTGGCTGCCCCCTCTGGAGGGAGGGGGCCCTACAGCATCTCCCTGGCTGCCCACTCTGGAGGGAGGGGCCCTACAGCATCCCCCTGGCTGCCCATTATGGAGGGAGGGGGCCCCAGAGCATCTCCCTGGCTGCCCCCTCTGGAGGGAGGTGACCCTACAGCATCCCCCTGGCTGCCCCCTACCCTACAGCATCCCCCTGGCTGCCCCCTCTGGAGGGAGGGGGCCCTACAGCATCTCCCTGGCTGCCCGCTCTGGAGGGAGGGGGCCCTCTGATGAAACTGCTCCTTAAAATCAGCAAATGGTTTTCATTCCAGTTCCACAGGAGGAAGTTCTGAAGCCCCTGAGTCACCACAACAGCTGAATAAATACAAACAAAACCTGCGGTAATAACATGTAGCACGAGCACCAACACCGCCTACATGAAACCAAACCGCTTAGGGTGAAACTGGCGCTCAAGTAAGTGTTGTCTTAAAATGTGTTTAATCAGATACGTTTTCAAGATATTCCCAGTATGTGACTGTGCAAGCGAGGAGGTGTTTCCCACAAACACTGTTTCATTAATTGCATCTGATATTGTTTGATTACTGTAGAAATACAAGCTGAATTGTTGCTCCTTTCTGATGCAGAATTTCTTGATGGACGTTTCCTCTGGGCACCAGACGTGGGTCGGTCTGGGGAAGAGGGAGGATGGAGCCCAATGGGTGGACGGGGCCCCTGCACAGCAGCCTGTGAGGTTTAATAGTTATTAAGAGTAATATTGTGTTTGGCTCCAGCCTGCTAGAAGCGATGATGCGGATATATGTGAGTGTGTAGTGAACACCAGCACAGGCTCCCTAAACACAAGTTATAACTTTCTTGGAGGTGCCAGAGCCCTCCTTGTTTAGAAACACTTCCATCCAGCCTGTGGGTCTGGTGACTCAGTGCACTGATGCATCCCCTCCGGATCTGTCTATAACCTCAAAGTCACCGGACTGCTTGCCAGCAGGTCGACTCAGCATTTTATCATTCAGAGGCTGATAAAGTGTCTCACTGTGTTGTGCAGCAATATACATCACTTATAAAAAGCCAAGATGCCACCGGGGTAAAGGTGACTTTAAAAGGAAGGTGATGTTATCTCTTGTCTTGCCAAGATTTGTCGTCACAGCTCTTAGGTTAGAAATGAGTCTCTCTCTTGCACTTGGTATACATTGCTTAGTGTCACATTCTCACTAGAGCTCATTCCCAGCTGTGAGTCCAGTGCCAGGACATGAGCTCTGATGGACTCACTTCCTCTGGGCCAGACCTCAGTCCTAGCACTGCTACTTGTATGTTATGAGTTCCCTACGAGTGATTCCACTCCCTATGGAAAACTCCCTCTGCATGGCCTCACTGCCTGTGCATGGCCCCACTCCCTATATATAAGACCTTCTGCATGGCTCCAATCCCTGTACATAACTCCATATGCATGGTTCCACTCCCTATGCAAAACTCCCTCTGCATGGCCTCACATTACTGCCCATGCATGGCTTCACCTCCTATACATAGCTGCCTATGCATGGCCTCACTTCCGATACATAACTGCCCATGCATGGCCTGACTTCCTATACATGACTGCCCATTCATGGCCTGACTTCCTATACATAGCTGCCTATGCACGGCCTCACTTCCGATACAAAACTGCCCATGCATGGCCTCACTTCCTATACATAAATACCCTCTGCATGACTCCACTCCCTGTACATAACTCCATGTGCATGATTCCATTCCACTCCCTATGCAAAACTCCCTCTGCATGGCCTCACATTACTGCCAATGCATGGCTTCACCTCCTATTCATAGCTGCCTATGCATGGCCTCACTTCCGATACATAACTGCCCATGCATGGCCTCCCTTCCTATACATAGCTGCTTATGCATGGCTTCACTTCCTATACATAACTGCCAATGCATGGCCTCACTTCCTATACATAATACCCTCTGCATGACTCCACTCCCTGTATATAACGCCTTATGCATGATTCCACTCCCTATGCATAAGTCACTGTCCACAGCCTCACTCTCTATGCATAACTCACTGTCCATAGGCTCACTCCCTATGCACAAGTCACTGTCCATAGGCTCACTTCCAATGCATAACTCATTGTCCATAGCCTTACTCTTTTTACATAATTCACTGTCCACGGCCTCACTCACTATGCATAACTTCATGTGCAGGACTTCATTCGCTATACAGATCACCCTGTGCATGGCCTCAGTTCCTCCACGTAACTCCCTGTATATAACCCATTCAATATTTCAATATACATAACTCTCTGTGTATAGCCCCACCACATATATAGGTCTCTATGCATGGCCTCACTTCCTATGCATTACTCACTGTCCATTGGCCTCACTCCCCATGCATAACTCATTGTCCATGCCCTCACTCCCTATACATGAGTCCTTGTGCATGGCCTCACTCTCTATACATAACTTCCTGTGCAGGACCTCCCTCGCTATACATAACTCACCGTGCATAAACCCCTCTGTATGGCCGCCCTTCTTATACATAAGTTCCTGTGCATGCCCCCACTTCCTAGGCATAAGCCACTGTCCATTGGCTCACCATTTATGCATAACTCATTGTCCATTGCCTCCATACCTATGCATAACTCACTGTCCATAGCCTCACTCCCTACGTATAACTTCCTGTGCAGGCCCTCACTCCCTATGCATAACTCCCTCTACATATCCTCCCTCGCTATACAGATCACCCTGTGCATGGCCTCATTTCCTCCACATAACTCCCTGAGTATAGCACATGCAATATACATAATTCTTTCTGTATAGCCCTCTACGTATATATATCTCTATGCATGATCTCAGTCCCAATCTATTTCCTCACTCCCTATACATAACTCTTTCTGTTTAGCCCCTCTACATTTATATTTCTCTATGCATGATCTCAGTCCCAATCTATTGCCTCACTCTCTATGCATAACTTCCTGTGCAGGACCTCCCTCATTATACATAACTCACCGTGCATAAACCCCTCTGTATGGCCGCACGTCTTATACATAACTTCCTGTGCATGCCCCCACTTCCTAGGCATAAGTCACTGTCCATTGGCTCACAATCAATGCATAGCTCATTGTCCATTGTCTCACTACCTATGCATAACTCAATGTCCATAGCCTCACTCCCTACGTATAACTCCCTGTGCAGGTTCTAACTCCCTATGCATAACTCCCTCTGCATATTCCCCCTCGCTGTACAGATCACCCTGTGCATGGCCTCATTTCCTCCACATAACTCCCTGTGTATAGCACATTCAATATACATAACTCTTTCTGTATAGCCCTCTAAGTATATATATCTATATGCATGACCTCAGTCCCAATCTATTGCCTCACTCCCTATACATAACTCCCTGTGCACGACCTCAGTCCCCGTACATAACTGCCCATGCATGGCCTGACTCCGTATACATAACACCCTGTGCATGGCCTCTTTCCTTATACATCACTACCCATGTATGGCCTCAGTCCCCATACATAACTGCTGATGCATGGCTTCTGTCCCTATACATAACTGCTCATGCATGGTTTAACTTTCTACACGTAACTGCCTATGCATGGTCTCAGTCCCTATACATAACTACTCATTGTAGGAGGCTGACCTTGCTTATAGTGGGTACCTAGTGATTCTTACACCTTGTGCCAGGTCCAGTTATCCCTTATTAGTAGATTAGTAGTGTTCTAGCAGCTTAGGCTGATAGAGATAGCTATAGCAGAGCAGCTTAGGCTGAACTAAGAGACATGAAAAGCTCCTACTATACCACTTATATCACTTAGCACTATATCACAAGAAAACACAATACTCAGAGTTGCTAAAAATAAAGGTACTTTATTTTAGTGACAATATACCAAAAGTATCTCAGAGGATATACTCCCTTAGGAGGTAAGTAATATACACAAAATATACACACAAACCAAAATTAGGTAATTAAACAGTTAGAAAAGTAGTGCAAACACTGTAGATCACAATAGAATGCAACAGGAGACAAAAGGCCTAGGGGCAACACAAACCATATACTCCAAATATGGAATGCGAACCACAAATGGACCCCAAACATAGTGTAGTGTGTAGAGGATCGCTGGGAGTGTAAGAAAACACTAACGGTGTCCAAGATACCCCATCCCAAGACCCTGAAAAGTAGGAGTAAAGTTACCCTACTACCCCAGAAAGACAGTAAAGTCGAGATAGGGGATTCTGCAAAGACAACAACTGACTGCAAATCACTGAAGACGGATTCCTGGACCTGAGGACCTGTAAAGAAAGGAGTCCAAGCCCAAGAGTCACGCAAGTGTCCAGGGTGGACAGGAGCCCACTAAGCCCAGGATGAAGGTGCAAAAGGGCTGCCTCTGGGTGGAAGAAGCTGAAGATTCTGCAACAACGGAAGGTGGCAGGAACTTCTCCTTTGGTCAGAAGATGTCCCACGGCGTGCTGGAAGATGCAGAGTTATTTCCATGCAGAAAGACAGCAAACAAGCCTTGCTAGCTGCATGAGTTGTGGCTGAGGATTTTGGGTGCAGCCTGGACCCAGGAAGGACCAGAAGGTCGCCCCTTGGAGGAGGACACAGAGGGGGCACTCAGCAACACAGAGAGTCCATGCAGACACAGGCTGCACCTGCAGAAGCACCTGAACAGGCATTCAGAAGATCTGAGCACAGCGGTCATCTCAGCAATACAAAAGGGAGTCCCACGAAGTCGGAGTCCAACTCAGAACGCTGGGCAATGCAGGACGGAGTGCTGGGGACCTGGGCTAGGCTTTGCACAAATGAAGTCTTGCAAAAGTGCACAGAAGCCCTACCAGCTGCAGTTCATGCAGTACACAGGACTACTGTCTGGGGTGGGGAGGTACAAGGACTTACCTCCACCAAATTTGGACAGAAGGGCCACTGGACTGTCAGGGACACTTGGATTCAGCTCCTGTGTTCCAGGGACCATGCTCGTCAAGATGAGAGGGGACCCAGAAGACTGGTGATGCAGAGGTTTGGTGCCTGGGTTGGCAGGGGGAAGGTTCCATCAACCCACTGGAGATTTCTTCTTGGCTTCCAGTGCAGGGTGAAGGCAGACAGCCCCCAGAGCATACACCACCAAGAAACAGTCGAGAGAGTCGGCAGGATGAGGTGCTACAATGTTGCTGGTAGTCTTCTTGTTACTTTGTTTTGGTTTTGCAGGCGACCTGGAGCAGTCAGCGGTCGATCCTTGGCAAAAGTCGAAGAGGGTAGTTCAGAGGAACTCTGGTGAGCTCTTGCATTCGTTATCTGACGAGTTAACCCACAGGAGAGACCCTAAATAGCCATTAGAGGAGGATTGGCTACCAAGAAAAGTAAGCACCTATCAGGAGGGGTCTCTGACGTCACCTGCTGGCACTGGCCACTCAGAGGTCTCCATTGTGCCCTCACACCTCTGCATCCAAGATGGCAGAGGTCTGGGACACACTGGAGGAGCTCTGGGCACCTCCCCTTGGGAGGTGCTGGTCAGGGGAGTGGTCACTCCCCTTTCCTTTACCCAGTTTCGTGCAAAAGCAGGGCTGGGGGATCCCTGAACCGGTGTAGACTAGCTTATGCAAGGAGGGCACCATCTGTTCAAAGCATTTCCAGAGGCCAGGAGAGGCTACTCCTCTCAGGCCCTTATCACCTATTTCCAAAGGGAGAGGGTGTAACACCCTCTCTCAGAGGAAATCCTTTGTTCTGCCTTCCTGGGACTGGGCTGCCCAGGCCCCAGGGGGGCAGAAACCTGTCTGAGGTTTGGCAGCAGCCGTAGCTGCCGAGATAACCCCAGAGAGTTAGTTTGGCAGTACTCGGCCTCTATGCTGGAGCCCCGGGGATGCATGGAATTGTTCCCCCAATACTATAATGGTATTGGGGTGACAATTCCATGATCCTAGACATGTTACATGGCCATGTTCGAAGTTACCATTGTGACGCTACATATAGGGATTGACCTATATGTAGTGCACGCGTGTAATGATGTCCCCGCACTCAAAAAGTCCGGGGAATTTGCCCTGAACAGTGTGGGGGCACCTTGACTAGTGCCAGGGTGCCCTCACACTAAGTAACTTTGCACCTAACCTTCACTAAGTGATGGTTAGATATATAGGTGACTTATAAGTTACTTAAGTGCAGTGTAAAATGGCTGTGAAATAATGTGGACGTTATTTCACTCAGGCTGCAGTGGCAGTCCTGTGCAAGAATTGTCTGAGCTCCCTATGGGTGGCAAAATAAATGCTGAAGCCCATAGGGATATCCTGGAAACCCAATACCCTGCATATCTAGGAACCATATACTAGGGAATTATAAGGGTGTTCCAGTGTGCCAATTAGAATTGGTAAAATTAGTCACTAGCCTGCAGTGACAATTTTAAAAGCAGATAGAGCATAAACACTGAAGTTCTGGTTAGCAGAGCCTCAGCGATACAGTTAGGCACCACAAAGGGAACACATAAAGGCCACAAACGTATGAGCACTGGGGTCCTGGCTAGCAGGATCCCAGTGACACATATCAAAACACACTGACAACATAGGGTTTCCACTATTAGCATCGCAGCCCTGGCTAGCAGGATCCTAGTGAGACAGTAAAAACACCCTGACATATACTCACAAACAGGCCAAAAGTGGGGCTAATAAGGCTAGAAAGAGGCTAACTACCTACACTCATGCATGGCTTCACTTCCTACACAGAACTGCTCATGCATGGCCTCAGTCCCTATACATAACTGTGTTTGCAGTGCCTCACTTGCTATACATAACTGCCCATGCATGGCCTCACTTCCTATACATAACTGTGTATGCATGGCTTCACTTCCTATACATAACTGCCCATGCATGGCCTCTCTCCCTATACATACCTCCCTGTGGATGGCCTAAGTCCCTATAAATAACTGTGTATGCCGTACATCACTTACTATACATAACCACCTGTGCATGTCCTCACTTCCTATGCATAACTGCCTGTGTACGGTCTCAGTCCCTTTCTTTTGCCTCACTTCCTATACATAACTGTAGGAGGCTGGCCTGGTTTGTAGTGGGTACCTTGGGTACTTACACCTTAAACCAGGTCCAGTTATCCCTTATTAATGAAGTAGTAGTGTTCTAGCAGCTTAGGCTGATAGAGGTAGCAATAGCAGAGCAGCTTAGGCTGAACTAGGAGACATGCAAAGCTCATGCAATACTGTTGAAAATGGTTGGCAGTCAGGTTACCTCCTGTCCAAGCAAGGACCCTCACTCTAGTCAGGGTAAAAGAGAATCACCCTCAGCTAACCTCTGCTCACCCTCTTGGTAGCTTGGCATGAGCAGTAGGCTTAACTTCAGGGTGTAAAATATTTGTACCAACACACACAGTAACTTAATGAAAACACTACAAAATGACACAACACAGGTTTAGAAAAATAGAAAATATTTACCTAAATAAAACAATACCCAAACAACAAAAATCCACAACACACAAGTCAAGTTATCAATTAAAAAGGGAAAAGAGTGTTCATGCAGTATTAAACACACACTAACGCTGTTAGCGTGAAAATGTACCTTGGGTGCGTAAAAAATAACCCCACACGGGCGAGTGTGCATCAAAAAGGGCTTGCGATGCATCAGTTTCACTCATGAGCGAGACCTTACGTCGTTTCTCCTTTCGTTCGGTCGGGGCTCGCCGATTCTTCTCTCTGCAGGACAGCGATTTGTCGATCCGGTCAGCACTCTTGGGTCGAGGAAGGACTTGCATTGTTTTTACACACCCAGCAGTGTTTGAGTCGGAAATCCAGCCGCACGATGATCCGAAAACCACACAGCGCGGGTTGCAATCTCACCAGCCTCTGTCAGCGAGGCTGTGTTCGTTTCTCCAGCCCCGGGATTCGATCTTCGGATCGCTTTGCAGGCAAGCATCGATTTTCAGCTGCGAAGCTGGCGGCGTGTCGATTTTCCAGCTGCAGATTGGAGTCGCGACGATGGATTTCTTCCTCTTAGGCTGCCAGCTTCTCAGGGTCCCAGGAACTGGATGGGCACCACTTGGCAGAGTAGGAGTCTTTCCAGAGACTCCAGGTGCTGGCAGAGAGAAGTCTTTGCTCTCCCTGAAACTTCAAACAACAGGAGGCAAGCTCTAAATCAAGCCCTTGGAGATCTTCACAAGAAGGAAGGCAACACAAAGTCTTTGTCCTCTTACTCTGGCAGAAGCAGCAACTGCAGGATAGCCCTACAAAGCACATTCACAGGCAGGGCAGCTCTTCTTCCTCAGCTCTCCAGCTCTCCTCCAGGCAGAGGTTCCTCTTGGTTTCCAGAAGTGTTTTAAAGTCTGTGGTTTTGGGTGCCCTTCTTATACCCAATTTCTTCTTTGAAGTAGGCCTACTTCAAAGCAAAGTCTCTCTTGAATGTGAAATCCTGCCTCGCCCAGGCCAGGCCCCAGACACTTACCAGGGGGTTGGAGACTGTATTGTGTGAGGGCAGGCACAGCACTTTCAGGTGTGATTGACCACTCCTTCCCTCCCTCCTAGCACAGATGGCTCATCAGGAATTGCAGACTACACCTCAACTTCCTTTGAGTCACTGTCTAGTGTGAGGTGCAACCAGCCCAACTGTCAAACTGACCCAGACAAGGAATCTACAAACAGGCAGAGTCACAGAAATGGTATAAGCAAGAAAATGCTCACTTTCTAAAAGTGGCATTTTCAAACACACAATCTTAAAATCAACTTTACTAAAAGATGTATTTTTAAATTGTGAGCTCAGAGACTCCAAACTCCACATGTCCATCCACTCCCAAAGGAAATCTACACTTTAATCAGATTTAAAGGTAGTCCCCATGTTAACCTATGAGAGGGACAGGCCTTGCAACAGTGAAAAACGAATTTAGCAATATTTCACTGTCAGGACATAAAAGACATTACTATATGTCCTACCTTAACCATACACCGCACCCTGCTCTTGGGGCTACCTAGGGCCTACCTTAGAGGTGCCGTACATGTAAGAAAAGGGAATGTTTAGGCCTGGCAAGTGGGTACACTTGCCAAGTCGAATTTACAGTTAAAACTGCACTCAGACACTGCAGTGGCAGGTCAGAGACATGATTACAGAGCTACTTATGAGGGTGGTACAACCAGTGCTGCAGGCCCACTAGTAGCATTTGGTTTACAGGCCCTGGCACCTCTAGTGCACTGTACAAGGGACTTACTAATAAATAAAATATGCCAAACCATATAAACCAATTACATACTCATTTTGTATAGGAGCACTTGCACTCTAGCAGTGGTTAGCAGTGATAAAGTGCCCAGAGTAACAAAAACAGCAAAATCAGAGTCCAGCACACATCAACAACGTGGGAAACAGAGGCAAAAAGTTAAGGGGGACCACACCAAGGATCAAAAGTCTAACAAATACCACTTATAGTTACACAGTACTAAACCACAAGTGAAGACAAAATTCAGTGTTACCAAAAATAAAGCTATTTATTTGGATGACACAGTACCAAAAATATCTTCAAGACAATACTCCTTCTGAAGGTAAGTATTATATACAATATATAGACTAGGTACCAACATTACACAAGTAATTAGTCATAGGACAGTGCAAACAGTAGGAAATGCTATAGAATACAATGGGAGAAATTAGGTCTAGGGGAAACACAAACCATATACTAAGAAAGTGGAATGCGAATCACATATTCCCCCCTAGAAAAGTGTAGTGTGTGCAGAATCGCTGGGAGAGTAAGAATACAGTAAAGGTAAGTAAATTACCCCACCCCACAGCCCAGAAAAGCAGGAGTAAAGTACTGCAAGTTTCCTTAGGACATATTGCATCTTGTGATTGGGATATTGCTGTAACCAACCAAGTCTGCAAACAACAACTGCTGGATTCCTGGACCTGAAGACCTGCAAAGGAAGGGGACCAAGTCCAGAAGTCGAAGAAGTTCCAGGAAGGGCAGGAGCCCCTGCCAACCCAGAACAAGGTGCAAAAGAAGAGTCCCCAGTTGGACAAAGACTGCAGGAATGCACCCTAGGAAGATGCCAGCTGGTTGCTGCATGATGCAGAAGATGTCCCACAACGTGAAGATGGATGAATACTTCGCCAACAAGCCTTGGTTACGACAAAAGTGCATTTTGCGTCAAAATGGTGCTGGCTTGACCCAGGAAGGACCTGGGGGCCTCAACTCTGTGTGAGGAGGAAGTGGGAGCTCTCAGCACTTTAGAGAGCCCTCAGGATACCCAACGGTACCCACGGGCGTCCTAGTAAACAGGGACAAAGGAGGTGCAAAACGCGGTTGGTGCAGCACAACAAAGGAAGGTCCCACACCGCCAGAGAACAATTCAGCAAGTTGAGCGTCGCAGAACGGAGTGCTGGGGACCTGGGTAGTGCACAGAGGCCTCAGGAGGTGAAGAAGCCGCAGAACACAGGGGTACTGTCGCTCTCGGGGAAGGCAAGGTCTTACCTCCTCCAAATTGTTTCAGAAGGACCTCAGGAAAGTCTATGTCAATGGGGTCCACCGTCTGTGTCCTTAGGAGCAGGCTCATCGCTGTGAGAGGAGTCCAAGGGTACCAGTCGTCATCTTGGAAGGTGCCTGCATGAGCAGGGCAGTGGCTCCGTCACCCCATGGGAGAGTTCTTCAGTCCTTCTGGTGCAGGATGAAGACAGGGAGTCCTCGGAGTGTGCACACCATGAAAACTGTTGCAGTTGGTGGCTGGAGCTGAAGTTGCAGTGGAAAAGTATCCCTTGTGGAAACTTTGTTGCTGTTACAGCGGTTCCTGGAGCAGGCTGTGGTGATCTGTGGTCAGAGGATGAAGTAGTAGTTGCAGAGGATTTCTGATGGAAACTTGCAAGCAGAATCTGAAGAGAACCCACAGGAGAGACTACCTTATCATGGAAAGGACCTATTAGGAGAGGTCTCTGGCATCACCTGCTTGCACTGGCCACTAAGAGCCCTCCAGAGTGCCCCCAAACCTTGCAAAGCAGGATGGCTGAAGTCTGGAACACACTGGAGGGGCTCTGGGCACCACCCCTAGGTTGGTGATGGACAGAGGAGTGGTCACTCCCCTTTCCTTTATCCAGTTTCGCGCCAGAGCAGGGGACAACGGGTCCCTGAACCGGTGTAGATTGGCTTATGCAAGGAGGGCACCATCTGTGCCCTTCAAAGCATTTCCAGAGGTTGGGAGAGGCTACTCCTCATCAGCCTGTAACACCTATTTCCAAAGGGAGAGGGTGTAACACCCTGCTCCCAAAGGAATGGTTTGTTCTGCCTTCCTGGGACTGAGCTGCTCAGACCCCAGGAGGGCAGAACCCTTTCTGTGAGGTGAGGTGGCAGCAGCTGTAGCTGCTGTGCAAGCCTCAGAGAGCTGGTTTGGCAGTACTGGGGGTCCATAGAGGAGCCCCCAGGATGCGTGGAATTGGCTCCCCAATATCAGATTTGGAATGGGGGGACAATTCCATGGTCTTAGACATGTAACATGGCCATATTTGGAGTTACCTTGTGAAGCTACATATAGGTATTGACCTATATGTAGTGCACACGTGTAATGGCGTCCCCGCACTCACAAAGTCCCGGGAAATGGCCCTGAACTATGTGGGGTCACCTTTGCTAGTGCAAGGGTGCCCTCACACTTAGTAACTTTGCACCTAACCTTCAGCAAGTGAAGGTTAGACATATAGGTGACTTATAAGTTATTTAAGTGCAGTGAAAATGGCTGTGACGTAACGTGTGTTATTTCACTCATGCTGCAATGGCAGGCCTGTGCAAGGGTTTGTCTCAGCTCCCTATGGGTGGCAAAATAAATGCTGCAGCCCATATGGATCTCCTGGAACCCCAATGCCCTGGGTACCATAAAGTAGGGACTTCTAAGGGGGGGGGGGTCCAGTGTGCCAATTTAAATTGTTAAATAAAGTCACTAGCCTACGGTGACAAATTTAAAAGCAGAGAGAGCATGATCACCTGGGTTCTGGTTAGCGGAGCCTCAGTGACACAGACAAGCACTATACAGACACACACATCAGGCCATAAACTATGAGCACTGGGGTCCTGACCAGCAGGATCCCAGTGAGACAGGCAAAAACATACTGACATACAGGTAAAAATGGGGGTAACATGCCAAGGAAGATGGTACTTTCCTACAATAACTCCCTTTGCATAGCCTCAGTCCCCATACATAACTACCTATGCATGGCCTCAGTCCCCACACATTACTGCCTATGTATGGCCTTAGTCCCTATCTTTTGCCTCACTTTCTATACATAACTCCCTTTGCATGGCCTCAGTCCCCATACATAACTGCCTATGCATGGCCTCAGTCCCCACACATTACTGCCTATGTATGGCCTCAGTCCCTATCTATGGCCTGACTCCGTATACATAACACCCTGTGCATGGCCTCATTCCCTATACTTAACCCTATTGTGCCTCATCTCACTCTCCCTATGCATGTCCTCAGTCCCTATACATCACTCCTCTTGCACTCTCAGCACAGACTCCTCCCCCAGTGTCTCTCCTTTGTTTACCGTCTCCATCTCTCATGTCTGCAGCTGCAGTGAGCTCTGTTTCTGCCTCTCAGTGTCTAACCCTGGACCTGTCTCTCTCTCTTCCCAGATGTACAATGACAGACGAGGGTGGACAGTGCGCCTACGTCGGATATGAAACCCTGCGGGTATCTGGATGTCATCTCTCCAGACCCCACATTTGTACCAAGAGACCTTATATCTGAACTCCCTGTAAGGCACCGAGGAGGCTGCAGAGGATCTGTCTGTACACTGGGTGGCGCTGCTGCATCTGTACTAAGAGGTCATAATCTGAACATCTTGTGCTGCACCGAGGAGGCTGCAGAGGATCTGTCTGTACACTGGGTGGCGCTGCTGCATCTGTACTAAGAGGTCATAATCTGAACATCTTGTGCTGCACCGAGGAGGCTGCGGAGGACCTGTCTCAGCCGCTGGGTGGCGCTGCTAAATCTGTACTTCGAAAATATGACACTAATCCATGGAGACTGCACTGGACCTGTCTCAGCCGCTGGGTGGCGCTGCTGCATCTGTACTAAGAGGCCATAGTCTGAACATCTTGTTACTCCAGGGAGACTGCAGAGGACCTGTCTCAGCCGCTGGGTGGCGCTGCTGCATCTGTACTAAGAGGTCATAATCTGAACATCTTGTGCTGCACCGAGGAGGCTGCGGAGGACCTGTCTCAGCCGCTGGGTGGCTCTGCTGCATCTGTACTAAGAGGTCATAATCTGAACATCTTGTGCTGCACCGAGGAGGCTGCGGAGGACCTGTCTCAGCCGCTGGGTGGCGCTGCTGCATCTGTACTAAGAGGTCATAATCTGAACATCTTGTGCTGCACCGAGGAGGCTGCGGAGGACCTGTCTCAGCCGCTGGGTGGCGCTGCTGCATCTGTACTAAGAGGTCATAATCTGAACATCTTGTGCTGCACCGAGGAGGCTGCGGAGTACCTGTCTCAGCCGCTGGGTGGCTCTGCTGCATCTGTACTAAGAGGTCATAATCTGAACATCTTGTGCTGCACCGAGGAGGCTGCGGAGGACCTGTCTCAGCCGCTGGGTGGCGCTGCTGCATCTGTACTAAGAGGTCATAATCTGAACATCTTGTGCTGCACCGAGGAGGCTGCGGAGGACCTGTTTCAGCCGCTGGGTGGCGCTGCTGCATCTGTTCCAAGAGGTCATAATCTTGTAAAGATGAAGCGGAGAGCCATGCGGGCTCTCCGTGCTTAACAGCGTGCTCTGCGTGTCCGGGAGGGGCACGGAGCACGAGCCTATAAATAAAGAACAAACTGCGGTGACGCAGTTCCGAGTGTGGCAGCAACCAACAAGGTCTGTGTGTGGTTCTTCTTAGTGCTGCGCCACGTGTCTACAATGGCGACGAGCGGGATCCGTAACATCGCGTTAGCAGTCGTTACAAAATAAACAGGAAGGCATAGCGGTGATGAAAACGTACCTGAAACGTGGTGCAGCGTCAGCCAATTAAAAAAAAAACCCAAGTGGTGCGGTGTCGGCCGCGGTGAAGAGGCGAAGGCCGTCGGTGGAGCCCGATCGCTTTGTGCTGCCCATCGCGCCGGAAGAAGGAAAAGGCAGCTCGGCTCCCCGGTCGGGAAGCCTAATACGGTGAGCCCCGCCCCGCCCCCAGACGAGGATTGAGCCGTGGAGCGGATCGCTCCATCCAGCGCCCCGCCTCCAGGCGTGTGCTGGCTGCGGAGCAAACAGCTGATCGCTTGGCACGGCGCCCTGCCTTCGGGCGTGTGTTGTTGCCAAGGGATCAGCTGAAACTGACGCGCTGTAACTAACACGCGTGTCCTCTCTGCAGAGCGCTCTGTTTATGAGCGTCTCTGTGTGGAGAGGACGAAGAAATTCGACTCGCGTCTTCCCCGAGGCTAAGGAAGCCTTCCTTAAGGAAGGGGAAGGCGCTTAAAAAAAAAAATGGAAAAAAAATCGGAACATAAAAGACACAGACCAAAGGACTACAAAGGACGGGGTGTGGCTGCCTGATGGGCCCCTAGAAAAAAAATAACAGTGAAAAGAACAGTTTAAAATAAATTTAAAAAAAAAGAAGTAAGAACAACGGTAAAAAAAAGAAAAAAAAAAAAAAAAAAAAAGAAAAGAGAGAGGATAAACACCTAAGGAGACATTGTTAACGCTGGCAAAACAAGGTGTTGATAGAGTGCAAATATGAGTGCCCCACAGCAAGACAATGCTAATAATGCCAATCCTCCTCAACCACCAGGGAATCTGCAACTCCCAGTACAGCTGAATAATAGTATTCACTCTTCAATTGCTTCATTACCACCGTTTAGCCAACTGATTGACCCAGCCACAGCTGCGCCAAGGTGGCCTTTGTGGATAAATCGCCTAGAAAACTATTTTTGCGCCACCAGAGAGATAGATGGAGCAGTACGCATGTCTGTAATGCTGCTGATGGGTGGAGAAGAGCTACAGGAGCTTTTTGATTCTCTCCCTAATACAGGGGATAAAGACGATTTTGACGCAGCAGTGACCGCTTTGAATAGGCATTTTGATCCTCAACTTAACTCCGACTTCGAACGTTTTAAGCTGAGACAGGCGCAACAGACCGAGGTCGAGTCAATGGACATGTTTTACGCCAGGTTAAGAAAACTGGTGAGTTCGTGTACAGGACTCAACCAACAAGAAGAAATACGAGCACAGATAATTCAAGGATGTCGGTCTAATGCTTTGAGGAAGCTCATTCTTCGGCAACAGGGCATGTCCCTTGATGATATTCTGATTCTGGCGAGGTCACATGAGTTGTCAGCTGTCCGAGCAGATGCCATGGCGGCAGTGAGAGGTCAGTCATTAGCGGCTGCGTCTTCGATTCGTCCAGTCCAAGTCAAAGAGGAACAGGTAGATGCCGTCCAGACACGCCAGGCAACATCTCGTAAGCTGAACCCTGCTAAACCGGGTGAGAGAGCCTGTGGAAGCTGTGGCTATGAACATCGGCCAAACGCAGGGTGCCCGGCAAAAGGGCAATCGTGCAACCGCTGTGGTAAGCCAAATCATTTTGCGAAGATGTGTAGGTCCAGGAAGAACAAACCAACAGAACAGAAAGGAAGAGACATGAATGTTAGAGCTGTATCCAAAAGTGCGGATGAAGCAAGGGATCATGCGACAGCGAGTGGTTCGGTCTTGGAGGAAGATGAAGAAGAGGACATTTTTGTAATATCCTTTACAGGTGGTAAACCAGGAAAAAAGAGACCACCACCCATGAGTAATGTTCACGTCAACGGCACACTGGTCTCTGTGCTCATTGACACAGGAGCGTCTGTCAATGTTATGGACGAAACCCTTTTCAAGAAGTTAGTACCTGCCCCGCCGATCACCTCGACAGCTACTAAAATATATAATTATGGGGGGAGAGACCCCCTTCCCCTCAAAGGAACCGTGGAAGTGGCTGTAAGCAGTGGAAGTAGATCAACAGAGGCAAAGTTTGATGTTGTGGCTGGGGATCGCGGCACATTGCTGGGATGTCACACGGCTGAAGAGTTGGAGCTGGTGTTCTTTGCGCATCAGGTATATGACACTCAAGTGGAACGTCTTCTCCATGAATTCCCACAACTCTTTGAGGGGCTTGGACGTTTGAAGGGAAAACGCATCAAACTACACGTAGACCACAACGTGGTCCCTGTGGCTTTGCGGCATCGTCGGGTGCCATTTCATCTACGGCCGGTCGTTGAGAAGGAGTTACAGTTGTTGGAAGAACAAGGAGTCATCGAAAAAGTGGATGGGCCTACGCCCTGGGTATCACCGTTGGTGATAGCACCAAAACCGAAACAGCCAGGAGCAATTCGTCTCTGTGTTGACATGCGCTTACCAAATAAAGCTATCCGGAGAGAGAGACACATAACACCAACTATGGACGACATTATTGCGGATCTGACTGGGGCCCAGTGGTTTTCAAAGTTGGATCTCAATGCGGGGTATCATCAGTTAGAACTGGATCCGGAGAGCCGGAATATTACTACCTTCTCGACACATGTGGGATTAAGAAGGTACAAGAGACTAAGTTTTGGAGTGTCGTCAGCCGCAGAAGTGTTTCAGAATGCAATTCGAGAAACGTTGTCAGGGTTACAGGGTGTAATCAATTTAAGTGATGACATCTTGATATACTCCAAGACCAGAGAAGAGCATCATCGTCATCTGAGGGCAACATTGAAACGGTTGGCTGACTCCGGGCTAACTCTTCACAAGAAGAAGTGTGCCTTCTATCAAAACTCGGTGGAGTTTTTCGGATATGTATTTTCTAAAGATGGTCTGCAAGTGGACCCACGAAAGGCGGAAGCAATCCGTCAGGCGCCTGTTCCGCAGAATCCAACGGAAGTTCGCAGTTTTCTAGGAATGGCCACATATTGCGGAAGGTTCATACCACAGCTTGCCACTATGTCTGAACCTCTTCGGCGACTCACGAAAGGGCAACACAGTTGGGACTGGACTCAGGATGCGCAACAAGCATTTATGGATATTAAAAATGCATTGCTCGATAAAGCGACTATGGCCTATTTTAATCCCAGTAAGAGAACTGAAGTGGTGGTGGATGCGAGCCCTGTAGGGCTTGGAGCTGTGCTTTTACAAGAACAGCGGCATCAAGAGTGGATCCCTGTTGCATACGCCAGTCGGGCATTGTCAGCAGTAGAAACACGATATGCACAGATCGAGCGTGAAGCTTTAGGCATTCGATGGGCGTGCCGCCATTTCCACCTGTATTTATATGGACATGAATTTCAAGTGGTGACTGACCACAAACCCTTGGTCCCATTGTTTACAGGTGGCACACGTCTTGCACCTCCGAGAATTGAGAGATGGACTGTTCTACTTCAACCTTATAGATTCTCGGTTGAATATCGCCCTGGTGCTAATAATCCGGCGGATTATCTGTCTCGACACCCGTCTCCGCAGGTGTTTGATGTTCATCAAGAACAGGACGAAGAAAATACTGAAGTTTTTGTTAGCATGATTGTGCAGTCGGCATGTCCTAATGCTCTTCTCGTAACTGACATTGTAAACGCAACCCAAGAAGATGCTATGTTGAGTCATGTCAAAGAAGCGTTAAGTCACAAAAGGTGGAAATATTTTCTAGAAAAGACCCACATGGCCTGCCCTGATCAAAAGGCAGCTATGCAGTGTATATGGAAAGTGCGAGATGAGCTGTCTACCGACAACGATGGGTTGGTTCTGAGGGGAAGGCGAATCGTGCTTCCCCAGTGCCTCTGGTCGAGGGTGATTGAGCTGGCTCATCAAGGGCACCAAGGGGCGGCTAAAACCAAAGCAAGGTTACGTGCTAAAGTCTGGTTCCCGGGTATGGATACTCAGGTTGATGAGATGGTTGGGAGATGTCATTCCTGCATCATTACGTCAATAGAGCCTCCAAGTTGTCCAGTGGTAACTGAACCGGCCACTCTGAAACCCTGGGCTAAAGTGAGCATGGACTTTGGAAGTTTCCCGGATGGGAGATTGACTGCTGTTCTGATTGATTCATGTACCAAATTCCCAGTGGTGGAAGTTGTATCATCAACAGCGTTTGAAAATGTACGTCCAGTTTTGCAAAAAACGTTTGCTTTGTTTGGTCTGCCTGATGAGATTCGAACTGATAATGGTCCTCCGTTCCAAGGACAAGAGTTCAGGTCATACCTGGATGGTCTAGCAATCCGTCATCGGAAGATAATGCCTTATTGGCCTCAGGCAAATGGGGACGTGGAAAGGTTTATGCGAACTCTAAACAGGGCTCTAAGAATTGGATTAGAACGAAAGGAAGACAGTGAACAATGTCTGTACCAATTTTTGAGTGCTTACAGTCAAACGCCTCATAGCACCACGGGGTGTGCTCCCTCCTCTTTGATGTTCAAAGTGTCTCCACGTGATTGTATTCCCTCAGGTCCTAAATGGAAACCTCCAGTCTTAGACGCCAAAGCCACTCAGAACCGGCGAGAAGCTACTAATTTGCGGGCGAGTGCCCAACGGAGAGCTAAATATCGAGGGTTTCAAGAAGGAGATCGAGTGGTAGTGAGATGTCGGCGAGGAGGAGGAAAGTTCAGAACGCCATTTGAACCTGATGTGTGGGAAATAATTGGCATAAAGGGATCCATGATAACGGCCGCCAGAGGGAGACAAAGAGTGACACGAAATGTATCACATTTCAAGAGGGCTGGTCTAAGAGAGTCTAGTAGTGAAGAAGGAGAAATCGAAGATATGACATCTAATTCACCGCCATTGACCGAAGAAGGGAGTGGTGTGGCTGAGCCAATGGTGATCGAGCAAACCCGGCCTAGTTCTGTTTTTGAACATGGGAGTGGTAGAACTAGAAGTACGAGATATGACCTGCGCCCGAATCCTGTGCCGAACAGTCAGCTGAAAGACTTTGTTTGTTGAATATGACTGTTTGGAAATCAAGTGTCGGGGTCATCTGTTATTGCAAGCACACTGTGGGAAGAACGACGTAGACTGTGTAAACTGACCTCCAGCTGTTTAAAGCTGACTCTGTGAGTGACACCAGGACTTTGGAAGTTAAGAGACAAAAGTTAGTGTGCTTTCAGTTATTCGTTGTTTGGGACATTTCATTCAATTTTTTTTGTTTTTGTTTTAACTTTTTGTACGATCATATTTTCATTGATGGCTTAAGTGTATCTTGTTAATCCCTGTCCATGTGGAGTAAAACATGGGGGAGATGTAAAGAGGAAGCGGAGAGCCATGCGGGCTCTCTTTGCTTAACAGCGTGCTCTGCGTGTCCGGGAGGGGCACGGAGCACGAGCCTATAAATAAAGAACGAACTGCGGTGACGCAGTTCCGAGTGTGGCAGCAACCAACAAGGTCTGTGTGTGGTTCTTCTTAGTGCTGCGCCACGTGTCTACAAATCTGAACATCTTGTGCTGCACCGAGGAGGCTGCGGAGGACCTGTCTCTGCCGCTGGGTGGCGCTGCTAAATCTGTGCTTCGAACATATGATGCTACTCCATGGAGACTGCACTGGATCTGTCTCTGCCGCTGGGTGGCGCTTCTGCATCTGTAATAAGAGGCCATAGTCTGAACATCTTGTTACTCCAGGGAGACTGCAGAGGACCTTTCTCAGCCGCTGGGTGGCGCTGCTGCATCAGATGAAAAGATCCACAATCACCGCTTCCTTTATCCCCCCATCAGTTTACGCTGCTCTAGAGGGGAAGTGAGTCTATAGGGATGGAGGGCATCTCTGCCCCTTCCTCTCTCAGTCACTGTGAGGTTCATGTCTCCTTAAGGCTCAGGGCATCAAGAATTCTGAACACAGGGCACCAGGTGAACAAGGAAACGTGAGAAGGGGAGGGGCTGAGACACGTTAGGAGACATTATCAGCACAGAATGCAAGGACCCTGACCTTCCTCTTGCACAGGTAACAGGGAGAATGGGGGATGGGCACTTCCGGTGGTGCCAGTACACGATGTACCTTAAAACATTGAACCCAGCCTAGAATGACAGGTGCCTGACCTCAATACATAACTCAGGATAAAAGATTGTGAAACGCAAAGTGGAATAAACACAGAATATGAGCTGGACAAGGACACCTTTACCCACTCCCCTGAAATCAGCTTCTGTCCTGCACAGTTATAGACCGAGGGGAATTATGTCAAGTTTGAGAGGTTTTTGGTTATATATGTTGTGTGACTGTAAGAGGAACACTCACTGCCCTCCTGAGTGAATAGTCGGTAATTAGCACCCTTTGTGCTACTGTGAGTGATGCTCTAAACGTGCATAATGGGGGAAACTACTGATATATCGCAGAGCCTCTTGGTACCAAGGTGCCTTGTCCTGGTGTGATGCCTGTACTGGTATAATATTGGCCATTCTTGGACTGATCTATCTGGAATCCTTAAAATGCAAGGTGGCGGTTTCAACCCCAAATAGTTGCCATGGAGTTTCAGCTCTCTGAAACAAAAGGGGTCCCCTGACTAAAATAGATTCTTTTCTCTACCACAACCAAATTCTCATTCCTGCCACCACCTCATGATACAGCAAATAGCTACATCCTTCTTGACCATGAGGACACAGCTGGTGACAGGCTTTCTATGAGTCAATGACATTCTATCCACTCTCAGGTCCCATGGTTTGAAACCTATATGACCTTCCAAGCTTATGTATGGATTTCTATACACATTCTGGTGGCCTTCAGAAAGCCACAGTGGTCCTCACCTTGTTGCAACAGGTACTTGGGAATTTAATCACTGGAACTGTTTGGCAGCATTCAGTGTCAGCTCCACCTGACAAGGTGCATCTCATCTTGAGAACTTTCAAGAACTTTAACTGTTTAAAATCAGGTGAAAATCGGTGAAAATCAGACCACCTAATGCTCTAGTTTTTAAGGTATCTGGTCGAGCAGTTAGGCTACTCCAGGAAATGGGCTAAGTATTTGCTGTACTCACAAATCCAATCATGCACCACACACACTCAATGAATAACTTGAGACCAGAATTTATAAAAATACTTCAGACTTTTATATAATTTTTAAGACCAAAAATCTTTAGAGTAAGTACTCTTCTGGTGCAGCAGGTCCTCAGTTCTTGTTGTGGCGGTTTCTCTGGTGCTGGTCTTCTTGTCTTCTTTTCAAATCTAAAATCTTGGTATGGGGAGCCCACTAAATAATGAATTTAGTAGGCGTTTTAGGGGGAACCTGGTAGTGCCCAATGGGGCACTTACCCTTGGGTGGCTACACCCACTATCGTGACCTCTTCCTGTGGGAACGGTCACTTCCCTAACCCTCATTGGCTGTTTTTCTCCATTCCAAGATGGAGAAAACTGGTCTAGGGGAGCCCACTAAATAATTAATTTAGTAGGCGTTTTAGGGGGAACCTGGTAGTGTCGAATGGGGCACTTACCCTTGGGTGGCTACACCCACTATCGTGACCTCTTCCTGTGGGAACGGTCACTTCCCTAAACTTCACTGGCTGTTTTTCTCTATTCCAAGATGGAGAAAACTGAATCAGAGGGTCCACTTTGCATGCAAGCCCTTAGGGGTGGTGCATGCTCAGTGAGGCCACTCCTCGTACACTTTGTCTGGTTTCCCGCCTTTGCTCCTACCAAAAGTGGGGGTTTGCAAAGGGGGAAGCCCTCTGCTGCTAGCAGCAGGCCTGGAGGCTCGAGTTTCAGGGGCTGTAGCCCTTTGAAGTTCACCACCAGGGTGTTGCACATGCCTGAGAGCGGGTGTTAGCCAGTAAGGGCATTGTTTCACAAACCAGAGAGCCAGGGCTCTTCCCCAGGTTTGTATACTGGCTGTCTGGAGTGGCAGCTGGATGGAATCAGCCAGCAACTCTGCCAGTAAGGGTTAGCTTTTGCAGGGGGCACTTCGAAGGTGGCCCCTGGATAAATTTAAGGTTAAATCCAATACTGGTATCAGTTTGGATTTGTCATTTTGAGTTGTTTGATACCAAACAAACCAGGGTTCAGAGTGGCCATAATGTAGCTGGGAAACTTGTGTTGACTAGTGTCAACCACATATACGCAAATGGCCGCTATGTTTACTCACTATGTCCCAGATTTGACAGGGACACTGTGGGGGCATATTGCTAATGCAGATATGCCCTCACATATGTTATGGTGCACCCTGCCTTAGGGCTGGAGGCCTGCCAGAGGGGTGTAGTATATGTAGTGTATGGTGGACAGATGCCCCAACCTCCCCCATAACACCTCCCTCCATCCGCAACCCCCTTCCAATCCCCCACCCCCCATAAACGCACACTTGCAGACATGCACCACGCATGCACACCTTCACTCACACTGCCATACACGCATTCATTCACGCATGTATCCATTCCTTCTCGCATACATCTGTACACACATTCACACTGACAGGCAGACACGCAATCACATTTCCATCCATACACGCATTCGCACATATTCATACACCCATGCAAACAATACTACACACATATTCGCAATAACGCACACACTCACACATACAGCTGGCGGCTGTCTACTGGTGTGGTGCTGCTGGTGGCAGCAACACCACTTTAACACCATCTGCCAGTATGACCACAGCCGGATTTCCGCCCTTCTTGTGGCGGAAATCCAGCTGTGGTCATAATTTGGCAGAACAGACGTTAGCTTTGGCGACAGTATTTTGGCAGCCGTCGCAGCGGCGGAATGCGCCATTTAACGCCAATCTTTAAAGAGCCTATATCTGTTGATTACAAGATTATGAAAATAAGTGCTATTATTAATTGAAATTATTATTTCTTATTATTATACATATTAATTAAATGTAACATGTGTTACTATGCATACTTACATTTTCTTTAGTGTTTTTGAGCTGTTGGTTCTTCTGTTTGTTGAAGATTTCATGTATTGCTTCCTTCCAATGTTTACCTTTTTCAGAGTTTTTGTTTATAGGTATTGTTATACTTTAGAGATATTTATGGTTATTTGTTATGGTTCATTTTCTAATTTAAAAAAATAAGTTTGTTTTTTTGGGGGTTTTATACTGTAGATTTATATATTCCACTTACAAGATGGTAATGTCTGCGTTGTACTTGTTCGTTCTTTATTCCAGCGTTTTCTTCTTTGTTCGTTGCTATTGGTCTTTTGCAGTTTTGGAGTCCGAAGTGTAAATGAATAAATAATTTTTGATGGATTTTTCTGGTACTTAATAAATGTTATATATTTTGTTAGATCTGTTGTGAGTTATAATATCTTTTAGTCGGGCATATTTCTGAGAGGTTTGCGCTTCCATTGCATCACTTTTAGTGACGCAGTGGTGGCGCACGCCTCTCAACCACATCTTTGAGGCCTGACAAAACCACTTTGCGTGACTTTGAATGGCCTCATAGATATGGAGTAATGCAAGGCAGCACAAGCCACTGCACTGGCTTACTCTGCGCCAGGGAGGCATTGCATGGGCATTGTGGTGGGTTCTCCTCCACAACACCCCTTGATTTTGATGCATTCCCAGATGTACGAGAGCCTGTCAACTTGGATGTGCCAAAACCTTACGCCTCCCCAGGGGAAGCACTATCAGGAGAAATATCTTAATTTGTGAACAATATTTTTGCATCTCAATGTTTCTTTAGTTAATATTCTGTCTTAGAAGTCCCTCCCTTTAGATCACCCAGTTGTGGGCAATACTGCATCATTAGAACAGTACCATCATCATCAATACTGATCCAAGGAAACTAATCATTTGTCTTTCTCTGGATAGAGTATTTATTAGCTCTGGGAAACTTCTAAAGCTTTACCTGGCCAAACCAATCAATATACATAGGGTATGTTTGCACTGATAGTTAGTAGAAGGCGATCACTTTCTGGAAAGCAGCATTTTAACTCATTCAAACTCTGCTACTAATGCGGCTTCTGGGAATGGAGAGGAGGAAGAGCCATCAGCTATTAACGAAAGGTCATTCCAAGTATAGAAAGAATGTTTCATATTTAAAATCTAGTAAAGGTTGTGGACTTCAATATAACATGAGTTTGAAATATTTTTACAGTGTTACTGATGGAATATCTTACACTATGAGTACAAAAGGCTGGACCATTTATCTATTAGAGATGCTGGTGCATTCACACTATGGGTGCCTCCACCTGATCCCAGCCAACCTATAGCCACAAAGGCAGTATGCAACCTTTCCTCTGATCTCTACTCAGACTGTGATTGATCCCGGTGACTGACTTAGTTAAAATGTATCTTTGGTTAATTTGACCCTCAGTGTCCTGTGCCATGAAGATTTGTGATTATGGAAAGGACCACACAAAGAATTCTTTAGATGCAAAATGCTTATTTTGACCCATCTTCTAGAGCAATGACTCATCACTTCCAACTGCCTTTGTTACCACTCCAGCTTGAAAGGGTAATTTAGTATATAAATGCATGTTTGTATACCAGGCTAAAAGATGCTTGTTGAAAATATATTCTCAGTAGAATTCAGGATGTCAACAGCTCATCTAATGTATGTCATGATCTCTCATTAAACACATATATGTATGGACACGGGATTTACATAGTACAACCAATGGAATACGCGCTGTCCCCGACACTCGGACCATCCTTCTGGGATACAAAAAGAAATGTCTGAGTAAAATATATTGGTCAGTTTTAATAGATTGTAAAATCATAAATGCTGATACTAAAAATGGACTCCATTTTTATTTCTCAAGCTATCTGGAACTGCACTAATCTATCAACGTCCACTTCTCTGGATGAGGTCTGGATCACCTTTTTTTCACAGCTCCACCTGTTCTTGGCGATGCAGTCATCCGGTTGGATCTCTTTGCTTCTGAAGGCTCCACATCTGCCTCCACGTCCTTGGTCTTTCAGTGTAAGGCTAGTAAAAAATATAATATTTAAGAGTAGTATTAAACAAGCGATATTAAGTATGTACAGTTCAGAAACCAATGGAACAATGAAGATGTGGGTGCAACTGGACTGTAGGAACCATCAACATGTTTCTCTGTTGTGATGCCTGTGACTAGGCTGTGGATTCTGTGCACAATCCCATGTCTGAAGCTAATCCATGGCGCAGTCTGGAGCACGGCATTTCTAAAATCAATGAGCTAGAAGGGAACCACCCTTGTGTGTCAATGTAAGAGGGACCCACCCTTGTATGTCAGTGTAAAAGGGATCAACCCTTGAGTGTCAATGTAAGAGGGATCAACCCCTGTGTGTCAATGTAAGAGGGATCAGCACTTGTATATCAATTGAAGAGGGATCAACTCTTGTGTGTCAATGTAAGATGGATCAACCCTAGTATGTCATTGTAAGATGGACTAAGCATCCTGGCATAGGAGACAAAAACACTTCCAAGTGAAAGGACAGTTTCCACTGAGGAGTTTATTCCAAAGTGCCAAAAATACTCTTTGGTCTCACCTACTTTGGGACATAGAATATGTGCTACCAAAGTTTTGAATTTCAGGCCGGGTTGGGGGTTACACTCCTTTCCTCAATACTAGTGGCAGCCCATCAGCTAGACATTGACCTGTTTACTTTCTCTCTGAATCAACCCTATAAATACACTCTTTATTGAGCTTCAAGAGCAGAGTCACTGCTTCAGTTTGTGAAATGTGGCATCCATATTTAGTTATTTTGCATTTAAATGTCATTGCACTGGAGTGTGCAGGGAAAAGGAAGGGAGCCTCGGTCTCTAATGTAAGTACTGAAACTGGCTCCCCTGCTGCCCTGGGTGGGTAGTAAAAACAACCATAATTCAGAGGCAAAGGGCTCCTCACCCTCCAGTGCCACTGCACTTGTTGCACTAATGATATTGAGGACCATACTTGTATGTAAGTCTTCATCTTCCCCATCCCTGCATTCTTCTTGACCTCCTTCAACCCCTTCTTCTCTTGCTTTACCTCCATCACAGTTGCTGGCATCCACCGATCACTCTTTTCCACTCTACTCCTATTTCTCCACTTCACTTCCCATCTCCATTCTCCTTTGGTCTTTCTTTTTCCCACCGTATCTCCTCCTACTTTACTTCCTGTTTCTCCCCTTGCCTTTGTTCACATTCCCTCCTCTGTCCTTTAAATATTCACTTTCCCATACTCTTCCCATTCTTCCAGTTTATCGTTGTCTTTCCTTGTATATATCCATAGTCCCGTCTGCTGGTTTCCTTTGTGTCTCTCCACTATTCGCCTTTCATTATCCCACAACTCACCCCTTATCCCCTCTACTCTCCACTGATGTTCACATGCACTGGAACTACCCCAGCCCCTCTCTCACCTATCTTCATCACTCTTCTACTTTCCCCTTACTCACCTGCTTGTCAAGCTCTGCCCCAAACAGTAGGCCCTTATTCCTCTCTTATCAGTCTCTATGTGTCTCTTCTTCCTTGACGGGATATTTCCATACTCCTCACCTTTCACTTCCTATGTATATCACTACTTTTAACCTTTCATGCTCCTTCCAGTCTTCTAAGTATTCTCTCCTCTATGGTTCTGTTGTATTGTTTTTCACCACTCTTACCTGTACCGACTATCCTGCATTCCTCCACTCCACCCCCACTTACTCTTCCCTTTCCATCCCTCTACCACCAATAGCTTTCAACATCAGGGTCATGAAGGCCTTATCTAGTTCCGGGTTGGACTTTACATTCTGGTACTTGTAGTCTTCTTTATCCCATAATAAAATCAGAACGTAAAGTCCCAGAAAACAAAGAAAACCCTGGGCTTGATGAGCTAGTCAAGCAGGTACACTTGAGAGCTCCGTAATTTCATGTTTCTGTCAATATCCATTCCTTGCCATCTAAACACACTGAAGCCAGGGTGGAGGTTCCCGTATAACTATAGCGACCTTCCTATGACCTCACAGTGATACCATTGTTCAAATTTCCATCCACACCAACATCATAACCAAGCTTCTCATCCCCTAAAAGTAACATCATCCCTTTCAATCTCAACACCACCAGTGCCAAGATCCGCATCCCCTGACAGTGACACGGTAATGATGTCATTTGAGAGGTCATATGATGTGATATGTGAGGTCACAAGCAGTGCATGGTGGGGGTGCACGTTATAGTTAGCTCAGGTAACTATAACTGCTAAATTTCTGTGTTGTTTTTTTCAGTCAAAATTTCATTGCTGTTACTGAAAAATTATCCTAACTATAATGTTACTTAAACCTTTGGTACTTTCAGTCAATATCTATGTATAAAGACAGTATCATTTCAGGCTTGGTGTGTCACACAAATTAAGGAAAACATGAAGCAAGCAACTCTGGGTAGTTCCCATAGGCGGAGAGCAGCTCCTTTATGTGGAGCACTCCACAACACCATTCACACTCTAACACTGCTCACCGCAAATGTCTGTTTTTATAGCAGAGTGTTTAAGCATAGGTTTAGCACAGTGCCATGCATGCCAAACTAGATTTTTACAGCAAAGTCTTTAAGCATAGCTATCCATGCCAAGTTTAAAAATTACAAAAGCTTTTACCACTCCAGGTGATGACCTTGAGTGCAGTGACCTGACTGTCCTCGGACCGCCACACTCGTAATGAGGCCCGGTCGTGATTTGTTCAGAATTACAAGATGTTCAGCTTACGCCGAGACTCAAACCTGCCTCCCCAGCTCCAAGGACACCAGCTCTAGCTGTTATGCCACTACCTCTCTCTGATTTATCTAATTGTTTACTGGAGGTTCAATATCAGTCATCACTTCAAGGAGCTGATGCTTTCTTATAGAGCTAATGTGTAGAGTGCATGTCATCCTGGTCTCTCTATGTGGTCTTCCACTGTGTATGTACATGTGCAAGGTCTCTCCAGCAATGCCAGAGCTGAACCCTCTTTTATCGCTCTTGGTTGTTGTTTACCTAGAAAGATCAGCCCCCCCCCATGGCTGTAGTTATTCAATAAGAAACTGGAGTCAAGAGAGTGTTCACTAGCACATCCAAGGGTTAGTGAATGGAAGAGATACAGCCACAACCCTACCTCCCAGTCTGCAGTCTGGATCCATTCATCACCTCCAATCTATTGTGATGTCACTGTACCTCAAGCCGATCCATGTGTACAATGAGTTCTACGCCACCGTCTCAACTAAATCCTAAATGTAAAGAAGCATTAGAGGTAACTCTTCAGTGGCCCCTGTTTTCCTTCTTTTGCACGTCTGTAATGTAAACATACATTGCTCCAGTATATATTTATAGTTGCATAGTTCATAGACTGCCTCTCAGAGGTGTTTATGAGACCACCATTATAAGTCTTATTTTATTTAAGTACACACCTACTACCAGTCTCATTCTCATTTACATGTGCACAGAATCTACTCAGTATCTTTTGCGCTTTTGATATGTTCCTGTATTTGTCCCCTGGACCTGCTTTGCTTGCTTTTTACATGTTTATAATCGTGCAGACAGTGATATTGGAGATAGGTTTGAAGTTACTAAACACAAATCTCATTAGGGATCTGACATTAAAGTGAGACTGATACAACAGATCAGTAATGCTCTGACATCACACAACTCTCATTTTTAACAAATCCCTCTGACACCACACTGCTATGTTAGATGTTAGGCACTTATTTCTCAGTGTGTCCATTGTTGATGACAATTGTCAGCTATCATCTTACAACACAAGGTCTACAGCCCCAAATGGAACAGTCTTCCCGCTCTTATGGAATGCCTCAGCCCAATGAGCTATATGAAGCCAGAAGAACCCACCACCGACAACATACTCTACCATTTAATTCTGGTCATCAATGGTTATGAGGTCTGAGAATCGGGAGGCACAGTATTCCTGACTTGAATTCCAGGATTTGAATTTCTCAGAGAAGAAATAGCACCTGAAACAATCCAGCTGTAGGGGCAGATCTCACACAGGGAGCCTGAGAGGAGGAAAATAAGGACTTTAATGAATTAAAGTTGGAGGGATTTGGTTTGCAAAACATGATGATATATGTAGAAGTTATGTTTGGAGCAGAGTTTTCTTGGCAAAGGCATTTTTTTGCTTTGCCTATAACCTTCAACTCTGTCAATTGATTTGGATGAAAATTGGCAATCAGTCAACTAAGTGTCGGCATGCCATGTTTTTCAAAATCCATCCATAGGAAAGAGAG
Organism: Pleurodeles waltl; assembly: GCF_031143425.1. Lineage (NCBI taxonomy): Eukaryota > Metazoa > Chordata > Amphibia > Caudata > Salamandridae > Pleurodeles > Pleurodeles waltl. The sequence continues at coordinate 1,175,957,969 of NC_090439.1, forward strand.
TGGAGAGGTCAAAAGTTTATCACTTCCAATTTCCAATCCCCAAGAAAATTATGATAATAAATAGAGCAAACACCACACCACTTAACAGATTCACAGCAAACATGACACGAAAGGAGAACTTTACTCAAATAGTGTGCTTTTTTGATTTGCTGTAAATCTATTCAGTAGATTTTGAGATATTTGCATTTAAAAAAGATTCCTGATGGGTATTAAAAGTTTTGTATATCTGAGCCATATAAACTTGTGAGCCAATTCTGGCTATCACATTTTCAAAGTTTAAGGCAATGTGATTGGCTGGACTATGGCTGAAAAAATGTTTTTAGCAGCCATCTTGAATCACAGGATTTGGAACTGACCTGCAAGTTTCATGCTGTGTAAAAATTATGTAAAGTCTCTTTCAAAGTTTAAATTGTCCAGGTCGGCTCAAGAACTTGTCTACTAGGCATGGGCAGAATACAAAAACTCAGCTAGATTCCATGGAGTACTGCAAGCAAGTGGAATCGGGCATGTCAAACTGCTTGTGCTGATATTCAGCACCAGCATTTTCTTCTGTGCTGTAAAATCAGCTTGAACAACACAACACGTCATGCCAGAGGGCACTGCTTATTTCTGCCGCTTGAGTAGATTTTCTACTTGAACTGAAGCTTTCGCAACACAAACTGTTGAGACCACCCACATTGAGAAATCTGTCCAGGAAGAGTTCTAGTGCCCAGTGCTAGAGAATGCAAATTCTTGCTCGCCAACTTAATGAGCCACATGCAAGAGAAAACTCCACCATGTGTCAGTTGGCGGAGTTTTGCGGGAACTCCATGATTCAAGTGGAATGCAGAGTGGGCAAAACTCTGCCATCAGAAAGGAATTTTTGACCCAACCCAACAGGAACACACCAGAAAGTGGGCACTACTGCACTCCTTCAAACATTATGCCCGGAGTCCACCCTGCCATTGTAACTAAAGCCAGCATGAAAATTCTGTACATTCATAGAACTCCCAGGGAGGGGCAGAGTCCTGGGATCACTGTGGAGCTCACTTCCTTGCCTGTGTTTGGGGGAGCGAGTGGTGCACCATTGTAGTGGCCTGTCTATGCTAACTGCATGCAGGATGTAACACAGCTGCTGGCTCCAGGCCGGTCCACTGATCAGTGCTGGGTGTAAGGGGACCATTGGGGCAGCAGAGGTTGTGAGGCTTCCCTGTGTTCCAAGTGAAGAGTGACTGCAGGCGCCTGCTTGAGACTGGGCACCAATTGGTAAAAAGATGAAACAGTCAGGTGTGCATTTACAAAAAATAGAAGATTACAGCCCCCTGGACAAACCAAGGGAAATGCAGGCATGATCTGCTATGCAAAAAGGTGTGCCCTATAAAGTTCTGTGGTGGCCATATCAAAATTTGCATATTTAGCTTGTGCTAGAGATTTCAATACAAATAAACTCCATTTAATTAACAACCCTTATGGGTGAATTTTTGAACTAACCAAAGGCTGCATTTTAAACTTGTATTTTCCTTTCTAAACTTTGTATGGCCAGCACTTGCTTAACTTGCTTGATTTGCTAGTGTTAAATTCCAAACTGCTTTAGCTCAGCTGACGTGTTTCAGTTGTGACTTTTGCAAGGCCTACTCATGATGCAAACTTCCTATATTAACAAAGAATGTTATATTTTCTATCAATTATGAACTGCCTGTCCCCCATTGGAAACTCAAAACTTCCTAAACCATTCTTAAACTTGCTTCTCTATGAATAGGCTTCTAGTGTAAAGACATGTGTGAAAGGAGATGACTTCATGTGATCACGCCTAAATCTTACACAAATGTTCTTTATATCAGAGACCTACGCAGCTGAAAAAATATTGTGATGTATCATTGTAGTTAAAACTTCTATTGAATTTTGTATTTAAAATTCTCTTTGTTTAAACTTGTCATCTTGACGGAAACTGTTCCTGTCTCACAATGTTCTCATTTTCTGATTAGCAGATATCATACTTTAGCTAAATAAATTGTTAGATTTGTGTATCATTGTATGCCATATAAGTGTGTCCCAGGGATTTCTTGGATACAAAATGATTTCAAATGTAAATTTAAGCACAAAGAAATCTAATAATGACACTTATCCTCTTGAGAAAGTATGGCAATGTAAACAAGTGTTAAATAGTTTGATTAGCTTTCAGTTCATTAAGAAAGATCTTAATTGAATTAAGCTACTGGAATGGGCTCTCAAGAGAATACAAATAGAAACTACAAGGAATGGGCCTCAAGGGTTTCACACTCTCTGATCTCTACTGCTCATTCTAGGACTGTCACATATATTCAGTGTATTGCTGTGAAAAATACTACCTCTAAACAATATAAAAGATCAACTCCAATGTCATAAAATGAAAAGAAAAGCTATGTGAGGTTACTGTAGTCATTGAAAGGGAAGCTTTCTGGCACCACTATTCAAGGCATGTTAAAATCTTGATAAGGTTCCTGGTCCTGGGCAAGAGAGCATAACCATCCCTATTAACAAGAAGTGATTAACAAATAGGGGTGGGTGGTGAACTTCATGTAGTGGAGCACAGCAGAGTTTTTACCTCACTGGCGCTGGTCAACAGTGAGTTGGCGAGTGCGAGCAAGGAAAATCTTACTCAAGACCACCTCCTGGCAAGGTTTCTCAAAGCGGGCAGTCGCAGATGTTTGCGATCGCTCGCGTTAAGAAACGTTCTGTTCACGTTGAGGTAGCTGCCACTCGAGTAGAAAATCAACTCAAGTGGCAATAAAAAAGCAGCGCCCTCTTGAGCAATTCGCCCTGATTTTTCAGCGTGGGACAAACACCTGGACCTAAAAATCAGATCGAACAACTCAACCTAACGCACTCTGCTACTTGCGGAACTCCTCATACCGCAGCTGAGTTTTTTGGGCACTTTGCGGAGCTTCGTGAAGTGCAACTCCGTGAACTCTGTCCAGAACTATTCAAAAACCCAATTTGAAATCATTTTGTTAGACACAATAAATAGAACAGCCAAGATATCGTTGAACATTAGAAAATACTTCAGCTGGAAAGAATAAGCTTCAGAAGAAACTCTTTGCCTTTGCCAGTGTTGCTCGAATGTTAATTTACCTTTAAAAAACAAAAGACAATGGGCATCTGACAAACTAGGAACAGTTTGTTTAATTAAACATTATGGCCAGGAGAACAGTTACAGAACCAGGGTCTGAGGACTGTCTCAAAATACATTGGTTCTGAGCGACGTTCTATACAATCCTCTGGGTACCATAAAACAATTACAACATTCCTTTTTGGGGTGAAAAATGTGTACAGTTGCCTTGGAGTCATAATTAAGGTCCTGATAACAAATGCAGGTGGGTCTCAACCTTGCATGGACAAAAAGTGGGCCAGCGAGTACGTGTCCAGAGGTCTGGCCTGAAAGGCCGTGTGGTTGCTGTGTGAGCTGTGCTCTGATTGGCTAAGTGTTGCTAACTTCATGTGGGATCTGACTTTCTGGTGTGTTGGGGAATGTATGCACCACTCTGGCCATGATTTATTAAGGCCAATTTCCCAGACAATTGTGGTGTTGCTGCACCTATCTGGTGGAATGATCAAAGATTCCTGTTCGGGCAGTTGTCTGCGGCTACACATTACTCCACCTGTGACCTGTCAATCTGTAATCTCCGGCCTGGGATTCAGAGCCTGCCTGACCACATACGTTTGCGCCGGGGGCGATGGAGAGCTCATGACGGGGGAATTTAATAGTGGTGATGTGATTTTGTTCTTATGTGTGAATATATTCTTCTGAGCATGGGCATCAATTATTCCAAGATTAACATTAGCATCATGACAGTTCAATTTATATATGAGGATTACATTGGAAGTAAAGGTTAGCCAATTTATGTTACCTTTATCGATTTCACTACAGCCTTTGATAAAGTCAACAGAAACATCTTGTGGCATAAGGTGCCCTCTCTACAAATCTCCAAGTACCTCTTGAGTGCACTCAATTCTCTCAGTACTGATTTTTTGTTCCAGTTGGTCCTGGATGTGACCACAACTTCATGCATAGAATTTCTACACTCGAGGTATTAAAACAAGATTGTAGACACTTCTTCTGCTAGCAGTACATTTATGATTTCCCCAATATACTAAGTACAGTGTGAAAATTATCTCCTGCCATTGGTAATGAATATACACATATTGATTTTTATGCTGAGGATGTCATGTTAATGAATTAACTCGGTTAACAATCAAAGCGGATTTTCTTTTTTTTTCCACTAATTTACTAAGATTCATTATTCAATGATAAGTGTGAAGAAATCTGAGAAATGATTTCCAGTTTGAAATTTCCTTCTTCTACCTTCAATTGGAATCTGCCCCCTAACAAATTAGGGAAAGTTTGTTATTTTCCCACAAATTGAATTTTAATCTTCATATTTACTAATCAGTGACTAAGAAGGCCCTCTTATTCATTAGCGATAGGAGCAGTTTGTAAATAATTAGGCAAATAACATCTGGGACAAGCCCTTAAATGTATGATGCCAAGATATCAGCTGATTTACTCTAGTCTGGAATGCATTGATTTTCTATGCTTAATTTTCCTAATAGAGTAAAACGCAAAATTTTAAAATCTCTACTAAGTATCTGATGAAGCATTCCATCCCACATAATTCATCTAGAACTCAGCCTCGTAGTGCTTTAACCTAAGATTGTGCCGCTATCTTAAGATGGGGGCCATAGAACAAGTACAGTGGCCCAACACTCACCAAGAGCACTCAGTAAGAGTGGCGTTTTGTTGCATGAGTTGAAAGTGTACACATTTCTTAAAAATGTAGAATTTGCTTTTACAAAGTTTTGCTTGAAGCCTGGGCCTATCGTGCACAGCATATTTAAAAAAATAATATTCAGTTTTCATTTAAAAACTGCCAGTTAACAATAGTTTTACTTCAGGTATTGACTAATGTACAATCACATCTGCGGCATGTATGCCACACTAGTATAAGAATATCCCATGTAGCCCCGGCGGTGCAGGGAGCCTTGAGCTCCGGGAGCCCCCTCAGCACAGTACACCATGCATGGGCGACGGGCCCCTAGCCTGAGAGCTCCTGACTGGGTCAGTGTGGCCCTCATTGTACTTGCAGGGGGGGCTCCCTTAAGTTTGGTTACACCACTGGTATGCCCTGCCAGCCAACAGATGAAAGCAAGGAAATCAAAAACGCAGACCTAGAACCTGTAACACACAGAAACCAATCCAATCCCGAAGAAATCCAGAGTACAATGATCAACCATGCCCATCACGCCAAAATGCAGCCTGCAACGAACACCAACTCGCAAATAGTGGCACCCATGACTAACATCAAGCAAGTACAGAAAATCTTTAAAAAACTGGGTGAGTTACCTAGTACCCCTTTTCAATCAAATTTTGTGCACCTACATCGTCCCAGATTCTTGGAAAGGACACATTTTTCAAATAATTTTTAAGAATGGAAGCCAATCCTTGCCAAGCACTTATAGGTTAACTGTGCTTATTGACATTGAAATAAACTGTACGTCTCATGGCTACTTCAAGACTTGCAAGCATCGGTCAATGAAAAAAAATCTGATACAAAAAAAAACAAACTGGGCTAAGACCAGGCATGTGGATGCTCACATTAACAGCACTTACCATCTTAGCCGAAAAGGCAAAACAGCGCAAAACCCGGCTGCTTGCGTGCGTCATGTACCTCAAATCGGCCTCTGACCACGTCCCGCATGGCCATCTCTGGACAGAATTGGCAGCATGGGGCAACCATGAAACCTCCTAATGACAATTATACCACTGTACAATGGAACTGGGCTCAGGTTAAAATAGGGGACAGCAGCAATGTCACAAACAAAATCAGCACAATGAATGAATTTGTTTAATTTATACCTTGCTGACCTAGAAAATCATCTTCCAGAAGAGAAAAGCCATCTCCTCAGCCTGGCAACAGAGAAGATAGTGTGCCTACAATACGCCGATGATATTGTCCTCCTCAGCCAAATACCAATTGGCTTGCAATGTTTTATCAATGCAGTAAAATCCCATATGGACCAGCAGGACTTTGAGCTGAACCTAAAGAAAACCAAAGTGGCCTGTCTGGTTGATACCAAATATAAGTCATTCACTTGGTTCACCAGGGACAAAAGATTAAGGTAGCCGCCACGTATAAGTACTTGGGCATCAATTTGGGGCACCATTTGTCCTTCAAACGCCATCAAGCTGCCTTACAGGCAAAAGCACATTCATTAGTCTTTGCTCTTAAACAGTTGAACAAGAAACTCAGTTGTCCCTCATTCAGTCACCTACTAACTGTGATGGCAACTGATTCCTTCCAACAATGGCATTTGGTATAGGAATTATGCATGGTGGGGAAACGGAAATGCTCAAAAAGCAACAAACAAGAGCCTATAAATCAGTTTTCTCCTTACTAAAATCATCATCTCCCGCCAAACTTTGTTTCAAATCTGGTTTAAAAAATCCTAAATTACAAAGAATGAGCACCTTTGTTAAGTAATGCTGGAGACTGCGTGCCTCTTAGAAGGGCTCCCTAAATAATCTATGATGGATGGAAATGGAGGAACAGATGAAGAACAAACAAAAACAACTTGGAGAGAATATTTAGAACAGGCAATAGAGTAATTAGACATTTGAGACGCATGAGCCATCAACATTGAAAGAGCCAAAGGAAAAAGCAACTAATGCCAATGTTCTTGAAACTTCTTATTCGCTCCTGTGGGCAAGCTGTGAATCACTGGGTGAGTGGAGCCTCCAACCCGCTAACTTGCCAGGGAACAACATTTTAAAAACTGGCATTGAAGAAGCTGAATGGCACCAGGAATAAGAACAGTTACGACTAGTGTGCACTTTAAGATTTCTAGACACGCAGTTTATAATTAAATTTAGTATGCACTTTAAGAGTTCAACACATGCATTTTATAATGAAATTTAGTATGCACTTTAAGAGTTCCGCACATGCACTTTATAATTAAATTTAGTATGCACTTTAAGAGTTCCGCATATGCACTTTACAATTAAATTTAGTACGCACTTTAAGATTTCTGCACATGCACTTTATAATTAAATTTCATATGCACTTTAAGAGTTCTGCAAATACACTTTATAATTAAATTTAGTATGCACATTAAGGCCCATATTTATAGTTTTATAGCACCACATTTGCGTCATTTTTTTACGTAAAAGCGACGCAAACTTACAAAATATAACTGTATTTTGTAAGTGTGTGCCGCTTTTGCTTCACAAAATGACGCAAATGCGGTGCTAAAAAAATATAAATATGGTCCTAAGAGTTCCAGACACGCACTTTACAATTACATTTAGTATGCACTTTAAGAGTTCCAGACACGTACTTTATAGTTACATTTAGTATGCACTTTAAGAGTTCCAGACTCGCACTTTATAATTACATTTAGTATGCGCTTTAAGAGCTCCAGACACGCACTTTATGATTACATTTAGTATGCGCTTTAAGAGTTCCAGACACACACTTTATAATTAAATTTAGTATGTACTTTAAGAGTTCCAGACATACACTTTATAATTACATTTAGTATGCACTTTAAAGCCACCAGCCTCAGGATACAGACTGGAGGTGGTTAGGGTGTATTTTAACGAGCTCCACACACACACTTTAGATTAAAAATAAGTACGCACTTTAAGGGCTCTGTACATGTACTGTACATCTGCAAACAAAGGTTTTACGGTGAATAAGGCCATTTACAGTCTCACATGCAGGAAGTTCATCTGTCCGCAAAGTGGCATTTGAACTAGAAACGTACCCATGAGGTTTTACGTGCTTTAAGTTGAGCATCATTTCTTATTATTCTAAGCACTATCATTACCCTCGGTCTCACGCATCTTGTTTGAGAGCTGTCAGTTACCATTGTATAGATATTCAATTTTTACCAGCTGCATGCAATGATTTTATTAGCTCTGCAAATAAACTTTTACTTACTTAATGTACATTAACTGAGCACAACGAATTTCTTCAAAACATCTGTCAACTGAAAATTATAAACATGAATTACATAGATTTATTTTTACTCTTTGAATTACCTTTTTATGGTGTTTGCAAGCTTGGGACTCAAGATTTACAGTATGTTCTACTCATCTTCTCACCTTTTCATAACTTGAGATGTTGTTACTTAACAAGAATGTTTGTGATTCACAAAGTATTTCGCTAAACAAGCTACATCAATAAATTCACATTGCTTTTCAAATTTGTGATTTGGTTTTATATGATTTTGATGTTATTGTAAATTGTGTTGCCTTGTTCCTTATCCTCGTTACAGGGACTCTACCAAATTAATCCATTATTTGAATTGACGTGACTTGAGTGAGTGTCTCTACCTTTGGAATCTTCACACACGTGGTCCTTTAACTCCTCTGAGGTCAGCTGGATATCCTCAAAGACAAAGCCAGAATTCATAAAAGTCTGTGGACTGAGGCAAGTGGCTGAAGAGCTCAGTGGAGTCCAGAAGTAACCTTTGAACACTGAATAACAGAGTGAATAAAATACCTGCAGGTGGGTTGGTATGAGAAAACCAATGTTATTTCAATTGCTAACAATTAGATATAAACAGGTGATGAGCAGGATGTGGATAGGAAATAATACAGAATAACTCCTACTCACAAACTACTTCCAGGGCACTTGTAGGGTCAAACAATAATTATTCTGTGCATTGTTCCCTTTACTCATAAAACACAAAAAATATGGCTTAGGAAGTTTCTTTCTTATGTATTGATTCATAGTAACTTGAAATGCATTTTTATTTTCATGAATTATTGAACATTCCTATTGATTAAAGAGGGACTTCATTTACATTTAAAAAGGAACCTTCGACTATGTGCACAATAATTGGTTAAGGAGTATAATACAATGGAGGAAAGGTACTGAGGCTTAAAAACTCCAGCATCAGTCCCATTTAGACTGCTAGAGACCTCCCCACACTCACTGATACAACAGACATCAGTGGGAATCAGGAGGACTGGTTAGGGTTCCTTATTGTCAACTGAGACCTCCCTGAACTTCACAGGAGGGAACACGAGGTGATGCTCTCACACCCCACAAACCTGTTATACCTTCTAATTATCTGCTTATTTCTTGGTTCAGAGAACAAGGGGAAAGATGGGTTGTTACAAAAAGAGGAGGATTGATGGATTGGAGCTGAATATCAGAAGCACCAAGTATAGGGACAGAGAAAAAGGCACAGAGGAGAGATACAGAGAGAGACAGAAGAGAGAAATATAAGTGAGTCACAGCACTCGGAAGTGGCATCCATGCATGCTGTACATATAGTTTTGTTATTTCAGTATGGATTTTTCTATTGTTTAGCCTCATCTCTAAGGCGAGACTGACCCTAAGATGGCTGCCTAATATCTTTTACATCAGCACGGCCTCCAAGATGGGGATCTGAAGTTTCGATCTTGTGAGAGGTCCGGCTGCAATCTAGATTTCATCATTCATCGAAGCTCTCGCTCATCCTGCCATAGGGCTCATGCTGTTTTTGAACATGAACCTTGGTTGCTTTTCATTCTGTTCCAGGCTTCGGCTTCACAGTCTCACTGCAGGATGACTGTCCAGAACTCTTGGCCTCACAAGACATTCAGGCCGCTATCCATCTTGTATCTGACCCGGTGTTCCCGTCATCCTGCTCCCAGACCACTGCTGGATTCAGCACAGCCATTGGCTTTTTACATTCCTGTAGCCAGTGCATTGATAACAAGCATTGGCAAAGCCAATGGGTCTACCTTGTAAATCAAAGTGCAAGCCAGACCTCTTGGCGTTGCTAATACATGCTACATGAGCAGTTGCTATCCCCGTGACCAGGCGATACCAGCACTCACGCATGATGAAAGTGGATTACGCATGCTCGCATGAACCCCAATGGGGACACTGTGAGGTAAATCTGTGTATGTGTCATTAATAGTGCCCTCCGTTCACCCTGGCTGTACACACATTGTGGGTTACACTGCTGAGTTCATATGATGTGGGGTACCCATATGTTAGGGTGCTCAAGGGGGTTTACATTCCCTCTTAGCTTTAGAATCCTTTGTAAAGAAAAGTGCACATTTAAGCTTGAATATTCACCCGAGAGAAACGCCTGTCTGATGCTCAGCGGGCCTGAGCCGGTCTGTAACTGGACAGAACAGCTGCATAAGTACATTTAGAAACATGATAGCCAAGGTTGCACAACTCAGTCCCACCTGTGCCTGTCCCGCCGCACATCCTGTGTTTTGTCCTGTCATGAAAACAGTGTACGGAGGAGAGTTCCAATGGAGCTTTGCTGTACAGAGAAGAAAAAGCAAGGGTTTGACTCAGGATGGGCAGTTGATTATGAGCCCAAGGCTGGATACAAACTGATGCCCACAGCACATTCAGTGCCCCTGTGGCTTCTAGAGGCTGAAGTGTTTGCAGTGACTATATCCCAGGATTGAGACGAGACCCTGCTGGTGATGAAGGATGCAGGAGGTGACCTGCCCTGTATCTAAAGGACCTGCCATGTTCCTCCAAGATCAGCATTCAGAGTCTTGCAGTCACAATATCCCAGGACTGAGACAAGACTCTGCTGGTAATGAAGGATGCAGGAGATGACCTGTCCTGTATCTAAAGGACCTGCCATGTTCATCCAAGATCAGCATTCAGAGTCTTGCAGTCAGGAAGCTGGAGATGCCGAGACTTCCAGAACCAGTGGGGCGTCCCTTTTGTAACCACATCCCCTAGATGATGGATCCAAAGAAGGCTCTCCTTACAACAGATCCCAAAGAGCCTTCACTGATGGGGAACCCCTGTCCCCGTCCTTTACATAAGGGTGGGAGATGCAAGAGGAGGGTGGACAGGGCAGACACAGCATCACTTGACTGGTTACCATCCACCTCTGAATGAGGGGGGTAGTACCACAAACTCCAACATCGGGGATTTAAGAATCTGAGCCCTGCATATTCCTTTTTCTCTGAGTTTATTTACTTGAAAGAGACAGAATAGTTATTTTATCAGTCAGTATACTCAAGGTTGAAGATACTTACTGACACTTGTCAGACCTATGACAATCCCCAGCTGAAACACGGCCACGCCCCCAAGAGCCACGGCCACAGATTTCCAATCCGTGAGAGAAGGATCTGCAGAGACACAGAAGTCATTGGATGAACGAAAATATAAATTTTTCTCACATTTGAAACTTGCTGAGGATCACTTTGTGGATCCCGAGTAAAAATATCTACATTGCAGTATTGTACAGTGTCAATGTAAGCCCTAAATATGCATCTCTCACCAATGAAATGTCTTGAGAGCAATGAAGGCCAAGTTGTATCAAACCCCAAAAGGCTTCACTTTTTATAACTCAGGTTCAGGGCCTTTAACAACTGGTACAGCCCTGGGCAGAGGGCTATAAAGCCACATAACAGACCACTTGGGCGGTAATGGACTTTAGTCAGTCCTGGGTGCACCAGTGGTAGAGAGTAGACCTCAGTGTTCTCAATGGTTAATTAGTCATGTCTGAAACAGGGGTCATGACCCGGGCCTCTGGAATTATACAGCAATGAGGATTAACTGTGTCAGGGCTCACTACATTATATAGCACCAAAAGCAACATTACATAGCGAGTTATGCTTTTAATGATCATTTTATATGATTAGAGACAAATTATGAATAACATTCAGTAATATTATCTCACTATTCTAATATTTCAACATACATAACATACATAGACTGGTTTCAAATTCAATAGATTTTATTCACAATGTTAGTCAACATTTATTGATAGTATCTTCCTCGAACAATAGCAGTGGCCTTTTATTTACACTGTCCTTTCTACCTCTGAGAGTAGAACATGTGTAAAACACATACAGTGCTGCATTAAACAGAAACAAATGCCATAAGTAAAACATTTTTTTATTAAAAGGTGCACCACATTTATTCAGCTCATACCTGCTGTGTTCTAAACCTACCTCCAGCTTTGGGTTTACCTGGCTTCACACTACAGGTCCCTTGGAAGTAGTTCATCCGCGGAATCATACTCAGTGCATGTCATTAATACTGAGCCAGTGTTTAACCAAGAAACACTGTAGAATCCAAGACATTGGACATTCAACAGAGATGTAATTGACCCCATAAATTAGGAATGTCAGTACTCTCTGCCCACAGCTGTCTCTTTTTAAATGCCTGAATACCTCTTTCACAATCACCTGCTAAAAGGTGAGCAGCTGGGTTTGTAAAGCATCAGGTGTGGGATTTCACCCCATGTGCAGTGACGCAGGATGTTGTGCTCCTGGTGGCTCTAATCATGGTCCCATATGGGTGACTTTATTTACATACTACAGTATTTAATACTCTGCTAGTATCTCACAACTACTACTCTTGAGCCCTGGATACGTATGTCCACTCGATGAACTCTAGACAAGGCCCCTTGTTACACTGAGTTTGAACGCAGCCAAGTGCCAAACTGTCAAACTCTTAAACTTTAAGAACTTGTATGTGGCTCAGAGTAGTAGCCCTGGGGAGCACCATATTTAGTAAGATATTGCGTGTCTACTCTTCCCAGTGCCGGAGCACTTTCAGGCTCCGCATCATCAACCATGCATCGTTGCACCATGGTGCTATGGTGTGTGTGTGATCCCTAACATAGGTTTTGTACTGAAAGGGCACACGTGGACCTTAATTTGTGAAAGAACACATTCTTGGCCCCAAAGATGTTCTCAGAACCCAGCATACCGCTGCCGACCATGCAGGATGAGAATACCAAATCTTTCTAGTCTTGATTCCACCTCATGCCTCTTTCCTCCACCACCACACTCTCCCTGCCCCTTCATCTCACTTTTGTATGTTCTGTTTTATTCCTGATTTCTCTCTTACTTACTTTCCCCTTCTTTTTTTCACCGTCTTTCTCCACTTCTACCTTTTCCTCTCGTCTTCTGGGTCAAAGTCTGTTGGTGAAAAATAAATTCTGGTGCTCAAAATAATCCCAGTGTACCCTACCTGCAACCACCAGCTCCATTTAAGCACAGGTGGAAAGTTTGAAAAATTTGGAGACGTAAAACATTTCTCTAAGTTAGCGCCTGCCTCGAGGAGGTGTAATTTTTTGGTGCAAAGCACTATCAATACATGTTAGTAGATTGGGGTTTGCATTAAAAACCATAGGTGTAAGCTTGGGAATGCTCCTATAACCATGAGATGCCCCTTGACGTTTAGTAAACTTTCTACCAGACAACAAATAAACACTTTGAGCTGTAAAATTAGGTGACGTTAGACTGTCGCAAAGTGTTGATAACTATGTCCCTGAATTCCCTCTTGGAGCCACATGCTAACAAACAGCCATTTAATTAATCCAGGACCCTTAGTTTTCCAGGACTCCCAGAATCTCTCTGGGATGCTCACCTTTCTTCCTAGGTTTCCCAGGGCTCCCTGGATCTCTCTGGGATGCTCACCTTTCTTCCTAGGTTTCCCAGGGCTCCCTGGACCTCTCTGGGATGCTCATCTTTCTTCCTAGGATTCTTCCGTAGCTTCAAGTGCAGCGCTGTGTATCTATCCTTGTCTTCCATTAGTAAATCCTGGTTGAATCCACAGCGGAGGAGCCTCTCGGACAACAAGGCACTTGTGCTGCTTTTGCAGTGTTCAGTGTTTGCAGAGTGCTGCGAGTCCACAGGAAGAGGAAGCCACACACGCCTGACCCTAGGTGGGCACAGACATCTACTGCTTTCATGTTCTCTCAGTGACCATAGGCAGGAGGTGGGGAGCGGCTCAGAATTGAAATATCCTCTCTGGGCATCTGAGACTCAGAAACACAAGGAGCTTAGTTCATGGCAAGCAGACTCTATTTGCGCCTTGAGACCCTCACGGGTGAGTAGTGCGCTTTACAAATCGCTGATTGATTGATTCATTGATTGACTCTATAATCAGCAGCTCAGTGGTACAATGTCCGGCCTGGGCATCTGACGCTCAGAAACACAAGCAGCTTAGATCATGGCACGCAGCCTCTATAATCAGCAGCTCTATGGTAAAATGTCCTCTGTGGGCATCTGACGCTCAGAAACAAACAGCTTAGATCATGTCATGTCTCACCTCACCCTTCTCTGTCTCCTCCTCACCATCCTTTCTTCACCTCACTCTTCTCTTTCTCCCTCACCTGCTTGCAGTCTCTACCTCTCCCTCCTCTGTATTTCTACATCCTCCTCCTTCTCTCCACCTCACTGTCCCTCCTCTCTCTTCTCACTTTGCTCTCTTTCTTTGCCCCACCCTGGTCCATTTTTCCTCTCTCTGCTTTGCCTCTTACTCTCAACGTCACTGTCCTCTCTCTCTGTTTTACATTCCCTTTCCTCAAACGTACCCGTCTCTCTCTCTGCCTCACCCTCCCCTCTCTGTTTTACATTTTCCTCTCTCCATCTCACTCTCTTCTCTCTCTGTTTTACATTTTCCTCTCTCCATCTCACTCTCTTCTCTCTCTGTTTTACATTTTCCTCTCTCCATCTCACTCTCTTCTCTCTCTGTGTTACATTTTCCTCTCTTCATCTCACTCTCTTCTCTCTCTGTTTTATATTTTCCTCCCTCCTCCTCATCCTCCTCTTTCTCTCTCTTATACATTTTCCTCTCTCTCTTTCTCACCGTCCTCTCACTCTGTTTTACATTTTCCTTCCTTCTTCTCATCCTCCTCTCTCTGTTTTACATTTTCCTCTTTGCCTCACCCTTCTCCCTCTGTTTTACATGTTCCTCTCTTTGCCTCACACTCCTCTCTCTCTGTTTTACATTTTTTATCTTTCCATCCCTCCCTCTTCTCTCCTCCTCTCCCCTCTTCTGTCAGTGTCTGCGTCACTGCTGATGCCTTTGTGGTACGTTTTGTGGTTTGTAGAGGAAGCTTGAAGTGTTACCTTACAAGCGCCTGAGCATGTGCCTGTGTCTGTGTGTGCTGGTGTGTGTGTGTGTGTGCCTGTGTCTGAGTGTGCTTGTGTGTGTGTGTGTGTGCACCTGTGCATGTGCCTGTTTCTGTGTGTGCTTGTGGATGTGGGTGTGTGTGTGTGTGTGTGTGTGCATGTGCCTGTGTCTGTGTGTGCTTGTGGATGTGTGCATGTGCCTGTGTCTGTGTGTGCGTGTGTGTGTGTGTGTGTGTGCATGTGTGTGTGTGTGTACTTTTTGCACTCCTGCTGCCCTGTACCTCTTGCGTTAGTGAAACATGTTGATGTATTTTCTTTTCAAAAAGTCAAAATGCTTGACATTGCCTGTGTTTTTGTCACACTTGAGTACTTTGTGTTGGGAGCTTGCGGTCTCTTTTAATATAGTGGGAGTGTCACAGGTACCTGTGCGGTCCACATCTAAAGTCTGTGAACACATGTAGCAAGAGTGCGGGAACTTCAAACGCCAAGGGGCCTGGGGACTAGGGACCCCCCTGCAGACCCTTCCCCAGGCGGGCCTGGCTCTTAGTTTGCAATGTGTGACATTAACATGACAATTGTCATTACTTATGTCTGACACCTTGCTCAACACTTTATCACAAGCTGACCACAGTGTACAGACCTTCAGAAAGCAAAGCCTGCGGACTAGGTACCCCTCTGCAGACCCTTCCGCAGGAGGGCCTGGCTCTCAGTTTGCCAATGTGTGACATTAACATGACAATTGTCATTACTTATGTCTGACACTTTCAGCAACACTTTATCACAAGCTGAGCACAGAGTATAGAGCTTCAGAAAGCAGGGCCTGAGGACTAGGGACCCCCTGCAGACCCTTCTGCAGGTGAGCCTGGCTCTCAGTTTGCCAATGTGTGACAATAAAATGACAATTGTCATAACTTATATGTGACACCGTGAGTGACACTTTATCACAAGCCGAGCACAGAGTACTGACCTTCAGAAAGCAAGGCCTGAGGAACAGGGACCCCCTGCAGACCCTTCCGCAGGAGGGCCCGGTTCTCAGTTTGCCAATGTGTGACATTAGCATGACAATTGTCATTACTTATGTGTGACACCGTGAGCAACACTTTATCACAAGCTGAGCACAGAGTACAGAGCTTCAGAAAGCAAGGCCTGAGGACTAGGGACCCCCTGCAAACCCTTCCGCAGGA
Source organism: Pleurodeles waltl (assembly GCF_031143425.1). Classification (NCBI taxonomy): domain Eukaryota; kingdom Metazoa; phylum Chordata; class Amphibia; order Caudata; family Salamandridae; genus Pleurodeles; species Pleurodeles waltl. The sequence continues at coordinate 1,175,974,016 of NC_090439.1, forward strand.
GGGCCCGGCTCTCAGTTTGCCAATGTGTGACATTAACATGTTTGCAGTGCGCTGAAGTGTGACAGTTTCATGACTCATAAATCACAATGTTCTTGACTTATGTGTGACATAATCACAAACTGAGTGAAGGAATTGGTTCTAAGTTTCATTATTGCAGAAACTACATCGTTTTTATCCAGCCTCGAGGGTTGGTTCGGAGTCACCTGCAGACATCTTACTGTGGAGGAGGGGGGTGTCTCTTATCTCCATCTGTCGGGGGGGAGGGTCTGAAGTCTGCTCTAACACAGCTGGAAGTCTCTCCTGGTGCAGGACACACAGTGCCCAAGTGCTGCCTCGTGATGCTGACACCTTCACACAGTCCTTCATGTTTAACAAGCGGCGCGAGATTAGCATCTTAAAACGGAAACTACTACAAATCCCAGAATGCAATGTGTTGTAGTCTAAGGAGCAGGAACTGGTAGAGGTTTCTGACCTGGGACAGGCCACGTGGGAGCTGTGAGCAGCGGAATCCAGTTGGTGGTAGAAGCTGGACAATGAACAAATGCTCCTCAGGCTTTATTTCTAATGTACCTTATTAGATCAGTACATGAATTTCTATAATTAATTATCGAGTCTGCCCCCATAATAAACATAAGAAACGTGACAAAACAAAACCCCAAAACTCTGTCTGACAAGATACTAAAGTCAGCTCTCACCTGTTACTGTGATATGCGCCTTGATGCCTCTCCGTGGCCGCTACAGCCCTATGACTGTCACTGCATTGCTTGAGAGCTCACTCTGTCTTTACTGGACCCGCCCCACAGACGGACATCAAACATCTCTCTTTAGAACCGGATGCACAATCCAACAAGCATTGGCAATGCCAATAGGTCCAGCTTATGGATGCACTGTCAAGCCAGACCTAAAAATCCATGTATTTAATGACTGTCCTCCTCCCATCTTTGCTGCTGTGAAGAAACTTCATAAATGATCTACTTATCTCAGACACTTTAGTAGCATTGCAGTGAGATGTGTGCGCCCCCAAGGGTCAAAGTCAGGCAGCTGAATAAATGAACAGAATGATCACAGATGTGTAGAGTGCAAGCACTTTTTTGTGGAAGCACACAACTTCTGCTCGATATCATCAAGAACTCCTTGCTCCCAAAATGTGGGCGGAGCCAAGGTCCCTTCTCTGGTGATGCTCACATAATTGTCTGACCGCAGCTGTGCTGACGGGACAGATCATGAAAAGGGAGGCAGTGTCTCCTGGGCTGTAATCCTGAGGGCTGGAATCTCCATTTGTGCAAACACTTCAGTATTGGTACTGCCAAGACAGGACTGGAAGAGAATGTGGAGGCTGGATGACTCTGATTCTCTGAACCACTGACCCCAGGAGATGCACATTCCCTGGTGGAATTATAGGAGGTTTGTCCTTGTGACTGGAGGAGTTTGCATAAACACCACCATTAGGAAATCATGGAACCATATGCTTAATATCACATTTTAGAATTCCTATAAGGAGAGGTTAGCTGTGTAAATAATCAGATTTATAACATTGGAATGCTGGAGATCCACGATTCAGGCCTATAACTCGGATTCAGGGCCTTTAACAACCGGCGTAGCCCGCGGCAGCAGGCTGTAAGGCCATATAACAGACCGGTCTGACTGCAAGGAATTGTAGTCAGTCCTGTGTATACTTATGGTAGAGTGCAGAAATCAGTGTTCTCAAAGATCAACTAGTCCTGTCTAACACAGGGGTCATGACCCGCGGCTCTGGAATTATGCAGCAATGGAAGATTAACCGTGTCAGGGGTGACTAAGAAATGCAGCACTGAATGCAATTTATGCAGCAAATTATGCAGCAAGGGAAAGCAAACTATGGGTCATTTTATAGATTAAAAGCAAATTATGAATACATTCAGGAATACTATCTCACTATTTTAATATTTCAACAAAAATCAGTTCAACAGAAGGAACCCTGTGTTTCTCCAAAAAAAAAGATTTGTTTTGTAAAACTTCAGTAGATTTTATTCAAAAAGTTAGTCAATAATTATTGATATTGTCTAGCACAGAAGCAAAGCAGTGACCTTTTATTAATACTGCCCTTTCTACTTCCCAGAGTTAAAGAAATTGAGTATAACATATACAATATGGCATTAAACACATAAAATGCCAACAAGTTCAATATTTTTTTAATAAAAGGTGCACCACATTTATTCAGCTCATACCTGCTGGGTTCTAAACCTACCTCCAGCTTTGGGTTTACCTGGCTTCACCCAACAGGTCCCTTGTAAGTAGTCCATCCGCGGACTCATACTCAGTGCATGTCATTAATACTGAGTCAGTGTTTAACCAAGAAACACTGTAGAACACAAGGCTTTGGACATTCAACAGAGATGCCAATGTCTCAGTCCATTAATTGTTCGAACTGTTTACACAAACGCCTCAATACATCTTTGCTAATTACTAAAAGGTGAGCAGTTAACTTTTACAAAGTATCAGGTGTGGGATTTCATCCCATGTGCAGTGACACTAACAAGCTTTATGCTAATTTAACTTTCTTCCTTTAAGTCTGCAGGTTTTGTAAGAGTTTGTAGATTCTGTGTGAAGTGTGACAAGCTATGATTCCATTGAAGAAGATGAGGGAGCAGAGTTTGGGTCTCTTGGAGGCCCTGGTCATGGCCACTATGGATGACTTTACCTTCATGCTTCAGCCTCCACCACAGCTGTGTGGTGTGGTGTTCTGCTGGGATCTCACACCTACAGCTCCTAAACACTGGTCACGTATCTCCCTCTGTGAACTCCAGACAAAGACCCTCTATGATGCTGACTATCAACACAGGCAATTACCAAATTGTGAAACCCTTAAACTTTGAGAACTTCCGATGTCTAAAAGAACAGCACATGGTTCATTTAGGAAGAGGGTTTCTGTGCTGTGCTCTGCTAGGAGGGGAGAGCTGGACTGCACTATGTTACCTAAAGTATTGTGCTGCTCTGGTCCCAGCGTTGGTGCTCTTCCAGGCTGCCTACCACCACGTACACACATGTGCACCATGGTGAAAGGTCTGTGCGATGTCTAGCATAGGTAGGGCAGTGAATGGTTACCCTTCCAGTACCAAATACTCAGCCCAGACATACTGTAAAACTTTTCAAACTTTGCATGTGAGTTGTGCAACGAGCAGGCACCATTTGTAACTTGCAGAAGATGCTCTGGAACCCAGAGTGTGTCTCAGAAGCCAGCTGTACCTTGGGGAACATAAGGCTTGAAACCACCAAAGCTGTCTGGTTTTAGCTCCACTCCGTGCCTCTTTCTTCCACCACCATACCCTTTCTGCCCCTTTATTTCTCTTCTGCAGTTTTCCATCCCTGCTGGTTTTCCTTTGATAAGGATTGTTATTATTTCTTGTCCGCTCTCTTTCTCTCTGTTTTTACCCTTTCCTGTAATATTCTGCGTCAAATTCTACTGACGAAAAATGATCCTGGTCCCCAAAACAGAGTGATTTTGGCCTCATCTGCAACCACCAGCTCCTTTTATGCACATACCACACATGGGACCTTTTAAAACTTTGCAGAAGTAAAACATTCATCTAACTTTGCGCCTGCCTCGAGGAGCTGTACGTTTTTGAAGTAAACCTCTGTCTACAAATATTAGTCAATAGGACTTGTCATCCACAACCATAGGGATGAGCTTGGAAACACCCTTGTACAGTCTGAATACTCCCTTGACGTTCAGGAACATTTCCAACACACTGGAAATTAAATAACTGGTCCTGGATCTTTTCTTGAAGCTGCATGATGACAAACATCCTTTTCATGAATCCAGTAACCTGCAGCGTCTCAGCTCCTCCAGCTCTCGGAGGATGTTCACCTTTGTCCACAGGTGTCTTCCTTCGCCTGAAGTGCAGCGCTGTGTATCTATCCTCGTCTTCCATTGGTGAATCCTGGCGGCATCCGCAGCTGGGAGCCAATCATAAGGCCAGGCACTTGTACTGCTGAAGGAGGGTCAGTGTCTGCAGAGTGTTGCACGTGCACAGGAAGAGGAAGCCACACACCGGACCTTAGGTGGCCACAGACTCCTACTAGTTCCAAGTGCTGTCAGTGACCACAAGCAGGTGGCAGGGAGCGGCTCAGAGGTGAAATGTCCACTGTGGGCATCTGACGCTGAGAAACACAAGCAGTTTAGATCATGTAATGCAGACTTTATAAACAGCTGAGGGATGAACATTTACAATGTATAGAAGAAAACACCATTGAACTGGAGAATGTACATCTGATGCCCCCCCCCCCATCCCACTCATCTTTAAACTCCCCCCTTTTTAACACAAATCATTTGATTTATGAGATCATCAAAGCCTCAGAAGGTTAAAGGTGACCCTCATCAGGAATACTCTCTCCCTCTCTCCCTCTCACCCTCCTCTCTCCCTCTCTCCCTCTCAGCCTCCTCTCTCCCTCCTCTCACCCTCTCTCTCTCTCTCATCCTCTGTCCCTCTCACCCTCCTCTCTCCCTCTGGAGGACCAGATTCAGGACTCCCCTCTCTCTCCTCTCTCTCACCCTCCTCTCTCCCTCGAACCCACCTCTTTCCATCTCTCCCTCTCACCCTCCTCTCTCCCTCTCACCCTCCTCTTTCCCTCTGAGCCTCCTCTCTCCCTCTCAGCCTCCTCTCCCTCTCCCTCTCTCTCTCTCATCCTCCTCTCCCCCTCTCACCCTCTCACCCTCCTCTCTCACTCTCACCCTCCTCTCTTTCTCTCTCTCTCATCCTCCTCTCTACCTCTCACCCTCCTCTCTCCCTCCTCTCTCTCACCCTCCTCTCTCCCTCGCACCCTCCTCTCTCCATCGCTCCCTCTCTCCCTCTCACTCTCCTTTCTCCCTCTGAGCCTCCTCTCTCCATCTCAGCCTCCTATCTCCCTCTCACCCTCCTCTTTCCCTCTGAGCCGTCTCTCTCCATCTCAGCCTTCTCTCTCCCTCTCATCCTCCTCTCTCCCTCTCTCTCATCCTCCCCTCTCCCTCTCACCCTCCTCTCTCCCTCTCTCTCTCTCATCCTCCTCTCTCCCTCTCACCCTCTCACCCTCTTCTCTCACTCTCACCCTCCTCTCTCCCTCTCTCTCATCCTCCTCTCTCCCTCTCATCCTCCTCTCGCCCTCCTCTCTCACCCTCCTCTCTCCCTCGCACCTTCCTCTCTCTATCTCTCCCTCTCTCCCTCACACCCTCCTCTCTCCCTCTGAGCCTCCTCTCTCCATCTCAGCCTCCTCTCTCCCTCTCACCCTCCTCTTTACCTCTGAGCCTCCTCTCTCCCTCTAAGCCTCCTCTCTCCCTCCCACCCTCCTCTCTCCCTCTCTCTCACCCTCCTCTCTCCCTCTCACCCTCCTCTCTCCCTCTGCAGGACCAGATCCAGGACTCCTCTCTCCCTCCTCTCTCTCACCCTCCTCTCTCCCTCTCACCCTCCTCTCTCCCTCTCACCCTTCTCTCTCCATCTCTCTCTCATCCTCCTCTCTCCCTCTCACCCTCCTTTCTCCCTCTCACCCTCCTCTCTCCCTCTCACCCTTCTCTCTCTATCTCTCCCTCCTCGCTCCCTCTCTCCTTCCTCTCACCCCCTCTCTCTCTCATCCTCCTCTGTCCCTCTCACCCTCCTCTCTCCCTCTCACCCTCCTCTCTCCCTCTGCAGGACCAGATCCAGGACTCCTCTCTCCCTCCTCTCCCTCACCTTTCTCTCTCCACCTCCCCCTCTCCTCTCTCTATTTTATTTTTTCCTCTCTCCATCTCCCCCTCCTCTCTCCCCCTCCCCTCTTCTCTCATCATCTCGTTCCCTGCTGCTGCCTTTGTGGTAGGTTCTGTGCTGTGTAAAGGAGCCTTGAACTGGAATGTGCCAAGTCTTTCCTTTTTAGAAGTCACAATGTTTGTCATTGTCATTGCTTTTGTCACCTGGCGCCACAAGTTAGGAAGAAACCAAGCCACTGCTAACATAAATATGGTATAATTACTAAAGGCAATCGAGGAGTACACGCGGGTTCATTAATACACCATCAGCTCTTCGGTCCAGGCACTGGTCAGAGCGGACTGTCAGCAGCACTCACAGCAGACACAGCAGCAAGGAAGGTTCCATTGTGGCAGAAGAAGCTGGGGAGGCAGGAGAGCAGAGGAATGCAGCCGGGAATGAGAGGTTATGCATTGGTATGATCCAAACCTATGGTAGGTAAATACAACCCATGGTAGGGAAATACAACCTGTGGTAGGTAAATACAATCTATGGTAGGTAAACACAACCTATGGTAGGTAAATACAACCTATGGTAGGTAAATACATCCCATGGTAGGGAAATACAACCTGTGGTAGGTAAATACAACCTGTGGTAGGTAAACACAACCTGTGGTAGGTAAATACAACCTGTGGTAGGTAAACACAACCTGTGGTAGGTAAATACAACCTGTGGTAGGTAAATACAACCTATGGTAGGTAAATACAACCTGTGGTAGGTAAATACAACCTGTGGTAGGTAAATCCTAATCATATGCACATTTTGAATTACTTTTCTTTGGATGAAAAAATGCTTTCCGGCTGTTACTAAGCTATGACTGTTGATGTCTCGTAAGTGCTTTGTGATGGGACTTTGCAGTCTCTTGATTTAGTGGGACTGTCATAAATACCAAGGTGTCCACTTGTGCATGATAACGGCCGCTATCACCACTGTCTTCGGTCCTGTCCCCGGCACTTCAAGAAGCCCAAAGCATTGAGGTTACTCGTGAAAGTTAAACAATTAGGCTGTGTGGGTGAGGCTGAAGGCACATGTGAATCATGAAGGAAGAGAACAAAAGATTGTCTTCTATTTGTGAATGGGTCTTAGGTGGGTGATGGCTACCTTGGGGAGTCTAGATGACCTGACCCTTCCTACCAGGACCGGGCCTGACCCTCTGCATCATGAGCTGCCTCCTAGCCCTTGAACACTTCAAGACTCTCTCTGATCTGGAGCTGAGAGTGAGGATCATGCTCTGATGTCACCATAAAGGTCTTGGTCTCCAAACATTTTTGGCCAGGTCTCTTGACCCCACAGTAGAGGCTGCCCTGATGCACCGGCTGAACATCATATTTTCTCCTCAAGTATCTTTTACTTAAGAGCACAGTGTGGGTGTGAGTCTCAAGTCCAACTATCAACCAACTTCTTTCCCACTTTCATCCTTAAAATTGGTGAAAATGACCCTCCAGGTTGCTTCTCAAATTATTCAGAAAAGCTGAACATCTTGAATTTGCTGCAGATGCTTCTGTCCAGTGGTGGAGGTGGGGCTTCCATGGGTAAATGTTCTGGATGAGCTGAGGATCAGCCTGTTTATTACTTGAGAGAGAATAATTTGAAATTTTCTGAGTTTCACTTTGAGAGTTCCAAGTAAAATCGAAGAATAATATAAATATCTGAATATTGTACAGTGTCAATTTTCAGTATCTATCTTTCATCAGAGAGATGTCTTGAGAGCAATGAAGGCCGAGTTGTAACTAACCCAAAAAGCTTCACTTTTATTCTGAACGAAAGAAAAGGTAAATAAGTGTTGTGAAGATGTTACCGCGATAAAAAAGAGAAGTGAATGGTTCAATGACTGATCCTCTGAATGACTGTCCCCAAGGGATGCCCATTCCCTGGTGCTATTGTAGGAAGCCTGTCTTGTGAGTGAAGTTTTCATGAATAACAGCTTTAGGAATCATGTGACCACACACGTAGTGTTCCTTCAAGAGGAGGTAAAAGTAGGCCTTTCGGCGTAAGTCGAAAAATAACTATGTTGTGGGCATACAACAGGAAGACGGCGTGTTTTCCCGCGACCAAAGGAGAAATACCCTTGTTCAGGACAAAAAATCCAGAAGGTCATAAATATACAGGGAGAAGAGGAGGGGAGCAAGCAAACACCCTTGTTTCAACCCATTAGGGGTCAGTATTATTTGGGATAAACCCTTGTCCCCACCCAAGAGGATTCTGCACCAAGTATCAGTCTGGAGGTCACAAACTAACTTAAATGGGGGGCTGGCATACCTCACCTAGCAGGCTTATTCTACACAGTGAAACTTGGAGGGCAGTCATATTGTCCATCCTTCTGTGCTTTCTACTGAAACCCATTTGCTCCAATGGGACAGAATTATGCTCTTCTGTCCAATGGTTGATATGAGTAAGCAGACATTTCGCAAAGACTTTACCCACTGGGTTCAGGAGAGTGATTTGATGATACTCTTATGGTAGATTCTGATCACCTTTGTTGAACAGTCGAAGTATAAAGCCCCCATTCCAGGAGGGAGGAACTTTTTGGGGCTCAAAGTACCTTCTAAAAACAGGGCAAAGAATTTTACTTCAGAGGGGACCATTTGATTTTATAACAGTAGCTGGAATTTCATTAGGGCCCATAGCAGCGGGATGGCTCATTCCCTTAATTACTAGCTCTATCTCTTTTTGAGTTGTCTGGCCCCACAGAGAAATGTCCTCCACTACGCTACAATTCTTAGAGACTCCCGCATTTGCCACGTAGAGCCCCTGAATGAAGGTGACCCACTTTAGTCCATCAATGGCAACCGGGACGGATCTAGCCCTTGTACCGCATCACTCCATGACAAGTGCCCAAAAGGACCTCGTCTGGCCTTTAAAAACTGCCTCTCTAGTTTTTATCCAAAATCTATTCTCCTCCACTCTCTTTAGATGTACCTTCAACCGGCTCATCCTCCTTTTTAAAAACTTTGGCACACCCCTCTAGGATATGAACCAAATATTGCTCCCTCACTAAGTAATATATTTCCTGATTTAAACGGAGGAGGAGTCTGGGGATCCCCTTTGGTCTCACAACTGAGGACATTTGCTTTGCAGCTTTAGCTAACAACTGCATAAGAGTAGTAAAACATTTTATTTCTTTCCCCACCCAATCAGGGAGTTTGTCAAGGGAAGCCTCTAAGATGTCCCCCAGGTCTGCAATTGCCTTGAGGTCCCAAAACGTCCTTCCTGTTTTCCTACTGAACCTCACGGCCTCCCCGCCAAGCCACCAAGAACCAACAGGCAACATTCACACAAAGAATAAGGGGATTGTGGTCACTGAGAGAGGGTTCGACAACCTTTAGGTCACTCAATAAAGAGGAGGCACAGCCCACCACTGCGTAATACAAAATTGATGCCCCCCTGGGCGCTTTATGGATCTATGGGGGGGGGAATCAGAGGGGAGCCTCCTATTCACTATCAAACACTCCACCTCTTCCAACAAGCTCACCAGAATTATTCTTCGCTTATCGGTTTTTATTTTTGGAAGGAAAATAACTGGTGGTGTCTGCAAAGCATCTTCTTTTTCAGGGTCCCGCAACTGGTCGAACACAAAATTAGGTTCCTTACAATTCAAATCCCCGTCATAATTATATATGGGGGAAGTACCGTATCTGTCTCTTTCTTTATATAAGAGAAAACCTTACCTAAAAGGACATAATAAGGGGTCTCCGGTGTTATGTAAGCATTTATCAACAGTAATGGACGGATTTTCAGATTACCATCACATCTAAGCAAAGTTACTGCCAAGAAAATATTACTATGGTCTCAAAGTTCCACTTGATGTCTGTACTGCCTACACAGGTCAATGTTCAAATCTGGGAGGGTAAAATCATCTTGTAAAGAGCGAGGAGAAAAAGGGGAATTTTCAGGTGCCTCCTTCCGGTTAGGGGAAGATTCAGTGCAGGAGAAGAAGAAGGTACCCCAGTGTGGGGGGTGGGGGGGGGGTTTGTGACACCATTGACGCTATACACAGGTTCCTTCTGCGTTACAGACAGCTTCTCCCTGTTACAGCCGGACTCAGCAAACACAACAGGGGACACATTCACATTCACACTAGACTCCCACTTAGACCCATCATCATATTTGCCTCCTCTTGCAGCAATGTATCTTTTTCCCACAAGCTGAGGAACTGATTCTTCCCTTTCAGGTTCATCAAAGAGGCGTCTTTATTTCGTAGTGGATTCATCGCTTGCACAAACCCTCCCCCGCAACAAACTACCCGATCTCAGCTCTCACAGTCACCCCCAAGTCTTATGTCTTTGGAATTCCACAATCGGGGGCTCCGCCTCTTCAGGGGTCCCGCACCCTACATTTCAGAAGCTGGACCCTCAGACCCGACGCAGCAGAGGCCCCCTGCGGCCGGGTAGAGGGGAGTACTCTCATGTCCCCAGCAGTGCGCGGAGGTGCGACTTTCTCCAACGAGCTAAATCCGCAGAGGAGGCCCCAGGGATGGAAACACGTTGTCCCAGCTCCGACTTACTGGCGCAGCTTGTGGGGGCTGAATAGAGATCACACGGAGAAGGCAACTGAGATCATAAAAACACGTTACAATGAACCAGCTCAAGAGAGCGGAGGCAGATCCCGCGGGTCCCACAAGGGCCGGGACAGAGCGGGGCAGCCCTGTCCCAGCAAGCGGCCCTGTCCCACTGCGGCCACCTCTGCGCACAGCAGCACCTGGGCCCCGACGCGCACCGCAGCGCACTGCACTCTGCCGCTGGGGGGCGCTGTTGGACCACACCTGTCCAAGCAGAGGTAACACCAGCTGCCCAAGGGGAGGAGGATGGGGAGAGTGAGGCTGATGCAGCTCCGTGGTCCTCAAAAGCACTTCCTCAAAATGCCCCACATGCCACAAAGGGAGAAGCAGGAACAGGCTCAGTCACCTCAGTCGCCTGTGAGCGGGCTGTGGCGACAGCGCTGACCTATTCTCAGAGCTCCTCACTCTTCCCTCTTCATCCCGCTCTTTGATGAGTGTTTTGTCGCCTCGTCACTCCGCCTCTCCGCCTCCTCACTTACTCCTCGGCCCCCCTCGTTTGCCTCACCACCTCAGTGCCCCACTCCTCCTCCACAGCACAGCAGTGTAGCATAGCGTGCGTCCCCTCAAGCTCAGATCCAGTGACAACCTTTAAATCTCCCTCACTTATTTTTTTATTTTTTTTCCATCTTTCTCCCATTTCTACCGTTCTCTCTCGTCTTCTGTGTCAAAGTCTGCTGGTGAAAAATAAACCCTGGTGCTCAAATGCATCCCAATGTGTCCCAACTACAACCACCAGCTCCATTTAAGCACATGTGAAAAGTTTAGAAAGGTTTGGAGATGTAAAACATTTCTCTAACTTTGCGCCTGCCTCGAGGTGGAGTAATTTTTTGGTGCAAAGAGCTATCAATAAATGTTAGTAGATAGGGGTTTTCATTAAAAACCAGAGGTGTTAGCTTGGGAATGCCCCTGTAACCATGAGCTTTACCCACCTGGACTTTTAGGCAACTTTCCAACAAATAAACACTTTGAGCTGGTTTGTGTCACTGTAGGTGGCTTCACACTGGTGCAAAGGGTTGATTAATAAGCCCTGAATTCTTCTTTCGGAGCTGCATGGTGATAAACATCCTTTTAATTAATCCAGTAACCCATAGTTTCCCAGGGCTCCCTGGATCTCTCTGGGATGCTCACCTTTCTTCCTAGGATTGCCAGGGCTCCCTGGATCTCTCTGTGATGCTCACCTTTCTTCCTAGTTCCCCAGGGCTCCCTGGATCTCTCTGGGATGCTCACCTTTCTTCCTAGGTTTCCCAGGGCTCCCTGTATGTCTCTGGGATGCTCACCTTTCTTCCTAGTTTCCCAGGGCTCCCTGGATCTCTCTGGGATGCTCACCTTTCTTCCTAGGTTTCCCAGGGCTCCCTGTATGTCTCTGGGATGCTCACCTTTCTTCCTATGTTTCCCAGGGCTCACTGGATCTCTCTGGGATGCTCACCTTTCTTCCTATGTTTCCCAGGGCTCACTGGATCTCTCTGGGATGCTCACCTTTCTTCCTAGGTTTCCCAGGGCTCCCTGTATGTCTCTGGGATGCTCACCTTTCTTCCTATGTTTCCCAGGGCTCACTGGATCTCTCTGAGATGCTCACCTTTCTTCCTAGGTTTCCAAGGGCTCCCTGTATGTCTCTGGGATGCTCACCTTTCTTCCTAGGTTTCCAAGGGCTCCCTGTATGTCTCTGGGATGCTCACCTTTCTTCCTATGTTTCCCAGGGCTCACTGGATCTCTCTGGGATGCTCACCTTTCTTCCTAGGATTGCCAGGGCTCCCTGGATCTCTCTGGAATGCTCACCTTTCTTCCTGGGTTTCCCAGGGCTCACTGGATCTCTCTGGGATGCTCACCTTTCTTCCTGGGTTTCCCAGGGCTTCCCTGGATTTCTCTGTGATGCTCACCTTTCTTCCTAGGTTTCCCAGGGCTCACTGGATCTCTCTGGGATGCTCACCTTTCTTCCTAGTTTCCCAGGACTCCCTGGATCTCTCTGGGATGCTCATCTTTCTTCCTAGGTTTCCCAGGGCTCCCTGTATGTCTCTGGGATGCTCACCTTTCTTTCTAGGTTTCCCAGGGCTCCCCGAATCCCTCTGGGATGCTCACCTTTCTTCCTAGTTTCCCAGGGCTCCCTGGATCTCTCTGGGATGCTCACCTTTCTTCCTAGGTTTCCCAGGGCTCCCTGGATCTCTCTGGAATGCTCACCTTTCTTCCTAGGTTTCCCAGGGCTCCCTGGATCTCTCTGGGATGCTCACCTTTCTTCCTATGTTTCCCAGGGCTCACTGGATCTGTCTGGGATGCTCACCTTTCTTCCTAGGATTGCCAGGGCTCCCTGGATCTCTCTGGAATGCTCACCTTTCTTCCTGGGTTTTCCAGGGCTCACTGGATCTCTCTGGGATGCTCACCTTTCTTCCTGGGTTTCCCAGGGCTTCCCTGGATTTCTCTGTGATGCTCACCTTTCTTCCTAGGTTTCCCAGGGCTCACTGGATCTCTCTGGGATGCTCACCTTTCTTCCTAGTTTCCCAGGACTCCCTGGATCTCTCTGGGATGCTCATCTTTCTTCCTAGGTTTCCCAGGGCTCCCCGAATCCCTCTGGGATGCTCACCTTTCTTCCTAGTTTCCCAGGGCTCCCTGGATCTCTCTGGGATGCTCCCCTTTCTTCCTAGGTTTCCTCTGTTACTGTGTCTCTATCCTTGTATTCCACATCCACGTGTGCAGCTTTTGCAGCAGCCAGTGTTTGCAGAGCACTGCGATTAGCTTGAATAGAAAGTCACACATACACCCGACTTAGGTGGCCACATAAATCTACTACTTTCATGGACTGTCAGTGACCATAAGCAAAGGGTGGGAGTTACTTAGTGGTGACGTCCTATGTGGGCACCTGAGACTCAGAAACAAGCAGCTTAGATCATGTCCTGCCCACTTTCCAAACAGCAGACTGATCACACACATAGAAAGAGAGAAAGGCCTCTAAGGACTGACTGTAGCACCAGGCTGCAAGGGTGCTTGCGTTGGCGCTAGGCGTCACTAAGTGTGCCATCACAGGGAGAGAGCACTAGATACGGCACATTCCTACCCTCACCCTGTCATGCAACTCAAAGTTGGCTTTTTTTAGAAATCTGCCCCCTGAGCATCAAAGGAAGATGGAGAGAGAAAGGTATAAACCTAGAGAGTGAGACCCTGTGATTCTTCAAGGGCCAGTTTTATGAAAAGTGGAGCATCATGTTGGAATGCGCCACATTTTTTGCACCGCTTTGTGCCCCTTTAATGCCACCATGTGTGCGCCGTATTTATGATATGGTGCGCCATGGCACCTGTTAGGGAACTAGAGTCAAAAATGTTGACGCTAGTTTAGTACTTTGCAGGATTAGCCCCAAAAATGTTGACGCTAATCCTGTGAAAGTGAAAGGAGGCCCTTTGAAAACAATGATGCTAAAAGTGGCACAGTGGAATCTCATAGATTCCACTGCTCCATTTTTCTGGGCCTCCCAGTGCCGGCACGCCCCCTTGCATATATTATGCCTGGCACAGGCATAATGTGGCACAAGGCTTTTTCAAAGAGGCACAATTTGCGTATTGCGCCACTTTGTAAATATGTTGCAGCGTTATTGCCAACCAAAAACCACAGTAGAGTAACCAAAAATTACACTAATGTGGCGCAAGGTGGGGCAAGGGGCTCATAAATATGCCCCAAAGAGAGAGGGCGAGAGAGAACTCTCAAGTAGAAAGAAAAGACTCCAAAGCATTAAAGATTCAGAGCAAGCTCATAAAAATGTTAAATTAAAATGTACACCACAGCAGCGTCCAGTGGAAATAAACCCTCAAGAACGAACTTCTGAAATGCTTCCTTCTGAGACAGCACAATAAAAATACAGAAAGTTCCATACACATCACAAGTGTCTGACATGAAGCTGTCAGTCTGTCCTTAACCACAGCACAACCACAAAGGAAGAGGAAACCAACTGCAGATGCCTCACATCGAGTTACAGCAGCAGTCCATCCCACAGTGTGTATTACCAGTAACAGGCCCTGAGAACTGACTACCAGAGTGCGCATTACTAAGTAACAGGACCTGAGGACTGACTACCGGAGTGCACATTACTAAGTAACAGATCCAGAGGACTGAATACCAGAGTGTACATCACTAAGTAACAGGCCCTGAGAAGTGAAAACCAGAGTGTACACTACCAAGTAACATTCCCTGAGGTGTGAATATCAGAGTACATCACTAAGTAATAGGCCCTTAGGACTGAAGACCAGAATGTGCATTACTAAATAAAAGGCCCAGAGAACTGAATACCAGAGTGTACATTTCCAAATACAGGCTCTGGGGAGCGAATACCATAATGCACATTACTAAGCAACAGGCCGTGAGGACTGAATACCATACTACACATTAGGCCCAGAGGACTGAATACTAGAATGTACATTACTAAGCAGCAGGTCCTGTGAACTGAATACCAGAGTGTACATTACCAAGTAACAGGCCCTGAGGACTGACTACCTGAGTTTGCATCACTAAGTAACAGGCCCTGAAGACTGAATACAGAGTATACCTCACCAAGTCACAGACCCCGAGAACTAAATACCGGAATGTGCATCACTCACTAATAGGCCCTGAGGATTGAATAACTGAGTTTACATTACCAAGTAACAGGCCCTGAGGCCTGAACACCAGAGTGTGTATTCAAACTAAAAGGTCCTAAAGACTGAGTACCAGTGTACATCACTAAGTGACAGGTCCTGAGGACTGAATACCAGCACTTCCTGCTGTACCTAGACTTCATGGACCTGTCAACTGCTTTTGACATTGTGACCCGTATTAAAGTATGGTGAATGCCGATATGTTTGGGCCTGGGTGTGGCCCTAGTACACTTTATTGAGCAGCACTGAGGATGTCCCAAGATAGCCAATGTGGCTTTTGCGGCACTATTGTACGCAGAAGATGCGGTTTTGGTTCTCCATAGGTTGGTGGACTCATTTTCTGATTTACTGGGTCAGTCGGAGCTGAATATTAATGTTATTAAGCTACATATTGTTCCTTGTGGCCTCAACAGTTGTAGGGTCTCATCTGTAGTATGTGGGAAGTGCATAGGCAGCGTCCCATACCTGGGTGTAAGGTTTGACGGGTCGGGGACCTGGGGCTCCCATGTCTCATGTGTTGTTAACATTCCTTGGCTCCTGAGTTGCACTTGGCCAACAGACCACAAGGCCCTGTCATCACTTACTTCCATCTACAGGTCTCAATGCGACCATTGTTGCCCAGGAATATTGGGGTACATGAACCTTCACTCCTTACAGATAGAGGAGAACCTCATTTACACGCGAGTGCTAAATTTGCCTCCATCCAGTGCTCACTACATCTGCCATGGTGAGTTAGGCCTACCTTACCTTGAGGACAGTATCATGTTACCACCATTCTATTATGGATCTGGATATGGACAACCCAGAGGCGTCAATAAACAGAGATATCATGAAAGATTGCTGCAGATAGACAAAGGTCTGTGCATCCCCTGGCAGCCCATGGCCAGTCCTCTTTAATACACCTCGGCCGTCCAGAAGTATTTAATTCACCATCTTCCAACACCAAGGGAGACAAAGGGGCTGTGAAGTCTCCATCTGTATCCAAGCCTGAAGCTGCAAGAGAAACCATAGAAAGCTGCACATCTTCAGCATTTCATTATATCACTGTAAGAGCACATTCCGGCCTGGAGCCCTGTCTTACATGGAGAATGGAAAGATGGGGACAGTCACTCCTTTCTGCTTCAGGGCAGGCACAGTTCAGCATCTGCTCTCTTTCCCACTGGGCTCTAATAATGCTGAAACCTTGGGACCTGCCCCTGTGACACTTCTTAGAAACAAATCCTGCTCACTTTCAGTTTGTTCTGTAAATTGTATTTGGGTTTTGTGAAGATCACATAAAGAATCCTAAAGAGGTAGCTGTGGGTTTCTTTTTTTGTTACAAATATCCTAGTGTTACCTACAGGGCACTTTTCCAACACGAGTAAATAGTTCATTATCCTAACTGACTACAACTCGCTTCTGTATTTACCCATCAGGCATACATGTGATTCTTCAGAGGCCTAATGTTAGAAAGGATAAAGAACTGTTTGAGTGGGTTTCCTTCCATTTTCACACTTGTTGCACCACAGAAAAGCTCCAGTTTCATCTTTTGTAAACATCTACGATAAACATTGAGCCTTGTGCACAGGAATCTGAAGGGTGCTCATACAGTATGTCCACCACTGATGGCACATTCTGTGAGCCAGGTTAGCGCTTTAGTTCTTTATTACAAGTCTGTGATCTTCACACACAGACATTATGGAAACAAGTCATAGTAGCTGTTGATTCTCCTCCCAGGATAAGAGCCAGCTCTTGCCCTGCACAGGAAGCGGCAGCTCTTTCTGTGCACACAGGGTGCACACTCTGCCCAGAGGGTGCCAGCTTTTGCTGTGCACAGGCTCATGCCATGCACACTCCACCCAGAGAGGGTTAGTTCATGCCGTGCACAGAGGGTGCACACACCACCCAGTATAACGGCCAGCTCTTGCATTGCACAGGGTCATGCCATGCATACAGAGTGCATACTCCACTCAGCAAAGGGTCAGATCTTCCCATGCACAGGATGAGGCCAGCTCTTACTGTATCACACTCAGCTCTTGCCATGCATGGGATGCTCACACTCAACTCTAGCCGTGCACACTCAGCTCCTGGCATGCACAGGATGCTCACACTCAGCTCCTGCCATGCTCTGGATGATCACACTCAGCTATTGCCCTGCACAGGATGCTCACACTCAGCACCTCCTGTGCATGTGATGCTCACACTCAGCTCTTGCCATGCACAGGATGCACACACTTAACTCTAGCCGTACACAGGATGCTCACACTCAGCTCTAGCAGTACACAGGATGCTCACACTCATCTCTAGCCGTACACAGGATGCTCACACTTAGCTCTTGATGTGCATGCGATGCTCACACTCAGCTCTTGCCGTGCACGGAATGCTCACACTCAGCTCTACCTATGCACAGGATGCTCACACTCAGCTCCTGCCGTGCCTGAGATGCTCACACTCAGCTCTTGGTGTGCACAGGTTGCTCACACTCAGCTCTTGCTGTGCACAGGATGCTCACACTCAGCTCTTGCCCTGCACAGTATGCTCACACTTAGCTCTTGTCATGCACAGGATGCTCACACTCACAACATCCCTGGCACCTTCTCCTGTTTGTGTATCTTATAATTGTGAATGAAGCATCATAAACATAGAGGGGCTTCAGGGAAATATCTGAAGTTTAGAGATGTATCCAACAGTACAACAATGTTAATTTCACTGAATCTCTTGAAACTGGATGTGATTAGAAGAATATTGTAGTGAATAATGATCAAAAAATATTCTACAAAAATCAGGAGAAAAAAACGAATTCACTGACTTGAAATGTAATAGTCATGAGTTGTTCACATCATATTTCAGTCTGTAAATGTCCTTGTGAGAGGAGGCCTCTTTTGCATGATTAGCCCACCACGTTTTGCCTGATGTTGATGTGTCCGGCAATCTGTTGTGATGCTTGGCACAATTGGATTCACTCTTAAATATCACTGTAAGTCCATAGAGGCCAGACTCCCTTAGTAAGTATTATACACAATATGTACACTAGTAACCAACATCAGGTAAGTAAACAGTCGTAAAATAGTGCAAAAACACAATAGGTTGCAACGGGCCTAGGGGGAACGCAAACCATATACTAAAATAGTGGAATGCCAATGTCCGTTTCCCACCTAGGCAAGTGCAGTGTGTAGCGGGGCACTGGGAGTGTAAGAAAACACCAAAGGTTAGTAAAATACCCCACCACAGAGCCCAGGAAAGCAGGAGTAAAGTACAGCAAGTTTCCTCAGAACAAACTAAAAGTTGTGGTAAAGGATAATGCAAAAACCAAGCAGGACTGCAAGACACCAACGATGTATTCCTGGACCTGAAGACTTGTGGAGAGAGGAGACCAAGTCCGAGTGTCGATGAAGAGTCCAGGAAGAAGAGGAGCCCCTGCTAACCCGGATGATGGTGCAAAATTGAAACCTCCAGTTGGAAGAAAAAGTCAGAAATGCACCAAAGAAGACAGCTGCGGATTCCTGCTTGGTGCAGGAGATGTCCCACGTCAAGTAGAAGAATGCAGGTCGGTTTTCGTCGTTGGATTCTGGCAACAAGCCTTGGCTCATGCAAGAAATGCATTTGGTGGGAAAAGGTGCTACATGGGAGTGTCAACTCGGACTGAGGAGACAGAGGGGGCTCTTGCCACTTCAAAGAGCTCTCAGAAGACCAGGAAGCACCCACAGGAATCCCAGAACACGGGGACAAAGGAGTTGCAAATGGCAGTTGTCGTAGCATTACACAAAGGGATTTCACGCCACCGGAGAACAACTCAGGGAGCTGAGCGTCACAGGATAGAGTGCTGAGGACATCGGCTAAGCTGTGCATGAAGGATTTCTGGAAGAAGTGCACAGATGCCCAAGGAGCTGTAAAACATGCAATGCACAGGGGTACTCTCTGGCATGAGGAGGCAAGCTCTTACTTCCACCAAATTTGGACAGCTTTACCTTTGGACAGTCAGGCTCACTTCGGTCTACTGCCTGTGTTCCAGAGTAATCAGGACCCGAGTGATTATGCTCTTGCTCCTCTAAATTTGGTTGTGGCATACTAGTAACCCAGTATTTCACCCACAATCAGCATACTGGTGCTCCCTTATAAGTCCCTAGTATATGGTGCTTAGGTACCCAGGGCATTGGGGTTCCAGGGGATCCCTATGGGCTGCAGCATATCATTTGCCACCCACAGGGAGCCCATGTAAAGGCTTCTGTAGGACCTCCATTGCAGCCTGCGTGAAAGGGTGCATGCATCCTTTCACTACCATTTACACTGCACCACATCACTTAGGGTCAAAAGGGAGATGAGGTGGATCACGGCAGAGTGTAAGGGGGAAGGAAGGAGAGCAGGGTAAGGGGCATGAGTGTAATAGGTGGAGCAGTGCAGGGTGTAAGGAGAGATGTAAGCAAGGGAAGTAGGGTAAGGGGGATGAGTGTTAGAAGGGGGTCAGCTCAGTGTGTAATGTCAGGGTAGGGGAGTAAGCAAGGAGAGCAGGGTAAGGGGCATGAGTGTAAGAGGTGGATCAGTGTAGAGTGTAAGATGGAAGCAGGGAAGGAAGCAAGGAGAGCAGGGTAAGGAGCATGAGTGTAAGAGGTGGATCAGTGCAGAGTGTAAGGTGGCAGCAGGGAAGGAAGCAAGGAGAGCAGGGTAAGGGACATGAGTGTAAGAGGTAGATCCGTGGAGAGTTTAAGGTGGAAGGGAAGGGGGCATCTATGGAAGAGGCACACATGTAAGATGCAGATCTGTGTAGAGTGTAAGGTGGAAGCAGGGAAGGAAGCAAGGAGAGCCTGGATCTCTGGAGAGACTTGCAATATCCTTACACTCTACGGCTGAGGATATTTTATTCTCTGTTCCACAGGATCAACCATCTCCCTTCCTTCAAACTGCTTAAATCCTTGGTGCCTTGTCCTCTCACATGAAAGAGGCAGCATTGTGCAGTCATTTCATTGATGAATTAAACATATATGCAATAATATGTTTAATGTCAGATTTATAAACTGATGGAACTCGTAATGTATATATAAATGCAGAGATTGTCTATTTTTCACTAGAGGGCGCTAGTGATAAGCAAATTGATCTAAACAGACTCCTGATTTACAAACTCAATTGATGGATCATTCTTTGTGAAGTGATTAACTTTCCAGTAGCAGTCACGATTGAAGAAAATAAAATGGCCATTGTTTTGTTTGCTTTTTTATTTCAAATGTAAAAAATAAACATGCGCAAAGAACAAATAACATTCATTGATAACAAATAACACATCGTTCCGCCTGCTGAGGATCTTCTTTAAGGCAGATGTGCACATTGTGTAAAAGTGTCACACTGTCACTCACTCTGAAGGGAGCCAATGGCTGGACTGGGCAGATCTACTGCCCTGTGCTGTATGCTGAGGTGGGAGGAAACAGAATGGTAATGACAGTTGAACAGACCTATGGATGAAAGGACTCACAGTCCCTGTTTACATCTCTGTATTGTTTTAAAGATTTTTTCCTAAAAACAAAATCCGTTGGCTAGTTCCAGACCTAAAATGAAACAAGTAAAGGTAATACCAATCAGTCTGGCTTGTGAATGAAAGTGCCTTTGTGGCACTGATGGGTGTAGGCACTCAATACATCATCATACATGCACTCTGTCTCTCTTCTTAGCAGGAGAAACAGAGGGAAAGTAAACAAACAGGAGAAAAGAAAGAGGAGGGAGTGAAAGAAAAGGGAAATGGAGAAACAGAGTGGGGAGTGAAAGAACAAAGAAGATCTGCATATATTTTTAGGGTCGAGCCTGCGTCGCATGCGCTTGCGCATGTGTATCGCTAGCGAGACGCTTCTGGAGTTAGAAAAGGGCTCGAAGCCCCGTCAATGTCACGTCAGTGTCTTTGATTGGTTTGTGGACTCGCCTGTTAAAATCGGCTTGCTTTGATTAGTGGAAGGCATGCACACGTCATGCCTTTTCTGGTGGTTAGCCCTCCTTGAGCGCAGCGACCAAGTACTGTAAGCATGCGTAGCTCACTGTTTCCCGTCAAGTATGTGGACTACTTTTTATCTATTTTCACAGCGCGATCTCGCTTGGCAGAAGTCAAGTGCTTTGCATAATATCAACCCTGCTACAGTTAATTGCACTTTTTCCGGTTATGTACATAATTGCACTTTTGCAGATAAGTTTAATTACGAGTGAGCTGTAGCAGCGCGATCACACTGTTTTTTTCTTTCAACTTAGCAAGAAAAATCTGGTTGGGAGTTTACAACTGGTAATAGCTGTAACTCGTTTTAAACTGGAGGTATTTCATAGGCATGTTATTTCAATATTTCAATAATAATGTTCAATAAACTGTTAATGGGACAATACATTGGAATTTAGCAAATTAACTAGAGACGTCAATCCCGTTTTCATGCCCCCACAAGACCCCCATTTCCCGTAACAATCGGCCTTCTTCCTACACTTGCAGGAGTGCACATTCCCTACTCTAATGAAAGACATTTTAAGCCTGTTTCAGTTCAGTCCAAAAAGGCTTCAGCAAATCAAAAACAAAGACGATGGACACAGCGGGTTCGGGATCACTGATTTGGTTCCCCGCCCCCGTGTGACGTGCTACAGCATGCTTTGCACTGCTGAGGAACTCTCACAGCCTGAGCCCCAAATATTTGCCACATGAAGGTTTCTCACTAGCGTCACATTTTACAAATTGTTTGTGGTCAAACATCGACCTCTTACGTGCATTTCATTAACAGCTGTAATTGCACATACAATGCACAGCACGAACCGCCTGCTGCAGTGTTTGCCAACAGCCAATTAAGGAGAGATCTGTGGTTCTGCCACGAGGTTGCATCTGTCGATTACTGCCCCTGCACAGTGATGCATGATGCTGATGCAATTACACTTAAGGTGTCAGCGACTCACCAAACACAGGCCCTGACTGAGGCAGTTTCACTGCAGGAATAACAACATCAGAAACCACATAAAAACTGCAAATACACGAACAGTAACAATGACAAGGCCAATAGCTTTGGCGTCGTTCTACTATTTATGTGCACTGTTTGTACCGTAAATCTAGGAGAGCCAAGTCAGGGAGCACTTTGTACACCGTGCTGGATGCGGGCGGACACGACAGTCTGAAAATAGCTAACAATATGCGTGACTGAGGTGCGCAGGTCAGCAACCTCACAGAGAAAGGGAAATCACTGCTCGTGTATACACAGAACAGATACTCTATAATTCATAACAAGCTTTTGAAGTTTTCCTCGTCTTTCACCTTATTGCAATGTGTTTTGGAAGTAATTTCTACAGAAGAACTTCAAAACATCAAGGGTTTCCTGCACGCCCTGCCGATGTTGCCTAGAGTGAAGCTTTGGAAGTCTCTCTGTCATGTGCATTTTTATTTATGGCCAATATTGTTGTTATATGTGGCTCAGCATTATAGTCCACATTAAAACAAGAAATGCAAGAGTGAATTTTATGTACTGTAGAGTCTGAGCTCAATTACTTCAAGGTGCTCTCAGTTTCCATACTCAGTCAGAGGAGGCAAAGTGAAATAGACTGACTTGCCCAATAGCACACAATGTGGTCACGCTGGGGAAGCAAGTTTTACGCCCAGATTTCTTGGTTGCATGTGCTGTAATTTAGCTACCAGACAAATAGGTCGACTTCTTCCCGTTTCACAACATAGTACAACGCATTGTGTTTAATTGTCTTTTTACAATGGCTTCAATAAAGCTGGCTTGACAATGGATGCATTGTGTGCTACAGAAACCGCACAGTACACAAGCAGTTTGTAAGAAAGGTTGTTTAACTTAGTATTAAAAGGTGCAGAATCACAAACGAGAATGGGTATTCGGAACACATAATGCAATCCAGCAAATTTCTGTGTCTCTTTCATGCTAATGGCGGCCATCGGCTCGTAATGTGAAACTGTTTTACTTTTCAATATCAGTTTATTTGTCAAGGAACGTCCCATTAGAAGTTTACAGCGCTAATAGCTCTAACGCGAGACCCATTGCATTGCAAATGCTTGCTCTACCTTGGCCTGTGGTTTGGCCTTAAGAGGATCTTCAGGATTGCTTTTATTAACTGTGGCCACGAGTTTTGTGTTTGACGTCATTTCCCGAGGCAAATGCAGAGACAGAAACTTCATAAATTGGTCTAATCCACTTGCACTTTTTATCACACTTCATTCTTCGCTTCTGCTGTTTCTGAATGAATCACAGATTTCTCTGTTACCTGACATAATGGCACTGATTTACCGAACTCAGAAGGATGGACCCCCCGCGAGCCCTTCCAGGGTTTGGACTTCTGATTTGCAGACTGGCAGGATAGAGCTGTGAGCCTCACCCCACAGGCCGAGCAGCCATCCGCCTATAGGTTCACATGAAAGCAGCTGACACCTAGGGGTGCTGTACTGTGAGGCGGTGCAATGACAACGCTCTGCAGAGGGCGGCTGCTGAGTTTTGTGTCATTAGCCCTGGAACATCAGGAGGGCCAACAGCAGCTGTCACTCTCATTCTCACTGAGCTGGACTCTGCCACCGCCGGGTCCAGAAGGAGATCTGTTCCCGCCCTCGTCACTATCAGATAAGGAGTGTAAACTGGAGGGAGGTTAAATGAAGATATTGTTGTCATTGAATATGATGCAGCAGCGCCACCCAGTCTCAGACACAGGTTCTGCGCAGTGTCCACGGTGCCTCACAGGGTGTTCACTCAGACTTCTTAGTACAAAAGCAGCAGCGCCACCTGGTGTCAAACACAGGCCTTCTGCAGCCCCCTCGGTTCCTGTGTTCACACATATGGCTCCTTAGAACATATGTAAGGTCTGGGGAGGTGACATGCAGACAGCCACAGAGCTCGGAATCCAATGAACATGCACTCCCCGAAGTCTGTTATCGAACACCTGGAAAGACAGACATTTTCCACAGTTAGACAGTGAGAGGCGGAGGCGGGGATGCAATGCAGCTGGGGTGAGACATGGAGACTCTATAGAACGTGGACACAATGGAACAGCAACCAGTGCTGGTCATGACGAGGGCACAATCAATATTGTGGGAAGAACTCAGCATTAAGTTTTGAAAATAAAATATATATATATATATATATATATATATATACATATATATATATATATATATATTTCTTCGCTACCAACGATCAGCTACACCACCATGGACACACTGTACGGCATGGATCCAAAAATCATTTAGAAAAGAAATCTTTTATTGAGGTTTAAACTTGAACCTAGTCACAGCCAACACGTTTCGGCATAACACCTTCTACAGGCCCATACCCTTAAAAAACCCATGTTTATACTTTTTGACACAAACCTGTGCAAACGCAGTTTTGTATCGAAAAGTATAGCGCTGGCTTGCCTCATTCCGGAGTGCCAGCCAGGTGCCAAATTTATGGAACCCCGCAAGCTAGCACAATGAGTAGGCTAAAGTCTGGGAAATTGACGTTAGATGGGTGGGGATGGGCAAAGGTGATTTTGCACCCAAAAATGACGTTAGGCTGGTTAGAGCCAAAAAATACAATGCCTCTAACCAGCCTAGCATCATTTCCTGACGCAAAACCATCCATACCACATGACTCCTATCTTATAAAAGAAAAAAAAAAGTCATGCCCACAACCCCACGGCCAGCACAGGGGACAAGGGTCTCCCGGGCATGGCCATTGCACCCAGTGCCATGTATGGGGGCCCATTTTAGGGATCCCTATGGCATGTTAAATAAATATTTAAAATACTTACTTCTCCTTACCCAAATTACCTGGGATGGGGTCTCCCCCATCCTCTGGTGTCCCTCTGGTGTGGGTGAGGGTGTTCCTGGGGCTTGGGGTGGGCACCTGTGGGCTCTTTCCATGGTGTTTGACCATGGAAATGGGTCCACAGGTCCCCTAACGCCTGCCCAGACCCAGGCATTAAATAATGGCACTA
Source organism: Pleurodeles waltl (assembly GCF_031143425.1). Lineage (NCBI taxonomy): Eukaryota > Metazoa > Chordata > Amphibia > Caudata > Salamandridae > Pleurodeles > Pleurodeles waltl. The sequence continues at coordinate 1,175,998,823 of NC_090439.1, forward strand.
AGCAGGCTTAGCACCATTATTTAGGCCTGCCTCCCACATGCACAGTTTTTGCACAGGAGAATAAACAAGACACTAGGGCCTTAGAGTAATTTTTTGGATGGAAATGCCTACCTTGCATCTCATTAATGCAAGGTGGTTTCACGCATCCAAAAAATGACTTTACCTCCAATATTTTGGCGCTAGACAGGTCTAGCATCAAAATAGAAAAATGGAGCTAAGTTTGCGCTGAATTGACGTAAAGAAATGACGCTAATTCAGCGCAAAGGAAGTATAAATATGGGGGTTATAGTTAGGCTCACATTTTAAACGTACAAAACCACAGAAATTCACCAGTTATAGTTAGAGCTACCTCAAGTAACTATAACTCTTGACTTAAGATAACTATTACTCACACCCCTGCCATGCACAGTTATTTCACCAAAAACGTTACTGCAAATATTACATTGATATTATCAATTATGTTATCAAAGATGTCCTGAGTGCCGTAATTTGTGGGTTAACTAGCAGTGCATAGCGAGGGCGAGAATTATAGCTAACTTAGGGTGTGCGAGTGCATACATCAGTGTTTTAGTGGATGCGACAGTGTGGGCGTGAGTGTGTGAGTGTGTGCGTGAGTGGGTGAGTGAGTTTCTGAGTGGGTCTGTGAGTGGGTGCATGAGTGTCTGAGTGAGTCTGTGAGTGGGTGTGTAAGTGTCTAAGTGGGTGTGTGAGAGGGAGAATTTGAAAGAGACAGAAAGAGTTTTTTAGGCTTTAATATCTCATATAATTAGAAAAAGATATTTTTGCTGGATTTAACAGAAAATGTATTTAATATTTGTTTTAAAGTATATTTTTTTTATAAAAAAAAAGGAGGAAAAAAAAAGGAAATAAGTCCAGCTGGACTCGAACCCCCATAGCTCTTTTTTTAGCCCTTTGTGGGCTATGTGGGACAGAGAGGGAGCCCTCACGGGCTCCTCCCCCACGGTCCCTATTTAAAAAAAAAATATATATATCTTTTTTAATTAAAATGCTCTTAGGGGCTACCTGCCACTGCGGGGAAGCCTTAAGGCTTCCCGCTCAGTGCCAGTGCTTTGACAGCAGCTCTGTGCTTGCTGAATCATTTCATCTCTGTCCCCTGCACATGTGACAGGAATTAAACTTTGGATTTTGACAGCGGGATCTGCCTTAAAGGTCCCGCTGTCAAAACCCAGAGTGTTTGCTGTGGCTTGGCTGCCACAGTAATCAGCTATGTCCCCAGGGTGAGCACCCCTGGGACATAACAGGAGCCACCCCTGAGTGGTGGTGGTCCCCAGGTCCATCTGTGGCTCCACGAGGGGGCCCTTCAACGAGAACTTAGCTTTGGTGGGTGGCGTTCCGGGGGGGGGGGAGTTAGTGATCCCCAGGGCAGCGGGGGGGGCCCAGAACCCCACACCTTAATTATGAGATTGCCCCGGTGAGGGGAACCTGGCCCCCCAATCCAAATACAGTGTTGCCCCAGGGGGTGGTGGTCTCCAGGACAGCGGGTGCCATAGAAGTGCCATAGGAGTTGGGTGAGAGTAACATAATGGCCAAAATGCCACCAGCAAGTACTGTTGCTGCCCCTCTTCCATTGGGCGATTCTGGACAGCGCATAATACCAATAGTATGCGATTTTAAGCAACATTTGCTTGAAAGCGGTACTGCGAGCAGAGGCTCGGTGTAAAATGTCTTGCCATTCGTTTGTTGTGAAAGTGCGTTCAAATTCCACCGTGGCAAGTCCCAGTAATGTAATGAAACCTGATTGGGTTTCCCTGCAAACTACAGCCAGGAGATTTTAGGTTAGGGTACTGTGCTGAGGGGGACCGTACGAGCTTGGGGACCCCGGTACCCCGGGAGCTGCAGGGGCCTATGTTATGCCACTGGCAAGATCTCTTTGATGCTCCAGAAGTATGTGGTCCATAGATATCTGTGGTGGTTAACTGGTTGGTACAGAAAACTCTGAAGTGTTAACATCATTTGGATGGTTGCGCTTGTGTGGCTTGTGATTCTAAGCTCTGTGGACAATCTCTTCAGTTCTCTCGTTAGGGAGTCAAGTTTAGACAAGATGTTAAGAAGGGAAACGTGCAGGTCTAGGGAATCCAGAGATGTGGATGCTCGATCCTTATACCAAGGGCCAGAAGTTATTGATTGGTGAATGTAACTTTGTGATGAGAGATGGGGAACGGAGGGTGGTTCTGGGCTGGGCAGAACAGGTTTGGTACATGGTGTGGTGGTCACCTGTGGGTGGTAGCAAAAGTGGTGGGAGTAAAGAGGGTTCATATTATTGTGTTGTGTTCTGTTCTCCTCTGTAATTACAATTCAATGTCAAATGCTGCTACATTTCCATATTTTTAAAGTTTCATTCTAAAGTCCACTCCTCTAACTCAGACCATCTTAGCTGTAGGTCGGCTGCAGATTGCTTTTTTTAAAGTGTGATCATACTGTATTTGAGTTTTAATTCATGTGCCTACTCCTGGGATAAGCCTTGATTGCTCACTGCGGCAACTTATGAAACACAAGTTCAGAAAATGATCAACTGCGGTATTCAAATGGAATGAAATACTTCTAAATTTTGAAATACCAATGGTAAATATCAGTATTACTGTGAATAAGGCCATGCATCCACATAATGTTTTATACATGCAACTAGGAGACTTGACATCTGATCTCAGCTTTATCGTTACACCTAGGCACACCGGAAATAAATACTTTATTTTAAAGGTGGGCAAGGCCGCCCACAGAACTGCGACATTTCCCTAGGAAGGGCAGTCCCTTGGCTTTGCCATCAGAATCCCTGTCACCCAAGTTGTGGTCTAGTGGACTAGTTTGAAGCCTGAAACTAGGTGACAGTTTTTAATCCGGGCATCCCATTTGGCCACTTTTGGACTTATTGCCCTGTTTGCATTTTTGCCAGACTGGGAGTATTTTGAAGCAACATAAAACTTCCTAGTAAGTGTGTGGTTCAAAAAATATATGCTGGTGATTACTTGGGGGAGTGGAGAACAGCCCAGTCTCATGGTATATTCACTTTAATGCAATACGGTGACGAATGCAGCAAGTAGCAGTGTGCTACAGTCTCTGGTTTACTAGTTTACCAAACTGTTTGATCCTGGGCAGATCATATTCTTGTGCTCTGTCCACTCACCTGACTGAATATGTGAGCACTTTGAAACATGCTTAGTGTAATGAATAAACACTACGGGCATGGCATGCTCATATAGATATCTGAACCAGACTCCATCTTAAAGTGTGCTTAGTGTCACCTTGACTTTAGTTATTACCCTTCGTCAGCTTTAAAGAAGATATTTACATGTTTTCCTGTTAGTTTATCAGCAGCATCGAGTCAGGAGTCTGGCCAAGATGCCCTAGAGTATCTATGTCCCAGGGTCATCTGGTACATATATACGAGATATGATGTTGATATGTGCACCGAGATGCCACATATAAGTACTGGTTCTGGCTGACTTCTTTCATTACATTTCCGTACTGCTTGACATCCACAATCAACATCAGTGCAAATGGTCCGCGAGGGAGACACTTCCCCCTTGGGGACCATTTGTGTCTGATATTGTTTATACCCCGGTCCCTAGGTTATGTGGTATTTCCCCGTATTTTAAATGACATCCACAAGCAGTTTGATCAGTTAGATTTTAATGTGGTTATTTTTTTATATAAATTCTGAGATTTGACCATTCAGATTAAAGAGGTCTTAGTCCTCGAGCTTTGAAGAGCGGACTCAGATTTCAGATCACTGGCTGGTTCCTACTAGGCCTACGTTGGACGTGTGGAGCTGTAAGTGAGTTCGACTGAGCTCCAGTAACAGAAGGCTCCCTCCTCCTTGCTCTGCTCGCTCAAGGCCTGACAACACAGAGGCCCTCTGTGTGGCAGGTACGCAGAGCTGCAATTGTAACACTTCTGGAAAATACATTATTAACGTATCTTTCAACCTCTCAAAATAATGAGTGATAAGAGTGGGTGTAGGAAATAAGGAACTGAGGGCCTAATTTAGAGTTTGGCAGATGGATTTCTCCATCACATTTGGGGCGGTTCTGCCGTCTGCCTAAGTACAAGTGCATTATATTTAATGGCACTTCTAGTGCAGCGGGGTATATCCGTTACATTTGTAACGGAGTATCCCATCCACCAAACTCTAAATCAGACCCTGGGTTCTGAGTACCACAATATAAACATGTGTTGTGTTCACCCTTATAACAGTGACCTGCTTCATATGTTCCGTGGCCATAGCTCATGGACTAATTCATAGAATACTGCAATAAGTGCTTTTAAAAATACACTGTGGTATTATTAGTACAGATGCTTGAGTGTGGCATTCTAAGCATGAAAGGTGTGCTTGCTGAATACCACTGCGTCCCTGGGAGATGGACTGTTTCATTTACCAGCGTGAACTTCTCCCCTCATGAAACGGGGCAGAGTGCAGGTCTGCAGTAAACCAGATCCACCTTTCTCATACATAGCGCATTCCATGTGATAGGGGGTCTAAACCTGTAGACTTAGGGAACAGCCCCAAGGCATGTAACAATGCAAGCAGGGCAGGTCCCCAGCAGGGTTGTCACTTACATATTCAGGGATGTTTATCAGCAGGTGGGCTGGTTTCCAGCTCTAAAGCTAAACCTCCCCCTGACCCTGCACGGTGCAGGACCCCACCTGTGCCGCACCTCCTCCCTCAAGCCACCTATAACTACCTCCTCTACAGCTCACACAGGGCTCAAAGAGTGAGAGCTGCTTGACATTTGAGAGTTAAATGTGATGGGGAACCAAAATGTGGGACGATTGATGTCTTAGACTTCCTCTGTGTGGGCAGGGCGATGTGTAGATTAATATATATGTTAAATAATTTTTAATCTTTGTAAATACATTTTTTCATGTTAAAAGCCTTGAAAAAGTCCTATAACAGGAAGAAACACATGTAGGCTGAATCCTGTCAACTTTAATAATTGGCTGAATCCTGTTAACATCTGTGAAGATTGCTTTTAGCTGAACCTCTTATATTCTTTGTTCACAATTTGTGACTATTTATTTGAATTTGGTCAAAATATTTGTACATTTTTTAATATTACTTTTGGATTGTTAAGATAATTACTGTATTTTGTTATGGATTTATTTGTGTGTTTAATAAATTATGTATTTGATTCAAGTTTCCACATACCCATTTCTATTTTTGTATAAAAAATTCTATAAATGGATAACGTGTCTATATAGATAGTCAATTGAAAATTTATTATACGAGTGCTCCATTAACTGTCTTTTTCAGTATATGAAAAACTGGTTTGAATGTGTTTTATCCCAGTGTATGTACTTTGGCAATAGGTACGCCTTTAGTGTTTGAGCACCTTAATCTTCAGTGCGATGTGAGCCATGTGACTGGCCACCCTGCATAGAACCCTGACTTACCCAAGGCCAGCCACCACACCCAGAAGGACAACATATCAGGACAGTGAAGGACCTTGTTAGAAGTGACCACAGGCTGCAGCACTTAAAAGGACTGGCACTGCAGATACTGGGCTCTCCCAGAGCCGTGTGAGGAGCAGTCGCTGCCTGCTGCTCTGCCCCACAGGTGCCCCAGTGCTGTGGTCAAGCCTTGCCACCAGTGCTCTGCACCCTTCAGCCCATTCACAGGCCAAGACTAGACCATACGGGAAGCATGTAAACTGCACTCCAGAGAGTCACATCATAATAAGGGCCCTAGTGCACACACTGTGAGGTGCCTGTCAGAGCTATCAGGCCTAGGGGTGTTTGAGACCCAGGGGACAGAATGCCTTAAGCATGGTCCGATAACACTGAAGTGTCAGCGTGAGGCATGAACCAGCCCCCAGGAAACAAACCTGGCTCACTCCCCACAACTTATGTTCACACAGCTCTGTGCCCACTCCACCAGTGCCAGCATGTCAGACATCCCAGCCAGAGGCAAATTAAAACACAAACGCTGTGGGATAGCGTAACTGGATGGACGGAATGTGGAACCAATCAAACATTCACCCCCGGTCACAGATCTGGGTTTAATCCATCCATTATTTTGCTCACCATGCCACCCCAGTTTGAACCCAGCCATATGCAAATCAGTCTTGACCCTGTTCCTCATGGGAACAGTCCAGCCCGAACTGCCAGGCCAGGTTCTCTCTGGACCAGAAACAAGCATCCTGGCACCAGTTTCGGGGTTTCACCCCTCATCAGCCAGGCTAGCTTGAATCCAGTGGCACAGTGAACCCGGGACCCACGTCTGGGCATACCCGATAGCGTAACTGGATGGACGGAATGCGGAACCAATCAAACATTGACCCCCAGTCACAGATCTGGGTTTAATCCATCCATTATTTTGCTCACCATGCCACCCCAGTTTAAACCCAGCCATATGCAAATCAGTCTTGACCCTGTTCCTCATGGGAACAGTCCAGCCCGAACTGCCAGGCCAGGTTCTCCCTTGACCGGAAACAAGCATCCTGGGACCGGTTTCGGGGTTTCACCCCTCATCAGCCATGCTAGCTTGAATCCAGTGGCACAGTGAGCCCGGGACCCACGTCTGGGCATACCCGGCACACTTAGGGCGGCAAAAACAAAGCAAAACACAAACGCTGTGGGATAGCGTAACTAGATGGACGGAATGCGGAACCAATCAAACATTCACCCCCAGTCACAGATCTGGGTTTAATCCATCCATTATTTTGCTCACCATGCCACCCCAGTTTTAACCCAGCCATATGCAAATCAGTCTTGACCCTGTTCCTCATGGGAACAGTCCAGCCCGAACTGCCAGGCCAGGTTCTCCCTGGACCAGAAACAAGCATCCTGGGACCGGTTTCGGGGTTTCACCCCTCATCAGCCAGGCTAGCTTGAATCCAGTGGCACAGTGAGCCCGGGACCCACGTCTGGGCATACCCGGCACACTTAGAGCGGCAAAAACAAAGCAAAACACAAACGCTGGGATAGCGTAACTGGATGGACGGAATGTGGAACCAATCAAACATTCACCCCCAGTCACAGATCTGGGTTTAATCCATCCATTATTTTGCTCACCATGCCACCCCAGTTTGAACCCAGCCATATGCAAATCAATCTTGACCCTGTTCCTCATGGGAACAGTCCAGCCCGAACTGCCAGGCCAGGTTCTCCCTGGACCGGAAACAAGCATCGTGGGACCGGTTTCAGGGTTTCACCCCTCATCAGCCAGGCTAGCTTGAATCCAGTGGCACAGTGAGCCCGGGACCCACGTCTGGGCATACCCGGCACACTTAGGGCGGCAAAAACAAAGCAAAACACAAATGCTGTGGGATAGCGTAACTGGATGGACGGAATGCGGAACCAATCAAACATTCACCCCCAGTCACAGATCTGGGTTTAATCCATCCATTAGTTTGCTCACCATGCCACCCCAGTTTGAACCCAGCCATATGCAAATCAGTCTTGACCCTGTTCCTCATGGGAACAGTCCAGCCCGAACTGCCAGGCCAGGTTCTCCCTGGACCGGAAACAAGCATCCTGGGACCGGTTTCCAGGTTTCACCCCTCATCAGCCAGGCTAGCTTGAATCCAGTGGCACAGTGAGCCCGGGACCCACGTCTGGGCATACCCGGCACACTTAGGGCGGCAAAAACAAAGCAAAACACAAACGCTGTGGGATAGCGTAACTGGATGGACGGAATGTGGAACCAATCAAACATTCACCCCCAGTCACAGATCTGGGTTTAATCCATCCATTATTTTTCTCACCATGCCACCCCAGTTTGAACCCAGCCATATGCAAATCAGTCTTGACCCTGTTCCTCATAGGAACAGTCCAGCCCGAACTGCCAGGCCAGGTTCTCCCTGGACCGGAAACAAGTATCCTGGGACCGGTTTCGGGGTTTCACCCCTCATCAGCCAGGCTAGCTTGAATCCAGTGGCACAGTGAGCCCGGGACCCACGTCTGGGCATACCCGGCACACTTAGGACGGCAAAAACAAAGCAAAACACAAACGCTGTGGGATAGCGTAACTAGATGGACGGAATGCGGAACCAATCAAACATTCACCGCCAGTCACAGATCTGGGTTTAATCCATCCATTATTTTGCTCACCATGCCACCCCAGTTTGAACCCAGCCATATGCAAATCAGTCTTGACCCTGTTCCTCATGGGAACAGTCCAGCCTGAACTGCCAGGCCAGGGTCTCCCTGGACCGGAAACAAGCATCTTGGGACCGGTTTCGGGGTTTCACCCCTCATCAGCCAGGCTAGCTTGAATCCAGTGGCACAGTGAGCCCGGGACCCACGTCTGGGCATACCCAGAGGGGCAGAGGTGCCAAGCCTGACCATACCACACATCGTGAGCCTGCAGATCGGATCCAGTCTTGGCAGACCACAAGAGCATCATAGCTTACTAACGCAAGACATTATTCATCCAGCAGGTATGAACTGCATTTATAGAGGACAGGGCTTGTTATTACACTAACTATGCACTACACAACTTGTCATCAGTGCATGTTTGTTTCTTAAGCACACTTATTCATTATACAATGTAATGAAAAATAGTGCACTACACAGACAAAACAATGCTCTTTAAACCTAAAAAGTACGTTTTGTCGAGAGCGCTGGCACAAAAAACAAACTGCACAGTCTTCTCTGGGGGTGTATTGTAATAGTATTTATATGATGCTTTCCCTTGTGAGCCATAAAGTACTTTATAAGTGGTATATTGCTTCATGTCCCTTGTAGAAGAACTTGTTTTCCATTCTACGAGGTCGGTATTTTGTTAGGTCACATACAGCACTTCAGGAGTGCTCATCTTCTGAAACAGTACACTGTACTTTAATATAGTGACTTTGGCATAGAAGGCTTCCAGGAGCTATCCTTTTGTTTTGTTTTCTCTTTCCATGGTGACATGCATTGGTGATGATGACCACTGGGTTATGAGAAAGAGGCGGCTGCTGATGTGAGGACCATTTGTCTGTATGATTCTAGGTCCATGGACTGACTATCTGTCAATGAGGTACTAGGGATACCTCTCAGCTGACTCTTTTCTTTCCATGTGAGAAGAGCAAGATTTTCACTGATCATCTAATGAGAAGAGGTCTGTGGTGGCACATTGTTTTGGTGTGACATAGTAAACTACATCAAGTGTGCATCCCCTCACTGAGTACTTGTCACCACTATTAATTATGATCTAAAACTCCTCTAGGCAGAAATGGGAGCCACTTCTCGTGGCCTTAATTGACCGATGCAGTAAGGGTAGAAATGTGTAGGGGGTAAGAAACTCTTTGGGTGCTTATTTTTTGGGTTTGTTCAGTGTGTGTGCGCTTGGTTTGTGTGCTGTATGGCATTTTGCAAACAGACCTTGCAGGGATAATGCCTGTGATATTTTTTGGCTTGCTTTTAATTTGTTCCTGATATCTGTGCTGTAAAATATCCGATTTACACAGTTTTATGAAAATTGTAGTAAATGTATGTTGTTTAAAAAAAGCACCACTGGAATCAATATTTTTCAAACAGTTCTTGCAGGGAGAAGCTCTTCCCTACCACAGCACCCATCTCTTTCAGGTCAGGCTCGCTCGTGTATTATAGGCAGGTCTAGAACTTCCACTACCACTTTAAAATCCACCAGCCCCCACTGACACCTGACAGCCCAAACGTGTGCTGGAGAATGTATTAAAACAACACTTGCAGGGCTCACTTAGTGTGACACGGACCAGTGTGTCTTGTCCACAGTCGGTGCTCACTGTTTACAAAGGGAGCTGGCTGAGCCTGTCCTGGTGTGCATTACACACTCATATCTCTAAATCATGGATTTCAGCCATCCTGGGTACAAACACACGGTCCCTATAAAAAGGTGACAGACTCTTACAGGCTGCTGCTGCAGGCGGTCCCGTTCACCCAGTGGATTCCATCCTCTCTCTTCCGTAGACCGACCCACACATGGTGCTCACCGGAAAAGTCCATCAAGAAATTCTGCACAAAGGAAAAATGATTCAGTCATGTATTTTTTTCCTTTTACAGATTTCAACAAGTTTACATGGAAGGAACGAAACAATCAATATTTATATCAACCATATGTTCTCGCTTATATAGTGGGAACGGCTTCAAACATATGTGATTAAACGCATCTTAAAACAATACTTGATTCCTAGTTTTGTTGTCAGTGGGTTGGGTATAATTTAGTTTGTAATGTAGTTTTATTATTTTTGTGCCACAAATTGTTTCAAATGTGAGAACTATTGGCTTCACTAATGCTTGTTTAAACTACTGGATGATACAAACAACCGGGCAGTCGCAGAGTCTGTAATCTACTGTGCCATTGCAGCAGCAGGGGGCGCTGTGCAGGAAGAGACACGATGGGAATGTGCAATGGAGAAACACACAAGGGAATGGTCGTGAATAGTGGGGGAAGTCATCTAGGGCCAGATGTAGGAAATTCAAATTTTGCGAGTTGCAAATTGCGAGTCAGACCGACTCGCAATTTGCAACTCGCAAAAGTTTATGCAGAAAGGTGTCTCAGACACCTTCTGCGACTCGCTATGGGGTCGCAAAGACCCACCTCATGAATATTAATGAGGTGGGTCGCATTTTGCGACCCCATAGCGAGTCCCTGCACTCACAGGGATGGTGGCCTGCTGGAGACAGCAGACCTCCATGTCTGTGACTGATTTTGTAATAAAGCATTTTTTTTTTATTTTTATTGCAGCCCGTTTTCCTTAAAGGAAAACGAGTTGCAATCCAAAAAAATTAATGAAACCATTTTGTTTCATTTTTTCAGAGTAGGCAGTGGTCCATTGGACCACTGCCTGCTCTGAAAAAATATTTTTAGCGACATTCACAATTTGCTTTTGCGAATGAGTTCCCACCCACTTCAAGTGGGTGTTAACTGCGAATTGCTTTTCAACCGCTTTCGCGGTCACAAAGCAATTCTGCATTGCGGTGCGAGTCGCAAATAGGAAGGGAACACCCCTTCCTATTTGCGAGTCGGATTCACAGTTTGCGAGTCGGTACCGACTCGCAAAATGTGAATCAGCATCGCGATGGCCGTTCTGCACGGCGCGAACTGCGTTTTTCGCAGTTTGCGACATGCAAAACGGTTCCTACATCTGGCCCCTAGTGTTGTACTCACGGATCATACACATTCTGTCAGGGATAAGTGAGGCCTCTGTGATAGGTCACCTCAAAATGTGTTACTTTAGGTAGATATTTGTTTATTTGAAATAGCTTACATTTATTTAAAGAATGGTCATACCACTACCAAACAAAAGATTGACATAGTAAAACTATACATTATCATGTACTCTTAAAATCACATTTACAACGGAATTATTAAAAGACAATGCTGACAGAACTTTCCATCAGTTAGACACATCTAGTTCTCCTGCCTTCCTCTTTGTTTAATCAGGACCATGGCTACAACGTGGTGGGGGAAGAGAGGGTGCCACACCCCTGAACCACTCGTGTATGTCAGAAGACTGGGAGCTATGGAGTGGGGGTAGTGTGTTACACCCCTTAATAAATGCACGTTCAGTTAGGTACTTGGGTCCAGGTAACCTCAGTCGGGTAGGCTAGAGTCAGTGTCAGATTAAAAGCACTGGAGACAGACTCTGAAGTATTTATCTGAACTGACCTATCCTCTTTCTAGAACTACACACATATGAAACACACCACACACACACACACACCCACACACACACACACACACGAAACACACACACACACACCTTTAAACCGAAAGGGCATTTTGAGCTTTGGTGGGGTTGTCATGTCTCAACACCCTCTACTTCCCCATTGTATATCTTTTATTGCGACCAATTGTGCCCTAACGCAACCATGCGTGCGCCATATTTAATATATGGCGCCCATGCCCCAAGTTAGGGACAATAGCGTCATCATTTTTTCTGCTACTGTTGTACTCTGCATAACTAGTGCCAAACATATTGGCGCTAATCGTGCAAGGTAGATAGAGGCGCATTATAAACCATGCTGTGCCTCAATTTAATGCCTGTTCTGTGCAGACAATAAAATTGCAGCTAAAACTGGTGCAGTGGAATCTGCTAGATTCAACTACACCATTTTTGTGGGTGCCCTAATGGGGGAAAGCCCCCATTGCACACATTATGCCTGGCACAGGCATAATTTGGTGCAAGGGTTTACAAAGTGGTGCAATGCAAACATTGCACAACTTTGTGAATATGGCGTGGCGTTTTTGCCGATCTTTGGCCAAATTAGCGTCATAGAAATGATGCTAATGTGGCGCTAGGCCCTTCTTAAATTTAGGCCTTAGTTTTTGTGTAGTGTGGTTTCAGCTTTCCCCAAGCACAGAATATGGCTGCAAAGGCAGCGCTTTCCCATCACATTCTAGTTTTATTTATCATGTACTTGTAGGGAAGATTCTCCTTGGGACTTAAATCCTCCCAAGCATGGATGGCTCCTCAGGGATTCCCTCACCCCGCTTCACACATGTGGAGGGCCCGTAGAGATGTCCAAACCCACCGGGCACCTGTGAACTACAAAGTCCTACAATCATTCTTTGCCAAATGAAGTAAAAAGTCAGGTAGTTAATTCCACCACCCAATTCTAACATCATATGGGTTTGGCAGACCACTGGTGGCAGAAGAGGCGCCGGTGCCATCATCTGATTGGTGCTCCCCCTCCTCTGCCCTGTAAGTGGTAGCCGGGTGAAGGGTTGTGGTAGTTTGTGGAGGATGGAGGTATCTTAATAACACAGACTCACAGAGGAAGGTAAAGCAAGTTTATTTAATCTGAGGATCTCAAGGCCCCCACCCCTTCAGCATCTCCATCCTCCTGGCAACTGCTTGGATGGAAGTCCACTAGAGGCTTATGGAATCCATTCTACATTCTCATAAGAACCACAAAACATCCCCTTTATCCCACAAAAAATATAATCCTCTGGAAGGATCATTCTGCCCCCCACATGAAAACTGATCCATTTTCCACCATTAATTCAGACTCACCTCCCAAAAAGGTTTAACACAAGCCCCCAAAACCTCTTTCTCAGGCCAACCATTCAAAGTATACAACTTAATGTCTTGCAGTACTTTATAATTCGTATATTCCTTCTTCCATTTCTCTTTGTCGATTGCAGAAAAAACACAACCATGCAGCAATACCACCTAGAGTCCATATCATACTTGGAGTTTACAAAACCCATGCATTTGTTGCAGTAACTGCATTCCTATGCAGCTGGTAAATCATTCTTTGTTGCACATCACTACACACTCAGGTTATCGCTCCTCAGTCGTCACTCCTTGTTGTTACTTGTTACATTAATAATGCAGACTCACAGAATACCGTGAAGCAAGTTAATTCACTCTGAGGAGCTCAAGGTTGCTGCTCCTTCACCGTCTCCATCCACCTGGCAACTGCCTGGATGGAATATTCCACTAGATGCTTAAGAAATCTGTGAGATATGGCAGCCTTAGGGTGGTCACCCCCCTCCACTTTTTGGGCACAGTTTTTGCTGGCTTTAGGACTCTGAGCACTTTACCACTGCTAAAGTGCATATGCTCTCTCCCTTAAAGCATGGTGACATTGGTTCATACCCAATTAGCTTATTTAATCTACTTGTCTCCAGGAACGTGCACTATATGTGCCAGGGCCTGTAGATTAAATGCTACTAGTGGGCCTGCAGCACTAGTTGTGACACCCACATAAGTAGCCCCTTAACCATGTCTCAGGCCTGCCATGGTAGGGCCTGTGTGTGCAGTTTCACTGCCACTTTGACTTGGCATTTAAAAGTAATTGCCAAGCCTTAAACACCCCTTTTCCTACATATGTCACCCCTAAGGTAGGCCCTATGTAGCCCATAGGGCAGGGTGCTATGTAGGTAAAAGGAAGGACATGTAAACCACACATGTACATGTCCTGGTAGTGGAAAACTCCACTTAGTGGATTTGTTTTCCACTACTGTGAGCCCTGCCCCTTTCATGAGCTAACATTAGGGATACCCTCCCATACAGTTTGAGTGGTAGATTCTAATCAGAAAGGGGTAAGCAGGTCATGTTTAGTATGGCCAGAATGGTGATACAAAATCATGCTTTCTGGTGAAGTTGGATTTTATATTACTATTTTACCCATGCTACTTTTAGAAAGTGAACATTTCACTACATTCAAATCCTTCTGTGCCTTATAATCCACTTCTGGCTAGGTTTAGTTGACAGCTCCCTTGTGCATTCACTCAGACAACCCCAAACACAGGATGCTCAGTCACACTTGCACACATCTGCATACTGAATGGGTCTTCCTGGGCTGGGAGGGTGGAGGACCTGACACTTACACGACAGTAGCAAAACAAAAGGATTATGGACAGAGTGCTGAACAATACAAACACTCACCCCCAGTCACAGATCTGGGTTTAATCCATCGTTCCAGCCCGAACTGCTAAGCCAGGTCCTCCCTGTACCGGAAACAAGCATCCTGGGATCGGTTTCAGGGTTTCACCCTTCATCAGCCAGGCTAGCTTGAATCCAGTGGCACAGTGAGCAAGGGACCCCCGTCTGGGCATACCCTTCCCACTTATGGCAACTTTAGCAAAACAAAAGGATGATGGACTGAGTGCTGAACAATGCAAACACTCACCCCCAGTCACAGATCTGGGTTTAATCCATCGTTCTTTTGCTCACCATGCCACCCCAGTTTGGACCCAGCCATATGCAAATCACTCTTGACCCTGTTCCTCATGGGAACAGTCCAGCCCGAACTGCCAAGCCAGGTCCTCCCTGGACCGGAAACAAGCATCCTGGGACCGGTTTCAGGGTTTCACCCTTCATCAGCCAGGCTAGCTTGAATCCAGTGGCACAGTGAGCAAGGGACCCACGTCAGTGCTTTGCAGTCAGTTGATGTTCCTGCAGAATCCCCTATCCCGACTTTACTGTCTTTCTGAGGTAGCAGGGTAACTTTACTCCTACTTTTCAGGGTCTTGGGATAGGGTATCTTGGACACCCTTAGTGTTTTCTTACACTCCCAGCGACCCTTTACACACTACACTAGGCCTGGGGTCCTTTCGTGGTTCGCATTCCACTTTTGGAGTATATGGTTTGTGTTGCCCCCAGGCCTAGTTTCCCCTATTGTATTCTACAGTGTTTGCATTACTTTTCTAACTGTTTACTTACCTGATTTGGTTTGTGTGTCTATATTTTGTGTATATTACTTACCTTCTAAGGGAGTATATCCTCTGAGTTACTTTTGGCATATTGTCACTAAAATAAAGTACATTTTTAGTAACTATGAGTATTGTGTTTTCTTATGATATAGTGCTAAGTGATATAAGTGGTATAGCAGGAGCTTTGCATATCTCCTAGTTCAGCCTAAGCTGCTCTGCTCCTGCAGTGCTCAACCCTCTGAGTTGGCCTCTGGCATCGTGGGACCCTCCTTTGTGACTCAGAGCCAGCTCCGGTTCACAAATCTTCTATGTGCCTGTTCGGGTACTTCTGCGGGTGCAGCCTGCTTCTGTGGGGGCTCTCTGAGTTGCTGAGCGCCACCCCCCCTGTCTCCTCCTCCAAAGGGCATCATCCTGGCCCTTCCTGGTCCCCAGCAGCACCCAAAAACCTCTACTGCGACCATTGCAGCTAGCAAGGCTTGTTTGCGGTATTTCTGCATGGGTACACTTCTGCAACCTTCATCTCGACGTGGGACATCTTACATCCAAAGGAGAAGTTCCTAGTCCTCTTCGTTGTTGCAGAACTCCAAGCTTCTTCCATCCAGATGCAGCTTCCTTGCACCTTCATCCGGGGTTTTCTGGGCTCCTGCCTCCCCTGGACACTAGCGCGACTCTTGGACTTGGTCCCCTTGCCTTGCAGGTCCTCAGGTCCAGGAATCCGTCTTCAGTGCTTTGCTGGTGTTTGTGTTTCTTGCAGAATCCACCTATCATGACTATTGTGTCCTTTTGGGGTAGTAGGTGTACTTTACTCCTACTTTTCAGGGTCTTGGGGTGGGGTATCTTAGACACCCTGACTATTTTCTTACAGTCCCAGCGACCCTCTACAAGCTTCCATAGGTCTGGGGTCCATTCGTGATTCGCATTCCACTTTTGGAGTATATGGTTTGTGTTGCCCCTAGACCTATGTTCACCTCTTGCAACCTATTGTAATTCTACACTGTTTGCATTACTTTTCGGACTCTTACTTACCTGTTTTGGGTTTGTGTACATATAACTTGTGTATATTACTTACCTTCTTACTGAGGGTACTCACTGAGATACTTGTGGCTTATTGCCATAAAAATAAAACACCTTTATTTTTAGTAACTCTGAGTATTGTATTTTCTTATGATATTGTGCATATGATATAAGTGGTATAGTAGAAGCTTTGCATGTCTCCTAGTTCAGCCTAAGCTGCTTTGCCATAGCTAACTTCTATCAGCCTAAGCTGCTAGAAACACCTCTATTCTACTAATAAGGGGTAACTGGACCTGGCACAGGGTGTCAGTACCACAGGGTACCCAATATAAGCCAGGCCAGCCTTCTACATACACCCTCTCCCTTTGGAAATAGGTGTTAAGGGCCTGAGAGGAGTAACCTCTCCTGGCCTCTGGGAATGCTTTGAAGGGCACAGATGGTGCCCTCCTTGCATAAACCAGTTTACACTGGTTCAGGGTTCCCCCAGCCCCTGCTCTGGCGCAAAACTGGAGAAAGGAAAGGGGAGTGACCACTCCCCTGTCCATCACCACCACAGGGGTGGCACCCAGAGCCCCTCCAGTGTGTCCCAGACCTCGGCCATCTTGAATGCAGAGGTGTGAGGGCACAATGGAGGCCTCTGAGTGGCCAGTGCCACCAGGTGATGTCAGAGACCCCTCCTGATAGGTGCTTACCTGACTAGGTGGCCAATCCTCCTCTGAGGGCTATTTAGGGTCGCTCCTGTGGGCTTCTTTTCAGATATCGAATGCAAGAGCTCACCAGAGTTCCTCTGCATCTCCCTCTTCGACTTCTGCCAAGGATCGACCGCTGACTGCTCCAGGACGCCTGCAAAACTGCAACAATGTAGCAAAAAGACTACCAGCGATATTGTAGGGCCTAATCCTGCCGGCATTCTCGACTGGTTCCTGGTGGTGCATGCTCTGAGGGCTGTCTGCCTTCACCCTGCACTGGAAGCCAAGAATAAATCTCCTGTGGGTAAACGGAATCTTCCCCCTGCTAATGCAGGCACCAAACTTCTGCTTCACCGGTCCTCTGGGTCCACTCTCATCGTGACAAGCGTGGTCCCCGGAACACAGGAGCTGGATCCAAGTGACCCCAACAGTCCAGAGGTCAATTTGTTCAAATTTGGTTGAGGTAAGTCCTTGCCTCGCCACGCCAGACAGTAATCTTATGTACTGCGTGAACTGCAGCTTCTAGGGCTTCTGTGCACTTTTGCAAGGAATCCTTTGTGCACAGCACAGCCCAGGTCCCCAGCACTCCGTCCTGCATTGCTCAACTTGCTGAGTTGACCACCGGCTTTGTGGGACTCTCCTTTGTAGTGTTGAGACGACCGCTGTGCTCAGGTTTCTTGAACCCATGTTCAAGTACTTCTGCGGGTGGTGCCTCCTTCTGCGTGGGCTCATTGTGTTGCTGAGCGCCCCCTCTGTCTCCTCATCCAAGGGGCAACCTCCTGGTCCTTCCTGGGCCCGGGCAGCACCCATTTTCTTCAACCGCGACCTTTGCAGCTAGCAAGGCTGGTTTGTGGTCTTTCTGTGTGGAAACAACTCTGCATCCTTCAGAGCGCCATGGGACATCTTCTGTGCAAAGGTTCCTGGCATCTTCCGTTGTTGCAGAATCTTCAGCTTCTTCCACCTGGATGCAGTCATTTTTCACCTTCATCCGGTGTGAGAAAACAGGGCTGATTGCAGAGGCCCCCTAACTTTTTGCCCCCATTTTCCACTTTTTGCTGGTGTTTTCCTGACTCTGATGGTGCACCGGGTACTGCTAACCAGTCCCAGGGCCTGTGTTCTGTGTAAAATGGATATGCAAATTAGGCTAATTATAATTGGCTAAGTTAACCTACCTATAAGTCCCTAGTATATGGTAGGGCATGTAGGTTTAGGGACCACAGCATAGGTGGTGCACACATAGGTGCACTGCTGAGGTGCCCAGTGTCATTTTAAAGGCAGGCCTGCCTTGCTGGCTGCTTTTAAATTAAAGTTATATGCAAATTCGACTTTGGAATTAAAAGTAGTTCCAAAGTCTTAAACTACCTTATTTTTACATATAAGTCACCCCTAAGGTGTGCACTATGTGCCCCTAGGGCTGGGTGCCATGTAACTAAGCCCTGGTGAGGTAAAAACAGCCAAATTTGTTTTTCCCTCATTGTAGTAAATGGCCTTCATAGGCTAGAATGGGGAGACTTTGTTTTAAATTTTAAAGTCTCCTTAAATGATGCATACCAAGAATTTGGTATCAAATTAATTGTTGTAATAAATCCCACAACTTCCAGTTGTTGGATTTAATATAACTTGTTCAGGTAAAGAGTTTTAGACTTTACCTAAAAAGTTGCCAATTTCAGCCCTGCATTGTTTTTGCTGCTGTGCTCTAATTGGCCAGCCTGTAGCAGCTTAGCCAAGCTGCCTTGATGAGGTGTGAAGTGGCCTGGCTTCACACAAAGGAATGTGCCTGTGGGAGGGAATCTCCCCTCAGCAGATGGTGAGGCAGGAAGGGGGAGGGCTGCCAAACTGGTCTTCAAAGACAGAGAAGGACATTTGGAGCAACCAGCAACACCCCCACATCCTGCAACCCCAGACAACTAGGTGTCCCCTTGATTAGATTAGGAGAGGGCAGGAGAGGGGTGTGTTTATGATTTTTAGCCACACCAGTGGGTGGGCTCAGCCAGATGTAACCTCCAAAAATCAGATTCAGCCATGATGGATTTTTAGAGAATGTTGCCTCCTGAGATTGATTTTTGCCACACTTCCCAGGAAGTGGTCATCACAGGGGGAATGACCCTGTACCTGATTGGAGAACCAGGACCCCGCTGCTTTTCACCCAGGAGCAAGGATAAAACTGGCAGACCTGCACCCACACCTCAGTTCCCTACCACATCCAACAACAGAAGAAGAAGGACTGCCCTGCTGGACCCCTGGCCTGCACCTGGAACCTGCACTCAGAAGGACTGCACCAGCTGCACACTTGGGCTTCACCACAAGAAGGACTTTGCCTGGCTTCAACTGGTTCAAGGAGGGACTCCCTGTTTGCTACAGGTGAAAAATTGCTAACCAGAGTCCCCTGCACCAACTCCTGAAGAAAGCGACCAGCTGACCACTGTCCAGTGGCCAAAAAGGAGTTTGCGCCATGTGCATTCTGGGAGTTGTAGTCCGCACCCCCCAAGGACCATCTCAGAACTTCTGGACCCTTGGGGTGAGCTGTGGACCCCAAAAGAACCTTAAAAGGACATCTGGGAGAAGCCCCAGAAGTTTGGAGAAGTTTGGAGAATTTTTGTAAAAAAGCTTCATAGAGGGACCGACCCGCCGCGGCAACTCTAGCTGGCTTGCCTCAACCGCGACCCGGCCTGATTTGCTGGTTCGTCCCGGTAAAGAAAAATCTCTGAAAAAGAGACTAAGGCCCCCATTCCGACTTCGGCGTGCGGCAGGCGCTGCCCGCCTGTCGGAAACCGCCCCAATACCGCCCGCGGTCAGAAGACCACGGGGGGCATTTCAACTTTCCCGCTGGGCTGGCGGGCGATCTTCAAAAGATCGCCCGCTGGCCCAGCGGGAAAGCACCTTCCATGAGGATGCCGGCTCCGAATGGAGCCGGCGGAGTGGAAGGCGTGCGACGGATGCAGTGGCACCCGTCGCGCTTTTCAGTGTCTACAATGCAGACACTGAAAAGCTTAGTGGGGCCCTGTTAGGGGGCCCCTGCAGTGCCCATGCCATGGGCATGGGCACTGCAGGGGCCCCCAGGGGCCCGACGACACCCGTTCCCGCCAGCCAGGTTCTGGCGGTTTAAACCGCCAGAGCCAGGCTGGCGGGAAGGGGGTCGGAATCCCCATGGCGCGCAGCATGCTGCGCCGCCATGGAGGATTCCCCAGGGCAGCGGGAAACTGGCGGGAGATCGCCAGTTTCCCGTGTCTGACCGCGGCTGTACAGCCGCGGTCAGAATGCCCAGGGAGCCACCGCCGGCCTGTCGGCGGTGCTCCCACGCCCCTCCACCCTGGCGGATTGAATCCGCCAGGGTTGGAATGAGGGCCTAAGCCCGAAGGTAAAAAGTTGACCGGGACCTCCCAGCCATCGTATCCGAGAAGGGCTCCATGGACGTCGGATCAAGATCCAGGTTTACCCCGGACGAAGGATTTTCACCTCGAAAAAACGACTAAGTCCGAAGGTAAAAATCTCCACCGAGGATTCCAGCATCGCGTATCCGGAGAAGGGCTCCAGGAGGTCGGATTGGACTGGCAGGTTCGTCACGCTGAAGAAAATCTTCGAAATAAAGACTAAGGGCCTCATTCCGACCCGGACGGGCGGCGGACACCGCCCGCCGGGCGGAAACCACCCAAACACCGCCTCGCGGTCAGAAGGCCCCGGGGGGCATTTCAACTTTCCCGCTGGGCCGGCGGGCGATCTGCAAAAGATCGCCCGCCGGCCCAGCGGGAAAGCGCCTTCCACGAGGATGCCGGCTCCGAATGGAGCCGGCGGAGTGGAAGGTGTGCGACGGGTGCAGTGGCACCCGTCGCGCTTTTCAGTGTCTGCTAAGCAGACACTGAAAAGCAATGTGGGGCCCTGTTAGGGGGCCCCTGCAGTGCCCATGCCAGTGGCATGGGCACTGCAGGGGCCCCCAGGGGCCCCATGACACCAGTTCCCGGCAGCCAGGTTCTGGCAGTGTAAACCGCCAGAACCAGGCTGGCGGGAAGGAGGATTCCCAGGGGCAGCGGGAAACCGGCGGGAGACCGCTGGTTTCCCGTTTCTGACCGCGGCGGTCAGAATGCCCCTGAATGCCCCGCCAGCCTGTTGGCGGTGCATTCGCAGCCCTCTGCCCTGGCGGATTCAATCCGCCAGGTTCAGAATGAGGGCCTAAGTGTGAAGGTAACATTTTAACCGAGGCTTCCGGCGACCTGTAGCCGAGCAGGGCTCCATCGCGGTCGGCCTGAAACTTTGACTTTGCCCCAGTCGAGGTGCAACCAGATGACCCGATTGGCGCTTTTTGTTTCTAAGCGCTAGAAAAATAATAATACTTAAAAAATTCATATCTCCGGTTCCCCTTATCTGATTTTATTCGTTTTGGTGTCATTTTAAAGATAAAAATATAATCTATTTTTATAAATTGGTTTTAGATTTTTAAACTGTTTCCTGTGTTTTATTTAATTACTGTTTTGTGATATTTGAATGCTTTACACTCTGTCTCCTAAGTTAAGCCTTGACGCTCGTTGCCAAGCTACCAAGGGTTGAGCTGGGGTTAATTTACTGAGACCTAACTGGACCTTAGTGGGGGTTAGTGGCTTGTTGCTAGGTGTAGGTACCTACCTGCCCTTACCAATAACCCATTTTTCAACATCCGGGGTTTAGTGGGCTTCTGCCCCCCCCCCCGGACACTTTCGTGACTCTTGGACTTGGTCCCCTTAATTTGCAGGTCCTCAGGTCCAGGAATCCGTCTTCAGTACTTTACAGTCAGTTGTGGTATTTGCAGAATCTCCTATCACGACTTTAGTGTGTTTCTGGGGAAGTAGGGTACCTTTACTCCTACTTTTCAGGGTCTTGGGGAGGGGTATCTTGGACAACCTTCGTGTTTTCTTACACTCCCAGTGACCCTCTACACACTACACTAGGCCAGGAGTCCCTAGGTGGTTCGCATTTCACTTTCTTAGTATATGGTTTGTGTTGCCCCTAGGCCTATTGCATCCTATTGTATTCTACAGTGTTTGCACTACTTTTCTAACTGTTTACTTATCTGATTTTGGTTTGTGTGTATATTTTGTGTATTTTACTTACCTCCTAAGGGAGTATATCCTCTGAGATATTTTTGGCACATTATCACTAAAATAAAGTACCTTTATTTTTAGTAACTCTGAGTATAGTGATTCTTATGATATAGTGCTATATGATATAAGTGGTATAGTAGGAGCTTTGCATGTCTCCTAGTTCAGCCTAAGCTGCTCTGCTATAGCTACCTCTATCAGCCTAAGCTGCTAGAACAGTACTAATCTACTAAAAAGGGATAACTGGACCTGGCACAAGTTGTAAGTACCATCAGGTACCCACTATAAGCCAGGCCAGCCTCCTACACCATGCAACAGAAATGTCACCGCATCGCCTACCAGATCAAGCAGCTCCTGTGACTTTGTCCTGCATGCCCAGGATTTCTTCACATCATCCCCGGGTCATCCAAATACCCCGCAACCCGAAGAGTCAGAAATCGACGCAAAGCTTTCCCTGTGTGCAAAATATTGACGCAGCGTCTGTGTGCGCCTGGAGAAACCGACGCACACCTCCCCGTTTTCCACACATCCCCTTCTCTGTGGTCCCTTGCGTAGAATTTGAACACAAACCAGGTACTTTGAACTTGCAAGAGACACTTGTTACTTTTTAAAGACTAAAGACTCTTTTTATCACTTTCTAAGTGATAATTCAATGTGTACTTATTGAATCTTGATCGTTTTGACCTGCATTTAAACAGATAAATATTCTATATTTTTCTAAACACTGCATGGTGTATTTTTGTGGTGTTATACTTTGTTATTGCATGATTTCTTGCACAAATATTTTACACATTGCCATCTAAGTTAAGCCTGAATGCTCAGTGCCAAGCTACCAGAGGGTTGGCACAGGATAATTTGGATTGTGTGTGACTTACCCTGACTAGAGAGAGGGTCCTTGCTTGGACAGGGGGGTAACCTGTGAAATCCATTCCACATTCTACATTCTAATAATAACCACAACAGAAGGCTCCCACCACTCTATGCCAACGTTGAAAGTTTCAGATTTTGACTGGCAGATTTTCTAATTTGTCAAGCACCTAGATACCTGAGAGGTGGGATAGATTTGAATGTTTAAAAACAAATGTCTTTTTGTCTTCAAAATTACATTTTTCTTGTCACAGATATCCTAACAATCCCTCAACCACAGCACTTCACAGCGCTGTTACTTACGAACACTTCTCTCGTTCATCAATTGCTTTACGAAGAGGGGAAGCATTGTGGGAAACTGTTGGCACGGCACACCAAGGCTAGAGCTGCTGCTTGTTATATTCCTAGGCTCTGTGATCCTGAGACCTTATAAGTCACTCAGGATCCTCAGGGAATATAACTTCTGAAGATATTGATACAGATGTGTCGGAGTCAGCTGCCTCCGTCCTTGAGAGGTGGTCCTCCTCTAGTTTACCAGTAGGGGAAGCGATGGAATTGGCCCGTCCTGTTTCTCTGAGGAAGGTGGCAGAGGTGATTAAAAATCTGCCCAGGAGAAGGCAGCCACGGAAGAAGGGGTACCCATCTGAGTGGTATCAGATCTTTGTAGAGCAGCTCAATGAGTTGATGGTGCAACATTTTAATCATATATTAGCAGGGGGTTGTATACCCCTCCTTCCAAAGAGGAATCTTCTGACTTTTGAACAAAGATAAGCGCCCACTAAACTTATATTAATTTCACCCCATACCAATTACAAATTCTTGGCCAAATTATTAGCAGTATTACAAGTGACACAACTCCACAAATTATCCATTAAAACGAAGATGGCTTTATGCCAGGACTACATCTTGTAGCAATACCCATTTTGTGGTTGATTACGTTACAGTTTATGGAACTCCAGCCGTTGATGCGGAATTAGCATTTGATGTGGTTCGCTGGTCTTTTTTGTTCTGGGTGCTGGAAAGGGTGGGCTTCCATGATAAGCTAATAAATGTCTAGAGGAATCTTTTTACTGGGGCAAATGTCTTAATGATAATTAATAGGAAACGTTCCAAAAGATTCCAGGTCACCAGGGGTACCAGGCAGAGATGCCTTTGTCACCCCTCGTTTGCTCGCTATATCGAGCCATTGGCAAGAGCTTTTAGATCTACGGTAGAGATGAAGGTGATCACTCCTGTCGCATCTAAATTTAAACTTTTGTGGATGATGAGGTGGTATTTTCCCCCTCCAAACCCCAATATATTGTGGCATTTTTCAAAGTTATCAATAATTTTGCTGTGGAGGGTTATAAGATTATCGACCTGAACAAGTGCAGTGAGACGGTGTGGTACATTTTTCTCTTACACACCTTCATAAATGCACTTCTAGATAAATGCTAAGTGAGAACGAAACTTCGCATCTGAAGTCTGTCGTTCAATCAAAATCGCCACAACTGAAGCTACAGACCCTTGAATGCTGCTGGGCGCCGAACCCCCACTGAAAGGAGGGGTGCCTGCATTCTGGTGACGCTAGCCTCCACTCCTGAGGTCTCCTTGAGCATTAAAAACTACACCCCTTACAGGCTGCGCCGACTGGGAAGCAGCTGGACGTTCACGTATAAAGCAGGATTCTTTGTGAGAGGAACCCGGAGGGGAAGTGGCGCTTTCTCACAGTGTCGATCGATCTCCAGGCACGAGACGACTGAGGGGCATATTTATACTCTGTTTGCGCCGAATGTGCGTCAAAATTTTTGACGCACAATCGGCGCAAACCCTGCCCCATATTTATACTTTGACGTCCGACCCCGCGGGCGTCAAAATTCCACCATGTGCGTCATTTTTTGGAAGGGGGAACCAGCCTTGCGTTAATTATATGCAAGGTAGGCGTTCCCTTCCAAAAAATGACTTTAAGGCCTGTGCCCCATATTTATACTCTGACGTCATTTTGACGCACAGGAGGGGGCAGGCCTTAAAAAATGGCGCACAGCCTGATGGGCGCCGTTTTTTAACGCCTGGGTCAGGGTAGGCGTTAAGGGACCTGTGGGCTCAGAAGGAGCCCAGAGGTGCCCTCCCATGCCCCCAGGGACACCCCCTGCCACCCTTGCCCACCCCAGGAGGACACCAAAGGATGGAGGGACCCATCCCAGGGAAGTTGAGGTAAGTTGGGGTAAGTATTTTTTTCGTTTTTTTTTTGTGGCATAGAGGGGCCTGATTTGGGCCCCCCTACATGCCACTATGCCCAATGACCATGTCCAGGGGACATAAGTCCCCTGGGCATGGCCATTGGGCAAGGGGGCATGACTCCTGTCTTTGCTAAGACAGAAGTCATGTCAATGGAGGTTGGGCGTAAAAAAAAATGGCGCAAATCCGGTTTGAGGCCTGAATTTTGCCTCAGACCTGACTTGCCCCATTTTTTGACGCACAACCCCCATTTTCCCATATGCCGGCGCAGCCTGGTGTGAGTCATTTTTTTTTACGCACACCAGTCCGCAGCGCCGGCTAACATCATTCCATAAATAAGGCGCCCGCATGGCGCGTTGGAATGGCGTTAGCCGGTGGTAAAATTTTTGACGCACAACTGCGTTGGCAGCATTTCCTACCAATGCAGATACATTTGAACGGGGTAAGCGAGCACATGCATCTGTGCTTTCTCGTGCAAGACTGTTTTAAATGGTTCTTTCGAACTTCTGTTTTTCCTCCCGTCCATCCCATGGAAAGGGTCCAGATACGGTGATTCCGTGGACCTTCTGCCACGTGCCGTGCTGCTGGCCTTAGGCTAGTAATGGTCCAGGGTATAGTGGACATATGGTGCAACGCAACAGCCTTGTGTTTCAGAGGAGAGCTTTGGCTACCAGCACTTTATTTGCAAACTGAGCACTGCTTAGGAATGCAGAAACATATCTTAAAAGTGGAAGTAGATGCACACCTCTCTCACTGCTGTACATTGTAGTTCTAAAAACATAAAGAAAATGATTTTTAGAATATTCAAATGAATTATTTCAAGACAATGTCAGGGAGTGTTAACTTGGCAAAAACAGGCACAACATGCTTTGCTGAAACTTGGCAAAGAAAGAGAACAAGCTAAAAGATTTTTTAGGTAAAATCCCACAGTATGACGTTTTACTCCATATTCCACTTAAGGCCATTACATATTTTTGGAGATTTTTGAAAACGTGATCATACTGGACCACATTTTAGGGTTGAGCGAGCAAATACTCTGGCCTGTTGTAATGTATCAGTGGGATTTTAACCACGCCCACTCTTGCTATTCATTCTTTGTTCTGCTTGTCTTAAGTGCTTCATTTTTATTGGTGCATTTTGTGAAACGTCCCTCCTGTGTGTGCTGAGTTCCCTCCCAGGTGATTTCACTAAGAGAACATTTTTGTTGGCCATCACACTACGTCATTCTTCCTCCTCTCACAGCATGTGATGGTTACTCCTGTGGTTTTGATTTGTCTTTCATCCCAGCTGCGATCCTTTGTAGACATTCACACAGGGAGCCAATACCTCTCGCGATCAAGCTCATGGCGTCTGTGGTGCTTTGAATTAACTTGCTTATGTCAACTGTTTTACGCTTCATATTCAATTTATGTGGCAAGAAAAGTCCAGATAGGAATTTACAATGCTAATTTCTCTAACTCGAGCAAATGCGAGACCCATTGCATTGCAAATGCTTGTTCCGGTGGTGTTTCCCTTCCAAACCCAGAGGTGTTTCAAGAGACACTCTCAAGACCTATCTTGTGCCTCGAGCTGGCTTCCTCCTATACCTTGCAGCCATGGTTCAGGGTAGGTGCGCTTCCCAAGGGTCCCTCAAACGTCAGTGGTTGTGGTGAGCTGCCTGGACACCACAGTGTATGGGTGAATTATGACACATGGGGTCCTGAAGGGGGTTGAAACCACCTTCCATGGACAGGACATGAGGTATGGGAAAGGACATCTTAATTTTACACACTCTAAAATAGTGCCCGTGGTTCGATTTCCTATAGGTAATAATCGAAGCGTTTCCAATCCAAGGGTGGCTCCATTGTTTCTTTTTCGGGTCAACATGACCTGGGACAGTACATAAATAAAATTAACTTGTAGAGACATGTCTGCCAAAACTGCAAGCTGTTGAGTTCTTCTCTCAACATTTGTATTTGTAAAGCAATAAATATATCACAAAGTCACTGACAGTGCAAGCAAAAAGCAAGCAATTGTGTTTATTTGTGGGTGGGGTGGGGACAGCGTTGCTGAAGGGATGTTTATTTATTCCACAAACCTGCTTAAAACCCTGACTAGAAACACCAAATTGTTCACAGAAGAGTGTGTTACCCAAATTCCGGTAGTGGGAGAGAATGGGTGAGCAATGTGTGAGTAGGTAGGTGTAGGAGGCTGGCCTGGCTTATAGTGGGTACTTTGTGGTACTTACACCTTGTGTCAGGTCCAGTTATCCCTTATTAGCAGAATAGAGGTGTTTCTAGCAGCTTAGGCTGATAGAGGTAGCTATAGCAGAGCAGCTTATTCTGAACTAGGAGACATGCAAAGCTCCTACTATACCACTTACATCATATAGCACAATATCATAAGAAAACACAATACTCAGAATTACCAAAAATAAAGGTATTTTATTTTAGTGACAATATGCCAAAAGTATCTCAGAGGATACCCTCACTTAGGAGGTACGTAATATACACAAATTACATGTACACAAACCCAAAACAGGTAAGTAACATTAAGAAAAGTAGTGCAAACAATGTAGAATCACAATAGGATGCAATAGGTAGAAATTGGCCTAGGGGCAACACAAACCATATACTCCAAAAAAAGAATGCGAATCACGAATGGACCCCAGGCCTATGGTAGGTTGTAGAGGGTCGCTGGGACTGTAAGAAAACAGTAAGGGTATCCAAAATACCCCACCCCAAGACCCTGAAAAGTAGGAGTAAAGTTACCCTTCTACCCCAGAAAGACAGCATAGTCGAGATAGGGGATTCTGCAGGAACCACAAACGCCAGCAAAACACTGAAGACGGATTCCTGGACCTGAGGACCTGAAAAGGAAGGGAACCAAGTCCAAGAGTCACGCAAGTGTCCAGGGGGGTAAGGAGCCCACTAAACCCTGGATGAAGGTGCAAAAGGGCTGCCCCTGGGTGGAAGAAGCCAAAGATTCTGCAACAACAAAAGGAGCCAGGAGCTTCCCCTTTGGTGAGAAGATGACCCACGGCGTGCTGAAGGTTGCAGAAGTATTTCCACGCAGAAATACTGCATACAAGCCTTGCTAGCTGCAAGAGTTGCAGTTGAGGATTGCGGGTGCTGCTGGGGCCCAGGAAAGACCAGGATGTCGCCATTTGGAGGAGGAGACAGAGTGGGCACTCAGCAACTCAGAGAGCCCCCGCAGAAGCAGGCAGCTCCCGCAGAAGTACCAGAGCAGGCACTTAGAAGATCTGAGGACAGCGGTCAACTCAGAGTCACAAAGGAGGGTCCCCAGACGTCGGAGTCCAACTCAGCGAGTTGGGCAACGCAGGACGGAGTGCTGGGGACCCAGGCTATGCTGTGCACAAAGGAATCCTTGGAAAAGTGCACAGGAGCCGGAGCAGCTGCAGATCACGAAGTACACAGGATTACTGTCTGGCGTGGGGAGGCAAGGACTTACCTCCACCAAATTTGGACAGAAAGGCCACTGGACTGTGGGAGACACTTGGACCCAGCTCCTGTGTTCCAGTGACCACACTTGTCAGGATGAGAGGGGACCCAGAGGACCGGTGATGCAGACGTTTGGTGCCTGCGTTAGCAGAGGGAAGATTCCGTCGACCCACGGGAGATTTCTTCTTCGCTTCCAGTGCAGGGTGAAGGCAGACAGCCCTCAGAGCATGCACCACCAGGAAACAGTCGAGAAAGCTGGCAGGATGAGGTGCTACAAGGTAGCTGGTAGTCGTCTTACTACTTTGTTGCAGTTTTGCAGGCGTCTTGGAGCAGTCAGCGGTCGATCCTTGGCAGAAGTCGAAGAGGGAAGTGCAGAGGAACTCTGGTGAGCTCTTGCATTCGTTATCTAAGGAATAGCCCAGGGGAGGGACCCTAAATAGCCAAAAAAGGAGGTTTGGCTACTAAGAAAGGAGGCTTGGCTACTGAAAGAGGTAAGCACCTATCAGGAGGGGTCTCTGACGTCACCTGCTGGCACTGGCCACATAGAGCTGTCATTGTGCCTCAACACCTGTGAATCCAAGATGGCAGGGGTCTGCGACACAATGGAGGAGCTCTGGGCACCTCCCCTGGGAGGTGCAGGTCAGGGGAGAGGTCCATCCCCTTTTCTTTGTCGAGTTTCGTGCCAGAGCAGGGCTGGGGGATCCCTGAACTGGTGTAGACTGGCTTATGCAGAGATGGGCACCATCTGTGCCCATCAAAGCATTTCCAGAGGCTGGGGGAGGCTACTCCTCCCCAGCCCTCACACCTATTTCCAAAGGGAGAGGGTGTAACACCCTCTCTCAGAGGAAATCCTTTGTTCTGCCTTCCTGGGACTTGGCTGCCCAGGCTCCAGGGGGGCAGAATCCTGTCTGAGGAGTTGGCAGCAGCAGCAGCTGCAGTGGAGACCCCGGAAAGGTAGTTTGGCAGTACCCGGGTTCTGTGCTAGAGACCCGGGGATGCATGGAATTGTCCCCCCAATACCAGAA
Organism: Pleurodeles waltl; assembly: GCF_031143425.1. Lineage (NCBI taxonomy): Eukaryota > Metazoa > Chordata > Amphibia > Caudata > Salamandridae > Pleurodeles > Pleurodeles waltl. The sequence continues at coordinate 1,176,028,229 of NC_090439.1, forward strand.
TGGTATTGCAGTGACAATTCCATGATCCTAGACATGTTACAGGGCCATGTTCGGAGTTGCCATTTTAACGCTACATATAGGTAGCGACCTATATGTAGTGCACGCGTGTAATGGTATCCCTGCACTCACAAAGTCTGGGGAACTTGCCCTGAGCAATGTGGTGGCACCTTGGCTAGTGCCAAGGTGCCCACACACTAAGTAACTTGGCACCCAACCTTCACTAAGTGAGGGTTAGACATATAGGTGACTTATAAGTTACTTAAGTGCAGTGTAAAATGGCTGTGAAATAACATGGGCGTTATTTCACTGAGGCTGCAGTGGCAGTCCTGTGTAAGAATTGTGTGAGCTCCCTATGGGTGGCAAAAGAAATGCTGCAGCCCATAGGGATCTCCTGGAACCCCAATACCCTGGGTAGCAAGGTACCATATACTAGGGAATTATAAGGGTGTTCCAGTGTGCCAATCAGAATTGGTAAAATTAGTCACTAGCCTGCAGTGACAATTTTAAAAGTAGAGAGAGCATAAACACTGAGGTTCTGGTTAGCAGAGCCTCCGTGATACAGTTAGGCACCACTTTGGGAACATATATAGGCCACAAACTTATGAGCACTGGGGTCCTGGCTAGTAGGATCCCAGTGACACATATCAAACATACTGACAACATAGGGTTTTCTCTATGAGCACTGGGCCCTGGCTAGCAGGATCCCAGTGAGACAGTAAAAACACCCTGACGTACTCACAAACAGGCCACAAGAGGGGGTAACAAGGCTAGAAAGAGGCTACCTTCCTACAGTAGGTCAACAGATTGTTACTGCCTAGGGGGCCAAAAATCCTACACAGCTTTGAATGAAAGGTAAGTGTTTCATGTCCTTACCAGGTCCTCCTGGGTGTCAAAGAGAGCGAGGGACCCATTGTGTGAAGAGCAGAACCTCTGGCTCTCGTCCCAGTCCCCTTCCTTTCGATACATCACTGAGAAGTAATAACATTTGTTTCTACTGTAGAGCCAGTCCATGGGGCAGGACTCTATGCGAGAAGGCCCTGGGGTGTCCCGTGATAAACAGTGTCCTAAAAGCAGAAAGTGTGATATAATCAGCAGCAGTAAGACACAAACCCATGAAACAAAAGTGATGGCCAAGTAGTTGCAGTGCAAATCAATACGTGCAGTGTGCAAGCAAACCACAACACGCAGCACTTGTTTGTAGTGCACAGCTTTTACATGAAATCATTTGTATGAACAGATAAATATGTACCAGTCATTCACTGCAGTGACGTCAGAGTCCTGCGAAGCCCTACAGCGCCCACTCTCCCTGCCTCCTCCTGCCTCCCAGGACTGGAGACAGCAGATGATGGAGGAATCGCAGACGGTAATCCACCACCTGCCATGGGCTGACACTTACCAGAGGGAACTGTGAATGGTCAGTCTATCCCCACAGTCCCTGCCTCCTGCATCCTAGGGGTCTCCACAAAAAAGAGGAAAGCCATGAATTGACCCAGGGGAAGCAGAGAACTCCTGGATCAAGAAATGACACATATGATCTCTGCTATGATCCTAAGGTTCTGCGGTGACAGAGCTGATGCCAAGAACTGTCCGCAGCATGTTTGGTGATGGACAGGGAATGAACATAGGATGGTGGGATACTAGATATTTTTAAATACGTGAGAATTGTAGGGGAAGTGAATAGTCTAGAGACACCTGAGGGGAGAGATCATCTGATTTCCAGGAGAGGACTGGGTAAGGGTGTGAGAATTCCTGCTGAAATAGGTGAGAAAGGAAGGACATTTGGGACATTAGGGACTGCTCAGGAGCTTCCTTTTTTACTTACTGTTGCTTGTAAGATCCTCTCCCTAATACAGATTGTACCTGTGCACGTGCAGCGCTGCTTTAAACTTAAATCGGCAGGTCCTCGTTTGCATTGTGCGCCTCTGCTGCGTTATAGACACCGGTGCACAGGCAAAGAGGCCATTGGAAGGGACACTGACTGTTACAGGGAGTCTGTGCATACCCCAGGACCCACAGACATCCATCTACAGGGGGATGAAGTCACTTATTGCACCGCCTTGCAGGGGATCCATGCCCCCCTTCAAATGCAAGCCAGTTGCTACCTGCAGGGAGAAAGGATGTCCGGGGCTTGAGACAGCCATTCTGTTTCATATTTCTTTATTAAAGAGCAGTAACCATGACAGCTGGCATGGTATTCACATTACAGAGGAAAATAAGAAGCCTTCTCCAACAGCACAGTACATTACAGCCATAATAGTGGTAGGCGCCAGGAACCCAGATATGTGATAACACTCCGTATGCTATATCACTAAGCGATTTACGTATAGCATCATGTGTCAGCGATTCTGGTTCTTACGTGTTACCGGCCATGAAAGAAAAATTTTACTCTGCAGGTGTATCATTACCGGCCTCACTCTGCAGTGAGGGTACAACGCTAAATGCCAGGCCTTTTATCTATGGCAGTCGCCAAGGTACTATTCTGCCTCTCCATGTGGAGGGAGCAGAAAGGGAAGATCCATGAACGCTGCGGGTGCGTGAGGAGCGTATCGTCGATGTCATGAATGGCTGGGATGGCTAAAGCTGCCTCCTGCTGGCGCAGATGGGCTGCCAACAATCGTCCTGCCTTTTCACCCTGCTCATAATGTCTGCCTTTCATCCTTTGTAGTGCATATTCTGCCTGGGAGGTACAAAAGGCATTAAGTCCCATTTTCACCTTTTTGATGAGAGTGCGTGGTTGGGGTGGGGTTTGTTGTGTATTTGTGAGTATGCGTTACTATCATACCCTCTAGTTCCTGCCTACAGGAATATCTCTGGGCATTAGCAAGGGCAGCATCTCTCATAAGTTGTCCTCTGATCATTGCTTTCGCCACAGCCCATAAAACCTGAGGGGAGGAGACCGAGCCTATGTTGTCAGTTAGATAGGTAGAAATGTGGGCACGGAGTTGGTTCTTGCCCTGTGGTGTATGATTTCGTGATACATTCAGGCACCATGGTTATGGCCTGGAGAAGCCAGACCTAATTCCAGTGCTATGAGCACAGGGGCATGGTCTGATAGAGCTGCCTCCAGAATCCGGGAGTCCCGAACCATGGGAATCAATTTATGGGAGGTTATGAAATAGTGCAGCCGAGACTGCGTTCCATGGACTGGTGAAATAAAGGTGGATTAGGGGTCAAGTGGATGAGAAAGGTGCCAGTGGTCCACCAGCCCATGGCCTGCCATTACATTCCTCCATAGGGCTCTGTCTGCATTGTTACCAATATATAATCTGCTCGTTTGGTCTAGATTCACGTCTCAAGCAAAGTTCCAATCCCCACCCAGAAGGTAGTGAGAGGCCCCAATCTCAGTCAGGAGACAATTGTTATGTAAAAATAATGAGTGCTTAGAACCGGTGGGGGCGTAAACGGATCCTATGCAAAGCGTGTGATCCCCAAGCCTGAGTTTGTTGAGGCTGTATCTACCCTCAAGATCGGTCCATGATTTAAGCACCTTGAATTGCAAAGAGCGAAGAAAGAGGATCGCCACCCCACATCTGCACGCTGAACAGGAGCCTCCCAAAGTGGACTGCTGCCATATAGTATGCGGCCCACCCAGTCCTGATGCAGTTTTTCAGATTCTGAGGAGGGCAAGTGTGTTTCCTGCAATAGGGCAACAACTGCATGTTTGGATTGCAAGAATGATAGGGCTTTCTTCCTTTTGATATAGTGTGTAAGGCCATGAACGTTCCATGATACTATGAATAGTGGGAGGGCAGTTCCCATATCCGGAACTGTCACACTGCCTTACAGGGATAGAACTGGCACTTTCAGATGTATGAGGTGGGATGGATCAATTCGGGCTATCTATGTGAAGGTGGTGTGCAATGTTGGGAGAGCGGGAAGGGGGGGTGTAGGAGTTAGGGCCAGGAGAGGGGGCCCACGGTTGTGCACAGAGAGAGTAGGACCTAACAGTGGAGAATGATAAGGGAGGAGGGGGAAAGAGGAGAGAGGAAGGGAAGAGGCACCAAAACAAAAATAAGAGAGAATAAGAGAAGAGAGAGACGGACACAGCTCAAGAGGGATGAAGAGAGGACAGTCCAGACCTGTGTCCGGATTAAAGGTATAACATACGTGAGCCTAACTTCTGTAAACCGTGGGTCTAACCCTATTAAATCCGTGGCTGGGCATGCTCGAGGGATGAGAGGGCAAACAGCCAGCGGGGAGAAAAATAGAGCAGAGAAATCCCAGAGTGGGGAGATGGAGGGATACTGGGGAGGATCCTAACTCACGCCCGGACGTACCATCAGGACTCAGTATTAAGAACATAGGAAATCTCTCATCTGGGCATTATTGAAAAGAAAGGGATCTCTAGGTGTGCTCAAAGTAGCAGATGCATATTTGGAAGCCCACTAAAATTGTAGATGGTAATCGGAGAGGGGGGAGTAACGGGATATAGAGGTGGATAACCAGGTACATATGGGGGAAGAGATAGAGAGAGAGCGCTCAGGGTGTCAGCTGATAATGACTATGGGAGGCATGGCCCAACCAAGGCGAGCTGTGTGAGGGGCACTTCTTCATGTTGTTCCAACCCGGTCGATTCTCTGCTTTGGTTTTCACGTGCAATTGTGCTTTGGTTATTGGTGGCCTGCAATTTACTGCTGATATGTGTTGTTCCCTCCACCCTAGCAAAGAAGAATAGGTCCTCGATCACTGAGATGTTTAACATGGTTATGGGGCGGAACCGTACTACGATATTGATATTGATTAGCGGGGGCGCAACATAGTGGAGGATGGGAGGATGGACCCATTATGATTGCTAAGTGTTGGATCCTAGAACTGGAGGAATGGGGTCATGGGGGGGGGGACGTCTCCAGTCTAGTAGGTGTTTTGCTTAGAACAACAATAACAACAGCAGCAATGGAAATAAAAGTAACAATGACATGGCATTCTATGGTAATAGCAGAGACAAACATGCGTGGGTACCTATTGCTCTGCCAATGAACAGTTTGGGTATCCAGTGGGGGCACTAGAAATACCCACTGGCAGCCCCCATAAGAGGACAGATATGCTGTCAGTCAGATGGGGGAAAAGGTTTCAGAGGGGACCGGGACTTGTCTCTGTCCCTGAGCAGCCCCTGGGTGATGTCCGCCACTGCCTGAAGGGCCACATCCCTCATGTGTTGAGATCTTGGTGGTCAGTCCAGGAATCTGCCTCTTTTATGCATCCTAGGATGTATGCGGAAGTCACTAGGGTCAGACTCTATGTGTAGGGGAGAGTAACATGGCAAGAAGTGGTTTGTGGAAGAGGCCACAGGCTCCTGATCCATAGGTTGGGCAGAAAAGCCATCCAGAGAAGAGCAAAAGTCTATAGAATCCAAGACGTCTCTAGATTTACCATCCATCGTAATCCACAGTCTCGCCAGCTCAAATAGTCCAAATGTAATATTCATATGGTGCAGTTGGGGTCTATGTGCTAGGAACGCCTTTCTTTTTTCATCCGTCTCTCGGGAGAAGTATGCAGCAATACGGATCTCCTGACCATCATGTCCGTATGGGCCATGGGTCCTCGCAGACATCAACAGTTGGCAAACCTTTTCATGATGTAGAAAGCATGCTATTATGGGACGGGGTCTCTCCGCAGTATTGTTGCGTAAGGGACCAATCCTATGGGTTTGTTGAAACTCCAGAGTGGGAGAAAAAGTGAGGCCTGTGAGGTCGGGAATGAAGTTGCAGAGGAAGGCCCTCATGTCTGCCCCCTCTGTCTTTTCTCATAGACCAAAGATGCGGACATTGTCTCTACAGCTGCGATCCTCCAAGACAGTGAGTTAATTGCCGAGGAATTGTAGTTCTGGTTCGTGATCCGGGAGGTCCGTCCTCTTATTTTCAACATTCTGTAGATGATTATATCAGTCCGTGACCTTATCCTGGAAGCCAGCAATGTCTGCTCGGATTGATTTGGAGTCAGCTGAGAGGTCCATGACTTTAGTGTCCATCGCCTCCAGGCAGCGGACTGTGGAGATTTCCTGTAGAATGCACTTCATGGCCGTGTCTGTGCGGGGGTTTCCTGGGGTTTCTGTGGAACTGAGGTCTGTGGTGGGGGCGGAGGAAGACACTGGCCGTGGCTGTGAGACGGCTTCTGAGAGAAGCAGTTGACACGTAGATTTGTCTGCCCATTTGCCCGTTAAGTTGCCGGGGGGCGTTTCCTTGGGAATGCGCAGGTAATGAAATCCACTGCAGTCGGTGGAGCTCAGAATCCAATGGCCAATGTCTCAGGGGCAGCAGTTCCAATATCAGGCAAGTCCAGGCACTGGTCTGCCGCTGCTGCCGTGCCCTGCTGTGCCACCTTGTTGGCGCATCCCGCTACTTACTGGCTGGATGAGGTGTCCCACCGGGAACGACACAGGGCCAGCAATATTTCATTCTGGGGTTTGTGTTGTCCTGAGAAGGGCGATCTTCTCAACAGGCTCTCAGGTCAGTCATGAGGATGTTACACTTGCCCCTGACAGACTCAGGACCGTATTATTCAGACTCCATGTGCTCGTCCTGATGAACCCTGGCCTCCCTCGGTTCACAGTGGTGGAAGTGAGAAAACAGAGATAAGGCTCAGGGGGATCCCTGCTAGCCTTAGGCGCAGTAACCTCTGGTGGAGGCAGAGGGCGCTACCTGGCTTGGAAGATCTGCAATGCTCCGAAGGCGCTGAGGGTGTTGCCCATGCTGGCATGCCTGGCAGAGGTGGGCGGGAGGGGCCAGGTTTGTGGCCTCATCTCACAAGGCAACTCGCGGGCCCTGCCAATAACCCAGGGCCCTGAGAGTACAACAGATGTACCTCTGTCCCCTGCGCCGTGATTCTAGTAATGTGTGCCGCCAAATGGGCCTCAAATGACGGGCGTAGGTTTGTCTCTGACCGAGGGCAGTGCCAGGATCTAGTCCTAACAGGAAATTGGAACTGACTGAGCCCACGTCTGCACTCTGTTGCCGGCCGCTCTCCCCCTCTGTCAATATACTTGAAAGAGTATACAGAAGTTGTCATAGCTAGGTGAGGAAATCTTTAAGTTAAAAAAACAGGAAGAATGAATCTGAATGTATTTAGTGATCCTTTTAATATTCCCAATAAGGGGGGCAACAATTAAAACTGTTAATAGGGTATGGACTGTACTGGAAATGTATATTTTCAATTTTCACCAGTATGGACTGAATTTTTTTCTTTGTGATATGTATTTATTATTTGGGCAATATAGGTGTTGAACTTTGTTATGTATCGCTTAAATTGGATTGTAGTTTTTTCACTTGTTTATTTAGTTTCCAATGGATAGTGTACGACTCAGATTTAATGTAACTTCAAGTCGCATAAGAATTCCTTCTGCTTATAAAAGCTTTCTTGTGTAATTTTTGTTATCATTACATCCCTGATGAAGGACTAGGCTTTGTGAAATGTGTCAGCTAGCATTATTTCTGTTTTATGGTTCTGGTGACTCAGAGTTTAAGTCTCTGCTACTGGTTATTTTCCCGTTTGAATTGTACCTAATGAGGAACCAGGTGCGGGTGTTTCTATATGTTGATGGAATAATTCTGATGCAATATTTATTTATATTTGATGTTTGTGTATTGGATTAGGCTATGAATGAATGTTGCTCTAATTAAACTGAATGTCCTATGGTCTGATGAAAACATGATGACAGTAGTATGTTATCCATACTATTATGAATGTGAATAATACATCTGGGATTTGGTACTCAAAGAACCTGCTTTTGAAGAATTGTTTTGGGGTGCCTCTTCTATTATGAAATCACATGCTACTATTGATCGAAAGTGCTTGCGACATAATCTCAGCCCTCCTGATATAAATCCTGGAAGATTCAATGGTTCTAAGATTGACCTAGAAGGTTTTCTCGAAACTATGATTGAGTTAAAAGACAGGGCTGTGTATGGGAAAGTGTATATGTCAATAAAAGGACCTGACATTCTTGGTTGGCATTACCAAGGGTGTTTGGGTATCATTCTGAAACCATGATGTTCATGACAAGTTTTGTGGTTGGAGGGTGTTCAGAATGTTAAATTTGAGAAAAGCTGTCTAATTTATTAGGCTCCTTTTCTGAAGTTTTCCAAGAGGAGTTAGGAGAGTAAAAAGTTTGATCATGTCATCATAGTAAAAGATGGATGTGAACCAGTTAAACTCAAACTGAGATCTGTTCCTTTGAAGATGCAGGGTGAATTGTCAGGACTTTTGCAGAAGTTATGCAAGGAGGGTGTAATAGAGCCAATTGAATCCTCTTTGTGGCTTTTGCCTATGGTAGTGGTGCGGAAAAAGAATAAAGAATTGAGAAAGTGTGTTGATTCATACAATCTCAATAAAGCTATTTGGGTGGATGGGCGTACTTTGCCCAAAATCAATGACATGGTTACCAATTTGGGTGAAGCAAAAGGTTTTAAAAAGCTGGATTTGCGCTCTGCTTATCACTCGCAGAACACTCTCGCCACTTGACTGCTTTCTTTACCTCGGAAGGTGTATTTCAATTTTGCAGAATGCCATTTGGTGTTGCTTCAGCTGCAGCAGTTTTTCAGTGATTGATGGGGACATTTTTAAATGGGATACGTGGGGTGTTATAATTTCAAGATGATATTTTCATTTATGGGAAGAATGACCAAGTGTGTTTGAAGAGATAAAGTGAAGGTCTGAATCATTTAAAAGTTAAAAGCATTAGACCCAGGAAGGATAAGTGCGTTTTTGGAGTCAATGCTGTTGAGTCTTTTGGTCATGTGATTCGTGGGGAAAGGGATCAAACCCGGATCCGGTCTTTTAAAAGCAATTGAGAAGGTGACATTTCCAACTGATCATGATCGATTCATGGGAATGTGCGAATTTAGCTCTAGGTTTAATGAGAATTTTGCAACTGTTGCTGAGCCCACGTACAGGTTATATAAAAAATATCCACTTTGTGTGGAACAAGAAGCAGCAACTTGCCTTGGCTTTCATCAAACTTATTTTGCTGCATGCCCCATTTTTGAGCTTCTACGTTCCTGGGAAATAATACTCTTTGTCACTGTTGATGCCAGTAATGTGGGGTTGTTGACTGTTCTGTCACTGGGTAGAGACAGCATGCCCACACCATTGCATTTGCATCTAGCACACTGAAACCCCATGAAGATCAGTATTCTGTATTTGAAAAAGAAATGCTTGCCTGTATATGGACTGCTGAAAGGTTTAGACCATATGTTTGGGGAACAGAATTCCCTCTGCAGGTGTACCATACGCCTTTAGTGCCAATTCTCAACAGTAGCAATGTTAGTTCACCAAAGGTTACTGCAAGATTGATGCAGTTAAGTTAGAAACATCTGGAACATAATTTTCAAGTAGAAAAGTTACCTGGAGGTAGGAACAAGAAAGTAGACAGTTTTTCTCTCTTTCCTAGTAATGAATAGTATTTGATGACTTAGATGATGAATGTCTTTTTGCGAGTGTGTCCTAGTTGTAAAATAGGCACGTAAGTGAGTATAAGTTGAAATGAGTTGTTCAAAGATTGTGACGTTACCAAGGTCCAGTAGGTTTTGAAAAGTTGGCCATGCGAGAATTTGTTGCCCATTCACTTTCAAACTTACAGGAAAGTTTAGAGTAAGCTTTCTTTGGAAAAGGGTTTGTTTTTTTGGGTTACGTCCAGAGCACACATGAGCATTCCAAAATTCTTATTGTTTGTGGTATGTGAAGTTCTGGAATAGTCAGGTACAGGAGAACAGTTGGAAAGACAATGTTTGGGTCGGATGTTGTTTACTGACTCTGCCATTGCCCCGTTGTTATTTTGAAAAAAACTTCTCACCTGATGACTCCAGTTGCCAGCATTTTTATTCTTTGCTGTAAATTACCACACAAACTGTCCAGCCAGACATTTTGCTGTTCATAGGTCTTTTCTAGTAGAATAGTTTGTGGAGTTTCATTGGAACTCACATCTGCATATAGCACAGTAACATAAATACATATTTCGTTCATCAATAGTACAGGGTGTGAGGAGGGCTGCGGCCGGATAAGGTAAGACATATAACTTGTGATAGACGAATACTTGCAAATTGTCTAGAATGGCCCAGTGGGTGAGAAACAATGGGTTGGGATGATACCCAGAACAACTGCCAGTGGTTCAGACTGAGGAACACTCTGTAGTGACCCTGCCCCTCACGGCAAAAGCCTATCCTGAAATACAAGGCGAGGTCCCCTTCAGAGGGACACAAGCAACCCAGACTGGTTACAGCCTTGTTGGGGCTGGTTGGTAAGGTACAGCTTACATCCTGTGGCACAGAGAGCAAGGGAGCCATGTCCGGACATTTTCTCTTACCCTTTTAGTTTGTCATATCAAACACACAAAAGGTGATGGGAGGATCGATTGAAAATAGTCCAATCCACTGGCAATCACTCCGAGAAGCATTCCAACTCTTCATTTTTCATCAAACACTTATGATGTAAGATTGTTAGTGATTGATAGAAGACGGGTTTTGTCTAGAGTGGCACAATGGGTGAAAAATGAATTGTTGGCATGCCCCCAAGACGGTGCGCATAAAGTCGTCCCCTCAATGTCTGAGAATCTACATACACACCTTCAGCACAATGAGTCATGGGAGCCCTCTGGTCCTGCAATCCAAGTATCCACTGCAGACTCTTCTCAATGCTTCCTGCACTCTAAGGTTACACATTCTTTAGGTGTCTTCATGCATACTCTTGCGTGGCAGAGAGCTGGCAATTTGGGCACAGGTGCTTGTCACACAAGCTGCACCCGTGGGGATCAGAAAAGAACCTTAGCACATTCAATAAAGAGTCCAACTGCCAGGACCCTTTTTGAGATAATGGCCCTCATTACATTGGCGGTAAATCGCGCTTACCGCCGTGCAGAAGACCGCCAACACACCACCGCGGCCGCGGAATACCACCACAGCTATTACGACCCACAGGCTGGAATCCGCCAAAATCTAGACACCCACACAAGTCCACCACACCAAAGGTCAGTGATAAATTGGTGATAGCAAAACCTCCAGCGTCACGGCAACAGGAATACGCCCACACTATCACGACCCACGAATCCACGCGGCGGTCTTTCAACCGCGGTTTTCCATTGTCGGTACACACCGCCGCGCTCAAAATACACACACATTTACAAAACACAACCACATTGGACAATTCCAAATACACACACCAGATACACATACACACACCACTCCTATACACCCAATACAATATAAAACACACACCCACATCACCCACAAACCCCTATGACTAAAATTGAGAACGAAGCACAGAGAGAGACACCACCATCAACAAACTAGCATCCACAGGCACACAACACCATCACTAACACAACATCCACGCACTTCACACAACACAAACAAACACATCCCCTCACACATCACAACACACACCACTTCACACATCACCCACACCACAGCATGGCACCCCAAAGACACCCAAGGTTCTCGGAGGAAGAGCTCAGGGTCATGATGGAGGAAATTGTCCGGGTAGAGCCACAGTTGTTTGGATCACAGGTGCAGCACACCTCATTAGCAAGGAAGATGGAGCTATGGCACAGAATCGTGGACAGGGTCGACGCAGTGGGACAGCATCCAAGCACACAGGATGACATCAGGAAGAGGTGGAACGACCTATGTGGGGAGGTACGTTCCGTGGTCTCAAGACACCAGATTGCAGTTCGGAGGACTGGCGGCGGACCTTCACCTCCTCCCCCACATCTAACAACATGGGAGGAGCAGGTCTTGGCTATACTGCATCCGGAGGGCCTCGCAGGAGTAGCAGGAGGAATGGACTCTGGTAAGGCAACTATTAACTATTACATCCCCCACCCTACATGCATGCTAGTAGATACCCCACCCTCACAACTCCAACACCTCACATACGACACCCATCCCAACACCAAGCCCTGCATGCAACACCAAAGCATGTCCACTACAGATACCCACACAGATCCTCAAACCAAATATCACACAAGCTCCTAGACAAGAATGTAAGCACTGGGGTACATGGTCACCCACCCATTGCACATGATGGCACACACAGATGCAATAATCATGCCTTTACACCCCTGCAGGACCCCTACCCAACGTCACCGGACAGGAGGTTCCAGACATGTCCACCCCCCCCCCAGAAGAGCCCCACAGTGATGACAGCAGCTCTGTCCAACTGGATCTAGATGACCAGCCCGGCCCATCTGGACCCTCGGGACAGTTGGTTCCCCACACACTGGCACATGCCACCACAGAGCCTCCCCCCTCAGGAAACACCAGCACAGCACCCACCTAGCAGGCCCATACCTCTGTCCCCAGGACACGCCAAGCAGCTGTATGTCCACCACTACAGGGAACGCAGGCAAACCCACCACACCAAGAAAATCAGGGACCTGGGGGCAGTGGCAGTGGGCGCACGGTTCAGGGGAAAGAGGAACAGGAAAACAGGGGAACTGGGAGGACTGCTGTGCGACAGGGGGAGGACAGGCCCATGGAACCCACTCTCCATGAGGCCCTCTCCAACATCATGGGAGCGTACCATCATTCCCAGGAGACAATGGCAACGGTACTGGCCAAGTTTCAGGAGACCCAGTGGCTGCAGGAGAAACAGTATTTGGGGATCAGGGAGGACTTGAAGTCTATCCACACCACCATGGTCACCATTGTAGGGGTGCTGAAGGACCTTGTGAACACCAGGAGGGACACTGTGGCACAACAAGGGGCCCCTGACATTAGCCTCGATGATGAACAGCCCACCACCTCCGCCGGTGCTAGTGGACAGGAGGCACCGCCACAGGGCCACAACACCAGCACTCCACCCCCTGCAGATAGAGAAACAGCCCGCAAACGGTCCCTGAGATCCAGGACAAAGACAGAGAACAATGCCAAGACCCCCGCCAAGAAATGAGACCACCCTGAATGTCATCCTTCTGTCCCATTTCATCACCCTGTCCATTCATCAGCTGCCCTAGCTCCACTTCCTATGCCCCTTTGGACAATGCACCTGTGGAACAAATAACTGGACTTTGCCATGGACATTCCTCCACCATCACCCCTGACCATTTTGCAACCCCCTCCACTATTTTCCACTTAAATAAACACCCTTGAATCACAAAATAAATCTGGAGTCAGTCAGTGCTTTCACAAATGTGTATTTGCTATAACTAAGGAAAATAGCAATGTCCATTGTATTGTCAACATACCTATGTCACACAGCTCTAGTCCATGAGGTAATGTAGCAGAGGTCACACAGTGGGACCCACATCTGTGAAATGGAAAGGCAAAGTGACAGGTCAGGGTCCATACACTGGGTGAAAGTGACAGACATATGATAGGTCTGACAATTGCATGAGATGTAGGAGACAGTGATGTCTTCTTACCTGTGTCTCACTGGAAGTATTGCAGGATAACGTTGTTTCTGTTGTCGATATCCTCTTCTTCTGCCTCCTCTTCTTCATTGTCCACAGGCTCCACAGCTGCCACAAGACCTCCAGCTGGATCATCCTCCTGCAGAAAAGGCACCTGTCGTCGCAAAGCCAGGTTGTGCAGCATACAGCAGGCCACGATGATCTGGCACACCTTCTTTGGTGAGTAGTAGAGAGAACCACCTGTCATATGGAGACACCGGAACCTGGCCTTCAGGAGGCCGAAGGTCCTTCCAATCACTCTCCTAGTTCACCCATGTGCCTCATAGTAGTGGTCCTCTGCCCTTGTCCTGGGATTGCTCACTGGGGTCAGTAGCCATGACTGGTTGTGGTAACCAGAGTTACCTGCAACTGTTAGACACACACTAACCTTTAGGGACAACCACAGACCCAGACAATCATTCACACGGTATAGGGTCCTTGTCCTCACCTATTAGCCACACACAATGCCTCTGGAGTTGCCCCATCACATAAGGGATGCTGCTATTCCTCAAAATGTAAGCATCATGCACTGAGCCAGGAAACTTGGCATTCACATTGGAGATGTACCCGTCAGCCAAACACACCATCTGCACATTCATTGAATGGTAGCTCTTCCTATGATGTTGGGGATATGTCCCAGGGCATAGAAGTCACCTTTCACTGTGGGCAAATCCTCCACCTAAGGGAAAACAATGTAGTTGCGCATGTGTTTCAGGAGGGCAGACAACACTCTGGACAACACGTTTGAGAACATAGGCTGGGACATCCCTCATGCAATGGCAACTGTTGTTTGAAAAGACACACTTGCCAGGAAATGGAGTACTGACAGGACCTGCACTAGAGGGGGGATTCCTGTGGGATGGCGGATAGCTTAAATCAGGTCTGGATCCAACTGGGCACACAGTTCCTGGATTGAGGCACGATCAAGTCTCTAGGTGACTATTACATGTCTCTCTTCCATTGTCGACAGGTCCACCAGCAGTCTGTATACCGGAGGATGCTGCCATCTCCGCACCTGCCCCAGCGGACGTGCCCTGTGGACGAGAACAGTGAGCACAGAGTCAGCCAACACTGAGGTATTAAAAGTAAGATTTTATAGGCCTAGATAGGTGTGACACATTTAAAATTAATGCCATGTGGCCATCTGAAATGGCGGCTGCCTGACCTGTAATATGGGACAAGGGAATATGAGATAACTGCGCTGGCGTTGTGCACCGTCGCGGCGCAATCCTACATTGGTTAACATTGTGCCCTATGGGTCCCAGGAGCCAATGACGATGTACGCCAGCGGTGACGGTACGCACCGCCGTGGATGTGACCGTCATTTTCTCTCTGTTCTCTCACTCGATACCTGACCTTCAACAGAAGAGGACCTACACTGCAAGTGCTGCTGTGACCTCAGTCTGGAAGCGACGATGGCTAGTGTGTCTGGGGAAAGGGCCTCTGCCTTCACTTCAGAGGAGTTGGAGAAGGTAGTGGATGGGGTCCTCCCCCAGTACACGCTACTCTACGGTCCTCCAGACAAACAGGTGAGTATGCTGTGAGCATGCTGTATGGGCAATGCCTGTTTGGAGTGGTGTGGATGGAAGATACGGGGGGGTACTGAGGCCTGCATGAGCGGGCGGTGAGTGTATGTGCGTCAGGGTAAGGGTGGGAACGTGGGCCTATGACTGTGACGGTCCGGACGTTAAAGATCATCCTTTTCCCCTGTACTATTACTCTAGGTCAGTGCCCACCAGAAGAAGGATGTTTGGCGTGCCATCACCAAGGACGTCCGGACCCTGGGGGTCCACCACAGACGGAGCACCCACTGCCAGAAAAGATGGGAGGACATTCGCCCCTGGAGCAAGAAGATGGCGGAGGTCCAGCTGGGGATGGCCTACCCAACGTGGGAGGGGTGCCCTTCTTACCATACCCCCCTGATGTTCCGGATCCTGGTGGTGGCGTATCCAGTGTTGGATGGGCACTTGAGGGCATCACAGCAGTCACAAGGGTGTGAGTACAGTCACATCCATCTGACTCTGCGCGCATTACAAGGTGTCTGGGTGGGGGAGGTGGGCTGTGGGTTACCCTAGGCCAGGGCGAGCTTTGTAGGCAAGGACCCTTTGTCAGGCAGGCGATGTGACACCCCAACCCCACCAGTGGTAAGAGCCATCTACACCTAGTCAGGCTCCTGTGACTTCCATGTGTGCAGCAATCGGGCATAGGCCTTGTACCCCATGTCCCTGTCATTAGTTAGGGAACTCTAAGAGCATGGCGTAGTGCAGAGGGCTCCTGTGTCTGTAGTGTCCGCCCACTGTAGCGGTATTGCATGCACTGAACATGTCTTTCTTCTTTCTCACCCCCCCCCCCTTTTGTGGTCTCCCTGTTCTTGTGTGCATTAGCATCATCAGACGGAGGAGCAGTGCCACCGGAGCAGGAGGGAGCTGCATCCCACATGGCCCTGGAGGGCGAGACAACGGAGTCTGAAGTCACCAGTGAGACGGAGGGCGAGGGGAGCTCCACAGCGGTGAAAGAAGCAGAGACCAGATGCACGATACCTCCTCTGATGGGAGCTCCCTAGAGGTGGTGGGCCCCTCTGTGCCTCCCGCGTCTACAGGTACAGCTGCCACCCCCCTACCAGCACCGCCCTCCTAGCAGCCTCTCAGCGTGTGTCCCGTGGCCGCTCACCCAGGAGGGTGGGCATCTCCTTTGCCTCAGGCACCTCAGGCCCTGCCCCAGTCAGCCCTGCTGCCCTCAGTGAGGAGGCTATTGACCTCCTGAGATCCCTCACTGTTGGGCAGTCTACCATTCTGAATGCCATCCAGGGAGATGAGAGGCATTTGCAACAAATGCATACCTGGAGGGCATTCATTCTGGCCAGGTAGCCCAACAGCAAGCATCTGGCCTCTGCACTGATGGCAGCCATTGTCCCTGTGTCCAACCTCCCCCCTCCAACCTCCTCCACCCAGACCCAATCCACAGTACCTCAGCCTATCCCAAGAACACCATCAGACCAGCATGCACACACCTCAATACACAAGGGTGGCTCAGGAAAACATAAGCACCACACATCCCACAGGCACTCACACAAGCATCATACCCATGCAAACATACCAACATCCACTGCCTCCACTGTGTCCCCCTCCTCCCTCCCTGTCTCGTCTCCACTCACACCAGCATGCACTACATCTTCAGCCACTACCTCCATCACCAGCACGCCCATCACCACACACCGCTCACGTGCACTCACCACCCCCACTACCATTCACACATCCCCTGTGTCCTCTACCAGTGTGTCTGTGAACCCACCTCCCAAAGTACACAAACGCAATCACACACCCACCCAACAGCCATCCACCTCACAACAGCCTCCAGCCCATGCACTTTCACCCAAAGTCAGCAAAGAACACCTCCTACAACCACTACCTCTTCCTCCACTCCCAAACCCACTCCATCTACCCATCCCAGTGTGTCTAAAAAACTTTTCCTGGGTAATGTTGACCTCTTTCCTACACCTCCCCCCCCATCCGTCCCCTAGGGCCGCCTTTCCAGGTCCCAACCCAGCACCTCAGCCACCACATCACCGGGCACAGTGGTGCCAGCAATAGTGGGATTTTGGAGTGCGACAAGCCACAGGGCTGCCAGTGTCCCAAGGAGCGAGGGCAAGGACATTCCGCCACCTCCAAAACAGAAAAAGTTGCCCACATCACGGAGGGAGAAGGCGAAAACACCTGCCACCAAGGGCTCAGGCAACACAAAAGTGGAAGGTGGCAAGACAGCTGTGCCACCATCCAAGGTTGGAAATGGCCAGAAAATCAAAGGCAGGTCCACGTCAACGCCAACCTGCATGGCGGACAAGACCGCCATCTGCACCACCGCCACAGACACCGCCGCCAGCACCGCAAACACTGAGCCTGTCACCAGCACTGCAGACACTGAGCCCACCACCAGCACTGCAGACACTGAGCCCGCCACCAGCACCGCTGCCACAAAGACCGCCGCCAGCACCGTTTCCACAGAGCCCGCCGCAAGCACAGATGCCACAGAGTCCACCGCAAGCACCGCCGCTACTGACAACGCCACCAGCACCGCCAGCGGCCCGCGACATCCTGAGTCTGTGGCACCACCTGGCCAGGCCTGGCCAGCTTGCATGTAGCACCACCGTCAGTGGAGTGTCACATCCACTACCTCAGTCCTTGGCAGGATGAAGCACTCTGAGCAAAAAGCCTCCTCCAGAACCAGTGGAGAAAGGTATCCCCTTGAGAGACTGTGGCTTTGCACTCCCCAGGATACAGCAGTGGGCAAACCACCCACTGGAGAGACTTGAGAGACTGTGGCTTTGCACTCCCCAGGATTGAGCAGTGGGCAAACCACCCACTGAAAAGACTTGAGATACTGTGGCTTTGCACTCCCCAGGATAAAGCAGTGGGCAAACAACCCACTGGAGAGACTTGAGAGACTGTGGCTTTGCACTCCCCAGGATAAAGCAGTGGGCAAACCACCCACTGAAAAGACTTGAGAGACTGTGGCTTTGCACTCCCCAGGATAGAGCAGTGGGCAAACCACCCACTGAAAAGACTTGAGAGACTGTGGCTTTGCACTCCCCCGGATAAAGCAGTGGGCAAACCACCCACTGGAGAGACTGGAGAGACTGTGGCTTTGTACTCCCCAGGATAAAGCAGTGGGCAAACAACCCACTGGAGAGACTTGAGAGACTGTGGCTTTGCACTCCCCAGGATACAGCAGTGGGCAAACCACCCACTGAAAAGACTTGAGAGACCGTGGCTTTGCACTCCCTAGGATAAAGCAGTGGGCAAACCACCCACTGAAAAGACTTAAGAGACTGTGGCTTTGCACTCCCCAGGATAGAGCAGTTGGCAAACCACCCACTGAACAGACTTGAGAGACTGTGGCTTTGCACTCCCCAGGATACATCAATGGGCATGGAGCCCCCTCGAGGAGCTAGCGTCGTTCACTTATCCGGCTGAGGTGGCCCTCCCTTCCCTTCCCCCTGAGGTGCCTGTTTCATTTCAATCTGATGCCCCAGCAGTGTTCTCTCTGTTTGGATTCTGGTATCGAGTGTGGGCCTCTCCCATGCATTTTGGGCCCAGTGGTCCACGGACTATGAATGGTGCACTATCCGGACTTGTATAGTTGGTGTACAAAATTGTTTATACTGAATTTCAAGTTTTGACTACTAGATTTTTATTGATTAAAGTCGTTCAACTCATTTCCTTTTGTCCTTGCGTTCTTCCAGGGGGGTTTAGGGGGTGTAAATTTAATGTTGCAGCATGTATTGGTGTGTATGTTTTTGTGGGTCAGGGTGGGGGTGGTGCGTGTTGCGTATGTGTGTCACTCTCTTTCCCTGCCCCCTCCCGTGGTTGTAGGTGCAGTACTCACTGTGGTCGTCTCGGCCATCTTTGTTGCTCCTGGTAGAGGAGCAGGAAGACTATCACAGGGAGTATCTGAAGTTCTGGATCCATGGCGTCCTGGTTCCTCGTGGGGTGTGTAGAGGTGAGTGTTTTCCCTTCCAAGTCCTGTTTCCGCCGTGTTTTTTTTTGCGTTGAATCTGCCCCGGAAAAGGCGGCGGGTTGGCCTCATAATAGTGTGGGCGGTATATTGTCTTCCATCTGTATGTTGGCAGTGACCGCCATGCTGTTTGTACCTCCTTGGCGGTCGGAGTGTTAAAGTGGCTGTCTATGTTGGCAGTTTCCGCCCCGGTCATAATTCCATTTTTTTGCCAGAGTTGTAAGGAGGACCAATGTGCCTCCGTGTACCTAAGAAGCAGGGCTTTAAGTGGGGCAGTTCCTTCCCTGTCTCAGACCCAGCAGTAGTTAAAAAACAACTTATAAAGTCCACTATGGACCTCTTTCAGTCCACAAATTAGTTGATTTTTCAACTTTGACTGCAAAAGCCCTTAAGGAAGTCCATGACAGTGATGCAATCCCCGTTTACATTTCAAATGGTTTACTTCATCTTGCATTCCCTAGGAATATTTGATTCTTTTTTAGGTCAAGCCTAGACATCACACATGTGCTTTCTGCAAAGACCTGCTATATTCAGCTAAAGGACTTTGATCCCACCTGCTGCTTACGATTGGTTGACTGCAGTTTCGCTCTTCCTTGCTACCTCCTAACTGGGTCAGGCTTCCGATACCTCACTTCAGTTCTTGGCTGAGGCGCACCGGCCAAGTGCAGTTTCCTTTTGCTTTCATTGTTTATCTGTTGTTAGGTAGGAACTCTTTTTTAAAATTATTTCCTGCCTCTGGTCAAATGCATTTACCAGACGGGAGTATCCAGGTTGCAATTTCAAAATGTTTTACACTCCTGCTTCAGCTTGTGTTCTGACTTTGGAATATTGTTTTATGTCCTGTATTTTTACCTGATTGGAGAATTTGTAATTATTTTTAAAAAATGTAAGAATGAGAGAGCCGATGCATAAACGCACTACCCCACGCAGACTCAAGCATCTGCCGCCTTTACAATGCCCATAGAATAACTCCTCTTGGATTGGCTCTGAGCATGTACTTAAGTTATGGACATTGGATATGAAAATCTGAACTACTTGGTAGGATCTCAATCTAGCAGCTCTGGTCATGCAGTCTGTGAACGTGCAAATTAAAAGTGCACTCAAAGCAACGGGCACGAGTGTGTGTGTGTGTGTGTGTGTGTGTGCGCAAATTCAAAGTGCACTCAAAGCAACGGACGCAAGTGTGTGTGCGTTTGTGTGATACACAAGAATTTTATCCACTCACACTTACTCAGAAGAGCCAACAATGAATGCGTGTGTGCGGAAACGAATAGAGGTGGGCAAGCCACTGAAAGCTTCAGCCACAGTCTGGCTAAGCTTGCGGCCCTGGTGGAACCTCAAGCTTATAACGAGACAAGCTTTCATATGCCTTACTTCCTCCCTGTACCTAGCTGTTGTGTTAAGGCCAAAGGTTTGGGCTTCGGAACTCGAGAGACAGGTTCAGTCTTGGCGTTGGATCAAACATCATGTGATTGTGAGTAACTCACTTAACTTCCCCATCCCTCTAAACAATAAATGGTGGCCTTGTGTATATGTGTGTGTGTGTGTGTGTGTGTGTATATATTACGTGATCAAGGCTACGACTGAAAAGCGTTGTTCTGGGAGGAAGCATTGGTGAATAAACGTTTTTTGGACCTCCATTTGTTGTCCGGGAACTTTCTGCATGTAACAGGAGGATTGTTGGCAATATATATATATATATATATATATATATATATATATAAATATTTTATCACCAAATAATTGTTGGAAACCCGAGGCTTTCCAAAAACGTTGGCGGTCTGGGCGTGGACCCAGCAGTCCACTTATATACAACACCAACTCCTCCACAATGCAAAGGACGTGCTCGGACACTAGTCGTCAGTGCATATGTTTAATGAAACGATGCCTCCTCACAACACGTTTCAGCCATAGCCTTGATCACGTATGGGACAGCTTTACTATTTGCATATTAAACACCCTCAAAAAGTGAACATAAAAAACAGACTAACACATATATCTAACACTGCAAAAAAGGTAGTGGCCATCTTAAAATGTCACATATATTATACCCTACATTGGAACTAGTTCCATACCATCTTTATCTTAACTGTAATACTATGTATATACATATATAGATACAAAATCATGAAATACAATACATAGTTTTCAATCACTGAGACCAAATACTAATCTTTATCCTACAATTGACATATCAATATTGTAATCAAAGATTTTGTGTACTCACAGATTTTTTGTATTTCACAACCAAATTTACCCGCCATATTAGTAACTCAATTACCATATAAACCCAATCAACATTATCTTACTCCATGTTACATATAACGACAACTCATACCAAGCCCCTCCCCATACCACAAAGAAAGGAAGAATACACATACTTAAAAAATATAACAACCACATCAATCTTCCTTTAGAAGTCCAACTGAGTAAGTCCACCTTACCTTGTTTTGCCCAAATGAACGTTCATTTCTTCACTAGAGGTCAAACCACTAGGACTTAAAGTATCTAATCCAATTATTAATTTGGATTCCAAAATCCGCAGTTTTTTATCTCTACTAACCTCTCGTATATTTAACTGAATCTGGTCAATGACCACAAAGCTCAAAATCCTTTCATCCTCATTATGTGCTGCATGAAAGTGTCTAGCCACAGGGTAATTATGATCACAATTGCAGATAGCTCTTATGTGTTCCAACACTCTCTTCTTGGCCTTATGTATTGTGCTCCCAGCATACAATTTGTTGCAGGGGCACTTTAAGCAGTAAACACAGTAATCTGTGTTGCAATTATAATGACCCCTTATCTCATGAGAATTGAGACCATTATCACTTAGTACCTCCGTACAATTGACACTGTATTTACACGCTTTACAGCGATTGCAACAGAAAACTTCAGCTGGATTTACTGATATTTTACTTAACTCCTGTCCAGACATTACTGCATTTTTACTCATATAATCTCTTAGTGACTTACCCTTATGAAAAGTAATCAAGGGCATATTGGTAATAGAAGTATCTAAGATGGAATCAGTCTGTAAAATATGCCAACTTTTGGTAAGAATCTGTCTAACTGAGTATGCCTGATTCGAGTACGTCGTAATGAATCTCAAGCTTTCATCTGGCTTCTGCTCACCGACCTTTGTATAAAGGAGATCTTCCCTTTTGATGTTATCTACTTTATTTTTAGCTTGATGTATAGTCTTGTTCTTATAGCCTCTCTTGAAATCTCATACACATTATCATACTCTCTCGCTGATAATCATCCCAAGTATTACAAATTCGCCGTGCTCTTAATGCTTCTCCATGCGAGATACTCTCTATGAGCCTCGTGGATGTGCACTCTTCGCATACAATTAGCTATTACCAGCAGTAGCTTTTCTTTGTAATCTAGTACTCAAACTGTCACCTTGAACTGTGACCTCTACATCCAAAAATTGGATATATTTGTTGCCATGCTGCTCACTAAGTTTAAGATTATCCTCCTTCTCATTCAAAACCCCTACTAACCTAGATAGAGAACATTCATTGCCTTTCCAGATAACAAAAATGACATCTATATAACAACACCACATCACTACTTTATCCTCATAATCTGGCACATTGATGGATACTTATTCCTCCCACCATCCCATAAATAAATTAGCATGACTGGGCGAGAAGCAAATACAGGTACTCGCTGTCCCTTGTACCTGTCTGTACACCTGATTGTTGAACAAGAAAAAAATTATTTTTAAGGCAGTAGCAGATCATAACACAGATCATCTCTGTATGTAACAAATAAGATATTGATCTAGCTCATGTAGTGTTGAATGGCCAATAGCCCTAGGTCATTTTGAATGCATGTATACAGACTTGTAACATCCAGAGTTAATAATATGTAATCATCCTCCCATTGTACGCCATCAATACATTTAAAAAATTGGGTCGTATCTTTCACATATGATGGAAGACTTTCCACAAATGGCCTAAGAAAATAGTCTATGGGGGTCATTCCGACTCCCGCCCGCCGCGGTCACCGCGCGGCCGGCGGGAGCCGCCAGAATACCATTCCGCGGTCGAAAGACCGCGGCGGGTATTCTGGGTTTTCCCCTGGACTGGCGGGCGACCGCCAAAAGGCCGCCCGCCAGCCCAGGGGAAAACTACCTTCCCACGAGGACGCCGGCTCGGAATCGAGCCGGCGGAGTGGGAAGGTGCGACGGGTGCAGTGGCACCCGTCGCGAATTTCACTGTCTGCAATGCAGACAGTGAAATTCAAAGTGGGGCCCTCTTACGGGGGCCCCTGCAGTGCCCATGCCATTGGCATGGGCACTGCAGGGGCCCCCAGGGGCCCCACGACACCCCATACCGCCATCCTGTTCCTGGCAGGAGAACCGCCAGGAACAGGATGGCGGTATGGGGTGTCAGAATCCCCAAGGCGTCGCAGCGAGCTGCGCCGCCTTGGCGGATTCAAAAGGGCAGCGCGAAACTGGCGGGAGACCGGCAGTTTTCCCTTTCTGACCGCGGAGTTACCGCCGCGGTCAGAATGCCCTAGGGAGCACCGCCGGCCTGTCGGCGGTGCTCCTGCCCCCATTAGCCCTGGCGGTAGTCTACCGCCAGGGTCATAATGAGGGCCTATATGTCTTGAAGTGTTCTTGAGTAGAGAACCAATAGCAGACACAATAAGTCTACCTGGCGGAGTTTTCTTACTTTTGTGTAACTTGGGTAAAAGATTTAGTATGGGAGTAATCGGATGGTCACATTTTAAAAAACTATGGACCTCATTACAACCCTGGCGGTTGATGTTAAAGCGGCGGTAAAACTGCCAACAGGCCGGCGGTAAAAAAAATGGAATCACGATCGTGGCGGAAACCGCCAAAAAAGACAGCCACTTTAACACTCCGACCGCCACGGCGGTACAAACAAACAGCATGGTGGTCACCACCAACAGACAGGTGGAAGACAATGTACCGCCCACAGTGTCATGAGAGGCCAATCCGCCACCTTTTCCGGGGCGGATTCACCGTGAACAAAAATGCGGCGGAAACAGGACTTGGAAGGGAAAACGCTCACCTCTAACACCCCACAAGGAACCAGGACGGCATGTAGTCTGAACTCCAAATTCTACCTGCCATTGTCTTCCTGCTCCTCTACCAGGAGCACGAACACCAGCGGTGATGACCACGGTGAGTACTGCACCTACGACACAGGGGAGGGCGGAGGGAAAAGAGAGTGACACACACACGCAACACCCCCGCCCTCATCCACTACAACACACACACAAATACATGTTGATACATTACATTTACACCCCCCAACCCCCCCGGAAGAACACAAGGACAAAAGGAAATGAGTTGAGCGATTGTAATCAATAAAAATCCAGTAGTCAAAAATATATATACACTATTAACAAATATATACCCCAAGAATTCAAGTCCATGTACTGCACCTACATAGTCCGTGGACCACTGGGCCCAAAATGCATGGTCGAGGCCCACACAAGATACCCGATCAAAATGGAGAGAACACTGCAGGGGCATCAGATAGAAATGAAACAGGCCCCATCCGGGGGAAGGGAAGGGGGGGCACCACAGCTGGATGAGTGCACGACGCCAGCTCCACGAGGGGGCACCATGCCCATTGATGTATCTTGGGGAGTGCAAAGCCACAGTCTCACAAGTCTCTCCAGTGGGTGGATTGCCCACTGCTTTATCCTGGGGAGTGCAAAGCCACAGTCTCACAAGTCTCTCCAGTGGGTGGATTGCCCACTGCGTTATCATGGGGAGTGCAAAGCCACAGTCTAACAAGTCTCTCCAGTGGGTGGTTTGCCCACTGCTTTATCATGGGGAGTGCAAAGCCACAGTCTCACAAGTGGATGCCTTTCTCCACTGGTTCTGGAGGGGGCTTGGTGCCCAGAGTGCTTCATCCTGCCAAGGACAGAGGTAGTGGATGTGAAACTCCACTGGTTCTGGAGGGGGCTTTGTGCCCAGAGTGCTTCATCCTGCCAAGGACTGAGGTAGTGGATATCTTTCTCCACTGGTTCTGGATGGGGCTTCTTGCCCGGAGTGCTTCATCCTGCCAAGTACTGAGGTAGTGGATGCCTTTCTCCACTGGTGCTGGGGGGAGGCTTTGTGCCCTTCATCCTGCCAAGGACAGAGGTAGTGGATGCCTTTATCCACTGGTTCTGGAGGGGGCTTGTTGCCCAGAGTGCTTCATCCTGCCAAGGACTCAGGTAGTGGATGTGACACTTCACTGACGGTGGGCCTACACGGAAGCTGTCCAGGCCCCTGGAACTGACCACCAGCTTCGTACGACTGACCACTGGGGATGGCAACCATGTCTGCGGTGGTGCCACTGGCACATGATGTGGCGTGGCCGCTGGCGGTGCCTGCCGCAACCTCAGTAGTGGCGGTGCTTGCGGCGCTCAATGGCCAGTGGTGCTGGTGGGTGGCTCAGTGAGCGCCCTGGTGGCGGCGGTGTCCTGGGCAGTGGTGCTGCTGGCGGCGGTGTCCTGGGCAGCAGTGCTGGTGGCGGCAGTGTCCTGGGCAGCGGTGCTGGTGGCGGAAGTGTCCTGGGCAGCGGTGCTGGTGGCGGCAGTGTCCTGGGCAGCGGTGCTGGTGGCGGCAGTGTCCTGGGCAGCGGTGCTGGTGGGTGGCTCAGTGAGTGTGCTGGTGGCGGCGGTGTCCTGGGCAGCGGTGCTGGTGGCGGCGATGTGATGGGCAGCGGTGCTGGTGGCGGCGGTGCATGTGGTTGTGCCGGTGGCGGTCTTGTCCGCCGTGCAGGTTGGAGGTGACTTCCCTTTCTTTCTCTGCCACTTCCCCACCTTGGATGGTGGCGCAGCTGTCTTGCCACTCCCAACTGTAGTCTTGGGAGAGCCCTTGGTGGCAGATGTTTTACCCTTCTCCCTCTGGGCTGTGGCCAACTTCTTATGTTTCTGAGGTGGGGGACTGTCCTTGGCCTGGCTCCTTGGCACACAGGCTGCCCTGCTGCCTGGCACACTCCAGAAGTCGGTTACTGCTGGCACCACTGTTCCCGGTGATGTGGTGGCTGAGGTGCTGGGTTGGGACCTGGAAAGGCGTGCCCTAGGGGATGGAAGGGGTGGGGGAGGTGAAGAGAAGAGGTCAAGATTTGCCAGGAAAAGTTTTTTTAGACACACTGGGACGGGTAGATGGAGGGGGTTAGGGAGTGGAGGAAGAGGTAGTGGTTGTAGGAGGTGTACATCTACTGAGTTTGTGAGAAGGTGCATGGGCTGTAGGCTGTCGTGAGGTGGATGGCTGTTGGGTGGGTGTGTGACTGCATTTGTGTACTTTGGGAGGTGGGCTCACAGACACACTGGTAGAGGACACAGGGGATGTGTGAATGGTAGTGGGGGTGGTGAGTGCACGTGAGCGGTGTGTGGTGATGGTCATGCTGGTGATGGACGTAGTGGCTAAAGATGTAGTGCATGCAGGTGTGAGTGGAGACGTGACAGGGAGGGAGACGAGGAGGAGGGGGACACAGTGGAGGCAGTGGAGGTCGGTATGTCTGCATGGGTATGATACTTGTGTGAGTGCCTGTGGGATGTGTGGTGCTTACGTTTGCCAGAGCTACCCTTGTGTGTTGAGGTGTGTGCATGCTGGTCTGATGGTGTGCTTGGGATAGGCTGAGGTGGTGGGGATTGGGGCTGGGTGGAGGAAGTTGGAGGGGGGAGGCTGGACACAGGGACAATGGCTGCCATCAGTGCTGAGGCCAGAGTCTGAAAAGCTCACTGTTGGGCTGCCTGAGCAGAATGAATGTCCTCCAGGTATGCATTTGTCTGTTGCAACTGCCTCTCTACACCCTGGATGGCATTCAGAATGGTAGACTGCCCAACAGTGACGGGTCTGGGGAGGTCAATGGCCTCCTCACTGAGGGCAGCAGGGCTGACAGGGGCAGGGGCTGAGGTGCCTGGGGCGAAGGAGATGCCCACCCTCCTGGGTGAGCCGCCACAGGGGACATGCTGAGGGGATGCTAGCAGGGCGGTGCTGGAAGGGGGGGTGGTGGCTGTACCTGTGGATGCGGTGGGCACAGAGGGGCCCGCCACCACAAGGGAGCTCCCATCAGAGGAGGGGTCGGTGTCGCTGGTCTCAGCTCCTGTCCCTGCCGTGGAGCTCCCCTCGCCCTCTGTCCCACTGGTGAATTCGGAGTCCGTAGTCTCACCCTCCAGGGCCATGTGGGATGCAGCTCCCTCCTGCTCCGGTGGCACTCCTCCGCTGCCTTATGATGTTAATGCACACAAGAACAGGGAGACCACAAAAAGGGGGGGAAAGAAAGTAGAAAGACATGTTCAGTGCATACAATACCGCTACCGTTGGCGGACACTACAGATACAGCAGCACTCCACAATATGCCATACCCTTAGAGTTCCCTAATTAATCACAGGGCCATGGGGTACAAGTCCTATGCCCGATTGCTGCACACATGGAAGTCAAAGGAGCCTGACTAGGGGTAGATGGCTCTTAACAATGGTGGGCTGGGGTGCCACATGGCCTGCTTTACGAAGGGACCTTGCCTACAAAACTCGCCCAGGCCTAGGGGTACCCACAGCCCACCTCCCCCACCAAGACACCTCCAATTCATGCTGATCAGATGAATGTGACTGTACTCATCCCCTTGTGGCTGCTGCGATGCCCTCAAGCGCCCATCCAACTCCAGATACGCCACTGCCAGGATCCGGAACATCAGGGGGTCACGGTGCGACAGGCACGTTGGGAGGCCATCCCCAGCTGGGCCTCCGCCGTCTTCTTGCTCCAGTGCGAATGTCTTCCCATCTTTTCCGGCAGTGGGTGCTCCGTCTGTGGTGGACCCCCAGGGTCCGGACTTCCTTGGCGATGGCACGCCAAATATCCTTCTTCTGGTGCGCGCTGACCTACAGGAATAGTACAGGGGAAAAGGAGAAGATATAACCGTCCGGACCGTCACAGTCATTGGCCCACGTTCTTACCCTTGCCATGACGCACATACACTTACCGTTGTTTCATGCACGCCTCATCCCCCCCATCCACTAGTTTGTCCAACTCCTCAGATGTGAAGGCAGGTGCCCTTTCCCCAGACACTTGAGCCATTGTCGCTTCCATACTGAGGTCACAGCAGCACTTGCAGTGTAGGTCCTCTCCTGTCGAAGATCAGGTATCAAGTGAGAGAAAAAGGCAGTCACGTCCGCGGCGGTGCGTACCGTCACCACCGGCGTACTTTGTCATTTTCTCCTGGGACCCATAGGGTCCAATGTTAACCAATGCAGGATTGCACCGCGGTCTTCGACAGCCTACTGCGACGGTGTACAACGCCAGCGCAGTTACCTCATATCCCCTTGTCCCACCTTACAGGTCAGGCAGCCGCCATTTCAGGGGGCCACATGGCATTAACTGTTAATGTGTCACACATATGTAGGCCTTGCATACACACTAAGACAGGCACATAGCGGAATGACAAATGTGTGCAATGAATATTCTATTTAATACCTCAGTGTTGGCTGACTCTCTGCTCGCTGTTCTCGTCCATAGGGCACGTCCACTGGGGCAGGTGAGGAGATGGCGGCATCCTCCGGTGTACAGACCGCTGGTGGACCTGTCCACAATGGAAGAGCGACATGTAATTGTCACATACAGACTTGATCGTGCCACAATCCAGGAACTGTGTGCCCAGTTGGAGCCAGACCTGATGTCAGCAATCCGCCATCCCACAGGGATCCCCCCCCTCTAGTGCAGATCCTGTCAGTACTCCATTTCCTGGCAAGTGGGTCTTTTCAAACAACAGTGGCCATAGCACCAGGGGTGTCGCAGCCTATGTTCTCCAACGTGTTGTCCAGAGTGTTGTCTGCCCTGCTGAAACACATGTGCAGCTTCATCGTTTTTCCTCAGGTGGAGGATTTGCCTACAGTGAAAGGTGACTTCTATGCCCTGGGATACATCCCCAACATCATAGGTGCCACTGATGGGACACACGTGGCCTTGGTACCTCCCCCGCAGGAGTGAACAGGTGTACAGAAACTGGAAGAGCTACCATTCGATGAATGTGCAGATGGTGTGTTTGGCCGACCAGTACATCTCCCATGCGAACACCAAATTTCCTGGCTCAGTGCATGACGCTTACATTCTAAGGAAAAGCAGCATCCCTTATGTGATGGGCCAGCTCCAGAGGCACTGTGTGTGGCTATTAGGTGAGGACAAGGACCCTATACAGTGTGACTAGGTGTCTGATTCTGGGGTTGTCCCTAAAGGTTTGTGTGTGTCTAACAGTTATCCCTCGACATTTGCAGGTGACTCTGGCTACCCCAACCTGTCATGGCTACTGACCCCAGTGAGGAATCCCAGGACAAGGGCAGAGGAACGCTACAATGAGGCACATGGGCGAACTAGTAGGGTTATAGAGAGGACCTTCGGCCTCCTGAAGGCCAGGTTCCAGTGCCTCCATATGACAGGTGGTTCCCTCTACTACTCACCAAAGAAGGTGTGCAAGATCATCGTGGCCTGCTGTATGCTGCACAACCTGGCTTAGCGACGACAGGTGCCTTTTCTGCAGGAAGATGCTCTAGATGGAGGTGTTGTGGCAGCTGTGGAGCCTGTGGACAGTGAAGAAGAGGAGGCAGAAGAAGAGGACATAGACAACAGAAACACTATGATCCATCAATACTTCCAGTGAGTCACAGGTAAGAAGACATCACTGCCTCCTACATCTGATACAATTGTTCTACCTTTCATTTGTCTGTCACTTTCATCCAGTGTATGGACCCTGATTTGTCACTTCCCCTTTCAATTTCACAGATGTGAGTCCCACTGTGTGACCTCTGCTATGTTACCTCATGGACTAGAGCTGTGTGACATAGGTATATTGACAATACAATGGACATTGGTATTTTCCGTAGTTATAGCTAATACACATTTGTGAAATCACAGACTGGCTCCAGATTGTTTTGTGATTCAAAGGTGTTTATTGAAGTGCAAATTAGTGGATAAAATGGTCAGGAGTGATTATGTAGGAGGAATGTCCATGGCAGAGTCCAGTCTATTAGTCTCACAGGTGCATTGTCGAAAGGGGTATAGGACGAGGAGCTAGGGCAGTTCAAGGATGGACAGGGTGACAAAGTGGGACAGAAGGATGACAATCAGGGTGGTCTCATTTCTTGGCGGGGGTCTTGGCATTGTTCTCTGTATTTTTCCTGGATCTCAGGGACTGCTTGCGGGTGGTTTTCCATCTGCAGGGGGTGGGGTGCTGGTGTTGTGGTCCTGTAGCGGTGCCTCCTGTCCTCTACCACCGGCGGAGGTGGTGGGCAGTTCATCATCCAGGCTAGTGTCAGGGGCCCCTTGTTGTGCCACAGTGTCCCTCCTGGTGTTCACAAGGTCCTTCAGCACCCCTACAATGGTGCCCAGGGTGGTATTGATGGATTTGAGTTCCTCCATGAACCCCAAATTCTGTTCCTCCTGCAGCCGTTGGGTTTCCTGAAACTTGGCCAGTACCGTTGCCATTGTCTCCTGGGAATGATGGTAGGCTCCCATGATGTTGGAGAGTGCCTCGTGGAGAGTGGGTTCCCTGGGTCTGTCCTCCCCCTGTCGCACAGCAGCCCTCCCAGTTCCCCTGTGTTCCTGTTCCTCTGTCCCCTGAACCCTGTGCCCACTACCACTGTCCCCAGGTCCCTGCTGTTCTTGGCGTGGTGGGTTAGCCTGGGTTCCCTGTAGTGGTGGACACACTGCTGCTTGACGTGTCCTGGGGACAGAGGTATGGGCCCGCTGGGTGGGTGCTGTGCTGGTGTTTCCAGAGGGGGGAGGCTCTGAGGTGGCCTGTGCCAGTGTGTGGGGAACCGACTGTCCCGTGGTCCCAGATGGGCCGGGCTTGTCATCTAGATCCAGTTGAACAGAGCTGCTGTCATCACTGTGGGCCTCTTCTGGTGGGGGAGTGGACATGTCTGGAACCTCCTGTCCGGTGACGCTGGGTAGGGGTCAGGCAGGGGTGTAAAGGCATGATTATTGCATCTGTGTGTGCCATGGTGTGCAATGGGTGGGTGACCCTGTACCCCAGTGTTTCCATTCCTGTGTAGGAGCTTGTGTGATAATTGTTTAGGGGTCTGTGTGGGTATGTGCAGTGGCCATGCATTGGTGATGGATGTCCATGCTTTGTTGTTGCATGCAGGGCTTGGTGTTGGGATGTGTGGTTTGTGCTAGTGGGACATATGTGAGGAGCTGGAGTGATGGGGGTGAGGGTGAGGGTGGGGGTATGTGATAGCATGCAGGTAGGGTGGGGGATGAAGTAGTTAAAGCTTTGACTTACCAGAGTCCATTCCTCCAGCTACTCCTGGGAGGCCCTCAGGATGCAGTATAGCCAAGACCTGCTCCTCCCATGTTGTTAGCTGTGGGGGAGGAGGTGGGGGTCCACCGCCAGTCCTCTGAACCGCAATGTGGTGTCTTGAGACCATGGAACGCACCTTCCCCTGTAGGTCGTTCCACCTCTTCCTGATGTCATCCCGTGACCTTGGGTGCTGTCCCACTGCGCTGATTGACCCTGTCCACGATTCTGCGCCATAGCTCCATCTTCCTAGCCATGGTGGTGTGCTGCACCGGTGATCCGAATAGCTGTGGCTCTACCCGGATGATTTCCTCCACCATGACCCTGAGCTCCTCTTCAGAAAACCTAGGGTGTCTTTGCGGTGCCATGGGGTGGTGTGGTTGATGTGTGAGGTGGTGTGTGTTGTGATGTGCGGGGTGATGTCTAGGGGTGTGTGGTGTTTTGTGCGTGGATGTGTATGTGTGATGGGGTTGTGTGCCTCTGTATGCTGGTGTTTGCTTTGCTGTCTCTCTGGCCTTCGTCAAAATTTTGGGTTGTAAGGATTTGTGGGTAATGTGGGTGTGTGTTTTATATTATATTGGGTGTGTGAGAGTGGTGTGTGTATGTGTATCAGGTGTGTGTATTTCAAATTGTCCAATGTGGTATTGTTTTGTAAGTGTGTGTGTATTTTGAGCGCAGTGGTGTGCACCGCCAATGGTTTACCGCGGTTGAAAGACCGCCGAATGGATTCATGGGTTGTGATAGTGTGGGCGTATTCTTGTTGGCGTGACGGGGTCGGTTTTGTTATCACCAGTTTATCACTGAACTTTGGTGTGGCGGACTTGTGTGGGTGTCTAGATTTTGGCGGTTTCTGAGAAGTTGGTCGTAATAGCTGTAGCAGATTTCCGCGGCGGTGTGTTGGCGGTCTTCTGCACGGCGGTAAGTGGGATTTATCACCAATGTTGTAATGAGGGCCAAAATTCCTTCCAATTCAATAAATCTTTTTTTCTCCAATCAGACAGTAACTCATAGTAAATAACATTGGCTGCCTTCAGCTCTGACATCTTTACTTTTATGTAACATTTGACATCTCTCAGCTGTCTCTCGCCCTCCATGATATATTGACTTTTGTCCAAAATCACTACATTCCCACCCTTACAGATTGACGTATTACAATGCTCAGATCTTTTTTCAACTCTTGAAGAGCCATTTTCTGAGTATTGAAGGGGTTGTCATATTGCCTATTTCTTGGCTTATATCTGATTATTTTCAATTGTTTGATGACATCCCTCTCAAATAGCTCTATGGCCTCACATTGTACCGCAGGTGAAAATGCTGATTTTAACCTAAAATGGGTGGGACATGCTGCATCTGTCTCAATTTCTAAATTGTCCAAATTCATAATCGGATCCCCATGAGCATCTATATCATCATGAAAGATAGACAGTGTATTTAACAATTCTGTATCAGAGATACATAAACTGCTAACTGCACATTTATCTGGCGCACGAGATTCCTCGGTCACTTGCATCTTATACCATTTTATTAATTTCAATTTCCTAAGAAAATGAAAAAGGTCAATCCTAGTTTGCACATAGTCTAAATCCTTAGTTGGAAAGAATGATAAGCCTAATGCCAATAGGGTTCCCTCTTAATCCGTTAGTACCTTACTGGGTAGGTTTACCACAGTCATTATATTCCTTTCCGGGCTCTTGTTATTACACCCGGTGACCTGGGATCTTCTTTTCTTTCCTCAAATCTTCGCTGCCCGGTTCCTCTTCCTCTGCCTCTCATTTCTCAACCCCTGCCCCTTTAGGGGAATGTATCTTTTCTTTGGTCTGTCCGTCTGTGATTCAGGAGGCCAAATTGTTTAAAAAAATTAGACCTGTTGCCATTCTTATCAGCCCTCCGACTGATTACTAGCAGAGACATCACTTTCTTCCAATTCTCTTGTATATTCACCAATATTAGCCTTGGCCATTGTGTCTATCGATTAGTTCCCACTCTCTGCATACATATAATCATATTTCCGATGGAATGTTAGGATTCTTTCTGATTTGAAATCCTTAAAATCTCGAATACATTTCCGTTGTTTTTTTAGATGTAATATCCTCCTCAAATTTAATCAAACTCTTCTCTAGATTACTTCTAAATTTATCCACTACATCCTCTGTCACTAATGTCAAAATCTCTGCAGTTAGCTTGTCTATTTCTTCCAAGGTTTTTGTTCTCTTTTGTCTTTTTAAATGCATACTTAATTAATATTCTCATCATATTAAGCAAATTTTCCTTGGAATGTTTGGCCCATTCCTCCAACATATCAGGGTAAGGGTCTTCGTACGTTGGAATGGTATAGATCCGTAAACCTCTAGGTACTCTTTCAACCTCAACATACTGCTGGAAAGATTAAATCTCCCACCATTTAGAGAGTTCCTTCTTTGATAGTTTTTCCAATTTCTCATACAATAATTGTAACTTAAGTTCGGCTCCCCTTGGTTATCCCCCGTAGTGTCTACTGACTGCACAAAAAAGAGTTTACAGGACTTCTCCTTCCGTCGGACATCTGATGCAGGAGCCATTGTCAAACTTGTATCAATGATAACACTGCAACAACGACAAATGGGCACTTACACTATCTAGCCCACTTCATCACCACAAATATTCCTCATGGACAGAAAGTAATAGCTCACCAGAAAGAAAACAAACAGTATTATCATTATCCAAATCAAAGTCTGAGTAGTGACGGAAACTCAGATCCATACTTGATTCTGTTAAATCTCATGTAAAGGGGCCCAGAAGAAATTCAAGCCCCATGCATTATAGTCTTACCTCGGTGTTCAACTCCTTATTCCAAACCCAATTATCCTGTTGAGAAGTGTAATGCCACTCACTAACGATATTAATTCTCCTTTATTTTATTTTCTTACAGCTGGCTGCAGTACTCCGTGATACCAGCAAGTTTCATGGAGCTCAACACAGTTGCACAGATTAATCATTTATGGCTGTAACACCATGATTGATACGTCATTTGTGTACAGAAAATCTGTGATTACAAAAAAATCTTTGATTACAATATGGATATGTCCATTGTAGGATAAAGATTAGGATTTGGTCTCAGTGATTGAAAAATATGTATTGTATTTCATGATTTTATATATATATATATATATATATATATATATATATATATATATATATATATATATACATATATATATACATATATATATATATATATATATGTTTACAGTTAAGATAAAGATGGTATGGAACTAGTTCCAATGTAGTAATATATGTGACATTTTAAGATGGCCGCCACCTTTTTTGCTGTGGTGTCAGATATATGAGTTAGTCTGTTTTTTATGTTCAGTTTTTGAGGGTAATTAATATACAAATAGTAAAGCCGTCCCATACCTGATCAAGGCTACGGCTGAAAAGTGTTGTGAGGATGCATTGTTTCATTAAACATATGCACTGACAACTAGTGTCTGAGCACGTCCTTTGTATTGTGGAGGAGTTGGTGTTGTGTGTAAATATATATATATACATATATAAATAAAACCTTTATTTCGGCTCGGCATCCAGTGCCATAGAAGTCGCATAACACACAATAAATAAATAAATAAATATTAGATTAAGAATCATAAAATAGCATTTTTTGTTCAAATAAATAAGAAAAAGGTGCAAAGAACGTGATACAATTAGAAATAAGACAGTCCCAAAATATAAGGTGGGTGCTGAAAAGGGCAAGTGAGACTACAGGGGCTAGAAAATCCTGAACAGTTCCGTTCTAATGCGCCACATTCCTCCGAGGAATTTGTCAACTGCAATGGCGAGACTAGAAGCTGATTTTAAAATCCTCATGGCTTCAACATGGTCTCGAGTCCCAAGCCATTTGCAGATGTAACTAGCCATTTCCTATGTATATGGGTGTAGGATGGGCATACAAGGAAAACACGGGCGATTGAATCCTGAGACTGGTTACAGCTGGGACATAACTTGTTGATAGGGACCCTTTTCTGCCATCTATTGGTAAAAGTTTTAAGAGGGAGGGATCCAAATCTAACTTGCATGTAGAGATTCCTGTCAGTTGGATCTAGGATGCCATTCAAGTAAGGTTCTAGCAACCAGGTGGACCTAAAGTCCAGAAACTCACTGGACAGTCATCCTAATGTGTGCAAGCGGAATACAGATTGGATTACCCACTCCCGATCACAGGCCTTGTGTATGATGCATTTCATGAGTCACCCATCCCAATGACAGTCAGTGATGACTTGGCTAGATTGATCCACTGGATCTTGTTGGAGTAGTCCAAAGAACAAACTTACCTGAACGCAGAAGCATAAGAGGAAAGTTCAGGAGTTGTTATGATTCTCCTCCAAAACAACAATGGTCTTAGACCAACTATGACAGCTAAGGGTTTGCAGGCCAGATCACATGCAAGGGGAGAAGCGGGGTACTCAGGGAGGTGAGCTTTCTCATAAACATGTTTTCTATACGGTTGAGCTCCTTTGCATCCTCAAAGCCCCAGAGTTCAACCCCATAGAGTGCTGCGCTGAAAGACTTCATATTGTAGACCTGTAGAGAAGCAGCTATTTGTCGTGTGGTGGATGCAAGGTGCTCTCTTATAAGGACGCCCACCAGCTGGCTAAATTTGAGTGAGGTAGAATTAATGTGGGTTTACCAGGACATTGAGTCTGATAGTTTGATCCCCAGATAATCAAAGGT
Organism: Pleurodeles waltl; assembly: GCF_031143425.1. NCBI lineage: Eukaryota > Metazoa > Chordata > Amphibia > Caudata > Salamandridae > Pleurodeles > Pleurodeles waltl. Next base: position 1,176,064,100 of record NC_090439.1, read on the forward strand.
GTTAACCTGTTCTACTTTGGGGCCACCCAGGGAGAGGTTCCCCCGTACAGTCTGTGTGGGATAATAACCATGAACTCGGTTTTGGAGGTGTTTATTTCTGGGCCTCTCTTGGAGCAGAAATCGTTGAATCTGTCCAGCAAAGATTGGAGGCCCATCAAGTTTTGGATACTATCAGAGTGCCATCTGCAAACAGGAGTCTCACAATCTTTTCATTGCCTAAAGCTGGTGCATCAGAGGTCTGCAATGTATGGTGTTGGATGACCTTGTTCAGATATAGGGAGAAAAGGGTTAGAGCTAATACACAACCATGCTGAATGCCCCTGACTACGTTTATCGGATTAGTGAGGTCACCCTGGTTCCCCCAACAAACCTTTGCAAAGTTGGCTTTGTAGCTGAATAATTATGGTCAAAAGCCCTAGAGGAATTCCCATCTCATTCAGGACCTCCCAGAGTTTACCCCTAGGGACCAGGTCAAAGGCAGATTTGAGGTCTATTAAGGATACATAGAGACACCTCTTCCCTAGCACCACAACCTTCCAATAGAGGTGCATGTTTTGGACCTAAAGCCAGCCTGGTATGGTGATAAAATGTTATTCTCAATAAGCCAGTCTTGAATTTTTGATAGTAGGGCACGACAGAATACCTTTTGCATTGTATCAATGAGGCTTATGGGCCTGTAGTTAGCGGGTAGAGTCCTATCGCCTTTCTTATAGATCGTTATTACATCTGCAACCCTCCATGACTCGGGAATGGAGGCTCCCCTAGTGATTGCATTGGATAGAAAGAGGATGTACTCAGCCCATTAGCCAATGTTATAAAGAAAGAGGGCGCCAGGAATGCTGTTGGGGCCAGCAGCTTTCAGATGTATTATGTTATTTATTGCATCTTGGATGTCTCCCAGGTTGAACAGCCAGTTCCAATAGGTAGTATTCGACTGGGGAGGAAGTGAAGGGACAGAGATGGTTGCGAGATGACTTTCGACATTATAGAGGGAGTTGAAGTGTTGTAACCAGTCTGATGGCTGAATGTTATTGCCAATTGCAGGAGCCCCCCTTAGGTTTCTTTTGTTTACCATAAGCCAAAATGATTTGGAGTCCCTGTGTTCACAAGCAGCCTTCATGAGTCTCCATCTTTCCTCCTCCTAGTTCTTCCTAGCCTTATTCTGCGAATGGTTATACACATTCTGCAGAGTCCTAACTCTGGCAATGTCTTTTTGCTTGATTGCACGGATTAGATTTGCTCGGGCCAGCCGAAAGTCTTGATTAAACTAGTTGTCTCCCTCGTAGTGTGGAGTGCTACGAGTATTATGGGCAACTGGCAGGGTTAGTAGCAGTTCTAATCTTTTGAAGAACCCAGTATGTACATCTAGTAGGGAGGAGCAGTTTCCCTCTTCCATCGTGGATATCAGGGCTACGCAGTGTGTCAGATCTTGGTTGATGGTAGAGAGAATGACATCTCACAGGACGACCTTGCTCCATCTTAGATTCCATCTGCTGTGCTCAGCCTGAACAACCTTAGTTACCTTGGCGGTGGTTGTCGCAATAGTCCCCCTTCCCCAAGGGGACTCTAAGCTAAGACAGAATGGATTGTGGTTGCTATCCATTTGGGACCGGACTACCATATCATCTACCAAATGCCAGTGTCTAAGATTCATCAGAATATAGTCAATGCAACTCTTTCCCTGTGTGCTAATAAATATATGCGCGGCATGCCTATCAGATTTGGTTCTTCCATTGACTGCCCTCAGGCCATGGCCAAGGGTCAGGACGTTTAGTTGCAGGGCAGCCTGGTGCCACTTCTTAATGGGGGGGGGGGGGTACTCGAGCCTAGGTATATGCCATAGGTTATCTTCTTCCGGGAAATCACCCATATTACCCAGATCAAGGGGTTCAAAAGTGGTATTAAAGTCCCCGGCTACAATAAGGGCATGTTTAGGTGGTCTATCTCCCAGTTGGTTCTCAAGGGAATAAATATGTCTGTGGCTATTGTCCTGGAACCCTTGAGACTAATACCAAGAATATAGGGAGCAATTTCACTACACACTAGTGCTATTCTCACACATATTAGGAGGCCCCTCAATGGACGATCCACCTTACTAGGGATAGCGGATATATAGTAGGTTGCATAACCAAGTTTGTAGGCAGGTTCAGTTAGCCAGGTTTCCTGGAAAATACATGTCATATTGGTCAATAAAGGTATTCAAGTGAGGCAATAAAAGTTTGGATTTAAAACCTGGCACATTCCAAGAAACAATGTTTACTATCCCCCCAGTGATCTTGGTATTAGGTAATGGGTAAATATTTGCCTGGAAATCTAGGGAGCCTATGAGGGGTCGACAGGCTACCTTGGTATCTGGTGCAACACCATTGGGTGGTACAACAGGGGCCTTCCTATCTCTCTGGTCGAGCATGTCCGCTGGGTGACTAATAGTGCAGAGGCGGTTGTCGAGATTTACCCGGCTGTTAAGTCTATTGTAGGAGGCTTGTGCATCTGCCTATAGGGGTCAATCTAGCTTGGAACAAACAGTACTTTGCCTAAAGTGGGGTGCAGGAGTGGCACACGAGGAGAAAAGGGTGGATCGAATTTGAACTGTACAGAAGACCCGTCCGAAGGGCCACTAGATCATAAGCTGCTCGTTTTCTAAAAGAAGCTCAATACAGTCTGGCGGTGAGCCCAAAGATCTTGTGTAATGTAATGTAAGTGATGCTAATGTGCTAATGGAAAGCCATCCAATGCCTGCAGGTCGAGTTCTCGCTAAAGAGAAACTACACAAAAAAGCACAACGGTGAAAATAAACCCTTAGTGCAAGGCAAGACAAAGAGATAACCACTTACTGGCTGTTTGGTATAAAATGAAACCAAAGAATATGATAAATCACGACTTCCCCTCTTAAATTGTGTAATCTTAGGCAACTATTTTATTTCTCCAAGAGTCTTTTTCCTTCTTTATCGCGTATGAAAGCACTTTCAATTCTGTGCGATCAGAAAGGGAAAAAAAAAAAAAGCTAATGTTTTTAATCTGGGCTACATTCAGTCCAGTGTTGTAATGTGACGCATTAATGATGAAGCTTCTACATGTTAACTAAATGCGTTTTTTTGCATTTTGAAGGGACGGTATAATATTTTCAATGTATTTGTTGCATGAATTACATCGCAAACATCTGCAGGGCTCCTCTCAAGTGCATGGGTGTGAAGATCTGAGCAAGTCCCTTGGCTCAGCTCTGGCTGGACTGTCCCTGTTCATTTGTTTGGCTCGCCTTCCTCCTCTAACACGTAATGTCATACGTCTGTTTAATTTTGAAGACCGAATGATGTGTGTCTGTGCATGGTGTATTAGGTTGTATGCATATGTGATGATATGCACATGTGTTTGTCAGTGCATCCTACTGTGGGCTTTGCATACCACATTAACTCTGTGTTGGGTGTATGTTAGGCGATATGATAAGTTTTACATGTCAATGCATGTTGTTAAATTTGTTGTGTACCCCCTCATGTCTGTATGTCAGTGTGTAGCAAGGAATATGATCTGTAGAAGAGTATTTGCCTCAGTGTTAGATCCGACTGCCTTAGGGTGGTCATCCCCCCAGCTTTTGTCTGCCTTACTCCATTTTTTTACCCTGTTTTTGCTGGGATTGGGACTCTGCGCTCTGTACCACTGCTGAACAGTGCTAAGGTGCACATGCTCTCTCCCCTAAACCTGGTTACATTCGTTCCTACACCAACTGGCATATTTAATTTTCCTGTAAGTCCCTAGTAAAGTGCACTACATGTGCCCAGGGCCTGTAAATTAAATGCTACTAGTGGGCCTGCAGCACTGATTGTGCCACCCATATAACTAGCCCCTTAACCATGTCTCAGGCCTGCCATTGCTAGGCCTCTATGTGCAGTTTCACTGCCACTTCGACTTAACATTTAAAACTACTTGCCAAGCCTTAAACGTCCCTTTCTCCACATATAAATCACCCCTAAAGTAGGCCCTAGGTACCCCATAGGACAGGGTGCCATGTAGGTAAAGGGCAGGACATGTTCTTATGTGTTTTACATGTCCTCACCAATTTGTTTTCCACTACTGTGAGGCCTGCTCTTCTCAGACTAGCATTAGAGCTGCCCTCACATACTTTTGAGTGGTAGATTCTGTTCTGGAGGGACTGACCCTGTCATTTTAGTATGGCCAGAATGGTAATAGAAAATCCTGTTTACTAGTGAATTTGGATTTGAAATTACAATTTTAGAAATGGCACTTTTAGAAAGTGGGTATTCCTCTGCACTTACTGCCATCTGTGCCTTACACCCTGTCTCCAATCCACGTGTGGTCTGTGCTGGTTGACAGATCCTCTTGTGCATTCCAGCTAGACAGCCATAATCACAGGACACTCAGTCACATCTTCTTTCATCTGCATACTGAATGGTCTCCCTGGGCAGGAAGGGTGGAGGGTTTCTCTCTTACATTTTAAAGGCCAGTGGTCTGTCCTCACACAAAGGACTGATAACCCCGTACAGGGATTCTGGCAGACAGGAATGGGCTGAAAGGGGAACTTGTGCACTTCAAAAACACTCTTTGAAGTTTCCCCCACTTAAAATGCATTTTGGGGTATATATGGTGGGTCTCTGACCCCACCAAATCAGACACTTCTGGATCCACACCTGCACTCTGCCTAAGGAACTGCCTGGCTGCCCAAAGGTATCAGTTTGGGTTTTTCATTCTGAATTGTTGAATACCAAACAACCCAGGGTTCAGAGTAGCCATTATGTAGCTGGGAAACTCGTTTTGACCAGTGTCCAGCACATGTAATAAAATGGCTGCTCTGTTCACTCACTATGTCCCGGGTTTGGTAAGGACACAGTGGGGGCACTTTGCTCATGTATCTATGCCCTCACATATAATATGGTGCGCCCTGCCTTAGGGGTGGAAGGCCTGCCAGAGGGGTGTCTTATCCATAGTGTATGCAGTGTATGGTGGACAGGGCACACATGTAGAATGCCAAGTCAAGTTTGTGTTTTAGGTTTGCACCAGGGCACCAAGGCTGCTTTAGCAGTGCTAGGTGCATCTAGAAGCATGGCCCTAGAGGGTGGCACAATCAGTGCTGCTGCCCTCAGGTGCCTACCCTTAGTACACCATGCCCTGGGTACCTAAGTACCTTGTACTAAGGACTTATAGTGGTAGCTAGCGGTGTATCCAATTGGTCCAATACATCACAACACTTTTAGGAAAAAAGCTCTGTCTCAGGGAACCTGATTAGCATGTGCCCTTGGCACTACAATTTCTAGACTATATCATACATCAGACAAAAAGTGGGGGGTCTAACCGTGTCAAAAAGAGGCCTTTGTCACGCTAGGTGTTTGTATGTGTCATATCAGCCTCCTCTGGCAATTACTTTGAGAGCAATCTCTGACCTCATGCACTTTATCAGAGCAGGAGACTTACCAGTCAGTGCAGCCAAGGCCACCACCAGCAGGAGTAAAAGTGCACAGAGAACACAAAGCACAAGCAGCACTCGGGAGGACAACGTCACTGTAAGAGATGAGACAGAACAAGGGGTTAGAGAAGAGTCTGCTTACAAGATACAGGGAGAAGTACTGTACAGGATGGGGAGAGGGATGGATCTGTACAGGCGGGGGACATTAAAGGGGTCAGCTGGGTATCTCTTACTAGCAGAGCTTGGGAGGAATCCATCCTAGGAATTGGACCTATATAGTGTCTGACGTCATATGTGAACTCAGAAACCTGTAGACTTCTAGGCGCTCAAAAGATGGGCTTTCAGTAGCACAAGGCATACGGAATAGGGCTTTACAGGTTAGGGCAGGGTCTGGATTTAGACATTCTATCCCTTATTCAGAGAGCCTTGACAGGAATCAGCTTGGAACCTCTAATATCTGACATCACAGTTGGACTCAGCTCCCTGGGTTCTTGGCTCTAGAGAGAAGGACACTGACACAGGGTTTTCAGCCTGAAGCAAAGTTGTGGGCTTTACCATTGTAGGAATCACTAAATATCTTAAGGAAATAAAACCACCTTTTTTGCTGAAGAGGCCATAAAAATGAACTCTTTTTAAAGCATGTTTTTACTGAATTTAAAAGCCAGGTTCAAAGTGAGATGTATTGTAAACTCATGAAATTACCCCTCAGCAGTAGCACACATGCTGGTATGACATTAATGCAGACATGATAACAGGAGCTCTCTCCCTCTCCTCAGTTTGATAGTCAGATAAATGTCAGTAAATTCATTATTTTTTCTTACTGGTTTTGTCACACACTTTATTCTCTTTTAAGGTCACTCAGATAAGTCACAGTTTCGAGCCCGAGGGTAAAGGTAGATTCGAAGTCCACCAAGTTTTAGTGCTGTTGATTTACTACAGACACAGCTCAGACAGTCAGTGGAACACTTTACAGAGACCTACTCCTACCTTAGGAGACATTCAGAAGGGGAACAGCCGTGTGGATGCACTGTCATTAGTTTTTACAATGCTTGTGACTATTGTACAGGATTTGACAAAGTCAATAGAGCAGCCAACAAGCATTGAGAAAGTCAATTCTGGCAGCAAAAAGCAGTGACTAAGGGGGTCCTTTGGGGTGCTCATGAGGGACTGTTTGTGCCCTTCTTCACTCTCTTTCTTCTCTCCTGCCTCTCCCACCTTTCTCTATTAATTACCACTTCATACCCCCCACCTAGAGGCCTCTAGTGGGGGAATGTTCTAATAGCCTTATATCCCTTCGCTATACTGGCAATTCAAGTCCAGCTCCCTTGTTTAGGGCCCTGCCTTCAGTCTTTAATGGCCAGAATAACCCACTACGGCGGGCTCCCAGGCTATATTACATTATGGAAAAACAACATTTTCGTAGCGACATTCATAAACCTCAAAATATAACTGGATTCATCAGAAGCCATTCTTTCTGCAGTTATACTAAAATAAAGAACTTATGTTTGAAAAGCCAAATATTTTCTCGTGCCATTCAGTGTGGAGGACACATTATTCCATCATCTCTTTATACATGTTGCATATGGCACTATCCAGTCTTTTCTGTGACATAATTGCCCTTATTAACAAAGTTTCCCATCAGTGGAGTCAATGAAGTTTCTCTCAGCCTCAAAGAAGATAGTGGAATAACTAAGATGACCTGTTGTACGCCCTCAACCTATGTTTAAAAAGCTCTTTCTTGGAAGCATTTTTTCAAAGTATACCTACAATAAGCCCTCATTCTTTTGAAAGACAAAGCTGTAATCACTCATTGAATTTCAAAGTATATGATTAATGTATCATGCTGTAAAACAGTCACCATCCCTCTATTACCTCAACTAAACCTTGACTCCCACAGTTGCTACTGTTTAAGAGTGATCTGTATAAGGGCTTAGTGAATTGGAATTTAGGAGCATCTTAGGCAATGGGACACCAATAAGTATTGGTTGTACTTGGCACTCAATGCAGGGTCACTTAAAAACTTTTTGTCTTTGCTCGTCCTGTTTTCCGAACCTGTTTTTGTTGGCCATTGGGACTGTGTGCACTTTACAACTGATAATCATTGGTAAAGTGCTTGTGCTTTCTTTCTTCTTTGCAAATTGTAAAACTGGATTACATGCAATTGGTACATTTTATTTATCTATAGCTCCCTACATGTCCCTAGGGCTTGTAAATTAAACACCACTATTTGGTGCCACCCACAGAAGTATCCCTTTTCATCATGTGTAGTTTTAAACTGATATTTCAACCTGTCAAAATAAAACTTTTGCCAGCCCTAAACCTTCATTTTTAATTCATCACCCCTAGGGTAGGCCTAAAACAGCCCATAGGGTGGGGTGCAATGTATTTAAAATGTTGGCCATGTGGTTTTAAATTTTACATGTCCTGGCAGTGAAAAACTCTTAAATTCATTGTTCACTACTGAAAGGCTTGCATCTCCAAAAGGGTAACATTGGGTTACCTTATTACTTTTAATAAGTGATAACTTCAATTGGGAACAGGTAGGAAGTTCAAGTTTGGTATCTAAAGAATTGTAATTTAAACCCATTTTTAATGTTCAAGTTGGATATTAAGCCTCAATTCCTTTAGAAAGTTGGCATTTTCTTGTCCTAATCATTTGGTGCCTGCAGCCTGTGTCCTCTGTCCTGGATCACATAACTGAATGTAGTTGACAGTTGGCTTTTGTGTATTCCCCCAGACATTAAGACAAAGGGGGGTTAGGTGTTAGCAGGATGGGAGGGACAGAGCTGTTCCCTGGCCTAATTACATTTCTAAGCAGCTGCCTCAGCACACCTACAAATAACTTGACACTAGTCTATTGTCACCCCAGATCCCTTGGAGTCTGGCAGGAAGGAAAAAAATTCCAGAACCAGATGTGGGGGAAACCTAGAAGGTTCTCCCAGTTCAAAGTCTGGCACCAGCTAAAGATACTGGACCCTCTTCAATTTACTCCTGGTACTGTGGAAAACTACAGAAGGACTGCCTTGTACTCCAGGGTACTGCCCTGCGGCCTCAGGCAAGCCTTGTTTCACTGAAGACTGTCCTCCTGCAGATGACTGCCCTGCTGATTGAAGCCTGCCTTGTTCTCCGCAGGACTGCCCTGTTGCTTCAGTCCTGCCTTGTTCTTGAGAAGACGGCCCTACTTCTTGAGGCCTGCCTTGTTGCTTGAACGAGTAAGGATCTTCTCTTTGAACCCAGGACTACGAGAGTGAGACTAATGGTCAGGTGGCTGACCTTCTTTTATGGGTTACAGGGATACAACAAGCTCCGGGGGCCTCACTGTACCTGTTATTAGTGTAAATATGTACATTTAAGTGTATAAAGTTCCACTGTAGTGTCATTTGTTTATAGATAGGAAGTCTGCCTCTGACCCTGATATGTGTGTGTACATTTACAAATATAATAAATAAGGGAAAATAGTTTTATCCCTCCGAACCAAGAGTTAATATTGGTTTCGTGTAATAATTACTTAATTTGTCCCTCTCCTGCTAAACTCCTGTTTGAGCATTGTTTAATTAGTATCCTAAGCCGGTGAGGGTGATAGGATACTCCCCTCGTTTTGTGACTCTGAGATAAGCATGACTGCTTTTGTGCCAAGCTACCATAGGGTTAAGCACAGGTTAATTTCATGACTTCTGTGGTTCACCCGGACCAAGATTGTGGTTGTTGCTTGAGAAGGGATTTCAGCCCACTCAATCAAAAATCCAATTCCTTACAGTATCCAACATTCAATAGCCATGTTCTACCCCAGGCCTCTGTAAGAGGCATGTCAGAGAACTAAAGCACTTAGGGCCAGATGTAGGTAGACAGCAAATTGCGACACGCAAATTGCAACTCACAATTTGCTATGCAGAAAGGTGTCTCAATATTAATGAGGTGGGTCGCAGTTTGCGACCCCATAGCGAGTCTGGGCACTCACGGGGATGGTGGCCTCCTGGAGACAGCAGACCACCATGTCCATGACTGCTTTTAAATAAAGCAGTGTTTTTTTTTTATCTATCTGCAGCCCGTTTTCCTTAAAGGAAAACGAGCTGCACATAGAAAAAAATACCGAAACCTTTTGTTTTGGGTTTTTTCAGAGTAGGCAGTGGTCCATAGGCCCACTGCCTGCTCTGAAAAAATAATTTTGTGATCATTCACAAAGGGGAAGGGGTCCTTCCCGTTTGCGAATGAGTTACCATCCACTTCAAGTGGATGGTAACTGCGAGTTGATTTGTGACCGCTTTCGCGGTCGCAAATCAACTTACATCGCGGTGCGAGTCGCAAATAGGAAGGGAACACCCCTTCCTATTTGCGAGTCGGAAACGCATTTTGCGATTCGGTTCCGACTCGAAAAATGCGTTTCTGCATCGCGTGCGGGCATTAGCGCCTCGCAAACGGCGTTTTTCACAGTTTGCGAGGCGCTAATGCCTTGCGACATCTGGCCCTTAGAAACAATGCTATTAAAATATCCTTGACCAGACCATCAGTTGGCAATTCACTAGCATTAGCAGACAGCACCACTCCATTAAATGTGGTCCTGTGTGTATGTTTTAGCAAAGGAACTATAAGATTTCTAATCCCAACTTCTCCCTTTTTAATAAAAAGTATTATGTAATGAGGACTACATTAAATCTGCATAAGACTCCCAACAGTGGCATTTGTCCACAAGGGCAATCTCTGGGACTTTTCTTCAGGACCTACCTCACCATAACTGCAGTGCTGTGGGGAATGTGGAGCCATGAACATTGATTATTATTCCCAGCCTCCCCACTAAGCAATGGTGTGTTCATGGTCAATCATATTTTCAACATATAACTTTGCTGACATTTGCTTTACCATTGCACAGGAGGCTGAGTGAGGATACAACCACAGACAGCTGAAGTGTATTGCTTGCTCTCCCGTGGCCGCAAGGTGGAAATCGAGGCACTGTATGCACTCAATGCAGCACAAAAGATAAAACACAACAAAAAAAACTTTTAACTTTTGCTGTAAAATCTGCTGGAAGATTTAGTGCAGATAGATGCCATGAGTGTAGAGTGGTCACAAACTGAAAATTCGAAGATGCAGATAAACATGACATGAAATATGCCTTATGTGTGAGATGCTTGCAAAATAAGATGCTCAGTGTGTGTGTTTTGGAGATAGATGCTTTACAAATGTGAAAAGCCTGATGTGAAAGAAAGAGATACATAAAGCCTGGCATGTGAGATGTATTCATAAAACAAATGCAGAGTGTGTGTGTGTGTGTGTGTGAGTGTGTGTGTGTGTGTGTGTGTGTGTGTGTAAGTAATATGTGTGTAAGTAATATGTTCGCAAAAACGAGATGCAGTGTGTGTGAGAGATGGGTCATACAAATACATAATGCTTGCCCTATGTCGTGACGTGCTTGAAACAATGGGAAACGTGGCACTGGCTTGTGAGATGCTCACAGAAATTCACTATAGTAAAATATACCATAACAGATGGGTGTGGCTGATGCTTGGCTAATAAGCAAATCTAAGGGCTTCTTTGGAGCCACAATAGGCTTTAAGTCATGGAATCATTTGAAGCTTCATGTTGTCAGAGAGTTATGACGCTGGTTTTATCTCTCCCTGCGCCGGCGCACATGTATCTGCCTTGCACCAGTGCACACAGCCATGCACTTTAGTGTACCGGAGTGTATGTTTGATGTCAAGCATAGGTTTTTGTAGTGTAAGCGTACCCTTCTGTACAAATCCTATGCTTTAACCTAGTTTATTATTTTGACCGCTCTATGTATTCTGTAAAGTGCTATACACATATGAAGTTTCAAAAGTTTAGGGAAAATAAAACTTTACTCATTCTTTATGCCTGCCTCGAGGAGGTGTAAATGTTTGGCACAATGTCCTATCTACATTTTTAACGTGAATAAGGTTTTGCACCAAAAACCATGGATTGTATGGAAATTAGAGGTGGGCGAGCCACTGAAAGCTCAAGCCAGCCTTGAGCTGGAACCTGGCTCGGGCTCAGCTTGATGTCCTGTTGGGACCTCACCCCCATAACGAGCTGAGCATTGGCTTCTGCCTGCCCCCCTCCCTCTATCCAGAATGTGGCTTTGCAGTCAGAGCTGCAGAATGTGGATCTGGGGAATTAGGTTCAAGTCTTGCATTGGCTCAACATCCTGTGATTCTGGTCCGATCACTTAAACTCACCATGCCAGTCAACAATGCATGTGATCTTCTATGAAGTAAATGGTGCTCATATAAAGCACTCCAATACCTTTGGGTTAAGCTTGCACCATATTTCAAAAACTGCAGAAAAATGAACTAAAAGATCAAAATAAAGCTTTAACATAAGGATGAACAAATAAATACCCATTTGTACAAACTGAAATCAGAAAAGTTGAATTAATCACAGCATGCCCAGTTGAATTGTGTGATCTTAGGCAAATATTTTATTTCACTAGAACAATTTCTCCTTCGTTATCGCCAATGAGAGCATACTCAAATATGTGAGTTCAGACTACCAGTGGTGGAAAACTATCACTTTTAACAAGTACTTCCCGGTGGAGTGTTAAAATGCTCTCTGTTATTGTCAAGGCTTCGTCTTAAAGAAATAAACAATTTTGAAGAGACTTTACCTTATTTTATGATTTACATACCAAATATTTCCAGGGCTTGACTCATGTACGGCCTCTAAGATGTGAGCCAGACCCGTGGCTCCGCACTGACTCGGCTCTCCCTGTTAATTTGTTGGCTCGCCACCTCCGTATTAACTAGCTGAGGCTTACTCTCAGAACAATGGATTTCCCACAGATCATGGAGGACCAAGTTGTGTGACCCCACTGACCAAATTATTCAGCAATAAAAAGTGAATTGTTCTGCATATTGTGACACTTTTTGCGATTGTATTACTTCATTATATTGCCATTTTTACAATCCTAATACTGTACGGGCAAAGGTTTCCCCTCATCAGTACAGGCTTATTGCCCAAAAGTTGCACAAATGTTATATACGGTGATCAGAGTTGTGGCCCCACAATGCTGTTTCTCTATTTTTTTGCATGATTTTGTGGTGAAAAGGATAGGTTGCTCTTGACTGATTCTAATATATAGATGGAAGTGCGTGAGTGCCTTGTGGCCTATTTTTGGACTATTTGGGTGTGAGATGAAGGGTACCAACATTCAGAGGTGCAAAACCAGTGTTTCATGCAGTTAAAAGGCACATAAGTGCATCCAATCCCTCTCAATGCATCTTTCATAGAAGTAAAATAAGACATGCACTTTACAGTGCAACAGGGCCTGTAGAATTCATAATATACTTTGCTAAATGCAACAATTACCTGGAAGGAGAAGAGTGCATGGACATGGAGGGCTGGGCCATTAAATGAAATCAACATGAACCTGATGACAGAGTATAAGTTTTTTCAGTAAAGATTCTGATTAAACAGTGTCTTACGCTATTAATGGTTTCAAGGCGCTAAGGATATTAAAAAAAAGACATTGACATTTATATTCTGTTGAATATTAATGTTACAGAACCTTTGGACTCACAAGGAATAGGACAGTGGTATAGAATTGCCAGTATAATAGTACAATGTAACTGTGTTGCTCATTTATATTTTAAAGGGAACTTGCAAAACATTTCCTTTGTAGTAGTTTAGAGTGTGACAAGGTACTACAGCAGTGTATTTGTGAATTGGGAGAGCTATGCTAATGGAGCCATTCACCCCTGTTGATCCCTCCCCACCAAGTCCTTAAATGACACCTCGCGAGGGGGCTGAAGAGAGGGAGACACTGCAGGGGGCAGAAGAAGAAATGTAAAAAACAAAGTCTCATCCACATCTGAAAGGCCATTGAATGACTTGTGAAATCCTGGAGTCCAGCTCACAGATCAGATAAGAATCGTTAGTGTCAGGGAAGCTGCAGCTACCTCAGCAACAGGGATTACGAGTTTAGATTCAGAAACAAAATCAGCAGTCTGGTTTAAACTTCATCCTTTTCAGTTCTCAGGCACTGACAAATGAATGGAGTTTAAACAGAGGAGGCATCACTGTCTCGAAATGTCAAGGTTGTTTGTTCCCGTGTTCCCCCACCTTTTGTCCCCTGTATCTCCTCACCTCCATGTAGGAGGCTGGCCTGGCTTGTAGTGGGTACCAGAGGTACTTACACCTTGTGCCAGGTCCAGTTATCCCTTATTAGTGTAGAAGAGGTGTTTCTATCAGCTTAGGCTGATCGAAGGTAGCTATGGCAAAGCAGCTTAGGCTGAACTAGGAGACATGCAAAGCTCCCACTATACCACTGGTGTCATATGCACAATATCATAAGAAAACACAATACTCAGAGTTACTAAAAATAAAGGTACTCAGGAATTCAGGGTTATGGGGTCACATGTTTTGGAGTGTTTTTCCATTTTGATCTGTAAACATGCAAGTTATCTAATATTGATCATGTGTAATAAAGAGTTTCACTGATGTGTATAAAAAGGCCTGTCTGTGAGCAGGCATTTGAGAAAAACCATAGAGGCAGGATATGTAGGGCTGACGTGCAGTCTGCAGTGTTTTTCTCCCCGCTGTGAAGGTTAGGATTGTCAAGTGTGGTATTTGATTCCTGAGAGCATTTTTGCTCACCCCGTAACAGTTGCCGAGCCAGCCAGGAGATTCCTGTGTGCCCCCACCTGATGGCTGACACCGGAAAACCGCTCCCAGCTACAGAGAGACCTATGAACCCAAACTTGATGAAGTGAGCAGTCCCTGGGTTATGCTGATGCCTGTGTACTGGGGCGTTGGGAAGGCTCTGGGGATCACCGTCTACTTAAAGGTGAGGGCAAAGCAAATAGCGATCTTAGTTTTACATGAGTGTGCTCCTCTTGGCAGTAACAAATATACACACAATCATAAATGTAACACCATGTGATTTTGTTTTTTGTTGCTGTTGAGGGATTGCGTACGTTGGTTGCACAATCAACAGAAATATATGTATTTGTGAAGTAAGGCCAGAAGGTTACCACATGTGATTTTTGTTTTTATTGTTTCTGAACCATTCTGTTCATGAGTTGGACAATCAACAGAAATGTATGTATTTGTGAAGTAAGGCCAGAAGGGCATTCCATGCAATTTTGTTTCTTATTTCCGAAGGATTGTGCTTGTGTGTTGCACCATAACAAAGTCGCCTCCAGAACTACTATAATTTTTTATTTGTTTTGTGTGAATGAAGGTGAGCACATGCGGTTCACTGAAGTGTGGCCACAGTGTGATGTTGTTCTGAGATATTGTATAAATATACAAATTGTTATTTTGAATGTACACTGTAATGTGTCCTGTAGACTTGGTAAACAAATTAAAAGCTGAAAGTATATTGTAAAATGTTGAAGGTGAAAGAGTAGACAAAATTATTTCCCCCTAGACAATTTGTGTGATTCGACTTTAATTTTTTTTTTAATATGGTGGCAGAAAAGGTAAAAAATGAAGTATTAGGAACTCCTAATCATGTAGACTCCCTTAGAACATATGCAGAAGGTATTCCCCATTGATAAAATGAAATTACAGGAATCGTGTAAAGCCACCCAAGAGCATATGTATCCTTGGCCAAAAGAATGAACGTTCAATAATAGAACGATTGAGCATGTTGTGACATACCTCTGAAATAAATATGCATGAGCCATATTAAGGAAAAGAGAAGCCACCACAGCTTTATGGAAAATATTTTGTGAAGATTCAAAAGATTCCTCGCAGGGGGATTTCTCTAGTACTCCATCAGTTTCCCCAACCCCCATATGAGCCTAGAGCTCTGTACCCACAGTGCCTAGCATCTACCCGCTGGTGCAGTAAGATTTGAAAACCCTGAAATTGAATAACCGTTAACACTCCCCTACAGCGACTCCCCAGGTAACCCCATGAATACCAAAACCAAAGAGGATCCACAATTTTCAGGGCAACCTTTTCCCAACAAGAGAAGAGCAAGGGACAGAGTTTAGGAGATAGAAATCACAGATTTCATCTGCAATGTTGCTTCAGAAAAAGGACACTTCTGGTAGAATAATTAGAAAACACGAGTCCATCTCACAACAAAGTGTTGTAGGGAATGCAGGGTGGAGGGACTATGTGCACAGAACCATGCAAAAGACAGGACAACCTGTATCTCAGGGAAGGGAACAGGAACAAAGAAGGACTGAAGGTAGTACGCTTTCTTGGCAGAGGGAGAAGGGGGTCATAGTAGTGTCACCAGAAAGTGTGCAGGATTGGCTCTCATGCAGTGAGGGTGGGAAAGAGAAGTGAAATAAGGAGAGAAGGGCATGATGATAACTGTTCGGGACAGACTGAGGGAAGTTTTGAGAAATTAGCGGACAGAATAGAATCCATAAACCAGCATGTGGAGAGCATGGGTAAATGTCTTCAAACCCAAGAAGTAAGTCACCTATTTATGGTATCCAGGATAGACTACTCATCGACTTAGGCTGCATGAGGGGTGTGTGGAGACTGTCTAACCCAACTGATGCAAGGGGAAGAGAGCAAGATGTGCTCCCTAGAAGCAGGAAGCACTGAGCTACGGAGCTTGAGTGGTTCAAATTCCAAAGCACCAGTGGCCACCCAGACCCCGGGATGGGATCAAGCAAGTTTAGGGGACGGGAGGCTCTCTACAACAGACCCACCCAGCAAATTAGTGCCCAAGAAAATCCCCTAGTCTAATCGTCGTTGAAGGAGAGGATAGCTGGCATTTTCTTGTGCCATTTGTAGAAGACTTAGCAGACTGGACTGAGAGGTTAGCTCATCATATGAGCCCCCGGCCACAAGAGGGTCCTTTGACCCTTACAACAATGCAAATGTTGAAGACTGCATTCTGTATAGTGAGGGTGATCCTTATTGGCACTACCCTTAAATGTCAGCAATTATGGCAGACTCACGCCAGTCAGGACCATCCCCAGAGTGCTGCCACCCCTTTATATCAGATGTCCTTCATAAGTAAGGGTCCTGGGGCACCATATTATGTTACGTGGTCACAGATGGACAAGGAAAACCTCAGGAAACACTTGCCACTGCTTACAGAGGGAGCAGGGAAACTGATTAATCAATCAATCAGGAATTTGTAAAGCGCACTACTCACCCGTGAGGGTCTCAAGGCGCTGAGGAGGGGAGAGGGGAAGAAGTGATGGGAGGTGCTGCTCGAACAGCTAGGTCTTAAGAAGTTCTTTGGTCTGGCGCAGGTGGGTGGGAACAGTGTTCCACATTTTGGCATCGAGATGCGAGAATGATCTACCGCCGGTTGTAGTTCTGCGGACGCTTGGGAGGGTTGCAAGGCTGAGGTCAGCGGAGCCGGGTCAGGTCTAGAAAGAGAGTCATCTGTTGAGGTATTCTGGTCCGGTGTTGTGCAGTGCTTTGTGAGCGTGGGTGAGGTGTTTGAAGGTGATTCTCTTGTTGAATGGCAGCCAGTGCAGGTTTTCAGGTGGTCTGTGACGTGGCAGTGGCCGGGATGTCTAGGATATGGTGTTCTGGATTTGTTGCAGCCTCTTCTGGAGTTTGGCCGTGGTTCCTACGTAGAGGGCATTGCCGTAGTCCAGCTTGCTGCTTCCGAGGGGTTCGGTGAGTGTTAGAGCATTTGAAGAAGAAACTGAAAGTACCACTGTGGCAGTAGGGGATGTAAAACGTCTGCTTAGTTTCCTCCTAGGGGACGAAACAGACCCAGTATTTA
Organism: Pleurodeles waltl; assembly: GCF_031143425.1. Lineage (NCBI taxonomy): Eukaryota > Metazoa > Chordata > Amphibia > Caudata > Salamandridae > Pleurodeles > Pleurodeles waltl. Next base: position 1,176,081,181 of record NC_090439.1, read on the forward strand.
AAAAAGCTAGAGTTAGAAATGTGTTCTCCACTGAGAGCAGGTGTGATGGATCTCCATTTAATCTGGGCAGATGTGTGGTGTGGGATCAGCTGAGGAAAATGTACACCGATAGACCAGACATCAGATCTCTCATGACTCCGTCTATGCAACCGAATGAGAATCCAGTACAATACATCAATAAAATGAAACAAAATGGACCAAGGAAGTGGTCAGGACTGGGAAGTGACAGGAGGTAATGCTGTAATGTTTTATATTGTAGTTAAGAAAGGGTTGCCTCCTGATGTACAGGACAGCATAGACAACATAGTGGCACTGAAAGCCAAGCCCTGGACTGAAATTCAAGCACACATCATGCAGTTTGCAAGAAGAGGCAGGAAAAGGAGAAAAATAAACAGAAATTAGTGGAATAAGCTTCTGCCAAGTTGGTGCAGCAGATGTCAGTGAAGAAAGGGGCAATGGAAGGTGCTGTGGTAGCAGGGGACACTCAGATGACTGCAGTATCTTTGAGGACAGTCCCAGGGGTCACCTGACGACAGTACCCGCAGCAGCCGGACGATATAAGGACACAAGGAAATAGTAGAGGGGGGCGAGGAGGAGTACAAAGAGGTAGTATGGGTCCTCCAAGAAGGAACCATGGCATGTTATTATTGTAAGAGGTTTGGGCATCTTATTAGAGACTGCAATATGAAGAGATGGAATGAGCAAAATGGAAGAATTAGATTTTATGGTCCATCTGGAAAGATGGCAGCTTAGCAACAGCAAAGTCCAAAGATAACATATGTGCCCCAGACAGCATCGCAAAATGTGCAGTCATCAGGAATGCCCAAAGCACAAGGACTGCCTCAGCAGAACTATCAACTACCCTCCACGGAGATCCCACCACAAGGCAGACATGGAAGGATAGCTGTGAGAGGGAGAAATCCTTTTTTAGGTGTACCCTGCAAAAGGATACATGCAATGAGGGTGCCCACAGAGTACTTCTATGTCTTGTCAGTGACTCACAGCCCGGATGAGGAACCCACTATGATGGTTTACACCAGTGACAAGAGATATGCATTCCACATAGGTACAGGAGCAACAAAATCCCCTATTAAAGAGGGAGGCCTTCTGATTTCCAACAGATCCATGGACATGCAGGGATTCTCTGGGAAGTTATAAGGGTACTTTTTACCAAACCACTAGAGATGGAGGTAGAAGGAAAAACATTGATGGCTGCCTACTGTTCTCACCAGCTGCCCCAGCAAATTTGTTAGGAAGAGACCTGATGGCAAAATTAAATATGACCATTTATTTTGAGCCAGACAATAGCATGATTTCCACACCTGAAGTTCCACCTTCCAGAATCATGCTATTAACGGTGGACTCCTCCAGCAGAGGCCAGACTAGAGCATGACCTGCTGACATAGATACATTCACTGCAGCGGTATGCACCATTATAGCAGACACCAAAACTATTGGGAAGGGAGGTTCAATTGCCCAAAGCATTCCTTTTTAGGCAGGACTCTGTGCTATCAGAAGCAGAGGTAATATTTCAGATAGAGGCTTTGGAACTATCACCTACCTATGGCACCTTGAAAGCCAGTGACCATAATGGTGCTTTGTGGGCATGTGTCATTTTTCTCGAGCCAGGAAAAACGATTAGGAAGATACTGGATCAAGAACTATTTGAAAATACACCAAGAAAAAGATTATTCTCTTTCAGGATGGTATACCAGTAAGGACTGTGCTAGAAGTAAAAAAAAACACACCAACCAGAGCTTTAGATTCAGTGAAGGAAGCTGATTTTACATAGGGTCCTCACATTGTCAGCATCATCTGCACTATTGTTGATTACATTGAAGGAAGGTGCCATCTTACCCAGAGTAAAACAATACCCCTGGTCCAAGGAGGCAGATGAGGGCATCGCCCCTACTATACCGGCATTCTTGGAACAGGGACTAATTTATCCTGGAGTGTCACCTTGTAACACTTCTATTCACCAGGTTAAGAAAGCTAAGGGCAATACCTGGTGCATGGTTCAAGATCTGTCCCTTTGAAAAATACTGTGTTGCCAGAATTTCCAGTTGTCCCAGACCCCTCTATCATCGTGACAAATATCCTGAAAGACGCAAGGTATTTGATCTCAAGAATGCCTTCTTCAGCATTCCTCTCCATCCAGATAGTTACTACATGACAGCGTTCTCAGATTGCGGGACTCAGTATTTGTAAGTCCCTTAGCGTGTTTAACAGAACAATAAAAAATTAGCACTCAGAATGTAAATGTGACAGCACTCTGTTGCAATATGTCAATGACATTGGTTTGTAGACCTTCTGAGCAAAAGTGCAGAGGAGACACCACAAGCCTAATTTACGAGAAACTGACGCATCAAAATTGATGCACCAGTTTTCTTACAGTTCCCTGTACCCCCATAGCAAACAGTGTCCACAGATGCGTCTTCTGACGCATCTATGGCGCTAAACTGACGCGTTGCTGGACTTGCATAAAAAAAGATTACATTACTCCATCAGTGCCATAGGGGTCCTATATTAAAAAGCCTAGTGTCACTTTAATGCCTGCTCTGACAAGGCATTAAAAAATTGATGCTGTGAAGGAGCGAATGACAAAGTGAAATCTTGTAGATTTCACTGCGCCAGTTCTGCGTGGCTTTTTATAGGGGAATGTCTACCTTGAATACATTATACCTGGTGCAGGTATAATGGGCGCAAGGCTTTACAAACTGGTGCAGTGGTCCTTAGTCCTTTAGGTCCCAATCCACTGCAAGTGTACACTTCTAAAGCCCCCATCACCTCAGAGGAGACACTTGGAGACTCATAGGATGTCAGGCAGAGGCCAACTGCTGTACCCACTTCAGGTCTAGCTGCCACTGGTCAGCTGGGCAGTTGCAGAAAAGCCCTCATGTAGCTTGTTGTATCCATGTAGCTTGAACAGAACACCAGCCTTGTGACCCTTGGAGTACATGTCTTGGTCCTGGGCACAAGAGGGAGCAGGTCCAGCCCTTGAGGGCTCCTCTCAGATCACGGACAGCAGATGCAGTCCTCTTCCATTCTTTCTCAGGTCCAGCCGTGTTCTGAAGTGAGTGCCTGGAGGTGTCACATTTACTCATGGCAGTAACTAGTGGGAGTGACTGAATCCTGCAGTGGTGGCTCCTTATCAAGGGCTTTAGGCACAGTCCTTCATCCTGCGAGGCCCCTTCCCACAACTGCAAATTATTTAACTGAACAGTATTCATAAGAACACAACTTTTGGGTTTACATGAACATATCTGGTGTGCAGGTCAGCCCTCCTGGCCTCGTCTCCAGTCTAATGATGACAGGAGAAGGAGCTGAGCGATGATCCAGCTACCGAATGTTGTTTTTAGTCACAGCACTTTGTAGGATTGTGCCTGTGAAGGGCAAGGTTCAACTACGATCCCCTCACACAGGCACAATCCATTTTATTTAACAGGCATACTGTGCATGCCTCAGGCAGCACAGAATATTTGCAAAAATTGAGCAGTCAGGGAACACAAAGTGCATGCCTGAGGCTGACGAGGAGCCACGCAGATCTGCAGGATCTCTGCACTGTACCAGCTTCTTATAAAGCTGTGCTTACAATCGAATCAGGAAGCTTAGAGAGAGAGATAGTAACCTATTCAAATCTGGGACTGTTGCTTGGTCTCGTTTTATGTTGAAAGGATGGCTTGTTTCCGATGTCCAGTGCCAGAGTTGCCAGAAAAGGAAGCGAGGTAAGTAATAAAATGCATGTGTGAGTAGGTGGTTCACAGTGTGTGTGTGTCAGAGATTGAGAATTGGGATAACAAAAAGCAAACTTTTCAAAAGTGACATTTTCAGAATTGTTACTTAAAATCCAGCTTTACCATTAAAGAGGGTTTTAAATTACAATTCCTTAGACATAAAATTCAACCTCCTTACTTGCTCCCAGTTTGAAAATTATCACCTAATACTTTAACCCTACGGGTGACTTATAGTTAGTAAAAAGGACGGTTTAGACCCGGTAAAAGGTTTCCTTTGCCAGGTCAACATGGCAGTATAACACTGCACACAGGCTTCAATGACAGGCCCGGGACATATTTGGAGGGCTACTTAAGTAGGTGGCACAATAAGTGCTGCAAGCCCACGAGAAGCATCATAGGAAGTACCACTTTACTGGGAACTTACAAGAAAAATAAGTGTGGCAATTGGGTGGGAGCAAATGTTACCATGATTTAGAGGAGAGAGAGCACAAGCACTTGAGCACTGGTTAACATCTCTGAATCCCTCATTCCTTTCTCTCTCCACGCCCAAGCATCTCTCCATCCACCCATTCTCTCTTCATTCTATCCTCCATCTTTTAAGGTCGAGCATTGACAGCGCGCATGCGCTGTCTGGAAGACCTGTTGTTAGGGATATAAGCATTTTTTGTCCCACCTGCCACTTCCAATAGTTTGAAGGCAGTGTTGTTCTTGTTGTGCTGCCTTCTAAGTGGCTTGGTAGCCAATACATCACTTTCTGTATTTGGCCAAGGAACACTGGCCAAGTACAGTTTACTTATGCCTCACATGTTTTTCTGTTATTTGGACGGACTATTTTTATTTGTTTCCTGCCTCTCGCGTTTGACAGCACTCACGTTCACGCATGCAATTCTTTTTCTGTGTTCGTCTCTCACTAGGTCCTTACTTTAAATAGTCAGTCATAACAAGTAGTGATGTACCTGTGTTTTATACTTTTTTCTCGCTATATAAAACATGAAATTGACCTAGGAATGAATCCTCAGGCTCTCCCCACACAGCGGGAGAGCCAATACTACAATATTCACTGCACTAGGGAAACCTCGACCCATAATGGTTTGCAAGCATTAGTTTTACAACACAATTGTGCCCATAATTCAGCCTGTTTTTGGATCTAGGGCAATGGGACCACCCCCAAAACATTTATACAGATGTGCTCTTTCTTTACAAGCAATCATGTGGGTCACACTAGGAGAGAGGGGACCCAAATATCACCCAATAGTGTCATGGGGTGGGGGTGCGGCGGGGAGGCTGACTGACAGACACTGCCTTTGGAGGTGATGTCATGGGGATGCAGTGCTTGACAGACACTGCCATAAGAAGTGGTGTCATGGTGGGGGGGGCTGACTGACAGACACTGACATAGGAGGAGGTGTGATGACTGACAGGCACTGACATAGGAGGTGGTGTCATAGGGGATGTGATGACTGACAGAAACTACCATAGGATGGGTGCCATCAGGATGCGATAACTGACAGTCACTGCCATAGGACGGGTGTGTCATTGGTTATGTGCTGACTGACATCCACTGGCAGAGATGCAGCGAGACACCACAGTGAGCTGAATGTAAACCTCCAGAGTGACACGATTCTTTTGTGCTCCTTCCTTCTGTGCAGAAGGCTACCTGGAACTGTGGTACACGTCCCTATACTCAATGGCGTAACAAAACTTGAGGGGGGCACCCTACAAAGTACATGGAGGGCCCCCTTTCGTACTCACTCAGGAGCTCTCAGGCCAGGGTATTGTGCTGCGGGCCCGTGGAGCTCAGGGGATGGGGCACACACAGGGGCATCAGGGACCTTTGTTATGCCACTGCCTATACTTCCATTTCTGCTCCTGCACCTTCATCACTGTGGATCACTAAGGCTCTCATTATGACCTTGGCGACCAGGTGACCGTCACACTGCCGATGGCGGTAGTTCCGTCACCAGGCTAGCAGTAATGACCGTCAAATAATGACCATAGCGGTGATCCCTCCTATAGACAGAAAATGTAATACACCAACCGCCAGCACAGTACGACTACTGAACACGGCGGTAGCCACCTACAGGCAGGCAGAAGACAAGGATCCGCCCACCATAATATGGCATAGCACACCGCCAGGATTTCCTGGGTGGTAGCAGGGCCACCAAAAGCCTGGGGGAAACACATCATATAAAAGGAGATATTCACCTCCAGGGACACAGAGGAGTCCGCGGCCGCCATGGAACCAGAACTGCAAGTCAACCTGATGCTATACCACTCCATGGCCGTCCTGGAGCACCAGTGCCGACGGCGGTGGGTGGGGGTTGGCTACTGATTGGGAGGGGGCTCCTTGGCCACTGGTTCTGGAGGGGGTTCCTTGCCCTCTGGTTCTGGAGGGGGCTCCTTGCCCTCTGGTTTGGGAGGGGGCTCCTTGGCCTCTGGTTTGGGAGGGGGCTCCTTGGCCTTTGGTTTGGGGGGGGGGCTCCATGGTTTTGGTTGTTTGTTTGTGAGGGGGCGGCACTTTAGCCCTTCGTTTTGGGGTGGAGGAGTGTCCTTGGGGCGGGGGGACGGTGTCGCACTCATTTGCCCCTTAGTGTCAGCTGGAGACATTGGAGGTGAAACAGGGTCAGACTGATGTGCTGGTGGTACTGGGCTGAGGAGGTAGGACCTTCCTTTTACTGGCAGGACGGGGGGAGGGAAGAGGTCAAGGCGGGAAAGTAAGAGCTTCTTAGGGCCAATGGGCTAGATGTGGGAGGAGGGATGGAGTGGAGGTAGAGGGAGTGGTTGTAGGAGGAGGAGGTGTGCTGGACTTGGATGCAGGTGCATGGACAGTGTGCATGTGTGAGGTGGATGGCTATTGAGGGTCTGAGTGCGAGCGTTTGTGTGTCTTTAGAGGGGGCAGAGAGGGTGGGGGAGGTCAAACAGGACGTGTGGATGGATGGTGTGGTGGTGTCTCCAAGTGAGGTGGATGTGCTGCATGAGGTGGTGATAGTGGTGACTGTGCATGTGGTGTGTGGGGTGTATGGCTGCAGGTCTGCTGTTGTGGTGACTGCAGGCAAGGCAGTGCAGGTGGCAGGTTCAGGGACTGTTGATGCAGTGCATGCAGGTGTAAGCGTGACTGTGAGGGAGGAGGAGGAAGAGGACGGGGAGACAGGTGAGGCAGTGGATGATATTGTGTGTGCCTCTGTGTGTTGGCTGTGTGAGTGTTTGTGGACTGAAGTGTGCTGCCTGTGTTTGTCTGTGCGAGTCTTGTGTGGTGTTTTGTGTGCATGCTTGTCAGAATGTGAGTGTGGGATGGGTTTGGGGTGAGGAGACTGGGAAGTGGTAGTTGGAGTGGGGGACAGAAGAAACAGGGACACTTTCTGCCATCAGTGAAGGGGCCAGAGCCTGAAAAGATCTCTTTAGGGCCTCCAAGCTACCATGATTGCCCTCCAGTAAGGCACTGCATTGCTGCATCTGGGATGCCAGCCCCTTGATGGTATTCACTATGGTTGACTGCCCTACAGAGATGGATCTCAGAAGGTCAATAGCCTTCTCACTGTGGGCAGCAGGACTGACTGGGGCAGGGCCTGAAGTGCCTGGGGCGAAGGAGCTGCCCACCCTTCTGGGTGAGCGGGCAAGGGCAACTCAGTGGGGGGCTACTGGGAGGGCAGTGCTGGTACGGGGTTGTGGTAGAACCTGTAGTTGGGGTGGTCCCAGAGGGCTTCACCACCACCATGGAGTTCCCATCAGAGGAGGAATCAGAGTCAGTGGTATCAGCTCCTGTCCCCGCCGTGGTGCTCCCCTCACCCCTCACCCCATCCCACTGGTCCCCTCTGCGTCGGTGGACTCTGCCTCCTGGGTCCCGTGGACTGCAGCTCCCTCACTCAACGGTGCCCCGGCTCCTTTGCCAGATGATGCTAATGCACACATGGACAGGATGACAAAAGGAGAGAGAGGAGGTAGGAAGAAAGGAAGCACAGGGTCAATCACAGCACCAACAGCACAGATGTCATGCACATCAGTGTCACACACTGAGACTGAGAATGGGCAGTATGGACCACACTGGAATACCATTGGCGAAGTACCACAGCAGGTAGGAGCCAAACACTGCCATATGCACATCAACTGGGACCAACTAAGCCTGGTCTGCCATGGAAAGACAGCTACCTAGCTATCAAAAACATGCATTTCACCCAATTAACCTAAGCTGCACCACGCAGCAATGTCTAAACTGGCATATTGGGGCATCTACTGACTAGTACCTTTCACCCAAATCCCATGCCAGGCAACAGAGATGGTTGCCAAACACACCGTACTCACCCCCTTGTGGCTGCTGTGATGCCCTCAAACGACCATCCAGCTCTGGGTAGGCCACTGCCAGTATGCATGCCATCAGGGGGGGTCAGGTTCCGACGGGCACCCACCCTTGTTGGGAGGCTGTCCCAGCTGGACCTCTGCAGTCTTCCAGGCCCAGCATCTCAGGTCCTCCCACTGTTTCCTGAAGTGGGTGCTCTGCATGCTATAGACCTCCAGGGTCTGCACGTCCTTGGCGATGACACGCCACAACCCCTTCTTCTGATGGGTGCTGACCTGCAGAGGAAACACAAACAGAGGGACACCATGGATCAGACAATCCTGCATTTGCCCCTCATCAGGTACACACATGACCCGTACCTCTGCATTAACACTGCCACCAGTCACACCCCCTCAAATGACACACTGCCAGCACACACACTCATCTCCAAGCAGCCATGTCACATGCAACGTACCCATGGTGTACTCACTGTCAGTTTTGTATGTAGTGTCATAATCTGGCAGATGGATGTCTGCCTCTGCGGCGGTATGCTGGCGGCAGTCAGTGCGGCAGTATTTGATATTTACCGCCAAGGTCATAATGAGGGCCTAAGTGACTGACCTCAAACAAATGATGTAGACCTTTTAGTTGTTCTATTCTTTATCAAACTATTTCAGAAAAAATCATGAACTATGAATCAGACATCCTGGATCTCTTTTAAGTCACGTAATAATTAATTCAACTCCATGTTTCATCCACAACTATTTGTATACGAAACAGGCCCTGGCAAAGAAAACAGGTCTCACATTCCATTGTAAGTGCCTCTTCACTGACTGGCGAGTTTGCATGTGTCTGTTGTTGGAGATGAGTGAGTGGGTAAATGTGTGATTAACTTAATGGGCATGAATGCAAGCATAAGTGAGTGAGTGCAGAGGCAAGGAGTCACTGAGTGCAAACTTGGATACTTGAATGCAGTGAATAGGCACTTTCATTTATAACCCAGACCTACTGACTTTGGCTCTGCAGTCTTAGTATGTAATGAGTGGACACTTAAGAGGTGGTATTTAGATCTGCACACTTTACCTGGCTCCTAAAACCCTTCTGTGTGCAGAAGGCCCTGTAGACGCTGTCGAGGCACTATAAAGGCCCAAATGACTGCTCCATGTGGTCAGTTCACTAAGGTGCCAACAACAGCAGAACTGGTGCATTCAGGCCATTGAGTACAGAGCATGGGCCCTTTGATGGTAGTGCTTAGAAACCAGTGGCAGGGCCTCATGGGTGTAGCCTGGGGGGGGGCTGCGTGAGAGCTTACAATTGATCCATAGACTTGTAAAAGTGAATATTATGTTGATGTATAAACCCCACATTAGTTGAGAAGCTGAAAACAAAAGCACAGTCCAGAATTACCCATTGTTTTCTTCCACTTTGTATAAAAGTAGACATTCAAAGGCACCTTCCCTGTTCATACATGTCTGGTATCTTGTGACTGAGGATGGGCAGTGGGGGACACGTCAGACCTCTAATGAGTGTCTTAGATACTGCAGCAAACATCAGGAAAAAGCAAAGGGCAGCTTTAAAAAAAAAACAGCATTGTCAAAGTCAATAGGTCTTGCCTATGTGAGAGTCACAGGCTTTGTCAGTGTCTTTTAGCCGTGCTGTACAGCAGTGTGGCTGCTGTAAAACATGACCAAAAGATAGTGGTATGGTGAAGAGGAGAGTGGAATAGAGAGGCATAGGGTGGAGTGGTGTAGAGTAAAATAGAGAACAGTACAGTGGCGGACATTAGTGTAGAGAGGTATAGAGTGGAGTGGAGAACAGTACAGTGGAGGACATTAGAAGAGAGTGGTGTAGAGTAGAGTGGCGTACATTAGAGTACAGTGGTGCAGAGTGGCATAGATTAGAGTGGCATGGAGTAGAGTGCCATAGACTAGAGTGGCCTAGAGTTGAGTGGTGTAGAGTGCCACAGGCTAGAGTGGCATAGAGTAGAGTGGCGTGGAATAGAGTGGCAAAGAGTGCAGTGGTGTAGCGTGGTGAGAGCACAGAGACAGAGTGGAGACTTAGAGAGTCCGTAAAAGGGCATGGTGTAGAGTAGAGTGGTGTAGAGTGCCACAGACTAGAGTAGCATAGAATAGAGTGATGAAGAGGAGAGTAGAATAGAGAGGCATAGAGTGGAGTGGTGTAGAGTAAAGTGGAGAACAGTCGAGTGGTGTACATTAGAGTACAGTGGTGTAGAGTGCCAAAGACTAGAAGGGCATAGAGTAGAGTGTCGTAGAGTAAAGTGGTGTAAAGTGTCATAAAGTAAAGTGGCGAACAGTAGAGTGGTGTACATTAGAGCAGAGTGGTGTAGAGTGCCAAAGACTAGAATGACAGAGTAGAGTGGGGTAGAGTGGAGTGGTGTAGAGTGTCAGAGTAAAGTGTAGAACAGTAGAGTGGCGTACATTAAAGTAGCGTGGTGTAGAGTACATAGGCATAGAGTTAGACATATAGAGTGCCATAGAGGATCATGATGTGGAGTAGAGTACAGTGGGATAGAGTAGAATGGCGTAGAGTAAAGTGGAGAACAGCATAGTGGTGTACAGTAGTGTGGTGTACAGCACAGTTGTGTACATTATAGTAGAGTAGTGTAGAGTGGCAAAGAGTTGAGTGCCATCGAGTGGCATAGAATGAAGTGATGTAGAGTACATAGGCATAGAGTGGAGACTTACAGAGTGCCATAGAGGGGCATGGTGTAGAGTAAAGTAGAGTAGAGTGGCAGAGACTAGACTTGCATAGAATAGAGTAGAATAGAGCAGAGTGGTGTGGAGTATCATGGGGTAAAGTGGAGAACAGTAGAGTGGCAAACATTAGAGAAGAGTGGTGCAAGTGCCAAGGACTAGAGTGGCATAGAGCAGAGTGGCGTAGAGTGGAGTAGATTGGAGTGGTGTAGAGTAAACTTGAGAACAGCAAAGTGGCGTACATTTGAGTAGCATAGTGTAGAGTACAGAGGCATAGAGTTAAGACACAGAGTACCATAGATGGGCATGGTGTACAGTGGAGTGAAGTGGCATATAGTGGGGTAGACTAAAGTGGTGTAGAGTGGAGTAGAGTTGCGTAGAGTGGTGTAGAGAACCATTGTATGGAACAGAGTGGCAGAGTAGTGTGGAGTGCAGCAGAGTTGAGTGGAGTGACAAAGTGGTGTGTAGAGTGAAGTGAGGTGGAGTAGCATACAGTGGAGTGGTGTAGACTAGTGCGGAGTGGAGTGCCATTGCGTGGTGTAGAGTACATAGGCATAGAGTGGAGACTTACAGAGTGGTGTAGAGGGGCATGGTGTAGAGTAGAGTGGAGTAGCATAGAGTAGAATAGTGCAGAGTAGAGTGGCATAGAGTGAAGTGGCATACAGTACAGAGGAATAGAGAGGAGACTTACAGAGTGCCAAAGAGGGGCAGGGTGTAGAGTAGAGTGGCAAAGACTAGAGTCACAGAGTTGAGTGGCATAGAGTAGAGTGGTGTAGAGTAGAGTGGCGTAGAGTACAGAGGTGTAGAGTGGAGACTTACGAGTGCCATAGGGGGCCATGGTGTAGAGTAAAGTGGTGTAGAGTGGCAAAGACTAGGGTCGCAGAGTAGAGTGGCATAGACTAGAGTGGTGTAGAGTAGAGTGTCGTAGTGTGGATTGATGAAGAGTACCTTTGAATGGAGTGGAGAGGCAGAGTAGTGTGGAGTGGTGTAGAGTGGAGTGAAGTGGCTTATAGTAGAGTGGTGTAGACTAGTGTGGAGTGAAGTGACAGAGTGGTGTGGAGTGGAGTGAAGTAGTGCATAGTAGAGTGGTGTAGAGTCGAGTGGAGTGGCGTATAGTAGAGTAGTGTAGACTAGAGTGGAGTGAAGTGGTGTAGAATAGTGTGGGAGTGCAGGGACACAAAGGTGGTCATTCTGACCTCGGCGGTAAAAGGCGCTTACCGCCGGTCAGAAGACCGCCATAATCCCACCGCGGTCGCTGTTAACCGCCACGGTCATTCTGACCCGCAGCAGCCAAACCGCCAAAAATCCAACATCCACAACAGACCGCCAGGCCAGTGGTCGCGGAAAAGTGGAGATGACCAAACCTCCACCGTCACGCCAACAGAAATACGCCCATGCCATTCTGACCCACGAATCCACGCGGCGGTCTTTCAACCGCGGTATTCCATTGGCGGTACACACTGCCGCGGTCAGAATACCCACAAACGAACAAAACCCAGCGACATTGGCCCATTCGAATTTCACACACCAGATACACATACACACACCACTCCCACACACACAACACAATATAAAAAACGCACCCACATCTCCCACAAACCCCTACGACCAAAATTTGGACACCGAGACATACACAGACACCACTGCATAGCCTATAGTACACCATCACACAGAGGCACATCACAACATCACCCACACCATCTCCAAACACTAAACAACACACACCCCACCCAACATACACACCCCTCCATGGCACCCCAAAGACACCCCCGCTTCTCTGACGAAGAACTCAGGGTCATGGTGGAGGAAATCGTTTGTGTGGAGCCACAGCTCTTCGGCACACAGGTCCAGCACACCAGCATTGCCCGGAAGATGGAGCTATGGCAAAGGATAGTCGACAGGGTCAACGTTGTGGGACAGCACCCCAGAAATCGGGAAGACATCAGGAAGCGATGGAACGACCTACGGGGGAAGGTGCGTTCCATGGTATCCAGGCATAACATCGCTGTGAACAAGACTGGCGGCGGACCCCCACCCCAACCCCCAGAATTTACAGCATGGGAGGAACAAGTCTTGCACATCCTGCATCCTGACGGCCTTGCAGGAGTCGGCGGATGAATTGACTCTGGTAAGTTGAATCTTCAATACTTCTTCCCCCCCACCTGCATGCCAACTCATACCCCCACCCTCACCCCCATCCTCACCCCCACCCTCACCCCCACCCCCATCCTCACCCCCACCCCAAGCACACCTATTCCCTGACAATGTCTCACCATCACAACCCACACATCCCAACACCTAGGCCTGCATGCGTCCACTAAGCATGGACACCCATCACCAAAGCATGCCCAATGCATATACACATCTCCCCACAAGCCACCCTCACCAAAGCCCCCACACACGAATGCCAGCACAGGGGTACACGGGAACCCACACATTCACCCATATGGCACACACTGAAACTATAACCATACCTCTATACCCCTGCAGGACCCGACCGCCACCACATCGCCACGGAGGGTCCAGAAATCTCCACACCCCCCCCCCCCAAGAGGCCATCAGCGATGACAGCAGCTCTGTCGACCTGGAGCCTGATGACCAGCCCGGACCAGCGGGGACCTCGGGACAGTCGGTTCCCCACAGACAGCCACAGGCCACACCAGACCCAACCCCCTCTGGGAACACCAGCACAGCTCCCACCCAGCGGGCCCATGCCTCTGTCTCCAGGACACGTCTATCAGCGGTGTGTCTACCACTACAGGGCACCCAGGATAACCCACCACCCCAACAACCACAGGGATCTGGGGGCAGTGGTAGTGGGCACACCGTCCAGGGGACAGAGGCCCAGGGAAACACGGGAACTGGGAGGGCAGCTGTGCGACAGGGGGGGGAGGGGCCCAGGGAACCCACTCTCCACGAGGCCCTCACCACCATCATGGGAGCATACAACCGCTCCCAGGAGACGATGGCGACGGTACTGGCCAGGTTCCAGGAGATCCAGGTACTGCAGGAGGAACATTATCGGGGGTACAGGGAGGACATCAGAGCCATCAACTCCACCCTGGCCACCATGGTAGGGCTGCTGAAAGATATCCTCGACACCAGGACGGACACTCTCCAACAACAAAGGGCCCCTGCCACTAGCCTCGACCAAGAACTGCCAACCACCTCCGCCGGCGCTAGTGGACAGGAGGCCCCCGCACAACAGCAGCCCACCAGAACCCCACCTCCTGCAGGAGAAGAACCACCCCACAAGAGGGCCCTGAGATCACGCAAGAAGACAGAGTAGGATGTCAAGACCCCCGCCAGCAAAGGATACCACCTGATGTCATCCCACTGTCCCACATTGTCACCCTGTTCATCCTTGAACTGCCCCTGCTCCATCTCTCCACAGGCCTACGGACAATGCACCTGTGTGACTGTAACTCTGGACTCTGCCATGGACATTCGTTCACCATAGCCCCCACCCACTTGAAACCACCCATCCCATTCTGAGCACTTCAATAAACACCAGTTTTGCACAAAACTATCAGGAGTCTGGCTGTGATTTCTCAATTTTGTATTAGACATGACAGTGCCAAAATGTTCATGTACATAGTGAAGTCAACAAACCGCTGCCACACAGCTGTAGTCCATGGGGAAACGAAGCACAGGACACGTAGTGGGGGCCACAGATCTGAAATAGGAAGGGAAAACCCACAACTCAGTCATCATACACTGGGGCAAATAGACAGGCAGCAGAGAGGCCGGAGAGTAGTTGACATTTTTAAAAAAATCTTTGAATTGTTACCTGTGTCCTATTGGAAGTACTGTGCAATCACTCTGTCCCTGTTGTCTGTTTCAGCCCCGTCGTCTTCCTCCTCGTCACTCTCCACAGGTTCCACAGCTGCCACAACACCACCGTCTCGACCATCCTCCTGCAGGAAAGGCACCTGGCGTCGCAAAGCCAGGTTGTGAAGCATGCAGCAGGCTACGATGATATGACACACCTTCTTTGGTGAGTACATTAGGGATCCACCTGTCATATGCAGGCACCTAAACCTGGCCTTTAGGAGGCCAAAGGTGCGTTCGATCACCCTCCTAGTACGCCCATGGGCCTCATTGTACCGTTCCTCTGCCCTGGTCCGGGGATTCCTCACTGGGGTCAGTAGCCACGACAGGTTGGGGTAACCAGAGTCCCCCAATAGCCATACACGGTGTCTCTCTAGCTGTTCCATCACGTAAGGGATGCTGCTATTCCTTAGGATGTAGGCGTCATGCACTGACCAAGGGAACTTGGCATTTACATGCGAGATGTACTGGTCAGCCAAACAGACCACCTGGATGTTCATAGAATGGTAACTTTTTCTGTTCCTGTACACCTGTTCACTTTCTCGGGGGGGAACCAAAGCCACATGGGTCCCATCAATGGCACCAATGATGTTGGGAATATGTCCAAGGGCATAGAAATCACCCTTCACTGTAGCCAATTCGCCCACCTCAGGGAAAACTATGTAGCTCCTCATGTATTTCATCAGGGCAGACAACACTCTGGACAACACCTTGGAAAACATAGGCTGGGACATCCCAGAAGCAATTCCCACTGTTGACTGAAATGACCCGCTTGCCAAGAAATGGAGTACTGACAGGACCTGCACCAGAGGGGGAATCCCTGTGGGTTGGCGGATGGGGGACATCAGGTCTGGCTCCAGCTGGGCACACAGTTCATGTATAGTGGCACGGTCAAGCCGGTAGGTCAGTATAACGTGGCGTTCTTCCATTGTCAACAGGTCCACCAGCGGTCTGTACACGGGAGGATTCCTCCGCCAAACCCAGCGGATGGTGCCTAGGAAGGACAACATGGAGCACACAGTCAAGCAACCCACAGGTACGTACTCACAGCTTGCACAGTACACGATTGTGTATGCAGTGAATGGCGTGTATGAGTGGCTATGCAAGGCCTAGGCCTGAGTGACGCAGTAGAAATTAAGCCATGTGGGCCCTTGAAATGGCGGCTGCCTGACATGTGAAGTGTGACAATGGGATGTGAGGTCAATGCGCTGGCGTGGCACACCGCGGCAGTCGGCGGTCGAAGACAGCGGCGCGAAGCCGCATTGGTTAACATTGAAGCCTATGGGTATCAGGAGCCAATGGCGAAGGGCGCCGGCGGTGGCGGTACGCACCGCCGCGGGCGTGACCGCCATTTTCTATCTACTTAATCACTCGAGACCTGAACTTCCACAGGAGAGGACCTATACTGCAAGTGCTGCTGTGACCTCGGTCTGGAAGGGACAATGGCTGCTGCGACTGGGGAAAGGGCCCCTGCCTTCACTGGAGAAGAGTTGGAGTTACTTGTGGATGGGGTCCTCCCCCAGTATGCGCTACTCTTCTGTCCTCCAGACCAACAAGTGAGTTAATTTCAATATGGATTTGTGGCCACTGGCTGGCTTAGGGGGCTGGGGGGCACATGGCGGGGCTGGGGGGGACATGGCGGGGCTGGGGGGCACATGGCGGGGATGGGGAGCACATGGCGGGGATGGGGGGGACATGGCGGGGGGCACATGGCGGGGCTGGGGGGGACATGGCGGGGCTGGGGGGCACATGGCGGGGATGGGGGGGACATGGCGGGGATGGGGGGACATGGCGGGGATGGCGGGGGGCACATGGCGGGGCTGGGGGGCACATGGCAGGGCTGGGGGGGACATGGCGGGGCTGGGGGGCACATGGCGGGGATGGGGGGGACATGGCGGGGATGGGGGGACATGGCGGGGATGGCGGGGGGCACATGGCGGGGATGGGGGGACATGGCGGGGCTAGGGGGCACATGGCGGGGATGGGGGGGACATGGCGGGGATGGCGGGGGGCACATGGCGGGGATGGGGGGGACATGGCGGGGCTGGGGGGCACATGGCAGGGATGGGGGGGACATGGCGGGGCTGGGGGGCGGGGGGCCACTGCCAACGATAACACAGACAAACTTGAACTTGGTATTTCTCCCTCCCTGTACGTGTCACATAGGTCCGTGCCCAAGAGAAGATCGGGATTTGGCGTGCCATCGCCAAGGACGTCCGGACCCTGGGGGTCCACCATCGACGGGGCACCCACTGCCGCAAGAGGTGGGAGGACATCCGCCGCGGGACGAAGAAGACCGCCGAGTCTCTGCTGGGGATGGCCTCCCAACGTAGGCGGGGTGCCAGCCGTCAATTGACCCCCCTGATGTTCCGCATCCTGGCGGTGGCCTACCCTGAATTGGATGGGTGCGTGAGGGCAGCACAGCAGACACAAGGGGGTGAGTACAAGCACAATCTGCTCTGTTGGCGCGCAGTGGAGGTGTCTGGGTGGGGGAGGAGGGCTGTGGGTCCCCCTAGGCCAGGGCGAAATCTGTAGGCTAGGCCCCTCCGTAAGCCCCTGTGTCCCCACCCACCCCCCTCAGTAGTGTGCCAGTACAGCCATCCCTGGGCCTGTGTCATCTATGTGTGCAGTTGTCATCTCTAGGCGTGTAGGGCATGTTCCACGGATTGCGTAGCGGACCCCAAGTGCGCGACTCAGTGCAGGGGGCATCTGTGTCTGTCATGTCCGCCAACGGTAGCGGTGATCCATGCACTCAAAATTTCTTTATTTCTCTCCCCCCCCCCCTTTTTGTTTGTCTTTCTGTGCATGTGTGCATCAGCATCATCAGGCGGGGGAGAAGTGGCATCGGGGCAGGAGGGAGCTGCATCTCACATGGCCCAGGAGGGCCATGCCACGGAGTCAGACTGGACCAGTGAGACGGAGGGCGATGGGAGCTCCACAACGGGGACGACTGGAGACCACAGCGACACGGACACGTCCTCGGAAGGGAGCTCCCTTGCGGTGGTGGCAACATCCGTGCCCCCCGCACTTACAGGTACAGCCACCACCCAGTGCTCCAGCTCCGCCCACCCAGCAGCCCCTCAGCGTTCGCCCCGTGCCCGCTCGCACACCAAGGCGGGCATCTCCTTCGCCCCAGGCACCTCAGGCCCTGCCCCAGTCACCCCTGCTGCCCTCAGTGAGGAGGTCATTGACTACCCTTTTGAATGCCATCCAGGGGGTGGAGAGGGAGGTACATCGCAGCAATGCATACCTGGAGGGCATTCATTCGGGTCAGGCTGCCCAACACCGATCGTTCAACGCTCTGGCCTCAGCACTGACGGCAACCATTGTCCCTGTCTCCTGCCTCCCTCTACTAACTCCCTCCTCCCTGTTCCTCTGCCTGTCCCACCCACACCATCAGACCAGCCTGCACACACCTCAACACCCAAGAGCAGCTCATCCAAACATAAGCACCACAGATCACGCAAGCATTCACACAAGCAACATCCAGATGCAGACATGCCAACAGTCACTACCACCTCTGTGACCCCCACCTCCTCGTCTCCCTCCTCCCTCCCTGTGACGTCTACACTCACACCTTCATGCACCCCACCATCAGCCAGTGTTTCCATCACCAGCACAGCCTCCAGTACAGTCCGCACACGTGCAATCACCACCCCCACTGCCATATACACGTCCCCTGTGTCCTCTCCCACTGTGTCTGTCACCCCCTCTTCCACACCACACAAACGCAGCCACCCACCCACCCAACAGCCATCCACCTCAAGACAGCCTCCAGCTCCTGCACCTGCACCCAAAGACAGCAAACTTGACTCACCTACAACCACATCCTCTTCCTCCACCCCCATACCCACTGCACCTACCACTCTCCATTGTCCCAAGAAACTTTTCCTCTCTACTATTAACCTCTTTCCTGAACCTGAGCCCCCCCCTCCATCTCGTAGAATTAAAAAGAGCACCTCAGCCACCACCAGCCCTGCAGCACCCTTGACAAAGGTGCAGGGGTTTTGGAGTCCCCCAGCTCACAGGTCCGGATCCTCGCCCAGCAGCAAGGGGACAGGCAGCCCACCCCCTGGGAAGAGGAGCAGAAGGCGGAAGGGCCGGCGCAGGAGCCCTGAGTCACCATCCCCCAAGGACCCTACCCAGCCACCGTCACCAGCCACAGCTCAAAAGGGAGGAAAGGGCCACAGACCCTCAGGCAAGGAGGGCAAGGGCAGCAGGGCGGAGAAGTCAGGCAGCAGGCCCGCTGCCCAGGGAGGACACATTCCCGCTGCCCAGGGAGGACCCATCACAGCTGCCCAGGAGGACCCCACCACCCCCATTTCCGCTGCCCAGGAGGGACCCACCACCACCATTGCCGCTGCCCAGGGAGGACCCAGCCCAGCTGCCCAGGAGGGCCCCACCACTACCATTGCCGCTGCCCAGTTAGGACCCAGCCCAGCTGCCCAGGAGGGCCCCACCACCCACAGCCCAGGTGGGCATTGAAGGAGCCCCATCCCCGCTGCCCAGGAGGGCACCACCAGCCAATGGGCAGATGGCCATAGAACGATCGCCGTCTCAAGAATCGCTGAACTGGGCCCTTCAAGTCAAGCACCGCTGAACTGGGCCCTTCAAGTCAAGCACCACTGAACTGGGCCCTTCAAGTCAAGCACCGCTGAACTGGGCCCCGCCGTCTCAAGAACCGCTGAACTGGGCCCTTCAAGTCAAGAACCGCTGAACTGGGCCCTTCAAGTCAAGCACCGCTGAACTGGGCCCCGCCGTCTCCAGCACCGCTCCGCTGGGCACCGCCGTCTCATGAACCGCTGAACTGGGCCCTTCAAGTCAAGCACCGCTGAACTGGGCCCTTCAAGTCAAGCACCGCAGAACTGGGCCCCGCCGTCTCAAGAACCGCTGAACTGGGCCCTTCAAGTCAAGCACCGCTGAACTGGGCCCCGCCGTCTCAAGAACCGCTGAACTGGGCCCTTCAAGTCAAGCACCGCTGAACTGGGCCCCGCCGTCTCCAGCACCGCTCCGCTGGGGACCGCCGTCTCATGAACCGCTGAACTGGGCCCCGCCGTCTCATGAACCGCTGAACTGGGCCCTTCAAGTCAAGCACCGCTGAACTGGGCCCTTCAAGTCAAGCACCGCTGAACTGGGCCCCGCCGTCTCAAGCACCGCTGAACTGGGCCCTTCAAGTCAAGCACCGCTGAACTGGGCCCTTCAAGTCAAGCACCGCTGAACTGGGCCCCGCCGTCTCAAGAACCGCTGAACTGGGCCCTTCAAGTCAAGCACCACTGAACTGGGCCCCGCCGTCTCCAGCACCGCTCCGCTGGGGACCGCCGTCTCAAGCACCGCTGAACTGGGCAAGCACCGCTGAACTGGGCCCCGCCGTCTCAAGAACCGCTGAACTGGGCAAGCACCGCTGAACTGGGCAAACACCGCTGAACTGGGCAAGCACCGCTGAACTGGGCAAGCACCGCTGAACTGGGCCCCGCCGTCTCAAGAACCGCTGAACTGGGCAAGCACCGCTGAACTGGGCAAGCACCGCTGAACTGGGCCCCGCCATCTCAAGAACCGCTGAACTGGGCAAACACCGCTGAACTGGGCAAGCACCGCTGAACTGGGCAAGCACAGCTGAACTGGGCCAGCCGTCTCAAGAACCGCTGAACTCGGCAAGCACCGCTGAACTGGGCAAGCACCGCTGAACTGGGCAAGCACCGCTGAACTGTGCCCCGCCGTCTCAAGAACCGCTGAACTGGGCAAGCACCGCTGAACTGGGCAAGCACCGCTGAACTGGGCAAACCCCGCTGAACTGGGCAAGCACCGCTGAACTGGGCAAGCACCGCTGAACTGGGCAAACACCGCTGAACTGGGCCCTTCAAGTGAAGCACCGCTGGCCCTTTGGCAGACGTGGCAGGGCAGGACCTGTCTCGGGCAGGGCTGCAGGATGTACTCTGGGCACCATCCCTCCTCCAGTACCAGTGGAGTCTGTTATGGACTGTTGAGACTGTGGCTTTGCACTCCCCAGGATGGCCCAGTGGGCAGGCCACCCACTGTATGGACTGTTGAGACTGTGGCTTTGCACTCCCCAGGATGGGCCAGTGGGCAGGCCACCCACTGTATGGACTGTTGAGAATGTGGCTTTGCACTCCCCAGGATGGCCCAGTGGGCAGGCCACCCATTGTATGGACTGTTGTGACTGTGGCTTTGCACTCCCCAGGATGGGACAGTGGTCATGGAGTCCCCTCGTGGATCTGGCGTTGTGTACTCAAGTGGCTGAGGTGCCCCCCCTTCCCTTCCCCCTGAGGTGCCTGTCCTTTTTACAATCTGATGCCCCTGCAGTGTTCTCTCCGTGGAGTTCTTGTTTTGGGACTGGGCCTTGCCCATTTGCTCAGGACCCCGTGGTCCACGGACAGTCGGTGGACTACTGATAGTAGCTGTAAATATTGTGTACATAGTTTATTTATTTATTTAACATTTTGCTGACCATTTTTCAATATATCCGCCTGTTTGATATCTATTCCTTTGGTCTTTGCATTATTTCGGAGGGGGGGGGTTGGGGGTTGTAACAGTGATCTGTTGGAATGCAATGATGTGTGTGTTGTAGTGGGTGTGGGTGTGTGGGTGTGTGCCCGTAATTTTTTTCCTCCCCTGCGTCGTAGGTGCAGTACTCACCGATGTCTTCCGCGCCGCCGGGCGTGCTCCTGGAACAGGAGCAGGTATAGGAGTGCGGGGAGGACCTGTAACTCTGGTTCCATGCTCTCGGGATTCCGCGTGGAGTGTGTCGAGGTGAGCGTTTTCCCGTTTGTAGTCTGTTTCCGCCGTGTTTTTATCGGCGGGGCTCCCGCCCCGGAAAAGGTGGCGGATTGGTGGGTCGTGATCGGGTAGGCGGTACATTGTCTCCCGCCGGGCTGTTGGCGGTGACCGCCAGGCTGTTTGTTTGTACCGCCGTGGCGGTCGGAGTGTTGAAGCGGCGGGCTCTGTTGGCGGCAACCGCCAGGGTCAGAATTCCATTTTTTGGACCGCCAGCCTGTCGGCTGTATGGCCGCAGCTTTAACACCGACCACCAAGGTTGGAATGAGGGCCAACGTGTTGTAGACTCTTGTGGAGTGGAGTGGAGTGAAGTGAAGTGGCTTATAGTAGAGTGGTGTAGACTAGTGTGGAGTGGTGTACACTGGAGTGGAGTGGAAGGACACAGAGTGGTGTAGACTAGTGTGAAGTGGCATATAGTGGAGTGGTGTAGACTGTGTGGAGTGACAGTAGTGAGTGGAGTGGTGTATAGTAGTGTAGACTAGTGTAGACTAGTGTGGAGTGGAGTGACACAGAGTAGTGTAGACTAGAGTGGAGTGGTGTATAGTAGAGTGGTGTAGACTAGTGTGGAGTGGAGTGACACTGAGTGGTGTAGACTAGTGTGAAGTGGCATATAGTGGAGTGGTGTAGACTAGTGTGCAGTGGCGTACAGTAGAGTGGTGTAGACTAGTGTACAGTGGAGGGACAGAGTGGTGTAGACTCTAGTGGAGTGAAGTGGCGTAGACTAGTGTGGAGTGGAGTGAGAGTGGTGTAGACTAGTGTGGAGTGACAGTGGTGTAGACTGTGTGGAGTGGAGTGACAGAGTAGTGTAGACTAGAGTGGAGTGGTGTATAGTAGTGTAGACTAGTGTGGAGTGGAGTGACATAGAGTAGTGTAGACTAGAGTGTAGTGGTGTATAGTAGAGTGGTGTAGACTAGTGTGGAGTGGAGTGACAGAGTGGTGTAGACTAGTGTGAAGTGGCATATAGTGGAGTGGTGCAGACTAGTGTGGAGTGGCGTACAGTAGAGTGGTGTAGACTAGTGTGCAGTGGAGTGACACAGAGTGGTGTAGACTCTAGTGGAGTGAAGTGGCGTAGACTAGTGTGGAGTGGAGTGACACAGAGTGGTGTAGACTAGAGTGGTGTAGACTAGTGTGGAGTGGCGTATAGTAGAATGGTGTAGACTAGAGTGGAGGGCGTATATTAGAATGGTGTAGACTGGTGTGGAGTGGCGGATAGTAGAATGGTGTAGACTGGTGTGGAGTGGCGTATAGTAGAATGGTGTAGACTGGTGTGGAGTGGCGTATAGTAGAATGGTGTAGACTGGTCTGGAGTGGAGTGACAGAGTGGTGTAGACTTGTGTGGAGTGGTGTATAGTAGAGTGGTGTAGACTAGTGTGGAGTGGCGTATAGTAGAATGGTGTAGACTAGTGTGGAGTGGTGTATAGTAGAATCGTGTAGACTGGTGTGGAGTGGAGTGACAGAGTGGTGTAGACTTGTGTGGAGTGGTGTATAGTAGAGTGGTGTAGACCAGTGTGGAGTGGCGTATAGTAGAATGGTGTAGACTAGTGTGGAGTGGCGTATAGTAGAATCGTGTAAACTAGTGTGCAGTGGTGTATAGTAGAGTGGTGTAGAGTGACACAGAGTGGTGTAGACTCTTGTGGAGTGGGGTGAAGTGAAGTGGCGTTGGGTAGTTTGAAGTGACACAGCGTGGTGTATTATCGAAGGTGTAAAGTAGTGCAGTTGGTGTGTAGACTAATGTGGAGTGACAAGGTGTGGTGTACTATTGAAGGTGTAAAGTAGTGCAGTTGTTGGTGTGTAGACTAGTGTGGAGTGACACGGCGTGGTGTACTATTGAAGGTGTAAAGTAGTGCAGTTTTGGTGTGTAGACTAGTGTGGAGTGACATGGCGTGGTGTACTATTGAAAGTGTAAAGTAGTGCTGATGCTGGTATAAGTAACTAAAGAGCCAGTAGAGATGGCAGATAGGGCAGGGGCGTAAGAGACAATACATTTCTGGGGTGGACAGGGAAAGCCTTGGGGACTTTCAATCAACCCTATACAAATTGTTCGTTGTTTACGAACTGCAGGCTCCGATAAATATACACAATCATATATATTGGAAGTGAAATAGGGAGAAAGGAAGGCATTTTTTCACAGTCTGAAAGTATCTTTTATTGTTATTTACATTCACAAAGTAATTAGCTCAAATGTGGAAATAACATGTTAATTAACCTTGCATCTTCATGCACCAAGCAAATCAAGGTAGGAGGGTAAAAAGGATGAACATACCCTTTTTGCCCCACACCCATCATGCCCTTGCCTCATGCCAATTGGAACCGCACTGGAGAGATCAAAAGCGATTAGGTACAATAATTGTAAACTGTGCTCGGAAACCAGAGTTCTAATAACACTTCTACTCCTGTGTGTGATCTTGGGAAGCTCAGCTCCACATCAGTCATAACTAGAAGCATTTCAACTGAAGAAGCTCTTGGAGTTACAGGCTATATAAACATGGATTCTCTAATCTCTGTATAAACTGCAGTCACTAATTTCTTTAGAAACGGCTGTTTGTGATGCACCAAGTCACAGCGTGTAAAGAAAAGACATTCACTGATTATAAAGAAAAGACATCAGAAAATGACTATGATAGGGTTATTATAGTCGAGTTCTGACATTACAATGCCTTCTGCCAGAGCTAGTAGCCAAGGTAAAAGGCAGATCAGGTCACAGAGCATAATTAATAAAGCAGTTTAAAGCAAAAAATGGAATGTTGCTTTTCTTTCTTCTGCTCTACTTTAAAAGCTTGGAATGACAGAAGCTATGCACTAAGGTTTTAAGTGGTTTGTGGGAAAGTTGGTGTTGTGACCCTACATAAGGATATTGCAAGTCACCTTAAAGTTCATACCTTATAAACAAGCATTGGCAAAGCCAATAGGTCTCACCTATGCAAGTTCTATTGCCTTTGACAATGTGTTTTAGCCATGCTGTACACTAGTGAGACTACTATTCAGCATGGCTCAAAGTTAATGGCATAAAGGATAATGATGTGTCATCGACTGGTGTGGCGTAGTGTCATGGAGTAAGTAGAGTATCCTAGAATGGAGCAGTAAACTTAACTTTAAAGGAACAGGGGTCCCTTGAAAAAAATGCCACACCACTCCCATAAACAATGATATTAAAGTAGTATGCAAATGGAATGTTTTATGCATTTATTAAATCAAAATATAAAAGATCAAATGTAGTGGGAAAACATCAACAGGTGAAATGGAGAAAGACTGGTATTCGGGCATTACACAAGTTATCTGGATGACCCAATGTCGCCAATTACAAGAAAAATGTAAAAAGTAACCTATGTAGTACAGTGGTTTGGAAGAGGCTGGCCTGGTTTGTAGTGGGTACCTATGGTACCTACACCTTATACCACGTCCAGTTATCCCTTATTAGTGAAATGTAAGCAGTGTCTAGACGCCAGGCTCTCTGGGGGTGGATGTAGCCAAGGCTTATCTAAGAGACATGCAAAGCTCGTGTAATACCACTGTAGTCACACAGTACTCACACACATGTTACAAAAACAAAGGTACTTTATTTTAGTGACACAAATGCCAAAAGTACCATAGAGACTATACGCCCTTAGGAGGTAAGTAATACACCAATTATATACACTAGCAAGCAGAAATAGCAATAAAAACAGTTAGAAAACAGTGCAATTAGTGAAAATCAAAATGGTTAGAAATGGGCCTAGGGGAAACACAAACTATGTACTAAGAAAGTGGAATGCGAATGTTGGTTTCCCACCTAGGCAAGTGTGGTGTGTAGAGGGGTGCTGGGAGTATTAGAAAACACGAAAGGTAAGTAATAGAACCCACCTCAGAGCCCAGGAAAGCAGGAGTAAATCACAGTAACTTTCCTAGAACACACAAGAACACGAGAAAGAAGATAATGCAAGAACCAGTAGATACTTCAAGGCACAAAGGGTGGATTCCTGGACCTAAAGACCTGTGGAAGAATGGGACTAAGTCCAAGAAGCACAGAAGAGTCCAGGGAGGACAGGAGCCCCTGCTAACCCGAATCAAGGTGCAAAAGAAGAACCACTGGTGAAGAACAACAGTCAGTACTGCACCCAAGAAGATGGATGCGGGTTCGTGGTTGGTGCAGATGATATCCCACACCGGATGGATGATTGCAGTCTGGTTTGCATCACTGGATTCCACCAACAAGCCTTGGCACAGGCAAAGCTCATGGTTAGCCGAAAATGGCACTGCCCGGGACCAGGAGGGACCTGGTGGACTCTACCCAGTAGGGGAAGTCAGAGGCGGGCTCTCAGCAACTCAGAGAGCCCACAGAATACCAGCCAGTGCACACAGGAGTCCCCCGGCACGGGGACAAAGGAGTTGCAAAAGGAGGACAACGCAGCACAAAAACAAAGGATTCCACTCCGCCCAAGAACCACTCAGGAAGCTGTCCATCTCAGGAAGGAGTGCTGGGGGCCAGAGCTACATTGTGCAAAAAGAACTTCATAGAAGGATGCCACACGCCTTGGCAACTGAAAAACATGTGGTGCACGGGGTACTGTCTTGGGTGAGAAGGCAAGCTCTTACCTCCACCATAGTTGGACAGTAGGACGTTAGGACCATCGGGACCACTTCAGTCTACCACCCGTGATGCAGGATCCATGCAACTCGTCAGGAGAGGGGACCCATGCAGATGGTCATTGTTGCAGAGAGGTACCTGCTGAAGCAGGGGAGTGACTCCTTCACTCCAAGGGAGATTCGTTCATTCTGCTGGTGCAGACTGAAGACAGGCTGTCCTCTGAGGATGCACGACCGGGAAACAGCTGCAGTTGCTGGCAGGAGATGAAGTTACTATGTTGCAGAAGTCGTCTTTGCTTCATTGTTGCAGTTTGTGGAGTTCCTGAAGGGTCCAGATGCAGTTTCTTTGGTGAGAAGGTGAAGTAAAGGATGCAGAGGATTCCTGCTGGAGTCTTGCAATCTGAATCTGAAGAACCTCCCAAAGGAGAGACCCTAAATAGCCCTGAAAGGGGAATTCGTCAGCTAAACAGGTAAGCACCTATCAGGGGACGACTCTGACACCACCTCCTGGCACTGGCCACTCAGATGCTCCCAGAGTTCTCTGCCAACTTGGAATCCAAGATGGCAAAACCCAGGGACACTCTGGAGGAGCTCTGAGCACCACACCTGGGATGGTGATGGACAGGGGAGTGGTCACTCCCCTTTCCTTTGTCCAGTTTCGTGCCAGAGCAGGGACTGGGGGTACCTGAACCGGTGTAGACTGGATTATATAAGGAGGGCACCAAATGTGCCCTTCAAAGCATTTCCAGTGGCCTGGGGAAGGAAGCTACCCCTTCCAAACCTATTTCCAAAGGGAGAGGGTGTAACACCCCTCCCACAAAGGAAATCCTTTGTTCTGCCTTCCTGGGCTTGAGCTTCTCAAGCAACAGGAGGGCAGAAACCTGTCTGAGAGGTGGCAGCAGCTGGGGCTGCCTGGAAAACCTCAGAAGGCTGGAATGGCAATACTGGGGGTCCTCTAAGGAGCCCCCAGAGTGCATGAAATCATACAACCAATGCTTGCAAAAGCCTTGGGGTATGATTCCAACATGTTTGATACCAAACATACCTATGTTCGGAGTTACCATTATGTAGCTGGAAATAGGGAGTGACCTATTTCCAGTACACATGTAAAAAGGCATCCCACACTCCTGAAGTCTGGGAAAATGGTCCTGGAGGTCGTGGGGGCACCTCTGCTAGTGCAGGAGTGCCCTCACACACAGGTACTCTGCACCCTGCCCTCAGGGATGGAGGGCCTGCTATAGGGGTGACTTATAAGTGACCTGGTGCAGTTTAACTGGCAGTGAAAGGGTGCATGCACCTTTTCACGCAGGCTGCAATGGCAGTCCTGCAGAACCCTTTGCATGGGCTCCCTATGGGTGGCAAAAGAAATGCTGCAGCCCACAGGGATCTCCTGGAACCCCAATGCTCTGGGTACCCAAGTACCATATAATAGGGACTTATAAGGGGGCACCAGTATGCCAATCTTGGGTGAAATACTGGGTTACCAGTATGCAACAACCATAATTCAAGGGAGAGAGCATAACTGTTGGGGTCCTGATTAGCAGGATCCCAGTAGACACACTCAAACACACTGGCAAACAGGCCAAATGTGGGGGTAACCAAGCTAGAAAGAGGCTACTTTCCTACAAGGTTAGCATCCACAATAATGATTTACAAGCTTTTATACACCGACTTTTACATGAATGACTCAAATAGTGAATCAAGAAGTCATGAGCTCAAAGTACCTATGCTTGCTTATGCCAACTTATGTACAATATAACAAATTCAAGTCAAGGTACTTTGGCCGACGATATTTCGATCCCCTAGACAAGTATCAGGATCATCCTAAGCTTTCGTTAAGCTTGAGTTAAAAGGGTTACAGAGTGCTTGTGACCAAAACGGCGAAGATAAATCTGACTCACGTCTCATATGATTGAGAATCAATGGAGATCTGAATCTCTAATAAAGCGCCAATGCCATAAAGTAGTAGTAGAGTGGAGTAGTGTCACAGTGTAATAGAGTGTCATAGAGTGGAGTGGCAGAGTGTCGTAGAGTGCAAAGGCATAAATAAGAGTGAACTGGAGTAGAGTGAAGTAAAGTAACGTGAACTAGCATAGAGAAAGTTGGGTAGAGTGTTGTTGAGCATAGTACATTGTTGTATAGTGCAGTGGCATAGAGGGTTGTGCAGTGATGTTGAGTAGAGTATCGTAGATTGAAGTGGCATAGAGTGGTGTGGAGTGGCATAGAGTGGAGTAAAGTGGAATGGAGTGGCGTACAGGGAGTTGTGTAGGGAGTTACAGAGTGGAGAAAGTGTTAGAGTTTAATGGAATAGAGTGTCAGAGTCTAGTATCATGGAGTGTAATGTCAGAGTGAAGTGTCATAGAGTGGAGTTGAGTGGTCTAGAGTGAAGTGGCATAGAGTACAGTGGTGCAAAGTACATTGGTGTAGAGTGTGGTGGTATAGAGTGCGTTGGTTTTGAGTAAAGTGGTGTAGAGTGCATTGAGGAAGACTGCACTGGTTTAGCGTACAGTGCGGTAGCGTAGAGTGGTGAAGAGTAGAGGGGAGCAGAGTGGAATGGCACAGCATAGATTGCAGTGGTTCAGAGTGATGTGTCAGAGTGATGCGGTGCATGGTAGAGTGGAGTGGTGCAAGGTAGAGTAGACTGGTGTAGAGTGCAGTGGTGGAGTGCAGTGATGCAGAGTAGAGTGTCATAAAGGGCAGTGGTGTAGAGTAGAGTGGCATAGAATGCTTTGGTGTAGAGTGATGCAGAGTAGAGAAGAGTGGCTTAGAGTACAGTGGTGCAGAGTAGAATAGAGTGCCGTGGCATAGAGTAGATTGCTGCAGAGTACAGTATAGTGGTGTAGAGTAGAGTGGCATAGAACGCATTGGTGTAGAGTGATACAGAGTAGAGAAGAGTGGCTTAGAGTACAGTGGTGCAGAGTAGAATAGAGTTGCATAGAGTGACGTGGCATAGAGTAGATTGCTGCAGAGTACAGTATAGTGGTGAAGAGTAGATTGTTGCAGAGTGGAGCATAGTGATGTAGAGTGCAGTAGCATAGAGCGGTGCAGAGCAGATTTGCGTGGCGCAGGGTACATTGGAGTGGCGCAGGGTATATTAGACTGGGATAGCATAGAGTGGAATTGCGTAGATTGCAGTGGCATAGAGGAGATTATTTCAAAGTAGAGTGAAGTGCCTACATTGGAGTGGTGTAGAGTAGAGTAGATTAGAGTGCTGTGGTGCAGAAAAGAGTGGAGTGGGACAGAGTAAAGTGGCATTGAATGCAGTGGTGCAGAGTGGCGTGGAGTTCAGTGGCAGAGTGCAATGTTGCAGGTTAGAGGGTCGCAGAGTACAGTGGTGTATTGTAGAGTGGCATAGAGTGCAGTCGCCTAGAGTGCTGTGGCGCAGAGTACAGTGGCATTGAAAGCAGTGGAATAGAGTGCTGTGGTGCAGAGTAGATTGGCATAGAGTGCTGTGGTGCAGAGTGCATTGGTTTTGAGTTAAGTGGTGAAGAGTGCACTGGCAGAGTGCAGGGGTGTAGTGTACAATGGTTAGAGTAGAATAGCATAGATTGCAGTGGCGTAGTGTAGAGTGCTGCAGAGTAGAGTGATGTAGAGTGGAGTGCTGCAGCATAGATTGCAGTGGCGTAGAGTAGCACAGAGTGGAGAAAACTGCTGTAGGGTGCAGTGGCATAGGGTAGATTGTTTCAGAGTACAGTGAAGAAAAGATAGAGAAAAGATAATATACTTCAATATGCTTAAGTATGTAACGATAACAACAACATAAATAATAATGCTAGGCATAACGGCCCAAAATAAAATATGGCTTCTCCCTGTTAGCCATGCCCTTCATTACCTAGATAACAAAACATTAAACATAAATCTTAGAAAAATATACCCTTCTAATAGCTAAATTGTTGTGTGAAAAGGTAAAATCTCTGCCCATTCTCGACTTCACTGTTTCACCAACTGGTGTGATCTTAGTCATATACAAATATTGCGTTTACAGAGTCTCCTTTCTAGCCTGCAGGCACCAGGCTGAGTGGGACTCTGTTTCCTCTTCAGATCTTCCTCATTGTCTTGCAGTTCCTCTTAAAGGCGGCAGGTGATGCAGACAGTAATCATCCAAAACTCTTCTCCTCCTCGTGCCCTTTGTTCTTATGAGCACCCTTAATGCCCACAGCTGTGAACAGGACAAACAAATGAACAGAGGGCGCAGGGGGCCTTCTGACTCCCCTTCATTCTGTTCCCATCAGATTGGAGGATGGTCCCTACAGGGCTATTATAAGTAGAGCTTTTGTGCGCTAATGGCCCTCTGAATAATATATGTAAAAGGGGAAATTATTTTGTCCCCCCCACCTTCGTTCCCCGTGTCCCCCACCCTCCAAAATCTGGGGGGGGGGGGATACGTCCCCTGCGTCCCCCACACTTCCTACGCCCATGGGATAGGTTGAAAGCATCGGTGAATAAGAAGCTGTTGTACCTGTGTTATTAGTAGGGAAGAGCATAGCACGTCCTGGAATAATATTGAAACACATAAAATAAAGAACAATAATGCGTTACAAAAGGCAAGTCAGAGCAAAGACGAGGAGGAGTGTACAATGTGTGCTAGCATTGCCTGAACTGAGAGGTCCGACACACGTTTTCAATTACAAGTCCGATCTCTTGGCGTTGTCAATGCTTATTAAAACAAGCAAGAACTATTGGCTTTGCCACTGTTTATTTTCACTTGACTTTGCGCCCCACCTTTGCGACCTGAAACTCCTGCCACCAGCTTTCAGCATTAAAAGTTTCAAACTCCTGCTCCGCCTTTCATCACCGCTCTCCCAGGTGCCTTGCCTCCTTCTTACCTGTAGGGGGCAGGCGCGTCCTCCTCCGGCTCTTCTTCTCTCCGGGTGATGTCTGTGTGGACCCCTCGGATCCTGCCCTCGGCATCAGGCTCTGCTGCTCTGTCCCAGACCCCTCCTTCAGCGCCTCTCTCCTGCCAGGGCTCGCCAACCCCTCCAGCATCTCCCCACCTCTCTCTGTGTCTTGGTGAAGCTCCCCTGAGTCCCTCCTCTCCACCCTGTCTCTCTCCCACCTCTGACCCTGTGTCCCAGACCCCTCCTTCAGCGCCTCTCTCCTGCCAGGGCTCCCCCTCCCCTCCAGCAGCTCATCTCCTGACTCCCCATCTTCTCCTCTCTCTGGGTCCTGGTGAAGCCCCCCTGAGTCCCTCCTCTCCCCCCTGTCTCTCTCCCACCTCTGACTCTCTGTCCAAGACCCCTCCTTCAGCGCCTCTCTCCTGCCAGGGCTCTCCCTCCCCTCCAGCATCTCACCTCCTGACTCCGCATCTTCTCCTCTCTCTGTGTCTTGGTGAAGCCCCCCTGAGGCCCTCCTCTCCCTCCTGTCTCCCTCCCCCCTCTGACCCTCTGTCCCACTCCCATCTGCAGCTCCTAGAGTCGGTCCGGGGACGTTCCCTGTTCTGGGGCACATCTCGGAGAATCTGTCCTCTCCGTAGAGGGGGGTCCCTGTCTCCCGGTCAGTATCACACACGGGATGGATGAACCCACCCCCCTGACCCTGCGGCTTCTCTCCGGCAGTGCTGGGGTCTGGGGGGCCCCTCTCCAGGTCTGGCTCTCTCACACCCCCCATCACAGCGCCCTCCGGACACCCCGGACCCTCCATCCTCAGCCCAGTGTCCCTGGTACAAGAGCAGCTGCTGATCTCTGAACCGCTATAAATATACGTCCCGGTCAGCGGAGGTGAGAGCACGAGAACCAGCAAACTACACCCCCCCCCCCCCCTCAGGTAGGAGGAGGCGCTCACCTGCCCCCGTCATCACCTGACTTGTGCCTCTCGGTGCGAGACACTCAGTAACTGAAGACACCCCAGAGACCTTGGATAATCATTCAGCTGCTCTAGAAGTCATTCCCACGTCATCAGAGGTCCTCAGGCTCTTAAAGCCACCACCTGTGATTACAGACCTGAACCTGATGACCTCAGGATGACCCCGAGATGACTGATCACTTTACAGACTGGGGGGGTTTCTGAAGACACGAGGACAGGGAATGAGAATGTTTCTGGGCATCTGAGGATGATTTCGGGGTGATTGTCTGATTACCTCAGCACCGCCGCCATTTTTAACCAAATGAAACTGTTAACCCGTCCCTTTATGTCAATTTTATACACATTAGGACTCGTTTTAGGCCGATGAATCTTGTGACCCAGTGGTCAGACACCGTAGAACGAGATAACTGATCAATATGTCAAGCAACATGTCAATAACGTTATCAACATATATCACCACGATATACTTTAGATGAAGACATTTATTAAACTGGCGACGCAACCATGACCTTTCAGCCATGAATAACCACACCTTTATTGAAGTTTTGTGAATTTTATTCCCTATTGATTACAATCTAATAATAAAATTGTCAATCTCAAAACCAAGAAGCATATGAGCAAGGTCATAACACGACAGCTATGCTAGGACTTCAATAATGCAAGGATTACAAACATAAAGGTGCCAACATAAGATTTGCATAGGTCAGAGTGCATAGAATATCATATACATCTGAGTTCAGCATAGCACAATGTCAGTCACATCCATTTGCGTCAGTCAAAGTGATTACCTAGCCTAACCACTAATTAGCAGCAGCATGTTGGGTTCATGCAAAATAATTTTGAACACAAATTTGGAAAACATCTGACTAAGGTCTCTATTCAAAAATACAGCAGTTGGTACCTAGAAAGGAAAAGCAAACAGACAAATTACAATAGCATTGTCATAATTACCCTCCTCGGAATAAGTCAGCATACAGGATCAGTCTTCGTCTTCAGGACATCAGTTAGACCGCCAACAGTTCATTTCATCTAAGGGACAGGGGACACTTCCCTCATAAGGAGGAGAAGTGCAAAGGTCAGTCTATGGATGAATATGGTTTTGTCTAAGACTCAAATCATCAAACAGAGTGACAGAGTTTCTGGATGCAATCAATATCATTCCCTACCTAATGGCAATGACTGTTCTGTGTCATGAGTTTTTATCCCTTTTCCCAAATACATTCCCCCACAATTCTATTGGATAATCGCTATACCCCACTATCTTTAGCCTATCAAATTATGCATTAGGTAATCCAAATTGTCACCCCATGATAATTTATAACGTTTTGATTGGTCTTCATAATTGATGTCTTCGTAGGTGGCACATCCGGGGTTACTTCATCCTTTGGCACGTTCTTCAGGTCAAAAGTTCTCTTTTCCAGGGTAAGACGTCCTTGAATGTTTCTATATTTGTTGCAAAGATTATAAAACTTATACTAAGGCAGCTAGCATGCCGATGGGAATAAGGCATAACTTGCAACATAAAACAAAAGAAAAGAACACATGCTGGGTCATGGCCTTTTGCGAATCAGTACACTGGAAATCAGAAAAATGTGCTTTAATATGAGAGCTACACGGCTAAAACTTCAACTCACGCTAATTTAAGGCCTATGGGTTCTAATGCAATCTTCGTAGGTGCTAACATATTCAATTAATTATAATGCAAGCAATTATTTCTTACAGCCGACATTAGTCTATGTGCACAATAGTAACTTCACACTTATAATCATGTTAAGAATAAATTTAAGCAAATAATATTTTATGACCGTTTTTATATGCAGCATTGTTAGGTATAAGTATTTCACATCTAATATATGTAATATTTAAACTACGCTCTCTCAAAACTATTCCCAATGCTAAGAAGATGGAGTCAGATTACTTCTAACGCGCGTCACTGCTCAGTTATCGTTTATGTCACAAACCCCGAACCTTCTGGGTGATGCCAGAGCTGGTATCTTCTCACTGCAGAGAACACGAGTTTGTATTATATGCAAATAAGCAGGGGATGGACCCCGAGGACTGTGTGTAGGTGAAATCAGTGCTCAGTGTTGTTACTTTTTATTAATAATGAGAGCACAGACGCACAGTGCTGAGTACACGGTATTAACACTGATGCAGGCCCAGGAATGGACCCCGAGGACTGTGCGTAGGTGAAATCAGTGCTCAGTGTTCTTACTTTTTATTAATAATGAGAGCACAGACGCACAGTGCTGAGTACACAGTATTAACACTGATGCAGGCCCAGGGATGTACCCCGAGGACTGTGTGTAGGTGAAATCAGTGCTCAGTGTTATTACTTTTTATTAATAATGAGAGCACAGACGCACAGTGCTGAGTACACAGAATTAACACTGATGCAGGCCAGGAATGCAGCAGCAATGGTGACCCCTGAGACCTGCCAGAGCAGCTGCGGGGGGGCTCAAGTGGGGGGAACTCAAGGCTCAGACTGATCAGCATTCACACTCACACACCTAACAGAGCCTGTGCGCTTAGAAACGCTGCTCCCAGAGCTGCTCTTGGGAATGTGTGCGCTGCGAAGCAGAGGCTCCCCTCCCCCCGTGGAGTGACTGCCTTGAATGGCGCCTCCTTCACAGGGGGTTCATTCCCACTGCAGACAAAAAGATGTGTCTGTGTCCATGAGAATAATGTACTTATATAGTTAAATGTATGTACTGAGGGTGTGTGATCAGGGCCGGCTTTAGGGCAGTGCAACTGGTGCAGCCACACCTGGTACTGTGGGGCAGGGACGCTGTGTTTAAAAATACCATGTGGATTTAAAAGCACCTGCTGCAGAGTTCCTTGTGTGTCCAGCAGCTTTCAGGCAATAACAAAAATGTCAAGATAACTCTGGTGACTAATATTCCTGCTGGGGAGACATTGTAGTTTTGTTTAGTGGCAGTTTTGAATCCTCATAAAGTAGAAAATTGTTGCACCTGGCCCCACAGGTGCTAAAGCCAGCCCTGAATGGGACTGACAGCCACTTACTTATGGGTATAGGGTTTACATTGTTTACTCCAGCATGCGCAGAGGTCTGGAAAGGTGCCATTGTTACACCTTGTGAGTAGTGCAATTGGAACATCAGTTTTTTTCTATGCACCAATGTAGTTTAGCCGATAGAGGTACTGACCAGTGAGGTAAGAGAATCAAATCACCCTTGACTACAACACAGGACACACGCTGGGAATGTGAAATTTACAACTTAACACAACAAAGATGTGCAGAGCAGAAGGAAATGATTCCTGCTGCCACAAAGGGGATGTTCATGGGAAAGGGTCATGGTAACAGCTGCTGCCCCTGCTCCCCAGCTCTGAGCCCCCCTTCTGATCACAGATTTACAGCCAGTCCGGGGCTGCCTCCCACCTTCATCATTGCCAGGCCTGGCCCGGCCACACCATGGATGATGCTCTGCTTGGGCACCCCAGGCACTGCCACTGCTGCAGCACTGTCCAGACCTACCGGTGCCAGGGGGCAAAGCCACCGACCCGTCCTCTGTTTACTCCTAGAAGGAAGGCAGTAGTTGTTCACTAGCCTCACATAGTTTGGTGAAATTTGAAAACCTTTACATAGTTTGACATTTCCTGAATTAGTCCAAATGCACAGGATGAGTAAAACCTGTACCTTCCACTAAAGACGCATCCCAATCCGTGAAAGACAGAGGATTCCGAGAGTGCCTAGGGGGACTCAGTGTTTAAACAGTAAGTGGTGCTTTCAGTTGTTGTAAGTTTGCTTTGTATTTTTCTGTGTGAATGGAGGAAGAAAGGGCTCCAGGCAGCTGTGATGACAGTATCTTTATATCAGCTTTTCCAGGCAGGTATTCTGCTTCTTGCCAACTGCTGGACTCTTTCATTCTCTTGCTTCAGGTAAACCTGGTAACTTTGCAAGTGGCTTTTGTCTACAAATGTAATCCCAGGGATGGTGCTCATCGCCCCCTCTTGATCCTCGCCCCCTCTTGATCCTTGTACCTTTTTTGAGTAAATTGTGTGCTCCTGCCTGGGGTTGAATGACCTAATATGAATCAAGGAATGGCAAAGCCAATAGGTCTGACAATGACCTCCAGCCTTTTGGCTCTTTCAGTGCTTTCATTTTGTCATGTTTGCTGGAACATGTTATAGTTAGGGAACCTGCCAGGCATACACTAATTTAAAAAAAAGATTGACTGAAGCAAAACTATTTTTGGTCTCACAAGGCACACATTGCCCTCGTATCCCCTAACTCTTAAGGGAATTATTTTGTGTGTGGGTGTGCTTCTTGTCAGTGCTTAATTTGTGCTTATTGTTTCTGGTGCTGAGCACTGGCACTTATTTTTGAGGGCCGGGGCTTATTCTTCTGCCTCAAGCATTTGCTGCAAGCAAAAGACACATAAGGGACAGACGGAGGAAGGGAAAAACGAAAAAGCATCACAAATTGAGAAAGCAGAAAGCTGCAAGAGTGAGCTGAAGGGGCAGGAATTGGCTTTATATGTATTGAAGAGGCCCGAGATGGCTTCAGGATTATGGCTGAAGGGGCAGGGATTGGCTTTATATGTATTGAAGCGGCCCGAGATGGCTTCAGGATTACGCCACCTCAGTATTCCGTGTTCAAACATTTAATTGCTGCAGCTGCGAGTTTAAGAGGAGGGCTTTGGGCACCGGTCCTTTTTATTTACAAATTAAGCACTGCTTCTTGTGAAAGGGAAGGATGCCTTGACTAACAGTGAAGTTAGTCAATGGCTGAAGTGGGCTGACCCACTGCTCCGTTCTGTATTCATAATGGATGGATAAAAAATATGAATGGCACAAAAACAGACCAATAGTTGAAGAGGGCTGGCTGATTGCCTCAGTAAGTATATATATATATATATATATGATCCATAGAATTTTAGTAAAACACACAAGGTCTAAACTAACACCAGACTTAAAAATAGAGGTATGAGTCAGGGAGGCTCCCTGCATTGTACTCAGATTATGTTGTGATAGCAGGGAATCCTATTAGAGCCAAGGGCACTGTCATGAATACAAACTATCCTAGATTAAAGTTAGGGGGCTTTGTGGTTGAGTTTCTTAATTTAAAGTTCATGTGCAGGTCTTCAGGATAGGTGGCTATCTAATAAGCTTTTCCAACCATCCTCCCTAAGTATGTCATCAGTTTGCTGAGGGATTGTCAGGTTTCAAAACCACTTAATAGAATTCTGTTGACATAATTTGAATGATAGTTTTGTCCCAAAAATAAAGCATAGGAAATCACATAGAATGGGATTGAGATAAAAAGAAAGCTATAATGTGGCTTCTGATCCACGAGTCTGATTTACAAATTTTCCATTTGAAAATGTGGTCGCCATTTGCACACCATCTTTTAACAATGAAATGAATTTTGCAAAATCAGTCTAGGTCGGTTCACTAAATTACTATTAATCATGGGCCACAATTTGACCCACCTCATTAATATGCATGAGCAGGTCTCACGTGAGACCCACTACAATTGGCTAGAGTCAAAGACATGGGGGGCTGCACACTACCATATCTGTGATTACTTTTAAAGGAAGCTATTTGTTTGCATATTGCAACCCATTTTCCTGTGTGGGAATACTGGGCTGATTGCAGAAGCTCCTCACTTTTTGCACCCATTTTTCACTAAATACTGGTGTTTTGTGACTCTGGCTGTGCCCTGGACACTGCTGTCCAATCCCAGGGCCATTTATAATTGACTGTACCAACCTACCGATAGGTCCCTAGTATATGGAGGGCATGTAGGTTAAGGGACCCCAGCATAGGTAGTGCACCCATATGTGCACTGCTGTGGTGTCCAGTGTCATTTTAAAGGCAGGCCTGCCATGCTGCCTGCTTTTAAATTAAAGTTAATCCCAAATTCGACTTTGGAATTAAAAGTACTTTCAAAGCCCTAACCTACCTCATTTCTACATATGTCTACCCTAAGGTCTGCCCTAAGTTCCCCAAGGGTTGCGTGCAGTGTAAATATAAGCAGGTACCTTTAAAAGATGGTTTATATGCCCTGGTGAGGGAAAAATAGCAAAATGTGTTTATCCCCATTGTGGTAAATGGGCTCCGTAGGCTAATATGGAGAGACTTTATTTTAAATGAATAACGTTTCATTTTCCCTAGGAAGGAAATGAGACTATCAAGTTTAGTATCACATTGAATATTATAATAAATCCAACTACTTTCCAATGTTTAAAATATAAATAGCACAGGGAAAGAGTTTTATAACTCTTTCTGAAAGTTGGCCAATTCAGTCCTGTAGTGCCCTTTTCTGATTGGTCAGCTTCCGGCAGCCTGAGCCAGGCTGCCTTAATGAGATGTGAAATAGACTGGGCTGAGACAAAGGAAGCATTTGGTGGGAGGAGAACTGCTACAGTAGATGGTAGAGCAGAAAGGGGATAGAATAGCCAAACTGGTTTTCAAAGTAGGGAAAGTCACCTAGAACAGAAACTAGATCCCCCCATTTCCTGCTCC
Organism: Pleurodeles waltl; assembly: GCF_031143425.1. Lineage (NCBI taxonomy): Eukaryota > Metazoa > Chordata > Amphibia > Caudata > Salamandridae > Pleurodeles > Pleurodeles waltl. The sequence goes on from NC_090439.1 coordinate 1,176,119,378, forward strand.
CCCAGACAAACGGGAGCCCTCTGATGAGAATAGGAGAGGGACTGGCAACAGGTGTGTGTGAGAAACGTAGTCACACCAGTGAGTGGACTCAGCCAGATCTGAAGACCAAGGAGAATTTTTAGCCATCTTGGATTTTTAGAGAATCTTGCTGTCTGAGATTGATTTTTGCCACACTTCACAGGAAGTGCTCCCCCCGAGGGTGGCACCCTGCATCCCATTGGACAGGAGCTCCTCCCTCATTATCAACCTAGGAGCAAGGATACATATGACAGAGCTGCCCCACAATCAGATCCCTGCTGTAAGAAGATACTGGAGAAGAAATACTGCCCTCCTGGAACCCGGGCCTGCACCTGAACACTGCACCAGCTGCACACTTTGAGCTTCAAAATAAAAGGACTTTCCCTGTTTCTGTAACTCCAGGAGTGGCTCCCTGTCTGCTACAGGTACAAAGGAGCTGATCAGAGTCCCCTGCATCAAGTCCTGCAAGAAGAGCCCAGCTGACCAGCGTCCAGGGGCCATTTGAGGATTCTGAGCGGGTGCATTCTGGGAACTGTAGTCCCAACTTCCAAGGAGCAACTCAGAGCTTCTGGAACATTAAACCAGGCGTGGACACCCCAAGACCCCAAAAAGGACTTCTGGAAATAGATCCAAAAGTTTGGAGAAGTTTGGAGCAACTTCTGAAAAAAGCTTCGTAAGTGGACCAACTTGATGTTGTGAGGCAAGCGGCCTACCTTCAACAGCGATCCAGCCTGAATTTCAGGTTTGTCTAGCTGAATGCTCTGGAGCTCCAGGATTTGAACAGGATCTCGCTAAAAAGCAATCTGATGTATCAATCTGACATTGTATGAAAAATAGCTTGCTGTGGAGGACCGCTCACCATTGAGGAAGAAAAGCTCCAGAAAAAATTCTACGTATAAAGTTAACATTTTGAACGAGGCCTCCCGAAATCCAGCGCAATTGGCCTCAACTTTTGACTTTGCCCTGGTCAACCGTGACCAGATGTCCCTGGTTGGCTCTTTTGGTTTTTAGGTGCCGGAAACCTCATTTTCTTATTCAAACTTTAAAAATTCATATCTCTAGTTCTCTATTTTGGAGGTTTGTCATTTTGGGGTCATTTTAAAGATACAAATATTCTTTATTTTTCTAATTTGGTGTGGGATTTTTTATTGTGTGTTGTGTTTTACTTATTTACTGTTTTGTTTGTATGTATTAAATGCTTTACACATTTGTCTCCTAAGTTAAGCCTAACTGCTTGTGGGCCAAGCTACCAAGGGTTGAGCAAGGATTAATTTATTGATACCTTGATTGGACTTAGTGGAGGTTTGTGGCCTATTGCTAAGTGTAGGTACCTATCTGCCCTTGCCAATAATCCACTTTTGAACATCCTGAAAGTAAAATGGGGCACACTTCACACTTTAAAAAAAATCAATGTAAAGGGTAGGGGTCCCCTGGAACCCTTTTCCCATTTGCAAATGACTGAACACCAAATTGGATTTGGTGGAAAAATATTATATTTTTGGAACTGGACATCGTTTGCAAAACATTAGTACATCTCTTAAAGAGTCTGAATTTGGAAGAAATGCCCTTATAAAGTCCCTTCCAAAGCGATTCCTTAATGGTTACATAACCCATTTAATGATTCCGGCAAACCTTTATTTGATTATTACTTGGTTTTCGTACAATACAAAAAGTGTTTTAGTGATCACAAACCCTCAGATTCCGGAGTCTTATGGTTTTTGACTGGTAAACCATTTTGAAAATGCGGTGCCAGAAAGCATTATGTGATTACTGTGGGTGATGAGGGGGGACAGAGCTAGTTGGGTGAAAGTGATTGAAGACTTTAAGTGGTGATGGGAAGCCAGGCAATGACTTTTTTTCATACAATACTTTTTATGCTTTAAAAGTTGTAAATGACAGCTGTTACTGTTCCACTTTTTCATAATACTTCCTTTAGCAATCTCAGAATGATGAAACACATAGTTTGTCTAGGAGGGATTTGAATTAGTGACCTGCAAGTTACTAGAAATCTATGTGAGTATTTACCTCACGCCTAATGAGTGTGACAACGTGACAGAACAGACAGTGAGAGGGGATTATGACAAAAGAAGAGGATTGAAAGACTGGTGGCAGAATGTATTAATCTGATTGACAGAAGCAGGCAGGGAATGAGTGACACTGGATAGATGTTGAGAGAACTGTTAATAGAATGGAGCTGGGACAGGTCTCAGTCATAGCCAATTATAGATGAGAGAATGAACGAGTTGATGTTGCTTGGTGGGAGAAGATGCCATCAAATGGGAGAAAGCTGTGAATTCATGGAATGACCACAAGGAGGCTGCCAAGGGATGGGCCACAGATGGGCACAGGGAGTAGGTACAAAGGGTGTAACACAGTAGATGGTTGGCACAGGGTGAAAGGAGACATGTGACAGAAGGGAGGTAAAGTGTACAGATGAGAGGAAAGGATGTGGGATGCATGATAGGGATTGCTGAGACTAGGGATAGATGGGAGGAGTGCACAGTTGGGTGACAGGAGAGGCTACAAGAAGGGATGACATACAGAACAGGACAAATATGTTGAAAAGGGAAGTGACTTTTTTGCCAAGGCAGGGTCACATAATAGATGTATTCTGAAGTCCTCAGAGGTAAGGCTGGGTACAGTTTCCTTCAGGAAACTTCTCAAGACCTGGCTGTTTGAGCAGTAGCAGTACCCCTCCCCCCATCCTCAGCGCATTGAGATCCTCACGGGTGAGTAGTGTGCTTTACAAATTCCTGATTGATTGATTGTTTTAGGTAAGCTGAATTCAATTCCGAGCCAAGTTTGCCCTTTCCTATTTACTCTTCTGTTTTTCCAGACACACATACATTCTGTACAGCTAAAAGTACCCCATGGTAATCCACAAACTGCTAAGGAAATTCCTACCCATCCCTCTAATCACAATGTGTGACTGGTTGAGCAAGGACAGTGTGGATGATCTCAAGAAACCATTTCATTGACACTGTTTAATGGAAATTATCAGAATGAATGGTATTTACAATATCATAGAAAGCAATTCATAGAATATCATTTTTTTCTAAATTGGCTTTGGCATGCTTACCTTTTAAGTAATAAATGCAGTGGTTGCAGGTAATACTTTTAGAAACAGATTTGACAGGTAGGAAGAGGGTCTGGTTCGTAGTGGGTACCTTGGGTACTTACACCTTACATCAGGTCCAGTTATCCCTTATAAGTGAAATGTAGTAGTGTTCTAGCAGCTTAGGCTGATAGAGTTAGCTATAGCAGAGGAGCTTGGGCTGAACTAGGAGACATGCAACGCTCCTGCAATACCACTTATAGTTACACAGTACTTACACACAAGTAAAGACAATACTCAGTGTTACCAAAAATAAAGGTAATTTAGTTGGGTGACACAATGCCAAAACTATCATAGAGACAATACTACTTCTAGAGGTAAGTATTATACACAATATATACAGCAGACATCAAAATGAGGTAAGTAATTAGACATAGGATAGTGCAAACAATAGGAAATGCTATAGAATGCAATGGGAGAAAATAGGTCCAGGGGCAACACAAACCATATACTAAGAAAATGGAATGCGAATCACAAATTCCTCCCTAGACAATTGTAGTGTGTAGAGAATCGCTGGCAGAGTAAGAAAACCACAAAGGTGAGTAAAATATCCCACCCCAGGACACAGGAAAGTAGGAGTAAAGTACTGCAAGTTTCCTTAGGACACACTACAAGTCGTGATTAGAGTTATTGCAAGAATCAAGCAAGACTGCAAACAACAAATGGTGGATCCTGGACCTGAAGATCTGCAATGAGAGGAGACCAAGTCCAGAAGTCAGAAGAAGTTCCAGAAAGGACAGGAGCCCCTGCCAACCTAGAAGAGGGTGCAAAACAAGAGTCCCTGGTTGGACGAAGACTGCAGAAATGCACCAAAGGACGATGGCTGCAGATTCCTGCATGATGCAATGGATGTCTCACGTGGAGATGTTGGAAGCAGGTGAGTTTCGGCACTGGATTTGTCCAACAAGCCTTGGTTCAACTAAAGTCGCAGATTGCATCAAAGTGGCGCTGCCTGGACCCAGGAGGAACCTGGGGGCCTCAACTCGGACTGAGGAGGCAGAGGGGACTCCCAACACTGGAGGGAACCCCCAGATGACCAGGCAGTACCCACGGAGGTCCCAGGACATGGGGACAAAGAAGGTGAAAATTGTGGTTGTTGCAGCACTACAACAGAAGGTGCCACGCCACCGAAGGACAACTCAGCAGTTGAGCATCGCAGGATAGAGTGCTGGGTACCTGGGCCAGGCTGTGCAAGAAGGATTCTTGAAAATAGTGCACAGGCCTCAGGAGGTGAAGATGAAGTCGTGCACAGGTGTACTGTCGCAAACGGGGAAGGCAAGCTCTTACCTCCTCCAAATTTGGACAGCAGAACCTTAGGACAGTCTGTGTCGAAGGGGTCCACCACCTGTGTTCCAAGGAGCACGCTCGTCACCAGGAGAGGAGTCCAAGAGAACCGGTCGTCGACTTAGAAGGTGCCTGCAGGAACAGGGTAGTGACTCCGTCACTCCACAGGACATTTCATCAGTCCTTTTGGTGCAGGGTGAAGACAGGGAGTCCCCAGAGCGTGTACACCATGGAAACTGTTGCAGTTGGTGGCTGTAGGAAACTACCATCTTGCCTGGCATGTTACCCCCATATTTCACTGTATATATGTTGTTTTAGTCTATGTGTCACTGGGACCCTGCCAGGCAGGGCCCCAGTGCTCATAAGTATGTGCCCTGTATGTGTTCCCTGTGTGATGCCTAACTGTCTCACTGAGGCTCTGCTAACCATAACCTCAGTGGTTATGCTCTCTCTGCTTTCCAAATTTGTCACTAACTGGCTAGTGACTAAATTTACCAATTCACATTGGCATACTGGTACACCCATATAATTCCCTAGTATATGGTACTAAGGTACCCAGGGTATTGGGGTTCCAGGAGATCCCTATGGGCTGCAGCATTTCTTTTGCCACCCATAGGGAGCTCTGACAATTCTTACACAGGCCTGCCATTGCAGCCTGCGTGAAATAACGTCCACGTTACCACTGCACTTAAGTAACTTATAAGTCTATGGCGGTCATTCCAACCCTGGCGGTCAATGACCGCCAGGGTGGAGGGCCGCGGGAGCACCGCCGACAGGCCGGCGGTGCTCCCAAGGGCATTCCGACCGCGGCGGTAAAGCCGCGGTCGGACCGGGAACACTGGCGGTCTCCCGCCAGTTTCCCGCTGCCCTTGTGAATCGGCCAAGGCGGCGCAGCTCGCTGCGCCGCCTTGGGGATTCTGACACCCCCTACAGCCATCCTGTTCCTGGCGGTTCTGCCGCCAGGAACAGGATGGAGGTAGGGGGTGTCATGGGGCCCCTGCAGTGCCCATGCCAATGGCATGGGCACTGCAGGGGCCCCCGTAAGAGGGCCCCAAATAGTATTTCACTGTCTGCTTCGCAGACAGTGAAATACGCGACGGGTGCAACTGCACCCGTCGCACAGCCTCCACTCCGCCGGCTCTATTCCGAGCCGGCTTCATTGTGGAAGCCTGTTTCCCGCTGGGCTGGCGGGCGGCCTGAAGGCGGCCGCCCGCCAGCCCAGCGGGAAAGTCAGAATTACCGCTGCGGTCTTTCGACCACGGAACGGTAATCTGGCGGCGGGACTTTGGCGGGCGGCCTCCGCCGCCCGCCAGGGTCCGAATGAGGACCTATATGTCTAACCTTCACCTGGTGAAGGTTGGGTGCAAAGTTACTTAGTGTGTGGGCACCCTGGCACTAGCCAAGGTGCCCCTACATCGTTCAGGGCAAATTCCCCGGACTTTGTGAATGCGGGGACACCATTACACGCATGCACTATACATAGGTCACTACTTATGTATAGCGTCACAATGGTAACTCCGTACATGGCCATGTAACATGTTTAAGATCATGGAATGGAACCCCTCAGACAGGTTTCTGCCCTCCTGGGGTCCAGGCAGCCCTGGCCCAGGAAGGCAGAACAAAGGATTTAATCTGAGAGAGGGTGTGACACCCTCTCCCTTTGGAAATAGGTGTGATGGCTGGGGAGGAGTAGCCTCCCCCAGCCTCTGGAAATGCTTTGATGGGCACAGATGCTGCCCATTTCTGCATAAGCCAGTCAACATCGGTTCAGGGATCCCCCAGCCCTGCTCTGGTGCGAAACTGGACAAAGGAAAGGGGAGTGACCACTTCCCTGACCTGCACCTCCCAGGGGAGGTGCCCAGAGCTCCTCCAGTGTGTCCCAGACCTCTGCCATCTTGGAAACAAGAGGTGTTGGAGGCACACTGGACTGCTCTGAGTGGCCAGTGCCAGCAGGTGATGTCAGAGGCTCCTTCTGATAGGCTCTTACCTCTCTTGGTAGCCAATCCTCCTTCCGAGGTGGCCAAACCTCCTTTTCTGGCTATTTAGGGTCTTTGCTTTGGGGAATTCTTTAGATAACGAATGCAAGAGCTCATCAGAGTTCCTCTGTATCTCCCTCTTCACCTTCTACCAAAGGATCGACCGCTGACTGCTCAGGATGCCTGCAAAACTGCAACAAAGTAGCAAGATGACTACTAGCAACCTTGTATCGCCTCATCCTGCCGGCTTTCTCGTCTGTTTCCAGGTGGTGCATTCTCTGGGGGAAGCCTGCCTTCACCCTGCACCAGAAGCTCCGAAGAAATCTCCTGTGGGTCGACGGAATCTGCCCCCTGCTAACGCAGGCACCAAAAGACTGCAACACTGGTCCTCTGGGTCCCCTCTCATCCTGACGAGCGTGGTCCCTGGAACTCAGCAACTCTGTCCAAGTGACTCCCACAGTCCAGTGACTCTTCAGTCCAAGTTTGGTGAAGGTAAGTCCTTGCCTCCCCACGCTAGACTGCATTGCTGGGTACCGCATAATTTGCAGCTGCTCTGGCTCCTGTGAACTCTTCCAGGATTTCCTTCGTGCACAGCCAAGCCTGGGTCCCCGACACTCTAACCTGCAGTGTATAACCTTCTGAGTTGTCCTCCGGCGTCGCGGGACTCCCTTTTGTGACTTCGCGTGGACTACTTCTGTGGGTGCTGCCTGCTTCTCTGAGAGCTCCCTGAGTTGCTGGGCCCCCCCTCTGTCTCCTCTTCCAAGTGGCGACATCCTGGTCTCTCCTGGGCCACAGCAGCACCCAAAAACCTCTACCACAACCCTTGCAGCTAGCAAGGCTTGTTTGCGGTCTTTCTGCGTGGGTACACCTCTGCAAGCTTTATCGCGATGTGGGACATCTGTCTTCCAAAGGAGAAGTCCCTAGCTCTTTTCTTTCTTGCAGAACTCCAAGCTTCTTCCATACCGTGGCAGCTTCCTTGCACCCTCAGCTGGCATTACCTGGGCTCCTGCCCACTCTCGACACTGTCACGACTATTGGACTTGGTCCCCTTGTCTAACAGGTAGTCAGGTCTGGAAATCCACTGTTGTTGCATTGCTGGTGTTTGTTCTTCCTGCAGAATCCCCCTATCACGACTTCTGTGCTCCCTGGGGGTAGTAGGTGCACTTTACTCCTACCTTTCAGGGTCTTGGAGTGGGCTATTTTTCTAACCCTCACTGTTTTCTTACAGTCCCAGTGACCCTCTACAAGCTCACATAGGTTTGGGGTCCATTCGTGGTTCGCATTTCACTTTTGGAGTATACGGTTTGTGTTGCCCCTATACCTATGTGTTCCTATTGCAATCTATGGTAACTCTACACTGTTTGCATTACTTTTCTTGCTATTACTTACCTAATTTTGGTTTGTGTGCATATATCTTGTGTATATAACTTATCCTCATACTGAGGGTACTCACTGAGATACTTTTGGCATATTGTCATAAAAATAAAGTACCTTTATTTTTAGTAGCTCTGTGTATTGTGTTTTCTTGTGATATTGTGCATATGACACCAGTGGTATAGTAGGAGCTTTACATGTCTCTTAGTTCAGCCTAAGCTGCTTTGCCATAGCTACCTTCTATCAGTCTAAGCTGCTAGAAACACCTCTTCTACACTAATAAGGGATAACTGGACCTGGCACAAGGTGTAAGTACCTCTGGTACCCACTACAAGCCAGGCCAGCCTCCTACAGTGGCTGGAGCTGAAGTTGCGGAGGGAAAGTAGCCCTTCTGGATACTTTGTTGCTGGTACAGCGGTTCCTGGAGCAGTCTTCTGTTGTTCCAAGGTCAGAGGATGAAGTAGTAGTTGCAGAGGATTCCTGCTGGAAACTTGCAGGTAGAATCTGAAGAGAAACCCACTGGAGAGACCCTAAATTGCCCTGAGAAGGGGATTGGCTACCTTATCAGGTATGGAGCTATCAGGAGGGGTCTCTGATGTCACCTGCTGGCACTGGCCACTTGGAGGCCTCCAGAGTGTCCCCACACCTTGGAAAATAAGATGGCTGAAGTGTGGGACACACTGGAGGAGCTTTGGGCACCACCCCTGGGGTGGTGATGGACAGGGAGTGGTCACTCACCTTTCCTTTGTCCACTTTTGTGCCAGAGCAGGGACTGGAGGTCCTGAACCGGTGTAGACTGGCTTATGCATTAAGAATTTCCAGAGGCTGGGGGAGGCTACCCTTTCCCAGCATGTATCACCTATTTCTAAAGGCAGAGGGTGTAACACCCTCCTCCCAAAGGAAATGTTTTGTCCTGCCTTCCTGGGACTGAGCTGCCCAGACCCCAGGAGGACAGAACCCTATCTGTGAGGTGGCAGCAGCTGTAGCTACTGTGCAAGCCTGGTTTGGCAGTACTGGGGGTCCATGGAGGAGCAGAGCCTCAGTGACACAGTTAAGCACTGCTGGCAACACACACATTAGGCCACAAACTATGAGCATGGGGTCCTGACCAGCAGGATCCCAGTGAGACAGGCAAAGACATACTGACATACAGGTAAAAATGGGGGTAACATGCCAAGAAAGATGGTACTTTCCTACAGGATACATTAATGTAGATTCACATTTTTTACATAGGGAAACAATTGGTTTGGGTGCTTTTAATTTGCTGACACCTCACCCTGTCCATTCCTGTCCCCCTCACAATCCTAATCCTGAGCCCTCACAATCCTAAACACCACTCATCCGTGTACCCTGAAAACCCCTTACTATGCTTAACACCTATCCCTGAACCCTAAATGACATCCATTCCTGAACCCTAAAAGCCTTTGTACCCCTACGTCGGCCCAACCCTGAACCCTAAACTCCACATGCACCTGAAACCTGAAAACCACTTTTCATGTCTAAACCTCCATCCCTGATCCCTTAAAACACTGGCTGCCCCCAAACTCCACGCAAACGTGAACCCTAAAAAAACTCCTTACCACCACTAAACTCTGCCCATCATTGAACCTTAAAACTCCTTTCTACATCTAAACTCCACTCATCCCTGAACCCTTAAAATCCCTTGCCACCCTAAACTCCACACAATCCTGTACACAAACAACTCTTCACCACCCCTAATCTCTACCCATCACTGACCTTTAAAAGTCCTCAGCCCTCCTAAACGTCACCCATTCCTGAACCCTAAATCCCCTTTTTATGCCTCAACTCCACACATTCCTTACCACATACTAACCCCCTGGACCCATGAACATTACCCATCCTTAAACCGAAAAAACCTGTCACTAGTCCTAAAGTCCACACACGTGTAATATAATTTTGGATTTATCCTTAAAATTATCCATTGTTCCCTTGAAAAATTATCCTTAATTTTTGATTTATTTGTATTTCCTCAAAATTTTATTTTATTTTGATAGAAATGGGGTCTCTAGTTGGCAGAGGTTTACACCCTGGTCCAATTAGGGACCGTAGTACTAGTCAGGGTAAGTCACAACACAATCCAAATTATCCTGTGCCCACCCTCCGGTAGCTTGGCACTGAGCAGTCAGCCTCAAGTTAGAAGGCAATGTGTAAGGTATTTGTGCAGAACTTTATACAATAACACACTGTGAGCACCACAAAAAGATGCCACACAGGTTTAGTAAAATATATGATATCTATCTGGTTAATTTATAGATAAAATGATGTAAAATTAATCAAGTTGAGCTTTTTGAGGTTTAAATCCAACTGCAGTACTGAGAAGACACAATAGCTCCAACTGGGGCTATCATGGCGTCGCTAACGGAGTCGTTCCCAACAATCTGACACCACTGGTGCCAGTCACGGAGTCACATGGACCCCCAGGTACAGTACCTTGTGAAATTGAAGCAAAGGAAGAACTAGTTGGCTGTACCGAGTCAGTGAAAGACATTGCTGGAGTCGGTGCGGCATCAGTCTTTACAGCTTCCGGGGAAAGAGGTGTCAGTTCCCCGCTGCAAAGAAGGTGGAAGTGAATCGTGGATCCCGTCCGGATGCAGAGAGAGATGATGCAGCATCCTCCAAGATGCTTTGATCCTTCTTGTGTCCGGTGGAGTCGCTGGTTCCGGTCCGTTGGGACATGATGTGTCGACTTCGCAGTGTCATGATGACCCTGGTTGACATCAGCAGAGTCGTGGCAATGTCGGACTTGCGTTGCAGGCTGCGGTTGTTGCATGCAGCGAGGTCGAGGGAGCGGAAGCAGGCTGCGGCGCCACGGCCATCGCTGTAGCCAGTCTGGAGTCGCTGAAGTTGGTGTACTAGCAAGAAGCTAGCAGTGGAGGTCTTTGTAGTCCCTGAGACCCCAAAACAGGAGGTAAGCTCAATCCAAACCCTTGGAGAGCAATTGTAGGGGGAAGGTAGAGTCCTTTCAGCACAGTCAAAGGCCAGCAGGGCAGCAGGGCATCCGCAGGGCAGCAGCCCTTTGCAGCGAAGCAGTCCACTGAGTCCTTTGGGCTGCCAGGCAGATCTTCTGACAGAGTTCAGCTTCAGGTCCAGAAAGTGTCAGAGTTGGTGGGGTCAGAGACCCAGTTTATGTACCTAAAAATGTCTTTGAAGTGGGGTAGACTTCAAAGAGTGTTTTTGAAGAGCACAAGCTCCCCTTTCAGCCAGTCCTGTCTGCCATGGTCTCTGTGGGGGGTTATCAGTCCTTTCTGTGAGGAGAGGCCACTGGGCTTTGAAATGTAAGTGTCAAGCCCTCCACCCTTCCAGCCCAGGAAGACCCATTCAGTATGCAGATGCATGTAGATGTGACTGAGTGTCCTGTGTTTGGGGTTGTATGGGTGGAATGCACAAGCTGTCAACTAGCACAGACCAGACGTGGATTGGAAACAGGCTGTAAAACACAGATGGATTTAAGTGCAGAGAAATGCTCACTTTCTAAAAGTGGCATTTCTACAATAGCAATATAAAATCTAACCTCGGCAGTAAGCAGGATGGATTTTCTATTAGCAGTTTCAGAAAAGTGGAGGGAGGGAGGCAAAAAGTTGGGGGAGTACCACATTAAGGCTGTCAGGTCTAACACCTTAAAATTGTTTTTCACAGATTTTGTTTTCTGTATGTTTCACATTGAAGGTTTGTTTTTTTCCATTAATGCACTTACATCACTCAAGATCATCTTAGAGCAGGGGTTCCCAAACTTTTTAGAACCACAATCCACTTTTTAGAACAACAAATGCTTGTGTCTCACCTACCTTTAACGGCATGTGATAGGGCCATTTTTGAATCTAGCTAAAGCATTGTGTGGAAGCTTATTGTCATTTACAAACAGCACATTTTCGATTGAAATGGCCACTAAGTTTGCACAGACACACAGATTTACTGATCAAACTATGTAGCACACAGGGGCTGGGAGCGGCGGATATCCGATTACATCATTCGGTGTCCCAGATTTATGTGATCAACGACTGGCGGCTGGAGTGACCCAGCATATCAACTTGAACTGGCCCACCTCAGGCTCAATAATGTAATGCACATCCTGTGTGGCCGTTCCGTTCCATCTCGCACTGCAGCAGTCACTAAGATGATATTTTTCATATGGAGGGTGGCTAATAGGTCCATGGGCTGGGACAAGAAGTTAACCCAACAAACACCTCTCTGGAGGGACCGATGGCTCAGTCACACAGTGCAATTGGAGTGCTTCTGGGGATGAGACATGATTGGGGTTGCAACACTGGGAGATGTATGGAGTGGGACACACATACCCTCATTTAAAGACCTCCAGACAGCCTTTACATTCTCACATATGTAATTTCATAAATATTAACAGCTATTACATTTGCTCACTGTATACCTTGTTGAGATAATGAACAGCCTGAGTTCAGTCTGCTAGAGGCTAAACTGTTCATGGGATGTCTGGGCTCTGGTGGCATCTCTCAGGTCTACCGCTCCCTGATGTGCTCTGACACCAGTGGGGAGCAATGGTTGGTGTAGATGGAGGATGCTGAGTGGTGTCCAGCCTGCATGGCCCCCATGAGATTGCTAAACGAATGCACCTGTGACTGATACAGCTGTACTACCTGTATATGACCTACTATATACCACAACATTCCTCGCAATCTGGAATTGACACACATTCTCACTGCACCCGCTCCTCATTTCCCAAAGCTGATTTTTGCACATGGTAAGTCAATGTCCACCTGTGGTGCCCTATTGGAAACTCATAGCTTAGTCCTTATCTCCTGTGTTGGATAGGTCGATTGTGTTGACGCCAAAACTGGCACTGTTGCACCTTCTGGATGAGGTTGTGGGAGCCTGAGGGGATCAAATGCTTGTGGACCTAGCAACTGTGATTGCAGAACAGGACATTGTGCAGAAATTGAAATGTTAACACTGTCGGAATGGAGGGCTGGTATGGACTGGTGGCCAAACAAGTAGAACTGATTTATGTTGGCAGGGGCTGCCTCTAGAAATATTCTAAGTTTTGGGGCAAGTGGGGGGACAACTCTGGACTTTCAAATCTATCTGGAGGCGCCACGTCTGTTGAAGGAGACTCGATTCAAATGCATAAAGGCTTAGGTGAGGGCGGTGTGCGGAGCAGTAAATGTATGTTTTCTTCTTGTTGTATCTATGCTGCAAAAATCAATTAACTATGTTTATAAAAAACTATATAGCACACAAATCATAATGTGTCAAAATCTGTTTTTTTGTGATTATTTATCATTTATGCATCAAGTAAGTGTCTTTATTTGCTTTGATCCAATTAAAATCTCATTCCAGTACAGTTCAGAATTACAAATAAGTGTTTCATTTATTGTAGGAGGCTGGACTGGCTTGTAGTGAGTACCAAGGGGTACTTGCACCTTGCACCAGGCCCAGTTATCCCTTATTAGTGTATAGGGTGTCTAGCAGCTTAGGCTGATAGATAATGGTAGCTTAGCAGAGCAGCTTAGGCTGAACTAGGAGACGTGTGAAGCTACTACAGTACCACTTAGGCCCTCATTCTGACCTTGGCGGGCGGCGGAGGCCGCCCGCCAAAGTCCCGCCGTCAGGTTACCGTTCCGCGGTCGAAAGACCGCGGCGGTAATTCTGACTTTCCCGCTGGGCTGGCGGGCGGTCGCCTTCAGGCCGCCCGCCAGCCCAGCGGGAAAGAGGCTTCCACGATGAAGCCGGCTCGGAATCGAGCCGGCGGAGTGGAAGCTGTGCGACGGGTGCAGTTTCACCCGTCGCGTATTTCACTGTCTGCGCAGCAGACAGTGAAATACATTTAGGGGCCCTCTTACGGGGGCCCCTGCAATGCCCATGCCAGTGGCATGGGCACTGCAGGGGCCCCCAGGGGCCCCGTGACCCCCCCTACCGCCATCCGGATCCCGGCGGTCGGACCGCCGGGATCTGGATGGCGGTAGGGGGGGTCGGAATCCCCTCGGCGGCGCAGCAAGCTGCGCCGCCTTGGAAGATTCAATGGGGCGGCGGTACACTGGCGGGAGCCCGCCAGTGTTGCCGGTCCGACCGCGGCTTTACCGCCGCGGTCGGAATCCCCATTGGAGCACCGCCGGCCTGTCGGCGGTGCTCCCGCGGTCCTCCGCCCTGGCGGTCTTTGACCGCCAGGGTCAGAATGACCGCCTTAGTGTCATATGCACAATATCATAAGAAAACACAATACACAGTTATACTAAAAATAAAGGAACTTTATTTTTATGACAATATGCCAAAGTATCTTAGAGTGTACCCTCAGTGAGAGGATAGGAAATATACACAAGATATATATACACAATAGCAAAAATATGCAGTATAGTCTTAGAAAACAGTGCAAACAATGTATAGTTACAATAGGATGCAATGGGGAAACATAGGGATAGGGGCAACACAAACCATATACTCCAAAAGTGGAATGCGTACCACGAATGGACCCCAAACCTATGTGACCTTGTAGAGGGTCGCTGGGACTATTAGAAAATAGTGAGAGTTAGAAAAATAACCCTCCCCAAGACCCTGAAAAGTGAGTGCAAAGTGCATTAAAGTTCCCCTAAGGACAAAGTAGTCGTGTTAGAGGAATAATGCAGGAAAGACACAAACCAGCAATGCAACAACTGTGGATTTCCAATCTAGGGTACCTGTGGAACAAGGGGACCAAGTCCAAAAGTCACAAGCAAGTCGGAGATGGGCAGATGCCCAGGAAATGCCAGCTGCGGGTGCAAAGAAGCTTCGATTGGACAGAAGAAGCTGAGGTTTCTGCAGGAACGAAAAGGGCTAGAGACTTCCCCTTTGGTGGACGGATCCCTCTCGCCTTGGAGAGTCGCACAGAAGTGTTTTCCCGCCGGAAGGACGCCAACAAGCCTTGCTACACGCAAATCGTGCGTTTGGTGTTTTTGGACGCTGCTGGGGCCCAGGAGGGACCAGGAGGTCGCAAATTGGAACTGAAGAGAGAAGGGACGTCGAGCAAGACAAAGAGTCCTCACTGAAGCAGGTAGCACCCGGAGAAGTGCCAGAAACAGGCACTACGAGGATGCGTGAAACGGTGCTCGCCGAAGTTGCACAAAGGAGTCCCACGTCGCCGGAGACCAACTTAGAAAGTCGTGCAATGCAGGTTAGAGTGCCGTGGACCCAGGCTTGGCTGTGCACAAAGGATTTCCGCCGGAAGTGCACAGGGGCCGGAGTAGCTTGCAAAGTCACGGTTCCCAGCAATGCAGCCCAGCGAGGTGAGGCAAGGACTTACCTCCACCAAACTTGGGCTGAAGAGTCACTGGACTGTGGGGGTCACTGGGACAGAGTCGCTGGATTCGAGGGACCTCGCTCGTCGTGCTGAGAGGAGACCCAAGGGACCGGTGATGCAGCTTTTTGGTGCCTGCGGTTGCAGGGGGAAGATTCCGTCGACCCACGGGAGATTTCTTCAGAGCTTCTGGTGCAGAGAGGAGGCAGGCTACCCCCACAGCATGCACAAGCAGGAAAACAGTCGAGAAGGCGGCAGGATCAGCGTTACAGAGTTGCAATAGTCGTCTTTGCTACTATGTTGCAGGTTTGCAGGCTTCCAGCGCGGTCAGCGGTCGTTTCCTTATCAGAAGGTGAAGAGAGAGATGCAGAGGAACTCGGCTGAGCTCATGCATTCGTTATCTAAAGTTTCCCCAGAGACAGAGACCCTAAATAGCCAGAAAAGAGGGTTTGGCTACCTAGGAGAGAGGAAAGGCTACTAACACCTGAAGGAGCCTATCAGCAGGAGTCTCTGACGTCACCTGGTGGCACTGGCCACTCAGAGCAGTCCAGTGTGCCAGCAGCACCTCTGTTTCCAAGATGGCAGAGGTCTGGAGCACACTGGAGGAGCTCTGGACACCTCCCAGGGGAGGTGCAGGTCAGGGGAGTGGTCACTCCACTTTCCTTTGTCCAGTTTCGCGCCAGAGCAGGGGCTAAGGGGTCCCTGAACCGGTGTAGACTGGCTTATGCAGAATTGGGCACCTCTGTGCCCAACAAAGCATTTCCAGAGGCTGGGGGAGGCTACTCCTCCCCTGCCTTCACACCATTTTCCAAAGGGAGAGGGTGTCACACCCTCTCTCAGAGGAAGTTCTTTGTTCTGCCATCCTGGGCCAGGCCTGGCTGGACCCCAGGAGGGCAGCTGCCTGTCTGAGGGGTTGGCAGCAGCAGCAGCTGCAGTGAAACCCCAGGAAGGGCAGTTTGGCAGTACCTGGGTCTGTGCTACAGACTACTGGGATCATGGGATTGTGCCAACTATGCCAGGATGGTATAGAGGGGGCAATTCCATGATCATAGACATGTTACATGGCCATATTCGGAGTTACCATGGTGAAGCTACATATAGGTAGTGACCTATATGTAGTGCACGCGTGTAATGGTGTCCCCGCACTCACAAAGTTCAGGGAATTGGCTCTGAACAATGTGGGGGCACCTTGGCTAGTGCCAGGGTGCCCTCACACTAAGTAACTTTGCACCTAACCTTTACCAGGTAAAGGTTAGACATATAGGTGACTTATAAGTTACTTAAGTGCAGTGTAAAATGGCTGTGAAATAACGTGGACGTTATTTCACTCAGGCTGCAGTGGCAGGCCTGTGTAAGAATTGTCAGAGTTCCCTATGGGTGGCAAAAGAAATGCTGCAGCCCATAGGGATCTCCTGGAACCCCAATACCCTGGGTACCTCAGTACCATATACTAGGGAATTATAAGGGTGTTCCAGTAAGCCAATGTAAATTGGTAAAAATTGGTCACTAGCCTGTTAGTGACAATTTGAAAGTAATGAGAGAGCATAACCACTGAGGTTCTGGTTAGCAGAGCCTCAGTGAGACAGTTAGGCACCACACAGGGAACATATACATGCACACCTATGAGCACTGGGGCCCTGTGTGACAGGGTCCCAGTGACACATACATATAGGCCACAAACCTATGAGCACTGGGGTCCTGACCAGCAGGATCCCAGTGACACATAACAAACATACTGAAAACATAGTGTTTTCACTATGAGCACTGAGGCCTGGCTATCAGGATCCCAGTGAGACAGTGAAAACAGTGACAAACACCCTGACATACACTCACAAACAGGCCAAAAGTGGGGGTAACAAGGCTAGAAAGAGGCTACCTTCTCACACAACCCCCCCCCAAACGAAGGACAATAAGGCTAACCTTGGCCAGTTGAGACTTTATTGTCTAAGTGGTGATAAGTAGAGAGTAGCTCTGCAATAGACTGGTTACTCCCTTTATCATCCACTATATGGTTACTTCCCTGTGGGGATGTAAACCACCCTGTTTGAAGTTTTTTAGCTAAGCAACAATGTGAAGATGTATTTTCAGAGTTTCTATCAGGAAGTTTTAGTTTAGAGCAGTGGGAATTGTCCACTGAACCTATTTGTAGTGATGGAAATGCCAGACAGGGATGCTGTCTCAGAAAAGCCATAGCTGGGCAAAAACTTTGTCCATATGGCTGGAAGAGAGAACAGGGATGCTGTTTCTCTTGGGTTGGAGCAGGGCAGGGATGCTGTCCTATCAGCTCCACACTAGGGCAGGGATGCTGTCCTAAGTGTTGTGAGGCAGTGCAGAGTTTCTGCACTAAAGTTTCTCTGGGAGGGTTGGAGGGATGCTCCATGTTAACTAAAATGGTGCTCTTTTTCTCACCAATGTTAGTTATCCCACAGAGAGGTACTTCCACCTCAGGGAGTACAGTTTTGCCAACTGATGATTCCCTTGGAACAGGTGCCACCCCAGGAGAGGTTTCTCCCACCACAGGAATGGTATCCTGAATGGTAGGGTGGTTAGGGGATACTGTGATACCCTTTTTACCTGTTGATGGAGAGGGTTCCTGAGTTTTCAGGCCTTCTCTCCTTTGCTTTTTCATTTCAGTAGAAATGAGAGGGAACAATTCCTCAAGGATGCCCAGCATGGCTGCATTGGCATAAAACTCTACATCAGCCCAACCTGAGGCCTCTAGGTCATTACCTAAGAGACAGTCTACAGGTAAGCTAGGTGATACCACCACCTGCTTAGGGCCAGTAACTCCACCCCAACTAAACTGAATTATAGCTAAGGGAAGAAACTTAGTGGAGTTATGGACATCAATAATCTTATACTGTTGTCCAATGATGTGTTGTTCAGGATGCACTAGGTTTTCAGTCACCAAAGTGATACTGGCACCTGTGTCCCTGTAGGCCAAGGCCTCAACACCATTTATTGTAACTGTCTGCTTGTACTTATCCATTGTAAGGGGACAAGCAGCCAGTGTGGCAAGGCCAGTGCCACTAGGTGTGACAGAAACTGTCTTGGGACTGATGACATCAGTTTCCACTATGGACCCATAAGTGAACCCAACTACACCCTTTGCTTGACTGTTGCCAGCAGTCCCACCACTAGTACCACTACTGCTAGGGGCACTAGAGCTTGATGTATTAGTGGTGGTAGGCTCAGGGGGTTTACCTGGACAGGACTTATCCCCTGGCCTATGGCCTCTATTTTTACACACAAAGCACCAAGGCTTTTTAATGTGTGCAGGTTGGGAAGAAGAGGAAGAATTTGTTTTATCCCCACCCTCTGAAGAGTGTTTAAGATTTGAAGTGGGATCTTTGGTTTTACCCTTATCCCCATGCTTATCTTGAGATTTTTCACCATCTTTCTTCTTCTTGCCATCTTTGTCACCCCCTGTATGAACTTTTCTGTTCACCCTTGTTCTGACCCATTTGTCTGCCTTCTTTCCCAATTCTTGGGGAGAGGTCAGATCAGAGTCTACCAGGTACTGGTGCAACAAATCAGACACACAATTATTAATTATATGCTCTCTCAGGATTGTGTTATACAGGCTTTCATAATCAGTAACTTTACTGCCATGTAACCACCCCTCCAAGGCCTTCACTGAATGGTCAATGAAATCAACCCAGTCTTGTGAAGACTCCTTTTTGGTCTCTCTGAACTTTATCCTGTACTGTTCAGTGGTTAAGCCATAACCATCCAGGAGTGCATTCTTAAGAACTTTGAAATTATTAGCATCATTTTCTTTCACAGTAAGGAGCCTATCCCTACCTTTTCCACTAAATGATAGCCATAGGATAGCAGCCCACTGCCTTTGAGGGACATCCTGTACAACACAGGCCCTCTCAAGTGCAGCAAACCACTTGTTAATGTCATCCCCCTCCTTATAAGGGGGAACTATCTTGTGCAGATTCCTGGAATCATGCTCTTTTGCAGGATGACTATGGGGAATACTGCTGCTGCCACCATGGGTATCTAAACCCAACTTCTGTCTTTCCTTCTCTAATTCAAAAGACTGTCTATCTAAATCCAGCTGTTGCTTTTTAAGCTTCAGTCTGGTTTGTTCCACCCTCAACTTATTGAGTTCCCTCTCTAACATTCTGTCATCAGGGTTGGTGGGAGGGACATTTCTAGAAACAGAGCTATGATGGGAATGAACAGAAGGAGACCTGTCCCTTACAGAAGCCACCCTAACAGCTTGGTTAACAGAAACATTGCTACCAGTATGGTGAGAATAAATGCTTTTGCTATGATGTGAGACAACACTATTTATATGGTGTGGCTCATCATCATTACCATCTATGCTAGATTGTCTAGTAATGGGCAGGCTAGGAAGTTTCTTTCCTGAATCTTTTCCTGGGGGAGTCCCTGAATCAGATTGGGAACTATTAGGTACTTTTTCAACAGATGGGGCACCTATGGCCTTATCCTGTTCTCTAAGCATGTTAAGTAACAGTTCCAAGGAAGGATTTTTCCCTACACTCAAACCTCTCTCTATACAGAGACTCCTTGCTCTTTTCCAGCTAAGGTTGTCATATGCAAGTTTGGACAGATCAACAGTTTGGCCTGTGCCAGACATTTTTTAGAGAGAGTTAAAGTTATAGAAAAAGAGAAAAAAGTTTTCAGAACTTTTTGGAAAGACAGAAAAAACTTTTTAAACTTTTAAGAACTTTTTGAAAGTTTTAGAAGTACTTTTCAGCACTTAGAAAAGAGTGAAAAGAGGAAATGCAAAACTTTTTGGCTATGTGTATATACACTGACCTTGTTTTGTATATTTTTCTCTTATGAAAAGTACAATGACAAGAGTGGTAAGTAGTCTCAAGCACTTATCCCACCACTGCACAACCAATGTAGGAGGCTGGACTGGCTTGTAGTGAGTACCAAGGGGTACTTGCACCTTGCACCAGGCCCAGTTATCCCTTATTAGTGTATAGGGTGTCTAGCAGCTTAGGCTGATAGATAATGGTAGCTTAGCAGAGCAGCTTAGGCTGAACTAGGAGACGTGTGAAGCTACTACAGTACCACTTAGTGTCATATGCACAATATCATAAGAAAACACAATACACAGTTATACTAAAAATAAAGGTACTTTATTTTTATGACAATATGCCAAAGTATCTTAGAGTGTACCCTCAGTGAGAGGATAGGAAATATACACAAGATATATATACACAATAGCAAAAATATGCAGTATAGTCTTAGAAAACAGTGCAAACAATGTATAGTTACAATAGGATGCAATGGGGAAACATAGGGATAGGGGCAACACAAACCATATACTCCAAAAGTGGAATGCGTACCACGAATGGACCCCAAACCTATGTGACCTTGTAGAGGGTCGCTGGGACTATTAGAAAATAGTGAGAGTTAGAAAAATAACCCTCCCCAAGACCCTGAAAAGTGAGTGCAAAGTGCACTAAAGTTCCCCTAAGGACAAATTAGTCGTGTTAGAGGAATAATGCAGGAAAGACACAAACCAGCAATGCAACAACTGTGGATTTCCAATCTAGGGTACCTGTGGAACAAGGGGACCAAGTCCAAAAGTCACAAGCAAGTCGGAGATGGGCAGATGCCCAGGAAATGCCAGCTGCGGGTGCAAAGAAGCTTCGACTGGACAGAAGAAGCTGAGGTTTCAGCAGGAACGAAAAAAGCTAGAGACTTCCCCTTTGGTGGACGGATCCCACTCGCCTTGGAGAGTTGTGCAGAAGTGTTTTCCCGCCGGAAAGACGCCAACAAGCCTTGCTACACGCAAATCGTGTCTTTGGCGTTTTTGGACGCTGCTGGGGCCCAGGAGGGACCAGGAGGTCGGAAATTGGACCTGAAGAGAGAGGGGACGTCGAGCAAGACAAGGAGCCCTCACTGAAGCAGGTAGCCCCCGGAGAAGTGCCAGAAACAGGCACTACGAGGATGCGTGAAACAGTGCTCGCCGAAGTTGCACAAAGGAGTCCCACGTCGCCGGAGACCAACTTAGAAAGTCGTGCAATGCAGGTTAGAGTGCCGTGGACCCAGGCTTGGCTGTGCACAAAGGATTTCCGCCGGAAATGCACAGGGGCCGGAGTAGCTTGCAAAGTCGCGGTTCCCAGCAATGCAGCCCAGCGAGGTGAGGCAAGGACTTACCTCCACCAAACTTGGGCTGAAGAGTCACTTGACTGTGGGGGTCACTTGGACAGAGTCGCTGGATTCGAGGGACCTCGCTCGTCGTGCTGAGAGGAGACCCAAGGGACCGGTGATGCAGCTTTTTGGTGCCTGCGGTTGCAGGGGGAAGATTCCGTCGACCCACTGGAGATTTCTTCGGAGGTTCTGGTGCAGAGAGGAGGCAGGCTACCCCCACAGCATGCACAAGCAGGAAAACAGTTGAGAAGGCGGCAGGATCAGCGTTACAGAGTTGCAGTAGTCGTCTTTGCTACTATGTTGCAGGTTTGCAGGCTTCCAGCGCGGTCAGCGGTCGTTTCCTTATCAGAAGGTGAAGAGAGAGATGCAGAGGAACTCGGCTGAGCTCATGCATTCGTTATCTAAAGTTTCCCCAGAGACAGAGACCCTAAATAGCCAGAAAAGAGGGTTTGGCTACCTAGGAGAGAGGAAAGGCTACTAACACCTGAAGGAGCCTATCAGCAGGAGTCTCTGACGTCACCTGGTGGCACTGGCCACTCAGAGCAGTCCAGTGTGCCAGCAGCACCTCTGTTTCCAAGATGGCAGAGGTCTGGAGCACACTGGAGGAGCTCTGGACACCTCCCAGGGGAGGTGCAGGTCAGGGGAGTGGTCACTCCCCTTTCCTTTGTCCAGTTTCGCGCCAGAGCAGGGGCTAAGGGGTCCCTGAACCGGTGTAGACTGGCTTATGCAGAATTGGGCACCTCTGTGCCCAACAAAGCATTTCCAGAGGCTGGGGGAGGCTACTCCTCCCCTGCCTTCACACCATTTTCCAAAGGGAGAGGGTGTCACACCCTCTCTCAGAGGAAGTTCTTTGTTCTGCCATCCTGGGCCAGGCCTGGCTGGACCCCAGGAGGGCAGCTGCCTGTCTGAGGGGTTGGCAGCAGCAGCAGCTGCAGTGAAACCCCAGGAAGGGCAGTTTGGCAGTACCAGGGTCTGTGCTACAGACCACTGGGATCATGGGATTGTGCCAACTATGCCAGGATGGTATAGAGGGGGCAATTCCATGATCATAGACATGTTACATGGCCATATTCGGAGTTACCATGGTGAAGCTACATATAGGTAGTGACCTATATGTAGTGCACGCGTGTAATGGTGTCCCCGCACTCACAAAGTTCAGGGAATTGACTCTGAACAATGTGGGGGCACCTTGGCTAGTGCCAGGGTGCCCTCACACTAAGTAACTTTGCACCTAACCTTTACCAGGTAAAGGTTAGACATATAGGTGACTTATAAGTTACTTAAGTGCAGTGTAAAATGGCTGTGAAATAACGTGGACGTTATTTCACTCAGGCTGCAGTGGCAGGCCTGTGTAAGAATTGTCAGAGTTCCCTATGGGTGGCAAAAGAAATGCTGCAGCCCATAGGGATCTCCTGGAACCCCAATACCCTGGGTACCTCAGTACCATATACTAGGGAATTATAAGGGTGTTCCAGTAAGCCAATGTAAATTGGTAAAAATTGGTCACTAGCCTGTTAGTGACAATTTGAAAGTAATGAGAGAGCATAACCACTGAGGTTCTGGTTAGCAGAGCCTCAGTGAGACAGTTAGGCACCACACAGGGAACATATACATGCACACCTATGAGCACTGGGGCCCTGTGTGACAGGGTCCCAGTGACACAAACATATAGGCCACAAACCTATGAGCACTGGGGTCCTGACCAGCAGGATCCCAGTGACACATAACAAACATACTGAAAACATAGTGTTTTCACTATGAGCACTGAGGCCTGGCTATCAGGATCCCAGTGAGACAGTGAAAACAGTGACAAACACCCTGACATACACTCACAAACAGGCCAAAAGTGGGGGTAACAAGGCTAGAAAGAGGCTACCTTCTCACATTTATGCTTTCCTAACTGCTGGATTCATATCGATTATTTATAGTTATTTACATTTTGTTGTGTAGTGCAAACAATAACATTGTACATTTTCATATAATATCCATGTTAAAAGAATATGGCCCTCATTCTGACTTTGACGGGCGGCGGAGGCCGCCCGCCAAAGTCCCGCCTCCAGAATACCGCACCGCGGTCGGAAGACCGCGGCGGGTATTCTAAGTTTTCCCCTGGGCTGGCGGGTGGCCGCCAAAAGGCCGCCCGCCAGCCCAGGGGAAAACTACCTTCCCACGAGGACGCCGGCTCGTAATCGAGCCGGCGGAGTGGGAAGGTGCGACGGGTGCAGTGGCACCCGTCGCGTATTTCACTGTCTGCAATGCAGACAGTGAAATACAAAGCGGGGCCCTTTTACGGGGGCCCCTGCAGTGCCCATGCCATTGGCATGGGCACTGAAGGGGCCCCCAAGGGCCCCGCGACACCCCCTTCCGCCATCCTGTTCCTGGCGGGCGAACCGCCAGGAACAGGATGGCGGTAGGGGGTGTCAGAATCCCCTCGGCGGCGCAGCGAGCTGCACCGCCTTGGAGGATTCTTGTGGGCAGCGGGAAACTGGCGGGAGACCGCCAGTTTCCCCCTTCTACCCGCGGCCAAACCGCCACGGTCAGAATGCCCTGCGGGGCACCGCCGGCCTGTCGGCGGTGCTCCCGCGTCCAGCGGCCCTGGCGGTTCGATACCGCCAGGGTCGTAATGAGGGCCTATATCTTTATTTATTCTTCTAACTTTCGTGACCCACCAAAAATCAGCTGCTGACTCACAGTTTGGGAAATGCCTCCCATCACGAAGACATCATGGACTGATAAAGCCCCATTCTTAAATTAATTTGGGATCATCCTTGAGTACTACAGCCTCATTCTGAAGTCATCACAAGAATATTCTGTAATAATCCAGCCTCATCCTGAAATACTCCTCTGGTCATCCTGGGGTAATCATGCCTACTCCTGAAATCATCCTGGGATCATCCTGTAGTAGTAGAAGATCACCAAGTGCTTTCCCCTGATGTAATCTGCTACCATCCTGGAGTAATCACGCCTAATCCTGAAATCACCCTGGGATCATCCTGCAGTAGTACAAGATCATCAGGTGCTTTCCACTGACATAATCTGGTAGCATCCTCCAGTAATCCAACGTAATCCTGAAATCATCCTGGGATCATGCTGCAGTAGTAGAAGATCACCAAGTGCTTTCCACTGACGTAATCTGGTACCTCCCTGGAGTAATCCAGCCTAATTCTGAAATCATAATGGGATCATCCTGCAGTAGTACAAGATCATCCAGTGCTTTCTATTGATGTAATCTGGTAGCACCCTGGAGTAATCCAGCCTAATCCTGAAATAATCCTGATATCATCCTCCAGTAATACAAGATTACCAAGTGACATAATCCGGTACCATCCTGCAATAATACAGCCTAATCCTGAAATCATCATGGGATCATCCTGCAGTAGTGCAAAATCACCCAGTGCTTTCCACTGACGTAATCTGGTACCATTCTGCAGTAATCCAACCTAATCCTGAAATCGACCTAAAGTAGTTTCTGTGATGACTCTAGAGCCTTCTCATTTAAGTATTTCATCCTACACACATACTTCAGAATGGCTTGCGATGACTTCCGCAGATTATTACAGGAATAGAGCAGTTCAAATCATGGATGACTTCAGAATGACTCCAGGAAGATCTTCCTTGGGAGGTGAGGGAGGTGGCTGAGGTGTGAGGGGGTGTCTAACACACAGGACAGAAGAACAGGCAAGTCTGTCACATCTTGCTGACGGGGAGTTTTTAATGTGCTGAAGCGACATATGTTACACAAGTGAGACCAGTGCTTAATTTGAGCCAATGGTTTCCGAAATGGGGCACCAGCACTTATTTTTGAGGCCAGCACATATTTTCCTGCATCAGGCATTTACTGCGAGCAAAAGACACACATGGGAAAGACGGAGGAAGAGAAGGACGGAAAAGTGTCACAAAGGGAGAAAACAGAAAGCTGTAAGAGTGATCTGAAAGTGCAAGGAGGGTCTGTAAATGGATTAAAGAGGCCCGAGATGGCTTCATGATTACACCGCCTCAGCTCCACCCTCTGCACATCGAGGCACACAGTCTGTACAGCCCGGTCCAGCACCCCCGTGACAAGTCACCAGTCAATGGAAATTTAATTTACTCAATCCAGTGCTGGGGAGGTGTTTTACATGTAGAACAGATTATGTGACACTCCGTGGCTGAGTGAAATGTAAGAACATGCCCTTAGCTGATTAGCATGACACATAACCGGCCGTGCAGTGATTTGTTCTAAAGTGCATTCGAGTTACGCCAGATGCGTGACACTTGGCAGGCTGTGAAGATTCACTTGCTGCAGAGTAAAGGAGCTGCAGCTCTCCCCCTGGGGACTGTTGTCCTGCGCCATGTGACTGGGACACAAAGGTGCCAGTGTATCCCTCTGCTGAGGAGTGATATCTGCATGTCACGCATGTGGGACATTTGTTCAATTTTTGTGTCACTTTATCACAGTTAACCCTTTTGTAATGAGATAAATGACTCCAGTTGTGCAACATAATGGTCTCGAAAGGGTCTTCAATATTCTGAAATGCACTTAAAAGGTTTCTGAGACCTTACTTGTCAACCTTACTGATGTGGTCGGTGGGATGCCTCTTTGTCAGCAGTGCCTGCTTGCTGACTTTACCCTGTGAGTTCACAGAGTTTCACTGTTGATCCTGTAGTGAAAAACACAAAACAGAGTTCAGGGGAAGGTGCCAAGTTAAATGAAGACGAAGCATGCAGCGCTTTAAAAGCGGTGAGATGCGAGGGCAGAAGTGGAGGGGGCAGGCACCTTGTCAGGGCCCAACCTCCCCCTGCTCCCACAGAATATTTGCAGGAAAGAAGGTTTTAAAATGGGTCAATAGGAACCCAGGAGAGGGTCCCTGCTTGTAAGGATCCTTTACCCTGCACAGTGTTGGATGCTGCAAGTCAGGATTGAGGCTCATTGGGATTTAATTTCCTGTGATGACATCACAAAGTCAAGCGTTATATGATATGATTTCTAGCCATCTTTATTAAGCAATTCTTGAAATCTTTCTTTGGTCAAAGAGTGTTGGTAAGTGTGTGACACCCACGAAGTAACCCTGACTGATTGCAATGGTTTCACTGTTTCCAACCATCCCCCTACTACTTCTTGTGTGTGTGATGTAACACCCCAGGTGGCCAATGGTAAGCCTAGACACGGGTCCCGTGCTCACTGTGCACTGCAACCAAGCTGCACCTGACTGAGGAAGCCCAACTAGGGTGAAACCATCCTTGGGGTGCTTGTGTTCCAGTCCATAGAGGAAGTAGCCTAGCAGTTTGGTCTGGACTGGTCGTACTGGAGCAGGACCGAGGCTGATTTGCATATGGCTGGGTCCAATCTGAAGTGGCACAGTGAGCAAAAGAACGATACCTTGGAATGGTACCCCGAGCAAGTGCTACCAGTTAGACTATTTCAAGCACTCCTCTGTCACTTGTGAGTCTGACTCCCTGAGGGTAAGCATGCACTCCTCAGGAGACCCTACCTGAAGTCTCTGCTTTGCATTACTGCAGTACCTTCTACTTATGTGCACACTTGGTGCATGCCTCATGGTGGCCTGCTTCAGCTCCTCTCACAGCCTATCAAGGAGCATGAACTGGTCTGACTGGTTCACTCACTATCTGTCGTCAGATTGTCAGGGCTCGTCTTTCAGCCCCTCCTACACAAGAATGTTCTGTTGGTTTTAGACTTAAACCTGCTTGTTGTGGTTTGGAGTATTCATGTCTGGTGTGTGTTCTCTGTGTGCTTGCATGTGTGTGCCTGCTTCGTACTCATGGAAAAAACACCTGGGCTGCGCTTTTATCCGCTGGGATAAAAATTGTGTTCTCAACGTGTTATTTCAAATGAATGGAAAGTATTAATGTATAATAACAACACCAGGTGTCCATGTCTATGGTACTTGGGCAGGACTATGAACTTCAGCAAAATACGTTTTTTTTAACATCCAGTCATCCAACAAATTATGTGACATTGGCATAGTGCATCAATTCATTATACTTTAAAATACATTATGATTTCAAAGGTTGGTGTAACGTAGTAGACCGTGCTGATGGTGCAATGCACACTGGTTTGTGATCAGTGTGTGTATATATATATATATATATATATATATATATATATATATATATATATATACACATAGTGCTACCCGAAAACATACGTTTCATGCAGAATAAAATGTAAAGTCACAGATAAATCTTTGTTCTATTGGAACAATAGTGTTCAATATCCAACTCTATACTAGATGTTGACGTTTTGACCCCACATAGGCAAAAAGTCATAGAGCTTCATCAGGACAATGGAAACCTCAGTCAGTCATACATGTCCAGAAAAAGAAATGTTCAACAAGGATGATTGTTTGCTATATTAGACAAGGCCCTCAAGGGGTAAATGTCCCTATAACAAGATTCAGTTCTGCGGCAGAAAGTGAGCGAAAGATGGAGTCTTTGGAGTTCTTCAAGGGATGGCATTGAGGGGTTCAGAATTCCAGATTCTGCTTCAGACACAAGAAATACGCAGAGGCCATAAACCACATTCATCCATACAACCACTGATGGACACTCAGTGTGGATTAAATTTCCAGTGTTCATGGAGCAGTGGTGCTGGAGATACATCGAGGTGGCACATATGGGCATAAGTGGTGGTGCTCCACTAGTCGTAGAGGAGGAGACGAGAAGTGTGTGTAAATATAAGCAGCTCAGGAAGGCTCAGGATAGATTGTGCTCACCCAGGCCTGCAGGGGTCTCCTTATTGTGGCTGCCGGGCCCTCAAGTGTGCTCTGCTCCACTCCAAAGGCTTCTCCCAGGCCTTCAGTTCTCCTGTCTCCTCACTGCTGCCCAGAATGGGATCGGTGCCGGGCCACGATGCTCCCCAGCTCCTGCACTCTGTATAATGGCCCCTGGTCCTAGGCCTCACCACCCCCTCTTGGCTTTTGTTGGGTTATAGGGCTTCAGCACTGCCAAGAGGTCTTCTGCACCACTGTCACCAGCCTGGGGACAGTTCTTACCTCCTTTAGCAAATTTATTGGGGCATTGGCAGGCAGGATATCGCAGGGTCACATACGGGGCTGCAGGAGTGATTGGACCTCGGATCTACTCTGCCATCTTGCAAGGCCATGCCCCTCCCCCCTAAATCTGGGATGTCTTTGGGAACATTGGTGGATTGAAATGTGCACATACATTTGTTTGCTACATTCCCACACAGTTTGACACCTGCAGATTTGGGAGGTGACATAGTCCCTTGCACAGTGTAGAATTGTATTTGCAAAATCAAAATGAAAATTCTCAAACAGACGAAGGGTAGCTTTGAATCAATGTTGTTGACACTTGAAGAAAGGAAGTGATGTCTGTGAGCATGGGTGGTACTTATATAGGTTCATGCCTATGTTCTGGCCCGGGACAACTTGGAGCCATCAATGCCATCTGCCTGTCCATGAGGTAGTGCTAAAGATTGTCCAGATCCAGTCTGACACCTGGGGAGACATTCTAAAAGTAAGGAATCTGCAATTGGAAGCCTCTATCAAAAAACAAAAAATAAAAGGCATCAACAACAAACCTGAGACTTTTAGGAACATTGGTGGATCAGATGTGGAGGTACACGTCTAGGATGGAACATAAAAAAATCTCCCTGCATGATGAGTGGCATGATAATGTGTAGTAAAACCATTTTTAAGGTTTGACGTGGAATTAATCTATTTACTCCCTAAGGAGGTGGTTGACTCAAAAAGGCCAGAGGTAACCTATTAATACAATCCCATATGCCCAGGCGCCTGTCACTGAGTACTGCCAAATGCCCTTGAACAACACTAGTCTTCCCCCAATTGGAGACATTGTGGCATAGTCACACTTATGGAAGTAGATTAGGATTTTAACATATTGAAGTTAGCTGGAACTGAGATATGTCCATAACAGAGGTTGCCACAGCTGCAACCCCTGCCGTGAAATGACTAGTTACCTCCTCCAGATGTTCCTGGACCAAAAGCCATCCTATAGTCAAAGTCCCTGCCTCTGCAAGGAGATTGTGTCAGCCATCAGCATTTTATCCATTGATTTCTGGATAAGGTCCTTGAGCACTTGTCCAAAGACTTTTAATCCAGTAAAGGGAAGCTTTATAAGGACAGACCTTAGAGATGCATCAGTCTTCTACCACCACATCCAGATATGACTACAGCCACAATTGCTGGTTCAGAAGCTGCAGCTGATGGGCAAAGGTCATCAAAAGAAATGTTTGAAAGAAAACAGACGTGTTGCTCCATTCCTGATAAAACTGAGGAGCAAACCAACCCCTCATTTATTTGTTCCACCATTGTTTTAAAATCTCTAAGCGGGGGCTGCATGGAATAAACAGTATAGGCATTAACCTGTACGGCAATATTAGAAGCTGAACATGCCTTTTGACTGCAGCCTCAATCTTCCTGTCAACTGAACCTATTGGAAGGGCATCTTCCAAGAAAACCGCCTGAGTTGAGGGGACAGCCATTAAAATGTCCACTTTTACAGTAGACGGAAACTCATCCATACATTTTTCTAGAGGATAGCACTTTGTCAGGAATCTCATGAGAGACTGTTTCTCCAAGTTCTTGCACTCATTAGAAAGGAAACACTGAATAGCGCTATGTAGTGGAAGTGACTAAGGCGCAAGGTGCTGATCCTGGAAGAAGAATGTAGGGAAGTGCCCCTTTTGGCATTTTCACCCCCTACCTTTTTCCTGATATCCGATGCTGACTTGATTGAGTATGTGCTGGGATCCTGCTAACCAGGCTCCAGTGCCTGTGTTCTTTTCTTAAACTGTACCATTGCTTTCATAATTGGCACACTTCTGGCACACAGCTAAGTACCTTGTAAAGCTACCAGTGGCACCAAGGGCCCTGTGGCCAGAGAGGATCCCTAAGGGCTTCAGCAGGTATTATCAGTAGGTATTATGCCACCCTAAGAGACCCCTCACCAAACACATGCGCACTGTCATTGCAGCTTGTGTGTGTTTGTGCAAAGAAAAAGGTAACATCGACAGGGCATCCCTTCCTGGGAGCCATGCCTACAAAATGCTGGCAGTGGCATGGGTAGGTCGCCCCTCTAGCAGGCCTTACAGCCCTAAGGCAAGGTGCACTATACCACAGGTTAGGGCATAGATGCATGAGCAATATGCCCCTAAAGTGTATACGTCCATTCTTAGACATTGTAAGTGCAGTATATGGGCTGGGAGTTGTCACTACAATCTCCACAGCTCCATGAAAGTTTCATTGAATGCTGGGAAGTTTTGTATCAAACTTCCCACTCCAATAAACTCACACTTATGCCAGTGTTAGATTTATTGTAAGATGCACACAGAGGGCATTTTAGAGATGCCCCTGAAATTCCACCAACTCTCTCGTGTGTGGCTGACTGGTCTATGCTAGCCTGCCATCACCAGACAAGTTTCTGCCCCCATCGGGTGAGAAACTTTGTGCTCTCAGGAGTCAGGGACTGTTAGAAATGGGGTCTCTAGTTGGCAGAGGTATGCACCCTTGTCCAAGTAGGGACCACAATCCCAGTCAGGTTTAGTCACACACAATCCAAATTATCCTGTGTCCACCCTCTGGTAGCGTGGCACTGAGCAGCCAGGATTAACTTAGAAGGCAATGTGTAAAGTATTTGTGCAATAAATCACAGAGTAGCACAGTGAAAGCACCACAAAAATACACCACACAGGTTTAGAACAATAGATATGATTTATCGGAATTAAATAAGGTCAAAACGACGAAGATCAAATAGGCTCAAGTTGACATATCACTTTTAGAATGTTTAAAAGAGTCTTAATACTTGGAAATAAACATTTGTCTCTTTGTTGCACACATTACCTTGTATGCGTCACAAATAACAATGCACAGATGCCGCAGAGGAGGAGATGCGTGGAAAAATAATGTGGCACGTCAATTTCTCTTGTGCGGCACAGACAATGCGTTGTTTCTCTCCACGCTGCAAGGGGTTTTTGTTGTTTTTCCGCATGCAGTCTTGGTTCCTCACTGCGATGCAGGGTATTGTGATGCCCAGGGACGATGTAGGAAAAATCCTTGATGAGCTGGAAGAAAGAACAGGTGCTGCATCGATTCGGTAGGCATTGTGTCACATTTTCCGTTGCAAGGCAGGCACTGCTTTGAATTTCCACTCGAGAAGTGCATCGTTCTGGTCGGCTGTACAGCGATTCCTCTGTCGTAATGCAGCCTCATGTCAATTTCGGCAGGCGGTGCATCCATTTTCAATGCACAAGGAGTTTCCTGAAGAAATTTAGTTTTTTGGCCCTGAGACTTCAGAAAACAGGAGGCAAGCTCAATCCAAGCACTTGAAGAGCACTTTTAGGGAAGGCAACGTGTTCTCAGCAAAGTCATAGGCCAGCACGGCAGCAGGAAAACAGCAGGGCAGCAGGGCAGCAGTCCTTCTCAGCAAAGAGGTCTGGATGAGGTACAGTATAGATGGAGCCAGCTCCCTACAAAGAAATCCTCTCGATTTGATATGGGCAAAGGCAGAGAAGAACCTCAATTGTCTCTGAGGTGCTTAAGTACCTCAGATCAATCAGTGTCCTGAACGAAACGTCCTCTGACATCCTCTTCCTCAGGGTCCATTCTGCTCTCATCTATATCCCATCTGGCCTGGTTTAGAACTCAGCGGTCGGGTTACTCCGCCACAGCGGTGTCAAACATCCCGTCAGCCGAAACTCAAATCCCATAGAATATAATGGCGTTTGGATTCTGGCGGACAGGATATCCATCACCGCTGTGACCGAGTAACCCGACCACCAAGTTCTAAATCAGGGCCTATGACTTTAATGTTTACTGACCTTTGGAAGGTCCGGCAGTGCGGTGCACGCCAAGCCACACAACACACATGAAAAGCAAACAACGTCACACCTCTTGCACACACACACAAGATACTCCTAAGCACACTTACACACATAAATAAGTCTGGAAGGAGACAGTTTAGTCTGCGGGATGTTAACCAGACATGTCAGGATGGAGTCTAGGCCATGAAGGAGGATGCCAATAGGCTCGGACTCTGATGGCGCTGATGGAGCAGAGCAATAACTGGAGCTTTGGTATACAAAGAAGAAAGTAGAGAGACCAAGGCAGAAGAGGGAGCGTGGGTATAAAACTGGCATACACATTTAGATTTACAGCTGCAGAAACCCAGGAATCGAAGCTACAACCACCATTTGTCAAATAAAAAATTGAAAGAAAAAGAAGTCCACAATAAAGAAAGATAACACTAACACCTTGTTGTAGTAATCTTAAAATACACAACAACTCAAAGGAGGCTGTTTAGCGCTTTATTCAAAATAGCCCACATTAACCTCATGTGGTGGCAATGGCCATGTATGAGTTTAAGGAATGTGTGAAGTACAGACGCACACCATGAGCATCCCACAAATGCACACACACACTTTCTGGCGAATGCACACACACACACACGCACACACACATAAAACACACACATTTAAAGAGACAAGGATGCATACAGAAACCGGTATGTGGTGCGACTTCTTGGGTAACAAAGGGTTCCCATGAACATCATAATGCAACCACAAGGGTGTGGGGGATGGGGGGGCATCTTCCAAATGGAAAAAGACTACAACCTGCGTTTATAACCTCGTAAATTCGTGAAAAATATGCACCAAATATCATTACTGATGACTAGGACTTACTGTTATTTATTTTAATTACTTTGAACGTAATTTCAGAATATTTCAATAACTTCAAACATAGCGAGGATGATGGTTTGCAGACGGACTCATCCCATAGGCGGTTTTTACTCTTTCAAAATGGCTGCGTACGTTTCACTTACAAAGGGAACGTGCGGTTCGATGTCATGTTGGCCTCCTTTCTCTTCCATTGCTGTGAAACATAAGCTGGTGTGATGTTAATTTCTCATGATAGGTGCCACAAAGCAATGTTACGAGGTAAACCAAGGGGCGGCCAAAAACAGCACGGTCTCTGTGCAGAAAATGGGTTGGTAGCGATTTGCAAACTTAATTTATGTTAAGAGGTTTGCATATACCTGAGCGTGTACCCAAAACATTTAAAATCATGGGTCATAGCTGCCAAGTTTTGAGCTTGCTTATGTGAAACAGTTCCATATTTTTATGGTACTTAGGTGTAACATTTCAATTCCTGTTCAGTACTCTAGCGTCCATAAGTGTTTCCTGATTCAAACATGTATTCCTGGATCAAACTGCGTAACACAGTGTGTAGTAATTGGGTGTGGCGCTGCATGGCCACCACTTTTCAGGTCGAGCGTTAGCGTTCGGCCTGCTGTATACTAAAGTATACAATAGAGTTCCAGCGTTCTGATTTGTTAGTTGCAATGTCCTTCAAAAATCCTTGCTTGCTAGTGGTCAGTTCTGCCTCTTTGTCCTGCCTTTTTTCACTTTGGGAGCAGCACAAAGTACTGTGTAATTAAGCTATGTCCTGTTTATCTCTTCTGTAAGAGACTTTTTCTTGGCATTTGCCTGTTTCACCTCAACAGTGTGGGTGCTTGTTCAGTCCCTCCTCCCCACCAGCTCCCTCTGTAAACATAAACCAGCAGCAGAGGGGGGCTTTTCCAGGGCCAGCTCCTCTCGCTCTCTTCCTCTTGTTATTTTCAATCTGTCTGGCAATAAAAGTCCAGTCAGTAATTTACAACGCTAAGAGCTCCAACTCAGCAAACACGACACCAATGCATTCCAAATGCTTGTTATTTTGTGCCCTCACAGCCAAACAGTTTTTTCAACAGGAACTGTAGACACTGCTCCTCCTTCCCGCCCCCCCACACACCACGTTCCCACTACCAGCCTTGTTTTACATATGTGGGACCTGACGGACACAGGAGATGGTGTAATTTGCCTAAGATCACACAACGCTATAAATCTTGGATCCACAAGGCCTCCTCTCACCCATCTTTGGATGTCTCTGTTTCAAAAACAATCTCCTTTCACCCTGGTTCACCCTCCCTTGGCGCACATGTGCTTTGCTGCTGTGGAGAGGTAGCACCCTTCATGTTTCCCCAGATACTAAAGCGCAGGAGTAGTTCATAGTTCCGATTCAGGCATATCTGACTCTTAAACCCCCACGCCCTCCTAAAGGTAGCGCCCAGCATGAACTGGAGTTAATGATTTTCAAAAGCTGTGTTTAGCTCTCAGCCCTGCCTAACCACCACCTGTTTCCTTCCTCCAGATCCCCAGGTATTCACTAAGTAAGCGCTGTTTCTGTTAATAAAAAGCGCCATTCATTCTTGAAAATGAAGCGCCTAGTCCACGAAAGGAGTCTTCCCAGACCTTGCTGGAGAGTATAGAAACCGCATCGAATGCTCCTGTGGCGCTTTATTTTGCCCCTGTAATTACCGGCATAATTATAGCCGTGCGAGCCTGTGTGGCGGCCGTTGGTGCAGGTTTGGGCTTTTCCAGAGCGAAAAAACAGCAGTGGATGCTCTGAGAATCTGGACACAGACAGTAGGAGGAGCGCCACGAGAAACAGGCTTTAATGCGCTCTAGCACCTTTGTGCCGGTTCTCAGTGGGATTGACAGGTTTGAACTGTATAGCCATCTATGCTCGACCTGTGCTCTTTGGGGAAATGGGACTTCAAGGAGCTGCAGCGAGCGCCTTGTGTCCTGTAGGCAGGCGCACAGGTTTCAATGTGCTGCCGCAGCCTGCATTCAGAGGCCGCTTAGAAATTTACAATGCTAATAGCTCTAACTCGTTTTGTTTTGTTTTTGCTAGTGGGCGCTGCTGTCAAAACATGACAATTAACTTGTTAAAGTTGTGAGAGCCAGAGAGATGGCAGCACCCTGCAACAGGTCACTCACAGGCCTCAGTTTCCAGCCTCGAGCCCCGATATTAGTCTACATCTGTTTCAGGCACGCTGTGAAAACTGTAGCTGAGGAGGGCGAGAAAAATAAAGCTGAAACGCTGCCTCAGAAAGTGTGAGCAGCAGGATGTGAAGTATGGGCGTAGTTAACAAAGGATGTGTAATACCGCCCTGAGGCTGCAGCACGGCAGCTTGACTGTACAAGAACTCAGTCTTTTTCTCTATAGGACAGCCCGCTGAGCCCTGCATTCACACGTTCACTAATCCATCCATTCATCCTTCCATTTCTTCACCCAGTCATTCTTTCACCCGTACATCCTTCCTTTCGCCTGTTAATCTATCATCCATCCTTTGCCGTTCACTAATCCATCCATTCATCCTTCCATTTGTTCACCCAGTCATTCTTTCACCCGTTCATCCTTCCTTTCGCCTGTTAATCTATCATCCGTCCTTTGACTTTCACTAATCCATCCATTCATCCTTCCATTTGTTCACCCAGTCATTCTTTCACCCGTTTGTCCCTCCTTTCGGCTGTTAATCTATCATCCATCCTTAGACTCCTCCATCCAGCCAACCAGCCATTCACCCATATGCAGAACAACTAGTCCATCCAATCATCCATCCATCCATTCTTTCACCCTTCCTTCCTTCCATCCATTCAGTTAGTCAGCCTTGCATCTTTCAGCCATCCTCCCATTCAAACTTTCATCCATCCATCCTTACATCTTCCCGTCCATCCGTCCTTTCCCCATCAATTTTTCCATCTTCCTATCCATTCTATCACCTTTTTTCACTTTCTCTTTTTCACCCTTCTATCATTTTGACCATCTGTCCTTTTCACTTTTTCCTTTTTGTTCTCTTTTTCTTTCTTTTTTACTGCCTAGCCCTTTCTCACTATTCACCTGTTGCTCTCTCTAGTGCCTTTTTATACATTTTCATCATTTCTCTTTATCTACTTCACTGTACTTGGCTCACTGGCATCTCTGACCCCTATGCGCCCATTGTGCTCAACACTGTAGCTGCTAGAGGAGGGATCGCATCACCAATGCGCTACAAGAACATGTTATTCTCAATGCATTAACACTGGAAGAATGAATACCCCGTGAGATTTGAACCTCTGTCTCTCAGGCACACACACACACACAGACACACACACACACACCTCTTGCACAAAAAAGAGTTATTCTGGTACCAAACTGAACAAAGTGACCACATTTTCTTGAAAAATGCTCCAAGCCAGATTTGGGCTCCTACCATCACTCATAGCCCTTCCACAATGGCACCAACTTATAAACAACAATGAGTGCAGGCTTTGCCAACATCTGCAGGAAGACTTCCTGCATACATTATGCATCTCTCCAGTTTTATTACATTGGCGCAAAATCTATCTTCGAAATACCTTTAATTCAAACAGCATCAGGTCTTGTCACCAAGCAATCCTGATCTGCATGAACGGGCTGACACCACAAACCATGGCATGTTTTTCCATAGTTCTTTCAAAAGCAGATTCTCTTATGAAACCGACCACAAATCAATCTTCAGGAATCATGATGGAGTCCTTACAAAACCTGCTTCCATGATTGGTTTCCCACCTCCATCATTTAAAACTTGACAAACGAGAACACTGCACTTTAGCATCTTATCGTGTAATTAATGAACGACAAAGAAATGCACGTTGGCCCTTGCGACAAAATAAAAGGGCGTTTCAGAATGCATGCCGCTGGGATCTGCGTGGGCCAGGTGGCACACACCCCTCTGTTGCATATCTCCTTAAGAGGAAGCATTGCACTGCATTTCTTTTTGCTTCTTTTGGATATGGACTGGGACAATTACAGGTAAACTGCAGTTTTAGATTGAGCTCATTTCTGTTGTAATCTATGTGTGGGCTTTTAACCACGCCCACCTTATGCCCATCACTATCACTCGTTCATGGGCTTTCCTTTTCAAAAATCCTTTGTTATCATTGGTACATGCTTTACGGTTGTGCCTTCTTGGGGCGGTTTGGTTACCGCCTTGGACATCGCCCCTTTACATGGATAATCAGATAAGCTTGACTGTGAGCAAATTTCATTTCCTTTTGTGTCTCTCCTTTGCGCTCATGCTCATGGCAGCCCTGGCGTTTTGAGTCGACTTGCTTATGTCAACTGTTCTACTTTCATTTTCAAATTAAGTGCCAAGAAAAGTCCAGTTAGGAATTTACTACGTTAACAGCGCTAACTCGAGCAAATGTGAGACCCATTGCATTGCAAATGCTTTTTAATTTTTGACATAGAAGTGTTAATTCACTGTGGCACGACTATGAACTTCACGAGTTTAGTTGTGTGCCACTGGCGGGTGCATTAGGTGTTTTGCACCAATAGGTGTTGATGTACATAATTCATTTTTCTTATATTCTGTATCCCCTTCCAGGATCCTGTACCATTCCATTTATATAAATTATCATAAATGTGAGGATTAGGTATGGACTTATGACTTTTTTGAGGTCCTGCAAATCACACCGACCGCCAGGGCTGTTTTGGAGGAAGCACATGCAACATGCTGGCGGTGCTTCCTGGGGGGATTAAGACCGTGGCAGCACCGCTGGGACCGGAGGTTTCCAGCCACTTTTGTCCCGGTGGGAGTAATCCTCCAGGGCAGCGCTGCTTGCACTGCCCAGGAGATTACGAGTCCCCCTCCCGCCAGCCTTTTCATGGCGGTAAGAACCGCCATGAAAAGGCTGGCGGAAAGGGGAGTGGCGGGGCCCCTGGGGGCCCCTGCACTGCCCCGTGCAGCTTTTCACTGTCTGCTATGCACCCATTGCACAGCCGCAAAACCACCGGCTCCTGTGTTGCGGCCGAGATCCCCGCCGGCCCAGCGGGGATCTCATAATGGCCGTGGCGCGAGTGCGGCTGCCAAGGTCGTAATGACCCCCTATATGTTAATTAGTGAATAGAGTAAGATAGACAATACTCTTTTTTCCTCTAACTATTTCTAATTTGTAATCTTGACAGAGGTCCATACTCTTAATAAAAGATTGCATTGTAGGGTCCTACTAGTCAATTTTATATTTTTTTTTCACCAATCCCACCCATCTTCATTCACGGCAATGTTCTTTAAAAGATCTCCGGCAAAGAGCCCTCATGAGGGGCCCATCAGACATTGCAGCGCCGGTCTGACGAGGAGCAAAGCCTGATGATGAAGCATGCCACCAACTTGGATGATAGGTGAGGGGTCTTTTTAATTTAACCTATGTGTGTTTCTTTTCACAATTTTAGTGTTTGGAACATCACTGAAGGATGTGGACACATCAAAATGATCTGTTACTGGGGGGGGATCCACGCAAGCCAAACCTCCCTGGACTCCTGCGGGTGTCTAGTTTTCAAAAATGTCTGGGTTTGGTAGCGCGCTCGGAAGATGCAGGGAACTGTCCCAAATATTACCTTGGTAAAATATGGGGCACAATACTGATCCTTTAACCAAGTATTATAAAATTGAGAAAAAATATTATATAATCAAGGGATGAGAGAATGAGTTATTCAACAATTGGAAATTACACAAAGGTTATTCATTCATTTTGTTGTAGGAAAAACAACCAGAGGCGTTTTTAACTGCCATTAAGAGACAGTTTTGGAGATTATTGTTAAAAATATTTAAACCAATAGGTGAGTGGTAATTTACTTTTGGTTCCAATTAAACAAGACAAAATCTAAAATGAGGATTAGATTTCTCATGCAAAGATTTTAAAAGAAATCTTTATTTTATCTACTTTTAGGCACTACTGGCATAGAGAAACTTTCAGTCCTGATAATGACCTGTTATTGATGCATGCTTTTATATAGGGTCGAAACGTTGACATACTTTGATGTGGATTAATGTTGAAAAATACAAGGTGACTTCAAGACACCGGGAATTAAGGGGTCTCGTTGAAGGTCACTGTTTTCCCTTTTTTAACCACATT
Organism: Pleurodeles waltl; assembly: GCF_031143425.1. Taxonomy (NCBI): domain Eukaryota; kingdom Metazoa; phylum Chordata; class Amphibia; order Caudata; family Salamandridae; genus Pleurodeles; species Pleurodeles waltl. The sequence continues at coordinate 1,176,158,284 of NC_090439.1, forward strand.
TTGTATATATTGTATATAACACTTTAGAACTTTATGTATCACAGTATTCACTTTCACTGCGCTGTTATCATAGGAGTACCTAAAATTTAAAATGTATTCTAATTGATGAATTTGTTCTAAATCTTAAGGAGATAAAATTGTTAAAAAATAAAAAATATGAATTAATCTAAGGATACTACGTTGAGATAAAAGGGTTCTTTTTTCTGAAGAATAGTCTAGCTTTGCCGTGGAAGTAAAGGCATACACTTCCCCCTTGGGGCCAAGTTTCTGTTTGTTACGTCATCCTTAAACCAGCAGTCTTGCCTAGAGCAAGAATCCAACTAAGACATGGCACCACCAACGATGGTGTTTAGGCATTACTTTACGGAATCCCTGAGTATCTCTGTCTCATACACAACAGGTGCCCTAATTACTATTATGCGGAGATGTCCGTAGTCTTTGGGATTATCTTCTTCAACTGAACAAGGCACCGAACTAGGCTGTAGGTTGTTCGAGCTCGAACCATTAAAAGGACTTTTTCCCCGTTTGGTGTTCCTACTCCCTACCCATTTTTGAATTTTAATTTGGCGAACTCCATAGACATTCCAGAGAATATCAGATTTGAATTTACTCTACACTTAATAACGCATGGCTCAACAGATGAGGGAGGGGATGTTACATTCATAGAAGGAGCTAATGAAGGCTACCAAACAGAAACATTCTACTCCTGGGCCACCTTTCTTGAGGAAGAGTCTACAACATTTACATTCTACACATACAAAGTTGCAAACGTACCTATACTGTACCAAGAATACCAGTATCTTCAAATACCGATTACTTACCAAGAAAATAATAACTGGTTTAATGGCGCCCTACTACACGTAATACAATCTGTGAGATCAGGTCCCTTACATATTGACAGACCAATATGGCCTATGTTTTGCCACATACACACCACATCCCAGTGGCCATAAGATGAAGGTAGCTGACATGCGCAATCTTTACAATGAGCTAGTAACACTATATAGATGACTTGTTCAATTCACAATGCAAACTCTGAACACTACACCAGTGCATCCAGCACTATCAGCACCTGCTGGATACCAATTGGCTACTACTGGCCCTAACCCACAAACAGTACATTCTATCATGGGCAAAGTGCCCACGGAACAAGAGAAAATCCCATTCTGGATAGCCCAAAAAACAAATCAGCTGGAAGCATACGGGACCACATACGGGACCACAGGAGAAACATAGAATTCTTCAGTGGACGACTGCACCACATTGGGTACTATCTTTGCTGCAATATACACCATCACGCATGGTACCCTGACACAAATTTAAAAATTATTGGAAGTGTTAAAACAAATTCAAAATGAGCACGGGCTGCTCCAGCCCTGGACATGGGGATGAAACTAATGCATAACTTTGACGCAGTCTCCTCAATAATACTCAGTAATATTAAAGGGGGAGCGGTAGCGTTGGCTATACACCAGTGGCTCCAAGAAGTTCTACAGTCAGAACAGGAGAAACAACTACCGAAAATGACCTCTAATACTGTAGGAAAGTACCCTCTTTTTGCCATGGTTACCCCCATGTTCTGCCTGATGTCAATGTGCTTGACTGTGCTCACTGAAATCCTGCTAACCAGGACCCCGGTGATTATGCTCTCCCTCCTCTAAATTTTCTCACTGCATACTGGTAATCCAGTTATTTCACCCAAAATTGGCATAATGGTGCCCCCTTAAAAGTCCCTAGTATATGGAACCTCGGTACCCAGGGCATTGTGGTCCCAGGGGATCGCTATGGGCTGCAGCACTTCTTTTGCCAGCCATAGGGAGCCCAAGCAAAGGCTTCTGCAGGACTGCCATTGCAACCTGCGTGAAAAGGGGCATGACCCATTCACTGCCATTTACACTGCACCAGGACACTCATAAATCACCCCTATAGCAGGCCCTCCTCCCCTGAGGGAAGGGTGCAGAGTACCTGTGTATGAAGGCACCCCTGCACTAGCAGAGGTGCCCCCATGACCTCCAGGACCATTTTCCCAGATTTCGTGAGTGCAGGGACGCCATTTTACATGTGTACTGGACATAGGTCACTACCTATGTCCAGTTACATAATGGTAACTCTGAACATTGGCATGTTTGGTATCACACATGTTGGAATCATGCAAGCATTGGTTGTATGACTCCATGCACTCTGAGGGGCCTCCAGTATTGCAATTCCAGCCTTCTGAGGTTTTCCAGGAAGCCCCAGCTGCTGCCACCTCTCAGACAGGTTTATGCCCTCCTGTTGCTCAAGCAGCTCGAGCCCAGGAAGGCAGAACAAAGAATTTCCTTTGGGAGAGGGGTGTTACACCCTTTCCCTTTGGAAATAGGTGCTGTAGGCATGAAAGTGGTAGCCTCCCACAGCCTCTGGAAATGCTTTGAAGGGCACAGAGGGTGCGCTCCTTGCATAATCCAGTCTACACTGGTTCAGGAACACCCAGTCCTTGCTCTGGCGTGAAACTGGACAAAGGAAAGGGGAGTGACCATTCCCTTGTTTCTCACCATCCCAGGGGTGGTGCTCAGAGCTCCTCCAGAATGTCCCTTGGTTTTACCATCTTGGATTCCAAGTTGGCAGGGCACTCTGGAAGCATCTGAGTGGCCTGTGCCAGCAGATAACATCAGAGCCCTCCCCTAATTGGTGCTTACCTGTGTAGCAGACCATTCCCCCTTTCAGGGCTATTTAGGGTCTCTCCGATGGGTGTTTCCTCAGATTCAGATTGCAAGACTCCAGCAGGAATCCTCTGCATCATTTACTTCACCTTCTACCGATGAAACTGCACCTGGAACCTCCAGGAACTCGACAAACTGCAACAAAGAGGCAAAGATGACTTCTGCAACATTGTGTCTTCAGCTCCTGCCAGCAACTGCAACTGTTTCCAGGTTGTGCATCCTCTGAGGACTGTCTGGCTTCAGCCTGCACCAGAAGAATGTAGTAATCTCCCTTGAAGTGAAGGAGTCACTTTCCTGCTTCAGCAGGCACCCCTCTGCAGCGATGACCAGTGGCTTGGGTCCCCTCTCCTGAAGGAGTGCATAGATCCTGCAACAAGGGTGGTGGACTGAAGTGGTTCAGACAGTCCTGAAGTCCAGCTGTCCAACTTTGGTGAGGGTAAGAGCTTGCCTCCCTAACAAAGACAGTACCCCTGTGCACTGGAAGTTTGACAGTTGCCAAGGCTTGTTCGCATCTTTCCACAAAGTTCTTCGTGCACTGTGCAGCTCCGGCCCCCAGCACTCCTTCCTGCAATGCACAGCCTCCTGCATGGTTATCCGGCGGCGTGGTGTCTCTTTGTGTAGTGCTGCGTGGGCTACTTCTACACCTTCTTTATCCCTGTGCTGTGGGACTCCTGTGCATGCTGCCTGGTCATCTGAGGGCTCTCTGAGTTTCTGAGAGCCCCCTCTACCTCCCACTCCTGGGTAGAGGCCACCAGGTCCCCCCTGGTCCCCGGCAGCGCCATTTTCCGCTAACTGCGTGCTTTGTGTGCGCCAAGGCTTGTTTGCAGAATCCAGCAACGCAAACCAGACTGCAATCATCCATCCGGTGTGGGACATCATCCGCACCAAACAGCAACTGCAACTGTTTCCAGGTTGTGCATCCTCTGAGGACTGTCTGGCTTCAGCCTGCACCAGAAGAATGTAGTAATCTCCCTTGAAGTGAAGGAGTCACTTTCCTGCTTCAGCAGGCACCCCTCTGCAGCGATGACCAGTGGCTTGGGTCCCCTCTCCTGAAGGAGTGCATAGATCCTGCAACAAGGGTGGTGGACTGAAGTGGTTCAGACAGTCCTGAAGTCCAGCTGTCCAACTTTGGTGAGGGTAAGAGCTTGCCTCCCTAACAAAGACAGTACCCCTGTGCACTGGAAGTTTGACAGTTGCCAAGGCTTGTTCGCATCTTTCCACAAAGTTCTTCGTGCACTGTGCAGCTCCGGCCCCCAGCACTCCTTCCTGCAATGCACAGCCTCCTGCATGGTTATCCGGCGGCGTGGTGTCTCTTTGTGTAGTGCTGCGTGGGCTACTTCTACACCTTCTTTATCCCTGTGCTGTGGGACTCCTGTGCATGCTGCCTGGTCATCTGAGGGCTCTCTGAGTTTCTGAGAGCCCCCTCTACCTCCCACTCCTGGGTAGAGGCCACCAGGTCCCCCCTGGTCCCCGGCAGCGCCATTTTCCGCTAACTGCGTGCTTTGTGTGCGCCAAGGCTTGTTTGCAGAATCCAGCAACGCAAACCAGACTGCAATCATCCATCCGGTGTGGGACATCATCCGCACCAAACAGGAACCCACATCCATCTCCTTGGGTGAATCACTGACTGTTCTTCTTCACCAGTGGTTCTTCTTTTGCACCGTTGTCCGGGTTAGCAGGGGCTCTTGTTCTCCCTTGACTCTTCAGTGCTTCTTGGACTTGGTCCCCTTCTTCCACACGTCTTCAGGTCCAGGAATCCATCATTGGTGTCTTGCAGTCTCTTCTGGTTCTTGCAAAATCTTCTATCACGTGTTCCTGTGTGTTCTAGGAAAGTTACTGTGATTTACTCCTGCTTTCCTGGGCTCTGGGTTGGGATCTCTTTCTTACCTTTGGTGTTTTTTTTACACTCCCAGCACCCTCTACACACTACACTTGCCTAGGTATGAAACCAACTTTCGCATTCCACTTTCTTAGTATATATATATTTTACAGCTATTTCTTCATACTAGTGTATGTAATTTGTGTATTACTTACCTCCTAAGGGAGTACATTCTCTATGGTATTGTAGGAGGCTGGCCTGACTTGTAGTGGGTACCAAAGGTACTTACACCTTGTGCCAGGTCTAGTTTCCCTTATTAGAAGAATAGAGGTGTTTCTAGCAGCTTAGGCTGATAAAAGTAGCTATGGCAAAGCAGCTTAGGCCGAACTAACAGACATGCAAAGCTACTACTATGCCACTTATATAATATGCACAATGCCATAAGAAAACACGATACACAGAGTTACTAAAAATAAAGGTACTTTATTTTTATAACAATATGCCACAAGTATCTCAGTGAGTACCCTCAGTAAGAAGGTAGGTAATATACACAAGTTATATGTACACAAACCCAAAACAGGTAAGTAAGAGTCAGAAAAGTAATGCAAACAGTGTAGAATTACAATAGGTTGCAATAGGTGAACATAGGTCTACGGTCAACACAAACCATATACTCCAAAAGTGGAATGCGAATCACAAATGGACCCCAGACCTATGGGAGCTTGTAGAGGGTCGCTGGGACTGTAAGGAAACAGTCAGAGTGTCCAATATACCCCACCCCAAGACCCTGAAAAGTAGGAGTAAAGTACACCTACTACCCCAGAAGGACACAATAGTTGTGATAGGGGGATTCTGCAAGAACAACAAACACCAGCAAGGCACTGAAGGTGGATTCCTGGACCTGAGGACCTGCAAGGTAAGGGGACCAGTCCAAGAGTCGCAATAGTGTCCAGGGGGGGCAGGAGCCCAGGAAACCCCAGATGAAGGTGCAAGAAAGCTGCCTCCGGATGGAAGAAGATTGGAGTTCTGCAACAACGAAGAGGACTAGGAACTTCTCCTTTGGATGGAAGATATCCGACATCGCGATGAAGGTTGCAGAAGTGTTCCCACGCAGAAGTACCGCAAACAAGCCTTGCTCGCTGCAAGGGTTGCAGTAGAGGTTTTTGGGTGCTGCTGGGGACCAGGACGGACCAGGATGTCGCCCCTGGGACGAGGAGGCAGAGGGGGCACTCAGCAACTCAGAGAGCTCCCAGAGAAGCAGGCAGCACACGCAGAAGTACCCAAACAGGCACTTGGAATATTTGTGAACCGGAGCTGGCTCAAGTCACAAAGGAGGGTCCCACAACACCGGAGGCCAACTCAGAGGGTTGAGCACGGCAGGACGGAGTGCTGGGAACCCAGGCTAGGCTGTGCACAAAGGAAATCCTGGAAGAGTGCACAGGAGCCGAAGCAGCTGCAAATCACGCAGTACACAGATTTGGAGTTTAGCATGGGGAGGCCAGGACTTACCTCCACCAAACTTGGACTGAAGGATCACTGGACTGTGTGACTCACTTGGATAGAGTCCCTGTGTTCCAGGGACCACGCTCGTCAGGATGAGAGGGGACCCAGAGGACCGGTGATGCAGTCTTTTGGTGCCTGCGTTAGCAGGGGGAAGATTCTGTCGACCCACAGGAGATTTCTTCTTGGCTTCCAGTGCAGGGTGAAGGTAGATGACCCCAAGAGCATGCACCACCAGGAAACAGTTGAGAAAGCCGGCATGATTAGGCGCTACAATGTTGCTGGTAGTCGTCTTGCTACTTTGTTGCAGCTTTGCAGGCGTCCTGGAGCAGTCAGCAGTCGATCCTTGGCAGAAGTCGAAGAGGGAGATGCAGAGGAACTCTGCTGAGCTCTTACATTCTTTATCTGTAGAATACCCCAGAGGAGAGACCCTAAATAGCCAGAAAAGGAGGTTTGGGTACCAAGAAAGGAGGATTGGCTACCAAGAGAGGTAAGAGCCTATGAGAGGGGGTCTCCGACGTCACCTGCTGGCACTGCCCACTCAGAGCAGTCCAGTGTGCCCCCAACACCTCTGTTTCCAAGATGGCAGAGGTCTGGGACAAAACTGGAGGAGCTCTGAGCACCTCCCCTGGGAGGTACTAGTCAGGGGAGTGGTCACTCCCCTTTCCTTTGTCCAGTTTCGTTCCCGAGCAGGGCTGAGGGATCCCTGAACTGGTGTAGTCTGGCTTATGCAGAGATGGGCACCATCTGTGCCAATCAAAGCATTTCCAAAGGCTGGGGGAGGCTACTCCTCCCCAGCCCTTCACACCTATTTCCAAAGGGAGAGGGTGTAACACCCTCTCTCAAAGGAAATCCTTTGTTCTGCCTTCCTGGGCCAGGGCTGCCTGGAACCCAGGAGGGGAGAATCCTGTCTGAGGGGTTGGCAGCAGCAGGAGCTGCAGTGGAAACCCCGGAAAGGTAGTTTGGCAGTACCCGGGTTCTGTGCTAGAGACCTGGGGGGTCATGTTACATGGCCATGTTCGGAGTTACCATTGTGATGCTATACATAGGTAGTGACCTATGTGTAGTGCACACATGTAATGGTGTCTCCAGCACTCACAAAGTCCGGGGAATTTGCCCTGAATGATGTGGGGGCACCTTGGCTAGTGCCAGGGTGCCCACACACTAAGTAACTTGGCACCCAATCTTCACTAAGTGAAGGTTAGGCATATAGGTGACTTATAAGTTACTTAAGTGCAGTGGTAAATGGCTGTGAAATAACATGGACGTTATTTCACTTAGGCTGCAGTGGCAGGCCTGTGTAAGAATTGTCTGAGCTCCCTATGGGTGGCAAAAGAAATGCTGCAGCCCATAGGGATCTCCTGGAACCCCAATACCCTGGGTACCTCAGTACCATATACAAGGGAATTATATGGGTGTACCAGTGTGCCAATGAAAATTGGTAAATTTATTCATTAGCCTGCAGTGACAAATTTAGAAAGCAGAGAGATCATAAACACTGAGGTTCTGGTTAGCAGAGCCTCAGTGATACAGTTAGGCACCACACAGGGAACACATACAGGGCACATACTATGAGTACTGGGGTCCTGCCTGGCAGGATCCCAGTGACGCAAAGGCTAAAACAACATCCATACAGTGAAATATGGGGGTAACATGCCAGGCAAGATGGTACTTTCCTACAGGTATTTTTGGCATTTGTATCACCAAAATAATGTACCTTTATTTTTGTAACACTGAGCATTTTCTTTCATGTGTGTGAGTTCTCGGTGACTACAGTGGCATTGCATGAGATTTGCGTGTCTCCTAGTTAGGCCTTGGCTGCTCATCCACCCTCCCCCTGGAGAGCCTGGCTTCTAGATACTGACTCCATTTCACTAATAATAAATGGACCTGGTATAAGGTGTAAGTACCTTTTGGTACCCACTACAAACCAGGCCAGCCTCCTGGCTAGGGGCACTAGGAGAAGGGGTGGAATTAGTAGTGGTTAAAGGTTTGGTGTGTTACAAACAAAGCAGCAAGGCTTTTTGAAGTTGGAGGAAGAGGAAGAGGATTTGCCCCCTCCCCCAGAGGAGTTTTGAGGGCCTGATGAAGACTCTTTGTATTTTTCTTTGTCCCATTCCTTACCTTGAAGCTTACCTGCTTCCTTCTTTTTGTGGTCACCCCCTGTGTGAGTCTTCCTACTCACCCTGGTGTGGACCCACTTGTCTGCCTTCTTTCTCAATTCTTGGGGAGATGTCAGATCAGAGTCCACTCGGTTTTGGTGCAACAAATCAGACACACAGTTATTCAGAATGTTCTCACTCAGAATTAGGTTGTATGAGCCCTGATAAACAATGACATGCAACCAACTTTACAGAACAGTCCACAAAATCTACCCAATCTTGGGAGGAGTCTTTCCTGGTCTCTGAACTTGATTCGATATTGTTCAGTAGTCAGACCGAACCCATCTAAAAGTGCTGTCTTGAGAACTTTGTAGTTGTCTTCATCCTCTTCTCTGACAGTAAGGAGCCTGTCCCTACCCTTGTTAGAGAAGGAGAACGACACAATTGCTGCCCACCACCTTTGGGGGACCCACTATACTTTACAGGCCCTCTCTAAAGTAGTGAACCTCTTCCTTGAGGGTACCACTGACATTATCCTGTTCTTCCGGTCCAGCTTGCTGCCTCAGCCCTTCAAGAGTGGGACATGTTCTCTGTCCCTGGCACAGATCCTCCCTACAGGTACCACTGGGCCCAAGAGCTCTGGGAAGTAAGGTCCAAGCACTGCAGGCTCAGTTACTTCTGGGGATTGGAAGTCCTCTTCTTGGGAAGAGGGGTCCTGGTTGGTGATGTGTTGGGAAGCTGGTCCCCCACACTTCCTGCCCTTTCTCTTGGTAAGGTGGTCCACTATTTCAGGATCCAACTCCACTTTTGTTTTCAAAGTTGACTCTGTGCCCTAGTCTTGACACAGACCCATTCTGTGATCCCAAGCATTGCCGCATTAGTCTTCACTTCTACTTCAGCCCAGAAGGAATGCTTCAGGTCATTTCCAAGCAGGCAATCTACTTGGATGGGTGAAGACACAACCACTTCTTTTTGCCCTACTACCTCCTCCCAATGAAAGGTTATCAAAGCTATAGGATGAAACTTTGTCTCTTTGTCAGCATTTGTGACAAGATAAAACTTCCGTACCATGAACTGATTTGAGTGGAACAAGTACTGAGGTACCATGGTAACTCTAGCTCCTGTGTCCCTCAGTGCTTCCACTTTGTCCCCATTAATCAAAACGTGCTCTCTGTATTTTTGCATTTTACTTAGCCGACAGCACGGGATAGTTCTACCTCTCCCTCAGTGACTAATGTTGCCTCTGTGGAGTTACTGACATGGTCAGGCCACACCTCTGATCCCAAATGGAAATTTGCAACTGCATTTACTGCAGGTCGACTTAAGGCATTCTTTTTATTCTTACAGCTAGTCTCCTGTTTGGTGCTTGTTAGGTTTGCAATCATGGCACCAAGCCTTGTTGGGATCGATGTGCCTTCCTTTGTACCCACCCCAAGGCTGTGAGGAATCTCGGGCCCACCCTCCGGTTCAGGTTTTTGGGACCCTTGTGAAGACTCTTTGTTTTTGTTTTGACTCCCATCTTTCTCTTGGGTGGGCTTTTTGGCCTCGTTCTTTTGGTCTTCCCCGTCAGTGGCAGTTTTGGTCACCCTTGTTTTGATCTAGTGGTCCACCGTCCTCCCCAATTCTTGAGGGGAAAGTGTGCCTGGGTCTACCAGGTATTGATGTAGCTTCTCATTATACCAATTACTTAGCAGATTCTCTTTTATGAATAGATTATACAGCTCATCATAATCTTGTACCTCGTTACCAGCTAACCAAACACCCACCATATTTACTGAATAGTCCACAAACTCTACCCAAGTTGGGCTCTGGGATTTTCGAGCCTCCCTGAACCTTATGCAGTACTCTTCAGTTGAAAATCCAAATCCCTCAATCAGGGTACCCTTTATGAGATCATAGGATTTAGAATCTGCCTCATTCATGTCAGGAGCCAATCCCTGCACTTTCCTGAGAATAACTCCCATAACAATGTGCCCTAGTGTTTTTTTCAATTTCCCACCCAATATAGGCTCATTCAAAGGTAGAAACCCTTTGACTATATCAACCCCTTCAGAGAAGGGAGGGACAACTCCTTTTGGGAGTTTAAGATTGAAAGGTTTTTCCTTCAGTACTTGTATGCTGCCACCAGAGATGGGTACTAAGTCAAACTCGTTTCTCATTGTCTAAATCTCCAAAAGCTGAGGCTCTTGGGCCATTCTTTTGGTCAGCCTTCGCTAAGGCCACGTCTTCCTCTGTGGGTGCACTAGTGCTGGGGCTAGAGGAGCTACCCTCATCCCCATTATCCAGAGGGTCTTCTTCTCGTGCAGAGGTTTCATTATCTACTTCCTCTGGGAGATGATCCTCTTCATGCTGGGCTACTAGAAGCCTAAGCTTGTCTGTGCTGGCATGTTTCCCAGTGTGTATTGTGTAACTCTTGCAGAGGTTTCTTAACTGGCCATTGCTATATGCCTGGTTAGAGGCCAGCGCGAGCTCCTGGCTCTGGTTATCTGTATCAGACATGTTTACTTTACTAAAGTTGGGACCTTATTATAAATTTGGAATATAATACCTGAACCGGTGTAGACTGGCTTATGCAGAGATGGGCACCATCTGTGCCCATCAAAGCATTTCCAGAGGCTGGGGGAGGCTACTCCTCCCTAGCCCTGACACCTTTTTCCAAAGGGGTATATATCTAACCTTTACCTGGTAAAGGTTGGGTGCTAACTTACTTAGTGTGTGGGCACCCTGGCACTAGCCAAGGTGCCCCCACAGCGTTCAGGGCAAATTCTCTGGACTTTGTGAGTGCGGGGACACCATTACACGTGTGCACTATACATAGGTCACTACCTATGTACAACGTCACAATGGTGACTCCGAACATGGCCATGAAACATGTCTAAGATCATGGAATTGTCACCCCAATGCCATTCTGGCATTGGGGAGACAATTCCATGATCCCCCGCGTCTTTAGCACAGACCCGGGTACTGCCAAACTACCTTTCCCGGGGTTTCACTGCAGCTGCTGCTGCCAACCCCTCAGACAGGTTTCTGCCCTCCTGGGGTCCAGCCAGGCTTGGCCCAGGAAGGCAGAACAAACGACTTCCTCAGAGAGAGGGTGTTACACCCTCTCCCTTTGGAAAAAGGTGTCAGGGCTGGGGAGGAGTAGCCTCCCCCAGCCTCTGGAAATGCTTTGATGGGCACAGATGGTGCCCATCTCTGCATAAGCCAGTCTACACCGGTTCATGGATCCCCCAGCCCTGCTCTGGCGCGAAACTGGACAAAGGAAAGGGGAGTGACCACTCCCCTGACCTGCACCTCCCCTGGGAGGTGCGCAGAGCTTCTCCAGTGTGCTCGAGACCTCTGCCATCTTGGAAACAGAGGTGCTGCTGGCACACTGGACTGCTCTGAGTGGCCAGGGCCAGCAGGTGACGTCAGAGACTCCTTCTGATAGGCTCTTACCTGTGTTGCTAGCCTATCCTCCTTCCTAAGTAGCCAAACCTCCTTTTCTGGCTATTTAGGGTCTCTGCTTTGGGGAATTCTTTAGATAACGAATGCAAGAGCTCATCAGAGTTCCTCTGCATCTCTCTCTTCACCTTCTGCCAAGGAATCGACCACTGACTGCTCTGGACGCCTGCAAAACCGCAACAAAGTAGCAAAGACAACTACTGCAACCTTGTATCGCTGATCCTGCGGCCTTCTCAACTGTTTTCCTGGTGGTGCATGCTGTGGGGGGAGTCTGCCTCCTCTCTGCACTAGAAGCTCTGAAGAAATCTCCCGTGGGTCGACGGAATCTTCCCCCTGCAACCGCAGGCAACAAAAGACTGCATCACCGGTCCTCTGGGTCCCCTCTCAGCACAACGAGCGTGACCCTGGAACTCAGCAACTCTGTCCAAGTGACCCCCATAGTACAGTGACTCTTCAGTCCAAGTTTGGTGGAGGTAAGTCCTTGCCTCCCCACGCTAGACTGCATTGCTGGGTACCGCGTGATTTGCAGCTGCTCCGGCTCCTGTGCACTCTTCCAGGATTTCCTTTGTGCACAGCCAAGCCTGGGTCCCGACACTCTAACCTGCAATGCACGACCTCCTGAGTTGTCCTCCGGCGTCGTGGGACCTTCTTTTGTGACTTCGGGTGAGCTCCGGTTCACTCTTCTTCGTAGTGCCTGTTCTGGCACTTCTGCGGGTGCTGCTTGCTTATGAGTGGGCTCCTTGTCTTGTTGGACGCCCCCTCTGTCTCCTCATGCAATTGGCGACATCCTGGTCCCTCCTGGGCCACAGCAGCATCCAAAAACCCTAACCGCGACCCTTGCAGCTAGCAAGGCTTGTTTGTGGTCTTTCTGCGTAGGAACAACTTCACGAAGTGGGACATCCATCTTCCAAAGGGGAAGTTCCTAGTCCTCTTTGTTCTTGCAGAATCCACAGCTTCTACCATCCAGTGGCAGCTTCTTTGCAACCTCAGCTGGCATTTCTTGGGCATCTGCCCACTCCCGACTTGAGTGTGACTCTTGGACTTGGTCCCCTTGTTCCACAGGTACTCTCGTCTGGAAATCCATTGTTGTTGCATTGCTGGTGTTGGTCTTCCTTGCAGAATTCCCCTATCACGACTTCTGTGCTCTCTGGGGAACTTAGGTGCACTTTACACCTACTTTTCAGGGGTCTTGGGGTGGGCTATTTTTCTAACCCTCACTGTTTTCTTACAGTCCCAGCGACCCTCTACAAGCTCACATAGGTTTGGGGTCCATTCGTGGTTCGCATTCCACTTCTAGAGTATACGGTTTGTGTTGCCCCTATACCTATGTGCTCTCATTGCAATCTATTGTGACTGTACATTGCTTGCATTGCTTTTTATTGCTATTACTGCATAATTTTGGTCTTGTGTATATATATTTTGTGTATATTTGCTATCCTCATACTGAGGGTACTCACTGAGATACTTTTGGCATATTGTCATAAAAATAAAGTACCTTTATTTTTAGTATATCTGTGTATTGTGTTTTCTTATGATATTGTGCATATGACACTAGTGGTATAGTGGGAGCTTTGCATGTCTCCTAGTTCAGCCTAAGCTGCTCTGCTAAGCTACCCTTTTCTATCAGAAAAAGCTGCTACACACCTCTTCTACACTAATAAGGGATACCTGGACCTGGTGCAGAGTGTAAGTACCCCTTGGTACTCACTACAAGCCAGGCCAGCCTCCTACAGATGGGCACCATCTGTGCCCATCAAAGCATTTCCAGAGGCTGGGGGAGGCTACTCCTCCCCAGCCCTGACACCTCTTTCCAAAGGTAGAGGGTGTAACACCCTCTCTCTTAGGAAGTCCTTTTTCTGCCTTCCTGGGCCAAGCCTCGCTGGACCCCAGGAGGGCAGAAACCTGTCTGAGGGGTTGGCAGCAGCTGCAGTGAAACCCCAGGAAAGGTAGTTTGGCAGTACCCGGGTCTGTGCTAAAGACGCGGGGGATCATGGAATTGTCTCCCCAATGCCAGAATGGCATTGGGGCGACAATTCCATGATCTTAGACATGTTACATGGCCATGTTCGGAGTTACCATTTTGAAGCTATACATAGGTAGTGACCTATGTATAGTGCACGCGTGTAATGGTGTCCCCGCACTCACAAAGTCCGGGGAATTTGCCCTGAACAATGTGGGGGCACCTTGGCTAGTGCCAGGGTGCCCACACACTAAGTAACTTAGCACCCAACCTTTACCAAGTAAAGGTTAGACATATAGGTGACTTATAAGTTACTGAAGTGCAGTGGTAAATGGCTGTGAAATAACGTGGACGTTATTTCACTCAGGCTGCAGTGGCAGGCCTGTGTAAGAATTGTTAGAGCTCCCTATGGGTGGCAAAAGAAATGCTGCAGCCCATAGGGATCTCCTGGAACCCCAATACCCTGGGTACCTCAGTACCATATACTAGGGAATTATAAGGGTGTTCCAGTATGCCAATGTGAATTGGTGAAATTGGACACTAGCCTGTTAGTGACAATTTGGAAAGCAAAGAGAGAGCATAACCACTGAGGTTCTGGTTAGCAGAGCCTCAGTGAGACAGTTAGTCATCACACAGGGAACACCTACGGGCACACTTATGAGCACTGGGGCCCTGGCTGGCAGGGTCCCAGTGGCACATACAACTAAAACAACATATATACAGTGAAATATGGGGGTAACATGCCAGGCAAGATGGTACTTTCCTACACACCCCCCCCCCCTCCAAACGAAGGACAATAAGACTAGCCATGACCTGATGAGTCTTCATTGTCTAAGTGGAAATATCTGGAGAGTCCATCTGCATTAGAGTGGGTACTCCCAGGTCAATGTTCCACTGTATAGTCCATTCCCTGTAGAGATATGGACCACCTCAACAATTTAGGGTTTTCACCTTTCATTTGTTTTAGCCAAAGTAGAGCTTTGTGGTCTGTCTGAACAATTAAGTGAGTGCCAAACAGGTATGGCCTCAACTTCTTCAGTGCCCAGACCACAGCAAAGGCCTCCCTCTCTATGGCAGACCAACGCTTTTCTCTAGGGGTCAACCTCCTGCTGATAAAAGCAACAGGTTGATCCTGGCCCTCAGAATTGAGTTGTGATAAGACTGTCCCTACCCCTAATTCAGATGCATCAGTTTGAACAATGAATTTCTTGGAGTAAAATGGGCTTTTTAGGACTGGTGCAGAGCACTTGGCCTGTTTCAGCTCCTCAAAAGCTTTTTGACAGCTAGCTGTCCACAATACCTTTTTAGGCATTTTCTTTGAAGTGAGGTCATTAAGAGGGGCTGCTATGGAGCTATAGTTCTTTATGAACCTCCTGTAGTACCCAGTGAGGCCTAAGAAGGCTCTCACTTGGGTCTGAGTTGTAAGGGAAACCCAATCTATGATAGTTTGGATTATCCCCTGAAGTGGTGCAATCTGTTCTCCACCTACAAGGTGTCCCAGATAAACCACTTTCCCCTGCCCTATCTGGCACTTTGAAGCCTTGATAGTGAGGCCTGCCTTTTGCAGGGCCTCCAAAACTTTCCATAGGTGGACCACGTGATCATCCCAGGTGGAGCTAAAGACAGCTATATCATCTAGATATGCTGCACTAAAAGCCTCCAACCCTTGCAGGACTGTATTCACCAACCTCTGAAAAGTGGCAGGTACAATTTTCAACCCAAAGGGCATTACTGTGAATTGGTAGTGCCCTCCAATAGTCGAAAATGCAGTTTTTGCTTTAGCATCCTCTGATAACTTGATCTGCCAATAGCCTGCAGTCAAATCAAAGATGCTTAGATATTTGGCAGATGCCAGTGTATCTATTAGCTCATCTGCCCTGGGTATAGGGTGAGCATCAGTTTTAGTTACCTGGTTGAGATCTCTGTAATCTACACAAAACCTCATTTCCTTTTTCCCATCTTTAGATTAAGGTTTTGGTACAAGTACCACAGGAGAGGCCCATGGACTTTCAGAGTGCTCAACCACTCCCAGTTCAAGCATTTTCTGAACTTCTTGTTTTATGCAGTCCCTGACATGGTCAGGCTGCCTATAGATCTTAAATTTTGACATGCAAGCTGTCTCCAGTATCTATAGTGTGCTCACACCAAGAAGTGGTACCTGGCACAGTAGAAAAGAGTTCAGAAAACTGACCCAGGAGATTTATGCAGTGGTCTTTCTGCTCAGCAGTAATGCAATCTGCTAAAACTACACCTTCCACTAGAGCATCTTGTTCTGTAGAAGAGAAGAGATCAGGGAGAGGGTCACTCTCTTCTTCCTGTCCTTCATCTGTTGACATGAGCAGGGTGAGATCAGCCCTGTCATAGTAGGATTTCAGGCGGTTGACATGGAGCACCTTAAGGGGGCTCCTGGCAGTGCCTAAGTCAACCAAGTAGGTGACTTCTCCCTTCTTTTCAACAATAATGTGGGGTCCACTCCATTTGTCTTGGAGTGCTCTTGGGGCCACAGGCTCCAAGACCCACACTTTCTGCCCTGGTTGGTATTGAATCAGAACAGAGTTCTGGTCATGCCATTGCTTTTGGAGCTCTTGGCTGGCCTGAAGGTTTTTGCTGGCCTTTTTGATATACTCAGCCATTCTGGATCTTAGGCCAAGTACATAGTCCACTTTGTCATGCTTAGGAGCTTTTAAAGGTTGTTCCCAACCCTCCTTTACAAGTGTTAGAGGACCTCTTACAGGGTGCCCAAATAGGAGTTCAAAGGGGCTGAAGCCCACTCCTTTTTCGGGTACCTCCCTGTAAGCAAAAAGGAGGCAAGGTAACAGGACATCCCATCTCCTCCTGAGTTTTTCAGGGAGTCCCATTATCATTCCTTTGAGAGTTTTGTTAAACCTCTCAACCAGTCCATTTGTTTGTGGATGATAAGGCGTGGTGAATTTGTATGTTACACCACATTCCTTCCACATGGCCTTTAAGTATGCAGACATAAAGTTGCTACCCCTGTCTGATACCACCTCTTTTGGGAAACCCACCCTGGAAAAGATTCCCAGGAGGGCCTTTGCCACTGCAGGAGCTGTAGTGGTCCTTAGAGGAATTGCTTCAGGGTATCTTGTGGCATAGTCTACTACCACCAAGATAAACCTATTGCCTGAAGCAGTAGGAGGGTCAAGGGGGCCAACTATGTCAACCCATACCCTTTCAAAGGGAACACCAACCACAGGCAGTGGAATAAGGGGTGCCTTTGGTGTGCCACCTGTTTTGCCACTGGCTTGACAGGTGACACAGGACTTACAAAATTCCTTTGTGTCCTCTGACATTCTAGGCCAATGAAACAGGGGGACAAGCCTGTCCCATGTTTTCATCTGCCCCAAATGTCCAGCCAAGGGAATGTCGTGGGCTAGAGTTTGGAGGAACTTTTTGTATTGCAGGGGAATAACCAATCTCCTGGCAGCTCCAGGTTTTGGGTCCCTTGGCTCTGTATACAAGAGGTTGTCCTCCCAGTAAACTCTGTGAGAGTCACTGACATCCCCATGTTGCTGTTTGACAGCTTGCTGTCTTTGACCCTCTAGTGTGGGACAGGTTTGCTGTGCCACACTCAGCTCCTCCCTGGCAGGCCCCCCTCCACCCAAAAGCTCAGCAGTGTCTGCTTCCAGCTCCTCTGGTGAAGGTTCTGCACAGGGAGGAAATTCTTCTTCCTCAGAAGTTGAATCTACTGTAGAGGGAGGGATAGTAGGTAGGGATTTACCTTTACTAACACTAGCTTTAGGGAGCACTTGGTCCATTGTTCCAGGATCCAAGTCACCCTGTCCCTTTTGCTTTTTGGCCTGAGCCCTTGTCAAAGCAAAAATATGCCCAGGAATGCCCAGCATTGCTGCATGAGCCTCCAACTCCACTTCTGCCCAAGCTGATGTCTCTAAATCGTTCCCTGGTAGACAGTCTACAGGTAAATCTGAGGCAACCACAACTTTCTTTGGACCAGTAACCCCCCCCCCAGTTGAGATTCACAACAGCCATGGGGTGGCTAAGAGTGTTGTTATGAGCATCAGTCACTTGGTACTGGTGACCACGTAGGTGTTGTTCAGGGTGGACCAGTTTCTCTATTACCATGGTAACACTGGCACCAGTGTCCCTGTAGGCCTGAACCTCAACACCATTTATTAGGGGAAGTTGCTTGTACTTATCCATATTAAGGGGACAAGCAACCAAGGTGGCCAAATCAATGGCACCTCCAGAGACTAACACAGCCTCTGTGGTCTCCCTAACAAGACCAACCCCAACTAAATTACCAAAGGTGAGCCCAGCTACTCCCTTGGATTGGCTATTAGTAGGTTTGCTCCCACCACCACTGCTATTACTAGGGACACTAGGTGTAGCAGCAGGGGTTGTGATAGTGGGAGGCTTGGTGCTTTTCTTTGGACAACTGGCATCAGTTGTCCAATGGCCTTTTACTTTACATAAATAGCACCATTGTTTCTTTACTTGATTAGAAGAGGATTTGGACCCACCACCCCCACAAGAGTGTTTTTGTGGGCCTGATGAAGACTCATTTTTAGATTTGTCCCCACCCTTGTCTGAAGACTTACCATCCTTCTTCTTGCCATCCTTGTCACCCCCTGTATGAACTTTTCTGTTCACTCTTGTTCTGACCCATTTGTCTGCCTTCTTTCCCAATTCTTGGGGAGAGGTCAGATCTGAGTCCACTAGATATTGGTGTAACAAGTCAGACACACAGTTATTAAGAATATGCTCGCTCAGGATTAAGTTATACAGGCTTTCATAGTCAGAAACTTTACTGCCATGTAACCACCCCTCCAAGGCCTTCACTGAATGGTCAACAAAGTCTACCCAGTCTTGTGAAGACTCCTTTTTGGTTTCTCTGAACTTGATCCTGTACTGTTCAGTGGTTAAGCCATAACCATCTAGGAGTGCATTATTTAAAACTGTAAAATTATTGGCATCATTTTCCTTCATAGTAAGGAGCCCATCCCTACCCTTTCCACTGAAAGATAGCCATAGGATAGCAGCCCACAGCCTTTGAGGGACCCCCTGTACATCACAGGCCCTCTCAAGTGCAGCAAACCACTTGTTAATGTCATCCCCCTTCTTGTAAGGGGGAACTATCTTGTGCAGATTCCTAGAATCATGCTCTTTCACAGGATTACTATCTGTAATACTGCTGCTGCCACCATGGGGTTCTAACCCCAACCTCTGTCTTTCTTTTTCTAAGTCTAAATATTCCCTGTCCAGAGCCCGCTGTTGCTGTTTAACCTTCAGCCTGGACTCTTCCACTCTCAATCTATTGAGTTCCCTTTCTAACATTCTGTCATCAGGGTCGGTGGGTTGGGCATGATTTGGCACAGAAGAATGGTGTGAATGAACAGAGGGAGACCTGTCCCTAATAGTTGGCACTCTAACAACCTGGCCTGCAGGAGTGAAACTCCTACTGTGATGAGAGCTCACATTAGTACCAGCCATGCTAGGTGGCCTGCTAAGGGGCAGGTTGGGAAGAATACTATCTAACATTCTTAGTGGGGCTACCCCAGAATCAGAGTGTGAACCATCTGCTAATTTCTCACCTGATGTGCCACCTAAGGCCTTATCATTTTCAATGAGCATATTAACTAACAATTCTCTAGAGGGATTCTTCCCTACCCCTAAACCTCTATCAATGCAGAGACCCCTTGCACCTTTCCAGCTAAAGTGGTCATAAGCAGTGCTGGCCAGATCAAGAGTTTGGCCTGTACCAGACATGATAGAAAAAGGTTTAAGGGACAGAAAAAGAAACAAAAAGTTTCAGAACTTTTTAAGGAACAGAAAAAAAGTTTTTCAACTTTTAAGAAACTTTTTGAAAGTTTAGAGGTAGTTTTCAGCACTTAGCAATAAAGTAAGAGAAGAAAAGCAAAACTTTTTGGTTAGGTGTACATACACTGAACTTGTTTTGTATATTATTCTCTTATGAAAAGTACAAAATGACAAAGTGGTAAGTAGTTGCAAGTACTTATCCCACCGCTGCACAACCAATGTAGGAGGCTGGCCTGGTTTGTAGTGGTACCAAGGGGTACTTACACTCTGCACCAGGTCCAGTTATCCCTTATTAGTGTAGAAGAGGTGTCTAGCAGCTTAGGCTGATAGAAAAGGGTAGTTTAGCAGAGCAGCTTAGGCTGAAATAGGAGACATGCAAAGCTCCCACTATACCACTTGAGTCATATGCACAATATCATAAGAAAACACAATACACAGATATACTAAAAATAAAGGTACTTTATTTTTATGACAATATGCCAAAAGTACCTCAGTGAGTACCCTCAGTATGAGGATAGCAAATATACACAAGATATATGTACACAATACCAAAAATATGCAGTAATAGCAAAAGGAAGCAATGCAAGCAATGTACAGTCACAATAGATTGCAATGAGAGCACATAGGTATAGGGGCAACACAAACCATTTACTCCAAAAGTGGAATGCGAACCACGAATGGACCCCAAACCTATGTGAGCTTGTAGAGGGTCGCTGGGACTGTAAGAAAACAGTGAGGGTTAGAAAAATAGCCCACCACAAGACCCTGAAAAGTAGGTGTAAAGTGCACCTAAGTTCCCCAGAGAGCACAGAAGTCGTGATAGGGGAATTCCGCAAGGAAGACCAACACCAGCAATGCAACAACGATGGATTTCCGAACAAGAGTACCTGTGGAACAAGGGGACCAAGTCCAAGAGTCGCGACAAAGTCGAGATTGGGCAGATGCCCAGGAAATGCCAGCTGAGGATGCAAAGAAGCTGCCAAAGGATGGTAGAAGCTGTGGATTCTGCAAGAACGAAGAGGACTAGGAACTTCCCCTTTGGAGGATGGCTGTCCCACGTCGTGAAGAAGCTTGCAAAGGTGTTCCCACGCAGAAAGACAACAAACAAGCCTTGCTAGCTGCAAGGGTTGCGGTTAGGGTTTTTGGATGCTGCTGTGGCCCAGGAGGGACCAGGATTTCGCCGATTGTGTGAGGAGACACAGGGGGCGCCCAGCAAGACGAGGAGCCCTCTCAGAAGCAGGCAGCACCCACAGAAGTGCTGGAACAGGCACTACGAAGAAGAGAGAACCGGAGCTCACCCGAAGTCACAAAAGAAGATCCCACGACGCCGGAGGACAACTCAGGAGGTTGTGCACTGCAGGTTAGAGTGTCGGGGACCCAGGCTTGGCTGTGCACAAAGGAAATCCCGGAGCAGCTTCAAATCACGCGGTACCCAGCAATGCAGTCTAGCGTGGTGAGGCAAGGACTTACCTCCACCAAACTTGGACTGAAGAGTCGCTGGACTGTGGGAGTCACTTGGACAGAGTTGCTGAGTTCCAGGGACCACGCTCGTCGTGCTGAGAGGGGACCCAGAGGACCGGTGATGCAGTCTTTTGTTGCCTGCGGTTGCAGGGGGAATATTCCGTCGACCCACGGGAGATTTCTTCGGAGCTTCTAGTGCAGAGAGGAGGCAGACTACCCCCACAGCATGCACCACCAGGAAAACAGTCGAGAAGGCGGCCGGATCAGCGATACAAGGTTGCAGTAGTCGTCTTTGCTACTTTGTTGCGGTTTTGCAGGCGTCCAGAGCAGCCAGCGGTCGATTCCTTGGCAGAAGGTGAAGAGAGAGATGCAGAGGAACACTGATGAGCTCTTGCATTCGTTAGCTAAAGAATTCCCCAAAGCAGAGATCCTAAATAGCCAGAAAAGGACGTTTGGCTACTTAGGAAGGAGAATAGGCTAGAAACACAGGTAAGAGCCTATCAGAAGGAGTCTCTGACGTCACCTGTTGGCACTGGCCACTCAGAGCAGTCCAGTGTGCCAGCAGCACCTCTGTTTCCAAGATGGCAGAGGTCTGGAGCACACTGGAGGAGCTCTGGGCACCTCCCAGGGGAGGTGCAGGTCAGGCGAGTGGTCACTCCCCTTTCCTTTGTCCAGTTTCGCGCCAGAGCAGGGTTGGGGGAATCCCTGAACCGGTGTAGACTGGCTTATGCAGAGATGGGCACCATCTGTGCCCATCAAAGCATTTCCAGAGGCTGGGGGAGGCTACTCCTCCCCAGCCCTGACACCTTTTTCCAAAGGGAGAGGGTGTAACACCCTCTCTCTGAGGAAGTCCTTTGTTCTGCCTTCCGGGGCCAAGCCTGGCTGGACCCCAGGAGGGCGGAAACCTGTCTGAGGGGTTGGCAGAAGCAGCAGCTGCAGTGAAACCCCAGGAAAGGTAGTTTGGCAGTACCCGGGTCTGTTCTAGAGACTCGGGGGATCATGGAATTGTCTCCCCAATGCCAGAATGGCATTGGGGTGACAATTCCATGATCTTAGACATGGTACATGGCCATGTTCGGAGTTACCATTGTGACGCTATACATAGGTAGTGACCTATGTATGGTGCACGCGTGTAATGGTGTCCCCGCACTCACATAGTCCGGGGAATTTGCCCTGAACAATGTGGGGGCACCTTGGCTAGTGCCAGGGTGCCCACACACTAAGTAACTTAGCACCCAACCTTTACCAGGTAACGGTTAGACATATAGGTGACTTATAAGTTACTTAAGTGCAGTGGTAAATGGCTGTGAAATAACGTGGACGTTACTTCACTCAGGCTGCAGTGGCAGGCCTGTGTAAGAATTGTCAGAGCTCCCTATGGATGGCAAAAGAAATGCTGCAGCCCATAGGGATCTCCTGGAACCCCAATACCCTGGGTACCTCAGTACCATATACTAGGGAATTATAAGGGTGTTCCAGTATGCCAATGTGAATTGGTGAAATTGGTCACTAGCCTGTTAGTGACAATTTGGAAAGCAAAGAGAGAGCATAAACACTGAGGTTCTGGTTAGCAGAGCCTCAGTGAGACAGTTAGTCATCACACAGGGAACACATACAGGGCACACTTATGAGCACTGGGGCCCTGGCTGGCAGGGTCCCAGTGACACATACACTAAAACAACATATATACAGTGAAATATGGGGGTAACATGCTAGGCAAGATGGTACTTTCCTACACTGTCCCCTCAACTCGGGCGTTTTTCTTGGAAGATGCCCTTCCAATAGGTTCAGTTGACAGGAAGATTGAGGCTGCAGTCAAAAAGGCATGTTCAGCTTCTAATATTGCCGTACAGGTTAATGCCTATACTGTTTATTCCATGCAGCCCCTGCTTAGAGATTTTAAAACAATGGTGGAACAAATAAATGAGGGGTTGGTTTGCTCCTTAGTTCTATCAGGAATGGAGCAACAAGTCTGTTTACTTTCAAACATTTCTTTTGATGACCTTTGCCCATCAGCTGCAGCTTCTAAACCAGCAATTGTGGCTGTAGTCACATCTGGATGTGGTGGTAGAAGACTGATACATCTCTAAGGTCTGTCCTTATAAAGCTTCCCTTTACTGGATTAAAAGTCTTTGGACAAGTGCTCAAGGACCTTATCCAGAAATCAATGGAGAAAATGCTGATGGCTCACACAATCACCTTGCAGAGGCAGGGACTTTGGCTACAGGAGAGCTTTTGGTCCAGGAACATCTGGAGGAGGTAACTAGTCATTTCACGGCAGGGGTTGCAGCCGTGGCAACCTCTGTTATGAACATATCCCAGTTCCAGCTAACTTCAGTATATTAAAATCCTAATCTACTTCCAAAAGTGTGACTATGCCACAATGTCTCCAATTGGGGGAA
Source organism: Pleurodeles waltl (assembly GCF_031143425.1). Classification (NCBI taxonomy): domain Eukaryota; kingdom Metazoa; phylum Chordata; class Amphibia; order Caudata; family Salamandridae; genus Pleurodeles; species Pleurodeles waltl. The sequence goes on from NC_090439.1 coordinate 1,176,181,467, forward strand.
GACTAGTGTTGTTCAAGGACATTTGGCAGTACTCAGTGACAGGCGCCTGGGCATATGGGATTGTATTAATAGGTTACCTCTGGCCTTTTTGAGTCAACCACCTCCTTAGGGAGTAAATGGATTCATTCCACGTCAAACCTTCAAAATGGTTTTACTACACATTCTCATGCCACTCATCATGCAGGGAGATTTTTTTATGTTCCATCCTAGACGTGTACCTCCACATCTGATCCACCAATGCTCCTAAAAGTCTCAGGTTTGCTGTGGATGCCTTTTATTTTTTGTTTTTTTGATAGAGGCTTCCAATTGCAGATTCCTAACTTTTAGAATGTCTCCCCAGGTGTCAGACTGGATCTGGACAATCTTTAGCACTACCTCGTGGACAGGCAGATGGCATTGATGGCTCCAAGTTGCCCTGGGCCAGAACATAGGCATGAACCTATATACGCACCACCCATGCTCACAGACATCACTTCCTTTCTTCAAGTGTCAACAACATTGATTCAAAGCTACCCTTCATCTGTTTGAGAATTTTCATTTTGATTTTGCAAATACAATTCTACACTGTGCAAGGGACTATGTCACCTCCCAAATCTACAGGTGTCAAACTGTGTGGGGAATGTAGCAAATGTATCTGCATATTTCAATCCACCAATGTTCACAAAAATATCCCAGATTTAGGGGAGAGGGGAATGGCCTTGCAAGATGGCAGAGTAGATGCAAGGTCCAACCACTCCTGCAGCCCCGTATGTGACCCTGCGATATCCTGCTTGCCAATGCCCCAATAAATTTGCTAAAGGAGGTAAGAACTGTCCCCAGGCTGGTGACAGTGGTGCAGAAGACCTCTTGGCAGTGCTGAAGCCCTATAACCCAACAAAAGCCAAGAGGGGGTGGTGAGGCCTAGGACCAGGGGCCATCATACAGAGTGCAGGAGCTGTGGAGCACCGTGGCACGGCACCGATCCCATTCTGGGCAGCAGTGAGGAGACAGGAGAGCTGAAGGCCTGGGAGAAGCCTTTGGAGTGGAGCAGAGCACACTTGGGGGCCCGGCAGCCACAATAAGGAGACCCCTGCAGGCCTGGGTGAGCACAATCTATCCTGAGCCTTCCTGAGCTGCTTATATTTACACACACTTCTCGTCTCCTCCTCCACGACTAGTGGAGCACCACCACTTATGCCCATATGTGCCACCTCGATGTATCTCCAGCACCACTGCTCCATGAACACTGGAAATTTAATCCACACTGAGTGTCCATCAGTGGTTGTATGGATGAATGTGGTTTATGGCCTCTGAGTATTTCTTGAGTCTGAAGCAGAATCTGGAATTCTGAACCCCTCAATGCCATCCCTTGAAGAACTCCAAAGACTCCATCTTTCGCTCACTTTCTGCCGCAGAACTGAATCTTGTTATAGGGACATTTACCCCTTGAGGGCCTTGTCTAATATAGCAAACAATCATCCTTGTTGAACATTTCTTTTTCTGGACATGTATGACTGACTGAGGTTTCCATTGTCCTGATGAAGCTCTATGACTTTTTGCCTATGTGGGGTCAAAACGTCAACATCTAGTATAGAGTTGGATATTGAACACTATTGTTCCAATAGAACAAAGATTTATCTGTGACTTTACATTTTATTCTGCATGAAACGTATGTTTTCGGGTAGCACTATGTGTATATATATATATATATATATATATATATATATATATATATATATATATATATATATATATATATATATATATACACACACTGATCACAAACCAGTGTGCATTGCACCATCAGCACGGTCTACTACGTTACACCAACCTTTGAAATCATAATGTATTTTAAAGTATAATGAATTGATGCACTATGCCAATGTCACATAATTTGTTGGATGACTGGATGTTAAAAAAAACGTATTTTGCTGAAGTTCATAGTCCTGCCCAAGTACCATAGACATGGACACCTGGTGTTGTTATTATACATTAATACTTTCCATTCATTTGAAATAACACGTTGAGAACACAATTTTTATCCCAGCGGATAAAAGCGCAGCCCAGGTGTTTTTTCCATGAGTACGAAGCAGGCACACACATGCAAGCACACAGAGAACACACACCAGACATGAATACTCCAAACCACAACAAGCAGGTTTAAGTCTAAAACCAACAGAACATTCTTGTGTAGGAGGGGCTGAAAGACGAGCCCTGACAATCTGACGACAGATAGTGAGTGAACCAGTCAGACCAGTTCATGCTCCTTGATAGGCTGTGAGAGGAGCTGAAGCAGGCCACCATGAGGCATGCACCAAGTGTGCACATAAGTAGAAGGTACTGCAGTAATGCAAAGCAGAGACTTCAGGTAGGGTCTCCTGAGGAGTGCATGCTTACCCTCAGGGAGTCAGACTCACAAGTGACAGAGGAGTGCTTGAAATAGTCTAACTGGTGGCACTTGCTCGGGGTACCATTCCAAGGTATCGTTCTTTTGCTCACTGTGCCACTTCAGATTGGACCCAGCCATATGCAAATCAGCCTCGGTCCTGCTCCAGTACGACCAGTCCAGACCAAACTGCTAGGCTACTTCCTCTCTGACTGGAACACAAGCACCCCAAGGTTGGTTTCACCCTAGTGGGGCTTCCTCAGTCAGGTGCAGCTTGGTTGCAGTGCACAGTGAGCACGGGACCCGTGTCTAGGCATACCATTGGCCACCTGGGGTGTTACATCACACACACAAGAAGTAATAGGGGATGGTTGGAAACAGTGAAACCATTGCCATCAGTCAGGGTCACTTCATGGGTGTCACACACTTACCAACACTCTTTGAGCAAAGAAAGATTTCAGGAATTGCTTTATAAAGATGGCTGGAAATCATGTCATATGACGCTTGACCTTGTGATGTCATCAAAGGAAATTAAATCCCCGTGATCCTCAATCCTGACTTGCAGCATCTTTACAACACAGAGCAGGATGAAGGAACCTTACAAGCAGGGACAGCGTGGGGGGCCTCATGACCTGAGGGAGTCAGAGAGCAAAGACCCTCTCATGGGTTCCTATTGAATCATTTTAAAACCTTCTTTCCTGCAAGTATTCTGTGGGAGCAGGGGGAGGTTGGGCCCTGACAAGGCGCCTGCCCCCTCCACTTCTGCCCTCGCATCTCACCACTTTTAAAGCGCTGCATGCTTCGTCTTCATTTAACTTGGCCCCTTCCCCTGAACTCTGTTTTGTATTTTTCACTACAGGAGGAACAGTGAAAGTCTGTGGACTCACAGGGTAAAGTCAGCAAGCAGGCACTGACGACAAAGAGGCATCCCACCGCCTACATCAGTAAGGTTGACAAGTAAGGTCTCAGAAACCTTTTAAGTGCATTTCTGAATATTGAAGACCCTTTCGAGACCTTTATGTTGCACAACTGGAGTCATTTATCTCTGTGATAAAGTGTCACAAAAATGGAACAAATATCCCACATGCGTCCCCTAAAACATGGAGGTATCACTCCTCAGCAGAGGGATGCACTGGCATCTTTGTGTCGCAGTCACACGGCGCAGGACAAAAGTCCCCAGGTTAGAGCTGCAGCTCCTTTACTCTGCAGCAAGTGAATCTTCACAGCCTGCCAAGTGTCACGCATCTGGCGTAACTAGAATGCACTTTAGAACAAATCACTGCACGGCCGGTTATGTGTCATGCTAATCAGCTAAGGGCATGTTCTTACATTTCACTCAGCCACGGAGTGACACATAATCTGTTCTACATGTAAAACACCTTCCCAGCACTGGATTGAGTAAATTCAATTTCCATTGACTGGTGACTTGTCACGGGGGTGCTGGACCGGGCTGGACAAACTGTGTGCCTCGATGTGCAGAGGGTGGAGCTCCGAATACTGAGGCGGTGTAATCCTGAAGCCATCTCGGGCCTCTTTAATCCGTTTACAGACCCTCCTTGCACTTTCCGATCACTCTTACAGCTTTCTGTTTTCTTCCTTTGTGGCACTTTTCCGTCCTTCTCTTCCTCCGTCTTTCCCATGTGTGTCTTTTGCTCGCAGTAAATGCCTGATGCAGAAAAATATGTGCCGGCCTCAAAAATAAGTGCTGGTGCCCCATTTCGGAAACCATCGGCTCAAATTAAGCACTGGTCTCACTTGTGTAACATATGTCGCTTCAGCACATTAAAAACTCACCGTCAGCAAGATGTGACCGAGCTGCCTGTTCTTCTGTCCTCTGTGTTAGACACCCCCTCACACCTCACCCACCTCCCTCACCCCCAAGGAAGATCTTCCTGGAGTCATTCTGAAGTCATCCATGATTTGAACTGCTCTATTCCTGTAATAATCTGCGGAAGTCATCGCAAGCCATTCTGAAGTATGTGTCTAGGATGAAATACTTAAATGAGAAGGCTCTGGAGTCATCACAGAAAATACTTCCGGTCGATTTCAGGATTAGGTTTGATTACTGCAGAATGGTACCAGATTACGTCAGTGGAAAGCACTGGGTGATCTTGCACTACTGCAGGATGATCCCATTATGATTTCAGGATTAGGCTGTATTATTGCAGGATGGTACCGGATTATGTCACTTGGTAATCTTGTATTACTGCAGGATGATCTCAGGATGATTTCAGGATTAGGCTGGATTACTCCAGGGTGCTACCAGATTACATCAATAGAAAGCACTGGATGATCTTGTACTACTGCAGGAGGATCCCATTATGATTTCAGGATTAGGCTGGATTACTCCAGGGAGGTACCAGATTGCGTCAGTGGAAAGCACTTGGTGATCTTCTACTACTGCAGCATGATCCCAGGATGATTTCAGGATTACGTTGGATTACTGGAGATTGGTACCGGATTATGTCAGTGGAAAGCACCTGATGATCTTGTTCTACTGCAGGATGATCCCAGGGTGATTTCAGGATTAGGCGTGATTACTCCAGGATGGTACCAGATTACATCAGGGGAAAGCACTTGGTGATCTTCTACTACTGCAGGATGATCCCAGGATGATTTCAGGAGTAGGCGTGATTACCCCAGGATGACCCTAGGAGTATTTCAGGATGAGGCTGGATTATTACAGAATATTCTTGTGATGACTTCAGAATGAGGCTGTAGTACTCAAGGATGATCCCAGAAAACTTAAGTATGGGGCTTTATCAGTCCACGATGTCTTCGTGATGGGAGGCATTTCCCAAACTGTGAGTCAGCAGCTGATTTTTGGGGGGTCACGAAAGTTAGAAGAATAAATAAAGATTTATTCTTTTAACATGGACATTATATGAAAATGTACAATGTTATTGTTTGCACTACACAACAAAATGTAAATAACTATAAATAATCGATATGAATCCAGCAGTTAGGAAAGCATAAATGAAACACTCATTTGTAATTCTGAACTGTACTGGAATGAGATTTTAATTGGATCAAAGCAAACAAAGACACTTACTTGATGCATAAATGATAAATAATCACAAAAAAAAGATTTTGACACATTATGATTTGTGTGCTATATAGTTTTTTATAAACATAGTTCATTGATTTTTGCAGCATAGATACAACAAGAAGAAAACATGCATTTACTGCTCTGCACACCGCCCTCACCTAAGCCTTCATGCATTTGAATCGAGTCTCCTTCAACAGACGTGGCGCCTCCAGATAGATTTGAAAGTCCAGAGTTGTCCACCCACTTGCCCCAAAACTTAGAATATTTCTCGGGGCAGCCCCTGCCAACATAAATCAGTTCTACTTGTTTGGCCACCAGTCCATACCAGCCCTCCATTCCGACAGTGTTAACATTTCAATTTGTGCACAATGTCTTGTTCTGCAATCACAGTTGCTAGGTCCACAAGCATTTGATCCCCGCAGGCTCCCACAACCTCCTCCAGAAGGTGCAACAGTGCCAGTTTTTGCGTCAACACAATCGACCTATCCAACACAGGAGATAAGGACTAAGCTATGGGTTTCCAATAGGGCACCACAGGTGGACATTGACTCACCATGTGAAAAAAATCAGCTTTGGGAAATGAGGAGCGGGTGCAGTGAGAATGTGTGTGACTTCCAGATTGCGAGGAATGTTGTGGTGTATAGTAGATCATATACAGGTAGTACGGCTGTATCAGTCACAGGTGCATTGGTATAGCAATCTCATGGGGGCCATGCAGGCTGGACACCACTCAGCATCCTCCATCAACACCAACCATTGCTCCCCACTGGTGTCAGAGCAACTTGAGTGCCCCTGGGCCATTGCACATCAGGGAGCGGTAGACCTGAGAGATGCCACCAGGGCCCAGGCATCCCATGAACAGTTTAGCCTCTAGCAGACTGAACTCAGACTGTTCATTTAGCTCAGCATGGAATACCATGAGCACATGTCATAGCTGTTAATATTTATGAAATTGCATATGTGAGAGTGTAAAGGCTGTCTGGAGCTCTTTACATGAGAGTATGTGTGTCCCGCTCCAAACATCTCCCAGTGTTGCAACCCCAATCATGTCTCATCCCCAGAAGCACTCCAATTGCACTGTGTGACTGAGCCATCGGTCCCTCCAAAGAGGTGTTTGTTGGGTTAACTTCTTGTCCCAGCCCGTGGACCTATTAGCCGCCCTCCATATGAGAAATATCATCTTAGTGACTGCTGCAGTGTGAGATGGAACGGAACGGCCACACCGGATGTGCATTACATTATTGAGCCTGAGGTGGGCCAGGTCAAGTTGATATGCTGGGTCACTCCAGCCGCCAGTCGTTGATCACATGAATCTGGGACACCGAATGATGTAATCGGATATCGGCCGCTCCCAGCCCCTGTGTGCTACATAGTTTGATCAGTAAATCTGTGTGTCTGTGCAAATTTAGTGGCCATTTCAACGGAAAATGTGCTGTTTCTAAATGACAATGAGCTACCGCACAATGCTTTAGCTAGATTCAAAAATGGCCCTATCACATGCCGTTAAAGGTAGGTGAGACACAAGCATTTGTTGTTCTAAAAAGTGGATTGTGGTTCTAAAATGTTTGGGAACCCCTGCTCTAAGATGATCTTGAGTGATGTAAGTACATTAATGGAAAAAAACAAACCTTCAATGTGAAACTACAGAAAACAAAATCTGTGAAAAACTATTTTAAGGTGTTAGACCTGACTGCCTTAATGTGGAACTCCCCCAATTTTTTGCCTCCCTCCCTCCACTTTTCTGACACTGATAATAGAAAATCCATCCTGCTTATTGCTGAGGTTAGATTTTATAATGCTATTGTAGAAATGCCACTTTTAGAAAGTGAGCATTTCTCTGCACTTAAATCCATCTGTGTCTTACAGCCTGTTTCCAATCCACGTCTGGTCTGTGCTAGTTGACAGTTTGTGCATTCCACCCAGACAACCCCAAACACAGGACACTCAGTCACATCTACATGCATCTGCATACTGAATGGGTCTTCCTGGGCTGGAAGGGTGGAGGGCTTGACACTTATATTTCAAAGCCCAGTGGCCTGTCCTCACACAAAGGACTGATAACCCCCCACAGGGACCCTGGCAGACAGGATTGGCTGAAAGGGGAGCTTGTGCTCTTCAAAACCACTCTTTGAAGTCTCCCCCACTTCAAAGACATTTTTATGTACATAAACTGGGTCTCTGACCACACCAACTCAGACACTTTCTGGACCTGAACTCTGTCAGAAGATCTGCCTGGCAGCCCAAAGGACTCAGTGGACTGCTTTGCTGCAAAGGACTGCTGCCCTGCTGCCCTGCTGCCCTGCGGATGCCCTGCTGGCCTGCGGATGCCCTGCTGCCCTGCTGGCCTTTGACTGTGCTGCAAGGACTCTACCTTCCCCCTACAATTGCTCTCCAAGGGTTTGGATTGAGCTTGCCTCCTGTTTTGGGGTCTCAGGGACTACAAAGACCTCCACTGCTAGCTTCTTGCTAGGACACCAACTTCAGCGACTCCAGACTGGCTACAGCGATGGCGGTGGCGCCGCAGCCTGCTCCCGCTCGAGGGACCTCGCTGCACACAACAACCGCGGCCTGCAACGCAAGTCCAACATTGCCACGACTCTGCTGATGTCAACCAGGGTCATCATGACACTGCGAAGTCGACACATCACGTCCTGACGGACCGGAACCAGCGACTCCACCAGGACACAAGAAGGATCAAAGCATCTTGGAGGATGCTGCATCATCTCTCTCTGCATCCGGACGGGATCCACAATTCACTTCCACCTTCTTTGCAGCGGGAACTGACACCTCTTTCCGCGGAAGCTGTAAAGAAAGACGCCGCACCGACTCCAGCAATGTCTCTCACTGACTCGGTACAGCCAGCTAGTTCTTCCTTTGCTTCAATTTCACAAGGTACTGTACCTGGGGGTCCATGTGACTCCATGACTGGCAGCAGTGGTGTCAGATTTTAGGGAACGACTCCGTTAGCGACACAATGATAGCCCCAGTTGGAGCTATTGTGTCTTCTCAGTACTGCAGTTGGATTTAAACCTCAAAAAGCTCAATTTTATTGATTTTGCATCATTTTATCTATAAATTAACTAGATAGATATCATATATTTTTCTAAACCTGTGTGGTATCTATTTGTGGTGCTCACAGTGTGTTATTGTATAAAGTTCTGCACAAATACCTTACACATTGCCTTCTAACTTGAGGCTGACTGCTCAGTGCCAAGCTACCGGAGGGTGGGCACAGGATAATTTGGATTGTGTTGTGACTTACCCTGACTAGTACTACAGTCCCTAATTGGACCAGGGTGTATACCTCTGCCAACTAAAGACCCCATTTCTATCATAAGAAAAGACAATTTTGAGGAAATACAAATAAATCCAAAATTAAGGATAATTTTTCAAGGGAAGAATGAATAATTTTAATAATAAATCCAAAATTATATTACACATGTGTGGACTTTAGGACTAGTGACAGGTTTTTTCGATTTAAGGATGGGTAATGTTCATGGGTCCAGGGGGTTAGTTTGTGGTAAGGAATGTGTGGAGTTGAGGCATAAAAAGGGGATTTAGGGTTCAGGAATGGGTGACGTTTAGGAGGGCTGAGGACTTTTAAAGATCAGTGATGGGTAGAGATTAGGGGTGGTGAAGAGTTGTTAGTGTACGGGATTGTGTGGAGTTTAGGGTGGCAAGGGATTTTAAGGGTTCAGGGATGAGTGGAGTTTAGACGTATAAAGGAGTTTTAAGGTTCAATGATGGGCAGAGTTTAGTGGTGGTAAGGAGTTTATTTAGGGTTCACGTTTGGGTTGAGTTTGGGGGCAACAGGGATGGAGGTTTAGGCATGAAAAGTGGTTTTCAGGTTTCAGGTGCAGATGGAGTTTAGGGTTCAGGGTTGGGCCAACGTAGGGGTACAAAGGGTTTTAGGGTTCTGGAAAGGATGTCATTTAGGGTTCAGGGATAGGTGTTAAGCATAGTAAGGGGTTTTCAGGGGACACGGATGAGTGGTGTTTAGGATTGTGAGGGCTCAGGATTAGGATTGTGAGGGGGGCAGGAATGAACAGGGTGAGGTGTCAGCAAATTAAAAGCATCCAAAGCAATTGTTTCCCTGTGTAAAAAATATAAATCTACATCAATGTATCCTGTAGGAAAGTACCATCTTTCTTGGCATGTTACCCCCATTTTTACCTGTATGTCAGTATGTCTTTGCCTGTCTCACTGGGATTCTGCTGGTCAGGACCCCATGCTCATAGTTTGTGGCCTAATGTGTGTGTTGCCAACAGTGCTTAACTGTGTCACTGAGGCTCTGCTCCTCCATGGATCCCCAGTACTGCCAAACAAGGCTTGCACTGTAGCTACAGCTGCTGCCACCTCACAGATAGGGTTCTGTCCTCCTGGGGTCTGGGCAGCTCAGTCCCAGGAAGGCAGAACAAAGCATTTCCTTTGGGAGGAGGGTGTTACACCCTCTGCCTTTAGAAATAGGTGTTACCGGCTGGGGAGGGGTAGCCTCCCCCAGCCTCTGGAAATTCTTAATGCATAAGCCAGTCTATACCGGTTCAGGACCTCCAGTCCCTGCTCTGGCACGAAAGTGGACAAAGGAAAGGTGAGTGACCACTCCCTGTCCATCACCACCCCAGGGGCTCCTCCAGTGTGTCCCACACTTCAGCCATCTTATTTTCAAAGGTGTGGGGACACTCTGTAGGCCTCCGAGTGGCCAGTGCCAGCAGGTGACGTCAGAGACCCCTCCTGATAGGTCCGTACCTGATAAGGTAGCCAATCCCCCTCTCAGGGCAATTTAGGGTCTCTCCAGTAGGTTTCTCTTCAGATTCTACCTGCAAGTTTCCAGCAGGAATCCTCTGCAACTACTACTTCATCCTCTGACCTTGGATCAACAGCAGACTGCTCCAGGAACCGCTGTACCAACAACAAAGTATCCAGAAGGGCTACTTTCTCTCTGCAACTTCAGCTCCAGCCACTGTAGGACGCTGGCCTGGCTTGTAGTGGGTACCAGAGGTACTTACACCTTGTGCCAGGTCCAGTTATCCCTTATTAGTGTAGAAGAGGTGTTTCTAGCAGCTTAGACTGATAGAAGATAGCTATGGCAAAGCGGCTTAGGCTGAACTAAGAGACATGTAAAGCTCCTACTATACCACTGGTGTCATATGCACAGTATCACAAGAAAACACAATACACAGAGTTACTAAAAATAAAGGTACTTTATTTTTATGACAATATGCCAAAAGTATCTCAGTGAGTACCCTCAGTATGAGGATAAGTTATATACACAAGATATATGTACACAAACCAAAATTAGGTAAGTAATAGCAAGAAAAGTAATGCAAACAGTGTAGAATTACAATAGATTGCAATAGGAACACATAGGTATAGGGGCAACACAAACCATATACTCCAAAAGTGGAATGCAAACCACGAATGGACCCCAAACCTATGTGAGCTTGTAGAGGGTCGCTGGGACTGTAAGAAAACAGTGAGGGTTAGAAAAATAGTCCACTCCAAGACCCTGAAAGGTAGGTGTAAAGTGCACCTACTACCCACAGAGAGCACAGAAGTCATGATAGGGGGATTCTGCAGGAAGAACAAACACCAGCAATGCAAAAACAGTGGATTTCCGGACCTGAGTACCTGTAAGACAAGGGGACCAAGTCCAATAGTCGTGACAGTGTCAAGAGTGGGCAGGAGCCCAGGAAATGCCAGCTGAGGGTGCAAGGAAGCTGCCACTGGATGAAAGAAGCTTGGAGTTCTGCAAGAAAGAAGAGAGCTAGGGACTTCTCCTTTGGAAGACAGATGTCCCACGTTACGATGAAGCTTGCAGAGGTATTCCCATTCAGAAAGACCACAAACAAGCCTTGCTAGCTGCAAGGGTCATGGTAGAGGTTTTTGGGTGCTGCTGTGGCCCAGGAGAGACCAGGATGTCACCACTTGGAGGAGGAGCCAGAGGGGGCACCCAGCAAGTCAGGGAGCCCTAACAGAAGCAGACAGCACCCACAGAAGTACCTGAACAGGCACTTGGAAGAAGAGTGAATCAGAGTCCATGCAAAGTCACAAAAGGGAGTCCCACAAAGCCGGAGGACAACTCAGAAGGTTATGCACTGCAGATTACAGTGTCGGGGACCCAGGCTTGGCTATGCATGAAGGAAGTCCTGGAAGAGTGCACAGGGCTGGAGCAGCTGCAAATCACGCGGTACCCAGCAATGCAGTCTAGGGTGGGGAGGCAAGGACTTACCTCCACCAAACTTGGACTGAAGAGTCACTGGACTGTGGGAGTCACTTGGACAGAGATGCTGAGTTCCAGGGACCAAGCTCGTCAGAATGAGAGGGGACCCAGAGGACCAGTGTTGCAGTCTTTTGGTGCCTGCGTTAGCAGGGCGAAGATTCCGTCGACCCACAGGAGATTTCTTCGGAGCTTCTGGTGCAGGGTGAAGGCAGGCTACCCCCAGAGAATGCACCACCTGGAAACAGACGAAAAAGCCGGCAGGATGAAGCGATACAAGGTTGCTAGTAGTTGTCTTGCTACTTTGTTGTAGTTTTGCAGGCGTCCTGAGCAGTCATCGGTCGATCCTTTGGTAGAAGGTGAAGAGGGAGATGCAGAGGAACTCTGATGAGCTCTTGCATTCGTTATCTAAAGAATTCCCCAAAGCAGAGACCCTAAGTAGCCAGAAAAGGAGGTTTGGCCACCTAGGAAGGAGGATTGGCTACCAAGAGAGGTAAGAGCCTATCAGAAGGAGCCTCAGACGTCACCTACTTGCACTGGCCACTCAGAGCAGACCAGTGTGCCCACAACACCTCTTATTTCCAAGATGGCAGAGGTCTGGGACACACTGGAGGAGCTCTGGGCACCTCCCCTGGGAGGTGCAAGTCAGGGGAGTGGTCACTCCCCTTTCCTTTGTCCAGTTTCACACCAGAGCAGGGCTGGGGGATCCGTGAACCGGTGTAGACTGGCTTATGCAGAGATGGGCAGCATCTGTGCCCATCAAAGCATTTCCAGAGGCTGGGGGAGGCTACTCCTCCCCAGCCCTCACACCTATTTCCAAAGGGAGAGGGTGTTACTTTGTTCTGCCTTCCTGGGCCAGGGCTGCCTGGACCCCAGGAGGGCAGAAACCTGTCTGAGGGGTTGGCAGCAGCTGCAGTGGAGACCCCGGAACGGCAGTTTGGCAGTACCCGAGTACTGTGCTAGAGACCCGGGGGATCATGGAATTGTCCCCCCAATACCAGAATGGAATTGGGGTGACAATTCCATGATCTTACAAATGTTACATGGCCATGTTCGGAGCTACCATTGTGACGCTATACATAGGTAGTGACCTATGTATAGTGCACGCATGAAATGGTGTCCCCGCACTCACAAAGTCCGGGGAATTTGCCCTGAACGATGTGGGGGCACCTTGGCTAGTGCCAGGGTGCCCACACACTAATTAACTTTGCACCCAACCTTCACCAGGTGAAGGTTAGACATATAGGTGACTTATAAGTTACTTAAGTGCAGTGGTAAATGGCTGTGAAATAACGTGGACGTTATTTCACGCTGGCTGTAATGGCAGGCCTGTGTAAAAATTGTCAGAGCTCCCTATTGGTGGCAAAAGAAATGCTGCAGCCCATAGTTATCTCCTGGAACCCCAATACCCTGGGTACCTCAGTACCATATACTAGGGAATTATATGGGTGTACCAGTATTCCAATGTGAATTGGTAAATTTAGTCACTAGCCTGTTAGTGACAAATTTGGAAAGCTGAGAGAGCATAACCACTAAGGTTCTGGTTAGCAGAGCCTCAGTGATACAGTTAGCCATCACACAGGGAACTCATACAGGGCACATACTTATGAGCACTGGGGCCCTGCCTGGCAGGGTCCCAGTGACACATAGACTAAAACAACATATATACAGTGAAAAAAGGGGGTAACATGCCAGGCAAAATGGTACTTTCCTATAGCCACCAACTGCAACGGTTTCCATGGTGTACACGCTCTGGGGACTCCCTGTCTTCACCCTGCACCAAAAGGACTGATGAAATGTCCTGTGGAGTGACGGAGTCACTACCCTGCTCCTGCAGGCACCTTCTAAGTCGATGACCGGTTCTCTTAGACTCCTCTCCTGGTGATGAGCGTGCTCCCAGGAACACAGGTCGTTGACCCCTTCGACACAGACTGTCCTAAGGTTCTGCTGTCCAAATTTGGAGGAGGTAAGAGCTTGCCTTCCCCATTTGTGACAGTACCCCTGTGCACCGCTTCATCTTCACTTCCTGAGGCCTGTGCACTATTTGCAAGACTCCTTCATGCACAGCCTGGCCCAGGTACCCAGCACTCTATCCTGCGATGCTCAACTGCTGAGTTGTCGTTCGGTGGCGTGGCACCTTCTTTTGTAGTGCTGCAACAACCACAATTTTCACCTTCTTTGTCCCCATGTCCTGGGACCTCCGTGGGTGCTGCCTGGTCATCTGGGGGTTCCCTCCAGTGTTGGTAGTCCCCTCTGCCTCCTCAGTCCGAGTTGAGGCCCCCAGGCTCCTCCTGGGTCCAAGCAGCGCCACTTTGATGCAATCTGCGACTTTAGTTGAACCAAAGCTTGTTGGACAAATCCAGTGCCGATATTCGCCTGCTTCCAACATCTCCACGTGAGACATCCATTGCATCATGCAGGAATACGCAGCCATCATCCTTTGGTGCATTTCTGCAGTCTTCGTCCAACCAGGGACTCTTGTTTTGCACCCTCTTCTAGGTTGGCAGGGGCTCCTGTCCTTCCTGGAACTTCTTCTGACTTCTGGACTTGGTCTCCTCTCGTTGCAGGTCTTCAGGTCCAAGATCCACCATTTGTTGTTTGCAGTCTTGCTTGATTCTTGCAATAACTCTAATCACGACTTGCAGTGTGTCCTAAGGAAACTTGCAGTACTTTACTCCTACTTTCCTGTGCCCTAGGGTGGGATATTTTACTCACCTTTGTGGTTTTCTTACTCTGCCAGCGATTCTCTACACACTACCCTTGTCTAGGGAGGAATTTGTGATTCGCATTCCAGTTTCTTAGTATATGGTTTGTGTTGCCCCTAGACCTATTTTCTCCCATTGCATTCTATAGCATTTCCTATTGTTTGCACTATCCTATGTCTAATTACTTACCTCACTTTGGTGTCTGCTGTATATATTGTGTATAATACTTACCTCTAGAAGTAGAATTGTCTCTATGATATTTTTGGCATTGTGTCACCCAACTAAATTACCTTTATTTTTGGCAACACTGAGTATTGTCTTTACTTGTGTGTAAGTACTGTGTAACTATAAGTGGTATTGCAGGAGCGTTGCATGTCTCCTAGTTCAGCCTAAGCTATTCTGCTATAGCTACCTCTATCAGTCTAAGCTGCTAGAACACTACTACATTTCACTTATAAGGGATAGCTGGACCTGATGTAAGGTGTAAGTACCCAATGTACCCACTAAGAACCAGACCCGCCTCCTACCTGTCAAATCTGTTTCTAAAAGTATGACCTGCAACCACTGCATTTATTTTTAAAAAAGTAAGCATGCCAAAGCCAATTTCGAACAAAATGATATTCCACGAATTGGTCTATGATATTGTAAATACCATTCATTCTGATAATTTCCATTAAACAGTTTAAATGAAATGGTTTCTTGAGATCATCCACACTGTCCTTGCTCAATCAGTCACTCATTGTGATTAGAGGGATGGATAGGCATTTATTTAGCAGTTTGTGGATTGCCATGGGCTACTTCTAGCTGTAGAGAATGTATGTGTGGCTAGAACAACAGAAGAGTAAATAGGAAAAGGCAAACTTGGCTCGGAATTGAATTCAGCTTACCACAATCAATCAATCAATCAGGAATTTGTAAAGCAAACTACTCACCCGTGAGGGTCTCAAGGCGCTGAGGAGGGGGGTACTGCTACTGCTTGAACAGCCAGGTCTTGAGAAGTTTCATGAAGGAAACTGTACCCAGCCTTACCTCTGAGGACTTCAGAATACGTCTATTATGTGACCCTGCCTTGGCACCAAAGTCACTTCCCTTTTCAACATATTTGTCCCGTTCTGTAAGTCATCCCTTCTTGTAGCCTCTCCTGTCACCCAACTCTGTCTTCACCTGCCCCGCGTTCACTCCTCCCATCCATCCCTAGTCTCAGCAATCCCTATCATGCATCCCACGTCCTTTCCTCGCAACTGTACACTTCACCTCCCTTCTGTCATATGTCTTATTTCACCCCCTGCTAGCCATCAGCCATATTCCACCCTCTGCACCTATTCCTTGTTCCCATCCGTGGTCCATCCCTTGGCAGCCTCCTTGTGGTCATGCCATGAATTCACAGCTCTATCCCATCTGATGGCATCTTCTTCCCACCAAGCAACATCAACTCGTTCATTCTCCCATCTATAATTGGCTATGACTGAGACCTGTCCCAGCTCCATTCTATTAACAGTTCTCCCAACATCTCCAGTGTCACTCATTCCCTGCCTGCTTCTGTCAATCAGACTGACACATTCTGCCACCAGTCTTTCAATCCACTCTCGTCCAATCTCACCCTCTTACAAAAACCATATACCTTGAACTTTACCTACATCTTCTTTTGTCATAATCCCCTCTCACTGTCTCTTCCGTCAAGTTGTCACACTCATTAAGCGTGAGGTGAACACTCACATAGATTAATAGTAACCTTCAGGTCACTAATTCAAATCCCTCCTAGACAAACTAGGTCTTTCCTCCTTCTGAGATTGGTAAAGGAAGTATTATGAAAGACTGCAACAGTAGCAGCTGTCAGTCACAACTTTTAAAGCATAAAAAAGTATTGTATTAAAAAAGAGATTTCCTGCCTCTCCATCACCACCTAGAGTCTTCAGTCACTTTCACCCAACTAGCTCTGTCCCTCATCATCATCCACAGTAATCACACAATACTCATTTGTGGCACTTAAATCACAGAATGCTTTCTGGCACCTGATTTACAAAATGGTTCAACATTCTCGAACCATAAGACTCTGGAAATCTGAGGGTTTGTAATCACTAAAACACTTTTTGAAATTTACTAACACCAAGTAACGATCAAAAAAAGGTTTGCCTAAATCATTAAATGGATTAAGTAATCATTAAGGAATCACTATTGGAAGGAACGTTTTAAGGGAATTCCTTCCAAATTCAGAATCTTTAAGAGATATATTAAGGTTTTGCAACCAAAATCCAGTTGCAAAACAATAATATTTTTCCACCAAATCCAATTTGGTGTTGTCATTTGCAAATGGGAAATGGGTTGCGACGGGACCCCAACCCTTTGATTTATTTATTTTTTTAAGTGTGCAGCTGGTGTAGTCCTTGTGAGTGCTGGGTCTAGGTGCAGGCCGGAACTCCAGCAGGGCAATCCTTCTTCACCAATATTTTCTTCCAGCAGAGATCTAAATTGTGGGGCAGCTCTGCCATACTTATCCTTGCTCCTGCATTGATGAGGAAGGGGGTGTTCCACTACCCTCTGGCAGGCAACCACCCTCTGGGGTGACCACTTTTTGTGAAGTGTGGCAAAAATCAATCCCAGAAAGCAACATTATCTAAAATCGAAGATAGCAAAAATTTCTCCCACTGGTGTGGCTAAGTTTCCCGAACACACTCCTGGCCAGTCCCTCTTCTAATCTAATCAAGGGGCTCCCATTTGTCTGGGACAGCGGGAAATTGGGGAGGCCAAGTTTATGTCCAGGTGGCTTTCCCTCCTTTGAAAACCATTTTGGCTACTCTACTCTCTTCCTGCTCTGCCATCTGCTGTAGCAGTGCTCATCTGTAGGAGGCTGGACTGGCTTGTAGTGAGTACCAAGGGGTACTTGCACCTTGCACCAGGCCCAGTTATCCCTTATTAGTGTATAGGGTGTCTAGCAGCTTATGCTGATAGATAATGGTAGCTTAGCAGAGCAGCTTAGGCTGAACTAGGAGACGTGTGAAGCTACTACAGTACCACTTAGTGTCATATGCACAATATCATAAGAAAACACAATACACAGTTATACTAAAAATAAAGGTACTTTATTTTTATGACAATATGCCAAAGTATCTTAGAGTGTACCCTCAGTGAGAGGATAGGAAATATACACAAGATATATATACACAATAGCAAAAATATGCAGTATAGTCTTAGAAAACAGTGCAAACAATGTATAGTTACAATAGGATGCAATGGGGAAACATAGGGATAGGGGCAACACAAACCATATACTCCAAAAGTGGAATGTGAACCACGAATGGACCCCAAACCTATGTGACCTTGTAGAGGGTCGCTGGGACTATTAGAAAATAGTGAGAGTTAGAAAAATAACCCTCCCCAAGACCCTGAAAAGTGAGTGCAAAGCGCACCAAAGTTCCCCTAAGGACAAAATAGTCGTGTTAGAGGGAAAATGCAAGGAAAACACAAATCAGCAATGCAACAACGATGGATTCCTGACTGAGGGTACCTGTGGAACAAGGGGACCAAGTCCAAAAGTCACAAGCAACTCGGAGATGGGCAGATGCCCAAGAAATGCCAGCGGTTGGTGCAAAGAAGCTCTTACTAGGCTGAAGAACTGTGAATACTGCAAGAACGACAAGGGCTAGAGACTTCCCCTTTGGAGGATGGATCCCCCACGCCTTGGAGAGTCGTGCAGAAGTGTTTTCCCGCCGGATGGACGCCAACAAGCCTTGCTACATGCAAATCGTGCGTTTGGCGTTTTTGGACGCTGCTGGGGCCCAGGAGGGACCAGGAGGTCGCAAATTGGACCTGCAGAGAGAGGGGACGTCGAGCAAGACAAAGAGCCCTCACTGAAGCAGGTAGCACCCGGAGAAGTGCCAGAAACAGGCACTACGAGGATGCGTGAAACGGTGCTCGCCGAAGTTGCACAAAGGAGTCCCACGTCGCCGGAGACCAACTTAGAAAGTCGTGCAATGCAGGTTAGAGTGCCGTGGACCCAGGCTTGGCTGTGCACGAAGGATTTCCACCGGAAGTGCACAGGGGCCGGAGTAGCTTGCAAAGTCGCGGTTCCCAGCAATGCAGCCCAGCGAGGTGAGGCAAGGACTTACCTCCACCAAACTTGGGCTGAAGAGTCACTGGACTGTGGGGGTCACTTGGACGGTGTCGCTGGATTCGAGGGACCTCGCTCGTCGTGCTGAGAGGAGACCCAAGGGACCGGAGATGCAGCTTTTTGGTGCCTGCGGTTGCAGGGGGAAGATTCCGTCGACCCACGGGAGATTTCTTCGGAGCTTCTGGTGCAGAGAGGAGGCAGACTACCCCCACAGCATGCACAAGCAGGAAAACAGTCGAGAAGGCGGCAGGATCAGCGTTACAGAGTTGCAGTAGTCGTCTTTGCTACTATGTTGCAGGTTTGCAGGCTTCCAGCGCGGTCAGCGGTCGATTCCTTATCAGAAGGTGAAGAGGGAGATGCAGAGGAACTCGGCTGAGCTCATGCATTCGTTATCTAAAGTTTCCCCAGAGACAGAGACCCTAAATAGCCAGAAAAGAGGGTTTGGCTACCTAGGAGAGAGGAAAGGCTACTAACACCTGAAGGAGCCTATCAGCAGGAGTCTCTGACGTCACCTGGTGGCACTGGCCACTCAGAGCAGTCCAGTGTGCCAGCAGCACCTCTGTTTCCAAGATGGCAGAGGTCTGGAGCACACTGGAGGAGCTCTGGACACCTCCCAGGGGAGGTGCAGGTCAGGGGAGTGGTCACTCCCCTTTCCTTTGTCCAGTTTCGCGCCAGAGCAGGGGCTAAGGGGTCCCTGAACCGGTGTAGACTGGCTTATGCAGAATTGGGCACCTCTGTGCCCAACAAAGCATTTCCAGAGGCTGGGGGAGGCTACTCCTCCCCTGCCTTCACACCATTTTCCAAAGGGAGAGGGTGTCACACCCTCTCTCAGAGGAAGTTCTTTGTTCTGCCATCCTGGGCCAGGCCTGGCTGGACCCCAGGAGGGCAGCTGCCTGTCTGAGGGGTTGGCAGCAGCAGCAGCTGCAGTGAAACCCCAGGAAGGGCAGTTTGGCAGTACCAGGGTCTGTGCTACAGACCACTGGGATCATGGGATTGTGCCAACTATGCCAGGATGGCATAGAGGGGGCAATTCCATGATCATAGACATGTTACATGGCCATATTCGGAGTTACCATTGTGAAGCTACATATAGGTAGTGACCTATATGTAGTGCACGCGTGTAATGGTGTCCCCGCACTCACAAAGTTCAGTGAATTGGCTCTGAACAATGTGGGGGCACCTTGGCTAGTGCCAGGGTGCCCACACACTAAGTAACTTTGCACCTAACCTTTACCAGGTAAAGGTTAGACATATAGGTGACTTATAAGTTACTTAAGTGCAGTGTAAAATGGCTGTGAAATAACGTGGACGTTATTTCACTCAGGCTGCAGTGGCAGGCCTGTGTAAGAATTGTCAGAGCTCCCTATGGGTGGCAAAAGAAATGCTGCAGCCCATAGGGATCTCCTGGAACCCCAATACCCTGGGTACCTCAGTACCATATACTAGGGAATTATAAGGGTGTTCCAGTAAGCCAATGTAAATTGGTAAAAATGGTCACTAGCCTGTTAGTGACAATTTGAAAGTAATGAGAGAGCATAACCACTGAGGTTCTGGTTAGCAGAGCCTCAGTGAGACAGTTAGGCACCACACAGGGAACATATACATGCACACCTATGAGCACTGGGGCCCTGTGTGACAGGGTCCCAGTGACACATACATATAGGCCACAAACCTATGAGCACTGGGGTCCTGACTAGCAGGATCCCAGTGACACATAACAACCATACTGAAAACATGGTGTTTTCACTATGAGCACTGAGGCCTGGCTATCAGGATCCCAGTGAGACAGTGAAAACAGTGACAAACACCCTGACATACACTCACAAACAGGCCAAAAGTGGGGGTAACAAGGCTAGAAAGAGGCTACCTTCTCACACAACCCCCCCCCAAACGAAGGACAATAAGGCTAACCTTGGCCAGTTGAGACTTTATTGTCTAAGTGGTGATAAGTAGAGAGTAGCTCTGCAATAGACTGGTTACTCCCTTTATCATCCACTATATGGTTACTTCCCTGTGGGGATGTAAACCACCCTGTTTGAAGTTTTTTAGCTAAGCAACAATGTGAAGATGTATTTTCAGAGTTTCTATCAGTAAGTTTTAGTTTAGAGCAGTGGGAATTGTCCACTGAACCTATTTGTAGTGATGGAAATGCCAGACAGGGATGCTGTCTCAATAAAGCCATAGCTGGGCAAACACTTTGTCCATCTGGCTGGAAGAGAGAACAGGGATGCTGTTTCTCTTGAGTTGGAGCAGGGCAGGGATGCTGTCCTATGAGCTCCACACTAGGGCAGGGATGCTGTCCTAAGTGTTGTGAGGTAGTGCAGGGTTTCTGCACTAAAGTTTCTCTGGGAGGGTTGGAGGGATGCTCCATGTTAACTAAAATGGTGCTGTTTTTCTCACCAATGTTAGTTATCCCACAGAGAGGTACTTCCACCTCAGGGAGTCCAGCTTTGTCAGCTGATGATTCCCTTGGAACAGGTGCCACCCCAGGAGAGGTTTCTCCCACCACAGGAATAGTATCCTGAATGGTAGGGTGGTTAGGGGATACTGTGATACCCTTTTTACCTGTTGATGGAGAGGGATCCTGAGTTTTCAGGCCTTCTCTCCTTTGCTTTTTCATTTCACTTGAAATGAGAGGGAACAATTCCTCAGGGATGCCCAGCATGGCTGCATGGGCATAAAACTCTACATCAGCCCAACCTGAGGCCTCTAGGTCATTACCTAAGAGACAGTCTACAGGTAAGCTAGGTGATACCACCACCTGCTTAGGGCCAGTAACTCCACCCCAACTAAACTGAATTATAGCTAAGGGAAGAAACTTAGTGGAGTTATGGACATCAATAATTTTATACTGTTGTCCAATGATGTGTTGTTCAGGAGGCACTAGGTTTTCAGTCACCAAAGTGAAACTGGCACCTGTGTCCCTGTAGGCCAAGGCCTCAACACCATTTATTGAAACTGTCTGCCTGTACTTATCCATTGTAAGGGGACAAGCAGCCAGTGTGGCAAGGCCAATGCCACTAGGTGTGACAGAAACTGTCTTGGGACTGATTACATCAGTTTCCACTATGGACCCATAAGTGAACCCAACTACACCCTTTGCTTGACTGTTGCCAGCAGTCCCACCACTAGTACCACTACTGCTAGGGGCACTAGAGCTTGATGTATTAGTGGTGGTAGGCTCAGGGGGTTTACCTGGACAGGACTTATCCCCTGGCCTATGGCCTCTATTTTTACACACAAAGCACCAAGGCTTTTTAATGTGTGCAGGTTGGGAAGAAGAGGAAGAATTTGTTTTATCCCCACCCTCTGAAGAGTGTTTAAGATTTGAAGTGGGATCTTTGGTTTTACCCTTATCCCCATGCTTATCTTGAGATTTTTCACCATCTTTCTTCTTATTGCCATCTTTGTCACCCCCTGTATGAACTTTTCTGTTCACCCTTGTTCTGACCCATTTGTCTGCCTTCTTTCCCAATTCTTGGGGAGAGGTCAGATCAGAGTCTACCAGGTACTGGTGCAACAAATCAGACACACAATTATTAAGTATATGCTCTCTCAGGATTGTGTTATACAGGCTTTCATAATCAGTAACTTTACTGCCATGTAACCACCCCTCCAAGGCCTTCACTGAATGGTCAATGAAATCAACCCAGTCTTGTGAAGACTCCTTTTTGGTCTCTCTGAACTTTATCCTGTACTGTTCAGTGGTTAAGCCATAACCATCTAGGAGTGCATTCTTAAGAACTGTAAAATTGTTGGCATCACTTTCTTTCACAGTAAGGAGTCTATCCCTACCCTTTCCACTAAATGATAGCCATAGGATAGCAGCCCACTGCCTTTGAGGGACATCCTGTACAACACAGGCCCTCTCAAGTGCAGCAAACCACTTGTTAATGTCATCCCCCTCCTTATAAGGGGGAACTATCTTATGCAGATTCCTGGAATCATGCTCTTTTGCAGGATGACTATGGGGAATACTGCTGCTGCCACCATGGGTATCTAAACCCATCTTCTGTCTTTCCCTCTCTATTTCTAAAGACTGTCTATCCAAATCCAGCTGTTGCTTCTTGAGCTTCAGTCTGGTTTGTTCCACTCTCAATCTATTGAGCTCCCTTTCTAACAATCTGTCATCAGGGTGGGTGGGAGGGACATTTCTAGATACAGAGGTATGATGGGAATGAACAGAAGGAGACCTGTCCCTTACAGAGGGCACCCTAACAGCTTGGCTACCAGTATAATGTGAGAGCACACCATCAGTATGGTGTGATTCAACCTCTGTACCAACTATGCTAGACTGTCTAGTAATGGGCAGGCTGAGAAGTTTCTTTCCTGAACCTTTTCCTGGGGGAGTCCCTGGATCAGATTGAGAACCATTAGCTACTTTTTCACCAGATTTGGCACTCATGGCCTTATCCTGTACTCTAAGCATATTAATTAACAGTTCTAAGGAAGGATTCTTCCCTACACTCAAACCTCTCTCTATGCAGAGACTCCTTGCTCCTTTCCAGCTAAGGTGATCATATGCAAGTTTGGACAGTTCAACATTTTTGCCTGTGCCAGACATTTTTTAGAGAGAGTTGAAGTGAAAGAAAAAGAGAAAAAAGTTTTCAGAACTTTTTGGAAAGACAGAAAAAACTTTTAAAACTTTTAAGAACTTTTTGAAAGTTTAGAAGTACTTTTCAGCACTTAAAAAAGAGTGAAAAGAGGAAATGCAAAACTTTTTGGCTATGTGTATATACACTGACCTTGTTTTGTATATTTTTCTCTTATGAAAAGTACAATGACAAGAGTGGTAAGTAGTCTCAAGCACTTATCCCACCACTGCACAACCAATGTAGGAGGCTGGACTGGCTTGTAGTGAGTACCAAGGGGTACTTGCACCTTGCACCAGGCCCAGTTATCCCTTATTAGTGTATAGGGTGTCTAGCAGCTTATGCTGATAGATAATGGTAGCTTAGCAGAGCAGCTTAGGCTGAACTAGGAGACGTGTGAAGCTACTACAGTACCACTTAGTGTCATATGCACAATATCATAAGAAAACACAATACACAGTTATACTAAAAATAAAGGTACTTTATTTTTATGACAATATGCCAAAGTATCTTAGAGTGTACCCTCAGTGAGAGGATAGGAAATATACACAAGATATATATACACAATAGCAAAAATATGCAGTATAGTCTTAGAAAACAGTGCAAACAATGTATAGTTACAATAGGATGCAATGGGGAAACATAGGGATAGGGGCAACACAAACCATATACTCCAAAAGTGGAATGTGAACCACGAATGGACCCCAAACCTATGTGACCTTGTAGAGGGTCGCTGGGACTATTAGAAAATAGTGAGAGTTAGAAAAATAACCCTCCCCAAGACCCTGAAAAGTGAGTGCAAAGCGCACCAAAGTTCCCCTAAGGACAAAATAGTCGTGTTAGAGGGAAAATGCAAGGAAAACACAAATCAGCAATGCAACAACGATGGATTCCTGACTGAGGGTACCTGTGGAACAAGGGGACCAAGTCCAAAAGTCACAAGCAACTCGGAGATGGGCAGATGCCCAAGAAATGCCAGCGGTTGGTGCAAAGAAGCTCTTACTAGGCTGAAGAACTGTGAATACTGCAAGAACGACAAGGGCTAGAGACTTCCCCTTTGGAGGATGGATCCCCCACGCCTTGGAGAGTCGTGCAGAAGTGTTTTCCCGCCGGATGGACGCCAACAAGCCTTGCTACATGCAAATCGTGCGTTTGGCGTTTTTGGACGCTGCCCGGGCCCAGGAGGGACCAGGAGGTCGCAAATTGGACCTGCAGAGAGAGGGGACGTCGAGCAAGACAAAGAGCCCTCACTGAAGCAGGTAGCACCCGGAGAAGTGCCAGAAACAGGCACTACGAGGATGCGTGAAACGGTGCTCGCCGAAGTTGCACAAAGGAGTCCCACGTCGCCGGAGACCAACTTAGAAAGTCGTGCAATGCAGGTTAGAGTGCCGTGGACCCAGGCTTGGCTGTGCACGAAGGATTTCCACCGGAAGTGCACAGGGGCCGGAGTAGCTTGCAAAGTCGCGGTTCCCAGCAATGCAGCCCAGCGAGGTGAGGCAAGGACTTACCTCCACCAAACTTGGGCTGAAGAGTCACTGGACTGTGGGGGTCACTTGGACGGTGTCGCTGGATTCGAGGGACCTCGCTCGTCGTGCTGAGAGGAGACCCAAGGGACCGGAGATGCAGCTTTTTGGTGCCTGCGGTTGCAGGGGGAAGATTCCGTCGACCCACGGGAGATTTCTTCGGAGCTTCTGGTGCAGAGAGGAGGCAGACTACCCCCACAGCATGCACAAGCAGGAAAACAGTCGAGAAGGCGGCAGGATCAGCGTTACAGAGTTGCAGTAGTCGTCTTTGCTACTATGTTGCAGGTTTGCAGGCTTCCAGCGCGGTCAGCGGTCGATTCCTTATCAGAAGGTGAAGAGGGAGATGCAGAGGAACTCGGCTGAGCTCATGCATTCGTTATCTAAAGTTTCCCCAGAGACAGAGACCCTAAATAGCCAGAAAAGAGGGTTTGGCTACCT
The DNA here is from genome assembly GCF_031143425.1 of Pleurodeles waltl. Taxonomy (NCBI): domain Eukaryota; kingdom Metazoa; phylum Chordata; class Amphibia; order Caudata; family Salamandridae; genus Pleurodeles; species Pleurodeles waltl. Next base: position 1,176,206,464 of record NC_090439.1, read on the forward strand.
AGGAGAGAGGAAAGGCTACTAACACCTGAAGGAGCCTATCAGCAGGAGTCTCTGACGTCACCTGGTGGCACTGGCCACTCAGAGCAGTCCAGTGTGCCAGCAGCACCTCTGTTTCCAAGATGGCAGAGGTCTGGAGCACACTGGAGGAGCTCTGGACACCTCCCAGGGGAGGTGCAGGTCAGGGGAGTGGTCACTCCCCTTTCCTTTGTCCAGTTTCGCGCCAGAGCAGGGGCTAAGGGGTCCCTGAACCGGTGTAGACTGGCTTATGCAGAATTGGGCACCTCTGTGCCCAACAAAGCATTTCCAGAGGCTGGGGGAGGCTACTCCTCCCCTGCCTTCACACCATTTTCCAAAGGGAGAGGGTGTCACACCCTCTCTCAGAGGAAGTTCTTTGTTCTGCCATCCTGGGCCAGGCCTGGCTGGACCCCAGGAGGGCAGCTGCCTGTCTGAGGGGTTGGCAGCAGCAGCAGCTGCAGTGAAACCCCAGGAAGGGCAGTTTGGCAGTACCAGGGTCTGTGCTACAGACCACTGGGATCATGGGATTGTGCCAACTATGCCAGGATGGCATAGAGGGGGCAATTCCATGATCATAGACATGTTACATGGCCATATTCGGAGTTACCATTGTGAAGCTACATATAGGTAGTGACCTATATGTAGTGCACGCGTGTAATGGTGTCCCCGCACTCACAAAGTTCAGTGAATTGGCTCTGAACAATGTGGGGGCACCTTGGCTAGTGCCAGGGTGCCCACACACTAAGTAACTTTGCACCTAACCTTTACCAGGTAAAGGTTAGACATATAGGTGACTTATAAGTTACTTAAGTGCAGTGTAAAATGGCTGTGAAATAACGTGGACGTTATTTCACTCAGGCTGCAGTGGCAGGCCTGTGTAAGAATTGTCAGAGCTCCCTATGGGTGGCAAAAGAAATGCTGCAGCCCATAGGGATCTCCTGGAACCCCAATACCCTGGGTACCTCAGTACCATATACTAGGGAATTATAAGGGTGTTCCAGTAAGCCAATGTAAATTGGTAAAAATGGTCACTAGCCTGTTAGTGACAATTTGAAAGTAATGAGAGAGCATAACCACTGAGGTTCTGGTTAGCAGAGCCTCAGTGAGACAGTTAGGCACCACACAGGGAACATATACATGCACACCTATGAGCACTGGGGCCCTGTGTGACAGGGTCCCAGTGACACATACATATAGGCCACAAACCTATGAGCACTGGGGTCCTGACTAGCAGGATCCCAGTGACACATAACAACCATACTGAAAACATGGTGTTTTCACTATGAGCACTGAGGCCTGGCTATCAGGATCCCAGTGAGACAGTGAAAACAGTGACAAACACCCTGACATACACTCACAAACAGGCCAAAAGTGGGGGTAACAAGGCTAGAAAGAGGCTACCTTCTCACATCATCCCACCAAATGTTTCCTTTGTCTCAGCCCAGGCTACTTCACACTTCATTAATGCAGCCTGGCTCATGCTGCCAGAGGCTGACCAATCAGAAAAGGGCACTACAGGGCTGATTTTGGACAACTTTCAGAAAGAGTTCTACAACTCTTTCCCTGTGCTTGTTCCATTAAATTCAACATTGGCAAATTGCTGGATTTATTATAACATTTAGGGGGTTATTCCAACTTTGGAGGAGGTGTTAATCCGTCCCAAAAGTGATGAAAAACTGACGGATTTACCACCAGCCGTATTACGAGTCCATTATATCCTATGGAACTCGTAATACGGCTGGTGGTATATCCGTCACTTTACCGTCACTTTTGGGACGGATTAACACCTCCTCCAAAGTTGGAATAACCCCCTTAATGTGATACTAAACTTGAAAGTGGTATCTCCTTCCTAGGGAAAATGAGACTTTATTAGTTTTAAATAAAATCCCCCCAAATTAGCCTGTGAAACCCATTCACCACAATGGGGAAACAGATTTGGCTATTTTTACCACACCAGTGCTTATAAACCATTTTTTTGAAAGTCCCTGCTTATATTTACACTGCACCCAACCCTTGGGGCACTTAGCGAAGACCTTAGGGGTGAGGTATTTGTAAAAATAAGGTAGTTTAGGACTTTGGAAATTAGGGGTTACCTTTAACCCCATGGGTGCCGACGACATATTGGTTACGTCCGTGGCACAGCAATGTAACCATTACGTCCTGGCACCGGCCCTCGGGGCAGTGTTAGCGCTTTCCCATGGGCTTTCAAACCCCACCCCCCCCGGGCAGGGAATGCAGCGGAATCGCTTCAGCTGACACCCCGAACCCCCTGCACCTGCCCCAGTGACATCTGATGATTTCAGCACGCGATCACACGCAGACCTCATTGGAGGTCATCCCTATTGTGAGGAGAAACTGATTAGTTTCTCCTTAGGACAGGGGAAGGGGAGGTCAGAGAGATATGAAAAGGAAAGGCTTTTCCTTTCCTTTTCATGTCTCTCTGAAGATTCCTGCAGCACAATTGCATCAGATTGCCCACTAGACACCAGGGAGGATTTTATTGTTTGTCAATAAGTTGAGTGACCTCTAGGCACCAGGGATAATATTTTTTTTTTTACAGGAGGGGTGAGACCCCTTAGGCAAGGCTCGCTTCCTTGGGGGGCAATATTATTTTAGGTCATTTCTGCCTCCTTTTGGGCAGATCAGCTTATTTTCATTAGGCCAATCTGCCCAAAAGGGGGGCAGAAACCACCAGACACCAGGGATTATTATAATTTTTAAAATTTTACATAAGGGGAGCGACCCCTTAGGCAAGGGTTGCTCCCCAGAGGGGCACAATATAGTAAGACATTTCTGCCCCCCTTTGGGGCAGATCGGCCTACTTTTATTAGGACAATCTGCCCCTGGGGGGGGGGCAGAAACCACTAGACACCTAGAACAGTTTTAAAAATTATTTTACATAAGGGGAGCGGCCCCTTTGGCAAGGGCCATTGCCCATGGGGGCCATATTATTACAGGCCATTTCTGCCCCCCTTGGGGGCAGATCGGTCTATTTCTATTAGGCCCATCTGCCACCAAGGGAGGCAGAAACCACTTAGACACCGGGGATTTGATATATGTGTGTGTTTTGTTTGTGGGGGCGGCCTTTTGGACAAGGGTCACTCCCCATGCTGGCTAACGACTGCTGGACTTTTTTGTACCCCCTTGGGGGCAGAAAGCCCGCAAGACACGAGGGAAGATTTTTATTTTAAAAAATGGAGGGTGGGGGTATGGCCATACCTCCACCCCAAATAAATGGGGACAAAGTTGTTCGGCCCCCCCGGTGGCCAGATGGGGTAATTACCCCTGATGCACTTCCTGGGAGGGCAGAAATCGTACTAGATGCCAGGAAATTAAAAAATTAAAAATAGAGGGCGAGTTATGCACCTCACCCCAACTGATGCGGGTAACAGTCTTTGAGCTTCCCCAGCAAACTAAAGGATCTTATCCTAACGGCAAGCAAGAGGACATTTGATTATTTGGGGTTTTGATTTCACATGTGGGCCGAGAGGGCTTGGTTAACTCCCAAAATCGTCCCACTTGGAATGGTGAGCGGCTGCATTTTTTGGACTTTGGGACGCTGCCACCTAGAAAATTCTACCAGACCTAGACACATCTGAAAACAAAACATCTGGGCGAGTCCAGGGTGGTGTGCTTCACATGCACCCCGCACCATTTTCTTACCAACAAATCCCTGCAAAAGTCCAACTTTGCTTGAAATCACACATTTTCCCTACATATTTGTGATGGAACTTTCCAGTGTCCACAAAATTCCTACCACCCATCATTGTTGCATCTATACCAATAAAAATACTTGTCAGCCTAAAATGTTTTTTTTTCAAACTGCCCTTTTGGATCCTCTTTGGCTCCCTCTCAATTTCGACATGTTTTTGGCCCTTCCGTGTCACAAGTACTTGGTCCACATACACAAGTGATGTGTTATTTCTATCGGGGACTGAGAGGAACATTATGTGGGTAGGAAATTTTTGCTGGTGCGGTGATCCCACACAGAAATATGAGGAAAATTAGATTTTTTAGCTAAATGTAGGGTTTGTTGAGGATTCTGTGTAGGAAAACACTGGTGAATCCACACAAGTCACACCTCCCTGGACTCCCCTGGGTGTCTAGTTTTCAGAAATGTCTGGGTTTGGTAGGTTTCCCTAGATGGCTGCTGAGCCCAGGACCAAAAACGCAGGTGCCCTCCTTGCAAAAACAGGTTGTTTTGTAATAGATGATTTTGATATGCCCATGTAATGTTTTGGACCCCTCCCTGTCGCGGGCACTATGCCTACCCACACAAGTGAGGTACAATTTTTATCGGGAGACTTGGGGAAACACAGAATAGAAGACCAAGTGTTATTGCCTATTGTCTTTCTCTACATTTTTTCCTTCCAAATGTAAACAGAGCATCAGAAAGAATTCTGTTTGAGAAATGCCCTGTAATTCACATGCTACTATGGGGACCCCCGAATTCAGAGATGTGCAAATAACCACTGCTTCTCAACACCTTATCTTGTCCCCACTTTGAAAATATAAAGGTTTCCTTGATTCCTATTTTTCACTCTTTATATTTTACCAAATAAATTGTCGTACATCCGGTATACAATGAAAACCCATTGCAAGGTGCAGCTTGTTTATTGGCTCTGGGTACCTAGGGTTCTTAATGAACCTACAAGCTCTATATAACCCCGCAACAAGAAGAGTCCAGCAGACATAATGGTATATTGCTTTTAAAAAATCTGCCATAGCTGGACAAAAAGTTACAGAAGAAAACATGGACAGAAATGGCTGTTTATTTCATCTCAATTTCAATATTTTTTTACTTCAGCTGTTACTTTCTGTAGGAAAACCTGGAGGAATCTACACAAATGACCATTTTCTGGATTCAGAATTTTGTCTACTTCTAGAAATGTATAACTGTCCGGGATCTACATTGGTTTCACACCCATTTCTGTCACCAACTGGAAGGAGTCTGAAAGCGCAAAAAATAATAACAAGCATTTACAATGCAACGGGTCTCGCGTTTGCTCATGTTAGAGCTGATCGCGTTGTAAACTCCTGACCCGACTTTTGACTTATCAGGCAAAAGTGCATTTATGTACATAACCTGAGAACGTGAAATTAACTGTGTAAAGCGCTCTTCTTCTGCCAAGCGAGATCGCGCTGGTAAATTAGAGAAAAAGTAGTCCACGAGCCCGATGGAAAACAGCAGCCTCGCATGTTTTCTGTACTTGGTCGCTGCGCTGGAGGAGGGCTAGCCACCGGAAAAGGCATGACGTATGCATGCCTTCCACTAATGAAAGCAAGCAGATTTTATTTGGCAAGCCCACAAACCAATGAAAAACACTGACGTGAAGTTGACAGGGCTCAAAAAGTCTTTTTAATGTGATTCCATCCCAATGTACAACTGTGAGAAAGTAGCCTCTTTCTAGCCTTGTTACCCCCACTTTTGGCCTGTTTGTGAGTGTATGCCAGGGTGTTTTCACTGTCTCACTGGGATCCTGCTAGCCAGGGCCCAGTGCTCATAGTGAAAACCCTATGTTTTCAGTATGTTTGTTATGTGTCACTGGGACCCTGCTAGTCAGGACCCCAGTGCTCATAAGTTTGTGGCCTATATGTATGTGTTCCCTGTGTGGTGCCTAACTGTCTCACTGAGGCTCTGCTAACCAGAACCTCAGTGGTTATGCTCTCTCATTTCTTTCCAAATTGTCACTGACAGGCTAGTGACCATTTTTACCAATTTACATTGGCTTACTGGAACACCCTTATAATTCCCTAGTATATGGTACTGAGGTACCCAGGGTATTGGGGTTCCAGGAGATCCCTATGGGCTGCAGCATTTCTTTTGCCACCCATAGGGAGCTCTGACAATTCTTACACAGGCCTGCCACTGCAGCCTGAGTGAAATAACGTCCACGTTATTTCACAGCCATTTTACACTGCACTTAAGTAACTTATAAGTCACCTATATGTCTAACCTTTACCTGGTAAAGGTTAGGTGCAAAGTTACTTAGTGTGAGGGCACCCTGGCACTAGCCAAGGTGCCCCCACATTGTTCAGAGCCAATTCACTGAACTTTGTGAGTGCGGGTACACCATTACACGCGTGCACTACATATAGGTCACTACCTATATGTAGCTTCACCATGGTAACTCCGAATATGGCCATGTAACATGTCTATGATCATGGAATTGCCCCCTCTATGCCATCCTGGCATTGTTGGTACAATTCCATGATCCCAGTGGTCTGTAGCACAGACCCTGGTACTGCCAGACTGCCCTTCCTGGGGTTTCTCTGCAGCTGCTGCTGCTGCCAACCCCTCAGACAGGCAGCTGCCCTCCTGGGGTCCAGCCAGGCCTGGCCCAGGATGGCAGAACAAAGAACTTCCTCTGAGAGAGGGTGTGACACCCTCTCCCTTTGGAAAATGGTGTGAAGGCAGGGGAGGAGTAGCCTCCCCCAGCCTCTGGAAATGCTTTGTTGGGCACAGATGTGCCCAATTCTGCATAAGCCAGTCTACACCGGTTCAGGGACCCCTTAGCCCCTGCTCTGGCGCGAAACTGGACAAAGGAAAGGGGAGTGACCACTCCCCTGACCTGCACCTCCCCTGGGAGGTGTCCAGAGCTCCTCCAGTGTGCTCCAGACCTCTGCCATCTTGGAAACAGAGGTGCTGCTGGCACACTGGACTGCTCTGAGTGGCCAGTGCCACCAGGTGACGTCAGAGACTCCTTGTGATAGGCTCCTTCAGGTGTTAGTAGCCTTTCCTCTCTCCTAGGTAGCCAAACCCTCTTTTCTGGCTATTTAGGGTCTCTGTCTCAGGAGAAACTTTAGATAACGAATGCATGAGCTCAGCCGAGTTCCTCTGCATCTCCCTCTTCACCTTCTGATAAGGAATCGACTGCTGACCGCGCTGGAAGCCTGCAAACCTGCAACATAGTAGCAAAGACTACTACTGCAACTCTGTAACGCTGATCCTGCCGCCTTCTCGACTGTTTTCCTGCTTGTGCATGCTGTGGGGTAGCCTGCCTCCTCTCCGCACCAGAAGCTCCGAAGAAATCTCCCGTGGGTCGACGGAATCTTCCCCCTGCAACCGCAGGCACCAAAAAGCTGCATTACCGGTCCCTTGGGTCTCCTCTCAGCACAACGAGCGAGGTCCCTCGAATCCAGCAACACCGTCCAAGTGACCCCCACAGTTCAGTGACTCTTCAGCCCAAGTTTGGTGGAGGTAAGTCCTTGCCTCACCTCGCTGGGCTGCATTGCTGGGAACCGCGACTTTGCAAGCTACTCCGGCCCCTGTGCACTTCCGGCGGAAATCCTTCGTGCACAGCCAAGCCTGGGTCCACGGCACTCTAACCTGCATTGCACGACTTTCTAAGTTGGTCTCCGGCGACGTGGGACTCCTTTGTGCAACTTCGGCGAGCACCATTTCACGCATCCTTGTAGTGCCTGTTTCTGGCACTTCTCCGGGTGCTACCTGCTTCAGTAAGGGCTCTTTGTCTTGCTCGACGTCCCCTCTCTCTGCAGGTCCAATTTGCGACCTCCTGGTCCCTCCTGGGCCCCAGCAGCGTCCAAAAACGCTAAACGCACGATTTGCATGTAGCAAGGCTTGTTGGCATCTTTCCGGCGGGAAAATACTTCTGCACGACTTTACAAGGCGAGATGGATCCGTCCACCAAAGGGGAAGTCTCTAGCCCTTTTCGTTCCTGCAGAAACCTCAGCTTCTTCTGTCCAGTCGAAGCTTCTTTGCACCCGCAGCTGGCATTTCCTGGGCATCTGCCCATCTCCGACTTGCTTGTGACTTTTGGACTTGGTCTCCTTGTTCCACAGGTACCCTAGATTGGAAATCCACAGTTGTTGCATTGCTGGTTTGTGTCTTTCCTGCATTATTCCTCTAACACGTCTCTTTTGTCCTTAGGGGAACTTTAGTGCACTTTGCACTCACTTTTCAGGGTCTTGGGGAGGGTTATTTTTCTAACTCTCACTATTTTCTAATAGTCCCAGCGACCCTCTACAAGGTCACATAGGTTTGGGGTCCATTCGTGGTTCACATTCCACTTTTGGAGTATATGGTTTATGTTGCCCCTATCCCTATGTTTCCCCATTGCATCCTATTGTAACTATACATTGTTTGCACTGTTTTCTAAGACTATACTGCATATTTTTGCTATTGTGTATATATATCTTGTGTATATTTCCTATCCTCTCACTGAGGTACACTCTAAGATACTTTGGCATATTGTCATAAAAATAAAGTACCTTTATTTTTAGTATAACTGTGTATTGTGTTTTCTTATGATATTGTGCATATGACACTAAGTGGTACTGTAGTAGCTTCACACGTCTCCTAGTTCAGCCTAAGCTGCTCTGCTAAGCTACCATTATCTATCAGCCTAAGCTGCTAGACACCCTATACACTAATAAGGGATAACTGGGCCTGGTGCAAGGTGCAAGTACCCCTTGGTACTCACTACAAGCCAGTCCAGCCTCCTAGAGCGACCAAAAAGGAGTCTTCACAAGACTGGGTTGATTTCATTGACCATTCAGTGAAGGCCTTGGAGGGGTGGTTAAATGGCAGTAAGGTTACTGACTTTGAAAGCCTGTATAACTTGATCCTGAGAGAGCATATTCTTAATAATTGTGTGTCTGATTTGTTGCACCAGTACTTGGTGGACTCTGATCTGACCTCTCCCCAAGAATTGGGAAAGAAGGCAGACAAATGGGTCAGAACAAGGGTGAACAGAAAAGTTCATACAGGGGGTGACAAAGAGAACACTAAGAAGAAAGATGGTGAAAAATCTCAAGATAAGCATGGGGATAAGGGTAAAACCAAAGATCCCACTTCAAATCTTAAACACTCTTCAGGGGGTGGGGATAAAACTAATTCTTCCTCTTCTTCTCAACCTACACAATTTAAAAAGCCTTGGTGCTTTGTGTGTAAAAACAGAGGCCATAGGCCAGGGGATAAGTCCTGTCCAGGTAAACCCCCTGAGCCTACCACCACTAATACATCAAGCTCTAGTGCCCCTAGCAGTAGTGGTACTAGTGGTGGGACTGCTGGCAACAGTCAAGTTAAGGGTGTAGTTGGGTTCACTTTTGGGTCCATAGTAGAAACTGGGGTAGTCAGTCCCAAGACAGTTTCTGTCACACCTAGTGGCATTGGCCTTGCCACACTGGCTGCTTGTCCCCTTACAATGGATAAGTACAGGCAGACAGTTTCAATAAATGGTGTTGAGGCCTTGGCCTACAGGGACACAGGTGCCAGTATCACTTTGGTGACTGAAAACCTAGTGCATCCTGATCAACACTGTAGGAGGCTGGACTGGCTTGTAGTGAGTACCAAGGGGTATTTGCACCTTGCACCAGGCCCAGCTATCCCTTATTAGTGTATAGGGTGTCTAGCAGCTTAGGCTGATAGATAATGGTAGCTTAACAGAGCAGCTTAGGCTGAACTAGGAGACGTGTGAAGCTACTACAGTACCACTTAGTGTCATATGCACAATATCATAAGAAAACACAATACACAGTTATACTAAAAATAAAGGTACTTTATTTTTATGACAATATGCCAAAGTATCTTAGAGTGTACCCTCAGTGAGAGGATAGGAAATATACACAAGATATATATACACAATAGCAAAAATATGCAGTATAGTCTTAGAAAACAGTGCAAACAATGTATAGTTACAATAGGATGCAATGGGGAAACATAGGGATAGGGGCAACACAAACCATATACTCCAAAAGTGGAATGTGAACCACGAATGGACCCCAAACCTATGTGACCTTGTAGAGGGTCGCTGGGACTATTAGAAAATAGTGAGAGTTAGAAAAATAACCCTCCCCAAGACCCTGAAAAGTGAGTGCAAAGTGCACTAAAGTTCCCCTAAGGACAAAATAGTTGTGTTAGAGGGAAAATGCAAGGAAAACACAAATCAGCAATGCAACAACGATGGATTCCTGACTGAGGGTACCTGTGGAACAAGGGGACCAAGTCCAAAAGTCACAAGCAACTCGGAGATGGGCAGATGCCCAAGAAATGCCAGCGGTTGGTGCAAAGAAGCTCTTACTAGGCTGAAGAACTGTGAATACTGCAGGAACGACAAGGTCTAGAGACTTCCCCTTTGGAGGATGGATCCCCCACGCCTTTGAAAGTTGTGCAGAAGTGTTTTCCCGCCGGATGGACGCCAACAAGCCTTGCTACACGCAAATCGTGCGTTTGGCGTTTTTGGACGCTGCTGGGGCCCAGGAGGGACCAGGAGGTCGCAAATTGGACCTGCAGAGAGAGGGGACGTCGAGCAAGACAAAGAGCCCTCACTGAAGCAGGTAGCACCCGGAGAAGTGCCAGAAACAGGCACTATGAGGATGCGTGAAACGGTGCTTGCCAAAGTTGCACAAAGGAGTCCCACGTCGCCGGAGACCAACTTAGAAAGTCGTGCAATGCAGGTTAGAGTGTCGTGGACCCAGGCTTGGCTGTGCACGAAGGATTTCCGCCGGAAGTGCACAGGGGCCGGAGTAGCTTGCAAAGTCACGGTTCCCAGCAATGCAGCCCAGCGAGGTGAGGCAAGGACTTACCTCCACCAAACTTGGGCTGAAGAGTCACTGGACTGTGGGGGTCACTTGGACGGTGTCGCTGGATTCGAGGGACCTCGCTCGTCGTGCTGAGAGGAGACCCAAGGGACCGGTAATGCAGCTTTTTGGTGCCTGCGGTTGCAGGGGGAAGATTCCGTCGACCCACGGGAGATTTCTTCGGAGCTTCTGGTGCAGAGAGGAGGCAGACTACCCCCACAGCATGCACAAGCAGGAAAACAGTCGAGAAGGCGGCAGGATCAGCGTTACAGAGTTGCAGTAGTCGTCTTTGCTACTATGTTGCAGGTTTGCAGGCTTCCAGCACGGTCAGCGGTCGATTCCTTATCAGAAGGTGAAGAGGGAGATGCAGAGGAACTCGGCTGAGTTCATGCATTCGTTATCTAAAGTTTCCCCAGAGACAGAGACCCTAAATAGCCAGAAAAGAGGGTTTGGCTACCTAGGAGAGAGGAAAGGCTACTAACACCTGAAGGAGCCTATCAGCAGGAGTCTCTGACGTCACCTGGTGGCACTGGCCACTCAGAGCAGTCCAGTGTGCCAGCAGCACCTCTGTTTCCAAGATGGCAGAGGTCTGGAGCACACTGGAGGAGCTCTGGACACCTCCCAGGGGAGGTGCAGGTCAGGGGAGTGGTCACTCCCCTTTCCTTTGTCCAGTTTCGCGCCAGAGCAGGGGCTAAGGGGTCCCTGAACCGGTGTAGACTGGCTTATGCAGAATTGGGCACATCTGTGCCCAACAAAGCATTTCCAGAGGCTGGGGGAGGCTACTCCTCCCCTGCCTTCACACCATTTTCCAAAGGGAGAGGGTGTCACACCCTCTCTCAGAGGAAGTTCTTTGTTCTGCCATCCTGGGCCAGGCCTGGCTGGACCCCAGGAGGGCAGCTGCCTGTCTGACGGGTTGGCAGCAGCAGCAGCTGCAGAGAAACCCCAGGAAGGGCAGTCTGGCAGTACCAGGGTCTGTGCTACAGACCACTGGGATCATGGAATTGTACCAACAATGCCAGGATGGCATAGAGGGGGCAATTCCATGATCATAGACATGTTACATGGCCATATTCGGAGTTACCATGGTGAAGCTACATATAGGTAGTGACCTATATGTAGTGCACGCGTGTAATGGTGTCCCCGCACTCACAAAGTTCAGTGAATTGGCTCTGAACAATGTGGGAGCACCTTGGCTAGTGCCAGGGTGCCCTCACACTAAGTAACTTTGCACCTAACCTTTACCAGGTAAAGGTTAGACATATAGGTGACTTATAAGTTACTTAAGTGCAGTGTAAAATGGCTGTGAAATAACGTGGACGTTATTTCACTCAGGCTGCAGTGGCAGGCCTGTGTAAGATTTGTCAGAGCTCCCTATGGGTGGCAAAAGAAATGCTGCAGCCCATAGGGATCTCCTGGAACCCCAATACCCTGGGTACCTCAGTACCATATACTAGGGAATTAAAAGGGTGTTCCAGTAAGCCAATGTAAATTGGTAAAAATGGTCACTAGCCTGTCAGTGACAATTTGGAAAGAAATGAGAGAGCATAACCACTGAGGTTCTGATTAGCAGAGCCTCAGTGAGACAGTTAGTCACTACACAGGTAACACATTCAGGCACACTTATGAGCACTGGGGCCTGGGTTACCAGGGTCCCAGTGACACATACAACTAAAACAACATATATACAGTGAAAAATGGGGGTAACATGCCAGGCAAGATGGTACTTTCCTACACAACCCCCCCCCCAAACGAAGGACAATAAGAGTAGCCATTACCTGATGAGTCTTCATTGTCTAAGTGGAAATATCTGGAGAGTCCATCTGCATTGGAGTGGCTACTCCCAGGTCTATGTTCCACTGTATAGTCCATTCCCTGTAGGGATATGGACCACCTCAACAATTTAGGATTTTCACCTTTCATTTGTTTTAGCCAAAGTAGAGGTTTGTGGTCTGTCTGAACAATGAAGTGAGTGCCAAACAGGTATGGCCTCAACTTCTTCAGAGCCCAGACCACAGCAAAGGCCTCCCTCTCAATGGCAGACCAACGCTTTTCTCTAGGGGTCAACCTCCTACTAATAAAAGCAACAGGTTGATCCTGGCCCTCAGAATTAAGTTGGGATAGGACTGCCCCTACTCCTAATTCAGATGCATCAGTTTGGACATAGAATTTTTTAGAGTAACAAGGGCTTTTCAGGACAGGTGCAGAGCACATGGCCTGCTTCAGATCCTCAAAAGCTTTCTGACAGTTTGCTGTCCATAATACCTTTTTAGGCATTTTCTTGGATGTGAGGTCATTAAGAGGGGCTGCAATGGAGCCATAGTTCTTAATGAACCTCCTGTAATACCCAGTGAGGCCTAGGAAGGCTCTCACCTGAGTCTGAGTGGTAGGGGGAACCCAATCAATAATAGTTTGGATTTTCCCCTGAAGTGGTGCAATCTGTTCCCCACCAACAAGGTGTCCCAGATAAACCACGTTACCCTGCCCTATCTGGCACTTTGAAGCCTTGATAGTGAGGCCTGCCTTTTGCAGGGCCTCCAAAACTTTCCAAAGGTGGACCAGGTGATCATCCCAGCTGGAGCTAAAGACAGCTATATCATCCAAATATGCTGCACTGAAAGCTTCCAGCCCTTGCAGGACTGTGTTCACCAACCTCTGAAAAGTGGCAGGTGCATTTTTCAAACCAAAAGGCATTACAGTAAACTGGTAATGTCCTCCAATGGTAGAAAATGCAGTCTTAGGTTTAGCATCTTCTGACAATTTGATCTGCCAATACCCTGCAGTCAAATCAAAAGTGCTTAGATACTTGGCAGATGCCAGTGTATCTATGAGCTCATCTGCCCTGGGTATAGGGTGAGCATCAGTTTTGGTTACCAAGTTGAGACCTCTATAGTCTACACAAAACCTCATTTCCTTCTTTCCATCTTTAGAATTGGGTTTTGGTACCAGTACCACAGGAGAAGCCCATGGACTGTCAGAGTGCTCAACCACTCCTAGTTCCAACATTTTCTGAACTTCTTGCTTTATGCAGTCCCTGACATGGTCAGGCTGCCTATAGATCTTACTTTTGACAGGTAAACTGTCTCCAGTATCTATAGTGTGCTCACACCAAGAAGTGGTGCCTGGCACAATGGAGAAGAGTTCTGAAAATTGTCCTAGGAGATTTATGCAATTATCTTTCTGCTCAGCAGTAAGACAATCAGCCAAAACTACACCTTCCACAAGAGCATCTTGTTCTGTGGAAGAGAAGAGATCAGGTAGAGGATCACTGTCTTCTTCCTGTCCCTCAGCTGTTGCCATGAGCAGGGTGAGATCAGCCCTGTCATAGTAGGGTTTCAGGCGGTTGACATGGAGCACCCTAAGGGGACTCCTGGCAGTGCCTAAGTCAACCAAGTAGGTGACTTCACCCTTCTTTTCAACAATTGTGTGGGGACCACTCCATTTATCTTGGAGTGCTCTTGGGGCCACAGGCTCCAAGACCCACACTTTCTGCCCTGGTTGGTACTGAACCAAAACAGCCTTCTGATCATGCCATTGCTTCTGGAGCTCTTGGCTGGCCTGAAGGTTTTTACTGGCCTTTTTCATGTACTCAGCCATCCTTGATCTGAGGCCAAGTACATAATCCACAATATCCTGCTTAGGAGCTTTTAAAGGTTGTTCCCAACCCTCCTTTACAAGTGTGAGTGGACCCCTAAAAGGGTGTCCAAAAAGAAGTTCAAAGGGGCTGAAGCCCACTCCTTTTTGGGGTACCTCCCTGTAGGCAAAAAGGAGGCATGGTAGAAGGATATCCCATCTCCTGCGGAGTTTTTCAGGGAGTCCCATAATTATGCCTTTGAGAGTTTTATTAAATCTCTCTACCAGTCCATTTGTTTGTGGATGATAGGGTGTTGTGAACTTGTAAGTTACACCACACTCCTTCCACATGGCCTTTAAGTATGCAGACATGAAATTGCTTCCTCTGTCTGATACTACTTCCTTTGGGAAGCCCACCCTGGAAAATATTCCCAGGAGGGCCTTTGCCACTACAGGAGCTGTAGTGGTCCTTAAAGGAATAGCTTCAGGATATCTTGTGGCATGGTCCACTACCACCAAGATAAACCTATTGCCTGAAGCAGTAGGAGGGTCAAGGGGGCCAACTATGTCAACCCCTACCCTTTCAAAGGGAACCCCAACTACAGGCAGTGGGATAAGGGGTGCCTTTGGAGTGCCACCTGTCTTGCCACTGGCTTGACAGGTTTCACAGGACTTACAAAATTCTTTTGTGTCCTCAGACATCCTAGGCCAATGAAACAATGGTACCAATCTGTCCCAAGTTTTCATTTGACCCAGGTGCCCAGCTAAGGGAATGTCATGTGCCAGTGTTAGGAGGAACTTTCTGTACTCCTGAGGAATCACTAATCTCCTGGCAGCTCCAGGTTTAGTATCCCTATGTTCAGTGTACAAGAGGTTGTCCTCCCAGTAAACTCTGTGAGAGTCACTGACATCCCCATTAGCCTGTTTGACAGCTTGCTGTCTGAGACCCTCTAATGTGGGACAGGTTTGCTGTGCCACACTCAGCTCCTCTCTGGCAGGCCCCCCTTCACCCAAAAGCTCAGCAGTGTCTGCTTCCAGCTCCTCTGGTGTAGGTTCTGCACAGGGAGGGAATTCTTCTTCCTCAGAAGTTGAATCCACTGTAGAGGGAGGGATAGTAGGAAGTGGTTTGCTTCTACTAGCCCTAGCTTTAGGGAGCACTTGGTCCATTGTTCCAGGATCCAAGCTTCCCTGTCCTTTTTGCTTTTTGGCCTGAGCCCTTGTCAAAGCAAAAATATGCCCTGGGATGCCCAGCATTGCTGCATGGGCCTCCAACTCCACATCTGACCAAGCTGATGTCTCCAAATCATTCCCTAATAGACAGTCTACAGGTAAATCTGAAGCTACCACAACTTTCTTTGGACCAGATACCCCCCCCCAGTTGAGATTTACAACAGCCATGGGGTGGCTTTGTGTTATGTTGTGAGCATCGGTTACTTGGTACTGGTGTCCAAGTATGTGTTGTTCAGGGTGCACCAGTTTCTCAATCACCATTGTGACACTGGCACCTGTGTCCCTGTAGGCCTGGACCTCAACACCATTTATTAGGGTTAGTTGCTTGTACTTCTCCAAGTTATGGGGGCAAGCAACCAAAGTGGCTAAATCAATAGCCCCTTCAGAGACTAAAGTAGCCTCTGTGGTCTCCCTAATCAGACCAACCCCAACTAAATTACCAAAAGTGAGCCCAGCTACTCCCTTGGATTGGCTATTAGTAGGTTTGCTCCCACCACCACTGCTATTAGTAGGGACACTAGGTGTAGCAGTAGGGGTTGTAGTGGTAGGAGCTGTTGTGCCTTTCTTTGGACAACTGGGATCTGTTGTCCAATGGCCTTTTATTTTACATAAATAGCACCATGGTTTCTTTTCCTTGTTCTGATTAAAGGAGGATTTGGACCCACCACCCCCACCAGAGTGTTTTTGTGGGCCTGATGAAGACTCATTTTTAGATTTGTCCCCACCCTTGTCAGAAGACTTACCATCCTTCTTTTTGTTGCCATCTTTGTCACCCCCTGTATGAACTTTTCTGTTCACTCTTGTTCTGACCCATTTGTCTGCCTTCTTTCCCAATTCTTGGGGAGAGGTCAGATCAGAGTCCACCAAGTACTGGTGCAACAAATCAGACACACAATTATTAAGAATATGCTCTCTCAGGATCAAGTTATACAGGCTGTCATAATCAGTAACTTTACTGCCATGTAACCACCCCTCCAAGGCCTTCACTGCCTGGTCAATGAAATCAACCCAGTCTTGTGAAGACTCCTTTTTGGTCTCTCTGAACTTTATCCTGTACTGTTCAGTGGTTAAGCCATAACCATCCAGGAGTGCATTCTTAAGAACTTGGAAATTATTAGCATCATTTTCTTTTACAGTAAGGAGCCTATCCCTACCTTTTCCAGTAAATGATAGCCATAGGATAGCAGCCCACTGCTTTTGAGGGACATCCTGTACAGCACAGGCCCTCTCAAGTGCAGCAAACCACTTGTTAATGTCATCCCCCTCCTTGTAAGGGGGAACTATCTTGTGCAGATTCCTGGAATCATGCTCTTTTGCAGGATGACTATGGGGAATACTGCTGCTGCCACCATGGGTTTCTAAACCCAACTTCTGTCTTTCCCTCTCTACTTCTAAAGACTGTCTATCCAAATCCAGCTGTTGCTTCTTGAGCTTCAGTCTGGTTTGTTCCACTCTCAATCTATTGAGCTCCCTTTCTAACAATCTGTCGTCAGGGTGGGTGGGAGGGACATTTCTAGATACAGAGGTATGATGGGAATGAACAGAAGGAGACCTGTCCCTTACAGAGGGCACCCTAACAGCTTGGCTACCAGTATAATGTGAGAGCACACCATTAGTATGGTGTGATTCAACCTCTGTACCAACTATGCTAGACTGTCTAGTAATGGGCAGGCTGAGAAGTTTCTTTCCTGAACCTTTTCCTGGGGGAGTCCCTGGATCAGATTGAGAACCATTAGCTACTTTTTCTACAGATTGGGCACTTATGGCCTTATCCTGTACTCTAAGCATATTAATTAACAGTTCTAAAGAAGGATTCTTCCCTACACTCAAACCTCTCTCTATGCAGAGACTCCTTGCTCCTTTCCAGCTAAGGTGATCATATGCAAGTTTGGACAGTTCAACATTTTTTCCTGTGCCAGACATTTTTTTGAGAGAGTTAAAGTGATAGAAAAAGAGAAAAAAGTTTTCAGAACTTTTTGGAAAGACAGAAAAAAACTTTTTAAACTTTTAAGAACTTTTTTGAAAGTTTAGAAGTACTTTTCAGCACTTAGAAAAGAGTGAAAAGAGGAAAGGCAAAACTTTTTGCTATGTGTATATACACTGACCTTGTTTTGTATATTTTTCTCTTATGAAAAGTACAATGACAAGAGTGGTAAGTAGTCTCAAGCACTTATCCCACCACTGCACAACCAATGTAGGAGGCTGGACTGGCTTGTAGTGAGTACCAAGGGGTACTTGCACCTTGCACCAGGCCCAGTTATCCCTTATTAGTGTATAGGGTGTCTAGCAGCTTAGGCTGATAGATAATGGTAGCTTAGCAGAGCAGCTTAGGCTGAACTAGGAGACGTGTGAAGCTACTACAGTACCACTTAGTGTCATATGCACAATATCATAAGAAAACACAATACACAGTTATACTAAAAATAAAGGTACTTTATTTTTATGACAATATGCCAAAGTATCTTAGAGTGTACCCTCAGTGAGAGGATAGGAAGTATACACAAGATATATATACACAATAGCAAAAATATGCAGTATAGTCTTAGAAAACAGTGCAAACAATGTATAGTTACAATAGGATGCAATGGGGAAACATAGGGATAGGGGCAACACAAACCATATACTCCAAAAGTGGAATGTGAACCACGAATGGACCCCAAACCTATGTGACCTTGTAGAGGGTCGCTGGGACTATTAGAAAATAGTGAGAGTTAGAAAAATAACCCTCCCCAAGACCCTGAAAAGTGAGTGCAAAGTGCACTAAAGTTCCCCTAAGGACAAAATAGTCGTGTTAGAGGGAAAATGCAAGGAAAACACAAATCAGCAATGCAACAACGATGGATTCCTGACTGAGGGTACCTGTGGAATAAGGGGACCAAGTCCAAAAGTCACAAGCAACTCGGAGATGGGCAGATGCCCAAGAAATGCCAGCGGTTGGTGCAAAGAAGCTCTTACTAGGCTGAAGAACTGTGAATACTGCAGGAACGACAAGGGCTAGAGACTTCCCCTTTGGAGGATGGATCCCCCACGCCTAGGAAAGTCGTGCAGAAGGGTTTTCCCGCCGGATGGACGCCAACAAGCCTTGTTACACGCAAATCGTGCGTTTGGAGTTTTTGGACGCTGCTGGGGCCCAGGAGGGACCAGGAGGTCGCAAATTGGACCTGCAGAGAGAAGGGACGTCGAGCAAGACAAAGAGCCCTCACTGAAGCAGGTAGCACCCGGAGAAGTGCCAGAAACAGGCACTACGAGGATGCGTGAAACGGTGCTCGCCGAAGTTGCACAAAGGAGTCCCACGTCGCCGGAGACCACCTTAGAAAGTCGTGCAATGCAGGTTAGAGTGCCGTGGACCCAGGCTTGGCTGTGCATGAAGGATTTCCGCCGGAAGTGCACAGGGGCCGGAGTAGCTTGCAAAGTCGCGGTTCCCAGCAATGCAGCCCAGCGAGGTGAGGCAAGGACTTACCTCCACCAAACTTGGGCTGAAGAGTCACTGGACTGTGGGGGTCACTTGGACGGTGTCGCTGGATTCGAGGGACCTCGCTCGTCGTGCTGAGAGGAGACCCAAGGGACCGGTAATGCAGCTTTTTGGTGCCTGCGGTTGCAGGGGGAAGATTCCGTCGACCCACGGGAGATTTCTTCGGAGCTTCTGGTGCAGAGAGGAGGCAGACTACCCCCACAGCATGCACAAGCAGGAAAACAGTCGAGAAGGCGGCAGGATCAGCGTTACAGAGTTGCAGTAGTCGTCTTTGCTACTATGTTGCAGGTTTGCAGGCTTCCAGCGCGGTCAGCGGTCGATTCCTTATCAGAAGGTGAAGAGGGAGATGCAGAGGAACTCGGCTGAGCTGATGCATTCGTTATCTAAAGTTTCCCCAGAGACAGAGACCCTAAATAGCCAGAAAAGAGGGTTTGGCTACCTAGGAGAGAGGAAAGGCTACTAACACCTGAAGGAGCCTATCAGCAGGAGTCTCTGACGTCACCTGGTGGCACTGGCCACTCAGAGCAGTCCAGTGTGCCAGCAGCACCTCTGTTTCCAAGATGGCAGAGGTCTGGAGCACACTGGAGGAGCTCTGGACACCTCCCAGGGGAGGTGCAGGTCAGGGGAGTGGTCACTCCCCTTTCCTTTGTCCAGTTTCGCGCCAGAGCAGGGGCTAAGGGGTCCCTGAACCGGTGTAGACTGGCTTATGCAGAATTGGGCACATCTGTGCCCAACAAAGCATTTCCAGAGGCTGGGGGAGGCTACTCCTCCCCTGCCTTCACACCATTTTCCAAAGGGAGAGGGTGTCACACCCTCTCTCAGAGGAAGTTCTTTGTTCTGCCATCCTGGGCCAGGCCTGGCTGGACCCCAGGAGGGCAGCTGCCTGTCTGAGGGGTTGGCAGCAGCAGCAGCTGCAGAGAAACCCCAGGAAGGGCAGTCTGGCAGTACCAGGGTCTGTGCTACAGACCACTGGGATCATGGAATTGTACCAACAATGCCAGGATGGCATAGAGGGGGCAATTCCATGATCATAGACATGTTACATGGCCATATTCGGAGTTACCATGGTGAAGCTACATATAGGTAGTGACCTATATGTAGTGCACGCGTGTAATGGTGTCCCCGCACTCACAAAGTTCAGTGAATTGGCTCTGAACAATGTGGGGGCACCTTGGCTAGTGCCAGGGTGCCCTCACACTAAGTAACTTTGCACCTAACCTTTACCAGGTAAAGGTTAGACATATAGGTGACTTATAAGTTACTTAAGTGCAGTGTAAAATGGCTGTGAAATAACGTGGACGTTATTTCACTCAGGCTGCAGTGGCAGGCCTGTGTAAGATTTGTCAGAGCTCCCTATGGGTGGCAAAAGAAATGCTGCAGCCCATAGGGATCTCCTGGAACCCCAATACCCTGGGTACCTCAGTACCATATACTAGGGAATTATAAGGGTGTTCCAGTAAGCCAATGTAAATTGGTAAAAATGGTCACTAGCCTGTCAGTGACAATTTGGAAAGAAATGAGAGAGCATAACCACTGAGGTTCTGATTAGCAGAGCCTCAGTGAGACAGTTAGTCACTACACAGGTAACACATTCAGGCACACTTATGAGCACTGGGGCCCTGGGTTACCAGGGTCCCAGTGACACATACAACTAAAACAACATTTATACAGTGAAAAATGGGGGTAACATGCCAGGCAAGATGGTACTTTCCTACAAACACATCATTGGACAACAGTATAAGATTATTGATGTCCATAACTCCACTAAGTTTCTCCCCTTAGCTATAATTCAGTTTAGTTGGGGTGGAGTTACTGGCCCTAAGCAGGTGGTGGTATCACCTAGCTTACCTGTAGACTGTCTCTTAGGTAATGACCTAGAGGCCTCAGGTTGGGCTGATGTAGAGTTTTATGCCCATGCAGCCATGCTGGGCATCCCTGAGGAATTGTTCCCTCTCATTTCTACTGAAATGAAAAAGCAAAGGAGAGAAGGCCTGAAAACTAAGGATCCCTCTCCACCAACAGGTAAACAGGGTATCACAGTATCCCCTAACCACCCTACCAGACAGGATACCATTCCTGTGGTGGGAGAAACCTCTCCTGGGGTGGCACCTGTTCCAAGGGAATCATCAGTTGGCAAAACTGTACTCCCTGAGGTAGAAGTACCTCTCTGTGGGATAACTAACATTGGTGAGAAAAAGAGCACCATTTTAGTTAACATGGAGCATCCCTCCTACCCTCCCAGAGAAACTTTAGTGCAGAAACTCTGCACTGCCTCACAACACTTAGGACAGCATCCCTGCCCTAGTGTGGAGCTCATAGGACAGCATCCCTGCCCTGCTCCAACTCAGGAGAAACAGCATCCCTGTTCTCTCTTCCAGCCATATGGACAAAGTTTTTGCCCAGCTATGGCTTTACTGAGACAGCATCCCTGTCTGGCATTTCCATCATTACAAATAGGTTCAGTGGACAATTCCCACTGCTCTAAACTAAAACTTACTGATAGAAACTCTGAAAATACATCTTCACATTGTTGCTTAGCTAAAAAACTTCAAACAGGTTGGTTTACATCCCCACAGGGAAGTAACCATATAGTGGATGATAAAGGGAGTAACCAGTCTATTGCAGAGCTACTCTCTACTTATCACCACTTAGACAATAAAGTCTCAACTGGCCAAGGTTAGCCTTATGGTCCTTCGTTTGGGGGGGGGTTGTGTGAGAAAGTAGCCTCTTTCTAGCCTTGTTACCCCCACTTTTGGCCTGTTTGTGAGTGTATGTCAGGGTGTTTTCACTGTCTCACTGGGATCCTGCTAGCCAGGGCCCAGTGCTCATAGTGAAAACCCTATGTTTTCAGTATGTTTGTTATGTGTCACTGGGACCCTGCTAGTCAGGACCCCAGTGCTCATAAGTTTGTGGCCTATATGTATGTGTTCCCTGTGTGGTGCCTAACTGTCTCACTGAGGCTCTGCTAACCAGAACCTCAGTGGTTATGCTCTCTCATTTCTTTCAAATTGTCACTAACAGGCTAGTGACCAATTTTACCAATTTACATTGGCTACTGGAACACCCTTATAATTCCCTAGTATATGGTACTGAGGTACCCAGGGTATTGGGGTTCCAGGAGATCCCTATGGGCTGCAGCATTTCTTTTGCCACCCATAGGGAGCTCTGACAATTCTTACACAGGCCTGCCACTGCAGCCTGAGTGAAATAACGTCCACGTTATTTCACAGCCATTTTATACTGCACTTAAGTAACTTATAAGTCACCTATATGTCTAACCTTTACCTGGTAAAGGTTAGGTGCAAAGTTACTTAGTGTGAGGGCACCCTGGCACTAGCCAAGGTGCCCCCACATTGTTCAGGGCCAATTCCCTGAACTTTGTGAGTGCGGGGACACCATTACACGCGTGCACTACATATAGGTCAATACCTATATGTAGCTTCACAATGGTAACTCCGAATATGGCCATGTAACATGTCTAAGATCATGGAATTGCCCCCTCTATGCCATCCTGGCATTGTTAGCACAATTCGATGATCCCAGTGGTCTGTAGCACAGACCCTGGTACTGCCAAACTGCCTTTCCTGGGGTTTCACTGCAGCTGCTGCTGCTGCCAACCCCTCAGACAGGTTTCTGCCCCCCTGGGGTCAAGCCAGGCTTGTCCCAGGATGGCAGAACAAAGGACTTCCTCTGAGAGAGGGTGTTACACCCTCTCCCTTTGGAAAATGGTGTGAAGGCAGGGGAGGAGCAGCCTCCCCCAGCCTCTGGAAATGCTTTCTTGGGCACAGATGTGCCCAATTCTGCATAAGCCAGTCTACACCGGTTCAGGGACCCCTTAGCCCCTGCTCTGGCGCGAAACTGGACAAAGGAAAGGGGAGTGAACACTCCCCTGACCTGCACCTCCCCAGGGAGGTGTCCAGAGCTCCTCCAGTGTGCTCCAGACCTCTGCCATCTTGGAAACAGAGGTGCTGCTGGCACACTGGACTGCTCTGAGTGGCCAGTGCCACCAGGTGACGTCAGAGACTCCTTCTGATAGGCTCCTTCAGGTGTTAGTAGCCTATCCTCTCTCCTAAGTAGCCAAACCCTCTTTTCTGGCTATTTAGGGTCTCTGTCTCTGGGGAAACTTTAGATAACGAATGCAAGAGCTCATCCGAGTTCCTCTGAATCTCTCTCTTCACCTTCTGATAAGGAATTGACTGCTGACCGCGCTGGAAGCCTGCAAACCTGCAACAAAGTAGCTAAGACGACTACTGCAACTCTGTAACGCTGATCCTGCCGCCTTCTCGACTGTTTTCCTGCTTGTGCATGCTGTGGGGGTAGTCTGCCTCCTCTCTGCACCAGAAGCTCCGAAGAAATCTCCCGTGGGTTGACGGAATCTTCCCCCTGCAACCGCAGGCACCAAAAAGCTGCATTACCGGTCCCTTGGGTCTCCTCTCAGCACGACGAGCGAGGTCCCTCGAATCCAGCAACTCTGTCCAAGTGACCCCCACAGTCCAGTGACTCTTCAGTCCAAGTTTGGTGGAGGTAAGTCCTTGCCTCACCTCGCTAGACTGCATTGCTGGGAACCACGACTTTTGCAGCTACTCCGGCCCCTGTGCACTTCCGGCGGAAATCCTTTGTGTACATCCAAGCCTGGGTCCACGGCACTCTAACCTGCATTGCACGACTTTCTAAGTTGGTCTCCGGCGACGTGGGACTCCTTTGTGCAACTTCGGCGAGCACCATTTCACGCATCCTTGTAGTGCCTGTTTCTGGCACTTCTCTGGGTTCTACCTGCTTCAGAGAGGACTCCTTGTCTTGCTCGACGTCCCCCCTCTCTCCTGGTCCAATTTGTGACCTCCTGGTCCCTCTTGGGGCTCAGCAGTGTCCAAAAATGCTAACCGCACAATTTGCAGCTAGCAAGGCTTGTTGGCGTTCTTTCGGCGGGAAATTACTTCTGCACAACTCTCCAAGGCGAGAGGGATCCGTCCACCAAAGGGGAAGTCTCTAGCCCTTTTTGTTCCTGCAGAAACCTCAGCTTTTTCTGTCCAGTAGAAGCTTCTTTGCACCCATAGCT
This sequence comes from Pleurodeles waltl, assembly GCF_031143425.1. Classification (NCBI taxonomy): domain Eukaryota; kingdom Metazoa; phylum Chordata; class Amphibia; order Caudata; family Salamandridae; genus Pleurodeles; species Pleurodeles waltl. The sequence continues at coordinate 1,176,230,349 of NC_090439.1, forward strand.
GGCATTTCCTGGGCATATGCCCATCTCCGACTTGCTTGTGACTTTTGGACTTGGTCCCCTTGTTCCACAGGTACCCTAGATTGGAAATCCACAGTTGTTGCATTGTTGGTTTGTGTCTTTCCTGCATTATTCCTCTATCACGACTTCTTTGTCTTTTGGGGAACTTTAGTGCACTTTGCACTCACTTTTCAGGGTCTTGGGGAGGGCTAATTTTCTAACTCTCACTATTTTCTAATAGTCCCAGCGACCCTCTACATGGTCACATAGGTTTGGGGTCCATTTGTGGTTCGCATTCCACTTTTGGAGTATATGGTTTTTGTTGCCCCTATCCCTATGTGTCCCCATTGCATCCTATTGTAACTATACATTGTTTGCACTGTTTTCTAAGACTATACTGCATATTTTTGGTATTGTGTACATATAACTTGTGTATAATTGCTATCCTCATACTGAGGGTACTCACTGAGATACTTTGGCATATTGTCATAAAAATAATAATAATAAAGTACCTTTATTTTTAGTATATCTGTGTATTGTGTTTTCTTATGATATTGTGCAAGTGACACTTGTGGTACTGTAGTAGCTTCACACGTCTCCTAGTTCAGCCTAAGCTGCTCTGCTAAGCTACCATTATCTATCAGCCTAAGCTGCTAGACACCCTATACACTAATAAGGGATAACTGGGCCTGGTGCAAGGTGCAAGTACCCCTTGGTACTCACTACAAGCCAGTCCAGCCTCCTACAACAACTATAACCGTTGTATCATTATTTTGTTTAAATACCTTTTAATAGCAGTTCACACGAAAACACCACGACATAAAAGAATTGGCAGAGGGTAGTACGCTACTACCATTGTTGAGGGAGGGGGCCATCAGGGTTCAACTCGAGGTTCTTCCTCTCGTTACCCATGCTAGGGGGCCTTCCCCGCACCCACCAATGGTAAACACACGGCGATCAGGTTGCCCACAGTGATGGCTAAATGCGAAGAAAAAGTGTTGGTGAAGACGGGCGGAGAGCGGGCTTACACAAACTGACTGTCTTCTTGACCCGCAGTGGAATCTCAACGACCCTGAAATTCCGAGAAATTCAAAAGATCAACAGTGAGGAATCCAGGAGCAAGAAAGACTTCTGCCAAGCGAGATCAGGCTCGTAAATTAGAGAGAAAAAAGTCCACACGCCTGATGGAAAACAGCGAGCCTCGCATGTTTTCTGTACTTGGTCGCTGCGCTGGAGGAGGGCTTGCCACCAGAAAAGGCATAACGTATGCATGCCTTCGACTAATAAAAGCAAGCAGGTTTTATTAGGCAAGCCCACGAACCAATAAAAAACACTGACGTGAAGTTGACAGGGCTCCAAGCCCTTTTCTGGACACTAAAGAGTCTCGCTGCGAAACGCAGGCTCGACCCTAAAAATGGGGTATGTCCCAGAAAAATGCCAAAATTGTGTTGCAAAATGTGGTTTGCTGATTTAAGTCAGCCTGTTCCTGAAAGCTGGGAAGATGTTGATTTTAGCACCGCAAACCCTTTGTTGATGCCATGTGCAGAAAAAAAATCACATGCTTTCTTCTGCAGCACTTTTTTCCAATTCCCCCCCTAAAAAAATATATATTTTATCTGTATTTTGGCTAATTTCTTGGTCTCCTCCAGAGGAACCCACAAACTCCCTAGGACGTTTGAAAAAAGGATGCAAAATTGGTGTTGATAGCTTATGTGGAAAATATTTATGAGGGCCTAAGAGCGAACTACCCCAAATAGCCAAAAAAAGGCTCTGGACAGGACGGGAAAAAGACCTGGCAGCGAAGGGGTTAACTAAAAAGCAGCCAGCAAGGCAGACCTGACTTTAAAATGACACAACAGTGCACCTATGCGTGTACTACCTATGCTGTGGTCTCTCAGTCTACATGCCCTACCACATACCTGGGACTCATAGGTAGGTTTGTACAACCAATTATAATTAGCCTAATTTGCATACTCATTTTAAGCAGAGCACTGGCCCTGGGACTGGACAGCAGTGCCCAGGGCACAGTCAGAGTCAGAAAACACCAGTATTTAGTGAAAAATGGGGTCAAAAGTGAGTGGGCTTCTGCAATCAGCCCACTTTTCCTACACAATCCCCCCGGCCAACACGCCAAGGAGTCTCACCCCAACCCTGGGAGAGTCTTCCTAGCTTATCTGGAAAAGACGACAGTGAGGAAAACTGGCAGCACTATTGCAGGGCCTACTCTGTCTTACATCCTCCTGTCAGGGTCACTCTATCTGGGTAGTGGACCCACCTCAACAGTAAATAGTCCCATTCTAAACTAGACCTTTTTTTAGGGGTGTCTCTCTCCTTCCCCTCTGCCCATCTCCCATATCCTTAACGTTGCTAGGACAACACCTAGCCTGCCCACAGAGGTTACCCAGCACTTGAGCCACCCCACCAGGACCAACAGGGTCAGGGGGCTACTTTGCTTTTGGCTAAGGGGTCTGCCTCTCATTCCAAGTGCAGTGCTGTCAGGAAGGCCAGGGCCCAGCAGAGGCTACTGACAGCTGTCAGCACCCAGAATAACACCCTAAGCTCTCCACTGACAGGGGGCTGAGCTCCTTTAAGGGCAACTATGGGGTCCTGGCACCTCTTTAGGGTGGGGGGCTACCACATCTTGGCGCAGACACCCTTCTTCCACTCTCCCTTCTGTCAGTGTAGGGGTGCCCCCCTGCAGCTGGACAGCTGCCTGACTATTCAGGTCTCCCTTGGGGTCAGGTGAAGCCTTACCAGTGCCAACTCTGGGCTTTCCCCTTACTGAGTCAGAAGGTCCTTGGCTCACTGGACCTGTCTTTACTGCCTTCCTTCTAGGACTAATGCAAAACAACAGATGATGGACGGAAAGCAGAGCAAATCAAACATTGACCCCCGTCACAGATCTGGGTTTAATCCATCAGTTTTTTTTCTAGGACTAAACAGAGGACTGGTCGGTGGCTTTGCCCTCTGGCACCGGTAGGTCTGGACAGTGCTGCAGCAGTGGCAGTGCCTGGGGTGCCCAAGCAGAGAGCATCATCCATGGTGTGGACGGGCCAGGCCTGGCAATGATGAAGGTGGGAGTCAGCGCCGGACTAGCTGTAAATCTGTGATCAGAAGAGGGGCTCAGAGCTGGGGAGCAGGGGCAGCAGCTGTTACCATCCTCTTTCCCGTGAACATTCCCTTTGTGGCAGCAGGAATCATATCCTTCCGCTCTGAACATCTTTGTTTTCGTAAGTTGTGAGCTTCACATTTTGAGAAATTATTATTTTTAACTTTAAAAAAATTAGAAAAATTGCAAGTCCTTTGACTAGGCAATATCACACATCCCAACTTGTGTCGTGTGTTGTAGTCAATGGTGATTTGATTCTCTTACCTCACTGGTCAGTACCTCTATCGGCTAAACTACATTGGTGCATAGAAAAAAACTGATGTTCCAATTGCACTATTGACAAGATATAACAATGGCACCTTTCCAGACCTCTGCTCATGCTGGAGTAAACAATGTGAACCCTGTACCCATAAGTAAGTGGCTGTCAGTCCCACTCAGGGCTGGCTTTAGCACCTGTGGGGCCAGGTGCAACAATTTTCTTGGGTGACCCCCCGTGACCTTCACGCATTCCCTCACTAGCACAGAGTCCCTCCATAGTCATCTCTGACATCGCTACACATAGTTCACTCACGCTCAGTACTATGATGTGCATGGTGCACGTTCTTAGCAGCAGGTACATTAACCCGCTGCTCTACTTTATGAGGAGTCAAAACTGCCACTTTACAAAACACCAATGTCTCCCCTGCAGGAATATTACTCACCAGAGTTATCTTGACATTTTTGTTATTTCCTGTGAACTGCTGGACACACAATGAACTCTGCAGCAGGTGCTTTTAAATCCACAGGGTATTTTTAAACACAGCACCCCTCCCCCCACAGCACCAGGCGTGGCTGCACCAGTTGCACTGCCCTCAAGCCGGTCCTGATCACACCCCTCAGTACATACATTTAACCATAAAAGTACATTATTGTTATGGACACAGACACATCTTTTCGTCTGCAGTGCATTTCCTGTCATCTTGTCAAGTGTAAAGTGATCAGTCATCTCGGGGTCATCCTGAGGTCATCAGGCTCAGGTCTGTAATCACAGGTGGTGGCTTTAAGAGCCTGAGGACCTCTGATGACGTGGGAATGACTTCTAGAGCAGTTGGGTGACCATACAAGGTCTCTGGGGTGTCTTCAGTTACTGAGTGTTCCCGCAGCGAGAGGCAAAGTGAGGAGGTGACGGGTGCAGGTGAGCGCCTTCCTCATACCTGGGGGTGGGAGGATGTAGTTTAGTGGTTCTCGTGCACCCACTTCCAATGACTGACACATATAGCGGTTCAGAGATCAGCAGCTGCTCTTGTACCAGAGACTCTGGGCTGAGGATGGAGGGTCCGGGGTGTCCGGAGGGCGCTGTGATGGGGCGTGTGAGAGAGCCAGACCTGGAGAGGGGCCCCCCAGACCCCAGCACTGCCGGAGAGAAGCCGCAGGATCAGACAAAGAGGACAGATTCATAAGAGGGGGGCCGCGTGGCAGCACAGACTCGGGGTACTCCGAGATGGGCACCAGAGCAGGGGTACATCCTCGAATCTCTAACATCTTCCGGTCCCAGCCGGAGACCGGGGACCAGGAAGTCCCCGGACAGAGTCTAGGCGCTATAAATGAGAGTGGGACAGAGGGTCAGAGGAGGGAGAGAGACAGGGGAGAGAGGAGGGACTCGGGGGGGCTTCACCAGGACACAGAGAGAGGAGAAGATGCGGAGTCAGGAGGTGAGATGCTGGAGGGGAGGGAGAGCCCTGGCAGGAGAGAGGCGCTGAAGGAGGGGTCTGGGACAGAGGGTCAGTGGTGGGAGAGAGACAGGGGGGAGAGGAGGGACTCAGGGGGGCTTCACCAGGACACAGAGAGAGGAGAAGATGCGGAGTCAGGAGGTGAGATGCTGGAGGGGAGGGAGAGCCCTGGCAGGAGAGAGGCGATGAAGGGGGGGTCTGGGACAGAGCAGCAGAGCCTGATACCGAGGGCAGGACCCGAGGGCTCCAAACAGGCATCACCCGGAGAGAAGAGCCGGAGGAGGACGCGCCTGCCCCCTACAGGTAAGAAGGAGGAATGACACCTGGGGAGCAGCGGTGAAAGGCGGAGCATCGGTTTCAAACCTTCAGTGCTGGGGCCTGTGGGGGACTTTCGAGAGGAGGTGGAAGCCACGAGAAAACAAACAGTGGAGAAGCCAATAGGTCTTGTTTGTTTTAAATAAGCATTGCCAAAGCCAAGAGGTCGAACTTGTAATTGAAAACGTGTGTCGGACCTCTCAGTTTAGGCAATGCTAGTACACATTGTACACTCCTCCTCGTCTTTGCTCTGACTTTCCTTTTGTAACGCATTATTGTTTTTTATGTTATGTGTTTCAATATTATTCCAGGACGTGCTATGCTCTTCCCTACTAATAACACAGGCACAACAGCTTCTTATTTGCCGATGCTTCCACCCTATCTGCCATCTCTACTGGCTCTTTAGTTACTGATACCAACAACTGCACTGCTTTACACCTTCAATAATACACCAATCCGTGTCACTCCACACTAGTCTACACACCAGCAACTGCACTACTTTACACCTTCAATAATACACCACGCAGTGTCACTCCACACTAGTCTATGCCACTTCACTTCACCCCACTCTACAAGAGTCTACACCACTCTGTGTCCCTCCACTCCACACTAGTCTACATCACTCTACTATACACCACTCCACACTAGTCAATACCACTCTGTGTCACTCCACACCAGTCTACACCACTCTACTACACGCCACTCCACACCAGTCTACACCACTCTACTGTACACCACTACACACTAGTCTACACCACTCTACTATACACCACTCCACACCAGTCTACACCACTCTACTATACACCACTCCACACCAGTCTACACCACTCCTCTATACACCACGCCGTGTCACTCCACACTAGTCTATGCCACTTCACCCTACTCCACATTAGCCTACACCACTCTGTGTCACCCCACTCCACACTAGCCTACACCACTCTGTGTCACTCCACTCCACACTAGCCTACACCACTCCACACTAGTCTACACCACTCCACTATACAGCACTTCACACTAGTCTACACCACTCTACTATACTCCACTCTAGTCTATACCACTCTACTATACACCACTCCACACCAGTCTACACCACTCTACTATACACCACTCCACACTAGTCTACACCACTCCACTATACACCACGCTGTGTCACTCCACACTAGTCTATGCCACTTCACCCCACTCCACACTAGCCTACACCACTCTGTGTCACTCCACTCCACACTAGCCTACACCACTCTGTGTCACTCCACTCCACACTAAGCTACACAACTCTACTGTACGCCACTCCACACTAGGCTACACCACTCTACTATACACCACTCCACACTAGTCTACACCACTCCACTTAATTTCACTCCACCCTACTCCACTCCACAAGAGTCTGCCCCACTGTACTATACGCCATTTCACTTCACTTCACTGTACTCCACCACTCTGTCACTACACTGAACTCTATGCCACTCCATACAATGGCACTGTGAACCACTACACTATATGCCACATCACTTCACTCCAAACTAGTCTACACCACTCCACTATATCCCTCTTCACTTCACTTCACTCTAGTCGACATCACTCTACTATACACCACTCCACACTAGTCTACACCACTCTACTATACGCCACTCCACACCAGTCTACACCACTCTACTATACACCACTCCACACCAGTCTACACCACTCTACTATACGCCACTCCACACCAGTCTACACCACTCCACACTAGTCTACACCACTCCACTATACAACACTTCACACTAGTCTACACCACTCTACTATACTCCACTCTAGTCTACACCACTCTACTTTACACCACTCCACACCAGTCTACACCACTCTACTATACACCACTCCACACTAGTCAACACCACTCTACAATACACCACTTCACACCAGTCTACACCACTCCTCTATACACCACGCCGTGTCACTCCACATTAGTCTATGCCACTTCACCCCACTCCACATTAGCCTACACCACTCTGTGTCACCCCACTCCACACTAGCCTACACCACTCTGTGTCACTCCACTCCACACTAGCCTACACCACTATGTGTCCCTCCACTCCACACTAGTCTACACAACCCTGTGTCACTCCACTCCACACTAAGCTACACAACTCTACTGTACGCCACTCCACACTAGGCTACACCTCTCTACTATACACCACTCCACACTAGTCTACACCACTCCACTATATGCCACTCCACACTAGTCTACACCACTCCACTGTACACCACTTCACTCCACTCCACACTCGTCTATACCACTCTGTGTCATTCAACTCCAAAAAAGTCTACACCACGCCACTTCACTTCACTCCACCCTACTCCACTCCACAAGAGTCTGCCCCACTGTACTATACACCACTTCACTTCACTGTACTCCACCACTCTGTCACTACACTGAACTGTATGCCACTCCATACAATGGCACTGTGAACCACTACACTATATGCCACATCACTTCACTCCACACTAGTCCACACCACTCCACTATACCCCTCTTCACTTCAATTCACTTCACTCTAGTTGACACCACTCTACTATACCCCACTCCACTCAACTCCACGCCACTCCATACAAAGGCACTCTACACCACTCCACTATACCCTACTTCACTCCATTCAACTCCACACCACTCCGTACAATGGCACTCTACACCACTCCACTATACGCCACTTCACTTCACTCCACTCTACTACACACCACTCTATGTCACTCAACTCTACAATGCTCCATACAATGGCACTCTACACTACTCCTCTATACGCAACAGCACTTCACTCCACACTAGTCTACACCACTCTACTGTATGCTACTCCACTCTACTCCAGTCCACACCTCTCTATGTCACTCCACTCCAACTAGTCTACACCACTCTACTATACGCTACTTCACTCCTCTCTGCTCCACTCTACTCCACACCACTCTGTCACTTCAGTCTACTCTACACCATTCCATACAATGTCACTCAACACCACTCCACTATACGCTACTTAACTTCACCTTACTACCTCAGATTCCTCCTGCAGGGGTTACCACTGATGTGATTACTATCACTGAGATTACCACTGCTGTTATTACCACTGTTGTGATTACTATCTCAAATGACCCCTGCAGGGGTTACTGCTGCTGAGGTTACCACTACTGTGATTACTACCCCCGAGATTACCAGTGCAGGGATTACCTCTGCTGAGATTATCATAGTTGAAAATATCACAGCAGGGATTATCACTGCTGACATGACTGGGATTACTACATCTGAGAATACCACTGTAGGGATTATGACTGCTGAGATTACCTCTACTGTGATTACTACCTTTGAGATTACCTCTGCAGTGATTACCACTGCTGAATTACCACTACTGTGATTACTAACTCTGATATTACCACTGCAAAGATTACCTCTGCTGCATTACAACTACTGTGATTATTGCCTCTGCAAGTACCACTGCAGGGTTTACCACTGCTGAATTGCCACTCTTGAAATTACTACCTCAGGGATTACCACTTCTGAGATTACCACTACTGTGATTACTGCCTCTGAGAGTACCACTGCAGGGATTACCACTGCTGAGATTTCCACTGATGTGATTACTACCTCTGAGATTACCCCTGCAGGGATTACAACTGCTGAGATTTCCATTGCAGGGATTATCACTGATGTGATTACTACCACTGAGATTACCACTAATGATAGTACCTCTACTGGGATTACTACCTATGAAATTACCACTACAGGGTTTACCCCTGCTGAAATTTCCACTGATGTGAATACTATTACTGAGATTACAACTGCTGATATCACCACTTCTGTGATTACTACCTTTGAGATTACCACTGCAGGGATTATCACTACAGGGTTTACCACTATTGTGATTACTACCTCTGAGAGTACCACTGCAGGGATTACCACTACTGTGATTATGACTACTGTGATTACTGCCTATGAGATTACAGCTGCAGGGATTACCACTGCTGTGAATACTACCTCTGAGATTACCACGGCAGGGATTACCACTGCTGGGATTACCACTGATGTGATTACTACCACTGAGATTACCACTACTGATGTTAGCACTACTGTAATTATTACCTTTGATATTACCACTGCTCAGATTACCTTTACTGTGATTATTACCTCTGAGATTACCCCTGCAGTAATTACCACTGCTGAAACACCACTACTGTGATTACTATCTCTGATATTACCAGTGCAGAGTACCTCTGCTGAATTACAACTACTGTGATTACTACTTCTGAGAGCACCACTGCTGAAATTACCACTACTGTGATTACTATCTGTTGAGATTAGCACTGCAGGGATTACCTTTGCTGAATTACCACTATTGTGATTACTACCACTGCAGGGATTACCACTGCTGAGGGGACCACTGCAGGGATCACCACTGCTGCATTACCACTCTTGTCAGTACGACCTCTGAAATTACCACTGCAGGGATTTACACTGCTGTTACAACTACTGTGATTACTACCTCTGAGAGCACCACTGCTGAAATTACCACTACTGTGATTACTACCTGTTGAGATTACCACAGCAGGGATTGCCACTGCTGAATTACCACTATTGTGATTACTGCCACTGCAGGGATTACCACTGATGAGAGTACCACTGCAGGGATTGCCACGTCTGAGATTACCACTGCTGTGATTACTACCCCTGAGATCACCCATGCAGAGATTACCACTGCTGAATTACCACTACTGTGATTACTACCTCTGAGACTACCACTGCAGCGATTACCACTGCTGAGATTACAACTACTGTGATTACTACCTCTGGGAGTGCCACTGCAGGGATTACTACTGCTGAGATTACCACTGGAGGGATTGCGACTGCAGGGATTACGACTCATGTCATTACTACCACTCAGATTACCACTACTGATATTACCACTACTGGGATTTCTTCCTCTGAGATTACCACAGCTGAGATTACCACTATTGTGATTACTACCACTGAGATTACCACTGCTGAGATTACTACCTCTGAGATTACCACTGCTGAGATTACCACTTCTGTGATTACTACCTCTGAGATTACCACTGCAGGGATTACCACTTCTGTGATTACTACCTCTGAGATTACCACTACTGTGATTACTACCTTTGAGATTACCACTGAAGGGATTACCACTACTGTGATTACTATCTCAGAGAGACCACCACTGCAGGGATTAACACTGCTGATATTACCCCTTCTGTGATTACTACATCTGAGATTACCACTGCATGAATTACGACAGCTGTGATTACCTCTACTCTGATTACTTTCTACTGGGATTGTGACTGAAGGGGTTACCACTGATGTCATTATTACCACTACTGGGATTGCTACCTCTGAGATTACCAGTGCAAAGATTACTTCTACTGAATTACCACTACTGTGATTACTACCTCTGAGAGTACCGCTGCAGGGATTACCACTGCTGAATTACCACTACCGTGATTACTAACTCTATTACCAGTGCAAAGATTACCTCATCTGAATTAAAACTACTGTGATTACTACCTCTGAGATTACCCTTGCAGGGATTACCACTGCTGAGATTACATCTACTGTGATTATGACCTCTTGAGATTACCATGGCTGAGATTACCTCTGCTGTGATTACTTCCTATTGGGATTACCACTGCAGGGATTACCACTGCTGAGATTACCACTGCTGTGATTACTACTTCTGAGATTACCACTGCATGGATTACCACGGCTGAGATTACCTCTACCGTGATTACTTCCTATTGGGATTACCACTGCTGATTTAACACTACTGTGATTACGACCTCTGAGAGTAGCACTGCATGGATTACCCCGTCTGAGGATACCACTCCTGTGATTACTAACTCTGAGATTACCACTGCTATTACCACTACTATGATTACTACATCTGAGATTACCCCTGCAGGGGCTACCACTATTGATAATACCACTACTGGGATTACTGCCTCTGAGATTACCACAGCAGGGATTACCACTGCTGAGATTACCACTGATGTGATGTATACCACTGAGATGACCTCTAGTGATATTACCTCTACTGTGATTACTACCTTTGGGATTACCAGTGCAGGGATTACCACAGTTGAGGTTACCACTGCTGAGATTACCACTGATGTGATTACTTCCACATATTACCACTACTGATATTACCAATACTGTGATTTTTACTGCTGAGATTACCACTACTGTCATTACCACTCTTGTGATTACTACCTCTGAAAGTATCACTGCAGGGATTACAAATGCTGAGATTACCACTGCTGTGAATACCACCTTGACATTACCCCTGCAGGGATTAACACTACTGTGATTACTCCCTCTGAGATCACCAGTGCAAAGATTACAACAGCTGAGAATACCACCATTGAAATTACCACTGCAGTGATTACCACTGCTGAGATTACCACTACTGTGATTTCTATCTCTGAGATTACCACTGCAGGGATTACCACGGCTGTGTTTACTACCTCTGAGGGTACCACTGCAGGGATTACCACTTCTGAGATTACCACTGCTATGATTAAAACCTCTGAGAATACCCCTGCAGGGATTACCACTGCTGAGATTACCTCTACTGTGATTACTACCTCTGAGATTACCACTGCAGGGATTACCACTGATGAATTGCCTCTACTGTGATTACTAACTCTGGTTTTACCTTTGCAAAGATTACCTCTGCAGAATTACAACTACTGTGATTACTACCTTAGAGAACCACTGTAGGGATTACCACTGCTGATATTACCACTACTATGATTACTACCTCTGAGATTACCCCTGCAGGGGTTACCACTGCTGAGGTTACCACTACTGTGATTATTACCTCTGTGATTACCAGTGCAGGGATTACCTCTGCGGAGATTACCATAGTTGAAATTATCACTACACTGATTACCACTGCTGAGATTATCACTACTGGAATTACTACCTCTGAGAATACTACTGCAGGAATTACCACTGCTGAGATTACCTCTGATGTGATTACTACCACTGAGTTTACCATTACTGATACTACCACTACTGTGATTACTACCTCTGAGATTACCCCTGCAGGGATTATCACTGCTGAGATTACAGCTACTGTGATTACTACCTCTGAGATTACCACTGTAAGGATTGCCACTTCTGAATTACCACCCCCCCATGATGTCCCCTCCTATGGCAGTGCTGCCAGTTATCATCCCCCATGACACTCCCTCCTAAAGCAGTGTCTGTCAGTCACAGCATCCCCCATAACACACCCTCCCATGGCAGTGTCAATCAGTCATCACACCCCCTCCATGACACCCCCTCCTATGGGAATGTGTGTCAGTTATCACACCCCCATGACACACCCCTCCTATGGCAGTGTTTGTCAGTCATCATATCCCCCCCATGACATCCCCTCTTATGGCAGTGACTGCCAGTTACAATCCACATCACACCCCCTACTGTGGCAGTGTCTGTGTGAGCACGTCTGACGTTATTTGGTCTTTTATTAATTTATTTATAAGGGGTTGTGTAGGAGGCTGGCCTGGCTTGTAGTGGGTACCAAGGGATACTTACACTCTGTACCAGGTCCAGTTATCCCTTACTAGTGTAGAAGAGGGGTTTCTAGCAGCTTAGGCTGATAGAAGGTAGCTATAGCAGAGCAGTTTAGGCTGAACTAGGAGACATGTAACGCTCCTACTATACCACTGGTGTCATATGCACAATATCATAAGAAAACGCAATACACAGATATACTAAAAATAAAGGTACTTTATTTTTATGACAATATGCCAAAAGTATATTAGTGAGTACCCTCAGAATGAGGATACGTTATATACACAAGATACATGTACACAAACCAAAATTAGGTAAGTAATAGCAAGAAAAGTAATGCAAACAGTGTAGAATTACAATAGATTGCAATGGGAGCACATAGGTATAGGGGCAACACAAACCATATACTCCAAAAGTGGAATGCAAACCACAAATGGACCCCAAACCTATGTGAGCTTGTAGTGGGTCGCTGGGACTGTAAGAAAACAGTAAGGGTTAGAAAAATAGCCCAACCCAAGACCCTGAAAGGTAGGTGTAAAGTGCACCTATAACCCCCAGAGAGCACAGAAGTTGTGATATGGGGATTCCGCAGGAAGAACAAACACCAGCAATGCAACAACAGTGGATTTCCGGACCTGAGTACCTGTAAAACAAGGGGACCCAGTCCAATAGTCGCAACAGTGTCGAGAGTGGGCAGGAGCCCAGGAAATGCCAGCTGAGGGTGCAAGGAAGCTACCACCAGATGGAAGAAGCTTGGAGTTTTACAAGAAAGAAGAGAGCTAGGAACTTCTCCTTTGGAAGACGGATTTCCCACGTCGCGATGAAGCTTGCACGCAGAAAGACTGCAAACAAGCCTAGCTAGCTGCAAGGGTCGCAGTAAAGGTTTTTGGGTGCTGCTGTGGCCCAGGAGGGACTAGGATGTCGCCACTTGGAAGAGGAGACAGAGGGGAGGCCCAGCAAGTCAGGGAGCCCTCACAGAAGCAGGCAGCACCCGCAAAAGTACCCGAACAGGCACTTGGAAGGAAAGTAAACCGGAGTCCCCGCGAAGTCACAAAAGGGAGTCCCACGACGCTGGAGGACAACTCAGAAGGTTGTGCACTGCAGGATAGAGTGTCGGGGACCCAGGCTTGGCTGTGCACGAAGGAAATCCTGGAAGAGTGCAGAGGAGCCGGAGCAGTTGCAAATCACGCGGTACCCAACAATGCAGTCTAGCGTGGGGAGGCAAGGACTTACCTCCATCAAACATGGACTGAAGAGTCACTGGACTGTGGGAGTCACTTGGACAGAGTTGCTGAGTTCCAGGGACCACGCTCGTCAGGCTGAGAGGGAACCCAGAGGACCAGTGATGCAGTCTTTTGGTGCCTGTGTTAGCAGGGGGAAGATTCTGTCGACCCACGGGAGATTTTGTCAGAGCTCCTGGTGCAGGGAGAAAGCCTGCAGGGTGAGGCGATACAAGTTTGCTAGTAGTCGTCTTGCTACTTTGTTGCGGTTTTGCAGGCATCCTGAGCAGTTAGCGGTCGATCCTCTGGCTGAAGGTGAAGAGGGAGATGCAGAGGAACTCTGGTGAGCTCTTGCATTGATAATCTGAAGCAGAGACCCTAAATAGCCACAAAAGGAGATTTGGCTACCATTTTAGGAGGGTTGGCTACCAAGAGAGGTAAGAGCCTATCAGAAGGAGCCTTTGACATCAACTGCTGGCCCTGGCCACTCAGAGCAGTCCAGTGTACCACAAACACCTCTGTTTCCAAGATGGCAGAGATCTGGGACACACTAGAGGAGCTCTGGGCACCTCCCCCGGGAGGTGCAGGTCAGGGGAGTTGTCACTCCCCTTTCCTTTGTCCAGTTTCGTGCCAGAGCAGGGCTGGGGGATCCCTGAACCGGTGTAGACTGGCTTATGCAGAGATGGGCACCATCTGTGCCCATCAAAGCATTTCCAGAGGCTGGGGGAGGCCACTCCTCCCCAATTTCCAAAGGGAGAGGGTGTAACACCTTCTCTCAGAGGAAATCATTTGTTCTGCCTTCCTGGGACCAGGCTGCCCAGGCCCCAGGGGGGCAGAATCCTGTCTGAGGGGTTGGCAGCAGCTGCAGTGGAGGCCCCGGAAAGGCAGTTTGGCAGTACCCGGGTTCTGTGCTAGAGACTCGGGGATGCATGGAATTGTCCCCCCAACACCAGAATGGTATTGGGGTGACAATTCCATGAACCTAGACATGTTACATGGCCATGTTCGGAGTTAGTATTGTGACGCTACATATAGGCAGTGACTTATATGTAGTGCACACGTGTAATGGTGTCCCGGCACTCACAAAGTTTGGGGAATTAGCCCTGAACAATGTGGGGTCACCTTGGCTAGTGCCAGGGTGCCCACACACTAAGTAACTTGGCACCTAACCTTCATATAGGTGACTTATAAGTTACTTAGGTGCAGTGAAAATGGCTGTCAAATAACGTGGACGTTTTTTCAGTCAGGCTGCAGTGGCAGTCCTATGTAAGAATTGTCTGAGCTTCCTATGGGTGGCAAAAGAAATGCTGCAGCCCATAGGGATCTCCTGGAACCCCAATACCCTGGGTACCTAAGTACCATATACAAGGGAATTATATTGGTGTACCAGTGTGCCAATGAGAATTGGTGAAGATAGTCACTAGCCTGCAGTGACAATTGTGAAAAGCAGAGAGAGCATAACCACTGAGGTTCTGGTTAGCAGAGCCTCAGTGATACAGTTAGGCACCACACCGGGAACACATACAGGGCATACATTATGAGCACTGGGGTCCTGCCTGGCAGGATCCCAGTGACACACAGGCAAAAACAAACATACATACCCGATTGGAAGAAAATTACCAGATTATTTTTGTTGATGGTTCCTGTTTAAGACATAACATGGGAACACTAAGAGCCGGATATACTGTGTGCATACTTTCTGGTTTCCTCGAGGCTTCCTGGCTTCGAGTCGTGTATTTCGCATTGAATTAGTGGCTCTTACTAGAGCCTCCATGTCTCTGCACAGCTTAAATGTACAATTTACACAGACAGTCAGTATGGATTTGGAATAGTCCATGACTTCGGTCAGCTATGGTCACAGAGAGGTTTCTTGACCTCTTTTGGTTCGCCATTTAGAAATGGTGAAAGAATACATGATTTGTTACAAGCTTTGCAAATGCTCCAAAATATTACTGTGGTGAAGTGCAGTGCACACCTGAGATCGAAAGATTTTGTATCACTGGGAAATGGATATGCGGACCAAGTTGCAAGGTTTTGCGCACTGAATTGTATATCTTTCAAAGACAAATGGGAACGGTTACCTGAAGAAGAAAAGTGTACGAGTTATGTTATACTTTCACTGTAATTGACACTTTGCAAGAACTGAAAGCTCTTCTGGAAAATGTTGATAGAGAGGAAAAGAAGACATGGGCTAGATTGAAATGTGTCCAGCGAGAAGATGTTGTCTGGGTGTCAGGGGAGGGACAAGTGGTTCTGACAAATAACCTGCTGACTCAACTGGCTACACATTATCATGGACAAGCACATGTTGGGAGGGATGCTATGATTCAAACTTTTAAACAATTTTGGTTCAATCCAAAGTTTAGATAGGTTGCTGAAGCGGTTTGCCAATGTTGCATTATCTGTCAGCAAATGAACGTGGATAAAAGGACTGTGTTCAACATGAGCCACATTGGAAGAGCGGAAGATGCCTCTGTGTGGAGGATTGAGATATGTGCTGGTGATTGTTTGCATTTTTAGTCACTGGATTGAAGCTGAACCCACATGAAGAAATGTTAGCCATACAGTAGCGAAGCTATTGCTTAAGGAACTGATACCTCGTTTTGGTTTTCTGGTCTCTTTAGAATCAGGTAGAGGAAGTCACTTCAACAATGAAGTAATAAAATAGCTATGCTCAGCTTTAAACATTGAACAGAAGTTGCATTGTAGTTACCGCCCTGAAGCATCAGGACTTGTTGAGCAAATTAATGGTACTTTGAAGTCAAGGCTTGCAAAAATGTGTGCGTCCACGAATCTGAAATGGCCAGATGCACTGTCACTAGTTATGATGAGTATGAGAAACACACCCGACAGGAAGACTGGACTGTTGCTGCATTAAATCTTCATGGGCAGAGCAATGAGGTTGCCAGCGGTTCCTGCAAATGCTTTTGTGAATATAACGGATGATATGGTGTTGGACTACTGCAAGGGTCTGGCTGACGTGGTTCTCTCTTTTCCTCATCAGGTGGACGCCACAACTGTGCAGCCATCCCAGGATCACAACCACAACCTGAGAGCTAGTGGGTGACTATGTTATGATCAGAAAACACTTGAGAAAGACTTGTTTGGAGCCTCAGTAGAAGGGTCCCCGCCAAGTAGTAATGGTTACTACTACTGCTATGAAGTGTGCAGAAGTTCTGAACTGGATTAATTCCAGCCATACTCGGAAAGTATCCTGCCCATTAGACAAAGAAGAAGAGTTATTGAGAGTACCAACAACTTCCAGACAAATTCCAGAAACACAGAAGGAAGCTGAAGAATCAGAGACAGACTCTGAGCAGATCGATGACAATCCAGACACTCCTGTGAGAGACCAAAAGTAGGACCTACAGAAGAGGGACAGTGAACCAACCTCAACTGAGGTAACAGGAAAATCTAATCAGAGGAGGGCTCTCCCAGAAGCAGACGATACTGAAAGACAAACAGAGCAAACTACAGACCCGGTGGAGGGAGTAGAGTTGGATCAAAGTCAAAACGATCTGACATCTCCAAGAGAAATCGCATGTACATCAAGTCAAAATCCTGCAGAATTTGAAGAAGCTGCAAGTCCAACGTTGAAAAGAGCGTTAACCAAGGGTCCACTGACAGCTGATAAGAGGCTGAAATCACAAGCCAAGAGAAAGGAATCAGTTACAGTATAAACAATCGAAGAAGAAGTAGACACCACAGGAAAGGAAGATTTGAGAGATGGAGAATTAAATGGAGATCGAAGGCTGAAAAGAAAAAGAGTTTCAAATAGAAGATACACAGGTCCTGTAGCAAAAGTACCATCTTGCCTGGCATGTTACCCCCATATTTCACTGTATATATGTTGTTTTAGTGTATGTGTCACTGGGACCCTGCCAGCCAGGGTCCCAGTGACACATAAGTGTGCTCTGTATGTGTTCCCTGTGTGATGACTAACTGTCTCACTGAGGCTCTGCTAACCAGAACCTCAGTGGTTATGCTCTCTCTGCTTTCCAAATTGTCACTAACAGGCTAGTGACCAATTTCAACAATTCACATTGGCATACTGGAACAACCTTATAATTCCCTAGTATATGGTACTGAGGTACCCAGGGTATTGGGGTTCCAGGAGATCCCTCTGGGCTGCAGCATTTCTTTTGCCACCCATAGGGAGATCTGACTATTCTTACACAGGCCTGCCAGTGCAGCCTGAGTGAAATAACGTCCACGTTATTTCACAGCCATTTACCACTGCACATAAGCAACTTATAAGTCACCCATATGTCTAACCTTCACCTGGTGAAGGTTGGGTGCAAAGTTACTTTGTGTGTGGGCCCCCTGGCACTAGCCAAGGTGCCCCCACATCGTTCAGGGCAAAATCCCCGGACTTTGTGAGTGCGGTGACACCAATTCACACGTGCACTATACATAGGTCACTACCTATGTATAGCGTCACAATGGTAACTCCGAACATGGCCATGTAACATGTCTAAGATCATGGAACTGTCACCCCAATGCCATTCTGGCATTGGGGAGACAATTCTATGATCCCACGGGGCTCTAGCATAGAATCCAGGTACTGCCAAACTGCCTTTCCTGGGGTTTCATTACAGCTGCTGCTGCTGCCAATGCCTCAGACAGGTTTCTGCCCTCCTGTGGTCCAGCCAGGCCTGGCCCAGGAAGGCAGAACAAAGGACTTCCTCAGAGAGAGGGTGTTACACCCTCTCCCTTTGGAAATAGGTGTCAGGGCTGGGGAGGAGTAGCCTCCCCCAGCCTCTGGAAATGCTTTGATGGGCACAGATGGTGCCCATCTCTGCATAAGCCAGTCTACACCGGTTCAGGGATCCCCCAGCCCTGCTCTGGCGTGAAACTGGACAAAGGAAAGGGGAGTGACCACTCCCCTGACCTGCACCTCCCAGGGGAGGTGCCCAGAGCTCCTCCAGCGTGTCCCAGACCTCTGCCATCTTGGATTCAGAGGTGTGCTGGCACACTGGACTGCTCTGAGTGGCCAGGGCCAGCAGGTGACGTCAGAGACTCCTTCTGATAGGCTCTTACCTGTCTTACTAGCCTATCCTCCTTCCTAGGTAGCCAAACCTCCTTTTCTGGCTATTTAGGGACTCTGCTTTGGGGAATTCTTCAGATACCGAATGCAAGAACTCACCAGAGTTCCTCTGCATCTCCCTCTTCACCTTCTGCCAAAGGATCGACCGCTGACTGCTCAGGACGCCTAAAAAACTGCAACAAAGTAGCAAAGACGACTACTGCAACCTTGTATCGCTTCATCCTGCTGGCTTTCTCGCCTGTTTCCTGGTGGTGCATGCTCTGGGGGTAGCCTGCCTCCTTCTTGCACCAGGAGCTCTGAAGAAATCTCCCGTGGGTCGACGGAATCTTCCCCCTGCAATCGCAGGCAACAAAAGACTGCATCACCAGTCCTCTGGGTCCCCTCTCAGCACGACGAGCGTGGTCCCTGGAACTCAAGTGACTCCCACAGTCCAGTGACTCTTCAGTCCAAGTTTGGTGGAGGTAAGTCCTTGCCTCCCCACGCTAGACTGCATTGCTGGGTACCGTGTGATTTGCAGCTGCTCCGGCTCCTGTGCACTCTTCCAGGATTTCCTTCGTGCACAGCCAAGCCTGGGTCCCCGACACTCTAACCTGCAGTGCACAACCTTCTGAGTTGTCCTACGGCGTTGTGGGACTCCCTTTTCTGACTTTGGGTGGACTCCGGTTCACTCCTCTTCTAAGTGCCTGTTCCGGTACTTCTGCAGGTGCTGCCTGCTTCTGTGAGGGCTCCCTGACTTGCTGGGTGCCCCCTCTGTCTCCTCATCCAAGTGGCGACATCCTGGTCCCTCCTGGGCCACAGCAGCATCCAAAAACCCTATCCGCGACCCTTGCAGCTAGCAAGGCTTGTTTGCAGTCTTTCTGCGTGGGAACACCTCTACAAGCTTCTTCACGATGTGGGACATCCATCCTCCAAAGGGGAAGATCCTAGTCCTCTTCTTTCGTGCAGAACACCAAGCTTCTTCCATCCGGTGGCAGTTCCTTGCACCCTCAGCTGGCATTTCCTGGGCTCCTGCCCACTCTCGACACTGTTGCGACTCTTGGACTTGGTCCCCTTGTCTTACAGGTACTCAGGTCTGGAAATCCACTGTTGTTGCATTGCTGGTGTTGGTTTTCCTTGCAGAATCCCCCTATCACGAATTCTGTGCTCTCTGGGGGTTGTAGGTGCACTTTACACCTACCTTACAGGGTCTTGGGGTGGGCTATTTTTCTAACCTTCACTGTTTTCTTACAGTCCCAGTGACCCTCTACAAGCTCACATAGGTTTGGGGTCCATTCGTGGTTCGCATTCCACTTTTGGAGTATATGGTTTGTGTTGCCCCTATACCTATGTGCTCCTATTGCAATCCATTGTAACTTTACATTGCTTGCATTACTTCCTTTTGCTATTACTGCATATTTTTGGTATTGTGTACATATATCTTGTGTATATTTGGCATCCTCATACTGAGGGTACTCACTGAGATACTTTTGGCATATTGTCATAAAAATAAAGTACTTTTATTTTTAGTATATCTGTGTATTGTGTTTTCTTATGATATTGTGCATATTACACCAGTGGTATAGTTGGAGCTTTGCATGTCTCCTAGTGCTATAGCTACCTTCTATCAGCCTAAGCTGCTAGAACCACCTCTTCTACACTAATAAGGGATAACTGGACCTGGTACAGAGTGTAAGTACCCCTTGGTACCCACTACAAGCCAGGCCAGCCTCCTACAGGTCCTAAATGGGTGTATGCAATGACTAGTGATTGGAGTGAATTTTTTTCCTTTTGTTTTAATCGTGAAAATCCAGGTCAATACTTTGGCACATGAAGTAGGTCAATGAGTGGAACTTTGAGAACATTCTGTGCAACAGAAAGAAAGAAAGAAAGAAAGAAAGAAAGAAAGAAAGAAAGAAAGAAAGAAAGAAAGAAAGAAAGAAAGAAAGAGACATTGAAAGTGATTGAAAGTAACCTGAAAATACTTTTTGGAATGAACTAATTTTGACAAGCTGCTAAACAGATTTCAGACAAAAGTTCTGGAAGAGAGACTGAACACTGTAAATAATTAAAGAGAAGATTTTTGTTTTGCTGCATAGATAATTTTTATCTTTTTGTTCCTTCTTCCTGATCCTTTACAGATCATGAGTAACCCTCATGAGCAAGTTAGAAAGAATAGGGTGGTCATTACAACATTGGCGGTAAAAGCCGCTTACCGCCGTGCAGAAGACCACCAACATACCGCCGCAGCTGCGGAATTCCGCCACAGCTATTATGACCCACATCTCGAAATCTGCCAAAATTCAGACACCCACACAAGTCCGCCACACCAAAGGTCAGTGATAAACTGGCGAAAACAAAACCTCCACCATCACGCTAACAGGAATACGCCCACACTATCACGACACACGAATCCACGCGGCAGTCTTTCAACCGCGGTATTCCATTTGCGGTACACACCGCCGCGCTCAAAATATACACACACATACAAAACACCGCCACATTGGACAATTCAAAATACACACACCTGAGACACATACACACACCACTCCCACACACCCATTACAATATAAAACACACACCCACATCACCCACAAACCCCTACGACCACTATTAGAAAAGGCCAGAGAGAGACACCACCATCCACAAACTAGCATCCATAGGCACTCAACACCATCACCCACACAACTTCCACACACAAAACACCACACACCACTACATACCACCACACTTATCACCATACACACCACCCCACACATCACCTACACCACCCCATGGCACGGCAAAGACACCCCAGGTTCTCGGAGGAGGAGCTCAGGGTCATGGTGGAGGAAATCGTCCGGGTAGAGCCACAGCTATTTGGAGCACAGGTGCAGCACACCTCAATTGCAAGGAAGATGGAGCTATCGAGAAGAATAGTTGACAGGGTCAACGCAGTGGGACAACACCCAAGAAATCGGGACGACATCAGGAAGAGGTGGAACGACCTACGGGGGAAGGTGCGTTCCGTGGTCTCAAGACACCACCAGGCGGTTCAGCGGACTGCCGGTCGGACCCCCACCGCCTCCCCCACAACTAACAACATGGGAGGAGCAGGTCTTGGCGATTCTGCATACTGAGGGCCTCGCTGGAGTCGGTGGAGGAATGGACTCTGGTAATTCAAACCTTTACTAATATATCCCCAACCCTTCCTGCATGCCATCACAAACTCCTACCCGTACCCCCACCCTCAGCACTCCACCAACTCACATATACCCCACTATCACAAACCACCCATCCCACCACCAAGCCCTGCATGCAACCCCAACGCATGGACACCCATCACTAAAGCATGCCCACTGCACATACCCATACAACCCCCTAAACCATCATCACACAAGTCTCCACATAGGAATGCAAGCACTGGGGTACACCGGTCACCCACCCATTGCACACCATGACACACACAGATGCAATAATTAAGCTTTTACACCACTACCAAACGTCACCAGGCAGGAGGGTCCAGACATCTCCATCCCACCCACAGAAGAGGCCCACAGTGATGACAGCAGCTCTGTCCAACTGGATTCAGATGACCAGCCCGGACCATCGTGGGCCTCGGAACAGTCGGTTCCCCTCGCACAGGCACAGGCCACCACAGACCTTTCACCCTCTGGTAACACCAGCACAGCACCCACCCAGCAGCCCATACCTCCGTACCCAGGACACGTGTATCAGCTGTGTGTCCACCACTACAGGGAAACCAGGATAACCCACCACCCCAACAACAACAGGGACCTGGGGGCAGTGGCAGTGGGCAAACGATCCAGAGGACGGAGGCCCAGGAACACAGGGGAACTGGGAGGGCTGCTGTGCGACAGGGGGCGGACAGGCCAAGGGAACCCACTCTCCACGAGGCCTTCTCCTCCATCATGGGAGCATACCACCACTCCCAGGAGACGATGGCAACGGTCCTGGCCAAGTTTCAGGAGACCCAGCGCATGCAGGAGGAACAGTATCTGGGCTTCAGGGAGGAACTGAGAACCATCAGCTCCGCCCTGGGCACCATCGTAAGGGTGCTGAAGGAAATACTAAACACCAGGAGGGACACTGTGGCACTCCAAGGGGACCCTGACACTAGCATGGACGATGAACTGCCCACCACATCCGCCGGCGCTAGTGGACAGGAGGCACCGCCACAGGACCACCACACCAGCACCCCACCCCCTGCAGATGGAGAACCACCCCGCAAGCGGTCCCTGAGATCCAGGAACAAGACAGAGCATGATGCCAAGACCCCCGCCAAGAAATGAGACCACCCTGATTGTCAACCCACTGTCCCACTTTGTCACCCTGTCTATATTGGAACTGCCCCAGCTCCACTTCCTATGCCCATATGGGCAATGCACCTATGAGACAAATAGACTGGACTCTGCCATGGACACTCCTCCCCCATCACCCCTCACCATTTAAATTCCCCCTCCAATATTTTGCATTTAAATAAACACACCTAAAGCACCAAGATCTGGAGTCTGTCTGTGATTTTGAAATAGTGTATTTGCAATTACTTTGACAACATTTCCAGGAAATAGTAATGTCAACATACCTATGTCACACAGCTCTAGTTCATGAGGAATCTAAGCAGATGACACACGTTGGGACCCACACCTGTGAAACCGTAAGGGAGAGTGACAACTCGGTGACCATACACTCGGTGAAATCGACAGACAGGATAGAGGTAGAAGTGTAAAAGTACTTGTAGTAGGCAGGAATGTATTTTCACCTGTGTTTCACTGGAAATATTGCTGGATGACTGAGTCCCTGTTGTCAATGTCTTCTTCCTCTGCTTCCTCTTCATCAATGTCCACAGGCTCCACAGCTGCCACAACACCGCCATCTGGACCATCATCCTGCAGAAAAGGCACCTGTCGTCGCAAAGCTAAATTATGAAGCATACAGCAGGCCACGATGATCTGACACACCTTCTTTGGTGAGTAGAATAGGGATCCACCTGTCATATGGAGACACCGGAACCTGGCCTTCAGGAGGCCGAAGGTGCATTTGATCACCCTCCTAGTTCGCCCGTGGGCCTCATTGTAGCGTTCCTCTGCCCTGGTCCTGGGATTCCTCACTGGGGTCAGTAGCCATGACAGGTTGGGGTAACCAGAGTCCCCTAATAGCCACACCCGGTGCCTCTGTAGTTGACCCATCACATAAGGGATGCTGCTATTCCGCAGGATGTAGGCGTCATGCACTGATCCAGGGAACATGGCATTCACATGGGAGATGTACTGGTCTGCCAAACATACTATCTGTACTTTCATCGAATGATAACTCTTCCGGTTCCTGTACACCTGTTCACTCCTGTGGAGGGGGACCAAAGCCACATGGGTCCCATCAATGGCACCTTTGATGTTGGGGATATGTCCAAGGGCATAGAAGTCACCTTTCACTGTAGGCAAATCCTCCACCTGAGGGAAAACGATGTAGCTCCACATGTGTTTCAGAAGGGCAGACAACACTCTGGACAACATGTTGGAAAACATCGGCTGGGACATCCCTGATGCTATGGCCACTGTTGTTTAAAAAGACCCACTTGCAAGGAAATGGAGCACTGATAGCACCTGCACTTGAGGGGGGATTCCTGTGGGATGGCGGACTGCTGACATCAGGTCTGGCTCCAACTGGCTACACAGTTCCTGGATTGTGGCACGGTCAAACCTGTAGGTGATGATCAAATGTCTTTCCTCCATTGTCGACAGGTCCACCAGCGGTCGGTACAACAGAGGATTCCGCCATCTCCTCACATGTCCCAGCGGACGGTGCCTATGAAGGACAACAGCGAGCACAGAGTCAAACAACTCAGAGGTATGTACCCACAGTATGCACAGAACACCAATGATACACAAAATGTGGGCTGTATGTGTGTTGAGACTAGGCCTAGGTATGTGTGACGCAGTTGGTAATTAGGCCCTGTGGGCCCCAGAAATGGCGGCTGCCTAACCTCTAAAGCGGGACAATGGGATGTGAGGTAACTGCGCTGGCGTTGTACACCGTCGCGGTAGGCGGACGAAGACCGCGGTGCAATGCTGCATTGGTTAACATTGGACCCTATGGGTCCAAGGAGCCAATGACTATGTACGTCGGCGGTGATGGTACCCACCGCCGCGGACGTGACCGCCGCAGATGTGACCGCCATTTTCTAACTGTTTAATCACTCGATACCTGATCTTTGACAGGAGAGGACCTACACTGCAAGTGCTGCTGTGACCTCGGTCTGGAAGAGACAATGGCTTGTGCGTCTGGGGAAAGGGGGAGTTGGAGAAGCTCGTCGATGGGGTCCTCCAGACCAAAAGGTAAGTACACAGGGAGCATGTTGTATGGGCTATGCCTGTGTGGAGAGGGCTGGTTGTAAGAAGGCAGGGGGCAGAGTTCTGAGTGCATGAAAGATGGTGAATGCATGTGCCACATGGCAAGGGTAGGGATGGAAGCCACTCACTTTGACGATGCAGTTGGTAATGACTTCTCTTCTTCCCCTGTACATGTCATGTAGGTCAGCGCCCACCAGAAGAAGGATATTTGGCATTCCATCACCAACGTGGGAGGGGTGCCCGTCGAAGCATGACCCCCCTGATGTTCCGGATCCTGGCGGTGGCCTACCCTGAGCTGGATGGGCGCTTGAGGGCATCACAGCAGACACAAGGGGGTGAGTACACTATCATTCAGCTGACTTTGCGTGCAGTGAAGGTGTCTGGGTGGGGGAGGAGGGCTGTGGGTTCCCCTAGGCCAGGGCGAGTTCCGTAGGCTAGGCCCATTCATAAGGCATGGCCCTGTGTCCCCCCACCCCACATCTGCAGAGTGCCAAGTACAGCTATTCATGCCCCAAGGTCATCAATGTGTGCAGATGTCGTCCATAGCCTTATAGGCCATTTCCCAGGAATTGCACTGTAGAGCCCAACAGCGCAACGTAGTGCAGGGGGCTGCTGTTTCTGTATTGTCTGGCAACGGTAGCGGTAAGCCATGCACTCAACCTGTCTTTCTTCTGTTCCCCCCCTTTTTTTGCGGTCTCCCTGTTTTTGTGTGCATTAGCATCATCAGGCGGAGGTACAGTGGCACCGGAGCACGAGGGAGCTGCATCCCACATGGGCATGGAGGCCCACACTATGGACTCAGAATACACCAGTGGGACGGAGGGCGAGGGGAGCACCACAGCGGTCACAGGATCTGCAATCAGTGACACAGACTTGTCCTCCGATGGGAGCTCCCTTGTGGTGGCGGCAACATCTGTGCCCACCACTTCAACAGGTACAGCCGCCACCCCCCCTACCAGCACCGCCCTCCCAGAAGCCCCTCAGCGTGTGCCCCGTGCCCGCTCACCCAGGAGGGTGGGCATCACCTTCGCCCCAGGCACCTCAGCCCCTGCCCCTGTCACCTCTGCTGCCCTCAGTGAGGAGGCCATTGACCTCCTCAGGTAACTCACTGTTGGGCAGTCTACCATTTTGAATGCCATCCAGGGTGTAGAAAGGGAGTTGCAACACACAAATGCATTCCTGGAGGGCATTCATTCTGGTCAGGCTGCCCTTCATCGAACCCTTCAAACTCTGGCCTCAGCCCTGATGGCAGCCATTGTCCCTGTGTCTAGCCTCCCCCTCCAACTTCCTCCACCCAGACCCAATTTCCCTGTACCTCTGCCTATCTCAAGCACACCATCAGACCAGTCTGCACACACCTCACCACACAAGGGAAGCTCAGGCAAACATAAGCACCACACATCCCACAGGCACTCACGCAAGCATCACACACATGCAGACACACCAACATCCACTGCCTCCACTTTGTCACCCTCCTCGTTGTCTTCCTCCTCCCTCCCAGTCTCATCTACACTCACACCTGCATGCACTACCGCTACAGCCACTACGTCTCTCTCCAGCACACCCACAGTACACCCCGCTCATGTGCAGTCACCACCCCCCCTACCATCCACACATCCCCTGTGTCCTCTCCCAGTGTGTCTGTGACGCCCCCTCCGAAGATACACAAACGCAGGCACACACCCACCCAACAGCCATCCACCTCACAACAGCCTCCAGCGCATGCGCATGCGTCTGCACCCAAATCCACAAAAGTTACACATCCTACAACCACCACCTCTTCCTCCACTCCCAAACCCCCTCCAGCTACCCGTCCCAGTGTGTCCAAACAACTTTTCCTTTCCCCCCTTAACCTATTTCCCACCACCCCCCCTCCAACTCATAGGTCCCGTACTAGCACCTCAGCCAAATAATGTCCGGGACCAGTGGTGCCTGTTGTTACAGGTATGTGGAGTGCACCGGCCACCAGGCCAGCCAGTCTGTCACGGAGCCACATCACAGCCAGTCCCCCCCCCCCTGTGAAGCACCAGAAGTTGGACAGTGCCCTGCGGGAGAGGGGGAAGACTCCAGCCAGCCAAGCCGCTCACAGGGGTCCCGGGGGGAGTGTCGACTCGGCAGTGACTCCTCCCAAGGTGGGGAAGGGGAAGAAGAAAACTGCAAAGTCAGTGAGGAGCAGCATGGCGGAGAAGACTGCCATCGTCCCCGCTGGCCAGGAGGCCACCGCCAGCCCCATCGTCGCTGTCCAGGAGGCCACCGCCAGCCCCATCGTCGCTGCCCAGGAGGCCACCGCCAGCCCCATCATCGCTGCCCAGGAGCCACAGCCCAGCTGCCCAAGAGAGTACCACAAGCCACAGCCCAGCTGCCCAAGAGAGCCCCACAAGCCACAGCCCAGCTGCCCAGGAGGGCTCCGCAAGCCACAGCCCAGCTGCCCAGGAGGGACCCGCAAGCCACAGCCCAGCTGCCCAGGAGGGCCCCACAAGCCACAGCCCAGCTGACCCATGAAGGACCGCCAGCCACAGCCCAGCTTGGCAATGACGGACCGCCAGGGTAAGGATCACTGAACAGGACAAAGACCGCCATGGCAAGCACCGCTGAACAAGGAAAGCACCGCTGAACAGGGCAAGCACCGCTGAACAGGGCAAAGACCGCCATGGCAAGCACCGCTGAACAGGGCAAGCACCGCTGAACAGGGCAAGGATCGCTGAACAGGGCAAAGACCGCCATGGCAAGCACCGCTGAACAGGGCAAGCACTGCTGAACAGGGCAAAGACCGCCATGCAAGCACTGCTGAACAGGGCAAGCACCGCTGAACAGGGCAAGGATCGCTGAACAGGGCAAAGACCGCCATGGCAAGCACCGCTAAACAGGGCAAGCACCGCTGAACAGGGCAAGGATCGCTGAACAGGGCAAAGACCACCATGGCAAGCACCGCTGAACAGGGCAAGCACCGCTTAATAGGGCAAAGACCGCCATGGCAAGCACCGCTGAACAGGGCAAACACCGCTGAACAGGGCAAAGACCGCCATGGCAAGCACCGCTAGCCCATTAGCGGCAGGGGCAGTGACACAACTGGGACCGTCACGGGGTGAGTGCTGCACTCTGGGCACCAGTCCCCCTCCAGAACCAGTGGAGACATGCATCCACTACCTCTGTCCTGCACAGGATGAAGCACTCTGGGCACAAAGCCCCCTCCAGAACCAGTGGAGACATGCATCCACTACCTCTGTCCTGCACAGGATGAAGCACTCTGGGCACAAAGCCCCCTCCAGAACCAGTGGAGACATGCATCCACTACCTCTGTCCTGCACAGGATGAAGCACTCTGGCCACAAAGCCCCCTCCAGAACCAGGGGAGACATGCATCCACTACCTCTGTCCTGCACAGGATGAAGCACTCTGGGCACAAAGCCCCCTCCAGAACCAGTGGAGACATGCATCCACTACCTCTGTCCTGCACAGGATGAAGCACTCTGGGCACAAAGCCCCCTCCAGAACCAGTGGAGAAAGTTATCCACTTGAGAGACTGTGGCTTTGCACTCCCCAGGATAAAGCAGTGGGCAACCCACCCACTGGAGAGACTTGAGAGACTGTGGCTTTGCTCTCCCCAGGATAAAGCAGTGGGCAAACCACCCACTGGAGAGACTTGAGAGACTGTGGCTTTTTCTCTCCCCAGGATGGTGCAGTGGGCAAACCACCCACTGTAGAGACTTGAGAGACTGTGGTTTTGCACTCCCCAGGATAAAGCAGTGGGCAACCCACCCACTGGAGAGACTTGAGAGATTGTGGCTTTGCTCTCCCCAGGATAAAGCAGTGGGCAAACCACCCACTGTAGATACTTGAGAGACTGTGGCTTTGCACTCCCCAGGATAAAGCAGTGGGCAACCCACCCACTGGAGAGACTTGAGAGACTGTGGCTTTGCTCTCCCCAAGATGGTGCAGTGGGCAAACCACCCACTGTAGAGACTTGAGAGACGGTGGCTTTGCTCTCCCCAGGATGGTGCAGTGGGCAAACCACCCACTGTAGAGACTTGAGAGACTGTGGCTTTGCACTTCCCAGGATAAAGCAGTGGGCAACCCACCCACTGTAGAGACTTGTGATGACGCAGAAAAAGAGGGTTCAACATATATTCATATATCATGTAACCAAAATCGTATAATGTAGTGTGATTTTAGTAAAGAAAATAATGTACGAGGGAAATTGTGCCCTCGGGGTAGTTTGCCATCATTATAAACAAGCTTTATTAATCATGAAGAATTGAATAATGTAGTAATCCGTCATAATTGCAAACGTGTGCCATGATTTCTTGTTGAATCTGTTTTATGCTTAGCTTAAATTTAGTAGAGGCTTTTTGCCTAGTTACCTGGTCTCAAATTCTAACTGCGTGGCTTTTCCTTGAACTAATGAAATATATATTCTTGCTTAAAGTTGTATTTTTCCAGTAGAGATGACTAATACACTTATCTCCAAGGTTTCGTGCTAGGCCGGTTTCATCCCCTTTGAAGCAAGGTCAGTCTCTGCAGGTGCGGACAATGAGGGTACAGATACCAAAATAATTGGCAAACCATGTTGCAACTTGTGTTCCAAGGCTCCATGGACAATGTATGCATAAGTGAGTACTAGTAGAAAGACATTTTTCAATTAGAAGCCACCCTATAAACCCTCCAATGGAAGACCCTGCAGAATTTGGAATGTTTCTTACTTAAACCCACTGGACAATGAGAAGTCAGCCATTTTCCTTGATGCCAATTTGAAGCCAAACGCCAGACTCCATTTTGGACTACATCCCTATGCCCTTTTCTCTATTCCAGAGAAAGAGACTTTAAGAATTCTTACCCTAGAGACTTTAACTTTGATCTGCCCCGTCTTGCCCATGCAGTAACTTTGCCCCATTCTCCTTGCCGCTGCAAGGAAGCTTGCCCTTAATTTTGCCCCCTTTGAAATCTGGCCCATGCTGATCGAACCGGTACCTGAGGGACGAAGACTTTCTTGAATGCTGATTGTATTTGGTAAATATGAAAGGATAATTGTATTATGCATTGTGTTTTTCCTTGTAGGTACCAACTGCTATTTTGATAGGGTCCAAGCTAGAAGTTTTTCCAAATTTGTGTTGACTAAATTCGTTTTGAATGAAGCCCCACATGCCAATGCTAATTAGAGGTTAGTCGAGGTATTCATTTGATGCACCATGCTAAATTGAAATCTTGTTATGCTGACCGATGTATGAAATTAGTCAAATTCAGTTACTCATACTAGTGATTTGCATTGAACTGCATTATAATACACATTTTGCGTAGATTGCATTTATTCCGCCGCTATGGACAGCTAGTAATGTTCGTATACATATATCATTTGGTTTTGAGACTTATATACATTGTGCTAGCTTTGTTAATATAGGGAAATAACTCATTAACTTTTAATAAACTGGTGTGGTTATTCATGACTGAAAGGTCATGGTGCGCCGAAATACCAACTGTTATTGATTTCTAATGTGTTATTTCGATCTATTAATTGAGTATTGTGTACCGAATACAATAGTTATTGATTATTGATTTAAGTGACCCGAGTATTCTAGGATGAGGAGAGCCCAACTCGGCTAAAAGGTTCACCGACCTCCAACGTGTCGAGGTACAGGTAATTTATAAGGGCTGGACACGTTATCAGTAGATGGTAGCAGAGATTGATGGTTTCGCCCTTTGGGACCCCATCCGAAAAATAGACGGAGTCAAGTTAGAATTTTCTTTGATAAAACAAGTTGGAGAGATGATGATGCCCTAAGTCCCCAATGACTTTCCCGGAATCTCAGAGCTTGCGAATGGAGGACATGGAGGTGTGAGAATGTTTTCGGCATTTCTAGTGACGGTATGAGAGAAGTTAGGGTTTTGCGCTTGCACAGCTTATTGCCGCAGATTAATTGAGAAGTTTGTGAGGATTTTAGGGGGTTAAAAGATTTTAGAGGAGTGTTACTCCAAAGTGTGAGAGTAGGGAAGTCGTCGAACTTCACATGTGTGTAGCGATTTGCGCAGAAAAAAATTGTCCACATGGTTGTTGATGTTGAGACGGGCCCTGCGAGGTCAAGAGACTCCTGAGTATGTTGAAAAGTGTATGAGACACTTGATTGATGTTGTAATCTGTTCGGTTTAATAGGTTGATCGGGTGTGGTCAACAAGTCGGTACGAATATTGAGGAATGAAAGAAAAATTTCGACTTTGAGATTTGACTAATTCTAAGGTGCACTAGAATAGTTAATTGATCAGTTGAGGGTAAAGTTTGCGGGTCAGATTTTACTTGCGAAAGCGGGAAACCGAGAAAGATGGAATAACTGCTGAGGCTAGCGAAAAATCCCTAAGGTTTCTGAAGCGATTGTATTACCCTTCCTGTAGTAAACCAACAGATTTGTTTTCCTCTTTTTGGTTAGTGCTCGCGATATATTGCAGAAATTAGTTTTGGGCGAAGCTGAATGAGGGAGGACAAGCCGCGGGACTTTGTCAGCCGCAGAGTGTGGGTGTGACGTCACTAGGAGCCGCGCTGGGATAGGCTGGTCGGTGAGAAGGGTCGCGCACGGATTGGACACAGTCCGTGAAGCGCGATTGGTGGGGAAAGGCAAGCGAAGAGTATTCCGGGAATTAAAGTCACTTATTGATTACATATTTTAGAAAAATAAAAGGACGGAAAGATGAAATTTTTCAAAGCATTTTAGAGTGCCTTGAGGGGAGATGTATATATTAAAGCAAATATAGGAGAAGAACACCGCCTGAGGGTACACCAGCTTACATCGTGATTGAAGAAAAGGGTGTAGCACCATGTCTTTGGCTAAAGCAATGGTGCAAATTAACGGAGAAGCATGGAAGTGTAGCGTTCCCTATCCATGGGTCGTTTAATCTAAGGGTTTTGGAGAATCTAAGATTTGCGCTATATGACATGAAAGTACCTCCAAGACCAGCACAGTTTGAAGCACTAGCAATTTGGGAGCTAATAGCTAGAAACCAACAACAAAAGAAATTTGAGAAAAGAATAAGAAAAGTAGAAAAGACACTAGCGGATGCTAGATGGGATAGCACACAAAAGGTTTGGAGATCAGATGTATTGCAGGGGATTAAATTGTTTCCAGCAATTACTGATGAAGCGGAGACGGAAGGAAGGAAAGCTACCTATAAGACAAATAGGAGTCAGTCCAGAGATAGAGAGAACAACAGAAACTTGAAAAGGTCAGACGAGTCAGACGATGAGGAGTTCATTATACAATTGCTGAATGATCGCCTGCCACCATATGTGGAAAGCGAAAAAGGCTCAAGCATTAGTATTGCCCCTCCAGAACCAATACAGGGTAATGTAACTCCGAATTTGAGAATATCTCAGAGGCAGGGCAGTTACGATATGCCTTTCTCACCACAAATACCACAAATTCAGAGAATATACCCAGACGTGCCTAAATTGAAGCCTGCTGATAATTATCAGCCACAGGTTCAAAGGCACTGCTGTGATGAGCATAACATGGGAATGACTTCTGATTTAATGGCGCAGGGAGGACAAAATTATCAAAGACCGACATTGATTCAAGCCGAATCAACACAATTTTTGATGCCTCAAAAGCAGGCACAAGAAGTGCAGAGGTATACTCGAGTAACAGAGAACCAGTTAGGTATGCCAGCAATGTTGAACCATAATGTGGGGATTAACATGCCACAGAATTCGGGGAACAGACAGAATCCAGATGCAATATCTCTGCCTATCACTGTAGGTCCGCCAGTACCACTGTACATACAGGCAAACCCAAACGTATGCGACCAAGGGGTAGTGATACAAAGTGGGACAGGGAGAAGATGCATAGAAAACACTCCAGAAACAACTCCGATAGCGACACTGCCAAGTGGATCTGGGTCCTTGTCGGAATTTAGTCCAATTCCAATTTGCGCTCCGTCGACTGTGGTAAGGTCAAATCCACCACTAATGGTACCGTTAACTTCAAAGACTGAAACGTTACAGCAACCATTAGTAGCAGTTGATGTAAGTGCTACATTGATGGGACTGAACGCACAACAGCTAACACAATGGTTCAACAGTTTGAACTCCCCACAGAGCACATCCAGCGGGAAGGGAGAAGAGTACCTGAATAAAATAAGATTGGGCATGGAAGCAGATGAACTGGTAGAAGGAACAATGGGTCTGAACAGATTAGAATCATAAACAGAAGAAGAACTGAGATACATGTGCCCTAGAATTCCGAGATATGTAAGCAGCATACATAAAAAGTTACAAGAAATTGCAGACAGAAACGAGATCGATATAGGTAAGACCAAACACTTGAGCAGAAGTTACAGGCTAGACTTTGAGACAAAAGACTTTGAACACATGAGATCTGCAGGGATGAAACTGCAGAGCGCGCAGGTCTGGAGATGTTTAGACAAGTGGGAAAGTAGATGGATTAAGAAAAAGGACAAAAAGAAAGAAAATACCCCAGAGCGGAATGAGAAAGCACAACAGAATGACGACCTGATAACCATGTTGCCAATGAGAGAAACATCAGGGGGAAATCTTGTACATGTACCATGGCACAGATGCGATATTCAATCCTTTATGGATGATTTCCCTAAACTAAGAGAGAAACCGATTGAGTGGTATCAACAAACAGATAGATTTGTAAAACTCGCAAAATGTCTTTGGGAAGACCTGAACACCTTATTCGAAATTGCGGTTCCGGCAGATTTGTGGGAAGATTGTAAAAGGGCTGTAGGTTGGCCAACGAGTGAACCAGAAAGCGATAGGGCCACAGGTGCACCATCACCTACAGTAATGAGTTTATATCATAAGGTAATTGAGCACTTGAAAACCAAGGTTGCGTCGAAAAACGTGGATTGGCAGAGGATTGACAGAACAGCGCAAGAGGTTAAAGAGTCGATACATGCGTACTGTGAGAGGTTGTTGAAAGTGTTTAAAAATTACAGTGGTACGGAAACGATTGAGGCAAAGGATATGCTCCATTTTGTGTTCAGATTTGTGGAAGGGTTGAGACCTGAAGTCAGCCAGATGATTAAAACGCATTTGATTTGTTGGCAGTCAAAAACGATCGATGAAGTGTTGAACTATGCAAAATACTGCAGTGATGAGATTGAGACAAAGCAGAAAAGGTTGAAAGAAAAGTTGATGGTGATGCAGCTTAGAGCAGCTCAGACAGGTTTGCAAGGTTTGCAAGGTTTTCAACAGATGCCGCAGCAGCAACAGCAGGGAAATGCTATGTTTCAGCCACAGATGAGAGGCAGAGGCCGAGGAGGTTTTGTGAATAATGGTCCTGATTTAAATACTGTTATGATTCCAAATGGCATACAGGCAATGAAGAAGGTGATGCCATGTCACACGTGCGGAATCGTCGGGCATTGGAAACGGGAGTGCCCAATGATGGTGCAGGAAGGTGTAGGTCAGCAAAACAATGATGTCAATGCATTTAAGAATATGAGAGGACCGAAATTGAGAGGTCCAAATCCAAATTATCAAAATAATGTAAACCAGATGCATGGTTTACAACCCATGCAACCGCAACAGGTGCAAATGCCCTGTGTGCAAATGGCACAGTTGCAGCCGATGTAACAGCAGTTTCCTATGGTACCCAATCAGCAAATGCAAATACCCTTAGCACCAATGAATCAGCAACAAGTAATGCTTCCTCAACAGGTCGCGGGTCAAGGAATGAACCAAAACGACACAGTGCACCAATTCCCGTTACACAGTGAGAATGGAATAAACGATGCATGGTAGAGTGAAAGTTCAGATGAGGAGGGAAATTGTATGCTTGCAGCATCTTTGGAAGTTGATCAAAAGGGACCGTATGTGGAAGGAAGAGTTATGGGTCACAGAGTTTCATTCTTGGTTGACACAGGAGCTACACGCTCCACTGTTAGGAGCATTGAAGTACCAAATTTGCCACTTTCAGGGAGAACAGTTCAAGTAGTGGGAGTAGCAAATAGGTACCTGACGAACCCAATCACAGATCCAGTGCAAGTCAGAATTGGTAACTATCAAGGGTCACATAAATTTGTGGTGTGTGACTCAAGCCCAATATCACTATTGGGGAGAGACTTATTGTGCAAATTGGGGTGTTCGATTATGTGTTCAAATAATGGAATTAAAATCCAGACAAATAGTGATGGGGAAGAAGAGGACAGTGTAGGAGGGGATGAAGTGGAAACTGTCGATGAAGAGTATCCCTTGATTACTCTTTATCCAATGCTCACTGAAGCAGATATTCCTGCTGAGTTACAGGAAACAGTCGGAAAGGAAGTGTGGGATATAACAGGGAAAGAAGTAGGATTGGTCAAAGGAGTGGAACCAGTGAAAGTGACTGTAAAACCCAATATAACTTTTCCCCAGACCCCACAATACCATATGGCACAAGACACCCTCATGAAAGTCGCCCAACTCATTGATGAGTTTGTAAAACAGGGAGTACTAAAAGAAGTGTTAAGTAGTCCATGTAATTCGCCAATCATGGGACTAATAAAACTGAGTGGAAAGGTCCGGATTGTTCAGGATTTGAGGAAAATTAATAACATAATAGTCAAATGTTGTCCCGTAGTACCAAATCCAGCTGTGATAATGTTCCAAGTTCCCTGTGATGCTGAGTGGTTCTCGGTCATCGACTTGTCACAAGCATTCTTTTCTGTGCCTCTTCATGAGGACAGCCAATTTCTCTTTTGTTTCAAATTCCTAGACAGAGTCTACAGTTGGTGTCGAATTCCTCAAGGGTTTTTGGAGTCACCATCAATTTTCAATCAGATTCTAAAGAAAGATTTGGAATCGTTGGAGTTACCATTTGAATCAACCCTGGTACAGTACATTGACGATTTGCTGATCGCATCTAAGACAGAAAATGACTGTACAGCTGACACCATTGCCCTATTGAACCATTTGGGAAGGAACGGACACAAAGGCCCTCATTCTGGCAGAGGGCAGCGGAAGCACCGCCAACAGGCTGGCGGTGCTTCCTGGGATATTCTGACCGCGGCGGTAAAGCCGCAGTTAGAAAAGGGGAACCGGCGGTTTCCCGCCGGTTTACCCCTGGCCCAGGGAATCCTCCATGGCGGCGCTGCTTGCAGCGCCGCCATGGGGATTCCAACCCCCTTCCCGCCAGCCTGTTTCTGGCGGTTTTCAACGGGTGCCACTGCACCCGTCGCACCCCTGCAAATCCGCCGGCTCCATTCGGAGCCGGCTTCCTCTTTGCAGGGGCTTTCCCGCTGGGCCGGCGGGCGATCTTTTGGAGATCGCCCGCCGGCCCAGCGGGAAAGTTAGAATGACCCCTGCGGTCATTTGACCGCAGTGTGGTCTTTGGGCAGTTTCCGCCCGGCGGGCAGCGCCCGCCGCCCGCCAGGGTCGGAATGACCCCCAAAGTGTCCCCTTCAAAATTACAGTTTTGACAGAAGAAGGTGAAATATTTGGGTCACCAAATAGAGAAAGGGTCATGAAGAATTATGAAAGAAAGAATAACAAGTGTACTTCAAATGAGTCCACCAAAGATGAGAAGAGAGGTGAGAACGTTTTTGGGAATGGTGAGCTATTGTCGCCAATGGATCCCCAATTTCTCAACCCTAGCAAAACCTTTACTGAAACTGACCCAGAAAGATGCGCTGGATGAAATAGAGCTGAAAGGAGATGAGATGGATGCTTTTATTGAATTGAAGGAATGCATGTGCAGGGCTCCAGCTTTAGGTATGCCTGATTACACAAAGCCTTTCACATTGTTTTGTCAGGAACGTGATGCATGTTCCTTGTCTGTCTTGACTCAAGCCCATGGTGGCGTAAACAGACCAGTAGCATATTTTTCAGCTACTTTGGATCCGGTCGCAGCAGCACTACCAGGGTGCTTGCCTGCCGTAGCTGCAGTTGGTATCAGCTTAACTCAAAGTGAAAGAATAGTGATGGGACACCCTTTAACAGTCATGGTCCCTCACTCAGTCGAGATACTTTTGACACGTTCCCGAACACAGCACATGACTGGTGCTAGGCTTACAAGGTATGAAACAATAATTCTGGGATCACCTAATGTGCAGCTGCAACGGTGCACTACGTTGAATCCAGCAACCTTGTTTCCCAGTGAAAATGCTGAAATTGAGAACACTGAAGACATCGAACACGACTGTCTTCAGGTGACTGAATTTAAAAAAAAAACAAGACCTGATATCAAAGACACCCGATTGGAAGAAAATTATCAAGTTGTTTTTGTTGATGGTTCATGTTTAAGAGATGCACTGGGAATATTGAAAGCAGGATATGCTGTATGTACAGTAACAGGTGTTCTGGAAGCATCTTGGCTTCAAGGAGTTTACTCTGCACAAGTAGCGGAACTGGTAGCACTTACTAGAGCTTGCCAACTTTCTGCATTAATGAAAGTCACCATTTACACTGACAGTCAGTACGGATTTGGAATAGTGCATGACTTTGGACAGTTGTGGTCACAGAGAGGCTTCATGACCTCTTCAGGATCACCAGTGAAAAATGGTGAAAGAATAAGAGAATTGTTACATGCCATTCAGTTACCAGGAGAAGTAGCAGTAGTAAAATGCACTGTATATTGCTCAGAGATGAATGGAATTTGATAAATGAGCCAGAACTTGAACCAAGTGAAGCCTTTGCTCTAAAGGTTGTAGATACAATGGATGAATTAAAGACCTTACAGAACGATGTTAGTGAAGATGAGAAACTCTCATGGACCAAATCGCAATGTGTACAGAAACTAGATGATTTGTGGGTTTCAAGTGAAGGGAAATTGGTTCTGCCAAACAGTCTTTTGACACAGTTAGCCAGATTCTACCATGGACAAGCCCATCTTGGAAGGGATGCTATGGTTAGACTATTTAAAACTGTTTGGTTTAACCCCAAATTCCGTCAAGTTGCTGAAGCAGTTTGCCATTGTTGCATCATTTGCCAACAAATGAACGCAGGGAAGGGAACAGTAGTAAATTTGAGCCACATTGGAAGAGCGGGGTCCCTTCAGCAGGATGCAAATGGACTTTATTGAGATGCCTGTGCATGGAGGCTTGAAGTATGTGTTGGTGGTTGTGTGTATTTTTAATCACTGGATTGAAGCATACCCTACACGCAGAAATGACAGTCTCACAGTTGCAAAACTACTCTTGAGAGAGCTAATACCATGTTTCGGATTCCCGATCTCCTTAGAATCAGATAGGGGAAGTCACTTCAATAACGAAGTAATAAAATTACTTTGTGCAGCTCTGAACATTGAGCAAAAGTTGCATTGTAGCTACCGCCCTGAAGCATCAGGACTAGTGGAGCAAATGAATGGCACATTGAAATCGAGGATGGCGAAAATATGTGAATCGACAAACTTAAAATGGCCTGACGCATTGCCCTTGGTGTTGATGTCAATGAGAAACACCTCTGATAGAAAGACTGGACTGTCCCCGCACGAGACCCTCATGGGAAGAGCCATGAGACTTCCAGCAGTTCCTGCAAATACTCTTTTGAATATTACAGATGATATGGTGTTAGACTACTGCAAAGGTCTAGCTGATGTGGTGCGCTCTTTCTCTCACCAGGTGGAGGCAACCACCTTGCCACCGATCCAAGGTCCAGGACACGCCCTGAAAGCAGGTGACTGGGTCGTGATAAAGAAGCATGTGAGGAAGTTGTGTCTGGAACCCCGTTGGAAAGGACTTTTCCAAGTGATTCTGACAACTACCACCGCTGTGAAGTGTGCAGGAGTTCCCAACTGGATTCATGCCAGTCACACGAAAAGGGTGACGTGCCCCACAGATGAGGAAGTTGAAGCGCTGAAATCGCCAGTGTCTGGCAACAGAGTACCAGGCACAGGGACAGACCGAAGAGAACCTGGAGGCGAACAGGTAGAAATAGAGGAAGGAGAGATATTTTCTGAGGAAGAAGCAACTGATTCATTCGAGGAGGACCAAGGAGAAGCCTCAGGAAGTGACGAAGGTCCTGAAGGCGACAAAAGAGCCTGAGACAGGTGAAGGTGACAAAGAGCCTGAAACAGGTGAAGGAGCAGGAGAGCCTGATCAGAGGAGGGCTTTCCCAGAAGCAGACGATACGGGAAAGGAAAAGGAAAACCTAATTGACCTCTTGGAGGGAGAAGACAAGACAGGACAGAGTGAAAGTGTTCAAACTCCTCCAGAAGCGGTTGCAGGTCCATCAAGTGGAAACATTACAAATGAAGACAAAGCATATCGCCAGTAAAGTTAAGGATCAGAGAAACATTAAACGAAAGTGAAGGGCCAAAGGTGAAAGAGAAAAGAAAAGAAGTGTCTGTCGCAATAGCAACACCAAGTGAAGAGAAAGACTTGGCCAAAGAAGAAAGTACCAGCGAGAGAGAATCAAAAGGAGATGCAAAATTGAAAAGGAAAAGAATACCGAGCAAAAGATATTCTGGTCCGGAGTGGGCATACATAGCCACTAACGATTGGTCAAACGAATTCCTATCTCTCAGTCTTGAGAACGAAGAAGCAGAACGACACTTTGGTACCTGAAAAGGTAAAAGTCCATGTACTTTACTGAATAAGACATTAACAACCTGATTGACTTTTTGAACCAGCTAAGACATTGCTAACTTGATTGACTTTGAAACCGATTTTGAGACAAAGCTGCTAAAACCGATAAGAGACTAAGGTGGTCATTTCAACCCTGGCGGACGGTGTTAAAGCTGCGGTAACACCGCAAACAGGCCGGCGGACAAAAAAAGGGAATTCCGACCCTGGTGGAAACCGCCAACTAAGACAGCCACTTTAACACACCGCCCGCCACGGCGGTACAGACAAACAGC
Source organism: Pleurodeles waltl (assembly GCF_031143425.1). NCBI lineage: Eukaryota > Metazoa > Chordata > Amphibia > Caudata > Salamandridae > Pleurodeles > Pleurodeles waltl. The sequence continues at coordinate 1,176,270,406 of NC_090439.1, forward strand.
GCGGCGGACACCGCCAACAGACAGGCGGAAGACAATGTACCGCCCACACTATCACAACACACCAATCCGCCACCTTTTCCGGTGCGGATTCCCCGTGGATAAAAACACGGCGGAAACAGCTTTTGCTATGGGAAAACGCTCACCTCAACACATCCCACGAGGAATGAGGACACCATGGAGCCGGAATTACAAATACTTTCAGCCCTTGCATTCCTGATCATCTACGACCAACAGCGACGTAGGCGCAGAAGATACCGGTGAGTACTGCACCTACGACACGGGGGAGGAGGGAGGCAAAAGTTACGGGGACACCCACCAAACACCCCTACCCTCGCATATCACAATATACACACCAATGCAGTAACAAAAATCACAGTAACAACCCACAATCCCCCCCGGAAGAATGCAAAGACAAAGCAAATTGCGGTAAAACTTTGTATTGTGACAATATACTACCCATAAAAAAATATACTGATATATATCACGAAATCTGTGAAAAATAAATGTACAATACAAGAAGTAGTGCAGATATGTACACAACAATGTCCATGCACCAACAGTCCAAAAATGCATGGGCGAGGCCCACAATAGATACCTGACCAAAATCCGAGAGAACACTGCCGGGGCATCAAATAGAAACAATACAGGCACCTCAGGGGGAAGGGAAGGGGGGGCACCTCAGCCAGATGAATGCGAAGCCAGATCCACGACGGGGCACCATGCCTATTGATGTATCCTGGGGAGTGCAAAGCCACAGTCTCTCAAGTCTATACAGTGGGTGGTTTGCCCACTGTGCCATCCTGGGGAGTGCAAAGCCACAGTCTCTCAAGTCTCTACAGTGGGTGGCTTGCCCACTGTGCCATCCTGGGGAGTGCAAAGCCACAGTCTCTCAAGTCTCTACAGTGGGTGGCTTGCCCACTGTGCCATCCTGGGGAGTGCAAAGACACATCTTCGCAAGTAGATGCAGTTCTCTACTGGTACTGGGTGGGACTGGTGCCCAGACTGGATGAGTCTCCCCGTGAAAGTACATGTCCTATCACAGTCCCAGATGCACATGGGAGAACGATGCCTGATGTGCCGGACTATTCATACCCACACGGTCTTTGCCCTGTTCAGCGGTCTTCACCATGGCGGTCTTTGCCCTGTTCAGAGGTGCTTTGCCATGGCAGACTTTGCCCTGTTCAGCGGCGCTTTGCCATGGCAGTCTTTGGCCAGTTCAGTGGTGCTTTGCCATGGCAGTCTTGTCCCTGTTCAGCGATCTTCACCATGGCGGTCTTGTCCCTGTTCAGCGGTGCTTTGCCATGGCAGTCTTTGGCCTGTTCAGCGGTGCTTTGCCATGGCAGTCTTTGGCCTGTTCAGCTGTGCTTTGCCATGGCGGTCTTTGCCCTGTTCAGCGGTCTTCACATGGCGGTCTTTGACCTGTTCAGTGGTGCTTTGCCATGGCAGTCTTTGGCCTGTTCAGCGGTGCTTTGCCATTGCGGTCTTTGCCCTGTTCAGCGGTCTTCACCATGGCGGTCTTTGCCCTGTTCAGCGGTGCTTAGCCATGGCAGTCTTTGGCCAGTTCAGCGGTGCTTTGCCATGGCGGTCTTGTCCCTGTTCAGCGATCTTCACCATGGCGGTCTTTGCCCTGTTCAGCGGTGCTTTGCCATGGCGGTCTTGTCCCTGTTCAGCGGTGCTTTGCCATGGCAGTCTTTGGCCATTTAAGCGGTGCTTTGCCATGGCGGTCTTGTCCCTGTTCAGCGATCTTCACTATGGCGGACTTTGCCCTGTTCAGCGGTCTTCACCATGGCGGTCTTTGCCCTGTTCAGCGGTGCTTTGCCATGGCGGTTCTGATACTGACATTGGTGTGTGGCATGACGATCTCCACACTGGACATTGGTGTGTGGCATGACGATCTCCACAATGGACATTGGTGTGTGGCATGACGAACTCCACACTCGACATTGGTGTGTGGCATGACAAACTCTACAATGGACATTGGTGTGTGGCATGACGATCTCCACAATGGACATTGGTGTGTGGCATGACGAACTCCACACTGGACGTTGGTATGTGGCTTGATGTTCCATCAATGCCCAGCGGGGCTGTGGGATTCTGGACCCTCATGGGCTGTGACTCTGGCGGTGGCGGTGGTCTTCTGACCAGTAACGATACTTGAGCCCTCCTGGGCTGTGACTCCGGCGGATGGCGGTGGTCTCCTGACCAGTAACGATACTTGGGCCCTCCTGGGCTGTGACTCCGGCGGTGGCGGTGGTCTCCTGACCAGTAATGATACTTGGGCCCTCCTGGGCTATGACTCTAGCGGTGGTCTCTGGACCAGTGACGAAACTTGGGCCCTCCTGGGCTATGACTCTGGCGGTGGTCTCTGGACCAGTGACGAAACTTGGGCCCTCCTGGGCTATGACTCTGGCGGTGGTCTCTGGACCAGTGACGACGGTGCTGGCGGTTGTGTCTGGACCGCCGGAAATGATGGCGCACTTCTCCGCCGTGACACTCACAACAGGTTGGGGAGACTTCCTCGAGACCTTCCCCACCTTCTTTGGAGTTACAGATGACTCACCAATCGCCTTGGATCCCATTTCACTTTTTGACCCACCAGGAGTCTTGACACAGTCCCGTCATCCACTCTCCAATTTCGGAGCCTTTACAGGGGGTGGGCTGACAGTGCCTTGGCTCTGGGTCCTAATGCCTGCCCTGGTGGACGGGGCAATCCAAAAACCTGGAACACGCACCACTGGTACTAGAGGCTTTTTGGCTGAGGCGCTATGACGGGACTGATGAATAGGAGGGGGTGGTGGTGGCAAAAAGGTCAATTTGACATAGGGACAGTTTCTGACGGACACTGGGATGGGTAGCTGGAGGGGCTCTGGGAGTGGAGGAAGAGGAGGTGGTTGTAGGAGGTGTCACTTTAGCTGTTTTAGGTGCAGGTGCAGGTACTGGAGGCTGTCGTGAGGTGGATGGATGTTGGGTGAGTGATTGCCGGCGTTTGTGTACTTTGGGAGGGGGCATCACAGACACACTGGGAGAGGACACAGGGGACGTGTATATGGCAGTGGAGGTGGTGAGTGCAGGTGAGCGGCTTGTGGTGCTGGGTGTCCTGGTGCGAGTCCTAGTGCCTGTAGATGTGGTGCATGCAGGTGTGTGTGTAGACGACACTGGGAGGGAGGAGGGAGAAGAGGAGGAGGGGGACACAGTGGAGACAGTGGATGTTGCTGTATCTGTATGGGTCTGATGCTTGTGTGAGTGCCTGTGGTGTGTGTGGTGCCCATGTTTGCTTGAGCTACTTGTGTGTGTTGACTTGTGTGCATGCTGGTCTGTAGGTGTGCTTGGGATGGGCTGGGGTACAGGGGATTGGGTCTAGGTGGAGGAAGTTGGAGGGGGGAGGCTGGACACAGGGACAATGGCTGCCATGAGATTGCAGGGTTCACTGAAGGACAGCCTGACCAGAATGAATGCCTTCCAGGAAAGCATTACCGTGTTTCAACTCTCGTTCTACACCCTGGATGGCATTCACAATGGTAGACTGCCCAACAGTGAGTGACCTGAGGAGGTCAATGGCCTCCTCACTGAGGGCAGCAGGGGTGACTGGGGCAGGGCCTGAGGTGCCTGGGGCGAAGGTGATGCCCACCCTCCTGGGTGAGCGGGCACGGGGCGAACGCTGAGGGGCTGCTGGGAGGGCGGTGCTGGTAGGGGAGGTGGCGGCTGTACCTGTAGAAGTGGGGTGCACAGATGGTGCCGCTTCCACCACAGGGGAGCTCCCATCGGCGGACGAGTCCGTGTCGCTGTTTGGTGATCCTGTGGCCGACGGGAAGCTCCCCTCGCCCTCCGTCCCACTGTTGAATTCAGAGTCTGTGGTGTGGCCCTCCATGGCCATTTGGGATGCAGCTCCCTCGTGCTCCGGTGCCACTGTACCTCCGCCTGTTGATGCTGATGTACAGAAGGACAGGGAGAGCAGAAAAAGGGGGAAGACAGAAGAAAGAGAGTTTTAGTGCATGGCATACCGCTACCGTTGGCGGACAAGACAAACGCAGCAGCCCCCTGCATTACGCCATGCTCCTGCCCTCTGCACATGCAATTTCTGGGATATGGCCTACATGGCCATGGTAGAAATCTGCCCACATGGATGGCAAAGGGGCAACTATACATAAAATTGGCTTTTTTTTTAGCTGGGGTAGAGTGCCACATGGCCTACATAACGGAGGGGCCTTGCCTACCTAACTCGCCCTGGCCTAGGGACACCCACAGCCCACCACCCCCACCCAGACAGCTCCACTGCATGCAAAGTGCATAGGATGAGGTTGTACTCACCCCCTTGTGTCTGCTGTGATGTCCTTAAGCGCCCATCCAACTCCGGGTAGGCCACCGCCAGGATCCGGAACATCAGGGGGGTCATGGTGCGACGGGCACCCCTCCCACGTTGGGAGGCCATCCCCAGCTGAGCCTCCGCCATCTTCTTGCTGCAGCGGCGAATGTCCTCCCATCTCTTCCGGCAGTGGGTGCCCCGTCTCTGGTGGGCCCCCAGGGTCCGGACTTCCTTGGCGATGGCACGCCAAATGTCCCTCTTCTGGTGGGCGCTGACCTACATGACATGCACAAGGAAAGAGGAACAGTCATTACCTACTGCACCGTCGTTGTAATTGGCCCCCTCCCAACTCTATCCCTGTGGCCCATTCATCCCCATGCATGACTGTTCTATGTACTCTGCTCCCTTCCTTCATCCACCCAGCCCTGTCCACCCAGGCCTAGCCCATACAACGTGCTCCCTGTGTACTAACCTGTTGGTCTGGAGGACCGTAGAGTAGCGTATACTGGGGGAGGACCCCATCCACAAGTTTCTCCAACTCCTGTGCAGTGAAGGCAGGGGCCCTTTCCCCAGACGCAGCAGCCATCGTCGCTTCCAGACCGAGGTCACAGCAGCACTAGCAGTGTAGGTCCTCTCCTGTCGAAGGTCAGGTATCTAGTGATTGAAGAGATAGAAAATGGTGGTGACGTCCCAGACGGTGACGTCCGCGGCAGTGCACATCATCACTGCCAGCGCACCTGTTCATTGGCTCCTGGGACCCAGGGGGTCCAATGTTAACCAATGCAGTTTGCGCCGCGCTCTACGACCGCCTACTGCGACGGTGTGCAACGCCAGCGCAGTTACCCCACAATTCCATTGTCTCAGTTTAGCGGTCAGGCAGCCGCTATTTCAGGGGCCCACATGGCTTCAATTACTACTGCGTCACACATACCGAGGCCTACACTCAAAACCTTTCCCGGATGGGTTAATTGTCTGTTGTAGTCTTGTGTGTGACAGTGGGTACATACCTGGAGGAATGCTGACAGTTTCTTCGCTGTTGTCCTTCTTAGGCACCGTCCGCTGGGACATATTGGAAGATAGCGGAATCCGCCAGTGTACCGACCGCTGGTGGACCTGTTGACAATTGAAGAGCGACATGTCATCGTGACCTACCGGTTTGACCGTGCCACAATCCAGGAACTGTGTACCCAGTTGGAGCCAGACCTGATGTCACCAATCCGCCACCCGACTGGAATCCCCCCTGACGTGCAGGTGCTGTCAGTGCTCCATTTCCTTGCAAGTGGCTCTTTTCAGACAACTGTGGCCATGGCATCAGGGATGTCCCAGCCTATGTTTTCCAATGTCTTGTCCAGAGTGTTGTCTGCCCTGCTGAAACACGTAAGGAGATACATCATTTTCCCTGAGGTGGCGGATTTGCCTACAGTGAAAGGTGACTTCTATGCCCTTGGACATATCCCCAACGTCATAGGTGCCATTGATGGGACCCATGTAGCTCTGGTCCCCCCGCAGGAATGAACAGGTGTACAGGAACAGGAAGAGTTATCATTCGATGAATGTCCAGATGGTCTGTTTGGCAGACCAGTACATCTCGCAGGTAAATGCAATGTTCCCTGGCTCAGTGCATGATGCCTACATCCTGCGGAATAGCAGCACCCCTGATATGATGGGTGAACTCCAGAGGCACCGTGTATGGCTATTGGGGGACTCTGGTTACCCCAACCTGTCCTGGCTACTGACCCCAGTGAGGAATCCCAGGACCAAGGCAGAGGAACGGTACAATGAGGCCCATGGGCGGACTAGGAGGATGATCGAGCGGACCTTCGGCCTCCTGAAGGCCAGGTTCAGGTGCCTCCATATGACAGGTGGGTCCCTATTCTACTCAACGAAGAAGGTGTGCGACATCATCATCGCCTGCTCCATGCTCCATAACTTGGCATTGCGACGCCAGGTGCCTTTTCTGCGGGAGGATGATCCAGATGATGGTGTTGTTGCAGCGGGTGAGCCTGTGGAGCTTGTGGACAGTGATGAGGAGGAAGCTGATGAAGATGAAAACGACAACAGGGAGTCAGTCATACAGCAATATTTTCAGTGAGACACAGGTGAATACAATTTCATGTTTCACATAATATTACATTTCACACGTCTACCTCTATCCTGTACCTACATTTCACTCCCTATTTGGTAACTGAGTTGTCCCCTTCCATTTCAGTTTCAGTAATGTGGTAACCTACGTGTCAACAGCTTGCACCCTTGAAAGGCTTGTGATGTGTGACATTGGTATGTTGACCTTCCAATGGGTAACCATTTTTAACACTGTAATTAACAATACACAGTTCACATTCATTGACTGACTCCAATATTATTATGGTTTCAAGGGTGTTTATTGAAGTGCATAAAAATGTAGGGGGGTTGTGAAATGGGGAGAGGTCATGGTGGAAGAATGTCCATGGCAGAGTCCAGTCTATTAGTCTCACAGGTACATTGCACATCTGGCCATTGGAAGTGGAGCTGGGGCAGTTCCAATTTGGACAGGGTAACAAAGTGGGCCAGTGGGGGGACAATCAGGTTGGTCTTATTTCCTGGCGGGGGTCTTGCCATCTTGCTCTGTCCTGTTCCTGGATCTCAGGGACCTCTTTCGTGGTGGTTGTCTGTCTGCAGGGGGTGGGGTGCTGGTGTGGTGGTCCTGTGGCGGGGCGTCCTGTCCACTAGCGCCGGCGGAGGTGGTGGGCATTTCATCGTCCAGGCTAGTGTCAGGGGCCCCTTGGAGTGCCACGGTGTCCCTCAAGGTCTTTTGAATGTCCGTCAGCACCCCTATGATGGTGCCCAGGGCAGAGCCGATGGTCCTGAGCTCCTCCCTGAACCCCAAATACTGCTCCTCCTGCAGACGCAGGGTCTCCTGCAACTTGTCCAGGACCGTTGCCATCGTCTCCTGGGAGTGGTGGTATGCTCCCATGATGGAGGAGAGGGCCTCGTTGAGAGTTGGTTCCCTTGGCCTGTCCTCCCTCTGTCGCACAGCAGCCCTCCCAGTTCCCCTACGTTCCTGTGCCTCCGTCCCCTGGACCGTGTGCCCACTACCACTGTCCCCAGGTCCCTGTTGTTGTTGGGGTGGTGGGTTACCCTGGGTACCCTGTAGTGGTGGACACACCGCTGATTGACCTGTCCTGGGGACGGGGGTATGGGCCCGCTGGGTGGGTGCTGTGCTGGTGTTACCAGAGGGTGGCAGCTCGGTGTTGGGCTGTGGCTGGGCAAGGGGAACCGACTGTAGTGAGGCCCACAATGGTCCGGGCTGGTCATCAAGATCCAGTAGGGCAGAGCTGCTCTCGTCACTGTGGGCCTCTTCTGGGGGTGGAGTGGTGTTGTCTGGACCCTCTGGTGTGGTGACGTTCCTTTGGGTTCCTGCGGGGGTATAAGTACATGATTATTGCATGTGTGTGTTTCATGGTGTGCAATGGTTGGGTGTGCATGAACCCCAGTGCAGGCATTCCTGTGTGGGGGGTTGTGTGGTGATGGTTGGGGGGTGTTGTGGGTCTGTGCAGTGGGCATGCTTTAGTGCTGGGTGTCCATGCTTAGTTGTGTCATGCAGGTCTTAGGGTTGGGATGGGTGGTTGGTGTTATGGGTACATTAGGGAGGAGTTGGAGTGAGAGAGGAGGGTGTGAGGGTGGGGTGTGTGATAGCATGCAGGTAGGGTGGGGGATATGATAGTGAAGATTTGACTTACCAGTGTCCGTTCCTCCAACGACTCCTCCGAGGCCCTCAGGATGCAAGATGGACAAGACTCGCTCCTCCCATGTTGTTAGTTGTGGGGGAGGAGGTGGGGGTCCGCCGCCAGTCCGCTGTACCGCGATGTTGTGCCTGGATACCGTGGAACGCACCTTCCCCCGTAGGTCGTTCCACCTCTTCCTGATGTCCTCCCTATTTCTTGGGTGCTGTTCCACAGCATTGACCCTGTTGACTATTCTTTGCCATAGCTCCATCTTCCTGGCTATGGATGTGTACTGTACCTATGAGCCAAATAGCTGTGGCTCTACCCTGATGATTTCCTCCACCATGACCCTGAGCTCCTCCTCGGAGAAGCGGGGGTGTCTTTGGCTTGACATGGGGTGGTGTGGGTGAGGTGTGGGGTGGTGTATGTGTTGATGAGTGTGGTGTGTGTAGTGGTATGTGGTGTTTTGTGCGTGGATGTTGTGTGGGTGATGGTGTAGTGTGCCTCTGTGTGATGGGGTTCTCTATTCTGTGGCGTCTCTCTCTGGCCTTCGTCTCTAATTTGTGGTCGTAGGAGTTTGTGGGTGATGTGGGTGTGTGTTTTATATTGTATTGGATGTGTGGGTGTGGTGTGTGTATGTGTATCAGGTGTGTGTATTTGGAATTGTCCAATGTGACGGTGTTTTGGAGCTGTGTGTGTATTTTGAGCGCAGCGGTGTGTACCGCCAATGGAATACCGCGGTTGAAAGACCGCCGCGTGGATTCGTGTTTCGTAATAGCATGGGTGTGTTTCTGTTGGCGTGGAGGTGGAGGATGTGTTTCCGCATGTTTATCGCTGACCTTTGGTGAGGCGGTATTGTGTGGGTGTCTGAATTTCGGCAAATTCCGTGATGTGTGTCATAATAGCTGTGGCAGTCTCCCGCCGCCGCCGCGGTGTATTGGCGGTCTTCTGCACGGCGGTAAGCGGCTTTTACCGCCAATGTTGTAATGAGGGCCTAAGCTGCTAAAGAAAACCGTGTGAACATTGAACTCGTTCAGCTTTATATATATTTGCAAATCTGATTTCATAAAGTGTCTTCAACTTTCTGATTCTATATAGATCATGCCAGGCTACACTACACAGGGACATAAGATGAAGTGTTGTAAATACGTGTGTATAGGTCTAATAACTGCATGTGTACTAATCATTGTAGCAATAGTTCTTGGAATGCATGGAAAGAATGAGAGTGAGATGAATAATGCTTCTACTTCTAAACCTACTACTGAACTAACTCCTTTGAAGAAACTCGAACGAGATGAAAGACATCTGCATGATAAGAAGGAACTTTCATCTAACATTTTCTATCACTTGTTGAATGAGTATGTTGAAACAATGGATGCGAAATATGGTTATGTGTGCACACAAATACCTACCTCAGTAGTGGAAGGAGTGACATATCATAGCATGCCTCTTACGTATGGAATTACATGTAGTTTAATAATGACCAGATTTTATGGCCAGGAGTATATTCATTACTTTTATTCCAATCAGGATGTTACATTTGCATATATCCCTATAATAGAGTATCTGAGTAAAGTAGCAAGAGATTACTATATAAAATTGATGAGGGGTTTCTTTGAACCATTGTCACCTTTTCACACAGCTCATGCACATAGAGAGAACCTTACATGCTTACTTTCACCGATGGAGATAAGCTTTTTAGATAACACTGACGACAGGAGGAAGGAGGTGAAGGAGAAATTAGAAAAGGAATTACATAAGAGGACATCCGTAGATAACTATGCTTTTGCCACGATAAAAACGCAAGGGAAAATAGCTTTAGATACATTACACGTAGGGAGATTCTGTATACATCGACATAAGTCATATTATGACATGGTTTTTGTGGGAACGAGTGAATGCAAACATACGTTTTTGTTTCAACCTAAATGGACGTTCATGCTGAATGGACAAGACCCAGTTATTCCAGGGGTATATTATATTTGTGGACTTAACGCCTATTATCGTCTTCCTAAAGGATGGTATGGGAGATGTTATTTGGGAATAGTATTCCCAAAGGTTTATCAACTGGACGACTTAAAGAAATTCCCAAAGCTGTCTGAATCACATCATGTTCAGAAGAGGGAGACAGCTTCTGGTGTGGTAGGAGATATATTTGGAGCCTTGATTTATTCAGTGGGATTCATATTGAATTTAATTAAAATACGAAAGTTGTCTACTATTGTGGATAACATGCTGACAAAAGTCTCAGGAGCTATAATCCTGATGGATGCTGAACTTGCTGCAGAAAGAGCTATGACTCTTCAAAATCGGCTTGCCTTAGACATTCTTTTAGCAAAGGATGGCGGTGTTTGCAAAATGCTTGGTACACGTCACAGTTGTACTTATATACCGGACAGCAGTGGACAAATTAGAAAGATGCTTACAAATTTAACTAACGAAAGTACAGATTTGAAGGAATTGAAAGAACCAGGAGTATGGGAGAAGGTTGGACAAGGATTTGCTTCTATGGGAAATTGGCTCAGCAATGTTTGGAACAGATTGTTACTGAAAATAGTAAAAGGAATATTAATAATATTAATTTGTTTATTAGGTATTTGGGGAATATGGAAAACTATTAAAATATTGAAAACAAGGAACAAAAGGAAAAGAGAAGAGAAAATAGAAAACAAAATAGTAGAGATATACAGGGAGAAATCAAAGGGAACAAAAAGAAAGAGGGAATTGACTGAAGTGCCAACTTACTAAACATAATTTTAATGGAATAAAATTTGTGGGTAGAATTGATGTGATGACATAATTAGTCATCAGAGGAGGGATTGATGACGCAGAAAAAGAGGGTCCAACATATATTCATATATCATGTAACCAAAATCGTATAATGTAGTGTGATTTTAGTAAAGAAAATAATGTACGAGGGAAATTGTGCCCTCGGGGTAGTTCGCCATCATTATAAACAAGCTTTATTAATCATGAAGAATTGAATAATGTAGTAATCCGTCATAATTGCAAATGTGTGCCATGATTTCTTGTTGAAACTGTTTTATGCTTAGCTTAAATTTAGTAGCGACTTTGGCCTAGTTGCCTGGTCTCAAACTCTAACTGCGTGGCTTTTCCTTGAACTAATGAAACATATATTCTGCTTAAAGTTGTATTTTTCCAGTAGAGATGACTAATACACTTATCTCCAAGGTTTCGTGCTAGGCAGGTTTCATCCCCTTTGATGCAAGGTTTGTCTCTGCAGGTGCGGACAATGAGGGTACAGATACCGAAATAATTGGCAAACTATGTTGCAACTTGTGTTCCAAGGCTCCAAGGACAATGTATGCATAAATGAGTACTAGTAGAAAGACATTTTTCATTGGTCAATTTGAAGCCACCCTATGAACCCTCCAATGGAAGACCCTGCAGAATTTGGAATGTTTCTTACTTAAACCCACTGGACAAAGAGAAGTCAGCCATTTTCCTTGATGCCAATTTGAAGCCAAACGCCAGACTACATTTTGGACGACATCCCTATGCCCTTTTCTCTATTCCAGAGAAAGAGACTTTAAGAATTCTCACCCTAGAGACTTTAACTTTGATCTACCCCGTCTTGCCCATGCAGTAACTTTTCCCCATTCTCCTTGCCCCTGCAAGGAAGCTTGCCCTTAATTCGGCCCCCTTTGAAATCTGCCCCATGCTGATCAAATCGGTACCTGAGGGACGAAGACTTTCTTGAATGCTGATTGTATTTGGTAAATATGAAAGGATAATTGTATTATGCATTGTGTTTTTCCTTTTAGGTACCAACTGCTATTTTGATAGGGCCCAAGCTAGAAGTTTTTCCAAATTTGTGTTGACTAAATTCGTTTTGCATGAATCCCCACATGCCAATGCTAATTAGAGGTTAGCCGAGGTATTCATTTGATGCACCATGCTAAATTGAAATCTTGTTATGCTGACCGATGTATGAAATTAGTCAAATTCAGTTACTCATACTAGTGATTTGTATTGCTATAACTGAATGCATTATAATACAGATTTTGCGTAGATTGCGTTTCTTCCGCCGCTATGGACAGCTAGTAATGTTCGTATACATATATCATTTGGTTTTGAGACTTATATACATTGTGCTAGCTTTGTTAATATAGGGAAATAAACTCATTCACTTTTAATAAACTGGTGTGGTTATTCATGACTGAAAGGTCATGGTGCGCCAAAATACCAACTGTTATTGATTTCTAATGTGTTATTTCGATCTATTAATTGAGTATTGAGTACCGATTACAATAGTTATTGATTATTGATTTAAGTGACCTGACTATTCTAGGATGAGGAGAGCCCAACTCGGCTAAAAGGTTCACCGACCTCCAATGTGTCCAGGTACAGGTAATTTATAAGGGCTGGACGTGTTATCACTTGAGAGACTGTGGCTTTGCTCTCCCAGGATAAAGCAGTGGGCAAACCACCCACTGGAGAGACTTGAGAGACTGTGGCTTTGCTCTCCCCAGGATGGAGCAGTGGGCAAACCACCCACTGGAGAGACTTGAGAGACTGTGGCTTTGCACTTACCAGGATTGATCGATGGGCTTGGAGCCCCCTCGTGGATCTGGTGTCGTGCACTAATCCGGCTGAGGTGCCCCCACTTCCCTTCCCCCTGTGGTGCCTGTTGTATTTGTCAAAGCCCAGCTCACCTGAGTTCTTGTTCAGTTCTGATGGAGGTTGAAGACAATCCGACCCCACCCTGAAACTGCTTGTTCCAGCACACTAGTTTTAAAAAAAGTGCACTAAGAACAGAAGCTCAAGGGAAGGGGGGAAGTGGATAAAATAAAAAAGAGAGACAACACCGTTCTTGCGTTTCCACTGTTGAAGTGCTGCACAAATCTGCGGCCCTTTCTAACTTCTGTAGAAACTGGTGCCTAATGAAACACAAACAAAGAACAGATAAGTGAAACCTATTCCTAAATGGGTTCCTGACTATCCCTTTATTTATTAGAAATTCTCTTCTAAAAGTACCTCTTGGATCCTGGTCTCTAGTTTCCAGGTTTGGAATGTGTTACTGCTCTGGGATGTGTTTTCTATTACTGTAAAGCTTCTAAAACATTAAACAAATACCGTTATCAGAATTACCAATATAAAACATTCATCATAATATAACTAAAGCCTAAATTCCCAGTAGCAGACTCACTTTTCCCATATTTCCAGAATCTTTTATAAAACAAATACTGTACTTTTACATCAAAATACAGCATGTAATTTGTGCAAGTCCTTGATTTACTGTTTGCCTTGCTGTTAATGGTTTCCACTGTTCGATTCTTAAAAGTTCCATAAAAAAAAAACAATGTTTGCTTCACAAAGTTCCGCAAAGTATTCTTGTAACAAAGAGTTTGAATCACAATGTTCGTGGAAGGTATCTTGTTTCAAATTGTCTATACACGAATCCAGAAATTGTTGTCAAAGTTCTTTCAGGTAATAAAAAGTGTTGCACTTACTTGTTGCTGGCAAGAGATACTGATCAGTCTAACCTTGTCTTCTTTCTCTTTTGCAGGTTGCTCGTAGGAGCTGAGGCTGAGGCAAGGAGGAACCGGAAACCGGAAAAAGGAAGAGCCAGCAGCTGCGCCCATTGAAGCCAATGAAAGTCTGTAAAGAGCAGGAGTGCCAGCGCCGAGGGATCTGTTCTCAGGTATGCGGGAGGTAGACGAGCACAAGCACTGGGTGAGGCTCGGGGGCTGCCTTTTATAGACAGGGCTGGGTGTGGTTCGAAGAGCTGGGTGTGGTTTGCAGAGCTGGGTGTGGTTTGAAGGGCTGGGTGTGGTCCTCACATGCTGCACATGTTCTTGGAAGGTGTGCAGAGCTGGGTGTGGTTTGAAGAGCTGGGTGTGGTCCTCACATGCTGCACATGTTCTTGAAAGGTGAGCAGAGTTTCAGTTATTATACAAATGAGTTGGATTAACACATGGCCTAGGGAGGAGTGTTTTAAAGAAGCCTTGGTAAAAGCAAGGCCCAATGTGTAAACAAAACAGCACATTAAACAACATACACAGAAGCCTAGGGGGGGGGAAGGTGAGATAACAAGAAAGGCTTTCAATAGTAAGTTTAAAAGGGAGCTATTACAGAACCCACTAGTGCAGTGAGAGGGGACATGCTCTTTGCTGTGCACAAACCCTAACAGTTGCCCCCCTCAAAGGCCCTCCTACAGGACGGGGTTTTCCTGGATTTGTTAAATAAAACCGTCTAATCAGCTGTGGGGCATGTACATATGATGCTGGTTCCCATGAATTCTCAGATTCATCATATCCTTTCCATTCTACTAAATAAAACAGACGTCCACTAATTCTTTTTGAGTCTTTTATGCTTTTCACTTCATATTCCAGATTTCCCTTAATTGGTATGGGTGGAGGTGGTGGTTCAGGTCGGGTTTTTGAGTTGTACGGCTTAAGCAAGGACACATGGAATGTAGTATGTACTGGATATTCTTTTGGTAAATCTAATTTTACTGTTACCGGGTTTACTATGGCAGTTATACTAAAGGGTCCAATGAAACGTGGTTGCAGCTTTCGGGATCCCTCTATGTTTAGGTTCCTTGTGGAGAGCCATACCTTGTCACCAATTTTATGCATTGGGGCCTCAGATCTGTGTTTGTCTGCTTGTCTTTTAATGCTTTCCTTGTACTTTAATAAATGTTTCCTGGCTTTGTCTTGTATGTCACCTAACCTCGTTAGTCTATCCGTTACTGTAGGCAACAGGGAATCTTCTAACAAAATGGGTATAGCTCTTGGATGATACCCCTGCAAGAAATAGAATGGTGAGCAAAGTAGAGCTGAATGCTCAGTATTATTATAAACAAACTCTGCTACAGGGAGAGCTTCCAACCATTCACTAGAATAATCAGCCAATAAACAACGTAGCGTTTGAAGTAAGGTTTGGTTCAGTCGTTCAGTCTGTCCATCTGTCTCTGGGTGGAAAGCAGTGGATAATGCCACTTCTATTTTCAGTTTTTCATATAATTTTTTCCAAAATCTAGAGTTGAACTGGCTCCCTCGGTCTGACACCACTTTGCTTGGCAAACCATGTAAACGCACAATTTCCCTTATAAAAATATCGGCAAATTCTGCCGCCGTGGGTAATTTCCGTAATGGTACAAAATGTGCCATTTTAGATAAAAAATCCACTATAACCAACACTGTTGTGAAGGATTTTACAGGTGGTAAACCTACAATAAAGTCTACGCTCTCAGTGTGCCAAGGTTGTTTGGGTGTTGGCATTGGTATTAACAAGCCGTCAGGAGCCTTATGAGAAGATTTATGTCTTGCACAAATTGGACAGGTAGTGACAAATTGCTTAATGTCCTTTCTTATAGTGTCCCACCAAAAGTGTTTTTGCACATTTTCCAGGGTTTTTACCCAACCAGGATGACCTGCCAACGGTGAGGCGTGATGCCAAATTATCACCTGTGTTTGTAATTCAGAGGTGGGCACTAACAGCATGTTGTCGTGATACAATAAACCTCGTTGTATTGTGTTATGGGAATCCTTTAACCAGTCCTGAGGTGCTATTTGCATGTGTGCATTATATAGATCTGTGATGAAATCCTTTTGTTGTACTGGTGCCAACAACTTTTGGGGAAGAATAATGGGTTCTCCTATTTTATCTTGTTTCATGTCTGAGGTATGTCCGTATCTAGATAACACATCAGATTGAATTTGTTGTGCACCTGGTCTATAGGTTATAACAAAGTCAAATGTGCTAAAAAAACTTAACCAGCGCATCTGACGTGGTGTTAGTGCTTTAAGTGATCCAAAAAACTGTAGGTTCTTATGGTCAGAAAAGATTGTAACTGGGTACTTGGCTCCCATTAAATGGTGCCTCCATTCTGAAAAGGCTACTTTGATAGCTAGTAGTTCCCTTTCAGCCACAGTGTAATTTTGTTCAGCTGGTAATAACTTTTTGGAATAGAAGGCTATAGGATGTAACTGTCCATCTACTGCATCTCGTTGAGAGAGAACTCCTCCTAAAGCTACTTGTGAAGCATCCGCTTCAACAAAAAAGGGCAAGTCAGGATCAGGATGTTTCAGAATTGGGGCTGAAGTGAACTTTTGTTTTAGGAGTTGAAAGGCGTGTGCCGCCTCATCAGTCCAAAGAAATTGTTGCCCTTTCCGCAACAAGGTAGTTATTGCGGCTGCAATGTCTGCAAAATGTCCAATAAACCTCCTATAAAAATTGGCGAAACCCAGAAATTTCTGAATATCTTTTACAGAGGATGGTTCTGGCCAATCAGCAATAGCACTGATTTTCTTTACATCCATAGTTATTCCTTGAGGTGACAGGCAGTATCCTAAAAAGTCCACCTTGTTGACATTAAAAGTACACTTTTCTAACTTAGCAAAAAAGATGATTTTCTTTTAACTTTGATAATACTGCACGAACATGTTGGGTATGTTCTTCTGAGTTCTTAGAGTAAATGAGGATGTCGTCTATGTATACTATGACACAAACGTCCAGGAATTCGTGTAGGACCTCATTTATATAGAACTGAAAGGCCGCAGGGGCATTACATAACCCAAAGGGCATTACTGTGTACTCAAATAAACCAAACTTTGTCTTGAAAGCTGTCTTCCACTCATCCCCCTCTTTTACTCGGACCAGGTGGTAAGCTCCCCGCAGATCTAGTTTAGTGTATACCGTAGAATGTCTTAATTGATCCAACAACACAGGTATTAGAGGAAGAGGATATTTATTCTTTATTGTAGCCTTATTTAGTCCTCTATAATCGATACACGCGCGCAGGGATTTATCCGGCTTCGGGATAAAAAAGAGTGGAGATGATACCGGAGATGTGGAATGACGGATGAACCCAGACTGTAGTAGGTCTTCTAGGTAGGTTCTTAAGTATTTGGTTTCTTCGTCAGTCAAAGCATATACTCTGTTATTAGGTAAAGGGGCCCCTGGGATAAGATCTATACGGCATTCATAAGACCGATGTGGAGGCAGCACACTAGCCTTTACTGGATCAAAGACGTCTTTAAAGTCAGAATATTCAGGAGGGAGACTTGGTTCATCTTGTGTAACACTAGCACAGTGTAATACTGTGCTCTGTTCTGTACCTGCTTCTTGATAGCAATTGGTTCTACAGAAAGAGGAATCCAAAGTAACAGTTCTATTCACCCAGTCAAATTTTGGGTTATGAGTTGTTAACCAGGGTACCCCGAGAATCAAACCAAAATTAGGAGTATCTATCAGATCAAAGCTAATCACCTCTGTGTGCCCGTTCTGACAGACCATAACAAGTGGACTTGTTTGTTTTATGATTAATCCAGAGGTCAATTCTGACCCATCCACTGCACATACTGCTTCTGGACAAGGCTTTAGGCACATAGGAAGTCCTAAGTTTTCAGCTAACTTATTATCCACAAAATTTCCTGTCGCGCCTGAGTCCAGTAGGACAGGGAGAGAATGCCTCACTTGGGTAGTAACAATTAAAACGACCTGAATTATGAAATGTCTAGGTATGTGCGGTACCATGAAGGCTGCAGCATTAGAGGTTTGATTAAGATGTTTTCTCGAACAAGTAACCTCTCCCCTTGTCGAGCTTAATCGTTTCCCGATTCAGTTGAGGAGGTGGAGGAAACAGCACCCTTTCGTGGAGTTTTAGGCTTTACTGGACATTCTCTGGCAAAGTGACCTGCCCTGCCACAATATAAACATAATTGAAGTTTTCTCCTTCTTTCTTTTTCCTCTGATGTGAGTGGACCTCTGAGTGTCCCTATTTGCATAGGCTCATGTTCAGGGAGTTTATTATCTGTGTCTTTCTTCTCGTGTTTAATTAAAGTTAACCGTGATTCCAGTTTGTATTTATCTCCCTTTCTTTCTCCTAGTCTATGTTCTAATTTCACAACTAAATCTACAAAGTCCGAATAGTCTTCTGGCAAATCAACGATATGAGCCAGCGCGTCTTTTAACTCGTCTCTCAAACCTTTATAAAAAAGGGAGACAAGCTTTTCTTCTGGCCACTGTGTCTCGGTGAGTAAACGATTAAAACTAGTGAGATAGGTCAATAAATCCTTGTTACCTTGTTTAAGATTTAAAAGCTCATTATCACTTGCCTGCATGAAAGTGTGTTTTGCAAAAAGGCTGGTCATGGTACGTTTAAATTGATTCCAATTATGGAGGATGGGATCATCTCTATCCACGAAAGGAATTGACCAATTGGCTGCTGTGCCACCCAAATAAGACAAGACGAATGCCACTTTCGTAGCATCAGTAGGGAACTGTTGTGGCTTACAAACGAAGTGTAATTGACATTGATTGATAAAAACATGGAATTTGTTACTATCTCCATGAAAACGTTCAGGTGCTGCTAAGGGCACAGCATTAGGAACCTTAACAGTAACCTCAACTGGGGGAGGCAAAGTTGTATGTTTTGATGGCGCCCCTGTCTCTGAGGAGGTTTTAAACAAAGGCGTAAAAGCTGTGTTCCACTGAGATCCCCTAAATTTATACCTGCTTAAATCCTGTTTTAAAGAGGTATTCTCCATCTTTAATCTCTCTATTTCCTCTTGCATATGTTGCAAGATGCCAGACACTGATTCATTATGAGCCAAGTCCTCATTTAGGGCCTGCGCCATATCCGTGACGTCAATGCCCTCTATTTCTTCCCCGGTATTCATCGTCCACCAGAACTGAAATTTTTTAAGGCTTGTGCTTCTGTCAAAGCCCAGCTCACCTGAGTTCTTGTTCAGTTCTGATGGAGGTTGAAGACAATCCGACCCCACCCTGAAACTGCTTGTTCCAGCACACTAGTTTTTAATACAGTGCACTAAGAACAGAAGCTCAAGGGAAGGGGGGAAGTGGATAAAATAAAAAAAAGAGACAACACTGTTCTTGCGTTTCCACTGTTGAAGCGCT
The DNA here is from genome assembly GCF_031143425.1 of Pleurodeles waltl. Lineage (NCBI taxonomy): Eukaryota > Metazoa > Chordata > Amphibia > Caudata > Salamandridae > Pleurodeles > Pleurodeles waltl. The sequence goes on from NC_090439.1 coordinate 1,176,289,300, forward strand.
GCACAAATCTGCGGCCCTTTCTGACTTCTGTAGAAACTGGTGCCTAATGAAACATAAACAAAGAACAGATAAGTGCAACCTATTCCTAAATGGGTTCCTGACTATCCCTTTATTTATTAGAAATTCTCTTCTAAAAGTACCTCTTGGATCCTGGTCTCTAGTTTCCAGGTTTGGAATGTGTTACTGCTCTGGGATGTGCTTTCTATTACTGTAAAGCTTCTAAAACATTAAACAAATACCGTTATCAGAATTACCAATATCAAACCTTCATCTTAATATAACTAAAGCCTAAATTCCCAATAGCAGACTCACTTTTCCCATATTTTCAGAATCTTTTAGAAAACAAATACTGTACTTTTACATCAAAATACAGCATGTAATTTGTGCAAGTCCTTGATTTACTGTTTGCCTTGCTGTCAATGGTTTCCACTGTTCGACTCTTAAAAGTTCCATAAAAAAATCACAATGTTCGTGGAAGGCATCCTGCCTCAAATTGTCTATGCACGAATCCAGAAATTGTAGTCAAAGTTCTTTCAGGTAATAAAAAGTTTTGCACTTACTTGTTGCTGGCAAGAGATACTGATCAGTCTAACCTTGTCTTCTTTCTCTTTTGCAGGTTGTTTGTAGGAGAGAGGCTGAGGCAAGGAGGAACCGGAAACCGGAAGAAGGAAGAGCCAGCAGCTGCGCCCATTGAAGCCAATGAAAGTCTGTAGAGAGCAGGAGTGCCAGCGCCGAGGGATCTGTTCTCAGGTAAGCGGGAGGTAGACGAGCACAAGCACTGGGTGAGGCTCGGGGGCTGCCTTTTATAGACAGGGCTGGGTGTGGTTCGAAGAGCTGGGTGTGGTTTGAAGGGCTGGGTGTGGTCCTCACATGCTGCACATGTTCTTGAAAGGTGATCAGAGCTGGGTGTGGTTTAAAGAGCTGGGTGTGGTCCTCACATGCTGCGCATGTTCTTGAAAGGTGTGCAGAGTTTCAGTTATTATGCAAATGAGTTGAGTTAACACATGGCCTAGGGAGGAGTGTTTTAAAGAAGCCTTGGTAAAAGCAAGGCCCAATGTGTAAACAAAACGGCACATTAAACAACATACAAGAAGCCTAGGGGGGGGGGGAGGTGAGATAACAAGAAAGGCTTTCAATAGTAAGTTTAAAAGGGAGCTATTACAGAACCCACTAGTGCAGTGAGAGGGGACATGCTCTTTGCTGTGCACAAACCCTAACACCCCACTCAGCAAAGGGCCAGCTCTTGGCATGCACAGGATGCTCACACTCAGCTCTTGCTGTGCACCGAATGTTCATACTCAGCTCTTGGCGTGCACAGGATGCTAAGACTCAGCTCTTGGCGTGCACAGGCTGCTAAGACTCAGCTCTTGGCATCCACCGGATGCTCACACTCAGCTCTTGGCGTCCACCGGATGCTCACACTCAGCTCTTGCCGTGCACAGGATGCTCACGCTCAGCTCTTGCCGTGCACAGGATGCTAAGACTCAGCTCTTGCTGTGCACAGAATGCTAAGACTCAGCTCTTGGCGTGCACAGGATGAGGCCAGCTCTTGGCATGCACGGGATCCTCACACTCAGGTCTTGAAGTGCACCGAATGCTCATACTCAGCTCCTGGCGTACACAGGATACTAAAACTCAGCGCTTGCCGTGCACAGGATGCTAAGACTCAGCTGTTGGCATGCATGGGATGCTCACACTCAGCTCTTGCGGTGCACCGAATGCTCATACTGAGCTCTTGGTGTGCACAGGATGCTGAGACTCAGCTCTTGCCGTGCACAGGATGCTAAGACTTAGCTCTTGCCGTGCACAGGATGCTCACACTCAGCTCTTGCAGTGCACAGGATGCTCACACTCAACTTTTGCAGTGCACAGAATGCTCACACTCAGCTCCGGCAGTGCACAGGATGCTCACACTTAGCTCTTGATGTGCATGGGATGCTCACACTCAGCTCTTGCCTTGTATGGGATGCTCACAATCATTTCTTGGCATGCACGGGATGCTCACACTCAGCTTTTGCCTTTCATGGGATGCTCACACTCAGCTCTTGCCGTGCACAATCAGCTCCTACTGTGCACAGGATGCACACACTCAGCACCTGCTGTGCATGGGATGCTCACACTCGGCTTTTGCCCTGCACAGCATGCTCACTCTCAGCTCTAGCAGTGCACAGGATGTTCAGACTCAGCTCTTGCCCTGCACAGGATGCTCACACTCAGCTCTTGCCATGCATGAAATACTCACACGCAGCTCTTGCTGTGCACAATATGCTCACACTAAGCTCTTGAAGTGCATGGGATGTTCAGACTTAGCTCTTACCGTGCACAGGATACTCACGCTCAGCTCTTGCCATGCATGGGATGCTCACACTGAGCTCTTGCCATGCATGGGTTGCTCACACTCCACTCTTGCCATGCACAGGATGCTCACTCTCAGCTCTTACAGTACACAGGATGCTCACACTTAGCTCTTGATGTGCACGGGATTCTCACATTCTTGCCTTTCATGGGATGCTCACACTCAGCTCTTGCCGTGCACAATCAGCTCCTACTGTGCATAGGATGTTCACACTCAGCACCTGCTGTGCATGGGATGCTCACACTCGGCTCTTGCCCTGCACAGGATGCTCACTCTCAGATCTTGCAGTGCACAGGATGTTCACACTCAGCTCTTGCCCTGCACAGGATGCTCACACTCAGCTCTTGCCATGCAATGAATACTCACACTCAGCTCTTGCTGTGCAAAATATGCTCACACTAAGCTCTTGAAGTGCATGGGATGCTCACACTTAGCTCTTGCCGTGCACAGGATACTCACACTCAGCTCTTGCCATGCATGGGATGCTCACACTCAGCTCTTGCCATGCATGGGTTGCTCACACTCCACTCTTGCCATGCACAGGATGCTCACAATCAGCTCTTACAGTACACAGGATGCTCACACTTAGTTCTTGATGTGCACGGGATGCTCACACTCAGCTCTTGCCCTGCCCAGGATACTCACACTCATCTCTAGACATGCACAGGATGCTCACACTCATCTCTAGACATGCACAGGATGCTCACACCCAGGTCTTGGCATGCACAGGATGCTCACACTCAGCTCTTGCCGTCCATGGGATGCTCACACTCAGCTCTTGCAGTGCACAGAATGCTCACACTCAGCTCTTGCAGTGCACAGGATGCTCATACTCAGCTCTTACAGTGCACAGGACGCTCACACTAAGCTCTTGGTGTGCACAGGATGCTAAGACTCAGCTCTTGCCGTGCACAGGATGCTAAGACTTAGCTCTTGCCGTGCACAGGATACTCACACTCAGCTCTTGCAGTGCACAGGATGCTCACACTCAACTTTTGCAGTGCACAGAATGCTCACACTCAGCTCCGGCAGTGCACAGGATGCTCACACTTAGCTCTTGATGTGCATGGGATGCTCACACTCAGCTCTTGCCTTGTATGGGATGCTCACACTCATCGCTTGGCATGCACGGGATGCTCACACTCAGCTCTTGCCTTTCATGGGATGCTCTTGCCGTGCACAATCAGCTCCTACTGTGCACAGGATGCTCACACTCAGCACCTGCTGTGCATGGGATGCTCACACTCGGCTCTTGCCCTGCACAGGATGCTCACTCTCAGCTCTAGCAGTGCACAGGATGTTCAGACTCAGCTCTTGCCCTGCACAGGATGCTCACACTCAGCTCTTGCCATGCATGAAATACTCACACGCAGCTCTTGCTGTGTACAATATGCTCACACTAAGCTCTTGAAGTGCATGTGATGCTCACACTTAGCTCTTGCCGTGCACAGGATACTCACGCTCAGCTCTTGCCATGCATGGGATGCTCACACTTAGCTCTTGCCATGCACAGGATGCTCACACTCAGCTCATACAGTACACAGGATGCTCACTCTTAGCTCTTGATGTGCACGAGATTCTCACACTCAGCTCTTGCCTTTCATGGGATGCTCACACTCAGCTCTTGCCGTGCACAATCAGCTCCTACTGTGCACAGGATGCTCACACTCAGCACCTGCTGTGCATGGGATGCTCACACTCGGCTCTTGCCCTGCACAGGATGCTCACTCTCAGCTCTTGCAGTGCACAGGATGTTCACACTCAGCTCTTGCCCTGCACAGGATGCTAACTCTCAGCCCTTGCCATGCAATGAATACTCACACTCAGCTCTTGAAGTGCACAATATGCTCACACTAAGCTCTTGAAGTGCATGGGATGCTCACACTTAGCTCTTGCCGTGCACAGGATACTCACGCTCAGCTCTTGCCATGCATGGGTTGCTCACACTCCACTCTTGCCATGCACAGGATGCTCACACTCAGCTCTTACAGTACACAGGATGCTCACACTTAGCTCTTGATGTGTACGGGATGCGCACACTCAGCTCTTGCCCTGCCCAGGATGCTCACACTCATCTCTAGACATGCACAGGATGCTCACACTCAGCTCATGGCATGCACAGGATGCTCGCACTCAGCTCTTGCAGTGCACAGGATGCTCACACTCAGCTCTTGCAGTGCACAGGATGCTCATACTCAGCTCTTGCAGTGCACAGGATGCTCACACTTAGCACTTGATGTGCACCGGATGCTCACACTCAGCTCTTGCAGTGCACAGGATGCTCACACTTAGCACTTGATGTGCACCGGATGCTCACACTCAGCTCTTGCCCTTCACAGGATGCTCACACTCAGCCCTTGCAGTCCACAGGATGCTCACACTCATGTCTAGACATGCACAGGATGCTCACACTCAGCTCTTGGCATGCACCGGACGCTCACACTCAGCTCTTGCAGTGCACAGGATGCTCAAACTTAGTTCTGGATGTGCATGGGATGCTCACACTCAGCTCTATGCATGCTCAGGATGCTCACACCCAGCTCTTGCCATGCAGAGGATGGAGTCGGCTCATACTGTGCACATAGGGTGCACACTCCTTCCAGTATAAGGGCCAACTCTTGCCAGGCACTGGCTCATGCCTTGCATACTGGGGGCAGACCCCACTCAGCAAAGGGCCAGCTCTTGCCATGCACAGGATGAGGCCAGCTCTAGGCATGCACAGGATGCTCACACTAAGCTCTTGCTGTGCACCGAATGCTCATGCTCAGCTCTTGGCATGCACAGGATGCTAAGACTCAGCTCTTGGCGTGCACAGGATGCTAAGACTCAGCTCTTGGCGTGCACAGGCTGCTAAGACTCAGCTCTTGGCGTCAACCGGATGCTCACACTCAGCTCTTGGCATCCACAGGTTGCTCACACTCAGCTCATGCCGTGCACAGGATGCTCACGCTCAGCTCTTGCCGTGCACAGGATGGTAAGACTCAGCTCTTGGCGTGCACAGGATGCTAAGACTCAGCTCTTGGCGTGCACAGGCTGCTAAGACTCAGCTCTTGGCATCCACCGGATGCTCACACTCAGCTCTTGGCATCCACCGGATGCTCACGCTCAGCTCTTGCCGTGCACAGGATGCTCACGCTCAGCTCTTGCCGTGCACAGGATGCTAAGACTCAGCTCTTGCCGTGCACAGGATGATAAGACTCAGCTTTTGGCATGCACAGGATGAGGCCAGCTCTTGGCATGCACGGGATCCTCACACTCAGGTCTTGCCGTGCAACCGAATGCTCATACTCAGCTCTTGGTGTACACAGAATACTAAAACTCAGCTCTTGACGTGCACAGGATGCTAAGACTCAGCTCTTGGAATGCATGGGATGCTCACACTCAGCTCTTGCGGTGCACCGAATGCTCATACTCAGCTCTTGGCGTGCACAGGATGTTAAGACTTAGCTCTTGCCATGCACAGGATGCTCCTACTATGCACAGGATGCTCACACTCAGCTCTTACAGTGCACAGGATGCTCACACTCAGCTCTTGCCGTGCACGGGATGCTCACACTCAGATCTTGCAGTGCACAGGACGCTCACACTCAGCTCTTGCAGTGCACAGGATGCTCACACTTAGCTCTTGATGTGCACGGGATGCGCACACTCAGCTCTTGCCCTTCACGGGATGCTCACACTCAGCCTTGCAGTCCACAGGATGCTCACACTCATCTCTAGACGTGCACAGGATGCTCACACTCAGCTCTTGGCATGCACAGGACGCTCACACTCAGCTCTTGCAGTGCACAGGATGCTCACACTTAGCTCTGGATGTGCATGGGATGCTCACACTCATCTCTATGCATGCTCAGGATGCTCACACCCAGCTCTTGCCATGCAGAGGATGGAGTCGGCTCATACTGTGGACACAAGGTGCACACTTCTTCCAGTATAAGGGCCAACTCTTGCTAGGCACTGGCTCATGCCATGCATACTGGGGGCAGACCCCACTCAGCAAAGGGCCAGCTCTTGCCATGCACAGGATGAGGCCAGCTCTAGGCATGCACAGGATGCTCACACTCAGCTCTTGCTGTGCACCGAATGCTCATACTCACCTCTTGGCGTGCACAGGCTGCTAAGACTCAGGTCTTGGCATCCACCGGATGCTCACACTCAGCTCATGGCGTCCACCGGATGCTCACGCTCAGCTCTTGCTGTAGTGTGGTTAGTTTACGTATTCATTGCGCTTTAGCTTCAGGCTTTAGGCCTTTGTGCATTTTGCCCTGAATATATTTTATTCATTTGCTAATAGCTTAGAGCTTCTGTGCACTTTGCTCTACATGCTTTTTATTAGGCTTCGTACTGTTATTTTTCAAATAGCCAGTTCTACGGTGTTATTTTTTATTCATATCACACTGTTTTGCCTACTTCAGCACTGGAGTTCTCCATAACATATTTACTCTGTGCTTCAGTCAAGGATACAGTCTGGTACATTGCCGATAGACGTGGTGAGAGTTTAGACTGGGCATTCCTGCGTGGGGACATTTTGTGATCACGCTGACATGTTAGTTATAAAATTACTTCCTTGTCCCAGTACACGGAAGAGGGAGATTCCAACCAGGGAACCACAACTTGACGCTGACTGCCTCGTTGCAGATGCTGAACCAAGATCACAGGTCTTTGCTCAGGTATGAGTGCTGATATCCCCATAGTGATTCTAATAGGCAAGCTAGAAGCTTAACATGCTGTGCTCTAGATAGAACAAGCAGAGGGAGAGTAGAAACTGTTTGACAATATGATAGCTCTGTTTTTATGTTTTACTCTCCTGGTAACTATCACAATCCTACTGTGTTGTATCGTTCTGGTTATTGCGGCTCACGCCTTAATATCTAAAATACAGTCGTTTTATTAAAACATTATATAAAACTTATACTGTCTTTGTCATTTGTATATGAGACCATATAGTGAATGAGAGAGTTGGTTTGGATCTGAGTGACCACGACTTCCCTGAGAAGTTCCAAAGATGTCATGCGCTCGGCTGCCCAATCATTTCTTCCCTGTGGGAGAAATGAGGCACTGCTAGTTAGCCGGAGCAACAACCGGATTTAGGGTGACAGAGTTCCTTACACGTGGGTCAGACTCAGTCCCCCACACCGTTATCGATCCTGCTGCCTAGAAATCCAGTAGTCTCATTTAGGATAATGAGAGCCCACGTGACATGGCGCCGCCAACGTTTGGTCTGGCTCTAATGTTTGGGTCCGACTGACTCTCTCGGTCTCGTATATATTTTGACTCCTCGGTTCCGTATGCGGAGACGTCCGTGGAGCTGAGGGTTTCCGCCACCACAGGTTAGGTACATCCTATTACTTAGTGGTTGGTTGTTCAAGCTTGAACTTTGAAAGGAAAATACCCCGATATTGGTGTGCCTTCTCTGACCTAAAGCTATTTGTTTACACAAATGGCGAATCCTGTTGTAGTGAACATAGCGCTTAATATGCAATTTCCGCTCACGGGTCATCTGATAGCACATGGACTGACGGTCCAGGGGGGTCCGGTCACTTTTGTGGTGGACGCCCATGCAGCCTATAGATCAGAACTTTTTTATTCTTGGGTCGTATTTCCAGCAGCTGATGGGGGTACAAATAGTTTTCACGAATACACAGTTGCGAATGCCCCTGGACAATACAGGGCTTATGATTATTTAGAAATACCTCTATCTTATCAAGAACACCATAATTGGCTTGATGGCGCCCTCCCACACACAATAGCACAAGTAAGGTTAGGTCCACTGAGTAATGATGGTCCTACCTGGCCTTTATTGGCTACATATACACCACATCCTGCGGTTGCTCAATTGGCAGTGGTTGAAGTTTGTCGTTTATATGCAGAATTAACAGCTACATATAGACGATTAGTTCAGTTTGTGATGCAGACATTAAATACGAATGCAGCGCGTGCTGCTCCAGCACACCCACAGCCGGTGGTTCCGGGTCTTAATCCGGCCACTGTACACTCAGTAATGGGTAGAGCACCGGCTAAACGAGAGGAGACTCCATTTTGGCTGGCGCAAAAGATTAATACGCTGGAAGCAGTATTTCCCAATACGGGACCTCAGGATAAACATAGAATTTTGACGATGTGTTTGCCGTACGGGATGGTTCCTCCGGTGGACCTTTGTAATACCTGGGGCACGGTATTTGCCGCGCTCTACACTACGGCACATGGTACACCGACATTAGCTAATTTACCGGACGTACTTAAACAGATTCAGGATGAATATGGGGCTGCCCCTGCCTTGGATTTGGGCATGCAGTTGCTGTGCAATTTTGCCACAGTTTCTTCTATTATTTTGAGTAATCTCAAAGGAGAGGCAGTAGCACTAGCAGTGCGTATGCGTCTTCGGGATGTTCCACTGCTTCAACAGGAGCGGGAGCTTCCGAGAATAATAGCGGAAACATATTCTAGTATTGGTCGTGATAGCCTAGGGGCTAGATCACAAAAACCCCAGTTACAGGGTAAAAATAATAAAGATAATGCTAAAAAGCAACAACCTGAGGGTTCGAAAAAGCGCTGGGAAAAGAAACAGCAAACACCTAAGAAGGATGATGGGCAGTCTCCGCAAACGGAGACCCCACAGAATAAGTATAATCTCAGGAATAGGGATACTTTGAAGACGCCTGATAGATATCAATATACTGATACACGCCAATCTCGTTCCTTTCAGGACTCCTCGGATAAGAGAAGTGACAGAGGTGGGCGATCAGAGCGGAGGACGGAGTACGTGAAACCGAGACAGGATTCACAACGCTCAGCGGAGGTTTCTATTAAACAAGAAGAGAAACCGCTGCAACAGAAACAGCAATTTAAAAAGAAGAAAGTGGCAGCTGTCTCAGTTAGACATGCCGCTCAAGAAGAGAGTTCTCTTGACGAACAAGATATGGGCGTTAGCACTGTTAGACAGCGCGGCAGAGGTCACAATAGTTCGCCGGAGTCTTCTAGAGCATCTGGAGGTGAAAGCAACTGATGACTTCATACAAGTAGAAACGGCAGATATGCGAGTCTCTGATCCTGATAGAGTATATGAAGTAACTCTGCGATTGGAAGGGGACATTGACCGTGTTATAAACGCCATTTTTGGGACCATGTGGTAAAATCATATGATGTTCTGTTGGCCGAACAAGATTGGCCACCTGACTTTGTTCGCGACTGTCCAGTTGGGGAGGAGGTTATTACACCTTCCTTCTCACCACTTGTTCCGAGAGAACTTGCAGAGTCCTATAGTAAATCATGGGCTCTAGCACAGGCTCCCGCCTTGTATAGAAATAACGTGGGGTGGGACAGACAATCACCTTATCATGTAATACCGATAAAAGACGAACCTCAGCCACAACCGCAATATCCTATCAAATTTGAAGCTAGGGCATCGGTTAGGAAAATTCTTACACAATTGGAGTATCAGGGTGTAATTGAGCCCTGTGTCTCGCCGATGAATAATCCCTTGTTTCCAGTTGCTAAACCGGACCATTCATATAGGATAGTGGTGGATTACCGACATTTGAATAGTCATACACGCACATATGCAATACAGAATTCACATAGCGCAGCGCTTATGAATAATATAGTGCGTAAAAAATACAAAACAACATTGGATATCTCGAATGGATTTTTCTGCCAGAATATAGCGCCCGAGAGTCGGGACTATACCTGTTTCAGTGCGTTTGGTTCTCAAAAAAAAAATTGTCGTTTGCCTCAGGGGTATAAGAATAGCCCAGGACTGTTTTCGGCTCGTGTAACTGAAATGCTGCATGAGTTCGACCCTGAAGCATTATCATATGTTGATGACATATATCTGACAGATGATGAGATTCTGCAACATCTAAGGCGTGTATCGCGCATTGTTGTGGGATTTGCTGATATTGGCTATAAGTTCAATTTTAAGAAATCAAAGATTGCTTTCCTCAGCGTCATTTTCCTGGGATATGAATTGTCGAGTGAGGGCAAGAGCTTAGCGCCACATTTTTTGGAGAAATGTGCTTTATTGCAGCCTCCTAATACGGTTCGGAAGCTCCAGTCATTGTTGGGGTTTCTGAATTTTGGCAGAACTTACATTCCTGAATATGCAACGCGTATAAAACCATTATACGAGTTGATTCGCCCGAATTTTTCGAGTAAACTTTGGACGATTGAGCATACACACATACTGCGAGAATTACAGAGTGATCTTTTAGCAGTTAAACGCTTACACACTCGGGACAATAAGACACATTTAGTGATCAGGGTAATACCTGGGGCTGTTGGGTTTACTTATGTCACCTTTAATGAAGGGGAGACTATCCCGATTGCATACAAATCTCACTTGTATTCTGCTGCAGAGCAACGTTTTGCACAAACTGAGAAAATTCTCACTGCAGTACAGATGGCTGTTATTAAAGAAAGACCGCTGGCCCAGGGTCAACGCATAGTTGTCGTTTCCCCGGTTCCGGCTTTGGAGGCTGTTACCAAAGCGAGTGTTCCTAATTCGAAGGCTCTACACCCGCGATGGATACAATGGGCTACGTCTTTGACAGCCACTGATGTAGATTATGTATTTGACCCTAAACTGCAGACTCAAGAATTTCTTCAATACGAAATAGAATACCCTGTTCCTGCCGGTACATTGCCTATTGACCAATATGAAGTGGTCATGTATACCGATGGCTCTGCGCAACCGGCGGTTGGGACTAAACAACAGTATTCTGCTGCATGTGCTGTGGTGAGCGGCACTATGGAGGGGGAAGTGTTCTGCCCCCGACATACTTATACTAAAACCTTGGGAGATTGCACGGCACAGCTGGCTGAGCTCAAAGCTCTATTGTTAGCGTTGGAGCACGTGGATCCGGCACTGTTAACATTGCTGGTCTGTGACTCCTACTACTGTGTGCAGTCTTTCAACGAATATTTACACTATTGGAAAATGAATGGGTTCAGAGATTCTAAAGGCAACACCATTAAGCATAAAATGTTGTGGGGTAAGGTTGCGGATCTGAAGGATACGCTTCCTAAAGTCCATGTTGTGCATACACTTGGACACCAGCGCGTTGGAATACACGTTGCTGGGAATACTTTGGCTGATGAAGCCACGAAATCGGCAGTGGCTGTCGCCACTGTGGCCGCAGTGACTCGTTCGAGTTCCAAACCAGACACAGAAATATCGGCTGCCATAAAAGCTACTGCTGCTGGCACGCCTTTTCCTAAAGGATTTCCTTCAAAATATAGTTACTGCTTGAATGGTGCGCTAAATGCTACTGTTACAATTCCAGGCATTGGTGTACGTGAAATTCCCAATAAAATTGAGAGACCTCGATTGATTTCTGCAGCACATGAGGGGGTGGCTTCTGCACATGCTGGGGTGGCTGCCACAATTTCACTTTTACAGGCTCGTTACTGGTGGCCTGGTCTCTATAAAGAGACGAAACAGTATGTCCTTTGTTGTGACATTTGTCAACAAATTAAGGCATCGTCGGCTAGACGCCCGCAGCAGACGCCCCTTCTGATTTCAAACAAACCATTACAGTGTGTGTACTTGGATCATTGTGGTCCGCTGACACCAGATAGTGCATACAAATATATATTGGTTGCTGTAGATTCGTGCTCCAGATTTGTATGGGTATGGCCACAACACTCGGCTGACGCTCGCACTGTTATTAAAGATTTGCGTATCTTTGTCGATATATTTGCAGTTGCGGCTTTTCATTCGGACCAGGGCCCTGCTTTTGCCTCTAAGGCATTCAGGGACACCATGGCTTCGTTGGGGGTCCAACTCCAATTCTCGTCTCCATTTCATCCCGAGGGAAATTCTGTCGTGGAGCGTTTAAATCGTGATTTAAATCAGTCCTTGACGGCCAGAGTTATAGGTACGGGTCGTGGTTGGCTAGCCCACCTATATGGAGTACAGAGAGCACTTAATAACTTGCCTAGAAGGTCACTGGGGGGTCGTACTTCATATGAGTGCCTGTTTGGAACACGAATGTATGTTCCTGATCTAGATGGTCCTGGTGTGGAGGCGGCAGATACGCCCTTTGACATAAATGATCGTGTCACTGTTTTGCAGGATTTACAACAATTCCGTGAAGATAACTCTTCTGCCAATGCTGCCTCCTCAGGAATTAAGGATGAGCCAGTAACACCTACTGGTTGGATACCCAGGATTGGGGATCTAGTGCGTGAAAAGGTCGCAGTTAAAAAAGAATTTGGTCCTTCTTATCGAGAACCTGTCCCTGTGTTGGGGATAAGCGGCTCAAGAACTGTGATTTTACCGCTGCTGCGAGGGGCCAAAGGAAATCGCTTTGTTTCCATTGATAATGTCAAGTTACAACATGTGGCCGATTCTGCACAGCAGACCAAGAGGGACACCCAGTAGTTCCGGAATCCCTCTCACTACTGGGGAAGAAGTCCCGCTGCAGGTGATTTTCACCGACACTGTTTCCTCTCCGAGCTTGGGGAGGGTGGATAATGATCTTGCGATTGTTCCACCGACGGCGATTAATATGGAATCGTGTGATCAAATTGCTGTACGTTCTACTGATGTTTCTGAACATGTGGTTTATAGCGTGCCACGACGGGAGCCTCCGTCTGCTTCTTCGTTCAGTGTTGCACCTTTTGCTAGAACTGCTTCTGGCTGCTTCAACGACGCTGATAATGATGGGTCCGGCTCCTCGTCTTCAATGTCTTCTGTCCATGGTCCGCGACGGCTGCTGGGATGGCTTAAACAAACATATTTTGTTTTTCCTTGGAACTATTTTTGGCTGTTTTTGGCCGTGATGACTATTTTATTATGGTTGGGATTTGTTGTTACTTTTTTTCTGATAATACATGGTCATTTTCTTCCTGATCGATCTGACATTGAGCACGTGGAGACTGTGTTAAAACCACATTTTTCGTCTCATATGGTTCGAAGAGACTTGTCCACAGTAAACATTTCTGCTATACCAGTTCCGGATGGCATTGTGTGGGATAAAGTAATGTTTGATATATATGGTCCCACTGAATTGATTCAAATACCGTATGTCCTAAAATTATCGATGAATGATATTGTTATACCTGGCATTGTTTCTGATGATTGGGATGTGAAGACAGTAGATTCTATGTAAATGGATTTGCAATATTATACTGTCTATGACGATGAAGATGCTTACCAGTTTAGAGATAATAATGGTGACATGTTTTGTTACAACTATTATGGACACCACTTTATTCATAAAGCTAGTAGCCCTAAGTCCATGTTTAATTATGTGCAATGGGAACATTGCTCGACTCCTCCACAAGGGAGTTCAAAAACGTATTATGACAAATTTGCATATTTTACTGGGCATGATCCACGTAATGCTAGGTCCTACTATTTTAAAGTTACACCGTATTCTAATAAGCAAATGTTATTGACCGATACTAAATTACTGTATTCTAATTTGTTTGTATCTAAACTGTCGGTCGAGGGATATGAATACTGGTTCAAAACTGTTGACTTGAAAAGTGTTTGGGGTACGAAAAATTGGCAAATGCGAGGCAGGGACACGTTATTTAGAGCATGTATTATCCCTGTGCAGATGATTTTCCTCAATGACACAGTACAACAGACTAGCTGTTTGGGCTTAGCGACGAATAAGGAGTTGACTTTGCCTACTATACCTGTCGCTTCTAAATAAAAAAATTGGCAGCACTATGTGAATGCTACTTTTAGTGAATTTACACATTGGGTCCAAAATGGTACACTTAACACTTCATTGTTACATCCAGGTGGGTGGTTATTATGGCCTGTAGACACTAATATGTGTCATCAACGTTTTGTCACCTCTTCAGGGGGGTTCAGGACTAGTAGGGCAGACCCTCGTTACGTTTCACCAGAACATGCTGATATTATAACTACATACAGTGTGGGGAAGCTTTGTCAGCAATGGTTGAAGTCATCCACGCTGGATGCAGTTAAGTCACATCTCATGTTACTGTCTAATAATACTGATTTACAAGATTTTTTGTCAGGTCCAACTATTGGGAGACAGTTACATACACGAGGTGTGGGACCTTCCCTTTCAGTACAGATGTGTTAATGGTTTGAAGGAGGTTTTTCTTAGCGGCAGCGAATGCGAAGCTTCTGTCAGCCATTCAATGGTTTGTAAACAGCTGTCCTTGCACGGGGCGTGTAACGCTTCGATTGCTAACTTAGCTTGTTATCTGAAGGGAGTTCCAGTCCCGGTTATTAAAAACACTTTCCAGGTGCTTTATAACGGCAGTTACATTGTTCTTAACAGCGAACGCTGCTGTGGCTTGCGTGCCGGAATAGTTTACATCGTCGTTGTCAACAAGGCCGTTACGTGCTGCGGGAATGTGTTGTTTCCCCCCACTCAAATTAGGGAGGTAGCGGACATCTGGCCTCATATTGCTACTTCCAAGGTTGATTTCGACAAGTTGAGTCGGCTAAAAGCGTTATTGTTTCAAAAGCATGTGGCCCTTACATCTGCTAGCGAGACCTACGCACTTCAAGTGGCAAGGTCATCGGCGGAGATACAGTCCCTTTTGAATACTAACTTTCCGACTCACTTCGGTGAACTTGTGGGACGTATATTTAATGCATCCAGCACTGCTGGTATTGCACATTTTTTCAAAGTCGTTGGTGTTGGTTTTGCTCATACCTTCTCTTCCATATTCGGTTTGATACCTTCGGCTATACATTCTATTTTCGGAAGCATTTTTGGGGGTTTCCCGATTACTTTGGCTTTATTGGCTGGAGTCTTGCTGTTATTGCTATTTATTCGCAATGGCTGTCCCGTCGCGACGGGATCCTGTACTGCAGCTCCCATCAGCGCAGCTGTGTCGTGAACGCATGATGCAGCATTTTGGAGCAACACTCCTGGGACATTTGGAGTGCGACTGGTCTCTGTCATTCAGACCGGTTTTGGATTGTGTGCAACCCGTGTTTCGGTGCCTTTGGTGCTCGTTTGAACATGCACTGGCTCTCTGTCTCTCATTGCAGCGCCCTCCGCTGGTCGATGCTGATCTGTTGATGTTCCCCATTAGGGCTCATTCCCAGACTTGTGCACTGCGGATGCGCTTGCTTCGTGAGGCAGTTTATGAGATTCCCTTCCTGGAGGAAGATGGTAATGTCTCTTTCATAGGCCCTGCACGGGGTGCCGCCCTGAATGGTTTTGGGGCTTTGGATCACACCTGCTCCATGGTACTTTGTGGCGTGGATCTTCCGATATTGACATATATCGAAGTGGAGGAACTCCTACGTTCTATTGCTTCTGTCTGATGATTGGATTTTTACAAAATTGACACTATATTGAATTTGGTTATGCTCACATGTTACCTAAATTTATGACTTTGTTGTCTTCTCACCTAGTCGAAATATTTGTTTTAGATATTGTTTATATTTAGGGCATCCTTTTATGTTATTGGAACCACTTGCTACCGACAAGGGGAGGGTGTAGTGTGGTTAGTTTACGTATTCATTGCGCTTTAGCTTCAGGCTTTAGGCCTTTGTGCATTTTGCCCTGAATATATTTTATTCATTTGCTAATAGCTTAGAGCTTCTGTGCACTTTGCTCTACATGCTTTTTATTAGGCTTCGTACTGTTATTTTTCAAATAGCCAGTTCTACGGTGTTATTTTTTATTCATATCACACTGTTTTGCCTACTTCAGCACTGGAGTTCTCCATAACATATTTACTCTGTGCTTCAGTCAAGGATACAGTCTGGTACATTGCAGATAGACGTGGTGAGAGTTTAGACTGGGCATTCCTGCGTGGGGACATTTTGTGATCACGCTGACATGTTAGTTATAAAATTACTTCCTTGTCCCAGTACACGGAAGAGGGAGATTCCAACCAGGGAACCACAACTTGACGCTGACTGCCTCGTTGCAGATGCTGAACCAAGATCACAGGTCTTTGCTCAGGTATGAGGGCTGATATCCCCATAGTGATTCTAATAGGCAAGCTAGAAGCTTAACATGCTGTGTTCTAGATAGAACAAGCAGAGGGAGAGTAGAAACTGTTTGACAATATGATAGCTCTGTTTTTATGTTTTACTCTCCTGGTAACTATCACAATCCTACTGTGTTGTATCGTTCTGGTTATTGCGGCTCACGCCTTAATATCTAAAATACAGTCGTTTTATTAAAACATTATATAAAACTTATACTGTCTTTGTCATTTGTATATGAGACCATATAGTGAATGAGAGAGTTGGTTTGGATCTGAGTGACCACGACTTCCCTGAGAAGTTCCAAAGATGTCATGCGCTCGGCTGCCCAATCATTTCTTGTGGGAGAAATGAGGCACTGCTAGTTAGCCGGAGCAACAACCGGATTTAGGGTGACAGAGTTCCTTACACGTGGGTCAGACTCAGTCCCCCACACCGTTATCGATCCTGCTGCCTAGAAATCCAGTAGTCTCATTTAGGATAATGAGAGCCCACGCGACATTGCCGTGCACAGGATGCTAAGACTCAGCTATTGCCGTGCACAGGATGATAAGACTCAGCTTTTGGCATGCACAGGATGAGGCCAGCTCTTGGCATGCACAGGATCCTCACACTCAGGTCTTGCCGTGCAACCGAATGCTCATACTCAGCTCTTGGTGTACACAGGATACTAAAACTCAGCTCTTGCCGTGCACAGGATGCTAAGACTCAGCTCTTGGCATGCATGGGATGCTCACACTCAGCTCTTACAGTGCACCAAATGCTCATACTAAGCTCTTGGTGTGCACAGGATTCTAAGACTTAGCTCTTGCCGTGCACAGGATGCTCACACTCAGCTCTTGCAGTGCACAGGATGCTCACACTCAACTTTTGCAGTGCAATGGTTGCTCACACTCCACTCTTGCCATGCACAGGATGCTCACACTCAGCTCTTGATGTGCATGGGATGCTCACACTCAGCTCTTGCCTTGTATGGGATGCTCACACTCAGCTCTTGCCGTGCACAATCAGCTCCTACTGTGCACAGGATGCTCACACTCAGCACCTGCTGTGCATGGGATGATCACACTCGGCTCTTGCCCTGCACAGGATGCTCACTCTCAGCTGTAGCAGTGCACAGGATGTTCACACTCAGCTCTTGCCCTGTACAGGATGCTCACACTCAGCTCTTGCTATGCATGAAATACTCACACACAGCTCTTGCTGTGCACAATATGCTCACACTAAGCTCTTGAAGTGCATGGGATGCTCACACTTAGCTCTTGCCGTGCACAGGATACTCACGCTCAGCTCTTGCCATGCATGGGATGCTCACACTGTGCTCTTGCCATGCATGGGTTGCTCACACTCCACTCTTGCCATGCACAGGATGCTCACACTCAGCTCTTACAGTACACAGGATGCTCACACTTAGCTCTTGATGTGCACGGGATGCTCACACTCAGCTCCTGCCCTGCCCAGGATGCTCACACTCATCTCTAGACATGCACAGGATGCTCACACTCAGCTCTTGGCATCCAGAGGATGCTCACACTCAGCTCTTGCCCTGCACAGGATGCTCACACTCAGCTCTTGCCATGCATGAAATACTCACACACAGCTCTTGCTGTGCACAATATGCTCACACTAAGCTCTTGAAGTGCATGGGATGCTCACACTTAGCTCTTGCTGTGCACAGGATACTCACGCTCAGCTCTTGCCATGCATGGGATGCTCACACTGTGCTTTTGCCATGCATGGGTTGCTCACACTCCACTCTTGCCATGCACAGGATGCTCACACTCAGCTCTTACAGTACACAGGATGCTCACACTTAGCTCTTGATGTGCACAGGATGCTCACACTCAGCTCTTGCCCTGCCCAGGATGCTCACACTCATCTCTAGACATGCACAGGATGCTCACACTCAGCTCTTGGCATCCACAGGATGCTCACACTCAGCTCTTGCCCTGCACAGGATGCTCACACTCAGCTCTTGCCACGCATGAAATACTCACACGCAGCTCTTACTGTGCACAATATGCTCACACTAAGCTCTTGAAGTGCATGGGATGCTCACACTTAGCTCTTGCCATGCACAGGATACTCACGCTCATCTCTTGCCATGCATGGGATGCTCACACTGTGCTCTTGCCATGCATGGGTTTCTCACACTCCACTCTTGCCATGCAGAGGATGTTCACACTCAGCTCTTACAGTACACAGGATGCTCACACTTAGCTCTTGATGTGCACTGGATGCTCACACTCAGCTCTTGCCCTGCCGAGGATGCTCACACTCATCTCTAGACATGCACAGGATGCTCATACTCAGCTCTTGGCATGCACAGGATGCTCACACTCAGCTCTTGCCGTGTACAGGATGCTCACACTCAGCTCTTGCAGTGCACAGGATGCTCACACTCAGCTCTTACCATGCATGGGTTGCTCACACTCCACTCTTGCCATGCACAGGATGCTCACACTCAGCTCTTACAGTACACAGGATGCTCACACTTAGCTCTTGATGTGCACGGGATGCTCACACTCAGCTCTTGCCCTGCCCAGGATGCTCACACTCATCTCTAGACATGCACAGGATGCTCACACTCAGCTCTTGGCATGCATAGGATGCTCACACTCAGCTCTTGCCGTCAATGGGATGCTCACACTCAGCTCTTGCAGTGCACAGGATGCTCACACTCAGCTCTTAGCATGCATGGGTTGCTCACACTCCACTCTTCCCATGCACAGGATGCTCACATTCAGCTCCTACAGTACACAGGATGCTCACACTTAGCTCTTGATGTGCATGGTATGCTCACACTCAGCTCTTGCCCTGTACAGGATGCTCACACTCCGCTCTTGCAGTGCACAGGACGCTCACACTCAGCTCTTGCCGTGTACAGGATGCTCACACTCAGCTCTTGCAGTGCACAGGATGCTCACACTTAGCTCTTGATGTGCACGGGATGCTCACACTCAGCTCTTGCAGTGCACAGGATGCTCACACTCAGCTCTTGCCGTGCACGGGATGCTCACACTCAGCTCTTGCAGTGCACAGGATTCTCACACTCAGCTCTTGCAGTGCACAGGATGCTCACACTTAGCACTTGGTGTGCACGGGATGCTCACACTCAGCTCTTGCCCTTCACAGGATGCTCACACTCAGCTCTTGTAGTGCACAGGATGCTCACACTAAGCTCTTGGCATGCACAGGATGCTCACACTCAGCTCTTGCAGTGCACAGGATGCTCACACTTAGCTCTGGATGTGCATGGGATGCTCACACTCAGCTCTTGCCCTGCACGGGATGCAAACACTCAGCTCTTGCAGTGCACAGGATGCTCACACTCAGTTCTTGCAGTGCACAGAATGCTCACACTCAGCTCTTACAGTGCACAGGATGCTCACACTTCGCTCTTGATGTGCACAGGATGCTCATACTCAGCTCTGGCCCTGCACAGGATACTCACACTCAGTGCTTGCAGTGCACAGGATACTCACACTCAGCTCTTGCAATGCACAGGATGCTCACACTCAGCTCTTGCCTTCTATGGGATGCTCACACTCAGCTCTTGCAGTGCACAGGATGCTCACACTCAGCTCTTGCAGTGCTCAGGATCCTCAAACTCAGCTCTTGCAGTGCACAGGATGCTCACACTCACAACAACAGCCCTGGCACCTTCTTCTGTTTGTGCCTCTTATAATTGTGAATGAAGCATCATAAATATGGGGGGGGGGGGCTTCAGGGAAGCATCTGAAGTTTGGAAATGTATCCAACAGTACAACAGTGCTAATTTCACTGAATCTCTTGAAACTGGATACATGATTAGAAGAATATTGTACTGAATAATGATCTAAAAATATTGTACAAAAATCAGAAAGACCCCCTTAAAACCATCAAATTCACTGGCTTGTCTCACTCACTGCCTGGAAATGGGATTGTCATGAAGTGGTCTCATCATCTTTCAGTCTGTGAATGTCCTGCAGTCAGTGATTGGTGGACAGAAGCAGAGCGTCCCTGGTCTCTTCCTGCTGCCCGGTGTCTCCTGTTCCTGATCTGTTCCTGCTGTCTGGTGTCTCCTGTGACTGGTCTGTTCCTGCTGCCTGGTGTGTGTCTTCAGTCACTGTCCTCCCACCTGGTGTCTCCTATACCTGGTCTGTTCCTGATGCCTTGTGTCTCCTGTTCCTGATCTGTTCCTGCTGCCTGGATTCTCCTGTCTCTGTTTTTTTCCTGTTTCCCCATGTCTCCTGTCTCTGGTCTGTTCTTGCTGACTGGTGTCTCCTGCCCCTGGTCTGTTTCTGCTGCATGGTGTTTCCTGCCCCTGGTATGTTCCTGCTGCCTGGTGTCTCCTGTCCCTGCTCTGTGACTGCGTCTCCTGTGCCTGGTCTGTTCCTGATGCCTGGTGTCTCCTGTCCCTAGTCTGTACTTGCCACATGGTGTCTCCAGCCCCTGGCTGTCCCTGCCACCTGGTGTTTCCTCTTCCTGGTCTGTTCCATCTGCCTGCTGTCTCCTGTCCCTAGTCTGTACTTGCCGCCTGGAGTCTCCAGTCGCTGGCTGTTCCTGCCTCCTGGTGTCTCCAGTCCCTGCTGTTCCTGCCGCTTAGTGTCTCCTGTCCCTGGCTGTTCCTGTTGCCTGGTGTCTCCTGTTCCTGGTCTATTCCTGCTGCCTGGTGTCTCCTGTTCCTGGTTCGTTTCTGCTTCCTGGATTCTACTGTCTCTGTTTTTTTCCTCTTGCCCAGTGTCTCCAGTCTCTGGTCGGTTCCTGATGCCTGGTGCTTCCTCTTCCTGGTCTGTTCCTGCTGCCTGGTGACTCCTGTCCCTAGTCTGTACTTGCCGCCTGGAGTCTCCAGTCACTGGCTGTTCCTGCTGCCTGGTGTCTCATGTATCTGTCCTTTTTCTCCTGCCTGGTATCTTCTGTCCCTGGTCTGTTCCTGCTGCCTGGTGTCTCCTGTCCCTGTTCTGTTCCTGCTGCCTGGTGTCTCTTGTCCCTGGTCTGTCCTGCTGCCTGGTGTCTCCTGTCCCTTGTCTGTTCCTGCTGCATGGTGTCTCCTGTCCCTTGTCTGTTCCTGCTGACTTGTGTCTTCTGACCCTGGTCTGTTCCTGCTGCATGGTGTCCCTAGTATGTAGCTGCTGCCTGGTGTCTCCTGTCCCTGGTCTGTTGCTGCTGCCTGGTGTCCCTAGTATGTAGCTGCTGCCTGGTGTCTCCTGTCTCTGCTTTTCCTGCTGCCTGCTGTCTCTGGTCAGTTCCTGCTGCTTGGTGTCTCCTGTCTCTGGTCAGATCTAGTTGCTCATATTCAATGATCGAGGGGCATGAGTGGAAGGGGTGGATCAGTGCAGAGACTAAGTTGGAAGCTAGGAAGGAAGCAAGGAGAGCAGGGGTAACTCCTCTGTCCCTATTCTGGTCCTGCTGCCTGGTGTCTCCTGTCCCTGGTCTTTTCCTGATGCATGATGTCTCCTGTCCCTGGTCTTTCCCTGCTGCCTGGTGTCCCCTGTCTCTGGTTTGTTTCTGCTGCCTGGTGTATCCTGTCCCTGGTTCGTTTCTGCTGCCTGGTATCTCCTGTCCCCGGTCTGTTCCTGCTGCATGGTGTCTCCTTTCCCTGGTCTATCCCTCCTGTCTGCTGTCCCCTCTCTCTGGTTTGCTCCTGCTGCCTCTTGTCTCCTGTTCCTGGTCTGCTCCTGCTGCCTGATGTCTCCTGTCCCTGATGCCTGGTATCTCCTGTCCCTAGTCTGCCCCTGCTGCTTGCTGTCCCCTGTCTCTGGTTTGTTCCTGCTCCCTCTTGTCTGCTGTTCCTGGTCTGCTCCTGCTGCCTCTTGTCTCCTGTTCCTGGTCTACTCCTGCTGCCTGATGTCTCCCGTCTCTGGTCTGTTACTGCTGCTGGTGCCCCTTTCCCTGGTCTGTTCCTGCTCGCTGGTGACTCCGTCCCTGGTCTCATCCTACTACCTGGTGTTTAGAGTCCCTGGTCTGTTCTTACTGACTGCTGCCTCCTTTCCCTAGCTGTTCCTGCTGCCAGGTGTCTCCTGTCCCTGCTGTTCCTGCTGCCTGGTATCTCCTCTCCCTGGTTTGATCCTGGTGTCCCCTATTCCTGGTCTGTTTCTGCCGTCTGGTGTCTCCTCTTCCTGTTTTCTTCCTGCTGCCTGGTGTCTCCAGTCCCTGGTCTGTCCCTGCCGCCTGGTGTCTCCTCTTCCTGTTTTCTTCCTGCTGCCTGGTGTCTCCTGTCCCTGCTGTTGCTGCTGCCTGGTGTTTCCTGCCCCTGGTCTGTTCCTGCTGCCTGGTGTCTCCTGTCCCTGGCTGTCCCTGTTGCCTGGTGTCTCCTGTCTCTGGTCTGTTCCTGTTGCCCTGTGTCTCCTGCCCCTGGTCTGTTCCTGGTGTCTTCTGTCTCTGGTCTGATCCAGCTGCTCATATTCAATGATCGAGTGGCATGAGTGGAAGGGGTGGATCAGTGCAGAGAGTAAGTTGGAAGCTGGGAAGGAAGCAAGGAGAGCAGGAGTAACTTCTCTGGCAGTGGTCTGTTCCTGCTGCCTGGTGTCTCCTGTCCATGGTCTGTTTCTGATGCCTGGTGTCCCCTGTTCCTCATCTGTTCCTGCTGCCTGGCGTCTCCTGTGTCTGGTCTGTTACTGCTGCCTGGTGTCCCCTGTCCCTGCTGTTCCTGCTGCCTGGTGTCTCTCTCCCTGGTTTGTTCCTGCTGACTGGTGTCTCCAGTACCTGGCTGTTCCTGCTGCCTGGTGTCTCATGTTCCTGCTGTTCCTGCCGCCTGGTGACTCCTCTCCCTGGTCTGTTCCTGCTGTCAGGTGTCTCCTGTTCCTGCTGTCTGGTGTCTCCTCTCCCTGATTTGTTCCTGCTGCCTGGTGTCTCCTGTCTATAGTCTGTACTTGTCCCTTGGTGTCTCCAGTCGCTAGCTATTCCTGCAGCCTGGTGTCCCATGTCCCTGGTCTGTTCCCTCCAGCTGGTGTCTCCAGTCTCTGGCTATTCCTGCGGCCTGGTGTCTCCAGGCCCTGGCTGTTCCTGCCCCTTAGTGTCTCCAGTCCCTGGCTGTTCCTGCTGCCTGGTGTCTCCTGTCCATGGTCTGTTCCTGCTGCCTGGTGTCTCCTGTCCCTTGTCCGTTCCTGCTGCCTGGTGTCTCCTGTTTCTAGCCTGTTCCTGCTGCCTGGTGTCTCCTGTTCCTGGTCTGTACTTGTCCCCTGGTGTCTCCAGTCGCTGGCTGTTGCTGCTGCCTGGTGTCTCCTGTCTCTTGTCTTTTCCTGTTGCCCCGTGCCTCCTGTTCCTGGTTTGTTCCTGGTGTCTCCTGCCCCTGGTCTGATCCAGCTGCTCATATTCAATGATCGAGTGGCATGAGTGGAAGGGGTGGCTCAGTGCTGTTTTAAGTGAGAGCAGGGACTGAAGCAAGGACAGTGGGTTAAGTGACAACCATGCCAGTGGAAGAGATGGATTCCTTTTTATTCTTCTTTCGGTTACAATAACCAAAAAAAACACATACAATCAGTTCAATCAGTAAAATTCTTCTATTGAGCTAACAGCCATAAAAGGATAAAGCATCAGTTAAATCACAATAATCTATACATGTGTATTTCAAGGTACATAGCACAACCTTTAACACTTAAAAACTGACCATGTCCTACCAGTCAGGGCGAGGCTCAGTTTAGCAAAAACTGGTCACAAGAAAGGCAGAAACTCTAACCTAGGGCAGAAGATTCAGATTGCTCTGGGAATATTCGGGTTCTCCTCTGTCCTTATTCTAGGTGCTTGTTGAACATAACTTATAAAATCAGTGAAAGTCCATTATATGTTATACAGTTCTGTGGTATTAAATATATCACACACAATTTCATAAAATACACATATAGCATATGGTAAAACAGGTATGTTAAACACAGAGCACAACCTTCAGGCAGGGGAACAAAGAGGTCTGTCCATCGGAAGATGGAAAACAACTCTCATTTTAGGATGAAACCTCTAATACTCCAGGCAAAGCAAAAGAATTACTGAGCCCACTAGACTCCTTCTACAAAACACAGCGATAATTAAAAAAGCAAGGGGTAAGAAGAGACCAGGGAAGGAAGCAAGGAAAGTAGGGGTAAGGGGCATGAGTGTAAGAGGTGGATCAATGCAAAGAGTAACGGATGGACAGGAAAGGAAGCAAGGGGAGCAGGGTAAGGCATGAGTGTAAGAGGTGAATCAGTGCAGAGTGTAAGGTGGAAGCAGGGAAGGAAGCAAGGAGAGCAGGGTAAGGGGCATGAGTGTAAGAGGTGGATCAGTTGAGCGTGTAAGATGGCAGCAGGGAACGAGGCAAGGTGAACTACGGTAAGGGGTATGAGTGTAAGAGATGAATCAGTGCAGAGTGTAAGGGAGAGGAAAAGAAGCAAGGAGAGCAGGGGTAAGGGACATATGGGTAGGAGGTGGATCTGTGTAGAGTGTAAGGTGACAGCAGGGAAGGAAGCAAGAAGAGCAGCGATAAGGGGCATGAGTGTAAGAGGTGGATCACTGCAGAGTGTATGGAAGCAGGGAAGGAAGTAAGGAGAGCAGGGTAAGTGTCATGAGTGTAAGATGTGGATCAGTGCAGAGTGTAAGGTGGAAGCAGGGAAGGAAGCAAGGAGAACAGTTGTACGGGGCATGAGTGTAAGAAGTGGATTAGTACAGAGTGTAAGGTGGCAGCAGGGAAGGAAGCAAGGAGAGCAGAGTAAGGGGCATGAATGTGAGAGGTGGATCCGTGTTGAGTGTAAGGTGGAAGCAGAGAAGGAAGCAAGGAGAGCAGAGTAAGGGGCATGAGTGTAAGAGGTGGATCAGTATAGAGTGTAAGGTGGCAGCAGGGAAGGAAGCAAGGAGAGTAGGGTAAGGGGCATGAGTGTGAGAGGCGGATCCGTGTAGAGTTTAAGGTGGAAGCAGGGAAGGAAGCAAGGAGAGCAGAGTAAGGGGCATGAGTGTAAGAGGTGGATCAGTATAGAGTGTAAGGTGGCAGCAGGGAAGGAA
Organism: Pleurodeles waltl; assembly: GCF_031143425.1. NCBI lineage: Eukaryota > Metazoa > Chordata > Amphibia > Caudata > Salamandridae > Pleurodeles > Pleurodeles waltl. The sequence continues at coordinate 1,176,314,544 of NC_090439.1, forward strand.
GCAAGGAGAGCAGAGTAAGGGGCATGAGTGTAAGAGTTGGATCAGTATAGAGGATAAGGAGGCAGCAGGGAAGGGGGCAAGAAGAGCAGGGTAAGGGACATGAGTGTAAGAGGTGGATCCGTGTAAAGTGTAAGGTGGCAGCAGGGAAGGGGGCAAGGAGAGCAGGGTAAGGGGCATAAGTATAAGAGGTAGATCCGTGTAGAGTGTAAGGTGGCAGCAGGGAAGGGGCAAGGAGAGCAGGGTAATGGGGCATGAGCGTAAGAGGTGGATCTGTGTAGAGTGTAAGGTGGCAGCAGGGAAGGGGGCATCTATGGAAGAGGCACACATGTAAGATGCAGATAGGTGCAGAGTGTAAGGTGGAAGCAGGGAAGCAGGGAAGGAAGCAATGGTAAGGGGCATGAGTGTAAGATTCAGATCCGTGCAGAGTGTAAGGTGGCAGCAGGGAAGGGGGCATCTATGGAAGAGGCAAACATGTAAGATGCAGATCTGTGCAGAGTGTAAGGTGGAAGCAGGGAAGGAAGAAAGGAGAGCAGGAGTAAGGGGCATGAGTGTAAGAGGTGAATCTGTATAGAGTGTAAGGTGGCAGCAGGGAAGGGGGCATCTATGGAAGAGGCAAACATGTAAGATGCAGATCTGTGCAGAGTGTAAGGTGGAAGCAGGGAATGAAGAAAGGAGAACAGGGGTAAGGGGCATGAGTGTAAGAGGTGGATCTATATAGAGTGGAATGTGGCAGCAGGGAATGAAGAAAGGAGAACAGGGGTAAGGGGCAAGAGTGTAAGAGGTGGATCAGTATAGAGTGTAAGGTGTAGCAGGGAAGGAAGCAAGGAGAGCAGGGTAAGGGGCATGAGTGTAAGAGGTAGATCCGTGTAGAGTGTAAGGGAGCAGGGAAGGGGGCATCTATGGAAGAGGCAAACATGTAAGATGCAGATCTGTGCGGAGTGTAAAGTGGCAGCAGGGAAGGAAACCAGGAGAGCAGGTTAAGGGGCATGAGTGTAAGAGGTGAATCTGTATAGAGTGTAAGGTGGCAGCAGGGAAGGAAGCCAGGAGAGCAGGTTAAGGGGTATGTAGGAGGCTGGACTGGCTTGTAGTGAGTACCAAGGGGTACTTGCACCTTGCACCAGGCCCAGTTATCCCTTATTAGTGTATAGGGTGTCTAGCAGCTTAGGCTGATAGATAATGGTAGCTTAGCAAAGCAGCTCAGGCTGAACTAGGAGACGTGTGAAGCTACTACAGTACCACTTAGTGTCATATGCACACTATCATAAGAAAACACAATACACAGTTATACTAAAAATAAAGGTACTTTATTTTTATGACAATATGCCAAAGTATCTTAGAGTGTACCCTCAGTGAGAGGATAGGAAATATACACAAGATATATATACACAATAGCAAAAATATGCAGTATAGTCTTAGAAAACAGTGCAAACAATGTATAGTTACAATAGGATGCAATGGGGAAACATAGGGATAGGGGCAACACAAACCATATACTCCAGAAGTGGAATGCGAACCACGAATGGACCCCAAACCTATGTGACCTTGTAGAGGGTCGCTGGGACTATTAGAAAATAGTGAGAGTTAGAAAAATAACCCTCCCCAAGACCCTGAAAAGTGAGTGCAAAGTGCACTAAAGTTCCCCTAAGGACAAAATAGTCGTGTTAGAGGAAAAATGCAAGGAAAACACAAATCAACAATGCAACAACGATGGATTCCTGACTGAGGGTACCTGTGGAACAAGGGGACCAAGTCCAAAAGTCACAAGCAACTCGGAGATGGGCAGATGCCCAAGAAATGCCAGCGGTTGGTGCAAACAAGCTCTTACTAGGCTGAAGAACTGTGAATACTGCAGGAACGACAAGGGCTAGAGACTTCCCCTTTGGAGGATGGATCCCCCACGCCTTGGAGAGTCGTGCAGAAGTGTTTTCCCGCCGGATGGACGCCAACAAGCCTTGCTACACGCAAATCGTGCGTTTGGCGTTTTTGGACGCTGCTGGGGCCCAGGAGGGACCAGGAGGTCGCAAATTGGACCTGCAGAGAGAGGGGACGTCGAGCAAGACAAGGAGCCCTCACTGAAGCAGGTAGCACCCGGAGAAGTGCCAGAAACAGGCACTACGAGGATGCGTGAAACGGTGCTCGCCGAAGTTGCACAAAGGAGTCCCACGTCGCCGGAGACCAACTTAGAAAGTCGTGCAATGCAGGTTAGAGTGCCGTGGACCCAGGCTTGGCTGTGCACGAAGGATTTCCGCCGGAAGTGCACAGGGGCCGGAGTAGCTTGCAAAGTCGCGGTTCCCAGCAATGCAGCCCAGCGAGGTGAGGCAAGGACTTACCTCCACCAAACTTGGGCTGAAGAGTCACTGGACTGTGGGGGTCACTTGGACGGTGTCGCTGGATTCGAGGGACCTCGCTCGTCGTGCTGAGAGGAGACCCAAGGGACCGGAGATGCAGCTTTTTGGTGCCTGCGGTTGCAGGGGGAAGATTCCGTCAACCCACGGGAGATTTCTTCGGAGCTTCTGGTGCAGAGAGGAGGCAGACTACCCCCACAGCATGCACAAGCAGGAAAACAGTCGAGAAGGCGGCAGGATCAGCGTTACAGAGTTGCAGTAGTCGTCTTTGCTACTATGTTGCAGGTTTGCAGGCTTCCAGCGCGGTCAGCGGTCGATTCCTTATCAGAAGGTGAAGAGGGAGATGCAGAGGAACTCGGCTGAGCTCATGCATTCGTTATCTAAAGTTTCCCCAGAGACAGAGACCCTAAATAGCCAGAAAAGAGGGTTTGGCTACCTAGGAGAGAGGAAAGGCTACTAACACCTGAAGGAGCCTATCACAAGGAGTCTCTGACGTCACCTGGTGGCACTGGCCACTCAGAGCAGTCCAGTGTGCCAGCAGCACCTCTGTTTCCAAGATGGCAGAGGTCTGGAGCACACTGGAGGAGCTCTGGACACCTCCCAGGGGAGGTGCAGGTCAGGGGAGTGGTCACTCCCCTTTCCTTTGTCCAGTTTCGCGCCAGAGCAGGGGCTAAGGGGTCCCTGAACCGGTGTAGACTGGCTTATGCAGAATTGGGCACATCTGTGCCCAACAAAGCATTTCCAGAGGCTGGGGGAGGCTACTCCTCCCCTGCCTTCACACCATTTTCCAAAGGGAGAGGGTGTCACACCCTCTCTCAGAGGAAGTTCTTTGTTCTGCCATCCTGGGCCAGGCCTGGCTGGACCCCAGGAGGGCAGCTGCCTGTCTGAGGGGTTGGCAGCAGCAGCAGCTGCAGAGAAACCCCAGGAAGGGCAGTCTGGCAGTACCAGGGTCTGTGCTACAGACCACTGGGATCATGGAATTGTACCAACAATGCCAGGATGGCATAGAGGGGGCAATTCCATGATCATAGACATGTTACATGGCCATATTCGGAGTTACCATGGTGAAGCTACATATAGGTAGTGACCTATATGTAGTGCACGCGTGTAATGGTGTCCCCGCACTCACAAAGTTCAGGGAATTGGCTCTGAACAATGTGGGGGCACCTTGGCTAGTGCCAGGGTGCCCTCACACTAAGTAACTTTGCACCTAACCTTTACCAGGTAAAGGTTAGACATATAGGTGACTTATAAGTTACTTAAGTGCAGTGTAAAATGGCTGTGAAATAACGTGGACGTTATTTCACTCAGGCTGCAGTGGCAGGCCTGTGTAAGAATTGTCAGAGCTCCCTATGGGTGGCAAAAGAAATGCTGCAGCCCATAGGGATCTCCTGGAACCCCAATACCCTGGGTACCTCAGTATCATATACTAGGGAATTATAAGGGTGTTCCAGTAAGCCAATGTAAATTGGTAAAAATGGTCACTAGCCTGTTAGTGACAATTCGAAAGTAATGAGAGAGCATCACCACTGAGGTTCTGGTTAGCAGAGCCTCAGTGAGACAGTTAGGCACCACACAGGGAACATATACATGCACACCTATGAGCACTGGGGCCCTGTGTGACAGGGTCCCAGTGACACATACATATAGGCCACAAACCTATGAGCACTGGGGTCCTGACTAGCAGGATCCCAGTGACACATAACAACCATACTGAAAACATGGTGTTTTCACTATGAACACTGAGGCCTGGCTATCAGGTTCCCAGTGAGACAGTGAAAACAGTGACAAAACACCCTGACATACACTCACAAACAGGCCAAAAGTGGGGGTAACAAGGCTAGAAAGAGGCTACCTTCTCACAGGGTATGAGTGTAAGAGGTGGATTAGTACAGAGTGTTAGGTGTAGGCAGGTAAGGAAGCAAGGAGAGCCTGGATATCTGGAGAGACTTGCAATATCCTTACACTCTATGGCTGAGGATATTTAATTCTCTGTTCCACAGGATCAACCATCTTCCTTCCTTCAAACTGCTTAAATCCTTGGTGCTGTGCGCTCTCACATGAAAGAGGCAGCATAGTGCAGTCATTTCATTGATGAATTAAACATATCAAAACTGTTAGTAATTTGTTGTAAAAAGGTATAATAATATGTTTAATGTCAGATTTATAAACTGATGGAAATCGTAATGTATATATAAATAAATACAGAGATTGCCTATTTTTCACTAGAGGGCGCTGGTGATAAACAAACTGATCTAAACAGAATCCTGACTCACAAACTAATTTGATGGATGATTCTTTGTGAAGTAATTAACTTTCCAGTAGCAGCAACGATTGAAGAAAATAAAACTGAGATTTTTTTTTTTTCCTTTTTGTGTTTTAAATGTAAAGAACAAATCATTTCATTGACAAGAAATACCACATCAGTCCACCTTCTGAGGACCTTCTTTAAGGGGGATGTGCACATTGTGTAAAAGTATCACACTGTCACTCACTCTGAAGGCAGCCAATGGCTGGACTGGGCGGATCTACTGCCCTGTGCTGTATGCTGAGGTGGGTGGTAACAGAATAGTAATGACAGGTGAGCAGACCTATGGATGAAGAGGGCTCATGGAAAGTCCCGGTTTATATACCAGTCAGTCTGGCTTATGAGTGAAAGTGCCTTTGTGGTCACTGATGGGTGTAGGCCCTCAATACATCATCATACATACACTCTGTCTCTAACAAACTGGAGAAAAGAAAGAGGAGGGAGTGAAATACAGAGACAAATGGAGAAACAGGGAGTGAGGAGTGAAAGAACATGGGAGAAGATTTGCATATATTTTGCCTGATTGGCTCATGGTTTGGCTTTAAGAGGATCTTCAGGATTTGTTTTAATAACTGTGGCCACGAGTTTTGTGTTTGACGTCACTTCCCCGGCAAATGCAGAGACAGAAACTTCATAAATTGGTCTAATCCACTTGCACTTTTTATCACACTTCATTCTTCGCTTCTGCTGTTTCTCAATGAATCACAGATTTCACTGTTACCTGACACAATGGCACTGATTTACCGAACTCAGAAGGATGGACCCCTCACGAGCCCTTCCAGGGTTTGGACTTCTGATTTGCAGACAGGCGGGATAGAGCTGTGACCTCACCCCACAGGCCGAGCATCCATCCGTCTATAGGTTCACTTGAAAGCAGCTGACACCTAGGGGTGCTGTACTGTGAGGCGGTGCAATGACAACGCTCTGCAGAGGGCGGCTGCTGAGTTTTGTGTCATTAGCCCTGGAGCATCAGGAGGGCCAACAGCAGCTCTTACTCTCATCCTCACTGAGCTGGACTCTGCCACCACCGGGTCCACAAGGAGATCTGTTCCCTCTCTCGATATGAAGGAGCGTAAACTGGCAGGAGGTTAAATAAAGCTTTAGTTATCATTGAATATGATGCAGCAGCGCCACCCAGTGGCAGACACAGGTGCTGCGCAGTGTCCACGGTGCCTCACAGTGTGTTCGCTCATATGGTTCCTTAGTACAAAAGCATCAGCGCCCCCTAGTGTCAAAGACAGACCTTCTGCAGCCCCCTCGGTTCCTGTGTTCACACATATGGCTCCTTAGAACAAATGTAAGGTCTGGGGAGGTGACATGCAGACAAGTACACAGCTCGGAATCCAATGAAAGCGCACTCCCCGAAGTCTGTTATCGAACACCTGGAAAGACAGACATTTTCCACAGTTAGTGAGAGGCGGAGGCGGGGATTCAATGCAGCTGGGGTGAGACATGGAGACTCTATAGAACGTGGACACAATGGAACAGCAACCAGTGCTGGTCATGACGAGGGCGTAATCAATACAGTGGGAAGAACTCAGCATTCAGTTTGAAAAAAATAAATAAATAAATATATATATATATATATATATATATATATATATATATATATATATACATACATACATGTCATCACCACTCTGTTTCTTCGCAACCAACGATTAGCTGCACCACCATGGACGGCATGGATACAAATCATTTAGAAAATAAATCTTTTATTTAGGCTTAACAAACAAATCTAGTCACGTACAAAGCGTTTCGGCATAACGCCTTCTACTGGGCCTGTGTGCACACCACGGGTGACACCATTATAACATATATATATATAAATATATATGTATATCTTTTTCACAACTGTTCTGGAATGTAGAGGCTCTTTCATAGCAGACAAGGCAACCCAAAATATATAACACATAATCCTTGTACACCTTTGGCAAACGTTTGGCAAAATGCAAAAAAAATAATCTTTATTGGATGAAGAGTTCCTCTTCCCAATGCATTTCGGCCGTAGCCTTGATCACGGATATACATTTTATATATATATATAATCACTTACAAAACCAAATTTGACACGGAGGTTATAGTTAGGCTCATATTTTAAACATAGAAAACCATAGAAATTCACCAGTTATAATTAGAGTTACCTCAAGTAAGACATCATGAGTGCCGCAATTTGTGGGTTAATTAGCAGTGCATAGGGCGGGCGGGAGATATAGTTACCTTAGGGTGTGAAAGTGCATACATCAGTGCTTTAGTGGGCGCATTAGTGTGTGCGTGGGTCTGTGACTGGCTACATAAGGGTGTCAGTGGGTCTGGGAGTGGGTGCTTGAGTTCTGAGTGGGTATGTGAGTGGGTGTCTGCCTGGGTCTCTGAGGGGGTGTGTGAGTGTGCCTCTGAGTGGGTGTGTAAATGTCTAATTGGGTGCTTAAGTGTAGGAAGGTAGCCTCTTTCTAGCCTTGTTACCCACACTTTTGGATTGTTTGTGAGTATATGTCAGGGTGTTTTTACTGTCTCACTGGGATCCTGCTAGCCAGGGCCCGGTGCTCATAGTGAAAACCCTATGTTGTCAGTGTGGTTGATATGTGTCACTGGGACCCTGCTAGCCAGGACCCCAGTGTTCATAAATTTGTGGCCTATATGTGTTCCCTGTGTGGTGCCTAACTGTATCACTGAGGCTCGGCTTACCAGAACCTCAGTGTTTATGCTCTCTCTGCTTTTAAAATTGTCACTGCAGGCTAGTGACTAATTCTCAGTGTGTTTCTTTTGCCACCCATAGGGAGCTCTGACTATTCTTACACATGCCTGCCACTGCAGCCTGCGTGAAATAACGTCCACGTTATTTCACAGCCATTTACCACTGCACTTAAGTAACTTATAAGTCACCTATATGTCTAACTTTCACCTGGTGAAGGTTGGGTGCAAAGTTACTTAGTGTGTGGGCACCCTGTGTTGGAAAGTACCATCTTGCCTGGCATGTTGCCCCCATATTTCATTGTATATATGTTGTTTTAGTGTATGTGTCACTGGGACCCTGCCAGCCAGGGCCCCAGTGCTCATACGTGTGCCCTGTATGTGTTCCATGTGTGATGACTAACTGCCTAACTGAGGCTCTGCTAACCAGAACCGCAGTGGTTATGCTCTCTCTGCTTTCTAAATTGTCACTAACAGGCTAGTGACCAATTTCACCAATTCACATTGGCATACTGGTACACCCATATAATTCCCTAGTATATGGTACTGAGGTACCCAGGGTATTGTGGTTCCAGGAGATCCCTAAGGGCTGCAGCATTTCTTTTGCCACCCATAGGGAGCTCTGACAATTCTTACACAGGCTTGTCACTGCAGCCTACGTGAAATAACGTCCACGTTATTTCACAGCCATTTACCACTGCACTTAAGTAACTTATAAGTCACCTATATGTCTAACCTTCACCTGGTGAAAGTTGGGTGCTAAGTTACTGAGTGTGTGGGCACCCTGGCACTAGCCAAGCTGCCCCCACATTGTTCAGGGCAAATTCCCCGGAATTTGTGAGTGCGGGGACACCATTACACGTGTGCACTATACATAGGTCACTACCTATGTATAGCGTCACAATGGTAACTCCGAACATGGCCATGTAACATGTCTAAGATCATGGAACTGTAATCCCAATGCCATTCTGGCATTGGGGAGACAATTCCATGATCCCTCGAGTCTCTAGCACAGACCCGGGTACTGCCAAACTACCTTTCCCGGGGTTTCACTGCAGCTGCTGCCAACCCCTCAGACAGGTTTCTGCCCTCCTTAGGTCCAGCCAGGCCTGGCCCAGGAAGGCAGAACAAAGGACTTCCTCAGAGAGAGGGTGTTACACCCTCTCCCTTTGGAAAATGGTGTGAAGGCAGGGGAGGAGTAGCCTCCCCCAGCCTCTGGAAATGCTTTGATGGGCACAGATGGTGCTCATCTCTGCATAAGCCAGTCTACACCGGTTCAGGGATCCCCCAGCCCTGCTCTGGCGCGAAACTGGACAAAGGAAAGGGGAGTGACCACTCCCCTGACCTGCACCTCCCAGGGGAGGTGCCAAAAGCTCCTCCAGTGTGCTCCAGACCTCTGCCATCTTGGAAACAGAGGTGTTGCTGGCACACTGGACTGCTCTGAGTGGCCAGTGCCATCAGGTGACGTCAGAGACTCCTTCTGATAGGCTCTTACCTGTGTTACTAGCCTATCCTCCTTCCTAGGAAGCCAAACCTCCTTTTCTGGCTATTTAGGGTCTCTGCTTTGGGGAATTCTTCAGATAACAAATGCAAGAGCTCACCAGAGTTCCTCTGCATCTCCCTCTTCACCTTCTGCCAAAGGATCGACCGCTGACTGCTCAGGACGCCTGCAAAACCGCAACCAAGTAGCAAAACGACTACTAGCAACCTTGTATCTCTTCATCCTGACGGCTTTCTCAACTGTTTCCAGGTGGTGCATGCTCTGGGGGTAGCCTGCCTCCTTTCTGCACCAGCAGCTCTGAAGAAATCTCCGGTCGGTCGACGGAATCTTCCCCCTGCAACCGCAGGCAACAAAAGACTGCATCACCAGTCCTCTGGGTCCCCTCTCAGCACAACGAGCGTGGTCCCTGAAACTCAGCAACTCTGTCCAAGTGACTCTCACAGTCCAGTGACTCTTCAGTCCAAGTTTGGTGGAGTTAAGTCCTTGCCTCCCCACGCTAGACTGCATTGCTGGGTACAGCGTGATTTGCAGCTGCTCCGGCTCCTGTGCACTCTTCAAGGATTTCCTTCGTGCACAGCCAAGGCTGGTCCCGACACTCTAACCTGTAGTGCACAACCTTCTGAGTTGTCCTCCGGCGTCGTGGGACTCCCTTTTGTGACTTTCCGTGGTCTCCGGTTCACTCTTCTTCCAAGTGCCTGTCCAGGTACTTCTGCGGGTGCTGCCTGCTTCTTTGAGGGCTCCCTGACTTGCTAGCCGCCCCCTCTGTCTCCTCATCCAAGTGGCGACATCCTGGTCCCTCCTGGGCCACAGCAGCATCCAAAAACCCTAACCGTGACCCTTGCAGCTAGCAAGGCTTGTTTGTGGTCCTCCTGCGTGGGAACACCTCTGCAAGCTTCTTCACGATGTGGGACATCCATCCTCCAAAGGGGAAGTTTCTAGCCCTCTTCGTTCTTGCAGAATCCACAGCTTCTACCATCCGGTGGCAGCTCCTTTGCACTCTCAGCTGGCATTTCCTGGGCATCTGCCCACTCTCGACATTGTCGTGACTCTTGGACTTAGTCCCCTTGTTCCTCAGGTACTCAGGTCCGGAAATCCCCTTTGATTGCTTTGTTGGTGTTGGTCTTCCTTGCAGAAACCCCCTCTCACGACTTCTGTGCTCTCTGGGGGTTATAGGTGCACTTTACACCTACTTTTCAGGGTCTTGGGGTGGGCTATTTTTCTAACCCTCACTGTTTTCTTATAGTCCCAGCGACCCTCTACAAGCTCACATAGGTTTGGGGTCCATTCGTGGTTCGCATTCCACTTTTGGAGTATATGGTTTGTGTTGCCCCTATACCTATGTGCTCCTATTGCAATCTACTGTAACTTTACATTGCTTGCATTACTTCCTTTTGATATTACTGCATATTTTTGGTATTGTGTACATATATCTTGTGTATATTTGGCATCCTCATACTGAGGGTACTCACTGAGATACTTTTGGCATATTGTCATAAAAATAAAGTACCTTTATTTTTAGTATATCTGTGTATTGTGTTTTCTTATGATATTGTGCATATGACACTAGTGGTATAGTAGGAGCTTTGCATGTCTCCTAGTTCAGCCTAAGCTACTCTGCTATAGCTACCTTCTATCAGCCTAAGCTGCTAGAATCACCTCTTCTACACTAATAAGGGATAACTGGACCTGGTACAGAGTGTAAGTACCCCTTGGTACCCACTAAAAGCCAGGCCAGCCTCCTACACCCTAGCACTTGCCAAGGTGCCACCACATCGTTCATGGCAAATTCCCCAAACTTTATGAGTGCGGCGACACCATTACACGCGTGCACTGTACATAGGTCACTACCTATGTACAGCGTCACAATGGTAACTCCGAACATGGCCATGTAACATGTCTAAGATCATGGAACTGTAATCCCAATGCCATTCTGGCATTGTGGGGACAATTCCATGATCCCCTGGGTCTCTAGCACAGAACCCGGGTACTGCCAAACTGCCTTTCCGGGGTCTCACTGCAGCTGCTGCTGCTGCCAACCCCTTAGACAGGTTTCTGCCCTCCTGGGGTCCAGGAAGCCCTGGCCTAGGAAGGCAGAACAAAGGACTTCCTCTGAGAGAGGGTGTAACACCCTCTCCCTTTGGAAATAGGTGTGAAGGCTGGGGAGGAGTAGCCTCCCCCAGCCTCTGGAAATGCTTTGATGGGCACAGATGGTGCCCATCTCTGCATAAGCCAGTCTACACCGGTTCAGGGATCCCCCAGCCCTGCTCTGGCGCGAAACTGGACAAAGGAAAGAAGTGACCACTCCCCTGACCTGTACCTCCCAGGGGAGATGCTCAGAGCTCCTCCAGTGTGTCCCAGACCTCTGCCATCTTGGAAACAGAGGTGTCTGTGACACACTGGACTGCTGCGACTGGCCAGTGCCATCAAGTGACGTCAGAGGCTCCTTCTGATAGGCTCTTACCTCTCTTGGTAGCCAATCCTATTTCCTATGTAGCCAAACCTCCTTTTCTGGCTATTTAGGGTCTCTGCTTTGGGGATCTCACCAGATAATGAATGCAAGAGCTCACCAGAGTTCCTCTGCATCTCCCTCTTCACCTTCTGCCAAAGGATCGACTGCTGACTGCTCAGGACGCCTGCAAAACCGCAACAAAGTAGCAAGACGACTACTAGCAACCTTGTATTGCTTCATCCTGCCGGCTTTCTCGACTGTTTCCAGATGGTGCATGCTCTGGGGACTGCCTCCTCTCTGCACCAGGAGCTCTGAAGAAATCACCTGTGGGTCGACGGAATCTTCCCCCTACAACCGCAGGCACCAAAAGACTGCATCACTGGTCCTCTGGGTCCCCTCTTAGCACGACGAGTGTGGTCCTTGGAACTCAGCAACTCTGTCCAAGTGACTTCCTCAGTCCAGTGACTCTTCAGTCCAAGTTTGGTGGAGGTAAGTCCTTGCCTCCCCATGCTAGACTGCATTGCTGGGTACCGTGTGATTTGCAGCTGCTCCGGCTCCTGTGCACACTTCCAGGATTTCCGTCATGCACAGCCAAGCCCGGGTCCCCGATACTCCTTCCTGCAGTGCACAACCTTCTGAGTTGTCCTCTGGCGTTGTGGGACTCCCTTTTGTGACTTCGGGTGGACTCCAGTTCACTTTTCTTCCAAGTGCCTGTTCAGGTACTTCTGCGGGTGCTGCCTGCTTCTGTGAGGGCTCCCTGATTTGCTGGTCGCCCCCTCTGTCTCTTCCTCCAAGTGGCAACATCCTGGTCCCATTTGAGCCACAGCAGTACCCAAAAACCTCTACCATGACCCTTGCAGCTAGCAAGGCTTGTTTGCGGTCTTTCTGCATGGGAATACCTCTGCAAGCTTCATCGCGACGTGGGACATCCGTCTTCCAAAGGAGAAGTCCCTAGCTCTCTTCTTTCTTGCAGAACTCCAAGCTTCCTCCATTAGGTAGCAGCTTCCTTGCACCCTCAGCTGGCATTTCCTGGGGTCCTGCCCACTCTCGACACTGTCGCGACTATTGCACTTGGTCCCCTTGTCTTACAGGTACTCAGGTCTGTAAATCCACTGTTGTTGCATTGATGGTGTTTGTTCTTCCTGCAGAATCCTCCTATCACGACTTCTGTGCTCTCTGGGGGTAGTAGGTGCACTTTACACCTACTTTTCAGGGCCTTGGGGTGGGCTATTTTTCTAACCCTCACTGTTTTCTTACAGTCCCAGCGACCCTCTACAAGCTCACATAGGTTTGGGGTCCATTCGTGGTTCGCTTTCTACTTTTGGAGTATATGGTTTGTGTTGCCCCTATACCTATATGCTCATATTGCAATTTACTATAATTCTACACTGCTTGCATTACTTTTCTTGCTATTACCTGCATAATTTTGGTTTGTGTACATATATCTTGTGTATATAACTTATCCTCATACTGAGGGTGCTCACTGAGATACTTTTGGCAAAATGTCATAAAAATAAAGTACCTTTATTTTTAGTACTTTTGTGTATTGTGTTTTCTTATGATATTGTGCATATGACACCAGTGGTATAGTAGGAGCTTTACATGTCTCCTAGTTCAGCCAAAGCTGCTTTGCCGTAGCTACCCTCTATCAGCCTAAGCTGCTAGAAACACCTCTTCTACACTAATAAGGGATAACTGGACCTGGCACAAGGTGTAAGTACCTCTAGTACCCACTACAAGCCAGGCCAGCCTCCTACACCCACCCTGAGGATAACTTAATAGAAAGGGAACTCAGAAAGCTGAGGGTAGAAGAGACCAGACTGAAGCTTAAACAGCAGCAGATGGCCTTAGATAGTGAATCCCTAGACATAGAGAGGGAAAGACAGAGGTTGGGGTTAGTTCCCCATGGTGGCAGTAGCAGTATTTCTGATAGCAATCCTGTTAGAGAGCAAGATGCCCGGAATCTGCACAAGATAGTCCCCCCCTTACAAGGAGGGGAATGACATCAATAAGTGGTTAGCTGCACTTGAGAGGGCCTGTATGGTACAGTTGGTCCCTCAAAGGCAGTGGGCTGCTATTTTGTGGCTATCTTTCACTGGGTAGGGATAGGCTCCTTACTGTCAGAGAAAGTGATGCCAATTACTACAAAGTTTTGAAAGATGCACTCTTGAATGGATTTGGCTTAACCACTGAACAATACAGGATTAAGTTCAGAGACACCAGAAAAAAGTCTTCTCAAGACTGGACAGATTTTGTGGACTGTTCAGTGAAGGCCTTGGAAGGGTGGTTGCATGGCAGTAAAGTTTCTAACTATGAAAGCCTGTAAAATCTTATTCTGAGAGAGCATATTCTTAACAATTGTGTGTCTGATTTATTGCACCAGTACTTGGTAGACTCAGATCCGAACTCTCCCCAAGAATTGGGAAAGAAGGCAGATAAATGGGTCAGAACAAGAGTGAACAGAAAAGTTCATACAGGAGGTGACAAGCATGGAAAAAAGAAAGATGGTGAGAAATCTCAGGATAAGCATGGGGATAAGGGTAAAACAAGGGATCCTTCTTCAAATCCTAAACACTCTTAAGGGTGTGGGGATAAATCAACTTCTCCTTTTCTTCACAATACACACACATTAAAAAGCCTTGGTGCTATATGTGTAAAAATAAAGGCCATAGGCCAGGGGATAAGTCCTACCAAGGTAAACCCCCTGAGCCTACCACCACTAATACATCAAACTCTAGTGCCCCTAGAAGTAGTGGTAATAGTGCTGGGACTGCTGGCAACTGTCAAAATAAGGGTGTAGTTGGGTTCACTTATGGGTCCATCATAGAAAATGGGGTAGTCAGTCCCAAGACAGTTTTTGTCACACCTGGTGTCATTGGCCTTGCAACACTGGCTGCTTGTCCCCTTACAATGGATAAGTACAGGCAGACAGTTTCAAAAAATGGTGTTGAGGCTCAGGCCTACAGGGACACAGGTGCCAGTATCACTTTGGTGACTGAAAACCTAGTGTCTCCTGAACAACACATCATTGGGCAACAGTACAAGATTATTGATGTCCATAACGCCACTAAGTTTCTTCCCTTAGCTTTAATTCAGTTTAGTTGGGGTGGAGTTACTGGCCCTAAGCAGGTGGTAGTATCACCTAGCTTACCTGTAGACTGTCACTTAGGTAAAGACCTAGAGGCCTCAGGTTGGGCTGAGGTAGAGTTTAATACCCATGCAGCCATGCTGGGTATCCCTGAGGAATTGCTTCCTCTCATTTCAGCTGAAATGAAAAAGCAAAGGAGAGAAAAAGGCCTGAAAACTCAGGATCCTTGTCCAACAACAGGTAAAAAGGGCATCAACGTATCCCCTACCCACCCTGACATTCAGGATACCATTGCTGTGGTGGGAGAAACCTCTCCTGGGGTGGCACCTGCACCAAGAGAATCATCAGCTGGCATAGCTGTACTTCCTGAGGTGGAAGTACCTCTCTGTGGGATAACTAATATTGGTGAGAAAAAGGGCACCATTGTAGTTGAGATGGAGCATCCCTCCAACCCTTCCAGAGGATCCTTAGTGCAGCAACCCTGCACTGCCTCACAACACTTAGGACAGCAGCCCTGCCCTAGTGTGGAGCTCATAGGACAGCATCCCTGCCCTGCTCCAACGCAAGAGAAAAAGCATCCCTGTTCTCTCTTACAGCCATATGGACAAAGTTTTTGCCCAGCTATGGCTTTACTGAGACAGCATCCCTGTCTGGCATTCTCATCACTTGATATCGGTCCAGTGGGCAATTCCTACTGCTCTAAACTTAAACATACTAATAGGAACTCTGAGAATATGACTTCACATTGTTGCTTAGCTAAAAAAACTTCAAACAGGGTGGTTTACATCCCCACTGGGAAGTAACCATATAGCGGAGGATAAAGGGAGTAACCAATCTATTGCAGAGCTACTCTCTACTTATCACCACTTAGACAATAAAGACTCAACTGGCCAAGGTTAGCCTTATTGTCCTTTGTTTGGGGGAGGGGGTTGTGTAGGAAGGTAGTGTAGGAGGCTGGCCTGGCTTGTAGTGGGTACCAAAGGTACTTACACCCTATGTCAGGTCCAGATATCCCTTATTAGTAGAATAGAGGTGTTTCTAGCAGCTTAGGCTGATAGAAGGTAGCTATGGCAAAGCAGCTTAGGCTGAACTAGGAGACATGTAAAGCTCCTACTATACCACTGGTGTCATATGCACAATATCATAAGAAAACTCAATACACAGAGTTACTGAAAATAAAGGTACTTTATTTATATTACAATATGCCACAAGTATCTCAGTGAGTACCCTCAGTATGAAGGTAAGTAATGTACACAAGTTATATGTACACAAACCCAAAACAGGTAAGTAAGAGTCAGAAAAGTAAGGCAAACAGTGTAGAATTACAATAGGTTGCAATAGGTGGACATAGGTCTAGGGGCAACACAAACCATATACTCCAAAAATGGAATGCGAATCACAAATGGACCCCAGACCTATGGGAGCTTGTAGAGGGTCACTGGGACTGTAAGAAAACAGTCAGGGTGTCCAAGATGCCACACCCCAAGACCGTGAAAAGTAGGAGTAAAGTACACCTACTACCCCAAAAGGACACAATAGTCGTGATCGGGGGATTCTGCAAGAACAACAAACACCAGCAAGGCACTGAAGGTGGATTCCTGGACCTGAGGACATGCAAAGCAAGGGGGCCAAGAGTTGTGATAGTGTCCAGGGGGGGCGGGAGCCCAGGAAACCCCGGATGAAGGTGCAAGGAAGATGCATCTGGATGGAAGAAGCTTGGAATTCTGCAAGAATGAAGAGTAGGAACTTCTCCTTTGGATGGAGATGTCCCACGTCGCGATGAAGGTTGCAGAACTGTTCCCACACAGAAATACCGCAAACAAGCCTTGCTAGCTGCAAGGGTCGTATAGAGGTTTTTGGGTGCTGCTGGGGACCAGGAAGTACCAGGATGTCGCCCCTTGGAGGAGAAGACAGAGGGGGCGCTCAGCAACTCAGAGAGCCCCCACAGAAGCAGGCGGCACCCGCAGAAGTAACCAAACAGGCACTTGGAAGATTTGTTATCAAGAGCTGGCTCAGAGTCACAAAGGAGGGTCCCACGACACCGGAGGCCAACTCAGAGGGTTGAGCACTGCAGGATGGAATGATGGGGACCCAGGCTAGGTTGTGCACTCCTGTGGGTCGACTGAATCTTATCCCTGCTAACACAGGCACCTAAAGACTGCATCACCGGTCCTCTGGGTCCCCTCTCATCCTGAGGAGCGTGGTCCCTGGAACACAGGAGCTAGATCCAAGTGACCCCCACAGTCCAGTGATCCTTCAGTCCAAGTTTGGTGGAGATAAGTCCTTGCCTCCCTACACTAGACTGCAAACCTGTGTACTGTGTGATTTGCAGCTGCTCCGGCTTCAGTGTACTTCTCCAAGGGTTCCTTTGTGCACAGCCCAGCCTGGGCCCCCAGCAATCTGTGCTGCAGTGCTCAACCCTCTGAGTTGGACTCCGACATCGTGGGACCCTCCTTTTGTGACTCCGGTTACACCAATCTTCTAAGTGCCTGCTCTGGTACTTCTGTGGATGCTGCCTGCTTCTGCAGGGGCTCTCTGAGTTGCTGAGTGCCCCCTCTGTCTCCTCCTCCAAGGGGCCACATCCTGGTCCTTCCTAGTCCCCAGCAACACCCAAAAACCTCTACCACGACCCTTGCAGCTAGCAAGGCTTGTTTGAGGTATTCCTGCGTGGAAACACTTCTGCAACATCCAGCACACCGTGGGACATCTTCCATCCAAAGGAGAAGTTCCTAGCCCTTTTTGATGTTGCAGAATCTTCTGCTTCTTCCACCCGGAGGCAGCTCTTTTGCACCTTCATCTGGGGTTTCCTGGGCTCCTGCCCCACCTGGACACTGTTGCGACTCTTGGACTTGGTCCCCTTGCCTCGCAGGTCATCACATCCAGGAATCTATCTTCAGTGTTTTGCTGGTGCTTGTGGTTCTTGCAGAATCCCCCTATCACAACTTTTGTGTCTTTCTGGGGTTGTAGGGTAACTTTACTCCTACTTTTCAGGGTCTTGGGGTGGGGTATCTTGGACACCCTGACTGTTTTCCTACAGTCCCAGGGACCCTCCACAAGCTCCCATAGGTCTGGGGTCCATTTGTGATTCGCAGTCCACTTTTTGATTGTATGGTTTGTGTTGCTCCTAGACCTATGTTCACCTATTGCATCCTATTGTGATTCTACATTGTTTACCTGTTTTGGGTTTGTGTACATATAACTTATGTATATTACTTACCTTCTAAGTGAGGGTATTCTCTGAGATACTTTTGGCATACTGTCGTAAAAATAAAGTACCTTTATTTTTAGTAACTCTGAGTATTGTTTTTTCTTATGATATTGTGCTATATGATATTAGTGGTATAGTAGGAGCTTTGCATGTCTCCTAGTTCAGCCTAAGCTGCTTTGCCATAGCTACCATCTATCAGCCTAAGCTGCTAGAATCACCTCTATTCTACTAATAAGGGATAACTGGACCTGGCACAGGGTGTCAGTACCACAAGGTACCCACTATAAGCCAGGCCAGCCCCCTACAATAAGTGGGAGAAATTGATTGAAAGGGAGACAGGAAGAGAGTTTTTTAGGCTTTAATATCTTCTATACTTTTGTTGGATTTAACAAAAAATGTATTCAATATTTTTTATAAAAGTATCATTTAAAAAAAAAAAAAAGGAAATGAGTCCAGCTGGACTCAAACCTCCATAGGTCACTGTGAAGGTCTGCAACATTCACACTGAGCTATAGGATTTTTTTTTTATTTTTTTAGCCCTTTGTGGGCTATGTGGGACCGCAAGAAGGTGTGCGACATTCACACTGAGCTATGGGGGGGTTTCTTTTTTTTTTTTAGCCCTTTGTGGGCTACGTGGAGCCGTGAGTGAGCCCTCAAGTGCTCCCCCTGTGGTCCCTACTTTTTAAAATTATTTTTTCATTAAAATTTACTTACAGGCTACCTAGCATTGTGAGAGAAGCCTTAAGGCTTCCCCTGCAGTGCCAATACTTTGACAGCAGCCCCATGTTTGCTGAATCATTTCATCTCTGTCCCCTGCAGGTGTCACAGAAATAAAACTTCAGATTTTGACAGCGGTACCTGCTTTAAAGGTCCCACTGTCAAAACCCGAAGTGTTTGCTGTGGCTTGGCTGCAGCCAAGTCATAGCAATTAGCTATGTCCTGAGGGTGAGCAGGAGCCGGCCCTCTGTGTTGGGGGTCCCCAGGGCCATCTGTGGCTCCACGAGGGGGGCCTTCCAATGAGAACTTAGCACAGGGGGGTGGTGGTCCCCAGGGCACAGGGGCCACATGGCCCCACTAATCCAAATATAGTGTTGGCCTGGGGGTGGTGGTCCCTGAGGCAGTGGGGGGGGAGGTGCACACCCACCCGCTGCAAAAAACATGTTGCCCGCGGGGGAGTGGTCCCCAGGGCAGCGGGGGGGCACCGGGCCCCCTGCATTAATTACGAGATCACCCCGGGGAGGTGGTGGTCTCTGGGGCAGTAGTGGGGGCTACCGTCCCCCCTCACTCCAAATAATATATTGCCCCTAGGGTTGGTGGTCCCCGGGGCAGCAGGGTGGCCACACGGACCCCACACATTAATTAAGAGCTCGCCAGGGGAGGTGTTCGCACCCAGGGCAGTGGGAGGGGGCCAAGAGGCCCCATCCCACATACTACAATAGACCTGGGGAGGTGGCTGTCCCCAGGGGAGCCACAGGCACCCCTACATACAAAAAACATAAGTCCCGGGGAGGTGGTGGTCTCTTGGGCATCAAGAATGGGCCAGAAGCCCCCTCCCCTTTTTTAAAAATAAAAGCCCTGAGTACTTGGTACACTCGGGGGCATTAGCCTAACAAAGCGCGGGAGACTGCACAAAAAAAATACAAGCAAATTCACGAACCACACATCTCCACTTGTAAAATAAAAACAAAAGTGCTTTTTAGCCCGGGGGGGGGGGGGGGGACCCCACCACTAGAGCTAAGGGATCAGGGTGTTCATACTCAGGCCTCTTTTGTTTTTTTTTAAACTGATTTTTGGGGACTTGACTAAAGCTGAGTACCAAGAAGGCTGACAGCACTTCAACAACTTGTGTTGTTGAAGTGTTATCAGCCAATCAGATCTCAGCACAAGATCGTCAGGGGTCGCTGTAGGAGGCTGAACTGGCTTGTAGTGAGTACCAAGGGGAACTTACACCTTGCACTAGGCCCAGGTATCCCTTATTAGTGTATAGGGGTGTCTAGCAGCTTAGGCTGATAGATAATGGTAGCTTAGCAGAGCAGCTTAGGCTGAACTAGGAGACGAGTGAAGCTCCTACAGTACCACTAGTGTCATTTGCACAATATCATAAGAAAACACAATACACAGATATACTAAAAATAAAGGTACTTTATTTTTATGACAATATGCCAAGGTACCTCAGTGAGTACCCTCAGTATGAGGATAGCAAATATACACAAGATATATGTACACAATACCAAAAATATGCAGTATAGTATTAGAAAGCAGTGCAAACAATGTATAGTTACAATAGGATGCAATGGGGGCACATAGGGATAGGGGCAACACAAACCATATACTCCAAAAGTGGAATGCGAACCACGAATGGACCCCAAACCTATGTGACCTTGTAGAGGGTCGCTGGGACTGTAAGAAAACAGTGAGGGTTAGAAAAATAGCCCACCCCAAGACCCTGAAAAGATAGTGCAAAGTGCACTAAAGTTCCCCAAAGAGCACAGAAGTCGTGATAGGGGAATTCTGCAGGAAAGACCAACACCAGCAATGTAACAATGATGGATTTCCAGACGAGAGTACCTGTGGAACAAGGGGACTAAGTCCAAAAGTCACGATCAAGTCGAGAGTGGGCAGATGCCCAGGAAATGCCAGCTGTGGGTGCAAAGAAGCTGCTACTAGGCAGTAGAAGCTGAGGATTCTGCAAGAACGACAAGGGCTAGAAACTTCTCCTTTGGAGGATGGATGTCACACATCGTGAAGAGTTGTGCAGATGTGTTTTCCTGAAGAAAGACCGCAAACAAACCTTGCTAGCTGCAAAGCGTGCAGTTACGGTTTTTGGATGCTGCTGTGGCCCAGGAGGGGCCAGGATGTCACCAATTGCATGAGGGGACAGAGGGGGCGTCCAGCAAGACAAGGAGCCCTCTCAGAAGCAAGCAGCATCCAGAGAAGTGCCAGAACAGGCACTACGAAGTGGAGTGAAACGGTGCTCACCCGAAGTTGCACAAGAGAGTCCCACGCTGCCGGAGGACAACTCAGGAGGTCGTGCAATGCAGGTTAGAGTGCTGTGGATCCTGGCTTGGCTGTGCACAAAGGAACTCCTGGAAAAGTGCACAGGAGCCGGAGCATCTGCAAAAGACGCGGTTCCCAGCAATGCAGTCTGGCGTGGGGAGGCAAGGACTTACCTCCAACAAACTTGGACTGAAGAGTCACTGGACTGTGCGAGTCACTTGGACAGAGTTGCTGGATTCAAGGGACCTCGCTCGTCGTGCTGAGAGGAGACCCAGGGCACCAGTGATGCAGTTCTTTGGTGCCTGCGGTTGCAGGGGGACGATTCTGTCAACCCACGGGAGATTTCTTCGGAGCTTCTAGTGTAGAGAGGAGGCAGACTACTCCCACAGCATGCACCACCAGGAAAACAGTCGAGAAGGCGCCAGGATCAGCGTTACAGTGTTGCAGTAGTCGTCTTTGCTACTTTGTTGCAGTTTTGCAGACTTCCAGCGCAGTCAGCAGTCGATTCCTTGGCAGAAGGTGAAGAGAGAGATGCAGAAGAACTCTGATGAGCTCTTGCATTCCTTATCTAAGGAATTCCCCAAAGCAGAGACCCTAAATAGCCAGAAAAGAGGGTTTGGCTACTTAGGAGAGAGGATAGGCTAGCAACACCTGAAGGAGCCTATCAGAAGGAGTCTCTGACGTCACCTGCTGGCCCTGGCCACTCAGAGCAGTCCAGTGTGCCAGCAGCACCTCTGTTTCCAAGATGGCAGAGGTCTGGAGCACACTGGAGGAGCTCTGGGCACCTCCCAGGGGAGGTGCAGGTCAGGGGAGTGGTCACTCCCCTTTCCTTTGTCCAGTTTCGCGCCAGAGCAGGGCTGAGGGGTCCCTGAACCAGTGTAGACTGGCTTATGAAGAAATGGGCACCATCTGTGCCCATGAAAGCATTTCCAGAGGCTGGGGGAGGCTACTCCTCCCCTGCCTTCACACCTTTTTCCAAAGGGAGAGGGTGTAACACCCTCTCTCCGAGGAAGTCCTTTGTTCTGCCTTCCTGGGCCAGGCCTGGCTGGACACCAGGAGGGCAGAAACCTGTCTGAGGGGTTGGCAGCAGCAGCAGCTGCAGTGAAACACCTGAAAAGGCAGTTTGGCAGTACCCGGGTCTGTGCTAGAGACCCATGGGATCATGGGATTGTGCCAACAATGCCAGGATGGCATAGAGGGGGCAATTCCGTGATCTTAGACATGTTACATGGCTATATTCGGAGTTACCATTGTGAAGCTATGCATAGGTAGTGACCTATGTATAGTGCACGCGTGTAATGGTGTCCCCGCACTCACAAAGTCCGGGGAATTTGCCCTGAACAATGTGGGAGCACCTTGGCTAGTGCCAGGGTGCCCACACACTAAGTAACTTAGCACCCAACCTTTACTAAGTAAAGGTTAGACATATGGGTGACTTATAAGTTACTTAAGTGCAGTGAAAATGGCTGTGAAATAATGTGTGCATTATTTCACTCAGGCTGCAGTGGCAGGCCTGTGTAAGAATTGTCAGAGCTCCCTATGGGTGGCAAAAGAAATGCTGCAGCCCATAGGGATCTCCTGGAACCCCAATACCCTGGGTACCTCAGTACCATATACTAGGGAATTATAAGGGTGTTCCAGATTGCCAATGTGAATTGGTGAAAATGGTCCCTAGACTGTTAGTGACAATTTGGAAAGAAATGAGAGAGCATAACCACTGAGGTTCTGAATAGCAGAGCCTCAGTGAGACAGTTAGTCATAACACAGGTAACACATACAGGGCACACTTATGAGCACTGGGGCCCTGGCTGGCAGGGTCCCAGTGACACATACAACTAAAACAACATATATACAGTGAAAAATGGGGGTAACATGCCAGGCAAGATGGTACTTTCCTACACAACCCCCCTCCCCCCAAACGAAGGTCAATAAGACTAGTCATTACCTGATGGGTCTTCATTGTCTAAGTGGAAATATCTGGAGAGTCCATCTGCATTGGAGTGGGTACTCCCAGGTCTATGTTCCACTGTATAGTCCATTCCCTGTAGGGATATGGACCACCTCAACAATTTAGGATTTTCACCTTTCATTTGTTTTAGCCAAAGTAGAGGTTTGTGGTCTGTCTGAACAAGGAAGTGAGTGCCAAACAGGTATGGCCTCAACTTCTTCAGTGCCCAGACCACAGCAAAGGCCTCCCTCTCTATGGCATACCAACACTTTTCTCTAGGGGTCAACCTCCTGCTAATAAAAGCAACAGGTTGATCCTGGCCCTCAGAATTAAGTTGTAATAAGACTGCCCCTACCCCTAATTCAGATGCATCAGTTTGGACAATGAATTTCTTGGAGTAACGGGGGCTTTTCAGGACAGGTGCAGAGCACATGGCCTGCTTCAGCTCCTCAAAAGCTTTCTGACAGTTTGCTGTCCGTAATACCTTCTTAGGCATTTTCTTAGATGTGAGGTCATTAAGAGGGGCTGCAATGGAGCCATAGTTCTTTATGAACCTCCTATAATACCCAGTGAGGCCTAAAAAGGCTCTCACCTGAGTCTGTGTTGTAGGGGGAACACAATCTATAATAGTTTGGATTTTCCCCTGTAGTGGTGCAATCTGTTCTCCACCTACCAGGTGTCCCAGATAAACCACCTTCCCCTGCCCTACCTGGCACTTTGAAGCCTTGATAGTGAGGCCTGCCTTTTGCAGGGCCTCCAAAACTTTCCATAGGTAGACCAGGTGATCATCCCAGCTTGAGCTAAAGACAGCTATATCTAGATATGCTGCACTAAAAGCTTTCAGCCCTTGCAGGACTGTATTCACCAACCTTTGAAAAGTGGCAGGTGCATTTTTCAATCCAAAAGGCATTACTGTGAATTGGTAATGGCCTCCAATGGTTGAAAATCCAGTTTTTGTTTTTGCATCTTCTGATAATTTGATCTGCCAATACCCTGCAGTCAAGTCAAAAGTGCTTAGATACTTGGCAGATGCCAGTGTATCTATTAGCTCATCTGCCCTGGGTATAGGGTGAGCATCAGTTTTGGTTACCTGGTTGAGACCTCTGTAGTCAAGACAAAACCGCATTTCCTTCTTTCCATCCTTGGAATGAGGTTTTAGTACAAGTACCACAGGAGAGGCCCATGGACTTTCAGAGTGTTCAACCACTCCCAGTTCAAGCATTTTCTGCACCTCTTGCTTTATGCAGTCTCTGACATGGTCAGGCTGCCTATAGATTTTACTTTTGACAGGCAAGCTGTCTCCAGTATCTATAGTGTGCTCACACCAAGAAGTGGTACCTGGCACAGTAGAGAAGAGTTCAGAAAACTGACCCAGGAGATTTATGCAGTGGTCTTTCTGCTCAGCAGTAAGACAATCTGCAAAAACTACCCCTTCCACTAGAGCATCTTGTTCTGTGGAAGAGAAGAGATCAGGGAGAGGGTCACTCTCTTCTTCCTGTCCCTCATCAGTTGCCATGAGCAGGGTGAGATCAGCCTGTCATAGTAGGGTTTCAGGCGATTGACATGGAGCACCCTAAGGGGACTCCTGGCAGTGCCTAAGTCAACTAAGTAGGTGACTTCACCCTTCTTTTCAACAATTATGTGGGGTCCACTCCATTTATCTTGGAGTGCTCTTGGGGCCACAGGCTCCAAGACCCACACTTTCTGCCCTGGTTGGTACTGAACCAAAACAGCCTTCTGGTCATGCCATTGCTTTTGGAGCTCTTGGCTGGCCTGAAGGTTTTTACTGACCTTTTTCATGTACTCGGCCATCCTAGATCTTAGGCCAAGTACATAGTCCACTATGTCTTGCTTTGGAGCTTTTAAAGGTTGTTCCCAACCCTCCTTAGCAAGTGTTAGAGGACCTCTTACAGGGTGTCCAAATAGGAGTTCAAAGGGGCTGAAGCCCACTCCTTTTTGGGGTACCTCCCTGTAAGCAAAAAGGAGGCAAGGTAACAGGATATCCCATCTCCTGCAGAGTTTTTCAGAGAGTCCCATAATCATGCCTTTGAGAGTTTTATTAAATCTCTCCACCAGTCCATTTGTTTGTGGATGATAGGGTGTGGTGAACTTGTATGTCACACCACACTCCTTCCACATGGCCTTTAAGTAAGCAGACATGAAATTGCTTCCCCTGTCTGATACCACCTCTTTTGGGAAGCCCACCCTGGAAAAGATTCCCAGGAGGGCCTTTGCCACTGCAGGAGCTGTAGTGGTCCTTAGAGGAATTGCTTCAGGATATCTGGTGGTATGGTGCACTACCACCAAGATAAACCTATTGCCTGAAGCAGTGGGAGGGTCAAGGGGGCCAACTATGTCAACCCCTACCCTTTCAAAGGGAACCCCAACCACAGGCAGTGGAATAAGGGGTGCCTTTGGAGTGCCACCTGTCTTGCCACTGGCTTGACAGGTTTCACAGGACTTACAAAATTCTTTTGTGTCCTCTGACATTCTAGGCCAATGAAACAAGGGAACAAGCCTGTCCCAAGTTTTCATTTGCCCCAAATGTCCAGCTAAGGGAATGTCGTGGGCTAGAGTTAGGAGGAACTTTCTGTACTCCTGAGGAATCACCAATCTCCTGGCAGCTCCAGGTTTTGGATCCGTTGCTTCAGTGTACAAGAGGTTGTCCTCCCAGTAAACTCTGTGAGAGTCACTGACATCCCCATTTGCTTGTTTGACAGCTTGCTGCCTTAGACCCTCTAGTGTGGGACAGGTCTGCTGTGCCACACTCAGCTCCTCCCTGGCAGTCCCCCCTTCACCCAAAAGCTCAGCAGTGTCTGCTTCCAGCTCCTCTGGTGTAGGTTCTGCACAGGGTGGAAATTCTTCTTCCTCAGAAGAAGAATCTACTGTAGAGGGAGGGATAGTAGGTAGTGATTTACCTTTACTAACCCTAGCTTTAGGGAGCACTTGGTCCATTCTTCTAGGATCCAAGTCACCCTGTCCTTTTTGATTTTTGGCCTGAGCCCTGGTCAAAGCAAAAATATGCCCTGGAATGCCCAGCATTGCTGCATGAGCCTCCAACTCCACTTCTGCCCAAGCTGATGTCTCTAAATAATTCCCTAATAGACAGTCTACAGGTAAATCTGAGGCTACCACAACTTTCTTTGGGCCAGTAACCCCCCCCCCCCAGTTGAGATTCACAACAGCCATGGGGTGGCTAAGGGTGTTGTTATGAGCATCGGTTACTTGGTACTGGTGACCAAGTAGGTGTTGTTCAGGGTGGACCAGCTTCTCTATTACCATTGTAACACTGCCACCTGTGTCCCTGTAGGCCTGAACCTCAACACCATTTATTAGGGGTAGTAGCTTGTACTTATTCATGTTAAGGTGACAAGCAACCAAGGTGGCTAAATCAATAGCCCCCTCAGAGACTAACACAGCCTCTGTGGTCTCCCTAATCAGACCAACCCCAACTAAATTACCAAAAGTGAGCCCAGCTACTCCCTTGGATTGGCTATTAGTAGGTTTGCTCCCACCACTACTGCTATTACTAGGGGCACTATGTGTAGCAGCAGGGGTTGTAGTGGTAGGAGGCTTGGTGCTTTTCTTTGGACAACTGGGATCTGTTGTCCAATGGCCTTTTATTTTACATAAATAGCACCATGGTTTCTTTTCTTTGTTTTGATTTGAAGAGGATTTGGGCCCACTACCCCCACCAGAGTGTTTTTGTGGACCTGATGAAGACTCATTTTTAGATTTGTCCCCACCCTTGTCAGAAGACTTACCATCCTTCTTCTTGCCATCTTTGTCACCCCCTGTATGAACTTTTCGGTTCACCCTTGTTCTGACCCATTTGTCTGCCTTCTTTCCCAATTCTTGGGGAGAGGTCAGATCAGAGTCCACCAGGTACTGGGGCAACAAATCAGGCACACAATTATTAAGAATATGTTCTCTCAGGATTAAGCTATACAGGCTTTCATAATCAGTAACTTTACTGCCATGTAACCACCCCTCCAAGGCCTTCACTGAATGGTCAACAAAGTCTACCCAGTCTTGTGAAAACTCCTTTTTGGTCTCTCTGAACTTCATCCTGTACTGTTCAGTGGTTAAGCCATAACCATCAAGGAGTGCATTCTTTAGAACTGCAAAATTATTGGCATCACTTTCTTTCACAGTAAGGAGCCTATCCCTACCCTTTCCACTAAATGATAGCCATAGGATAGCAGCCCACTGCCTTTGAGGGACATCCTGTACAACACAGGCCCTCTCAAGTGCAGCAAACCACTTGTTAATGTCATCCCCCTCCTTGTAAGGGGGAACTATTTTGTGCAGATTTCTAGAATCATGCTCTTTTGCAGGATGACTATTTGGAATACTGCTGCTGCCACCATGGGGTCCAAACCCCAACCTCTGCCTTTCTTTTTCTAAGTCAAATGCTTCCCTGTTGAGATCCAACTGTTGCTTTTTAAGCTTCAGCCTGGACTCTTCCACTCTCAATCTATTGAGTTCCCTTTCTAACACTCTGTCATCAGGGTGGGTGGGTTGGGCATGCCTTGACACAGAAGAATGGTGTGAATGAACAGAGGGAGACCTGTCCCTAACAGATGGCACTCTAACAACCTGGCCTAAGGTAGTAATCTCTATACTGTGATGAGAACTCACATAAGTACCAGCCCTGCTAGGTGGCCTGCTAAGGGGCAGGTTGGAAAGATTCCCTCCCAAATCTTTTCCTAGGGGTGACCCAGAATCAGAATGGGAACCATCAGCTAATTTCTCACCAGAAGTGCCACCTAAGGTCTTATCTTGTTCAATGAGCATATTAACTAACAGTTGTCTTGATGGATTCTTCCCTACCCCTAAACCTCTATCTACACTGAGACTCCTTGCTTCCTTCCAGCTAAGGTTGTCATAAGTTGTGCTGGCCAGATCAAGAGATTGGCCTGTACCAGACATGATAGAAAAAGTTTAAGGGACAGAAAAAGAAAGAAAACGTTTCCAGGACTTTTTAAGGAACAGAAAAAAAAACTTTTTAAACTTTTTAAGAACTTTTTAGAAAGTTTAGAGGTACTTTTCAGCACTTAGCAAAGAAGTGAAAGAAGAAAAGCAAAACCTTTTGGTTATGTGTACACACACTGAACTTGTTTTGTATATTTTTCTCTTATGAAAAGTACAATGACAAAAGTGGTAAGTAGTTGCAAAGTACTTATCCCACCGCTGCACAACCAATGTAGGAGGCTGGACTGGCTTGTAGTGAGTACCAAGGGGTACTTACACCTTGCACCAGGCCCAGGTATTCCTTATTAGTGTATAGGGGTATCTAGCAGCTTAGGCTGATAGATAATGGTAGCTTAGCAGAGCAGCTTAGGCTGAACTAGGAGACGAGTGAAGCTCCTACAGTACCACTAGTGTCATTTGCACAATATCATAAGAAAACACAATACACAGATATACTAAAAATAAAGGTACTTTATTTTTATGACAATATGCCAAAGTATCTCAGTGAGTACCCTCAGTATGAGGATAGCAAATATACACAAGATATATGTACACAATACCAAAAATATGCAGTATAGTATTAGAAAACAGTGCAAACAATGTATAGTTACGATAGGATGCAATGGGGGCACATAGGGATAGGGGCAACACAAACCATATACTCCAAAAGTGGAATGCGAACCACGAATGGACCCCAAACCTATGTGACCTTGTAGAGGGTCGCTGGGACTGTAAGAAAACAGTGAGGGTTAGAAAAATAGCCCACCCCAAGACCCTGAAAAGTGAGTGCAAAGTGCACCAAAGTTCCCCAAAGAGCACAGAAGTCGTGATAGGGGAATTCTGCAGGAAAGACCAACACCAGCAATGCAACAATGATGGATTTCCAGACGAGAGTACCTGTGGAACAAGGGGACCAAGTCCAAAAGTCACAATCAAGTCGAGAGTGGGCAGATGCCCAGGAAATGCCAGCTGTGGGTGCAAAGAAGCTGCTACTAGGCAGTAGAAGCTGAGGATTCTGCAAGAACGACAAGGGCTAGAAACTTCCCCTTTGAAGGATGGATGTCCCACATCGTGAAGAGTCGTGCAGAAGTGTTTTCCTGAAGAAAGTCCGCAAACAAGCCTTGCTAGCTGCAAAGCGTGCAGTTAGGGTTTTTGGATGCTGCTGTAGCCCAGGAGGGGCCAGGATGTCACCAATTGCGTGAGGTGACAGAGGGGTCGTCCAGCAAGACAAGGATCCCTCTCAGAAGCAAGCAGCATCCGGAGAAGTGCCAGAACAGGCACAACAAAGTGGAGTGAAACGGTGCTCACCCGAAGTTCCACAAGAGAGTCCCACGCCGCCGGAGGACAACTCAGGAGGTCATGCAATGCAGGTTAGAGTGCCGTGGACCCAGGCTTGGCTGTGTACAAAGGAAATCCTGGAAAAGTGCACAGGAGCCAAAGCAGCTGCAAAAGATGCGGTTCCCAGCAATGCAGTCTGGCGTGGGGAGCCAAGGACTAACCTCCACCAATCTTGGACTGAAGAGTCACTGGACTGTGGGAGTCACTTGGACAGATTTGCTGGATTCAAGGGACCTCGCTTGTCGTGCTGAGAGGAGACCCAGGGGACCGGTGATGCAGTTCTTTGGTGCCTGCGGTTGCAGGGGGACGATTCCGTCGACCCACAGGAGATTTCTTCGGAGCTTCTAGTGCAGAGAGGAGGCAGACTGCCCCCACAGCATGCACCACCAGGAAAACAGTCGAGAAGGCGGCAGGATCAGCGTTACAGTGTCGCAGTAGTCGTCTTTGCTAATTTGTTGCAGTTTTGCAGGCTTCCAGCGCGGTCAGTAGTCGATTCCTTGGCAGAAGGTGAAGAGAGAGATGCAGAGGAACTCTGATGAGCTCTTGCATTCGTTATCTAAGGAATTCCCCAAAGCAGAGACCCTAAATAGCCAGAAAAGAGGGTTTGGCTACTTAGGAGAGAGGATAGGCTAGCAACACCTGAAGGAGCCTGTCAGAAGGAGTCTCTGACGTCACCTGCTGGCCCTGGCCACTCAGAGAAGTCCAGTGTGCCAGCAGCACCTCTGTTTCCAAGATGGCAGAGGTTTGGAGCACACTGGAGGAGCTCTGGGCACCTCCCAGGGGAGGTGCAGGTCAGGGGAGTGGTCACTCCCCTTTCCTTTGTCCAGTTTTGCGCCAGAGCAGGGCTGAGGGGTCCCTGAACCGGTGTAGACTGGCTTATGCAGAAATGGGCACCATCTGTGCCCATGAAAGCATTTCCAGAGGCTACTCCTCCCCTGCCTTCACACCTTTTTCCAAAGGGAGAGGGTGTAACACCCTCTCTCTGAGGAAGTCCTTTGTTCTGCCTTCCTGGGCCAGGCCTGGCTGGACCCCAGGAGGGCAGAAACCTGTCTGAGGGGTTTGCAGCAGCAGCAGCTGCAGTGAAACCCCTGAAAAGGCAGTTTCGCAGTACCCGGGTCTGTGCTAGAGACCCATGGGATCATGGGATTGTGCCAACAATGCCAGGATGGCATAGAGGGGGCAATTCCATGATCTTAGACATGTTACATGGCCATATTCGGAGTTACCATTGTGAAGCTATACATAGGTAGTGACCTATGTATAGTGCACGCATGTAATGCGCATGTAATGCACTCACAAAGTCCGGGGAATTTGCCCTGAACAATGTGGGAGCACCTTGGCTAGTGCCAGGGTGCCCACACACTAAGTAACTTAGCACCCAACCTTTACTAAGTAAAGGTTAGACATATAGGTGACTTATAAGTTACTTAAGTGCAGTGAAAATGGCTGTGAAATAATGTGTGCATTATTTCACTCAGGCTGCAGTGGCAGGCCTGTGTAAGAATTGTCAGAGCTCCCTATGGGTGGCAAAAGAAATGCTGCAGCCCATAGGGATCTCCTGGAACCCCAATACCCTGGGTACCTCAGTACCATATACTAGGGAATTATAAGGGTGTTCCAGATTGCCAATGTGAATTGGTGAAAATGGTCACTAGCCTGTTAGTGACAATTTGGAAAGAAATTAGAGAGCATAACCACTGAGGTTCTGAATAGCAGAGCCTCAGTGAGACAGTTAGTCAAAACACAGGTAACACATACAGGGCACACTTATGAGCACTGGGGCCCTGGCTGGCAGGGTCCCAGTGACACATACAACTAAAACAACATATATACAGTGAAAAATGGGGGTAACATGCCAGGCAAGATGGTACTTTCCTACAGTCGCAAATCCTTTGAGTCCCTAGTTCGTAGATATGCAAAGCAGTTTTCCCCTTAATTTCTCTAAACTACTGAATGGAACTACACCAAAACAAAAAAAAACACTCTTTCTGGACCCGGACCTACATTCCTGCCAAATTTGGTGTAATTAGATCCAGTAGCTTTTGTGCTATCTCTATTCAAAATCCGTATGGAAAAAAAAGGGGGGAAACATGTTTTGGGTACCCCCTTTTTTTCTCAGCCCTGCCAGACAGATCACCCTGAAACTTTCCATAGAGCAGCTGACAGGACTCTCAAATATTTGTGAAAAGTTTTGTGAAGATGCGTCAAGCGGCACCAACGATTTCGGCTAATAAAAAACCACCTTTTATATAGAAACTAGGTCCTAACTGTAACTACCTAGTGGTGACCACCACTAGGTAATATATACAAACACATATATATACAGTATATATATAATGAAATAATCTCCTGCAACAGCTGACTTCAACCACCAAAGGGGGCCGGTGCACGGCTCCGGATGCAGGCTCCGTAATTATACAAGGATTTTCTTCCAGTCCATAATCATGAAAGAGAACACCGGCACTCTGTACTGCTGCACAATGATTGATTTATTTCATACCGAAAATACGAAACTGAAACAAAACCCTAAGGCTCTGGGCAACGCGTTACTGGTTGAAACGCGTTGCCCAGAGCCTTAGGGTTTTGTTTCAGTTTCGTATTTTCGGTATGAAATAAATCAATATATATATATATATGTACAAGGATTTCCTTCCAGTCCATAATCATGAAAGAACGCCGGCACTCTGTACTGCTGCACAAATATATATATATGTACAAGGATTTCCTTCCAGTCCATAATCATGAAAGAGAACGCCGGCACTCTGTACTGCTGCACAATTATTGATTTATTTCATACCGAAAATCAGAATATATATATATATATATATATATATATATATATATATATATATATATATACACATACCGTGACCAAGACCTTGGTGGTTGAAACGCATTGGTGGTTACTCGTTTCTGTTGTGAGAATAAACATCAAACAGCAGGATTCGTGTTTGTGCCGTGTATGACTTTGTGTCATTTGGTGGAGAATTGTTTACAGGGCTGGCCTGTCTCTGACACGAGCACCGGCTTAATGGAGCGTGCCCAGAAAGGGGCCATTTGGAGAATGATATATATATATAGGAAAACACCTCTCATCAAAAGGATCGGAGTCACATTCACATTTGTGGTCTTTTGTTTGTAAAGTTCAAACAGACTTCTGATTGCACCCTAATCTCCTTCTTGACACGTTTTCTTCTACCTGGATCTTTTTCACAGGTACGAGGCCGCAGCTGCCTCCCCCGGCCCGGGGCTCTGCTTTTTTCCCCATCACCCCAGTAGGAGCCGTAGAGAGGCGCTGGAAATGCCACGTCGTTGAGGAGGAACATGCAGCGAATTGTGAGCACAGTACCCCCACACCCTGCTGGTGGCTGGTTCGCTGTCCCGCCGCAGGACTTACCTGTTCTCTGCTGGCCAGTCTTCTCCTCTCCAAAGGGTTGGGGCAGGCGCCCCTTCCCCTGACCTGGCTGCAGGGCCCTAGGGCTCCAGATACTTCTCTACCTGTGCCTGATAACCCCGCCCTGTCTGGCGAGAGTGGAGCCGCCAAACACCCAGGGAGATCATAAAGGCGCTGCAGGAGCCGCAAAGAGCTCGAAGAACAGAGTGGACACCATTGGTGTGCCAGTAGTGGACTTGCAAGCTGGGCTGCAAGCCATGCGGTGGCCATTCAATCCGCCCGGCTCATCACCCGGTTCCTGTGTGGGTTGCGGGCCCCTCAGCCGGCAGCAGAAACT
Source organism: Pleurodeles waltl (assembly GCF_031143425.1). NCBI lineage: Eukaryota > Metazoa > Chordata > Amphibia > Caudata > Salamandridae > Pleurodeles > Pleurodeles waltl. The sequence continues at coordinate 1,176,347,122 of NC_090439.1, forward strand.
ACGCAGTGAAGACAGCGTGTGGCCATCCTAGTCTGGTAACCCACATAAGTCCTGTTGGGTTTCATTCATCTCCAGTCAGTTGCAGTGAGGAGCAGCGAGGAACCCTGTGAAGCCTGGATACCATCGCCTGGGTGGCGCAGTGCAGTGAGGAACTTTGGGGAGACACAGGACCCACATAGAGACCTACGGTAATGCTGGAGACACTGGGAGGACGTCATAAACTATCGTAATGAAGGTCTTTACCTAATGCAAGTGGTGGAAACTCTACTACAGGCAGCTTTTTCAGACTCTGCTCATCAACGCCTTAAGGTACTGTTGGTTTTTTGTAAACAGTTTTCCAATCACTATTCATTTCATCTGGCCATCCCCTTTGCCCTAATCATATTCAGAAGTGTCATCCATCTATCAGAAGTCTCCACCATCTATTAGAACATCTTCCATTGTAAATACAAGTGTAACCTCCATTATAACGTTGTGGGAGATCTGGCAGACTACGCCTGGGGAGATCATACTCCAAAACTAAATCTGATCCTTTGCACAATAAAGCCTCAGTCACTTAAGGCCTAAAATGCAGAAATCAAATCTCCTCTCTATGGGACAAAGAGAAGGCTCCCCCTAATCATCCAAAGTCTGGATCCCCAGACTATAAGGTCACCCTTCCATCAGGAGAACCTTTTCCTTCTGGTCCTTGTCACAGACCCAGTTCTCCCCCATGTCTTGACAGATCCAAACAGGAGCCTCGCCACGCCCTACACATCTTCCTTCATCGTTTAAACTCCGGCCTTTCATAAAGCCTCTTCTCCTTCTTCAACTACAACCCCTCCATCAATCCATAATTCCACCAGCCCGGCCTTGGTAAGGGAGAACTTGCCTTTTGGATCTGGTATTTATGCTTCTTTTCCACGTGCTGGCCCGGAAAACCCCCCTGTGGATTTTACCCTCCCTGATATTGATTTAGAACTCCTTAAAAGATATGGGCCCTGCCAGGAAGCAAAATTTCCCACACTTCTCCCTCCACCTCCATCCATGGGGTTGCAACTCTTCAGCAGTATACCATCTAACCACTCTTCATTATGTTCTAATCTTTCACCCAACTTGAGCCTAAACGTCAATCCCCTAAAGAACAACCCTGACCAAAATGATTTGGTCTCTTCCTTGCCCTTAAGCTTAGAGCATCTCTCATCTTCTATCTTGAACCTTCTAGAAAAACTGGTTGGAGATTCCGATTGCATCTTTGATTCCATAACAGCCATACTAAAATAAATAACTGCTGGCAATGGAGTTAATCCTGGACTATTCACACAACAATGGGATGATGGCTTAGCACAACTTCATACTCCTGCAAACAATGAAATACCCCTTGGTATTGACGTTTGCTCTCAGGCTGGTGCACCCCAGGTTGAGCTACTTCCTGTGAATCCTGCTCCCTTTGAGAGCCCAGTCAACTATATTAGATTTGTGTTGAGTGACTTTGCATCAGAGAAAGGCCCAGATCCTGACTGCCAAAATTCTGGGCCGGTCATGTTTCCAGTCTTCAAAGATTGACCAAAGGCAAATATCTCAACCAGTGCTCTGGGTACTTTAGAACAATCAGCAATTCGCAATAGGAAAAAAGCCAAAAAGACTGAAAAACCAACCCAGAAAAATTTCTTTAAAAAGATCAGAGAAAGATCCAATTCTCCAAAGATCAATCTGACCTGCAAGAACCCTTAACCCAGGAGGATCCAGCTCTACAACCCCACTCCACACCTACTGTCTCTCAACTAATGTCCGTACCTCATCGATCCATTGGCAAGCCTGAAACGGTTGACGCTATATTGGCCCATGATCTGACTATACCTCAGCCAATTAGGCCACCCTAAAATCCCTTCGCACAGTCTTTTGGAGCTCCTTCAGGGCTCATAACCGTACAGGCTTGGCCGCAACCCTCAAAAAGGGAACAGGGACATTACCCTGAGGACACCTTGACTTTAGACTTTCTGCTATTATTTTACGATGATCTTTTTTTAAACCGATCACAAACGTTAAAATGCTTTTCAGATATTGAACAACTTAATTAATTGAAAGTAATGATGTACACTGGGTCTCCCTGGAGGCCTCTGGTTTTGGTCCTAAGTCCAGAATATCCTTTTTTTCCAAACTAACCATCAACAAAATCTTAAGCAACTTAGAGTCACTACAATGTAAAGGTATTGATGTGGTACCTGTCTTGAGAAAGACAGGTCTAAGGTTAACTGAGCGGGCTCCCTAGCATTCCAATGGAGTGTGGAAATTTACCACCCCCCATCCACCTAGCTAATCCTAACACCAATACCCATATGTATCAGGACTTAAATATTTGCCTGGGAGATCATGGCCGGGAAGTATTATTCAGGGATTTTCCACTTTGTCCGCCTTCTGATCCATGCATTAATCCCCATTCTTGGAACTGGTTACCACCAGTGTTACGTAATTCTGCCACAACTTCCCGGCTAACAGCTCCATCAATGTAGCAACAAGCTGACCCTTATATCCTGGAATGCAGCAGTTGTAAAGGGTAAAGGGAAAAACATTTATTTTCTGGACTCTTTAAATCCTGATATATTTTGCCTCCAAGAAACTTGGGCCATTGGGGAGCTGCAGTTTGCAAATTACTACTCTCTCTGCTGCAATGCCACCCCTTCAAAGAGGGGTCACGCTAAGGAAGGAGTTGAATGTTTGTTGTCTAATAGGCTGCACTGGCAGTATGAATGCTTTAGAGACTCCAGCAACCTGTTTTTGGCCGTAACCTTACACAGCATTGGTGATGGAGACAAGGGAACCTATCTCGCACTGAAACTCTTATGTCCCCCCGGCGCCCCTTTCAATAATCTTTTAGATAAAGTATTTCACTTCAGTAGGGAACTCAGCGACAGGGAGCCAGGAACCCAAGTTATTATGGTTGGAGGTATGATGCAAATAGTCCTTTGTCACTACTAATGACCACACAACTCAATTTCAAAGAGGTTGCTTTTCAAGGACTGGGCAATTTCAACATATTGTTCCAAGACGTTTCCAGTATTCACCATTTCTCTTTTTACATGCAACTGACTAACTGAGAGAGCAATAGATGTTTGACAGCTCCCAATAATAGTGTGATAGCGCGTCCCTTCACAAAATTGAGAGGGTATGTCAAGGGATTCGGAAGGCCTACAAGATATAACAAGGAAACTTAGGGCTATGCAGTGTCATATGAGTTCTACCCCCACTAAGACCTCTGTGCAGAAGGTTCTTATCCGGGGCAGTGCAGTAGGAGTTGGGTAAGAGTACCAACCTGGTCAAAATGCCACCTGCAAGTACTGTCACTGCCCCTCTTCCATTGGGAGATTCTGGACAGTGCATAATACCAATAGGATACGATTTAAGCAACACTTTCTTGAAAGCAGTACTGCGAGCCGAGTCTCAGTGTAAAATGTCTTGACATTCACTTGTCTTGAAAGTGCGTTCAAATTCCACTGTGGCAAGTCCAATGTGAGAAAGTAGCCTCTTTCTAGTATGGTTACCCCCATTTCTGGCCAGCTTGTCAGTGTGTTTGACTGTGACACTGGGATCGTGCGAACCAGGACCCCAGTGCTTATGCTCTCTTCCTCCTAAATTTGGTTGTGGGATACTGGTAACACATTATCCCAATCATAATTGCCATACTGGTGCCCCCTTATAAGTCCCTAGATTATGGCATGTCTTTTGCCACCCATAGGGAGCCCATTGAAAGGCTCCAACAGCTCTGCCATTGCAGCCTGTGTGAAATGGTGCATGCACCCTTTCACTGCCATTTACACTGCACCAGGGGCCAGATGTATCATACAACTGATTCGCGATTCTCAAATAGCGATTTTTAAGAAATCGCTATTTCACAAATGCAAAAAGGTATGTATGATTTTTGCGATTCGGTAATAGCGTTTTCTTAAAAATCGCAAATGCTATTACCGAATCGCAAATAGAGAATCTGTCCCCATTCGCACCTATGGGCCTGTAGGCCCATATTTGCGAATTATTTGCATGGTGCAAATTGCGAATTCCAGTTAGGAATTTGCAATTTGGGAAATGCAAACCCCAGGGTGCTGGGGGCCTAAGGCCCCCTCTGCTGCACCCCAAAAAAATATTCAAGGACATGTAAGGTGCACACATGCCAAAGGGGGCATGTGTACATTACATGTAATTTTTAAAAATGCATTTTTAAGTCATTTTTAAAAATTGCACATGGTTGCCACTAAATTGAATTTGGTGGTAATTGCATTTCCTAAATGCCCAATTTGCATTTAGGAAATGCTTGTTACATTGGCATAAGAAATCGCAAATAAGGAGTCCTTATTTGCGATTTCTTAATTAGAGAATCCCAATTTGCGATTCCCTAAAGAAGGTCGCAAATAAGGAATCCTTGTTTGCGATGTCGCATTTAGAGAATCGCATATTACGATTCTCTAAATGGGGTCTCAATTTTAAGGAATCGCTGTTTTAGCGATTCCTTAAAATTGCACTGTGAATGCCTTTCTTACATTCAGAAAGGCGATTTTGCATTCGCAAACGGCCGAATTTTGCGATTCATACCGTTTGCGAATGCAAAATTCTTTGATACACCTGGCCCCAGGTCACTTATAAGTCACACATATACCATGTCTTCCAACTCCGAGGGCTGGGTGCAGAGTACCTGTGTGTAAGAGCACCCCTGCACTAACAGAGGTGCCCACACGTCGTCCAAGACCATTTTCCCAGACTTAATGAGTGCAGGAACACCATTTTACATGTGCACTGTACATAGGTGACTACCTGTGTACAGTTTCACAATGGTAACTCTGAATATGGACATGTTTGGTATCAAACATGTTGGAATCATACCTCATGGCTTTTGCAAGCATTGGTTGTATGATTCTATGCACTCTGGGGCTCCTTAGGGTACCCCCAGTATTGTCATACCATCCTTCTGAGGTTTTCCAGGCAGCCCTAGTTGCTGCCACCTCACAGACAGGTTTCTGCCCTCCTGTTGCCCAAGCAGCTCGAGCCCAGGAAGGCAGAACAAAGGATTCCCTTTGGGAGAGGGATGTTACACCCTCTCCCTTTGGAAATAGGTGCGTGGTTCTCTGGCGGTGTGGGATCGCTTTGTGTCATGCTGTGTGGGCCTCCTTTTGCACCTCCTTTGTCCCCTTGCTGTGAGACTCCTGTGCATACTGCCTGGTCTTCTGAGGGCTCTCTGAGTTGCTGAGAGCCTTCTCTGTCTCCTCCTCTTAGGTAGAGGACACCAGGTCCCTCCTGGTCCCAGACCGCACCATTTTACACTCACTGCGTGTGCCAAGGCTTGTTGGCAGAATCCAGTGACGCAAACCAGACTGCAATCATTCATTCAGTGTGGAACATCATCTGCACCAACCAGGAACCCGCATCCATCTTCTTGGGTGAAATACTTACTGTTCTTCTACACAGGTGGTTCTTCTGTTGCACCTTCATCTCGGTTAGCAGGGGCTTCTGTTCTCCCTGGACTCTTTAGTACTTCTTGGACTTGGTCCCCTTCTTCCACAGGTCCTTAGGTCCAAGAATCCTTAGATGGTGTCTTGCAGTCTCTTCTGGTTCTTGCTAAATCTTCTATCATGTGTTCTTCTGTGTTCTATCAACGTTACTGTGATTTACTCCTGCTTCCTGGGCTCTGATTGGGTTCTAATACTTACCTTTGGTGTTTTATAATACTCCCAGTGCCTCTCAACACACTACAGTTGCCTAGGTGGGAAAACCGACTTTCACATTCCACTATTTTAGTATTTGGTTTGTGTTCCCCCAGGCTCATTTCTAACTATTGTGATTTTCACTATTTGCACTGTTTTCGAACTGTTTTTACAGCTATTTCTGCATTCTAGTGTATATACTGTGTATATTACTTACCTCCTAAGGGAGTATAGTCTCTAAGGTATTTTTGGTATTTGTGTCACCAAAATAAAGTACTTTTATTTTTGTAACACTGAGTATTTTCTTTCATGTGTGTGAGTACTGTGTGACTACAGGTGTATTCCATGAGCCTTACGTGTCTCCAAGTTAGGCCTTGCCTGCTCATCCACACTCCCCCTAGAGCGCCTGGCTTCTAGAAACTGAGTACATACACTAATAAGGGACAACTGGACCTGGTGTAAGGTTTAAGTACCTTGGCTACCCACTACAAACCAGGCCAGCCTCCTACATCCCAGTAAAGTAATGAAACCTGTGGCGACCTCCCTGCAAACTACAGCCAGGAGCTCTTAGGTTGGGGGACTATGCTGAGGGGAACCCCTCAAGCTCCGGGTCCCCGCACCGCGGGAGCTGCAGCGGCCTATGTTATGCCACTGGCAAAACCTCTTTGGTGCTCCTGAGGTATGTGGTCAGTAGATGGCTGTGGTGGTTAACTGTTTAGTACAGATGACTTTGAAATGTCAATATCATTTGGATAGTTGTGGTTGTGTGATTTGTGATTCTAAGCTCTGTGGACAATCTCTTCAGTTCTCTCGTTAGGGAGTCAAGTTTAGACAAGATGTTAAGAAGGAAAACATGCAGGTCTAGGGAATCCAGAGATGTGGATGCTCGATCCTAATGCGAGGGGCCGGAAGTTATTGTGAGTGTAACTTCATGACAAGAGAAGGGGAAAGGAGAGTGGTTCTAGGCTGGGCAGAACAGGTTTGGTACATGGTGTGGTGGTTGCCTATGGGTGGTAGCACAAGTGGTGGGAGTAAAGAGGGTTCATATTATAGTGCTGTGTTCTGTTGTCCTCTGTAATTATAACAATGCAATGTCAACAAATGCTGCAACATTTCCACATTTGTTAGGTTTCATTCTAAAGTCCCCTCATCTAACTCAGGCCATCTTACCTGTAGTTCGGCTGCAGATTGCGTTTAAGTGAGATCATACTGTATATGAGTTTTAATTAATGTGCCTACTCCTGGGATAAGCCTTGACTGCTCACTACAGCAACTTATGAAACACAAGTTCAGAAAATGATCAACTGTGGTATCCAAATGGAATGAAATACTCCTTAATTTTGAAATAACAATGGTAAATATCAATATTACTGTGAAAAAGACAATGCATCCACATAATGTTTTATCCATGTAACTAGAAGACTTGACATCTGATCTAAGCTTTATAGTTACACCTAGGTACACTGGAAATAAACACTTTATTCTAAATGTAGGCAAAGCCAACAGAACTGTGGCATTTCCCTAGGAAGGGCAGTCCCTTGGCTTTGCCATCAGAGTCACTGCCACCCAAGTTGTGGTCTAGTGGACTAGTTTGAAACCTGAAACTAGGTGACACAGTTTTTAATCCGGGCATCCCATTTGGCCACTTTTGGACTTTTTGCCCTGTTTGTGTTTTTGCAAGACTGGGAGTATTTAAAAGCAACATAAATGTTCCTAGTAAGTGTGTGATTAAAAAAATATATGCTTGCGATTACTTGGGGGAGTGGAGAAGAGTCCAGTCTCATGGTATATTCACCTTAATGCAATACGGTGACGAATGCAGCAAGTAGCAGTGTGCTACAGTCTCTGGTCTACTAGTTTAACAAACTGGTTGATCCTGGGCAGATCATACTCTTGTGCTCTGTCCACTCATCTGACTGAATATGTGAGCACTTTGAAACATGCTTAGTGTAATGAATAAACACTACGGGCATGACATGCTGATATAGATACCTGAACCAGACTCCATCTTAAAGTGTGCTTCGTGTCAGCTTGACTTTAGTTATTACCCTTCGTCAGCTTTAAAGAAAATATTTACATGTTTTCATGACACAAAGGCACACACAGCTTGAACACCAACGTTTTCCTGTTAGTTTATCAGCAGCATCGAGACAGGACTCTGGCCAAGATGCCCCATAGTATCTATGTCCCAGGGTCATCTGGTACATATATACGAGATATGATGTTGACATGTGGACAGAGATGCCACATATAAGTACTGGTTCTGGCTGAATTCTTTCATTACATTTCTGTACTGCTTGACATCCACAATCAACATCAGACACAAATTGACTGCAAGGGCGACACTTCCCCCTTGGGGACCATTTTGTCTGATATTGTTTATACCCCGGTCCCTAGGTTATGCGTTATTTCCCCATATTTTAAATGACATCCACAGGCAGTTTGATCGGCTAGATTTTAATGTGGTTATTTTTGTATATAAAGTCTGAGATTTGATCATTCAGATTGGAGAGGTCTTAGGGCCTCATTATGACCCTGGCGGGCGGCGGAGGCCGCCCGCCAGGATCGCGCCCTCCAAATTACCACGCCGCGGTCAAAAGACCGCGGCGGGTATTACGAGTTTTCCCCTGGGCTGGCGGGCGGTTCCAGTTAAACCGCCCGCCAGCCCAGGGGAAAACGACCTTCCCACGAGGATGCCGGCTCGTAATCGAGCCGGCGGAGTGGGAAGGTGCGACGGGTGCTACTGCACCCGTCGCGTATTTCACTGTCTGCAAGGCAGACAGTGAAATACATTTTGGGGCCCTCTTACGGGGGCCCCTGCCGTGCCCATGCCATTGGCATGGGCACGGCAGGGGCCCCCAGGGGCCCCGCGACCCCCCCTACCGCCATCCTGTTCATGGCGGCTTTCCCGCCATGAACTGGATGGCGGTAGGGGGGGTCAGAATCCTCATGGCTGCGGAGCGCGCTCCGCAGCCATGGAGGATTCCAATGAGCAGCGGAAAGTCAGCGGGAGACCGCTGACTTTCCGCTTCTGACCGCGGCTGAACCGCCGCGGTCAGAATGCTCATTGGAGCACCGCCAGCCTGTCGGCGGTGCTCCCGTGGTCGGTGGCCCTGGCGGCCACCGGCCGCCAGGGTCAGAATGACCCTCTTAGTCTTCGAGCTTTCAAGAGCGGACTCAGATTTCAGATCACTGGCTGGTTCCTACTAGGCCTACGTTGGACGTATGGAGCTGTAATTGAGTTCGGCCGAACTCCAGTAACAGAAGGCTCCCTCCTCCTTGCCCTGCTCGCTCAAGGTCTGACAACACAGAGGCCCTCTGTGTGACAGGTACGCAGAGCTCCAATTGTAACGCTTCTGGAAAAGGCAATATTAACCTATCTTTCAAGCTCTCAGAGTAGTGAGTGATGAGTGGGTGTAGGAAATAAGGAACTGAGGGCGTAATTTAGAGTTTGGCAGATGGAATTCTCCATCACAATTGGGGCGGTTCTGCCATCTGCCTAAGTACAAGTGCATTATATGTAATGGCACTTTTAATACAGCGGGGTATATCCGTTACATTTGTGATGGAGTATCCCATCCACCAAACTCTAAATCAGACCCTGGGTGCTGAGTACCACAATATAAACATGTGTTGTGTTCACCCTTATAACATATGTTCCGTGGCCATAGCTCATGCACTAATTCATAGAATACTGCAATAAGTGTTTTTAAAAATACACTGTGTTATTATTAGTACAGATGCTTGAGTGTGGCATTCTAAGCATGAAAGGTGTGCTTGCTCAATACCACTGAGTCCCTGGGAGATGGACTGTTTCATTTACCAGCGTGAACTTCTCCCCTCATGAAACAGGGCAGAGTGCAGGTCTGCAGTAAACCAGATCCACCTTTCTCATACATAGCACATTCCTTGTGTTAGGGGGGTCTAAACCTGTAGACTTAGGGAACAGCCCCAAGACATGTAACAATGCATGCAGGGCAGGTCGCCAGCAGGGTTGTCATTTACATATTCAGGGATGTTTATCAGCAGGTGGGCTAGGCTTCCAGCTCTAAAGATAAACCTCCTCCTGAACCTGCATGGTGCAGGACCACACCTGTCCCTAAGCTCCTCCCTCAAGCCACCTATAACTACCTCCTCTACAGCTCACACAGGGCTCAAAGAGTGAGAGCTGCTTGACATTTGAGAGTTAAACATGATTGGGAACCAAAATGTGGGACGGTTGACGTCTTAGACTTCCTCTGTGTGAGCAGGCTGATGTAAGCTATGTGACTGGCCACCCTGCATGGAACCCTGACTTACCCAAGGCCAGTCACCACACCCAGAAGGACAACACATCAGGACAGTAAAGGACCTTGTTAGAAGTGACCACAGGCTGCAGCACTTAAAAGGACTGGCACTGCAGAGACTCAGCTCTCCCAGAGCCTGGTGAGGAGCAGTCGCTGCCTGCTGCTCTGCCCCACAGGTGCCCACGTGCTGTGGCCTATCCTTGCCACCAGTGTCCTGCACCCTTCAGACCATTCACGGGCCAAGACTACACCACACAGGAAGCATGTAAACTGCACTCCAGAGAGTCACCTCATAATAAGGGCCCTAGTGCCCACACTGTGTGGTGCCTGTCAGAGCTATCAGGCCTGGGGGTGTTTGAGACCCAGGGGACAGAAGGCCTTAAGCATGGTCTCTCACCACTAAAGTGTCAGTGTGAGGCATGAACCAGCCCCCAGGAAACAAACCTGGCTCACTATCCACAACTTATGTCAGTTCACACAGCATTGTGCCCACTCCACCAGTGCCAGCATGTCAGACATCCCAGCCAGAGGGGCAGAGGTGCCAAGCGTGACCATACCACACATCGTAAGCCTGCAGACCAGATCCAGTCTAGGCCATTATTCATCCAGCTGGTATGAACTGCATTTATAGAGGAGAGGGCTTGTTAATACACTGACTATGCACTACACAACTTGTCATCAGTGCATGTTTGTTTCTTAAGCACAGATTCATTATACAATGTAATGAAAAATAGTGCACTACACAGACAAAACAATGCTCTTTAAACCTAAAAAGTATGTTTTGTTGAGAGCGCTGACACAAAAAACAAACTGCACAGTCTCTGGGGTGTATTGTATTAGTATTTATATGATGCTTTCCCTTGTGAGCCATATAGTGCTTTATAAGTGGTATAGTGCTTCCTGTCCCTTGTAGAAGAACATTATTTCTATTCTACAAGGCCGGTATTTCGTTAGGTCACATACAGAACTTCAGGAATGCTCATCTTCTGAAACAGTCCACTATACTTTAACATAGTGACTTTGGCACTGACGGCTTCCAGGAGCTATCCATTTGTTTTGTTTTCTCTTTCAATGGTGACATCCATTGGTGATGATGAGCCCTGGGTTATGGGAAAGAGGCGGCTGCTGATGTGAGGACCCTTTGTCTGTATGATTCTAGGTCCATGGACTGACTATCTGTCAATGAGGTACAAAAGAGACCTCTCAGCTGGCTCCTTTCTTTCCATGTGAATAGAGCAAGATTTTCACTGATCATCTAGTGAGAAGAGGTCTGTGGTGGTACATTGTTTTGGTGTGACGTACATCAAGTGTGCATCGTCCCACTGGGTACTTGTCACCACTATTATGATCTAAAGCTCCTCCAGGCAGGAGCGGGAGATACTTCTCATGGCTTTGATCGACCGACGCAGTAAAGGTAGAAATGTGTAAGAGGAAGGAAACTCTTTGGGTGCTTTTTTTTTGGGCGGTTGATGAGTGTGTGTGCGCTTGGTTTGTGTGCTGTAGGACATTTTGCAAATACAAAAGGGATAATGCCTGCAATATTTTTTGACTTGCTTTTAATTTGTTCCTGATATCTGTGCTGTAAAATATCCAATTTACACAGTTTTATAAAAATTGTAGTAAATGTGTGTTTAAAAAAAGCACCATTGGAATCCATATTTTTCAAAAAGTTCTTGCAGGGAGAAGCTCTCCCCTCCCACAACACCCACCTCTTTCAGTCTTTTTGCTTGTGTATTATATGCAGGTCTAGAACTTCCACCGACCACTCTAAAATCCACCAGCCCCCACTGACACCTGGCATCCCAAACGTGTGCTGGAGAATGTCTTAAAACAACACTTGCAGGGCTCACTTTGTGTGACACGGACCAGTGTGTCTTGTCCACGGTCAGTGCTCATTGCTTAAAAGGGAGCCAGCTGAGCCTATCCTTGTGTGCATTACACACTCATGTCTCTAAATCATGGATTTCAGCCATCCAGGGTACAAACACACGGTCTCTATAAAAAAGTGACAGAATCTCACAGGCTGCTGATGCAGGGGGTCCCGTTCACCCAGTGGATTCCATCCTCTCTCTTCCGTAGACCGACCCACACGTGGTGCTCACCGGAAATGTCCATCAAGAAATTCTGCACAAAGGAAAAATTATTCAGCAATGTATTTTTTTCCTTTTACAGATTTCAACAAGTTTAGATGGAAGGAACGAAACAATCAATATTTATGTCAACCAAATGTCCTCGCTCATATAGTGGGAACAGCTTAAAACATATGTGATTAAAAACATTTTAAAACAATACTTGATTCTTAGTTTTGTTGTCAGTGGGTTGGGTATAATTTAGTTTATAATGTAGCTTTATTATTTTTGTGCCACAAGTTGTTTCAAATGGGAGAACTATTGGCTTTACTAATGCTTGTTTAAACTACTGGATGATACAAACAACCGGGCAGTTGCAGAGTCTGTAAACTACTGTGCCATTGCAGCAGCAGGGGGCGCTGTGCAGGAAGAGACAAGATGCGAATGTGCAATGGAGAAACCCACAAGGGAATGGTCGTGAATAGTGGGGGAAAACATCTGGTGTTGTACTCATGGATCATACACATTCTGTCAGGGATAAGTGAGGCCTCTGTGATAAGTTACCTCAAAATGTGTCACCTTAGGTAGATATTTGTTTAAGTCAAATAGCTTACATTTATTTAAAGAAAGGTCATACCACCACCAAACAAAAGATTGACATAGTAAAACTATACAACATTATCATGTACTCTTAAAATCACATTTAACAACGGAATTCTTCTAAGACAATTCTGGCAGAACTTTCCATCAGTTAGACACATCTAGTTCTCCTGCCCTCCTCTTCTGATTAATCAGGAGCATGGCTACGACATGGTGGGGGAGCAGGGGGTGCCACACCCCTTAACCACTTGTGTGTGTCAGACGACTGGGAGCTATGGAGTGGGAGCGGTGTGTTTCACCCCTTAATAAATGCACTTTCTGTTAGGTACTTGGGTCCAGGTAACCTCAGTCGGGTAGGCTGGAGTCAGGGTCGGATTAGAAGCACTGGAGACAGACTCTGCAGTATTTATCTGAACTGACCTATCCCCTTTCTAGAACTACACACATACGAAACACACCACACACACACACGAAACACACACACACCTTTAAACCGAAAGGGCATTTTGAGCTTTGGTGGGGTTGTAATGTATCAACACCCTCTACTTCCCCATTGTATATGTTTTCTTGCGACCCATTGTGCCCTAACACCATCATGTGTGCGCCGTATTTAATATATGGCACCCATGGCCCAGGTTAGGGACAATAGTGTCATCATTTTTTATGCTACTCTTGTACTTTGCAGGATTAGCGCCAAACATATTGGTGCTAAGTGTGCAAGGTAGATAGAGGCCCATTATAAACCATGCTGTGCCTCAATTTAATGCCTGTTCTGTGCAGACAATAAAAATGCCGCTAAAACTGGTGCAGTGGAATCTGCTAGATTCAACTACACCATTTTTGCGGGTGCCCTAATGGGGGAACGCCCCCCTTTTACACATTATGCCTGGCACAGGCATAATTTGGTGCAAGGGTTTACAAAGTGGTGCAATGCAAGCATTGCGCAACTTTGTAAATATGGCGTGGCGTTTTTGCCGACCTTTGGTCACATTAGCGTCATAGAAATGATGCTAATGTGGCGCTAGGCCCTTCTTAAATGTAGGCCTTAGTTTTTGTGTAGTGTGGTTTCAGCTTTCCCGAAGCACAGAATATGGCTGCAAAGGCAGCGCTTTCTCATCACATTCTAGTTTTATTTATCATATACTTGCAGGGAAGATTCTACTTGGTACTTCAATCCTCCCAAGCATGGAGGGCTCCTCAGGGATTCCCTCACCCCACTGCACACACGTGGAGGGCAGATAGAGATGTCCAAACCCCCCGGGCACCTGTGAACTACAAAGTCCCACAATCATTCTTCACCAGATGAAGTAAAAAGTCAGGTAGTTATTACCACCACCCGATTCTAACATCATGTGGGTTTGACAGACCACTAGTGGCAGAAGAGGCCCAGGTACCATCATATGATTGGTGCTCCCCCTCCTCATCCCTGTAGGTGGTAGCCGGGTGAAGGGTTGTAGTAGTTTGTGGAGGAAGGAGTTATGTTAATAACACAGACTCACAGAAGAAAGTAAAGCAAGTTTATTCAATCTGGGGATCTCAAGGCTCCAACCCCTTCAGCATCTCCATCCTCCTGGCTACTGCTTGGATGGAAGTCCACTAGAGGCTTATGGAATCCATACTACATTCTCATAACAACCACCCCCCCTTTTCCCACACAAAAATGATACAGCATGCAAATCACTAATTGTACAATGGATTCTATAATTACAATGTAACATATGTACCATTGTCAATGATACATTAGATTCCCCAATGAGTTTTGCAAATCACTGAATATTTACAATACGTTTTTTATATGGGTTTATTGTTCATTCTGTTTGGCCATCAATATGCTAAAACTGGGCAAGCATCAAAGTATGAGTGCAAAGTTTTGGTTAAATAAATGTGGAAATATACGCATTACTCTTTATTTTATTTAGAAAGTACAAAATAAATGTGGATAAATATGGATAAGATAACCAAAAAATAAATATGGATAAATACAGAAGGAAATGTTAAAAAAATAAATACCACACAACTGGGAGCTCTAGATATAACATACATGCAAATGCTAATACTACTTTGGGTTCCTCAACTCATATTATAAACAATATCATTTTTTAACCAACCCAATGGATTTCTGCTCATTTAAAACCCTGACTAATCATAGGGCCACTATCAACTGAAGCCTTAACATCAACATCACATTCCCTCTCTGACTAATGTAGAAATATCCATAGAGGCAAAAGTTATGTCACCATCGCCCTCAAAAGTTGTGTCACCGTCTCTTCTGCTTATTGCACAATCGGGTGCTTCTCGATCATGTAATCCTGAAACCATCCAAAATGCTCTTCCACCAGCATTCCCCCAGCCTCCTCCACACACTCTCCGATCCTACAGCCACCCTCTTCAAATTCCACACTTTACCACTTCGCAATGTAACTGCAATTTTTAAAACCTCCACCACTACTTCCAGATCAAACAACTCGCTCTCCCCCCGCAAAACAAACCCAGCCATGAACTTAAATCCTTATGGGTTTAACTCCATGTTTGGCATTAAAATAAGCTTTAATCTTATTGCAACAATCTACCATCCCACCTTGAACCTCTTCCTAAGACCAATGTTCCACACCAGTACCAACCAACCAATCTGGGTTGTACTTTAACCTAGGCTTTCCTACACTCATGATCACAAACGGAGCCAAACCTGTAGCCGCATTACATGTCACCCGATCAGCCCACGCAGTTGTCCTTATTTGAGTTATCTAGCCCTCATGGTTCCATTAGCCAAATGAATAAACTCTTTTAGAACACAATTCAAACTTTACGCAATGCCATTCCATTTCCGCTCTGATTATAAAGTGACATTAGTTCTATGCCTTATCCCCTGTTTCTCAAAATACACCTTAGCTTTGTTTGACAAGAATTAGATAGCATTATCGCTTAAAATTGATGTTAGAATAGCTCTAAAAACAAGTGGTGACCTAGAAGTTCTAACGCTGGATCAGTATCTGATTTATCTACCACTTTAGCCACTAGCCAACTCAAAAATAAATTAAGACAATTATTGTAGGAAAGTACCATCTTGCCTGGCATGTTACCCCCATTTTTCACTGTATATATGTTGTTTTAGTTGTATGTGTCACTGGGACCCTGGTAACCCAGGGCCCCAGTGCTCATAAGTGTGCCTGAATGTGTTACCTGTGTAGTGACTAACTGTCTCACTGAGGCTCTGCTAATCAGAACCTCAGTGGTTATGCTCTCTCATTTCTTTCCAAATTGTCACTAACAGGCTAGTGACCATTTTTACCAATTTACATTGGCTTACTGGAACACCCTTATAATTCCCTAGTATATGGTACTGAGGTACCCAGGGTATTGGGGTTCCAGGAGATCCCTATGGGCTGCAGCATTTCTTTTACCACCCATAGGGAGCTCTGACAATTCTTACACAGGCCTGCCACTGCAGCCTGAGTGAAATAACGTCCACGTTATTTCACAGCCATTTTACACTGCACTTAAGTAACTTATAAGTCACCTATATGTCTAACCTTTACCTGGTAAAGGTTAGGAGCAAAATTACTTAGTGTGAGGGCACCCTGGCACTAGCCAAGGTGCCCCCACATTGTTCAGAGCCAATTCCCTGAACTTTGTGAGTGCGGGGACACCATTACACGCGTGCACTACATATAGGTCACTACCTATATGTAGCTTCACAATGGTAACTCCGAATATGGCCATGTAACATGTCTATGATCATGGAATTGCCCCCTCTATGCCATCCTGGCATAGTTGGCACAATCCCATGATCCCAGTGGTCTGTAGCACAGACCCTGGTACTGCCAAACTGCCCTTCCTGGGGTTTCACTGCAGCTGCTGCTGCTGCCAACCCCTCAGACAGGCATCTGCCCTCCTGGGGTCCAGCCAGGCCTGGCCCAGGATGGCAGAACAAAGAACTTCCTCTGAGAGAGGGTGTGACACCCTCTCCCTTTGGAAAATGGTGTGAAGGCAGGGGAGGAGTAGCCTCCCCCAGCCTCTGGAAATGTTTTCTTGGGCACAGATGTGCCCAATTCTGCATAAGCCAGTCTACACCGGTTCAGGGACCCCTTAGCCCCTGCTCTGGCACGAAACTGGACAAAGGAAAGTGGAGTGACCACTCCCCTGACCTGCACCTCCCCTGGGAGGTGTCCAGAGCTCCTCCAGTGTGCTCCAGACCTCTGCCATCTTGGAAACAGAGGTGCTGCTGGCACACTGGACTGCTCTGAGTGGCCAGTGCCACCAGGTGACGTCAGAGACTCCTGCTGATAGGCTCCTTCAGGTGTTAGTAGCCTATCCTCTCTCCTAGGTAGCCAAACCCTCTTTTCTGGCTATTTAGGGTCTCTGTCTCTGGGGAAACTTTAGATAACGAATGCAAGAGCTCATCCGAGTTCCTCTGCATCTCCCTCTTCACCTTCTGATAAGGAATCGACTGCTGACCGCGCTGGAAGCCTGCAAACCTGCAACATAGTAGCAAAGACGACTACTGCAACTCTGTAACGCTGATCCTGCCGCCTTCTCGACTGTTTTCCTGCTTGTGCATGCTGTGGGGGTAGCCTGCCTCCTCTCTGCACCAGAAGCTCCGAAGAAATCTCCCGTGGGTCGACGGAATCTTCCCCCTGCAACCGCAGGCACCAAAAAGCTGCATCACCGGTCCCTTGGGTCTCCTCTCAGCACGACGAGCGAGGTCCCTCGAATCCAGCGACTCTGTCCAAGTGACCCCCACAGTCCAGTGACTCTTCAGCCCAAGTTTGGTGGAGGTAAGTCCTTGCCTCACCTCGCTGGGCTGCATTGCTGGGAACCGCGACTTTGCAGCTACTCCGGCCCCTGTGCACTTCCAGCGGAAATCCTTTGTGCACAGCCAAGCCTGGGTCCACGGCACTCTAACCTGTATTGCACGACTTTCTAAGTTGGTCTCCGGCGACGTGGGACTCCTTTGTGCAACTTCGGCGAGCACCGTTTCATGCATCCTTGTAGTGCCTGTTTCTGGCACTTCTCCGGGAGCTACCTGCTTCAGTGAGGGCTCTCTGTCTTGCTCGACGTCCCCTCTCTCTTCAGGTCCAATTTGCGACCTCCTGGTCCCTCCTGGGCCCCAGCAGCGTCCAAAAACGCCAAACGCACGATTTGCGACTAGCAAGGCTTGTTGGTGTCCTTTCAGCGGGGAAACACTTCTACACGACTCTCCAAGGCGAGAGGGATCCGTCCACCAAAGGGGAAGTCTCTAGCCCTTTTCGTTCCTGCAGAAACCTCCGCTTCTTCTGTCCAGTCGAAGCTTCTTTGCACCCGCAGCTGGCATTTCCTGGGCATCTGCCCATCTCCGACTTGCTTGTGACTTTTGGACTTGGTCCCCTTGTTCCACAGGTACCCTAGATTGGAAATCCACAGTTGTTGCATTGCTGGTTTGTGTCTTTCCTGCATTATTCCTCTAACACGACTACTTTGTCCTTAGGGGAACTTTAGTGCACTTTGCACTCACTTTTCAGGGTCTTGGGGAGGGTTATTTTTCTAACTCTCACTATTTTCTAATAGTCCCAGCGACCCTCTACAAGGTCACATAGGTTTGGGGTCCATTCGTGGTTCGCATTCCACTTTTGGAGTATATGGTTTGTGTTGCCCCTATCCCTATGTTTCCCCATTGCATCCTATTGTAACTATACATTGTTTGCACTGTTTTCTAAGACTACACTGCATATTTTTGCTATTGTGTATATATATCTTGTGTATATTTCCTATCCTCTCACTGAGGGTACACTCTAAGATACTTTGGCATATTGTCATAAAAATAAAGTACCTTTATTTTTAGTATAACTGTGTATTGTGTTTTCTTATGATATTGTGCATATGACACTAAGTGGTACTGTAGTAGCTTCACACGTCTCCTAGTTCAGCCTAAGCTGCTCTGCTAAGCTACCATTATCTATCAGCCTAAGCTGCTAGACACCCTATACACTAATAAGGGATAACTGGGCCTGGTGCAAGGTGCAAGTACCCCTTGGTACTCACTACCAGCCTCCTACATTGGTTGTGCAGTGGTGGGATAAGTGCTTGAGACTACTTACCACTCTTTAAATACAAGGTAGGTACTGGGAGATTATTGGTCCAGTGCACGATCTCCCAAACTAAACCTGTAATATCGAAAAAGGGGTGCACTGTTCCATAAGAAAAAGGGGGAAACAAGAAAACTAATCGAATAAGGAATTGGCGAATCAATACTGAGTAATCTCAGGAGGGCCCTCAAGCACCCACTAGGGTGACAGGCATCATCATCGGGCTCGCTCCTCACCAGACTGGCACTGCAATGCCTGGCGGGCCTCCCAACATTCTGGGAGAGCCCCTCTCTGTATTCTGTGACTTCTTTCTTCAACCACTGGTAAAAGAATCAAGCACTTTTTTGAAGGATACGACTCATGTTCTTAACCTGATTGAGAACATTAACTTATCCAATGAAGCAAAGGCTCTCATCACACTTGACGTGGAAGCTCTATATACAAACATCCCACAGGATTCGACTTTACAAGTAGTGGAATCTGCCCTACTTGCCAGCACATGGACATCTTCTACCCCTGTCCATTTTATTATGCAGTGTGCCACTCTTGCAATGAAAAACAACTTCTTCCAATTTGAAAATTCTTTATTTCATCAAATTCAAGGGACATCAATGGGGAGTACTTTTGCCCCTAGTTTGGCATGTTTGTATATGTATAATTTTGAAAAACTCTTTATATTACAAACATCCAATCCATTCCATAACAAGATTTCTTTATGGAAGAGGTACATTGATGATATTCTCATTATCTGGAATGGCCCTTATGATGAAATTGACAAATTCACCATTTGGATTAACTCTCTGGATCCTTTCCTGAGATTTACTGCCCACTCTTCTCTCACACAAGTATCATTCTTGGATTTGGTGATCAAAATTGACAATGGTGTACTTACCACCACTACCTTTCATAAGAGCACTGATCATAACAGTTTACTGGTATACGATAGTCATCACCCAAAAGCATTGAGGGACAATCTTCCATTTGGGCAATTTCTGAGGTTACGACGGAACTGCAGTACTACTCAAACCTTTGATATCCAATCCCGTGATTTGAAACATAAATTACAGGACCGACACTATCCTGACAAGATTATCAATTCTGCGTATAAAAGAGCCCGCAACAACCATAGGGAGGCTCTGTTATCTTCAACACTTAAAAATCCTGAAACACGGTTGACGTGTGTCTCGACCTTTACTCCATTGTCCAATACCATCAAAAAATTAATTAACAAACGATGGAACATACTACAGAGTGGTGGTACGGGAATCCCAAAACCCCTCTTTGCTTTCAAAAGGTCAACAAACGTACGAGACCTACTTGTCCACACTCGTCCTCGTATGCCCAACGAGACACAAAAACAAACGACATTATGGAATCTACCTCCAGTGATGGGTCATCACCCCTGTGGCACATGTAATGTCTGTCCACTTACCAAACGCTTAAATAGCATTGATCTTAAACATTTCGGGATTTGGCATCTAAACAAACATACTAATTGTAATACACAACAGTGTATCTACCTGATTTCCTGTCCCTGTAACTTAATTTATATCGGAATGACTACTCGCCCAGTAAAATTACGTATTAATGAACACCGGAGCAATATCAGATGCTCCCGCATCACCACAAAGCTGAGTGCACATTTTTGGGAGGCGAAACATGGCCCCGACGATATGTGGTGGATAGTACTACAAGTACCAAGATGTGACAACAATAACCCTAACTATCTATTTAAGACTGAACAGAGATGGGTGTTCCGATTGAAAACCCATAATGAAGGATTGAACGATGATATACCTTGGAATTTATTAACACCCTAAATCATATTCCCAGGACATTACGTTAACACCTAGACAGAGTGATAGTCACTAGTTTGTCTAGACCTTCTTGTAAAGCACCACAAGCACTACCAGTTAAGATATTCCTATAGACCATGCATGAGATATATTTTTATATATATATATATCTTAGCTTCAACATGGATGACTTCCC
Source organism: Pleurodeles waltl (assembly GCF_031143425.1). Classification (NCBI taxonomy): domain Eukaryota; kingdom Metazoa; phylum Chordata; class Amphibia; order Caudata; family Salamandridae; genus Pleurodeles; species Pleurodeles waltl. The sequence continues at coordinate 1,176,367,803 of NC_090439.1, forward strand.
CTCCTTCCTTCCCCCTCTATCTATCACAATATGCAACATTCCATTACTTAATTATTTTTGATCATTATTATTTTTGACCTTTTTTGTTATTTCTCTTTTTATCACAATGAAAAGGTGCCTCCTGTTACTGTGTCATTCCAGCCCCATTACATGGACTGGATATTCTTGTGCTATTCCGGTTTTGGTTGATTCAACATGGCCGCTATAGTAACCTGTCTTTGAAGTTTAGACAGGATTAGCTATTTGCTACAATCACTCGATATTTCGATGCTTCCCCAAGATGGCCGCCGTGATACGAGTCCTCTCTTGATTTCTAGTACCCGGAACAACCGGCCGGTTTGTTCCGGGTGCTCACACTATACAGCGCGAGCTTAAATAACCTCCTACCGCCCCGAAACGCTGTCTACAGGCGCGCGGCAGGGGGGTAGGTTCTTCCCGATGAACCAAGGACAAAACAAGTAAGCACGGGACTACGGCGATTTGTGTGGTGGTCTGTTTAGCATAAGGTATCACCTATTCCTCACGTTGTTTTATTCATCGTTTACATGGTGTCCTTAATTCGATTGGGCGGCCACCTTGATTCAGTCTAGATCTTGCCGCACTTTGCTGGACACCGTTTTTTTATCGTTTTTTTGATCGTTTTTTTATCGTTTTTTCATCTTTAGAAACAAGAATGGATATGTGATACGTACATGAGGCCCTCCTGTGACAATCTTAGCACACATTTTCCACGTAAATAGGTCATTAAGGGCCAAGATACAATACGTCGGAGCCTGCTATACATATTTGTTGACAATATGACTTCTATGTAACCTATTGTGAAGATAGCTGTTCGGTCTACAGCATCTGCATTCTCTAGGTTAGAGACATTGCTACCAAGCACATTTGGATACTTTCTCTTTTCCATGTCAATGTCATTTTACAAATTCTAGAAATGTTGAAGACACACATCTCTTTGCACAAGTGTGTCTCATACCATATTTAACATTATAAGTCAGACAGACATTCTTAGACTTGTTCAGTACTATGTATTACTATGTGGTTTCACATTATTACATATCATTATTATCTCCATTCAGTTTGTTCTCCTTGGTTGATGCTAGCGCAGACCTAGGGAGCCCAATCTTTAACATGGGATGGTAAGCATTGCAATACCTTGATATTTATATATTTTTTCACATGGGTTAGGGTGGTTGTCACTATAATATTTTGTAATTGTGTCTTTTTCTGTGTTTGATCACTGGCACTAATTGTACCGTGTCTTTTTGATTACATACAGGGCGACTGTACTGACCAATTGACTTAGACATATTCTGTCTTCTACACTGTAAGTGACTTGATGTGCACTTGATTTATTATTGACACATAGGAGAAGTAGTTTAATAATCAATAGTTTTTTTGTGTGGGTCCTGAAGAAGCGTCACTGGATCACTTTGTGACCAACTACAGACGCGAAACATGTTGACCATGCAGGATTAGGCTAACTACCTTCCCTGAAATATAGAGTGTGACGGAACATTATTTCCAGTAACACTCTTATATTTATTGTTTTTAATCTTGGCCTGAACCCAATTTCTATCACATTAAAATAATGGCTCAGGTTCAGAGCTAATTTTAAGATTTTTCTGTCTTATTCTACACTCTCCTTTCCTCACTCAGTTTTGTTCCCAGACCCGCGTTGCTAGCGAATTTCCAATGGTTGAGTGCCACCCAGAATGTTGGGAGGCCCGCCAGGCATTGCAGTGCCAGTCTGGTGAGGAGCGAGCCCGATGATGATGCCTGTCACCCTAGTGGGTGCTTGAGGGCCCTCCTGAGATTACTCAGTATTGATTCGCCAATTCCTTATTCGATTAGTTTTCTTGTTTCCCCCTTTTTCTTATGGAACAGTGCACCCCTTTTTCGATACTTACCACTCTTGTCATTGTACTTTTCATAAGAGAAAAATATACAAAACAAGGTCAGTGTATATACACATAGCCAAAAAGTTTTGCATTTCCTCTTTTCACTCTTTTCTAAGTGCTGAAAAGTACTCCTAAACTTTCAAAAAGTTCTTAAAAGTTTAAAAAGTTTTTTCTGTCTTTCCAAAAAGTTCTGAAAACTTTTTTTTCTCTTCTTCTATCACTTTAACTCTCTCTAAAAAATGTCTGGCACAGGCCAAAGTGTTGATCTGTCCAAACTTGCATATGACAACCTTAGCTGGAAAAGAGCAAGGAGTCTCTGTATAGAGAGAGGTTTGAGTGTAGGGAAGAATCCTTCCTTGGAACTGTTACTTAACATGCTTAGAGAACAGGATAAGGCCATAGGTGCCCCATCTGTTGAAAAAGTACCTAATAGTTCTCAATCTGATTCAGGGACTCCCCCAGGAAAAGATTCAGGAAAGAAACTTCCTAGCCTGCCCATTACTAGACAATCTAGCATAGATGGTAATGATGATGAGCCACACCAAATAAATAGTGTTGTCTCACATCATAGCAAAAGCAATTATTCTCACCATACTGGTAGTAATGTTTCTGTAAACCAAGCTGTAAGGGTGCCTTCTGTAAGGGACAGGTCTCCTTCTGTTCATTCCCATCATAGCTCTGTTTCTAGAAATGTCCCTCCCACCAACCCTGATGACAGAATGTTAGAGAGGGAACTCAATAAGTTGAGGGTGGAACAAACCAGACTGAAGCTTAAAAAGCAACAGCTGGATTTGGATAGTCAGTCTTTTGAATTAGAGAAGGAAAGACAGAAGTTGGGTTTAGATACTCATGGTGGCAGCAGCAGTATTCCCCATAGTCATCCTGCAAAAGAGCATGATTCCAGGAATCTGCACAAGATAGTTCCCCCTTATAAGGAGGGGGATGACATTAACAAGTGGTTTGCTGCACTTGAGAGGGCCTGTGTTGTACAGGATGTCCCTCAAAGGCAGTGGGCTGCTATCCTATGGCTATCATTTAGTGGAAAAGGTAGGGATAGGCTCCTTACTGTGAAAGAAAATAAAGCTAATAATTTCCAAGTTCTTAAGAATGCACTCCTGGATGGTTATGGCTTAACCACTGAACAGTACAGGATAAAGTTCATTGAGACCAAAAAGGAGTCTTCACAAGACTGGGTTGATTTCATTGACCATTCAGTGAAGGCCTTGGAGGGGTGGTTACATGGCAGTAAAGTTACTGATTATGACAGCCTGTATAACTTGATCCTGAGAGAGCATATTCTTAATAATTGTGTGTCTGATTTGTTGCACCAGTACTTGGTGGACTCTGATCTGACCTCTCCCCAAGAATTGGGAAAGAAGGCAGACAAATGGGTCAGAACAAGAGTGAACAGAAAAGTTCATACAGGGGGTGACAAAGATGGCAACAAAAAGAAGGATGGTAAGTCTTCTGACAAGGGTGGGGACAAATCTAAAAATGAGTCTTCATCAGGCCCACAAAAACACTCTGGTGGGGGTGGTGGGTCCAAATCCTCCTTTAATCAGAACAAGGAAAAGAAACCATGGTGCTATTTATGTAAAATAAAAGGCCATTGGACAACAGATCCCAGTTGTCCAAAGAAAGGCACCACAGCTCCTACCACTACAACCCCTACTGCTACACCTAGTGTCCCTACTAATAGCAGTGGTGGTGGGAGCAAACCTACTAATAGCCAATCCAAGGGAGTAGCTGGGCTCACTTTTGGTAATTTAGTTGGGGTTGGTCTGATTAAGGAGACCACAGAGGCTACTTTAGTCTCTGAAGGGGCTATTGATTTAGCCACTTTGGTTGCTTGCCCCCATAACTTGGAGAAGTACAAGCAACTAACCCTAATAAATGGTGTTGAGGTCCAGGCCTACAGGGACACAGGTGCCAGTGTCACAATGGTGATTGAGAAGCTGGTGCACCCTGAACAACACATACTTGGACACCAGTACCAAGTAACCGATGCTCACAACATAACACAAAGCCACCCCATGGCTGTTGTAAATCTCAACTGGGGGGGGGGTAACTGGTCCAAAGAAAGTTGTGGTAGCTTCAGATTTACCTGTAGACTGTCTATTAGGGAATGATTTGGAGACATCAGCTTGGTCAGATGTGGAGTTGGAGGCCCATGCAGCAATGCTGGGCATCCCAGGGCATATTTTTGCTTTGACAAGGGCCCAGGCCAAAAAGCAAAAAGGACAGGGAAGCTTGGATCCTGGAACAATGGACCAAGTGCTCCCTAAAGCTAGGGCTAATAGAAGCAAACCACTTCCTACTATCCCTCCCTCTACAGTGGATTCTACTTCTGAGGAAGAAGAATTCCCTCCCTGTGCAGAACCTACACCACAGGAGCTGGAAGCAGACACTGCTGAGCTTTTGGGAGAAGGGGGGCCTGCCAGAGAGGAGCTGAGTGTGGCACAGCAAACCTGTCCCACATTAGAGGGTCTCAGACAGCAAGCTGTCAAACAGGCTAATGGGGATGTCAGTGACTCTCACAGAGTTTACTGGGAGGACAACCTCTTGTACACTGAGCATAGGGATCCTAAACCTGGAGCTGCCAGGAGATTAGTGATTCCTCAGGAGTACAGAAAGTTCCTCCTAACACTGGCACATGACATTCCCTTAGCTGGGCATCTAGGACAAATGAAAACTTGGGACAGGCTTGTTCCCCTGTTTCATTGGCCTAGGATGTCTGAGGACACAAAAGAATTTTGTAAGTCCTGTGAAACCTGTCAAGCCAGTGGCAAGACAGGTGGCACCCCAAAGGCACCCCTTATCCCACTGCCTGTGGTTGGGGTTCCCTTTGAAAGGGTAGGGGTTGACATAGTTGGCCCCCTTGACCCTCCTACTGCTTCAGGCAATAGGTTTATCTTAGTGGTAGTGGACCATGCCACAATATATCCTGAAGCTATTCCTTTAAGGACCACTACAGCACCTGCAGTGGCAAAGGCCCTCCTGGGAATATTTTCCAGGGTGGGCTTCCCAAAGGAAGTAGTATCAGACAGAGGAAGCAATTTCATGTCTGCATACTTAAAGGCCATGTGGAAGGAGTGTGGTGTAACGTACAAGTTCACAACACCCTATCATCCACAAACAAATGGACTGGTGGAGAGATTTAATAAAACTCTCAAAGGCATGATTATGGGTCTCCCTGAAAAACTCCGCAGGAGATGGGATATCCTTCTACCATGCCTCCTTTTTGCCTACAGGGAGGTACCCCAGAAAGGAGTGGGCTTCAGCCCCTTTGAACTTCTTTTTAGACACCCTGTTAGGGGTACACTCACACTTGTAAAGGAGGGTTGGGAACAACCTTTAAAAGCTCCTAAGCAGGATATTGTGGACTATGTACTTGGCCTCAGATCAAGGATGGCTGAGTACATGAAAAAGGCCAGTAAAAACCTTCAGGCCAGCCAAGAGCTCCTGAAGCAATGGCATGATCAGAAGGCTGTTTTGGTTCAGTACCAACCAGGGCAGAAAGTGTGGGTCTTGGAGCCTGTGGCCCCAAGAGCACTCCAAGATAAATGGAGTGGTCCCCACACAATTGTTGAAAAGAAGGGAGAAGTCACCTATTTAGTTGACTTAGGCACTGCCAGGAGTCCCCTTAGGGTACTCCATGTCAACCGCCTGAAACCCTACTATGACAGGGCTGATCTCACCCTGCTCATGGCAGCTGATGAGGGACAGGAAGAAGACAGTGATCCTCTACCTGATCTCTTCTCTTCCACAGAACAAGATGCTCTTGTGGAAGGTGTAGTTTTGGCTGATTGTCTTACTGCTGAGCAGAAAGACAATTGCATAAATCTCCTAGATCAATTCTCTGAACTCTTCTCTACTGTGCCAGGTACCACTTCTTGGTGTGAGCACACTATATATACTGGAGACAGTTTACCTGTCAAATGTAAGATCTATAGGCAGCCTGACCATGTCAGGGACTGCATAAAGCAAGAGGTCCAGAAAATGTTAGAACTAGGAGTGGTTGAGCACTCTGACAGTCCATGGGCTTGGTACCAAAACCCAATTCTAAAGATGGAAAGAAGGAAATGCGGTTTTGTGTAGACTATAGAGGTCTCAACTTGGTAACCAAAACTGATGCTCACCCTATACCCAGGGCAGATGAGCTCATAGATACACTGGCATCTGCCAAGTATCTAAGCACTTTTGATTTGACTGCAGGGTATTGGCAGATCAAATTGTCAGAAGATGCTAAACCTAAGACTGCATTTTCTACCATTGGAGGACATTACCAGTTTACTGTAATGCCTTTTGGTTTGAAAAATGCACCTGCCACTTTTCAGAGGTTGGTGAACACAGTCCTGCAAGGGCTGGAAGCTTTCAGTGCAGCATATTTGGACGATATAGCTGTCATTAGCTCCAGCTGGGATGATCACCTGGTCCACCTATGGAAAGTTTTGGAGGCTCTGCAAAAGGCAGGCCTCATTATCAAGGCTTCAAAGTGCCAGATAGGGCAGGGTAAGGTGGTTTATCTGGGACACCTTGTTGGTGGGGAACAGATTGCACCACTTCAGGGGAAAATCCAAACTATCATTGATTGGGTTCCCCCTACCACTCAGACTCAGGTGAGAGCCTTCCTAGGCCTCACTGGGTATTACAGGAGGTTCATTAAGAACTATGGCTCCATTGCAGCCCCTCTTAATGACCTCACATCCAAGAAAATGCCTAAAAAGGTATTATGGACAGCAAACTGTCAGAAAGCTTTTGAGGAGCTGAAGCAGGCCATGTGCTCTGCACCTGTCCTGAAAAGCCCTTGTTACTCTAAAAAATTCTATGTCCAAACTGATGCATCTGAATTAGGAGTAGGGGCAGTCCTATCACAACTTAATTCTGAGGGCCAGGATCAACCTGTTGCTTTTATTAGTAGGAGGTTGACCCCTAGAGAAAAGCGTTGGTCTGCCATTGAGAGGGAGGCCTTTGCTGTGGTCTGGGCTCTGAAGAAGTTGAGGCCATACCTGTTTGGCACTCACTTCATTGTTCAGACAGACCACAAACCTCTACTTTGGCTAAAACAAATGAAAGGTGAAAATCCTAAATTGTTGAGGTGGTCCATATCTCTACAGGGAATGGACTATACAGTGGAACATAGACCTGGGAGTAGCCACTCCAATGCAGATGGACTCTCCAGATATTTCCACTTAGACAATGAAGACTCATCAGGTCATGGCTAGTCTTATTGTCCTTCGTTTGGGGGGGGGTTGTGTAGGAAAGTACCATCTTGCCTGGCATGTTACCCCCATTTTTCACTGTATATATGTTGTTTTAGTTGTATGTGTCACTGGGACCCTGGTAACCCAGGGCCCCAGTGCTCATAAGTGTGCCTGAATGTGTTACCTGTGTAGTGACTAACTGTCTCACTGAGGCTCTGCTAATCAGAACCTCAGTGGTTATGCTCTCTCATTTCTTTCCAAATTGTCACTAACAGGCTAGTGACCATTTTTACCAATTTACATTGGCTTACTGGAACACCCTTATAATTCCCTAGTATATGGTACTGAGGTACCCAGGGTATTGGGGTTCCAGGAGACCCCTATGGGCTGCAGCATTTCTTTTGCCACCCATAGGGAGCTCTGACAATTCTTACACAGGCCTGCCACTGCAGCCTGAGTGAAATAACGTCCACGTTATTTCACAGCCATTTTACACTGCACTTAAGTAACTTATAAGTCACCTATATGTCTAACCTTTACCTGGTAAAGGTTAGGTGCAAAATTACTTAGTGTGAGGGCACCCTGGCACTAGCCAAGGTGCCCCCACATTGTTCAGAGCCAATTCCCTGAACTTTGTGAGTGCGGGGACACCATTACACGCGTGCACTACATATAGGTCACTACCTATATGTAGCTTCACAATGGTAACTCCGAATATGGCCATGTAACATGTCTATGATCATGGAATTGCCCCCTCTATGCCATCCTGGCATAGTTGGCACAATCCCATGATCCCAGTGGTCTGTAGCACAGACCCTGGTACTGCCAAACTGCCCTTCCTGGGGTTTCACTGCAGCTGCTGCTGCTGCCAACCCCTCAGACAGGCATCTGCCCTCCTGGGGTCCAGCCAGGCCTGGCCCAGGATGGCAGAACAAAGAACTTCCTCTGAGAGAGGGTGTGACACCCTCTCCCTTTGGAAAATGGTGTGAAGGCAGGGGAGGAGTAGCCTCCCCCAGCCTCTGGAAATGCTTTCTTGGGCACAGATGTGCCCAATTCTGCATAAGCCAGTCTACACCGGTTCAGGGACCCCTTAGCCCCTGCTCTGGCGCGAAACTGGACAAAGGAAAGGGGAGTGACCACTCCCCTGACCTGCACCTCCCCTGGGAGGTGTCCAGATCTCCTCCAGTGTGCTCCAGACCTCTGCCATCTTGGAAACAGAGGTGCTGCTGGCACACTGGACTGCTCTGAGTGGCCAGTGCCACCAGGTGACGTCAGAGACTCCTGCTGATAGGCTCCTTCAGGTGTTAGTAGCCTATCCTCTCTCCTAGGTAGCCAAACCCTCTTTTCTGGCTATTTAGGGTCTCTGTCTCTGGGGAAACTTTAGATAACGAATGCAAGAGCTCATCCGAGTTCCTCTGCATCTCCCTCTTCACCTTCTGATAAGGAATCGACTGCTGACCGCGCTGGAAGCCTGCAAACCTGCAACATAGTAGCAAAGACGACTACTGCAACTCTGTAACGCTGATCCTGCCGCCTTCTCGACTGTTTTCCTGCTTGTGCATGCTGTGGGGGTAGCCTGCCTCCTCTCTGCACCAGAAGCTCCGAAGAAATCTCCCGTGGGTTGACGGAATCTTCCCCCTGCAACCGCAGGCACCAAAAAGCTGCATCACCGGTCCCTTGGGTCTCCTCTCAGCACGACGAGCGAGGTCCCTCGAATCCAGCGACTCTGTCCAAGTGACCCCCACAGTCCAGTGACTCTTCAGCCCAAGTTTGGTGGAGGTAAGTCCTTGCCTCACCTCGCTGGGCTGCATTGCTGGGAACCGCGACTTTGCAGCTACTCCGGCCCCTGTGCACTTCCGGCGGAAATCCTTTGTGCACAGCCAAGCCTGGGTCCACGGCACTCTAACCTGCATTGCACGACTTTCTAAGTTGGTCTCCGGCGACGTGGGACTCCTTTGTGCAACTTCGGCGAGCACCGTTTCACGCATCCTCGTAGTGCATGTTTCTGGCACTTCTCCGGGTGCTACCTGCTTCAGTGAGGGCTCTCTGTCTTGCTCGACGTCCCCTCTCTCTTCAGGTCCAATTTGCGACCTCCTGGTCTCTCCTGGGCCCCAGCAGCGTCCAAAAACGCCAAACGCATTATTTGCGACTAGCAAGGCTTGTTGGTGTCCTTTCAGCGGGAAAACACTTCTGCACGACTCTCCAAGGCGAGAGGGATCGGTCCACCAAAGGGGAAGTCTCTAGCCCTTTTTGTTCCTGCAGAAACCTCAGCTTCTTCTGTCCAGTCGAAGCTTCTTTGTACCCGCAGCTGGCATTTCCTGGGCATCTGCCCATCTCCGACTTGCTTGTGACTTTTGGACTTGGTCCCCTTGTTCCACAGGTACCCTAGATTGGAAATCCACAGTTGTTGCATTGCTGGTTTGTGTCTTTCCTGCATTATTCCTCTAACACGACTACTTTGTCCTTAGGGGAACTTTAGTGCACTTTGCACTCACTTTTCAGGATCTTGGGGAGGGTTATTTTTCTAACTCTCACTATTTTCTAATAGTCCCAGCGACCCTCTACAAGGTCACATAGGTTTGGGGTCCATTCGTGGTTCGCATTCCACTTTTGGAGTATATGGTTTGTGTTGCCCCTATCCCTATGTTTCCCCATTGCATCCTATTGTAACTATACATTGTTTGCACTGTTTTCTAAGACTACACTGCATATTTTTGCTATTGTGTATATATATCTTGTGTATATTTCCTATCCTCTCACTGAGGGTACACTCTAAGATACTTTGGCATATTGTCATAAAAATAAAGTACCTTTATTTTTAGTATAACTGTGTATTGTGTTTTCTTATGATATTGTGCATATGACACTAATTGGTACTGTAGTAGCTTCACACGTCTCCTAGTTCAGCCTAAGCTGCTCTGCTAAGCTACCATTATCTATCAGCCTAAGCTGCTAGACACCCTATACACTAATAAGGGATAACTGGGCCTGGTGCAAGGTGCAAGTACCCCTTGGTACTCACTACAAGCCAGTCCAGCCTCCTACAATTATATACTTCTGAGGACAATTATCTGGGCCCCGAATATCAATAGCAACACATGCCCACTGAATTTGTGGAATAAAACCCACATAAACCTCCACAGAGCCAAGTCAATTACAGGCCACCAAAATAACTTTTTCAAAAAGAGACTTAGGCCCTCATTACGAGTGTGGCGGTCCAAGGACCAGTCTGACTGCCAAATTACAACCTTGGTGGGTGAACCCACCTAAAGTCCACCGTCCCCGCTGGGTACATGGTTCCCGACGTGGTGAGTTGTAACCAGCCAGTTCGGTGCTGAACTCAGTGCCAACTGGCTGTTCACAACCCCACTTTCTGCCAGCCTTTTCATTGCATGCCTGCCATAAAAAGGCTGGTGGAAAGTCAGTGCCAGTGGCCAGAGGGGTCCCCTGCACTGCCCATGCCTAGGGTATGGGCAGTACAGCCCCCTCCCCTGCCCAGCACAGACAGAATGCACACAGTTTGCTTTGCAGACAGTGAGGATTTCCAGGGTCCTAGAGTGCTAGGAGATTGGCCTTGGATCCCTTAAAGAACACGCATTGCACTGTTCCCGCCAGTCAGCCCGGCAGGAACATTCTAATATGCTCGGGGGGATGTCACCGCCATTGCAGTTGCATCCTCCCGAGGCTTTGGCGGTCCGGTGAGGCCCTTACGGCTCATAGTCATAATGAGGCCCCTAGTTCCGACTAAACCAGAAATTACTCTTGTGACAGATCAATAACCATTTTCTGTAATCCCTCCGGCGGGATCATTCTGCCCCCCACATGAAATGTGTTCCATTTTCCACCATTAATTCAGACTCACCTCCCAAAAAGCTTAAACACAAGCCCCCAAAACCTCTTTCTCAGGCCAACCATTCAAAGTATACAACTTATTGTCTTTCAGTACTTTTATCATTCGTATATTCCTTCTTCCATTTCTCTTTGTCGATTGCAGAAAAACCACACCCATGCACCAATGCCACCTAGAGTCTATATCCTACTTGGAAGTATATAGAACCCATGCATTTGTTGTAGTAACTGCACTCCTATGCAGTTTGTAACTCATTCTTTGTTGCACATCACTAAACACACAGGTTATCGTTCATCAGTCACACTCCTTGTTGTTACTTGTTACATTAATAATGCAGACTCACAGAATAAGGTGAAGCACGATTATTCACTCTAAGGAGCTCAAGGTTGCTGCTCCTTCACCATCTTCATCCACCTGTCAACTGCCTGGATGGAATATTCCACGAGATGCTTAAGAAATCTGTGAGACCTGGCAGCCTTAGGGTGGTCACCCCTAACATTTTGCCTGCCTCCCTCCACTTTTTGGACATTGTTTTTGCTAGTTTTAGGACTCTGCACACGTTACCACTGCTAACCACTGCTAAAGTGCATATGCTCTCTCCCTTAAAGCATGGGGACATTGGTTAATGGCCAATTGGCTAATTTAATCTACTTTTAAGTCCACAGGAAAGTGCACTACATGTGCCAGGGCCTGTAGATTAAATGCCACTGGTGGGCCTGGAGTACTAGTTGTGCCACCCACATAAGTAGCCCCTTAACCATGCCTTAGGCCTGCCACAGCAGGGCCTGTGTGTGCAATTTCACTGCCACTTCGACTCAGCATTTAAAAGTAATTGGCAAGCCTTAAGTACCCTTTTCCTACATACAGTCACCCCTAAGGTAGGCCCTAAGTAGCCCATAGGGAAGGGTGCTATGTAGGTAAAAGGAAGGGCATGTACATGTGTGGTTTACATGTCCTGGTAGTAGAAAACTCCTAAATTCATTTTCCACTACTGTGAAGCCTGCCCCTTTCATAAGCTAACATTAGGGCTGCCCTCATATACTGTTTGAGTGGTAAATTCTGATCAGAAAGGGGTAAGCAGGTCATATTTAGTATGGCCAGAATGTTGATACAAAAACCATGCTTACTGGTGAAGTTGGATTCTATATTACTATTTTCGAAATGCTACTTTTAGAAAGTTAGCATTTCTCTACACTCAAATCCTTCTGTGCCTTACAATCTACTTCTGGCTAGGTTTAGTTGACAGCTCCCTTGTGCATTCACTCAGACAAACCCACACACAGGATGCTCAGTCACACTTGCACACATCTTCATACTGAATGGGTCTTCCTAGGCTGGGAGGGTGGAGGACCTCACACTTACATGTCAAAGGACAATGGCCTGCCCTCACACAATGGACTGCTACAACCCCTACTGGGACTCAGAGACAGGCTGGAACTGAAAGTGGACAGTGTGCACTTCTAAACCACTCTTTGAAGTCTCCCCCATTTCAATGGCCCATTTGGGTATTTAAACAGGGTCCCTGACCCTACCAACTCAGACAATTCTGAAGTTAGACACTTCCTGGTAAAGAAACTCTGCACCAGAACCTGAACCAGTTAAGAGAAGCTGTCTGGCTTTCCAAAGGACTCACCTGACTGCTTTGCTGAAAAGGACTGCTGCCTTGCTGCTCTCTGACTCTGCTGAGATGTGCTCTCCAAAGGTTTGGATAGAGCTTGCCTCCTACTCCTTGAAGTCTCAGGGCCAAAAACACTTCATCTCTGCAAAGAACTCCTTATGCTGTGAAAGTTTGATGCACAGCCTGCCAAAAACAACACAGCCTGCATTGCGGTGAGAAAATCACTGCACGCCGGATCGAAGCAGCCCGGCTCTCAGAGTGGAGATCGGCACAGAGCCAGCATTATGACTGGAACTTCGATGTGGGCCCACTGCATCGACGCATAGACAAACTGGAACGACGCAGCCTGACTTCCTGAGAGAAGAATCGACACAGCACCTGTCGTGCGACAGAAATTTCCCCGTAACGACAAAGCTCCTGTGACTTCTTCCTGCATGCCTAGGATTTCTCCACATAGTCCCCGGGTTGTCCAAATACCCTGCAACCCAATGAGGATCTAAGTCGCGTGCCAGAAATCAACGCAAAGCTTTCCCTGTGTGAAAAATATTGACGCAGCGTCTGTCTGCGCCCGGGGAAACCGACGTACACCTCCCCGTTTTCCACGCATCTCCTTCTCTGTGGTCCCTTGCTGAGAATTTGAACGCAAACCAGGTACTTTGTGCTTGCAAGAGACACGTTACTTTTTAAAGACTAAAGACTCTTGTTATCACTTTCTAAGTGATATTTCAATGTGTACTTATTGAATCTTGATCGTTTTGACCTGCATTTAACCAGATAAATATTCTATATTTTTCCAAACACTGTGTGGTGTATTTTTGTGGTGTTATACTGGGTTATTGCATGATTTCTTGCACAAATACTTTACACATTTCCTTCCAAGTTAAGCCTGAATGCTCAGTGCCAAGCTACCAGAGGGTGGGCAAAGGATAATTTGGATTGTGTGTGACTTATCCTGACTAGAGAGAGGGTCCTTGCTTGGACAGGGGGTAACCTGACTGCCAACCAAAGACCCCATTTCCAACAAAATCCATTCTACATTCTAATAATAACCACAACAGAAGGCTTCCACCACTCTATGCCAACTTTGAAAGTTACAGATTTCGACTGGCAGATTTTCTAATTTGTCAACCTTTCAGTGTAGGAGGCTGGCCTGGCTTGTAGTGAGAACCAGAGGTACTTACACCTTGTCCCAGGTCCAGTTATCCCTTATTTGTGTAGAAGAGGTGTTTCTAGCAGCTTAGGCTGATAGAAGGTAGCTTTAGGCTGAACTAGGAGACATGTAAAGCTCCTACTATACCGCTGGTGTCATATGCACAATATCATAAGAAAACACAATACACAGATATACTAAAAATAAAGGTACTTTATTTTTATGACAATATGCCAAAAGTATCTCAGTGAGTACCCTCAGTATGAGGATGCCAAATATACACAAGATATATGTACACAATACCAAAAATATGCAGTAATAGCAAAAGGAAGTAATGCAAGCAGTGTAAAGTTACAATAGGTTGCAATAGGAGCACATAGGTATAGGGGCAACACAAACCATATACTCCAAAAGTGGAATGCAAACCACAAATGGACCCCAACCCTATGTGAGCTTGTAGAGGGTCGCTAGGACTGTAAGAAAACAGTGAGGGTTAGAAAAATAGCCCATCCCAAGACCCTGTAAGGTAGGTGTAAAATACACCTACAACCCCCAGAGAGCACAGAAGTAGTGATAGGGGGATTCTGCAAGGAAAACCAACACCAGCAATGCAACAACAGTGGATTTCCGGACCTGAGTACCTGTAAGACAAGGGGACCAAGTTCAAGAGTCACAACAGTGTCGAGAGTGGGCAGGAGCCCAGGAAATGCCAGCTGAGGGTGCAAGGAAGCTGCCACCGGATGGAAGAAGCTTGGTGTTTTGCAAGAACAAAGAGGACTAGGAACTTCCCCTTTGGAGGATGGATGTCCCACGTCATGAAGAAGCTTGCAGAAAGATCGCAAACAAGCCTTGTTAGCTGCAAGGGTCGCAGTTAGGGTTTTTGGATGCTGCTGTGGCCCAGGAGGGACCAGGATGTTGCCACTTGGATGAGGAGACAGAGGGGGTGCCCAGCAAGTCAGGAAGCCCTCACAGAAGCATGCAGCACCCACAGAAGTACCAGTTCAGGCACTTAGAAGAGGAGTGAACCAGAGTCCGCCCAAAGTCACAAAAGGAAGTCCCACGACGCCGGAGGACAACTCAGAAGGTTGTGCACTGCAGGTTAGAGTTTTAGGGACACAGGCTTGGCTGTGCACGAAGGAAATCCTGGAAGAGTGCACAGGAGCCGGAGCAGCTGCAAATCACACAGTACCCAGCAGTGCAGTCTAGCGTGGGGAGGCAAGGACTTAAATCCACCAAACTTGGACTGAAGAGTCACTGGACTGTGGGAGTCACTTGGACAGAGTTGCTGAGTTCCAGGGACCACGCTCGTCATGCTGAGAGGGGACCCAGAGGACCGGTGATGCAGTCTTTTGTTGCCAGCGGTTGCAGGGGGAAGATTTCGTTGACCCATGGGAGATTTCTTCAGGGCTCCTGGTGCAAGAAGGAGGCAGGCTACCCCCAGAGCATGCACCACCTGGAAACAGTCGAGAAAGCCGGCAGGATGAAGCGATACAAGGTTGCAGTAGTCGTCTTTGCAGGCGTCCTGAGCAGTCAGCGGTCGATCCTTTGGCAGAAGGTGAAGAGGGAGATGCAGAGGAACTCTGGTGAGCTCTGGTGAGCTCTTGCATTCGGTATCTGAAGAATTACCCAAAGCAGAGACCCTAAATAGCCAGAAAAGGAGGTTTGGCTACCTAGGAAGGAGGATTGGCTACTAAGAAAGGTAAAAGCCTATTAGAAGGAGTCTCTGACATCACCTGCTGGCACTGGCTACTCAGAGCAGTCCAGTGTGCCAGCAACACCTCTGTTTCCAAGACGGCAGAGGTCTGGGGCACACTGGAGGAGCTCTGGGCACCTCCCCAGGGAGGTGCAGGTCAGGGGAGTGGTCACTCCCCTTTCCTTTGTCCAGTTTTGCGTCACAGCAGGGCTGGGGGATCCCTGAACCGGTGTAGACTGGCTTATGCAGAGATGGACAGCATCTGTGTTCATCAAAGCATTTCCAGAGGCTGGGGGAGGCTACTCCTCCCCAGCCTTCACACCTATTTCCAAAGGGAGAGGGTGTTACACCCTGTCTCAGAGGAAATCCTTTGTTATGCCTTCCTGGGCCAGGGCTGCCTGGACCCCAGGAGGGCAGAAACCTGTCTGAGAGGTTGGCAGCAGCAGCAGCTGCAGTGGAGACCCCTGAAAGGCAGTTTGGCAGTACCCAGGTTCTGTGCTAGAGACCCGGGGGATCACGGAATTGTCTCCCCAATGACAGAATGGCCATGTTCGGAGTTACCATTGTGAAGCTATACATAGATAGTGACCTATGTATAGTGCACGCGTGTAACGGTGTACCCGCACTCACAAAGTCCAGGGAATTTGTCCTGAACAATGTGGGGGCACCTTGGCTAGTGCCAGGGTGCCCACACACTAAGTAACTTTGCACCCAACCTTCACCAGGTGAAGGTTAGACATATAGGTGACTTGTAAGTTACTTAAGTGCAGAGGTAAATGGCTGTGAAATAACGTGCACGTTATTTCACTCAGACTGCACTGGCAGGCCTGTGTAAGAATTGTCAGATGTCCCTATGGGTGGCAAAAGAAATGCTGCAGCCCATAGGGATCTCCTGGAACCCCAATACCCTGGGTACCTTAGTACCATATACTAGGGAATTATATGGGTGTACCAGTATGCCAATGTGAATTGGTAAATTTAGTCACTAGCCTGTTAGTGACAAATTTGGAAAGCAGAGAGAGCATAACCACTGAGGTTCTGGTTAGCAGAGCCTCAGTGAGACAGTTAGGCATCACACAGGGAACACATACAGGGCACATACTTATGAGCAATGGGGCCCTGCCTGGCAGGGTCCCAGTGACACAGACTAAAACAACATATATACAGTGAAATATGGGGGTAACATGCCAGGAAAGATGGTACTTTCCTACACAACCCCCCACCAAACGAAGGACAATAAGACTATCCATGACCTGATGAGTCTTCATTGTCTAAGTGGAAATATCTGGAGAGTCCTTCTGCACTGGAGTGGGTACTCCTAGGTCTATGTTCCACTGTATAGTACATCCCCTGTAGAGATATGGCCCACCTCAACAATTTAGGATTTTCACCTTTCATTTGTTTTAGCCAAAGTAGAGGTATGTGGTCTGTCTGAACAATGAAGTGAGTGCCAAACAGGTATGGCCTCAACTTCTTCAGTGCCCAGACCACAGCAAAGGCCTCCCTCTCTATGGCAGACCAACGTTTTTCTCTAGGGGTCAACCTCCTGCTGATAAAAGCAACAGGTTGATCCTGGCCCTCAGAATTAAGTAGTGATAAGACTGCCCTACCCCTAATTCAGATGCATCAGTTTGAACAATGAATTTCTTGGAGTAACATGGGCTTTTTAGGACAGGTGCAGTGCACATGGCCTGTTTGAGCTCCTCAAAAGCTTTCTGACAGCTAGCTGTCCACAATACCTTTTTAGGCATCTTCTTGCTAGTGAGATCATTAAGTGGGGCTGCAATGGAGCCATAGTTTTTAATGAATCTCCTGTAATACCCAGTGAGGCCTAGGAAGGCTCTCATTTGGGTCTGAGTTGTAGGGTGAACCCAATCCATGATTGTCTGGATTTTCCCCTGAAGTGGTGCAATCTGTTCTCCACCTACCAGGTGTCCTAGATAAACCACCTTTCCCTGCCCTATCTGGCACTTTGAAGCCTTGATAGTAAGGCCTGCCTTTTGTGGGGCCTCCAAAACTTTCCACAGGTGGACCAGGTGATCATCCCAGGTGGAGCTAAAGACAGCTATATCGTCTAGATATGCTGCACTAAAAGCCTCCAACCCTTGCAGGACTGTATTCACCAACCTCTGAAAGTGGCAGGTGCATTTTTCAAACCAAAGGGCATTACTGTGAATAGGTAGTGCCCTCCTATAGTAGAACATGCAGTTTTTGCTTTAGCATCCTCTGATAATTTGATCTGCGAATACCCTGCAGTCAAATCAAAGGTGCTTAGATACTTGGCAGATGCCAGTGTATCTATGAGCTCATCTGCCCTGGGTATAGGGTGAGCATCAGTTTTCGTTACATGGTTGAGACCTCTGTAATCTACGCAAAACCTCATCTCTCTTTTTCCATCTTTTGAGTGGGGCTTTGGTACAAGCACCATAGGAGAGGCCCATGGGCTTTCAGAATATTCAACCACTCCGAGATCAAGCATTTTCTGAACTTCTTGCTTTATTAAGTCCCTGACATGGTCATGCTGCCTATAGATTTTACTTTTGACAGGCAACCTGTCTCCAGTATCAATTGTGTGTTCACACCAAGATGTGGTGCCTGGCACAGTTGAAGAGTTCAGAAAACTGACCTAGGAGATTTATGCAGTTGTCTTTTTGCTCAGCAGTAAGACAATCTGCCAAAACTACACCTTCCACTAAAGCATCATCTTCAGTGGAAGATGAGAGATCAGGGAGAGGGTCACTCTCATCTTCCTGTCCCTCATCTGTTGCCATGAGCGGGTGAGATCAGCGCTGTCATAGTAGGGTTTTAGGCGGTTGACATGGAGCACCCTAAGGGGACTCCTGGCAGTGCCTAGGTCAACCAAGTAGGTGACCTCGCCCTTCTTTTCAACAATTAGATGGGGTCCACTCCATTTGTCTTAGAGTGCTCTTGGGGCCACAGGCTCCAGTACCCACACCTTCTGTCCTGGTTGGTACTGAATCAGAATATCCTTCTGGCCATGCCATTGCTTTTGGAGCTCTTGGCTGGCCTGAAGGTTTTTACTGGCCTTTTTCATGTACTCGGCCATTCTGGATCTTAGGCCAAGTACATAGTCCACTATGTCTTGTTTGGGAGCTTTTAAAGGTTGTTCCCAACCCTCCTTCACAAGTGTTAGGGGACCTCTTACAAGGAGCCCAAAGAGGAGTTCAAAGGGGCTAAAGCCCACTCCTTTCTGGGGTACCTCCCTGTAAGCAAAAAGGAGGCAAGGTAACAGGACATCCCATCTCCTCCTGAGTTTTTCAGGGAGTCCCATTTTCATTCCTTTGAGAGTTTTATTAAACCTTTCTACCAGTCCATTTGTTTGTGGATGATATGGTGTGGTGAATTTGTATGTTACACCACATTCCTTCCACATGGCCTTCAAGTATGCAGACATAAAGTTCCTACCCCTGTCTGATACAACCTCTTTTGGAAAATCCACCCTGGAAAAGATTCCCAGGAGGGCTTTTGCCACTGCAGGTGCTGTAGTGGTCCTTAGAGGAATTGTTTCAGGATATCTTGTGGCATGGTCCACTACCACCAAGATAAACCTATTGCCTGAAGTAGTAGGAGAGTCAAGGGGGCCAACTATGTCAACCCCTACCCTTTCAAAGGGAACCCCAACCACAGGTAGTGGAATAAGGGGAGACTTTGGAGTGCCACCAGTCTTGCCACTGGCTTGGCAGGTCATGCAAGACTTACAAAAGTCTTTTGTGTCCTCTGACATCCTAGGCCAGTGAAACAGGGGGACAAGCATTTCCCATGTTTTAATCTGGCCCAAATGCCCAGCCAAAAGAATGGCATGTGCCAGAGATAGGAGGAACACTCTGTACTGCAGGGGAATGACCAATCTCCTGGCTGCTCCAGGTTTTGGGTCCCTTGCCTCTGTGTACAAGAGGTTGTCCTCCCAGTAAACTTTATGTGAGTCACTGACATCCCCATTTTGCTGTTTGACAGCTTGCTGTCTGAGACCCTCTAATGTGGGACAGGATTGCTGTGCCACACTCAGCTCTTCCCTGGCAGGCCCCCCTCCACCCAAAAGCTCAGCAGTGTCTGCTGCCAGGTCATCTGGTGAAGGTTCTGAATAGGGAGGAAATTCTTCTTCCTCAGAAGGAGAATCAACTGTAGAGGGAGGGATAGTGGGTAGGGATTTACCCTTGCCACCCCTAGCTTTAGGGAACACTTGGTCCATTGTTCCAGGATCCAAGTCACCCTGTCCCTTTTGCTTTTTGGCCTGAACCCTTGTTAAAGCAAAAATATGCCCAGGAATGCCCAGCATTGCTGCATGAGCCTCCAACTCCACTTCTGCCCAAGCTGATGTCTCTAAATCATTCCCTAGTAGACAGTCTACAGGTAAATCTGAAACAACCACAACTTTCTTTGGACCAGTAACCCCCCACCACCCCCAGTTGAGATTCACAACAGCCATGGGGTGGCTAAGAGTGTTGTTATGAGCGTCTGTCACTTGGTACTGGTGACTAAGTAGGTGTTGTTCAGGGTGTACCAGTTTCTCTATTAACATGGTAACACTGGCACCTGTGTCCCTGTAGGCCTGAACCTCAACACCATTTATTAGGGGAATTTGCGTGTACTTATCCATATTAAGGGGACAAGCAACCAAGGTGGCCAAATCAATGGCACCTTGAGAGAGTAACACAGCCTCTGTGGTCTCCCTAACAAGACCACCTCCAACTAAATTACCAAAAGTGAGCCCAGCTACTCCCTTGGATTGGCTATTAGTAGGTTTGCTCCCAGCACCACAGCTATTACTAGGGTCACTAGAGGTTACAGTAGGGGTTGTAGTAGTGGGAGGTTTGGTGTTTTTCTTTGGACAACTGGCATCAGTTGTCCAATGGCCTTTTACTTTACATAAATAACACCAAGGCTTTTTGACTTGATTTGAAGAGGATTTGGACCCACCACCCCCACCAGACTGTTTTTGTGGGCCTGATGAAGACTCAGTTTTAGATTTGTCCTCACCCTTGTCAGAAGGCTTACCATCCTTGTTCTTGCCATCCTTGTCACCCCCTGTATGAACGTTTCTGTTCACTCTTGTTCTGACCCATTTGTCTGCCTTCTTTCCCAATTCTTGGGGAGAGGTCAGATCTGAGTCCACTAGATATTGGTGTAACAAGTCAGACACACAGTTATTCAGAATATACTCTCTCAGAATAGGATTATACAGGCTTTCATAGTCAGAAACTTTACTGCCATGTAACCACCCCTCCAAGACCTTCACTGAACAGTCAACAAAGTCTATCCAATCTTGTGAGGACTCTTTTCTGGTGTCTCTGAACTTAATCCTGTATTGTTCAGTGGTTAAGCCAAATCCATCCAAGAGTGCATTCTTCAAAACTGTAAAATTATTGGCATCACTTTCCTTCACAGTAAGGAGCATATCCCTACCCTTTCCACTGAAAGATAGCCATAGGATAGCAGCCCACTGCCTTTGAGGGACCTCCTGCACAACACAGGCCCTCTCAAGTGCAGCAAACCACTTGTTAATGTCATCCCCCTCCTTGTAAGGGGGAACTATCTTATGCAGATTCCTGGAATCATGCTCTCTCAGAGGATTACTATCAGGAATACTGCTGCTGCCACCATGGGGTTCAAACCCCAATCTCTGTCTCTCCTTCTCCAGGTCTAGGGATTCCCTGTCTGGAGCCAGCTGTTGTTGTTTAAGCTTCAGCCTGGTCTCTTCCACTCTCAACTTTTTGAGTTCCCTTTCTAACATGTTGTCTTCAGGGTGGGTAGGTTGGGAATGCTTGGACACTGAGGATATATTGGAACCAACAGAGGGAGATCTGTCCCTAACAGCTTGGACTCTAACAACCTGGCCTCCAGGAACAAAAGCATCCCTACTATGATGAGAGCTTCTATTACTACCAGCATTGCTATATGGTCTGCTAAGGGGCAGATTTGGAATAGAACCCTCCACATCTACCTCAAGGGGTTCCCCTGAGTCAGACTGTGAGCTATCTACCAGCTAGGGACTTATCATTCTCAATTAGCAAATTAAATAGAAATTCTCTTGAAGAATTCCTTCCTTTCATTAAACCTCTATCAATGCAGAGACTCCTTAGACTCTTAAAGTTTGGATTGTCATAAGTTGTATTGACCATTTTAAGAGACGTTCCTACATCAGATATGATAGAAGAAGGTTTAGAGACAGTGAGAAGAGAGAAAAAGTTTCAGGACTTTTTAAAGAACAGGAAAAAAAACTTTCAAACTTTTTGAAAGTTTAGGAGTACTTTCCAGCCCTTAGCAGAAAGTGTAAGAGAAGAAAAGCTAAACTTTTTGGTTAGGTGTACATACACTGAACTTGTCTTGTATATTATTCTCTTATGAAAAGTACAAAATGACAAAGTGATAAGTAGTTACAAGTACTTATCCCACCGCTGCATAACCAATGTAGGAGGCTGGCCTGGCTTGTAGTGGGTACCAGAGGTACTTACACCTTGTGCAAGGTCCAGTTATCCCTTATTAGTGTAGAAGAGGTGTTTCTAGCAGCTTAGGCTGATAGAAGGCAGCTATGGCAAAGCAGCTTAGGCTGAATTAGGAGACATGTAAAGCTCCTTCTATGCCAATGGTGTCATACGCACAATATCATAAGAAAACACAATACACAGATATACTAAAAATAAAGGTACTTTATTTTTATGGCAATATGCCAAAAGTATCTCAGTGAGTACCCTCAGTATGAGGATGAGAAATATACACAAGATAAATGTACACAATACCAAAATTATGCAGTAATAGCAAAAGGAAGTAATGCAAGCAGTGTAAAGTTACAATAGGTTGCAATAGGAGCACATAGGTATAGGGACAACACAAACCATACACTCCAAAAGTGGAATGCAAACCACGAATGGACCCCAACCCTATATGAGCTCGTAGAAGGTCACTGGGACTGTAAGAGAACAGTGAGGGTTAGAGAAATAGCCCACCCCAAGACCCTGTAAGGTAGGTGTAAAGTGCACCTACAACCCCCAGAGAGCACAGATATCGTGATAGGGGGATACTGCAAGGAAAACCAACGCCAGCAATGCAACAACAGTGGATTTCCGGACCTGAGTACCTGTAAGACAAGGGGACCAAGTCCAAGAGTCGCGACAGTGTCGAGAGTGGGCAGGAGCCCAGGAAATGCCAGCTGAGGGTGCAAGGAAGCTGCCACCGGATGGAAGAAGCTTGGTGTTTTGCAAGAACAAAGAGGACTAGGAACTTCCCCTTTGGAGGATGGATGTCGCACGTCATGAAGAAGCTTGCAGACGTGTTACCACACAGGAAGACCGCAAACAAGCCTTGCTAGCTGCAAGGGTCACAGTTAGGGTTTTTGGATGCTGCTGTGGCCCAGAAGGGACCAGGATGTCGCCACTTGGATGAGGAGACAGAGGGGGCACCCAGCAAGTAAGGAAGCCCTCACAGAAGCAGGCAGCACCCGCTGAAGTACCGGATCAGGCATTAGAAGAGGAGTGAACCGGAGTCCACCCGAAGTCACAAAAGGGAGTCCCACTTCACCGGAGGACAACTCAGAAGGTTGTGTACTGCAGGTTAGAGTGTCGGGGACCAGGGTTGGCTGTGCACAAAGGAAGTCCTGGAAGAGTGCACAGGAGCTGGAGCAGCTGCAAATCAGGCGGTACCCAGCAATGCAGTCTAGCCTGGGGAGGCAAGGACTTACCTCCACCAAACTTGGACTAAAGACTCACTGGACTGTGTGAGTCACTTGGACAGACTTGCTGAGTTCCAGGGGCCACGCTCGTCGGGCTGAGAGGGGACCCAGAGGACCAGTGATGCAGTCTATTGGTGCCTGCGTTAGCAGGGGGAAGATTCCGTCGACCCACGGGAGCCTTCTTCAGAGCTCCTGGTGCAGAGAGGAGGCAGGCTACCCCCAGAGCATGAACCACCTGGAAACAGTCGAGAAAGCCAGCAGGATGAGGCGATACAAGGTTGCTAGTAGTCATCTTGCTACTTTGTTGCAGTTTTGCAGGCGTCCTGAGCAGTCAGCGGTCAATCCTTTGGCAGAAGGTGAAGAGGGTGATGTAGAGGAACTCTGATGAGCTCTTGCATTCATTATCTGGGGAGATCCCCAAGCAGAGACCCTAAATAGCCAGAAAAGGAGGCTTGGTTACCTAGGAAGGAGGATTGGCTACCAAGAGAGGTAAGAGCCTATCAGAAGGAGCTTCTGACGTCACCTGCTGGCACTGGCCACTCAGAGCAGTCCAGTGTGCCAGCAACACCTCTGTTTTCAAGATGGCCGAGGTCTGGGACACACTGGAGGAGCTCTGGGCACCTCCCCTGGGAGGTGCAGGTCAGGAGAATGGTCACTCCCCTTTCCTTTGTCCAGTTTCGCGCCAGACCAGGGCTGGGGAATCCCTGAACTGGTGTAGACTGGCTTATGCAGAGATGGGCACCATCTGTGCCCATCAAAGCATTTCCAGAGGCTGGGGAAGGCTACTCCTTCCCAGCCCTCACACCTATTTCCAAAGGGAGAGGGTGTTACACCCTCTCTCAGAGGAAATCCTTTGCTCTGCCTTCCTGGGCCAGGGCTGCCTGGACCCCAGGAGGGCAGAAACCTGTCTGAGGGGTTGGCAGCAGCAGCAGCTGCAGTGGAGACCCTGGAAATGCAGTTTGGCAGTACCCAGGTTCTGTGCTAGAGACCCGGGGGATCATGGAATTGTCCCCCCAATGCCATGGCCATGTTCGGAGTTACCATTGTGACGCTATACATAGGTAGTGACCTATGTATAGTGCACACGTGTATTGGTATCCCCACACTCACAAAGTCCGGGGAATTTGCCCTGAACGATGTGGGGGCACCTTGGCTAGTACCAGGGTGCCCACACATTAAGTAACTTTGCACCCAACCTTCACCAGGTGAAGGTTAGACATATAGGTGACTTATAAGTTACTTAAGTGCAGTAGTAAATGGCTGTGAAATAACGTGGATGTTATTTCACTCAGGCTGCACTGGCAGGCCTGTGTTAGAATAGTCAGATCTCCCTATGGGTGGCAAAAGAAATGCTGCAGCCCATAGGGATCTCCTGGAACCCCAATACCCTGGTACCTCAGTACCATATACTGGGGAATTATATGGGTGTACCAGTATGCCAATGTGAATTGGTAAATTTAGACACTAGCCTGTTAGTGACAAATTTGGAAAGCAGAGAGAGCATAACCACTGAGGTTCTGATTGGCAGAGCCTCAGTGAAACAGTTAGGCATCACACAGGGAACACATATAGGCCACAAACTTATGAGCACTGGCGTCCTGGCTAGCACGGTCCCAGTGACACATAACAAACATATTGACAACATAGGGTTTTCACTATGAGCACTGGGCACTGGCTAGCAGGATCGCAGTGAGACAGTGAAAACACCCTGACATATATTCACAAATAGGCCAAAAGTGGGGGTAGCAAGGCTAGAAAGAGGCTACTTTCTCACAGACAGCCTCCAGGGTTGTCGATGTTTCCAGAGCTGGTTGAACATGTTGGGTGATTGGTGTTAACCCTAAGCTCAGTTAAGTCTGCAGCTCTTCGGAATTTCTCAGGAAACGAGAGGTCAGGGAATCAAGTTCATCTAATCCAGCTGTCAAGTTGTTCAATTCCCAAATAATCCGGAAAACCGCCTTTGCAGTACAGGATGCTTCTGGTAAACATTGTAAGGAGGCCAAGGTATAATGTTCATGATCCATATGTTATCTTGATTACTGTGTGAGCCTCCGCTTCTGTAAATGTATGTTGTACTAATCCCTAAGAACACAGCATAATGTCCTCTTGCCATAGAGCTGGTTCATGATGATGTGTGTCTTGGAAGCGGTGAAACTGGCTACGGCTTCAGCAACACTCACCATGTGCCTTGCAGAGAGTGTGTGGTGGAGGAGTACAGTGCACCAGAGGGTGAGGTCTTTTATACTGAACAGATGGAGGGATGGAGATCTCGTGAAGAAAAGCGCTGTGGGTTAGGATTTTCACTCAGATGCCGACCCGCGTATAGTTCCTGTGAAACCCGTATCTATGAGCGCTACAAGAGAAACAAATTATGCTCTCAGATCTTTACATTTACACAAAAGGAGTCAGTAGGCCATAGTCTCATTGACACAAGTAAAAAGTTTGTACATGCTAAGGACTCACAAAACACAGTACGCGTCCACCCTGTATAATGTGGTGCATCAGGACACCGGCAGGAGTCCTCTGTCCACTATGAGGTCACAATCGTTGCAAAACTCCCGGCCTCAGAGCAGGTCCTGGAGGTTGCACTGTCAATGTCAGGCCTGGCCCTCTGCACTTTGCTAGCTTACCATCCCACCAGGACCAACCTAGAAGCCATGATACCGGATTCTCATGCAATCGAGCGCTGAGGGCAGAAGAACACACCCATATATCATGCAGCGGACATTCCTCTCCAAACAAACTCTCCCCTTAGTTAACCCAAATATACCCCTATGTTGTTTATGTCTTTCTGCTTTTGTGTATTTGTATCTGTTCCTACAGCTCTGCACCACTGCTTGTATGTCATAATATTGTTTACAGAAATATTGCTTTTCAATATTATCACTCATTAAATATAATGTATAAAGATATTATCCCTTAAAGAGTAGACTTTCTAGGACTATGTCCAATGGGACAGTAAATTTGTAAACATTATTTAGGACACAATATTTATGTCAGACAATACTTTGTACTGCAGGGCACTATCATTGTATTACTTTTTCATTGTTATCTCTCATCCCAGGAGATACACAAGTATCTCATTCAACATGTTGTTGAAGCAAAGAGAGATCATAAGAGACATGCAAATGTCTTACTTCAACATCTATGTTTTAGATAAGATGTGGTCGCCAAGAAGATGTTTGCTTCTTCTAGTTTTCAACACCATATCTGTACATGTTTTTCTTTGCATCCTAACAGTTCCCTTGGTGGTCAGTTCTGTTGCTCTACGCTGTACTCTTTCTGCTCGCTTGTGCCTCCATCAGGTTTTCCTAAATCCCTCACTATGTGCTTCTCCTCCTTCTTCAGTGGGTCTGGGGGATGCCAGAGTATGAGGTGAGTGGTATGCTTGACTCCTTCCTTCAGCAAAGAATATTGCTGTATCTCGCTAACTAGGCCTACTGATCATTCCTGGAGACTTGCCTCTTCTGTCCCTGCACTCCACCTGGTCCCCTTTTTCCAGTGTTGATTCCCTTCCAAACCAAGAAGTGTTTGAAGAGGCACTCTCAAGACCTATCTTGTGCCTCGAGTAGGCCCCCTGCTATAGCGTGCGGCCATGGTTCAGGGTAGGTGCGCTTCTCCAAAGGGTCCCTCAAAAGTCAGTGGTTGTGGCGATTTGACTGGACACCTTAGTGTATGGGTGAAGAATGTCACATGGGGTCCTAAAGGTACTGGAATTAGAACAACCTCAATGGACCAGGAGACAGGGCTTGAGGTATGGGAAAGGACATCTTAGCTTTACCCACTGTCTAAAATGGTGGCCATTGGTCGATTTTCTATAGGTATTATTGAAGTATTTCCAATGCAACAGTGGATCCTATGTTTCTTTTTGGGGTCAACATGACCTGGGATAGTACATAAAATAATTAATTTTTAACAAAGTTTTCGTCAGAATTGCAATTTGGTTAGTTCTCCACCCCCTGCATAGTTAACCACTGGACTTCCTATGTCAATAAACTAATTTCCATACGTGCCAAATTTTGTTAATTTGTAAGCAATAAATATATCACAAGGTCACTGGTAGAAGGTGTAAGCAAAAAGCAAAGCAATATATGTGTTAAGATGTTTTGGGGAACAGCATTGCTGAAGGGATGTTTATTCATTCCATAAACCTGCTTAAAACCCTGACCAGGAGGCCACTAGCAGGAGGAACACCACCTTGTTGATAACAAAAAGAATTGTGTTACAGAATTGCCGATAGAGTTAGGTGATGGGTGAGCAAGGTGTGGGTGGGTGGGTGGTTGAACAAAATGGTACTGCCAATGGGGCCAAAAATCCTACATGGTTTTAAATGCAGGTAAGTGGTCTTAAAAATATTGTTTGCTAGTTTCATGTCCTTACCAGTTGCTCTTGGGTGTCGAAGAGAGCGAGGGATCCGTTGTGTGAGGAGCAGAATTTCTGACTCTCGTCCCAGTCTTTTTCCTCTTTAAAGATGGTGGAGAAGTAATAACACCTGAGTCTACTGTAGAGCCAGTTCATGGGGCAGGTCTCCAAGCGGGGAGGAACGGGGGCGTCCTGTGATGAGTAGTGTCCTAAAAGAACAAGATGTGATATAATCAGCAGCAGTAGGACACACACCCATGAAGGAGGAGGAACTGGTCATCCTGTGATGAATAGTGTCCTAAAAGCACAAAATGTGAAATAATCAGCAGCATTAACACACACCCATGAAGGAGGAGGAACTGGGCGCCCTGTGACGAATATTGTCCTAAAAGAACAAGATGTGAAATAATCACCAGCTGTAAGACACACACCCATGAAGGAGGAGGAACTGGGGTGTCCCGTAATGAATATTCAGAAGGGGGCCACCATCACTTGTGTGATCTTTTCCATAATACAGATTGCACCTGTGAACGTGCAGCACTGATTCAAACTTAAATGGGCAGTTCATCATCTGCATTGAGATATGACTAGGCAAAAGAGGAAACATTTACCTCTGTGCCTGTGCCACAGTATAGACACCGATGCAGAGGTAAAAAGGCCATCAGAAGGCACACTGACTGTGGATTACAGAGAGCCAGTGCATAAAACCCAGGACACCCCTTGGAAGAAGGAGGGGAGGTACCATGGACCTCACAGACATCCCTCTGCAGGTGGGTGCAGTCACCTGTAGCACCGCCATGCAGGGGATCCATGTCCCCCTTTCAAATGCAAGCCAGTTGTCATCTGCAAAGAGAAAGGAGGCCCAGGGACTTGAGACAGCCAGTCCACCTTTCACTAATATACTTTTCCCCAGATAAGTACAAATTCACAGATGCGGTGGAGGCAGAGTATTAACTGGACTATAGCTCACTGAGCCTGTCTAGGGTCAGAGCACCAAGATCTGCCTTGGTTATCCAGGGCAGTGCGCCCCGTTATTAATAGGGCTCAGGTATTTGTTATACATATGTACCCAACAGCAGTAGGTGAAAGTATTTTATAAAAGGGACATCTACTCTTCTGTTTTTAAAAAAAATCTGCCTGCGAAGCAAAATCTGGCTACAAAAAATAAAAAATACCAAATTTGATCCAGAGGCAAACATCAAAAACAGACGGATTTGGGTTTTTCTCGGGTTAGTATCGTTTCCATGGGCACAGATCTGAGGGACAAACCTGGCAGTTCATGTGTTTTGTGTGGCTCTCACCTCATTTTACTAGGGGTTAAGGTTATGTCCAGCACGTGCCTCAGCATTTCAGGATTTTTTTCACATGTACCATATGGACTTCTAGAGTGGTCAGGTACAGGCGGACTGTGAAAAAGACAGCGTTGGGGTCAGACGATGTTTCATGCCACAGCCCTTGCATCTGATTCTTTTGAGTAAATCTTCTCACCTGATGACTCCAGCAACGGCAACTTTATTCTTCTCTATAAGACTGGTAGCAAGGGGAAAACCTATGCGTGTGTGTAGGAGGCTGGCCTGGCTTATAGTGGGTACCTGAGGGTACTTACACCTTGTGCCAGGTCCAGTTATCCCTTATTAGTAGAATAGAGGTGTTTCTAGCAGCTTAGGCTGATAAAAGGTAGCTATGGCAAAGCAGCTTAGGCTGAACTAGGAGACATTTGAAGCTCCTACTATACCACTTATATCATATAGCACTATATCACAAGAAAACACAATACTCAGAGTTACTAAAAATAAAAATACTTTATTTTAGTGACAATATGCCAAAAGTATCTTAGAGGATATATTCCCTTAGGAGGTAAGTAAAATACACAAAATACACACACAAACCAAAATCAGGTAAGTAAACAGTTAGAAAAATAGTGCAAACACTATAGAACACAATAGGATGCAATAGGCCTAGGGGCAACACAAACCATATACTCTGAAAGTGGAATGCAAACCACAAAGAGACCCCAGGCCTAGTGTAGCCTGTACAGGGTTGCTGGGAGTGTAAGAAAACACTAAGGGTGTCCAAGATACTCCACCCAAAGACCCTGAAAAGTAGGAGTAAAGTTACCCTACTATCCCAGAAAGACAGGAAAGACGAGATACGTGATTCTGCAAAGACCACATCTGACTGCAAAGCACTGAAGACGGGTTCCTGGACCTGAGGACCTGTAAAGGAAGGGGACCAAGTCCAAGAGTCACGCAAGTGTCCGGGGGGGGGCAGGAGCCCACTAAGGTGAAGGTGCAAAAGGGCTGCCTCCGGGTGGAAGAAGCCAAAGATTCTGCAACAACGGAAGGTGCTAGGAACTTCTCCTTTGGCCAGAAGATGTGCCACGGTGTGCTGGAGGATGCAGAGTTGTTTCCACGCAGAAAGACCGCAAACAAGCCTTGCTAGCTGCAAGAGTTGCGGTTGAAGATAAAGGGTGCTGCCCGGGACCAGGAAGGAATAGGAGGTCGCCACTTGGATGAGGAGACAGAGACGGCGCACAGCACACAGAAACAGGCAGCACCCACAGAAGCACTTGAACAGGCATTCAAGAAATCTGAGCACGGCGGTCGACTCAACAACACAAAAGAGGGTCCCACAAAGCCGTAGGTCAACTCAGCGAGTTGACCAATGCAGGATGGAGTGCTGGGGACCTGGGCTGTGCTGTGCATCAAGGAATCCTTACAATAGTGCACAGAAGCCCTAGCAGCTGCAGTTCACAAAGTACACAGGATTACTGTCTGGCGTGGGAAGGCAAGGACTTACCTCCACCAACTTTGGACAGAAGGACCACTGGACTGTGGGGGTCACTTGGATCCAGATCCTGTGTTCGAGGGACCACGCTCATCGAGATGAGAGGGGACCCAGAGGACCAGTGAAGCAGAAATTTGGTGCCTGCTGTAGCAGGGGGAAGACTCCGTCAACACATGGGAGATTTTCTTCTTGGCTTTCAGTGCAGGGTGAAGGCAGACAGCCCTCAGAGCATGCATCACCAGGAAACAGTCGAGAAAGCCAGCAAGATTAGCCGCTACAATGTCGCTGGTAGACTTCTTGCTACTTTGTTGCAATTTTGCAGGAGTCCTGGAGCAGTCAGCGGTCGATGCTTTGCAGAAGTTGAAGAGGGAGATGCAGAGGAACTCTGGTGAGCTCTTGCATTCGTTATTTGAAGAGAAACCCACAGGAGAGACCCTAAATAGCCCTGAGAGGAGGATTGGCTACAGAGAGAGGTAAGCACCTATCAGGAGGGGTCTCTGACATCACCTGCTCGCACTGGCCACTCAGAGGTCTCAATTGTGCCCTCACACCTCTGTATTCAAGATGGCAGAGGTCTGGGACACACTGGAGGAGCTCTGGGCACCACCCCTGGGGAGGTGCTGGACAGGGGAGCAGTAACTCCCCTTTCCTTTGTCCAGTTTCGTGCCAGAGTAGGGGCCGGGGGATCCCTGAACCGGTGTAGACTGGTTTATGCAAGGAGGGCACCATCTGTTCCCTTCAAAGCATTCCCACAGGCCAGGAGAGGCTACTCCCTCAGGCCCTTAACACCTATTTCCAAAGGGAGAGGGTGTAACACCCTCTCTCAGAGGAAATACTTTGTTCTGCCTTCCTGGGACTGGGACTGGGCTGCCAAGACCCCAGGAGGGCAGAAACCTGTCTGAAGGTTGGCAGCAGCGGTAGCGTCATAGAAAAGCCTAGAGAGCTACTTTGGCAGCATCTGGGGTCCATGCTGGAGCCCCGGGGATGCATGGGATTTGCACCCCAATACCAGATTTGGCTTGGCGGGAAATTTCAACGATCCTAGACATGTTACATGGCCATGTTCGGAGTTACCATTGTGAAGCTACATATAGGTGTTGACCTATATGTAGTGCACGCATGTAATGGTGTCCCCACACTCACAAAGTCTGTGGAAATTGCCCTGAAAAATGTGGGGCACCTTGGCTAGTGCCAGGGTGCCCTCAAACTTAGTAACTTTGCACCTATCCTTCACCAAGTAAGGGTTAGACATATAGGTGACTTATAAGTTACTTAAGTGCAGTGTAAAATGGCTGTGAAATAACGTGGATGTTATTTCACTCAGGCTGCAGTGGCAGTCCTGTGTAAGAATTGTCTGAGCTCCCTATGGGTGCAAAAGAAATGCTGCAGCCCATATGGAACTCCTGGAACCCCAATACCCTGCGGACCTAGGTACCATGTACAAGGGAATTATAAGGGTGTTCCAGTGTGCCCCCCCCCAAACGAAGGACAATAAGACTAGCCAATGACCTGATGAGTCTTCATTTTCTAAGTGGAAATATCTGCAGAGTCCATCTGCATTGGAGTGGGTATTCCCAGGTCTATGTTCCACTGTATAGTCCATTCACTGTAGGGATATGGACCACCTCAACAATTTAGGGTTTTCACCTTTCATTTGTTTTAGCCAAAGTAGAGGTTTGTGGTCTGCCTGAACAATAAAGTGAGTACCAAACAGGTCTGATCTCAACTTTTTCAGTACCCAGACCACAGCAAAGGCCTCCCTCTCTATGGCAGACCACCGCTTTTCTCTAGGGGTCAACCTCCTGCTGATGAAGGCAACAGGTTGATCCTGGCCCTCAGTATTAAGCTATGATAGCACTGCCCCAAACCCCAATTCAAAAGCATCAGTCTGGACTATGAACATTTTGGAGTAGCAAGGGATTTTTAGGACAGGTGCAGAGCACATGGCCTGTTTGAGCTCATCAAAAGCTTTCTGACAGCTAGCTGTCCACAATACCTTTTCAGGCATTTCTTTACTAGTGAGGTCATTAAGAGGAGCTGCAATGGAGCCATAATTCTTTAAAAAAACCCTATAGTACCCTGTGAGGCCTAAAAAGGCTCTCACTTAGGTTTGAGTTGTAGGGGGAGCCCAGTCCATTATGGTCTGGATCTTCCCCTGCAGTGGTGCAATCTGTTCCCCACCTACCAGGTGGCCCAGATAAAAAACTTTCCCCTGCCCTATCTGGCAATTTGAAGCCTTGATAGTGAGGCCTGCCTTTTGCAGGGCCTCTAAAACTTTTCACAGGTGGACCAGGTGATCATCCCAGGTGGAGCTAAAGACAGCTATATCATCTAGATATGCTGCACTAAAAGCTTCCAACCCTTGCAGGACTGTGTTCACCAACCTTTGAAAAGTGACAGGTGCATTTTTCAGGCCAAAGGGCATCACAGTGAACTGATAGTGCCCTCATATGGTGGAAAATGCAGTTTTAGGTTTAGCATCTTCTGATAATTTAATCTGCCAATACCCTGCAGTTACATGAAAGGTGCTCAGATACTTGGCAGAAGCCACCGTATCTATCAGCTCATCTGCCCTGGGAATAGGGTGAGCATATGTCATGGTTACTTGGTTGAGCCCTCTATAGTCAACAGAAAACCTCATCTCTCTTTTACCATCTTTAGTGTGAGGTTTTCGGACAAGCACAACTGGGCTAGCCCAGGAGCTTTCTGAAGGCTCAATCACTCCTAAGCCTAACATTTTCTGAACTTCTTGTTTAATGCATTCTCTGACATGGTCAGGCTGCCTAGAAATCTTACTTTTGACAGATAAACTGTCTCCAGTATTGATTGTGTGCTCACACCAGGTAGTTGTACCTGGTATCAGTGAGAAGAGTTCAGAAAACGGACTTAAGAGTTTTACACAGTTGTCCTTCTGCTCGGCAGTAATGCAATCTGCAAGTACTACTCCCTCCACTAAGTCATCAGCTTCAGTGGTGGAGAAGAAATCAGGGAGAGGGTCACTCTCTTCTTCCTGTCCCTCATCAGTTGCCATGAGGTGGGTGAGATCCGCCCTGTCATAGTAGGGTTTTAGGTGGTTGACATGAATCACCCTAAGGGGACTCCTGGCAGTGCCCAGGTCTACCAGATAGGTAACCACACCCTTCTTTTCAACAATTAGATGGGGTCCACTCCATTTGTCCTGGAGTGCTCTTGGGGCCACAGGCTCCAATATCTACACCTTCTGTCCTGGGTCGTACTGGGTCAGGACAGCCTTCTGGTGATGCCATTGCTTTTGCAGCTCCTGGCTGGCCTGAAGGTTTGTACTGGCCTTTTTCATGAACTCAGCCATTCTTGATCTTAGGCCAAGTACATAGTCCACAATGTCCTGTTTAGGAGCTTTTAAAGTGTGTTCCCAACCCTCCTTAGCAAGGGATCCTCTCACAGGGTGCCCAAAGAGGAGTGAAAAGGGGCTAAAGCCCACTCCTATTTGGGGTACCTCCCTGGAAGCAAAAAGGAGGCAAGGTAACAGGACATCCCATTTCCTTCTGAGTTTTTTAGGGAGTCCCATTATCATACCTTTGAGAGTTTTATTAAACCTCTCAACCAGACAATTTGTTTGTGGATGTTAAGGAGTAGTGAACTTGTAGATTACACCACACTCCTTCCACATTGCGTTGAGGTATGCAGACATAAAGTTACTACCTCTGTCTGACACCACTTCCTTAGAAAAGCCCACTCTGGAAAAGATTCCCAGGAGGGCTTTTGCCACTGCAGGATCTGTAGTGGTCCTTAAGGGAATTGCTTCAGGATACCTAGAGGCATAGTCCAATACCACCAGGATAAATCTATTGCCTGAAGCTGTTGGAGGGTCAAGGGGGCAAACTATGTCAACCCCTACCCTTTCAAAGGGCATCCCAACCACAGGAAGTGGAATTAAGGGGACCTTTGATGTGCCACCAGTCTTGCCACTGGCTTGTCAGATCACACAAGAACGACATAACTCTTTAGTGTCTGCTGACATATGAGGCCAGTGAGGCCAGTGAAACAGGGAACAAGCCTGTCCCAAGTTTTACTCTGGCCCAAATGCCCAGCCAAAGGAATGTCATGTGCCAAGGTAAGAAGAAACTCCCTAAATTGCAAAGGGATGACCAATCTCCTGGCAGCTCCAGGTTTAGGGTCGCTTGATTTAGAATAGAGGAGGTTGTCTTCCCAATACACCTTATGGATATCAATAACATCCCCATTCTGCTGTTTGACAGCTTGCTGTCTTAAACCCTCTAGTGTGGGACAGGTCTGCTGTCCCACACTCAGCTCTTCCCTAGCAGGCCCCTTGCACCCAAAAGCTAAGCAGTGTCTGCTGCTAGCTCCTCTGGTGTAGGTTCTGCACAGGGAGAGGATTCTTCCTCCTCAAAGGGGGAATCTTCTGGTGAAGAAGGGATAGTGGGCATGGATTTACCCTTTCTACCCCTAGCTTTTGGGAGCACTTGGTCCATTGTTCCAGGATCCAAGCTTCCCTGTCCTTTTTGCTTTTTGGCCTGTGTTCTTGTCAAAGCAAAAATATGCTCAGGAATGCCCAGCATTGCTGCATGAGCCTCCAACTCCACTTCAGCCCAAGCTGATGTCTCCAAATCGTTGCCTAGTTAGCAATCTACAGGTAATTCAGTGTCTACCACAACCTTCTTTAGACCAGTAACCCCCCAGTTGAGATTCAAAACAGCCATGGGGTGGCTAAGTGTGTTATTGTGAGCATCAGCCACTTGGTACTGCTGACCAAGTAGGTGTTGATCAGGGTGACCCAGTTTCTCTATAACCATAGTTACACTGGCTCCTGTGTCCCTGTAGGCCTCAACCTCAACACCATTGATTAGGCAAGTTGCTTGTACTAATCCATATTAAGGGGACAAGCAACCAAGGTGGCAAAATCAATGCCACCATTTGTGACTAAAACAGCCTCTGTGGTCTCCCTAATAAGACAAACCCCAACTACACTACCAATGGTGAGCCCAGCTACACCCTTAAATTGGCTATTAGTAGTAGACTTTCCACCACCACTGGCATTACTAGGGGCACTAGAGGTTGCAGTTGGGGTAGTGGTAGTGGGAGCCTGGGTGTTTTTCTTTGGACAAGTGGAATCACTTGCCCAATGGCATTTTACTTTACATAAAGAACACCATGGCTTTTTCTGATTG
This sequence comes from Pleurodeles waltl, assembly GCF_031143425.1. NCBI lineage: Eukaryota > Metazoa > Chordata > Amphibia > Caudata > Salamandridae > Pleurodeles > Pleurodeles waltl. The sequence goes on from NC_090439.1 coordinate 1,176,403,223, forward strand.
TGAAAAGAGGATTTGGACCCACCACCCCCAGAGGATTTTTGTGGGCCTGATGAAGACTCATCCTTGTCACCCCCTGTATGAACCTTTCTGTTCACTCTTGTTCTGACCCATTTGTCTGCCTTCTTTCCCAATTCTTGGGGAGAGGTCAGGTCTGAGTCTACCAAGTACTGGTGCAACAATTCAGACACACAATTGTTCAAAATATGGTCTTTCAGGCTTTCATAGTCAGTCACCTTACTGCCATGTAACCAACCCTCTAAGGCCTTCACTGAATAGTCTACAGAGTCTGTCCAGTCTTGAGAGGACTATTTTCTGGTGTCTTTGAACTTAATCCTGTATTGTTCAGTGGTTAAGCCAAATCCATCTGAGAGTGCATCCTTCAAAACTTTGTAATTATTAGCATCACTTTCTCCGACAGTAAGGAGCCTATCCCTACCCTTACCAGTGAAAGATAGCAGCCCACTGCCTTTGAGGGACCAGCTGTACCATACAAGCCATCCAAGTGCAGCAAACCACTTTTAATGGCATCCCCCTCCTTGTAAGGGGGGACTATATTATGCAGGTTTCTGGAATCTTGTTCTCTAACAGGACTGCTATCAAAAACACTGCTGCTGCCACCATGGGGAACTAACCCCAATCTCTGCCTTTCCCTCTCTACATCCAGAGATTCCCTGTCTAAGGCCAGCTGCTGCTGTTTTAGCTTCAACCTGGCCTCTTCCAACCTCAGCTTTCTGAGTTCTCTTTGCATTAAGTTATCCTCAGGGTGGGAGGCTTGGGAATTGTGAGATAAAGAGGAAATGTGGGAATTGGCAGACAGAGACCTGTCCCTAACTGGCTGGACTCTAGTAACCTGGCCTTTAGGAGTGATAGGTACCGTACTAGTATGTGACCCCCTCCCACTACCAGTGTCACTAGATGGCCTGTTAGCTGGCAGGCCCTTGGAAGAACCCTCCCCAGCATCCTCAGGGGACTCCACTGAGTCTTGCTGGGTGCCCTCCCCCTCTACCTCCTGATCCTTGGATGGGCCAGACTGGTTCTGGTCACTTTCTAGGAGAAGTTTAAAGAGAAGTTCTTTGGTAGGATTCTTACCAATGCTTAAACCTCTTTCAATACAGAGACCCATCAAACTTTTAAAGTTTAAACTACCATAGGTTGCCTGGACAACTGTGGGAGTAAGTTCCACTGCAGACATGATTGTAGAGAAAGAGTTTAAGACAGAGAGAAAAAGGTTTAGAGACTTTTAAAGAAAAGGAAAAACGTTTCAAAACTTTTCAAAACTTTTTAGAAAGTTTAAAGGAAGAAAGTTAAACTGTATAGGTTAACTGTGTATACTCTGAAGTATTTGGTATATGTTTTTCTTATGAAAAGCACCAATGACAAAGTGGTAAAGCAGTTACAAGTACTTATCCCACTGCAGCAACACCAATGTAGGAGGCTTGCCTGGCTTATAGTGGGTACCTAGTGGTACTTACACCTTGTGTCAGGTCCAGTTATCCCTTATTAGTAGATTAGTAGTGTTCTAGCAGCTTAGGCTGATAGAGGTAGCTATAGCAGAGCAGCTTAGGCTGAACTAGGAGACATGCAAAGCTCCTACTATACCACTTAAATCATATGGCACTATATCATAAGAAACACAATACTCAGAGTTACGAAAAATAAAGGTACTTTATTTTAGTGACAATATGCCAAAAGTATCTCAGAGGATATACTCCCTTAGGAGGTAAGTAAAATACACAAAATATACACACAAACAAAAATCAGGTAAGTAAACAGTAAACAAGAGTGGCTGCTCGACGATCTCGAGATAGGTAGTCAGCTGGATTTTTTGAGCCAGGTTGATATTCTACATGACAGTCATACTGCTGCAGTTGTAGCATCCACTTCTCAATGCGGGGAAGTGACTTGGACACAGTCCCTTGAAATAAAGTTATTAGCGACTTGTGGTCCATTGTGACAATGAATGTGGTGTAAATACACGTAGAGGTGAAAGTACTTGCATGTCCAGTGTATTACAATGGCTTCCTACTTGATCTGCGAATACATTACATTTGTTCGGTGTCAGTAACGGACCGACTTGTGTACCCCACAGGTGCCCACTCCCCTTGAGACTGTTGTTGTGTGAGCACGTTCCGAGCCCCTTTGGACTGGCATCTGCGACAATGTTTGCAGGTCTTGCAGGGTCAAGATAGGCAAAAGGGGTGATGGCCAATAGTGCTTCCTTGGTGTGCCGAAAAGCTCCTGCCTCTGCTGTGCCCATGTCCATGTCACTTTGCCCGAGTCTGGGATGCTGCCATATGCGAGGAACTTGTAGCTGAAGAAATGTATCTCTTGCTTGAGAAGCTCACACTTCTATGTAGCGTGAGGCCAGCACTATGGGCTCTCTGAAGGATACTGAGTAGGCGTTCATGGTGTTCGGTTAGGGACTTTGCATAGATTAGATATCGTCACTCACATTGAGGATGCCAGGGAGCCCAGTGACCACTTCCTTGATGGTGCTCTGGAATATTTCAGCAGCGCTGGAGATGCCAAAGTTGAGGTGACGGTAGTGGCGCAGAACCATGTAGGTCACGAATATTGTGATGTAGCGTGAGTCCTCATGCAGGAGTAGCTGATGATATCCAGACCGCAGGTCACTTTCTAGAACCATTGCGCTCCAGTGAGTTCGCTGAGGATGTCATCCATGGAGGGTGTGATATTTAATTCCCGCTCATGGCATTTGATAGCCTCATGTCAAAACAGATGCAGACCTCCCCGGGTTGTTTAGGTTTTCTGATGACAACAATTGGGGAGACCAACAGAGTGGGCCCGAAACCTTTCAATAATGGTTGAAGGCAATGAGTCTGTGATGTAGAGCAATTGGTTGGATTGCCTTGTCGATGTAAATTTGGACTTCTCCTCCTATGTGACAGCCTATACCCTTGAAGATTCATGTAGAAAGTCCGCTATCTCCTCTTCTTGCACTTCCAGAACAAAGAATATCAGCTTTAGTAAGTCCGCGGTCTGCCCGCTGAGTAGCATACCTTTTCCTCCTTGGGCCACATATACAGTTGTGTTGGCTTCTATATTGCAATGGGATATGGCTGTCTGGAAGCATCCCACTAGCGTATGGGTGTGGGCTGGCCATAGGCAAACACCCTACCTTTGGCTTTGTGTGGCTTGGGACAGTTCTTCAAGGACAAGTGTTTTTTCCTCTGACATTGGTCCGATCGTGTCAATGGTCACTGTGAACTGCTGGCCACCTATCATTATTTGGCATTTTGGGAGTGTTTACCGAGTTTGTTGTTTGGCGCCTCGTTTGAAATGGTATGGACAACGTTGCTGGCATCCATATCTTCGGCTTCTTCAGGGATGGCTTGAATGGATTCTTTCTAGGCTTTTGGCACGTCTTGGCCTCACAGCCGATGGGCCATAGCTGAAAACCGCAGGGGGCCCATGGTGCAGAACTCTCCCCATGGCCATGCAGCTGATGTTGTTCTGATGCACGGTGTCAGGTCTGGGTGGGCAGGGCTCTTGCCCTCCGCATCGCCAATGTAATGGGGGCCCAGAGACCGCAGCGAGCTGCGTGATTAGGCCGTTGCAGGGCCAACCACAAGGACAAATTAAGACACCAGTGCGTTACCTACCTAACTAGCCACGCCCAGCCAGTCTTTATTTTATACCCTCGCATCTGCAGGACCAAACTATTGTAACAGGAAGCACAGGGGTCTCGCTGAAGACCACCTGGCTCTCTCAAGCAAATGGGATATTACAGCACTGTAATCACTTTATTTAAATTGACGTATACAGCAGCCATCTTAGATTGGGCAACTCCTCCTCATCCCCAGACATTTTGGATTGGGGAGTTTAGTTGACACATTTGACAGCCATTTTAATTCAGATGTCTTTTCCTTGCCAACATATGTTCGGCAGACATTTTTAATTCGGTTTCTACATCTTGCTGAAGTGTATTATATATTGATTTTGGTTACTTTTTTTTTGGATTTCAATTTACAAAATAATTATATTACCAATAGTTTCAAGTTGAGTTATACTCTACTTCATGTAAACTATTTTCTGTCATATGTATTTTTCTCTTTCCATAATGTCAACATACTTAACCACTTAGCATATCCATTTGGGTCTAGAGCCTAACTGTAAGATATCATATGTGACCTGGGCGCATACGAGACATTGAACAACACTAGATGTTAATCTGAGCTGTAGCTGAATAGGGTATAGGGGTTCAAGTATCTGGTGGATGACAGTGCGGCCTGCAAACAGTTCACGAACCCTCCAGCATCAACCACGCGCATGTACACACTGTAATAATTAACTGGCCATGAGAGAAACTTCCTGGGCTACTTTATTGCCTTTCTAAACTTGTATCACAGTCCGTACCATTCATGCCAGATGCATGTGGTATTACTGAGGTGTACTGAACTATCCCAACATAACACACTAGATGTTAATCTGAGGTGTATCTGAATAGGGTATAGGGGTTCAAGCATCTGGTGGATGACAGTGCGGCCTGCAAACAGTTCACAAACCCTCCAGCATAAACCACACGCATGTACACACTGTAATAATTAACTGGCCATGAGAGAAACTTCCCAGGCTACTTTATTGCCTTTCTAAACTTGCATCACAGTCCGTACCATTCATGCCAGACGCATGGGGTACAAGCAATTCCCCCTTGCATTTATTATTGAGGTGTGCTGAACTATCCCAACATAACACACTAGATGTTAATCTGAGGTGTATCTGAATAGGGTATAGTGGTTTATGTATCCAGGATGACAAGATGTAGGCTAACAGCAGTACAGCAATGTTTTTCTGTTTTCTTATGTTTAAATTGTTTATTCGTTTATCTGTTTGTGTCATTTTTTTCGTTTACCTTTACATTCCTGATGAGAAAGAGATATATTAAATGATGTGAGTGATTAGAGTTTTGTGTTAGGAGAGGGATATAGAATTGAGAGATAAACTGAACTATAGCACCAAATGCTAATATGATGGAACACTACAGACATGTCAAGGGGGCTCGAGTCTCCACTCTGTGGGTATTCCTAGGACTGAATAGAACAAGGTGATTTGTTTCTTTATTTGCATTTTGCTGTTTTCCTTTTGACTGGTCGGCACTAATGTTATAGCTTTAGCCAATACATTTTGATCAGAGATTTTTATTTGGAACACACAAAGGGATATGGGCCTACTGTTGGAAATTGTAAATATTTATGTCAGTTAGGTTCGCTCTTTGGGTCTGAAGTAAGTTGACAGTCTAGATGTTGAGGGTAGTGCTCAATGGGAGGTAGGTTATGTGTATTCTAATTGGTTAATTGGCAAATTTAAATGAAGGGACGGGGCCTTCTGTTTTCCCTTCCTATATTTGTCGTGCCGAGACACCAATAGTGTGAGACGTGAGTTTCCAGTATGAAAGCTTGATTTGAGGAGTTTGGTGGGTCTTTTTTATGTTTGAAGAGATCTGTTTTTTCATTGACAGTGAAGTCCCTATCATTGGTCTGTTGCAATAACTGAAGTTGTTTGAGGAGTATAATATCTGACAGTTTTCTACATGAAAAGTTATGGATAGCTGCATGAAGGTACATGCATGCTTTTATTTAATGTTTTCACCAGGTTTTATTTGTGATGTTTATCTTCTTGTTTATTTTCTTGTGGTAGCAATGCACAGTGGGTGTCACCACATTTGTGGTGTTTGTTACCTGTTTCATTATATTGCTTAATGGTGTATTTTGATTTCAAATAATGTCTTTTTGATATCTCTTTGTTTGGTCTTTGGTTGCTTCATTTTGGGTAATTAAAGGGATGAGATACATTGTTATACTGCTTTTGAAATTTGTGATATCCCCCTATGAGAATATACTTACCAGGATTGTCTATATTGCAGTTATTATAATGGAGTGAAGGGATCATCCATCTGACATGTTGAGGACTTGGTGTTTATTCTTTATATCACTTTGAAGAAACTGAAGACATTAGTACTTTGTACTGAATTACAATCTACCGCGAGGTAATGCTTTACAATTACAATCAATATCATGAGAAAGGATACAGAATTGTGGTAGCTAGGTGAGGTAATCTTTCAATTTAGGATAACAGGAAAGATGATGTGAATGTGTTTAGTGATCCACTTTATATTTGGATGTAGGGAGCAATGATTACAACCATTTATAGGGTATAGACTATGGAAATGTATGTATTGAATTTTCACAATTTTGAATTTGATGTTTTTCTTTGTGATATGTATTTATTATTTGGGTACTACAGGTGTGAACTTTATGTTTCATTTAAATTGGATTGTAGCTTTTTCACTTGCTAATCTAGTTTCCAATGGATAGTGCATGACTCAGATTTAATAATTTCATGTCACAAAAGGATTATTCCTGCTTATAAAAGATTTTTGTTATCTTCATTATTATTTAATCCCTGATGAAGTTATAGGCTTCGTGAAACATGTGTCAGCAGGCATTATTTCTGTTTTTTGGTTCTGGTGACTCATAGTTTACGTCTCTGCTACTGGTTATTTTCACTTGTGAATTGTACCTAACAAGGAACCAGTTGTGTGTATTTCTATATGTTGATGGAACAATTCTGATGCAATGTTTAACTATAATTGATGTTTGTGTTTTGGATTAGGCTGTAAATGAATTGTGCCCTGAACAACTTGAATGTATTATGGTCTGACGAAAACATGATGACAGACGTATGTTAGCCATACTATTTATGTATTCGAATAATAAATCTGAGATTTGGTATTCAAAGAACCTACCTTTGAAGCACTATTACGGGGTTCCTCTTCCATTAAGAAATGACATGCTACTATTGATGTGACATGTCTGTGACATGTTCTCAGCCCTCCTGGTATAAATCCTGGAGGACACCATGGTGCTAGGATTGACCTAGAAGGTGTTTTGAAACTGTGATTGAGTTGAAAGGCTGGGTTATGTATGGGAACGTGTATGAGTCAGCGGAAGGACATGGCATTCTTGGTTGGCATCACCAAAGGTGTTTGTGTATCATTCTGAAACCTTGATGTTCACAACACATTTTGTGGTTGGAGGGTGTTGAGAATGTTACTTTTGAGAAACGCTTTATAATGTATTAGCCACCTTTTGGGACAGGAGAGAAAAAAAAGGTTTAAGCATGTCATCATTCAAAGATGGATGAGAACCAGTTAAACATAAACTGAGGTCTGCTCCTTTGAGGGTACGGGGTGAACTGTCTGGACCTTTGCTGATGTTATGCATGGGGGTCTAATAGAGCCCACTCAATCGTCTTTGTGGTGTTTGTCTATCGTAGTGGTGAGGAAAAAGAATAAAGATTCAAGAAAGTGCTTTGACTTATACAATCTCAATAAAGCTATTTGGGTGAATGGGCATCCTTTGCCCAAAATCGATGACATGGTCACCAATTTGGTTGAAGCAAAATGTTTTTCCAAGCTGGATTTGCACTTCACTTATCACCAGGTAGAACTCGCAGAAAACTCTCACTGTTTGCTTGCTCTACCCCGGGTAGTGTATTACAATTTCGCAGAATGCCATTTGTCCTTGTATCATCTGCAGCTGTTTTCCAGTGATTGATGGGGAAAGATTTACATCGTATAAGTGGGGTGTTAGCATTTCAAGATGATGTTTTGATTGTTGCGAAGAAGGAATGAACAACAGCATTTGGAGAGATTAAGTGAAGTTCTGAATAATTTCAAAGTTAGAGGCATTAGACTCAGGAAGGATAAGTGTGTTTTTGGAGTCAATGCTGTTGAGTTTGTTGTTCATGTGATTCCTGTGGAGAGGGATTAAACCAAGACCTGGTCTCTTGGAAGCAACTGAGAAGGTGTCTTTTCCCACATCTCATTAACAATTGTTAGCATTCAGGGAATGTGTGAAGTTTACTCTAAGTTCATTGAGAATTTTGCAGCTGTTTTTAGTCCATGTACAGGTTACATTAAAATGTCCAGTTTGTGAGCAACAAGGAGCAGCAACTTGCTTTTGCTTTGATCAAATCCTTTTCACTCCATTTCTGAGCCCCCTACATTCCTGGGAGACTCTTTGTCACTGTTGATGCCAGTAATGTGGGGTTTAGGGTTGCTCTGTCACAGGAGAGAGATACCCATGACTACATCATTGCTTTTACATCTAGCACCTTGAAACTGCATAAACACCAGTATTCTGTTATTGTAAAATAAATGCTGGCCTGTACATGGGCTGCTGAAAAGGTTAGACCATATATTTTGGAACATAATCCCTTCTGAAGATGCATCATCAGCCTTCAGTGCCAATTCTGAACAGTAGCAATGTTAGTTCAACTAAGGTTACTGAGAGATTGGTGTGATTAAGTTGGACACTTTTGGAAAATCATTTTCAACTTGAACATCTGCCTGGAGGTGGAAACAAGAAAGCAGACAATTGTTTTCGCCTTCCTAGTAATGAATATTCTTTGTGTTCCATGAGTTAGATGATGAGGACGTTGAATGTCTTGTTGCAGGTGCGTCCTGGATGTCAAATAGGCACATGAGTGAGAGTGAATGAAGAAATTAGTTGTCCAAAGATTGTGAACTTTCTAGGGTCATGCAGTAGGTGTTGAAAAGCTGTCCACGTGAAAATGTGTTGTCCATTCACCTTCAAACTCACAGTAAAGTTTAGAGTGAGCTTTCTTTGCACAAGGTTTTGTTGTTTTGCAACACAACGCTAATTTCACCTCGCAAGATCAGGAGTAGATTGGTACACTTATGTCATGAAGGGCATCGGGGGAAAACTGCTAGCAAGTGGAAGATGAGAGAAACGTTTTGGTGGTCGGTTTTGGATAGAAATGCTGAGTGTTAGATTGAAAGATGAACACTGTGTAGAGGTAATGATAAGGGTTTGCACACATGGTGGGAGCATCGGGCGCTAAGGGGTGCAAGGAAAGTGGACCCGCACTAGGTGCAGCCTCACTTTTCTTAAACTTTTCCCAAGGTGTTTACATTTCAAATGGTTTACTTCATCTTGCATCCCTAAGAATATTCACTTCTTTTTAAACATCTTGGGCCAGATTTTTACATGTAGAGCCACTATTCTTGTGGTCCCTTGTGCCTCCCTACCTCCGCCATGTGTGCCCCATATTTAAAGTACGGCGCACCATGGCGCAGGGTAGGGGGCAATACCGTCAGCATTTCTGACGCTATTGATCTACTGTTCAGGGTTTGCACCAAAATGTTGGCGCTAAACCTAAACAGTACTCAGGGTCCCACTGAAAACAGTGGCGTGTCCCCTTTCAGCACCTGCTCTGAGCAGGCATTAAAAATGCCACAACAAAGATGCAAAGAGACCTTTTAGATTTGTTAGCGCCATCTTTTTACATGCATGATGTGGCGCAAGTGGTTACAAAGAGGCGCAATGCATGCATTGCGCCACTTTGTAAATATGGTGCTGCAATTTTGGCCTCGCTGGGCCACATAAGCATAAATAAAATGACGCAAAGGAGGCGCGAGGGGCTCTTAAAGATGCCCCATTGTCTTTCTATAGTTTGTTTTTCATGAAACATGTGACTCTTGCGTATTTTAACCTGAGTGGCCTCCAAGGTTTATGTAAGTTCAAGCCGCAGGTGGGTGTTTGGACAGCGCATGAATAAAAGGTCTGAAGCCAAGACTGAAGACACTGCAAGTTTCTCACATTTTCTGTCAGTCAGCCATACAGGTGTGAAAGGTATGTGCACATCCAGTCCTTGGCCTCTATTGCGGAGAGTACAGAGCTACAGTCATATATATATATATATATATATATATATATATATATATATATATGTATATATATATATATATATATATATATATATATATATATATATATATATATATATATATATATTTATGTGTATGTGCCAATTGCAATTGAAGTGTGAGATATGCAGAAGGAAGATTTCAGAAAGATGTGGGGCGATAAAGGTTGTAAGTGTCTAACACAGTGATAGACCCTGGAGAAAGAGGGGGGGAGGGCAATTGACACTTTCAAAGCTACACCTCTTCGAAAGAACGTATTAATGTTTAACTAACAGGCTTGTATTTTCAGAATTGGAACATTTTCAATACCAATTATTCATAACAAAATCTTTATTGTTATTTATTTTGCTGATACAGCTAAAGTGCACTGGCAAAGCCAATAGGCCTGTCTTGTTTGAAGTACGTGTGTTGGTTGCTGTGTGAGATGTCTGGATGCAGTAACAGAAAACTCACAGACATGCATCCAAGCACTGATCCGGTGCAACACTGAGTGGATCATAGGGTTGTAGTTTACATGTTTTAAGGCACTCCATTAATTACTTGGGCCTCACCTCCTGGAAAGGATTCCTGGTTATGCTTCCTTATCCTCCCTACTTTTAGAGACCACACCCCATCATTTCAATCCCACTTACAGCACTGCCCAGAGGACCACTGGACCAACGTGGCTCTGCTTAATTGCTTTAAGTCTGCCCTTCCCTACAGACAGACACACACCCTGTACAGAGGTGTTTATGCTGCAATACTATCCTCATCTAACATAAAACACTCATTGGACTGGGCTTTGAGGTGTGTGGACTATAAACATATCTAGAGACCTCCCTTCTGCAGTGACGTCAGCAGTGAACAAGTCCTCACCCTGAAGTGATGAGCACCACGAAAAGAAAGGGTCAGTTTTAATATAATCAAATAGTAGTAGCCAGTAATTAGGATAAATAAAGATCTGTCAGGTGGACATGCGCACGACCTTCACCTGGACACAAGTCCCGCCCCGCTGCATCACAGGGTGAACACAGAGTGGTGGGACTGAGGCAAGAGGGGGAGTTGGTGGGGTGGGCACCCCTACAGACAGTGCACACACAGGGGCTGCCTGCCCTAATGAGAGACTCTAGCATCTGCTGAAGGAGGGGGGAAAAGGTGACAAACTGCCACACTCCAAGCACACCTCAGCTGACACTAGGCACACGTAGGAGCTTGTGCCACACCGACTCCTGAGGTTGGAGGGGCTGCTGCTGAAGGACAGGAAGAAGTGAGATGTGCCTGAGGCACCCAAAACCCCTAGCTCTAGATACATGTGTGAAAGCAGCTGGCACTAGCCTCAGATACATATGTGACAGCACCTAACACTGGCTCTGCATACGCGTGACAGCATCTGAGAATGGCTGTACATACACATGCAACAGCACCTGACACCAGCTCTAAGTGTGTGTATGACAGCACCTGCATCTCTCACACTGAGAGAGAGAGAGAGAGAGAGAGAGAGAGAGAGAGAGAGAGAACCTGCACCTCTGGAACTGGTTCTACATTCATGTGTGACAGCACCTGACAACAGCTCTATCTGTGTGTGTGTGTGTGTGTGTGTGTGTGTGAGACAGCACCTGACACTTCTAGCACTGGCACTGGCCTGGTGTGTGTGTGTGTGTGACACATCTGACACCTTTGGCACTGGCTCTACATGTGTGTGTGTGTGTTTGACAGCACCTGACACCCCCGCCATTGGCTCTACATGTGTGTGACAACACCTACCCCCTCTGGCATTGGTTTTACACGTGTGTGTGATAGCACCTGACATCTCTAGCACTGGCTCATATTCTTTGTGTGTGACTGATTCTTACACCTCTGGCACTGGCTCTAATCTTGCATGCATGTGTGCCTGTGTGACAGCACATAACACCTTTGGCACTGACTCTACGTGTGTGTGTTTGTGTGTGTGCCTGCACCTGACACCTCTCGCACTGGCTGCGTGTGTGTGCGAGATAGACAGCATCTGACATTTATAGCACCGGCCTGTGGCTTATTGCACCAGACTGGCACTTGATGTACATGTGTATGACAGCACTTGACAACACTAGCATGGTCTCTACGTGTGTGACAGTACCTGACACCTCCAGCCCTGGCTCTACATGTGTGGCATTGGCTCTAGGTGTGTGTACATGTTCCAGCACCAGCCACCTCTCGTACTGGTTCTCGGAGTGTGTACATTTGACAGCACTAGACACCTCTCGCACTGGCTGTGTGTGTGTGTGATACACCTGACACCTTTGGGACGGGCTCTACATGTGTGTGTGTGTGTTTTTCTGTGACAGAACCTGCAACTCTGGCACTGACAATGTGTATGTGTTTGACAGCGCCTGACACCTTTGGGATTGGATCTACATGTGTGTAACAGTGCCTGGCACTGCTGGCACTCACTCTACATGTGTGTGACAGCACCTGCACCTCTGGCATTGGTTTTACGTATGTGGCTTATTGCACCAGACTGGCACTGGATGTACATGTGTATGACAGCACTTGACACCTCTGTACGGTCTCTACGTGTGCGCGTGTGACAGTACCTGACACCTCCAGTCCTGGCTCTACATGTGTGGCATTGGCTTTAGGTGTGTGCACATGACTGCACCAGCCATCTCTCGCGCTGGTTCTAGGAGTGTGTACATGTGACAGCAGCTTACACTCTGGCACTGGTTCCACGTGTATACATGTGACAGCAGCACACACCTCTGGCACTGGTTCTAGGTGTGTGTGTGTGTGTGTGTACATGTGACAGCACTAGACACCACTGGCACTGGTTCTAGGTGTGTGTACATGTGACAGCACTAGACACCTCTGGCACTGCTTCTAGGTGTGTTTACATGTGACAGCACTAGACACCTCTGGCACTGGTTCCAGGTGTGTGTACATGTGACAGCACCAGACACCTCTGGCACTGGTTCTAGGTGTGTGTACATTTGACAGCACTAGACACCTCTGGCACTGCTTCTAGGTGTGTGTACTTGTAACAACACTAGACACCTCTGGCACTGCTTCTAGGTGTGTGTACTTGTAACAGCACTAGACACCTCTGGCACTGGTTCTAGGTGTGTTTACATGTGACAGCACTAGACACCTCTGGCACTGGTTCCAGGTGTGTGTACATGTGGCAGCACTAGACACCTCTGGTACTGGTTTTATGTGTGTGCACATGTGACAGAACCATACAACTCTGGCACTGGTTCTAGGTGTGTGTGTACATGTGACAGCACTAGACACATCTAGCACTGGTTCTAGGTGTGTGTACATGTGACAGCACCATACACCTCTGGCACTGGTTCTAGGTGTCTGTACGTAAGACAGCACCATACACCTCTGGCAGTGGTTCTAGGTGTGTGTACATCTGACAGCACTAGACACCTCTGGCACTGGTTCTTGGTGTGTGTACATGTGACAGCACCTGACACATCTGGCTCTGACTTTACAAGCAATATTTGACCTCAAGCACTTTATCAGAGTAGGAGACTTACCAGTCAGTGCAGCCAAGACCACCACCAGCAGGAGTAAAAGTGCACAGAGAGCACAGAGCACGAGCAGCACTCGCGAGGACAACGTCACTGTGAGAGAAGAGACAGAACAAGGGGTCAGAGAAGTGACTGCTCACAAGGTGCAGGGAGAGGTACTGTACAGGATGGGGAGGGGGATGGATCTGTACAGGAGGGGCAGATAGAGGGGTCAGCTGGGGATCTCTTACTAGCAGAGCCTGGGAGGAATCCATCCTAGGGACTGGACCTAAGTAGTGTCTGATGTCATATGTGAACTTCAGAAACCTGTAGACTTCTAGGTGCTCAAGACATGGGTTTTCAGTAGCACAAGACATAGGGAATAGGGTTTTACAGGATAGGGCAGGGTCCGGATTTAGAGCTTCTCTCCCTTACTCAGAGAGCCTGAGAGGGAGTCATCCTGGAACCTCTAAGAACTGACGTCACAGGTGGACTCAACTCCTGGGGCTTCTTGGCGCTAGGGAGAAGGGTACTGACACAGGGTTTTCTGGCTGAAGCATGTTGTGGGCTTTACCATTGTAGGACTCTCTACAGGTTCATAAAAAAGAAACACCTTTTTTGCTGAAGAGGCCATAAAATGAACTCTTTTTAAAACACATTTTCACTGATTGTAAAACAGGCTCAAAAATAGATGTATTTTCTCCTCATGAAATTACCCCTCAGTGGTAAAACACATTCTGATATGACATTAATGCAGACATGATAGCAGGTGGTCACTTCTGCTCCTCAGGTTGATAAACAGATAAAAGTAGGTCATTATTTTTCCTAGTTTTGTCCCATGCTTCATTCTGTTGTGAGGTCACTCAGGTAAGTACACTGTTTTAGCCAAGTCTAAAGGTAGATTCCAAGCTCTCTAGGTTTTAGTGCTTTTGATTTACTACACACACAGCTCAGACAATCAGTGGAACACTTTACAGAGACCTACTCCTGCCCCAGGAAGCATTCAGAAGGGGAACAGCTGTGCAGAGGCACTGTCCTTGGTTTTACCAATGCTTGTGCCTCTGTTCTGCAAGCATTGACAAAGTCAATACTGCAGCCAACAAGCATTGGCAACACCATTACTGGCAGCCAACATGCATTGGTAAAGTCAGTCCTTTGCAGTGAACAAGTAGTGACAAAACCCATACTGGCAGTCAACAAGCATTGACAAAACCCAAACAGGCAGCCAACAAGCATTGACCAAGGGAACCTCTCCAGTGCTTATGAGGGGTTGGTTGTGCCCCTCTTCCTCCTTCTTTTTGCTCCCCCCGCCTCTCCCATCTTCCTTCTTAATTGCTCCCTTAAATCCATCCCACCTAGAGGCTGCTGCCCCTTACAGAACCCAGCCCCCCTCATGTGGCTTCTGTGCCATCGGCTTTTTACCATCTTCATACAGATTTGACACCATTCCATGATGGCCGCCTGTGAGTGTGCACAGACACTGACTAACTGGGCACATTTCTATGTGTTTTGCTGATGCTTCACCAAAATACATTTAAAAAATACAATCAGGGATGTTTACACCACCGTTACAACTGTGTTTTAGTTCCTTATTGTTAAAGCAATAATTAATTAAGAGAGCCACCATGTATGCAAGGGCACCCTTGTGAACCACCTTACTCTAGCTAGAGATGAGAAGCTTTGGCAAAGCCAATAGGTTGCTTAACCAAGATCTATTGGCTTTGTACATGTTTTTTAATGTGCCTCAGTATCTGAAGTAGATACACTCACCTCCGAAACAGAGTAAATAGAAAACACTCCCTATTTTGGAGCTGTGATGTTTACAGTTCAAACAGAAACGGGAAGAATTTCTGAGTTAAGGGATTTCCTACAATTGCATGGGGGTGTGACAGCGTCCAAATAAGGCAATGCCTTTGCCCACTAGTGTGGGCCATATTACAGCTGCACAAGGGCAAAGGAGCTGCTGCGAGCCACAGTGCTTGTGTCCCCCATGAGGTGGTGCACTGGCAGTGTGCCCTCTAAAGGTGTCCTTGGAGCTGGTGCAGAGGTCATGTGTTCGCCCACAGGTAAATAGAAACACATGTTTTACCTTTTGGGGTTCCCTACCTACATTTCCCACCATTAATGCATCATGCAGAGCAGACAAGAAAGGTCCCAAGGACAGAGCAGATCAAGTCAATCAGGGTTCAGTGATAGAGACTGACTGTGCCAAGTTCAAGGATGTGGTGTTAGGTGTGAGGAGTATGAGCAGTGTGTGGGATGATGATGATTTTGGTTCACTGATGTGCATCATACACACAGTAGACGTGGAGATTATGGTTAAAACCAACTTTCTGGCTGATACACAGGCAGGATTCAGGCCCGGTGTTCAAACTGAACCCTAAATGGAGGTTATGGTTATTTGGAGATTTAGCTTGTGTGTAGTTCTCCTTACACCATTATTTCCAAAGTTTATTTTTGACCAGGTGCTTGGTGATTTGGTCAAATAGTTACAAGCAGGGCTGGTTTGGGAACTTAATGCTGTTATTAGTGCACCTGTGCAGATGTGCTAATGAATGCTAAAACCAGCTCTGAAAAAAAAAAAAATCAAAAGAAAACAAGCAACTCTTTCAAGTTGCTGCCAGGGTCATGTAACTTGCAGCTCCACTCCTGGAGGCTGTACCTGTCCTTAATGTGACAAAACAAGCCTCCTGGGTCTCCGGTCTCTCAGGGGATTACCCACTTGCCAGACGGGCCAGTCCGGCCATGGTTGCAAGCAACATACATTTGAAAACTTTCACTTGATTGCAATGGAATAGAACATAATGTATATTTTGCTTTCAATGTATTTCTGCTTGGTTGAAGGGGTTTGTGGCTACGAATGGCAATGTGCTTTGGTGGAAGGATCTGTGAAGAATAGAATCATTTTAAATCCAAGTGTAAAAGAGCAAGTTCTTCCTATATCCAGGGAAGATTTGTGTCAACACATTGTTAAAACCTTTCCTAAAGTATAGACTAATTAGATTGTGTGGGCTTCAACAAAAAAGTAATCCCAGTAAAACATGAGCTTAGAGGTGTTTCCAACTGGGGAAGGAAAGAATTACAAGATATTTTAGAAGATAAGCTCAATAAAACATTAATTAAGAGGTGTAGGCTGCAGAATGGCCATACACAATCATTGAAACAAAGTAAAAAGATGGTAAACTCCCCTTCTGTGTTGATCCTAGGGCACCAACCAATAATATTGTAATCAAACCCCATTCTCTGTACAACATGAATGAGCTAATCTCCATGGATTGTAATTCATTACAGCATTTATTACTCCATTTATTTTACATTCCATATATGTCCATTTTCCAGACACTAATTTATCATCTCTTGATGCAGTTACACTTTTGCATACATGTTTTCCAAGGCAACATATTGTTTTTCATGTAGAATGAAGAAGATCATCTTTAGGTGATCAGATACATTTGTACTTGCATTGGCAAAGCAAATAGGCCACACCTATGTGAGAGCTATTGGCTTTGGCAGTGAGTTGTAGCCATGATGCACACCAGTGAGGTGGCTATTCGGCGTGGCTAAAAGTTAGTGATGTACAGTGGGGCAGATTGGGGTAGACTGGAGTAGAGTAGATTGGGGTAGAGTGGAATGGGGTAGAGTGGAGTGGGGTAGATGTGGGTAGAGTGGAATAGGGTAGAATGGTTATATTGTAGTAGGGTAGATTGAGGTAGAGTGAGGTAGACTGGAGTGGGATAGAGTGTAGTGGAGTTGAGTGGGGTAGATTGCAGTGGGGTGGATTGGATCGGATTAAAGTTTGGTAGATTAGAGTTGAACAAGGTAGATTGGAGAAGAGTGAGATGGTTGGGAGTATCTATAGATGGGTAGATTGGAGTGGCGTAGGTTACTGGGATAGATTGGAGAGGGGGTAGATTGAATTGGAGTAGATTAGGGTGGATTGTATTAGACAGGGTGGAATTGGATAGACTGGAGTGAAGTGGAGTAGATTGGAGTAGGGTGGGGTAGATTGGAGTTGGGTGGGGTAGATTGGAGTGGGGAGGTGTAGATTGGGTTAGAATGAGGTGGAGTAGATAGGAGAGGGGTAGATTAAGGTAGTGTTGAGTAGGGTATATTGGAGTAGATTGAGTAAAGTGGGTAGATGGGGAAGAGTAGAATCAGATGGGTTGGGGTAGATTGGAGTGAAGTGTGGTAGATTTCAGTGGAGTGGTGTAGATTGGAGTGGATTGGAATGAGGTGGATAAGGATGAAGTGGAGTGGGGTATGTTGGGTTTATTAGAGTAGGCTAGATTTGAACGGAATGGGGTAGATTGGGATGGTTGAAGTGGAGTGTAGTAGATTGGAGCAAGGTTGAGTAGATTGTAGTAGGGTAAAGTGGAGTGGGGTAGATTGGGAAGTGGTGGGTTAGAATGGAGTGGAACGGGGTACATTGGGGAAGTGAGTAGATTTTAGTGCCGTAGATTGTAGTGGAATAGATTGGGGTTGGATGGAGTGGGGTATATTGGAGTAGGGCAGATTGGGGTGGGGTAGGTTGGAGTGGGTCGGATTGGGGTGGGTTAGATTGGACTGGAGTGGGGTAGATTTGAGTGCAGTGTGGTAGCTTGGAGTAAAGTGGGGTAGATCGAGGTTGAATGGAGTGGAATGTGGTAGGGTGGGGTGGGGTAGTTTGGGTTGACTGAAATAGGGCAGATTAGGGTGGAGTGGATGGATACGGGTGGAGTGGAGTGGGGTAGGTTGGGGTAGATTGGAGTGGAGAGACTGGCAAATTGGAGGGGGTAGATTGGGGTTAGTGGGGTAGAGTGGAGTTCAATAGATTGGAGTGGAGTTGGATAGAGTAGAGTGGAAAATGTAGTGGATGGGCTAGATTGGGAGAGAGTGGAGTGGTGTGGATTGGGTTAAATTAGAATGGAGTGGAGTGGGGTTGGGTGATGTGGAACTGGGTACATTAAAGTGGAGCGGGTAGATTGGGTGGGTTAGAGAAGGATAGATTTGAATGAAGTGGGGCTGACTGTAATGGAGTGTGGCAGTCTAGGGTAGATTAAAGAGGGATAGGTTTGAGTGAGGTAGTGTGGAGTGGGGAAGACTGGAGTAGGGTCAATTGGGGTAGATTTGAGTGCAGTAGAGTGGAGAAAAGTGGGGGTAGAATGGGATGGGGTGGTGTTGATTGGAGTGAATGGAGTGGGGTTCATCAGAGTGGAGTAGGGTAAAGTAGATTGACTCATATTGGAGTGAGGTAGAGTGGAACGAGGAAGATTGGGATGGAGTGCAGTGGGGTAGAATGGAGAGCGGTACGGTGGAGTAGGATGGAATGGATTTGGTTGTAGTGAAGTCACATAGATTTGAGTGGAGTGTGGTAGATTGGAGGGGTAAATTAGACTGAAGTTGTGAGGTAAATTGGGGTGGAGTGGGGTGTGGCAGATTTTGGGTGGAGTGGAGTAGATTGGAGTGAAGTGGTGTAGATTGAGTTGACTGGAGTAGATTGGTTTGAAGAGTAGGGTAAATTGGATTGAAGGGAGGATGGGGTAGATTGGAGTAGGGTGTGGTAGGTATTGAGAAGAGTGGAGTGGGATAGTTTGCTGTAGATTGGAGACGGGTAGATTGTGGTAGATTCGAGTGGTAGAGATTGTGGTAGATTGGAGTGAGGTAGATTGGAGTTGAGTGGAGTAGTGTAGATTGGATTACAGTGGAGTGAAAATTGGAGTGGGGTAAACTGAAGTGTAAATTGGAATGGAATAGGATAGACTGAAGTGGAGTGGAGATTGTAGGGGTGTAAATTGGAATGCAGTGAGGTAAGTTGGACTGGAGTCGATTGGGGCAGAGTGGAGTGGGGTAGATTGGAGTAGAGTGGTGTAGAATGGGGTTGCGTGTGTGGGGTGATTGGGTTAGATTGAGCAGAGTGAGGTAGATTGGAAAGGAGTTATTTGGGATAAATTAGAGTGGAGTAAATTGGAGTGGAGTAGATTGTATTGGAGTGAAATGGGGTAGAAAGAATCATATTGGAGTGAATTATGGTAGATTACAGTGGAGTGGAGTGGGGTAGATTGGTGTTGAGGAGAGTGTGGTAGATTGGGGTAGAGTAAAGCGTGGTTGTTTGGGGTAGATTTGATTTAAGTGGGGTAGATTGGAGTCGGTGAGGTAATTCGAGTGAGATAGAGTGGTGTGAGGTAGATTGGAATGGGGCTGACTGGGTTGGGGTGGAATTAGGTGGGGTAGATTAGAGTGGGATGGGTGAGGTAGATTAGGTTTGATTGGATAGGAGGAGAGTTGGGTAGATTGGAGTGGAGTGGGGAAGACTGAGGAAGATTGAGTGGGTTAAACTGGAGTTGATTGTGGTAGGCTGGAGTGGAGTGGGGTAGATTAAGGTGGAGTAGATTGGTGGAGTAGGGTAGATTGGAGAAGAGTGTGACAGATAGTAGTGAAGTAGAGTGGAGTGTATTGGAGTAGACAGCAGTGGAGTGGGGTAAGTGGTGTGGAATAGAGAGGAATAGAATGGACAGGAGTGGAGTATAGTGGTGTGTTGTGTCATGGAGTGAGTGGAGTAGAGTGGAGTGGCATGTCAAAGAGTGGATTAGAGTGGAGGGGTGTAGAGTGGAGGGGGTGTAGAGTGGAGTTGCATGTCGTACATTGGAGTGTCGTAGAGTGGAGTGGCATAGAGTGGAAGGGCATAGAGTATTGTAGAGTGGAGTGGTATAAAGTGGAGTGACGTAAAGTGGAGTGATGTAGTGTGGAGTATGCATGATGTGATAGCGCACTGTCATTACAGATAACACAATTTCAATTGAAGTGACCATGGAATTTGCACCAACATACAATTTTACTGCACACAAATGATAATGTGTGGAAATGTCATCACCTAGTGTATTGTTATATTTCGATCGTATTCAAATATTTGTTTTCACCACACTTCAGAATTACAAGGAAAATGTGCTTCATTTGTGCTTTAATAATGGTGATATATTCTGAAACAAGCACAGTTCATTTATGCTGTGTGCTAGAAGGATTACCTTCCTATACAATCGCCTCACACATGGGGCAAGATTGCCACATAAATCCTCTCACTTTGAAGTCAGAGAAAGAAAAATAAACACCAAGCTCCCTCGGAAGACAGAGTCTGACATTTAAATGCATAGCAAATGTGATAAAATAAGAACATGATTTAAATGCCTGCTTACAGAAAGCCAGTACTCAGAATGATACAGTAAACAAGGAATGCTCACAGGACGGACAAACTCAACCTGGACGGCCTAAAACAATTAAAGTCAGCAAATAGAAAGCAAGCAACTGGGAGTTACAAACCACAAAGTCAGTGGTATGCAATTGGTGAAATGCTTTCCCAGGGAAGCTTCCAGAATGCCCCCAAGAAGTCAGAACAAAGGCTTTGATCTAAAATGGTTTGGTTCGGAGTGCTGATAAATGTGTATTGTTTAAAAATAAAGTGAAGCAATTGATGTCGGAGATTATGAGAGTTCTTGAAAAAAATAGCATATCACCACAGCGTTGTACAATACCCAACGTAATGGGCAAGTGGAACAGTTTAACTGATAAATGAAGATGAAATTATGCCTACGCAAATGCCAAGGTTTAATGAAAACTATCAGAAACAGGCTTTGGGATTATCAGATAACACCTCATGATATAAGTGGGAAATCTCCTTTCGTGCTACTCAAGGTTACCACATCAGTGTCACAAGTTTGTCCTTAGTGGCTCAAGAAGAAAATGGATGGCATAAATGTTTGTCTACCAATGACAAAGCCATGCTTATATAAAGGTGTTCACAGGAACATCTAAAGTGCAAAGAACGCTATGGTGACACCAGAAAAACAAAAACAGCTCTCTTAAGGTCAATGATTAGTTCACAATACTAAATTCTGGAATGGAAATGAAAGGAAAACTAATTTTTCGTGCAAGAAATTGAGATATTAGCAGAGAGGGGAGAGGAGTAAGTATCCCCATCAAGTAATATTCAAAATCCTGTCAGAGTGAACCACTAAAGTCAGTAAATAAACCCAAGTTCAACCCCCTGATAGTTATGGTGCAGAGCAGACCCAATTAACTAAGAGGCAATGCGTAACGTATTTATACTGCACCAAAACGGTAATAAAGTAGAAATGCAAAACAGTAGGAATACCGAACCAAATTTGAAAAATAGAGTAAAATTTAATAAACAACTTGACCCAAAAATGACAAAATCCAAGAAGAGTAAATGGAGATAAGAATATTTACATCTTTCAGTAGAAATAATGCCAAGAAGCAAATAGTAGCGATTATAGTAAATGGTCGCAGCAGACTAGCACCTAGGTGCAATTTGACATTGACTGCAATGGAGCATGAGTCAGATATGCTAATCAAGTTACTCATGGTAAAAAGACTTTACCTTCTAACAGTAGTCCTTTAGATCCTAATCCACCGCAGGGGCGCACTTTTAAAGCCCCACCAGGACCATACAGGAGGCACTTAAAGACTCACAGGGTGTCAGGCAGAGGTCAAGTGCCGGACCCATTCAGGTCTAGTTGACACTGGTTGCTGTACACTTGCAGGAAAGCCCTCTTGTAGCTTGTTGTATCCTTGTAGATTGAACAAGACACCAGCCTTGTGACCCTTGGAGTCCATGTCTGGGTACAAATGGGAGCAGGTCCAGCCCTTCAGGGCTCATCTCAGATCATGGACAGCAAACACAGACCTCTTCCATTCATCCTCAGGTCCGGCAGTGTTCTGAAGTGAGCACCTAGAGGCACCACATTTAAGCCTGGAAGGAGCTAGTGGTTTTGAATGGCTCCTGCAGTGTTGGCTCCTTATCAAGGGCTTTAGGCACAGCCCTTCCTCCCGTGAGGGCCCTTCCCACAACTGCAAATTATTTAACTGAACAGTATTCATAAGAACACAACTTTTTATATTATCAACTTTTTATTTTGATAATATATAATATGCGCACAAATGCCCGAAGGCCTCTTGTCACTGACACGTATCAGATATAAAGCACCCAAAAACATAAACAGGAAACAAAAAAAGTCAGGACTTGAGCAATTTTCTGAACTGAGTGAAACTCTGTTTGTTCTTGAGCTCCCAAGGGAATTCATTCCACAAATTACCAGTGGAATAAACAAAGCTCCTACCATCCCAGGGTGCTTTATCACATCTTGATAAAGAGACTATTTTCAATGCAACTGAACTCAGAGTTCTCCTTGGCGTATCCCAGGTGAACTTTTCCCTCAGATATTCAGGGCCTATCCTATGAAGTGATTTATGTGCTGTACAGATGGACTTAAAGGTCACTCATTACTTTACTGGGAGCCAGTGAAGCTCCACTAAGGACTGAGAGACTGACTAATATTTGCATATTTTGTTAGGAGGCGGGCTGCTGTCTTCTGCAAACGCTGGAGTTTATTTAGAGAATGCTGTTGAATGCCCTTGAAAGACATCACAATAGTCCAGCCTAGACAATACACATGAACACTGCCCGTGCACGGGTCAGCCCTCTTGGCCTCGTCTCCGGTCTCCTGGTCATGGAGAGGCTGAGGAGACTGAGCGATGATCTGGCTACTGAGGTTTTTTTTAAAAAAGGCACTGTGTAGGTGGATGCCAGGGTTGTGCACATGAGGGGCAAGGTTCAGCTTTGATCCCCTTATACAGGCACAATCCATTGTATTTAACAGACATACTGTTTGTGCTTGAGGCAGCACAGAATATCTGCAAAAATGGGGCTGTCGGGGGGGCACACAGTGCATCCCTGATGCCGATGAGGAGCCACACAGATCTGCAGGATCTTAGCACTGTCCCAACTTCTTATAAGGCTGTGCTTTGAATCTTAGCGGGAATATTGGAGAAGGATATAGACGGGGCTTCCTCTTGTAAAACCAGGCCCTACGGATTTGACTGGGTCTTACTTGGGATGATGGCTTGCTGTTTCCAATGTCCAGTGCCTCAGTCTTGCTCTTCTGCTACAAGGGTTGAAGGAAAAGAAGCAAAGTAAGTAACAAAATGTGGTTTCTCTGTGTATGTGTGAGCAGGTGTTTGTAAGTCTGTCAGTGATTGAGAATGAATGAAATGGAGTTGGAAATGTGCGTGAGCATGTTTGAGAGTGTTAACGAGAGAGAAACTGAGTGGGAATCAGTGAGACTGAAAGAGTGTATATGTTAGACCTGCCATCTCTTGGCATGGTTGCCCTGACGTTTGCTTTCTGACCTCTTGTTTTGACTGTGTGCTGAACTTTATTTTTGCTTGCTTTAGGACTTTGTAGCACTTTACCATGCTATCTACTGCTAAAGTGCATGTGCTCTGAGTTTAAAACATGGCAACATTGGCTTCTCCATGATTGGCATATTTGATTTACTAGTAAGTCTCTAGTAAAGTGCACTATGTGTGACCAGGGCCTATAAGTCAAATGCTAGTAGTGCGCCTGCAGCATAGAGTGTGGCAACCACTACCGTAGCCTTTTAAACATGTGCAATTTACCCTGCTATTTTGACTTGGCAAAGTACCCACTTGCCAGGCCCAAACCTCCTTTTTAGGTTGAGCATAGCAGTGCGCAAGCACTGCTTTTCGATATGTTGTAATCTATTCTGTGGGCTTTAAACATGCCCATCTCATGCCTATCACTTTCATTCGTTCCTGGGCTTCCCTATTAACAATCCCTCAATGTCATTCATAAATGCTTTACATTTGTCCCGCCTTGAGGATCTTTTGTCACAGCTTGCAGACTGACCCTATTACACGGATTATTGCACGATTGTGAATATACTTGTGGGAGGACAAACTACTTTTTTTTTCTTTTGTCTCGCCTCATCGCACACCATGGCAGCCATGGTGCTCTGAGTGCAAAGGGGGCGAACATGATTGGAGGTACTGGAGAGCTTGTCACATTGTTCACACTGTTACCTAATCAGAGTCATTTTAATTTTGCTTTTGCCTCTCCCCTTCCTGCTCCATGGCTTTCAAAAAGCCCTTGTAATTGGTAAATACTTTACCTAAATAAAAGCACAGAAATCATCAAAGTGGCGGTCCCGGCACAGAGGGAGAGCCGGTACTTCAATATTCACTGCACTCGGGAAACTCGCACCATAATGCTTTGCAAGCATTCTTTTTCAAAACATTTTTCCCATAGGTCCACGTGTGGTAATCCTAGGACAATGGGTCTACCGCCAAAATGTTCAGCACAACACATTCTTTTTGTCTAGGTAATCTCTGGGTCCCCACACTAGGTTAGTGGGGACTCTAAAATAATAACACCTCCCACCATTCACTGTCTTTTTAAGTTCTCTAATGGTGGTAATGTTTCTTTTACAACTGAAAGTGGATTTTGTTTTAAGGGCCTTCTTTATATTATTAATGCACTAGACCGGATAGTCCTGACAATTTGTGTAATGAACTATGCTCTCTTGGAGCTAAATGTAGCGTTGCACTTTATTACCTTCTGCCATTCTGTTTTCATGTAGTTATGCTCTGTAGGGGCTAACTATTTGGTTACATGACCATGTTTCTTACAAATGTTATTTTTATTGAGGTGTCTTGTAGGGGCTGTTCTGAGCATTACAGTCAGCATACTACAGTATTTGCAGGACTTGGAAACTCACCCCATAATGCTTTGCAGGGCATTCATTTTACAGAACATTTTTGCTCATAATTCAGCCAGTGGTGGTACTAGGACAATGGGACCCCCTTCAAAACATTCCCCACAATGTGCTCTTTTTGTCTAGATCATGTCTGGGTCCCCACACTAGGTTAGTGGGGATCTGTAGAAGGCTGGCCTGGTGTGTGGTGGGTACCTATGGTACTAACACCTTATACCAGGTCCAGTTATCCCTTATTAGTGTAGTGTAGGCAGTATTCAGAAGCCAGGCTCTCTAGAGGCAGCTATGGGTGAGCAGCCAAGGCTTAACTAGGAGACATGCAAAGCTCATACAATACCACTGTAGTCACATAGTACTCACACACATGAAAGAAAACCCTAATTGTTACAAAAATAAAGGTACTTTATTTTGGTGACACAAATGCCAAAAATACCATAGAGACTATACTCCCTTAAGAGGTAAGTAATGCACAAATTATAGAAGCTAGTATGCAGAAATAGGCATACAACTCTTAGAAAACAGTGCAAATAGAGAAAATTACAATAGTAAGAAATAGGCCTAGTGGGAGCACAAACCATATACTAACAAAGTGGAATGCAAATGTTACCACCTCTGTAAGTGTAGTGTGTAGGAGGGAGCTGGGAGTACTAGTAAAGCCCAAAGGTAAGTACCACAACCCACCCCACTGACCAGGAAAGAAGGAGTAAAACACTGAAAATTAAGTTTGGTGGCTCTTGACTCACAATTTAAAATTACATTATTTGGTAATTTTTTCTAAATGGGCGTGGAGTACTTTTGTGATGTTTTCACTCTGTTACTGTGTGTGTGTGTGCACAAATACTTTACACATTGCCTCTTTAATTTAGCCTGACTGCTCTGTGCCTAGCTACTAGAAGTTGGGCACAGGTAAACTTACCGAGGATTGTGGTCCCTACTTGGCGAGAGTACAAACTTCTGCCAACTAGAGACCCAGGGCCACATGTACTAAGCACTTTTCTAGTCGCAAACAGGCCGATTTGCAGAATCAACCCATTTGCAACTAGAAAAATACGAACCACGGGTTTGAATTTGCCATTTGGTATTTGGAGGGGGCGTGTTGAGGTCTTCTCTTCCTAATACAGAATGGGAAAGGTATGTACGAATGTTTTGCAACCAGGATGTGGTCACAAAACATTCGCATTTTACCACCAGTAAATATTTGGTGGTAACCCATTCAAAAATGGGAAGGGGTCCCTAAGTGGTGCCTTCTCCTTTGAGAACGGTGAGGAAATTATTTTTTAAGAGCAGGCAGTGGTCTGCACAATGCAGCACACATAGAAAGAGCAAAAAACGAGGATACATTATAACATTTCTTCTCATTGCTCCACCCCTGGAGTGGCGTTAGATTTTGGTGATGCCTCAGGTTTACGAAATCTCGTAAATCAGAAGCAGCATCAAAGTGCAATGGGTGTTGCTGTGGAATGCCCACAGAATCACGCATTGCATGCCCCTTACACACAAGGTTCCAAGGTCAGCTGTGGAGTGTGTGGTTTTAATGGAGTGTTATAAAAAAAAGTTAGTACTAGGTATAAACTGTATATTATTCAAATCTGTATTTGAGAAGCACTTTTAAATATTTTACCAAAATGTATTTGCACATTTTGTAGCAGCCTGTATTATGATGTAATTGTATTTATATAGCGCTTACTATCCCTGACGAAGAGTTGAATGCATGTTTAAAATAAGGACTTACACATTCACAGTTCTTCCAGGGGCCTCGGTACCTCATAGTACTAACAAACACTGGCAAAGCCAATAGGTCTCGTCTGCGCAAGAGTTATTGGCTTTGCCAATGTGTTTTAGCTATGTTATACACCAGAGTGGCTGCTGTTCATGGCTAAACGTTAATGGCATAGTGACGTGGAGTGGAGTGGAGTAAAGCTGCATAGGAGCAGTGGCGTAGAGCCCAGTGGTGCAAGGTAGAGTGCAGTGGTTTAGAGTGCAGTGGCATGGAGTGGCATTGGACAGAGTAGAATGGCATAGAGCAGTGGTTCCCAACCTGTGGTCCGGGGACCCCTGGGGGTCCGCGAAGCCTCCTCAGGGGGTCTGCAACAGCTCAGACAATTAAATAATATTAACAGATTAGGTCCCCAGCTTTAAATAATGACTCATTTGGGGGGTCCTTGAATTCCAATAAAGATTTATTGGGGGTCCCCGGGCTCCAATAATGATAAAGTGGGGTTCCACAGAAGTCAAAAGGTTGGGAACCTCTGGCATAGAGTGCAGTGGAGTAGAGTGGCATACAATAGAGTGGCAGAGAGTGCAGTAGTGTAGAGTGGTGAAGTGGCATAGAGTGCAGAGTAGACTCATGTGGCAGAGAGTGCAGTGGCGATGTCTAGTGTAGAGTGGTGCAGAGTAGAGTATAGTGCTGTAGAGTGCAGTCGCGTAGAGTGGAGTGAAGCGGAGAAGAATAGCATAGAGTGCAGTGGCATTGAGTGCAGTATTACAGAGTAGATTGGTGTGCAGTACAGTGGCGGAGAGTGCAACGTTGCAGAGTAGAATCAGTGCAGTGATGCAGAGTAGAGTGGCATAGAGTGCAGTGGCATAGAGTGCAGTGGCATTGAGTGCAGTAGTACAGAGTAGATTGGTGTACAGTACAGTGGCGGAGAGTGCAATGTAGCAGAGTAGAGTGTCAGTGCAGTGATGTAGAGTGCAGCAGAGTGGCACAGAGAGCAGTGGCGTAGAGTACAGTGGTGCAGAGTAGAGGACAGTGGCGTACAGTGCAGTTGTTTAGAGTGTATTTGTGCAGAGTGCAGTGGCATAGAGTAGCTTGGGGTAGTGTAGCATAGAGTGCAGTGGAGTGGAGTGGCATACAATAGAGTGGCAGGCAGTAGTGTGGAGTGGCGCAGTGGCATAGAGTGCAGAGTAGACTCATGTGGCAGAGAGTGCAGTGGCGTAGTGTAGAGTGGTGCAGAGTATAGTGCTGTAGAGTGCAGTCGCGTAGAGTGGAGGAAGCAGAGAAGAGTAGCATAGAGTGCAGTGGCATTGAGTGCAGTAGTATAGAGTAGATTGGTGTGCAGTACAGTGGCGGAGAGTGCAATGTTGCAGAGTAGAGTGTCAGTGCAGTGATGTGGAGTAGAGTGGCACAGAGAGCAGTGGCGTAGAGTACGGTGGTGCAGAGTAGAGGCCAGTGGCGTACAGTGCAGTTGTTTAGAGTGCATTGGTGCAGAGTGCAGTGGCATAGAGTAGCATGGGGTAGTGTAGCATAGAGTGCAGTGGAGTGGAGTGGCATACAATAGAGTGGCAGAGAGTGCAGTAATGCAGAGTAGTGCAGTGTCAGAGTACAGAGTAGACTTGTGAGATAAATGTAGAGTCCCAGGCATACACTCTAGTGCTGTGAGACTACGGACAAGTTGTGGCTTCCTCACATCCTGACATTAGGGGAGAGACTGTCAGCCACACCATCTGCCTCTTTATATTTTTTTTAGATTGAAAGTCCATGGGTTGTTGGGGTAAGCCAGATGTTTTTGTTCAATGAGTTTAAAATTACATAAGGTTAATTACCTTAATGTTTCCCAAACTGTTTGCCAGGCGCTTTAAAATGTTCAGAAACATTATCAAAAATGTGCCGTTACTTTCTCCTCAAGAAAGATTGGGTAGATTTGGGTGGGGGTGATGGCCTTGCCACAGTACTGAAGGGCATTAATTTACTAGTGAACAAGGACATAATGTGGCACCTGAATGTAGCACACCAGGAGGCAATCACAAAAAGAGCACAGTGAATAAATAGTGCTATGTTAAAAAGTAAATAAATTCACTGACAACATAGTGAGGTATGGCCTCCCTTGCGTGTCTGTAAAACTGATGTTTGTTCTTGAATTTGTGTCCTGAATTTTGATCCTTTGTCCTGAATTTTGACCCTTTGTCCTGAATTTTTTACAGTCCTGTCCAGCATTTGCATCAACGCCAGGTGGTCACCCTATCCGACACACGTTTTCAACTGCAAGTCCAAGCTCTTGGCTTTGTCAATGCTTATTTAAAACAAGCAAGAACCATTGCTTTTTCCACTGTTTGCTTTCACGTGGCTTCCACCTCCTCCCGAAAGTCCCCCACAGGCCCTGAGCACTGAAGGTTTGAAACCGATGCTCCGCCTTTCATCACCGCTCTCCCAGGTGTCATTCCTCCTTCTTACCTGTAGGGGGCAGGCGCGTCCTCCTCCGGCTCTCCTTCTCTCCGGGTGATGTCTGTGTGGATGTAGGAGGCTGGACTGGCTTGTAGTGAGTACCAAGGGGTACTTGCACCTTGCACCAGGCCCAGTTATCCCTTATTAGTGTATAGGGTGTCTAGCAGCTTAGGCTGATAGATAATGGTAGCTTAGCAAAGCAGCTCAGGCTGAACTAGGAGACGTGTGAAGCTACTACAGTACCACTTAGTGTCATATGCACAATATCATAAGAAAACACAATACACAGTTATACTAAAAATAAAGGTACTTTATTTTTATGACAATATGCCAAAGTATCTTAGAGTGTACCCTCAGTGAGAGGATAGGAAATATACACAAGATATATATACACAATAGCAAAAATATGCAGTATAGTCTTAGAAAACAGTGCAAACAATGTATAGTTACAATAGGATGCAATGGGGAAACATAGGGATAGGGGCAACACAAACCATATACTCCAAAAGTGGAATGCGAACCACGAATGGACCCCAAACCTATGTGACCTTGTAGAGGGTCGCTGGGACTATTAGAAAATAGTGAGAGTTAGAAAAATAACCCTCCCCAAGACCCTGAAAAGTGAGTGCAAAGTGCACTAAAGTTCCCCTAAGGACAAAATAGTCGTGTTAGAGGGAAAATGCAAGGAAAACACAAATCAGCAATGCAACAACGATGGATTCCTGACTGAGGGTACCTGTGGAACAAGGGGACCAAGTCCAAAAGTCACAAGCAGCTCGGAGATGGGCAGATGCCCAAGAAATGCCAGCGGTTGGTGCAAAGAAGCTCTTACTAGGCTGAAGAACTGTGAATACTGCAGGAACGACAAGGGCTAGAGACTTCCCCTTTGGAGGATGGATCCCCCACGCCTTGGAGAGTCGTGCAGAAGTGTTTTCCTGCCGGATTGACGCCAACAAGCCTTGCTACACGCAAATCGTGCATTTGGCGTTTTTGGACGCTGCTGGGGCCCAGGAGGGACCAGGAGGTCGCAAATTGGACCTGCAGAGAGAGGGGACGTCGAGCAAGACAAAGAGCCCTCACTGAAGCAGGTAGCATCCGGAGAAGTGCCAGAAACAGGCACTACAAGGATGCGTGAAACGGTGCTCGCCGAAGTTGCACAAAGGAGTCCCACGTCGCCGGAGACCAACTTAGAAAGTCGTGCAATGCAGGTTAGAGTGCCGTGGACCCAGGTTTGGCTGTGCACGAAGGATTTCCGCCGGAAGTGCACAGGGGCCGGAGTAGCTTGCAAAGTCGCGGTTCCCAGCAATGCAGCCCAGCGAGGTGAGGCAAGGACTTACCTCCACCAAACTTGGGCTGAAGAGTCACTGGACTGTGGGGGTCACTTGGACGGTGTTGCTGGATTCGAGGGACCTCGCTCGTCGTGCTGAGAGGAGACCCAAGGGACCGGTAATGCAGCTTTTTGGTGCCTGCGGTTGCAGGGGGAAGATTCCGTCGACCCACGGGAGATTTCTTCAGAGCTTCTGGTGCAGAGAGGAGGCAGACTACCCCCACAGCATGCACAAGCAGGAAAACAGTAGAGAAGGCGGCAGGATCAGCGTTACAGAGTTGCAGTAGTCGTCTTTGCTACTATGTTGCAGGTTTGCAGGCTTCCAGCGCGGTCAGCGGTCGATTCCTTATCAGAAGGTGAAGAGGGAGATGCAGAGGAACTCGGCTGAGCTCATGCATTCGTTATCTAAAGTTTCCCCAGAGACAGAGACCCTAAATAGCCAGAAAAGAGGGTTTGGCTACCTAGGAGAGAGGAAAGGCTACTAACACCTGAAGGAGCCTATCAGCAGGAGTCTCTGACGTCACCTGGTGGCACTGGCCACTCAGAGCAGTCCAGTGTGCCAGCAGCACCTCTGTTTCCAAGATGGCAGAGGTCTGGAGCACACTGGAGGAGCTCTGGACACCTCCCAGGGGAGGTGCAGGTCAGGGGAGTGGTCACTCCCCTTTCCTTTGTCCAGTTTCGCGCCAGAGCAGGGGCTAAGGGGTCCCTGAACCGGTGTAGACTGGCTTATGCAGAATTGGGCACATCTGTGCCCCACAAAGCATTTCCAGAGGCTGGGGGAGGCTACTCCTCCCCTGCCTTCACACCATTTTCCAAAGGGAGAGGGTGTCACACCCTCTCTCAGAGGAAGTTCTTTGTTCTGCCATCATGGGCCAGGCCTGGCTGGACCCCAGGAGGGCAGCTGCCTGTCTGAGGGGTTGGCAGCAGCAGCAGCTGCAGTGAAACCCCAGGAAGGGCAGTCTGGCAGTACCAGGGTCTGTGCTACAGACCACTGGGATCATGGAATTGTACCAACAATGCCAGGATGGCATAGAGGGGGCAATTCCATGATCATAGACATGTTACATGGCCATATTCGGAGTTACCATGGTGAAGCTACATATAGGTAGTGACCTATATGTAGTGCACGCGTGTAATGGTGTCCCCGCACTCACAAAGTTCAGTGAATTGGTTCTGAACAATGTGGGGGCACCTAGGCTAGTGCCAGGGTGCCCTCACACTAAGTAACTTTGCACCTAACCTTTACCAGGTAAAGGTTAGACATATAGGTGACTTATAAGTTACTTAAGTGCAGTGTAAAATGGCTGTGAAATAACGTGGACGTTATTTCACTCAGGCTGCAGTGGCAGGCCTGTGTAAGAATTGTCAGAGCTCCCTATGGGTGGCAAAAGAAATGCTGCAGCCCATAGGGATCTCCTGGAACCCCAATACCCTGGGCACCTCAGTACCATTTACTAGGGAATTATAAGGGTGTTCCAGTAAGCCAATGTAAATTGGTAAAAATGGTCACTAGCCTGTCAGTGACAATTTAAAAGTAATGAGAGAGCATAACCACTGAGGTTCTGGTTAGCAGAGCCTCAGTGAGACAGTTAGGCACCACACAGGGAACATATACATGCACACCTATGAGCACTGGGGCCCTGTGTGACAGGGTCCCAGTGACACATACATATAGGCCACAAACCTATGAGCACTGGGGTCCTGACCAGCAGGATCCCAGTGACACATAACAAACATACTGAAAACATGGTGCCTTCACTATGAGCACTGAGGCCTGGCTATCAGGATCCCAGTGAGACAGTGAAAACAGTGACAAACACCCTGACATACACTCACAAACAGGCCAAAAGTGGGGGTAACAAGGCTAGAAAGAGGCTACCTTCTCACACAACCCCCCCCCAAACGAAGGACAATAAGGCTAACCTTGGCCAGTTGAGACTTTATTGTCTAAGTGGTGATAAGTAGAGAGTAGCTCTGCAATAGACTGGTTACTCCTTTTATCATCCACTATATGGTTACTTCCCTGTGGGGATGTAAACCACCCTGTTTGAAGTTTTTTAGCTAAGCAACAATGTGAAGATGTATTTTTAGAGTTTCTATCAGTAAGTTTTAGTTTAGAGCAGTGGGAATTGTCCACTGAACCTATTTGTAGTGATGGAAATGCCAGACAGGGATGCTGTCTCAGAAAAGCCATAGCAGGGCAAAAACTTTGTCCATATGGCTGGAAGAGAGAACAGGGATGCTGTTTCTCTTGGGTTGGAGCAGGGCAGGGATGCTGTCCTATCAGCTCCACACTAGGGCAGGGATGCTGTCCTAAGTGTTGTGAGGTAGTGCAGGGTTTCTGCACTAAAGTTTCTCTGGGAGGGTTGGAGGGATGCTCCATGTTAACTAAAATGGTGCTGTTTTTCTCACCAATGTTAGTTATCCCACAGAGAGGTACTTCCACCTCAGGGAGTCCAGCTTTGCCAGCTGATGATTCCCTTGGAACAGGTGCCACCCCAGGAGAGGTTTCTCCCACCACAGGAATAGTATCCTGAATGGTAGGGTGGTTAGGGGATACTGTGATACCCTTTTTACCTGTTGATGGAGAGGGATCCTGAGTTTTCAGGCCTTCTCTCCTTTGCTTTTTCATTTCACTTGAAATGAGAGGGAACAATTCCTCAGGGATGCCCAGCATGGCTGCATGGGCATAAAACTCTACATCAGCCCAAACTGAGGCCTCTAGGTCATTACCTAAGAGACAGTTTACAGGTAAGCTAGGTGATACCACCACCTGCTTAGGGCCAGTAACTCCACCCCAACTAAACTGAATTATAGCTAAGGGAAGAAACTTAGTGGAGTTATGGACATCAATAATCTTATACTGTTGTCCAATGATGTGTTGTTCAGGAGGCACTAGGTTTTCAGTCACCAAAGTGAAACTGGCACCTGTGTCCCTGTAGGCCAAGGCCTCAACACCATTTATTGAAACTGTCTGCCTGTACTTATCCATTGTAAGGGGACAAGCAGCCAGTGTGGCAAGGCCAATGCCACTAGGTGTGACAGAAACTGTCTTGGGACTGATTACATCAGTTTCCACTATGGACCCATAAGTGAACCCAACTACACCCTTTGCTTGACTGTTGCCAGCAGTCCCACCACTAGTACCACTACTGCTAGGGGCACTAGAGCTTGATGTATTAGTGGTGGTAGGCTCAGGGGGTTTACCTGGACAGGACTTATCCCCTGGCCTATGGCCTCTGTTTTTACACACAAAGCACCAAGGCTTTTTAATGTGTGCAGGTTGGGAAGAAGAGGAAGAATTTGTTTTATCCCCACCCTCTGAAGAGTGTTTAAGATTTGAAGTGGGATCTTTGGTTTTACCCTTATCCCCATGCTTATCTTGAGATTTTTCACCATCTTTCTTCTTATTGCCATCTTTGTCACCCCCTGTATGAACTTTTCTGTTCACCCTTGTTCTGACCCATTTGTCTGCCTTCTTTCCCAATTCTTGGGGAGAGGTCAGATCAGAGTCTACCAGGTACTGGTGCAACAAATCAGACACACAATTATTAAGTATATGCTCTCTCAGGATTGTGTTATACAGGCTTTCATAATCAGTAACTTTACTGCCATGTAACCACCCCTCCAAGGCCTTCACTGAATGGTCAATGAAATCAACCCAGTCTTGTGAAGACTCCTTTTTGGTCTCTCTGAACTTTATCCTGTACTGTTCAGTGGTTAAGCCATAACCATCCAGGAGTGCATTCTTAAGAACTGTAAAATTATTGGCATCATTTTCTTTCACAGTAAGGAGCCTATCCCTACCTTTTCCACTAAACGATAGCCATAGGATAGCAGCCCACTGCTTTTGAGGGACATCCTGTACAGCACAGGCCCTCTCAAGTGCAGCAAACCACTTGTTAATGTCATCCCCCTCCTTATAAGGGGGAACTATCTTGTGCAGATTCCTGGAATCATGCTCTTTTGCAGGATGACTATGGGGAATACTGCTGCTGCCACCATGGGTATCTAAACCCAACTTCTGTCTTTCCTTCTCTAATTCTAAAGACTGTCTATCCAAATCCAGCTGTTGCTTCTTGAGCTTCAGTCTGGTTTGTTCCACTCTCAATCTATTGAGCTCCCTTTCTAACAATCTGTCATCAGGGTGGGTGGGAGGGACATTTCTAGATACAGAGGTATGATGGGAATGAACAGAAGGAGACCTGTCCCTTACAGAGGGCACCCTAACAGCTTGGCTACCAGTATAATGTGAGAGCACACCATCAGTATGGTGTGATTCAACCTCTGTACCAACTATGCTAGACTGTCTAGTAATGGGCAGGCTGAGAAGTTTCTTTCCTGAACCTTTTCCTGGGGGAGTCCCTGGATCTGATTGAGAACCATTAGCTACTTTTTCACCAGATTGGGCACTTATGGCCTTATCCTGTACTCTAAGCATGTTAATTAACAGTTCTAAGGAAGGATTCTTCCCTACACTCAAACCTCTCTCTATGCAGAGACTCCTTGCTCCTTTCCAGCTAAGGTGATCATATGCAAGTTTGGACAGTTCAACATTTTTTCCTGTGCCAGACATTTTTTAGAGAGAGTTAAAGTGATAGAAAAAGAGAAAAAAGTTTTCAGAACTTTTTGGAAAGACAGAAAAAAAACTTTTTAAACTTTTAAGAACTTTTTGAAAGTTTAGAAGTACTTTTCAGCACTTAGAAAAGAGTGAAAAGAGGAAATGCAAAACTTTTTGGCTATGTGTATATACACTGACCTTGTTTTGTATATTTTTCTCTTGTGAAAAGTACAATGACAAGAGTGGTAAGTAGTCTCAAGCACTTATCCCACCACTGCACAACCAATGTAGGAGGCTGGACTGGCTTGTAGTGAGTACCAAGGGGTACTTGCACCTTGCACCAGGCCCAGTTATCCCTTATTAGTGTATAGGGTGTCTAGCAGCTTAGGCTGATAGATAATGGTAGCTTAGCAAAGCAGCTCAGGCTGAACTAGGAGACGTGTGAAGCTACTACAGTACCACTTAGTGTCATATGCACAATATCATAAGAAAACACAATACACAGTTATACTAAAAATAAAGGTACTTTATTTTTATGACAATATGCCAAAGTATCTTAGAGTGTACCCTCAGTGAGAGGATAGGAAATATACACAAGATATATATACACAATAGCAAAAATATGCAGTATAGTCTTAGAAAACAGTGCAAACAATGTATAGTTACAATAGGATGCAATGGGGAAACATAGGGATAGGGGCAACACAAACCATATACTCCAAAAGTGGAATGCGAACCACGAATGGACCCCAAACCTATGTGACCTTGTAGAGGGTCGCTGGGACTATTAGAAAATAGTGAGAGTTAGAAAAATAACCCTCCCCAAGACCCTGAAAAGTGAGTGCAAAGTGCACTAAAGTTCCCCTAAGGACAAAATAGTCGTGTTAGAGGGAAAATGCAAGGAAAACACAAATCAGCAATGCAACAACGATGGATTCCTGACTGAGGGTACCTGTGGAACAAGGGGACCAAGTCCAAAAGTCACAAGCAGCTCGGAGATGGGCAGATGCCCAAGAAATGCCAGCGGTTGGTGCAAAGAAGCTCTTACTAGGCTGAAGAACTGTGAATACTGCAGGAACGACAAGGGCTAGAGACTTCCCCTTTGGAGGATGGATCCCCCACGCCTTGGAGAGTCGTGCAGAAGTGTTTTCCCGCCGGATGGACGCCAACAAGCCTTGCTACACGCAAATCGTGCGTTTGGCGTTTTTGGACGCTGCTGGGGCCCAGGAGGGACCAGGAGGTCGCAAATTGGACCTGCAGAGAGAGGGGACGTCGAGCAAGACAAAGAGCCCTCACTGAAGCAGGTAGAATCCGGAGAAGTGCCAGAAACAGGCACTACAAGGATGCGTGAAACGGTGCTCGCCGAAGTTGCACAAAGGAGTCCCACGTCGCCGGAGACCAACTTAGAAAGTCGTGCAATGCAGGTTAGAGTGCCGTGGACCCAGGCTTGGCTGTGCACGAAGGATTTCCGCCGGAAGTGCACAGGGGCCAGAGTAGCTTGCAAAGTCGCGGTTCCCAGCAATGCAGCCCAGCGAGGTGAGGCAAGGACTTACCTCCACCAAACTTGGGCTGAAGAGTCACTGGACTGTGGGGGTCATTTGGACGGTGTTGCTGGATTCGAGGGACCTCGCTCGTCGTGCTGAGAGGAGACCCAAGGGACCGGTAATGCAGCTTTTTGGTGCCTGCGGTTGCAGGGGGAAGATTCCGTCGACCCACGGGAGATTTCTTCAGAGCTTCTGGTGCAGAGAGGAGGCAGACTACCCCCACAGCATGCACAAGCAGGAAAACAGTCGAGAAGGCGGCAGGATCAGCGTTACAGAGTTGCAGTAGTCGTCTTTGCTACTATGTTGCAGGTTTGCAGGCTTCCAGCGCGGTCAGCGGTCGATTCCTTATCAGAAGGTGAAGAGGGAGATGCAGAGGAACTCGGCTGAGCTCATGCATTCGTTATCTAAAGTTTCCCCAGAGACAGAGACCCTAAATAGCCAGAAAAGAGGGTTTGGCTACCTAGGAGAGAGGAAAGGCTACTAACACCTGAAGGAGCCTATCAGCAGGAGTCTCTGACGTCACCTGGTGGCACTGGCCACTCAGAGCAGTCCAGTGTGCCAGCAGCACCTCTGTTTCCAAGATGGCAGAGGTCTGGAGCACACTGGAGGAGCTCTGGACACCTCCCAGGGGAGGTGCAGGTCAGGGGAGTGGTCACTCCCCTTTCCTTTGTCCAGTTTCGCGCCAGAGCAGGGGCTAAGGGGTCCCTGAACCGGTGTAGACTGGCTTATGCAGAATTGGGCACATCTGTGCCCCACAAAGCATTTCCAGAGGCTGGGGGAGGCTACTCCTCCCCTGCCTTCACACCATTTTCCAAAGGGAGAGGGTGTCACACCCTCTCTCAGAGGAAGTTCTTTGTTCT
Source organism: Pleurodeles waltl (assembly GCF_031143425.1). Classification (NCBI taxonomy): domain Eukaryota; kingdom Metazoa; phylum Chordata; class Amphibia; order Caudata; family Salamandridae; genus Pleurodeles; species Pleurodeles waltl. Next base: position 1,176,440,462 of record NC_090439.1, read on the forward strand.
GCCATCCTGGGCCAGGCCTGGCTGGACCCCAGGAGGGCAGCTGCCTGTCTGAGGGGTTGGCAGCAGCAGCAGCTGCAGTGAAACCCCAGGAAGGGCAGTCTGGCAGTACCAGGGTCTGTGCTACAGACCACTGGGATCATGGAATTGTACCAACAATGCCAGGATGGCATAGAGGGGGCAATTCCATGATCATAGACATGTTACATGGCCATATTCGGAGTTACCATGGTGAAGCTACATATAGGTAGTGACCTATATGTAGTGCACGCGTGTAATGGTGTCCCCGCACTCACAAAGTTCAGTGAATTGGTTCTGAACAATGTGGGGGCACCTAGGCTAGTGCCAGGGTGCCCTCACACTAAGTAACTTTGCACCTAACCTTTACCAGGTAAAGGTTAGACATATAGGTGACTTATAAGTTACTTAAGTGCAGTGTAAAATGGCTGTGAAATAACGTGGACGTTATTTCACTCAGGCTGCAGTGGCAGGCCTGTGTAAGAATTGTCAGAGCTCCCTATGGGTGGCAAAAGAAATGCTGCAGCCCATAGGGATCTCCTGGAACCCCAATACCCTGGGCACCTCAGTACCATTTACTAGGGAATTATAAGGGTGTTCCAGTAAGCCAATGTAAATTGGTAAAAATGGTCACTAGCCTGTCAGTGACAATTTAAAAGTAATGAGAGAGCATAACCACTGAGGTTCTGGTTAGCAGAGCCTCAGTGAGACAGTTAGGCACCACACAGGGAACATATACATGCACACCTATGAGCACTGGGGCCCTGTGTGACAGGGTCCCAGTGACACATACATATAGGCCACAAACCTATGAGCACTGGGGTCCTGACCAGCAGGATCCCAGTGACACATAACAAACATACTGAAAACATGGTGCCTTCACTATGAGCACTGAGGCCTGGCTATCAGGATCCCAGTGAGACAGTGAAAACAGTGACAAACACCCTGACATACACTCACAAACAGGCCAAAAGTGGGGGTAACAAGGCTAGAAAGAGGCTACCTTCTCACAGTGGAGCCCTCGGGTCCTGCCCTCGGTACCAGGCTCTGCTGCTCTGTCCCAGACCCCTCCTTCAGCGTCTCTCTCCTGCCAGGGCTCTCTCTCCCCTCCAGCATCTCCGCTCCTGACTCCGCACCTCCCCATCTCTGTGTGTCTTGGTGAAGGTCCCCTGAGTCCCTCCTCTCCCTCCTCTGACCCTCTGTCCCAGACCCCTCCTTCAGCGCCTCTCTCCTGCCCGGGCTCCCCCTCCCCTCCAGCATCTCACCTCCTGACTCCGCATCTTCTCCTCTCTCTGTGTCCTGGTGAAACCCTCCTGAGTCCCTGCTCTCCCCCCTGTCTCTCTCCCCCCTCTGACCCTCTGTCCCAGACCCCTCCTTCAGCGCCTCTCTCCTGCCAGGGCTCTCCCTTCCCTCCAGCATCTCACCTCCTGACTCCGCATCTTCTCTCTCTGTGTCCTGGTGAAGCCCCCCTGAGTCCCTCCTCTCCCCCCTGTCTCTCTCCCCCCTCTGACCCTCTGTCCCACTCCCATCTATAGCGCCTAGACTCGGTCCAGGGACTTCCTGGCCCCGGGTCTCCGGCTGGGACCGTAAGATGTCAGAGATTCGAGGATGTGCCCCTGCTCTGGTGCACATCTCGGAGTATCCCGAGTCATGTCGCTCTCTTATGAATCTGTCCTCTTTGTAGAGGGGGGTCCCTGTCTCCCGGTCAGTATCACACACGGGATGGATGAACCCACCCCCCTGACCCTGCGGCTTCTCTCCGGCAGTGCTGGGGTCTGGGGGGGCCCTCTCCAGGTCTGGCTCTCTCACACGCACCATCACAGCGCCCTCCGGACACCCCGGACCCTCCATCCTCAGCCCAGTTTCCCTGGTACAAGTGCAGCCGCTGATCTCTGAACCGCTGTAAATAAATGTCAGTCAGCGGAAGTGGGTGCGTGAGAACCAGTAAACAACCCCCCCACACACACACAAACCACCACCCCCAGGGATGAGGAAGGCGCTCACCAGCACCCGTCACTTCCTCACTTTACCTCTCGCTGCGGGAACACTCAGTAACTGAAGACACCCCAGAGACCTTGGATGCTCATTCAACTGCTCTAGAAGTCATTCCCACGTCATCAGAGGTCCTCAGGCTCTTAAAGCCACCACCTGTGATTACAGACCTGAGCCTGATGACCTCAGGGTGACCCCGAGATGACTGATCACTTTACAAAGTGGGGGGGGTTTCTGAAGACACGAGGACAGGGAATGAGAATGTTTCTGGGGATCTGAGGATGATTTCGGGGTGATTGTCTGATTACCTCAGCAGCGCCGCCATTGTTAACCAAATGAAACTATTCCCAGCGCTAAGAAGATGGAGTCAGATTACTTGTAACGCGGGTCACTGCTCAGTTATCGTTTATGTCAGAAACCCCGAACCTTCTGGGTGATTCCAGAGCTAGTATCTTCTCACTGCAGAGAACACGAGTTTGTATTATATGCAAATAAGCAGGGGATGGACCCCGAGGACTGTGCGTAGGTGAAATCAGTGCTCAGTGTTCTTACTTTTTATTAATAACGAGAGCACAGACGCACAGTGCTGAGTACACGGTATTAACACTGATGCAGGCGGTGCATTACACGGTACACGGTATTAACACTGATGCAGGCGGTGCATTACACGGTACACGGTATTAACACTGATGCAGGCGGTGCATTACATGCAGGCCCAGGGATGGAGCAGCAATGGTGACCCCTGAGACCTGCCAGAGCAGCTGCGGGGGGGCTCAATTGGGGGGAACTCAAGGCTCAGGCTGATCAGCATTCACACTCCTAACAGAGCCTGTGTGCTTAGAAACGCTGCTCCAAGAGGTGCTCTTGGGAATGTGTGCGCTGCGAAGCAGAGGCACCCCCAACCCCCCCCCCCCCTCCCCCCACACACACACACACTCACCTGCCCCTGGAGTGACTGCCTTGAATGGCGCCTCCTTCCCCAGGGGGCTCATTCCTACTGCAGACAAAAAGATGTGTCTGTGTCCATGAGAATAATGTACATACGTGCAGGGCTTTAAATGGAAAAAAAGAAGTGTAGGTACTCATTAACATGAACTAGTAGTGTGGGGGGCGGGGCTAAGAGCAAGACATGAGGATACTTGGACTTATATACCAGTTGCAGCACATACCAAGGCCCATGAGAAATTTGTTTAAATAAACAAAACAAGTTAACTCGTTACACAAAATGAAAGCGACACACAATGATACTTATCTTAATGCCACACTGTTATTTGCTGTCGTTTTGTACAAAACTATATATTCTTGAACGTGCACACACAGAAAAACAAGCCGACACGCAAATACAAATCAATCCACACAGTCCTCCTTAAAATGTTCAGATTCTCTCCCTCTTTCATTTGCTGCCTCTATTCCCGTGTTTACACAAATGCACACGATTGTGTAAATGTGATTGACAGCACAGGGCCTGAATGGCCAGACACAGCGTGATCGTGAATACCCAGACATTAGGCACATAATTCCTGCTGAATAGCACAGCAGGGTCAGTTTAGGGCTACAGAAGCATCTCGCTGTCAGAGGCAGGTTCAACTCCTTGAGAGCCTAGTGCTCACCAGCACTATCAGCTAATGAGCCTACCTTTAATGGGTATCAGTACTCTCCTTGGCAGCAGAGAAGTGCTGGTACTCAGAGTGAGAAAAATAAGTGCCGGTACTCAGTACTAGGGTGACCACCTGGCATTGAAGCAAATTCTGGACAGGACTGTAAAAAATTCAGGACAAAGGGTCAAAATTCAGGACAAAGAGTCAAAATTCAGGACAGAAATTCAAGAACAACCGTCAGTTTTACAGACACACAAGGGAGGCCATGCCTCACTATTTTGTCGGTGCATTTATTTACTGTTTTTTAACATAACACTATTTATTCACTGTGGTCTTTTTTGTGATTGCCTCCTGGTATGCTACACTCAGGTGTCACATTACATCCTTGTTCAGTAGCATAGGCCAATCACCACGGCCATCACCCCTACCCAAATCTACTGATTCTTTCTTGAAGAGAAAGTAACAGCAACATTTTGACTATGTTTCTGAACATTTTAAAACCCCTGTCTAACAGTTTGGGAAACATTAAGGTAATAAACCTTATGTTAGTTTAAACAAATTTAACAAAAACATCTGGCTTACCCCAACCGCCCATGGACTTTCAACCTAATTTTTTTTTAAAGAGTCATGGTAGACGGTGTGTGTGACAGTCTCACACCTAATGTCAGGCTAAAACACATTGGCAAAGCCAATAACTCTTACGTAAACAAGACCTATTGGCTTTGCCAATGTTTTTTAGTACTATGAGGTACCGAGGTTCCTGAAAGGACTGTGAATGTGTTAGTCCTTATTTTAAATATGTATTCGATGCCTCATCAGGGGTAGTAGGCGCTATTTAAATACAATTACATCCTAATATAGGCTGCTACAAAATGCGCAAATACAGTTTGGTTAAATAAAAAAAAGTGTTTCTCAAATACAGATGTGAATAATATAAAAAATGTTAGTATTAGGTATAAAATGTATTACAGTCCATTAAAACCACACACTCTACAGCTCACCATTACAGTACCTATCTAAAAGAAAATATATTTGCCATCAGAAAGCTTCAAGTGACTCCTTTGATTAAAGTCAATGCAGGTTTTCAAGCCCCTTTACATTTGCAGATTTACCAGTTATCCACATTTGCATTTCTTTAGGGAAGGAGACACCCTGCCAAGAAGGCCTTTTCTTATCTGTCTGCCCCTCCCTCAGAACACAGGAGGCTCCCTGCCCTTCATTCCAGCTGGGGAAATTGATCTGCCATAATTTTACCCTGCCTCCGTTGTCCTTTAGGTGAAAGGCTGAAATTACGGACAAATGCTGTCCGTGAAGACTTTCATCACAGACAACGGACAGCAGGGTGAAATTACGGACAGTCCGTGAAATTTACGGACGGGTGGTCACCCTACTCAGTACCTGTAAGTACCGGCCCATTTAAAGCACTGCATATATGGTTAAATGTATGTACTGAGGGGGTGTGATCAGGGCAGTGCAACTGGTGCAGCCACACCTGGTGCTGTGGGGGAGGGACGCTGTGTTTAAAAATACCCCATGCATTTAAAAGCACCTGCTGCAGAGTTCCTTGTGTGTCCAGCAGCTTTCAGGCAATAACACAAATGTCAAGATAACTCTGGTGACTAATATTCCTGCTGGGGAGACATTGTAGTTTTGTTTAGTGGCAGTTTTGACTCCTCATAAAGTAGAAATTTGTTGCATCTTGCCCCACTGCTAATCAGAACCTCAGTGTTTATGCTCTCTGTCTTTAAAATTGTCACTGCAGCCTAGTGACCAATTTCACCAATTCACATTGGCACACTGGAACACCCTTATAATTTCCTAGTATATTGTACCTAGGTACCCAGGGTATTGGGGTTCCAGGAGATCCCTATGGGCTGCAGCATTTCTTTTGCCACCCATAGGGAGCTCTGACAATTCTTACACAGGACTGCCACTGCAGCCTGAGTGAAATAACGTCCACGTTATTTCACAGCCATTTCACACTGCACTTAAGTAACTTATAAGTCACCTATATGTCTAACTCTCACTTGGTGAAGATTAGGTGCAAAGTTACTAAGTGTGAGGGCACCCTGGCACTAGCCAAGGAGCCCCCACATAGTTCAGGGCAATTTCCCCGGACTTTGTGAGTGAGGCGACACCATTACACACGTGCACTACATATAGGTCACTACCTATATGTAGCTTCACAATGGTAACTCCGAATATGGCCATGTATCATGTCTAAGATCATGGAATTGTCCCCCCATGCCAAATCTGGTATTGGGGTGACAATCCCATGCATCACCGGGGCTCCAGCATTGCGCCCGGGTACTGCCAAACTAGCTCTCTGGGGTTTTCATGGCAGCTGCAGCTGCTGCCAACCCTCAGACAGGTTTCTGCCCTTCTGGGGTCTGGGCAGCCCAGTCCCAGGAAGGCAGAACAAAGGATTTCCTCTGAGAGAGGGTGTTACACCCTCTCCCTTTGGAAATAGGTGTTAAGGGCCTGAGAGGAGTAGCCTCCCCCAGCCTCTGGAAATGCTTTGAAGGGCACAGATGGTGCCCTCCTTGCATAAGCCAGTCTACACCGGTTCAGGGTCCCCCAGCCCCTGCTCTGGCGCGGAACTGGACAAAGGAAAGGGGAGTGACCACTCCCCTGTCCATCACCACCCCAGGGGTGGTGCCCCGAGCTCCTCCAGTGTGTCCCAGGCCTCTGCCATCTTGAATGCAGAGGTGTGAGGGCACAATGGAGGCCTCTGAGTGGCCAGTGCCGGAGGGAGACGTCAGAGACCCCACCTGATAGTTGCTTACCTGGTTAGGTGGCCAATCCTCCTCTGAAGGCTATTTAGGGTCCCTCCTGTGGGTTTCTCTTCAGATAACGAATGCAAGAGCTCACCAGAGTTCCTCTGCATCTCCCTCTTCTGCCAAGGATCGACCGCTGACTGCTCCAGGACGCCTGCATAACCGCAACAAAGTAGCAAGACGACTACTAGCCACATTGTAGCGCCTCATCCTGCCGGCTTTCTCAACTGTTTCCTGGTGGTGCATGCTCTGAGGGTTGTCTGCCTTCACCCTGCACTGGAAGCCAAGAAGAAATTTCCAGTGGGTCGACGGAATCTTCCACCTGCTAATGCAGGCACCAAACTTCTGTTTCACCTGTCCTCTGGGTCCCCTCTCATCTTGACGAGCGTGGTCCCTGGAACACAGGAGCTGGATCCAAGTGATCCAGACAGTCCAGTGGTCCTTCTGTCCAAATTTGGTGGAGGTAAGTCCTTGCCTCCCCACGCCAGACAGTAATCCTGTGTACTGCGTAGCCCAGGTCCCCAGCACTCCGTCCTGCATTGCTCAACTCACTGAGTTGACCACCGACTTCGTGGGACCCTCCTTGTAGGAGGCTGGACTGGCTTGTAGTGAGTACCAAGGGGTACTTACACCTTGCACCAGGCCCAGGTATCCCTTAGTAGTGTATAGGGTGTCTAGCAGCTTAGGCTGATAGATAATGGTAGCTTAGCAGAGCAGCTTAGGCTGAACTAGGAGACGAGTGAAGCTCCTACAGTACCACTAATGTCACTTGCACAATATCATAAGAAAACACAATACACAGATATACTAAAAATAAAGGTACTTTATTTTTATGACAATATGCCAAAGTATCTCAGAGTGTACCCTCAGTATGAGGATAGCAAATATACACAAGATATATGTACACAATACCAAAAATATGCAGTATAGTCTTAGAAAACAGTGCAAACAATGTATAGTTACAATAAGATGCAATGGGGACACATAGGGATAGGGGCAACACAACACATATACTCCAAAAGTGGAATGCGAACCACGAATGGACCCCAAACCTATGTGACCTTGTAGAGGGTCGCTGGGACTATTAGAAAATAGTAAGGGTTAGAAAAATAGCCCACCCCAAGACCCTGAAAACTGAGTGCAAAGTGCACTAAAGTTCCCCAAAGGACAAAGAAGTCGTGATAGGGGAATTCTGCAGGAAAGACACAAACCAGCAATGCAACAACGATGGATTTCTAGTCGAGGGTACCTGTGGAACAAGGGGACCAAGTCCAAAAGTCACAAGCAAGTCGGAGATGGGCAGATGCCCAGGAAATGCCAGCTGTGGGTGCAAAGAAGCTGCTACTGGACAGTAGAAGCTGAGAATTCTGCAGGAACGACAAGGGCTAGAGACTTCCCCTTCAGAGGATGGATCCCCCCATGCCGTGGAGAGTCGTGCAGAAGTGTTTTCCCGCCGAAAGACTGCCAACAAGCCTTGCTAGCTGCAAATCATGCGGTTACGGTTTTTGGATGCTGCTGTGGCCCAGGAGGGACCAGGATGTCGCCAATTGCGTCTGGGGACAGAGGAGGCGTCGAGCAAGACAAGGAGCCCTCTCAGAAGCAGGCAGCACCTGCAGAAGTGCTGGAACAGGCACTACGGAGAGGAGTGAAACGGTGCTCACCCGAAGTTACACAAAGGAGTCCCACGTCGCCAGAGACCAACTTAGAAAGTCGTGCAATGCAGGTTAGAGTGCCGTGGACCCAGGCTTGGCTGTGTACAAAGAATTTGCGCCGGAAGTGCACAGAGGCCAGAGTAGCTGCAAAAGTCGCGGTTCCCAGCAATGCAGTCTGGCGTGGGGAGGCAAGGACTTACCTCCAACAAACTTGGACTGAAGAGTCACTGGACTGTGGAGTCACTTGGACACAGTTGCGGGATTCGAGGGACCTCCCTCGTCGTGCTGAGAGGAGACCCAGGGGACCGGTGATGCAGTTCTTTGGTGCCTGTGGTAGCAGGGGGAAGATTCCGTCGACCCACGGGAGATTTCTTCGGAGCTTCTAGTCCAGAGAGGAGGCAGACTACCCCCACAGCATGCACCACCAGGAAAACAGTCGAGAAGGCGGCAGGATCAGCGTTACAGAGTTGCAGTAGTCGTCTTAGCTACTTTGTTGCAGTTTTGCAGGCTTCCAGCGCGGTCAGCAGTCGATTCCTTGGCAGAAGGTGAAGAGAGAGATGCAGAGGAACTCTGATGAGCTCTTGCATTCGTTATCTAAGGAAATCCCCAATGCAGAGACCGTAAATAGCCAGAAAAGAGGGTTTGGCTACTTAGGAGAGAGGATAGGCTAGCAACACCTGAAGGAGCCTATCAGAAGGAGTCTCTGACGTCACCTGCTGGCCCTGACAACTCAGAGCAGTCCAGTGTGCCAGCAGCACCTCTGTTTCCAAGATGGCAGAGGTCTGGAGCACACTGGAGGAGCTCTGGACACCTCCCAGGGGAGGTGCAGGTCAGGGGAGTGGTCACTCCCCTTTCCTTTGTCCAGTTTCGCGCCAGAGCAGGGCTAAGGGGTCCCTGAACCGGTGTAGACTGGCTTATGCAGAAATGGGCACCATCTGTGCCCATGAAAGCATTTCCAGAGGCTGGGGGAGGCTACTCCTCCCCTGACTTCACACCATTTTCCAAAGGGAGAGGGTGTAACACCCTCTCTCTGAGGAAGTCCTTTGTTCTGCCATCCTGGGCCAGGCCTGGCTGGACCCCAGGAGGGCAGAAACCTGTCTGAGGGGTTGGCAGCAGCAGTAGCTGCAGTGAAACCCCTGAAAAGGCAGTTTGGCAGTACCAGGGTCTGTGCTACAGACCATTGGGATCATGGGATTGTGCCAACTATGCCAGGATGGCATAGAGGGGGCAATTCCATGATCATAGACATGTTACATGGCCATATTCGGAGTTACCATTGTGAAGCTACACATAGGTACTGACCTATGTGTAGTGCACGCGTGTAATGGTGTCCCCGCACTCACAAAGTCCGGGGAATTTGCCCTGAACAATGTGGGGGCACCTTGGCTAGTGCCAGGGTGCCCTCACACTAAGTAACTTTGCACCTAACCTTTACCAGGTAAAGGTTAGACATATAGGTGACTTATAAGTTACTTAAGTGCAGTGGTAAATGGCTGTGAAATAACGTGGACGTTATTTCACTCAGGCTGCAGTGGCAGGCCTGTGTAAGAATTGTCAGAGCTCCCTATGGGTGGCAAAAGAAATGCTGCAGCCCATAGGGATCTCTTGGAACCCCAATACCCTGGGTACCTCAGTACCATATACTAGGGAATTATAAGGGTGTTCCCGAAGCCAATGTAAATTGGTAAAATTGGTCACTAGCCTGTTAGTGACAATTTGAAAGAAATGAGAGAGCATAACCACTGAGGTTCTGGATAGCAGAGCCTCAGTGAGACAGTTAGTCATAACACAGGTAACACAGTCAGGCACACTTATGAGCACTGGGGCCCTGGCCGGCAGGGTCCCAGTGACACATACAACTAAAACAACATATATACAGTGAAAAATGGGGGTAACATGCCAGGCAAGATGGTACTTTCCTACACAACCCCCCCCTAACGAAGGACAATAAGACTAGTCATTCCCTGATGGGTCTTCATTGTCTAAGTGGAAATATCTGGAGAGTCCATCTGCATTGGAGTGGGTACTCCCAGGTCTATGTTCCACTGTATAGTACATTCCCTGTAGGGATATGGACCACCTCAACAATTTAGGATTTTCACCTTTTATTTGTTTTAGCCAAAGTAGAGGTTTGTGGTCTGTATGAACAATGAAGTGAGTGCCAAACAGGTATGGCCTCAACTTCTTCAGTGCCCAGACCACAGCAAAGGCCTCCCTCTCAATGGCAGACCAACGCTTTTCTCTAGGGGTCAACCTCCTACTAATAAAAGCAACAGGTTGATCCTGGCTCTCAGAATTAAGTTGTGATAGGAATGCCCCTACTCCTAATTCAGATGCATCAGTTTGGACATAGAATTTTTTAGAGGAACAAGGGCTTTTCAGGACAGGTGCAGAGCACATGGCCTGCTTCAGCTCCTCAAAAGCTTTCTGACAGTTTGCTGTCCATAATACCTTTTTAGGCATTTTCTTGGATGTGAGGTCATTAAGAGGGGCTGCAATGGAGCCATAGTTCTTAATGAGCCTCCTGTAGTACCCAGTGAGGCCTAAGAAGGCTCTCACTTGAGTCTGAGTAGTAGGGGGAACCCAATCAATAATTGTTTGGATTTTCCCCTGAAGTGGTGCAATCTGTTCTCCACCAACCAGGTGTCCTAGATAAACCACCTTCCCCTGCCCTATCTGGCACTTTGAAGCTTTGATAGTGAGGCCTGCCTTTTGCAGGGCCTCCAAAACTTTCCATAGGTGGACCAGGTGATCATCCCAGCTGGAGCTAAAGACAGCTATATCGTCCAAATATGCTGCACTGAAAGCTTCCAACCCTTGCAGGACTGTGTTCACCAACCTTTGAAAAGTGGCAGGTGCATTTTTCAATCCAAAAGGCATTACTGTGAACTGGTAATGCCCTCCAATGGTTGAAAATGCATTTTTAGCTTCAGCATCTTCTGATAATTTGATCTGCCAATACCCTGCAGTCAAATCAAAAGTGCTTAGATACTTGGCAGATGCCAGTGTATCTAGGAGCTCATCTGCCCTGGGTATAGGGTGAGCATCAGTTTTGGTTACCTGGTTGAGACCTCTGTAGTCTACACAAAACCGCATTTCCTTCTTTCCATCCTTGGAATGAGGTTTTGGTACAAGTACCACAGGAGAAGCCCATGGACTTTCAGAGTGCTCAACCACTCCTAGTTCTAACATTTTCTGCACCTCTTGCTTTATGCAGTCTCTGACATGGTCAGGCTGCCTATAGATCTTACTTTTGACAGGCAAGCTGTCTCCAGTATCTATAGTGTGCTCACACCAAGAAGTGGTACCTGGCACAGTAGAGAAGAGTTCAGAAAACTGACCTAGGAGATTAATGCAGTGGTCTTTCTGCTCAGCAGTAAGACAATCTGCTAGTACAACACCTTCCACTAGAGCATCTTGTTCTGTGGAAGAGAAGAGATCAGGTAGAGGATCACTGTCCTTTTCCTGTCCCTCATCAGTTGCCATGAGCAGGGTGAGATCAGCCCTGTCATAGTAGGGTTTCAGGCGATTGACATGGAGCACCCTAAGGGGACTCCTGGCAGTGCCTAAGTCAACAAAGTAGGTGACTTCACCCTTTTTCTCAACAATTGTGTGGGGTCCACTCCATTTATCTTGGAGTGCTCTTGGGGCCACAGGCTCCAAGACCCACACTTTCTGCCCTGGTTGGTACTGAACCAAAACAGCCTTCTGGTCATGCCATTGCTTCTGGAGCTCTTGGCTGGCCTGAAGGTTTTTACTGGCCTTTTTCATGTCCTCAGCCATCCTTGATCTGAGGCCAAGTACGTAATCCACAATATCTTGCTTTGGAGCTTTTAAGGGTTGTTCCCAACCCTCCTTGACAAGTGTTAGTGGACCCCTAACAGGGTGTCCAAAGAGGAGTTCAAAGGGGCTGAAGCCCACTCCTTTCTGGGGTACCTCCCTGTAGGCAAAAAGGAGGTACGGTAACAGGATATCCTATCTCCTGCGGAGTTTTTCAGGGAGACCCATAATCATGTCTTTGAGAGTTTTGTTAAATCTCTCCAACAGTCCATTTGTTTGTGGATGATAGGGTGTGGTGAACTTGTATGTCATCCCACACTCCTTCCACATGGCCTTTAAGTAAGCAGACATGAAATTGCTATCTCTGTCTGAAACTACCTCTTTTGGGAAGCCCACCCTGGAAAAGATTCCCAGGAGGGCCTTTGCCACTGCAGGAGCTGTAGTGGTCCTTAGAGGAATTGCTTCAGGATATCTGGTGGCATGGTCCACTACCACCAAGATAAACCTATTGCCTGAAGCAGTAGGAGAGTCAAGGGGGCCAACTATGTCAACCCCTACCCTTTCAAAGGGAACCCCAACCACAGGCAGTGGAATAAGGGGTGCCTTTGGAGTGCCACCTGTCTTGCCACTGGCTTGACAGGTTTCACAGGACTTACAAAAATCTTTTGTGCCCTCAGACATTGTAGGCCAATGAAACAAGGGAACAAGCCTGTCCCAAGTTTTCATTTGCCCCAAATGTCCAGCAAGGGGAATGTCGTGAGCAAGAGTTAGGAGGAACTTTCTGTATTCCTGAGGAATCACCAATCTCCTGGCAGCTCCAGGTTTTGGATCCGTTGCTTCAGTGTACAAGAGGTTGTCCTCCCAGTAAACTCTGTGAGAGTCACTGACATCCCCATTTGCTTGTTTGACAGCTTGCTGTCTTAGACTCTCTAGTGTGGGACAGGTCTGCTGTGCCACACTCAGCTCCTCCCTGGCAGGCCCCCCTTCACCAAAAAGCTCAGCAGTGTCTGCTTCCAGCTCCTCTGGTGTAGGTTCTGCACAGGGTGGAAATTCTTCTTCCTCAGAACAAGAATCCACTGTAGAGGGAGGGATAGTAGGTAGTGCTTTACTTCTACTAGCCCTAGCTTTAGGGAGCACTTGGTCCATTGTTCCAGGATCCAAGTCACCATGTCCTTTTTGCTTTTTGGCCTGAGCCCTGGTCAAAGCAAAAATATGCCCTGGAATGCCCAGCATTGCTGCATGAGCCTCCAACTCCACTTCTGCCCAAGCTGATGTCTCTAAATCATTCCCTAATAGACAGTATACAGGTAAATCTGAGGCAACCACAACTTTCTTTGGGCCAGTAACCCCCCCCCCCTAGTTGAGATTTACAACAGCCATGGGGTGGCTAAGGGTGTTGTTGTGAGCATCGGTTACTTGGTACTGGTGACCAAGTAGGTGTTGTTCAGGGTGGACCAGTTTCTCTATCACCATTGTGACACTGGCACCTGGTTCCCTGTAGGCCTGAACCTCAACACCATTTATTAGGGGTAGTTGCTTGTACTTATCCATGCTAAGGGGACAAGCAACCAAGGTGGCTAAATTAATAGCCCCCTCAGAGACTAACACAGCCTCTGTGGTCTCCCTAATCAGACCAACCCCAACTAAGTTACCAAAGGTGAGCCCAGCTACTCCCTTGGATTGGCTATTAGTAGGTTTGCTCCCACCACCACTGCTATTAGTAGGGACACTAGGTGTAGCAGTAGGGGTTGTAGTGGTAGGAGGCTTGGTGCTTTTCTTTGGACAACTGGGATCTGTTGTCCAATGGCCTTTTATTTTACATAAATAGCACCATGGTTTCTATTCTTTGTTTTGATTTGAAGAGGATTTGGACCCACCACCCCCACCAGAGTGTTTTTGTGGGCCTGATGAAGACTCCTTTTTAGATTTGTCCCCACCCTTGTCAGAAGACTTACCATCCTTCTTCTTATTGCCATCTTTGTCACCCCATGTATGAACTTTTCTGTTCACCCTTGTTCTGACCCATTTGTCTGCCTTCTTTCCCAATTCTTGGGGAGAGGTCAGATCAGAGTCCACCAAGTACTGGTGCAACAAATCAGACACACAATTATTAAGAATATGCTCTCTCAGGATCAAGTTATACAGGCTGTCAGAATCAGTAACTTTACTGCCATGTAACCACCCCTCCAAGGCCTTCACTGAATGGTCAATGAAATCAGCCCAGTCTTGTGAAGACTCCTTTTTGGTCTCTCTGAACTTTATCCTGTACTGTTCAGTGGTTAAGCCATAACCATCTAGGAGTGCATTCTTAAGAACTTTGTAATCATTGTCTTCATTTTCTTTCACAGTAAGGAGCCTATCCCTACCTTTTCCACTAAAGGATAGCCATAGGATAGCAGCCCACTGCCTTTGAGGGATATCCTGTACAGCACAGGCCCTCTCAAGTGCAGCAAACCACTTGTTAATGTCACCCCCTCCTTATAAGGGGGAACTATCTTGTGCAGAGTCCCGGAATCATGCTCTTTTGCAGGGTGACTATGGGGAATACTGCTGCTGCCACCATGGGTTTCTAAACCCAATTTCTGTCTTTCCTTCTCTACTTCTAAGGTCTGTCTATCCAAATCCAGCTGTTGCTTCTTGAGCTTCAGTCTGGTTTGTTCCACCCTCAATCTATTGAGCTCCCTTTCTAACATTCTGTCATCAGGGTGGGTGGGAGGGACATGCCTTGAAACAGAAGTATGGTGAGAATGGACAGAAGGAGACCTATCCCTTACAGAAGGCACCCTAACAGCTTGGTTAACAGAAACATCACTTCTACTGTGGTGAGAAGGAATACTCTTGCTATGATGTGAGACAACACTATCTGTATGGTGTGACTCTACATCATTACCAACTATGCTAGACTGCCTAGTAATGGACAGGCTAGGAAGTTTCTTTCCTGAATCTTTTCCTAGGGGAGTCCCTGGATCAGATTGGGAACCATTAGCTACTTTTTCAACAGATGGGGCCCTTCTGGCCTTATCTTGTTCTTTAAGCATGTTAAGCAATAATTCCAAAGAAGGATTCTTCCCTACACTCAAACATCTTTCTATGCAGAGACTCCTTGCTCCTTTCCAGCTAAGGTGATCATATGCAAGTTTGGACAGATCAACATTTTGGCCTGTGCCAGACATTTTAGAAAGAGGTTAAGTGATAGAAAAAGTGAAGAAAAAAGTTTTTCAGAACTTTTGGAAAGACAGAAAGAACTTTTTAAAATTTTTAAGAACTTTTAGAAAGTTTAGAGGTACTTTTCAGCACTTAGAAAAGAGTGAAAAGAGGAAATGCAAAACTTTTTAGTTATGTGTACACACACTGAACTTGTTTTGTATATTTTTCTCTCATGAAAAGTACAATGACAAGAGTGGTAAGTAGTCTCAAAGCACTTATCCCACCGCTGCACAACCAATGTAGGAGGCTGGACTGGTTGTAGTGAGTACCAAGGGGTACTTACACCTTGCACCAGGCCCAGGTATCCCTTATTAGTGTATAGGGTGTCTTGCAGCTTAGGCTGATAGATAATGGTAGCTTAGCAGAGCAGCTTAGGCTGAACTAGGAGACGAGTGAAGCTCCTACAGTACCACAAGTGTCACTTGCACAATATCATAAGAAAACACAATACACAGATATACTAAAAATAAAGGTACTTTATTTTTATGACAATATGCCAAAGTATCTCAGAGTGTACCCTCAGTATGAGGATAGCAAATATACACAAGATATATGTACACAATACCAAAAATATGGAGTATAGTCTTAGAAAACAGTGCAAACAATGTATAGTTACAATCGGATGCAATGGGGACACATAGGGATAGGGGCAACACAAACCATATACTCCAAAAGTGGAATGCGAACCACGAATGGACCCCAAACCTATGTGACCTTGTAGAGGGTCGCTGGGACTATTAGAAAATAGTAAGGGTTAGAAAAATAGCCCACCCCAAGACCCTGAAAAGTGAGTGCAAAGTGCACTAAAGTTCCCCAAAGGACAAAGAAGTCGTGATAGGGGAATTCTGCAGGAAAGACACAAACCAGCAATGCAACAACGATGGATTTCCAGTTGAGGGTACCTGTGGAACAAGGGGACCAAGTCCAAAAGTCACAAGCAAGTCGGAGATGGGCAGATGCCCAGGAAATGCCAGCTGTGGGTGCAAAGAAGCTGCTACTGTACAGTAGAAGCTGAGGTTTCTGCAGGAACGACAAGGGCTAGAGACTTCCCATTCGAAGGATGCATCCCCCACGCCGTGGAAAGTCGTGCAGAAGTGTTTTCCTGCCAAAAGACTGCCAACAAGCCTTGCTAGCTGCAAATCGTGCAGTTAGGGTTTTTGGATGCTGCTGTAACCCAGGAGGGACCAGGATGTCGCCAATTGCGTCTGGGGACAGAGGGGGTGTCGAGCAAGACAAGGAGCCCTCTCAGAAGCAGGCAGCACCCCCAGAAGTGCCAGAACAGGCACTATGAAGAGGAGTGAAACAGTGCTCACCCGAAGTTGCACAAAGGAGTCCCACGTCGCCGGAGACCAACTTAGAAAGTCGTGCAATGCAGGTTAGAGTGCCGTGGACCCAGGCTTGGCTGTGCACAAAGGATTTCCACCGGAAGTGCACAGAGGCCGGAGTAGCTGCAAAAGTCGCGGTTCCCAGCAATGCAGTCTGGCGTGGGGAGGCAAGGACTTACCTCCAACAAACTTGGACTGAAGAGTCACTGGACTGTGGGAGTCACTTGGACACAGTTGCTGGATTCAAGGGACCTCGCTCGTCGTGCTGAGAGGAGACCCAGGGGACTGGTGATGCAGTTCTTTGGTGCCTGCGGTAGCAGGGGGAAGATTCCGTCGACCCACGGGAGATTTCTTCGGAGCTTCTAGTGCAGAGAGGAGGCAGACTACCCCCACAGCATGCACCACGAGGAAAACAGTCGAGAAGGCAGCAGGATCAGCGTTACAGAGTTGCAGTAGTCGTCTTAGCTACTTTGTTGCAGTTTTGCAGGCTTCCAGCGCGGTCAGCAGTCGATTCCTTGGCAGAAGGTGAAGAGAGAGATGCAGAGGAACTCTGATGAGCTCTTGCATTCGTTATCTAAAGAAATCCCCAAAGCAGAGACCCTAAATAGCCAGAAAAGAGGGTTTGGCTACTTAGGAGAGAGGATAGGCTAGCAACACCTGAAGGAGCCTATCAGAAGGAGTCTCTGACATCACCTGCTGGCCCTGGCCACTCAGAGCAGTCCAGTGTGCCAGCAGCACCTCTGTCTCCAAGATGGCAGAGGTCTGGAGCACACTGGAGGAGCTCTGGACACCTCCCAGGGGAGGTGCAGGTCAGGGGAGTGGCCCCTCCCCTTTCCTTTGTCCAGTTTCGCGCCAGAGCAGGGCTAAGGGGTCCCTGAACCGGTGTAGACTGGCTTATGCAGAAATGGGCACCATCTGTGCCCATGAAAGCATTTCCAGAGGCTGGGGGAGGCTACTCCTCCCCTGCCTTCACACCATTTTCCAAAGGGAGAGGGTGTAACACCCTCTCTCTGAGGAAGTCCTTTGTTCTGCCATCCTGGGCCAGGCCTGGCTGGACCTTAGGAGGGCAGAAACCTGTCTGAGGGGTTGGCAGCAGCAGTAGCTGCAGTGAAACCCCTGAAAAGGCAGTTTGGCAGTACCAGGGTCTGTGCTACAGACCACTGGGATCATGGGATTGTGCCAACTATGCCAGGATGGCATAGAGGGGGCAATTCCATGATCATAGACATGTTACATGGCCATATTCGGAGTTACCATTGTGAAGCTACTCATAGGTAGTGACCTATGTGTAGTGCACGCGTGTAATGGTGTCCCCGCACTCACAAAGTCCGGGGAATTTGCCCTGAACAATGTGGGGGCACCTTGGCTAGTGCCAGGGTGCCCTCACACTAAGTAACTTTGCACCTAACCTTTACCAGGTAAAGGTTAGACATATAGGTGACTTATAAGTTACTTAAGTGCAGTGGTAAATGGCTGTGAAATAACGTGGATGTTATTTCACTCAGGCTGCAGTGGCAGGCCTGTGTAAGAATTGTCAGAGCTCCCTATGGGTGGCAAAAGAAATGCTGCAGCCCATAGGGATCTCTTGGAACCCCAATACCCTGGGTACCTCAGTACCATATACTAGGGAATTATAAGGGTGTTCCAATAAGCCAATGTAAATTGTTAAAATTGGTCACTAGCCTGTTAGTGACAATTTGAAAGAAATGAGAGAGCATAACCACTGAGGTTCTGTATAGCAGAGCCTCAATGAGACAGTTAGTCATAACACAGGTAACACAGTCAGGCACACTTATGAGCACTGGGGCCCTGGCTGGCAGGGTCCCAGTGACACATGCAACTAAAACAACATATATACAGTGAAAAATGGGGGTAACATGCCAGGCAGGATGGTACTTTCCTACACTCCTTAGTAGTGTTAAGATGACCGCCGTGCTCAGATTTCTTGAACGCCTGTTCAAGTGCTTTTGCTGGTGCTGCCTGCTTCTGCGTGAGCTCTCTGTGCTGCTGAGTGCCCCCTCTGTCTCTTCCTCCAAGGGGCGACCACCTGTGTGAGAGCTATTGGCTTTGGCCATGTGTTTTAGCCATGTTGCATATCAGTGTGGCTGCTATTCAGCATGGCTAAAAGTTAATAATCAATCAATATTTGTAAAGCGCAGTACTGTCATCCCTAGGGATATCTGGGAGCTGAGGGCGCCAAGTCTAAATCAAACAGTCACGTCTTGTGTTTCTTTCTGAAGTCTTCCAGGAAGGGTGCTGTTTGGAGGTGGGGGGCAGGTCGTTTCAGGTCTTGGCGGTGATGTAGGAGGAGAAGCCCCTTCTGTGTCTCTGATGAATGCGAGGGGTGTGCACGAGGGCAAGAGAGGAGGAGCACAGGTGTCTTGAGGATAGATGGTTCAGCCGGCAGTCATGGCTGCAGCCAGGAAGGGGTGGGGGGCAGCAAGCAGAGTGGGGGGGTACAATGGTAGTAAAAAAAAAAGAAAAAAAAATTACCTACTACCTTTGTGTTCCGCCGCTCCCGCTCCAGCCACCTCCTGTCTTCTTCGCCCCTCCCCAACCAATCCCAGTGCTTCTCTCATGCTGTTACATTGGCCTGAGCGGGCAGAAATGCTGCTCATATAGGGAGAGGGACACTGTGACTGGTCCCCACCTGGCTGTAAAATACAGCCGGGTAAAGGTTTCTGAGTGCGCATGTCAGTTTGGCCAACCTCAGACGGCTGGCCAAACTGACATGCGCACATAGAAAAGCACCACCACTCCTCCACTTGTCGACATGGAGGATGATGGCCCGTACTATGAAAGCAGAAAAATAAAGGGATAATAAAATACTTTTACTATCCCTTCTTTTTTCTGCTTTCAGCAGCGGGGCGGCGCTCCTCCGCCATAGCAGAGAGCGCTCCTGTCAGTCGGTGTTAATGCAGGATGGTCCATGATTGTGTAAAGCTTTGGAGGCATGTGTGAGGATCTTGAACTGGCATCTCTTCTGGATGGGGAGCCAGTGGAGGTGTGTTAGGTGGGGGTGATGTGGGTCTGTTTGGGGATGTCCAGGATGATTCTGGCTAGTGCAATCTGTATGGTCTGGAGTTTTTTGGAGGAGCTGGAAGGAGCTGCCTGCATAAAGAGTGATGATGTAGTTGAGTCAGCTGGTGACGAGGGACTGGGTGACTGTTTTTTTGGTACTTACTGGGATTTATCTGATTCTGTGGAGAACGTGAAAGGTATTGAAGCAGAAGGTGACTGCGTTGGCTAGTCATTATGGTATAGGAAATGCCGTAAATATGAAATGTGAAAATATTATGCAACATCAAGCACAAGTAGAAATGACATCATTGCTCACAGTCAAAAAACTGTTTAAGCCTAAACCTCACACTGACATGAGCAACGTGAAAGGTTCATTGAAGGATGTAGTGTAATGAGGAACATACAAGGGTCATCTGTTGAAGGCCAACTCATGTCTAACCAACCTGCAAGTATTTACATCAACACACTCTCCGTGCAATCAGATTGCAGACTAATTAGGCAATGGGTATATAATTGAATTAGCCCAAAGCACACAAGTGCACGACTCACAATGGATGCAGGGAAGAAAACTAATTCTGATGACTCAGAATTCCCAAACACACAACGCTGTCAGTACACGCTGAAAATACATTATATTTACCAAAGAGCATGTACACATTGTTAGTTTTTTTTGTTGTTCTTGAGCATATTCATCACAATCAATAGCCCAGAATATGCAAAATACTGAAAGTGAAAACATTCCTAAAGTGCATTTATACCTTCTAAATCAGAGACTGATTTCTATTCTTTTCAGGTCAATAGTAAAAATTGCTTAAGGTGCCAAAAACATACTAAGACCATTGTAGTGAATCCAATTTAGTTCTCATTTGGTCTCAGGAGGGGATAATGGGAGTTAGCTTAGCTTTTGCTTGCAGACTTGTGCCCCGCCACCTAGTGACTTTTAACCAACTTAGCTTGCTCTGTCTTAGACCATTTATTTAATCAAATCTTCTAAGATGGCTGCCGTGTTTATGGTTAGACCTTTTTGTTTAGAGTTATGTTATCACCTTGCTAAGGCGTCAACTCATACAACAAAGACAAACAAACTATAGGGGCTCACATTAGAAATTACCATCCCAAGCATGCAGCGTTATCTATTGTTTTTGAACAACTTACGTCAGGGGTCCAAGTAGATCCGTATAAATACATCACACTTTAGACAGATAATCAGAGGGATTCCGACCAGATACCATTGCTGCTATCGATGCTGCACGTCACCTTGATGCTGACCCGGACTTCGAGTTCTGCCGAAGTTTCAGCTCGAGACCTCATTCAAGGTAACCAGGGTTGGGGGCTCCTTCCAGGGACATGGCATTGGCAGATTAAGATTAACATATCCAGCTCTCGTCTAGGTAGAAGGTTAGGCCTATTATGATAGGGTACACAGACATATGATACGCTTTATTTCTTCCTATACTATTACAAGATGGTGGGGGTCTTTATAATCATGACCCTCGTCTTTACAATTCTATCTCTTGTACTGTTCATTATCCTAATCATTGCAGCCCTTATAATTTACCGCTGTGAGAAAGTAGCCTCTTTCTAGCCTTGTTACCCCCACTTTTGGCCTGTTTGTGAGTGTATGTCAGGGTGTTTTCACTGTCTCACTCGGATCCTGCTAGCCAGGGCCCAGTGCTCATAGTGAAAACCCTATGTTTTCAGTATGTTTGTTATGTGTCACTGGGACCCTGCTAGTCAGGACCCCAGTGCTCATAAGTTTGTGACCTATATGTAAGTGTTCCCTGTGTGATGCCTAACTGTCTCACTGAGGCTCTGCTAACCAGGCCCTCAGTGATTATGCTCTCTCTGTACAAATTGTCACTAACAGGCTAGTAACCAATTTCACCAATTTAAATTGGCATACTGGAACACCCTTATCATTCCCTAGTATATGGTACTGAGGTACCCAGGGTATTGGGGTTCCAGGAGATCCCTATGGGCTGCAGCATTTCTTGTGCCACCCATAGGGAGATCTGACAATTCTTACACAGGCCTGCCAGTGCAGCCTGAGTGAAATAACGTCCACGTTATTTCACAGCCATTTACCACTGCACATAAGTAACTTATAAGTCACCTATATGTCTAACCTTTACCTGGTAAAGGTTAGGTGCTAAGTTACTTAGGGGGTCATTCTGACCCTGGCGGCCGGTGACCGCCAGGGTCACCGACCACGGCAGCACCGCCAACAGGCTGGCGGTGCTCCCGAGGGCATTCTGACCGCAGCGGTTCAGCCGCGGTCAGAAAGGGTAAACCGGCGGTCTCCCGCCGGTTTACGGCTGCCCCATTGAATCCTCCATGGCGGCGGAGCGCGCTCCGCCGCCATGGGGATTCAGACGCCCCCTACCGCCATCCTGTTCATGGCGGGAAACCCGCCATGAACAGGATGGCGGTAGGGGGTGCCGCGGGGCCCCTGGGGGCCCCTGCAGTGCCCATGCCAATGGCATGGGCACTGCAGGGGCCCGGGTAAGAGGGCCCCACAAAGTATTTCAGTGTCTGCAAAGCAGACACTGAAATACGCGACGGGTGCAACTGCACCCATCGCACCCCTGCAACTACGCCGGCTCAATTCTGAGCCGGCGTCCTCGTTGCAGGGGCATTTCCGCTGGGCCGGCGGGCGCTCTTTTGGAGAGCGCCCGCCGGCCCAGCGGAAATGTTTGAATGGCCGCCGCGGTCTTTTGACCGCGGTGCGGTCATTTGGCGGCGGTACCTGAGGCCGTCCGCCAAGGTCTGAATGACCCCCTTAGTGTGTGGGCACCCTGGCACTAGCCAAGGTGCTCCCACATTGTTCAGGGCAAATTCCCCGGACTTTGTGAGTGCGGGGACACCATTACACGCGTGCACTATACATATGTCATGACATATGTATAGCGTCACAATGGTAACTCCGAACATGGCCATGTAACATGTCTAAGATCATGGAATTGTCACCCCAATGCCATTCTGGCATTGGGGAGACAATTCCATGATCCCCCGAGTCTCTAGCTCAGACCCGGGTACTGCCAAACTACCTTTCCCGGGGTTTCACTGCAGCTGCTGCTGCTGCCAACCCCTCAGATAGGTTTCTGCCCTCCTGGGGTCCAGCCAGGCTTGGTCCAGGAAGGCAGAACAAAGGACTTCCTCAGAGAGAGGGTGTTACATCCTCTCCCTTTGGAAAAAGGTGTTAAGGCTTGGGAGGAGTAGCCTCCCCCAGCCTCTGGAAATGCTTTCATGGGCACAGATGGTGCCCATTTCTGCATAAGCCAGTCTACACCGGTTCAGGGATCCCCCAGCCCTGCTCTGGCACAAAACTGGACAAAGGGAAGGGGAGTGACCACTCCCCTGACCTGCACCTCCCCTGGGAGGTGCCCAGAGCTCCTCCAGTATGCTACAGACCTCTGCCATCTTGGAAACAGGGGTGCTACTGGCACACTGGACTGCTCTGAGTGGCCAGTTCCAGCAGGTGATGTCAGAGACTCCTTCTGATAGGCTCCTCCAGATGTTGCTAGCCCATCCTCTCTCCTAAGTAGCCAAACCTCCTTTTCTGGCTATTTAGGGTCTCTGCTTTGGGGAATTCCTTAGATAACGAATGCAAGAGCTCCTCAGAGTTCCTCTGCATCTCTCTCTTCACCTTCTGCCAAGGAATCGACTGCTGACCGCGCTGGAAGCCTGCAAAACTGCAACAAAGTAGCCAAGACGACTACTGCGACCTTGTAACGCTGATCCTGCTGCCTTCTCGACTGTTTTCCTGGTGGTGCATGCTGTGGGGCTAGTCTGCCTCCTCTCTGCACTAGAAGCTCAGAAGAAATCTCCCGTGGGTCGACGGAATCTTCCCCCTGCAACCGCAGGCACCAAAGAACTGCATCACCGGTCCTCTGGGTCTCCTCTCACCACGACAAGCGAGGTCCCTTGAACTCAGCAACTCTGTCCAAGTGACTCCCACAGTCCAGTGATTCTTCAGTCCAAGTTTGGTGGAGGTAAGTCCTTGCCTCCCCACGCTATACTGCATTGCTGGGAACCGCGTGTTTTGCAGCTACTCCGGCTCCTGTGCACTCTTCCAGGATTTCCTTTGTGCACAGCCAAGCCTGGTTCCCCGGCACTCTAACCTGCAGTGCACGACCTCCTGAGTTGTCCTCTGGCGTTGTGGGACCCTCTTTCGTGACTTTGGGTGAGCTGCAGTTCACTCCACTTCGTAGTGCCTGTTCCAGCACTTCTGCGGGTGCTGCTTGCTTCTGAGTGGGCTCTTTGTCTTCCTGGACGCCTTCTCTGTCCCCTCACGCAATTGGCGACATCCTGGTCCCTCCTGGGCCACAGCAGCATACAAAAACCCTAACCGCGACCCTTGCAGGTAGCAAGGCTTGTTTGCGATCTTTCTGCACGAAAACACTTTTGCACGACTCTTCACGACGTGGGACATCCATCCTCCAAAGGGGAAGTTTCTAGCCCTTGTCGTTCTTGCAGAATCGTTAGCTTCTACCATCTGGTGGCAGCTTCTTTGCACCCACAGCTGGCATTTCCTGGGCATCTGCCCACTCCCGACTTGATCGTGACTCTTGGACTTGGTCCCCTTGTTCCACAGGTACTTTCGTCAGGAAATCCATCGTTGTTGCATTGCTGGTGTTGGTCTTCCTTGCAGAATTCCCCATCACTACTTCTGTGCTCTTTAGGGAACTTAGGTGCACTTTGCACCCACTTTTCAGGGTCTTGGGGTGGGCTATTTTTTCTAACCCTCACTGTTTTCTTACAGTCCCAGCGACCCTCTACAAGGTCACATAGGTCTGGGGTCCATTCGTGGTTCGCATTCCACTTCTAGAGTATATGGTTTGTGTTGCCCCTATCCCTATGTGCCCCCATTGCATTCTATTGTGACTATACATTGTTTGCACTGTTTTCTATTGCTATTACTGCATATGTTGGTATTGTGTACATATATCTTGTGTATATTTGCTATCCTCATACTGAGGGTACTCACTGAGATACTTTGGCATATTGTCATAAAAATAAAGTACCTTTATTTTTAGTATATATGTGTATTGTGTTTTCTTATGATATTGTGCAAGTGACACTAGTGGTACTGTAGGAGCTTCACTCGTCTCCTAGTTCAGCCTAAGCTGCTCTGCTAAGCTACCTTTTCTATCAGCCTAAGCTGCTAGACACCCCTCTACACTAATAAGGGATACCTGGGCCTGGTGCAAGGTGCAAGTACCTCTTGGTACCCACGACAAGCCAGTCCAGCCTCCTACAACCGCATTATGTTGAATAAAAACTATTGAAACATTACTGTGTCTTTGTTATTGCCTGTGTTTCGTTGAGATATAATATATCTGTCAGAAAGAGGTAATCTCCGTTTAACGACGACATTCCCTGAGATGTCATACTTCTGAGTCCATGCGTAAAGGCTGCCACAAATCACCTTTGACTATTTGGGTTGTTGGTGAGGTACTGCTAGTGACCCGGAAGGGTTGGAACTACAATTGCGACTTGTTGTAGGACAGGCATAGTCATCTACAAACATAAGTACTGTCATCCCTAAACCAGCTGTCTTGCCCAGAGCAAGAGTCCAAACTGCGACAACACCACTGCCTATCCTTCCATTTCTGCTCCTGCATCTTCATCTCTGAGAAACACTAAGTGACTGACCTCAAACAAATGATGCAGAACTTTTAGGTGTTCTAGACTTCAAACTCTGGCAGATGAAATCATGAACTTTGAATCAAACATCCTGGTTCTCTTTCAAGTCACATATTAATTCACCTCCATGTTTCCTTCACAACTATTTGTATACAAAACAGGCACTGGCAAAGAAAGCAGGTCTTACATTCTATTGTAAGTGCCTCTTCACTGACTGGCAAGTTTGCATGTGTGTGGTGGATGAGTGAGTGGATAAATCCATGAATACGTTAATGGGCATGAGAGCAAGCATGAGTGACCCAGTGCAGAGACGAGGAGTCACTGAGTGCAAACCTGGATATTTGAACGCAGTGAAAAGGCACTTTCACTCATAACCCAGACCTAATGGCTTTGGCTCTGCAGCCTTAGTATGTAATGTGTGGACACATAAAAAGGTGGTATTCAGTGCTGCACTCCTGACCTGGCTCCTAATATCTCTCCTGTGTGCAGAAGGCCCTGTAGGAGCTCTTAAGGTGCTATAAAGACACAAATGATTGCTACTTCTGATCTGTGCATCCAGGCCCCAAGAACAGCAGAACTGGTGCATTGAGACCATTGAGTACCAAGCATGAAGTCTTTGATGCTAGTGCTTAGAAGCTAGTAGCAGGGCCTCCAGGGTGTAGCCAAGGGGGGCTGCATGAGGGCTTCAATTGATCACTAGACTTGTAAAAGTGAATATTACAGTTTAAGTATAAACCACGCATGAGTTGTGAAGCTGAAAACCAAAGCACAATCTAGAATTACCCACTGTTACCTTCCACTTTATATAAAAGGAGACATTTATGGGCACCTTCCCTGTTCATACATGTCTGGTATCTTGTGACTGAGGAGGGAAGTGGGGGACACAAGTCAGACCTCTAATATGTGCCTTAGATACTGCAGCCAGCATCAGGAAAAAGCAGAGGGCAGCATTGTCAAAGTCAATAGGTCTTGCCTATGTGAGAGCCATAGACCTTGCCAGTGTCTTTTAGCCGTGCTGTACAGCAGGGTGCCTACTTTGAAACATGACTAAAAACTAGTGGTATGGCGAAGAGGAGAGTGGAATAGAGAGGCATAGAGTGGAGTGGCGTAGAGTAAAGTGGAGAATAGTGAAGCGGCGTACATTAGAATAGAGTGGTGTAGAGTGGAGTGGAGAACAGTAGAGTGGCGTACATTAGAGTAGAGTGGTGTCAAGAGGCATAGAGTGTAGTGGTGTAGAGTACAGAGATAGTTTGGAGACTTACAGAGTTCCGCAAAGGGACATGGTGTAGAGTAGAGTGGTGTAGAGTGCCACATACTAGAGTGGCATAGAGTAGAGAGGCGAAGAGGAGAGTAGAATAGAGAGGCAAATAGTGGAGTGGAGAACAGTAGAGTGGCATACATTGAAGTAGCTTTGTCCAGAGTACATAGGCATAGAGTGTAGACATTTAGGGGGTGATTACGACCCTGGCGGTACAAAACCGCCAGGGCCGTGGTCCGTGGGAGCACCGCCAACAGGCTGGCGGTGCTCCTAAGGGCATTCTGACCGCGGCGGTACAGCCGCAGCCAGAAACGGAAAACTGGCGGTGTTCCGCCGGTTTTCCGCTGCCCTGAGGAATCCCCCATGGCGGCGCAGCTTGCTGCGCCGCCATGGGGGATTCCGACCCCCTCACCGCCATCCTGTTCCTGGCGGTTTCGACCGCCAGGAACAGGATGGCGGTGAGGGGTGTCGTGGGGCTCCTGGGGGGCCCTGCAGTGCCCATGCCAATGGCATGGGCACTGCAGGGGCCCCCGTAAGAGGGCCCCACTTTGAATTTCAGTGTCTGCTTAGCAGACACTGAAATTCGCGACGGGTGCTACTGCACCCGTCGCACCCCTTCCACTCCGCCGGCTCCATTCGGAGCCGGCTTCCTCATGGAAGGGTGTTTCCCACTGGGCTGGTGGGCGGCCTTTTGGCGGTCGCCCGCCAGCCCAGTGGGAAACCCAGAATGACCGCCGCGGTACGGTCTTCTGGCGGTTCCCGCTTGGCGGGCGGCTCCCGCCGCCCGCCAAGCTCAGAATCACCCCCTTAGAGTGCCACAGAGGGTCATGATGAGGAGTAGAGTGGAGGAGAGTATAGTAGGGTAGACTAGAATGGCGTAGAGTAAAGTGGAGAACAGAATAGTGGCGTACAGTAGAGTGGTGTGCAGTACAGTTGTGTACATTAGAGTAGAGTTGTGTAGAGTGGCAAAGACTAGAGTGGCATAGAGTGGAGTGGAGAGCAGAACAGAGTCATAGAATGGATACTTATAGAGTGCTATAAAGGGGCATGGTGTACAGTAGAGTGGCAAAACTTGCTTAGAAGACAGTAGAGTGAAGTGGAGAACAGTAGAGTGGCGAACATTACAGTACAGTGGTGCAGAGTGCCAAGGACCAGAGTGGCATAGAGTAGAGTGGCATGGAGTGGCATAGACTGGAGTGTTGTAGAAAAAAGTGGAGAACAGCAGAGTGGCATACATTTGAGTAGCGTAGTGTAGAGTACAGAGGCATAGAGTGGAGACATATAGAGTGCCACAGAGGAGCATGGTGTACAGTAGAGTGGAGTGAGATAGAGTGAGGTAGACTAAAGTGGTGTATAGCAGCATTGCATGGAGTGGTGTAGCGGGCCATTGTATGGAACAGAGTGTCAGAATAGTGTGGCGCTGAGTGTGCAGGAAGCTGGCCTGGTGTGCAGGGGGTACCTATGGTATTTACATCTTATATCAGGTATCCCCTCTTAGTGTAGTGTAGGCAGTGTCTAGAAGCCAGGCTCTCTAGAGGTACCTATGGATGAGCAGCCAAGGCTTATCTAGGAGACATGCAAAGCCCATGCAATACCACTGTAGTCACACAGTACTCACACACATGAGAGAAAACACTCAGTGTTACAAAAATAAAGGTACTTTATTTTGATGACGCAAATGCCAAATATACCATTGAGACTATACTCCCCTATGAGGTAAATAATACGCAAATTATATACACTAGTAAGCAGAAACAGCAATACAAACAGTGCAATTAGTCAAAATCACAATAGATAGAAATGGGCCTTGGGGAGCACAACCCATATACTAAAAAAGTTGAATGCAAAAGTCGGTCCCCCACTTAGGCAAGTATAGTGTGTAGAGGGGAGCTAGGAGCACTAGAAAAGCCCAAAGGTAAGTACTACAACCCAGTGACCAGGAAAGCAGGAGTAAATCACAGTAACTTTCCCAGAACACACACAGAAATGAGAAGAAGAATTATGCAAAACCCAGAAGAGACTGACCTGTGAAAGAAGGGGCCCAACTCCAAGGAGCCCCTGCTAACCTGGATAAAGGTGCAAAATGAGACCCACCTGTGAAGAAGAAAAGTCAGCAGTGCACCCAAGAAGATGAAGTTGGGTTCCTAGAGGGTGCACGTGATGTCCCACACTGGATGGAGGATTGCAGTTTGGTTTGAGTCGTCGGAGTCTGTCAACAAGCCTTGGCACACGCAAAGCTCGCAGTTAGCTGAAAATGGTGCTGCTCTGGACCAGGAAGGACCAGGTGGACTCTACCTAGGAGGGGGGAGTCAGAGGGGGATCTCAGCAATCAGAGAGCCCTACAGAAGACCAGGCAGCGCACACAGGAGTCCCACAGCACAGGGACAAGAAGGTTGCAGAAGAGGCCTATGCAGCACTACGACAAAGGCTTCCACACCGCTGGAGAACGACTCAGGAAGCTGTGCATCACAGGATAGAGTGCTGGGGACTGGAGCAACAAGATGTACGAAAGACTTGGAGAAATGATGCCAACAAGCCTTGGCAGCTGCAAAAGACAGTGCACAGGGGTACTGACTTGTGTGGGGAGGAAAGGTCTTAACTCCACCAAAGTGGGACAGTTGGAACAGAGGGCCGTCAAAAACACTTCAGTCCACCACCCGTGATTCAGGATCCATGCAGCACAGCAGGAGAGGGGATCCACGCAGCCGGTAATCGTCACAGATGGTGCCTGCAGAAGCAGGGGAGTGACTCCTTCACCCCAAGGGAGATTTCTTTGTTCTTCTGATGCAGACTGAAGACAGGCCGGGAAACTGTTGCAGTTGCTGGCAGGAGCTGGATATACAATGTTGCAGAAGGCGTCTTGCTTCTTTGTTGCAGCTTGTAGAGTTCTTGGAGGGTCCAGATGCAATTTCTTCAGTGAGATGTCAAAGCAGAGGATGCAGAGGATTCCTGCTGGAGTCTTGCAATCTGAATCTGAGAAACCACCCAAAGGAGAGACCCTAAATAGCCCTGAAAGAGGATTGGTCACCTAACCAGGTAAGCACCTATCAGGGGAGAGCTTTGACGTCACCTGCTGGCACTGGCCACTCATATGCTCCCAAAGTTCCCTGCCAACTTTGAATCCAAGATGGCAAAACCCAGGGACCCTCTGGAAGAGCTCTGACCACCACTCCTTGGGTGATGATGGACAGGGGAGTGGTCACTCCCCTTTCCTTTGTCCAGTTTTGTGCCTGAGCAGGGACTAGGGGTCCTTGAACTGGTGTAGACTGGTTTATGCAAGGAGGGCACCAAACCCTTCAAAGTATTTCCATGGCTTGGGGAGGCTATCCCTCCCAAGCCTGTAACACCTATTTCCAAAGGGAGAGGGTGTAACACCCCTCTCTCAAAGGAAATCCTTTTTTCTGCCTTCCTGGGCTCGAGCTGCTCAAGCAACAGGTGGGCAGAAACCTGTCTGAGAGGTGGCAACAGCTGGGGCTGCCTGGAAAACCTCAGAAGGCTGGAATGGCAATACTGGGGGCCCTCTAAGGAACCCCCAGAGTGCATGGAATCATACAACCAATGCTAGCAAAAGCATTGGGATATGACTCCAACATGTTTGATACCAAACATGTCTATGTCCAGAGTTACCATTATGTAGCTGGACATAGGTAGTGTCCTATGTCCAGTACACGTGTAAAATGGCATACACGCACTCACAAAGTCCAGGAAAATGGGCCTGGAGTTTGTGGGGGTACCTCTGCTAGTGCAGGGGTGCCCTCACACACAGGTACTTTGCACCCAGCCTTCAGGGCTGGAAGGCATGTCATAAGGGTGTTGTATAAGTGACCTGGAGCAGTGTAAATGGCAGTGAAATGGTGCTTGCACCGTTTCACACAGGCTGCAATGGCAGTCCTGAAGAAGCCTTTGCATGGGCTCCCTGTGGGTGGCAAAATATATGCTGCAGCCCATAGGGATCACCTGGAACCCCAATGCCCTGGGTATCATATACTAGGGACTTACAAGAGGGCACCAGTATGCCAGGTGTACGTGAAATAGAGTTTTGGGAGCGAGAGCATAATCACTGGGGTCCTGGTTAGCATGATCCCAGTGAAAACAGTCAAGCACACTGATATCAGGAAGAAAAAGGGGGTAACCATGCCAAGAAAGATGGCACTTTCCTACAGAGTGGAGTGACAGAGTGGTGTGAACTGAAGTGAGGTGGAGTGGCATATAGTGATAGAGTGGTATGGAATGGAGTGGAGTGAAGTGGTGTATAGTAGAGTGGTGTAGACTCTTGCGGAGTGGTGTATAGTAGAGTGGTGTAGACCAGTGTGGAGTGGAGTGACACAGAGTGGTGTAGACTCTTGCAGAGTGGTGTATAGTAGAGTGATGTAGACCAGTGTGGAGTGGAGTGACATAGAGTGGTATAGACTCTTGTGGAGTGGTGTAGACTGGTGTGGTGTGGCATACAGTACAGTACAGTGGTGTAGACTAGTGTGGAGTGGGGTGAAGTGAAGTGGTGTATACTAGAGTGGTGTAGACTAGTGTGGAGTGGTGTATAGTAGAGTGGTATGGGCTAGTGTGGAGTGGTGTAGAGTACAGTGGTGTAGACTAGTGTGGAGTGGCGTATAGTAGAGTGGTGTAGACTAGAGTGGAGTGGTGTACAGTACAGTGGTGTAGACTAGTGTGGAGTGGTATAGAGTGGCGTATAGTAGAGTGGTGTACACTAGTGTGGAGTGGCGTATAGTAGAGTGGTGTAGACTAGTGTGGAGTGGCGTATAGTAGAGTGGTGTATGCTAGGGTGGAGTGGTGTACAGTGCTGTAGACTAGTGTGGAGTGGCATATAGTAGAATGGTGTAGACTAGTGTGGAGTGGCATATAGTAGAGTGGTGTAAACTAGTGTGGAGTGGTGTAGGCTAGTGTGGAGTGGTGTATAGTAGAGTGGTGTTGACTAGTGTGGAGTGGTGTATAATAGAGTGGTGTATACTAGTGAGGAGTTGAAGGACACAGAGTGGTGTATACTAATGTGGAGTGGAGTGACACAGAGTGGTGTATATTAGTGTGTAGTGCAGGGACACAGCGTGGTGTATACTCTTGTGGAGTGGGGTGAAGTGAAGTGGCGTAGGCTAGTGTGAAGTGACATGGCGTGGTGTAGACTAGTGTGGAGTGATGTATAGTAGAGTGGTGTAGAGAGTGGTGTAGATTCTTGTGGAGTGGAGTGAAGTGAAGTGGCGTAGGCTAGTGTGGAGTGACACGGCATGGTGTATTACTGAAGGTGTAAAGTAGTGCAGTTGTTGGTGTGTAGACTAGTGTGGAGTGGTGTATAGTAAAGTGGTGTAGACTAGTGTAGAGTGGAGTGACACATAGTGGTGTAGACTAGTGTGGTGTGGAGGGACACAGAGTGATGTAGACTCTTGTGGAGTGAAGTGAAGTGAAGTGGTGTAGGCTAGTGTGGAGTGACACGGCGTGGTGTATTATTGAAGGTGTAAAGTAGTGCAGTTGTTGGTATAAGTAACTAAAGAGCCAGTAGAGATGGCAGATAGGATGAAAGCATCAGTGACTAAGAAGCTGTTGTACCTGTGTTATTAGTAGGGAAGAGCATAGCACATCCTGGAATAATATTGAAACTCTTATAACATAAAAAAACATTAATGCGTTACAAAAGGCAAGTCAGAGAAAACACGAGGAGGAGTGTACCATGTGTACTAGCATTGCCTAAACTGAAAGGTCCGACACACGTTTTCAATTACAAGTCTGATCTCTTGACTTTGGCAATGCTTATTTAAAACAAGGAAGAACTACTGGCTTTGGCAATGTTTATTTTGACTTGACTTGTCGCCCTACCTCCTCCTGAAAGTCCCGCCAGCTGGCGCTCAGTATTAAAAGTTTCAAACTCCTGCTCCGCCTTTCATCACCGCTCTCCCAGGTGTCATTCCACCTTCTTACCTGTAGGGGGCAGGCGCGTCCTCCTCCGGCTCTTCTTCTCTCCGGGTGATGTCTGTCTGGACCCCTCAGGTCCTGTCCTCGGTATAAGGCTCTGATGCTCTGTCCCAGACCCCTCCTTCAGTGCCTCTCTCCTGCTCTCCCTCCCCTCCAGCATCTCAGCTCCTGACTCCGCATCTTCTCCTCTCTCTGTGTCCTGCTGAAGCCCCCCTGAGTCCCTGCTCTCCCCCCTGTCTCCCTCCCACCACTGACTCTCTGTCCCAGACCCCTCCTTTAGCGCCTCCCTCCTGCCCGAGCTCTCCCTCCCCTCCAGCATCTCACCTCCTGACTTCGCATCTGCTGCTCTCTCTGTGTCTTGGGGAAGCCCCCGAGTCCCTGCTCTCCCCCCTGTCTCCCTCCCCCTCTGACCCTGATAGCGTGTCCAGTCCTTGTAAATTACTTATACTTGGACACGCCGGAGGTCGGTGAACCTTTTTACCGGGTTGAGTTCTCCTCATCCAAAGAAGTCGTCGGATCCCTCAAATCAGTAATCAATAATCATTTATAGTCAATAACCAATACTCAATTAGTAATCAAACAACAACTTAGGAATCAATAGAAATCAGTAATTAAACACACCATGACCTTTCAGTCATGAATAACCACACCTGTTTATTAAAAGTTAATGAGTTTATTTCCCTATATTAACAAAGCTAACACAATGTAAGTAAGTCTCAAAATCAAATGATACACATATACGAACATTACTGACTGTCCATAGCGACGGAAGAAACGCAACCTACGTAAAACTAGAATAATCACACACTCTGATATAGCTATGCAAATCACTAAAAAAAGAAACTGAAATTGACTAATTGCATACATCGGTCAGCATAACAAGATTTCAATTCAGCATGGTGCATCAAATGAATACCTCAACTAACTTCTGATTAGCATTGGCATGTGGGGCTTCATGCAAAATGAATTTAATCAACATAAATTTAGAAAACTTCTAGCTTAGGCTCTGTCAAAATAAGCAGTTGGAACCTAAGAAGGAAAACACAATGAATAGTACATTTATCCTTTTATAATTACCAAATACAATCAGCATTCAAGGTAAGTCTTCGTCCTTCAGGTACCGGTTCGATCAGCATGGCGCAGACTTCAAAGGGGGGCAAAGTTTTAAGGCAAGTTTTCCTTGCAGCAGCAAGGAAAATGGGGGGGACAAATGTTATTGTATGGGCAAGGCAAAGTAAAGTTAAAGTCTCTAGGGTGAGAATTCTTTAAAGTCTCTTTCTCTGGGATAGAGAAAAAGCATCAAAGTGTCATCAAAATGGCTTCTCAAATCTGGCTTCAAAATGGCATCAAAGAAAATGTCTGTCTTCTCTTCGTCCGGTGGGATTAAGTAAGAAAAGTTCCAAATTCTTCAGGTTCTTCCATTGGAGGATCCATGGGGTGATTTCTCTTTGACCAATGAATAGTGTCTTTTCTCTTAATACTCATCTATGCATAAGGTGTCCTTGGAGTTTTGGAACATAAGTAGCAATAAAGCTGCCAATTAATTCTGCATCAGTGTCTTCATTGTCTGCACCTGCAGAAACTGACCTTGAGCTTCAAAGGGGATGAAAGTTGCCTAGCACGCAACTTTGAGATAAGTGTATTAGTCATTCTACTGGAAAATACAGCTTTTAAAGATTCAAACATGTCTTTTGTTAATACAAGTGAAAACTACGCAGTTAAAATTGAGACCAGGCAACTAGGCCAAAGCCTCTGCTAAATTTAAGCTAAGCATATAACAGTTTTAACGAGAACATCATAGAATATAGCTGCAGTTATGACATATTAGTACATTTGTCGATTTTCATGATTAATTAAGCTTGTTTATACTAATGGCGACCTACTTCGTGGGCACATTTTTCTGCATACATTATTTTTCTTTGTTAAAATCACAATTCTTATACGATTTGGTTGTATGATATATGAATGTTTGTTAGTCTTTCTTTTTCTGCTTCATCAATCCCTCCTCTGATGACTAATTATGTCATCACATTAAATCTTCCTTCACAAATTTTATTTCATTTAAAATTCTGTTTTAATAATTTTGCATTTCAATCATTTCCCTTTTCCATTTTTCTCCCTTCGATTTTTACCTGTATAATTTTACCATTTCTTTTTGTTCTTTCTTTTCAGTTCTTCTCTTGTTTCTTGATTTCAATATTTTAATAGCTTTCCATATTCCCCAAATACGTATTATTCAAATTATTATTATTAATATCCCTTTTACTATTTTCAGTAATATTCCGTTCCAAATATTGCTGAGCCAATTTCCCACGGAAGGAAATCCTTTTCCAACTTTTTCCCATATTCCTGGTTCTTTCAATTCTTTCAAATCTGTACTATTGTTAGTTCAATTGGTAAGCATATTTCTAATTTGTTTACTGTTGTCTGGTATATATGAGCAACAGCGACGTGTACTAAGCATTTTGCAAACGCCGCCATTCTTTGCTAAAAGAATGTCTAGAGCAAGCCTGTTTTGAAGAGTCATAGCTCTTTTTGCAGCAAGTTCAGTATCCATCAGGATCATTGCTCCTGAGAAATTTGTCAGCATGTTATCCACAATAGTAGACAACTTTCGTATTTTGATTGAATTCAATATAACTCCTACTGAAGGAATTATTGCTCCAAATATGTCTCCTACCACACCAGAAGCTGTCTCCCTTTTCTGAATACGATGTAATTCAGACAGCTTTGGAAATTTCTTTAAGTCATCTAGTTGATAAATCTTTGGAAATACTATTCCCAAATAACATCTCCCATACCATCCTTTTGAAAGACGATAATAGGCATTAAGTCCACAAATATAATATACCCCTGGAGTAGCTGGATCTAGTCCATTTAACATGAATGTCCATTTACTCTGGAATAAAAACACGTGTTAACATTCACTCGTTCCTACAAAGATTGTGTCATAATATGATTTAGGTCTATATATACAACGTTTCCCTATGTGTAATGCATCTAGAGCTAGTTTCCCTTGTGTCTTTATTGCGGCAAAAGCATAGTTATCTACAGATGTCCTTTTATGTAATTATTTTTCTAATTTTTCCTTTATAATTTTCCTTCTATCTTCAGTGTGATCTAAAAAGCTTTTCTCTACGGGTGAAAGTAAGCATGTAACATTGTCTCTATGAGCGTGAACTGTGGAAAAAGGTGATAATGGTTCAAAGAAATCTCTAACTAATTTTATATAATAATCTCTTGCTATTTTACTCAAGTACTCAATTATGGGGACATATGAAAATACGACATCCTGATTGGAATAGAAGTATTGAATATACTCCTGGCCATAAAATCTGGTTAGTAAAATCTACATGTTATTCCATACGTAAGGGGCATGCTATGATATGTCACCCCTTCTATTACTGATGTAGGGATTTGTGTACATATATAACAATCTTTTGCGTCCATTGTCTCAACATACTCACTCAGCAAGCGATAGAAAACATTAGATGAGAGTTCTTTCTTGTCGTTAGTATAGTCATGTAAATATTTTTCGTCTTGTTTGAGTTTCTTCAAAGGAGTTAATTCAGTAGTAGTTTTAAAAGTAGAAGCATCATTCGTGTCTCTTTCATTCCCTCCATGCATTCCAAGAATTATTGTCATAATTATTAGTACACATGCAATTATTAGACCTATACACATGTATTTACAATATTTCATCTTATGTCCTTGTGTAGTATTGTCTGTCATGATCTATAGAGAATCAGAAATTTGAAGATATTTTATCAAATCAAATTTGCAGATATATATAAAGGATCAACAAGGTCAAAGTTCACACGGTTTTCTTAAGCAGCTTAGTCTCTTATCAGTTTAGCAGCTTTGTCTCAAAATCGGTTTCAAAGTCAATCAGGTCATCAATGTCTTATTCGGTAATGTTCATAAAATTCACTTTTCAAGTACCAAAGTGTCATTCTGCTTCTTCATTTTCAAGACTAAGAGAAAGAAATTCATCTGACCAATCGTTAGTGGCTGTGTATGCCCATTCTGGACCAGAATATCTTCTGTTTGCTATTCTTTTCCTTTTCAATTTTGCATCTCCTTTCGATTTCCCTTCGCTTATGTCTTGTTCTTTGGCTGTGTCTTTTTCTTCATTCAATGTGGTTATGATAGACACTTCTTTTCTTTTCTCTTTCAATTCTGGCCATTTGTTTTCATTTAATGTTTCTTTAGTCTTTGATTTCACTGATGATATGCTTTGTCTTCATTTCGCGTTGTTTTCACCTGATGGACCTGCAACCGGTTCTGGAAGAATTGGAACAATTTGACTTTGTTCTGTCTTGTTTCCTTCACCTGGGAGGTCGGTCAGTTT
Organism: Pleurodeles waltl; assembly: GCF_031143425.1. Lineage (NCBI taxonomy): Eukaryota > Metazoa > Chordata > Amphibia > Caudata > Salamandridae > Pleurodeles > Pleurodeles waltl. Next base: position 1,176,477,003 of record NC_090439.1, read on the forward strand.
TTCTCCTTGTTTTCCTGCATTGTCTGCTTCTGGGAAAGCCCTCGTCTTATTAGACTCTCCTGCTTCTTCAGCTGAGATAGGATCTTTGTCACCTCCTGAGGCTTCTTCTTTATTGTCCTCAAAAGGAGTGACTGCGTCTTCCTCAGTGAATATTTCTTCTGTCTCAGTTTCTTCTTGTTCGCTTTCAGGCTCTCTTCGTTCTATCTCAGTACCTGGTACTTTCCTGTTAGTTGTTGGTAATTTCAGTGCTTCAATTTCCTCTTCTGTGGGACACTTCACCTTTTTCGTGTGACTGGCGTGAATCCAGTTGGGAACTCCTGCACACTTCACAGTGGTGGTAGTTGTCAGAATCACTTGAAAAGGTCCTTTCCAACGGGGTTCCAAGCACGACTTCCTCATGTGCTTCTTTACCACAACCCAGTCACGTGCTTTCAGGGCGTGTCCTGGACCTTGGATTTGTGGCAAGGTAGTTGCCTCTACCTGGTGAGAAAAAGAGCGGACCACATCAGCCAGACCTTTGCAGTAGTCCAATACCATATCATCTGTAATATTTACAAGGGCATTCACAGGAACTGCTGGAAGTCTCATGGCTCTGCCCACGAGAATTTCATGTGGTGATAGTCCAGTTTTTCTATCAGGTGTGTTTCTCATTGACATTAACACCAAAGGCAACGCGTCAGGCCATTTCAAGTTTGTGGATGCGCATATTTTTGCCATTCTTGATTTCAGTGTGCCATTCATTTGCTCCACTAGTCCTGATGCTTCAGGGCGGTAGCTACAATGCAATTTTTGTTCAATGTTCAGTGCTGCACATAGTAATTTGATTTCTTTGTTATTGAAGTGACTTCCCCTATCTGATTCTAAAGAGATCGGAAATCCAAAATGTGGTATTAGTTTTCTCAAGAGTAGTTTTGCAACTGTGAGACTGTCATTTCTGCGTGTAGGGTATGCTTCAATCCAGTGACTAAAAATACACACAATCACCAACACATATTTCAAGCCTGCATGCATAGGCATCTCAATGAAATCCAGTTGCATCCTGCTGAATGGCCCACCTGCTCTTCCAATCTGGCTCAAATTTACTACGGTTCCCTTCCCTGCATTCATTTGTTGGCAAATGACGCAACAATGGCAAACTGCTTCAGCAACTTGGCGAAATTTGGGATTAAACCAGTCAATTTTGAATAATCTAATCATGGCATCTCTTCCAATGTGTACTTGTCCGTGATATAGCCTAGCTTTTTACGTCAAAAGACTGTCTGGCAAAACTAATCTCCCTTCACTTGAAACCGACAAATCATCTGGCTTTTTTACGCATTGTAATTTATTCCATGAGAGTTTTTCATCTTTACTAACATTATTTTGTAGGAATTTCAATTCTTCTATTGTGTCTACAACTTTTAGAGCAAAGGCTTCATTTGGTTCAAGTTCTGGCTCACTTATCAAATTCCATTAGTCTCTGAGCAATATACAGTTCAATGCGCAAAACCTTGCGACTTGACCTGCATCTCCATTTCCCAAAAAAACGAAGTCTTGTGATTTCAAGTGTGTACTGCATTTTACAACTGCTACTTCTCCTGGCAACTGGATAGCATGTAACAACTCTCTTATTCTTTCACCATTTTTCACTGGTGATCCGGAAGAGGTCATAAAGCCTCTTTGTGACCACAATTGTCCAAAGTCATGCACTATTCCAAATCCGTACTGACTGTCAGTGTAAATGGTGACTTTCATTAATGCGGAAAGTTGGCAAGCTCTAGTAAGGGCTACTAGTTCCGCTACTTGTGCAGAGTAAATTCCTTGAAGCCAAGATGCTTCTAGAACACCAGTTATTGTACATACAGCATATCCTGCTTTCAATATTCCTAGTGAATCTCTTAAACATAAACCATCAACAAAAATAATCTGATCATTTTCTTCCAATCGAGTATCTTTGATATCAGGTCTTGGTTTAGTACAAAATTCAGTCACTTGAAGACAGTCGTGTTCTACATCTTCTGCATTTTCAATTTCAACATTTTCACTGGGAAACAAAGTTGCTGGATTTAATGTAGTGCATCTTTTTAACTGCACATTAGGTGATCCCAAAATTATTGTCTCGTACCTTGTAAGCCTAGCACCAGTCATGTGCTGTGTTCGGGAACGTGTCAAAAGTATTTCGACTGAGTGAGGGACCATAACTGTTAAAGGATGTCCCATCACTATTCCTTCACTTTGATTCAGGCTCATACCAACTGCTACTACAGCACGCAAGCATCCTGGTAAGGCTGCTGCAACTGGATCCAAAGTAGCTGAAAAATATGCTACTGGTCTGTTTACGCCACCATGGGCGTGAGTCAAGACAGACAAGGAACATGCATCACGTTCATGACAAAACAATGTGAAAGGCTTTGTGTAATCAGGCATACCTAAAGCTGGAGCTCTGCACATGCATTCCTTTAATTCAATAGAGGCATCCATTTCATCTCTTTTCAACATTATTTCATCCTGCACATCTTTCTGGGTCAGTTTCAGTAAAGGCTTGGCTAGAGTTGAGAAATTGGGAATCCATTGGCGACAGTAGCCCACCATTCCCAAAAACTTTCTCACCTCTTTCCTTGTTTTGGGTGGATTCATTTTAAGTACAGTCGTTATTCTTTCTTTCATTATTTTTCTCGACCCTTTTTCTATTTGGTGACCCAAATATTTCAGTTTCTTTTGGCAGTATTGCAATTTCGAAGGAGACACTTTGGCCCTGATTCTAACCCCGGCGGTCTTCGACCGCCGGGGCGAGGGTCGGCGGGAGCACCGCCGACAGGCCGGCGGTGCCCCGCAGGGCATTCTGACCGCGGCGCTTTGGCCGCGGTCAGAAAGGGTAAACCGGCGGTCTCCCGCCGGTTTACCGCTGCCCTCAGAATCCCCCATGGCGGCGCAGCTTGCTGCGCCGCCATGGGGGATTCTGACCCCCCCTACCGCCATCCTGTTCATGGCGGGAAAGCCGTCAGAGGGCCCCGCAAGGTATTTCAGTGTCTGCCTTGCAGACACTGAAATACGCGACGGGTGCTACTGCACCCGTCGCACCTTCCCACTCCGCCGGCTCGATTACGAGCCGGTATCCTCGTGGGAAGGGAGTTTTTCCCTGGGCTGGCGGGCGGTCTTTTGGAGACCGCCCGCCAGCCCAGGGAAAAACTGATAATACCCTCCGTGGTCTTCTGACCGCGGAGCGGTATTATGGGGGCGGAATTCTGGCGGGCGGCCTCCACCGCCCGCCAGGATTAGAATCACCCCCTTTGTGTCCATTTCTTCCGAAATGATTCAGTAGGGCAATAGTGTAACTGTACAGTCATTTTCTGTTTTGGATGCAATCAGTAAATCGTCAATATACTGTACTAAGGTTGATTCAAAAGGTAATTCCAATGATTCCAGATTTTTCTTTAGAATCTGATTGAAAATTGATGGTGACTCCGAAAACCCTTGAGGAATTCGACACCAACTGTAGACTCTGTCCAGGAATTTGAAACAAAAGAGAAATTGGCTGTCCTCATGAAGAGGCACAGAAAAGAATGCTTGTGACAAATCGACAACTGTGAACCACTCTGCATCAAAAGGAATTTGAAACATTATTACAGCTGGATTTGGTACTACAGGACAACATTTGACTATTATGTCATTTATTTTTCTCAAATCTTGAACAATTCGGACTTTTCCACTGGGTTTTATTAGTCCCATGATTGGTGAATTACATGGAATACTTAGTACTTCTTTCAGTACTCCCTGTTTCACAAATTCGTCAATGAGTTGGGTGACTTTCATGAGAGTATCTTGTGGCATATGGTATTGTGGAGTCTGAGGAAAATGTACATTAGGTTTTACAGTCACTTTCACTGGTTCTGCTCCTTTGATCAATCCTTCTTCTTTCCCTGTCATATCCCACACTTTCTTGTAAATCAGCTGGAATATCTGCTTCAGTGAGCATAAGATAAAGAGTAATCAGGGGATACTCTTCATCAACAGTTTCCATTTCTTCTTCTTCTTCTAAACTGTCCTCTTCTTCCTCATCACTGTTTGTCTGAATTTTAATTCCATTATGTGAGCACATAATCGAGCATCCTAGTTTGCATAATAAATCTCTTCCTAATAAGGATATTGGACATGAGTCACACACCACAAATTTATGTAACCCTTGAAAGTTACCAATTTTGACTTGCACTGGATCTGTAATTGGGTTTGTCAGATACCGATTTGCTACTCCCACTACTTGAACTGTTCTCCCTGAAAGTGGCAAATTTGGTACTTCGATACTTACTAACTGTAGAGCGTGTAGCTCCTGTGTCAACCAAAAATGAAACACTGTGACCCATAACTCTTCCTTCCACATATGGTTCCTGTTGATCAACTTCCAAAGATGTTGCAAGCATACAATTTCCCTCCTCATCTGAACTTTCACTCTCCCATTCATTGTTTATTCCATTCTCACTGTGTAACGGGAATTGGTGTACTGTGTTACTTTGATTCATTCCTTGACCTGTAACCTGTTGAGGAAGCATCGCTTGTTGCTGATTCATTGGTGCTAAGGGTACTTGCATTTGCTGATTATGTACCATAGGAAACTGCTGTTGCATTGGCTGTGATTGTACCATTTGTACACGAGGCATTTGCACCTGCTGTTGTTGTATAGGTTGTAGACCTTGCATCTGATGGACATTATTTTGGAAGTTTGGATTTAGACCTCTCAATTTTGGTCCCCTCATATTCTGAAATGTATTGACATCATTGTTTTGCTGACCTACACCTTCCTGCACCAACATTGGGCACTCCCGTTTCCAATGTCCGACGATTCCGCACGTGTGACATGGCATCACTTTCTTCATTGCCTGTATCCCATTTGGAATTACGACAGTATTTAAATCAGGACCATTATTCACAAAACCTCCTTGGCCTCTGCCTCTCATCTGTGGCTGAAACATAGCATTTCCTTGATGTTGCTGCTGCGGCAACTGTTGTTGGAAACCTTGCAAACCTGTCTGAGCTGCTCTAATCTGCATCACCATCACTTTTTCTTTCAACTTTTTCTGCTTTGTCTCAATCTCATCACTGCAGTATTTTGCATAGTTCAACACTTCATCGATCGATTTTGACTGCCAACAAATCAAATGCATTTTAATCATCTGGCTAATTTCGGGTCTCAATCGTTCCACAAATCTGAATACAAAATGGAGCATGTCCTTTGCCTCAATCGTTTCTGTGCCACTATAATGTTTAAATGCTTTCAACAATCTCTCATAGTATTCATGTATCAACTCTTTAACTTCCTGTGCTGTTCTGTCAATTTTCTGCCAATCGACATTTTTCAACACAACTTTTGTTTTCAAATACTCAATCACTTTATGGTATATCCTCATTACCCTAGGAGATGGTGCACCTGTGTCCTTATCTCTTTCCAGTTCACTTTTTGGCCAATCTATAGCCCTTTTTTACAATCTTCCCACAAATCTGCTGGAACTACAATTTCGAATAAAGTATTCAGGTCCTCCCAAAGACATTTTGCGAGTTTCACGAATCTATCTGTTTGTTGATACCATTCGATCGGTTTCTCGCTTAACTTAGGGTAATCATCCGTAAAAGATTGAATGTCACACCTGTGCCTTGGTACATGGATAAGTTTTCCTCCTGCTGTTTCTCTCACCGGTAACATGGTTATAAGATCACCATTCTGTTGTATTTTATCATTTGGATCTGGGGTACTTTCTTTCTTCTTATCCTTTTTCTTAACCCACCTACTCTCCCACTTGTCTAAACATCTCCAAACCTGCGTGCTTTGCAATATTTCTTTAAGGTGTGTTTTCATTCCTGCAGACCTCATGTGTTCAAAATCTTTTGCCTCAAAGTCTAATCTGTAACTTCTGCTCAAGTGCTTGGTTTTATTTATGTCTATTTTGTGTCTGTCTGCAATTTCTTGTAACCTCTTATGTATGCTGCTTACTTATCTTGTAATTCTAGGACAAATGTATCTCAGCTCTTCTTCTGTGTATGATTCTAACCTGTTCAGACCCATCGTTCCATCTACAAGTTCACCTGCTTCCATGCACAATCTTATTTGATTCAAATATTCTTCTCCTTTCCCCTTGAGTGTACTCTGTGGGGTATTCAGACTGTTCAACCATTGTGTTAACTGTTCTGCGTTTAGTCCCATTAATGTAGCATCTACGTCTACTGCTACTGATGGTTTCTGTAATGTTTCTGTTTTTGAAGTTTGCGGTATTATTAGTGGTGGATTTGACCTTACCACGGTTGACGGAACACAAACTGGAATTGGACTTAATTCCAACAAAGACTCAGATCTATTTGTTAGTGTTCCTACGTGAGTCATTTCTTGGGTATTTTCTATATATCTTCTTCCTGTCTCATTCTGTGTCATTACACCTTGATCGCATACACTTGGCTTTGCTTGTATATATAATGGTATTGGCGGACATACAGTGATAGGCAAAGATATTGTATCCGGATTCTATCTATTACCCAAATTCTGTGGCATGTTAATTCCCACATTATGGTTCATCATTGCTGACACGTCTAACTTTGTTTCTGCTGTTTGAATGTATTTTGGTATTTCTTACATCTGCTTTTGAGGCATCAAAATTTGTGTTGGTTCGGTTTGAATCAATGTCGGTCTTTGGTAATTCTGTCCTCTCTGCAACATTAAATTCGAAGTTATTTCCAAATTATGCTCATCATAATAGCGTCTTTGGACCTGTGGCTGATAATCATTAACAGGTTCCAGTTTAGTCATGTCAGGATATGTTCTCTGAACTTGTGGTATTTCTTGTGTAAAAGGCATATTAGGACTACTTTGCATCTGCAATTTTCTCAAATTCGGTTTTACAGTACCCTGTATTGGTTCTGGAGGGGCAGTACTAGTGCTTGGGCCATTTTCGTTTTCCACATACAGTGGTGGACGGTCATTTAGCAATTGCAGAATGAATTCCTCATCGTCTGATTCGTCTGACCTTTTCAAGTTTCTCTTGTTTTCTCTATCTTTGGACTGACTCCTGTTTGTTTTATGGGTAGCTTTTTTACCTTCCATCTCTGCTCCGTCAGTAATTGCTGGAAACAATTTAATTCCCTGCAATCTATCTGATCTCCAAACTTTTTGAGCACTATCCCATCTAGCATCCGCTAGTCTCTTTTCTACTTTTCTCACTCTTGTCTCAAATTTCTTTTGTAGTTGCCTTCTAGCTATTTGTTCCCAAATTGCTAATGCTTCAAACTCTGCTGGTCTTGGAGGTATTTTCATGTCATATAGCGCAAATCTTAAATTCTCCAAGACTCTTAGATTAAACGTCCCATGGATAGGAAACGCTACACTTCCATGCTTTTCTGTTAATTTACACCATTGTTTTAACCAAAGACATGGTGCAACACCCTTTTCTTCAATTACAATGTAAGCTGGTGTACCCTCAGGCGGTGTTTCTTCTCCTACATTTGCTTTAATATATACATATCCCCTCAAGGCACTCTTAAATGCTTTGAAAAATTTCATCTTTCCGTCTTTTATTTTCTCAAAATGTAATCAATAAGTGACTTTAATTCCCAGAATACTCTTCGCTTGCCTTTCCCCACTGCGTCCAATCCATGCGTGTACCTTCTCACCAACCAACCTATCCCAGCGCGGCTCCATTGACGTCACACTCACACACTGCGGCTGACAAAGTCTTGCGGCTTGTCGTCCTTCATTCAACTTCACTCAAAACTATTTTCTGCAATATATCGCGAGCACTAATCAAAAAGAAGAAAACAAATCTGTTGGTTTACTACAGGAAAGATAATAAAATAGCTTCAGAAACCTTAGGGATTTTTCACTAGCCTCTGCAGTTATTCCATCTTTCTCGGTTTCCCACTTTCACAAGCAAAATTTGACCTGCAAACTTTACTCTCAACTGATCAATGAACTATTCTAGTGCACCTTAGAGTTCGTCAAATCTCAAAGTCGAAATTTTTCTTTTATTCCTCAATATTCGTACTGACTCGTTGACCACGCCCGATCAACCTATTAAACCGAACAAATTACAACATCAATCAAGTGTCTCATACACTTTTCAACATACTCCGGAGTCTCTTGACCTCACAGGGCCTGTCTCAACATTAACAACCACATGGACAATTTTTCCTGCACAAAGCGCTACACACATATGAAGTTCGACGACTTCCCTACTTTCACACTTTGGAGTACCACTCCTCTAAAATTTTAATTGGAGTTCGTAACCCCCTAAAATCCTCACAAACTTCACAATTCATCTTCGGCATAAGCTATGCAAGCGCGAAACCCTATCTTCACTCATACTGTCACTAGAAACGGCGAAAACATTCTCACAGCTCCATTTCCTCCATTTCTACGCTCCGAGATTCCAGGAAAGTCATTGGGGATTTAGGGCATCATCATCTCTCCAACTTGTTTTAGTAAAGAAAATTCTAACTTGGATCCGTCTATTGTTCGGATGGGGTCCCAAAGGGCCAAACCATCAAGCTCTGCTACCCTCTACTGATAGCGCGTCCATTCCTTGTAAATTACTTATACTTGGACACGCCGGAGGTCGGTGAACCTTTTGACCGAGTTGAGTTCTCCTCATCCAAAGAAGTTGTCGGATCCCTCAAATGAGTAATCAATAATCATTTATAGTCAATAACCAATACTCAATTAGTAATCAAACAACAACTTAGGAATCAATAGAAATCAGTAATTAGACACACCATGACCTTTCAGTCATGAATAACCACACCTGTTTATTAAAAGTTAATGAGTTTATTTCCCTATATTAACAAAGCTAACACAATGTAAGTAATTCTTAAAATCAAATGATACACATATCTGAACATTACTGGCTGTCCATAGCGACGGAAGAAATGCAACCTACGTAAAACTAGAATAATCACACACTCTGATATAGCTATGCAAATCACTAATAAAAGTAACTGAAATTGCATACATCGGTCAGCATAACAAGATTTCAATTCAGCATGGTGCATCAAATGAATACCTCAACTAACTTCTGATTAGCATTACCATGTGGAGCGTGTAGGAAAGTACCATCTTGCCTGGCACGTTACCCCCATATTTCACTGTATATATGTTGTTTTAGTTGTATGTGTCACTGGGACCCTGCCAGCCAGGGCCCCAGTGCTCATAAGTGTGCCCTGTATGTGTTACCTGTGTTATGACTAACTGTCTCACTGAGGCTCTGCTATTCAGAACCTCAGTGTTTATGCTCTCTCATTTCTTTCCAAATTGTCACTAACAGGCTAGTGACCAATTTCACCAATTTACATTGGCATACTGGAACACCCTTATAATTCCCTACTATATGGCACTGAAGTACCCATGGTATTGGGGTTCCAGGAGATCCCTATGGGCTGCAGCATTTCTTGTGCCACCCATAGGGAGATCTGACAATTCTTACACAGGCCTGCCAGTGCAGCCTGAGTGAAATAACGTCCACGCTATTTCACAGCCATTTACCACTGCACTTAAGTAACTTATAAGTCACCTATATGTCTAACCTTTACCTGGTAAAGGTTGGGTGCTAAGTTACTTAGTGTGTGGGCACCCTGGCACTAGCCAAGGTGCTCCCACATTGTTCAGGGCAAATTCCCCGGACTTTGTGAGTGCGGGGACACCATTATACGCGTGCACTATACATATGTCACGACATATGTATAGCGTCACAATGGTAACTCCGAACATGGCCATGTAACATGTCTAGGATCATGGAATTGTCACCCCAATGCCATTCTGGCATTGGGGAGACAATTTCATGATCCCCCGAGTCTCTAGCTCAGACCCGGGTACTGCCAAACTACCTTTCCCGGGGTTTCACTGCAGCTGCTGCCAACCCGTCAGACAGGTTTCTGCCCTCCTGGGGTCCAGCCAGGCTTGACTCAGTAAGGCAGAACAAAGGACTTCCTCAGAGAGAGGGTGTTACACCCTCTCCCTTTGGAAAAAGGTGTCAGAGCTGGGGAGGAGTAGCCTCCCCCAGCCTCTGGAAATGCTTTGATGGGCACAGATGGTGCCCATCTCTGCATAAGCCAGTCTGCACCGGTTCAGGGATCCCTCAGCTCTGCTCTGGCGCAAAACTGGACGAAGGAAAGGGGAGTGACCACTCCCCTGACCTGCACCTCCCCTGGGAGGTGCCCAGAGCTCCTCCAGTGTGCTCCAGACCTCTGCCATCTTGGAAACAGAGGTGCTGCTGGCACACTGGACTGCTCTGAGTGGCCAGTGCCAGCAGGTGACGTCAGAGACTCCTTCCGATAGGCTCCTTCATGTGTTGCTAGCCTATCCTCTCTCCTAGGTAGCCAAACCTCCTTTTCTGGCTATTTAGGGTTTCTGCTTTGGGGAATTCCTTAGATAACGAATGCAAGAGCTCATCAGAGTTCCTCTGCATCTCTCTCTTCACCTTCTGCCAAGGAACCGACTGCTGACCGCGCTGGAAGCTTGCAAAACTGCAACAAAGTAGCAACGACGACTACTGCGACCTTGTAACGCTCATCCTGCCGCCTTCTCGACTGTTTCCTGGTGGTGCATGCTGTAGGGGTAGTCTGCCTCCTCTCTGCACTAGAAGTTCCGAAGAAATCTCCTGTGGGTCGACGGAATCTTCCCCCTGCAACCGCAGGCACCAAAGAACTGCATCACCGGTCCTCTGGGTCCCCTCTCAGCACGACGAGCGAGGTCCCTTGAACTCAGCAACTCTGTCCACGTGACTCCCACAGTCCAGTGACTCTTCAGTCCAAGTTTGGTGGAGGTAAGTCCTTGCCTCCCCACGCTAGACTGCATTGCTGGGAACCACGTGTTTTGCAGCTACTCCAGCTCCTGTGCACTCTTCCAGGATTTCCTTTGTGCACAGCCAAGCCTGGGTCCCCAGCACTCTAACCTGCGTTGCACGACCTCCTGAGTTGTCCTCCGGCTTCGTGGGACCCTCTTGTGCAACTTCAGTTGAGCTCCGGTTCACTCCACTTCGTAGTGCCTGTTCCGGCACTTCTGCAGGTCCTGCTTGCTTCTGAGTGGGCTCTTTGTCTTGCTGGACGCCCACTCTGTCTTCTCACGCAATTGGCGACATCCTGGTCCCTCCTGGGCCACAGCAGCATCCAAAAACCCTAACCGCAACCCTTGCAGGTAGCAAGGCTTGTTTGCGCAAAAACACTTTTGCACGACTCTTCACGACGAGGGACATCCATCCTCCAAATGGGAAGTTTCTAGCCCTTGTCGTTCTTGCAGAATCCTTAGCTTCTACCATCCGGTAGCAGCTTCTTTGCACCCACAGCTGGCATTTCCTGGGCATCCGCCCACTCCCGACTTGATCGTGACTTTTGGACTTGGTCCCCTTGTTCCACAGGTATTCTTGTCTGGAAATCCATTGTTGTTGCATTGCTGGTGTTGGTCTTTCCTACAGAATTCCCCTATCACGACTTCTGTGCTCTTTGGGGAACTTAGGTGCACTTTGCACTCACTTTTCAGGGTCTTGGGGTGGGCTATTTTTCTAACCCTCACTGTTTCCTTACAGTCCCATTGACCCTCTACGAGGTCACATAGGTTTGGGGTCCATTCGTGGTTCGCATTCCACTTCTAGAGTATATGGTTTGTGTTGCCCCTATCCCTATGTGCCCCCATTGCATTCTATTGTGACTATACATTGTTTGCACTGTTTTCTATTGCTATTACTGCATATATTGGTATTGTGTACATATATCTTATGTATATTTGCTATCCTCATACTGAGGGTACTCACTGAGATACTTTGGCATATTGTCATAAAAATAAAGTACCTTTATTTTTAGTATATCTGTGTATTGTGTTTTCTTATGATATTGTGCAAGTGACACTAGTGGTACTGTAGGAGCTTCACTCGTCTCCTAGTTCAGCCTAAGCTGCTCTGCTAAGCTACCTTTTCTATCAGCCTAAGCTGCTAGACACCCCTCTACACTAATAAGGGATACCTGGGCCTGGTGCAAGGTGTAAGTACCCCTTGGTACTCACTACAAGCCAGTCCAGCCTCCTACAGAGCGTCATTCAAAATGAATTTAATCAACATAAATTTAGAAAACTTCTAGCTTAGGCTCTGTCAAAATAAGCAGTTGGTACCTAAGAAGGAAAACACAATGAATAGTACATTTATCCTTTTATAATTACCAAATACAATCAGCATTCAAGGTAAGTCTTCGTCCTTCAGGTACCGGTTCGATCAGCATGGGGCAGAATTCAAAGGGGGGCAAAGTTTTAAAGCAAGTTTTCCTTGCAGCAGCAAGGAAAATGGGGGGGACAAAAGTTATTGTATGGGCAAGGCAAAGTAAAGTTAAAGTCTCTAGGGTGAGAATTCTTTAAAGTCTCTCTCTCTGGGATAGAGAAAAAGCATCAAAGTGTCATCAAAATGGCTTCTCAAATCTGGCTTCAAAATGGCATCAAAGAAAATGGCTGTCTTCTCTTCATCCGGTGGGATTAAGTAAGAAAAGTTCCAAATTCTTCAGGTTCTTCCATTGGAGTGTCCATGGGGTGATTTCTCTTTGACCAATGAATAGTGTCTTTTCTCTTAATACTCATCTACGCATAAGGTGTCCTTGGAGTTTTGGAACACAAGTAGCAACAAAGTTGCCAATTAATTCTGCATCAGTGTCTTTATTGTCTGCACCTGCAGAAACTGACCTTGAGTTTCAAAGGGGATTAAATTTGCCTAGCACGCAATTTTGAGATGAGTGTATAAGTCATTCTACTGGAAAATACAGCTTTTAAAGATTCAAACACGTCTTTTGTTAATACAAGTGAAAACTACGCAGTTAAAATTGAGACCAGGCAACTAGGCCAAAGCCTCTGCTAAATTTAAGCTAAGCATAAAACAGTTTTAACGAGAAAATCATAGAATATAGCTGCAATTATGACATATTAGTACATTTGTCGATTTTCATGATTAATTAAGCTTGTTTATACTAATGGCGACCTACTTCGTGGGCACAATTTTCTACATACATTATTTTTCTTTGTTAAAATCACATTGTCTTATACGATTTTGTTGCTTGATATATGAATGTTTGTTAGTCTTTCTTTTTCTGCTTCATCAACCCTCTGCCCCACTCCCAACTACAGCGCCTAGAGTCGGTCTGGGAACTTCCTGGCCCCTGGTCTCTGGCTGGGACCAGACGATGTCAGAGATTCGAGAGTGTACCCCTGCTCTGGTGCACATCTCAGAGTACCCCGAGTGATGTCGCTCTTCAAGCCCCACCTCTCTTAAGAATCTGTCCTTTTCTTAGAGGGGGGTCCCTGTCTCCCGGTCAGTATCACACACGGGATGGATGAACCCACCCCCTTGACACTGCAGCTTCTCCCCGACAGTGCTGGGGTCTGGGGGGGGCGGGGTGGGCCCCTTTCCAGGTCTGGCTCTTTCACACGCCCCATCACAGCGCCCTCCAGACACCCCGGACCCTCCATCCTCAGCCCAGTGTCTCTGCTACAAGTGCAGCTGCTGATCTCCGCCCCAGTCAGCGGAGGTGAGTGTATGACAACCAGTAAGCTACCCCCCCCTCAGGTATGTGGAAGGCGCTCACCTGACTTGTACCTTTCGTTATGGTAACAAACATTAACACTGACGCCATCTCAGAGTCCTGGGATGATCCTCTAACTACTAATCAGAGGTCACCAGACTCTCAAAACCCCAAACGATGATTACAAACCTGAGCCTGATCAGTGCTTAATGTGTGTTTGTTGTGTCCGTTGCGGGGCAACGGCATTTATTTTTGAGTGTAACTTATTTTTCTGTCTCAAGCATTTGCTGCGAGCAAAAGACCCATGAGAAAGATGGGGGAAGAGAAAAATGAAAAAGCGTCACAAAGGGAGAAAGCAGAAAGCTGCAAGAGTGAGCTGAAAGGGTGAGGAGTGGCTGTAAATGTGTTACAGAGACCCGAGATGGCTTTAGGATTAGGCTGCCTCGGCATTCTTGCTCACACATTGACTTGCAGGAGCCTGGTGAATAAGAAGAGGGCTTTGGGCACCGCCACATTTTTATTTACAAATTAAGCACTGACCCTGATGATTTCAGGATGACCCGGAAATGACTCTCCGATCCCTTTACAGAGTGGGACAGTTTTTGAAGACATGAGGATGATTTCTAAATGACTTTCTGAAAACTTCAGGAAATGAGAATGTTTCTGGTGACCTGAGGATGATTTCAGGGTGATTGTCTGATTACCTCAGCAGCACCGCCATTTTTAACCAAATAAAACTATTCCCAATGCTAAGAAGATGGAGTCAGATTACTTCTAACGCGGGTCCACTGCTCAGTTATCGTTTATGTCAGAAACCCTGAACCTTCTGGGTGATTCCAGAGCTGGTATCTTCTCACTGCACAGAGAACACAAGTTTGTATTATATGCAAATAAGCAGAGGATGTACCCCAGAGGACTGTGTGCAGGTGAAATCAGTGCTCAATGTTCTTACTTTTTCATTTTAAGCCTTTTTATTAATAATGAGAAAAACAAATGCACAGTGTTGAGTACATAGTATTGTTGTGTAGCCATGTTAGTTATAGCTCCATGCACGTTATGTTAACACACTAGGCCTGCAGCTGTGCACTTTAACCTAGATATATTTTATTTGGCTTCATTTTATTATTGTTACAGTAGCCACTTTTACGGTCTTGTTTTATTTTCTGTTTAGCTGTTTTTGACTCTGTTCTCAAACAAGACATTCTTGCTCACTCTGTGCTTCGTCCAAGGCTACAGTAAGATAGGTTGCTGATGAACGTGGTATAAATTTAGTCTCCAATATTCATAGAAAACACGCATCTTTACGCAGGGACACTCCAGCCAGAGAACCACGACTGTATGCTGATTGCTGAATGCTTCGCTACAGATGCTAATGCAGACTTCAGGCCTTTGCTCAGGTATGGGGGTTGATGTCTTCCCAGGGGAACCTGACGGGCAGAATTAGAGCTTAACATGCTGTGCTCTTATATAGCCTAGTGTTGGAAAGTGGGTTACTGGCAGTGGTAACTATGAACCTACCACTGGCACCAAGGCCACTAGCCAAATATAGGTTCAGTACAGGTCCCAGTAAATTAGCCCCTTGCTCAACCCTTGGTAGCTATAACCGAGCAGGCAGGCCTAACTTAGGAGACAAGAGAGTAAAGCATTCAAAAATACCAATACAGTAAATAAGTGAGACACAACACACAATAAAAATCCCACACCAATTTATAAAAATAGGTAATATTTTTATGAGTAAATAGACACCAAAATGACAAAACATCCAATGTAGGGAAGCAGAGATATGAATTTTAAAAGAATAAACACTTCCTAGTGCTTAGAAACACAAAGTGCCTACTTTACCAAAATTCTCCAAACTTCAGGAGGTGTTTCCTGAAGTCCTCCTTGCAGGTAAAAAAGGTCCAAAACACGAATCCAAGAGTCTGGAATCTCCGGTGGGTCCTTGGAACCAGAGATATGAATTTTCTAAAGAATAAACACTTTGTAGTGTTTAGAAACAAACACAAAGCGGCAATTTTACTAAAATTCTCCAAATTTCTCCAATCTTCAGGAGGTGTTTCCTGAAGTCCTCCTTGCAGGTAAAGAGGGTCCAGAACACAAACCCAAGGGTCTGGAATCTCCTGGATGGTCCTTGGAAAGTTGGACCACAATTCCCACAATGCACCTGGCCAAATCCTTAAAAGTCCACTCGATGCACTCCAGGCTGGGGATGATGAAGGTGAAGCTCTGTTAACCTGTAGCTGCAGAGAGTCCACTCCTGAGTCCTTCTTGAAGCAAGGCACTGTCCCCAGGGCTGTAGTAACAGATTGTGCAGCAGTCACAGTTCACTTAGAAGTGCAGGCCAAGGGTGCAGATCCAGATTCCAGCAGGGCAGTCCTCTTACTCTTGTAGTTTCAGGCAGCAGATCTGAGAGGCTATGCACCTCTCACATATTTATTCCCAGCTCCTGGGCATCAGGAAGTGGGGCGCCCAACCAATAGAATGCAGAGTGGCGCCTAGGTGCATGACCACTTCCTGCAAAGTGTGGCATATTCCTGCCCCAGAAAGCACAATTTTTCCAAAATCCATGAGGTCTCAAACTAAGAGCTGACTAAACCATCCTCCAGTGTGGCTCGTTTAAATAGCTCTCCTCCTTCTAACATCTGCAAATTCCTTCCTTAAGCCTAGTATCTGGCTGAGGGGTCCAGAAGGTGGGGGTTAGGTGATCTGGCATTCTCTCCTGTCTTGCTCTCCTTTGAGGCTGTATGTTTTATTACCCCTCCCCCTGCTCATGCATTCCTGTGTAGCCCCTGAACTGCCCTTCACCAGAGATGCTCTCCCCTGGACAACCACTTATCACTTAATCAAGCAGCTCTGCTAATCCTGTTAGCACTGACCAATCAGAGGGGACAGTCAGAAGGCTGGATTTTGGCTTACAGAAAGTAAAGCCTTATAACTTATTTTCTGTACAACTTCTGATAAATTCACAAATGTCAAATTGCTGGATTTATCAAAACAAATCTTTTAAGTCCTTAAATTACTTTTCTGCGCCTTTCTTTACTATTAATACCATTAAAATACAATATAGCAATGATAGCCTATGAAGGCCAGTATCTAGAGTGGGAGAAAATTAAATAAACAGTTTTTCCCTTACCCGGGTTTATAAAACATATTTTATAAGACCCCTGCTTATGGTTACATGACCCCCCCCCATGGGATACCTAGGGGAGATCCCGGGGGTACCTAATATGTGAAAATAAGGTAGATCATCACATTTAAAGTGCCCACAGCACCAAAGACAAATTAGGACACCATTTCCATGCAAATGCAGTCTGCGGAGTCAGGCTGCATTTTAAAATGACAGAAAACCTACAGCAGTGCCCACATGCAAAGGTCAGTAATTCTGCTGGGTCTCTACTTCCACGCCCTATTGTGTACAAGGGTCTTATAGGTAGTTGGCACTCCCTTGCCTCATTGTTTACTAGGGACCTACAGGGGCTGACATGCAAATGGTAGGAATGCAACTTTTAAAGACAGGCTGCAAGGCAGGTCTGCATTTAAAAGGACAGGAAGCACACAGCAGTGCACACATGCAAGTGCAGAAATTCTGCTGGGCCTCTAATCTCCATGCCCTATTATATAGGGGCTTATAGGCAGATTGTACACCCTTGCCCCATTATATACTAGGGACTTACAGGGTCTGTTAGGACAAATCAAAAGGGTAATACCTAGTGTACTCTACTACAAGTGTGTGTTTTAACATAGCACTGGCCTGGGTCTGGCTAACAGAGTCCAGGCACAGTCCGAGTCAGTTGTCATCAGCACCAAAAAAAAAAAATGGGGATGAACAGGTCAAAAAGATGACTTTGCAACAGCGCCCTTTCTTATCCTCGGACAGATGTGGCCATTGCAGTTATATTATACATTTATATATTTGTACATACGGATATACCCTTTGCATGAAAATCTCTTTTTCTATATATTCCTCCCACTCCTTTCTCACTCGCCAGTGGGAAAACAATTTGTATGAAAGTCAATCGTAGTGTGAAAATAAGGAATTGCTAAAATAGCAAATTCTTGCGAATTTGACATGGTTTTGCGTGTCGCAAACAGCCAATCGCAAATAATGACATGATTTACCGAATCGCTATTTGCGGGACGCAAACTGCGGCAAAGAATTGTGAGTCGCAGATAGCGATTCGCAAAATCCGGACGCAAATTGCGATACCCTGATTGCGACATGCAAAACCATGTCGCAATGTGATGCAGCAAAAATTCACAAATTGCGAATATTCGCAGAATGACCTTTTGCACATGTAATTTACCACGAATTGAAATCAGGTGGAAACCAGGTGCAACCTATATAAAGAGGCCCAGAATGACTCAGCCTCCTTTCCACAATACGAGGAGAATGAGGATCTTGGCAGGTTTGAGGAGAGGAAGGAGGAGACAGGAGCGCATTTTAAGAGTGCACATAAACCTTTTTTTTACCATACAGAGGAGGAAATTTATGAGAAGTACAGGTTAAGCTCAGCCATGATACTTGACCTGATAGCAGATCTACAACCCATACTGCAGCGCACCACACACAGGACCAATAGTATAACCACCCATGTGCAGGTATTATGCTCCCTGCACCTATTAGCCTCAGGGAGCTATCAAGGGATTATAGCAGCAGCGGGGGGTCCCACGGAGTGCTCTCTCACGCTTCTTCAATACTTTGCTCAATGCCATGTGGAGCAAAATACAAGAGCACAGACGATTCCCCAACACCCCACAGGAATTACAACAGATGAAAATCAATTTCTACCAGATTGCACAGTTCCCACATGTCATAGGTGCCATCGATGGGACACATGTAGCAATCTGTCCACCATCGGCCACCGAGTATTTGTATCGCAACCGTAAGAACCATCATTCCATGAACATACAGGTGATTAGCAATGCCTTCCGAGAGCATCGAGCCGGGGCAGGTGGAGCCGCCAGCTGTGGTATAGATTCAAACCACATTGGACCACGCAAGCTTGGTGCCTTACCCGATGGGGCCCATCCGCTAATAAGAGGAGGGTTCCAGCCTAATGAGACACTCCCTACTATGGGTAACAGATAACTTTAGGATTAGGTAGGTTAATTGGTCTTGAAGAATCGCACAAGATCGTATAGACTAAAAAGCGAGAAACATGTTGACCTTGATTCAATAATAGTACAGGGGATCCTGAACATACATACACTACACTCTAAGTTGAGGGATTTAGTGACAATTATTAATACATTTTTTCTGTTTTTTTGCTGAGACTAGACCTTATCTTGCTCCCTCCCCTCACATCTGTTTTTAATCATGACAGAGGTTAGATACCCTAATAAAATACGTTTCACCTCTGTCATTTTTAACAGCACTTCCTTTTCTTTTTGTATACCAATCCTACATCACTATATACACTGACCGGCTATTATCCAATGTCAAAAGATCCCCCGCAAAGAGCCCCCTCGTGGGGCCCGTCAGGCATTGCAGTGCCGGCCTGACGAGGAGCATAGCCCAATGATGAAGCATGTCACCAAATGGTGAGTGAGGGCTCTTGTTCCAACAAGTTGGATTTCCAGGAACCTTTGTGATATAGGAATCCATTTTTTTAGTGGAACTGTGTATACCTTTTTGATTTACATGTTAGATGGGAGTATTTTACACAGGACCATGACTCTTTTTCCGATTCTCCCATATCTCTTTACCCCCTCCTTTTTTTGTTTTTTGACGATTAGCAATGCCTCCAACATCATTACCGATCTCGTGGCCAAATACCCAGTTAGCACACATGACTTATACATCTTTCACCACAGTGGGATTCACACAAAACTGCTAGCTGGGGAGTTTGGCGAAGTATATCTACTGGGTAATGTAATAGTTGACAATGTTCCATTGATGTTATTGTGACATCAGATATCAACAGTACTCATTTTACTCTCCGTTCGTTCCAAGAGACAGTGCATACGCAGTGCGGACCTATATACTGACGCCCTACCTGAACCCTGCAACGCCAGCAGAGAGGAGGTACAATGCTGCACACAGGGCAATCCACAGTGTGGTGGAGCAGACCTTCAGACTGCTGAAGAGTCGCTTCAGGTGGATCCATAAGAGTGGGGGTGCACTACAGTACAGCCCATAGACGACCTGCAAAATTGTGGCTACATGTGCTATGTTGCACAACATTGCAACAAGACAGGGCATACCAGTTGAACCAATGGAGCCGGACTCAGATGAAGATGGTGATCCCTTACCACCCCTTCACTGATGTGCAGATATCACGCACAACCAGTTCTGAAGTAAGTAATGACAACACCACTCCAATATTATGTATTTCTGTAGTTAGCAACTTTATTACCTTGACTTCAGGTAGCGTATGTGTCAATAGGACATAGCCATGTACTATAGGCAAACGTGTGATTAGCAGTGTCACACAATTAGCATCATAGTATAACTGTAAAGCTACATATGACGGTAGTCCCCTGTAGCCCTCAACATTACTTCCTACGCCCACGCACTACACTTCAGTGCTCAGTGGCTTCAATGGCACCTCTTGTAGCGGGTTCACAGGCAGTACTTCGTCTGGTACTGCGATGCCTAGGATCCATCACAGGGGCTGTAAGACTGCTGAGGCTAGAAAACTCCTCACTATCCCCACCACTGAGTTCGCTATTCGTAGCACTGCGTGCTGTCTGCATTGCATCGGCAACATTGACTGCAGTGTGCCCTGTCCACCTGTATGCCCACAGAACGTCATGAAATTAAGACAGTTGAGCTAGCGACCCGATTGATCGATCTGCAGAACCCATCACACCTGCCCATGAATTGGTGATGGTGTCTACGGTGGCTGACACGTTCCTGCTGAATTTCAGTGCAGAGGTCCCTAATGACGTTTGTCAACTCCTTCGTATTTTCGGCTGCTGTTTGCTGTGCCTTTGTTCAGAGACTCCAACTGCTTGTTCATTGATCCAATGTTTTCATTGAGTACATCCATCTGCTTGTGCAGTACTCCCATATTGTCATTGTGAGACTCAAACTGCCTGTGCATTGCGCCCATGTTATGATCGATTGGCACCAACTGCCTGTGCATTGACATCATGTGTTTGCATTGCAGGCGCTGCACTTTCAGCATGGAAGCTTCAAGGCTGCCAAGGAGTGATGGGCCCTCTCCTTCATCTGTGCACTGTCTGCCTGCTTTGTGATGCCTCCTGAGGGGAGCTGGCTGATGCTGGGGCAGGGACTGCTGTCTTCCTGTGGATCTAGCCTCTGGGGGTGGTGTGGGGACTTCATCCGGCATTTCATCTGAATCCAGGTTATCCCCTTCGCTGTCAGGCCTTTTCCCCCTCCTGTGCTGAGCTTTTTTTTGGGCTATTTGGGGCAATTTGCACTTAGGCCCTCATAATTTTTTGTTCACATAAGTTACCCACACCAATTTTGCGTCCTTTTTTTCCAACATCCTAGGGATTCTAGAGGTACCCAGACTTTGTTGGTTCCCCTGAAGGAGACCAAGAAATTAGCCAAAATACAGTGAAAAGCTTTTTTTTTTCAAAAAATGGGAAAAAAGGGCTGCAGAAGGCAGCTCGTGGTTTTTTCCCTGAAAATTGCACAAACAAAGGATGTTGTGGTGGAAACATCACCATCTTCCCAGCTTTCAGGAACAGGCAGACTTGAATTGGAAAACCCAATTTTTCAATACAATTTTGACATTTTACTGGGACATACCCCATTTTTACAATTTTTTGAGCTTTCAGCCTCCTTCCAGTTAGTGACCGAAATGGATGAGAAACCAATGCTGGATCCCTGAAAGCTAAACATTTATGAAAAGTAGACCAAATTCTGAATTCAGCAAGGGGTAATTTGTGTAGATCCTACAAGTGTTTCCTACAGAAAATAACAGCTGAAATAAAAGAATATTGAAATTGAGGTAAAAAAACAGCCATTTTTCTCCACGTTTCACTCTGTAACTTTTTCCTGCGATGTCAGATTTTTTAAAGCAATATACCGTTACGTCAGCTGAACTCTTCTGGTTGCGGGATATATAGGGCTTGTAGGTTCATCAAGAACTCTAGGTACCCAGAGTCAATACATGAGCTGCACCTTGCAATGGGTTTTTATTCTATACCGGGTATACACCAATTCATTTGCTGAAATATAAAAAGTGAAAAATAGGTATCAAGAAAACCTTTGTATTTCCAAAATGGCCACAAGATAAGGTGTTGAGAAGCAGTGGTTATTTGCACATCCCTGAATTCCTGGGTGCCCATACTAGCATGTGAGTTACAGGGCGTTTCTCACATAGACGTCTTTTTTACACACTGCCTTACATTTGCAAGGAAAAAATTTAGAGAAAGACAACGGGCAATAACACTTGTTTTGCTATTTTGTGTTCCCCCAAGTCTCCCGATACAAATGGTACCTCACTTGTGTGGGTAGGCCTAGCGCCCACGAAAGGAAATGGCTTAAAACACAACGTGGACACATCACATTTTTTCACAGAAAACAGAGGTGTTTTTTCAAAGTGCCTACCTGTGGATTTAGGCCTCTAGCTTAGTCGGCACCTGGGGAAACCTAGCAAACCAGTGCATTTTTGAAAACTAGTCAACTAGGGGAATCTAAGATGGGGTGACTTGTGGGGCTCTGACCAGGTTCTGTTACCCAGAAATCTTTGCAAACCTCAAAAATTGACCAAAAAAACACTTTTTCCTCTCATTTCGGTGACAGAAAGTTCTGGAATCTGAGAGGAGCCACAAATTTCCTTCCACCCAGTGTTCCCCCGAGTCTCCCGATAAAAATGGTACCTCACTTGTGTGGATAGGCCGAGCACCCACGAAAGGAAACGGCTCAAAACACAACGTGGACACATCACATTTTTTCACAGAAAACAGAGGTGTTTTTTGCAAAGTGCCTACCTGTGGATTTTGGACTCTAGATCAGCCAGCCCCAGGGGGGGCAGAAATAGCCTAAAATAAATTTTTCCCCCCAACCCCCCCCGGGAGCGACCCTTGCCTACGGGGGCGCTCCCCCTGCGTGACATTGGCGCAAAAAACAAGATCCCCGGTGCTTAGTTGTTTCTGCCCCCCTTGGTGGCAGATTGACCTAAAATCTGCCGATTTGCCCCCAAGGGGGGTAGAAATGGTCTAAATACAATTTGCCCCCCAGGGGAGCGACCCTTGCCTAATGGGTCGCTTCCCATCTCAAAAAAAAAAAAATTAGCCCTGGCGCCTAGAGGTTTCTGCCCCCCTGGGGGGCAGATCGGCCTAATGACAATAGGCCGATCAAATGGCCTAAAATAAATCCCCCCCCCCCCCCATCGCTCCACCAACCCCCCCCCCGGGGAGCGAACCTTGCCTAATGGGTCACTCCCCATCTCTAAAAAAACAAACAAACAAAATAAAAACACAAAAAAAAAGTGCCCTGGCGCCTAGAGGTGGCAGATTGGCCTAGTAACAATAGGCCGATCTGCCCCCGGGGGGGCAGAAATGGGCTAAAATAAATTTACCCCCCCCAGGGAGCGACCCATGCCTACGGGATCGCTCCCCTTGCGTGACGGCGCAAAAAAATAAAAGATACCTGGTGCCTAGTGGTTTCTGCCCCCCTTGGGGGCAGATTGACCTAAAATCAGCCAATCTGCCCCCAAAGCAGGCAGAAATGGCCTAAATACAATTTGCCCCTCCAGGGGAGCGACCCTTGCCTAAGGGGTCGCTCCCCATCTGTAAAACAACAACAACAACAAAATCCCCGGTGCCTAGTGGTTTCTGCTCGTCTTGGGGACAGATCGGCCTAATTAAAATAGGCTGATCTCCCCCCAAGGGGGCAGAAATGGCCTAAAATAAAATTTGCCCCCCAGGGGAATGATTCTTGCCTAAGGTGTTGCTCCCCTTGCGTGAAATTCACGAAAAAAACAAACTCCCTGGTGTCTAGTGGTTTCTGTCCCCCTTGGGGGCAGATTGGCCTCATAAAAATAGACCAATCTGCTCCCAAGGGGTGCAGAAATGGCCTAAATATAATTTGCCCCCTACGGGAGCGACCCTTGCCTAAGGGGTCGCTCCCCACCTCTAAAATCAAAAACAATACAAAAAAAAAAAATGTATCCCTAGTGCCCAAGGGGTCGCTCCCTCAAGCCAATTTCATTTACAAAAATAAATCCCTGGTGTCTAGTGGGCGTTTCAAAAGCCGGATTGCTTTACAATCCGGCTTTTGAAACGCTGAGAGAGAAATCAAAGGGAAGGAAATTCCTTTCCTTCCCTTTGAAGCCTCTCTGGCCTCCTCCACACGATCGGAAGAGAAAAGCGATTGCGCGCTGACGTCACAGGTGGGGGTTGGTGGGGGTCGGGTGGAAGGGGAAGGTCTTCCCCTTCCATCCCTGCCTTGGGGGCGGGTGGGGGGGAACCCCACAGAGGGAGCACTTGCGCTCCCTCTGAGCTCTGTGCCCAGGACGTAATGGTTACGTCCTGGGCACAAGAGCACTGTGCCTCAGGACATAACCATTACGTCCTGGGCACAGAAGGGGTAACACCCTTCCCCTGCGGCTATTTGGTGCAATACTGTAAGACTCACTGGTGTTTGAGTCAGACTGTGGCTGTGTTTCGACATCCCCCACATTTCCACATGCTGCTGCAGCAAGGCCCGGGACATCTGCAACGACAATGTGCATCAAGTCATTTATAAATGTATCACATAATATTGCACAATAGTCATAAATGTACACTAACATCGTATCACTGTGAGTTGTGTGTGTTGTTCCTCTGTGTGGCAGAACACTAACTTGCTATATATGTGGTATTAGCACTTTAGGGGTGTGGACACCACTCCCATAAGGCATTGCTGCATTGTATGTAAGATGTGGCCTGGACTACTTATCACAATGCATCAAGCTCATAGCTATTTTCTATTGGGCATTTGTACATGCACATATGGGGATACATATCATTATTGGCCTTACCTTTGCTGGTGATGGGTGTCCCTGAGGTGTCCATGTCAGTGTTACCACTGACAGCTTCAGGAAGCAGCGTGGACTCCACCATGTCTTCCATTGGTGTGGACGGTGTCTGGGTGGGTGGTTCTCTGGTGCTCCTTGCCTCCTTTAGCCTGCTAGCCAACCTCTGTTTGGCATGGGAACGCAAGTCATAGCATTGCTTGCGTATCTCCTCAACAGAGCGCTGCGCAACACCTACTGCGCATATTTTGGTCTGTATTTCTGACCACAGTTTTCCTCTTCTCACTTTCAGGTACCTGGAGTGAGTTCTTCGCAAAAAGTTTGTCATGGTTCCTGACCACCTCCTTAATGAGCACCTTCAATTCCTGCTCACTGAATTTGAGCTTGCACTTCCTGTCTCCTTTCTCCTTCACATTCCCATCATTGGGCATGTTGATCTTTGGTCCTGGCTGGCTCACAAAGCTGCCTCCCTGGTGCTGGGCTGTGTCTCTCTGCCTGGTCCTGTGGGTGTGCCTCCTGGAAACAGCTTGGGCTGACTCACTTCCTGGTTGTGATGTCCTCAGGCTGTTCCGATTCGCAATTTTTTGGGATTCGGTATTTGCTCATCGCAAATTGCGTTTCCGAATTTTAATAAACCGCTATTACTGACTTGCGATTTTGATACATCACATTTTG
This sequence comes from Pleurodeles waltl, assembly GCF_031143425.1. Classification (NCBI taxonomy): domain Eukaryota; kingdom Metazoa; phylum Chordata; class Amphibia; order Caudata; family Salamandridae; genus Pleurodeles; species Pleurodeles waltl. Next base: position 1,176,502,112 of record NC_090439.1, read on the forward strand.
CATTTCTAAAATAGTGATTTCTTAACACTGCAAACCAGGAGATTGATACATCTGGCCTATCATTCCTTAAAGAGTAGATTTTCTATTACTACGTCTGTAGGAAAGTACCATCTTGCCTGGCATGTTACCCCCATAGTTCACTGTATATATGTTGTTGTAGTCTATGTGTCACTGGGACCCTGCCAGGCAGGGCCCCAGTGCTCATAAGTATGTGTCCTGTATGAGTGTGGTATGTGTCCTGTATGAGTGTGGTATGTGTCCTGTATGAGTGTGGTGCCTAACTGTCTCACTGAGGCTCTGCTAACCAGAACCTCAGTGGTTATGCTCTCTCTGCTTTCCAAATTTGTCACTAACAGGTTAGTGACTAAATTTACCAATTCACATTGGCATACTGGTACACCCATATAATCTCCTAATATATGGTACTGAGGTACCCAGGGTATTGGGGTTCCAGGAGATCCCTATAGGCTGCAGCATTTCTTTTGCCACCCATAGGGAGCTCTGAAAATTCTTACACAGGCCTGCCACTGCAGCCTGAATGAAATAACGTCCACGTTATTTCACAGCCATTTACCACTACACTTAAGTAACTTATAAGTCACCTATATGTCGAACCTTCACCTGGTGATGGTTGGGTGCAAAGTTACTTAGGGGGTCATTCCGCCGGGGACCGCGGATGCACCGCCAACAGGCTGGCGGTGCATCCAGGACAATTCTGACCGTGGCGGTAAAGCCGCGGTCAGAAAAGGGAAACCGGCGGTTTCCCGCCGGTTTTCCCCTGGCCTGAGGAATCCTCCATGGCGGCGCTGGGGGATTCCGACCCCCTTACCGCCAGCCTGGTTCTGGCGGTTTTGACCGCCAGAACCTGGCTGGCGGTAACGGGTATCGTGGGGCCCCTAGGGGCCCCTGCAGTGCCCATGCCAGTGGCATGGGCACTGCAGGGGCCCCCTAACAGGGCCCCACCAAGATTTTAAGTGTCTGCATAGCAGACACTGAAAATCGCGACGGGTGCAACTGCACCCGTCGCACCCTTTCCACTCCGCCGGCTCCATTCGGAGCCGCCATCCTCGTGGAAGGGGGTTTCCCGCTGGGTGGGCGGGCGGACTTCTGGCGGTCGCCCGCCCGCCCAGCGGGAAACTCAGAATTACCTCAGCGGTCTTTTGACCGCGCAGCGGTATTCTGACGGCGGGACTTTGGCAGGCGGCCTCCGCCGCCCGCCAAAGTCAGAATCACCCCCTTAGTGTGTGGGCACCCTGGCACTAGCCAAGGTGCCCCCACATCCCTCAGGGCAAATTCCCCGGACTTTGTGAGTGCGGGGACAACATTACACGCGTGGACTGTACATAGGTCCCTACCTATGTACAGCGTCACAATGGTAACTCCGAAAATGGCCATGTAACATGTCTAAGATCATGGAATTGTCATCCCAATGCCATTCTGGCCATTCTAGCATTGAGGGGGGCAATTCCATGATCCCCCGGGTCTCTAGCACAGAACCCGGGTACTGCCAAATTGCCTTACCAGGGTCTCCACTGCAGCTGCTGCTGCTGCCAGCCCCTCAGACAGGTTTCTGCCCTCCTGGGGTCCAGGCAGCCTTGGCCCAGGAAGGCAGAACAAAGGATTTCCTCTGAGAGAGGGTGTAACACCCTCTCCCTTTGGAAATAGGTGCGAAGGCTGGGGAGGAGTAGCCTCCCCCAGCCTCTGGAAATGTTTTGATGGGCACAGATGGTGCCCATCTCTGCATAAGCCAGTCTACACCAGTTCAGGGATCCCCCAGCCCTGCTCTGGCATGAAACTGGACAAAGGAAAGGGGCCACTCTCCTGACCTGCACCTCCCAGGGGAGGTGCCCAGAGCGCCTCCAGTATGTCCCAGACCTCTGCCATCTTGGAAAAAAGAGGTGTCTGTGGCACACTGGACTGCTCTGAGTGGCCAGTGCAGGCAGGTGACGTCAGAGACTCCTGATAGGCTCTTACCTCTCTTGGTAGCCAATCCTCCTTCCTTAGGTAGCCAAACCTCCTTTTCTGGCTATTTAGGGTCTCTGCTTTGGGGAATTCTTCAGATAATGAATGCAAGAGCTCATCAGAGTTCCTCTGCATCTCCCTCTTCACCTTCTGCCAAAGGATCGACCGCTGACTTCTCAGGAAGCCTCAAAACCGCAACAAAGTAGCAAGACGACTACTAGCAACCTTGTATCGCCTCATCCTGCCCACTTTCTCGACTGTTTCCATGTGGTGCATGCTCTGGGGGTAGCCTGCCTCCTCTCTGCACCAGGAGCTCTGAAGAAATCTCCTGTGGGTCGACGGAATCTTCCCCCTGCAACCGCAGGCAACAAAAGACTGCATCACCAGTCCTCTGGGTCCCCTCTCAGCACGACGAGCGTGGTCCCTGGAACTCGGCAACTCTGTCCAAGTGACTCCCACAGTCCAGTGACTCTTCGGTCCAAGTTTGGTGGAGGTAAGTCCTTGCCTCCCCACGCTAGACTGCATTGCTGGGTACAGCGTAATTTGCAGCTGCTCCGGCTCCTGTGCACTCTTCCAGGCTTTCCTTCGTGCACAGCCAAGCGAGGGTCCCAGACACTAACCTGCAGTGCACAACCTTCTGAGTTGTCCTCCATCGTCGTGGGACTCCCTTTTGTGACTTCGCGTGGACTCCGGTTCACTCTTCCTCCAGGTGCCTGTTCAGGTACTTCTGCGGGTGCTGCCTGCTTCTGTGAGGGCTCCCTGCCTTGCTGGGCACCCCCTCTATCTCCTCATCCAAGTGGCGACGTCCTGGTCCATCCTGGGCCACAGCAGCATCCAAAAACCCTAACCGCAACCTTTGCAGCTGGCAAGGCTTGTTTGCGGTATTTCTGCGTGGGAACACCTTTTCAAGCTTCACCGCAACATGGGACGTCCATCCTCCAAAGGGGAAGTTCCGAGTACTCTTCTTTCTTGCAGAACTCCAAGCTTCTTCCAACAGGTGGCAGCTTCCTTGCGCCCTCAGCTGGCATTTCTTGGGCTCCTGCCCACTCTCGACACTGTCGCGACTATTGGACTTGGTCCCCTTGTCTTACAGGTACTCAGGTCTGGAAATCCACTGTTGTTGCATTGCTGGTGCTTGTTCTTCCTGCAGAATCCCCCTATCATGACTTCTGTGCTCTCTGGGGGTGGTAGGTGCACTTTACACCTACCTTTCAGGGTCTTGGGGTGGGCTATTTTTCTAACCCTCACTGTTTTCTTACAGTCCCAGCGACCCCCTACAAGCTCTCATAGGTTTGGGGTCCATTTGTGGTTCGCATTCCACTTCTGGAGTATATGGTTTGTGTTGCCCCTATCCCTAAGTGCTCCTATTGCAATCTACTGTAACTTTACACTGCTTGCATTGCTTTTCTTGCTATTACCTGCATAATTTTGGTTTGTGTACATATATCTTGTGTATATAACTTATCCTCATACTGAGGGTACTCACTGAGATACTTTTGGCATATTGTCATAAAAATAAAGTACCTTTATTTTTAGTACTTCTGTGTATTGTGTTTTCTTATGATATTGTGCATATGACACCAGTGGTATAGTAGGAGCTTTACATGTCTCCTAGTTCAGCCTAAGCTGCTTTGCCATGTGAGAAAGTAGCCTCTTTCTAGCCTTGTTACCCCCACTTTTGGCCTGTTTGTGAGTGTATGTCAGGGTGTTTTCACTGTCTCACTGGGATCCTGCTAGCCAGGGCCCAGTGCTCATAGTGAAAACCCTATGTTTTCAGTATGTTTGTTATGTGTCACTGGGACCCTGCTAGTCAGGACCCCAGTGCTCATAAGTTTGTGGCCTATATGTATGTGTTCCCTGTGTGGTGCCTAACTGTCTCACTGAGGCTCTGCTAACCAGAACCTCAGTGGTTATGCTCTCTCATTTCTTTCAAATTGTCACTAACAGGCTAGTGACCAATTTTACCAATTTATATTGGCTTACTGGAACACCCTTATAATTCCCTAGTATATGGTACTGAGGTACCCAGGGTATTGGGGTTCCAGGAGATCCCTATAGGCTGCAGCATTTCTTTTGCCACCCATAGGGAGCTCTGACAATTCTTACACAGGCCTGCCACTGCAGCCTGAGTGAAATAACGTCCACGTTATTTCACAGCCATTTTTACACTGCACTTAAGTAACTTATAAGTCACCTATATGTCTAACCTTTACCTGGTAAAGGTTAGGTGCAAAGTTACTTAGTGTGAGGGCACCCTGGCACTAGCCAAGGTGCCACCACATTGTTCAGAGCCAATTCCCTGAACTTTGTGAGTGCGGGGACACCATTACACGTGTGCACTACATATAGGTCAATACCTATATGTAGCTTCACAATGGTAACTCCGAATATGGCCATGTAACATGTGTAAGATCATGGAATTGCCCCCTCTATGCCATCCTGGCATTGTTGGCACAATTCGATGATCCCAGTGGTCTGTAGCACAGACCCTGGTACTGCCAAACTGCCTTTTCTGGGGTTTCACTGCAGCTGCTGCTGCTGCCAACCCCTCAGACAGGTTTCTGCCCCCCTGGGGTCAAGCCAGGCTTGTCTCAGGATGGCAGAACAAAGGACTTCCTCTGAGAGAGGGTGTTACACCCTCTCCCTTTGGAAAATGGTGTGAAGGCAGGGGAGGAGTAGCCTCCCCCAGCCTCTGGAAATGCTTTCTTGGGCACAGATGTGCCCAATTCTGCATAAGCCAGTCTACACCGGTTCAGGGACCCCTTAGCCCCTGCTCTGGCGCTAAACTGGACAAAGGAAAGGGGAGTGACCACTCCCCTGACCTGCACCTCCTCTGGGAGGTGTCCAGAGCTCCTCCAGTGTGCTCCAGACCTCTGCCATCTTGGAAACAGAGGTGCTGCTGGCACACTGGACTGCTCTGAGTGGCCAGTGCCACCAGGTGACGTCAGAGACTCCTTCTGATAGGCTCCTTCAGGTGTTAGTAGCCTATCCTCTCTCCTAAGTATCCAAGGAATCGACTGCTGACCGCGCTGGAAGCCTGCAAAACTGCAACATAGTAGCAAAGACGACTACTGCAACTCTGTAACGCTGATCCTGCCGCCTTCTCGACTGTTTTCCTGGTGGTGCATGCTGTGGGGGTAGTCTGCCTCCTCTCTGCACTAGAAGCTCCGAAGAAATCTCCCGTGGGTCGACGGAATCTTCCCCCTGCAACCGCAGGCACCAAAAAGCTGCATTACCGGTCCCTTGCGTCTCCTCTCAGCACGACGAGCGAGGTCCCTCGAATCCAGCAACTCTGTCCAAGTGATCCCCATAGTCCAGTGACTCTTCAGTCCAAGTTTGGTGGAGGTAAGTTCTTGCCTCACCTCGCTAGACTGCATTGCTGGGAACCGCGACTTTTGCAGCTACTCCGGCCCCTGTGCACTTCCGGCGGAAATCCTTTGTGCACAGCCAAGCCTTGGTCCACGGCACTCTAACCTGCATTGCACGACTTTCTAAGTTGGTCTCCGGCGACGTGGGACTCCTTTGTGTAACTTCGGGTGAGCACCATTTCACGCATCCTCGTAGTGCCTGTTTCTGGCACTTTTTCAGGTGCTACCTGCTGCTGAGAGGGCTCCTTGTCTTGCTCGACGTCCCCTCTCTCTCCTGGTCCAATTTGCGACCTCCTGGTCCCTCCTGGGCCACAGCAGCGTCCAAAAACGCTAACTGCACGATTTGCAGCTAGCAAGGCTTGTTGGCGTTCTTTTGGTGGGAAAACACTTCTGCACAACTCTCCACGGCGAGAGGGATCCGTCCACCAAAGGGGAAGTCTCTAGCCCTTTTCGTTCCTGCAGAAACTTCAGCTTCTTCTGTCCAGTAGAAGCTTCATTGCACCCACAGCTTTCATTTCCTGGGCATATGCCCATCTCCGACTTGCTTGTGACTTTTGGACTTGGTCCCCTTGTTCCACAGGTACCCTAGATTGGAAATCCATTGTTGCTGCATTGTTGGTTTGTGTCTTTCCTGCATTATTCCTCTATCACGACTTCTTTGTCTTTGGGGGAACTTTAGTGCACTTTGCACTCACTTTTCAGGGTCTTGGGGAGGGCTAATTTTCAAACTCTCACTATTTTCTAATAGTCCCAGCGACCCTCTACACGGTCACATAGGTTTGGGGTCCATTCGTGGTTCGCATTCCACTTTTGGAGTATATGGTTTGTGTTGCCCCTATCCCCATGTGTCCCCATTGCATCCTATTGTAACTATACATTGTTTGCACTGTTTTCTAAGACTATACTGCATATGTTTGGTATTGTGTACATATATCTTGTGTATATTTCCTATCCTCTCACTGAGGGTACACTCTAAGATACTTTGGCATATTGTCATAAAAATAAAGTACCTTTATTTTTAGTATAACTGTGTATTGTGTTTTCTTATGATATTGTGCAAGTGACACTTGTGGTACTGTAGTAGCTTCACACGTCTCCTAGTTCAGCCTAAGCTGCTCTGCTAAGCTACCATTATCTATCAGCCTAAGCTGCTAGACACCCTATACACTAATAAGGGATAACTGGGCCTGGTGCAAGGTGCAAGTACCCCTTGGTACTCACTACAAGCCAGTCCAGCCTCCTACATGCCATTGCTACCTTCTATCAGCCTAAGCTGCTAGAAACACCTTTTCTCCACTAATAAGGGATAACTGGACCTGGCACAAGGTGTAAGTACTCCTGGTACCCACTACAAGCCAGGCTAGCCTCCTACATTGGTTGTGCAGCGGTGGGATGAGTACTTGTAACAACTTAGCACTTTGTCATTTTGTACTTTTCATGAGAGAATAATATACAAAACAAGTTCAGTGTATGTACACCTAACCGAAAAGTTTTTCTTTTCTCCTCTTACACTTTCTACTAAGTGCTGAAAAGTACTCTAAAACTTTTTAAAAGTTTCCAAAAGTTTTTTTTCTCTGTTCTTTAATAAGTTCAGAAACTTTTTCTTCCTTCTCACTGTCTCTAAACTTTTTGCTATCATGTCTGATGTAGAGTCTGCTCTTAAAATGGTCAATACTACTTATGACAATTTGAATTACAAGAGCCTAAGGAGTCTCTGCTTAGATAGAGGTTTAGTGATAGGAAAGAACCCCACAAAAGAGTTTCTATATAACATGCTTATTGTGAATGATGAGTCCCAAGCAGGCGCTTCAAATGAGAAGTCAATACATGGCTCCCATTTTGACTCAGGGGATCTCCTTGAGGGAGGTGGGGAGGGTTCTGTTCCAAATCTGCCCCTTAGCAGACCACCTAGTAATGCTGGTAGTAATAGAAGCTCCCATCATAGTAGGGGTGTTTTTATTCCTGGAGGCCAGGTTGTTAGAGTCCAGTCAGTTAGGGACAGATCTCCCTCTGTTGTTTCTAATTTATCTTCTGTGTCCAAGCATTCCCAACCCACCCACCCTGAAGACAACATGTTAGAAAGGGAACTCAAAAAGTTGAGAGTGGAAGAGACCAGACTGAAGCTTAAACAGCAACAGCTGGCTCTAGATAGGGAATCCCTAGACCTGGAGAAGGAGAGACAGAGATTGGGGTTAGGACCCCATGGTGGCAGCAGTAGCAGTATTCCTGATAGTAATCCTGTTAGAGAGCATGATTACAGGAATCTGCACACGATAGTCCCCCCTTACAAGGAGGGGGATGACATCAACAAGTGGTTTGCTGCACTTGAGAGGGCATGTATGGTACAGGGGGTCCCTCAAAGGCAGTGGCTATATTTCAATGGAAAGGGTAGGGATAGTCTCCTTACTGTTAGAGAAAGTGATGCTAACAATTTTTGCAGTTTTGAAGGATGCACTCGTGGATGGATTTGGCTTAACCACTGAACAATACAGGATTAAGTTCAGAGACACCAGAAAAGAGTCCTCACAAGACTGGATAGACTTTGTTGACTGCTCAGTGAAGGCCTTGGAGGGGTGGTTACATGGCAGTAAAGTTTCTGACTATGAAAGCCTGTATATTCTTATTCTGAGAGAGCATATTCTGAATAACTGTGTGTCTGACTTGTTACACCAATATCTAGTGGACTCAGATCTGACCTCTCCCCAAGAATTGGGAAAGAAGGCAGACAAATGGGTCAGAACAAGAGTGAACAGAATAGGTCATACAGGGGGTGACAAGGATGGCAAGAAGGATGGTAAGTCTTCTGACAAGGGTGGGGACAAAAGTAAAACTGAGTCTTCATCCGGCCCACAAAAATCCTCTGGTGGGGGTGGTGGGTCCAAATCCTCTTCAAATTAAGTTAAAAAGCCTTGGTTTTATTTTTTTGAAGTCAAAAGGCCATTGGACAACTGATGCCAGTTGTCCAAAGAAAAACACCAAACCTCCCACTACCACAACCCCTACTGCAAATTCTAGTGCCCCCAGTAATAGCAGTGGTGGTGGGAGCAAACCTACTAATAGCCAATCCAAGGGAGTAGCTGGGCTCACTTTTGGTAATTTAGTTGGGGTTGGTCTTGTTAGGGAGATCACAGAGGCTGTGTTAGTCTCTGAAGGTGCCATTGATTTGGCCACCTTAGTTGCTTGTCCCCTTAATATGGATAAGTACAAGCAACTTCCCCTAATAAATGGTGTTGAGGTTCAGGCATACAGGGACACAGGTGCCAGTGTTACCATGGTGATAGAGAACCTGATACACCATGAACAACACCTACTTAGTCACCAGTACCAAGTGACAGACGCTCATAACAACACTCTTAGCCACCCCTTGGCTGTTGTGAATCTCAACTGGGGGGGGCTTACTGGTCCAAAGAAAGTTGTGGTTGCCTCAGATTTACCTGTAGACTGTCTACTAGGGAACGATTTAGAGACATCAGCTTGGGCAGAAGTGGAGTTGGAGGCTCATGCAGCAATGCTGGGCATTCCTGGGCATATTTTTGCTTTGACAAGGGCTCAGGCCAAAAAGCAAAAAGGACAGGGTAACATGGATCCTGGAACAATGGACCAAGTGCTCCCTAAAGCTAGGGGTAGTAAGGGTAAATCCCTACCCACTATCCCTCCCTCTACAGATGATTCTCCTTCTGAGGAAGAAGAATTTCCTCCCTGTGCAGAACCTTCACCAGATGAGCTGGCAGCAGACACTGCTGAGCTTTTGGGTGGAGGGGGGCCTGCCAGGGAAGAGATGAGTGTGGCACAGCAATCCTGTCCCACATTAGAGGGTCTCAGACAGCAAGCTGTCAAACAGGCTAATGGGGATGTCAGTGACTCTCACAGAGTTTACTGGGAGGACAACCTCTTGTACACAGAGGCAAGGGGCCCAAAACCTGGAGCAGCCCAGGAGATTGGTCATTCCCCTGCAGTACAGAGGGTTCCTCCTAACTCTGGCACATGACATTCCTTTGGCTAGGCATTTGGGCCAGATCAAAACATGGGAAAGGCTTGTCCCCCTGTTTCATTGCCTAGGATGTCAGAGGACACTAAAGATTTTTGCAAATCTTGTGTGACCTGCCAAGCCAGTGGCAAGACTGGTGGCACACCAAAGGCTCCCCTTATTCCACTAGCTGTGGTTGGGGTCCCCTTTGAAAGAGCAGGGGTTGACATAGTTGGCCCCCTTGACCCTCCTACTGCTTCAGGCAATAGGTTCATCTTGGTGGTTGTGGACCATGCCACAAGATATCCTGAAACAATTCCTCTAAGGACCACTACAGCTCCTGCAGTGGCAAAAGCCCTCCTGGAAATCTTTTCCAGGGTGGGTTTTCCAAAAGAGGTTGTATCAGACAGGGGTAGCAACTTTATGTCTGCATACTTGAAAGCTATGTGGAAGGAATGTGGTGTAACATACAAATTCACCACACCTTATCATCAACAGACTAATGGACTGGTAGAGAGGTTTAATAAAACTCTCAAAGGAATGATAATGGGACTCCCTGAAAAACTCAGGAGGGGATGCGATGTCCTGTTACCTTGCCTCTTTTTTGCTTACAGGGAGTGTAGGAGGCTGGCCTGGCTTGTAGTGGGTACCAAGGGGTACTTATACTCTGTACCAGGTCCAGTTATCCCTTATTAGTGTAGAAGAGGTGTTTCTAGCAGCTTAGGCTGATAGAAGGTAGCTATAGCAGAGCAGCTTAGGCTGAACTAGAAGACATGCAAAGCTCCTACTATACTACTGGTGTCATATGCACAATATCATAAGAAAACACAATACACAGATATACTAAAAATAAAGGTACTTTATTTTTATGACAATATGCCAAAAGTATCTCAGTGAGTACCCTCAGTATGAGGATGCCAAATATACACAAGATATATGTACAAAATACCAAAAATATGCAGTAATAGCAAAAGGAAGTAATGCAAGCAATGTAAAGTTACAGTAGATTGCAATAGGAGCACATAGGTATAGGGGCAACACAAACCATATACTCCAAAGGTGGAATGCGAATCACGAATGGACCCCAAACCTATGTGAGCTTGTAGAGGGTCGCTGGGACCCTCTACAAGCTCCTGGGAGGGTTAGAAAAATAGCCCACCCCAAGACCCTGAAAAGTAGGTGTAAAGTGCACCTATCAACCCCAGAGAGCACAGAATTCGTGATAGGGGGATTCTGCAAGGAAGACCAACACCAGCAAAGCAACAACAGTGGATTTCCAGACCTGAGTACCTGTGAAACAAGGGGACCAAGTCCAAGAGTCGCAACAATGTTGAGAGTGGGCAGATGCCCAGGAAATGCCAGCTGAGGGTGCAAAGAAGCTGCCACCGGATGGTAGAAGCTGTGGATTCTGCAAGAAGGAGGAGGGCTAGAAACTTCCCCTTTGGAGGATGTATGCCCCAAGTCGTGAAGAAGCTTGCAGAGGTGTTCCCACGCAGAAAGACCGCAAACAAGCCTTGCTAGCTGCAAGGGTTGCGGTTAGGGTTTATGGATGCTGCTGTGGCCCAGGAGGGACCAGGATGTCGCCAATTGCGTGAGGAGACAGAAGGGGCGCCCAGCAATTCAGGGAGCCCTCACAGAAGCAGGCAGCACCCGCAGAAGTACCGGAACAGGCACTTGGAAGAGGAGTGAACCGGAGTCCACCCGAAGACACAAAAGTGAGTCCCACGACGCCGGAGGACAACTCAGAAGGTTTTCCTAAATCCCTCACTATGTGCTTCTCCTCCTTCTTCAGTGGGTATGGGGGATGCCAGAGTATGAGGTGAGTGGTATACTTGACTCCTTCCTTCAGCAACGAATATTGCTGTATCTTGCTAACTCAGCCTACTGATCATTCCTGAAGACTTGCCTCTTCTGTCCTTGCACTCCACCTGGCCTGGTCCCCTTTTTCCAGCGTTGGTTCCCTTTCAAACCCAGAGATGCTTGAAGAGACACTCTCAAGACCTATCTTGTGCCTCTAGCTGACTTCTTGCTATAGCGTGTAGCGATGGTTTAGGGTAAGTGCGCTTCTGAAGGGTCCCTCAAACATCAGTGGTTGTGGTGAGCTACCTGGACACCAGAGTGTCTCGGTGAAGAATGACACATGGGGTCCTGAAGGCGGTGGAAACAACCTCACAGGGACAGGGAACAAGACATGAGGTATAGGAAAGGCCATCTTAGCTTAACACTCTGTCTAAAATAGTAGCCCAGGTTTGATTTCCGATGGGTATTATCGAAGTGTTTCCAATCCAAGGGTGGATCCTATGTTTCTTTTTGGGGTCAACATGACCTGGGATAGTACATAAATAAAATTAACTGTTAACAACATTTCTGCAAACATTGCGAGTTGGTGAGTTCTTCTCTCTTTGCATAGTTCACAGCTCAACTTCCTATGTCAATAAACTAAACGTCAGATGTGCCAAACATTTTGATTTGTAAAGCAATAAATATATCACAAAGTCAATGATAGTGCAAGCAAAAAGCAAGCAATTGTGTTTTAAGATTTTTTGGGGGGTGTGGTCAGTGTTGCTGAAAGGATGTTTATTCATTCCACAAACTTGCTTAAATCCCTTACTAGAAACACCAAATTGTTCATAAAAGAGTGTGTTACCAAATGCCGGTAGTGGGAGAGAATGCGTGAGCAAGGATTGAGTTTGTAGGTCAACAAATTGCTACTGCCTAGGGGCCCAAAAATCCTACACCGCTTTGAATGCAGGTAAGTGGTCCTAAATATACTGTTCACTTGTTTGTCCTCACCAGGTCCTCCTGGGTGTCGAAGACCGCGAGGGACCCGTTGTGTGAGGAGCAGAACCTCTGGCTCTCTTCCCAGTCCCCTTCCTTTCAATACATCACTGAGACGAAATAACACTTGTTTCTACTGTAGAACCAGTCCATGGGGCAGGTCTCTATGCGAGAAGGCCCTGGAGTGTCCTGTGATAAACAGTGTCCTAAAGGCAGAAAGTGTGATATAATCAGCAGCAGTAAGACACAAACCCATGAAACAAAATTGATGGCCAGGTAGTGGCAGTGCAAATCAATACGTGCAGTGTGCAAGCAAACCACAACACGCAGCACTTGTTTGCAGTGCACAGCTTCTACATGTAGTCATTAGTATGAACAGATAAGTATGTACCAGTCATTCACTGCAGTGATGTCAGAGTGCTGTGAAGCCCTACGGTGCCCACGCTCCCTGCTTCCTCCTCCCTCCCAGGACTGGAGACAGCAGATGATGGAGGAATAGCAGATGGTAATCCACCACTTGCCACGGGCTGACACTTACCAGAGGGAAGCTGTGACTGGTAAGTCTATACCCACAGTTCCTACCTCCTGCATCCTAAGGGTCTCCACAAAACAGAGGAAACCCATGAATTGGCCCAGGGGAAGCAGAGTATTCCTGGGTCAAGATTTGATGAGACATATGATCTCTGCCATGATCCAAAGGTTTGTGCTGTGACAGAGCTGATGCCAAGAACTGTCTGCAGCATGTTTGGTGATGGACCGGGATTGGAACCCATATAAACATGGGATGGTGAGAAACCAGATATTTATAAATATGTGAGAAGGAAAAGGGAAGCAAATAGCCTAGAAACACCTGAGTGGATAGAACATCTGATTTCCAGGAGAGGACTGGGTAAGGTGAGAATGGAAGGACATTAGGGACTGTGTTATCAAAATTGCTCAGGACGCACAACGTGTCAGAGCTTCCTTTTTACTTACTGTTGCTTGTAAGATCCTTTCCCTAAAACAGATTGAACCTGTGCACATGCAGCGCTGCTTTAAACTTAAATCACCAGTTCCTTGTTTGCATTGTGTGGCTCGGCTGCGTTATAGACACCGGTGCACAGGCAAGGAGGCCATCTTAAGTGTTGGAAATGGCATTTCTGCAGGGTCACCCCCAAACTTTCTGCATTCCTCCTCCTATTTTTCTGACCTCATTTTTGCTGGCTTTAGGACTCTGCACACTTTACCTGCTCTGGCATGAAGCTGGACAAAGGAAAGGTGAGTGACAACTCCCCTGTCCATCGCCACCCCAGGGGTGGTGCCTAGAGCTCCTCCAGTGTGTCTCAGACCTCTGCCATCCTATTTTCAGAGGTGTGCGGGCACTAAGTGGCCAGTGCCAGCAGGTGACGTCAGAGATCCCTCCTCATAGGTGCATACAGGTAGGAGGCTGGCCTGGCTTATAGTGGGTAACTGATAGTACTTACACCCTGTGCCAGGACCAGTTATCCCTTATTAGTAGATTAGTAGTGTTCTAGCAGCTTATGCTGATAGAGGTAGCTATAGCAGAGCAGCTTAGGCTGAACTAGGAGACATGCAAAGCTCCTATTATACCACTTATATCACATAGCTACTATATCATTAGAAACACAATACTCAGGGTTACTAAAAATAAAAGATACCTTATTTTAGTGACAATGTGCCAAAAATATCTCAGAGGATATACTCCCTTAGGAGTTAAGTAAAATACACAAAATACACACACAAACCAAAATCAGGTAAGTAAAACAGTCAGAAAGTAGTGCAAACACTGTAGAATATAATAGGATGCAATAGGCCTAGGGGCAACACAAACGATATACTAAGAAATTGGAATGGGAACCACGAATGGACCCCTAGGCTAGTGTAGTGTGTAGAGGGTCACTGGGAGTGTAAGAAAACACGAAGGGTGCCCAAGGTACCCCACCCTAAGACCCTGAAAAATAGGAATATAGTGCTACTACTTCCCTAGAAACACCCTAAACTCATGATAGAGGAGTCTACAAAGACCACAACAGAGTGAAAAGCACTGAAGATGGATTCCTGGACCTGAAGACCTGAAAAGGAAGGGGACCAAGTGCAAGAGTCGTGAAAGTGTCCGGGGGGCGGGGGGGATAGGAGCCCACTAAACCCCGGATGAAGGTGCAAAATGGCTGCCTCCGGATGGAAAAAGCTGAAGATTCTGCAACAACGAAAGTTGCTAGGAACTTCTCCTATGTGCAAAAGATTCCCCACAGAGTGCTGGAGGATGCAGAGTTGTTTCCTTGGAGAAAGACCGCAAACAAGCCTTGCTAGCTGCAAAGATAGCAGTTGACAAAAAAGGGTGCTGTCCGGGCCCAGAAAGGACCAGGATGTCGCTACTTGGGAGAGGAGACAGAAGTGGCCCTCAGCAACACAGAGAGCCCACGGACAAGAAGGCAGCACCCGCAGAAGTCCTTGAACATGGGTTCAAGAAGACGGAGCACAGCAGTCGTCTCAACACTACAAAAGAGGGCCCCACGAAGCTGGAGGTCAACTCAGATCTCAGCGAGTTGAGCAATGCAGGACGGCGTGCTGGGGACCTGGGCTTGGCTGTGCACGAAGGATTCCTTGGAAAGGTGCACAGAAGCCCTAGCAGTTGCAGTTCACGCGGTGCACAGGATTGCTGTCTGGAGAGGGGAGGCAAGGACTTACCTCCTTCAAATTTGGACAGTTGGACCACTGGACAGTCTGGGTCACTTGGGTCCACCACCTGTGTTCCAGGGGCCACACTCGTCAGGATGAGAGGGGTCCCAGAGTACTGGTGACGCTGAAGTTTGGTGCCTGCTGGAGTAGGGGGAACCCACAGGAGATTTCTTCGTGGCTTCCAATGCAGGGTCAAGGCAGACAGCCCTCAGAGCATGCACCAACAGGAAACAGTCGCGAAAGCCGGCAGGATTAGGCGCTACAATGTTGCTGGTAATTTTCTTGCTACTGTGTTGCAGTTTTGCAGGTGTCCTGGAGCAGTCAGCTGTCGATCCTTGGCAGAAGTTGAACAGAGAGGTGCAGAGGAACTCTGGTGAATTCTTGCAATTTGTTATCTGAGGAAAAGCCTACTGGAGAGACCCTAAATAGCCCTCAGAGGAGGATTGGCCACCTAGTGAGGTAAGCACCTATCAGGAGGGGTCTCTGACATCACCTGCTGGCACTGTCCACTCAGAGGCCTCCAGTGTGCCCTCACACCTCTGGATGCAAGATGGCAGAGGTCTGAGACACACTGGAGGAGCTCTGGGCACCACCCCTGGGGTGGTGGTAGACAGGGGAGTGGTCACTCCCCTTTCCTTTGCCCAGTTTAGCACCAGAGCAGGGACTGGGGGTTCCCTGAACCAGTGTAGACTGGCTTATGCAAGAAGTGCACCATCTGTGCCCTTCAAAGCATTTCCAGAGGCTGGAGGGAGGCTCCTCCTCCCCAGCCCTTAACACCTATTTCCAAAGGGAGAGGGTGTAACACTCTCTCTCACAGGAAATCCTTTGTTCTGCCTTACTGGGACTGGGCTGCCCAGACCCCAGAAGGGCAGAACCCTGTCTGTGGGGTGGCAGCAGCGGTAGCTGCAGAGAAAACCCCAGAGAGCTGGTTTGGCAGTACCCATGGTCCAAAGTGGAGCCCCGGGGATGCATGGGATTGGCACCCCAATACCAGATTTGGGATGTGGGGACAATTCCATGATCTTAGCCATGTTACATGGCCATATTCGTAGTTACCATTGTGAAGCCACATATAGGTATTGACCTATATGTAGTGCACACGTGTAATGGTGAAATTGGCCTGAACTATGTGGGGGCACCTCGGCTAGTGCCAGGGTGCCCTCACACTTAGTGAAGGTTAGGTGCAAAGTTACTAAGTGAGTGTTAGACATATAGGTGACTTATACGTTACTGAAGTGCAGTGTAAAATGGCTGTGAAATAACGTGTGCGTTATTTCACTCAGGCTGCAGTGGCAGTCCTGTGTTAAGGTTTGTCTGAGCTCCCTATGGGTGGCAAAAGAAATGCTGCAGCCCATAGGGACCCCAATACCCTGGGTACCTAGGTACCACATACTAGGGAATTATAAGGGTGTTCCAGTGTGCCAATTAGAATTGGTGAAAATGGTCACTAGCCTATAGTGACAATTTTAAAGGCAGAGAGAGCATAAGCACTGCGGTTCTGATTAGCAGAGCCTCAGTGACACAGTCACTACACAGGTACACACATTCAGGCCACAAACATGAGCACTGGGGTCCTGGCTAGCAGGATCCCAGTGAGACAGGCAAAAACAAAACTGACAAACATGTAAAAATGGGGGTAACATGCCAGGCAAGATGGTACTTTCCAACAACTACATGTGCACAGGGCCTGTAAATTAAATGCTACTAGTGTGCTGCAGCACTTGTTGTGCCACCCACATAAGTAGCCCCCTGCCACTTCGACTTGGCATTTAAAAGTAATTGCCAAGCCTTAAACTCCCCTTTTTCTACTGATAAGCCACCCCTAGGTAGCCCATAGTGCAGGGTGCTATGTAGGTAAAAGGTAGGACATGAACATGTGTGTTCTATATGTCCTGGTAGTGTAAAACTCCTAAATTCATTTTACACTGCTGTGGGGCCTGCTCCTTTCATAGGATAGCATTAGGGCTACCCTCATATACTGCTTGGGCTTGGATAGAGCTTGCCTCCTGTTTCATGAAGTCTCAAGACCAAAAAGACTTCACTCCTGCAACCGGATTTCCCGCGCAGTAAAAATTTGAAGCGCCACCTGCTAAAAACGATACACAGCTGGCATTATGGTGAAAAATTCACTGCACGCCGAACCGGAATGACGCAGCCAGATGGAGGATCGACGCAGCCGGATGGAGGATCGACGCAGTGCCAGCGTTGCGATCGGTACTTTGACGCATGGCCCTACTGGATCGACCCAAGCCGAGATGGAAAGACGCAGCCCGACTTCCTGAGAGGAATCGACGCAGGCCTGCCGTGCGGTACAAATTTCCACACAACGCTCACAGGATCGACGCAGCACCTGTGATTTCGCTCCGCAAGCCCAGGATTTCACACATCGTCCCTGGGGCATCCGAAAACCCCGCAACCCAAAGACGATCCAAGTCTGTGCACCGGAAATCGATGCAACGTCTTTCCTGCGTGGAAAATAACGATGCAAATCTGTGTGCGAAAGGGTGAAACCGACGCACACCTCTCCGTTTTCCATGCATCTCCTCCTCTGTGGTCCCTTGCGAGGATTTTTGAACACAAACCAGGTACTTTGTACTGCAAGAGACACTTGTTATTTTTAAGAGACACTTTAAATTACTTTTACAATGATATTTCAACATATTCTTCTTGCATTTTAATCATTCTGACCTGCATTTATCCAGATAAATATTACATATTTTTCTAAGCACTGTGTGGTGTATTTTTGTGGTGTTCTAGGTGAAGCCTGACTGCTCAGTGCCAAGCTACCAGAGGGGGGGCACAGGATAATTTGGATTGTGTGTGACTTACCCTGACTAGTGAGGGTCCTTGCTTGGAGAGGGGGTAAACTGACTTCCAACGAAAGACCCCATTTCTAACAGGAAGGCACACTGACTGGGTTACAGGGAGTCAGTGCATACCCCCAAGACCCACAGACATCCATCTGCAGGTGGATGCAGTCACGTATTGCACTGGCCTGCAGGGGATCAAAGTCCCCCATTTCAAATGTAAGCCAGTTGCCACCTGCAGGAAGAAAGGATGTCCGGGGCTTGAGACAGCCATTCTGTTTCATATTTCTTTATTAACCCCTTCGCTGCCAGGCCTTCCCCCCCCCCCTGTGCCGAGCCTTTTTTTGGCTATTTGGAGCAGTTCGCGCTTAGGCCCTCATAACTTTTTGTTCACATAAGCTACCCACGCCAAATTTGCGTCCTTTCTTTCCAACATCGTAGGGTATCTAGAGGTACCCAGACTTTGTGGGTTCCCCAGAAGGAGGCCAAGAAATTAGCCAAAAAACTGTGAACATTTTGTTTTTAAAAAAATGGGAAAAATGGGCTGCAGAAGAAGGCTTGTGGTTTTTTCCCTGAAAAGGGCATCAACAAAGGGTTTGCGGTGATAACATCACCAGCTTCCCAGCTTTCAGGAACAACAGGCAGACTTGAATCAGAAAACCCAATTTTTCAACACAATTTTGGCATTTTACTGGAACATACCCCATTTTTACGATTTTTTGTGCTTTCAGCCTCCTTCCAGTCAGTGACAGAAATGGGCATGAAACCAACGCTGGATCCCAGAAACCGCAACATTTCTGAAAAGTAGACAAAATTCTGAATTCAGCAAGGGGTAATTTGTGTAGATCCTACAAGGGTTTCCTACAGAAAATAACAACTGAAAAAGAAAAATATTGAAATTGAGGTGAAAAAAACATCAATTTTTCTCTAAGTTTTACTCTGTAACTTTTTCCTGCAATGTCAGATTTTCGAAAGCAATATACCGTTACGTCTGCTGGACTCTTCTGGTTGCGAGGATATATAGGGCTTGTAGGTTCATCAAGAACTCTAGGTACCCAGAGCCAATAAATGACCAGCACCCTGCAGTGGGTTTTCATTCTATGCCGGGTATACAGCAATTCATTTGCTGAAATATAAAGAGTAAAAAATAGCTATCAAGAAAACCTTTGTATTTCCAAAATGGGCACAAGATAAGGTGTTGCGAAGCAGTGGTTATTTGCACATCTCTGAATTCCGGGGTGCCCATATTAGCATGTGAATTACATGGCATTTCTCAAATAGATGTCTTTTTTACACACTGTCTTACATTTGGAAGGGAAAAATGTAGAGAAAGACAAGGGGCAATAACACTTGTTTTGCTATTCTATGTTCCCCCAAGTCTCCCGATAAAAATGATACCTCACTTGTGTGGGTAGGCCTAGCGCCCGCGACAGGATATGCCCCAAAACAAAACGTGGACACATCACAGAAAACAGAGCTGTTTTTAGCAAAGTGCCTACCTGTAGATTTTGGCCACCTAGGGAAACCTACCAAACCTGTGCATTTCTGAAAACTAGAGACCTAGGGGAATCCAAGATGGGGTGACTTGTGTGGCTGGGACCAGGTTCTGTTACCCAGAATCCTTTGCAAACCTCAACATTTGGCTAAAAAAACACATGTTCCTCAAATTTCTGTGGCAGAAAGTTCTGGAATCTAAGAGGAGCCACAAATTTCCTTCCACCCAGCGTTCCCCCACGTCTCCCGATAAAAATGATACCTCACTTGTGTGGGTAGGCCTAGCGCCCGCGACAGGAAACGCCCCAAAGCGCAACATGGACACATCCAAATTTTTGAAGGAAAACAGAGGTGTTTTTTGCAAAGTGCCTACCTGTAGATTTTGGCCTGTAGCTCAGCCGCCACCTAGGGAAACCTACCAAACCTGTGCATTTCTGAAAACTAGAGACCTAGGGGAATCCAAGATGGGGTGACTTGTGTGGCTCGGACCAGGTTCTGTTACCCAGAATCCTTTGCAAACCTTAAAATTTGTCTAAAAAAAACACATGTTCCTCACATTTCTGTGGCAGAAAGTTCTGGAATCTGAGAGGGGCCACAAATTTCCTTCCACCCAGCGTTCCCCCACGTCTCCCGATAAAAATGATACCTCACTTGTGTGGGTAGGCCTAGCGCCCGCGACAGGAAACGCCCCAAAGAGCAACGTCAACACATCCAAATTTTTAAAGGAAAACAGAGGTGTTTTTTGCAAAGTGCCTACCTGTAGATTTTGGCCTGTAGCTCAGCCGTCACCTAGGGAAACCTACCAAACCTGTGCATTTCTGAAAACTAGAGACCTAGGGGAATCCAAGATGGGGTGACTTGTGTGGCTCGGACCAGGTTCTGTTTCCCAGAATCCTTTGCAAACCTCTAAATTTGGCTAAAAAAACACATGTTCCTCACATTTCTGTGGCAGAAAGTTCTGGAATCTGAGAGGAGCCACAAATTTCCTTCCACCCAGCGTTCCCCCACGTCTCCCGATAAAAATGATACCTCACTTGTGTGGGTAGGCCTAGCGCCCGCGACAGGAAACGCCCCAAAGCGCAACGTGGACACAGCCAAATTTTTGAAGGAAAACAGAGGTGTTTTTTGCAAAGTGCCTACCTGTAGATTTTGGTCTGTAGCTCAGCCGCCACCTAGGGAAACCTACCAAACTTGTGCATTTCTGAAAACTAGAGACCTAGGGGAATCCAAGATGGGGTGACTTGTGTGGCTCGGACCAGGTTCTGTTACCCAGAATCCTTTGCAAACCTCAAAATTTGGCTAAAAAAACACATGTTCCTCACATTTCTGTGGCAGAAAGTTCTGGAATCTGAGAGGAGCCACAAATTTCCTTCCACCCAGCGTTCCCCCACGTCTCCCGATAAAAATTATACCTCACTTGTGTGGGTAGGCCTAGCGCTCGCAACAGGAAATGGCCCAAAACACAACGTGGACACATCAAATTTTTTCATAGAAAACAGTGCCTACCTGTGAATTTTGGCCTCTAGCTCAGCCGGCACCTGGGGAAACCTAGCAAACCAGCGCATTTTTGAAAACTAGAGACATAGGGGAATCCAAGATGGGGTGGTTTGCGGGGCTCTGACCAGGTTCTGTTACCCAGAATCCTTTGCAAACATCAAAATTTAGCCAAAAAACACTTTTTCCTCTCATTTCGGTGACAGAAAGTTCTGGAATCTGAGAGGAGCCACAAATTTCCTTCCACCCAGCGTTCCTCTAAGTCTCTCCATAAAAATGGTACCTCACTTGTGTGGGTAGGCCTAGCGTCCACGAAAGGAAATGGCCCAAAACACAACGTGGACACAAAATATTTTTTAACAGAAAACAGAGGTCTTTTTTGCAAAGTGCCTACCTGTGGATTTTGGCCTCTAGCTCAGCCGGACCCGGGGGGGGGGGAAATGCCCTCAAATAAATTTGACCCCCCACCCCTCCCAAACCCCCCCTGCCCAGGAGCGACCCTTGCCTACGGGGTCGCTCCCCCTGCGTGACATTGGCGCCAAAAAAACAAATCCCCGGTGCCTAGAGGTTTCTGCCCCCTTGGGGCAGATTGACCTAAAATCGACCAATCTGCCCCCAAGGGGGGCAGAAATGGTCTAAATACAGTTTGCCCCCTAGGGGAGCGACCCTTGCCTGATGGGTCGCTCCCCATCTCTAAAAAAACAAACATACAAAAAAAAAACCACACAAAAAAAATTTGCCCTGGCGCCTAGAGGTTTCTGCCCCCCCCGGTAGCAGATCGGCCTAATAATAGGCCGATCTGCCCCCAAAGGGGGCAGAAATGGCCTAAATATATATTGCCCCCTAGGGGAGCGACCCTTGCCTAAGGGGTCGCTCCCTACCTAAAAAAAGAAAACATCACAAAAAAAAAAAAAAAAAAAAAAAGCAAAAAAAAAAAAGGTCCCTGGTGCCTAGAGGTTTCTGCCCCCCCCTGGGGGCAGATCGGCCTAATAATAGGCCTTCCTAAAAAAATGCCCCCCCTGGGAGAGACCCTTGCCCAAGGGGTCGCTCCCTTTTGACAGTTTCATTGAAAAAAAAAATATCCCTGGTGTCTAGTGGGGTTTAAAAAGCCGGATTGCAAGCAATCCGGCTTTTGAAACCCTGTGAGAGACTTCAAAGGGAAGGAAATACATTTCCTTCCCTTTGAAGCCTCTCGGGGCCTCCCCCATGGGATTGAACGAGAAATGCAAAAGCATTTCTCTTTCAATCGCGCTGGAAGCTCTGCTTCCAGCGCAATGGGGGAGACCCTGTGACTAAATCGCGCGCTGACGTATCAGGGGGGCTTGGGGGGTCGGGGGTGGGAGGGGAAGGGCTTCCCCTTCCATCCCTGACTTTGGGGGGGTGGGGGGAAGCACACAGAGGGAGCGAGAGCGCTCCCTCTGGGCTGTGTGCCGAGGACGTAGTGGTTACGTCCTCGGCACAGCAGCACTGTGCCGAAGGACGTAACCACTACGTCCTCGGCACAGAAGGGGTTAAAGAGCAGTAACAGTGAAATAACAGCTAGCATTGTATTGACATTACAGAGGAAAATAAGAAGCCTTCGTCAACAGCACAGTACATAACAGCCATAATAGTGGTAGTCGCCAGGACCCCAGACATGTGATAACACTCCATATGCTATATCGCTAAGCGATTTACGTATAGCATCATGTGTCAGCGATTCTGGTTCTTACGTATTACCGACCATGAAAGAAAAATTGTACTCTATAGGTGTATCATTACCGGCCTCAGTCAGCAGTGAGGGTACAACGCTAAATGCCAGGCCTTTTATCTACGGCAGTCGCCAAGTTACTATCCTGTCTCTTCATGTGGAGGGAGCTGAAAGGGAGGATTCATGACCCCTGATGGTTGGGGTTCTCAGTGTAGTACCACAGGATGGAGAAAGGAGTGAATACGGCATGGGGACAATAGATACCATAGGGACCTCTGAACCTGCAATACCGGGAGAGTGAAATAACATGCAACAGCCATAATGAGGACAATGTCGAGGATCATGATCCATAATGTAGCGGAAGGAGAAAAGGATATAAATGGAAATAGAGGGGTGAGGTTCTAGGAAGAGAGAACAAACATGAGAAAAGAATGTTGGTATGGGGGTATAGATGGAGACATGCCTATAGGAATATACAGTGGAAGAAAGGAAGTGGGAAGGAGGGTCTGGGAGTGAGGAAGTAGATAGGGGAGAGGACGGTGGGGGGAAAGGGAGAGGTAGAACGAGAAAGGAGGAGAGTGAGGAGAGAGAAAACAGAAGAAGAAATGGGAGAAGTAGAAGATTCTGGGAGGGGGAGGGAAGAGGGAGAGAGTAAGGAAAAGAAAAGGAAAGATAGGGGGAGATAGACATAGATAGGATGACCGTGGGTGGGTGGTGGCAGCGGAGGTGGATGAGGAAAGGGGGGATGGGAAACGGAGGAAGGAACGAATGGGGGGGGATGCATATGGAGCTCAGCCTTTCACAAACCAAAGGAAAGGGGTCCAAGAGTAATGAGTAGGTAGTCCAAACTCAGTCTATAGTGTCATTAACGGCTTAAACGTACCGTTAGCGGAAAGCTGGTAAATAGTTATAATGCCCCTAGTCCTCCAGCCCTCCCAGTCGAATGCCACCCGCCCTATCATTAAGCTGATGCTGCCCCAAAGTGGTGAATGTGCGTGGATCAGAGGGTCCTCTCGCCCGGCACCAAGAGTGTAGCATGGCTTGCATCACCGGGTGCGCGGGTTGGGGTGGAGGGGTCTTGATGCCATATAGCTCCTCCAGGTCTCTGGACTTACTCGAGATTGAGCATTCTGTCCTTAACCACTGTGGTGAGTCCGGCGTTTCCGGGAGTAGGTAAGTCAACTGAAATAGCTGAAGCGCCAGCGCAGAGTGTTCCACAGAAGTCTCCACATTCTCTCCGTGCCAGGAGTGTAGCTTTGGAGAGCCACGGTTGCATTGAAGGCCACATGAATTTACGTATACAGGTATCTACCTTCCTGAGCATTGGCAGGGGCACCAACAATGGTAACATCCCAAGGACGTATGTGTATCATGGTAAAGTAACCATACGAACGGCCTGTACTCTCCCCAAAGGGGAGAGACCCAGTTGAGAACATTTTGCAAAGTCTTGTTGGGTGCGAACTAACAAGGGCTCCATATTGCCCTGTACCATCTGCTCCAGGCCCCTGTTATTAAGGATTCCTAGGTATTTGAGTTGTGACTGTTCCCACAAGATGGGGAATGCTTTATAGCTGCACTCGTGGTCACCAGGGATAGAGGTAGGGCTTCGCTTTTATCCCAGTTAATTTTATAACCCGATATTACTTCAAATTCTGTGTGGGTAGCACGTAGTGGGAGGGAGGGAGCGAGGTCAGTGAGCGTAAGTAAGAGGTCATCGGTCATCGGTATATAGGTATATCACAGAGCGGCCTCCCGGGATAGTGATGCCGGCTATGGATGGGGATCCGTCTTTTAGCACTGCTATTGGTTCAACAGCCAAGAGGAATAGCAGTGGAGGCAGAGGGCAGTCCTGTATCATCCCACGGTTAACTGGGAACACATCGGAGAGGAATCCCCCGTAGTTTACCTGTGCTGTGGGCGAGTCATACAGCCAATGTACTTTTTTGATAAAGCTGTCCCCTAATCCGAAGTGGCTCAGTTTCAAAGGGATACCACCATTCTATTCTATTGAAGGTTTTCTCAGCATAATGGGAGAGGGCCACGGCCTCTTCCCTGGAATCCTTAGTAGTCCAGAGTGTATACACTAGGGAACGAAGGTGGTTTCTTATCGCCTGGCACAAATTCTACCTGGGTGTGATGAATAAGGGATGGTATGACCTTTTTGAGATGGGTCGCCAAGATGCTAGCCAGTATCTTGACATCTCCATTGAGGAGGGAAATGGGACGGTAGCTGCCAAATAGTAAGGGGTCCTTCCCAAGCTTCAGCAGGACGAATATGGATGCCCTATTGGAAAGAGGGTTCAGAGAGCATGTCTGTTCCACACCCTGGAATGCTTCATATAAAGGAGTCCACCGTTTCCTGTCCTGTCCATCTGTAAAACTCCACTGGGAAACCATCCTCCCCGTGAGCCTTGTGGTACAGTATATTGGAAATGGCTTGCAAAACCTCTTCTCTGCTAATTTCTCCTTCTAACAGAGCCCTGTCCTCTGCTGTGAAACTAGGGATGCAAGCCTTTTCAAAGAACTCCGCTAGGCGATCATGATCCATTGCGGTTTTGGGCGTGTATAGGGTGTGGTAGAAGTGTCCAAATGTATCAGCGATTGTCTGCAGGTGCGTGAGGAGCGTATTGTCGATGTCACGAATGGCTGGGGTTGCTAAAGCTGCCTCCTGCTAGCACAGCTGGGCTGCCAACAATCGTCCTGCCTTTTCACCCTACTCATAATGTCTGCCTTTCATCCTTTGTAGTGCATATTCTGCCTGGGAGGTATAGAGGGTATTAAGTTCCATTTTTGCCTTTTTGAGGTGACAGTGCGTGGTTGGGGTGGGTTTGTAGTGTGTTCGTGGGCACGCGTTACTATCATACCCTCTAGTTCCTGCCTACAGGAAAGTCTCTGGGAATTAGCGAGGGCAGCATCTCTCATAAGTTGTCCTCTAATTGTTGCTTTCGCCACAGCCCATAAAACCTGAGGGATGGGGATCGAGCCTTTGTTGTCAGTTAGATAGGAAGAGATGTGGGCACGGGGTTGGTTCGTGCTCTCTGGTGTTAGATATCGTAATACATTCAGGCGCCATGGTTTACGGCCTGGAGAAGCCAGACCTAATTCTAGTGTTATGAGCACTGGGGCATAGTCCGATAGTGCTGCCTCCAGAATCCGGAAGTCCCGAACCATGGAAAACATTTTATGGACGGTAATGAAATAGTCCAGCCGAGACTGTGTTCGGCGGACCGGCGAAATAAAGGTATATTCGCGGTCAAGTGGATGAGAGAGAGGTGCCAGTGGTCCACCAGCCTATGGTTCGCTATTACATTCCCCCATAGGGCTCTCTCTGCATTGTTACCAATATCTAATCTTCCTGTTTAGTCCAGAATCGCGTCTCAAGAAAAATTCCAATCCCCACCCAGGAGGTAGTGAGAGGCCCAAATCTCAGCCAGGAGACGATTGCTATGTAAAAAGAATGAGTGCTTAGAACCGGTGGGGACGTAAACGGATCCTATGCAAAGTGTGTGATCCCCAAGCCTGAATTTGGTGAGGGTGTATCTACCTCAGGATCGGTCCATGACTTGAGCACCTTGAATTGCAAAGAGCGACAAAGGAGGATCCCCACCCCACATCTGCACGTTGAACAGGAGGCTCCCGAAGTGGACGGTTGACTGCTGCTATATAGTATGTGGCCCACCCAGTCCCGATTAAGTTTTTTAGATTCTGAGGAGGACAAGTGTGTTTCCTGCAATAGGGCAGCATCTGCATGTTTGGATTGCAAGTAAGATAGGACTTTTTCCTCTTTTGATGTAGTGCGTAAGGCCTTGAATGTTCCATGATACTATCATTGGTGGGAGGGCAGTTCCCATATCCAAAACTGTCACGCGGCCTTGCGGGGATAGAACTGGCACTATCGGATGTATGAGGTGGGACGGGGCAATTCGGGCTATCTATGTCAAGGTGGTGTGCAATGCAGGGAGAGCAGGAAGGGGGAGGTAGGGCCGGGAGAGGGGGCCCGCGGTCATGCCCAAGAGCGTAGGACCTTACACAGGAGAAGGAGAAGGGGAAAAGCAGAGAGAGGAAGGGAAGAGGCGACAAAACAAAACTAAGAGAGAATAAGAGAAGAGAGAGACAGACACAGCTCAAGAGGGATGACGAGAGGACCGTCCAGACCTGTGTCCGGATTAAAGGTAAAACGTATGTGAGCGTAACTTCTATAAACTGCGGGTCTAACCCTATGAGATCCACGGACGTGCGTGCCCAAGAGATGGGAGGGCAAAGAGCCAGTGGGGAAAAAAATAGAACATAGCATTCCCAGAGTTGGGAGGGGAAAGGATAGTGGGGAGGCTCCTGACTGATGCCCAGACGTACCCCCAGGACTCAGCGTTAAGTACACAGGACATCTTTGATCTGGGCATTATTGAAAAGAAAGGTAACTCTAGGTGTGCTCAAAGTAGCAGATGCATATTTGGAAGCCCACTAGGATGGTAATAAGGGAGGGGGAGTAGCGGGGATATAGAGGTGGATATCTGGGGACATATGGGGGAAGGGATAGAGAGAGCCCTCAGGGCAGCAGCTGATAATGACGATGGGAGGCATAGCCTAACCAGGGCAAACCGTATGAGGGGCACTATCTCATGGTGTTTCAACCCGGTCAATTCTCTGCTTTGGTTTTCATGTGCAATTGTGATTTGGTTATTGGTGGCTCACTATTTACTGCGGATATGTGTTATTCCCTCCACCCTAGCTAATTAGAATAGGGCCTTGATCACTGAGATGTTTAACACAGTTATGGGTGTGGAACCGTACTATGATATTGATCAGCAGGGATGCAACATAGTGGTGGATGGACCCATTTTGATCGCTAACTTTTGGATCCTAGAACTGCAGGAATGGGGTCATGGGTAGGTTGGGGGGGGGGGGGAACGTCTCCAGTCCAGTAGGTGATTTGCTTATAAACAACACTAACAACAGCAGCAATGGAAACAAAAGTAACAATGATATGGCATTCTATGATAATAGAAGAGACGAGCATACGTGGTACTTAGCATAACTGGCCTCTTATGGGGAGCTGCCGGCAGGTATTTCTAGGCCCTTGCTGGATACCCAGACTGTTCATTGGCAGAACGATGTCAGTCAGCTGGGGGCAAAGGTTTCAGAGGGGACTGTGACTTGTCTCTGTCCCCAGGCGGCCCCTGGGTAATGTCCGCCACTTCCTGAAGGGCCACATCACTCCTGTCTTGAGATCTTGGTGGTCAGTCCAGGAATCTACCCGTTTTGTACATCCCAGGATGTACGGAGACGTCACTAGGGTCAGACTTTGTGTGTATGGTAGAGTCACGTGACAAGAAGTGGTTTGTTGAAGAGGCTGCAGGATCCTGATCCATAGGTTGGGTGGAAAGTCCATCCACAAAAGAGCGCAAGTATATAGGATCCAAGAAGTCTCTAGATTTACCATCCATCGTAATCCACATTCTGGCCGGCCCGAATAGTCCAAATTTAATATTCATATGGAGCAGTTGGGGTCTCAGTGCTAGGAACGCCTTTCTTTTTTCATTCGTCTCTCGGGAGAAGTCTGCAGCAATATGGATCTCCTGACCATCATGTCGGTATGGGCCATGGGTCCTCGCAGGTGTCAACAGTTGGCGAACTTGTTCATGATGTAGAAAGCATCCTATTATGGGACGGGGTCACTCCACAGTATTGTTGTGTAAGGGGTCAATCCTATGGGCTCATTGAAATTCCAGAGGGGGAGAAAAAGTGAGGCCTGTGAGGGCGGGAATGAAGTCGCAGAGGAAGGCCCTCATATCTGCACCCTCTGTCTTGTCTCGCTTTGGTCCTCCAAGTCAGTGAGTTTATTGCGGAGGAACTGTAGCTCCATTTCGTGATCCGGGAGGTCCACCATCCTATTTTCAACGTTGTGTAGATGATGATCTAAATACGTGACCTTATCCTGAAAGCCAGCACTGTCTGCTCGAGTTGATTTGGAGTCAACCAAGAGGTCCATGATTTTAGTGTCCATTGCTTCTAGGAGGCGGCTCACTACGGAGATTTCCTGTAGAATACACTCCATGGCAGTGTCTGAGCGGGGGTTTCTGTGGAACTGAGGTCTGTGGTGGAGGTGGAGGAAGAAATTGGCCGTGGTTGTGAGACAGCTTCTCGGAAAAGCAATTGACATGTAGATTTTCCAATGTTGAATGTCGAATGTCGCAGGGGCCGCAGTTCCTATGTCAGGGTGAGTCCAGGCTCCGAACAAATAACACTGGTTTGCCGCTGCTGCCGTGTCCTGCTGTGCCACCTTGTTGGCACGTCTCGCCAAGTGCCGGCTGGATGAGGTGTCCCACTTGGACCGAAAGACCCTTGAGTGCCTGAAAGGCTAGTAGGCATGGTCCCAGATCTTCTTGACATACGCCATTGTTCCAGAGGCTAGAAATGGAAAGATGAATGCTGGGCGAGGTTGGGCACCCTTAAACCCCCTAAATAACAGCATAGTTCTGCATCTGCATCAGCGGGCATTGGGTGATGGAGACAGGGCGCCGCAATATTTCACTCCGGGGTTTGTGTCCTCAGAAGGGTGATCTGATTCACAGGTCCATCATAAGAATTTTCCACTTGACCCTGAAAGACTTAGGACCACATTATTCAGACTCCATGTGGTCGTCCTGATAAACCCTTGTCTCCCTTGGTTCACAGTGGTGGAAGTGAGAAAACAGTGATGAGGCTCCAAGGGTTCCCTGTTAAGCTTAGGACCGGTAAACACTGGTAGAGGTCAGAAGGTCCTATCTGGCTTGGAAGATCTGCAATACTCCGAAGGCGCTGAGGGTGTTGCCCATGCTAGCAGGCCTGGCAGAGGTGGGCGGGAGGGGTCAGGTTTGTGGCCTCATCTCACAAGGCAACTCGCGGGCCCTGCCGATAACCCAGGGCCTGAGAGTACAACAGCTGTACCTCTGTCCTCTGCGCCGTGATTCTAGTAACGTTTGCTGCAAAATGTGCCTCAAATGACGGGGCAAAGATTTGTCTGTGATCGAGGGCGGTGTCAGGATCTAGTCCTAACATGAAACTGGAACTGATTGAACCCACGTCTGGACTCTCTGTTGCCAGCCGCTGTCCCCCTCTTTGTCCTGGTCTGTGTAGTAGCCTCCTGTGGGGCCTCACCTCCTGGCCCTGCTGCAGATTACTGTGGTGTTGTATGCGACATAATCAAGCCCACGGCTGCTGCATTCATTGTAGGCCGCGACTTCCTAGCAGGTCTCAATGGTCATGGTATGAGCCCACAGAGCCTCTGCTGTGAGGCACCCTGTACGGCCTCAGGTAAGTGCGGACTTTTGAGCGAGCCCGCGGTTATTATGCTGTGTGTTACGGGCTGCGGGCTCTGCCGATGTCCCAGGAGAACGTGAGTCATTCCCACGTGGGACCTCCCCTCCAGGTCTCCGCTGTGCGCTGCTAGGGTTTCGTGTTCGTGTCTTTATTTGTGATGTTGTGCGAGACCATGGCACCACCTCAATAAGGTCTGCAGTCTCTTCCTCTGCCCACGTGTGGGGCACAGCGTTTTCGCTTGAGGCCCTCCGGTGAGTCCCCGCTGGCCGCCGCTGAAGCCTCGCTCACTTACTAATAGAGCCTGTGGTCTTCACTCCATCTGCAGTCCACGGGCTCGAAGGACGCATCGTAGTCCCTATTGAGGGGGGTCTCCAGGCCCTCGTCCAAGCTCCTAGTGGCTAGGGAGGGCACAAGAACAGGGATAACAGTCCCCACCGTGTCCTGTCACCTCTTCCGCCCCCCCCCCCCGAGATCGCACCCGGCCACTAAGCACACCTATGAGACAGCCATTCTGCCTTTCACTAATATCATTCTCCTAGGGCAGGCATAAATTCACAGATGCAGTGGAAGCAGAGTGTTCACTGTAATACAGGCCACTGAGCCGGTCTGTGCTCCAGCACCCAGATGTGCCTTGGTGATCCAGGGCAGTGCGCCATATTATTAATAGGGGCTTAGGTATTTCTTATATGTGTACTGAACAGTGGTAGGTGGAAGTATTTTATGTAATGGGACATAAAGTATTCTTTTTTTTTTTTTTTTTATCTGCCTGCGGAGTGAAATTGGGCTACAAAAAAGGAAACGATATACCAAATTTTATCCAGAGGCAAACCTAAAAAACAGGCAGATTTGGGTTCCTCAGGTTAGTACCCTTTCCATTGCCATGAATCTGAGAGACAAATCAAGCAGTTCATGTGGCGTGTGTGGCTCTCACCCCATTTTGGTAGGGGTTACTGTTATTTCCAGTGTGTTATTGAGCATTACAGAATTTTTATCACATGTGGCATGTGGACTTCTTGAATGATCAGGTACAAGTGAACAGTAAAAAGTACAGAGTTAGACAATGTTTCATGATGCTGCCCTTACCTGGGTAAGTGACAGCATCTTTATTCTCTGTAAGACTGGAGACAACCAGAACACGTGTGGTGCTTTATAGTTCTATCGGGAACCAGCAGGAATTCTGCCCCAATTGATTGGAAGGAGTTTTCCCTCGAGAGGGAATGTACGAAGGGGGCAGCATGGTGTACTTGTTCTTTTGCGCATCTGACTGGCATTTCCAAATATTCACATTACGAGTCATTGTGTGCATGTGAACTGTCAGTGTAACCACGTTATTTAACTGATGTGTACAGGATGTGTTCAGCAGCCAGTTTGGGTTGGGAATTGTTGTATTCTACCTCATGCATGTAGCAACTGATTTAAATTGCCCTGCCATAGGTCAAGTAAGTATAAAATGTAAAATTAAAAGTCACTTTGTGAGAGTGTGTAAATGCAAAGGGTCATTGAAAGCTAATACTTCACAAGAAAAAAAGAATGTTAATGTTTTGGATTAAGAGAGAGAACTACAAAATGGTTTTGTTAGAAGTAAGAGAGGTTGGGGTCAGGAGAGATAGGCCATCTGTTTAGTGGAATCACTATAGGTGGAATAGAAGTACAAATGATAGACTCTGGGGCACATTACAAATTAGTGGGGAAGAATTTTTAGGAAAGTTTCTGGAAAAGGAACTATGTGTTCCAGACATTAGTGGCTTATGGAGACAAACCCATTGAATTGGTGGGTTATTAGATAGATGCACTTGAATTTCAAGGTGTAAAAATGCAATCCAAAGTGTATATCAACAAATATGGATCAAATTTCTTAGGTTTGCTACAACAGAGAGAATTAAAGATTAGGTTGGATCCCAGTCACCCTGATCAAGTGTTGGGAGAACAAACTAAAGAAAACGTGATTGATGAGACAATGTGGGGAAAGGAATTTCCTAATGTTTTCCAGGAAAATCTAGGCCTACTGAAGGGGTTTACACACAGAATCAAGATAATGGATGTCCCAAGTCACATAACCCTCCAGGTGTACCATTGGTGTTGAAGGAACCTTTGAGGAAGGAGTTGCAAAGGTTATGTCAAAAAGATATCATTGAGTAGATTCAAGCCTCAGAGTGGTTAGCTCCGGTGGTTTTGGCAAAAAAAGTAGGGGAGTCTTAACCATCTGTGTGGATTTATGTTATCATAATGAGTACATCTGGACAGATCATCACCCTCTGCCAAACACTGGTGGCATGCTCATGACAATCAAGGGGGCTTTGCTGCATCCAGATTCAAGACCATTCATTTTGTTTATCACTACTGAAAGGGCCTACTGGTTTAAGCATATGCCTTTTGGCCTGGCATTCGCTGTAGCAGTATTTCAGAGAGTTATTCATTAATTGTTAAAAGAGGAAAATTGTGAAGTGTTAATCTTGATTTGTTTATATTTTTATGTGGACAAATCTGAATGTATGAGGAAACTTTTGGAAAAGAATGCTAAATTTGAATGGAATGAGGATTGTCAGAAGGAATTTATGTTGGTCAAAAAATGTTTTGCATTAGCTCCAGCTTTGAAACCTTTTGACACTAAAGATAAATTTATAATTTGCACAGGTGCAGGTAGTGTGTGTTTGGGAGCGGTATTGATGCAACATAGGGATGGTAAAAATGTGGTGATTGCTTATTCCTCAAGACCTTTGAGAGGAGCAGAGTTTTCGTATTCTGCTATGGAAAGAAAAGGGTTGGTGTGTTGATGGAGTGTGTGTCATTTCTGGAATTTTGTACTGGAAATGGACTTAATGATTCATACAGATCACCGACCATTGGTGGGTGTTGGTACAGATCAGGTTTCATCAAGAATTACCAAGTGGGTGTTAAGAATAATGGAGTACACTTTCAGAATGGAATATGTAACTGGAAAGAAAAATGCAATTGCTGATTTTTTTGTCATGGTTACCAGTGGAAAGTGAGGGTGAAGTATGAGAAGAGGATGAGAAAAAGTGTCTGGTGGCAAATGTTACTATACTGAGGGCGATATATCTCACGAGGACTGGGTCCAAGCTGTTAGGGAGGATGTTGCATTACAGAAGGTTGAGGGATATTTGACAAAAGGTTGGCCAATCAAAGGTAAGACTTCACAGAAAGCAGAGTTGGTCAGGAATGTTAGCACAGAATTATCAATTTGTGGGGATGTGTTTTTCAAGGGCAAGTTGTTGGTTCTGCCAGAGATACTGAGAAGCAGTACTGTGAAATTAGTACATGAAGGACATGCTGGCATGAGTATTAGCTAGCCACGTTATTCCAGAATAAGGTTAGAATACTGGTGGACTGGATTAGATAAAGATGTGGAGAGAGCAGTGAGAGAATGTCTACCATGTGCTCGGAGAGGCACGTTGCACAAAACAGAAGAATATGCTCCAGTGGAGGTGGGCACAAGTGATGTGCCTTGGAAGAAGCGAGGGTTGGATATTTCAGGTCCTTACAGAGTCTTGGGTTCATATCCCAAGTAGGCACTAATAGTCATAGATTATTTTTTTAGATGGCCAGAAGTAAAATTTACTGATCATGTGACCACTCAAGTTGTAATAAATTTTTTAGAAGAAGTGTGGCATAGAGAAGGTATACCAGAGCAATTGGTGACAGATAATGGTATGCAGTTGTGCCACAAGAGAAAAATGAATTTCTGGAAATGTATGGGGTAGAGCACATCAGGTCTTCAGTTTATGTTCCTCAGAGTAATAGACTGGTAGAAGGATGAAACAGATTCTAAAGGAAGGGCTGCAATTATCATTAAGTCATGGTTACCAGTGGAAGAGTGCAGTGAAACAAATCGGTTTGGGCTTATCGCAGTACACCCAACAGTGTCACAGGAAAAGTGCTGTTTGAAGTAATGCGAGGAAGGAAGGCAAGAGGGTTGGTGTGTAAAGGAGTGGAATGAAAAGGTTGAACAGAAAAAGTGAAAGGATGGAAGAATGGGTTTGATGTTGACAAGCTTGTGCATGTGAGGAAAGGGCATGAAGACCAGGATTTAGCAAAATTTTCTGATCCCTTGCAGATCATGAAAGCTTATCCTTACATGGTGTTACTGAGTAATGGAAATGTGTTGAACTACCAAAACGTGGTGGGAATTTCTGACTGCCTGTTGAGACAAGAAATACGAGATGTTATGGATGAACATACAAAACAAAACACTGTGTACACAATAAGAAGATGCAAAAGAAACAAAAGGGGAGGAATGCATGGTAGAGGTGTTCTGCTTCATCAAAGAATGAAGAAGAACATAGCAGACAAGTGAGAACTGGACAAAAGCCGGTCTGGCATGGAGATTATGTGATGGGTTGATTCAATACATAATATGTATATTTGTTCTTAATTTCAGTTAGACTTATTTTTTGTAACTGTTGAAAATAATAATTTTATGCATCTGTTAAGAGGTTTTACTTTATTTTGTTTATATATGTGTTTAATACCTTGTTCTCTTTTATTCTTATTTTTAGTTATTTTATTAAATATTCTAAGGAGGAAGATGTGTTGCATTCTGCCTCGGGAGAGTTTCCTCACAAGACGCTTTATGCAGTGTTCCATCTTGCATGGAACACTGTGAAGGTATGAGGAAAAGAAAATGTTGTGTGTGAATGAGGGAACGGTTGAAGTGCCGGCTGCTAGCTCACTCCTGATATTGCCTTTGACTTGTGTCCTCAATAAATTTAAATTACTCACCTCTGTTGATGAGCTTCTTTTCAGGAATTTACTCAATGCTTTTTTTAAGACATTCTGGTTTGGGAATCTTCTCCTTGCCAACATGTTATATTCGGCAGCCATTTGGATTGGGTTTCGACATCTTGCTGAAGGTTATTAAATATTTTTGTTTGGTTACTTCTCCTATACTGGATTTCATGTGAAGTATCTTCTGACATCCTTTTATGTACTTATTATTGTGTCCATGCTGCAATACTTTTTTTTCTTTCTATATTTTCCACATACTTACTCCTGATATCTATTAAGGTGTCGAGCTAGAGCATTTGCGTGTAAAGTCTAGAACCTAACTGAAAGATATCAGATGTGACATAGATAGATATGAGATGTTGGAATAGCACCAGATGTTAATCTGAAGTGTACCTAATAGGATATAGAGGTTCAACTTTTTATGATGACATCTGGAGATGTAGACTAACAGAGGTAAAGTAATGTTTTTCTTTAATTCCTATGTCTAAATTCTTTATTAATTTATCGATTTATGTCATATTTTTATTTAGCTTTACATGCCTGATCGGAAAGAGATATACTAAATTAAGTGAGTGATCAAGGTGTTTGTGTTAGGAAAGGTGATATAGCATTGAGAAATAACCTGGTCTATAGCACCAAGTGGTAATATGACGGAGCACGAGAGACATGTCAAGGGTATTTTTAGGACTGAATGGAACAGTGTGATATTTTTCTTTATTTGCGTTTTGCCATTTTTATTTTGACTAGTTGGCCCTAATTTTATAGCTTTAGCCAAAACGATTGATCAAATCTGTTTATTTGGAACATAAGGAGTGATGTGGACCTAATGTGTCCAATTGTAAGTATTTGTGTTAGATATGTTCACTACTGGGGTCTGAAGTAGATTGACAGTCCAGATGTTGAAGGTAGTGATGAATAGGAGGGAGGCTGTGTGTATTCAAAATGCTTAATTGGCAAATTTAAACCAAGCAAAGGGATTTCTGTCTTCCCTTCCTGTGTTAGCCATGCAGAGACACAGAGTGTGAGACAGAGAGTTTCTAGTATAAAGGATTGGTTTGAGGAGATCAGTGTGTTTTTCATGTTTGACTAGATTTCTTTTTACATTGATAGTGATGTGAGCTTCATATCGTAGGTTTGTTGCAATAATTGAACTTGTTTGAGGAATATGGTGTCTTGCAGTTTTCTACGTGGAAAGGTATGGATAGCTGCATGAGGGAAACATGCATTCATTTATTTCATGTTTTCACCAGGTTTTATTTGGGCTGTTTTTTTTCTTGTGGTAGCAATGGACAGTGGATGTCATTACTTTTGTGGTGTTTTGTTACTTGCTTAAATTATTTTTTTGCTTAATGGTGTTTTTGGATTCAAAATAATGTCTTTGTGATTTCTCTTTGTTTGGACTTTCTTTGAGAGATTAAACGGAGTGATACATTGTTATAGTGCTTTTGAAATGTATGGTATCCCTCTTGGATTCTATAGTTGCCAGGATTGTCTATAGTGCAGCTATTATAATTGAGTGAAGGAATTACCCATCTGACCTTCTGTGGAATGGAATGTTTATTCCTTGTATTACTTTGAAGAAACTGAAGACATTGGCACTTTGTACTTTACTGCAATCTGCGTGAGGTAATGCTTTAAAATTATAATCAACATATTGAGAGAGGATATAGAATTCTGGTTGCTAGGTGAGTTAATTTTTCAATTTAGTAAAACAGGAAGGATGAATCTGAATGTGTTTAGCGATCCACTTTATATTTTGATACAGAGGAACAACTGTGTAGACGGGTCTCGGAGACCGCGTCCTCCATACTCCGAAATCGCCATCATTCGGCCGGTTTCCTGGATACGACGTCACGTCTCAATAGTAACAAGGAGACGCTACACCGTAGCAGCAGCGTCAACTTCCTGGATAGAGCTGATGAAAAGACAACGGACAACACTGGAAAGGGGAGAGAGAAGACGCCGACCCGAGGAGTACGCGGAGAAAGGACTGCCAGCCCGGAGACACCAGAGCCCGCAAACGGAGCAGAGCCGCAGACGGAGAAAGCTGCCACTGAAGAAGCGCCGAGGACGCGAGATTCCCACCACGACCCCAGAGGGTCGTGGCTTACTAAGGTACGGTCCCTCCTAGGGACGAGAAGGGTCACGGGGCACCGTGAGCACTAAGGAAGGGAACGAGGGGGGGGGGAGACTGGGAACAGTGGGTCACTGAGGCACTGGAAAGGGGAAATTGCACGGACACCAAAACCCCGAGTTGTCACTGTGATACCCCCTCACCGACCCTTTTTAGTTTTTGCCTGCTCCCTTTTTCCCCCACTTAAAAGCTCCGAAAAATCACCCAGCCCCACGAAGGACTTACCCGTATTTTTTTTTCCTTTCCTCCATGTTCCCGGATTCCGTGTGAGAGGTCTGCGCAGTTCCCCGCCAAGACAGACTGGACAGAGAACCTAAAGAAAGAAAAGAAGAAATTACCCTGAATACTAAGAGGAACCAACTATAACAAGAAGGAAATATTAAGAAGTTTAAATAACGAACTAAATACATTCCCTGTGAAGTGTGAACAGAGAATAAAAGTAACTTTACTGAAAACCCCAATATCCCACCTCTCCTTTTCTATTTCCATACACGCTCGTCAGACACAGCCTACCACAGTGGTGTCAGAAGTGGGATTTTAATTCCCTGGTAGGCCAACAAGCTGTATACAACATGAGCGAATCCCCAACTCTGGAAGACATGATTAAACAACTGGCAGAAGGTCAAAGACATCTGCAATTGGTGTGGGAAGCACATCAGAGAGAAGCCAAAGAGGACCGGGAGACTTTACAATCGGCCTTAAAAAGTCAGGCCACAATTCTAGCCAATAACCAGTTAGTTCATGAAACCGCATAAAAAAAATTAACCGATACAATAGCGGCCAGTAAGGTGCACCCAAATGTACCTAGTTCAGTTCTACAAAAATACCAGGAAGGTGAGGATCCGGATTCCTTTTTTACCAATTTTGAGCGGGTAGCCTCCTCCGCTTAATGGCCAGAGGACCGGTGGGGTCAGTATGTGGCACCCCTACTTACTGGGTTCCTACAAACCGCATATCAATCAGCCAATCCTAATGGCACCACTCCGTATCAAGATATTAAAAAAAGTATACTTGCACGTGTAGGCCATGATACAGAATACTATCGGTTAAAATTCAGGAAAATAAAGTGGACTACGAATGAAGACCCTCGCTCCTTTTATTTTCGCGTGAAAGACTTGGCTTTGAAATGGCTGGGACCCATAGGGACAACGAGGGAGGATGTCATGAAGACTATCATTTTGGAACAATACTTAGACTCCTTACCCCGAGTACTAAGAACTGGATTCGGCAACACCCAAAGGTGGACACTGAGGTCGCTATCGACCTGGCTTGTGCTTACCATCGCTCCACAGAAATCAAACTCTTACCGCCACGACCCTTCCAGAAAAATCCCGCACCTTCCCCAAAGCCAGTTCCTAGATATCTTCCGGAAGAATCATGGTTCCCTAAACCAGGGGAATATTCCCCGATGCAATCCCCACAGTGTTTCCACTGTGGAGACTGGGGACATATTGCCAGGGTATGTCCTAAGAAGACAGAAGGACCGGAACCTATGGAAATAGGAGTCACCCGACGTAGGGTACTATGTACCGGAAACGGGAACGAGAAGTTTAAACACATGCTTAAAATAAATGGTCAGGCCATCTCAGTGTTAGTCGACTCGGGGTGTAGCCTATCGGTAATCCGTAAAGATCTAATCAATCTTAATACCCTGGCCCCTGAGAAGGGGGTCTCTATCTGTTGTATACACGGAGACAAAGGAAGTTATCCCCTTACACTGGTCAAAGTCGAGTGGGGATCATTTCAAGATCTAGTTCCCATAGGGGTTATGGACCGATTAATCGAGGACTGCATTATAGGAACCGACTATATAAGATTCTACAACCTCTTAGACGAGACCCACCACCAACCCACAATTCCAGACTGGTGGTCAGGAGCCCCTTTCTCCAAAACTACCATTGAGGGCCCTCCCTACCGGAAGAAACTCACGCGAGCAGAGAAGAGACGCGAGAAAACACGATATCAAGAAGCCCGGGAAAGTAAGGGAGACCTTAAGACAGTGGCAGAAATTAGCAGCGCACCAATGTCCTTTCGGGACAGCCAAAGAGAAGATCCTACTCTTTCACACGCTTGGAGCTCGGCCAAATCAGATATCACCAATGAGGTGGGTCCTTATTTTCTTGTTGAGAAAAATCTCCTTTACCGAATAACCAAGACTGCTACGGGAGAAACTAAGCAACAATTAGTAGTTCCCACCCCTTATCGAGCCCAAGTACTATTTTTAGCCCATAACCAACCAGGGGGAGGTCATTATGGCCAAGAAAAAACAGAAGAGTATCTCATGCGTAAATTTTATTGGCCTGGGGTCTATGCACAGATAAGGCAGTATTGCTCTCAATGTCCTAGATGCCAGTTAACTGAACCAGGAATGCCCAGGAAAGCCCCGCTACACCCATTACCCATCATTGATATCCCTTTTAGCCGAGTAGGCATGGACCTAGTTGGCCCATTGCTCCCCTCCTCTAAAGGGCACACTTACATCTTAGTTATAGTTGGCTATGCGACTAGATACCCCGAAGCCCTTCCCTTATCCAGTATGACAACAAAAACAGTAGCACAGGCCATGATAACAGTTTTTTCCCGAACAGGTTTTCCCAAAGAAATTCAGACAGATCAGGGTACACCCTTTATGTCAAAACTCATGAAACAAATATGTCAGCTATTGGGAATTACTCATTTAAAGGCTTCGGTCTACCACCCCCAGACAGACGGGTTGGTAGAACTATATAATCGCACTATCAAGACCTTGTTGAAAAAAACTGTAGATGATTTGGGTCGAGACTGGGACCAGAAACTTCCCTTGGTCCTGTATGCTATACGAACGCACGAGCAGTCTTCTACGGGTCACAGCCCGTTTGAATTAGTATTTGGGAGACAACCCCGTTGCTTCCTGGATATGGCAGCGGAAACATGGGAAGAGGAACAAGACGAAGGAAAACCCCTGCTTGACTATGTCCATCAATTAAAGAATCAATTACAGAGTCTATGGGAAGACGTCCATAGACATTTGGAGACAGCTCAATCCCAGCAAAAAGCCTACTATGACAAAGGGAGCAAATTACACTCTCTCCTCCCAGATGATCAGGTCCTCATCATGAGGCCCACGTCTGACCATAAATTAATCGCTAAGTGGCAAGGACCCTATAGGGTCATAAGAGCAGTCTCTCCTGTTACCTACCTCATAGAGGTAAATACCTGTCCAAGGAAAACCCAAATATACCATATTAATTTACTAAAACAATGGAGATCTACTGATGAAACCGAGGGACAAACAGCCATTGGATGTTTTGTCTCACCAGGAAAAGAACTAGAGATAGACCTATATCCGCTAAAAGACAGAAATCTAAACGGGACACCCGGTATCAATAAGGTCCTAACCGAAACTGAGAAAAATCAATTATATTCACTTGTAGAACAACATCCCCACTTCTTTTCAGAGATACCGGGAAAAACTTCTCTGATCTGCCATAATATTAAAACTCCCGTAGGACAGATAGTGCGTCTTCGCCCTTACCGCATACCCGAAGCACGGAAACCCATAATTGAAGACGAGATCAATTTTTTTTAAAATTAGGTGTCATTGAACCCTCTAATAGTCCCTGGAACTCTCCTGTAGTGTTGGTTCCAAAACCCGACCGGTCAATCAGATTTTGTATTGATTTTCGCAAACTGAATGATATTTCTCTATTCAATACATACCCTATTCCCAGAGTTGACGACATATTAGAGAAATTAGGGAAGGCCCGATACTTATCCACCCTTGACTTAACAAAGGGGTATTGGCAGATTCCCCTTCACCCAGACGCTAAGGAAAAAACAGCTTTTTCAACCTCATCCGGTCTTTATCAATTCACAGTTTTACCTTTTGGTCTTCACGGTGCTCACGCGACATTCCAGCGCCTGATGGATCAAATCCTAAAACCATTCCAGACCTTTACCGCAGCATACCTAGATGACATTGTCATTTATAGCGAAACCTGGCAGGAACACTTATTACATCTTCATGAGGTTTTTTCCGCATTAACAGAGGCCGGATTAACAGCCAACCCCAAGAAGTGTATATTAGGAAATACCGAAATCTCATACCTAGGGTATGTAATCGGGAATGGCATCCTTCAACCACAGAAAAACAAAGTAGAGGCCATACTCCAAGCAGCTGTACCAAGAACAAAAAAAGATTTACGGTCCTTCCTAGGATTAGTAGGATATTACCGGCGATTTATCCCCAATTATTCGACTATTGCAGCTCCTCTGACCGACCTCTTGACTAAACAAAGCCCTACGAAGCTAGCACCATTCTGCAAAACTCAGAATCGTAGTTTTGAACAGTTAAAACAGTCTCTTACCACAGACCCGATATTGCAATGTCCCGATTTCTCAAAACCCTTCCACTTGTATACCGATGCCTCAGACGTCGGTCTCGGGGCTGTACTCACTCAACCCAATGATGAAAAGTTCGACCACCCGGTGGTCTTTATCAGTAGAAAATTGTTTCCACGGGAGACCCACTATCCTGTTATCGAGAAAGAATGCCTCGCTATTAAATGGGCAATAGAATCCCTGCAATATTATCTCCTGGGCAGGTCCTTTGTTTTGTATACTGACCATGCCCCTCTTACATGGCTTGCCGCGCACAAAGACTCTAACTCTAGAATATTGAGATGGTTCCTAGAACTCCAACCATTTACATTCCAGGTAAGCCACATTCCTGGCTCCCAACAGGGTCCCGCCGACTACCTCTCACGCTTTCCTCCCTCTTCCTCTTCGGTCCTCGAACAGTCCCGATCATGGGAAGGGGGATGTAGACGGGTCTCGGAGACCGCGTCCTCCATACTTCTAAATCACCATCATTCGGCCGGTTTCCTGGATACGACGTCACGTCTCCATAGTAACAAGGAGATGCTACACCGTAGCAGCAGCGTCAACTTCCTGGATAGAGCTGATGAAAAGACGACGGACAACACTGGAAAGGGGAGAGAGAAGACGCCGACCCGAGGAGTACACGGAGAAAGGACTGCCAGCCCGGAGACACCAGAGCCCGCAAATGGAGCAGAGCCGCAGACGGAGAAAGCTGCCACTGAAGAAGCGCCGAGGACGCGAGATTCCCGCCACGACCCCAGAGGGTCGTGGCTTACTAAGGTACGGTCCCTCCTAGGGACGAGAAGGGTCACGGGGCACCGCGAGCACTAAGGAAGGGAACGAGGGAGGGGGGGAGACTGGGAACAGCGGGTCACTGAGGCACTGGAAAGGGGAAATTGCACGGACACCAAAACCCCGAGTTGTCACTGTGATACCCCCTCACCGACCCTTTTTAGTTTTTGCCTGCTCCCTTTTTCCCCCACTTAAAAGCTCTGAAAAATCACCCAGCCCCACGAAGGACTTACCCGTATTTTTTTTTTCCTTTCCTCCATGTTCCCGGGTTCCGTGTGAGAGGTCCGCGCAGTTCCCCGCCAAGACAGTCTGGACAGAGAACCTAAAGAAAGAAAAGAAGAAATTACCCTGAATACTAAGAGGAACCAACTATAACAAGAAGGAAATATTAAGAAGTTTAAATAACGAACTAAATACATTCCCTGTGTAGTGTGAACAGAGAATAAAAGTAACTTTACTGAAAACCCCAATATCCCGCCTCTCCGTTTCGATTTCCATACACGCTCGTCAGACACAGCCTACCACAAACTGTTTATCGGGTATAAACTGTACTGGAAAGGCATGTTTCGAATTCACAATATTACAGAAAGGATGTATAATCAACATTTTGAAAGAGTATACAGAATTGTTGTAGATAGGTAAGGAAATCTTTAAATTGAAAAAACAGAAAGAATGAATCTGAATGTATTTAGTGATCCTTTTAATATTTCCTTTAAGGGGAGCAACAATTAAAACTGTTAATAGGGAATAGACTGTACTGGAAATGTATATATTCAATTTTCACTAGTATGGATTGGATTTTTTTCTTTGTGATATGTATTTATTATATGGGTAAGTCAGGTGCTGAACTTTGTTATGTATCGCTTAAATTGGATTGTAGTTTTTTCACCTGCTTATCTAGTTTCCAATGGATAGTGTACGACTCAGATTTAATATAACTTCAAGCCACAAAAGAATTCCTTCTGCTTATAAAAGCTTTCTTATGTAATCTTTATTATCATTGCATCCCTGATGAAGTGCTAGGCTTTGGGAAACACGTGTCAGCTGGCATGATTTCTGTTTTATGGTTCTGGTGACCCAAAGTTTAAATCTCTGCTACTGGTTATTTTCCCGTTTGAATTGTACCTAATAAGGAACCATTTGTGGGTGTTTCTATATGCTGATGGAATAATTCTGATGCAATATTTAATTATATTTGATGTTTGTGTATTGGATTAGGCTATGAATGAATTATGCTCTCTTTAAACTGAATGTCCTATGGTCTGATGAAAACATGATGACAGTAGTATGTTATCCATACTATTTCTGAATATGAATAATACATCTGGGATTTGGTTCTCAAACAACCTGCTTTTGAAGACTTATTTTGAGGTGCCTCTTCTATTACGAAATCACATGCTACTATTGATTGAAGGTGCCTGCGACGTGATCTCAGCCCTCCTGATATAAATCCTGGAAGATACAATGGTTCTAAGATTGACCTAGAAGGTTTTCTCGAAACTATGATTGAGTTAAAAGGCAGGGCTGTGTATGGGAAAGTGTATATGTCAATAAAAGGACCTGACATTCTTGGTTGGCATTCCCAAGGGTGTTTGGGTATCATTGTGAAACCTTGATGTTCACAACTCGTTTTGTGGTTGGAGGGTGTGGAGAATGTTAAATTTGAGAAAAGCTTTCCAATTTATTAGGTGCCTTTTCTGAAGTTTTCTAAGAGGAGTTAGGAGAGTAAAAATGTTTGATCATGTCATCATAGTAAAAGATGGATGTGAACCAGTTCAACTCAAACGGAGATCTGTTCCTTTGAAGATTCAGGGTGAATTGTCAGGACTTCTGCAGACGTTATACAAGGAGGGTGTAATAGAGCCTATTGAATCCTCTTTGTGGCTT
Organism: Pleurodeles waltl; assembly: GCF_031143425.1. Lineage (NCBI taxonomy): Eukaryota > Metazoa > Chordata > Amphibia > Caudata > Salamandridae > Pleurodeles > Pleurodeles waltl. The sequence goes on from NC_090439.1 coordinate 1,176,545,568, forward strand.
TTGCCTATGGTAGTGGTGCGGAAAAATAATGCCAACTTGTAAAGGTGCATTAATTCATACAATCGCAATAAAGCTATTTGGGTGGATGGGCGTCCTTTGACTAAAAATCAATGATATGGTTATCACTTTGGGTGAAGCAAAAGGTTTTTGAAAGCTGGATTTGCGCTCTGCTTATCACCCGCAGAACACTCTCGCCATTTGACTGCTTTCTTTACCCCGGTAGGTGTATTTAAATTTTGCGTAATGCCATTTGGTGTTGCTTCAGCTGAAGCAGTTTTCCAGTGATTAATGGGGCAAGTTTTACATGGGATAAGTGGGGTGTTATTATTTCAAGATGATGTTTTGATTTATGGGAAGTATGATAAAGTGTGTTTGGAGAGATTAAGTGAAGGCCTGATTCATTTCACAGTGAGAGGCAGGGTGTAAGGAGGGCTGCGGCCGGATAAGGTCAGACACATAACGAGTGATAGATGAATACTTGCAAATTGTCTAGAATGGCACAGTGGGGGAGAAACAATGGGTTGGGATGATACCAAGAACAACTGCCAGTGGTTCAGAATGAGGAACACTCTGTAGTGACCCTGCCCCTCACGGCAAAAGTCTATCCTGAAATACAAGGAGAGGTCACCTTCAGAGGGGACACAAGCAGCCCAGACTGGTTACAGCCTTATTGGGCCTGGTCGGTAAGGCACAGCTTACATCCTGTGGCATAGAGAGCTAGGGATCTATGTCCAGACATTTTCTCTTACCCTTTTAGTTTGTCATATCAAACACACAAAAGGTAATGGGAGGATCGATTGAAATAGTCTAATCCACTGACAATCACTCCAAGAAGCATTCCAACTCTTCATTTTTCATCAAACATATATATGATGTAAGATTGTTAGTGATTGATAGAAGACGGGTTTTGTCTAGAGTGGCACAATGGGTGAAAAATGAATTGTTGCCATGCCACCAAGACATTGAACATAAAGTCGGCCTCTCAATGTCTGAGAATCTACATACACACCCGCACCACAATGAGTCACGGGAGCCGTCTGGTCCTGCATCGACGTATCCACTGCAGACTCTTCTCAATGCCTCCTGCACTGTAAGGGTTACAAGCTCTTCAAGTGTCTTCATGCATACTCTTGCCTGGCAGAGAGCTGGCAATTTGGACACAGGTGCATGTCACACAAGCTGCACCCGTGGGGGTTAGAAAAGAACCTTAGCACATTCAATAAGGAGTCTGACTGCCAGGACCCTGGTTGAGATAATGTGCGTCCGTGTACCTCAGGAGCAAGGCTTTAACTGGGGCAGGTCCTTCCGGGTCTCAGACACAGCAGTAATTAAAAAACAATTTTGAAACAGGTCCCTGATAGTGATGCAATCCCCGTTTACATTACAAATGGTTTACTTCATTTTGCATTACCATAGAATATTTGCTTCTTTTTAGGTCGAGCCTAGACAGCGCGCACATACTTTCTGCAAAGACCAGGGGCCAGATGTAGGAAGCGTTTTGCATGGTGCAAACAGCGAATTTCGCTGTTTGCTTGATGCAAAACGCACAACGCACATAACCTGGTAACCGACTCGCAAAATGGGAATGCGACTCGCTAATAGGAAGCGGTGTTCCCCTTCCTATTTGCGATTTGCATCGCGATGTAGAATTCCTTTGTGACCGTGAACGCGGTCGCAAAGCAATTCGAAGTTAGCACCCACTTCAAATGGGTGCTAACCGATTCGCAAAAGGGACGGGGTCTCCAGGGGGCCCCTTCCCCTCTGTGAATGGCTCTGAAAAAATGAAACAAAAACGTTTCATTTTTTCGGGTGTATTGCAACTCGTTTTCCTTTAAGGAAAACGGGCTGCAATACAAAAAAAAACTGCTTTACTTACAAGCAGTCACAGACATGGTGGTCTGCTGTCTCCAGCAGGCGACCATCCCTGTGAGTGCTGCGAATTGCAAGGGGGTCGCAAATTGCGGCCCACCTCATTAATATTAATGAGGTGGGTCTTTGCGACCCCCTTGCAATTCGCAGGTGGTGTCAGGGACACCATCCTGCATCTGGGTTTGCGAGTCGCAAATTGTGAGTCGCTCAGACTCGCAATTTGCGAGTCGCAAACCGAAATATACGTTTCCCCATGGCCCATGCTGTATTCAGCTAAAGGACTTTGATCCAACCTGCTGCTTACGATTGGTTGACTGCAGCATCGCTTGTCCTTGCTACCTCCTAACTGGGTCGGGCTTCCGATACCTCACTTCTGTTCTTGGCTGAGGAGCACCAGCGAAGTACAGTTTTCTTTTGCTTTCATTGTTTATCTATTGCTAGGTGGGAATTATTTTCTTTAAAATTATTTTCTGCCTCGGCTCAAAAGCATTTACCAGACACGAGTATCCGGGTTGCGATTTCAATATGTTTTACACTCCTGCTTCGGCTTGTGTTCCGTTTTTGGAATATTGTTTTATTTCCTGTATTTTTATCTGACGGGAGTATTTGTATTTATATTTATTACATTTTTTTCAAGTACAATGCATAAACGCATTACACAAAGCAGACTCAAGCATCTGTCGCCTTTACAACGTCCATAGAATTACTCAGCTTGGATTGGCTCTCAGCGTGTGCTTTGAAATGTTTAAATGTCAAAAACTATCACTGCAATGGTTTCCAATGTGTGCCCTTGTTTGCAGACCCCAGACAAAGGCCAGGACTTCGACTGCATTGTGCCTGCAATACTTATTCCTCCTAGGGAATAGAGGTGGGGGAGCCACTAAAAGCTTGAGCCACACTCGAGTCTGAAGACTGGCTCTGGCTAAGCTCGCGGCCCTGATGGAACCTCAAGCTCATAACGAAACAAGCTTTCATGTGTCTTCCTTCCTCCCTGGACTTAGCCAGTGTCTTAAGCCAAAGTTGTGGGCTTGGGAACTCGAGAGACAGGTTCATCCTCGGCATTGGCCCAACATCATGTGAATATGGGTAACTCACTTCCCATCCCTCTAAACAATGAATGGTGGCCTTGTGTAATGTAAGTGATGCTAATGGAAATTCTCACTCCAATACCTGCAGGTCGAGTTCTCAATAAAAAGAAACTACAGAAAAAAACACAACGGTGAAAACAAACCCTTAGTACAAAGCAAGACAAAGAGATAACCAGTTACTGGCTGTTTGGTATAAAATGAAACCAAAAAAAAGTTGATAAATCTCAACTTCCCCTCTAAAATTGTGTAATCTTAGGCAACTATGAAAGCACTTTCAATTCTGCCTGATCAGAAAGTCATTTGTAAAAAGAAAAGCTATTGTTTTTAATCTGGGCTACGTTCAGAGTTTGACAACTATCTTCTCTCTTAGTAAACTAATGGTTCATGTTTCAAAACTATCACTTAAATAAGTACTTCTCAGTCCAGTGTTGTAATGTGACGCATTAATGTTGAAGCTTCTACATGTTAATGAAATGCGCTTTTTTGCATTTTGAAGGGACTGTATCATATTTTCAATGTATTTGTTGCATGAATTACATCGCAAACATTTGCAGGGCTCCCCTCAAGTGCACGAAGATCATTTCAGGTTTTGGACCGTACTTGTTTTTCCGGTCTCTACCCGCTGGCATGCGGAGTTCCCCAGGGCTCATCTCTTAGCCCCACTCTTTTTAATGTCTATCTGTCACCTTTAGCGAGAGTAATTGCCCCTTACAATTTGACTCTGGTGACCTATGCAGATGACACCCAGCTAGTGGTGTCTCTTTCCAGTTCCGGGGACTCTCCAGTCACTAACTTCTCTTGCTGCATGAGTGATATTGCCAATTGGATGACCAAGTCCAAACTCAAGTTCAACGATGGGAAATCGGAAGTTCTGATCCTTGGTAACACCCCCCTCGCTCTCCCTCTTCCATCTCTCTCAGATGCCTTTAGATCTCTTCCTCCTCCTAAACTCCAAGTTAAGACTTTAGGTGTGATACTTGATCCCCGGCTTACCATGGATTCTCAAGCCAGTAAAATCTCTTCTAACTGTTTTGGCCTCTTGCGGATGTTTAGAAAGATCCTTACCCTTCTTCCTCCCACAGCCAGAAGAATCCTCATTCAATCCCTAATTCTCTCCCGCTTGGACTACGGAAACTCTCTGTTCCTTAGTTCCCCTCTCTATGTCTTAAAGAAGCTGCAAAGAGTACAAAATGCAGCGGCCAGACTTCTTACCCACTCTTCAAAATTCGCCTCCGCTAAACTGGCTATCTCCACCCTCCACTGGCTTCCTGTCAGAGAAAGGATCCAGTTCAAATCTCTCTGCATTGTTCATAGGGCCTTACAGGACAAAGGTCCCATCTCTCTGAGGAAATATATTTTCCTGCACATCCCTTCCAGGAGCCTTCGCTCCTCTTCTCTTAGGTATGCACATGTTTCTCGCTTCAAGAGAGCCTGGGGTAATAACTCCTTCTCTACTAGAGCCTCCCACCTTTGGAATACCCTTCCTACGGAGCTCCGTTTGGAACCTTCCGAGCGTCTCTTTAGGAAAAAGCTTAAAACCTTTTTATTCTGTAACTAATACCGGCTCTCTCTCCCTCTTGTGTTTCATTACTTTTAGCGCTGGGATGCCTCCGGGCCGCCATGCTTTACAAATTCTGAAAACTGAAACTGAACTGAATATCTGAGCAAGTCCCTTGGCTCGGCTCTGGCTGGACTGTCACTGTTAATTTGTTTGGCTCGCCATTCTCCTCTAACGAGTAATGCCATACGTCCGTTTATTTGCAAAGACTGAATTATGTGTCTCTGCGCATGGTGTTTTCGAATGTATGCATATGTGTTGATGTGCGCATGTATTTGTAGGTGCACCCTACTGTGGGCTTTGCATACCACATTATACTCTGTATTGGGTGTATATTAGGTGATATGACACGTTTTAAATGTCAATGCATGTCGTTAGATTTGTTTTGTACCCCCTCATGTCTGTACATCAGTGTGTAGCAAGGAATATGATCTGTAGAAGAGTGTTTGCCTCGGTGTTCGATCTGTCTGCCTTAGGGTTTTCATCCCCCAACTTTTTGCCTACCTCCCTCCATTTTTCTAACCTTGTTTTTGAGGGTTTTAGGACTCTGTGCACTGTACCACTGCTGAACAGTGCTAACGTGCATGTGCTCTCTCCCCTAAACCTGGTTACATTGGTTCCTACCCCAATTTGCACATTTAATTTAACTGCAACTCCCTAGTAAAGTGCACTACATGTGCCCAGGGCCTGTAAATTAAATGCTACTAGTTGGCCTGCAGCACTGATTGTGCCACCCACATAAGTAGCCCCTTAACCATGTCTCAGGCCTGCCATTGCTAGGCCTTTATGTGCAGTTTCACTGCCACTTCATCTTGACATTTAAAACTACTTGCCAAGCCTTAAACTTCCCTTTTTCCACATATAAGTCACCCCTAAAGTAAGCACTATGTAACCTATAGGACAGGGTGCTATGTAGGTAAAAGGCAGGACATGTACATATGTGTTTTACATATCCTCACCAATTCGTTTTCCACCACTGTGAGGCCAGGTCCTCTCATAGACTAGCATTAGAACTGCCCTCTTATACTTTTGAGTGGTATATTCGTATCTGGAAGGAGTAGCCCTGTCATGTTTAGTACAGCCAGAATGGTAATAGAAAATCCCTCTTACTAGTGAAGTAGGACTTAATATTACTATTTTAGAAATGGCACGTTTAGAAAGTGGGATTCCTCTGCACTTACCACCATCTGTGCCTTACAGCCTGTCTTCAACCCACGTCTGGTTTGTGCTGGTTGACACCTCCCCTTGTGCATTCCACCCAGACAGCCATAAACACAGGACAGTCAGTCACATCTGCATTCATCTGCATAATGAATGGGTCTCCCTGGGCAGGAAGGGTGGAGGGGCTCTCTCTTACATTTTAAAGGCTAGTACCTCACACAAAGGACTGATAAGCCCCCATAGGGACCCTGGCAGACAGGACTGGGCTGAAAGGGGAATGTGTGCACTTCAAAAACACTCAGACGTTTCCCCCACTTCAAAGGCATTTTTGTGTATAGAAACTGGGTCTCTGATCCTACCAAAACAGACTCTTCTGGATCTACATCTGCACTCTATCTAAGGAACTTCGTGGCTGCCCAAAGGACCCAGTTTGGATTTATCACTCGGAGTTGTATACCAAACAACCCAGGGTTCAGAGTGTCAAACATGTAGCTGGGAAACTCGTGTTGACAGGGTCCAGCACATGTATTAAAATGGCTGCTCTGTTCACTCACTATGTCCCAGGTTTTGTAAAGACACAGTGGGAGCATATTGCTCATGCAGCTATGCCCTCACATATAATATGGTGCGCCCTGCCTTAGGGCTGGAAGGCCTACCAGAGGGGTGTCTTATCCATAGTATTTGCAGTGCATGTTGGACAGGGCACACAGATAGTGTGCCAACTCGAGTTTGTGTTTTAGATTTGCACCAGGGCACCCAGCCCGCTATAGCAGTGCTGGGTGCATCTAGATGCATGGCCCAAGAGGATCGCATAATCAGTGCTGCTGTCCTCAGGTGCCTACACTTAGCCTTGGCCTGGGTACCCAAGTACCTTTTACTAGGGACTTATAGTGGTAGCTAGAGGTGTATCCAATTATGCCAACGCATCACAACAGTTTTAGGGAAAGAGCTCTGTCCCAGGGAACCTGGTTAGCATGTGCCCTTGGCACTATGATTTCTAGGCTACACCATACATCAGACAAAAAGTGTGGGTCTAACCAGGCCAAAAATAGGCCTTTTCTAACACTAGGTGTGTGTATGTGTGACATCAGCCTCCTCTGGCAATGACTGAGAGCAATCTCTGACCTCATGCACTTTATCAGAGTAGGAGACTTACCAGTCAGTGCAGTTAATGCCACCACCAGCAGAAGTAAAAGAGCACAGAGCACAAGCAGCACTCGGTAAGACAACATCACTGTAAGAGAGGAGACAGAACAAGGGGTTAGAAAAGTGACAGCTCACAAGGTGCAGGGAGAGGTACTGTACAGGATGGGGAGAGGGACGGATCTGTACAGGCTGGGGCTGGTAGAGGGGTCAGCTGGGGATCTCCTACTAGCAGGGATTGGGAGGAATCCATCCTAGGAACTAAACCTATATAGAGTCTGACGTGAACTCAGAAACCTGTAGACTTCTAGGCGTTCAAGACATGGGCTTTCAGTAGCAGAGGGCATAGGGAATAGGGCTTTACAGGTTAAGACAGGGCCAAGATTTAGACATTATATCCCTTACTCAGACAGCATGGGAGAGAGTCAGCTCAGAACCTCTAATCACCGGTGGACTCAGCTTCTTGGGTTCTCTGCACTAGAGACAAGGACACCGACACAGGGTTTATCACCTGAAGCAACGTTGTGGGTTTTACCATTGTAGGAATCACTGAAAATCTAAAGGAAACAAAAAACACCTTTTCTTCTGAAGAGGCCATAAATATGAACTCTTTTTAAAAGCATGTTTTTACTGAATTTAAAAGCCAGGCTCAAAGTGAGATGTATTGTAACCTCATGAAACTACCCCCTCAGCAGTAGCACACATGCTGGTATGACATTAATACACACATGATAACAGGAGCTCTCTTCCTCTCCTCAGTTTGATAGTTAGATAAATGTAAGTAAATTCATTATTTTCTCTTACTGGTTTTGTCACACACCTTATTCTCTTTTGAGGTCACTCAGATAAGTCACAGTTTCGAGCCAAGGTTAAAGATAGATTCCAAGTCCACCAGGTTTTAGTGCTGTTGATTTACTACAGACACATTTCCGACAATTAGTGGAACACTTTACAGAGACCTACTCCTACTCCAGGAAACATGCAGAAGAGGAACAGCTGTGTAGATGCACGGTTGTTAGTTTTTACAATACTTCTGACTCTATTTTACAGGCTTTGGCAAAGTCAATACTGCAGCCAACAAGCATTGACAAACATTTTGGGCTGTTTGTGCCCTTCTTCCCTCACTTTCTTCTCTCCTGCCTCTCCCATCTTCCTCTATTAATTACCCCCTTCACACCCCCAATCAAGGGGCTTCTGCTCCTCTACAGATCTCAGAGACTTCAGGCTGGCTTCTGCGCCATCGGCGTGAGACCATCTTCATATAGATATTTTTTTAATAAACAACATTTTATTGACATTATAACACAGCACACCAGCGCACAACCCATCTCCCTTTCCCCGATCGCCACCCCAGCTCAACCCAACAGAAGCCTGTGCCAGGTCCCCAGTGCTGTAATGCCTCTCAGTCCATAGAATTCCCACCTAAAGGGCCCCAGACTCGGTCATGCTTCTGTGGACAACCTGCAGTCTCTACACAGTCTCTTTCTTCTTCGGGCGCCAACCCAATGCCCTCTGCCACTCCGGGATCGTGGGTGGGGGCCAGGTAGCTCCACTTCTGCACTATATCAAGCTAAGTCAGGGCAGAGGTAACACCAACCAGTGTCCGGTCACCGCTGCTTCACCTATGTCTGCCAGGACCCACAAGCCCCACCCGGGGCGTGAGCTTAGTTGGTCTCCCCAGCACCCATGTAAGAAGCCTGCTATACATTCACAGAAGGGCACGCTGCCAGGGCATTGCAAGATTACATGAAGAAAATCTGCCTCAGTGGGTGCAGAGGAACATTGGGCTGTGGAACGCTTCCTCGCCTGCCAGAGGCGGCGGGGGGTCAGGTGGGTCACACGCAGAAAGTTTAATAGAGCCAGTCACAGCTTGGCTGACATAACAGTTTCACTGGGGGCCTTAGGTGCGTGGCACCAGTCTGTGTCATTGAGCTCCCTTGGCTCAGCTTTGGTGGTCCAAGTGTGTCGGGGACATTATGTATCAAAGAATGGCATATCTGAGAGACGCCACTGCTGCCGATGCCACACATCGGTAGACGGGCCTGCAGCGGACTGTAATCAGGATGGTCGGTAAGGTCAGTAAGCGGTCAGCGTGAGTCAGATCTGCAGATATTTGTGAATTTGGGTGTGCAAACCTGGAAAGCGCTCAGCAGTTCAGCAAAGGATCTCATGTGCTCCGTCTCCAGGGATGTAATGCCGATCTTGTCCCACTGACTAAACCCCTCAAGTTTGGCTCTATGGCACAGAGGGGCCTGCTAAGTGAGTTTACAATCCCAGGTATCAGAGTGATACGTACCAGCACATTTGCACTACCCTAGTGGGCTCCAAACTGGCAGTAGGGATGGGGCAGCCATACAGGTATCCTAGGACCTTACTGAAGCCCAGTGGGTTCAGTTCCACCCTAAAGGTGGAGTCACTCAAGCCCTCCCTGTTCTCCAGTCATTAATGGACAAAAGGTGTGAAGCCCAGTAGTAGAGCTTGATATCAGCCAGGCCCGGCCCATACCAAACAGTGAATAGTCAAACTTAACCCAGGCAATGCACATAGGTGTCCCCCCTCCAGAGGAAGGAGCAGATGAGATCATTAAGCAGGGTGAACCAAGAAGCGGGGATGGGGGAAGGGACATTTTGCAAGAAATAAAGGTATTTGAGGAGCAACAGAATTTGGAACTGGGCCACCCTACCCAGCGCATTAAGTGGGAAGCCAAACCACGAGTGTCTGGTTTGTGAGTGTGAGCAGTGGAGTCAATCAATCAATCAAAGCATTTGTAAAGCGTACCACTCACCTGTGACGGACTCAAGGTGCTGATGGGGGGAGGGGTTGCTACTGGATCTGGCTCAAAATTAGGGTCTGAGCCAGATCCAATAGGAGCACTATATGGACCCCTAAGTAGTTGAAACTTAGGCACTGGACTGGGATTGTACTCCACCAACTCACTATCACCGCATCTCCCTTGAGCAGGACCAAAACAGACTTACACACAGAGGCCTCCTCAAATGCGTTCAGAATATAAAAGACTTGAGGGCCTGACAACTTCGGTTGGATCAGAAGAGGCACACGGCATAAACGTGCAGGGCAATCTTATCCTCAGTTCCCTCTCCCCATCACCAGCACCACACCTGCGTATCCTGCCGACTAATCATAGCCAGGGGTTCTATGGCTAAAGCAAACGAAAGGGGGGATAGTGGGGCACCTATTTTTTAAACTCCACATTAATTAACTAAATGGGCCAGTAGGAGGCACATGTGTTGGCCACTTGCACTTTTTTGTGGAGTACCACTCTGGTAGATTCAAAATATTAGTTCGCCAGGTGAGGCATGAGCACAGAGTCGAAGCAGCACTAATATTCCTCAGCGAACCTGTCTGTCCCAGGGGTCCGGCCAGTGGTTAGGTCCTGTATAGCCACCTCCACCTCATCTGTCAAGATGTTCGACTCGAGGACCGCAGTGTGGTGTGCTGTGAGCCTGGTAAGAGCCATATGACAGAGAGGCGTGTTGTCCTGTGTGGGCCAGCCGTGGGAGGCATACAGGGCCTGTTAGTAGGAAGAAAACAATTCTGCAACTTCCTCAGCATTGGTGAGGCTTCAGCCCGCTGCATCCCTAACACCCGTGATTACACACAATTGCATCCCACCCATAGTGAGCCAGTAGAGTAATAATTCAATTAAAGAAAGCTTAATTTGGTTATAATATAACAACCATAAAAGCATAGATCAGAACAAAAAACAATGGTTAAAATTGATAAGAAAAACAATAAAAGACCATCAATTCATAGAGTCAAATAAGAAAGAATCAATCTGTCATAGAAACCCTTGAACGCACAGTCGATTCAAAACAATTAGCAACATGAAAAACAATATCTTCTGAACGCATTTGCAAAAATAAAAGAGCTTAGCAAACCTGTATAAAACCTTGTTCTTTGAGATGGCGGATTAGATAGGCCTTCCTTTGGACCTCATAATATTTACAATAAAATTAGTTTACAACAGTAAATACTTCTGCTCGAAACCTGCTGTAGAGCTTCTGATTTTCTAGCTAACATTTTGTTTCTTAGGAAGTTATCTTTTACCCAGCCACAATCTGCCTGTACAATTTTATCAGGGAAAAAAAAAGGTCCCTCTCCGAAGGTTCTGAAACTCCTTTATAATATTCTTAATTCAGGGAATCTGCATTACTTTATCAAGGGATAAACAGTCTTCTAATATCTCCCTGTTAAGTTGAGCTCATTTAGTCCATAGATCAGCCCAGCATAAAAGGGGACAGAGAGTTGTGGTGTCAGAAATATAGCTAGAACCCAGTTGTTCATGTACTGTGCAGGAAGGGGTACTTTGAGGGACATAAAGCATTCTATGCAAAAACTTGTTTTCAGCTACCTGGAGGTGGTCATGCTCTACATGCCCCCAGATTTCACTCCCATAGGTTGCTTTAGAAATGGTTTTAGCTGGATCGGCTTGTAACAGGGAACTAACCGGCTTCATCCCAGTCTAGAAGCAAATTTCCAGACCACAACATTGGACCTACTAAGCTCAGACACCATTCCAGAGAAGCACCTCATCAAATTCCAGTTCGTGCAGTGATGCTCAATCGACCACGAGCTGTCGGTGAAACCCTTTGTGTATCCCCTAGAGCAGTGCCATTCAAGAGCAAGGATGTGGGTTTCAAGGCATGCAAGCCCCTCCCCCCTGAGCCTTTCCACACTGCGAAGGTATAACTTAGCGATCAGTCGAATCATTGCCTTACCCGCCACCCACAGGGAGACGATATAGGCCACTGAACCCACATTGTCTCAAAATAGAAGTTTATTTCCACCCGAAGTGTTCCCGAAACCTTTGTGAGACACCAGGCATTAAGATGTTACACTGGGTGTCTAGATCAGGTTGGAGCCCCAAAACAAACGAGCACCAGAGAGTGGTCAGAGATACCTCTAGGCAGGATATGTGCCACAGTCATGAGGAGTACATCCGTGGCCCTAGGAGTAGAAGGTCAATCTTTGAGAAGGTCTTAGTCAACACCGCCTTGTGTGTGTCCTCCCAGGAGGCAGAATGCCAAATCTACCAGGCATCACAAGGGCTCAAGGATTCCATCCATGATTCCAGCTGCTTTGTTCTCCGCTCTTAATGACCAGCCAGGGGGCCCGGGGCCTCTAGGTAGGGATGGGGCATTGCATTAAAGTCTACTCCCAGAATGGTAGTCCCCTGGGGAAAGCCAAACACAATACGTTTGAGTACCCTGAGGATCTGTGTTAGCAAATAAGGTGGTATGTGCACACTAAAGAGAAAGACATGCTGGCCATATAGCGTACCCTCCAGTAGTGGCCTTGTGGATCCAAGGCCAACCGAGTCACCACCAAGTGGAGCGATCTGTGCAGAAGAATAGGTACACCCCTGAAGCTCCTGGGATATCCCACATAGCAGCCCTGTCATAACCGAACAGGCACACGAAGGCGCAATTAGTGCCCACGAGTTGACTCTCCTTCAAAATTAAGACCGCTGGACATGTTCTCTTAGCATAGCAAAGGACAGCAGGTTCATCCAGTCCAGCAGGCCACTGACGTTATACCTCATAACCTGAAAACTACCTATAGCAGCAGCAAAGAGGCCCAGGCCCAGAGTCATGGCATGGAACCACCAGTGGCTACCCGGCTAAGTGCATTGAGGAGAAGGCAGAAGCGACTGTACACAGCACCTAGTGTGTGTAACAAAGCAAAACCCACAAGAAAAACATTAAAACTTCCCATTCCCCCCCCAACTCCCTCCTCCCCAACCTTCTACCCCAGAAGAATCTGTCACCCCCAACAGAACCCCCAAAACATAACGTGCATCAGGGAAATAGGCATTAGGGGTAGACCTCTCCCTACAAAGGATACAACAATAGATCTGGGGTGAGGCCCTCAGATAAACTCTCACAAAAGGCCAACCAACCTCCAGCAGCAGAGGGAAAAGGATGCTTGCAGTAAACAAGCGTTGACAAAAGGAGACCACTGCAGTGCTTATGAGGGATTGTTTTTGCCATTCTTTTTCTCTCCCTCTGCTCCCATACCCCCCCCCTCTTAATTAGCCCCTTAAACCCTCCACCTAGAGGTTGCTGCCCCCTACAGAACTCAGCACCCAAAGGTGACTTCTGGCCATCGTCTTGAGACCATCTTCATATAGATTTGACACCATTCCATGTTTGCCACCTGTGAAAGTGCACAGACGCACTGACAAACCAGGCACATTTCTATGTATTTTATTAATGCTTTACTGTAATAAATGTTAAAATTGCAGTCAGGGGTGTTCATGCCTCCGTTACAACTGTCTTTTTCTTCCTTTTTGTTAAAATATTAACTAATTAAGATCATGCGCGCTTGCGGGAGGGAAAAGGGGCAGGCAGGCACCGCCCTTGGTGGGGACCAAAATAATAATAATAACAATAATTTAAAATAATAAAATAAAAAAAATAATTAAAAAAAACCTTCCCTTTTTTCCGCACCACTGCATCTGCTATGCTTTGCTCTGTCCTGCATTGCAGGCACAGGCTCCCAGTCTGCCCTGCGTCCAATCCTATCTCTGCTTTCAAGCAAAGCAGTGGTATAATTGGACAGAGCGCCCAGCCAGGGCACTCCGAGGCAGAGTGGGAGCCTCTGCTTGCTCTGTCCAACCCGGCAACGATGTTCCGGGTTGGAGAGAGCCTAGTGTGCATGTATGTTTGGCCGGCGTGAGGCGGCCGGCCAAACATACATGCGCCCTGAGGGGGAGTGCTATACACTACCCCTCTGTCCCTGTAAATAAACAGAGTTTATTATGTTTTTACTATATATGTTTTGCAGCTGCTGGTGGGGGGGGAGGGCGATGCTCATCTGCCATTGTGGAGGAGCTCCCCTGATTAGGATAGCCACCATGTATGCAAGAAGACCCAGATAAACTGTCTCACCCTAGCTAGAGCTAAGAAGCATTAGCAAAGCCAAGAGGTTTCTTAATTGAGACTTATTGACTTTGCACATTTCTTAATGTGCTGCAATGTGTGAAGTAGATACACTTACCTCAGAAATAGAGCAAATATTAAACACTCCCTGTTTCGGTGCTGTGCTGTTTACAGCTCAAACAGAAACTGGAAGAATTTCTGAGTTAAAAGGAGATTCTCTCATTTGCATGGGGGCGTGGCAACATCCAAATAAGGCAATGCCTTTGCCTATTAGTCTGGGCCATATTGCAGATGGAGGCACAGGGGGGGAAAGGAGCTACTCGGAGACCCACTGCTTGTGTCACACATGAGGTAGCGCACTGGCAGTGTGTCCTGCAAAGGTGCCCTTGGAGATGGAGCAGAGGTCATGGGGAGCCCCAGTTCGTGTGTCACATATGAGGTGGTGCACTGGCAGTGAGTCCTGCAAAGGTGCCCTTGGAGATGGAGCAGAGGTCATGGGGAGCCCCAGTGCGTGTGTCACATATGAGGTGGTGCACTGGCAGTGAGTCATCCAAAGGTGCCCTTGAAGCTGGTGCAGAGGTCATAGGGACATGTGTTCTCCCACAGGTAGATACAGTCACACGTTGCACCTGTGTGGAGATCCCTATCTACGGCTCCCACCCTTAATGCAGCATGCAAAGAAGGCAAGGAAGGTCCCAAGGATAGAGCTGATGAAGTGAGTCAGGGTTCAGTAGTGGAGACTGGCTGTGCTAAGATCAAGGATGCGGTGTTAGGTGTGAAGAGTATGAACAGTGTGAGGAATGATGATGATTTTGATTTATTTATCTGCCTCATACACACAATATACAACGATTTTGAAGTTATGGTTAAAAAAAACTCATTAGCCATTACACAGGCAGGATTCAGTTCCGGTTTTCAAACTGAACCCTAAATGGATATTATGGTTATATTTGAAGATTTTGAGATTTTGCTTTGTAAGTGTTATACTTACACCATATTTTCCAAACTTTATTTTGACCAGGTACTTCGCGATTCGGTTAAAAAGTTGCAAGCAGGGCAGAGTGGGAATTTAAAACAGCCCTGCTAAAAATGATAAATTCAGCCCTCATTTGCACCAAGTGAGTGACCCTCGACGCATTCCTCAGAATGACTTCCTATAAGATAATTTTGGAAAAGTAGCACCAAAAGGTGCATGTTAGCTGCAAGATTTTTCAATCATTTTTGCCAGTTTTATTGGCTGTCGTTAAAGGCATTTAATTAAATATTCCAATACATAAGACCAGTTTTAACTACCACACATTTCTCCATCTGATCTTCTACCATCTACTGAGCTCATTCTGTTAAAGAGGGCAGGAGCAGGCACCAAGGAAGCTGTTGTTAGTGCGCATGTGCAGATGTGCAGACTAGATCCAGCTCCAAAAAATATCAAAACAAAACAAGCAACTCTTTCAGGTTTCCACCAGGGTCGCGTAACTTGTACCACCACTCCTGGAAGCTGAAACCTGCCTCCCCATGACAAGACCAGCTTCCTGGGGCTCCAGCCACCTGGGAAATTGCCATAGTTGCAAGGAAAAGAAATGAGAAAGGTTTCATTTGATTGCAATGAAATAGAACATAATGGATTTTTTGTTAACAAGGTATTCTGTCAAGGGAGTTCTGCTTGGTTGAAGGTGTATGTGGCCAGGAATGTAGATGTGCTTCAGTAGAAGGATCTGTGAAGGATGGAATCATTTTAAGTCTGGAGATTTACATCAATGCGTTGTTGAAATATTTCCCAAAGAATTGCCTAATTAGATTGTCTGGGTTCCGACAAAAAAATGAATCCAATCTGAAACATGATGCCATTCCAGTAAAACATGAACTTAGAGGTGTTTCCAAGAGGGGAAGAAAAGAATGACAAGACATTTTAGAACATAAGGTCAATAAAACATTATTGAATAGGTGGAGGCTGCAGAATGGCCATCTCCAAACATTTTAACAAAGTAGATTGATGGTAAACTCCCCTTATGTGTTCATCTTAGGACACCGAAAAATAATTTTGTAATTGAAACACATTCTCTGTGCAACATAAATGAGGTAATCTCCATGAATTGTAATTCATTACAGCATTTATTACTCCATTTATTGTGTATTCCATATATGTCAATTTTCCATACAGCAATATATCATTCCTTGATGCAGTTACATTTTTGTATAAATGTCTTCCAATGCCACATTTTGTTTTTCATGAAGAATGAAGAATCTCACTTAGACTTTTCATCCTTGGTGTGGTCTCCCTTAACTTTTTGCCTCTGTTTCCCAGGTTGTTGCTGTTTTTGTTACAGCTAACCAGTGCTAAAGTGCAAGTGTTCTTTTACAAAATGTGAATGGAATTGGTTCACCCATGATTAGCATATTTGATTTACTAGAAAGTCCCTAGTACAGTGCACTAGAGGTGCCCAGGGCCTGTAAACCTAATGCTACTAGTGGGCCTGCAGCACTGGTTGTGCCACCCACATAAGTAGCTCTGTAATCATGTCTCAGACATACCACTGCAGTGTTTGTGCGTGCAGTTTTAACTGTAAAATTCACTTGGCAAGTGTACCCACTTGCCAGGCCTACACTTTCCTTTTCTTACATATAAGACACCACTAAGGTAGGGCTTAGTTAGTCCCAAGGGCAGGGCGCAGTGCATGGTTAAGGTAGGACATATACTAATGTGTTTTGTATGTCCTGACAGTGAGATATTGCTTAATTCATTTTTCACTGTTGCAAAGCCTGTACCTCTCATAGGTTAACATGGGGGTTACCTTTAAATCTGAATAAAGTGTAGATTCCCTTTGGGAGCGGATAGACATGGAGTTTGGGGTCTCTGAGCTCACAATGTAAAAATACACCTTTTAGAAAAGTTGATTTTAAGATTGTGTGTTTGAAAATGGCACTTTTAGAAAGTGAGCATTTTCTTGCTTAAACCATTTCTGTGACTCTGCCTGTTTTTTGATTCCCTGTCTGGGTCAGTTTGACAGTTGGGCTGGTTGCACCTCTCACTAGACAGTGACACAAAGGGTGCTGGGGTGTAGACTGCATTTCCTAATGAGCCATCTATCCTAGGAGGGAGGGGAGGAGTGGTCACTCACATCTGAAAGGGCTGTGCCTGCCCTCATACAATGCAGTCTCCAAACCCCTGGTGAGTGTCTGGGGCCTGGCATGGGCAAGGCAGGTTTTCACAATCAAGAGAGACTTTGCTTTGAAGTAGGCCTACTTCAAAGGGGAAAATGGGTATAAGAAGGGCACCCAAAACCACAGACTTTAGAACACTTCTGGAAACCAAGAGGAACCTCTGCCTGGAAAAGAGCTGAAGAGCTGAGGAAGAAGAGATGCCCTGCCTGTGACTGTGCTTTGTGGAGCTATCCTGCAGTTGCTGCTTCTGCCTGTGCTAGAGGACAAAGACTGGACTATGTGTTGCCTTCCTTCTTGTGAAGAACTCTCCAAGGGCTTGATTTAGAGCTTGCCTCCTGTTGTTTGTAGTCTCAGGGACAGCAAAGACTTCTCTCTGCCAGCACCTGGAGTCTCTGGGGAGACTCCTACTCTGCCAAGTGGTGCCCATCCAGTTCCTGGGGCCCTGAAAGGAGAAGCTGTCAGCCTAAGAGTGAGAAATCCACGCACTGACCGCCGTGCAAGGAAAGGTCAATGCGACTCCGATCTGCGGCTGAAAAAATAAAATAAAAAATAAATACATTGACGCACCTCCGGCTTCGCAGCTGAAAAAAAAAAAATAAATAATTAAAATCGATGCTCGCCTGCAACGCGACTGGAAGTTCGCCGCCTGGGGCTGGAGAAACGATGCACAGCATCACTGACGGAGGTTGGTGAGATCGTAACCTGCGCTGTTTTCGGATCATCGTGCAGCTGGATTTCCGATGGAAACACCGCTGGGTGTGTAAAAACAATACAAAGGCCTGCCCGGACCCCAGAGTGCTGACCGGATCGATGCATAGCTCTCCTGCGGAGAGATGAAACAACGCGCCAACCAGACTAAAGGAGAAAAGACGCAAGGTCTCGCTCTTGAGTGAAATCAATGCTTCACAAGCCCTTTTTGATGCACACTCTCCCGTGAGGGGTTATTTTTGACGAGCCCAAGGTACATTTACATGCTAACAGTGTTAGGGTGTGTTTAAAATTACATGAAGGCTCTTTTTGCATTTTTAGTGATAACTTGACTTGTGTATTGTAGATTTTTGTCGTTTTTATCTTGTTTTGTTTACATAAACGTTCTCTATTTTTCTTAACCTGTGTAGTGTCATTTTGCAGTGTTTTCATTAAGTTACTGTGTGTGTTGGTACAAATACTTTACACGTAGCACTCTGTAGTTAAGCCAACTGCTTGTGCCAAGCTACCAAGGGGGTAAACAGGGGTTATCCGAGGATGATTCTCCATTACCCTTACTAGCGTGAGGGTCTTTGCTTGGACACCGGACTGCTCGGACCGCTTGGACTGCCAACCAAAGACCCAATTTCTAACAGAGGTGATCACAGAAATGTGTACTTGCTTGTGTAACAAGCACTGGCAAAGCCAATAGGTTGAACCTGTGCAAGAGCTATTGGTTTTGGCCATGTATTTTAGCCATGTTGCATACTGTTAGACTTGGCATCCTTGGCGCGGTCTCCCCTAACTTTTTTGCCTCTGCTTCCCAGGTTGTTTCTGTGTGATGGACTCTGTTTTTGCTGTTTTTGTTACTCTGGGCACTTTAGCACTGGTCAGCAGTGGTAAAGTGAAAGTGCTCCCTATGTGTAAATTGTATGTGTAATAGGCTTTTCCATGATTGGTATATTTGATTTACTAGTAAATCCCTAGTAGAGTGCACTAGATATGCCCAGGGGCTGTAAATCAAATGCTACTTGTGGACCTGCAGCACTGGCTGTGCCACCCACATGAGTAGCCCGGTAAACTTGGCACTGACCTGCCAGCTCTGTGTGTGCAGTTTAAAACTGCCAATTCAATTTGGCAAGTGTACCCACTTGCCAGGCCTGAACCTTCCCTTTTTATACAGGGGCAGGGTGCAGTGTATGTTTAAGGTAGGACATAATCTGGTGTGTTTTAGATGTCCTAACAGTGAAATAATTCCAAATTCGTTTTTCACTGTTGTGAGGCCTAACTCTAACATGGGGACAGCCTTTAAATATTGTTAAAGTGTAGCGTCTTTTAAGAGCAGAAAGAAATATGGAGTTTAGGGTCTCTGAACACACAATTTAAAAATACATCATTTAATTAAGTTGTTTTTTCGATTGTCAGTTTGAAAATGCCACTTTTAGAAAGTGAACACACTTAGGGGCAACCCAGTATTCCCCTAGGAACTGGATACCGACAATGTCTTACTTAAAAATGCTACTAGAGGAATTATTTAGAGAGAGTATTCATACATATGATTCAGTCTTCAATTAATGAATAAGACAACTGTATACTCTTAAAATCCAATATATTACTCAATAGGATTCAGGAAGTTAAAAAAAGAAAATGTACAACAATTCCAACAAATGTCCATTTCATAAACAGCAACACTGTATATAACCCCTCTAGATCATAAGAATGAAGCCCAACTGCAGATCCAGGAAGGGGTTATAACTCTCCTCATGATACAGTTCTGCACAATAATTGCCCTTTTTTTAGTCCCTGTTCAAGCAATATCATGGACTTTCAATTCAGCTTGTCAAATGAGAAGGTAATGTTGACGTTTGAGCCTGTAGTGGCAGTCAGCTATCCGTCAGACCACCATCAGGACTCAGGGGGTCATTACGACCCTGGCGGATTTCCTCCGCCAGGGCCGCGGGACGCGGTGGCACCGCCGACAGGCCGGCGGTGCCCCGCGGGGCATTCTGACCGCGGCGGCTTAGCCGCGGTCAGTAAAGGGAAACCGGCGGTCTCCCGCCTGTTTCCCGCTGCCCCCAGGAATCCTCCAAGCCGGCGCAGCTTGCTGCGCCGGCTTGGGGATTCCGACTCCCCCTCCCGCCATCCAGTTCCTGGCGGTTCTCCCGCCGGGAACCGGATGGCGGGAGGGGGAGTCGCGGGGCCCCTGGGGGGCCCCTGCAGTGCCCATGCCAATGTCATGGGCACTGCAGGGGCCCCCGTAAGAGGGCCCCTACAAGTATTTCACTGTCTGCTTGGCAGACAGTGAAATACGCGACGGGTGCACATGCACCCGTCGCACCTTCCCACTCCGCCGGCTCGATTATGAGCCAGCATCCTCGTGGGAAGGTCGTTTTCACCTGGGCTGGCGGGCGGCCTTTTGGCGGCCGCCCGCCAGCCCAGGGGAAAACTTGAAATACCCGCCGCGGTCTTTTGACCGCGGCGCGGTATTTTGGAGGGCGGAATTCTGGCGGGCGGCCTCCGCCGCCCGCCAGAATCAGAATCAGGCCCTCAGTGTTGCTAAATAATACAACAGGTTGCAAAATAGGCTCTGTAGGAACAGACCAGGGGACTTCAACCTTTTAAATAAGGGACCGCTGGGGTCTCTCTCCATCCACATCTGCTCAACAAATGTAAGTCAGAATCTGAGTCCTGATAATGGTCTAACAGACATCTGAAAATGACTTAAGTTTGGACATCGCATGCAGGGGGGATAAGAGTATTGGTACTACATATGCGTTCTGCTAATGGCTCAATAAAAATATTAAAAGTATAAAAGACATTGGGCAGCCTGTTGCGTACCAGGTTGTATCTTCACAATACCAGTTAGCTTTGTATTAATCATAACACGTGCTTCTGCCCCGTGATATAATCTTTTGAGCATTAAAATCATTCAATCTGAAAATCTGAATTTCTCCAAGGGGCAAATAAAGCGCATCCCAATTCACAAGTTCACACACCTTGTCAGCGTTGATCATTGCAATTACAGCCCATCAATAGCCAGAACCACATACTGCGTATTAGCGGCTAATGTGAGCTTTGGTAAAAACCCACACTGGTCTTTATGAACCAGGGACTGCCCAACCCCAATTATACAGGATGCCCAGATCTTAAGTAATGGTTTATAGTCAGCATTAAGTAAGCTAATTAGACGATAAGAATTTACACTGAGGATCTTTTTCTTTTTACAAAAAGCTTATCACTACTAACTCTTTATATGTCGAAGAAGTGTCCATACCATCACTAATTTGATTAAATAAACATACAAGCTTTGGTTGGAATACCATCTATACCAGGCGCTTTAGCATTGGGCACCCGTTGAAGCGCGCTAACAGCCTCCTCTAATGTAATATCTGGTAGCATAAACTCTACCTGTGCCCCCACCAGACTCAGATGAGTGTGACTGCAAAAAAATCCTCCTTTTTGCCCTCGTCACCCTCAAACTTTTTGGACAGACACTGGGGGTTACTGACTCTTGGCTGTGCCCTAGTACTGCTTACCAGTCCCAGGGCCAGTGCTCTGTGTAAAGTGGATATGCAAATTAGGCTAATTATAATTGGCAGTATCAACCTACCTATAAGTCCCTAGTATATGGTCGGGCATGAAGGTTTAGGAACACCAGCATAGGTAGCGCACCCATAAGTGCACTGCTGAGGTGCCCAGTGTCATGTTAAAAGCAGGCCTGCCTTGCTGGCTGCTTTTAAACTAAAGTTATATGCAAATTTGACTTTGGAATTAAAAGTACTTGCAAAGTCTTAAACTACCTTATTTTTACATATAAGTCACCCCTAAGGTGTGACCCATGTGTCCCTAGGGTTAGTTAGTTGCCATGTAACTATAACCAGGGACCTTATCAAAATTGTTTTAGAAGCCCGGTGAGGTAAAATAGACAAATTTGTTTTTCCCTCACTGTAAGGAATGGCCTCCATAGGCTAAAATGGGGAGACTTTATTTTAATTAACAAAGTCCCCATAAGAATTAGATACCTTGAGTTTGGTATCAAATTAATTTCTATAAGAAATCCCACAACTTCAGTTGTGGGATTTATTATAACTAGTTCAGGTAAAGAGTTTGAAAACTCTACCTGAAAGTTGCCAACTTCAGCTCTGTAGTGCCTTTCTCTGATTGGCAAGCCTCTGGCAGCATGGCCAGGCTGCCTTGATGACGTGTGAAGTGCCTGGAATGAAAACAAAGAATGTGCCTGGGGGAGGAGATCTGTCTCAGCAGATGGTGAAACAGGACAGGTTGGAGAACAGCCAAACTGGTCTTCAAGGCAGGGAAGGACATTTGGAGCAGCTCAGGATCTCCCGCACTTCCTGCAAACCAAGACAATTAGGTGCTCTCTTGATTAGATTAGGAGAGGGTAGGAGAGGGGTATGTTTAGGATTTTAAGCCACACCAGCGGGTTGGCTCAGCCAGATCTAGCCTCCAAAAATCACTTTCAGCCATGTTGGAATTTTGAAGAATTTTGATCCCTGGGACAGATTTTTGCTATGCTTCCCAGGAAGTGGTCATCAAAGGGGGAAGGATCCTGCCTTTGATTGGACAACTAGGACCTCCCTGATTTCCACCCAGGAGCAAGGATGCATATGGCAGAGCTGCACCCACACCTCAGATCCCTACAAGAAAGAACATCAGAAGAAGAAGAAGGACTGCCCTGCTGAACCCATGACTGGCATCTGGACAATGCACTCTGAAGGACTGCACCAGCTGCACACTTGGGCCTCGCCACAAAAGTGACTTTGCCTGGCTTCAACTGGTTTCAGAAGGGACTCCCTGCTTGCTACATGTAGAAAATAGCTAACCAGAGTCTCCTGCTTCAAATCCTGAAGAAACTGACCAGCTGACCACTGTCCAGTGGGCCAATTTGGAGTTTGAGCCAGTTACATTCCGGGAGTTGGAGTCCTAAATCTCAAGGAGCAGCAGAGAGCTACTGGGACCTTGGGGTGAGCTGTGGACTTCTAAAGGACCTTCAAAGACCTTCTGGAAGAAGATCCTGAAGTTTGGAGAAGATTGGAGAACTTTTGGTAAAATACGCCACAAAGGGACCGACCCGCCATTGAGGGTCAAGCTGGCTTACGTCAACCACGACCTGGCCTGACTTGCAGGTTCATCCGGCTGAAAAGCTCTGTAGCCCCAGACTTCAAGGATTTTACCGGGGACTCCTAGAAAGGCAATCCAATGATGTCGAGTTAAAATCGGCTTGCTGTGGAGGGTCATCTGGAGAAAAAGCTCCAAAAAAATGACTAAATCCGAAGGTAAAACGTTGACCAGGACTTCCCGCACAGCGTATCTGAGGGCGGCTCCAGGGATGTCGGATGAAGATTCAGCTTTGGCCCTGATGAAGATTATGGTCCCGAAAAATCTTCTAAGTCCGAACATAAAAATCTTCACTGAGGTCTCCTGAGGGAGCTCGAACTGGATTTGTGACTTCGTCACGCTGAAGAAAATCTTCAAGAAAACAATTAAGTTTGAAGGTAAACTTTTGACCGAGGCCTCCCGCCTGCTGTAGACGAGCAGGACTCCATCGCAGTTGGCCTGAAACTTTGACTTTTCCCTGGTCGAGGTGCAGATGACCAGATTGACGCTTTTTGTTTCTATGCGCTAGTAAACATTCATTAGTTAAAAATTCATATATACGGTTCCCCTTATATGATTTTATTCATTTTGGTGTTTAATTAAAGTTACAAATATTTCCTATTGGTTTGAATTGGTTTTGGATTTTTAAACATTTTCCTCTGTTTTATTTCATTATTGTGTTGTGATACTTGAAAGCTTTACACACTTTCTCCCCTAAGTTAAGCCTTGTTGCTCATTGCCAAGCTATCAAGGGTTGAGCTGGGGTTAATTTATTGAGACCTAACTGAACCTAGTGGGGGTTAGTGGCCTCTTGCTAAGTGAAGGTACTTACCTGTCCTTACCAATAATCCACTTTCCAACAGTGACTATTTTTATGTGAGAGTATCAGTAAGTGGGAGTGCCTATTAGTGAGAATGAGTAAGTGTGATTTAGAATGAGCGAGGCAGAAGACAGTGAATGAGTGAGGGAGTGCGTGAGAGTGAGAGAGTGTGAGTGAGTAACAGTGTATTTGTTTGTGTGTTTCACGATGGTTAGTCTGCCACTCACCATGGCATACTCAGTATTATTCTGGGTTTGTGCCAGCACACAAGGTATGCCTCTGGCATATGGCATATAATTCTTCACATACGGGAGGGCACCCAAGGCAAGGTGCAAGCCCTGGCATACTAGAAGTACTTCTTGGCTTAAGGCCCACATGAAAAAAATGCTGGCACACTGGAGGAAATTCTTGCCATGGGGGCACTCATGGCAAAATGTGGGTGCTGGGACATTGGAGTAATTCTTGACATAAGGGGCTGCACCTGAGGTCAAATGCAGACCCTGCGATACTGGTAGTAGTACTTGGCACTTATGATTAAATGCTAGTGCTGGCATACCAAAGATAATTTTTGCCTCAGAGAGGAGTGCAGCTATGGCATATTGGGGCTAAGGTGGCTGGCTGGGGAAGCATAACCTGTTAATTTCTAGATCGGCAATACTGGAGGTATTTTTTGACATACGGGTCACCCATGGCATATGGACAGTATCAATGGTAAAATTCTAGTAATGTCATATTGTTGGTAACTCTCGGTATAGGGGGGTGCCCATAACAAAATGTTGGCATTGGTACAAGGAAGGTAGTTCTTAACTTATAGGCAATGTGTAATTTTTTTATGCAGAACTTCAAACAATAATAAAGTGAAAACACTGCACAGGAAAAGTTCTACACAAAGTAAAATGTAATAAATTATTTGACACCACAATGACAAATATTCAATCAGTAGAACCAGAGATATGCAAGCTTTAGAGATTTATGGTAAGTACGGCAGCTAAACGCACAAAGAGCCACTTGTGGTTACCTGTTTGTGCGGTACCAGATGAACGTCACAAGTTCAGCCTGACTGCAATGGAGGGTGGGCCGGACACAGGGGCAAGGACGGTCCCGCTGAAAAATTACCTTCTCAAAGTTTGGCAAGAAGTGTACAGTTTGCAGTGGAGGAGTCCAGGAGCAGGGAGAGTGTCACAGATGGTTGTCGCAGTAGCGCAAGTATCCTGTCAGGTGTCACAGATGAGCATTGCTGGAGATTTGCATTGGCGGTCACAGCAGCTGCCAATGCTGTAAAGCAAAGTGCATATCTTTCTTTGTCAGGTGTAACTGGTGGTTGCTGTAACATGAAGAATCGATTCCCCCAGAGCTTTGCATTGGCGGACATCGTGGGCAGCATGATCTTGGCATGAGCGAGCCTGTTCACACAGTTGAGAAAAACCCAAAACTTCAGGATTTCTCCTTTTCTTCAAGGAAGAGCTCAGCAGATGCCACACCAAGGATCCAGCACGTGGGAGACACCTTTTGGTGGATCGGGAACCCACTCCAGCAGAGGCCAACAGGGCTCACGCAGGTCTAGTTGCAGATCTGGGCAGCAGGTCAGCTGGGTAGTTGCAGGGAGGCCTCTGGAGCTGGTTATGTCCCTAGCTCTAACAGGAGGTCAGTCAGCTTACCTGTGAAGTCACTCCAGCCTGGGATGAAGGGTGCAGGTCCAGTCTTCCTTCTTTATGAAGTACAGCAGGCCTCCAACAGCAGATCAGCAGGGTGTCCTTCTGTGGCATCCACAGGGGCCCATGAGTGTACTGGGGACTTGGGTCTGAGGGTCCACTATTTATCACTGGTGCCTGCTTTGAAGTGTGAGATGCTTCTGGTGTTCTCCCAGAGAGGAGTTTGGAATTTCTTTCCTCCCTGTGCTGGCCTCTGCTTCTCTTGGGGCACAAAAGACTAGTGTGAAATCATTTGTGTGTGTGCTGAGGCAGAGTCTTTGTAGTGCAAGTGTAGTAGGGGACAGCTCATTCCCCATCCTGACAGACATGGCCCATCCTGACAACACCTATTCCACTTTTGTCTCACTGTCTATGTGGAATACACAAAGACCAACTGCCTACTACACCTAGGGATGTGGTCCAGGATTCAGGGTGCAGGCACCAACTATTTGGGACAACAAAATGATAACTTTTCAAAAGTGACAATTTTCAGAATTGTTACTTAAAATCCATCTATCCCACTAAATAAGGATTTAAATTACAATTCCATAGACACAAAATTCAACCTCCTTACTTGCTCCCAGTTTGAAAGTTATCACCTAATACGTAAACCCTAGGGGTGACATATGTAGTAAAAAGGACATTTTAGGCCTGGCAAAAGGTTTCCTTTGCCAGGTCAACATGGCAGTATAAAACTGCACACAGGCTTCAATGACAGGCCCGGGGCATGTTTGGAGGGCTACTTAGGTGGATGGCATAATAAGTGCTGCAAGCCCACTAGAAGCATTATAGGAATTACCACTTCACTAGGAACTTACAAGTAAAATAAGTGTGGCAATTGGGTGGAAGCCAATGTGACCATGTTTTAGGGGAGAGGGCACAAGCACTTTAGCACTGGTCAGCATCTCTGCATCTCCCCTTCCTTTATCCCTCTACTGCCAAGCATCTCTCCTCCCCCATCCAGTCTATCCTCCATCTTTGTTCTTCTGTATATTTCCCTGTGACTTCAACAACAAATCTTAGTTTCTAGAAGGAGTTTGAACACAGAGGGAGGAGGGTTTTCAGGAGGCTTTTCAGGAGTTATTCTATGTGTGTGGAATGTTCCTTTTTCCCCCAAAAGACGGATCAGCCTGGCTCCATTCCTAGGTGGCCATGTGTCCCTATGAGATAAAACCTGCTCTGTCATTCAGGCAAAGTGTCGCCTCTTTCAAACTATGTAATCATGAAATGCAGTAATTACAGTACTTCTTGTCATTTTAGGGTTTATATTGGTTCCATCTGGTTTCTTTGCTGATCGTTAGATGCAGGTTTTGAAGAATATTTCACAGTTCATTGACACTTACAGTCTCCCCCACTCATGAGTTTCTTACACAGATGGAAAGTTTGAAACTATGCTCCTATAGGCTGTGGTTTCACATGATATATACAAACTGTGCCTCCAGGCACCATGGACAGTAAGTCTTCAGAAAAGAAATATGTGGCACTTGTTCAGAAGGAAGCAGAAATGGAGTCAGAGATGGCTAACAAGTGCTGTGTGCAAAGGTGGTCAAGCCTGGCTTCTCAACCGAAGTATGGTGCATTATGGGACTTGTAGTTTAACTTTCAATGTTTGTTTTTGAGGTGATACATACAATCTTAAAAGTGAAACTACAAGTCCCAGAATGCAGCATTCTGCTGGTTGAACTGTTGCACATACCGTGGAGCCGCTTGAAAATGAAGCTCAGTGTGATGAGTCTTCTCAAGGGTTCAGCAATGAGTATCAGTCCCACTGGACCTCAGGACCCCTCCCTGGCCATGGGTAGCAGTAGGTGTGGGGGGACTTGGAGCTGTGACCCCCACTCCCACCACACTTGGACAGGATATCAAGACGG
The DNA here is from genome assembly GCF_031143425.1 of Pleurodeles waltl. Classification (NCBI taxonomy): domain Eukaryota; kingdom Metazoa; phylum Chordata; class Amphibia; order Caudata; family Salamandridae; genus Pleurodeles; species Pleurodeles waltl. Next base: position 1,176,572,632 of record NC_090439.1, read on the forward strand.
CAGAGGCAGGGAGCTGTGGTACAACATAGAGGACTCCTAGATAAATCTTTCCTCTGTTGGGCTCTCAACCCCGATGGCGTTAATTACTGAATATTCACATTACACTTCTTCCAAACTCTTTGCAGCAATGTATCTGCGGTTCATATTGGTAAGGAACCCCGCTGCCCCTCTATGTGCAGGTCTCTTCTCTGCCCCTTTCTGGAGTCTCACTGCACATGTTCTATGTTTATTCCTGCCTCTAATGACTTCCACACACTGCCATAGGAGAAGGTATCATGGGGGCTGGTGACTGACAGACACTGCCACAGAAGTGGGGGTGATGTGGGTACGCAGTGACTGACAGGCACTGCCATAGGAGGAGGTATCATGGGGGCTGGTGACAGACAGGCACTGCCATAGGAGGGGGTGTCATGGGGGCTGGTGATTGACAGACACTACCATAGGAAGGGGGTGTCATGTGGATACGCAGTGACTGACAGACACTGCCATAGAAGAGGGGTATCATAGGGGTGCAGTTACTGAGAGACACTACCATAGAAGGGGGTGTCACAGGGATGCAGTGACTTCCACACACTGCCATGGGGGGTATCATGAGGGCTGGTGACTGACAAACACTGCCATACCAAGGGGTGTCCTGGGGGGTGCAGTGACTGACAGGCAATGCCATAGGAGGGGGTGTCATGGTGGGTACAGTGACTGACAGACACTGCCATTGAAGGGGGTGTCACTTGGAAGCAGTTACTTCCACACACTGCCAAAGGAGGGGGTATCAGGGGGGCTGGTGACTGACAGACACTGCCATAGGAGGGGGTGTCATGGGGGTGCTGACTGACAGACACTGCCGCAGGAGGGGGTGTCACGGGGCTGGTGACTGACAGACACTGCCATAGGAGGGGGTGTCATGGGGTACGCAGTGACTGACTGACACAGCCACAGGTGAGGCTCTCATGGGGGCTGGTGACTGACAGTCACTGTCATAGGAGGGGGTGTCACAGGGATGGTGACTGACATACACTGCCATAGGAGGGAGTGTCATGGTGGGTGCAGTAACTGACAGACACTGCCACAGAAGGGGGTGTCACGGGGGCTGGTGACTGACAGGCACTGCCATAGGTAGGGGTGTTATGGGGGGGTGCAGCGACTGACAGACACTGCCATAGGTGGTGGTGTCATGGGGGCTGGTGAGTGACAGACACTGACATTGGAGGAGGATGTCTTGGGGGTGCTGGCTGACAGACTCTGCCAAAGGAGGGGGTATCATGGGGGCTGGTGAGTGACAGACAATGCCATAGGAGGAGGTATCGGGGGGCTGACTGACAGACACTGCCATAGGAAAGGGTGTCATGGGGATGGTGACTGACAGACACTACCATAGGAGGGGGTGTCATGGGGCTGGTGAGTGACAGACACTGTTGTAGGAGGGAGTGTCGTGGGGTGCAGTAACTGACAGACACTGCCACAGAAGGGGGTGTCACGGGGGCTGGTGACTGACAGGCACTGCCATAGGTAGGGGTGTTATAGGGGGGTGCAGCGACTGACAGACACTGCCATAGGAGGTGGTGTCATGGGGCCTGGTGAGTGACAGACACTGACATTGGAGGAGGATGTCTTGAGGGTGCTGGCTGACAGACTCTGCCAAAGGAGGGGGTATCATGGGGGCTGGTGAGTGACTGACAATGCCATAGGAGGAGGCAGCGGGGGGCTGACTGACAGACACTGCCATAGGAAAGGGTGTCATGGGGATGGTGACTGACAGACACTACCATAGGAGGGGGTGTGATGGGGGCTGGTGAGTGACAGACACTGTAGTAGGAGGAAGTGTCATGGGGGTGCAGGGACTGACAAACACTGCCACAGGAGGGGATGTCACGGGGCTGGTGACTGACAGAAACTGCCATAGGAGGGGGGGTATCATGGGGCTGGTGACAGACAGGCACTGGGATGGGAGGGGTGTAGGAAAGTACCATCTTGCCTGGCATGTTAATCCCATTTTTACATGTATGTACGTTTGTTTTTGCCTGTCTCCCTGGGATCCTGCTAGCCAGGACCCCAGTGCTCAAGGTTGTGGCCTAAATGTGTGTACCTTTGTAGTGACTAACTGTGTCACTGAGGCTCTGCTAACCAGAACCTCAGTGCCTATGCTCTCTCTGCCTTTAAAATTGTCACTATAGGCTAGTGACCATTTTCACCAATTCTAACTGGCACACTGGAACACCCTTATAATTCCCTAGTATATGGTACCTAGGTACCCAGGGTATTGGGGTTCCAGGAGATCCCTATGGGCTGCTGCATTACTTTTGCCACCCATACGGAGCTCAGACAAATCTTACACAGGACTGCCACTGCAGTCTGAGTGAAATAACGCACATGTTATTTCACAGCCATTTTCATTGCACTTAAGTGACTTATAAGTCACCTATATGTCTAGCCTTCACTTGCTGAAGGTTAGGTGCAAAGTTACTAAGTGTGAGGGCACCCTTGTGCTAGCAAAGGTGACCCCACATACTTCAGGGCTATTTCCCCGGACTTTGTGAGTATGGACACACCATTACACGCATGCACTACATATAGGTCAATACCTATATGTAGCTTCACAATGGTAACTCCGAATATGGCCATGTAACATGTCTAAGATCATGGAATTGTACCTCAATGCCAAATGTGATATTTGGGTGCCAATCCCATGCATCCCCGGGGCTCCAGCATGGACCCCGGGTACTGCCAAACCAGCTCTCTGGGGTTTTCTCTGCAGCTACTGCTGCTGCCACCCCACAGACAGGGTTCTGCCCTCCTGGGGTCTGGGCAAGCCCAAGGGCAGTGCCCAGAGCTCCTCCAGTGTGTCCCAGACTTCTGCCATCTTGGATCCAGAGGTGTGAGGGCACAATGGAGGCCTCTGAGTGGCCAGTGCCAGCAGGTGACGTCAGAGACCCCTCGTGATAGGTGCTTACCTGACTAGGTGGCCACTCCTCCTCTGAGGGCTATTTAGGGACTCTCCTGTGGGCTTTTCCTCAGATAACGACTTGCAAGAATTCAGCCGAGTTCCTCTGCACCTCTCTACGACGTCTGCCAAGGATCGATCTGCTGCTAGGGCTCCTGTGCACATTTCCATGGAATCCTTTGTGCACAGCCTAGCCCAGGTCCCCAGCACTCTGTCCTGCATTGCTCAACTCCCTGAGTTGACCTCCGGCTTCGTGGGACCCTCTTTTGAAGTGTTGAGACGACTGTCGTGTTCAGACTTTTTGAACCCATGTTCAAGGACTTCTGTGGGTGCTACCTTCTTGTGCATGGGCTTTCTACGTTGCTGAGGGTTCCCTCTGTCTCCTCCCCCAAGTGGCTACATCCTGGTCCTTCCTGGGCCCGGGCAACACCTTTTTTCTTCAACTGTGACTCTTGCAGCTAGCAAGGCTTATTTACGGTCTTTTACCAAAGAAACAACTCTGCATCCTCCAGCTCTCCGTGGGACATCTTTGGCATGAAGGAGAAGTTCCTAGTAACTTTCGTTGTTGCAGAATCTTCAGCTTCTTCCATCCGGAGGCAGCCATTTTGCACCTTCATCCGGGGTTTAGTTGGCTCTTGCCCCCCCTGGACACTTTTACGACTTTTGGACTTGGTCCCCTTCCTTTGCCGGTCCTCAGGTACAGGAATCCGTCTTCAGTGCGTTGCAGTCTGTTGTGTTCTTTGCAAAATCTCTATCACAAGTTTAGTGTGTTTTGGGGGAAATAGTAGTAATTTACTCCTACTTTCCAGGGTCTTGGGGTGTGATATCTTAGACAACCTTAGTGTTTTCTTACACTCCCAGTGACCCTCTACACACTACACTAGTCTAGGGGTCCATTCGTGGTTCACATTCCACTTTCTTAGTATAAGGTTTGTGTTGCCCCTAGGACTATTGCATCCTATCGTATTCTACAGTGTTTGCACTGTTTTTCTAACTGTTTACTTACCTGATTTTGGTTTGTGTGTATATTTTGTGAATTTTACGTACCTCTTAAGGGAGTATATTCTCTGAGATATTGTTGGCACATTGTCACTAAAATAAAGTACCTTTATTTTTAGTAACTCTGAGTATTGTGTGTGAGAAGGTAGCCTCTTTCTAGCCTTGTTACCCCCACTTTTGTCCTGTTTGTGAGTGTATGTCAGGGTGTTTGTCACTGTTTTCACTGTCTCACTGGGATCCTGATAGCCAGGCCTCAGTGCTCATAGTGAAAACACTATGTTTTCAGTATGTTTGTTATGTGTCACTGGGATCCTGCTAGTCAGGACCCCAGTGCTCATAAGGTTGTGGCCTATATGTATGTGTCTCTGGGACCCTGTCACACAGGACCCCAGTGCTCATAGGTGTGCATGTATGTGTTTCCTGTGTGGTGCCTAACTGTCTCACTGAGGGTCTGCTAACCAGAACCTCAGTGGTTATGCTCTCTCATTACTTTCAAATTGTCACTAACAGGCTAGTGACCATTTTTACCAATTTACATTGGCTTACTGGAACACCCTTATAATTCCCTAGTATATGGTACTGAGGTACCCAGGGTATTGGGGTTCCAGGAGATCCCTATGGGCTGCAGCATTTCTTTTGCCACCCATAGGGAGCTCTGACAATTCTTACACAGGCCTGCCACTGCAGCCTGAGTGAAATAACGTCCACGTTATTTCACAGCCATTTTACACTGCACTTAAGTAACTTATAAGTCACCTATATGTCTAACCTTTACCTGGTAAAGGTTAGGTGCAAAGTTACTTAGTGTGTGGGCACCCTGGCACTAGCCAAGGTGCCCCCACCTTGTTCAGAGCCAATTCACTGAACTTTGTGAGTGCGGGGACACCATTACACGCGTGCACTACATATAGGTCACTACCTATATGTAGCTTCACAATGGTAACTCCGAATATGGCCATGTAACATGTCTATGATCATGGAATTGCCCCCTCTATGCCATCCTAGCATAGTTGGCACAATCCCATGATCCCAGTGGTCTGTAGCACAGACCCTGGTACTGCCAAACTGCCCTTCCTGGGGTTTCACTGCAGCTGCTGCTGCTGCCAACCCCTCAGACAGGCATCTGCCCTCCTGGGGTCCAGCCAGGCCTGGCCCAGGATGGCAGAACAAAGAACTTCCTCTGAGAGAGGGTGTGACACCCTCTCCCTTTGGAAAATGGTGTGAAGGCAGGGGAGGAGTAGCCTCCCCCAGCCTCTGGAAATGCTTTGTTGGGCACAGAGGTGCCCAATTCTGCATAAGCCAGTCTACACCAGTTCAGGGACCCCTTAGCCCCTGCTCTGGCGCGAAACTGGACAAAGGAAAGGGGAGTGACCACTCCCCTGACCTGCACCTCCCCTGGGAGGTGTCCAGAGCTCCTCCAGTGTGCTCCAGACCTCTGCCATCTTGGAAACAGAGGTGCTGCTGGCACACTGGACTGCTCTGAGTGGCCAGTGCCACCAGGTGACGTCAGAGACTCCTGCTGATAGGCTCCTTCAGGTGTTAGTAGCCTATCCTCTCTCCTAAGTAGCCAAACCCTCTTTTCTGGCTATTTAGGGTCTCTGTCTCTGGGGAAACTTCAGATAACGAATGCATGAGCTCAGCCGAGTTCCTCTGCATCTCTCTCTTCACCTTCTCATAAGGAATCGACCGCTGACCGCGCTGGAAGCCTGCAAACCTGCAACATAGTAGCAAAGACGACTACTGCAACTCTGTAACGCTGATCCTGCCGCCTTCTCGACTGTTTTCCTGCTTGTGCATGCTGTGGGGGTAGTCTGCCTCCTCTCTGCACCAGAAGCTCCGAAGAAATCTCCCGTGGGTCGACGGAATCTTCCCCCTGCAACCGCAGGCACCAAAAAGCTGCATTACCGGTCCCTTGGGTCTCCTCTCAGCCCGACGAGCGAGGTCCCTCGAATCCAGCGACGCTGTCCAAGTGACCCCCACAGTCCAGTGACTCTTCAGCCCAAGTTTGGTGGAGGTAAGTCCTTGCCTCACCTCGCTGGGCTGCATTGCTGGGAACCGCGACTTTGCAAGCTACTCCGGCCCCTGTGCACTTCCGGCGGAAATCCTCTGTGCACAGCCAAGCCTGGGTCCACGGCACTCTAACCAGCATTGCACGACTTTCTAAGTTGGTCTCCGGCGACGTGGGACTCCTTTGTGCAACTTCGGCGAGCACCATTTCACGCATCCTCGTAGTGCCTGTTTCTGGCACTTCTCTGGGTGCTACCTGCTTCAGTGAGGGCTCTTTGTCTTGCTCGACGTCCCCTCTCTCTTCAGGTCTAATTTGCGACCTCCTGGTCCCTCCTGGGCCCCAGCAGCGTCCAAAAACGCCAAACGCACGATTTGCATGTAGCAAGGCTTGCTGGCGTCCTTCCAGCGGGAAATCACTTCTGCACGACTCTCCAAGGCGAGAGGGATCCGTCCAGCAAAGGGGAAGTCTCTAGCCTGTTTCGTTCCTGCAGAAACCTCAGCTTCTTCTGTCCAGTCGAAGCTTCTTTGCACCCGCAGCTGGCATTTCCTGGGCATCTGCCCATCTACGACTTGCTTGTGACTTTTGGACTTGGTCCCCTTGTTCCACAGGTACCCTAGATTGGAAATCCACAGTTGTTGCATTGCTGGTTTGTGTCTTTCCTGCATTATTCCTCTAACACGACTCTTTTGTCCTTAGGGGAACTTTAGTGCACTTTGCACTCACTTTTCAGGGTCTTGGGGAGGGTTATTTTTCTAACTCTCACTATTTTCTAATAGTCCCAGCGATCCTCTACAAGGTCACATAGGTTTGGGGTCCATTCGTGGTTCGCATTCCACTTTTGGAGTATATGGTTTGTGTTGCCCCTATCCCTATGTTTCCCCATTGCATCCTATTGTAACTATACATTGTTTGCACTGTTTCCTAAGACTATACTGCATATTTTTGCTATTGTGTATATATATCTTGTGTATATTTCCTATCCTCTCACTGAGGGTACACTCTAAGATACTTTGGCATATTGTCATAAAAATAAAGTACCTTTATTTTTAGTATAACTGTGTATTGTGTTTTCTTATGATATTGTGCATATGATAGATTGTTTCAGAGTACAGTGAAGAAAAGATAGAGAAAAGATAATATACTTCAATATGCTTAAGTATGTAACGATAACAACAACATAAATAATAATGCTAGGCATAACGGCCCAAAATAAAATATGGCTTCTCCCTGTTAGCCATGCCCTTCATTACCTAGATAACAAAACATTAAACATAAATCTTAGAAAAATATACCCTTCTAATAGCTAAATTGTTGTGTGAAAAGGTAAAATCTCTGCCCATTCTCGACTTCACTGTTTCACCAACTGGTGTGATCTTAGTCATATACAAATATTGCGTTTACAGAGTCTCCTTTCTAGCCTGCAGGCACCAGGCTGAGTGGGACTCTGTTTCCTCTTCAGATCTTCCTCATTGTCTTGCAGCTCCTCTTAAAGGCGGCAGGTGATGCAGACAGTAATCATCCAAAACTCTTCTCCTCCTCGTGCCCTTTGTTCTTATGAGCACCCTTAATGCCCACAGCTGTGAACAGGACAAACAAATGAACAGAGGGCGCAGGGGGCCTTCTGACTCCCCTTCATTCTGTTCCCATCAGATTGGAGGATGGTCCCTACAGGGCTATTATAAGTAGAGCTTTTGTGCGCTAATGGCCCTCTGAATAATATATGTAAAAGGGGAAATTATTTTGTCCCCCCCACCTTCGTTCCCCGTGTCCCCCACCCTCCAAAATCTGGGGGGGGGGGGGATACGTCCCCTGCGTCCCCCACACTTCCTACGCCCATGGGATAGGTTGAAAGCATCGGTGAATAAGAAGCTGTTGTACCTGTGTTATTAGTAGGGAAGAGCATAGCACGTCCTGGAATAATATTGAAACACATAAAATAAAGAACAATAATGCGTTACAAAAGGCAAGTCAGAGCAAAGACGAGGAGGAGTGTACAATGTGTGCTAGCATTGCCTGAACTGAGAGGTCCGACACACGTTTTCAATTACAAGTCCGATCTCTTGGCGTTGTCAATGCTTATTAAAACAAGCAAGAACTATTGGCTTTGCCACTGTTTATTTTCACTTGACTTTGCGCCCCACCTTTGCGACCTGAAACTCCTGCCACCAGCTTTCAGCATTAAAAGTTTCAAACTCCTGCTCCGCCTTTCATCACCGCTCTCCCAGGTGCCTTGCCTCCTTCTTACCTGTAGGGGGCAGGCGCGTCCTCCTCCGGCTCTTCTTCTCTCCGGGTGATGTCTGTGTGGACCCCTCGGATCCTGCCCTCGGCATCAGGCTCTGCTGCTCTGTCCCAGACCCCTCCTTCAGCGCCTCTCTCCTGCCAGGGCTCGCCAACCCCTCCAGCATCTCCCCACCTCTCTCTGTGTCTTGGTGAAGCTCCCCTGAGTCCCTCCTCTCCACCCTGTCTCTCTCCCACCTCTGACCCTGTGTCCCAGACCCCTCCTTCAGCGCCTCTCTCCTGCCAGGGCTCCCCCTCCCCTCCAGCAGCTCATCTCCTGACTCCCCATCTTCTCCTCTCTCTGGGTCCTGGTGAAGCCCCCCTGAGTCCCTGCTCTCCCTCCTGTCTCCCTCCCACCTGTGACCCTCTGTCCCAGACCCCTCCTTCAGCGCCTCTCTCCTGCCAGGGCTCTCCCTCCCCTCCAGCATCTCACCTCCTGACTCCGCATCTTCTCCTCTCTCTGTGTCTTGGTGAAGCCCCCCTGAGGCCCTCCTCTCCCTCCTGTCTCCCTCCCCCCTCTGACCCTCTGTCCCACTCCCATCTGCAGCTCCTAGAGTCGGTCCGGGGACGTTCCCTGTTCTGGGGCACATCTCGGAGAATCTGTCCTCTCCGTAGAGGGGGGTCCCTGTCTCCCGGTCAGTATCACACACGGGATGGATGAACCCACCCCCCTGACCCTGCGGCTTCTCTCCGGCAGTGCTGGGGTCTGGGGGGCCCCTCTCCAGGTCTGGCTCTCTCACACGCCCCATCACAGCGCCCTCCGGACACCCCGGACCCTCCATCCTCAGCCCAGAGTCCCTGGTACAAGAGCAGCCGCTGATCTCTGAACCGCTATAAATATACGACCCCGTCAGCGGAGTAAACTACACCCCCCTCAGGTAGGAGGAGGCGCTCACCTGCCCCCGTCATCACCTGCCTTGTGCCTCTCGGTGCGGGACACTCAGTAACTGAAGACACCCCAGAGACCTTGGATAATCATTCAGCTGCTCTAGAAGTCATTCCCACGTCATCAGAGGTCCTCAGGCTCTTAAAGCCACCACCTGTGATTACAGACCTGAGCCTGATGACCTCAGGATGACCCCGAGATGACTGATCACTTTACAGAGTGGGGGGGTTTCTGAAGACACGAGGACAGGGAATGAGAATGTTTCTGGGGACCTGAGGATGATTTCAGGGTGATTGACTGATTACCTCAGCAGCGCCGCCATTTTTAACCAAATGAAACTATTCCCAGCGCTAAGAAGATGGAGTCAGATTACTTGTAACGCGGGTCACTGCTCAGTTATCGTTTATGTCAGAAACCCCGAACCTTCTGGGTGATTCCAGAGCTGGTATCTTCTCACTGCAGAGAACACGAGTTTGTATTATATGCAAATAAGCAGAGGGTGGACCCCGAGGACTGTGCGCAGGTGAAATCAGTGCTCAGTGTTCTTACTTTTTATTAATAATGAGAGCACAGACGGTGCATTACATGCAGGCCCAGGAATGGAGCAGCAATGGGGACCCCTGAGACCTGCCAGAGCAGCTGCGGGGGGGGATCTCAAGGCTCAGACTGATCAGCATTCACACTCCCCTCACACACCTAACAGAGCCTGTGTGCTTAGAAACGCTGCTCCCAGAGGTGCTCTTGGGAATGTGTGCGCTGCGAAGCAGAGGCTCCCCTCCCCCCGTGGAGTGACTGCCTTGAATGGCGCCTCCTTCCCCAGGGGGTTCATTCCCACTGCAGACAAAAAGTGCTGCCTCCCACCTTCATCATTGCCAGGCCTGGCCCGTCCACACCATGGATGATGCTCTGCTTGGGCACCCCAGGCACTGCCACTGCTGCAGCATTGTCCAGACCTACCAGTGCCAGAGGGCAAAGCCACCGACCCGTCCTCTGTTTACTCCTAGAAGGAAGGCAGTAGTTGTTCACTAGCCTCACATAGTTTGGTGAAATCTGAAAACCTGGACACAGTTTGACATTTCCTGAATTAGTCCAAATGCACAGGATGAGTTAAACATGTACCTTCCACTAAGACGCGTCCCAACCCGTGAAAGACAGAGGATTCTGAGAGTGCCTAGGGGGACTCGGTGTTTAAACAGTAAGTGGTGCTTTCAGTTGTTGTAAGTTTGCTTTGTATTTTTCTGTGTGAATGGAGGAAGAAAGGGCTCCAGGCAGCTGTGATGACAGTATCTTTATATCAGCTTGTCCAGGCAGGTATTTTGCTTCTTGCCAACTGCTGGACCCTTTCATTCTCTTGCTTCAGGTAAACCTGGTAACTTTGCAAGTGACTTTTGTCTACATATGTAATCCCAGGGATGGCGCTCATCGCCCCCCTCTTGATGCATTGATGGGTATTTGCTACCTTTGGGAGCTGGCAGCTTTATTTGGATGCAAGTTTCTCTCACTGGGCTAGTGGGATGAGTGTCAGCTGCTCGGTATACATACTTCATTAATGCAATTTGTAAACAGTCATATTGTCTTGAAGCTTACTAGCAGCATGTTATATAAGTACATGTATATGTTTTAAGTAACGTACCTCAAGCAGGGAGAGCCTTGAAGGTGCCAGAAAGATCTTGCTCTGTCCTCTTGAATAAAGTGCATGTGTGGTGCTGTTCAGCATCACATATAGGGGGTCACTCTGACCCCGGCGGTAAAATGCACTTACCGCCGGTCATAAATCCTCCATAATCCCGCCGCGGTCGCGGAAACCCGCCACGGTCATTCTGACCCGCAGAAGGCAAACCTCCGAAAATCCGACAGCCACAACCGACCGCCAGACCAGCGGTCGGCGGAAAAGTGGAGGTGACAAAACCTCCACCGCCACGCCAACAGAAATACGCCCATGCCATTACGACCCACGAATCCACGCGGCGGTCATTCAAACGCGGTATTCCATTGGCGGGACACACCGCCGCGGTCAGAATACACACAAACGAACAAAACTCAGCCACATTGGACGATTTGAATCCCACACACCTGATACACATACACACACCACTCCCACACACACAATACAATATAAAACACACACCCACATCACCCACAAACCCCTACGCAAAAAAATTCTGAAAGAAGGCCAGAGCGAGACACCACCATCCACAAACTAGCAGCCACAGCCACTCCACACCATCACCCACACACTATCCACACACAAAACAACACACACCACCACACTCAACACACTTAAATACACATACTCCACCCCACACATCATACACACCACCCCATGGCACCCCAAAGACAACCCCGCTTCACAGACGAAGAACTCAGGGTCATGGTGGAGGAAATCGTTCGGGTAGAGCCCCAGCTGTTCGGCACACAGGTCCAATACACCAGCATTGCCCGGAGGACGGAGCTATGGCAGAGGATTGTCGACAGGGTCAACGCTGTGGGACAGCACCCCAGAAATCGGGAAGACATCAGGAAGCGATGGAACGACCTACGGGGGAAGGTGCGTTCCATGGTATCCAGGCACAACATCGCCGTGCAGAAGACTGGCGGAGGACCCCCACCTCAACCCCCACAATTTACATCATGGGAGGAGGAAGTCTTGAACATCCTGCATCCTGACGGCCTCGGAGGAGTCGGCGGAGGAATGGATACTGGTAAGTTGAAGCTTCACTACTGCTTCCCCCCCACCTGCATGCCAAATCATACCCCAACCCTCACACCCATCCTCGAACCCCACCCCTCACCCCCACCCCCACCACCATCCTCACCCCCACCACCATCCTCACCCCCACCCTCACCCCCACCACCATCCTCACCCCCACCCCCAGCACACCTATTCCCCGCCAATGTCTCACCATCACAACCCACACATCCCAAAACCTAGGCCTGCATGCGTCCACTAAGCATGGACACCCATCACCAAAGCATGCCCAATGCATATACACATCCCCCCCACAAGCCACACTCACCAAAGCCCCCACACACGAATGCCAGCACTTGGGGACACGGGAACCCACAGATACACCCATATGCCACACATTGAAACTATAACCATACCTCTATACCCCTGCAGGACCCGACCGTCAACACACCGCCGCGGAGGGCCCAGAATTCTCCACACCCCCCACCCAAGAGGCCGTCAGCGATGACAGCAGCTCTGTCGACCTGGACACCGATGACCAGCCCGGACCATCGGGGACCTCTGGACAGTCGGTTCCCCTCACACAGGCACAGGCCACTACAGACCCAAACCCCTCTGGGAACACCAGCACAGCTCCCACCCAGCGGGCCCATGCCTCTGTCTCCAGGGCGCGTCAATCTGCGGTGTGTCTACCACTACAGGGCACCCAGGATAACCCACCACCCCAACAACAACAGGGACCTGGGGGCAGTGGTAGTGGGCACACCGGCCAGGGGGCAGAGGCCCAGGGAAACAGGGCAACTCGGAGGGCAGCTGTGCGACAGGGGGGGGACGGGCCCAGGGAACCCACTCTCCACGAGGTCCTCACCACCATCATGGGAGCATACAACCGCTCCCAGGAGACGATGGCGACGGTACTGGCCCGGTTCCAGGAGATCCAGGTACTGCAGGAGGAACACTATCGGGGGTACAGGGAGGACATCAGAGCCCTCACCTCCACCCTGGTTACCATGGTAGGGCTGCTGCAGGACCTCGTCATCACCAGGGCGGACACTCAACAACACCCAAGGGCCCCTGCCACTAGCCTGGACCAAGAACAGCCAACCACCTCCGCCGGCGCTAGTGGACAGGAGGCCCCCGCACAGCAGCAGCCCACCAGACCCCCACCTCCTGCAGGAGAAGAACCACCCCGCAAGAGGGCCCTGAGATCTCGCAAGAAGACAGAGTAGGATGTCAAGACCCCCGCCAGCAATGGATACCACCTGATGTCATCCCACTGTCCCACATTGTCACCCTGTCCATCCTTGAACTGCCCATGCTCCATCTCTCCACAGGCCTCTGGACAATGCACCTGTGTGACTGTTACTCTGGACTCTGCCATGGACATTCCTTCACCATAGCCCCCACCCACTTGAAACCACCCATCCCATTTTGAGCACTTCAATAAACACCTATTTTGCACAAAACTATCTGGAGTCTGGCTGTGATTTCAATATATTGTAATTGACATGACAGTGCAAATATGTCCTTGTACATGGTGAAGTCAACAAACAGCTGCCACAAAGCTGTAGTCCATGGGGAAACGAAGCACAGGACTCGTAGTGGGGACCCCAGATCTGAAATAGGGAGGGAAAAGCCACAACTCAGTCATCATACACTGGGGCAAATAGACAGGCAGCAGAGATGCAGGAGAGTAGTTCACATTTACTAAATTAGCTTTGAATTGTTACCTGTGTCCTATTGGAAGTACTGTTCAATGATTCTGTCCCTGTTGTCTGTTTCAGCCCCGTCGTCTTCCTCCTCGTCACTCTCCTCAGGTTCCACAGCTGCCACAACACCACCGTCTCGACCATCCTCCTGCAGGAAAGGCACCTGGCGGCGCAAAGCCAGGTTGTGAAGCATGCAGCAGGCCACGATGATGTGACACACCTTCTTAGGTGAGTACATTAGGGATCCACCTGTCATATGCAGGCACCGAAACCTGGCCTTCAGTAGGCCAAAGGTGCGTTCGATCACCCTCCTAGTACGCCCATGGGCCTCATTGTACCGTTCCTCTGCCCTTGTCCGGGGATTCCTTACTGGGGTCAGTAGCCACGACAGGTTGGGGTACCCAGAGTCCCCCACTAGCCATACACGGTGTCTCTCTAGCTGTTCCATCACGTAAGGGATGCTGCTATTCCTTAGGATGTAGGCGTCATGCACTGACCCTGGGAATTTGGCATTTACATGCGAGATGTACTGGTCAGCCAAACACACCACCTGGATGTTCATTGAATGGTAACTTTTTCTGTTCCTGTACACCTGCTCCCTGTCTCTTGGGGGAACCAAAGCCACATGGGTCCCATCAATGGCACCAATGACGTTGGGAATATGTCCAAGGGCGTAGAAATCACCCTTCACTGTAGCCAATTCGCCCACCTCAGGGAAAATGATGTAGCTCCTCACGGATTTCATCAGGGCAGACAACACTCTGGATAACACCTTCGAAAACATGGGCTGAGACATCCCAGAAGCAATTCCCACTGTTGTCTGAAATGACCCACTTGCCAAGAAATGGAGTACTGACATGACGTGCACCAGAGGGGGAATCCCTGTGGGTTGGCGGATGGGGGACATCAGGTCGGGCTCCAGCTGGGCACACAGTTCATGTATAGTGGCACGGTAAAGACGGTAGGTCAGGATAATGTGGCGTTCTTCCATTGTCGACAGGTCCACCAGCGGTCGGTACACGGGAGGATTCATCCGTCTCCTCGCCAAACCCAGCGGACGGTGCCTAGGAAGGACAACATGGAGCACACAGTCAAGCAACCCACAGGTACGTACTCACAGCTAGCACAGTAAACGATTCTCTATGCAGTGAATGGCGTGTCTGAGTGGCTATGCAAGGCCTAGGCCTGTGTGACGCAGTTGAAATAGAGCCATGTGGGCCCTGGGAATGGCGGCTGCCTGACCTGTGAAGTGTGACAGTGGGATGTGAGGTCAATGCGCTGGCGTGGCACACCGCGGCGGGCGAAGACCGCGGCGCGAAGCCGCATTGGTTAACATTGAAGCCTATGGGTTTCAGGAGCCAATGGCGAAGGGCGCCGGCGGTGGCGGGACGCACCGCCGCGGTACGCACCGCCGCGGACGTGACCGCCATTTTCTATCTACTAATCCACTTGCGACTTGAACTTTCACAGGAGAGGACCTATACTGCAAGTGTTGCTGTGACCTCGGTCTGGAAGGGACAATGGCTGCTGCGCCTGGGGAAAGGGCCCCTGCCTTCACTGTAGAGGAGTTGGAGAAACTTGTGGATGGGGTCCTCCCCCAGTATGCGCTACTCTACGGTCCTCCAGACCAACAAGTGAGTTTAATTCAATCTGGATTTGGGGCCACTGGCTGGCTTGGAGGCCTGGCGGGGGGCCTGGCGGGGGGCCTGGCGGGGATGGGGGGCATGTTGGGCCTGGCGGGGGGCATGGCGGGGGGCATGGCGGGGATGGGGGGCATGTTGGGCCTGGCGGGGGGCATGGCGGGGGGCCTGGCGGGGATGGGGGGCATGTTGGGCCTGGCGGGGGGCATGGCGGGGGGCATGGCGGGGATGGGGGGCATGTTGGGCCTGGCGGGGGGCATGGCGGGGGGCCTGGCGGGGATGGGGGACATGTTGGGCCTGGCGGGGGCATGGCGGGGGGCATGGCGGGGATGGGGGGCATGTTGGGCCTGGCGGGGGGCATGGCGGGGGGCATGGTGGGGATGGGGGGCATGTTGGGCCTGGCGGGGGGCCTGGCGGGGATGGGGGGCATGTTGGGCCTGGCGGGGGGCATGGCGGGGGGCATGGCGGGGATGGGGGGCATGTTGGGCCTGGCGGGGGGCATGGCGGGGGGCCTGGCGGGGATGGGGGGCATGTTGGGCCTGGCGGGGGGCATGGCGGGGGCATGGCGGGGATGGGGAGCATGTTGGGCCTGGCGGGGGGCATGGCGGGGGGCCTGGCGGGGATGGGGGGCGTTGGGCCACTGGCAGGGAAAATGCAGACAAACTTGAACGTGGTATTTCTCCCTCCCTGTACGTGTCACATAGGTCCGCGCCCATGAGAAGATCGGGATTTGGCGTGCCATCGCCAAGGGAGTCCGGACCCTGGGGGTCCACCATCGACGGGGCACCCACTGCCGCAAGAGGTGGGAGGACATCCGCCGCGGGACCAAGAAGACCGCCGAGTCTCTGCTGGGGATGGCCTCCCAACGTAGGCGGGGTGCCTGCCGTCAACTGACCCCCCTGATGTTCCGGATCCTGGCGGTGGCCTACCCTGATTTGGATGGGCGCGTGAGGGCAGCACAGCAGACACAAGGGGGTGAGTACAAGCATTATCTACTCTGTTGTCGCGCAGTGGAGGTGTCTGGGTGGGGGAGGAGGGCTGTGGGTCCCCCTAGGCCAGGGCGATATCTGTAGGCTGGGCACCCCCGTAAGCCCCTGTGTCCCCAGCCACCACCCTCAGTAGTTTGTCAGTACAGCCATCCCTGGGTCGTGTCATCCATGGGTGCAGTTGTCAACTCTAGGCGTGTAGGGCATGTTCCACGGAATGCGTAGCAGACCACAAGTGCGCAACTTAGTGCAGGGGGCATCTGTGTCTGTCATGTCCGCTAACTGTACCGGAGATCCATGTACTCAATATCCCTTTATTTCTCTCTCCCCCCCCCTTTTTGTTTGTCTTTCTGTGCTTGTGTGCATCAGCATCATCAGGCGGAGGAGAAGTGGCATCGGGGCAGGAGGGAGCTGCATCTCACATGGCCCAGGAGGGCCATGCCACAGAGTCAGACTGGACCAGTGAGACGGAGGGCGAGGGAGCTCCACGACGGGGACGACTGGACCCTGCAGCGACACGGACACGTCCTCGGAAGGGAGCTCCCTTGCGGGGGTGGCACCATCCGTGCCCCCCGCCATTACAGGTACAGCCGCCACCCAGCGCAACATCTCCGCCCTCTCAGCAGCCCCTCAGCGTTCGCCCCGTGCCCGCTCTGCCAGGAAGCCGGGCATCTCCTTCGCCCCAGGCACCTCAGGCCCTGCCCCTGTTACCCCCGCTGCCCTCAGTGAGGAGGTCATTGACCTCCTCCGAACGCTCATTGTTGGGCAGACTACCCTTTTGAATGCCATCCAGGGGGTGGAGAGGGAGGTTCATCGCAGCAATGCGTACCTGGAGGGCATTCATTCGGGTCAGGCTGCCCATCAGCGATCGTTCCAGGCTCTGGCCTCAGCACTGACGGCAGCCATTGTCCCTGTCTCCTGCCTCCCTCTACTAACTCCCTCCTCCCAGTCTCCTGTTCCTCTGCCTGTCCCACCCACACCATCAGACCAGCCTGCACACACCTCAACACCCAAGAGAAGCTCATCCAAACATAAGCACCACAGATCACGCAGACATTCACACACGCAACATTCCGATGCAGACATGCCAACAGTCACTACCACCTCTGTGACCCCCACCTCCTCGTCTCCCTCCTCCCTCCCTGTGACGTCTACACTCACACCTCCATTCACCTCACCATCAGCCAGTGTTTCCATCACCAGCACACCCTCCACTCCAGTCCGCACACGTGCAGTCACCACCCCCACTGCCATTTACACGTCCCCTGTGTCCTCTCCCACTGTGTCTGTCACCCCCTCTTCCACACCACACAAACCCAGCCACCCACCCACCCAACAGCCATCCACCTCACGACAGCCTATCCCTCCTGCACCTGCACCCAAATGCAGCAAACGTGACTCACCTACAACCACATCCTCTCTCTCCACTCCCATTCCCACTGTACCTCCCACTCTCCATTGTCCCAAGAAACTCTTCCTCGCCACTGCTAACTTCTTTCCTGACCCTGAGCCCCCCCCTCCTTCTCGTCGGGGTAAGAAGAGCACCTCAGCCACCACCAGCCCTGCAGCCCCCTTGACAAGGGTGCAGGGGTATTGGAGCCCGCCAGCCTGCATGTCTGGATCTTCGCCCAGCAGCAAGGGGACAGCCAGCCCACCCCCTGGGAAGAGGAGCAGAAGGCGGAAGGGGCGCCGCAGGAGCCCACCTTCTACATCCCCCCCGGACACCACCCAGAGACAGTCACCAGTCAACGCTCCAAAGGGAGGAAAGGGCCACAGACTCACGACTAAGGAGGGCAAGGGCAGCAAGTCGGAGAGGTCAGGCAGCAGGCATGCTGCCCAGGAGGAGCCCACAACCCCCATAGCCGCTGCCCCGGGAGGAACCGGCACAGCTGCCCCGGGAGAGCCCACCACCCCCATAGCCGCTGCCCAGGGAGGACCCAGCCCAGCTGGCCAGGAGGGCCCCACCACCCACAGCCCAGGTGGGCATTGAAGGAGCACCATCCCCGCTGCCCAGGAGGGCACCACCAGGCAATGAGCAGTTGGCCATAGACCGGCCGCCGTCTCAAGCACCGCTCCGCTGGGCCCCGCCGTCTCAAGAACCGCTGAACTGGGCCCCGCCGTCTCAAGAACCGCTGAACTGGGCCCCGCCGTCTCAAGAACCGCTGAACTGGGCCCCGCCGTCTCAAGCACCGCTCCGCTGGGCCCCGCCGTCTCAAGCACCGCTCCACTGGGCCCCGCCGTCTCAAGAACCGCTGAACTGGGCCCCGCCGTCTCAAGAACCGCTGAACTGGGCCCCGCCGTCTCAAGAACCGCTGAACTGGGCCCCGCCGTCTCAAGCACCGCTCCGCTGGGCCCCGCCGTCTCAAGAACCGCTGAACTGGGCCCCGCCGTCTCAAGCACCGCTCCGCTGGGCCCCGCCGTCTCAAGAACCGCTGAACTGGGCCCCGCCGTCTCAAGAACCGCTGAACTGGGCCCCGCTGTCTCGAGCACCGCTCCGCTGGGCCCCGCCGTCTCAAGAACCGCTGAACTGGGCCCCGCCGTCTCAAGCACTGCTCCGCTGGGCCCCGCCGTCTCAAGAACCGCTGAACTGGGCCCCGCCGTCTCAAGCACCGCTCCGCTGGGCCCCGCCGTCTCAAGAACCGCTGAACTGGGCCCCGCCGTCTCAAGAACCGCTGAACTGGGCCCCGCCGTCTCGAGCACCGCTCCGCTGGGCCCCGCCGTCTCAAGAACCGCTGAACTGGGCCCCGCCGTCTCAAGCACCGCTCCGCTGGGCCCCGCCGTCTCAAGAACCGCTGAACTGGGCCCCGCCATCTCAAGAACCGCTGAACTGGGCCCCGCCGTCTCGAGCACCGCTCCGCTGGGCCCCGCCGTCTCAAGAACCGCTGAACTGGGCCCCGCCGTCTCAAGCACCACTCCGCTGGGCCCCGCCGTCTCAAGAACCGCTGAACTGGGCCCTTCAAGGCAAGACCCGCTGAACTGGGCCCTTCAAGGCATGAGGCGCTGAACTGGGCCCTTCCAGGCAAGAACCGCTGGCCCTTTGGCAGACGTGGCAGGGCAGGATCTATCTCGGGCAGGGCTGCAGGATGTCCTCTGGCCAACATGCCTCCTCCAGTGGCAGTGGGGTCTGTTATGGACTGTATGGACTGTGGCTTTGCACTCCCCAGGATGGCCCAGTGGGCAGGCCACCCACTGTATGGACTGTTTGGACTGTGGCTTTGCACTCCCCAGGATGGCCCAGTGGGCAGGCCACCCACTGTATGGACTGTTTGGACTGTGGCTTTGCACTCCCCAGGATGGCCCAGTGGGCAGGCCACCCACTGTATGGACTGTATGGACTGTGGCTTTGCACTCCCCAGGATGGCCCAGTGGGCAGGCCACCCACTGTATGGACTGTATGGACTGTGGCTTTGCACTCCCCAGGATGGCCCAGTGGTCATGGAGTCCCCTCGTGGATCTGGCGTCGTGTACTCAAGTGGCTGAGGTGCCCCCCCTTCCCTTCCCCCTGAGGTGCCTGTCCTATTTTCTTTCTGATGCCCCTGCAGTGTTCTCTCCGTGGAGTTCTTGTCGTGGGACTGGGCCTTGCCCCTTTGCACAGGACCCCTGTGGTCCACGGACAGTGGTTGGACTACATTTAGTAGCTGTGTATATTTTGTACATAGTTTATTTATTTATTGGGATTACTGGTGTCCATATTTCAATATATCTGCCCGTTTATGATCTCTTCTTTTGGTCTTTGCATTATTTCGGAGGGGGGGGTTTGTGGGTTGTGACAGTGATCTGTGGGAATGCATTGATGTGTGTGTTGTAGTGGGTATGGGTGGGTGGGTGTGTGCCGGTAATCTTTTCCCTCCCCTGTGTCGTAGGTGCAGTACTCACCGATGTCTTCCGCGCCGCCGGGCGTGCTCCTGGTATATGAGCAGGTATAGGAGTGCGGGGATGACCTGCAACTCTGGTTCCATACTGCCGGAATCTCGCGTGGAGTGCGTAGAGGTGAGCGTTTTCCCGTTCGTAGTCTGTTTCCGCCGTGTTTTTATCGGCGGTGCTCTGCCCCGGAAAAGGTGGCGGATTGGTGGGTCGTGATAGGGTGGGCGGTACATTGTCTGCCGCCTGGCTGTTGGCAGGGACCGCCGCGCTGTTTGTTTGTACCGCCGTGGCGGTCGGAGTGTTAATGCGGCGGGCTGTGTTGGCGGTTCCCGCCAGGGTCAGAATTGCATATTTTGGACCGCCGGCCTGTTGGCGGCTTGGCCGCCGCTTTATCACCGACCGCCAGGGTCAGAATGAGGGCCATAGTGTATCAGCCCTGCCAAGTACCACACATCACGCATCACATGAACGCAGATTGTTCATTTTTCCTGCATTCCTGCACTGCAACTACATCACACAATATTGAGAGCTCCTGTGAGCTCACCAGCACTTGTTCTGTGTAAGTCACCCAGGGTTAAAAGGTTATGTGAGTAGGAAGAGAACGTTTCTCACACTCAACATTTAGCTGTTACCAGTGTCTGCATCCCGGCTGGAGGGTAACAGGTAGAAGAAAGGCTGACAGCTGTCATGATGTGCAATGTTTTACTAGGCAGATGGTTGGTGCTTTCTACTATGTACAGAAATAGGAAACTTTCAATTCAGTGGAACTGAGCAGCACTAGAGCTCCATGTTGCACCACAGGAGACTCTTGCTGATCGCTATTAATCCCAATTAGGTTTCACTCACAGTATAACACATAAGGTGCACAGTGTCACACAAAGTGCACAGTGTCACACATAAGAACACTTAAACCATGGGAATGTCACACATGACCAATCTGCAAACTTGGCAGCTATGCACTATAGCTCCTTATGGAGTGCCAGTGCACCTCGAGGGCTGTCCCAGGGAGCTATATTATGCATGACTAATGCATTTTAATGCAGTGATGCAGACACCAGCACTAAAACCCGTTACTCTAACCCCTGATACGTGGTACTTGGCATGGATGCAAATTAAATCCATAGTGTTCAGTAAAAGGGTTCATTTTTCTCCTCACTACTTGCTTTTCCCTTTCCTGTATTTCCCTTCCACTTTCCTTTCTCTTCCTTTTTACTCTAGCATCTCTAGGTCGCCTTCTCCACTCTCTCCACTTTGTATTTGTAGCCTGTTCCTTCCTTGCACTCCAATCTCTGCTTTTCCCAGTTCTCTTCACTCTTCTCATTCTTTGTTTACCCTTTCTGTCTGGTTTACACATCTGTTTCTCCTTCCTCCTCTTGCTCTCATTTGTTTTTGCCTTCTCACACCTATCTTTCATGGTTTACACCTCTTTCAATCAATCAACCAATCAATAAATAAATAAATCAATCAATCAGGTGTTATTTGTATAGTGCGGCTTGTTGCCCAGGTGGGTATCCAGGCGCTTGCTGCAGGTGTTGATTCAACAAGCCAAGTTTTCAGTCCCTTTCTGAAGTGAGTCAATGAGGGCGCGGTGCGGAGGTGGAGTGGGTGGGCTTTCCAGGCCCTGGTGACAAGGTGGGAGAAGGAACTTCCTCAGGCATGGTAGCAGCGTATGCGTGGTGTCTTTGCGAGGGTGATGTGTGCCGATCGGAGGTTCCTGGTCGGTTGGTGGAGGCGAAGGCAGTGGTTCAGGTAGGTGGGTCCTTGCTTATGAAGGGCTTTGTAGGCATGGGTCAAGAGCTTGAAGTGGCATCGTTTCTGGATTAGGAGCCAATGGAGGTCCTTCAGGTGCTGGGTGATGTGGGTTCTTTTGAGCTAGTTGAGGATCAGTCTGACAACTGCGTTTTGGATCATCTAGAGTCTTTTCATCACTTTGGTGGTGGTACTTACATAGAGTGTGCTGCCATAGACCAGTAGGCCGGAGATGACGGTCTGCGTCACTGTCTTCCTCATGCTAATGGGGAGCCACGTAAAGATCTTGCAGAGGATGCTCAGCATGTGGAAGCAGGCTGCAGAAATTGAGTTGACCTGGCGTTTCATGGAGAGTTCGCTTTCGAGAAAGATGCTGAGGTTGCTTGGTGTGAGTGGGTCCGAGCTCTGCTGGACACTGGAGTCATTCCAGAGGGTTGAGTGTCTGTTGAAGATCAGAACCTTCATCTTGGTGGGGTCTGTTGAGAGCGAGAGGACGAGCTGAGTGTTGTCAGCCTAGGAGATGATGTTGTGCGATTTCACAATGTTTGCGAGTGGTGTCATGTAAAAGTTAAAGAGTGTTGGGCTTAGGGAGGAGCTTTGGGGGACATTGCGGATTGTGTGCTTGACCTGTAAGGTGAAAGGGGGAGGTCGACTCTCTGGGTGCGTCCCTTGAGGAAGGATGCCATCCATCTGAGCGCACCGTCTGTGATCCCAATCTAGAATAGTCGGTTGTCTCCTTCCTTCCGTCTCCTCCACTGTTCTTCCCTACTCCTCCACGTGAGAAAGTGTCTGCACATTGTAATCCATGTCTGATACGGTAGTGCAATGATGGATCATGCACTGTGAGAATGTTTTTAAAATTTTGGGCACTACTGCTGTCACCCCCAAGAGCTGTGTGTTTTGGACTCAGCTACCCAGCCCGGTTCTCACTCAGACTCCTGGCGAACTGTAGCATACAGTCTTCTCCAGACAGTGCACACAGCAACTGAAAGCACCTCCCTTTTCCCAGCCCTCTTTCCTGAGGCCACTAGATCACTAAACTACAGGCTTCAGCCAACACAGGCCACAAAGCTCAGAACTGCTCACTCACAATGATGCTACTGTATTGCAATTGTCACAACTAGGCCACACAAAGTGACAGGCTGGGCGGACTCTCATGTGGTCTTGCATTTGCACTTTGCATAATTTCTCGGAAATTTGCAATACTCCTCGGGGAGACCTGCCATCAATGACTCTGTCAGCCTTAACCCTTTGACCTGATGATGGTGTTTCTAGTACCACCCTCATTTTCGTCTACATATTTGTGCCTTTTTGTGAGTAAATTGTGTGCTCCCGCCTGAATGATCTAAAATACGAATCAAGGAATGGCAAAGCCAATAGGTCTGACAATAACCGCCAGCCTTTTGGATCTTCCTGTGTTTTCATTTTGTCATGTTTGCTGCAAAACGTTATAGTTAGGGAACATGCCAGACACACATTAATTAAAAAAAAAAAAATGGACTAAAACAAAAATATGTTTGATCTCACAAGGCACACATTGCCCTTATAGTCCCTGAAGCGTAAGGGAAATATTTTGTGTGTGGGTGAGCTTCTTGTGAAAGGGAGGAATGCCTTCACTAACAGTGTAGTTAGTCAGTGGCTGAAGTGGGCTGACCCACTGCCCCGGTGCTGTATTCATAATGGATGGATAAAAAAATATGAATGGCACAATAACAGACCAATAATTGAAGAGGGTTGCTGATGGCCGCAATAATTAAATAAACTATAGATAGAATTTTAGTAAAACTCACAAGGTCTAAGCTAACACCAGACTTAAAAATAGAGCTATGAGTCAGGGAGGTTTCCTGCATTCTACTCAGATTATATTGTGATAGCAGGGAATCCTATTAGAGACAAGGGTACTGTCATGAACGCAAACTATCCCACAGTGAAGTTAGTGGGCTTTGTGGTTAAGTTTCTTAATTTAAAGGTCAAGTAACTAGCATAGCAAAAGAGTAGTATAACTCTTTCTGAAAGTTGTCCAATTCAGTCCTGTAGTGCCCTTTTCTGATTGGTCAGCCTCTGGCAGCCTGAGCCAGGCTGCCTTAATGAGATGTGAAGTGGCCTGGGCTGAGACAAAGGAAGCATTTGGTGGGATGAGAACTGCTACAGCAGATGGCAGAGCAGGAAGAGGGTAGAGTAGCCAAAATGGTTTTTAAAGGAGGGAAAGCCACCTGGACAGAAACTGGGCCACCCCAATTTCCTGCTCCCCCAGACAAATGGGAGCCCCCTGATTAGATTAGGAGAGGGGCTGGCAAGGAGTGTGTTAGGGAAACTTAGCCACACCAGTGGGTGGACTCAGCCAGATCTAAACTCCAAGGAGAAATTTTTGCCATCTTGGATTTTAGAAAATGGTGCTTTCTGGGATTGATTTTTGCCACACTTCACAGAACGTGGTCACCCAAGAGGGTGGTGGCCTGCCATAGGGTAGTGGAGCACCCCCTTCCTCATCCACCCAGGAGCAAGGATAAATATGGCAGAGCTGCCCCACAATTCAGATCGCTACTGGAAGAAAATAGTGGTGTGGAAGGACTGCCCTAGTGGAGCTCTGGCCTGCACCTGGACCCAGCACTCACAAGGACTGCACCAGCTGCACACTTTGGGCTTCCCAAGAGAAGGACGTTGTGCTGTTTCTGCAATGCCAGGAGTGGGCTCCCTGTTTGCTACAGGTACAAAGGTGCAAGAAAAGCCCAGCTGACCAGTGTCCAGTGGGCATTTGAGGATTCTGACCAGGTGCATTCTGGGAACTGTAGTCCCAACTTACAAGGAGCAACTCAGAGCTCCTGGAACCTTGGACCAAGGTGTGGACACCCCAAGACCCCAAAAAGGCCCCCCAGAAGAAGATCCATTAGTTTGGAGAAACTTTGGAAAAAAGTTTCATGAGTGGACCAACTCGACGTCATGAGGCAAGCTGGGTACCTTCAACAACGACCTGGCCTGACTTTCAGGTTCGACCCTCTCAAAAGTTCCAGACCTCCAGTATTTGACTGGGACCTTGCTGAAAAGCAATCCGACGACACTGCATCGAATTCGGTTGCTGTGGAGGACTGCTCGCCATCAAGGACGAAAAGCTCCAGAAAAATTGTGAAGTTAAAATTTTGACTGAGGCCTACTGCTCAGTGTATCTGAGCAGGGCTCCAGCATGGTCAGCCTCAACTTTGACTTTGCCACGGTCAAGTGCGACCAGATGTCCTCGGTCAGCACTTTTGGTTTTTAGAAGCTAGCAAGCACATTTTCCTACAGTGGATTTTTGTATTTTGCTGTCATTTTAAAGATTCAAATAATCAGTATTTTTCTAAATTGGTGTTGGATTTTTTATTGTGTGTTTTTTTTTAACTTATTTACTGTTTTGTTGATATTAAATGTTTTCCACACCTGTCTTCTAGTTCTGCTTTTGGGCCAAGCTACCATGGGTTGAGCAAGGATTAATTTATTGAGACCTTGACTGGACCACAGTTGGGGGTTTATGGCCCATTGCTAAGTGTAGGTACCTACTTGCCTTTACCAATAATTCATTTTTCAACATCCTGAAAGTAAAATGGGGCACACTTCACACTTTGAAAAAAATAAATGAAAAGGGTGGGGGTCCCTTGGGACCCTTTTCCCATTTGCAAATGACTGAACACCAAACTGGACTTGGTGGAAAAATATAATGGTTTTGCAACTGGATTTTTGTTCCAAAACATTAGTACATCTCTTAAAGATTCTGAATTTGGATGGGATGCCCTTAAAAAGTCCCTTCCAATAGTTATTCCTTAATGGTTACTAAATCCATTTAATGATTCGGGTAAACCGTTTTTTGATTGTTACTTGGTTTTCGCAAATTACAAAAAGTGTTTTAGTGATTACAAACTCTCAGAATTCATGACTCTTATGGTTTGTGACTGTTAAACCATTTTGTAAATCAGGTGCCAGAAAAGCATTATGTGATTTAAGTGCCACAAATGAGTATTATTTGATTACTGTGGGTGATGATAGAGGACAGAGTTAGTTGGGTGAAAGTTACTGAAGACTTTGGCCCTCATTACAACCTTTGCAGTCGGTGATAAAGCGGCGGTTATGCTGCCAATAGGATGGCGGTAACAAAAATGGAATCATGACCACGGCGGACACCGCCAAAACAGACAGCCACTGTAACACACCGACCGTCATGGCAGTATCAACAAGCACCACGGCGGTAACCGCTAACAGGCAGGCAAAGACAATGTTCCGCCCACCATATTATGAGACGTTAATCTGCCACCGTTTCCGGGGCGGTACCAACAACATCACAAGCACAACGGAAACAGAACACAGAAGTCAAAGAACCCACCTCTGGAGACTCAGGGAACAACTACAACGCCATGGAGCCAAGTTCCACATCTTCCCGATATTCGTCTACCTTCTCCAGCACTATGACTACCAACTCTGCCGAAGACTGCCACGGTGAGTACTGCCGCCTAGCACACAAGGGAGTGGGGGAGGAAAAAGTGAGTGACACACACATGCAACACGCAACACCCCAACCCCTATACACACAAGCAGATGCAGAACCATTACATATACATCCTGTACCCCTCAGGAATAATGCAAGGACAAAATGATTGGAAGAAAGTGTGTGTGATACGAGAAATACTGCTACTGCAGCCTGAGTGAAATAACGTCCACGATATTTCACAGCCATTTTATACTGCACGTAAGTAACTTATAAGTCACCTATATGTCTAAACCTCACTTAGGCGGTCATTCTGACCCTGGCGGTCAAAGACCGCCAGGGCGGAGGACCGCGGGAGCACCGCCGACAGGCCGGCGGTGTCCAATGGGGATTCCGACCGCGGCGGTAAAGCCGCGGTCGGACCGGCACCACTGGCGGGCTCCCGCCAGTGTACCGCCGCCCCATTGAATCCTCCAAGGCGGCGCAGCTTGCTGCGCCGCCGAGGGGATTCCGACCCCCCCTACCGCCATCCAGATCCCGACGGTCCGACCGCCGGGATCCGGATGGCGGTAGGGGGGGTCACGGGGCCCCTGGGGGCCCCTGCAGTGCCCATGCCACTGGCATGGGCATTGCAGGGGCCCCCGTAAGAGGGCCCCTAAATGTATTTCACTGTCTGCTGCGCAGACAGTGAAATACGCGACGGGTGCAACTGCACCCGTCGCACAGCTTCCACTCCGCCGGCTCGATTCCGAGCCGGCTTCATCGTGGAAGCCTCTTTCCCGCTGGGCTGGCGGGCGGTCTGAAGGCGACCGCCCGCCAGCCCAGCGGGAAAGTCAGAATTACCGCCGCGGTCTTTCGACCGCGGAACGGTAACCTGACGGCGGGACTTTGGCGGGCGGCCTCCGCCGCCCGCCAAGGTCAGAATGAGGGCCTTAGTGAAGGTTAGGTGCAAAGTTACTAAGTTACTAGCACTAGCCAAGGTGCCCCCACATTGTTCAGGGCAATTTCCCTGGACTTTGTGAGTGCGGGGACACCATTACAAGTGTGAATTACATATAGGTCAATACCTATGTGTAGCTTCACAATGGTAACTCCGAACATGGCCATGCAACATGTCTAAGATCATGGAATTCACCCCCCAATACCATTCTGGTATTGGGGTGCCAATCCCATGCGTCCCCGGGGCTCCAGCATGGACTCCCAGGTACTGCCAAACTAGCTCTCTGGGGTTTTTGCTGCAGCTACTGCTCCTGGCAACCCTCAGACAGGTTTCTGCCCTCCTGGGGTCTGGGCAGCCCAGTCCCAGGAAGGCAGAACAAAGGATTTCCACTGAGAGAGGGTGTTACACCCTCTCCCTTTGGAAATAGGTGTAAAGGGCTGGGGAGGAGTAGCCTCCCCACAGCCTCTGGAAATGCTTTTAAGGGCACAGATGATGCCCTCCTTGCATAAGCCAGTCTACACCAGTTCAGTGATCCCCCAGCACCTGCTCTGGCGCGAAAATGGACAAAGGAAAGGGGAGTGACCACTCCCCTGTCCATCACCACCGCAGGGGTGGTGCCCAGAGCTCCTCCAGTGTGTCCCAGACCTCTGCCATCTTGAATGAAGAGGTGTGAGGGCACAATGGAGACCTCTGAGTGGCCAGTGCCAGCAGGTGATGTCAGAGACCCCTCCTGATAGGCTCTTACCTGGTTAGGTAACCAATTCTCCTCTGAGGGCTATTTAGGGTCTCTCCTGTGGGTTTCTGTTCAGATAAGCTAATGCAAGAGCTCACCAGAGTTCTTCTGCACTTCTCTCTTCAACTTCTGCCAAGGATCGACCGCTGACTGCTCCAGGACACCTGCAAAACCACAACAAAGTAGCAAGAAGACTACCAGCAACATTGTAGCGCCTAATCCTGCCGACTTTCTCAACTGTTTCCTTGTGGTGCATGCTCTGAGGGCTGTCTGCCTTCACCCTGCACTGGAAGCTAACGCAGGCACCAAACTTCTGAATCACCGGTCCTTTGAGTCCACTCATCTTGACGAGCGTGGTCTCTGGAACACAGGAGCTGGATCCAAGTGACCCAGACAGTCCAGTGGTCCTTCTGTCCAAATTTGGGGGAGGTAAGTCCTTGCCTCCCCACGCCAGACAGAAATCCTGTGCACTGCCTGATCTGCAGCTGTTGGGCTTCTGTGCACTTTTGCAAGGCTTCCTTCATGCACAACACAGTCCAGGTCCCCAGCACTCCGTCCTGCATTGCCCAACTCGCTGGGACCCTCTTTTGTTGTGCTGAGATGACCACCATGCTCAGATTTTCTGAATGCCTGTTCAGGTACTTCTGCAGGACTCTCTCTGTTGCTGAGCGCCCCCTCTATCTCCTCCTCCAAGGGGCGACCTCCTGATCCTTCCTGGGCCCTGGCAGCACCCAAAATCTTCAACTGCGACTCTTGCAGCTAGCGAGGCTTGTTTGCAGTCTTTCTGCGTGGAAACAACTCTGTAACCTGCAGCGTGCTGTGCGACATCTTCTGACCAAATCAAATCAAATCAAATCATTAACATTTATAAAGCGCGCTACTCACCCGTGCGGGTCTCAAGGCGCTAGGGGGGAAAGGGGGGGTTATCGCTGCTCGAACAGCCAAGTCTTTAGGAGTCTCCGGAAAGCGGAGTGGTCCTGGGTGGTCCTGAGGCTGGTGGGGAGGGAGTTCCAGGTCTTGGCCGCCAGGAAGGAGAAAGATCTCCCACCCGCCGTGGAGCGGCGGGTGCGAGGGACGGCAGCAAGTGCGAGGCCAGCGGAGCGGAGGGGGCGGGTGGGGACGTAGAAGCTGAGGCGTCTGTTGAGGTATTCCGGTCCCTTGTTGTGGAGGGCTTTGTGTGCGTGGGTGAGAAGACGGAAGGTGATCCTTTTGCTGACTGGGAGCCAATGCAGGTGTCTCAGGTGTGCGGAGATGTGGCTGTTGCAGGGTACGTCGAGGATGAGGCGGGCCGAGGCGTTTTGGATGCGTTGCAGGCGGTTTTGGAGTTTGGCGGTGGGAAGTTCCTGGCACCTTCCGTTGTTGCAGAATGTTTAGCTTCTTCCACCCAGAGGCAGACTCTTTGCACCTTCTTCCGGGGTTTAGTGGGCTCCTGCCCCCCCATGGACACCTTCATGACTCTTGGACTTGGTCCCCTTCCTTTGCAGGTCCTCAGGTCCAGGAATCCGTCTTCAGTGCTTTGCAGCCAGTTGTTGTCTTTGCAGAACTCCCTATCTCGACTTTACTGTCTTTCTGGGGTAGTAGGTTAACTTTACTCCTACTTTTCAGGGTCTTGGGGTGTGGCATCTTGGACACCCTTAGTGTTTTCTTACACTCCCAGTGACCCTCTACACACTACACTAGGCCTGGGGTCCATTTGTGGTTCGCATTCGACTTTCGGAGTATATGGTTTGTGTTACCCCTAGGCCTATTTTCTCCTAGTGCATTCTATTGTGTTCTACAGTGTTTGCACTACTTTTCTATCTGTTGTACTTACCTGATTTTGGTTTGTGTGTATATTGTATGTATTTTACTTACCTCCTAAGAGAGTATATCCTCTGAGATACTTTTGGCATATTGTCACTAAAATAAAGTACTTTTATTTTTGTTAACTCTGACAATTGTGTTTCGTGTGATATAGTGCTATATGATATAAGTGGTATAGTAGGAGCTTTGTATGTCTCCTAGTTCAGCCTAAGCTGCTCTGCTATAGCTACCTCTATCAGCCTAAGCTGCTAGAACACTACTAATATACTAATAAGGGAGAACTGGACCTGGCACAAGGTGTAAGTACCATCAGGTACACACTATAAGCCAGGCCAGCCTCCTACAACTGCCCACTGGGGCTGCTGCTGCTGGCAATGGTGCTGATGGTAGTGCTGGCAGTGGTGGTGGGACGCTCCAGCCCTTCCCCTGCAGCCTCGGATGGCTGAACCGCCATGGTTGGCGGTAGGGGCTCCGAATGAGTCCCAGCACCAGGCCTCCTGTCCTTCCTGCCTGTAGGCCCCTTTCTCTTTTCTTTGCAAGCTGGTGGTGCCTCCTTGCCCTTCGCTTTGCCAGCTGGTTGTGCCTCCTTGCCCTTCGCAGCTGGTGGTGCCTCCTTGCCTTTTCTTGATGCACCTGGTGCTGGCACACGTTCTGTGCTGCTTGCTGGTTCCCGGGATCGTCTCCCACCTGCAGTAGCTGTGGTCACTACTGTGGCCGTGGACGGTGCGGCTGAGGTGCTCGTCTGGGTTCTGACCACCCTAGCCTTACGTGAAGGACAGGGGGAGGGGTAGGGAAGAGGTCAAGGGTGTTGATGAAAAGCTTCTTAGGGACATTCGGGTGGGAAGAGGGTGAAGGTTTGGGAGTGGGGGAAGAGGGAGTGGTTGTAGGAGGTGTCTGTCTGCTGTGTTTGAGTGCAGGTGCATGTGCTGGATGCTGTTGTGAGGTGGATGGCTGCTTAGTGCTTACATTTGTGTACTTTGGAAGGAGTGGCCACAGACACAGTGGGAGAGGACACAGGGGACGTGTGCATGGATGTGGGTGTGGTGACTGCCAGTGAGGGGTGTGTACTGATAGGTGTGCTGGTGATGGAGGTAGTGGGTGAGGATGTAGTGCATGCAGGTGTGAATGGCGATGCAACTGGGAGGGAGGTGGACGATGTAGAGGAGGGGGACACAGTGGAGGCAGTGGATGTTGTTATATCTGATTCTGGATGGTGGTTGTCTGAGTGTCTGTGAGATGATGTGTGTTGCTTGTGTTTGCCTGAGCCACTCCCGTGTGTTGTCCTGGGGGCATGCTGGTCTTCCTCTGTGCTTGGGTTAGGTTGGGGTTGAGGGGAATAGGACTGGGCAGAGGAAGTTGGAGGGGGAGGCTAGAAACAGGGACAATGGCTGCCATCAGAGAGGAGGCCAGAGCCTGTGTTGATCTCTGTTGGGCGGCCATGTCAGAGTAAATGCCCTCTAGGAATTAATTTGTTTGTTGTAAATGGGCTGCCAGCCCCTGGATGGCATTCACAATGGTTGACAGATGGATCGCAGGAGGTCAACAGCCTCCTCACTCAGGGCAGGAGGGCTAACTGCTTGGGGTGAAGGAGATGCCCTCTCTCCTGGGTGGACGGGCACAGGAACCACGCTGAGGGGCTGCTGGGAGGGCGGTGCTGGTACGGGGGTGGCGGCTGTACCTGTAGTTGGGGTGGCCACAGAGGTGTCTGCCACAACCAGGGAGCTTCCATCGGAGGAGGTATCACAGTCCGAACTGTCCCCTCCTAGCGGGGGTCTTGGCAACAGTCTGTGGCTTCTGCCTGGATCATAGGGACCGTTTGCAGGGTGGTTCTCCTTCTGCAGGGGGAGGGGTGCTGGTGGCCTGTTAGTCCTGTAACGGGCCCTCCTGTCCACTAGCTGCAGCAGAGGTGGAAGGCTGTTCAGTGGTTTCAGGCAATTGTTATTCAGGCACAATTGTTTAGACAGTAGTTGTTCAGTACTCAGTTGCAGAGACGTTTTAGTTGTTTAGCAGTAGTGGTTTAGACTATAATTGTTTAAGACCTAGTTGTTCTGTCGCATTCATTCCCATTCACATTCCTGATTAGTATTTTAAGAAAATAGACTCTCTTATCAAAATATATTTGTAAAAACAAGTCCCCTCATATAGATGTGTCCTCATAAAGCAGGGTTAGTTAGTTCTGGTGGCTTTGATGGTTCCTGATGCTCAGTTCTGTAGCTCTTCATCTTGCTCTTCCTGCACAGTTTTGCCTCTGGTTTTCAATGTTTCTTTCCTAAATCCCTCACAATGTGATTCTCCTCTTTCTTCGCTGATTACAGCACCCACTCTCCCTGCCTCCTCCTGCCTCCCAGGGCAGGATACAGCAGATGATAGAGGAATGGTAGCCAGTCTATACCCACAATCCCTGCCTCCTGCATCCAAGGGGTTTCCACAAACCGGAGGAGAGCCATGAATTGACCCAGGGGAAGCAGTGGATTCCTGGATCAAGCGATGATGAGGCATAAGATCTCTGCAATGATCGAAAAGCTTGTGCGGTGATGGAGCTGGTTCCAAGAACTGTGTCTGCAGGATGTTGATGACGGACAGGGATGGTCTGGTGGGATACCATATATGTTTGAATGTGTGGTGAGAGAAGGGGAAGGGACCAGCTGAGAAACACCCGAGGGGAGAGAACATCTGATTTCTAGGAAAGGGCTGGGAAAGGGAGTGAAAATTCCTGCTGAAGGTAGGTCAGGATGGATAGACATCAGAGACGGCATCATCAAAGTGCTCAAGGCGCGCAACAAGTGCATGAGCTTGCTTTTTGACTCACTGTGGCACTTTGGTATTCAGACTTGTATGAATCTTTCTGTAATAAAGATTGCACCTGTGCACATACAGAACTGATTCAAACCTAAATGCACAGTTTCTCACTTGCATTGAGGAATGACTCCATGAATGTGAGGGAATGTTCTCCTCTGTGCCTGTGCTGCGTTATAGACACAGATGCAAAGACAAGCAGTAGTAATGTTTTTCTTTGTTTTCTTATGTTTAAATTGTTTATTCATTTATCTGTTTATGTCATTTATGTCATTGTTTTGTTTACCTTTACATGCCTGATGAGAAAGAGATATATTAAATGAGGTGAGTGATTAGAGTTTTGTGTTAAGAGAGGTATAGCACTGGGAGATAGACTGACCTATAGCAACAAATGCTAATATGATGGAACGCTAGAGATGTGCCAAGAGGGTTCAAGTCTCCACTTTGTGAGTATTCCTAGGACTGAATAGAAAAGTGTGATATTTTTATTTATTTGCATAGTGCTGTTTTTGTTTTGACTGGTTGGCACTACATTTATAGCGTTAGCCAATACATTTTGATCAGAGATTTTTATTTGGAACATAAGGAGTGATGTGGGCCTACTGTTGGAAATTGTAAATATTTATTTCAGTTATGTTCGCTCTTTGTGGTCTGAAGTGGGATGACAGTCTAGATGTTGAGGGTAGTGCTGAATGGGAGGGAAGTTATGTCCATTCTAATTGGTTAATTGGCTAATTTAAACCAAGGGAAGGGGTTTCTGCTTTCCTTTCCTGTGTTTGTTGTGCAGAGACGCCAAGAGTGTGAGACAGTGAGGTTCTAGTATGAAGGATTGATTTGAGGTGATTGGTGTGCTGTTTATGTTTGAATAGATTTGTTTTTTCATTGACAGTGATGTGTAGTCCTATCATGGATGTGATGCAATAATAGAAGTTGTTTGAGGAATATAATATCTGACAGTCTTCTACGTGAAAAGGTACTGATAACTGCATGAGGGTACTTGCATGATTTTATTTTATGTTTTCACCAGGTCTAATTTGGGATGTTTCTTTTCTTGTGGTAGCAATGCATAGTGGGTGTCATAACTTTTGTGGTGTTTGTTACTTGCTTAAATTGTCATAGCCCACACTGGAATTGTATGTATTGAATGTTCTCTAGTATGGATTGGATGTTTTCCTTTGAGACATGATTTATTATTTGGGTAATACAGATGTTGAACTTTGTTATGTTTCACTTCAATTGGATTGTAGCTTTTTTACATGCTTATCTAGTTCCTAATTGTGGGAAAGTAGCCTCTTTCTAACATGGTTACCCCAGTTTGTGGCCTGTTTGTAAGTGTGTTTTGAATGTGTCACTGGGATCCTGCTAGTCAGGACCCCAGTGCTTATAGTGTGTGGCCTACTTGTCAGTGTGTTTAACTGTGTCACTGGAGTCCTGCTAACCCGGACCCGAGGCCTCATGCTCTCTCTGGTTCTACATTTGTCCTTACATACTGGTATTGAACTCCAAATTGGCATACTGCTCACCCCTTATAAGTCCCTGGTATATGGTACCTAGGTACCCAGGGCATTGGGGTTCCAGGGAATCCCTATGGGCTGCAGCATTTCTTTTGCCTCCCATAGGGAGCCCATGCAAAGGCTTCTACAGGACTGCCATTACAGCCTGTGTGAAATAATGCATGCACTATTTCACAACCATTTTCACTGCACCAGGTCACTTATAAGTCACCTATATCTCAGTTCTTCCAACCCTGAATGCTGGGTGCAAAGTACCTGTGTGCGAGGGCACCCCTGCACTAGCAGAGGTGCCCCCACATCTTCCAGGCCCATTTTCCCAGACTTCCTGAGTGCAGGACGCCATTTTACGCGTGCACTGGACATAGTTCAACACCTATGTCCAGCTTCACAATGGTAACTCCGAATATTGCCCTGTAAGGTGTCCAACAACTGGGAATTGTACACCAATACTTATTCCAGTATTGGAAGGACACAGATGGT
The DNA here is from genome assembly GCF_031143425.1 of Pleurodeles waltl. Classification (NCBI taxonomy): domain Eukaryota; kingdom Metazoa; phylum Chordata; class Amphibia; order Caudata; family Salamandridae; genus Pleurodeles; species Pleurodeles waltl. Next base: position 1,176,607,096 of record NC_090439.1, read on the forward strand.
GCCCTCCTTGTATAATCCAGTCTACACCAGTTCAGGGACCCCAGTCCCTCATTTGAAGTGAAACTGGAAGAAGGAAAGGGGAGCGACCACTCCCTGTCCATCCCCACCACAGGGGTGGTGCCCAGAGCTCCTCCAGAGTGTCGCTGGGTTTTGCAATCTTGGATTTCAAGGTGGTGGTGCACTCTGGGAGCATCTTACTGGCCAGGGCCAGAAGGTGACATTAGAGACCCCTCCTGATAGGTGCTTACCTGTTTAGGTGACCAATCCCCCTTTCAGGGCTATCTAGGGTCTCTCCTCTGGGTAGTTCTTCAGATTCAGATTACAAGACTACAGCAGGAATCCTCTGCATCCTTTACTTAATCTTCTACCAACAGAACAACCGCTGACCGCTCCAGGAATTCTACAAAACTACAACAAAGAAGAAAAGACGACGTCTGCAACATTGTAACTTCAGCTCCAGCCAGCAACTGCAACAGTTTCCAGGTCATGTTTCTTTTGAGGACTGCCTGTCTTCAGCCTGCACCAGAAGAACTGAAGGAATCTCCTGTGCAGTGATAGAGTCACTTCCCTGCTTCAGCAGGCACCTCTCCGCAGCAATGCCCGGTGGCTGGTGTCCCTGCTCCAGACAACAGGCGTGGACCCAGCAACACAGGTGGTGAACTAAAGTGACTTCGTCAGTCCCAATGTCCAGCTGTCCAACTTTGGTGGAGCTAAGAGCTTGTGTCCCCACACAAGACAGTACCCCAATATTCCGCAGGACTTGCAGTTGCCAAGGCTTGGGTGCGACCTTCCAAGAAGTTCTTCATGCACATCACAGCTTATGCCCCCAGCACTCCATCCTGTGATGCACAGCTTCCTGAGTGGTCCTCTGGCGGTGTGGGAATCCTTTGCGTCATGCTGCGTGGTCCTCCATTTGCACCTTCTTTGTCCCCGTGCTGAGAGACTCCTCTGCATGCTGCCTGGTTTTCTGAGGGCTCTCTAAGTTGCTGAGAGCCCCCTATGTCTCCCCCTTCTGGGTAGAGGCCACAGGTCCCTCCTGGTCCCAGGCAGCATCATTTTCCACTAACCGTGAGCTTAGCATGTGCCAAGGCTTGTTGGCAGAATCCAGCGATGCAAACCAGACTACATTCATCCATCCGGCCCAGGACATCTTCTGCACCAACCTGGAATCTGCATCTGTCTTCTTTGGTGCAATACTGGCTTTGTCTTCTCACCAGTGGTTCTTCTTTTGCACCTTCATCCAGATTAGAAGGGGCTCCTGTTCTCCCTGGTCTCTTCAGTGCTTCCTGGACTTGGTCTCCTTCTTACACAGCTCTTCAGGTCTTCAGGTCCTGGATTCCATAGTTGGTCTCTTGGAGTCTCTTCTGGTTCTTTCATAATCTTCTATCATGACTTCTTATATGTTTTAGGAAACTTACTGTGATTTACTCCTGTTTTCCTGGGCTCTAGGTTGGGGTCTAGTACTTACCTTTGGTGTTTTCTTCCAGTCCCAGTGCCCCTCTACACACTACACCTGCCTAGGTGTGAAACCAACTTTCGAATTCCACTATTTTAGTATATGGTTTGTGTTCCCCCTAGGCCTATTGCAACCTATTGTGATTGTCATTGTTTGCACTGTTTTCTGACTATTTACTTGCCTATTTCTGGTTACTAGTGTATATATTGTGTATAATACCTACCTCATAAGGGAGTATAGTCTCTAATGTATTTTTGGCTTTGTGTCACTAGAATAAAGTACCTTTATTTTTGTAACACTGAGTATTGTCTTTCATGTGTGAGTACTGTGTGACTACAGTGTTATTGCAAGAGCTTTGCATGCCTCCTAGTTCAGCCTTTGCTGTTCTACCTAGAGCTACCTCTAGAAAGCCTGGCTTCTAGACACTGACTACATTTCACTAATAAGGGATAATTGGACCTAGCATAAGGTGTACGTATCTTTGGTACCCACTGCAAACCAGCCCAGCCTCCTACTTTCGTGGTGCAGAGGTGAGCTTAGTACTTGCAATTGCCTGATCACTCTGTTACCGGTGCTTTCCACAGGACAGTGTACTCCATACCTAGAGCTATACAAAAGTATACCTAGTCATTTCGCTTGCTTTCTAAAAGTCTAAAAGTTAGATAAAGGAGGTCTTTCTCTTTCCTTTCACTTTACTCAAATTTTCTATCACTATGTCTTCCTCTGAGGCCACCCCTATGGTCATAAAAACCTCTTACGAGAACCTAAACTTTGAAGTTTTGACGGGGTTTGCTCAGAGAGCAGCCTAGAGATAGGGAAGAACTCTAACAAGGAATTCCTTTTAAATCTCCTTCTCCAGGGTGACCAGGAGCAGTCTGGTAACCAGGAGGAGGAGAGAGAGGGGGATTCTAACCCATTAGAATCAGGCGAGCAGCCTGAGGATTTAGGGGAGGGTCCTTCACAAAATCTTCCTCCAAGCAAACCATCTAGTGTAGCTGGCAGTGGGAGGAGTTCACACACAGGTAGAGCTCCCTTCACACCCAGAGGCCAGGTTACTAGGGTTACAAAAGCTAAGGAACAATCTGCCTCTGCTCATTCCCATGTCACTTCAGTCTCTGAGCTGTCCCACACATCCAATCCTGAGGATAACTCCCTAGGGAGGGAACTCAGAAAGCTGTGATTGGAGGAGGCTAGACTGGGGCTACAACAGCAACAGTTGGCCCTAGATAGGGAAGCCTTATCTGTCAAAAGGGAAATGCAGGGGTTGGGTTTAGTTCCCCATTGTGGCAGCAGCAACAGTAGTTTCAGAAGTTATGTGGTCAGGGAGGACACCATTGACTCAAAAACTTACACAAAATTGTTCCCCCATACAAGGTGGGAGGTGATATCCAAAAGTGGTTTGCTGCACTTGACAGGGCCTGTAAAGTTCAAAGGGTCCCTCATAGGAAGTGGGATGCTAGTTATTGGTTGTCCTCTGATAAAGGGAGGGGCAGACTCCTCATTGTTAGGAAAGAGAACTCAGACAATTTTGACATTCCGAAAAATGCACAAATTGGTGGCTTTGGGCTCAGCACAGAGCAATACAGGATTAAGTTCAGGGAAATCAAGAAAGAATCTTCAGAAGATTGGGTTGGCTTTGTGGACTGTTCTTCTGTCAACGCTTTAGAAGGTTGGTTACATGGCAGCAAAGTGTTTGACTATGAGGATCTATATAATCTGATTTTGAGAGAGCCTATTTTGAATAGATCTGTGTCTGATTTGTTACACCAGTATTTGACAGACTCAGATCTGACCTCTCCCCAAGAACTGGGAAAGAAGGCAGACAAATGGGTCAGAACAAGGGTGAGCAGAAAAGCTCATACAGGGGTGACAGAGAAAAGAAGAAAGATGGTGAAAAATCTCGGGACAAGCATGGGGACAAAAATAAACAAAGATTCCTCTTCATCTCCACAACACTCTTCTGGGGCTGGGGATAAAACACCTTCTTCTTCCACTTCTACACACAATAAAAAGCCTTGGTGTTATGGGTGCAGAGGTAATGGCCAGGGGATAAGTCCTGTCCAGGTAAAGCCCCTGAGCCTACCACCACTAATAAATCCACTTCAACTTCGAGTGCCCCTAGTAGTAGTGGTAATAGTGGTGGGACTACTGGCAATAGTCAAACTAAAGGTGTAGTTGGGTTCACGTTTGGGTCCATCATAGAAATTGGGGTAGGTGTAGAAACCCACAAGACAGTTTCTGTCTCACCTGGTAGCATTGGCCATGCCACCTTGCCTCTTGTCCCCTTAACATGGATAACTACAAGCAGACAATTGAAATAAATGGTGTTGAGGCCCTGGCCTACAGGGACACAGGTGCCAGTATTACCTTGGTGACTGAAAACCTGGTGTCACCTAGACAGCACCTCCTTGGACCGAAGTGCAGGTTACTGATGTCAACATCTCCACGCAATGTCTCCCCCTAGCTGTAGTGCAACCTAGTTGTGGTGGAGTTACTGGCCCAAAGCAGGTGGTGGTATCACCTAACATGCCTGCAGATTGTCTCTTAGGTAATGACCTAGAGTCTTCAGGTTGGGCTGAGGTAGAGTTTAGGACCCATGCATCGTGTTCCTGAGGAAATGTTTCCTCTCATTTCAGGTGAAATGAAAAAGCAAAGAAGAGAAGGAGCCTTGAAGAATCAGGATCCTCCTCTCCCCACAGGTAAAAAGTGTATCAATGTATCCCTTCCCCACCCTACCACTAAGGATACTATTCCTGTGATGTGAGATACCTCTCCTAGGGTGGAACCAGTACAGAGGAAGTCCACAGCTAAACTCCTAGAGGTAAAAGTTCTTCTCTGTGAAAACACTGAAACAGATCAGCATAACTACACTGTTTTGGTAAATTTGGAGCAACCCTCCGGCCTTCCCAGAGAAACTTTAGTGCAGCAGAGCATCACTACCTTTAAAGACATAGGACAGCAGCCCTGTCCTTATGTGGGGCCTTTAGACAGGAGCCCTGTCCTGCTTCAACCAAAGAGGGACAGCAACCCTGTCCTCTCTTAAAACCATGGATGCAAACTGTTTGCCCTGCTCTGGCCTTGCTGATACAGCACTGTTGTCTAGCAGTGCAAACCGTAGGACAGAAGCCCTGTCTTGACATAGGATTGCAGGGACAGTCACACTGCCCCAATTTTAATAACCTTACAAATGGGGAATATCAGAGTACGCACTTGAAGGAAGTCTTGCAAAAGTGCACAAAAACCCTAGCAGGTGAGGTTCACGCAGTACACAGGATTACTGTCTGGCATGGGGAGGCAAGGACTTACCTCCACCAAATTTGGACAGAAGGACCACTGGACTGTCGGGTCACTTGGATCCAGCTCCTGTGTTCCAGGGACCACGCTCGTCAGGATGAGAGGGGACCCAGGGGACCGGTGATGCAGAAGTTTGGTGCCTACAGTAGCAGGGGAAGATTCCATAAACCCATGGGAGATTTCTTCTTGGCTTCCAGTGCAGGGTGAAGGCAGACAGCCCTCAGAGCATGCACCACCAGGGAACAGTCGAGAAAGCCGACAGGATGAGGCACTACAATGTTGCTGGTAGTCTTCTTGCTACTTTGTTGCAGTTTTGCAGGTGTCCTGGAGCAGTCAGCGGTCGATCCTTCACAGAAGTCGAAGAGAGAAGTGCAGAGGAACTTCGGTGAGCTCTTGCATTCGTTATCTGACGAGAAACCCACAGGAGAGACCCTAAACAGCAGAATGGTATTGGGGTGACAATTCCATGATCCTAGACATGTTACATGGCCATGTTCGGAGTAACCGTTGTGAAGCTACACATAGGTATTGACCTATATGTAGTTCACGTGTGTAATGGTGTCACCGCACTCACAAAGCCTGGGCAATTTGCCCTGAACAATGTAACTTTGCACCTAACCTTCACTAAGTGAGGGTTACACATATATATCAATCAATCAATCAATCAATTTGTAAACCGCGCTACATACCCGTGAGGGTTTCAAGGCACTGGAGAGGGGAAGAGTGCTGCTACTGCTTGAAGAGCCAAGTCTTGGGGAGTTTTCTGAAGGAAAGAAGGTCCTGGGTCTGTCGTAGATCCGACAGGAGGGTGTTCCAGGTCTTGGCGGTGAGGTACGAGAATGATCTTGTGCCAGAAGATTTGCGCCGGATGCAGGGGATGGAGGTGAGGGTGAGTTTGGCGGAGCGGAGTTGCCGGGTGGGGGTGTAGAAGCTGAGTCTGTTGTTCAGGTATGTTGGTCCGGTGTTGTGGAGTGCCTTGTGTGCGTGGGTGAGGAGCTTGAAGGTGATCCTCTTGTTGACAGGGAGCCAGTGTAGGTCTCTTAGGTGGGGGTGATGTGGCAGTGGCGAGGGATGTTGAGGATGAGTCGGGCGGAGGCGTTTTGGATGCATTGGAGGCGTTGTAGGAGTTTGGATGAGATACCGGTGTAGAGGGCGTTGCCGTAGTCGAGTCTGCTGCTGACGAGGGCCTGGGTTACTGTTTTTCTTATTTCTGTTGGGATCCATTTGTAAACTCTGCGGAGCATGCGGAGGGTGTTGTAGCAGGAGGAGGAGATGGCGCTGACCTGCTTTGACATGAAGAGCGAGGAGTCGAGGGTGAAGCCGAGGTTTTGTGCGCTGTCTGTGGGAGTCGGTGGGGGACCCAGTGTGGTCGACCACCATGAGTTGTCCCAGGCGGAGGGGGTGCGCCCAAGGATGAGAACCTCTGTTTTGTCCGAGTTCAGTTTCAGCCGGCTGTCTCTCATCCAGTCGGCGATGGCTTTTAGTCCCTCGTGGAGGTTGGTTTTGGTGGTGTGCGGGTCCTTGGTGAGGGAGAGGATGAGTTGGGTGTCGTTGGCGTAGGAGATGATGTTGAGGTTGTGCTGACGGGCCACTTTTGTGAGGGGGGCCATGTAGATCTTGAACAGCGTCGGGCTGAGAGATGAGCCCTGGGGTACGCAACAGATGATGTTGACGGCTTTGGATTGGTACGGGGGAAGACTCTTTGGGTTCTGCCGGCGAGGAAGGATGCGGTCCATTCGAGGGCCTGGTCCTGGATTCCTGCTGCGTGGAGGCGGGATTTAAGGGTGTGGTGACAGACGGTGTCAAAGGCAGCTGATAGGTCTAGGAGGATGAGGGCTGATGTTTCTCCATTGTTGATGTGGCTTCGGATGTCGTCTGTGGCGGCGAGGAGGACGGTTATGGTGCTGTGGTTGCGGGCCACTACAATGGGAGCTAGCCATAATGAGTTCTCAATTGGTTAAATGACTCCCAGTTGTTCCAATCTACTTAACTCCTGTTTCAATGGTTCACGCATGAGGAATGCAATAGGTCTCACCTTTTGAGAAACAGGGATTGCTCCCTCCTTAACAATAATTTTGTGCTGGTAGTCAATCAACTGACCTAGTCTGTCATAAAATACTCCTGGAAACTCTTTACATATAGCATAGTCACCACTATAATTTTCCACAAGCACAGGTTCTTTCAAGTTAGGGTCAAGACGTATGCCCAATTCCTTTTGATGTTTCCACCCTAAGAGATTGGATCCCTTGTTAGTAAAGTACACCTTACCTTTGGTCTGTCTATTCTTGAATGTTATCCGCAAGTTCAGTATTCCCTTCAACGGTATAGGATCATTATTGTACCCACCTGGAGATATGTCCGCTGATTGCAATACATACCCCTTCTTCATGAAACTATTTTCATAGATGCTATAATTTATAAATGTGAACGGGGAACATGAATCGGCAAACACTTTCACTTTCTCTCCATCCAAGGTAATGTTACACGAAGGGTATGTCTTGTCTGTACACTTTGGTGGTCATTCTGACCCTGGCGGTCTTTGACCGCCAGGGCGGAGGACCGCGGGAGCACCGCCGACAGGCCGGCGGTGCTCCAATGGGGATTCCGACCGCGGCGGTAAAGCCGCGGTCGGACCGGCACCACTGGCGGGGTCCCGCCAGTGTACCGCGGCCCCATTGAATCCTCCGCGGCGGCGCAGCTTGCTGCACCGCCGCGGGGATTCCGACCCCCCCTACCGCCATCCAGATCCCGGCGGTCGGACCGCCGAGATCCGGATGGCGGTAGGGGGGGTCGCGGGGCCCCTGGGGGCCCCTGCAGTGCCCATGCCACTGGCATGGGCATTGCAGGGGCCCCCGTAAGAGGGCCCCTACATGTATTTCACTGTCTGCTGCGCAGACAGTGAAATACGCGACGGGTGCAACTGCACCCCTCGCACAGCTTCCACTCCGCCGGCTCGATTCCGAGCCGGCTTCATCGTGGAAGCCTCTTTCCCGCTGGGCTGGCTGGCGGTCTGAAGGCGACCGCCCGCCAGCCCAGCGGGAAAGTCAGAATTACCGCCGCGGTCTTTCGACCGCGGAACGGTAACCTGACGGCGGGACTTTGGCGGGCGGCCTCCGCCGCCCGCCAAGGTCAGAATGAGGGCCTTTGTCTCATTACAACTTTTCACTTGTAACACAAATTTACTGTGATAATCCTGAGTATTTTCTACTTTGTGTACAACTTTCTTCCCACCCAGTTCATTTTTAGCACCTTTACACACCCTTGCGTAATGTCCCCTGGCTCCACATTTCCTGCATATGCAACTTCTAGCAGGACATTCTGGGCTGTTTGCAAAATGTTTGTTATTACCACACCTATAGCATCTATTTTTCGTGGTATCAAAAGTGTTTTTTCTATGTAAGACTTCCCGAACCTTACTTTCTTCCTCCCATTTCATTTCTCTATACTCTTGTTTGGAACTGACTTCAACCTCCCTTACTTCTTCCACAGCCGTGGTATTTTTGATCAATTTCATGCACTCTGCCGTGTGCTCTATACTTTTGGCAACCTCAATAGCCTCTTTTAATGCAGGGTTTAATATTAATAGTTTTTCTTGCACCTTGCTATTATTGGTACATCTAACTAATTGGTCTCTGATCAATGTGTCTTCGAGGCTTCCAAAGTCACACGTGGTCGCAAGACCCTTCAAAAAAGCTATGTATCTTGACACTTTTTCATCCTTACCCTGTGTCCTACAAAAACACTTGTGCTTCCAAAGTAAGCTCGGTTCCCCTACTTCATTCAGGAACGGCGGAGGTTGAGACATGCTAGCAGCAGCCCTGTTATGCAGAGGTCTGTATTGTGCTATATACCATAACTAGATTTATACTTAACACTACCTCCCTACTACACACCAACAGGAACTGGAAGAGAATACTGATATTCCTTGATGTGTTCTATTTAACGCTGTTGTTCTAAGTTATATCTACTGGGGATAAGATTTTCTCTACGTATAATAACACATTACTTATATCTGCTTCGTTCTGTACACACTGTTGGCATAATTAAATGTGTGGAATGTATTACTGGCTTATATATATGTATATATATATTTTTTAAATCAGTCAATAAATGAGAGATACCCCTTCGTCCAGTACTATCTACAACATTACTCGAAACCACTCACATCGCGTATAGTTTCCTTAAAATATTATGAAGATCAGCATGTTTGTCTGTAATTTCCACGACACAACAGGCGCCGTAGAAATATACCTCTGCACACTTAGCTCGTAAAAATATGCCCCGTCCCCACGCCTCCTTGTACCACCCCAGGACTTCTGACGTCCTGGCTCCGCCCATTCTTTCCACAGCTGCTCCATCGCTCTGGTAGCTGCTGTCGGCACTTCCTGGCTGATCGGATATTTGTCAAAGAGACTTAGGGCCTGATTCTAACTTTGGAGGACGGTGTTAAACCGTCCCAAAAGTGGCGGATATACCACCTACCGTATTACGAGTCCATTATATCCTATGGAACTCATAATACGGTAGGTGGTATATCCGCCACTTTTGGGACGGTTTAACACCGTCCTCCAAAGTTAGAATCAGGCCCTTAGTTCTTCCGCCGCGCTTCCCACTGCTCCCGCCTGTCTTCTCTGAACACGGCGTTTCGGAGGCCGATGTCTGGAGTGTCCCGCTGATGTCGACGGCTCTGCACCCGCAGACAGATCCTCACAACTCAGCGATTCCAACGCTAACTGCTGAGCGTCCCACTGATATAGGACGCCTCACACCGCTTCAGTCGGTTTCCTTCCAACACAGTGGTTTCAAGGCTGGCAACAGAAGAGCCCTCACAGGCTTACGCGATTCACCATTAGTTCGCGTAGACTAATGATTACTCAGCTTTACGCAGCACCAGGGTTGGTGAGCCAAAACTTCCAGTCCTCGAGTAGATATCCTGGGGCAACTTCTATAGACACTGCACTCCAAGGCACCAACAGCAGCTCTAACAAAGTTCCAATAAAGCAGCAACCAACTTCTCAACAGGTAGACTCTGGAATCAGTGCCTTCATCGACAACACGCTGGAATCAGGGGTGAGGGGTTCAACTGCCCCCTGCGCAGCATCTCATCCTCATCGCCAATTTATAAGTTGTTGTAAATAGACAAGTGACAACTCCTTAGTAGAAGAACTTTATTTCTTTAACTCCTCAAACGACCGTCGACCACTCACTGACCCAACAATCTAAGGTAAACTCCCAGCGAGTCCACTGGTCTTCGCATTCTAAGGTGGGTCAGGAGCATACCATTCTCAATTATTTACAGATTGGTAATTACATGTAAGAGATTTCTAATTGAAAGTCAATATGATTATACTACTATACATATACAGTTCAAGGATAATGTTTAGGAATAAACAGTATATATATATATATATACATAGTTTAAGGATAATAATTTTGGTTGTACACGTTTCCTATGCACTTAGCTTACAACAGGAACACATACAGGGCACACTTTATGAGCACTGGAGTCCTGGCTAGCAGGATCCCAGTGACACAGGCAAAACAAACATACATACTAGTAAAATTCGGGTAACATGCCAGGCAAGATGGTACTTTCCTACACAGATCTACTCCCCACTTATCACCACTTAGAAAATAAAGTCTCAACTGGCCAAGGTTAGCCTTATTGTCCTTTGCTTTGGGGGGGGGGTGAGAAAGTAGCCTCTTTCTAGCACGGTTACCCCCATTTTTGGCCTGTTTGTCAGTGTGTTTTGACTGTGTCACTGGGATCCTGCTTGTCAGGACCCCAGTGCTTATGGTTTGTGGCCTACTTGCCAGTATGTTTCACTGCTTTTGTCAGTATGCTTGACTGTGTCACTGGAGTCCTGCTAACCAGGACCCCAGTGCTCATGCTCTCTCTGGTTCCAAATGTGTCCTCATATACTGGTAACCCATTATTTCACTCCAAATTGGCATACTGGTCACCCCTTATAAGTCGACTAGTATATGGTACCTAGGTACCCAGGGTATTGGGGGTCCAGGGGATCCACAAGGGCTGCAGCAATTTTTTGCCACCCATAGGGAGCCCATTTAAAGGCTCCTACAGGACTGCCATTGCAGCCTGTGTGAAATAGTGCATGCAGATTGGTAATTCCATGTAAGCATATCATTAACAATTGTTAGCATTCAGGGAATGTGTGAATTTTACTCTAAGCTCATTGAGAATTTTGCAGCTGCTGCTTAGTCCATGTACAGGTTACATTGAAATGTCCAGTTTGTGTGCAACAAGGAGCAGCAACTTGCTATTGCTTTTGCATTTCTGAGCCCCCTACATTCCTGGGAGTCTCTGTCACTGTTGATGCCAGTAATGTGGGGTTTGGGGGTGCTCTGTCACAGGGGAGATACACCCATGACTACACCATTGCTTTTGCATCTAGCACCTTGAAACTGCATAAACACCAGTATTCTGTAATTGCTAAAGAAATGCTTGCCTGAACATGGGCTGCTGAAAAGGTTAGACCATATATATTGGAACAGAATTCCTTCTGCAGATGCATCATAAGCCTTCAGTGCCAATTCTAAACAGAAGCAGTGTTGATTCAACTAGGGCTACTGTGAGATTGGTGTGATTAAGTTAGAAACTTTTGGAAAACAATTTTCAAGTAGAACATTTACCTGGAGGTAGAAACAAGAAAGTAAACAGCTTTTCTCACCTTCCTAGTACTGCACATTCTTTGTGTTCCATGAGTTAAATGATGAGTAGATTGAATGGATTGTTGCAGGTGCGTCCTGGATGTCAAATAGGCACATGAGTGAGAGTGAGTGGAAAAATGAGTTTTCCAAAGATTGGGAACTTACCAAGGTCATACAGTAGGTGTTGAACAGTAGGCCACGTGAAAATGTGTTGTCCATTCACTTTCAAACTCTCAGTAAAGTTTAGAGTGAGCTTTCTTTGCACAAGAGTTTGTTATTTTACAACACAAAGCTAATTTTACCTCACAAGATCAGGGGTAGATTGGTACACTTATCTCATGAAGGGCATCGGGGGGAAATCTGCTAGCAAGTGGAGGTTGAGAGAAAGGTTTTGGTGGACTGCTATGGATGGAAATGCTGAGTGCCAGATTGAAAGATGAACAGTGTGTAGAGCTAATGATAAGGGTTTGCACACATGGTGGCGGTAGTGGGGCACTAAGGGGTGCAGGGAAAGTGGACCTGCACTAGGTGTTATGTTATGTTATGAAATGTATAGAGCGCATAGCTACCCGAAGGCCTCCCAGCGCTATACCAACTCTTCAAAAACACAACCTTGGGGCAGACAGCTAAAGTAACCAGGTTTTCAATAGCCTCCAAAATGAAAGTTTGTGGCTGGTTTGTCAGATTCAGTGGTAGTGAATTCCACAATCTGGCTCCAAAGTAAGATATCAATCTTCCTCCCCATTTAGCTTTTTTAATTGGGGGAGTGGCAGCCAGGGCCGTGGAGGATGATCTAAGATATCTTGTCGGTTTGTAGAAGGAGGCTAGGGTTCTCAGAAGTTGCGTCCTTTGTCATACAGGGCTCTATGGATGTAACATAAAGATTTTAATTGTATCCGTTGCTCTATGGGGAGCCAGTGCTGAGTGCAGCTCCACTTTTCTTAAACTTGCCCCAAGGTGTTTACATTTCAAATGGTTTACTTCATCTTGCATTCCCTAAGAATATTTGCTTGTTTTTAAAGATCTTGGGCCAGATTTTTTAAAAAGTGGTGCCACATTACATGTAGTGCGACTTTTCTTGCGGCCCCTTACCCCCCTCCCCACTGCCACCATGTGTGTGCCATATTTAAAGTACGGTGCACCATGGCGCAGGGTAGGGGGCAATACCTGACGCTATTGATCTGCTGTTCAGGGTTAGCAGCAAATTTTTGGCACTAACCCTGAACTGTACTTAGGGACCCATTGTAAACAACAGTGTGCCTTCTTTTAACGCCTGCTCTGAGCAGGTGTTAAAAATGCAGCGAAAAATGACGCAAAGAGATCTTTTAGATGTGATTGCACCATTTTTTTACCCCCGCTAACAGGGGAACGCCCCCCCTTGCATACGTTATGCCTGGGCCAGGCATAATGTGGCACAAGTGGTCACAAAGTGGTGCAATGCATGCATTGTGTCACTTTGTATATATGGTGCTGCGATTTTGGCCTCATTCGGCCACATTAGCATGAAAATTGACGCTGATGTGGCGCAAGGAGGCGCTGGGGCTCTTAAATATGCCCCATTGTCTTTCTATAGTTTTTTTAATGAAACATGTGACTCTTGCGTATTTTAACCCGAGTGGCCTCCAGGGTTTAAGTAAACTCAAGCAGCAGGTGGGTGTTTGTGACGGCGCATGAATAAAAGTTCTGAAGCTGAGACTGAAGACAGTGGGAGTTTCTCACATTTTCTATCAGTTAGCAATACAGTGTGAAAAGTATGTGCACATCCAGTCCTTTGCACCTATTGCGGAGAGTACCGGGCAATGGTCACATATGTGCCAGTTGTGTAATTGTGGAAAAGTGTGAGATATGCAGAAGGAAGAATTCAGAAAGATGTGGGGAGATAAAGGTTGTAAGTCTACCACAGTGACAGACCATGCAGGTTGTAAGTCTAACACAGTGATGGACCTTGGAGAAAGTGGTGTGCAGGGCAGAATGGGAGTGCTTGCGACACTTTCAAAGCTACATCTCTTTGACAGAACTTACTAATGTTTAATTAACAGTCTTGCATTTTCAGAATTGGAACATTTTCAATACCAAATATTCATAACAAAATCTTTCTAGTTATTCATTTAGCTGATACAGCTAAAAAGCACTTGCAAAGCCAATAGGCCTGGCTTGTTTGAAGTACGTGTGTTGTTGGCTGTGTGAGATGTCTGGATGCAGTAACAGAAAACTCACAGCCATGCACCCAAGCACTTGTCCGGTGACACACTGAGTGGAGCACAGGAGAGTAGTTTCCATGTTTTAAGGCACACCATTAATTACTTGGGCCTCTCCTCTCGAATAGGATTTCTGGTTATACTTCCTTATCATCCCTCCTTCTAGAGACCACACCCCATCATTTCAATCACACTTACAGCATGGGCCAGTGGACCACTGGACCAACGTGGCTCTGCTTAATCACTTTAAGTCTGCCCTTCCCTGCAGACACACACCCTGCACAGAGGTGTTTATGCTGCAATAGTATCCTCATCTAACATAAAGCAATCATTGCACTGGGCTTTGGGGAATGTGGACTATAAACATATCTTGAGACCTTCCTTCTGCAATGACATCAGTAGTGAACGGGCCCTCACCCTGAAGTGATGAGTGCCATGAAAAAGAAGGAACAGTTTTAATGCATTAAAATAATAGTAGCCAGTAATCAAGGTAAATAAAGATCTGTCATTCCAGAGCTATGACAAGTAGACATGTGGATAACCTGCACCTGGAGACAGGCCGCCCTCACTGCATCACAGGGTGGGCACAAAGTGGTGGGACAGAGCCATAAGAGACGGTGGGGGTGGGCACCCCTTACAGACAGTGCACACACAGGGGCTGTCTTTCCTAATGAAAGGCTCTAGCCTCTGCTGAAGGAGGGAGGAAAAGGTGAGAGTGCCACACTCCAAGCACACCTCACCTGACACCAGGTACACATAGGAGCCTGTACCTCACCTGATACCTGAGGAGGGAGGGACTGCTGCTGATGGAGTGGAAGAAGTGAGATGTGCCTGAGGCACCCAAAACCTCATATACACCCCCTAGCTCTAGCTGCATATGTGACAGCACCTAACACTGGCTCTACATACATGTGTGACAGCACCTGGCACTGGCTCCAGATACATATGTGATAGCACCTAACAGTGGCTATACATACATGTGTGACAACACCTGACACTGGTTGAACATACACGTGCGACAACACCTGACACCATCTCTAAGTGTGTGTGTGTGTGTGTGTGTGTGTGTGTAGCAGCACTTGCACCTCTCACACTGGCATTGCATGTGTGTCTTTGTGTGTATGACAGCACCTGCATCTCTCACTCTGACTATATACAGTATGTGTGTGAGAGAGAGAGAGAGAGAGAGAGAGCCCCATCAGGCATTGGTTTTACACATGTGTGTGTGTGATAGCACCTGACACCTCTGGCACTGGCTCTTCTTCTTTGTGTGTGACTGCATCTTACACCTCTGACACTGGCTCTACGCCTGCATGCATGTGTGCCTGTGTGACAGCACATGACACCCCTGGCACTGACTGTGTGTGTGTGTGTGTGTGAGACTGTGCCTGAAACCTCTCAAATTGGCTGTTTCTGTGTGAGACAGCACTTTACACTACTAACACTGGCCTGTTGTGTGTGAGTGACACATCTGACACCTTTGGCACAGGCTCTACATGTCTGTGTGTGTGTGTTTGACCACACCTGCACCTCTTACATTGATTTTACGTATGTAGCTTATTGCACCGGATTGACACTGGCTATATATGTGCATGACAGCACTTGACACCTCCGGCGTGTGTGTGTATAACAGCACATGACGTCTTTTGCACTGACTCTACATGTGTGTGTGTGTGTTACAGCACCTGACACCACTCGCACTGCCTCTACATGTGTGTATGACAGCACCTGACATCTCCAGCCCTGGGTCTACATGTGTGTGACAACACCAGCCCCATCTGGCCCAGCTCTAGGTGTGTCTAGGTGTGTGTACATGTGACAGCAACATACACGTCTGGTACTGGTTCTAGGTGTGTGTACATGAGACAGCACCATACACCTCTGGCACTGGTTCTAGGTGTGTGTACATGTGACAACATTAGACACCTCTGGCACTGCTTCTAGGTGTGTGTACATGTGACAGCACTAGACACCTCTGGCACTGGTTCTAGGTGTGTGTACTTGTGACAGACCAACCACCTCTGGGACTGGTTCTAGGTGTGTGTACTTGTGACAGCACCTGACACATCTGGCTCTGACTTTAAGAGTAATCTTTGACCTCATGCACTGGCTCTACATGTGTGTGACAGCACTTAAGACCTCTGGCACTGGCTCTAAGAGAAATTCCTGATCTCATGCACTTTATCAGAGTAGGAGACTTACCAGTCAGTGCAGCCAAGGTCACCACCAGCAGGAGTAAAAGAGCACAGAGCACGAGCAGCACTCAGGAGGACGTCACTGTAAGAGAGGAGACAGGACAAGGGGTCAGAGGAGTGACTGCTCACAAGGTGCAGGGAGAGGTACTGTACAGGATGGGGAGTGGGATGGATCTGTACAGGTGGGGGCAGGTAGAGGGGTCAGCTGTGGATCTCTTACTATCAGGGCTTGGGAGGAATCCATCCTAAGAAACTGACCTTTATAGTGTCTGATGTCATTTGTGAACTCAGAAACCTGTAGACTTCTAGATGCTCAAAAGTTGGGCTTTCAGCAGCACAAGGCATAGGGAATAGGACTCTGCAGGATAGGGCAGGATTCAGATTTAGAGTTTTTATCCCTTACTCAGAGAGGCTGGGAGGGAGTCATCCTGGAACCTCTAAGAACTGACGTCACAGGTGGACTCAACTCTTGGGCTTCTTGGCGCTAGGGAGAAGGATACTGACATAGGGTTTTCTGGCTGAAGCATGCTGTGGGCTTTACCATTATAGGAATCACTAAAGGTTCATAAGAAATAACCACCTTTTCTGCTGAAGAGGGCATAAAAGGATCTCTTTTTAAAACACATTTTCACTGAATTTAAAAGCCAGCCTCCGAATTAGATGTATTTTCTCCTCATAAAATGACTCTTCAATAGTAACGCACGTGCTGGTATGACATTAATGCAGACATGATAGCAGGTGCTCACTTCTGTTCCTCCGGTTGATAATTAGATAAAGTAAGTAAATTAATAATTTGTTTTACTGGTTTTGTCCCATGCTTCATTCTGTTTTGAGGTCACTCAGGTAAGTACACTGTTCTTAGCCAAAGCTAAAGGTAGATTCCACATTCACTAAGTTTTAGTGCTGTTGATTTACCACAACCACAGCTCTGACAATCAGTGGAACACTTTACAGAGACCTAGTCCTACCCTAGGAAACATGCAGAAGGGGAACAGCTGTGTAGAGGTACTGTCCTTAGTTTTACCAATCCTTGTGCCTCTGTCTTGCAAGCACTGACGAAGTCAAAACTTCAGCCAATAACCATTGACAAAACCATTACTGGCAGCCAACAAGCATTGGCAAGTCAGTCCGTTCCAGTGAACAAGTATTGACAAAACCCATACTGGCAGCCAACAAGCATTGACCAAGGGAACCTCTGCAAAGCTTATGAGGGGCTGGTTGCTCTCCTCTTCCTTCCTCTTTTTGCTCCCCCGCCTCTCCCATCTTCATTCTCAATTATCCCCTTTAATCCACCCCCCACCTAGAGGCTGCTGCCCCCTATAGAACCCATCCCCCTCATGTGCCTTCTGCGCCATCAGCGTGCGGCCATCTTTATACAGATTTGACAACATTCCATGATGGCCGCCTGTGAGTGCACCCAGACCCACTGACTAACTGGGAGCATCTCTATGTGTTTTGCTGATGCTTTACCATAAAACATTTAAAAAATACAATCAGGGATCTTTACACCTCCGTCACAACTGTCTTTTAGTTCCTTATTGTTAAAGCAATAATTAAGATAGCCAGTATGTATGCAAGAACACCACAGAAAACTGCCTTACTCTAGCAAGAGCTAAGAAGCACTGGCAAAGCCAATAGGTTGCTTGACCAAGATCTATTGGCTTTTTATATTTTGTTTTGCAGTATCTGAAGTAGATACACTCAACTTAGAAACAGAGCGAATAGAAAACATTCCCTATTTCGGAGCTGTGCTGTTTACACCTCAACAGAAACTGGAAGAATTTCTGAGTTAAGGGGATTCCCTCATTTGCATGGGGGTGTGGCAACGTCCAAATAAGGCAATACCTTTGCCCATTAGTGTGGGCCATATTACAAATGCAGCCAAAGGGCAAATGAGCTACTGGGAGCCCCAGTGCTTGTGTCACACATGATGTAGTGCACAGGCAATGTGTCCACTAAAGGTGCCCTTCAAGGATGTGGTGTTAGGTGTGAGGAACATGAGCAGTGTTGGTTCATTCATGTGCATCATACACACAATAAACAAAGATTTGGAGATTGTTTTTAACCATAATTTGCTGGCTGTTACTCAGGCATGATTCAGGCCCGGATTTCAAACTGAATCCTAAATGGAGGTTATGGTTATGTTAGAAAATTTGGAGATTTAGCTTGTGTGTAGTTCTCCTTACACCATCATTTCGAAAGTTTATTTTGACCAGGTACTTGGTGATTTGGTTAAATAGTTGCAAGCAAGGCTGGTTTGCAAACTTAAAGCTGTTATTAGTGCACCTGTGCAGATGGGCTAATATAGCCTTAGAACCCGCTATAGCGGGCTCTACCGGCTATTAAAGGCCCGCTCCCACGTTAAAGGCCAGAGCCGAAGGCGAGGGCCTTTAACAAGGGAGAGGGCCTTTAATAGCTGGTAGGGCCCGCTATGGCGGGTTCTAAGGCTATTAGAACATTCTGCCTCTCAGGGCAGAATGTTCTATTAAATAAAACAAATTCCTCACAAAAGCCAGAGGGGATTAAAATCCCCTCGGGCTCCGTGAGGCTTTGTTCACAGCTCTTGCTGTGAACAAAGAGAACATTGGAATGTTGGCGCTGCGGGCTTTTATCGGCCAGTAATTGCCCGGAGCACTCCATTGTTTTCAATGGAGCTGCCAAGGTTCCAATGTTTTAATACAGGGAAAAACCAGCTCTGAAAAATCAAAAGAAAATAAGCAACTCTTTCAAGTTGCTGCCACAGTCATGTAACTTGCACCATCACTCCTGGAGGCTGTACCTGTCTTCAATGTGACAAAACCAGCCTCCTGGGTCTCCGGCCTCTCAGGGGATTTCCCGATTGACCCACTGGCCAGTCCGGCCATGGATGCAAGCAACAGACATTAGAAAAGTTTCACTTGATTGCAATGGAACAGAACATAGGCCCTCATTATAACCCTGGCAGTCGGTGACCACCAGTGCTATAGTAGCATTCATACCGGCAACAGGCTGGCGGTACTGGACACCACATTTTGACTGTGACAGTACTGCTGTGGTAACACCGCTGGGACCAGCTGTAAACCGCCATGGCGGTCCCGGCAGTCGTAATCCGCCATGGCAGCTCTGCAAGCAGCGCTGCCCTGGGGATTTCAACTCCCCTTACCGCCAGCCTGTCCATGGCGGTGGACACCGCCATGGAAAGGCTGGCAGTAAGGGGACTTGGCGTGCCCCTGGGGGCCCCTGCACTGCCCATGCATTGACCCATCACGCATTTCACTGCCTGAATTTCAGGCAGTGAAATGTGCAACGGGTGCTACTGCACCCGCTGCACATCAGCATTGCTGCTGGCTCTATTACGAGCCGGCTAAATTGGTCCAGCGGAAAAGTCGAAATAGAGTGCCAGACATACCACCAGCAATGGCAGTATTCTGGCGCCCACAGCCTCGGTGGTCTTCTGGGAAGACCGCTGAGGTTGTAATGAGGGCCAATGTATTTTGTCAAGGGAGTTCTGCTTGGTTGAAGGTGCTTGTAGCTAGGAATGTGCTTTGGTGGAAGGATCTATGAAGACTAGAATCATTTTAAATCCATGTGTACAAGAGCACGTTCTTCCTATTTCCAGTGAAGATTTATGTCAACACATTGTTAAAGCTTTTCCCAAAGTATTGCCTAATTAGAGTGTCTGGGTTTCAACAAAAATGACATTCCAGTAAAACATGAACTTAGAGGTGTTTCCAATAGGGGAAGGAAATAATTACAAGACATTCTAGAAGATAAGATCAATAAAACATTACTGAAGAGGGGTAGGCTGCAGAATGGCCATCTCCAATCATTATAACAAAGTAAAAAGATGGTAAGCTCCCCTTCTGTGTTGATCTTAGGGCACCGACCAATAATAGTGTAATCAAAACCTATTCTCTGTACAACATAAATGAGCTAATCTCCATGAATTGTAATCCATTCCAGCAGTTATTACTCAATTTATTTTACATTCCGTATATGGCAATTTTTCAGACACCAATATATCATCTCTTGATGCAGTTACACTTTTGCATACATGTTTTCCATGGCAATATTTTGGTTTTCATGTAGAATGAAGAAGATCACTTGGAGGTGATCAGAGAAACGTACTTGCACTGGCAAAGCAAATAGGCCACACCTATGTAAGAGATATTGGCTTTGGCAATGACTTGTAGCCATGATGCACACCAGTGTGGTGGCTATTCGGCATGGCTAAAAGTTAGTGGTGTAGAGTGGGGCAGGTCAGGGTAGACTGGGATTGGGTAGATTGGGGTAGAGTGGAATGGGGTAGATGTGGGTAGAGTGGAATTGGGTAGATTGGGGTAGAATGGTTATATTGTAGTAGGGTAGATTGGGGTAGAGTGAGGTAGCCTGGAATGGGATAGATTGGAGTGGAGCTGGAGTGGAGTGGAATGGATCAGATTAACGTTTGGTAGATTGGAGTTAAACAAGGTAGACTGAAAAGGAGTGAGGTGGATTGAGGTATATTGGAATGGAGTATATAGGATTGGGTAGATTGGAGTGTGTTGGGATAGTGGGATAGATTGGAGAGGGGTAGATTGAATTGGAGTAGATCGGGGTGGATTGTGGTAGACTGGAGTGAAGTGGGGTAGGGTTGGCATAGAGTATTGTAGAGTGGAGTGGTATAAAGTGTAGTGACGTAGTGTGGAGTATGCATGCTGTCATAGCGCGCTGTCATTACAGATAACACAATTTCAATAGAAATGACCTGTTACTTGGAAATAACCAGTCGCCAGGAAATGAAGCACTGATAGAACTTGCATAAGAGGGGGGATCCCAGTGAGATGACGGATAGCTAATATCAGGTCAGGCTCCAATTGGGCACACAGCTCTGTGACCCTGTCCAGCCTATAGGTGAGTATAATGTGCCTGTCCTCCAGTGTAGCCAAGTGCAGAAGAGGTCTGTAAACAAGGGGTTGTGTCCTCCTCCTGTTCATCCGCAGTAGTAGGAATCTAAGAGACACAAGAGTGAGTAGGCTGTCACCATTTGAACAATGGAACCATCACCTCACTGTACATACAGCATTAATGTGATGTGACAGTGGGAATGGAAATGTATGTGCAATTTTCGACAATGGCGCAGTTATGGATAATCTGATTGTTGTCCACCATCATGAAATGGTGACCACATGTTCCTGTATCTAGGGACAGGTGGAAGTGAGGTAACTCTGCCAAAGTTGGGCGTCGTGGCTGAAGGCGGTCTTGCACCGCCGTGCAGTTCCTCATTGGCTAATATGGGGTTCTATGGAGTACCTTGGCACGATGCATGTGGGAAGAATGCATGGAGATGTGTGTGCAAGCATCATGTCATTTGGGGGGGGATGTCTGGTAGTAGTGTACATGGTGGGCACCGGGCGATGTGTGTACCAATGGAAATGGAAATGGGATTTGTGGAAAATATGTGTAACAGGCTGGATTGTATGTGTAATGCTGTCCGCCTGTCTGTATTACCTCTGCAGGTCAGCGCCCATCAAAAGAAGGGATTGTGGAGTGCCATTGTAAGAGGCTGTCCTGGCTTATAATGGGTACCTGACAGTTCTTACACCTTGTGCCAGGTCCAGTTATCCCTTATTAGTAGATTAGTAGTGTTCTAGCAGCTTAGGCTGATAGAGGTAGCTATAGCAGACAGTTTGGGCTGAACTAGGAGACATGCAAAGCTCCTACTATACCACTTATATCACTTAGCACTATATCATAAGAAAGACAATACTCAGAGTTACAAAAAATGAAGGTACTTTATTTTAGTGATAATATGCCAAAAGTATCTCAGAGGATACACTCCCTTAGGAGGTAAGTAATATACACAAATTATATGTACACAAACCAAAAGCAGGTAAGTAACAGATAGAAAAGTAGTGCAAACAATGTAGAATCACAATAGAATGCAATAGGGAGAAATAGGCCTGGGGCAACACAAACCATATACTCCAAAAGTGGAATGCGAACCACAAATGGACCCCAGGCCTAGTGTAGGTTGTAGAGTGTCAATGGGACTGTTAGAACACACTAAGAGTGTCCAAGATACCCAAACCCAAGACCCTGAAAAGTAGGAGTAAACTTCCCCTACTTCCCCAGAAACACACTAAAGTCGTGATAGGAGATTCTGCAAAGACCACAACGGACTGCCACGCACTGAAGACAGATTCCTGGACCTGAGGACCTGCAAAGGAAGGGGATGAAGTCCAAGAGTCCCAAAAGTGTCCGGGGGGGGGCAGGAGCCCACTAAACCCAGGATGAAGGTGCAAAATGGCTGCCTCCGGGTGGAAGAAGCTGAAGATTCTACAACAACGGAAAATGCCAGGAACTTCTCCTTCGTGCAGACGATGTCCCACGGAGGGCTTTAACATGCAGAGTTGTTTCCTTGTCAAAATATAGTAAACAAGCCTTGCTAGCTGCAAGAGTCGCGGTTGAAGAAAAAGGATGCTGCCTTGGCCCAGGAACGACAAGGATGTCGCCTCTTGAGGAGACAGAGGGGGCCCTCAGCAACGTAGAGAGCCCACACCCAAGAAGGAAGAACCCACAGAAGTCCTTCAACACGGGATCAAGAAGTCTGAACACAGCGTTGTCTCAACACTGCAAAAGAGGGTCCCACGACACCGGAGATCAACTCAGGGAGCTGAGCATCACATGACAGAGAGCTGGGGACCTAGGCTTGGCTGTGCAAGCAGGATTTTGTAGAAATGTGCACAGAAGCCCTTGTAGCTGCAGTTCACGCGGTGCACAGGATTACTGTCTGGAGAGGGGAGGCAAGGACTTACCTCCTCCAAATTTGGACAGTTGGACCACTGGACTGTCTGGGTCACTCGGGTCCACCGTCTGTGTTCCAGGGGCCACGCTTGTCAGGATGAGAGGGGTCCCAGAGTACCGGTGATGCTGAAGTTTGGTGCCTGCTGAAGCAGAGGGAAGATTCCATCAACCCGTGGGAGATTTCTTCATGGGTTCCAGTGCAGGATGAAGGCAGGCAGCCCCCAAAGCAAGCACCACCAGGAAACAGTCGAGAAAGCCGGAAGGATTAGGTGCTACAATGTTGCTGCCAGTCTTCTTGCTATTTTGTTGCAGTTTTGCAGGCATCCTGGAGCAGTCAGCGGTCGATCATTGGCAGAAGCCGCAGAGGGAGGTGCAGAGGAACTCTGGTGAATTCTTGCAAGTCGTTATCTGAGGAAAAGCCCACAGAAGAGACCCTAAATAGCCCTCAGAGGAGGAATGCCACCTCGTCAGGTAAGCACCTATCAGGACGGGTCTCTGATGTCACCTGCTGGCACTGGCCACTCAGAGGCCTCCAGAGTGCCCTCACACCTCTGGATCCAAGATGGCAGAGGTCCAGGACACACTGGAGGAGCTCTGGGAACCACCCTTGGGGTGGTGAGGGACCGGGGAGTAGTCTTTCCCCTTTAGTTTGTCCAATTTCACGCCAGAGCAGGGACTGGGGGTTCCCTGAGCTGGTGTACACTGGCTTATGCAAGGAGGGCACCATATGTGCCCTTCAAAGCACTTCTAGAGGCTGGGGGAGGCTACCCCTCACCAGCCTTCGACACATAAATCCAAAGGGAGAGGAAATTTTGTGTTCTGTCTTCCCGGGACTGGGCTGCCCAGACCCCAGGAGGGCAGAACTCTGTCTGTGGGGTGGCAGCAGCGGTAGCTGCAGAGAAAACCCCAGAGAGCTGGTTTGGCAGTACCCAGGGTCCATAGTGGAGCCCCAGGGATGCATGGAATTGGCTCCCTGTAGGAAAGTACCATCTTGCCTGGCATGTTACCCCCATTTTTCACTGTATATATGTTGTTTTAGTTGTATGTGTCACTGGGACCCTGGTAACCCAGGGCCCCAGTGCTCATAAGTGTGCCTGAATGTGTTACCTGTGTAGTGACTAACTGTCTCACTGAGGCTCTGCTAATCAGAACCTCAGTGGTTATGCTCTCTCATTTCTTTCCAAATTGTCACTGACAGGCTAGTGACAATTTTTACCAATTTACATTGGCTTACTGGAACACCCTTATAATTCCCTAGTATATGGTACTAAGGTACCCAGGGTATTGGGGTTCCAGGAGATCCCTATGGGCTGCAGCATTTCTTTTGCCACCCATAGGGAGCTCTGACAATTCTTACACAGGCCTGCCACTGCAGCCTGAGTGAAATAACGTCCACGTTATTTAACAGCCATTTTACACTGCACTTAAGTAACTTATAAGTCACCTATATGTCTAACCTTTACCTGGTAAAGGTTAGGTGCAAAGTTACTTAGTGTGAGGGCACCCTGGCACTAGCCAAGGTGCCCCCACATTGTTCAGAGCCAATTCACTGAACTTTGTGAGTGCGGGGACACCATTACACGCGTGCACTACATATAGGTCACTACCTATATGTAGCTTCACCATGGTAACTCCGAATATGGCCATGTAACATGTCTATGATCATGGAATTGCCCCCTCTATGCCATCCTGGCATTGTTGGTACAATTCCATGATCCCAGTGGTCTGTAGCACAGACCCTGGTACTGCCAGACTGCCCTTCCTGGGGTTTCTCTGCAGCTGCTGCTGCTGCCAACCCCTCAGACAGGCAGCTGCCCTCCTGGGGTCCAGCCAGGCCTGGCCCAGGATGGCAGAACAAAGAACTTCCTCTGAGAGAGGGTGTGACACCCTCTCCCTTTGGAAAATGGTGTGAAGGCAGGGGAGGAGTAGCCTCCCCCAGCCTCTGGAAATGCTTTGTTGGGCACAGATGTGCCCAATTCTGCATAAGCCAGTCTACACCGGTTCAGGGACCCCTTAGCCTCTGCTCTGGCGCGAAACTGGACAAAGGAAAGGGGAGTGACCACTCCCCTGACCTGCACCTCCCCTGGGAGGTGTCCAGAGCTCCTCCAGTGTGCTCCAGACCTCTGCCATCTTGGAAGCAGAGGTGCTGCTGGCACACTGGACTGCTCTGAGTGGCCAGTGCCACCAGGTGACGTCAGAGACTCCTGCTGATAGGCTCCTTCAGGTGTTAGTAGCCTTTCCTCTCTCCTAGGTAGCCAAACCCTCTTTTCTGGCTATTTAGGGTCTCTGTCTCTGGGGAAACTTTAGATAACGAATGCATGAGCTCAGCCGAGTTCCTCTGCATCTCTCTCTTCACCTTCTGATAAGGAAACGACCGCTGACCGCGCTGGAAGCCTGCAAACCTGCAACATAGTAGCAAAGACGACTACTGCAACTCTGTAACGCTGATCCTGCCGCCTTCTCGACTGTTTTCCTGCTTGTGCATGCTGTGGGGGTAGCCTGCCTCCTCTCTGCACCAGAAGCTCCGAAAAAATCTCCCGTGGGTCGACGGAATCTTCCCCCTGCAACCGCAGGCACCAAAAAGCTGCATTACCGGTCCCTTGGGTCTCCTCTCAGCACAACGAGCGAGGTCCCTCGAATCCAGCGACGCTGTCCAAGTGACCCCCACAGTCCAGTGACTCTTCAGCCCAAGTTTGGTGGAGGTAAGTCCTTGCCTCACCTCGCTGGGCTGCATTGCTGGGAACCGCGACTTTGCAGCTACTCCGGCCCCTGTGCACTTCCGGTGGAAATCCTTTGTGCACAGCCAAGCCTGGTCCACGGCACTCTAACCTGCATTGCACGACTTTCTAAGTTGGTCTCCGGCGACGTGGGACTCCTTTGTGCAACTTCGGCGAGCACCGTTTCACGCATCCTCGAAGTGCCTGTTTCTGGCACTTCTCCGGGTGCTACCGGCTTCAGTGAGGGCTCTTTGTCTTGCTCGACGTCCCCTCTTTCTGCAGGTCCAATGTGCGACCTCCTGGTCCCTCCTGGGCCCCAGCAGCGTCCAAAAACGCCAAACGCACGATTTGCGTGTAGCAAGGCTTGTTGGCGTCCTTCCGGCGGGAAAACACTTCTGCACGACTCTCCAAGGCGAGGGGGATCCGTTCACCAAAGGGGAAGTCTCTAGCCCTTTTCGTTCCTGCAGAAACCTCAGCTTCTTCTGTCCAGTCGAAGCTTCTTTGCACCCGCAGCTGGTATTTCCTGGGCATCTGCCCATCTCCGACTTGCTTGTGACTTTTGGACTTGGTCCCCTTGTTCCACAGGTACCCTAGATTGGAAATCCACAGTTGTTGCATTGCTGGTTTGTGTCTTTCCTGCATTATTCCTCTAACACGACTCTTTTGTCCTTAGGGGAACTTTAGTGCACTTTGCACTCACTTTTCAGGGTCTTGGGGAGGGTTATTTTGCTAACTCTCACTATTTTCTAATAGTCCCAGCGACCCTCTACAAGGTCACATAGGTTTGGGGTCCATTCGTGGTTCGCATTCCAGTTTTGGAGTATATGGTTTGTGTTGCCCCTATCCCTATGTTTCCCCATTGCATCCTATTGTAACTATACATTGTTTGCACTGTTTTCTAAGACTATACTGCATATTTTTGCTATTGTGTATATATATCTTGTGTATATTTCCTATCCTCTCACTGAGGGTACACTCTAAGATACTTTGGCATATTGTCATAAAAATAAAGTACCTTTATTTTTAGTATAACTGTGTATTGTGTTTTCTCATGATATTGTGCATATGACACTAAGTGGTACTGTAGTAGCTTCACACGTCTCCTAGTTCAGCCTAAGCTGCTCTGCTAAGCTACCATTATCTATCAGCCTAAGCTGCTAGACACCCTATACACTAATAAGGGATAACTGGGCCTGGTGCAAGGTGCAAGTACCCCTTGGTACTCACTACAAGCCAGTCCAGCCTCCTACATTGGTTGTGCAGCGGTGGGATAAGTGCTTGAGACTACTTACCACTCTTGTCATTGTACTTTTCATAAGAGAAAAATATACAAAACAAGGTCAGTGTATATACACATAGCCAAAAAGTTTTGCATTTCCTCTTTTCACACTTTTCTAAGTGCTGAAAAGTACTTCTAAACTTTCAAAAAAGTTCTTAAAAGTTTAAAAAGTTTTTTTCTGTCTTTCCAAAAAGTTCTGAAAACTTTTTTCTCTTTTTCTATCACTTTAACTCTCTCTAAAAAATGTCTGGCACAGGAAAAAATGTTGAACTGTCCAAACTTGCATATGATCACCTTAGCTGGAAAGGAGCAAGGAGTCTCTGCATAGAGAGAGGTTTGAGTGTAGGGAAGAATCCTTCTTTAGAACTGTTAATTAATATGCTTAGAGTACAGGATAAGGCCATAAGTGCCCAATCTGTAGAAAAAGTAGCTAATGGTTCTCAATCTGATCCAGGGGCTCCCCCAGGAAAAGGTTCAGGAAAGAAACTTCTCAGCCTGCCCATTACTAGACAGTCTAGCATAGTTGGTACAGAGGTTGAATCACACCATACTAATGGTGTGCTCTCACATTATACTGGTAGCCAAGCTGTTAGGGTGCCCTCTGTAAGGGACAGGTCTCCTTCTGTTCATTCCCATCATACCTCTGTATCTAGAAATGTCCCTCCCACCCACCCTGATGACAGATTGTTAGAAAGGGAGCTCAATAGATTGAGAGTGGAACAAACCAGACTGAAGCTCAAGAAGCAACAGCTGGATTTGGATAGACAGTCTTTAGAAGTAGAGAGGGAAAGACAGAAGTTGGGTTTAGAAACCCATGGTGGCAGCAGCAGTATTCCCCATAGTCATCCTGCAAAAGAGCATGATTCCAGGAATCTGCACAAGATAGTTCCCCCTTATAAGGAGGGGGATGACATTAACAAGTGGTTTGCTGCACTTGAGAGGGCCTGTGCTGTACAGGATGTCCCTCAAAAGCAGTGGGCTGCTTTCCTATGGCTATCATTTACTGGAAAAGGTAGGGATAGGCTCCTTACTGTAAAAGAAAATGATGCTAATAATTTTCAAGTTCTTAAGAATGCACTCCTGGATGGTTATGGCTTAACCACTGAACAGTACAGGATAAAGTTCAGAGAGACCAAAAAGGAGTCTTCACAAGACTGGGTTGATTTCATTGACCAGGCAGTGAAGGCCTTGGAGGGGTGGTTACATGGCAGTAAAGTTACTGATTATGACAGCCTGTATAACTTGATCCTGAGAGAGCATATTCTTAATAATTGTGTGTCTGATTTGTTGCACCAGTACTTGGTGGACTCTGATCTGACCTCTCCCCAAGAATTGGGAAAGAAGGCAGACAAATGGGTCAGAACAAGAGTGAACAGAAAAGTTCATACAGGGGGTGACAAAGATGGCAACAAAAAGAAGGATGGTAAGTCTTCTGACAAGGGTGGGGACAAATCTAAAAATGAGTCTTCATCAGGCCCACAAAAACACTCTGGTGGGGGTGGTGGGTCCAAATCCTCCTTTAATCAGAACAAGGAAAAGAAACCATGGTGCTATTTATGTAAAATAAAAGGCCATTGGACAACAGATCCCAGTTGTCCAAAGAAAGGCACCACAGCTCCTACCACTACAACCCCTACTGCTACACCTAGTGTCCCTACTAATAGCAGTGGTGGTGGGAGCAAACCTACTAATAGCCAATCCAAGGGAGTAGCTGGGCTCACTTTTGGTAATTTAGTTGGGGTTGGTCTGATTAGGGAGACCACAGAGGCTACTTTAGTCTCTGAAGGGGCTATTGATTTAGCCACTTTGGTTGCTTGCCCCCATAACTTGGAGAAGTACAAGCAACTAACCCTAATAAATGGTGTTGAGGTCCAGGCCTACAGGGACACAGGTGCCAGTGTCACAATGGTGATTGAGAAACTGGTGCACCCTGAACAACACATACTTGGACACCAGTACCAAGTAACCGATGCTCACAACATAACACAAAGCCACCCCATGGCTGTTGTAAATCTCAACTGGGGGGGGGTATCTGGTCCAAAGAAAGTTGTGGTAGCTTCAGATTTACCTGTAGACTGTCTATTAGGGAATGATTTGGAGACATCAGCTTGGTCAGATGTGGAGTTGGAGGCCCATGCAGCAATGCTGGGCATCCCAGGGCATATTTTTGCTTTGACAAGGGCTCAGGCCAAAAAGCAAAAAGGACAGGGAAGCTTGGATCCTGGAACAATGGACCAAGTGCTCCCTAAAGCTAGGGCTAGTAGAAGCAAACCACTTCCTACTATCCCTCCCTCTACAGTGGATTCTAATTCTGAGGAAGAAGAATTCCCTCCCTGTGCAGAACCTACACCAGAGGAGCTGGAAGCAGACACTGCTGAGCTTTTGGGTGAAGGGGGGCCTGCCAGAGAGGAGCTGAGTGTGGCACAGCAAACCTGTCCCACATTAGAGGGTCTCAGACAGCAAGCTGTCAAACAGGCTAATGGGGATGTCAGTGACTCTCACAGAGTTTACTGGGAGGACAACCTCTTGTACACTGAGCATAGGGATCCTAAACCTGGAGCTCCCAGAAGATTAGTGATTCCTCAGGAGTACAGAAAGTTCCTCCTAACACTGGCACATGACATTCCCCTAGCTGGGCACCTGGGTCAAATGAAAACTTGGGACAGATTGGTACCATTGTTTCATTGGCCTAGGATGTCTGAGGACACAAAGGAATTTTGTAAGTCCTGTGAAACCTGTCAAGCCAGTGGCAAGACAGGTGGCACCCCAAAGGCACCCCTTATCCCTCTGCCTGTGGTTGGGGTTCCCTTTGAAAGGGTAGGGGTTGACATAGTTGGCCCCCTTGACCCTCCTACTGCTTCAGGCAATAGGTTTATCTTGGTGGTAGTGGACCATGCCACAAGATACCCTGAAGCTATTCCTTTAAGGACCACTACAGCTCCTGCAGTGGCAAAGGCCCTCCTAGGAATATTTTCCAGGGTGGGCTTCCCAAAGGAAGTAGTATCAGACAGAGGAAGCAATTTCATGTCTGCATACTTAAAGGCCATGTGGAAGGAGTGTAGTGTAACTTACAAGTTCACAACACCCTATCATCCACAAACAAATGGACTGGTGGAGAGATTTAATAAAACTCTCAAAGGCATGATTATGGGACTCCCTGAAAAACTCCGCAGGAGATGGGATATCCTTCTACCATGCCTCCTTTTTGCCTACAGGGAGGTACCCCAGAAAGGAGTGGGCTTCAGCCCCTTTGAACTTCTTTTTGGACACCCTGTTAGGGGTCCACTCACACTTGTAAAGGAGGGTTGGGAACAACCTTTAAAAGCTCCTAAGCAGGATATTGTGGATTATGTACTTGGCCTCAGATCAAGGATGGCTGAGTACATGAAAAAGGCCAGTAAAAACCTTCAGGCCAGCCAAGAGCTCCAGAAGCAATGGCATGATCAGAAGGCTGTTTTGGTTCAGTACCAACCAGGGCAGAAAGTGTGGGTCTTGGAGCCTGTGGCCCCAAGAGCACTCCAAGATAAATGGAGTGGACCCCACACAATTGTTGAAAAGAAGGGTGAAGTCACCTACTTGGTTGACTTAGGCACTGCCAGGAGTCCCCTTAGGGTGCTCCATGTCAACCTCCTGAAACCCTACTATGACAGGGCTGATCTCACCCTGCTCATGGCAACAGATGAGGGACAGGAAGAAGACAGTGATCCTCTACCTGATCTCTTCTCTTCCACAGAACAAGATGCTCTTGTGGAAGGTGTAGTTTTGGCTGATTGTCTTACTGCTGAGCAGAAAGATAATTGCATAAATCTCCTAGGACAATTTTCAGAACTCTTCTCTACTGTGCCAGGCACCACTTCTTGGTGTGAGCACACTATAGATACTGGAGACAGTTTACCTGTCAAAAGTAAGATCTATAGGCAGCCTGACCATGTCAGGGACTGCATAAAGCAAGAAGTTCAGAAAATGTTGGAACTAGAAGTGGTTGAGCACTCTGACAGTCCATGGGCTTCTCCTGTGGTACTGGTACCAAAACCCAATTCTAAAGATGGAAAGAAGGAAATGAGGTTTTGTGTAGACTATAGAGGTCTCAACTTGGTAACCAAAACTGATGCTCACCCTATACCCAGGGCAGATGAGCTCATAGATACACTGGCATCTGCCAAGTATCTAAGCACTTTTGATTTGACTGCAGGGTATTGGCAGATCAAATTGTCAGAAGATGCTAAACCTAAGACTGCATTTTCTACCATTGGAGGACATTACCAGTTTACTGTAATGCCTTTTGGTTTGAAAAATGCACCTGCCACTTTTCAGAGGTTGGTGAACACAGTCCTGCAAGGGCTGGAAGCTTTCAGTGCAGCATATTTGGACGATATAGCTGTCTTTAGCTCCAGCTGGGATGATCACCTGGTCCACCTATGGAAAGTTTTGGAGGCTCTGCAAAAGGCAGGCCTCACTATCAAGGCTTCAAAGTGCCAGATAGGGCAGGGTAAGGTGTTTTATCTGGGACACCTTGTTGGTGGGGAACAGATTGCACCACTTCAGGGGAAAATCCAAACTATTATTGATTGGGTTCCCCCTACCACTCAGACTCAGGTGAGAGCCTTCCTAGGCCTCACTGGGTATTACAGGAGGTTCATTAAGAACTATGGCTCCATTGCAGCCCCTCTTAATGACCTCACATCCAAGAAAATGCCTAAAAAGGTATTGTGGACAGCAAGCTGTCAGAAAGCTTTTGAGGAGCTGAAGCAGGCCATGTGCTCTGCACCTGTCCTGAAAAGCCCTTGTTACTCTAAAAAATTCTATGTCCAAACTGATGCATCTGAATTAGGAGTAGGGGCAGTCCTATCACAACTTAATTCTGAGGGCCAGGATCAACCTGTTGCTTTTATTAGTAGGAGGTTGACCCCTAGAGAAAAGCGTTGGTCTGCCATTGAGAGGGAGGCCTTTGCTGTGGTCTGGGCTCTGAAGAAGTTAAGGCCATACCTGTTTGGCACTCACTTCATTGTTCAGACAGACCACAAACCTCTACTTTGGCTAAAACAAATGAAAGGTGAAAATCCTAAATTGTTGAGGTGGTCCATATCCCTACAGGGAATGGACTATACAGTGGAACATAGACCTGGGAGTAGCCACTCCAATGCAGATGGACTCTCCAGATATTTCCACTTAGACAATGAAGACTCATCAGGTAATGGCTAGTCTTATTGTCCTTCGTTTGGGGGGGGGTTGTGTAGGAAAGTACCATCTTGCCTGGCATGTTACCCCCATTTTTCACTGTATATATGTTGTTTTAGTTGTATGTGTCACTGGGACCCTGGTAACCCAGGGCCCCAGTGCTCATAAGTGTGCCTGAATGTGTTACCTGTGTAGTGACTAACTGTCTCACTGAGGCTCTGCTAATCAGAACCTCAGTGGTTATGCTCTCTCATTTCTTTCCAAATTGTCACTGACAGGCTAGTGACCATTTTTACCAATTTACATTGGCTTACTGGAACACCCTTATAATTCCCTAGTATATGGTACTAAGGTACCCAGGGTATTGGGGTTCCAGGAGATCCCTATGGGCTGCAGCATTTCTTTTGCCACCCATAGGGAGCTCTGACAATTCTTACACAGGCCTGCCACTGAAGCCTGAGTGAAATAACGTCCACGTTATTTCACAGCCATTTTACACTGCACTTAAGTAACTTATAAGTCACCTATATGTCTAACCTTTACCTGGTAAAGGTTAGGTGCAAAGTTACTTAGTGTGAGGGCACCCTGGCACTAGCCAAGGTGCCCCCACATTGTTCAGAGCCAATTCACTGAACTTTGTGAGTGCGGGGACACCATTACACGCGTGCACTACATATAGGTCACTACCTATATGTAGCTTCAACATGGTAACTCCGAATATGGCCATGTAACATGTCTATGATCATGGAATTGCCCCCTCTATGCCATCCTGGCATTGTTGGTACAATTCCATGATCCCAGTGGTCTGTAGCACAGACCCTGGTACTGCCAGACTGCCCTTCCTGGGGTTTCTCTGCAGCTGCTGCTGCTGCCAACCCCTCAGACAGGCAGCTGCCCTCCTGGGGTCCAGCCAGGCCTGGCCCAGGATGGCAGAACAAAGAACTTCCTCTGAGAGAGGGTGTGACACCCTCTCCCTTTGGAAAATGGTGTGAAGGCAGGGGAGGAGTAGCCTCCCCCAGCCTCTGGAAATGCTTTGTTGGGCACAGATGTGCCCAATTCTGCATAAGCCAGTCTACACCGGTTCAGGGACCCCTTAGCCCCTGCTCTGGCGCGAAACTGGACAAAGGAAAGGGGAGTGACCACTCCCCTGACCTGCACCTCCCCTGGGAGGTGTCCAGAGCTCCTCCAGTGTGCTCCAGACCTCTGCCATCTTGGAAACAGAGGTGCTGCTGGCACACTGGACTGCTCTGAGTGGCCAGTGCCACCAGGTGACGTCAGAGACTCCTGCTGATAGGCTCCTTCAGGTGTTAGTAGCCTTTCCTCTCTCCTAGGTAGCCAAACCCTCTTTTCTGGCTATTTAGGGTCTCTGTCTCTGGGGAAACTTTGGATAACGAATGAATGAGCTCAGCCGAGTTCCTCTGCATCTCTCTCTTCACCTTCTGATAATGAAACGACCGCTGACCGCGCTGGAAGCCTGCAAACCTGCAACATAGTAGCAAAGACGACTACTGCAACTCTGTAACGCTGATCCTGCCACCTTCTCGACTGTTTTCCTGCTTGTGCATGCTGTGGGGGTAGCCTGCCTCCTCTCTGCACCAGAAGCTCCGAAGAAATCTCCCGTGGGTCGACGGAATCTTCCCCCTGCAACCGCAGGCACCAAAAAGCTGCATTACCGGTCCCTTGGGTCTCCTCTCAGCACGACGAGCGAGGTCCCTCGAATCCAGCGACGCTGTCCAAGTGACCCCCACAGTCCAGTGACTCTTCAGCCCAAGTTTGGTGGAGGTAAGTCCTTGCCTCACCTCGCTGGGCTGCATTGCTGGGAACCGCGACTTTGCAGCTACTCCGGCCCCTGTGCACTTCCGGCGGAAATCCTTTGTGCACAGCCAAGCCTGGGTCCACGGCACTCTAACCTGCATGGCACGACTTTCTAAGTTGGTCTCCGGCGACGTGGGACTCCTTTGTGCAACTTCGGCGAGCACCGTTTCACGCATCCTCGTAGTGCCTGTTTCTGGCACTTCTCCGGGTGCTACCTGCTTTAGTGAGGGCTCTTTCTCTTGCTCGACGTCTCCTCTCTCTGCAGGTCTAATTTGCGACCTCCTGGTCCCGCCTGGGCCCCAGCAGCGTCCAAAAACGCCAAACGCACGATTTGCGTGTAGCAAGGCTTGTTGGCGTCCTTCCGGCGGGAAAACACTTCTGCACGACTCTCCAAGGCGAGAGGGATACGTCCACCAAAGGGGAAGTCTCTAGCCCTTTTCCTTCCTGCAGAAACCTCAGCTTCTTCTGTCCAGTCGAAGCTTCTTTGCACCCGCAGCTGGCATTTCCTGGGCATCTGCCCATCTCCGACTTGCTTGTGACTTTTGGACTTGGTCCCCTTGTTCCACAGGTACCCTAGATATGAAATCCACAGTTGTTGCATTGCTGGTTTGTGTCTTTCCTGCATTCTTCCTCTAACACGACTCTTTTGTCCTTAGGGGAACTTTAGTGCACTTTGCACTCACTTTTCAGGGTCTTGGGGAGGGTTATTTTGCTAACTCTCACTATTTTCTAATAGTCCCAGCGACCCTCTACAAGGTCACATAGGTTTGGGGTCCATTCGTGGTTCGCATTCCACTTTTGGAGTATATGGTTTGTGTTGCCCCTATCCCTATGTTTCCCCATTGCATCCTATTGTAACTATACATTGTTTGCACTGTTTTCTAAGACTATACTGCATATTTTTGCTATTGTGTATATATATCTTGTGTATATTTCCTATCCTCTCACTGAGGGTACACTCTAAGATACTTTGGCATATTGTCATAAAAATAAAGTACCTTTATTTTTAGTATAACTGTGTATTGTGTTTTCTTATGATATTGTGCATATGACACTAAGTGGTACTGTAGTAGCTTCACACGTCTCCTAGTTCAGCCTAAGCTGCTCTGCTAAGCTACCATTATCTATCAGCCTAAGCTGCTAGACACCCTATACACTAATAAGGGATAACTGGGCCTGGTGCAAGGTGCAAGTACCCCTTGGTACTCACTACAAGCCAGTCCAGCCTCCTACACTCCCAAATACCATAGTTGGCAAGGAGGGCAATTCCATGATCTTAGACATGTTACATGGCCATATTCGGAGTTACCATTGTGAAGCTACATATGGGTATTGACCTATATGTAGTGCACACGTGTAATGGTGTCCCCGCACTCACAAAGTCTGGGGAAATGGCCCTGAACTATGTGGGGGCACCTTCGCTAGTGCAAGAGTGCCCTCACACTTAGTAAATTTGCACCTAACCTTCAGCAACTGAACGTTAGCCATATAGGTGACTTATAAGTTACTTAAGTGCAGTAAAAATGGCTGTGAAATAACGTGTGCATTATTTCACTCAGGCTGCAGTGGCAGTCCTGTGTAAAGATCTGTCTGAGTGCCCTATGGGTGCCAAAAGAAATACTGCAGCCCATAGGGATCTCCTGGAACCCCAATACCCTGGTTACCTAGGTACCATATACTAGGGAATTATAAGGGTGTTCCAGTGTGCAAATTGAAATTGGTCACTGGCCTATAGCGGCAAAATTAAAGGCAGAGAGAGCATAAGCACTGAGGTTTACACATTCAGGCCACAAACTATAAGCACTGGGGTCCTGGCTAGCAGGATCCCAGTGAGACAGGCAAAAACAAACTTACATACATGTAAAAATGGGGGTAACATGCCAGGAAAGATGGTACTTTCCTCCAGCCATTGCAAAATACGTGCGGACACTGGGGGTCTACAGCAGGCGAGAACCCACTGTAGGTAAAGGTGGAAGGAACTGAGATGCTGGGCACGGAAGACCGCGGAGGCCCAGCTAGGGATGGCCTCCCAAAGAGGAAGTGGTGCCTGTTGGAACCTGACCCCCTTGATGGCCCGCATACTGGCAGTGGCCTACCCAGAGCTGGATGAGCACTTGAGGGCATTACAGCAACCACAAGGGGGTGAATACAGTGGGCGTTACTACAATAATTGGTAGGTGGCATGGGATACGGGTAGTGGGTGTGATTTAGTGGGTGCCCCTTAATGCCAGGTCAGACATTGCAGTGTGATCCAGCTCACGGGTAATGGGTGTACAGCCAATTCAGGTAACCTAGCTCGTTTGCCATTCCATGTCAGACAGGGCTTAGTGGGTCCCAGGAGGGGTGCAGTTGGCGATGGTTGGCCCACATCTTGCTGTGGCATCTAGACAATTGAATGCCAGTGCAATGCATAGTGCTCCATCCTGATCCCTGTGTGTGACTGTACTGTGTATGCCAACTGTGGTGTTGGTGCTGTAATTGACCCATTGCTCCCTTTCTCTCCTCCCCTTTCTTCTGTCATCCAGTTCATGTGTGCATTAGCATCATCTGATGGTAGCTTCCTGGTGGTGGCAGACACCTCTGGGAGCACCCCAGCTCCAGGTACAGCCGCAACCCTTGTACCAGCACCGCCCTCCCAGTAGCCCCTCACCAAGTTGCCCATGCCTGCTAAAACAGGAGGGTGGGCATCTCCTTCACCCCGGCACCTTAGGCCCTGCCACAGTGAGCTTTTGTAGGAAAGTACCATCTTGCCTGGCATGCTACCCCCACATTTCACTGTATATATGTTGTTTTAGTCTATGTGTCACTGGGACCCTGCCAGGCAGGGCCCCAGTGCTCATAAGTATGTGCCCTGTACGTGTTCACTGTGTGATGCCTAACTGTCTCACTGAGGCTCTGCTAACCAGAACCTCAGTGGTTATGCTCTCTCTGCTTTCCAAATTTGTCACTAACAGGCTAGGGACTAAAGTTACCAATTCACATTGGCATACTGGTAAACCCATATAATTCCCTTGTGTATGGTACTGAGGTACCCAGGGTTTGGGGTACCAGGAGATCCCAATGGGCTGCAGCATTTCTTTTGCCACCCATAGGGAGCTCTGACGATTCTTACACAGGCTTGCCACTGCAGCCTGCGTGAAATAGCGTCCACGTTATTTCACAGCCATTTACCACTGCACATAAGTAATGTATAAATCACCTATATGTCTAACCTTCACCTGGTGAAGGTTGGGTGCAAAGTTACTTAGTGTGTGGGCACCCTGGCACTAGCCAAGTTGCCCCCACATCGTTCAGGGCAAATTCCCCTGACTTTGTGAGTGCGGGGACACCATTACACGCGTGCACTACACATAGGTCACTACCTATGTGTAGCGTCACAATGGTGTGAGAAAGTAGCCTCTTTCTAGCCTTGTTACCCCCACTTTTGGCCTGTTTGTGACTGTATGTCAGGGTGTTTGTCACTGTTTTCACTGTCTCACTGGGATCCTGATAGCCAGGCCCCAGTGCTCATAGTGAAAACACTATGGTGGTCATTCTGACCTCGGCGGTAAAAGGCGCCTACCGCCGGTCAGAAATCCTCCATAATCCCGCCGCGGTCGCGGAAACCCGCCACGGTCATTCTGACCCGCAGCAGCCAAACCTCTGAAAATCCGACAGCCACAACAGACCGCCAGACCAGCGGTCGGCGGAAAAGTGGAGGTGACAAAACCTCCACCGTCACGCCAACAGAAATACGCCCATGCCATTACGACCCACGAATCCACGCGGCGGTCTTTCCAACGCGGTTTTCCATTGGCGGGACACACCGCCGCGGTCAGAATACACACAAACGAACAAAACTCAGCCACATTGGCCGATTTGAATTCCACACACCTGATACACATACACACACCACTCCCACACACACAATACAATATAAAACACACACCCACATCACCCACAAACCCCTACGACCAAAAATTCCGAAAGAAGGCCAGAGCGAGACACCACCATCCACAAACTAGCAGCCACAGCCACTCAACACCATCACCCACACAATATCCACACACAAAACAACACACACCACCACACTCAACACACTTAACTCCACATACTCCACCCCACACATCATACACACCACCCCATGGCACCCCAAAGACACCCCCGCTTCTCAGACGAAGAACTCAGGGTCATGGTGGAGGAAATCGTTCGGGTAGAGCCCCAGCTGTTCGGCACACAGATCCAATACACCAGCATTTCCCGGAGGACGGAGCTATGGCAGAGGATTGTCGACAGGGTCAACGCTGTGGGACAGCACCCCAGAAATCGGGAAGACATCAGGAAGCGATGGAACGACCTACGGGGGAAGGTGCGTTCCATGGTATCCAGGCACAACATCGCCGTGCAGAAGACTGGCGGAGGACCCCCACCTCAACCCCCACAATTTACAACATGGGAGGAGGAAGTCTTGAACATCCTGCATCCTGACGGCCTCGCAGGAGTCGGCGGAGGAATGGATACTGGTAAGTTGAAGCTTCACTACTGCTTCCCCCCCACCTGCATGCCAAATCATACCCCAACCCTCACCCCCATCCTCGAACCCCACCCTCACCCCCACCCCCATCCTCACCCCCACCCTCACCCCCACCACCATCCTCACCCCCACCACCATCCTCACCCCCACCCCCAGCACACCTATTCCCTGCCAATGTCTCACCATCACAACCCACACATCCCAAAACCTAGGCCTGCATGCGTCCACTAAGCATGGACACCCATCACCAAAGCATGCCCAATGCATATACACATCCCCCCCACAAGCCACCCTCACCAAAGCCCCCACACACGAATGCCAGCACTTGGGGACACGGGAACCCACAGATACACCCATATGCCACACATTGAAACTATAACCATACCTCTATACCCCTGCAGGACCCGACCGTCAACACACCGCCGCGGAGGGCCCAGAATTCTCCACACCCCCCACCCAAGAGGCCGTCAGCGATGACAGCAGCTCTGTCGACCTGGACACCGATGACCAGCCCGGACCATCGGGGACCTCTGGACAGTCGGTTCCCCTCACACAGGCACAGGCCACTACAGACCCAAACCCCTCTGGGAACACCAGCACAGCTCCCACCCAGCGGGCCCATGCCTCTGTCTCCAGGGCGCGTCAATCTGCGGTGTGTCTACCACTACAGGGCACCCAGGATAACCCACCACCCCAACAACAACAGGGACCTGGGGGCAGTGGTAGTGGGCACACCGGCCAGGGGGCAGAGGCCCAGGGAAACAGGGCAACTCGGAGGGCAGCTGTGCGACAGGGGGGGGACGGGCCCAGGGAACCCACTCTCCACGAGGCCCTCACCACCATCATGGGAGCATACAACCGCTCCCAGGAGACGATGGCGACGGTACTGGCCCGGTTCCAGGAGATCCAGGTACTGCAGGAGGAACACTATCGGGGGTACAGGGAGGACATCAGAGCCCTCACCTCCACCCTGGTTACCATGGTCGGGCTGCTGCAGGACCTCATCAACACCAGGACGGACACTCAACAACAACAAAGGGCCCCTGCCACTAGCCTGGACCAAGAACAGCCAACCACCTCCGCCGGCGCTAGTGGACAGGAGGCCCCCGCACAACAGCAGCCCACCAGACCCCCACCTCCTGCAGGAGAAGAACCACCCCGCAAGAGGGCCCTGAGATCTCGCAAGAAGACAGAGTAGGATGTCAAGACCCCCGCCAGCAAAGGATACCACCTGATGTCATCCCACTGTCCCACATTGTCACCCTGTCCATCCTTGAACTGCCCATGCTCCATCTCTCCACAGGCCTCTGGACAATGCACCTGTGTGACTGTTACTCTGGACTCTGCCATGGACATTCCTTCACCATAGCCCCCACCCACTTGAAACCACCCATCCCATTTTGAGCACTGAAATAAACACCTATTTTGCACAAAACTATCTGGAGTCTGGCTGTGATTTCAAAATATTGTAATTGACATGACAGTGCAAATATGTCCTTGTACATAGTGAAGTCAACAAACAGCTGCCACAAAGCTGTAGTCCATGGGGAAACGAAGCACAGGACTCGTAGTGGGGACCCCAGATCTGAAATAGGGAGGGAAAAGCCACAACTCAGTCATCATACACTGGGGCAAATAGACAGGCAGCAGAGATGCAGGAGAGTAGTTCAGATTTACTAAATTATCTTTGAATTGTTACCTGTGTCCTATTGGAAGTACTGTTCAATGATTCTGTCCCTGTTGTCTGTTTCAGCCCCGTCGTCTTCCTCCTCGTCACTCTCCACAGGTTCCACCGCTGCCACAACACCACCGTCTCGACCATCCTCCTGCAGGAAAGGCACCTGGCGGCGCAAAGCCAGGTTGTGAAGCATGCAGCAGGCCACGATGATGTGACACACCTTCTTAGGTGAGTACATTAGGGATCCACCTGTCATATGCAGGCACCTAAACCTGGCCTTTAGGAGGCCAAAGGTGCGTTCGATCACCCTCCTAGTACGCCCATGGGCCTCATTGTACCGTTCCTCTGCCCTGGTCCGGGGATTCCTTACTGGGGTCAGTAGCCACGACAGGTTGGGGTACCCAGAGTCCCCCAATAGCCATACACGGTGTCTCTCTAGCTGTTCCATCACGTAAGGGATGCTGCTATTCCTCAGGATGTAGGCGTCATGCACTGACCCTGGGAATTTGGCATTTACATGCGAGATGTACTGGTCAGCCAAACACACCACCTGGATGTTCATGGAATGGTAACTTTTTCTGTTCCTGTACACCTGCTCCCTGTCTCTTGGGGGAACCAAAGCCACATGGGTCCCATCAATGGCACCAATGACGTTGGGAATATGTCCAAGGGCATAGAAATCACCCTTCACTGCAGCCAATTCGCCCACCTCAGGGAAAATGATGTAGCTCCTCACGTATTTCATCAGGGCAGACAACACTCTGGATAACACCTTCGAAAACATGGGCTGAGACATCCCAGAAGCAATTCCCACTGTTGTCTGAAATGACCCACTTGCCAAGAAATGGAGTACTGACAGGACCTACACCAGAGGGGAAATCCCTGTGGGTTGGCGGATGGGGGACATCAGGTCGGGCTCCAGCTGGGCACACAGTTCATGTATAGTGGCACGGTTAAGACGGTAGGTCAGGATAATGTGGCGTTCTTCCATTGTCGACAGGTCCACCAGCGGTCGGTACACGGGAGGATTCATCCGTCTCCTCGCCAAACCCAGCGGACGGTGCCTAGGAAGGACAACATGGAGCACACAGTCAAGCAACCCACAGGTACGTACTCACAGCTAGCACAGTAAACGATTCTCTATGCAGTGAATGGCGTGTCTGAGTGGCTATGCAAGGCCTAGGCCTGTGTGACGCACTTGAAATTGAGCCATGTGGACCCTCGAAATGGCGGCTGCCTGACCTGTGAAGTGTGACAATGGGATGTGAGGTCAATGCGCTGGCGTGGCACACCGCGGCGGGCAGCGGTCGAAGACCGCGGCGCGAAGCCGCATTGGTTAACATTGAAGCCTATGGGTTTCAGGAGCCAATGGCGAAGGGCGCCGGCGGTGGCGGTACGCACCGCCACGGTACGCACCGCCGCGGACGTGACCGCCATTTTCTATCTACTTATCCACTTGCGACTTGAACTTTCACAGGAGAGGACCTATACTGCAAGTGTTGCTGTGACCTCGGTCTGGAAGGGACAATGGCTGCTGCGACTGGGGAAAGGGCCCCTGCCTTCACTGGAGAGGAGTTGGAGAAACTTGTGGATGGGGTCCTCCCCCAGTATGCGCTACTCTACGGTCCTCCAGACCAACAAGTGAGTTTAATTCAATATGGATTTGGGGCCACTGGCTGGCTTGGGGGCCTGGCGGGGGGCCTGGCGGGGATGGGGGGCATGTTGGGCCTGGCGGGGGGCATGGCGGGGGGCCTGGCGGGGATGGGGGGCATGTTGGGCCTGGCGGGGGGCATGGCGGGGGGCCTGGCGGGGATGGGGGGCATGTTGGGCCTGGCAGGGGGCCTGGCGGGGATGGGGGGGCATGTTGGGGCTGGTGGGGGGCATGGCGGGGGGCCTTGCGGGGATGGGGGGCATGTTGGGCCTGGCGGGGGGCCTGGCGGGGATGGGGGGGCATGTTGGGGCTGGCGGGGGGCATGGCGGGGGGCCTTGCGGGGATGGGGGGCATGTTGGGCCTGGCGGGGGGCATGGCGGGGGGCCTGGCGGGGATGGGGGGCATGTTGGGCCTGGCGGGGGGCCTGGCGGGGATGGGGGGGCATGTTGGGGCTGGCGGGGGGCATGGCGGGGGGCCTGGCGGGGATGGGGGGCATGTTGGGGCTGGCGGGGGGCCTGGCGGGGTTGGGGGGGCATGTTGGGCCTGGCGGGGGGCATGGCGGGGGGCCTGGCGGGGATGGGGGGCATGTTGGGCCTGGCGGGGGGCATCGCGGGGGGCTTGGCGGGGATGGGGGGCGTTGGGCCACTGGCAACGAAAATGCAGACAAACTTGAACGTGGTATTTCTCCCTCCCTGTACGTGTCACATAGGTCCGCGCCCATGAGAAGATCGGGATTTGGCGTGCCATCGCCAAGGAAGTCCGGACCCTGGGGGTCCACCATCGATGGGGCACCCACTGCCGCAAGAGGTGGGAGGACATCCGCCGCGGGACCAAGAAGACCGCTGAGTCTCTGCTGGGGATGGCCTCCCAACGTAGGCGGGGTGCCTGCCGTCAACTGACCCCCCTGATGTTCCGGATCCTGGCGGTGGCCTACCCTGATTTGGATGGGCGCGTGAGGGCAGCACAGCAGACACAAGGGGGTGAGTCCAAGCATTATCTACTCTGTTGTCGCGCAGTGGAGGTGTCTGGGTGGGGGAGGAGGGCTGTGGGTCCCCCTAGGCCAGGGCGATATCTGTAGGCTGGGCACCCCCGTAAGCCCCTGTGTCCCCAGCCACCACCCTCAGTAGTGTGTCAGTACAGCCATCCCTGGGCCGTGTCATCCATGGGTGCAGTTGTCAACTCTAGGCGTGTAGGGCATGTTCCACGGAATGCGTAGCGGACCCCAAGTGCGCAACTTAGTGCAGGGGGCATCTGTGTCTGTCATGTCCGCTAACTGTACCGGAGATCCATGTACTCAATATCCCTTTATTTCTCTCTCCCCCCCCCTTTTTGTTTGTCTTTCTGTGCTTGTGTGCATCAGCATCATCAGGCGGAGGAGAAGTGGCATCGGGGCAGGAGGGAGCTGCATCTCACATGGCCCAGGAGGGCCATGCCACAGAGTCTGACTGGACCAGTGAGACGGAGGGCGAGGGGAGCTCCACAACGGGGACGACTGGACCCTGCAGCGACACGGACACGTCCTCGGAAGGGAGCACCCTTGCGGGGGTGGCACCATCCGTGCCCCCCGCCATTACAGGTACAGCCGCCACCCAGCGCACCATCTCCGCCCTCCCAGCAGCCCCTCAGCGTTCGCCCCGTGCCCGCTCTGCCAGGAAGCCGGGCATCTCCTTCGCCCCAGGCACCTCAGGCCCTGCCCCTGTTACCCCCGCTGCCCTCAGTGAGGAGGTCATTGACCTCCTCCGAACGCTCATTGTTGGGCAGACTACCCTTTTGAATGCCATCCAGGGGGTGGAGAGGGAGGTTCATCGCAGCAATGCGTACCTGGAGGGCATTCATTCGGGTCAGGCTGCCCATCAGCGATCGTTCCAGGCTCTGGCCTCAGCACTGACGGCAGCCATTGTCCCTGTCTCCTGCCTCCCTCTACTAACTCCCTCCTCCCAGTCTCCTGTTCCTCTGCCTGTCCCACCCACACCATCAGACCAGCCTGCACACACCTCAACACCCAAGAGAAGCTCATCCAAACATAAGCACCACAGATCACGCAGACATTCACACACGCAACATTCCGATGCAGACATGCCAACAGTCACTACCACCTCTGTGACCCCCACCTCCTCGTCTCCCTCCTCCCTCCCTGTGACGTCTACACTCACACCTCCATTCACCTCACCATCAGCCAGTGTTTCCATCACCAGCACACCCTCCACTCCAGTCCGCACACGTGCAGTCACCACCCCCACTGCCATTTACACGTCCCCTGTGTCCTCTCCCACTGTGTCTGTCACCCCCTCTTCCACACCACACAAACGCAGCCACCCACCCACCCAACAGCCATCCACCTCACGACAGCCTATCCCTCCTGCACCTGCACCCAAAGACAGCAAACGTGACTCACCTACAACCACATCCTCTCCCTCCACTCCCATTCCCACTGTACCTACCACTCTCCATTGTCCCAAGAAACTCTTCCTCGCCACTTCTAACTTCTTTCCTGACCCTGAGCCCCCCCCTCCTTCTCGTCGGGGTAAGAAGAGCACCTCAGCCACCACCAGCCCTGCAGCCCCCTTGACAAGGGTGCAGGGGTATTGGAGCCCACCAGCCCGCATGTCTGGATCTTCGCCCAGCAGCAAGGGGACAGCCAGCCCACCCCCTGGGAAGAGGAGCAGAAGGCGGAAGGGGCGCCGCAGGAGCCCGGCTTCTACATCCCCCCCGGACACCACCCAGACACAGTCACCAGCCACAGCTCCAAAGGGAGGAAAGGGCCACAGACTCCCGACTAAGGAGGGCAAGGGCAGCAAGTCGGAGAGGTCAGGCTGCAGGCCTGCTGCCCAGGAGGAGCCCACCACCCCCATAGCCGCTGGCCAGGGAGGACCCAGCCCAGCTGGCCAGGAGGGCCCCACCACCCACAGCCCAGGTGGGCATTGAAGGAGCACCATCCCTGCTGCCCAGGAGGGCACCACCAGGCAATGAGCAGTTGGCCATAGACCGGCCGCCGTCTCCAGCACCTCTCCGCTGGGGACCGCCGTCTCAAGCACCGCTGAACTGGGCCCCGCCGTCTCAAGCACCGCTGAACTGGGCCCCGCCGTCTCAAGAACCGCTGAACTGGGCCCCGCCGTCTCAAGAACCGCTGAACTGGGCCCGCCGTCTCAAGCACCGCTGAACTGGGCCCCGCCGTCTCAAGAAACGCTGAACTGGGCCCCGCCGTCTCAAGCACCGCTGAACTGGGCCCCGCCGTCTCCAGCACAGCTCCGCTGGGGACCGCCGTCTCAAGAACCGCTGAACTGGGCCCTTCAAGGCAAGAAGCGCTGAACTGGGCCCTTCAAGGCAAGAACCGCTGGCCCTTTGGCAGACGTGGCAGGGCAGGATCTGTCTCGGGCAGGGCTGCAGGATGTCCTCTGGCCAACATGCCTCCTCCAGTGGCAGTGGAGTCTGTTATGGACTGTTTGGACTGTGGCTTTGCTCTCCCCAGGATGGCCCAGTGGGCAGGCCACCCACTGTATGGACTGTATGGACTGTGGCTTTGCTCTCCCCAGGATGGCCCAGTGGGCAGGCCACCCACTGTATGGACTGTATGGA
This sequence comes from Pleurodeles waltl, assembly GCF_031143425.1. Taxonomy (NCBI): domain Eukaryota; kingdom Metazoa; phylum Chordata; class Amphibia; order Caudata; family Salamandridae; genus Pleurodeles; species Pleurodeles waltl. The sequence continues at coordinate 1,176,652,083 of NC_090439.1, forward strand.
CTGTGGCTTTGCTCTCCCCAGGATGGCCCAGTGGGCAGGCCACCCACTGTATGGACTGCATGGACTGTGGCTTTGCTCTCCCCAGGATGGCCCAGTGGGCAGGCCACCCACTGTATGGACTGCATGGACTGTGGCTTTGCTCTCCCCAGGATGGCCCAGTGGGCAGGCCACCCACTGTATGGACTGCATGGACTGTGGCTTTGCTCTCCCCAGGATGGCCCAGTGGGCAGGCCACCCACTGTATGGACTGCATGGACTGTGGCTTTGCTCTCCCCAGGATGGCCCAGTGGGCAGGCCACCCACTGTATGGACTGTTTGGACTGTGGCTTTGCTCTCCCCAGGATGGCCCAGTGGTCATGGAGTCCCCTCGTGGATCTGGCGTCGTGTACTCAAGTGGCTGAGGTGCCCCCCCTTCCCTTCCCCCTGAGGTGCCTGTCCTTTTTTCTTTCTGATGCCCCTGCAGTGTTCTCTCCGTGGAGTTCTTGTCGTGGGACTGGGCCTTGCCCCTTTGCTCAGGACCCCTGTGGTCCACGGACAGTGGTTGGACTACATTTAGTAGCTGTATATATTTTGTACATAGTTTATTTATTTATTGGGATTACTGCTGTCCATTTTTCAATATATCTGCCCGTTTAAGATCTCTTCTTTTGTTCTTTGCATTATTTCGGAAGGGGGGGGTTTGTGGGTTGTGACAGTGATCTGTGGGAATGCATTGATGTGTGTGTTGTAGTGGGTGTGGGTGGGTGGGTGTGTGCCGGTAATCTTTTCCCTCCCCTGTGTCGTAGGTGCAGTACTCACCGATGTCTTCCGCGCCGCCGGGCGTGCTCCTGGTACAGGAGCAGGTATAGGAGTGCAGGGATGACCTGCAACTCGGGTTCCATACTGCCGGAATCTCGCGTGGAGTGCGTAGAGGTGAGCGTTTTCCCGTTCGTAGTCTGTTTCCGCCGTGTTTTTATCGGCGGTGCTCCCGCCCCGGAAAAGGTGGCGGATTGGTGGGTCGTGATAGGGTGGGCGGTACATTGTCTGCCGCCTGGCTGTTGGCGGGGACCGCCGCGCTGTTTGTTTGTTCCGCCGTGGCGGGCGGAGTGTTAATGCGGCGGGCTGTGTTGGCGGTTCCCGCCAGGGTCAGAATTGCATATTTTGGACCGCCGGCCTGTTGGCGGCTTGGCCGCCGCTTTATCACCGACCTCCAGGGTCAGAATGAGGGCCTATGTTTTCAGTATGGTTGTTATGTGTCACTGGGATCCTGCTGGTAAGGACCCCAGTGCTCATAGGTTTGTGGCCTATATGTATGTGTCACTGGGACCCTGTCACACAGGGCCCCAGTGCTCATAGGTGTGCATGTATATGTTCCCTGTGTGGTGCCTAACTGTCTCATTGAGGCTCTGCTAACCAGAACCTCAGTGGTTATGCTCTCTCATTACTTTCAAATTGTCACTAACAGGCTAGTGACCATTTTTACCAATTTACATTGGCTTACTGGAACACCCTTATAATTCCCTAGTATATGGTACTGAGGTACCCAGGGTATTGGGGTTCCAGGAGACCCCTATGGGCTGCCGCATTTCTTTTGCCACCCATAGGGAGCTCTGACAATTCTTACACAGGCCTGCCACTGCAGCCTGAGTGAAATAACGTCCACGTTATTTCACAGCCATTTTACACTGCACTTAAGTAACTTATAAGTCACCTATATGTCTAACCTTTACCTGGTAAAGGTTAGGTGCAAAGTTACTGTGAGAAGGTAGCCTCTTTCTAGCCTTGTTACCCCCACTTTTGGCCTGTTTGTGAGTGTATGTCAGGGTGTTTGTCACTGTTTTCACTGTCTCACTGGGATCCTGATAGCCAGGCCTCAGTGCTCATAGTGAAAACACTAGGTTTTCAGTATGTTTGTTATGTGTCACTGGGCTCCTGCTGGTCAGGACCCCAGTGCTCATAGGTTTGTGGCCTATATGTATGTGTCACTGGGACCCTGTCACACAGGGCCCCAGTGCTCATAGGTGTGCATGTATATGTTCCCTGTGTGGTGCCTAACTGTCTCACTGAGGCTCTGCTAACCAGAACCTCAGTGGTTATGCTCTCTCATTACTTTCAAATTGTCACTAACAGGCTAGTGACCATTTTTACCAATTTACATTGGCTTACTGGAACACCCTTATAATTCCCTAGTATATGGTACTGAGGTACCAAGGGTATTGGGGTTCCAGGAGATCCCTATGGGCTGCAGCATTTCTTTTGCCACCTATAGGGAGCTCTGACAATTCTTACACAGGCCTGCCACTGCAGCCTGAGTGAAATAACGTCCACGTTATTTCACAGCCATTTTACACTGCACTTAAGTAACTTATAAGTCACCTATATGTCTAACCTTTACCTGGTAAATGTTAGGTGCAAAGTTACTTAGTGTGAGGGCACCCTGGCACTAGCCAAGGTGCCCCCACATTGTTCAGAGCCAATTCCCTGAACTTTGTGAGTGCGGGGACACCATTACACGCGTGCACTACATATAGGTCACTACCTATATGTAGCTTCACAATGGTAACTCCGAATATGGCCATGTAACATGTCTATGATCATGGAATTGCCCCCTCTATGCCATCCTGGCATAGTTGGCACAATCCCATGATCCCAGTGGTCTGTAGCACAGACCCTGGTACTGCCAAACTGCCCTTCCTGGGGTTTCACTGCAGCTGCTGCTGCTGCCAACCCCTCAGACAGGCATCTGCCCTCCTGGGGTCCAGCCAGGCTTGGCCCAGGATGGCAGAACAAAGAACTTCCTCTGAGAGAGGGTGTGACACCCTCTCCCTTTGGAAAATGGTGTGAAGGCAGGGGAGGAGTAGCCTCCCCCAGCCTCTGGAAATGCTTTGTTGGGCACAGAGGTGCCCAATTCTGCATAAGCCAGTCTACACCGGTTCAGGGACCCCTTAGCCCCTGCTCTGGCGTGAAACTGGACAAAGGAAAGGGGAGTGACCACTCCCCTGACCTGCACCTCCCCTGGGAGGTGTCCAGAGCTCCTCCAGTGTGCTCCAGACCTCTGCCATCTTGGAAACAGAGGTGCTGCTGGCACACTGGACTGCTCTGAGTGGCCAGTGCCACCAGGTGACGTCAGAGACTCCTGCTGATAGGCTCCTTCAGGTGTTAGTAGCCTATCCTCTCTCCTAGGTAGCCAAACCCTCTTTTCTGGCTATTTAGGGTCTCTGTCTCTGGGGAAACTCTAGATACCGAATGCATGAGCTCAGCCGAGTTCCTCTGCATCTCCCTCTTCACCTTCTGATAAGGAATCGACCGCTGACCGCGCTGGAAGCCTGCAAACCTGCAACATAGTAGCAAAGACGACTTCTGCAACTCTGTAACGCTGATCCTGCCGCCTTCTCGACTGTTTTCCTGCTTGTGCATGCTGTGGAGGTAGTCTGCCTCCTCTCTGCACCAGAAGCTCCGAAGAAATCTCCCGTGGGTCGACGGAATCTTCCCCCTGCAACCGCAGGCACCAAAAAGCTGCATCTCCGGTCCCTTGGGTCTCCTCTCAGCACGACGAGCGAGGTCCCTCGAATCCAGCGACACCGTCCAAGTGACTCCCACAGTCCAGTGACTCTTCAGCCCGAGTTTGGTGGAGGTAAGTCCTTGCCTCACCTCGCTGGGCTGCATTGCTGGGAACCGCGACTTTGCAAGCTTCTCCGGCCCCTGTGCACTTCCGGCGGAAATCCTGTGTGCACAGCCAAGCCTGGGTCCACGGCACTCTAACCTGCATTGCACAACTTTCTAAGTTGGTCTCCGGCGACGTGGGACTCCTTTGTGCAACTTCGGCGAGCACCGTTTCACGCATCCTCGTAGTGCCTGTTTCTGGCACTTCTCCGGGTGCTACCTGCTTCAGTGAGGGCTCTTTGTCTTGCTCGACGTCCCTTCTCTCTGCAGGTCCAATTTGCGACCTCCTGGTCCCTCCTGGGCCCCAGCAGCGTCCAAAAACGCCAAACGCACGATTTGCGTGTAGCAAGGCTTGTTGGCGTCCATCCGGCGGAAAAACACTTCTGCACGACTCTCCAAGGCGTGGGGGATCCATCCTCCAAAGGGGAAGTCTCTAGCCCTTGTCGTTCCTGCAGTATTCACAGTTCTTCAGCCTAGTAAGAGCTTCTTTGCACCAACCGCTGGCATTTCGTGGGCATCTGCCCATCTCCGAGTTGCTTGTGACTTTTGGACTTGGTCCCCTTGTTCCACAGGTACCCTCAGTCAGGAATCCATCGTTGTTGCATTGCTGATTTGTGTTTTCCTTGCATTTTCCCTCTAACACGACTATTTTGTCCTTAGGGGAACTTTAGTGCACTTTGCACTCACTTTTCAGGGTCTTGGGGAGGGTTATTTTTCTAACTCTCACTATTTTCTAATAGTCCCAGCGACCCTCTACAAGGTCACATAGGTTTGGGGTCCATTCGTGGTTCGCATTCCACTTTTGGAGTATATGGTTTGTGTTGCCCCTATCCCTATGTTTCCCCATTGCATCCTATTGTAACTATACATTGTTTGCACTGTTTTCTAAGACTATACTGCATATTTTTGCTATTGTGTATATATATCTTGTGTATATTTCCTATCCTCTCACTGAGGGTACACTCTAAGATACTTTGGCATATTGTCATAAAAATAAAGTACCTTTATTTTTAGTATAACTGTGTATTGTGTTTTCTTATGATATTGTGCATATGACACTAAGTGGTACTGTAGTAGCTTCACACGTCTCCTAGTTCAGCCTAAGCTGCTCTGCTAAGCTACCATTATCTATCAGCCTAAGCTGCTAGACACCCTATACACTAATAAGGGATAACTGGGCCTGGTGCAAGGTGCAAGTACCCCTTGGTACTCACTACAAGCCAGTCCAGCCTCCTACATTGGTTGTGCAGCGGTGGGATAAGTGCTTTGAGACTACTTACCACTCTTGTCATTGTACTTTTCATAAGAGAAAAATATACAAAACAAGGTCAGTGTATATACACATAGCCAAAAAGTTTTGCATTTCCTCTTTTCACTCTTTTCTAAGTGCTGAAAAGTACTTCTAAACTTTCAAAAATTTCTTAAAAGTTTAAAAAGTTTTTTTTCTGTCTTTCCAAAAAGTTCTGAAAACTTTTTTCTCTTTTGCTATCACTTTAACTCTCTCTAAAAAATGTCTGGCACAGGCCAAAAAGTTGAACTGTCCAAACTTGCATATGATCACCTTAGCTGGAAAGGAGCAAGGAGTCTCTGCATAGAGAGAGGTTTGAGTGTAGGGAAGAATCCTTCCTTAGAACTGTTAATTAATATGCTTAGAGTACAGGATAAGGCCATAAGTGCCCAATCTGTAGAAAAAGTAGCTAATGGTTCTCAATCTGATCCAGGGACTCCCCCAGGAAAAGGTTCAGGAAAGAAACTTCTCAGCCTGCCCATTACTAGACAGTCTAGCATAGTTGGTACAGAGGTTGAATCACATCATACTGATGATGTGCTCTCACATTATGCTGGTAGCCAAGCTGTTAGGGTGCCCTTGGTAAGGGACAGGTCTCCTTCTGTTCATTCCCATCATACCTCTGTATCTAGAAATGTCCCTCCCACCCACCCTGATGACAGATTGTTAGAAAGGGAGCTCAATAGATTGAGAGTGGAACAAACCAGACTGAAGCTCAAGAAGCAACAGCTGGATTTGGATAGACAGTCTTTAGAATTAGAGAAGGAAAGACAGAAGTTGGGTTTAGATACCCATGGTGGCAGCAGCAGTATTCCCCATAGTCATCCTGCAAAAGAGCATGATTCCAGGAATCTGCACAAGATAGTTCCCCCTTATAAGGAGGGGGATGACATTAACAAGTGGTTTGCTGCACTTGAGAGGGCCTGTGCTGTACAGGATGTCCCTCAAAAGCAGTGGGCTGCTATCCTATGGCTATCATTTAGTGGAAAAGGTAGGGATAGGCTCCTTACTGTGAAAGAAAATGATGCCAATAATTTTACAGTTCTTAAGAATGCACTCCTGGATGGTTATGGCTTAACCACTGAACAGTACAGGATAAAGTTCAGAGAGACCAAAAAGGAGTCTTCACAAGACTGGGTTGATTTCATTGACCAGGCAGTGAAGGCCTTGGAGGGGTGGTTACATGGCAGTAAAGTTACTGATTATGAAAGCCTGTATAACACAATCCTGAGAGAGCATATACTTAATAATTGTGTGTCTGATTTGTTGCACCAGTACCTGGTAGACTCTGATCTGACCTCTCCCCAAGAATTGGGAAAGAAGGCAGACAAATGGGTCAGAACAAGGGTGAACAGAAAAGTTCATACAGGGGGTGACAAAGATGGCAATAAGAAGAAAGATGGTGAAAAATCTCAAGATAAGCATGGGGATAAGGGTAAAACCAAAGATCCCACTTCAAATCTTAAACACTCTTCAGAGGGTGGGGATAAAACAAATTCTTCCTCTTCTTCCCAACCTGCACACATTAAAAAGCCTTGGTGCTTTGTGTGTAAAAATAGAGGCCATAGGCCAGGGGATAAGTCCTGTCCAGGTAAACCCCCTGAGCCTACCACCACTAATACATCAAGCTCTAGTGCCCCTAGCAGTAGTGGTACTAGTGGTGGGACTGCTGGCAACAGTCAAGCAAAGGGTGTAGTTGGGTTCACTTATGGGTCCATAGTGGAAACTGATGTAATCAGTCCCAAGACAGTTTCTGTCACACCTAGTGGCATTGGCCTTGCCACACTGGCTGCTTGTCCCCTTACAATGGATAAGTACAGGCAGACAGTTTCAATAAATGGTGTTGAGGCCTTGGCCTACAGGGACACAGGTGCCAGTTTCACTTTGGTGACTGAAAACCTAGTGCCTCCTGAACAACACATCATTGGACAACAGTATAAGATTATTGATGTCCATAACTCCACTAAGTTTCTTCCCTTAGCTATAATTCAGTTTAGTTGGGGTGGAGTTACTGGCCCTAAGCAGGTGGTGGTATCACCTAGCTTACCTGTAGACTGTCTCTTAGGTAATGACCTAGAGGCCTCAGGTTGGGCTGATGTAGAGTTTTATGCCCATGCAGCCATGCTGGGCATCCCTGAGGAATTGTTCCCTCTCATTTCAAGTGAAATGAAAAAGCAAAGGAGAGAAGGCCTGAAAACTCAGGATCCCTCTCCATCAACAGGTAAAAAGGGTATCACAGTATCCCCTAACCACCCTACCATTCAGGATACTATTCCTGTGGTGGGAGAAACCTCTCCTGGGGTGGCACCTGTTCCAAGGGAATCATCAGCTGGCAAAGCTGGACTCCCTGAGGTGGAAGTACCTCTCTGTGGGATAACTAACATTGGTGAGAAAAAGAGCACCATTTTAGTTAACATGGAGCATCCCTCCAACCCTCCCAGAGAAACTTTAGTGCAGAAACTCTGCACTGCCTCACAACACTTAGGACAGCATCCCTGCCCTAGTGTGGAGCTGATAGGACAGCATCCCTGCCCTGCTCCAACTCAAGAGAAACAGCATCCCTGTTCTCTCTTCCAGCCAGATGGACAAAGTTTTTGCCCAGCTATGGCTTTTCTGAGACAGCATCCCTGTCTGGCATTTCCATCACTACAAATAGGTTCAGTGGACAATTCCCACTGCTCTAAACTAAAACTTACTGATAGAAACTCTGAAAATACATCTTCACATTGTTGCTTAGCTAAAAAACTTCAAACAGGGTGGTTTACATCCCCACAGGGAAGTAACCATATAGTGGATGATAAAGGGAGTAACCAGTCTATTGCAGAGCTACTCTCTACTTATCACCACTTAGACAATAAAGTCTCAACTGGCCAAGGTTAGCCTTATTGTCCTTCGTTTGGGGGGGGGTTGTGTGAGAAGGTAGCCTCTTTCTAGCCTTGTTACCCCCACTTTTGGCCTGTTTGTGAGTGTATGTCAGGGTGTTTGTCACTGTTTTCACTGTCTCACTGGGATCCTGATAGCCAGGCCTCAGTGCTCATAGTGAAAACACTAGGTTTTCAGTATGTTTGTTATGTGTCACTGGGCTCCTGCTGGTCAGGACCCCAGTGCTCATAGGTTTGTGGCCTATATGTATGTGTCACTGGGACCCTGTCACACAGGGCCCCAGTGCTCATAGGTGTGCATGTATATGTTCCCTGTGTGGTGCCTAACTGTCTCACTGAGGCTCTGCTAACCAGAACCTCAGTGGTTATGCTCTCTCATTACTTTCAAATTGTCACTAACAGGCTAGTGACCATTTTTACCAATTTACATTGGCTTACTGGAACACCCTTATAATTCCCTAGTATATGGTACTGAGGTACCCAGGGTATTGGGGTTCCAGGAGATCCCTATGGGCTGCAGCATTTCTTTTGCCACCCATAGGGAGCTCTGACAATTCTTACACAGGCCTGCCACTGCAGCCTGAGTGAAATAACGTCCACGTTATTTCACAGCCATTTTACACTGCACTTAAGTAACTTATAAGTCACCTATATGTCTAACCTTTACCTGGTAAATGTTAGGTGCAAAGTTACTTAGTGTGAGGGCACCCTGGCACTAGCCAAGGTGCCCCCACATTGTTCAGAGCCAATTCCCTGAACTTTGTGAGTGCGGGGACACCATTACACGCGTGCACTACATATAGGTCACTACCTATATGTAGCTTCACAATGGTAACTCCGAATATGGCCATGTAACATGTCTATGATCATGGAATTGCCCCCTCTATGCCATCCTGGCATAGTTGGCACAATCCCATGATCCCAGTGGTCTGTAGCACAGACCCTGGTACTGCCAAACTGCCCTTCCTGGGGTTTCACTGCAGCTGCTGCTGCTGCCAACCCCTCAGACAGGCATCTGCCCTCCTGGGGTCCAGCCAGGCTTGGCCCAGGATGGCAGAACAAAGAACTTCCTCTGAGAGAGGGTGTGACACCCTCTCCCTTTGGAAAATGGTGTGAAGGCAGGGGAGGAGTAGCCTCCCCCAGCCTCTGGAAATGCTTTGTTGGGCACAGAGGTGCCCAATTCTGCATAAGCCAGTCTACACCGGTTCAGGGACCCCTTAGCCCCTGCTCTGGCGTGAAACTGGACATAGGAAAGGGGAGTGACCACTCCCCTGACCTGCACCTCCCCTGGGAGGTGTCCAGAGCTCCTCCAGTGTGCTCCAGACCTCTGCCATCTTGGAAACAGAGGTGCTGCTGGCACACTGGACTGCTCTGAGTGGCCAGTGCCACCAGGTGACGTCAGAGACTCCTGCTGATAGGCTCCTTCAGGTGTTAGTAGCCTATCCTCTCTCCTAGGTAGCCAAACCCTCTTTTCTGGCTATTTAGGGTCTCTGTCTCTGGGGAAACTCTAGATACCGAATGCATGAGCTCAGCCGAGTTCCTCTGCATCTCCCTCTTCACCTTCTGATAAGGAATCGACCGCTGACCGCGCTGGAAGCCTGCAAACCTGCAACATAGTAGCAAAGACGACTACTGCAACTCTGTAACGCTGATCCTGCCGCCTTCTCGACTGTTTTCCTGCTTGTGCATGCTGTGGAGGTAGTCTGCCTCCTCTCTGCACCAGAAGCTCCGAAGAAATCTCCCGTGGGTCGACGGAATCTTCCCCCTGCAACCGCAGGCACCAAAAAGCTGCATCTCCGGTCCCTTGGGTCTCCTCTCAGCACGACGAGCGAGGTCCCTCGAATCCAGCGACACCGTCCAAGTGACTCCCACAGTCCAGTGACTCTTCAGCCCGAGTTTGGTGGAGGTAAGTCCTTGCCTCACCTCGCTGGGCTGCATTGCTGGGAACCGCGACTTTGCAAGCTTCTCCGGCCCCTGTGCACTTCCGGCGGAAATCCTGTGTGCACAGCCAAGCCTGGGTCCACGGCACTCTAACCTGCATTGCACAACTTTCTAAGTTGGTCTCCGGCGACGTGGGACTCCTTTGTGCAACTTCGGCGAGCACCGTTTCACGCATCCTCGTAGTGCCTGTTTCTGGCACTTCTCCGGGTGCTACCTGCTTCAGTGAGGGCTCTTTGTCTTGCTCGACGTCCCTTCTCTCTGCAGGTCCAATTTGCGACCTCCTGGTCCCTCCTGGGCCCCAGCAGCGTCCAAAAACGCCAAACGCACGATTTGCGTGTAGCAAGGCTTGTTGGCGTCCATCCGGCGGAAAAACACTTCTGCACGACTCTCCAAGGCGTGGGGGATCCATCCTCCAAAGGGGAAGTCTCTAGCCCTTGTCGTTCCTGCAGTATTCACAGTTCTTCAGCCTAGTAAGAGCTTCTTTGCACCAACCGCTGGCATTTCGTGGGCATCTGCCCATCTCCGAGTTGCTTGTGACTTTTGGACTTGGTCCCCTTGTTCCACAGGTACCCTCAGTCAGGAATCCATCGTTGTTGCATTGCTGATTTGTGTTTTCCTTGCATTTTCCCTCTAACACGACTATTTTGTCCTTAGGGGAACTTTAGTGCACTTTGCACTCACTTTTCAGGGTCTTGGGGAGGGTTATTTTTCTAACTCTCACTATTTTCTAATAGTCCCAGCGACCCTCTACAAGGTCACATAGGTTTGGGGTCCATTCGTGGTTCGCATTCCACTTTTGGAGTATATGGTTTGTGTTGCCCCTATCCCTATGTTTCCCCATTGCATCCTATTGTAACTATACATTGTTTGCACTGTTTTCTAAGACTATACTGCATATTTTTGCTATTGTGTATATATATCTTGTGTATATTTCCTATCCTCTCACTGAGGGTACACTCTAAGATACTTTGGCATATTGTCATAAAAATAAAGTACCTTTATTTTTAGTATAACTGTGTATTGTGTTTTCTTATGATATTGTGCATATGACACTAAGTGGTACTGTAGTAGCTTCACACGTCTCCTAGTTCAGCCTAAGCTGCTCTGCTAAGCTACCATTATCTATCAGCCTAAGCTGCTAGACACCCTATACACTAATAAGGGATAACTGGGCCTGGTGCAAGGTGCAAGTACCCCTTGGTACTCACTACAAGCCAGTCCAGCCTCCTACATTGGTTGTGCAGCGGTGGGATAAGTGCTTTGAGACTACTTACCACTCTTGTCATTGTACTTTTCATAAGAGAAAAATATACAAAACAAGGTCAGTGTATATACACATAGCCAAAAAGTTTTGCATTTCCTCTTTTCACTCTTTTCTAAGTGCTGAAAAGTACTTCTAAACTTTCAAAAATTTCTTAAAAGTTTAAAAAGTTTTTTTTCTGTCTTTCCAAAAAGTTCTGAAAACTTTTTTCTCTTTTGCTATCACTTTAACTCTCTCTAAAAAATGTCTGGCACAGGCCAAAAAGTTGAACTGTCCAAACTTGCATATGATCACCTTAGCTGGAAAGGAGCAAGGAGTCTCTGCATAGAGAGAGGTTTGAGTGTAGGGAAGAATCCTTCCTTAGAACTGTTAATTAATATGCTTAGAGTACAGGATAAGGCCATAAGTGCCCAATCTGTAGAAAAAGTAGCTAATGGTTCTCAATCTGATCCAGGGACTCCCCCAGGAAAAGGTTCAGGAAAGAAACTTCTCAGCCTGCCCATTACTAGACAGTCTAGCATAGTTGGTACAGAGGTTGAATCACATCATACTGATGATGTGCTCTCACATTATGCTGGTAGCCAAGCTGTTAGGGTGCCCTTGGTAAGGGACAGGTCTCCTTCTGTTCATTCCCATCATACCTCTGTATCTAGAAATGTCCCTCCCACCCACCCTGATGACAGATTGTTAGAAAGGGAGCTCAATAGATTGAGAGTGGAACAAACCAGACTGAAGCTCAAGAAGCAACAGCTGGATTTGGATAGACAGTCTTTAGAATTAGAGAAGGAAAGACAGAAGTTGGGTTTAGATACCCATGGTGGCAGCAGCAGTATTCCCCATAGTCATCCTGCAAAAGAGCATGATTCCAGGAATCTGCACAAGATAGTTCCCCCTTATAAGGAGGGGGATGACATTAACAAGTGGTTTGCTGCACTTGAGAGGGCCTGTGCTGTACAGGATGTCCCTCAAAAGCAGTGGGCTGCTATCCTATGGCTATCATTTAGTGGAAAAGGTAGGGATAGGCTCCTTACTGTGAAAGAAAATGATGCCAATAATTTTACAGTTCTTAAGAATGCACTCCTGGATGGTTATGGCTTAACCACTGAACAGTACAGGATAAAGTTCAGAGAGACCAAAAAGGAGTCTTCACAAGACTGGGTTGATTTCATTGACCAGGCAGTGAAGGCCTTGGAGGGGTGGTTACATGGCAGTAAAGTTACTGATTATGAAAGCCTGTATAACACAATCCTGAGAGAGCATATACTTAATAATTGTGTGTCTGATTTGTTGCACCAGTACCTGGTAGACTCTGATCTGACCTCTCCCCAAGAATTGGGAAAGAAGGCAGACAAATGGGTCAGAACAAGGGTGAACAGAAAAGTTCATACAGGGGGTGACAAAGATGGCAATAAGAAGAAAGATGGTGAAAAATCTCAAGATAAGCATGGGGATAAGGGTAAAACCAAAGATCCCACTTCAAATCTTAAACACTCTTCAGAGGGTGGGGATAAAACAAATTCTTCCTCTTCTTCCCAACCTGCACACATTAAAAAGCCTTGGTGCTTTGTGTGTAAAAATAGAGGCCATAGGCCAGGGGATAAGTCCTGTCCAGGTAAACCCCCTGAGCCTACCACCACTAATACATCAAGCTCTAGTGCCCCTAGCAGTAGTGGTACTAGTGGTGGGACTGCTGGCAACAGTCAAGCAAAGGGTGTAGTTGGGTTCACTTATGGGTCCATAGTGGAAACTGATGTAATCAGTCCCAAGACAGTTTCTGTCACACCTAGTGGCATTGGCCTTGCCACACTGGCTGCTTGTCCCCTTACAATGGATAAGTACAGGCAGACAGTTTCAATAAATGGTGTTGAGGCCTTGGCCTACAGGGACACAGGTGCCAGTTTCACTTTGGTGACTGAAAACCTAGTGCCTCCTGAACAACACATCATTGGACAACAGTATAAGATTATTGATGTCCATAACTCCACTAAGTTTCTTCCCTTAGCTATAATTCAGTTTAGTTGGGGTGGAGTTACTGGCCCTAAGCAGGTGGTGGTATCACCTAGCTTACCTGTAGACTGTCTCTTAGGTAATGACCTAGAGGCCTCAGGTTGGGCTGATGTAGAGTTTTATGCCCATGCAGCCATGCTGGGCATCCCTGAGGAATTGTTCCCTCTCATTTCAAGTGAAATGAAAAAGCAAAGGAGAGAAGGCCTGAAAACTCAGGATCCCTCTCCATCAACAGGTAAAAAGGGTATCACAGTATCCCCTAACCACCCTACCATTCAGGATACTATTCCTGTGGTGGGAGAAACCTCTCCTGGGGTGGCACCTGTTCCAAGGGAATCATCAGCTGGCAAAGCTGGACTCCCTGAGGTGGAAGTACCTCTCTGTGGGATAACTAACATTGGTGAGAAAAAGAGCACCATTTTAGTTAACATGGAGCATCCCTCCAACCCTCCCAGAGAAACTTTAGTGCAGAAACTCTGCACTGCCTCACAACACTTAGGACAGCATCCCTGCCCTAGTGTGGAGCTGATAGGACAGCATCCCTGCCCTGCTCCAACTCAAGAGAAACAGCATCCCTGTTCTCTCTTCCAGCCAGATGGACAAAGTTTTTGCCCAGCTATGGCTTTTCTGAGACAGCATCCCTGTCTGGCATTTCCATCACTACAAATAGGTTCAGTGGACAATTCCCACTGCTCTAAACTAAAACTTACTGATAGAAACTCTGAAAATACATCTTCACATTGTTGCTTAGCTAAAAAACTTCAAACAGGGTGGTTTACATCCCCACAGGGAAGTAACCATATAGTGGATGATAAAGGGAGTAACCAGTCTATTGCAGAGCTACTCTCTACTTATCACCACTTAGACAATAAAGTCTCAACTGGCCAAGGTTAGCCTTATTGTCCTTCGTTTGGGGGGGGGTTGTGTGAGAAGGTAGCCTCTTTCTAGCCTTGTTACCCCCACTTTTGGCCTGTTTGTGAGTGTATGTCAGGGTGTTTGTCACTGTTTTCACTGTCTCACTGGGATCCTGATAGCCAGGCCTCAGTGCTCATAGTGAAAACACTAGGTTTTCAGTATGTTTGTTATGTGTCACTGGGCTCCTGCTGGTCAGGACCCCAGTGCTCATAGGTTTGTGGCCTATATGTATGTGTCACTGGGACCCTGTCACACAGGGCCCCAGTGCTCATAGGTGTGCATGTATATGTTCCCTGTGTGGTGCCTAACTGTCTCACTGAGGCTCTGCTAACCAGAACCTCAGTGGTTATGCTCTCTCATTACTTTCAAATTGTCACTAACAGGCTAGTGACCATTTTTACCAATTTACATTGGCTTACTGGAACACCCTTATAATTCCCTAGTATATGGTACTGAGGTACCCAGGGTATTGGGGTTCCAGGAGATCCCTATGGGCTGCAGCATTTCTTTTGCCACCCATAGGGAGCTCTGACAATTCTTACACAGGCCTGCCACTGCAGCCTGAGTGAAATAACGTCCACGTTATTTCACAGCCATTTTACACTGCACTTAAGTAACTTATAAGTCACCTATATGTCTAACCTTTACCTGGTAAATGTTAGGTGCAAAGTTACTTAGTGTGAGGGCACCCTGGCACTAGCCAAGGTGCCCCCACATTGTTCAGAGCCAATTCCCTGAACTTTGTGAGTGCGGGGACACCATTACACGCGTGCACTACATATAGGTCACTACCTATATGTAGCTTCACAATGGTAACTCCGAATATGGCCATGTAACATGTCTATGATCATGGAATTGCCCCCTCTATGCCATCCTGGCATAGTTGGCACAATCCCATGATCCCAGTGGTCTGTAGCACAGACCCTGGTACTGCCAAACTGCCCTTCCTGGGGTTTCACTGCAGCTGCTGCTGCTGCCAACCCCTCAGACAGGCATCTGCCCTCCTGGGGTCCAGCCAGGCTTGGCCCAGGATGGCAGAACAAAGAACTTCCTCTGTGAGAGGGTGTGACACCCTCTCCCTTTGGAAAATGGTGTGAAGGCAGGGGAGGAGTAGCCTCCCCCAGCCTCTGGAAATGCTTTGTTGGGCACAGAGGTGCCCAATTCTGCATAAGCCAGTCTACACCGGTTCAGGGACCCCTTAGCCCCTGCTCTGGCGTGAAACTGGACAAAGGAAAGGGGAGTGACCACTCCCCTGACCTGCACCTCCCCTGGGAGGTGTCCAGAGCTCCTCCAGTGTGCTCCAGACCTCTGCCATCTTGGAAACAGAGGTGCTGCTGGCACACTGGACTGCTCTGAGTGGCCAGTGCCACCAGGTGACGTCAGAGACTCCTGCTGATAGGCTCCTTCAGGTGTTAGTAGCCTATCCTCTCTCCTAGGTAGCCAAACCCTCTTTTCTGGCTATTTAGGGTCTCTGTCTCTGGGGAAACTCTAGATACCGAATGCATGAGCTCAGCCGAGTTCCTCTGCATCTCCCTCTTCACCTTCTGATAAGGAATCGACCGCTGACCGCGCTGGAAGCCTGCAAACCTGCAACATAGTAGCAAAGACGACTACTGCAACTCTGTAACGCTGATCCTGCCGCCTTCTCGACTGTTTTCCTGCTTGTGCATGCTGTGGAGGTAGTCTGCCTCCTCTCTGCACCAGAAGCTCCGAAGAAATCTCCCGTGGGTCGACGGAATCTTCCCCCTGCAACCGCAGGCACCAAAAAGCTGCATCTCCGGTCCCTTGGGTCTCCTCTCAGCACGACGAGCGAGGTCCCTCGAATCCAGCGACACCGTCCAAGTGACTCCCACAGTCCAGTGACTCTTCAGCCCGAGTTTGGTGGAGGTAAGTCCTTGCCTCACCTCGCTGGGCTGCATTGCTGGGAACCGCGACTTTGCAAGCTTCTCCGGCCCCTGTGCACTTCCGGCGGAAATCCTGTGTGCACAGCCAAGCCTGGGTCCACGGCACTCTAACCTGCATTGCACAACTTTCTAAGTTGGTCTCCGGCGACGTGGGACTCCTTTGTGCAACTTCGGCGAGCACCGTTTCACGCATCCTCGTAGTGCCTGTTTCTGGCACTTCTCCGGGTGCTACCTGCTTCAGTGAGGGCTCTTTGTCTTGCTCGACGTCCCTTCTCTCTGCAGGTCCAATTTGCGACCTCCTGGTCCCTCCTGGGCCCCAGCAGCGTCCAAAAACGCCAAACGCACGATTTGCGTGTAGCAAGGCTTGTTGGCGTCCATCCGGCGGAAAAACACTTCTGCACGACTCTCCAAGGCGTGGGGGATCCATCCTCCAAAGGGGAAGTCTCTAGCCCTTGTCGTTCCTGCAGTATTCACAGTTCTTCAGCCTAGTAAGAGCTTCTTTGCACCAACCGCTGGCATTTCGTGGGCATCTGCCCATCTCCGAGTTGCTTGTGACTTTTGGACTTGGTCCCCTTGTTCCACAGGTACCCTCAGTCAGGAATCCATCGTTGTTGCATTGCTGATTTGTGTTTTCCTTGCATTTTCCCTCTAACACGACTATTTTGTCCTTAGGGGAACTTTAGTGCACTTTGCACTCACTTTTCAGGGTCTTGGGGAGGGTTATTTTTCTAACTCTCACTATTTTCTAATAGTCCCAGCGACCCTCTACAAGGTCACATAGGTTTGGGGTCCATTCGTGGTTCGCATTCCACTTTTGGAGTATATGGTTTGTGTTGCCCCTATCCCTATGTTTCCCCATTGCATCCTATTGTAACTATACATTGTTTGCACTGTTTTCTAAGACTATACTGCATATTTTTGCTATTGTGTATATATATCTTGTGTATATTTCCTATCCTCTCACTGAGGGTACACTCTAAGATACTTTGGCATATTGTCATAAAAATAAAGTACCTTTATTTTTAGTATAACTGTGTATTGTGTTTTCTTATGATATTGTGCATATGACACTAAGTGGTACTGTAGTAGCTTCACACGTCTCCTAGTTCAGCCTAAGCTGCTCTGCTAAGCTACCATTATCTATCAGCCTAAGCTGCTAGACACCCTATACACTAATAAGGGATAACTGGGCCTGGTGCAAGGTGCAAGTACCCCTTGGTACTCACTACAAGCCAGTCCAGCCTCCTACAGTTACTTAGTGTGAGGGCACCCTGGCACTAGCCAAGGTGCCCCCACATTGTTCAGAGCCAATTCCCTGAACTTTGTGAGTGCGGGGACACCATTACACGCGTGCACTACATATAGGTCACTACCTATATGTAGCTTCACCATGGTAACTCCGAATATGGCCATGTAACATGTCTATGATCATGGAATTGCCCCCTCTATGCCATCCTGGCATTGTTGGTACAATTCCATGATCCCAGTGGTCTGTAGCACAGACCCTGGTACTGCCAAACTGCCCTTCCTGGGGTTTCACTGCAGCTGCTGCTGCTGCCAACCCCTCAGACAGGCATCTGCCCTCCTGGGGTCCAGCCAGGCCTGGCCCAGGATGGCAGAACAAAGAACTTCCTCTGAGAGAGGGTGTGACACCCTCTCCCTTTGGAAAATGGTGTGAAGGCAGGGGAGGAGTAGCCTCCCCCAGCCTCTGGAAATGCTTTGTTGGGCACAGATGTGTCCAATTCTGCATAAGCCAGTCTACACCGGTTCAGGGACCCCTTAGCCCCTGCTCTGGCGCGAAACTGGACAAAGGAAAGGGGAGTGACCACTCCCCTGACCTGCACCTCCCCTGGGAGGTGTCCAGAGCTCCTCCAGTGTGCTCCAGACCTCTGCCATCTTGGAAACAGAGGTGCTGCTGGCACACTGGACTGCTCTGAGTGGCCAGTGCCACCAGGTGACGTCAGAGACTCCTTGTGATAAGCTCCTTCAGGTGTTAGTAGCCTCTCCTCTCTCCTAGGTAGCCAAACCCTCTTTTCTGGCTATTTAGGGTCTCTGGGGAAACTTTAGATAACGAATGCATGAGCTCAGCCGAGTTCCTCTGCATCTCTCTCTTCACCTTCTGATAAGGAATCGACCGCTGACCGCGCTGGAAGCCTGCAAACCTGCAACATAGTAGCAAAGACGACTACTGCAACTCTGTAACGCTGATCCTGCCGCCTTCTCGACTGTTTTCCTGCTTGTGCATGCTGTGGGGGTAGCCTGCCTCCTCTCTGCACCAGAAGCTCCGAAGAAATCTCCCGTGGGTCGACGGAATCTTCCCCCTGCAACCGCAGGCACCAAAAAGCTGCATCACCGGTCCCTTGGGTCTCCTCTCAGCACGACGAGCGAGGTCCCTCGAATCCAGCGACTCTGTCCAAGTGACCCCCACAGTCCAGTGACTCTTCAGCCCAAGTTTGGTGGAGGTAAGTCCTTGCCTCACCTTGCTGGGCTGCATTGCTGGGAACCGCGACTTTGCAGCTACTCCGGCCCCTGTGCACTTCCGGCGGAAATCCTTTGTGCACAGCCAAGCCTGGGTCCACGGCACTCTAACCTGCATTGCACGACTTTCTAAGTTGGTCTCCGGCGACGTGGGACTCCTTTGTGCAACTTCGGCGAGCACCGTTTCACGCATCCTTGTAGTGCCTGTTTCTGGCACTTCTCTGGGTGCTACCTGCTTCAGTGAGGGCTCTTTGTCTTGCTCGACGTCCCCTCTCTCTGCTGGTCCAATTTGCGACCTCCTGGTTCCTCCTGGGCCCCAGCAGCGTCCAAAAACGCCAAACGCACGATTTGCGTGTAGCAAGGCTTGTTGGCGTCCTTCCGGCGGGAAAACACTTCTGCACGACTCTCCAAGGCAATGGGGATCCGTCCACCAAAGGGGAAGTCTCTAGCCCTTTTCGTTCCTGCAGAAACCTCAGCTTCTTCTGTCCAGTCGAAGCTTCTTTGCACCCGCAGCTGGCATTTCCTGGGCATCTGCCCATCTCCGACTTGCTTGTGACTTTTGGACTTGGTCCCCTTGTTCCACAGGTACCCTAGATTGGAAATCCACAGTTGTTGCATTGCTGGTTTGTGTCTTTCCTGCATTATTCCTCTAACACAACTACTTTGTCCTTAGGGGAACTTTAGTGCACTTTGCACTCACTTTTCAGGGTCTTGAGGAGGGTTATTTTTCTAACTCTCACTATTTTCTAATAGTCCCAGCGACCCTCTACAAGGTCACATAGGTTTGGGGTCCATTCGTGGTTCGCATTCCACTTTTGGAGTATATGGTTTGTGTTGCCCCTATCCCTATGTTTCCCCATTGCATCCTATTGTAACTATACATTGTTTGCACTGTTTTCTAAGACTATACTGCATATTTTTGCTATTGTGTATATATATCTTGTGTATATTTCCTATCCTCTCACTGAGGGTACACTCTAAGATACTTTGGCATATTGTCATAAAAATAAAGTACCTTTATTTTTAGTATAACTGTGTATTGTGTTTTCTTATGATATTGTGCATATGACACTAAGTGGTACTGTAGTAGCTTCACACGTCTCCTAGTTCAGCCTAAGCTGCTCTGCTAAGCTACCATTATCTATCAGCCTAAGCTGCTAGACACCCTATACACTAATAAGGGATAACTGGGCCTGGTGCAAGGTGCAAGTACCCCTTGGTACTCACTACAAGCCAGTCCAGCCTCCTACAAATGGTAACTCCGAACATGGCCATGTAACATGTCTAAGATCATGGAATTGTCAACCCAATACCATTCTGGTTTTGGGGGGACAATTCCATGATTCCCCGGGTCTCTAGCACAGTACCCGGGTAATGCCAAACTGCTTTTCCGGGGACTCCACTGCAGCTGCTGCTGCTGCCAACCCCTCAGACAGGTTTATGCCCTCCTGGGGTCCAGGCAGCCCTGGCCCAGGAAGACAGAAGAAAGGATTTCCTCTGAGAGAGGGTGTTACACCCTCTCCCTTTGGAAATAGGTGTGAAGGCTGGGGAGGAGTAGCCTCCCCCAGCCTCTGGAAATGCTTTGATGGGCACAAGTGGTTCCCATCTCTGCATAAGCCAGTCTACACCGGTTTAGGGATCCCCCAGCCCTGCTCTGGCACGAAACTGGACAAAGGAAAGGGGAGTGACCACTCCTCTGACCTGCACCTCCCAGGGTGTCCCAGACCTCTGCCATCTAGGAAACAGAGGTGGCTGTGGCACACTGGACTGCTCTGAGTGGCCAGTGTCAGCTGGTGACGTCAGAGGCTCCTTCTGAGAGGCTCTTACCTCTCTTGGTAGCCAATCCTCCTTCCTTGGTAGCCAAACCTCCTTTTCTGGCTATTTAGGATCTCTGCTTTGGGGAATTCTTCAGATAACGAATGCAAGAGCTTATCAGAGTTCCTCTGAATCTCCTTCTTCACCTTCTGCCAAAGGATCAACCGCTGACTGCTCATGACGCCCGCAAAACCGCAACAAAGTAGCAAGACGACTACTAGCCACCTTGTATCGCCTCATCCTGTCGGCTTTCTCGACTGTTTCCAGGTGGTGCATGCTCTGGGGGTAGCCTGCCTCCTCCCTGCACCAGGAGCTCTGAAGAAATCTCCTGTGGGTCGACGGAATCTTCCCCCTGCTAACGCAGGCACCAAAAGACTGCAACACTGGTCCTCTGGGTCCCCTCTCAGCCTGACGAGCGTGGTCCCTGGAACTCAGCAACTCTGTCCAAGTGAATTCCACAGTACAGTGACTCTTCAGTCCAAGTTTGGTGGAGGTAAGTCCTTGCCTACCCACGCTAGACTGCACTGCTGGGTACTGCGTGTTTTGCAGCTGCTCCGGCTCCTGTGCACTCTTCCACGATTTCCTTCGTGCACAGCCAAGCCTGAGTCCCCGACACTCCTTCCTGCAGTGCACAACCTTCTGAGTTGTCCTTCAGCGTCGTGGGACTCCCTTTTGTGACTTCGGGTGGACTCTGGTTCACTTTTCTTCCAAGTGACTGTTCAGGTACTTCTGCGGGTGCTGCCTGCTTCTGTGAGGGCTCCGTGAGTTGCTGGGCACCCCCTCTGTCTCCTCCTCCAAGTGATGACATCCTGGTCCCTCCTGGGCTACAGCAGCACCCAAAAACCTCTACTGCGACCATTGCAGCTAGCAAGGCTTGTTTATGGTTATTCTGCATGGGAACACCTCTGCAAGCTTCATCGCGATGTGGGACATCCATCCTCCAAAGGAGAAGTTCCTAGTCCTCTTCTTTCTTGCAGAACTCCAAGCTTCTTCCAACAGGTGTCAGCTTCCTTCCACCCTCAGCTGGCATTTCCTGGGCTCCTGCCCACTCTCGACACTGTCGCGACTATTGGACTTGGTTCCCTTGTCTTACAGGTACTCAGGTCCGGAAATCCACTGTTGTTGCATTGCTGGTGTTTGTTCTTCCTGCAGAATCCCCCTATCACGACTTCTGTGCTCTCTGGGGGTAGTAGGTGCACTTTACACCTACCTTTGAGGGTCTTGGGGTGGGCTATTTTTCTAACCCTCACTGTTTTCTTACAGCCCCAGCGACCCTCTACAAGCTCACATATGTTTTGGGTCCATTTGTGGTTCGCATTCCACTTTTGGAGTATATGGTTTGTGTTGCCCCTATACCTATGTGCTCCTATTGCAATCTACTGTAATTGTACACTGCTTGCATTACTTTTCTTGCTATTCCTTACCTAATGTTAGTTTGTGTACATACATCTTGTGTATATAACTTATCCTCATACTGAGGGCACTCACTGAGATACTTTTGGCATATTGTCATCAAAATAAAGTACCTTTATTTTTAGTTCTGTGTATTGTGTTTTCCTTTGATATTGTGCATATGACACCAGTGGTATAGTAGGAGCTTTACAAGTCTCCTAGTTCAGCCTAAGCTGCTTTGCCATAGCTACCTCCTATCACTCTAAGCTGCTAGAAACACCTCTTCTACACTAATAGGGATAACTGGACCTGGCACAAGGTTTAAGTACCTCTGGTACCCACTACAAGCCAGGCCAGCCTCCTACAGAGGGGGATGACATCAACAAGTGGTTTGCTGCACTTGAGAGTGCCTATATGGTACAGGGGGTCCCTCAAAGGCAGTGGGCTGCTATATTGTGGCTATCTTTCACTGGAAAGGGTAGGGATAGGCTCCTTACTGTTAGAGAAAGTGATGCTAACAATTTTGCAGTTTTGAAGGATGCACTCTTGGATGGATTTGGCTTAAACACTGAACATTACAGGATTAAGTTCAGAGACACCAGAAAAGAGTCCTCTCAAGACTGGACATACTTTGTGGTATGTTCAGTGAAGGCCTTGGAGTGTTGGTTACATGGCAGTAGAGTATCGGACTATGAAAGCATGTATAACCTTATCCTGAGAGAGCATATTCTGAATAACTGTGTGTCTATCCTGTTACACCAATATCTAGTGGACTCAGATCTGACCTCTCCCCAAGAATTGGGAAAGAAGGCAGACAAATGCGTCAGAACAAGAGTGAACAGAAAAGTTAATACAGGGGGTGAGAAGGATGGCAAGAAGAAGGATGGTAAGTCTTCTGACAAGGGTGGGGACAAAAGTAAAACTGAGTCTTCATCAGGCCCACAAAAATCCTCTGGTTGGGTTGGTGGGTCCAAATCCTCTTCCAATAATCAACCTAAAAAAAGCCTTGGTGTTATTTGTATAAAGTCAAAGGCCGTTGGACAACTGATGCCAGTTGTCCAAAGAAAAACACCAAACCTCCCACTACCACAACCCCTGCTACAACTTCTAGTGCCCCTATTAATAGCAGTGGTGGTGGGAGCAAACCTACAAATAGCCAATCCAAGGGAGTAGCTGGGCGCACTATTGGTAATGTAGTTGGGGTTGGTCTTGTTAGGGAGACAGAGGCTGTGTTAGTCTCTGAAGGTGCCATTGATTTGGCCACCTTGGTTGCTTGTCCCCTTAATATGGATAAGTACAATCAACTTCCCCTAATAAATGGTGCTGAGGTTCAGGTCTACAGGGACACAGGTGCCAGTGTTACCATGGTGATAGAGAAACTGGTCCACCCTGAACAACACCTACTTGTGCAGCAGTACCAAGTGACAGACGCTCATAACACTCTTAGCCACTCCATGGCTGTTGTGAATCTCAACTGGGGGGGTGGTTACTGGTCCAAAGAAAGTTGTGTTAGCCTCAGATTTACCTGTAGACTGTCTACTAGGGAACGACTTAGAAACATCAGCTTGGGTAGAAGTGGAGTTGGAGGCTCATGCAGCAATGCTAGGCATATTTTTGCTTTGACAAGGGCTCAGGCCAAAAAGCAAAAAGGACAGGGTAACTTGGATCGTGGAACAATGGACCAAGTGCTCCCTAAAGCTAGGGGTAGCAAGGGTAAAACCCTACCCACCATCCCTCCCTCTACAGATGATTCTACTTCTGAGGAAGAAGAATTTCCTCCCTGTGCAGAACCATCACCCGATGAGCTGGCAGCAGACACTGCTGAGCTTTTGGGTGGAGGAGGGCCTGCCAGGGAAGAGCTGAGTGTGGCACAGCAAACCTGTCCCACATTGGAGGGTCTCAGAAAGCAAGCTGTCAAACAGCAAAATGGGGATGTCAGTGACTCACCTAGAGTTTACTGGGAGGACAACCACTTGTACACCGAGGCAAGGGACCCAAAACATGGAGCAGCCCAGGAGACTGGTCATTCCCGTGCAGTACAGAGAGTTCCTCCTAACTCTTGCACATGACATTCCTTTGGCTGGGCATTTGGGCCAGATCAAAACATGGGAAAGGCTTGTCCCCCTGTTTCACTGGCCTAGGATGTCAGAGGACACAAAAGATTTGAGCAAATCTTGTGTGACCTGACAAGCCAGTGGCATGACTGGTGGCACACCAAAGGCTCCCCTTATTCCACTACCTGTGGTTGTGGATCCCTTTGAAAGGGTAGGGGTTGACATAGTAGGCCCCCTTGATCCTCCTACTGCTTCAGGCAAAAGGTTTACCTTGGTGGTTGTGGACCATGCCACAAGATATCCTGAAGCAATTCCTCTAAGGACCACTACAGCTCCTGCAGTGGCAAAAGCCCTCCTGGGAATCTTTTCCAGGGTGGGTTTCCCTAAAGAGGTTGTATTAGACAGGGGTAGCACCTTCATGTCTGCATACTTGAAAGCAGTGTGGAAGGAATGTGGTGTAACCTACAAATTCACCACTCCTTATCATCCACAGACTAATGGACTGGTAGAGAGGTTTAATAAAACTCTCAAAGGTATGATAATGGGACTCCCTGAAAAACTCAGGAAGAGGTGGGATGTCCTGTTACCTTGCCTCCTTTTTGTTTACAGGGAGGTACCCCAGAAAGGAGTTGAGCTCCTATTTGGACACCCTGTAAGAGGTCCCCTAACACTTGTGAAGGAGGGTTGGGAACAACCTTTAAAAGCTCCCAAACAGGACTTAGTGGACTATGTACTTGGCCTAAGATCCAGAATGGCCAAGTACATGAAAAAGGCCAGTAAAAACCTTCAGGCCAGCCAGGAGCTCCAGAAGCAATGGCATGACCAGAAGGCTGTTCTGATCCAGTACCAACCAGGACAGAAGGTGTGGGTAGTGGAGCCTGTGGCCCCAAGAGCACTCCAGGACAAATGGAGTAGACCCCATCTATTTGTTGAAAAGAAGGGTGAGATTGCCTATCTGGTAGACCTGGGCACTGCCAGGAGTCCCCTTAGGGTGATTCATGTCAACCGCCTAAAACCCTACTATAACAGGGCTGATCTCACCCTGCTCATGGCAACAGATGAGGGACAGGAAGAAGAGAGTGACCCTCTCCCGTATCTCTTTTCCACCACTGAATCTGATGCTTTAGTGGAGGGAGTAGTTTTGGCAGACTGACTGCAGAACAGAAAGACATCTGCATAAATCTCCTTGAACAATTCTCTGACCTCTTTTCAATTGTGCCAGGTACCACATCCTGGTGTGAACACACAATTGATACTGGAGACAGCTTGCCTGTCAAAAGTAAGATTTATAGGCAGCCTGACCATGTCAGGGACTGCATAAAACAAGAGGTACAGAAAATGCTTGATCTAGGAGTGGTTGAACCTTCTGAAAGTCCATGGGCGAGTCCTGTGGTGCTTGTACCAAAGTCTCACTCAAAAGATGGAAAAAGGGAGATGAGGTTTTGTGTAGACTACAGAGGTCTCAATCAGGTAAGAAAAAAAAATGATGCTCACCCTATACCCAGGGCAGATGAGCTCATTGATACACTGGCATCTGCCAAGTATCTTAGCACCTTTGATTTGACTACAGGGTATTGGCAGGTCAAATTGGCTGAGGATGCTAAACCTAAACTGCATTTTCAACTATAGGAGGGCACTACCAATTTACAGTGATGCCCTTTGGGTTGAAAAGTGCACCTGCCACTTTTCAGAGGTTGGTGAACACAGTCCTGCAAGGGTTGGAGGCTTTTATTGCAGCATATCTAGATGATATTGCTGTCTTTAGCTCCACCTGGGAAGAGCACCTGGTCCACCTTTCGAACGTTTTGGAGGCACTGCAAAAGGCAGGCCTCGCTGTCAAGGCCTCAAAGTGCCAGATAGGGCAGAGAAAGGTGGTTTATCTGGGACACCTGGTAGGTGGAGAACAGATTGCACCACTTCAGGGGAAAATCCAGACACTCATGGACTGGGTTCCCCCTACAACACAGACCCAGGTGAGAGCCTTCTTAGGCCTCACAGGGTATTACTGGAGATTCATTAAAAACTATGGCTACATAGCAGCCCCTCTTAATCCCTTCGCTGCCAGGCCTTTTCCCCCTCCTGTGCCGAGCCTTTTTTTGGCTATTTGGAGCAGTTCGCGCTTAGGCCCTTCTTACTTGTTGTTCACATAAGCTACCCACGCCAAATTTGCGTCCTTTTTTTCCAACATCCTAGGGATTCTAGAGGTACCCAGACTTTGTGGGTTCCCCAGAAGGAGGCCAAGAAATTAGTAAAAATACAGTGAAAGTTTCGTTTTTTTCAAAACAATTGGAAAAAGGGGCTGCAGAAGAAGGCTTGTGGTTTTTTCCCTCAAAAGGGCATCAACAAAGGGTTTGCGGTGCTAAAATCACCAGCTTCCCAGCTTCCAGGAACAGGCAGACTTGAATCAGAAAACCCAATTTTTCAACACAATTTTGGCATTTTACTGGGACATACCCCATTTTTACGATTTTTTTGTGCTTTCAGCTTCCTTCCAGTCAGTGACAGAAATGGGCATGAAACCAATGCTGTATCCCAGAAAACGCAACATTTCTGAAGAGTAGACAAAATTCTGAATTCAGCAAGGGGTAATTTGTGTAGATCGTACAAGGGTTTCCTACAGAAAATAACAACTGAAAAGAAAAATATTGAAATTGAGGTGAAAAAAACATAAATTTTTCTCTATGTTTTACTCTGTAACTTTTTCCTGCAATGTCAGATTTTCGAAAGCAATATACCGTTACGTCTGCCGGATTCTTCTGGTTGCAGGGATATATAGGGCTTGTAGGTTCATCAAGAACTCTAGGTACCCAGAGCCAATAAATGACCTGCACCCTGCAGTGGGTTTTCATTCTATACCGGGTATACAGCAATTCATTTGCTGAAATATAAAGAGTAAAAAATAGCTATCAAGAAAACCTTTGTATTTCCAAAATGGGCACAAGATAAGGTGTTGAGAAGCAGTGGTTATTTGCACATCTCTGAATTCCGGGGTGCCCATACTAGCATGTGAATTACAGGGCATTTCTCAAATAGACGTCTTTTTTACACTGTCTTACATTTGGAAGGGACAAATGTAGAGAAAGACAAGGTGCAATAACACTTGTTTTGCTATTCTATGTTCCACCAAGTCTCCCGATAAAAATGATACCTCACTTGTGTGGATATGCCTAGCGCCCGCGACAGGATATGCCCCAAAACACAAGGTGGACACATCACAGAAAACAGAGCTGTTTTTTGCAAAGTGCCTACCTGTAGATTTTGGCCTCTAGCTCAGCCGGCACCTAGGGAAACCTACCAAACCTGTGCATTTTTGAAAACTAGAGACCTAGGGGAATCCAAGATGGGGTGACTTGTGGGGCTCTGACCAGGTTCTGTTACCCAGAATCCTTTGCAAACCTCAAATTTTGGCTAAAAAAAAAACACATTTTCCTCACATTTCGGTGACAGAAAGTTCTGGAATCTGAGAGGAGCCACAAATGTCCTTCCACCCAGCGTTCCCCCAAGTCTCCTGATAAAAATGATACCTCACATGTGTGGGTAGGCCTAGCGGCCGCGACAGGAGACGCCCCAAAACACAACGTGGACACATCCCATTTTTTTAAAGAAAACAGAGCTGTTTTTTTGCAATGTGCCTACCTGTAGATTTTGGCCTCTAGCTCAGCCGGCACCTAGGGATACCTACCAAACCTGTGCATTTTTTTAAATTAGAGACCTAGGGGAATCCAAGATGGGGGTGACTTGTGGGGCTCTGACCAGGTTCTGTTACCCAGAATCCTTTGCAAACCTCAATTTTTGGATAAAAAAAACGCATTTTCCTCACATTTCGGTGACAGAAAGTTCTGGAATCTGAGAGGAGCCACAAATTTCCTTCCACCCAGCATTCCCCCAAGTGTCCCGATAAAAATGATACCTCACTTGTGTGGGTAGGCCTATCGCCCGCGACAGGAAACGCCCCAAAACGCAACGTGGACACATCACATTTTTTCATTGAAAACAGTGCCTACCTGTAGATTTTGGCCTCTAGCTCAGCTGGCACCTAGGGAAACCTACCAAACCTGTGCATTTTTTAAAACTAGAGACCTAGTGGAATCCAATATGGGGTGACTTGTGGGGATCTGACCAGGTTCTGTTACCCAGACTCCTTTGCAAACCTCAAATTTTGGCTAAAAAAACACATTTTCCTCACATTTCGGTGACAGAAAGTTCTGGAATCTGAGAGGAGCCACCAATTTCCTTCCACCCAGCGTTCCCCCAAGTCTCTCGATAAAAATTATACCTCACTTGTGTGGGTGGGCCAGGTGCCTGCAACAGAATAAGGCCCAAAACTTGTAGAGATAGAGGGGATAGCACAGCGAGTTTATAAGGACATATTCTTTTATGCATCTTTAGACTGACTCTGCTTTGGGGACCCACATAAGTGAGGTGTCATTTTACTTGGGAGACTGAGGGGAACACTGGGGAGTAGGAATTTTGTGCTGGAGTGGTGATCCTACGAAGAAAACTCAGGAAAATATGCTTTTTTAAGCAAATTTTGAGGTTTACAGAGGAGTCTGGGTAAGAAAATGTTGGGGGATCCACGCAAGCCACACCTCCCTGGACTCCTTGGGGTGTCTAGTTTGTAAAAATGTCTGGGTTTGGTAGGTTTCCCTAGATGAAGGCCGCACCCAGGACCAAAAACATAGGTGCCCTCTCCCCCCCAAACACAGGTAGTTTTGTAATTAATCGTTTTGATGTGTCCACATACATCCGTGATGTGCCAAACACTAACATTTTTAAAAGAAACGCACTTAGGTTATGTGAAAAAGACCCCTCACCCACCAACCAAGTTGGTGGCATGCTTCATCATCGGGGTCCCACCTGACAATCTGGGCAGTACATTCGAGTCTCCCTCCGGATACCTCTTCGAAAACACACTCAACATTTCTTAGCTGGAAAGTCTTTTTTGGGTGTGGGAGGAATGTGCTCAGCAAAGTGGTGATCTTTCAATCTAGCCACATCCTCCACCATTGCTTCTCTAGGAACTCTGGCCTGCTCCACCACAATAAGGCTCTCTAACACTGACTCCTGAAATTTCACAAATGTCATCTTTGACTCTGGAGACCTATCCCTAAACACAATAAAAGCATTGAAGGTTGCTAAGTGGAAGAGGTGAATTGCTAACTTCTTATACCAAACGTAAGACTTACGAATAGCAGTATAAGGTTCCAACCTCTGGTCAACTCTATCTACACCTCCCATGTGCTTATTATAATCTAAAATGCACACAGGTTTGCGCACTTCAGCAACCTGGCCCCAAACAGTCATGGGGGAAGTACTCTCATCATGGATGGTACTTAGCATGTAGACATCCCTCTTGTCTGAAAATTTCAAAGCTAGCAGCTCCTCATTCCGCAAGTCACAGCACTGTCCCCTCTCAAGTTTTTTAAAGACAAGCTCCCTTGGATAGCCTTTCCGGTTAGAACGGATTGTGCCACAAGCAACTGTGTCCACTCTAAACAATTCCTTGAACAACTGCACACCAGTGTAGAAGTTATCTACATACAAATGGTGACCTTTGTTGAACAGTCGTCTACCAAGATCCCACACAATTTTCTCAGTAACTCCAAAAGTGGGAGGACAACTAGGGGGATCAATATTGGAATCCCTACCAGTGTAGACACGGAAACTATACACATATCCTGTCCTACTTTCAGACAGCATATACAATTTAATTCCATATCGTGCCTTTTTGCTAGGAATGTACTGCCTAAAAACCAAACGACCCTTGAAGAGGACCAAAGACTCGTCCACACTTATCTCTTTGCCTGGAACATAGACCTCCGAAAACCGATCTACAAAATGATCAAGGACAGGCCTAATCTTAAAAAGACGGTCAGAATCTGGGTGATCTCGTGGCAAGGCTAATGCATTGTCAACAAAATGCAGCATCCTAAGAAGAAGCAAATACCGATTACGACTCATGGTCGCAGGAAATATAGCTGTTGCCATCAAGGGACTAGTAGACCAATAAGAAGCCAGTGACGGCTTCCTTACCAACCCCATCAAAAAAGTCAAACCCAAAAACCTTTTTATCTCCTCCAAATTTGTGGGAATCCACTGGGCAGCTCTAGAGTGTGGCCTAAGTCTAGCAGCGTTGTCCCTCAAATGCTGCTGCGCATAAAAATTAGTCTGCTCAACAATCTCTTCCAAAAACACATCATCCATGAATAACTCAAAGAAATTGATATGCAAAAAGTTCTCTGTATTGGCGTTACACCCCGGGAGACCAGTAAAGGCAGGCAACTCTGGCTGCTCCATGTTTGGGGAAACCCAGACATCAGGTCTTATAACGTCCGTCTCATAATCATGATCAGACTGTGACTCAAAAAGCATACCAACCACCTGCTGAGCGGGTCATCCTGCGGCTAGCCATGATCTCTTCTACTAAAATTAACTGGACAAATTCACCACCAACATCCAGCACTGTGTAAGACAAGTAACAAAGTGTAGCTTTGTTAGTAAGAGTGATAAACTCAAAAACTATACCGCTCACTTGCCTGAAAAAGCTTGATTCACCAGCAACTACTCTGCACAGACACAGCAATCACCAATGATATCCCACTAAAAATAAAGAAAGAAAGGCAAATTATAAATAAGACAAAACGAATATCATTGTGCACAAATCCAAGGACAATTTCACACACAATCCTGCATTTAGTACACCCCCTACAAACATGTCATTCATGCATGGCAACAATACTCCTTTGGAGTAAATTGTTTTTACTTACCTAAAACATGCAACTGTGCAAACTGCAGGTCAACCACCGCCAAAACCGCAAGGAGCCACAGCAAATAAAGCAAAAGCTTTGAACTAGAACAAAAAGGAGGCAAACATTTTTCATCACAAATGCAAATACTTCATCAGTTGACAAACACCCCACCATCAAACATTTAGAAATTGGTGCCTAAGTGGATTCTCCCATAGGGGCAGATGGGCCTACTAATAAAATAGGCCTGTCCGCCCCAAGGAGGCCAGAAAATACCTTTAGTAGTGTGTCCCCATTGAGAGCGACCCTTGCCAAAGGGGACAGCCCTCAAACAAAAAAAAAACAAAAAAACACACACAACACTATCCCTGGTGCCTAAGTGGCTTCTGCCCCCCCCCTTGGGGGCAGATCAGCCTAAAAATAATAGGCTGATCTGTCTCCAAGGGGTGCAGAAATGGCCTCGGTATATGTGCCCCCAAAGTGGGGGGCGACTCTTGCCCAAGGCCCCCCCCCATCCACTAACACACACACACACACACACACACACACACACACACACACACACAATCCCTGGTGTTTAAGTGGCTTTTGCTCCCCCTTGGGGGCAGGTGGACCTAAAAGAAATAGGCCCATATGCCCCCGGGGGGGGCAGAAATGGCCAACAGGTCAATGCCCCCATTGGGGGGGGCGCCCCGTGACCAAGGGGACGACCCCCCACAAAAATAAACAAATTTAAAAAATCCCTGGCGTTCTAGTGGTTTCTGCCCCCCTTGGGGGCAGATCAGCCTAAAAATAATAGGCCGATCTGTCTCCAAGGCGTGCAGAAATGGTCTCGGTATATGTGCCCCCAAAGTGGAGGGCGACCCTTGCCCAAGGCCCCCCCCCCCCATCCACTAACACACACACACACACACACACCCACTATCCCTGGTGTCTAAGTGGCTTTTGCCCCCCTTGGGGGCAGGTGGGCCTAAATAAATAGGCCCATCTGCCCCCAGGGGGGGCAGAAATGGCCAACAGGTCAATGCCCCCCTTGGGGGGGTGCCCCGTGCCCAAGGGGACGCCCCCCACAAAAATAAACAAATAAAAACAATCCCTGGCGTTCTAGTGGTTTCTGCCCCCCTTGGGGGCAGATCAGCCTAAAAATAATAGGCTGATCTATCTCCAAGGGGTGCAGAAATGGCTTCGGTACATGTGCCCCCAAAGTGGGGGGTGACCCTTGCCCATGGACCTCCCCCCCATCCACTAACACACACACACTATCCCTGGTGTCTAAGTGGCTTCTGCCCCCCTTGGGGGCAGGTGGGGCTAATAAAATAGGCCCATCTGCCCCCAGGGGGGCAGAAATGGGCAACAGGTCAATGCCCTCTTGGGGGGGCGCCCCGTGACCAAGGGGACCCCCCCCCCCCCACAAAAATAAACAAATAAAAAAAATCCCTGGCGTTCTAGTTGTTTCTGCCCCCCTTGGGGGCAGATCAGCCTAAAAATAATATGCTGATCTGTCTCCAAGGGGTGCAGAAATGGCCTCGGTACATGTGCCCCCAAAGTGGGGGGGCGACCCTTGCCCATGGCCCTCCCCCCCATCCACTAACACACACACACTATCCCTGGTGTCTAAGTGGCTTCTGCCCCCCTTGGGGGCAGGTGAGCCTAAAAAAATAGGCCCATCTGCCCGGGGGGGCAGAAATGGCCAACAGGTCAATGCCCCCCCAGGCCCAAGGGGACGCCCCCCCACAAAAATAAACACATTTTAAAAAATCCCTGGCGTTCTAGTGGTTTCTGCCTCCCTTGGGGCAGATCAGCCTAAATATAATAGGCTGATATGCCCCAAGGGTGGCAGAAATGGCCCTAAAAGACATGCCCCCCAAAGGGGAGCGACCCTTGCCCATGGGGCCGCCCCCCCCCATTCACTACACACACAATCCCTGGTGCCTAAGTGTCTTCTGATGGACCTAAAAAAAATAGGCCGATCTGCCCCCAAGGGGGGCAGAAAAGGCCAACAGTTCTATGCCCCCTGGGGGGGACACCCCTTGCCCAAGGGGGCACCCCCCCCCACATAAATACACAAATAAAAAAACATCCTTGGTGATCCCCTGTTTTCTGCCCCCTTTGGGGGGCAGAAATGGCCGTAACTAATTGCCCTCACAAGGGGAGCGACCCTTGCCCAAGGGGCCGCTCCCCGCAAGTCAAAAGCACTAAATAAATAAAAATAAAAAAAATCCCTGGTGTCTAGTGGGCATTCCTGCTGCCCGATCGCATTGCGATCGGGCAGCAGGAATGCTCAAAGAGACACCGGAGGAAAGGAAAAGCCTTTCCTTTCCCCTGGTGCCTCTTTGGCCCAAACCCCCCACCCACCGGGAAGAGGAACTCACCTCTTATTCTCTCGCCACACAGGAAGCAAATGGCTTCCCGATTGCGCGTTGACGTCATTATGGGTGGGTGGAGGGGTCGGGGGTGGAAGGGGAAGGGCTTCCCCTTCCATCTGTGACTTTGGGGGGGTGGGGGGAAGCACACAGAGGGAGCGAGAGTGCTCCCTCTGGGCTGTGTGGCGAGGACGTAATGGTTACGTCCTCGGCACAGCAGCACTGTGCCGCAGGACGTAACCATTACGTCCGCGGCACAGAACGGGTTAATGATCTCAGTAGTAAGAAGGTGCCTAAAAAGGTATTGTAGACAGCTAGCTAGAAAGCTTTTGAGGAGCTCAAACAGGCCATGTGCTCTGCACCTGTCCTAAAAAGCCCATGTTACTCCAAGAAATTAATTGTTCAAACGGAATCATCTGAATTAGGGGTAGAGGCAGTCTTACCACAACTGAATTCTGAGGGCCAGGATCAACCAGTTGCTTTTATCAGCAGAAGCTATCGAGCCATAATTCTTGATGAATCTCATATAGCACCCTGTAAGGCCTCAAAAGGCTCTCATCTGGGTTTGAGTTGTAGGGGGAGTCCATGATGGTCTGGATCTTCCCCTCCAGTGGTGCAATCTGTTCCCCACCTACCAGGTGGCCCAGATAAACCACTTTCCCCTGCCCTATCTGGCACTTTGAGGCCTTGATATTGAGGCCTGCCTTTTGCAGGGCCTCCAAAACTTTCCATAGGTGGACCAGGTGATCATCCCAGGTTGAGCTAAAGACAGCTATATTATCTAGATATGCTACACTAAACTGTGTTCACCATCCTTTGAAAAGTGTCAGGTGCATTTTTCAGACCATAGTGCATTACTGTGAATTGATAGTTCACTGTCTTTTCCATTAACCTTTTTTCCTGCCGCTGCTTTCCCCTGCGGCCCCAACCCCCAGCCTTTCCATTCGACCAGCCCTCCCTCCTCGCAGCTGCCACTCCCACCCTCCCCTCCTTTTATGGCAGCCGCGGCAACGAGGAGCAACCCTTGACCCTGCTTCTGCAGGCAGGTCGCTCCCCGCTCCGCCGCCCACGCCACCTCCTCACCGTCTTTTCCATTAGCCTTTTTTCCTGCCGCTGCCTTCCCCTGCGGCCCCTTCGACCTCCCCCCTCCTCCTCACTGTCTTTTCTATTAGCCTTTTTTCCCGCCGCTGCCTTCCCCTGTGGCCCTTCCCCCTTCTCCTCACCGTCTTTTCCATTAGCCTTTTTTCCCCACCGCTGCCTTCCCCTGCGGCCCCTCCCCCCTCCCCCCTCCTCCTCACTGTCTTTTCCAGTAGCCTTTTTACCCGCCGCTGCCTTCCCCTGCGGGCCCTCCCACCTCCCCCTCCTCTTCACAGTCTTTTCCATTAGCCTTTTTTCCCGCCGCTGCCTTCCCCTGCGGCCCCACCACCCCCAGCCTTCCCATTCTACCAGCCCGCCCTCCTCCCAGCTGCCACTCCCACCCTCCCCTCCTTTTATGGCAGCCGCTGCACGGTAACGAGGAGCAACCCTTGACCCTGCTTCTGCAGGCAGGTCGCTCCCCGCTCCGCCGCTCATGCCACCGCCTCACCTTTTTTTCCATTAGCCTTTTTTCCCACCGCTGCCTTCCCCTGCGGCCCCACCCCCCCCAGCCTTCCCATTCGACCAGCCCTCCCTCCTCCCAGATGCCACTCCCACCCTCCCCTCCTTTTATGGCAGCTGCGGCGCGGACACACGCAGTGGGCGCGTAAGCCCGTCTACGCCTAGCGCCAGTCCCCCTGACCCTCTCAGACAAACCTACTCCCCCCTCACCCTCCACTCACTCAACTCAGACTCCCGCCCCACGTTTGTCTACTTTCATACTTATCTCTTATCAGAGCTTACAGAACCTCTCTGGAATGCACTTCGGAGTTCAAAGAAGACCTTTATTGTTGTTAATTCTTCCCCACCCACAAGTTCTTGAGAGACAAATTAATAGACTTCACGCACACGTTCAAATGAGTAAAAGTAGTCGCAGCAATGAAAACAAAATATATCACAGTACTTCTCAGTTGCAATGTACACAGCAGATTATAGATAATATATTCAATGCAAAGCATATAAATGAAAATGCATCACCGTTTGAGACCTATCTTCAGCTTCATCTTTCTGGGGTCTGCAAGTTGATGACTCCGGTCAACTGCGAGAAAGATTATCTACCCAAACGGGAGACTGGCAACTGGCGCCTAGTTCCAGCCTGAAGTCAAGCAGATTCAAATCTAAATCTCTGAAGGCCCGAGTCATCCTTACAAAAGCGTGCCCGCTCCTCTCAGACTCGGGAAAACTACTCAAGCCTTTGGAGACTGGCCAGATCTCCTAGACTTCTCCTCTTCCCAAGCCTGAGCAGAAAGGAAAACACCAAATGTACTCTCTCTTATCAGGTCTAGGCTGGTGTGAAGAAAACAGCTTGGTTCATCTTGTGGAAAAACATAGCTTGGAAAAATACAGCTTGGATTCTCAACTGCAATGTCTAACTCCACGTTAAAGGCAATAGGCAGCTAACCTAAATATCAAATGTAATGTCTAATGTCATGTCAAAGCCAATAGGCAGCTAAGCTGAATACAAAATGTAATGTCTAATATCATGTCAAAGCCAATAGGCAGAATACAGAATGTAATGGCTAATGCAATGTCAAAGCCAATAGGCAGCTAAACTGAATACAGAAAGTAATGGCTAATGCCATGTCAAAGCCAATAGGCAGCTAAACTGAATACAGCATGTCAAAGCCGATAGGCAGAATACAGAATGTAATGACTAATGCCATGTCAAAGCCAATAGGCGGCTAAACTGAACAAAACATATAATGTGCTACTGGTGAACATTGAGCAACTAATATGCGCAGGGGTGAAACACAAAGTCATTGGTCAAACACAATTAATAGCATCACACACGTGCACCCCTTCCAGCCCACACACACTCATGGCCCCTTCACCTGCACACCTGTGATTTCTCCTGCTCCACATCCCTCACACAACACACCAACCATAGTGACCCCCTTCAACAAACACAACACCCCTAACGCAATACTCACCTGCTCTGCCCCCACCCCCACCAACCAACCCCGCCGCCCACCAGCCCACAACCAGAACACACCCTGCAACAACACCCTCATGCACCACACCAATACCACCCACCACAACTGTATCAACTGCCTGCTCCTCAACACCCGCTCCCTTCACAAACATGCCATAGAACTCTGGGACCTCATCACATCACACTAACCTGACATCGCCTTCCTCACGAAACCTGGACCAACCCCTCCTCAGAACCTGACATAGCTATCACCACCACCAAGGGATACAAACTCCAACGCAAAGACCGCCTCAACAGGCCAGGTGGTGGCATCGCCATCCTACACCGGGACACCATAAAAGTCACCACCAGCTCCCAAGACACTATCAACAACACACAACACATGCACTTCCTGATCCACATTAACAACAACTCCACCCTCAGGTACATTAATCTACAGACCACCAAGACCATGCCCCGCCTTCTGCAACACCATCAGCTCGCACGCCCTCACCTTCACAGACTACATCCTCCTCAGTGATTTCAACTTTCACTTGGAAAACCTAAAAGACCACAACTCTACCTCCCTCATAGACAACCTCACCAACCTCGGACTCAAACAAGTGGTCACCGCACCCACCCACTCAGCAGGACACACGCTTGATGCAATTTTGACCTCAAGCCAACACATAGACTACACCCACACCACCGAACTCCTCTGGACTGACCACCACTGTGTCCACTTCTCCTTCACCAAACCCCCCACACACCACCATCAACACACCACACCCTACCACATGTGGGACAAGATCCCCACAGAACGACTAAACTCCCATCTGGCTCACAATCCCCCCCCCACGCCAACAACCCCAACACAGGAGCACACAACCTCTCCAAATGGATCATCACCTGCACAGACACACTAGACCCCCACAGAAAACACACCGCCACCCGCAACATCAAGAACGCCCCATGGTTCACCCCTGAACTCCAAGACTCCAAGCGCAAATGCCGCCAAGCGGAGAAAATATGGCAACTAGAACGCTCCAAAACCAACTTCTCCACCCTCATAACCACCATTCGCACCCATCACCAACTCATACGCACCGCCAAAAGAGATCACTACAAGACACGCCTTGACAACTCTCAAAACAGCAAAGAACTCTTCACCATCATTAATGAACTTGCCAAACCCAAAGCCAGCAACATAGACCCGTCACACACACAGCCCCTATGTGACGCCCTCTCCAACCACTTCCACCACAAAATCCTGGACATCCACAACAGCTTCAAACCACACACACCCACTGCATACACTCCTCACTCACCCAATCCATCCCCCACTCATGACCCCCCACCACACTCACCACCTGGGCCCCCACCACACACGAAAAAAACGAACAAAATATGAACTCCAACCACTCCAGATCCCCCTCCGACCCCTGTCCACATCGCATCTACAACAAAGCCAGCCCAACCATCGCCCCCATACTCCGCAACATTATCAATTCCTCTTTCGACTCTGCCACCTACCCGGACCCCTGGAAGCACGCGGAAATCACCGATCTCCTAAAAAAAAAACAAAGCCGACCCAGAGATCCTCTCCAACTATCACCCTATCTCCCTAGTCCCTTTCCCCGCCAAGGTTGCTGAGAAACTAGTGAATGCCTGCCTATCCCACTTCCTCGAAGCAAACAACACTCTTGACCCCTCACAATCCGGGTTCCGCAAGAACCACAGCACGGAAACCGCCCTCATCGCATGCACTGATGACATCAGGCCCAAAGTCGACAAAGGCGATACAGTCGTACTCATCCTCCTAGACCTCTCCGCAGCCTTTGACACCGTCTGCCACCACACACTCCGCACATGCCTCCACAACATAGGAATTCGCCAAAAAGCCTTAGACTGGCTCACCTCCTTCCTCACCGACCGGACCCAGAGAGTCCGCCTTCCACCTTTCCACTCCACCACTACCAAGATCCTCTGTGGAGTCCCCCAAGGGTCCTCCCTCAGCCCCACACTCTTCAACATCTACATCCTCCGAGCACATGGAATCACTATCCTCTCCTACGCAGATGACACCCAACTCATCCTCTCCCTCACCTGTAACACCAGCACCGCCAAATCCCATCTACACGCTGCCCTCCTCAACACCGCCAACTGGGTGACTGCTAAACACCTCAAGCTCAACTCCAACAAAACCGAGATCATCATCTTCGGCCCCAGCAAAACCACATGGGACGACTCCTGGTGGCCCACCGCCCTATACCCCGCACCCACCCCAGCAAACCACGCATGCAACCTCAGTATCATCCTGGACCCCTCCCTCTCCATGACACAGCAGATCAATGCCCTAACCTCCTCCTGCTTCCACACACTCCGCACTCTAAAAAAATCCTTCAAATGGATTCTCCCAGAAACCAGGAAGACAGTCACACATGCACTCATCAGCAGCAGACTGGACTACGGTAACGCCCTCTACGCCAGCACCACACTCAAACTCAAACGCAAACTCCAGAGAATCCAGAACACAGCCGCACGCGCCGTCCTTGGCCTCCCCTGCCACGAACGAATCTCACCACACCTCAAATCCCTTCACTGGCTCCCCATAGACAAGAGAATCACATTCAAGATCCACATCCATGCTCACAAGTCCCTCCACAACACCGGCCCAACCTACCTCAACGAAAGAGTGAACTTCCACACTCCCACACGCAACCTCCGATCAGCCAACCTCGCCCTGGCCACAGTCCCCTGCATCCAACGCACCACCACAGGAGGCAGGTCCTTCTCCTACCTCGCCCCCAAAACCTGGAACTCCCTCCCCACCAACCTTCGCAAAACCAAAGACCTTCTGCTCTTCAGAAAGAACCTCAAGACATGGTTGTTTGAACAGTGACCCTCCATGCCCCCCTCTTAATCCCTCCCCCCCAGCGCCTTGAAACCCTCACGGGAGAGTAGCGCGCTCTATACATTTTTTTGATTGATTGATTGATTGATAGTGCCCTCCAATGGTTAAAAATGCAGTCTTTGGTTTAGCATCTTCCGAAAACCTAATCTGCCAATACCCTGCAGTTAACTTAAAAGTGCTTAGATACTTGGCAGAAGCCAGTATATCTATGAGCTCATCTACCCTGGGTATAGTGTGAGCATCTGTCTTGGTTACTTGGTTGAGCCCTCTATGATCAACACAAAACCTCATCTCTCTCTTTCCATCTTTAGTGTGAGGTTTTGGGACAAGCACAACTGGGCTAGCCCAGGGGCCTTCTGAAGGTTCAATCACCCCTAAGTCCAAAATTTTCTGTACCTCTTGTTTAATGCAGTCCCTGACATGGTCAGGCTGCCTATAAAGTTTACTTTTGACAGGTAAACTGTCTCCAGTATCAATTGTATGTTCACACTAAGTAGCAGTACCTAGTATCAGTGAAAAGAGTTCAGAAAACTGACTTATGAGATTAACACAGTTGTCTTTCTGTTCAGCAGTAAGACAATCTGCTAAGACCACTCCCTCCACTAAGCCATCAGCTTCAGTGGTGGACAATAGATCAGGGAGAGGGTCACTCTCTTCTTCCTGTCCCTCATCTGTTGCCATGAGCAGGGTGAGATCAGCCCCGTCATAGTAGGGTTTTAGGCGGTTGACATGGATCACCCAAAGTGGACTCCTGGCAGTGCCAAGGTCTACCAGATAGGTAACCTCACCCTTTTTTTCCACAATTAGATGGGGTCCACTCCATTTGTCCTGGAGTGCTCTTGGGGCCACAGGCTCCAATACCCACACCTTCTGTCGTGGGTGGTACTGAGTCAGGACAGCCTTCTGGTCATGCCATTGCTTTTGCAGCTCCTGGCTGGCCTGAAAGGTTTTACTGGCCTTTTTCATATACTCAGCCATTCTTGATCTTAGGCCAAGTACATAGTCCACTATGTCCTGTTTAGGAGCTTTTAAAGGTTGTTCCCAACCCTCCTTCACAAGAGAAAGGGGACCTCTCACAGGGTGCCCAAAGAGGAGTTCAAAGGGGCTGAAGCCCACTCCTTTCTGGGGTACCTCCCTATAAGCAAAAAGGAGGCAAGGAAACAGGACATCCTATCTCCTTCCGAGGTTTTTAGGGAGTCCCATTATCATACCTTTGAGAGTTTTATTAAACCCCTCAACCAGACCATTTGTTTGTGGATGGTAAGGAGTTGTGAACTTGTAAGTTACAACACACTCCTTCCACAGTACTTTGAGGTATGCGGACATGAAGTTACTACCTCTGTCTGACACCACTTCCTTAGGGAAACCCACTCTGGAAAAGATTCCCAGGAGGGCCTTTGCCACTGCAGGAGCGATAGTGGTCCTCAAGGGGGTGGCTTCCAGGTACCTAGTGGCATGGTCCACTAGGATGAATCTATTGCCTGAAGCTGTTGGAGGGTCAAGGGGGCCAACTATGTCAACCCCTACCCTTTCAAAGGGCACCCCAACCACTGGAAGTAGAGTTAAGGGGGCCTTTGGAGTGCCACCAGTCTTGCCACTGGCTTGGCAGGTCACACAAGAGCGACAGAACTCTTTAGTGTCCTCTGACATATGAGGCCAGTGTAACAGGGGAACAAGTCTCTCCCAAGTTTTCATCAGGCCTAAATGCCCAGCCAAAGGAATGTCATGTGCCAAGGTAAGAAGAAACTCTCTGTACTGCAAGGGAATGACCAATCTCCTGGCAGCTCCAGGTTTAGGGTCCCTTGACTCAGTGTACAAGAAGTTGTCTTCCCAATACACCTTATGGCTATCACTGACATCCCCATTCTGCTGCTTGACAGCTTGCTGTCTTAAACCCTCTAGTATGGGGCAGGTCTGCTATGCCACACTCAGGTCTTCCCTAGCAGGCCCCCCTGCACCCAAAATCTCAGCAGTGTCTGATGCCAGCTCATCTGGTGTAGGTTCTGCACAGGGAGAGGATTCCTCTTCCTCCAAAGGGGAATATTCTAGTGAGGGAGGGATAGTGGGCAAGGATTTACGCTTTCAACCCTTAGCTTTTGGGAGCAGTTGGTCCATTGTTCCAGATCCAGGTTTGCCTGTCCTTTTTGTTTTTTGGCCTGAGCCCTTGTCAAAGCACAAATATGCCCAGGAATGCCCAGCATTGCCGCATGAGCCTCCGACTCCACCTCTGCCCAAGCTGATGTTTCCAAATCATTGCCTAGTAAGCAATCTACAGGTAATTCAGTGGCTACCACAACTTTCTTTGGACCAAAAACTCCCACCCCAGTTGAGATTCACAACAGCCATGGGGTGGCTAAGAGTGTTGTTATGAGCATCAGTCACTTGGTAATGCTGACCAAGTAGGTGTTGATCAGGGTGAACCAGTTTCTCTATCACCATAGTTACACTGGCTCCTGTGTCCCTGTAGGCCTGAACCTCAACACTGTTGACTGGGGTAGCTGCTTGTACTTACCCATATTAATGGGACAAGCAATCAAGGTGGCAAAGTCAATGCCACCATCAGAGATTAAAAGAGCCTCTGTGGTCTCCATAACAAGACCAACCCCAACTACACTGCCAATAGTGAGCCCAGCTACACCCTTGGATTGGCTATTTTTAGTAGATTTCCCACCACCACTGCTATTACTAGGGACACTAGAGATTGCAGTTGGGGTTGTGGTGGTGGGAGGTTTGGTGTTTTTCTTTGGACAAGTGGAATCACTTGCCCAATGGCCTTTTACTGTACATATATAACACCAAGGCTTTTTCTGATTGTTTGAAGAGGATTTGGACCCACCACCCCAGAGGATTCTTGTGGGCCTGATGAAGACTCAGAATGTCTTTTATCTTTGTCCCCACCCTCTGAAACACTGCTGCTGCCACCACGGGGAACTAACCCCAATCTCTGTCTTTCCCTCTCTATATCCAGGGATTCCCTGTCTAAGGCCAGCTGCTGCGGTTTAAGCTTCAGTCTGGTCTCTTCCAACCTCAGTGTATGGAAATACCTCCTTGGCATGGTTACCCCCTGACTTTTTGCCTTTGCTGATGCCAAGTTATGATTTGAAAGTGTGCTGAGGCCTGCTAACCTGGCCCCAGCACCAGTGTTCTTTCCCTAAAACTGTACTTTTGTTTCCACAATTGGCACACCCTGGCATCCAGGTAAGTCCCTTTAAACTGGTACCCCTGGTAACAAGGGCCCTGATGCGAGGGCAGGTCTCTAAGGGCTGCAGCATGTCTTATGCCACATTGGGGACCCCTCACTCAGCACAGACACACTGCTTGCCAGCTTGTGTGTGCTGGTGGGGAGAAAATGACTAAGTCGACATGGCACTCCCCTCAGGGTGCCATGCCAGCTTCACACTGCCTTTGGCATAGATAAGTCACCCCTCTAGCAGGCCTTACAGCCATAAGGCAGGGTGCACTATACCATAGGCGAGGGCATAGGTGCCTGAGCACTATGCCCCTACAGTGTCTAAACAAAACCTTAGACATTGTAAGTGCAGGGTAGCCATAAAAGTATATGGTCCGGGAGTCTGTCAAACACGAACTCCACAGCACCATAATGGCTACACTGAAAACTGGGAAGTTTGGTATCAAACTTCTCAGCACAATAAATGCACACTGATGCCAGTGTACATTTTATTGTAAAATACACCCCAGAGGGCATCTTAGAGATGCCCCCTGAAAACATACCTGACTTCCAGTGTGTGCTGACTAGTTTTACCAGCCTGCCACACACCAGACATGTTGCTGCCCACATGGAGAGAGTGCCTTTGTCACTCTGTGGCTAGTAACAAAGCCTGTACTGGGTGGAGGTGCTTCTCACCTCCCCTGCAGGAACTGTAACACCTAGCGGTGAGCCTCAAAGGCTCACCCCCTTTGTTACAGCACCCCAGGGCACTCCAGCTAGTGGAGATGCCCGCCCCTCCGGCCACGGCCCCACTTTTGGCGGCAAGGCCGGAGGAGATAATGAGAAAAACAATGAGGAGTCACTGGCCAGTCAGGACAGCCCCTATGGTGTCCTGAGCTGAGGTGACTCTGACTTTTAGAAATCCTCCATCTTGCAGATGGAGGATTCCCCCAATAGGATTGGGGATGTGCCCCCCTGCCCTCAGGGAGGAGGCACAAAGATGGTGTAGCCACCCTCAGGGCTAGTAGCCATTGGCTACTAACCCCCCAGACCTAAACAAACCCCTAAATTGAGTATTTAGGGGCTCCCAGAACCTAGCAAGAGAGATTCCTGCAACCTAAGACGAAGAAGGACTGCTGACCTGAAAGCCCTGCAGAGAAGACGGAGACACCAACTGCTTTGGTCCCAGCTCTACCGGCCTGTCCCCCACTTCAAGAAAAACTGCAACAGCGACGCGTTCCACAGGGTCCAGCGACCTCTGAAGCCTCAGAGCACTACCCTGCATCTAAAAAGGACCAAGAACTCCTGAGGACAGTGGCTCTGCTCCAAAGAAGAAACATCTTTGCAACAAAGACACAATTTTTAAAGACAATACGTTTCCCACCGGAAGAGTGAGACTTTGCACTCTGCACCTGACGCCCCCGGCTCGACCTGCGGAGAAACAACACTACAGGGAGGACTTCCCAGCGACTGCGACCCTGTGATTAGCCAGAGCTGACCCCCCTGAGCCCCCCCCAGCGACGCCTTCAGAGGGAATCCAGAGGCTCCCCCTGACCGCGACTGCCTGCTTCTAAGAACCCGACGCCTGGTAAAGACACTGCACCCACAGCCCCCAGGACCTGAGGGATCCGACCTCCAGTGCAGAAGCGACCCCCAGGTGGCCCTCTCCATTGCCCAGGTGGTGGCTAACCCGAGGAGCACCCCCCCTTGCCTGCCTGCTTCGCTGAAGAGACCCCTGGGTCTCCCATTGAACTCCATTGCAAACCCGATGCCTGTTTGCACTCTGCACCCGGCCGCCCCCATGCCGCTGAGGGTGTACTTTTTGTGCTGACTTGTGTCCCCCCCACAGTGCCCTACAAAACCCCCCTGGTCTGCCCTCCGAAGACGCAGGTACCTACCTGCTGGCAGACTGGAACTGGGGCACCCCCTTCTCCATTGACGCCTATGCGTTTTGGGCATCACTTTGACCTCTACACCTGACCGGCCCGGAGCTGCTGATGTGGTAACTTTGGGGTTGCCCTGACCCCCAACGGTGGGCTACCTTGGACCCAACTTTGAGCCCTGTAGGTGGTTTACTTACCTGCAAAACTAACAAACACTTACCTCCCCCAGGAACTGTTGAAAATTGCACTGTGTCTAGTTTTAAAATAGCTTATTGCCATTTTTATGAAAACTGTACAGGCTATTTTGCTGATTCAAAATATATTTTTCTATAGAAAAACCTATTGACCTGGAATTGTCCGAGTGTGCGTTCCTCATTTATTGCCTGTGTGTATGTATGAGGTTCTTAGGTGGTGAATGAGACACTTTCCCCCCCTCCGCCGCCTCATAACTCGCTGGAAGCCGAAAGCCCCAGGAGCTGGAGAGTATGGATGACGGACGGTGGCGCAAGCCCACGGGGAGAACGATCCTAGAGTGGGGTGCGGAGGGGAGCCCCCGTGGCTTAGCGTGGGCGCTGGACCTCGGCCCAGGGGACGTTGGAGTTCGAAACTGGTGATCTGCGCCTCAGAGGAAGAAGTCGAGGAGGTGAAGACCAAAGGCACACTAGCAAAGGTGGGAACACCACTACTGGGGCATCAGTGGGCACAGAGTGGCGGCGGCTGGGGGCAAACCGGCGAGGGCCGGGCTCCCAGGCCCGATGAAAGGCCGTGCAAGAAGCGTGGCACGGGAGCAAACTCACAGGCCGACTTGGGTGAGGCAGACGCAATGGGCAAAGACAGGCAGACCCGCCCGGCCGCAGCGCAGACGCATATAGACCAATTTGCCATGGGCTCCAGTGGAGCACGGAAAGAAGATCGAACGGCAGAGGGTGGCGATGGGAAACAGGCTGGGAACAGTGATCTGGCGGCCATCCTTCAGGCCATCCAATCATCCCAGGAAGTGGTGGAGGCTAAGATCGGAGAGGTGAGGGTGGATGTGGTCCTAGTACGCCAGGATCTCCGCAATGCTACAGCTAGGATTGCAGAAGCGGAGTCCAGAATCTCTACAGCGGAAGACGACTTGACTGCCCT
This sequence comes from Pleurodeles waltl, assembly GCF_031143425.1. Taxonomy (NCBI): domain Eukaryota; kingdom Metazoa; phylum Chordata; class Amphibia; order Caudata; family Salamandridae; genus Pleurodeles; species Pleurodeles waltl. Next base: position 1,176,696,911 of record NC_090439.1, read on the forward strand.
CAAAACAGGTGTCAGCGCTAACAGCTCGCAGAGCAGAGCTATACCACCGCGGGGCCGAAGATGCCGAAAACAGATCCCGCTGCAATAACCTTAGAATTGTGGGACTTCCGGAGAACATCGCGGCCTCCTCTCTGGCAACCTTCCTGTAGTAATGGTTCCGATCCTGGATGCCCTGGGATCGTCTAACACCCTGGTTTGCGATTGAACGTACCCACAGGGCCCTGCAGGCCAGGCCCCCGCCGGGGTCTTCGCCACAGCCGGTGATTCTCTGACTTTTCAACTTCAGAGACAGGGATGCAATATTTCAGGCGGCACGCTCAAAAGGAGACTTGCACCGTGAAGTAACCAAAGTCATGGTGTTCCCAGACTACACAAGAGATGTACAGGTGCAGCGCTGCTCGTTCATAGTGGTAAAACAAAAGCTCAGAGCGATGGATGTGACCTACCGCCTCCTCTTCCCGGCTAAACTAAGGGTGGTCCATAATAACAGGACCTATTTCCTCGAGTCCTCCGGAGAGGCCTGGACATGGTTAACAGAGGAGGTCCCGCTGGGCCCTATTGGGGGAGAGCAGCGGCAGGCCTTCACTGGACAGCAGAGGGTCAGCCAGATGCAGCGGCGGAAGGGGTCCTGTCGGAGGACTCATTCTAGGAGGCGCAAGGAAAGAGGAGAATCGTCTTCAGGCTCCCCCGGGGACCCGCGGAGGGGATGCCTCCAGGGTCGGCGGCGGCAGCAGAGGGGCCGGGGCTTGCAGGAGGTGACTCGCAAATTGGAGACTCTGGGGAGCTGCGCCCTGCAGCAACGGACGATACTGATCTCTCCCGGAGCCCGGTGATAGGACTCCCTTCCGGAGAGGGGAGGGCGTGCCCAGGAGGGCTAGTTGCCAGGATGGGGTCACGGCGCATATGTTTATAACGTAACACTTCTTAATCCGCAGGACTGGAGGGGTCCACCACAGCTCAGACAATAAGAGTTATCAGCTCACTATGTTCGGGAGTGAGCTGCTTGTATTGGGCGACAGATGCTTCTGGGGTGAAGTATGGGTTGGGGGGAGTTGGGGGGTATGATTGGTTCTATTCAGCCAACAGGCTGCTGTTAATGTGATCTGAAGTTATTGTTGGCTTGTGGCCTCGCATACCGTCAAGAAATAGCAGTGGTAGGACACCAAAGCAGAGAACACACACAGAACAGGATGAATTACATCAACCCAGAGCCACACAGGGGGAGCCGAGGGAAAGAACAATGAGGACTGTCCATAAACAAACAAACAAAATATATGGGGACAACTCACATTATATCTTAGAACGACAATGTACTCCTCAATAAGATTAAACGGTCAGCAGTGCTTACTTACATCCACAGACACAAAGCCAACATACTCCTGATGCAGGAGACGCATCTCATTGGAATTCACTGCCCCTTTTTAGCCCGTAAAGGATTTGACAGGGTGTTTCACGCAGGGTTCATGAGAGGCTCACGGGGGTGGCAATAGTGCTGCATCGCTCGCTACCAATGGTGGTGAGACAGGAATGGAGAGACTCGCAAGGGAGATATGTGGCGATCACAGGGACGATACAGGGTCGAACACTGAATATTGTGAGCGTATATGCCCCCCGAATATGGTGCGTAGGACCTTAAGAGATCTGACACGACTATTGACGGAGTTACCCCCCCGGGGTCAAGGTAATAGGGGGCGACTTTAATGCAGTTCCGAATCTAGATCTGGACACGAGTGGGGGGTCATCGGCCCATAGACAGGCCATGGCTACTAGCCTATCCGGGTGGATGTCATCGGCGGGGCTCTGCGACGCCTGGAGAGCATGGCATCCGCGGCGCAAGCAATTCATGCACATCTCCGCAGCTCACAATACACAATCTAGGATAGACCTGGTGTTCATGACGGCCACTGAGTGCTGTCACCTTTCCCACATCGAGATTATACCACGTGGGATCTCCGATCACGCGCCGGTCCGGTTCAGGGTGGGCCACGCAGACCTGTTGATCCGCCCCATGTGGCGGCTAAACGCTTGGTATCTACAGGACGAGGAGTACGTCGATAGCCTAAAGGAGTCGCTACGCGAGTACTTCAGTATTAACGAGGGCTCGGTGAGGTCGCCCGGGACCCTGTGGGCGGCGAGCAAGATGGTGCTGAGGGGGATAGCCATAGGCCTGATCCGTGCACGGGAGCGCTCCCGGGCCTCTCGAATCACTCAGCTGGAGGCCCGTCCCATTCACCTAGAAACAGAACAGGAGGCACACCCGAACGAACGGATAACCAGACAACTCCTGCTAATTCAAGAGGAGATTTGTACTCAATCCTTGGAAGCGGCTAAACACATGTGGCGCGCTTCCACGGCCCGGGTTTATGGATGGGGGAATAAGACAGGGAAACTACTATATTGGTTGATTTCCGAACAGCAGGCTTCCCGAATCGTCCCTGAAATTTGCAATGAACGTGGGGCACGTCTATATAAGCTCCAGGAAGTGGCTGAGACGTTCGCTGCCTACTATAGGGTCTTGTATCGAGAAACTAATCCAGAGAGATAGGACACCTCCGACCATTTCTTGCCGGGCATTCCGCTCCCGGAGCTGTCCTCGGTGGAGGTCCGGACACTGTAGGAACCGTTCTATGAAACGGAAATTGGTGAGGCCATTACAGCGATGGGAGTGGGAAAGACTCCCGGACCGGATGGGTTTCCTCCAGAATATTATAAGATGTTCAGGGAAGACCTGGTCCCACACCTCGTGAATCTCTATGCAGAAGTGGACCAGAAGGGCTCTTTTGCGGAATGGCTGGATGTAGCCACCGTTGTCGTATTACCTAAGACCCAACCCCCATCCCTTCACTGAGCGGGCTATAGACCTATCTCTCTGATCAACAGTGAAGTAAAGATGTATGCTGCGATACTGGCCTCCCGTCTCAAGAGGGTGATGCCCCTGCTGATACACTCGGATCAGTGTGGATTCATGGCCGGACGTAGCATGCGTCACTGTATAAGACTTCTCTAAGTGGCCCTCGCAGGGCGACACCGATTACCCCAGAACCTAGCCCTCCTATTCATTGACTTTGAGAAAGCTTTTGACTCCGTTGACTGAGGGTTCCTCCTCGTAGTGCTCCGGCGGGCCGGCTTTGGACCAAGGTTTTGCCGAATAGTCCGGGCCTTGTATACCAAACCTACGGCGCGGGTTCCAGGTGAATGCAGTCTTATCATCGGCTTTTCCGATCCATCAGGGAATACGACAGGGTTGCCCCCTCTCTCCTCTCCTCTTTGCTCTGGCCATTGAGACCTTGGCAAGGATGATAAAGGTAGACCCAAAATATCGAGGATGGAAGTGGGGCCCCTCGTGTGAAGACCGAGTGGCCTTATATGCAGACGATGTCCTGCTATACATGGGGAATCCGGGAGTGACTGGTCCTCGAAGTTTCCGCCTCCTCCGGCATTTTGAGGAGGCTTCCGGGCTCAAGATGAACCCTGCCAAATCGGTGTTGGTCCCTCTGGCGCGATCTCTGGACTGCTTTGACTGGCAAGAGGTGGTGCCTTTGCGCAGGTTAAGTTTTAAATACCTTGGGATATGGGTCGCGCTGCTCCTGGAATTATCCTGGTCCCTGAACTGGACACCACTGGCGCCTTGTGTGCGGGACGATCTTCGGCGGTGGCAATCATTGCTGATGAATGTATTGGGCCGTGTAGCTTTGTATAAGATGATGGTTCTGCTGCGCCTCTTATATGTGATCCAGAATCTGCTATTCGCGATCCCTCGCTCATGGTTTAAAAAGCTAGAGGGAATCACTACCTCTTTCCTGTGGGGGGGGGCACAACACCGAGTAGCATCCCGGAGTTGTCGCAGAGGGGGGTATGATGGGGGGCTGGGCATGGCAGATCCGTACCTGTATTACCTGGCAACGCAGCTCCTGGTGGTTCACGATTGGTTCAATGGGGGTTGGTCAGACCCATCATACCAGGTGGAACTGAACGCTTTAGGGTACCCACGTATCCTAGATACTCTCTACGATGCGCCGATCCCCAGGGAGCTACAGCCTTTCACCAAGGCCGGGTAGAACAAAGTGGTCACTCTGCAAACTCCATTGTGGCACGTTACCTGGTTGAGAGAAACAGCCAAGTTGGGCGGATTCAGGAGATGGGACATGCAGGCATTTCTTTGGTGGGAGACGTGTGGAAAGGAAGCATGATGAAGTCCTTCCAGGAAGTACAACAAGAGTTCCAATTGTCCCCGAATCAATTTTCAAGGTATCTCCAGCTCCGGCATGCCATTGGTATACACCTGAAGGAGGCGGCCCCCTTGCCGGAATTCAATCCAATCGAGGCTAAAACACTTATGGGAAGTTTGGGGAAGAAAGACGTCTCCCAAATTTATAGCACAAGATGGGTGTCCGATGCTCTGCCCAGTGCCCTCGGTGCGGCGGGGGCCCGGCCGACTTCTTCCATACGGTATGGTCCTGCCCCATGATTCGAGTGTACTAGGAGGGAGTGAACCAAGAGCTGAACAAGGTTATGGGAACTTCGCAACTACTGACTCCAAAAATGGTTCTATTGGTTACTATGGAGGACATGGAGGGGTCTAGAGCGGATAAGACTTTGGTCGGAGCAGCCACACTGGTGGCCAAGAGAGACATTGCGGCCGCATGGAATACCGCCATGGGCCCCTCCCTTCAGAAATGGAGATGGACTGGTGTGCAGCCCAAGAAAAAGTGGTGTTTGAATCGAGGGGATGCCCCGTAAACATGAGAAGATTTGGGGGAAGTGGACGGGATTACTAACTTAACTCTGCCCAAGAGACTGTGTGTGCATGCTCCTTCCTTTCTCTCTGTATTATTTGTATATGTAACTTTGGTAATCCCAATGTACTCCTGGTATAGAAGAGTCAGATTAGAATTGACCATCCAGTCGGTACCAAACAGGCCAAGACAAGTGTGTTATTTGTGTACCTTACCTGTTTTTCTCTTTAAAAACAATAAAAACTTGTTTATATAAAAAAATAAAAAACATGTGCATTCATCCTGAAAACCCAAGAAAACATTTGTCAGAAATAAACTTTTGGGGAAAATTTACTCGAAGTGGCGCAGCGCGGGCACTGCATCAAAATTGGCAGCACTGCTCTGCTTCAATTATATAATGCAAGGATGTTCTGTATTTAAAAGAATACAGCGCGTCCCCGTGTTTCTCCCTGAGCCAGCTATAAATTAGCTGCTGAGTGCCAACACAGCCACCCTTGTACTATGGTGCAAGGATGGCTGCATTGCGGGGGAGATTGTTTTTGTGCAGGAAGGGATGTCTTCCTGCACAAAACAACCTCTAATGGCGATTTGCTCCTTCTATGTGTGCTGCAGAATGCAGCAACATAGAAAGAGCAAAAAACAAGGAGAAATGGAAGCATTTCTCCTCGTTGCTCCATGAGAACACCACCCCTGGAGTGGGGTTAGATTTTGGTGCTGCCTCAGGTTTACAAAATCTCGTAAATCTGAAGCAGCGTCAAAATGCAATGGGTGTTGCTGTGGAACGCCCACAGCAACACCCATTGCACTCCCCTTACACGCAAAGTGCTCGGTGTTAAGGGGCCATATTTACAAGGTACGTTATGCCACAAAAAGTGGTTTAGTACTGCCTTGTAAATACGCCCAGTGCACAACACCACCGAAGCGTCACAAAAAGTGACGCTCTGGTGGTGCGTGGGGCTTGTAATATGCCCCTTTGAGTTAATGCATCCTTTCATATACTTAGCATTAGAACAGTCCCTGGGGTGGGAGCAGAATAGAAATAGAATTTGAAAAAGAACTGTAATATAACCATTTATTCTGCCCCTAGAGGGTATAACTATATGAAAACAATTCAAGGAAATACATTGCAGTTTAACCATACTTCCAGCTCCCAGGGCACATAACCACTTAAAATAAGAATACAATGCGATCACATTAATGTAACCTTATAATCAGCCCATAGAGACCGTAATGCAATACACCTTTTCAGGCCGCCTCCCAGTCCTCACAGAATTATACTATATACAAGACCTCTAAATGGCAAACTACTTCCAGCAGGAAAGCAAAAGCTGCAGCCAGAGGAAAGCTTATAAATGTTTTGAAAATTGGGAAAGGTAATGATTTTGGAATTCCCCTCCAACTTTGGGTGGGTACCCAGAGGTTGCGTAGCCCCAACGTCACTCCCCAGAAGGAACCCCGTGTGTAGGAGGCTGGCCTGGTTTGTAGTGGGTACCAGATGTACTTACACCTTGTACCAGGTCCAGTTATCCCTTATTAGTGCAGAAGAGGTGTTTCTAGCAGCTTAGACTGAACTAGGAGACATGTAAAGCTCCTACTATACCATTGGTGTCATAGGCACAATATCATATGAAAACACAATACACAGAAGTACTAAAAATAAAAGGTACTTTATTTTTATGACAATATGCCAAGTATCTCAGTGAGTACCCTCAGTATGAGGATAAGATATATACACAAGATATATGTACACAAACCAAAATTATGCAGGTAATAGCAAGAAAGGTAATGCAAGTAGTGTAAAGTTACAATAGATTGCAATAGGAGCACATAGGTATAGGGGCAACACAAACCATATACTCCAAAGGTGGAATGCGAACCACGAATGGACCCCAAACCTATGTGATCTCGTAGAGGGTCGCTGGGACTGTAAGAAAACAGTGAGGGTTAGAAAAATAGCACACCCCAAGACCCTGAAAGGTAGGTGTAAAGTGCACCTACTAACCCCAGAGAGCACAGAAGTCGTGATAGGGGGACTCTGCAGGAAGAACAAACACCAGAAATGCAACAACAGTGGATTTCTGGACCTGAGTACCTGTAAGACAAGGGGACCAAGTTAAAGAGTCGCTACAGTGTCGAGAGTGGGCAGGAGCCCAGGAAATGCCAGCTAAGGTTGCAAAGAAGCTTCCACCTGTTGGAAGAAGCTTGGTGTTCTGCAAGAACGAAGAGGACTAGGAACTTCCCCTTTGGAGGATGGATGTCCCACATCGTGAAGAAGCTTGCAGAGGTGTTCCCACGCAGAAAGACCACAAACAAGCCTTGCTAGCTGCAAGGGTTGCGTTTAGGGTTTTCGGATGCTGCTGTGGCCCAGGAGGGACCAGAATGTCACCACTTGGATGAGGAGACAGAGGGGGCGCCTAGCAAGTCAGGGAGCTCTCATAGAAACAGGCAGCACCCGCCGAAGTACCCCAACAGGCACTTAGAAGAAGAGTGAACCGGAGTCTACGCAAAGTCACAAAAGGGAGTCCCACGATGCTGGAGGACAACTCAGAAGGTTGTGCACTGCAGGTTAGAGTGTCAGGGACCCAGGCTTGGCTGTGCACGAAGGAAATCCTGGAAGAGTGCACAGAAGCCAGAGCAGCTGCAAATCATGCGGTTCCCAGCAATGCAGTCTAGCGTGAGGAAGCAAGGACTTATCTCCACCAAACTTGGACTGAAGAGTCACTGGACTGTGGGAGTCACTTGGACAGAGTTGCTGAGTTCCAGGGACCACGCTCGTCATGCTGAGAGGGGACCCAGATGACCGGTCATGCAGTCTTTTGTTGCCTGCGGTTGCAGGGGGAAGATTCCGTCAACCCACAGGAGATTTCTTCAGAGCTCCTGGTGCAGAGAGGAGGCAGGCTACCCTCAGAGCATGCACCACCTGGAAACAGTTGAGAAAGCCGGCAGGATGAAGCGATACAAGGTTGCTAGTAGTCGTCTTGCTACTTTGTTGCGGTTTTGCGGGCGTCCTGAGCAGTCAGCGGTCGATCCTTTGGCAGAAGGTGAAGAGGGAGATGCAGAGGAACTCGTTATCTGAAGAATTCCCCAAAGCAGTGACCCTAAATAGCCAGAAAAGGAGGTTTGGCTACCTAGGAAGGAGGATTGGCTACCAAGAGAGGTAAGAGCCTATCAGAAGGAGCCTCTGACGTCACCTGCTGGCACTGGCCACACAGAGCAGTCCAGTGTGCCACAGACACCTCTGTTTCCAAGATGGCAGAGGTCTGGGACACAGTGGAGGAGCTCTGGGCACCATCCCCTGGGAGGTGCAGGTCAGGGGAGTGGTCACTCCCCTTTCCTTTGTCCAGTTTCACGCCAGATCAGGGCTGGGGGATCCCTAAACCAGTGTAGACTGGCTTATGCAGAGATGGGCACCATCTGTGCCCATCAAAGCGTTTCCAGAGGCTGGGGGAGGCTACTCCTCCCCAGCCTTCACACCTATTTCCAAAGGGAGAGGGTGTTACACGCTCTCTCATAGGAAATCCTTTGTTCTGCCTTCCTGGGCCAGGGCTGCCTGGACCCCAGGAGGTCAGAAACCTGTCTGAGACGTTGGCAGCAGCTGCAATGGAGACCCCGGAAAGGCAGTTTGGAAGTACCCGGGTTGTGTGCTAGAGACCTGGGGGATCATGGAATTGTCCCCCCAATGCCAGAATGGCATTGGGGTAACAATTCCATGATCTTAGACATGTTACTTGGCCATGTTCGGAGTTACCATTGTGACGATGTACATAGGTAGTGACCTATGTACAGTGCATGCGTGTAATGGTGTCCCCGCACTCACAAAGTCCGGGGAATTTGCCCTGAATGATGTGGGGGCACCTTGGCTAGTGCCAGAGTGCCCACACACTAAGTAACTTTGCACCCAAACTTCACCAGGTGAAGGTTAGACATATAGGTGACTTATACGTTACTTAAGTGCAGTGGCTGTGAAATAATGTGGACGTTATTTCACTCAGGCTGCACTGGCAGGCCTGTGTAAGAATTGTCAGAGCTCCCTATGGGTGACAAAAGAAATGCTGCAGCCCATAGGGATCTCCTGGAACTCCAATACCCTGGGTACCTCAGTACCATATACTAGGGAATTATATGGGTGTACCAGTATGCCAATGTGAATTGGTAAATTTAGTCACTAGCCTGTTAGTGACAAATTTGGAAAGCAGAGAGAGCATAGCCACTGAGGTTCTGGTTAGCAGAGCCTCAGTGAGACAGTTAGGCATCACACAAGGAACACATATAGTGCACATACTTATGAGCACTGGGGCCCTGCCTGGCAGGGTCCCAGTGACACATAGACTAAAACAACATATATACAGTGAAATATGGGGGTAACTTGCCAGGCAAGATGGTACTTTCCTACAAATGCAATCACATTAATGTAACCTTATAATCAGTCCATAGAGTACGTACTGTAATACACCTTTTCAGGCCGCCTCCTAGTCCTCACAAACTTATACTATATACAAGACCTCTAAATGGCAAACTACTCCCAGCAGGAAAGCAAAAGCTCCAGCCATGGGAAAGCTTATAAATGTTTTGAAAATTGGTAAAGGTAATGATTTTGGAATTCCCCTCCAACTTTGGGTGGTACCCAGGAGTTGATCCAGGGAGAAAGAGCTTGTGGCGTTGGATAATTTTGTGGTGATCCCATCATCCTAGGACCACCACAGGCAAAGATATGCACAAACATTTGTTTGGAACAGGAGGCCCTGAAAAGCATTATTGGGAGAGTTTCCAAAAGTGCAGTGAATTTTATGGTAGCAGCTCTCCCGCTGTGCCAGTGAGAGCTGCGCTGATATTTTCCTTGACTTAGAAGGTGGCCTCATCCCTAATTTTTTTATTTTTTTTCATGGTGTGGTTGCCTGGTCTCACACAGGCACCCCAGTGATTGCCACTGTTGGAGGGCCACCCCCAGCTGCCCTCGCTGGCTCCCTGCACTGGGAGCACGTCTGCATGTTGCTGCGGGAGCCATCAGACCTTCTGGGTGTCTACCCGCTTCAGCAGGCAGACAGATTAAGTTGGACCGCCTCCCATGGTCTAGGGATGAGAACCTAGGACCCTCCTGCCTTCCCCCCGGTGAAGCATAATGATGTTTCCTGATCATGACACGTACACTGACGTTGGGGATGGGCATCCCGGGCCCTGCAATGAGAATCTGCCCGGGGGATAGGGTCCCCAGGTGAGTTAGGAACACAGAGATGGGGACCCAAGCACGCCATCTCCCCCATCAAATAAATTGAGCTTTCCTGTGCTGTCCCAAAGGGGACATTTTACCTGCAGTAGGGCCCCACACACTTGTTGGCAGAGAAGGCCAAAGGTGGCCAAACTTTGAAATTGCTTAAGTCGCGCCCTGTTAGGCCAACTTGGGCTCATTTTACTCCTAGTGGTGAGTTCTAGCCACCTCACCTCCATTGTTTGCAGTCCTCCAAAAGCTGGTCCTCCTAGCTCTGTGTGCCAGTCCTTCTCTGGGGTTTTTTGGTAGGTGCAGAAAGGTCCAGGGTTTCCCCCAACTGGTCTCAGGGGGAATAAGAGGCCCAGTTTCACTGGCCCTTTGGGAGACCCACTGGTCCTGGGGTAAACTGGACAGAGTCTTGGGTCCTGAGTGGCAGTCAGGAGGTTCCTCCTTTCAGTTCCCCATGGCGGTCCCAGGATCCAGCAGCATGGTTGTAGGAAATAACCCTCTTTCTTGGCATGGTTACCCCCTTTTTCTGCCTGATGTCAGTGTGTTTGACTGTGTTCACTGGGATTCTGCTAACCAGGACCCCAGTTATTATGCTCTCTCTCCCAAAACTCTGTATTCCATCCACAATTGGTACACTGGTGCCCCATTATAAGTCCCTAGTATATGGTACCTAGGTACCCAGGGCACTGGGGCTCCAGGGGATCCCTATGGGCCGCAGCATATATTTTGCCACCCATAGGGAGCCCATGCAAAGGCTTCTGCACGACTACCATTGCATCCTGCGTGAAAAGGTGCAAGCACCATTTCACTGCCATTTGTCACTACACCAGGAAACTTATAAGTAACCCCTATGGTAGTGCATGTGAGGGCACCCCTGCACTAGCATAGGTGCTCCCACGAACTCCAGGCCCATTTTTCCAAACTTCTTCAGTGCGGGGACGCCATTTTAGGCGTGTACTGGATATAGGTCACTACCTATGTCCAGCTACATAATGGCAACTCCGAACATAGGCATGTTTGGTATCAAACATGTTGGATTCATACCCAAAGGCTTTTGCAAGCATTGGTTGTATTGTAGTGAATCCTAGTTTGTTTTAATGGGAAACAGGAGTTAGCTTAGCCTTTGGCTTGCAGACTCGTGTCCCGGTCACCTAGTGACTTTTATCCTACTTAGCTTGCTCTGTTTTAGCGCACTTATTTAATTATTTCTTTTAAGATGGCTGCCTTGTTTCGAGTTAGGCCCATGCGTTATCAGTGCCACTGCGCTAAGGCATCAAAATCAAGCAACAAAGATAAACAAACTGTAGGTGTTCACATTAGGTACTTTCCCTTGTTTCACTTTCGAGGGAATTGTTTTTATAAATTACCGTCCCAAGCATGCTTTGTTATCTATTCTTTGGGAAGAGACCAATGTCAGGGGTCCAAGTAGATGTGTATAAATACTCCTCACTTAGATAGTCAGAGGGATTCTGACCAGATGCCATTGCTGCTATCGATGCTGCACGTCGTCTTGACGCAGACCCAGGGTAGGAGGCTGGCCTAGTTTGTAGTGGGTATCTTGGGTACTTACACCTTACACCAGGTACAGTTATCCCTTATTAGTAAAATGTAGTAGTGTTCTAGCAGCTTAGGCTGAACTAGGAGACATGCACAGCTCCTGCAATACCACTTGTAGTTACACAGTACTTATACACAAGTACAGACAATACTCAGTGTTACCAAAATTATAGGTAGTTTATTTGGGTTACACAGTACCAAAAATATCTAAGAGGCAAGACACCTTCTGGAGGTAAGTATTATACACAATATATACACTAGACACCAAAATAAGGTAAGTAATTAGACATAGGATAGTGCAAACAACAGGAAATTCTATAGAATGCAATGGGAGAAAATAGGTCTAGGGGTAACACAAACCATATGCTAAGAAAGTGGAATGCAAAAATCACAAATTCCCCCCTAGACAAGTGTAGTGTGTAGAGAACCACTGGGAGAGTAAGAGTACAGTAACGGTAAGTAAATTACCCCACCCCAGAGCCCTGAAAAGCGAGAGTAAAGTACTTCAAGGTTCCTTAGGTCACACTACAAGTCGTGATTAGAGTTATTGCAAGAACCAAGCAAGACTGCAAACAACAAATGGTGGATTCCTGGACCTGAAGACCTGCAAATGAAGGAGACTAAGTGCAGAAGTCAGATGAACTTCCAGGAAGGACAGGAGCCCCTGCCAACCCAGAAGAGGTTGAAAAAGGAGAGTCCCTGGTTGGATGAAGACTGCAGAAATGCACCCAAGGAAGATGTCAGTGGGTTCCTGCATGATGCACTGGATGTCCCATGAGGAGACGTTGGATGCAGGTGAGTTTTGGCACTGGATTTTGCCAACAAGCCTTGGTTCCGGCAAAGTCAGGTTTTGTTTCAAAACGGTGCTATCTGGACTCAGGAGAGACCTAGGGGCCTCAACTCTGTGTGAGAAGGAAGAGGTGGCTCCCAGCACTTTAAAGAGCCCTCAGGACACCAGATAGCCTCCATGAGAGTCCCAGTACATGGGGACAAAGGAGGTGCAAAATGCGGTTGGTGCAGCACTACAAAGGAAGGTCCCACGTCACCGGAGAACAACTCAATGAGTAGAGCGTCGCAGGATAGAGTGCTTGGGATCTGGGCCAGGCAGTGCACGTAGAAATTTTTCAAAGAGTGCACAGAGGCCTCAGGAGGTGAAGAAGACGCGGTGCACAGGGGCACTGTTGTTCTTGGGGAAGGCAAGGTCTTACCTCCTCCAATTTTGGACTGCAGAACTTCAGGACAGTCTGCGTCGATGGGGTCCACCCTCTGTATTCCAAGGAGCACGCTCGTTGCCAGGAGAGGAGTCCAAGAGAACCAGTTGTCAACTTAGAAGGTGTTCTACACCGGTTAAGGGAAATCCATTCCCTGCTCTGGCACAACACTGGACAAAGGAAAGGGGCGTGACCACTCCCCTGTCCATCACCACCCCAGGGGTGGTGCTCAGAGTTACTGCAGAGGGTCCCTCGGTTTTGCCAACTGGATTCAAGGTTGGAGGGAACTCTGGGAGCATCTGAGTGGCCAGTGCTAGCAGGTGATGTCAAAGCCCCCTCCTGATAGGTTGTCCCCTAGCTAGATGCCCAATCCCCCTTTCAGGACTATTTAGGGTCTCTCTTTTGGGTGGTTCCTCAGATTCAGATTGCAACACTCCAGCAGGAATTCTCTGCACCCTCTACATCGACGTCTGATCAAATAAACTGCATCTGAACTCTTTAGGACCCTACAAGCTGCAACAAAGAAAAAAGACACCTTCTGCAACATTGTGTATCATGCTCCTTCCAGCAACTGCAACATTTCCCCGGTCGTGCATCCTCCGAGTACAGTCCGTCTTCAAGCTGCATCAGGAGTCACTCTCCTGCTTCTGCAGGCATCCACTGCAACGACCAGCAGCGTGGGGCCCCTCTCCTGCTGAGCTGCATGAATCCTGCATCATGAGTGGTGGACTTAAGTGGTCACGATGGTCCTCTCTTCCAACTGTCCAAATTTGGTAAGACCTTGCCTCCACACGCAAGACAGTACCCATGTGACCCGCGTCCTTTGCAGCTGCCAAGGCTTGTTGGCATCCTTCCTTCAAGCTCTTTCTACATTGTGAAGCTCCAGCCCGCAGCACACTATACTGTGATGCGCAGCTTCCTGAGTAGTTTTCCAGCGACGTGGGAGCTTTTCTCATAGTGCTGCATGGGCCTCGTCTGCAACTTTCATGTCCCGTGCTGTGGGACTCCTGTGTGCACTGCCTGGTCTTCTATGGGCTCTCTGTGTCCCCAAGGGCTCCCTCTGGCTCCCCCTTCTGGGTAGAGTCCACCTGGTCCTTCCTGCTCTCCGGCAGCGCCATTTTCTGCTAACCTCGAGCTTTGCATGTGACAAGGCTTGTAAGCAAACTATGACGATGCAAACCCGACTGAAATCCTCCATCTGGTGTGGGACATCACTTGCACCCTCCAGGAACCAGACTTCGTCTTCTTGGGTGCAGGGCTGACACTTCTTCCTCACTGGTGGTTCTCTTCTTGCACCTTCTTCCAGGTTTATAGGGGCTCTGCCCTTCCTGGACTCTTCTGTGCTTCTTGGATTTGGTCCCCTTTTTCCACATGTCTTGTTGACCAAGAAACCACTGTTGGTGTCTTGCAGTCTCTTCTGGGTTTTGCAATATTCTTCTTTACTTCTCTGTGTGTAATCTGGGAAACTTACTGTGATTCACTCCTGTTTTCCTGGTCGCTGGGGTGGGTTATGGTTCTTACCGTTGGGCTTTCCTAGTACTCCCAGCTCCCCTCTACACACTACACTGGCCTAGGTGGGAAACCGACATTCACATCCCAATTTCTTAGTATATGGTTTGTGCTCCCCCTAGGCCCATTTCTAACTATGGTGATTTTCACTAATTGCACTGTTTTCTAACAGTTTTATGCATACTAGTGTATATAATTTGTGTATTTCTTACCTCCTAGGGGAGTATAGTCTCCATGGTATTTTTGGTATTTGTGTCACCAAAATAAAGCACCTTTACTTTTGTAACATTGAGTGTTATCTTTCATTTGTGTAAGTACTAAGTGTGGCTACAGTGGTATTACATGAGCTTTGCATGTCTCCTAGATAAGCCTTGGCTGATCATCCACAGCTACCTCTAGAGAGTGTGGCTTCTAGACACTGCCTACACTAATAAGGGATAACTGGACCTGGTGTGAGTACCATAGGTACCCTCCAAAGCAGGTCACCATTCTACAGTGGTGGGTGGAAAATCCACAGGTAACAGAGAGCCTTCACCTTGTGAAAGAATTTATAAAGGAGAGAGGAAGATTCCAGAAGAGAGGCACCCCTAACCACTCCTGGGGTGCAACATCACTTCCCCACCCCAGTTTCAACCCTTGTGCACAACATGTTGGGACAATCCAAAATGGTGTCTAGGGACCACTGGCCACATCAGCTCCTGGGGTCTCATTTCCACCCCTCACTGACATCACTGCCAGATATGTGTACACTAGAATTTTAAAGGCAGTGGTTTGGCTCCAGTCTGGGTACTCGCCTTCGGTCAGAGGGCTTAGGCAGGCCTATCCCTGGTGCAGTGTGACAGCTGGGTGATAAATACAAAGCATTCCACCCCACCTCTTTCCTCCTCAGGAGCAAGGAGAAGTAGTGCTAATTGCTCCTTTTGTGTGAGGTCGACCTTTGTTTCTGTTGCTGGAGAAAATGTAATTACTGGACACAACAGGGTGACAACAGACCTGGGTTCTGACACTGAGCTGACCCAGGAAAATATGACAACTCTACATGACCCACAAGATGTACAGTTATAATTTTGGAAGTGGCACACGTGTTCACTTGTAACCAGCTAAGCACACCTTACACTTGCTGCATCACAACAGCTTTATCTTAAAAGTTGTAAACTGGCAGTAAACACATGCAGTCCATTTACTGTGTGGTTACTGTAGTCAGGCTTACCCACAGTAAAAAGTCAAAAACTGGGGGGAGTGGAACCCAGTGAAGGGGTGAGTGATTGGTGATTCTGAGAGGGAATGGTAGTGGGACAGGGGTTTAGCTATCAATGGTGCAGCAGACGAAGGTCAGCAGTTTCAGTTTCACCGGAACACAGTGAAAGATTTGAGTATGTGTGTGTTTGAAAGCTACAGTGAGAACCAGTGACTGTGGCTAGATGTGTGTGTGAGCAACAGTAACTGGGAGTGACTATTAGTGAGAATGAGTAAGTGATGGAGTGTGAGTTAGAGTGAGTGAGGGGGAAGAGAGTGAATGAGTGAGGGAGTGCATATGCGTGAGAGTAAGAGTGGGAGTGAATAAGAGTGTACTTGTTTGTGTGTTTTATGATTGTTGGTCTACCACTCATCAACGCATACACAATATTATTCTGGGTTTATGGCCGCACACATGGTATGCTGCTGGCAGATGGGATATAATTCTTTGCTGCATAAGGGAGGGCACCCATAGCAAAGTGCAGACCCCGAAACAGTAGAAGTACTTCTTGGAATAGGGGCCTCCATGATAAAATGCTGTCAGTGGCACATTGGAGAAATTCTTGACATGGGGTCACTCATGGTAAAATGTGGGTGTTGGGACTATAGAGTTAATTCTTGAAATAAGGGGTGGCTCCCAAGGCAAAATACAGACTGTGAAATACTGGTAGCAATACTTGACATATGAGGACACCTATAATGAATTTGCTAGTGGTGCCATACCAGAGGTAATGTTGTGCCTCAGAGAGGGCAGCTATGGCATATTGGGTATGAGGTGGCTGGCTGGGGAAGCATACCATGTTAAACTCTGGATCGGAAATACAGGAGGCATGGGCAGTATCAATGGAAGAAATCTAGAACTGTAATCTTGTATGTACCGTTTGGTTTAAGGGGCTCCCATAACAAAATGCTGGCATTGGAACAACAAAGGTAGGGCCAGATGTATCAAAGGATTTTACCCATTCTGTGCCTATGGGAAAAAGCTTTCGTACATATGGCCCGTAGTTCTTAACTTATAGACCATGTGTAATGGATTTATGCAGAACTTCAAACAGTCATAAAATAGAAACACTGCACAGGAAAAATCCCACACCAACTTAGAAAACTACAGTAAAGTATAATAAATTATTTGACACAGCAACAACAAAAATCCATTCAGTAGAACTAGAGATATGCAATTTTAGAGATTTAAGGTAAGTATAGCACCTAAAAACACAGAGCCACTCATGGTAATCTAGTCATGCAATAACAGGTGAATGTCACAAGTTCAGGCCGATTGCAAAGGAGAGTGGGCCGGATACAGGGACAAAGACAGACCTGCTGAAAAGCTACCTTCTCAAAGTCCAGCGAGAAGAGTCCAGTTTGTGGTGGAGTCCATGAGAAGCAGGGAGAGCACCATGGATGGTCATCGAAGTAGCGTGAGGATCCTGTCAGATGTCACGATCATTGATGGAGATTTGTGTTGGTGTTCACTGTGGGCTGTCTGTGCTGTAGAGCAAAGTGCAGATCTTGAATTGTGGGTGTCGCTGGTGGTCGCTGTAGTGTGAAGAGATGATTCTAGAGGGGCTTCAGCAATGAGTATCAGTCCCCCTCCCCCGACCTCAGGAGCCCTGCCTGGCATGGGGTAAGGAGAAAGTGTGGAGGGGGGAAGGACAGGTAGCAGCAGACCTGCAGCACATGAAGCAGTGACTGACAGACGCTGCCATACGAAGGGGTGTCATGAGGCTGATGACTGACAGACACTGACATACGAAGGGGTGTCATGAGGCTGGTGACTGATGGACACTGCCATAGGAGGAGGAGGTGTCATGGGGGTGTGATGACTGACAGATACTGCCATAGGAGGGGGTGTCATGGGAGATGATGACTGATGGACACTGCCATAGGAGGGGGTGTCATGGGGATGGTGACTGATGGACACTACCATAGGAGTGGGTGTCATGGGGCTGTTGACTGATGGACACTGCCATAGAAGGGGGTGTCATGGGAGCTGATGACTGACAGACACTGCCATAGGAGTGGGTGTCATGGGGCTGTTGACTGATGGACACTGCCATAGAAAGGGGTGTCATGGGAGCTGATGACTGACAGACACTGCCATAGGAGGGGGTGTCATGGGGATGGTGACTGACAGACAATGCCATAGGAAGGGGTTTCATGGGGCCTGGTGACTGATGGATACTTCCATAGGAGGAGGTGTCATGGGGGTGTGATGACTGACAGATACTACCATAAGAGGGGGTTTCATGGGGGCTGGTGATTGACAGATGTGGAAGCTGAATTAGTTGCTAATCAATTTGTATTAATTAATTGTCAAGAATCTACATGAGTTAGGCAAACATAGAAAATAACGTGCATCTTGGAAAATGTGCCCTCTTGAGTAGCCACCATGGCACGTGTAATAATTAATAATGAATTCACTCTTATATGAGTTAAATAATGTGCACACGTAGAATAAAATGTATTAATGGGTTATACTAATATGTTAATGTTATGGATTTGCTTAAATAATGTTGAGCTTTTTATTAATTACGAGGTTTGGGCCTAGTTGACAAAGCCTCATGTTGAGTTTCATGGCCTAAAAAATGTTCATAAATGTCTTGTGAAAGCAGAGAATTAATATTGTTCTTTGTTCACACTGCGCTGACCAAGCATCATGCAAATGTCTTCAACTTTCTCATGAGAACTGCTTGTGGAGATGTTCTGTACTGGAAATTGTTACTTTGTAGACTTGATGCGTGAGACAGAGATGTTCCCATGCTTGGACAATAGCCGCACTGACTTGAGCTAGGATTGCAACAAAAGAATTACCTGTCGAACCTGAAGATAAGAACAGGAGAAGAGGAGCCAATCATCAATGTGTGGAAGACTGGCTCGTTATATTTTAGATTTAGACTTTAAGTTTTATTGGTCCTACTGTAAACATGCGATTATCTGAACAATGATAGTGTGAGAAGATTCTTTAGGGAGTTTTAACTTAGCCTGACTGCTCTTGGGAGCAAGAGCTCATTCTATTCCATTCTTTACCCCGTAGTTATCCCGTTCGAGGAACTGAGTAGTTCCCGATGTTCCTTTTTCCTCATAACCATCCTCACAGAGTTATTGTGTTAATGTGGATTCTTTAGCTTGATGGTCTTTAAGAGGTTGAGGTAACTTAGAGCCCAACCATGGCTGAACCACCCCTCCACTGACTCTTGCTGATGCTGACCAGACGGATGTCCAACTGACAAAGCGAAATCGCAGCTTGCTGATTCATTGAGGAGAGGTATGATGAAATGCTATTGTCTCTGTTGTAGGTTTTTTTTTTCTTTCTTGTAGGTACCAACCGCTGTTTTGATAGAGCCCTAGTTAGATGTTTTCCAAATTAACCTTTGACTAAAATGTTTTGCATGAAGCCCAAACATGCTGTTCTAACTGGAGAGTTAGTTAGTTTGCCCAAATGTGTTGTCAAATTTAATTAACAAAGAATTGATTTTGCTCACCTGTTGAAATCTAGATGCATGCTATTTCTATTAATCAGGTATTGATTTTACTAATTTGCACTATAATTCTTGAATGCTGAATTATAAATGCTCTAGCTAAATTGAGATTCTTTTGTCATTATGGTCAGCCGGTTGCATTTGTATATGTGTTTCATTTGATGTTGAAACTAATTTACGTGATATTAGCATTGTTAATATATGGAAATAAATGTTCTGAAGTTTACTAAAAGGTGTGGTTCTTAATGGCTACATGGGTCATGGGGCGTAGAGATAACCGACTCAAGTTCATGAAAATTAATTTTTGGATTATTTTATGTTGTTGTTGGTCAGATTATGAGTAAGTATTGTGTACATGGTGGAATCACTCTAAGCGTAGTCAAACGGTCCATCGAACCTCTAACGCACCCCCTTATAAATAAATTAATAAAAGACCAAATAGGGTCAGACGTGCTCACACAGACACTGGCATAGGAGGAGGTGTCATAGAGGGGTGATGACTGACAGACACTGCCACAGGAGGGGGTGTCATGGGGAGAATATGATGACCGAAACACTGCCATAGGAGGGGTGTGTCATGGGGTGTGATAACTGACAGACATTCCCATAGGAGGGGTTGTCATGGAGGGGGTGTGATGACTGATTGACACTGCCACAGGAGGGTGTGTTATGGGGGATGCTGTGACTGACAGACACTCCTGTAGGAGGGAGTGTCATGGGGCATGATGACTGACAGACACTGCCATAGAATGGGGCACCATGGGGGTTGGGGTAATTCAGCAGTGCCAATCCTTGCAGTGGTAATCTCAGAGGTAGTAATCACAGTAGCAGTAATGTCAGCTGTGGTAATCCCTGCAGGGTTAATCTCACAGGTATTAATCACAATACTGGTAATCCCTGCAATGACAATCCCTGCAGTGGTACTCTCAGAGGTGGTAATCATAGTAGTAGTAATATCAACAGTGGTAATCCTTGCAGTGGTAGTCTCTGAGGTAGTAATCACAGTAGTGGTAACATCAGCAGTGGTAATCCCTGCAGTGGTAATCTCAGAGGTAGCAATCACAATAGAGGTAATTCAGCAGTGCTAATCCCTGCAGTGGTACTCTCATAGGTAGTAATCACAATAGTGGTAATTCAGTAGAGGTAATCTTTGCACTGGTAATCTCAGAGGTAGTAATCCCAGTAGTGGTAATGGTTGTACGAACAAGTGCCTGAACAACGAGGTCGGAACACCGACCTCGTTGTTACTACTAATGCCTTTACCACGAATGCCTTAACAACGATATTTCGTTGTAAAGGCATTCCTGGTAAAGGCATTAGTAATAGGCACCCATTGATCCTGCATGTGTCACCCCACCCCCCAACCCCACCCCAATACCTAAAACGCCCCACCCCCCCAACCCCGCCCCAAAAGCTAAAACCCCCTGACCATACACCCCCCCACCCCGCACCCAAAACCTAAATCCCCCTGACCCCCCAACCCGCCCCAAAACCTAAAACACCCCACCGCCAACCCAAAACCTAAAACCCACCGACCCCCCACCCCAAAACCTAAAACACCCCGCCCCAAAACCTAAAACCCCCTGACCCCTCATCCCACACCAAAACCTAAAACGCCCCACCGCCCCAACCCCAACCCCACCCCAAAACCTAAAACCCCCTGACCCCCCCCAAAACCTAAAACCCCCTGACCCCCACCCCACAACCTAAAACGCCCCACCCCAAAACCTAAAACCCCCTGACCCCCCCAACCCCTGCCCCAAAACCTAAAACGCCCCATCCCCCAACCCCAACCCCACCCCAAAACCTAAAACCCCCTGACCCCCACCCCAAAACCTAAAACGCCCCACCCCCCAACCCCACCCCAAAACCAAAAACCCCTTGACCCCCCCAACCCCCGCCCCAAAACCTAAAACCCCCTGACCCCCTGACCCCCGCCCCAAAACCTAAAATGCCCCACCCATTCAACCCCGCCCCAAAACCTAGAACCCCCTGACCCCCACCCCAAAACCTAAAACCCTCACACCCCCCCCAACCCCACCCCAAAAACTAAAAACCCCCACTTACCTGAGTAGCCGCCTCGTCATCTGCGTCATCCTCCTCAGCCGACTCCCTTGTTTGTACCTTAACCACACATGTTCGTTATTCAGGACATGCGTGGTTAAGGCACAAAATAACGAATTTGTGGTTAAAGAAAGCATTGTTCCGCTTTCGTTAACCAGGACTTCGTTATAAAAAAGTCAGCATAGAGGACGTTTCCCAGTGGTAATATCAGAAGTAGTAATAATGACATTAGTGGTAATCCCTGCAGTCACAATCCCAACAGGAAGTAATCACAGTAGAGGTAATCTCAGATGTGGTAATCCATGCAGTGGTAATCTCAGATGTAGTAATCACAGTAGTGGTAATTCAGCAGTGGTAATCTCAGTGGTAGTAATCACAATGGTGGTAATCTCAGCAGTGTGATCCCTACGGTGGTAATCTCAGAGGAGGTAATCCCAGTAGGAGTAATATCAGTAGTGGTAATCTGAGTGGTAGTAATGACAGCAATCATAATCCCTGCAGTCGCAATTCCTGCAGTGGTAATCTCAGAGGTAGTAATCACAGTAGTGGTAAACACAGCAGTGATAATCCCTGCAGTGGTACTCTCAGTGGTAGTAATCATAGTAGTAGTAATATCAACAGTGGTAATCCTTGCAGTGGTAGTCTCTGAGGTAGTAATCACAGTAGTGGTAACATCAGCAGTGGTAATCCCTGCAGTGGTAATCTCAGAGGTAGGAATCACAATAGAGGTAATTCAGCAGTGCTAATCCCTGCAGTGGTACTCTCATAGGTAGTAATCACAATAGTGGTAATTCAGTAGAGGTAATCTTTGCACTGGTAATCTCAGAGGTAGTAATCCCAGTAGTGGTAATGGTTGTACGAACAAGTGCCTGAACAACGAGGTCGGAACACCGACCTCGTTGTTACTACTAATGCCTTTACCACGAATGCCTTAACAACGATATTTTGTTGTAAAGGCATTCCTGGTAAAGGCATTAGTAATAGGCACCCATTGATCCTGCATGTGTCACCCCACCCCCCAACCCCACCCCAATACCTAAAACGCCCCACCCCCCCAACCCCGCCCCAAAAGCTAAAACCCCCTGACCATACACCCCCCCACCCCGCACCCAAAACCTAAAACCCCCTGACCCCCCAACCCGCCCCAAAACCTAAAACACCCCACCGCCAACCCAAAACCTAAAACCCACCGACCCCCCAAAACCTAAAACACCCCGCCCCAAAACCCCCTGACCCCTCATCCCACACCAAAACCTAAAACGCCCCACCGCCCCAACCCCAACCCCACCCCAAAACCTAAAACCCCCTGACCCCCCCCAAAACCTAAAACCCCCTGACCCCCACCCCACAACCTAAAACGCCCCACCCCAAAACCTAAAACCCCCTGACCCCCCCAACCCCTGCCCCAAAACCTAAAACGCCCCATCCCCCAACCCCAACCCCACCCCAAAACCTAAAACCCCCTGACCCCCACCCCAAAACCTAAAACGCCTCACCCCCCAACCCCACCCCAAAACCAAAAACCCCTTGACCCCCCCAACCCCCGCCCCAAAACCTAAAACCCCCTGACCCCCTACCCCTGCCCCAAAACCTAAAATGCCCCACCCCTTCAACCCCGCCCCAAAACCTAGAACCCCCTGACCCCCACCCCAAAACCTAAAACCCTCACACCCCCCCCAACCCCACCCCAAAAACTAAAAACCCCCACTTACCTGAGTAGCCGCCTCGTCATCTGCGTCATCCTCCTCAGCCGACTCCCTTGTTTGTACCTTAACCACACATGTTCGTTATTCAGGACATGCGTGGTTAAGGCACAAAATAACGAATTTGTGGTTAAAGAAAGCATTGTTCCGCTTTCGTTAACCAGGACTTCGTTATAAAAAAGTCAGCATAGAGGACGTTTCCCAGTGGTAATATCAGAAGTAGTAATAATGACATTAGTGGTAATCCCTGCAGTCACAATCCCAACAGGAAGTAATCACAGTAGAGGTAATCTCAGATGTGGTAATCCATGCAGTGGTAATCTCAGATGTAGTAATCACAGTAGTGGTAATTCAGCAGTGGTAATCTCAGTGGTAGTAATCACAATGGTGGTAATCTCAGCAGTGTGATCCCTACGGTGGTAATCTCAGAGGAGGTAATCCCAGTAGGAGTAATATCAGTAGTGGTAATCT
Organism: Pleurodeles waltl; assembly: GCF_031143425.1. Classification (NCBI taxonomy): domain Eukaryota; kingdom Metazoa; phylum Chordata; class Amphibia; order Caudata; family Salamandridae; genus Pleurodeles; species Pleurodeles waltl. The sequence continues at coordinate 1,176,720,092 of NC_090439.1, forward strand.
GAGTGGTAGTAATGACAGCAATCATAATCCCTGCAGTCGCAATTCCTGCAGTGGTAATCTCAGAGGTAGTAATCACAGTAGTGGTAAACACAGCAGTGATAATCCCTGCAGTGGTACTCTCAGTGGTAGTAATCACAGTAGAGGTAATCTCAGCAGTGATAATCCAAGATAGTGATCACGGCAGTGGTAATCCCTCCAGGGGTACTCTCAGAGGTAGTAATCACAATAGTGGTAATCTCAGCAGTGGTAATCCCTGCAGTGGTACTATCAGAGGTAGTGATTACAGTAGTGGTAATCCCTTCAATGGTAATCTCAGAGGTAGTAATCACAAGAGTGGTAATTCAACAGTGGTAATCCCTACAGTGGTACTCTCAGAAGTAGTAATCACAGTAGTTGTAATTCAGCAGAGGTAATTGTTGCACTGGTAATATCAGAGTTAGTAATTACAGTAGTGGTAATTAAGCAGTGGTAATCCCAGCTGAGTTAATCTCAGAGGGAGTAATCAAAGTAGAAGTAATCTCAGCATTAGTAATCCCTGCAGTAGTAATATCAGAGGTAGTAATCATAGTAGTGGTAAACACAGCAGTGATAATCCCTGCAGTGGTACTCTCAGTGGTAGTAATCACAGTAGAGGTAATCTCAGCAGTGATAATCCAAGATAGTGATCACGGCAGTGGTAATCCCTCCAGGGGTACTCTCAGAGGTAGTAATCACAATAGTGGTAATCTCAGCAGTGGTAATCCCTGTAGTGGTACTATCAGAGGTAGTGATTACAGTAGTGGTAATCCCTTCAATGGTAATCTCAGAGGTAGTAATCACAAGAGTGGTAATTCAACAGTGGTAATCCCTACAGTGGTACTCTCAGAAGTAGTAATCACAGTAGTTGTAATTCAGCAGAGGTAATTGTTGCACTGGTAATATCAGAGTTAGTAATTACAGTAGTGGTAATTCAGCAGTGGTAATCCCAGCTGAGTTAACCTCAGAGGGAGTAATCAAAGTAGAAGTAATCTCAGCATTAGTAATCCCTGCAGTAGTAATATCAAAGGTAGTAATCATAGTAGTTGTAATATCAACAGTGGTAGTCTCTGAGGTAGTAATCACAGTAGTGGTAACATCAGCAGTGGTAATCCCTGCAGTGGTAATCTCAGAGGTAGTACTCACAATAGTGGTAATTCAGCAGTGCTAATCCCTGCAGTGGTACTATCATAGGTAGTAATCACAATAGTGGTAATTCAGTAGAGGTAATCTTTGCACTGGTAATCTCAGAGGTAGTAATCCCAGTAGTGGTAATGGTTGTACGAAGGAACGCCAACTGCCAAAACAACGAGTGCCTGAACAACGAGGTCGGAACACCGACCTCGTTGTTACTACTAATGCCTTTACCACGAATGCCTTAACAACGATATTTCGTTGTAAAGGCATTCCTGGTAAAGGCATTAGTAATAGGCACCCATTGATCCTGCATGTGTCACCCCAACCCCCCAACCCCACCCCAATACCTAAACCGTCCGCCCCCCCAACCCAACCCCACCCCAAAACCTCCTGAGCCCCCCACCCCGCCCCAAAACGCCCCGCCCCAAAACCTAAAACCCCCTGACCCCCCACCCCGCCCCAAAACCTAAAGCCCCAACCCCCCAAAACCTAAATCACCCCACCCCAAAACCTAAAACCCCCTCACCCCTCACCCCACCCCAAAACCTAAAACACCCCACCCCACCACAAAACCTAAAACCCCCTGACCCCCCAACTCCCTCCCCATAACCTAAAATGCCCAACCCCACCCCAAAACCTAAAACCCCCTGACCCCCAACCCCGCCCCAAAACCTAAAACCCCCTGACCCCCACCCGCCCCAAAACCTAAAACGCCCCACTACCCCAAACCTAAAACCCCCACCCCAAAACCTAAAACGCCCCGCCCCCCCAACCCCCGCCCCAAAACCTAAAACACCCCTGACCCCCACCCCAAAAGCTAAAAACGCCCCACCCACCCAACCCTGCCCCAAAACCTAAATTCCCCCGACCCCCACCCCAAAACCTAAAAGCTCCAAAACCTAAAACCCCCTGTTAGACTTTTCATCCTTGGCGTGGTCTCCCTTAACTTTTTGCCTCTGTTCCCCAGGTTGTTGATGTGTGCTGGACTCTGATTTTACTGTTTTTGTTACTCTGGGCACTTTACCGCTGCTAACCAGTGCTAAAGTGCAAGTGCTCCAGTTTAAAATGTGTACGTAATTGGTTTTCCATGATTGGCATATTTGTTTTACTGTTAAGTCCCTAGTAAAGTGCACTAGAGGTGCCCAGGGCCTGTAAACAAAATGCTACTAGTGGGCCTGCAGCACTGGTTGTGCCACCCACACAAGTAACCCTGTAATCATGTCTCATACCTGCCACTGCAGTGTCTATGTGTGTGTATTTTTACACTGTAAATTCGACTTGGCAAGTGTACCCACTTGCCAGGCCTAAACCTTCCCTTTTCTTACATGTAAGGCACCCCTAAGGTGGGCCTTAGGTAGCCCCAGGGCAGGGTGCAGTGTATGGATAAGGTAGGACATATAGTAATGTGGTTTATATGTCCTGACAGTGAAATACTGCCAACTTCGTTTTTCACTGTTGCAAGGCCTATCTCTCTCATAGGATAATATGGGGGCTACCTTTAAATATGATTAAAGTGTAGATTCCCCTAGAGAGTAGATGGACATGTGGAGTTTGGGGTCCTTGAACTCACAATTTAAAAATACATCTTTTAGTAAAGTTGATTTTAAGATTGTGCGTTTGAAAATGCCACTTTTAAAAAGTGAGCATTTTCTTGCTTAAACCAATCTGTGACTCTGCCTTGTTTGTGGATTCCCTGTCTGGGTCAGTTTGACAGTTGGGTTGTTTTTCACCTCACACCAGACAGTGACACAAAGGGGGCTGGGGTGTAACCTGCATTTCCTGATTAGCCATCTCTCCTAGGAGGGAGGGGTGGAGGGGTCACTCTCATCTGAAAGGACTGTGCCTGCCTCTGACAATGCCGGCTCCAACCCCCTGGTGTGTGTCTGAGGCCTTGCCTGGGCAATGCAGGATTTCACAAGTAGGTGTGAGTCCCCTTTGAAGAAAGGTGACTTCAAAGACTAAAATGGGTATAAGAAGGGCACCCAAATCTACAGACTTTAGAAACACTTCTTGAACCAAGAGGAACCTCTGCCTGGAAAAGAGCTGATAGCTCAGGAAGAAGTGCTGCCCTGCCTGTGACTGTGCTTTGTGGAGCTTTCCTGCAGTGCTGCTTCTGCCAGAGTAAGAGGGCAAAGACTGGACTTTGTGTGTCTTCCATCTTGTGAAGAAATCTCCAAGGGCTTGAGTTAGAGCTTGCCTCCTGTTGTTTGAAGTCTCAGGGACAGCAAAGACTTCTCTCTGCCAGCACCTGGAGACTCTGGAGAGACTCCTGTTCTGACAAGTGGTGCCCTATCCAGTCCCTGAGCCCTTGAAAGGAAAGCTGGTGGAAATCCAAGGAAATCGACTTCGGACGACTCCGGACCGACGCCGCTGCTGAATCCGGCAACGCCGCCTGCACCTGACGCCGTGACCCTTGCTGGAACGCGACGCTCTTCGCAGGCCCGACGCCGCTGCAGCCCCGCTGAAGTCCGCGACTCCGTGGAAGTCGCCGCACCACGTCGTGACTGACGCCGCTCGAAGTGCACGGATTCAACGTTTCGCACAGACGCCGCGATCTCCGACTTCGCGCATCAGCTTGTTTCCATTCTTCACCAAAGGTACTGTACTTCGGGCTCTACACAACTCCGTGCCCGGCGCCGCTGGTGTCGGCTTGTTGGGAACGACTCCGTCACGACGTCGTGTTAACATCTCATCGAAGCATTTTTGTTTCTAAGCGCTATTTTTTAGTTTAATCTTTAAAAATTCATAACTTGACTGGTGTATGTCGGATTTTTGTCGTTTTGGTCTTGTTGTGTTTAGATAAATATTTCCTGTTTTTCTAAACTGGTGTTGTGTCATTTTGTAGTGTTTTCATTAAGTTACTGTGTGTGTTGGTACAAATACTTTACACCTAGCACTCTGAAGTTAAGCCTACTGCTCTGCCAAGCTACCAAGGGGGTAAGCAGGGGTTAGCTGAGGGTGATTCTCTTTTACCCTGACTAGACTGAGGGTCCTTGCTTGAACAGGGGGTAACCTGACTGTCAACCAAAGACTCCATTTCTAACACCCCCTGACCCCTGCCCCAAAACCCCTCACCCCCCAACCCCGCCCCAAAACCTAAAACCCCCCACTTACCTGAGTCTTCACCTCGTCATCTGCGTCATCCTCCTCAGCCCACTCCCTTGTTTGTACCTTAACCACGCATGTTCATTGTTCAGGACATGCGTGGTTAACGCACAAAATAACAAAGTTGTGGTTAAAGAAAGCGTTGTTCCGCTTTCGTTAACCAGGACTTCGTTATAAAAAAGTCAGCGTAGAGGACGTTTCCCAGTGGTAATATCAGAACTGGTAATAATGACATTAGTGGTAATCCCTGCAGTCACAATCCCAACAGGAAGTAATGACAGTAGAGGTAATCTCAACTGTGGTAATCCATGCAGTGGTAATCTCAGATGTAGTAATCACAGTAGTGGTAATTCAGCAGTAGTAATCTCAGAGGTAGTAATCACAGTAGTGGTAATCTCAGTGGTAGTAATCACAATGGTGGTAATCTCAGCAGTGGTGATCCCTGCGGTGGTAATCTCAGAGGAAGTAATCCCAGTAGGAGTAATATCAGTAGTGGTAATCTGAGTTGTAGTAATGACAGAAGTCGTAATCTCTGCAGTCGCAATTCCTGCAGTGGTAATCTCAGAGGTAGTAATCACAGTAGTGGTAAACACAGCAGTGATAATCCCTGCAGTGGTACTCTCAGTGGTAGTAATCACAGTAGAGGTAATCTCAGCAGTGGTAATCCCTGCAGGGGTGTAGGAGGCTGGTCTGGCTTGTAGTGAGTACCAAGGGGTACTTACACCTTGCACCAGGCCCAGGTATCCCTTATTAGTGTATAGGGTGTCTAGAAGTTTAGGCTGATAGATAATGGTAGCTTAGCAGAGCAGCTTAGGCTGACCTAGAAGACGAGTGAAGCAACTACAGTACCACTAGTGTCACTTGCACAATATCATAAGAAAACACAATACACAGTTATACTAAAAATAAAAGGTACTTTATTTTTATGACAATATGCCAAAGTATCTCAGTGAGTACCCTCAGTATGAGGATAGCAAATATACACAAGATATATGTACACAATACCAAAAATATGCAGTATAGTCTTAGAAAACAGTGCAAACAATGTATAGTTACAATAGGATGCAATGGGGACACATAGGGATAGGGGCAACACAAACCATATACTCCAAAAGTGGAATGCGAACCATGAATGGACCCCAAACCTATGTGACCTTGTAGAGGGTCGCTGGGACTATTAGAAAATAGTGAGAGTTAGAAAATTAGCCCTCCCAAGACCCTGAAAAGTGAGTGCAAAGTGCACTAAAGTTCCCCAAAAGACAAAGAAGTCGTGATAGAGGAATAATGCAGGAAAGACACAAACCAACAATGCAACAACTGTGGATTTCCAATCTAGGGTACCTGTGGAACAAGGGGACCAAGTCCAAAAGTCACAAGCAAGTCGGAGATGGGCATATGCCCAGGAAATGCCAGCTGTGGATGCAAAGAAGCTTCTACTGGACAGAAGAAGCTGAAGTTTCTGCAGGAACGAAAAAGGCTAGAGACTTCCCCTTTGGTGGACGGATCCCGCTCGCCGTGGAGAGTTGTGCAGAAGTGTTTTCCCACTGGAAAAAACGCCAACAAGCCTTGCTAGCTGCAAATCATGCGGTTACCGTTTTTGGACGCTGCTGGGGCCCAGGAGGGACCAGGAGGTCGCAAATTAGACCAGGAGGTAGAGGGGACGTCGAGCAAGAAAAGGAGCCCTCTCAGCAGCAGGTAGCACCCAGAGAAGTGCCAGAAACAGGCACTACGAGGATGCGTGAAACGGTGCTCACCCGAAGTTACACAAAGGAGTCCCACGTCGCCGGAGACCAACTTAGAAAGTCGTGCAATGCAGGTTAGAGTGCCGTGGACCCTGGCTTGGCTGTGTACAAAGGATTTCTGCCGGAAGTGCACAGGAGCCGGAGTAGTTGCAAAAGACGCGGTTTCCAACAATGCAGTCTGTCGTGGGGAGGCAAGGACTTACCTCCACCAAACTTGGACTGAAGAGTCACTGGACTGTGGGAGTCACTTGGACAGAGTTGCTGGATTCAAGGGACCTCGCTCGTCGTGCTGAGAGGAGACCCAAGGGACCGGTAATGCAGCTTTTTGGTGCCTGCGGTAGCAGGGGGAAGATTCCGTCGACCCACGGGAGATTTCTTCGGAGCTTCTAGTGCAGAGAGGAGGCAGACTACCCCCACAGCATGCACCACCAGGAAAACAGTCGAGAAGGCGGCAGGATCAGCGTTACAGAGTTGCAGTAGTCGTCTTAGCTACTTTGTTGCAGTTTTGCAGGCTTCCAGCGCGGTCAGCAGTTGATTCCTTGGCAGAAGGTGAAGAGAGAGATGCCGAGGAACTCTGATGAGCTCTTGCATTCGTTATCTAAAGTTTCCCCAGAGACAGAGACCCTAAATAGCCAGAAAAGAAGGTTTGGCTACCTAGGAGAGAGGATAGGCTACTAACACCTGAAGGAGCCTATCAGAAGGAGTCTCTGACGTCACCTGGTGGCACTGGCCACTCAGAGCAGTCCAGTGTGCCAGCAGCACCTCTGTTTCCAAGATGGCAGAGGTCTGGAGCACACTGGAGGGGCTCTGGACACCTCCCAGGGGAGGTGCAGGTCAGGGGAGTGGTCACTCCCCTTTCCTTTGTCCAGTTTCGCGCCAGAGCAGGGGCTAAGGGGTCCCTGAACCGGTGTAGACTGGCTTATGCAGAATTGGGCACATCTGTGCCCAAGAAAGCATTTCCAGAGGCTGGGGGAGGCTACTCCTCCCCTGCCTTCACACCATTTTCCAAAGGGAGAGGGTGTAACACCCTCTCTCAGAGGAAGTCCTTTGTTCTGCCATCCTGGGACAAGCCTGGCTTGACCCCAGGGGGGCAGAAACCTGTCTGAGGGTTTGGCAGCAGCAGCAGCTGCAGTGAAACCCCAGGAAAGGCAGTTTGGCAGTACCAGGGTCTGTGCTACAGACCACTGGGATCATGGAATTGTACCAACAATGCCAGGATGGCATAGAGGGGGCAATTCCATGATCTTAGACATGTTACATGGCCATATTCGGAGTTACCATTGTGAAGCTACATATAGGTAGTGACCTATATGTAGTGCACGTGTGTAATGGTGTCCCCGCACTCACAAAGTTCAGGGAATTGGCTCTGAACAATGTGGGGGCACCTTGGCTAGTGCCAGGGTGCCCTCACACTAAGTAACTTTCCACCTAACTTTTACCAGGTAAAGGTTAGACATATAGGTGATGTATAAGTTACTTAAGTGCAGTGTAAAATGGCTGTGAAATAACGTGGACGTTATTTCACTCAGGCTGCAGTGGCAGGCCTGTGTAAGAATTGTCAGAGCTCCCTATGGGTGGCAAAAGAAATGCTGCAGCCCATAGAGATCTCCTAGAACCCCAATACCCTGGGTACCTCAGTACCATATACTAGGGAATTATAAGGGTGTTCCAGTAAGCCAATGTGAATTGGTAAAATTGGTCACTAGCCTGTTAGTGACAATTTGGAAAGAAATGAGAGAGCATAACCACTGAGGTTCTGATTAGCAGAGCCTCAGTGAGACAGTTAGTCACTACACTGGTAACACATTCAGGCACACTTATGAGCACTGGGGCCCTGGAGAACAGGGTCCCAGTGACACATACAACTAAAACAACATATATACAGTGAAAAATGGGGGTAACATGCCAGGCAAGATGGTACTTTCCTACAAATCTTGTGAAGATTCTTTCTTGGTTTCCCTGAACTTAAATCTCGGAGGTAGTACATGTGGAGTGATGTATAGTAGAGTGGTGTAGACTGATGTGGAGTGACAGAGTGGTGTAGACTGGTGTGGAGTGGAGTGACAGAGTGGTGTAGACTGGTGTGGAGTGTGGTATAGTAGAGTGGTGTAGACTAGTGTAAAGTGGAGGGACACGGAGTGATATAGATGAGCGTGGAGTAGTGTGAAGTGGTGTATAGTAGAGTGGTGTAGAGTAGTGTGGAGTTGAGTGACACAGAGTGGTGCAGACTCTTGTGGAGTGGAGTGACACAGAGTGGTTTAGTCTAGTGTGGAGTGGAGTGACACAGTGGGGTGACACATAGTGGTGTGGAGTGGTGTATAGTGGAGTGGTGTAGACTAGTGTGGAGTGGGGTGACACAGAGTAGTGTAGATTCGAGTGAAGTTAAGTGGCGTAGGCTAGTGTGGAGTGACACGGCGTGGTGTATTAGTGGAGGTGTAAAGTAGTGCAGTTGTTGGTGTGTAGACTAGTGTGGAGTGACACGGCGTGGTGTATTAGTGAAGGTGTAAAGTAGTGCAGTTGTTGGTGTGTAGACTAGTGTGGAGTGACACGGCGTGGTGTATTAGTGAAGGTGTAAAGTAGTGCAGTTTGTATAAGTAACTAAAGAGCCAGTAGAGATGGCAGATAGGGTGAAAGCATCGGTAAATAAGAAGCTGTTGTACCTGTGTTATTAGTAGGGAAGAGCATAGCACGTCCTGGAATAATATTGAAACACATAACATAAAAACAATAATGCGTTACAAAAGGCAAGTCAGAGCAAAGACGAGGAGGAGTGTACCATGTGTACCAGCATTGCCTAAACGTTTAGCACGAGAACCAGCAAACTACACCCCCCGCCCCCTCAGGTAGGAGGAAGGAGCTCACCTGCACCCGTCATCACCGGACTTGTGCCTCTCCCGGAGGTGTGTGCGTGAGAACCAGTAAACTACACCCGCCCGCACCACTCAGATATGCAAACTTTACAGGAGAAACTGTAAACTACACCAATGCTAAGAAGATGGAGTCAGATTACTTCTAACGCGGGTCACTGCTCAGTTATCGTTTATGTCAGAAACCCCGAACCTTCTGGGTGATTCCAGAGCTGGTATCTTCTCCCTGCAGAGAACACGAGTTTGTATTATATGCAAATAAGCAGGGGATGGACCCCGAGGACTGTTGATAGAGCGGTCCGTAGTAATAATTTACCTGTGTTCGGACGCTCTTTAGGCCGATGAATCTTTTGACTAAGTGGAAACTCTCTGTACTCTTAATCGGTCACCTTAATCAAATCAATAATCAATAACGAACATAAGCAATACCTTGATCAACATAACACTTAACAATTAGTCCAGAATACATTTCGGCGAACCCTGACCTTTCAGTCAGGAATAACCACACCAGTTTATTGCAAAGTTAGTGAATTTATTTCCCTATATTAACAAAGCTAGCACAATGTAAATGTGTCTCAACACTAAATGATAAACATATATGAACATTAATAGCTGTCCATAACGTCGAAACAAGTGTAATCTATGCAGCATTTGAATCACAAGGCATTCGATAATAGCAATGCAAATCACTAATACGATAATCTGTAATGAGTTAATTGCATACATTTAGTCAGCATAACAAGGTCTCAAATTGCATCGTGCGACATATGGAATCCTCATCTAACCTCAAATTAGCATCGGCATGTGGGACTTCATGCAAAACAATTTATCAACATAAATTTAGAAAACTCCTAGCTAGGGCTCTTATCAAAAATCAGCAGTTGGTTACCTAAAAGAAACACAATGCAATTGTACAATTTCCTTTCATATTTACCAATTACGATCAGCATACAAGGAAGTCTTCGTCTCACAGGTACCGTTTCTCAGTCTGCATGGGTACCGTTTCGATCAGCATGGGACGGGGCAAAGGGGCAGGGGTGGACGGGGCAATTGCCTCACGGCGGCAAGGTAAGACTACTACTTCATGCAAAGGGCATTTCAAAGTTAAAGTCTCTAGGGCAAGAATCATTAAAGTCTCTTTCTCTCGATTAGAGAAAGCATCAAAGTCTCTCAAAATGGCGTCGCAGCAAAGTGGGCCATAATAGCTACGAAGTCTACAAAATGGCGTAGTGTCCGGGTAATGGCCGTTAATAGCGCAATGGCTGATAATAGCTGTAATGGCTGTAGTGGCTGTAATGGCTACCTTCTTCTCGTGCACCTGATTTTTATAGACAACAGTTCGAATCCAGTAGGGTCTTCCATTGGAGGGTTCATAGGTTAGCTTCAAATTGTCCAATCAAAAACGACAGTTCTCAAGCTTTTACTTAAGCATACATTATCCTTGGAGATGGGTACGCAAGTTGCAACATTGTCTACCAATTAGCTCACTTTCAGAGCCTCCATTGTCCGCACCTGCAAGTCGACCTTGAAGTAAAGAGAAAATATGCCAGGCTGGCACAAAACTTTAAGATAAGCATGTGAACAGTTTCTGTGGAAAAGTACAGCTTCAAGCAGAAATACACGTTTAATAGCACATTGGAAAAATACGAGCATCTAAACCGTGAGACCAGGCCACTAGGCCAAAGCCTCCGCTAAAGTAATGCTAAGCTAAAGCATTTCAAACAAGCAAATCGTAGCACACGTTTACGATTATGTCGGATTAGTGCAATTCTAATACACCATGTTATATAAAGCACGCTTATAAATGTTGGCAATCTACACTAAGGGCACATTTTGTCCCCGTACAATCTTTATTAGTTCGGTTAGAGTCACACATGATTATTTCACACTACGTTTAAGCTCTAATAAAATCAAAACCTTCATTTTCTGCTTCATCAATCCCTCCTCTGATGACTACTTGTCATCACACAAATTAAGCCCACAAATTTTATTCCATTAAAATTCTGTCAGTTCTCTTTTCCTTTTAGTTCCCCTAGTTTGCGCTTTGTATTCTTCTGCCATTCTTTTCATAATTTTCTCCTCCTTTCTTCTTTTTATTCTTTCCATAATCATTATTATTCCCCTTTTTATTCCCCAAATTCCAAATACACAAATTATCACTATTAAAATTCCCTCTATTATTTTTAGCAATATTCCATTCCAAATTCCCCCAATCCAATGTCCCACTGAAGCAAGTCCTTTTCCAACCTTCTCCCACACTCCTGGTTCTTTCAGTTCCTTCAAATCTGCACTTTCTTTTGTTAGATTAGCAAGCATAGTTTTAATTTTCACACTATTGTCAGGTATATAGGTACAACAGTGTCGTGCACCAAGCATTTTGCAAACACCACCATCCTTTGCTAAAAGAATGTCTAAAGCAAGCCTATTTTGAAGAGTCATAGCTCTTTCCGCTGCAAGTTCAGCATCTATCAGGATTATAGCACCTGAAAACTTTGTCAACATGTTATCCACTATAGTAGACAACTTTCTTATTTTGATGGAATTAAGCACAACTCCCAATGAAGGAATCATGGCTCCAAATATATCACCTACCACAGCAGCTGCGGTCTCTCTTTTCTGGATACGATGGGATCCAGATGTCTTTTGAATCATCGATAGGTCATCCAGTTGATAAACCTTTGGGAACACTATACCCAAATAACATCTCCCCCACCATCCCTTTGGAAGACGATAATAGGCATTATACCCACAAATGTAATATACACCTGGAATGACAGGGTCAAGTCCGTCCATCATGAATGTCCATTTGGCCTTAAAAATAAACGTATGTTTGCATTCACTCGCTCCTACAAAAATGTTGTCATAATAAGATTCACCTCGATATATACAAAACTTCCCTACATGCCAAGCATCTAAAGCTATTTTCCCTTGCGTCTTTATTGCAGCAAAATCATAATTATCTACTGAAGTCCTCTTATGTAACTCCTTTTCTAATTTCGCCTTCATTTGAGCCCTTCTATCATCTGTGCGATCTAAAAAGCTTATTTCTACTGCAGAGAGCGAGCAGGTAAGGTTCTCCCTATGAGCGTGAGCCGTTTCAAAAGGTTGCATTGGCTCGAAAAATTCCCTCATTATTTTTGCATCCCAATCTTTTGCAGTCTGGCTTAGCTGCGCTATTATAGGAACATAAGCAAAGGTAACATCATAATTTGAGTAAAAATACTGTATGTTAGTTTGACCATAAAACCTAGACATTACTATACTACATGTAATCCCGTATGTAAGAGGCATGTGGTGATATGTCACCCCTTCCTTCACTGATGTCGGTATCAGGGTACACACATAATAATCTTTCGCATCCATTGTCTCAACATATTCTGTTAGTAAGCGATAGAAAACATTATACGAAAGCTCTTTCCTATCATGCAAGAGTCTCTCATCCAGTGCTAGCCTTTTCAATGCGGTTAGTTTAGTGACAGTAACAGGAGCAAAAGTAGAAGCCTCAATTCTCTCATTCTCAGTTTTACCGCGTATTCCAAGCACAATTGCCATTACTATTAGTACACATGTAATTACCAAGCCTATACACACATATTTACAATATTTCTTTCTATTGTTTTGCGTCATGATCTGTTTGGAATCAGAGAGCTAGAAGCACTTATAAATGAAACTTATTTAGCAATTCATTTACAAAGCTGAGCGAGCGCAATGTTCACACCGTCTTCTCCAAAGGCCAAGTCACTTATCGGTTAGCAGCATTTGTCTCAATTCGGCAATAACTCAGTCTGTATCTGTTTAGCAAATGTCTCATCCGGTTTAGCAATGTCTCAGCTGGTTGTTTGTTTCATGTTAGATTGTAGCAAGCAATATCATTTATCACCCTTTCAATCAACACTGTCCATAAAACTTTTCTTTTCTATTGGTATCTCTTCCTCTTCTTCGTTCTCGATGCTTAGAGATACAAACTCGTCAGTCCAATCGTCATTGACTGCATATGCCCATTCAGGACCGGAATATCTTCTGTTCGGTATCCTTTTCCTTTTCAATTTTGCTTCTCTTTTTGATTCTGCCTCGCTGGTACTTTCCTCTTTTGTCAAGTCTTTTTCTTCACTCGAGGTTGGTACCACGACAGACACTTCTTTTCTTTTCTCTTTTACTTTTGGCCTTTCTCCGTCGTTCAAACCTTCTCCAGTCCTTTGTTTTACTGGTGATATACTTAGTCTCCTCTTTGCACCATGTCCATTTGACGGACCTGCGACCTTTTCTGTAGAGGTTTGAACTTTTTCGTTCTGCTCTGCCTTGTCCCCTCCTTCAGGGGAATCGATCACGTTCTCTTTTCTTTTTCTGTATCGTCTGTTTCTGGGAAAGCCCTCCTCTGATCAGGCTCTCCTGCTTTTTCACCTTTTTCGAGCCCTTCGTCACCGTTACTTTCGTCAGGCTCTTTATCACTTTCAGCTGCTTCAGGTTCTTTGTCACCTTCAGCTGCTTCAGGCTTTTTGCTACCCTCAGCTGCTTCAGGCTCTTTGTCACCTGCAGCTTCTTCGTCACTGTCTGAACTTTCTCCTTGGTCTTCCCCAAGTGAGTCGGACTCTTCGTTCTCCAATAATATCTCTCTCTCTCCTGCTTCTGCCTGTCCGTTTTCAGTTCGGTTTTGTTCTGTCTCAGCACTCAGCGCTGTTTTATCGGGCACTGGCAGTTTCAGCGCTTCAACTTCCTCATCTGTGGGACACAACACCTTCTTTGTGTGACTGGCGTGAATCCAGTTGGGAACCCCCGCACACTTCACAGAGGTAGTTGTCGTCAGGATCACTTGGAAAGGGCCTTTCCAACGGGGTTCCAGACACGACTTTCTCACGTGCTTCTTTACCACGACCCAGTCACCTGCTTTCAGTGCGTGTCCTGGACCTTGAATCGGTGGCAAGGTGGTTGCTTCCACCTGGTGAGAGAAAGAGCGAACCACGTCAGCCAGACCTTTGCAGTAGTCTAACACCATATCATCTGTAATATTCAAAAGCGCGTTTGCGGGAACTGCAGGAAGTCTCATAGCCCTGCCCATGAGAATTTCGTGCGGGGACAATCCAGTTTTTCTATCAGGGGTGTTTCTCATTGACATTAGCACTAAGGGTAATGCGTCAGGCCATTTCAAATTTGTTGATGCACATATTTTCGCCATTCTTAATTTTAGTGTACCATTCATCTGCTCCACCAGTCCTGATGCTTCAGGGCGATAGCTACAATGCAGTTTTTGCTCAATGTTCAGCGCTTCGCAGAGTAACTTTATCACCTCGTTATTGAAGTGACTTCCCCTATCTGATTCTAAAGAGATCGGGAATCCGAAACGTGGTATTAACTCTCTCAACAATAACTTTGCAACTGTAAGGCTGTCATTTCTACGTGTTGGGTATGCCTCAATCCAGTGACTAAAAATGCACACAATCACCAACACATACTTCAGACCTCCATGCACAGGCATCTCGATGAAGTCCATCTGCATACGACTAAAAGGCCCGCTTGCCCTACCAATGTGACTCGCGTTCACAACCGTTCCCTTTCCTGGGTTCATCTGCTGGCAAGTGACACATCGATGGCAAACTGCTTCTGCAGCTTGACGAAATCTGGGGTTAAACCAATCAGTTTTGAACAATCTTATCATGGCATCTCTCCCTAGGTGAGCTTGCCCATGATAGAACCGCGCAAGCTGTGATAAGAGACTATTTGGCAAAACAAATTTTCCCTCATTTGAAACCCATAACTCGTCTGGTCTCTTTATACATTGTGATTTAATCCAGGAATCTCTTTCATCCTCCCTGACATTATTCTGTAGTGCTTTTAGTTCCTCTATTGTATCTACGACCTTCAAGGCAAATGCTTCAGCTGGTTCGAGTTCTGGCTCACTTATTGAATTCCATTCATCTCTGAGTAATATACAGTTCAAGGCACAAAATCTTGCGACTTGATCCGCATATGCATTTCCCAGAGAAACATAGTCCTGTCCTTTCGTGTGAGCACTGCACTTTACCACTGCAACTTCAGCTGGTACTTGAATGGCGTGTAACAATTCCCTTATCCTTTCCCCGTTCTTCACTGGGGATCCTGAAGAAGTTAGGAAACCTCTCTGTGACCATAGTTGTCCAAAGTCATGCACAATCCCAAACCCATATTGGCTATCAGTGTAAATGGTGACTTTCATCAATGCAGACAGTTGACATGCTCTTGTAAGGGCTACAAGTTCTGCTACTTGTGCAGAATAGACTCCTTGAAGCCATCCCGCTTCCAAGACACCTGTTACAGTACATACAGCATATCCTGCTTTCAAAATCCCCATCCCGTCTCTTAGACATGAACCATCAACAAAAAAAATTTAGTCATTTTCATCAAGCTTAGTATCTTTAATGTCCGGTCGAGGTTTTGTGCAAAATTCAGTCACCTGAAGGCAGTCATGCTCGACGTCTTCAGCGTTCTCAATTTCAGCATTTTCTCCAGGAAGCAAGGTTGCTGGATTCAACGTAGTGCACCTTTTCAGCTGCACATTCGGTGAGCCCAGAATTATCGTTTCATACCTTGTGAGTCTTGCTCCGGTCATGTGTTGCGTTCGGGAGCGGGTCAAAAGTATCTCAACTGAGTGAGGGACCATGACTGTTACTGGGTGTCCCATCACTATTCCTTCACTCTGAGTGAGGCTGATACCAACTGCTGCTACGGCGCGCAAACACCCTGGGAGTGCTGCTGCGACCGGATCCAAAGTAGCTGAAAAATACGCTACTGGTCTGTTTACGCCACCATGGGCTTGAGTCAAGACAGACAAAGAACATGCATCACGTTCATGGCAAAACAATGTGAAAGGCTTTGTGTAATCAGGCATACCTAAAGCTGGAGCCCTGCACATGCACTCTTTCAATTCGACAAAAGCATCCATCTCATCTCCTTTCAGCTCAATTTGATCCAAAGCATCCTTCTGGGTCAGCTTCAGTAAAGGCTTTGCTAGAGTCGAGAAGTTGGGAATCCACTGGCGACAGTAGCCCACCATTCCCAAAAACTTCCTCACTTCCTTTCTCGTCTTGGGCGGACTCATTTGAAGTACACTTGTTATTCTCTCCTTCATTATTCTCCGTGACCCCTTCTCTATCTGGTGACCCAAGTATTTCACTTTCTTCTGACAGAACTGCAATTTGGAAGGAGACACCTTGTGTCCATTCCTTCCCAAATGGTTCAACAGAGCAATGGTATCGGCCGTGCAGTCGCTTTCTGTCTTTGATGCAACCAGTAAGTCGTCAATGTACTGTACTAGGGTTGACTCAAATGGCAACTCTAACTCTTCCAAGTCTTTCTTTAGAATCTGATTGAATATCGACGGTGACTCAGAAAACCCTTGAGGAATTCGACACCAACTGTACACTCTGTCTAGGAATTTGAAACAAAAGAGAAATTGGCTGTCCTCATGAAGAGGCACAGAAAAGAATGCTTGTGACAAATCGATGACCGAGAACCATTCGGCATCGCAAGGGATTTGAAACATTATCACAGCTGGATTCGGTACTACTGGGCAGCACTTGACTATGATGTCATTTATTTTCCTCAAGTCCTGCACTAGTCGGACCTTTCCACTTGGCTTTATTAGTCCCATTATTGGTGAATTACATGGACTGCTTAACACTTCTTTGAGCACTCCTTGTTTTACAAATTCATCAATAAGTTGAGCAACTTTCATGAGGGTGTCTTGTGCCATGTGGTATTGTGGGGTCTGGGGAAAGATTGCATTGGGCTTTACAGTCACTTTCACTGGTTCCACTCCTTTCATCAATCCCACCTCTTTCCCTGTCATGTCCCACACTTCCTTTCCGACTGTCTCCCATAACTCAGCTGGAATATCTTCTTCAGTTATCATCGGGAAAAGACAAATCAGAGGATACTCTTCATCTACCGTTTCCATTTCATCCCCCTCTACACTATCCTCTTCTTCCCCATCACTGCTTGTCTGTATCGTTATTCCTTCGTTCGAACACATGATCGAACAACCCAATTTGCACAATAGGTCTCTCCCTAACAGTGCTATCGGGCTTGAGTCACATATCACAAACTGATGTACCCCTTGATAGTTACCGATGCTGACTGGTACCGGATCTGTTATTGGGTTCGTCAGGTGCCTGTTTGCTACTCCCACCACTTGAACTGTCCTCCCTGAGAGTGGCAAATTTGGTACTTCACTGCTCTTAACAGTTGAACGTGTGGCTCCCGTGTCCACCAAGAATGAAACACGATGACCCATTACTCTTCCCTCTACGTACGGACCCTTTTGATCAACTTCTAAGGATGCTGCAAGCACACAATCCCCTTCCTCTTCTGAGCTCTCACTCTCCCATACATTGTTTATTCCACTCTCACTGTGTAATGGGAACTGTTGTACGGTGCCATTTGTACTCATTACCTGACCCGAGACCTGTGGAGGAACCATCACTTGCTGCTCACTCATTGGTGCCAAAGGTATTTGCATTTGCTGATTAGGTACCATGGGTAACTGCTGTTGCATCGGCTGCATTTGCGTCATCTGCATACGAGGCATCTGCATCTGCTGCGGCTGCATAGGTTGCAATCCCTGCAATTGATTTATGGTCTGAAAATTTGGGCTTGGACCTCTCATTTTCGGTCCCCTCATTGTCTGAAATGCATTGACATCATTGTTTTGCTGACCAACACCTGCACCTGCACCTGCACCTTCCTGCACCACCATCGGGCACTCGCGTTTCCAATGACCGACAATTCCGCGCACGTTTCACGGCATCACCTTCTTCATTGCCTGCACACCCGTCACAACAGTGTTTAAATCCGGACCATTATTCACAAAACCTCCTCTGCCTCTGCCTCTCGCCTGTGGCTGAAACGCCATGTTTCCCTGCAACTGCGGCTGCGGTTGCGGTACCTGCTGTTGGAACCCTTGCATCCCTTGCGAACCTTGCAGACCTGTCTGAGCTGCTTTAAGTTGCATCATCATCACCTTCTCTTTCAGCCTTTTCTGTTTCACCTCAATCTCGTCGCTACAATATTTCGCATAATTCAAGACTTCATCAATCGGTTTCGACTGCCAGCAAATCAAATGCGACTTTATCATCTGACTTATCTCTGGTCTCAACCCTTCCACAAATCTAAACACAAAATGAAGCATATCCTTCGCTTCGATTGTTTCCGTGCCACTGTAATTCTTGAACGCCTTCAACAACCTCTCATAGTAACTATGAATCGATTCTTTAGTCTCCTGGGAAGTTCGATCAATCTTCTGCCAATCCACATTTTTCGCGGCAACCTTCGTCTTCAAATGCTCAATCACCTTGTAGTACAGGCTCATCACCATAGGTGATGGTGCACCAGTCTCCCTGTCTCTTTCTGGTTCACTCGTCGGCCAACCTACAGCTCTCTTGCAATCCTCCCACAAATCTGCCGGAACCACGATCTCAAAGAGAGTGTTCAGGTCTTCCCAGAGACATTTTGCAAGCTTCACAAACCTATCAGTCTGCTGATACCATTCAATCGCCTTCTCTCTCAGTTTGGGAAAGTCATCCGTAAATGACTGAATGTCACTTCTGTGCCATGGTACATGTATTAGTTTTCCCCCTGCTGTCTCCCTCATTGGTAACATGGTTACTGTCTCGAAACTCTGTGGTCTTTTCTCATTATGCTCTGTAGCACTGTCCCTCCTCTTTTCCTTTCTCTTTACCCACCTGCTTTCCCACTTGTCTAAGCACCTCCACACTTGTGCACTCTGTAGCAATTCTCTAAGGTGTGTCTTCATGCCTGCTGACCTCATGTGTTCAAAATCTGTGATCCCAAAATCCAACCTGTAGCTTCTGCTCAAGTGTTTCATCTTGTCTATGTCAACCCCGTTTCTGTCAGCTGCTTCCTGCAAGCTTTTATGTACCTTGTTCACTTCCTTCGTAATCCTGGGACATAGATACCTCAGCTCTTCTTCCGTGTAGGACTCTAACCTATTTACACCCATAGTCCCTTCCACCAATTCTTGTGCTTCCATGTTCAACCTGACCCTATTCATATAGTCTTCTCCTTTCCCACTGGCTGAACTTTGTGTGGAATTTAAACTGTTGAACCACTGTGTCAGCTGTTGCGCATTTACCCCCATCAGTGTAGCGTTCACATCGACTGCCATTGATGGTTGCGGCAACTTTTCAGTATTCGATGTTAAAGGTATTATCAGTGGGGGACTCGACCTCACCAGTGTCGACTGAGCACATATGGGACTAAACTCCATCAAGGATCCAGATCCATTTGGCTGAGCCGCTATAGGAGTTATCCCTGGAGTGTTCTCTATGCACCTCCTTTCTGTCCCATTCTGCAGCATTGATCCCTGACCGCTCATACCTAAGTTAGGCTGACTATACAAAGGTACCGGTGGACCTACAGTAATGGGTAGGGATATCGCATCTGGGTTCTGTCCATTTCCCATGTTCTGAGGCATGTTCATTCCCACACCATGGGTCATCATTGCCGGCATGCCCATCTGACTCCCCGTCATCTGAGCATGTGCATTTCCTCCCTGCATCTGCTTTTGAGGCATCAAAAACTGAGTTGATTCAGCCTGTGTCATTGTTGGATTGTGACCATTCTGTACTCCCCTTACTGTTTGTTCTAAAACCATTCCTCCACTATTGTCATTGCTGTAGTACCCTGGCATCTGCGGCTGATAATTTTCTGCTGGTTTCAACATGGGCACATCTGGATATATTCTCCTAACCTGCGGTATCTGCGGGGTAAACAGTAACCTCGGGTCCTTAGACCCCGATGACGCTCCTGAACTCTGTGTTTCACTGTTCTGTACCGGTGCCAGAGGGGCAGAACTGGTACTTGGACTTTGTCCATTCTCTGCATAAGGCGGTGGACGGTCGTTCAGCAATTGCATTATTAACTCCTCATCCTCTAACTCCTCCTCTCTTCTCAACTTTTCCTCGTCCTCTCTATCCTTGGAACACTTCCTGTCTGTCTTACAGGTAGCTTTCTTACCTGTCTCCTCTTCTTCCTTAGTAATTGCGGGGAACAATTTTATCCCCTGCAATACATCTGACCTCCACACCTTCTGTGCATTATCCCACCTAGCATCCGCTAGTGTCTTTTCTACCTTCCTCATCCTGGTCTCAAACTTCTTCTGCTGTTGCTGTCTAGCCATTAATTCCCAGATGGCTAGAGCCTCAAACTGGGCTGGCCTTGGAGGCACCTTCATGTCGTACATCGTGAATCTCAAATTCTCTAGGATCCTTATATTGAATGTCCCATGTATCGGGAATGCTACGCTCCCATGTTTCTCTGTCAGTTTGTGCCATTGCTTTAGCCAAAGACACGGAGCTACCCCTTTTTCCTCTATTACAATGTAAGCTGGTGTGCCCTCGGGCGGCGTCTCCTCTCCTACGCTCGCTTTGATGTAAGACTCCCCCTTCATCGCGCTCCTAAATGCTTTAAGGAATTTCATTTTTTTTTCGTCTTCTATTTCACAAAGTTTATAATCAATAGGTGACTTTAATTCCACAAAATTTGTAATCAATAGGTGACTTTAATTCCCAGAATACTCTTCGCCTGCCTTTCCCCTTCCAATCGAGCCCCACGGACTGCGTCCAATCCGTGCGCGACCCTTCTCTCCAACCAACCTATCCCAGCGCGGCTCCTAGTGACGTCACACACACACACTGCGGCTGACAAAGCCTCGCGGCTAGTCTTCCTTCACTCAGCGCCTCTCGTAACAACTTCTTGCATGTATCGCGAGCTACCAAAAACTAAAACAGATCTGTCGGTTTACTACAGGAAGGGTAACACAGTTGCTTCAGGACCTTAGGGACCTTTCACTAGCCTCGGCCGCTATTCCGTCTTTCTCAGTCCCCACGTTCGCAAGCAAATCTGACCCGCAGACCTACTCTCAACTTGTCAATGATCTATTCTAGTGCACTTAGATTCTTGTCAAAGCCCGAAGTCGGAGTTTCTTTCACTCCCTAACACACGTACCGACTCGTTGACCACGCCCGATCAACCTACTAAACCGCCCAGACCACAACATGGATCAACATACTCCGGAGTCTCTTGACCTCGCAGGGCCCGTCTCAACAACAACAACCACGTGGACCTTTTTATGCACAAAGCGCCACACGCACATGAAGTTCGACGACTTCCCTACTCTCACACTCGGAGCCGCACCTCCGCTATTTCTATGAAGTTCGACGACTTCTCTACTTCTACACTCGGAGTCGCACCTCCGCTATCCTTTAAAAGAAAAAAATCCCTCGCAACCTTTTCACACACCCTGCGGCAATAAGCTGTGCAAGCGCAAAACCCTAACTTCACTCATACCATCACTAGTACCGCCAACGCTGTTTCCACACCTCCGTTCTCTCCATTCGCAAGCTCCGAGATCCCGGGAAAGTCGCGGTGGACCTAGCCCATCATCATTCTGTCAATCAGTTTTATCCAAGAAAAAATCTAATTCAACTTCTCGAGTGGGGTCTCAAAATGCGTAACCGTTAATTCAACACCATGTCCTCTAAGAGTACAGGGTCCCAAAAGACGAAACCGTCCTCTGCTACCATCTACTGATGGAGCGGTCCGTAGTAATAATTTACCTGTGTTCGGACGCTCTTTAGGCCGATGAATCTTTTGACTAAGTGGAAACTCTCTGTACTCTTAATCGGTCACCTTAATCAAATCAATAATCAATAACGAACATAAGTAATACCTTGATCAACATAACACTTAACAATTAGTCCAGAATACATTTCGGCGAACCCTGACCTTTCAGTCAGGAATAACCACACCAGTTTATTGCAAAGTTAGTGAATTTATTTCCCTATATTAACAAAGCTAGCACAATGTAAATGTGTCTCAACACTAAATGATAAACGTAAATGAACATTAATAGCTGTCCATAGCGGCGAAACAAGTGTAATCTATGTAGCATTTGAATCACAAGGCATTCGATAATGGCAATGCAAAGCACTAATACGATAATCTGTAATGAACTAATTGCATACATTTATTCAGCATAACAAGATCTCAAATTGCATCGTGCGACATATGGAATCCTCATCTAACCTCAAATTAGCATCGGCATGTGGGACTTCATGCAAAAACAATTTATCAACATAAATTTAGAAAACTCCTAGCTAGGGCTCTTATCAAAATCAGCAGTTGGTTACCTAAAAGAAACACAATGCAATTGTACAATTTCCTTTCATATTTACCAATTACGATCAGCATACAAGGAGGTCTTCGTCTCACAGGTACCGTTCTTCGGTCAGCATGGGTACCGTTTCGATCAGCATGGGACGGGGCAAAGGGGCAGGGGTGGACGGGGCAATTGCCTCACGGCGGCAAGGTAAGACTACTACTTCATGCAAAGGGCATTTCAAAGTTAAAGTCTCTAGGGCAAGAATCATTAAAGTCTCTTTCTCTCGATTAGAGAAAGCATCAAAGTCTCTCAAAATGGCGTCGCAGCAAAGTGGGCCATAATAGCTACGAAGTCTACAAAATGGCGTAGTGTCCGGGTAATGGCCGTTAATAGCGCAATGGCTGATAATAGCTGTAATGGCTGTAGTGGCTGTAATGGCTACCTTCTTCTCGTGCACCTGATTTTTATAGACAACAGTTCGAATCCAGTAGGGTCTTCCATTGGAGGGTTCATAGGTTAGCTTCAAATTGTCCAATCAAAAACGACAGTTCTCAAGCTTTTACTTAAGCATACATTATCCTTGGAGATGGGTACGCAAGTTGCAACATTGTCTACCAATTAGCTCACTTTCAGAGCCTCCATTGTCCGCACCTGCAAGTCGACCTTGAAGTAAAGAGAAAATATGCCAGGCTGGCACGAAACTTTAAGATAAGCATGTGAACAGTTTCTGTGGAAAAGTACAGCTTCAAGCAGAAATACACGTTTAATAGCACATTGGAAAAATACGAGCATCTAAACCGTGAGACCAGGCCACTAGGCCAAAGCCTCCGCTAAAGTAATGCTAAGCTAAAGCATTTCAAACAAGCAAATCGTAGCACACGTTTATGATTATGTCGGATTAGTGCAATTCTAATACACCATGTTATATAAAGCACGCTTATAAATGTTGGCAATCTACACTAAGGGCACATTTTGTCCCCGTACAATCTTTATTAGTTCGGTTAGAGTCACACATGATTATTTCACACTACGTTTAAGCTCTAATAAAATCAAAACCTTCATTTTCTGCTTCATCACTGTGCGTAGGTGAAATCAGTGCTCAGTGTTCTTACTTTTTATTAATAACGAGAGCACAGACGCACAGTGCTGAGTACACAGTATTAACACTGATGCAGGCGGTGCATTACACGGTACACGGTATTAACACTGATGCAGGCGGTGCATTACACGGTACACGGTATTAACACTGATGCAGGCGGTGCATTACATGCAGGCCCAGGAATGGAGCAGCAATGGGGACCCCTGAGACCTGCCAGAGCAGCTGCGGGGGGGGGGCTCAAGTGGGGGGAACTCAAGGCTCAGACTGATCAGCATTCACACTCCCCTCACACACCTAACAGAGCCTGTGTGCTTAGAAACGCTGCTCCCAGAGGTGCTCGTGGGAATGTGTGCGCTGCAAAGCAGAGGCTCCTCCCCCGTGGAGTGACTGCCTTGAAAGGCGCCTCCTTCCCCAGGGAGTCTGTAGGAAGGTAGCCTCTTTCTAGCCTTGTTACCCCCACTTTTGGCCTGTTTGTGAGTACATGTCAGGGTGTTTTCACTGTCTCACTGGGATCCTGCTAGCCAGGGCTCCAGTGCTCATAGTGAAAACCCTATGTTGTCAGTGTGTTTGTTATGTGTCACTGGGGCCCTGCTAGCCAGGACCCCAGTGCTCATAAGTTTGGGCCTATATGCGTTCCCTGTGTGGTGCCTAACTGTATCACTGAGACTTTTCTAACCAGAAACTCAGTGGTTATGCTCTCTCTGCTTTCTAAATTTGTCACTGCAGGCTAGTGACTAAATTTACCAATTCTCATTGGCACACTGGTACACCCATATAATTCCCTTGTATATGGTACTTAAGTACCCAAGGTATTGGGGTTCCAGGAGATCCCTATGGGCTGCAGCATTTCTTTTGCCACCCATAGGGAGCTCTGACAATTCTTACACAGGCTTGCCACTGCAGCCTGAGTGAAATAACGTCCACGTTATTTCACAGCCATTTACCACTGCACTTAAGTAACTTATAAGTCACCTATATGTCTAACCTTCACCTGGTAAAGGTTGGGTGCTAAGTTACTTAGTGTGTGGGCACCCTGGCACTAGCCAAGGTGCCCCCACATCGTTCAGGGCAAGTTCCCCAGCCTTTGTGAGTGCGGG
Organism: Pleurodeles waltl; assembly: GCF_031143425.1. Lineage (NCBI taxonomy): Eukaryota > Metazoa > Chordata > Amphibia > Caudata > Salamandridae > Pleurodeles > Pleurodeles waltl. The sequence goes on from NC_090439.1 coordinate 1,176,744,307, forward strand.
GACACCATTTCACGTGTGCACTATACATAGGTCACTACCGATGTATAGCGTCACAATGGTAACTCCGAACATGGCCATGTAACATGTCTAAGATCATGGAATTGTCACACCAATGCCATTCTGGCATTGGGGAGACAATTCCATGATCCCCCGAGTCTCTAAAACAGACCCAGGTACAGCCAAACTGCCTTTCCCGGGGTTTCACTACAGCTGCTGCTGCTGCCAACCCCTCAGACAGGTTTCTGCCCTCCTGGGGTCCAGCCAGGCTTGGCCCAGGAAGGAAGAACAAAGGACTTCCTCAGAGAGAGGGTGTTACACCCTCTCCCTTTGTAAAAAGGTGTCAGGGCTGGGGAGGAGTAGCCTCCCCCAGCCTCCGGAAATGCTTTGATGGGCACAGATGGTGCCCATCGCTGTATAAGCCAGTCTGCACCGGTTCAGGGATCCCCCAGCCCTGCTTTGGCGCGAAACTGGACAAAGGAAAGGGGAGTGACCACTCCCCTGACCCGCACCTCCCAGGGGAGGTGCCCAGAGCTCCTCCAGTGTGCTCCAGACCTCTGCCATCTTGGAAACAGAGGTTTTGCTGGCACACTGGACTGCTCTGAGTGGCCAGTGCCATCAGGTGACGTCAGAGACTCCTTCTGATAGGCTCTTACCTGTGTTGCTAGCCTATTCTCCTTCCTAAGTAGCCAAACCTCCTTTTCTGGCTATTTAGGGTCTGTGCTTTGGGGAATTCTTTAGATAACGAATGCAAGTGCTCATCCGAGTTCCTCTGCATCTCTCTCTTCACCTTATGCCAAAGGATCGACCGCTGACTGCTCAGGACACCTGCAAAACCGCAACAAAGTAGCAAAGACGACTACTGCAACCTTGTTTCGCTTCTCCTTGCGCCTTCTCGACTGTTTCTGTCACGCTGTAGATGCTCCTCAGACTCGGTGCGATGCAAATAAAGGTCCACCTCCTGACACCACCAAGTCACCTATATAAACCACGGTGCATTGGAGTAATCAGGTGAGGGAAGGAAGGGGAAGGAACAGCAGGGACAGGATATCTGTAAAGAGAGGAATACACAGTGTTAATATCACATTGCCTGTCTACTCTCGCAATGTCTCGCTAAAGTACCAACGACCGTACCTGCCCATAACTCATGAGGGCAGAACTAGTCCAACGCCTGTCTGTGCTCCATCTGAATCATAGATGGACGCCACAAGCTAACAACTAACACCGATGATCTCTTATGGGTTGCTCAACACCCACTCTTATACAAGATAGTCACGAAATAATGAGGAAACAAAAACGAAGAGAAAGGGAATAAAATTAACGACGGTAAGAACCTATCTCGTAGTCCTTTCTATGACTCAGTTAATACACTGAGCCTCATGTCATAGTCACGCAATTTGTAGGAATAACCCTGTGTTACTTCATTACGTATTGAAAAGAAAAAATCGTCCCGGCAGTTCAATTCCCGCAAAAGTAAACATTAACCTTGTGTCGTAGCCATATATATAATGTTCTCTGGCTCTAAAGATAATCGTTCGTGCTTTATTGCTAACTCAAATAAAGGACCGCCGTGCTTCAGAAGTTACCAGTGTCCTGGTCGAACTGTAATAATGGGAAAAAGAAAGGCGAGGGATTCCGGCACCAAATCGTCTCACCGCTTACCACCTCTCCTTCGTGTGTCAGGTTCCCCAGGGAAATAACTCGAGACTCCCGCTGATATCGGGAAGGTCCCAGGCTCTGAGGGAAACCGGATGAGGAACTCGAGACTCCCGCTGATATCAGGAAGGTCCCAGGCTCCGAGGAAAACCGGATGAGGAATTATACCTCATAAGCAAACAACTCAACCTCGGAAACGCCGTCAACAAGAGCCCTCGTTGTCCATCCGACTGGGTTCTAGGAAACGAATAACGCACAATACTTCCTGTATGTGCGTGATTTTAAGCGACCTCTTCCCCTCTAGGCATCATGGGATATGTAGTCCAAAAGGACTACATTATCCCGATCGGCAATGTAGGCGCCGCGGCTAACACCTGACAGTACGCCCGCCTCCAAAGCGCCTCCTAGGACCAGGTTTAGAGGGATGATGGGCATGAAACAGCCGCACAGCCCTAGGGGCATGGACATTGCTTTCCGGCTCCCATGGATCATCCTCGGCATTGTACCCCTTCCACGAAACCAAGTACCACAGCTTACCCCCCCGTCGTTTGGAATCCAACACTCTGCGCACCTCGTACTCCAGCTGCCCATCTCTGACCACCGGAGGCACCGCCTGCCGGGTCGCTGAAAGAGCCGGTTTCAAAAGGCTGCAATGAAACACCGGATGGATCCTTAAGGAAGCAGGTAAGTTGAGACGATAAGCCACAGGGTTTATCTTGCGTAACACCTCATAGGGACCAATGTAACGAGGATGAAAGACGCTACGCATCTTGAAGCGTATATACTTGGTGGAAAGCCACACTCTATCGCCTGGCTGATATGCCGGCCCCTCACGCCGATGTTCATCACCCCATTTTTTATACTGTTCTTTGGCCTTCTCCAGATTGAGTCGTATCTTCTTTTGCACGGATTGGAGATTCTTAATCATGGCATGAACCGTAGGTTGATCCGTGACTTCCCTAGGTATGATTATGGGCAATATTTCCGCGTGGAACCCCGTGTTAGCACGAAAAGGAGATTCCCGTATCGAGCTATGCCAAGCATTGTTGTATGATAGTTCTGCCAGCCATAGCAACGAAACCCAGGATTCTTCAGCGTCCTTTGCATAGCACCTCAGATATTTTTTCAGGGTTTGATTGAGGTGCTCCGTCTGGCCATCGGTTTGTGGGTGGAAACTGGTGGACAGTGCGGATTCAATGCGCAGAACCTTGCACCACATGCGCCAAAACCTAGCAACAAACTGGGGGCCTCTGTCCGAAATAATGGTTCTCGGTAGACCATGTAACCGCACCACTTGAGACAAAATTAGATGGGCGGTTTGACTGGCTGTAGGCAGATTTCTACAAGGGAGAAAATGACCCATCTTGGTAAGGCTGTCGATTACCACCATGATAGCGTTGTACCCCTGATCCATTGGTAATCCTACCACAAAATCCACGCTAATGGTTTGCCATGGTTTATCCGGAGTGGGCAAAGGTATCAGTCTGCCCTGGCTCTTCGCGTTTTCTCCCTTGGCCCGTGCACATATCTCACACGAGCCACCCAGGCCGCAACGTCTTTAGCCCAACCTTCCCACCTGAAATGCCGTTGAACTATTTGCGCCGTTTTGGTGTAACCAGGATGACCAGCCGTTACCGCATCATGACACCAATTAAAGGCTTGCACTCGGAGTTCACGCGTTGGCAAATACAAACGATTACATTGCAACGGTATTCCATGCTTAAGGGTACGGTCCTGACTTAACTCTGCCCATTTCTTCCACTGAGCAGCAGACTTATGCTTAGAAACCTTTTCTAGGAAATGGGAGATATGAAGGGCACAAAGCACTCTTTCAGGTTTGATGATTGCTTCCTCAGGTCTTGAAGCAATGGTTCTCACGTCCTCTTGTCGAGACAGTGAATCTGCCTTGCGATTGTCAACCCCAGGACGGAAGGTCACCACAAACTCGTATTCTGAAAAAAACAGCATCCACCTCATTTGCCGCTGGGTAAGTTGTCTTGCCTCCTTCATATACTGCAGATTTCGGTGATCAGTATATACCGTGACCGGGTGTTGAGCTCCCCATAGGTAGTGTCGCCATTCCTGGAATGCCTTTTTGATGGCTAGCAGTTCCTTTTCTGCCACCGTATAGTTAAGTTCCGCAGCAGATAGTTTCCTAGATAAAAACGCAACAGGATGAAGCTGTCCGGTGCCGGTTTCAAAAGGCTGCAATGAAACACCGGATGGATCCTTAAGGAAGCAGGTAAGTTGAGACGATAAGCCACAGGGTTTATCTTGCGTAACACCTCATAGGGACCAATGTAACGAGGATGAAAGACGCTACGCATCTTGAAGCGTATATACTTGGTGGAAAGCCACAATCTATCGCCTGGCTGATATGCCGGCCCCTCACGCCGATGTTCATCACCCCATTTTTTATACTGTTCTTTGGCCTTCTCCAGATTGAGTCGTATCTTCTTTTGCACGGATTGGAGATTCTTAATCATGGCATGAACCGTAGGTTGATCCATGACTTCCCTAGGTATGATTATGGGCAACATTTCCGCGTGGAACCCCGTGTTAGCACGAAAAGGAGATTCCCGTATCGAGCTATGCCAAGCATTGTTGTATGATAGTTCTGCCAGCCATAGCAACGAAACCCAGGATTCTTGAGCGTCCTTTGCATAGCACCTCAGATATTTTTTCAGGGTTTGATTGAGGCGCTCCGTCTGGCCATCGGTTTGTGGTTGGAAACTGGTGGACAGTGCGGATTCAATGCGCAGAACCTTGCACCACATGCGCCAAAACCTAGCAACAAACTGGGGGCCTCTGTCCGAAATAATGGTTCTCGGTAGACCATGTAACCGCACCTCTTGAGACAAAATTAGATGGGCGGTTTGACTGGCTGTAGGCAGATTTCTACAAGGGAGAAAATGACCCATCTTGGTAAGGCTGTCGATTACCACCATGATAGCGTTGTACCCCTGATCCATTGGTAATCCTACCACAAAATCCACGCTAATGGTTTGCCATGGTTTATCCGGAGTGGGCAAAGGTATCAGTCTGCCCTGGCTCTTCGCGTTTTCTCCCTTGGCCCGTGCACATATCTCACACGAGCCACCCAGGCCGCAACGTCTTTAGCCCAACCTTCCCACCTGAAATGTCGTTGAACTATTTGCGCCGTTTTGGTGTAACCAGGATGACCAGCCGTTACCGCATCATGACACCAATTAAAGGCTTGCACTCGGAGTTCACGCGTTGGCAAATACAAACGATTACATTGCAACGGTATTCCATGCTTAAGGGTATGGTCCTGACTTAACTCTGCCCATTTCTTCCACTGAGCAGCAGACTTATGCTTAGAAACCTTTTCTAGGAAATGGGAGATATGAAGGGAACAAAGCACTCTTTCAGGTTTGATGATTGCTTCCTCAGGTCTTGAAGCGATGGTTCTCACGTCCTCTTGTCGAGACAGTGAATCTGCCTTGCGATTGTCAACCCCAGGACGGAAGGTCACCACAAACTCGTATTCTGAAAAAAACAGCATCCACCTCATTTGCCGCTGGGTAAGTTGTCTTGCCTCCTTCATATACTGCAGATTTCGGTGATCAGTATATACCGTGACCGGGTGTTGAGCTCCCCATAGGTAGTATCGCCATTCCTGGAATGCCTTTTTGATGGCTAGCAGTTCCTTTTCTGCCACCGTATAGTTAAGTTCCGCAGCAGATAGTTTCCTAGATAAAAACGCAACAGGATGAAGCTGTCCGGTGGTTTTGTTTCTTTGGGATAACATGGCCCCAATCGCTATATCAGAGGCATCCGCTTCGACGATAAAAGGGGCATCCGGCTGTGGATGTTGAAGTATAGGTGCGGAGCAGAAGGCCTGTTTTAAAAAGCAAAAGGCCTCCTCTGCTTCCTCTGACCAAACAAAAGACACCCCCTTTCTTAGTAACCTTGTTATAGGTGACACAATGTGAGAAAAATGAAAGATGAATCTTCTATAGTAATTGGAAAACCCAAGGAAGCATTGCACGTCTCTCACACTAGTGGGTACTGGCCACTCCTGAACAGCCTGTATTTTTCTTGTCAACATGCAAAACCCTTCAGGGCTTAAATCCACCCCCAAGAACTCAACCTTCCGGACATGGAACTCGCATTTGCTCAGTTTGCAAAAAAGACTATGCTGTCGCAATGCTTGGAGTACTAAGGAAACATGGTCAAAGTGGCGCTCCAGGGATGTGGAATACACCAGAATGTCATCTATATAAACGATCACGAAACGGTCTATGTATTCCTTGAGAACATTGTTCAGAAAATACTGGAATGCCGCCGGGGCGTTACACAACCCGAACGGCATTACCAAGTACTCAAACAGACCATAACGGGTTTTGAAGGCCGTTTTCCACTCGTCCCCTTCGCGGATTCTGACCAGATGGTAAGCTCCCTTCAGGTCCAACCTTGTATAGATTACCGCCTCTTTCACCTGTTCCAATAACACTGGAATGAGAGGAAGAGGGTATCTATTCCTCACTGTATTCTTGTTCAGCATTCGATAATCGATGCAGGTTCTCAACTCTTTATTAGCTTTAGCTATGAAAAAGAGTGGAGAGGCTGCCGGAGAACAAGATGGTCTAATGAACCCGATCTCCAGGAAGTGATCCAAGTATTTTCTCAAATGCTTGGTTTCTGGGTCTGATAGAGCATATACCCTACAGGAAGGAAGGAGAGCTCCAGGAATCAGATCTATCTTGCAATCATATACACGATGGGGTGGCAATGTCTCAGCCTGACCTTCGTCGAACACATCCTTGAACTCGGCATAAACAGAGGGCAATATCACTGTTTTCTCCATCACTGTGGCCAACTGTAACCCTTGAGCCAATGCTAACATGGGGGAATCGTCATACAAGAAGCAGATATTCTCACACCTCGAGGACTGAAAACTAACCGTCTTGGTTTGCCAATCGATAACAGGATTGTGTTTTCTTAACCAGGGCATTCCTAAAATAATTTCATACTGAGGAGCCTCTATTATATCCAGTCTGATTCTTTCTTTATGTTCCGGAGATACCCCATTGAAGATCAACCCAACGTCCTCAGTATGTTCTGTAAGGGGCCCAGATTTCAGCGGTGTACCATCATCCGCCAACACTATTTCGGGGTCCTTTCTCGGAATGCAAGGAAGTCCCAATCTCCTAACCACCCCTGCATCTATGAAATTTCCCGTGGCTCCGGAGTCTATCATCGCCCATACTGGAAACTTTTGTTCTTTGGACACCAGATCCACTGCTAACAAAAGGTGGGACGCCTTTTCCTCCTGTGGAAAAAGGGCTAAGGAAGTTAACCGTAACACCGGTTGGGGTTCTATAAAGGGCAAATCCTCTTTCTCCGATGTTTTTCCTGCCGTAACCGCTGCCTTTTGAGTGGGGGAGTAGGAGAATCTCTTTCGTGGTTTTTGGGGACACTCTCTTACATAATGACCCTTCCTGCCGCAATACATGCACAACCCCTGTACCCTCCTACTCTCCTTCTCGGACTTCGACAAGGGTGCCCTAACGGCTCCCACGCCCATAGGCTCCCCACCTATATCATTGGGAGTAGAAACAGATCGCACCTCCCTTTCTGGAATGCCTGGTCGCCTATCCCCCGCTCTACGCTCTACCCTTCTTTCTGCTAATCTGTGGTTCAGTCTCAGGGTAAGATTCACAAGATCTGTACAAGTGGAAGGCTGCGGATCTATTTGAGCGAGTATATCCTTCATGTCGTCTCGTAAGCCTTGATAATAGAGAGACATTCTCTTCTCCTCTGGCCACCCTGATTCCGCCACCAATCTATTGAAGGTCGTGAGATAAGAGACCAGATCAGACCTCCCCTGTCTCAACTCCAGTAATTCCCTATCAGCACTAAAAGTGGTTGTTCTATGATCAAACACCCTCTCGAAGGCCGTCCGAAAGGCATTCCAATCCGATAACAAGGGGTCATCGTTCCTGACTAATGGTACGGCCCAATTGGCTGCATCTCCCGAGAGATAAGAAATAGCGAACATTACCCTGGAAAGGTTAGAGGGAAAAGACGCGGGTCTACAAGAGAATAGTAGAGACAACTGAGTTAGAAAGGCCTGAACTTTCCTGGGGTCCCCTGAATACCGTTCCGGGCTGGCCAAAGGGATAGGAGGGGAGACATTCACGGTTACCTGTGGTGTGGATGCTGAGGCATCGAAGGGATTCCTAGTAAGCCTTTCTACCCTTTCCTTTAACGCCGCTGTCTCCACCCTAGAATTAGCCAACTCTTGTTGCACTACTACTAACGCCTGTAATACATCATCCATAGATGCCATCTTTGCATCACACCGAGCAGGAGGAGCGTTATTCGTGGGTGCGTTATTCTGTCACGCTGTAGATGCTCCTCAGACTCGGTGCGATGCAAATAAAGGTCCACCTCCTGACACCACCAAGTCACCTATATAAACCACGGTGCATTGGAGTAATCAGGTGAGGGAAGGAAGGGGAAGGAACAGCAGGGACGGGATATCTGTAAAGAGAGGAATACACAGTGTTAATATCACATTGCCTGTCTACTCTCGCAATGTCTCGCTAAAGTACCAACGACCGTACCTGCCCATAACTCATGAGGGCAGAACTAGTCCAACGCCTGTCTGTGCTCCATCTGAATCATAGATGGACGCCACAAGCTAACAACTAACACCGATGATCTCTTATGGGTTGCTCAACACCCACTCTTATACAAGATAGTCACGAAATAATGAGGAAACAAAAACGAAGAGAAAGGGAATAAAAATAATGACGGTAAGAACCTATCTCGTAGTCCTTTCTATGACTCAGTTAATACACTGAGCCTCATGTCATAGTCACGCAATTTGTAGGAATAACCCTGTGTTACTTCATTACGTATTGAAAAGAAAAAATCGTCCCGGCAGTTCAATTCCCGCAAAAGTAAACATTAACCTTGTGTCGTAGCCATATATATAATGTTCTCTGGCTCTAGAGATAATCGTTCGTGCTTTATTGGTAACTCAAATAAAGGACCGCCGTGCTTCAGAAGTGACCAGTGTCCTGGTCGAACTGTAATAATGGGAAAAAGAAAGGCGAGGGATTCCGGCACCAAATCGTCTCACCGCTTACCACCTCTCCTTCGTGTGTCAGGTTCCCCAGGGAAATAACTCGAGACTCCCGCTGATATCGGGAAGGTCCCAGGCTCTGAGGGAAACCGGATGAGGAATTTTAGACTCCCGCTGATATCGGGAAGGTCCCAGGCTCCGAGGAAAACCGGATGAGGAATTATACCTCATAAGCAAACAACTCAACCTCGGAAACGCCGTCAACAAGAGCCCTCGTTGTCCATCCGACTGGGTTCTAGGAAACGAATAACGCACAATACTTCCTGTATGTGCGTGATTTTAAGCGACCTCTTCCCCTCTAGGCGTCATGGGATAAGTAGTCCAAAAGGACTACATTATCCCGATCAGCAATGTAGGCGCCGCGGCTAACACCTGACAGTTTCCTGGCGGTGCATGCTCTGGGGGTAGCCTGCCTCCTCTGCACCAGGAGCTCTGAAGAAATCTCCCGTGGGATGACGGAATCTTCCCCCTGCAACCGCAGGCAACAAGAGATTGCATCACCGGTCCTCTTGGTCCCCTCTCAGCATGACGAGCGTGGTCCCTGGAACTCAGCAACTCTGTCCAAGTGACTCCCACTGTCCAGTGACTCTTCAGTCCAAGTTTGGTGGAGGTAAGTCCTTGCCTCCCCACGCTAGACTGCATTGCTGGGTAGCGCGTGATTTGCAGCTGCTCTGGCTCCTGTGCACTCTTCCAGGATTTCCTTCGTGCACAGCCAAGCCTGGGTCCCCGACCCTCTAACCTGCAGTGCACAACCTTCTGAGTTGTCCTCCGGCGTTGTGGGACTCCCTTTTGTGTCTTTGGGTGGACTCCGGTTCACTCCTCTTCCAAGTGCCTGTTCCGGTAGTTCTGCGGGTGCTGCCTGCTTCTGTGAGGGCTCCTTGACTTGCTGGTGGCCCCCTCTGTCTCCTCATCCAAGTGGCGACATCCTGGTCCCTCCTGGGCCACAGCAGCACCCAAAAACCCTAACTGCAACCCTTGCAGCTAGCAAGGCTTGTTTGCGGTCTTTCTGCGTGGTTCTTCACAACGTGGGACATCCATCCTCCAAAGGGGAAGTTTCTAACCCTCTTAGTTCTTGCAGAATCCACAGTTTCTACATCCTGTAGCAGCTTCTTTGCACCCTCAGCTGGCATTTCCTGGGCATCTGCCCACTCTTGAAATTGTCGCAACTCTTGGACTTGGTCCCCTTGTTCCACAGGTACTCAGGTCCGGAAATCCACTTTGGTTGCGTTGCTGGTGTTGGTCTTCCTTGCAGAAACCCCCTATCACAACTTCTGTGCTCTCTGGGGGTTATAGGTGCACTTTACACCTACTTTTCAGGGTCTTGGGGTGGGCTATTTTTCTAACCCTCACAGTTTTCTTACAGTCCCAGCGACCCTCTACAAGCTCACATAGGTTTGGGGTCCATTCGTGGTTCGCATTCCACTTTTGGAGTATATGGTTTGTGTTGCCCCTATACCTATGTGCTCCTATTGCAATCTACTGTAACTTTAGATTGCTTGCATTACTTCCTTTTGCTATTACTGCATATTTTTGGTATTGTGTACAAATATCTTGTGTATATTTGGCATCCTCATACTGAGGGTACTCACTGAGATACTTTTGGTATATTGTCATAAAAATAAAGTACCTTTATTTTGAGTATATCTGTGTATTGTGTTTTCTTATGATATTGTGCATATGACACCAGTGGTATAGTAGGAGCTTTGCATGTCTCCTAGTTCAACCTAAGCTGCTCTGCTATAGCTACCTTCTATCAGCCTAAGCTGCTAGAAACACCTCTTCTACACTAATAAGGGATAACTGGACCTGGTACAGAGTGTAAATACCCCTTGGTACCCACTACAAGCCAGGCCAGCCTCCTACAGTAGGGGATACTTTGATGCCCTTTATACCTGTTGTTGGAGAAGGATTCTGAGCTTTCAGGCCTTTTTCTCTCCTTTGCTTTTTCATTTCAGCTGAAATGAGAGGAAGGCATTCTTCAGGGATACCCAGCATGGCTGCATGGGTATTAAACTCTACCTCAGCCCAACATGAGGCCTCTAGGTCATTACCTAAGAGACAGTCTACAGGTAAGCTAGGTGATACTACCACCTGCTTAGGGCCAGTAACTCCACCCCAACTAAACTGAATTATAGCTAAGGGAAGGAAATTAGTGGAGTTATGGACATCAATAATCTTGTACTGTTGTCCAATGATGTTTTGTGCAGGAGACACTAGGTTTTCAGTCACCAAAGTGATACTGGCACCTGTGTCCCGATAGGCCTGAGCCTCAACACCATTTATGGAAAATGTCTGCCTGGCCCTATCCATTATAAGGGGACAAGCAGCCGGTGTTGCAAGGCCAATGCCACCAGGTGTGACAGAAACTGTCTTGGGACTGCACTACCCTATTTCTATGATGGACCCAAAAGTGAACCCAACTACACCCTTATTTTGACTGTTGCCAGCAGTCCCACCACTAGTACCACTACTGCTAGGGGCACTAGGGTTTGATGTATTAGTGGTGCTGGTCTCAGGGTGTTTACCTGGGCAAGACGTATCCCATGGCCTCTGGCCTTTATTTTTACACACATAGCACCAAGGCTTTTTAATGTGTGTGGGTTGTGAAGAAGAGGAAGGAGATGATTTATCCCCACCCCCTGAAGAGTGTTTAGGATTTGAAGAAGGATCTTTAGTTTTACCTTTATCCCCATGCTTATCCTGAGATTTCTCACCATCTTTCTTCTTGCCATCCTTGTCACCTCCTGTGTGAACGTTTCTGTTCACTCTTGTTCTGACCCATTTGTCTGCCTTCTTTTCCAGTTCTTGGAGAGAGGTCAGATCTGAGTCTACCAAGTACTGGTGCAACAAATCAGATACACAATTGTTTAGAATATGCTCTCTCAGGATTAGATTATTCAGGCTTTCATGGCCTGTCACCTTACTGCCATGCAACCAACCCTCCAAGGCCTTCACTGAACAGTCTACAAAATCTGTCCAGTCTTGAGATGACTCTTTTCTAGTGTCTCTGAACTTAATCCTGTATTGTTCAGTGGTTAAGCCAAATCCATCCAAGAGTGCATCCTTCAAACTTTGTCATTATTAGCATCACTTTCTCTGACAGTAAGGACCCTATCCCTACCGTTACCAGTAAAAGATAGCCACAAGATAGCAGCCCACTGCCTTTGAGGGACCAACTTTACCATACAGGCCCTTTCAAGTGCAGCAAACCACTTGTTATTTTCATCCCCCTCCTTGTAAGGGGGACTATATTCTGCAGGTTTCTGGAATCTTGCTCTCTAACAGGATTACTATCAAAAACACTGCTGCTGCCACCATGGGGAACTAAACCCAATCTCTGCATTTCCCTCTCTACATCCAGAGATTGCCTGTCTATGGCCAGCTGCTGCTGTTTAAACTTCAGCCTGGCCTCTTCCAACCTCAGCTTTCTGAGTTCCCTTTCTATTAAGTTATGCTCAGGGTGGGAGGCTTGGGAATTGTGAGACACAGAGGAAATGAGGGAAGTGGCAGAGAGAGACCTGTCCCCAACTGGCTGGACCCTAGTAACCTGGCCTTTAGGAGTGAAAGGTGCCCTACTAATGTGTGACCCCCTCCTACTACCAGTGTCACTAGGTGGCCTGCTAGGTGGCTGGTCTTTGGAAGAACCCTCCCCAACATCCTCAGGGGACTTCTCTGAGTCTGGCTGGGTACCTCCCTCTTCTACCTCCTGCTCTTGGGATGGGCCAGACTGGTTCTGGTCATCTTCTAAGACAAGGCTAAAGAGGAAGTCTTTGGTAGTATTCTTACCAATTTTTAAACCTCTTTCTATGCAGAGACCCCTCGAACTTTTAAAGTTTAAACTCTCATATGTTGCCTGAACAACTGTGGAAGTAAGCTCTGCTGCAGACATCATGGGAAAGGTTTAGGACAGAGAGAGAAAACGTTTTAGAACTTTTGAAAGCACAGAGAAAAAACCTTTCTAAACTTTTTGAAAACTTTAGAAAGTTTTCTGAAACTTTTTAGAAACTTTTAAGAAAGTTTTGGAAGAGGAAACTTACACTGTTTAGGTCACTGTGTATATTTTGCAGTATTTGGTAAATGGTTTTCTTATGAAAAGCACCAATGACAAAGTGGTAAAGCAGTTACAAGTACTTATCCCACCGCTGCCACCAATGTAGGAGGTTGGCCTGGCTTACAGTGGGTGCCAAGTGGTACTTACACCTTGTGCCAGGTCCACTTATCCCTTATTAGTAGATTAGAGGTGTTCTAGCAGTTTAGACTGTTAGAGATAGCTATAGCAGAGCAGCTTAGGCTGAACCAGGAGACATGCAAAGCTCCTACGATACGACTTATATCATATAGCATTATATCATAAGAAACACAATACTCAGAGTTACTAAAAATAAAGGTACTTTATTTTAGTGACAATATGCCAAAAGTATCTCAGAGGATATACTTCCTTAGGAGGTAAGTAAAATACACAAAATATATGCACAGAGCAAAACCAGGTAAGTAATACACTTAGAAAGTTAGAGCAAACAATGTAGAACACAATAGAATGCAATAGGAGATAATAAGCCTAGGGGCAACACAAACCATATACTCCAAAAGTGGAATGCGAACCACAAATGGACCCCAGGCCAGTGTAGTGTGTAGATGGTCGCTGGGAGTGTAAGAAAACACTAAGGTTGTTGAAGATACCCCACCCCAAGACCCTGAAAAGTAGGAGTAAAGTTACCCTACTACCCCAGAAAGACAGCCAAGTTGAGATAGGGGATTCTGCAAAGACAACAACTGACTGCAACGCACTGAAGATGGAATCCTGGACCTGAGGACCGGTAAAGGAAGGACACCAAGTCCAAAAGTCACAAAAGTGTCCAGGAGGGGCAGGAGCCCACTAAACCCCGGATTAAGGTGCAAAAGGGCTGCCTCTGGATAGAAGAAGCCAAAGATTCTGCAACAACGGAAGGCGCCAAGAACTTCTCCTTTGGTCAGAAGATGTCCCACAAAGTTCTGGTAGGTGCAGAGTTGTTTCTACGCAGAAGGACCGCAAACTATCCTTGCTAGCTGCAAGAGTCGCGGTTGAGGATAAATGGTGCTGCTCAGGCCCAGGATGGACCAGGAGGTCGCCACTTGGAAGAGGAGACAGAGGGGGTGGCCAGCAACATGGCGAGCCCACGCAGAAGCTGGCAGCACCAGCAGAAACACTTAAACAGGCATTCAAGAGAGCTGAGCTCGATGGTCAACTCAGCAACACAAAAGAAGGTCCCACGAAGCCGGAGGTCAACTCAGCGAGTTGGGAAATGCAGGGCAGAGTGCTGGGGACGTGGGCTAGGCTGTGCATGAAGGGATTCTTGCAAGAGTGCACAGAAGCCCTAGCAGCTGCTGTTCACACAGTACACAGGATTACTGTCTGGTGTGGGGAGTCAAGGACTTACCTCCACCAAACTTGGACAGAAGGACCACTGGACTGTGGGGGTCAATTGGATCCAGCTCCTGTGTTCCAGGGACCACTCTCGTTGAGATGAGAGGGGACCCAGAGGACCAGTGAAGTAGACATTTGGTGCCTGCAGTAGCAGGAGGAAGACTCCGTCAACCCACAGGAGATTTCTTCTGGATTTTCAGTACAGGGTGAAGGCAGACAGCCATCAGAGCATGCACCACCAGGAAGCAGTCGAGAAAGCCTGCAGGATAATGCACTACAATGTCGCTGATAATCTCCTTGATACTTTGTTGCAGTTATGCAGGCGTCCTGGAGCAGTGAGCGGTCGATCCTTGGCACAAGTCAAAGAGAGAAGTGCACAGGAGCTCTGATGAGCTCTTGCATTCGTAATCTGAGGAGAAACCCACAGGAGAGACCCTAAATAGCCCTCAGAGGAGGATTGGCTACAGAGAGCGGTAAGCACCCATCAGGAGGGGTCTCTGACGTCACCTGCTGGCACTGGCCACTCAGAGGCCTCCATTGTGCCCTCAAACCTCTGCATTCAAGATGGCAGAGGTCTGGGACACACTGGAGGAGCTCTGGGTACCACCCCTGGGGTGGTTATGGACAGGGGAGTGGTCACTTCCCTTTCCTTTGTACAGTTTTGCGCCACAGCAGGGGCTGGGGTCTTCCTGAACCGGTGTAGACTGGCTTATGCAAGGAGGGTACTATCTGTGCCCTTCAAAGCATTTCCAGAGGCTGGGGGAGGCTACTCCTCCCCAGCCCTTAACACCTATTTCCAAAGGGAGAGGGTGTAACACCCTCTCTCAGGGGAAATTCTTTGTTCTGCCTTCCTGGGACTGGGCTTCCCAGACCCCGGAGGGCAGAAACCTGTCTGTGGGTTGGCAGCAGCGGTAGCTGCAGTGAAAACCCCAGAGAGCTAGTTTGGCAGTATCTGGGGTACATGCTGGAGCCCCAGGGATGCATGGGATTGGCACCCCAATACCAGGTTTGGCATGGTGGGACAATTCCATGATCTTAGACATGTTACATGGCCATATTCTGAGTTACCATTGTGAAGCTACATATAGGTATTGACCTATATGTAGTGCACACGTGTAATGGTGTCCCCGCACTCACAAAGTCCAGGGAAATTTCCCTGAACTGTGTGGGGGCACCTTGGCTAGTGCAATGGTGCCCTCACACTTAGTAACTTTGCGCCTAACCTTCACAAGATGAGGGTTATACATATAGGTGACTTATAAGTTACTTAAGTGCAGTGTAAAATGGCTGTGAAATAACGTGGACGTTATTTCACTCAGGCTGCAGTGGCAGTCCTGTGTAATATTTGTCTGAGTTCCCTATGGGTGGCAAAAGAAATGTTGCAGCCCATAGGGATCTCCTGGAACCCCAGTACCCTGGGTACCTAGGTACCATACACTGGGGAATTATAAGGGTGTTCCAGGGTGCCAATCCGAATTGGTGAAAATGGTCACTAGCCTGCAGTGACAATTTTAAAAGCAGAGACAGCATAAGCACTGAGGTTCTGGTTAGCAGATCCTCAGTGGCACAGTTAGGCCCCACACAGGGAACAAATGTAGGCCACAAACTATGAGTACTGGAATCCTGACTAGGAGGATCCTAGTGACACAGGCAAAAACAAACTGACACACAAGTTTAAATGGGGGTAACTTGCCAGATAAGATGGTACTTTCCTACACAACCCCCCCCAAATGAGGGACAATAAGGCTAACCTTGCCCAGATGAGTATTCATTGTCTAAGTGGAAATATCTGGAGAGTCCATCTACATTGGAGTGGGTAAACCCAGGTTTATGTTCCACTGTATTGTCCATTCCATGTAGTGATATGGACCACCTCAACAATTTAGGGTTCTCACCTTTCAATTGTTTGCTCCATAATAGAGGTTTGTGGTCTGTCTGAACAATAAAGTGAGTACCAAACAGGTATGGCCTCAACATTTTCAGTGCCCAGACCACAGCAAAGGCCTCCCTCTCTATGGCAGACCAACGCTTTTCTCTAGGGGTCAACCTCCTGCTGATAAAAGCAACAGTTTGATCCTGGCCCTCAGTGTTAAGCTGCAATAGCACTGTCCCAACCCCCAATTCAGAAGCATCAGTCTGGATTATGAACTTTTTGGAGTAGCAAGGGCTTTTTAGGACAGGTGCAGAGCACATGGCCTGGTTGAGCCCATCGAAAGCTTTTTGACAGCTAGCTTTCCACAATACCTTTTTAGGCATCTTCTTACTAGTGAGGTCATTAAGAGGAGCTGCAACTGACCCATAATTCTTAATGAACCTCCTATAGTACTCTGTGAGGCCTAAAAAGGCTCTCAATTGGGTTTGAGTTGTAGGGGGAGCTCATTCCATAATGGTCAGCATCTTCCCCTGCAGTGGTGCAATCTGTTTCCCACCTACTAGGTGGCCCAGATAAACCACTTCCCCCCATTGTCTGGCACTTTGAAGCCTTGATAGTGAGGCCTGCCTTTTGCAGGGCCTCCAAAACCTTCCACAGGTAGACCAGGTGCTCATCCCAGGTGGCGCTAAAGACAGCTATATCATCTAGATATGCTGCACTAAAAGCTTCCAAACCTTGCAGGACTGTGTTCACCAACCTCTGAAAAGTGGAAGGTGCATTCTTCAAACCAAAGGTTATCACAGTGAACTGATAGTGCCCTCCAATGGTGGAAAATGCAGTTTTAGGTTTAGCATCTTCTGATAATTTAATCTGCCAATACCCTGCAGTTAAATCAAAAGTGCTCAGATACTTAGCAGAAGCCAGTGTATATATTAGCTCATCTGCCCTGTGTATAGGGTGAGCATCTATCTTGTTTACTTGATTGAGACCTCTATAGTGAACGCAAGATCTCATTTCTTTTTTACCATCCTTACTGTGCGGTTTTAGGACAAGCACCATTGGGCTAGCCCAAGGGCTTTCTGCAATCCCAGACATGGTCAGGCTGCCTATAAATCTTACTCTCGGCAGGTAAACTGTCTCCAGTGTTGATTGTGTGCTCACACCAGGTAGTTGTACCTGGTATCAGTGAGAAGAGGTCAGAAAATGGTCCTAGGAGATTAATGCAGATGTCCTTCTGCTCAGCAGTAAGGCAATCTGCTAGCACCACACCCCCCACTAAGCCATCAGCTTCAGTGGTGGAGAAGGGAGAGGGTCACTCTCTTCTTCCTGTCCGTCATCAGTTGCCATGAGCAGGGTTAAATCAGCCCTGTCATAGTAGGGTTTTAGGCAATTGACATGGAGCACCCTAAGGGGACTCCTGGCAGTGCCCAGGTCTACCAAGTAGGTAACCTCACCATTTTTCTCAACAATGATTTGGGGTCCACTCCATTTGTCCTGGAGTGCTCTTGGGGCCACAGGCTCTAATACCCACACCTTCTGTCCTGGGTGGTACTGGGTCAGGACAGCCTTCTGGTCATGCCATTGCTTTTGGAGCTCTTGGCTGGCCTGAAGGTTTTTACTGGCCTTTTTCATGTACTCAGCCATTCTTGATTTTAGGCCAAGTACATAGTCCACGATGTCCTGTTTAGGAGCGTTTAAAGGTTGTTCCCAACCCTCCTTCACAAGTGCAAGGGGACCTCTTACAGGGTGCCCAAAGAGGAGTTCAAAGGGGCTAAAGCTCACTCCTTTTTGGGGTACCTACCTCTAAGCAAAAATGAGGCATGGCAATAGGACATCCCATCTCCTTCTGATTTTTTCAGGGAGTCCCATAATCATACCTTTGAGAGTTTTATACCTCTCAACCAGACCATTTGTTTGTGGATGGTAAGGAGTTGTGAACTTGTAAGTTACACCACACTCCTTCCACATAGCTTTGAGTCAGGCGAACATGAAGTTACTACCTCTGTCTAACACCACTTCCTTAGGGAAGCCCACCCTGGAAAAGATTCCCAGGAGGACCTTTGCCACTGCAGGAGCTGTAGTGGTCCTTAAGGGAATTGCTTCAGGATTCCTAGTGGCATGGTCCACTACCACAGGGATAAACCTATTGCCTGAAGCTGTTGGAGGGTCAAGGGGGCCAACTATGACAACCGCTACCCTTTCAAATGACACCCCAACCACAGGAAGTGGATTTAAAGGGACCTTTGGTGTGCCACCAGTCTTGCCACTGGCTTGGCAGGTCACACAAGAGCGACAAAACTCTTTAGTGTCCTCTGACATATTAGGCCAGTGAAACAATGGAACAAGCCTGTCCCAAATTTTACTCTGGACCAAATGCCCAGCCAAAGGAATGTCATGTGCCAAGGTTAAAAGAAACTCCCTATACTGCAAAGGGATGACCAATCACCTGGCAGCTCCAGGTTAAGGGTCCCTTGACTCAGTATACAGGAGGTTGTCTTACCAATACACCTTATGGCTATCACTGACATCCCCATTCTGCTGTTTGACAGCTTGCTGTCTCAAATCCTCTAGTGTGGGACAGGTATGCTGTGTCACACTCAGCTCTTCCCTAACAGCACCCCCCCTGCACCCAAAAGCTCAGCAGTGTCTGCTGCCAGCTCCTCTGGTGTAGGTTTTGCACAGGGAGCGGATTCCTCTTCCTCAAAAGGGGAATCTTCTGGAGAGGGAGGGATAGTGGTCAAGTATTTACCCTTACTATCCCTAGCTTTTGGTAGCAGTTGGTCCATTGTTCCAGGATCCAAGTTTCCCTGTCCTTTTTGCTTTTTGACTTGAGCCCTTGTCAAAGCACAAATATGCCCAGGAATGCCCAGCATTGCTGCATGAGCCTCCAACTCCACTTCAGCCCAAGCTGATGTCTCCAAATCATTGCATAGTAAGCAATTTACAGGTAATTCAGTGGCTATCACAACTTTCTTTGGACCAGTAACCCCCCCAGTTGAGATTCACAACAGCCATGGGGTGGCTAACTGTGTTATTGTGAGCATCAACCCCTTGGTACTGCTGACCAAGTAGGTGTTGATCAGGGTGAACCAGTTTCTCTATCACCATAGTTACACTGGATCCTGTGTCCCTGTAGGCCTCAACCTCAACACAATTTATTAGGGGAAGTTGCTTGTACTTACCCATATTATTGGGACAAGCAACCAAGGTGGCAAAGTCAATACACCATCAGAGACTAAAACAGCCTCTGTGGTCTCCCTAACAAAACCAACCCCAACTAAACTACCAATGGTGAGCCCAGCTACACACTTAGATTGGCTATTTGTAGTAGACTTCCCACCACCACTGCAATTACTAGGGGCACTAGAGGTTGCAGTTGGGGTTGTGGTAGTGGGAGCCTTGGTGTTTTTCTTTGGACAAGTGGAATCACTTGCTGTGAGAAAACAGTGCTGATTGCATAGGCCCCCTAACTTTTTGCCCCCATTTTCCACTTTTGGCTGGTGTTTTCCTGACTCTGATGGTGCCCTGGGTACTGCTAACCAGTCCCAGGGCAAAAACTCTGTGTAATACATTATGCAAATTAGGCTAATAATAATTGGCTAAGTCAACCTACCTATAAGTCCCTAGCATACGGTAGGGCATGTAGGTTTAAGGACCATAGCATAGGTACTGCACCCATAAGTGCACTGCTGAGGTGCCCAGTGTCATTTTAAAGGCAGGCCTGCCTTGCTGGCTGCTTTTAAATTAAAGTTATATGCAAATTCGACTTTGGAATTAAAAGTAGTTCCAAAGTCTTAAACTACCTTATTTTAACATATAAGTCAGTCCTAAGGTGTGCCCTATGTGCCCCTAGGGCTGGGTACCATGTAACTATATGCAGGGACCTTATAAAAATAGTTTTATAAGCCTTGGTGAGGTAAAAACAGCCACATTCATGTTTCCCTCATTGTAGTGATTGGCCTTCAAAGGCTAGAATGGGGAGACTTTATTTTAATTTTAAAAGTCCCCTTAAATGACAGATACAAAGAGTTTGGTATCAAATTAATTGTTATAATAAATCCCACAACTTCCAGTTGTGGTATTTAATATAACTTGTTCAGGTAAAGAGTTTTAAACTTTACCTGAAAAGTTGCCAATTTCAGCCCTGCATTGTTTTTGCTGCTTTGCCCCGATCGGCCAGCCTCTGGCAGCCTGGCTAGGCTGCCTTGATGAAGTGTGAAGTGGCCTGGCTTCACACAAAGAGATGTGCCAGTGGGAGGGAATCTCCCCTCAGCATATGGTGAGACAGGAAGGGGGAGGGCTGCCAAACTGGTCTTCAAAGGCAGGGAAGGACATTTGGAGCAACCCAGCAACTATGAGCACTGGAGCCATGGCTAGCAGGGTCCCAGTGAGACATATAAAACACACTGACAAATAGGGTTTCCACTATGAGCACTGGGGGTCCTGGCTATCAGGATCCCAGTGAGATAGTAAAAACACCCTGACATATACTCACAAACAGGCCAAACAGGCCAAAAGTGGGGGTAACAAGGCTAGAAAGAAGCTACTGGAGGAGGCTGGCCTGGCTTATAGTGGGTACCCTGTGGTACTTACACCTTGTGCCAGGTCCAGTTATCCCTTATTAGTAGAATAGAGGTGTTTCTAGCAGCTTAGGCTGATAGAAGGTAGCTATGGCAAAGCAGCTTAAGCTGAACTAGGAGACATGCAAAGCTCCTACTATACCACTTATATCATAAGAAAACACAATACACAGTTACTAAAAATAAAGGTAATTTATTTTTATGACAATATGCCACAAGTATCTCAGTGAGTACCCTCAGTAAGAAGGTAATATATACAAGTTATATGTACACAAACCCAAATCAGGTAAGTAAGAGTCAGAAAAGTAATGCAAACAGTGTAGAAATACAATACGTTGCAATAGGTGAACATAGGTCTAGAGGCAACACAAACCATATACTCCAAAAGTGGAAAGCAAATTACAAATGGATCCCAGACCTATGGCAGCTTGTAGCAGGTCGCTGGGACTGTAAGAAAACAGTCAGGGTGTCC
This sequence comes from Pleurodeles waltl, assembly GCF_031143425.1. NCBI lineage: Eukaryota > Metazoa > Chordata > Amphibia > Caudata > Salamandridae > Pleurodeles > Pleurodeles waltl. The sequence goes on from NC_090439.1 coordinate 1,176,765,406, forward strand.
AAGATACTCCACCCCAAGACCCTGAAAAGTAGCAGTAAAGTACACCTACTACCCCAAAAGAGTATAATAGTCGTGATAGGGGGATTTTGCAAGAACAGCAAACACCAGCAGTGCACTGAAAACAGATTAGCTTTCTGGGTGTCTCCTGGAGGGAGATCTTCAGTGATTTTCAGAAGTGTGTTGGCCCTCTAGGGGTTTGCAGTGTCTGTCCAATGTCCAAGCAACCCCTCAGCAGTGATTGCCGAGTCCAGGGTGCAGCAGGCAGAGTTTGGTGCCTTTTTCTTCGTGCAACAGTTCTTGAAAGGAAGGTAGCTGTAGGAAGGTAGCCTCTTTCTAGCCTTGTTACCCCCACTTTTGGCCTGTTTGTGAGTATATGTCAGGGTGTTTTCACTGTCTCACTGGGATCCTGCTAGCCAGGGCCAGTGCTCATAGTGAAAACCCTATGTTGTCATTGTGTTTGTTATGTGTCACTTGGATCCTGCTAGCCAGGACCCCAGTGCTCATAGTGTAAGCCTTGTATGTGTTCCCTGTGTGGTGCCTAACTGTATTACTGAGGCTTTGCTAACCAGAACCTCAGTGTTTATGCACTCTCTGCTTTCTAAATTTGTAACTGCAGGCTAGTGACTAATTTTACCAATTCTCATTGGCACACTGGTACACCCATATAATTCCCTTGTATATGGTACTTACGTACCCAGGGTATTGGGTTTCCAGGAGATCCCCATGGGCTGCAGCATTTCTTTTGTCACCCATAGGGAGCTCTGACAATTCTTACACAGGCCTGCCAGTGCAACCTGAGTGAAATAACGTCCACGTTATTTCACAGCCATTTACCACTGCACTTAAGTAACTTATAAGTCACCTATATGTCTAACCTTCACCTGGTGAAGGTTGGGTGCTGAGTTACTTAGTGTGTGGTTGTGAGAAAGTAGCCTCTTTCTAGCCTTGTTACCCCCACTTTTGGCCTGTTTGTGAGTGTATGTCAGGATGTTTGTCACTGTTTTCAGTGTCTCACTGGGATCCTGATGGCTAGGCCCCAGTGCTCATAGTGAAAACACTATGTTTTCAGTATGTTTGTTATGTGTCACTGGGACCCTGCTAGTCAGGACCCCAGTGCTCATAAGGTTGTGGCCTATATGTATGTGTCACTGGGACCCTGTCACACAGGGCCCCAGTGCTCATAGGTGTGCATGTATGTGTTCCCTGTGTGGTGCCTAACTGTCTCACTGAGGCTCTGCTAACCAGAACCTCAGTGGTTATGCTCTCTCATTACTTTTAAATTGTCACTAACAGGCTAGTGACCAATTTTACCAATTTACATTGGCTTACTGGAACACCCTTATAATTCCCTAGTATATGGTACTAAGGTACCCAGGGTATTGGGGTTCCAGGAGATCCCTATGGGCTGCAGCATTTCTTTTGCCACCCATAGGGAGCTCTGACAATTCTTACACAGGCCTGCCACTGCAGCCTGAGTGAAATAACGTCCACGTTATTTCACAGCCATTTTACACTGCACTTAAGTAACTTATAAGTCACCCATATGTCTAACCTTTACCTGGTAAAGGTTAGGTGCAAAGTTACTTAGTGTGAGGGCACCCTGGCACTAGCCAAGGTGCCCCCACATTGTTCAGGGCCAATTCCCTGAACTTTGTGAGTGCGGGGACACCATTACACGCGTGCACTACATATAGGTCACTACCTATATGTAGCTTCACAATGGTAACTCCGAATATGGCCATGTAACATGTCTATGATCATGGAATTGCCCCCTCTATGCCATCCTGGCATTGTTGGTACAATTCCATGATCCCAGTGGTCTGTAGCACAGACCCTGGTACTGCCAAACTGCCCTTCCTGGGGTTCCACTGCAGCTGCTGCTGCTGCCAACCCCTCAGACAGGCATCTGCCCTCCTGGGGTCCAGCCAGGCCTGGCCCAGGATGGCAGAACAAAGGACTTCCTCTGAGAGAGGGTGTGACACCCTCTCCCTTTGGAAAATGGTGTGAAGGCAGGGGAGGAGTAGCCTCCCCCAGCCTCTGGAAATGCTTTGTTGGGCACAGATGTGCCCAATTCTGCATAAGCCAGTCTACACCGGTTCAGGGACCCCTTAGCCCCTGCTCTGGCGCGAAACTGGACAAAGGAAAGGGGAGTGACCACTCCCCTGACCTGCACCTCCCCTGGGAGGTGTCCAGAGCTCCTCCAGTGTGCTCCAGACCTCTGCCATCTTGGAAACAGAGGTGCTGCTGGCACACTGGACTGCTCTGAGTGGCCAGTGCCACCAGGTGACGTCAGAGACTCCTGCTGATAGGCTCCTTCAGGTGTTGCTAGCCTATCCTCTCTCCTAGGTAGCCAAACCCTCTTTTCTGGCTATTTAGGGTCTCTGTCTCTGGGGAAACTTTAGATAACGAATGCAAGAGCTCATCCGAGTTCCTCTGCATCTCCCTCTTCACCTTCTGATAAGGAAACGACTGCTGACCGCGCTGGAAGCCTGCAAACCTGCAACATAGTAGCAAAGACGACTACTGCAACTCTGTAACGCTGATCCTGCCGCCTTCTCGACTGTTTTCCTGCTTGTGCATGCTGTGGGGGTAGCCTGCCTCCTCTCTGCACCAGGAGCTCCGAAGAAATTTCCCGTGGGTCGACGGAATCTTCCCCCTGCAACCGCAGGCACCAAAAAGCTGCATTACCGGTCCCTTGGGTCTCCTCTCAGCACGACGAGTGAGGTCCCTCGAATCCAGCGACTCTGTCCAAGTGACCCACACAGTCCAGTGACTCTTCAGTCCAAGTTTGGTGGAGGTAAGTCCTTGCCCCACCTCGCTGGGCTGCATTGCTGGGAACCGCGACTTTGCAGCTACTCCGGCCCCTGTGCACTTCCGGCGGAAATCCTTTGTGCACAGCCAAGCCTGGGTCCACGGCACTCTAACCTGCATTGCACGACTTTCTAAGTTGGTCTCCGGCGACGTGGGACTCCTTTGTGCAACTTCGGCGAGCACCGTTTCACGCATCCTTGTAGTGCCTGTTTCTGGCACTTCTCCGGGTGCTACCTGCTTCAGTGAGGGCTCTTTGTCTTGCTCGACGTCTCCTCTCTCTTCAGGTCCAATTTGCGACCTCCTGGTCTCTCCTGGGCACCAGCAGCGTCCAAAAACGCCAAACGCGCAATTTGCGACTAGCAAGGCTTGTTGGCGTTCTTCCAGCGGGAAAACACTTTTGCACAACTCTCCAAGGCGAGTGGAATCCGTCCACCTAAGGGGAAGTCTCTAGCCCTTTTCGTTCCTGCAGAAACCTCAGCTTCTTCTGTCCGGTAGAAGCTTTTTGCACCCGCAGCTGGCATTTCCTGGGCATCTGCCCATCTCCGACTTGCTTGTGACTTTTGGACTTGGTCCCCTTGTTCCACAGGTACCCTAGATTGGAAATCCACAGTTGTTGCATTGCTGGTTTGTGTCTTTCCTGCATTATTCCTCTAACACGACTTCTTTGTCCTTAGGGGAACTTTAGTGCACTTTGCACTCACTTTTCAGGGTCTTGGGGAGGGTTATTTTTCTAACTCTCACTATTTTCTAATAGTCCCAGCGACCCTCTACAAGGTCACATAGGTTTGGGGTCCATTCGTGGTTCACATTCCACTTTTGGAGTATATGGTTTGTGTTGCCCCTATCCCTATGTTTCCCCATTGCATCCTATTGTAACTATAAATTGTTTGCACTGTTTTCTAAGACTATACTGCATATTTTTGCTATTGTGTATATATATCTTGTGTATATTTCCTATCCTCTCACTGAGGGTACACTCTAAGATACTTTGGCATATTGTCATAAAAATAAAGTACCTTTATTTTTAGTATAACTGTGTATTGTGTTTTCTTATGATATTGTGCAAGTGACACTTGTGGTACTGTAGTAGCTTCACACGTCTCCTAGTTCAGCCTAAGCTGCTCTGCTAAGCTACCATTATCTATCAGCCTATGCTGCTAGACACCCTATACACTAATAAGGGATAACTGGGCCTGATGCAAGGTGCAAGTACCCCTTGGTACTCACTACAAGCCAGTCCAGCCTCCTACAGTTATGCTCTCTCTGCTTTCTAAATTGTCACTAACAGGCTAGTGACCAATTTCACCAATTCACATTGGCATACTGGAACACCCTTATAATTCCCCAGTATATGGTACTGAGGTACCCAGGGTATTGGGGTTCCAGGAGATCCCTATGGGATACAGCATTTCTTTTTTCACCCATAAGGAGCTCTGACAATTCTTACACAGGCCTGAGTTATTTCACAGCCATTTACCACTACACTTAAGTAACTTATAAGTCACCTATATGTCTAACCTTCACCTGGTGAAGGTTGGGTGCTAAGTTACTTAGTGTGTGGGCACCCTGGCACTAGCCAAGGTGCCCCCACATCGTTCAGTGCAAATTCCCCGGACTTTGTGAGTGCGGGGACACCATTTCACACGTGCACTATACATAGGTCACTACTTATGTATAGCGTCACAATGGTAACTCTGAACATGGCCATGTAACATGTCTAAGATCATGGAATTGTCACCCCAATGCCATTCTGGCATTTGGGAGACAATTCCATGATCCCCCGAGTCTCTAGCACAGACCCAGGTACTGCCAAACTGCCTTTCCCAGGGTTTCACTGCAGCTGCTGCCAACCCCTCAGACAGGTTTCGGCCCTCCTGGGGTCCAGCCAGGCCTGGCCCAGGAAGGCAGAACAAAGGACTTCCACAGAGAGAGGGTGTTACACCCTCTCCCTTTGGAAAAAGGTTTCAGGGCTGGGGAGGAGTAGCCTCCCCCAGCCTCTGGAAATGCTTTGATGGGCACAGATGGTGCCCATCTCTGCATAAGCCAGTCTACACCGGTTCAGGAATCCCCCAGCCCTTCTCTGGCGCAAAACTGGGCAAAGGAAAGGGGAGTGACCACTCCCCTGACCTGCACCTCCCAGGGGAGGTGCCCAGAGCTCCTCCAGTGTGCTCCAGACCTCTGCCATCTTGGAAACAGAGGTGTTGCTGGCACACTGGACTGCTCTGAGTGGCCAGTGCCATCAGGTGATGTCGGAGACTCTTTCTGATAGGCTCTTACCTGTGTTACTAGCCTATCCTCCTTCCTAGGTAGCCAAACCTCCTTTTCTGGCTATTTAGGGTCTCTGCTTTGGGGAATTCTTCAGATAACGAATGCAAGTGCTCATCCGAGTTCCTCTGCATTTCTCTCTTCACCTTCTGCCAAAGGATCGACCGCTGACTGCTCAGGATGCCTGCAAAACCGCAACAAAGTAGCAAAGACAACTACTGCAACCTTGTATCGCTTCTCCTGCCGCCTTCTCGACTGTTTCCTGGTGGTGCATGCTCTGGGGGTAGCCTGCCTCCTCTCTGCACCAGGAGCTCTGAAGAAATCTCCTGTGGGACGACGGAATCCTCCCCCCGCAACCGCAGGCAACAAAAGACTGCATCACCGGTCCTCTGAGTCCCCTCTCAGCACGATGAGCGTAGTCCTTGGAACTTAGCAACTCTGTCCAAGTGACCCCCACAGTCCAGTGACTCTTCAGTCCAAGTTTGGTGGAGGTAAGTCCTTGCCTCCCCACGCTAGACTGCATTGCTGGGCACCACGTGATTTGCAGCTGCTCCGGCTCCTGTGCACTCTTCCAGGATTTCCTTCGTGCACAGCCAACCCTGGGTCCCCGACACTCTAACCTGCAGTGCACAACCTTCTGAGTTGTCCTCCGGCGTCGTGGGACTCCCTTTTGTGTCTTCGGGTGAACTCCGGTTCACTCCTCTTCCAAGTGCCTGTTCCGGTACTTCTGCTGGTGCTGCCTGCTTCTGTGAGGAGTCCCTTACTTGCTGGGCGCCCCCTCAGTCTCCTCATCCAAGTGGCGACATCCTGGTCCCTCCTGGGCCACAGCAGCACCCAAAAACCCTAACCGCGACCCTTGCAGCTAGCAAGGCTTGTTTATGGTCTTTTTGCGTGGGAACACCTCTGCAAGCTTCTTCACAATGTGGGACATCCATCCTCCAGAGGGGAAGTTCCTAGTCCTCTTCGTTCTTGCAGAATCCACAGCTTCTACCATCCGGTGGCAGCTTCTTTGCACCCTCAGCTGGCATTTCCTAGGCATCTGCCCACTCTCGACATTGTTGCGACTCTTGGACTTGGTCCCCTTGTTCCACAGGTACCTTCAGAGACTAAAACAGCCTCTGTGGTCTCCCTAACAAGACCAACCCCAACTACATCGCCAATAGTGAGCCCAGCTACACCCTTGGATTGGCTATTAGTAGATTTCCCAACACCACTGCTATTACTAGGGGCACTAGAATTTGCAGCAGGGGTTGTGGTGGTGGGAGGTTTGGTGTTTTTCTTTGGACAACTGGAATCAGTTGCCCAATGGCCTTTGACTTTACACAAATAACACCAAGGCTTTTTCGGTTGATTATTGGTAGATGATTTGGACCCACCAACCCCAGAGGATTTTTGTGGGCCTGATGAAGACTTAATATGCTTACTTTTGTCCCCACCCTTGTCAGAAGACTTACCATCCTTCTTCTTGCCATCCTTGTCACCCCCTGTATGAACTTTTCTGTTCACCCTTGTTCTGACCCATATGTCTGCCTTCTTTCCCAATTCTTGGGGAGAGGTCAGATCTGAGTCCACTAGATATTGGTGTAACAAGTCAGACACGCAGTTATTTAGAATATGCTCTCTCAGAATAAGATTATACAGGCTTTCATAGTCAGAAACTTTACTGCCATGTAACCACCCTTCCAAGGCCTTCACTGAACAGTCAACAAAGTCTATCCAGTCTTGTGAGGACTCTTTTCTGGTGTCTCTGAACTTAATCCTGTATTGTTAAGTGGTTAAGCAAAATCCATCCAAGAGTGTATCCTTCAAAACTGCAAAATTGTTAGCATCACTTTCTCTAACAGTAAGGCGCTTATCCCTACCCTTTCCATTGAAAGATAGCCACAATCTAGCAGCCCAATTCCTTTGAGGGACCCCCTGTACCATACAGACCCTCTCAAGTGCAGCAAACCACTTGTTGATGTCATCCCCCTCCTTGTAAGGGGGGACTATCTTGTGCAGATTCCTGGAACCATGCTCTCTAACAGGATTACTATCAGGAATACTGCTGTTGCTGCCACCATGGGGTCCTAACCCCAATCTATGTCTCTTCTTCTCAGGTCTAAGGATTCCCTATCTAAGGCCAGCTTGTTGCTGTTTAAGCTTCAGTCTGGTCTCTTCAACTCTCAACTTTTTGAGTTCCCTTTCTAACATATTGTCTTCAGGGTCGGTGGGTTGGGAATGCTTGGACACAAAAGATAAATTAGTAACAACAGAGGGAGATCTGTCCCTTACTGTCTGAACCCTAACAACTTGGCCTCCAGGCATGAAGACTCCCCTGCTATGATGGGAACCTCCATTACTACCAACATTACTAGGTGTCCTGCTAGGGGGCAGATTTGGAACAGAATCCTTCCCACCTCCCTCAAGGCGATCCCCTGAGTCAGGATGGGAGCCTTCTATTAACCTCTCATATGAAGTGCCTGCTTGGGACTCATCATTCACAATAAGCATGTTGTATAGAAACTCTTTTGTAGGGTTCTTTCCTATCACTAAACCTCTATTTAAGCAGAGACTCCTTAGGCTCTTGTAATTCAAATTGTCATAAGTAGTATTGACCATTTTACGAGTAGAGTCTACCACTGACATGATAGCAAAAGGTTTAGAGACAGAGAGAAGGAAGAAAAAGTTTCAGACTTTTTAAATAACAGAGAAAACTACTTTTTCTAACTTTAGAATTTTTTTTGAAGTTTTAGAAAACTTTTCAGAACTTTGTAAAAGGTTAAAGAGGAGAAAAGCAAAACTTTTTGGTTAGGTGTACATACACTGAACTTGTTTTGTATATTATTCTCTTATGAAAAGTACACAATGACAAAGTGGTAAGTAGTTACAAGTACTTATCCCACCGCTGCACAACCAATGTAGGAGGCTGGCCTGGCTTGTAGTGGGTACCAGAGGTACTTACACCTTGTGCCAGGTCCAGTTATCGCTTATTAGTGTAGAAGAGGTGTTTCTAGCACCTTAGGCTGATAGAAAGTAGCAATGGCAAAGCAGCTTAGGCTAAACTAGGAGACATGTAAAGCTCCTTCTATACCACTGGTGTCATATGCAAAATATCATAAGAAAACATAATCCAAAGAATTACTAAAAATAAAGGTACTTTATTTTTATGACAATATGCCAAAAGTGTATCAGTGAGTACCCTCAGTACACAAGATATATGTACACAAACCAAAATTATGCAGGTAATAGCAAGAAAGGTAATGCAAGCAGTGTAAAGTTACAGTAGATTGCAATAGGAGTACATAGGTATAGGGGCAACACAAACCATATACTCCAAAAGTGGAATGCGAACCACGAATGGACCCCGAACCTATGTGAGCTTGTAGAGGGTCGCTAGGACTGTAAGGAAACAGTGAGGGTTAGAAAAATAGCCCACCCCAAGACCCTGAAAGGTAGGTGTAAAGTGCACCTCCTACCCCAAGAGAGCACAGAAGTTGTGATAGGGGGATTCTGCATCAAGAACAAACACAAGCAATGCAACAACAGTGGATTTCCGGACCTGAGTACCTGTAAGACAAGGGGACCAAGTCCAATAGTCGCGACAGTGTCGAGAGTGGGCAGGAGCCCAGGAAATGGCACCTAAGGGTGCAAGGAAGCTGCCACCTGGTGGAAGAAGCTTGGAGTTCTGCAAGAAAGAAGATGACTAGGAACTTCTCCTTTGGAGGATGGATGTCCCACGTGGCGATGAAGCTTGCAGAGGTGTTCCTATGCAGAAAGATCACAAACAAGCCTTGCTAGATGCAAGGGTTGCAGTAGTGGTTTTTGGTTGCTGCTGTATCCCAGGAGGGACCAGGATATCACCACTTGGAGGAGGAAACAGAGAGGACGCCCCGCAACTCAGGAAGCTCTCACAAAAGCAGGCAGCACCCGCAGAAGTACCCGAACAGGCACTTGGAAGAAGAGTGAACCGGAGTCCATGTCAAGTCACAAAAGGGAGGCCCATGATGCCGGAGGACAACTCAGAAGGGTGTGCACTGCAGGTTAGAGTGTTGGGGACCCAGGCTTGGCTGTGCATGAAGGAAATCTTGGAAGAGTGCACAGGAGCCGGAGCAGCTGCAAATCACGAGGTACCCAGCAATGCAGCCTAGCATGGGGAGGCAAGGACTTACCTCCACCAAACTTGGACTGAAGAGTCACTGGACTGTGGGAGTCACTTGGACAGAGTTGCTGAGTTCCAGGGACCACGCTCGTCATGCTGAGAGGGGCCCCAGAGGACCAGTGATGCCGTCTTTTGGTGCCTGCGGTTGCAGGGGGAAGATTCCGTCGACCCACGGGAGATTTCTTCAGAGCTCCTGGTGCAGAGAGGCGGCAGGCTACCCACAGAGCATGCACCACCTGGAAACAGTTGAGAAAGCTAGCAGGATGAAGCGATACAAGGTTGCTAGTAGTCGTCTTGCTACTTTGTTGCGGTTTTGCAGGCGTCCTGAGCAGTCAGAGGTCGATCCTTGGTAGAAGGTGAAGAGGGAGATGCAGATGAACTCTGATGAGCTCTTGCATTCGTTATCTGGTGAGATCCCCAAAGCAGAGACCCTAAATAGCCAGAAAAGGAGGTTTGGCTACCTAGGAAGGAGGATTGGCTACCAATAGAGGTAAGAGCCTATCAGAATGAGCCTCTGACGTCAACTTCTGGCACTGGCCACTCAGAGCAGTCCAGTGTGCCACAGACACCTCTGTTTCCAAGATGGCAGAGGCCTGGGACACACTGGAGGAGCTCTGGGGACCTCCCTGGGAGGTGTAGGTCAGGGGAGTGGTCACTCCCCTTTCCTTTGTCCAGTTTCACGCCAGAGCAGGGCTGGGGGATCCCTGAACCGTTGTAGACTGGCTTATGCAGAGATGGGCACCATCTGTGCTCATCAAAGCATTTCCAGAGGCTGGGGGAGGCTACTCCTCCCCAGTCTTCACACCTATTTCCAAAGGGAGAGGGTGGTACACCCTCTCTCAGAGGAAATCCTTTGTTCGGCCTTCCTGGGCCAGGGATGCCTGGACCCCAGGAGGGCAGAAACCTGTCTGAGGGGTTGGCAGCAGCAGCAGCTGCAGTGGAGACACCGGAAAGGCAGTTTGGTAGTTTCCGGGTTCTGTGCTAGAGAACCAGGGGATCATGGAATTGTCCCCCCAATGCCAGAATGGCATTGGGGTGACAATTCCATGATCTTAGAGGCCCTGCCTGGCAGGGTCCCAGTGACACATAGACTAAAACAACATATATATACAGTGAAATATGGGGGTAACATGCCAGGCAAGATGGTACTTTCCTACAACTAAGCCCACCTTCTTCGTAGGTCCTGAGTACTGCCTCTTCCTCCAAATCAGAACTGCATCTTATTCTAATCCTCAAACATACCCCCCATGTGCCAGAGCACATAGCGCTGTGACACCTGAACTTTCTTTCACTGTGAAAGTGTGGCTAGCACGAACAGACTGGCCTCTGGGGCAGTCAGCAGTGCCCAATGGCATGGTCTAGAATGTCAGTGTGAGGGTGTCTTTTTTAGCTGTTTATGGGCTTGTTTTATGGCCAGAAGGTCTGGTTTTTACTGCTGATTTCCCTGCTAACACCACAAGCATTCCCTACAGCCAACTAAAAAGCACTTAGTTACTCACACCTTGCAAACCATCCTTACAGTGCTTGCTTCAAAGTACAAAACTGGCCTTATTCTGCAAATGTGGGTAATTTTTTAAGTTTCACCTGCACAGCGCTTGTGCTTGTTAGGTTTCACCTGCTTGTGAAATCTACTGTATTTAATATAAATATTAAAACTGGCTTACATCCTGCCCTTCCTTTGTCTGTGTACTTTTACTCCATTCCTATTGGTTGCAGCATACTATTTCCATTTGTCTTCCGAGTGTTTATCTTATCAGTAGCCCATGGCCCAAGTTCTCCTTTCCATCTGCTACTGTGTTATCTGTGAGCAACTGCGTTTGCCATCTGCAGGTTATTTTCGTTTGGAATCTGCCCTCCGAAGCTATCGGAGCTCTGTAAACAAGCCATTCACACACCGCCATTTAGAAGTGTACGCATGCGCACATTCATTGTTATGCAAGGAGAGGTATAGTGATTAGCCCGGAATCAAAGGCTGTTGAGCCGAAGTCTCAAGCCCGGTTCCTCCGCTTCAAGGTCAGCCGCTCTAGCCGCTGTGCCACATTGTAGGAGGCAGGCCTGGCTTGTAGTGGGTACCAAGGGGTACTTACAATCTCTGTACCAGGTCCAGTTATCCCTTATTAGTGTAGAAGAGGTGGTTCTAGCAGCTTAGGCTGATAGAAGGTAGCTATAGCAGAGTAGCTTAAGCTGAACTAGGATGCATGCAAAGCTCCTACTATACCACTGGTGTCATATGCACAATATCATAAGAAAACACAATACACAGATATACTAAAAATAAAGGTACTTTTTTTTATGACAATATGCCAAAAGTATCTCAGTGAGTACCCTCAGTATGAGGATGCCAAATATACACAAGATATACGTACACAATACCAAAAATATGCAGTAATAGCAAAAGGAAGTAATGCAAGCAGTGTAAAGTTACAGTAGATTGCAATAGGAGCACATAGGTATAGGGGCAACACAAACCATATACTCCAAAAGTGGAATGCGAACCACGAATGGACCCCAAACCTATGTGAGCTTGTAGAGGGTCGCTGGGACTGTAAGAAGACAGTGAGGGTTAGAAAATTAGCCCACCCCAAGACCCTGAAAAGTAGGTGTAAAGTTCACCTATAACCCCCAGAGAGCACATAAGTTGTGATAGGGGGTTTCTGCAAGGAAGACCAACACCAGCAATGCAACAACAGTGGATTTCCGGACCTGAGTACCTGTAAAACAAGGGGACCAAGTCCAAGAGTCACGACAATGTCAAGAGAGGGCAGATGCACAGGAAATACCAGCTGAGGGTGCAAAGAAGCTGCCACCGGATGGTAGAAGCTGTGGATTCTGCAAGAACGAAGAGGACTAGGAACTTCCCCTTTGGAGGACGGATGTCCCACGTCGTGAAGAAGCTTGCAGAGGTGTTCCCACGCAGAAAGACCACAAACAAGCCTTGCTAGCTGCAAGGGTTGTGGTTAGGGTTTTTGGGTGGTGCTGTGGTCCAGGAGGAACCAGGATGTCGCCACTTAGATGAGGAGACAGAGGGTGCACCCAGCAAGTCAGGGAGCCCTCACAGAAGCAGGCAGCACCCGCAGAAGTACCGGAACAGGCACTTGGAAGAGGAGTGAACCGGAGTCCACCCGAAGTCAGAAAAGGGAGTCCCACGACGCCGGAGGACAACTCAGAAGGTTGTGCACTGCAGGTTAGAGTGTCGGGGACCCAGGCTTGGCTGTGCACAAAGGAAATCCTGGAAGAGTGCACAGGAGCCGGAGCAGCTGCAAATCACGCGGTACCCAGCAATGCAGTCTAGCGTGGGGAGGCAAGGACTTACCTCCACTGAACTTGGACTGAAGAGTTACTGGACTGTGGGAGTCACTTGGACAGAGTTGCTGAGTTCCAGGGATCATGCTCGTCGTGCTGAGAGGGGACCCAGAGGACCGGTGATGCAGTCTTTTGTTGCCTGCGGTTGCATGGGGAAGATTCCGTCGACCCACGGGAGATTTCTTCAGAGCTCCTGGTGCAAGAAGAAGGCAGGCTACCCCCAGAGCATGCACCACCAGGAAACAGGTGAGAAAGCCGGCAGGATGAAGCGATACAAGGTTGCAGTAGTCATCTTTGCTGCTTTGTTGCGGTTTTACAGGTGTCCTGAGCAGTCAGCGGTCGATCCTTTGGCAGAAGGTGAAGAGGGAGATGCAGAGGAACTCTGGTGAGCTCTTGCATTCGGTATCTGAAGAATTCCCCAAAGCAGAGACCCTAAATAGCCATAAAAGGAGGTTTGGCTACCTAGGAAGGAGGACAGGCTAGTAAGAAAGGTAAGAGCCTATCAGAAGGAGTCTCTGACGTCACCTGATGGCACTGGCCACTCAGAGCAGTCCAGTGTGACAGCAGCACCCCTGTTTCCAAGATGGCAGAGGTCTGGGGCACACTGGAGGAGCTCTGGGCACCTCCCCTGGGAGGTGCAGGTCAGGGGAGTAGTCACTCCCCTTTCCTTTGTCCAGTTTTGCGCCAGAGCAGGGCTGGGGGATCCCTGAACCGGTGTAGACTGGCTTATGCAGAGATGGGCACCATCTGTGCCCATCAAAGCATTTCCAGAGGCTGGGGGAGGCTACTCCTCCCCAGCCCTGACACCTTTTTTTCCAAAGGGAGGGGGTGTAACACCCTCTCTCTGAGGAAGTGCTTTGTTCTGCCTTCCTGGGCCAGAGCTGCCTGGACCCCAGGAGGGCAGAAACCTGTCTGAGGGATTTGCAGCAGCAGCAGCTGCAGTGGAGACCCCATAAAGGCAGTTTGTCAGTGCCCGGGTTCTGTGCTAGAGACCCGGGGGATCATGGAATTGTCTCCCCAATGCCAGAATGGCATTGAGGTGACAATTCCATGATCTGAGACATGTTACATGGCCATGTTCGGAGTTACCATTGTGACTCTATACATAGGTAGTGACCTATGTATAGTGCACGCGTGAAATGGTAGCCCCGCACTCACAAAGTCTGGGGAATTTGCCCTGAAGCTCCCAAGCTCCGTTTTTATGTTTTCAATTTCAGCGCGATCGTGCTGCATTTTACATAGCGCAGTTGAGCTGTGTTTTTTTTTCTTTTAATTTGTGTCAAGAAAAGTCTTGATAGGAGTTTACAACACAAATAGCTCTAACTCGAGCAAATGCGAGCCCCATTGCATTGAAAATGCTTGTTCTCTGTGAAGTTTGCTCTGTGCTCTTGTCTTGACACGAGCCAACTCAGGGATTACAAGCATTGCTTCATGGGCCTTTAGCTCTACCTCAGCCCAGGTAGAATGCTCCACATCATTATCAAGTAGGTAATCTACAGGGATGGATGAGGACACACCCACTTCTTTCTGCCCTGCTACTCTTCCCCATTCAAAGTTTACCATAGCCATGGGGTGGAACTTGGTATCATTGTCAGCATTAGTGACAGGTTAAGACTTCCCTACTAGGAACTGAGTTGTGGGGACCAGGTGCTGAGACACCATAGTGATGCTAGCCCCTGCATCCCTTAAAGCTTTTATTTTCTCTCCATTAATCACAGGGTGCTGTCTGTATTTGGTCATATTACTTGGCCAGGCAGCACTGGATAGATCTACCCCACCTCAGTGACTAAGGTTACCTCTGTGGGGTTACTGGCATGGTAAGGCCACACCTCTGACCTCATCTGGATATTGACAACTGCATTTACTGCAGGTTGACTAGAGGCATTCTTTTTGTTTTTACAGCCAGAGTCTCCGGTTCGGTGCCCTTTTGTCTTACAGTTTGAGCACCAAGCCTTGTTGGGGTCAAAGAGTTTCCCTTTGTATCCTCCCCTGGTCTTTGAGTGGTCTCTGGGACCACCCTACTGTGAAGATGTTTAGGGGCCTTGAGAAGACTCTTTGTTGTTTTTACCCTGGCTCCCATCTTTCCCTTGGGGGTGTTTTTGGCCTCTTTCTTTTGGTCTCCCAACCAGTGGTAGTTTTGGTAACTCTTGTTTTGACACAATGGTCTGCCTTCCTCCCCAACTCTTGAGAGGAAAGTGGACCCAGGTCTACCAGATGCTGATGTAGTCTATCATTGGAACAATTACTAAACATATGCTCTTTCATAAATAAATTTTACAGCCCATCATAATCTTGAACCTTGTTCCCAACTAACCAACCACACAGCATTTTTACTGAATAGTCAACAAAGTCAACCCAGGTTTGGCTCTTGGATTTTCAAACCACCCTGAACTTTATCCTGTACTCTTCAGTTGTAAATCCAAAGGCCTCAGTTAGGGTACCCTTCATGAGGTCATAGGATTTAGAATCTGCCTCATTCAGTGTCAGGAGCCTATCCCCGCAGAATAACTCCCATATCAGTGTTTCTTTTCAATTTCCCACCCAATACAGGCTCTTTCAAAGGTAGAAAACCATTTCACTACATCATCCTCTTCAGTGAATGGAGGGACAACTCCTTTTGGGAGTTTGTAAAGATAATGACTTACAAGTAGCTGTATGTAACTTTGTTTATTTTTAGAAAACAGACTGCCGCCGATCTGCCGATCTGCCCAGTCGCTGCCACTGCTCCAGCTCATCCCCAACCGTCTTTTCCAACATTCGACTCGCGAGTCTCGTGCTCGATGAAACGCACTAGGCTATGCGAGGTATACCACTACATTATCCTCTCCCTTCACAAATGGCAAAACAAACATTGTAGACATTCACTTCAAAATACCCATCAATCAATGTAAACAACCTGAAAACAAAATGATAAAATAGAAGAAATAATAATAATAAACAAAAATACAAAACATTGAAGAATAACAAGAAAAACACAAAATCAAAACATTACTAATACATTTCAGCAGAAACTGTAAAGAAAACCTTACAAAAACTTGGTATCAATAAAGTAGATGAGATCACCAAATCAATGGTATCTCAAAGCTTTCACCCTTTTTCTACCACTCCTGTGTACACACAAATCAAGATCAAACCTATTTAAATCTCCTGGATATTTTTTTCCAGCAACAATTTTGCTTGGGAATATATAGCTCTGAAACACAAAAGATTGATTTGAATCATACATTTTGTTAGACATATTCTTGACCACCTTGTAACGTTCCACCAATTTCGCACATTGACTCTGACAACATTACCACATATTTTGTCAGTAAACATTGGTTCAGAAAACTTCTTTTCTCCTTTCTTCCTGTGAACAAGTATTTTAATTCTAATATTATCCCCCACCACAAACTGGTGGGAACAGACTTTCTTTGATTAATCAAAATATTCCTTTTGTTTGATCTGTGCCATCTGGACATTTTTCCTGACCATATCATCAATCACACTCCACTCACTTTGTTTAACCCACCTGGACATCCAACCAGGGCAGATCTTTGAAGATGGTTTCCTGGCACACAACACTCAAAAGGAGAAACTCCCGTTGACGAATAGGGAGTTGTGCGATAAAACCAAAGCATATATCGTACAGAAATTTGAACATTTGACTTGTTAACTATTGCCCATTGCACACAATTCCCCAACACACAATTTGTGCGTTCTACTAGGCCATTAGTTTGAGGATGATCTAGTGAACTCTTTATATGTTTGACATCTCCTTCTAGTGAAAATTCCTTAAATTCCTGACTAACAAATTGCACACAATTGTCAGAGACAATGGAAAAGGAAACCCCTCATGTAGAAAAACATCTCTCAAAAATTCAATCACCTTCTTTGTTGAGGGCTCACCTATCAATGTAATTTCTGGCCACTTAGAGTAATAGTCAATTAAGACTACAGCAAACCTCAAAGAAACAGGTAACGTGTTGAATGGACTTATAGGGACAATTTCCAGATGTTCCCAAGGTCTAGAAGGTAACTCAACAGGTTGTAAAGGTGGGGTCCTCATCTTGAAACCTTTTTCACAACTGTTGCATATTACACATTCCTCCACACATGCGTGAACACATTGATCCATTCCAGGCCACCAATAACCTACGCTTAGTAAGTGTCCTACCTAAACGACCCTCATGCGCACCAGCAACTATTCTTTTCCTCAGGCTCACCAGGGGAACAAACCTCTCACCCCTCATCAGAATGTCATCTTCAACAGACATTTGACTAGATACTTTGACAAATGTTTGGAACTGAATTGGAACGGTTCTCTCTCTGAGCAAAACATTTTTTTACAAATTTCATTACCTGAGCAAACGCCAAGTCCTTTGCTAATTCCATCTTTCACTCACTTTCACTTATTGCACACATACCTTCTAAATATACCGCTGCTATAAAACAGTTTTCTACATCATCTTCCTCACCATCATCACCAACACCAGCCTCTTCAAGTGTCGGGAATCTAGATAAAAAATCTGCCCTGACATTCTTGTTGCCTGGAACGTAGTGGACTTCAAAATCATATTGAAATAATTTTGTGACTAATCTAGAAATACGAGGTGTCAGTTCTTTAATCTTGTCTCCAGACAAAATAGAAACAAGAGGGCTATGATCAGTGCACAACACAAACTTGTTTACCCATAGATACAGATGAAACTTCCTAATAGCCCACCAACATGCTAACAATTCCTTTTCAATAACTGAAGAATGTATTTCACACCCTCTCAAAATCCTTGATTCAGAACCAAAAGTATTTTCCACACCTTCTTTCACCTGAGTCAACACCGCACCCACACCAAAACTGCTAGCATCTACAGTTATAATACACTGCACATCTGTATCAAAAGGTTTCAAAATTCTTGATCCAATCAAATGCCTCCTGACAGTCTTTACTCCATTCAAATGCAACATTTTTCTTCAGCAAATTTTTCGAAGACTTGGTTTTAGCTGAGTAATCATTCATGAAACATGAATAAAATTCACACAAACCAATAAAAGACATCAACCCAGCTTTGTCACAAGGTGGTGACTCATCCATAATTGCTTTGACTAAACCAGGTTTAGGTTCAATTCCTTGTTCAGACACAACATGCCCCAAATATTCAACTTTATTTCTCAAAACTTGTAATTTCTCGCTTCTTAGAACAACTCTTGTATCCTGTAGGATCTTTAACACTCTTCTCACAATGAGATCATGTTCCTCCTTGGATTCAGCGTGGATCAAAACATTATCCTGAAAAACAGCTACACCTTTAATGACTTTTAACATCTGAGACATAACCCTTTGAAAGACAGCTTCTGCAGAAGCTAATCCAAAACGAAACCTGCAGTATTGAAATGTACCTAAAGGTGATACAAATGCAGTCCGATGTCTTGAACCTGGATTTAAAACAATCTGATGGTACAATGCAGCTAGATCCAATTTTGAAAACTATTTAGAGTCTCCAATAGTAGCCAGCATCTCTGTAATTTTGGGTAAAGGGTGCACATCCACCCAAATATGTCTGTTCAAACTGCGTAGATCAACACAAATTCTCAAATCACCATTTTTCTTCCTGGCAGCCACCCAGGGAGACAACCATAGAGAGGATTCTATGGGTTCAATAATACCCTTCACACTCAAATCCATCAATTCTTTTTCTAGTTTGTCTCTCACACTGATTGGTACACTCCTGAATTTATGTTTGACTGGTATGACTCCCTCCTTGACTTTTATTTCATGAGTAAAGCCTTTAATGGCGCACAATTTTTCCGACAACACCAAAGGAAAATCTTCTATTGAAATGGCTCCGTAATCACTTGATTCTATTAGAGATAATTGTTCCTTGGTTCCTGGCCTCAAAACCATTTGAAACAATCCTTGATGAAACCAACCCAATATGTTTAAGCCTTTTATCGCCACATAAACCTTACCAAAAATGTTCGTACCTTTAAATTTGAGCACATCCTCAAAATACCCTGCAATTCAATCTTTCTCCCTTCATAGTACACAGTTGCTCTGTCAGGTGCACAGAGAGGTCTGTCTCCCCAAACTTTCTTGCATAGTTCATGGGTAATCATTGTGATCCGAGCACCAGCATCTACTAATAATTCAACAACTTTGTCACAAACACCAACCTCGACATAAGGATCCACACACATTGTAGGATCACCTGTCACTATCTGACCCTCCCTAACAATCATTACTGTGTCCCTGAACTCTTTTTGGATTTTTTCCAAAGCATTGTCAACTACCTCTGTGACGTTGGCTACCCCAGTACTATTTGTATACCTTCCCAAACTCTGTTGGGAACCAGCAATGGTTGTGCTACTCTGACACACTTTGGCAAAGTGACCCATTTTGTTGCACGCCCTGCATGTAGCATTCCTAGTGGGACATCCTTTACCACTCTTAAAATGGTTAGGATTGCCACACCTAAAACAAATATTGTTTTGCTTAAAATATGGCTGAGGAGAAGTCTTAGTCAATTTTAATGTTTTTTCATCTTGAGATTTCACCAATCCTATATTTTCTGTTGCCTTGGATTCCAGTTCCTTCACCAACAATTTAGACGTCTCAATGCTTTTTGCCAGCCTTAATGTCTCATTAAGCGAATGGATTGCTCATAGAAAGAAGCTTTTGCTGGATAGTTTCAAACGTGCATTTTGCAATGAATTGGTCCCTGACTAACTGGTCATTGAACGTCTGGAATTGACAGTCGGCTGTAAGCTCCCTCAATGCTGATACAAAAGTATCCACATCTTGTCCAGAATTTCGTTCTGCTTTAAAAAAACTTGTGTCTGATCACCACTATAATGGGTTGAATGTCAAACCTCAGTTCCAGTGTTTTTACTGTTTCAGTATACTCATCAATCTCTTCTCCTTCATCCAACACCAAAGCAGGAAGATGTTTGAATACCGATCTCCATTCAAATCCTAATGAATGCAGTAGTAAAAATGTTTTCCTCTCGGGACGGAAACAAGATGCACCAATTTCTCCTAGGTACCTTTCAAAAGCATCAAACCAATTTTTCCAGACAATAGGTGGATTTCCAGGTGTCTCTAGAAAAGGTGGCGGCAGATTCACAGACTGCATTGGAAGACTGTCACAATCCTGAATACAAACTGCTGATTTCAAGCAAAATAGAAGTTACACACTGTAATGTCAATGGGTATACACTCCTAAAGGTAATAAAAAAAAACTGTTGAATACAAAGTACCCAGTTTATTTTCCTTTATCCTTCTCTTCAGTTCTAATTCTTTGCTGTTCATAAACAAGAAATGCAGATATTCCAGAGTTTATGCCGTGATAGTGCCCATAAGGAATCGTGCACAACAGGCCCTGATGGATTTGTCATGTTTTTAGCAGCCAGTTCACACAAATAGGCTTGCAAAGTTCCATTTCCCTTTAACAATTAAAAAAATGTGCAGAACCTTTTTTTTCAGTAGATGTCAGTGTTGTGCTTCCTTTCAATATAACAGGCTTTTCCTTCCTGGGCTCGTCGACAGAAGACGTTGACAATTACCCAATTAGGAGTCTTCC
Source organism: Pleurodeles waltl (assembly GCF_031143425.1). Classification (NCBI taxonomy): domain Eukaryota; kingdom Metazoa; phylum Chordata; class Amphibia; order Caudata; family Salamandridae; genus Pleurodeles; species Pleurodeles waltl. The sequence continues at coordinate 1,176,785,482 of NC_090439.1, forward strand.
TTCACGTCAACAGGAAATCAGTGTCTATTCCTTTGATGCTACAGCAGAGGATCAGAGAAAATGAAAGTGGGTCCAATGCAGCGGTCTGAAACGCTTGTCACCAGATTTCCTTGTAAAGATAATGTCTTACAAGGAGCTGTAAATAACTTCGTTTATTCGTAGAAAACAGACCGCCGCTGATCTCCCCAGTCACTGCCACCCCGCTCCAGCTCAGCCCCATCTTTTCCAACATTCGACTCGCGAGTCTCGTGCTCGACTAAACGCACGAGGCTACGTGAGGTATACCACTACAGAGTTTAATGTTGAAAGCCTTTTCTTTCAACACTTGTATGCTGCCACTAGAGATGGGTGCCACCCCAACTCTTTTCTCTTTTGTTCTATCTCCAAAAGCTAACTTTCTAAAGCCAATCTTTTGGCCAGCCTGGCAATTTTTAGGTCTGTATCTGTGGGTGCTGTAAAGCTTGTGTGAGAAGAGGAGTTACCCTCACCTCCATTTACCACAGGATCTCCATCCACGCAGAGTCATCATGATCAGCTGGGGGATTATCTTTTTCATACTGGGCCACCAGAAACCTAACTTTCTCTGTTTTGAGGCTTTTTCCAGTTTGAGGTTTGTATAGTCTGCAGAGTTTCTGTCAACATCAGGACAGGTTGTGCACTACGGGCGACAAAAATGCAAAAACCCAGCCTTTATGCAAGAGCATAATTCATGCATTCTGTTTATATGCAGTATATTAACCTTTTGCATTGCAGACTTTAACCTTGAAAAACACTATTAATGATGTTTGCAATAACTGTTCATTTGCAAGATATTGCTGCAGGCTTACTGAGTGTGTTAGGGTGTGGTCCCTTTCTAGGACCTTCTAGACGTTTTCCCTGCAGCATGACTGGGTGTGGTTTGTGGGCTGGGCCAGACTCTATATAAGGGAGCCATCCCAGCTCCACGTGCTCATGTAGTGAATCCTAGTTTGTTTTAACGGGATAACAGGAGTTAGCTTAGCCGTAGGCTTGTAAACTCGTGCCCCTGTCACCCAGTGACTTTTAACCTACTTAGCTTGCTCTGTCTTAGTCCATTTAATTATTTATTTCCTTTAAGATGGCGGCCTTGTTTATAGTTAGGCCACTTGTTATGGGTTCTATTATCAGTGTCACTGCGCCAAGGCGTCAAGATCAAGCACGAAAGACAAACATACAGTAGGTATTCACACTTAGGGATTTTCCCTCTCTATACTTTCGAGGGATTGTTGATATTAATTGCCGTCCCAAGCATGCCTGTTATCTATTGTTATGAATAACACTTATGTCAGGGGACCTTGTAGATCTGTATAAATACAACACACTTTAGACAGATAATCAGAGGGATTCCGACCAAAGGGCATCGCCACCATCGCTGATACCGATGCTGAAGTCATCTTGACGCTGACCCAGTCTTCGTGTCCCTGCGGAGTCTGAGATAGAGACCTCATTCCAAGGTAACGAGGGTTGAGGGCTCCTCTCATGGACACGACTTTGGCAGATTAGGTTTAACGAACTCAGCTCTCCTTTAGGTAAGAGGTTAGACCTATTCTCCTTAGGGTGCTAGGGCTTATTCCATCTTTTACATATACATATATTTCTTTCATATATTGCACAATGGTGGGGGTCTTTATATCAATGACTCTCTTCTTCACAATATTGTTGCTTGGTATATTCATTATTCTAATCATTGAAGTTCATGCAACGTATCACAAATTGCAGTTATGTTGAATAAATACTATTATAACTTCACTGCATCTGTGTTATTGCCTCTGTTTGTATGAGACATAATAAATCTGTGAGAAAAGGGTAATCTCCGTTTAACCACGACAACCCTGAGATATCGTACTTTGAGTCCATGCGTAAGCGACTGCTACAAATCACCTTTTACTATTGTGTTTCTGGTGAGGTACTGCTAGTAAGCCGGTAAAGTTTGGACAACAGTTACGACTAGTTGTAGCAAGAGACTTAGGGGGTTATTCCAACTTTGGAGGAAGTGGTAATCCGTCCCAAAAGTGACGGTAAAGTGACGGATATACCACCAGACGTATTACGAGTCCATTATATCCTATGGAACTCGTAATAAGGCTGGTGGTAAATCCGTCACATTTGGGACGGATTACCACCTCCTCCAAAGTTGGAATAACCCCCTTAGTCACCTACAAACGAAAGTACTGTCATCCTGAGACCAGCAGTCTTGCTCAGAGCAAGTGTCCAAACTACGACATGGCACCACCAACGATGGTGTTTAGGCACTAATTTACGGATACCCTGACTATCACTGTCTCACAGACAACAGGTACCCTCAGTACCATTGTACGGAGACGTCCGTGGTCTTTGGGAGAATCCTCCTCAGCTGAACAGGTAACACCTAATTAGGCTGTAGGTTGTTCGAGCGCGAACTCATCAAAAGGAAAAAGCTTCCCCTACTTTATGGTGTTCCGTTTCTCTAAACAACTATGGCTAATACCATAGACATTCCTGCAAATGCTAGACATGCACTTACACAACATTTATTAGCGCATGGCCTTACAGAAGAGGGCGGGGATGTTACTCTGATTATAAAAGTGACTGAACCCTACCAAACAGAAATGTTTTACTGTTGGGTTGTCTTTCCTGAGGCTGACCAACGGACGCACACATTTCACACTTATGACATTGCGAACGTACCCGTAAGATACGAAGCATACCAGTATCATGAAATATCGCTCACATATCAAGAGCATCAGAACTGGTTTGAAGGCGCCCTACCGCATGTACTACGACGGGTGAGGCTAGGTCCTTTAAGTAATGAAGGGCCTACATGGCCCATGTTTGCCACATATACACATCACCCAGGCATACAGACTATGCCGATCGCAAATTTATGAATATTTTATAATGAATTAGTGGCATTATATAGACGATTGGTTCAGTTCGTAATGCGAACATTGAACACTACACCAGCGTGTCCAGCACCACCAGTACCTGGTGGATATCAATTGGCTACTGGAATTAATCCACAAACAGTGCATACTATTATGGGTAAAGTGCCCACGGAACGGGAAAAAATACCGTTCTGGATTGCTCAGAAAACAAATCAGCTGGAAGCTGTGTTCCCCCATACGGGGCCACAGGAGAAACATAGATTGCTCACTATGTGCTTGCCGTTTGGGATGGTTCCCTCGGTGGATGAATGTGCCACTTGGGGTACAGTATTCGCTGCCGTTTATACTACCACACATGGTACCCCTACACTTGCCAATTTGCCGGAAGTGTTAAAACAAATACAAAATGAGCATGGGGCTGCACTGGCCCTGGATCTGGGGATGAAATTGATGCGTAACTTTGAAGCCGTCTCCTCGATAATACTAAGTAATATTAAAGGGGAAGTGGTGGCACTGGCAATACGCCAGCGTCTCCGGGAAACTCCAAATATGGAACAAGAGAGACAGCTACAGAAAATAATCTCCGACACCTATACTAGTATAGGACAGGATGGTTTGGGAGCCAAACCTAAAAAATTGGACATATCCAGTACCGCCCATAAGGAAGGTACAAAGCAAGCACAAGAGGGCTCTAAAAAGCGCTGGGACAAACAGAAAGATTTCAAAGACAGGAGAAATAGAAGAGCTGATTCTCCACATCCGGAGTACTCCGAAAGGAGGTATAATCTCAGGAATAGGGATAACATTAGAACTCCAGACAGATATACTGATTCACGTCCTTCTCGTTCCTTTCAGGACGCACCGGATAAACGTAGCGAGAGAGGGGGCCGTCAAGATCGACGTCCGGAATACGTGAAAGAAAAGAAAGACTTGCCACAGTCTACCATTAAAAAAGAAGAAAAGACTCCTCAGCAAAAGCCACAATTTAAAAAGAAGATAGTGGCAGCACTGACTGTTAAAAATGCCAGTAGTATTGAGAACACTGTTGAGGAACAAGAGGAGGGCAGTGACTCTGTTGGACAGCGCGGCAGAGGTCACGATATGTCGCCAGAGTCTGAAAGATCATCTGGATGCGACAGCAACTAGCGATTACATCGCAGTTGAGACGGCGGATGGCCGCGTACTCCCACCCGATCGGGTTTATGATTTAACACTTCAGATAGAGGGAGACGTGGAACGCACTATTAGTGTAATATTTTGGGATGAACTTACTAGTAATATCCTGTTGGCCGAGAGAGACTGGCCATCTGAACATGTCCGCAAGCTCCCACATGGGGAAGATGTCATTTTGCCTTCTTTCTCCGATCTTGTTCCGGAGGCAGACAAAAAAGCCTATGCTGCTGAATGGGCTTTAGCGCAGGCACCTGCATTATACCGTAATCATGTAGGTTGGGACAAGGACTCTCCTTGTCATGTTATTCCTGTTAGGTCTACACCGCACCCGCAGCCACAATACCCTGTTAAACATGAAGCGAAAGCTCCAGTGACAGAGATACTGTCACAACTTAAATACCAGGGAGTAATTGAGCCCTGTACATCGGCAATGAATAATCCGTTATTTCCCGTTGCAAAACCTGATCATTCATATAGAATAGTGGTTGATTATAGACACTTGAATAGTCATACACACACATATGCTATCCAGAATTCACACAGCACAGCGCTGATCAATAATATAGTGCGTAAAAAATATAAAACTACATTGGATATATCTAATGGGTTTTTCTGCCAGAATTTAGCACATGAAAGTAGGGACCTAAGTGCATTTTCCTTTGGCTCTCAGAAACGCTTTTGTCGTTTACCACAAGGCTATAAAAAACAGCCCAGGACTGTTTTCGGCCCGTGTAACATCAATCTTTCACGAGCTTGATTCAGATGCATTATCCTATGTGGATGATATCTATCTCACTGACGACACCCTCGACATTCATCTTGCAAGGGTCGATCGGATAATTTTGGGATTTGCAGCCATCGGGTATAAATTTAATTTTAAGAAAAGCAAGATAGCCTTTCTTAGTGTATTGTTCCTGGGATATGAGCTATCAAATGAGGGGAAGAGCCTGGCCCGCACTTCCTAGAAAAGTGTGCTCAGCTACAGACACGCTTAAGAAATTACAGTCATTACTGGGTTTCTTTAATTTTGGCAGACCATACATTCCAGATTATGCTGAACGCATCAAGCCTCTTTATGACTTAATTCAGCCCAATTTTTCTAGCAGGCGATGGACGATTGAACACACACACATCCTTAGGGACATACAACGGGACATGCTGGAAGCTAGACACTTATACACACGTGACAATAAAACAAATTTGGTCATCAGAATAATAGCTGGTGCCCTTGGATTTACCTATGTCACCTTTAATGAGGGTGACACGGTGCCGATAGCATACAAATCACATTTGTACTCAAATGCTGAGAAACGTTTTGCTCCTACTGAAAAAATTCTGACAGCAGTTCAGATGGCCGTCATAAAAGAGAGGCCACTTGCCCAGGGGAAACGCATTATTGTTGTCTCCCCGGTGCCGGCCTTAGAGGCTGTCACTAAAGCGAGCGTTCCAAACGCTAAGGCATTACATCCACGCTGGATTCAATGGGCAACGTCTCTGACAGCCACTGATGTTGATTATGTGTTTGACCCAACACCTCAGACACAAGAATTTCTCCAATATGAACAGGAGTACCCTGCTCCTCTACATATATTGCCAATAGACAGTTATAATACCATCATTTATACTGACGGATTGGCACAACCGGCTGTGGGTACTAAACATCAATAATCGGCAGCTTGCGCAGCCATGTGCGGAGTAATGGAAGAAGGAGTTTTCCATCCTAACAATACCTACACTCAGACCTTAGGGGACTGCACAGCCCAGTAGGCCAAGCTTAAAGCTCTTCTTCTAGCACTCGAACATTCTGAGCCAGGAACACAGACTTTGATCGTCTGTGATTCATATTACTGCGTCCAGTCATACAATGAATATCTCAATCATTGGAAACTGAACGGGTTTAGAGATTCTAAAGGGAACACCATTAGACACAAAATGTTGTGGGGAAGAGTGGCTGATCTTAAAGATAAGCTTCCATGTGTCCATGTAGTTCATACATTAGGGCACCAACGTGTAGGAATACACGTTGCTGGCAATACATTGGCTGATGAAGCAGCCAAAGCATCAGTAGCTACGGCTTCTGTGGCTGCAGTGACTCGTTCTCGGACGAGGTTGGATAATGAAATACTGATTGACGTTAAAGCTTCGGCTGCAGGCAAGACCCTTCCGAAAGGATACCCTACGAACTATACTTATCATATCAGTGCACAGAATGTTGCTTTTGCAACAATTCCTGAGGTAGGTGATCGAGTGATCCCCAATGAAGACCAAAGATTAGAGCTGATTACAGCTGCACATGAGGGTGTCGCTTCTGCACATTCTGGTATACAGGCCACTATCACCTTTCTACAACAACGGTACTGGTGGCCTGGTCTATGCAGACGGACTAAACAGTATGTCCTTTGCTGTGACATTTGTCAGCAGATTAAGGGCTCAAATATAAAACGCCCTACGCAGACATCTCTCTTAGTGTCAGACAAGCCACTCCATTGTGTGTACCTGGACCATTGTGGTCCCTTGCAGCCTGATGGTGCATATAAATACATTTTAGTGGCTGTAGATTCCTGTTCTAGATTCCTGTGGGTATGGCCACAGCGGTCGGCTGACACCCGGACTGTTATAAAAGATTTGCTGATCTTTATTGGTACATATGCCGTTGCAGAATTCCGTTCGGACCAGGGCCCTGCATTTGCCTCTAAAGCTTTCAGGGACACCATGAGAACAATGGGTGTTGAACTCCATTACTCCTCACCATACCATCCAGAGGGAAGTTCGATCGTGGAGAGGCGGAATCGTGATCTAAAGCAGTCCTTAACAGCTTCAGTATTAGGTTCAGGCCGCAGTTGGTTACATCACCTATATGGGGTCCAGAGAGCACTGAATAATCTGCCAAGACGGTCCTTGGGGGGAAAGTCTCCATATGAGGTTCTTTTTGTGACACCTATGTATGTCCCCGATCTTGATGCCCCTGGTATTGTGGCAGCAGAAACACCATTTGACATAGAAGAACGTCTCGCTGTTTTACAGGAGCTTCAACAATTCTGTGATGATAAATTATCTACAAGTGCTGCCACCTTGGGAATAAGGGAATTGGCGAAAACTTCGACTGGCTGGGTTCCTAACGTTGGGGATCTGGTTCGTGAGAAGATCGCTGTCAAAAAAGAGTTTGGTCCATCATACAGAGCACCTGTACCGGTCTTGGGGATAAGAGGCACCAGGACTGTCATCCTTCCACCATTGTCTGGTTCCAAATCAAACAGATTCATCTCCATTGATGACATCAAATTACACCATGTGGCCGATTCTTCACAGTAGACCAGGAGGTCCCTTGGGTAGTTCCCGATCCCCTCTCACTACCCAACAGGACATCCATCTACATAGTAGGATGAATATCTCTACTACTGAATATGCAACTATGTCAACTGCTGTTCCGAACACTTCTTCGACCATGGGGAGGGCAGAAAATGAACTTTTGTTGGTTCCAGTAACAACTTCAGAGACCACCCCGCTTCAGGATTTGGCTGTGTTTTACACGAACACTTCCACGGCTAATAACGTTGTCTATCAAGAATTTCCACGAGCAATGGATGAGAATTCGACGAGTCCTGTGTTTGCAGAGACTTCCTCTGGCTATTTTGTAGACATTGATGATTTTTCTTCGAATTCATCCTCAACTGAGACTGACAAACGTTCGAGAAGTAGCAAATTCTATCGATGGCTTAAGGAGAACTATTTGATATATCCATGGAACTATCTCTGGTTCTGTTTGACATTCATTGCATTGTTTTTATGGATTGGTTTTGTGACTGTTTTCTTTTTACTAATTAATGGTCACTATATCACTGATCGCTCCTCTGTGGAGCCTGTTGATGAAATTTTAACACCACATCATTCATCACATAAGGTCCGACGTGATTTGTCCCCTGTCAATATTAAAGCTATTCCGATTCCTGGTGGTATTGTATGGGACAAAGTTCCGTTTGATATATATGGGCCTACAGAGATAATTCAAATACCATACGTGTTCAAAATTTCAATGTCTGATGTTATTACACCTAATGTTGTCTCTGATGATTGGGATGTCCAAACAGTTGATTCAATGCTAACTGAAATGAAGGACTACTCCGCTTTTGGAAGTGATGATGTATATGATTATACAATGAATTATGGGAAAATGTTCTGCTATAACAATTGGGGACATCACTACCTGCACCGTGCAACTAGATATAGGCCTCTCTTTAAGTACACACAATGGGAACACTGTTCAACACCACAGGTGGGGAGTCCAAAGTATTACAGTGACAAATTCACATACTTTTCTGGGCATGATACAAAGAAAGCTGAATCACATTATTTTAAATTACCTACAGCGCAATTTAAAAAACTTTTGCTAACAGATATAAAACTGATTTATTCAGATCCCTTTGTTTCCCGGCTCTCGATTGAGGGTTATGAATATTGGAAAAACACTATCGATTTGAAGAGTGTATGGGGGACACAAGATTGGCAAATACAGGGTAGGGAAGCTTTATTTCGAGCATGCTTGATTCCTGTGTAAATGATTTTTTTAAATGACACTGTTGAGCAGACATCATGTCTAGGGTTAGCAAAAATTAAAGATCTGAACACGCCCAGTATCCCTACTCTGACAAAATTTAGAGATTGGCAACACTTTCTTAATGTTTCAGAGGATAGACTAGATGCAATGGTTAAGGCTGGTGCTTATAATTCTTCACTTTCCCATCCCGGCGGGTGGTTGGTATGGCCCACCAACACTGATGAGTGTCAAAGGCGTTTTTTGAACTCTTCAGGGTTTTTTCCATTCATAGGCCAGACCCTCGCTTTCTATCAGGTCAACATACTAGTATAATTACAACATACAGTGTGGGTAAGCTGTGCCAGCAATGGGTGCAGACAAACACTTTAACAGCGGTTAAACAACACCTGAACACTCTTTCTGACAGTATAGACTTACAGGATTTCCTATTAGGTCCTAGGAAACAACGCTCGAAACGGTTTTTATATGCTATGTATAATGAAATTTGGAAACTTTCTCAAATTGAAGCTGCTGCACGTTTAAGGCAACTTGATAAGGAGAATTTGGAAAAAAACATTGGCCGTTGTCGACAATGGAATGAACACACTGTCCAACAGGATTTATTCACTGTCAAATATAGTGTTGTCTGTTATTGATATCACTCAGACTGATTTGTCCCGGTTATATCATGGGCAAACACAGCTACCTTCCATCATGCAGCTGGGTTGGGTATTACAGACACTGAGAAGTGGCCACATTCCATGGAAATACATTAATGGGAGTGAACTATTCGCTGCTTTTAATTTTTCCAGGGAACAAGAGACAATGGCTAAAAGGGAGGCTCGTTTCACCTTGCTTCAAGTAGAGAAGTTAGATAAGTTGCCCTTCACGGTAGCAGAGAGTTCTTCAACTATCTGGCTCTTACACAGCATTATTAATTTACCGTTTTCGACCTTTCGTTTCTCGAGCTGCCTGAAACATCTTGCAGTAGGACAATATGAACGGCTAGGAGATAGCTTTATTAAGGAAGAGTGGGAGTTGCCCTTTGAGTATCGATGTTTGAACGGTGAACAGGAGGTCTTTCTTAGCGGAAGTGAATGTGAGACTGCTGTTTGTCATTCCATGATATGCAAACAGGTGTCTCTTCACGGTCTTTGCAATGCGGGGGTCGCGAATTTGGCCTGTTTTCTGAAGGGTACTCCTGTCCCCTTGATTCGTTCAGTGTTTCATGTATTTTCTAATGGGAGTTATGTTCTACTGAGCGATGACAGCTGTTGCGGCTTGCGACCTGGAATTGCCTACGCAATCTCAGTCACGAAGGTCGTTACGTTTTGTGGCCATGTTTTGTTTCCCCCCACACGAGAGATACAAGTATCTGAAATGTGGCCCCACATTGATACTATTAATGTGAACTATGACAAGTTGAGTAGACTAAAGGCGCTATTGTTTCAGAAACAGGTCGCCTTGACATCCGCAAAAGAGACGTATGCTCTCCAGATTGCGAGATCATCAGCCGAGATACAATCCCTTTTAAATACCGATTTCCCCAAACACTTTGGAGAGTTGGTATCCAGAATATTCAATGCTTCAAGCACAACTGGGATTGTTCATTTCTTTAAGGCTGTCGGGTCTGGTTTCGTTTCCATCTTTCAGACTGTCTTCGGAGTCATCCCATCAGCCATCCATTCTCTCTTTTCCAGTGTGTTTGGTGGCTTTCCAATTATTTTGGCTTTAATTGTTGGACTGTTACTGCTATTTTTTCTGACTCGCGGTGGTTGTTGTTTTCCAGCGACACAGAGCAATGGAGCCGCTCCCGTCAACCCCGCTGTGCCGTGAACGCATGGTTCGGATCTTTGGTACACCTTTGCTGGTGGAACTGCCGTTTGACTGGTCATTGTCATTCCGGCCTCTACTCTGGTGTGTACAACCGGTGTTCCGCTGCATATGGTGTCTCTTTGAACATCTGCCTACGGACTGTCTTGCTGTTGCACCAACATCTCCTGTGGACCACGAACTGCTGATGTCCCTGATGAGGGTTCATACACGGTCATGCCCCTTGAGACTGAGGTTGCTCCGCGAGGCCACCTATGAGCCTTCTGTTATAAGATCTAACATGGATGAGGACGCTGCAGCGAGTGTCGATACACCGATGAATGTGGCTCACTTCTGCTCTGTGGATCCGTTTGTCCGTCCAGCTCTCGATTTCACTTCAGACGATGTTGACTCATTTTTAAGATCCTTGAATGGTGACTTCGATGACATTCTTCAAGATCCTGCATATAACACATGATTTGATGAATTTGCTTACCAGTTCCCGGTTCTAAAATAAGCGATTATACTAAAAGTTTGCTATTCTTGTCATGGTTAATATTAACATCTCTGTATGTTTTTAAACAAATTTTAACACAGCAATTATTTTGTCATTAAGTACATTTTTTAGCTTGAGTTTTCGTTTTAGTTTTTTGGCTTTTAGTTCAGTAGCAGCTTTTTTAGCGTTTGGGTTGCTTTACCTTCATCATACCTGTTATGGCAATGGGGAGGGTGTAGTGAATCCTAGTTTGTTTTAACAGGATAACAGGAGTTAGCTTAGCCGTAGGCTTGTAAACTCGTGCCCCCGTCACCCAGTGACTTTTAACCTACTTAGCTTGCTCTGTCTTAGTCCATTTAATTATTTATTTCCTTTAAGATGGCGGCCTTGTTTATAGTTAGGCCACTTGTTATGGGTTCTATTATCAGTGTCACTGTGCCAAGGCGTCAAGATCAAGCACGAATGACAAACATACAGTAGGTATTCACACTTAGGGATTTTCCCTCTCTATACTTTCGAGGGATTGTTGATATTAATTGCCGTCCCAAGCATGCCTGTTATCTATTGTTATGAATAACACTTATGTCAGGGGACCTTGTAGATCTGTATAAATACAACACACTTTAGACAGATAATCAGAGGGATTCCGACCAAAGGGCATCGCCACCATCGCTGATACCGATGCTGAAGTCATCTTGACGCTGACCCAGTCTTCGTGTCCCTACGGAGTCTGAGATAGAGACCTCATTCCAAGGTAACGAGGGTTGAGGGCTCCTCTCATGGACACGACTTTGGCAGATTAGGTTTAACGAACTCAGCTCTCCTTTAGGTAGGTGGTTAGACCTATTCTCCTTAGGGTACTAGGGCTTATTCCATCTTTTACATATACATATATTTCTTTCATATATTGCACAATGGTGGGGGTCTTTATAACAATGACTCTCTTCTTCACAATATTGTTGCTTGGTATATTCATTATCCTAATCATTGCAGTTCATGCAACTTATCACAAATTGCAGTTATGTTGAATAAAAACTATTATAACTTCACTGCATCTGTGTTATTGCCTTTGTTTGTGTGAGACATAATAAATCTGTGAGAAAAGGGTAATCTCCGTTTAACCACGACAACCCTGAGATATCGTACTTTGAGTCCATGCGTAAGCGACTGCTACAAATCACCTTTTACTATTGTGTTTCTGGTGAGGTACTGCTAGTAAGCCGGTAAGGTTTGGACAACAGTTACGACTAGTTGTAGGAAGAGACTTAGGGGGTCATTCTGACCCTGGCGGTCTTGGACCGCCAGGACGAAGAATGACGGAAGCACCGCCAACAGGATGGCGGTGCTTCAAACCCCATTCTAACCGCAGCGGTAAAGCCGCGGTCGCCCTGCCGGGGCCGGCGGTTTTCCGCAGTTTTTGCCCCAGCTGGGAGAATCCGCCAGGGTAGCGCTGCAAGCAGCGCTGCCCTGGGGATTCTGACCTCCTTACCGCCAGCCTGTTTCTGGCGGTTTTCACCGCCAGGAAGAGGCTGGCGATAAGGGGTGTCCTGGGGCCCCTGGGGGCCCCTGCACTGCCCATGCCACTGGCATGGTGGGCAGTGCAGGGGTCCCCTAACAGGGCCCTGGCCAGCTTTTCACTGTCTGCCTAGCAGACAGTGAAAAGCGCGACCGGTGCAACTGCACCTGTCGCACGGCCACAACACCGCCGGCTCCATTCGGAGCCGGCTCCTGTGTTGCGGCCTCATTCCTGCCGGCCCAGCGGGAATGTTGGAATGGGGTCCGCGGAAATTTGCCCGCATGGCGGTTTCCGCCTGGCGGGCGGCGGTAGCCGCCCGCCAAGGTTAGAATCACCCCCTTAGTCACCTACAAACGAAAGTACTGTCATCCTGAGACCAGCAGCCTTGCTCAGAGCAAGAGTCCAAACTACGACACTCACTATTCAGAGGTCCTGGTGCAGAGCAGCAGCAACTTCCTGAGCTCCTGTTCCGGAGGCCTACCTTGATGTTCCAGGCCTGCCCGCATTATATTGGTGATCCTTGAGCAGGGCGGTAAGGCGGAGGATGGGCTGGGCCCCCGACCCTGTTCTCAAAGACTCTTGAGTTTTGGGCCTACTTGTGAAATCAGCAGAGTGCGCTATTCATTGCTCTCATGTAAACCTTGGCATTCAGATCGGCAACAGCGTGCGCGATCATTTCCTTGCATTTGCATATTCTTGTTCGAATCGCAGTGTGCGCAATTCATTTCCAGCATGTAAAACTTGAAGTTCAGATCGGCAACAGCTTGCGCGATCATTTCATGGCATTTGCATATTCTTGTTCGAATCAGCAGTGTGCACGATTCATTTCCAGTATGTAAAACTTGATGTTCAGATCGGCAACAGTGTGCGCGATTATTTCATGGCATTTGCATATTCTTGTTCGAATCGGCAGTGTGCGCAATTCATTTCCAGCATGTAAAACTTGATGTTCAGATCGGCAACAGTGTGCGTAATTATTTCACGGCAATTAAAACTTTGGTGTGTTGTGTTTGTTGAGGTGCACGCATTTATCCTGAGCTTTTGGATTTTCTGTGAAGATGCTAAATTCAAAATGTGACTTTCTTTGTGCATATTAAGTCCCTAGTACAATTCCTATTGTTTTCCAGGGAAAGTTTTAAGATAGCCTTTTGTCCTCATGTAATAATGCAATGTTTGTTCTGAAACATTATTCTAGAAGGTTCTTGTATTTCTAGACAGTATGTGATATTTCATGAAAAGCTCATATGAAACATTGTATTAACCCATTCTTGATTTTTTCCAGGTACCTAGATTTCTTGAGGTCTAGTTAAAGTCACTTCTTAGTTTATCCATGGTTACAGTATGAGAACTCCTAGAACCATAGTCTATTGAAAGTCAATGTGATTTTATCTTGATATTGGTGGTCATTCTGACCTCGGCGGTAAAAGGCGCCTACCGCCGGTCAGAAATCCTCCATAATTCCGCTGCGGTCGCGGTAACCCGCCACAGTCATTCTGACCCGCAGCAGCCAAACCTCCGAAAATCCGACAGCCACAACAGACCGCCAGACCAGCGGTCGGCGGAAAAGTGGAGGTGACCAAACCTCCACCGTCACGCCAACAGAAATACGACCATGCCATTACGACCCACGAATCCACGCGGCGGTCTTTCAAACGCGGTTTTCCATTGGCGGTACACACCGCCGCGGTCAGAATACACACAAACGAACAAAACTCAGCCACATTGGCCGATTTGAATTCCACACACCTGATACACATACACACACCACTCCCACACACACAATACAATATAAAACACACACCCACATCACCCACAAACCCCTACGACAAAAAATTCTGAAAGAAGCACTGAGAGACACATCAGCGATCACAGAATACCATCACACAGAGGCACACTACACCATCACCCACACAATATCCACACACAAAACAACACACACCACCACACTCAACACACTTAACTACACATACTCCACCCCACACATCATACACACCACTCCATGGCACCCCAAAGACACCCCCGCTTCTCAGACGAAGAACTCAGGGTCATGGTGGAGGAAATCGTTCGGGTAGAGCCCCAGCTCTTCGGCACACAGGTCCAATACACCAGCATTGCCCGGAGGACGGAGCTATGGCAGAGGATTGTCGACAGGGTCAACGCTGTGGGACAGCACCCCAGAAATCGGGAAGACATCAGGAAGCGATGGAACGACCTACGGGGGAAGGTGCGTTCCATGGTATCCAGGCACAACATCGCCGTGCAGAAGACTGGCGGAGGACCCCCACCTCAACCCCCACAATTTACAACATGGGAGGAGGAAGTCTTGAACATCCTGCATCTTGACGGCCTCGCAGGAGTCGGCGGAGGAATGGACACTGGTAAGTTGAAGCTTCACTACTGCTTCCCCCCCACCTGCATGCCAAATCATACCCCAACCCTCACCCCCATCCTCGAACCCCACCCTCACCCCCACCCCCATCCTCACCCCCACCCTCACCCTCACCCCCACCACCATCCTCACCCCCACCACCATCCTCACCCCCACCCCCAGCACACCTATTCCCTGCCAATGTCTCACCATCACAACCCACACATCCCAAAACCTAGGCCTGCATGCGTCCACTAAGCATGGACACCCATCACCAAAGCATGCCACCCTCACCAAAGCCCCCACACACGAATGACAGCACTTGGGGACACGGGAACCCACAGATACACCCATATGCCACACATTGAAACTATAACCATACCTCTATACCCCTGCAGGACCCGACCGTCAACACACCGCCACGGAGGGCCCAGAATTCTCCACACCCCCCACCCAAGAGGCCGTCAGCGATGACAGCAGCTCTGTCGACCTGGACACCGATGACCAGCCCGGACCATTGGGGACCTCTGGACAGTCGGTTCCCCTCACACAGGCACAGGCCACTACAGACCCAAACCCCTCTGGGAACACCAGCACAGCTCCCACCCAGCGGGCCCATGCCTCTGTCTCCAGGGCGCGTCAATCTGCGGTGTGTCTACCACTACAGGGCACCCAGGATAACCCACCACCCCAACAACAACAGGGACCTGGGGGCAGTGGTAGTGGGCACACCGGCCAGGGGGCAGAGGCCCAGGGAAACAGGGCAACTCGGAGGGCAGCTGTGCGACAGGGGGGGGACGGGCCCAGGGAACCCACTCTCCACGAGGCCCTCACCACCATCATGGGAGCATACAACCGCTCCCAGGAGACGATGGCGACGGTACTGGCCCGGTTCCAGGAGATCCAGGTACTGCAGGAGGAACACTATCGGGGGTACAGGGAGGACATCAGAGCCCTCACCTCCACCCTGGTTACCATGGTAGGGCTGCTGCAGGACCTCATCAACACCAGGACGGACACTCAACAACAACAAAGGGCCCCTGCCACTAGCCTGGACCAAGAACAGCCAACCACCTCCGCCGGCGCTAGTGGACAGGAGGCCCCCGCACAACAGCAGCCCACCAGAACCCCACCTCCTGCAGGAGAAGAACCACCCCGCAAGAGGGCCCTGAGATCTCGCAAGAAGACAGAGTAGGATGTCAAGACCCCCGCCAGCAAAGGATACCACCTGATGTCATCCCACTGTACCACATTGTCACCCTGTCCATCCTTGAACTGCCCATGCTCCATCTCTCCACAGGCCTCTGGACAATGCACCTGTGTGACTGTTACTCTGGACTCTGCCATGGACATTCCTTCACCATAGCCCCCACCCACTTGAAACCACCCATCCCATTTTGAGCACTGAAATAAACACCTATTTTGCACAAAACTATCTGGAGTCTGGCTGTGATTTCAAAATATTGTAATTGACATGACAGTGCAAATATGTCCTTGTACATAGTGAAGTCAACAAACAGCTGCCACAAAGCTGTAGTCCATGGGGAAACGAAGCACAGGACTCGTAGTGGGGACCCCAGATCTGAAATAGGGAGGGAAAAGCCACAACTCAGTCATCATACACTGGGGCAAATAGACAGGCAGCAGAGATGCAGGAGAGTAGTTCACATTTACTAAATTATGTTTGAATTGTTACCTGTGTCCTATTGGAAATACTGTTCAATGATTCTGTCCCTGTTGTCTGTTTCAGCCCCGTCGTCTTCCTCCTCGTCACTCTCCACAGGTTCCACAGCTGCCACAACACCACCGTCTCGACCATCCTCCTGCAGGAAAGGCACCTGGCGGCGCAAAGCCAGGTTGTGAAGCATGCAGCAGGCCACGATGATGTGACACACCTTCTTAGGTGAGTACATTAGGGATCCACCTGTCATATGCAGGCACCGAAACCTGGCCTTTAGGAGGCCAAAGGTGCGTTCGATCACCCTCCTAGTACGCCCATGGGCCTCATTGTACCGTTCCTCTGCCCTGGTCCGGGGATTCCTTACTGGGGTCAGTAGCCACGACAGGTTGGGGTACCCAGAGTCCCCCAATAGCCATACACGGTGTCTCTCTAGCTATTCCTCAGGATGTAGGCGTCATGCACTGACCCTGGGAATTTGGCATTTACATGCGAGATGTACTGGTCAGCCAAACACACCACCTGGATGTTCATGGAATGGTAACTTTTTCTGTTCCTGTACACCTGCTCCCTGTCTCTTGGGGGAACCAAAGCCACATGGGTCCCATCAATGGCACCAATGACGTTGGGAATATGTCCAAGGGCGTAGAAATCACCCTTCACTGTAGCCAATTCGCCCACCTCAGGGAAAATGATGTAGCTCCTCACGTATTTCATCAGGGCAGACAACACTCTGGATAACACCTTCGAAAACATGGGATGAGACATCCCAGAAGCAATTCCCACTGTTGTCTGAAATGACCCACTTGCCAGGAAATGGAGTACTGACAGGACCTGCACCAGAGGGGGAATCCCTGTGGGTTGGTGGATGGGGGACATCAGGTCGGGCTCCAGCTGGGCACACAGTTCATGTATAGTGGCACGGTCAAGCCGGTAGGTCAGGATAATGTGGCGTTCTTCCATTGTCGACAGGTCCACCAGCGGTCGGTACACGCGAGGATTCATCCGTCTCCTCGCCAAACCCAGCGGACGGTGCCTAGGAAGGACAACATGGAGCACAGAGTCAAGCAACCCACAGGTACGTACTCACAGCTTGCACAGTAAACGATTCTCCATGCAGTGAATGGCGTGTCTGAGTGGCAATGCAAGGCCTAGGCCTGTGTGACGCAGTTGAAATTGAGCCATGTGGACCCTCGAAATGGCGGCTGCCTGACCTGTGAAGTGTGACAATGGGATATGAGGTCAATGCGCTGGCGTGGCACACCGCGGCGGTCGGCGGTCGAAGACCGCGGCGCGAAGCCGCATTGGTTAACATTGAAGCCTATGGGTTTCAGGAGCCAATGGCGAAGGGCGCCGGCGGTGGCGGTACGCACCGCCGCGGTACGCACCGCCGCGGACGTGACCGCCATTTCCTATCTACTTGTCCACTTGCGACTTGAACTTTCACAGGAGAGGACCTATACTGCAAGTATTGCTGTGACCTCGGTCTGGAAGGGACAATGGCTGCTGCGACTGGGGAAAGGGCCCCTGCCTTCACTGGAGAGGAGTTGGAGAAACTTGTGGATGGGGTCCTCCCCCAGTATGCGCTACTCTACGGTCCTCCAGACCAACAAGTGAGTTTAATTCAATATGGATTTGGGGCCACTGGCTGGCTTGGGGGCCTGGCGGGGGGCCTGGCGGGGATGGGGGGCATGTTGGGGCTGGCGGGGGGCCTAGCGGGGGGCCTGGCGGGGATGGGGGGCATGTTGGGGCTGGCGGGGGGCCTGGCGGGGGGCCTGGCGGGGATGGGGGGCATGTTGGGCCTGGCGGGGGGCCTGGCGGGGGGCCTGGCGGGGATGGGGGGCATGTTGGGCCTGACGGGGGGCCTGGCGTGGGGCTTGGCGGGGAAGGGGGGGCATGTTGGGGCTGGCGGGGGGCCTGGCGGGGATGGGGGGCATGTTGGGCCACTGGCAACGAAAATGCAGACAAACTTGAACGTGGTATTTTTCCCTCCCTGTACGTGTCACATAGGTCCGCGCCCATGAGAAGATCGGGATTTGGCGTGCCATCGCCAAGGAAGTCCGGACCCTGGGGGTCCACCATCGACGGGGCACCCACTGCCGCAAGAGGTGGGAGGACATCCGCCGCGGGACCAAGAAGACCGCCGAGTCTCTGCTGGGGATTGCCTCCCAACGTAGGCGGGGTGCCTGCCGTCAACTGACCCCCCTGATGTTCCGGATCCTGGCGGTGGCCTACCCTGATTTGGATGGGCGCGTGAGGGCAGCACAGCAGACACAAGGGGGTGAGTACAAGCATTATCTACTCTGTTGTCGCGCAGTGGAGGTGTCTGGGTGGGGGAGGAGGGCTGTGGGTCCCCCTAGGCCAGGGCGATATCTGTAGGCTGGGCACCCCCGTAAGCCCCTGTGTCTCCAGCCACCACCCTCAGTAGTGTGTCAGTACAGCCATCCCTGGGCCGTGTCATCCATGGGTGCAGTTGTCAACTCTAGGCGTGTAGGGCATGTTCCACGGAATGCGTAGCGGACCCCAAGTGCGCAACTTAGTGCAGGGGGCATCTGTGTCTGTCATGTCCGCTAACTGTACTGGTGATCCATGTACTCAAAATCTCTTTATTTCTCTCTCCCCCCCCCCTTTTTGTTTGTCTTTCTGTGCTTGTGTGCATCAGCATCATCAGGCGGAGGAGAAGTGGCATCGGGGCAGGAGGGAGCTGCATCTCACATGGCCCAGGAGGGCCATGCCACAGAGTCTGACTGGACCAGTGAGACGGAGGGCGAGGGGAGCTCCACAACGGGGACGACTGGACCCTGCAGCGACACGGACACGTCCTCGGAAAGGAGCTCCCTTGCGGGGGTGGCACCATCCGTGCCCCCCGCCATTACAGTTACAGCCGCCACCCAGCGCACCATCTCCGCCCTCCCAGCAGCCCCTCAGCGTTCGCCCCATGCCCGCTCTGCCAGGAAGCCGGGCATCTCCTTCGCCCCAGGCACCTCAGGCCCTGCCCCTGTTACCCCCGCTGCCCTCAGTGAGGAGGTCATTGACCTCCTCCGAACGCTCATTGTTGGGCAGACTACCCTTTTGAATGCCATCCAGGGGGTGGAGAGGGAGGTTCATCGCAGCAATGCGTACCTGGAGGGCATTCATTCGTGTCAGGCTGCCCATCAGCGATCGTTCCAGGCTCTGGCCTCAGCACTGACGGCAGCCATTGTCCCTGTCTCCTGCCTCCCTCTACTAACTCCCTCCTCCCAGTCTCCTGTTCCTCTGCCTGTCCCACCCACACCATCAGACCAGCCTGCACACACCTCAACACCCAAGAGCAGCTCATCCAAACATAAGCACCACAGATCACGCAGACATTCACACAAGCAACATTCCGATGCAGACATGCCAACAGTCACTACCACCTCTGTGACTCCCCACCTCCTCGTCTCCCTCCTCCCTCCCTGTGACGTCTACACTCACACCTTCATTCACCTCACCATCAGCCAGTGTTTCCATCACCAGCATACCCTCCACACCAGTCCGCACACGTGCAGTCACCACCCCCACTGCCATTTACACGTCCCCTGTGTCCTCTCCCACTGTGTCTGTCACCCCCTCTTCCACACCACCCAAACGCAGCCACCCACCCACCCAACAGCCATCCACCTCACGACAGCCTCCCGCTCCTGCACCTGCACCCAAAGACAGCAAACTTGTCTCGCCTACAACCACATCCTCTCCCTCCACTCCCATACCCACTGTACCTACCACTCTCCATTGTCCCAAGAAAATCTATCTCTCTACTGCTACCTTCTTTCCTGACCCTGAGCCCCCCCCTCCTTCTCGTCGGGGTAAAAAGAGCACCTCAGCCACCACCAGCCCTGCAGCCCCCTTGACAAGGGTGCAGGGGTATTGGAGCCCACCAGCCCGCAGGTCTGGATCTTCGCCCAGCAGCAAGGGGACAGCCAGCCCACCCCCTGGGAAGAGGAGCAGAAGGCGGAAGGGCCGCCGCCGGAGCCCGGATTCGATATCCCCCCAGGACACTAGCCAGCCACCGTCAACGGCCACAGACTCCCGACTAAGGAGGGCAAGGGCAGCAAGGCGGAGAAGTCAGGCAGCAGGCCTGCTGCCCATGGAGGACCCGTCACAGCTGCCCAGGAGGAGCCCGCAACCCCCATAGCCGCTGCCCCGGGAGGAACCGGCACAGCTGCCCCGGGAGAGCCCACCACCCCCATAGCCGCTGCCCAGGGAGGACCCAGCCCAGCTGGCCAGGAGGGCCCCACAGCCCAGGTGGGCATTGAAGGAGCACCATCCCCGCTGCCCAGGAGGGCACCACCAGGCAATGAGCAGTTGGCCATAGAATGTCCGCCGTCTCCAGCACCGCTCCGCTGGGGACCGCCGTCTCAAGAACCGCTGAACTGGGCCCTTCAAGGCAAGAACCGCTGAACTGGGCCCTTCAAGGCAAGAACCACTGAACTGGGCCCTTCAAGGCAAGAACCGCTGAACTGGGCCCTTCAAGGCAAGAACCGCTGAACTGGGCCCCGCCGTCTCCAGCACCGCTCCGCTGGGGACCGCCGTCTCAAGAACCGCTGAACTGGGCCCTTCAAGGCAAGAACCGCTGAACTGGGCCCTTCAAGGCAAGAACCGCTGAACTGTGCCCCGCCGTCTCCAGCACCGCTCCGCTGGGGACCGCCGTCTCAAGAACCGCTGAACTGGGCACTTCAAGGCAAGAACCGCTGAACCGGGCCCCGCCGTCTCCAGCGCCGCTCCGCTGGGGACCGCCGTCTCAAGAACCGCTGAACTGGGCCCTTCAAGGCAAGAACCGCTGAACTGGGCCCTTCAAGGCAAGAACCACTGAACTGGGCCCTTCAAGGCAAGAACCGCTGAACTGGGCCCTTCAAGGCAAGAACCGCTGAACTGGGCCCCGCCGTCTCCAGCACCGCTCTGCTGGGGACCGCCGTCTCAAGAACCGCTGAACTGGGCCCTTCAAGGCAAGAACCGCTGAACTGGGCCCCGCCGTCTCCAGCACCGCTCCGCTGGGGACCGCCGTCTCAAGAACCGCTGAACTGGGCCCTTCAAGGCAAGAACCGCTGAACCGGGCCCCGCCGTCTCCAGCACCGCTCCGCTGGGGACCGCCGTCTCAAGAACCGCTGAACTGGGCCCTTCAAGGCAAGAACCGCTGAACCGGGCCCCGCCGTCTCCAGCACCGCTCCGCTGGGGACCGCCGTCTCAAGAACCGCTGAACTGGGCCCTTCAAGGCAAGAACCGCTGAACTGGGCCCTTCAAGGCAAGAACCGCTGAACTGGGCCCCGCCGTCTCCAGCACCGCTCCGCTGGGGACCGCCGTCTCAAGAACCGCTGAACTGGGCCCTTCAAGGCAAGAACCGCTGAACCGGGCCCCGCCGTCTCCAGCACCGCTCCGCTGGGGACCGCCATCTCAAGAACCGCTGAACTGGGCCCTTCAAGGCAAGAACCGCTGAACCGGGCCCCGCCGTCTCCAGCACCGCTCCGCTGGGGACCGCCGTCTCAAGAACCGCTGAACTGGGCCCTTCAAGGCAAGAACCGCTGAACTGGGCCCTTCCAGGCAGGAACCGCTGGCCCTTTGGCAGACGTGGCAGGGCAGGATCTGTCTCGGGCAGGGCTGCAGGATGTCCTCTGGCCAACATGCCTCCTCCAGTGGCAGTGGAGTCTGTTATGGACTGTTTGGACTGTGGCTTTGCTCTCCCCAGGATGGCCCAGTGGGCAGGCCACCCACTGTATGGACTGTTTGGACTGTGGCTTTGCTCTCCCCAGGATGGCCCAGTGGGCAGGCCACCCACTGTATGGACTGTTTGGACTGTGGCTTTGCTCTCCCCAGGATGGCCCAGTGGGCAGGCCACCCACTGTATGGACTGTATGGACTGTGGCTTTGCTCTCCCCAGGATGGGTCAGTGGGCAGGCCACCCACTGCATGGACTGTTTGGACTGTGGCTTTGCTCTCCCCAGGATGGCCCAGTGGGCAGGCCACCCACTGTATGGACTGTTTGGACTGTGGCTTTGCTCTCCCCAGGATGGCCCAGTGGGCAGGCCACCCACTGTATGGACTGTATGGACTGTGGCTTTGCTCTCCCCAGGATGGCCCAGTGGGCAGGCCACCCACTGTATGGACTGTTTGGACTGTGGCTTTGCTCTCCCCAGGATGGCCCAGTGGGCAGGCCACCCACTGTATGGACTGTGGCTTTGCTCTCCCCAGGATGGCCCAGTGGGCAGGCCACCCACTGTATGGACTGTTTGGACTGTGGCTTTGCTCTCCCCAGGATGGCCCAGTGGGCAGGCCACCCACTGTATGGACTGTTTGGACTGTGGCTTTGCTCTCCCCAGGTTGGGCCAGTGGTCATGGAGTCCCCTCGTGGATCTGGCGTCGTGTACTCAAGTGGCTGAGGTGCCCCCCCTTCCCTTCCCCCTGAGGTGCCTGTCCTTTTTTCTTTCTGATGCCCCTGCAGTGTTCTCTCCGTGGAGTTCTTGTCGTGGGACTGGGCCTTGCCCCTTTGCTCTGAGTCAAACTTTTTTATCCTACTAAAATTTGACCTTTTTAGAATTTAGAACTCCCCTTGTTTTGGATAACCAACTAAAGAAAAATACTTTAAAACTTTTTGTACAGTTGTAGGGAGCTAGTCAGGTCGCTAACAATTACTTTTAAAAATTTGTAAAAAATATTAGTCAATTAGAAAAATCAAAAACAATTATCTAAAACAGTTATCTAAAAGACAATTTGGAGAATTATTCATGTGTTGACACAATTGGAAAAGTGGTATCAGCAAACACAAAGTATTTATCCCACTGCTGATACACCAGATGTTGGAGGCTGGCCCTCTATGTAGTGAACAAAACCAAGTACACTATGCAGAGGGTTCGGACAACCACATGTTAGTTTCCAGGGGTAAAAATCAGGCCACCTAATGCTCTAATTTTTAAGGTAGCTGGTCAAGCAGTTAGGCTAATCCAGGAGATGTGCTAAGTATTTGTTGCATTCACAAATAAAATCATGCACCACACACACTCAATGAATAACTGGAGATCAGAATTTCTAAAAATACTTCAGGCTTTTATATAATTTTTAAGACCAAAATCTTTAGAATAGGTTAACCACTTTTCTTGTTTTAGCAAAGTTAATCTTTCTGTGCGTAATTACACACCGATGGAATCAATAGGCAGTCACAGTTAAGTTACCAGTCTCTTCTTTTGCAGGGTGGTTGCAGGGGTCGGTGGGCACCTTGTGCCAGCTGGAGAGCTTCAGGCAGCTCCCGGTTCCGGCGGAGCAGTGTTGGAAAAGTTATTTGCACAGGCACAGGGCCACCTGGATGGGCCACTTGAAAAGTAGCTTGTTTGCAAATTCAAAGTGGTACCTGGGGGTCTCCTTTGGGTGTCGAGGTCACAAGGGGTTGGGGACCCGGGACACACAGCAGATCCCACAATTGAAGGCCCAGCAGGGCTAGGTGCAGGGCATTTTGGAGGTCTTGGATGCTGTGTACAACAAAGTCCACTGGAGCTGGAGGTAAGTCTCTTTGAGTGTCGCTTGCAGGACAACAGGGGCACCCTAGTCGGAGGTCCAGGGTGCTCCTGAAGTCCTTCAACCAGGAATTCTTCCTGATCCTTTGTCAGCTCCAGAGGAGCTGGTTTTCTCCTGGTCCGACGTCAGTTGACCAGGACACAGGATATTCCTCTACCTAGCCACTGGGAGTCGCAGCGCCACCAAGATACAGTTGGGGGGAACTTCCAGACTGTTGTGTGGTCCAGCTGTGACTTCCAGTCACAGAGATATCGGCGATTCAGGTAAGAGTCCCTCACTGGTTTCTTGGTCCTTTGTGGTATAATTGGATTTCTTAAGGGATGCCTCCACTCAGGAGGGTGATCGGGGGTGTTTCTCGAAGCCTGCATATCCCCTAGGTTTCTTGGGGCCGGTCCAGTGTCCAGGTCCTCTGCTGTCACGGCTGTCAGGACTCTGGTGCAGCAAGCAGGGGTCTTGGTACCTCTTCTGGTGCAGCAGGTCCTCAGTTCTCATCCTGGTGGTTTCTCTGGTGCTGGTCTTCTTGTCTTGGAATCCTTTTGGAATCTAAAATCTTGGCCTAGGGGAGCCAATTAAATACTTCATTTAGTGGGTATTTTAGGGGGAACCTGGTAGTGTCCAATGGGGCACTCACCCTTGGGTGGCTACACCCACTATAGTGACTACTTCCTTTTGGAAGAGTCACTTCCTCAAACCTCATTGGCTATTTTTCTCCATTCCAAGATGGAGAAAACTGAATCAGAGGGTCCACTTTGAATGCAAGCCCTTAGGGGTGGTGCATGCGCAGTGAGGCCACTCCTCCTACCCTTTGTCTGTTTTCCCGCTTTTGCTCCCACCAAAAGATGGGGTTTACAAAGGGGGAAGTCCTCTGCTGCTAGCAGCAGGCCTGGAGGCTCCGGGTTCAGGGTCTGTATCCCTTTGAAGCTGACCACCAGTGTGTTCCACATTCCTGAGGGGGGGGAGTTAACTCCTCTATCCAGGAAGGGCATTGTCTTACAAACTAGAGAGCCAGAGCTCTCCCCCAGGTTTGTATTTTGGCTGTCAGGAGTGGCAAATGGATGGAACCTGCCAGCAACTCTGCCAGTTAGGGTTAACTTTTGCAGGGGGCACCCCTAAGGTGGCCCTGGGTACATTTAAGGTTAAATCCAATACTGGTATCAGTTTGGATTTAATATTCTGAGTTGTTTGGTACCAAACAACCCGGGGTACAGAGTGCCCATTATGTAGCTTGGGAACTCGTGTATGACAAATGCCCAGTATATACATTAAAATGGCTTCTCTGTTCATTCACCATGTCCAAGGTTTAGCAAGGACACAGTGGGGGCATATTGCTCCTGCATCTATGTCCTCACATATAGTATGGTGCACCCTGATTTAGGGCTGAAAGGCCTGCTAGTGGGGTGACCTACCCATAACATATTCAGTGTATGGTGGACAGGGCACACAGAGAGTGTGCCATGTCGAGTTTGTCATTTCAGGGTTGCCCCAGTACACTCAGCCTGCAATGGCAATGCAGGGTGCATCTGGGTGCAGGGCCCTTGGGGGTGGCACAATCAGTGCTGCTGCCCCAGGGTCTACTCTTAATATCCTGTGCCCTGGGTACTGGGGTACCCATTTACTAGGGACTTACAGGGGTATTCAAGAGTATAACCAATTGTGTCAAACATCACAACCGTTTAAGGGAAAGAGCTCTGGCCCAGGGAACCTGTTTAGCAGGGGCCCGGGGCACTACAAACTTTTAGAACACATCAACATCAGGCAAAAAGTGGGGGCTAACCATGCAAAAAGAGGCCTCCTCTCACAGACCAGGAATATGAGACACCAGGGAGCAGAACAGACCAGAGACAGGGGGCACCAAACAGCAGGAACAGACCAGGGAGAGGAGTCACCGGGCAGCATAAACAGGACAGATAAATGAGACACCAGGCAGCAGGAACAGACCAGAGACAGGAGACACCAGGCAAAAGGAACGGGCCAGGAACAGGATACACCAGGCAGCAGGCACAGACGAGGGACAGTAGATACCAAGGAGCAGAAATAAACCAGGGACAAGTTGCACCGGGTGGTAGAAACAGGCCAGATTCATGAGACACCAGGCAGCAGAAACAGAACAGATACATGATGACACCAGGCAGCAGGAACAGACCAGGGACAGGAGACACCAGGCAACAGGAACAGCCAGGCAAATGAGACATGGGGCAGCAGGACCAGCAGAGACAGGAGACACCAGGCAGCAGGAACAGACAAGGGACAGGAGATATGAGGTGGCAGGAACAACCAGGGACTGGAGACAGCAGGCAGCAGCAACAGCCAGGGACTAGAGACACCAGGTGGCAAGTACAGACTAGGAACAGGGGAGACAACCCAGCAGGAACACACCAGGAACAGGAGACACCAAGCAGCAGGACCCATCCAGGGAGAGGAGACTCCAGGGAGCAGGAACAGCAGGGACAGGAGACACCAGCCAGCAGCAACAGCAAGGACAGGAGACACCTGGCACCAGGAACAGACCAGGGACAGGAGACACCTGGTGGCAGGAACACCTAGGGAAAGTAGACACCAGGCAATAGGAACAGACCAGGGACACTAAACACCAGGCAGCAGGAACAGACCAGGGACAGTAAACACAAGGCAGCAGGACTAGACCAGAGACAGGAGTCACCAGCCAGCAGGAAGAGACCAGGGTCATGAGATACCAGGCAGCAGGAACAGACCAGGGAGAGGAGACACCAGGCAGCAGGAGCAGCAAGGACTGGAGATACCAGGGAGCAGGAGACACTGGCCAGCAGGAACAGACCAGGTACAGGAGACACCAAGCACTGACTAGAGACAAGAGACGCCAGGCAGCAGGAAAAGATCAGGGTCAGGAGACACCAGGCAGCAGAAACAAACCTGGGACAGGAGACAACATGCAGCAGGAAGAGAACAGGGGCAGGAGACACCAGGCAGCAGGAACAGCAGGGACAGAGGAGACACCAGGCAGCAGGAGCAGACCATGGAAAGGAGACACCTGGCACAGACCAGGGACAGGAGACACCAGACAGCAGGAGCAGACCAGAGACAGAGGAGTTACCAGGCAGCAGGAACAGGCCAGGGACAGGAGGAGATTCTCACCAGGCAGCAGGAACAGACCAAGGACAAGTGGCACCAGACAGTAGGTACAGTCCAGGAACAGAGGAGACCTCAAGCTGCAGGAACAGACCAGGGACAGGAGTGACCAGGCAGCAGGAACAGACCAGGGCCATGAGACACCAGGCAGCAGGAAGAGAGCAGTGACAAGAGACACCAGGCAACAGGAACAGCCAGGGACAGGAGACACAGTGCAGCATGACCTGCAGGGACAATATACACTGGCAGCAGGAACATACCAAGGAGAGGAGCCACCTGGCATCAGGAACAGCCAGGGACTGGAGACACCAGGCAGCAAAGAAACTAGGAACAGGAGGCACCAGGCAGCAGGAACAGCCAGCAACTGGAGACACCAGGGGGCAAGTACAGACCAGGAACGGGAGACACCAGCCAGCAGGAACAAACTGTAGTGAATCCTAGTTTGTTTTAATGGGATACAGGAGTTAGCTTAGCCTGTGGCTTGCAGACTCGTGCCCCCGTCACCTAGTGACTTTTACTCTACTTAGCTTGCTCTGTTTTAGCGCATTTATTTAATTAATTCTTTTAAAATGGCTGCCTTGTTTTGACTTAGGCTCATGTTTTGATTTGCATTATCAGTGTCCCTCTTCATGCTTTCGAGGGAATTGTTTATATTAATTACCGTCCCAAGCACGCATTGTTATCTATTGTTGGAAACAAACCTATGTCAGGGGTCCAAGTAGACGGCCCCCTCTCTCGCTATGTCTATCCAGTGCGTCCTGAAAGAACCGAGAGGGACGTGAATCAGTATATCTGCCAGGAGCCTTTATACTTTCTCTATTTCTGAGAGTGTATTTCCTTTCGGAGTTCTCGGGATGTGGAGAATCTGCTCTCCTATTTCGTCTTTCTTTAAATTGTTTCTGCATATTGTCATTTATACTGATGGTTCAGCACAACCAGCTGTAGGTACCAAACATCAATTTTCAGCCGCTTGTGCAGCCATGAGTTGCGTGATGAAGGATGGAGTTTTCCACCATCATAATACCTACATGCAGACCCTAGTGGACTGCACAGCTCAGCTGACTGAACTTTAAGCCCTCCTGCTAGCGCTAGAACACAGAGAGCCAGGATTGCTGACTTTGATAGTCTGTGACTCATATTACTGCGTCTATTCCTACAATGATTACCTTAATCATTGAAAGCTGAAAGGGTTTAGAGATTCCAAAGGGAACACCATAAAACACAAAACTTTGTGGGGGAGGGTGGCTGATCTTAGGGATAAGCTACCTTGTGTCCATGTAGTACATAAATTGGGCCACCAACATGTAGGAGTACACGTAGCTACGGCTTCTGTGGCTGCAGTGCCCAATTCTCAGACAAGATTGGATAATGAAATACTGACTGCCGTGAAAGCTTCGGCTGAAGACATGTCCCTTCCAAACGCATACCCTACAAAATATTCTTACCACATCAGTGCATAGAATGTTCAATTCCTGGGGTTGGAGATCAAGCAATCCCCAACGAAGACCTTAGACTAGACCTAATAAAAGCAGCACATAAAGGTGTCGCTTCTGCACATGCTGGTATTTTGGCCACAGAAACACTCTTACAGAAACGTTTCTGGTGGCCAGCTTTATACAAACAGACAAAACGATGTGTCCTTTGTTGTGACATTTGCCAGCAAATAAAGGGCTCTAATATCAAAAGCCACAGCAGACATCCCTCTTAGTGTCCAGCAGGCCACTACATTGTGTGTACCTGGACCATTGCGGTCCACTTCAACCTGATGGTGCATACAAATACATCTTAGTCGCTGTTGATTCTTGTTCTAGATTGGATATGGCCTCAGCCATCGGCTGATGCTCGAACTATTATAAAAGACCTGCTGATCTTTATCGGTACATATGCGGTTGCAGCATTCCATTCGGACCAGGGCCCTGCATTTGCCTCTAAGGCATTGAGGGACACCATGGGGACGATGGGTGTTGAACTCCATTACTCCTCACCATAACATCCTGAGGGAAATTCAGTTGTGGAGAGGTGGAACCGTGATCTAAAGCAGTCCTTAGCAGCTGGGGTATTATGTTCTGGCTGCAGCTGGCTTCAATACCTATGTGGGGTCCAGAGAGCACTGAACAATCTTCCAAGACGGTCTCTGGGGGGGGTACACTCCTTATGAGCTTCTCTTTGGGATACCTATGTATGGCCCAGATCTTGATGACCCTAGTTTGGTGGCAGCAGAAACACCTTTTGACATAAATGAATGTCTCACTGTCTTACAGGAGCATCAGCAATTTAGTGATGATAAATCATCTGCCAGTGCTGCCACCTTAGGAATAAGGGTTTCCCAACAACTTCTATTGGCTGGATTCCTAAAGTCGGGGATCTGGTTCATGAGAAGATCGCTGTGAAGAAGGAATTCGGTCCATCCTACAGAGACCAGTCCCAGTCCTGGGAGTACAAGGTACCATAACTGTCATCTTACCGCCACTGCCTGGTTCCAGAACAAATAGATTAATTTCCATTAATGACGTCAAAGTTCACCATGTGGCCGATCCTGCACGGTAGACCCAGAGGTCCTTCGGGTAGTTCCTGATTTCCTCTCACTACCCAACAGGACATACTTCTTCAAAGTAGAATCAACAACACTACTTCAGACTACATAACAATGTCCAACGATGTTTCAAACAGCTCCTCAACCATGGGGAGGGTGGAAAATGAGCTCTTGCTGATTCCAGTTACCACATCAACGACAGACCCTGTCCAAGATTTGGCTGTTTTTTACACCAACACTACACAGAATAATGACACCGTTTACCATGAGCCTCCAGGTGAAGTGGATCAACCCACCAGTAATGCACCTGCTCCCGTTTTTGCAGAGACTGCCTCTGGTTATTTCATTGACATTGATAACTTTTCTTCAGACTCTTCCACTCTAGAGATTGAAAATGTATCAAAGACACGCAAACTGTACCTATGGCTTAAAATTATTTATTTAATCCACCCATGGAACTATTTATGGCTTTGTTTGACATTTGTTGCATTATTTCTATGGATTGGGTTTGTGACTGTTTTCTTTTTACCTATAAATGATCATTACCTTCCTGAACGTTCCTCAGTTGAGCTTGAGGATGAAGACTTAACTCCATATCATTCCTCACATAAGGTCCGAAGAGACTTGTCCCTTGTGCACATTTCAGCTGTGCCAATTCCTGATGATATTGTGTGGGACAACGTTCCATTTGATATATACAGGCCTACCAAGGCCATTCAAATTCCATATGTATTAAAAATTTCTATGACAGATGTTATTAAACCTGATGTTGTATCTGATGATTGGGATGTCCAGACAGTAGATTATATGGTAACTGAAATGAATGACTATTCAGTGTTTGAAAGTGATGATGAATATAGACATACAATGAATTATGGGGAAATGTTCTGTTATAATAACTGGGGACATTACTACCTGCACCGTGCTACTAGACACAGACCTGTACTTAACTACGCACAGTGGGAACACTGTTCTATATCACCAGTGGGGAGCCCAAAACGTTATTCAGATAAGTTCATTTATTTCACTGGGCATGGCACAAAAAAATCAGAGTCATATTATTTCAGGTTACCTCCTTCAAAGATTAGGAAGATTTTGCTAACTGATACAAAACTGATTCATTCAGAGTCCTTTGTTTTCCATCTCACAGTTGAAGGTTACGTGTATGGGGAACACAAGATTGGCAAATACAGGGTAGGGAAGCTTTATTTAGAGAATGCCTGATCCCTGTGCAACTGATCTTTTTAAATGACACCATTTAACAGCCACTCACTGACTTTTTCCCTACTTAGCTTGCTCTGTTTTAGCGCATTTATTTAATTAATTGTTTTAAAATGGCTTCTCTGTTTTGACTTAGGGCCATGTTTTGATTTGCATTATCAGTGTCACCGCACTAAGGCGTCAAGATGAGGCAACACATACAAACAAACTGTTGCTGTTCAATTTAGGTACTTTCCCTCTTCATGCTTTTGAGGGAATTGTTTGTATTAATTACCATCTCAAGCATGCCTTGTTATCTATTGTTTGGGAACGATGCTGCACGTCGCCTTGATGCTGACCCAGTCTTCGTGTTCCTACGGAGTCTGAGCTAGAGACCTCGTTTCAAGGTAACGCGGGTTGGGGGCTGTTCTCATGGACATGGGTTTGGCAGATTAAGGTTTAATGTACCTGGCTCTCTTCTAGGTTAGAGGTTAGGCCTACATGCTGGGGTATTAGGACATATTACACACTTTTTTCTTTTATGATATTGCAAGATGGTGGGGGTCTTTGTATTAATGACTCTTGTTTTTACAAATTTTTTTCTTGCACTGTTCATTATCCTAATCATTGCAGACCATGCAACTTATCGCAGATTTTAGTTTTGCTAAAATGAAACCTATTGAAACTTCACTGCATTTTCTTCATTGCCTGTGTGTCATTGAGACATGTTATGTGAGAAAGGGGTGATCTTGGTTTAACCACGACGCATTCTGAGATGTCATGCTCTAGAGTCCATGCTTAAAGGCTGCCACAAATCACATTTCACTGTTTTGAGTTTTGCAGCTGCATTTTGATGTAGGATTGGCATAGTTGCCTACAAACATAAGTACTGTCATCCTCAAACCAGCAGTCTTGCCTTTAGCAAGAGTCCAACTAATACAAAACCAGGGACAGCAGACACCAGGCAGCAGCAACAGCAGGGACAGGAGATACCTGGCAGCAGGAACAGCTAGGGAAAGGAGACAGCAGGCACTAAGAACAGACCCGGGACACTAAACACCAGGCGGCGGGATCAGACAAGGGACCAAAGTCACTAGCCGACAGGAACAGACGAGGGACAGGGGGCACCAGACAGCAGGTCAGACCAGGGACAGAGGCACCAGCAGGAGGAACAGACCAGGGACAGGAGACACCAAGCACAAACCAGAGACTGGAGATACCAGGAACAACAGGGACAGGAGACACCAGGCAGCTTAAGCAGACCAGGGAAAGGAGGCACCTGGCACACACCAGAGACAAGAGACACCAGGCAGCAGGAACAGATCATGGACAGGAGACACCAGGCAACAGAAACAGACCAGGGACAGAGGAGACACCAGTCAGCAGGAACAGGACAGGGACAGGAGATGCACACTGGGCAGCAGGAACAGACCAGGGATAGGTGACACCAGACTACAGGTATAGACCAGGAACAGCGGGGACATCAGGCTGCAGGAACAGACCAGGGGCAGGAGACACCAGTCAGCAGGAACAGCAGGGACAGGAGACACCAGGCAGCAGGAACAAATAAGGGACAGGGGGCACCAGGCACCAGAAACAGATCAGGGACAGGAGACACCAGGAAGCAGAAACAGGACAGATACATGAGACACCAGGAGGCAGGAACAGACCAGGTACATGAGACACCAGGTGGCAAGTACAGACTATGGACGGGCATCAACGGGCAGCAGGAGCAGACCAGGGACATGAGACACCAGGCAGCAGGAACAGACCAGGAAGAGGAAACAGCAGGCAGCAGGAACAGCCAGGGACTGGAGACACTGAGCGGCAGGAACAGCCAGGGGCTGGAGACACCAGGAGGCAGGAACAGCCAGCGACTGGAGACACCAGACAGCAAGTACAGACTAGGGACAGGAGTCACCAGGCAGCAGGAGCAGACCAGGAACATGAGACACCAGGCATCAGGAACAGCAGGAACAGGAGACATCAGGCAGCAGCAACAGCAAGGACAGGAGACACCAGGCAGCAGGAAAAGCAGAGACAGGAGACACCAGACATCATGAACAGACCAGGGACAAGGAACACCAGGCAGCAGAAACAGACCAGAGACTGGAGACACCAGGCAGCAGGAAGAGACCTGGGGCAGGAGACAGGCCAGGGACAGGAGACATGGGGCAACAGGAAAGAAAACAGAGATTGGACAAACCAGGCAGCAGAAATGGACCAGGAACAGGAGAAACTAGGCATCAGGAACAGACCAGGAACTGGAGACACCAGGCAGCAGGAACAGAGCAGTGACGGCAGACACCAGGCAGCAGGTACAGACCTGGGACAGGGGATACCAAGCAGCAGGAACAGACCTGGGACACTAAACACCTGGCACAGGAACAGACCAGCGACAGTGGACGACAGGCAGCAGGAACAGAACAGAGACAGGAAGCACCAACAGGCAGGAACAGACCATGGACAAGGGGCACCAGGCAACAGGAACAGACCAGCGAAAGGAGACACCAGGCAGCAGAAACAAACAAGAGAGGGGAGACATAAGGTGCAGGAACACCCAGGGACTGGTCTGAGAGGAGGCCTCTTTTTGCATGGTTAGTCCCCACTTTTTGCCT
Organism: Pleurodeles waltl; assembly: GCF_031143425.1. Lineage (NCBI taxonomy): Eukaryota > Metazoa > Chordata > Amphibia > Caudata > Salamandridae > Pleurodeles > Pleurodeles waltl. The sequence goes on from NC_090439.1 coordinate 1,176,818,921, forward strand.
GATGTTGATGTATTCTAGAAGTTGGTAGTGCCCAGGGCCCCTGCTAAAAAAGGTTCCCTGGGCCAGATCTCTTTTTCTATAACTGTTGTGATGCTTGGCACAATTGGTTATGGTCTTTCATACCCCTGTAAGTCCCTAGTAAACTGGCACTCCAGTACCCCAGGAAAGGGCTATTAAGAGTAGGCCCCTAGGGGGCAGCAGCACTGATTGTGCCACCCCTAAGGACCCTGCACCCTGATGCACCAAGCATTGCCTTTGCAGGCTGAGTGTACTGGGGCAACCCTAAAAGGATACATTCCCTGTCCACCATACAATGCATATATTACGGGTAGGTCACCACTCGAGCAGGCCCTTCAGCTATACGGCAGGGTGCACCATACTATATGTGAGGGCATGCCTTGCTAAATCTAGGCCCTAGTGAGTGAAAAGAGCAGCCATTTTAATGTATGTACTGGGCACTGGTCAAACACGAGTTCCCCAAAACATAATGACCACAGTGCACCCCTTAAAGGTGCCCCATGCAAAAGCTGACCCTAACTGGCAGAGTTGCTGGCAGGTTCCATCCAGCTGCCACTCCAGACATCCAATATACAAACCTGGGGGAGAGCCCTAGGTCTCTGGTTTGTAAGACAATGCCCTTCCTGGGTGGAGGAGCAAACTCCCCCTCCCTCAGGAATGTGGAACACCTGGCGGTGACCTTCAAAGGGCTACAGCCCCTGAAACTCGAGCTTCCAGGCATGCTGCTAGCAGCAGAGGGCTTCGCCTCTGCAAACCCCCACTTTTGGCAGGAGCAAAGGCAGGAAACCAGAAAAAGGGTAGGAGGAGTGGCCTCACTGAGCATGCACCACCCCTAAGGGATTGCATGCGAAGTGGACCCTCTGATACAGATTTTTCCATCTTGGAATGGAGAGAAACAGCCAAATAGGTTTAGGGAAGTGACCCTTCCCACAGGAAGTGGTCACTGTAGTGGGTGTAGCCACTCAAGGGTAAGTGCCCCATTGGACACTACCAGGTTCCCCCTGAAATGCCCACTAAATTCAGTATTTAGTGGGCTCCCCTAGACCAAGATTTTAGATTTGAAAAGGACTCGAAGAAGATTTGAAAAGGATTCCAAAAGACAAAAGGCCAGCATCAGAGAAACCGCCAAGGACGAGAACTGAGGACCTGCCACACTAGAAGAGGCACCAAGACCCCTGCTTGCTTCACCAGAATCCCGAAAATCGTGACAGCGGAGGAAATGAACACTGGACCGACTCCAAGAAACCCACAAGACCTCTTCAAGGATCACCCCAGATCTCCCTCCTAAGTGAAGGCACCACTCAAGAACAGCAATTAAATTGCAAAAGACCAAGAAACCATTCAAGGACACTTCACTGAATAGCCAATATCTCCACAACCGAAAGTCACACCCGGACCCAACGACACACAGATGACAGTCCGGTTGTGCCCCCACATGTACCATGTTTGATGGTGCTGTGACCCCAGTGGCCGAGATAGAGCAATACCCTGGGTCCTGGTCAGCCGACATCGGACCAGGAGAAAACCAGCTCCCCCGCAGCTGACAAAGGATCAGGAAGAAGCCCCAGTCGAGGGACTTCAGGAACACCCTGGATCACTGACCAGAGTGCCCCTGTTGAACAACACTCAAAGAGACTTACCTCCAGCTCCAGTGGACTTCGTTGCGCACAGCATCCAAACCCTCCAAAACGCCCTGCACCTGGCCTCTCTGGGCCTTGCATTGTGGGTTATGCTGTGTGCCCCAGGTTCCCAACTCCTTGTGACCTCGACAGCCAAAGGGGACCCCCAGGGACCACTTTGACTTTGCAAGCCAGCTGCGGCCCATCCAGGTGGCCCTGTGCCTGTGCCAAGATCTTTTCCAACGTTGCTCCCACCGGAACAGGGAACCTGCTGAAGCTCTCCAGCTGGCACAAGGTGCCCACCAACCACTGTGACCACCCTGCAAAATAAGAGACTGGTAACTGAACCGTACGATTCTCAATGCATTTTTTAAAGTGACTGCCTATTGATTCCAGTGGTGCGTAATTACTCACAGAAAGACTGAATTTGCTAAAATTCATAACAAGAAAAGTACTTAACCTATTCTAAAGATTTTGGTTTTAAAACTTATATAAAAGTCTGAAGTAATTTTAGAAATTCTGGTCTCCAGTTATTCATTGAGTGTGTGTGGTGAATGATTGGATTTGTGAGTACAGCAAATACTTACCACATGTCCTGGATTAGCCTAACTGCTCGACCAGCTACCTTAAAAATTAGTGCATTGGGTTACCCCTGAAAAATAACATGTGGTTGTTCGGACCCTCTGCATAGTGTACTTGGTTTTTATTCACTACATAGAGGGCCAGCCTCCAACAACTGGAGACACCAGGCAGCATGTACAGACCATGGACAGGGGACACCAGGCAGCAGGAATAGACCAGGGACAGGAGATAACAGTTAGCAGGAACAAACCGCGGACATGAGACACCAGGTAGAAGGAACAGACCATGGACAGGAGACACCAGGCAGCAGAAACAGGCCAGGAACAGGAGACACCAGGCAGTAGGAACAGACCAGGGACTGGAGACAACATGCAGCAGGAGCAGACCAGGGACAGAAGACACCAGGCAGCAGGAAAAGCAGGGACAGGAGACACCAGGCAGAATGAACAGACCAGGGACAGGAAACACCAGGCAGCAGGAACAGACCAGAGACAGGAGACACCAGGTAACAGGAACAGACCAGGGATAGGAGACACGAGGCATCAGGAACAGACCAGAGACAGGAGACACCAGGCAGCAGGAACAGATCAAGGACAGGAGACACCAGGCAGCAGGGACAGACCAGAGACAGGAGATACAAGGCAGCAGGGACAGAGCTGTGACAGGAGTCACCAGGTAACAGGAACATCCAGGGACAGGAGACATGGGGCAGCAGGTCCCGCAGAGACAAGAGACACCAGGCAGCAGAAACATACCAGAAAGAGGAGACACCAGGTGGCGGGAACAGCTAGGGCAAGGAGACACCAGGCAGCTGGAACAGACAAGGGGCACTAAACACCAGGCAGCAGGAACAGACCAGGGACAGGAGACACAGGCAACAGGAACAGACCAGGGACAGGAGACACCAGGCACCATGAACAGACCAGGTACAGGAGACACCAAGCACAGATTGGAAATAGGGGACACCAGGCAGCAGGAACAGACCAGGGGCAGGAGACACAGGCAGCAGGAACAGACCAGAGACACTAAAAACCAGGTACCAGGAACAGACCAGGGACAGGAGACACCAGGCAGCAGGAACAGACCAGGTACAGGAGACACTAGGCAGCAGGAACAGCATGGACAGGAGACACCAGGCAGCAGGCGCAGCAGGGACAGGAGACACCAGGCAGCAGTAGCAGACCAGGGACAAGAGACATCTGGTACGGACCAGAGACAGGAGACCCCAGGCAGCAGGATCAGACCAGGGACAGGGGAGGTACCAGGCAGCAGGAACAGACCAGAGAACGAGGAGACACCAGGCAGTAGGAACATACCAGGGACAGAAGATGCAGACTAGGCAGCAGGGACAGGTTACACCAGGCTGCACGAACAGACCAGGGCCAGGAGTCACCAGGCAGAAGGAACAGAGCTGAGACAGGAGTCACCAGGTGGCAGGAACAGACCAGAGACAGGAGACAACAGGCAGCAAGAACAGACCAGGAACAGAGGAGACTCTAGGCAGCAGGAACAGACCAAGGACAGGGGACACTAGGCAGCAGTAACAGACCAGGGGCATAGGAGACACCAGGCAGCAGGAACAGGCCAGTGACGAGAGACACACACCAGGCAGCAGGAACAGACCAGTCACAGGAGAAACCAGACAGCAGTAACATACCAGGAACAGGAGACATCAGGCAGCAGGAACAGCAAGGACAGGAGACAGCAGGAACAGACCAGGTACGGGAGACATCAGGCACAGACCAGGCACAGGAGACACCAGGCAACAGGAACAGTCGAGGAACAGGAGATACCAAACAGCAAGAACAACCAGGAACAGGAGACACCATGCAGCAGAAACAGAACAGGTGCAGGAGACAACAGGCAGTACAAACAGATCCGGGATGGGAGACATCAGGCAGCAGGAAAAGGCCAGGGAGCAGGAGACACCAGGCATCAGGAACAGAGCAAGAACAGGAGATATCAAGGCCCATAATTATAGCAGTTTTGCGTCAAAAATATTACCGCCAGCTAATGAAATTTTTTGTGTGCCGTGCGGGCGTCAAATTTATACTTTGAAGCCAGGCAGCGCAAACCACAGGTTTAAGTAATTTTTTTTACGCACACTGCAGTGTCAAGGCGTAAAGCAAAACGATGTTTACGCAGCGGAAATGACTGTGGGTCGATTTACGACACCGCACACCAGATATGCAGCGTTTTTTTACGCAATAGCGTCAAAATTCACCGTGAACATAGCCATTTCAGCAGAGGAGACCCAAAATGGATCCCAGAAGCCTATACAGGCCTCAGGAAGATGACAACAGACCAGGAACCAGCCAGGAGGACCCACACAAGAACCAGGACACTTTTAAGAAGAAAAGAAATTGTTGCTTCAGTGCAGAGCAACAGGAAATCCTGGTTAAAGAGGTGACGGAACACCAGCACCAACTGTTTGTCACCTCAAAGTTGCCAATCAGTAGGAGAGAGGCAATATGGCAACAAATTGTTGACAAGATTAACAGTGTGGCAGAAGTACGCAGAACAGTCATCGAGTGCAAGAAACGCTGGCATGACTGCAAGCGCAGGACCAAGGAAAAGATGGCCAGGAACAGGAAGGCAGCACTGCAGAGTGGAGGTGGGAGTCCAGCACACCGGGAGGCCCTGGACCACATGGAGGAGATGGTGGTAGCTGTCATCCCTGAGGAGATCGTCACAGGGATTCAAGGACAGGACAGCGCAGACTACCAGGAGCCAAGACACATGCAGGTTAAGTCGCATGGGGAATTAAAATGCACTAATGTCACCTACAACCGGAGGGGGATACGGACCACAAAATGCATGGAAGTCATCATATACATGGAGTGGCATGGGTAAAGGGGGATGGCATGGGGGCATGGCCTGCACAGATAGAACCTGGGGCACACTATAACACTACACCAACAACAGTCCAATAGGGGCATGCTGCCATGCTAACGATGGAGCAAAGGTAAAACAATGCCAGGAGGGAAGGGCACAACGTCAAACTGACATCCCGGCACACATCGGCCACTATACCCCCTACATTAACTAGGGCCCAATTAACAACCCCTAGTTATACTAACAACTGGAATGTAACAGTGACACCAGTTGTCACTACTACCTCCGCTCTGTGTGCAGCTCAAGTAGCCAATGGCAGTAACTTCCCCATGGATCATACACACCTAAATTAGAGGGTTGAGGATGACAACTCCAATAATCCCCTGAAACATGACAAAGGCTCCAGTCTTGTCAAATGTCAATGCCCATAGTTGTCACAACCATCAGCCAATGTCATCAACATTAGGAGCTACACAGCACTAAAGTCACACCCATGCTGCATATGTCAGGGTCCATCCTGTGCCTGGGTCACAGTGTAACATCCCAAATGGCATACTGCTCAGACAACAGCATTGAGGGGAAGGACACATGTAACTGGTCACTGAAATACATCCGCACAGTTGGAGGAGGAAAATGGACACTGCTGCGACTATCAGGGAAATCCAATGTACCACACATTCCCTAACATCAGCTGTGCACATTACCAATGCCAACATCCATATCGTGCCATAACAATGCTATGCTTAGGATACGCTACATGTCAACTACATATAAGTGGATGTGAAAGATCAGAGACTGGGGCAGGTCCAGATTGGTAAGTGTGCTGCTAGTGCCACTAGAGCACCACAGCCAGTGAAAGGTCTCACCATGAGAATGGATGCAGATGGAGGCCTGAGTAGGACAAGAAGGTGGCAATTCACTATTCGGCCTAAAACAAGACTAGAGGAGATGATGCTGAGAAGTCCAATAACTTAATACTAAACATGTGACATGCAGGTGGGCCATAGGCCTGGGGGGATGCCCATCTGAAAGACTGGAGCAATGAACAGGAAACAAGATCACAATGTGAAATCATCACAAGACAGGCATGTCACATCACAAAAGCCACAACACACACACACTAATTGTACCCCATTTCATTTCAGAGGACGATGGATCTCCTGCGGATATGCCTGTCCCAGAATACCCTGATGACAAGGATGACGAGCTGACAAACATTCCCCAGCAGACCATCCAAGATGTCCTTGGAACCCTCCAGACCCCACCTTCAGTCACAATGAGGAGCACAGAACAAGCAGCCATCGCAGAGGATCCACCCACCACTTGTAAGACCTGCTAGCTCCAATACAGCTGAGGACTCAGACGACACAGGCACCAGCTTTGAGAGAACTGTAGTTGGGGTACAGCGGGAGCTGGCCAATGAGGTGCGGGTGGGGAGGCAAACTATGGCAGCTAGCCTAGAGGGGGTGCGTTCGTGCATGATGTCTTCTGCAGATCAGGCAGCAGCCATGCAAGCCCTAACATATATCCTGCAAGGACTACAAGAAACTGTCAAGGAATTCATCACTGCAGATAGGGAGTTGCCACAACACCTCGCACACCAAACCTTCCACTGCATGCACGAATGCAATCATGAACACCTCAGGGCCGACCTGGCTGCCTACCATCGTGATGTGGCTGCTATTCTTAAGAATCAGCAATCCTCCTTGCAGCAGTTCTGCCCTTAAGACTTTCACAGGTAGCAGTGACCGGGATGTCTGACTCCACGTCTTCTAACACTGAGGTGTGTGTTGCCCCTTCACAACCACCCCCACCAAGGACAGAGGATGCAACACACACATCAGAAGAAGAAGACATGGAACAGATCACATTCACATGGAAAAGTACCCGGAAGCACTAGTCCCTGCCACATGGCCAGCTATTACCAAGGTCCAGCGTTTTGTAACATGGCAGTCTTACAACAACTGTACTCAATGACTGTTCTGCTTACCACTGTGTATCTTGTCAGCCTGCCCAGTGCTTGTCTCTCTCTTACTCATTGGCAAATCCTCTCCCTCTGCACTGTCTGACACATCACCCCAGCATGTCAAAAGCATTTTCCTTCACCCCTTGTGTAGGATCACAATGGAAGATGTCACTATATTGGACTTACAATCATGGACAATGTACACATAGCACTACAGCTCTTTTCAATAAACAGCACTTACACAACAAATCTGTCTCTGGGTAATGTGACATATCATCTGTGCAGTAGATAACTGAAATGTCCCTACTGTCAAATAACGTAGCTTGTCAATACAACTGTCCTGAAATTATGTAGTCAGATAAATCTGCACAGTGGCCAGGATTTCACCATACTCTGCCCTTACTGAGGGTAATATCTGATGAAGTGAGAAACCATACACCATCATGCTATGTTGGACAGAACAATGCTTCCTCAAGGGATATCTAAGTCATCAAATAGTGGCAACAAAATGTTGTCACCATGCACTACTAACACATATAACAGTGCACACAAATCTAAGCAAACACTCCAAAAACTGCATGAATGAAGGTGTCTGAGTTACATCCAAATAGGTAATCATGCTGAACAGTGTCACAAATGATCTATGTGAGTCATGAAGACGATACTACAAGAGTGCTTACGACAACTCATCTTATAAGGGTGTCCTTGAACATCACACTGCAGTCAGACCTAAAACTCTTCCCCCAATACCAAATCTGGAAGCACTGTTTGTGACTTACAAACATACTTATTGACAAAAACACGTTGTGATCCATATTAACTGTGATTGGTGGTTGCAACGAATGGTGGAATCTTTGCAAGATAGATCTGGGGTAGCTGCCAATCTTACAGCTCAGTTGGGATTTGTTCGTAGCATAGGACACAAATGTAATAGATCAAAATTCATGTACACTAATGCCAAGGCCATGATCAACAAGCATTTAACACATGAAACTGAGGGAAAATTCTTACCTACCCTAATCTACCCTGACTACTCATTACCCACAAATGTCCCTAACTAACCTAACCTAAACTTACTTATCACATGTAACGAAACGTTCTAAACATCAACCCCCCTTATGAGACGGGACACATGGAGGACAACAGATACTAACCGAAACACATACTATACTATCCTAAACAAATATATATTTTTTTGTATTTTTTTGATATTTCAAATGTTTTTTTTTTTTTTTTTAACACACAAGAACCCCAACATAGGAACCACACACTTAATAAGTAAAAATAGAAAGATTCAGGACCCCCCACCCACCACCCACTAACACTAACTAAACTAACAGCCTATACTAATCTAACACTGAGCCCCCTAAGCCCACTAAGTTTGAGAACAAGGAAAGAGGAGGGAGGGGAGGGAATCATGTCCATATTCAAAAGTCCAGAGGTTGGCCCTCCGGAGGGTCCGCTTTATCGACCGCACATGCCTGTTCATATGGCGAACATCACGCTGCAGGTGACTGATTTTCGGTAGCACACGGTCCATTTTACGTTCTATTGCCTGGAAAGCAGCAGGGTCAACTGTAGCAGCTGGGGCAGTCTGGGTACCGGCGAAGGATGTGTGTGGGCGTGTAGAGCCAATGCCTGTGGGCTGCCCTGAAGGTGTTGCACTGCTGGGGCCTGGAGCAACTGCAGATGTTGGGACAACAGTCCCAGCTGTGGGTGGTGCCGCCTGGGTGGAACTGGTGGTTGTGCTGGTGGTCCAAAGCCTGGTTACTTGAGATCTGCATTACCAGTCAAACAGCCTATCTGGCTATGACACGTTTATGACACATAGGTACAATGTACAGAGGGACAGGGACTTTTGTAAGCCCTCATGTTATTACAGTTTCTTCATTTGATGTGGTCCTGCAATGGTGATTTGCACCAAACATATAGATATGAACCCATGTCCATACCTTTGGACTGCCATCCCTAATTGGAATGTGGCACCACAAACTCCAAATACCAGTCTAAGATGTTAGCTGAGGGCACCTTACCCCTTTTCCTGATGTTTTCATATCCAGATCTGACATGTATCCAAAAAGATGAAGGACCACAATAATCCCTAACATTCATAGAACTTCCAAAAATGCTTTCCTTACACACTCACCAGACACACATGAGACATATGTCTGGGCCACATTGCTATCATCAATTGACGTGAAGCCAGCACTAATTTTCTGCATCATGTAGTGTTGCACGTGCTTCCTGACAGCTAGCAATTGTGGTCCTTCACATAGTGCATCAATGACCCTGTATGTTTCCGCAGCATTCCACACAATCAGCAACTTAGCTGGCAGATATTGTACAAATCATCTGATGTCACTGCAGAGCTTTTAAATGTGCACATTTACATGATTTGTACTCACCAACAGTGCCACCAATCACTATTCCCAGGTGGTCCAGCAGATCTTGCTCCCTGGTGATGAGGTCATCCCAGCGGTGCTTCCGCTGGTGGTCATTCCTCTGGCTCCCATACACGCGCTGCAAGTGATGCAGCACCTTTCCCCACCGGATTCTTCGCGCCTCAGTGTGATACCCCTGTATCACCCTGCCCCCTGCCTCGATCATGAGTGGGAGGAAATGGCACACCAGCCATATAAACCCCCCCAGCTCCTTCTCACCCATCCTGCCAAGATGGTGCCTACCCAACATTTCATCACAGGGGAATAGGGGATAAAGAAGAAGAAAGGAGAAAAGGGGAAGTAGAAGTACAAACAAAGAAGTAAACTTAACAACTAAAAGAGCCTAACTATCCCCAGACTAGCACTACCCACAACAGACTCCCACAAACAACAAATACACTACAAAACCAGACAATTGTAAACAAAACACACTCAGACAGTATACAACAACAATATTTATTTCACAAAGTAACAAGTAAGATAGCACACAGGACACCAAAGCACAAAATCACTGGACAACACTCTGAACACAGCCACACAGTCTAGAAGATTCACAGACTGCAAAGTGAAAGTGAATGTACACCCACTGCACATAATCTGTAAACAGGATATCCTATTACATCACATCCTGCATAAAATGGCTGCCGTTTTTATCGTTATGCGTCATATTTTTTCACGCATACAGATTGTGCATCATATTTTTCGACGCACAGGAGTGAAAATTAGGCTGCATCCAAATAATAGTAAATAGTCTTTACAATTATTTGGATGCGGCCTAATTTTCACTCCTGTGCATCGAAAAATATGACGCACAATCTGTATTGGTGAAAAAAATATGACACATAATGCTAAAAATGTCAGTGCATGAACTGATTTTGGGGATTTTTTCAATTTTAATGTTATGTTACATTTGGGACACAACTGAGATAGGCTGATTGCACCCACTTTGGTGTTGATGGTGTATGTTCACATGTGAGACATCATACTGCAGCGGACCATGACCCGCTACTTCCTTAACAGGATTTTGACGCTTGGCTGACGCACTAGATGGCCATATGTGTAGCCTACATTTATGTATTGCACAATTTGGGCATGTTTGGCATCAGGAGAGGATAGCAAGGTGACGCACATAAGTACAATACCTCAATGCCTATGGCTCAATGTGTGTGCAGTGGCTACTAATGTAGTTGTTGACCCAGTGTGTGTGCATCACAAGATGTATTATTGCAAATATGCTTGTATGAATGTGACGTCAATGTGTCCAAACCTTAGATGCAAGTCATTGTGGAAATGAGAGAGGACATGTGTTAGTCATACATGTAGCAACATCCGTTGTGTGCACTTCCAAGATTTTGGGTAACGTAGACACCACAAATGGAAAAGCATGCACCAGATAGATGGCAGATGCTTGTTTATGTCAATGGTCCACAATTTCGCCATCCCATGTCCTAGATTTTTGGTAACAGCTTCCTAGGCACTTGTTGGTGAATCCCACAGTGAGTCAGGCACATGCATAGATGGAGTGGGTACCATGTAATTGGCCCAGACAGCCAAAGGTGAACCACAAATGTATTATGACGCCACAGTTGAGGTCATATAACTGAGCCACAGCTCTCCAGTGGCTGTGGTGGACCAGCAGAGGAGGCAGCACGTGTCCACATATTTCCAGTGATCAGTTGCACAGAGGTGTCTTGTTCATGTGTGTGGTCCAATGTTGATCCTGTATATTTTTAGGGGTGTATGTTGTCACAGTTACGTCCAGGTCTCATCATGAGTCAGTGGCAGCTATTCCTGTATCTACTGAGTATCCTTCGGAGATCAATGTGAGTAAAGTCAATGATGACATGAAAACCTACATGGGGATGTTCCCACCCTGTCACTGAAGACGTGTAATGAGACTGTCAACAGGGCAACCTTGGTGTGCTGAGTGAGATAATGTCTCAGCTGTCATGTTCCGGCAGGTGTCATCACAGCATTTGCACACAGGTTGGCCTCTGAAGTTCCCACTGCATCTGGGAACATCATAGCCTCTGTGCTGAATATTCTCGCAGCTATTCACCATGCACGGCCCATCAATATGTTGTGAGCAATGTGATTCAGTGTGTGAACTGTCAGGGTCCTAACATGTGTGGACTTTTCATGGACATTATCAGAGGTTGCTGGTTCTGCTTGAGGCACCGTACCCAATCCCTGAATATGGCCCTGGGACACTGTCAGACTTTGTCGTTCAAGCATACATGAGACCCAGACAAGGGATGGGCCATGGTTTTGGTATTCAAAGACAATTTAACAAATATGGTACAATTAAAAGGCAGATGATGCTATACATTGTATTTGGGTATGCATTGATGAAGCACATGACAAAATACCCTCTGAGGAATGAGAGGTTTGGTAAAGCAAGTGTGGTACATATGTAGCCACAGGGAATCTTTAGGGTAACACACAGACAGGTGCCAGTCAGGCTGACAGGATGCAGGGTCAATCAGGATCCAGCAACTTCACAAGTTACATAATCAGCGGTCTGACTAAGACTGTTTGGAGGAGGAACAAGACAGTTGACATGAAAAGCTGTGTATGTCCTGTGTTTTTGAAGGTGACACATGAACCCAAGGGCTGTGTTACACAGCTTCATTACTAGCATTGCATAACAGTGTATTTGACAAAATGGCAACTTCTATGCTGTCCCAGGCATCAGCAGGGGCAGTGCATGTTGAAATGGGTGGTGTGCATGGAGGTGATCACAGGTGTGGGCTGCATCAGTTTTTCACAAGTCCTGTAGGTGAGATTTGCATTCAAATGGCCAACAGTACCTTTCACACGGGAAGCAATCTACAGGTGATAACAGGGCTTAGAAACTACAAGCCAGTGTATTAATTGACCTGACGTCCATGCAGTCAGATGTACTATGACAGTGTTATACCATAGGAAAGGGTGTAGCACACTGGATTACTATTGCTAGTCTGTGTGTGTAGAGGATGGACTATCAGGGTACACATATTACTATTCCAGGTACATCTTCAGAAAGGTGGGTTGTGACCAGGTGCATGGGTGTGTCAGGAGTTAGGAAATGGGCTGACATGTACATGGAATGTCATGTGCGTAATGCTTGTCATATGTGTGGCACTTGTGCTGTCTATGTTCTGCTTATGCGGAACTCTAGTCACAGATAGTCCTTGCAAAGATTGGATGCAGTTGGACTTACTGCTGTCAAGGGTCTGGTCATACATTCCTGTTATCGATGCAATAGCACATCAACTGCCTCATGTATGTGGCTTGTTTTCCCCTTATTGAGTGATGGTGTCTTAGTTGTGTGCCATATGCTGCGATGAACCATGTTGCCAACATGTATGTGTGAAATAGGTGTGGTCCTCTGCTATTGCCCTTCAAAGGTGAAATGTACAGGATATATGTCATTTACAGTGTGTGTGTATGTGACCGTTGTATGATACCCATCACAATTGCTCTGGGATTTTCTGTGTCCTGATCGGTATATCAGCAATGCTCAATGAGGCAACATTCTTATTCTGGTAGTTAGAGATAAAGGCGAGCACAAATGATTAGCCGCACCATGATATGGTGATTATTATTGGTGTTTATTTACATTAGTTAATAAAGTGGAGATGGTGATTATTTTTAAAAGAAATTGTTCACTATATATTGGCGCCTACGCACTCCAGCTGCTGTGTTTTGTTGTTACCCCTCATGTTGCAGGCCAGCATCCTCCTCTTCCTCCTCTTCAGGCATGTGTGGCTCTGGTTAAAAGAGGGGAATGTTCCTTCTTATGCAAATGTTGTGCAGGATGGCACATGTTAGAATGATCTTACAGACCATTTCAGGGGAATATAGGAGGCTATCACCAGTGATGTCGAGGCACCTGAATCTCGACTTGAGGATGCCGAAGGTCCTCTCGACTATGCTGCGTGTCCTTCTATGTGCATCATTGTAGGCACTCTCTGCTGCAGTACTTGTGTTGCCAAATTGTGTCATAATCCATGGCTGGATCCCATACCCCTGAACAGCTGAAAGAGAAAATGAATGGGATCATGTTGATGTAGCTTGCCCCATTGCAATCACCTTGCATGGCAGTAGGTGTCTTGTGTTGTCTGTGACTCTTTTGTGTTATTGTGTTGCATCCTAGGCTTGTAGGATGTACCATTGCATTGTGTTGTTTCCTTGGCTGAACAAGTGTTTGGCTGCTGACCGGTTGTCAGCAGTATGTTTTGGGATTTGCAGTACAGTGTGCCCTCCCTAGTATTGTGACTTGTGATACAGGTGTCCCTGTGTCTTCACTGGGGGTGAGATGATAGTTCCATACAAAGGTTCAATTTGACAGAGTTGTTAACACGTTCATATCAATGTACCCTGGACATCACATACCTTTAGACTTGTGCAATGGATTAATGTAAACATAATTGAGACGCTTACAATTTGCAGGGTGACATTTAGGCAACACACTCCAAACGTTGTGATCATTGACGTCTTAACATTAGGCTGTACATTAATTTCCGATGTGTGACAGGTCAATGGTGACCTATGAAACATGGCTAGCAATGTCACAACCTCAGTGTGTTCCTGTCAACGTGTTGCTGTTGTGATGTGTGTGTTGTGTGTCCTAGAGGGTTGCTGTGCAGTGTGTATATAAGTAGGTTTCTGTACTTACCAACAAGTAGTCCATTGCCATACCGTGCAACCTGGAAGTGTTGATTGATGGTGCTGTGACGGAAGATGAATGAGTCATGGACACTCCCAGGATATTTTGCCACGATGTTGGTGATCAATCCTTGGTGATCGACAATGGCCTGCACATTGATGGAATGTGTGTGCTTTCTGTTGCGGTAGAGGTGTTCAGTTGCAGCAGGTGGCACAAGGCGTACATGTGTGCAGTCGATTGCACCAAGGACGTGTGGGAAGCCACTAATGAGGTAGAACTCCTGTTTTGTTTCCTGCTGCTTCTGCAGTGTGTTAGGGAAGCAGATGTGGCGGGTGTGAGTCCAATGGCATCCAGTAATTTGGGCAAAAATGCAGAGAATGATGGCTGTGATATTCCGGCAACCAGGGCACCAGTTGTTTGAAAAGAGCCACTTGCCAGCATGTGAAGTACGGCAAGCAGCTTGGTTTCTTTTGGGATGGTGCGGGGTGTCAGCAAGGTGGGTGCCAACTGTGGCTCTATGTTTTGCAGCAGCTGCTTAATGGCCTGCCAGTTCAACCTTTACCTCTAGATGATGTCATGTTCCCTGTGTGCACGCTGGATGAGAAGCACCTCCATGTCTCCCTTTTGCTGCTCTGCTGTTCTGGTGTTGCTTCTGTGTGTTCTGATTAAATACAGGGGTAGTTGCCCCATTTTAACGCCTGCCCTGACCCAGTCGTTAATTTTTGACGCAAAGCGGGCTGTGCGTCTTTTTCCAGCTCTGCCTCCTGGCCGTGCGTCATTTTTGCCCAAAAGCATAAATATAGCGCACGGCCGTTTAAGACATTTTTTGGACGGGAACGCCTACCTTGCATATGATTAACGCAAGGCGGGTTGCAGCATCCAAAAAATTACGCACACGGCAGAATTTTTTAGTCTGCGGGCGGCCATGTTTAAATATGGGGCAAGGTTTGCGCTGAATGTGCGCCAAAACTTTTGACGCACATTCGGCGCAGACGGAGTATAAATATGCCCCCAAGTGTTGGAAAATGGGTTATTGGTAAGGGCAGGTAGGTACCTACACCTAGAAATAGGCCACCAACCTCCACTTAGGTCCAGTTAGGTCTCAGAAAATTAAACCCAGCTCAACCCTTGGTAGCTTGGCAACGAGCGACAAAGCTTAACTTAGGACACAGAGGTGGTCATTCTGGTGGTCAGGGCGGTCAGGGCGGAGGACCGCGGGAGCACCGCCGACAGGCCGGCGGTGCTCCAATGGGGATTCCGACCACGGCGGTAAAGCCGCGGTCGGACCGGCACCACTGGCGGGGTCCCGCCAGTGTACCGCGGCCCCATTGAATCCTCCGCGGCGGCGCAGCTTGCTGCACCGCCGCGGGGATTCCGACCCCCCCTACCGCCATCCAGATCCCGGCGGTCGGACCGCCGAGATCCGGATGGCGGTAGGGGGGGTCGCGGGGCCCCTGGGGGCCCCTCCAGTGCCCATGCCACTGGCATGGGCATTGCAGGGGCCCCCGTAAGAGGGCCCCTACATGTATTTCACTGTCTGCTGCGCAGACAGTGAAATACGCGACGGGTGCAACTGCACCCGTCGCACAGCTTCCACTCCGCCGGGACGATTCCGAGCCGGCTTCATCGTGGAAGCCTCTTTCCCGCTGGGCTGGCTGGCTGTCTGAAGGCGACCGCCCGCCAGCCCAGCGGGAAAGTCAGAATTACCGCCGCGGTCTTTCGACCGCGGAACGGTAACCTGACGGCGGGACTTTGGCGGGCGGCCTCCGCCGCCCGCCAAGGTCAGAATGAGGGCCAGAGTGTAAAGCATTCAAATATCACAAAACAGTAATTAATTAAAACACAGGAAACAGTTTAAAAATCCAAAACCAATTGATAAAAATAGATTATATTTTTATCTTTAAAATGACACAGAAACGAATAAAATCGGATAAGGGAAACCGGAGATGTGAATTTGTAAAGAATTATTGTTTTTTTAGCACCTAGAAACAAAAAGCGCCAATCGGGTCATCTGGTTGCACCTCGACCGGGGCAAAGTCAAAGTTTAAGGCCGACCGCGATGGAGCCCGGCTCGGCTACAGGCCGCTGGAGGCCTCGGTCAAAAGTTTACCTTCACATTTAGTCGTTTTTCTGAAGATTTTCTTCAGCGGGACGAACCTGCCAGTCGAATCCGACCTCCTGGAACCCTTCTCCGGATACGCGTCGCAGGAATCCTCGGTGGAGATTTTTACCTTCGGACTTAGTCGTTTTTTCGAGGTGAAAATCCTTCGACCGGGGTAAACCTGGATCTTGATCCGACGTCCGAAGAGCCCTCCTCGGATACGCTGGCTGGGAGGTCCCGGTCAACTTCGTACGTTCGGACTTAGGCGGTCATTCCAACCGCGGCGGTCAATGACCGCCGGGTTGGTGGACCGCGGGAGCACCGCCGACAGGCCGGCGGTGCTCCCAAGGGCATTCTGACCGCGGCGGTAAAGCCGCGGTCGGACCGGCAACACTGGCGGTCTCCCGCCAGTGTACCGCCGCCCTTTTGAATCCTCCAAGGCGGCGCAGCTAGCTGCGCCGCCGAGGGGATTCCGACCCCCCCTACCGCCATCCAGTTCCCGGCGGTACCCCCGCCGGGAACCGGATGGCAGTAGGGGGGGTCGCGGGCCCCTGGGGGCCCCTGCAGTGCCCATGCCACTGGCATGGGCACTGCAGGGGCCCCAGTAAGAGGGCCCCTACAAGTATTTCACTGTCTGCTTTGCAGACAGTGAAATACGCGACGGGTGCAACTGCACCCGTCGCACAGCTTCCACTCCGCCGGCTCGATTCCAAGCCGGCTTCATCGTGGAAGCCTCTTTCCCGCTGGGCTGGCGGGCGGCCTGAAGGCGGCCGCCCGCCAGCCCAGCGGGAAAGTCAGAATTACCGCTGCGGTCTTTCGACCGCGGAACGGTATTCTGGCGGCTCCCGCCGGCCGCGCGGTGACCGCGGCGGGCGGGAGTCGGAATGACCCCCTTAGTCTCTTATTTGGAGATTTTCTTCACCGGGACAAACCCGCAAATCAGGCCGGGTCGCGGTTGAGGCAAGCCGGCTAGAGTTGCCGCGGCAGGTCGGTCCCTCTATGGAGCTTTTTTTCAAAAGTTCTCCAAACTTCTCCAAACTTCTGGGTCTTCTCCCAGATGTTATTTTAAGGTTATTTTGGGGTCCACAGCTCACCCCAAGGGTCCAGAAGCTCTGAGATGATTCTTGGGGTGTGTGGACTACAACTCCCAGAATGCACCTGGCGCAAACTCCTTTTTGGCTACGGGGCAGTGATCCGCTGGTTGATTTCTTCAGGAGTTGGTGCAGGGGACTATGGCTAGCAATTTTTTACCTGTAGCACACAGGGATTCCCTCCTTGAACCAGTTGAAGCCAGGAAAAGTCCTTCTCGTGGTGAAGCCAAAGTGTGCAGCTGGTGCAGTCCTTCTGAATGCAGGTTCCAGGTGCAGGCCAGGGGTCCAGCAGGGCAGTCCCTCTTCTTCTGTAGTTCCTCCTGGTAGGGATGTGGTAGGGAACTGAGGTGTAGGTGCAGGTCTGCCAGTTTTATTCTTGCTCCTAGGTGAAAAACAGGGGGGTCCTGATTCTCCAATCAGGTGCAGGGTCCTTCCCCCTGTGATGACCACTTCCTGGGAAGTGTGGCAAAAATCAATCCCAGGAGACAACATTCATCAAAAATCCATCATGGCTGAAAATGATTTTTGGAGGTTACATCTGGCTGAGCCCAGCCACTGGTGTGGCTAAGAATCATAAACACACCCCTCTCCTGCCCTCTCCTAATCTAATCAAGGGGGCACCTAGTTGCCTGGGGTTGCAGGATGTGGGGTGTTGCTGGGTTGCTCCAAATGTCCTTCTCTGCCTTTGAAGACCAGTTTGGCATCTCTCCCCCGTCCTGCCTCACCATCTGCTAAGGGGAGCTGTTTTTACCTCACCAGGGCTTATAGAACTACTTTTATAAGGTCTCTGCTTATAGTTACATGGCATCAAGCCCTAGGGGCACATAGGGCACACCTTAGGGGTGACTTATATGTAAAAATAAGGTAGTTTAAGACTTTGGAACTACCTTTAATTCCAAAGTCGAATTTGCATATAACTTTAATTTAAAAGCAGCCAGCAAGGCAGGCCTGCCTTTAAAATGACACTGGGCACCTCAGCAGTGCACCTATGGGTGCACTACCTATGCTCTTGTCCCTAAACCTACATGCCCTACCATATACTAGGGAATTATAGGTAGGTTGACCTAGCCAATTATAATTAGCCTAATTTGCATACTGATTTTACACTTTACACAGAGCACAGGCCCTGGGACTGGTTAGCAGTACCCAGGGCACCATCAGAGTCAGGAAAACACCAGCCAAAAGTGGAAAATGGGAAAACAAGTTAGAGGGCCTCTGCAATCAGCCCTTTTTTCTCACATCAAGAAACAGGAACAAACCAGGGACAGAAGACACCAGACAGCAGGAACAGCAGGGACAGGAGACACCCACCCACCCATCTAATCTCCCCCTTTCCCCTTCAGTGAACCTTTTAAGTAAACTCACACATCAGAGGGGTCACTCTCCACTCTGTAAACCCCCATGGGCCATTTTCACTTGTGTTGAATTCAGGCCCGAATTTATACTTTTTTAGCGCCGCATTTGTGCCGCTTTTTAACGCAAAAGCGGCGCAAACTCACAAAATACAATTGTAGTTTGCGCCGCTTTTGCGTCAAAAAGCGGCGCAAATGTGGCGCTAAAAAAGTATAGATACGGGTCTCAAGTGCAGTTTTCATTGGACAGGTTGGTGTCATGTGTGAAACTCCGGAGGACAATAGGGCATACCTTGTGTCACACAGTCTACAAACCAAGCAGCAATCTCCAACTAGACATACTCCACAGCAGCAAGAGCCCAGGAGATGGTCCGAAAACTGCCCTACACAGGGACTCTGTAACACAATATAACACGACATTGCTAAGAGAGAATTTTGTCGCA
Source organism: Pleurodeles waltl (assembly GCF_031143425.1). Classification (NCBI taxonomy): domain Eukaryota; kingdom Metazoa; phylum Chordata; class Amphibia; order Caudata; family Salamandridae; genus Pleurodeles; species Pleurodeles waltl. The sequence continues at coordinate 1,176,838,020 of NC_090439.1, forward strand.
GAGCCATGCTGCACCACACATCTGGGCCCTTGTGTCTTGTGAGTCACAGTCGGTTTCTTTTTTTGCCAACCAGTTGTATCTCTGGTGTGGTTTTGATTCTCACTTCACTTTGGTTTTGAACATAAAGTGATATAATATTACAATTCATAATGTTACTGTAATCTTTGCTGCTCTTTTTCCAGTGAATATAAACATATATATATATATACGTATATATATATATATATGTAGCGGTCGCCACATATAGGTCGGCCTACGGCCAGATTGACAAGGCCCCAGCACCTCCTTGTGCCACATTAGCATAATTTTATTTTTTTCGCTAATGTAGATCAATGAGGCAAAAATCGCCGCGCCATATTTACAAAGTGGCGCAATGCATGCCTTGCACCACTTCGGAACTCCTTGTGCCACATTATGCCTGTGCGAGGTATAATGTATGCAAGGGGGCGTTCCGGCGACAGGAGGCCCATAACAATGGCGTAATTAAATCTACAAGATTTTGACATTTTTGGCAATTTTTTAATGCCTGCTCAAAGCAAAAGGGTGCACCGATTGAAATCAATGGGCCTCTTTGCACTTTGCTGCACTAGCGTTCAAATTGTTGATGCTATTGGCCTAACGTGTGCTATGGTGTGCGGTATTGTAAATACAAAAACAACAGATGATGGACGGAATTCAGAACAAATCAAACATTCACCCCCAGTCACAGATCTATGTTTAATCCGTTAGTTTTTTTTGCTTGCCATGCCATTGCAGCTCAGACCCAACTATATGCAAATCATTCTTGACCCTGTTCCTCATGGGAACAGTCCAGCCCGAACTGCCAGGCCAGGCCCTCCCTGGACCAGCAACAAGCGCCCTGGGGCCGGTTTCAGGGTTTCACACTTCATCAGCCAGGCTAGCTTAAATCTGGTTGCACCTCAAGCACAGGACCCGCGTCTGGGCATACCCTTCCCACTTGGTGTGACAAATGTAAATGCGGTGCACCCATGGTGTCGTTAGCTGGCAGTGGGGGGGTGCAAGAAGTCTAGAAAATTTGGGCCCTAGTTTCTATGGAAAAAGCAGGTTTTTTTCCTATATATTTGGCGCAGTTTGATGAATCTTCACAAAATGTTCTGAAACAAATTGACAGTCATGTGACCTGCTGTCTGGAAAGTTTCGGGGTGATCTTTCAAGCAGGGGCCGAGAAATGTTGAACAGCGATAGCGCTTAAACCACTACACGGAATTCCACCACATTTTGCAGAAAGGTAGGTCTTGGTCCAGAAAGAGTCCTTTTTCAGTACTCCGTCCCTGTTGTAATCTCTCTTTGGGCTTTTAACCACGCCCATGTCATGTCAGTCACTTTCATTGGTTTGTGGGCTTGCCTTTTAAAATCCGTTTGCTTTCATTAGTGAAACGCATGGATACGTCATGCCTTTTCCGGTGTTTAGCCTTCCTGGAGCGCATCGACCAACTACTGAAAACATACGATGCTCGATGTTTTCCGTCTGATTTCTGGACTAATTTTTCTCTTTATTTTGCAGCGCGATCTTGCTGGGCAGTAGTCGAGCTCTTTGCATGACACTGATCCTGTTACATAGGTAATTGCACTTTTGCTGGTTACATGGATAATTGCACTTTTGCCGATAGGTTTCACTGCAAGCAAACTTTTATTTCCATTTGTGTGTCTGCTTTGAGCTGATGGCAGAAGTCGACTCGCTTATGCAAAACTTTTTCTTTCCAGTTTATATGGCAAGAGAAGTCTGGCTAGTTATGTGAAACTGTTATACTTTTAATTTTCAATTTATGTGGCAAAAATAGTCCGGTTAGGAGTTTACAATGCTAATAGCTCTAACTCGAGCAAACGGAGACCCATTGCATTGCAAATGCTTGTTGGTATTTGGTGTAAATCCATACAGTAGTTTTGAGAAATTCAAGGCAATCCAAATTTGTATATATAGGGATGCAAAGGATTTGCGACTCCTACGGGAATCCTCGTGCCACGAGACATACTGTGATTGGTTTTCCGCAACCTGTTCAGAAAGTTGCGACTGCCATTTATGAACTGGGACACAGTCCTGGGGGATGCAAATAGGGGCTTGTGATAACAGAAGGGGTCAGAGTAAAGGTACTCTGAACCCATGGGAACATTAAAGGGTGTGTGAGGGCACAGTTTTTTGGTTTAGAAAGAGAAAAACCTTTTTTGGTCACTATCACAGAGTCACAACTCCGTTGCTGCCTTCAGTGTGGCCCCCGTGTGAAGCCACGATGGAGTCGCTGCTCGGCCGAGTGCCCCAAAAATAAAAACTATATGTATATATATGTATATATATATATATATATATATATATATATATATACATATGGTAGTGTCATTTTACACTTTTTTGGATAAAAGCAATAAACTCTCCTGGAGTGCAACAAATCAATTGCATGACAATTGTTTGTATTGGAGATTGTGGAGGAATGGTCCTTTCCTCACGTGTGCACCTGTGAACCTGCGCGCCACAAGATGGACCATTTGATGGAGTATATATATATATATATATATATATATATATATATAAACACACACACACATACACACACACAAACTCTGTGTCAGACACTTTTCCACACTACTGACAGACACAGATGTCTAAGTAGTCATACACACACTGGCACTCATGCTGACAAGGGTTCGCCACAGGGTCTGGCTGCAGGCCAGGTCTTGCAGGCAACTCCGTTACACCGGGGTGAAGGCCGTGCACAGTGCATGGTTGGGTGCTTATAGGGGTTGTGGTCAACCACCCCTGCGCATGGCCAAAGAACATGTGCGGCAGTGGTTGGATTAATGTATAGTAATGAAAATTACTATACATTAAAAAAAACATACAAATTCATTGAAAAAACTAAAGGTAACAGGGACATTATAGTTAGGTTCTGAATTTACTCGTATGAAACCATAGAAATTCAACAGTTATAGTTAGACTTCTTTCACGTGAATATAACTTGTGCTCTAAGGTAACTATAACTCACGCCTTTGACAGTCACAGCTAGTTACTCCACATATTATGTAATTGATGATTTGTATGGCATCTTTGCTATCACTGCAATGTTTGCAATAACATTATTGATAAGAAAAATGTGCATGGCAAAGCAAAGGCATGAGTTATAGTTACCTTAGGGCATGAGAACCAAAGTATAACGTCTCTGTAACCTTTTTCAATGAATATGTGTGTGTATATATATATATATATATATATATATATATATATATATATATATATATATATATATATCACACACCAACTCCTCCAAAATACAAAGGACGTGCTTGGACAACAATTCCTGGTCGCATATATTTAAGAAAATGATGCCTTGATCAAGGCTACGCTAAAACGCGTTGTGAGGAGGCATCGTTTTATTAAATATATGCAACCACGAATTGTTGTCCGAGCACATCCTTTGTAGTTTGGAGGAGTTGGTGTGTGATATATGTGGATTGCTGGATCCACGCTCGGACCGCCACCATTCTTGCAGCTTCAGGATTCCGCCATTTGAGTTTGGTTATATATATATATATATATATATATATATATATATATATATATATATATATATATATATATATACACACACATATATAATGCTTTAATGCTTTAATTCTTTAGTCAGTATTACTAGTCTATTGTATTGTCATTCCATTTACTTAAAGTTTACTACCCATGACAAGGTGCTGAGGCACCTTATGTAGCACTTACTACCCCTGACACTTCGTTGAAGAGCCTTATATATCTCTTGAGACCACTAAAAGCTTCTGTCCACCAATCACTGACTGCAGGACATTCACAGACTGAAAGATGATGAGACCACTTCATGACTATCCCATTTCCAGGCAGTGAGTGAGACAAGCCAGTGACTTTGATGGTTTTTAGGGGGTCTTTCTGATTTTTGTAAAATATATTTTTAGATCATTATTCAGTACAATAGTCTTCTTATCATGTATCCAGTTTCAAGAGATTCAATGAAATTAGCATTGTTGTACTGTTGGAAACATTTCTAAACTTCAGATGTTTCCCTGGAGCCCACCCCCATGTTTATGATGCTTCATTCACAATTATAAGAGACACAGACAGAAGAAGGTGCCAGGGCTGTTGTTGTGAGTGTGAGCAACCTGTGCAGGGGAAGAGCTGAGTGTTAGCATCCTGTGCAGGGGAAGAGCTGAGAGTGAGCATCCGGTGCACTGAAAGAGCTGAGTATGAGCATCCTGTGCACTGCAAGAGCTGAGTGTGAGCATCCTGTGCACTGCAAGAGCTGAGTGTGAGCATCCTGTGCACTGCAAGCGCTGAGTGTGAACAGCCTGTGCATGGCAAGAGCTGAGTGTGAGCATCCTGTGCATGTCAAGAGCTAAGTGTGAACATCCTGTGTACGGCTAGAGCTGAGTGTGAGCATCCTGTGCATGGCAAGAGCTGAGTGTGTGCATCCTGTGCACGGCAAGAGCTGAGTTTGAGCATCTTGTGCAGGGCAAGAGCTGAGTGTGAGTATCCTGTGTATGGCTAGGGATGAGCGTGAGCATCCCATGCATGGCAAGAGCTGAGTGTGAGCATCCTGTGCACTGCAAGAGCTGAGTGTGAGCATCCTGTACATGGCAAGAGCTGAGTGCGAGCATCCTGTGCACGGCAAGAGCTGAGTGTGAGCATCCTGTGCATGTCAAGAGCTGAGTGTGAGCATCCCGTGTACGGCTAAAGAAGAGTGTGAGCATCCTGTGCACTGCAAGAGCTGAGAGTGAGCATCCTGTGCACGGCAAGATCTGAGTGGGAGCATCCTGTGAACAGCAAGAGCTGAGTGTGAGCATCCTGTGCAGGGCAAGAGCTGAGTGTGAGCATCCCGTGTACGGCTAGAGATGAGTGTAAGCATCCTGTGCATGGCAAGAGCTGAGTGTGAGCATCCCATGCATGGCAACAGCTGAGAGTGAGCATCCTGTGCACAACAAGAGAAGACTGTGAGCATCCCATCCATGGCAAGAGCTGAGAGTGAGCATCCTGTGCACAGCAAGAACTGAGTGTGAGCATTTCATGCATGGCAAGAGCAGAGTGTGAGCATCCTGTGCAGGGCAAGAGCAGAGTGTGAGCATCCTGTGCAGGGCAAGAGCTGAGTGTGAGCATCCTGTGCACGCCAAGAGCTGAGTCTTAGCATCCTGTGCACGGCAAGAGCTGAGTATGAGCATTTGGTGCACGGCAAGAGCTGAGTGTGACCATCCTGTGCATGCCAAGAGCTGGCCTCATCCTGTGCATGGCAAGAGATGAGAGGAGTCTGCCCCTTGTATGCATGGCATCAGCCAGTGCATGGCAAGAGTTGGTCCTTCTACTAGAAGGCGTGTGCACCCTTTGTTGTTGTGAGTGTGAGCAACCTGTGCAGGGGAAGAGCTGAGTGTTAGCATCCTGTGCAGGGGAAGAGCTGAGAGTGAGCATCCGGTGCACTGAAAGAGCTGAGTATGAGCATCCTGTGCACTGCAAGAGCTGAGTGTGAGCATCCTGTGCACTGCAAGAGCTGAGTGTGAGCATCCTGTGCACTGCAAGCGCTGAGTGTGAACAGCCTGTGCATGGCTAGAGCTGAGTGTGAGCATCCTGTGCATGTCAAGAGCTAAGTGTGAACATCCTGTGTACGGCTAGAGCTGAGTGTGAGCATCCTGTGCATGGCAAGAGCTGAGTGTGTGCATCCTGTGCACGGCAAGAGCTGAGTTTGAGCATCTTGTGCAGGGCAAGAGCTGAGTGTGAGTATCCTGTGTATGGCTAGGGATGAGCGTGAGCATCCCATGCATGGCAAGAGCTGAGTGTGAGCATCCTGTGCACTGCAAGAGCTGAGTGTGAGCATCCTGTACATGGCAAGAGCTGAGTGCGAGCATCCTGTGCACGGCAAGAGCTGAGTGTGAGCATCCTGTGCATGTCAAGAGCTGAGTGTGAGCATCCCGTGTACGGCTAAAGAAGAGTGTGAGCATCCTGTGCACTGCAAGAGCTGAGAGTGAGCATCCTGTGCACGGCAAGATCTGAGTGGGAGCATCCTGTGAACAGCAAGAGCTGAGTGTGAGCATCCTGTGCAGGGCAAGAGCTGAGTGTGAGCATCCCGTGTACGGCTAGAGATGAGTGTAAGCATCCTGTGCATGGCAAGAGCTGAGTGTGAGCATCCCATGCATGGCAACAGCTGAGAGTGAGCATCCTGTGCACAACAAGAGAAGACTGTGAGCATCCCATTCATGGCAAGAGCTGAGAGTGAGCATCCTGTGCACAGCAAGAACTGAGTGTGAGCATTTCATGCATGGCAAGAGCAGAGTGTGAGCATCCTGTGCAGGGCAAGAGCAGAGTGTGAGCATCCTGTGCAGGGCAAGAGCTGAGTGTGAGCATCCTGTGCACGCCAAGAGCTGAGTCTGAGCATCCTGTGCACGGCAAGAGCTGAGTATGAGCATTTGGTGCACGGCAAGAGCTGAGTGTGACCATCCTGTGCATGCCAAGAGCTGGCCTCATCCTGTGCATGGCAAGAGATGAGAGGAGTCTGCCCCTTGTATGCATGGCATCAGCCAGTGCATGGCAAGAGTTGGTCCTTCTACTAGAAGGCGTGTGCACCCTTTGTGCAAAGCATGAGCCGACTGCATCCTCTGCATGGCAAGAGCATCCTGAGCATGCCAAGGGCTGAGTGTGAGCATCCCATGCACGGCAAGAGCTGGCCCTCTCTGCACCCTGTGTGCACAGCATGAGCCTGCGCAAGGCAAGCGTTGGCACCCTCTGGGCAGAGTGTGCACCCTGTGTGCACAGAAAGAGCCGCTGCATCCTGTGCAGGGCAAGAGCTGGCTCTTATTCTAGGAGGAGAATCAACAGCTACTATGACTTGTTTCCATAATATCTGTGTGTGAAGATCACAGACTTGTAATAAAGAACTAAAGCGCTAACCTGGCTCACAGAATGTGGCATCAGTGGTAGACATACTGCATGAGCATCCTTCAGATTCCTGTTCACAAGGCTCAATGTTTACAGTAGATGTAACTGGAGCTTTTCTGTGGTGCTACAAGTGTGAAACTAAAAGAAACCCAGACAAACCGTTCTTTATCCTTCAGTAGGTGTGTGATATATTTAAATCAATTTCAGTCCGTGCTATAAACTGTAAAATCCTTTATGGATTTATGATGCTTTCTAACATAATTCCTCCGAAGAATCACATGTATGCCTGCTGGGTTAATACCGAAGTGTGTTGTAGTCAGTTAGGATACTAAACTATTTACTATTGTAGGAAGAGAGCCCTGTTGGTAACACTAGGATATTTGCAACAAAAAAAGAAACCCACTGAGCTACCTCTTTAGGATTGCATGTGTGATCTGGAGGTTGGTTGCAGTGCTCTGCAACAGGCACATTAACCCTTCAAGATACATCATCATCAAAAGTCTTTATTTGCATGCTCTAGGTACACATAAAAGCAGATAAAACAGTACTATGATGAAATATTAAACACAATAATCTTAGCATAATTCATAACACTGTGTAAATATATTACATTTAATGAATCATGCCTCAACTTACAGAAAAAACAAAACAGCCCAGGGTTTGTTTCCAAGAATTGTCACAAGGGCAGGTCCCAAAGATTCACCATTATTAGAGCCCAGTGGGAAAGAGAGCAGATGCTGAACTGTACTGCCCTAAAGCGGGAAGGAGTGACTGTCCCCATCTTTCCATTCTCCATGTAAGACAGGGCTCCAGGCCAGAATGTGCTTTTACAGTGATATAATGAAATACCGAAGATGTCCACTTTCTATGGTTTCTCTTGCAGCTTCAGACTTGGATACAGATGGAGACTTCACAGCCTCTTTGTCTTCCTGGTGTTGGGAGATAGTGAATTAAATACTTCTGGACAGCCCAGGTGTATTAAAGAGGACTGGACAGAGGCTGCCAGGGGATGCACAGACCTTTGTCTATCTGCAGCAATCTTTCATGATATCTCTGTTTGATGATGCCTGAAGGTTGTCCATATTCAGATCCATAATAGTAAGGGGGTAACCTGATACTGTCCTCAAGGTAAGGTAGGCCTTACTCACCATTGCAGATGTAGTGAGCAGTGGATGGAGGCAAATTCAGCAGTCGCGGGTAAATAAGGTTCTCCTCTATCTGTAAGGAGTCAAGGTTCGCGTACCCCAATACTCTTGCACAACAGTGGGTGACTGAGGCACATTGAGACCTGTAGACAGAAGTGAGTGGTGACAGGGCCTTGTGATCTGTTGGCCAAGTGCAACTCAGGAGCACTCCTGTCGCCAAGGAATGTTAACAACACATGAGACATGGGAGCCTCAGGTCACCAACCCGTCAAACCTTACACCCAGGTATGGGATGCTGCCTACACACTCCCCACATACTACAGATGAGATCCTACAACTCTTGGGGCCACAAGTCACAATATGTGACTTACTAAAATTAACATTCAGCTCCAACTGACCCAGTAAATCTGAAAATTAGTCCACCAACCTATGGGGAACCAAAACCGCATCTTCTGCATACAATAGTGCTGCAAAAGCCACATTGGCTATCTTGGGACATCCTCAGTGCTTCTCAATAAAGTCTACTAGGGCCAAACCCAGGCCCAAACATAGCTGCATTCACCAAACTTTAATATGGTTCACATTGTCAAAAGCAGTGGACAGGTCCATGAAGGCTAGGTACAGCAGGAAGTGCTGGTATTCAGTCCTCAGGACCTGTCACTTAGTGATGTACACTCTGGTACTCAGTCCTTGGGACCTTTTAGTTTGAATACACACTCTGGTGTTCAGGCCTCAGGGCCTGTTACTTGGTAATGTAAACTCGGTTATTCAATCCTCAGGGTTTATTACTGGTATTTAGTCCTCGGGGTCTGTGACTTGGTTATGTATACTCTGTATTCAGTCTTCACGGCCTGTTACTTAGTGATGCAAATTCAGGTAGTTAGTCCTCAGGGCCTGTTACTTGGTAATGTACACTCCGGTATTCAGTTCACAGGACCTGTTGCTTAGTTATGTACATTCTAGTATTCAGACCTCTTGGCCTAATCTGTAGTATGGTATTCAGTCCTCACGGCCTGTTGCTTAGTAATGAGCAATATGGTATTCACTCCCCATAGTCTGTAATTGGTAATGTACACTCTGGTATTCAGTTCTCTGGGCCTTTTACTTAGTAATGCACATTCTGGTCTTCAGTCCTAAGGGCCTGTTACTTAGTGATATACTCTGATATTCACATCTCAGGGAATGTTACGTGGTAATGTACACTCTGGTTTTCACTTCTCAGGGCCTGTTACTTAGTGATGCACACTCTGATAGTCAGTTCTCAGGGCCTGTTACTGGTAATACACACTGTGGGATGGACTGTTGATGTAACTCGGTGTGAGGCCTCTACAGTTGGTTTCCCCTTCCTTTGTGGTTGTGCTGTGGTTAAGGACAGACCGACAGCTTCATGTCAGACACTTGTGATGTGTATGGAACGTGTTGTATTTTTATTGTGCTGTCTCAGAAGGAAGAGTTTCAGAAGTTCGTTCTTGAGGGTTTATTTCCACCGGACGCTGCTGTGGTTTACATCTTAATTGTACATTTTTGTGAGTTTGCTCTGAATCTTTAATGCTTTGGAGTCTTTTCTTTCTACTTGAGAGTTCTCTCTCGCCCTCTCTCTTTGGGGTATATTTATGAGCCCCTTGCCCCACCTTGTGCCACATTAGTGTAATTTTTGTTTACTCTAATGTGGTATTAGCTTTTCAATAACGCTGCAACATATTTACAAAGTGGCGCAATGCACGCATTGTGCCCCTTTGTAAAGCCTTGTGCCACATTATGCCTGTGCCAGGCATAATGTATGCAAGGGGGGCGTTCCGGCACTAGGAGGCCCAGAAAAATGGCGCAGTGGAATCTATGAGATTCCACTGTGCCATATGTGGCGTCATTGTTAAATGACGATCCCTTTTTTTTCAATGGGCCTCCTTTCACTTTCACAGGATTAGCGTCAACATTTTTGGGGCTAATCCTGCAAAGTACCAAACTAGCATAAAATGTTTTTACTCTAATTCCCTAACAGGCGCCATGGTGCACCGTATCATAAATACAGTGCACACATGGCGTTAGGGGGGGCTCAATAGATGGTACTTTCCTACACATGATGCTCCACTTTTCATAAATCTGGCCCTTGATGAATCACAGGGTCTCACTCTCTAAGTTTATACCTTTCTCTCTCTAACTCCCTTTGATGGTCAGGGAGCAGATTTCTTAAAAAAACAACTTCCATGACAGGGAGAGGGCAGGAATGTGCCACATCTAGTGCTCTCTCCCTGTGATGGCGCACTTAGTGCACCCTAGCGCCAACGCAAGCACCCTTGCAGCATGGCGCTACAGTCAGTCCTTAGAGGCCTTTCTCTCTTTCTATGTGTGTGATCAGTCTGCTGTTTGGAAAGTGAGCATGACATGATCTAAGCTGCTTGCTTGAGTGTCAGGTCCCCACATTGGATGCCACAATTAAGCCGCTCCCCACCTCTTGCTTATGTTCATTTATAGTTCATGAAAGTAGTAGATGTATTTGTCCACCTAAGTCGGTGTGTGTGTGGCTTTCTCTTAATGCTAATCGCAGTGCTCTGCAAACACTGAACACTGCAAAAGCAGCACATGTGGATGTGGGTGTGGAATACAAGGATAGATACACAGGGCTGCACTTACAGCAACAGAGGAAGAAAGGTGATCATCCCGGAGAGGTTCAGGGAGCCCTGGGAATCCTAGGAAGAAAGGTGAGCATCCCATAGCGGTTCAGGGAGTCCTGGGAAACCTAGGAAGAAAGGTGAGCATCCCAGAGAGATCCAGGGAGCCCTGGGAAACCTAGGAAGAAAGGTGAGCATCCCAGAGAGATCCAGGGAGCCCTGGGAATCCTAGGAAGAAAGGTGAACATTCCAGAGAGATCCAGGGAGCCCTGGGAAACCCAGGAAGAAAGGTGAGCATCCCAGAGTGATTCAAGGAGCCCTTGGAAACGTAGGAAAAAATGTAAGCATCCCAGAGAGATTCAGGGAGCCCTTGGAAACCTAGGAAAAAATGTAAGCATCCCAGAGAGATTCAGGGAGCCCTGGGAAACCTAGGAAGAAAGGTGAGCATTGACCGAGAGATGCAGGGAGCCCTAGAAAACTATGGGTTACTGAATTAATTAATAGGATATTTATCATCATGCAGCTCCAAAAGAAGAATTCAGGGCTTGTTTATCAACCCTTTGCACCAGTGTGAAGCCACCTACAGTGACACAAACCAGCTCAAAGCGTTAATTTGTTGGAAAGTTGCCTAAAAGTCCAGGTGGGTAAAGCTCATAGTTACAGGGGCATTCCCAAGCGAACACCTCTGGTTTTTAATGCAAACCCCTATCTACTAACATTTATTGATAGCGCTTTGCACCAAACAATTACTCCACCTCGAGGCAGAGGCAAAGTTAGAGAAATGTTTTCATTCACCAAACCTTTTAAACTTTCCACATGTGCTCTGTGCTTAAACGGAGCTGGTGGTTGCCGGTGGGGCCCACTGGGATTCCTTTGAGCACCAGGGTTTATTTTTCACCAGCAGACTTTGACCCAAAAGAAGAGACAGAAAGGTAGAAATGGGGGAAAGATGGAGGAAAAAAAGAAAAAAATAAGTGAGGGAGATTTCACAGGATCTGAGCTTGAAAGGACGCGCGCTACGCTACGCTGCTGTGCTGTGGAGGAGGTGCCGGTGCTGCGGATTGCCGCCCCGTACCGCACCGCACCATACCGCAGTATCGTGCAGCACTGGGGCACTGAGGTGCTGAGGCCGGGTAAACAAGGGGGGCCGAGGAGGAAGGGGGAGGTGGAGAGGCGGAGTGGTGAGGTGACAAAACACTCATCAAAGAGCGGGATGAAGAGGGAAGAGTGAGGAGCTCTGAGAACACCTCAGCGCTGTCGCCACAGCCCGCTCACAGGCGACTGAGGTGACTGAGGTGACTGAGCCTGGTTCTGCTTCTCCCTTTGTGGCATGTGGGGCATTTTGAGGAAGTGCTTTTGAGGACCACGGAGCTGCATCAGCCTCACTCTCCCCATCCTCCTCCCCTTGGGCAGCTAGTTTTACCTCTGCTTGGACAGGTGTGGTCCAACAGCGCCCCCCAGCGGCAGAGTGCAGTGCGCTGCGGTGCGCGTCGGGGCCCAGGTGCTGCTTTGCGCAGAGGTGGCCGCAGTGGGACAGTGTGGCTTTCTCGGGTGAGCCTTCCTACCCTGCTCTGTCCCTGTCCTTGTGGGACCTGCGGAATCTGCCTCCCGGTCTCCTGATCAAGTTAATTGCAACATGTTTTTTATTAACTCAGTTGCCTGCTCAGTGTGATGTCTAATAAGCCCTCACAAGCTGCGCCAGTTTGTCGGAACTGGGACAATATATTTTCCATCCATTGGGCCTCCTCTGCGTATTTAGATCGTTGGAGAAAGTGGAACAGCCATGCACTTGCAAGGGCGCCTGGTCCTTAGTAGGTAAACTTACAAGGGGACGCGTATAGGTTAATGAACCTTTTGAATCGCATGGAGTATCCTAGTCATGCAGTGACCACCAGAAAAATAATAATCGTCATAAACTACCATAAATAAAACATATTCTCATGAATAACCACAACTCAGTAAAAGAGTTAAACCATTTTTATTACCCTATTGATTACAATTCTAAATCATCCGTTAGTTCAATCTTTATTCAATCCACTCAATTATTAATTTGTTAATTAAAACATTATAAAATAACTTGAAGAAAACCATATGCGTAAATACCAGCGTTAATAGCAGAGTTCAGCAAATAGCTCGTCAGTCATTTGTCACTGTCAACGTCTCCCTTAACAGCCCACCTAACCAAGATTAGCATCAGCATGTGGCCCTTCATGAAAAAACACTTAAGGGAAAAACATCAATTTGGAAAAATCTATCTACGTGACAATTTCTATAATCAGCGCAGTTGGTACCTAGTAGGAAAGGCACAGTTTGTCAGTCACATTTTCATAGCTCCCTATCCTGGATGGATCAGCAACAAGTCAGCCTTCGTCTTCAGGTCATCAATTGGTCAGCCCCGCATCAGGCTCACAGAGCATAAGCCCAACGACAAAACCTCAGACAGCGTCTCCTGGCGTCATCTATTCTCCCCTCGCATCTCTCTCTAGTTTTAGCCCCTTGTCATGACTTTTTATTAGGGTCTCCCAGTCCATCCCCCTAATTCCTAATTGGTCAGTCAGTCATCAGATATGACTTTAAGCTATAGTATTTGTTTACCGAATCAACCAATTTTAATATCAGTCTGTTCACGAGATGTGGATTGATCCACTATTTGATGTCCTCATCATCCGGTTCTTTAGGTATCAAAATTGTTGCATGTTCATCTTCAGTCAGTGCCTTCAATGTTCAAGTCCTGGGAAAGTACATTTAGCCTACTCTACACATAATTGTATCAAATTGTCTTCATCATCTCCCGTTCGCCGGTGCATTGCAGAAAATTCTAGCATCGGGTGAGTCAAGGTCAGTTCAGGCATCCAGTGTCTTGCAAACGCGATCCTTGTTTCTGCTTGCTGTGTGAGAGGCCTAGGAAGACTAGGTCTTAAATTTGGCTAAGTTAACACTACATATTTAGGTAAGACATAGGTTATACATTTCAATATGACATATTACTACATTTTTATCACATATTTTCATTATCTCAGACAGTTTGATTTATATTAGTACAATCTCGTACACCTGGCTGCCATACCCCGAGGGCACATTTTTCAAACGTGCATATTATTTTCTCTACAATTAATTTCTCTACACATTTTTCATTAGTAAGCACATAATCATCATTAATAATTTTCTTAATTAGCATATCTGCTTCAACACACTACTGCTGATGAACAAGAGAGGAGACTCTCCTTCAGCCAAAGTTTTGGTTTTGGGGGTAAAATTCTCACCAGAAAAGGGGGACATCAGAGTACTCCCCTCTACCTGGCCGCAGTGGGTCTCTGTTGCGTCGGTTCTGAGGGCTCCAGCTTTTGAAATTTAGGGTGCGGTGACCGCTAAAGAGGCGGAGGCTCTCGATTGTGGAATTCCAAAGACATAAGACTTGAGAGTGACTTCGAGAGCTGAGATAGGGTAGTTTGTTGCAGCGGAGGGTTTGTGCAAACGCCAAATCAAATCCACTACAAAATAAAGATGCCTCTTTGATTAACCTGAAAGGGAAAAATCTATGTTTCAGCTTGTGGGAAAAAGATAAATTGCTGCAATAGGAGGCAAATATGATGATGGGTCTAAATGGGTGGTCTTATGTGAATGCAAATTTGTCCCCTGTTGTGTTTGCTGAGTCCGGCTATAACAGGGAAAAGCTGTCTGTAACGCAGAAGGAACCTGTATATAGTGTCAATGGTGTCACACTGTTTCCCCCCACTGGGTCACCTTCTTATTCTCCTACACTTAATCTTTCCCTAACCAGAAGGAGGTACCTGATAATTCCCCTTTTTCTCCCCACTCTTACGCACAAGATGATTTTACCCTCCCAGAATTGAACATAGACCTATGTAAGAGGTACAGACAACAAGAGGACAGGGTGGCGGTGGAGATAGGGGGTACCCCGACTGCAGCAGCTCCTACGGGATTGTGACTGTTCAGTAGCACCCCAGAGTCCTCTCCCTTGAAATCACACATCTCTGTAACACCAGACAGGGAAGCGAGGGGTTATCAATTATTTCACCCACCCGAGGAAGAGATGACAGTCTCAGCGTCCTTCCTGTGTCCAGAAAGGCTTCTGTCCTCAATTAGAGCGGGTACGGTTGTTACACAGACTGTCGATGGTGTAACACGATCTCTGCAAGCATCCCTTCCAGCGCTAGATTCTGCTCATGGGTCAGCTAACGGAGGGGTGGAGGGCGGAGGAAGAACATGGGCACCTTTGTCTCTGGTGCCCTCCTACTTGGAGCCTTTGGATGTTCCCTTCACAGAGATGGGTATGAAAAGGGGCCTCACACCGCTTGAAGATGCCGACCCTTTGTGGTGCTCTGTGGATCCTCCCAGGTTAGATTTCATCTCCCTGTTCAATGCAGATTTAACTCTAAATAGGAACTCCTTGCTCAAATGTTTATCTGAGATCGTAAATCTAAAACTCATTCAAGGTAGTGACTTCGACTTGGTTTCCCTAATACCATTTTAAGATGGTTTTAAATCAAGGGTTACTTTTCACTCTAAACTTACAGCAAACACGTTTTTGAGGTTTTCTGAATGCTTGCAAAGGAGGGGGGTTGATGTAATACCGTATTAGAAGAGGATACATTGCAAGTTACGAACAATAGTTTTCACCAAGCACAGCCCATGCTCCTGCCGGGAGGTGGGAGCACAATATAAGGGGCCTGAACATCCATCTAGATAAGCGGGGTAGATAGGTATCCATTAGTGAACCGCCTGCATCCCCCACCCAGGAAAGGCTGAAAGAGGATCCCCCTAAATTGAATTGGTTGCCCGGTGCACTATCCAATGTTACTCAGTGTAGTTTTTTGCAGCTACAACAATGAGTTAAGAATCAATGACTTCCTATTAACAATAAGTTAAGAATCATATCATGGAATGCTGCTGGCATAAAGAATAGTCAGGAGAAGCTGCATTATTTGTGCTCTTTGGAGGCCAACGTAGTTTCTCTCCAAGATACATGGTGTACTGAGGATCTGGTCTGAGAGGACTTTATCGTTCTAGGTTGCAAAGCACCCCCGTCAAGGAGGGGTTATGAGAAGGGAGGGGTGGCATGTCTTTTGTCCAATGAAATTCAGTGGAACTTTGAGACCCTAGTAATATTTTCATGGCAGTAACTTTGCTTAGATGCCATGGTAATCTGAAAATCCGGCTGTTACTGTTGATAAATACTTACATAACACCAGAGACCCCTTATTATGTCCTTTTAGGTAAGGTTTTCTCTTATATAAAGAAAGAGACAAATACAGTACTTTCCCCATACATAATTAAGAAGGGGAATTTGAATTGTAAGGTATCTAATTTTGTGTTGGACCAGTTGGGGGACCCTGAAAAAGAAGATGCTTTGCAGATACCGCCAGTTATTTTCTCTCCAAAAATAAAAAACAATAAGAGAAGAAAAACTCTGATGACCTCCTTGAAAGAGGTGGAGTGTTTGATTGTGAGACCGAAGGGGATCCCTAGACCCCTTTTCCATTTAAATCAGTAAATACATTCCTTAGTGAGGGAGCAATATTTGGTTCATATCCTAGAAGGGTGCGCCAAAGTTTTTAAAAAGGAGGAGGAGCCGGTTGAAGGTGCGTCTAAAAAGAGCGGAGGAGGATAGATTTTGGATAAAACTTAGAGAGGCAGTTTTTAAAGGACTGACGAGGTCCTTTTGGGCACTTGTCATGGAGGGATGCGGTACAAGGGCTAGATCCGTTCCGGTTGCAATTGTTGGATTAAAGTAGGTCACCTTCATTTAGGGGCTCTACACGGCAAATCGGGGGGTCGCTAAGAATTGTAGAGTAGTGGAGGGCATTTCTCTCTGGGGCCAGCCAACTCAAAAAGAGATAGAGATATAAATTAAAGGAATGCGCCATCCGGCTGCTATGGGCCCTAATGAAATCCCACTATTATAAAATCAAATGGTCCCCTCTGGAGTAAAATTCTTTGTCCTGTGATTAGAAGGTACTTTGAGACCAAAAATGTTCCTCCCTCCTGGAAGGGGGGCATTATAGTTCCACTTTTCAAGAAGATGATCAGAATCCACCCAAAAATTATCACCAGATCACTCTCCTGGATGTAGTGGGTAAAGTCTTTGCGAAATTTTTGCTTACTCAGCTTAACCATTGGATGGAAGACCATAAAATTATCCCATTGCAGCAAATGGGTTACAGTAGAAAGCATGGAAGGATGGACAATATGACTTCCCTCCAAATAGTAAAAGAAAAATACGTTAAGTTTAGGGGAAATGGTATGCATGGCGTTCATAGACTTTTCCACAGCGTTTGATAAGGTAGATCAGATCACTCCGTGGAATAAGGTTGCTAGGTGGGGTATGCCAGGCCCCCTTTTAAGTTAGTTTGTGACCTCCAGACTGATGCTTGGTGCAGAATCCTCTTGGGTGGGGACAGGGGTTTATCCCAAATAATACCGACCCCTAATGGGCTAAAACAAGGGTGTTTGCCTGCTCCCCCCCTTTTCTCCCTATATGTTTCAGATCTTCTGGATTTATTGTCCTGGAACATGTGTATTGCTCCTTTGGTCGGGGGAAAACACGCCGTCTGCCGGTTGTATGCCGACAACATAGTTATTTTTGGACTTATGCCGGAAGGCCTAAGCAGTCACCTGCAGTCATTACAGCGTTTTGCTGAAACTCACTTTTTGAGGATTCATGTATGTAAAAGCAAAGGCATGTGTGCTCACAGGAGGAAAAACAACGAGATATGGAAACTATGCATGGTTCCTGTGGGGGTCATGACCTGGAAACTGTTGAGCAATACACCTTCCTGGGGAAGATCATATGTGGCAAGCTAAGCAATAAAACTCACATGAAAATTAACATGCCCAAAGCCATATCCCAGGTTAAAGGCTTGGGCTCACTTTACAGGGCCACAGGGAGGAGGCATTTTGCAACTTTATTGGAGGTCTTTTGAGCTAAGATACCCGCTTCTCTTTTGTCTGGTAATAAACTGATTGAAATCTCAAACTGGGGTTGTTTAAACAGAATGGAAGGTTCAGCCATCTGAATCTTGGCATCTGTTACCTCAGCACGTTCAGCAACAGCTTCAAGATTAGAATCGGGGTAAGAAGTGCTTATGTTCAGGGTCTTTCATGGGTGGGGCTCTGGATTTTGTGCCTCGTAAAGGGTGAACACAATACATTAATGTACTGGGTAAGAAAATAAATTCCAGAGGGTTTGAAAAAGAAATCAACAATTTATAGAAACTTTATTGCTGCTGTAGATCTGTTGAAATTAGATCCCTCCTTGATGTCTACCGTATCTAGTCAGCATTTAAAAGTTTGTTTAAAACACGAGACCTGGGCCTTGAGGTTCCACTCAAATAGGGAGGCTTGCTCCCTAAATAAGGGCTTCCACTCGGCTATTGATTCATCTACAATCAATAAAGCACAGTCTTCCATTTCCTGGGATCTGCCTCATGGGATGCATCGTTTGTGGATGCTGTTAAGGCACGGCATGCTCCCTTTGAACTCTCTTGTGGCTAAATGGTACCGATCCTTGTGTAATAACAGCCTGCAGGATCTCAAGCATGTTTTCTTTCTCTTCCCTGTGCTCTCTCAGCACCGGAGAATTTGGTTGAGGCCGATTTGTAAACAGTTGTCCATTTATTCCGCCTCTGCTTTATTAATGTCACTATATGCACCTCCAAATGAAACTTTGTTATACATTTTTTTATTTTTCAAGGGCATCTTTTCCTTTCAAGCACAGATTAAAGTCACAAACGTGACGGATATCCCGTCCGCCTTATTACAGGTTCCAATGTATCCTATGGCACTTGTAATACGCCAAACTCGTAATGAGGCTCCAAGTTACTTCCTACGTTCAAATAAGATATTTAGGGGCATATTTATAAGCCCCTAGCACCACCTTGCACCACATTAGTGTCATTTTTTAAAACTCTAATGTGGCCCAATGAGGCCAAAATTCTTGCGTCACATTTACAAAGTGCTGCAGTGCATGCGTTGTGTCACTTTGAAACTCTGCGCTACATTATGCCTGTGCCAGGCACAACATATGCAAAGGGAGCGTTCCCCCGTCAGGGGGCCGAAAAAATGGTGCAAGGAAACCTATGAGATTTCCTTATGTCAGTTTTACATCACTTTTAACCACTTCGCTGCCAGGCCTTTTCCCCCTCCTGTGCCAGGCCTTTTTTTGGCTATTTGGGGCAGTTTGCGCTTAGGCCTTCATAACTTTTTGTCCACATAAGCTATCCAAGCCAAATTTGCGTCCTTATTTTCCAACATCCTAGGGATTCTAGAGGTACCCAGACTTTGTGGGTTCCCCTGAAGGAGGCCAAGAAATTAGCCACAATACAGGGAAAATTTTGTTTTTTTAAAATAAAAGGGTAAAAGGGGCTGCAGAAGAAGGCTTGTGTTTTTTTCCCTGAAAATGGCATCAACAAAGGGTTTGCTGTGCTAAAATCTCCAGCTTCCCAGCTTTCAGGAACAGGCAGACTTGAATCTGAAAACCCAATTTTTCAACACACTTTTGGCATTTTACTGGGACATACCCCATTTTTATGATTGTTTGTGCTTTCAGCCTCCTTCCATTCAGTGACAGAAATGGGCATGAAACCAATGCTGGATCCCAGAAACCTAAATATTTCTGAAAAGTAGACAAAATTCTGAATTCATCAATGGGTAATTTGTGTAGATCCTACAAGGGTTTCCTACAGACACTAACAACTGAAAAAAAAAATATTGAAATTGAGGTGAAAAAAACATCAATTTTTCTCTACGTTTTACTCTGTAACTTTTTCCTGCAATGTCAGATTTTTTAAAGCAATATACCGTTTTGTCTGCTGGACTCTTCTGGTTGCTGGGACATATAGGGTTTGTAGGTTCATCAAGAACCCTAGGTACCCAGAGCCAATAAATGAGCTGCACCCTGCAGTGGGTTTTCATTCTATACCGGGTATACAGCAATTCATTTGCTGAAATATAAAGAGTGAAAAATAGCTATCAAGAAAACCTTTGTATTTCCAAAATGGGTACAAGATACGGTGTTGAGGAGCAGTGGTTATTTGCACATCTCTGAATTCCGGGGTGACCATACTAGCATGTGAATTACAGGGCATTTCTCAAATAGACGTCTTTTTTACACACTCTCTTGTATTTGGAGGGACAAAATGTAGAGAAAGACAAGAGGCAATAACACTTGTTTTGCTATTCTATGTTCCCCCAAGTCTCCCGATAAAAATGATACCTCACTTGTGTGGGTATGCATAGCGCCCGCGACAGGAAATGCCCCAAAACACAATGTGGACGTATTACATTTTTTGACAGAAAACAGAGGTGTTTTTTGCAAAGTGCCTACCTGTAGATTTTGGCCTCTAGCTCAGCCGGCACCTAGGGAAACCTACCAAACCTGTGCATTTGTGAAAATTAGAGACCTAGGGGAATCCAAGATGGGGTGACTTGTGGGGCTAAGACTAGGTTCTGTTACCCACAATCCTTTGCAAACCTCAAAATTTGGCTAAAAAAACACGTTTTCCTCACATTTTGGTGACAGAAAGTTCTGGAATCTGAGAGGAGCCACAAAGATCCTTCCACCTAACGTTCCCCCAAGTCTCCCGATAAAAATGATACCTCACTTGTGTGGGTTGGCCTAGCTCCCGTGACAGGAAATGCCCCAAAACACAACGTGGACACATCATATTTTTTGACAGAATACAGAGGTGTTTTTGCAAAGTGCCTACCTGGAGATTTTGGCCTCTAGCTCAGCCGGCACCTAGGGAAACCTACCAAACCTGTGCATTTCTGAAAACTAGAGACCTAGGGGAATCCAAGATGGGGTGACTTGTGGGGCTCTGACCAGGTTCTGTTACCCAGAATCCTTTGCAAACCTCAAAATTTGGCTAAAAAAACATGTTTTCCTGACATTTCGGTGACAGAAAGTTCTGGAATCTGAGAGGAGCCACACACATCCTTCCACTAAGCGTTCCCCCAAGTCTTCCGATAAAAATGGTACCTCACTTGTGTGGGTAGGCCTTGCGCCCATGAAAGGAAATGGCCCAAAACACAACATGGACACATCACATTTTTTCACAGAAAACAGAGGTGTTTTTTGCAAAGTGCCTACCTGTGGATTTTGGCCTCTAGCTCAGCCAGCCCCAGAGGGGGGCAAAAATGGCCTAAAATAAATTTGCAGAATGAGGTGATCTCGCACCGTTGGGGTTAACGTCTGCTAAAAGAATGGGGCCCTATTTACTCTGCAGGAGTAGCGCTAACATTTTGGCGCTACTCCTGCAAAGTACATCAATAGCGTCATGAAAAATTATTCTATTGCCCTGTAGGAGGCTGGCCTGGCTTGTAGTGGGTACCAGAGGTACTTACACCTTGTGCCAGGTCCAGTTATCCCTTATTAGTGAAGAAGAGGTGTTTCTAGCAGCTTAGGCTGATAGAAGGTAGCTATGGCAAAGCAGCTTAGGCTGAACTAGGAGACATGTAAAGCTCCTACTATACCACGGGTGTCATGCACAATATCATAAGAAAACAATACACAGAAGTACTAAAAATAAAGGTACTTTATTTTTATGACAATATGCCAAAAGTATCTCAGTGAGTACCCTCAGTATGAGGATAAGATATATACACAAGATACATGTACACAAACCAAAATTAGGTAAATAATAGCACAAAAAGTAATGCAAACAGTGTAGAATTACAATAGATTGCAAGAGGAGCACATAGGTATAGGGGCAACACAAACCATATACACCAAAAGTGGAATGCGAACCACGAATGGACCCCAAACCTATTTGAGCTTGTAGAGGGTCTCTGGGACTGTAAGAAAACAGTGAGGGTTATAAAAATAGCCCACCCCAAGACCCTGAAAGGTAGGTGTAAAGTGCACCTACTACACCCAGAGAGCACAGAAGCCGTGATAGGGGGATTCTGCAGGAAGAACAAATACCAGCAATGCAACAGTGGATTTCCGGACCTGAGAACCTGTAAGACAAGGGGACCAAGTCCAATAGTCGCGACAATGTCGAGAGTGGGCAGGAGCCCAGGAAATGCCAGCTGAGGGTACAAGGAAGCTGCCACCTGTTGGAAGAAGCTTGGAGTTCAGCAAGAAAGAAGACAGATAGGAACTTCCACTTTGGAGGATGGATGTCCCACATCGTGAAGAAGCTTGCAGAGGTGTTCCCACGCAGAAAGACAGCAAACAAGCCTTGCTAGCTGCAAGGGCTGCGATAGAGGTTTTTGGGTGCTGCTGTAGCCCAGGAGGGACCAGGATGTCGCCAGTTGGAGGAGGAGACAGAGGGGGCGCCCAGCAACTCAGGGAACCCTCACAGAAGCAGGCAGCAGCTGCAGAAGTACCTGAACATGCACTTGGAACAAAAGTGAACCGGAGTCCACCTGAAGTCACAAAAAGGAGTCCTGCGATGCCGGAGGACAACTCAGAAGGTTGTGCACTACAGGAAGGAGTGTCGGGGACCCAGGCTTGGCTGTGCACAAAGGAAATCCTGGAAGAGTTCACAGGAGCCGGAGCAGCTGCAAATCACACGGCACCCAGCAATGCAGTCTAGCGTGGGGAGGCAAGGACTTACCTCCACCAAACTTGGACTGAAGAGTCACTGGACTGTGGGAGTCACTTGGACAGAGATGTTGAGTTCAAGGGACCTCGCTTGTCGTGCTGAGAGGAGACCCAGAGGACCAGTGATGCAGTCTTTTGGTGCCTGCGGTTGCAGGGGGAAGATTCCATCAACCCACGGGAGATTTCTTCAGAGCTCCTGGTGCAGAGAGGAGGCAGGCTACCCCTAGAGCACTCTGTTTTGGGTAACAGGACTCATTTGTCGTCAATAGAATTTGACTCAGAATATTACAGGGAAGGGTAAAAACAGAGAGAAAGAGAGCGGACAAGAAATAATAAAAATCCTTATCAAAGGAAAGCCAGCAGAGATGGAAAACTGCAGAAGTGAGATAAAGGAGCAGAAAGGGTATGGTGGTGGAAGAAAGAGGCAAGGATGGAACTAAGACCAGACAGCTTTGGTAGATTCAAGCCTTATGTTCCCCAAGGTACAGCTGGCCTCTGAGACACACTCTGGGTTCCAGAGCCTCTTCTGCAAGTTACAAATGGTGCCTGCTCGTTGCACAACTCACATGCAAAGTTTGAAAAGTTTTACAGAATGTGTGGGCTGAGTATTTGGTACTGGAAGGGTAACCTTTCACTGCCCTACCTATGCTAGACATCGCACAGACCTTTCACCATATTGCACATGTGTGTACGTGGTGGTAGGCAGCCTGGAAGAGCATCAACGCTGGGACCAGAGCAGCACAATACTTTAGGTAACATAGTGCAGTCCAGCTCTCCCCTCCCAGCAGAACACAGCACAGAAACCCTCTTCATAAATGAACCATGTGCTGTTCTCTTAGACATCTAGAAGTTCTCAAAGTTTAAGGGTTTTAAAATTTGATAATTGACTGTGTAGATAGTCAGCATCATAGAGGGTCTTTGTCTGGAGTTCACAGAAGGAGATAAGTGACCAGTGTTTAGGAGCTGTAGGTGTGAGATCCCAGCAGAACACAACACCACACAGCTGTGGTGAGGGTTAAAGCATGAAGGTAAAGTCATCCATAGTGGCCATGACCAGGGCCTCCAAGAGACCCAAACTCTGCTCCCTCATCTTCTTCATTGGAATCATAGCTTGTCACACTTCACACAGAATCTACAAACTCTTACAAAACCTGCAGACTTAAAGGAAGAAAGTTAAATTAGCATAAAGCTTGTTAGTGTCACTGCACATGGGATGAAATCCCACACCTGATACTTTGCAAAAGTTAACTGCTCACCTTTTAGTAATTAGCAAAGATGTATTGAGGCGTTTGTGTAAACAGTTCAAACAATTAATGGACTGAGACATTGGCATCTCTGTTGAATGTCCAATGTCTTGGATTCTACAGTGTTTCCTGGTTAAACACTGACTCAGTATTAATGACATGCACTGAGTATGAGTCCGCGGATGGACTACTTCCAAGGGACCTGTAGTGTGAAGCCGGGTAAACCCAAAGCTGGAGGCAGGTTTAGAACACAGCAGGTATGAGCTGGGTAAATGTGGCACACCTTTTATTAAAAACATGTTATTTCTTGTTGGCATTTTATGTGTTTAATGCCATATTGTATATGTTATACTCAATTTATTTTACTCTGGAAAGTAGAAAGGACAGTATTGATAAAAGGCCACTGCTTTGCTTTCATGCTAGACAATGTCAATAATTATTGACTAACTTTTTGAATAAAATCTACTGAAGTTTTACAAAACATCTTTGCTTTTGGAGTAACACAGTGTTCCTTCCGTTGAACTGATGTTTGTTGAAATATTAAAATAGTGAGATAGTATTCCTTAATGTGTTCATAATTTGCCTTTAATCTATAAAATGACCCAATATTTGCTTTCCTTTGCTGCATAATTTGCTGCATAAATTGCATTCAGTGCTGCATTTCTTAGTCACCCCTTACACGGTTAATCTTCCATTGCTGCATAATTCCAGAGGTGCGGGTCATGACCGCTGTGTTAGACAGGACTAGTTGATCTTTGAGAACACTGATTTCTGCACTCTACCATAAGTATACTCAGGACTGACTACACTTCCTTACAGTCAGACCGGTCTGTTATATGGCCTTACAGCCGCTGACGGGGGCTACGCCGGTTGTTAAAGGCCCTGAATCCGAGTTATAGGCCCGAATCGTGGATCTCCAGCATTCCAATGTTCTAAATCTGATTATTTACACAGCTCACCTCCCCTTATAGGAATTCTAAAATGTGATATTAAGCATATGGTTCCATGATTTCCTAATGGTGGTGTTTATGCAAACTCCTCCAGTCACAAGGACAAACCTCCTATAACTCCACCATGGAATGTGCATCTCTTGCGGTCAGTGGTTCAGAGAATCGGAGTCATCCATCCTCTACATTCTCTTCCAGTCCTGTCTTGGCAGTAACAATACTGAAGTGTTTGCACAAATGGAGATTCCAGCCCTCAGGATTACAGCCCAGGAGACACTGCCTCCCTTTTCATGATCTGTCCCGTCAGCACAGCTGCGGTCAGACAATTATGTGAGTATCACCAGAAGAGGGACCTTGGCTCCGCCCACATTTTGGGAGCAAGGAGTTCTTGATGATATCGAGCAGAAGTTGTGTGCTTCCACAAAAAAGTGCCTGCACTCTACACATCACATCATCTGTTCATTTATTCAGCTGCCTGACTTTGACCCTTGGTGGCGCACACATCTCACTGCAATGCTACTAAAGTGTCTGAGATAAGTAGATCAGTTATGAAGTTTCTTCACAGCAGCAAAGATGGGAGTAGGACAGTCATTAACATGGATTTTTAGGTCTGGCTTGACAGTGCATTCATAAGCTGCACCTATTGGCATTGCCAATGCTTGTTGGATTGTGCATCCGGTTCTGAAGAGAGATGTTTGATGTCCGTCTGTGGGGCGGGTCCAGTAAAGACAGAGTGAGCTCTCAAGCAATGCAGTGACAGTCATAGCGCTGCAGCGGCCACGGAGAGGCATTGAGGCGCATATCACAATAACAGGTGAGGGCTGACGTTAGAATCTTGTCAGAGTTTCTGGGTTTTGTTTTGTCACGTTTCTTATGTTTATTATGGGGGCAGACTCGATAATTAATTATAGAAATTCATGTACTGATCTAATAAGGTACATTAGAAATAAAGCCTGAGGAGCATTTGTTCATTGTCCAGCTTCTACCACAAACTGGATTCCGCTGCTCACAGCTCCCACGTGGCCTATCCCAGGTCAGAAACCTCTACCAGTTCCTGCTCCTTAGACTACAGCACATTGTATTCTGGGATTTGTAGTAGTTTCTGTTTTAAGATGCTAGTCTTGTGCCGCTTGTTAAACACGAAGGACTGTGTGAAGGTGTCAGCATCACGAGGCAGGACTTGGGCACTGTGTGTCCTGCACCAGGAGAGACTTCCAGCTGTGTTAGAGCAGACTTCAGACCCCCCTCCCTCGACAGATGGAGATAAGAGACACCCCCCTCCTCCACAGTAAAATGTCTGCAGGTGACTCCGAACCAGCCCTCGAGGCTGGATAAAAACGATGTAGTTTCTGCTATAACGAAACTTAGAACCAATTCCTTCAGTCAGCTTGTGATTATGTCACACATAAGTCAAGAACATTGTGACTTATGAGTCATGAAACTGTCACACTTCAGCGCACTGCAAACATGTTAATGTCACACATTGGCAAACTGAGAGCCAGGCCCTCCTGCGGAAGGGCCTGCAGGGGGGTCCCTAGTCCTCATGCCTTGCTTTCTGAAGCTCTGTACTCTGTGCTCAGCTTGTGATAAAGTGTCGCTCAAGGTGTCACACATAAGTAATGACAATTGTCATGTTAATGTCACACATTGTAAACTGAGAGCCAGGCCCTCCTGCGGAAGGGTCTGCAGGGGGGTCCCTAGTCCCCAGGCCCCTTGGTGTTTGAACTCCCCTCACTCTTGCTACATTTGTTCACAGACTTTAGATGTGGACCGCACGGTGTAGGAGGCTGGACTGGCTTGTAGTGAGTACCAAGGGGTACTTGCACCTTGCACCAGGCCCAGTTATCCCTTATTAGTGTATAGGGTGTCTAGCAGCTTAGGCTGATAGATAATGGTAGCTTAGCAAAGCAGCTCAGGCTGAACTAGGAGACGTGTGAAGCTACTACAGTACCACTTAGTGTCATATGCACAATATCATAAGAAAACACAATACACAGTTATACTAAAAATAAGGGTACTTTATTTTTATGACAATATGCCAAAGTATCTTAGAGTGTACCCTCAGTAAGAGGATAGGAAATATACACAAGATATATATACACAATAGCAAAAATATGCAGTATAGTCTTAGAAAACAGTGCAAACAATGTATAGTTACAATAGGATGCAATGGGGAAACATAGGGATAGGGGCAACACAAACCATATACTCCAGAAGTGGAATGCGAACCACGAATGGACCCCAAACCTATGTGACCTTGTAGAGGGTCGCTGGGACTATTAGAAAATAGTGAGAGTTAGAAAAATAACCCTCCCCAAGACCCTGAAAAGTGAGTGCAAAGTGCACTAAAGTTCCCCTAAGGACAAAATAGTCGTGTTAGAGGGAGAATGCAAGGAAAACACAAATCAGCAATGCAACAACGATGGATTCCTGTCTGAAGGTACCTGTGGAGCAAGGGGACCAAGTCCAAAAGTCACAAGCAGCTCGGAGATGGGCAGATGCCCAAGAAATGCCAGCGGTTGGTGCAAAGAAGCTCTTACTAGGCTGAAGAACTGTGAATACTGCAGGAACGACAAGGGCTAGAGACTTCCCCTTTGGAGGATGGATCCCCCACGCCTTGGAGAGTCGTGCAGAAGTGTTTTCCCGCCGGATGGACGCCAACAAGCCTTGCTACACGCAAATCGTGCGTTTGGCGTTTTTGGACGCTGCTGGGGCCCAGGAGGGACCAGGAGGTCGCAAATTGGACCTGCAGAGAGAGGGGACGTCGAGCAAGACAAGGAGCCCTCACTGAAGCAGGTAGCACCCGGAGAAGTGCCAGAAACAGGCACTACGAGGATGCGTGAAACGGTGCTCGCCGAAGTTGCACAAAGGAGTCCCACGTCGCCGGAGACCAACTTAGAAAGTCGTGCAATGCAGGTTAGAGTGTCGTGGACCCAGGCTTGGCTGTGTACGAAGGATTTCTGCCGGAAGTGCACAGGGGCCGGAGAAGCTTGCAAAGTCGCGGTTCCCAGCAATGCAGCTTTTTGGTGCCTGCGGTTGCAGGGGGAAGATTCCGTCGACCCACGGGAGATTTCTTCGGAGCTTCTGGTGCAGAGAGGAGGCAGACTACCCCCACAGCATGCACAAGCAGAAAAACAGTCGAGAAGGCGGCAGGATCAGCGTTACAGAGTTGCAGTAGTCGTCTTTGCTACTATGTTGCAGGTTTGCAGGCTTCCAGCGCGGTCAGCGGTCGATTCCTTATCAGAAGGTGAAGAGGGAGATGCAGAGGAACTCGGCTGAGCTCATGCATTCGTTATCTAAAGTTTCCCCAGAGACAGAGACCCTAAATAGCCAGAAAAGAGGGTTTGGCTACCTAGGAGAGAGGAAAGGCTACTAACACCTGAAGGAGCCTATCACAAGGAGTCTCTGACGTCACCTGGTGGCACTGGCCACTCAGAGCAGTCCAGTGTGCCAGCAGCACCTCTGTTTCCAAGATGGCAGAGGTCTGGAGCACACTGGAGGAGCTCTGGACACCTCCCAGGGGAGGTGCAGGTCAGGGGAGTGGTCACTCCTCTTTCCTTTGTCCAGTTTCGCGCCAGAGCAGGGGCTAAGGGGTCCCTGAACCGGTGTAGACTGGCTTATGCAGAATTGGGCACATCTGTGCCCAACAAAGCATTTCCAGAGGCTGGGGGAGGCTACTCCTCCCCTGCCTTCACACCATTTTCCAAAGGGAGAGGGTGTCACACCCTCTCTCAGAGGAAGTTCTTTGTTCTGCCATCCTGGGCCAGGCCTGGCTGGACCCCAGGAGGGCAGATGCCTGTCTGAGGGGTTGGCAGCAGCAGCAGCTGCAGAGAAACCCCAGGAAGGGCAGTCTGGCAGTACCAGGGTCTGTGCTACAGACCACTGGGATCATGGAATTGTACCAACAATGCCAGGATGGCATAGAGGGGGCAATTCCATGATCATAGACATGTTACATGGCCATATTCGGAGTTACCATGGTGAAGCTACATATAGGTAGTGACCTATATGTAGTGCACGCGTGTAATGGTGTCCCCGCACTCACAAAATTCAGTGAATTGGCTCTGAACAATGTGGGGGCACCTTGGCTAGTGCCAGGGTGCCCTCACACTAAGTAACTTTGCACCTAACCTTTACCAGGTAAAGGTTAGACATATAGGTGACTTATAAGTTACTTAAGTGCAGTGTAAAATGGCTGTGAAATAACGTGGACGTTATTTCACTCAGGCTGCAGTGGCAGGCCTGTGTAAGAATTGTCAGAGCTCCCTATGGGTGGCAAAAGAAATGCTGCAGCCCATAGGGATCTCCTGGAACCCCAATACCCTGGGTACCTCAGTACCATATACTAGGGAATTATAAGGGTGTTCCAGTAAGCCAATGTAAATTGGTAAAATTGTTCACTAGCCTGTTAGTGACAATTTGAAAGTAATGAGAGAGCATAACCACTGAGGTTCTGGTTAGCAGAGCCTCAGTGAGACAGTTAGGCACCACACAGGGAACATATACATGCACACCTATGAGCACTGGGGCCCTGTGTGACAGGGTCCCAGTGACACATACATATAGGCCACAAACCTATGAGCACTGGGGTCCTGACTAGCAGGATCCCAGTGACACATAACAACCATACTGAAAACATGGTGTTTTCACTATGAGCACTGAGGCCTGGCTATCAGGATCCCAGTGAGACAGTGAAAACAGTGACAAACACCCTGACATACACTCACAAACAGGCCAAAAGTGGGGGTAACAAGGCTAGAAAGAGGCTACCTTCTCACACAACCCCCCCCCAAACGAAGGACAATAAGGCTAACCTTGGCCAGTTGAGACTTTATTGTCTAAGTGGTGATAAGTAGAGAGTAGCTCTGCAATAGACTGGTTACTCCCTTTATCATCCACTATATGGTTACTTCCCTGTGGGGATGTAAACCACCCTGTTTGAAGTTTTTTAGCTAAGCAACAATGTGAAGATGTATTTTCAGAGTTTCTATCAGTAAGTTTTAGTTTAGAGCAGTGGGAATTGTCCACTGAACCTATTTGTAGTGATGGAAATGCCAGACAGGGATGCTGTCTCAGAAAAGCCATAGCTGGGCAAAAACTTTGTCCATATGGCTGGAAGAGAGAACAGGGATGCTGTTTCTCTTGGGTTGGAGCAGGGCAGGGATGCTGTCCTATCAGCTCCACACTAGGGCAGGGATGCTGTCCTAAGTGTTGTGAGGCAGTGCAGGGTTTCTGCACTAAAGTTTCTCTGGGAGGGTTGGAGGGATGCTCCATGTTAACTAAAATGGTGCTCTTTTTGTCACCAATGTTAGTTATTCCACAGAGAGGTACTTCTACCTCAGGGAGTCCAGCTATGCCAGCTGATGATTCCCTTGGAACAGGTGCCACCCCAGGAGAGGTTTCTCCCACCACAGGAATGGTATCCTGAATGGTAGGGTGGTTAGGGGATACTGTGATACCCTTTTTACCTGTTGATGGAGAGGGATCCTGAGTTTTCAGGCCTTCTCTCCTTTGCTTTTTCATTTCATTTGAAATGAGAGGGAACAATTCCTCAGGGATGCCCAGCATGGCTGCATGGGCATAAAACTCTACATCAGCCCAACCTGAGGCCTCTAGGTCATTACCTAAGAGACAGTCTACAGGTAAGCTAGGTGATACCACCACCTGCTTTGGGCCAGTAACTCCACCCCAACTAAACTGAATTATAGCTAAGGGAAGAAACTTAGTGGAGTTATGGACATCAATAATCTTATACTGTTGTCCAATGATGTGTTGTTCAGGAGGCACTAGGTTTTCAGTCACCAAAGTGAAACTGGCACCTGTGTCCCTGTAGGCCAAGGCCTCAACACCATTTATTGAAACTGTCTGCCTGTACTTATCCATTGTAAGGGGACAAGCAGCCAGTGTGGCAAGGCCAATGCCACTAGGTGTGACTGAAACTGTCTTGGGACTGATTACATCAGTTTCCACTATGGACCCATAAGTGAACCCAACTACACCCTTTGCTTGACTGTTGCCAGCAGTCCCACCACTAGTACCACTACTGCTAGGGGCACTAGAGCTTGATGTATTAGTGGTGGTAGGCTCAGGGGGTTTACCTGGACAGGACTTATCCCCTGGCCTATGGCCTCTGTTTTTACACACAAAGCACCAAGGCTTTTTAATGTGTGCAGGTTGGGAAGAAGAGGAAGAATTTGTTTTATCCCCACCCTCTGAAGAGTGTTTAAGATTTGAAGTGGGATCTTTGGTTTTACCCTTATCCCCATGCTTATCTTGAGATTTTTCACCATCTTTCTTCTTATTGCCATCTTTGTCACCCCCTGTATGAACTTTTCTGTTCACCCTTGTTCTGACCCATTTGTCTGCCTTCTTTCCCAATTCTTGGGGAGAG
This sequence comes from Pleurodeles waltl, assembly GCF_031143425.1. Classification (NCBI taxonomy): domain Eukaryota; kingdom Metazoa; phylum Chordata; class Amphibia; order Caudata; family Salamandridae; genus Pleurodeles; species Pleurodeles waltl. The sequence goes on from NC_090439.1 coordinate 1,176,868,820, forward strand.
GTCAGATCAGAGTCTACCAGGTACTGGTGCAACAAATCAGACACACAATTATTAAGTATATGCTCTCTCAGGATTGTGTTATACAGGCTTTCATAATCAGTAACTTTACTGCCATGTAACCACCCCTCCAAGGCCTTCACTGAATGGTCAATGAAATCAACCCAGTCTTGTGAAGACTCCTTTTTGGTCTCTCTGAACTTTATCCTGTACTGTTCAGTGGTTAAGCCATAACCATCCAGGAGTGCATTCTTAAGAACTGTAAAGTTATTGGCATCATTTTCTTTCACAGTAAGGAGCCTATCCCTACCTTTTCCACTAAATGATAGCCATAGGATAGCAGCCCACTGCCTTTGAGGGACATCCTGTACAGCACAGGCCCTCTCAAGTGCAGCAAACCACTTGTTAATGTCATCCCCCTCCTTATAAGGGGGAACTATCTTGTGCAGATTCCTGGAATCATGCTCTTTTGCAGGATGACTATGGGGAATACTGCTGCTGCCACCATGGGTATCTAAACCCAACTTCTGTCTTTCCCTCTCTATTTCTAAAGACTGTCTATCCAAATCCAGCTGTTGCTTCTTGAGCTTCAGTCTGGTTTGTTCCACTCTCAATCTATTGAGCTCCCTTTCTAACAATCTGTCATCAGGGTGGGTGGGAGGGACATTTCTAGATACAGAGGTATGATGGGAATGAACAGAAGGAGACCTGTCCCTTACAGAGGGCACCCTAACAGCTTGGCTACCAGCATAATGTGAGAGCACACCATCAGTATGGTGTGATTCAACCTCTGTACCAACTATGCTAGACTGTCTAGTAATGGGCAGGCTGAGAAGTTTCTTTCCTGAACCTTTTCCTGGGGGAGTCCCTGGATCAGATTGAGAACCATTAGCTACTTTTTCTACAGATTGGGCACTTATGGCCTTATCCTGTACTCTAAGCATATTAATTAACAGTTCTAAGGAAGGATTCTTCCCTACACTCAAACCTCTCTCTATGCAGAGACTCCTTGCTCCTTTCCAGCTAAGGTGATCATATGCAAGTTTGGACAGTTCAACATTTTTTCCTGTGCCAGACATTTTTTTGAGAGAGTTAAAGTGATAGAAAAAGAGAAAAAAGTTTTCAGAACTTTTTGGAAAGACAGAAAAAACTTTTTATACTTTTAAGAACTTTTTGAAAGTTTAGAAGTACTTTTCAGCACTTAGAAAAGAGTGAAAAGAGAAAATGCAAAACTTTTTGGCTATGTGTATATACACTGACCTTGTTTTGTATATTTTTCTCTTATGAAAAGTACAATGACAAGAGTGGTAAGTAGTCTCAAGCACTTATCCCACCACTGCACAACCAATGTAGGAGGCTGGACTGGCTTGTAGTGAGTACCAAGGGGTACTTGCACCTTGCACCAGGCCCAGTTATCCCTTATTAGTGTATAGGGTGTCTAGCAGCTTAGGCTGATAGATAATGGTAGCTTAGCAAAGCAGCTCAGGCTGAACTAGGAGACGTGTGAAGCTACTACAGTACCACTTAGTGTCATATGCACAATATCATAAGAAAACACAATACACAGTTATACTAAAAATAAGGGTACTTTATTTTTATGACAATATGCCAAAGTATCTTAGAGTGTACCCTCAGTAAGAGGATAGGAAATATACACAAGATATATATACACAATAGCAAAAATATGCAGTATAGTCTTAGAAAACAGTGCAAACAATGTATAGTTACAATAGGATGCAATGGGGAAACATAGGGATAGGGGCAACACAAACCATATACTCCAGAAGTGGAATGCGAACCACGAATGGACCCCAAACCTATGTGACCTTGTAGAGGGTCGCTGGGACTATTAGAAAATAGTGAGAGTTAGAAAAATAACCCTCCCCAAGACCCTGAAAAGTGAGTGCAAAGTGCACTAAAGTTCCCCTAAGGACAAAATAGTCGTGTTAGAGGGAGAATGCAAGGAAAACACAAATCAGCAATGCAACAACGATGGATTCCTGTCTGAAGGTACCTGTGGAGCAAGGGGACCAAGTCCAAAAGTCACAAGCAGCTCGGAGATGGGCAGATGCCCAAGAAATGCCAGCGGTTGGTGCAAAGAAGCTCTTACTAGGCTGAAGAACTGTGAATACTGCAGGAACGACAAGGGCTAGAGACTTCCCCTTTGGAGGATGGATCCCCCACGCCTTGGAGAGTCGTGCAGAAGTGTTTTCCCGCCGGATGGACGCCAACAAGCCTTGCTACACGCAAATCGTGCGTTTGGCGTTTTTGGACGCTGCTGGGGCCCAGGAGGGACCAGGAGGTCGCAAATTGGACCTGCAGAGAGAGGGGACGTCGAGCAAGACAAGGAGCCCTCACTGAAGCAGGTAGCACCCGGAGAAGTGCCAGAAACAGGCACTACGAGGATGCGTGAAACGGTGCTCGCCGAAGTTGCACAAAGGAGTCCCACGTCGCCGGAGACCAACTTAGAAAGTCGTGCAATGCAGGTTAGAGTGTCGTGGACCCAGGCTTGGCTGTGTACGAAGGATTTCTGCCGGAAGTGCACAGGGGCCGGAGAAGCTTGCAAAGTCGCGGTTCCCAGCAATGCAGCTTTTTGGTGCCTGCGGTTGCAGGGGGAAGATTCCGTCGACCCACGGGAGATTTCTTCGGAGCTTCTGGTGCAGAGAGGAGGCAGACTACCCCCACAGCATGCACAAGCAGAAAAACAGTCGAGAAGGCGGCAGGATCAGCGTTACAGAGTTGCAGTAGTCGTCTTTGCTACTATGTTGCAGGTTTGCAGGCTTCCAGCGCGGTCAGCGGTCGATTCCTTATCAGAAGGTGAAGAGGGAGATGCAGAGGAACTCGGCTGAGCTCATGCATTCGTTATCTAAAGTTTCCCCAGAGACAGAGACCCTAAATAGCCAGAAAAGAGGGTTTGGCTACCTAGGAGAGAGGAAAGGCTACTAACACCTGAAGGAGCCTATCACAAGGAGTCTCTGACGTCACCTGGTGGCACTGGCCACTCAGAGCAGTCCAGTGTGCCAGCAGCACCTCTGTTTCCAAGATGGCAGAGGTCTGGAGCACACTGGAGGAGCTCTGGACACCTCCCAGGGGAGGTGCAGGTCAGGGGAGTGGTCACTCCTCTTTCCTTTGTCCAGTTTCGCGCCAGAGCAGGGGCTAAGGGGTCCCTGAACCGGTGTAGACTGGCTTATGCAGAATTGGGCACATCTGTGCCCAACAAAGCATTTCCAGAGGCTGGGGGAGGCTACTCCTCCCCTGCCTTCACACCATTTTCCAAAGGGAGAGGGTGTCACACCCTCTCTCAGAGGAAGTTCTTTGTTCTGCCATCCTGGGCCAGGCCTGGCTGGACCCCAGGAGGGCAGATGCCTGTCTGAGGGGTTGGCAGCAGCAGCAGCTGCAGAGAAACCCCAGGAAGGGCAGTCTGGCAGTACCAGGGTCTGTGCTACAGACCACTGGGATCATGGAATTGTACCAACAATGCCAGGATGGCATAGAGGGGGCAATTCCATGATCATAGACATGTTACATGGCCATATTCGGAGTTACCATGGTGAAGCTACATATAGGTAGTGACCTATATGTAGTGCACGCGTGTAATGGTGTCCCCGCACTCACAAAATTCAGTGAATTGGCTCTGAACAATGTGGGGGCACCTTGGCTAGTGCCAGGGTGCCCTCACACTAAGTAACTTTGCACCTAACCTTTACCAGGTAAAGGTTAGACATATAGGTGACTTATAAGTTACTTAAGTGCAGTGTAAAATGGCTGTGAAATAACGTGGACGTTATTTCACTCAGGCTGCAGTGGCAGGCCTGTGTAAGAATTGTCAGAGCTCCCTATGGGTGGCAAAAGAAATGCTGCAGCCCATAGGGATCTCCTGGAACCCCAATACCCTGGGTACCTCAGTACCATATACTAGGGAATTATAAGGGTGTTCCAGTAAGCCAATGTAAATTGGTAAAATTGTTCACTAGCCTGTTAGTGACAATTTGAAAGTAATGAGAGAGCATAACCACTGAGGTTCTGGTTAGCAGAGCCTCAGTGAGACAGTTAGGCACCACACAGGGAACATATACATGCACACCTATGAGCACTGGGGCCCTGTGTGACAGGGTCCCAGTGACACATACATATAGGCCACAAACCTATGAGCACTGGGGTCCTGACTAGCAGGATCCCAGTGACACATAACAACCATACTGAAAACATGGTGTTTTCACTATGAGCACTGAGGCCTGGCTATCAGGATCCCAGTGAGACAGTGAAAACAGTGACAAACACCCTGACATACACTCACAAACAGGCCAAAAGTGGGGGTAACAAGGCTAGAAAGAGGCTACCTTCTCACACACGGGTACCTGTGACACTCCCACTATATTAAAAGAGACCGCAAGCTCCCTACACAAAAGACTTAAGTGTGACAAAAACACTGGCAATGTCAAGCATTTTGACTTTTTTTAAGAGAAAATACATTAACACGTTTCACTAACACAACACAGACACACAAAGAATAGGTACAGGGCAGCAGGAGCGCGAAAAGTACACACACAGGCACACACACACACACACACACACGCGTGTCCTTGCTCTCACATACACACTCACAAGCACACACAGACACAGGCACATATGCACACACACACACACACAGACACACACACCCACACCCACACACACTCAGACACAGGGACATGCACACACACACACACACACACACACACACACCCACAAGCACACACACACACACACACACACACACACAGACACATGCACAGCCACACACACACACCCACAAGCACACACAGACACAGGGACATGCACAGGCGCTTGTAAGGTAACACTTCAAGCTTCCTTTACAAACCACAAAACGTACCACAAAGGCAGCAGCAGTGAAGCAGACACTGACAGAAGAGAGGAGATGAGGAGAGAAGAGGGAGAGATGGAGAGACAAAAAATGTAAAATAGAGAGAGAGAGGGGTGTGGCAAAGAGAAGAAAATGAAAGCAGAGAGAGAAGAGGGTGAGGCAAAGAGAAAAAAAAATTAAAATAGAGAGAGGAGTGTGAGGCAAAGAGAGGAAAATGTAAAACAGAGAGGGGAGGGTGAGACGAAGAGAGGAAAATGTAAAACAGAGAGAGAGGAGTGTGAGGCAAAGAGAAGAAAATGTAAAACAGAGAGGGGAGGGTGAGACGAAGAGAGTAAAATGTAAAACAGGAAGAGAAGGGTGAGGCAAAGAGAGGGAAATGTAAAACAGAAGGAGAGGAGGATGAGACGAAGGGAGGAAAATGTATAAGTAAGAGAAGGAGGAGGGTGAGGGTGAGGTGACGAGAGGAAAATGTAAAACAGAGAGAGAAGGGTGAGGCGAGGAGGGGAAAATGTAAAACAGAGAGAGAAGGGTGAGGCAGAGAGGAAAATGTAAAACAGAGGGAGAGGAGGGTGAGATGAAGGGAGGAAAATGTATAAGTGAGATAGGAAGGAGGGTGAGGTGACGAGAGGAAAATGTAAAACAGAGAGTGGGTTAGGCGAGGAGAGGAAAATGTAAAACAGAGTGAGAAAGTTGAGACGAAGAGAGGAAAATGTAAAATAGAGAGAGAGGACAGTGAGAAAGAGAGAGAGGGAAATTTATAAGAGAGAGAAAGAGGAGGATGAGGCGGAGGAAGGAAAATATAAAACAAAGAGGGAGGAGGGTGAGATGGAGAGAGGAAAATGTAAAACAGAGAGAGTAGAGACTGAGATGGAGAAAGGAAAATGTAAAACAGAGAGGGGAGGGTGAGGCAAAGAGAGACGGGTACGTTTGAGGAAGGGGAACGTAAAACAGAGAGAGAGGACAGTGAAGTTGAGAGTAAGAGGCAAAGCAGAGAAAGGAAAAATGGAGAAGGGTGGGGCAGTGAAAGAGAGGAAAGTGAGAAGAGAGAGGAGGGACAGTGAGGTGGAGAGAAGGAGGAGGAGGATGTAGAAATACAGAGGAGGGAGAGGTAGAGACTGCGGGCAGATGCCCACAGGGAACATTTCACCACTGAGCTGCTGATTATAGAGTCAATCAATGAATCAATCAATCAGGGATTTGTAAAGCGCACTACTCACCCGTGAGGGTCTCAATGCGCCAGTAGAGTATACATGTCATTACCTAAGCTCCTTGTGTTTCTGAGCATCAGATGCCCAGAGATGACATTTCAAATCTGAGCCACTCCCCACCTCCTGCTTATGGTCACTGAGAGAACATGAAAGCAGTAGATGTCTGTGGCCACCTAGGGTCAGACGTGTGTGGCTTCCTCTTCCTGTGGACTCGCAGCGCTCTGCAAACACTCAACACTGCAAAAGCAGCACAAGTGCCTTGTCCGAGAGGCTCCTCAGCTGTGGATTCAACCAGGATTTACTGATGGAAGACAAGGATAGGTACACAGCGCTGCACTTGAAGCGACGGAGGAAACCTAGGAAGAAAGGTGATCATCCCAGAGAGATTAAGGGAGTCCTGGGAAACCTAGGAAGAAAGGTGAGCATCCCAGAGAGATTCAGGAAGCCCTGGGAAACCTAGGAAGAAAGGTGAGCATCCCAGAGAGATCCAGGGAGCCCTGGGAAACCTAGGAAGAAAGGTGAACATCCCAGAGAGATTAAGGGAGTCCTGGGAAACCTAGGAAGAAAGGTGAGCATCCCAGAGAGATTCAGGAAGCCCTGGGAAACCTAGGAAGAAAGGTGAGCATCCCACTGAGATTCAGGAAGCCCTGGGGAACCTAGGAAGAAAGGTGAGCATCCCACATATATTCAAGGAGCCCTGGGAAACCTAGGAAGAAAGGTGAGCATCCCAGAGAGATTCAGGGAGCCCTGGAAAACTAAGGGTCCTGGATTAATTAAAGGGCTGTTTGTTAGCATGTGGCTCCAAGAGGGAATTCAGGGACATAGTTATCAACACTTTGCACCAGTCTAACGTCACCTAATTTGACAGCTCAAAGTGTTTATTTGTTGCCTGGTGGAAAGTTTACTAAAAGTCAAGGGTCACCTCATGGTTACAGGGGCATTCCCAAGGTTACACCTATGGTTTTTAATGCAAACCCCAATCTACTAACATGTATTGATAGTGCTTTGCACCAAAAAAATACACCTCCTCGAGGCAGGCACTAAGTTAGAGAAATGTTTTACGTCTCCAAATTTTTCAAACTTTACACCTGTGCTTAAATGGAGCTGGTGGCTGCAGGTAGGGTACACTGGGATTATTTTGAGCACCAGAGTTTATTTTTCACCAACAGACTTTGACCCAGAAGACGAGAGGAAAAGGTAGAAGTGGAGAAAGACGGTGAAAGAAAAAAGGGGAAAGTAAGTAAGAGAGAAATCAGGAATAAAACAGAACATACAAAGTGAGATGAAGGGGCAGGGAGAGTGTGGTGGTGGAGGAAAGAGGCATGAGGTGGAATCAAGACTAGACAGATTTGGTATTCTCAACTTGCATGTTCTGCAGCGGTATGCTGGGTTCTGAGAACATCCTTGGGGCCAAGAATGTGTTCTTTCACAAATTAAGGTCCACATGTGCCCTTTCAGTACAAAACCTATGTTAGGGATCACACACACACCATGGCACCATGGTGCAACGATGCATGGTTGATGATGGGGAGCCTGAAAGCACGCCGGCACTGGGAAGAGTAGACACGCAATATCTTACTAAATATGGTGCCCCCCAGGGCTGCTTCTCTGAGCCAGATACAAGTTCTTAAAGTTTAAGAGTTTGACAGTCTGGCACTTGGATGTGTTCAAACTCAGTATAACAGGGGGCCTTGTCTAGCGTTCATCGAGTGGACATATGTATCCAGGGTTCAAGAGTAGTAGTTGTGAGATATTAGCAGAGTATTAAATACCATAGTATGTAAATAAAGTCACCCATATGGGACCATGATTAGAGCCACCAGGAGCGCAACATCCTGCGTCACTGCACATGGGGTGAAATCCCACACCTGACGCTTTACAAACCCCAACTGCTCACCTTTCAGCAGGTGATTGTGAAAGAGGCATTCAGCCATTTAAAAAGGTGACACTGTGGGCAGAGAGAACTAACATTCCTAATTTATGGGGTCGGTTACATCTCTGTGTAATGTCCAATGTCTTGGATTCTACAGTGTTTCTTGGCTAAACACTGGCTCAGTATTAATGACATGTACTGAGTATGATTCCGCGGATGAACTACTTCTAAGGGACCTGTAATGTGAAGCCAGAAAAACCCAAAGAACACAGCAGGTATGAGCTGAATAAATGTGGCACACCTTTTAATAAAAAACTGTTTTACTTATGGCATTTGTTTCTGTTTAATGCAGCACTGTATGTGTTTTACACATGTTGTACTCTCAGAGGTAGAAAGGACAGTGTAAATAAAAGGCCACTGCTATTCTTCGAGGAAGATACTATCAATAAATGTTGACAAACGTGAACAAAATCTATTGAATTTGAAACCAGTCTATGTATGTTATGTATGTTGAAATATTAAAATAGTGAGATAATATTACTGAATGTTATTCATAATTTGTCTCTAATCATATAAAATGATCATTAAAAGCATAACTTGCTACGTAATGTTGCATTTGGTGCTATATAATGTAGTCAACCCTGACACAGTTAATCCTCCATTGCTGTATAATTCCAGAGGCCAGGGTCATGACCCCTGTTTCAGACATGACTAATTAACCATTGAGACCACTGAGGTCTACTTTCTACCATTGGTGCACCCAGGACTGACTAAAGTCCATTACCGTCCAAGTGGTCTGTTATGTGGCTTTATAGCCATCTGCCCAGGGCTGTACCAGTTGTTAAAGGCCCTGAACCTGAGTTATAAAAAGTGAAGCCTTTTGGGGTTTGATACAACTTGGCCTTCATTGCTCTCAAGACATTTCATTGGTGTGAGATGCATATTTAGGGCTTACATTGACACTGTACAATACTGCACTGTAGATATTTTTACTCGGGATCCACAAAGTGATCCTCAGCATGTTTCAAACGTGAGAAAAATGTATATTTCCGTTCATCCAATGACTTCTGTGTCTCTGCAGATCCTTCTCCCATGGATTGGAAATCTGTGGCCGTGGCTCTTGGGGGCGTGGCCGTGTTTCAGCTGGGGATTGTCATAGGTCTGACAAGTGTCAGTAAGTATCTTCAACCCTGAGTATACTGACTGATAAAATAACTATTCTGTCTCCTTCAAGTTAATAAAATTCAGAGAAAAAGGAATATGCAGAGCTCAGATTCTTAAATCCCCAATGCTGGAGTTTGTGGTACTACCCCCCCTCATTCAGAGGTGGATGGTAACCAGTCAAGTGATGCTGTGTCTGCCCTGTCCACCCTCCTCTTGCATCTCCCACCCTTATGTAAAGGACGGGGTCAGGGGTTCCCCATCAGTGAAGGCTCTTTGGGATCTGTTGTAAGGAGAGCCTTCTTGCGGTCCATCATCTAGGGGATGTGGTTACAGAAGGGACGCCCCACTGGTTCTGGAAGTCTAGGCATCTCCAGGTTCCTGACTGCAAGGCTCTGAATGCTGATATTGGATGAACATGGCAGGTCCTTTAGATACAGGGCAGGTCACCTCCTGCATCCTTCATCACCAGCAGAGTCTAGTCTCAATCCCGGGATATAGTCACTGCAAACACTTCAGCATCTAGAAGCCCCAGGGCACTGAATGTGCTGTAGGCATCAGTTTGTATCCAGCCTTCATCTCATAATCAACTGCCCATCCTGAGTCAAAGTACCTTTGCTTTTTCTTCTCTGTACAGCAAAGCTCCATTGGAACTCTCCTCCGTACACTGTTTTCATGACAGGACAAAGCACAGGATGTGTGGCGGGACAGGCGGGACTGAGTTGTGCATCCTTGGCTATCATGTTTCTAAATGTACTTATGCAGCTGTTCGGTCCAGTTGCAGACTGGCTCAGGCCCACTGAGCATCAGACAGGCGTTTCTCCCCGGTGAATATTCAAGCTTAAATGTGCACTTTTCTTTACAAAGGATTCTAAAGCTAAGAGGGAATCTAAACCCCCCAATATATGGGTACCCTATATCATATGAACTCAGCAGTGTAACCCACAATGTGTGTACAGCCAGGGTGAACGGAGGGCACTATTCATGACACATACACAGATTTACCTCACAGTGTCCCCATTGGGGTTCATGCAAGCATGCGTAATCCACTTTCATCATGCGTGAGTGCTGGTATCGCCTGGTCACCGGGGTAGTAACTGCTCATGTAACATGCATTAGCAACGCCAAGAGGTCTGGCTTGCACTTTGATTTACAAGGTAGACCCATTGGCTATGCCAATGCTTGTTATCAGTGCACTGAATGCAGGAATGTATCAAGCCAATGGCTGTGCTGAATCCAGGAGCGGTCTGGGAGCAGGATGACGGGAACACCGGGTCAGATACAAGATGGATAGCGGCCTGAATGTCTTGGGAGAACCAGAGTTCTGGACAGTCATCCTGCAGTGAGATTGTGAAGCCGAAGCCTGGAGCAGAATGAAAAGCAACCAAGGGTCATGTTCAAAAACAGCATGACCCCTGTGGCAGGATGAGCAAGAGCATCGATGAATGATGAAATCTAGATTGCAGCCGGACCTCTCACAAGATTGAAACTTCAGATCCCCATCTTGGAGGCCATGCTGATGTAAAAGATATTAGGCAGCCATCTTAGGGACAGGCTCGCCTTAGAGATGAGGCTAAACAATAGAAAAATCCATACTGCAATAACAAAACTATATGTACAGCATGCATGGATGCCACTTCTCAGTGCTGTGACTCACTTCTTTTTCTCTCTTCTGTCTCTCTCGTTATCTCTCCTCTGTGCCTCTATCTCTGTCCCTACACTCAGTGCTTCTGGTATTCAGCTCAAATGCATCAAGCTTCCTCTTTTTGTAACAACTCACCTTCCCCCTTGTTCTCTGAACCCATAAATAAGCAGATAATTAGAAGGTATAACAGGTTTGTGGGGTGTGAGAGCATCACCTCTTGTTCCCTCTTGTGAAGTTCAGGGAGGTCTCAGTCGACAATAAGGAACCACAAGCAGTCCTCCTGATTCCCACTGAGGTCTGTGTTGTATCAGTGAGTGTGGGGAGGTCTCCAGCAGTCTAAATGGGACTGATGTTGGAATTTTTAAGCCTCAGTACCTTTCCTCCATTGCATTATATTCCTTAACCAATGATTGTGCACATAGTCGAAGGTTCCTTTTTAAATGTAAATGAAGTCCCTCTTTAATCAATAGGAATGTTCAATAAATCATGAAAATAAAAATGCATTTCAAGTTACCATGAATCAATACATAAAAAAGAAACGTCCTAAGCCATATAGTTAGTGTTTTATGGGTAGAAAGGAAAAATTGACAGAATAAATATTGTTTGATCCTACAAGTGCCATGGAAGTAGTTTGTGAGTAGGAGTTATTCTGTATTATTTCTCATCCACTCCCTGCTCATCACCTGTTTATATCTAATTGTTAGCAATTGAAAGACATTGGTTATCTCATACCAACCCACCTACATGGATTTTATTCACTCTGTTATTCAGTGTTCAAAGGTTACTTCTGGACTCCACTGAGCTCTTCAGCCACTTGCCTCAGTCCACAGACTTTCATGAATTCTGGCTTTGTCTTTGAGGATATCCAGCTGACGTCAGAGGAGTTAAAGGACCACGTGTGTGAAGATTCTAAAGGTAGAGACACTCACTCAATTCAAGTCAATTCAAATAATGGATTAATTTGGTAGAGTCCCAGTAACGAGGATAAGGAACAAGGCAACACAATTTACAATAACATTAAAATCATATAAAACCAAATCACAAATTTAAAAAGCAATGTGAATTTATTGATGTAGCTTGTTTAGCGAAATACTTTGTGAATCACAAACATTCTTGTTAAGTAACAACATCTCAAGTTATGAAAAGCTGAGAAGATGAGTAGAACTTGCTGTAAATCTTGAGTCCCAAGCTTGCAAACACCATAAAAAGGTAATTCAAAGAGTAAAAATAAATCTATGTAATTCATGTTTATAATTTTCAGTTGACAGATGTTTTGAAGAAATTCGTAGTGCTCAGTTAATGTACATTAGGTAAGTAAAAGTTTATTTGCAGAGCTAATAAAATCATTGCATGCAGCTGGTAAAAATTGAATATCTATACAATGGTAACTGACAGATCTCAAACAAGATGCGTGAGACCGACGGTAATGATAGTGCTTAGAATAATAAGAAATTATGCTTAACTTAAAGCACGTAAAACCTCATGGGTACGTTTCTAGTTAAAATGCCACTTTGCGGACAGATGAACTTGCTGCATGTGAGACTGTAAATGGCCTTATGTCGCTGTAATACCTTTGTTTGCAGATGTACAGTATATGTACAGAGCCCTTAAAGTGCGTACTTATTTTTAATCTAAAGTGTGTGTGTGGAGCTCTTTAAAATACATCCTAATCACCTCCAGTCTGTATCCTGAGGCTGGTGGCTTTAAAGTGCATACTAAATGTAATTATAATGTGTATGTCTGGAATTCTTAAAGCGCATACTAAATTTAATTATAAAGTGCGCGTCTTGAACTCTTAAAGCGCATACTAAATGTAATTATAAAGTGCATGTCTGGAACTCTTAAAGCGCATACTAAATGTAATTATAAAGTGCGTGTCTGAAACTCTTAAAGTGCATACTAAATGTAATTATAAAGTATGTGTCTGGAAATCTTAAAGTGCACACTAGTCGTATCTGTTCTTATTCCTGGTGCCATTCAGCTTCTTCAATGCCAGTTTTTAAAATGTTGTTCCCTGGCAAGTTAGCGGGTTGGAGGCTCCACTCACCTAATGACTCACAGCTTGCCCGCAGGAGCGAATAAGAAGTTTCAAGAACATTGGCTTTAGTTGCTTTTTCCTTTGGTCCATGACTTGTGGACATGAGCAGAAGATGTGTAATACTGACTCTTGCTTGTAGCCACATAGGCTGCAGCCTGGGTTGGACGGCCAACACTTCCAGGATGTTGTGAGATCTTTAGTGTCTATATAATCGAAGCGCTATAACATGAACTGGTGTTTTAAGGCCGGGGAGACGTGGGCTAGCAGGTGCTCCGGGGGCTCCAGGCGTGCCCTCTCTTTGCAAGATGGTTCTTATCATGTGGATGGGACAGGTATTTGGTTGCAGAATTAGTTACTCTGCTGAAAGCTGCTCCTTCAATGTTGATGGCCCATGCATCTCAAATGTCTAATTCCTATATTGCCTGTTCTAAATATTCTCTTAAGTTGTTTTTGTTTGTTCTTCAACTGTTCCTCCATTCCCATCCACCATAGATCATTTAGGCAGCCCTTCTAAGAGGCACACAGTCTCCAGCATAATTTAACAAAGGTGCTCATTCTTTGTAATTTTTTATTTTTTAAACCAGATTTGAAACAAAGTTGGGCTGGAGATGATGATTTTAGTAAGGAGAAGACTGATTTAAAGGCTCTTGTTTGTGGCTTTTTGAGCATTTCCGTTTCCCCACCATGCATAATTCCTATACCAAATGCCATTGTTGGAATGAATCAGTTGCCATCACAGTTAGTAGGTGACCGAATGAGGGGCAACTGAGTTTCTTGTTCAGCTGTTTAAGAGCAAAGTAATGAATGTGCTTTTGCCTATAAGGCAGATTGATGGTGTTTAAAGGACAACTGGTGCCCCAAATTGATGCCCAAGTACTTATATATGGCCACTACCTCGACCTTTTGTCCTCGATGAACCGAGTGAATGACTTATACTTGGTATCAACCAGACGGGCCACTTTGGTTTTCTTTAGGTTCAGCTCAAGTCTTGAAGGTCCATATGGGATTTTACTGCATTGATAGAACATTGCAAGCCAATTGGTGTTTGGCTCAGGAGGACAATATCATCGGCGTATTGTAGGCATACTATCTTCTCTGTTGCCAGGTTGAGGAGATGGCTTTTCTCTTCTGGAAGATGATTTTCTAGGTCAGCAAGGTATGAATTAAACAAATTCATTCATTGTGCTGATTTTTTTTGTGACATTGCTGCTGTCCCCTTTTTTAACCTGAGCCCAAGTTCCATTGTACAGTGGTATAATTGTCATTAGGAGGTTTCCTGGGATGCCCCATGCTGCCAATTCTGTCCAGAGAGGGCCATGCGGGACGCAGTCAGAGGCCGATTTGAGGTACATAAAGCACGCAAACAGCCGGGTTTTGCGCTGTTTTGCCTTTTCGGCTAAGATGGTAAGAGCTGTTAATAGGAGCATCTACATGCCTGGCCTTAGCCCCGTTTGTATTTTTGGTATCAGATTTTCTTTCATTGACCGATGCTTGCAAGTCTTGAAGTAGCCATGAGACATACAGTTTTGTTTCAATGTCAGTAAGCACAGTTAACCTATAAGTGCTTGGCAAGGATTGACTTCCATTCTTAAAAATTATTTGAAAAATTTGTCCTTTCCAAGAATCTGGAATGATGTGGGTGCAAAAAATTTGATTGAAAAGGGGTACTAGGTAACTCGTCCAGTTTTTTAAAGATTTTCTGTACTTGCTTGATGTTAGTCACGGGTGCCACTATTTGCGAGTTGGTGTTTGTTGTAGGCTGCATTTTGGCGTGATGGGCATGGTTGATCATTGTACTCTGGATTTCTTCGGGATTGGATTGGTTTCTGTGTGTTACAGAATAGTAAATAAATTTGAAGATTAAAATTCAATTTGTGGGTAAAAAAACAAACTTTCTCCAATTTGTTAGGGGGGACATACCAATTGAAGGTAAAAGAAGGTAGAAGAAGGAAATTTCAAACTGGAAATCATTTCTAGGATTTCTTCACACTTTCTTTGAATAATGAACCTTAGTAAATTAGTGGAAAACAAAAAGACAATCCGCTATAGATGTTACCCGTGTTAATTCGTCAACATGACATCCTCAGCATAAAAATCAATATGTATATATTCATTACCAAGGGCAGGAGATATTTTGCACACAGTAATTAATATATTGGGGAAATCATAACTGTACAGCTAACAGAAGAAGTGTACTACAACCTTGTTTTAATACCTCAAGTGTAGAAGTTCTATGCATGAAGTTGTGGTCACACCCAGGAGCAACTGGAACAAAATATCAGTACTGAGAGAACTGAGTGCACTCAAGAGGTACTTGGAGATTTGTAGAGAGGGCACCTTATGCCGCAAGATGTTTCTGTTGACTTTATCAAAGGCTGTAGAGAAAATAAATAAAGGTAACATAAATTGGCTAACCTTTACTTCCAATGTAATCCTCATATATAAACTGAACTGTCATGATGCGAAGGTTAACATTGGAATAATCGAGGCCCATGCTCAGAAGTACATATTCACACATAAGAACAATGTCACATCACCACTATTAAATTCCCCCATCATGAACTCTCTATCATCCCCGGAACAAAAGTATGTGGTCAGGCAGGCTCTAAAACCAAGGCCGGAGATTACAAATTGACAGGTCACAGGTGGAATAATGTGTAGCCGCAGACAAATGCCGAACAGGAGTCTAAGATCATTCCCCCGGATAGGTGCAGCAACACCACAATGGTCCGTGAAATTGCCCCCAAAAAAACACACATGGCCAGAGTGGTGTGCACATTCCCCAACACACCATAAAGTCAGATGCCACATGAAGTTAGCAACACTTAGCCAATCAGAACACAGCAACACACAGCAACCACACGGCCCTCAGGCCGGACCTCTGGACATGTACTTGCTGGCCCATATTGTGTCCACGCAAGGTTGAGATCCACCTGCATTTGTTATCAGGACCTTAATTATGACTCCAAGACAGCTGTGTACATTCTTCACCCCAAAAAGGAATGTTGTATTTGTTTTATGGTTGTATTTTAAGACAGTCCTCAGACCCTGGTTCTGTAACTGTTTTCCTGGCCGTAGTGTTCAATTAAAAAAAACTGTTCCTAGTTTGCCAGATGCCCATTGTCTTTCGTTTTTTAAAGGTAAATTAACATTCAAGCAACACTAGCAAAGGTAAACAGTTTCTTCTGAAACTTATTTTTTCCAGCTGTCAAGTATTTTCTAATGTTCAAACACATCTTGCCTGTAGAACTGGAGCAGAAATTTATTTATTGTGTCTATCAAAATGATTTCTAATTTGGGTTTATGAATAGTCCTGGACGGAGTTCACGGAGTTGCAATTCACGGAGCTCCACAAAGTCCCCAAAAAACTCTGCTGTGATATGTGGAGTTCTGCAAGTGGCAAAGTCCGTTAGGTTGCGTTGTTCGATCTGATTTTTAGGTCCACGTGTTTGTCCCACGCTGACAAATCAATGTGAATGGCTCAAGAGGGTGCTGCTTCTTTATTGCCACTCAAGTTGATTTTCTACTCGAGTGGCAGCTACCTCAACGTGAACGGAACGTTTCTCAACGCGAGCGATTGCAAACATCTGCGACTTCCCACTTTGAGAAACCTTGCAGGAGGTGGTCTTCAGTAAGATTTTTCTTGCTCGCACTCGCCAACTCACCGTTGACCAGCACTAGCGAGATAAAAACTCTACTGTGCTCCAATACATGAAGTTCACCACCCACCCCTATATTTTAATAGGGATAGTTAAGCTCTTTTGCCAAGAACCAGGAACCTTATCAAGATTTTAACATGCCTTGAATAGTGGTGTCAAAAAGCTTGCCTTTCAATGACTACAGTAACCTCATGTAGCTTTTCTTTTCATTTTATGACATTGGAATTGATCTTTTATATAGTTTGGAGCTAGTACTTTTCAAAACAATACACTGAAAATATGTATCCTTCCTAAAATGAGCAGTAGAGATCACAGAGTGTCAAACTCCTGAGGCCCATTTCTTGTAGTTTCTATTTGTATTCTCTTGAGAGCCCATTTCAGTAGCTTAATTTCTTTGAATCAATTAAAATCTTTCTTATGGAACTGAAAGCTAATCAAACTATTTAACACATGTTTACATTGCCATACTTTCTCAAGAGGATAAATGTCACTATTAGATTTCTTTGTGCTTAAGTTTACATTTGAAATCATTTTGTATCCAAGACATCCCTGGGACACATTTATATAGAATACAATGATACACAAATGTAACAATTTCCTTAGCTAAAGAATGAGATCTGCTAATCAGAAAATGAGAATATTGTGAGACAGGAACAGTTTCCGTCGAGATGACAAGTTTAAACAAAGAGAGTTTTAAATACAAAATACAATAGAAGTTTTAATATTATTAATACATTTCCTCAGCTGGGCAGATCTCTGATACAAAGAACATTTGTGTAAGATTTAGGCGTGATCACATGAAGTCATCTCCTTTCACACATGTCTTTACACTGGAAGCCTATTCATAGAGAAGCAAGTTTAAGATTGGTTTAGGAAGTTTTTTGAGTTCCCAATGTGGGTCAGGTGGTTCATAATTAATAGAAAATATAACATTCTTTGTTAATATAGGACGTTTGCATTATGAGAAGGCCTCACAAAAGTCACAATCGAAACACTTCTGCTGAGCTAAAGCAGTTTGGAATTTAACACTAGCAAATCAAACAAGTGCGGGTCATACAAAGTTTAGAAAGGAAAATACAAGTTTAAAATTCAGCATTTGGTTAGTTCAACAATTCACCCATAAGGGTTGTTAATTAAATGAAGTTTATTTTTATCAACGTCTCTAGCACAAACTAAATATGCAAATTTGTATATGGCCACCACAGACATTTATGGGGCATTTATGGGGCACGCCTTTTGCATAGCAGATCACGCCTGCATTTCCCTTCGTTTGTCCAGGGGAGTGTCATCTTCTATTTGTTTTGTAAATGCACACCTGACTGTTTAATCTTTTTACCAATTGGTGCCCAGTCTCATGCAGTTACTCTTCACTTGGAATACAGGGAAGCCTCACAACCTCTGCTGCCCCAATGGTCCACTTACGCCCAGTACTGATCAGTGGACCGACCTGGAGACAACAGCTGTGTTACATCCTGCATGCAATTAGCATAGACAGGCCACTATAATGGTGCACCACTTGCTCCCCCAAATACAGGCAAGGAAGTGAGCGCCACAGTGATCCCAGGACTCTGCCCCTCCCTGGGAGTGCTATGAATGTACAGCACGGGAATTTTCACACTGGCTTTAGTTACAATGGCAGGGTGGACTCTGAGCATGATGTTTGAAGGAGTGCAGCTGTGTTGCCAGCTCCGCACTCCACTTGGAGCATGGAGTTCTCGCAAAACTCTACCAACTTACACATGGTGGAGTTTTCTCTTGCATGTGGCTTGCCATCATTAAGTTGGCGTGCAAGAATTTGCATTCTGTAGCACTGGGCACTAGAACTCTTCCCGACCAGATTTCTCAATGCGGGTGGTCTCAACAGTTTGTGTTGCGAAAGCTTCAGTTCAAGTAGAAAATCTACTCAAGCGGCAGAAAGAAGCAGTGCCCTCTGGCATGCCGTGTTGTGTTGTTCGAGCTGATTTTACAGCACAGAAGAAAATGCTGGTGCTGAATATCAGCACAAACAGTTTGACATGCCCAATTCCACTTGCTTGTGGTACTCCATGGAAACTAGCTGAGTTTTTGTATTCTGCCCATGCCTAGTAGAGAAGTTCTTGGGCCGAACTGGACAATTTAAACTTTGAAAGAGACTTTACATCATTTTTACACAGCATGAAACTTGCAGGTCAGTTCCAAGTCCTGTGATTCAAGATGGATGTTAAAAACATTTTTTTAGCCATAGTCCAACCAATCACATTGCCTTAAACTTTGAAAATGTGATAGCCAGGATTGGCTCACAAGTTTATATGGCTGAGATATACAAAACTTTTAGTACCCATCAGGAATCTTTTTTAAATGCAAATATCTCAAAATCTACTGAATAGATTTACAGCAAATCAAAAAAGCTCACTATTTGAGTAAAGTTCTCCTGTTCGTGTCATGTTTGGTGTGAATCTGTTAAGTGGTGTGGTGTTTGCTCTATTTATTAACATAATTTCCTTTGGGATTGGAAATTGGAAGTGATAAACTTTTGACCTCTCCACTTATGTTTTTTCCTATGGATGGATCTTGAAAAACACTGCATGCCGACACTTAGTTGACTGATTGCCAATTTTAATCCAAATCAATCAACAAAGTCGAAGGTTTTAGGCAAAGCATAAAATGCCTTTGCCAAGAAATCCATACCTCAAACATAACTACTATATGTAAATATATCATCATGTTTTTCAAAGCAAATCCCTCCCACTTCAGTTCATTAAAACCCTTCTTTTCCTCCTCTCAGGCTCCCTGTGTCAGATCTGCCCCTACAGCTGGATTCTTTTAGGAGGCAGGTGCTATTTCTTCTCTGAGGAATTCAAATCCTGGAATTCGAGTCAGGAATACTGTGCCTCCCGATTCTCAGACCTCATAACCATTGATGACCAGAATGAAATGGTAGAGTATGGGGTCTATGGTGGGTTCTTCTGGCTTCCTATAGCTCATTGGGCCGAGGCATTCTATAACAGCCGGAAGACTGTTCCATTTGGGGCTGTAGACCTTGTGTTGTAAGATGATAGCTGGTAATCGTCATCAACGATGGACACACTGAGAGAGAAATATGTGCCTAACATAGCAGTGTGATGTCAAAGGGATATGTTAAAAATTTAAGTTTTGTGATGGTAGAGCATTAGTGATCTGTTGTATCAGTCTCACTTTAATGTCAGATCCCTAATGAGATTTGTGTTTAGCAACTTCAAACCTATCTCCAACATCACTGTCTGCACGATTATAAACATGTAAAAAGCAAGCAAAGCAGGTCCAGGGGACAAATACAGGGAGAGGGAGGTGGAACCTTTTGGAATATATCAAAAGCTCAAACAATACTGAGTAGATTCTGTGCACATGTAATTGAGATGAGAATGAGACTGGTAGTAGGACTCTTATAGGTGTGTACTAAAATAAAATAAGACTTATAATCGTGGTCTCATAAACACCTATGCAAGCAAGTCTATGCACAATGCAACTATAAATATATAGTGGAACAACATATGTTTACATTACAGATGCACAAAAGAAGGAAAACAGGGGACACTGAAGTGTTACCTCTAATGCTTCTTTACATCTAGGATTTAGTTGAGACAGTGGCGAAGAACTCATTGTACACGTGGATCGGCTTAAGGTACAGTGACATCACAATGGATTGGAGGTGGATGAATGGATCCAGACTGCAGACTGGGAGGTAGGGTTGTGGCTGTATCTCTTCCATTCACTTACCCTAGGCTGTGCTAGTGAAGACTCTCTTAACTCCAGTTTCTTATTGAATAACAACAGCCATGAGGGGGTCTGATCTTTCTGGGTAAACAACAACATAAGAGCGATAAAAGAGGGTTCAGCTCTGGCATTGCTGGAGAGACCTTGCACATGTACATACACAGTGGAAGACCACATAAAGAGACCAGGATGACATGCACTCTACACATTCACTCTAGAAGAAAGCATCAACTCCTTGAAGGGATGACTGATATTAAAAAAACAATCAATCCAAAAAAAATTGTAGAGCGCTACTCACCCATGAGGGTCTCAAGGTGATGGGGGAGGGGAAACGGGGGGGGCAGGGAGGGTCACTGATCGAACAACCATGTCTTGAGGTTCTTTCTGAAGACCAGTAGGTCTTTAGTTTTGCGAAGGTCGGTTGAGAGGGAGTTCCAGGTTTTGGGGGCTAGGTAGGAGAAAGACCTGCCTCCTGTGGTGGTGCGTTGGATGCGGGGGCTGTGGCTAGGACGAGGTCGGCTGATCTGAGGTTGTGTGTGGAAGTTAACTCTTTCATTGAGGTAGGTTGGGCCAGTGTTGTGGAGGGATTTATGTGCGTGGATCAGGATCTTGAATGTGATTCTCTTGTCTATGGGAGCCAGTGAAGGGATTTGAGGTGTGGTGAGATTCGTTTGTGGTGGGGGAGGCCAAGGACGAGGCGTGAGTTTGTGTTTGAGTTTGAGTGTGGTGCCGGCGTAGAGGGCGTTACTGTAGTCCAGTCTGCTGCTGATGAGTGCGTGGGTGACTGTCTTTCTGGTTTCTGGGGGAATCCATTTGAAGGATTTTTTTGGAGTGTGGAGTGTGTGGAATCAGGAGGTGGTTAGAGCATTGATTTGCTGTGTCATGGAGAGGGAGGGGTCTAGGATGATGCCAAGGTTGCGTGCGTGGTTTGCAGGGGTGGGTGCGGGGCCTAGGGCGGTGGGCCACCAGGAGTCATTCCATGTGGTTTGTTGGGGCCGAAGATGATGATCTCGGTTTTGTTTGAGTTGAGCTTGAGGTGATTAGTGGTCATCCAGTTGGCGGTGTCGAGGAGAGTGGCGTGTAGGTTGGTTTTGGCGGTGGTGGGGTTGCGGGTGAGGGAGAGGATGAGTTGGGTGTCATCTGCATAGGAGAGGATAGTGATTTTGTGTGCTCGGAGGATGTTGGCTAGGGGGATCATGTAGATGTTGAAGAGTGTGGGGCTGAGGGAGGACCCTTGGGGGACTCCGCAGGTGATCTTGGTAGTGTTGGAGTCGGAGGGCATTGAACCTACAGTAAACAATTAGATAAATCAGAGAGAGGTAGTGGCATAACAGCCAGAGCTGCCGACCTTGGAGCTGGGAAGGCAGATTTGAGTCTCGGTGTAAGCTGAACATCTTGTAATTCTGATCAAATCACGACTGGGACTCATTACGAGTGTGGTGGTCCTAAGATAGTCAGATCACTTCACTCCAAGTGATCAGACAGCCCACTTACAAACCTAGTGGGTGAACCCGCCAGGAGACCGCTGTCCCCCACCAAGAACATGGTTCCTGACCGCATGACGGCAGTTGGAGTTGTACGCAGCCAGGACGGTGCTGAACTCAGTGCCACCTGGCTGATTACAACTCCCCTTACTGCCAGCCTTTCAATGGTGGTCTGACCACCATGGAAAGGCTGGAGGCAAGGGTGTGCTGGTGGCCAAAGGTGGGGCATGCCATGAATGGCATGGGCAGTGCAGGGCCCCCCCCTGCCCACCACCATCGGAATATGCAGATAGTGTGCATTCTGAGGGTGCTGCTCACCCCCCTCTGTGCTACGGGATAGGACTCAGCTCCCATTTGGCAGTCCAAATGAGGGACAGACAGTGTTATAATCGGGGCTTTGAACTACACATGCTTTCCAAAATTACTGTGTCCTTGTGTAACATAACATGCTCATATAAAGCGCTCCAATACCCTTGGGTCGAGTTTGCTATATATAAAACAGCAAAATAAATAATGTATGGCAGCTGTCGGAAAATGCTGTGTAGTCGCTGCTATCAATAAGTTTGATTGCAAGCTGTAGTAACATCAGAACACCTGCATATGCATCCCACAGCCCCCCATCTGCTTTATGTTACATGTCAACAACCCATCTAATCACTTTATAGCTCTGGAAGGGATACAGAGCTTGAGGCAGGACTGGTGGGGGGCAAATCTTATAGCACAGCAAACATCAACAATTGGTTTGTTTTCCACTGAGGGCATCCAGTTGACAACCTAGACAACTATAGGAAGCTAGAAGATAGTACACTTATATTTATACTTGTTTTGCACCAAATTTGCGGCATTCTTTTATTCAAATTCGATGCAAAACTAACTCCATATTTATACTTTGGCACTAGACCCGTCTGGCGCCGAATGTATGGAGTTAAAGTCATTTTTTGGACGTGGAAACCTACTTTGCGTTAATGAGATGCAGAGTAGGCGTTCCTATGCAAAAAATGACTATGGCTTTAGCGCAATATTTATCCCCCTGTGCTAAAATCAGGCACAGGATGGAGGAGGGGTAAAACAATTTTCTAACTCCTGGTTCAGGGCAGGCATTAGGGGACCTGTGGGCCTATTTCCATGATGGAACACCATGGAATAAGCCCACAAGTGCCCTCCCCAGGCCCCATGGACACCCCAGCCCACACCAGAGGGACAGCGGAGGATGGGGGACCCTATCCCAGGTAAGTATAGGTAAGTATTATTTTTTTTAAGTGCCATTGGGGGCCCTGTAATGGCCCTCCTACATGGCACTGGGTGCAATGGCCATGTCAGGGGACCCTGGTCTCCTGTGCTGGCCACTGGGGTGGTGGGCATGGCTATTGTCTTCTAAGACAAGAGTCATGTGGCATGGTTGGTTTTGCTTCAGAAAATGACTCCAGGCAGGTTTGAGTCATTTTATTTTACTCTAACCTGCCTAGTGTCATTTTTTATTGCAAACCCCCCTTTCTTCTATAGCGCCAGCCTCACCCGACTAACATGATGTTTGTTATGCTAGCCTACCCTTTGCACTGGCTTGCACCATTCCAGAAATATGGTGCCCCCGGCTGGTGCACAGAAATGGTGCAAAATGGTGCTAAACTTTTTGGTGCAAAACTGCATTAGTGCAGTTTTCACCAAAAAATATAAATCATGGCCTTAGCTACATAAACCCAAGGAAAGAAACTCTTTTTTGAAGTACAAAACCCATCATCCATGAAACTTTGAGGGTCAATTTACCTTATAAAAATATATATTCTTCATTTGAGAATGGGATAAGGTGCTTTGAAGTTATCAGAACACTGTACAGCAGACAGGTGACAACCCCAATTAAAGGATGGTGGTTACATGACACATAGATTTAAAGACAGTATTAAACTTTACAAATGGTGGGTTACAAAGTACATGAGTTTACATGAAGTTGAACTGTTATGGAAGGCAAGCCAATTACTTGCCCAGATGAGCTCTGTGATTGTGGCTCTACCTATCTTACGTAAAACTAAGTAAGACAAGGGAGTTATATCAACTTCCAGTGGGAGAATCAGAGGAGAAACTGCAAATGTATCCCCCATTTGCTGTGTCTGCAGAGACATTTTACACGTTAAAAACATTTTTTCAAAGAGTCAGAACTTTCAATAAAGACATTTCTTGAAATATAGTTCTCCAAGAGATTGTTCAGGCAGTCAGCCAAATGTACACACACATATGGTGTCCCTTTGGCACAATTGTTATTGATCAATTGATTCAGAAGAAAAATACCCGGATTTTACAGGACTGGAGCTGGACTAGATGTAACACTGGAATGCTCCTTCATTACCACCATACATGTTAAAATGTACTCTACAACCAGGCCAGCTTTTGACATGTGTAAATGCATAGTAAATGGCACAGAATAATGTAAAGTATAAATTGCATAAACATATGTGCTTTCATAAAATAATTAGACTGCAGTCCAATATATATATATTTTTGGAGAAAATGAAAAAGATGCATTTGATGTGGGCAGATTTAGAGTGTTGTTAGGGTTCCAGATGTGCTCCAACAAGATCAACTCTCACCCGAGCCTTAGGAGCTGATCACAGTTTCTATCTCTGTTTTGCACAATTTAGTCAAACCTCTAAGCTTGTGAGTGATTGGTTTTGACCTACACTGGGTGCCTCCTGGTAATGAGCCAAAGCCATACTTCTCTGAAGAGCTCTGGGAGTGAAACACATATGTCAAGAGTACTTCACTGTCGAAGTCTGAGATCTAAATACATGTGTCGAGAGTTTCTTTTATTCATTACAGATTGGCTTGGATGGAATTTTATCACTCCAGAGCTGTAATACTGCACGTGGAGTGGTAAAAGCGTTTGTAATTTTTAAGCTTGCCATGGATAGCAAGGCTTAAAGACTTTGCTGTAAAAATTTTAAAAAGCTTTGTGCCTTTCTAGTTTGGCGTGCATGGCACTTTCTTAATCAAATGCTTAAACACTCTGCGATAAAAATAGACATTTGCGGTGAGCAGTTTTAGAGTGTGAAGGGTGTTGTGGAGTGCTCCACATGAAGGAGCTGCTCTCCACCTATGGGAACTACCCAGAGTTGCTTGCTTCCTGTTTTGCTTAATTTGTGCGGCACACTAAGCCTGAAAGGGTATTGTCTTTACACATAGATATTGACTGAAAATACCAAACGTTTAAGTAACATTATTATAGTTAGGATAATTTTTCAGTAACAACAACAACATTTTGACCGAATAAAAACAACACAGAAATTTAGCAGTTATAGTTACCTGAGCTAACTATAACTTCACCCCCACCAGGCACTGCTTGTGACCTCACATTACATCATATGACCTCTCAAATTACATAATCGCTGTATCACTGTCAGGGGATGGGGATCTTGGCACTGGTGGTGTTGGGATTGAAAGGGGTGATGTTACTTTTAGGGGGTGAGAAGCTTGGTTATGATGTTGTTGTGGATGGAAATTTGAACAATGGTATCACTGTGAGGTCATGGGAAGGTCGCTACAGTTGTACGGGAACCTCCACCCTGGCTTCAGTGTGTTTAGCTGGGAAGACTGGGCTAGTGATGTTATGAGACAAAGTTGGCGCTGGAGTCAATGTACAGGGAGGAGATAGGAAGGAGGTGATTCAAGCATTAGAAGTTAAAGCATGCAGCAAAGGACCTGTGAGGAAACACACAGCTGTGCACTGTTAAAAGCCTGAAAGTGACTGCACTGTGAAGAAGATTCACAGATCTCTTAGAAGTAAGGAATGGATACTGACAGAAACATGAAATTACGGAGCTCTCAAGTGTCCTGCTTGACTAGCTCATCAAGCCAGGGTTTTGTTTGTATTCTGGGACTTTAAGTTCTGATTTTATTATGGGATAAAGAAGACTACAAGTCCCATAATGCAAAGGCCAACCCGGAACTGGATAAGGCCGTCATGACCCTGGTGTTGAAAGCTATTGGTGGCAGAGGGATGGAAAGGGAAGAGTAAGTGGGGTTGGAGTGGAGGAATGTAGGATAGTCGGTACAGGCATTAGTGCAGTTTTCACCAAAAAGAGTGGTGAAAAACAATACAACAGAACCATAGAGATAATACTCAGAAGACTGGAAGGAGCACGAAAGGTTAAAAGTAGTGATATACATAGGAGGTGAAAGGTGAGGAGTATGGAAATATCAGTCAAGGAAGAAGAGACACATAGACACTGATAAGAGTGGAATAAGGGCCTAGAGTTTGGGAGAGAGCTTGACGGGCAGGCGAGTAAGAGGAAAGTAGAAGAGTGATGAAGATAGGTAAGAGAGGGGCTGGGTAGTTCCAGTGCATGCGAACATCAGTGGAGAGTAGAGGGGATAAGGGGTGAGTTGTGGGATAATGAAAGGCGAATAGTGGAGAAACACAAAGGAAACAAGCAGACGGGACTATGGATATATACAAGGAAAGACAACGATAAACTGGAAAAATGGGAAGAGTATGGGAAAGTGAATAGGAGAGAGGAGGGAATGTGAAAAAGGCAAGGGGAGAAACAGGAAGTAAAGTAGGAGGAGATATGGTGGGAAAAAGAAACACCAATGGAGAATGGAGATGGGAAGTGAAGTGGAGAAATAGGAGTAGAGTGGAAAAGAGTGAACAGTGGATGCCAGCAATTGTGATGGAGGTAAAGCAAGAGAAGAAGGGGTTGAAGGAGGTCAAGAAGAATGCAGGGAGGGGGACGATGAAGACTTACATACAAGTATGGTCTTCAATAGCATTAGTGCAACAAGTGCAGTGGCACTGGAGTGTGAGGAGCCCTTTGCCTCTGAATTATGGTTGCTTTTTACTACCCATCCAGGGCAGAAGGGGAGCCAGTTTCAGTACTTACATTAGAGACCGAGGCCCCCTTCCTTTTGCCTGCACACTCCTGTGCAATGACATTTAAATGCAAAAGAACTAAATATGGATGCCACATTTCACAAACTGAAGCAGTCACTCTGCTCTTGATGCTCAATAAAGAGTGTATTTATAGGGTTGATTCAGAGAGAAAGTAAACAGGTCAATGTCTAGCTGATGGGCTGCCACTAGTATTGAGGAAAGGAGGGTATCCCCTCACCTGGCCTGAAATTCAAAAATTTGGTAGCACATATTCTATGTCCCACAGGAGGTGAGACCGTAGAGTATTTTTGGCACTTTGGAATAAAATCCTCAGTGGAAACGGTCCTTTCACTTGGAAATGTTTTTGTTTCATATGGCTGGATGCTTAGTCCATCTTACAATGACATACAAGGGTTGATCCCTCTTACATTGATATACAAGTGTTGATCCCTTTTACATTGACACTCAAGGGTTGACCCCTCTTACACTGACATACAAGGGTGGATCCCTCTTACATTGACATACAAGGGTGTTTCCCTTCTAGTTCATTGATTTTAGAATTGCCGTGCTCCAGACAGCCCCATGGATTAGCTTCATACATGGGGTTGTGCACAGAATCCACAGCCTAGTCACAGACATCACACCAGAGAAACATGTTGATTGTTCCTACAGTCCAGTTGCACCACATCTGCATTTTTCCATTGGTTTCTGTACTGTACATACTTAATATCTCTAGTTTGTTCTACTCTTAAATATTATATTTTTTACTAGCCTTACATTGAAAGACAATGGACGTGGAGGCAGATGTGGAGCCTTCAGAAGCAAAGAGATCCAACCTGATGACTGCATCACCAAGTCCAGGTGGATCTGTGAAAAGAAGGTGATCCAGACCTCATCCTGAGAAGTGGACGCTGATAGATTAGTGCTTTCCAGATAGCTTGAGAAATAAAAATGCAATCCATTTTTAATATCAACATTTATGATTTTACAATCTATTAAAGCTGACCAATATATATTTTTCAGACATTTCTTTTTGTATCTCAGAAGGATTGTCCAAGTGTCGGCGACAGCGCGTATTCCATTGGTTGTACTGTGCAAATCCCTTGTCCATACATATATGTGTTAATGAGAGATCATGACACATACATTAGATGAGCTGTTAACGTCCTGAATTCTACTGAGAATATATTTTCAACAAGCATCTGTTAGCCTGGCATACAAACATGCATTTATATACCAAACTACCCTTTCAAGCTGGAGTGGTAACAAAGGTAGTTGGAAGTGATGAATCATTGCTCTAGAACATGAGTTGAAATAAGCATTTTGCATCTAAAGAATTCTTTGTGTGGTCCTTTCCATGATCACAAATCCTCATGGCACAAGACGCTGAGGGTCAAATTAACCAAAGAGACATTTTAACTCAGTCAGTCACCGAGATCAATCACAGTCTGAGTAGAGATCAGAGGAAAGGTTGCAAACCTTAATTACATATACAGTAAAAAAACAAGCTTAAGTAAGCATTTAACTAATGAAACTGAAATGAAAAACAGTTAACAAAAAGAAGTCCTTTATTAAAGTACGGAAATGTGCACAAGAAGCCACCACTGCTGGAGAGAGTCCCTCTGCCTCAACAAAGCTCTGCATAAAAGGATTGCACCACTTGAGCAACAAAAATCCCCACACACCTACAAAGTAAGGTCTCTGTTTATGAAAGTTTGTGCAGGCAGCGCAGCAAGTCATCTTGCTGGGTTCTCCTGCATCAAAAGGACAGGGTAGAAATGTGCTGTGTAAGAAAGTGGAGTATTATGTGATGTGGGGATTAGCCCTCACCATGCAATACTCTCACGATTCCCCAAAGATGTTTTTTTGACTCACACTAGTAAATTCTTAGCTCAGGCCTAGTAGTCTGTCCTATCAGTGTGAGAAAGTAGCCTCTCTCTAGCCTTGTTACCCCCACTTTTGGCCTGTTTGTGGGTGTATGTCAGGGTGTTTTCACTCTCTCACTGGGTTCCTGCTAGCCAGGGCCCGGTGCTCATAGTGAAAAACCTATGTTGTCAGTGTGTTTGTTATGTGTTACTGGGACCCTGCTAGCCAGGACCCCAGTGCTCATAAGTTTGTGGCCTACATGTATGTGTTCCCTGTGTGGTGCCTAACTGTCTCACTGAGGCTCTGCTAACCAGAACCTCAGTGGTTATGCTCTCTCTGCTTTCCAAATTGTCACTAACAGGCTAGTGACCAATTTCACCAATTCACATTGGCATACTGGAACACCCTTATAATTCCCTAGTATATGGTACTGAGGTACCCAGGGTATTGGGGTTCCAGGAGATCCCTATGGGCTGCAGCATTTCTTTTGCCACCCATAGGGAGATCTGACAAATCTTACACAGGCCTGCCAGTGCAGCCTGAGTGAAATAACGTCCACGTTATTTCACAGCCATTTACCACTGCACTTAAGTAACTTAAAAGTCACCTATATGTCTAATTTTCACCTGGTGAAGGTTGGGTGCTAAGTTACTTAGTCTGTGGGCACCCTGGCACTAGCCAAGGTGCCCCCACATTGTTCAGGGCAAATTCCCCGGACTTTGTGAGTGCGGGGACACCATTACACGCGTGCACTATACATAGGTCACTACCTATGTATAGCTTCACAATGGTAACTCTGAACATGGCCATGTAACATGTCTAAGATCATAGAAATTGTCACCCCAATGCCATTCTGGCATTGGGGAGACAATTCCATGATCCCCCGTCTAGCACAGATCCCGGGTACTGCCAAAGTGCCTTTTCAGGGTTTGCACTGCAGCTGCTGCTGCCAACCCCTCAGACAGGTTTCTGCCCTCCTGGGGTCCAGGCAGCCCTGGCCCAGGAAGGCAGAACAAAGGATTTCCTCTGAGAGAGGGTGTGACACCCTCTCCCTTTGGAAATAGGTGTGATGGCTGGGGAGGAGTAGCCTCCCCCAGCCTCTGGAAATGCTTTGATGGGCATAGATGCTGACCATTTCTGCATAAGCCAGTCTACACCGGCTTAGGGATCCCCCAGCCCTGCTCTGGCGCGAAACTGGACAAAGGAAAGGGGAGTGACCACTCCCCTGACCTGCACCTCCCAGGGGAGGTGCCCAGAGCTCCTCCAGTGTGCCCCAGACCTCTGCCATCTTGGAAACAGAGGTGTTGCAGGCACACTGGACTGATCTGAGTAGCCAGTGCCAGAAGGTGACATCAGGGACTCCTTCTGATAGGCTCTTTCCTCTCTTAGTGGCCAATCCTGAAGTACTGGGTTTTTCAGAACCCAGTGGTGCCAGGGAACACACCCTAAGACTTCGAGTCCTTCCTGTTTCAGACTACAGAAACACAGAGGTGGTCATTCCAACCCTGGCGGTCCATGACCGCCGGGTTGGAGGACCGCGGGAGCACCGCCGACAGGCCGGCGGTGCTCCAATGGGCATTCCGACCGCGGCAGTAAAGCCGCGGTCGGACCGGCAACACTGGCGGGCTCCCGCCAGTGTACCGCCGCCCATTGGAATCCTCCAAGGCGGCGCAGCTAGCTGCGCCGCCGAGGGGATTCCGACCCAACCTACCGCCATCCAGTTCCCGGCGGTTCTCCCGCCGGGAACCGGATGGCGGTAGGGGGGGTCGCGGGGCCCCTGGGGGCCCCTGCAGTGCCCATTCCACTGGCATGGGCACTGCAGGGGCCCCCGTAAGAGGGCCCCTAAATGTATTTCACTGTCTGCTGCGCAGACAGTGAAATACGCGACGGGTGCAACTGCACCCGTCGCACAGCTTCCACTCCGCCGGCTCGATTCCGAGCCGGCTTCATCGTGGAAGCCTCTTTCCCGCTGGGCTGGCGGGCGGCCTGAAGGCGGCCGCCCGCCAGCCCAGCGGGAAAGTCAGAATTACCGCCGCGGTCTTTCGACCGCGGAACGGTAACCTGACGGCGGGACTTTGGCGGGCGGCCTCCGCCGCCCGCCAAGGTCCGAATGAGGGCCAGAGTCTTCTTGGTGAAGTCAAAGATCTTGTTTATTGGCTGCAGCCAGTAACAGGTATCCTAGAAGTACAACACAGTGTATATTCTCAGGAGACTGCTCCCCTTGCAAAGCTAACCTTCTCTTTTATACAAAATATTATGCTTTAGGCAAACATTCCTTATTTTACAGTTGACCATTCACATATTTTCACTACAAAGAAATAGCAGGTTTATGATGACAAGCCATAATTCAGTTTGTCCAGCCCTCAATCAATTACCCGGCAAGGCTCAGTACTTTCATCAGATATCGACGGACTCCCAATATAAACAGGCACCTCCTCCTTGTAAAGCAAGTCATAAAGAAAGAAACAGGGACAGGTGTGTGTAAGATTAGGCATGGTTTGTGTGTGATGAAAAGGTTTTATGATTGTTTGTGCCTTGATACTAATCTCATTCGGCCACTGGGAAAGAAACTGGCCGAACAGGTTTGGCTTCAGGCAGTGGAGTCAGCTTGCTCAGGTCACAGAGGAGTCAGCAAAGATGTACGTGTCCTTCAGACTCGTTTTCAGCATTAGTCATTGGCCTATGTGAGGGCAATCACAAAATGGCTGTCGTTTAAATGGAACCTCAGAGTTTCAGGACGGAAACTCTGATATTCGGGTGATTTCGTCACCTGAATATGAATACAATGCTTGTGCATACTATTCTAACCATTCTCGGTCTGCTAATACCAAAATCGTTGTGATACGACGATGTTTATAACACGGGTCCAGAATTTTCAGTACCACAATGTAGGAGGCTGGACTGGCTTGTAGTGAGTACCAAGGGGTACTTGCACCTTGCACCAGGCCCAGTTATCCCTTATTAGTGTATAGGGTGTCTAGCAGCTTAGGCTGATAGATAATGGTAGCTTAGCAGAGCAGCTTAGGCTGAACTAGGAGACGTGTGAAGCTACTACAGTACCACCTAGTGTCATATGCACAATATCATAAGAAAACACAATACA
This sequence comes from Pleurodeles waltl, assembly GCF_031143425.1. Lineage (NCBI taxonomy): Eukaryota > Metazoa > Chordata > Amphibia > Caudata > Salamandridae > Pleurodeles > Pleurodeles waltl. The sequence continues at coordinate 1,176,900,311 of NC_090439.1, forward strand.
CAGTTATACTAAAAATAAATGTACTTTATTTTTATGACAATATGCCAAAGTATCTTAGAGTGTACCCTCAGTGAGAGGATAGGAAATATACACAAGATATATATACACAATTGCAAAAATATGCAGTATAGTCTTAGAAAACAGTGCAAACAATGTATAGTTACAATAGGATGCAATGGGGAAACATAGGGATAGGGGCAACACAAACCATATACTCCAGAAGTGGAATGCGAACCACGAATGGACCCCAAACCTATGTGACCTTGTAGAGGGTCGCTGGGACTATTAGAAAATAGTGAGAGTTAGCAAAGTAACCCTCCCCAAGACCCTGAAAAGTGAGTGCAAAGTGCACTAAAATTCCCCTAAGGACAAAATAGTCGTGTTAGAGGGAAAATGCAAGGAAAACACAAATCAGCAATGCAACAACGATGGATTCCTGACTGAGGGTACCTGTGGAACAAGGGGACCAAGTCCAAAAGTCACAAGCAACTCGGAGATGGGCAGATGCCCAAGAAATGCCAGCGGTTGGTGCAAAGAGGCTCTTACTAGGCTGAAGAACTGTGAATACTGCAGGAACGACAAGGGCTAGAGACTTCCCCTTTGGAAGATGGATCCCCCACGCCTTGGAGAGTCGTGCAGACCAACTTAGAAAGTCGTGCAATGCAGGTTAGAGTGCCGTGGACCCAGGCTTGGCTGTGCACAAAGGATTTCCGCCGGAAGTGCACAGGGGCCGGAGTAGCTTGCAAAGTCTCGGTTCCCAGCAATGCAGCCCAGCGAGGTGAGGCAAGGACTTACCTCCACCAAACTTGGGCTGAAGAGTCACTGGACTGTGGGGGTCACTTGGACGGTGTCGCTGGATTCGAGGGACCTCGCTCGTCGTGCTGAGAGGAGACCCAAGGGACCGGTAATGCAGCTTTTTGGTGCCTGCGGTTGCAGGGGGAAGATTCCGTCGACCCACGGGAGATTTCTTCGGAGCTTCTGGTGCAGAGAGGAGGCAGACTACCCCCACAGCATGCACAAGCAGGAAAACAGTCGAGAAGGCGGCAGGATCAGCGTTACAGAGTTGCAGTAGTCGTCTTTGCTACTATGTTGCAGGTTTGCAGGCTTCCAGCGCGGTCAGCGGTCGATTCCTTATCAGAAGGTGAAGAGGGAGATGCAGAGGAACTCGGCTGAGCTCATGCATTCGTTATCTAAAGTTTCCCCAGAGACAGAGACCCTAAATAGCCAGAAAAGAGGGTTTGGCTACCTAGGAGAGAGGAAAGGCTACTAACACCTGAAGGAGCCTATCAGCAGGAGTCTCTGACGTCACCTGGTGGCACTGGCCACTCAGAGCAGTCCAGTGTGCCAGCAGCACCTCTGTTTCCAAGATGGCAGAGGTCTGGAGCACACTGGAGGAGCTCTGGACACCTCCCAGGGGAGGTGCAGGTCAGGGGAGTGGTCACTCCCCTTTCCTTTGTCCAGTTTCGTGCCAGAGCAGGGGCTAAGGGGTCCCTGAACCGGTGTAGACTGGCTTATGCAGAATTGGGCACATCTGTGCCCAACAAAGCATTTCCAGAGGCTGGGGGAGGCTACTCCTCCCCTGCCTTCACACCATTTTCCAAAGGGAGAGGGTGTCACACCCTCTCTCAGAGGAAGTTCTTTGTTCTGCCATCCTGGGCCAGGCCTGGCTGGACCCCAGGAGGGCAGCTGCCTGTCTGAGGGGTTGGCAGCAGCAGCAGCTGCAGAGAAACCCCAGGAAGGGCAGTCTGGCAGTACCAGGGTCTGTGCTACAGACCACTGGGATCATGGAATTGTCCCAACAATGCCAGGATGGCATAGAGGGGGCAATTCCATGATCATAGACATGTTACATGGCCATATTCGGAGTTACCATGGTGAAGCTACATATAGGTAGTGACCTATATGTAGTGCACGCGTGTAATGGTGTCCCCGCACTCACAAAGTTCAGTGAATTGGCTCTGAACAATGTGGGGGCACCTTGGCTAGTGCCAGGGTGCCCTCACACTAAGTAACTTTGCACCTAACCTTTACCAGGTAAAGGTTAGACATATAGGTGACTTATAAGTTACTTAAGTGCAGTGTAAAATGGCTGTGAAATAACGTGGATGTTATTTCACTCAGGCTGCAGTGGCAGGCCTGTGTAAGAATTGTCAGAGCTCCCTATGGGTGGCAAAAGAAATGCTGCAGCCCATAGGGATCTCCTGGAACCCCAATACCCTGGGTACCTCAGCACCATATACTAGGGAATTATAAGGGTGTTCCAGTAAGCCAATGTAAATTGGTAAAAATGGTCACTAGCCTGTTAGTGACAATTTGGAAAGAAATGAGAGAGCATAACCACTGAGGTTCTGATTAGCAGAGCCTCAGTGAGACAGTTAGTCACTACACAGGTAACACATTCAGGCACACTTATGAGCACTGGGGCCCTGGGTTACCAGGGTCCCAGTGACACATACAACTAAAACAACATATATACAATGAAAAATGGGGGTAACATGCCAGGCAAGATGGTACTTTCCTACACAACCCCCCCCCCAAACGAAGGACAATAAGACTAGCCATTACCTGATGAGTCTTCATTGTCTAAGTGGAAATATCTGGAGGGTCCATCTGCATTGGAGTGGCTACTCCCAGGTCTATGTTCCACTGTATAGTCCATTCCCTGTAGGGATATGGACCACCTCAACAATTTAGGATTTTCACCTTTCATTTGTTTTAGCCAAAGTAGAGGTTTGTGGTCTGTCTGAACAATGAAGTGAGTGCCAAACAGGTATGGCCTCAACTTCTTCAGAGCCCAGACCACAGCAAAGGCCTCCCTCTCAATGGCAGACCAACGCTTTTCTCTAGGGGTCAACCTTCTACTAATAAAAGCAACAGGTTGATCCTGGCCCTCAGAATTAAGTTGTGATAGGACTGCCCCTACTCCTAATTCAGATGCATCAGTTTGGACATAGAATTTTTTAGAGTAACAAGGGCTTTTCAGGACAGGTGCAGAGCACATGGCCTGCTTCAGCTCCTCAAAAGCTTTCTGACAGCTTGCTGTCCATAATACCTTTTTAGGCATTTTCTTGGAAGTGAGGTCATTAAGAGGGGCTGCAATGGAGCCATAGTTCTTAATGAACCTCCTGTAATACCCAGTGAGGCCTAGGAAGGCTCTCACCTGAGTCTGAGTGGTAGGGGGAACCCAATCAATAATTGTTTGGATTTTCCCCTGAAGTGGTGCAATCTGTTCCCCACCAACAAGGTGTCCCAGATAAACCACCTTACCCTGCCCTATCTGGCACTTTGAAGCCTTGATAGTGAGGCCTGCCTTTTGCAGGGCCTCCAAAACTTTCCAAAGGTGGACCAGGTGATCATCCCAGCTGGAGCTAAAGACAGCTATATCATCCAAATATGCTGCACTGAAAGCTTCCAGCCCTTGCAGGACTGTGTTCACCAACCTCTGAAAAGTGGCAGGTGCATTTTTCAAACCAAAAGGCATTACAGTAAACTGGTAATGTCCTCCAATGGTAGAAAATGCAGTCTTAGGTTTAGCATCTTCTGACAATTTGATCTGCCAATACCCTGCAGTCAAATCAAAAGTGCTTAGATACTTGGCAGATGCCAGTGTATCTATGAGCTCATCTGCCCTGGGTATAGGGTGAGCATCAGTTTTGGTTACCAAGTTGAGACCTCTATAGTCTACACAAAACCGCATTTCTTTCTTTCCATCTTTAGAATTGGGTTTTGGTACCAGTACCACAGGAGAAGCCCATGGACTGTCAGAGTGCTCAACCACTCCTAGTTCCAACATTTTCTGAACTTCTTGCTTTATGCAGTCCCTGACATGGTCAGGCTGCCTATAGATCTTACTTTTGACAGGTAAACTGTCTCCAGTATCTATAGTGTGCTCACACCAAGAAGTGGTGCCTGGCACAATGGAGAAGAGTTCTGAAAATTGTCCTAGGAGATTTATGCAATTATCTTTCTGCTCAGCAGTAAGACAATCAGCCAAAACTACACCTTCCACAAGAGCATCTTGTTCTGTGGAAGAGAAGAGATCAGGTAGAGGATCACTGTCTTCTTCCTGTCCCTCATCTGTTGCCATGAGCAGGGTGAGATCAGCCCTGTCATAGTAGGGTTTCAGGCAGTTGACATGGAGCACCCTAAGGGGACTCCTGGCAGTGCCTAAGTCAACCAAGTAGGTGACTTCACCCTTCTTTTCAACAATTGTGTGGGGTCCACTCCATTTATCTTGGAGTGCTCTTGGGGCCACAGGCTCCAAGACCCACACTTTCTGCCCTGGTTGGTACTGAACCAAAACAGCCTTCTGATCATGCCATTGCTTCTGGAGCTCTTGGCTGGCCTGAAGGTTTTTACTGGCCTTTTTCATGTATTCAGCCATCCTTGATCTGAGGCCAAGTACATAATCCACAATATCCTGCTTAGGAGCTTTTAAAGGTTGTTCCCAACCCTCCTTTACAAGTGTGAGTGGACCCCTAACAGGGTGTCCAAAAAGAAGTTCAAAGGGGCTGAAGCCCACTCCTTTCTGGGGTACCTCCCTGTAGGCAAAAAGGAGGCATGGTAGAAGGATATCCCATCTCCTGCGGAGTTTTTCAGGGAGACCCATAATCATGCCTTTGAGAGTTTTATTAAATCTCTCCACCAGTCCATTTGTTTGTGGATGATAGGGTGTTGATGTAGGAGGCTGGACTGGCTTGTAGTGAGTACCAAGGGGTACTTGCACCTTGCACCAGGCCCAGTTATCCCTTATTAGTGTATAGGGTGTCTAGCAGCTTAGGCTGATAGATAATGGTAGCTTAGCAGAGCAGCTCAGGCTGAACTAGGAGACGTGTGAAGCTACTACAGTACCACTTAGTGTCATATGCACAATATCATAAGAAAACACAATACACAGTTATACTAAAAATAAAGGTACTTTATTTTTAGGACAATATGCCAAAGTATCTTAGAGTGTACCCTCAGTGAGAGGATAGGAAATATACGCAAGATATATATACACAATAGCAAAAATATGCAGTATAGTCTTAGAAAACAGTGCATACAATGTATAGTTACAATAGGATGCAATGGGGAAACATAGGGATAGGGGCAACACAAACCATATACTCCAATAGTGGAATGTGAACCACGAATGGACCCCAAACCTATGTGACCTTGTAGAGGGTCGCTGGGACTATTAGAAAATAGTGAGAGTTAGAAAAATAACCCTTCCCAAGACCCTGAAAAGTGAGTGCAAAGTGCACCAAAGTTCCCCTAAGGACAAAATAGTTGTGTTAGAGGGAAAGTGCAAGGAAAACACAAATCAGCAATGCAACAACGATGGATTCCTGACTGAGGGTACCTGTGGAACAAGGGGACCAAGACCAAAAGTCACAAGCAGCTCGGAGATGGGCAGATGCCCAAGAAATGCCAGCGGTTGGTGCAAAGAAGCTCTTACTAGGCTGAAGAACTGTGAATACTGCAGGAACGACAAGGGCTAGAGACTTCCCCTTTGGAGGATGGATCCACCACGCCTTGGAGAGTTGTGCAGAAGTGTTTTCCCGCCGGATGGACGCCAACAAGCCTTGCTACACGCAAATCGTGCGTTTGGCGTTTTTTGGACGCTGCTGGGGCCCAGGAGGGACCAGAAGGTCGCAATTTGGACCTGCAGAGAGAGGGGACGTCGAGCAAGACAAAGAGCCCTCACTGAAGCAGGTAGCTCCCGGAGAAGTGCCAGAAAAAGGCACTACGAGGATGCGTGAAACGGTGCTCGCCGAAGTTGCACAAAGGAGTCCCACGTCGCCGGAGACCAACTTAGAAAGTCGTGCAATGCAGGTTAGAGTGCCGTGGACCCAGGCTTGGCTGTGCACGAAGGATTTCCGCCGGAAGTGCACAGGGGCCGGAGTAGCTTGCAAAGTCGCGGTTCCCGGCAATGCAGTCCAGCGAGGTGAGGCAAGGACTTACCTCCACCAAACTTGGGCTGAAGAGTCACTGGACTGTGGGGGTCACTTGGACGGTGTCGCTGGATTCGAGGGACCTCGCTCGTCGTGCTGAGAGGAGACCCAAGGGACCGGTAATGCAGCTTTTTGGTGCCTGCGGTTGCAGGGGGAAGATTCCGTCGACCCACGGGAGATTTCTTCGGAGCTTCTGGTGCAGAGAGGAGGCAGACTACCCCCACAGCATGCACAAGCAGGAAAACAGTCGAGAAGGCGGCAGGATCGGCGTTACAGAGTTGCAGTAGTCGTCTTTGCTACTATGTTGCAGGTTTGCAGGCTTCCAGCGCGGTCAGCGGTCGATTCCTTATCAGAAGGTGAAGAGGGAGATGCAGAGGAACTCGGCTGAGCTCATGCATTCGTTATCTGAAGTTTCCCCAGAGACAGAGACCCTAAATAGCCAGAAAAGAGGGTTTGGCTACCTAGGAGAGAGGAAAGGCTACTAACACCTGAAGGAGCCTATCACAAGGAGTCTCTGACGTCACCTGGTGGCACTGGCCACTCAGAGCAGTCCAGTGTGCCAGCAGCACCTCTGTTTCCAAGATGGCAGAGGTCTGGAGCACACTGGAGGAGCTCTGGACACCTCCCAGGGGAGGTGCAGGTCAGGGGAGTGGTCACTCCCCTTTCCTTTGTCCAGTTTCGCGCCAGAGCAGGGGCTAAGGGGTCCCTGAACCGGTGTAGACTGGCTTATGCAGAATTGGGCACATCTGTGCCCAACAAAGCATTTCCAGAGGCTGGGGGAGGCTACTCCTCCCCTGCCTTCACACCATTTTCCAAAGGGAGAGGGTGTCACACCCTCTCTCAGAGGAAGTTCTTTGTTCTGCCATCCTGGGCCAGGCCTGGCTGGACCCCAGGAGGGCAGCTGCCTGTCTGAGGGGTTGGCAGCAGCAGCAGCTGCAGAGAAACCCCAGGAAGGGCAGTCTGGCAGTACCAGGGTCTGTGCTACAGACCACTGGGATCATGGAATTGTACCAACAATGCCCGGATGGCATAGAGGGGGCAATTCCATGATCATAGACATGTTACATGGCCATATTCGGAGTTACCATGGTGAAGCTACATATAGGTAGTGACCTATATGTAGTGCACGCGTGTAATGGTGTCTCCGCACTCACAAAGTTCAGTGAATTGGTTCTGAACAATGTGGGGGCACCTTGGCTAGTGCCAGGGTGCCCTCACACTAAGTAACTTTGCACCTAACCTTTACCAGGTAAAGGTTAGACATATAGGTGACTTATAAGTTACTTAAGTGCAGTGTAAAATGGCTGTGAAATAACGTGGACGTTATTTCACTCAGGCTGCAGTGGCAGGCCTGTGTAAGAATTGTCAGAGCTCCCTATGGGTGGCAAAAGAAATGCTGCAGCCCATAGGGATCTCCTGGAACCCCAATACCCTGGGTACCTCAGTACCATATACTAGGGAATTATAAGGGTGTTCCAGTAAGCCAATGTAAATTGGTAAAAATGGTCACTAGCCTGTTAGTGACAATTTGGAAAGAAATGAGAGAGCATAACCACTGAGGTTCTGATTAGCAGAGCCTCAGTGAGACAGTTAGTCACTACACAGGTAACACATTCAGGCACACTTATGAGCACTGGGGCCCTGGGTTACCAGGGTCCCAGTGACACATACAACTAAAACAACATATATACAGTGAAAAATGGGGGTAACATGCCAGGCAAGATGGTACTTTCCTACAGTTGTGAACTTGTATGTTACACCACACTCCTTCCACATGGCCTTTAAGTATGCAGACATGAAATTGCTTCCCCTGTCTGATACCACTTCCTTTGGGAAGCCCACTCTGGAAAATATCCCCAGGAGGGCCTTTGTCACTGCAGGAGCTGTAGTGGTCCTTAAAGGAATAGCTTCAGGATATCTTGTGGCATGGTCCACTACCACCAAGATAAACCTATTGCCTGAAGCAGTAGGAGGGTCATGGGGGCCAACTATGTCAACCCCTACCCTTTCAAAGGGAACCCCAACCACAGGCAGTGGGATAAGGGGTGCCTTTGGAGTGCCACCTGTCTTGCCACTGGCTTGACAGGTTTCACAGGACTTACAAAATTCTTTTGTGTCCTCAGACATCCTAGGCCAATGAAACAATGGTACCAATCTGTCCCAAGTTTTCATTTGACCCAGGTGCCCAGCTAAGGGAATGTCATGTGCCAGTGTTAGGAGGAACTTTCTGTACTCCTGAGGAATCACTAATCTCCTGGCAGCTCCAGGTTTAGGATCCCTATGCTCAGTGTACAAGAGGTTGTCCTCCCAGTAAACTCTGTGAGAGTCACTGACATCCCCATTAGCCTGTTTGACATCTTGCTGTCTGAGACCCTCTAATGTGGGACAGGTTTGCTGTGCCACACTCAGCTCCTCCCTGGCAGGCCCCCCTTCACCCAAAAGCTCAGCAGTGTCTGCTTCCAGCTTCTCTGGTGTAGGTTCTGCACAGGGAGGGAATTCTTCTTCCTCAGAAGTAGAATCCACTGTAGAGGGAGGGATAGTAGGAAGTGGTTTGCTTCTACTAGCCCTAGCTTTAGGGAGCACTTGGTCCATTGTTCCAGGATCCAAGCTTCCCTGTCCTTTTTGCTTTTTGGCCTGAGCCCTTGTCAAAGCAAAAATATGCCCTGGGATGCCCAGCATTGCTGCATGGGCCTCCAACTCCACATCTGACCAAGCTGATGTCTCCAAATCATTCCCTAATAGACAGTCTACAGGTAAATCTGAAGCTACCACAACTTTCTTTGGACCAGTTACCCCCCCCCAGTTGAGATTTACAACAGCCATGGGGTGGCTTTGTGTTATGTTGTGAGCATCGGTTACTTGGTACTGGTGTCCAAGTATGTGTTGTTCAGGGTGCACCAGTTTCTCAATCACCATTGTGACACTGGCACCTGTGTCCCTGTAGGCCTGGACCTCAACACCATTTATTAGGGTTAGTTGCTTGTACTTCTCCAAGTTATGGGGGCAAGCAACCAAAGTGGCTAAATCAATAGCCCCTTCAGAGACTAAAGTAGCCTCTGTGGTCTCCCTAATCAGACCAACCCCAACTAAATTACCAAAAGTGAGCCCAGCTACTCCCTTGGATTGGCTATTAGTAGGTTTGCTCCCACCACCACTGCTATTAGTAGGGACACTAGGTGTAGCAGTAGGGGTTGTAGTGGTAGGAGCTGTGGTGCCTTTCTTTGGACAACTGGGATCTGTTGTCCAATGGCCTTTTATTTTACATAAATAGCACCATGGTTTCTTTTCCTTGTTCTGATTAAAGGAGGATTTGGACCCACCACCCCCACCAGAGTGTTTTTGTGGGCCTGATGAAGACTCATTTTTAGATTTGTCCCCACCCTTGTCAGAAGACTTACCATCCTTCTTTTTGTTGCCATCTTTGTCACCCCCTGTATGAACTTTTCTGTTCACTCTTGTTCTGACCCATTTGTCTGCCTTCTTTCCCAATTCTTGGGGAGAGGTCAGATCAGAGTCCACCAAGTATTGGTGCAACAAATCAGACACACAATTATTAAGAATATGCTCTCTCAGGATTAAGTTATACAGGCTGTCATAATCAGTAACTTTACTGCCATGTAACCACCCCTCCAAGGCCTTCACTGCCTGGTCAATGAAATCAACCCAGTCTTGTGAAGACTCCTTTTTGGTCTCTCTGAACTTTATCCTGTACTGTTCAGTGGTTAAGCCATAACCATCCAGGAGTGCATTCTTAAGAACTTGGAAATTATTGGCATCATTTTCTTTCACTGTGTGAGAAGGTAGCCTCTTTCTAGCCTTGTTACCCCCACTTTTGGCCTGTTTGTGAGTGTATGTCAGGATGTTTGTCACTGTTTTCACTGTCTCACTGGGATCCTGATAGCCAGGCCTCAGTGCTCATAGTGAAAACACTATGTTTTCAGTATGGTTGTTATGTGTCACTGGGATCCTGCTGGTCAGGACCCCAGTGCTCATAGGTTTGTGGCCTATATGTATGTGTCACTGGGACCCTGTCACACAGGGCCCCAGTGCTCATAGGTGTGCATGTATATGTTCCCTGTTTGGTGCCTAACTGTCTCACTGAGGCTCTGCTAACCAGAACCTCAGTGGTTATGCTCTCTCATTACTTTTAAATTGTCACTAACAGGCTAGTGACCAATTTTACCAATTTACATTGGCTTACTGGAACACCCTTATAATTCCCTAGTATATGGTACTGAGGTACCCAGGGTATTGGGGTTCCAGGAGATCCCTATGGGCTGCAGCATTTCTTTTGCCACCCATAGGGAGCTCTGACAATTCTTACACAGGCCTGCCACTGCAGCCTGAGTGAAATAACGTCCACGTTATTTCACAGCCATTTTACACTGCACTTAAGTAACTTATAAGTCACCTATATGTCTAACCTTTACCTGGTAAAGGTTAGGTGCAAAGTTACTTAGTGTGAGGGCACCCTGGCACTAGCCAAGGTGCCCCCACATTGTTCAGAGCCAATTCCCTGAACTTTGTGAGTGCGGGGACACCATTACACGCGTGCACTACATATAGGTCACTACCTATATGTAGCTTCACCATGGTAACTCCGAATATGGCCATGTAACATGTCTATGATCATGGAATTGCCCCCTCTATGCCATCCTGGCATTGTTGGTACAATTCCATAATCCCAGTGGTCTGTAGCACAGACCCTGGTACTGCCAGACTGCCCTTCCTGGGGTTTCACTGCAGCTGCTGCTGCTGCCAACCCCTCAGACAGGCAGCTGCCCTCCTGGGGTCCAGCCAGGCCTGGCCCAGGATGGCAGAACAAAGAACTTCCTCTGAGAGAGGGTGTGACACCCTCTCCCTTTGGAAAATGGTGTGAAGGCAGGGGAGGAGTAGCCTCCCCCAGCCTCTGGAAATGCTTTGTTGGGCACAGATGTGCCCAATTCTGCATAAGCCAGTCTACACCGGTTCAGGGACCCCTTAGCCCCTGCTCTGGCGCGAAACTGGACAAAGGAAAGGGGAGTGACCACTCCCCTGACCTGCACCTCCCCTGGGAGGTGTCCAGAGCTCCTCCAGTGTGCTCCAGACCTCTGCCATCTTGGAAACAGAGGTGCTGCTGGCACACTGGACTGCTCTGAGTGGCCAGTGCCACCAGGTGACGTCAGAGACACCTGCTGATAGGCTCCTTCAGGTGTTAGTAGCCTTTCCTCTCTCCTAGGTAGCCAAACCCTCTTTTCTGGCTATTTAGGGTCTCTGTCTCTGGGGAAACTTTAGATAACGAATGCATGAGCTCAGCCGAGTTCCTCTGCATCTCCCTCTTCACCTTCTGATAAGGAATCGACCGCTGACCGCGCTGGAAGCCTGCAAACCTGCAACATAGTAGCAAAGACGACTACTGCAACTCTGTAACGCTGATCCTGCCGCCTTCTCGACTGTTTTCCTGCTTGTGCATGCTGTGGGGGTAGTCTGCCTCCTCTCTGCACCAGAAGCTCCGAAGAAATCTCCCGTGGGTCGACGGAATCTTCCCCCTGCAACCGCAGGCACCAAAAAGCTGCATTACCAGTCCCTTGGGTCTCCTCTCAGCACGACGAGCGAGGTCCCTCGAATCCAGCGACGCTGTCCAAATGACCCCCACAGTCCAGTGACTCTTCAGCCCAATTTTGGTGGAGGTAAGTCCTTGCCTCACCTCGCTGGGCTGCATTGCTGGGAACCGCGACTTTGCAAGCTACTCCGGCCCCTGTGCACTTCCGGCGGAAATCCTTCGTGCACAGCCAAGCCTGGGTCCACAGCACTCTAACTTGCATTGCACGACTTTCTAAGTTGGTCTCCGGCGACGTGGGACTCCTTTGTGCAACTTCGGCGAGCACCGTTTCACGCATCCTCGTAGTGCCTGTTTCTGGCACTTTTCTGGGTGCTACCTGCTTCAGTGAGGGTTCTTTGTCTTGATCGACGTCCCTTCTCTCTGCAGGTCCAATTTGCGACCTCCTGGTCCCTCCTGGGCCCCAGCAGCGTCCAAAAACGCCAAACGCACGATTTGCATGTAGCAAGGCTTGTTGGCGTCCTTCCGGCGGGAAAACACATCTGCACGACTCTCCAAGGCGAGTGGGATGCGTCCACCAAAGGGGAAGTCTCTAGCCCTTTTTGTTCCTGCACAAACCTCAGCTTCTTCTGTCCAGTCGAAGCTTCTTTGCACCCGCAGCTGGCATTTCCTGGGCATCTGCCCATCTCCGACTTGCTTGTGACTTTTGGACTTGGTCCCCTTGTTCCACAGGTACCCTAGATTGGAAATCCACAGTTGTTGCATTGCTGGTTTGTGTCTTTCCTGCATTATTCCTCTAACACGACTACTTTGTCCTTAGGGGAACTTTAGTGCACTTTGCACTCACTTTTCAGGGTCTTGGGGAGGGTTATTTTTCTAACTCTCACTATTTTCTAATAGTCCCAGCGACCCTCTACAAGGTCACATAGGTTTGGGGTCCATTCGTGGTTCGCATTCCACTTTTGGAGTATATGGTTTGTGTTGCCCCTATCCCTATGTTTCCCCATTGCATCCTATTGTAACTATACATTGTTTGCACTGTTTTCTAAGACAATACTGCATATTTTTGCTATTGTGTATATATATCTTGTGTATATTTGCTATCCTCTTACTGAGGGTACGCTCTAAGATACTTTGGCATATTGTCATAAAAATAAAGTACCTTTATTTTTAGTATAACTGTGTATTGTGTTTTCTTATGATATTGTGCATATGACACTAAGTGCTACTGTAGTAGCTTCACACGTCTCCTAGTTCAGCCTAAGCTGCTCTGCTAAGCTACCATTATCTATCAGCCTAAGCTGCTAGACACCCTATACACTAATAAGGGATAACTGGGCCTGGTGCAAGGTGCAAGTACCCCTTGGTACTCACTACAAGCCAGTCCAGCCTCCTACATTGGTTGTGCAGTGGTGGGATAAGTGCTTGAGACTACTTACCACTCTTGTCATTGTACTTTTCATAAGAGAAAAATATACAAAACAAGGTCAGTGTATATACACATAGCCAAAAAGTTTTGCATTTCCTATTTTCACTCTTTTCTAAGTGCTGAAAAGTACTTCTAAACTTTCAAAAAGTTCTTAAAAGTTTAAAAAGATTTTTTCTGTCTTTCCAAAAAGTTCTGAAAACTTTTTTGTCTTTGTCTATCACTTTAACTCTCTCTAAAAATGTCTGGCACAGGCCAAAATGTTGAACTGTCCAAACTTGCATATGATCACCTTAGCTGGAAAGGAGCAAGGAGTCTCTGCATAGAGAGAGGTTTGAGTGTAGGGAAGAATCCTTCCTTAGAACTGTTAATTAACATGCTTAGAGTACAGGATAAGGCCATAAGTGCCCAATCTGGTGAAAAAGCAGCTAATGGTTCTCAATCTGATCCAGGGACTCCCCCAGGAAAAGGTTCAGGAAAGAAACTTCTCAGCCTGCCCATTACTAGACAGTCTAGCATAGTTGGTACAGAGGTTGAATCACACCATACTGGTGGTGTGCTCTCACATTATACTGTTAGCCAAGCTGTTAGGGTGCCCTCTGTAAGAGACAGGTCTCCTTCTGTTCATTCCCATCATACCTCTGTATCTAGAAATGTCCCTCCCACCCACCCTGATGACAGATTGTTAGAAAGGGAGCTCAATAAATTGAGAGTGGAACAAACCAGACTGAAGCTCAAGAAGCAACAGCTGGATTTGGATAGACAGTCTTTAGAATTAGAGAAGGAAAGACAGAAGTTGGGTTTAGATACCCATGGTGGCAGCAGCAGTATTCCCCATAGTCATCCTGCAAAAGAGCATGATTCCAGGAATCAGCACAAGATAGTTCCCCCTTATAAGGAGGGGGATGACATTAACAAGTGGTTTGCTGCACTTGAGAGGGCCTGTGTTGTACAGGATGTCCCTCAAAGGCAGTGGGCTGCTATCCTATGGCTATCATTTAGTGGAAAGGGTAGGGATAGACTCCTTACTGTGAAAGAAAATTATGCCAATAATTTTACAGTTCTTAAGAATGCACTCCTGGATGGTTATGGCTTAACCACTGAACAGTACAGGATAAAGTTCAGAGAGACCAAAAAGGAGTCTTCACAAGACTGGGTTGATTTCATTGACCATTCAGTGAAGGCCTTGGAGGGGTGGTTACATGGCAGTAAAGTTACTGATTATGAAAGCCTGTATAACACAATCCTGAGAGAGCATATACTTAATAATTGTGTGTCTGATTTGTTGCACCAGTACCTGGTAGACTCTGATCTGACCTCTCCCCAAGAATTGGGAAAGAAGGCAGACAAATGGGTCAGAACAAGGGTGAACAGAAAAGTTCATACAGGGGGTGACAAAGATGGCAATAAGAAGAAAGATGGTGAAAAATCTCAAGATAAGCATGGGGATAAGGGTAAAACCAAAGATCCCACTTCAAATCTTAAACACTCTTCAGAGGGTGGGGATAAAACAAATTCTTCCTCTTCTTCCCAACCTGCACACATTAAAAAGCCTTGGAGCTTTGTGTGTAAAAACAGAGGCCATAGGCCAGGGGATAAGTCCTGTCCAGGTAAACCCCCTGAGCCTACCACCACTAATACATCAAGCTCTAGTGCCCCTAGCAGTAGTGGTACTAGTGGTGGGACTGCTGGCAACAGTCAAGCAAAGGGTGTAGTTGGGTTCACTTATGGGTCCATAGTGGAAACTGATGTAATCAGTCCCAAGACAGTTTCTGTCACACCTAGTGGCATTGGCCTTGCCACACTGGCTGCTTGTCCCCTTACAATGGATAAGTACAGGCAGACAGTTTCAATAAATGATGTTGAGGCCTTGGCCTACAGGGACACAGGTGCCAGTTTCACTTTGGTGACTGAAAACCTAGTGCCTCCTGAACAACACATCATTGGACAACAGTATAAGATTATTGATGTCCATAACTCCACTAAGTTTCTTCCCTTAGCTATAATTCAGTTTAGTTGGGGTGGAGTTACTGGCCCTAAGCAGGTGGTGGTATCACCTAGCTTACCTGTAGACTGTCTCTTAGGTAATGACCTAGAGGCCTCAGGTTGGGCTGATGTAGAGTTTTATGCCCATGCAGCCATGCTGGGCATCCCTGAGGAATTGTTCCCTCTCATTTCTAGTGAAATGAAAAAGCAAAGGAGAGAAGGCCTGAAAACTCAGGATCCCTCTCCATCAACAGGTAAAAAGGGTATCACAGTATCCCCTAACCACCCTGCCATTCAGGATAGCATTCCTGTGGTGGGAGAAACCTCTCCTGGGGTGGCACCTGTTCCAAGGGAATCATCAGCTGGCAAAGCTGGACTCCCTGAGGTGGAAGTACCTCTCTGTGGGATAACTAACATTGGTGAGAAAAAGAGCACCATTTTAGTTAACATGGAGCATCCCTCCAACCCTCCCAGATAAACTTTAGTGCAGAAACCCTGCACTGCCTCACAACACTTAGGACAGCATCCCTGCCCTAGTGTGGAGCTGATAGGACAGCATCCCTGCCCTGCTCCAACTCAAGAGAAACAGCATCCCTGTTCTCTCTTCCAGCCAAATGGACAAAGTTGTTGCCCAGCTATGGCTTTACTGAGACAGCATCCCTGTCTGGCATTTCCATCATTACAAATAGGTTCAGTGGATAATTCCCACTGCTCTAAACTAAAACGTACTGATAGAAACTCTGAAAATACATCTTCACATTGTTGGCTAGCTAAAAAACTTCAAACAGGGTGGTTTACATCCCCACAGGGAAGTAACCATATAGTGGATGATAAAGGGAGTAACCAGTCTATTGCAGAGCTACTCTCTACTTATCACCACTTAGACAATAAAGTCTCAACTGGCCAAGGTTAGCCTTATTGTCCTTCGTTTGGGGGGGGGTTGTGTGAGAAGGTAGCCTCTTTCTAGCCTTGTTACCCCCACTTTTGGCCTGTTTGTGAGTGTATGTCAGGATGTTTGTCACTGTTTTCACTGTCTCACTGGGATCCTGATAGCCAGGCCTCAGTGCTCATAGTGAAAACACTATGTTTTCAGTATGGTTGTTATGTGTCACTGGAATCCTGCTGGTCAGGACCCCAGTGCTCATAGGTTTGTGGCCTATATGTATGTGTCACTGGGACCCTGTCACACAGGGCCCCAGTGCTCATAGGTGTGCATGTATATGTTCCCTGTGTGGTGCCTAACTGTCTCACTGAGGCTCTGCTAACCAGAACCTCAGTGGTTATGCTCTCTCATTACTTTTAAATTGTCACTAACAGGCTAGTGACCAATTTTACCAATTTACATTGGCTTACTGGAACACCCTTATAATTCCCTAGTATATGGTACTGAGGTACCCATGGTATTGGGGTTCCAGGAGATCCCTATGGGCTGCAGCATTTCTTTTGCCACCCATAGGGAGCTCTGACAATTCTTACACAGGCCTGCCACTGCAGCCTGAGTGAAATAACGTCCACGTTATTTCACAGCCATTTTACACTGCACTTAAGTAACTTATAAGTCACCTATATGTCTAACCTTTACCTGGTAAAGGTTAGGTGCAAAGTTACTTAGTGTGAGGGCACCCTGGCACTAGCCAAGGTGCCCCCACATTGTTCAGAGCCAATTCCCTGAACTTTGTGAGTGCGGGGACACCATTACACGCGTGCACTACATATAGGTCACTACCTATATGTAGCTTCACCATGGTAACTCCGAATATGGCCATGTAACATGTCTATGATCATGGAATTGCCCCCTCTATGCCATCCTGGCATTGTTGGTACAATTCCATAATCCCAGTGGTCTGTAGCACAGACCCTGGTACTGCCAGACTGCCCTTCCTGGGGTTTCACTGCAGCTGCTGCTGCTGCCAACCCCTCAGACAGGCAGCTGCCCTCCTGGGGTCCAGCCAGGCCTGGCCCAGGATGGCAGAACAAAGAACTTCCTCTGAGAGAGGGTGTGACACCCTCTCCCTTTGGAAAATGGTGTGAAGGCAGGGGAGGAGTAGCCTCCCCCAGCCTCTGGAAATGCTTTGTTGGGCACAGATGTGCCCAATTCTGCATAAGCCAGTCTACACCGGTTCAGGGACCCCTTAGCCCCTGCTCTGGCGCGAAACTGGACAAAGGAAAGGGGAGTGACCACTCCCCTGACCTGCACCTCCCCTGGGAGGTGTCCAGAGCTCCTCCAGTGTGCTCCAGACCTCTGCCATCTTGGAAACAGAGGTGCTGCTGGCACACTGGACTGCTCTGAGTAGCCAGTGCCACCAGGTGACGTCAGAGACTCCTGCTGATAGGCTCCTTCAGGTGTTAGTAGCCTTTCCTCTCTCCTAGGTAGCCAAACCCTCTTTTCTGGCTATTTAGGGTCTCTGTCTCTGGGGAAACTTTAGATAACGAATGCATGAGCTCAGCCGAGTTCCTCTGCATCTCCCTCTTCACCTTCTGATAAGGAATCGACCGCTGACCGCGCTGGAAGCCTGCAAACCTGCAACATAGTAGCAAAGACGACTACTGCAACTCTGTAACGCTGATCCTGCCGCCTTCTCGACTGTTTTCCTGCTTGTGCATGCTGTGGGGGTAGTCTGCCTCCTCTCTGCACCAGAAGCTCCGAAGAAATCTCCCGTGGGTCGACGGAATCTTCCCCCTGCAACCGCAGGCACCAAAAAGCTGCATTACCGGTCCCTTGGGTCTCCTCTCAGCACGACGAGCGAGGTCCCTCGAATCCAGCGACGCTGTCCAAGTGACCCCCACAGTCCAGTGACTCTTCAGCCCAAGTTTGGTGGAGGTAAGTCCTTGCCTCACCTCGCTGGGCTGCATTGCTGGGAACCGCGACTTTGCAAGCTACTCCGGCCCCTGTGCACTTCCGGCGGAAATCCTTCGTGCACAGCCAAGCCTGGGTCCACGGCACTCTAACCTGCATTGCACGACTTTCTAAGTTGGTCTCCGGCGACGTGGGACTCCTTTGTGAAACTTCGGCGAGCACCGTTTCACGCATCCTCGTAGTGCCTGTTTCTGGCACTTTTCCGGGTGCTACCTGCTTCAGTGAGGGCTCTTTGTCTTGCTCGATGTCCCCTCTCTCTGCAGGTCCAATTTGCGACCTCCTGGTCCCTCCTGGGCCCCAGCAGCGTCCAAAAACGCCAAACGCACGAGTTGCGTGTAGCAAGGCTTGTTGGCGTCCATCCGGCGGGAAAACACTTCTGCACAACTCTCCAAGGCGTGGGGGATCCATCTTCCAAAGGGGAAGTCTCTAACCCTTGTCGTTCCTGCAGTATTCACAGTTCTTCAGCCTAGTAAGAGCCTCTTTGCACCAACCGCTGGCATTTCTTGGGCATCTGCCCATCTCCGAGTTGCTTGTGACATTTGGACTTGGTCCCCTTGTTCCACAGGTACCCTCAGTCAGGAATCCATCGTTGTTGCATTGCTGATTTGTGTTTTCCTTGCATTTTCCCTCTAACACGACTATTTTGTCCTTAGGGGAACTTTAGTGCACTTTGCACTCACTTTTCAGGGTCTTGGGGAGGGTTATTTTTCTAACTCTCACTATTTTCTAATAGTCCCAGTGACCCTCTACAAGGTCACATAGGTTTGGGGTCCATTCGTGGTTCGCATTCCACTTTTGGAGTATATGGTTTGTGTTGCCCCTATCCCTATGTTTCCCCATTGCATCCTATTGTAACTATACATTGTTTGCACTGTTTTCTAAGACAATACTGCATATTTTTGCTATTGTGTATATATATCTTGTGTATATTTGCTATCCTCTTACTGAGGGTACGCTCTAAGATACTTTGGCATATTGTCATAAAAATAAAGTACCTTTATTTTTAGTATAACTGTGTATTGTGTTTTCTTATGATATTGTGCATATGACACTAAGTGGTACTGTAGTAGCTTCACACGTCTCCTAGTTCAGCCTAAGCTGCTCTGCTAAGCTACCATTATCTATCAGCCTAAGCTGCTAGACACCCTATACACTAATAAGGGATAACTGGGCCTGGTGCAAGGTGCAAGTACCCCTTGGTACTCACTACAAGCCAGTCCAGCCTCCTACACACTGTAAGGAGCCTATCCCTACCTTTTCCACTAAATGATAGCCATAGGATAGCAGCCCACTGCTTTTGAGGGACATCCTGTACAGCACAGGCCCTCTCAAGTGCAGCAAACCACTTGTTAATGTCATCCCCCTCCTTATAAGGGGGAACTATCTTGTGCAGATTCCTTGAATCATGCTCTTTTGCAGGATGACTATGGGGAATACTGCTGCTGCCACCATGGGTATCTAAACCCAACTTCTGTCTTTCCCTCTCTATTTCTAAAGACTGTCTATCCAAATCCAGCTGTTGCTTCTTGAGCTTCAGTCTGGTTTGTTCCACTCTCAATCTATTGAGCTCCCTTTCTAACAATCTGTCATCAGGGTGGGTGGGAGGGACATTTCTAGATACAGAGGTATGATGGGAATGAACAGAAGGAGACCTGTCCCTTACAGAGGGCACCCTAACAGCTTGGCTACCAGCATAATGTGAGATCACATCATCAGTATGGTGTGATTCAACCTCTGTACCAACTATGCTAGACTGTCTAGTAATGGGCAGGCTGAGAAGTTTCTTTCCTGAACCCTTTCCTGGGGGAGTCCCTGGATCAGATTGAGAACCATTAGCTACTTTTTCTACAGATTGGGCACTTATGGCCTTATCCTGTACTCTAAGCATATTAATTAACAGTTCTAAAGAAGGATTCTTCCCTACACTCAAACCTCTCTCTATGCAGAGACTCCTTGCTCCTTTCCAGCTAAGGTGATCATATGCAAGTTTGGACAGTTCAACATTTTTTCCTGTGCCAGACATTTTTTTAGAGAGAGTTAAAGTGATAGAAAAAGAGAAAAAAAAAAAGTTTTCAGAACTTTTTGGAAAGACAGAAAAAACTTTTTAAACTTTTAAGAACTTTTTGAAAGTTTAGAAGTACTTTTCAGCACTTAGAAAAGAGTGAAAAGAGGAAATGCAAAACTTTTTGGCTATGTGTATATACACTGACCTTGTTTTGTATATTTTTCTCTTATGAAAAGTACAATGACAAGAGTGGTAAGTAGTCTCAAGCACTTATCCCACCACTGCACAACCAATGTAGGAGGCTGGACTGGCTTGTAGTGAGTACCAAGGGGTACTTGCACCTTGCACCAGGCCCTTTGCACCTTGCACCAGGCCCTGTTATCCCTTATTAGTGTATAGGGTGTCTAGCAGCTTAGGCTGATAGATAATGGTAGCTTAGCAGAGCAGCTTAGGCTGAACTAGGAGACGTGTGAAGCTACTACAGTACCACCTAGTGTCATATGCACAATATCATAAGAAAACACAATACACAGTTATACTAAAAATAAAGGTACTTTATTTTTATGACAATATGCCAAAGTATCTTAGAGTGTACCCTCAGTGAGAGGATAGGAAAGAGACCCTCTACAAGCTCACATAGGTTTGGGGTCTATTCGTGGTTCGCATTCAAACTTTTGGAGTATATGGTTTGTGTTTCCCCTATACCTATGTGCTCCTATTGCAATCTAATGTAACTTTACACTGCTTGCATTACTTGCATTACTTCCTTTTGCTATTACTGCATATTTTTGGTATTGTGTACATATATATTTTGTATATTTGGCATCCTCATACTGAGGGTACTCACTGAGATACTTTTGGCATATTGTCATAAAAATAAAGTACCTTTATTTTTAGTATATCTGTGTATTGTGTTTTCTTATGATATTGTGCATATGACACCAGTGGTATAGTAGGAGCTTTGCATGTCTCCTAGTTCAGCCTAAGCTGCTCTGCTACAGCTACCTTCTATCAGTCTAAGCTGCTAGAAACACCTCTTCTACACTAATAAGGGATAACTGGACCTGGTACAGAGTGTAAGTACCCCTTGGTACCCACTACAAGCCAGGCCAGCCTCCTACAATCAGGAGTTAAGGAAAAGAGCTAAGCAAACCGTCCTAGGACTTGCCTGCAGTCAGTTTGCTGTGTGGTAGAGAGGGAGTACAAGAGTACACCCTCTGCTCTCCCGTCTTGTGGGTTGTTTGACAGAAGGTCAGGGAAGGGTTTCCTCCTCCTGGCCCTTATCAAAGACCAGGAGCATGACCATGTTAGGTCTGTCCTGGCGTGGTTTTAGCCGGTTAAAATGCAGACCCTGTGAGGATTCCTGGGGGTACCCAAATTAACTAGGTATTTGAATTCCCCCTTCTTCTCCACAATTGGATAGGGCCTAATCCACGTGAACTGGAGAGCCCTGGGAGCCGCAGGCTCCAACACCCACACCAGTGTCCTGGTTGGTACTCCACCAATGCTAACTTCTGGTCATACCAGTGCTATTTAAGCTTCTGTCTGGCCTCAAGGTATCCGTTTGCTTTTTTCATACACTCTGTCCACTATGTCCTGATTGGGCTCTTTGAGAGGTCGCTCCCATCTTTTTTTTTTACAAGACTCAATAGACCCCTTATAGGACGGCCAAACAAATGTTCAAAAGGGCTGAACCCAACCCCCTTTTCTTGTAGCACTTTGTATGCAGCAGTAGGCAAGGTAACAGGACATCCCAACTCCTTTTGAGTTTGTCAGGCAGGCCCATTATCATGCCCTTCAAGTTTTTGTTAAATCTCTCAACCAAACAATTTGTTTGAGGGTGATAGGGGGTAGTGAACTTGTAATGCACCCTACATTCATCCCGCATAGGCTTGAGATAGGCAGACATAAAATTAGTGCTTCTATCTGACACTTCCTCTTTAGGAAATCCAACCCTGGTATAGATGCCAATTAGGGTCTTTGCTACTGCAGGAGCAGTAGCAGTCCTAAGAGGAATTGCTTCTGGGTACCTAGGGGATGGCCCACTACCACTAGGATACATCTATTCCCATAGGCAGTCCATGGGGCCAACACTGTCAATCACTTCCTCTCACAGGGAGTTCCAACCACTGGTAGTGGAATTAAGGGAGCCTTCAGGTGTGTGTCTATTTTGCCACTGCCCTGGAAAGTCACACAGTAGGGCACACATGCCTACAGTTTTTCAGGCATATGGGGCCAATAAAAATTGCCAACCAACCTGTCACACTTTTTGGTTTGTCCCAGATGTCCAGCCAAGGGGATGTCATGGGCCAAAGTGAGGATAAACTCTCTCTACTTTTGGGGGATCTCTACACTCCTCTCTGCTCTTGTTTGGGGCCCTCGGCCTCAGTTTACAAAAGCCCATCCTCAGAGTACATGCAGTGGGTACCGCTGTCATCTCCCTTTGCTTGCCTTGCAGCCTGCTGCCTAATGCCTTCAAGAGTAGGGCATTATCTTTGCCCTTGGCACAGGACCTCTCTGTAGGGTGTCCCTGCACTGAGAAGCTCTGCCAGGCCCCTTCAGTTGCAGTTCTCTCCTCAGGCACCAGGGCATTTTCCCTCCGGATAATTCTCCCCCTGCCCTGTGACCCCTTAAAAGGTGGCTTAGCAGATGTCTTGCCCTTTCTCTGGATGAGGGTCATTTGGTTCACTGTTTAAGGATCCAAGCTCCCCTTGTTTCCCTATTGCACTGTCTGTGCTATTGGTTGTAACACACATCTTCTCAGGGAGACACAGCATTCTGCATGAGCCTTTGTTTCTGCTTCCGGCCATGCAGATGTTTGTAGATCATTTCCCAAAAGACACTCTACTGGGATGGCAGGGGACACAACTACCTCCCCATTCAAAGCTCTCCAATGCCATAGGATAAAGCTTAGTCTAATTTTCAGCATTGGTAACCTAATGACTAACACCAGGAAACATTTGGTTTGGGGACACAAGTCTGGCTGCCACCATAGTGACACTGGCATCTGTATCCCCTAGAGCCTATTGATGTTAACCATTGTCTATGCTTCTCATGCTTGCAGGTAAGAGTGCCAAGGCTTCAATAGGCACCCCACCCAGGGAAACTAAAATAGCCTCAGTGTGACCTCTGGCCTTTCCAGAGTACAACTCTACACCCAACTCCTATGATAGCCAATACCTTGGACTGTCCAACACTGGGGGACTTTTTGGAACATGCTGCATCACTTTTCTTATGGCCTAGTAGCCTTTACCTTTGGACTGGGAGAAGTCTCGGCCCACCCTCCTGAGAAGTCTTGTGGGGCCCTTTTGAGAACTCCTTCTTTTTATTGTTATCCTTGATCACCTCTTTCCCCTGCTGGGAAGCCTGTGAACACTTTTTCTGGTAACCTCCCTGGCTCTTTTTGGACACCCTGGATCTGACCCACTTGTCAGATATCTTCCCCAGCTCTCTGGGAGAAGTCAACTCAGAATCCACCAAATGCTAACACAATTTCTCTATGGTACAGTTAGTTAGGATGTGCTCTTTCATGATCAGATTATACAGCTCATCATGTGAGCACCTTATTTACTTTAATCCAGTCCACAAAATCCACCGATGTCTGGCTCTGACCTTTCTGGGTGCCTCTAAACTTCAGTCTATCTTCTTTAGTGGTGAGTCCAAACCCTTCTATGAGCATCTTCTTCATATATGAATAGGAAGCATCAGAAGTCTATCTCTGCCCTTAACTGGGAATTATTCCTAAAGTGGAGAGCCTCAGTGATGAGATAGTACCTTCCTCATTCCAGAAGCCCTTTCAAATGCTGCAAACCATTTATCAATGTCACCTTTACCACTATACAGAGGGACAATCCCTTTGGGGATATTTGGGTCAAAGGTTTTCCTCCTTTTCACTGTTGTTATTACTGACACCATCTTTGGACGTTAGGCCGAACCTAGCCCTTGTTTCCTCTCAAACTAGTCTCCTCTCCTCGAGTTCAAGCCAATTAGAAAAATCTAAAATATTTAGCAAACATATTTTTGATGCGATGTTCTATTTGATCTTGTGCAAAATACACTCACGACCAAGTGGTGCTGTGAAACAAAATGTCAGCATCCCGCTGCTGAAACCCCATGTAGGAAAGTGGAGTATTATATGGTGTGGGGGTTAGCCCTCTGTAGGAATATGGTCTGGTGTGTGGTGAGCACCTATATTATTATCACCTTATGCCAGGTATCCCCTATTAGTGAGGTGTAGTCACTGTCTAGGAATCCAGGCTCTATAATGGTAGCTGTGGATGAGCAGCCACGACTTATCTAGGAGACATGCAAAGCTTATGCAATACCACTGTAGTCACACAACACTTACACACATGTAAGAACCACACAGTGTTACAAAAATAAAGCTATTTTATTTTAGTGACACAAATACTAAAATGCCATATAGGCAATACCCCAACTTTTAGGTAAGTAAAACACACTATTATATGTGCAGTAGCAGTCAGGAATGAGTATAGAATGCAATAGAAAACAGTGAAAACAACAGTAAGTGCTTAAGGCCTGGGGGGGCAAACCATATACTAAGAAAGGGAAATGTGAAAGTTGGGCCCCCACCCAAAAAAATGGAATCGGTAGAGGGGAGCTGGAGGAACTAGGAAACCCACAAGGTAAGTACCAAAGTGACCCCAGCAACCAGAAGAAGAGAGGTAAGTACCTGGTTCTCTCCAAACCCACCAAAAGGACTTCAGGGAAGGATATTGCAAGACCCAGACAAGACAGCAACAAACCAAAGGTTGATCCTGGAAGAGGAAGACATGGTAAAGAAGTGGACCAAGTCCAGTTCACATTGGAGCCACTACCCACCTGTCTGTGGATGCAAGACCAGGTCGACGGTGGAAAAACACATTCAGCAGTGCAGCCCTGGAGCAGCTGAAGAGTTCCTGGAGTGATGCAGTTGACGTCCCACGCCGGATGATGGATTGCAGTCGGTCAGTGGTGTGGAAAAACTACCAACAAGCCTTGGCAAAGACAAATGTCATTGGAGAAGAAATGCTGGGCTGCCAGGAACCAGCAAGGTCCAAGAGGACTCAACCCATGAAGGGGAGTCCCAGGTGACCCTCAGCAGTGAGAAGAGTCACCGGAAGAGGAGGCAGCCCCCACAGGCAACCCACAGCCCGCAATCACAGGATTTGCAGAGAGGCCCATACAGCACACCTAGAAAGGAGTCCCATGTTACAGGAGAAGCATGCCGAGAGCTATTTGTCGCAGTTAAGAGAGCTGGGGCTACATAGAACCTGAAGATCCTTTGGAAGAGATGCCAAAAAGCCTTGGTAGCTACAAGAGACACGGTGCATGGGGTACTGTCCCGCGTGGAGAGGCAAGGGCTTACTGCTCCTAAGTTAGACAGCTGGCAGAAAGGACCAAGGGGACCACTCCAGACCACAATCCATGATGCAGGATTCATGCAGCTCTGGAGGAGAGGAGATCCACGCAGTTCGTCTTTGTTGCAGTTTGTGCCTGCAGATGCAGGGGAGTGACTTCTTCACTCCTATGGAGATTCCTTCTTGCTTCTTGGTGCAGACTGAAGACTTCCCCTCCTCAGAGGAAATGTTGCAGTAGCTGGAAGGTGCCGGAGAAACAATGTTGCAGAGCAGAGTCATCACAGTAGCTGCAGATTGTAGGTTCCAGTGTCCAGAAGTAAACATTGCAGAGGAGTCCTGCTGGAGTCTTGCACATTGAATCTGAGGACCCACCCAAGAGGGAGACCCTAATAGCCTTGGAAGGGGGATTTGTCACCTATTAAGGGGACCACCTACTCAGAGGGGGTTGTGATGTCACCTGCCTGACCTGGCCACTCAGATGTTCACAGGGGCCTCGGCCCACCTTGGATTCAAGATGGCAGAATCAAGTGGCCACCTGGAGAAGCTCTGGGCACCACCCCCCGGGGTGGTGATGGACAGGGGAGTAGTTAATCCCCTTTCCATTTTCCAGTTCTATGCCAGAGCAGGAACTGGAGGTCCCTCAACCGGTGCAGGCTGGTTAATGCATGGAGGGCACCAAATGTGCCCTTCAAAGCATAGCAGTGGCTTGGGGAGGCAACCCCTCCGAAGCCATGTAACACCTATTTCCAAAGGTGCTACCCCCCTCCCCCACCCCCAATGCCAAAGGAAATCCTTTGTTCTGCCTTCCTGGGCTTGAGCTGGTAAAGCAGCAGGAGGACAGAAACCCGTCTGAAGGGTAGCTGCAGCATGGGCTGCCATTGAATCCCCAGAAAGCTGGTAGGATCACTGCTTGGGGTCCTCTAAGGAGCCTCCAGCGTGCATTGGATCATACAACCAATACTGGCCACAGTATTGGGGTATGATTCCAACATGTTTGATACCGAACATGCCCAGGTTTGGAGTTACCATTATGTAGTTGGACATAGTTAGTGACTTATGTCCAGTCCGCAGGTAAAATGGCTTTCCTGCATTCACGAAGTCCAGGAAAATAGAGCTGGAGTTCATCGGGGCACCTCTGCTCATGCAGGGGCACCCTCACACACAGGTACCTGAACCCTGCCCTCTGGGACAAGAGGGCCTACCATAGGGGTGACCTACAGTGATCTAGTGTAATGGAAAATGGCAGTGAGAGGGTGTTTGCACCTTTTCACTCAGGCTGCAATGGCAGTCCTGCAGAAGTCTTTGCTTGGGCTCTCTATGGGTGGCAAAATATATGCTGCAGCCCATCGGGATTCCCTAGAGTCCCGATGCCATGGGTACCTAGGTACCATATACTAGGGACTTATAATAGGGCACCAGTGTGCCAATTGTGGGTAAAATACAGAGTTTTGGGAGAGAGAGCATAATCACTGGGGTCCTGATTAGCAGGATCCCAGTGAACACAGTCAAACACACTGACATCAGCCAGAAAAAGGGGGTAACCATGCCAAGAAAGGGGGTACTTTCCTTCAGGGCTGGGTTGCAGATGTGGGATGCAGGCTGCACGATGTGCCCTGCACTTGAAGTGTCACATGTTGGGGTTAGTTACTAGACTGGCAACTAACAAGACTTGGCAGTGGTAACGGTGCAGAAATCCTTTGGGAAATTCATGGGGTTGGAGGGAGTGATGTAGCAACCTCAAACTTGAGGACAAGCAAGACTACAACTCCCAGAAGGCACTGGACCCCCTGGCTTTTGTCAATCCCATGGCGGGCCCAATGGCCAGTGAATCTTCGGATCCTGTGAGTGTTTTTACCTGCAGTTTGCAAGGGACTAGTGTCACTAGTCCAAGGGAGACTAAGAGTGCTTTTGGCCTTAGCTCTTACAGCTAATCCGCCCCTGAGGTAACCAGTGGCCACCTTTAGCTACCCAGAACCCTTTATTCTGACACTCCTAAAATGACAGAAATCAAAATTTAGTGCTCAGGTGGGCTGTTCACACTAAACGTGTGGTCGGCCTGCTGGGGGTGTGCACTGTCCTGCATACCTAATTTCCTGCCTGACCAGGAGCAAATGCTGGGCTGTTTCCTCCACTTGGGGACACCACAGATGGCTATCAGTGGCAGTGAAGTCTTTGAAGCTCACCGTCTTGATGGCTCTATTTACCAGCCCAGTAGGCAGTATGGGGTGGGAGGTGTGACCTCCTTCCTGCCTTAGCCTTTGGCCCTGACTGTGAGAAAGTCGCCTCTTTCTAGCCTTGTTACCCCCACTTTTGGCCTGTTTGTGAGTGTATGTCAGAGTGTTTTTACTGTCTCACTGGGTTCCTGCTAGCCAGGGCCCAGTGCTCATAGTGAAAACCCTATGTTATCAGTATGTTTGTTATGTGTCACTGGGACCCTGCTAGCCAGAACCCCAGTGCTCATAAGTTTGTGACCTATATGTATGTGTTCCCTGTGTGATGCCTAACTGTCTCACTGAGGCTGTGCTAACCAGAACCTCAGTGGTTATGCTCTCTCTGCTTTCCAAATTGGCACTAACAGGCTAGTGACCAATTTCACCAATTCACATTGGCATACTGGTACACCCATATAATTCCCTAGTATATGGCACTGAGGTACCCAGGGTATTGGGGTTTTAGGAGATCCCTATGGGCTGCAGCATTTCTTTTGCCACCCATAGGGAGCTCTGACAATTCTTACACAGGCCTGCAACTGCAGCCTGAGTGAAATAATGCCCACATTATTTCACAGCCATTTTACACTGCACATAAGTAACATATAAGTCACCTATATGTCTAACCTTCACCTGGTGAAGGTTGGGTGCAAAGTTACTTAGTGTGTGGGCACCCTGGCACTAGCCAAGGTGCCCCCACATTGTTCAGGGCAATTTCCCCAGACTTTGTGAGAGTGGGGACACTATTACACGCGTGCACTACACATAGGGCACCACCTATGTGTAGCATCACAATGGTAACTCCGAACATGGCCATGTAACATGTCTAAGATCATGGAATTGTCACCCCAATACCATTCTGGTATTGGGGGACAATTCCATGATCCCCGGGTCTCTAGCACAGATCCCGGGTGCTGCCAAACTGCCTTTTGGGGGTCTCCACTGCAGCTGCTGCTGCTGCCAACCAATCATACAGGTTTCTGCCCCCCTGGGGTCCAGGCAGCCCTGACCCAGGAAGGAAGAACAAAGGATTTCCTCTGAGAGAGGGTGTTACACCCTCTCCCTTTGGAAATAGGTGTAAAGGGCTGGGGAGGAGTCGCCTCCTCCAGCCTCTGGAAATGCTTTGATGGGCACAGATGCTGCCCATCTCTGCATAAGCCAGTCTACACTGGTTCAGGGATCCCCCAGCCCTGCTCTGGCGTGAAACTGGACAAAGAAAAGGGGAGTGACCACTCCCCTGACCTCCCAGGGGAGGTGCCCAGAGCTCCTCCAGTGTGCCCCAGACCTCTGCCATCTTGGATTCAGAGGTGTTGCTAGCACACTGGACTGCTCTGAGTTGCCAGTGCCAGCAGGTGGCGTCAGAGGCTCCTTCTGATAGGCTCTTACCTCTCTTGGTAGCCAATCCTCCTAACTTGGTAGCCAAACCTCCTTTTCTGGCTATTTAGGGTCTCTGCTTTGGGGAATTCTTCAGATAATGAATGCAAGAGCTCAGCAGAGTTCCTCTGCATCTCCCTCTTCACCTTCTGCCAAAGGATCGACTGCTGACTTCTCAGGACGCCTGCAAAACCGCAACAAAGTAGCAAGACGACTACTAGCAACCTTGTATCGCCTCATCCTGCCGGCTTTCTCGACTGTTTCCAGGTGGTGCATGCTCTGGGGGTAGCCTGCCTCCTCCCTGCACCAGGAGCTCTGAAGAAATCTCCTGTGGGTCGACGGAATCTTCCCCCTGCAACCGCAGGCACCAAAAGACTGCATCACCGGTCCTCTGGGTCCCCTCTCAGCCCGACGAGCGTGGTCCCTGGAACTCAGCAACTCTGTCCAAGTGACTCCCACAGTCCAGTGTCTCTTCAGTCCAAATTTGGTGGAGGTAAGTCCTTTCCTCTCCACGCTAGACTGCATTGCTGGGTAACGCGTGATTTGCAGCTGCTCCGGCTCCTATGCACTCTTCCAGGATTTCCTTTGTGCACAGCCAAGCCTGGGTCCCAGACGCTCCTTCCTGCAGTGCACAACCTTCTGAGTTGTCCTCTGGCATCGTGGGACTCTTTTTTGTGACTTTGGGTGGACTCCGGTTCACTTTTCTTCTAAGTGCCTGTTCAGGTACTTCTGCGGGTGCTGCCTGCTTCTGTGAGGGCTCCCTTAGTTGCTGGGCGCCCCCTCTGTCTCCTCATCCAAGTGGCGATATCCTGGTCCCTCCTGGGCCACAGCAGCACCCAAAAACCTTTACCGCAACCCTTGCAGCCAGGAAGGCTTGTTTGCGGACTTTCTGCATGGGAACACCTCTGTAAGCTTCATCGCAACATGGGACATCCATCCTCCAAATGGGAAGTTCCTTGTCCTCTTCTTTCTTGCAGAACTCCAAGCTTCTTCCAACAGGTGGCTGCTTCCTTGCACCCTCAGCTGGCATTTCCTGGGCTCCTGCCCACTCTCGACATTGTCGTGAGTATTGGACTTGGTCCCCTTGTCTTACAGGTACTCAGGTCCAGAAATCCACTGTTGTTGCATTGCTGGTGTTTGTTCCTCTTGCAGAAACCCCCTATCACGATTTCTGTGCTCTCTGGGGGTAGTAGGTGCACTTTACTCCAACTTTTCAGGGTCTTGTGGTGGGCTATTTTTCTAACCCTCACTGTTTTCTTACAGTCCCAGCGACCCTCTATGAGCTCACATAGGTTTGGGGTCCATTCGTGGTTCATAATCCACTTTTGGAGTACATGGTTTGTGTTGCCCCTATACCTATGTGCTCCTATTGCAATCTATTGTAACTTTACACTGCTTGCATTACTTCCTTTTGCTATTACTGCATATTTTTGGTATTGTGTACATATATCTTGTGTATATTTGGCATCCTCATACTGAGGGTACTCACTGAGATACTTTTGGCATATTGTCATAAAAATAAAGTATCTTTATTTTTAGTACTTCTGTGTATTGTGTTTTCTTATGATTTTGTGCATATGACACCAGTGGTATAGTAGGAGCTTTACATGTCTCCTAGTTCAGCCTAAGCTGCTTTGCCATAGCTACCTTCTATCAACCTATGCTGGTAGAAACACCTCTTCTACACTAATAAGGGATAACTGGACCTGGCACAGAGTGTAAGTACCCTTGGTACCCAGTATAAGCCAGGCCTGCCTCCTACATTGGTTGTGCAGCGGTGGGATAAGTACTTGTAACTACTTACCACTTTGTCATTTTGTACTTTTCATAAGAGAAAAATATACCAAACAGTTCAGTGCATGTACACCTAACCACAAAGTTTGCTTTTCTATCCTTAAAACTTTTTACATAGTTCTGAAAAGTACTCTAAAACTTCTAAAAGTTTTCTAAAAAGTTATAAAAAGGTTTTTTTCTCTGTTCTTTAAAAAGTTCTGAAACTTTTTCTCTCTTTCTCACTATCTCTAAACCTTTTGCTATCATGTCTGTGGCAGATTCTACTCCCAAAACTGTCAATGCTACTTATGACATTTTGAGTTACAAGAGCTTAAGGAGTCTCTGCTTAGATAGAGGTTTAGTTATAGGAAAGAAGCCTACAAAGGAGTTTCTATTTAACATGCGCATGGTAAATGATGAGAACTAGGCTGGTACATCAGATGAGAGGTTAATAGAAGGTTCCCATTCTGACTCAGGAGAACAATCAGAGGAAGGTGGGGAGGGTTCTTATCAGGGCCTACCCCCTAGCAGGACACCCAGTAATGTTGGTAGTAATGAAGGCTCCCATCACAGTAGGGCATCCTTTATTCCTAGAGGCCAAGTTGCAAGGGTCCAGACAGTTAGGGACAGGTCCCCCTCTGTTGTTTCAAACTTATCTTCTGTGTCAAAGCATTCCCAACCTACCCACCCTGAGGATAACTTGTTAGAAAGGGAACTCAAAAAGTTGAGGGTTGAAGAGACCAGACTGAAGCTTAAACAGCAACAGCTGGCCTTAGATAGGGAATCCCTAGACATTGAGAAAGAAAGACAGAGGTTGGGGTTAGGACCCCATGGTGGCAGCAGCAATATTCCTGATAGTAATCCTGTTAGAGCGCATGGTTCCAGGAATCTGCACAAGATAGTCCCCCCTTACAAAGAAAGGGATGACATCAACAAGTGGTTTGCTGCACTTGAGAGGGCCTGTATGGTACAGTTGGTCCCTCAAAGGCAGTGGGCTGCTATTTTGTGGCTATCTTTCACTGGAAAGGGTAGGGATAGGATCCTTACTGTTAGAGAAAGTGAAGCTAACAACTACAAAGTTTTGAAAGATGCACTCTTGGATGGATTTGGCTTAACCACTGAACAATACAGGATTACGTTCAGAGACACCAGAAAAGAGTTTTCTCATGACTGGACAGATTTTGTGGACTGTTCAGTGAAGGCCTTGGAGGGGTGGTTACATGGCAGTAAGGTATCTGACTATGAAAGACTGTACAATCTTATTCTGAGAGAGCATATTCTTAACAATTGTGTGTCTGATTTGTTGCACCAGTACTTGGTAGACTCAGAACTGACCTCTCCCCAAGAATTGGGAAAGAAGGCAGACAAATGGGTCAGAACAAGAGTGAACAGAAAAGTTCATACAGGGGGTGACAAGGATAGCAAGAAGAAAGATGGTGAGAAATCTCAGGATAAGCATGGGGATAAGGGTAAAACCAAAGATCCTTCTTCAAATCCAAAACACTCTTCAGGGGGTGGGAATAAATCATCATCTTCCTCTTCTTCACAAAACACACACCTTAAAAAGCCTTGGTGCTATGTGTGTACAAATAAAGGCCATTGGCAAGGGGATAAGTCCTGTCCAGGTAAACCCCCTGAGCCAACCACCACTAATACATCAAACTCTAGTGCTCCTAGCAGTAGTGGTAATAGTGGTGGGACTGCTGGCAACAGTCAAAATAAGGGTGTAGTTGTGTTCACTTTTGGGTCCATCATAGAAACTGGGGTAGTCAGTCCCAAGACAGATTCTGTCACAACTAGTGGCATTGGCATTGCCACACTGGCTCCTTGTCCCCTTACAATGGATAAGTACAGACAGACAGTTTCAATACATGGTGTTGAGGCTCAGGCCTACAGGGACATAGGTGCCAGTATCACTGTGGTGACTGAAAACCTAGTGTTTCCTGCACAGCACAGCATTGGACAACAGTATAAGATTATTGATGTCCATAACTCCACTAAGTTTCTTCCCTTAGCTATAGTTCAGCTTAGTTGGGGTGGAGTTACTGGCCCTAAGCAGGTGGTAGTATCACCTAGCTTACCTGTAGACTGTCTCTTAGGTAATGACCTAGAGGCCTCGGGTTGGGCTGAGGTAGAGTTTAATACCCATGCAGCCATGCTGGGTATCCCTGAGGAATTGCTTCCTCTCATGTCAGCTGAAATGAAAAAGCAAAGGAGAGAAAAAGGCCTGAAATCTCAGGATCCCTCTCCAACAACAGGTAAAAAGGGCAACAAAGTATCCCCTATCCACCCTGCCATACAGGATACCATTCCTGTGGTAGGAGAAACCTCTCCTGGGGTGGCACCTGTGCCAAGGAAATCATCAGCTAACACAACTGTACTCCCTGAGGTAGAAGTACCTCTCTGTGGGATAACTACTATTGGTGAGAAAAAGAGCACCATTTTAGTTAACATGGAGCATCCCTCCAACCCTCCCAGAGAAACTTTAGTGCAGCAACCCGGCACTGCCTTAAAACACTTAGGACAGCATCCCTGCCCTAGTGTGGAGCTCCTAGGACAGCATCCCTGCCCTGCTCCAACTCAAGAGAAACAGCATCCCTGTTCTCTCTTCCAGCCATATGGACAAAGTTTATGCCCTGCTATGGCTTTACTGAGACAGCATCCCTGTCTGGCATTTCCATCACTTGAAATAGGTCCAGTGGACAATTCCCACTGTTCTAAAGTAAAACTTACTGATAGGAACTCTGAAAATATATCTTCACATTGTTGGTTAGCTAAAAAACTTCAAACAGGATGGTTTACATCCCCACAGGGAAGTAACCATATAGTGGATGACAAAGGGAGTAACCAGTCTATTGCAGAGCTACTCTCTACTTATCACCACTTAAACAATAAAGACTCAACTAGCCAAGGTTAGCCTTATTGTCCTTCGTTAGGGGGGGGGGGGTTGTGTGAGAAAGTAGCCTCTTTCTAGCCTTGTTACCCACACTTTTGGCCTGTTTGTGAGTGTATGTCAGAGTGTTTTTACTGTCTCACTGGGATCCTGCTAGCCAGGGCCCAGTGCTCATAGTGAAAACCCTATGTTATCAGTATGTTTGTTATGTGTCACTGGGACCCTGCTAGCCAGGACCCCAGTGCTCATACGTTTGTGGCCTATGTATGTGTTCCCTGTGTGATGCCTAACTGTCTCACTGAGGCTCTGCTAACCAGAACCTCAGTGTTTATGCTCTCTCTGCTTTCCAAATTTGTCACTAACAGGCTAGTGACTAAATGTACCAACTTACATTGGCATACTGGTACACCCATATAATTCCCTTGTATATGGTACTGAGGTACCCAGGGTATTGGGGTTCCAGGAGATCCCTATGGGCTGCAGCATTTCTTTTGCCACCCATAGGGAGCTCTGACAATTCTTACACAGGCCTGCCACTGCAGCCTGAGTGAAATAATGCCCACATTATTTCACAGCCATTTTACACTGCACATAAGTAAAATATAAGTCACCAATATGTCTAACCTTCACCTGGTGAAGGATGGATGCAATGTTACTTAGTGTGTGGGCACCCTGGCAATAGCCAAGGTGCCACCACATTGTTTAGGGCAATTTCCACGGACTTTGTGAGTGCGGGGACACCATTACACGTGTGCCCTACACATAGGGCACCACCTATGTGTAGCGTCACAATGATTACTCCAAACATGGGCATTTAACATGTCTAAGATCATGGAATTGTCACCCCAATACCATTCTGGTATTGGGGAGACAATTCCATGATCCCCTGGGTCTCTAGCACAGAACCCAGGTACTGCCAAACTGCCTTTCCGGGGTTTCACTGAGGCTGCTGCTAACCCCTCAGACAGGTTTCTGCCCCCCTGGGGTCCAGGCAGCCCTGGCCCAGGAAGGCAGAACAAAGGGCTTCCTCAGAGAGAGGGTGTAACACCCTCTGCCTTTGGAAAAGGTGAGAAAGGCTGGGGAGGAGTAGCCTCCCCCAGCCTCTGGAAATGCTTTGATGGGCACAGATGCTGCCCATCTCTGCATAAGCTAGTCTACATCGGTTCAGGGATCCCCCAGCCCTGCTCTGGCGTGAAACTGGACAAAGGAAAGGGGAGTGACCACTCCCCTGACCTGCACCTCCGAAGGGAGGTGCCCAGAGCTCCTCCAGTGTGCCCCAGACCTCTGCCATCTTGGATTCAGAGGTGTTGCTGGCACACTGGACTGCTCTGAGTGGCCAGTGCCAGCAGGTGATGTCAGAGGCTCCTTCTGATAGGCTCTTACCTCTCTTGGTAGCCAATCCTCCTAACTTGGTAGCCAAACACCCTTTTCTGGCAATTTAGGGTCTCTGCTTTGGGGAATTCTTCAGATAACGAATGCAAGAGCTCACCAGAGTTCCTCTGCATCTCCCTCTTCACCTTCTGCCAAAGGATCGACCGCTGACTGTTCAGGATGCCTGCAAAACCACAACAAAGTAGCAAGACGACTACTAGCAACCTTGTATCACCTCATCCTGCCGGCTTTCTCGACTGTTTCCAGGTGGTGCATGCTCTGGGGGTAGCCTGCCTCCTCCCTGCACCAGGAGCTCTGAAGAAATCTCCAGTGGGTCGACGGAATCTTCCCTCTGCAACCGCAGGCACCAAAAGACTGCATCACTGGTCCTCTGGGTCCCCTCTTAGCCCAATGAGCGTGGTCCCTTGAACTCAGCAACTCTGTCCTAGTGACTCCCACAGTCCAGTGACTCTGCAGTCCAAGTTTGGTGGAGGTAAGTCCTTGCCTCTCCACGCTAGACTGCATTGCTGGGTAACACGTGATTTGCAGCTACTCCAGCTCCTATGCACTCTTCCAGGATTTCCTTTCTGCACAGCCAAGCCTGGGTACCCGACACTCCTTCCTGAAGTGCACAACCTTCTGAGTTGTCCTCCAGCGTCGTGGGACTCCCTTTTGTGAGTTTGGGTGGATTCCGGTTCACTTTTCTTCTAAGTGCCTGTTCAGGTACTTCTGCAGGTGCTGCCTGCTTCTGTGAGGGCTCCGTGAGTAGCTGGGTGCCCCTTCTGTCTCCTCTTCCAAGCGGCGACATCCTGGTCCCTTCTGGGCTACAGCAGCACCCAAAAACTTTTACCCCGACCCTTGCAGCTAGCAAGGCTTGTTTTCGGTCTTTCTGCGTGCGAACACCTCTGCAAGCTTCATCACGGTGTGCAACATCGGTCTTCCAAAGGGGAAGTTCTTAGACCTCTTCTTTCTTGCAGAAATCCAAGCTTCTTCCAACAGGTGGCAGCTTCCTCGCACCCTCAGCTGGCATTTCCTGGGCTCCTGCCCACTCTCGACACTGTCGCGACCGTTGGACTTGGTCCCCTTCTTTTACTGGTAGTCAGGTCCGGAAATCCACTGTTGTTGCATTGCTGGTGTTTGTTCTTCCTGCAGAATCCCCCTATCTGTGCTCTTTGGGGGTAGTAGGTGCACTTTACTCCTACTTTTCAGGGTCTTGGGGTGGCCTATTTTTCTAACCCTCACTGTTTTCTTACAGTCCTAGCGACCCTCTACGAGCTCACATAGGTTTGGGGTCCATTCATAGTTCGCATTCCACTTTTGGAGTATATGGTTTGTGTTGCCCCTATACCTATGTGCTCCTATTGCAATCTATTGTAATTCTACACTGTTTGCATTACTTTTCTTGCTATTACTTACCTAATTTTTGTTTTTGTACATATATCTTGTGTATATAACTTATCCTCATACTGAGGGTACTCACTGAGATACTTTTGGCATATTGTCTTTAGTAATTGTCATTGTCATTAGTACTTCTCTGTATTGTGTTTTCTTATGATATTGTGCATATGACACCAGTGGTATAGTAGGAGCTTTACATGTCTCCTAGTTCAGCCTAAGGTGCTTTGCCATAGCTACCTTCTCTCAGCCTATGCTGCTAGAAACACCTCTTCTACACTAATAAGGGATAACTGGACCTGGCACAGAGTGTAAGTACCCTTGGTACCCACTATAAGCCAGGCCAGCCTCCTACACTGACTCCTGGGAGTGTCCACACTACCTGGTAAGAGGGCAGAAATCTGTCTCACCAGCAGCAAAGCAGAAGTTTGGAAGGTCATACAGGGTTTCAAACCATAGGACCTGAGAGTAGATAGAATGTCATCGACTTATAGCAGCCTGTCATCAACTGTGTCCTCATGGTCAAGAACCTTGCATGTTCTGAGGGTGGGAGTAGTAAATCCATAATTGTAGGAGGCTGGACTGGCTTGTAGTGTGTACCAAGGGGTACTTGCACCTTGCACCAGGCCCAGTTATCCCTTATTAGTGTATAGGGTGTCTAGCAGCTTAGGCTGATAGATAATGGTAGCTTAGCAGAGCAGCCTAGGCTGAACTAGGAGACGTGTGAAGCTACTACAGTACCACTTAGTGTCATATGCACAATATCATAAGAAAACACAATACACAGTCATACTAAAAATAAAGGTACTTTATTTTTATGACAATATGCCAAAGTATCTTAGAGTGTACCCTCAGTGAGAGGATAGGAAATATACACAAGATATATATACACAATAGCAAAAATATGCAGTATAGTCTTAGAAAACAGTGCAAACAATGTATAGTTACAATAGGATGCAATGGGGAAACATAGGGATAGGGGCAACACAAACCATATACTCCAAAAGTGGAATGCGAACCACGAATGGACCCCAAACCTATGTGACCTTGTAGAGGGTCGCTGGGACTATTAGAAAATAGTGAGAGTTAGAAAAATAACCCTCCCCAAGACCCTGAAAAGTGAGTGCAAAGTGCACTAAAGTTCCCCTAAGGACAAAGTAGTCGTGTTAGAGGAATAATGCAGGAAAGACACAAACCAGCAATGCAACAACTGTGGATTTCCAATCTAGGGTACCTGTGGAACAAGGGGACCAAGTCCAAAAGTCACAAGCAAGTCGGAGATGGGCAGATGCCCAGGAAATGCCAGCTGCGGGTGCAAAGAAGCTTCGACTGGACAGAAGAAGCTGAGGTTTTTGCAGGAACGAAAAGGGCTAGAGACTTTCCCTTTGGTGGACTGATCCCGCTCGCTTTGTAGAGTCGTGCAGAAGTGTTTTCCCGCCGGAAGGACGCCAACAAGCCTTGCTACACGCAAATCGTGCGTTTGGCGTTTTTGGACGCTGCTGGGGCCCAGGAGGGACCAGGAGGTCGCAAATTGGACCTGCAGAGAGAGGGGACGTCGAGCAAGACAAAGAGCTAGTGCCAGGGTGCCCTCACACTAAGTAACTTTGCACCTAACCTTTACCAGGTAAAGGTTAGACATATAGGTGACTTATAAGTTACTTAAGTGCAGTGTAAAATGGCTGTGAAATAACGTGGACGTTATTTCACTCAGGCTGCTGTGGCAGGCCTGTGTAAGAATTGTCAGAGCTCCCTATGGGTGGCAAAAGAAATGCTGCAGCCGATAGGGATCTCCTGGAACCCCAATACCCTGGGTACCTCAGTACCATATACTAGGGAATTATAAGGGTGTTCCAGTAAGCCAATGTAAATTGGTAAAAATGGTCACTAGCCTGTCAGTGACAATTTGAAAGTAATGAGAGAGCATAACCACTGAGGTTCTGGTTAGCAGAGCCTCAGTGAGACAGTTAGGCACCACACAGGGAACATATACATGCACACCTATGAGCACTGGGGCCCTGTGTGACAGGGTCCCAGTGACACATACATATAGGCCACAAACCTATGAGCACTGGGGTCCTGACCAGCAGGATCCCAGTGACACATAACAACCATACTGAAAACATGGTGTTTTCACTATGAGCACTGAGGCCTGGCTATCAGGATCCCAGTGAGACAGTGAAAACAGTGACAAACACCCTGACATACACTCACAAACAGGCCAAAAGTGGGGGTAACAAGGCTAGAAAGAGGCTACCATCTCACAATAATGGACTGTGAGTATCTGTTAAACCGGCTCACAGTGAGGGACACCAGAGCCAGGTTATGTCTGACAATCACATCACCAGTCTCAGTGCAGTCTATGGCTGATGGTCAGCAGGGATGCCACAGGGAAGAAGTAGATGTCTGGGAAATCTGGGGCATCTGAGCTGAAACCAAAGGAATCTCAGTGACTCCCCCACACCACATGCATTCCACGTGGTAATGCACACCGAGGTAGAGGCTTCTGAGGATGGAATAAGCTAATCACTTCTTGAGTTTCAGTCCTCTAGTAAGAGGGCACCAGAGGGGCTGTAAGGGTGCAGCTATTTGCTGTATAGTGGGGTGGTGGCTGTAGGAGAGTACCATCTTGTCTGGCATGCTACCCCCATATTTCACTGTATGTATGTTGTTTTAGCCCTTGTGTCACTGGGACCCTGCCAGGCAGGGCCCCAGTGCTCATAGTTTATGCCCTGTATGTGTTCCCTGTGTGGTGCCTAAGTGTCTCACTGAGGCTCTGCTAACCAGAACCTCAGTGGTTATGCTCTCTCTGCTTTCCAATTTTGTCATTGTACTGCCTGCTTCTGTGAGGGCTCTCTGAGTTTCTGAGTGCCCCCTTTGTCTCTTCCTCCAAAAGGTGACATCCTGGTCCTTCCTGGTCCTCAGCAGCACCCAAAAGCCTCTACCGCGACCCTTGCAGCTAGCAAGGATTGTTTGTGGTATTTCTGTGTGGGAACACCTCTGCAAGCTTCATCGCGACCTGGAACATCTGTCTTCAAAAGGAGAAGTCCCTAGTCCTCTTTCTTTCTTTCTTGCAGAACTCCAAGCTTCTTCCAACCAGAGGCAGCTTCCTTGCACCTTCATCCGGGGTTTCCTGCCCCCCCTGTACACTGTCACGACTATTGGACTTGGTCCCCTTGCCTTACAGGTCCTCAGGTCCAGAAATCCGTTGTCAGTGCACTGCTGGTGTTTGTTGTTCTTGCAGAATCTCCCTATCACGACTATTGTGCTCTTTTGGGGTAGTAGGTGTACTTTACTCCTACTTTTCAGGGTCTTGGGTTGGGGTATCTTGGACACCCTGACTGTTTTCTTACAGTCCCAGCGACCCTTTACAAGCTCCCATAGGTCTGGGGTCCATTCGTGATTTGCATTCCACTTTTGGAGTATATGGTTTGTGTTGCCCCTAGACCTATGTTCACCTATTGCAACCTATTGTAATTCTACACTGTTTGCATTACTTTTCTTGCTCTTACTTACCTAATTTTGGTTTGTGTACATATAACTTGTGTATAGTACTTACCTTCTTACTGAGGGTACTCACTGAGATACTTGTGGAATATTGTCATAAAAATAAAGTACCTTTATTTTTAGTAACTCTGTGTATTGTGGTTTCTTATGATATTGTGCATATGGTATAAGTGGTATAGTAGGAGATTTGCATGTCTCCTAGTTCAGCCTAAGCTGTTTTGCCATAGCTACCTTCTATCCTCCTACAGGGGACCCTACAGCATGCCTCTGGCTGCCCCCTCACGAGGGAGGGGACCCTACAGCATCTCCGTGGCTGCCCCCTCTGGAGGGAGGGGACCCTACAGCATCCCCCTGGCTGCCCACTCTGGAGGGAGGGACCCTAAAGCATCCCCCTGGCAGCCCTCTCTGGAGGGAGGGGACCCTACAGCATCTCCCTGGCTGCCCCCTCTGGAGGGAGGGGACCCTACAGCATCTTCCTGGAGGGAGGGGACCCTACAGCATCTCCCTGGCTGCCCACTCTGGAGGGAGGGGACCCTACAGCATCTCCCTGGCTGCCCACTCTGGAGGAAGGGGACCCTACACCATCTCCATGAAGGGAGGGGGCCCTACAGCATCTCCTTGGTTGCCCACTCTGGAGGGAGGGGGCCCTACAGCATCTCCCTGGCTGCCCACTCTGGACCCTACAGCATCTCCCTGGCTGCCCACTCTGGAGGGAGGGGACCCTACAGCATCTCCCTGGCTGCTCACTCTGGAGTGAGGGGGCCCTACAGCATCTCTCTGGCTGCCCATCCTGAAGGGAGGGGACCCTACAGCATCCCCCTGGCTGCCCCCTCTGGAGGGAGGGGACCCTACAGCATCCTCCTGGCTGCTCTGGAGGGAGGGGACCCTACAGCATCTCCCTGGCTGCCCACTCTGGAGGGAGGGGACCCTACAGCATCTCCCTGACTGCCCACTCTGGAGGGAGAGGACCCTACAGTATCTCCCTAGCTACTTATTCTGGAGGGAGGGGACCCTACAGCATCTCCCTGGCTGCCCCCTCTGGAGGGAGGGGACCCTACAGCATCCCCGTAGCTGCCCGTTCTGGAGGGAGAGGACCTTTTGATGAAACAGCCTCTTGAAATCAGCAAATGTTTTTTATTCCAATTCCACAGGAGGAAGTTCTGAAGCCCCTGAGTCACCACAACAGCTGAATAAATGCAAACAAAACTTGCAGTAACAACATGTAGCACGAACACCAACACCGCCCACATGATGCCAAACCACTTTAGGTGGAACTGGGGCTCAAGCAAGTGTTTTCTTAAAATGTGTTTAATCAGATACGCTTTCAAGATTTTGTAGGCAAGGAGGTGTTTCCCACAAACACTGTTTCATTTATTGTATCTGATATTGTTTGATTACTGTAGAAATACAAGCTGAATTGTTGCTCCTTTCTGATGCAGAATTTCTTGCTGCATGTTTCCTTTGGGCACCAAACGTGGGTCGGTCTGGGGAAGAGGGAGGATGTAGCCCACTGGATGGACTGGACCCCCTGCACAGCAGCCTGTGAGGTTTAATAGTTATTGAGAGTAATATTGTGTTTGGCTCCAGCCTGCTAGAAGCGATGACGTGGATATATGTGAGTGTGTAGTGAACACCAGCACAGGCTCCCTAAACACAAGTTATAACTTCCTTGAAGGTGCCAGAGCCCTCCTTGTTCAGAAACACTTCCATCCAGCCTGTGGGTCTGGTGACTCAGTGCACTGATGCATCCCCTCAGGATCGGTCTATAACCTCAAAGTCACCGGACGGCTTGCCAGCAGGTCGACTCAGTATTTTATCATTCAGAGGCTGATAAAGTGTCTCACTGTGTTGTGCAGCAATAAACATCACTTATTAAAAGCCAAGATGACACAGGGTTAAGGTGACTTTAAAAGTACAGGTGATGTTATCTCTTGTCCTGTATAGATTTGTCATCACAGCTCTTGGGTTAGAAATGAGTCTCTCTCTCTTGGTATACATTGCTCAGTGTCACATCCACCAGTGAGTCCTGTCCCACGACATGAGCTCTGATGGATTCACTTCCTCTAGACCAGACCTCAGTCCTAGCACTGCTACTTGTATGTTATGAGTAACTCCCTACGAGTGATTCCACTCCCTATGGAAAAGTCCCTCTGCATGGCCTCACTCCCTGTGCATGCCCCCACTCCCTATACATAATACCCTCTGCATGACTCCACTCCCTGTACATAACTCCATGTGCATGATTCCACTTCCTATGCAAAACTCACTCTGCATGGCCTCACATTACTGCCCATGCATGGCTTCACTTCCTATACATAGCTGCCTATGCATGGCCTAACTTCCGATACATAACTGCCCATGCATGGCCTCACTTCCTATACATAACTGGCCATGCATGGCCTCACTTCCTATACATAGCTGCCTATGCATGGCCTCACTTCAGATACATAACTGCCCATGCATGGCCTCACTTCCTATACATAATACCCTCTGCATGACTCCACTCCCTGTACATAACTCCTTATGCATGATTCCACTCCCTATGCAAAACTCCCTCTGCATGGCCCCACTCCATGTACATAACTCCGGTTGTATGACCTCACTCCCTATCCATAAGTCACTGTCCATAGGCTCACTCTCTATGCATAAGTCACTGTCCATAGCTTCACTCCCTGTGCATAACTCGCTGTCCACAGCCTCACTCCCTATGCATAACTTCCTGTGCAGGACCTCACTTGCTATACAAATCACTCTGTGCATGGCCTCAGTTCCTCCACATAACTCCATGTATATAGCCCTTTCAATATACATAATTCTCTGTGTATAGCTCCACTACATATATATGTCTCTATGCATGGCCTGACTTCCTATGCATTACTCACTGTCCATAGCCTCATTCCATACGTATAACATCCTGTGCAGGTCCTCACTCCCTATGCATAACTCCCTCTGCATATCCTCCCTCGCTATACAGATCACCCTGTGCATGGCCTCACTTCCTATGAATTTCTCACTCTCCATGGCTTCACCCCCTATGCATAACTTCCTGTGCAGGACCTCCCTCGCTATACATAACTCACTGTGCATAAACCCCTCTGCATGGACACACTTCTTATACATAACTTCATGTGCATTCCTTCCTTCCTAGGCATAACTCACTGTCCATTGGCCTCACTCCCTAGCATAACTCCTTGTGCATGGCCTCACTCTCTATGCATAACTGCCTGTGCAGGACCTCCCTCGCTATACATCACTCACTGCGCATAAACCCCTGTGCATGTACACACTTCTTATACATAACTTCATGTACATGCCCCCACTTCCTAGGAATAACTCACTGTCCATTGGCCTCACTCCCTATGCATCAATCAATCAATCAATCAAATAAATTTGTAGAGCGCGCTACTCACCCGTGAGAGTCTCAAGGCGCGGGGGGAAGGGCCAGGGAGGGTCACTGGTCGAACAGCCAAGTCTTGAGGTTCTTTCTGAATACCAGTAGGTCCAGGTTTTGGGGGCGAGGTAGGAGAAAGACTTGCCTCCTGTGGTGGTGTGCTGGATGCGGGGGACTGTGGCTAGGGCAAGGTCGTCTGATCGGAGGTTGCATGTGGGAGTGTGGAAGTTTACTCTTTCATTGAGGTAGGTTGGGCAGGTGTTGTGGAGGGATTTGTATGCGTGGATGAGGATTTTGAATGTGATTCTCTTGTCTATGGGGAGCCAGTGTAGGGATTTGAGGTGTGGTGAGATTCGTTTGTGTCGGGGAGGCCCAGGACGAGGCACGTGGCTGTGTTCTGGATTCTTTGGAGTTTGCGTTTGAGTTTGAGTGTGGTGCTGGAGTAGAGGGCGTTGCCGTAGTCCAGTCTGCTGCTGATGAGTGTGTGGGTGACTGTCTTTCTGGTTTCAGGGGGATCCATTTGAAGGATTTTTTTAGGG
This sequence comes from Pleurodeles waltl, assembly GCF_031143425.1. NCBI lineage: Eukaryota > Metazoa > Chordata > Amphibia > Caudata > Salamandridae > Pleurodeles > Pleurodeles waltl. Next base: position 1,176,943,870 of record NC_090439.1, read on the forward strand.
TGCAGAGTGTGTGGAAGAAGGAGGAGGTTAGAGCATTGATTTTCTGTGTCATGGAGAGGGAGGGGTCGAGGATGATGCTGAGGTTGCGTGCGTTGGTTGCGGGGGTGGGTGCGGGCCTAGGGCGGTGGGCCACCAGGAGTCGTCCCATGTGGTTTTGTTGGGGCCGAAGATGATGACTTCGGTTTTGTTTGAGTTGAGCTTGAGATGGTTAGTGGTCATCCAGTTGGCGGTGTCTAGGAGAGCGGCGTGTAGGTTGGTTTTGGCGGTGGTGGAGTTGCGGGTGAGGGAGAGGATGAGTTGAGTGTCATCTGCATATGATAGAATGGTGATTCCGTGTGCTCCGAGAATGTTAGCTAGGGGATCATGTAGATGTTGAAGAGTGTGGGGCTGAGGGAGGACCCTTGGGGGACTCTGCAGGAGATCTTGGTAGTGTTGGAGTGGAAGGGCGGGAGGGCGGGAGGCGGACTCTCTGGGTTTGGTCGGTGAGGAAGGAGGAGAGCCAGTCTAAGGCTTTGTGGCGGATTCCTATGTTGTGGAGGCGTGTGCGGAGTGTGTGGTGGCAGACGGTGTCAAAAGCTGCGGAGAGGTCTATGAGGATGAGTGCGACGGTCTCGCCTTTGTTGACTTTGGTCCTGATGGCGTCAGTGCATGCGATGAGGGTGGTTTCTGTGCTGTGGTTCTTGCGGAACCCAGATTGTGAGGGGTCAAGAGTGTTGGTTGCTTTGAGGAAGTGGGATAGGCGAGTGTTGACTAATTTCTTTGCCACCTTGGCGGGGAACGGGAGGAAGGAGATGGGGCGGTAATTGGAGAGGATCTCCGGGTCGGCTGGTTTTTGTTTTTAGGAGAGCCGTAATTTCCGCGTGCTTCCAGGGGTCTGGGTAGGTGGCGGAGTCGAAGGAGGAGTTGATTATGTTGTAGAGTATGGGGGCATGGTAGGGCTAGCTTTGTTGTAGATTCGGTGTGGACAGGGGTCGGAGGGGGAACCGGAGTGGGTGGAGTTCATGGTTTTTTCGTTTTCTTCGTGTGTGGTAAGGGTCCATGTGGATAGAGTGGTGGGGAATCTTGGGGGGGTTGAGCTGGGTGGGAGAGGGGTATGTGTGGTGGGTGTGTGTAATATGAAGCTGTTGTGGATGTCCAGGATTTTGTGGAGGAAGTGGTTGGAAAGGGCGTCACATAGGGGCTGTGTGTGTGTGGGGTCTATGTTGCTGGCTTTGGGTTTGGCAAGTTTGTTGATGATGGTGAAGAGTTCTTTCTTTTTTGGGAGTTGTTGTCAAGGCGTGTCTTGTAGTGATCTCTTTTGTCGGTGCGTATGAGTTGGTGATGGATGCGAATGTTGGTTTTGAGTGTGGAGAAGTTGGTTGAGGAGGGTTCTAGTCTCCATATTTTCTGAGCTGGCGGCATTTGCGCTTGGAGTCTTGGAGTTCAGGGGTGAACCATGGGACGTTCTTGATGTTGTGGGTGGTGATGTGTTTTCTGAGGGGTGCTAATGTGTCTGCGCAGGTAGTGATCCATTTGGAGAGGTTGTGTGCTCCTGCGTTGTGGTCGTTGGTGTGGGGTGGGGGGTTATGGGCCAGTTGGGAGTTTAGTCGTTCTGTGGGGATCTTGTCCCACATGCGGTAGGGTGTGGTGTGTTGATGGTAGTGTGTGGGGGGTTTGGTGAAGGAGACGTAGACGCAGCGGTGGTCTGTCCAGAGGAGTTCAGTGGTTTGGGTGTAGGCTATGTGTTGGCTTGAGGTGAAGATTGCATCCAGCGTGTGTCCTGCTGAGTGGGTGGGTGCGGTGACCAGTTGTTTGAGTCCGAGGTTGTTGAGGTTGTCTATGAGAGAGGTAGTGTTGTGGTCTTGTGGGTTTTCTAAGTGAATGCGATAGGGTGTGGTGTGTTGATGGTAGTGTGTGGGGGGTTTGGTGAAGGAGAAGTAGACACAGCGGTGGTCTGTGCAGAGGAGTTCGGTGGTGTGGGTGTAGGCTATGTGTTGGCTTGAGGTGAAGATTGCATCCAGCGTGTGTCCTGCTGAGTGGGTGGGTGCGGTGACCAGTTGTTTGAGTCAGAGGTTGTTGAGGTTGTCTATGAGGGAGGTAGTGTTGTGGTCTTGTGGGTTTTCTAAGTGAAAGTTTAAATCACCGAGGATGATGTAGTCTGTGGAGGTGAGGGCGTACGGGCTGATGCTGTCGGCGATGGTGTCGCAGAAGGTGGGGCGTGGTCCGAGTGGTCTGTAGATTAGTGTACCTCTAAGGGTGGAGTTGTTGTTGATGTGGATGAGGAAGTGCATGTGTTCAGTGTTGCAGATAGTGTCTTGGGAGCTGGTGGTGACTTTGATGGTGTCTCTGTGTAGGATGGCGATGCCCCCGCCTGGCTTGCATAACTCATTGTCCATGGCCTCACTCCCTATGCATAACTTCCTGTGCATGCCCCCAGTTCCTAGGCATAAGTCACTGTCCATTGGTCTCACTCCTATGCATAAATTCCTGATCAGGACCTCACTCGCTATACAGATATCTGTGCATGGCCTCAGTTCCTCCACATAACTCCCTGTGTATCGCCCATTCAAAATACATAACTCTCTGTGTATAACCCCACCACATATATAGGTCTCTAAGCATGGCCTCACTTCCTATGCATTACTCACTATCCATGTCCTCACTCCCTATTCATAACTTCCTGTGCAGGACCTCCCTTGCTATACATAACTCACCGTGCATAAACCCCCCTGTATGGCCGCACTTCTTATACATAACTTCCTGTGCATGCCCCCACTTCCAAGGCATAACTCACTGTCCATGGCCTCACTCCCTGTTCATAACTCACTGTCCATAGCCTCACTCCCTATGTATAACTTCATGTGCAGGTACTCACTCCCTATGCATAACTCCCTCTGTATATCCTCCCTCGCTATACAGATCACCCTGTGCATGGCCTCATTTCCTCCACATAACTCACTGTGTATAGCCCATTAAATATACATAACTCTATCTGTATAGCCCCTCTACGTATATATTTCTCTAGGAGTGACCTAAATGCCTGTGCATGGCCTCAGTCCCCATCATAACTGCTCATGCATGGACTGAGTCCCTATCTATGGTCTGGCTCCGTATACATAACATCCTGTGCATGGCCTAATTCCCTATACATAACCCAATTGTGCCTCATCTCACTCTCCCTAAACATGTCCTCAGTCCCTATACATCACTCCTTATGCACTCCCAGCACTCCCCCAGTGTCTCTCCTTTGTTTACCGTCTCCATGTCTCATGTCTGCAGCTGCAGTGAGCTCTGTTTCTGCCTCTCACTGTCTAACCCTGGACCTGTCTCTCTTTCTTCCCAGATGTACGACAGACGAGGGTGGACAGTGCGCCTGCGTTGAATATGAAGTCCTGCGGGGGTCTGGATGTCATCGCCCCAGACCCTACATTTGTACCAAGAGACCTTACATCTGAACAGCCTGTAAGTCACCGAGGAGGCTGCAGAGGATCTGTCTGTACACTGGGTGGCGCTGCTGCATCTCTAATAAGAGGCCATAGTCTGAACATCTTGTGCTGCACCGTGGAGACTGCACAGGACCTGTCTCTGCCGCTGGGTGGTGCTGCTGCATCTGTACTAAGAGGCCATAGTCTGAACATCTTGTTACTCCAGGGAGACTGCAGAGGACCTGTCTCAGCCGCTGGGTGGCGCTGCTGCATCAGATGAAAAGATCCACAATCTCCGCTTCCTTTATCCTCCCATCACTTTACGCCGCTCTAGAGGGGAAGTGAGTCTGTAGGGATGGAGGGAATCTCTGTCCCTTCCTCTCTCAGTCACTGTGAGGTTCATGTCTCCTTAAGGCTCAGGGCTTCAAGAATTCTGAACAGAGGGCACCAGGTGAACAAGGAAACGTGAGAAGGGGAGGGGATGAGGCACGTTAGTAGACATTATCAGCACAGAATGCAAGGACCCTGACCTTCCTCTTGCACAGGTAACAGGGAGAATGGGGGATGGGCACTTCCGGTGGTGCCAGTACATGGTGTACCTTAAAACATTGAATCCAGCCTAGAATGACAGGTGCGTGACCTTGATACATAACTGAGGGTAAAAGATTGTGAAACGCAAAGTGGAATAAACACAGAATATGAGCTGGACAATGACTCCTTTACCCACTCCCCTGAAATCATCTTCTGTCCTGCGCAGTTATAGACCGAGAAGAATAATGTAAAGTTTGAGAGGTTTTGGGTTATATATGTCGTGTGACTGTAAGAGGAACACTCACTGCCCTCCTGAGTGAATAGTCGGTAATTAGCACCCTTTGTGGTACTGTGAGTGATGCTCAAAACATGTATAATGGTGGTAACTACTGATATATCGTAGAGCCTCTTGGTACCAAGGTGCCTTGTCCTGGTGAGATGCCTGTACTGGTATAATATTGGCCATTCTTGGACTGATCTATCTGAAATCCTTAAAATACAAGGTGGCAGTTTCAACCCCAAATAGTTGCCATGGAGTTTCAGCTCTCTGAAACAAAAGGGGTCCCCTCACTAAAATAGATTCTTTTCTCTACCACAACCAAATTCTCATTCCTGCCACCACCCCATGATACAGCAAATAGCTACATCCTTCTTGACCATGAGGACACAGGCTTTCTATGGCTTTCTATGAGTCAATGAAATTCTATCCACTCTCAGGTCCCATGGTTTGAAACCTATATGACCTTCCAAGCTTCTGTATAGATTTCTATACACATTCTGGAGGCCTTCAGAAAGCCACAGTGGTCCTCACCTTGTTGCAAAAGGTACTTGGGTATTTAATCATTGGAACTGTTTGGCAACATTCAGTGTCAGTTCCACCTGACATGGTGCATCTCATCTTGAGAACTTTAACTGTTTAAAAGAATGCTGATGACCTTGAAGTGAGAACTTGAAGATGCAAGGACCGCATCCACTGTTGGAGGCTGACCCTGTATGTACTGTACAAAACCAAGTACGCTATGCAGAGGGTCCGGACAACTACATGATAGTTTTCAGGGGTAAAAATCAGACCACCTAATGCTCTAGTTTTTAATGTAGCTGGTCGAGCAGTTAGGCTAATCCAGGAAATGTGCTAAGTATTTGCTGTACTCACAAATCCAATCATGCACCACACACACTCAATGAATAACTTGAGACCAGAATTTATAAAAATACTTCAGACTTTTATATAATTTTAAGACCAAAAATCTTTAGAATAAGTACTCTTCTGGTGCAGCAGGTCCTCAGTTCTCGTCGTGGTGGTTTCTCTGGTGCTGGTCTTCTTGTCTTCTTGGAATCCTTTTCGAATCTAAAATCTTGGTATGGGGAGCCCACTAAATAATGAATTTAGTGGGCGTTTTAGGGGGAACCTGGGAGTGTCCAATGGGGCACTTACCCTTGGGTGGCTACACCCACTATCGTGACTTCTTTCTGTGGGAACGGTCACTTCCCTAAACCTCGTTGGCTGTTTTTCTCCATTCCAAGATGGAGAAAACTGAATCAGAGGGTCCTCTTTGCATGCAAGCCCTTAGGAGTGGTGCATACTCAGTGAGGCCACTCCTCCTACACTTTGTCTGGTTTCCTGCCTTTGTTCCTATCAAAAGTGGGGGTTTGCAAAGGGGGAGCCCTGTGCTGCTAGCAGCAGGCCTGGAGGCTTGAGTTTCAAGGGCTGTAGCCCTTTGAAGCTCACCGCCAGGGTGTTGCACATGCCTGAGAGAGGGGGTGTTAGCTCTTCCACCCAGGGAGGGCATTGTTTCACAGACCAGAGGCTCTCCCCCAGGTTTGTATATTGGCTGTCTGGAGTGGCAGCTGGATGGAACCAGCCAGAAACTCTGTCAGTTAGGGTTAGCTTTTGCAGGGGGCGCCTCTAAGGTGGCCGCTGGGTAAATTTAAGGTTAAGTCCAATACTGGTAACAGTTTGGATTTATCATTCTGAGTTGTTTGATACCAAACAACTGGGGTTTAGAGTGGCCATCATGTAGTGTCCAGCACATATATTCAAATGGCTGCTCTGTTCACTCACTATGTCCCAGATTTGACAAGGCCACTGTGGGGACATATTGCTAATGCAGATATGCCCTCACATATTATATGGTACACCCTGCCTTAGGGCTGGAGGCCTGCCAGAGGGGTGTAGCTTCAAAGAGGATTACCCTTTGAGACATTATATATGTCATAGTTTTGACATTATGAGGGTCATTATTACCCTGGCGGACGGTGATAATTTGGTGGTAGTACCGCCAACAGGCTGGTGGTACATACCGCGACATTATGATATTGGTGGGTTGACTGCAGCCAACCCATCAATTAACCATACTGCTCGCACTGGCGGTAGAAGCCGCCGGGCCAGAGATAAGAATCTCCAGCCCGGCGGCCGCTATTCTACCACCGGCGACATCATAACCCTGCCTAACGTCATTGTTTTCATGGTGTTCACAACACTATAAAACCATGGCTGTAGGTCCTGCCAGTGACAGGGAATTCCTTCCCTGTCACTGGTAGGAGGCTTGCCCAACCACCCCCAAACATTCCCCAGATGCCCCCACCTCCCCCCATACACCTTCCTCCATCCACACCCCCCTTCCAATCTCCCACCCCCCATAAACGCCCACTTGCAGACATGCACCACGCATACACACCCTCACTCACACAGGCATACACACATTCATTCACGCATGCATCCATTCCTTCTCGCACACATCCGTACACAAATTCACACTGACAGGCAGACAGGCATTCACATTTCCATTCATACACACATTCGCACCCATGCATACACCCACGCAAACAACACTACACATACATTCGCAATAACGCACACACTCACACATACAGCTGGCGGTGGTCTACTGGTGTGGTGCTCCTGGTGGTAGCAGCGCCACTTTAACACCTGCCAGTATGGCCACAGACGGATTTCCGCCCTTCTTGTGGCGGAAATCCAGCTGTGGTCATAATTTGGCAGAGCAGATGTTAGCCACAGCGACAGTCTTTTGGCAGCCATCGCGGCGGCGGAAGGCTGCATTTAATGCCAATCTTAAAATTAGAACCTATATCTGTTGATAACAAGATTATGAAAATAAGTGCTATTATTAATTGAAATTATTATTTCTTATTATTTTACATATTAATTAAATGTAACATGTGTTACTATGCATACTTACATTTTCTTTGGTGTTTTTGAGCTGTTGGTTCTTCTATTTGTTGAAGATTTCATGTATTGCTTCCTTCCAATGTTTAACTTTTTCAGAGTTTTTGTTTATAGGTATTGTTATACTTTAGAGATATTTATGGTTATTTGTTATGGTTCATTTTCTAATTAAAAAAATACATTTGTTTTTTTGGGGGGTTTTATAATGTAGATTTATATATTCCGCTTACAAGTTGGTAATGTTTGCGTTCTACTTGTTCGTTCTTTATTCCAGCGTTTTCTTTTTTCATTGCTATTGGTCATTTGCAGTCTTGGAGTCCGAAGTGAAAATTAATAAATAATTATTGATGTTTTTTTCTGGTACTTAATAAATGTTATATATTTTGTTAGATCTGTTTTGAGTTATAATATCTTTTAGTCAGGGCATATTTCTGAGAGGTTTGCGCCACCATTGCATCACTTTTAGTGATGCAGTGGTGGCACACACCTCTCAACCTCTCAACCACATCTTTGAGGCCTGACAAAACCACTTTGCGTGACTTTGAATGGCCTCATAGATATGGCGTAATGCAAGGCAGCGCAAGCCACTGCACTGGCTTACTCTGCACCAGGGAGGCATTGCACAGTCATTGTGGTGAGTTCTCCTCCACAACACCCATTGATTTTGATGCATTCCCAGATGTATGAGAGCCTGTCAACTTGGATGTGCCAAAACCTTACACCTCCCCAGGGGAAGCACTTTGAGGAGAAATATCTTAATTTGTGAAAAATATTTTTGCATCTCAATGTTTCTCTAGTTAATATTCTGTCATAGAAGCCCCTCCCTTTAGAGCACCTAGTTGTGAATAATACTGCATCATTAGAACAAAACCATAATCATCAATACTGATCCATGCATTCCAATCACCCAATGACTGATAAATGATGACAGATCAATATGTGATTGTGACTTACAAAAACTAATGGCGGAAGGAAACTAATCATTTGTCTTTCTCTGGATAGAGTATTTATTAGCTCTGGGAAACTGCTAAAGCTTTCCCTGGCCAAACCAATCAATATCCATGGGGTATGTTTGCACTGATAGTAAAAGCAGATCACTTTCTGGAAAGCAGCATTTTAACTCATTCAAATTCTGCTACTAATGCGGCTTCTGGGAATGGAGAAGAGGAGGAGTCATCAGCTATTAACGAAAGATCATTCCAAGTATAGAAAGAATGATTCATATATAAAATCTAGTAAAGGTTGTGGACTTCAATATAACATGAGTTTGAAATATTTTTACAGTGTTACTGATGGAATATCTTACACTATGGGTACAAAAGGCTGGGCCTTTTATCTATTGGAGCTTCTGGTGTATTCACACTATGTGTGCCTCCACCTGACTGAGTTAGAATGTCTCTTTGGTTAAATTGACCCTCAGAGTCTGGTGCCATGAGGATTTGTGATTATGGAAAGGACCACACAAAGAATTCTTTAGATGCAAAATGCTTATTTCAACCCATGTTCTAGAGAAATGACTCTTCACTTCCAACTACCTTTGTTACCACTCCAGCTTGAAAGGGTAGTTTGGTGTATAAATGCATGTTTGTATGCCAGGCTAACAAATGCTTGTTGAAAATATATTCCCAGTAGAATTCAGGACGTTAACAGCTCATCTAATGTATGTGTCATGATCTCTCATTAAACACATATGTGTATGGACAAGGGATTTACACAGTACAACCAATGGAATATGCGCTGTCCCCGACACTCGGACCATCCTTCTGAGATACAAAAAGAAATGTCTGAAAAAAAATATATTGGTCAGTTTTAATAGATTGTAAAATCATAAATGTTGATACTAAAAATGGATTGCATTTTTATTTCTCAAGCTATCTGGAACTGCACTAATCTCTCAGCGTCCACTTCTGAGGATGAGGTCTGGATCACCTTCTTTTCACAGATCCACCTGGTCTTGGTGATGCAGTCATCCGGTTGGATCTCTTTGCTCCTGAAGGCTCCACATCTGCCTCCACGTCCATGGTCTTTCAGTGTAAGACTGGTAAAAAATATAATAGCTAAGAGTAGTATCAAACAAGTGATATTAAGTATGTACAGTACAGAAACCAATGGAACAATGCAGATGTGGTGCAACTGGACTGTAGGAACCATCAACATGTTTCTCTGGTGTGATGCCTGTGACTAGGCTGTGGATTCTGTGCACAACCCCATGTATGAAGCTAATCCATGGCACAGTCTGGAGCACAGCATTTCTAAAATCAATGAGCTAGAAGGGAACCACCCTTGCATGTCAATGTAAGAGGGATCAACCCTTGTATGTCAATGTAAGAGGGATCAACCCTTGAGTGTCAATGTAAGATGGACTAAGCATACAGCCATAGGAGACAAAAACACTTCCAAGTGAAAGGACAGTTTCCACTGAGGATTTTATTCCAAAGTGCCAAAAATACTCTACGGTCTCACCTCCTGTGGGACATAGAATATGTGCTACCAAAGTTTTGAATTTCAGGCCGGGTTGGGGGTTACACTCCTTTCCTCAACACTAGTGGCAGCCCATCAGCTAGACATTGACCTGTTTACTTTCTCTCTGAATCAACCCTATAAATACACTCTTTATTGAGCATCAAGAGCAGAGTCACTGCTTCAGTTTGTGAAATGTGGCATCCATATTTAGTTCTTTTGCATTTAAATGTCAATGCACTGGAGTGTGCAGGCAAAAGGAAGGGAGCCTTGATCTCTAATGTAAGTACTGAAACTGGCTCCCCTGCTGCCTTGGATGGGTAGTAAAAAACAACCATAATTCAGAGGCAAAGGGCTCCTCACCCTCTAGTGCCACTGCACTTGTTGCACTAATGCTATTGAGGACCATACTTGTATGTAAGTCTTCATCTTCCCCATCCCTGCGTTCTTCTTGACCTCCTTGAACCCCTTCTTCTCTTGCTTTACCTCCATCACTATTGCTGGCATCCACCTTTCACTCTTTTCCACTCTACTCCTATTTCTCCACTTCACTTCCCATCTCCATTCTCCTTTGGTGTTTCTTTTTCCCACCGTATCTCCTCCTACTTTACTTCCTGTTTCTCCCCTTGCCTTTTTCACATTCCCTCTTCTGTCCTTTAAATATTCACTTTCCCATACTCTTCCCATTCTTCCAGTTTATCATTGTCTTTCCTTGTATATATCCATAGTCCCGTCTGTTTGTTTCCTTTGTGTCTCTCCACTATTCGCCTTTCATTATCCCACAGCTCACACCTTATCCCCTCTACTCTCCACTGATGTTCACATTGTAGGAGGCTGGACTGGCTTGTAGTGAGTACCAAGGGGTACTTGCACCTTGCACCAGGCCCAGTTATCCCTTATTAGTGTATAGGGTGTCTAGCAGCTTAGGCTGATAGATAATGGTAGCTTAGCAGAGCAGCTCAGGCTGAACTAGGAGACGTGTGAAGCTACTACAGTACCACTTAGTGTCATATGCACAATATCATAAGAAAACACAATACACAGTTATACTAAAAATAAAGGTACTTTATTTTTATGACAATATGCCAAAGTATCTTAGAGTGTACCCTCAGTGAGAGGATAGGAAATATACACAAGATATATATACACAATAGCAAAAATATGCAGTATAGTCTTAGAAAACAGTGCAAACAATGTATAGTTACAATAGGATGCAATGGGGAAACATAGGGATAGGGGCAACACAAACCATATACTCCAAAAGTGGAATGCGAACCACGAATGGACCCCAAACCTATGTGACCTTGTAGAGGGTCGCTGGGACTATTAGAAAATAGTGAGAGTTAGAAAAATAACCCTCCCCAAGACCCTGAAAAGTGAGTGCAAAGTGCACCAAAGTTCCCCTAAGGACAAAATAGTCGTGTTAGAGGGAGAATGCAAGGAAAACACAAATCAGCAATGCAACAACGATGGATTCCTGTCTGAAGGTACCTGTGGAACAAGGGGACCAAGTCCAAAAGTCACAAGCAGCTCGGAGATGGGCAGATGCCCAAGAAATGCCAGCGGTTGGTGCAAAGAAGCTCTTACTAGGCTGAAGAACTGTGAATACTGCAGGAACGACAAGGGCTAGAGACTTCCCCTTTGGAGGATGGATCCCCCACGCCTTGGAGAGTCGTGCAGAAGTGTTTTCCCGCCGGATGGACGCCAACAAGCCTTGCTACACGCAAATCGTGCGTTTGGCGTTTTTGGACGCTGCTGGAGCCCAGGAGGGACCAGGAGGTCGCAAATTGGACCTGCAGAGAGAGGGGACGTCGAGCAAGACAAAGAGCCCTCACTGAAGCAGGTAGCACCCGGAGAAGTGCCAGAAACGGGCACTACGAGGATGCGTGAAACGGTGCTCGCCGAAGTTGCACAAAGGAGTCCCACGTCGCCGGAGACCAACTTAGAAAGTCGTGCAATGCAGGTTAGAGTGCCGTGGACCCAGGCTTGGCTGTGCACACAGGATTTCCGCCGGAAGTGCACAGGGGCCGGAGAAGCTTGCAAAGTCGCGGTTCCCAGCAATGCAGCCCAGCGAGGTGAGGCAAGGACTTACCTCCACCAAACTTGGGCTGAAGAGTCACTGGACTGTGGGGGTCACTTGGACGGTGTCGCTGGATTCGAGGGACCTCGCTCGTCGTGCTGAGAGGAGACCCAAGGGACCGGAGATGCAGCTTTTTGGTGCCTGCGGTTGCAGGGGGAAGATTCCGTCGACCCACGGGAGATTTCTTCGGAGCTTCTGGTGCAGAGAGGAGGCAGGCTACCCCCACAGCATGCACAAGCAGGAAAACAGTCGAGAAGGCGGCAGGATCAGCGTTACAGAGTTGCAGTAGTCGTCTTTGCTACTATGTTGCAGGTTTGCAGGCTTCCAGCGCGGTCAGCGGTCGATTCCTTATCAGAAGGTGAAGAGGGAGATGCAGAGGAACTCGGCTGAGCTCATGCATTCGTTATCTAAAGTTTCCCCAGAGACAGAGACCCTAAATAGCCAGAAAAGAGGGTTTGGCTACCTAGGAGAGAGGAAAGGCTACTAACACCTGAAGGAGCCTATCAGCAGGAGTCTCTGACGTCACCTGGTGGCACTGGCCACTCAGAGCAGTCCAGTGTGCCAGCAGCACCTCTGTTTCCAAGATGGCAGAGGTCTGGAGCACACTGGAGGAGCTCTGGACACCTCCCAGGGGAGGTGCAGGTCAGGGGAGTGGTCACTCCCCTTTCCTTTGTCCAGTTTCGCGCCAGAGCAGGGGCTAAGGGGTCCCTGAACCGGTGTAGACTGGCTTATGCAGAATTGGGCACATCTGTGCCCAACAAAGCATTTCCAGAGGCTGGGGGAGGCTACTCCTCCCCTGCCTTCACACCATTTTCCAAAGGGAGAGGGTGTCACACCCTCTCTCAGAGGAAGTTCTTTGTTCTGCCATCCTGGGCCAGGCCTGGCTGGACCCCAGGAGGGCAGCTGCCTGTCTGAGGGGTTGGCAGCAGCAGCAGCTGCAGTGAAACCCCAGGAAGGGCAGTCTGGCAGTACCAGGGTCTGTGCTACAGACCACTGGGATCATGGAATTGTACCAACAATGCCAGGATGGCATAGAGGGGGCAATTCCATGATCATAGACATGTTACATGGCCATATTCGGAGTTACCATGGTGAAGCTACATATAGGTAGTGACCTATATGTAGGGCACGCGTGTAATGGTGTCCCCGCACTCACAAAGTTCAGTGAATTGGCTCTGAACAATGTGGGGGCACCTTGGCTAGTGCCAGGGTGCCCTCACACTAAGTAACTTTGCACCTAACCTTTACCAGGTAAAGGTTAGACATATAGGTGACTTATAAGTTACTTAAGTGCAGTGTAAAATGGCTGTAAAATAACGTGGACGTTATTTCACTCAGGCTGCAGTGGCAGGCCTGTGTAAGAATTGTCAGAGCTCCCTATGGGTGGCAAAAGAAATGCTGCAGCCCATAGGGATCTCCTGGAACCCCAATACCCTGGGTACCTCAGTACCATATACTAGGGAATTATAAGGGTGTTCCAGTAAGCCAATGTAAATTGGTAAAAATGGTCACTAGCCTGTCAGTGACAATTTGAAAGTAATGAGAGAGCATAACCACCGAGGTTCTGGTTAGCAGAGCCTCAGTGAGACAGTTAGGCACCACACAGGGAACATATACATGCACACCTATGAGCACTGGGGCCCTGTGTGACAGGGTCCCAGTGACACATACATATAGGCCACAAACCTATGAGCACTGGGGTCCTGACCAGCAGGATCCCAGTGACACATAACAACCATACTGAAAACATGGTGTTTTCACTATGAGCACTGAGGCCTGGCTATCAGGATCCCAGTGAGACAGTGAAAACAGTGACAAACACCCTGACATACACTCACAAACAGGCCAAAAGTGGGGGTAACAAGGCTAGAAAGAGGCTACCTTCTCACACAACCCCCCCCCAAACGAAGGACAATAAGGCTAACCTTGGCCAGTTGAGACTTTATTGTCTAAGTGGTGATAAGTAGAGAGTAGCTCTGCAATAGACTGGTTACTCCCTTTATCATCCACTATATGGTTACTTCCCTGTGGGGATGTAAACCACCCTGTTTGAAGTTTTTTAGCTAAGCAACAATGTGAAGATGTATTTTCAGAGTTTCTATCAGTAAGTTTTAGTTTAGAGCAGTGGGAATTGTCCACTGAACCTATTTGTAGTGATGGAAATGCCAGACAGGGATGCTGTCTCAGAAAAGCCATAGCTGGGCAAAAACTTTGTCCATCTGGCTGGAAGAGAGAACAGGGATGCTGTTTCTCTTGAGTTGGAGCAGGGCAGGGATGCTGTCCTATGAGCTCCACACTAGGGCAGGGATGCTGTCCTAAGTGTTGTGAGGTAGTGCAGGGTTTCTGCACTAAAGTTTCTCTGGGAGGGTTGGAGGGATGCTCCATGTTAACTAAAATGGTGCTGTTTTTCTCACCAATGTTAGTTATCCCACAGAGAGGTACTTCCACCTCAGGGAGTCCAGCTTTTCCAGCTGATGATTCCCTTGGAACAGGTGCCACCCCAGGAGAGGTTTCTCCCACCACAGGAATAGTATCCTGAATGGTAGGGTGGTTAGGGGATACTGTGATACCCTTTTTACCTGTTGATGAAGAGGGATCCTGAGTTTTCAGGCCTTCTCTCCTTTGCTTTTTCATTTCACTTGAAATGAGAGGGAACAATTCCTCAGGGATGCCCAGCATGGCTGCATGGGCATAAAACTCTACATGAGCCCAACCTGCGGCCTCTAGGTCATTACCTAAGAGACAGTCTACAGGTAAGCTAGGTGATACCACCACCTGCTTAGGGCCAGTAACTCCACCCCAACTAAACTGAATTATAGCTAAGGGAAGAAACTTAGTGGAGTTATGGACATCAATAATCTTATACTGTTGTCCAATGATGTGTTGTTCAGGAGGCACTAGGTTTTCAGTCACCAAAGTGAAACTGGCACCTGTGTCCCTGTAGGCCAAGGCCTCAACACCATTTATTGAAACTGTCTGCCTGTACTTATCCATTGTAAGGGGACAAGCAGTCAGTGTGGCAAGGCCAATGCCACTAGGTGTGACAGAAACTGTCTTGGGACTGATTACATCAGTTTCCACTATGGACCCATAAGTGAACCCAACTACACCCTTTGCTTGACTGTTGCCAGCAGTCCCACCACTAGTACCACTACTGCTAGGGGCACTAGAGCTTGATGTATTAGTGGTGGTAGGCTCAGGGGGTTTACCTGGACAGGACTTATCCCCTGGCCTATGGCCTCTATTTTTACACACAAAGCACCAAGGCTTTTTAATGTGTGCAGGTTGGGAAGAAGAGGAAGAATTTGTTTTATCCCCACCCTCTGAAGAGTGTTTAAGATTTGAAGTGGGATCTTTGGTTTTACCCTTATCCCCATGCTTATCTTGAGATTTTTCACCATCTTTCTTCTTATTGCCATCTTTGTCACCCCCTGTATGAACTTTTCTGTTCACCCTTGTTCTGACCCATTTGTCTGCCTTCTTTCCCAATTCTTGGGGAGAGGTCAGATCAGAGTCTACCAGGTACTGGTGCAACAAATCAGACACACAATTATTAAGTATATGCTCTCTCAGGATTGTGTTATACAGGCTTTCATAATCAGTAACTTTACTGCCATGTAACCACCCCTCCAAGGCCTTCACTGAATGGTCAATGAAATCAACCCAGTCTTGTGAAGACTCCTTTTTGGTCTCTCTGAACTTTATCCTGTATTGTTCAGTGGTTAAGCCATAACCATCCAGGAGTGCATTCTTAAGAACTGTAAAATTATTGGCATCATTTTCTTTCACAGTAAGGAGTCTATCCCTACCCTTTCCACTAAATGATAGCCATAGGATAGCAGCCCACTGCTTTTGAGGGACATCCTGTACAACACAGGCCCTCTCAAGTGCAGCAAACCACTTGTTAATGTCATCCCCCTCCTTATAAGGGGGAACTATCTTGTGCAGATTCCTGGAATCATGCTCTTTTGCAGGATGACTATGGGGAATACTGCTGCTGCCACCATGGGTATCTAAACCCAACTTCTGTCTTTCCTTCTCTAATTCTAAAGACTGTCTATCCAAATCCAGCTGTTGCTTCTTGAGCTTCAGTCTGGTTTGCTCCACTCTCAATCTATTGAGCTCCCTTTCCAACAATCTGTCATCAGGGTGGGTGGGAGGGACATTTCTAGATACAGAGGTATGATGGGAATGAACAAAAGGAGACCTGTCCCTTACAGAGGGCACCCTAACAGCTTGGCTACCAGTATAATGTGAGAGCACATCATCAGTATGATGTGATTCAACCTCTGTACCAACTATGCTAGACTGTCTAGTAATGGGCAGGCTGAGAAGTTTCTTTCCTGAACCTTTTCCTGGGGGAGTCCCTGGATCAGATTGAGAACCATTAGCTACTTTTTCTACAGATTGGGCACTTATGGCCTTATCCTGTACTCTAAGCATTTTAATTAACAGTTCTAAAGAAGGATTCTTCCCTACACTCAAACCTCTCTCTATGCAGAGACTCCTTGCTCCTTTCCAGCTAAGGTGATCATATGCAAGTTTGGACAGTTCAACTTTTTGGCCTGTGCCAGACATTTTTTAGAGAGAGTTAAAGTGATAGACAAAGAGAAAAAAGTTTTCAGAACTTTTTGGAAAGACAGAAAAAAACTTTTTAAACTTTTAAGAACTTTTTGAAAGTTTAGAAGTACTTTTCAGCACTTAGAAAAGAGTGAAAAGAGGAAATGCAAAACTTTTTGGCTATGTGTATATACACTGACCTTGTTTTGTATATTTTTCTCTTATGAAAAGTACAATGACAAGAGTGGTAAGTAGTCTCAAAGCACTTATCCCACCACTGCACAACCAATGTAGGAGGCTGGACTGGCTTGTAGTGAGTACCAAGGGGTACTTGCACCTTGCACCAGGCCCAGTTATCCCTTATTAGTGTATAGGGTGTCTAGCAGCTTAGGCTGATAGATAATGGTAGCTTAGCAGAGCAGCTCAGGCTGAACTAGGAGACGTGTGAAGCTACTACAGTACCACTTAGTGTCATATGCACAATATCATAAGAAAACACAATACACAGTTATACTAAAAATAAAGGTACTTTATTTTTATGACAATATGCCAAAGTATCTTAGAGTGTACCCTCAGTGAGAGGATAGGAAATATACACAAGATATATATACACAATAGCAAAAATATGCAGTATAGTCTTAGAAAACAGTGCAAACAATGTATAGTTACAATAGGATGCAATGGGGAAACATAGGGATAGGGGCAACACAAACCATATACTCCAAAAGTGGAATGCGAACCACGAATGGACCCCAAACCTATGTGACCTTGTAGAGGGTCGCTGGGACTATTAGAAAATAGTGAGAGTTAGAAAAATAACCCTCCCCAAGACCCTGAAAAGTGAGTGCAAAGTGCACCAAAGTTCCCCTAAGGACAAAATAGTCGTGTTAGAGGGAGAATGCAAGGAAAACACAAATCAGCAATGCAACAACGATGGATTCCTGTCTGAAGGTACCTGTGGAACAAGGGGACCAAGTCCAAAAGTCACAAGCAGCTCGGAGATGGGCAGATGCCCAAGAAATGCCAGCGGTTGGTGCAAAGAAGCTCTTACTAGGCTGAAGAACTGTGAATACTGCAGGAACGACAAGGGCTAGAGACTTCCCCTTTGGAGGATGGATCCCCCACGCCTTGGAGAGTCGTGCAGAAGTGTTTTCCCGCCGGATGGACGCCAACAAGCCTTGCTACACGCAAATCGTGCGTTTGGCGTTTTTGGACGCTGCTGGAGCCCAGGAGGGACCAGGAGGTCGCAAATTGGACCTGCAGAGAGAGGGGACGTCGAGCAAGACAAAGAGCCCTCACTGAAGCAGGTAGCACCCGGAGAAGTGCCAGAAACGGGCACTACGAGGATGCGTGAAACGGTGCTCGCCGAAGTTGCACAAAGGAGTCCCACGTCGCCGGAGACCAACTTAGAAAGTCGTGCAATGCAGGTTAGAGTGCCGTGGACCCAGGCTTGGCTGTGCACACAGGATTTCCGCCGGAAGTGCACAGGGGCCGGAGAAGCTTGCAAAGTCGCGGTTCCCAGCAATGCAGCCCAGCGAGGTGAGGCAAGGACTTACCTCCACCAAACTTGGGCTGAAGAGTCACTGGACTGTGGGGGTCACTTGGACGGTGTCGCTGGATTCGAGGGACCTCGCTCGTCGTGCTGAGAGGAGACCCAAGGGACCGGAGATGCAGCTTTTTGGTGCCTGCGGTTGCAGGGGGAAGATTCCGTCGACCCACGGGAGATTTCTTCGGAGCTTCTGGTGCAGAGAGGAGGCAGGCTACCCCCACAGCATGCACAAGCAGGAAAACAGTCGAGAAGGCGGCAGGATCAGCGTTACAGAGTTGCAGTAGTCGTCTTTGCTACTATGTTGCAGGTTTGCAGGCTTCCAGCGCGGTCAGCGGTCGATTCCTTATCAGAAGGTGAAGAGGGAGATGCAGAGGAACTCGGCTGAGCTCATGCATTCGTTATCTAAAGTTTCCCCAGAGACAGAGACCCTAAATAGCCAGAAAAGAGGGTTTGGCTACCTAGGAGAGAGGAAAGGCTACTAACACCTGAAGGAGCCTATCAGCAGGAGTCTCTGACGTCACCTGGTGGCACTGGCCACTCAGAGCAGTCCAGTGTGCCAGCAGCACCTCTGTTTCCAAGATGGCAGAGGTCTGGAGCACACTGGAGGAGCTCTGGACACCTCCCAGGGGAGGTGCAGGTCAGGGGAGTGGTCACTCCCCTTTCCTTTGTCCAGTTTCGCGCCAGAGCAGGGGCTAAGGGGTCCCTGAACCGGTGTAGACTGGCTTATGCAGAATTGGGCACATCTGTGCCCAACAAAGCATTTCCAGAGGCTGGGGGAGGCTACTCCTCCCCTGCCTTCACACCATTTTCCAAAGGGAGAGGGTGTCACACCCTCTCTCAGAGGAAGTTCTTTGTTCTGCCATCCTGGGCCAGGCCTGGCTGGACCCCAGGAGGGCAGCTGCCTGTCTGAGGGGTTGGCAGCAGCAGCAGCTGCAGTGAAACCCCAGGAAGGGCAGTCTGGCAGTACCAGGGTCTGTGCTACAGACCACTGGGATCATGGAATTGTACCAACAATGCCAGGATGGCATAGAGGGGGCAATTCCATGATCATAGACATGTTACATGGCCATATTCGGAGTTACCATGGTGAAGCTACATATAGGTAGTGACCTATATGTAGGGCACGCGTGTAATGGTGTCCCCGCACTCACAAAGTTCAGTGAATTGGCTCTGAACAATGTGGGGGCACCTTGGCTAGTGCCAGGGTGCCCTCACACTAAGTAACTTTGCACCTAACCTTTACCAGGTAAAGGTTAGACATATAGGTGACTTATAAGTTACTTAAGTGCAGTGTAAAATGGCTGTAAAATAACGTGGACGTTATTTCACTCAGGCTGCAGTGGCAGGCCTGTGTAAGAATTGTCAGAGCTCCCTATGGGTGGCAAAAGAAATGCTGCAGCCCATAGGGATCTCCTGGAACCCCAATACCCTGGGTACCTCAGTACCATATACTAGGGAATTATAAGGGTGTTCCAGTAAGCCAATGTAAATTGGTAAAAATGGTCACTAGCCTGTCAGTGACAATTTGAAAGTAATGAGAGAGCATAACCACCGAGGTTCTGGTTAGCAGAGCCTCAGTGAGACAGTTAGGCACCACACAGGGAACATATACATGCACACCTATGAGCACTGGGGCCCTGTGTGACAGGGTCCCAGTGACACATACATATAGGCCACAAACCTATGAGCACTGGGGTCCTGACCAGCAGGATCCCAGTGACACATAACAACCATACTGAAAACATGGTGTTTTCACTATGAGCACTGAGGCCTGGCTATCAGGATCCCAGTGAGACAGTGAAAACAGTGACAAACACCCTGACATACACTCACAAACAGGCCAAAAGTGGGGGTAACAAGGCTAGAAAGAGGCTACCTTCTCACACACATGCACTGGAATTACCCAGCCCCTCTCTTACCTATCTTGATCACTCTTCTACTTTCCTCTTACTCGCCTGCTTGTCAAGCTCTCCCCCAAACATTCGGCCCTTATTCCTCTCTTATCAGTCTCTATGTGTCTCTTCTTCCATGACGGGATGTTTCCATACTCCTCACCTTTCACCTCCTATGTATATCACTACTTTTAACCTTTCATGCTCCTTCCAGTCTTCTGAGTATTCCCTCCTCTATGGTTCTGTTGTATTGTATTTCACCACTCTTACCTGTACCGACTATCCTGCATTCCTCCACTCCACCCCCACTTACTCTTCCCTTTCCATCCCTCTACCACCAATAGCTTTCAACATCAGGGTCATGAAGGCCTTATCCAGTTCTGAGTTGGACTTTGCATTCTGGGACTTGTAGTCATCTTTATCCCATAATAAAATCAGAACTTAAAGTCCCAGAATACAAACAAAACCCTGGCTTGATGAGCTAGTCAAGCAGGGACACTTGAAAGCTCCATAATTTCATATTACTGTCAGTATCCATTCCTTGCTTCTAAGAGATCTGTGAATCTTCTTCATAGTGCTCTCACTTTCAGGCTTTTAACAGTGCACAACTGTGTGTTTCCTCACAGGTCCTTTGCTGCAGGCTTTAACTTCTAATGCTTGAATCACCTGCCTCCCATCTCTTCCCTGTACATTGACTCTGGCACCAACTTTTTCGTCTCATAACATCACTAGGCCAGTCTTCCCAGCTAAACACACTGAAGCCAGGGTGGAGGTTCCCGTACACCTGTACCGACCTTACTATGACTGCACAGTGATACCATTGTTCAAATTTCCATCCACACCAACATCATAACCAAGCTTCTCATCCCCTAAAAGTAGCACCAGCACAATCATCCTTTTCAATCTCAACACCACCAGTGCCAAGATTCCCATCCCCTGACAAATGCTCCTCAGGCTTTATTTCTCATGTACCTTCTTAGATCAGTGCATGAATTTCTATAATTAATTATCTAGTCTGCCCCCATAATCCACATAAGAAACGTGACAAAACAAAATCCAAAAACTGTCTTACAAGATGCCAACGTCAGCCCTCACCTGTTACTGTGATATGCGCCTTGATGCCTCTCCGTGGCCGCTGCAGCGCTATGACTGTCACTGTAATGCTTGAGAGCTCACTCTGTCTTTACTGGACCCACCCCACAGACGGGCACCAAACATCTCTCTCCAGAACCGGATGCACAATCCAACAAGCATTAGCAATGCCAGTAGGTCCAGCTTATGAATGCACTGTCAAGCCAGACCTAAAATTCCATGTAGGTTAATGACTGTCCTCCTCCCATCTCTGCTGCGAAAGAGAAACTTCATAAATGATCTACTTATCTCAGACACTTTAGTAGCATTGCAGTGGGGTGTGTGCGCCCCCGGCACTGGGCACTCAGAGGCCTCCATTGTGTCCTCACACCTCTGGAATCAAGATGGCAGAGGTCTGGGACACACTGGAGGAGCTATGGGCACCACCCCTGGGGTGGTGATGGACAGGGGAGTGGTCACTCCCCTTTCCTTTGTCCATTTTCACACCAGAGCAGGTGTCCTTCAAAGCATTTCCAGAGGCCAGGAGAGGCTACTCCTCTCAGGCCCTTAACACCTATTTCCAAAGGGAGAGGGTGTACCACCCTCTCTCAGAGAAAATCCTTTCTTCTGCCTTCCTGGGAGTGGGCTGCCCAGACCCCAAGAGGGCAGAATCCTGTCTGTGGGTTGGCAGCAGTGGTAGCTGCAGTAAAAAACCCAGAGAGCTGGTTTGGCATTAACCGGGGTTCATTCTGGACCCCCGGGGATGCATGGGATTGGCACCCCAATACAAGATTTGGCATGGGGGAACAATTCCATGATCTTGGACATGTTACATGGCCATTTTCGGAGTTACCATTGTGAAGCTACATATAGGTATTGACCTATATGTAGTGCACACGTGTAATGGTGTCCCCGCACTCACAAAGTCCAGGGAAACTGCCCTGAACTATGTGGGGGCACCTTGGCTAGTGCCAGGGTCCCCTCACAATTAGTAATTTTGCACCTAACCTTCACCAAGTGAGGGTTAGACATATAGGTGACTTATAAGTTACTTAACTGCAGTGTAAAATGGCTGTGAAATAATGTGGACTGTATTTCACTCAGGCTGCAGTAGCAGTCCTGTGTAAGATTTGTCAGAGCTCCCTATGAGTGGCAAAAGAAATGCTGCAGCCCATAGGGATCTCCTGGAATCCCCATACCCTGGGTACCATATACTAGGGAATTATAAGGGTGTTCCAGTGTGCCAATTAGAATTGGTGAAAATGATCACTAGCCACTCTGTTTCCTGAAGTCTCAAGACCAAAAAGACTTCACTCCTACAACTGGACTCCCGGCGCGGTGAAAATTCGATGCACCACCTGCCAAAAACGACGCACAGCCTGCATTATGGTGAAAAATTCACTGCACGCCGAACTGGAATGACGCAGCCAGATGGAGGCTCGACGCAGCCAGATGGAGGATCGACGCAGCGCCAGCGTTGTGATCGAAACTTCGATGTACGGCCCTACTGGATCGACGCAAGCCCAGCTGGAAAGATGCAGCCTGACTTCCTGAGAGCAATCGACGCAGCGCCTGCCATGCAGTACAAATTTCCACACAACGCTCACAGGATCGAAACAGCACCTGTGATTTCGCTCCGCAAGCCCAGGATTCCACACATTGCCCCTGGGGCGTCCGAAAACCCGCAACCCAAAGACGATTCACGTCTGCGCACTGGAAATCAACGCAACGTCTTTCCCACGTGGAAAATAACAATGCAAGTCTATGTGCAAAGGAGCAAAACCGACGCACACCTCTCCGTTTTCCATTCCGTGCCATCTAAACACACTGAAGCCAGGGTGGAGGTTCCCGTACGCCTGTACCGACCTTCCCATGACCTCACAGTGATACCATTGTTCAAATTTCCATCCACACCAACATCATAACCAAGCTTCTCACCCCCTAAAAGTAACACCAGCACAATCATCCCTTTCAATCTCAACACCACCAGTGCCAAGATCCCCATCCCCTGACAGTGACACAGCGATGATGTCATTTGAGAGGTCAAGTTATAGCTAGCTCAGGTAACTATAACTGCTAAATTTCAGTGTTGTTTTTATTCGGTCCAAACTGTCATTGTTGTTACTGAAAAATTATCCTAACTACTGTATAATGTTACTTAAACGTTTGGTATTTTCAGTCAATATCTATGTATAAAAGCAATACCCTTTGAGGCTTAGTGTGCCACACAAATTAAGTAAAACATGAAGCAAGCAGCTCTGGGTAGTTCCCATAGGCGGAGAGCAGCTCCTTTATGTGGAGCACTCCACAACACCATTCACACTCTAACACTGCTCACCGCAAATGTCTGTTTTTATAGCAGAGAGTTTAAGCACAGGATTAACACAGTGCCATGCATGCCAAACCAGAAAGGCACAAAGCTTTTGGACATTTTTACAGCAAAGTCTTTAAGCCTAGCTATCCATGGCAAGTTTAAAAATTACAAAAGCTTTTACCACTCCAGGTACACTATTACAGCTCTGGATTGATAAAATTCCATCCAAGCCAATCTGTAATGAATAAAAGAAACTCTTGACACATGTATTTAGATCTCAGACCTCGTCAGTGAAGTACTCTTGACATATGTGTTTCGCTCCCAGAGCTCTTCAGAGATGTATGGCTTTGGCTCATTACCAGGAGGCACCCAGTATAGGTCAAAACCAACCACTCACAAGCTTAGAGGTTTGCGTAAATTGTGCAAAACAGAGATAGGAACTGTGATTAGTTCCTAAGGCTCGGGTGAGAGTTGATCTTGTTGGAGCACATCTAGAACCCTAGCAACACTCTAAATCTGCCGATATCAAATGCATCTTTTTCATTTTCTCCAAAAAAATATATATATATTGGACTACAGTCTAATTATTTTATGAAAGCACATATGTTTATGCAATTTATGCTTTACATTACTCTGTGCCATTTACTATGTATTTACACATGTCAAAAGCTGGCCTGGTTGTAGAGTACATTTTAACATGTCTGGTGGTAACGGAGGAGCATTCCAGTGTTACATCTAGTCCAGCTCCTGTCCTGTAAAATCTGGGTATTTTTCTTCTGAATCAATTGACCAATAACAATTGTGCCAAAGGGACACCATATGTGTGTGTATATTTAGCTGACTGCCTGAACAATCTCTTGGAGAACTATATTTCAAGAAAGTTCTTTATTGAAAGGTCAGACTCTTTGAAAAATGTTTTTAACGTGTAAAATGTCTCCGCAGATGCAGCAAATGGGGGATACATTTGCAGTTTCTCCTCTGATTCTCGCACTGGAAGTTCATATAACTCCTTTGTCTTACTTAGTTTTACGTAAGATAGGTAGAGCCACAATCACAGAGCTCATCTGGGCAAGTAATCGGCTTGCCTTCCATTACTGTTCAACTTCATGTAAACTCATGTACTTTGTAACCCACCATTTGTAAAGTTTAATACTGTCTTTAAACCTATGTGTCATGTAACCAACATCCTTTTATTGGGGTTGTCACCTGTCTACTGTACAGTGTTCTGATAACCTCAAAGCACCTTATCCAATTCTCAAAAAAAAAATATATATCTATAAGGTAAATTGACCCACAGGGTTTCATGGCTGATGGGTTGTGTACTTCAAAAAATAGTTCCTTTCCATGGGGTTATGGAGCTAATGGCCTGATTTATACTTTTTGGTGAAAACTGCACTAATGCAGTTTTGCACCAAAAAGTTTAGCACCGGCTTACACCATTTCTGTGCACCAGCCGGGCACCATATTTATGGAATGGTGTGAGCCAGTGCAAAGGGTAGGCTAGCGTAAGAAAACATCATGTTAGTCGGGTGGGGTTGGCGCTAAAGAAGAAAGGGGGGTTTGCAATAAAAAATTACGCTAGGCAGGTTGGAGTAAAATAAAATGACTCTAACCTGCCTAGAGTCATTTTCTGAAGCAAGCCATCCATACCACATGACTCCTGTCTTAGAAACGACAGTAGTCATGGCCAGCACAGGGGACCAGGGTCCCCTGCATGGCCATTGCACCTAGTGCCTTGTAGGAGGGCCATTACAGGGGCCCCAAAGGCACTTAAGAAAATAATACTTATCTATACTTACCTGGGATGGGGTCCCCCATCCTTCGCTGTCCCTCTGGTGTGGGTTGGGGTGTCCATAGGGCCTGGGGAGGGTACCTGTGGGCTTATTCCATGGTGTTCCACCATGGAAATAGGCCCACAGGTCCCCTAATGCCTGCCCTGACCCATCCCGTGCGTGATTTTAGCACAGGGGGATAAATATGGTGCTAAAGCCTTAAAGTCATTTTTGCACAGGAATGCCTACTCTGCATCTCATTAACGCAAAGTAGGTTTCCACGCCCAAAAAATTACTTTAACTCCAAACATTTGGCGTCAGACAGGTCTAGCACCAAAGTATAAATATAAAGTGAGTTTTGCACCGAATTTGATTTAAAAAATGATGCAAATTTGGTGCAAAACAAGTATAAACATGCACCTAAGTGTTCTATTTACAGTCTTCTAGCTTCCTCTAGTTGTCTAGGCTGTCAACTGGATGCCCTCAGTGGAAAACAAACCAATTGTTCATGTTTCCTGTGCTATAAGATTTACCCCCCACCAGTCCTGCCTCATGCTCTGTATCCCTTCCAGAGCTATTACCACAATTAATTGATTAGATGGGTTGTATGTAACATTAAGCAGATGGGGGGCTGTGGGATGCAGATGCAGGTGTTTTGATGTTACTACAGCTTGCAATCAAACTTATTTATAGCAGCAACTACAAGGCATTTTCTGACAGCTGCCATACATTTTTTTTTCTGTTTTATATATCGCAAACCCGACCCGAGGGTATTGTAGCGCTTTACATGAGCATGTTACGTTACACAAGGACACAATAATTTTGGAAAGCATGTGTAGTTCAAAGCCCGGATTATAACACTGATGGTCCCACAATGGGACTGCCAAATGGGAGCCGAGTCCTATCCCGTAGCACAGAGGGGGCGAGCAGCACCCTCAGAATGCACACTATCTGCATATTCCGATGGTGCCGGGCGGGGGGGCCCCTGCACTGCCCATGCCATTCATGGCATGCCCCACCTTTGGCCCCCAGCACCCCCTTACCTCCAGCCTGTCCATGGTGGTCAAACCGCCACTGAAAGGCTGGCAGTAAGGGGAGTTGTAATCAGCCAGGTGGCACTGAGTTCAGCACCGTCCTGGCTGCGTACAACTCCAACTGCCGTCATGCCGTCAGGAACCATGTTCTTGGTGGGGGACAGCGGTCGCCTGGCGGGTACACTGACCAGGTTTGTAAGTGGGCGGTCTGATCACCTGGAGTGCAGTGATCTGACTGTCCTCGGACCACCACACTCGTAATGAGGCCCGGTCCTGATTGAACCAGCATTACAAGATGTTCAGCTGTCGCCGAGACTCAAAACCTGCCTCCCCAGCTCAAAGGTCACCAGCTCTGGCTGTTATGCCACAACCTCTCTCTGATTTATCTAATTGTTTACTCTAGGTTCAATATTAGTCATCCCTTCAAGGAGTGGTGCTTTCTTATAGAGCTAATGTGTAGAGTGCATGTCTTCCTAGTCGCTTTATGTGGTCTTCCACTGTGTATGTACATGTGCAAGGTCTCTCCAGCAATGCCAGAGCTGAACCCTCTTTTATCGCTCTTGGTTGTTGTTTACCTAGAAAGATCAAACCCCACCCATGGCTTTTGTTATTCAATGAGAGTCTTCACTAGCACAGCCAAGGGTTAGTGAATGGAAGAGATACAGCCACAACCCGACCTTCCAGTCTGCAGTCTGGATCCATTCATCCACCTCCAATCCATTGTGATGTCACTGTACCTCAAGCCGATCCACGTGTACAATGAGTTCTTTGCCACCGTCTCAACTAAATCCTAGATGTAAAGAAGCATTAGAGGTAACTCTTCAGTGGCCCCTGTTTTCCTTCTTTTCTGCATCTGTAATGTATACATATGTTGCTCCAGTATATATTTATAGTTGCATTGTGCATAGACTGCATCGCATAGGTGTTTATGAGACCACGATTATAAGTCTTATTTTATTTAAGTACACACCTATATGAGTCCTACTACCAGTCTTATTCTCCTCTCAATTACATGTGCACAGAATCTACTCAGTATTGTTTGAGCTTTTGATATGTTCCTAAAGGTTCCACCACCCTCTCCCTGTATTTGTCTCCTGAGCCTGCTTTGCTTGGTTTTTACATGTTTATAATCGTGCAGACAGTGATGTTGGAGATAGGTTAGAAGTTACTAAACACAAATCTCATTAGGGATCTGACATTAAAGTGAGACTGATACAACAGATCACTAATGTTCTAACATCACAAAACTCTAATTTTTAACATATCTCTTTGACATCACACTGCTATGTTAGGCACATATTTCTCTCTCAGTGTGTCCATTGTTGATGACGATTATCAGCCATCATCTTACAACACAAGGTCTACAGCCCCAAATGGAACAGTCTTCCGGCTCTTATAGAATGCCTCGGCCCAATGAGCTATAGGAAGCCAGAAGAACCCACCATAGACCCCATACTCTACCATTTCATTCTGGTCATCAATGGTTATGAGGTCTGAGAATTGGGAGGCACATTATTCATGACTCGTATTCCAGGATTTGAATTCCTCAAATAAGAAATAGCACATGCCTCCTGAAAGAATCCAGCTGTAGGGGCAGATCTCACACAGGGATCCTGAGAGGAGGAAAAGAGGGGTTTTAATGAACTGAAGTTGGAGGGATTTGCTTTGCAAAACATGATGATATATTTACATATAGTAGTTAAGTTGAGGCAGAGTTTTCTTGGCACAGGCATTTTTTGCCTTGCCTATAACCTTCGACTCTGTCGATTGATTTGGGTAAAAATTGTTAATCAGGCAACTAAGTTTTGGCATGCCATGTTTTTCAAGATCCATCCATAGGAAAAAACTTAAGTGGAGAGGTCAAACGTTTATCACTTCCAATTTCCAATCCCAAAGGAAATTATGTTAATAAATAGAGCAAACCCCAGACCACTTAACAGATTCACATCAAACATGACACGAAAGGAGAACTTTACTAAAATAGTGTGATTTTTTGATTTGCTGTAAATATATTCAGTCGATTTTGAGATATTTGCATTTAAAAAAGATTCCTGATGGGTGCTAACAGTTTTCGGCCATATAAACTTGTGAGCCAATCCTGGCTATCACATTTTCAAAGTTTAAGGCAATGTGATTGGATGGACTATGGCTGAAAAAATGTTTTTAACATCCATCTTGAATCACTGGATTTGGAACTGACCTGCAAGTTTCATGCTGTGTAAAAATAATGTAAAGTCTCTTTCAAAGTTTAAATTGTCCAGTTTGGCCCAAGAACTTGTGTACTAGGCACAGGCAGAATACAAAAACTCACCTAGTGTCCATGGAGTACTGCAAGCAAGTGGAATCGGGCATGTCAAACTGCCTGCGCTGATATTCAGCACCAGCAGTTTCTTCTGTGCTGTAAAATCAGCTTGAAAAACACCACACAGCACAGCACGCCAAAGGGCACTGCTTCCTTCTGCCGCTTGAGTAGTTTTTCTACTTGACCTGAACCTTTCTCAACGTAAACTGGTGAGACCGCCCACATTGAGAAACCTGGCTGGGAAGAGTTCTGGTGCCCAATGCTAGAGAATACAAATTCTTGCACGCCAACTTAATGTTGGCGAGCCACATGCAAGAGAAAACTCCACCATGTGTAAGTTGGTAGAGTTTTGCGGGAACTCCATGCTCCAAGTGGAGTGCGGAGTGGGCAACACGCTGCCATCAGAATGGAATTTTTGACCCACCCCAATAGGAACACGCTAGAAAATGAGCACTGCTGCACTCCTTCAAACATCATGCTCAGAGCCCACCTTGCCATTGTAACTAAAGCCAGCGTGAAAATCCCCGTGCTGTACATTCATAGCACTCCCAGGGAGGGGCAGAGTCCTGGGATCACTGTGGTGCTCACTTCCTTGCTTGTGTTTGGGGGAGTGAGTGGTGCGGCATTGTAGTGGCCTGTCTATGCTAATTGCATGCAGGATGTAACACAGCTGCTGGCTCCAGGCCGGTCCACTGATCAGTGCTGGGTGTAAGGGAGCCATTGGGACAGCAGAGGTTGTGAGGCTTCCCTGTGTTCCAAGTGAAGAGTGACTGCAGGCGCCTGCTTGAGACTGGGCACCAATTGGTAAAAAGATGAAACAGTCAGGTGTGCATTTACAAAAAATAATAGAAGATGACAACCCCCTGGACAAACGAAAGGAAATGTAGGCATGATCTGCTATGCAAAAGGCGTGCCCTATAAAGGTCTCTGGTTGCTATATCAAAATGTACATATTCAGTTTGTGCTAGAGATTTTAATAAAAATAAACTTCATTTAATTAATAACCCTTATGGGTGAATTGTTGATCTAACCAAATGCTGAATTTTAAACTTGTATTTTCCTTTCTAAACTCTATATGACCCGCACTTGATTGACTTGACTAGTGTTACATTCCAAACTGCTTTAGCTCAGCAGAAGTGTTTTGATTGTGACTTTTATGAGGCCTTCTCATGATGCAAACGTCCTACAATAACAAAGACTGTAATATTTTCAATTAATTATGAGCTGCCTGACCCGCATTGGAAACTCAAAACTTCCTAAACCAATCTTAAACTTGCTTCTCTATGAATAGGCTTCTAGTGTAAAGACATGTGTGAAAGGAGATGACCTAAATGTTACACAAATGTTATTTGTATCAGAGACCTACGCAGCTTGGAAAATATTGCGATGTATTGTTGTAGTTAAAACTTCTATTGTATTTTGTATTTAAAACTCTCGGTTAAACTTGTCATCTCAACGGAAACTGTTCCTGTCTCACAATGTTCTCATTTTCTGATTAGCAGATCTCATACTTTAGCTGACGAAATTGTTAAATTTGTGTATTATTGTATGCCATATAAATATGTCCCAGGGATTTCTTGGATACAAAATGATTTCAAATGTAAACTTAAGCACAAAGAAATCTAATAATGACATTTATCCTCTGGAGAACGTATGGGAATGTAAACAAGTGTTAAATAGTTTGATTAGCTTTCAGTTCTTTAAGAAAGAACTTAATTGAATCAAAGAAATTAAGACACTGGAATGGGTGTGAGAAAGTAGCCTCTTTCTAGCCTTGTTACCCCCACTTTGGGCCTGTTTGTGAGTGTATGTCAGGGTGTTTTCACTGTATAACTGGTATCCTGCTTGCCAGGGCCCAGTGCTCATAGTGAAAACCCTATGTTTTCAGTATGTTTGTTATGTGTCACTGGGACCCTGCTAGTCAGGACCCCAGTGACTCATAAGGTTGTGACCTATAGGTATGTGTTCCCTGTGTGATGCCTAACTGTCTCACTGAGGCTCTGCTAACCAGAACCTCAGTGGTTATGCTCTCTCTTTACAAATTGTCACTAACAGGCTAGTGACCAATTTTACCAATTTACATTGGCTTACTGGAACACCCTTATAATTCCCTAGTATATGGTACTGAGGTACCCAGGGTATTGGGGCTCCAGGAGATCCCTATGGGCTGCAGCATTTCTTTTGCCACCCATAGGGAGCTCTGACAATTCTTACACAGGCCTGCCACTGCAGCCTGAGTGAAACAACGTCCACGTTATTTCACAGCCATTTTACACTGCACTTAAGTAACTTATAAGTCACCTATATGTCTAACCTTTACCTGGTAAAGGTTAGGTGCAAAGTTACTTAGTGTGAGGGCACCCTGGCACTAGCCAAGGTGACCCCACATTGTTCAGGGCCAATTCCCCGGACTTTGTGAGTGCGGGGACACCATTACACGCGTGCACTACATATAGGTCACTACCTATATGTAGCTTCACAATGGTAACTCCGAATATGACCATGTAACATGTCTATGATCATGGAATTGCCCCCTCTATACCATCCTGGCATAGTTGGCACAATCCCATGATCCCAGTGGTCTGTAGCACAGACCCTGGTACTGCCAAACTGCCCTTCCTGGGGTTTCTTTGCAGCTGCTGCTGCTGCCAACCCCTCAGACAGGCAGCTGCCCTCCTGGGGTCCAGCCAGGCCTGGCCCAGGATGGCAGAACAAAGGACTTCCTCTGAGAGAGGGTGTTACACCCTCTCCCTTTGGAAAATGGTGTGAAGGCAGGGGAGGAGTAGCCTCCCCCAGCCTCTGGAAATGCTTTCTTGGGCACAGATGTGCCCAATTCTGCATAAGCCAGTCTACACCGGTTCAGGGGACCCCTTAGCCCTGCTCTGGTGCGAAACTGGACAAAGGAAAGGGGAGTGACCACTCCCCTGACCTGCACCTCCCCTGGGAGGTGTCCAGAGCTCCTCCAGTGTGCTCCAGACCTCTGCCATCTTGGAAACAGAGGTGCTGCTGGCACACTGGACTGCTCTGAGTGGCCAGTGCCACCAGGTGACGTCAGAGACTCCTTCTGATAGGCTCCTTCAGGTGTTAGTAGCCTATCCTCTCTCCTAAGTAGCCAAACCCTCTTTTCTGGCTATTTAGGGTCTCTGTCTCTGGGGAAACTTTAGATAACGAATGCAAGAGCTCGTCCGAGTTCCTCTGCATCTCTCTCTTCACCTTCTGCCAAGGAATCGACTGCTGACCGCGCTGGAAGCCTGCAAACCTGCAACATAGTAGCAAAGACGACTACTGCAACTCTGTAACGCTGATCCTGCCGCCTTCTCGACTGTTTTCCTGGTGGTGCATGCTGTGGGGGTAGTCTGCCTACTCTCTGCACTAGAAGCTCCAAAGAAATCTCCCGTGGGTCGACGGAATCTTCCCCCTGCAACCGCAGGCACCAAAAAGCTGCATTACTGGTCCCTTGGGTCTCCTCTCAGCATGACGAGCGAAGTCCCTCGGATCCAGCAACTCTGTCCAAGTGGCCCTCACAGTCCAGTGACTCTTCAGTCCAAGTTTGGTGGAGGTAAGTCCTTGCCTCACCTCGCTAGACTGCATTGCTGGGAACCGCGACTTTTGCAGCTACTCCGGCCTCCGTGCACTTCCGGTGGAAATCCTTTGTGCACAGTCCAGCCTGGTTCCACGGCACTCTAACCTGCATTGCACGACCTCCTAAGTTGTTCTCCGGTGACGTGGGACTTCTTTGTGCGACTTCGGGTGAGCACCGTTTCACGCATCCTCGTAGTGCCTGTTTCTGGCCCTTCTCTGGGTGCTACCTGCTGCTAAGAGGACTCTTTGTCTTGCTCGACGTCCCCTCTACCGCCTGGTCCAATTTGCGACCTCCTGGTCCTTCCTGGGCCACAGTAGCATCCAAAAACGCTAACCGCACGATTTGCAGCTAGCAAGGCTTGTTGGCGTTCTTTCGGCGGGAAAACACTTTTGCACGACTCTACAAGGCGAGAGGGATCCGTCCTCCAAAGGGGAAGTCTCTAGCCCTTTGTGTTCCTGCAGAAACCGCAGCTTCTTCTGTCCAGTAGAAGCTTCTTTGCACCCGCAGCTGGCTTTTCCTGGGCATCTGACCATCTCCGACTTGCTTGTGACTTTTGGACTTGGTCCCCTTGTTCCACAGGTACCCTAGATTGGAAATCCACAGTTGTTGCATTGTTGGTTTGTGTCTTTCCTGCATTATTCCTCTAACACGACTTCTTTGTCCTTAGGGGAACTTTAGTGCACTTTGCACTCACTTTTCAGGGTCTTGGGGAGGGTTATTTTTCTAACTCTCACTATTTTCTAATAGTCCCAGCGACCCTCTACAAGGTCACATAGGTTTGGGGTCCATTCGTGGTTTGCATTCCACTTTTGGAGTATATGGTTTGTGTTGCCCCTATCCCTATGTTTCCCCATTGCATCTTATTGTAACTATACATTGTTTGCACTGTTTTCTAAGACTATACTGCATATTTTTGCTATTGTGTATATATATCTTGTGTATATTTCCTATCCTCTCACTGAGGGTACACTCTAAGATACTTTGGCATATTGTCATAAAAATAAAGTACCTTTATTTTTAGTATAACTGTGTATTGAGTTTTCTTATGATATTGTGCATATGACACTAAGTGGTACTTTAGAAGCTTCACACGTCTCCTAGTTCAGCCTAAGCTGCTCTGCTAAGCTACCATTATCTATCAGCCTAAGCTGCTAGACACCCTATACACTAATAAGGGATAACTGGGCCTGGTGCAAGGTGCAAGTACCCCTTGGTACTCACTACAAGCCAGTCCAGCCTCCTACATTGGTTGTGCAGCGGTGGGATAAGTGCTTTGAGACTACTTACCACTCTTGTCATTGTACTTTTCATAAGAGAAAAATATACAAAACAAGGTCAGTGTATATACACATAGCCAAAAAGTTTTGCAATTCCTCTTTTCACTCTTTTCTAAAGTGCTGAAAAGTACTCCTAAACTTTCTAAAAGTTCTTAAAAGTTTAAAAAGTTTTTTTCTGTCTTTCTAAAAAGTTCTGAAAAGTTTTTTTCTCTTTTTCTATCACTTTAACTCTCTCTAAAAATGTCTGGCACAGGCCAAAATGTTGACCTGTCTAAGATTGCATATGACCACCTTAGCTGGAAAGGAGCAAGGAGTCTCTTTATAGAGAGAGGTTTGAGTGTAGGGAAGAATCCTTCCTTGGAATTGTTACTTAACATGCTTAAAGAACAAGATAAGGCTAAAAGTGCCCCATCTGTTGAAAAAGTAGCTAATGGTTCCCAATCTGATCCAGGGACTCCCCCAGGAAAAGATTCAGGAAAGAAACTTCTCAGCCTGCCATTACTAGACAGTCTAGCATAGTTGGTACAGAGGTTGAATCACACCATACTGATGGTGTGCTCTCACATTATACTGTTAGCCAAGCTGTTAGGGTGCCCTCTGTAAGGGACAGGTCTCCTTCTGTCCATTCTCACCATACTTCTGTTTCAAGGAATGTCCCTCCCACCCACCCTGATGACAGACTGTTAGAAAGGGAGCTCAATAGATTGAGAGTGGAACAAACCAGACTGAAGCTCAAGAAGCAACAGCTGGATTTGGATAGACACACTTTAGAAGTAGAGAAGGAGAGACAGAAACTGGGTTTAGAAACCCATGGTGGCAGCAGCAGTATTCCCCGTAGTCATCCTGCAAAAGAGCATGATTCCAGGAATCTGCACAAGATAGTTCCCCCTTATAAGGAGGGGGATGACATTAACAAGTGGTTTGCTGCACTTGAGAGGGCCTGTGTTGTACAGGATGTCCCTCAAAGGCAGTGGGCTCCTATCCTATGGCTATCATTTAGTGGAAAAGGTAGGGATAGGCTCCTTACTGTAAAAGAAAATGAAGCTAATGATTACAAAGTTCTTAAGAATGCACTCCTGGATGGTTATGGCTTAACCACTGAACAATACAGGATAAAGTTCAGAGAGACCAAAAAGGAGTCTTCACAAGACTGGGTTGATTTCATTGACCATTCAGTGAAGGCCTTGGAGGGGTGGTTACATGGCAGTAAAGTTACTGATTATGACAGCCTGTATAACTTGATCCTGAGAGAGCATATTCTTAATAATTGTGTGTCTGATTTGTTGCACCAGTACCTGGTAGACTCAGATCTGACCTCTCCCCAAGAATTGGGAAAGAAGGCAGACAAATGGGTCAGAACAAGGGTGAACAGAAAAGTTCATACAGGGGGTGACAAAGATGGCAATAAGAAGAAAGATGGTGAAAAATCTCAAGATAAGCATGGGGATAAGGGTAAAACCAAAGATCCCACTTCAAATCTTAAACACTCTTCAGAGGGTGGGGATAAAACTAATTCTTCCTCTTCTTCTCAACCTGCACACATTAAAAAGCCTTGGTGCTTTGTGTGTAAAAACAGAGGCCATAGGCCAAGGGATAAGTCCTGTCCAGGTAAACCCCCTGAGCCTACCACCACTAATACATCAAGCTCTAGTGCCCCTAGCAGTAGTGGTACTAGTGGTGGGACTGCTGGCAACAGTCAAGCAAAGGGTGTAGTTGGGTTCACTTATGGGTCCATCATAGAAACTGGGGTAGTCAATCCCAAGACAGTTTCTGTCACACCTATTGGCATTGGCCTTGCCACACTGGCTGCTTGTCCCCTTACAATGGATAAGTACAGGCAGACAGTTTCAATAAATGGTGTTGAGGCCTTGGCCTACAGGGACACAGGTGCCAGTATCACTTTGGTGACTGAAAACCTAGTGCCTCCTGAACAACACATCATTGGACAACAGTATAAGATTATTGATGTCCATAACTCCACTAAGTTTCTTCCCTTAGCTATAATTCAGTTTAGTTGGGGTGGAGTTACTGGCCCTAAGCAGGTGGTAGTGTCACCTAGCTTACCTGTAGACTGTCTCTTAGGTAATGACCTAGAGGCCTCAGGTTGGGCTGATGTAGAGTTTTATGCCCATGCAGCCATGCTGGGCATCCCAGAGGAATTGTTCCCTCTCATTTCTACTGAAATGAAAAAGCCAAGGAGAGAAGGCCTGAAAACTCAGGATCCCTCTCCATCAACAGGTAAAAAGGGTATCACAGTATCCCCTAACCACCCTGCCATTCAGGACACCATTCCTGTGGTGGGAGAAACCTCTCCTGGGGTGGCACCTGTTCCAAGGGAATCATCAGCTGGCAAAGCTGGACTCCCTGAGGTAGAAGTACCTCTCTGTGGGATAACTAACATTGGTGACAAAAAGAGCACCATTTTAGTTAACATGGAGCATCCCTCCAACCCTCCCAGAGAAACTTTAGTGCAGAAACCCTGCACTGCCTCACAACACTTAGGACAGCATCCCTGCCCTAGTGTGGAGCTCATAGGACAGCATCCCTGCCCTGCTCCAACTCAAGAGAAACAGCATCCCTGTTCTCTCTTCCAGCCATATGGACAAAGTTTTTGCCCAGCCATGGCTTTTCTGAGACAGCATCCCTGTCTGGCATTTCCATCACTACAAATAGGTTCAGTGGACAATTCCCACTGCGCTAAACTAAAACTTACTAATAGAAACTCTGAAAATACATCTTCACATTGTTGCTTAGCTAAAAAACTTCAAACAGGGTGGTTTACATCCCCACAGGGAAGTAACCATATAGTGGATGATAAAGGGAGTAACCAGTCTATTGCAGAGCTACTCTCTACTTATCACCACTTAGACAATAAAGTATCAACTGGCCAAGGTTAGCCTTATTGTCCTTCGTTTGGGGGGGGGGTTGTGTGAGAAAGTAGCCTCTTTCTAGCCTTGTTACCCCCACTTTGGGCCTGTTTGTGAGTGTATGTCAGGGTGTTTTCACTGTATCACTGGTATCCTGCTTGCCAGGGCCCAGTGCTCATAGTGAAAACCCTATGTTTTCAGTATGTTTGTTATGTGTCACTGGGACCCTGCTAGTCAGGACCCCAGTGACTCATAAGGTTGTGACCTATAGGTATGTGTTCCCTGTGTGATGCCTAACTGTCTCTCTGAGGCTCTGCTAACCAGAACCTCAGTGGTTATGCTCTCTCTTTACAAATTGTCACTAACAGGCTAGTGACCAATTTTACCAATTTACATTGGCTTACTGGAACACCCTTATAATTCCCTAGTATATGGTACTGAGGTACCCAGGGTATTGGGGTTCCAGGAGATCCCTATGGGCTGCAGCATTTCTTTTGCCACCCATAGGGAGCTCTGACAATTCTTACACAGGCCTGCCACTGCAGCCTGAGTGAAACAACGTCCACGTTATTTCACAGCCATTTTACACTGCACTTAAGTAACTTATAAATCACCTATATGTCTAACCTTTACCTGGTAAAGGTTAGGTGCAAAGTTACTTAGTGTGAGGGCACCCTGGCACTAGCCAAGGTGCCCCCACATTGTTCAGGGCCAATTCCCCGGACTTTGTGAGTGCGGGGACACCATTACACGCGTGCACTACATATAGGTCACTACCTATATGTAGCTTCACAATGGTAACTCCGAATATGGCCATGTAACATGTCTATGATCATGGAATTGCCCCTCTATACCATCCTGGCATAGTTGGCACAATCCCATGATCCCAGTGGTCTGTAGCACAGACCCTGGTACTGCCAAACTGCCCCTCTTGGGGTTTCTCTGCAGCTGCTGCTGCTGCAAACCCCTCAGACAGGCAGCTGCCCTCCTGGGGTCCAGCCAGGCCTGGCCCAGGATGGCAGAACAAAGGACTTCCTCTGAGAGAGGGTGTTACACCCTCTCCCTTTGGAAAATGGTGTGAAGGCAGGGGAGGAGTAGCCTCCCCCAGCCTCTGGAAATGCTTTCTTGGGCACAGATGTGCCCAATTCTGCATAAGCCAGTCTACACCGGTTCAGGGGACCCCTTAGCCCTGCTCTGGCGCGAAACTGGACAAAGGAAAGGGGAGTGACCACTCCCCTGACCTGCACCTCCCCTGGGAGGTGTCCAGAGCTCCTCCAGTGTGCTCCAGACCTCTGCCATCTTGGAAACAGAGGTGCTGCTGGCACACTGGACTGCTCTGAGTGGCCAGTGCCACCAGGTGACATCAGAGACTCCTTCTGATAGGCTCCTTCAGGTGTTAGTAGCCTATCCTCTCTCCTAAGTAGCCAAACCCTCTTTTCTGGCTATTTAGGGTCTCTGTCTCTGGGGAAACTTTAGATAACGAATGCAAGAGCTCAGCCGAGTTCCTCTGCATCTCTCTCTTCACCTTCTGTCAAGGAATCGACTGCTGACCGTGCTGGAAGCCTGCAAACCTGCAACATAGTAGCAAAGACGACTACTGCAACCCTGTAACGCTGATCCTGCCGCCTTCTCGACTGTTTTCCTGGTGGTGCATGCTGTGGGGGTAGTCTGCCTCCTCTCTGCACTAGAAGCTCCGAAGAAATCTCCTGTGGGTCGACGGAATCTTCCCCCTGCAACCGCAGGCACCAAAAAGCTGCATTACCGGTTCCTTGGGTCTCCTCTCAGCGCGACGAGCGAGGTCCCTCGAATCCAGCAACTCTGTCCAAGTGGCCCCCACAGTCCAGTGACTCTTCAGTCCAAGTTTGGTGGAGGTAAGTCCTTGCCTCACCTTGCTAGACTGCATTGCTGGGAACCACGACTTTTGCAGCTACTCCGGCCTCCGTGCACTTCCAGCGGAAATCCTTTGTGCACAGTCCAGCCTGGGTCCACGGCACGACCTCCTAAGTTGTTCTCCGGCGACGTGGGACTTCTTTGTGCGACTTCGGGTGAGCACCATTTCACACATCCTCGTAGTGCCTGTTTCTGGCCCTTCTCTGGGTGCTACCTGCTGCTAAGAGGACTCTTTATCTTGCTCGACGTCCTCTCTACCTCCTGGTCCAATTTGCGACCTCCTGGTCCCTCCTGGGGCACAGCAGCATCCAAAAACGCTAACCGCACGATTTGCAGCTATCAAGGCTTGTTGGCGTTTTTTTGGCGGGAAAACACTTCTGCACGACTTTACAAGGCGAGAGGGATCCGTCCTCCAAAGGGGAAGTCTCTAGCCCTTTGCGTTCCTGCAGAAACTGCAGCTTCTTCTGTCCAGTAGAAGCTTCTTTGCACCCGCAGCTGGCATTTCCTGGGCATCTGCCCATCTCCGACTTGCTTGTGACTTTTGGACTTGGTCCCCTTGTTCCACAGGTACCCTAGATTGGAAATCCACAGTTGTTGCATTGTTGGTTTGTGTCTTTCCTGCATTATTCCTCTAACACGACTTCTTTGTCCTTAGGGGAACTTTAGTGCACTTTGCACTCACTTTTCAGGGTCTTGGGGAGGGTTATTTTTCTAACTCTCTCTATTTTCTAATAGTCCCAGCGACCCTATACAAGGTCACATAGGTTTGGGGTCCATTCGTGGTTCGCATTCCACTTTTGGAGTATATGGTTTGTGTTGCCCCTATCCCTATGTTTCCCCATTGCATCCTATTGTAACTATACATTGTTTGCACTGTTTTCTAAGACTATACTGCATATTTTTGCTATTGTGTATATATATCTTGTGTATATTTCCTATCCTCTCACTGAGGGTACACTCTAAGATACTTTGGCATATTGTCATAAAAATAAAGTACCTTTATTTTTAGTATAACTGTGTATTGTGTTTTCTTATGATATTGTGCATATGACACTGAGTGGTACTGTAGTAGCTTCACACGTCTCCTAGTTCAGCCTAAGCTGCTCTGCTAAGCTACCATTATCTATCAGCCTAAGCTGCTAGACAACCTATACACTAATAAGGGATAACTGGGCCTGGTGCAAGGTGCAAGTACCCCTTGGTACTCACTACAAGCCAGTCCAGCCTCCTACAATGGGCTCTCAAGAGAATACAAATAGAAACTACAAGGAATGGGCCTCAGGAGTTTGACACTCTCTGTTCTCTACTGCTCATTCTAGGAATATTACATATTTTCAGTGTATTGTTGTGAAGAGTACTACCTCTAAACAATAAAAAAGATCAATTCCAATGTCATAAAATGAAAAGGAAAGCTATGTGAGGTTACTATGGTCATTGAAAGGGAAGCTTTTTGACATCACTATTCAAGGCATGTTAAAATCTTGATAAGGTTCCTGGTTCTTGAAACATAACACCGACAATTGCTTGTTGGGAGCAGCACATGGCTGTTGGAAATGATATGTACAGAAAGGAGGAACTAGCCCCCCATACGCACCCATCATTCACCTGGATCAGATACCAGGAGGCATGCAATTGCCTAAAATTATGGGCGGTGGCAGGGATAGAGACAGTGGGGGATTGCTTCGATGGTGTTATACTGATGTCATTCACGGCTATTAGGGACCTTACCTCAGTGGGAATGAGATAATTTATATTGTATTACACTATATGTCGCCTGATTAAAACAGCATGGGCGGGGGGAGATTGGGAGCCTGCGCCATCTCCCACATTACACTTTCTGCTCTCTGATGATGGCCTATCAAAGGTGATTACAAATTTGTATAAAACCCTAATGGATACAGAAGGTAATAGACTTGAGGTGGCGAGACAGAGATGGAATACAGTTTTCCCCGCGCCTTTGTCCCCCGAGACATGGCTGGTGACACTCCAGCAAGTGCAGCGAGTATTGCAAAACCCTAGGTTTCGATATACCCAGTTTAATTTTGTGTACCAAACGTATCTGTCCCCATCTCGTATACATCGCATGTACCCTACAGCTAGTCCGGCATGCCCCCGGTGTGGGTCACACACGGCTCACTTCTATCACATGGTGTGGGATTGTGGGCCCCTCCAGAAAGTTTGGCACGAGGTAGTGGAAGTAGTCGCTGACATCACGAAGCATGTGTTCTCACTGGAACCGAGATCTTGTTTACTGGGGATTAGAACTAGAATTAAACAGGACACGTATATTCATAGGTTTGCCGACCTGGCATTTATTATGTACAAACGATTGATTGCCATGACCAGGAAGGCACCAAAAGCACCGGAAATGCAAAAGTTGCAAGTCATGGCATTGAGGTGGGCACGAGCGGAACTGCCGGTGCTGCGAGTTTTGTGAGATGGAGGGCAGGCACAAACAGGTTGTGACATTTGGGATACGCTTGCTGCACAGTTGGAAATCAAAAATGATGAACGCTCGCAATGAATAGGGAGGTATAGCAGTAATGTCCGTTGTAAAATGTTAACAAAGCTGTTTTCTATCTAATTACTTGATCTTCAGTTTATAACCAGCAGTAACTCAGATCAAATTGATGGTACTGCCTGACTGGGATGCAGAGAGAACAGTAACCCACTGGACAAAAACAAAAAAAAGGGTGGAATGATACCGGATGCACTTTGAGTACACAGGGGTGAAATAACATATTGGAATGTACTGTATAATTGCCTTTTGATACATCGCTTGTTACTCCTTGACAGATACATTTGTGTTACACAATAGAAAACAAATGCTTTACTGACCCTTGGATAGTGGAATGCACAGACCCAGTTTTAGGTTCTTGCTTTTTGACTTTTGAATTATGTCATTTGGATTTGTAATTGAATATTGCACTCGAAATAATAAAATAGATACATTAAAAAAAAAAAAAAAAAAGGTTCCTGGTTCTTGGAAAGATAGCATAACCATCCCTATTAACAAGAAGTGATTACAAAATATGGGGGGGGTGAACTCCATGGAGTGGAGCACAGTAGAGTTTTTACCTCACTGGCGCTCATCACCGGTGAGTTAGCGAGTGCGAGCAAGGAAAATCTTACTCAAGACCACCTCCGGCAAGATTTCTCAAAGCGGTCGGTCACAGATGTTTGCGACTGCTCTCGTTGAGAAACTTTCCGTTCACGTTGAGGTAGCTGCCGCTCGAGTAGAAAATCAACTCGATTGGCAATGAAGAAGCAGCGCCCTCTTGAGCCATTCACACTGATTTTTCAGCGTGGGACAAACACCTGGACCTAAAAATCAGAGCGAACGACGCGACCTAACGCACTCTGCCACTTGCGGAACTCCACATATCGCAGCGAAGTTTTTTGGGCACTTTGTGGAGCTCCGTGTAGTGCAACTCCGTGAACTCCGTCCAGGACTATTCAAAAACCCTATTTAGAAATCATTTCTGTTCCAGTTCTAGAACAGGCAAGATATGTTTGAACATTAGAAAATAATTCATCTGGAAAAAATAAGTTGCAGAAGAAACTCTTTGCCTTTGCTAGTTTTGCTTGAATGTTAATTTACCTTTAAAAAACAAAAGACAATGGACATCTGGCAAACTAGGAACAGTTTGTTCAATTAAACATTATAGCCAGGAGAACAGTTACAGAACCAGGGTCTGAGGACTGTCTCAAAATACAATGTTTCTGAGCGACGTTCTATACAATCCTCTGGGTACCATAAAACAATTACAACATTCCTTTTTGGGGTGAAGAATGTGCACAGTTGTCTTGCAGTCATAATTAAGGTCCTGATAACAAATGCTGGTGGACCTCAACCTTGCGTGTACACAATTTGGGCCAGCAAGTATGTGTCCAGAGGTCCGGCCTGAGGGCGGTGTGGTTGCTGTGTGTTGCTGTGTGTGCTGTGTTCTGATTGTCTAAGTGTTGCTAGCTTCATGTGGCATTTTAATTTATGGTGTGTTGGGGAATGTGCACACCCCTCTGGCCATGTGTGTTTTATTGGGGCAAATTTCACAGACCATTGTTGTGTTGCTGCACCTATCTGGGGGAATGATCTAAGATTCCTGTTCGGGCATTTGTCTGCGGCTTCACATTACTCCACCTGTGACATGTCAATCTGTAATCTCCGGCCTCGGTTTCAGAGCCTGCCTGACCACATACGTTTGCACCGGGGGTGATGGAGAGTTCATGACGGGGGAATTTATTGGTGGTGATGTGACTTTGTTCTTATGTGTGAATATATTCTTTTGAGCATGGGCCTCGATTATTCCAGTATTAACATTAGCATTATGACAGTTCAATTTATATATGAGGATTACATTGGAAGTAAAGGTTAGCCAATTTATGTTAACTTTATCAATTTCTCTACAGCCTTTGATAAAGTCAACAGAAACATCTTGTGGCATAAGGTGCCCTCTCTACAAATCTCCAAGTACCTCGTGAGTGCACTCAATTCTCTCAGTACTAATATTTTGTTCCAGTTGCTCCTGGGTGTGATCACAACTTCATGCATAGAACTTCTACACTCGAGGTATTAAAACAAGGTTGTAGTACACTTCTTCTGTAGCTGTACATTTATGATTTCCCCAATATATTAAGTACTGTGTGCAAATTATCTCCTGCCATTGGTAATGACTATCTACATATTGTTTTTTATGCTGAGGATGTCATGTTGACGAATGAACCCGTTAACATCCAAAGCGGACTGTCTTTTTGTTTTCCACTAATTTACTAAGGTTCATTATTCAAAGATAAGTGTGAAAAAATCCTAAAAATTATTTCCAGTTTGAAATTTCTTTCTTCTACCTTCAATTAGTATGTGCCCCCTAACAAATTAGAGAAAGTTTGTTTTTTTATCCACAAATTGAATTTTAATCTTCATATTTAATATTCAGTGAAAAAGAAGGCCCTCTTACTCGTTAGCGATAGGAGCAGGTTGTAAATAAGTAGGTAAAAAACACCTGGGAGATGCCCCAAATTGTATGATGTCAAGATCCCCTCTGAGTTACTCTTAGGTCTGGAATGCATTCCTTTTCTATGCATAAGTTTCCTAATAGAGTGAAAGGCAAAAACCTAAAATCTCTACTTACTATCTGATAAAGCATTCCACGCCACATAATTCATCTAGAACTCAGCCTCGTAGTGCTTTAACCTAAGATTGTGGGGCTATCTTAAGATGTGGGCCATAGAACAAGTACAGTGGCCCAACACTCACCAAGAGCAGTCAGTAAGAGTGGCGTTTTGTTGCATGAGTTGAAAGTGTACACATTTCTTAAAAATTTTGAATTTGGCTTACAAAGTTTGGCTTCAAACCTGGGCCTATCTTGCCTAGCATATTTAAAAAAAATCATATCAGTTTTAATTAAAAAACTGATAGTTAACAATTGTTTTACTTCAGGTATTGACTAATGTACAATCACATCTGCGGCATGTATGCCACACTAGTATAACAATATCCCCTGTAGCCCCGGCGGTGCAGGGAGCCCTGAGCTCCCGGGAGCCCCCCTCAGCACAGTACACCGTGCATGGGCGATGGACCCCTAGCCTGAGAGCTCCTGACTGGGTCTGGGGGCCCTCCTTGTACTTGCAGTTCTACTCAAGTTTGGTTACACCACTGGTATGCCCTGCCAGCCAACATATGAAAGCATGGAAATCAAAAAGGCAGACCTAGAACCTGTAACACACAGAAACCAATCCAATCCAGAAGAAATTCAGAGTACAATGATCAAACATGCCCATCACGCCAAAATGCCGCCCATAACGAACACCAACTCGCAAATGGTGGCACCCATGACTAACATCAAGCAAGTACAGAAAATCTTAAAGAAACTGGGCGAGGTACCTAGTACCCCCTTTCAAACAATTTTTGTGCACCCACATCATTCCAGATTCTTGTAAAGGAAATATTTTTCATATAATTTTTAAGAATGGAAGCCAATCCTTGCAAAGCACTTATAGGTTAACTGTGCTTATTGACTTTGAAGCAAAACTATACCCCTCAAGACTTGCAAGCATGGGCAAATGGAAAAAAATCTGATACCAAAAATACAAACTGGGCTAAGACCAGGCCTATGGACGCTCACGCTAACATTAAGGAAAACTCCTAAAGACAATTATACCACTGTACAATGGAGGCAGGCCTGGCTTATAGTGGGTACCATGTGGTACTTACACCCTGTGCCAGGTCCAGTTATTCCTTATGAGTAGAATAGAGGTGTTTCTAGCAGCTTAGGCTGATAGAAGGTAGCTATGGCAAAGCAGCTTAGGCTGAACTAGGAGACATGCAAAGCTCCTACTATACCACTTATATCATATGCAAAATATCATAAGAAAACACAATGCACACAGTTACTAAAAATAGAGGTACTTTATTTTTATGACAATATACCACAAGTATCTCAGTGAGTACCCTCAGTAAGAAGGTAAGTAATATAAACAAGTTATATGTACACAAACCCGAAAGTAGGTAAGTAAGAGTCAGAAAAGTAATGCAAACAGTGTAGAATTACAATAGGATGCAATAGGTGAACATAGGTCTAGGGGCAACACAAACCAAATCACGAATGGACCACAGACCTATGGGAGCTTGTAAAGGGTTGCTGGGACTGTAAGAAAACAATCAGGGTGTCCAAGATACCCCACCCCAAGACCCTGAAAAGTAGGAGTAAAGTACACCTACTACCCCAAAAGGACACAATAGTCGTGATAGGGGGATTCTGCAAGAACAACAACACCAGCAAGGCACTGAAGGTGGATTCCTGGACCTGAGGACCTGCAAGGCAAGGGGACCAAGTCCAAGAGTCGCGATAGTGTCCGGGGGGGCAGGAGCCCAGGAAACCTCAGATGAAGGTGCGAGGAAGCTGCCTCCAGATGGAAGAAGCTTGGAGTTCTGCAACAACGAAGAGCACTAGGAACTTCTCCTTTGGATGGAAGATGCCCCACATGGCGATGAAGGTTGCAGAAGTATTCCCACGCAGAAATACCACAAACAAGCCTTGCTAGCTGCAAGGTTTGCAGTACAGGTTTTTGGGTGCTGCTGGGGACCAAGAAGGACAAGGATGTCGCCCCTTGTAGGAA
The DNA here is from genome assembly GCF_031143425.1 of Pleurodeles waltl. Taxonomy (NCBI): domain Eukaryota; kingdom Metazoa; phylum Chordata; class Amphibia; order Caudata; family Salamandridae; genus Pleurodeles; species Pleurodeles waltl. The sequence goes on from NC_090439.1 coordinate 1,176,988,759, forward strand.
GAGATAGTGGGGGCGCTCAGCAACTCAGAGAGCCCACACAGAAGCAGGCAGCACCTGCAGAAGTACCCGAAAAGGCACTTGGAAGATTTGTGAACCGGAGCTGGCTCAGAGTCACAAAGGAGGGTCCCACGATGCCGGAGGCCAACTCAGAGGGTTGAGCACTGCAGGACGGAGTGCTGGGGACCCAGGCTAGGCTGTGCATGAAGGAAATCCTGGAAGAGTGCACAGGAGCAGCTGCAAATCACGCAGTACACAGGTTTGCAGTCTAGCGTGGGGAGGCAAGGACTTACCTCCACCAAACTTGGACTGAAGGATCACTGGACAGTGGGAGTCACTTGGATAGAGTTCCTGTGTTCCAGGGACCACGCTCGTCAGGATGAGAGGGGAACCAGAGGACCAGTGATGCAGTCTTTTGGTGCCTGCGTTAGCAGGGGGAAGATTCCGTTGACCCACAGGAGATTTCTTCTTGGCTTCCAGTGCAGGGTGAAGGCAGATTACCACCAGAGCATGCACCATCAGGAAACAGTTGAGAAAGCCGTCAGGATGAGGCGCTACAATGTTGCTGGTAGTTGTCTTGCTACTTTGTTGCGGTTTTGCAGGCGTCCTGGAGCAGTCAGCGGTTGATCCTTGGTAGAAGTCGAAGAGGGAGATGCAGAGGAACTCTGGTGAGCTCTTGCATGCATTATCTGAAGAATTCCCCAGAGGAGAGACCCTAAATAGCCAGAAAAGGAGGTTTGGCTACCAAGAGAGGTAAGAGCCTATCAGAGAGGGTTTCTGATGTCACCTGCTGGCACTGGCCACTCAAAGCAGTCCAGTGTGCCCCCAACACCTCTGTTTCCAAGATGGCAGAGGTCTGGGACACACTGGAGGAGCTCTGGGCACCTCCCCTGGGAGGTACTGGTCAGGGGAGTGGTGACTCCCCTTTCCTTTGTCCAGTTTTACACCAGAGCAAGGCTGGGGGATCCCTGAACCGGTGTAGACTGGCTTATGCAGAGATGGGCACCATCTGTGCCCATCAGAGCATTTCTAGAGGCCAGGGGAGGCTACTCCTCCCAGGCCCTTCACACCTATTTCCAAAGGGAGAGGGTGTAACACCCTCTCTCAGAGGAAATCCTTTGTTCTGCCTTCCTGGGCCAGGGCTGGCTGGACCCCAGGAGGGCAGAATCCTGTCTGAGGGGTTGGCAGCAGCAGCAGTTGCAGTGGAAACCCCAGAAAGTTAGTTTGGCAGTACCCGGGCTCTATGCTGGAGACCCGTGGATGCATACAATTGTCCCCCCAATACAAGAATGGTATAGGGGTGACAATTCCATGATCCTAGACATGTTACATGGCCATGTTCGGAGTTACCATTGTGACGCTACATATAGGTATTGACTTATATGTAGTGCACACGTGTAATGGTGTCCCCGCACTCACAAAGTCTAGGGAATTTGCCCTGAACAATGTAAGGGCACCGTGGCTAGTGGCAGGGTGCCCACACACTAAGTAACTTGGCACCTAACCTTCACCAAGTGAGGGTTAGACATATAGGTGACCTATTAGTTACTTAAGTGCAGTGTAAAATGGCTGTGAAATAACGTGGACGTTATTTCACTCAGGCTGCACTGGCAGTCCTGTGTAAGAATTGTCTGAGCTCCATATGGGTGGCAAAAAAAAATGCTGCAACCCATAGGGATCTCCTGGAACCCCAATACCCTGGGTACCTACGTACCATATAAAGGGAATTATAAAGGTGTTCCAGTGTGCCAATGAGAATTCGTAAAATTAGTCACTAGCCTGCAGTGACAATTTTAAAAGCAGAGAGAGCATAAACACAGATGTTCTGGTTAGCAGAGCCTCAGTGATACAGTTAGGCACCACACAGGCAACACAAACAGGGCATACTTTATGAGCACTGTGGTCCTGACTAGCAGGATCCCAGAGACACATAGGCAAAAACAAACATACAGACAGTAAAAATAGGGGTAACGTGCCAGGCAAGATGGTACTTTCCTACAATAGTCTGGGTTGCTCACTGCAATGTGGGGTAACTTTTTGACATCCAGGGACGATATGGGGAAATCCTGGGAGCACTGGAAGAAGTCACAGGCATTGCATCGATCCGGTAAGGAGAAGCGTCAAATTTTCCAACGCACAGCAGGCGCTGCATTGATTTTCCACTCAGGGAATCAGCTGAGTCATTCTGGTTCTGCTGTGCATCGATCCAATAGGGCTGTGCTTTGAATTTTCTGTCGAAAGGAAGGCACTGCATCGAATCTTCACTGGGAAAGTCACGCTGCGTTGTTCCGGTTAACCTGTGCGGTGATTTCTCAGTCGCAAGATTGCTGTGCATTGTTTCTGGCAGGCTGTGCATCTTTTTTCAGCGCACAAGGAGTTTCCTGAAGAGATGAAGTCTTTTTGGCCCTGAGACTTCAGGAAACAGGAGGCAAGCTCAATCCAAGCTCTTGGAGAGCAAAGTCATAGGGCAACATGGCAGCAGGGCAACAAAAGGGAAGCAGTCCTTCTCAGCAAAGCAGTCAAGCTGAGTCCTTTGGACAGCCAGGCAGTTCCTCTTGAAAGGTTGCAGGTTCAGGTCCAGAAGTGTCTGAGTTGGTGGGGTCAGAGACCCAGTTTATATACACAAAAATCCTTTGAAGTAGGGGAGACTTCAAAGAGTGGTTTTGAAACAAGTTCCCCTTTCAGTACAGGTCTGACTGCCAGGTTCCCAGTAGGAAGTTTGACAGTCCTTTGTGTGAGGGCAGGTCACTGTCCTTAAAAATTAAGTGGCAGGTCCTCCACCCTTCTAGCCCAGGAAGACCCATTTAGTATGCAGATGAGTGCAGGTGTGACTGAGTATCCTGTGTTTGTGGTTGTCTGGGTGAAATGAACAAGGGGAGCTGTCAACCAGCACAGACCAGGCGTCAATTATAGACAGTGTTAGAAATTGGGTTTTTGGTTGGCAGTCAGGTTACCCCCTATCCGAGCAAGGACCATCACCCTAGTCAGGGTAAAGGAGGATCACCCTCAGTTAACCCTGCTCACCCCCTTGGTAGCTTGGCACGAGCAGGCAGGATTAACTTCGGAGGCAATGTGTAACGTATTTGTACAAACACACAAAATAACTCAGTGAAAACACTACAAAATGACACAACACAGGTTTAGAAAAATAGGTAATATTTATCTAAACTAAACAAAACTAAAATGACACGAATCCGACATACACAAGTCAAATTATAGATTTTAAAAAGAATAAGAGTCTTAATCCTTAGAAAACAGTAAGAATGCTGTTATTTCACAAAAATACATGGGTAGCATCAAAATAAAGCAGCATAAGCAGGTATGCATTGAAAAGGCCAGCAATGCGTTGATTTTTCATTGTTCCTCCTTCGGTCGGGGTCAGCGTGCATCATTTCTTCTCTCTTGCAAGAGAGAAATGCATCAATCTGGACGAGCACCTCGGGTCTGGGCAGGCCTTCCATTGATTTTCCGCGCCCAGTGATTTTGCATTGAAATCTGGGTGCACAGTGTTAGCAAACCGCGCTGCGTGGGGGTTTGTGTCATTAACAACAGCCGTTCCGGGTGTTGCAGGTCGTATCGCCAGTCGCATTGCCTCGATCTTCCAGCCACGATGCAGGTGGAGCGTCAATTTTAACCATGAGGCCGGCAGTGCATAGTTTATCAGCCGCAAGGTGGGTGGTGCTTTGAAAGTTTCCCCGCATGGAAGTCTTTGCGTGGATTTCCAGGATTTCTGTCCTTTTCCACAAGCTGCACCTTTCAAGGGCCCAGAGACAGGTTAGGGCACTACTTGGCAGGCATGACTCTCAGCAGAAGGCCCAAGTGCTGGCAAAGAGAAGTCTTTGTTGTCTTTGAGACTTCAGCAACAGGAGGCAGGCTCAGTCCAAGCCCTTGGAGATTCTTCTCAAGCAGGAATGCACTCCAAAGGTTATTCTTTGTCACTTTTCACAGGCAGAAGCAGCATCTGCAGGATAGCCCAAAAAGCACAGTCACAGACAGGGGCATCACTTTTCCTCAGCTCTTCAGCATTTCTCCTTGGCAGAGGTTCCTCATGATTCCAGAAGTGATCTGATTTTCAGGAGTTTGGGTGCTCTTCTTATAACCCTTTCTGCCTTTGAAGTAGGTCTACTTTAAAGAGAAGTCTCTGTTGTTTTCAAGATCCTGCTTTGCCCAGGCCAGGCCCCGACACACACCAGAGGGTTGAAGACTGCATTGTGTGAGGGCAGGCAGAGCCCTTTCAGGTGTAAGTGACCACTTCTCCCCTCCCCTCACCCTAGCTCTCTTTGTGTCACTGTCTAGAGGAGAGGTGCAAACAGCCCAACTTTCAAACTGACCAAGACAACAAATCCACAAACAAGCAGAGTCACAGAATGGTTTAAGCAAGAAAATGCCTACTTTCTAAAGGTGGCATTTTCAAACACACAATCTAAAAACCAACTTCACTAAAAGATGTATTTTTAAATTGTGAGTTCAGAGACCCTAAACTCCAGATTTCTATCCACTCCCAAAGGGAATCTGCACTTTAATAATATTTAAAGGCAGCCCCTTGTTAACCTAGAGGGATAGGCCTTGCTAGAGTGAAAACCAAATTTGGCAGTATTTCACTGTCAGGACATGTCCCACCTTTTCCATACACGGCACCCTGCCCATGGGGTTACCTAGGCCCTACCTTAGGGGTTCCTACATGTATAAAGAAGTGAAGGTTTAGGCCTGGCAAGTGGGTACACATGCCAAGTCGAATTGGCAGTTTAAAACTGCACACACAGACACTGCAGTGGCAGGTCTGAGCCATGTTTACAGCGCTACTAATGTGGGTGGCACAACCAGTGCTGCAGGCCCACTAGTAGGATTTGATTTGCAGGCCCTGGGCACCTCCAGTGCACTGTACTAGGGACTTTCTAGTAAATCAAATATGCCAATCATGGAAAGTCAACTAGACATACATTTTAGATAGGAGCACTTGCACTTTAGCACTGAATAGTAGTGGTAAAGTGCCTAGATGTAGGAGGCTGGCCTGGTTTGTAGTAGGTACCTATGGTACTTACACCTTATACCAGGTCCAGCTATCCCTTATTAGTGAAATGTAGTCAGTGTCTAGAAGACAGGCTCTCTAGTGGTAGCTGTAGCTGAGCAGCCAAGACTTATCTAGGAGACATTCACAGCTCATGCAATACCACTGTAGTCACACCATACTCACACACATGAAAGAAAATACTCAGTGGTACAAAAATAAAGGTACATTATTTTGGTGACACAAGTGGAAAAATACCATAGAGATTATACTCCCTTAGGATTTAAGTAATACACAAACTATATGCACTAGTACGCAGAAATAACAATTAAAACAGTTAAAAAACAGTGCAATTAGTGAAAATCACAATAGTTAGAAATGGGCCTAGGGGTAACACAAACCATATACTAAGAAAGTGCAATGGGAACGTCAGTTTGCCAACTAGGCAAGTATAGTGTATAGTGTATAGAGGGGCTCTGGGAGTATTAGAAAACACCAAAGGTAAGTAATAGAACCCACACCAGAGCCCAGGAAAGCAGGAGTAAATCACAGTAACTTCTCCTAGAACACACAAGAACATGAGAAAGAAGATAATACAAGAACCAGAAGAGACTGCAAGACAACAACAGTGGATTCCTGGACCTGAAAACCTGAGGAAGAAGGGGACCAAGTCCAAGAAGCACTGAAAAGTTCAGGGATAACAGTAGTCCCTGCTAACCCAGATGAAGGTGCAAAAGAAGAACCGCCGGTGAAGAATAACAGTCAGTACTGCACCCAAGATGACAGATGCGGGTTCCTGGTTGGTGCAGATGATGTCCCACACCGGATGGAAGATTGCAGTCTGGTGTCCATCACTGGATTACCCCAACAAGTCTTGGCACAAGCAGAGCTCGCGGTTAGCAGAAAATGGCACTGTCTGGGACCAGGAGGGACCTGGTGGACTCTACCCAGTAGGGGGAATCAGAGGGGGCTCTCAGCAACTCAGGGAGCCCACAGAAGACTAGGCAGCATGCACATGAGTCCCACAGCACTGGGACAAAGAAGGTGCAAATGAAGGTCCATACAGCACAACAACAAAGTATTCCATGCCACTGGAAGACCACTCAGGAAGCTGTCCGTTGCAGGATGAAGTGCTGGGGGCCGGAGCTGCATGGTGCATAATGAACTTTGTGGAAGGATGCCAAGAAGCCTTGGAAACTGCAAAACATGCAGTGCACAGGGGTATTGACTTGCGTGGGGAGGCAATCTCTTACCTCCACCAAAGTTGGACAGTAAGAAGTCAGGACCATGATGCAGGATCCACACAACTTGTCAGGAGAGGCTATCCTCACAGCCGGTCATCGCTGCAGAGAGGTGTCTGCTGAAGCAGGGGAGTGACTCTTTCACTCCAAGGGAGATTCCTTTGTTCTTCTGGTGCACGCTGAAGACAGGCTTTTCCTCTGAGGATGCACGACTGGGAAACAGTTGCAGTTGCTGGCAGGAGCTGAAGATACAATGTTGCAGAAGTCGTCTTTGCTTCTTTGTTGCAGTTTGAAGAGTTTCTGGAGGGTCCAGATGCAGTTTCTTCGGTGAGAAGGTGAAGTAAAAGATGCAGAGGATTCATGCTGGAGTCTTGCAATCCGAATCTGAGGAACCACCCAAGAGAGAGACCCTAAATAGCCCTGAAAGGGGGATTGGTCAGCTAAACAGGTAAGCACCTATCAGGGGAGGGCTCTATCGTCAACCTGTGGCACTGGCCACTTAGAGGATCCCAGAGTTCCCTGACAACTTGGAATCCAAGATGGCAAAACCCAGGGACCATCTGAAGGAGCTCTGAGCACCAGACCTGTGGTGTCGATGGACAGGGGAGTGGTCACTCCCCTTTCCTTTGTACAGTTTTGCCCCAGAGCAGGAACTGGGGGTCCCTGAACCGGTGTAGACTGGATTATGCAAGTAGGGCACAAAATTCTCCCTTTAAAGCATTTCCAGTGGCTTAGGGAGGCTACCCCTCCCATGCCTGTAACACCTATTCCCAAAGGCAGGGTGCACCATATTATGTGTGAGGGCATAGCTGCATGAGCAATATGCCCCCACTGTGTCCATGACAAACTCAAGACATAGGCCCTCATTCCGACATTGGCGGGCGGCGGGCACCGCCCGCCAAGCGGAAACCGCCATTTGGCCGCTCCGCGGTCAAAAGACCGCGGAGGCCATTCTGGCTTTCCCGCTGGGCCGGCGGGCGCCCGCCAAAGGAGCGCCCGCCGGCCCAGCGGGAAAGGCCCTGCAACAATGAAGCCGGCTCCAAATGGAGCCGGCGGAGTTGCAGGGGTGCGACGGGTGCAGTTGCACCCGTCGCGATTTTCACTGTCTGCAATGTAGACAGTGAAAATCTTTATGGGGCCCTGTTAGGGGGCCCCTGCACTGCCCATGCCAGTGGCATGGGCAGTGAAGGGGCCCCCAGGGGCCCCACGACACCGTTCCCGCCATCCTGTTCCTGGCGGTAAAAACCGCCAGGAACAGGATGGCGGGAAGGGGGTCGGAATCTCAGCAGCGCCGCCTTGGAGATTCAGCCCAAGCAGGGGAAATCCGGCGGGAAACCGCCAGATTCCCTTTTCTGACCGCGGCTTTAACGCCGCAGTCAGAATGGGCATTGAAGCACCGCCAACCTGTTGGCGGTGCTTCCGTGGGCCCCGGCCCTGGCGGTCTTGGACCGCCAGGGTCGGAATGACCCCCACAGTGAGTGAACAGAGTACTGGACACTAATCAAACACGAGTTTCCCTTCTACATGATGGCTACTCTTCACCCTCGGTTGTTTGGTATCAAACAACTCAGAATGATAAATCTAAACTGGTGCCAGTATTGGATTTATCCATTAAAAAGATCCAGGAATCACCTTAGAGGTGCCCCCTGCAAACGCTAGCCCTGACTGGCGTAGTTGCTGACTGGTTTCATCCAGCCTACCACTCCAGACAGCCAATCTACAAATCAGAGGGAGAGCCATAGCTCTCTGGTTTGTAAGACTATACCCTTCTTGGGTGGAGGAGCTAACACTGCCTCCCTCAGGAATGCGCAACACCCTGGCGGTGAGCTTCAAAGGGCTACAACCCCTGAAACTTGAGCCACCAGGCCTGCTGCTGGCAGCAGAAGGCTTGCCCCCTTGTAAGCTCCCAGTTTGGGCAAAAGGAAAGGTGGGAAACAAGACAAAGGGTGGGAGGAGTGGCCTCACTAAGCATGCACTTGCACCATCCCTTAGGGCTTGCATGCAAAGTGGACCGTCTGTTTCAGTTTTCTCCATCTTGGAATAGAGGAAACCAGCCAATGGGGGTTAGGGAAGTGACCCTTCCCACAGTATGTGGTCACTGTAGTGGGTGTAGCCACCCAAGGGTAAGTGTCCCTTCGGACACTTCCAGGTTCCCTCTAAACCGCCCACTAAATTCAGTATTTAGTAGGCTCCCCTAGACAAAGATTTTAGATTGAAAAGATATAAAGAAGACAGCACCAAAGAACCCACCAGGACGAGAACAGAGGACCTGCTGCACCAGAAGAGGCTCCAAGACCCCTGCTTGCTGCACCAGAGTCCTAACAATCACGACTACAGAGGATCTGACCACTGGTCTGAACTCAAAAGCCCCAGAGGACCTCCAGGCTTTGCAAATAGTGTAAATTTCCCTCCAGAGTGGAGGCACCACTCAACAAAATTAAGTAACCTGCAAAGGACCAACAAACCAGTGAGGGTCACTTCATTGAATCACCGATATCTCCATGACCGGAAGTCACAGCTGGACTCGACAACACACCGACAACCGCCCAGAGGTGCCCCACAACTGTGGCAAGTTTAGTGGCACTGCGCCCATTAGTGGCTGAGATACACCTGGTCAGATGATGTCGGACCAGCAGAAAACAAACTCCCCCAGAGCTGAAAAAGGATCAGGAGGAAGCCCCAGTCGAGGGACTTCAGGAACACCCCAGACCTCCGACCTGAGTGCCCCTGTTGTCCTGTAAGCCACCTGCAAAGAGACTCACCTCCAGCTCCAGTGGACTTTGTTGCACATAGCATCAAAAACATCCAAAACGCCCTGCACCTGGCCGCCCTGGGCCTTGCACCGAGGGATCTGCGGTGTGCCCTGGGTCCCCACCCCCTTGCAACCTCATAAGCACAAGAGGACCCCCAGGCACCAATTTTTAATCTGCAAACCAGCTCCATTTCCAATTGGCCCATCCAAGTGGCCCTGTGCCTGTGCCAAGAACCGTTCCAACGCTGCTCCAGCCGGAACCGGGAGCCGCCCAAGGCTCTCCAGCTGGCACAAGGTGCCAACCGACTACTGTGACCATCCTGCAAAAGAAGAGACTCGTAACACAAATGTGCGATTTTTCATGCATTTTTAAAAGTGACTGCCTATTGATTCCAATGGTGCTTAATTACGCACAGAAAGGCTAACTTTATTAAAACTTCAAAAAGTCATAACTTGAAAAGTACTTAACTTATTCTGAAGATTTTGGTCTTAAAAATTATATAAAAGTCTGAAGTATTTTATCAAATCTGGACTCGAGTTATTCATTGAGTGTGTGTGGTGCATGAATGGATTTATGAGTATAGCAAATACTTAGCACATCTCCTGGATTAGCCTAACTGCTCGACCAGCTACCTTAAAAGTTGAAGTCTTAGGTGGTCTAATTTTTACCTGTGGAAACCAACTTGTGGTTCCCTGAACCCTCTGCATAGCGTGCTTGGTTTTGCACACTTCAGGTTGCAGCCTCCAACAGAGTGCCATTGGTGCCACAGGCTCCAGGACCCACACTTTCTGTCCTGGTCGGTACACTGTGAGGACAGCCTTCTGGTCATGCCATTGCTTCTGCAATTCTTGGCTTGCCTGAAGGTTCCTTTTGACCTTTTTCACGTACTCAGTCATTCTAGAGCTTAGGCCAAGCACATAATCCAATATATATTGTTTAGGGGGGCTTCAAGGGTTGCTCCCACCCCTCTTCATAAGAGCTAGTGGACCCCTAACTGGGTGACCAAAGAGGAGTTCAACTGTGCTGTAGCCCACTCCTTTTTGGGGTACCTCCCTGTAGGCAAAAAGTAGGCTTGGTAGCAGGACATCCCATTTCCTCCTGAGTTTTTCAGAGAGTCCCATATTCATGTCTTTGAGTGTTTTATTAAAATGTTCAACCACCCATTTGTTGATGGTAAGGTGTGGTGAACTTGTAGGTTAACCCACACTTTTTCCACATTGCTTTAAGGTTTGCATATATAAAGTTACTACCTCTGTCTGACACTACCTCTTTTGGGAAACCTACTCTGGAAAAGATTCCCAGGAGGTTTTTGGCCACTGCAAGAGCTGTAGTGGTCCTCGGAGGTATAGCTTCTGGATATCTAGTGGCATGGACCACCACTACCAGAATTAATCTATTACCAGAAGCTGTGGGAGCGTCAAGGGGGCCAACAATATCAACTCTTTGGTGTCTTTAGACATGTGAGACCAGTGAAAGTGAGGGACCAGTCTGTCCCAGGTCTTACTTTGCCCCAGATGTCCAGCAAGGGGAATATCATGTGCTAATGTCAACAAAAACTCTCTGCATTGCAGAGGGATGACCTATCTCCTGGTGGCACCAAGTTTGGGTTCCCTTGCTTCTGAATACAGGAGGTTGTTTTCCCAGTACACCCTGTGGCTGCCACTGACACCCCCTGCCTCTTCTTTGGCAGCTTGCTGTCTTAAACCCTCAAGTGTGGAGCAGGTTTGCTATGACATACTTAACTCCTTGCTGGCAGGCCCCCTGCACCTAAAAGCTCAGCTGTGTCAGCTTGCAACTCCTCAGGTGTAGGTTCTGTCCAGGGAGTTGTCTCCTCCTCCTCAAAGGGAGAATCAACAGTAGAGGGAGGGATAGTGTATAACTTTTTACCCTTTCTACCCCTGCTTTTGGGAAGCTCTTGGTCCATTGTTCCAGGATCCAAGTTTCCCTGTCATCTTTGATTTTTGGCCAGAGGCCTTGTTAAAGCAAATTTATGCACAGGAATGCCCAGCATGGCAGTGTGGGCCTCCAGCTTTACTTCAGCCCAAGCTGAAGACTCCATGTTGTTCCCAGTAGACATTCTACATGTAGGTCTATGGATGCCACAACTTTTTTAGGAGCAGTAACCCCCAGCCCCCAGATGAGATCCACAACAGCCATGGGGTGGCTTACAGTGTTGTTTTGGGTGTCTGTCACTTGGTACCCATGACCAAGTAGGTGTTGCTCAGGGGCCACCAGCTGTTCAGTCTCCATTGCGACACTGACACCTGTGTCCCTGTAGGCCTCAACCTGAACAGCATTTATTAGGGTTTGTTGCTTGTACCTATCCATATTAAGGAGACAAGCAACAAGGGTGGCAAGTTCAATGCCACCATCAGAGACTAAAACTGCCTCAGTGGTTTCTCTAACCAAACCACCCCCACTACACTTCCCAGAGTGAGCCCTGCTGCACCTTTCAATTGACTATTTGTAGTGTTATTTTTCCCACCACCACTGCTATTGGAAGGGGCACTAGTTGAAGCAGTGGGGGTTGTGGTGGTGGGATGCTTGGTGCTTTTCTTTGGGCAAGCATTATCTGCTGCCCTATGGCCTTTATTCCTACAGATATAGCACCAAGGCCTTTTATTCTGATGGTGTCATGAGGATTTAGACCCACCTCCAGAAGAGTTTTGTGGGCCTGGTGAAGACTCTTTGTTTTTATCTTTGTCCCCACCCTTGTCATGAGACTTACCATTGTTCTTTTTGTCACCCCCTGTATGAGCTTTTCTGCTCACTCTTGTTCTGACCCATTTGTCTGCCTTCTTTCCCAATTGTTGGGGAGAGGTCAGATCTGAGTCTACCAAGTACTGGTGTAACAGTCAGACCCACAGTTAAATATGCTCACTCAAAAGAAGATTATGTAAGCCCTCATAATCAGACACTTTGCTGCCATGTAACCATCTTTCTAAAGCTTTAAAAGAACAGTCCACAGAGTCAACCCAATCCTGTGAGGCCTCTTGTATGGTTTCCCTGAACCTAATTCTATATTGTTTAGTGATCAGACCAAAACCATCTAAGAGTACAGACTTAAGGACACTATAGTTGTCTGAGTCTTCTTCTATGACAGTGAGAAGTCTATCCCTCCCCTTCTCAGGAAAAGACAACAACAGAATAGCAGCCGACTGCCTTTGGGGGACCCTCTGAACTTTACAGGCCCTCTCAAGTGCAGCAAGCCACTTACTGATGTCATCCTCCACCTTGAATTGGGGAACAATTTTGTGAAAGTTTCTGGAATCAATGGTGTACTCCCCGACTCTGTAATCCCTGAAACTGCTGCTGCTGCCACCATGGGGAACTAACCCCAACACCTGCCTTTCCTTTTGAACTGCCAAGACCTCCCTTTCTAGGGTTAGCTGTTGCTGCTGCAGCCTCAGCCTGGCCTCCTCCAGTCTCAGTTTCCTGAGCTCCTTATCTATGAAGTCATCTCCTGGAGTTGTGCAATTGGATCCCTCAGGCACTGAGGTGATATGGGAATGTGCAGAGGTAGATCTTTCCCTAACTTTAGTGATCCTAGTGACCTGACCTCTGGGTGTGAAGGGAGCCCTACCTGAGTGACTAACTCTCCCACTACCAGCCACACTAGTGGGTCTGCTACATACTAAATCTTTGGAAGAGCCCTCCCCTGAACCTGAATGATGATTATCTGATTTAAAGGGGTCAGAATCTCCCTCCATCTCCTCCTCCACCTGGCTGCCAGCATGCTCTTGGTCATTCTGGAGAAGGAGGCTCAAAAGGAAATTCTTGTTGGGGTTCTTCCCCACATCTAGTTTTCAGTTTGTGCAAACCCCTTCAATTTCTTGAAGGTCAGCGCACACAGGAGTACCACAGCATGAAGACAAAGAAGGTGCAAAAGGAGGCCCATGCAGCACGACAACAAAGGATCCCTCGCAGCCATAAATCCACTCAGGAAGCTGTGTGTCGCAGGAAGGAGTGGTTCTCCGACTGCGTGGGATCCCTTTGTGTAGTGCTGCATGGGCATCCTTTTTCACCTTTGTCCCCATGCTGTGGGACTCCTGTGCACGCTGCCTGGTCTTCTGAGGGCTCTCTGAGTTGCTGAGAGCCCCCTCTGTCTCCTCGTCCTAGGTAGAGTTCACCAGATCCCTCCTGGTCCTGCTCAGCGCCATTTTCTGCTAAATGCAAGCTTCGCATATGCCAAGGCTTGTTGGTGGAATCCAGCGACGCAAACCAGACTGCAATCATCCATCCAGCATGGGACATCTTCTGCACCAACCAGGAACCCGCATCTGTCTTCTTGGGTGCAGTATTTACTGTTGATCTTCACCGGTGGTTCTTCTTTTGCACCTTCATCTGGGTTAGAAGGGGCTCCTGTTCTCCCTGGACTCTTCAGTGGTCCCTTTCTTCCACAGTTCTTCAGGTCCAGGAATCCATCACTGATGTCTTGCAGTCTCTTATGGTTCTTACATAATCTTCTTTCTTGTGTTCTTGTGTGTTCTAGGAAAGTTACTGTGATTTACTTCTACTTTCCTGGGCTCTGGGGTGGGTTCTATTACTTACCTTCTGTGTTTTCTAATACTCATAGTGCCTCTCTACAAACTAGACTTGCCTAGGTGGGAAACCGACTTTCGCCTTCCACTTTCATAGTATATGGTTTGTGTTCCCCCTAGGCCCTTTGTAACTATTGTGATTTTCACTATTTGCACAGTTTTCGAACTGTTTTTACAGCTATTTCTGCATACTAGTGTAGATAATTTTGTGTATTACTTACCTCCTAAGGGAGTATAGTCGATATGGTATTTTTGGCAATTGTGTCACCAAAATGAATTACCTTTATTTTTGTAACACTGAGTATTTTCTTTCTTGTGTGTGAGTACTGTGTGACTACAATGGTATTACATGAGCTTTGCATGTCTCCCAGCTATGCCTTGGCTGCTCATCCACACTACCCCTAGAGAGCCTGGCTTCTAGCCACTGTCTATATTTCACTAATAAGGTGTGAGAAGGTAGCCTCTTTCTAGCCTTGTTACCCCCACTTTTGGCCTGTTTGTGAGTGTATGTCAGGGTGTTTGTCACTGTTTTCACTGTCTCACTGGGATCCTGATAGCCAGGCCTCAGTGCTCATAGTGAAAACACTATGTTTTCAGTATGGTTGTTATGTGTCACTGGGATCCTGCTGGTCAGGACCCCAGTGCTCATAGGTTTGTGGCCTATATGTATGTGTCACTGGGACCCTGTCACACAGGGCCCCAGTGCTCATAGGTGTGCATGTATATGTTCCCTGTGTGGTGCCTAACTGTCTCACTGAGGCTCTGCTAACCAGAACCTCAGTGGTTATGCTCTCTCATTACTTTCAAATTGTCACTAACAGGCTAGTGACCAATTTTACCAATTTACATTGGCTTACTGGAACACCCTTATAATTCCCTAGTATATGGTACTGAGGTACCCAGGGTATTGGGGTTCCAGGAGATCCCTATGGGCTGCAGCATTTCTTTTGCCACCCATAGGGAGCTCTGACAATTCTTACACAGGCCTGCCACTGCAGCCTGAGTGAAATAACGTCCACGTTATTTCACAGCCATTTTACACTGCACTTAAGTAACTTATAAGTCACCTATATGTCTAACCTTTACCTGGTAAAGGTTAGGTGCAAAGTTACTTAGTGTGAGGGCACCCTGGCACTAGCCAAGGTGACCCCACATTGTTCAGAGCCAATTCCCTGAACTTTGTGAGTGCGGGGACACCATTACACGCATGCACTACATATAGGTCACTACCTATATGTAGCTTCACCATGGTAACTCCGAATATGGCCATGTAACATGTCTATGATCATGGAATTGCCCCCTCTATGCCATCCTGGCATAGTTTGCACAATCCCGTGATCCCAGTGGTCTGTAGCACAGACCCTGGTACTGCCAAACTGCCCTTCCTGGGGTTTCACTGCAGCTGCTGCTTCTGCCAACCCATCAGACAGGCAGCTGCCCTCCTGGGGTCCAGCCAGGCCTGGCCCAGGATGGCAGAACAAAGAACTTCCTCTGAGAGAGGGTGTGACACCCTCTCCCTTTGGAAAATGGTGTGAAGGCAGGGGAGGAGTAGCCTCCCCCAGCCTCTGGAAATGCTTTGTTGGGCACAGAGGTGCCCAATTCTGCATAAGCCAGTCTACACCGGTTCAGGGACCCCTTAGCCCCTGCTCTGGCGCGAAACTGGACAAAGGAAAGGGGAGTGACCACTCCCCTGACCTGCACCTCCCCTGGGAGGTGTCCAGAGCTCCTCCAGTGTGCTCCAGACCTCTGCCATCTTGGAAACAGAGGTGCTGCTGGCACACTGGACTGCTCTGAGTGGCCAGTGCCACCAGGTGACGTCAGAGACTCCTGCTGATAGGCTCCTTCAGGTGTTAGTAGCCTATCCTCTCTCCTAGGTAGCCAAACCCTCTTTTCTGGCTATTTAGGGTCTCTGTCTCTGGGCAAACTTTAGATAACGAATGCAAGAGCTCATCCGAGTTCCTCTGCATCTCCCTCTTCACCTTCTGATAAGGAATCGACTGCTGACCGCGCTGGAAGCCTGCAAACCTGCAACATAGTAGCAAAGACGACTACTGCAACTCTGTAACGCTGATCCTGCCGCCTTCTCGACTGTTTTCCTGCTTGTGCATGCTGTGGGGGTAGCCTGCCTCCTCTCTGCACCAGAAGCTCCGAAGAAATCTCCCGTGGGTCGACGGAATCTTCCCCCTGCAACCGCAGGCACCAAAAAGCTGCATCACCGGTCCCTTGGGTCTCCTCTCAGCACGACGAGCGAGGTCCCTCGAATCCAGCGACTCTGTCCAAGTGACCCCCACAGTCCAGTGACTCTTCAGCCCAAGTTTGGTGGAGGTAAGTCCTTGCCTTACCTCGCTGGGCTGCATTGCTGGGAACCGCGACTTTGCAGCTACTCCGGCCCCTGTGCACTTCCGGCGGAAATCCTTTGTGCACAGCCAAGCCTGGGTCCACGGCACTCTAACCTGCATTGCACGACTTTCTAAGTTGGTCTCCGGCGACATGGGACTCCTTCGGCGAGCACCATTTCACGCATCCTCGTAGTGCCTGTTTCTGGCACTTTTCCGGGTGCTACCTGCTTCAGTGAGGGCTCTTTGTCTTGATCGACGTCCCCTCTCTCTTCAGGTCCAATTTGCGACCTCCTGGTCCCTCCTGGGCTCCAGCAGCGTCCAAAAACGCCAAACGCACAATTTGCAGCTAGCAAGGTTTTTGGCATTCTTTTGGCGGCAAAACACTTCTGCACAACTCTCCACGGCGAGAGAGATCCGTCCACCAAAGGAGAAGTCTCTAGCCCTTTTCGTTCTTGCAGAAACCTCATCTTCTTCTGTCCAGTCGAAGCTTCTTTGCACCCGCAGCTGGCATTTCCTGGGCATCTGCCCATCTCCGACTTGCTTGTGACTTTTGGACTTGGTCCACTTGTTCCACAGGTACCCTAGATTGGAAATCCACAGTTGTTGCATTGCTGGTTTGTGTCTTTCCTGCATTATTCCTCTAACACGACTACTTTGTCCTTAGGGGAACTTTAGTGCACTTTGCACTCACTTTTCAGGGTCTTGGGGAGGGTTATTTTTCTAACTCTCACTATTTTCTAATAGTCCCAGCGACCCTATACAAGGTCACATAGGTTTGGGGTCCATTCGTGGTTCGCATTCCACTTTTGGAGTATATGGTTTGTGTTGCCCCTATCCCTATGTTTCCCCATTGCATCCTATTGTAACTATACATTGTTTGCACTGTTTTCTAAGACTATACTGCATATTTTTGCTATTGTGTATATATATCTTGTGTATATTTCCTATCCTCTCACTGAGGGTACACTCTAAGATACTTTGGCATATTGTCATAAAAATAAAGTACCTTTATTTTTAGTATAACTGTGTATTGTGTTTTCTTATGATATTGTGCATATGACACTAAGTGGTACTGTAGTAGCTTCACACGTCTCCTAGTTCAGCCTAAGCTGCTCTGCTAAGCTACCATTATCTATCAGCCTAAGCTGCTAGACACCCTATACACTAATAAGGGATAACTGGGCCTGGTGCAAGGTGCAAGTACCCCTTGGTACTCACTACAAGCCAGTCCAGCCTCCTACATTGGTTGTGCAGTGGTGGGATAAGTGCTTGAGACTACTTACCACTCTTGTCATTGTACTTTTCATAAGAGAAAAATATACAAAACAAGGTCAGTGTATATACACATAGCCAAAAAGTTTTGCATTTCCTCTTTTCACTCTTTTCTAAAGTGCTGAAAAGTACTTCTAAACTTTCAAAAAGTTCTTAAAAGTTTAAAAAGTTTTTTCTGTCTTTCCAAAAAGTTCTGAAAACTTTTTTCTCTTTTTCTATCACTTTAATTCTCTCTAAAAAATGTCTGGCACAGGCCAAAGTGTTGATCTGTCCAAACTTGCATATGACCACCTTAGCTGGAAAAGAGCAAGGAGTCTCTGTATAGAGAGAGGTTTGAGTGTAGGGAAGAATCCTTCCTTGGAACTGTTACTTAACATGCTTAGAGAACAGGATAAGGCCATAGGTGCCCCATCTGTTGAAAAAGTACCTAATAGTTCTCAATCTGATTCAGGGACTCCCCCAGGAAAAGATTCAGGAAAGAAACTTCCTAGCCTGCCCATTACTAGACAATCTAGCATAGATGGTAATGATGATGAGCCACACCAAATAAATAGTGTTGTCTCACATCATAGCAAAAGCATTTATTCTCACCATACTGGTAGTAATGTTTCTGTAAACCAAGCTGTTAGGGTGGCTTCTGTAAGGGACAGGTCTCCTTCTGTTCATTCCCATCATAGCTCTGTTTCTAGAAATGTCCCTCCCACCAACCCTGATGACAGAATGTTAGAGAGGGAACTCAATAAGTTGAGAGTGGAACAAACCAGACTGAAGCTTAAAAAGCAACAGCTGGATTTGGATAGACAGTCTTTTGAATTAGAGAAGGAAAGACAGAAGTTGGGTTTAGATACCCATGGTGGCAGCAGCAGTATTCTCCATAGTCATCCTGCAAAAGAGCATGATTCCAGGAATCTGCACAAGATAGTTCCCCCTTATAAGGAGGGGGATGACATTAACAAGTGGTTTGCTGCACTTGAGAGGGCCTGTGTTGTACAGGATGTCCCTCAAAGGCAGTGGGCTGCTATCCTATGGCTATCATTTAGTGGAAAAGGTAGGGATAGGCTCCTTACTGTGAAAGAAAATGATGCCAATAATTTTACAGTTCTTAAGAATGCACTCCTGGATGGTTATGGCTTAACCACTGAACAGTACAGGATAAAGTTCAGAGAGACCAAAAAGGAGTCTTCACAAGACTGGGTTGATTTCATTGACCATTCAGTGAAGGCCTTGGAGGGGTGGTTACATGGCAGTAAAGTTACTGATTATGAAAGCCTGTATAACACAATCCTGAGAGAGCATATACTTAATAATTGTGTGTCTGATTTGTTGCACCAGTACCTAGTAGACTCTGATCTGACCTCTCCCCAAGAATTGGGAAAGAAGGCAGACAAATGGGTCAGAACAAGGGTGAACAGAAAAGTTCATACAGGGGGTGACAAAGATGGCAATAAGAAGAAAGATGGTGAAAAATCTCAAGATAAGCATGGGGATAAGGGTAAAACCAAAGATCCCACTTCAAATCTTAAACACTCTTCAGAGGGTGGGGATAAAACAAATTCTTCCTCTTCTTCCCAACCTGCACACATTAAAAAGCCTTGGTGCTTTATGTGTAAAAATAGAGGCCATAGGCCAGGGGATAAGTCCTGTCCAGGTAAACCCCCTGAGCCTACCACCACTAATACATCAAGCTCTAGTGCCCCTAGCAGTAGTGGTACTAGTGGTGGGACTGCTGGCAACAGTCAAGCAAAGGGTGTAGTTGGGTTCACTTATGGGTCCATAGTAGAAACTGGGGTAGTCAGTCCCAAGACAGTTTCTGTCACACCTAGTGGCACTGGCCTTGCCACACTGGCTGCTTGTCCCCTTACAATGGATAAGTACAGGCAGACAGTTTCAATAAATGGTGTTGAGGCCTTGGCCTACAGGGACACAGGTGCCAGTTTCACTTTGGTGACTGAAAACCTAGTGCCTCCTGAACAACACATCATTGGACAACAGTATAAAATTATTGATGTCCATAACTCCACTAAGTTTCTTCCCTTAGCTATAATTCAGTTTAGTTGGGGTGGAGTTACTGGCCCTAAGCAGGTGGTGGTATCACCTAGCTTACCTGTAGACTGTCTCTTAGGTAATGACCTAGAGGCCTCAGGTTGGGCTGATGTAGAGTTTTATGCCCATGCAGCCATGCTGGGCATCCCTGAGGAATTGTTCCCTCTCATTTCAAGTGAAATGAAAAAGCAAAGGAGAGAAGACCTGAAAACTCAAGATCCCTCTCCATCAACAGGTAAAAAGGGTATCACAGTATCCCCTAACCACCCTACCATTCAGGATACTATTCCTATGGTGGGAGAAACCTCTCCTGGGGTGGCACCTGTTCCAAGGGAATCATCAGCTGGCAAAGCTGGACTCCCTGAGGTGGAAGTACCTCTCTGTGGGATAACTAACATTGGTGAGAAAAACAGCACCATTTTAGTTAACATGGAGCATCCCTCCAACCCTCCCAGAGAAACTTTAGTGCAGAAACCCTGCACTACCTCACAACACTTAGGACAGCATCCCTGCCCTAGTGTGGAGCTCATAGGACAGCATCCCTGCCCTGCTCCAACTCAAGAGAAACAGCATCCCTGTTCTCTCTTCCAGCAAGATGGACAAAGTTTTTGCCCAGCTATGGCTTTTCTGAGACAGCATCCCTGTCTGGCATTTCCATCACTACAAATAGGTTCAGTGGACAATTCCCACTGCTCTAAACTAAAACTTACTGATAGAAACTCTGAAAATACATCTTCACATTGTTGCTTAGCTAAAAAACTTCAAACAGGGTGGTTTACATCCCCACAGGGAAGTAACCATATAGTGGATGATAAAGGGAGTAACCAGTCTATTGCAGAGCTACTCTCTACTTATCACCACTTAGACAATAAAGTCTCAACTGGCCAAGGTTAGCCTTATTGTCCTTCGTTTGGGGGGGGGGGGTTGTGTGAGAAGGTAGCCTCTTTCTAGCCTTGTTACCCCCACTTTTGGCCTGTTTGTGAGTGTATGTCAGGGTGTTTGTCACTGTTTTCACTGTCTCACTGGGATCCTGATAGCCAGGCCTCAGTGCTCATAGTGAAAACACTATGTTTTCAGTATGGTTGTTATGTGTCACTGGGATCCTGCTGGTCAGGACCCCAGTGCTCATAGGTTTGTGGCCTATATGTATGTGTCACTGGGACCCTGTTACACAGGGCCCCAGTGCTCATAGGTGTGCATGTATATGTTCCCTGTGTGGTGCCTAACTGTCTCACTGAGGCTCTGCTAACCAGAACCTCAGTGGTTATGCTCTCTCATTACTTTCAAATTGTCACTAACAGGCTAGTGACCAATTTTACCAATTTACATTGGCTTACTGGAACACCCTTATAATTCCCTAGTATATGGTACTGAGGTACCCAGGGTATTGGGGTTCCAGGAGATCCCTATGGGCTGCAGCATTTCTTTTGCCACCCATAGGGAGCTCTGACAATTCTTACACAGGCCTGCCACTGCAGCCTGAGTGAAATAACGTCCACGTTATTTCACAGCCATTTTACACTGCACTTAAGTAACTTATAAGTCACCTATATGTCTAACCTTTACCTGGTAAAGGTTAGGTGCAAAGTTACTTAGTGTGAGGGCACCCTGGCACTAGCCAAGGTGCCCCCACATTGTTCAGAGCCAATTCCCTGAACTTTGTGAGTGCGGGGACACCATTACACGCGTGCACTACATATAGGTCACTACCTATATGTAGCTTCACCATGGTAACTCCGAATATGGCCATGTAACATGTCTATGATCATGGAATTGCCCCCTCTATGCCATCCTGGCATAGTTGGCACAATCCCATGATCCCAGTGGTCTGTAGCACAGACCCTGGTACTGCCAAACTGCCCTTCCTGGGGTTTCACTGCAGCTGCTGCTGCTGCCAACCCCTCAGACAGGCAGCTGCCCTCCTGGGGTCCAGCCAGGCCTGGCCCAGGATGGCAGAACAAAGAACTTCCTCTGAGAGAGGGTGTGACACCCTCTCCCTTTGGAAAATGGTGTGAAGGCAGGGGAGGAGTAGCCTCCCCCAGCCTCTGGAAATGCTTTGTTGGGCACAGAGGTGCCCAATTCTGCATAAGCCAGTCTACACCGGTTCAGGGACCCCTTAGCCCCTGCTCTGGCGCGAAACTGGACAAAGGAAAGGGGAGTGACCACTCCCCTGACCTGCACCTCCCCTGGGAGGTGTCCAGAGCTCCTCCAGTGTGCTCCAGACCTCTGCCATCTTGGAAACAGAGGTGCTGCTGGCACACTGGACTGCTCTGAGTGGCCAGTGCCACCAAGTGACGTCAGAGACTCCTGCTGATAGGCTCCTTCAGGTGTTAGTAGCCTATCCTCTCTCCTAGGTAGCCAAACCCTCTTTTCTGGCTATTTAGGGTCTCTGTCTCTGGGGAAACTTTAGATAACGAATGCAAGAGCTCATCCGAGTTCCTCTGCATCTCCCTCTTCACCTTCTGATAAGGAATCGACTGCTGACCGCGCTGGAAGCCTGCAAACCTGCAACATAGTAGCAAAGACGACTACTGAAACTCTGTAACGCTGATCCTGCCGCCTTCTCGACTGTTTTCCTGCTTGTGCATGCTGTGGGGGTAGCCTGCCTCCTCTCTGCACCAGAAGCTCCGAAGAAATCTCCCGTGGGTCGACGGAATCTTCCCCCTGCAACCGCAGGCACAAAAAAGCTGCATCACCGGTCCCTTGGGTCTCCTCTCAGCACGACGAGCGAGGTCCCTCGAATCCAGCGACTCTGTCCAAGTGACCCCCACAGTCCAGTGACTCTTCAGCCCAAGTTTGGTGGAGGTAAGTCCTTGCCTCACCTCGCTGGGCTGCATTGCTGGGAACCGCGACTTTGCAGCTACTCCGGTCCCTGTGCACTTCCGGCGGAAATCCTTTGTGCACATCCAAGCCTGGGTCCACGGCACTGTAACCTGCATTGCACGACTTTCTAAGTTGGTCTCCAGCGACGTGGGACTCCTTTGTGCAACTTCGGCGAGCACCATTTCATGCATCCTTGTCGTGCCTATTTCTGGCACTTCTCCGGGTGCTACCTGCTTCAGTGAGGGCTCTTTGTCTTGCTCGACGTCCTCTCTCTCTTCAGGTCCAATTTGCGACCTCCTCGTCCCTCCTGGGCCCCAGCAGCGTCCAAAAACGCTAAACACACGATTTGCAGCTAGCAAGGCTTGTTGGCGTTCTTTCGGCGGGAAAACACTTCTGCACGACTCTCCACGACAAGAGGGATCCGTCCACCAAAGGGGAAGTCTCTATCCCTTTTTGTTCTTGCAGAAACCTCAGCTTCTTCTGTCCAGTCGAAGCTTCTTTGCACCCGCAGCTGGCATTTCCTGGGCATCTGCCCATCTCCGACTTGCTTGTGACTTTTGGACTTGGTCCCCTTGTTCCACACGTACCCTAGATTGGAAATCCACAGTTGTTGCATTGCTGGTTTGTGTCTTTCCTGCATTATTTCTCTAACACGACTATTTTGTCCTTAGGGGAACTTTGGTGCACTTTGCACTCACTTTTCAGGGTCTTGGGGAGGGTTATTTTTCTAACTCTCACTATTTTCTAATAGTCCCAGCGACCCTCTACAAGGTCACATAGGTTTGGGGTCCATTCGTGGTTCGCATTCCACTTTTGGAGTATATGGTTTGTGTTGCCCCTATCCCTATGTTTCCCCATTGCATCCTATTGTAACTATACATTGTTTGCACTGTTTTCTAAGAGTATACTGCATATTTTTGCTATTGTGTATATATATCTTATGTATATTTCCTATCCTCTCACTGAGGGTACACTCTAAGATACTTTGGCATATTGTCATAAAAATAAAGTACCTTTATTTTTAGTATAACTGTGTATTGTGTTTTCTTATGATATTGTGCATATGACACTAGGTGGTACTGTAGTAGCTTCACACGTCTCCTAGTTCAGCCTAAGCTGCTCTGCTAAGCTACCATTATCTATCAGCCTAAGCTGCTAGACACCCTATACACTAATAAGGGATAACTGGGCCTGGTGCAAGGTGCAAGTACCCCTTGGTACTCACTACAAGCCAGTCCAGCCTCCTACATAAGGGTTAACTGGACTTGGTATAAGGTGTAAGTAGCAGAGGTACCCACTACAAACCAGGCCATCCTCCTACATAATGTGAGAAGAATAGGAATAAGAGAGCAGAAATAGGAGACCAGGAAAGGCCCTGGAGTCGTCATTGAAATGTGCCATTTGATCTAATTTTTCAAATTAAAAATGTTTATAGTGTTAGTCGGTATCAGTCAAAAGTCAATTTAGGCACACACCAGCAGAATAGGAGGTCTCTTCAGACCCTCAAACATTACTGGCCACGGATGCCGCTAGGTCAGCCGTTAGCCTGCGTAGACTTTTTTCAAAGGAAAATGCTGATGGACATTTCCTCCCTCCAGCATGTGTCTCACTCGAAAGTGCCTGGCTGCCTGGAATTCTTGCAGCAAGTGCATGAGGCAACTAGGCACTTAAGCAGCACCCCACGGGCTTAAAGCCCTTATTTAATTAAAACTAAAAGAACTTAGGTGGATCATAATTGCACTTTGCAATTACCATCCACGTAACTTGAAAATAAAATGAGATGGGCGGCGCACTGGCACCCTCTAGTGGCAGCCTCTGCTGTGTCCATCATTGGTTGTATGGATGAATCATACCAGGAATCCATCAAGGGTTGTTTGGATGGATCATACCAGGTGTCCGTCGTTGATTGTATGGATAAATCACACAGGTGTAGCTCAAAGGTTGTGTGGATGATTCTGTTTATGATCTCGTCATATTTCTTGAGTCTGAAGCACAGTCTGGAATTCTTGATCCCACAATGTTATCTACACCTTGGACAACTCCAAAAAGTGGATCCATCTCCAGGTCACTGTGGGCAGAATACGCTTTCTACTGCAGAATTGGATCATATTGTAGATCCCTGTTCATTACTTTTTTTGTTTTTCTAGATGTGTATGACTGACTGTCCTTATGAGACACTTGGATTATTTACCTATGTAGGGTTGAAGCATCAACACCCAGTATGGAGTTCAATATTGGACACTTATTCCAATAGTACAGACTTAATCCCAGAGTCTACCTTTTATTCTGCTTCCACTGATGTTTTCTGGTTGCACTGTATATTTGTGCATTCATTCACTAACCAGGGTGGGCTACACCATCTACTCCTGCGTTACACCTACCTTTGAAATAAAAAGGTCAGACTGATGCACTAGACCAGTGTCACATGATTTATTGGATGACTGGATGTTAACAAACTTCTTTTGTTGGAGGTTATAGTCCTATATAAATAAATGTGATGAGGACACTTAGGGACAGATCTCCAAGGCACTAAAAGTGACGCTCCAGTGGTGCTCTGCAGTGCGCCACATTCACAAGGCATCTCTAAGCTACTTTTTGTGGCTTAACGCCACCTTGTAAATGTGGGCCCCTCCGACACAGTCTTCTGCCTCAGAGGGGAGTGCAATGGGTGTTGCTGTGGTGTTCCACCGCAACCCCCATTGCTTTTGACGCTGCCACAGATTTACAAGAAGACGTAAATTTGTGGTAGCACCAAAAATGTATGCTACCCCCAGTGGTGCCGCTAGTATGGCACAACAAGGAGGAATACTTTTATTCCTCCTCGTTTTTGCTTATTCTACGAGTACTGCATTTTGAAGCACACATATAAAGAGCAAAAGGCCATAAATAATCAGTCAAAAATGCCAATTTGCTACTTCTATGTGTGCTGCATTCTGCAGAGCAGAGAGTGCAGTGAGGGTGGAGAGGACAGAGGGGGCAGTGAGGGCAGTGAGTGCAGTGAGAGCAGAGAGTGCATTGAGGGTAGAGAGGGCAGAGAGGGCAGTGAGAGCAGAGAGTACAGTGAGGGCAGAGAGAGCAGTGAGGGCAGTGAGAGCAGAGAGGGCAGAGAGGGCAGTGAGAGCGGAGAGTGCAGTGAGAGCAGAGAGTACAGTGAGGGTAGAGAGGGCAGAGAGGGCAGTGGGGGCAGTGAGAGCAGAGAGTACAGTGAGGGTAGAGAGGGCAGAGAGGGCAGTGGGGGCAGTGAGAGCAGAGAGTACAGTGAGGGCAGCGAGGGCAGAGAGGGCAATGAGGGCAGTGAGAGCGGAGAGTGCAGTGAGAGCAGAGTGCAGTGAGGGTAGAGAGGGCAGAGAGGGCATTGAGAGCAGAGAGGGCAGAGAGGGCAGTGAGAGCAGAGAGTGCAGTGAGAGCAGAGTGCAGTGAGGGTAGAGAGGGCAGTGAGAGCAGACAGTGCAGTGAGGGCAGAGAGGGCACAGAGGGCAGTGAGGGCAGTGAGAGCAGAGAGTGCAGTGAGAGCAGAGTGCAGCGAGGGTAGAGAGGGCAGAGAGGGCAGTGAGAGCAGAGAGTGCAGAGAGGGCAGTGAGTGCAGAGTGGGCAGAGAGGGCAGTGAGAGCGGAGAGTGCAGAGAGGGCAGTGAGTGCAGAGTGGGCAGAGAGGGCAGTGAGAGCGGAGAGGGCAGTGAGTGCAGAGAGGGCAGTGAGGGCAGAGAGGGCAGTGAGGTTAGAGAGGGCAGAGAGGGCAGTGAGAGCAGAGAGTGCAGTAAGGGCGGAGAGGACAGAGGAGGCAGTGAGGGCAGTGAGTGCAGTGAGAGCAGAGAGTGCAGTGAGGGTAGAGAGGGCAGAGAGGGCAGTGAGAGCAGAGAGTACAGTGAGGGCAGCGAGGGCAGAGAGGGCAATGAGGGCAGTGAGAGCGGAGAGTGCAGTGAGAGCAGAGTGCAGTGAGGGTAGAGAGGGCAGAGAGGGCATTGAGAGCAGAGAGGGCAGAGAGGGCAGTGAGAGCAGAGAGTGCAGTGAGAGCAGAGTGCAGTGAGGGTAGAGAGGGCAGTGAGAGCAGACAGTGCAGTGAGGGCAGAGAGGGCACAGAGGGCAGTGAGGGCAGTGAGAGCAGAGAGTGCAGTGAGAGCAGAGTGCAGCGAGGGTAGAGAGGGCAGAGAGGGCAGTGAGAGCAGAGAGTGCAGAGAGGGCAGTGAGTGCAGAGTGGGCAGAGAGGGCAGTGAGAGCGGAGAGGGCAGTGAGTGCAGAGAGGGCAGTGAGGGCAGAGAGGGCAGTGAGGTTAGAGAGGGCAGAGAGGGCAGTGAGAGCAGAGAGTGCAGTAAGGGCGGAGAGGACAGAGGAGGCAGTGAGGGCAGTGAGTGCAGTGAGAGCAGAGAGTGCAGTGAGGGTAGAGAGGGCAGAGAGGGCAGTGAGAGCAGAGAGTACAGTGAGGGCAGCGAGGGCAGAGAGGGCAGTGAGGGCAGTGAGAGCGGAGTGTGCAGTGAGAGCAGAGTGCAGTGAGGGTAGAGAGGGCAGAGAGTGCAGTGAGAGCAGAGAGTGCAGTGAGGGTAGAGAGTGCAGTGAGAGCGGAGAGGGCAGTGAGTGCAGAGAGGGCAGTGAGGGCAGAGAGGGCAGTGAAGGCAGAGAGGGCAGTGAGGGTAGAGAGGATAGAGAGGGCAGAGAGGGCAGTGAGGGCAGAGAGGGCAGTGAGGGTAGAGAGGGTAGAGAGGGCAGTGAGTGAAGTGAGGGCAGTGAGGGCAGAGAGGCCAGAGATGGTAGAGAGGGCAGTGAGGGCAGAGAGGGCAGTGAGTGCAGAGAGGGCAGTGAGGGCAGTGAGTGCAGAGAGTGCAGAGAGTGTAAAGAGTGCAGAGAGACCACTGAGTGCAGAGAGGGCAGGGAGGGCAGAGATGTCAGTGAGAGCAGAGAAGGCAGAGAGGGCAGTGAGTGCAGAGAGATCAGTCAGGGCAGAGAGGGCAGTGGGGGCAGAGAGAGCAGTGAGGGCAGTGAGGGCAGAGAGAGCAGTGAGTGCAGCAACAGACAGGGGGCTGTGGGAGGTCTGAACCAGTGTTTAACGAGCGGAGGGTGGCACCCCTGGCTGTGCACACACTCACAGAAGGGACACGGGTGATGTGGGCTTGTCAGGGACGAGAGATGGTGTTTGTAGAGTTACAACCTGAGGATGGGGGCAGGTAACAGACGGGGGGGCTGTGGGCGCTCTGAACCAGTGTTTAATGAGGGGAAGGTGGCACCCCTGGGTTTTGTACACATTCATGATGGAGAGGGCTGAGGGATTGAGGGTGATGGTGAGTAAAAGAGGTCTGGAGGTGCTTTCAGTCGGGGGGAGATTAGTCAGGGTGAGTGGTAATAAGACTTTCCTTTCACAGGGCGGAGAGCTTCAACGCGCTGGAAGAAAAAACAACGTGCATCTGACAATCATTAAAATGCTTATTCGGGTTTCTAACCTCATCAACTGACAATGTTAATAAGAACAATTCATGGATAAACATGCCTAACCAAGTCTTTCTTGGTATCCGAGGTACATGCAGAAGGGAAGGCAACCATGGTAAGAGTTTCAAAGATGTATGAATAACTTTATTTACTATAGGTTCACCTCATAGTACTCAGTGACTGCTGTGAACACTACAACACACGCTACAGTCATCATACATTGTGAATGCAGACTTGCTTTGACTGTCTATTATATGTACAAAATGTAAAAAGCATTGAAACGAGTGCCACTCGGAGAGAGAAGAGGTCTCTTTACCACTCCTGGGAAAGGCAGATAATAATGAATGGTATTTATGTGAAATCAGTCAAATGAGAAAATAAGTGGATCTAGTAGGGACAGCACGAACCTAGTGCAGACAAGCTGGACCTAGCACACAGAAGCCTGGGCCTAGCACAGTGAAGCCTGGGCCTAGTGCAGACAGCCTGAACCTAGCACAGAGAAGCCTGGGCCTAGCTCAGAGAAGCCTGGTCCTAGCACAGAGAAGCCTGGACCTAGTGCAGAGAAGCCTGGACCTAGCACACAGAAGCCTGGGCCTAGCACACAGAAGCCTGGTCCTAGCACACAGAAGCCTGGGCCTAGTGCAGAGATCCTGGAGAGGGAACCAGAAGAGATTCACGAGGAAGGAAACAGAAATCACAAGTTGAGGGCTGGATCTGTGGTTTTCACGGTAAGAGGAGGGGAGAAGGCAATGGAGCCGGAGAGGTGGCACTGGTGCACGGGGGACGGTGTGGGGGTTCAGTTTATTTGTTAGGGGGATGCAGCGATGTTTGGGGGTGTGATATGGTGAGAAGTCATCTTGCTTCTGAATAAAGCATCCCTTTTCACAAAGTGCAGAAGTGTCGGTGGTCCTCTTGGACACAAAGTGAACTCTTCCCTCTCTCCTCATGAAGAGATGGTGGGGAGAGCCGACGTGGAGTTGGAACTGATGATCTCGTCACCAAATACTAGGAATCAGCGCCCCCTAGTGTCACAGACAGATCCTCTGCAGCCTCCTTGGGGCCAGTGTTCACTCATAGGGCTCCTTAGTTCAAAAGTAGCAGCGCCCCCTAGTGTCGCAGACAGATCCTCTGCAGCCCCCTCGGGACAGTGTTCACACATAGGACTCCTTAGTACAAATGTAAGGTCTGGGGAGGTGACATGCAGACAAGTACACACCTCCGAATCCAATGAAAGCGCAAACCCCGAAGTCTGTTATCGAACACCTGGAAAGAGAAAGACATTTTCCACAGTTAGTGAGAGGCGGAGGCGGGGGTTCAATGCAGCTGGAGTGAGACATGGAGACTTTAATTACAGTGGATACAATGGGATCAATGCAGGTCATGCCTTGGACCACATTCGTAATGTGTCATCAATGTAATGCACTCAGTGAGAACTCAGTAATGAGAGTGAAGGTGTGTGTATGTGAATAGATCTGAACCACTGTCTCCTAATCTGAGCTCACTCATTCCCTACTTTTATTATAAACCTGCAGACAAGGAAAAAGTATTCACTCAATGTAGGAGGCTGGACTGGCTTGTAGTGAGTACCAAGGGGTACTTGCACCTTGCACCAGGCCCAGTTATCCCTTATTAGTGTATAGGGTGTCTAGCAGCTTAGGCTGATAGATAATGGTAGCTTAGCAGAGTAGCTTAGGCTGAACTAGGAGACGTGTGAAGCTACTACAGTACCACTTAGTGTCATATGCACAATATCATAAGAAAACACAATACACAGTTATACTAAAAATAAAGGCACTTTATTTTTATGACAATATGCCAAAGTATCTTAGAGTGTACTCTCAGTGAGAGGATAGGAAATATACACAAGATATATATACACAATAGCAAAAATATGCAGTATAGTCTTAGAAAACAGTGCAAACAATGTATAGTTACAATAGGATGCAATGGGGAAACATAGGGATAGGGGCAACACAAACCATATACTCCAAAAGTGGAATGCGAACCACGAATGGACCCCAAACCTATGTGACCTTGTAGAGGGTCGCTGGGACTATTAGAAAATAGTGAGAGTTAGAAAAATAACCCTCCCCAAGACCCTGAAAAGTGAGTGCAAAGTGCACTAAAGTTACCCTAAGGACAAAGAAGTCGTGTTAGAGGAATAATGCAGGAAAAACACAAACCAACAATGCAACAACTGTGGATTTCCAATCTAGGGTACCTGTGGAACAAGGGGACCAAGTCCAAAAGTCACAAGCAAGTCGGAGATGGGCAGATGCCCAGGAAATGCCAGCTGCGGGTGCAAAGAAGCTTCTACTGGACAGAAGAAGCTGAGGTTTCTGCAGGAACGAAAAGGGCTAGAGACTTCCCCTTTGGTGGACGGATCCCACTCGCAGTGGAGAGTCGTGCAGAAGTGTTTTCCCGCCGAAAGAACGCCAACAAGCCTTGCTAGCTGCAAATCGTGCGGTTAGCGTTTTTGGACGCTGCTGTGGCCCTGGAGGAACCAGGAGGTCGCAAATTGGACCAGGAGATAGAGGGAACATCGAGCAAGACAAGGAGCCCTCTCAGCAGCAGGTAGCACCCGGAGAAGTGCCAGAAACAGGCACTACGAGGATGCGTGAAACGGTGCTCACCCGAAGTCGCACAAAGAAGTCCCACGTCGCCGGAGAACAACTTAGGAGGTCGTGCAATGCAGGTTAGAGTGCCGTGGACCCAGGCTGGACTGTGCACAAAGGATTTCCACCGGAAGTGCACGGAGGCCGGAGTAGCTGCAAAAGTCGCGGTTCCCAGCAATGCAGTCTAGCGAGGTGAGGCAAGGACTTACCTCCACCAAACTTGGACTGAAGAGTCACTGGACTGTGGGGGCCACTTGGACAGAGTTGCTGGATTCGAGGGACCTCGCTCGTCGTGCTGAGAGGAGACCCAAGGGACCGGTAATGCAGCTTTTTGGTGCCTGCGGTTGCAGGGGGAAGATTCCGTCGACCCACGGGAGATTTCTTCGGAGCTTCTGGTGCAGAGAGGAGGCAGACTACCCCCACAGCATGCACAAACAGGAAAACAGTTGAGAAGGCGGCAGGATCAGCGTTAGAGGGTTGCAGTAGTCGTCTTAGCTACTTTGTTGCAGTTTTGCAGGCTTCCAGCGCGGTCAGCAGTCGATTCCTTATCAGAAGGTGAAGAGAGAGATGCAGAGGAACTCGGCTGAGCTCTTGCATTCGTTATCTAAAGTTTCCCCAGAGACAGAGACCCTAAATAGCCAGAAAAGAGGGTTTGGCTACTTAGGAGAGAGGATAGGCTAGCAACACCTGAAGGAGCCTATCAGAAGGAGTCTCTGACGTCACCTGCTGGCACTGGCCACTCAGAGCAGTCCAGTGTGCCAGCAGCACCTCTGTTTACAAGATGGCAGAGGTCTGGAGCACACTGGAGGAGCTCTGGACACCTCCCAGGGGAGGTGCAGGTCAGGGGAGTGGTCACTCCCCTTTCCTTTGTCCAGTTTCGCGCCAGAGCAGGGCTAAGGGGTCCCCTGAACCGGTGTAGACTGGCTTATGCAGAATTGGGCACATCTGTGCCCAACAAAGCATTTCCAGAGGCTGGGGGAGGCTACTCCTCCCCTGCCTTCACACCATTTTCCAAAGGGAGAGGGTGTCACACCCTCTCTCAGAGGAAGTTCTTTGTTCTGCCATCCTGGGCCAGGCCTGGCTGGACCCCAGGAGGGCAGATGCCTGTCTGAGGGGTTAGCAGCAGCAGCAGCTGTAGTGAAACCCCAGGAAGGGCAGTTTGGCAGTACCAGGGTCTGTGCTACAGACCACTGGGATCATGGGATTGTGCCAACTATGCCAGGATGGCATAGAGGGGGCAATTCCATGATCATAGACATGTTACATGGCCATATTCGGAGTTACCATTGTGAAGCTACATATAGGTAGTGACCTATATGTAGTGCACGCGTGTAATGGTGTCCCCGCACTCACAAAGTTCAGGGAATTGGCTCTGAACAATGTGGGGGCACCTTGGCTAGTGCCAGGGTGCCCTCACACTAAGTAACTTTGCACCTAACCTTTACCAGGTAAAGGTTAGACATATAGGTGACTTATAAGTTACTTAAGTGCAGTGTAAAATGGCTGTGAAATAACGTGGACTTTATTTCACTCAGGCTGCAGTGGCAGGCCTGTGTAAGAATTGTCAGAGCTCCCTATGGGTGGCAAAAGAAATGCTGCAGCCCATAGGGATCTCCTGGAACCCCAATACCCTGGGTACCTCAGTACCATATACTAGGGAATTATAAGGGTGTTCCAGTAAGCCAATGTAAATTGGTAAAATTGGTCACTAGCCTGTTAGTGAAAATTTGTAAAGAGAGAGCATAACCACTGAGGTTCTGGTTAGCAGAGCCTCAGTGAGACAGTTAGGCATCACACAGGGAACACATACCTATAGGTCAAAAACTTATGAGCACTGGGGTCCTGACTAGCAGGGTCCCAGTGACACATAACAAACACACTGAAAACATAGGGTTTTCACTATGAGCACTGGCCCTGGCTAGCAGGATACTAGTGAGACAGTAAAAACACCCTGACATACACTCACAAACAGGCCAAAAGTGGGGGTAACAAGGCTAGAAAGAGGCTACCTTCTCACAACCTCCCCCCCCAAACGAAGGACAATAAGGCTAACCTTGGCCAGTTGAGACTTTATTGTCTAAGTGGTGATAAGTAGAGAGTAGCTCTGCAATAGACTGGTTACTCCCCTTATCATCCACTATATGGTTACTTCCCTGTGGGGATGTAAACCACCCTGTTTGAAGTTTTTTAGCTAAGCAACAATGTGAAGATGTATTGTCAGAGTTTCTATCAGTAAGTTTTAGTTTAGAGCAGTGGGAATTGTCCACTGAACCTATTTGTAATGATGGAAATGCCAGACAGGGATGATGTCTCAGAAAAGCCATAGCTGGGCAAAAACTTTGTCCATATGGCTGGAAGAGAGAACAGGGATGCTGTTTCTCTTGAGTTGGAGCAGGGCAGGGATGCTGTCCTATGAGCTCCACACTAGGGCAGGGATGCTGTCCTAAGTGTTGTGAGGCAGTGCAGGGTTTCTGCATTAAAGTTTCTCTGGGAGGGTTGGAGGGATGCTCCATGTTAACTAAAATGGTGCTCTTTTTCTCACCAATGTTAGTTATCCCACAGAGAGGTACTTCTACCTCAGGGAGTACAGCTTTGCCAGCTGATGTTTCCCTTGGAACAGGTGCCACCCCAGGAGAGGTTTCTCCCACCACAGGAATGGTATCCTGAATGGTAGGGTGGTTAGGGGATACTGTGATACCCTTATTAGCTGTTGATGGAGAGGGATCCTGAGTTTTCAGGCCTTCTCTCCTTTGCTTTTTCATTTCAGTAGAAATGAGAGGGAACAATTCCTCAGGGATGCCCAGCATGGCTGCATGGGCATAAAACTCTACATCAGCCCAACCTGAGGCCTCTAGGTCATTACCTAAGAGACAGTCTACAGGTAAGCTAGGTGATACCACCACCTGCTTAGGGCCAGTAACTCCACCCCAACTAAACTGAATTATAGCTAAGGGAAGAAACTTAGTGGAGTTATGGACATCAATAATCTTATACTGTTGTCCTATGATGTGTTGATCAGGGTGCACTAGGTTTTCAGTCACTAAAGTGATACTGGCACCTGTGTCCCTGTAGGCCAAGGCCTCAACACCATTTATTGAAACTGTCTGCCTGTACTTATCCATTGTAAGGGGACAAGCAGCCAGTGTGGCAAGGCCAATGCCACTAGGTGTGACAGAAACTGTCTTGGGACTGACTACCCCAGTTTTTATGATGGACCCATAAGTGAACCCAACTACACCCTTTGCTTGACTGTTGCCAGCAGTCCCACCACTAGTACCACTACTGCTAGGGGCACTAGAGCTTGATGTATTCGTGGTGGTAGGCTCAGGGGGTTTACCTGGACAGGACTTATCCCCTGGCCTATGGTCTCTGTTTTTACACACAAAGCACCAAGGCTTTTTAATGTGTGTGGGTTGAGAAGAAGAGGAAGAATTTGTTTTATCCCCACCCTCTGAAGAGTGTTTAAGATTTGAAGTGGGATCTTTGGTTTTACCCTTATCCCCATGCTTATCTTGAGATTTTTCACCATCTTTCTTCTGATTGCCATCTTTGTCACCCACTGTATGAACTTTTCTGTTCACCCTTGTTCTGACCCATTTGTCTGCCTTCTTTCCCAATTCTTGGGGAGAGGTCAGATCAGAGTCTACCAGGTACTGGTGCAACAAATCAGACACACAATTATTAAGTATATGCTCTCTCAGGATTGTGTTATACAGGCTTTCATAATCAGTAACTTTACTGCCATGTAACCACCCCTCCAAGGCCTTCACTGAATGGTCAATGAAATCAACCCAGTCTTGTGAAGACTCCTTTTTGGTCTCTCTGAACTTTATCCTGTATTGTTCAGTGGTTACGCCATAACCATCCAGGAGTGCATTCTTAAGAACTGTAAAATTATTGGCATCACTTTCTTTCACAGTAAGGAGTCTATCCCTACCCTTTCCACTAAATGATAGCCATAGGATAGCAGCCCACTGCCTTTGAGGGACATCCTGTACAACACAGGCCCTCTCAAGTGCAGCAAACCACTTGTTAATGTCATCCCCCTCCTTATAAGGGGGAACTATCTTGTGCAGATTCCTGGAATCATGCTCTTTTGCAGGATGACTATGGGGAATACTGCTGCTGCCACCATGGGTTTCTAAACCCAACTTCTGTCTTTCCTTCTCTAGTTCAAAATACTGTCTATCCAAATCCAGCTGTTGCTTTTTAAGCTTCAGTCTGGTTTGTTCCACCCTCAACTTATTGAGTTCCCTCTCTAACATTCTGTCATCAGGGTTGGTGGGAGGGACATTCCTAGATACAGAGGTATGATGGGAATGAACAGAAGGAGACCTGTCCCTTACAGAAGCCACCCTAACAGCTTGGCTAACAGAAACATTACTACCAGTATGGTGAGAATAAATGCTTTTGCTATGATGTGAGACAACACTATTTGTATGGTGTGGCTCATCATCATTACCAACTATGCTAGACTGTCTAGTAATGGGCAGGCTAGGGAGTTTCTTTCCTGAATCTTTTCCTGGGGGAGTCCCTGAATCAGATTGGGAACTATTAGGTACTTTTTTAACAGATGGGGCACCTATAGCCTTATCTTGTTCTCTAAGCATGTTAAGTAACAGTTCCAAGGAAGGATTCTTCCCTACACTCAAACCTCTCTCTATGCAGAGACTCCTTGCTCCTTTCCAGCTAAGGTGATCATATGCAAGTTTGGACAGATCAACATTTTGGCCTGTGCCAGACATTTTTAGAGAGAGTTAAAGTGATAGAAAAAGAGAAAAAAGTTTTCAGAACTTTTTAGAAAGACAGCAAAAAACTTTTTAAACTTTTAAGAACTTTTTGAAAGTTTAGTAGTACTTTTCAGCACTTCGAAAAGAGTGAAAAGAGGAAATGCAAAACTTTTTGGCTATGTGTATATACACTGACCTTGTTTTGTATATTTTTCTCTTATGAAAAGTATAATGACAAGAGTGGTAAGTAGTCTCAAAGCACTTATCCCACCGCTGCACAACCAATGTAGGAGGCTGGACTGGCTTGTAGTGAGTACCAAGGGGTACTTGCACTTTGCACCAGGCCCAGTTATCCCTTATTAGTGTATAGGGTGTCTAGCAGCTTAGGCTGATAGATAATGGTAGCTTAGCAGAGCAGCTTAGGCTGAACTAGGAGACGTGTGAAGCTACTACAGTACCACTTAGTGTCATATGCACAATATCATAAGAAAACACAATACACAGTTATACTAAAAATAAAGGTACTTTATTTTTATGACAATATGCCAAAGTATCTTAGAGTGTACCCTCAGTGAGGGGATAGGAAATATACACAAGATATATATACACAATAGCAAAAATATGCAGTATAGTCTTAGAAAACAGTGCAAACAATGTATAGTTACAATAG
Source organism: Pleurodeles waltl (assembly GCF_031143425.1). Taxonomy (NCBI): domain Eukaryota; kingdom Metazoa; phylum Chordata; class Amphibia; order Caudata; family Salamandridae; genus Pleurodeles; species Pleurodeles waltl. The sequence continues at coordinate 1,177,024,208 of NC_090439.1, forward strand.
GATGCAATGGGGAAACATAGGGATAGGGGCAACACAAACCATATACTCCAAAAGTGGAATGCGAACCACGAATGGACCCCAAACCTATGTGACCTTGTAGAGGGTCGCTGGGACTATTAGAAAATAGTGAGAGTTAGAAAAATAACCCTCCCCAAGACCCTGAAAAGTGAGTGCAAAGTGCACTAAAGTTCCCCTAAGGACAAAGAAGTCGTGTTAGAGGAATAATGCAGGAAAAACACAAACCAACAATGCAACAACTGTGGATTTCCAATCTAGGGTACCTGTGGAACAAGGGGACCAAGTCCAAAAGTCACAAGCAAGTCGGAGATGGGCAGATGCCCAGGAAATGCCAGCTGCGGGTGCAAAGAAGCTTCTACTGGACAGAAGAAGCTGAGGTTTCTGCAGGAACGAAAAGGGCTAGAGACTTCCCCTTTGGTGAACGGATCCCTCTCGCCGTGGAGAGTTGTGCAGAAGTGTTTTCCCGCCGAAAGAATGCCAACAAGCCTTGCTAGCTGCAAATCGTGCAGTTAGCTTTTTTGGACGCTGCTGTGGCCCTGGAGGGACCAGGAGGTCGCAAATTGGACCAGGAGGTAGAGGGGACATCGAGCAAGACAAGGAGCCCTCTCAGCAGCAGGTAGAACCCGGAGAAATGCCCGAAACATGCACTACGAGGATGCGTGAAACGGTGCTCACCCGAAGTCGCACAAAGAAGTCCCACGTCGCCGGAGAACAACTTAGGAGGTCGTGCAATGCAGGTTAGAGTGTCGTGGACCCAGGCTGGACTGTGCACAAAGGATTTCCGCCGGAAGTGCACGGAGGCCGGAGTAGCTGCAAAAGTCACGGTTCCCAGCAATGCAGTCTAGCGAGGTGAGGCAAGGACTTACCTCCACCAAACTTGGACTGAAGAGTCACTGGACTGTGGGGGCCACTTGGACAGAGTTGCTGGATTCGAGGGACCTCGCTCGTCGTGCTGAGAGGAGACCCAAGGGACCGGTAATGCAGCTTTTTGGTGCCTGCGGTTGCAGGGGGAAGATTCCGTCGACCCACGGGAGATTTCTTCGGAGCTTCTGGTGCAGAGAGGAGGCAGACTACCCCCACAGCATGCACAAACAGGAAAACAGTCGAGAAGGCGGCAGGATCAGCGTTACAGAGTTGCAGTAGTCGTCTTAGCGACTTTGTTGCAGTTTTGCAGGCTTCCAGCGCGGTCAGCAGTCGATTCCTTATCAGAAGGTGAAGAGAGATATGCAGAGGAACTCGGCTGAGCTCTTGCATTCGTTATCTAAAGTTTCCCCAGAGACAGAGACCCTAAATAGCCAGAAAAGAGGGTTTGGCTACCTAGGAGAGAGGATAGGCTAGCAACACCTGAAGGAGCCTATCACAAGGAGTCTCTGACGTCACCTGGTGGCACTGGCCACTCAGAGCAGTCCAGTGTGCCAGCAGCACCTCTGTTTCCAAGATGGCAGAGGTCTGGAGCACACTGGAGGAGCTCTGGACACCTCCCAGGGGAGGTGCAGGTCAGGGGAGTGGTCACTCCCCTTTCCTTTGTCCAGTTTCGCGCCAGAGCAGGGCTAAGGGGTCCCCTGAACCGGTGTAGACTGGCTTATGCAGAATTGGGCACATCTGTGCCCAAGAAAGCATTTCCAGAGGCTGGGGGAGGCTACTCCTCCCCTGCCTTCACACCATTTTCCAAAGGGAGAGGGTGTCACACCCTCTCTCAGAGGAAGTTCTTTGTTCTGCCATCCTGGGCCAGGCCTGGCTGGACCCCAGGAGGGCAGATGCCTGTCTGAGGGGTTAGCAGCAGCAGCAGCTGTAGTGAAACCCCAGGAAGGGCAGTTTGGCAGTACCAGGGTCTGTGCTACAGACCACTGGGATCATGGGATTGTGCCAACTATGCCAGGATGGCATAGAGGGGGCAATTCCATGATCATAGACATGTTACATGGCCATATTCGGAGTTACCATTGTGAAGCTACATATAGGTAGTGACCTATATGTAGTGCACGCGTGTAATGGTGTCCCCGCACTCACAAAGTTCAGGGAATTGGCTCTGAACAATGTGGGGGCACCTTGGCTAGTGCCAGGGTGCCCTCACACTAAGTAACTTTGCACCTAACCTTTACCAGGTAAAGGTTAGACATATAGGTGACTTATAAGTTACTTAAGTGCAGTGTAAAATGGCTGTGAAATAACGTGGACGTTATTTCACTCAGGCTGCAGTGGCAGGCCTGTGTAAGAATTGTCAGAGCTCCCTATGGGTGGCAAAAGAAATGCTGCAGCCCATAGGGATCTCCTGGAACCCCAATACCCTGGGTACCTCAGTACCATATACTAGTGAATTATAAGGGTGTTCCAGTAAGCCAATGTAAATTGGTAAAATTGGTCACTAGCCTGTTAGTGACAATTTGTAAAGAGAGAGCATAACCACTGAGGTTCTGGTTAGCAGAGCCTCAGTGAGACAGTTAGGCATCACACAGGGAACACATACCTATAGGTCACAAACTTATGAGCACTGGGGTCCTGACTAGCAGGGTCCCAGTGACACATAACAAACACACTGAAAACATAGGGTTTTCACTATGAGCACTGGCCCTGGCTAGCAGGATACTAGTGAGACAGTGAAAACACCCTGACATACACTCACAAACAGGCCAAAAGTGGGAGTAACAAGGATAGAAAGAGGCTACTTTCTCACAGGCATCAGTTTCTGGTGGTTGGCAGATAGCTGTATTTGAAAGTGTGTGAGGATTTGATTGACACTTTGAGGTATAGCTGGATGTAAAGATGGTAGGCAATGTTTGCCTATTTTAGAATGGACGTTAGTGGTTCCAACTCAAGACTGAAGAGAATCAGTGACAGGGTGTAAAACTGGGGTTCTCCTTGGGTAACAAAGTATTGTTCTGCAAGAGACCCACTCATCTTAAGGTCTAAGGGCAGGACTCGCCCCACATGCCGCACAGCTCCACCAGACTGCGCCCGTGCCCTCTACACCGCCCTCGCTGCTGCTGCGAGTTCGAGGCCCTCCACCACCCGCAGGCACCCGCCTACGACTCATCCCTGGTGTCTAGTGGTTGCCATAAGTATTGTATGTCTGTCTTGTAACTTTCTTTTGTGCCTTTTTCTCTGCTTTATTTCTGTTTTTCAGCCTCTTTTCTTCTCTGTTAGCCTTTTTTGTCTTGCGCTCTTATTCCTCCCGTTTTCGGCTTCTCCTAAGCCATTCTTTCTGCTCGCCCATCCCGCCGCTGCATCCCTGCAGCCCCGCCCCCTCGCTCCCCGATTCGCCCACAGCTCCAGCCTCCCAGCTGCTCCTCCCTCCCATCTCCCCTTCTTAATGGCAGCCACTGCGCGGTGCACAGAGGGACCCCTGACCTGTTTTTAAGGTCAGGACTCGCTCTACACGTTGCGCAGCTCCACCAGACTGCACCCGTGCCCTCTACCCCACGCTCACTACTGCTGCTGTGAGTTCGAGGCCCACCACCCCCCGCAGGCACCCGCCTGCACCTCATCTCTGGTGTCTAGTGGTTGCCGTAAGTATTGTGTGTCTGTCTTTTAACGGTCTTTCTCTTGTGCCTTTTTCTCTGCTTTATCTCAGTTTTTCATCCTCTTTTCTTCTCTGTTAGCCTTTTTTGCCTTGTGCTCTTATTCCACCCGTTTTCGGCTTCTCCTAAGCCATTCTTTCTTCTCGCCCTTCCCGCCACTGCGTCCCTGCAGCCCTGCCCCCTCCTTCTCACATTCGCCCACCTCTCCTGCCTCCCAGCTGCTCCTCCCTCCCACCTCCCCTTCTTAATGGTGGCCGCACCACAGGCAAGCCCGGCACGCACGTCCGCACCCAGTGCCAGACTCCCTGGCCCCACATTACTCACACCGTCTGATGCTGCTACAATGCCAACAACCTCCACGCCCTCAACACAGGCCCCTCTGCCACCTGGTTCCAAGCCACCCCGAAGCTCGCCCACGGACTGTAGGAAAGTACCATCTTCCCTAGCATGTTACCCCCATTTTTACATGTATGTCAGTTTGTTTTTGCCTGTCCCACTGGGATCCTGCTAGCCAGGACCCCAGTGCTCATAGTTTGTGGCCTGAATGTGTGTCCCTGTGTGGTGACTAACTGTGTCACTGAGGCTCTGCTAAACAGAACCTCAGTGGTTATGCTCTCTAAATGTAAATGTAAATTAGCACTTGTATAGCGCACTACTCACCCGTTAGGGTCTCAAGGCGCTGTACTCATACCGCTATGGAACCCCTCCTGGCTTTTCCCTGTGAGGCGCCCACTCCTGAGCACCCCCAGGGTGAAGCCAGGCATCCAAGCGCTGTTGGGGCCGTTGTGGAGATTAAGCAAGCTATTGCCCAGAGTTGCAGAGTGGGACCCATGAATTAGATTAGGCACTGAGGCGAGAATTATCTGGTCAAGGGGAATTGAGCCCAAGACCTGCCAAAGCGGGACTTGAACCCTGGTCTTGAGCCAGATCTCTGCTTCAGGGTCTGCCGCTCTAACCATTGAGCCACACTTCTCCACACTTCTCTCTGCCTTTAAAATTGTCACTATAGGCTAGTGACCATTTTCACCAATTCTAATTGGCACACTGGAACACCCTTATAATTCTCTACTATATGGTATCCAGGTACCCAAGGTATTGGGGTTCCAGGAGATACCTATGGGCTGCAGCATTTCTTTTGCCACCCATAGGGAGCTCAGACAAATCTTACACAGGACTGCCATTGCAGCCCGAGTGAAATAATGTCCACATTATTTCACAGCCATTTTACAATCAATAATATTTATAAAGTGCGCTACTCACCCGTGAGGGTCTCAAGGCGCTGGGGGGAGGGGGTTACTGCTGCTCGAAGAGCCAGGTCTTGAGCTGCCTCCGGAATGCGAGGTGGTCCTGGGTGGTCCTGAGGTTGGTGGGGAGGGAGTTCCATGTCTTGGCCGCCAGGTAGGAGAAGGATTTCTCACCTGCCGTTGTGGGGCGGATGCGAGGGGCTGTGGCGAGTGCGAGGCTGGCAGAGTGAAGTTGACGGGTGGGCGTGTAGAAACTGAGGCGACGGTTGAGGTATTCGGGTCCCTTGTTGTGGAGGGCTTTGTATGCGTGGGTGAGGAGTCTGAAGGTGATCCTTTTGTTGACGGGAAGCCGGTCCCGGTGTCTCAGGTGGGCGGAGATATGGCTGTGGTGGGGTATGTCAAGGATGAGGCGTGCGGAGGCGTTTTGTATTCGCTGAAGACGTTTCTGGAGTTTTTTGGTGGTTCCTGCATATAGGGTGTTTCCGTAGTCCAAGCGGCTTGTGACGAGGGCGTGGGTCACAGTTTTGCACTTAAGTAACTTATAAGTCACCTATATGTGTAACCCTCACTTAGTGAAGTTTAGGTGCAAAGTTACTAAGTGTGAGAGCATTCTGGCACTAGCCAAGGTGCTCCCACATAGTTCAGGGCAATTTCCCCGGACTTTGTGAGTGCGGGGACACCATTACACGCGTGCACTACATATAGGTCAATACCTATATGTAGCTTCACAATGGTAACTCCGAATATGGCCATGTAACATGTCTAAGATCATGGAAATGTCCCCCCATACCAAATGTGGTGTTAGGGTGCCAATCCCATGCATCCCCAGGGCTCCACTATCGACCCCTGGTACTGCCAAACCAGCTCTCTGGGTTTTTTTACTGCAGCTACTGCCGCTGCCAACCCACAGATAGACTTCTGCCCTCCTGGGGTCTGGCCAGCCCAGTATCAGGAAGGCAGAACAAAGAATTTCCTCTGCGAGAGGGTGTTACACCCTCTCCCTTTGGAAATAGGTGTTAAGGGCTGGGGAGCAGTAGCCTCCCCCAGCCTCTAGGAAATGCTTTGAAGGGCACAGATGGGACCCTCCTTGCATAAGTCAGTCTACACCAGTTCAGGAAAACCCCAGTCCCTGCTCTGGCACGAAACTGGACAAAGGAAAGGGGAGTGACCACTCTCCTGTCCATCAGCACCCCAGGGGTGGTGCCCAGAGCTCCTCCAGTGTGTCCCAGACTTTGCCATCTTGAATCCAGAGGTGTGAGGGCACAATGAAGGCCTCTGAGTGGCCAGGGCCAGCAGGTGACATCAGAGACCCCTCCTGATAGGTGCTTACCTGAATAGGTGGGCAATCCTCCTTTGAGGGCTATTTAGGGTCTCTCCTGTGGGCTTTTCCTCAGATAACGATGTGCAAGAATTCACCAGAGTTCCTCTGCATCTCCCTCTTCGAATTCTGCCAAGGATTGACCGCTGATTGCTCCAGTACGACTGCAAAACTGCAACAAAGTAGCAAGAAGACTACCAGCGACATTGTAGCGCCTAATCCTGCCGGCTTTCTCAACTGTTTCCTAGTGGTGCATGCTCTGGGGGCTGTCTGCCTTCACCCTGCACTGGAAGCCAACAAGAAATCTCCTGTAGGTTGACAGAATCTTCCCCCTGCTCCAGCAGACACCACACCTCAGCGTCACCAGTACTCTGGGACCCATCTCATCCTGACAAGCTTGGCCCCTGGAACACATGTGGTGGACCTACGTGACCCGGACTGCCCAGTGATCCAACTGTCTGAATTTGGAGGAGGTAAGTCCTTGCCTCCCCTCTACAGATAGTAATCCAGTGTACTGTGTGAACTGCGGCTGCTAGGGTTCAGTGCACTTTTGCAAGGAATCCTTTGTTCACAGCCTAGCCCAGGTCCCCAGCACTTTGTCCTGCATTGCTCAAGTGGCTGAGTTGACCACCGGCTTCGTGGGACCCTCTTTTGTAGTGTTGAGGCAACCGCCATGCTTAGTTTTCTTGACCCTGTGTTCAAGTACTTCTGCGGGTGCTGCCATTTTGTGTGTGGGCTCTCTGTATTGCTGAGGGCCCCCCTGTCTCCTCTTCCAAGTGGCAACCTTCTGGTCCTTCCTGGGCCCGGGCAGCATCCTTTTTCTTCAACCAGGACCTTTGCAGCTAGCAAGGCTTGTTGGTGGTCTTTCTCCAAAAAAACAACTCTGCATCCTCCAGCACGCCGTTGGACATCTTCTGTGCAAAGGAGAAGTTCCAGGCATCTTCCGTTGTTGCAGAATCTTCAGCTTCAGCCACCCAGAGGCAGCCATTTTGCACCTTTATCCAGGGTTTAGTGGGCTCCTGCCCCCCCAGACACTTACACGACTCTTGGACTTGGCCCCTTTCCTTTACAGCTCTCAAGGTCCAGGAATCCATTTTCAGTGCTTTGCAGTCTGTTGTGGCCTTTGCAGGATCTCCTATCACAACTTTAGTGTGTTTCTGGGGAAGTACGGTCACTTTACTCCTACTTTTCAGGGTCTTGGGGTGGGGTATCTTTGACACCCTTAGTGTTTTCTTACACTCCCAGAGACTCTCTACACACTACACTAGGCCTGGGGTCCCTAAGTGGTTCGCATTCCACTTTCTTAGTATATGGTTTGTGTTGCCCCTAGGCCTATTGCATCCTATTGTATTCTATTGTATTCTACAGTGTTTGCACTACTTTTCTAACTGTTTATTTCCTGATTTTGGTTTGTGTGTATAATTCTGTGTATTTTACTTACCTCCTAAGGGAGTATATCCCTTGAGATATTTTTGGCACATTGTCACTAAAATAAAGTACTTTTGTTTTTAGTAACTCTGAGTATTGTGATTCTTATGATATAGTATCTACATGATATAAGTGGTATAGTAGGAGCTTTGCATGTCTACTAATTCAGCCTAAGCTCCTCTGATATAGCTACCTCTATCAGCCTAAGCTGCTAGAACACTACTGATCTACTAATAAGGGATAACTGGACCTGGAACAAGGTGTAAGTACCATCAGGTACCCACTATAAGCCAGGCCAGCCTCCTACACGGACCCTTCTCCTGCCAGAACTGCAGCTTCACCTGCCCCCAAGCCGCCAAAAATTACGCCAGAGCCAAACACAATCACCTCAGCTGCATCTTCCTCAACACCAGCTCCATCCACAAGCACGCCGTCGAACTCTAGGACCCACTCACCTCATCTTTCCCAGATGTCGCCTTCCTCACCAAAACTTGGATGAACCCCTCTTCGGAACCCGACATCGCCATAGCCATCCTTTAAGGCTATAAGATCAGACGCAGAGACCGCACCAACAGAGCAGGAGGAGGGATCGCCACAGTCCACAAGAACACCGTCAGAATCTCGACCAACACCGATGACGCCCTTCACGCCGCTGAACACTTACATTTCCAGATTCACATCAATGCCAACACCACCCTTAAAGGAACCCTCGTCTACAGGCCCCCCTGCCACAGTTCAGTGACTCCATCGCTGACATAATCCGCACCCACGCCCTTGCCTCTACAGACCACATCCTCCTCGGCGACCTGAAGTTTCACCTTGAGAACGTCAACAACAGCAACTCTACCACCCTGATCAACATCCTCGCCCACCTCAGTCTCAAACAACTTGTCACGACTCCCACCCACTCTTCCGGCCATATGCTCAACCCAGTCTTCTCTGCCAGCAGCCACGTCACCTTCAGCCATACCACTGAACTCCACTGGACCGACCACCGCTACGTCCACTTCACCTTCCAGAAACCTGCCACACAGCACCACCCACAACAGATCATCCGCCGCAGCTGGAACATGATCACTGAAGACTAGCTGATCTCCACCCTCGCCCATGCCCCGCCACCTCTCACCGACCCCAACACAGCCGCCCTCAACTTCAGACAATGGATAGACGACTGCACCAACACCCTCGCCCCAATCAGGAAAACCTACAACAACCGCACAAGCACTAAGGCCACCTGGTTCACCGTCGACCTTCAGGCCTCCAAGCAGGAGTGCCGAAAAATCGAGAAGAAGTAGCTCCACAAACAAACAAAGAGCAACCACACTGCCCTCAAGATAGCCATCCGCAAGCACCACCAGCTCATCGGGACCACCAAGACACCCTTCTACAAGGATTGCATTGACAACAACGCGCACAACAGCAAAGAGCTCTTCAACATCGTCAAGGAACTCGCCAACCCCAGGTCCTGCTCCATCGACCCCCTCCTCCTTTGCAAGATCTCTGCAACTCCCTCTCCACCTTCCTTTACTGCAAGATCACAGACATCCAGAAACAGCTTCAACACCTCGACGCCCACGACCACCGGGGCCACCACAAACCCCAATGGACCATCCACTCCAGATCACACTCTGACCCCTTCCCCCACCATGTCTTCAACAAAGCAAGCCCCATCATCGCCCCCCAACTCCATATGATTGTCAGCAGTTCCTTCGAGATCGCCACCTTCCCAGAGAGTTGGAAGCACGCCGAAGTCAACGCCCTGCTAAAGAAACCCAAAGCGGACCCCAAAGATCGCAAGAACTCCCGGCCCATCTACCTCCTCCCCTTCCCGGCAAAGGTAATCAAAAAGATAGTCAACGGCTAACTGACCCACTTCCTGGAAGACAACATGCTGGACACCTTTCAATCCGGATTCCGTAGGAACCCCAGCACCAAGACTGCCCTCATCGCCGCAACCGACGACATCAGGACCATGCTCGACAAAGGCAAAGCTGCGGATCTCATCCTCCTAGACCTCTCGCTGCATTCAACACTGTTTGTCACCACACCCTTTGCACATGCCTCCACGACGCAGGGATCTGCCACAAAACCCTGGACTGGGCCACATCCTTCCTCCCCGTCAATTCCCAGAGAGTCCGCCTCCCTCCCTTCATTTCTGAAGCCACCAAGACCATCTGCGGCATTCCCCAAGGATCCTCACTCAGCCCAACCCTTTTTAACATCTACATGGCACCACTCGCCAACATCGTCCGATCCGACAACCTCAACGTCATCTCCTACGCTGAAGAGACCCAGCTGATCCTCTCACTCACCAAATACCCCGCCACTTCCAAAACCAACCTCCACGACTGAATAAAGGCCATCGCCAACTGCTCTGGCGCGAAACTGGACAAAGGAAAGGGGCCGCCTAAAAATGAACTCAGACAAGACAGAGATCCTCGTTCTCGGCTCCAACTGCTCCACATGGGATGACTCCTGGTGGCCGGCCACCCTAGGAACCGCACCGACACCCACCAACCACGCACGCAACTTAGGTTTCATCCTAAACTCAGCACTCACCATGACCCAGCAAGTCAACGCTGTCTCATCTTCCTGCTTTAACACCCTCCGCATGCTCAACAAGATCTTCAGATGGATTCCCAACGAAACCAGAAGGATGGTCACCCACGCCCTCGTCAGGAGGAGAATGGACTACGGCAACGCTCTCTATGCATGAACCACAGCCAAGCTCCAGAAAAAACTGCAACGTATGCAGAACGCCTCCGCACACCTCATCCTCGACATCCCATGCCGCAACCATATCTCAGTCCACCTAAGAGATCTACACTGGCTCCCCGTCAACAAGAGGATCACCTTTAAACTCCTCATCCACGCTCATAAATCACTCCACAACGCTGGCCCTGCCTACCTCAACGAGCGACTCACCTTCCACACTCCCAACCGTCAACTCCGCTCCGCCAACCTTGCCCTCGCCACCATCCCTCTCATCCACCGAACTACAGCCAGAGGCAGATCTTTCTCCCACCTCGCCACCACGACCTGGAACTCCCTCCCCGTCCACCTAGGACAGACCCAGGACCTGCTGACCTTCAGGAAATGCCTAAAGACCCAGCTGTTCGAACAGTAGCACACTCCCCCCCCCCCCCCCAATCAGCTCCTTGAGACCCTAGCGGGTGAGTAGCACGCTCTACAAATGATTGATTGATTGATTTACTCATGTTGACTTGTTTTGGATGGGCTCCTAAATAGGAGGAAAACCAGAAGAGGATTGATCCATTTGTCCCCATTCTATGCTTAGTAGGATTTTGTGAATGACCACTTCAGGGGCCACCGATAGATCTAGTGGGATAAAGATGCAGAAGTCTACCTCTTTGAAATGGCTCCACATGTCATCCATGATATAAAGCATCACAGTTTCAGTGCTTGAGCCATACCTCTAGCCAGACTGAAGGACATCTTGAAGATTTTGTTCCAAAATGTGTTGGCTGAGTTAATAATTCAAGAATTACTCGGCGGATGTTGCTCAGTTAGTTCGGCTCATTATAGGGGTTTCTTAGGAGGGCAGTTACATGTCCCATTTTCAGACAGTCCGGGGCATCTCCTTGGGTCTCTGAGGCATTGGTCAGCTGAGTCTGCTGCAATATCCCTGCTCAATGCAGAGAGAACTGGGTCTGGAATGTATGTGCTCGATTTACTGTTTGCAAGTGCCCTAGTGATCTCACTCTCCTTGACTAATCTGAACTTGGTTAAGCCAAGACGTAAGTAACAACACTCTCAAATCACACAGAGTGAGGACTGTAGCCAAAGGGAAGCAATGTCCCTGCTGGGTGACAATATCAAAGGTTTGTGCTCATCTTGAATCTCACTGCAGATGACAACAGATGCGACCAGATTGGGGCGCTGCAAAGACGGTAATCAGTGCCTGGGACTGCTGCAGCCCCTTGATTGCGACCTACTGCGGTAAAAAAGAAACAAAAAACGTTCACTAGGAGCAATGAAGGCGCATCTTCAGGACAGAGAGCTGTACAAGCCCACAAGGGCGCGGGGATGGTACGGGGGGATGGGGTGAGGGGTATGGGGTGTTCTGCCATTGTTCAGTTTGGAGAAGGGTACATCAATAGGAGGTCGGACAAAGCCAAAACTGGAGAAGTGCTAAGTAATGATGTGTATAATTCCAGTTATTCCGGAGCTTCCGTACCTGACAAGGAATAAGGACCCCGAGCCTGGGGAACCAATGCGGGGGAAAGGCTGGCAGGAGGATTCCTACCAACGGAGGCGCAGGGTGCGGATGGGCGACATCTAGTATCCTGGCCATGGGACTGACGCAACAAAGCCCATTCATTACTAATTCTAGGAACAAAAACATGCTGCTCATTGGACATCCCTTCACAAGCAGATGTTTGCTCAGGGTTCGGAATTCTGAGTAGAGTGATTGCTATCACCACCACTGTTTTCAAACCTGCCAAAATGAACATGTGAAAACGGCTATAAAAAGAGAAAAACATGCAGAATTTAGTGTGTTAAATTGCAATTCTGCATGTTAGGCCTCATTTTGAAGCTAAGAACTCAGAATGGGAGGTATTTCCACACCCTGTAAATACATCAACACTCTGTAAGTACATCATCTTGGGAATGGTGTTTACCACATGGATGCATTGTGCCACTTTGTAAATGTGGCGCGAGGATTGTGGCCTCATTGGGCCACATTAGCGCCAAAATAAATGATGCTAATGTGGCGCTAGGGGCTTATAAATATGCTCCATAGTCCTTACTCTTATGGTGCAAGCAATACATCCAAAACCATTAAATTGGCAATCTGGAGGGGGAGAGATAAGGAGGGGAAGATGCATCACTCAGAAAACAGTGAAAGGACGGGGACCCAAATCAGTAGCTGTAACTGACATCGCTGGGGGGCGCGATCAAAGCGTGGTATACAGCAACGAGAAGGCTAATCTGCAGCAGCATCAGTTGCCCATAAGAGGTAAATTAATCCTGGCAATGCGCCACGCCTTTGAGCCAATCAGCCAGTTGGGGGCCTGTGCAGCTCCTGGGGGACTTTCTTAACATAGCCTAAAAGCGCACCCTTTGGAGTACGTGACGACTGTAGGACTGTAATCTCATTGACAGTGTCAAGCGATCTAACCTCGGGCAGGCCTAAGTCAAGTGGAGGAACTCAGCAGGTCTCATCCCGCAGGCCATGTCTACGTGGTAGCTCCGCTGTCGGGTAGAGTCTGCATGGATAAAGGGCGCAAAGCGCAGTCGCTAGTTTGGGGAGAGTGCTCGGGACTGGGTGCAGCAGAATCGCCACTGTTCCTCTGAAATGAGAACCTCCAGGGCATCAGCCCATGCCCATCGAGCACCAGGGACACCCACTGGCGCGGTCTCCTGCTTGCCAGCATGTAATCTGGAAATGAGCCTGCGCGGGGAGGGATTCGCGAGGATGGCCTCTAGGAGCTGGAACGCAGGGGTCGCTGCAGGAAGTGAACGCACATATAGCCGCCCACAGCTGGTAGTCTGTAACCGTCTCCAGCCGTGTGATGTTCTGGCCCTGCAATGCCTCTTGTGATGCAAAGAAAGAGCTGTTGGGATAAGGGTCTCCCATGGTAGTGAGCCGCAGTTTATGAAATCTATTATTTGTGCCAGCACCCAGAGTGTAGGGTGAGGATTGAGGGGGCATACAGTTATCTGCAGTTCATGCCATGCCCGAACCGTGCACCCAACTGTGTTCAATGTTGTCCTTTGATATAGTGCCATCCTGAGGGGGCGCAGGGCACCACTGCCATGTTCGGGGTGTGTGTGTGGGCATAGCTATTATAACACGAACTGAACCTGCACACTATAGTATTAGAGGTCCATGTCTGTCACCCCCAGTCCACCCTGTTCAAAAGGAAGAGTGAGAACCTCCCAAGCAAACCTGAGTTTTTCCACTGCCCACAAGTGCACCACCAGGTGTGACCGAAGTTGTCCCTAAAAGTGCAGCAGGAGTGGCTGTGGGAGATGAATGAACAGAGAGGAATTTGGGCAGGACCACCATCTTCTCTAGGGCTAAACTACCAGACATAGAGAGTGGTAGTTTTGTCCAGGCATTTACCCACTCAACCAGCCAGTCCATCAGAAGGCCGTAGTTGGACTTCCAAATGCCATCAGTGTCCCGACTCATCCAGACCCGGAGGTACCTCACCGGTTCAGTCGCCCATCGCAGTTGGAATTCTGAGGTAAAGTATTTGGCTTCTGTCATGAATAGTAATATCACAGATTTTACCCAATTGATATTAATCCCAGGGACCTTTCAAATCTGGTCAATTCCCTAATCGAGGGGTCCAAATTGTCACAAGGAGTTTGATGACAAAGTGACATCGTCTGCATACATGGAGACCAGAACAACACAGGGTGTGAAGGCTAAGCCTCGATTGAATGGAGCTCTCAGAGTCTAGCAGCAGGAGGCTCCATGGCGATGGCAAAGAAGATGGCGACAGAGGGCGTTCCTGATGGATGCCCCAGAGACAGGAATTGGGAGGGGTGATCAGCCCATTAACCCAGAGATGAGCCACTGGCTTTGCACAGAGGAGGCTTATTAGTCTGAGGAATTTAGGGCTGACACCAAGCCAGGACAGCAGAGCAAAGAGGTACGACCATTTGAGCGAATCAAACGCCTTGGTGGCATCTAAGAAGATCACTGCTGCACTGAGGGAGGGCTCGGTGGTATGAAGCAGCGCAGAGTGCAAATATTGTTGGATGTGGATCGACTGTTCAAGTCGAACTATAAGCTGCAAGAGGGGAAGCAGTCTGGGTGCAATCAACTTAGCTAGGTTTTTATTATCTTTATTAGTTATGGGAGCAGTCTATATGACTCTTCATTGTGGGTCCTTGTCCGGATGGAGAATAGTGACAATCAATGCCTCTCATAGAGAGGGGGTAGCTCGCCCTTTACCAAGGACTCTTCATACATGGCAAGGTGGTGAGGAGCCAGGAGGTGGGCATACTCTTTATAAAATGCACCAGTAAGGCCATCTAGGCCACAAGCCCTGTCTCTGGGCATTGCCCTGATGACCTGCACTACCTCCTCTTCTGTGAACAGCTCATCTTAGAACCTATGATGTCCATCTTCTAGCCAGAGCAATTAACTGTTTTAGAAAGTGAGCATTTTTCTGCACTTAAATCCTTCTGTGCCTTACACTCCACGTCTGGCTGGGTTACTTGACAGCTCCTTTGTGCATTTCACTCAGACAACCCCGAACACAGGATGCTCAGTCACATCTTCACACTGAATGGGTCTTCCTGGGCTGGGGGTGTAGGAAGGTAGCCTCTTTCTAGCCTTGTTACCGGCCCCCCCCCACACTTTTGGCCTGTTTGTGAGTATATGTCAGGGTGTTGTTACTGTCTCACTGGGATCCTGCTAGCCAGGGCCCCAGTGCTCATACTGGAAACCCTATGTTGTCAGTGCATTTGATATGTGTCACTGGGATCCTGCTAGCCAGGACACCAGTGCTCATATGTTTGTGGCCTATATGTGTTCCCTGTGTGGTGCCTAAATGTATCACTGAGGCTCTGCTAACCAGAACCTCAGTGTTTATGCTCTCTCTGCTTTTAAAATTGTCACTGCAGGCTACTGACTAATTTTACCAATTCTGATTGGCACACTGGAACACCCTTATAATTCCCTTGTATATGGTACCTAGGTACCTAGGGTATTGGGGTTCCAGGAGAGCCCTATGGGCTGCAATATTTCTTTTGCCACCCATAGGGAGCTCAGACAATTCTTACACAGGACTGCCACTGCAGCCTGAGTGAAATAACGTCCACGTTATTTCACAGCCATTTACCACTCCACTTAAGTAACTTATAAGTCACCTATATGTCTAACCCTCACTTGGTGAAGGTTAGGTGCAAAGTTACTTAGTGTGTGGGCACCCTGGCAGTAGCCAAGGTGCCCCCACATTGTTCAGGGCAAATTCCCCAGACTTTGTGAGTGCAGGGACACCATTACATGCGTACACTACATATAGGTCAATACCTATATGTGGCGTCATAATTGTAACTCTGAACATGGCCATGTAACATGTCTAGGATCATGGAATTGTCACCCCAATGTTCCATTCTGGTATTGGGGGGACAATTCCATGCATCCCCGGGTCTCCAGCACGGAGCCCGCATACTGCCAAACTAACTTTCCTGGGTCTCCACTGCAGCTACTGCTGCTGCCAACCCCTCAGACAGGTTTATGCCCCCCCCGGGCCTGGGCAGCCTGGTCCCAGGAAGCCAGAACAAAGGATTTCCTCAGAGAGAGGGTGTTACACCCTCTCCCTTTGGAAATAGGTGTGAAGGGCCTGGGAGGCGTAGCCTTTCCTTCCCTCTGGAAATGATTTGAAGGGCATAGATGGTGGGCTATCTGCATAAGCCAGTCTACACCGGTTCAGGGATCCCCCTCAGCCCTGCTCTGGCACGAAACTGGACCAAGGAAAGGGGAGTGACCACTCCCCTGACCAGCACCTCCCCGAGGAGGTGCCCAGAGCTCCTCCAGTGTGTCCCAGACCATTGCCATCTTGGATGCAGAGGTGTGAGGGCACAATGGACAGCTCTGAGTAGCCAGTGCCAGCAGGTGACGTCAGAGACCCCTCCTGATAGGTGCTTACCTTTCTCTGTAGCAAGATTGTAGCGCCTCATCCTGCCGACTTTCTCAAATGTTTCCTGGTGGTGCATGCTCTGAGGGCTGCCTGCCTTCACCCTGCACTGGAAACCATGAAGAAATCTCCTGTGGGTCGACGGAATCTTCCCCCTGCTAACGCAGGTACCAAACTTCTGCATCACCGGTCCTCTGGGTCCCCTCTCATCCTGACGAGCGTGGTCCCTGGAACACAGGAGCTGGGTCTAAGTGTCTTCAACAGTCCAGTGGCCCTTCTGTCCAAATTTGGTGGAGGTAAGTCCTTGCCTCCCCACACCAGACAGTAATCCTGTGTACTGCCTGAACTGCAGCTGCTCGGGCTTCTGTGCACTTTTGCAAGACTTCCTTTGTGCACAGCCTAGCCCAGGTCCCCAGCACTCCGTCCGGCATTGCCCAACTCACTGAGTTGGACTCCGATGTCGTGGGACCCTCCTTTGTGACTCTGATCTGACCACTGTCCTCAGGTCTTCTAAGTGCCTGTTCAGGTGCTTCTGCGGGTGCTGCCGGATTCTCTGTGTTTCTGAGCGCCCCCTCTGTCTCCTCCTCCAAGGGGCGACCTCTTGGTCCTTCCTGGGCCCTGACAGCACTCAAAATCCTCAACCGCAACTCTTGCAGCTAGCAAGGCTTGTTTGCTGTCTTTTCTGCATGGAGACAACTCCGCTTCCTCCAGCATGCCGTGGGACATCTTCTGACTAAAGGAGAAGTTCCTGGCACCTTCTGTTGTTGCAGAATCTTTGGCTTCTTCCACCCGGAGGCAGCCCTTTTGCACCTTCATCCAGGGTTTAGTGGGCTCCTGCCCCCCCTGGACACTTGTGTGACTCTTGGACTTGGTCCCCTTCCTTTACAGGTCCTGAGGTCCAGGAATCTGTCTTCAGTGTTTTGCAGACAGTTGTTGTCCTTGCAGAATCCCCTATCTCGACTTTACTGTCTTTCTGTGGTAGTAGGGTAACTTTAGTCCTACTTCTCAGGGTCTTGAGGTGGGGTATCTTGTACACCCTTAGTGTTTTCTTATACTCCCAGCAACCCTCTACACGCTACACTAGGCCTGGGGTCCATTCGTGGTTCGCATTCCACTTTTGGAGTATATGATTTGTGTTACCCCTAGGCCTATTTCTCCCTATTGCATTCTATTGTGTTCTACATTGTTTGCACTACTTTTCTAACTGTTACTTACCTGATTTTGGTTTGTGTCTATATATTTTGTGTATATTACTTACCTCCTTAGGGAATATATCCTCTGAGATACTTTTGGCATATTGTCACTAAAAGAAAGTACCTTTATTTTTAGTAACTCTGAGTATTGTGTTTTCTTATGATATAGTGCTAGGTGACATAAGTAGTATAGTAGGAGCTTTGCATGTCTCCTAGTTCAGCCTAGGTTGCTCTGCTACAGCTACCACTATCAGCCTAAGCTGCTAGAACACCTCTATTCTACTAATAAGGGATAACTGGACCTGGCACAAGGTGTAAGTACCACAAGGTACCCACTATAAGCCAGGCCAGACTCCTACAGGAGCGTGGAGGTCCTGACACTTAAATGTCAAAGGACAGTGGCCTGCCCTCACACAATGGACTTCCAAACCCCCTACTGGGACCCTGGAAGACAGGATGGAACTGAAAGGGGACCTTGTGCACTTCTAAGCCACTCTTTGAAGTCTCCCCCACTTCAAAGGCACATTTGGGTATTTAAACAGGGCCTCTGTCCCTACCAACTCAGACACTTCCTGGGAAAGAAACTCTGCACCAGAATCTGCAACCTGCCAAGAGAAGCTGTCTGGCTGCCCAAAGGACTCACCTGACTGCTTTGCTGTAAAGGACTGCTGCCTTTCTGTTACCCTGCTGCCTTGCTGCCCTTTGGCTCTGCTGAGAAGTGCTCTCCAAGGGCTTGGAAAGAGCTTCACTCCTGCTCCTTGAAGTCAAAGGGCCAAAAAGACTTCCTCCTGCAAATAACTCCTTGTGCAGTGAAAATTCATTGCACAGCCTGCCAGAAACGACGCACAGCCTGCATCGTGGTGAGAAAGTCACCCCACGCCGAACCGGAACGGCGCAGCACAACTCTTCGAGTGGAGATCGACGCAGGACCATTGTTGCGACTGGAACTTCGACGCACTACCAAGCTGGAACGACGCAGCCCAACTTCCTGAGAAGAATTGACGCAGTGCCTGATGTGCGACAGAAATTACCCTGCATTGCCCACCGGATCGACGTAGCTCCTGTGACTTCGTCCTGCACGCCCAGTATTTCTCTGCATCATCCCCGGGGCGCCCAAATACCCTGCAACTCAAAGAGGATCCAAGTCAGTGCGCTGGAAATCATCGCAAAGCCTTCCCTGCATGGAAAATAATCGACGTACTATCTGTGTGCGTCCGGAAAAACCAACGCACAACTCCCCATTTTTCATGCATTTCCTCCTCTGCGGTCCCTTGCGGAGAATTTGAATGCAAACCAGGTACTTCGTGCTTGCTTTTTAAGAACTAAAGACTCTTTTTGTCATTTTCTAAAGTGATATTTCAACATGTACTTATCAAATCTTGATCGTTTTGACATGCATTTAATCAGATAAATAGTCTATATTTTTCTAAACACTGTGTGGTGTATTTTTGTGGTGTTATACTGTGTTATTGCATGATTTATTGCACACATACTTTACACATTGCCTTGTCAGTGCCAAGCTATCAGATGGTGGGCACAGGATAATTTGGACTGTGCGTGAATTACCCTGACTAGAGAGATGGTCCTTGCTTGGACAGGGGGTAACCTGGCTGCCAACCAAAGACCCCATTTCTAACAACACCCCACAAATCACAGTCTTGAGTGACTCCCACATTGTGTGCAAAGTATTCTACAATTGCCGTCCTGACTTCCTCTCTAAATACCTGATCACTCAGTGCTCCCGCTGGCAGGTGCCACTTGAAAGCATGGGATTTAAAGTCTGGTGGGGAGAATTTGAGCAGCACAGGAATTTGGTCCGATAAAGTGCGCTGCAGGTGAAAGATCTCACTAGTCCATGCATCAGCATCCTGCTTCATTTGCCAATAATCAATGCACGACCAGGACCCATGGGCAGGGGCCAAACATACCCTCCGCTTTGCCACCATGCAGAGCCCTCCAAAGGTCAATGAGGTTGTGATCCTGCATAGTGGATTGAGCCAGGGCAGGCAGAGGGACATCCACAAGCTAACCGTGCAGGCCCCCAGGGGCTCCCCATTGACAGGGGGTCTCCATGTGTGGCATCAGCATATATAGGCCAGTGCTGCTAGAGGGGACACCAACCCAGTGAGTATTATCAGACAGTGTCAGTATGGGTCAGGCGCTTTGTCCAGCATGCTCTAGATCCTCATTACATTCATTTATTGGCCCGTAGCAATTGCACAGTGTCTACGCCTCATGTAATACAGGGGGAGCACAGTGAGGCTCTCAACACAGTGCCAACGGTGCCAATTATTTCTACTTAGCGCAGCGGTTCTGCGCAGTTAGATAAAGTGCACAGAGGTCCCGCACAAGGCACGGCTCCAACACACTCTCACCAGCAGTGCTACAGCCAGTGCTTGAAATGGAAAAACAGAAGGGCAGGTACCTGCTTGAGAACTGTAGGTATGCTCTCTCTCAAAATAAAAAAGTGCTGGTACTCAGTACCGGCCCATGTAAAGCACTACCTATGGCTCTCCCCTGGGCTCACCTCCTTTTTGGTGCGCAGCAATGTATCTGTTCGGCAATCCCCTTCGCTGCGCTCTTGTTGGAGGCTGGACCTCTATGTAGTGTACAAACTCGAGTACACTATGCAAAGGGTCCAGACAACCACTCGTTGGCTTCCAGAGGTACAAATTAAACCACCTAATGCTCCAATTTCTAAGGTAGCTGGTCGAGCAGTTAAGCTTATCCAGGAGATGTGCTAGGTATTTGCTGTACTCACAAATCCAATCATGCACCACACACACTGAATGAATAACTCGAGACCAGAATTGATAAAAATACTTCAGACTTTTATATAAATTTTAGGACCAAGATCTTTAGAATATGTTAAGTACTTTTCAAGTTATGACTTTTTAAAGTTTTAGCAAAGTTAGTTTTTCTGTGCAGAACTACGAACCATTTGAATCAATGCACAGTAACCTCTAAAAATGCAGTAAAAATCACACAGTTGAGTTACCAGTCTCTTCTCTTGCAGAGTGGCCAGAGTGGTCGGTGGGCACATTGTGTCAGCTGGAGAGTCTAGTGCAGCTCCAGGTTCTAGCGGGAGCAGCATTGGAGAGGTTCTTGACACAGGGACACGTGGAGGGGCCACTTGGAAAAGGAGCTGGTTTGCAGAGTTAAAGATGGTGGACTGTTGAGGTCATAAGGGGTTGGGGACCCCGGGCACACAGCAGATCCCGCAATGCAAGGCCCAGGGCGGCCAGGTGCAGGGTGAGTTGGAGGTCCAGGAACTGTGCGCAACGGAGTCCTTTGGAGCTGGAGGTGATTCACTTTGAGGGCTGCTAACAGGACAACAGGAGTACTCTGGTCAGAGGTCCAAGGTGTTCCTGAAGTCCCTCGAATTGGGCTTCCTCCTGATCTCTTTTTGAGCTCTGGAGGAGATGATTTTCTGCTTGTCCGACGTCAGCTGACCAGTACCAAGGGTATTGACGTAACTCAGCCACTAGAGGGCACAGTGCCACCAAAATTGACACAGTTGTGGGTCACATCGAGGAGGTTGTCGGTGTGTTGTCGAGTCCAGCTGTGACTTCTCGTCGCGGAGATATTGGCCAGTCAGTGAAGTGACCCTCACTGGTTTGTTGGTCCTTTGCAGGTTTCTTGATGCCTCCACTCAGATGTAGGTAATTTGCCATGCCTAGAAGTCCTCTGGGACTTTTGAGGTTGGTCCAGTGGTCAGCTCTTCTGTAGTGGCGATTGTTGGGCTCTGGTGCAGCAAGTAGGGGTCTTGGAGCCTCTTCTGGTGCAGCAGGTCCTCTGTTCTCGTCCTGGCAGTTACTTTGGTTTTGTCTTCTTTCTCCCTGTTCAATCTGATTTCTTGGTCTAGGGGAGCCCACTAAATACAGAATTTAGAGTTTGTTTTAGGGAGAATCTGGTAGGGTCCAATAGGACACTTACCTTTGGGTGGCTACACCCACTACAGTAACTACTTACTTTGGTAAGGGTCACTACCCTAAACCTGATTGTCTATTTTCCTCCATTCCAAAATGGAGAAAAATGAAATGAAGGGTCCACTTCGCCTGCAAGCCCCTAGGGGTGGTGCATGCACAGTGAAGCCACTCCTCCTACCCTATGTGTGGTTTCCTGCCTTTGCTCCCTCCAGGGGATTTGCAAAGGGGGAGGCTAGCTTCTGCTAGCAGTAGGCCTGACGGTCGAGTTTCAAGGGCGGTAGCCCTTTAAAGCTCACTGCCAGGGCAGTGCACATTCCTGAAGGAGTTAGCTCCTCCACCCAGGAAAGGCTTTTCTTCACAAACCAGAGAGACAGGGCTCTACTCCAGGGTTTGCATTTTGACTGTCTGGATGTGGCAGGCTTGCTGGAACCACTCAGCAACCATGCCAGGATAGTTAGTTTTTGCGGGAGGCAACTCTAAGGTGACCCTTGGGTACATTTTATAATACTTCCAGTACTGGTACCAGTTTGGATTTATCATTCTGAGTTGTTTGACACCAAAAAGCCCAGGGTTCAGAGTAGCCATTATGTAGCTGGGAAACTCGTATTGACCAGTGTCCAGCACATATATTAAAATGGCTGCTCCGTTCACTCACTATGTCCCAGGTTTGGCAAGGACACAGTGGGGGCATATTGCTCATGCAATTATGCCCTCACATATAGTATGGTGCACCCTGCCTCAGGGCTGGAAGGCCTGCTAGAGGGGTGACTTACCCATTACATAGGCAGTATAGGGTGGCCAGGGCACACAGAGTGTGCCATGTTGAGCTTGTATTTTAGGTTTGCACCAGGACACTCATTCTGCTATGGCAGTTCTGGGTGCACCTGTATGCATAGCTCTTGAGGGTGGCACAATCAGTGCTGCTGTCCTCAGGGGCTTACCCGTAGTACCCCATGTCCTGGGTACCCAAGTACCTTTTACTAGGGACTTATAGTGGTAGCTAAAGGTGTATCCAATTACTTTTACCATGTTTTAGGGAAAGAACACTGGCACTGGGAACATGGTTAGCAGGATCTCAGTGCACTCCAGCCCAAGTTGTATTAAGAAACCAGGCAAAACGTGGGTGGGTACTGCAAAAAGGAGACAGTCTCTCCCAGCTCTCCAAGCAGCCATGCGCTGCCCCCAGCAGCTCTCCTCAGAATGACTCACCTGAGGAAGCAGGCCGGCAGTCTTCGCCAGACCACCCCCGGGCCAGACCAGGAGAGCTCATGTTCTCGCCGCACCTGATGCTGGAGTCGCCACCTTATTGGATTCCTTCTGTTCAGTGTGGGATCTCGGGATCACTAAGCCCCTCTATACATTTCTCAGCAGCTGCACAGCCGAGGTGGCATGCGCCGCCCCCCCACGTGGCCATCCTCCTACCGAGCAGCATATAGTTTCCTGATAGGGTCGCCTCCTGCACGAGCAAGAAAGGGCTCTACAGAGAAAGCATATCCTGCTGCACTCGGGCTCTGGTCAGCAGGAGCAGATGCTGCCGATTACAACAGATAATTACAGAATAAAGTGTTCCGGCGGGCAGTGCCTCACAGAGTGTCTACCATCTTGCGGCCTCTACCACAATCACCGCACTGCCACCCCACCCCCTCACTGCTCACTAGTGCAAGTTTTGAGACCAGTTTATAAAATGAACAGCTGTGGCATCCAAATGGAATAAATGTTAAATTTTGAAACAGCAATGATAAATACCAGTATTTTCTGTGAACAAGGCCAAGCATCCACACTGCTGCAGGTGCTGGTCCAGTGGGGATGCTGTATCCATGGAACTAGGAGTCTTGACATCTGATCTCAGGTCTAATAATTCACCTACATGTGCTGGAAATAAACACTGTATTCCAAACAAGAAAAAACACAACACAGTGACAATTTCCTGCACAATGAGATATAACATTAAATATGTGCACAAAGGAGACACATATAAACTCTACTGGTTCTGGCTACATTCTTCCATCACGTTTCTGGTCTGTTTCTTTTTTTTTGTAACCTCTTTATTGATTTTCAACAACAAGGAGGAAAACGGCCACCCTACCACAAAAAAAAATAGTAATAAATAAATAACATGAGATGTGGAAAAGACCTTACAACAAACTGTGGTGACTGTGGTCCTGGCCCAATCCCTGCTGAAATTGTGTGCACCACATATACCATGTTGGCCTCCACCATGAGATTCCAAGGCTTCTCTGTAGTGTCCGCTGTTCTGTCCATTGTCTCCGGGCCCAGCCAGGCCCCATCCCGCTTCCTCTCCCTCATGAAGCATCTTCCTCAGCTTGTTGTGGGTCCCCACACCACTTCATACTTTAAGGGGCAGCCATTTTCATAGCTCATGCACCAATCTGCGTTGGATTCCTAGGTCCTTTGCTTTGGGATTTCTCTGCATCCCCACAGCCGAACCACATCTCATTTTGCCACTATCAAGTTGATGGTGACAGAAGAGTAGAGAGTATCGGTCCTAGATCCCCAGGGCAATCAACAGGGGGGGTAATCTCCTGTGCACAGTCTAAGACTGCGGATATCCTTGTAGCCAGTCGTGGCTGGCATCTTCAAAAAGTGGTGGGGTGAGGGGTGCTTAAGGGGGGGGGGAGTAAAATACAAATAAAATATAATTATTAGAAAACTTACCTGGACATCGCCAACGCTCTCTGACGCTCTCCGCTGCACAGCAGGCTCCCAGACTGCTCTGAGGCCAATCATGATGCTGCTCAAAGCAGCGTTGTGATTGGCTGGAGTGCCCTGGCTGGGCGCCTCAATGCATTATTGTAGCCTGGGCTGGCTCTTTCCACCTGGGCAACACAGTGCTGAGTTGGAGAGAGCCTTTGTGCGCATGTGTGTTTGCACTCCCCTCACGCTCGTCACCCCCATGGCCCCACCCCCTTTAAAAATAAAACAATGGTTTATTATTGTTTTATTTTCAAAGGTTTTGCAGCTGCTGGTGGGGGGTGACACTCCTCCGCTCTAACGGAGGAGGTGCCTCTGCTCGTAGCCACTCCCCACCCAGTAACTCCGAAATTTGGGGCATACCCATATGGTATGCCATAGTGTGCCTTTTTGCCCGCAACCTCTAAGACACAGTTCCGAATCTGCGCTCGCCATTCAAAACATTTATGTTCTGGTGAAATAAGCCTTATAGAGCAACATCATCTTCCGGTCTACCCAAATCTCTGTCCCACTGTCCTCAGAGACGGTCCAGTGGGGGGGTTGCTATTGTGTAGGAACGTGGAGTATAATTTAGACACAGTGTAGTCAGTCAGGGGAGTCCCCAGTGCTCTAAAGTTCATGAAGGATTCCTCTGGGGCCTCACTGAGCTCCTCAGAATGTGGCTGAAGGAGATGCTGCAGATGTAGATAGGGAAGATAGTGGCCCCAGGATAGTTTGCAGTGGTTTTGCCGTTCGGAGAATGGTCTCATCTCCTGCCCCCTTACACGTCTTCTACCTTGGATGTCCTGATCAAGTCCCATCTCACATGACCCTCAACTGCCCTCAATCCTTTTAGTCGGTGTCTCATAGCGTGGTTTCTTTTTTTAAAAACATTTTTATTTACTGGTTTTATAAACAAATAGCTAACATTTGCATGCTGTGTATTCACATACATCAATAGGATCGTAATGCCTTCACTTAAACATCTTGTGATAATAACAGGGTCTCTATGGCCATCTCACCATCATAGTATAAGTATATTACATAGAGTAGAGTCCATTTGTGCGGAGCATCTTTTTGGTGTTAATAACAGCATGCTATTCCCCTGGCCTGCAGAGGGCGCTGATTCTCAAGAAAAAGAAAACATGAGGTAACTGGTGGTCAGAGTAAGTGTAGGTATATTCTGAAGAGCTAATCATGACGTGTGCGCCTGTGCAAGGGGGGGTTGTTGAGCTGGGGTCCAAGGAAATCTCTGTGTGTGATCGTGGGGTGGCTGTGTAGCCATGGTGTGTGTCTGTGCAAGTCTAGTGGGTTAATCAATGGGAATGTTTGGTGTGGTCACTGTTGTGTGGTTAATACCTATTTGGGACTGTGGTGTCAACACTATTTTAGACAGCCTGGTGCATAGGAGAGGGGTCTGTGTTGGAAGCTGGGTTCATGGTGGTTTCTAATTTCTGTAGATATATATGCCAGCCTGGGGGTGTTTAAGATATTGAGGACCCTGGTCCCCCATTTGTCAATATCTGTTGTGCTACAAGAATGGCAGATCTTAGGTCCAACAAGTATAAACCCGTTTCGGTCAGGGTGTACTGTGGTCTGTCCTATGGGTACGAAGCGGTTGGCGAGCAGCTTACCTATTATCTTGTAGTCTGTATTCAATAAAAAGAGTATGACAATAAGAATAAGGGATCCCTGTCAGGTTTGGGAAGAATCACTAGCAGCGCCCCATGAAGCGAGTCGAGGAGTGTTACCCTCTAGAGGGCTGCATTATACATTCTGAGTAGGTGGAAAGTAAGTTTGTAACCGAAGGTAGTGTAAAGCTCCAATGACCAGCCTTCGGCTCCTGCGGTTTTGCCACATGCCATTTGTTTAATCATTCCCTTGGGGGTGTGAGATCTGCTCGTTGTGATGCCTGCAGTTGTGGTAACTGTAAATTATCTAGGAATGAGTTGCTTTGGGAGGTGTCTGTATGGGTTGGGGCAGTGTAGAGCTCTGTGTAATAAGAGCAGAATGTTGTGTTAATGTCTTTTTTCGTGTTGAGAAGTGTGTCCTCTCTGTAACGTACTGCAGTAATGGGAGCCTTGGTGATTCGGAGTGTAGGAGCCAGGACAGTAGTCTACCCACCTGGTCTCCCTCTGCTTTGCTTTGGGCTCGGTATTCAGTGTAATCTATTCTGCACAATTGTGTTAACATCAGTTTGTGCTTCCGTGAGAGAGTCAGCAGCAGTTTGGCCCTCCAGTAATTGCCTCTCGTGGTGATGAATGTCTGTTTCTAATGTGTGCAGTTCCCTACGTAATTTCATTTTAGCGCCATATCAACAGTATAGAGTGCCTATTAGAGTGCCGCACCAGCGCCGGCACATGCTTTCAATGTCTGCTGCAGTCAGATGTGTTTCTTCTAATAATGCAACCTGGATTTTGTGTCTGCGTAAGTATTGGTGAATCTGAAAGCGCTTCACATAACTGGCCAGCCCCCTTACACTCCATCTTATTATTAAGTATTAGGTTTCAGTCACCATACTCCACAATGGCTATGATATTCAGCCATCCTACAGGTTGTAACTGCCTAACAATGATCAAACCCCCTCTTCCCTAGTCGGTGCGCCAACAAGTGTCCATCCCATCACATAAAGATGCAACTAGTGAATGAATGAGTAAAAGAGTGATAATCTGTAACAGTGAGTGTTTATGGGGTGAGGTCAGTAGAGCAATGCCAGAGGTGAGAGTCTGTGGTGCTGCAGCCCCCAGTCATAGTAGCAATGTACCTTACCCCAGGCTAGCATCTGGGGTTCCCAGCTACTGGAGCGGCAGTGTCTCTTACGGGGAACGTTTGTGTACTCAGTCGTATCACTTCATCTGACCTCTGAGGAGTGACCCTTGGGCCTCCTCAGAGTATATGTTCAATCAGCGTTGTTTTGTCATCTTGTTTTCCCTCATCTGCATTGTTGCTCTCAGACCTGGTGGGGGACTGTGTCATCACTCCTTGTACAATGTTCGTAACTACTTGTGCTCTTTTGTTTTTTTGCCTGCTCTTTTGAAGGGCCCAGTGTGGGTTTTGTTTTCCGTGGGCATCGCCATCCTTGAGTTGTCCAGGGTGCAATGGCAGCTGGAGGATTGGATGTGGGGGCAGGTATTCCTCTTCCCTTCAGCCAGGTCCATGTTTTGTCAGCAGTTTTGCAGAAATTGGTGTTGTAACCTTGTATTATTTTTAGTGTGGCCGGAAACTGCAGAGTGTCCTTAATACCGAGTTCACAGAGACACTGTTTAACAGGGAGGAAAGATGATATTTGCTTTTGTACATCCAATGTATAATCCAGAAAAAATGTTTGCCTGTGCATTTTCCACTGTCCATAGGCCTCTTGCACAGGTAACCTATAAGATGTGTGCTCTATCTCAGTAATTAAAGAGATTGGCAACTACTGGATGTGGAGGGAACCCCAGGGGGAGGGGACGTCCCAGGGGGCCTGTGAGCATGTTCCTCTGAAAAGAAGGAGGATTGTTTGCTTGCTTGCTTTGCAGGATTGTTGTGGTGAACCATTCCTCTAAGCAGACTTCCATGCTAGGGCCTTCGATGCACTCTGGAAGGCCCATGATCCTGACGCTATTTCTTCAGGATCTGCCCTCCCTGTCGTCAGCCCACTGTCGAAGGTAGTTTACTTCTTCATGTAAGGCCTTAAGGAGTGCTGAGGCATCTGAGACTGTTGGTCTAATTGAGGCTAGGGTGCATTCTGCATTTTTGACTCTGTCCTTTAGCTTCTTATGGTCTTCTCTCAAAAGACCCACTTCTACCCAGAGTGTGTCGACCTTGGGTTCCAAGGAATTTATGATGTCCATCACAGCCGCCAGTATTTCACCAAATCTGACCAGTGTGATCTTAAGTGCACCGCCCACCAAGCGTTCTATATCATCACCTGTTACCTTATCTTGTATTGAGTGACCTGTGGTGAGTGCGTTGCAGTATGAAGAGGTGTTGTTGAGGGGCATAGGACCTGGATGAGGTGAATTGTGGTGCATGTAGTTTTTTTGCGGGTATTGCAGTTGATGAAGTGGGAGCAGGATGTTACTCCAGCACTGAGAGGAGGATATAATTCACATCTGGTGAAGTGTGATGGCAAGGAGCAGCAACAACCTTTAGCAGGTGAGTTACAATGTGGCAAGTGTCATGCGCCAGGAAGGCAATGAGGGCAACCCTCTTGCACCACGTTGATATTTCACCAGTATGTAAGAGGGCCAGTGCTTAAGTTCTTTTGTGCATTATGCCAGGGTGGGAGCCACTTCACCAACATGTTTTTTGAGGGGCGAGGGCTTAGGCCACTGCTGCCGCCTTCTCCTTCCTACCTGGTGAATGCTTCAACAGAGAGAAACTGGTTGCCTTGCCTCTCTGGGGTTGAAGGTCTTTCAGCATTGGAGCTGGCTGCAATTGTCTACAATACCGGGTGGTGTAGTGGGGTGCCGCCCTTTTGGCTCATAGGTTGCTGTTCTAATGGACGCAGGGCCTGTGTGCGCCATCCGCCTAGGCCTCTGGTGCTGTTGCAGTCGGGTTGAGCCTATGTCCCTGCAATCAACTGCCAACAGTTTCTACTTGCAGAGTCTGGGCCCCCCGGTGTCAGGGACATGGATCTGAACGCTGTATCCTGCGTGTGTTCCTCATGGCCATTATCAAGCTGGTCTCTTCTCGTGGTCTCCAGTATGGTTCTGTGGCTGCCCACGCTGAAGTCGCCCCCTCAGGCGAATTCCTTCAAGCCAAGATGCATGACATTCCCTGACCCCCGTAGAACCATCAAACGCAACCCTCAAGATCCATCGCCCACCTATCACCCTTTACCGAGGGTTTCTGCTGTGAGGAGAAGACCCATAGATTATCTGTAGCTGGGCTGCCAGTAATACAAACACGGAGGTCTGGCACATAGCTCCGTCCAATGGCCTCTGTGTAAGGGATGTCCATGCTATATTATGTGTCCTGCTTCCCAGAGCAAGTTGCGTGTGACATGTGCCACTTCTCAGAAGAACTCCTCCGGGCTCACAAATGGAGTATTTTGCAGGATGTACATACATTTGGGGAGGTATATCTTTTAGATAGGGCTGTTCAGCCCATCAGGGAGAGTGGCAGCTTTTTCCACCATTCCTCCTCATTTTGATATAATGCAAGGATTATCCTCATATTTACTGCTAGTAACTGCTCTCAATCTTTTTTGACAAATATTCCAAACTTCCTAAACCCCCTGATTGCTACATCAGGGGGTGGTGCCACCAAGTCCCATTTCCCAACCCCTCGAAGAGTGTGAATGCAATTGACTTAAGCCAGTTGATTCTCAGCCCTGAAAAGAAGCCAAACACTTCTCATATAGGGATACAACATCTTCCGAATCTGGGTCCCATCTCAAGCCACACAGTAATGCATCTGATCAAAACCAGCATGCCAATGGATCAATTGCCAATGCGGACAGCAATGGGGGAGAGCGGGCACTTCTGTCTGGTGCCTCTTCCGAGGAGGAACTCTCCAGAGAAGATGCTGTTCACTTTAACCTGAGCCTCTGGGTCCTTGTACAATAAACCAACCCAGAACATAATCTTCCATCAATCCCCACTTTCCACAGTATAGCCATTAGATAGGTTGATTCAAGAAAGTCAAAAGCTTTTTCAACATCTAGGGAGGTTAGGCGAGCTGGCTCTGCAAGTCAGTCACATCAGCTAGCTAGGGAAAATTGTGTCTGGTCACACAATAGGTCCTGAAGACTGACTATCCAGGGCCGCTAGTGTGTCAATCACCTCTCCCAGGTGTTTGGCTGAGACCTTTGCCAAAATCTTCTTTTCTAAATTAAGAAGAGGGATGGGGATAGGAAGCACAGTCATCTCTGGGCCTCCCCTGTTTGTGAATCACAACTATCGCCGCCCTACCGTGGTCCCCGGGTAGGCGACCCACCAGTAGGGCCCTGGGCTCAGGGCGGAACCCACTGGGACCAGGGACTTCCTGCTCTTCATCTGGCTAGTGGCCTCAGCCAGTTCACTCTCAGACAACTCTGCATCAAGAGACTCATCCTTATTACCCCTGCAAGCCGCGTGCCGGAATGTCACTTATAAACGTCTTGAGTTCACTCGGCTGTGACCCTCCCATGGGCCTGTAAAGATCTTCCATATGTGCTGCACAGGCCTGCCCTATGACCTCAGGGTATTCACCTTCATCCCATCCAATCTTCCCGCTCTACTACTCCCACCCACCTCTGGTCTGCTTCCTTTTTGCCACCCATGCCAGAAACTGTCCTGATTTATTGTTTTCTTCATACAATCGGCCTTGCTGTGCCCAGGACATCGTCCTCGCCTCTTGGCTGAACAGGTGGCTCAATTCCTCTCTCCTCTTCCCTAGCTTTCTTTCATGGCCCAGGGTAGAGTTGGATATCTAATTGAGCACCCACTATACCAGCTGCTTTTGATGTCCCCTATCTCCCAATATCGCTCCTTACATTAACACTGTACATGGGCTATGAGGTGGCCCTGCAGGACTGTTTTGTAGGCCTCCCACACTGTGACCTTTGAGTCCACTGTCCCAACATTTTTATTAAAGTACTGAGTAGTGATCTCTACCCCCAGCTTTTTGGTATCTCAAGCTCCCGCTGGTCTAACCTCCACTCCCACCTCAAAGTCTGGATGTCAGTTAATAGGACTGATGTTGGTGGTGAATGATTGGATATGCCCAGTGCAAGTATATCAGTTTGCCGAAAGCAACCTATCTGTTGCTGTGGCATCAGGACGTAGTCCAGCCTGGACATAGAGCTTAGCTGGTTAGAGCTATATGTGTAGTGCCAGATCCCTGGGTCTCACCACTATTGGCCTCGGAGGTGTCTCAAGCATCGGGAGCATGCCTGGTACCATGTGCGTCTGCTCTATGATGAACATATTTGACGCCTTGCCACCCAGCACCTCCTTAAGAAATTAATTCTCCACAAACAATTCCATTCTGAGGCCCACCACGCTGATATTGTTCTGCAGGGAGTGCATTCTGCATCGTCCAACCGGTCTGTCAGGTGAATGATAGTCTATTTCAAGGACCAAATCAGCTGTTCTCCGCAGGAGATTTTGGGACCCAGTCAGCTAAGATGCGCTCATTCTCACCCACTCGTTCAGCCTATTTCTTGTGATCTGTCTGCAGGAGCTCTGGGGCCATTGCATCCATTTTGCTTTCCAGGGCCACTTTTGCATCCCTAATAGCTGCAAATATGGTGGATGTGAGGTTCTCCAGGAAGGCGGTGTAGGAAAGTACCATCTTGCCTGGCATGTTACCCCCATTTTTCACTGTATATATGTTGTTTTAGTTGTATGTGTCACTGGGACCCTGGTAACCCAGGGCCCCAGTGCTCATAAGTGTGCCTGAATGTGTTACCTGTGTAGTGACTAACTGTCTCACTGAGGCTCTGCTAATCAGAACCTCAGTGGTTATGCTCTCTCATTTCTTTCCAAATTGTCACTAACAGGCTAGTGACCATTTTTACTAATTTACATTGGCTTACTGGAACACCCTTATAATTCCCTAGTATATGGTACTGAGGTACCCAGGGTATTGGGGTTCCAGGAGATCCCTATGGGCTGCAGCATTTATTTTGCCACCCATAGGGAGCTCTGACAATTCTTACACAGGCCTGCCACTGCAGCCTGAGTGAAATAACGTCCACGTTATTTCACAGCCATTTTACACTGCACTTAAGTAACTTATAAGTCACCTATATGTCTAACCTTTACCTGGTAAAGGTTAGGTGCAAAGTTACTTAGTGCGAGGGCACCCTGGCACTAGCCAAGGTGCCCCCACATTGTTCAGAGCCAATTCCCTGAACTTTGTGAGTGCGGGGACACCATTACACGCGTGCACTACATATAGGTCACTACCTATATGTAGCTTCACCATGGTAACTCCGAATATCGCCATGTAACATGTCTATGATCATGGAATTGCCCCCTCTATGCCATCCTGGCATTGTTGGTACAATTCCATGATCCCAGTGGTCTGTAGCACAGACCCTGGCACTGCCAAACTGCCCTTCCTGGGGTTTCACTGCAGCTGCTGCTGCTGCCAACCCCTCAGACAGGCATCTGCCCTCCTGGGGTCCAGCCAGGCCTGGCCCAGGATGGCAGAACAAAGAACTTCCTCTGAGAGAGGGTGTGACACCCTCTCCCTTTGGAAAATGGTGTGAAGGCAGGGGAGGAGTAGCCTCCCCCAGCCTCTGGAAATGCTTTCTTGGGCACAGATGTGCCCAATTCTGCATAAGCCAGTCTACACCGGTTCAGGGACCCCTTAGCCCCTGCTCTGGCGCGAAACTGGACAAAGAAAAGGGGAGTGACCACTCCCCTGACCTGCACCTCCCCTGGGAGGTGTCCAGAGCTCCTCCAGTGTGCTCCAGACCTCTGCCATCTTGGAAACAGAGGTGCTGCTGGCACACTGGACTGCTCTGAGTGGCCAGTGCCACCAGGTGACGTCAGAGACTCCTTGTGATAGGCTCCTTCAGGTGTTAGTAGCCTCTCCTCTCTCCTAGGTAGCCAAACCCTCTTTTCTGGCTATTTAGGGTCTCTGTCTCTGGGGAAACTTTAGATAACGAATGCAAGAGCTCATCCGAGTTCCTCTGCATCTCCCTCTTCACCTTCTGATAAGGAAACGACTGCTGACCGCGCTGGAAGCCTGCAAACCTGCAACATAGTAGCAAAGACGACTACTGCAACTCTGTAACGCTGATCCTGCCGCCTTCTCGACTGTTTTCCTGCTTGTGCATGCTGTGGGGGTAGCCTGCCTCCTCTCTGCACCAGAAGCTCCGAAGAAACCTCCCGTGGGTCGACGGAATCTTCCCCCTGCAACCGCAGGCACCAAAAAGCTGCATTACCGGTCCCTTGGGTCTCCTCTCAGCACGGCGAGCGAGGTCCCTCGAATCCAGCGACTCTGTCCAAGTGACCCCCACAGTCCAGTGACTCTTCAGTCCAAGTTTGGTGGAGGTAAGTCCTTGCCTCACCTCGCTGGGCTGCATTGCTGGGAACCGCGACTTTGCAAGCTACTCCGGCCCCTGTGCACTTCCGGCGGAAATCCTTTGTGCACAGCCAAGCCTGGGTCCACGGCACTCTAACCTGCATTGCACGACTTTCTAAGTTGGTCTCCGGCGACGTGGGACTCCTTTGTGCAACTTCGGCGAGCACCGTTTCACGCATCCTCGTAGTGCCTGTTTCTGGCACTTCTCCGGGTGCTACCTGCTTCAGCGAGGGCTCTTTGTCTTGCTCGACGTCCCTCTCTCTTCAGGTCCAATTTGCGACCTCCTGGTCCCTCCTGGGCCCCAGCAGCGTCCAAAAACGCCAAACGCACGATTTGCGTGTAGCAAGGCTTGTTGGCGTCCTTCCGGCGGGAAAACACTTCTGCACGACTCTCCACGGCGAGAGGGATCCGTCCACCAAAGGGGAAGTCTCTAGCCCTTTTCGTTCCTGCAGAAACCTCAGCTTCTTCTGTCCAGTCGAAGCTTCTTAGCACCCGCAGCTGGCATTTCCTGGGCATCTGCCCATCTCCGACTTGCTTGTGACTTTTGGACTTGGTCCCCTTGTTCCACAGGTACCCTAGATTGGAAATCCACAGTTGTTGCATTGCTGGTTTGTGTCTTTCCTGCATTATTCCTCTAACAGGACTACTTTGTCCTTAGGGGAACTTTAGTGCACTTTGCACTCACTTTTCAGGGTCTTGGGGAGGGTTATTTTTCTAACTCTCACTATTTTCTAATAGTCCCAGCGACCCTCTACAAGGTCACATAGGTTTGGGGTCCATTCGTGGTTCGCATTCCACTTCTGGAGTATATGGTTTGTGTTGCCCCTATCCCTATGTTTCCCCATTGCATCCTATTGTAACTATACATTGTTTGCACTGTTTTCTAAGACTATACTGCATATTTTTGCTATTGTGTATATATATCTTGTGTATATTTCCTATCCTCTCACTGAGGGTACACTCTAAGATACTTTGGCATATTGTCATAAAAATAAAGTACCTTTATTTTTAGTATAACTGTGTATTGTGTTTTCTTATGATATTGTGCATATGACACTAGGTGGTACTGTAGTACCACCACGTCTCCTAGTTCAGCCTAAGCTGCTCTGCTAAGCTACCATTATCTATCAGCCTAAGCTGCTAGACACCCTATACACTAATAAGGGATAACTGGGCCTGGTGCAAGGTGCAAGTACCCCTTGGTACTCACTACAAGCCAGTCCAGCCTCCTACATTGGTTGTGCAGTGGTGGGATAAGTGCTTGAGACTACTTACCACTCTTGTCATTGTACTTTTCATAAGAGAAAAATATACAAAACAAGGTCAGTGTATATACACATAGCCAAAAAGTTTTGCATTTCCTCTTTTCACTCTTTTTCTAAGTGCTGAAAAGTACTCCTAAACTTTCAAAAAGTTCTTAAAAGTTTAAAAAGTTTTTTCTGTCTTTCCAAAAAGTTCTGAAAACTTTTTTCTCTTTTTCTATCACTTTAACTCTCTCTAAAAAATGTCTGGCACAGGCCAAAGTGTTGATCTGTCCAAACTTGCATATGACAACCTTAGCTGGAAAAGAGCAAGGAGTCTCTGTATAAAGAGAGGTTTGAGGGTAGGGAAGAATCCTTCCTTGGGACTGTTACTTAACATGCTTAGAGAACAGGATAAGGCCATAGGTGCCCCATCTGTTGAAAAAGTACCTAATAGTTCCCAATCTGATTCAGGGACTCCCCCAGGAAAAGATTCAGGAAAGAAACTTCCTAGCCTGCCCATTACTAGACAGTCTAGCATAGATGGTAATGATGATGAGCCACACCATAGAAATAGTGTTGTCTCACATCATAGCAAAAGCATATATTCTCACCATACTGGTAGTAATGTTTCTGTAAACTAAGCTGTTAGGGTGGCTCCTGTAAGGGACAGGTCTCCTTCTGTTCATTCCCATCATAGCTCTGTTTCTAGAAATGTCCCTCCCACCAACCCTGATGACAGAATGTTAGAGAGGGAACTCAATAAGTTGAGGGTGGAACAAACCAGACTGAAGCTTAAAAAGCAACAGCTGGATTTGGATAGACAGTCTTTTGAATTAGAGAAGGAAAGACAGAAGTTGGGTTTAGATACCCATGGTGGCAGCAGCAGTATTCCCCATAGTCATCCTGCAAAAGAGCATGATTCCAGGAATCTGCACAAGATAGTTCCCCCTTATAAGGAGGGGGATGACATTAACA
This sequence comes from Pleurodeles waltl, assembly GCF_031143425.1. NCBI lineage: Eukaryota > Metazoa > Chordata > Amphibia > Caudata > Salamandridae > Pleurodeles > Pleurodeles waltl. The sequence goes on from NC_090439.1 coordinate 1,177,059,390, forward strand.
AGTGGTTTGCTGCACTTGAGAGGGCCTGTGTTGTACAGGATGTCCCTCAAAGGCAGTGGGCTGCTATCCTATGGCTATCATTTAGTGGAAAAGGTAGGGATAGGCTCCTTACTGTGAAAGAAAATGATGCTAATAATTTCCAAGTTCTTAAGAATGCACTCCTGGATGGTTATGGCTTAACCACTGAACAGTACAGGATAAAGTTCAGAGAGACCAAAAAGGAGTCTTCACAAGACTGGGTTGATTTTATTGACCATTCAATGAAGGCCTTGGAGGGGTGGTTACATGGCAGTAAAGTTACTGATTATGACAGCCTGTATAACTTAATCCTGAGAGAGCATATTCTTAATAATTGTGTGTCTGATTTGTTGCACCAGTACTTGGTGGACTCTGATCTGACCTCTCCCCAAGAATTGGGAAAGAAGGCAGACAAATGGGTCAGAACAAGAGTGAACAGAAAAGTTCATACAGGGGGTGACAAAGATGGCAACAAAAAGAAGGATGGTAAGTCTTCTGACAAGGGTGGGGACAAATCTAAAAATGAGTCTTCATCAGGCCCACAAAAACACTCTGGTGGGGGTGGTGGGTCCAAATCCTCCTTTAATCAGAACAAGGAAAAGAAACCATGGTGCTATTTATGTAAAATAAAAGGCCATTGGACAACAGATCCCAGTTGTCCAAAGAAAGGCACCACAGCTCCTACCACTACAACCCCTACTGCTACACCTAGTGTCCCTACTAATAGCAGTGGTGGTGGGAGCAAACCTACTAATAGCCAATCCAAGGGAGTAGCTGGGCTCACTTTTGGTAATTTAGTTGGGGTTGGTCTGATTAGGGAGACCACAGAGGCTACTTTAGTCTCTGAAGGGGCTATTGATTTAGCCACTTTGGTTGCTTGCCCCCATAACTTGGAGAAGTACAAGCAACTAACCCTAATAAATGGTGTTGAGGTCCAGGCCTACAGGGACACAGGTGCAAGTGTCACAATGGTGATTGAGAAACTGGTGCACCCTGAACAACACATACTTGGACACCAGTACCAAGTAACCGATGCTCACAACATAACACAAAGCCACCCCATGGCTGTTGTAAATCTCAACTGGGGGGGGGGGGTAACTGGTCCAAAGAAAGTTGTGGTAGCTTCAGATTTACCTGTAGACTGTCTATTAGGGAATGATTTGGAGACATCAGCTTGGTCAGATGTGGAGTTGGAGGCCCATGCAGCAATGCTGGGCATTCCAGGGCATATTTTTGCTTTGACAAGGGCTCAGGCCAAAAAGCAAAAAGGACAGGGAAGCTTGGATCCTGGAACAATGGACCAAGTGCTCCCTAAAGCTAGGGCTAGTAGAAGCAAACCACTTCCTACTATCCCTCCCTCTACAGTGGATTCTTCTTCTGAGGAAGAAGAGTTCCCTCCCTGTGCAGAACCTACACCAGAGGAGCTTGAAGCAGACACTGCTGAGCTTTTGGGTGAAGGGGGGCCTGCCAGAGAGGAGCTGAGTGTGGCACAGCAAACCTGTCCCACATTAGAGGGTCTCAGACAGCAAGCTGTCAAACAGGCTAATGGGGATGTCAGTGACTCTCACAGAGTTTACTGAGAGGACAACCTCTTGTACACTGAGCATAGGGATCCTAAACCTGGAGCTGCCAGGAGATTAGTGATTCCTCAGGAGTACAGAAAGTTCCTCCTAACACTGGCACATGACATTCCCCTAGCTGGGCACCTGGGTCAAATGAAAACTTGGGACAGATTGGTACCATTGTTTCATTGGCCTAGGATGTCTGAGGACACAAAGGAATTTTGTAAGTCCTGTGAAACCTGTCAAGCCAGTGGCAAGACAGGTGGCACTCCAAAGGCACCCCTTATCCCACTGCCTGTGGTTGGGGTTCCCTTTGAAAGGGTAGGGGTTGACATAGTTGGCCCCCTTGACCCTCCTACTGCTTCAGGCAATAGGTTTATCTTAGTGGTAGTGGACCATGCCACAAGATATCCTGAAGCAATTCCTTTAAGGACCACTACAGCTCCTGCAGTGGCAAAGGCCCTCCTGGGAATATTTTCCAGGGTAGGCTTCCCAAAGGAAGTAGTATCAGACAGAGGAAGCAATTTCACGTCTGCATACTTAAAGGCCATGTGGAAGGAGTGTGGTGTAACTTACAAGTTCACAACACCCTATCATCCACAAACAAGTGGACTGGTGGAGAGATTTAATAAAACTCTCAAAGGCATGATTATGGGTCTCCCTGAAAAACTCCGCAGGAGATGGGATATCCTTCTACCATGCCTCCTTTTTGCCTACAGGGAGGTACCCCAGAAAGGAGTGGGCTTCAGCCCCTTTGAACTTCTTTTTGGACACCCTGTTAGGGGTCCACTCACACTTGTAAAGGAGGGATGGGAACAACCTTTAAAAGCTCCTAAACAGGATATTGTGGATTATGTACTTGGCCTCAGATCAAGGATGGCTGAGTACATGAAAAAGGCCAGTAAAAACCTTCAGGCCAGCCAAGAGCTCCAGAAGTAATGGCATGATCAGAAGGCTGTTTTGGTTCAGTACCAACCAGGGCAGAAGGTGTGGGTCTTGGAGCCTGTGGCCCCAAGAGCACTCCAAGATAAATGGAGTGGACCCCACACAATTGTTGAAAAGAAGGGTGAAGTCACCTACTTGGTTGACTTAGGCACTGCCAGGAGTCCCCTTAGGGTGCTCCATGTCAACCGCCTGAAACCCTACTATGACAGGGCTGATCTCACCCTGCTCATGGCAACTGATGAGGGACAGGAAGAAGACAGTGATCCTCTACCTGATCTCTTCTCTTCCACAGAACAAGATGCTCTTGTGGAAGGTGTAGTTTTGGCTGATTGTCTTACTGCTGAGCAGAAAGATAATTGCATAAATCTCCTAGGACAATTTTCAGAACTCTTCTCTACTGTGCCAGGCACCACTTCTTGGTGTGAGCACACTATAGATACTGGAGACAGTTTACCTGTCAAAAGTAAGATCTATAGGCAGCCTGACCATGTCAGGGACTGCATAAAGCAAGAAGTTCAGAAAATGTTGGAACTAGGAGTGGTTGAGCACTCTGACAGTCCATGGGCTTCTCCTGTGGTACTGGTACCAAAACCCAATTCTAAAGATGGAAAGAAGGAAATGAGGTTTTGTGTAGACTATAGAGGTCTCAACTTGGTAACCAAAACTGATGCTCACCCTATACCCAGGGCAGATGAGCTCATAGATACACTGGCATCTGCCAAGTATCTAAGCACTTTTGATTTGACTGCAGGGTATTGGCAGATCAAATTGTCAGAAGATGTTAAACCTAAGACTGCATTTTCTACCATTGGAGGACATTACCAGTTTTCTGTAATGCCTTTTGGTTTGAAAAATACACCTGCCACTTTTCAGAGGTTGGTGAACACAGTCCTGCAAGGGCTGGAAGCTTTCAGTGCAGCATATTTGGATGATATAGCTGTCTTTAGCTCCAGCTGGGATGATCACCTGGTCCACCTATGGAAAGTTTTGGAGGCTCTGCAAAAGGCAGGCCTCACTATCAAGGCTTCAAAGTGCCAGATAGGGCAGGGTAAGGTGGTTTATCTGGGACACCTTGTTGGTGGGGAACAGATTGCACCACTTCAGGGGAAAATCCAAACTATTATTGATTGGGTTCCCCCTACCACTCAGACTCAGGTGAGAGCCTTCCTAGGCCTCACTGGGTATTACAGGAGGTTCATTAAGAACTATGGCTCCATTGCAGCCCCTCTTAATGACCTCACATCCAAGAAAATGCCTAAAAAGGTATTATGGACAGCAAACTGTCAGAAAGCTTTTGAGGAGCTGAAGCAGGCCATGTGCTCTGCACCTGTCCTGAAAAGCCCTTGTTACTCTAAAAAATTCTATGTCCAAACTGATGCATCTGAATTAGGAGTAGGGGCAGTCCTATCACAACTTAATTCTGAGGGCCAGGTTCAACCTGTTGCTTTTATTAGTAGGAGGTTGACCCCTAGAGAAAAGCGTTGGTCTGCCATTGAGAGGGAGGCCTTTGCTGTGGTCTGGGCTCTGAAGAAGTTGAGGCCATACCTGTTTGGCACTCACTTCATTGTTCAGACAGACCACAAACCTCTACTTTGGCTAAAACAAATGAAAGGTGAAAATCCTAAATTGTTGAGGTGGTCCATATCCCTACAGGGAATGGACTATACAGTGGAACATAGACCTGGGAGTAGCCACTCCAATGCAGATGGACTCTCCAGATATTTCCACTTAGACAATGAAGACTCATCAGGTCATGGCTAGTCTTATTGTCCTTCGTTTGGGGGGGGGTTGTGTAGGAAAGTACCATCTTGCCTTGCATGTTACCCCCATTTTTCACTGTATATATGTTGTTTTAGTTGTATGTGTCACTGGGACCCTGGTAACCCAGGGCCCCAGTGCTCATAAGTGTGCCTGAATGTGTTACCTGTGTAGTGACTAACTGTCTCACTGAGGCTCTGCTAATCAGAACCTCAGTGGTTATGCTCTCTCATTTCTTGCCAAATTGTCACTAACAGGCTAGTGACCATTTTTACTAATTTACATTGGCTTACTGGAACACCCTTATAATTCCCTAGTATATGGTACTGAGGTACCCAGGGTATTGGGATTCCAGGAGATCCCTATGGGCTGCAGCATTTATTTTGCCACCCATAGGGAGCTCTGACAATTCTTACACAGGCCTGCCACTGCAGCCTGAGTGAAATAACGTCCACGTTATTTCACAGCCATTTTACACTGCACTTAAGTAACTTATAAGTCACCTATATGTCTAACCTTTACCTGGTAAAGGTTAGGTGCAAAGTTACTTAGTGTGAGGGCACCCTGGCACTAGCCAAGGTGCCCCCACATTGTTCAGAGCCAATTCCCTGAACTTTGTGAGTGCGGGGACACCATTACACGCGTGCACTACATATAGGTCACTACCTATATGTAGCTTCACCATGGTAACTCCGAATATGGCCATGTAACATGTCTATGATCATGGAATTGCCCCCTCTATGCCATCCTGGCATTGTTGGTACAATTCCATGATCCCAGTGGTCTGTAGCACAGACCCTGGCACTGCCAAACTGCCCTTCCTGGGGTTTCACTGCAGCTGCTGCTGCTGCCAACCCCTCAGACAGGCATCTGCCCTCCTGGGGTCCAGCCAGGCCTGGCCCAGGATGGCAGAACAAAGAACTTCCTCTGAGAGAGGGTGTGACACCCTCTCCCTTTGGAAAATGGTGTGAAGGCAGGGGAGGAGTAGCCTCCCCCAGCCTCTGGAAATGCTTTCTTGGGCACAGATGTGCCCAATTCTGCATAAGCCAGTCTACACCGGTTCAGGGACCCCTTAGCCCCTGCTCTGGCGCGAAACTGGACAAAGGAAAGGGGAGTGACCACTCCCCTGACCTGCACCTCCCCTGGGAGGTGTCCAGAGCTCCTCCAGTGTGCTCCAGACCTCTGCCATCTTGGAAACAGAGGTGCTGCTGGCACACTGGACTGCTCTGAGTGGCCAGTGCCACCAGGTGACGTCAGAGACTCCTTGTGATAGGCTCCTTCAGGTGTTAGTAGCCTCTCCTCTCTCCTAGGTAGCCAAACCCTCTTTTCTGGCTATTTAGGGTCTCTGTCTCTGGGGAAACTTTAGATAACGAATGCAAGAGCTCATCCGAGTTCCTCTGCATCTCCCTCTTCACCTTCTGATAAGGAAACGACTGCTGACCGCGCTGGAAGCCTGCAAACCTGCAACATAGTAGCAAAGACGACTACTGCAACTCTGTAACGCTGATCCTGCCGCCTTCTCGACTGTTTTCCTGCTTGTGCATGCTGTGGGGGTAGCCTGCCTCCTCTCTGCACCAGAAGCTCCGAAGAAACCTCCCGTGGGTCGACGGAATCTTCCCCCTGCAACCGCAGGCACCAAAAAGCTGCATTACCGGTCCCTTGGGTCTCCTCTCAGCACGACGAGCGAGGTCCCTCGAATCCAGCGACTCTGTCCAAGTGACCCCCACAGTCCAGTGACTCTTCAGTCCAAGTTTGGTGGAGGTAAGTCCTTGCCTCACCTCGCTGGGCTGCATTGCTGGGAACCGCGACTTTGCAAGCTACTCCGGCCCCTGTGCACTTCCGGTGGAAATCCTTTGTGCACAGCCAAGCCTGGGTCCACGGCACTCTAACCTGCATTGCACGACTTTCTAAGTTGGTCTCCGGCGACGTGGAACTCTTTTGTGCAACTTCGGCAAGCACCGTTTCACGCATCCTTGTAGTGCCTGTTTCTGGCACTTCTTTGGGTGCTACCTGCTTCAGCGAGAACTCTTTGTCTTGCTCGACGTCCCCTCTCTCTTCAGGTCCAATTTGCGACCTCCTGGTCCCTCCTGGGCCCCAGCAGCGTCCAAAAACGCCAAACGCACGATTTGCGTGTAGCAAGGCTTGTTGGCGTCCTTCCGGCGGGAAAACACTTCTGCACGACTCTCCACGGCGAGTGGGATCCGTCCACCAAAGGGGAAGTCTCTAGCCCTTTTTGTTCCTGCAGAAACCTCAGCTTCTTCTGTCCAGTCGAAGCTTCTTTGCACCCGCAGCTGGCATTTCCTGGGCATCTGCCCATCTCCGACTTGCTTGTGACTTTTGGACTTGGTCCCCTTGTTCCACAGGTACCCTAGATTGGAAATCCACAGTTGTTGCATTGCTGGTTTGTGTCTTTCCTGCATTATTCCTCTAACACGACTACTTTGTCCTTAGGGGAACTTTAGTGCACTTTGCACTCACTTTTCAGGGTCTTGGGGAGGGTTATTTTTCTAACTCTCACTATTTTCTAATAGTCCCAGCGACCCTCTACAAGGTCACATAGGTTTGGGGTCCATTCGTGGTTCGCATTCCACTTCTGGAGTATATGGTTTGTGTTGCCCCTATCCCTATGTTTCCCCATTGCATCCTATTGTAACTATACATTGTTTGCACTGTTTTCTAAGACTATACTGCATATTTTTGCTATTGTGTATATATATCTTGTGTATATTTCCTATCCTCTCACTGAGGGTACACTCTAAGATACTTTGGCATATTTTCATAAAAAGAAAGTACCTTTATTTTTAGTATAACTGTGTATTGTGTTTTCTTATGATATTGTGCATATGACACTAGGTGGTACTGTAGTAGCTTCACACGTCTCCTAGTTCAGCCTAAGCTGCTCTGCTAAGCTACCATTATCTATCAGCCTAAGCTGCTAGACACCCTATACACTAATAAGGGATAACTGGGCCTGGTGCAAGGTGCAAGTACCCCTTGGTACTCACTACAAGCCAGTCCAGCCTCCTACAGGCGGTGTCCTCAAAGGACCACTGACCACAGATTGCACCCGCTAGTGTCTGGAGGTTTTCAGCCAGGGCCATCTTTTGCCCCTTGAGGCCAACCATGTCCAGGCTGGTGCCTCAGGCCTCACCCCAAAGCTGGAACACCAGCACCATCTCTAGTGCCCAGGTGTTTTTATGGCCAGGAGGGTGCAAGTGTCCTGCCTTTGCTGGTTATCCCGGGCGACAGGATGGGCCCTAAATGGGTCCGTTACCCTCACCCTGTAAACAGGCATGATCATCCTCCGCCTACCTCTAGGCCCCAGGGCCAGAGGGACAGTCTCTGCCTGAAGTGATGTGGGACGCACTCTCTGCCTGCAGCAATGGGTGGCCTACCATCTCTGTCGCTCATCTCTCTCTCTGCTGCGTGAGGGTGAATATCTGTCCTTGCCATCTTCCAGTCCTCTCGGACACTTGGGCCAATCCCAACCCCTTCCAACAGGGGGTCCCTTCCACCTTCGGGGGGACACCAGCACAACTGGCTGGCCCTTCCCAGGCCCTTTCATCCATAGCCTGTACCTTCTGCTCCTGCCGCTGTTGTTATTTCCAAGGAGGAGTCGCCAACACAGTCCTCACTGGACCCTCCTGGGCAGAGCCCCTGTCATCACACTTGCATCCTCCAGTCCCTCAGGGGGTCCACTGTCACTTTTCCACTGGGCTCCTGGGCCAGATCCAGGCCCTCCACTGGGTTGTGGCGGAGTGCTGCAGCTTCTGCTGCCACTTCACTTGCACTCACTGATAGGCCCCCATGATCTAGGCGGGCTGCCTTCAACACCCACACTCCACGCCGGCCTCAGCTGGGACTGGCGCGTGGTTATCAGGCTTGCCACCTTACGATGGAGTTGGAGCCACCATATTGGCCGACAGCCACTGTGAGTCGATGTCTCCACTTTGCGGGCTTCCCTCGCTGGCCGTTTGGTTTTCCTGTGTTGCTGTCCTCTTCGAGGCTTCCCCTCATCCCCTCTACTTTGGGGTGACACGAGGGAGGCACCAGGATTGATGCTGCATGGGGTAACCTGCCGGAGCTTCGTGCTCACTCAGCCAATTTTCCTGTGGTTCAGGCAGTCCGTCCAGCTTGAAATCCACAATCGGTTAGATAAATTAGATTACACAGTGGCCATTTTATTATATAAACACTGAGATTTGGCTATTCAGAATAGAGAGGTTTTTGTCCCTGAGCTCCTCAAGAAAGGAGTCAGATTCCAGATCACTGGTTGCTGTCCTTACTACGTCTACATTGGACAGGTGGAGATGTAGCTGAGTTTGTCTATAGTCCACTAACAGAAGGCTCCCTCCTCTTTGTCTTGCCTGCGATATTTTCTGGTTTGCTTTTAGTATTTAATTGATAATTGTGCTGTAAAATAACCCTTTTTTGATACCTTAAAAATGGTAATAAATGTGTGTTGTACAACCCACCAATTGAATCCATTTAATTACAAAATATTAGGTGGTGAAGAACCTCTTTCCCCACCCCTCCATCCAATATCCACCTCTTTCAGTTCAGGCTTGCGTGTGTATTATACAGATGTCTAAAACCTCCACCCACCAATTTTAAAATCCACCAGCCTCCCCTGATACTAGTCAGCCCAAATGTGTGCTGGAGAGCATCTTTAAAAAGCACATCTATTGCTCTGTTTGTGTGATACAGACCCTGTGTCAAGTCCATGGGCAGGGTTCGTGAATTCTAAAGGGAACCAGCTGAGCCTATCCTGGTGTGCATTACACACTTATATATCTAAATTGTAGATTTCAGCCTCTCTGAATACAAACAAATGTCCCTATAAAAAGGTGACAGACTCTTACAAGCTGCTGCTGCCGGTGGTCCCGTTCGCCCACTGGAATCCATCCTCTCTCTTCCGCAGACCAACCCACACGTGGTGCGCACCGGAAAAGTCCATCAAGAAATTCTGCATAAAGAAAAATTATTCAGCCATATATTTTTTTTACAATTTACAACAAGTTTACATGGAAGGAACTAAACAATCAATATTTATATCAACCATATGTCCTCGCTCATATAGTGGGAACGGCTTTAAAAGTATCTGATTAAACACATTTTAAAACAATACTTGATTCCCAGTTTTGCCACCAGTGGGTTGGGTATAATTTAATTTTATTACTTTTTGTGTCAGAAGTTGTTTCAAATGTGAGATCTATTGGCTTTGCTATTGCTTGTTTAAACTACCTGATGATAGGGACCAGGAGGTTTCAGGGGCTGTAGCTTGTGCTACGGCATTTTTCAGGAAGAGAAAAGGCGTGAATGTGGAACGGAGAAACCCACAAGGGATTGGTAATGAATGGTGGGGAAAGTTACCTGGTGTTGAGTCATTAGCCATACACATCCTGTCAAATTATAATTTCTCTGTCATGTTCTTTCTAGATAGATAGTGATAAGTGAGGCCTCTGTGATGAATCACCTCAAAAGAATCACCTCAGTTTAGGTAGATGTTTGTCTACTTACAACAGCTTACATTTATTTAAAAAAAGAGTCATACCACCAACAAGAAGTAAATGAACATATTAAAACCATAGAACATTGCCATGTACTGTTGGAATCACATTTAACACCAGACATCCTGAAGCAGTGCTAGCAGAACTTTCAATCAGTTAGACACATCTAGTTCATTTAATCAGGAGCGTAGTTACGACAAGAGGGAGAGAGTGAAGAGGTTGGGATGGGTGTCTGTTACATCCCTTAATAAATGCACTTTCTGTTAGGCACTTGGGTCCAGGTAACCTCAGTCGGGTATACTGGGGCCTGTGTCGGATTAGAAGCACTGGAGACAGACTCTGAAGTATTTCTATGAACTGACCTCTACTCTTTCTAGAACCACACACACAACCACCATACATGATTTAAAAACTGTATGAGGCTGACCCTCTATGTAGTGTGCAAAGCTAGGCATACTGTACAGGGAGTACAGGCAACCACACATGGTTTACAGAGGTAGAAACTAGACCACCTAATGCTCTAATTTTTATGGTAGCTTGGTCAAGCAGTTGGGCCAATCTTGGAGAAGTGCTAAGGATTTGTTTTACTCACAGTATCATTCATGCAACTCACACACTCAAAGCCATAGCTCAAGACCAATTTATAAAAAAACTTCAGATTTTTATGTAGTTTTTAAGAACAAAATTATCAAAATTTGTTAAGTACGTTTTGAGCTATGAAGAAATGGAAGTAAGCCATCCCATTTCCTTCTGAGTATTTAGGGAGTCCTCCAATCATGCCATTTAGGGTATGGTTGTGAGAGAGGGTCTTTTTTTGACATAGTTATCCCTCCACTTTTTGTCTGATATTGATGTGTTATAGAAATTGTAGTGCCCAGGGCCCCTGTTAACCAGGTTACCTGGGCCACAGCTTTTTCCCAAATCTGTTGTGATGCATTGGCGCAAAGGGATACACCCTTAGCACCACAATAAGGCCCTAGTAAATGGGCACCTATGTGCCTAGGGCATGGGGTGTTAGGGATAGGCCCCTGAGGGCAGCAGCACTGATTGGGCCACCCTCTAGGGCCATGCATCCAGATGCATCCAGCACTGCCATTGCAGGCTGAGTGTTCTGCAAACCTAAAACTCAAACTCAACGTGGCACACTGTTTGTGTGCCTGTCCACCATACACTGCATTTACTATGGGTAAAAAACCTGTCTGACGGGCCTTATAGCCCTAAGGCAGGGTGCTCCAAATTATATGTGAGGGCATAGCTGCATGAGGAATATACCCCCCACTGTGTCCTTGCCAAACCCAGGACATAGTGAGTGAACAGAGCAGCCATTTTAATACATGTGCTGGACACTGCTCAGTACAAGTTTCCCAGCTACATGATAGCCACTCTGAATCCTGGGTTGTTTCGTATTAAACAACTCAGAATGATATATCCAAACTGGTGTCAGTCTTAGATTTATTCCTAAATGTACCCAGGGTCCACCTTAGAGGTGCCCCCTGCAGCAGCTAACTATCCTGGCATGGTAGCTGACTGGTCTTATCCAGCTGCCACCTCCAGACAGCCAATATACAAACCTTGAGGGAGAGCGCTGCCTCTCTCGATTGTAAGACAGTGCCCTTCCTGGATGGAGGAGCTAACACTATCTCCATCAGGAATGTGCACTGTCCTGGCAGTGAGCTTCAAAGACCGTACACCGCCCTTCAAACTTGACCCCCAAGCCTTCTGCTAGCAGCAGCTGGCATACCCCCTCTGCAAACCCCCACTTTTGGTGAGAACAAAGATGGGAAATCTAACAAAGGATAGGAGGAGTGGCTTCACCTGGCATGCACCACCCCTAAGTTGTTGCCTGTGAGGTGGACCCTCTTTTACATATTCCTTCATCTTGAATGGAGAGAAATAGCCAATGAGGTTTAGGGAAGTGACCCTTCCCACAGGAAGTGGTCACTATAGTCAGTATAGCCACCCAAGGGTAAGTGTTTCATTAGACACTACCAGGTTCCCCCTAAAATGCAGACTAATTTCAGTACGTAGTGGGCATCCCAAGACCAAGATTCAGATTTAAAAGACCAGCACCAAAGAATATCCAAAGCAACAGAACTGTGGACCTGCTGTATCAAGAAAAGGTGGCAAACCCTGTCTGCTGCACCGAGGACCCGAAAATCGCCGCTGCGGAGGAGCTGAACACTGGACTGACCTCAAGAAATGCAGAGAACCTAAATGCTTCACCAATCGCCCAAGACCTCTCTTCTGAGTGGAGGTACAACCAACAAAGAACCAGCAATACAGTGAGAGTCACTTCACTGACTGGCTGATATCTCCCAAACCGGAAGTTGCAGCACTCCGACGACTGCCAGGACACACCCTACAAGCGTGCAGGATTGGTGCCCTCCAGAGTTGTGCCAATACCCCAGGTACTGGTCAGAAACCCAGCTCTCCCAGAGCTGAAAAATGACCAGGAGGAAGCCCTAGTCGACGGACTTCAGGAATACCCGGCCCTCCCACCTGAGTGCCCTGTTGTCCTGTTAGCCACCATCCAAGAGACTCACCTCTAGCTCCAAGGGCCTCAGTTGCGCACAGCTCCTGGATCAACAACTCACACTGTACCCAGCTGCCCAGCAACAAGGGCACCCCAGCGGGACCTTAAAGCACCACCTTTAAATCTGAAAGAACCACCCTTTTCCAAGTGCCCTCCCTACCCCCCAAGTGGCCCTGTACCCTCTCCAAGAGACTTTCCAATGCTGCTCCAGCCAGAACCGAGAGCCGCCCAAGCCTCTCCAGCTGGCACAGTGTGCCCACCAATGGCCTCGACCAACCTGCAAAAGCAAAACCTGGAAACATAACTTTTAAAGTGACTGCCCATTGATTTCTATGGTGCGTAATTATGCACAGAAAGACTGCATTTATTAAAACTTCAAAAAATCATCACTTCAAAAGTACTTAACCAATCTGAATGAAATTGATCTTAAAATTTATATAAAAATCTGAAGTATTTTTGTAAATTGGTCTCAAGTTATTCCTTTAAGTGTGTGTGGTAAATGATTGATACCGTGAGTACAACAAAAGCTTTGCACTGCTCCAAGATTAGCCTAACTGCTCAACCAATCTACCTAAAAAATTAGAGCATTAGGGGATCTAGTTTTTACCTCTGGAAACAATGTGTGGTTGCTTGGGCCCCCTACACAGTGTGCCTAGTTTGTATAGTACATAGACGGCCAGCCTTCTACACTGGTTAAACCTTTCAATCAACCCATTTATTTGTGGATGCTATGGGGTAGTGAACTTAAAAGTTACATAACATTACTTCCACATGTGTTTTAAATATGCAGACATGTAGTTACAACCTGTACGATACCACCTCATTAGGGAACCTGTTAGAAATCGGGTCTCTAGTTGGCAGAGGAATACACCCTTGTCCAAGTAGAAACCACAATCCTAGTCAGGGTATGTCACAACACAACCTAAATCATCCTGTGCTCACCCTCTGGTAGCATGACACAAAACAGGCAGGCTTAACCTAGAAGGCAATGTGTAAAGGATGAGTGCAATAGCTCATACAGTAACACAGTGAAAACCCCACATTAATACACCACACAGGTTTAGAAAAATATCTAATATTTATCTGAATAAAATAAGGTCAAAATTATGAAAATCCAAAGTAAATCAGCAAAGTTATGATTTTTTAAAGATTAAATCCCACTAAAGTGCTTAGAAACACAATAGCTCCAAATAGGGCAACCATGGCATTGTTGATGGAGTTGTTCCCAATAATCCAATGCCATTTATGCCAGTCACGGAGTTGCATGGACTCCCAAGTAAAGTACCTTTGAAAACAAACAAACAAAGATGTTGCACGGAGTCATGGAGGTGATGCGTCCCTGGAGCCAGCGTGGAGTCAGTCCCTTGGCATCCGGGGAGGTGAGGTGTCTGTTTTGTACTGCGCGGCAGGGGAGATGAAGCCACGGTTCCTTCTGGTTGCAGGGGGAGCTGGTGCGGCGGTGGCGAGGCGTTGGTTCCTTGTGACCCAGTGGGGTCGATGGATCCAGTCGATCAAGACAATGTGTCAACTTCACAGTGTCGCAATCATACTGTGGGACACCCAGCGGTGTCACAGCAATGTTAGACGGGCCGCGGTCATTGCGTGCAGTGAGAACCATGGAGCTGAATCAGGCTGTGGCGTGGTGTGGGGCAGCGGCATCAGTACTGGAGTCGCTGAAGTCAGTGAACTAGCTAGAAGCTAGTAGGTGAAGTCTTTGTTGGCCCTGAGACTTCTGAACAGGAGGCAAGCTCAATCCAAGCCCTTGGAGAGCACATTTTCAGGAAGGAAGAGTCCTTCCAGCAAAGTCAGAGGTCAGCAAGCAGCAGGGCAACAAGCAGGGCAGCAGTCCTTCTCAGGAAACCTGTCCAGATGAGTCCTTTGGGCAGCCAGGCAGTTCCTCTGACAGAGTTCAGGTGTAGATCCAGACATACGTGGTTTGGTGAGGTCAGGGACCCAGTATATACACCCCAAAGTGCCTTTGAAGTGGGGGAGACTTCAAAGAGTGGTTTTGAAGTGCACATGTTCCCCTTTCAGCTCAGTCCTGCCTGGCAGGATCTCTGAGGGGGTTGGGGGGGGGGGGGTTCAGTCCTTTATATGAAGACAGGCCACTGGTCTTTGAAATGTAAGCAAGAACCCCTCCACCCTTCCTGCCCAGGGGAACCCATTCAGTATGCAGATGAATGCAGATGTGACTGAGTGTCCTGTGTTTATAGCTGTCTGAGTGGAATGCACAATGTGATCTGTCAACCAGTACAGACCACGTTGATTGGAGATAGGCTGTAAGGTACAGATGGCAGTAAGTGCAGGGAAATGCCCACTTTCTAAAAGTGGCATTTCTAAAATAGTAATTTTAAATCCAACTTCACCCATAAGCAGTGTTTTCTATTACCATTCTGGCCATACGAACCATGAAAGAGCTATTCCTTCTAGATCAAAATCTACCACTTAAAAGTATATGAGGGCAGCTCCAATGCTAGTCTATGAGAGAAGCAGGCATCACAGTAGTGGAAAACAAATGTGTGAACTTTTTACTACTAGGACATGTAAAACACATCAGTACATGCCCTGTCTTTTACCTACATAGCACCCTGCCCTATGGGTTGCCACGGGCCTACCTTAGGGGTGACATATGAAGAAAAAGGGAAGTTGAAGGCTTAAAAAGTAGTTTTAAATGCCAAGTTGCAGTGGCAGTGAAACTGCACACAGGTCTTACAATGGCAGGCCTGAGACATGGTTAAGGGGCTGTAGGAGGCTGGCCTGGCTTTTAGTGGTTACCTGATGGTACTTACACCTTGTGCCAGGTCCAGTTATCCCTTATTAGTAGATTAGTAGTGTTCTAGCAGCTTAGACTGATAGAGGTATTTATAGCAGAGCAGCTTAGGCTGAACTAGGAGACATGCAAAGCTCCTACTATACCACTTATATCATATAGGTATTATATCATAAGAATCACAATACTAAGAGTTACTAAAAATAAAGGTTCTTTATTTTAGTGACAATGTGCCAAAAATATCTCAGAGGATATACTCCCTTAGGAGTTAAGTAAAATACACAAACAATATGCACACAAACCAAAATCAGGTAAGTAAACAGTTAGAAAATCGTGCAAACACTGTAGAATACAATAGGATGCAATAGGCCTAGTGGCAACACAAACAATATACTAAGAAAGTTGAATGAGAACCACTTACAGACCCCTGGCCTAGTGTAGTGTGTAGAGGGTCGCTGAGAGTGTAAGAAAACAATAAGGGTGTCCAAGATACCTCACCCCAAGACCCTGAAAAGTAGGAGTAAAGTGGGACTACTTCCCCAGAAACACACTAAAGTCGTTATAGGAGATTTTGCAAAGACTACAACAGACTGCAAAGCACTGAAGATGGATTCCTGGACCTGAGGACCTGTAAAGGAAGGGAACCAAGTCCAAGAGTCACGGAAGTGTCCAGGGGGGCAGGAGCCCATTAAACCCCGGATGAAGGTGCAAAATGGCTATCTCCGGATCGAAGAAGCTGAAGATTCTGCAACAAAGAAAGGTGCCAGGAACTTCTCCTTCGTGCAGAAGATGTCCTATGGAGTGCTGGAGGATGCAGCATTGTTTCTTTGGAGAAAGACTGTAAACAAGCATTGCTAGCTGCAAAGGTCACGGCTGTAGAAAAAGGGTGCTGCCCCAGCCCAGGAAGGACTAGGAGGTCGCCACTTGGAAGAGGAAACAGAGGGGGCCCACAACAACACAGAGAACACATGCACAAGAAGGCAGCACCCACTGAAATACTTGAACACAGGTTCAAGAAAACTGAGCACTGCGGTCGTCTCAACACTACAAAAGAGGGTCCCACGAAGCCGGTGGTCAACTGAGCGAGTTGAGCAATGCAGGAAGGAGTGCTGGGGACCTGCGCTAGGCTGTGCATGAAGGATTCCTTGCAAAAGTGCAAGCCCTAGCAGCTGCAGTTCACGCAGTACACAGGATTACTGGCTGGAGAGGGGAGGCAAGGGCTTACCTCCTCCAAATTTGGACAGTTTGGACCACTGGACAGTCTGGGTCACTTGGGTCCACCACCTGTGTTCCAGGGGCCACGATTGTCAGGATGAGAGGGATCCCAAAGTACTGGTGACGCTGAAGTTTGGTGCCTGATGGAGCAGGGGGAAGATTCCATCGACCCACAGGAGATTTCTTCTGGGCTTCCAGTGCAGGGTGAAGGAAGACAGCCCCCAGATCATGCACCACCAGGAAACTGTCAAGAAAGCCGGCAGGATTAGGTGCTACAATGTCACCGGTAGTCTTCTGGCTAATTTATTGCAGTTTTGCAGGCGTCCTGGAGCAGTCAGCGGTCGATCCTTGGCAGAAGTCGAAGAGCGAAGTGCAGAGGAACCCTGATGAATTCTTGCAAGTCGTAATCTGAGGAAAAGCCCACTGGAGAGACCCTAAATAGCCCTCAGAGGAGGATTGGCCACCTAGTCAGGTAAGCACCTATCAGGAGGGGTCTCTGATGTCACCTGCTGGCAATGCCCACTCAGAGGCTTCCAGAGTGCCCACACACCTCTGGAAACAAGATGGCAGAGGTTTGAGACACACTGGAAGAGCAAAAACAAACTGGAATACATGTAAAAAGGCAAGATGGTTCTTTCCTACACCTCCCTATCCCACTCAAGTGGTTACCAGGGCCATAGGATAGAAAAAGTCCTCGCCATGGGCTGGAGTCACCCTACACACCTGCTAGTGTACTGCTCTGGGGAAACTAGTCTCTCCACCATCATGGTATGACCAGCCCTAGTGTCCCTCAGAGCAGTGACTGGGACCCCATTCATTCCCACCTGGTGGAAGTGACGACTCACACACTCATTGATCACCAGCTCACCCTTTGAGTCTACCTCCCAAGTGAGGGAGATTGTGGCATGGTCTATGACCTGCCCCTGAGGACTACTTTCCCCTAAGGCCACATTGGCCACCCCTGCAGAGGTCCCACCAGTGGGTGTTTCCTTGGACAGACAGAGTCCCCTTGCTTGTGTCCTAGCTGGGACCACTCAAAGCAGCGGGGTTGGAAATGAGGTGTACTGGGACACTGCTCACCAGAACCACCACCTTGTTTCTCAGATGGAGCATGGGAACTCTTTCTTCCAACCGTACACTGGGACTGGGGTCTGCCTCCTCAGCAAGCTTCCTGGGATCAGTCAGCTCACTGTCATTTAGGTGCTGGCGCAACTCTGAAACAGATACTGAGCAGGCGCTCTCTCATGATTAAAATGTAAAACCCAACATAATGATTAACTTTGCTGCCCCTAACCCAGCCATTCAGTGCCTGGCTGGAGTAATCAATAAGGTCTACCCGTGGCTGGTTGGAGAGCTTGCTTCTGTCCCTGAATCTTTGGCGATATTTCTCAGGGGTCAGTCCAAAAATGGCTTACATAGGAGTGTACTTATTTTGGTCCCCAACCTCTAATGTTATAAGTGTGTCCCACCCAAGTGTAGGCATGTGTTTCCACAAACCCACTCCCCAGTGCTCTTCAGGAACCCAATGCAACTTCATAACCTAAACACCACTTGTTAATGTCACCTCCTACCACATAACTGGGCACCAAATCCTTGGGTATACAAACCTACTTGTCTCCAGCAGGTCCTGCATGTATGCTGCCACCATCACTGCTGGATTCAGACTTCCTAGCCTAAAACTCCAGCTCTTTCAGACTCAGTTCATGAGTCAAAATATGTTTCTTCTCAGACAAGGCTCTTTCAGCCTCAGCCTGCCTATCAGCTTTTCTTTCAGCTTCCCTCTCCTCTGCCCCCATCTTTAATTTTGCCAACTTTAGCCTGAGTTTTCTCTCCTCTCTCCTTTCCACTGCAGCCAGGACATGACTGGAGACAAATCAAACTGACCTTTAACTGGGTGGGTAGTGTACATGTAGCTACTGTATAGCACTGCACAAACACAAGTCCCATCCTCACCACTGATCACCAATTTTAGAAATTGAGTCTCAAGTCTTACACCCATGTCCAAGTAGGGACCACAATCCTAGTCAGGGTAAGTCGCAATACAACCAAAATTATCCTGTGCTCACCCTCTGGTAGCTTGGCACAGACCAGGCAATGTATAAAGTATTTGTACAATAACTCATGCAAGAAGGGGAGGTCTGCTGTGCGACAGGGGGAGGCCAGGCCCAGGGAACCCACTCTCCACGAGGCCCTCTCCAACAACATGGGAGCGTACCATCATTCCCAGGAGACGATGGCAACTGTACTGGCCAAGTTTCAGGAGACCCAGCGGCTGCAGGAGGAACAGTATTTGGGGTTCAGGGAGGAACTCAAATCCATCAACACCACCCTGGGCACGATAGTAGGGGTGCTGAAGGACCTCATGAACACCAGGAGGGACACTGTGGCACAACAAGCGGCCCCTTACACTAGCATGGATGATGAACAGCCCACCAGCTCCGCCGGAACTAGTGTACAGGAGGCACCGCCACAGGACCACAGCACCAGCATCCCACCCCCTGCATATGGAGAACCACCCCCAAGCGGTCCTCGAGATCCAGGACAAAGACAGAGAACAATGCCAAGACCCCCGCCAAGAAATAAGACCACCCTGAATGTCATCCTACTGTCCCACTTTGTCACCCTGTCCATCCTTAATCTGCCATTGCTCTACTTCCTATGCCCCTTTGGACAATGTACCTGTGAGACAAATAGCTTGGACTCTGCCATGGACATTCCTCCACCATCACCCTTGACCATTTTACAAACCCCTCCACTATTTTGCACTGAAATAAATCACAAAACAACCTGGAGTCAGTCTGTGCTTTCACTAATGTGTATTTGCAATAAATGAGGGAAATAGCAATGTCCATTGTATTGTCAACATACCTATGTCACACAGCTCTAGTCCATGAGGTAACATAGCAGAGGTCACACAGTGGGACCCACATCTGTGAAATTGAAAGGGAAAGTGACAATTCAGGGTCCATACACTGGGTGAAAGTGACAGACAGATGAGAGGTAGAACAATTTTATCAGATGTAGGAGGCAGTGATGTCTTCTTACCTGTGTCTCACTGGAAGTATTGATGGATCACTGTGTTTCTGTTGTCTTTGTCCTCTTCTTCTGCCTCCTCGTCTTCACTGTCCACAGGTTCGACAGCTGCCACAAGACCTCCTTCTGGACCATCCTCCTGCAGAAAAGGCACCTGTTGTTGCAAAGCCAAGTTTTGCAGCATACAGCAGGCCACGATGTTCTGGCACACCTTCTTTGGTGAGTAGGATAGGGAACCACCTGTCATATGGAGGCACCAGAACCTGGCCTTCAGGAGGCCGAAGGTTCTCTCTATAACCCTCCTAGTTCGCCCATGTGCCTCATTGCAGCGTTCCTCTGCCCTTGTCCTGGGATTCCTCACTGGGGTCAGTAGCCATGACAGGTTGGGTAGCCAGAGTCACCTGCAAATGGCGAGGGACAACTGTTAGACACACACTCAACCTTAGGGACAACCCCAGACAACCATTCACACTGTATAGGATCCTTGTCCTCACCTATTAGCCACACACGGCGACTCTGGAGTTGCCCCATCATGTAAGGGATGCTGCTAATCCTCAGAATGTAAGTGTCATGCAATGAGCCAGGAAACTTGGCGTTCACATGGGAGATATACTGGTCGGCCAAACACACCATCTGCACATTCATAGAATGGGAACTCTTCCGGTTTCTGTACACCTGTTCACTCCTGTGGGGGGTACCAAGGCCACATGTGTCCCATCAATGGCACCTATGATGTTGGGGATATGTCCCAGGGCATAGAAGTCACCTTTCACTGTGGGCAAGTCCTCCACCGATGTAGCTGCGCATGTGTTTCAGCAGGGCAGACAACACTCTGGACAACACGTTTGAGAACATAGGCTAGGACATCCCTGATGCTATGGCCACTGTAGTTTGAAAAGTCCCACTTGCCAGGAAATGGAGTACTGACAGGACCTGCACTAGAGGGGGTATCCCTGTGGGATGGCGGATAGCTGACATCAGGTCTGGCTCCAACTGGGCACACAGTTCCTGGATTGTGGCACGATCAAGTCTGTAGGTGACTATTACATGTTGCTCTTCCATTGTTGACAGGCCCACCAGCGGTCTGTACACTGGAGGGTGCCGCCATCTCCTCACCTGCCCCAGCGGACGTGCTCTATGGATGAAAACAGTGATCAGAGGGTCAGCCAACACTGAGGTACTAAAAAAAAAAAAACTTTATTGTACACATTTGTCAATTCGCTGTGTGCCCATCTTAGTGTGTATGCAAGGCCTAGATATGTGTGACACATTCAAAACTAATGCCATGTGGACCCCTGAAATAGCTGCTGCCTGACCTGTAATGTGGGACAAGGGGATATGAGGTAACTGCGCTGGCGTTGTACACCATCGAGGTAGGCGGTCGAAGACCATGGCGCAATCCTGCATTGGTTAACATTGGACCCTATGGGTCCCAGGAGCCAATGACGATGTACGCCGACGGTGACAGTACGCAACGCTGCGGACGTGACCACCATTTTCTCTCTGTTCACTCACTTGATACCTGACCTTCGACAGGAGAGGACCTACACTGCAAGTGCTGCTGTGACCTCAGTCTGGAAGCGACGATGGCTCATGTGTCTGAGGAAAGGGCCCCTGCCTTCACCACGGAGGAGTTGGATGAACTAGTGGATGGGGTCCTCCCCCAGTACACGCTACTCTACGCTCCTCCAGACAAACAGGTGAGTACACTGTGAGCATGTTGTATGGGCAATGCCTGTTTGGAGTGGTGTGGATGGGAGATGGGGGGGTGAGGCCTGCATGATCCGACGGTGAGTGTATGTGCGTCAGGGCAAGGGTGGGAACGTGGGCCAATGACTGTGACGGTCCGGACGGTTAAAGTTTTTCATATTCCCCTATACTATTCCTCTAGGTCAGTGCCCACCAGAAGAAGGATATTTGGCGTGCCATTGCCAAGGACGTCTGGGCCATGGGGGTCCACCACAGACGGAGCACCCACTGCCATAAAAGATGGGAGGACATTTGCCACTGGAGCAAGAAGACGGTGGAGGCCCAGCTGGGGATGGCCTCCCAACGTGGGAGGGGTGCCCGTCGCACCAAGACCCCCCTGATGTTCTAGATCCTGGTGGTGGCGTATCCGGAGTTGAATGGGCGCTTGAGGGCATCACAGCACCCACAAGGGGGTGAGTAAAGTCACATCCATATGACTCTGCACGCATTGGAATTGTCTGGGTGGGGGAGGTGGGCTGTGGGTTTCTCTAGACTAGGGCGAGCCTTGTAGGCAAGGACCCTTTGTGAGGCATGCTAAGTGGCACCCCAACCCTACCAGTAGTAAGAGCCATCTACCCCTAGTCAGGCTCCTGTGACTTCCATGTGTGCAACAATCGGGCATAGGCCTTGTACCCCATGTCCCTGTGATGAATTAGGGAACTCTAAGTGCATGGTGTAGTGCAGAGGGCTGCTGTGTCTGTAGTGTCTGCCAACGGTAGCGGTATCGCATGTACTGAACATGTCTTCCTACTTTCTTTCCCCCCCCTTTTTGTGGTCTCCCTGTTCTTGTGTGCATTAGCATCATCAGGTGGAGGAGCTGTGCCACCGGAGCAGGAGGGAGCTGCATCCCACATGGCCCTGGAGGGTGACACTACGGAATCAGAATTCACCAGTGGGATGGAGGGCGAGGGAAGCTCCACGGCGGGGCCTGGAACAGAGACCAGCGACACCAACTCCTCCTCTGATGGGAGCTCCCTTGAGGTGGCGGGCTTCTCTGTGCCCCCCGCATCTACAGGTACAGCCGCCACCTCCTACCAGCACTGCCCTCCCAGCAGCCCCTCAGCGTGTGCCCTGTGGCCGCTCACCCAGGAGGGTGGGCATCTCCTTCGCCCCAGGCACCTCAGGCCCTGCCCCAGTCAGCCCTGCTGCCCTCAGTGAGGAGGCCATTGACCTGAGATCCCTCAATGTTGGGCAGTCTACCATTCTGAATGCCATCCAGGGTGTAGAGAGGCAGTTGCAGCAAACTAATACATACCTGGAGGGCATTCATTCTGGCCAGGCAGCCCAACTGAGAGCATTTCAGACTCTGGCCTCAGCACTGATGGCAGCCATTGTCCCTGCGTCCAACCTCCCCCCTCCAACTTCCTCCACCCAGACCGAATCCCCAGTACCTCAGCCTATCCCAAGCACACCATCAGACCAGCATGCACACACCTCAACACACAAAAAGTGGCTCAGGCAAACATAAGCACCACACATCCCACAAGCACTCACACAAGCATCATACCCATGCAGACATACCAACATCCACTGCCTCCACTGTGTCCCCCTCCTCCACGTCTCCCTCCTCCCTCCCTATCACGTCTCCACTCACACCTGCATGCACTACATCCTCAGCCACTACCTCCATCACCAGCACGCCCATCACAACACACCGCTCACGTGCAATCACCACCCCCACTACCATTCACACATCCCCTGTGTCCTCTCCCAGTGTGTCTGTGAGCCCTCCTCCCAAACAACACAAACGCAGTCACACACCCACCCAACTGCCATCCACCTCACGACAGCCTCCAGCCCATGCACCTTCACCCAAAGTCAGCAAACGAACACCTCTTACAACCACTACCTCTTCCTCCACTCCCAAACCCACTCCATCTACCCGTCCCAGTGTCTCCCAAAAACTTTTTCTGTCCAACCTTGACCTCTTTCCCACACCTCCCCCACCCCGTCCGTCTCCTAGGTCCCGAACTAGCACCTCAGCCACAACATCTCCGGGACCAGTGGTGCCTGTAGTCACCGGAATCTGGAGTGCACCGGCCACCATGGCAGCCAGTGTGGCACGGAGCCACAGCATAGACAGTCCCCCACCTGTGAAGCATCAGAAGTTGGCCAGTGCCCGGCAGGAGAGGGGGAAGACTCTCCACCAAAGCCGCTCCTAGGGGTCCAGGTGGGAGTGTGGAGTCAGCTGCAACACCTTCCAAGGTGGGGAAGGGGCACAAGAAACTCAGCAAGTCTGGGAAGAGCAGCACAGCGGAGAAGACCGCCATCATCCCCACTGCCCAGGAGGCCACCGCCTCAGCTGTAGATGGGGGGGGGGGCACAGATGTTGCTGCCACCACTAGGGAGCTCCCATCAGAGGACGAGTCCTTGTCACTGGTCTCAGCTCCTGTCCCCACTGTGGCGCTCCCCTCGCCCTCCGTCCCACTGGTGAAGTCCGATTCTGTAGTGTGGCCCTCCATGGCCATGTGGGATGCAGCCCCCTCATGCTCCGGTGCCACTGCTCCTCCACCTGATGATGCTAATGCACACAAGAACAGGGATACCACAAAAAGGTGGGGGACAACAGAAGAAAGACATGTTGAGTGCATGCATTACCGCTACCGTTGGCGGACACAACAGACACAGAAGCCTCCTGCACTACAGCTCGCTCCTGGGCTCCACTGTTCAATTCCTGGGAAATGGCCTACTAGGCTATGGATGACATCTGCACACATGGATGACACAGAGGCATGACTAGGTGTACTTGGCACTCTACAGAGGTGCTGTGGGTTGCCACATGGACTGCCTTACTGAGGGACCTTGCCTACGGAACTCGCCCTGGCCTAGGGAAACCCACAGTCCACCTCCCCACCCAGACCCCTCCACTGCGTCCAAAATCAGCAGAATGAGAGTGTACTCACCCCCTTGTGGCTGCTGTGAAGCCCTCAAGCGCCCATCCAACTCCGGGTACGCCACCGCCAGGATCCTGAACATCAGGGGGGTCATGGTGCGACGGGCACCCCTCCCACGTTGGTAGGCCATCCCCAGCTGAGCCTCCGCCGTCTTCTTGCTCCAGCGGCGAATGTCCTCCCATCTTTTTCGGCAGTGGGTGCTCCATCTGTGGTAGACCCCCAGGGACCGGACGTCCTTGGCGATGGCACGCCAAATATATTTTTTCTGGTGTGCTCAGACCTACATGAGTTGTACAGAGTGAAGAGAAACGTATTACCAACTGCACCATCAAAGTGATTGGCCCCCATCCCTACCCTTTCCATGTGGCACATGCACTCACCGTCGTTTCATGCACGCCGCACTCTCCCCCTTTCCTTCTTACATCCACCCCTCTCCACACAGGCATAGCCCATACAGCATGCTCCCAGTGTACTTACCTGTTTGTCTGGAGGACCGTAGAGTAGCGTGTACTGGGGGAGGACCCCATCCACGAGTTTCTACAACTCCTCTGTGGTGAAGGCAGGGGCCCTTTCCCCAGTCGCACAAGCCATTGTCTCTTCCAGACCGAGGTCACAGCAGCACTTGCAGTGTAGGTCCTCTCCTGTCGAAGATCAGGTATCGAGTGATTGAACAGATAGAAAATGGCAGTCACGTCCGCGGCGGTGCGTACCGTCACCGCTGGCGTACATCGTCATTGGCTCCTGAGACCCATAGGGTCCAATGTTAACCAATGCAGCATTGTGCTGCGGTCTTCGACCGCCTAACGCGACGGTGTACAACACCAGCGCAGTTACCTCACATCCCATTGTCCCACTTTAAAGGTCAGACAGCCGCCATTTCAGGGGCCCACATGGCTTCATTTTCAACTGTGTCACACATACCTAGGCCTAGACTCTACACACATACAGGCCACTTTTTAGATTATGATTGGTGTTCTGTGTAAGCTGTGGGTACGTACCTCTGAGTTGTTTGACTCTGTGCTCGCTGTTGTCCTTCATAGACACCGTCCGCTGGGACATGTGAGAAGATAGCGGCATCCTCCGGTGTACCAACCGTTGGTGGAGCTGTTGACAATGGAGGAAAGACATGTGATAATCACATACAGGCTTGACCGTGCCACAATCCAGGAACTGTGTACCCAGTTGGAGCCAGACCTGATGTCAGCTATCCGCCATCCCACAGGAATCCCCCCTCAAGTGCAGGTGCTGTCAGTACACCAATTCCTTGGAAGTGGGTCATTTCAAACAACAGTGGCCATAGCATCAGGGATGTCCCAGCCCATGTTTTCCAACGTGTTGTCCAGAGTGTTGTCTGCCCTGCTGAAACACATGCGGAGCTACATCGTTTTCCCTCAGGTGGAGGATTTGCCTACAGTGAAAGGTGATTTCTATGCCCTGGAACATATCCCCAACATCATAGGTGCCATTGATGGTACACATGTGGCTTTGGTCCCCCCCCACAGGAGTGAACAGGTGTACAGAAACCGGAAGAGTTATCATTCGATGAATGTACAAATAGTATGGTTGGCCTACCAGTACATCTCCCATGTGAATGCCAAGTTCCCTGGCTCAGTGCATGACGCCTACATCCTGCAGAGTAGCAGCATCCCTTATGTGATGGGTCAACTCCAGAGGCACCGTGTGTGGCTATTAGATGAGCAAGCTAGTCAGTGGGAATGGTTGTCTGGGTCTGGGGATATCCCTCCAGGTTAGTGTGTGTCTAACAGTTGTCCCTCGCCATTTGCAGGTGACTCTGGTTACCCCAACCCGTCATGGCTACTGACCCCAGTGAGGAATCCCAGGACAAGGGCAGAGGAACGCTACAATGAGGCCCATGGGCGAACTAGGAGGGTGATCGAGCGGACCTTCGGCTTCCTGAAGGCCAGGTTCAGGTGCCTCCATATGACAGGTGGATCCCTATTCTACTCACCAAAGAAGGTGTGCCAGATCATCGTGGCCTGCTGTATGCTTCACAACTTGGCTTTGCGACAACAGGTGCCTTTTCTGCAGGAGGATGGTCCAGATGGCGGTGTTGTTGCAGCTGTGGAGCCTGTGGAGAGTGAAGATGAGGAAGCAGAAGAAGAAGACATGGACAATAGGGACTCAGTGATCCAGCAATATTTCAGGTGAAACACAGTTAAGAATACAAACCTGACTACTACATGTACTTAAACACTACTACCTCTCTACTGTCTGTATGATCACTGAGTTGTCACTTTCCCTTACTGGGCCCCTTGTAGTGCCACAGTGTCCCTCCTGGTGTTGAGTACTTACTTCAGCACTCCTACAATGGTGCCCAGGGTGAAATTGATGGTTCTGAGTTCCTCCCTGAAGCCCATATACTGTTCCTCCTGCAGGCGCTGGGTCTCCTGAATCTTGGCCAGTACCGTTGCAATCGTCTCCTGGGAGTGGTGGTAGGCTCCCATGATGGAGGAGAGGGCCTCGTGGAGAATGGTTTCCCTGGGCCTGTCGGCCCCCTGTCGCACAGCAGCCCTCCTAGTTCCCCTGTGTTCCTGGGCCTCCGTCCCCTGGACCGTGTGCCCACTACCACTGCCCCCAGGTCCCTGTTGTTGTTGGGGTGGTGGGTTAGCCTGGGTTCTCTGTAGTGGTGGACACACTGCTGATTGAAGTGTCCTGGTAACGGAGGTATGGGCCTGCTGGATGGGTACTATGCTGGTGTTTCCAGAGGGGAGAAGCTCTGTGGTGGCCTGTGACTTGGTGTGGGGAACCGACTGTCCCGAGGTCCCCGATGGGCCAGGCTGGTCATCTAAATCCAGATGGACAGAAGTGCTGTGGGCCTCTTCTGTTGGTGGTGTGGACATGTGTGTACCCACCTGTCAGGTGATGTTGCGTAGGGGTCCTACAGGGGTATAAAAGGATGTTTATTACATCTGTGTGTGGCATGGTGTGCAATGGGTGGGTGACCATGTACCCCAGTGCTTGCATTCCTGTGTGGGACCTTGTGTGATGATAGTTTAGGGGGGGTGTATGGGTATGTGCAGTGGCCATGCTTTAGTGATGTGTGTCCATGCGTTGTTGCATGCAGGGCTTGGTGTTGGGATGGGTGGGTTGTGATGTAGGGACATGTGTGAGGAGTTAGAGTGATGGTGGTGAGGGTGAGGGTGGGGGTATTTGCTGGCATGCAGGTAGGGTGGGGGATGTAATAGTTAAGATTTGACTTAACAGAGTCCATTCCTCCACCTACTCCTGCGAGGCCCTTAGGATGCAGAATCGCCAAGACCTGCTCCTCCCATGTTGTTAGTTGTGAACCGGTGGAGAGATCCATCCATTACCTCTGTCCTTAACAGGATGAAGCCCTCCATAACCAGTGGAGACTGTCATCCACTTGAGAGACTGTGGCTTTGCACTCCCCAGGATTGAATAGAGGGCAACCCACCCACTGTGGAGACTTGAGAGACTGTGGCTTTGCACTCCCCAGGATTGAACAGTGGGCAACCCACCCACTGTAGAGACTTGAGAGAATGTGGCTTTGCACTCCCCAGGATTGAACAGTGGGCATGTGGCCCCCTTGTGGATTTGGCGTCGTGCACTCAAGAGGCTGAGTTTCCCTCCGCCTGAGGTGCCTGTTTTGTTGCTCTCTGATGCCCCTGCGGTGTTCTCTCCGTCATGGTCAGGGATCTTGTGTGGGCCTCGCCCATACCGTGTGGGCCCAGTGTTCCACAGACTTAATTGGAGCACTACCTGGACTACTATGCTTGGTGTTTATTTTGTTATATTACAATGGTTACACTCATTTCCTTTTGGCTTTGCATTCTTCCGGGGGGTTTGGGGGGGTGTAACTGTGATGTATCAATACGTATTAGTGCGTGTGTTGTGGTGGGTGAAGGTGGGGGTGTTGCGTGTCGGTGTCCCTGTTTTTTCCCTCCCCCCTCCCCTGTGTCGTAGGTGCAGTACTCACCGTGGTCTTCGCCACCGGCATTCGTGCTCCTGGTAGAGGAGCAGGAAGACTATCGCAGGGAGAATTTGGAGTTCCGGATCCATGGTGTCCTCGTTCCTTGTGGGGTGTGTAGAGGTGAGCGTTTCCCTTCGGAATCCTGTTTCCGCCGTGTTTTTTTTTATACGCGGTGAATCTGCCCCGGAAAAGGTGGCGGATTGGTAGGTTGTGATACTGTGGGCGGTACTTTGTCTCCTGTCTGTCTGTTGGCGGTGACCGCCGCTCTGTTTGTTTGTACCGCTGTGGCGGGCGGAGTGTTAAAGTGGCTGTCTTTGTTGGTGGTTTCCGCCACGGTCGTAATTGCAAAATATTTACTGCCGGCCTGTTGATGGTCTTACCGCCGCTTTAACACTGACCGCCAGGGTTGTAAGGACCACCAAAGTCAGTTATGCACCCCAGAAGACAGATGCGGGTTCCTGGTTGGTGCCGAAGATGTCCCACGCTAGATGGATGATTGCAGTCTGGTTTGCATTGCTGGATTAAGCTAACAAGCCTTGGCACATGCAAAACTCGCAGTTAATGGAAGATGGCGTTGCCCGGGACCAGGAGGGACCTGGTGGCCTCTACCCAGAAGAGGGAGACAGAGGGGTCTCTCAGCAACTCAGAGAACCCTCAAAAGACCAGGCAGCGCACACAGGAGTCCCACCGTATGGGGACAAAGAAGATGCAAATGGAGGCCTATGCAGCATGAAACATAGGGATCCCACGCCGCCGGAGAACCACTGGATGAAGTGCAGGGGGCCCAAGCTGTGCTGTGCACAAAGAACTTCTTGGAAGGTAACAGATGAGTCTTGGCAACTGCAAGTCACGCGGTGCAAAGTGGTACTGTCTTGCCTGGGGAGGCAAGCTCTTACCCCCACAAAAGTTGGATAGCTGGACCTTGGTACTGTCATGGTCACTTTAGTCCACCACCCATGTTTTTGGATCCACGCTTGTCATCTGGAGAGGGGACCAACGTCACTGGTCATCGCTGCAGAGAGGTGCCTTGAAGCAGGGAAGTGACTCTGTCACTCCACAGGAGATTCCTTTAGTTCTTCTGGCGCAGGCCGAAGACAGGCAGACCTTGGAAGATGCACGACCTGGAAACTGTTGCAGTTGCTGGCAGGAGCTGAAGATACAATGTTGCAAAAGTCGTCTTCTTTGTTGCAGTTTGTAGAGTTCCTGGAGGGTTCAGCTGTGGTTCCGTCGGTAGAAGATGAAGAAAAGGATGCAGAGGATTCCTGCTGGTCTTGCAATCCGAGTCTGAATAAACACCCAGAGGAGAGACCCTAAATAGCCCTGAAAGGGGGATTGGTCACCTACCCAGGTAAGCACCTATCAGTGGAGGGCTCTGACATCACCTGCTGGCACTGGCCACTCAGATGCTCCCAAAGTGCCCCACCACCTTGGAATCCAAGATGGCAAAACCCAGGAACACTCTGGCGGAGCTCTGGGCACCACCCCTTGGGTGGTGATGGACATGGGAGTGGTAACTCCCCTTTCCTTTGTCCAGTTTCGCGCCAGAGCAAGGAATGGGGTCCCTGGACCGGTCTAGACTGCATTTTGCAAGGAGGGCACCATCTATGCCCTTCAAAGCATTTACAGAGGCTCTGGGAGGCTACCCCTCCCACGAAGCCCTCTCCTAAAGGAAATCCTTTGTTATGCCTACTTGGGCTTGAGCTGCTTAAGTAACAGGAGTTCAGAAACCTGTCTTTGAGTTGCAGCAGCAGGTGCTGCCTGGAAAACCTCAGAAGGCTGGTATGGCAGTACTAGGGGTCCACTGTGGAGCGCCAGAGTGCATGGGATTGTGCAGCCAATACTGGAATCACTATGGGGGTACAATCCCCAGTTGTTAGACACCTTACATGGCCATATTTGGGGATACCATTGTGAAGCTGGACATATGTATTGACCTGTGTCCAGTGCACATGTAAAATGGCGTCCCCACACTCACGAAGTCCGGGAAAATGTGTGCGCCTTTTCACACAGGCTGCAATGGCAGTCCTGTAGAAGCCTTTGTATGGGCTCCCTATTGGTGCCAAAAGTAATGCTGTAGCCATAGGGATCCCCTGGAACCCCAATGCCCTGGGTAACTAGGTACCATATACTAGGGACTTATACGGGGTGACCAGTATGTCAATTTGGAGTGAAATACTGGGTTACCAGTATGTAGGGACACATTTGGGAACAGAGAGAGCATAAGCACTCGGGTCCTGGTTAGCAGGATCCCAGTGACACAGTCAAGCATACTGACAAAAACAGTGAAATATACTGACCAGTGATACAGTCAAACACACTGAGAAACAGGCCAAATAATGGGGGTAACCATGCTACAAAGAGGCTACTTTCTCACAGCCCGCAATGGCACTGCTGGATGTACTTGGATGCACGGTTCCTGAGGGTGGCACAAGCTGTTCTGCAGCCCTCAGGGGCCTACCCTTAGTTAGTACCTCATGCTCTGGGTTTCTTGGTACCATTTACAAGGGACTTTTAGGAGCACCCAACGGTGTCTCCAATTGTGCCAATGCATCACAACAGTTTTGGGAAAGAGATCTGGTCCAGGGAACCTGGTTAGCAGGGGCCCTGGGTACTAAACTTTGAAATCACATCAAATATCAAGCAAAAAGTGGGGGCTAACCATGACAAAAGGGGCCTTTTCTCACAAAAACACAATGGTTTATTTAAGGCATTTTGATCTTTGGTGGGTTTGTAATGTCTCAACATCATGCTACCCCTCGCTTCCCCATCACATTGAGTTTTTTTAATGTCTTTTCAGCTGGCCCCAAGCACAGAATATGGCTTTAAAAAACAGACTTTCACATTGCATTCTGTTTTTATTTGTGATATGCTTTCAATGAAGATAATCCTTGGGATGACTATTATCTCAAACACTGAGGGCTCCTCAGGGGCTCTCCCACCCTATGGCAAATATGTGGAGGGCCTGAAGAGACACTGAG
Organism: Pleurodeles waltl; assembly: GCF_031143425.1. Lineage (NCBI taxonomy): Eukaryota > Metazoa > Chordata > Amphibia > Caudata > Salamandridae > Pleurodeles > Pleurodeles waltl. Next base: position 1,177,090,307 of record NC_090439.1, read on the forward strand.
ATCACCCTTGTGCACAGGGTGAACTGGGGGCTCCTTTCACCTTGCCAGATGAATAAAAAAATTAGCGGATTATTACTGCCACCCAATTCTAACATCACGTCTGGTTGGTGGCTATGGCATCAACATAAATGGTTCCCTGATGAAAAACTCCATTCCACTTCTGTCCTCAGTGCCAGACTCAGCTCCCACACACAAATCAACATCTTGTGTGCAATCTTTGCCTCTCTCCAGACCTCTGCAAGGCCGATAGCAATGCCTGTAAGTCATTTTGATTTAAGAAGACCCTTCAGGACCTAAGAGCTCATCAATTGGAAATGGCTCTGGAGGCACAGGGCGACACCCCAGACCTCTTCGGGGAAGAACTTGCTTAGGAGGAACCAACAACTTAGGAGGAGGAAGTCAAGAACGGTCCTCAGCCCAGCACATGGCCCCTGTTCTCACACAGAAACCCTCCAAAAAGGCCCTACAGCCGGTTCTAGAGCCGGTTCTAGAGGTTTCTGGTCCACCACTGCCATTCGGTCATGGGTGGTACCAAAAGACTCTTTTAGCTGCCCGCTTTCTGGCTCAGAGGCAAAAATGGACACAAAGGCTAAAGCCTCAGCCTTGGCTTCGACCTCTACCACCTCAGACTGAGAGCTTGTTTGGGTGGCGTTCCGAACCTCGGGACTGATCTGGCAGCCATCTGCTTTGATCTCAGTACTGACCAAGATCCCAAAGCATAAATCTTCCACACCGAAGCCTTTGGAACTGAAAACTTTAGAACCCAGGGAATCGGGTCAGTCTTTCACCAGTCCTTCTCCAGCTGAGCTTATTCTTGAAAAGATGGATGTCAGACTTGAATTTGAACTTTGAACTTTCTAGCTGTGAATCATTGGTGCATTGCCAGTTCTCAAGCCCTTTTGGCCCAATACGATTAGGCACATTGAGATGAGATGGAGGAATTGTTACAACACCTCTCTGAAGAGCACCATAGATGGGGCAATACATTGTCTCATAGGACCAAACTATCACGAACAATCTCGATTCAGCAGACAAAGCACCCTGGGGGATTAACACAAGTATCCTCTTGAGGAGGCATGCTTGGCTTCAGTGTTCTAGCTTCAAGTCAAAGGTGCAACAGGCAGTTTTGAAAATGCCACAGATGCCGTCAAGGCCATGGGTGCCCTCCCACATAGATTCACCCATGGTACAGGGGGACATGCAAATCCTCCACAACAGAGGCTGCCACGTCACACAGCAGACAGCCCCAGTCCTGTTACAGTAGAAGCTACTTGTGAGGCTCCTACTAGGGGTAAAAAAAACAAAGGGAGAGGAAAGAGTACTGACACATGCAGATCCTCATTTACTGCCAAACAGTGACTTTCTACACCTTCTCCCCAACCAGCCAACACCTGTAAGGGGAATACTCCAACACTGGGAAGATCTGGGAACCCATCACCCCAGACCAATGGGTCTCATTACTGGAACTCACTACCACACCTCCCAACACTCCCCCTCACATGCACAGGTTATCATAGGAACATTTAGCACTTCACAAGCAAGAGGTCTAAGCCCTTCATCTCCAAGGGGGCCATAGAGCCCATTGCTCCGCAACACTAAAAAGGACTGGCACCTCAGACCAATACTGGATCTCCAACCACTAAACACATACATCCTATCAGAACACTTCCACATGGTCACTCTTCAGGATGTAATTTCACTTCTACAGCAAGGCAACTTTATAACAGCTCTAGATCTAAAGGACGCCTACTTTAATATACCAATTCACTCTGCACACTGAAAATATGTAAGCTTTGTCATTGCAGGCAAACATTATCAGTTCAAAGTCCTTCCCTTTGGGGTCACTACCTCTCCCACGGTGTTCACAAAATGTTTAACAGTAGACACAGCACACCTGCAAAGACAAAACATCTGCATCTTTCATTACCTGGACATCTGGTTCATCAAAGCCAGTACACAGGACCAGTGTCAAAAACACATCAAACTGGGGTTCACTCTCAACATGCTCAAATCCCATCTCCAACCACTACTAGTTCAATGTTGGTTGGGGGCAATTTTGAAAGCACAGTTAGAGTTAGCGTACCACAATCCAGATCACATTCAGAGTTTTCAGACACTTCTCCCTCAGTTTCAGGAAAATCTATCCTATATGGTAAGGAACTTCATGTGCCCCCTACAACAGCGTCTGTGTCGCAAATGGCCTCATTCACAGGGTCGCCTGGAAGATCTATTGTTGTTACACCTCCATTCTCACCGTTCTCAACACCAACAACCTCTTGAAGGGGCGGCCCTTTCTAGACTTTATGTCTCACATCACATTGACCAAAGACATATCACAGACGGGCTGGGGAGCTCAGCTCCAAAACTTGATAGTTTAAGGTCTCTCAGATACCACACACCAGTCCCTACACATTAACTACTGGAACTTCAGGCAATAGTCCTAGCACTGAAAGCTTTCTTTCCTCACCGGCCTCAAAAAGATGTCCTTGTCTAGACGGACAACATGACAGCTATGTACCACTTACAAAAACAGGGGGGTACAGTTCACAGCTATCACACCTGTCTCAGAACATATGTGATTCACCACTACATTCACCCATTGGCGGAATATCTACTGGGAATGGACAACAACTTTGAAGACCTGCTCAGCAGGATGCAGCAACAAGTCCACAAGTGGAGCTCCACCCACAACTCCTTCAGTCATACTTCAAAAGATGGGGGACTCTTCACATCCAGGTATCCACACCCATTATCGAAGGGCAATGCTTTATGAATGAGTTGGCCAGGGATATCTGCCTACACTTTTCTGCTTCCCCCTCTCATTCCATTATTCCCTTTCTGGTTCGTAGGATCAGGCAAACATCTCTCATCATGATCCTTGTGGCTCCCACAAGGGCATGCCAGTCTCGGTTCACCACACTAATAGATCACACAGTAGTCCCACACAAGAAACTCCCCAACAGGCTGTACCTTCTCACCCAGAATCAAGGTCAAATCAGACATTCAATCCCCAAGTGCAGTATTGCTCCTGAGGTCGTAGAATTTGGTTATCTAGGTTTACCTGCAGAATGTATGAACATTCAAGGAAACATGCAGACCCACCACTGGAGCTTGTTATGCTGCAAAATGGAAAGGTTTTGTTTGCTACTTCCAACCCATATGCATTGATCCTATGAAATCTACAGTACAAGACATTGTTTGCTATCTGCTTTACTTGCAGAAAGCAAATCTTGCATACACTTCCATTCATCTACATCTCACATATATAGCTGCATATCTCCAAAATAGAGAACACATTTCCTTATTCAGAATTCCAGTAACAAAAGCTTTTTTTTTTTTTAAAGGACTTAAACAAGTTATTCCACCTAGTGTGCCTCCAGCCCCCTCAGGGAACTTAACATTGTAATCACTGAACTTATGGGTTCCCCATTCGAACTACTTCACTCATGTCCACTTCAATTTTTTTTCATGGAAGGTGGTTTTCTTAGTTGCCATCACACCACTCAAAAGTGTTAGTAAGCTCTAGACACTAACCTTAGAAGAACCTTTCTTCCAAATTAATTGGGACAAAGAAGTTCTTCGTACGAATCCTAAATTTCTGCCTAAAGTGGTTTCACAATTTCATCGCAATCAGTCTATTGAGCTTCCAGCTTTCTTCTCACAGTCATATTCTGGAGCCGAAACAGGCTTTCACACATTAGATGTCAAAAGGACTCTTATGTTCTATATGGACAGAACTAAACACTTTAGGAAAACCAAACAACTTTTCGTAGCATTTTCTGCACCTTATAAAGGCAACCCAATATCCAAATCAGGCATAGCCAGACGTATAGTCAAATGTATACAAACGTGCTACATTAAGGCCAAAATACCTTTCCCAGTTTCTCTCAGAGCACTCTCTACTCGAAATAGGGGAACAACTTTGGCCTTCCTTGGAAACATTCCCATAGCTGACATTTGTAAGGTAGCTACATGGTCTAAACCACACACCTTCACAAAAAACTACTGTGTGGATGTTTGAGCACGCCAACAAGCCAGTGTAGGTGAGGCAGTGCAACATACCCTTTTGCAGTCAACTGGAACTCTCACAGGCTAACCACCACTTCTACATAGGAACTTCTTTACAGTCTATGCAGAGCTGTGTATCTACAGTCACAAATGTCACCAAGCAGATTATGTTACTTACCCTGTAAGCATCTGTTCATGGCTTGTAGTGCTGTAGATTCTCTTCTCCTCGGACAGAAGTGGACATTGCAGTTATATTATACATTTATATATTTGTACATATGCATTTACCCTTTGCATGGAAATCTCTTTTTCTACATATTCCTTCCACTCCTTTCTCACTAGCCAGTGGGAAAACAATTTCACGAAGGAGTCGATTACGGAATCCGGTTAGGGGACTCCATGCAAATCATTTCCCTATACGCTGACGATGCCTTGGTGTATCTTCGGCTGCCAGGCAAATTGGTCCCACTTCTGTTAGGCCTGCTGACGGAATTTGTGAATGTTTTGGGGCTCAAGGTAAATGCCCACAAGTCACTCGTTTTCCCCTTGCGAGAACTAGGTGGTCGCCGCCAGAGGAAATGCCAGAAGTGAGTCTCCGCTGGGAAATGGAGGAGTTTTGATACCTAGGTATCTGGGTCACCCGCACTGAGGAAGTCCATAGCTGCCTCAATGTGGACAGGGTGGTGTCTGGTCTTGAACAGTCTGTTAAGTTTTGGAATAGACTGCCTTGATCAGTGATGGGTAGAGCCGTGATCGTAAAATGGTGTTCCTCCCGCAATGTTTATATTTGTTGCAGAACTCATTGTTTTCACTAAAGCCACGGTTATTTGCTATGCTGGATGTTAGTGTCTTTGATTTGGGTGGGACGCCGTCGCAGAGTGTCTATGGCCATGCTCCGTAGGGACCTGGAAGATGGGGGACTGGCTATCATGTATATTAAACTGTATTACTATGCAACATGCCACAAGATGGATGACTGAGACGGATACATGGGAGAAACACATGTTCTGGGTCATGCTCTACATGGATACGCTCGCTCAGCCTTTAATGAGGGTGGGGCTGTTTCAACCATTCGACCCCGTATCTGGTTAGAACTACTGCAGCTATTTGGGAAAGGGTGGTAAAGGAGATGCTCCGCTGGGCCCTGTTTGACTGGGAAGTGCACCTGTGGGATCTTGCCCTGTTGAAAGCCATCGAGAATCTGATGTCCATGGAGAAATGGACAGCGGGGCTGCAAGGTGGCAGGTAATCTGTACCCTGGGGAGTTATTTCTCCCCTTACATGATGCTCAGGAGGCATTTGGGTTGGGTCCCGGTCAATTTTGCATTATGCAAAACTGGAAAGCGTGGTAAATGAGGTGTGGTGTAACTTTCAGGCAGCCCCACAGGGATTGGAAGTACTAGAGTGACTAATCTGCTGGGGAGAAGGGAGAAACCTGATCACACTGTTCTACAGGCACTTAGAACGGAGAAGACCCCAGAGCTCTGTGCAGTGCATAATGCCTGGGAGCGAGAATTAGAGTCCGCTTCTCGACACTGATTGGACTAGAGCATCAGAGCTGATGCGCACACTTTAATTTGGTAATAGATTTAAGTTGATGTATATCAGTTTTTTGCATCACACCTATGTCACCCCATACAACTTGAATAAGATGGATCCTATTAGAAGTGCAAGGTGTAAGCGCTGCAGACAGGAGGGCGCCACCTTCTAACACTTGGCGTGGACATGCACTGGGGTACCACAATATTGGAGAAAGGTGGTCCCCAGACTTGAGGACGTTACTGGCCTGGAAATAGCTCTGACTCCAGGGGCTTGTCTGTTGGCAGTAATGGACAGGCCGAGGGGGTGGAAGATCCCATACAAGCTTGTGCAATTTGCCCTCTTGCTGGCCAAACGCAGAGTAGCTATAGGTTGGTGGGGCCCGATGAGCCTATTAATTGATCTCTGGCTCAGAGATCTCCAGGAATGGGGAGTGGCAGAGGAACTGCATATGCGTATAGCATGCACTGATGAAAAGGCAGCAGCAGAAAAACTGGCATGGGGTCAACTACTCAACCATTTTAATGATGATGCAGACTTAGGCTCAGACGACAGCACCGATCTGGACGATTGACCCACCTTGTTGATCTGTAGGTTTCATGTACAGGCTGACTGTGGAAACAACCACCCACCTTGTAACCTGGTTGGGCAAATAGATGGCGACAATATTAGGTATCCAGACATATGTGTTTTTTTTTCTTATTTTGTATTTGTCCTGACGATTATATTGTATTTCTCACCGGTGGATGTCTGTTCCTCTTTTCCTACGGAAGGAACTATCTTGATGATATGTCTCTTGTGCATTGCAATGTTTGTACTTGGTTATATAAAAATTAGCAAATAGAGATTTAAAAAACCAAAAGCAGAAGGAGTCTATGCACATGCGCAATATCACAGAGCGAAAGAGTCACTTGACCTCGTGACGCGAAACAGTTCTTCAAAGAAAAATAACTTGCACCACTCTGGACCCAACACTAGATGGCAGGAGTATGCAGAGCATGTGAATCTACAGCACTACATGCCATGAACAGATGCTTACAGGGTAGCAATCCTTATTAGTGCTACATGAGAGAGAAAAAAAACCCTATGCACCCAGATATGGGTATATGTAACAGCGGAACTGTCATAGAAAAGGAGTCAGTAGACCATAGTCTCATTGATGAGATAAAATGTCAGTTCAAACAAAGGATTCACAAAACACAATCCACTACCACCACCATATAATGTGCTACACCAGCAGGAGTCCTCTGTCCACTATTAGGTCACAATCGGTGCAAAACTCCCTGTCTCAGAGCAGGTCCTGGAGCTTGAACAAAATGGTACTGCCAATGGGGCCAAAAATCCTACATGGCTTTAAATGCAGGAAAGTGATCTTAAAAATATTGTTTGCTAGTTTCATGTCCTTACCAGTTCCTCCTGGGTGTCGAAGAGAGCGAGGGATCCTTTGTGTGAGGAGCAGAATTTCTGACTCTCGTCCCAGTCTTTTTCCTCTTTAAATGTGGTGGAGAAGTAATAACACCTGAGTCTACTGTAGAGCCAGTTCATGGGGCAGGTCCCCAAGCGGGGAGGAACGGAGGCATAGTGTCCTAAAAGAACAAGATGTGATATAATCAGCAGCAGTAGGACACACACCCATGAAGGAGGAGGAACGGGTCGTCCTGTGATGAGTAGTGTCCTAAAAGCACAAAATGTGAAATATTCTGCAGCATTAACACACACCCATGAAGGAGGAGGACAGGGGTGTCCTGTGATGAATAGTGTCCTAAGAGCACAAGATGTGATATAGTCAGCAGCAGTAAGACACACAACCATGAAACAAAACGATGGACAAAGTATGACAGTGAGAATCAGTATGTGCAGTGTACAAGCAAACTTCAACATGCAGCACTTGGTTGTAGTGCACAGCTTCTACATGAAACCATTAGAATGAACAGATAAATAGGTTCCAGTCATTCACTGCAGTGACGTCAGAGTGCTACGAAGCTACACAGCTCCCACTCTCCCTGCCTCCCAGGGCTGGAGACAGCAGATGATGGCAGAATGGAAGACAGTGATCCCCCACCTGCCATTCACTGAAACTTACTTGAGGGAACCGTGAACGGCCAGTCTATGCCCACAGTCCCTGCATTTTATGCTCTGCATTCCGTCCATCGTCTGTTATTTTTTGCATTTGTCACCCCAAGTGGGAAGGGTATGCCCAGACGTGGGTCCCGTGCTCACTGCGCCACTGGAATCAAGCTAGCCTGGCTGATGAGGGATGAAACCCCGAAACCGTTCCCAGGATGCTTGTTTCCGGTCCAGGGAGAACCTGGCTTGGCAGTTCGGGCTGGACTGTTCCCATGAGGAATAGGGTCAAGACTGATTTGCATATAGCTGGGTCCAACCTGGGGTGGCGTGGTGAGCAAAAACAACTGATGGATTAAACCTAGATCTTTGTGATTGGGGATGAATATTTGATTTGCTCTGCATTCCGTCCATCATCTGTTATTTTGTGCATTATAGACACCGGTGCAGAGGTAAAAAGGCCATTAAAAGGCACCCTGACTGTGGATTACAGAGAGCCAGTACATAAAACCCAGGACACCCCTTAGAAGTAGGCGGGAAGGAACCATGGACCTCACAGACATCCCTCTGCAGGTGAGTGCACTCGCTTATGGCACCCCCGCAGGGGATCCATGTCCCCCTTTTAAATGCAAGCCAGTTGTCTTCTACAAAGAGAAAGGAGGCCCAGAGACTTGAGACAGCCAGTCCACCTTTCACTAATATACTTTTCCCCGGATGGGTACAAATTCACAGATGCTGTGGAGGCAGAGCATTAACTGTATTATAGCTCACTGAGCCTGTCTAGGCTCAGAGCACCAAGATCTGCCTTGGTTATCCAGGGCAGTGCGCCCTGTTATTAATAGGGCTCGGGTCTTTGTTATACAAATGTACCCAACAGCAGTAGGTGAAAGTATTTTATGAAAAGGGACATCTACCCTTCTGTCATTTAAAATCTGCCTGCGAAGCAAAATCGGGCTACAAAAAATTTAAAATAATACCAAATTTAATCCAGAGGCAAACCTCAAAAACAGACGGATTTGTTTTCTTCTCAGGATAGTACCATTTCCAAGGGCACAAATCTGAGGGACAAACCTGGCAGTTCCCGTGTTTTGTGTGGCTCTCACCTCATTTTGATGGGGGATACGGTTATGTCCAGCATGTGCCTGAACATTACTAAATTTTTATCACGTGTGGCACATGGACTTCTAGAGTGGTCAGGTATGGGCGGACTGTAAAAAAGACAGCGTTGGGGTCAAGTGATGTTTCTTGCCGCAGCCCTTGCCCGTTATTCTCTTGAGTAAAACTTCTCATCTGATGACTCCAGCAACAGCATCTTTATTCTTCTCCATAAGACTGGTGACAACGGGAAAACCTATGCTTGTGATGCTTTATAAATGTATTGGGAATCAGCGTGAATTCTGCCCCAATTGATTGGAAGAAGTATTCCCTCAGACGGTAATTTGCAAAGGTTGCAACTGCAGCATAGTGTACTTGTTTTTATGCCCACCCAACTAGCATTTCCAAATGTGCCGAGTTATTCACATTGCAAGTCATTGTGCACATGTGCACTTGTAATGGGGGGCCTGGAGGTCGCAGCACGCTGCATGCATAGGCCAAAGTGGGACACCAGTGTCCTTTCTACGGCTCCGCTCATAACCCCATGGTCACACCCAACACGCCTTTATTTTAGACGCCCGCTAGACCAAATCAATGTTAAAGGAAGAGTGGGGGTCTTGCGACCTCCACTCCCTCAAGCAACGGGGATGTTACATTCCTCTCCAACTTTAACAATCATCAAAACAAAACAAAACAACTTCCCAAAAGCATGGACATTTTCAGGGTTGTATATCTATCAGCACCATCCAGTCAGTGGTCTCTCAAGTCAGGAACTCAGCCAAGTACAAGGACGGGGCTGGGTTGATACCTCTGATGAGCACTGTGCCCATCCTTTCGCCAGTCCTCCGCTGCTCACTCTGGTGGCCATTTTTCCTTTTCAGATCCCAAATCCAGGGATCCCTGCAGAGAGGACTCGCTCCATACTAGCGGGCTCGTCCCTTTGTCAAATGCAGTGTCTGCCGATATTCAAGTAGAAGCTGTTTATCTCACAATGGGTTGACTCTCAGCATGAGTAATCTGTATTACCTTGTTGAGGGTTCTCATAAACTGCTCTAACTCTCCATTCACATGTGTCCATCTAGGGTTACTTTTCTGTGTTGGATGCCCCACTCTTGCAAGTAATTATTAAATTCTTGCCCTCTTGGTGATGACTTTAGTGGCAAACTGGGAGATCACGATTCCGACCTCTGGATATTTGGTGTAGACATCCACGATGACAAGGGCATGCCTGCCATTCTGAATGTGTCCAGAAATCAATGCTGGTGACCTCCCATGGCTTTTGAGGACCTTCCTCCGTAATCACAGGTGTGGGTGAATCTGGTGGACTAGGCACTTGGCACCATCGGCATGACCATACACCTGCTCAACCATGGCATCCATGCCCGGAAACCACACTTTCGTATGGAGGCAATTTTTGATTTTTGTTATTCCTTGATGTCCATGATGGGTTAGCTCAACTACCTGTCGAGTGAGACTGGCAGGCATGACTAGGCGAGGTCCATGTAACAGATCACCACCTTGGACTGTTGATAGTTCATGTCAAACATGTAGTAGTGATGCTAGTGTCCTCCTCACCTCTGGGGTCCTTTGGGAGAGATGTGTTTTGAGGAGGTACCAGTTGTTCATCTGTAGCACTGTCAGGGCTGGTTGTATGCATTCATCTTCTTTTGTGGCCTGGCGCAGGGTAGCCAGAGATAGTGGAAGCTGACAAGACCGTTCTGTTATGAAATGCATGTAGGCCTCAGTTGCTTCTGCTTCTGCCTCCTCGTGAGGAGTGGCTGCTCGAGGATCTCGAGATAGATAGTCTGCTGGATTATTTGAGCTGGGTCGATATTCCACATGACAGTTATACTCCTGCAGTTGTAGCATCCACTTCTCACTGTGGGGAGGTGACTAGGACACAGTCCCTTGAAATAAAGGTATTAGCGACTTGTGGTCCTTTGTGACAAAGAATGTGGTGTCATTACACGTAGTGGTGAAAGTGCTTGCATGTCCAGTGTATTGCGATGGCTTCCTTCTCGATCTACGAATACATTTGGTCGGTGTCAGTAACGGACCAACTTGCGTACGCCACAGGTGCCCACTCCCCTTGAGTTGTGTGAGCACGCTCCGAGCCCCTTTGGACTGGTATCTGCGGCAATGTTTGTGGGTCTTGTAAGGTCAAAATAGGCCAAGGTGGTGATGGCCAATAGCACTTCCTTGGTGCTTCTAAAAGCTTCTTACTCTGCTGGGCCCATGTCCATGTCACTTTATCCGGGTCCAGGATGATGCCATCTGCGGGGAACTTGTAGCTGACGAAATGTATCTCTCACTTGAGAAGCTCACACTTCTCTTGATGTAACGTGAGGCCAGCATCATGGACTCTCAGAAGGACATTGAGCAGGAGTTTGTGTAGGGACTTCATATAGATTAGATATCGTCACTCACATTGAGGATGCCAGGGAGCCCAGTGAGCACTTCCTTGATGGTGCTCTGGAATATTTCAGCAGCGCTGGAGGTGCCAAAGTTGAGGTGACGGTAGTGGCGCAGAACCATGTGGGTCGCGAATGTTGTGATATAGCGTGAGTCCTCATGCAGGAGTAGCTGATCATATCCAGACCGCAGGTCACTTTCGAGAACCATTGCGCTCCAGTGAGTTCACGGAGGATGTAATCCATAAAGGGTGTGATATTTAACCATCGTGGCATTTGGTAGCCTCATGTCGACAAGGATGTGGACCTCCCCGGGTTGTTCAGGTTTTCTGGTGACAACAATTGGGGAGACCCACAGAGTGGGCCCGAAACCTTTCAATAATGGTGAAAGGCAATGAGTCTTTGACGTAGGGAAATTGGTTGAATTGACTTGTTGTTGGACTTTTTTCCTTATGCAGGGTCATCCCTAATCTTTTAACCTCCTCCCTCCTATTTTTTCTGACTTCTTGTTGTTGGCTTTAGAACTCTGAACACTTTATCACTGCTAACCAGTGCTAAAGTGCATATGCTCTCTGTGTAAATTGTATGGTTGATTGGTTTACCCATGATTGGCATATTTGATTTACTGGTAAGTCCCTAGTACAGTGCATTAGAGGTGCCCAGGGCCTGTAGATCAAATGCTACTAGTGGGCTTGCAGCATTGGTTGTGCCACCCACATTAGTAGTCCTGTAATCATGTCTCAGACCTGCCATTGCAGTGTCTGTGTGTGCAGTTTAAAAACTGCCAATTCGACTTGGCAGGTGTACCCACTTGCCAGGCCTAAAACTTCCCTTTTCTTACATGTAAGACACCCCTAAGTTAGGCCCTATGTAGCCACATGGGCAGGACGCAGTGATTGTTTAAGGTAGGACAAATACTAATGAGTTTTATATGTCCTGACAGTGAAATACTGCCAAATTCGTTTTTCACTGTTGCAAGGCATGTCCCTCTCATAGGTTAACATGGGGGCTACCTTTAAATATGATTAAAGCGTAGATTCCCTTTAGGAGCGGATAGACGTGGAGTTTGGGGTCTCTGAGCTCACAAATTAAAAATACATATTTTTGTGAAGTTGATTTTAAGATGGTGTGTTTGAAAATGCCACTTTTAGAAAGTGGGTATTTCCTTTCTTGAACCATTCTGTGACTGCCTGTTTGTGGATTCCCTGTCTGGGTCAGCTTGACAGTTGGGCAGTTTGCACCTCTCTCTAGACAGTGACACAAAGGGAGCTGGATTGTAGCCTGCATACACTGATGAGCCATCTGTGCTAGGAGGGAGGGGAGGAGTGCTCACTCACAACTGAAAGGGCTGTGCCCACCCTCACACAATGCAGTCTCCAACCCCCTGGTGAGTGTCTGGGGCCTGGCCTGGGCAAGGCAGGATTTCACAAACAAGAGAGGCTGTCCTTTGAACTAAGCCTACTTCAAGGGTCAAAATGGGTATAAGAAGGGCACCCAAAACCACAGACTTTAGATCACTTCTGGACATCAAGAGGAACCTCTGCCTGGAGAAGAGCTGAAGAGAAGTGCTGCCCTGCCTGTGACTGTGCTGAGCTATCCTGCAGTTGCTACTTCTGTCTGGTGAAAGGGGACAAAGACTGGACTTTGTTGTGCATTCCTGCTTGTGAAGAAAATCTCCAAGGGCTTGTCCTCAGCTTGCCACCTGTTGAAGTCTCAGGGCCATCAAAGACTTTCCCTGCAAGCACCTGGGCTCTCTGCTGAGGCTCCTGCACTGCCAAGTGGTGCCCTATTCAGTTCCTGGGGCCTTGACAGGTGGAGCTAGCAGACCACAATTGAACATCCATGCACAGACTGCCCTGTGGGGAAATTTCCGACGAAACCTCCGAGACGCGGCTGAAGAAACGGCACGCCGCCGGCTCCGCAGATGAAATCGACGTAGCGCCTGCAGCGCGGCTGGAAGATCGACGCACGTGGCTGGAGAAACGATGCGCCAAACCGCTAAAGGAGGCTGGTAACATCGCAACCCACACAGCGCGGTTTTGCTGATACCGTGTGGCAGGGTTTTAGACGCAAACCTTCCTGAGTACGGAAAAATGATGCAACGCCTGCCCGGACCCAAGTGCTTGCCTGGATCAACGCATCGCTCTCCTGCGGAGAAGAAAAACGACTCATGCCGACCCAACCGGGGAAGGAGAAACGACGCACGGTCTCACTTGCGGGTAAGAAATCGATGCATCGCTAACCTTTTTCGCCGCACACTTGCCCGTGCATGTTATTTTGATGCTAGCTAGGTACTTTTCAACTCTGACAGTGTTTTTACTGTTTACAAAAATATTTAAGACTCTTTTGCTTTTAAAATTAATAACTTGACTTGCTTATGTTGGATTTTTGTCATTTTGGTCTTGTTTTGTTGAATATTTCCTATTTTTCTAAACCAGTGTTGTCATTTTGTAGTGTTTTCACTGAGTTACTGTGTGTGTTGGTACAAATAGTTTACACCTAGACTCTGAAGTTAAGCCTGCCTGCTCGTGCCAAGCTACCAAGGGGGTGAGCGGGGGTTAGCTGAGGGTGATTCTCCTTTACCCTGACTAGAGTGAGGGTCTTTGCTTGGACAGGGGGTAACCTGACTGCCAACCAAAGAACCCATTTCTAACACTTGTTGATGTAAATTTTGACTTCTCCTTTGTGACAGCCTATGCCCTTGAAGATGTCCTCGTATTCGTGTAGAATGTCCGCTATCTCCTCTTCTTGCACTTCCAGAGCAAAGGATATCAGCTTTAAGTCTGGGGTCTGCCCACTGAGTAGCATACCTTTTCCTCCTTGGGCCACATATACAGTTGTGTTGGCTTCAAAATTGTCATGGGATATGGCTGTCTGGAAGCATCCCACTAGTGATATGGGTTTGGGCTGGCTTTTGCTTTGAGTATATTGGGGCAGTTCTTCAAGGACAGTGTATTTCCTCTGACATTGGTCTGATCGTGTCAATGGTCGCTGTGATCTGCTGGCTACCTATCATTATTGGCATTTTGGGAGTGTTCACTGAGTTTGTGGTTTGGCGTCTAGTTCGAAATGTTGCTGTCATCCATATCTTCAGCTTCTTCAGGATCTTCAAGGATGGCTTGGATAGTTTATTTCTAGCCGATGGGCCATAGCTGAAAACCACAGGGGGGCCATGGTGCAGAACTCTCCAAATGGCCATGTGTCTGGTGTCGTTCTGATGCACGGTGTCAGGTCTGGGTGGGCGGGGCTCTTGCTGACCTCCTCACCAACGTAATGGGGGCCCGGAGGCCGCAGTGAGCTGCGTACATAGGCCGTAGTGGGGCCAGCCAGAAGGACAAAATGAGAAACCACTGCACTTTGTGCAGCTCCGCGCTTAACCTACCTAACTTGCCACGCCCAGCCAGTCTTTATTTTAGACGCTTGTATCTGCAGGACACAACTATTGTTAGAGGAAGAGCAGGGGTCTCACTAAAGACCACCTGGCTCTCTAATGCAAATGGGATATTACAGCACTGTCACGGTAACCACTTTATTTAATTGACGTATACAGCAGGCATCTTAGATTGGGCACCTCCTCTTATCCCCAGACATTTTGGATTGGGGAGTTTAATTGACACGTTTGACAGCCATTTTGGTTTGGACATCTTTCCTTGCCAACATGATATGTTCGGCAGCCATTTTGAATTCGGTTTCTACATCTTGCTGAACTGTATTATGTATTGATTACTTTTCCTGACATTTTGTTTGGATATCAGTATACTAAATAATTATACTGCCAATAGATTCAAGTTGAGTTATACTGTACTTCATGTAAACTATTTTCTGTCATATATATTTTTCTCTTTCCATGATTTCAACATACTTAACCACTTAGCATATCCATTTGGGTCTAGAGCCTAACTGTAGGATATCATATGTGACCTGGGTGCATTCGAGACATGAGAACAACATTAGATGTTAATCTGAGGTGTATCTGAATAGGGTATAGGGGTTCAAGTATCCAGGATGACATCTGGAGATGTAGGCTGACAACAGTAAAGCAACGTTTTTCTGTTTTCTTATGTTTAAATTGTTTATTCATTTATCTGTTCATGTCATTTTTTTGTTTACCTTTACATGTCTGACAAGAAAGAGATATATTAAATGAGGTGAATGATTAGAGTTTTGTGTTAGGAGAGGGATGTAGCATTGAGAGATATACTGATCTATCGCACAAAGACGTAATCTGATAGAACACTAGGGATGTGTCAAGGGGACTTGAGTCTCCACTTTGTGGGTATTCCTAGGACTGAATAGAACAGTGTGATATTTTTCTTTATTTGCATTTTGCTGTTTTTGTTTTGACTGGTTGGCACTACTGTTATAGCTTTAGCAGATACATTTTGATCAGAGATTTTCATTTGGAGCATAAGAGTGATGTTTGCCTGTTGTTGGAAATTGTAAATATTTTTGTCAGTTACGTTCGCTCTTTGGGTCTGAAGTAAGTTGACAGTCTAGATGTTGAGGGTAGTGCTCAATGGGAGGTAGGTTATGTGTATTCTAATTGGTTAATTGGCAAATTTAAACGAAGGGACGGGGTCTTCTGTTTTCCCTTCCTGTGTTTGTCGTGCCGAGACACCAATAGTGTGAGACGGCGAGTTTCCAGTATAAAAGCTTAATTTGAGGAGATTGGTGTGTCTTTTTTATGTTTGAAGAGATTTGTTTTGTCTTTGACAGTGATGTGAAGTCCCTATCATTGGTCTGATGCAATAATCGAAGTTGTTTGAGGAATATAATATCTGACAGTTTTCTACATGGAAAGGTATGGATAGCTGCATGAGGGTACATGCATGCTTTTATTTAATGTTTTCACCAGGTTTTATTTGGGATGTTTCTTTTCTTGTGGTAGCAATGCACAGTGGGTGTCACGGCTTATGTGGTGTTTATTACTTGCTACAATTATTATATTGCTTAATGTTTTTTTTATTCAAATAATTTCTTTGTGATTTCTCTTTGTTTGGACTTCGGTTGCTTCATTTTGGGTAATTAAAAGGTATGAGATACATTGTTATACTGCTTTTGACATTTGTGACATTCCTCCAGGGGGACAGACTTACCAGAATTGTCTATATTGCAGGTATTATAATGGAGTGAAGGGATCATCCATCTGACATGCTGAGGACTTGGTGTTTATTCTTTATATCACTTTGAAGAAACTGATGACTTTGTACTGAATTACAATCTACCGCGAGGTAATGCTTTACAATTACAATCAATATAATGAGAAAGGATACAGAATTGTGGTAGCTAGGTGAGGTAATCTTTCAATTTAGAATAACAGGATGGATGAATGTGAATGTGTTTAGTGATCCACTTTATATTTGGATATAGAGAGCAATGATTACAACCATTTATATGGTATAGACTATGGAAATGTATGAATTGAATTTTCAATATTATGGATAGGATGTATAAAGACTTGAAACAGTATATAGAATTGTCATAGCTAGGTGAGCAAATCTTTAAGTTTAACAAAACAGGAAGGATGAATCTGAATTTATTTAGTGATACTTTTAACATTCTATATAGGGGAGAAATAATTAAAACTGTTTAATGGGTATAGACTGCACTGGAAATGTATTGAATTTTTTCACTAGTATGGATTTTATGTTTTTCTTTGAGATATGTATTTATTATTTGGATAATACAGGTGTTAAACTTTGTTATGTTTCACTTAAATTGGATTGTAGCTTTTTTACTTGCTTATCTAGTTTCTAATGGATAGTGTATGACTCATATTTAATAATTTCATGTCACATAAGGATTCCTCCTGCTTATAAAAGCTTTTTTGTTATCTTTATTATTAGTCATCTCTGGTAAGTTATAGGCTTTCCGGAACACGTGTCAGCAGGCATTATTTCTATTTTATGGTTCTGGTGACTCATATTTTACGTCTCTGCTACTGGTTATTTTCACTTGCGAATTGTACCTAATGAGGAACCAGTTGTGGGAGTTTCTATATGTTGATGGAATAATTCTGATGCAATGTTTAACTATAATTGATGTTTGTGTTTTGGATTAGGCTGTAAATGAATTGTGCCCTGAACAACTTGAATGTATAACGGTCTAAAGAGAGCATGATGACAGACGTATGTTAGTCATACTATTTATGTATACGAATAATAAATCTGAGATTTGGTATTCAAAGAACCTACTTTTGAAGCATTATTATGGAGGACCTCTTCCATTAAGAAATTACATGCTACTATTGATGTGACGTGTCGGCGACATGATCTCAGCTCTCCTGGTATAACTCCTGGAGGACACCATGGTGCTAGGATTGACCTAGAAGTTTTTTTGAAACTGTGATTGAGTTGAAAGGCAGGGTTATGTATGGGAACGTGTATGAGTTATTGGAAGCACATGGCATTCTTGGTTGGCATCACCAAGGATGTTTGTGTATCATTCTGAAACCTTGATGTTCATGCCAAGTTTTGTTGTTGGAGGGTGTTGAAAATGTTACATTTGAGAAAAGCTTTCCAATGTATTAGTCTCCTTTTTCAAGAGGGGATAGGCGAGATAAAAAGGGGTTGAGCATGTCATCAGTGTGAAAGATGGATGTGAACCAGTTAAACGTAAAACGAGGTCTGCTCCTTTGAGGGTACGGGGGAGAACTGTGAGGATTTTTGCTGACATTATGCATGGGGGTCTAATAGAGCCCGTCTTTGTGGCTTTTGTCTATCGTAGTGGTGAGGGAAAAAAATAAAGATTTGAGAAAGTGCTTTGACTTATACAATCTCAATAAAGCTATTTGGGTGAATGTGTATCCTTTGCCCAAGGTTTATGACAAGGTCCCCAATTTGGGAGAAGCAAAAGGTTTTTCCAAGCTGGATTTGCACTTCACTTATCACCAGGTAGAACTCACAGAAAACTCTCGCTGTCTGACTGCTTGCTCTACCCCGGGGAGTGTATTTCAATTTCGCAGAATGCCATTTGTCCTTGTATCAGCTGCAGCTGTTTTCCAGTGATTGATGGGCCACGTTTTACATCGTATAAGTGGGTGTTAGCATTTCAAGATGATGTTTTGATTCTTGGGAAGAATGAACAAGAGCATCTGGAGAGATTAAGTGAAGTTCTGAATAATTTCAAAGTTAGAGGCATTAGACTCGGAAGGATAAGTGTGTTTTTGTAGTCAATGTTATTGAGTTTGTTGTTCATGTGATTCCTGGGGAATGGGATTAAACCAAGACCTGGCCTCTTGGAAGAAACTGAGAAGGTGTCCTTTCCCACATATCATTAACAATTGTTAGCATTCATGGAATGTGTGAATTTTACTCTAAGCTCATTGATAATTTTGCAGCTGTTGCTTAGTCCATGTACGGGTTACATAACAATGTCCAGTTTGTGTGCAACAAGGAGCAGCAACTTGCTTCTGCTTTCATCAAATTCTTTTCGCCCCATTTCTGAGCCCCCTACATTCCTGGAAGACTCGGTCACTGTTGATGCCAGTAATGTGGGGTTTGGGGGTGCTCTGTCACAGGAGAGTGATACCCATGACTACACCACTGCTTTTGCATCTAGCACCTTGAAACTGCATGAACACCAGTATTCTGTAATTGCAAAAGAAATGCTTGCCCGTACATGGGCTGCTGAAAAGGTTCGACCATATATATTGGAACAGAATTCCTTCTGCAGATGCATCATAAGCCTTCAGTGCCAATTCTGAACAGTAGCAATGTTAGTTCAACTAAGGCTACTGAGAGATTGGTGCGATTAAGTTAGAAACTTTTGGAAAATCATTTTCAAATTGAACATCTGCCTAGAGGTGGAAACAAGAAGGCAGACAATTATCACAAATGTTGTTATTTTATCCCGACTGTTGACCAGTCATGCAAATATGCTTGCAGGACTGACTGGTAAACACGCCAGCAGATCTGCCCCTCATGCTTAAATGAACATTGACAGAGCAACCAACACTGCAACAACCTTCTAGCAGCACAACATGAAACTGGAAGTCTTGCAAAGCCACACACATCCACAGATCAAGTTCTCATATGACACAGTAAGATTTCACGTGGCATTTAATACGGGACCTATTGGTACACTGAGAAGCTTGCAGTCATGTTAAGTAAATTGTAGTGCTGGTCTACCGGTTAGGGTCTTTCACATTACAATGTTCTATAACTTGATGGGTAGACTGAGTAGAGCTTGGACAATATGAAAATAAAAAAATAAAAATTGAAAAGAAAGTTAAAAGGACCCCAGTGAAAGGGACAGAGTGTTGTTGGGTGGGGAAGAAAAGTTAGTAATGGCGCTCCAAGTGCATTCCTTGAATAGAATATCTTGATAGTTAAAAAACGCATATCAAATTAAAAGAAAAAAAAAACCTCAGCAGCCATTACGCTACAAGACGATTGCCAAGAACCAACCTACTTGTAAAGGCAAAGTATACCATCTTGACAAAAAAACTCTGGAAACGGAGTTGACATATATACTAGTCAGTTCAATGATTTAGTCAAGTTGGAGATTAGTGTTGCAATGTAATTGTACTCAAATTGCTTCATCTCTGAAAGCTTCACGACTCCAAGAGGAAAGGCATGCACGCACCGAACAGATCAAAAGATATGGAGAAAGTGGTTTAGCAGCAGGAGAGCATTAGAATCTGAATACATGGTTGGCATATCTCAAGGAGCAATGAATGTTTAATTATTTTTTTCTCGCAGTCCCTATGAAAATCTACAGCTCAATAATTAGAGTTTACAAATTCAACTTTAGCAATAATACTGCTAAAATGATAGCTAGTTAATGTTACGCTCGAAAGTTTGTAGGTTTTAGGTAAACAAATAGGATTGGTTTACAAACAAAAACCGGGGCAAGTTTGGAAAGGTCAGCAAGAGAAAATTAAGAGTTTCTTAAAATATTGTTAGAAAAATTATACATGGAATTTCTTTGCCCTATCTTCTGCTTAATGTCAGCATTTTTGTAGGGAAAAGATTAAGGGGGTCATTCTGACCTCGGCGGTAAAAGGCGCTTACCGCCGGTCAGAAGACCGCCATAAACCCGCCGCAGTCGCGGTTACCCGCCACGGTCATTCTGACCAGCAACAGCCAAACCGCCAAAAATCCGACATCCACAAAAGGCCGCCACACCAGCGGTCGGCGGAAAAGTGGAGATGACCAAACCTCCACCGTCACGCCAATAGAAATACGCCCATGCCATTCCGACCCACGAATCCACGCAGCGGTCTCTCAACCGCGGTATTCCATTGGCGGTACACACCGCCGCGGTCAGAATACCCACAAACGAACAAAACGCAGCAACATTGGACTATTTGAATTTCACACACCTGAAACACATATACACACACCACTCCCACACACACAATTCAATATAAAACACGCACCCACATCACCCACAAACCCCTATGTCAAAAACTTCGATACTAGGACACAGAGAGACACCACTGCATAGAGTAGAGTAGACCATCACACAGAGGCACATCACAACATCACCCACACAATCTCCAGGCACTAAACAACACACACCACCACACTTAACACACTTAACAACACACACCCCACCCCACACAACATACACACCCCTCCATGGCACCCCAAAGACACCCCTGCTTCTCTGACGAAGAACTCAGGGTCATGGTGGAGGAAATCGTTCGTGTGGAGCCACAGCTGTTCGGCACACAGGTCCAGCACACCAGCATTGCCCGGAAGATGGAGCTATGGCAAAGGATAGTCGACAGGGTCAACGCTGTGGGACAGCACCCCAGAAATAGGGACGACATCAGGAAGCGATGGAACGACCTACGGGGGAAGGTGCGTTCCATGGTATCCAGGCATAACATCGCCGTGAACAAGACTGGCGGCGGACCCCCACCTAAACCCCCACAATTTACAGCATGGGAGGAGCAAGTCTTGCACATCCTGCATCCTGACGGCCTCGCAGGAGTTGGCGGAGGAATGGACTCTGGTAGGTTGAATCTTCAATACTTCTTCCCCCCCACCCCACCTGCATGCCAACTCATACCCCCCCCTCACCCCCACCCCCAGCACACCTACTCCCTGCAAATGTCTCACCATCACAACCCACCCATCCCAACACCTAGCCCTGCATGCGTCCACTAAGCATGGACACCCATCACCAAAGCATGCCCACTGCACATACACATCTCCCCCACAAGCCACCCTCACTAAAGCCCCCACACAGGAATGCCAGCACTGGGGTACACGGGAACCCACACATTCACCGATATGGCACACACTGAAACAATAACCATACCTCTATACCCCTGCAGGACCCGAACGCCCACACACCGCCCAGGAGGGTCCAGAAATCTCAACACCACCCCCCCAAGAGGCCATCAGTGATGACAGCAGCTCTGTCGACCTGGAGCCTGATGACCAGCCCGGACCATCGGGGACCTCGGGACAGTCGGTTCCCCTCAGACAGCCACAGGCCACAACAGACCCAACCCCCACTGGGAACACCAGCACAGCTCCCACCCAGCGGGCCCATGCCTCTGTCTCCAGGACGCGTCAATCAGCGGTGTGTCCACCACTACAGGGCACCCAGGATAACCCAACACCCCAACAACAACAGGGACCTGGGAGCAGTGGCAGTGGGCACATCGTCCAGGGGACAGAGGCCCAGGAACACACAGGAACTGGGAGGGCAGCTGTGCGACAGGGGGGGGACGGGCCCAGGGAACCCACTCTTCACGAGGCCCTCACCACCATCATGGGAGCATACAACCGCTCCCAGGAGACGATGGCAACAGTACTGGCCAGGTTCCAGGAGATCCAGGTACTGCAGGAGGAACAGTATAGGGGCTTCAGGGAGGACATCAGAGCCATCAATAACACCCTGGCCACCATGGTAGGGCTGCAGAAAGATATCCTCAACACCAGGACGGACACTCTCGAACATCAAAGGGCCCCTGCCACTAGCCTCGACCAAGAACAGCCAACCACCTCCGCCGGCGCTAGTGGACAGGAGGCCCCCGCACAACAGCAGCCCACCAGAACCCCACCTCCTGCAGGAGAAGAACCACCCCGCAAGAGGGCCCTGAGATCACGCAAGAAGACAGAGTAGGATGTCAAGACCCCCGCCAGCAAAGGATACCACCTGATGTCATCCCACTGTCCCACATTGTCACCCTGTCCATCCTTAAACTGCCCCTGCTCCATCTCTCCACAGGCCTACGTACAATGCACCTGTGTGACTGTAACTCTGGACTCTGCCATGGACATTCCTTCACCATAGCCCCCACCCAATTGAAACCACCCATCCCATTTTGAGCACTTCAATAAACACAATTATTGCACAAAACGATCAGGAGTCTGGCAGTGTTTTTTAAATTATGTATTAGACATGACAGTGCAAAAATGTTTATGTACATAGTGATGCCAACAAACCGCTGCCACACAGCTGTAGTCCATGGGGAAACGAAGCAGAGGACACGCAGTGGGGGCCACAGTTGTGAAATTGGAAGGGAAAAGCCACAACTCAGTCAACATACACTGGGGCAAATCGACAGGCAGTAGAGAGGCAGGAGAGTAGGAGAAATTGTAAAAAGAACGTTTTGAAATTTTACCTGTGTGTCAATGAAAATACTGTGCTATCACTCTGTCCCTGTTGTCTGTTTCATCCCCGTCGTCTTCCTCCTCTTCACTCTCCACAGGTTCCACCGCTGCCACAACACCACCGTCTGGACCATCCTCCTGCAGGAAAGGCACCTGGCGTTGCAAAGCCAGATTGTGAAGCATACAGCAGGCCACGATGATATGACACACCTTCTTTGGTGAGTACATCAGGGATCCACCTGTCATATGCAGGCACCTAAACCTGGCCTTCAGGAGGCCGAAGGTCCGCTCGATCACCCTCCTAGTACGCCCATGGGCCTCATTGTACCGTTCCTCTGCCCTGGTCCTGGGATTCCTCACTGGGGTCAGTAGCCACGACAGGTTGGGGTAACCAGAGTCCCCCAATAGCCATACACGGTGTCTCTCTAGCTGTTCCATCACGTAAGGGATGCTGCTATTCCTTAGGATGTAGGCGTCATGCACTGACCCAGGGAACTTGGCATTTACATGCGAGATGTACTGGTCGGCCAAACACACCACCTGGACGTTCATAGAATGGTAACTTTTTCTGTTCCTGTACACCTGTTCACTTTCTCGGGGGGGAACCAAAGCCACATGGGTCCCATCAATGGCACCAATGATGTTGGGAATATGTCCAAGGGCATAGAAATCAACCTTCACTGTAGCCAATTCGTCCATCTCAGGGAAAACTATGTAGCTCCTCATGTATTTCATCAGGGCAGACAACACTCTGGATAACACCTTGGAAAACATAGGCTGGGACATCCCTGAAGAAATGGCCACTGTTGACTGAAATGACCCACTTGCCAAAAAATGGAGTACTGACAGGACCTGCACCAGAGGGGGAATCCCTGTGGGTTGGCGGATGGGGGACATCAGGTCTGGCTCCAGCTGAGCACACAGTTCATGTATAGTGGCACGGTCAAGCCGGTATGTCAGTATAACGTGGCGTTCTTCCATTGCCGACAGGTCCACCAGCGGTCTGTACACGGGGACATTCCTCCTTCTCCTCGCCAAACCCAGCGAACGGTGCCTAGGAAGGACAACATGGAGCACAGAGTCAAACAACCCACAGGTACGTGGCCACAGTTTGCACAGTAAACGATTGTGTATGCATTGAATGGCTTGTACGAGTGGCTATGCAAGGCCTAGGCCTGTGTGACGCAGTAGAAATTAAGCCATGTGGGACCTCGAAATGGTGGCTGCCTGACCTGTGAAGTGTGACAATGGGATGTGAGGTCAATGCGCTGGCGTGGCACACCGCGGCGGTCGGCGGGCGAAGACCGCGGCGCGAAGCCGCATTGGTTAACATTGAAGCCTATGGGTTTCAGGAGCCAATGGCGAAGGGCGCCGGCGGTGGCGGTACGCACCGCCGCGGTATGCACCGCCGCGGGCGTGACCACCATTTTATAACTGATGAATCACTCGAGACCTGATCTTCCACAGGAGAGGACCTATACTGCAAGTGCTGCTGTGACCTCGGTCTGGAAGGGACAATGGCTGCTGCGACTGGGGAAAGGGCCCCTGCCTTCACTGGTGAAGAATTGGAAAAACTTGTGGATGGGGTCCTCCCCCAGTATGCGCTACTCTACGGTCCTCCAGACCAACAAGTAAGTAAATTTCAAGATGGATTTGTGGCCACTGCCTGGGTTGAGTGGGGTGAATGGACGAAGGTGCGGAGGCGAACGAATGAGGTATGAATCGCACGACAGATGAGAGCATGGGCCACATGGCAGGGCTGGGGGGTGGGGGGCCACATGGCAGGGCTGGGGGGCGGGGGGCCACATGGCAGGGCTGGGGGGCGGGGGGCCACATGGCAGGGCTGGGGGGCGGGGGGCCACTCCCAACGATAACGCAGACAAACTTGAACTTTGTATTTCTCTCTCCCTGTACGTGTCACATAGGTCAGCGCCCATCAGAAAATCGGGATTTGGCGTGCCATCGCCAAGGACGTCCGGACCCTGGGGGTCCACCATCGACGGGGCACCCACTGCCGCAAGAGGTGGGAGGACATCCGCCGCGGGACCAAGAAGACCGCCGAGTCTCTGCTGGGGATGGCCTCCCAACGTAGGCGGGGTGCCAGCCGTCAATTGACCCCCCTGATGTTCCGGATCCTGGCGGTGGCCTACCCTGAATTGGATGGGCGCGTGAGGGCAGCACAGCAGACACAAGGGGGTGAGTACAAGCACAATCTGCTATGTTTGCGCACAGTGGAGGTGTCTGGGTGGGGGAGGAGGGCTGTGGTTCCCCCTAGGCCAGGGCGAAATCTGTAGGCTAGGCCCCTCCGTAAGCCCCTGTGTCCCCACCCCCCCCTCATTAGTGTGCCAAGTACAGCTATCCCTGGGCCTGTGTCATCTATGTGTGCAGTTGTCATCTCTAGGCGTGTAGGGCATGTGCCACGGATTGCGTAGCGGACCCCAAGTGCGCGACGTAGTGCAGGGGGCATCTGTGTCTGTCATGTCCGCCAACGGTAGCGGTAATCCATGCACTCAAAATATCTTTATTTCTCTCCCCCCCCCCCTTTTTGGTTGTCTTTCTGTGCATGTGTGCATCAGAATCATCAGGCGGAGGAGAAGTGGCATCGGGGCAGGAGGGAGCTGCATCTCACATGGCCCCGGAGGGCCATGCCACAGAGTCAGACTGGACCAGTGAGACGGAGGGCGAGGGGGGCTCCACAACGGGGACGCGTGGAGACCACAGCGACACGGACACGTCCTTGGAAGGGAGCTCCCTTGCGGTGGCGGCAACATCCGTGCCCCCCGCACCTACAGGTACAGCCGCCACCCAGCGCACCAGCTCCGCCCTCCCAGCAGCCCCTCAGCATTTGCCCCGTGCCCGCTCGCACACCAAGGTGGGCATCTCCTTCGCCCCAGGCACCTCAGGCCCTGGCCCAGTTACCCCAGCTGCCCTCAGTGAGGAGGTCATTGACCTCCTCAGAACGCTCATTGTTGGGCAGTCTACCCTTTTGAATGCCATCCAGGGGGTGGAGAGGGAGGTTCATCGCAGCAATGCATACCTGGAGGGCATTCATTCGGGTCAGGCTGCCCATCAGCGATTGTTCCAGGCTCTGACCTCAGCACTGACGGCAGCCATTGTCCCTGTCTCCAGCCTCCCTCTACTAACTCCCTCCTCCCAGTCTCCTGTTCCTCTGCCTGTCCCACCCACACCATCAGACCAGCCTGCACACACCTCAACACCCAAGAGCAGCTCATCCAAACATAAGCACCACAGATCACGCAAACATTCACACAAGCAACATCCAGATGCAGATATGCCAACAGTCACTACCACCTCTGTGTCCCCCACCTCCTCGTCTCCCTCCTCCCTCCCTGTGACGTCTCCACTCACACCTGCATGCACACCACCATCAGCCAGTACTTCCATCAGCAGCACACCCTCCAGTACAGTCCGCACACGTGCAGTCACCACCCCCACTACCATGTACACGTCCCCTGTGTCCTCTCCCATTGTGCCTGTCACCCCCTCTTCCACACCACACAAATGCAGGCAGCCACCCACCCAACAGCCATCCACCTCACGACAGCCTCCAGCTCATGCATCTGCACCCAAAGACAGCACACTTGACTCTCCTACAACCACATCCTCTTCCTCCACTCCCAGACCCACTGCACCTACCCTTCCCTTTTGTCCCCAAAAACTTTACCTGTCCACACTAAACCTCTTTCCAGACCCTGCCCCACCCCCTCCATCTGGTAGGATTAGTAAAAGCACCTCAGCCACCACCAGCCCTGCAGCACCCTTGACTAAGGTGCAGGGGTTTTGGAGTCCCCCAGCTCCTAGGGCAGGAACATCGGCCAGCAGCAAGGGGACAGCCAGCCCACCCCCTGGGAAGAGGAGCAGGAAACAGAAGGGCCGGCGCAGGAGCCCTGAGACAGCAGCCCCCAAGGACACTACCCTGGCACCGTCACCTACCACAGCTCAAAAGGGAGGAAAGGGCCACAGACCCTCAGGCAAGGAGGGCAAGGGCAGCAGGGCGGAGAAGTCAGGCAGCAGGCCAGCTGCCCAGGAGGGCCCCACCAGCCCCATCCCCGCTGCCCAGGAGGACCCCACCAGCACCATCGCCGCTGCCCAGGGAGGCCCCAGCCCAGCTGCCCAGGAGGGCCCCACCAGCACCATCGCCGCTGCCCAGGGAGGCCCCAGCCCAGCTGCCCAGGAGGGACCCACCACCCACTGCCCAGGTGGGCATTGAAGGAGCCCCATCCCCGCTGCCTAGGAGGGCCCCACCAGCCACTGGGCAGATGGCCATAGAAGGACCGCCGTCTCAAGACCCGCTGAACAGGGCCCCGCCATCTCAAGCACCGCTGAACAGGGCCCCGCCGTCTCAAGCACCACTGAACTGGGCCCCCGCCGTCTCAAGAACCGCTGAACTGGGCCCCCGCCGTCTCAAGAACCGCTGAACTGGGCCCCGCCGTCTCCAGCACCGCTCCGCTGGGGACCGACGTCTCAAGAACCGCTGAACTGGGCAAGAACCGCTGAACTGGGCAAGCACCGCTGAACTGGGCAAGAACCACTGAACTGGGCCCTGCCGTCTCCAGCACCGCTCCGCTGGGGACCGCCGTCTCAAGAACCGCTGAACAGGGCCCCGCCGTCTCAAGCACCGCTGAACAGGGCCCCGCCGTCTCAAGCACCGCTGAACAGGGCCCCACCGTCTCAAGCACTGCTGAACTGGGCCCCCGCCGTCTCAAGCACCGCTGAACTGGGCCCCCGCCGTCTCCAGCACCGCTGAACAGGGCCCGCCGTCTCCAGCACCGCTCCGCTGGGGACCGCCGTCTCAAGAACCGCTGAACAGGGCCCCGCCGTCTCCAGCACCGCTCCGCTGGGGACCGCCGTCTCAAGAACCGCTGAACAGGGCCCCGCCATCTCAAGCACCGCTGAACTGGGCCCCCGCCGTCTCAAGAACCGCTGAACTGGGCCCCGCTGTCTCCAGCACCGCTCCGCTGGGGACCGCCGTCTCAAGAACCGCTCCGCTGGGGACCGCCGTCTCAAGAACCGCTGAACAGGGCCCTGCCGTCTCCAGCACCGCTCCGCTGGGGACCGCCGTCTCAAGCACCGCTGAACAGGGCCCCGCCGTCTCAAGCACCGCTGAACTGGGCCCCCGCCGTCTCAAGCACCGCTGAACTGGGCCCCGCCGTCTCCAGCACCGCTCCGCTGGGGACCGCCGTCTCAAGAACCGCTGAACTGGGCAAGAACCGCTGAACTGGGCAAGCACCGCTGAACTGGGCAAGAACCGCTGAACTGGGCCCCGCCGTCTCCAGCACCGCTCCGCTGGGGACCGCCGTCTCAAGAACCGCTGAACAGGGCCCCGCCGTCTCAAGCACCGCTGAACAGGGCCCCGCCGTCTCAAGCACCGCTGAACAGGGCCCCGCCGTCTCAAGCACCGCTGAACTGGGCCCCCGCCATCTCAAGCACCGCTGAACTGGGCCCCCGCCGTCTCCAGCACCGCTCCGCTGGGGAACGCCGTCTCAAGAACCGCTGAACAGGGCCCCGCCGTCTCAAGCACCGCTGAACTGGGCCCCGCCGTCTCAAGCACCGCTGAACTGGGCCCCCGACGTCTCCAGCACCCCTCCGCTGGGGACCGCCATCTCAAGAACCGCTGAACTGGGCAAGAACCGCTGAACTGGGCAAGCACCGCTGAACTCGGCAAGAACCGCTGAACTGGGCCCTTCAAGTCAAGCACCGCTGGCCCTTTGGCAGACGTGGCAGGGCAGGATCTGTCTCGGGCAGGGCTGCAGGATGTCCTCTGGGCAACATTCCTCCTCCAGTACCAGTGGAGTCTGTTATGGACTGTTGAGACTGTGGCTTTGCTCTCCCCAGGATGGCCCAGTGGGCAGGCCACCCACTGTATGGACTGTTGAGACTGTGGCTTTGCTCTCCCCAGGATGGCCCAGTGGGCAGGCCACCCACTGTATGGACTGTTGAGTCTGTGGCTTTGCTCTCCCCAGGATGGCCCAGTGGGCAGGCCACCCACTGTATGGACTGTTGAGACTGTGGCTTTGCAATCCCCAGGATGGGACAGTGGTCATGGAGGCCCCTCGTGGATCTGGCGTCGTGTACTCAAGTGGCTGAGGTGCCCACCCTTCCCTTCCCCCTGAGGTGCCTGTATTTATTCTATCTGATGCCCCTGCAGTGTTCTCTCCGTGGGGATCTTGTTTTGGGACTGGGCCTTGCCCATTTGATTTGGACCCCGTGGTCCACGGACAATCGATGGACTACTGCAAGTAGTTGTATATATTGTGTAAATAGTTAATTTATTTTGTGCTCATATTTTGTGTAAATGTTTTAATATATTAGCCTGTTTGGTACCTATTCCTTTGGTCTTTGCATTATTTCGGGGGGGGGGTTTGGGGGTTGTAACAGTGATCTATTGGAATACATTGATGTGTGTGTTGTAGTGGGTGTGGGTGGGTGGGTGTGTGCCCGTAATTTTTTCCCTCCCCTGTGTCGTAGGTGCAGTACTCACCGATGTCTTCCGCGCCGCCGGGCGTGCTCCTGGAAGAGGAGCAGGTAGAGAAGTGCGGGGAGGACCTGGATCTCTGGTTCCATGCTGTCGGAATTCCGCGTGGAGTGTGTCGAGGTGAGCGTTTTCCCGTTTGTAGTCTGTTTCCGCCGAGTTTTTATCGGCGGGGCTCCCGCACCGGAAAAGGTGGCAGATTGGTGGGTCGTGATCGGGTAGGCGGTACATTGTCTCCCGCCGGTCTGTTGGCGGTGACCGCCAAGCTGTTTGTTTGTACCGCCGTGGCGGTCGGAGTGTTGAAGCGGCGGTCTCTGTTGGCGGTTACCGCCAGGGTCAGAATTCCATTTTTTGGACCGCCAGCCTGACGGCGGAATGGCCGCCGCTTTAACACCGACCGCCAGGCTCGTAATGAGGGCCTAAGTGTTCATACTAGTCCTCAGTGGACGATCACTTACAAAAGTTCAAAGGATTTACAGATTACCACAGACATCTGAAAAAAAAAAAAAAAAAAAAAAAAAGCAGAGCAAAGTGAAATAAAAAAAAATATATATATTTCAGCTTGAGGGAGGGGTGTAGCAGAGACTCAACTTGGAAACGTCAATCAAACGCTACACCATTGCTGGGGTAATGTCAATATAACATCTTAAGCACAACCAACCAGATAATTGTTATCGCCTTCCTAGTAATTATTATTCTTTGTGTTCCATGAGTTAGATGATGATGACATTGAATGTCTTGTTGCAGGTGCGTCCTGGATGTCAAATAGGCACATGAGTGAGAGTGAATGAAGAAATTAGTTGTCCAAAGATTGTGAACTTTCTAAGGTCATACAGTAGGTGTTGAAAAGCTGTCCACGTGAAAATGTGTTGTCCATTCACCTTCAAACTCACAGTAAAGTTTAGAGTGAGCTTTCTTTGCACAAGATTTTGTTATTTTTCAACACAAAGCTAATGTCACCTCGCAAGATCAGGAGTAGATTGGTACACTTATGTCATGAAGGGCATCGGGGGAAAACTGCTAGCAAGTGGAGGAGAGAAACGTTTTGGTGGCCTGTGATGTATAGAAATGCAGAGTGTTAGATTGAGAGATGAACAGTGTGTAGAGGTAATGATAAGGGTTTGCACACATGGTGGGAGTAGTGGGGCGCTAAGGGGTGCAGGGAAAGTGGACCTGCACTAGGTGCAGCCTCACTTTTCTTAAACTTGTCCCAAGGTGTTTACATTTCAAATGGTTTACTTCACCTTGCATCCCTAAGAATATTCTTTTTAAAGATCTTGGGCCAGATTTTTGCATGTAGCCCCACTTTCTTTTCTTGTGGCCCCTTGTGCCCCCCTACCTCCACCATGTGTGTTCCATATTTAAAATACGGCGCACCATGGCACAGGGTAGGGGGCAATACCGTCAGAATTTCTGATGCTATTGATCTACTGTTCAGGGTTTGCACCAAAATGTTGGCGCTAAACCTAAACCGTACTCAGGGTCCCATTGAAAACAATGAAATCCAGTCCTTGGCCTCTACTGCGGAGAGTACAGAGCAACAATCATCAGTGGCGTAGCGTGGGGGGTTCAGGGGGGGCCGGCCGCACCGGGCGCAACATCTGGGGGGGGGACTCGAGTGCTAAAATCCACGGGTTAGGGGGCGCAAATTACTTGCCTTGCCCCGGGTGCTGAAACCCACGCTACGCCACTGACAATCATATATATATATATATATATATATATATATACGTATGTGTATGTGCCAATTGTAATTGAAGTGTGAGATATGCAGAAGGAAGATTTCAGAAAGATGTGGGGCGATAAAGGTTGTAAGTGTATGACACAGTGATAGACCCTGGAGAAGGAGGGGGGGAGGGCAAGTGACACTTTCAAAGCTACACCTCTTCGAAAGAACTTATTAATGTTTAACTAACAGGCTTGTATTTTCAGAATTGGAACATTTTCAATACCAATTATTCATAACAAAATCTTTATTGTTATTCATTTAGCTGATACAGGTAAAAGGCACTGGCAAAGCCAATAGGCCTGGCTTGCTTGAAGTACGTGTGTTGGTGGATGTGTGAGATGTCTGGATGCAGTAACAGAAAATTCACAGACATGCATCCAAGCACTGGTCCGGTGGCACACTGAGTGGAGCACAGGAGTGTAGTTTACATGTTTTAAGGCACACCATTAATTAATTGGGCCTCTCCTCTCGAACAGGATTTCTGGTTACACTTCCTTGTCCTCCCTCCTTTTAGAGACCACACCCCATCATTTCAATCCCACATACAGCACTGCCCAGAGGACCACTGGTCCAGCGTGGCTCTGCTTAATCGCTTTAAGTCTGCCCTTCCCTACAGACAGACACACACCCTGCACAGAGGTGTTTATGCTGCAATAGGATCCGTATCTAACATAAAGCACTCATTGGACTGGACTTTGGGGGGTGTGAACTATAAACATATCTAGACACCTCCCTTCTGCAGTGACATCAGCAGTGAACATGTCCTCACCCTGGAGTGATGAGCACCACGAAAAGAAAGGGGCAGTTTTAATGTATTAGCCAGTAATCCAGGTAAATAAAGATCTGTCAGGTGGACATGCGCACGACCTTCACCTGGACACAAGCCCCGCCCCGCTGTATCACAGGGTGAACACAGAGTGATGGGACTGAAGTAAGAGGGGGAGTTGGTGGGGTGGGCACCCCTGCAGACAGTGCACACACAGGGGCTGTCTGCCCTAATGAGAGACTCTAGCATCTGCTGAAGGAGGGGGGAAAAGGTTAGAAACTTCCACACTCCAGGCACACCTCACCTGGCACTAGGCACACATAGGAGCTTGTGCCACACCTGACTCCTGAGGAGGGAGGGGCTGCTACTGAAGGACGGGAAGAAGTGAGATGTGCCTGAGGCACCCAAAACCCCTAGCTCTAGATACATGTGTGAAAGCAGCTGGCACTAGCCTCAGATACATAAGTGACAGCACCTAACACTGGCTCTCAGCATCTGAGAATGGCTGTACATACACGTGCAACAGCACCTGACACCAGCCCTAAGTGTGTGTATGACAGCACCTGCATCTCTCACACTGACAGAGAGAGAGAGAGAGAGAACCTGCACCTCTGGAACTGGCTCTACATTCATGTGTGACAGCACCTGACACCAGCTCTATCTGTGTGTGTGTGTGTGTGTGTGTGTGTGTGTGTGTGAGAGAGAGAGAGAGACAGCACCTGACACTTCTAGCACTGCCCTGTTGTGTGTGTGTGTGTGTGTGAGACACATCTGACACCTTTGGCACTGGCTCCACATGTGTGTGTTTGACAGCACCTGACACCCCCGCCATTGGCTCTACATGTGTGTGACAACACCTACCCCCTCTGGCATTGGTTTTTACACACGTGTGTGTGATAGCACCTGGCATCTCTAGCACTGGCTCATATTCTTTGTGTGTGACTGCATCTTACACCTCTGGCACTGGCTCTATTCTTTCATGCATGTGTGCCTGTGTGACAGCACATAACACCTTTGGCACTGACTCTACGTGTGTGTATGTGTGTGCGTGTGACAGCACCTGTACCTCTGGCACTGACTCTACATGTATGTGACTGCACCAGACACCTCTCGCACTGGCTGTGTGTGTGTGTATATCAGACAGCACCTGACACTTCCACCACTGGCCTGTTGTGTGTGTGGGATACAGCTGACACCTTTGGGACTGGCTCTACATGTGTAGGTGCAACTGCCACTGACTATGTGTATGTGTTTGACAGCGCCTGACACCTTTGGGATTGGATATACATGTGTGTAACAGTGCCTGGCACTGCTGGCACTCACTCTACATGTGTGTGACAGCACCTGCACCTCTGGCATTGGTTTTACGTATGTGGCTTATTGCACCAGACTGGCACTGGATGTACATGTGTATGACAGCACTTGACACCCCTGGCACGGTCTCTACAGGTGCGCGTGTGACAGTACCTGACACCTCCAGCCCTGGCCCTACATGTGTGGCATTGGCTTTAGGTGTGTGCACATGACAGCACCAGCCACCTCTTGCGCTGGTTCTAGGAGTGTGTACATTTGACAGCACCATACACCTCTGGCACTGCTTCTAGGTGTGTGTACATGTGACAGAACCATACACCTCTGGCACTAGTTCTAGGTGTGTGTACATGTAACAGCACTAAACACCTCTGGCACTGATTGTAGGTGTGTGTACTTGTAACAGCACTAGACACCTCTGGCACTGGTTCTTGGTGTGTGTACATGTGACAGCACTAGACACCTCTGGCACTGGTTCTAGGTGTGTGTATATGTGACAGCACTAGACACCTCTGGCACTGATTCTAGGTGTGTGTACATGTAACAGCACCTGACACCTCTGGCACTGATTCTAGGTGTGTGTACTTGTAACAGCACCTGACACCTCTGGCACTGATTCTAGGTGTGTGTGCATGTGACAGAACCATACACCTCTGGCACTGGTTCTAGGTGTGTGTGTACATGTAACAGCACTAAACACCTCTGGCACTGATTGTAGGTGTGTGTACTTGTAACAGCACTAGACACCTCTGGCACTGGTTCTTGGTGTGTGTACATGTGACAGCACTAGACACCTCTGGCACTGGTTCTAGGTGTGTGTACATGTGACAGCACTAGACACCTCTGGCACTGATTCTAGGTGTGTGTACATGTAACAGCACTAAACACCTCTGGCACTGATTGTAGGTGTGTGTACTTGTAACAGCACTAGACACCTCTGGCACTGGTTCTAGGTGTGTGTACATGTGACAGCACTAGACACCTCTGGCACTGGTTCTTGGTGTGTGTACATGTAACAGCACTAAACACCTCTGGCACTGATTCTAGGTGTGTGTACATGTAACAGCACTAAACACCTCTGGCACTGATTGTAGGTGTGTGTACTTGTAACAGCACTAGACACCTCTGGCACTGGTTCTTGGTGTGTGTACATGTGACAGCACTAGATACCTCTGGCACTGGTTCTTTGTGTGTGTACATGTGACAGCACTAGACACCTCTGGCACTGGTTCTAGGTGTGTGTACATGTGACAGCACTAGACACCTCTTGCACTGCTTCTAGGTGTGTGTACATGTGACAGAAGCATACACCTCTGGCACTGGTTCTAGGTGTGTGTACATGTGACAGCACGTGACACATCTGGCTCTGACCTTACGAGCAATCTTTGACCTCAATCACTGGCTCTACATGTGTGTGACATCCCCATACTCCTCTGTCACTGGCTCTACATGTGTGTGACAGCAATCAAGACCTCTGTCACTGGCTCTAAGAGCAATTCTTTACCTCATGCACTTTATCAGAGTAGGAGACTTACCAGTCAGTGCAGCCAAGGCCACCACCAGCAGGAGTAAAAGTGCACAGAGAGCACAGAGCACGAGCAGCACTTGGGAGGACGTCACTGTAAGAGAGGAGACAGAACAAGGGGTCAGAGGAGTGACTGCTCACAAGGTGCAGGGAGAGGTACTGTACAGGATGGGGAGAGGGATGGATCCGTACAGGAGGGGCAGATAGAGGGATCAGCTGGGGATCTCTTACTAGCAGGGCCTGGGAAGAATCCATCCTAGGAATTGGACCTATATAGTGTCTGACGTCATATGTGAACTCAGAAACCTGTAGACTTATAGGTGCTCAAGACATTGGTGTTCAGTAGCACAAGGCATAGGGAATAGGACTCTACAGGTTAGGGCAGGGTCCGGATTTAGATCTTCTCTCCCTTATTCAGAGAGCCTGGGAGTGAGTCATCCTGGAACCTCTAAGAACTGATGTCACAGGTGGACTCAACTCTTGGGGCTTCTTGGCGCTAGGGAGAAGGATACTGACACAGGGTTCTCTGCCTGAAGCATGTTGTGGGCTTTACCATTGTAGGAATCTCTAAAGGTTCATAGAAAAATAAACACCTTTTCTGCTGAAGAGGCCATAAAATGAACTCTTTTTAAAACACATTTTCACTGATTGTAAAACAGGCTCAAAATCAGATGTATTTTCTCCTCATGACATGACCCCTCAGTGGTAAAACACATGCTGATATGACATTAATGCAGACATGATACCAGGTTGATAAACAGAGAAAAGTAGGCATTATTTTTCCTAGTTTTGTCCCATGCTTCGTCTGTTTTGAGGTCACTCAGTTAAGTACACTGTTTTAGCCAAGTCTAAAGGTAGATTCCAAGCTCACTAGGTTTTAGTGCTTTTGATTTACTACACGCACAGCTCTGACAATCAGTGGAACACTTTACAGAGACCTACTACTGCCCTAGGAAGCATTCAGAAGGGGAACAGCTGTGTAGAGGCACTTTTCGTAGTTTTACCAATGCTTGTGCCTCTGCTCTGCAAGCATTGACAAAGTCAATACTGCAGCCAACAAGCATTGGCAAAACCATTACTGGCAGCCAACATGCATTGGTAAAGGCAGTCCTTCACAGTGAACAAGTAGTGACAAAACCCATACTGGCAGTCAACAAGCATTGACAAAACCCAAACAGGCAGCCAACAAGCATTGACCAAGGGAACCTCTGCAGTGCTTATGAGGGGTTGGTTGTGCCCCTCTTCCTCCTTCTTTTTGCTCCTCCCGCCTCTCCCATCTTGTAGTGGAGTTGAGTGGGGTAGATTGGAGTGGGGTGGATTGGATCGGATTAAAGTTTGGTAGATTAGAGTTTAACAAGGTAGATTGGAGAAGAGTGAGATGGATTGGGGTATATTGGAATGGAGTATATATAATTGAGTAGATTGGAGTGGCGTAGGTTAGTGGATTAGATTGGAGAGGGGGTAGATTGAATTGGAGTAGATTGGGGTGGATTGTATTAGACTGGGGTGGTATTGGATAGTCTGGAGTGAAGTGGGGTAGGTTGGAGTAGGGTGGGGTAGGTTGGAGTTGGGTGGGGTGGATTGGAGTGGGGAGGTGTAGATTGGGTTAGAATGAGGGAGTAGATAGGAGAGGGTAGATTAAGGTAGTGTTGAGTAGGGTTTATTGGAGTAGATTGAGTAAAGTGGGTAGATGGGGAAGAGTGGAATGGGATGGGTTGGGGTAGATTGGAGTGAAGTGTGGTAAATTTCATTGGAGTGGTGTAGACTGGAGTGGATTGGAATGGGTGGATTAGGGTGAAGTGGAGTGGGGTATATTGGGTTTATTAGAGTTGGCTGGATTTGAATTGAATGGGGTAGGTTGGGATGGTTGGAGTGGAGTGTGGCAGATTGGAGCACAGTTGAGTAGATTGTAGTAGGGTAAATTGGAGTGGGGTAGATTGGGAAGTGGTGGGTTAGACTGGAGTGGAACAGGGTACATTGGGGAAGTGAGTAGATTTTAGTGGTGTAGATTGTAGTAGAATAGATTGGGGTTGGATGGAGTGGGGTATATTGGAGTAGGGTAGATTGGGGTGGGGTAGGTTTGAGTGGGTTAGATTGGACTGGAGTGGGGTAGATTTGAGTGCAGTGTGGTAGCTTGGAGTAAAGTGGAGTGGGGTAGTTTGGGGTTGAATGGAGTGGAATGTGGTATGGTGGGGTGGGGTAGTTTGAGTAGACTGAAGTAGGGCAGATTAGGGTGGAGTGGATGGATGGGGGTGGAGTGGAGTGGGTAGGTTGGGGTAGATTGGAGTGAAGAGACTGTGGCAAATTGGAAGGGGTAGATTGGGGTTAGTGGGGTACAGTGTAGTTCGATAGATTGGAGTGGAGTTGGATAGAGTAGAGTGGAGAATGTAGTGGATGGGCTAGATCGGGAGAAAGTGGAGTGGGGTGGATTGGGTGGGTTAGAGAAGGGTAGATTTGAATGGAGTGGGGCTGACTGTTGTGTGGTGTGGCCGACAAGGGTAGATTAAAGAGGGATAGGTTTGAGTGCGGTAGTGTGGAGTGGGGAAGACTGGAGTAGGGTAGATTGGGGTAGATTGAGTGCAGGAGAGTGGAGAAAAGTGTGGGGTAGATTGGGTGGGTTAGAGAAGGGTAGATTTGAATGGAGTGGGGCTGACTGTTGTGGGGTGTGGCAGACTAGGGTAGATTAAAGAGGGATAGGTTTTAGTGCGGTAGTGTGGAGTGGGGAAGACTGGAGTAGGATAGATTGGAGAGCAGTAGAGTGGAGAAAAGTGGGGGTAGAATGGAATGGGGTGGTGTTGATTGGAGTGAATGGAGTGGGGTTCATCAGAGTGGAGTAGGGTAAAGTAGATTGACTCATATTGGAGTGGGGTAGATTGGAGCGAGGAAGATTGGGATGAGTGCAGTGGGGTAGAATGGAGAGCGGTACGGTGGAGCAGGATGGAATGGATTAGGTTGTAGTGAAGTCCCATAGATTTGAGTGGAGTGTGGTAGATTGGAGGTGGTAAATTGGACTGAAGTTGTGAGGTAAATTGGGGTGGAGTGGAGTGGGGTGTGGCAGATTTTGGGTAGAGTGAAGTGGAGTAGTTTGGAGTGAAGTGGTGTAGATAGAGTTGACTGGAGTAGATTGGTTTGATATGGAGGGTGGATTAGATTGAAGCAGAATGGGTAGATCGGAGTGGAGTGTGGTAGATATTGAGAAGAGTGGAGTGGGATAATTTGCTGTAGATTGGAGATGGGTAGATTGTGGTAGATTGGAGTGAGGTAGATTGGGGTTGAGTGGAGTGGTGTAGATTGGATTAGAGTGGAGTGAAAATTGGAGCGGGGTAGACTGTAGTGTAGATTATGGTAGATTATGGTAGACTGGAGTAGATTGGAATGGAGTAGGATAGATTGTAGTAGAGTGGAGATTGTAGGGCTGTAAATTGGAATGCAGTGAGGTAAATTGGACTGGAGTAGATTGGGGTAGAGTGGAGTGGGATACATTGGAGTAAAGTGGTGTAGATTGGAGTAGAGTGGGGTAGATTGGAGTTGCGTGTGGTGGTGTGATTGGGTTAGATTGAGCAGAGTGAGGTAGATTGGAAAGGAGTTATTTGGAATAAATTAGAGTGGACTACATTGGAGTGGAGTAGATTGCAGTGGAGTGGAATGGCGTAGAAAGAATCATAATGGAGTGAATTATGGTAGATTGGAGTAGAGTGGAATGGAGTCGGGTAGATTGGTGTTGAGGAGGAAGTGGTAGATTGGCGTAGAGTAAAGCATGGTTGTTTGGGGTAGATTTGATTTAAGTGGGGTAGATTGGAGTGGGGTGAGGTAATTGGGGTGAGGTGGAGTGGTGTGAGGTAGATTGGAGTGGGGCTGACTGGGTTGGGGTGGAATTGGGTGGGGTAGATTATAGTGGGATGGGTGAGGTAGATTAGCTTTGATTGGATTGGAGGAGAGTTGGGTAGATTTTAGTGGAGTGGGGTAGACTGAGGAAGATTGAATGGGGTAATCTGGAGCTGATTGGGGTAGGCTGGAGTGGAGTGGGGTAGATTACAGTGGAATAGATTGGTGAGTGGGGTAGATTGGAGAAGAGTGTGGCAGATTGTAGTGAAGTAGAGTGGAGAGTATTGGAGTAGACTGCAGTGGAGTGGGGTAAGTGGTGTGGAATGGAGAGGCATAGAGTGGACAGGAGTAGAGTAGAGTGGTGTGTTGTGGCATGGAGTGAGTGGAGTAGAGTGGAGTGGCATGTCAAAGAGTGGATTAGAGTGGACGGGTGTAGAGTGGAGGGGTGTAGAGTGGAGTTGCATGTCGTACAGTGGAGTGTCGTAGAGTGGAGTGGCATAGAGTGGAAGAGCATAGAGTATTGTAGAGTGGAGTGGTATAAAGTGGAGTGACGTAAAGTGGAGTGACATAGTGTGGGGTATGCATGCTGTGATAACGCACTGTCATTACAGATAACACAATTTCAATTGAAATGGCCATTAAATTTGCACCAACATACAATTTTACTGCACACAAATGATAATGTGTGGAAATGTCATCACCTAGTGTATTGTTATATTTTGATCGTATTCAAATATTTGTTTTCACCACACTTCAGAATTACAAAAAAATGGGCTTCATTTGCGCTTTAATAATACTGATATATTCTGAAACAAGCACAGTTCATTTATGCCGTGTGCTAGAAGGATTAACTTCCTATACCATCGCCTCACACATGGGGCAAGATTGCCACATAAATCCTCTCACTTTGAAGTTAGAGAAAGACATATAAACACCAAGCTCCCTCGGAAGACAGAGTCTGACATTTAAATGCATAGCAAATTTGATCAAATAAGAACATGATTTAAATGCCTGCTTACAGAAAGCCAGTACTTAGAATGATACAGTAAGCAAGGAATGCTCACAGGAGGGACTGTGTGGCCTAAAACAATTAAAGTCAGCAAATAGAAAGCAAGCAACTGGGAGTTGTAGGAAAGTACCATCTTGCCTGGCATGTTACCCCCATTTTTTCACTGTATATATGTTGTTTTAGTTGTATGTGTCACTGGGACCCTGGTAACCCAGGGCCCCAGTGCTCATAAGTGTGCCTGAATGTGTTACCTGTGTAGTGACTAACTGTCTCACTGAGGCTCTGCTAATCAGAACCTCAGTGGTTATGCTCTCTCATTACTTTCCAAATTGTCACTGACAGGCTAGTGACCATTTTCACCAATTTACATTGGCTTACTGGAACACCCTTATAATTCCCTAGTATATGGTACTGAGGTACCCAGGGTATTGGGGTTCCAGGAGATCCCTATGGGCTGCAGCATTTCTTTTGCCACCCATAGGGAGCTCTGACAATTCTTACACAGGCCTGCCACTGCAGCCTGAGTGAAATAACGTCCACGTTATTTCACAGCCATTTTACACTGCACTTAAGTAACTTATAAGTCACCTATATGTCTAACCTTTACCTGGTAAAGGTTAGGTGCAAAGTTACTTAGTGTGAGGGCACCCTGGCACTAGCCAAGGTGCCCCCACATTGTTCAGAGCCAATTCCCTGAACTTTGTGAGTGCGGGGACACCATTACACGCGTGCACTACATATAGGTCACTACCTATATGTAGCTTCACCATGGTAACTCCGAATATGGCCATGTAACATGTCTATGATCATGGAATTGCCCCCTCTATGCCATCCTGGCATTGTTGGTACAATTCCATGATCCCAGTGGTCTGTAGCACAGACCCTGGTACTGCCAGACTGCCCTTCCTGGGGTTTCACTGCAGCTGCTGCTGCTGCCAACCCCTCAGACAGGCAGCTGCCCTCCTGGGGTCCAGCCAGGCCTGGCCCAGGATGGCAGAACAAAGAACTTCCTCTGAGAGAGGGTGTGACACCCTCTCCCTTTGGAAAATGGTGTGAAGGCAGGGGAGGAGTAGCCTCCCCCAGCCTCTGGAAATGCTTTGTTGGGCACAGATGTGCCCAATTCTGCATAAGCCAGTCTACACCGGTTCAGGGACCCCTTAGCCCCTGCTCTGGCGCGAAACTGGACAAAGGAAAGGGGAGTGACCACTCCCCTGACCTGCACCTCCCCTGGGAGGTGTCCAGAGCTCCTCCAGTGTGCTCCAGACCTCTGCCATCTTGGAAACAGAGGTGCTGCTGGCACACTGGACTGCTCTGAGTGGCCAGTGCCACCAGGTGACGTCAGAGACTCCTGCTGATAGGCTCCTTCAGGTGTTAGTAGCCTTTCCTCTCTCCTAGGTAGCCAAACCCTCTTTTCTGGCTATTTAGGGTCTCTGTCTCTGGGGAAATTTTAGATAACGAATGCATGAGCTCAGCCGAGTTCCTCTGCATCTCCCTCTTCACCTTCTCATAAGGAAACGACCGCTGACCGCGCTGGAAGCCTGCAAACCTGCAACATAGTAGCAAAGACGACTACTGCAACTCTGTAACGCTGATCCTGCCGCCTTCTCGACTGTTTTCCTGCTTGTGCATGCTGTGGGGGTAGCCTGCCTCCTCTCTGCACCAGAAGCTCAGAAGAAATCTCCCGTGGGTCGACGGAATCTTCCCCCTGCAACCGCAGGCACCAAAAAGCTGCATTACCGGTCCCTTGGGTCTCCTCTCAGCACGACGAGCGAGGTCCCTCGAATCCAGCGACACTGTCCAAGAGACCCCCACAGTCCAGTGACTCTTCAGCCCAAGTTTGGTGGAGGTAAGTCCTTGCCTCACCTCGCTGGGCTGCATTGCTGGGAACCGCGACTTTGCAGCTACTCCGGCCCCTGTGCATTTCCGGTGGAAATCCTTTGTGCACAGCCAAGCCTGGGTCCACAGCACTCTAACCTGCATTGCACGACTTTCTAAGTTGGTCTCCGGCGACGTGGGACTCCTTTGTGCAACTTCGGCGAGCACCGTTTAACGCATCCTCATAGTGCCTGTTTCTGGCACTTCTCCGGGTGCTACCTGCTTCAGTGAGGGCTCTTTGTCTTGCTCCACGTCCCCTCTCTCTGCAGGTCCAATTTGCGACCTCCTGGTCCCTCCTGGGCCCCAGCAGCGTCCAAAAACGCCAATCGCACGATTTGCGTGTAGCAAAGCTTGTTGGCGTCTTTCCGGCGGGAAAACACTTCTGCACGACTCTCCGAGGCGAGAGGGATCCGTCCACCAAAGGGGAAGTCTCTAGCCCTTTTTGTTCCTGCAGAAACCTCAGCTTCTTCTGTCCAGTCGAAGCTTCCTTGCACCCGCAGCTGGCATTTCCTGGGCATCTGCCCATCTCCGACTTGCTTGTGACTTTTGGACTTGGTCCCCTTGTTCCACAGGTACCCTAGATT
This sequence comes from Pleurodeles waltl, assembly GCF_031143425.1. NCBI lineage: Eukaryota > Metazoa > Chordata > Amphibia > Caudata > Salamandridae > Pleurodeles > Pleurodeles waltl. Next base: position 1,177,132,117 of record NC_090439.1, read on the forward strand.
GGAAATCCACAGTTGTTGCATTGCTGGTTTGTGTCTTTCCTGCATTATTCCTCTAACACAACTGTTTTGTCCTTAGGGGAACTTTAGTGCACTTTGCACTCACTTTTCAGGGTCTTGGGGAGGGTTATTTTTCTAACTCTCACTATTTTCTAATAGTCCCAGCGACCCTCTACAAGGTCACATAGGTTTGGGGTCCATTCGTGGCTCGCATTCCACTTTTGGAGTATATGGTTTGTGTTGCCCCTATCCCTATGTTTCCCCATTGCATCCTATTGTAACTATACATTGTTTGCACTGTTTTCTAAGACTATACTGCATATTTTTGCTATTGTGTATATATATCTTGTGTATATTTCCTATCCTCTCACTGAGGGTACACTCTAAGATACCTTGCCATATTGTCATAAAAATAAAGTACCTTTATTTTTAGTATAACTGTGTATTGTGTTTTCTTATGATATTGTGCATATGACACTAAGTGGTACTGTAGTAGCTTCACACGTCTCCTAGTTCAGCCTGAGCTGCTTTGCTAAGCTACCATTATCTATCAGCCTAAGCTGCTAGACACCCTATACACTAATAAGGGATAACTGGGCCTGGTGCAAGGTGCAAGTACCCCTTGGTACTCACTACAAGCCAGTCCAGCCTCTTACATTGGTGGCAGCGGTGGGATAAGTGCTTGAGACTACTTACCACTCTTGTCATTGTACTTTTCATAGGAGAAAGATATACAAAACAAGGACAGTGTATATACACATAGCCAAAAAGTTTTGCATTTCCTCTTTTCACTCTTTTCTAAGTGCTGAAAAGTACTCCTAAACTTTCAAAAAGTTCTTAAAAGTTTAAAAAGTTTTTTCTGTCTTTCCAAAAAGTTCTGAAAACTTTTGTCTATTTCTCTATCACTTTAACTCTCTCTAAAAAATGTCTGGCACAGGCCAAAGTGTTGATCTGTCCAAACTTGCATATGACAACCTTAGCTGGAAAAGAGCAAGGAGTCTCTGTATAGAGAGAGGTTTGAGTGTAGGGAAGAATCCTGCCTTGGAACTGTTAATTAACATGCTTAGAGAACAGGATAAGGCCAGAGGTGGCCCATCTGTTGAAAAAGTACCTAATAGTTCCCAATCTGATTCAGGGACTCCCCCAGGAAAAGATTCAGGAAAGAAACTTTCTAGCCTGCCCATTACTAGACAATCTAGCATAGATGGTAATGATGATGAGCCACACCAAACAAATAGTGTTGTCTCACATCATAGCAAAAGCATTTACTCTCACCATACTGGTAGTAATGTTTCTGTAAACCAAGCTGTTAAGTTGGCTTCTGTAAGGGACAGGTCTCCTTCTGTTCATTCCCATCATAGCTCTGTTTCTAGAAATGTCCCTCCCACCAACCCTGATGACAGAATGTTAGAGAGGGAACTCAATAAGTTGAGGGTGGAACAAACCAGACTGAAGCTTAAAAAGCAACAGCTGGATTTGGATAGACAGTCTTTTGAATTAGAGAAGGAAAGACAGAAGTTGGGTTTAGATACCCATGGTGGCAGCAGCAGTATTCCCCATAGTCATCCTGCAAAAGAGCATGATTCCAGAAATCTGCACAAGATAGTTCCCCCTTATAAGGAGGGGGATGACATTAACAAGTGGTTTGCTGCACTTGAGAGGGCCTGTGATGTACAGGATGTCCCTCAAAGGCAGTGGGCTGCTATCCTATGGCTATCATTTAGTGGAAAAGGTAGGGATAGGCTCCTTACAGTGAAAGAAAATGATGCCAATAATTTCCAAGTTCTTAAGAATGCACTCCTGGATGGTTATGGCTTAACCACTGAACAGTACAGGATAAAGTTCAGAGAGACCAAAAAGGAGTCTTCACAAGACTGGGTTGATTTCATTGACCATTCAGTGAAGGCCTTGGAGGGGTGGTTACATGGCAGTAAAGTTACTGATTATGACAGCCTGTATAACTTAATCCTGAGAGAGCATATTCTTAACAATTGTGTGTCTGATTTGTTGCACCAGTACTTGGTGGACTCTGATCTGACCTCTCCCCAAGAATTGGGAAAGAAGGCAGACAAATGGGTCAGAACAAGAGTGAACAGAAAAGTTCATACAGGGGGTGACAAAGATGGCAACAAAAAGAAGGATGGTAAGTCTTCTGACAAGGGTGGGGACAAATCTAAAAATGAGTCTTCATCAGGCCCACAAAAACACTCTGGTGGGGGTGGTGGGCCCAAATCCTCCTTTAATCAGAACAAGGAAAAGAAACCATGGTGCTATTTATGTAAAATAAAAGGCCATTGGACAACAGATCCCAGTTGTCCAAAGAAAGGCACCACAGCTCCTACCACTACAACCCCTACTGCTACACCTAGTGTCCCTACTAATAGCAGTGGTGGTGGGAGCAAACCTACTAATAGCCAATCCAAGGGAGTAGCTGGGCTCACTTTTGGTAATTTAGTTGGGGTTGGTCTGATTAGGGAGACCACAGAGGCTACTTTAGTCTCTGAAGGGGCTATTGATTTAGCCACTTTGGTTGCTTGCCCCCATAACTTGGAGAAGTACAAGCAACTAACCCTAATAAATGGTGTTGAGGTCCAGGCCTACAGGGACACAGGTGCCAGTGTCACAATGGTGATTGAGAAACTGGTGCACCCTGAACAACACATACTTGGACACCAGTACCAAGTAACCGATGCTCACAACATAACACAAAGCCACCCCATGGCTGTTGTAAATCTCAACTGGGGGGGGTGTAACTGGTCCAAAGAAAGTTGTGGTAGCTTCAGATTTACCTGTAGACTGTCTATTAGGGAATGATTTGGAGACATCAGCTTGGTCAGATGTGGAGTTGGAGGCCCATGCAGCAATGCTGGGCATTCCAGGGCATATTTTTGCTTTGACAAGGGCTCAGGCCAAAAAGCAAAAAGGACAGGGAAGCTTGGATCCTGGAACAATGGACCAAGTGCTCCCTAAAGCTAGGGCTAGTAGAAGCAAACCACTTCCTACTATCCCTCCCTCTACAGTGGATTCTACTTCTGAGGAAGAAGAATTCCCTCCCTGTGCAGAACCTACACCAGAGGAGCTGGAAGCAGACACTGCTGAGCTTTTGGGTGAAGGGGGTCCTGCCAGGGAGGAGCTGAGTGTGGCACAGCAAACCTGTCCCACATTAGAGGGTCTCAGACAGCAAGCTGTCAAACAGGCTAATGGGGATGTCAGTGACTCTCACAGAGTTTACTGGGAGGACAACCTCTTGTACACTGAGCATAGGGATCCTAAACCTGGAGCTGCCAGGAGATTAGTGATTCCTCAGGAGTACAGAAAGTTCCTCCTAACACTGGCACATGACATTCCCTTAGCTGGGCACCTGGGTCAAATGAAAACTTGGGACAGATTGGTACCATTGTTTCAGTGGCCTAGGATGTCTGAGGACACAAAGGAATTTTGTAAGTCCTGTGAAACCTGTCAAGCCAGTGGCAAGACAGGTGGCACTCCAAAGGCACCCCTTATCCCACTGCCTGTGGTTGGGGTTCCCTTTGAAAGGGTAGGGGTTGAAATAGTTGGCCCCCTTGACCCTCCTACTGCTTCAGGCAATAGGTTTATCTTAGTGGTAGTGGACCATGCCACAAGATATCCTGAAGCTATTCCTTTAAGGACCACTACAGCTCCTGCAGTGGCAAAGGCCCTCCTGGGAATATTTTCCAGGGTGGGCTTCCCAAAGGAAGTAGTATCAGACAGAGGAAGCAATTTCATGTCTGCATACTTAAAGGCCATGTGGAAGGAGTGTGGTGTAACGTACAAGTTCACAACACCCTATCATCCACAAACAAATGGACTGGTGGAGAGATTTAATAAAACTCTCAAAGGCATGATTATGGGTCTCCCTGAAAAACTCCGCAGGAGATGGGATATCCTTCTACCATGCCTCCTTTTTGCCTACAGGGAGGTACCCCAGAAAGGAGTGGGCTTCAGCCCCTTTGAACTTCTTTTTGGACACCCTGTTAGGGGTCCACTCACACTTGTAAAGGAGGGTTGGGAACAACCTTTAAAAGCTCCTAAGCAGGATATTGTGGATTATGTACTTGGCCTCAGATCAAGGATGGCTGAGTACATGAAAAAGGCCAGTAAAAACCTTCAGGCCAGCCAAGAGCTCCAGAAGCAATGGCATGATCAGAAGGCTGTTTTGGTTCAGTACCAACCAGGGCAGAAAGTGTGGGTCTTGGAGCCTGTGGCCCCAAGAGCACTCCAAGATAAATGGAGTGGACCCCACACAATTGTTGAAAAGAAGGGTGAAGTCACCTACTTGATTGACTTAGGCACTGCCAGGAGTCCCCTTAGGGTGCTCCATGTCAACCGCCTGAAACCCTACTATGACAGGGCTGATCTCACCCTGCTCATGGCAACAGATGAGGGACAGGAAGAAGACAGTGATCCTCTACCTGATCTCTTCTCTTCCACAGAACAAGATGCTCTTGTGGAAGGTGTAGTTTTGGCTGATTGTCTTACTGCTGAGCAGAAAGATAATTGCATAAATCTCCTAGGACAATTTTCAGAACTCTTCTCTACTGTGCCAGGCACCACTTCTTGGTGTGAGCACACTATAGATACTGGAGACAGTTTACCTGTCAAAAGTAAGATCTATAGGCAGCCTGACCATGTCAGGGACTGCATAAAGCAAGAAGTTCAGAAAATGTTAGAACTAGGAGTGGTTGAGCACTCTGACAGTCCATGGGCTTCTCCTGTGGTACTGGTACCAAAACCCAATTCTAAAGATGGAAAGAAGGAAATGAGGTTTTGTGTATTTTGTGTAAACTATAGAGGTCTCAACTTGGTAACCAAAACTGATGCTCACCCTATACCCAGGGCAGATGAGCTTATAGATACACTGGCATCTGCCAAGTATCTAAGCACTTTTGATTTGACTGCAGGGTATTGGCAGATCAAATTGTCAGAAGATGCTAAACATAAGACTGCATTTTCTACCATTGGAGGAAATTACCAGTTTACTGTAATGCCTTTTGGTTTGAAAAATGCACCTGCCACTTTTCAGACGTTGGTGAACACAGTCCTGCAAGGGCTGGAAGCTTTCAGTGCAGCATATTTGGACGATATAGCTGTCTTTAGCTCCAGCTGGGATGATCACCTGGTCCACCTATGGAAAGTTTTGGAGGCCCTGCAAAAGGCAGGCCTCACTATCAAGGCTTCAAAGTGCCAGATAGGGCAGGGTAAGGTGGTTTATCTGGGACACCTTGTTGGTGGGGAACAGATTGCACCACTTCAGGGGAAAATCCAAACAATTATTGATTGGGTTCCCCCTACCACTCAGACTCAGGTGAGAGCCTTCCTAGGCCTCACTTGGTATTACAGGAGGTTCATTAAGAACTATGGCTCCATTGCAGCCCCTCTTAATGACCTCACATCCAAGAAAATGCCTAAAAAGGTATTATGGACAGCAAGCTGTCAGAAAGCTTTTGAGGAGCTGAAGCAGGCCATGTGCTCTGCACCTGTCCTGAAAAGCCCTTGTTACTCTAAAAAATTCTATGTCCAAACTGATGCATCTGAATTAGGAGTAGGGGCAGTCCTATCACAACTTAATTCTGAGGGCCAGGATCAACCTGTTGCTTTTATTAGTAGAAGGTTGACCCCTAGAGAAAAGCGTTGGTCTGCCATTGAGAGGGAGGACTTTGCTGTGGTCTGGGCTCTGAAGAAGTTGAGGCCATACCTGTTTGGCACTCACTTCATTGTTCAGACAGACCACAAACCTCTACTTTGGCTAAAACAAATGAAAGGTGAAAATCCTAAATTGTTGAGGTGGTCCATATCCCTACAGGGAATGGACTATAAAGTGGAACATAGACCTGGGAGTAGCCACTCCAATGCAGATGGACTCTCCAGATATTTCCACTTAGACAAAGAAGACTCATCAGGTAATGGCTAGTCTTATTGTCCTTCGTTTGGGGGGGGGTTGTGTAGGAAAGTACCATCTTGCCTGGCATGTTACCCCCATTTTTTCACTGTATATATGTTGTTTTAGTTGTATGTGTCACTGGGACCCTGTTAACCCAGGGCCCCAGTGCTCATAAGTGTGCCTGAATGTGTTACCTGTGTAGTGACTAACTGTCTCACTGAGGCTCTGCTAATCAGAACCTCAGTGGTTATGCTCTCTCATTACTTTCCAAATTGTCACTGACAGGCTAGTGACCATTTTCACCAATTTACATTGGCTTACTGGAACACCCTTATAATTCCCTAGTATATGGTACTGAGGTACCCAGGGTATTGGGGTTCCAGGAGATCCCTATGGGCTGCAGCATTTCTTTTGCCACCCATAGGGAGCTCTGACAATTCTTACACAGGCCTGCCACTGCAGCCTGAGTGAAATAACGTCCACGTTATTTCACAGCCATTTTACACTGCACTTAAGTAACTTATAAGTCACCTATATGTCTAACCTTTACCTGGTAAAGGTTAGGTGCAAAGTTACTTAGTGTGAGGGCACCCTGGCACTAGCCAAGGTGCCCCCACATTGTTCAGAGCCAATTCCCTGAACTTTGTGAGTGCGGGGACACCATTACACGCGTGCACTACATATAGGTCACTACCTATATGTAGCTTCACCATGGTAACTCCGAATATGGCCATGTAACATGTCTATGATCATGGAATTGCCCCCTCTATGCCATCCTGGCATTGTTGGTACAATTCCATGATCCCAGTGGTCTGTAGCACAGACCCTGGTACTGCCAGACTGCCCTTCCTGGGGTTTCACTGCAGCTGCTGCTGCTGCCAACCCCTCAGACAGGCAGCTGCCCTCCTGGGGTCCAGCCAGGCCTGGCCCAGGATGGCAGAACAAAGAATGTCCTCTGAGAGAGGGTGTGACACCCTCTCCCTTTGGAAAATGGTGTGAAGGCAGGGGAGGAGTAGCCTCCCCCAGCCTCTGGAAATGCTTTGTTGGGCACAGATGTGCCCAATTCTGCATAAGCCAGTCTACACCGGTTCAGGGACCCCTTAGCCCCTGCTCTGGCGCGAAACTGGACAAAGGAAAGGGGAGTGACCACTCCCCTGACCTGCACCTCCCCTGGGAGGTGTCCAGAGCTCCTCCAGTGTGCTCCAGACCTCTGCCATCTTGGAAACAGAGGTGCTGCTGGCACACTGGACTGCTCTGAGTGGCCAGTGCCACCAGGTGACGTCAGAGACTCCTGCTGATAGGCTCCTTCAGGTGTTAGTAGCCTTTCCTCTCTCCTAGGTAGCCAAACCCTCTTTTCTGGCTATTTAGGGTCTCTGTCTCTGGGGAAATTTTAGATAACGAATGCATGAGCTCAGCCGAGTTCCTCTGCATCTCCCTCTTCCATACTGATAAGGAAACGACCGCTGACCGCGCTGGTAGCCTGCAAACCTGCAACATAGTAGCAAACACGACTACTGCAACTCTGTAATGCTGATCCTGCCGCCTTCTCGACTGTTTTCCTGCTTGTGCATGCTGTGGGGGTAGCCTGCCTCCTCTCTGCACCAGAAGCTCCGAAGAAATCTCCCGTGGGTCGACGGAATCTTCCCCCTGCAACCGCAGGCACCAAAAAGCTGCATTACCGGTCCCTTGGGTCTCCTCTCAGCACGACGAGCGAGGTCCCTCAAATCCAGCGACGCTGTCCAAGTGACCCCCACAGTCCAGTGACTCTTCAGCCCAAGTTTGGTGGAGGTAAGTCCTTGCCTCACCTCGCTGGGCTGCATTGCTGGGAACCGCGACTTTGCAGCTACTCCGGCCCCTGTGCATTTCCGGTGGAAATCCTTTGTGCACAGCTAAGCCTGGGTCCACGGCACTCTAACCTGCATTGCACGACTTTCTAAGTTGGTCTCCGGCGACGTGGGACTCCTTTGTGCAACTTCGGCGAGCACCGTTTCACGCATCCTCGTAGTGCCTGTTTCTGGCACTTCTCTGGGTGCTACCTGCTTTCGTGAGGGCTCTTTGTCTTGCTCGACGACCCTTCTCTCTGCAGGTCCAAATTGCGACCTCCTGGTCTCTCCTGGGCCCCAGCAGCGTCCAAAAACGCCAAACGCACGATTTGCATGTAGCAAGGCTTGTTGGCGTTTTTCCGGCGGGAAAACACTTCTGCACGACTCTCCAAGGCGAGCGGGATCCGTCCACCAAAGGGGAAGTCTCTAGCCCTTTTCGTTCCTGCAGAAACCTCAGCTTCTTCTGTCCAGTCGAAGCTTCCTTGCACCCGCAGCTGGCATTTCCTGGGCATCTGCCCATCTCCGACTTGCTTGTGACTTTTGGACTTGGTCCCCTTGTTCCACAGGTACCCTAGATTGGAAATCCACAGTTGTTGCATTGCTGGTTTGTGTCTTTCCTGCATTATTCCTCTAACACGACTGTTTTGTCCTTAGGGGAACTTTAGTGCACTTTGCACTCACTTTTCAGGGTCTTGGGGAGGGTTATTTTTCTAACTCTCACTATTTTCTAATAGTCCCAGCGACCCTCTACAAGGTCACATAGGTTTGGGGTCCATTCGTGGTTCGCATTCCACTTTTGGAGTATATGGTTTGTGTTGCCCCTATCCCTATGTTTCCCCATTGCATCCTATTGTAACTATACATTGTTTGCACTGTTTTCAAAGACTATACTGCATATTTTTGCTATTGTGTATATATATCTTGTGTATATTTCCTATCCTCTCACTGAGGGTACACTCTAAGATACCTTGGCATATTGTCATAAAAATAAAGTACCTTTATTTTTAGTATAACTGTGTATTGTGTTTTCTTATGATATTGTGCATATGACACTAAGTGGTACTGTAGTAGCTTCACACGTCTCCTAGTTCAGCCTGAGCTGCTTTGCTAAGCTACCATTATCTATCAGCCTAAGCTGCTAGACACCCTATACACTAATAAGGGATAACTGGGCCTGGTGCAAGGTGCAAGTACCCCTTGGTACTCACTACAAGCCAGTCCAGCCTCTTACAGGAGTTACAAAACACAAAGGCCCTCATTCTGACCCTGGCGGTCGGTGATAAAGCGGCGGCCAAGCCGCCAACAGGCCGGCGGTCTAAAATATGCAATTCTGACCCTGGCGGGAACCACCAACACAGCCCGCCAACTTAACACTCCGACCGCCACAGCTGTACAAACAAACAGCGCGGCGGTTCCCGCCAACAGCCCGGCGGCAGACAATGTACCGCCCACCCTATTACGACCCACCAATCTGCCACCTTTTCCGGGGCGGGAGCACCGCTGATAAGAACACGCCGGAAACAGACTACGAACGGGAAAACGCTCACCTCTACGCACTCCACGCGAGATTCCGGCAGTATGGAGCTAGAGTTGCAGGTCATCCCCGCACTCCTATTCCTGCTCATATACCAGGAGCACGCCCGGCGGCGCGGAAGACATCGGTGAGTACTGCACCTACGACACAGGGGAGGGAAAAGATTACCGGCACACACCCACCCCCCCACACCCACTACAACACACACATCAATGCATTCCCACAGATCACTGTCACAACCCACAAACCACCCCCCTCCGAAATAATGCAAAGACCAAAAGAAGAGATCATAAACGGCCAGATATATTGAAATATGTACACCAGTAATCCCAATTAATAAATAAACTATGTACAAAATATATACAGCTACTAAATGTAGTCCAACCACTGTCCGTGGATCACAGGGGTCCTGTGCAAAGGGGCAAGGCCCAGTCCCACGACAAGAACTCCACGGAGAGAACACTGCAGGGGCATCAGAAAGAAAATAGGACAGGCACCTCAGGGGGAAGGGAAGGGGGGGCACCTCAGCCACTTGAGTACACGATGCCAGATCCACGAGGGGACTCCATGACCACTGGGCCATCCTGGGGAGAGCAAAGCCACAGTCCATACAGTCCATACAGTGGGTGGCCTGCCCACTGGGCCATCCTGGGGAGAGCAAAGCCACAGTCCATACAGTCCATACAGAGGGTGGCCTGCCCACTGGGCCATCCTGGGGAGAGCAAAGCCACAGTCCAAACAGTCCATACAGTGGGTGGCCTGCCCACTGGGCCATCCTGGGGAGAGCAAAGCCACAGTCCATACAGTCCATACAGTGGGTGGCCTGCCCACTGGGCCATCCTGGGGAGAGCAAAGCCACAGTCCATACAGTCCATACAGTGGGTGGCCTGCCCACTGGGCCATCCTGGGGAGAGCAAAGCCACAGTCCATACAGTCCATACAGTGGGTGGCCTGCCCACTGGGCCATCCTGGGGAGAGCAAAGCCACAGTCCATACAGTCCATACAGTGGGTGGCCTGCCCACTGGGCCATCCTGGGGAGAGCAAAGCCACAGTCCATACAGTCCATACAGTGGGTGGCCTGCCCACTGGGCCATCCTGGGGAGAGCAAAGCCACAGTCCATACAGTCCATACAGTGGGTGGCCTGCCCACTGGGCCATCCTGGGGAGAGCAAAGCCACAGTCCATACAGTCCATAACAGACCCCACTGCCACTGGAGGAGGCAAGTTGGCCAGAGGACATCCTGCAGCCCTGCCCGAGATAGATCCTGCCCTGCCACGTCTGCCAAAGGGCCAGCGGTTCTTGCCCTGAAGGGCCCAGTTCAGCGGTTCTTGAGACGGCGGGGCCCAGTTCAGCGGTTCTTGAGACGGCGGGGCCCAGTTCAGCGCTCCTTGCCTTGAAGGGCCCAGTTCAGCGGTTCTTGAGACGGCGGGGCCCAGCGGAGCGGTGCGTGAGACGGCGGGGCCCAGCGGAGCGGTGCTTGAGACGGCGGGGCCCAGTTCAGCGGTTCTTGCCCTGAAGGGCCCAGTTCAGCGGTTCTTGCCCTGAAGGGCCCAGTTCAGCGGTTCTTGAGACGGCGGGGCCCAGTTCAGCGGTTCTTGAGACGGCGGGGCCCAGTTCAGCGGTTCTTGCCCTGAAGGGCCCAGTTCAGCGGTTCTTGCCCTGAAGGGCCCAGTTCAGCGGTTCTTGAGACGGTGGGGCCCAGTTCAGCGGTTCTTGCCCTGAAAGGCCCAGTTCAGCGGTTCTTGAGACGGCGGGGCCCAGTTCAGCGGTTCTTGAGACGGCGGACGGTCTATGGCCAACTGCTAATTGCCTGGTGGTGCCCTCCTGGGCAGCGGGGATGGTGCTCCTTCACTGCCCACCTGGGCTGTGGGTGGTGGGGCCCTCCTGGCCAGCTGGGCTGGGTCCTCCCTGGGAAGCGGCTATGGGGGTGGTGGGCTCTCCCGGGGCAGCTGTGCCGGTTCCTCCCGGGGCAGCGGCTATGGGGGTTGTGGGCTCCTCCTGGGCAGCAGGCCTGCTGCCTGACCTCTCTGACTTGCTGCCCTTGCCCTCCTTAGTCGTGGGCCTGTGGCCCTTTCCTCCCTTTGGAGCTGTGGCTGGTGACTGTCTCTGGGTGGTGTCCGGGGGGGATGTAGAAGGCGGGCTCCTGCGGCGACCCTTCCGCCTTCTGCTCCTCTTCCCAGGGGATGGGCTGGCTGTCCCCTTGCTGCTGGGCGAAGATCCAGACATGCGGGCTGGCGGGCTCCAATACCCCTGCACCCTTGTCAAGGGGGCTGCAGGGCTGGTGGTGGCTGAGGTGCTCTTCTTACCCCGACGAGAAGGAGGGGGGGGCTCAGGGTCAGGAAAGAAGTTAGTAGTGGCGAGGAAGAGCTTCTTGGGACAATGGAGAGTGGTAGGTACAGTGGGAATGGGAGTGGAGGGAGAGGATGTGGTTGTAGGTGAGTCACGTTTGCTGTCTTTGGGTGCAGGTGCAGGAGGGATAGGCTGTCGTGAGGTGGATGGCTGTTGGGTGGGTGGGTGGCTGCGTTTGTGTGGTGTGGAAGAGGGGGTGACAGACACAGTGGGAGAGGACACAGGGGACGTGTAAATGGCAGTGGGGGTGGTGACTGCACGTGTGCGGACTGGAGTGGAGGGTGTGCTGGTGATGGAAACACTGGCTGATGGTGAGGTGAATGGAGGTGTGAGTGTAGACGTCACAGGGAGGGAGGAGGGAGACGAGGAGGTGGGGGTCACAGAGGTGGTAGTGACTGTTGGCATGTCTGCATCGGAATGTTGCGTGTGTGAATGTCTGCGTGATCTGTGGTGCTTATGTTTGGATGAGCTTCTCTTGGGTGTTGAGGTGTGTGCAGGCTGGTCTGATGGTGTGGGTGGGACAGGCAGAGGAACAGGAGACTGGGAGGAGGGAGTTAGTAGAGGCAGGCAGGAGACAGGGACAATGGCTGCCGTCAGTGCTGAGGCCAGAGCCTGGAACGATCGCTGATGGGCAGCCTGACCCGAATGAATGCCCTCCAGGTACGCATTGCTGCGATGAACCTCCCTCTCCACCCCCTGGATGGCATTCAAAAGGGTAGTCTGCCCAACAATGAGCGTTCGGAGGAGGTCAATGACCTCCTCACTGAGGGCAGCGGGGGTAACAGGGGCAGGGCCTGAGGTGCCTGGGGCGAAGGAGATGCCCGGCTTCCTGGCAGAGCGGGCACGGGGCGAACGCTGAGGGGCTGCTGGGAGGGCGGAGATGGTGCGCTGGGTGGCGGCTGTACCTGTAATGGCGGGGGGCACGGATGGTGCCACCCCCGCAAGGGAGCCCCCTTCCGAGGACGTGTCCGTGTCGCTGCAGGGTCCAGTCGTCCCCGTCGTGGAGCTCCCCTCGCCCTCCGTCTCACTGGTCCAGTCTGACTCTGTGGCATGGCCCTCCTGGGCCATGTGAGATGCAGCTCCCTCCTGCCCCGATGCCACTTCTCCTCCGCCTGATGATGCTGATGCACACAAGCACAGAAAGACAAACAAAAAGGGGGGGGGGAGAGAAAAATAAAGGGATATTGAGTACATGGATCTCCGGTACAGTTAGCGGACATGACAGACACAGATGCCCCCTGCACTAAGTTGCGTACTTGGGGTACGCTACGCATTCCGTGGAACATGCCCTACACGCCTAGAGTTGACAACTGCACCCATGGATGACACGGCCCAGGGATGGCTGTACTGACAAACTACTGAGGGTGGTGGCTGGGGACACAGGGGCTTACGGGGGTGCCCAGCCTACAGATATCGCCCTGGCCTAGGGGGACCCCCAGCCCTCCTCCCCCACCCAGACACCTCCACTGCGCGACAACAGAGTAGATAATGCTTGTACTCACCCCCTTGTGTCTGCTGTGCTGCCCTCACGCCCCCATCCAATTCAGGGTAGGCCACCGCCAGGATCCGGAACATCAGGGGGCTCAGTTGACGGCAGGCACCCCGCCTACGTTGGGAGGCCATCCCCAGCAGAGACTCGGCGGTCTTCTTGGTCCCGCGGCGGATGTCCTCCCACCTCTTGCGGCAGTGGGTGCCCCGTCAATGGTGGACCCCCAGGGCCCGGACTTCCTTGGCGATGGCACGCCAAATCCCGATCTTCTCATGGGCGCGGACCTATGTGACACGTACAGGGAGGGAGAAATACCACGTTCAAGTTTCTCAGCATTTTCCTTTCCAGTGGCCCAACGCCCCCCATCCCCGCCAGGCCCCCCGCCATGCCCCCCGCCATGCCCCCCGCCATGCCCAACATGCCCCCCATCCCCGCCAGGCCCCCCGCCAGGCCCAACATGCCCCCCATCCCCGCCAGGCCCCCCGCAATGCCCCCCGCCAGGCCCAACATGCCCCCCATCCCCGCCAGGCCCCCCGCCATGCCCCCCGCCAGGCCCAACATGCCCCCCATCCCCGCCAGGCCCCCCGCCATGCCCCCCGCCAGGCCCAACATGCCCCCCATCCCCGCCAGGCCCCCCGCCAGGCCCCCAAGCCAGCCAGTGGCCCCAAATCCATATTGAATTAAACTCACTTGTTGGTCTGGAGGACCGTAGAGTAGCGCATACTGGGGGAGGACCCCATCCACAAGTTTCTCCAACTCCTCTCCAGTGAAGGCAGGGGCCCTTTCCCCAGGCGCAGCAGCCATTGTCCCTTCCAGACCGAGGTCACAGCAACACTTGCAGTATAGGTCCTCTCCTGTGAAAGTTCAAGTCGCAAGTGGATAAGTAGATAGAAAATGGCGGTCACGTCCGCGGCGGTGCGTACCGCGGCGGTGCGTCCCGCCACCGCCGGCGCCCTTCGCCATTGGCTCCTGAAACCCATAGACTTCAATGTTAACCAATGCGGCTTCGCGCCGCGGTCTTCGCCCGCCGCCCGCCGCGGTGTGCCACGCCAGCGCATTGACCTCACATCCCATTGTCACACTTCACAGGTCAGGCAGCCGCCATTTCCAGGGCCCACATGGCTCAATTTCAACTGCGTCACACAGGCCTAGGCCTTGCATAGCCACTCAGACACGCCATTCACTGCATAGAGAATCGTATACTGTGCTAGCTGTGAGTACGTACCTGTGGGTTGCTTGACTGTGTGCTCCATGTTGTCCTTCCTAGGCACCGTCCGCTGGGTTGGGCGAGGAGACGGATGAATCCTCCCGTGTACCGACCGCTGGTGGACCTGTCGACAATGGAAGAACGCCACATTATCCTGACCTACCGTCTTAACCGTGCCACTATCCATGAACTGTGTGCCCAGCTGGAGCCCGACCTGATGTCCCCCATCCGCCAACCCACAGGGATTCCCCCTCTGGTGCAGGTCATGTCAGTACTACATTTCTTGGCAAGTGGGTAATTTCAGACAACCGTGGGAATTGCTTCTGGGATGTCTCAGCCCATGTTTTCGAAGGTGTTATCCAGAGTGTTGTCTGCCCTGATGAAATCCGTGAGTAACTACATCATTTTCCCTGAGGTGGGCGAATTGGCTACAGTGAAGGGTGATTTCTACGCCCTTGGACATATTCCCAACGTAATTGGTGCCATTGATGGGACCCATGTGGCTTTGGTTCCCCCAAGAGACAGGGAGCAGGTGTACAGGAACAGAAAAAATTACCATTCAATGAACATCCAGGTGGTGTGTTTGGCTGACCAGTACATCTCGCATGTAAATGCCAAATTCCCAGGGTCAGTGCATGACGCCTACATCCTCAGGAATAGCAGCATCCCTTACGTGATGGAACAGCTACAGAGACACCGTGTATGGCTAGTGGGGGACTCTGGGTACCCCAACCTGTCGTGGCTACTGACCCCAGTAAGGAATCCCCGGACCAGGGCAGAGGAACGGTACAATGAGGCCCATGGGCGTACTAGGAGGGTGATCGAACGCACCTTTGGCCTCCTAAAGGCCAGGTTTAGGTGCCTGCATATGACAGGTGGATCCCTAATGTACTCACCTAAGAAGGTGTGTCACATCATCGTGGCCTGCTGCATGCTTCACAACCTGGCTTTGCGCCGCCAGGTGCCTTTCCTGCAGGAGGATGGTCGAGACGGTGGTGTTGTGGCAGCGGTGGAACCTGAGGAGAGTGACGAGGAGGAAGACGACGGGGCTGAAACAGACAACAGGGACAGAATCATTGAACAGTACTTCCAATAGGACACAGGTAACATTTCAAAGATAATTTAGTAAATGTTAACTACTCTCCAGCATCTCTGCTGCCTGTCTATTTGCCCCAGTGTATGATGACTGAGTTTTGGCTTTTCCCTCCCTATTTCAGATCTGGGGTCCCCACTACGAGTCCTGTGCTTCGTTTCCCCATGGACTACAGCTTTGTGGCAGCTGTTTGTTGACTTCACCATGTACAAGGACATATTTGCACTGTCATGTCAATTACAATCTATTGAAATCACAGCCAGACTCCAGATATTTTGGTGCAAAATAGGTGTTTATTTAAGTGCTCAAAATGGGATGGGTGGTTTCAAGTGGGTGGGGGCTATGGTGAAGGAATGTCCATGGCAGAGTCCAGAGTAACAGTCACACAGGTGCATTGTCCAGAGGCCTGTGGAGAGATGGAGCATGGGCAGTTCAAGGATGGACAGGGTGACAATGTGGGACAGTGGGATGACATCAGGTGGTATCCATTGCTGGCGGGGGTCTTGACATCCTACTCTGTCTTCTTGCGAGATCTCAGGGCCCTCTTGCGGGGTGGTTCTTCTCCTGCAGGAGGTGGGGGTCTGGTGGGCTGCTGCTGTGCGGGGGCCTCCTGTCCACTAGCGCCGGCGGAGGTGGTTGGCTGTTCTTGGTCCAGGATAGTGGCAGGGGCCCTTGGGTGTTGTTCAGTGTCCGCCCTGTTGTTGACGAGGTCCTGCAGCAGCCCTACCATGGTAACCAGGGTGGTGTTGATGGCTCTGATGTCCTCCCTGTACCCCCGATAGTGTTCCTCCTGCAGCATCTGGATCTCCTGGAACCGGGCCAGTACCGTCGCCATCGTCTCCTGGGAGCGGTTGTATGCTCCCATGATGGTGGTGAGGACCTCGTGGAGAGTGGGTTCCCTGGGCCTCTCCTCCCCCCCCTGTCGCACAGCTGCCCTCCGAGTTCCCCTGTTTCCCTGGGCCTCTGCCCCCTGGCCGGTGTGCCCACTACCACTGCCCCCAGGTCCCTGTTGTTGTTGGGGTGGTGGGTTATCCTGGGTTCCCTGTAGTGGTAGACACACCGCAGATTGACGCGCCCTGGAGACAGAGGCATGGGCCCGCTGGGTGGGAGCTGTGCTGGTGTTCCCAGAGGGGTTTGGGTCTGTAGTGGCCTGGGCCTGTGTGAGGGGAACCGACTGTCCAGAGGTCCCCGATGGTCCGGGCTGGTCATCGGTGTCCAGGTCGACAGAGCTGCTGTCATCGCTGACGGCCTCTTGGGTGAGGGGTGTGGAGAATTCTGGCCCCTCCGCCGCGGTGTGTTGACGGTCGGGTCCTGCAGGGGTATAGAGGTATGGTTATAGTTTCAATGTGTGGCATATGGGTGTATCTGTGGGTTCTCGTGTCCCCAAGTGCTGGCATTCGTGTGTGGGGGCTTTGGTGAGGGTGGCTTGTGGGGGGGATGTGTATATGCATTGGGCATGCTTTGGTGATGGGTGTCCATGCTTAGTGGACACATGCAGGCCTAGGTTTTGGGATGTGTGGGTTGTGATGGTGAGACATTGGCGGGGAATAAGTGTGCTGGGGGTGGGGGTGAGGATGGTGGTGGGGGTGAGGATGGTGGTGGGGGTGAGGATGGTGGTGGGGGTGAGGGTGGGGGTGAGGATGGGGGTGGGGGTGAGGGTGGGGTTCGAGGATGGGGGTGAGGGTTGGGGTATGATTTGGCATGCAGGTGGGGGGGAAGCAGTATTGAAGCTTCAACTTACCAGTATCCATTCCTCCGCCGACTCCTGCGAGGCCGTCAGGATGCAGGATGTTCAAGACTTCCTCCTCCCATGATGTGAATTGTGGGGGTTGAGGTGGGGGTCCTCCGCCAGTCTTCTGCACGGCGATGTTGTGCCTGGATACCATGGAACGCACCTTCCCCCGTAGGTCGTTCCATCGCTTCCTGATGTCTTCCCGATTTCTGGGGTGCTGTCCCACTGGGTTCACCCTGTCGACAATCCTCTGCCATAGCTCCGTCCTCCGGGCAATGCTGGTGTATTGTATCTGTGTGCCGAACAGCTGGGGCTCTACCCGAACGATTTCCTCCACCATGACCCTGAGTTCTTCGTCTGTGAAGCGGGGTTGTCTTTGGGGTGCCATGGGGTGGTGTGTATGATGTGTGGGGTGGAGTATGTGTATTTAAGTGAGTTGAGTGTGGTGGTGTGTGTTGTTTTGTGTGTGGATAGTGTGTGGGTGATGGTGTTGAGTGGCTGTGGCTGTTATTTTTTGGATGCTGGTGTCTCGCTCTTGCCTTCTTGACGAATTTTTTAGCGTAGGGGTTTGTGGGTGATGTGGGTGTGTGTTTTATATTGTATTGTGTGTGTGGGAGTGGTGTGTGTATGTGTATCAGGTGTGTGGGATTCAAATCGTCCAATGTGGCTGAGTTTTGTTCGTTTGTGTGTATTCTGACCGCGGCGGTGTGTCCCGCCAATGGAATACCGCGTTTGAATGACCGCCGCGTGGATTCGTGGGTCGTAATGGGATGGGCGTATTTCTGTTGGCGTGGCGGTGGAGGTTTGGTCACCTCCACCTTTCCGCCGACCGCTGGTCTGGCGGTCTGTTGTGGCGGTCGGATTTTCGGAGGTTTGCCTTCTGCGGGTCAGAATGACCGTGGCGGGTTTCCGCGACCGCGGCGGGATTATGGAGGATTTCTGACCGGCGGTAGGCGCCTTTTACCGCCGAGGTCAGAATGACCCCCAAAGTCAGTAGTAGGCAATTGGTGAAATGCTTTCCCAATGAAGCTTCCAGAATGCCCCCAAGCTGTCAAAACAAAGGCTTTGATCTAAAATGGTTTGGTTCTGAGTGCTGATAAATGTGTTTTGTTTAAAAATAAAGTGAACTAATTGTGTCAGAGGTTATGAGAGTTCTTGAAAAAATAGCATATCACCACAGCGTTGTACAATCCCCAACGTAATGTGCAAGTGGAAAAGTTTAACTGATAAATGAAGATGAAATTATGCCTATGCAAATGCCAAGGTTTAATGAAAAACATCAGTTATTGGCTTTAGGATTATCAGATAACACCTCATGCTATAGGTGGGAAATCTCCTTTTGTCTACTCAAGGTTACAACATCAGTGTCACAAGTTTGTCCTTAGTGGCTCAAGAAAAAAATGGATTGTATTAATGTTTGTCTACCAATGACAAAGCCATGCTTACGGAAAGGACCATATTGCCTGGCATGTTACCCCCATTTTTACTTATATGCCAGTTTGTTTTTGCCTGTGTCACTGGGATCCTGCTAGCCAGGACCCCAGTGCTCATAAAGTGTGCCCTGTATGTGTCCCCTGTGTAGTGCCTAACTGTATCACTGAGGCTCTGCTAACCAGACCCTTAGTGTTTATGCTCTCTCTGCTTTTAAAATTGTCACTGCAGGCTAGTGACTAAATTTACCAATTCTGATTGGCACACTGGAACACCCTTATAATTCCCTAGTATAAGGTACCTAGGTACCCAGGGTATTGGGACAATTCTTACACAGGACTGCCACTGGAGCCTGAGTGAAATAACGTCCACATTATTTCACAGCCATTTTACACTTTACTTAAGTAACTTATAAGTCACCTATATGTCAATCCCTCACTTAGTGAAGGTTAGGTGTAAAGTTACTTTGTGTGAGGGCACCCTGGCACTAGCCAAGGTGCCCCCATATTGTTCAGGGCAAAATACCCGGACTTTGTGAGTGCGGGGACACCATTACACCCTACATTGCGGGGGATATTGTTTTTGTGCAGGAAGGGATGTCTTCCTGCACAAAAACAACCTCTAATGTGATTTGCTCCTGCAACACACATAGAAAGAGCAAAAAACAGGGAGAAATGGAAGCATTTCTCCTAGTTGCTCGATGCTAACGCCACCCATGGAGTGGCGTTAGATTTTGGTGCTGCCTCAGGAAATCTCGTAAATCAGAAGCAGCAACAAAGTGCAATGGGTGTTGCTGTGGAACACCCACAGAAACACCAATTGCATGCCACTTACACGCAAAGTGCTCGGTGTTAAGGGGCCACTTTTACAAGATATGTTATGCACAACACCACCGAAGCGTCACAACAAGTGCCGCTCTGGTGGCTCATGGGGCTTGTAAATACGCCCAGTGCACAACACCACCGAAGCGTCACAACAAGTGCCGCTCTGGTGGCTCGTGGGGCTTGTAAATAGGCCCAGTGCACAACACCACCGAAGCGTCACAGCAAATGCAGCTCTGGTGGCGCGTGGGGCTTGTAAATACGCCCAGTGCACAACACCACCGAAGCGTCACAACAAGTGCCGCTCTGGTGGCGCGTGGGGCTTGTAAATAGGCCCAGTGCACAACACCACCGAAGCGTCACAACAAGTGCCGCTCTGGTGGCGCGTGGGGCTTGTAAATAGGCCCAGTGCACAACACCACCGAAGCGTCACAACAAGTGCCGCTCTGGTGGCGCGTGGGGCTTGTAAATACGCCCAGTGCACAACACCACCAAAGCGTCACAACAAGTGCTGCTCTGGTGGCTCGTGGGGCTTGTAAATAGGCCCAGTGCACAACACCACCGAAGCGTCACAGCAAATGACGCTCTGGTGGTGCATGGGGCTTGTAAATACGCCCAGTGCACAACACCACCAAAGCGTCACAACAAGTGCCGCTCTGGTGGCGCGTGGGGCTTGTAAATACACCCAGTGCACAACACCACCAAAGCGTCACAGCAAGTGCCGCTCTGGTGGCTCGTGGGGCTTGTAAATACGCCCAGTGCACAACACCACCAAAGCGTCACAGCAAGTGACGCTCTGGTGGCGCATGGGGCTTGTAAATATGCCCCCTTGAGTTAATGCAGCCTTTCATATACTTAACATTAGAACAGTCCCTGGGGTGGGAGCAGAATACAAATAGCATTTGAAAAAGAATTGTAATATAACCATTTGTTCTGCCCCTGGAGGGTGTAACTACATGAAAACAATTTAAGGAAATACATTGCAATCTAACCACACTTTCAGCCCCCAGGGCGAATAACCACGTAAAATAAGAATACAATGCGATCACATTAATGTAACCTTATAATCAGCCCATAGAGGACGTAATGCAATACACCGTTTCAGGCCGCCTCCCAGTCCTCACAAAATTATACTATATACAAGACCTCTAAATGACAAACTACTCCCAGCAGGAAAGCAAAATCTCCAGCCATGGGAAAGCTTAGAAATGTTTTGAAAATTGGGAAAGGTAATGATTTTGGAATTCCCCTCCAACTTTGGGTGGGTACCCAGGAGTTGATCCAGGAAGAAAGAGCTTGTGGTGTTGGATAATTTGGTGGTGACACCATCATCCTAGGACCACCACAGGCAAAGATATTCACAAACATTTGTTTGGAATAGGAGGCCCCGCAAGGCATTATTGGGAGAGTTTCCCACAGTGCAGTGAAATTTATGGTAGCAGCTCTCCCGCTGTGCCAGGGATAGCGGTGCTGACATTTTCCTTGTTTTTTCTTGACTTAGAAGCTGGCCTTGTGCCTCATTTTTTTTCATGGTGTGGTTGCCTGGTCTCACACGGACACCCCAGTGATTGGAGGGGCACCCCCAGCTGCCCTCACTGGCTCCCTGCGCTGGCAGCACGTCTGCATGTTCCTGCAGGAGTCCTTCTGGGTGTTTACCCACTTCAGAGGGCAGACAGGTGAAGGTGGGACTGCCTCCTGGGGCCTAGGGATGAGATCCTGGGCCTCTCCTGCCTCCCGCCTGGTGAAGCACGATGACATTTCCTGATCATTACACATACACAGGGGTTGGGGATGGGCGTCCCAGGCCTTGCCAAGAGAAACTGCTGGGGGATGGGGTCCCCAGGTGAGTTAGGAACACAGGGAGGGGGCCACGCATGCCATCTCCCCCACCAAAATAAATTGAGCTTTCCTGCGCCGTCCCCCAGGGAAAGTTTTACCTGAACTGCAGCAGGGCCCAACACACTCATTGGCAGAGAAGGCCAAAGGTCGCCAAAATTTGAAATGCCATTACTCGGGCCTTGTTAGGCCAATTTGGAGGATTTTTTGTTCATTTTACTCCTAGTGGTGAGTTCTATCCACCTCACCTCCAAAGTGTGCAGTCCTCCAAAAGCTGGTCCTCCTGGCTCTCTGCACCAGTCCTTCTTTGGGGCTTTTTGGTGGGTGCAGAAAGGTTCAGGGCTTCCCTCAACTGGTCCTCAGGGGGAATAAGGGGCCCAGCTTCACTGGCCCTTTGGGAGACCCACTGGTCCTGGATAAACTGGACAGAGTCCTGGGTCCTCAGTGGCAGTTGGGAGGTTCCTCCTTTCAGTTCCCCATGGCGGTCCCAGGATTCAGCAGCGTGGTGGGTGGAAAATCCGCAGGTAACAGAGTCTTTACGTCGTGCAAGAATTGATAAAGGAGAGAGGAAGATTCCAGATGAGAGGCACCCCTAACCAATCCTGGGGTACCACATCACCTCTTCACCACAGTTTCAACCCTCGTGCACAGCATGTTGAGACAATCCAAAATGGTATCAAGGAACCACTGGTCACATCAGCTCCTGGGGTCTCACCTCAACCCGTCACTGACATCACTGACATACACGTGTACACTAGAATTTTAAAAGCAGTGGTTTGGCTCCAGTCTGGGCACTCGCCTTTAATCAGGGGGCTTGGGCAGGCCCATCCCTGGTATAGCTGGGTGATAGATACAAAGCACCACCCCACCTCTCTCCTCCTTAGGAGCAAGGAGAATTAGTGCTAATTGCTCCTTTTTGTGGGGTCGACCTTTGTTTCTGTTGCTGGAGAAAATGTAATTACTGGACACAACAGGGTGACAACAGACCTGGGTTGTGATCCTGAGCTGAGCCAGAAAAATATGACAACTCTATATGAACCACAAGATGTACAGTTATCATTTTGGAAGTGGCCAATTTTATTTTATCGCACAGGTTACACTCTAATTCAAGATGTCAATGGTCTCTGTAGGTTAAGTAGAAGGGAAACTACACTCTAAGGCAGTTCCCTCCCTATGTGTATAATGGAACGTCACTATAGTTAAAACAGTAAAGCACACTGACTTTCCGTAATAGTGGACACTACCCTCATGAGGCCGATCCCGGGTGAATTCCTATACCTGCAGAGTCCCCACTGGACCAAGCTACCTGTGTGCTGTTACTGGGCTGCACACAACAGTAATCTCCCAGGTGCAGGCTACACTCATGTGCACATGTGTGTGCACATGTGTTCACTTGGAACCAGTTAGGTACCTCTTACACTTGCTGCATCACAAAAGCCTTATCTTAAAAGGTGTAAATTGGCAGTAAACACACGCAGTCCATTTACTGTGTGGTTACTGTAGTCAGGCTTACCCACAGTAAAAAGTAAAAAAAAGGGGTGATCAAAAAAGCAAAATAATCCTGGCTTACTGCTGGGGCATAACCCGGGGGAGTGGAACCCAGTGAAGGGGTGGGTGATTGGTGATTGTGAGAGGGAATGGTAGTGGGACAGAGGTTTAGCTATCAATGGTGCAGCAGATGAAGGTCAGCGGATGCAGTTTCACCGGGACACAGTGAATGTGAAAGATTTGAGCATGTGTGTGTTTGAAAGCTACAGTGAGCACCAGTGAGTGTGGCTAGATGTGTGTGTGAGCAACAGTAACTGGGAGTGACTTAGTGAGAATGAGTAAGTGATGGAGTGTGAGTTAGAGTGAGTGAGGGGGAGACAGTGAGTGAGTGAGGCAGTGCATATGAGTGAGAGTAAGAGGGTGTGAGTGAATAAGAGTGTACTTACTTGCGTGTTTTATGATTGTTGGTCTACCACTCATCAACGCATACACAGTATTATTCTGGGTTTATGGCCGCACACAAGGAATGCTGCTGGCAGATGGGATATAATTCTTTGCTGCTTAAGAGAGGGCACCCATAGCAAAGTGCAGGTCCTGAAACAGAGAAGTACCTCTTGGCATAGGGGCCTCTATGACAAAATGCTGGCACTGGCACACTGGAGAAATTCTTGACAGGGGGTCACTCATGGCAAAATGTGGGTGTTGGGACTAAATAGGTAATTCTTGACATGAGGGGAGGCTCCCAAGGCACATTACAGACCCTGAAATACTGGTAGCAGTACTTGACATATGAGGACACCTAGTAGTGGCATACCAGAGGTAATTTTGAGCCTCAGAGAGGGCAGCTATGGCATATTGGGGCTAAGCTGGCTGGCTGGCTGGGGAAGCATACCATGTTAAAATCTGGACCAGAAATACAGGAGGCATAGGCAGTATCAATGGAAAGATTCCAGTTCTGTAATATTGTATGTACCTTTTGGCATAAGGGGGTGCCCAAAACAAAATGCTGGCATTGAAACAATGAAGGTAGTTCTTAACTTATAGGCAATGTGTAAAGTAGTTATGCAGAACTTCAAACAGTAATAAAATAGAAACACTGCACAGGAAAAATCTCACACCAGTTTAGAAAACTATAGTAAAATATAATAAATTATTTGACTCCACAAGAACAAAAATCCAATCGGTAGAACTAGAGATGTGCAGTTTACAGGATTTAAGGAAAGTATAGCACCTAAGCACACAAAAAGCCACTTGTGGTAATCTAGTCAGTCAATACCAGGTGAAAGTCACAAGTTCAGGCAGACTGCAAGGGAGAGCACCATGAATGGTCATCGCAGCAGCGAGAGGATCCTGTCAGATGCCACAAATGATCATTGCTGGAGATTCGTGTTGGCGGTCACTGTGGGCTGTCGGTGCTGTAGAGCTAAGTGCAGATGTCACGTTGTGGGTGTCTCTGGAGGTCACTGTATCGTGAAGACTTGATTCCACTGGAGCTTTGCTTTGGAGGACAGCATTGGCGGCATGATCTTGGCACAAGTGGGCCCGTTCACAGTTGAAAAGAGCTCAAAACATCTGGATTTCTCCTTTTCTTCAAGGAGAAGCTCAATAGATGCCTGGGAGGCACATCTTGAGGATCAAGAACCCACTCAAGCAGAGGAAAGCAGGGCTCAGGCAAGTCCAGTTGCACATCTAGGCAGCAGGTCAGCTGGGCAGTTGCAGGGAGACCTCTGGAACTGGTTATATCTATGTAGCTCTAACAGGAGGTCAGTCAGCTGACCCTTGGAGTCATTTCAGAGCAGGGCTCAAGCAGCAGAGGAGCAGGCTGTCATTCTGTGGCATCCACAGGGGTCCATGAGTGTCATGGGGCATTGGGTCTGAGGGTCCACTATTTATCCTTGGTGCCAGGTTTGAAGTGGGAGATGCTACTGGAGTTCTTCCCCTACAGGGGTGTCTGGAATTTCCTTCCTCCCTGTGCTGGCCCCAGCTTCTCCATGGGCACAAAAGACTAGTGTGAAACCCTTTATGAGTGTGCTGAGGCTAAGTATTTGTAGTGCAAGTGTGGTAGGTGACCGCTCATATCCTGACAGACTTTGCCCATCCTGATAATACCCATCAACCTTTGTCTCACTGTCTGGGTAGAATACACAAAGACCAACTGCCAGCTACACCTAGTGATGTGATCCAGGATTCGGGCTGTAGGCACTAAATGGTTGGGATAAGAAAATGCTAACTCTAAAATGATGTGAAATCCAGCTTTACCATTAAAGAGGGTCTTAAATTACAATTCTTTAGACACCGAATTCAACCTCCTTACCTGCTGCTAATTTGAATTATCACCTAATACGTTAACTCTAGGGTGACTATGTATTAAAAAGGAGGGTTTAGGCCTGAAAAAGGTTTACTTTGCCAGGTCAAAATGGGAGTTTAAACTGCACACAGGCTGCAATGGCAGGCCTGAGACATGGGAAAGGGGCTACTTAAATGGGTTGCACAATAAGTGCTGCAAGCCCCCTAGTAGCATTTAATTTACAGGCCCTGAGTACAGGCAGTAATACCTTACTGGGGATTTGGGTGGCAATTGGCTGGAAGTCAGTGTTGCCATGGTTAAGGGAGAGCACAAGCACGTTAGCACTGGTCAGCATCTCTGCATCTCGCCTCCCTTTATCTCTCCACTCCAAGCATCTCTCCATCCACCCATTCTCTCTTCAGTCTATCCTCCAACTTTTTTCTCCTGTAATCTTTCCCTCTGACTTCAACAACATGTCCCAGTTTCTAGAGGGAGTCACCTGAACACAGAGGGGTTGGGTTTTCAGGTGTTATTCTGTGTTTGTCAAATGCCACGGTTTTTGGTTTTCTAAACTGGTCACCCTGGCTTAGTTACAGGCAACCATGTGCCCCTGTGAGATAAAACCAGCTCTGTGACTTAGAGGAAGTGCTGGCTGTGTGAGATAACACGATTCTCTGTTCTACTTCACAAATTTGTTTCTATGTAAAAAATGTATTAAAGGAAAGGTTGCCTTACCTCACAAACAAAGCACAGCACTGCAAGACTTTCTAATGGCACCGCAGCGCTACAGGCATCTTAGTAATAAATGCTGCCATCAGTGAGGTCTTTGACTGTTGTTGACTTTTGGTGGTGCTGGCAGCGTCGTCGTCTGTTTTTTAGTCGTCTCAAGTGTTCAGCAATGAGTAACTGTGCGTCCAATATCCTGGTTCTCTTTTAAGTGCCTTATTAGTTAATTTCAATGTTTTATCCACAAATCTTTGCACATTAAACAAGCGCTGGCAAATAAAACAGGTCTGGGATTCTATTGTATGTGCCACTTTAGGGATTGGCGAATTTGCATGTTTGTGGTGTTATGGATGAGGGAGTGGATGAATGCAAACGTAAGTTAATGGGGCAGCAGTGCCAGCATAAATGACCCAGTCCAGGGACGAGGAGTCCTTGAGTGCAAATTTGGATACCTGAACACAGTGAAGAGGCACTTTCATTTATAACCCAGACCTATTGGCATTAGCTCTGCAGTATGAGTGTTGTAGATTGAAGTGGCATACAGTAAAGTGGAGAACAGTAGAGTGGCGTACATTAGAGTAGAGTGGTGTAGAGTTCCAAAGACTAGAGTGGCATAGAGTAGAGTGACGTAGAGTGGGGTGGCATAGAGTGAAGTGGTGTAGCATGGTGTAGAGTACATAGGCATAGAGTGGAGACTTACAGAGTGCTGTAGAGGGGCATGGTGTAGAGTAGAGTGTTATAGAGTGGCAAAGACTAGAGTCGCATAGAGTAGAGTAGCGTGGAGCTGAGTGGTGTAGAGTACCTTTGATTGGAATGGAGTGGCAGATTAGTGTGGAGTGATGTAGAGTTGAGCCGGAGGCTGTACTGGGCATAGGAGATGTGGACAGTTCAGCGCCTGGAACATCAAAAAGTGAGTACCATGATATATGCTTTGACACCCACAAATGCACTATACACACAATCCCAGTACACAATAGCAGGCACCACCAGACAAGCGCCATTTCAGTCTAGCAACTTCTAGAATAGTGCATTATGGGCAATGTAGTACAGTAGTCCAAATATTGGCAAATGTTTATTATGAGTCAAAAAACAGATATGCAAGACTGACAGTGTATCCCCTATGTCCCACAGGTCTCCCACAAGGCCCCTCCATCAGTGAACACATGCAGGGAGAGGAACATGTGCCAGACCCACAGGAGGAGTCTGCCACTGACACAGCAGGGCACAGCAGGACACCACCACCCATGGAAATGCCACCAGAGTCCATGGAAGATCCTGCGCTGGATATAAGAGGCAGCAGTGGTAGCACCAGGACCATGGCATACAGAGAGGCACACGCAGCCAGCAGCAGGAGCAGTGCGCAGACGCCACCGTAGAGTGCAGTCTGTCCACAGTGATGATGTTGCAGATGTTGAGTTTGCGGGACTTGAGGCATCACTAGTACAGGGTCAGTGCCTGCAAAACAGACAGTTGAGGTCAATTAACAGGAACCTAACAAGACTACAGACCACTATGACCCATGGGCTGGCTAATGTGGACAATCAGTTCCAAACTATGAACACACACCTGGGGAACCTGACACTGTCCATCAAATTATTGGTCAGGGAACTGGTGGCTGACAGGGCACAGGCACGGCGCAGGGAGCGCAACACTGCAGCCCAGTTCGACAGACTTGCAGCATCCATCCTGGCTACAAACACCACCTGCCTGTCAAGGCACACTGTCAGCCTGCAGGTCGAACTGGGTCATTTTGCTGGTGATGTGGCACGGGGACTTGGCCGCATCAGCCATGCGGTTGACATAATGGAGACCAGACAGGCTGCAAGGGGCACAGGGGATACCCCGCAGGACAGCAAGGAAGGCTCTACAATCAGCAGTGTGTCTGCCACTGATGCGCGTGTGGTGCGGAGTAGCAGTGCACGGCAGGGCTCAGGGGACCCACCAGGAGTGAGCCATGGTGGCCGCAGTCGGAGGAGGCTGTGAGCCACTGACATGTACTATTACTGAGGCACATGCAATTAATGTGTCTGATTTGACTGTTTACAATTCCAGACTGTGGCATACTGCACATTTCCAATGACATTATAGTTTAGCAATTAAAAGGTTTTGTTTGTTTCACTACACAACTGGGCAATGTGTGTCTGACATTAATGAGTGCGGTCACGGTTGCCACATACCTGCCAAAGTATTGGGTTGCAATGTCTCTGTCTGCCCTCATTTGTGATGCTTCTATCCCCAGGCGTGGATGCTCTTGCTCCTCATCCTCCGTGTCTGTGTCTGCAGGGGTGAGATGTAGCCCACGTCTGGTGGCAATGTTGTGTAGGATGGCACAGGTGGCAACTATCTTGCATGCTGTTTCTGGGGCATATTGGAGTGCACCTCCACTTTTGTGGAGGCATCGGAATCTTGCCTTTAACAAGCCAAAGGTCCTCTCGACTACAGTTCTGGTCCGCCGATGTGCAATGTTATATCGCCTCTTGTTCTGATTGCCAGGTGTTAGGTATGGGGTGAGTATCCATGGTCTCAGGGCATATGCACTGTCACCTGTTTGACAAAAAAGGCAAATTTAGCAGGGCATCACAGGGTTACACAGTGACCTGTATGTAAGCCTTCAGAGTGTAGTCACCAATACCTAATAGATATCCGTCTCCAAACTCCCCACGTTCTAGGCGTTGGTGTATCCCACTGTCCCTGAATATGTATGAGTCATGTGTACTCTCTGGATATTTAGGTACAATGTCAGTAATGACATTATGGGCGTCACATACCACCTGGATGTTTAGTGAGTGGGTACATTTCCTATTGCGGAACACATATTCCAGATTTGCAGGTGGCCAAATTTGTATATGTGTCCCGTCCACACACCCTATTACATGGGGGAAGTTGGCAATGCTGTAGAAGTCCAACTTGGTGTGGTTGATTTCTGCCTCATTCCTGGGTAAGTATATATATCTGGACATGTGTGCGAGTATGGCATCTAGGAAATGTTTGAAGAATCGTGAGAGTGCACTTTGGGATACCCCACCTGCCACTGCAATCACCCCCTGATAGCTACCCGAGGCCAAGAGGTGCAGTGAGCATAGCACTTGCACATGTGTGGCGATGGCGCTGCTGCGCATTGTCTGTCGTTCAAGCTGAGGTTTCAGCAGTTCAATTATTTCTTGTAGGAAAGTACCATCTTGCCTGGCATGTTACCCCCATTTTTCACTGTATATATGTTGTTTTAGTTGTATGTGTCACTGGGACCCTGGTAACCCAGGGCCCCAGTGCTCATAAGTGTGCCTGAATGTGTTACCTGTGTAGTGACTAACTGTCTCACTGAGGCTCTGCTAATCAGAACCTCAGTGGTTATGCTCTCTCATTTCTTTCCAAATTGTCACTGACAGGCTAGTGACCATTTTTACCAATTTACATTGGCTTACTGGAACACCCTTATAATTCCCTAGTATATGGTACTGAGGTACCCAGGGTATTGGGGTTCCAGGAGATCCCTATGGGCTGCAGCATTTCTTTTGCCACCCATAGGGAGCTCTGACAAGTCTTACACAGGCCTGCCACTGCAGCCTGAGTGAAATAACGTCTACGTTATTTCACAGCCATTTTACACTGCACTTAAGTAACTTATAAGTCACCTATATGTCTAACCTTTACCTGGTAAAGGTTAGGTGCAAAGTTACTTAGTGTGAGGGCACCCTGGCACTAGCCAAGGTGCCCCCACATTGTTCAGAGCCAATTCACTGAACTTTGTGAGTGCGGAGACACCATTACACGCGTGCACTACATATAGGTCACTACCTATATGTAGCTTCACCATGGTAACTCCGAATATGGCCATGTAACATGTCTATGATCATGGAATTGCCCCCTCTATGCCATCCTGGCATTGTTGGTACAATTCCATGATCCCAGTGGTCTGTAGCACAGACCCTGGTACTGCCAGACTGCCCTTCCTGGGGTTTCACTGCAGCTGCTGCTGCTGCCAACCCCTCAGACAGGCAGCTGCCCTCCTGGGGTCCAGCCAGGCCTGGCCCAGGATGGCAGAACAAAGAACTTCCTCTGAGAGAGGGTGTGACACCCTCTCCCTTTGGAAAATGGTGTGAAGGCAGGGGAGGAGTAGCCTCCCCCAGCCTCTGGAAATGCTTTGTTGGGCACAGATGTGCCCAATTCTGCATAAGCCAGTCTACACCGGTTCAGGGACCCCTTAGCCCCTGCTCTGGCGCGAAACTGGACAAAGGAAAGGGGAGTGACCACTCCCCTGACCTGCACCTCCCCTGGGAGGTGTCCAGAGCTCCTCCAGTGTGCTCCAGACCTCTGCCATCTTGGAAACAGAGGTGCTGCTGGCACACTGGACTGCTCTGAGTGGCCAGTGCCACCAGGTGACGTCAGAGACTCCTGCTGATAGGCTCCTTCAGGTGTTAGTAGCCTTTCCTCTCTCCTAGGTAGCCAAACCCTCTTTTCTGGCTATTTAGGGTCTCTGTCTCTGGGGAAACTTTAGATAACGAATGCAAGAGCTCATCCGAGTTCCTCTGCATCTCCCTCTTCACCTTCTGATAAGGAAACGACCGCTGACCGCGCTGGAAGCCTGCAAACCTGCAACATAGTAGCAAAGACGACTACTGCAACTCTGTAACGCTGATCCTGCCGCCTTCTCGACTGTTTTCCTGCTTGTGCATGCTGTGGGGGTAGCCTGCCTCCTCTCTGCACCAGAAGCTCCAAAGAAATCTCCCGTGGGTCGACGGAATCTTCCCCCTGCAACCGCAGGCACCAAAAAGCTGCATTACCGGTCCCTTGGGTCTCCTCTCAGCACGACGAGCGAGGTCCCTCGAATCCAGCGACGCTGTCCAAGTGACCCCCACAGTCCAGTGACTCTTCAGCCCAAGTTTGGTGGAGGTAAGTCCTTGCCTCACCTCGCTGGGCTGCATTGCTGGGAACCGCGACTTTGCAGCTGCTCCGGCCCCTGTGCACTTCCGGCGGAAATCCTTTGTGCACAGCCAAGCCTGGGTCCACGGCACTCTAACCTGCATTGCACGACTTTCTAAGTTGGTCTCCGGCGACGTGGGACTCCTTTGTGCAACTTCGGCAAGCACCGTTTCACACATCCTCGTAGTGCCTGTTTCTGGCACTTCTCCGGGTGCTACCTGCTTCAGTGAGGGCTCTTTGTCTTGCTCGACGTCCCTTCTCTCTTCAGGTCCAATTTGCGACCTCCTGGTCCCTCTTGGGCCCCAGCAGCGTCCAAAAACGCCAAACGCACGATTTGCGTGTAGCAAGGCTTGTTGGCATCCTTTCGGCGGGAAAACACTTCTGCACGACTCACCAAGGCGAGGGGGATCCGTCCACCAAAGGGGAAGTCTCTAGTCCTTTTCATTCC
This sequence comes from Pleurodeles waltl, assembly GCF_031143425.1. NCBI lineage: Eukaryota > Metazoa > Chordata > Amphibia > Caudata > Salamandridae > Pleurodeles > Pleurodeles waltl. The sequence continues at coordinate 1,177,163,202 of NC_090439.1, forward strand.
TGCAGAAATCTCAGCTTCTTCTGTCCAGTCGAAGCTTCTTTGCACCCGCAGCTGGCATTTCCTGGGCATCTGCCCATCTCCGACTTGCTTGTGACTTTTGGACTTGGTCCCCTTGTTCCACAGGTACCCTAGATTGGAAATCCACAGTTGTTGCATTGCTGGTTTGTGTCTTTCCTGCATTATTCCTCTAACACGACTATTTTGTCCTTAGGGGAACTTTAGTGCACTTTGCACTCACTTTTCAGGGTCTTGGGGAGGGTTATTTTTCCAACTCTCACTATTTTCTAATAGTCCCAGCGACCCTCTACAAGGTCACACAGGTTTGGGGTCCATTCGTGGTTCGCATTCCACTTCTGGAGTATATGGTTTGTGTTGCCCCTATCCCTATGTTTCCCCATTGCATCCTATTGTAACTATACATTGTTTGCACTGTTTTCTAAGACTATACTGCATATTTTTGCTATTGTGTATATATATCTTGTGTATATTTCCTATCCTCTCACTGAGGGTACACTCTAAGATACTTTGGCATATTGTCATAAAAATAAAGTACCTTTATTTTTATTATAACTGTGTATTGTGTTTTCTTATGATATTGTGCATATGACACTAAGTGGTACTGTAGTAGCTTCACACGTCTCCTAGTTCAGCCTAAGCTGCTCTGCTAAGCTACCATTATCTATCAGCCTATGCTGCTAGACACCCTATACACTAATAAGGGATAACTGGGCCTGGTGCAAGGTGCAAGTACCCCTTGGTACTCACTACAAGCCAGTCCAGCCTCCTACATTTCTAAGATTGCAGCACTGCTCAGTCTATATTTGTCATAAATCTCCTCCTCAGTTTGTTGAAATAGTGTCTGCCTGGCTCGGTATATCCTCTCCTGTCTCGGCCTCCTCCTCCTCTGCTGGGCAGCCTGGACTCTCCTCCTCCATGCAATCACGTACAGTTCAGCCATTTTGACCAGCCCAGATGCCTTCTGGGTCTCCTTTTATACTTTGGTTCTGGTTACCACCTGCTCTGAATCAGTGGTAATCTGGGTGTTCAAAACTGGCTTTTTGCGCCTAATCTCAATTTGCGACTGGCTTTTGCATATGGTTTGCGACTCGCAATTTGCAACTTCCTGATTGCGGGTCGCAAAATCAGGTCGGTGCTGGATCGCATCGCTATTTGCTAATCGGAAATGGGATTTTGCGGGGTCGCAAATAGCGATTCGGGCCATTTGCAAATCGCAAAACTTTGCTATATCTGGCCCATAGAGGGGTGTGGAGTAGAGGAAAGTGAAGTGAAGTGGCATATAGTGAAGTGGTGTAGAGTACCATTGTATGGAGTGGCGTATGGTTGAGTGGAGTGACAGAGTGGTCTGGAGTGGAGTGGGGTGAAGTGGCGTACAGTAGAGTGGTTAGTGTGAAGTGGCATATAGTAGAGTGGTGTAGACTAGTGTGGAGTGGCGTATAGTAGAGTGGTGTATAGTAGAGTGGTGTAGACTAGTGTGAAGTGGCATATAGTAGAGTGGTGCAGACTAGTGTGGATTGGCGTATAGCAGAGTGGTGTATACTAGTGTGGAGTGGCGTATAGTAGAGTGGTGTATACTAGTGGGGAGTGGTGGATAGTAGAGTGGTGTAGACTCTTGTGGAGTGGAGTGAAGTGGCAAATAGTCGAGTGCTGTATACTGTTAGAGTAGTGTAAACTAGTGTGGAGTGGAGTGACACAGAGTGGTGTAGACTGGTTGGAGTGGAGTGGCATAGAGTGGTGTGGAGTAGAGTGGAGTGAAGTGGTGTATAGTGGAGTGGTGTAGACTAGTGTGGAGTGGAGTGACACAGAGTGGTGAGGACTAGTTGGAGTGAAGTGGCATATATGAGAGTGGTGTAGACTAATGTGGAGTGGAGTGGCACAGAGTTATGTGGAGTAGAGTAGAGTGAAGTGAAGTGGTGTCTAGTAGAGTGGTGTAGACTCTTATGGAGGGGAGTGACAGAGTGGTCTGGAGTGGAGCGAAGTGAAGTGGCGTATAGTGGAGTGGTGTAGACTCTTGTGGAGTGGAGTGGAGTGAAGTGGCGTATAGAAGAGTGGTGTAGACTAGTGTGGAGTGGCGTATAGTAGAGTGCTGTATACTACTGTGGAGTGGCATATAGTAGAGGGGTGCAGACCAGTGTGGAGTGGAGTGACAGAGTGGTATAGATGACCGTGGGGTGGAGTGAAGTGGCGTATAGTAGAGTGGTGCAGACTAGTGTGGAGTGGCATAGAGTGATGTGGAGTAGAGTGGAGTGACGTGGTGTATAGTAGAGTGGTGTAGACTAGTGTGAAGTGAAGTATAGTAGAGTGGTGGGGACTCGTATGGAGTGGAGGGACACAGAGTGGTGCAGAGTAGTTTGGAGTGCGGTGAAGTGAAGTGGCGTAGGCAAGTGTGGAGTGACACAGAGTGGTGTAGACTCTTGTGGAGTGGGGTGAAGTGAAGTGGCGTAGACTAGTGTGGAGTGACACGGCGTGGTATAGACTAGTGTGGAGTGGTGTATAGTAGAGTGGTGTAGACTAGTGTGGAGTGGAGTGACACAGAGTAGTGTAGACTAGTGTGGAGTGGAGTGAAGTGGCTTATAGTAGAGTGGTGTAGACTAGTGTGGAGTGGTGTAGACTAGTGTGGAGTGGAGTGACACAGAGTGGCGTAGACTCTTGTGGAGTGCGGTGAGGCGAAGTGGCCTAGACTAGTGTGGAGTGACACGGCGTGGTGTAGTACTGAAGGTGTAAAGTAGTGCAGTTGTTGGTATAAGTAACTAAAGAGCCAGTAGAGATAGCAGATAGGGTCAAAGCATCGGTAAATAAGAAGCTATTGTACCTGTGTTATTAGTAGGTAAGAGCATAGCACGTCCTGGAATAATATTGAAATGCTTATGACATAAACAAGCATTTGCAATGCAACGGGTCTCTCATTTCTCCGAGTTAGAGCTATTGGCAGTTGTAAACTCCCAACCGGACTTTTCTTGCCTCATTAAATGGAGAGAAAAAAAAAAGAGTGTGATTGCGCTGCTAAACAAGCGAGATCGCGCTGCGAAAAAAGAGAAAAAGTAGTCCACAAACCGGATCGAAACAGCGAACCTTGTATGTTTTCAGTACTTGGTCGCTGCGCTCGAGGAGGGCTAACCACCGGAAAAGGCATGACGTATGCATGCCTCCCACTAATGAAAGCAAGCAGATTTTAAAAGGCAAGCCCACGAACCAATGAAACACACTGACTTGACATGGGCGGGACTCCGAGCCCTTTTCTAACTACTACAGCGCCTTGCAAGCGGTATGCATGCGCAAGCGCATGCCACTCTGGCTCGACCCTAAAAATGATGTCACTATCCCTGGCAATTGGGGAATTAACATCCATGAACTTCCATGAATACACGTTAAGTGTTAATCCACAATCATCTCCACATGGATACATTTTACATATTTGTTAACTCTTGAATGCATCATTGAACAGATATTCTTAGCCAAGTGGTAGCACTCAAGCTAAGGATATCCAGGAAAATGAATGGCTGAGCCAGCCTTGTCAGGACTCATGATCAAGTAACTAATATTGTGATTACTGAGCCATATCCAGATGCCAACAAAAGACAATAGTGCCCTATTTCACTTCCTTTAAATTAACGGGTACAGGGAATGGTAAGACGTAAGAGGCAAAGAGATCACTTGAGCAACTGCTGCATACTTAGCGACCATTGTTCATCTCACTGAGACGCCCTACCAGTCTCAGAATTGTAAAGGAGCGGAGAATAGAACTAGGCCAACTAACATGAGCCATCCCCCAGCCTCTGCCTCAACCGCCTGCATCGTTTCAAGCAGAAAACTCACTGAAAGGTGCTGTTTTCTGGAAACTTACATCGGCAAGCAGAGGTAAGGCGACTGACTCATGGGAGCAGGCATGGAGAGAGGGTGAGTATTGAGTGGTGGGCGATGGGCAGAGCTAAAGTGAAGAGAGAAGACGTGAACAGGGAGGTGGGGATAGAGAATGGCAAAAGAAGGAGGGGGTAAAAAGACACATGAAGAGTAAATGAAGAACAATGAAAAGAGGCAATACCATGCACTGTCATGGAGTGCAGAAATTAAATCAAACAATTTATGTACTGTCATGGAGTGCAAAAATTAAATTAAACAACAAAAAAACTTAAGCAAGTAGTTCCATTTTGTCAGCAGTGGAAGGAGACAAATCCCCAAACAGAAGCCAAGGTACTCCGGCTGAGCAAGGGCTAACTCCGTGGAGTATTGCCTAGAACGCTGTCTGAGAGAGAGCTGGAGCTGCCCATTGAGAGACCACAGCAATGAGGAAAATACAATACTTAGCAGACAGAAGAGAGTAGAAAAAATAACAGACAGAGGTATTTAATGGAGAATAAGACGATGAAAGTGAGAGAAAAATGAGAGGAGGAATAAGACAACAGTGTAAAAGGGGAGAGGAGAAACATGGAGTGAGAGGGAAAGGAAAGTAGAGAGGAGGAAAACAGAGTGAGAGAATCGTGACAGCAAGTTTAAAAGGCAGAAGTGGGCTGGAGTAGGCGATGAGGAAGAAGGTGGGATGAAATGATGGAGAGTGTAAAAGAATGAAAAAGAATGAAGATGGCAAGACAGGGTGAAAGGTGAAACAATGAGAAGAGCGAGAAAGAATAGAAAGCATGGGTAAGCGCAGGAGAAGGTAGGATGGAACATGAAAAGATGCAGGAGAGAGTACAGGGGAGAGAGGAGATGTTATAAATGAGAACAAGGGAAAAAAGAGACAGAAAGATGGAAAAAAGAGACAGAAAGATAGAGAAGAGGGCACTCGTAGACACTGTTTCCTTATCCTGAAGCCAGCAGCCGGCAGCCTGCATACCCTGAGAGTATATACACTGTCAGAAATTAACAAGTTACACTTTGTGAACTGTTACCAACCAGCCGGTCTTAGCAGTTTAGTGGCCATGTCATGCTTTGCTACCAAATGAGGGTCGCAAACCATTTGTACACTTCCTTACAAGCCCGGATATGGTGAGGTCATTTGGTTGCCCATGCAACATGCAAAAATTCAAAAATGTGTGCTTTTCAGTCCATGACTGTAATGTGCAAAGCACATTTCCGAGGCCTGCTGGCTGATAATAAGAAATGAATGATTGCGTTCAGTAACAATATCATAATAGTTTATTTTGTTTGTAAAGTTGCAGGAGACCTCGGTAACAGCTACCTAATTAAAATAGTGGGCTTAGTTAATTTTAATTGATTGAAATTATCTTTAAAATTTGGTAATTTGTTGGAAAAGACAAGAAGGATTCAGAGTAATTCCAATATTAACGTATCTAAATAAAGACCTGAAGAAGTGGTTCTTCACAATTAGGCGCAGTCTGCACTTCATCTGTTTCCTTAGCTTTTGCTCGGTAGGATGTGCACATTGATAAAACGTGGGTCGAGGTGTTTATGGAAAAGTCAAAGTCAGCAACGCATACATGAGTCATGGTTTTCCTTCACAGAGTCACGTACATCGTGCAGTCTGTATTTTTAGGTTGAGCATTCAAGACCTCTTGTATATACTTTAGTATATACTTCTATACTTCTTTGTGGGGTCTCTGCGTTTTCATTGGTTAGTTTCAGTGTCCTTAAAAAACCCTTGCTTGCTAGTGGTCAATCCTTGCTCTTTGTCCCACCTTTTCCACAGTTGTACACTCTCCTGGAGCATGGCCCTAGTACTTGTAGCCTTCCACTTGTGCCTATGTAGCATGTGTTTAGGGATTACTTTTTTCAAAGGCTAATAGCATTTGACAGGAGCGCTGGATGTTTCAGTGGCTCCAGGCTGTTTCTGTTTACAGGGCTCTAGTATGTTACTTATTTTCATCTGCAGTCATGTGTGACTTTGTTTACTCCATTCCTTACTCTCCCTCGCGCATTTTCTGTTCTTGCATTGCAAATGCTTGTTCCTTTAGTCTGTCTCTGCAAGCTCACGGTGTCGCTTTGAACCGGGTGCTTATGTCAACTGTTTTAGTTTTTATTTTCAGTTTGTGGAGCAAAAAAAGACTAATAGCTCTAACTGGAGCGAATGCGAAACCCATTGCAGTTCAAATGCTTGTTTTTGTTTGGGATCCGGGACATATCTTCCTGCTTTTATGAGCTAAAACATGTCCTGGATTTCAAAAACAAATCCTCGTCTCGCAAATGGACCGGGAAACATGAAACAGCTGGTCTCTACCCATTCGCAGCATGTCACCATTTAAGAGGCCCAGCAGAATCACAGGGAGGAGGCTGGAGGGAGGGAGCAGCACATTCCGACCCTTTGCTGATCAGTGCTGCTCTAAGCTCCAACTCCAGCAAACACGAGACTATTGCATTCCAAATGCTTGTTTTAACTGTGCTCATTTTTAGGTCGAGCGTAGCGTTCGACGTGTCGTACACTTTTAGTATAATTGTAAAATGGGTTCAAGCGAATTGAAGCAATTTCATTTGTTGGTTCCAGTGTCTTTCAAACATCCTTGCTTGCTAGTGGTCAGCTCTGCCTCTTTGTCCTGCCTTTTTCACTTTGGGAACAGGACAAAGTACTGTCTTATTACGCCATGTCCTGTTTATCTCTTCTGCAGGGGACTTTTTTTCTTTAGAACGTGCCTGTTGGTCTTACACTGTGGGTGCCTGTTCTTTCCCTCCTCCCCACCAGCTCCTCCAAACAAAACCAACAGCAGAGAGGGTTTTTTCCAGTCCCCCTCCTTTATCCTAGCCCCTGATAGAGCGTTCCGTATTAATAATTTACCTGTATCTGGACGCTCTTGGGGTCGATGAATCTTTTGACCAAGTGGGGCTCACTTCACCCGAGAGTAATCAATTTAATCAATCTATAATCAATAACGAACATAAGCAATGCCCTGATCAACATAACACTTCACAATTAATCCAGAAAAACATTTCGGCGAACATGACCTTTCGGCCATGAATAACCACACCAGTTTATTCAAATTTAGTGAATTTTATTTCCATATATTAACAAAGCTAGCACAATATAGATGTGTCTCAACACCAAATGATATATGTAAATGAACATTAATAGCTGTCCATATCGGCGGAAAAGATGCAATCTATGCAGCATTTGAATAACAATGCCTTCGATAATAGCAACGCAAACTACTAAAACAACAATCTGTAATGGGCTAATTGCATACATTAGTCAGCATAATAAGGTCTCAAATTGCATCGTGCAACAATGAATACTCATCTAACCTCAAATTAGCATCAGCATGTGGGACTTCATGCAAAACAATTTAACAACATTAATTTGGAAAAAACTCCTAACTAGGGCTCTTATCAAAAATCAGCAGTTGGTTACCTAAAAAGAAAACACAATGCAATTGTACATTTTCCTTTCATATTTACCAAATCCAATCAGCATTCAAGGAAGTCTTCGTCTCACAGGTACCGGATTCGATCAGCATGGGACGGGGCAAAGGGGTAGGGTGGACGGGGAATTGCCTCACAGCGGCAAGATAAAAGGACAAACTACTACTTCATGCAAAGGGACGGATCAAAGTTAAAGTCTCTAGGGTGAAAATTAATTAAAGTCTCTTTCTCTCGATTTGAGAAAGCATCAAAGTCTCATTCAAAATGGCGTCGAACATCAATTGGTATCTGTAAAGTCTGTAATGTCCGAAAAATATAGCTGTAATGGCTGCTTTCTTCTTGTGCACCTGGTTTAAATAACAACAGTTCAAATCCAGTAGGGTCTTCCATTGGAGGGTTCATAGGTTGGCTTCAAATTGTCCAATCAAAAACAACAATTTACAAGCTTCTACCTAGGCATACATTATCCTTGGAGTCGGGTACGTAAGTTGCAACATATTTTACCAATTAACTCACTTTCAGAGCTTCCATTGTCCGCACCTGCAGATTGACCTTGGAGCAAAGAAGAAGATGCCAGGCTGGCACGAAACCTTAAAGATAAGCATGTGAACCGATCTCACTGGAAAAGTACAGCTTCAAGCAAGAATACACGTTTAATTAGCACATTGGAAAAATACGAGCATCTAAACCGTGAGACAAGGCAACTAGGCCGGAGCCTCCACTAAAGTTGTGCTAAGTTAAAACATTTCAAGCAAATCATAGCACACGTTTACGATTATGTCAGATTAATACAATTCTTATACATCACGTTATATAAAGCACGCTTATAAATGTTGGCAAACTACTCTGAGGGCACATTTGTCCCCGTACAATCTTTATTAGTTCGATTAAAGTCACACTTGATTATTGCGGCACTACGTTTATGCACTAATAAATGTAAAACCTTCATTTCTGCGTCATCAATCCCTCCTCTGATGACTACTTGTCATCACACAAAACCATTCCCACAAATTTTATTCCATTAAAATTCTGTCAGTTCTCTTTGCCTTTTAGTTCCCCTTGTTCTCGCCTTGTATTCTTCTGCCATTCTTTTCATCATTTTCTCTTCCTTCCTTCTCTTAATTCTTTCCATGATCATTATTATTCCCCTCTTTATTCCCCAAATTCCAAATATACAAATTAACACTATTAGTATTCCCTGTATTATTTTGAGTAATATTCCATTCCAAATTCCACCAAGCCAATTTCCCACTGAAGCAATTCCCTTTCCAACCTTCTCCCAAACTCCTGGTTCTTTCAATTCCTTCAAGTCTGCACTCTCTTTTGTTAGATTTGCAAGCATTGTTTTAATCTTCACACTGTTGTCTGGTATATACGTACAACAGTGACACGCACCAAGCATTTTGCAAACGCCGCCATCCTTTGCTAAAAGAATGTCTAGGGCAAGCCTGTTTTGAAGAGTCATAGCTCTTTCCGCTGCAAGTTCAGCATCCATCAGGATTATAGCACCTGAAAACTTTGTCAACATGTTATCCACTATAGTAGACAACTTTCTTATTTTGATGGAATTCAACACAACTCCCAATGAAGGAATCATGGCTCCAAATATATCTCCTACCACAGCAGCTGCGGTCTCTCTTTTCTGGATACGATGAGATCCAGACGTCTTTGGAATCATCGATAAGTTATCCAGTTGATAAACCTTTGGGAACACTATACCCAAATAACATCTCCCCCACCATCCCTTTGGAAGACGATAATAGGCATTGTACCCACAAATGTAATATACACCTGGTATGACAGGGTCAAGTCCGTTCAGCATGAATGTCCATTTGGCCTTAAAGATAAACGTATGTTTGCATTCACTCGCTCCCACAAAAATGTCATCATAATAAGACTCACCACGATATATAAAAAATTTCCCTACATGCCAAGCATCTAAAGCTATTTTCCCTTGTGTCTTTATAGCGGCAAAAGCATAATTATCTACTGAAGTCCTCTTTCTTAGCTCCTGTTCTAATTTCGCATTCATTTGTGCCCTTCTATCATCTGTGCGATCCAAAAAGCTTATTTCTACTGCAGTGAGCGAGCAGGTAAGGTTTTCCCTATGAGCGTGAGCTGTTTCAAAAGGTTGCATTGGCTCGAAAAATTCCCTCATTAGCTTAGCATCCCAATCTTTAGCAGTCTGGCTTAATTGCGTGATTATAGGAACATATGCAAAGGTAACATCATAATTTGAATAGAAATACTGTATGTTGGTTTGACCATAAAATCTAGAAGTTACTATACTACATGTAATCCCATATGTAAGAGGCATGTGGTGATAAGTCACCCCTTCCGTTACCGATGTCGGTATCTGTGTACACACATAACAATCTTTCGCATCCATAGTCTCAACATACTCTGTTAGCAGGCGATAGAAAACATTATATGAAAGTTCCTTCTTATCATGCAAGTGTCTCTCATCTAATTCTAGTCTTTTCAGTGCGGTTAGTTCAGTGACAGTAACAGGAGCATAAGTAGAAGCATCAATTCTCTCATTCTCACCCTTACTATGCATCCCAAGCACTATTGCCATTATTATTAGTACACATGCAATTATCAAGCCTATACACGCATATTTACAATATTTCGCTCTACTGTTTTGTGTCATGATCTGTATAGAATCAGAGAGCTGAAAACACTTATAAAAGAAACGATTTAGCAATATGTTACAAAGCGGAACGAGCGCAATGTTCACACAGTTTTCTTCAAGAGCCCAGTCACTTATCGGTTAGCAGCATTTGTTTCAATTCGGCAATAACTCAGTCTCTTATCAGTTCTTTTATCAGTTAGCAACGTTGTCTCAAATCGGGCTTAAGAGTCAATCAGGTTATCAAAGTCTTATCAGGTTAGCAAATGTCTCGTCTGGTTTTAGCAATGTCTCAGCTGGTTGTATCATGTTATATTATAGCAAGCAATGTCCTTTACCAGCTTTTCAATCAATAGTGTCTATAAAACTTTTCTTTTCTATTGGTATCTCTTCTTCTTCGTTCTCGAGGCTAAGAGATACGAATTCGTCAGTCCAATCGTCATTGACTGCATATGCCCATTCTGGACTGGAATACCTCCTGTTTGGTATTCTTTTCCTTTTCAATTTTGCCTCTCTCTTTGATTCTGCCTCACTGGTACTTTCCTCTTTGGCCAAGTCCTTTTCTTCACTTGAGGTTGGTACCACGACAGACACTTCCTTTCTTTTCTCTTTCACTCTTGGCCCTTCACTGTCGTTCAACTTTTCTCTAGTTCTTAGTTTTACTGGTGATATGCTCTGTCTTCTCTTTGCACCGTGTCCATTTGATGGACCTGCGATCTCTTCTGAAGAGGTTTGAACAGTTTTGTTCTGTTCTGCCTTGTCCCCTCCTTCTGGGGAGTCAATCAGGTTTTCTTTTTCTTTTTCTGTACCGTCTGCTTCTGGGAAAGCCCTCCTCTGATCAGGCTCTCCTGCTTCTTCACCTCTTTCGAGCCCTTTGTCACCGTTACTTTCTTCAGGCTCTTGGTCACTTTCAGCTGCTTCAGGCTCTTTATTACCTTCAGCTGCTTCGTCACTGTCTGAGGTTTCTCCTTGGTCTTCCCCAAGTGAATCGGTCGTTTCGTCCTCAGAGAATATTTCTCTCTCCTCTATCTCTGTCTGTTCGCTTCTAGTTCTGTTTTGCTCTGTCTCAGCACTCAGCACTTTGTTATCAGGTACTGGCAGTTTCAGCGCTTCAACTTCCTCATCTGTGGGACACAACACTTTCTTTGTGTGACTGGCGTGAATCCAGTTGGGAACTCCCGCACACTTCACAGCGGTAGTTGTCGTCAGGATCACTTGGAAAGGGCCTTTCCAACGGGGTTCCAGACACGACTTCCTCACGTGCTTCTTTATCACGACCCAGTCACCTGCTTTCAGTGTGTGTCCTGGACCTTGGATCGGTGGCAAGGTGGTTGCTTCCACCTGGTGAGAGAAAGAGCAAACCACGTCAGCCAGACCTTTGCAGTAGTCTAACACCATATCATCTGTAATATTCAAAAGCGCGTTTGCGGGAACTGCAGGAAGTCTCATGGCCCTGCCCATGAGAATTTCGTGCGGGGACAATCCAGTCTTTCTGTCAGGGGTGTTTCTCATTGACATTAACACCAAAGGCAATGCGTCAGGCCATTTCAAATTTGTTGATGCACATATTTTCGCCATTCTGGATTTCAGTGTACCATTCATTTGTTCCACCAGTCCTGAGGCTTCAGGGCGATAGCTGCAATGCAGTTTTTGCTCAATGTTCAGCGCTGCGCAAAGCAACTTTATCACCTCGTTATTGAAGTGACTTCCCCTATCTGATTCTAAAGAGATCGGGAATCCGAAACGTGGTATCAACTCCCTCAACAATAGTTTTGAAACTGTAAGGCTGTCATTCCTACGTGTGGGGTATGCTTCAATCCAGTGACTAAAAATGCACACAATCACCAGCACATACTTCAGACCTCCATGCACAGGCATCTCAATAAAGTCCATCTGCATCCTGCTGAACGGGCCACCCGCCCTGCCAATGTGGCCCATGTTCACAACCGTTCCCTTTCCTGGGTTCATCTGCTGACAAGTGACACAACGATGGCAAACTGCTTCTGCAACTTGACGGAATCTGGGGTTAAACCAATCAGTTTTGAACAATCTTATCATGGCATCTCTCCCCAGGTGAGCCTGCCCATGATAGAACCGCGCTAGCTGCGTTAAGAGACTATTTGGTAAGACAAATTTTCCCTCATTTGAAACCCATAGCTCATCTGGTCTCTTTGTACATTGTGACTTAATCCAGGAAACTCTTTCATCCTCCCTGACGCTATTCTGTAATGCTTTTAGTTCATCCATTGTATCCACAACTTTCAAGGCAAATGCTTCAGCTGGTTCGAGCTCTGGCTCACTTATCAGATTCCATTCATCCCTGAGCAATATACAGTTCAAAGCACAAAATCTTGTGACTTGATCCGCATATGCATTTCCCAGGGAAACATAGTCCTGTCCTTATGTATGAGCACTACACTTTACCACTGCAATTTCGGCTGGCATTTGAATGGCGTGTAACAATTCCTTTATTCTCTCCCCGTTTTTCACTGGTGACCCTGAAGAGGTCAGGAAACCTCTCTGTGACCATAGTTGCCCAAAGTCGTGCACAATTCCAAACCCGTATTGACTATCAGTGTAAATGGTAACCTTCATCAATGTAGACAGTTGGCATGCTCTCGTAAGGGCTACAAGCTCTGCTACTTGTGCGGAATAGACTCCTTGAAGCCAGGACGCTTCCAAGACACCTGTTACAGTACATACAGCATATCCTGCTTTCAATATTCCCAATGCATCTCTTAAACATGACCCATCAACAAAAACAATTTGGTCATTTTCATCAAGCTTGGTATCCTTAATGTCAGGTCGGGGTTTTGTGCAAAATTCAGTCACCTGAAGACAGTCGTGCTCGACGTCTTCAGCGTTCTCAAGTTCAGCATTTTCACCTGGAAGCAAAGTTGCTGGATTCAACGTAGTGCACCTTTTCAGCTGCACATTCGGTGAGCCCAGAATTATTGTTTCATACCTTGTGAGTCTTGCTCCAGTCATGTGTTGCGTTCGGGAGCGGGTCAAAAGTATCTCAACTGAGTGAGGGACCATGACTGTTAATGGGTGTCCCATCACTATTCCTTCACTCTGAGTGAGGCTGATACCAACTGCTGCTACGGCACGCAAACACCCTGGCAGTGCTGCTGCGACCGGATCCAAAGTAGCTGAAAAATACGCTACTGGTCTGTTTATGCCACCATGGGCTTGTGTCAAGACAGACAAAGAACATGCATCACGTTCATGACAAAACAATGTGAAAGGCTTTGTGTAATCAGGCATACCTAAAGCTGGAGCCCTGCACATGCATTCTTTCAATTCAATAAAAGCATCCATCTCATCTCCTTTCAACTCAATTTCATCCAATGCATCCTTCTGGGTCAGTTTCAGTAAAGGCTTTGCTAGAGCTGAGAAGTTGGGAATCCACTGGCGACAGTAGCTCACCATCCCCAAAAACTTCCTCACCTCCCTCCTCGTCTTTGGTGGACTCATTTGAAGTACACTTGTTATTCTTTCCTTCATTATTCTCCGTGACCCTTTCTCTATTTGATGACCCAAGTATTTCACTTTCTTCTGACAGAACTGCAATTTTGAAGGAGACACCTTGTGTCCATTCCTTCCCAAATGGTTCAATAGGGCAATGGTGTCGGCTGTGCAGTCACTTTCTGTCTTAGATGCAATCAGTAAGTCATCAATGTACTGTACTAGGGTTGACTCGAATGGCAATTGTAATGCTTCCAAGTCTTTCTTTAGAATCTGATTGAAAATTGACGGTGACTCCGAAAACCCTTGAGGAATTCGACACCAACTGTAAACTCTGTCTAGGAATTTGAAACAAAAGAGAAATTGGCTGTCCTCATGAAGAGGCACCGAAAAGAATGCTTGTGACAAGTCGATGACTGAGAACCACTCAGCATCGCAAGGAATTTGAAACATTATCACAGCTGGATTCGGTACTACGGGGCAGCATTTAATTACAATGTCATTTATTTTCCTCAAGTCCTGCACAATTCGGACCTTTCCACTCGGCTTTATCAGTCCCATGATTGGTGAATTACATGGACTGCTTAACACTTCTTTCAGTACTCCCTGTTTTACAAACTCGTCAATTAGTTGGGCGACTTTCATGAGGGTGTCTTGTGCCATATGGTATTGTGGGGTCTGGGGAAAGGTTGCATTGGGTTTTACGGTCACTTTCACTGGTTCCACTCCTTTCACCAATCCCACCTCCTTTCCTGTCATATCCCACACTTCTTTTCCGACTGTATCCCGTAATTCAGCTGGAATATCTTCTTCAGTTATCATCGGAAAAAGGTTAATCAAAGGATATTCTTCATCGACAGTTTCCATCTCATCCCCCTCTACACTGTCCTCTTCTTCCCCATCACTGCTCGTCTGAATTTTAATTCCATCGTTCGAACACATAATCGAACATCCCAATTTGCACAATAGGTCTCTCCCTAACAGTGCTATCGGGCTTGAGTCACATACCACAAATTTATGTAACCCTTGATAGTTACCAATTTGGACTTGTACTGGATCCGTGATTGGGTTCGTCAGGTGTCTATTTGCTACTCCCACTACTTGAACCGTCCTCCCTGAGAGTGGCAAATTTGGTACTTCAATACTCCTAACAGTTGAGCGTGTGGCTCCTGTGTCAACCAAGAATGAAACACGATGACCCATGACTTTTCCCTCCACATATGGACCCTTTTGATCAACTTCCAAGGATGCTGCAAGCACACAATTTCCCTCCTCATCTGAACTTTCACTCTCCCATACATTGTTTATTCCATTCTCACTGTGTAATGGGAACTGTTGTACTGTGTCATTTGTGTTCATCACCTGACCCAAGACCTGTGGAGGAACCATCACTTGCTGCTGATTCATTGGTGCCAAAGGCATTTGCATTTGCTGATTAGGCACCATGGGAAACTGCTGTTGCATTGGCTGCATTTGCGTCACCTGCATACGGGGCATCTGCATCTGCTGCGGCTGCATGGGCTGTAATCCTTGCAGCTGATTTATGGTCTGAAAATTTGGGTTTGGACCTCTCATTTTCGGTCCCCTCATCGTCTGGAATGCATTGACATCATTGTTTTGCTGACCAACACCTACACCTTCCTGCACCACCATCGGGCACTCGCGTTTCCAATGTCCAACGATTCCGCACACGTGACACGGCATCATCCTTTTCATTGCCTGCACACCATTCGGAATCACAACAGTGTTCAAATCCGGACCATTACTCCCAAAACCTCCTCTGCCTCTGCCTCTCGCCTGTGGCTGAAACACCATATTTCCCTGCGGCTGCGGTACCTGCTGCGGGAACCCTTGCAACCCTTGCAACCCTTGCAACCCTGTCTGAGCTGCTTTAAGTTGCATCACCATCACTTTCTCTTTCAACCTTTTCTGCTTCACTTCAATTTCATCGCTACAGTATTTCGCATAATTCAACACCTCGTCAATCGGTTTCGACTGCCAACAGATCAAATGCGTCTTTATCATCTGACTTATCTCTGGTCTCAGCCCTTCCACAAATCTGAACACAAAATGAAGCATGTCCTTCGCCTCTATTGTTTCCGTGCCACTGTAGTTCTTGAACGCCTTCAACAACCTCTCGTAGTAAGCATGAATCGACTCTTTAGCCTCTTGGGCTGTTCGATCAATCTTCTGCCAATCCACATTTTTCGCGGCAACCTTCGTCTTCAAGTGCTCAATCACCTTATAGTACAAACTCATTACCATAGGTGATGGTGCACCCGTATCCCTGTCTCTCTCTGGTTCACTTGTCGGCCAACCTACAGCCCTTTTGCAGTCTTCCCACAAATCTGCCGGAACCACAATCTCAAAGAGGGTGTTCAGGTCTTCCCAAAGACATTTTGCAAGCTTCACAAACCTATCAGTCTGTTGATACCATTCAATCGGCTTCTCTCTCAGTTTGGGAAAATCATCCGTAAAAGACTGAATGTCGCTTCTGTGCCACGGTACATGTATTAATTTTCCCCCTGCTGTCTCCCTCATTGGTAACATGGTTATTGCATCACTGCTCTGTGGTCTTTTCTCGTTGTGCTCTGGGACACTGTCTTTCTTCTTTTCCTTTTTCTTTGCCCATCTGCTCTCCCACTTGTCCAAGCACCTCCACACTTGTGCACTCTGCAGCAATTCTCTAAGGTGCGTTTTCATGCCTGCTGACCTCATGTGTTCAAAGTCTGTGGTCCCGAAATCCAATCTATAGCTCCTGCTCAAGTGTTTTGTCTTGTCTATCTCAACCCCGTTTTTGTCAGCTATTTCTTGCAACCTTCTATGCACCTTGTTCACTTCTCTCGTAATCCTGGGACATAGATACCTCAGCTCTTCTTCCCAGCAGGACTCTAACCTATTCAAACCCATAGTCCCTTCCACCAATTCTTCTGCTTCCATGTTCAGCCTGACCCTGTTCAAATAGTCTTCTCCCTTCCCACTGGCTGAGCTTTGTGTGGAATTCAGACTGTTGAACCACTGTGTCAGCTGTTGCGCATTCAACCCCATCAGTGTAGCATTCACATCGACTGCCATTGATGGTTGCGGCAACTTTTCAGTGTTCGATGATAGCGGTATCATCAGTGGGGGACTCGACCTCACCACTGTTGACTGAGCACATATGGGACTAAACTCCATCAAGGACCCAGATCCAGTTGGCTGAGCCGCTATCGGAGTTGTCTCTGGAGTGTTTTCTATGCACCTCCTTTCCGTCCCACTCTGCACCACTGATCCTTGACCGCTCATACCTGAGTTAGGCTGAATGTACAAAGGTACCGCTGGACCTACAGTAATGGGTAGGGATATCGCATCTGGGTTCTGTCCATTCCCCAGGTTCTGAGGCATGTTCATTCCCACACTATGGGTCATCATTGCCGGCATGCCCGTCTGACTCACCGTCATCTGAGCATTTACGGTTTCCCCCTGCATCTGCTTTTGAGGCATCAAAAGCTGTGTTGATTCAGCTTGTGCCAATGTTGGGTTGCGACCATTCTGTACTCCCATTACGGTTGGATCTAGAATCATTCCCGTACTGTTGTCACTACTGTAGTACCTTGGGACCTGCGGCTGATAATTTTCTGCGGTTTTCAACATAGGCACATCTGGATATATTCTCCTAACCTGCGGTATCTGCGGGGTGAACAGTAAACTCGGGTCCTTAGATCCCGATGGCGTTTCTGAATTCGGAGTTTCATTATTCTGTACCGGTGCCGGAGGGGCAGAACTGGTACTTGGACCTTGTTCACTCTCTGCATAAGGTGGTGGACGGTCGTTCAGCAATTGCGTGATGAACTCCTCATCCTCTGACTCATCCTCTCTGTCTTTGGAACACCTCCTGTTTGTCTTACAGGTAGCTTTCTTGCCTGTCGCCTCTTCTTCCTTAGCAATCGCGGGAAACAATTTTATCCCCTGCAATACATCTGACCTCCACACCTTCTGTGCGTTATCCCACCTAGCGTCCGCTAGTGTCTTTTCTACTTTTCTTATCCTGGTCTCGAACTTCTTTTGCTGTTGCTGTCTAGCCATTAGTTCCCAAATCGCTAGAGCCTCAAACTGTGCTGGCATTGGAGGTACCTTCATGTCGTACATCGCAAATCTCAAATTCTCTAGGATCCTTATATTGAATGTCCCATGGATCGGGAACGCTACGCACCCATGTTTCTCTGTCAGCTTGTGCCATTGCTTTAGCCAAAGGCACGGAGCTACCCCCCTTTCCTCCATTACAATGTAAGCTGGTGTACCTTCGGGTGGCGTCTCCTCTCCTACGCTCGCTTTAATGTAAGACTCCCCCTTCATCGCACTCTTTAATGCTTTCAAAAATTTCATTTTCTCGTCTTTTATTTCACAAAATTTGTAATCAATAAGTGACTTTAATTCCCGGAATACTCTTTGCTTGCCTTTCCCCTTCCAATCGAGCCCCACGGACTGCGTCCAATCCGTGCGCGACCCTTCTTTACAACCAACCTATCCCAGCGCGGCTCCTAGTGACGTCACACTCACACACACTGCGGCTGACAAAGCCTCGCGGCTTGTCCTCCTTCACTCAGCTCCTCTCGTAACAACTTCTAGCATGCATCGCGAGCAACCAAATAATAATAAAACAGATCTGTCGGTTTACTACAGGAAGGGTAACACAATCGCTTCAGGACCTTAGGGATTTTTCACTAGCCTCGGCAGTTATTCCATCTTTCTCGGTCCCCACTTTCGCAAGCAAATCCTGACCCGCAGACTCTGCTCTCAACTTGTCAATGATCTATTCTAGTGCACTTAGAATTTGTCAAAGCCCAAAGTCGAAGTTTTCTTTCACTCCCTTAACACACGTACCGACTCGTTGACCACGCCCGGTCAACCTATTAAACCGACCAAACCACAACATAAACCAAGTGTCTCATTCACTTTTCAACATACTCCGGAGTCTCTTGACCTCGCAGGGCCCGTCTCAACAACAACAACCACGTGGACCTTTTTCTGCACAAAGCGCCACATGCACATGAAGTTCGACGACTTCCCTACTCTCACACTCGGAGTCGCACCTCTGCTATTCTCTAAAATCCTCGCAACCTTTTCAAACAATCTGCGGCAATAAGCTGTGCAAGCGCAAAACCCTAACTCCACTCATACCGTCACTAGTACCGCCAACGCCGATTTCACACCTCCATTCTCTCCATTCGCAAGCTCTGAGATCCCGGGAAAGTCGCGGGGGACTTAGGGCATCATCATTCTCTCAATCTGTTTTACCCAAGAAAAATCTAATTCAACACCATATACCTCTCGAGCGGGGTCCCAAAGGGCGAAACCGTCCTCTGCTACCATCTACTGATAGAGCGTTCCGTATTAATAATTTACCTGTATCTGGACGCTCTTGGGGTCGATGAATCTTTTGACCAAGTGGGGCTCACTTCACCCGAGAGTAATCAATTTAATCAATCTATAATCAATAACGAACATAAGCAATGCCCTGATCAACATAACACTTCACAATTAATCCAGAAAAACATTTCGGCGAACATGACCTTTCGGCCATGAATAACCACACCAGTTTATTCAAATTTAGTGAATTTTATTTCCATATATTAACAAAGCTAGCACAATATAGATTTGTCTCAACACCAAATGATATATGTAAATGAACATTAATAGCTGTTCATATCGGCGGAAAAGATGCAATCTATGCAGCATTTGAATAACAATGCCTTCGATAATAGCAACGCAAACTACTAAAACAACAATCTGTAATGGGCTAATTGCATACATTAGTCAGCATAATAAGGTCTCAAATTGCATCGTGCAACAATGAATCCTCATCTAACCTCAAATTAGCATCAGCATGTGGGACTTCATGCAAAACAATTTAACAACATTAATTTGGAAAAAACTCCTAACTAGGGCTCTTATCAAAAATCAGCAGTTGGTTACCTAAAAAGAAAACACAATGCAATTGTACATTTTCCTTTCATATTTACCAAATCCAATCAGCATTCAAGGAAGTCTTCGTCTCACAGGTACCAGATTCGATCAGCATGGGACGGGGGCAAAGGGGCAGGGTGGACGGGGCAATTGCCTCACAGCGGCAAGATAAAAGGACAAACTACTACTTCATGCAAAGGGACAGATCAAAGTTAAAGTCTCTAGGGTGAAAATTAATTAAAGTCTCTTTCTCTCGATTTTAGAAAGCATCAAAGTCTCATTCAAAATGGCGTCGAACATCAATTGGTATCTGTAAAGTCTGTAATGTCCGAAAAATATAGCTGTAATGGCTGCTTTCTTCTTGTGCACCTGGTTTAAATAACAACAGTTCAAATCCAGTAGGGTCTTCCATTGGAGGGTTCATAGGTTGGCTTCAAATTGTCCAATCAAAAACAACAATTTACAAGCTTCTACCTAGGCATACATTATCCTTGGAGTCGGGTACGTAAGTTGCAACATATTTTACCAATTAACTCACTTTCAGAGCTTCCATTGTCCACACCTGCAGATTGACCTTGGAGCAAAGAAGAAGATGCCAGACTGGCACGAAACCTTAAAGATAAGCATGTGAACCGATCTCACTGGAAAAGTACAGCTTCAAGCAAGAATACACGTTTAATTAGCACATTGGAAAAATACGACCATCTAAACCGTGAGACAAGGCAACTAGGCCGAAGCCTCCACTAAAGTTGTGCTAAGTTAAAACATTTCAAGCAAATCATAGCACACGTTTACGATTATGTCAGATTAATACAATTCTTATACATCACGTTATATAAAGCACGCTTATAAATGTTGGCAAACTACTCTGAGGGCACATTTGTCCCCGTACAATCTTTATTAGTTTGATTAAAGTCACACTTGATTATTGCGGCACTACGTTTATGCACTAATAAATGTAAAACCTTCATTTCTGCGTCATCACCCCCACCTTTGGCTTGTAATGGAAAGCTTTCATTTCCTGTTGCCTTCAGTGGTAGAAGACCATCTGCTGTGACTTGTCTCCACGGTGCTTTTGTGAGGGCAACATGTTCACTTGTGCAACTGGAGTATTTATGCGAAAACACTTTAACGCGCTGCGTGTGCGCTGCTCAGTCCGCCCCGCTTGAAACCAACCACTGTAAATACAAGGCCAATAACTTGCTTTCATGTAGCGTCGCTGGCACCGGTACCCGCTGTGCTTCACCACAGCTCAGTTCTCTTCCGGTAACAAGAGACCCGCGGCTGCACTTTACTGCATGAACTGTCTAACAAACCTCCTGTCCGTGCACAGCCTTGTTCACAGCGGAGCGAGGCTCGTGACGCCCTGTTGAGGGTGGAGTGTTACACACACGCTCTGTCTACTGCGGGGGCGGGAAGCAGCCCCTCCCCCAGCTGGGCCCCTGTTCAGCCGCAGAAGGAGGAATGTTTGTGGAATCTGGGGGTCTCGGGCCCCTCAACAAATCCTGCCAGGGAGCCCCATGTTGAGTGTTACGTGGTCCGTGGGCGTAAGATTGCCAATCGTTTGTCACAAACACTGACGTATTTTTACCAGCTGTTTACTTACTAACCCCTTGACTTCGAAGCACCACCAAATGCAAATCAAACGTCAGAGACATTTCTCCCCGGGTCACAATCTCTGTGGTTCGTAGGTGTCCCAAAGGCAGCCATAAACGACACACCACCGGGGTGGTTCGCGGGGGCACGTGTTTGGGGTGCAACGGTAGTAACCCCTAAGCATCTACAATACCACAGACTGCTTTTGCGCATGGGTGTAGCTACCAATAGTGCAGCAGGTGCAGTGGTGCCGGGGGGCCGAATGACGAGGGGCCTCTGGGTCCCAATTGTGGCAGTATGTTACTACTAAACTGTGGTGAGCAGCATGCTCCTTGCCTGCATGAATACCCGTGACACCGTTGCTGCCATGGGTGTAGCTACCAATAGTGCAGCAGGTGCAGTGGTGCCGGGGCCCAAATTACGAGGGGCCTCTGGCTCCCACTTGTGGCAGTATGTCACTGTTAAACTGTGGTGAGCAGCATGTCCCCTGCCTGCATGAATACCCCTGGCACCGTTGCTAGCATGGGTGTAGCTACCAATAGTGCAGCAGGTGCAGTGGTGCCGGGGGCCGAATTACGAGGGGCCTCTGGCTCCCACTTGTGGCAGTATGTCACTGTTAAACTGTGGTGAGCAGCATGTCCACTGCCTGCATGAATACCCGTGGCACCGTTGCTACACACCTGCTGATGAGTCGTGGCCTCCTGCGACCTATCAAGGAAGGGCTGGGGAGAGGACGGCAGTCTGTAAGACGCTGCGTCACGGCCCTGGAGTAGCCATTTATTAGTGACAGGAGAGCACTACACCTTATTGCCCCCCCCCCCCCAAGAAAGATACGACGACCCTCGTGGCCCAGGGTGGGGAGGGTGTCCGTAGAGGCTGCGTTACATGGAGCTGATGGCGCACAATATCGAGGACAAAATATCGAAAATGAAATATCAATAGGTGCGTATAGATTTCCTGTACCTTCGCAATATGTGAATCTTCAAGGAATGTGTATCAAGAGCTGGGAATAGTAAATCTATATTTCCCTACATAAACCTACTGTCCGATATTCTTGTAGGTCCACACTCTGGGGTTCGATATTCAGCTACAACCCATGCTCGCTTTCATCTCATGAACACAGCATTGACAGGATTTGCAATGGTTTGCAGTAAAGAGGAGCTAGGGACAAAAAGTTACATTTTAATTTGTACCACAGCCCAGAATATGGCGGTAGCAGAGGCTGGACGCGCCACTGCATAGTGCACATCTGGCACTGATGCCATCTGAATGAATACACAGTGCACATCTGGCACTGATGCCATCTGAATGCACAGTGCACATCTGGCACTGATGCAATCTGAATGCACAGTGCACATGTGGCACTAATCCCATCTGAATACACTAGTGCACATCTGGCACTGATGCCATCTGAATACACTAGTGCACATCTGGCACTGATGCCATCTGAATGCACAGTGCACATCTGGCACTGGTGCCATCTGAATGCACAGTGCACATCTGGCACTGGTGCCATCTGAATGCACTGTGGACATCTGGCATTGGTCCCATCTGAATACACGAGTGCACATCTGGCACTGATGCCATCTGAATGCACAGTGCACATCTGGCACTGATGCCATCTGAATACACGAGTGCTGCGCGCACCCGGCTCCCGCCACGAGACAAGGGCCTGACGCGCGGCATCTTTCCCTGGCTCAGGGCAGTCTTAGGAAACGAGACACGGCTAAAGGTCCACGTGCAGCTCTTGTGAGCCACGGACAGCAGGTTCCACTGTCAGCCTCGGAGGCTGCCTTACAGCAGCACGATCCCTTCATAGCTCAAGGATGCCCTTCACCGCCTAAGACTGTCTGCAATCAGGGACAACATTAGGAAATCATGCCATGCCCTCTTTGTAAAGTGTAGTTTGTGCCCCCAGATCGCCCAGAGCTGCCATGAACCGGAGATTCACCCCAGCAAGGAGCAAGCGGCTTAAATGGACGCCCAAGCCCGCCCCCCGTTGCCTCCTCCGGCTCTCTGGAGCTGCGGATGCCCACCGCGCTTCCTCACTGCCTGTGGAGGCCTTTCTGGTTTTACTGAGATTATCAGATGATTCCAGGTCACCAACGGCGCAGTCCTCCAATCCTGGGCCTTTCTGTTTTATAAAGGCCCAGTTTTTTATAAACGATTGTTTTCAAGTGTGTTAGTTGAATTGGATTAATTGAAGTGCATCAGGACTACAACTCCCAGAATGCATTAACTTCTTAAACAAGAACTGTGTTACTGGTGAGATGGAGCTTTAGCCTCCCCAGTGCTCTGAGGGCCAGGGGTCCTGAACTGGCACTTGTAACTCCATCCAAGGGCAGCAAGTGCCAGTCTGCACAGGCTCTCAGCAGTGCCCTCAGAAGGCGGCCTGAGGTGAGCCCGGATGGACTCCCTGCGTGAGCGTTGGGTATTGCAGTACATTCAGTGTCTGTCCGCTGGTATTGTTCAAGAATGAGCCTCACACAGAGGGTCTGCCATATGCAGGGCCAGCGCTCCCTTTCACTCGCCCCGCACCTCCCCAGCTGTGAGCACCGAGGGCGCCTTGACTCCACCCACGCCACGCGCCTTCTTCCACCCCCTGCACGTGCTGCTCCGCGTCACCCTCCTGCAGGCTCCTCTCCAGGTCTGCCCTCTCCTCCTTCCTCTTTTACTCTCTTACCCTCTTGCTGTTCCTCCATCACTCTGCTCTCTTGCTCCGGGTCAGTCTGCTGATGAAAAATTCATTCAGGTCCCAGAGATGAGTGCCAGTGCCCACCCCTGCAACCACCTGCACAAATTAAGCACAGGCTGTGGTGTAACAAAACTTAAGGAGGCTCCCTGCAAAGTACCTTTTGGGGGGCCCCTTCCCCCTGAACCCAGTCAGGGGCCTGCCGCCCGTGCTGAGGGGGGCCCTTGGAGCTCGGGGGACCGCGCACCGTGGGTGCTGCAGGGGCCTTTGTTACGCCACTGAGCACAGCCACAGACTGTCCGTGGATGTCAGCCGCTGCTGCCTCCGAATCACCATGTGGGACAAGTTGTTTGGAGGGTGTGACCCTGCTTGCACTCTTCTTTCCAGACTTCAGTGGCATCCATCACCTGTCATCCTCAGGTGAGGAGCTAACAATGGTGCACGGGTGATGTGGCACCAGGGCCCAGAGGTGACAATCGCCAGCAGTACTCTTGTTATATCTCTATTTTATTACAAGAAGATAGGCAGCATCTCCCTGGCTTTCATTAAGACCCATGGGTACCCTACTGACCACTTCACTGTTCCAAAACATTTTCACATTCAGTAATTTACTCTGCGTAAGAAAGGTGAGTTTCCCCTTCCTGCTAGACTCGGACGGGCGGGGAGGCCGCTGCTCCCTGAAGTACAGCCCTTGCTACCAGGGTCTGATGGACAACGGAGGCAGCGGCAGAAACAACAAATACGGTGGCCCTAAAGGTCCCCTTGGCGTTCTGCCGCTTCTATTCCTCGCCCTTCATCAGTTGAAAATAGAATATTGTTTTGCAATTGAAAACAGAGCCAGTTCCTAACTTAAAAAGGTAATCGCGAGGCCTGCCAAAAAGGAAGGGCAACTCAGGTGCTCAGATTTGCTAAATGACCTCTCAGTGGAGAAACTGTTGTGTGAATGTCGCTCATTGTCACAGCAGAATGTTGTGTGATGTTGGAAGCATCAATGCATTGTATCTTCAGGTTCAAAGACGGGCATTTAAATGTGCAAAATGCTTAATTTCTAAATCTCTAGACATTTACTCATGCATCATCAATTCATATCCTACACATAAAGCAAGTTGTATGTAAAAATGTTCGTGGATTAGCAAAAAACATCTTTTTGGATGGGCCCAACATGCATAAGATGATGTAGTTTGATCAATCGGGAGCATCTTATTTTAGTTGCAAGTAAAACCAGTGAGAAAAATAGTTTAGATACAACAGCGTTGTTGTGATATCATGAACACAGTGAGGCATTTTCTAGTGACATCAGCTGCTTTTTTTGCGTCTGCTAAATCCACTGAGATTTGAAGTCTGGGGAAACTGGAGCGGCTTGTCCACTCTGTGTCCCTGCATTTCTTTCTTGGTGGGTGGTTTTTATGGG
The DNA here is from genome assembly GCF_031143425.1 of Pleurodeles waltl. Classification (NCBI taxonomy): domain Eukaryota; kingdom Metazoa; phylum Chordata; class Amphibia; order Caudata; family Salamandridae; genus Pleurodeles; species Pleurodeles waltl. The sequence continues at coordinate 1,177,188,270 of NC_090439.1, forward strand.
CGAACGTAATCTCTCTTGGGCTTCTAACCACGCCCATGTCACGTCAGTCACTTTCATTGGTTCCTGGGCTTGCCTTTTAAAATCTGCTTGCTTTCATTTGTGAAAGGCATGCATACGTCATGCCTTTTCCAGTGTTTAGCCCACATACACAGCACCGGTAAACTACTAGAAACATACAGGCTCGATGTTTTCAGCCCTGGGTTTCCGGACTACTCTATCTGTTTATTTTTCACGCAGTACGATCGTGCTCGGCTTTACATAGCGTGATCGCGCTCAGTTTTCCCGTTTTCAATTTCAGCACGATCGCGCTGCATTTTACATAGCGCGATCGCGCTGCGTTTTACATAGCGCGATCGCGCTGCGTTTTTTTTCTTTTATTTGTGTGGCAAGAAAAGTCCGGTTAGGAGTTTACAACGCTAATAGCTCTAACTCGAGCAAATGCGAGACCAGTCGCATTGAAAATGCTTGTCTCGACTTACGTTGAGCATTTCTTGCTTCAGATAATGTCTTCAGCAGATTTGTTGTATATCTAGATTTTCTAGTAGTGTGTCCCACTTCGAAGTGAGTTTGTTTTATTACTTGAATATTGTGTTTTCTTCACATGTGCGTCGAACGGGTTAAATCGATGATATCAATGATGATATGATAATCCCTCACCATGAGGCACATAATGAAGTAATTTTGCCATGCCATGTGTGACGTCGCCTTAGGTCATCTGCAGTGCATAATAGAAAGTTATGGTTGCTTAGCTATTGATAAATGGCTAACTTTATATGTTTAAACAGTTCAGCATCTTTTTGAAGGTACAACAGACAGCTCGTGTCTCACACTTGGAATCTCCTCGTGTCGCAGTGATGCAGATGCTTGAGAGCGCCTCTCTCCTAGGGGTGAGAAGCCAGGCTCCACAGAGACTGATTATCTTGATATTTAATGGTGCTGGCAGCAAAGGTACAGCTGCCTACTATCTGTGTTACGGCGAAGGACTCACAAGTAGGTGGGAGTATACTTCGATGAGAAGGAATGCCAGAGAGACTTATTGCAGTTTACGGATCACTTAAGATGAACGCCTCCTAATTCTATCTGCATTGCTCTACTGATGGCAAGATAAACAAGCCACGGCGAAGGAAAAGAGACGGCTACATCTTGACGTCATCACGCATTACGTGCGGTCGCCACATTAAAATGGGGAAATATACTTTAAATATTCTATCGGTAGCGATTTTCTCTACGCATCGGCAGCGTGTAGGGAAATCAATAAAAACACAATTGTAGTCACAATTGTCTTTGGGCGCTGCAGGGGGCAGAAATAGGCACCCTAGGAAACAGCCTCTAACATTTGACCTTGGTGTTCCAATGCACAGCACATGTAACCAGAGAAGAACATGATTTATAGCCCTGTTTACAGAAACAGACTGGAGCCACTGAAAACATCCAGTGCTCTGTTCAAATGCTCTTAGCCTCAGTAAAAGTAGTCCCTAGGCAGATTCTATAGTGGCACAAGTAGAAGGGTGCAAGTACTGGGGCCATGCTCCAGGGCAGTGTACAACTGAGGAAAAGGTGGAACAAAGTGGAAGGATTGACCACTAGCAAGCAAGGACTTTTTAAGGATGCTGAAATAAACCAATGAAAAAGCAGAGAGCCCACAAAAGAAGTATATACTAAAGTATATACAAGAGGTCTCGAATGCTCGACCTAATAAACTGATTGAAAACTAGAAATTGGAGCCCTAAACAGCGTCAATCAGCCCTTGTGTTCCTGCACTGATGTTGCCACCTCTGAATCCAGGGGTCACAGAGGCAGTGTCAGGGGCCGCAAGGGGCAAGCTGGGGGTCGCAGCTGCGACCCCTGGCAACCCCTAAATGACATTCATGTTTTTAGGGTCGACCGCAAAGTGCTCCGTCCCTGGTGTAATCTCTCTGTGGGCTTTTAACCACGCCCATGTCAAGCCCATCAGTTTGGTTGGTTCGTGGGCTTGCCCTTTAAAATTACCTTGATTAAATTAGCGAAGGGCATGCAAACGTCATGCGTTTTCCGGTGTTTAGCCCTCCTGAAGCGCACCGACCAACTACTGAAAACATACGAGGCTCCATGTTTTCCGTTTGGTTTCTGCGCTATTTTTTCTCTTTATTTCGTAGGCAGTGCAATCTGGCTGAACAGTAGTAGAGGGCTTTGCATGACATCGACCCTGTTACATGGATATTTGCACTTTTGCCAGTAACATGAATAATTGCACTGTTGCCGATACATTTCACTGCAAGCGAACTTCTTTTTACTTTTGTGTGTTTGCTTTGCGCTCATGGCGGCCGTCGGCTCCCATATGTGAAACTGTTTTACTTTTCACTTTATGTGGCAAGAAAAGCCCAGTTAGAGGTTTACAACGCTGATAACCTTAACTCGAGTAAACGCGAGACCCATTGCATTGCAAAAGCTTGTTCTTTTTTACTTTTACTTTTGTCTGTCCCTCTTTGTGTCCCGTGGCCAAAGTGACTGACTTGAGTTTCAGTGAGGTCAGTCCTGACCGAGTCGCAGTAAAACCTCACCTGACCTTCGGTGCAATAGAGCAGCTGCTCTCTGCTCGCACTGCACCATGGCACCATAGTATTATTCATCAAGCGACCGCCGGGATTGTCCCACCTCCTGCTCCATATTTGTGCAGCTTCATCCGGGGCTCCCAGTGCAACAGGAAGCAGTTGTAATTATACTCCTCCCACAAGCAAAGGTGTCCTGGGGCTGAGCTATCCCTGGTTTTCCATAAATATTACAGACCTGGACATGCAGCAGCAGATTATAGCGCCTTCATACCCATGAGACAGCAGAGCTATTCCTCAGCTCGCTTATTGCAAACGTAAGGCTTGATAGCAAAGAAATCCTGCAGACGGCGGTCGAGGCTGCACTCTCAGATGGAGTCAGAGGGAGGGGAGCTTAATTGATCTGCAAATGTATTCCACGCGTTCGGGTTTGGAAATCTTGCTCGACTCTGCTTTATTGCAATTATGCAGCATTCATTACTTCCTTAATCTTTTTGAAGAACTGCAATTGTCATTCTAAAAATAGTAATTCCGAGAGTTTTGTTACCTATATCTCAGTGCTTAAGATTGCTGCCTTGTTTTGTTCGCTGTTTTCCCCTTTGAGATGGTTCTGTTTGGTGTTGTGATGTGTATAGTCTTCGGACTTGCACATTACATAATTCCAGTTAATGTTTTTGTTTGGTTGGCGTCCCTCCTCTGACCCTCTGTCCCAGACCCCTCCTTCACCGCCTAGCTCCAGCTCAAGCTCCCCCCCTTCCAGCATCTCACCTCCTGACTCCGCATCTTCTCCTCTCTCTGTGTCTTGCTGAACCCCCCTGAGTCTCTCCTCTGCCCCCTGTCTCGCTCCCCCCTCTGACCCTCTGTCTCATACCCCTCCTTCAGCGCCTAGCTCCAGCCCGGGCTCCCCCTTCCAGCATCTCACCTCCTGACTCCGCATCTTCTCCTCTCTCTGTGTCTTGCTGAACCCCCCCGAGTCTCTCCTCTCCCCCCAGTCTCGCTCCCCCCCTCTGACCATGTGTCCCAGACCCCTCCTTCAGCGCCTAGCTCCAGCCCGGGCTTTCCTCCCCTCCCCCCAGCATTCCAGCATTTCACCTCCTGACTCTGCATCTTCTCTTCTCTCTGTTTCTTGGTGAAGCCCCCCTGAGTCCCTCCTCTCTCCCCTGTATCCCTCCCACCACTGACCCTCTGTACCAGACCCATCTACAGCTCCTAGACTTGCCTCTGAGCTGTCCAGGCCCCCAGTCTCTGTCCGGGCCCGGGGGGCGTCGGAAATTACTGAATATGTACTGGAGCGGCTGCTCCCAACGTCGGAGTACCCCGAGTCTGTGCTGCCACACTGTCCCCCTCTTATGAGGCCGGAGAGGGGGGTCCCTGTCTCCCAGTCAGTATCACACACAGGCAGGGTGAACCCACCCCCCTGACACTGCGGCTTCTCCCCGACAGTCCTGGGGTCTCGGGGGTTGGGTGGTCCCTTCTCCAGGTCCATCTCTCTTTCAAGACTCATCACTGATCTGTCCAACCTTCAGCCGGTCTCCTCATCTCAGGTGGGGAGTGAGAGCTGCTGATCCCTGTGCTGCTGAGAACACCTCAGGTATGAGGAAGGAGCGCACCTGCACCTGACAACCACCCCCAGCCCTCAGGTAAGAGGAAGGACCGGACCTGCACCCACGAACCACCCCCAGGTACGGGGAAGGACCGCCCTCCGCACCCACGAACCACCCCCTGCCGCCCCCCTCAGGTAGGAGGAAGGAGCGCCCCCTGCATCCGTCATCATCGGACTTGCTCCTCTCACTGCTAGTAACAATAACACGAGCTGTGAGGAGAGTGAGGGGAGCTGTGGTAAGGTGGCAGAGGTGTAGGGGGGTGATGGGGGAGCCCGCTGTCAATCAAACATGTGGGTCCGGGGAGAGTGCTCCCTGTTTAGGCTGAAGCCTACCGGACATAGCAGCCATCTGCTTGCTAAAGACATCTCGGGGACATTCCGAAAGCTTCCCTGGAAATACGTTCTGCCCTTTGTTTACCATTGGCTTTGTGGTTTGTAACTTAAATGTACCTGCTTTCTATTTGCTGGCTTCATGTGTTTTAGGCTTCAGTGCTTAATTTGTGCTTGTTCTTTCCGGTGCTGAGCAGCGGGGGTTATTCTTCTGCCTCCAGCATTTGCTGAGAGCAAAGACACATATGGAGAAGACGGAGGACGGAAAAACGAAAAAGCGTCACAAAGGGAGAAAGCAGAAAGCTGCAAGAGTGAGCTGAAGGGGCAGGGAGTAGCTGTTCACATATTTAATTGCAGCAGCAGCGTGTTTAAGAAGAGAGTTTTGGGCACCAGGACCTCTTTATTTACAAATTAAGCACTGGCTGTCCTGCATGCCTTTGTCCCTCCTGTGGAGTAACGCCTTTTCACCATCGCTCCTTGTACTCTTCCACAAGTGCTCACTTTCTCTAAACACAAGTCCAATTAGTGCCATGCCCTGCACAAACACGTGGAGATCAGATGTGCTCTGAGCATCTTTTATACATTACTTCCTCAGGTTTTTCTGCAGCTTCCTATCACTTCCACTCTAACTTTCTTGCACATTTATTCATGCACACCGATTCACACATTTATTCATGCACACCGATTCACACATTTATTCATGCACACTCATTTACACATGTATTCAAGCACACTGATTCATACATGTATCCATGTACAGGATTCACTCATTTAGTCAAGCACACCGATTCACACATGTATTCATGCACACTGATTTACACATGTATTCAGGCACACCGATTCACACATTTATTCAAGCACACTGAGTCACACATTTATTCAAGCACACTGATTCACACATTTATTCAAGCACACTGATTCACACATTTATTCATGCACACCGATTCACACATTTGTTCATGCACACCGATTCACACATTTGTTCATGTTCCAGGTGAAGGTTCGACATATAGGTGGCTTATAAGTTACTTAAGTGCAGTGTAAAATGGCTGTGAAATAACGTGGACGTTATTTCACTCAGGCTGCAGTGGCAGGCCTGTGTAAGAATTGTCAGAGCTCCCTATGGATGGCAAAAGAAATGCTACAGCCCATAGGGATCTCCTGGAACCCCAATACCCTGGGTACCTCAGTACCATATACTAGGGAATTATAAGGGTGTTCCAGTATGCCAATGTGAATTGGTGAAATTGGTCACTAGCCTGTTAGTGACACTTTAGAAAGCAGAGAGAGCATAACCACTGAGGTTCTGGTTAGCAAAGCCTCAGTGAGACAGTTAGTCATCACACAGGGAACACATACAGGGCACACTTATGAGCACTGGGGCCCTGGCTGGCAGGGTCCCAGTGACACATACACTAAAACAACATATATACAGTGAAATATGGGGGTAACATGCCAGGCAAGATGGTACTTTCTTACACCTATGTACTGCGGTTAGATGGCAGCATGTTTTATTTTTTCTACTATTTTTATTTTAACTTATCTTGCATGTGCTATGAGTTTGTGTGTGTTTTGTTATCAGAAGGTGAATTTCAGAATGAGTCAGTGAATTAATGAATGATGCATGAGACGAAAGCTGATAGAGTGTATGTATGATGACCTATTGAGTGCCTAAACTGGTAAATGACACAAAAGCCACTTCCAGTGATAAGCCAGACCTATTGGCTTTGGCAATGCTTTTCAATTGAATATGACATGAACTGCTGCTAAGCCCTTTGCATGAGCACCCAACTACTTTAACAAAATGAGTTTTTTTTTTTTCAGGCACATGGACTTTAAGTGGTGTACCCAGGATCGCAGGATGTTGAACCAACGCCGGGACTCAAACCACAGCGTACTGGGCACTTCCTATAGGATGGAGCTGGCAACTCCTGGGCCGAGGGTGCATCTATTGTGCGCTCATTGCTCCATAAGTGGTTCCAGTGGGGGCTCCAAGGGTCACTTGGTGCTTTTTATAGGGTGTGGCTCATTCTCTCTGGATGAAGGGTGCACCTATAGGACGTTTCTTGCCCTATGAGGAATGCACTCTGGCCTCCATAGGTTGCCAGGTGTGTCCTATAGTATGAAGCCTGATCTCCCTGGTTGAAGGGTGCATCCATACTGTGTGCTCCATAAGCGATGCTGCCTGGCCTCCATAGGTTACCGGGTGTGTCCTATAAGATGAAGCTTGATATCCCTGGGTGAAGGATGCATCCATAGGGTGTGCTCCATGAGCAATGCGCCGTGGCCTCCATAGGTTACCGAGTATGTCCTATAGGATGAAGCCTGATATCCCTGGGTGAAGGGTGCATCCATACGGTGTTCTGCTTTTGGGATGCTGCCTGGCCTTCATAGATTACTGGGTGTCTCCTATAGGATGAAGCTTGATATCCCTGGGTGAAGGGTGCATCCATAGGGTGTGCTCCATGAGCGATGCTGCCTGGCCTCCATAGATTACAGGTGTGTCCTATAGGATGAAGCATGATAATCCTGGGTGAAGGGTGCATCCATAGGGTGTTCTCCTTTAGGGATGCTGCCTGGCCTCCATAGGTTACCGGGTGACGTCCTATAGGATGAAGCCTGATATCCCTGGGTGAAGGGTGCATCCATAGGATGTGATCCATGAGCAATGCTGCCTAGCTTCCATAGGTTACCGAGTGTGTCCTATAGGCTGAAGCCTGATAACCTGGGTGAAGGGTGTATCCATAGGATGTCCTCCATTTGCAATGCAGCTTATTTTCCATAGTCTACCAGGCACTTTCCACAGGGTGTTGTTCCCTGGGTGATAAATTCTTGCATAGGGTGTTCACTGTCCCTTTGGGGCAGTGAGTCCTTCCCACTGTGCACCGGTGCTTCCCATCAGCACTCAGGGCTTCCTCTGGGGTACCTGGTGCTCTCCACGGGGTCCTGGACCGCGTGAATCTCTCCGTAGGGTTCTGGATGCTTCCTATGGCTTCAGCATGTCTCTGGTGGATGCCTTGCAGGGTCCCCATAGAGATACTGTTGCTTCCAGCATACTCCAGGCTGCTTCTCATAGGGAGCCTGTGCCTCCCAGAGGGTGCTAGGCGCCGGGGTGTTGGTACTTTCCATATGATGCTGTCTGGGTCCCAGCCACACACAGCTCTCACCTTATAACATCAGGTTCAACAGAACATCCTGGTAATGTGGGGAAGAGATGGAATAAGAGAGACCAAGGTCACAGGGTAGGACTAGGGTGTAGCCATGAATAGTGCAGCAGGTGCAGTAGCACTAGGGTTGAAGGTTGATAGCTCCCACTGCACCCCAATTAGTGTCTGTTTAGTATCAAACCAGGAGATGGGGCCAGTTTCCATGCTTGTATTAGAACCTACAGCTCTCTTGCTATGACTGATGCTGGACTGTAGGAAGGTGGCTTCCTCCTAGCATGGTTACCTCCATTTTTGGCCTGTTTGTCAGTGTGTTTTTACTGTCTCACTGGGATCCTGCTAGTCAGGACCCCAGTGCTCATAGTTTGTGGCCTATGTGTCAATATGTTTTACTGTGTTGTCAGTATGCTTGACTGTGTCACTGGAGTCCTGCTAACTAGAACTCCAATGCTCATGCTCTCTCTGATTCCAAATTTGTACTTAGATACTGGTAACCCAGTATTCCACTCCAGATTGGCATACTGGACCCCCTTTATAAGTCCCTAGTATATGGTACCTAGGTACCCAGGGCATCGGGGTTCCAGGAGATCCTTGTGGGCTGCAGCATTTCTTTTGCCACCCATAAGGAGCTCGTACAAACACTTCTTCAGGACTGCCATTGCAGCCTGAGTGAAATAGTGTAAGTACTATTTAACAGCCATTTTCACTGCCCTCAGTAACTTATAAGTCACCTATATGTCTAACTTTCAGACCTTGAAGGCTAGGTGCAAAGTTACTGTGTGTGAGGACACCCCTGCACTAGCACGGGTGCCCCCACGTTGTCCAGGCCCATTTTCCTGGACTTCGTGAGTGCGGGGACGCTATTATAAGCGTGCACTACATATAGGTCAATACTTATATGTAGCTTCACAGTGGTAAATCCGAATATGGCCATGTGAGGTGTCTAGGAACTGGAAATTGTACCCCCAATCTGATTCTGGTATTGGGGGCAATTCCATGCCCCCTCGGGGTTCCACCATGGACCCCCTGTCCTGCCATACAAGTCTTCTGAGGTTTTCACTGCAGCCCCAGCTGCTGCCACCTCACAGACAGGATTCTGCCCTCCTGGGGCTTGGGCAGCCCAATCCCAGGAAGGCAGAACAATGCATTTCCTTTGGGACAGGGGTGCTAGACCCTCTCCCTTTCAGAAATAGGTGTTACGGGCATGGGAGGAGTTTCCCCCAGAGCCTCTAGAAGTTATTTGAAGGGCTCAGATGGTGTCCTCCTTGCGTAACCCAGTCTACACTAGTTCAGGGACCCCCAGCCCCTACTCTGGTACGAAACTGGACAAAGGAAAGAGGAGTGGCCACTCCCCTGTCCATCACCACCCCAGTGGTGGTACCCAGAGCTCCTCCAGAGTGCCCCTGGGTATTGCCATCATGAATTCCAAGGTGTTGGGGGATACTCTGGGAGCATCTGATTGGCCAGTGCCAGCAGGTGACATCAGAGACCCCTCCTGATAGGTCTATACGTGGTTAGGTGACCAATCCGCCTCTGAGGGCTATTTAGGGTCTCTCCTGTGGGTGTTTCCTCAGATTTGGTTTGCATGACTCCACCAGGACTCCTCTGCACCCTCTGCTTCCGCTTCTGACCAACGGATCAACCGCAGACTGCTCTAGGAACAGCTGTAACTGCAACCAAGTATCCAGGAAGGCCACTGTGACCTGCAACTTCAGCTCCAGCCAGCAACTGCAACAGTTTCCAGGTTGTGCATGCTCTGAGGACTGCCTGTCTTCATTCTACACCAGAAGAACCAAATTAATCTCCCGTGGAGTGATGGAGTCACTTCCCTGCTTCTGCAGGGACCTCTCTGCAACAACAACCAGTACTCTGGAACATCTCTCCTGTCGACGAGCGTGACTCTTGGAACACAGGTGATGGACTGAAGTGGTACTGACTGTCCAAAGGTCCAGCTGTCTAAATTTGGTGAAGGTAAGGGCTTGCCTCCCCGTGCCAGACAGTACCCCTGTGCATCGTATCCTCTGCAGCTCCTTGGGCTTTTGTGCACTTCTTCCAAAAGTTCTTTGTGCACAGCGTAGCCCAGGTCCCTGGCACTCTATCCTGTGACTCTCAGCTCCCTGAGTTGTTCTCCGGCGGCGTGGAATCCATTTGTGTAGTGCTGCGACGACTGCACATTGCAACTCCTTTGTCCCTGTGTTCTGGGACTCCCGTGGCCCCTGGTCTTCTGAGGGCTCTCTAAAGTGCTGAGAGCCCCCTCTGTCTCCTCAGTCCTTGTTGAGCCCCCCAGGTCCCTCCTGGGCCTGGGCAGCACCCCTTTGCGGAATCCAGCGACAAAAACAGCCTGCATCCAACGACTCGACGTATACCATCTCTTGCACGAAGCAGGAACCCGCAGCTGTCTTCTTTGGTGCATTTCTGTACTTTTCTTCCAACCGGAGAATCCACTTTTGCACCTTCATCCAGTTTGGCAGGGGCTCCTGTTCTTCCTGGACGCTTCATCGACTTCTGGATTTGGTCTCCTCTCTCCACAGATCTTTAGGTCCAGGAATCCATTGTTGGTTTCTTGCAGTCTTGATTGTTTTTTGCAAAATCCTTTTTCATGACTTCTAGTGTGTTCTGAGGCAACTTGCAGTACTTTACTCCTGTTTTCCTGGGCTCTGGGGTGGGGTATTTTACTTACCTTTGGTGTTTTCTTACACTCCCAGCACCCCTCTACACACTACACTTGCCTAGGGGGGAATTCCACATTCTAATTCCAGTATTTTAGTATATGGTTGGTGTTGCCCCTAGGCCTATTTCAACCTGTTGTGGTTTTTTTACTGTTTGCACTATTTTCTTACTGTGTACTTACCTGATTTGGGTTACTAGGGTATATATTGTGTATAATACTTACCTCCAGTAGGAGTATTGCCTCTAAGATATTTTCGGCCGTGTGTCACTAAAATAAAGTACCTTTATTTTTGGTAACACTGAGTATTGTCTTTTATTGTGTATAAGTATTGTGTGACTATAAATGGTATTGCAAGAGCTTTGCATGTCTCCTAGTTCAGTCTTGGCTGCTCTGTTGCAGATACCTCTAGACAGCCTCAGCTGCTAGACACTGCCTACATTTCACTAAGGTGAATTACTAGACCTGGTATAAGGTGTAAGTACCTCTGGTGCCCACTACAGACCAGGCCAGCCAGACAAATAGTCAGCCATAGCAGGGTCAGGCACTGCTTGCCGCCATCCTCCCTTGACTGGTAGCTCCACCTCAATAGGCCTGAACCTGGTACATGGTGCAGCGTGTACAGAGGACAAGAAGAACAGCGCGCATCTCTAGAAGGGTGCCATGCCCAGGGCCCCTCCTGCCTGCCCCTAAACCTCCAGTACTGATTGCATTGTATTTACATTTACATAGAGCCTCACACCCCTGGCGAGGGACCGAGGTGCTCTTGTGGACTGGTACATCCTACTCCATGGGTGAACTATGGTAGTGAATCAGGCCTGAGCACAGTAAGTGATTTGACCAGAATCACAGGATGTTGAGCCGATGCAGAGACTCGAACATGATTCCCGAGTTCAACAGTCGGCAGCTCTGGCAGCGGGTGGCAGGCAGAAGCCACATGAAAGCTCGGCTCGTTATGGGCTCGAGGTTCCAACAGGAGCTCGAGCTGAGAATGAGCCAGGCTTCAGGTTCCAGCCTGGCTTGAATTGTTCATGGCTCGCTCACCCCTAGAATGAAGCTAATACCTCTTTCCACCAATTCCAAGCGTTTCTTTCTGCTGTTTACAGGCCTCCTGGCTCCAGTCAGTTTGGAAATAAACATTTAGATTTACTTCTGTCCTTGTAGTAAGTTACAGACCTCTATGGTACGTACGAAGGATCCACAACTCCTTCTAGGCACCTGGAACAGTCACAGACTCTAATGGCTAAATGTGCAATTCGTGTAAGGCACATGTGATACGTTTCTGCATGTGTAATTTCACATGCTGTGCATTTACATATGTGTAAATGTGCCATAATGCATTTAAACTTGAAAAGGTATGTCTCTGCTGGAGTAGTTTTACCTCCACAGGTTTATGCTCCCCTCCTGCTGCTGGCCTGCACTGAGATGTAATCTCTTCCTTGGCATGAGTAAATCTCTCACTATATTAAACCTGGGGCTGCACCAAGAAAGCGTTTGTGCACTTAAGACGCCACTCATGGGCACATGTGGTTTGTGACTCGGACAAAGATCTGCCAGAGAGGTGTCTCTTCTCTGCTCCAGGGAGGGGTCTCTCTGCTCCGGGGGGGGGGGGGGGGGGGGGGGGGAGTTCTCTTCTCTGCTCCAGAGCCTCTTTTTAGCTCCAGAGGGGGGTCCTTTCTCTACTCCTGAGAGGTGTTTCTTCTCGCTCCAGAGGGGTGTCTCTCTGCTCCAGAGGGGTGACTCTTCTCTGCTCCTGAGAGGTGTTTCATCTTGCTCCAGAGGGGGGTGTGTTCTGTGCTCAAGAGGGGTATCTCTCCTCAGCTCCAGAGGGGTGTCTCTTCTCTGCTCCTGAGAGGTGTTTCTTCTCGGTTCCAGAGGAGTGTCTCTTCTCTGATCCAGAGAGGTGTTTCTTCTCGGTTCCAGAGGAGTGTCTCTTCTCTGCTTCAGAGGGGTGTCTCTCTGCTCCAGGGCGATGTCTCTTCTCTGTTCCGGAGGGGTGTGTTCTCTGCTCCAGCGAGCTGGCTCTTCTCCAGAGAGGTGCCTCTTTTCTGCTCCAGTGGGGTGTCTCTCTGTTCCAGAGGGGGATCTCTTCTCTGCTCCAGAGGGGTGTCTTGTTTCTGCTCCAGAGAGGTGTCTCTCTGCTCCAGAGGGGTGTCTCTTCTCTGCTCCAGAGGGGTGCCTCTTTTCTGCTCTAGAGAGGTACCTCTTTTCTGCTCCAGAGGGGTGTCTCTCTGCTCCAGAGGGGTGTCTCTCCTCTGCTCCAGAGGAGTGTCTCTTCTCTTCTCCAGAGGGGTGTCTCTTCTCTGCTCCTGAGAGATGTTTCTTCTCGCTCCAGAGGGGTGTTTCTTCTCTGTTCTAGGGGGCGAAAGGTTCTTTGCTCCAGAGAGTTGTCCCTTCTCTGCTCCTGAGAGGTGTTTCTTCTCAGTTCCATAGGAGTGTCTCTTTGCTCCAGAGAGGTGTTTCTTCTCGGTTCCAGAGGAGTGTCTCTTCTCTGCCTCAGAGGGGTGTTTCTTCTCTGTTCTAGAGGGGTGGGTGTTCTTTGCTCAAGGGAGGTGTCTCTTCTCTGCTCAAAAAAGTTGTCTCTTCTCTGCTCCTGAGAGGTGTTTCTTCTCGCTCCAGAGGGGTGTCTCTCTGCTCCAGAGGGGTGCCTCTTCTCTGTTCTAGAGGAGGGGGGTCTTTGCTCCAGAGAGTTGTCTCTTCTCTGCTCCAGAGGCCTGACACTAGGATAGCCACAAATGGTGTAACAAAACTTGAGGGGGGGCCTGCACAGTACATAGATCACCCCCCTTCGGGCTCACTCACGAGCTCCAAGGCCAGAATACCATGCTGACGGGGACCCCTGGAACTCAGGGCCCACCCAAACTGTGGGGACTGCAGAGGCCTTTGTTATGCCTCTGATTGCCACCGGACCGGTTTTCTACCAGCACCACATGTATTTTGATGTTCTGGCTGGTGTAAAAATGAACAAAGTCACCTGAGAGCTGTACTTTTAGCCCTTAACTGTACATACTTCAAGCAGCAGGTATAAACTGAAATAACCTTTAAACGTCCTCTAAAGCTGCGTTAACATCTCTAACTAATAATTAAAGTGAACAAAGGCAGAAAAGTAGTCACAAATGAATACATGCAGGTTTGTTCAAAGTCCTATTCAGCATAAAGTCCTTTACAGACTCTGAAAACAGCAACAAATGGCAACAAGTGGCAACAAATGCCAACAAATGCCAACAAGTGGCAACAAGTGTCAACAAGTGGCAGGGATTTTTCTCTTGGAATGTTTTTACCTGACACTAATGACAGCATCTACACAGAGAAGCACAAAGAAGCTCACTCTCACTGAGTGCAATGGAAGGTGCGCTAACAGAGAGGAGGCCTGGAGCCTGTGTGCAGACACCGGCCAGACTTTAATACAACTACTCAATACTGCCAACAAGAAATAAAGTGGATGGACTATCCACCCCTGCGCTACCACTGAAGCCAGAGGACACATACCTGTAACCGTGTCCATGCCTGATCCCACCAATCCATACAGGGAACATAAATGTATCTCTGCGTCCATGCCTGGACCCCACCAATCCATAGAGGGCACGTCCATGTGTCTCCTTCAGATGTCTGGATCCCAGCAATCCATAGAGGGCACATACACATATCTCTGTATCCATGCCTGGATCCCACCAATCCATAGAGGACACATACCTGTAACCGTGTCCATGCCTGATCCCACCAATCCATAGAGGGCACATTAATGTATCCCTGTGTCCATGTCTGGATCCCATCAGTCCATAGAGGGCACATATATGTAGCTCTGTTTCCATTTCTGGATCCCACCAATCCATAAAGGGCACGTCCATGGATCCCTGTGTCCATGCCTGGATCCCACTGTTCCACAGAGTGCACATACATGTATCTCTGTGTCCATTTCTGGATCCCACCAAAGCATAGAGGGCACATCTGTGTATCCTTCTTTCCATGCCTGGACCCCACCAATCCATAGAGGGCATGTCCATGTATCTCTGTGTATATGTCTGGATCCCACCAATCCATTGAGGGCACGTCCATGTATCCTTCTGTTCATGCCTGGATCCCACCAATCCATAGAGGGCACATACATGTATGCCCGTGTCCGTGCCTGGACCCCACCAATCCTCAGAGGGCACCTACACATATCTCTGTGTCCATGTCTGTATCCCACCAATCCATAGAGGACACATACATGTATCCCTTTGTCCATTCTGTGCCCATGTCTGGATCCCACCAATCCATAGATGGCACATACATGTATCTCTGTTTCCATTTCTGGATCCCACCAATCCATAGAGGGCACATCTATGTAGCCTTCTTTCCATGCCTGGATCGCACCAATCCATAGAGGTCACATACATGTATCCCTGTGTCCATGTCTGGATCCCACCAATCCAAAGAGGGCACTTACACGTATCGCTCCAGAGCATCAACAAATTGGTCAGCTCATCTCAGTCTTGTTCCTTGCGAGCAGGGGGGCTACCAGGGGTGTCCCCGTTCAGCACTTCTGTTCACCCTTGCTAGGGAGCCTCTGGCACAGAGGCTTCGGCAGCGTGGGCTGGGTGGCGAGTGTCACTGGATGCAGACACACACATTATCTCACTGTGCAGGAGTTGGGAACAAGGTGTGGAGTGGAATCTTACCCCTAAGGAATGGGACAGTGCATTACAGTACCACTGTAAGTTGTCCCATAATGCTAAATGTCAATATATCCAGCATATCAATCTCCACAGGGCCTACCTCATCCCGGCGAGCCTTGATAGAATGTTTGGGTCCTCATCCCACTGCCCCCAGTGCCGAGCACCCAACGCAGACACGGCACATTTGTTTTGGGGTTGTCCAATAGCCGCAGCATTGTGGGGGGAGTCAAAGAGGCACTTTTGGAAGTCACCGGTCCCACTGGCATTTTGACCTTTGATGGTGTATTGCTCCGCCCCTTCAAGCAGAAGAAATCCCAGTGGGCAACCAATCATCTCTTGGCTTTGGCATCAGTAATAGTTTGACACTTAATAGCTATGTACTGGAAGGCGGCCACACTTCTGAACCTAAAACACTGGTGCGCAGTGTCCTTAAAATGTGTCAAGGCTGAGGCTGCAGCGTTGAGGTGGGAGGAGGTGGAGGGCTGCACAGGAGTCCCATCATGGCCTCATGGGATGCTATGTTGAGCGGTTTGCCCCCAGGATGCCATGCGCAGTTAATTGGTGGGTCCAAGACAGTGGGGCTGTTAAAGGCTGTTATCGGGATCCCAGTGGTAACCACGCCCTCCCCGTGCAATTGTCCTTCACTGTGCACTGTTTGTGGCCCACACTTCGGTTTGGAGGGATTGTAAGTTGTCATTACCCACTGAGGGGGCTACCGCTCTGAAGACAGGGGCAACACTCCTGGGGATAAACATATTATTGTAATTAGATATATACCCTTGCAGGGTACTGCACTGAAGGAGGCTGGCCTGGCTTGTAGTGGGTACCAGAGGTACTTACACTCTGTGCCAGGTCCAGTTATCCCTTATTAGTGTAGAAGAGGTGTTTCTAGCAGCTTAGGCTGATAGAAGGTAGCTATGGCAAAGCAGCTTAGGCTGAACTAGGAGACATGCAAAGCTCCTACTATACCACTTTTATGCACAATATCATAAGAAAACACAATACACAGAAGTACTAAAAATAAAGGTACTTTCTTTTTATGACAATATGCCAAACGTATCTCAGTGAGTACCCTCAGTATGAGGATAAGTTATATACACAAGATATATGTACACAAACCAAACTTAGGTAATTAATAGCAAGAAAAGTAATGCAAACAGTGTAGAATTATAATAGATTGCAATAGGAGCACATGGGTATAGGGGCAACACAAACCATATACTCCAAAAGTGGAATGCGAATCACAAATGGACCCCAAACCTATGTGAGCTTGTAGAGGGTCGCTGGGACTGAAAGAAAACAGTGAGGGTTAGAAAAATAGCCCACCCCAAGACCCTGATAGGTAGGTGTAAAGTGCACCTACTACCCCCAGAGAGCACAGAAGTTGTGATAGGGGGATTCTGCAGGAAGAACAAACACCAGCAATGCAACAACAGAGGTGTTCCCACGCAGAAAGACCACAAACAAGCCTTGCTAGCTGCAAGGGTCACAGTAGAGGTTTTTGGGTGCTGCTGTGGCCCAGGAGGGACCAGGATGTCGCTACTTGGAGGAGGAGACAGGGGGGGCGCCCAGCAACTCAGAGAGCCCTCACAGAAGCAGGCAGCACCCGCAGAAGTACCTGAACAGGCACTTGGAAGGAAAGTGAACTGGGGTCCACGCAAAGTCACAAAAGGGAGTCCCACGACACCGGAGGACAACTTAGAAGGTTGTGCACTGCAGGTTTGAGTGTCGGGGACCCAGGCTTGGCTGTGTACAAAGGAAATCCTGGAAGAGTGCACAGGAGCCGGAGCAGCTGCAAATCACGCGGTACCCAGCAATGCAGTCTAGCGTGGGGAGGCAAGGACTTACCTCCACCAAACTTGGACTGAAGAGTCACTGGACTGTGGGAGTCACTTGGACAGAGTTGCTGAGTTCCAGGGACCACGCTTGTCGTGCTGAGAGGGGACCCAGAGGACCGGTGATTCAGTCTTTTGTTGCCTGCGGTTGCAGGGGGAAGATTCCATCATCCCACTGGAGATTTCTTCAGAGCTCCTGGTGCAAGAAGGAGGCAGGCTACCCCCAGAGCATGCACCTCCAGGAAACAGTCGAGAAGGCGGCAGGATAAGCAATACAAGGTTGCAGTAGTCGTCTTTGCTACTTTGTTGCGGTTTTGCAGGCGTCCTGAGCAGTCAGCGGTCGATCCTTTGGCAGAAGGTGAAGAGAGAAGTGCAGAGGAACTCTGATGAGCTCTTGCATTCGGTATCTGAAGAATTCCCCAAAGCAGAGACCCTAAATAGCCAGAAAAGGAGGTTTGGCTACCTAGGAAGGAGGATAGGCTAGTAACACAGGCAAGAGCCTATCAGAAGGAGTCTCTGACGTCACCTGCTGGCACTGGCCACTCAGAGCAGTCCAGTGTGCCAGCAACACCTCTGTTTCCAAGATGGCAGAGGTCTGGAGCACACTGGAGGAGCTCTGGGCACCTCCCAGGGGAGGTGCAGGTCAGGGGAGTGGTCACTCCCCTTTCCTTTGTCCAGTTTCCCACCAGAGCAGGGCTGGGGTTTCCCTGAACCGGTGTAGACTGGCTTATGCATAGATGGGCACATCTGTGCCCATCAAAGCATTTCCAGAGGCTGGGGGAGGCTACTCCTCCCCAGCCCTGACACCTTTTTCCAAAGGGAGAGGGTGTAACACCCTCTCTCTGAGGAAGTCCTTTGTTCTGCCTTCCTGGGCCAAGCCTGGCTGGACCCCAGGAGGGCAGAAACCTGTCTTAGGGGTTGGCAGCAGCAGCAGCTGCAGTGAAACCCCGGGAAAGGTAGTTTGGCAGTACCCGGGTCTGTGCTAGAGACTCGGGGGATGATGGAATTGTCTCCCCAATGCCAGAATGGCATTGGGGTGACAATTCCATGATCTTAGACATGTTACATGGCCATATTCGGAGTTACCATTGTGACGCTATACATAGGTAGTGACCTATGTATAGTGCACGTGTGTAATGGTGTCCCCGCACTCACAAGGTCCGGGGAAATTGCCCTGAAAAATGTGGGGGCACCTTGGCTAGTGCCAGGGTGCCCACACAGTAAGTAACTTTGCACCCAACCTTCACCATGTGAAGGTTAGACATATAGGTGACTTATAGGTTGCTTGTGTGCAGTGTAAAATGGCTGTGAAATAATGTGGGCATTATTTCACTCAGGCTGCAGTGGCAGGCCTTTGTAAGAATTGACAGAGCTCCCTATGGGTGGCAAAAGAAATGCTGCAGCCCATAGGGATCTCCTGGAATCCCAATACCCTGGGTACCTCAGTACCATTTACAAGGGAATTATATGGGTGTACCAGTATGCCAATGTGAATTGGTAAATTTAGTCACTAGCCTGTTAGTGACAAATTTGGAAAGCAGAGAGAGCATAACCACTGAGGTTCTGGTTAGCAGAGCCTGAGTGAGACATTTAGGCATCACACAGGGAACACATATAGGCCACAAACTTATAAGCACTGGGGTCCTGGCTAGCAGGATCCCAGTGACACATAACAAACACACTGACAATGTAGGGTTTTCACTATGAGCACTGGGCCCTGGCTAGCAGGGTCCCAGTGAGACAGTAAAAACACCCTGACATATACTCACAAACAGGCCAAAAGTAGGGGCAACAAGGCTAGAAAGAGGCTACCTTCCTACACAACCCCCGCCCCCCCCCAAACGAAGGACAATAAGGCTAACCTTGGACAGTTGAGTCTTTATTGTCTAAGTGGTGTTAAGTAGAGAGTAGCTCTGCAATAGCTTGGTTACTTCCTTTATCATCCACTATATGGTTACTTTCCTGTGGGGATGTAAACCACCCTGTTTGAAGTTTTTTAGCTAGCCAACAATGTGAAGATATATTTTCAGAGTTCCTATCAGTAAGTTTTAGCTTAGAACAGTGAGAATTGTCAACTGGACCTATTTCACGTGATGAAAATGCCAGACAGGGATGCTGTCTCAGTAAAGCCATAGCTGGGCAAAAACGTTGTCCATATGGCTGTAAGAGAGAACAGGGATGCTGTTTTTCTTGATTTGGAGCGGGGCAGGGATGCTGTCCTATGAGCTCCACACTAGGGCAGGGCTGCTGTCCTAAGTGTTTTGAGGCAGTGCAGGGTTGCTGCACTAAAGTTTCTCCGGGAGGGTTGGAGGGATGCTCCATGTTAACTAAAATGGTGCTCTATTTCTCACCAATATTAGTTATCCCACAGAGAGGTACTTCTACCTCAGGGAGTCCAGCTTTGCCAGCTGATGATTCCCTTGGCACAGGTGCCACCCCAGGAGAGGTTTCTCCTACCACAGGAATGGTATCCTGAATGGCAGGGTGGTTAGGGTATACTTTGATGCCCTTTTTACCTCTTGTAGGAGAGGGATCCTGAGATTTCAGGCCTTTTTCTCTCCTTTGCTTTTTCATTTCAGCTGAAATGAGAGGGAACAATTCCTCAGGGATGCCCAGCATGGCTGCATGGGTATTAAACTCTACCTCAGTCCAGCCTGAGGTCTCTAGGTCATTACCTAAGAGACAGTGTACAGGTAACCTAGGTGATACTACCACCTGCTTAGGGCCAGTAACTCCACCCCAACTAAACTGAATTATAGCTAAGGGAAGGAACTGAGTGGAGTTATGGACATCAATAATCTTATACTGTTGTCCAATGATATGTTGTGCAGGAGTCACTAGATTTTCAGTGACCAAAGTGATACTGGCACCTGTGTCCCTGTAGGCCTGGGCCTCAACACCATTTATGGAAACTGTCTGCCTGTACTTATCCATTGTAAGGGGACAAGCAGCCAGTGTGGCAAGGCCAATGCCACTAGGTGTGACAGAAACTGTCTTGGGACTGACTACCCCAGTTTCTGTGATGGACCCAAAAGTGAACCCAACTACACCCTTTGTTTGACTGTTGCCAGCAGTCCCACCACTATTACCACTACTGCTAGGGGCACTAGAGTTTGATGTATTAGTGGTGGTTGGCTCAGGGGGTTTACCAGGACAGGACTTATCCCCTTGCCAATGGCCTTTATGTTTACACACATAGCACCAAGGCTTTTTAATGTGTGTGTTTTGTGAAGAAGAGGAAGAAGATGATTTATTCCCACCCCCTGAAGAGTGTTTAGGATTTGAAGAAGGATCTTTAGTTTTACCCTTATCCCCATGCTTATCCTGAGATTTCTCACCATCTTTCTTCTTGCCATCCTTGTCACCTCCTGTATGAACTTTTCTGTTCACTCTTGTTCTGACCCATGTGTCTGCCTTCTTTCCCAATTCTTGGGGCGAGGTCAGATCTGAGTCTACCAAGTACTGGTGCAACAAATCAGACGCACAGTTATTCCGAATATGCTCTCTCAGAATAAGATTTTCCAGGCTTTCATAGTCAGAAACTTTACTGCCATGTAACCACCCTTCCAAGGCCTTCACTGAGCAGTCTACAAAAGCTGTCCAGTCTTGAGAGGACTCTTTTCTGGTGTCTCTGACCTTAATCCTGTATTGTTCAGTGGTTAAGCCAAATCCATCCAAGAGTGCATCCTTCACTTTCTCTAACAGTAAGGAGCCTATCCCTACCCTTTCCAGTGACAGATAGCCACAAAATAGCAGCCCACTGCCTTTGAGGGACCTCCTGTACAACACAGGCCCTCTCAAGTGCAGCAAGCCACTTGTTGATGTCATCCCCCTCCTTGTAAAGGGGGACTATCTTGTGCAAATCCCTGGATTCATGCTCTTTAACAGGATTACTATCAGGAATACTGCTGCTGCCACCATGGGGTCCAAACCCCAATCTCTGTCTCTCCTTCTCCAGGTCTAGGGATTCCCTATCTAAGGCCAGCTGCTGCTCTTTAAGCTTCAGTCTGGTCTCTTCAACCCCCAACGTTTTGAGTTCCCTTTTCTAACATGTTGGTTTTTAGGGTGGGTGGGTGGGTTGGGAATGCTTGGACACAGAAGATAAATTGGAATCAACAGAGGCAGATCTGTCCCTAACTGACTGGACTCTAATAACCTGGTCTCCAGGAATAAAGGCACCCCTACTATGATGGGAGCTTCCATTACTACCAGCATTACTACGTGTCCTGCTAAGGGGCAGATTTGGAACAGAACCCTCCCCACCTCCCTCAAGGAGATCCCCTGAGTCAGAATGGGAGCCATCTATTAACCTCTCATTTGAAGTGCCTGCTTGGGACTCATCATTCACAATAAACATGTTATATAGAAACTCTTTTGTAGGGTTCTTTCCTATCACTAAACCGCTATCTAAGCAGAGACTCATTAGGCTCTTGTAATTCAAATTGTCATAAGTAGTTTTGACCATTTTAACAGTAGAGTCTACCACAGACATGATAGCAAAAGGTTTAGAGACAGTGAGAAGGAAGAAAAAGTTTCAGAACTTTTTTTAAAGAACAGAGAAAACAACTTTTTCTACCTTTTTAGGAACTTTTAGAGGTTTTAGAATACTTTTGAGCACTTAGTAGAAAGTGAAAGAGGAGAAAAGCAAAACTTTTTGGTTAGGTGTACATACACTGAACTTGTTTTGTATATCATTCTCTTATGAAAAGTACACAATGACAAAGTGGTAAGTAGTTACAAGTACTTATCCCACTGCTGCACAACCAATGTATGAGGCTGGCCTGGCTTATAGTGGGTACCAAGGGTACTTACACTCTGTGCCAGGTCCAGTTATCCCTTATTAGTGTAAAAGAGGTGTTTCTAGCAGCTTAGGCTGATAGAAGGTAGCTATGGTAAAGCAGCTTAGGCTGAACTAGGAGACATGCAAAGCTCCTACTATACCACTTGTATCATATGCACAATATCATAAGAAAACAGAATATACAGAGTTACTAAAAATAAAGGTACTTTATTTTTATGACAATATGCCACAAGTATCTCAGTGAGTACCCTCAATATGAGGATAAGTTATATACACAAGATATCTGTACACAAACCAAAATTAGGTAAGTAATAGCAAGAAAAGTAATGCAAACAGTGTAGAATTACAATAGGTTGCAATAGGAGCACATAGGTATAGGGGCAACGCAAACCATATACTCCAAAAGTGGAATGCGAACCAGGAATGGACCCCAGACCTATGTGAGCTTGTAGAGGGTCGCTGGGATTGTAAGAAAACAGTGAGGGTTAGAAAAATAGCCCACCCCAAGACCCTGAAAAGTAGGTGTAAAGTGCACCTAATACCCCCAGAGAGCATGGAAGTCGTGATAGGGGGATTCTGCAGGAAGAACAAACACCAGCAATGCAACAACAGTGGATTTCCGGACCTGAGTACCTGTAAGACAAGGGGACCAAGTCCAATAGTCGTGACAGTGTCGGAGTGGGCAGGAGCCCAGAAAATGCCAGCTGAGGGTGCAAGGAAGCTGCCACCGGTTGGAAGAAGCTTGGAGTTCTGCAAGAAAGAAGAGAGCTGGGGACTTCTCCTTCAGAAGACGAATGTCCCACGTCGCGATGAAGCTTGCAGATGTGCTCCCACGCAGAAAGACCACAAACAAGCCTTGCTAGCTGCAAGGGTCGTGGTAGAGGTTTTTGGGAGCTGCTGTGGCCCAGGAGGGACCAGGATGTCGCCACTTGGAGGAGGAGACAGAGGGGGCACCCAGCAACTCAGGGAGCCCTCACAGAAGCAGACAGCACCCGCAGAAGTACCTGAATAGGCACTTAGAAGAAAAGTGAACCGGAGTCCACCCGAAGTCACAAAAGGGAGTCCCACGATGCCGGAGGACAACTCAGAAGGTTGTGCACTGCAGGAAGGAGTGTCGGGATCCAGGCTTGGCTGTGCACGAAGAAAATCCTGGAAGACTGCACAGGAGCCGGAGCAGCTGCAATGCAGTCTAGCATGGGGAGGCAAGGACTGACCTCCACCAAACTTGGACTGAAGAGTCACTGGACTGTGGGAGTCACTTGGACAGAGTTGCTGAGTTCCAGTGACCACCCTCGTCATGCTGAGAGGGGACCCAGAGGACCAGTGATGCAGTCTTTTGGTGCCTGCAGTTGCAGGGGGAAGATTCCGTCGATCCACGGGAGAGTTCCTCAGAGCTCCTGGTGCAGGGAGGAGGCAGGCTACCCCCAGAGCATGCACCACCTGGAAACAGTCGAGAAAGCCGGCAGGATGAGGTGTTACAAGGTTGCTAGTAGTCGTCTTGCTACTTTGTTGCGGTTTTGCAGGCGTCCTGAGCAGTCAGCGGTCGATCCTTTGGTAGAAGGTGAAGAGGAAGATGCAGAGGAAGTCTGATGAGCTCTTGCATTCGTTATCTGAAGAATTCCCCAAAGCAGAGACCCTAAATAGCCAGAAAAGGAGATTTGGCTGCCAAGTTAGGAGGATTGGCTACCAAGAGAGGTAAGAGCCTATCAGAAGGAGCCTCTGACGTCACCTGCTGGCACTGGCCACTCAGAGCAGTTCAGTGTGCTAGCAACACCTCTGAATCCAAGATGGCAGAGGTCTGGGGCACACTGGAGGACCTCTGGGCACCTCCCCTGGGAGGTGCAGGTCAGGGGAGTGGTCACTCCCCTTTCCTTTGTCCAATTTCGCGCCAGAGCAGGGCTGGGAGATCCCTGAACCGGGGTAGACTGGCTTATGCAGAGATAGGCCGCATCTGTGCCCATCAAAGCATTTCCAGAGGCTGGGGGAGGCTACTCCTCCCCAGCCGTTCTCACCTTTTCCAAAGGGAGAGGGTGTAACACCCTCTCTTTGAGGAAGTCATTTGCTCTGCCTTCCTGGGCCAGGGCTGCCTGGGCCCCAGGGGGCAGAAACCTGTCTCAGTGGGTGGCAGCAGCAGCAGCGGCAGTGAAACCCTGGAAAGGCAGTTTGGCAGTGCCTGGGTTCTGTGCTAGAGACCCGGGGGATCATGGAATTGTCTCCCCAATACCAGAATGGTATTGGGGTGACAATTCCATGATCTTAGACATGTTACATGGCCATGTTCGGAGTTACCATTGTGACGCTACACATAGGTAGTGACCTATGTGTAAAGCACGCGTGTAATGGTGTCCCCGCACTCACAAAGTCCGGGGAAATTGCCCTGAATAATGTGGGGGCACCTTGGCTAGTGCCAGGGTGCCCACACACTAAGTAACTTTGCACCCAACCTTCACTAGGTGAAGGTTAGACATATAGGTGACCTATAAGTTACTTATGTGGAGTGTAAAATGGCTGTGAAATAATGTGGGCTTTATTTCACTCAGGCTGCAGTGGCAGGCCTGTGTAAGAATTGTCAAAGCTCTCTATGGGTGCCAAAAGAAATGCTACAGCCCATAGGGATCTCCTGGAACCCCAATACCCTGGGTACCTCAGTACCATATACAAGGGAATTATATGGGTGTACTAGTATGCCAATGTGAATTGGTAAATTTAGTCACTAGCCTGTTAGTGACACATTTGGAAAGCAGAGAGAGCATAACCACTGAGGTTCTGGTTAGCAGAGCCTCAGTGAGACAGTTAGGCATCACACAGTGTAGGAGGCTGGCCTGGCTTGTAGTGGGTACCAAGGGGTACTTACACTCTGTACCAGGTCCAGTTATCCCTTATTATTGTAGAAGAGGTGTTTCTAGCAGCTTACGCTGATAGAAGGTAGCTATAGCAGAGCAGCTTAGGCTGAACTAGGAGACTTGCAAATCTCCTACTATACCACTGGTGTCATATTCACAATATCATAGGAAAACACAATACACAGATATACTAAAAATAAAGGTACTTTATTTTTATGACAATATGCCAAAATTATGTCAGTGAGTACCCTCAGTATGAGGATGCCAAATATACACAAGATATATGTACACAATACCAAAAATATGCAGTAATAGCAAAAGGAAGTAATGCAAGCAATGTAAAATTACAGAAGATTTCAATAGGAGCACATAGGTATAGGGGCAACACAAACCATATACTCCAAAAGTGGAATGCGAACCACGAATGGACCCCAAACCTATGTGAGCTTGTAGAGGGTCGCTGGGACTGTAAGAAAACCGTGAGGGTTAGAAAAATAGCCCACCCCAAGACCCTGAAAAGTAGGTGTAAAGTGCACCTATAACCCCCAGAGAGCACAGAAGTCGTGATAGGGGGTTTCTGCAAGGAAGACCAACACCAGCAAAGCAACAACAGTGGATTTCCGGACCTGAGTACCTGTGAAACAAGGGGACCAAGTCCAAGAGTCATACAATGTCCAGAGTGGGCAGATGCCCAGGAAATGCCAGCTGAGGGTGCATAGAAGCTGCCACCGGATGGTAGAAGCTGTGGATTCTGCAAGAACGAAGATGACTAGGAACTTCCTCTTTGGAAGATGAATGTTTCACATCGTGAAGAAGCTTGCAGAGGTGTTCCCACGCAGAAAGACCGCAAACAAGCCTTGCTAGCTGCAAGGGTCGCGGTTATGGTTTTTGGGTGCTGCTGTGGCCCAGGAGGGACCAGGATGTCGCCACTTGGATGAGGAGACAGAGGGGACGCCCAGCAAGTCGGGTAGCCCGCACAGAAGCAGGTAGCACCCGCAGAAGTACCGGAACAGGCACTTGGAAGAGGAGTGAACCAGAGTCCACCCGAAGTCAGAAAAGGGAGTCCCACGACGCCGGAGGACAACTCAGAAGGTCGTGCACTGCAGGTTAGAGTGTCGGGGACCCAGGCTTGGCTGTGCACAAAGGAAATCCTAGAAGAGTGCACAGGAGCCGGAGCAGCTGCAAATCACGCGGTACCCAGCAATGCAGTCTAGTGTGGGGAGGCAAGAACTTACCTCCACCAAACTTGGACTGAAGAGTCACTGGACTGTGGGAGTCACTTGGACAGAGTTGCTGAGTTCCAGGGACCACACTCGTCGTGCTGAGAGGGGACCCAGAGGACCAGTGATGCAGTCTTTTGTTGCCTGCGGTTGCAGGGGAAGATTCCGTTGACCCACTGGAGATTTCTTCAGAGCTCCTGGTGCAAGAAGGAGGCACGCTACCCCCAGTGCATGCACCACCAGGAAACAGGCGAGAAAGCCGGCAGGATGAAGCGATACAAGGTTGCAGTAGTCGTCTTTGCTACTTTGTTGCAGTTTTGCAGGAGTCCTGAGCAGTCAGCTGTCGATCCTTTGGCAGAAGGTGAAGAGGGAAGTGCAGAGGAACTCTGGTGAGCTCTTGCATTCGGTATCTGAAGAATTCCCCAAAGCAGAGACCCTAAATAGCCAGAAAAGGAGGTTTGGCTACCTAGGAAGGAGGATAGGCTAGTAACACAGGTAAGAGCCTATCAGAAGGAGTCTCTGACGTCACCTGCTGGCCCTGGCCACTCAGAGCAGTCCAGTGTGCCAGCACCCCTCTGAATCCAAGATGGCAGAGGTCTGGGGCACGATGGAGTAGCTCTGGGCACCTCCCATGGGAGGTGCAGGTCAGGGGAGTGGTCACTCCCCTTTCCTTTGTCCAGTTTCGTGCCAGAGCAGGGCGGGGGATCCGTGAACCGGTGTAGACTGGCTTATGCAGAGATGGGCACCATCTGTGCCCATCAAAGCATTTCCAGAGGCTGGGGGAGGCTACTCCTCCCCAGCACTGACACCTTTTTCCAAAGGGAGAGGGTGTAACACCCTCTCTCTGAGGAAGTCCTTTGTTCTGCCTTACTGGGCCAGGCCTGGCTGGACCCCGGGAGGGCAGAAACCTGTCTGAGGGGTTGGCAGCAGCAGCTGCAGTGAAACCCCGGGAAAGGTAGTTTGGCAGTACCCGGGTCTATGCTAGAGACTCGGGGGATCATGGAATTGTCTCCCCAATGCCAGAATGGCATTGGGGTGACAATGCCATGATTTTAGACATGTTACATGGCCATGTTCGGAGTTACCATTGTGACGCTATACATAGGTAGTGACCTATGTATAGTGCACATGTGAAATGGTGTCCCCGCACTCACAAAGTCCGGGGAATTTGCCCTGAACGATGTGGGGGCACCTTGGCTAGTGCCAGGGTGCCCACACACTAAGTAACTTAGCACCCAACCTTCACCAGGTGAAGGTTAGACATATAGGTGACTTATAAGTTACTTAAGTGCAGTGTAAAACGGCTGTGAAATAACGTGGACGTTATTTCACTCAGGCTGCAGTGGCAGGCCTGTGTAAGAATTGTCAGAGCTCCCTATGGGTGGCAAAAGAAATGCTGCAGCCCATAGGGATCTCCTGGAACCCCAATACCCTGGGTACCTCAGTACCATATACTAGGGAATTATAAGGGTGTTCCAGTAAGCCAATGTAAATTGGTAAAAATGGTCACTAGCCTGTCAGTGACAATTTGGAAAGAAATGAGAGAGCATAACCACTGAGGTTCTGATTAGCAGAGCCTCAGTGAGACAGTTAGTCACTACACAGGTAACACATTCAGGCACACTTATTAGCACTGGGGCCCTGGGTTACCAGGGTCCCAGTGACACATACAACTAAAACAACATATATACAGTGAAAAATGGGGGTAACATGCCAGGCAAGATGGTACTTTCCTACACAGGGTCCTCCCCTCTCTCACACAATATTTGCCCTGGTGATGGAGCCATTGTGTACCTGTTGCGTCAGGAAGCCCCAGCTTGAGGCATCTCTTTCGGGGGTGAGGTACAAGTGATCATATAGTATGTGGATGATACTCTGATGTACAGTCTCATTCCCTGTGTGTCACTCGCTAGGCTAATAGAGTTCGACAGATTCTGTGTCCACTCTGGACTAAAAGTCAATTGGTCCAAGTCCTGCCTCTTTCCACTCATTAAGCAGGTGACCCCGGAGGGGGCCGCCCTTCCTAGCGTTATGCTGACATGTGAAGTGACACATTTAAATACTTAGAGGAGAATGCATATTATGAGAGCCTAGTGAGGGGGAGTCTAGGGAGGGTGCTCACTGAGACAAATGCCTCAATACCAGTTTGGCGAGCTCTCCCATTGTCCCCAGCAGGCCGAGCAGCCACAGACAAAATGTAGATCCTTCCAAGACTGATCCACCTGTTCTCTACAATCCAGTGATACTGAAAAAACCTTTCTTTGCCAACGTATACTCTGTGCTCTCAGACCTCACCTGAGGTGGCTAACCTGAAGAGATCTGCACTCCACAAGACTCAGCTCCCACTTGTTGGGGGTGGCCTGGGTGTCCTGAACCATGAGTGGTATTATGCAGCAGCACAGCTACAGTGGCCAATGAAGTGGCATGGAGAAGGAAGTGGGCCGGAGGGAAGGGCACTAGTGCACGCCCTGGCACACAACTGGATTGTTGAGTGGCTGTTGGTGCCCAAGCCACCAGATGCAGGACAGTAGGGTACTACGGAGCTGCTTAGACTTGCTCCACCATATACCTACAGGTGAAAGGTGCCCGTGAATCTATGCTGCGCAGTTACCATTGTAGGCACTTCCAGAAGTTAGAAAGGTTTCCACAACATTTGACAGTCAGCAATGGACACAGGCTGGGATCATGCAGGTGGAGGACCCGACCTTGACAGAGAAATTCGGAATAGGACGTGGTCAATTTTGTGATGCATGGCTCACTGATGAACAGTCAAAGCCACCAGCAAACACTACGCTACAATGCCTGCCAATACCCAGTAGTGGGTGTAAAGCTGTAATGGTGCTCTACACTGCCCTCCAGCCACAACTGATGAGCCCCTGTGAGAACGATATGGGCACAATGCCTTAAAAATGAGATCCCAGACAAACAATAGGTCTCAACAAAGTCATACACCAACCAGGTCTCACGTAACTCCAGACTCAAGCTCCCACAGCTCAACTCCTTGCATCAAACTTACTTGTCCCTGAGAGGAATCACTCAAATGTTCTCAGGCTTAACGTCTCAATGCCCCAGGTGTGGCTCACCTGAGGTGCACTTCTTCCACATGCATGGGAGTGCCTGGAAATAGCAAAAGCCTGGCAAGCAGTGCTAACAAACTTGGCAGAACTGGTGGGAAGGACGTGACCCCCACCTTGGACTCTGCCTGCCGGGGTGGATGTCCAGGTCCAAAACAATAACTGGAGTGCAGGATGATTGATTTGGTTTTGATGCTATAGCGATGGCCTGGAAGCCGTCAGAGCCCCAATTAATGGTGATCTGGTGCAAGGATCTACCAAAAGTAGAGGAAGGCAAAGCAATCTAGAGTGCATGGAATATGTTGCCAGACTGGGCAAGTGATAGGGATAATGGGCTGGAATGCATACGTTGCTAAACTAGAAGTGGGTTCTGATGATAGACCACCTTAAGCTCTGCACCAGGGACTAATGTCCATGTCCAGGACCCGATGTCCCTCTCAGGGACTGACGTGGGGGCATCAGAAGCTGATGGAGGAAGTGAGCAGAACATTAACAACGTGGGCTGGCGAACCTGCAGTGCTGCTGCCTTGGAAGGGTCCACAGTGGTTTCACTGCTATGGATCAGTGTGGGCCCTACACAGTGGGGTGCTGGAATGGGAGATTAGTGTGGGCATTCCCATGGGTCCACCCATGGATTCTGGCGCATTCCCAGATTTACTAAAGGTGGTAAACCTTGGAATTTGTCAAAGACCTACACCATCCCAACAGGGTTGTAAGGAGGAGACATATGTTTCTTTCTCCTTGTCAGTTCCTCTTTCAACAAGTGCTGCATTCTGCAGCGCACATAGAAAGACAGAATGCCTCTGGGCATTGGTTTTGTGCAGGAAGGTGCCCCTTTGGGCCTCATTTAGTGGTTTGTGGACTGATATCCAATCCGCCATATTAAAAGTTCTATAGGATATAATGGAATTGTAATACTGTGGTCGGGATATCCTTCACGTTTGCGGCAGAGTAACCCTGTCTGCCAAACTCTAAACCAGGCCCCCTTGTCCCTGTACTGAGATCAGTGTCCACAGCTCATGCTGGGGCTCTGCAGCCTTTGTGCAGCGCTTGAGAAATTCAGTCAAGGGGCTGAAACCAGTGTCCAGCGACCAAGTGCAGACACCATCTCAGTCTGTCACAACTCTGGAATTAGCCCCTCCCCAAAGTGTCCTGTTGTGCCTGCCTCACCTATTAGGAACTCTGAGTAAAATAAACTACTGTGCTGGAAATTCTTTATATCCAAGGTTAAAGACATGGCAACACCCTACATAATTCACTCAACTCAACTCCAAGGTGCTCGAAATGAGAAGGGTCGCATATCCAAACAATAAGATCACTTTTTGTACTGATGCCGCTGTGCAGACCTGGCTCAGCCGAAATAAAATGTGCACATGTGTGTCACTAGTGTTTGCACGTGCACCGCCCCCAGGGCACTAGTGATGCATCGATGTGACGTCACGGGCAGAGCTCCCCTCCCTGCCCAGCCTGACTATCTTCAGAGGGGGGCAGTAGGCAGCAGGGGGGTCACTGAGCTGAGGCCAGAGGCGAGTTCTGTAGCCCCAGAACCTATCTGACGGCCAGTGAGGGAGGGGGCATTTCACACCTGTAATGTGAGCTAACTAGGAATAAAAGAGCAGAAATAGGGGAACAGGAGGGCCCTTGAGTCTGAATTGGAACGCGCCAGTTGATCTATTTTTTATGATAGAAATGTCTGAAGTTCAAAGAGATAAAACACAGAACCAAAGCTACTCAGATCGGGTACAAACCATCAAGTAAACAATGTATGCACACACCAGCAGGCACACAGTGTAACAACAGACCAGCAGGCACACAGGGAAGCCACAGACCTCTGGGACACCCGGGGAGGCACACATCAGCAGGCACACAATGTAACAACAGACCAGCAGGCACACAGTGAAGCCACAGACCAGTAGGCACACAGGGCAGGCACACATCAGCATGCACACAGGGCAGGCACACATCAGCGGGCACACAGTGTAACCACAGACCAGCAGGCACATACCAGCAGGCACACAGTGTAGCCAGAGAACAGCAGGCACACAGGGCAGACACACATCAGCATGGACACAGAGCAGGCCCACACCAGCAGGCACATAGTGTAGCCACAGACCAGCAGGCACACACCAGCAGGCACACAGTGTTACCACAGACCAGCAGGCACAGACCAGCAGGCACACAGTGAAGCCACAGACCAGTAGGCACACAGGCCAGGCACACATCAGCAGGCACACAGTGTAACCACAGACCAGCAGGCACACACCAGCAGACACACAGTGTAGCCACAGACCAGCAGGCACACACCAGCAGGCACACAGTGTACCCACCAACCAGCAGGCACACAGTATAACCACAGACCAGCAGGCACACAGTGTAACCACAGACCAGCAGGCACACAGTGTAACCACAGACCAGCAGGCACACAGAGCAGGCACACACCAGCAGGCACACAGTGTTACCACAGACCAGCAGGCACACACCAGCAGGCACACAGTGTAACCACAGACCAGCAGGCATCATAGTCCCTGGAAGTAGAGGTGGTCGGGTCGCTGCAGCCCCCCCAGAAACAATCATGCTGGAGTTCAGAAGGTGAATGAGCGATAGCGAGGCCTCTAAAAGCTGAGCTGTCCTTGTCACATTTGCTGTGTGTTCAAAGACAGAGGGTCAATGTCAGACTCTTTGCTGCTTATTCAGAAACTGGAGTGTACTTTTATTTCTCTGACTGCAAAGTGAGAAGTTTGTGTAAATGTGATCTAGGTGACAGTCCTGCTGGGGTACAGAAAACCAAACGAAAGGCCGGAGGATGTCAGCTTTTCTCTAACACACAACAAGATTAAGATATTTTAATATTGGTAAATGAACTATACATGTATTTGAAATTATAGCAGCAAGTAGGAAAGCACAAATGAAGCACTATTTTGTTATTCTAATGTGTGATGAAAATAAAAAGGTTAATAGGGTCAAAACAAGTCAATTTGCTTGATGGTGGCAAATGATAAATATTTGCTGAGATCCAGTTTCCATACATTATCGTTTTTACGGCTATAGTTTTACCAGTAAAACTGCATGTCTATGCAAACCTAGGGCCTCATTTACATGAAACTGATGCATCGATGCGTCAGATTGCTTGCACCGGACGCAAATCCCCACGCACCTGTTGGCTCTAAAGTGATGCGTTGCTGGAGTTGCGTTGTAAAACTGACACAACTCCAGCAATGCGTCAGAACACAGAGGAGAGGCCGTTGTAAAAATCACGGGGTCAATTGCACACCTGGTCTGAGAAGGAGTTAACATTCTGCTGCAGTGAAGTCATGGAGTGACGCAGTGAAAGCTGTAAATTTCATTGTGCCAGTTCTACGTGGCGTTTTACTTGGGAACGTCTACCCTGCAAACATTATACCTGACGCATGTAAAATGTGACACAAGCCTTTACAAACTGACACATTGGGCCCAAACCGTCAGGTTGTAAATATGGAGCAGTGTAGAGCACTGACTGCAGCCCGCTGAATTACAAAACAAATGGTGCAGAGGCGTCGCAAGGGGCTTGTAAATGAAACCTTTAGTGGCCATTTCAATGGAAGAGTGCATGTGCTGCCTATTAATGACAGTGCACTATTCACACCAGTGCTCCACAATACCGCACAACTGCACACCAGCCCTGGCCACTCCTGCTGAATGGGCATGGCTCATTTACTAAGCTTGTTTTTTTGTATGTCACTTGGATTATTCACAATCCTGTGGACCTCAGTGATATAGCATTTATGGCAGCACCACCACTCTGAAAAATGTTCCAGCACCACTGGCAGACATGCAGAGCAGGGACATTACAGGAGGCACACAGTGTAGCCACAGAGCATGGGCACCCAGAGCATGCACACAACAACAGGCACACATTGCAGCCATACACCAGCAAGATCACACCAGCAGGTACAGAGTGTAGCCACAGAGCAGCAGGCATACAGAGCAGGCACACACCGGCAGGCACACAGTGCAGCCGCAGACCAGCAGACATACACCAGCAGGCATGCACATGCAGCCACACAGTGGAGCCACGGATAAGCAGGCACACAGTGCAGCCACAGACCCCTCAGGCATACAGAGCAGGCACACAACAGCAGGCACACAGTGCAGCCACAGACCATCAGGCACACAGAGCAGGCACACAACAGCAGGCACGCTGTGCAGCCATAAATCAGCAAGCACACAGAGCAAGAACACACCAGCAGGTACAGAGTGTAGCCACAGACCAGCAGGCATACAGAGCAGGCACATACCAGCAGGCACACAGTGCAGCCACAGACCAGCAGGCATACAGAGCAGGCATACACCACCAGCCACACAGTGGAGCCACGTATCAGCAGGCACACAGTGCAGCCACAGACCATCAGGCATACAGAGCAGGCACACAACAGCAGGCACACTGTTCAGCCATAGAATTAGCAGGCATACAGAGCAGGTACACACCAGCAGGCACATAGAGCAGCCACAGACCAGCAGGCATACACCAGCAGGCACACAGTGTAGCCACAGAGCATGGGCACCCAGAGCATGCACACAAAACAGGCACACTGTGCAGCCATAGACCAGCAGGGACACAGAGCAAGAACACAGCAGCAGGTACAGAGTGTAGCCACAGACCAGAAGGCATACCGAGCAGGCACACACCAGCAGGCACACAGTGCAGCCACAGACCAGCAGGCATACAGAGCAGGCAAACACTAGCAGCCACGCAGTGGAGCCACGGATCAGCAGGCACACAGTGCAGCCACAGACCATCAGACATACAGAGCAGGCACACAATAGCAGGCACACACAAAGCAAGAGCACACCAGCAGATACAGAGTGTAGCCAGCGACCAGCAGGCATGCATAGCAGGCACACACCAGCAGGCTCACAGGACAGCCATATATCAGCAGGCATACAGAGCAGGCCCATGTTGTAGCCACAGACCAGCAGGCATAAGGAGCAGGCACACACCACGACGCACATGGTTTAACCACAGATCAGCAAATATGCAGAGGAGACACACACCTGCAGGCACACAGTGCAGCCACAGACCAGCAGGAATACAGAGCAGGCACACATCACGAGGCACACAGTGGAGCCACAGACCAGCAGGCACCCAGTGTAGCCACAGACCATCAGGCATACAGAGCAGACATACACCAGCAGGCACACAGAGCAGGCACATACCAACAAGAATATTATTTAGGCATACATCAGTATGTATATAGACCAGGCAATACTGTCAAAAAGGAGGAAGATGGATTGTGACTGTGGGACCCATTTCTCTATAAGCAAAATACACATATCACCGTTGCAGGTAGGTGCGGCTGCTTTGAGTACATATTACAGGCACCTTGTGGTGAGTACTCTCTACAGCAACTGCTTAGATATATTTTTCGGCATTCTGTACTGAGGAGGGTAAAGTTGAGGATCACTATGAAGTGGACGTGTCTCCAGAACAATCTCTGCTTCCTAAACACTGGAGATTTAGTGCTTACTGTGTGTACCTCAAGGGTTGTATGGATGAATCATACCGGGTGTCCATCAAGGGTTATATGGATGAATCATACCGGGGTGTTCATCATTGGTTGTATAGATGATTCATACCAGGAGTCCATCAAGGGTTGTATGGATGAATCATACCGGGTGTCCATCATTGATTGTATGAATTAATCACACCGGGTGCACCTCAAGGGTTGAGTGGATGAATCATACCCTGTGTCCCTCATTGGTTTTATGGATGAATCATACCAGGAGTCCATCAAGGATTGTATGGATAAATCATACCAGGTGTCCATCACTAGTTGTGTGGATGAATCACACTAGGTGTACCTCAAGGGTTGTATAGATGAATCACACTGGATGTACCTCAAGGGTTGCATGGATGAGTGTGTTTATGGTCTCTGCATATTTCTTGAGTCTGAAGCACAGTCTGGAATTCTTGATCCTGTGATGTTATCTATGTCTTGGAGAACTCCAGAAAGTAGATCCATCTCCCGGTCACTGTGGGCAGAATACACTTTCTACTGCAGAATTGGATCATGTTAGAGATCCTTCTTCAATGTTTTTATTTTTTATTTTTTCTAGATGTTTATGATTGATTGAAATTCCCCTTGTCCTGATTACACTCTTGGATTATTTGCCTGTGTAGGGTCGAAGCACCAACACCCAGTATGGAGTTCATTACTGGACACTTATTCCAATAGAACATAGACTTATCCCAGAGTTCACCTTTTATTCTATATCCACTGATGTTTTCTGGTTGCATTGTTTACTTGTGCATTCATTCACCAACCAGGGTGGGCTACACCGTCTACTCCTGCGTTACACCTACCTTTGAAATCACAATGCATTTTAAAGTATAAGAAATACGGTCAGATTAATGCACTAGGCCAGTGTCACATGATTTATTGGAAGAGTGGATGTTAATAAACTTCTTTTGCCGAAGTCCGTAGTCCTGTATAAATACCATGTGATGTGGACACTTAGGGCCACATTTACAAGGCAGCGCTAAGCTACTTTTTGTGGCTTAATGGCACCTTGTAAACGTGGGCCCCTCCGACACAGCCTTCTGCATTGGAGGGTGTTGCTGTGGGTGTTCCATCGCAACACCCATTGCTTTTGATGTTGCCACAGATTTATGAGAAGACGTAAATCTGTGGCAGCGTCAAAAACTAATGCTACCCGAGAGATGGCGTTAGTGTGGCACAACAAGGAGGAATGCTTTAATTCCTCCTCGTTTTTGGCTTTTTTATGCGTGAGCAAAAACAATCATTCAAAAATGACAATTTGCTACTTCTATGCATTCTGCAGCACAAATAGAAGTGCCAAATCGCCATTGTGGATTGTTTATGTGTAGGAAGGGACATCTTCCTGCACATAAACAATCACTCCCCTCACCGCAGACACCCTTACGCTATGGTACAAGGATACCTGCGTTGGTGCTGGTAGCTACATTAAACTCCGGCCCAGGGAGAAACACAGGGTGCGCCATGTTTCAGTGAATACGGTGCCTCCCTGCGTTTCTAAGGTGATGCAGTACGGCGTTTCAGATTTTGGCGCTGCAACACTTTTTCATAAATCTGGCCTTTAGTGCTGTTAATGTTCACACTTACTTTCCATTTCATTGAAATAATACCTTGGGAACCACTGTATTTAATTGACTGACTCCCACCAGGTAAAGACTCAGCCCAGACATGTTTTCATGTATACAGTGTAGGAATACACAAGCAATCACACAGAGTGCACACAACAGGTATAAATAGGTTAAACCACAACAAGCAGACATAAGTCTGAAACCAACAGAACATTCTTGTGCAGGAGAAGCTGAAAGGCGGCCCTGACAATCTGACGTCTGATAGTGAGTGAACCAGTCAGACCTGTTCAGGATTCTTTATACCTTGTCAGAGGAGCTCCTGCAGGCCCCCCTGAGGTGCACCCTTGTGTGCGCATAGGTAGAGTGCATTGCAGTCATGCATTGCAGCGTCTTCAGGGAGGGCTTCCTGATGAGCTGGTGCTTAGCTTCAGGGGGTTCATACAAACAAAAGTAATGGGAAGAATGCTTGGAAACAGTCCAACCACTGGCAGTTGCTCGGTGTAGTATTCCAACCCATCGCTCTGTTCCCTGATTGGCCCTCTTCAGTCGGGGGCAGCTTTGCTCCAGTGGCACAGTGAGCGCAGGACCCAGGTCTGGGCATACCCCTGGCACTTACGGTGTTACTTCACACACACACACACACACACACACACATAAAGTGTTAGGGGGGATGTTTGCAAATGGTCCAACCAATAGCAATCATCGGGGTAATTCCAGGGTGTAGGAGGCTGGACTGGCTTGTAGTGAGTACCAAGGGGTACTTGCACCTTGCACCAGGCCCAGTTATCCGTTATTAGTTTATAGGGTGTCTAGCAGCTTAGGCTGATAGATAATGGTAGCTTAGCAGAGCAGCTTAGGCTGAACTAGGAGACGTGTGAAGCTACTACAGTACCACTTAGTGTCATATGCACAATATCATAAGAAAACACAATACACAGTTATACTAAAAATAAAGGTACTTTATTTTTATGACAATATGCCAAAGTATCTTAGAGTGTACCCTCAGTGAGAGGATAGGAAATATACACAAGATATATATACACAATAGCAAAAATATGCAG
The DNA here is from genome assembly GCF_031143425.1 of Pleurodeles waltl. Lineage (NCBI taxonomy): Eukaryota > Metazoa > Chordata > Amphibia > Caudata > Salamandridae > Pleurodeles > Pleurodeles waltl. The sequence goes on from NC_090439.1 coordinate 1,177,225,157, forward strand.
TATAGTCTTAGAAAACAGTGCAAACAATGTATAGTTACAATAGGATGCAATGGGGAAACATAGGGATAGGGGCAACACAAACCATATACTCCAGAAGTGGAATGCGAACCACGAATGGACCCCAAACCTATGTGACCTTGTAGAGGGTCGCTGGGACTATTAGAAAATAGTGAGAGTTAGCAAAATAACCCTCCCCAAGACCCTGAAAAGTGAGTGCAAAGTGCACTAAAGTTCCCCTAAGGACAAAATAGTCGTGTTAGAGGGAAAATGCAAGGAAAACACAAATCAGTAATGCAACAACGATGGATTCCGGACTGAGGGTACCTGTGGAACAAGGGGACCAAGTCCAAAAGTCACAAGCCACTCGGAGATGGGCAGATGCCCAAGAAATGCCAGCGGTTGGTGCAAAGAAGCTCTTTCTAGGCTGAAGAACTGTGAATACTGCAGGAACGACAAGGGATAGAGACTTCCCCTTTGGAGGATGGATCCCCCACGCCTTGGAGAGTCGTGCAGAAGTGTTTTCCCGCCGGATGGACGCCAACAAGCCTTGCTACACGCAAATCGTGCGTTTGGCGTTTTTGGACGCTGCTGGGGCCCAGGAGGGACCAGGAGGTCGCAAATTGGACCTTCAGAGAGAGGGGACGTCGAGCAAGACAAAGAGCCCTCCCTGAAGCAGGTAGCACCCAGAGAAATGCCAGAAACAGGCACTACGAGGATGCGTGAAACGGTGCTCGCCGAAGTTGCACAAAGGAGTCCCACGTCGCCGGAGACCAACTTAGAAAGTCGTGCAATGCAGGTTAGAGTGCCGTGGACCCAGGCTTGGCTGTGCACGAAGGATTTCCGCCGGAAGTGCACAGGGGCCGGAGTAGCTTGCAAAGTCGCGGTTCCCAGCAATGCAGCCCAGCGAGGTGAGGCAAGGACTTACCTCCACCAAACTTGGGCTGAAGAGTCACTGGACTGTGGGGGTCACTTGGACGGTGTCACTGGATTCGAGGGACCTCGCTCGTTGTGCTGAGAGGAGACCCAAGGGACCGGTACTGCAGCTTTTTGGTGCCTGCGGTTGCAGGGGGAAGATTCCGTCGACCCACGGGAGATTTCTTCTGAGCTTCTGGTGCAGAGAGGAGGCAGACTACCCCCACAGCATGCACAAGCAGGAAAACAGTCGAGAAGGCGGCAGGATCAGCGTTACAGAGTTGCAGTAGTCGTCTTTGCTACTATGTTGCAGGTTTGCAGGCTTCCAGCGCGGTCAGCGGTCGATTCCTTATCAGAAGGTGAAGAGGGAGATGCAGAGGAACTCGGCTGAGCTCATGCATTCGTTATCTAAAGTTTCCCCAGAGACAGAGACCCTAAATAGCCAGAAAAGAGGGTTTGGCTACCTAGGAGAGAGGAAAGGCTACTAACACCTGAAGGAGCCTATCACAAGGAGTCTCTGACGTCACCTGGTGGCACTGGCCACTCAGAGCAGTCCAGTGTGCCAGCAGCACCTCTGTTTCCAAGATGGCAGAGGTCTGGAGCACACTGGAGGAGCTCTGGACACCTCCCAGGGGAGGTGCAGGTCAGGGGAGTGGTCACTCCCCTTTCCTTTGTCCAGTTTCGCGCCAGAGCAGGGGCTAAGGGGTCCCTGAACCGGTGTAGACTGGCTTATGCAGAATTGGGCACATCTGTGCCCAACAAAGCATTTCCAGAGGCTGGGGGAAGCTACTCCTCCCCTGCCTTCACACCATTTTCCAAAGGGAGAGGGTGTCACACCCTCTCTCAGAGGAAGTTCTTTGTTCTGCCATCCTGGGCCAGGCCTGGCTGGACCCCAGGAGGGCAGCTGCCTGTCTGAGGGGTTGGCAGCAGCAGCAGCTGCAGTGAAACCCCAGGAAGGGCAGTCTGGCAGTACCAGGGTCTGTGCTACAGACCACTGGGATCATGGAATTGTACCAACAATGCCAGGATGGCATAGAGGGGGCAATTCCATGATCATAGACATGTTACATGGCCATATTCGGAGTTACCATGGTGAAGCTACATATAGGTAGTGACCTATATGTAGTGCACGCGTGTAATGGTGTCCCCGCACTCACAAAGTTCAGTGAATTGGCTCTGAACAATGTGGGGGCACCTTGGCTAGTGCCAGGGTGCCCTCACACTAAGTAACTTTGCACCTAACCTTTACCAGGTAAAGGTTAGACATATAGGTGACTTATAAGTTACTTATGTGTAGTGTAAAATGGCTGTGAAATAACATGGACGTTATTTCACTCAGGCTGCAGTGGCAGGCCTGTGTAAGAATTGTCAGAGCTCCCTATGGGTGGCAAAAGAAATGCTGCAGCCCATAGGGATCTCCTGGAACCCCAATACCCTGGGTACCTCAGTACCATATACTAGGGAATTATAAGGGTGTTCCAGTAAGCCAATGTAAATTGGTAAAATTGGTCACTAGCCTGTTAGTGACAATTTAGAAAGAAATGAGAGAGCATAACCACTGAGGTTCTGATTAGCAGAGCCTCAGTGAGACAGTTAGTCACTACACAGGTAACACATTCAGGCACACTTATGAGCACTGGGGCCCTGGGTTACCAGGGTCCCAGTGACACATACAACTAAAACAACATATATACAGTGAAAAATGGGGGTAACATGCCAGGCAAGATGGTACTTTCCTACACAGGGGGATTCACACTCTTACCAATATTCTTTGACCAAAAAGAGGTCTCAAGATTGGTCAATAGCTTAATAATGATTGCACCAGAAATTGTACCAAATGACACCTGACCTTGTGATTTCACCACAGGAAATTAAATCCCGTCTCACTGCAATGTGCCTCAATCATGCAGCTCCATCACAACAAGGGACCCCTACAAGCAGATCAAGAAAGCTCCCAGGAACAGCTGTGGGAGCCTCATGGGTTCAGGAAGTCAGAGGGCAAGTGCTCCCTCTAGGGTTGCTGCTGAATCATTTAGAAACATTTCTTCCTGCCAGTGTTCTGTGGGAGCAGGGGGGGTTGGGCCCTAACAAGGTGACTGCTCCCCCACTCACTGCCCTCTCATAGCTTCACTTTCACAGTGCATCTTAATGTAACCTGCTGCCTGTCCTGTGCACTGTTCCACGTTTTTCACTACAGGAGGAACAGTGAAAAGCTGTAGGATCACAGAGTGAAATCAGCAGGCAGTAGAACTGCTGAACCAGTGGTGTCCCACCGCCTCCATCAGTAGGGATGACAAGTGAAGTATCAGAGAACTTTTAAAAGTACTTTTGAATACTGAAGATACTTAAGGACCCTTACTAGACCATTATGGTGCATAAATGTAATAATGTATCACACTTCAAAGGGGTTAACTGTGATAAAGTCTCACTCCAAGTGGCAGTGAAATGTCACCCAGAAGTGCCCTGAAAACATGGAGATATCACACATCAGCAGAGGGATACACTGGCAGCTTTGTGTCCCAGTCACACGGCGCACGACTGGCAAGTGAATCTCCACAGCCCTGGCAGGTGTCACGCATCTGGCGTTACCGCATGACTGGCAAGTGAATCTCCACAGCCCTGGCAGGTGCCACGCATCTGGCGTTACCGCACGACTGGCAAGTAAATCTCCTCAGCCCTGGCAGGTGCCACACATCTGGCTTTACCGCACGACTGGCAAGTAAATCTCCTCAGCCCTGCCAGGTGCCACACATCTGGCGTTACCGCATGACTGGCATGTGAATCTCCACAGCCCTGCCAGGTGCCACACATCTGGCGTTACCGCACGACCGGCAAGTGAGTCTCCACAGCCCTGCCAGGTGCCACACATCTGGCGTTACCGCATGACCGGCAAGTGAATCTCCACAGCCCTGCCAGGTGCCACACATCTGGCGTTACCGCACGACTGGCAAGTAAATCTCCTCAGCCCTGGCAGGTGCCACACATCTGGCTTTACCGCACGACTGGCAAGTAAATCTCCTCAGCCCTGCCAGGTGCCACACATCTGGCGTTACTGCATGACTGGCATGTGAATCTCCTCAGCCCTGCCAGGTGCCACACATCTGGCGTTACTGCATGACTGGCATGTGAATCTCCACAGCCCTGCCAGGTGCCACACATCTGGCGTTACCGCACGACTGGCATGTGAATCTCCACAGCCCTGCCAGGTGCCACGCATCTATTATGCACGGCCAGTTATTTCATGTTCAAATCAGCGGACAGGATGTTCCCAGATTTCAGAGGGCTCACAGAGTGTTGGATATCTGTGCCCCTCTCCGTGGCTACAGGTGATGTCATCTTATGATAACAAGGCTGGATGTGGATGAATGAATGCATAAATGAATACTTTTTTGCACAGTTCATTAAAACCATTACAAACGCATATATTTTATCACAATAAGAAAACATGAATTCCAAGTATCATAAAAAACACATCATTCATAAAATCATCTTGTAAATAAAACAGTTACAAACACAATAACAACCTGTAATACCAATCAATATGTTAACCTTTTGTCTATAAACATTTTACATTTGTGCAAAGTGCAATTATGCAACTTTTAAAACATACTTCATATATACATATCTAATGAATAAATTAATTTTCTTAGTATTTTGCACTAATATAATATGGGCCGATTGACGGGAAAGCATTCTCAATTCACAGTTATTTAATACTAGCGCAAACTTACATTTATATAAACCTAGCCTGTCAATCCATTCTCTTTCTATATAGCACGGTTATAGACTTGGGCAACTAAGCAGAAACAGTATTTTTAATTTTGCTTACACTACATTGCAGACTTCTGGCAACATTACACCACAAAGCTTGCAGGTATAAAACCATGTATCACCAGCAATCAGCCACTGTATAACTTACAATTGTCCAGATCCAACATGAGGTTAACACATATTCAAATCATATCAAACAATTCATTCCCATAATAGGTGTCATTCTTATTCACTAAACCTACTGCAGCCAAAAAGATATTCTGTATTTTACCTACACAATATCACTGACATCTTGGAGAGCCATCTTCTCTGCCACTTCTAAGAGTTTCACCATACTAGAATTCAATGTTGGATCTATTGTTTTAAGGCATGCGATTACTGCTTTTCCACGTGTCCATATGTCACTTCGATTAAACAGAGAATTTAACAAAGATGTTCTTTCCTGCACTAAAACTGGGCAAATACGTAAAAAATGGATGAGATCCCTCTTTCCATCCTTACACAACCTACATCTCTCCACCAATGTCTCCTTATCCCTTAGTTTTTTACTTGTCTTACCTGGCAACTTCCCCAGTCGGAAATGCAAAAAAGCTATTTTTTAGGAAAAAGGCCATCCAGTCTCAAAATACGATTGGTACCGGAGGATCTTATAATCATTTAGGACCCTCAGGCATGTGACTATTCGATAATAGTTCTTTATCCTTCAACAATGACACCTCTTCATATTACCATGTACTACTCTCTTAAAACACGCTTACGATGGGGCACTTTCCCAGATACCACACAGACCAAGTCATTCGTTGCCTGAAACACATAATGGTGCACAGGGGCTCCACAGCCTCTTTTCAATTCTTGCCATAATGCCTGGCACCGTTCATTCTCCTTGGACATTCTTATTCTGTACCAGGTCGTCACATAGACGCCTTTCTGGCTATTATCTGGTTTACTTGCCCAAACTCCAAGCGCATTTGTGCCGTAGAAGCAGTTTGCGGAAGGCGAAAAAGAAGCCTATACACCTTTATTATTATTGTATTTAAGCATAATGCATCTCTTCCACGAAAGTGCCTCACTACCATAAGTTAAGCTTGGTGGTACCAGCTTGGCTGATATCACATTTAGTAGGGGTGAGATGCTTGGGACAATCAAAGATTTTTTTAAGGAGAAAAACCCCAAGGTCAATGGCATCCTTCTTCTCTTTAGCTCTTTCATGTGTTGAACAAAACATCCACGATCATCAAAAAGGACCCCCACATATCTATAAAACCAAACCTGCTCCACTTGTTCTCCATTTAAATACCATTTGTAATTTCTATTGATCCTTCGGCTGCATTCCATTACCTTTGTCTTATTTAAATTGAATATCAGACCATTTTTCTGAGAATAATCCAATAACTTCCTCAGAGGTCTTTATAGCCCAACCTTTGTTTGGCTAATAAGAATGACATCATCTGCATAAAGCAGACTAGAAGTAAATTTAGGCCCTAATCTGGCTGCATGTGAATTAACTACATTAAATTCAATCAATAAGTCTGCTACAACCAAATTAAATAAGTAGGGTGTCAAGAAGTGCTTAATTTGAGCCAGTAGTTTCCGGTGTGGGGCACTTATTTGTGGGGGCCGGCACTTATTTTTCTGGTTCAAGCATTTGCTGCGAGCAAGAGACACATATGAAAAAGACGTAGAAAGAGAGAAATGCAAAAACGTCACATGGAGAAAACAGAAAGCTGCAACAGTGAGCTGAAGGGACAGGAAGTGTCTGTAAATGGATTCAAGAGGCCCAAGATGGCTCTAGGATTACACTGCCTCAGTATTCAGTGATTATACATTTAATTGCAGCAGCCACATGTTTCAGAGGAAAGCTCTGGGCATATTTTTATTTACAAATTAAGTACTTGTGCCACCTGGGCAACTTCGATCTTCAGTGCTAATTCAACAAAACTTGCTAACCCTCCCTTTGGACGCCCCTGATTTTTCATTTTATCCACTAGTCGAGAAAATCTCTCATACTCAGTTAATTGAAATTCTTCAAGAGCCCATGTTTTCTAGAGGCATAATATAACAAATGTGCAATATTTTTTTCTGCGATTTAGTTGTGTACTCCATTGATATTCCATGAATAAATAGTGAGCAAATCATAATGTGTTTTTATAATATTGCTTTTATTTGGTCATTTACTATGCCTGCCATGTAGTGTCTCAGTTAGCAATCCTACATTTACTTGTATGCCCCTTTTGTTCTTCACTAGACTTAATGGGAGGCCAGACTGAACAGATGTCTCTGTCTAACCACTTCCAGATCCCAGGACTGAGTATGTCTGACGCCCCTTATCTTGTGTGTGTGCAGTTGATTTTGGTTCTGTCAACACAAGTGGCGCAAGGTGCATATTCTTTGGGGGAGACTTAACTCAATTCCCCAAGCTGCCATGATATCTTTTTCTTTCATTACTAACTGTACCATTGAATTATTTAAAAATGACCAAGGTAGCTGCCTGCGCCCTCCCCTCCTTTGGGCCAAGAAATCAATTGATGCTATCTCACTCAAGGTTATTTTAGAGAACAATGGAACTGCATGTAATAAATTCAATCTAGCCCTTCAATTCAAAATATCATGTGAGCCTCTTGATTTATATAAGGGGTAAACATTATTTTACCTAATTAAGTCAGTGGTTGGATAAGAAAATCCAGGTTCTCCTTTCTTACAATATTTTAGGCATGCATATTGGCCAATGCCTGTAGTGTTTTGCCACTCATCATTCATATCATAACCCAACTGATAGGAATGGGGTCTCTAGTTGGCAGAGGTGTACACCCTTGTCCAAGTAAGGACCACAATCCTAGTCAGGGTAAGTCACACACAATCCAAATTATCCTGTGCCCACCCTCTGGCAGCTTGACACTGAGCAGTCAGGCTTAACATAGAAAGCAATGTGTAAAGTATTTGTGCAATAAATCATACAGTAACACAGTGAAAACACCACATAAATACACCACACAGGTTTGGAAAAATATAGGGGATTCATCTGGGTAAAAAAAGGTCAAAACAATAAAGATTTAATAAGCACAAGTTGAAATATCACTTTTGCAGGTTTAAAAAGAGTCTTAAAACTTAGAAATCAACAGTTGTCTCTTGATTACACAAAGTACCCGGTTTGCGGCAAAAATAACATGCACAGAGACCGCAGAGAATGAGATGCATGGAAAAATAGGGTGTACGTCGGATTTTCCAATGCGGCACAGACCATTTGTCAATTCTTTCCACGCTACAAGGGACTTGTGTCGTTTTTCGGCACACAGTCTTGGTTCCTCACTGAGATGGGGTGATCTTTTTGACACCAAGGGACGATGCTTGGAAATCCTGGGCTCACTGGAAGAAGTCATAGGTGTTGCACTGATCCGGTAGGGCGATGCATCAAAATTTCTCTTGCATGGCAGGCACAGAATCTGCTGCCTTGTTCCGGTTTGGCTGTGTGTCGATCCCATAGGGCTGTGTGTCTAATTTTATGTTGCAAGGCAGTTGCTAGATCGACTCTTCACTCAGGAAGTGCGGCTGCATTGTTCTGGTGCAGCTTTGCTGCAATTTCTCGATCGGAAGATGGTTGTGAGTCGTTTCCAGCAGGCTGTGCATCGTTTTTCGGTTTCCTGAAGAGATGAAGTCTTTTTGGCCCTGAGACTTCAGAAAAAAGGAGGCAAGCTCAATCCAAGCCCTTGGAGATCACTTGTCAGCAAAGTCAGAGGGCAGCGGCAGGGCACGAGTCCTTCTCAGCAAAGCAGTACAGATGAGTCTTTTGGGCAGCCTGGCAGTTCCTCTTGAAAGGTTGCAGGTTCAGGTCCAGAAGTGTCTGAGTTGGTGGGGTCAGAGACCCAGTTTAGATACCCAAAAATGCCTTTGAAGTGGGGGAGACTTCAAAGGGTGGTTTTGAAGTGCACAAGTTCTCCGTTCAATACAGGTCTGTCTGCCAGGGTCACACTAGGGGGTGTGGCAGTCCTTATTGTGTGAGGGCAAGCCACTATCCTTTGAAATGTAAGTGTCAGGCCCTCCACCCTTCCAGCCCAGGAAGACCCATTCAGTAGGCAGACGTGTGCAGGTGTGACTGAGTGTCCTGTGTTTGTCTGGGTAAAATGCACAAGGAAGCTGTCAACCAGCCTGACACTGATTGGAGACAGGCTGTAAGGTACAGACAGATTTTAAGTGTAGAGAAATGCTCACTTTCTGAAAATGGCATTTCTAAAATAGTAATATAAATTCCAACCTCGCCAATAAACAGGATGTTTTATTACCATTCTGGACATACTAAATATGACCTGGTTACCCATTTCTGATCAGAAGCTAATACTCAAACAGTGTATATGTTGGTAGTCCTAATGGTATCCTATGAAAGGAGCAGGTCTCACAGTAGTGGACAACTTACTTAGGAGTTGTCCACTACCAGGACATATAAAACACACATGTACATGTCCTGCCTTTTACCTACATAGCACCATGCCCTATGGGCCACCTAGGGCCTACTTTTGGGGTGACTTATCTGTGAAAAAAGAAGAGTTTAGGGCATGGGAAGTACTTTTAAATGCCAATTCGAAGTGGCAATGAAACTGCACACACAGGCCTTGCAATGCCAGGCCTGAGACATGGTTAAGGGGCTACTTATGTCCGGGGCACGTCCAGTGCTGCAGGCCACTAGAAGCATTTAATTTTCAGGCCCTGGGCACATGTAGTGCACTTCACCAGGGACTTATAAGTAAATCAAATAGGCCAATTGGGGATGAACTAAGGTTGCCATGTTTAAGGGAGAGAGCACATGCACTTTAGTGTAGTTAGCGGTGGTAAAGTGCACAGAGTCCTATTACCAGCAAAAACAGTGTCATTAAAGTGGAGGGAGGCAGGCTACAAGTTGGGGGATGACCACCCTAAGGCTGTCAGGTCTAACACCAACGCTTGACACATGACATGTTTATTACAAAGAATATATACCCCTGGAGTATTTTAGATTACTTCTGATGGTTGCAGTCTCAATTCCTTTTTATCCCAGTCTCCAGTCCCCTGCCGATATTAATATTTATTATCTCAACTATGTAAGCCTACAGCCCTGTTAATTACTTCTAATTGATGTGATCCTTTTACCTTATTGTCCAAATCACAACTCCCTTGTTGAGTACCTACATTCTTACTATCATTCTGGGGTGAAGTTTCTAAGGGTTTGTCTGCTTCCATTGTTCTTATTAGTGGACTATCGCCCTTTATTAACTCAGCATCCAAACTCTTTTTTTGCACAGCCATCTTGAGTTTCATTGAAAATTAGAAAAAACATTGCACTTTCTACCACAGGTTCTTCTACTACAGGTAACATCTCACAACTTTCTCCCTTCTTCCCTACATTATGAACCTCCAGCCTTGAAAAACTCCAGCCTGGCCTGCTTCAATTTCTTTCTCTGTTTTTTTTTGTCATTCCCCGCTCTAATAAATGATTTAGAGATTGTATTTCAAGGCCATGTACTATTTGCGGGCCATCCACTAAGGGCTAATTTTTATCATTTGAAACAACATTAACTTTCGTCTCATTACATTTTATTTCACCATCAGAGTTATTGGGGGTCACCTTCTTTTTTATCCTTTAAGAATATCCTTTCATCCCATCCAGGAGCTTGTTGACACTCCTGCTTGTGGGGACTACACTGTTTCACTTCCTCTTGTGATTTTAAATTTGGGACAACATAGTTCACTTTTAAATCTTCTATAATGGAAGTTAGAACCTCTGGTATTAATGTAAACTTATTATCATCAGGAGCACACATACACTCAATATTTGATGATACTGCCATAATTTGAGCACAAGTGATCAAACCATACAGTTCAGCGAGCTTCTGGTCAATACCTGAAATTGAAGTTGCCATTAAATTCAGTAAATCTATCTGTACATCCATTTTATTAGACTGGAACGTTAAAGCCTCAAGGGTCAATTGACATGTTCTAAACAAAACTTCATTTTTTGACCAATCGTCTCATGGTGGGAGTCCTGTAAAACCTGCTTCTCCTGCTGATTTTGTCGTATTTGTGCTGTTTCTTTGTGCCCTTCAGAGGTTGCTCATGCTTGTTCCGCATCATCTGTTACTCTTTCAATTGTATCCCCTGGAAACCGGGAAGTCATTCCTTTCTCTGTCCTATTATCAATCTCCACATTATCTTCCACAGGCACAGGGAAGCCATTCTTCAACAGAGGCTCTAAGTTCCCATTTTCAAGATGTTGTTGGAGGGGGACTCAGGCATCACTGATGAAAGGTCCATATCACTAAGGGGGTGCCACACTGACTTCACAATATCCTCCATATTATCCTAATTTTCCTCTCCTTGGTTCTTTGAGCTTTTTTTAAGCCCATTTTCAACATATCCTCTTGCAAATCACCCCTTGGATCATGAAATTGCCCAGAACTTAATTTTGTTGGTGCAATGTGCACAGTTCTTAGGTTTGCATCCAGAGGGGTGGAGAAGATCATTTTCACCGGGACCTTAGAAAATCGAACTGCTCTGGAACCTTCTCAAACATCAGTGCCGCGGGTAAAATTAGGGATTTATATTTTGTCCCACAATTTGCATTTGCTGTATTAACTGTTTGCCCCACCTGCAACCTTCTCCTCTTATTTATCCTTGTGGGATTTTTCTTCCGTGGCCTGACCTTATTATGGCTCTCAAACAGCCCACTTCTTCGCTCGCGTCTAGACTTACTATGATCCAGTCCGCGATCACAACCACACATGCGCCACGGACTCTGGACTGATTCACTTCACAATTAAACAGATGTCCTAGATTCCAAATTCCAGATTCCACATAGTACAGACGGATTATAGGAATATAAAATGCAGATTAAAGATGTATTATAGCATCTCATGGCACTTTAAGGAGATCAGACAGGCACTTCTATAGATGCTGTATTTAGGGCAGTTCAGGCAGTTTAATCGCCTCTGGTGCATAGGGCATTAAACTTTGAGTTTTAAAGGTTTTTTTTAACTTTATAAGTACCTCTTACTGTTCCTATACAAGAACAGATTTGCAAATTCTTGTTGTAGATAGTGAATTCTAAAATGTGAGTTATAAATTGTATTTAAGACTGGACACAGCACCTGAGATCACGGTGCACGATCTGAGCGGGGCACACTGCAGACACTCACAAGCCACACCCAGCTCTAGCGGGCCACCTCTAGTCCGCGGGGCTCACTCGCCGCGGTCGCCTGCTACGCCCACTGCGCTCTCACCTGGTGCCGCCGGCTACCCAACAGACAGCCAACAAACCTCGATGACCCCAGTGGCAACAATAATGTCAATGGGCCTCCGAGCTGGTGCTGTCAAGTCTTTGGCGCAGTATTTTTCAGCCCCCAGTCTGTTACCCCCAGAATAATTGCCCCAAAATTACCCTAAATTGCCAGGTAAACCGGGTGCAGAACAAATATAAATCAAAATGAGACAGTCCTCTCCTGCCGCTTTTCAGGGCTTTTTGGGCTTAGAAATGCATTAAAACATGTTTAAAATACCTTTAAAACGCAGGGTGGAAGGCATGAAAATTACACCTTACTGCTGCTTTACCGCCTGTTGTAATCTACAACAATAAATTGCAAATCTGTACTTGTATGGCTGGAGGTGCCTCTCTGCTGCACTGAAAATACCTCCCCTAGAACTGGCCTGGGTGAATTACTTTTCCAGAGTGACTGCTCATGTGTCACAGGGGGCACTGGAGCTGGCTCGACAGACTGTCTGACTCGATTTGCACTGGGATGCAGTTTTCATTTAACTTGTGTGTGACATTTTTGTTTTGGAAGTGTGATCATGCGTGACAGTGTCACATCTTATGTGTGATATTTCCTTGTTTGAGGTGTGATTATGTGTGATAGTGTCACATCTTATGTGTGACATTTCTTTGTTTGAAGTGTGATCATGCGTGACAGTGTCACATCTTATGTGTGACATTTCCTTGTTTGAAGTGTGATCATGCATGACAGTGTCACATCTTATGTGTGACATTTCTTTGTTTGAAGTGTGATCATGCGTGACAGTGTCACATCTTATGTGTGACATTTCCTTGTTTGAAGTGTGATCATGCATGACAGTGTCACATCTTATGTGTGACATTATGAGTGGCACTCATCTCTTCCCTCAACTAAATGTTCTTGGACACACCATTCATCTGTCTCTCAGTAGAAGACACAACTCGTACCCCAGGCTGCAATATTATTATGGACCCGGGCATAAACGGTATGCAGGCATACATGCATAAATGGTCCCATCTGTAATGTGCACGCACAGACTCACACAACACATACATTTATTTACTCCGTGTGATGGGCAAGAGACCTGCTGTCCTCTCCCAGTCAATCAGCTTGTCTACCCTGCAGTAGAGGCTTTGTAGGGTCTTCTCCAAAGTGACCATCATCTCAGAAACGTCACCACTGCTACTGATACCACACTCTCTGACTCCACTCATAGGTGTCACGCATGATCCTCCGCACCCGCGCTGACCCCGCTCTTCACTCCCCTACCTCACAATGGTTTCATTCCTGCCAGAACCCTCTACTTTACCCTCCTCCCGCCTCCACCCATCACTGCTCCTGGCCCCTCATGCAGCCTTGCACTATCTCACCACTTCACTCTGCTCCTGTCACTTCTACTCTGAATGTGCCCTCATTATACCTCACCCTCTACCCTTGGGGCTTCCCGTAACCCCATGAGTGCCTCTCACATAGGTCCACCGCACTCTATTACTGTCCTCTCAAGCTGATCTCAGTGCCTCTTGGCTCATTGACTTCCTCTGTCTGATCCCCATCCCTCCATACCTCCTGACTCCGCTGCACTCCTTCCCTGGTCCTCTGTCTCACTGTGTTTGCATCCTCTCTGTTTGCACCTACTCTGGCCCCAGGTTCCTAAAATTCATTCGCCCTCTCCAAGCTTGTCTTTTTAACTCTCTCCTGCTATCCCTCCATCGCCCTCCCCATCAATTCTCCCACTTCTGGTGCTGTGCTTTCCATCGTGTTCTGCCTTGTCTGTCCCACTCACCCCATGCCCGTCAAGCAGCTTACCCTCACTCTACGCATACCCGCTCCTTGTGCCCTAGGCCTCACTTTACTCTACCCTCTCCTTGTGCCCTTCTGTCTCCTTCTACGCTTACCCTCTCATTGTGATCTAGGTCTCACTCTATGCCTACCCTCTCATTGTGCCCTACCGCCTCACTCTACTCTACGGGTAAACACAAACATATTCTGAGGGGCCAAAAGGTTTGGTCTGTGATGTGATTGAGGGCCACAATGATGCTAGCAGGGTGGAGGTCAGAGGCGGGGGCATAGGGGTGTAGGGGCGTAAGGAAAGCAATGCATGTACAGCTTGTAGGAGGCTGGCCTGGCTTGTAGTGGGTACCAATGGTACTTACACCTTATACCAGGTCCAGTTATCCCCTATCAGTAGATTAGTAGTGTTCTAACAGCTTAGGCTGATAGAGGTAGCTATAGCAGAGCATCCAAAGCGAACTAGGAGACTAGCAAAGCTCATGCAATACCACTCATATCATATAGGTGCTATATCATAAGCAAGACAATACTCATAGTTACTAAAAATAAAGGTACTTTATTTAAGTGACAATATGCCAAAAATATATCAGAGGATGTACTCCCTTAAGAGGTAAGTAACATATACAAAATATACACAACTACCCAAATCAGGTAAGTAAAACAGTCAGAAAATAGTGCAAACACTTTAGAATACAATAGGATGCAATAGGCCTAGGGGCAACACAAACCATATACTAAGAAAGTGGAATGCGAACCACAAATGGACCCCTAGGCTACTGTAGTGTTTAGAGGGTCACTGGGAGTATAAGAAAACACTAAGGGTGTCATTACGACCTCAGCGGTCTTTTCGCAAGACCGCCGAGGTACTGCCGTGCTGAAGACCGCCACCTACCGGTCTTCCATGCCGCGTATTTTGACCGCTGGCAGGCCGCCGTCCTTTTTCGTATGGAAAGCCGCCAGCAGCCATACTGGCGGATGGCGGGAAAGTGGAGGTTGCTCAACCTCCACCGCCATGTCAACAGAACACCGCCCACTGAATCACGTCCCATGATTTGGTGTGGCGGTGTTCTGGTGACGGTGTTCTGGTGGCGGAGCTGCCCCCATGGATCCCGTCCCCTCCCTGAGGATCAACGGACAAGGTAAGTTGATCGTCCGTTAGGGAAGGGGTGGGGGGTGTTGTGTGTTGTGTGCATGCATGGGGGTGTGTGTGTGAGAGTGTAGAGGGGGTGAGTGAGTGAGTGTATGCGTGCAAGGGGGTGCTGTGTGTATGGGAAATGTGTGCGGGTCGGACGGTGTGCATGTCTGTTTGTATATGTGTGGGTATGTGTTGTCGGGGTGTATGTGTGCGTGTAGGGGTGTGTGCGTGTAGGGGTGTGTGTATGTGCATGTTCGGGGTGTATGCGTGTAGGGGTATGTATATGTGCATGTTCGGGGTCGGGGTGCCACCTTTGGGGGATGGCAGGGGGTGGAGGGTGTGAGGGGAGGATTCGTGGGGGGTAGCGGGGGTGGGGGAGACCCCTATCAGTGCCAGGGAAGGAATTCCCTGGCACTGATAGTGCCTACCGCCATGGATCTCCTGGCGGTTCCCAACCACCCGAGATCCATGGCGATATGCAGGGTACTGGTCCAATCTCCAGCCCATCAGTCTTCACCGCCATGGCGGTTAGAATGGTGAAGTGGTGGATGACCGCCGCGGTCATAATTCCATTTTTTTTTCCGCTGACCTGTTTGCGGTCTTACCGCCGCTTTACCACCGACCCCCAGGGTCGTAATGACCCCCTAAGAATGTAAAGGGGACCCCACCCAAGACCATGGAAAGTAGGAGTAAAGTACTACTATTGTGAGAAGGTAGCCTCTTTCTAGCCTTGTTACCCCCACTTTTGGCCTGTTTGTGAGTGTATGTCAGGGTGTTTGTCACTGCTTTCACTGTCTCACTGGGAACCTGATAGCCAGGCCTCAGTGCTCATAGTGAAAACACCATGTTTTCAGTATGGTTGTTATGTGTCACTGGGATCCTGCTGGTCAGGACCCCAGTGCTCATAGGTTTGTGGCCTATATGTATGTGTCACTGGGACCCTGTCACACAGGACCCCAGTGCTCATAGGTGTGCATGTATGTGTTCCCTGTGTGGTGCCTAACTGTCTCACTGAGGCTCTGCTAACCAGAACCTCAGTGGTTATGCTCTCTCATTACTTCCAAATTGTCACTGACAGGCTAGTGACCATTTTTACCAATTTACATTGGCTTACTGGAACACCCTTATAATTCCCTAGTATATGGTACTGAGGTACCCAGGGTATTGGGGTTCCAGGAGATCCCTATGGGCTGCAGCATTTCTTTTGCCACCCATAGGGAGCTCTGACAATTCTTACACAGGCCTGCCACTGCAGCCTGAGTGAAATAACGTCCACGTTATTTCACAGCCATTTTACACTGCACTTAAGTAACTTATAAGTCACCTATATGTCTAACCTTTACCTGGTAAAGGTTAGGTGCAAAGTTACTTAGTGTGAGGGCACCCTGGCACTAGCCAAGGTGCCCCCACATTGTTCAGAGCCAATTCACTGAACTTTGTGAGTGCGGGGACACCATTACACGCGTGCACTACATATAGGTCACTACCTATATGTAGCTTCACCATGGTAACTCCGAATATGGCCATGTAACATGTCTATGATCATGGAATTGCCCCCTCTATGCCATCCTGGCATTGTTGGTACAATTCCATGATCCCAGTGGTCTGTAGCACAGACCCTGGTACTGCCAGACTGCCCTTCCTGGGGTTTCTCTGCAGCTGCTGCTGCTGCCAACCCCTCAGACAGGCAGCTGCCCTCCTGGGGTCCAGCCAGGCCTGGCCCAGGATGGCAGAACAAAGAACTTCCTCTGAGAGAGGGTGTGACACCCTCTCCCTTTGGAAAATGGTGTGAAGGCAGGGGAGGAGTAGCCTCCCCCAGCCTCTGGAAATGCTTTGTTGGGCACAGATGTGCCCAATTCTGCATAAGCCAGTCTACACCGGTTCAGGGACCCCTTAGCCCCTGCTCTGGCGCGAAACTGGACAAAGGAAAGGGGAGTGACCACTCCCCTGACCTGCACCTCCCCTGGGAGGTGTCCAGAGCTCCTCCAGTGTGCTCCAGACCTCTGCCATCTTGGAAACAGAGGTGCTGCTGGCACACTGGACTGCTCTGAGTGGCCAGTGCCACCAGGTGACGTCAGAGACTCCTTGTGATAGGCTCCTTCAGGTGTTAGTAGCCTTTCCTCTCTCCTAGGTAGCAAAACCCTCTTTTCTGGCTATTTAGGGTCTCTGTCTCTGGGGAAACTTTAGATAACGAATGCATGAGCTCAGCCGAGTTCCTCTGCATCTCCCTCTTCACCTTCTGATAAGGAATCGACCGCTGACCGCGCTGGAAGCCTGCAAACCTGCAACATAGTAGCAAAGACGACTACTGCAACTCTGTAACGCTGATCCTGCCGCCTTCTCGACTGTTTTCCTGCTTGTGCATGCTGTGGGGGTAGTCTGCCTCCTCTCTGCACCAGAAGCTCCGAAGAAATCTCCCGTGGGTCGACGGAATCTTCCCCCTGCAACCGCAGGCACCAAAAAGCTGCATCTCCGGTCCCTTGGGTCTCCTCTCAGCACGACGAGCGAGGTCCCTCGAATCCAGCGACACCGTCCAAGTGACCCCCACAGTCCAGTGACTCTTCAGCCCAAGTTTGGTGGAGGTAAGTCCTTGCCTCACCTTGCTGGGCTGCCTTGCTGGGAACCGCGACTTTGCAAGCTTCTCCGGCCCCTGTGCACTTCCGGCGGAAATCCTGTGTGCACAGCCAAGCCTGGGTCCACGGCACTCTAACCTGCATTGCACGACTTTCTAAGTTGGTCTCCGGCGACGTGGGACTCCTGTGTGCAACTTCGGCGAGCACCGTTTCACGCATCCTCGTAGTGCCTGTTTCTGGCACTTCTCCGGGTGCTACCTGCTTCAGTGAGGGCTCTTTGTCTTGCTCGACGTCCCCTCTCTCTGCAGGTCCAATTTGCGACCTCCTGGTCCCTCCTGGGCCCCAGCAGCGTCCAAAAACGCCAAACGCACGATTTGCGTGTAGCAAGGCTTGTTGGCGTCCATCCGGCGGGAAAACACTTCTGCACGACTCTCCAAGGCGTGGGGGATCCATCCTCCAAAGGGGAAGTCTCTAGCCCTTGTCGTTCCTGCAGTATTCACAGTTCTTCAGCCTAGTAAGAGCTTCTTTGCACCAACCGCTGGCATTTCTTGGGCATCTGCCCATCTCCGAGCTGCTTGTGACTTTTGGACCCCTTGTTCCACAGGTACCTTCAGACAGGAATCCATCGTTGTTGCATTGCTGATTTGTGTTTTCCTTGCATTCTCCCTCTAACACGACTATTTTGTCCTTAGGGGAACTTTTGGTGCACTTTGCACTCACTTTTCAGGGTCTTGGGGAGGGTTATTTTTCTAACTCTCACTATTTTCTAATAGTCCCAGCGACCCTCTACAAGGTCACATAGGTTTGGGGTCCATTCGTGGTTCGCATTCCACTTCTGGAGTATATGGTTTGTGTTGCCCCTATCCCTATGTTTCCCCATTGCATCCTATTGTAACTATACATTGTTTGCACTGTTTTCTAAGACTATACTGCATATTTTTGCTATTGTGTATATATATCTTGTGTATATTTCCTATCCTCTCACTGAGGGTACACTCTAAGATACTTTGGCATATTGTCATAAAAATAAAGTACCTTTATTTTTAGTATAACTGTGTATTGTGTTTTCTTATGATATTGTGCATATGACACTAAGTGGTACTGTAGTAGCTTCACACGTCTCCTAGTTCAGCCTAAGCTGCTCTGCTAAGCTACCATTATCTATCAGCCTAAGCTGCTAGACACCCTATACACTAATAAGGGATAACTGGGCCTGGTGCAAGGTGCAAGTACCCCTTGGTACTCACTACAAGCCAGTCCAGCCTCCTACATTGGTTGTGCAGTGGTGGGATAAGTGCTTTGAGACTACTTACCACTCTTGTCATTGTACTTTTCATAAGAGAAAAATATACAAAACAAGGTCAGTGTATATACACATAGCCAAAAAGATTTGCATTTCCTCTTTTCACTCTTTTCTAAGTGCTGAAAAGTACTTCTAAACTTTCAAAAAGTTCTTAAAAGTTTAAAAAGTTTTTTCTGTCTTTCCAAAAAGTTCTGAAAACTTTTTTCTCTTTGTCTATCACCTTAACTCTCTCTAAAAATGTCTGGCACAGGCCAAAAAGTTGAACTGTCCAAACTTGCATATGATCACCTTAGCTGGAAAGGAGCAAGGAGTCTCTGCATAGAGAGAGGTTTGAGTGTAGGGAAGAATCCTTCCTTAGAACTGTTAATTAATATGCTTAGAGTACAGGATAAGGCCATAAGTGCCCAATCTGTAGAAAAAGTAGCTAATGGTTCTCAATCTGATCCAGGGACTCCCCCAGAAAAAGGTTCAGGAAAGAAACTTCTCAGCCTGCCCATTACTAGACAGTCTAGCATAGTTGGTACAGAGGTTGAATCACACCATACTGATGGTGTGCTCTCACATTATACTGGTAGCCAAGCTGTTAGGGTGCCCTCTGTAAGGGACAGGTCTCCTTCTGTTCATTCCCATCATACCTCTGTATCTAGAAATGTCCCTCCCACCCACCCTGATGACAGATTGTTAGAAAGGGAGCTCAATAGATTGAGAGTGGAACAAACCAGACTGAAGCTCAAGAAGCAACAGCTGGATTTGGATAGACAGTCTTTAGAAATAGAGAGGGAAAGACAGAAGTTGGGTTTAGATACGCATGGTGGCAGCAGCAGTATTCCCCATAGTCATCCTGCAAAAGAGCATGATTCCAGGAATCTGCACAAGATAGTTCCCCCTTATAAGGAGGGGGATGACATTAACAAGTGGTTTGCTGCACTTGAGAGGGCCTGTGCTGTACAGGATGTCCCTCAAAAGCAGTGGGCTGCTATCCTATGGCTATCATTTAGTGGAAAAGGTAGGGATAGGCTCCTTACAGTGAAAGAAAATGATGCCAATAATTTTACAGTACTTAAGAATGCACTCCTGGATGGTTATGGCTTAACCACTGAACAATACAGGATAAAGTTCAGAGAGACCAAAAAGGAGTCTTCACAAGACTGGGTTGATTTCATTGACCATTCAGTGAAGGCCTTGGAGGGGTGGTTACATGGCAGTAAAGTTACTGATTATGAAAGCCTGTATAACACAATCCTGAGAGAGCATATACTTAATAATTGTGTGTCTGATTTGTTGCACCAGTACCTGGTAGACTCTGATCTGACCTCTCCCCAAGAATTGGGAAAGAAGGCAGACAAATGGGTCAGAACAAGGGTGAACAGAAAAGTTCATACAGGGGGTGACAAAGATGGCAATAAGAAGAAAGATGGTGAAAAATCTCAAGATAAGCATGGGAATAAGGGTAAAACCAAAGATCCCACTTCAAATCTTAAACACTCTTCAGAGGGTGGGGATAAAACAAATTCTTCCTCTTCTTCCCAACCTGCACACATTAAAAAGCCTTGGTGCTTTGTGTGTAAAAACAGAGGCCACAGGCCAGGGGATAAGTCCTGTCCAGGTAAACCCCCTGAGCCTACCACCACTAATACATCAAGCTCTAGTGCCCCTAGCAGTAGTGGTACTAGTGGTGGGACTGCTGGCAACAGTCAAACAAAGGGTGTAGTTGGGTTCACTTATGGGTCCATAGTGGAAACTGATGTAATCAGTCCCAAGACAGTTTCTGTCACACCTAGTGGCACTGGCCTTGCCACACTGGCTGCTTGTCCCCTTACAATGGATAAGTACAGGCAGACAGTTTCAATAAATGGTGTTGAGGCCTTGGCCTACAGGGACACAGGTGCCAGTTTCACTTTGGTGACTGAAAACCTAGTGCCTCCTGAACAACACATCATTGGACAACAGTATAAGATTATTGATGTCCATAACTCCACTAAGTTTCTTCCCTTAGCTATAATTCAGTTTAGTTGGGGTGGAGTTACTGGCCCTAAGCAGGTGGTGGTATCACCTAGCTTACCTGTAGACTGTCTCTTAGGTAATGACCTAGAGGCCTCAGGTTGGGCTGATGTAGAGTTTTATGCCCATGCAGCCATGCTGGGCATCCCTGAGGAATTGTTCCCTCTCATTTCTACTGAAATGAAAAAGCAAAGGAGAGAAGGCCTGAAAACTCAGGATCCCTCTCCATCAACAGGTAAAAAGGGTATCACAGTATCCCCTAACCACCCTACCATTCAGGATACCATTCCTGTGGTGGGAGAAACCTCTCCTGGGGTGGCACCTGTTCCAAGGGAATTATCAGTTGGCAAAACTGTACTCCCTGAGGTGGAAGTACCTCTCTGTGGGATAACTAACATTGGTGAGAAAAAGAGCACCATTTTAGTTAACATGGAGCATCCCTCCAACCCTCCCAGAGAAACTTTAGTGCAGAAACCCTGCACTGCCTCACAACACTTAGGACAGCATCCCTGCCCTAGTGTGGAGCTGATAGGACAGCATCCCTGCCCTGCTCCAACCCAAGAGAAACAGCATCCCTGTTCTCTCTTCCAGCCATATGGACAAAGTTTTTGCCCAGCTATGGCTTTTCTGAGACAGCATCCCTGTCTGGCATTTCCATCACTACAAATAGGTTCAGTGGACAATTCCCACTGCTCTAAACTAAAACTTACTGATAGAAACTCTGAAAATACATCTTCACATTGTTGCTTAGCTAAAAAACTTCAAACAGGGTGGTTTACATCCCCACAGGGAAGTAACCATATAGTGGATGATAAAGGGAGTAACCAGTCTATTGCAGAGCTACTCTCTACTTATCACCACTTAGACAATAAAGTCTCAACTGGCCAAGGTTAGCCTTATTGTCCTTCGTTTGGGGGGGGGTTGTGTGAGAAGGTAGCCTCTTTCTAGCCTTGTTACCCCCACTTTTGGCCTGTTTGTGAGTGTATGTCAGGGTGTTTGTCACTGTTTTCACTGTCTCACTGGGAACCTGATAGCCAGGCCTCAGTGCTCATAGTGAAAACACCATGTTTTCAGTATGGTTGTTATGTGTCACTGGGATCCTGCTGGTCAGGACCCCAGTGCTCATAGGTTTGTGGCCTATATGTATGTGTCACTGGGACCCTGTCACACAGGACCCCAGTGCTCATAGGTGTGCATGTATGTGTTCCCTGTGTGGTGCCTAACTGTCTCACTGAGGCTCTGCTAACCAGAACCTCAGTGGTTATGCTCTCTCATTACTTCCAAATTGTCACTGACAGGCTAGTGACCATTTTTACCAATTTACATTGGCTTACTGGAACACCCTTATAATTCCCTAGTATATGGTACTGAGGTACCCAGGGTATTGGGGTTCCAGGAGATCCCTATGGGCTGCAGCATTTCTTTTGCCACCCATAGGGAGCTCTGACAATTCTTACACAGGCCTGCCACTGCAGCCTGAGTGAAATAACGTCCACGTTATTTCACAGCCATTTTACACTGCACTTAAGTAACTTATAAGTCACCTATATCTCTAACCTTTACCTGGTAAAGGTTAGGTGCAAAGTTACTTAGTGTGAGGGAACCCTGGCACTAGCCAAGGTGCCCCCACATTGTTCAGAGCCAATTCACTGAACTTTGTGAGTGCGGGGACACCATTACACGCGTGCACTACATATAGGTCACTACCTATATGTAGCTTCACCATGGTAACTCCGAATATGGCCATGTAACATGTCTATGATCATGGAATTGCCCCCTCTATGCCATCCTGGCATTGTTGGTACAATTCCATGATCCCAGTGGTCTGTAGCACAGACCCTGGTACTGCCAGACTGCCCTTCCTGGGGTTTCTCTGCAGCTGCTGCTGCTGCCAACCCCTCAGACAGGCAGCTGCCCTCCTGGGGTCCAGCCAGGCCTGGCCCAGGATGGCAGAACAAAGAACTTCCTCTGAGAGAGGGTGTGACACCCTCTCCCTTTGGAAAATGGTGTGAAGGCAGGGGAGGAGTAGCCTCCCCCAGCCTCTGGAAATGCTTTGTTGGGCACAGATGTGCCCAATTCTGCATAAGCCAGTCTACACCGGTTCAGGGACCCCTTAGCCCCTGCTCTGGCGCGAAACTGGACAAAGGAAAGGGGAGTGACCACTCCCCTGACCTGCACCTCCCCTGGGAGGTGTCCAGAGCTCCTCCAGTGTGCTCCAGACCTCTGCCATCTTGGAAACAGAGGTGCTGCTGGCACACTGGACTGCTCTGAGTGGCCAGTGCCACCAGGTGACGTCAGAGACTCCTTGTGATAGGCTCCTTCAGGTGTTAGTAGCCTTTCCTCTCTCCTAGGTAGCCAAACCCTCTTTTCTGGCTATTTAGGGTCTCTGTCTCTGGGGAAACTTTAGATAACGAATGCATGAGCTCAGCCGAGTTCCTCTGCATCTCCCTCTTCACCTTCTGATAAGGAATCGACCGCTGACCGCGCTGGAAGCCTGCAAACCTGCAACATAGTAGCAAAGACGACTACTGCAACTCTGTAACGCTGATCCTGCCGCCTTCTCGACTGTTTTCCTGCTTGTGCATGCTGTGGGGGTAGTCTGCCTCCTCTCTGCACCAGAAGCTCCGAAGAAATCTCCCGTGGGTCGACGGAATCTTCCCCCTGCAACCGCAGGCACCAAAAAGCTGCATCTCCGGTCCCTTGGGTCTCCTCTCAGCACGACGAGCGAGGTCCCTCGAATCCAGCGACACCGTCCAAGTGACCCCCACAGCACAGTGACTCTTCAGCCCAAGTTTGGTGGAGGTAAGTCCTTGCCTCACCTCGCTGGGCTGCCTTGCTGGGAACCGCGACTTTGCAAGCTTCTCCGGCCCCTGTGCACTTCCGGCGGAAATCCTGTGTGCACAGCCAAGCCTGGGTCCACGGCACTCTAACCTGCATTGCACGACTTTCTAAGTTGGTCTCCGGCGACGTGGGACTCCTTTGTGCAACTTCGGCGAGCACCGTTTCACGCATCCTCGTAGTGCCTGTTTCTGGCACTTCTCCGGGTGCTACCTGCTTCAGTGAGGGCTCTTTGTCTTGCTCGACGTCCCCTCTCTCTGCAGGTCCAATTTGCGACCTCCTGGTCCCTCCTGGGCCCCAGCAGCGTCCAAAAACGCCAAACGCACGATTTGCGTGTAGCAAGGCTTGTTGGCGTCCATCCGGCGGGAAAACACTTCTGCACGACTCTCCAAGGCGTGGGGGATCCATCCTCCAAAGGGGAAGTCTCTAGCCCTTGTCGTTCCTGCAGTATTCACAGTTCTTCAGCCTAGTAAGAGCTTCTTTGCACCAACCGCTGGCATTTCTTGGGCATCTGCCCATCTCCGAGCTGCTTGTGACTTTTGGACTTGGTCCCCTTGTTCCACAGGTACCTTCAGACAGGAATCCATCGTTGTTGCATTGCTGATTTGTGTTTTCCTTGCATTCTCCCTCTAACACGACTATTTTGTCCTTAGGGGAACTTTTGGTGCACTTTGCACTCACTTTTCAGGGTCTTGGGGAGGGTTATTTTTCTAACTCTCACTATTTTCTAATAGTCCCAGCGACCCTCTACAAGGTCACATAGGTTTGGGGTCCATTCGTGGTTCGCATTCCACTTCTGGAGTATATGGTTTGTGTTGCCCCTATCCCTATGTTTCCCCATTGCATCCTATTGTAACTATACATTGTTTGCACTGTTTTCTAAGACTATACTGCATATTTTTGCTATTGTGTATATATATCTTGTGTATATTTCCTATCCTCTCACTGAGGGTACACTCTAAGATACTTTGGCATATTGTCATAAAAATAAAGTACCTTTATTTTTAGTATAACTGTGTATTGTGTTTTCTTATGATATTGTGCATATGACACTAAGTGGTACTGTAGTAGCTTCACACGTCTCCTAGTTCAGCCTAAGCTGCTCTGCTAAGCTACCATTATCTATCAGCCTAAGCTGCTAGACACCCTATACACTAATAAGGGATAACTGGGCCTGGTGCAAGGTGCAAGTACCCCTTGGTACTCACTACAAGCCAGTCCAGCCTCCTACAACTATTTCCCCAGAAACACACTAAAGTTGTGATAAAGGATTTTGCAAGGACCACAACAGATTGCAAAGCACTGAAGACGGATTCTTGGACCTGACGACCTGCAAAGGAAGGGGACCAAGTCTAAGAGTCGCTAAAGTGTCGGGGGGGGCAGGAGCCCTCTAAATCCCAGGTGATGGTGCAAAATGGCTGCCTCCAGTTGCAAGAAGCTGCAGGTTTTGCAACAGCAAAAGGAGGTAGGAAGTTCTTCTCTGTGCAGAAGATGTCCCAGGGCGTATTGGAGGAAGCATAGTTGTTTCCTTAGCAAAATATTGCAAACAAGCCTTGCTAGCTGCAAGAGTTGCGGTTGGAGAAAAGGGGTGCTGTCTGGACCCAGGAAGGACCAGGATGTCGCCACTTGGGAGAGGAGAAGGGGCCCTCAGCAATGTAGAGAGCTCATGCACAGGAAGGAAGCACCCGCAGAAGTCCTTGAACATAGGTTCAAGAAGTCTGAACATGGCGGTCATCTCAACACTGCAAAAAGAGGTCCCATGAGACCGGAGATCAACTCAGGTAGTTGAACATCGCAGGACGCACTGCTGGGGACCTAGGCTCGGCAGTGCATGCAGGATTTCTTGGAAATGTGCACAGAAGCCCTTGTAGCTGCAGATCACGCGGTGCACAGGATTACTGTCTGAGGAGGGGAGGCAAGGACATACCTCCTCCAACTTTGGACAGTTGGACCACTGGACAGTCTGGGGCACTTGGGTCCACCACCTGTGTTCCAGGGGCCACGCTCATCAGGATGAGAGGGGACCCAGAGTGCCAGTGAAGCTGAAGTTTGGTGTCTGCTGAAGCAGGGGGAAGATTCTGTCGACCCACAGGAGATTTCTTTGTGGCTTCCAGTGCAGGGTGAAGGCAGGCAGCCCCCAGAGCATGCACCACCAGGAAACAGTTGAGAAAGCCGTCAGGATTAGGCACTACAAGGTCGCTGGTAGTCTTCTGGCTACTTTGTTGCAGTTTTGAAAGTGTCCTGGAGAAGTCAGCGGTCGATCCTTGGCAGAAGTTGAAGGGAGAAGTGCAGAGGAACCCTGATGAATTCTTGCAAGTCGCAATCTGAGGAAAATCCCACAGGAGGGACCCTAAGTAGCCCTCAGAGGATGAATGGTCACCTAGTCAGGTATGCACCTATCAGGAGGGGTCTCTGATGTCACCTGCTGCACTGGCCACTCAAAGGCCTCCAGAGTGCCCTCACACCTCTATAAACAAGATGGCAGAGGTCTGGGACACACTGGAGTAGCTCTGGGCACCACCCCTGGGTTGGTGATGGACAGGGGAGTGATCACTCCCCTTTTCTTTGTCCAGTTTTGCGCCAGAGCAGGGACTGGGGGTTCCCTAAACCGGTGTAGACTGGCTTATGCAAGGAGGGCACCATCTGTGCTCTTCAAAGCATTTCCAGAGGCTGGGGGAGGCTACCCCTCCCCAGACTACACCCTGCTCTCAGAGGAAATGCTTTGTTCTGCCTTCCTGGGGCTGGGCTGCCCAGATCCCAGGAGGGCAGATCCCTTTCTGTGCGGTGGTAGCAACTGTAGCTGCAGAGAACTGGTTTGGCAGTGCTGGGGGTCCATAGTGGAGCCCCCAGGATGCATGGAATTGGCTCCCCAATACCAGATTTGGAATGGGGGACAATTCTTGATCTTAGACATGTTAGATGGCAATATTCGGAATTACCATTGTGAAGCTACATATAGGTATGTAATGGTGTCCCCACACTCACAAAGTCTGGGGAAATGGCCCTTAACTATGTGGGGGCACCTTTACTAGTGCAAGGGTGCCCTCACACTTAGTAACTTTGCACCTATCCTTCAGCAAGTGAAGGTTAGACATATAAGTGACTTAAAAGTTATTTAAGTGCAGTGAAAATGGCTGTGAAATAACATGTGTTATTTCACTCAGGTTGCAATGGCAGTCCTGTGTAAATGTTTGTCTGAGATCCCTATGGGTGGCACAAGAAATTCTGCAGCCCATTTGGATCTCCTGGAAGCCCAATACCCTGGGTACCTAGTTACCATATACTAGGGACTTCTGAGGGGGGTCCAGTATGCCAATTGAAATTGGTAAATGTAGTCACTGGCCTATAGTGTCAAATTTTAAGGCAGAGCAAGCATGAGCACTGAGGTTCTGATTAGCAGAGCCTCAGTGACACAGTTAGGCACTACACAGGCATACACATTAGGCCACAAACTATGAGCACTGGGGTCCTGACCAGCAGGATCCCAGTAAAACAGGCAGAAATATACTGACATACAGATAAAAATGGGGGTAACATGCCAAGAAAGATGGTACTTTCCAAAACAACCCCCCCTCCAAATGAGTGACAATAAGGCTAACCTTGCCCAGATGAGTCTTCATTGTCTAAGTGTAAATATCTGGAGAGTCCATCTGCATTGGAGTGGGTAATCCCAGGTCTATGTTCCAATGTAAAGTCCATCCCCTGTAGGGCAATGGACCACCTCAACAATTTAGGCTTTTCACCTTTCATTTGTTTAAGCCATAATAGAGGTTTGTTGTCTGTTTGAACAATGACGTGAGTCCCAAACACGTAGGGTCTCAGCTTCTTCAGTGACCAGACCACAGCAAAGGCCTCCCTCTTTATGGCAGACCAACACTTTTTTCTAGGGGTCAACCTCCTGCTGATGAAAGCAACAGGTTGATCCTACCCCTAGAGAGCCTGGCTTCTAGACACTGTCCACATTTCACCAATAAGGGATAACTTGACCTGGTATAAGGTGTAAGTACCTTAGGTACCCACTAGAAAACAGGCCAGCATCCTACACCAATAAATACACTTTTCACAATTTGATAACTTAATAGATTTAGGTAATGACAATTCAGAGAGGAGATAAAGAGAAGAACATACACCAGCTATGTTATATGAGGAGCACACATGATTTAGGAAGGTAGCTGGTTGGTTGCTCTTTCAAATTAGATGAAATTTTTCAGTCAATTTCAGGTCTGGTGGTCAGTCTTCCTGTCATATACATCGATGTTGAAGACCATCATCAGGACAAAGTGATAGTTATCCCTGAACTACTTGCTGATTCATTAGGGAGCTTGTAGAATGAATGATGATTCTCTAGAATGGGTCCTAAAGCTGGTGGTCACTGTGGGAGGGCTGGGTGTATATATAAATGCGGAGGCTGGGATGGCGTATGAATGTTGATATTTATTTTGGGTTATAGCGCCAAAAAATTAAAGTTTAAAAATGGCATCTGAGGGATAGCAGTGATAGTGTTATCGTCCATTGGTTATACTGATTGCTGGTCTCATTTTCTCTACTGGGTTTTTCCTTCAGGATGGCGCTACCTGGAGTTTCAAAGAAAAGAAAGCAGCGAAAAGTATATGGTTGAGAGTAAATCCCTATTTATCTCTTACACCACACCTGTGACTCATATGTTCAAGGCCAGGGAAAGCAGGAGAAAGTTCAATCCTCTAGAGAATAGGATCCCACACCCAGTGTCTGGGGTTGTTTTACCCATCTTTGCCTTTTCTAAATAGGCTTCGGTTTCCTACCTGCTTTTATAAGTCACAGTGCCAAGGGTTGGGCCAGGATAACTTCACCTGTGTTAGAGGTCTCATTTCCCACTGAACGGTCTGTCTCTCTGCTCTAATAAGTAAGGGATTCGATGTGCCAGCTTAAATCAAAAGATACTCCTGCCTCTCTTAGGCTCAGGATAAAACAACTTAGTGTGACACCAAGCAAACCTTCACTGTGACCTCCCCCTTCCTCCCCTCCCCTCCAACAAACTCACCCCCCCCCCCCCTCTGACACTCACCCGCTATGCTACAACTCTCCTGAGCTGCAGCAGCTCTTCAGTGACCTCTGGTGATTTTCACCAATCCTTACTCGAGGTCTCAGGGGTCTTGTCCAGACCAGCAGGGTCTTCTGTTGTGATTGCTACGCTGGATGGATTCTCCCTCGATCGTTCCGTGTCTCCTCCTTCTTCCATTTTCTCTCTCACTCTACCTCTGTCCTGCAACAGCTTCCTTTTCTCCTCCTCCTTGCCCTTGAGATTGACTCTAACCGATGGTGGTTCTGCCTCCTGGTCCAAAATACATTGGTTCTTTCTTAGTGTTGTTGGTCGTTGGGTTCTTCCTGATTCAACCCTTTCTCTCCTTTTATTACAGGTGTTGTCGGCAGTCGATGATGTGGACTTGGGGACTTTTGTCAGGTGAGTAGGGGGACTCGGGTCTGCTTTCTCACAGTCGCATGTTTAACCATAAATAATATATACAAACTGAGTGAAAATTGTGATTTGTAAGGCATATGCTGACAACTTTTGGGTAACATGAGCAATAGTTCTGCTTCCTAAGGTCTCCACTAGCTAGTGCTAATGATTTTTGGAAGCCCCGCAGTTTAGTCTTGGGCTCGGCTGGGGGAAGGCAGCAAATGAAGTGGTAATTTTGTTGTTGAAGATGCCACCATATGTGGGCAGCGCTTGGCTGAGATGGCTTC
Source organism: Pleurodeles waltl (assembly GCF_031143425.1). Taxonomy (NCBI): domain Eukaryota; kingdom Metazoa; phylum Chordata; class Amphibia; order Caudata; family Salamandridae; genus Pleurodeles; species Pleurodeles waltl. The sequence goes on from NC_090439.1 coordinate 1,177,254,458, forward strand.
TGGAGCTTGATGACATCCCACCTCTGGCTGCTGATCTCTAATCTGGAAGAGAACCAGATAAAGGCTGTTACAATCCAACTGGCGGCACTGAGTCTAGGCACATTGAGGGAAGCTGTCTCCCACATGTGACTGTCTCCTGTCATATAAAGCTCAATGGTCTGTGGGTCTGGAAGAATATGCTGTATTCACTCCTCACATTCACCTCTCTCAACACCAATAATTGCTGGTTGAACTTTAGGTCAGGTTCCCTCCCATCATCCAAGGTGGAGATTGTCTCACACTCAAAACTTTGGGGCTTACTTACAATCCCTGTCCGCTGCTCGTGTGTCATTCTTTGTGACACACCGGCGGTGCATAGTGCAGGTCCATATACTTACAAGGCAATGCAAAGCCACTTTGTAGAGATGGTGTTAGGCAACAACCCACAAGTTGCTGATTTGTATACACTGCATCAGGGAGGTGTTCCAAGGGCATTGCAGCGGTTTTCCCACACAACACCCATGGGTTTTTAAGCATTCCCAGATTTACAAAAATCTGTAAACCTGGGAATGTGCCAACATCATATGCCTCCCCAGAGGAGGTGCAGCATGGAGGAATATATTTATTTCTCCTTTTTTTTTACCTCTTTCTATGTGTATTGCATTCTGCAACACACATAGAAAGAAGAAAAAGCCTCCATGGATAATGTTTGTGCAGGAAGGTATCCCTTCCTGCACAGAAACAATACTGTTGGGGATGGCTTCCCAACATGGGAGAGGTGCCCGTCACACCATGACCCCCCTGATGTTCAGGATCCTGGCGGTGGTGTACCCGGAGTTGGATGGGCACTTGTGGGCATCACAGCAGCCACAAGAGGGTGAGTACACATTCATCCTGCTGATTTAGTGCACAGTGGAGGTGTCTGGGTGGGGGAGGTGGGCTGTGGGTTTCCCTAGGCCAGGGCGAGTTTAGTAGGCAAGGTCCCTCCGTAAGGCAGGCCATGTGGCACCCCACCCCACCTCTGTAGAGTGCCAAGTACACCTAGTCATGCCCCTGTGTCATCCAAGTGTGCAGATGTCGTCCATAGCCTAGTAGGCCATGTCCCAGGGATTGCACAGTGGAGCCCAAGAGCGCGGCGTAGTGCAGGAGTCTTCTGTGTCTGTCGTGTCCGCCAACTGTAGCGGTAATGCATGCACTTAACATGTCTTTCTTCTGTCGTCCCCCCCTTTTTGTGGTCTCCCTGTTCTTGTGTGCATTAGCATCATCAGGCAGAGGAGCAGTGGCACCGGAGCAGGAGGGAGCTGCATCCCAGATGGCCCTGGAGGGCAAAACTACGGACTTGGAGTTCACCAGTGGGATGGAGGGCGAGGGGAGCTCCACAGCGTGGACAGGAGCTGACACCAGCGACATGGACTCGTCCTCTGATGGGAGCTCCCTTGTGGTGGCGGCAACATCTGTGCCCCCCGCATCTACAGGAACAGCCGCTACCCCCCCTACCAGCACCGCCCTCCCAGCAGCCCCCCAGCCTTTGCCCCGTGCCCGCTCACCCAGGAGGGTGGGCATCACCTTCGCCCCAGGCACCTCAGGCCCTGCCCCAGTCACCCCTGCTGCCCTCAGTGAGGAGGTCATTGACCTCCTCAGGTCCCTCACTGTCCGGCAGTCTACCATTTTGAATGCCATCCAGGGTGTAGAAAGGGAGTTGCAACAAACAAATGCATTCCTGGAGGGCATTCTTTCTGGTCAGGCGGCCCTTCAGTGAGCTTTTCAGACTCTGGCCTCAGCACTGATGGCAGCCATTGTCCCCGTCTCTAGCCTCCCCCCTCCAACTTCCTCCACCCAGACCCAATCCCCTGTCCCCCAGCCTATCCCAAGCACACCTTCAGACCAGCATGCACACACCTCAACACACAAGGGGAGCTCAGGCAGACATAAGCACCACACATCCCACAGGCACTCAGGCAAGCATCACACACATGCAGACACACCAACATCCACTGCCTCCACTGTGTCCCCCTCCTCCTCGTCTCCCTCCTCCCTCCCAGTCTCATCTACACTCACACCTGCATGCACTACATCTACAGCCACTACTGCCATCACCAGCACACACACCACCACACCTCGCTCACGTGCAATCACCACCCCCACTACCATCCACACGTCCCCTGTGTCCTCTCCCAGTGTGTCTGTGACGCCACCTCCCAAGATACACAAACGCAGGCACACACCCATCCAACAGCCATCCACCTCACAACAGCCTCCAGCGCATGCACCTTCACCCAAAGTCACCAAACGAACACCTCCTACAACCACAACCTCTTCCTCCACTCCCAAACCCCCTCCAGCTACCCGTCCCAGTGTGTCCAAAAAACTTTTCCTGTCTAACCTTGACCTCTTTCCCACACCTCCCCCACCTCGTCCGTCTCCTAGGTCCCGACTCTCCAGGTTCCAACCTATCACCTCAGCCACAACATCTCTGGGACTAGTGGTGCCTGTAGTCACCGGAATCTAGAGTGCACTGGCCACCAGGGCAGCCAGTGTGGCACGGAGCCACAGCACGGACAGTCCCCCACCTGTCAAGCATCAGAAGTTGGCCAGTGCCCGGCGGGAGAGGGGGAAGACTCCAGCTACCAAAGCCGCTCCCAGGGGTCCCGGTTGGAGTGGAGTCAGCTGCAACACCTTCAAAGGTGGGGAAGGGCCACAAGAAACCCGGCAAGTCTGGGAAGAGCAGCACGGCGGAGCAGACCGCCATCATCCCCGCTGCCCAGGAGGCCACCGCCATTATCCCTGCTGCCCAGGAGGCGACCGCCATCATCCCCCCTGCCCAGGAGGCCACCGCCATCATCCCCGCTGCCCAGGAGGCCACCGCCATCATCCCTGCTGGGACAGAGAGGACCGCCAGTGTGAGAAAGTAGCCTCCTTTTAGCCTTGTTACCCCCACTTTTGGCCTGTTTGTGAGTGTATGTCAGGGTGTTTTCACTGTTTTCACTGTCTCACTGGGATCCTGCTAGCCAGGGCCCAGTGCTCATAGTGAAAACCCTATGTTTTCAATATGTTTGTTATGTGTCACTGGAACCCTGCTAGTCAGGACCCCAGTGCTCATAAGTTTGTGGCCTATATGTATGTGTTCCCTGTTTGGTGCCTAACTGTCTCACTGAGGCTCTGCTAACCAGAACCTCAGTGGTTATGCTCTCTCATTTCTTTCAAATTGTCACTAACAGGCTAGTGACCAATTTTACCAATTCACATTGGCTTACTGGAACACCCTTATAATTCCCTAGTATATGGTACTGAGGTACCCAGGGTATTGGGGTTCCAGGAGATCCCTAAGGGCTGCAGCATTTTTTTTGCCACCCATAGGGAGCTCTGACAATTCTTACACAGGCCTGCCACTGCAGCCTGAGTGAAATAATGCCCACATTATTTCACAGCCATTTTCACTGCACTTAAGTAACTTATAAGTCACCTATATGTCTAACCTTTACCTGGTAAAGGTTAGGTGCAAAGTTACTTAGTGTGTGAGCACCCTGGCACTAGCCAAGGTGCCCCCACATTGTTCAGGGCAAATTCCCCGACTTTGTGAGTGCTGGAGACACCATTATATGCATGCACTACACATAGGTCACTACCTATGTGTAGCTTCACAATGGTAACTCCGAATATGGCCATGTAACATGTCTATGATCATGGAATTGCCCCCTCTATGCCATCCTGGCATAGTTGGCACAATCCCATGCTCCCAGTGGTCTGTAGCACAGACCCTGGTACTGCCAAACTGCCTTTTCAGGGGTTTCACTGCAGCTGCTGCTGCTGCCAACCCCTCAGACAGATTTCTGCCCTCCTGGGGTCCAGCCAGCCCTGGCCCAGGATGGCAGAACAAAGGACTTCCTCAGAGAGAGGGTGTTACACCCTCTCCCTTTGGAAAATGGTGTGAAGGCAGGGGAGGAGTAGCCTCCCCCAGCCTCTGGAAATGCTTTCTTGGGCACAGATGTGCCCAATTCTGCATAAGCCAGTCTACACCGGTTCAGGGACCCCTCAGCCCTGCTTAGGCGCGAAACTGGACAAAGGAAAGGGGAGTGACCACTCCCCTGACCTGCACCTCCCCTGGGAGGTGCCCAGAGCTCCTCCAGTGTGCTCCAGACCTCTGCCATCTTGGAAACAGAGGTGCTGCTGGCACACTGGACTGCTCTGAGTGGCCAGTGCCAGCAGCTGACGTCAGAGACTCCTTCTGATAGGCTCCTTCAGGTGTTGCTAGCCTATCCTCTCTCCTAAGTAGCCAAACTCTCTTTTCTGGCTATTTAGGGTCTCTGTCTTTGGGGACTCCTTAGATAACGAATGCAAGAGCTCATCAGAGTTCCTCTGCATCTCTCTCTTCACCTTCTGCCAAGGAATCGACTGCTGACCGCGCTGGAAGCCTGCAAAACTGCAACAAAGTAGCTAAGACGACTACTGCGACCTTGTAACGCTGATCCTGCCGCCTTCTCGACTGTTTTCCTGGTGGTGCATCCTGTGGGGGTAGTCTGCCTCCTCTCTGCATCAGAAGCTGCGAAGAAATCTCCCGTGGGTCGACGGAATCGTCTCCCTGCAACCGCAAGCACCAAAAGCTGTATCTCCGGTCCCTTGGGTCTCCTCTCACGACAACGAGCGAGGTCCCTCGAATCCAGAAATACTGTCCCAGTGACCCCCACGGTCCAGTGACTCTTCAGTCCAAGTTTGGTGGAGGTAAGTCCTTGCCTCCCCACGCCAGACTGCATTGTTGGAAACCGCAACTTTTGCAACTACTCCGGCCCCTGTGCACTTCCGGCGGAAATCCTTTGTGCACAGCCAAGCCTGGGTCCACGGCACTCTAACCTGCATTGCACAACTTTCTAAGTTGGTCTCCGGCGACGTGGGACTCCTTTGTGCAACTTCGGGTGAGCACCATTTCACTCTTCTTCGTAGTGCCTGTTCTGGCACTTCTGCGGGTGCTGCCTGCTTCTGAGAGGGCTCTTTGTCTTGCTCGGCGTCCCTTCTGTCCCCAGACGAAATTGGCGACATCCTGGTCCATCCTGGGCCACAGCAGCATCCAAAAACGTTAACCGCACGACTTGCAGCTAGCAAGGCTTGTTGGCGTCCTTTCGGCGGGAAAACACTTCTGCACGACTCTCCACCGCGTGGGGGATCCATCCTCTAAAGGGGAAGTCTCTAGCCCTTGTCGTTCCTGCAGAATCCTCAGCTTCTTCAGTCCAGTAGAAGCTTCTTTGCACCCACAGCTGGCATTTCCTGGGCATCTGCCCATCTCCGACTTGCTTGTGACTCTTGGACTTGGTCCCTTTGTTCCACAGGTATCCTCGACTGGAAATCCATTGTTGTTGCATTGCTGGTTTGTGTCTTTCCTGCAGAATTCCTCTATCACGACTTCTATATCCTTGGGGGAACTTTAGTGCACTTTGCACTCACTTTTCAGGGTCTTGGGGTGGGGTATTTTTCTAACCCTTACTATTTTCTAATAGTCCCAGCGACCCTCTACAAGGTCACATAGGTTTGGGGTCCATTCGTGATTCGCATTCCACTTTGGGAGTATATGGTTTGTGTTGCCCCTATCCCTTTGTGCTCCCATTGCATCCTATTGTAATTTTACATTGTTTGCACTGTTTTCTAAGACTATACTGCATATTTTTGGTATTGTGTACATATATCTTGTGTATATTTGCTATCCTCATACTGAGGGTACTCACTGAGATACTTTTGGCATATTGTCATAAAAATAAAGTACCTTTATTTTTAGTATATCTGTGTATTGTGTTTTCTTATGATATTGTGCATATGGCATTAGTGGTACTGTAGTAGCTTCACACGTCTCCTAGTTCAGCCTAAGCTGCTCTGAAAAGCTACCATTATCTATCAGCCTAAGCTGCTAGACACCCTATACACTAATAAGGGGTAACTGGGCCTGGTGCAAGGTGCAAGTACCCCTTGGTACTCACTACAAGCCAGTCCAGCCTCCTACAGCCAGCACAAGCCCAGCTCGGCTAGAGAGGACCGCCAGCACAAGCCCAGCTGGGCTAGAGAGGACCGCCAGCACAAGCCCCGCTGGGATAGAGAGGACCGCCAGCACAAGCCCCGCTGGGCTAGAGAGGACCGCCAGCACAAGCCCCGCTGGGCCAGAGAGGACTGCCAGCAAAAGCCCCGCTGGGCCAGAGAGGACCGCCAGAACAAGCCCCGCTGGGACAGAGAGGACCGCCAACAGCTGAGGCACTGCAAAGGAGCCCGCCGCCTCAAGCACCGCTGAACAGGGCACCGCCGCCTCAAGCACCACTGAACAGGGCACTGCCGCTCCAAGCACCGCTGAACAGGGCACCGCCGCCTCAAGCACCGCTGAACAGGGCACCGCCGCCTCAAGCACCGCTGAACAGGGCACCGCCGCTCCAAGCACCGCTGAACACGGCACCGCCGCCTCAAGCACCGCTGAACACGGCACCGCCGCCTCAAGCACCGCTGAACAGGGCACCGCCACTCCAAGCACCGCTGAACAGGGCACCGCCGCCACAAGCACCGCTGGCCCATGAGCGCCAAGGGCACTGACGCTACTGAGTCAGTCACAAGCAGGATGAAGCACTCTGGGCACCAGGCCCCCTCCAGAACCAGTGGAGTATCACATCCACTACCTCTGTCCTTAGTAGGATGAAGCACTCTGGGCACCAGCTGCAGTGTTCTCTCCGTCATGGTCTCGGATCTTGTGTGGGCCTCACCCATACCGTGTGGGCCCAGTGTTCCACAGACTACATTGGAGCATTACCTGGACTACTAAGATTGGTGTATATTTTGTTTATGGTGTATATATATATATTTTTGCGTACTTGATTTTAATATGGCCCAGTGTTCCACGGACTACATTGGAGCATTACCTGGACTACTAAGATTGGTGTATATTTTGTTTATGGTGTATATATATATATTTTTGCGTACTTGATTTTAATATATTACAATGGTTACACTAATTTCCTTTTGTCTTTGCATTCTTCCGGGGGGTTGGGGGGATGTAACTGTAATGTATCATGCTGTATTAGTGTGTGTGTTGTAGTGGGTGAGGGTGGGGGTGGGGGTGTTGCATGTGTGTGTGTCCCTGTTTTTTCCCTCCCCTGTGTCGTAGGTGCAGTACTCACCGTTGTCTTCGCCGCCGGCGTTCGTGCTCCTGGTAGAGGAGCAAGAAGATGATGGCTGGAAAAATGTGCAGCTCTGGTTCCATGGCGTCCGGATTCCTCGTGGGGTGTGTAGAGGTGAGCGTTTTCCCTTCGAAGTCCTGTTTCCACCGTGTTTTTGTCTGCGGTGAATCCGCCCCGGAAAAGTTGGCGGATTGGTAGGTTGTGATACTGTGGGCGGTATATTGACTTCCGCCTGTCTGTTGGCGGTGACCGCCAAGCTGTTTGTCTGTACCGCCGTGGCGGTCGGAGTGTTAAAGTGGCTGTCTTTTTTGGCGGTTTCCGCCACGGTCGTAATTCTAATTTTTTTACCGCCGGCCTGTTGGCGGTCTTACCGCCACTTTAACACCATCCGCCAGGGTTGTAATGACCACCATTATGTCTAGCACAGGCATAATGTGGTGCAAGGGCTTACAAAGTGGCGCAATGCATGCATTACACCACTTTGTAAATCTGGTGTGACGATTTTGGCCTTGTTGGGCCACAATTGCGTAAACAAAAATTGCGCTAATGTTGCGCAAGGTGGCGCTAGGGCCCTGTACATCTGGGCCTTCGTCTTTACCTTAACTTTACACACATAGCTAAATGTGGGCCTGGTGTAAATAAGGAAGGATGCTGCCTCGTCCCACTGGTTCCTGAAGATCAGTGCAGAGCACACACAGAAGGTTACACTCTTGTGGCATTGTAGGTGCTGCAGTGATGGGCTGAGTGGGAAAGGGCTGCAGGGTTTCAGCGAGGGATGAGGGAGTGGGGAGATAAAACATGGCACACAGAGGTGGGACCAAGACATTGCTTCAAACCCCAAGCTCATGGGAGTGCTCTTCTAAAGAGTGAAGAAGGTTTGTGGAGCTGGAATAAAAGTAAACAGGATTGGGTGGATGATGTCTCTTGCAGATGGATGCAGTACCAAGGACTGTGGCTTTCCGCGGAGTGCCATAGTGTGGAAGTAGAACATTCACGGAATAGACATGCAGTATTTGAATCATTTCATTGGTGGGTCAAATTCCTGTTCAGGGAGGACTCTTTTGACACAATGCCCTAAAGAGTGCTTAAGGTGACACATTTGTGTACTGGATCAAACCCACAAGTATGTCTGTTTCCCATGTCCTACTCACACTCATTCTACTTGAGATGTCTAGTGTCTGACCCTGGGAGAGGCCGAGGCTCCAAAAGGAGCCCAGCCACATGTGCTGTGTGTGGAAGGATAACCTTTAAATCAAAAGTCGCCACACCTGTCACTTTGATACATCCACTCTCTGACTGCAAAGATTTCCACAGCTGTACAATGTAACAAGATAGGTTGAATGAATGGCGAAAAGGTGTTTTCCACCTGTACTTTAATAGGCAATATATGTTTATAGGAGGCACGTTTACTGCAAAACATGTAAAAATTTACTTAAAACTTATTTGGTCACTTTTAATTATAAAGCGTTATCAGTTCATAATGTGATCCCTGTTCATTCAGAGCTGAGAGACAACAGGTGACTGGCTGCCTCTCTAAAGTCACACACTTGAGCCTCTCATAGGAGACTCCTGCCTGAACCAGCTGCAAGTTACGGCTCTGAACTCCTGTCTGCCTGATGGAGGTGACTGATGTCTCCAGCTCTGCCTTGAACCTCTGGGTGATGAAAGCTGCTCTGGTGTTAGAGATGCAGTCACCTTTACAGCCCCAAGGATGCAGACATGCAGGTCTGGTCAGTGAAGCATTTTACCTCTGTTGCTAGGGACACCTGGACCACACCCACATCCCCTCAGGGTTCATGGTCCACACAATACTGTTTAAGCAAAGTATGCACTGAGTGACATGCGGCCGCCCAACTTGTGTCTTCAGTTGCATTTCAACTGTGGACGCCACCTCAGGGAGCTTTACATACTGGCGGGTTTTTCCCTGACAGGCGGGTTTTTCTCTGAACTGATTGCTGTAGAACCTGTTTGTTCTGGTTACTGTCAGTGTGATGCTGAAGGCCCTTCTGGCTCACAGTGTGTGAAGATCTCACTCCGCAGGCGACTGGTGCACAGATGACACTGACAATCAATCTTACGTCTTAAAGTTGAATTCAGACAGAATCAAGGGATGAAGCAGTTACACCATCTTTCTACTATGCAGGATCTACAATGGTTTACCACAGACCAGAGGAGGATTCTTCGATTCATTGTAGGACCTACAATGGTTTACCACAGACCAGAGGAGGATTCTTCGATTCATTGTAGGACCTACAATGGTTTACCACAGACCAGAGTATAATTCTTCGATTCATTGTAGGACCTACAATGGTTTACCACAGACCAGAGTATAATTCTTCGATTCAATGTAGGACCTACAATGGTTTACCACAGACCAGAGGAGGATTCTGTGCTTCAATGTAGGACCTACAATGGTTTACCACAGACCAGAGGAGGATTCTGTGATTCAATGTAAGACCCACAATGGTTGGGACTGGGGGTCTCTGAACTGGTATAGACTGGATTATGCAAGGAGGGCAACAAAAGTGTAGGAAAGTACCATCTTTCTTGGCATGTTACCTCCAATTTTACATGTATGTCAGTATGTTTTTGCCTGTCTCAAAGGGATCCTGCTAACCAGTACTCCAGTGCTCATAGTTTGTGACCTAAATGTGTATGCCTGTGTAGTGCCTCACTGTGTCACTGAGGCTCTGCTAATCAGAACCTCAGTACTTATGCTCTCTCTGCCTTTAAAGTTGTCACTATAGGCTAGTGATTACATTTACCAATTTCAAATGGCATACTGTACCCCCCTTATAGGTCCCTAGTATATGGTACCTAGGTACCCAGGGCAGTGGGGTTCCAGGAGATCCATATGGGCTGAAGCATTTCTTTTGCCACCCATGGGGAGCTCAGGCAAACTTTTACACAGGACTGCCACTGCCACTGCAGCCTGAGTGAAATAACGCACACATTATTTCGCAGCCATTTTCACTGCACTTAAGTAACTTATAAGTCACCTATATGTCTAACCTTCACTTGCTGAAGGTTAGGTGCACTAGAAAATGTGCACCCACATAGTTCGGGGCCATTTCCCCGAACTTTGTGAGTGTGGGGACACCATTACATGCCTGCACTACATATAGGTCAATACCTATCTGTAGCTTCACAATGGTAACTCCGAATATGGCCATGTAACATGTCTAAGATCTTGGACTTTTCTCCCCATTCCAAATCTGGTATTGGGGAGCCAATTCCATGCATCCTGGGGCTCCACTATGGACCCCCAGTACTGTCAAACCAGCTCTCTGGGATTTTCTCTGCAGCTACAGTTGCTTTCATCCCACAGACAGGGTGCTGCCCTCCACCCAGGAAGGCCGAACAAAGCATTTCCTCCGAGAGCAGGGTGTTACACCCTCTCTCTTTGGAAATAGGTGTTAAAGGATGGGGATGGGTAGCCTCTCCCAGCCTCTGGAAATGCTTTAAATGGTACAGATAGTGCCCTCCTTGCATAAGCCAGTGTACACTGGTTTAGGGAACCCCGAGTCCCTGCTCTGGCGCGAAACTGTACAAAGGAAAGGGGAGTGACCACTCGCCTGTCTCTCACCACCCCAGGGGTGGTGCCCAGAGCTCCTCCAGTGTGTCTCAGACCTCTACCATCTTGTTTCCAGAGGTGTGGGGGCACTCTGGAGGACCCTGAGTGGCCAGTGCCAGCAGGTGACGTCAGAGACCCCTCCTGGTTAGGTAGCCAATCCTCCTCTGAGGGCTATTTAGGGTCTCTCCAGTGGACTTTTCCTTAGATTATGACTTTCAAGAATCCAGCAGGACTCCTCTGCACTTCTCTCTTCGACTTCTGCCAAGGATCGACCGCTGCAAAACTGCAACAAAGTAGCCAGAAGACATCCAGCGACATTGTAGCGCCTAATCCTGCCGGCTTTCTCGAATTTTTCCTGTTGGTCCATGCTCTGGGGGCTGCCTTCCTTCACCCTTCCCTGAAAGCCACGAAGAAATCTCCAGTGGGTCGATGCAATCTTCCCCCTGCTTCAGCAGGCACCAAAAGTCAGCTTTACCACTACTCTGGATCCCCTCTCATCCTGACGAGCGTGGCCCCTGGAACACAGGTGGAAGACCAAAGTGACCCTGACAGTCCAGAGGTCCAACTGTCTGAATTTGGAGGAGGTAAGTCCTTGCCCCTCCTCCCCAGACAGTAATCCTGTGCACGTGTGATCTGCAGCTACAAGGGCGTCTGTGCACATTTCCAAGAAATCCTGCATGCACAGCTGAGCCTTCATCCCCAGCACTCCGTCCTGCGATGCTCAGCTCCCTGAGTTGACCTCTGGTGCTGTGGGACCTCTCTTTGCAGTGTTGAGGCAACTGCTGTGTTCAGTCTTCTTGAACCCGTGTTCAAGGACTTCTGCAGGTGCTTCCTTCCTGTCCATGGGCTCTTTATGGTGCTGAGGGACTCCTCTGTTTCCTCTCCCAAGTGGAGAAATCCTGGTCCTTCCTGGGGCCAGGCAGCACCCTTTTTCTCCAAATGTAACTCTTGCAGGTAGCAAGGCTTGTTTGTGGTACTTTACCAAGGCAACAACTCTGCATCCTCCAACAAGCCGTTAGACATCTTCTGCACAAAGGAGAACCTTCTACCTCCTTTCGTGGTTGCAAAACCTGCAGCTTCTTCCAACCGGTGGCAGCCATTTTGCACCTTCAGCTGGGGTTTAATGGGCTCCTGCCCGCCCTGGACACTTTAGCGACTCTTGGACTTGGTCCCCTTCCTTTGCAGGTCTTCAGGTCCAGGAATCTGTCTTCAGTGCTTTGCAGTCTGTTGTAGTCCTTGCAAAATACTTCATCACGACTTTAGTGTTTCTTTGGGGAAATAGTAGTACTTCACTCCTACTTTCCAGGGTCTTGGGGTGGAGTCTCTTTTATACCCTTAGTGTGTTCTCACACTCTCAGCGACCCTCTACACACTACACTTGCCTAGGGGTGCATTTGTGGTTCGCATTCCACTTTCTTAGTATATGGTTTGTGTTGTCCCTAGGCCTATTCCATCCTATTGTGTTTTACAGTGTTTGCACTACTTTCTGACTGTTTTACGTACCTCATTTGGATAGTTATATTTTGTGTATGTTACTTACCTCCAAAGGGAGTATATCCTCTGAGATATTTTTGGCACATTGTCACTAAAATAAAGTACCATTATTTTTAGTAACTATGAGTATTGTCTTTCTTATGATATAGTACCTATATGATATAAGTGGTATTGCATGAGCTTTGTATGTCTCCTAGTTCAGCCTTGGCTGTTCTGCTATAGCTACCTCTATCAGCCTAAGCTGCTAGAACACTACTACACTCTACTAATAAGAGATAACTGGACATGGCATAAGGTGTAAGTACCATTGGTACCCACTACAATCCAGGCCAGCCTCCTACAGGAAGCTCTTGGGCCATTGTTCCATGCTCCAAGGATCCTTGCTCTTTTTGGTTCTTGTCTGTGTTCTTGTGATGGAAAAGATATGCCCTGGGCTGCCCAGCAATGTAGGAAGCTGACCTGGTGTGTGGTGAGCACTTATGGTGTTGTCACATTATACCGGGTTCAAGTATCCCCTATTAATGAGGTGTAGTCCATGTCTAGGAAGCCAGTGCTCACTAGAGTAAGCTGTGGCTGAGCAGCCAAGACTTATCTAGTAGTCATGCAAAGCTTATGCAATACCACTACAGTCACACAGCACTTACACACATGAAAGAACCACACAGTGTTACAAAAATAAAGGTACTTTATTATGATAACACAAATACCAAAATATTGTATAGGAAATACCCTAACTGTAGGTAAGTAAACACACTATTATATATCACATTAGGAGTCAGTGATTAGCATAAAAGGCAATAGAAAACAGTGAAAACAATAGTAAGTACTGAAGGTCCTGACGACCAAAACCATATATTAAGAACATGGAAAGCGAAAGTCGGGCTCCCACCGAAGGAAGTGGAATAGGTAGAGGGGGGCTGGAGGAACTAGTAACGCCAAAAGATAAGTAGCAGGGTGCCCCCCAGAGACCAGGAGAAAAGAGGTAAGTACCTGATTTTTCCCAAACCCACGAAAAGCACTTCAGAAGAGGATTTTGCAAAATCCAAACAAGACTACAAGAAACCAAAGGTGGATCCTGGTAAAGAAAGACCTGTAAAGGAAGGGGACCAAGTCCAGTTCAAGTTGGAGTGCCTGGTTGTGGCAGGAGCCACTACCCAACCGTCTGCGGATGCAGGACCAAGTCGGCGGTGAACAAAGGAAGTCAGCAGTGCAGCACTGGAGCAGCTGAAGAGTTCCTGAAGTGATGCAGACGACAGACCATGCTGGAAGAAGCATTGCAGTTGGTCAGTGGTGTGGGAAAAACACTAACAAGCCTTGGCAAAGGCAAATGTTGTGGTAGAAGAAATGCAAAGTTGCCGGGGACCAGCAAGGTCCACGGGGAGTCAACCCATGGAAGGGAGTCCTGGGTGACCCTCAGCAGTGAAGAGAGTCACAGGAAGAGGAGGCAGCCCTCACAGGCGACCCACGGGCAGCAAGCACAGGAGTCACGTGAGGCCCATGTAGCACACCTAGAAAGGCAGCCCAAGTCACTGGAGAAGCATGCAGAGGACTGCGCTGGGGGCTACATGGAGCCTGAAGATCCCTTGGAGGAGATGCCAACAAGCCTTGGTAGCTGCAAGAGACACAGTGCAAGTAGGTACTGTCCTGCATGGAGAGGCAAGGACTTATCGTTTCCAAAGTTGGACAGCTGGCAGAGAGGACGAAGGGGACCACTCCAGACCACTGCCCGTGATGCAGTATCCACACAGCTCTGGAAAAGAGGAGATCCACGCAGCCAGTCGTCATTGCAGTTGGTGCCTGCGGTTGCAGGGGAGTGTAGGAAAGTACCATCTTGCCTGGCATGTTACCCCCATTTTTCACTGTATATATGTTGTTTTAGTTGTATGTGTCACTGGGACCCTGGTAACCCAGGGCCCCAGTGCTCATAAGTGTGCCTGTAAGTGTTACCTGTGTAGTGACCAACTGTCTCACTGAGGCTCTGCTAATCAGAACCTCAGTGGTTATGCTCTCTCATTTCTTTCCAAATTGTCACTGACAGGCTAGTGACCATTTTTACCAATTTACATTGGCTTACTGGAACACCCTTATAATCCCCTAGTATATGGTACTGAGGTACCCAGGGTATTGGGGTTCCAGGAGATCCCTATGGGCTGCAGCATTTCTTTTGCCACCCATAGGGAGCTCTGACAATTCTTACACAGGCCTGCCACTGCAGCCTGAGTGAAATAACGTCCACGTTATTTCACAGCCATTTTACACTGCACTTAAGTAACTTATAAGTCACCTATATGTCTAACCTTTACCTGGTAAAGGTTAGGTGCAAAGTTACTTAGTGTGAGGGCACCCTGGCACTAGCCAAGGTGCCCCCACATTGTTCAGAGCCAATTCACTGGACTTTGTGAGTGCGGGGACACCATTACACGCGTGCACTACATATAGGTCACTACCTATATGTAGCTTCACCATGGTAACTCCGAATATGGCCATGTAACATGTCTATGATCATGGAATTGCCCCCTCTATGCCATCCTGGCATTATTGGTACAATTCCATGATCCCAGTGGTCTGTAGCACAGACCCTGGTACTGCCAGACTGCCCTTCCTGGGGTTTCTCTGCAGCTGCTGCTGCTGCCAACCCCTCAGACAGGCATCTGCCCTCCTGGGGTCCAGCCAGGCCTGGCCCAGGATGGCAGAACAAAGAACTTCCTCTGAGAGAGGGTGTGACACCCTCTCCCTTTGGAAAATGGTGTGAAGGCAGGGGAGGAGTAGCCTCCCCCAGCCTCTGGAAATGCTTTGTTGGGCACAGAGGTGCCCAATTCTGCATAAGCCAGTCTACACCTGTTCAGGGACCCCTTAGCCCCTGCTCTGGCGCGAAACTGGACAAAGGAAAGGGGAGTGACCACTCCCCTGACCTGCACCTCCCCTGGGAGGTGTCCAGAGCTCCTCCAGTGTGCTCCAGACCTCTGCCATCTTGGAAACAGAGGTGCTGCTGGCACACTGGACTGCTCTGAGTGGCCAGTGCCACCAGGTGACGTCAGAGACTCCTTGTGATAGGCTCCTTCAGGTGTTAGTAGCCTTTCCTCTCTCCTAGGTAGCCAAACCCTCTTTTCTGGCTATTTAGGGTCTCTGTCTCTGGGGAAACTTTAGATAACGAATGCATGAGCTCAGCCGAGTTCCTCTGCATCTCCCTCTTCACCTTCTGATAAGGAATCGACCGCTGACCGCGCTGGAAGCCTGCAAACCTGCAACATAGTAGCAAAGACGACTACTGCAACTCTGTAACGCTGATCCTGCCGCCTTCTCGACTGTTTTCCTGCTTGTGCATGCTGTGGGGGTAGTCTGCCTCCTCTCTGCACCAGAAGCTCCGAAGAAATCTCCCGTGGGTCGACGGAATCTTCCCCCTGCAACCGCAGGCACCAAAAAGCTGCATCTCCGGTCCCTTGGGTCTCCTCTCAGCACGACGAGCGAGGTCCCTCGAATCCAGCGACACCGTCCAAGTGACCCCCACAGTCCAGTGACTCTTCAGCCCAAGTTTGGTGGAGGTAAGTCCTTGCCTCACCTCGCTGGGCTGCATTGCTGGGAACCGCGACTTTGCAAGCTTCTCCGGCCCCTGTGCACTTCCGGCGGAAATCCTGTGTGCACAGCCAAGCCGGGGTCCACGGCACTCTAACCTGCATTGCACGACTTTCTAAGTTGGTCTCCGGCGACGTGGGACTCCTTTGTGCAACTTCGGCGAGCACCGTTTCACGCATCCTCGTAGTGCCTGTTTCTGGCACTTCTCCGGGTGCTACCTGCTTCAGTGAGGGCTCCTTGTCTTGCTCGACGTCCCCTCTCTCTGCAGGTCCAATTTGCGACCTTCTGGTCCCTCCTGGGCCCCAGCAGCGTCCAAAAACGCCAAACGCACGATTTGCGTGTAGCAAGGCTTGTTGGCGTCCATCCGGCGGGAAAACACTTCTGCACGACTCTCCAAGGCGTGGGGGATCCATCCTCCAAAGGGGAAGTCTCTAGCCCTTGTCGTTCCTGCAGTATTCACAGTTCTTCAGCCTAGTAAGAGCTTCTTTGCACCAACCGCTGGCATTTCTTGGGCATCTGCCCATCTCCGAGCTGCTTGTGACTTTTGGACTTGGTCCCCTTGTTCCACAGGTACCTTCAGACAGGAATCCATCGTTGTTGCATTGCTGATTTGTGTTTTCCTTGCATTCTCCCTCTAACACGACTATTTTGTCCTTAGGGGAACTTTGGTGCACTTTGCACTCACTTTTCAGGGTCTTGGGGAGGGTTATTTTTCTAACTCTCACTATTTTCTAATAGTCCCAGCGACCCTCTACAAGGTCACATAGGTTTGGGGTCCATTCGTGGTTCGCATTCCACTTCTGGAGTATATGGTTTGTGTTGCCCCTCTCCCTATGTTTCCCCATTGCATCCTATTGTAACTATACATTGTTTGCACTGTTTTCTAAGACTATACTGCATATTTTTGCTATTGTGTATATATATCTTGTGTATATTTCCTATCCTCTCACTGAGGGTACACTCTAAGATACTTTGGCATATTGTCATAAAAATAAAGTACCTTTATTTTTAGTATAACTGTGTATTGTGTTTTCTTATGATATTGTGCATATGACACTAAGTGGTACTGTAGTAGCTTCACACGTCTCCTAGTTCAGCCTGAGCTGCTTTGCTAAGCTACCATTATCTATCAGCCTAAGCTGCTAGACACCCTATACACTAATAAGGGATAACTGGGCCTGGTGCAAGGTGCAAGTACCCCTTGGTACTCACTACAAGCCAGTCCAGCCTCCTACAGGGAGTGACTTCAAGGGAGATTTCTTCTTGCTTCTCGTGCAGACTGAAGACTTGTCACCATCAGAGGATGCACAGTCTGGAAAATGTTGCAGCTGCTGGAAGGAGCCATGGAAACAATGTTGCAAGCAGAGTTGCCACTGTGGATGCAGATTGTCAGTTCCTGGAGGGTACAGTTGCAGTTCCAGTGGCCAGAAGGTGAAGTAAACAATGCAGAGGATTCCTGCTGGAAGCTTGCACATTGAATCTGAAGACCCACCCAAGAGGGAGACCCTAAATAGCCCAGGAACAGGGATTGGTCACCTAGCAGAGTGACCACCTATCAGGAAGGGGCTGTGATGTCACCTGCCTGTCCTGGCTTCTTAGATGCTCCCAGAGGCCTTTCCCCATCTTGGATTAATGATGGCAGAATCAAGTGGCCATCTGGAGGAGCTCTGGGCATCACCCCTGGGGTGCTGATGGTCAAGGGAATGGTAACTCCCCTTTCCATTGTCAAGTTTCATGCCAGAGCAGGGACTCGAAGTCCCTGAACTGATGCAGACTGGTTTATGCACGGAGGGCACCAAATGTGCCCTTCAAAGCATACCAGTTGCTTGGGGAGGCTACCTCTCCCAAGCCATGTAACACCTATTTCCAAAGGGAGAGGAGGTTGCCGCCCTCTCCCAAAGGAAATCCTTTGTTGTGCCTTCCTGAACGTGAGCTGGTCAAGCAGCAGGAGGGCAGAAACCTGTCTGTAGGATGGCAGCAGCATCGGTTGCCTGGAAAACCCTTCAAACTGGTAGGAGCAAAGCTGGGGGTCTTCTAAGGAGCCCCCAGAGTGATTGGAATCATAAACTAATACTGGTAACAGTATTGGGGTATGATTCCGACATGTTTGATACCAAACGTGCCCAGGTTCTGAGTTAACATTATGTAGCTGGACATAGGTAATGACCTGTGTCCAGTAAACGGGTAAAATGGCTTACCCGCGCTTATGAAGTCCAGGAGAATGAAGCTGTAGTTAGTAGGGGCACCTCTGCTTATGCAGGGATGCCCTCACACAGGTATCTGCACCATGCCCGCTGGGATAGGAGGGACTACCACAGGGGTGACTTACAGTGACCTGGTGCATTGACCTGAAGTGAAAGGGTACATCCACATTTTCATGCAGGCTGTAATGGCAGCCCTGCAGACACATTTTACATGGGCTCCCAGGGGTGGCATAATACATGCTGCAGCCCATGGGGAAATCCTGGTGCCCCAATGCTGTGGGTAACTGGGTACCATATACTAGGGACTTACATGGGTTCACCTGTATGCCAAATGTGGGGTGTGTGATGTCCCAAGCTACCAAATTTAGAGGGAGAACACACGGTCACTGTGGTCCTGGTTAGCAGGATCCCAGTCAACAGTGTCAAAACACACTGACCACAGGCAAAAAGTGTGGGTAACCATGCCAAAAAAGAGTACTTTCCTACAGAGTGTCCTTTTCACCACTAGGTGTATGACTCCCCATGCCAGTTCCTGTAGGAGGCTGAACTGGCTTGTAGTGAGTACCAAGGGGTACTTGCACCTTGCACCAGGCCCAGTTATCCCTTATTAGTGTATAGGGTGTCTAGCAGCTTAGGCTGATAGATAATGGTAGCTTAGCAGAGCAGCTTAGGCTGAACTAGGAGACGTGTGAAGCTACTACAGTACCACTTAGTGTCATAGGCACAATATCATAAGAAAACACAATACACAGTTATACTAAAAATAAAGGTACTTTATTTTTATGACAATATGCCAAAGTATCTTAGAGTGTACCCTCAGTGAGAGGATAGGAAATATACACAAGATATATATACACAATAGCAAAAATATGCAGTATAGTCTTAGAAAACAGTGCAAACAATGTATAGTTACAATAGGATGCAATGAGGAAACATAGGGATAGGGGCAACACAAACCATATACTCCAAAAGTGGAATGCGAACCACAAATGGACCCCAAACCTATGTGACCTTGTAGAGGGTCGCTGGGACTATTAGAAAATAGTGAGAGTTAGAAAAATAACCCTCCCCAAGACCCTGAAAAGTGAGTGCAAAGTGCACTAAAGTTCCCCTAAGGACAAAATAGTCGTGTTAGAGGGAAAATGCAAGGAAAACACAAATCAGCAATGCAACAACGATGGATTCCTGACTGAGGGTACCTGTGGAACAAGGGGACCAAGTCCAAAAGTCACAAGCAGCTCGGAGATGGGCAGATGCCCAAGAAATGCCAGCGGTTGGTGCAAAGAAGCTCTTACTAGGCTGAAGAACTGTAAATACTGCAGGAACGACAAGGGCTAGAGACTTCCCCTTTGGAGGATGGATCCACCACGCCTTGGAGAGTCATGCAGAAGTGTTTTCCCGCCGGATGGACGCCAACAAGCCTTGCTACACGCAAATCGTGCGTTTGGCGTTTTTGGACGCTGCTGGGGCCCAGGAGGGACCAGGAGGTCGCAAATTGGACCTGCAGAGAGAGGGGACGTCGAGCAAGACAAAGAGCCCTCACTGAAGCAGGTAGCACCCGGAGAAGTGCCAGAAACAGGCACTACGAGGATGCGTGAAACGGTGCTCGCCGAAGTTGCACAAAGGAGTCCCACGTCGCCGGAGACCAACTTAGAAAGTCGTGCAATGCAGGTTAGAGTGCCGTGGACCCAGGTTTGGCTGTGCACGAAGGATTTCCGCCGGAAGTGCACAGGGGCCGGAGTAGCTTGCAAAGTCGCGGTTCCCAGCAATGCAGCCCAGCGAGGTGAGGCAAGGACTTACCTCCACCAAACTTGGGCTGAAGAGTCACTGGACTGTGGGGGTCACTTGGACGGTGTCGCTGGATTCAAGGGACCTCGCTCGTCGTGCTGAGAGGAGACCCAAGGGACCGGTAATGCAGCTTTTTGGTGCCTGCGGTTGCAGGGGGAAGATTCCGTCGACCGACAGGAGATTTCTTCGGAGCTTCTGGTGCAGAGAGGAGGCAGACTACCCCCACCACATGCACAAGCAGGAAAACAGTCGAGAAGGCGGCAGGATCAGCGTTACAGAGTTGCAGTAGTCGTCTTTGCTACTATGTTGCAGGTTTGCAGGCTTCCAGCGCGGTCAGCGGTCGATTCCTTATCAGAAGGTGAAGAGGGAGATGCAGAGGAACTCGGCTGAGCTCATGCATTCGTTATCTAAAGTTTCCCCAGAGACAGAGACCCTAAATAGCCAGAAAAGAGGGTTTGTCTACCTAGGAGAGAGGGAAGGCTACTAACACCTGAAGGAGCCTATCAGCAGGAGTCTCTGACGTCACCTGGTGGCACTGGCCACTCAGAGCAGTCCAGTGTGCCAGCAGCACCTCTGTTTCCAAGATGGCAGAGGTCTGGAGCACACTGGAGGAGCTCTGGACACCTCCCAGGGGAGGTGCAGGTCAGAGGAGTGGTCACTCCCCTTTCCTTTGTCCAGTTTCGCGCCAGAGCAGGGGCTAAGGGGTCCCTGAACCGGTGTAGACTGGCTTATGCAGAATTGGGCACATCTGTGCCCAACAAAGCATTTCCAGAGGCTGGGGGAGGCTACTCCTCCCCTGCCTTCACACCATTTTCCAAAGGGAGAGGGTGTCACACCCTCTCTCAGAGGAAGTTCTTTGTTCTGCCATCCTGGGCCAGGCCTGGCTGGACCCCAGGAGGGCAGCTGCCTGTCTGAGGGGTTGGCAGCAGCAGCAGCTGCAGTGAAACCCCAGGAAGGGCAGTCTGGCAGTACCAGGGTCTGTGCTACAGACCACTGGGATCATGGAATTGTACCAACAATGCCAGGATGGCATAGAGGGGGCAATTCCATGATCATAGACATGTTACATGGCCATATTCGGAGTTACCATGGTGAAGCTACACATAGGTAGTGACCTATATGTAGTGCACGCGTGTAATGGTGTCCCCGCACTCACAAAGTTCAGTGAATTGGCTCTGAACAATGTGGGGGCACCTTGGCTAGTGCCAGGGTGCCCTCACACTAAGTAACTTTGCACCTAACCTTTACCAGGTAAAGGTTAGACATATAGGTGACTTATAAGTTACTTAAGTGCAGTGTAAAATGGCTGTGAAATAACGTGGACGTTATTTCACTCAGGCTGCAGTGGCAGGCCTGTGTAAGAATTGTCAGAGCTCCCTATGGGTGGCAAAAGAAATGCTGCAGCCCATAGGGATCTCCTGGAACCCCAATACCCTGGGTACCTCAGTACCATATACTAGGGAATTATAAGGGTGTTCCAGTAAGCCAATGTAAATTGGTAAAAATGGTCACTAGCCTGTCAGTGACAATTTGGAAAGAAATGAGAGAGCATAACCACTGAGGTTCTGGTTAGCAGAGCCTCAGTGAGACAGTTAGGCACCACACAGGGAACATACACATGCACACCTATGAGCACTGGGGCCCTGTGTGACAGGGTCCCAGTGACACATACATATAGGCCACAAACCTATGAGCACTGGGGTCCTGACCAGCAGGATCCCAGTGACACATAACAACCATACTGAAAACATGGTGTTTTCACTATGAGCACTGAGGCCTGGCTATCAGGATCCCAGTGAGACAGTGAAAACAGTGACAAACACCCTGACATACACTCACAAACAGGCCAAAAGTGGGGGTAACAAGGCTAGAAAGAGGCTACCTTCTCACACAACCCCCCCCCAAACGAAGGACAATAAGGCTAACCTTGGCCAGTTGAGACTTTATTGTCTAAGTGGTGATAAGTAGAGAGTAGCTCTGCAATAGACTGGTTACTCCCTTTATCATCCACTATATGGTTACTTCCCTGTGGGGATGTAAACCACCCTGTTTGACGTTTTTAAGCTAAGCAACAATGTGAAGATGTATTTTCAGAGTTTCTATCAGTAAGTTTTAGTTTAGAGCAGTGGGAATTGTCCACTGAACCTATTTGTAGTGATGGAAATGCCAGACAGGGATGCTGTCTCAGAAAAGCCATAGCTGGGCAAAAACTTTGTCCATCTGGCTGGAAGAGAGAACAGGGATGCTGTTTCTCTTGAGTTGGAGCAGGGCAGGGATGCTGTCCTATGAGCTCCACACTAGGGCAGGGATGCTGTCCTAAGTGTTGTGAGGTAGTGCAGGGTTTCTGCACTAAAGTTTCTCTGGAAGGGTTGGAGGGATGCTCCATGTTAACTAAAATGGTGCTGTTTCTCTCACCAATGTTAGTTATCCCACAGAGAGGTACTTCCACCTCAGGGAGTCCAGCTTTGCCAGCTGATGATTCCCTTAGAACAGGTGCCACCCCAGGAGAGGTTTCTCCCACCACAGGAATAGTATCCTGAATGGTAGGGTGGTTAGGGGATACTGTGATACCCTTTTTACCTGTTGATGGAGAGGGATCCTGAGTTTTCAGGCCTTCTCTCCTTTGCTTTTTCATTTCACTTGAAATGAGAGGGAACAATTCCTCAGGGATGCCCAGCATGGCTGCATGGGCATAAAACTCTACATCAGCCCAACCTGAGGCCTCTAGGTCATTACCTAAGAGACAGTCTACAGGTAAGCTAGGTGATACCACCACCTGCTTAGGGCCAGTAACTCCACCCCAACTAAACTGAATTATAGCTAAGGGAAGAAACTTAGAGGAGTTATGGACATCAATAATCTTATACTGTTGTCCAATGATGTGTTGTTCAGGAGGCACTAGGTTTTCAGTCACCAAAGTGAAACTGGCACCTGTGTCCCTGTAGGCCAAGGCCTCAACACCATTTATTGAAACTGTCTGCCTGTACTTATCCATTGTAAGGGGACAAGCAGCCAGTGTGGCAAGGCCAGTGCCACTAGGTGTGACAGAAACTGTCTTGGGACTGATTACATCAGTTTCCACTATGGACCCATAAGTGAACCCAACTACACCCTTTGCTTGACTGTTGCCAGCAGTCCCACCACTAGTACCACTACTGCTAGGGGCACTAGAGCTTGATGTATTAGTGGTGGTAGGCTCAGGGGGTTTACCTGGACAGGACTTATCCCCTGGCCTATGGCCTCTATTTTTACACACAAAGCACCAAGGCTTTTTAATGTGTGCAGGTTGGGAAGAAGAGGAAGAATTTGTTTTATCCCCACCCTCTGAAGAGTGTTTAAGATTTGAAGTGGGATCTTTGGTTTTACCCTTATCCCCATGCTTATCTTGAGATTTTTCACCATCTTTCTTCTTATTGCCATCTTTGTCACCCCCTGTATGAACTTTTCTGTTCACCCTTGTTCTGACCCATTTGTCTGCCTTCTTTCCCAATTCTTGGGGAGAGGTCAGATCAGAGTCTACCAGGTACTGGTGCAACAAATCAGACACACAATTATTAAGTATATGCTCTCTCAGGATTGTGTTATACAGGCTTTCATAATTAGTAACTTTACTGCCATGTAACCACCCCTCCAAGGCCTTCACTGAATGGTCAATGAAATCAACCCAGTCTTGTGAAGACTCCTTTTTGGTCTCTCTGAACTTTATCCTGTACTGTTCAGTGGTTAAGCCATAACCATCCAGGAGTGCATTCTTAAGAACTTGGAAATTATTAGCATCATTTTCTTTTACAGTAAGGAGCCTATCCCTACCTTTTCCACTAAATGATAGCCATAGGATAGCAGCCCACTGCTTTTGAGGGACATCCTGTACAGCACAGGCCCTCTCAAGTGCAGCAAACCACTTGTTAATGTCATCACCCTCCTTATAAGGGGGAACTATCTTGTGCAGATTCCTGGAATCATGCTCTTTTGAAGGATGACTATGGGGAATACTGCTGCTGCCACCATGGGTATCTAAACCCAACTTCTGTCTTTCCCTCTCTATTTCTAAAGACTGTCTATCCAAATCCAGCTGTTGCTTCTTGAGCTTCAGTCTGGTTTGTTCCACTCTCAATCTATTGAGCTCCCTTTCTAACAATCTGTCATCAGGGTGGGTGGGAGGGACATTTCTAGATACAGAGGTATGATGGGAATGAACAGAAGGAGACCTGTCCCTTACAGAGGGCACCCTAACAGCTTGGCTACCAGCATAATGTGAGATCACATCATCAGTATGGTGTGATTCAACCTCTGTACCAACTATGCTAGACTGTCTAGTAATGGGCAGGCTGAGAAGTTTCTTTCCTGAACCTTTTCCTGGGGGAGTCCCTGGATCAGATTGAGAACCATTAGCTACTTTTTCTACAGATTGGGCACTTATGGCCTTATCCTGTACTCTAAGCATATTAATTAACAGTTCTAAGGAAGGATTCTTCCCTACACTCAAACCTCTCTCTATGCAGAGACTCCTTGCTCCTTTCCAGCTAAGGTGATCATATGCAAGTTTGGACAGTTCAACATTTTGGCCTGTGCCAGACATTTTTAGAGAGAGTTAAAGTGATAGACAAAGAGAAAAAAGTTTTCAGAACTTTTTGGAAAGACAGAAAAAAACTTTTTAAACTTTTAAGAACTTTTTGAAAGTTTAGTAGTACTTTTCAGCACTTAGAAAAGAGTGAAAAGAGGAAATGCAAAACTTTTTGGCTATGTGTATATACACTGACCTTGTTTTGTATATTTTTCTCTTATGAAAAGTACAATGACAAGAGTGGTAAGTAGTCTCAAGCACTTATCCCACCACTGCACAACCAATGTAGGAGGCTGGACTGGCTTGTAGTGAGTACCAAGGGGTACTTGCACCTTGCACCAGGCCCAGTTATCCCTTATTAGTGTATAGGGTGTCTAGCAGCTTAGGCTGATAGATAATGGTAGCTTAGCAGAGCAGCTTAGGCTGAACTAGGAGACGTGTGAAGCTACTACAGTACCACTTAGTGTCATAGGCACAATATCATAAGAAAACACAATACACAGTTATACTAAAAATAAAGGTACTTTATTTTTATGACAATATGCCAAAGTATCTTAGAGTGTACCCTCAGTGAGAGGATAGGAAATATACACAAGATATATATACACAATAGCAAAAATATGCAGTATAGTCTTAGAAAACAGTGCAAACAATGTATAGTTACAATAGGATGCAATGGGGAAACATAGGGATAGGGGCAACACAAACCATATACTCCAAAAGTGGAATGCGAACCACGAATGGACCCCAAACCTATGTGACCTTGTAGAGGGTCGCTGGGACTATTAGAAAATAGTGAGAGTTAGAAAAATAACCCTCCCCAAGACCCTGAAAAGTGAGTGCAAAGTGCACTAAAGTTCCCCTAAGGACAAAATAGTCGTGTTAGAGGGAAAATGCAAGGAAAACACAAATCAGCAATGCAACAACGATGGATTCCTGACTGAGGGTACCTGTGGAACAAGGGGACCAAGTCCAAAAGTCACAAGCAGCTCGGAGATGGGCAGATGCCCAAGAAATGCCAGCGGTTGGTGCAAAGAAGCTCTTACTAGGCTGAAGAACTGTGAATACTGCAGGAACGACAAGGGCTAGAGACTTCCCCTTTGGAGGATGTATCCCAAACGCCTTGGAGAGTCGTGCAGAAGTGTTTTCCCGCCGGATGGACGCCAACAAGCCTTGCTACATGCAAATCGTGCGTTTGGCGTTTTTGGACGCTGCTGGGGCCCAGGAGGGACCAGGAGGTCGCAAATTGGACCTGCAGAGAGAGGGGACGTCGAGCAAGACAAAGAGCCCTCACTGAAGCAGGTAGCCCCCGGAGAAGTGCCAGAAACAGGCACTACGAGGATGCATGAAACAGTGCTCGCCGAAGTTGCACAAAGGAGTCCCACGTCGCCGGAGACCAACTTAGAAAGTCGTGCAATGCAGGTTAGAGTGCCGTGGACCCAGGTTTGGCTGTGCACGAAGGATTTCCGCCGGAAGTGCACAGGGGCCGGAGTAGCTTGCAAAGTCGCGGTTCCCAGCAATGCAGCCCAGCGAGGTGAGGCAAGGACTTACCTCCACCAAACTTGGGCTGAAGAGTCACTGGACTGTGGGGGTCACTTGGACGGTGTCGCTGGATTCGAGGCACCTCGCTCGTCGTGCTGAGAGGAGACCCAAGGGACCGGTAATGCAGCTTTTTGGTGCCTGCGGTTGCAGGGGGAAGATTCCGTCGACCCACGGGAGATTTCTTCGGAGCTTCTGGTGCAGAGAGGAGGCAGACTACCCCCACAGCATGCACAAGCAGGAAAACAGTCGAGAAGGCGGCAGGATCAGCGTTACAGAGTTGCAGTAGTCGTCTTTGCTACTATGTTGCAGGTTTGCAGGCTTCCAGCGCGGTCAGCGGTCGATTCCTTATCAGAAGGTGAAGAGGGAGATGCAGAGGAACTCGGCTGAGCTCATGCATTCGTTATCTAAAGTTTCCCCAGAGACAGAGACCCTAAATAGCCAGAAAAGAGGGTTTGGCTACCTAGGAGAGAGGGAAGGCTACTAACACCTGAAGGAGCCTATCAGCAGGAGTCTCTGACGTCACCTGGTGGCACTGGCCACTCAGAGTAGTCCAGTGTGCCAGCAGCACCTCTGTTTCCAAGATGGCAGAGGTCAGGAGCACACTGGAGGAGCTCTGGACACCTCCCAGGGGAGGTGCAGGTCAGGGGAGTGGTCACTCCCCTTTCCTTTGTCCAGTTTCGCGCCAGAGCAGGGGCTAAGGGGTCCCTGAACCGGTGTAGACTGGCTTATGCAGAATTGGGCACATCTGTGCCCAACAAAGCATTTCCAGAGGCTGGGGGAGGCTACTCCTCCCCTGCCTTCACACCATTTTCCAAAGGGAGAGGGTGTCACACCCTCTCTCAGAGGAAGTTCTTTGTTCTGCCATCCTGGGCCAGGCCTGGCTGGACCCCAGGAGGGCAGCTGCCTGTCTGAGGGGTTGGCAGCAGCAGCAGCTGCAGTGAAACCCCAGGAAGGGCAGTCTGGCAGTACCAGGGTCTGTGCTACAGACCACTGGGATCATGGAATTGTACCAACAATGCCAGGATGGCATAGAGGGGGCAATTCCATGATCATAGACATGTTACATGGCCATATTCGGAGTTACCATGGTGAAGCTACACATAGGTAGTGACCTATATGTAGTGCACGCGTGTAATGGTGTCCCCGCACTCACAAAGTTCAGTGAATTGGCTCTGAACAATGTGGGGGCACCTTGGCTAGTGCCAGGGTGCCCTCACACTAAGTAACTTTGCACCTAACCTTTACCAGGTAAAGGTTAGACATATAGGTGACTTATAAGTTACTTAAGTGCAGTGTAAAATGGCTGTGAAATAACGTGGACGTTATTTCACTCAGGCTGCAGTGGCAGGCCTGTGTAAGAATTGTCAGAGCTCCCTATGGGTGGCAAAAGAAATGCTGCAGCCCATAGGGATCTCCTGGAACCCCAATACCCTGGGTACCTCAGTACCATATACTAGGGAATTATAAGGGTGTTCCAGTAAGCCAATGTAAATTGGTAAAAATGGTCACTAGCCTGTCAGTGACAATTTGGAAAGAAATGAGAGAGCATAACCACTGAGGTTCTGGTTAGCAGAGCCTCAGTGAGACAGTTAGGCACCACACAGGGAACATACACATGCACACCTATGAGCACTGGGGCCCTGTGTGACAGGGTCCCAGTGACACATACATATAGGCCACAAACCTATGAGCACTGGGGTCCTGACCAGCAGGATCCCAGTGACACATAACAACCATACTGAAAACATGGTGTTTTCACTATGAGCACTGAGGCCTGGCTATCAGGATCCCAGTGAGACAGTGAAAACAGTGACAAACACCCTGACATACACTCACAAACAGGCCAAAAGTGGGGGTAACAAGGCTAGAAAGAGGCTACCTTCTCACAGTTCCCCAATCCACCTCAGGGACCCTGCGCATCACTGGAGCTACCTCATTAACCCTAACCTCCTGGTGTGTGTCATCCCCCTCCTTCAAGCTTGGAACCAAGTCTCTGGGCATGTGCACTTCTTCCTCAGCACTGAATGCAACACTTTTGCTGCCACCATCTGAACCGGACTCATGGCTTCCAGCTTCAACTCTCTAAAGCTCAGCTCATGAGCTACAAGCATTCATTTGTCCTAGGCTAAGGCTCTTGCAGCCTCATCTCTCTTGAGCTCTTCATCCAGCTCTCTTAGCCTCTGCTCATGAGCTAGAAGCACTCCCTCTCTCTTTGGTTCTCTCTCAGCGCCACTGACTTCACTTTCAGAGTAGTCCTCCTCCTCCTCAGAATTATCTGGTAGTGTCGCTTGCCAGCGTTTTAGCTCAAAACAAAACAGGGCTGACTCTAGAGCCTCCCTTGTAGACCTTCTCTTCACAGCCAGTCCCCTTTCCTTGCAAATAACTTTTAGCTCCCTCATTGTATAGATGAACAGGTGCCAGAAGTTGACTTCCATTCTCCAAGGCCTCACAGGTGTAACCACTAACCAGAGTCCCAATTTCAACAATACATCCAGAACAACACCAGGGAACAAAAGAGGAAAAACAGGATGTGGTCACAAAATGGTCTGCAGTGAAACAGTAGTGTACACCAACCACTGTATGTCAAGTACAAATACAAGTCCTATCCCAACCGCTGATCATCAATGTTAGAAATAGAGTCTCTGGCTGGCAGCCAGTTTGCACTCTGTCCAAGCAGGGACCCTCACTGTAGTCAGGGCAATGGAGATACACATTTAAGATAACCCCTGTTCACCCCCTTGGTAGCTTGGCACAGGTAATCAGGCTTATCTGAAAGGCAATGTGTAAAGTATTTGTACAAGCACAGTAATATAATGGAAAAACTACAAAATGGACACCAGTTTAGAAAAATATAAAATTTTATTTAAATCAAACAAGACCAAAACAACAAAAACCCAACATACACAAGTAAAGTTATGAATTTTTAAATTAAAGAGTCTTACTCCATAGAAAACAATGGACGCATTGATGTTACACAAAGTACTCTGTTTGCATAAAAAATAAAGCAGCATAGGTGAGCGTGTGTTGGAAAAGTCAGCGATGCGTCGATTCTTTACTCGCAAGTGATGCCGTGCACCGCTTCTTCACCTGCCAGTTAGGGGATGCATCATTTTTCTCTCCCACAAGAGAGCGATGTGCTGATTTCTAGACAGGTTCACATCAGTTTTAACGCCCAGCAATGATGCTTGCGAAATCCGGCCTCATAGTGATGAAGAACTGCGCTGCATGGGGCTTGCATCAATTTCAGCAGCCGCAAGTGGGTGTTGCATCATTTCTCCAGTTGCAAAGCAGGTGATGGGTCGATTTCCCAGCCGTGATGTAGGTGGTGCGTCGATTTCTCAGCCGCGATGCAGGTGGTGCGTCATTTTTTACAGCTGCGTTGCAGGTGGTTCATCAAATGTTTCCCCACACGGCTCATGTGCGTGGTTCCACTAGCTTGACCTTTAAAGGGCCATGGGGCTGGAGTGGGCACGACTTGGAAGGGTAGGAGTCTCAGCAGAGAGTCCAAGTGCTTGCATAGGAAGTCTTTGATGGCCCTGGGACTTCAAAACAGGAGGCAAGCTCAGTCCAAGCCATTGGAGATACTTCATAAGTAGAAATGTACCACAAAATCCAGTCTTTGTCCTCTTTTAGGGAGAAGCAACAACTGCAGGCCAACCCAGCAAAGCATAGTCACAGGCAAAGGGGCAGTACTATTCCTCCAGCTCTTTAGCTCTGCTTCTTGGCAGCAGTTCCTCTTGAGTACAAATTTAAGAATCTGTGGTTTTGGGTCCACTACTTATACCCCTTTCTGCCTTTGAAGTAGGCAAACTTCAAAGGAAAGATCTGTTGTTCACAAGATCCTGCCTTGCCCAGGTCTGGCCCCACACACACACACCAGGGGGTTGGAGACTGCATTGTGTGAGGGCAGGCACAGCCCTTTCAGGTGTAAGTGTCGGCTCCACCCTCCCTACTCTAGCCCAGGAGAATCATTAGGATATGCAGGCTACACCCCAGCCTCCTTTGTGCCACTGTCTAGAGGGAATTCACAACAGACCAACTGTCAGTCTGACAATGGCCTAGTGCCCAATAGAAAATCCTACTTACTGGTGATGTTGGATTTAAAATAGCTATTTTAGAAATTGTCATTTCTCTACACTTACTGTCATCTGTGCCTTGCAGCCTGTCTCCAATCCATGTCTGGTCTGTGCTGATTGACAGCTCCCTTGTGCATTTCACCCAGACAACCACAAACACAGGACGCACAGTCACATCTGCATTCATCTGCATAATGAATGGGTCTTCCTGGGTGCGAAGGATGGAAGGCCAGGTGCCTGCCCTCACACAAAGGACTGATAACCCCTCTGTAGGAAAGTGCCACTTTTGGCATGGTTACCCCTGCACTGTTTGCCTGATATTGATGCTGACTTGACTGAGAATGTGCAGAGATCCTGCTAACCAGGCCCCAGCACCAGTGTTCTTTCTCAAAACAGTACCATTGTTCCCTCAATGGGCACACAGTTAAGTCTCTTGTAAAATGTAGCCTAATATGAAGGGCCCTGTGACCAGGGAGGGTTCCCAAGAGCTGCAGCATGTATTAACCCACCCTGGGGGACCCCTCACCAAGCACATACACACTGCCCTTGCAGCTTGTGTTTGCTGGTGGGGAGCAAAAGACAAACTCAACATGGCACCCTTCTCAGAGTGCCAGACCCACAAATCACTTCTTTTGACACAGGTAAGTATCCCTCTACCAGGCCTTAGAGCCCTAAGCCAGGGTGCACATACCACAGGTGAGGGCATAGCTGCATGAGCAATATGCCCCTACAGTGTTTACATCCATTGTAAAACATTGTAAGTGTAGTGTGGCCATATTGAGTATATGAGCTGGGAGTTTGTCATTACGAATTCCAAAGCTTTATAATGGCTTCACTGAAATCTGGGAAGTTTGGTATCAAACTTCTCAGCACAATAATCCCACTCTGATGACACTGTTGGATTTATTGAAAAATGCACCCAGAGGGCATCTTAGAGATGCCCCCTGTATTTTAGACAAGCTTGTAGTGCACGGCTGACTGGTCTGTGCCAGCCTGCCACCCCCAGATGAGTTTCTGACCACATGGGTTGAGAGCCTTTGTGCTCTCTGCGGCCAGAATGAAAGCCTGCACTGGGCGGAGGTGCTGCGCACCTCCTGTCTGCAGGAACTGTAACACCTGGCGGTGAGCCTCAAAGGCTCAGGCCTCTTGTTACACTACCCCAGGACACTCCAGCTAGTGGAGATGCCCACCCCCCAGACAAGGCCCCACTTTTGGCTGCAAGTCCGGCTGTAAAATTAGGAAAACCAAGGAGGAGTGACCACTTCAACTGAGACCACCCCTATAGTCCAGAGCTGAATTGATCCCCTCCTTGAAAAATCCTCCATCTTGGTTTGGAGAACAAGTCCAATAGGGTTAGGTCTGTGTCCCCCTCCCGAAAGGAAGTGGATACCAGAAGGGTGTAGTCACCCTCAGGGACAGTAGCCATTGGCTACTGCCGTCTGAGCCCTGTAATGCCCCTAAATCAAGGATTTAAGGGCTCCCCTGAACCCAGATCGTCAGATTCCTGGAGACCTCAAGAAGAAGATAGAAGAAAAGAAGAAGGACTGCTAAGCCGACCCCCAAGCAGAGAAGACTGAAGACACCAGCTGACTTGGCCCCAGACCTACAGGCCAGTCTCCAGCTTCTAAAGCCCTGCAACCAAAATGTGATGCATCCTAAAGGGCCAGTGACCTCTTAAAAGCCTCAGGAGGACTGCCTGCCTTTTACCTACATACCACCCTTCCCTATGGGGTGCCTAGGGGCTACCTTAGGGGTGACATATATGTAGAAAAAGGGGAGTTTAAAGTCGAACTGCACACACAGGCCTTGCAATGGCAGGCCTGAGACATGGTTAAGGGGCTACTTCTGTGGGTGGCAAATCAGTGCTGCAGGCCCACTAGTAACATTTAATTTACAAGCCCTGGGCACAAGTAGTGCACTTTATTAGTGACGTACAAGTAAATCAAATATACCAGTTGGGTATGAACCAATGTTACCATGCTTTTAGGGAGAGAGCACAAGTACTTTAGCACTGATTGGCAGTGGTAAAGTGTACAGAGTATTAAAGCCAGCAATAATGAGGTCTGAAAAAGAAGAGGAGAAAGGCAAAAAGTTTGGGGTGACCCTTCAGAGTGGCCATTTTCCAACAATACTCCACTCACAAGCCAAAACCACATCCACAAGCTGACACTCCACTTACCAGCTGGCACTACATTCACAAGCCAACACTTCACTCTCAAGTGGACACTCCACGCAGAAGCAGACGCTCCACTACACAAGCCGACACTACAGTCACAAGTCGACGTTACATTCACAAGGCGACTCTCAACTCACAAGCCGACACAAGCTGGAATTCCACTCACAAGCTCACACTCCACTCACAAGGCGATTCATTCAAAAGCCAACAATCCACTCAAGAGCTGACACTACATTCCTAAGTTGACACAACCTTCACAAGATGACACTCCTCTCTCAAGCCAACACTCCACTCAGAAGCCACAACTCCACTCTCAAGCCAACTCTACATTCACAAGCTGACACTTCATCTCAAGCCAACACTACCCTCATTAGTCAACACTCCGCTCTCAAGCTGACACTACATTCACAAGCTGATACTCTACTCACAAGCTGACATTCCATTCACAAGCCAAAACTCCACTCATAAATTGACACTCCACTCACGAGCTGACACAAAATTCAAAGGATGACACTCCACTTACAAGCCAAAACTCCACTCACAAGCTGACACCTTACTTACAAGCCAACATTCCACTCACAAGCCAAAACTCCACTCAGAAGCTGACACTCCACTCACAAGCCAACACTCCATTCACATGCCAATACTTCAATCACAAGCCAATACACAAGCTGACACTACATTCACAAGCTGACACTCCACTCTCTATCTGATACTCCACTCAGAAGCCAACACTCCACTCACAAGCTGGCGCGCCACTCACAAGCACACTCTACATTCACAAGTCAACACTATATTCACAAGCCGACTCCACTAACAAGTCAACACTACATTAACAAGCGGATACTCCACTCATAAGCCAACACCCCTCTCACAAGCTGACATTCCACTTACAAGACGTCACTAAATTCTCTAGGAGACACACCACTCACAAGCTGACACTCCACTCACGCACTGACAGTACATTCATAAGCTGACACTCCACTCACAATCCAACACTACATTAACAAGCCGACAGGCTACTCAGAAGCCAACACTCGACTCACTAGATGACGCTCAACTCACAAGGTGACACTACATTCACAAGCCGGCACTCCACTCACAAACTGAAACTCCACTCACAAGCTGACAATCCACTCAAAAGCTAACACAACAGTCACAGGCTGACACTCATCTCACGAGCCAACACTACATTCGCAAACCAAGATTCCAATCACAATCTGACACTCCGCTCACAAGCCAACACTACATTCACAAGCCAACATTCCAATCACAAGCTGACACTCCACTCACAAATCGACACTTCATTCACAAGCCGACACCCTACTTACCAGCTGGCACAACATTCACAAGTCGACAATCCACTCTCAAGCTGAAACTCCAGTCTCAATCCGACACTACATTCACCAGCTGATACTCAACTTACAAGCCAAAACTCCACTCACAAGCTGACACTCCACTCACAAGCTGACAGTACATTCACAAGCTGACACTCCACTCACAAGCTGACACTCCACTCACAAGCTGACAGTACATTCACAAGCTGACACTCCAATTGCAAACGGACACTCCAAAAATGCGCGTACACTAGATTCACAAGGCAATGCTCCCCTTATAAGCCAACACTTCATTGAAAAGCTGACACTCCACTCTCAAGCCAAAACTCCATTCAGAAGCTGACACTTCACTCTCAAGGTAACCGTACATTCACACACTGACACTCCACTCTGAAGCTGACACTTCACTATCAAGCCAACACTCCCCTCACAAGCTGTTTCTCACAAGCCAAAACAAATAATGTTTCTGAAGCACTGTAAGAGAGAGAGACCATGGTGACAGGCATCGGTACAGACATGTGTACAGTACAGGATGTGTAGAGTTAAGGTGGCATCTCATTAAGAGATGGCAGACCTACTTCCAAATACAGACTGTTTTGATCCAGGCTTCAAGCCATAGCATCTGACTGAAGAGGCGCTCCTAGTAATCATTTGAAGTGCTGCAGCTTCGAGAAGTCTTGAAGGTGGTAACATCTGACTTGAGAAAGACACTGTTAGAAATGGGGTCTCTAGTTGGCAGTCATTTCACAGCCTGTCCAAGTAGGGACACCTACTCTAGTCAGTGTAAGGGAGAAACTCTTCTAACCATTGCTAACCCTCTTGGTAGCTTGGTACGTGCAGTCAGACCTATCCCAGAGGTGATGTGTTAAGTAATTGCAGCCCCACACAGTAACACAGTGAAAACACCACAGAAGTATTCAAAACACCAGTTTAGAAAAATAGCCAATATTCATCCGAGTAAAGCAACACCTAAAATTCAACATACACAAGCAGAGACATGCATTTTTAAAGATTAAGGCCCTTATTACAACCCCGGAGGTTGGTGATAAAGCGGCGGTAATACCGCCAACAGGCCAGCGGTAACTAAAATGGAATTATGAAAGCGGCAGAAACCGCTCAGACAGGCAGCCACTTTAACACACCGACTGCCACGGCGGAATCAACAAGCACCATGGCAGTAACTGCCAACAGCAAGGCGGAAGACACTGTACCGCCCACACTATTACGACCGGCCTATCAGACACCTTTTCCGGGGCGGTACCAACGACAACAAAAGCATGCCGGAAACACTGCACAGAAGTCAACGGACTCACCTGTGGAAACTCAGGGAACAACCAGGATGCCAAGGACCCCGAGCTGCACATATTTCCGATGCTTGTCTACCTTCTGCTGTATTATCAACACTGGTGAAGATGACCACGGTGAGTACTGCCGCCTAGCACACAAAGGAGGGGGGAAGAAAAAGAGAGTGACACACACACGCATCACACACACCCCCACCCCTAACACCAGACACACAACCAGATGCACAAACATTACATATTCACCCCGTACCCCTCAGGAATAATGCAAAGACAAAATGATTTGAAGAAAGTGAGTGTAATACAATAAAATAACATGAATAAGTGCATCAAAATACAAACGTATATACATATTACAAATGTAGGGACACTGCCCAGTCCTCAAAGTCTGTGGGCCACAGGGCTACAACACATAGGCCAAGGCCCCACCTCACTCCTGCAACAACACAGAGAGAACACTGCAGGGGCATCAGATCGAAAATACACAGGCACCTCAGGGGGACGGGGCATGGGAGGCACCTCAGCCGGAAGATGGTACGCCACCACTGGTCCTGGAGGGAGCAACATGCCCTGTGCGCTCTCCTGGTGTTGGAAGGTGGGTCATTAGTTGTGTGGCCTGCACAAGTAATGAGTCCGCCACTGGGAACCAAACACCCCATTGTAGCGCTTGACTCTCATTGGGTAGCGTTGCAGAGCAGTTCAAGGCTTACTCAAGGGAGATAGTGTAGGCTAGTAATCCCCGTTCACGAGCACACAAGCATGACTCTCAATAAATGATTGTCCAGTCTGTGCTTTTTGTTTTGATAAAGTAAAAGTACATTTATTACTCACACTCACTAGTCAATAATATGCAACAATCTACTAATATACACAAAGTGATGGAATCACTCTGGGAAAACATTGTGTAATCTCTCATGTCTCTTTAAGGGAGAATATAATCCAACAACCCATATGGCAAAACAACCCCGCAACATTTGAACATTTGACATTTGACAGTAAGGTGAAATGAACACACCTACATTTGCAATTAAATACTTCCATCTTGCCAAGAGGTGGCTGTCAGTGTCAATATGGTGGCCGCCCCCGCCGGCTCCCTGCACGGCCGGCACCTCCGTGTGCTGCCGCGAGAGCCGGCCTTCTCTGTGTTGTCTGCCCGCTCCAGCGGGCAGACGAGGGAAGGCTCGCGGCCGGACGGGCTGTGAGAATGTAGCCTCTTTCTAGCCTTGTTACCCCCACTTTTGGCCTGTTTGTGAGTGTATGTCAGGGTGTTTTCACTGTCTCACTGGGATCCTGCCAGCCAGGGCCCAGTGCTCATAGTGAAAACCCTATGTTTTCAGTATGTTTGTTATGTGTCACTGGGATCCTGCTAGCCAGGACCCCAGTGCTCATAAGTTTGTGACCTATATGTGGGTGTTCCCTGTGTGATGCCTAACTGTCTCACTGAGGCTCTGCTAACCAGAACCTCAGTGGTTATGCTCTCTCATTTCTTTCCAAATTGTCACTAACAGGCTAGTGACCAATTTCACCAATTTACATTGGCATACTGTAACACCCTTATAATTCCCTAGTATATGGTACTGAGGTTCCCAGGGTATTAGGGTTCCAGGAGATCCCTATGGGCTGCAGCATTTCTTTTGCCACCCATAGGGAGCTCTGACAATTGTTACACAGGCCTGCCACTGCAGCCTAAGTGAAATAACATCCACGTTATTTCACAGCCATTTACCACTGCACTTAAGTAACTTATAAGTCACCTATATGTCTAACCTTTACCTGGTAAAGGTTGGGTGCTAAGTTACTTAGTGTGTGGGCACCCTGGCACTAGCCAAGGTGCCCCACATGGTTCAGGGCAAATTCCCCGGACTTTGTGAGTGCGGGGACACCATTACACGTGTGCACTACACATAGGTCACTTCCTATGTGTAGCTTCACAATGGTAACTCCGAATATGTCCATGTAACATGTCTATGATCATGGAATTGCCCCCTCAATGCCATCCTGGCATTGTTTGCACAATCCCATGATCCCACGGGTCTCTAGCACAGACCCGGGTACTGCCAAACTGCCTTTTCAGGGGTTTCACTGCAGCTGCTGCTGCTGCCAACCCCTCAGACAGGTTTCTGCCCTCCTGGGGTCCAGCCAGGCTTGGCCCAGGAAGGCAGAACAAAGGACTTCCTCAGAGAGAGGGTGTTACACCCTCTCCCTTTGGAAAAAGGTGTTAAGGCAGGGGAGGAGTAGCCTCCCCCAGCCTCTGGAAATGCTTTCATGGGCACAGATGGTACCCATTTCTGCATAAGCCAGTCTACACCGGTTCAGGGTCCCCTCAGCCCTGCTCTGGCGCGAAACTGGACAAAGGAAAGGGGAGTGACCACTCCCCTGACCTGCACCTCCCCTGGGAGGTGCCCAGAGCTCCTCCAGTGTGCTCCAGACCTCTGCCATCTTGGAAACAGAGGTGCTGCTGGCACACTGGACTGCTCTGAGTGGCCAGGGCCAGCAGGTGACGTCAGAGACTCCTTCTGATAGGCTCCTTCCGGTGTTGCTAGCCTATCCTCTCTCCTAAGTAGCCAAACCCTCTTTTCTGGCTATTTAGGGTCTCTGCTTTGTGGAATTCCTTAGATAACGAATGCAAGAGCTCATCAGAGTTCCTCTGCATCTCTCTCTTCACCTTCTGCCAAGGAATCGACTGCTGACCGCGCTGGAAGCCTGCAAAACTGCAACAAAGTAGCGAAGACGACTACTGCGACACTGTAACCCTGATCCTGCCGCCTTCTCGACTGTTTTCCTGGTGGTGCATGCTGTGGGGGTAGTCTGCCTCCTCTCTGCACTAGAAGCTCCGAAGAAATCTCCCGTGGGTCGACGGAATCGTCCCCCTGCAACCGCAGGCACCAAAGAACTGCATCACCGGTCCTCTGGGTCTCCTCTCAGCACAACGAGCGAGGTCCCTTGAGCTCAGCAACTCTGTCCAAGTGACTCCCACAGTCCAGTGACTCTTCAGTCCAAGTTTGGTGGAGGTAAGTCCTTGCCTCCCCACGCTAGACTGCATTGCTGGGAACCGCGTGTTTTGCAGCTACTCCGGCTCCTGTGCACTTTTCCAGGATTTCCTTTGTGCACAGCCAAACCTGGGTCCACGGCACTCTAACCTGCATTGTACGACCTCCTGAGTTGTCCTCCGGCGGCGTGGGACTCTCTTGTGCAACTTCGGGTGAGCACTGTTTCACTCCACTTCGTAGTGCCTGTTCCGGCACTTCTGCTGGTGTTGCCTGCTTCTGAGAGGGCTCCTTGTCTTGCTGGACGCCAATTGGTGACATCCTGGTCCCTCCTGGGCCACAGCAGCATCCAAAAAACGTAACCGCGAGCTTTGCAGCTAGCATGGCTTGTTTGCGGTCTTTCTGCAGGAAAACACTTCTGCACAACTCTTCACGACGTGGGACATCCATCCTCCAAAGGGGAAGTTTTTAGCCCTTGTCGTTCTTGCAGAATCCTCAGCTTCTACTGTCCAGTGGCAGCTTCTTTGCACCCACAGCTGGCATTTCCTGGGCATCTGCCCACTCTCGACTTGATCGTGACTTTTGGACTTGGTCCCCTTGTTCCACAGGTACTCTCGTCTGGAAATCCATCGTTGTTGCATTGCTGGTGTTGGCCTTCCCTGCAGAATTCCCCTATCACAACTTCTGTGCTCTTTGGGGAACTTCAGTGCACTTTGCACTCACTTTTCAGGGTCTTGGGGTGGGCTATTTTTCTAACCCTCACTGTTTTCTTACAGTCCCAGCGACCCTCTACAAGGTCACATAGGTTTGGGGTCCATTCGTGGTTCGCATTCCACTTTTGGAGCATATGGTTTGTGTTGCCCCTAGGTGCTCCCCTCGCCCTCCGTCCCACTGGTGCCCTCACCGTGGATTTGGCATCCTGGGCCCTATGGGATGCAGCTCTCGCCGTCTCCGGTGCCTCTGCTCCTCTGCCAGATGATGGTAATTCACATAAGGACAGGGTGACAAAACAAAAAGGGTAGGAGAGACAAAGGATACCCTTGGTCAATGGGGGCAACACCACTACTGTTGGTGTACACGGCACACACACGCAGGGAACAGCCTTATGCACTAGGCAATGCACTAACGGTCACAATGCTAGTCACCAGCCCATGGACAGGGATACTAACGCCAATTGCAGCATACCTGAGACGCATAGACCCCTGCCCAGTAGTGGATGCCTACTCCCTTGTTTGGAGGAGGATTACATCAGACTCTGCTTAACATGGCACCTACTCTGCAATGTCCGGCCTGACATAGGGGTGCCAACAGGCCCACATCCCCCACCCGGATGCCACCCCACCACGCACAAGTAGTATGTTGAGGCACTGTACTCACCCCCTTGTGGCTGCTGTGATGCCCCCAAGCACCCATCCAGCTCCGGATAGGCCACCGCCAGTATGCGGGCCATCAGGGGGGTCAGTGTTTGACAGGCACCCCTTCCTCGTTGGGAGGCCATCCTAAGCTGGGCCTCCACTGTCTTCCATGCTCTGCCTGCCATTGAACCCCAGGGTCTGCACGTCCTTGGCGATGCCACGCCATATACCCTTTTTTTGATGGGCTCTGACCTGCAGAGAAATACACATAGGAAAATGTATCAGTCAGACCATCCTGCCTGTTACACTCATGGCCCACCATAGCCCTCACATCCCCTTACGCACAGACATTGCTCACCATACATGCAGCATGCTGCCTAGTGCCCTTCCACCATCCCTCCTACACGAGGCCCTCACGCACAGCACTTCATGCATTCATGCCCCATGCAATGTGCTCCCAGTGTACTCACCTGTTGGTCTGGAGGCCCATACAGCATTCGGTACTGGGGTAGGACCCCATCCACCAGTCTCTCCAACTCTGCAGTGGTGAAGGCAGGGGCCCTTTTCCTAGTGACACGAGCCATGATCGGTTCCAGACACAGGTCACAGCAGCACTTGCAGTGTAGGTCCTCTCCTGTTGAAGGTGAGTTAGCAAGTGAGGGAACATATATAAAATGGTGGTCACGTCCATGGCGGTGCATACTGCATACTGTCACCGCCGGCGTACATCACCATTGGCCACTGTAACCCATAGGGCCCAATGGTATCCAATGAGGAGTTGCACAGCGGTTCTTGACCGCCTCTCGCAACGGCCCACAACGTCAGCGGAATTACCTCACTTCCAGCTGTCCCTCCATACAGGACAGGCAGACGCCATTTCAGGGGGGCACTCTGGGGGGGGGCAGGCCATGGCACCTAACTGCGTCACAGTACACATAGGCACCATTTGGGCTTATCCAACAAAATACTGTTAAAGTCAAAACATGCAATGTACTGTAGTGTTTGTAAATATGGTATACTGACCAACTGCTCACCGTTTTGCCCCCTAGATTGCATCCGCTGCCGATGAATAGGAGATGGAGACATCCCCCCGTGTACAGGCTCCTGGTAGACTTGGCAACATTGGATGACAGGCACATTATCCTCACCTATAGACTGGACAGGGCCACAATCACAGAGCTGTGTGCCCAATTGGAGCCTGACCTGATATCTGCTATCCGTCAGCCCACCGGGATCCCCCCTCTTGTGCAAGTCCTATCTGTGCTCCATTTCCTGGCAACTCACTCCTTCCAAGTGACAGTGGGCTTGGCAGCAGGAATGTCTCAGCCAATGTTCTCAATAGTGCTGACCAGAGTGTTGTCTGCCCTGATTAAACACATGCGCAGCTACATCGTTTTCCCCCAAGGGGAGGATTTGGCCACAGAGAAAGCTGATTTCTATGCAATGGGACATATCCCCAACATGGTTGGGGCTATTGATGGTACCTATTTGTCCCCTCCATGGAGAAATGAACAGGTGTTCAGAAATCAAAAGAGCTTTCACTCCATGAATGTGCAGCTAGAGTGCCTGGTGGCTCAGTACATCTCCCATGTCAATGGAAAGTATACTGGGTCTGTGCATGTTGCCTTTATCCTGAGGAATAGCATAACATATGTGATGGGTCAACTCCAGAGGCACCAGGTGTGGCTAATAGGTGAGCCCTGGTTCTCACCCAGTAGGTGTTGGTGTATGGGTATGGAGTGGGCCATGAGGGTTAGTGTGTGTCTAACATTTTGCCCTCGATATGTGCAGGTGACTCTGCTTACCCCATCCTCTCTTGGCTACTGATCCCTGTGAGGAATGCGAGGACAAGGGCAGAGGAATGTTACAATGAGGCACATGGGCAAACAAGAAGAATCATAGAGAGGACATTCGGCCTCCTTAAGGCCAGGTTTTGTTGCCTCCATCTAACAGGTGGATCCCTGTATTACCCAACCCCAGAAGGTCTGCTAGATCATTGTGGCATGCTGTATGTTGCATGACCTTGCCTCACGTCGCCGGGTGCCTTTTCTGCAGGAGGATGAGGCTGGAGATGGCCGTGTGACAGCAGTGGACCCTGTGGACAGTGAAGATGAGGAGGCAGAGGATGAGGATGAGGACAACAGAAATGCAATAATACGACAATACTTCCAATGACACACAGGTAAGACACTGTAACTTCACTTTTCATTGACAGTTTTGTGTTTGACATTGTCATTGGCAGGCTGATTTTCCCACTTCTATAACCACTTACTGTACCCTTTGGCATATCTATTTTCAGATATTTGTGCCCCACTATCGCTCCTAGTGTGTTGACTGCAGCCAACTACATGTCATTCCTATGTATACATTACTGTACAGTTGTATTGCAGTGTTGAAAACTTGTTAAACGAATACATAGTTCAGTCATTTGACAGACTCCATACTTGTATTTATTCAAACGGTGTTTATTTAAGTGCCAATAAGTAGAGGGGGATGTGCAATGGGCTGGGGTGAGGGTGGAGGAATGTCCACGATGAAGTCCAGTCTATGTGGATCACAGGTGCATTGTCCAAGAGGGTATAGGAAGTGGAGTAATGGCAGTTCAAGGCGGACAGGGTGACAGTGTGGGACACAAGGGTGACAATCAGGAGAGTCTTATTTCCTGGCGGGAGTCTTTGCAATAGTCTCTGGATTCTGCCTGGATTGCAGGGACCGTTTGCAGGGGGAGGGGTGCTGGTGGCCTGTTGGTCCTGTGGCGGGGCCTCCTGTCCACTAGCGGCAGAGGAGGTAGAAGGCTGTTCATCGGATTGGCTAGTGTCCGGGGCCCCCTTGTGTGCCACTGCCTCCCTCATGGAGCTGGCCATGTCTGCCAGCATCCCTGCAATGGTGACCAGGGTGGTGTTGATGTCCTTGAAGTCCTCCCTGATCCCCAGGTACTGTCCCTACTGCAGCCGCTGGGTCTCCTGCAACTTGTCCAGTATCTGGCCCATCATCTCCTGGGAATAGTGGTATGCTCCCAAGATGTTGCTGAGTGCCTCGTGGAGAGTCGGTTCCCTGGGCCTGTCCTCCCCCTGTCGCACAGCAGTCCTCCCAGCTTCCCTGTTGTCCTGTGCCTCTGCCCCCTGAAGCGTGTGCCCACTGCCACTGAGCCCAGGTCCCTGATTGTCCTGTGTTTGTAGGGTGGCCTGTAGTGGTCGACACACTGCTGATTGACGTGTCCTGGGGACAGAGGTATGGGCCTGCTGGGTGGGTACTGTGCTGGTGTTTCCTGAGGGGGGAGGCTCTGTGGTGGTATGGGACTGTGCCTGGGTTACCGACTGTCCGAAGGTCCATGATGGGCCAGGTTGGTCATCCAGATACAGGCAACCAGAGCTGCTGTCATCACTGTGGGCCTCTTCTGGGGGGGACTGGATGTTGCTGGCACCTCCTCTCCAGTGACGTTGGGTGGGGGACCTGTGGGGATGTAAATGCTCTGTTATTGTTTCTGCGTGTGACATCTTGTGCATGGGTGTGTTGCCCTCTATGGTTGTTATTGCCCTGACAGCTTTGCCTTGTGTGAGTAGTTATTTGGGTGGGCTAGGTAATTCTCTCTAGTGTGCATGCTTTAGTGATGGATGTCCATGCAGGACTGTGATGGGGGTCCGTGCATTGGTGTTACATGCAGGGCTTGGTTTTGTGAATGGTGGGGTGTGTGTGAGGTGCTGGCGTGATGGGAGTGAGGGTAAGGATGGGGGTTTGTCATAGCATGCAGGTAGGGGGGGTGATAGTAATAGAGATTTTACTTACCAGAGTCCAGCCCTCCTCCTACTCCTGCCAGGCCCTCAGGATACATGATTGCCAAGACTTGCTCCTCCCATGTTGTTAGTTGTGGGGGAGGAGGTGGGGGTCCACCACCAGTCCTCTGTACAGCTAGTTGATGTCTTGCTGTTGTGGAACGCATATTCCCCCGTAGGTCGTTCCCCCTCTTCCTGTTGTCATCCCTTGGTCTGGGGTGCTGTCCCACGGCATTGACCCTGTCCACGACTCTCCGCCAAAGTTTCATCTTCCTTGCAATGGATGTCTGCTGCACCTGTAAACCAAATAGCTGTGGCTCTACCCGGATGATTTCTGCCACCATGACCCTTAGTGCCTCCTCTGAGAATCTGGGGTGTCTTTGTGATGCCATGGGTGTAGTGTGAGTGGTGTAGGTGAGGGTGTTTTTAGGGTGATGAGTTGGGGTGTGCGATGTAAGGTGCGTGGATGTTGTATAGGTGATGGTGGTGTGTGGCTGTGGTCTTGTCTGTGGTCTTGCTATCTCTCTTGTGGCAATTGTTTTTAGTTGTAAAGGGTTGTGGATAACGTGGGTATGTGTTTTATAGTGGTGTGGGTGTGGTGTGTGTATGGGTGTCAGGTGTGTGTTATTCAAATTGTCCAATGTAGTGTTGTGTATGTGTGTGTGTGTATTTTGAGCTCAACGGTATGTACCGCCAGTGGTTAAGCACCATTTAATGTCCTCAGCTGTAATTCGTGGGTCATAATGCTGTGGGCGTAGTTCTGTTGGCGTAACAGTGTGGGTTTTGGGTCACTGACCTTTGGGCTGGTGGACTTGTGTGTGTGGCTGTATAGTGACGGATTGCTATGTGTGTGTCATAACATAGGTAGTGGTAATCCGCTGTAGCAGCGATATGTTGGCTGCAGTCAGCATGGCGGTAAGCGGTAATCTCAATGCAACAAAAGCTCCAATTTGGTGTTATCACGGCCTTGTGACGGAGTTGTTCCCAACAGTCCATCACTACTCACGAGGGATTGCAGCACTGGGCACGGAGTCGCAAGGACCACAGG
Source organism: Pleurodeles waltl (assembly GCF_031143425.1). NCBI lineage: Eukaryota > Metazoa > Chordata > Amphibia > Caudata > Salamandridae > Pleurodeles > Pleurodeles waltl. The sequence goes on from NC_090439.1 coordinate 1,177,298,371, forward strand.
TACAGTACCTTAGAAATGAGACGGAGTCAAAGACGTAGCATGCATTTTGGGAGATGAGGTGTCGTTGGAGCCGATGCAGCTTCGGTTTCATGCAGCTGTGCAGGAGTTGAGGCGTCAGTTCCTTATGAAGGTGTTGTGGTGGAGTCAGGTGCCAAGGATGTTGAAGACACAGCACTCTGGACTCACACTGTTGCAGGACTTCACAGGCACTGTGGCAGCATCAGGCCTGGTGCATCCAGCGGGGTCGTTGCACTTCAGCTGAGACCTCAGCTTTGGGTTACAGGCAGCCATGCAGAGTCAAGCAGCGGTGTTGGTTCTGAAGTCATCTGGAGTCCGTGTGCCTGGTTTTTCTGTTTTCAGGACAGCTTTCACTCACAAGGGACTAGGAAGTAGATTGGGCACCACTTGGCAAGTCAGGGTGCTCAGCAAGAGTATCCACCTGCTGTAATGTTAAGTCTTTGCTGTCCCTGAGACTTCTTCTCAGGAGGTATGCTAAACCCAAGCCCTTGGAGAAACTTCACAAGCAGGATACACAACAAAGTCCAGTGTTTGTCCTCTCCAAAGCAAAAGCAGCAACTGTAGGCCAACCCAGCAAAGCACACACAGCAAAGGGGCAGTACTCCTCCTCACAGCTCTTCAGCTCTTCTCCTTGGCAGAGGTTCCTCTTGATCCAGAAGTCTTCTAAAACTCTGGGGGTTTGAGTCCACTACTTACAATAATTTCTGCCTTTGATGGAGGAAAGCTTCAGAGGAAAGCCTCTGTTGTTCACAAGATCCTGCCTTGCCCAGGCCTGGCTCTAGACGTACTCCAGGGGAGTGGAGACAGCATTGTGAGAGGACAGGCACAGCCCTAACCAGGTATCAGTGACAACTCCTCCCACCACTTTAGCCCAGGAGGACCAATCAGCCAGTTGATGGGTCATCAGCATAAGCAAGGGCACACCTAAGTTCCATTGGTGTCACTGCCTAGAGTGAATTCACAAATAGCCCTACTGTCAGTCTGACCCAGACGTGAGTTCCATAGGCAGGCGGAGGCACAGAATGGTTAAGCAAGAAAATGCCCACTTTCTAAAAGTGGCATTTTCAAACTCACAACTTTAAAATCAACTTCACTAAAAGATTGATTTTTAAATTGTGAGTTCAGAAACCCAAAACTCCACATCTCTATCTGCTCCCAGTAGGAAATTACACTTAAAAGGTATTTACATGCAATCCCCATGTTAACCTATGGGAGAGATAGGCCTTGCAATAGTGAAAAACGAATTTAGCAATATCTCACTATCAGAACATACAAAACACACTAGTGCATGTCCTACCTTTTAAATACACTGCACCCTGCCCAGGGGGCTACCTTGGGCCTACCTTGTGGGTGACTTACATGTAGTAAAAGGGAAGGTTTGGGCCTGGCAAGTGGGTGCACTTTCCAGGTCAACATGGAAGTTTGAAATTGCCCACACAGACACTGCAACTGTAGGTTTGCAATATGTTTACAGGGATACCCATGTGAGTGGCACAATCAGTGCTGCATGCCCACTAGTAGCATTTGATTTACAGGCCCTGGGCACACATGGTGCACTATACTATGGACTTACTAATAAATCAAAGATGCCAATCAGGGATAACCAATCAGAATCACAATTTACACAAATAGTGTATGCACTTTAGCACTGGTTAGCGGTGGTAAAGTGCCCAGAGTAAAAAAAAATAGGAGGAAGCAGATAAAAAGTTTGAGGATGACCCTGAAAAAAAGGCCCTGGTCCAACACAACCCCAACCAGCCTAAAACCGTGGAGACCAAGCAATACCTCAATGAACTTCCCTGATTGGAGCGATAGAACATGGACCCTGAACTGCGACAGCATAGGCATTTCCCAATCTACTCCTTCCTGTCCTCAGCTGAACCCCTCTGTCCATACTCTTAGGGCCCACTAAGCTAACCCATAGGGGACCCATCCCCTCACCTGCGGATACCATCTGTGCAGCACCTAACCTTACTTTGTATACAGATGTACCCCAGTGGGCAGACAGTACCACCATGACCAACCCAGTGGTGTGGCCCACTTCACCCCGGGATGTGACTCCTACCCGTCCTGGCAACTCTGTCCACCAGGACAGCAAACCACAGTGGCCACTGACAGCTGTCAGTGACGAGTGCCAGTCTATAGGATCGTCGGGGCTTTCTAACCACTGTGACTTCAGAGGGTGGGGTGCAGTAGCCCCAGGTGCCTGGCATACTTTGTCCACTCTCCCTTCCACCAGGTCAGAGATGACAGCCTCACTTTGGTCCTCCCCTCTGGGGCACTTAAGCCCTCCCCCAGGAATGGCACTCCCAGAGTCCAAAATTGCCAGGGTACTTTTAGGAGCAGTCCTGCACAATTCTCCCACCTGTGCAGGGATGTTAACCTGCAACTGGTCTTCCAACCTAGGGATGGTACCCTCCAGTTGGACCAGGGTCAAGGGAAAGGCTTCCTTCCCCCTCCCTTCAGGGCTCTGCACCCTCCTACCCAGAGTGGCACCCCCAGAAGGCAATACGGCAGGGACACTGTTAGCAGTCGCCCCTCCCTCCGGGCCAAGGGGGACAACCTGAACCTGGCCTTCCAACCTAGGGTCTGTACCACTGGAGCTACCTTATAAACCTTCACCTCTTGATGTATATCATCCCCTTCCTTCAAGTTGGGCACCAAGTCTCTGGCCATGTGCACTTCTCCCACAGTAGTGGATGTAACACGTTTGCTGCCACCATCTGAACTGGTCTTAGACCTCCTGGCTTCCATCTTCAGCTCTCCAAAGCTCACAAACATTTCTTTTTCCTTGGCCAAGGCTCTCTCAGCCTCAGCTCTCTCAAGCTCTTCATCCAGCTCTCTCAGACTCTGCTCATGAGCTAGAAGCCATCCCTCTCTTTCTGTTTCCCTCTCAGGGCCACTGCCCTCACGTTCAGAGCAGTCCTCTACCTCAGAATCATCTGGTAGTGTTGCTTGCCATCCTTTTAGCTCAAAACAAAACAGCGCTGACTCCAGATCCTCCCTTGTGGACCTTCTCCTCACAGCCAGTCCCCTATCCTTTCAGAGAACTTTTAGCTCCCTCATTGTATAGACAAACAGGTGCCTTAAGTTGTTTTCCATTCTGCCAAGGCCTCACAGGTGTAACCACAAACCAGAGTCCCAAGTATCACCAATACATCCAGGAGGACACAAGAGAACATAAAAGGGAAAACATTATGGTCTGTAATAACAGAGTAGTGTACACCAATCATTATAAGCCAAGTACAAATACAAGTCCTATATTAGACAAGTTCTTTGTTAGAAATGGGTTTTCTAGTTGGCAGTCAGTTTATACCCTGTCCAAGTAGAGACCCACACTCTAGTCAGGGCAAGGGAGTCATACTCCTAGATAACCCTTGCAGTCAGGCCTATCCCAGAGACCAATGTGTTAAGTATATGTACCCAAACAGAGTAACACAGTGAAAACACCACAGAAGTACTCAACACCAGTTTAGAAAAATAAGACCAAAACAACAAAAATCCAACTTGCACAAGCAGAGATACGAATTTTTAAAGATTAGGGGCTGATTTTGAGTTTGCTGATCCCGTTTCTGCCATGTTGGTCCAACTGCCAATGGCCTGCCAGAGTGGGCCACTGTATTGCGAGTATGGCAGTCATATCTACAGAAGACTGCCAGCGGTCTGCCGCCAGGCAGCACAAAGCGCCATGGTCACAAGGAAGCACAAACAGGCTGGCAGAGCCTCTGTTTCTGCCGTTCCCATTACGAGGTTCCACAGCGCAAATGTGACACCTTTGCTCTGAGCAGGCGTTAACAATGCTGCAAAAAAATGGCATAAAGAAATATTTAGATTTCTTTGTGCCATTTTTTGGGGCTCCCCTAAAGTGGGCTCCCCTAAAGTGGGAACACCACCCCTTACAAACATTTGTCTTGGTGTAGTCATAATGCATGCATGCATTGATCCGCTCTGTAAATATGGTGTGGTGATTTTGGCCTCGTTGGGCCACATTAGCATAAATAAATGATGCTAATGTGGCGCAAGAAGGCGCTAGGCTCTCTTAAATCTGGGCCAAAGTGGCTTGAGGATTCTCCCCCATATTTGTTATAGATCCTAGGTTCAGAAGGCAAGGTATACCAGTTTGATACACATGACATGTCACCGAAAAACAATCTTCCATCTACTGTGTGACACATGGCTCTTCCCTAATTGTCAAGGGCGAACAGTCAGCACCCTACTTATTCACCTGGCAAAGGGATAGACAGAAATTAGCTGTCTACTCACCCCTTGTGACTGCTGTGCTGTCCTGAAACTCCCATTCAGCTCTGGGTAGGCCACCACCAGAATGTTTGCCCTTGGAGAGGTCATGGTCCGATGGGCACCCCGCCCATTTTGGGAGGACAGCCCCAGCTGGGCATCTGCAATCTTCTGGGCCCAGCATCTCAGCTTCTCCCACCTCTTCCTGCAGTAGGTGCTCCGCTGGATGTGGACCCCCAGGATCCGCATCTTCTTGGCAATGGCTCTTCATGATGGGTATTGACCTTCATGGATGCAATAGACAAAACAATAAATTATTTCAACAATGCCCCATCCAAAATGGCTGAGTCACAAACATGTCAGTACACTAAGCTAAGAACATTCTGTTTTGCCCAAATTGCCCAGGTGTGGCACATACTAGCCACTGAGTACAGGGACATGACTGCAAACACTTCCTAATCATCAGACCAACCCACCACCCTGCTCAGGTCCTCCATTGACTAGGTAGGGCAACTGACATCTTGTGGGATATGTCCTAGCAACCTGACTGAGATCAGAAACACTATAGGGCACATTACGACTGCTGAAAAGTTGACCCCATAGGCCATAATGTTCACTCACAATCTGTGAGGATGGTTCTCTACCAACATTTACTACAGGGTACTGCCAGGGCACAAACTCAGACACCACACATGGGTGACAATGAAGGGACAGGCATGGTGGTTACAGAAGGTTCCTAACCTCTCCATGTGTGGATGTGTGGACTCACAAATGCATATTCATGCCACCTCAGAGGTGGGTGTATGAGGCTGGCCCTCTATGTAGTGTACAAACTAGGCTACCACATGTTGGGGAAACTGGATCACCTAATTCTCTCATTTTTTAGGTAGCTTGGTCGAGCACTTAGGCTAATCTTGGAGAAGTGCAAAGAATTGGTTGTACCCACAGTATCAATCATGCGACTCACACACTCAAAGGAACAACTCCAGACCAAATTATAATAAATACTTCAGATTTTTATAACATTTTTAAGACCAAGGTAATCAAAATTGGTTACGTACTTTTTAAGATATGGATTTTTGAAGTTTTTTTAAATGCAGTCTTTCTGTGTGCAATTACGCACCATAGGAATCAATAGGCAGTCATTTTAAAAAATGCATATAAAATTGCACAGTTATGTTCCCAGGTTCCACTTTTGCAGGTTGGTCGAGGCCAACGGCGGGCACACTGTGCCAGCTAGAGTGGTTCGGGCAGATCCTGATTTCGGGGGGAGCAGTGTTTGGAAAGCCTCTAGGAGCAGGAACGGGGCCACTCATGGGGACCACTTGGAAAAGGGTGGTTATTGCAGATTTAAAAGTGGTGCCTTGGGTTCCCCCTTGGGGTGTTGAGGTTGCAAGGGGTGTGGGACCCTGTGGGCAAAGCTGGTTCTCTGTTGCAGGGTGCTAGGCGACCGAGTGCAGGGCGAGTTGAAGATCCAGGAATTGTGCCAAATTAAGTCTCTTGTAGCTGGATGTGAGTCTCTTGGAGGATGGCTTGTAGGACAACAGGGACATCTGGGACTTCCTCTGGGTTTTTTTCAGATCTGGGGGAGCTGGTTTTCTTGGTGTCCACCAATCAGTAACTAGGGTATTGGCACGACTTGGTCACTGGAAGGTGTAGTACCATTGATCTTGGCTCACTTGCGGGGTTTGTCCTGGTGTTCATAAGTGTGTCACCAGGTCCAGCTGCAACTTCCGGTCTGAGAGATATCGGCCAGTCAGTGAAGTGAGTGGTAACTCCACTCAGAAGGGAGATCTTGAGTGATTGTTGCAGCCTGGAGGCCCTCTGGCTTTCTTGAGGTCAGTCCAGTGTCCAGCTCCTCTGCAGCGGCGATTGTTGGGTCCTGGGCACAGCAGGCAGGGTTTGGCTCCTTTTCCTTGAAGCAGCAGGTCCACAGTTCTCTTGCTATGGATCTTATTTGCTGCTGGTCTTCTTTGTTCTTTGAAATATGAAACCTTGATCTAGGGGTGACCACTGAATACTGAAGATAGTGCGCGTTTTAGGGGGAACCTGGAAGTGTCCAATGGGACACTTACCTTTTGGGTGGCTACACCCATTATAGTGACCATTTCCTGTGGGGAGGGTCACTTCCCTAAACTTCATTGGCTATTTTCTTTCCATGGAAGATGGAGGAAAATGAAAAAGAGGGTCCACCTCACAGGCAACACCTTAGCAGTGCTGCATGCCAGGTGAGGTCATTCCTCCTAACCTTTGTTAGGTTTCCCGCCTTTGCTCCCGCCAAAAGTGGAGGTTTGCGGAGGGGGATGCCAGATGCTGCTAGCAGAGGCTTAGGGGTCGTGTTTCAAGGCCGGTTAGCCCTTTGGAGCTCACCGCCAGGACAGTGCACATTCCTGAGGGAGGGGATGTTAGCTCCTCCACCCAGGATGGGCATTTTCTTACAAACCAGAGAGGCAGGGCTCTCCCCCAAGGTTTGTAAATTGGCTGTCTGGAGGGGGTAGCTGGATAAGCCCAGTTAGCAACCATGCCAAGATAGTTAGCTTTTGCAAGGGAGCACCTCTAAGGTCGCCCCTGCGTACTTTTAGGGATAAATCCAATACTGGAACCAGTTTGGATTTACCATTCTGAGTTGTTTGATACCAAACAACCCATTGTTAAAATGGCTGCTCTGTTCACTTACCATGTCCCAGATTTGGCAAGGACACAGTGGAGGCATTTTGTTCATGCAGCTATACCCTCACATATGATATGGAGCTCCCTGCCTTAGGGATATAAGGTCTGCCAGAGGGGTGTCTTGCCCATAATAAATGGTGGACAGGCACGCAGACAGTGTGCCATGTCGAGTTTGAGGACATATGTGTCCTTCCTACAGAGATGGCATCCATCGAACAAAGGCATCACACTGTCTACACTGTGTGACTGACATTTATGCAATAAGCCTGCTCAGGACAAATTTGATCTGTGTGATGCTGTCAGAAGGGCTGTGGTAGTAAGGCATCTGATACACACATTGACAGCGATGCCAAGTGCACATTGATCACAGAGCATTGACCCTCCACTAATACCATGTACATACTCATCAGTGAAAAAACCTCAATAAGCCACAACTTAGCAGAGTCTATATTGGTCCACATGGCAGGATATACTGGGGTACAGGGAGGTGGCACAGTGTTACAGTTGCATAATCAAAATGCCTCAAAACCAGCCTAGCTTTGGACCCATACATTGAGATCCATGTGACAGGCCCTGGGATCTGCAGACTGAGCAGACAGAACCTACATGGAAATACATTCCAGTTTCTTCCATGCATGACAGGATATCATGTAGCCCAGAACAGTTTGCCATGTAGCGTGTATGTCCCAGCTTGAATGACAGAGTGAGTCAGGATATGTGTTCAAAGCAAGAGATTAGCAAGGCCAGATGAGTTTTGAAGCTCAGTGGCAACATACACATAGCTCAGTTGACACACACCTCACACATACAACATGCATATGCAGCTTATGCAGTCATGGAAATACATGTGGTCTCAGATTGTCAACATCTATGTGTCAAGTGTTGTATGGGGATGGCTGTGAAGTCACCTCACCTAGTTTGGGCATTCAACATAAGGTACAACAGGGAATACTCAAAACACATCCACACCAAAATCTGAGGACTTAACATATTGCACTGCTCACAGCCACATCCACAATGACTCTCCCATTAGTGCCACACTGACTGCACCCCCATGACCTTGACTTTATATTCTGGCACAATCTAGCCTGTGAGGAGGAAAAACTTGGTGAAGTACAGGAAAAAAAAATGGAAAATCAGGCATTTACCTGCTCCTCTGGTGAACCATAAAGGTGTTCATACAGGGGTAGGACCTCCTCCACTATCTTCTTCAGCTCCTCCGGGGAGAAGACAGGGGCCCTATCACCAGTTGGAAGTGGCATGATTGCTCCCAGAGGTGTGTAGGAGGCTGGACTGGTTTGTAGTGAGTACCAAGGGGTACTTACACCTTGCACCAGGCCCAGGTATACCTTATTAGTGTATAGGGTGTCTAGCAGCTTAGGCTGATAGATAATGGTAGCTTAGCAGAGCAGCTTAGGGTGAACTAGGAGACGAGTGAAGCTCCTACAGTACCACAAGTGTCACTTGCACAGTATCATAAGAAAACACAATACACAGATATACTAAAAATAAAGGTACTTTATTTTTATGACAATATGCCAAAGTATCTCAGAGTGTACCCTCAGTATGAGGATAGCAAATATACACAAGATATATGTACACAATACCAAAAATATGCAGTATAGTCTTAGAAAACAGTGCAAACAATGTATAGTTACAATAGGATGCAATGGGGACACATAGGGATAGGGGCAACACAAACCATATACTCCAAAAGTGGAATGCGAACCACGAATGGACCCCAAACCTATGTGACCTTGTAGAGGGTCGCTGGGACTATTCGAAAATAGTAAGGGTTAGAAAAATACCCCACCCCAAGACCCTGAAAAGTGAGTGCAAAGTGCACTAAAGTTCCCCAAAGGACATAGAAGTCGTGATAGGGGAATTCTGAAGGAAAGACACAAACCAGCAATGCAACAACGATGGATTTCCAGTGGAGGATACCTGTGGAACAAGGGGACCAAGTCCAAAAGTCACAAGCAAGTCGGAGATGGGCAGATGCCCAGGAAATGCCAGCTGTGGGTGCAAAGAAGCTTCTACTGGAAAGAAGAAGCTGAGGATTCTGTAGGAACAACAAGGGCTAGAGACTTCCCCTTTGGAGGATGGATCCCCGACGCCGTGGAGAGTCGTGCAAGAGTGTTTTCCCGCCAAAAGACCGCCAACAAGCCTTGCTAGCTGCAAATCGTGTGGTTAGGGTTTTTGGATGCTGCTGTGGTCCAGGAGGGACCAGGATGTCGCCAATTGCGTCTGGGGACAGAGGGGGCGTCGAGCAAGACAAGGAGCCCTCTCAAAAGCAGGCAGCACCCACAGAAGTGCCAGAACAGGCACTACAAAGAAGCGTGAAATGGTGCTCACCGAAGTTGCACAAAGGAGTCCCACGTCGCCGGAGAACAACTTAGAAGGTTGTGCAATGCAGGTTAGAGTGCCCTGGATCCAGGCTTGGCTGTGCACAAAGGATTTCCGCCGGAAATGCACAGAGGCCGAAGTAGCTGCAAAAGTCGCGGTTCCCAGCAATGCAGTCAGGCGTGGGGAGGCAAGGACTTACCTCCACCAAACTTGGACTGAAGAGTCACTGGACTGTGGGGGTCACTTGGACAGAGCTGCTGGATTCAAGGGATCTCGCTCGTAGTGCTGAGAGGAGACCCAAGGGACCGGTGATGCAGTTCTTTGGTGCCTGCGGTTGCAGGGGTACGATTCCGTTGACCCACGGGAGATTTCTTCGCAGCTTCTAGTGCAGAGAGGAGGCAGACTACCCCCACAGCATGCACCACCAGGAAAACAGTCGAGAAGGCGGCAGGATCAGCATTACAAGGTCGCAGTAGTCGTCTTTGCTACTTTGTTGCAGTTTTGCAGGCTTCCAGCGCGGTCAGCAGTCGATTCCTTGGCAGAAGGTGAAGAGAGAGATGCAGAGGAACTCTGATGAGCTCTTGCATTCGTTATCTGAGGAATTCCCCAAAGCAGAGACCATAAATAGCCAGAAAAGAGGGTTTGGCTACTTAGGAGAGAGGATAGGCTAGCAACACCTGAAGGAGCCTATCAGAAGGAGTCTCTGACGTCACCTGCTGGCCCTGGCCACTCAGAGCAGTCCAGTGTGCCAGCAGCACCTCTGTTTCCAAGATGGCAGAGGTCTGGAGCACACTGGAGGAGCTCTAGGCACCTCCCAGGGGAGGTGCAGGTCAGGGGAGTGGTCACTCCCCTTTCCTTTGTCCAGTTTCGCGCCTAAGCAGGGCTGAGGGGTCCCTGAACCGGTGTAGACTGGCTTATGCAGAAATGGGCACATCTGTGCCCATGTAAGCATTTCCAGAGGCTGGGGGAGGCTACTCCTCCCCTGCCTTCACACCATTTTCCAAAGGGAGAGGGTGTAACACCCTCTATCTGAGGAAGTCCTTTGTTCTGCCATCCTGGGCCAGGCCTGGCTGGACCCCAGGAGGGCAGAAATCTGTCTGAGGGGTTGGCAGCAGCAGCAGCTGCAGTGAAACCCCTGAAAAGGCAGTTTGGCAGTACCAGGGTCTGTGCTACAGACCACTGGGATTGTGGGGTTGTGCCAACTATGCCAGGATGGCATAGAGGGGTCAATTCCATGATCATAGACATGTTACATGGCCATAGTCGGAGTTACCATTGTGAAGCTACACATAGGTAGTGACCTATGTGTAGTGCACGCGTGTAATGGTGTCCCCGCACTCACAAAGTCCAGGGAATTTGCCCTGAACAATGTGGGGGCACCTTGGCTAGTGCCAGGGTGCCCACACACTAAGTAACTTTGCACCTAACCGTTACCAGGTAAAGGATAGACATATAGGTGACTTATAAGTTACTTGAGTGCAGTGAAAATGGCTGTGAAATAATGTGTGCATTATTTCACTCAGGCTGCAGTGGCAGGCCTGTGTAGTATTTGTCAGAGCTCCCTATGGGTGGCAAAAGAAATGCTGCAGCCCATAGGGATCTCCTGGAACCCCAATACCCTGAGTACCTCAGTACCATATACTAGGGAATTATAAGGGTGTTCCAGTAAGCCAATGTAAATTGTTAAAATTGGTCACTAGCCTGTTAGTGACAATTTGAAAGAAATGAGAGAGCATAACCACTGAGGTTCTGGATAACAGAGCCTCAGTGAGACAGTTAGTCATAACACAGGTAACACAGTCAGGCACACTTATGAGCACTGGGGCCCTGGCTGGCAGGGTCCCAGTGACACATACAACTAAAATAACATATATACAGTGAAAAATGGGGGTAACATGCCAGGCAAGATGGTACTTTCCTACACAAACCCCCCCCCCAAACGAAGGACAATAAGACTAGTCATTACCTGATGAGTCTTCATTGTCTAAGTGGAAATATCTGGAGAGTCCATCTGCATTGGAGTGGGTACTCCCAGGTCTATGTTCCACTGTATAGTCCATTCCCTGTAGGGATTTGGACCACCTCAACAATTTAGGATTTTCACCTTTCATTTGTTTTAGCCAAAGTAGAGGTTTGTGGTCTGTCTGAACAATGAAGTGAGTGCCAAACAGGTATGGCCTCAACTTCTTCAGTGCCCAGACCACAGCAAAGGCCTCCCTCTCAATGGCAGACCAACGCTTTTCTCTAGGGGTCAACCTCCTACTAATAAAAGCAACAGGTTGATCCTGGCCCTCAGAATTAAGTTGTGATAGGACTGCCTCTACTCCTAATTCAGATGCATCAGCTTGGACATAGAATTTTTTAGAGTAACAAGGGCTTTTCAGGACAGGTGCAGAGCACATGGCCTGCTTCAGCTCCTCAAAAGCTTTCTGACAGTTTGCTGTCCATAATACCTTTTTAGGCATTTTCTTTGAAGTGAGGTCATTAAGAGGGGCTGCAATGGAGCCATAGTTCTTTGTGAACCTCCTATAGTACCAAGTGAGGCCTAAAAAGGCTCTCACCTGAGTCTGAGTAGTAGGGGGAACCCAATCAAGAATTGTTTGGATTTTCCCCTGAAGTGGTGCAATCTGTTCTCCACCAACCTGGTGTCCCAGATAAACCACCTTCCCCTGCCCTATCTGGCACTTTGAAGCCTTGATAGTGAGGCCTGCCTTTTGCAGGGCCTCCAAAACTTTCCATAGGTGGACCAGGTGATCATCCCAGCTGGAGCTAAAGACAGCTATATCGTCCAGATATGCTGCACTAAAAGCTTCCAACCCTTGCAGGACTGTATTCACCAACCTCTGAAAAGTGGCAGGTGCATTTTTCAGTCCAAAAGGCATTACTGTGAATTGGTAATGTCCTCCAATGGTTGAAAATGCTGTTTTTGCTTTTGCATCTTCTGATAATTTGATCTGCTAATACCCTGCAGTCAAGTCAAAAGTGCTTAGATACTTGGCAGATGCCAGTGTATCTAAGAGCTCATCTGCCCTGGGTATAGGGTGAGCATCAGTTTTTGTTACCTGGTTGAGACCTCTGTAATCAACACAAAACCGCATTTCCTTCTTTCCATCTTTGGAATGAGGTTTTGGTACAAGTACCACAGGAGAGGCCCATGGACTTTCAGAGTGCTCAACCACTCCTAGTTCTAACATTTTCTGCACCTCTTGCTTTATGCAGTCTCTGACATGGCCAGGCTGCCTATAGATTTTACTTTTGACAGGCAAGCTGTCTCCAGTATCTATAGTGTGCTCACACCAAGAAGTGGTACCTGGCACAGTAGAGAAGAGTTCAGAAAACTGACCCAGGAGATTAATGCAGTGGTCTTTCTGCTCAGCAGTAAGACAATCTGCTAGTACAACACCTTCCACTAGAGCATCTTGTTCTGTGGAAGAGAAGAGATCAGGTAGAGGATCACTGTCTTCTTCCTGTCCCTCATCAGTTGCCATGAGCAGGGTGAGATCAGCCCTGTCATAGTAGGGTTTCAGGCGATTGACATGGAGCACCCTAAGGGGACTCCTGGCAGTGCCCAAGTCAACTAAGTAGGTGACTTCACCATTTTTCTCAACAATTGTGTGGGGTCCACTCCATTTATCTTGGAGTGCTCTTGGGCCACAGGCTCCAAGACCCACACTTTCTGCCCTGGTTGGTACTGAACCAAAACAGCCTTCTGGTCATGCCATTGCTTCTGGAGCTCTTAGCTGGCCTGAAGGTTTTTACTGGCCTTTTTCATGTATTCAGCCATCCTTGATCTGAGGCCAAGTACATAATCCACTATATCTTGCTTTGGAGCTTTTAAAGGTTGTTCCCAACCCTCCTTGACAAGTGTTAGTGGACCCCTTACAGGGTGTCCAAAGAGGAGTTCAAAGGGGCTGAAGCCCACTCCTTTCTGGGGTACCTCCCTGTAGGCAAAAAGGAGGCATGGTAAAAGGATATCCCATCTCCTGCGGAGTTTATCTGGGAGTCCCATAATCATGCCTTTGAGAGTTTTATTAAATCTCTCCACCAGTCCATTTGTTTGTGGATGATAGGGTGTGGTGAACTTGTATGTCACCCCACACTCTTTCCACATGGCCTTCAAGTAAGCAGACATGAAATTGCTTCCTCTGTCTGAAACTACCTCTTTTGGGAAGCCCACCCTGGAAAAGATTCGCAGGAGGGCCTTTGCTACTGCAGGAGCTGTAGTGGTCCTTAGAGGAATTGCTTCAGGATATCTGGTGGCATGGTGCACTACCACCAAGATAAACCTATTGCCTGAAGCAGTAGGAGGGTCAAGGGGGCCAACTATGTCAACCCTACCCTTTCAAAGGGAACCCCAACCACAGGCAGTGGAATAAGGGGTGCCTTTGGAGTGCCACCTGTTTTGCCACTGGCTTGACAGGTTTCACAGGACTTACAAAAATCTTTTGTATCCTCAGACATTCTAGGCCAATGAAAAGAGGGAACAAGCCTGTCCCAAGTTTTCATTTGCCCCAAATGTCCAGCAAGGGGAATGTCGTGAGCAAGAGTTAGGAGGAACGTTCTGTACTCCTGAGGAATCACCAATCTCCTGGCAGCTCCAGGTTTTGGATCACTTGCTTCAGTGTACAAGAGGTTGTCCTCCCAATAAACTCTGTGAGAGTCACTGACATCCCCATTTACTTGTTTGACAGCTTGCTGTCTTAGACCCTCTAGTGTGGGAAAGGTCTGCTGTGCCACACTCAGCTCCTCCCTGGCAGGCCCCCCTTCACCCAAAAGCTCAGCAGTGTCTGCTTCCAGCTCCTCTGGTGTAGGTTCTGCACAGGGTGGAAATTCTTCTTCCTCAGAAGAAGAATCCACTGTAGAGGGAGGGATAGTAGGTAGTGCTTTACTTCTACTAGCCCTAGCTTTAGGGAGCACTTGATCCATTGTTCCAGGATCCAAGTCACCCTGTCCTTTTTGCTTTTTGGCCTGAGCCCTGGTTAAAGCAAAAATATGCCCTGGGATGCCCAGCATTGCTGCATGGGCCTCCAACTCCACATCTGACCAAGCTGATGTCTCCAAATCATTCCCTAGTAGACAGTCTACAGGTAAATCTGAGGCTACCACAACTTTCTTTGGACCAGTAACCCCCCCCAGTTGAGATTTACAACAGCCATGGGGTGGCTAAGTGTGTTGTTGTGAGCATCGGTTACTTGGTACTGGTGACCAAGTAGGTGTTGTTCAGGGTGGACCAGTTTCTCAATCACCATTGTGACACTGGCACCTGTGTCCCTGTAGGCCTGAACCTCAACACCATTTATTAGGGGTAGTTGCCTGTACTTATCCATGTTAAGGGGACAAGCAACCAAGGTGGCTAAATCAATAGCCCCCTCAGAGACTAACACAGCCTCTGTTGTCTCCCTAATCAGACCAACCCCAACTAAGTTACCAATAGTGAGCCCAGCTACTCCCTTGGATTGGCTATTAGTAGGTTTGCTCCCACCACCACTGATATTAGTAGGGGCACTAGGTGTAGCAGTAGGGGTTGTAGTGGTAGGAGGCTTGGTGCTTTTCTTTGGACAACTGGGATCTGTTGTCCAATGGCCTTTTATTTTACATAAATAGCACCATGGTTTATTTTCTTTATTTTGATTAGAAGAGGATTTGGGCCCACCACCCCCACCAGAGTGTTTTTGTGGGCCTGATGAAAACTCATTTTTAGATTTGTCCCCACCCTTGTTTGAAGACTTACCATCCTTCTGCTTGCCACCTTTGTCACCCCCTGTATGAACTTTTCTGTTCACCCTTGTTCTGACCCAGTTGTCTGCCTTCTTTCCCAATTCTTGGGGAGAGGTCAGATCAGGGTCTACCAGGTACTGGTGCAACAAATCAGACACACAGTTATTAAGAATATGCTCTCTCAGGATTAAGTTATACAGGCTTTCATAATCAGGAACTTTACTGCCATGTAACCACCCCTCCAAGGCCTTCACTGAATGGTCAACGAAATCAACCCAGTCTTGTGAAGACTCCTTTTTGGTCTCTCTGAACTTTATCCTGTACTGTTCAGTGGTTAAGCCATAAGCATCAAGGAGTGCATTCTTAAGAATAGTGAAATTATTGGCATCACTTTCTTTCACAGTAAGGAGCCTATCCCTACCCTTTCCACTAAATGATAGCCATAGGATAGCAGCCTACTGCCTTTGAGGGACATCCTGTACAACAGAGGCCCTCTCAAGTGCAGCAAACCACTTGTTAATGTCATCCCCCTCTTTATAAGGGGGAACTATCTTATGCAGATTCCTTGAATCATGCTCTCTTGCAGGATGACTATGGGGAATACTGCTGCTGCCACCATGGGTTTCAAACCCAATTTTCTGTCTTTCTCTTTCTTTCTCTAAGGACTGCCTATCTAAATCCAGCTGTTGCTTCTTGAGCTTCAGCCTGGATTCCTCCACTCTCAATCTACTGAGCTCCCTTTCTAACACTCTGTCATCAGGGTGGGTGGGAGGGACATGCCTAGAAACAGAAGTGTGATGAGAATGAACAGAAGGAGACCTGTCCCTAACAGATGGCACCCTAACAGCTTGGCTAACAGTGTAATGTGAGAGCACACCATCTGTATGATGTGACTCAACATCAGTACCAACTATGCTAGGTTGTCTGCTAATGGGCAGGCTAGGAAGTTTCTCTCCCACATCTTTTGCTAGGGGTGCCCCAGAATCAGAGTGGGAACCATCAGCTAACTTTTCAACAGTTGTGCCAGTTTTGGCCTTATCCTGTTCAATAAGCACATTCACTAACAGTTCTCGACAGGGATTCTTCCCTACACTCAAACCTCTCTCTATGCAGAGACTCCTTGCTCCTTTCCAGTTAAGGTAATCATAAGCAAATTTGGACAGATCAACAGTTTGGCCTGTGCCAGACATTTTTAGAAAGAGTTAAGTGATAGAAAAAGTGAAGAAAAAGTTTTTCAGAACTTTTGGAAAGACAAAAAAAAACTTTTAAAACTTTTTAAGAACTTTTAGAAAGTTTAGAGGTACTTTTCAGCACTTAGAAAAGAGTGAAAAGAGGAAATGCAAAACTTTTTTGCTATGTGTACACACACTGAACTTGTTTTGTATATTTTTCTCTTATGAAAAGTACAATGACAAAAGTGGTAAGCAGTTACAAAGCACTTATCCCACCACTGCACAACCAATGTAGGAGGCTGGACTGGCTTGTAGTGAGTACCAAGGGGTACTTACACCTTGCACCAGGCCCAGGTATACCTTATTAGTGTATAGGGTGTCTAGCAGCTTAGGCTGATAGATAATGGTAGCTTAGCAGAGCAGTTTAGGCTGAACTAGGAGACGAGTGAAGCTCCTACA
Source organism: Pleurodeles waltl (assembly GCF_031143425.1). Classification (NCBI taxonomy): domain Eukaryota; kingdom Metazoa; phylum Chordata; class Amphibia; order Caudata; family Salamandridae; genus Pleurodeles; species Pleurodeles waltl. The sequence goes on from NC_090439.1 coordinate 1,177,314,990, forward strand.
GTACCGCTAGTGTCATATGCACAGTATCATAAGAAAACACAATACACAGATATACTAAAAATAAAGGTACTTTATTTTTATGACAATATGCCAAAGTATCTCAGAGTGTACCCTCAGTATGAGGATAGCAAATATACACAAGATATATGTACACAATACCAAAAAGATGCAGTATAGTCTTAGAAAACAGTGCAAACAATGTATAGTTACAATAGGATGCAATGGGGACACATAGGGATGGGGGCAACACAAACCATATACTCCAAAAGTGGAATTCGAACCACGAATGGACCCCAAACCTATGTGACCTTGAGAGCTCCCTATGGGTGGCAAAAGAAATGCTGCAGCCCATAGGGATCTCCTGGAACCCCAATACCCTGGGTACCTCAGTACCATATACTAGGGAATTATAAGGGTGTTCCAGTAAGCCAATGTGAATTGGTAAAATTGGTCACTAGCCTGTTAGTGAGAATTTGAAAGAAATGAGAGAGCATAACCACTGAGGTTCTGGATAGCAGAACCTCAGTGAGACAGTTAGTCATAACACAGGTAACACTTTCAGGCACACTTATGAGCACTGGGGCCCTGGCTGGCAGGGTCCCAGTGACACATACAACTAAAACAACATATATACAGTGAAAAATGGGGGTAACATGCCAGGCAAGATGGCACTTTCCTACAAGGTGGTACACAGCCGCTCATGTCGTGGAGGACTTGCTGGCAGCAGTGTCAGGAGTCAAGTGAGGGATTTTGCAGAACATGGCAGTCACGTTCGCCATCTACGCGACCATCACTGCCGGCAGACATAGCCATTGGCCCAAGACCACCACTTGCACCAACGTTAGCCATCTGCCTACTGCCATGACATGTCCGCCGACAGTTTCAGGTGGTTCCTAATGTGCAGTTGAGTAGGTCAGACAGCCACCATTTTAGAGGCAAATAATGCGTATAAGGCATATAATGCGGATTATGAATAATAAAAATGCATCACAACGTAGAAAATGTAACTTTCACAAGAAATGAGTGTTGGTCTTATTATTTCATGTGGGTCCTTCGACTTTGACACCATTTCTGTACAACACTAAGCACTTATGGCAACTTTCTTTGGGGCATAGCCCCCCACCCCCAAGCAATTTCAGTTTTGGATAACAACTCACAGTCCGAGTGGCAAGTCTCATGCACAAATTGTTGCTGACCAGATAAATGATGCATATACATGTCTGAGGATGCAATGGGGAAACATGATGTTTCTCTGTAATTGATAGTGATGATGTGTACTGTGAATCATGTCCTCTAATTCTGACATGCCTTGTCACTGTTTGTCAGTGACATGGATTATGTATGTTGCAATGGACAAATTGAATGATGGCCATACTCCTTTTTCCACTGCCAGAGCTTCAGGCAGACACATTATCCAGATCTACGAACTGAATAGGCAAACAATTGTGGATCTCTGTTGTTAGCTGGAGCCAGATCTGATGCCTGCCATTAGTCATCTAAATAGCAAACCACCCATTACACTAGTCGTGGCAGTGCTGCACTTCCTGACCACAGGGGCCTTCCAAAATACAGTAGCCCTATCTTAGGTGTGTCCCAACCTATGTTCATTGTTGTTTTGAGGGATATACTGTCAGCAATGTTGAAACACCTGGACAGCTATATCCGGTTCTGTCAATGTGAGGATTTCGCCCATCTGAAGGCTGGCGTCTATGGCTTAGCACACATCCCACATGTGGTGGGTGCTATTGATGGTACATATATTGCCTTAGATCCACCACATTGCAATGAACAAACCTATCGGAACAGGAAGAACTTCCATTCCATTACTATCCAAGTTGTTTTCTTGTCGGACCTCTACATTTCACAGATCTGTGCCAGTTATCCAGGTTCAGTCCATGATGCCTTCATCACGCAGAACAGTGCAATTCCACAGCTGATGTATGTCACGGCTGTACCCAGAGAGAGGGCCTGGCTGGTTGGTGATTCACATATGTCATGTTTGTTTGTATGCAATGTCTGCTGCAATGGAGACAATAAGAGGGCTCATAGTTGCACATATGTTCCATACCCGTACAGGGGACTCTGTATACCCCAACCATCCATGGTTGTTGACACTGGTGAGGAACCCAACTACACCAGGTAAAGTCTGCTTTAATGATGCCCATGGAAGAACAGGGCGTGTGGTGGAGCAGGCTTTTGGGCTTGTGAAGGTCAGATTTTGATGTCTGGATGAGACACGTGGAGCCCTCCTCTACTCACCAGAAAAAGTATGTAAGATCATTGTGGCCTCCTGCATGCACCACAACATTGCCCTGTGGAGAAATATCCCATATATTGCAGATGAGGGGGAGCTAGCAGTGTCACTGGGTGGGAATTCTGAAATGCCAAGTGAGGATGACAGTGATAAAGAGGAAGGTGAAGACTTGTAGGCAGATTTCATAGATCACTACTATACCTGAGTGTAAGTATGTAATGTTATGTGATTACTGTGAGTTTTTGGGGAACTGTAGGGTTCAGGATGTATTGGGTAGGGTGTTTTATTTCCTAAAGATAGGGCATCTCATGCTATGCAGTATACAGCCAAGGTTTGCATGCTAAGTGAGACTTGAACATGTAACTACATTGATGACCTCCTTTGTTTGTGTCAGTCTCAATGCAATATTAGTGGATCTACTATAGTTTCAAATGAGCTTTGGGTCATATGTATGATAATTTCTGCCGAAACCCCTTGTATTTCATTATTTCATCCATTCTCATGTGGGCATTTCAGGGTTGTGACATTGGCAGGTAGCTGTTCTGACATATAAAGTGAACATGGATTGATCCAGGTAATGTTGGTCACCGATTTGGGGTGTATGAGTCTTGTGCCAAAGCAGCTTGGACAGAAGGTGGGTAGAAATCTAAAGTTCACAATGCACTTGTTTGACGTAGTATGTTGGTCCAATTGTCTCATGTGTGTGATCATGTGGCCTTGAAACATGTCATCCAGTGCAATCCAGGCATTCTCCCTTCCCATTGTGTTGACAATGAACCTGTATGTCCTTTTTATGGCTGTCAATGTGTTTCCTCATTGCAGCCCAGAGTTCCTGTGTCACAACACTGACACAGGTTTTATCATATCACCAGATGCCTGGTCATTGTAATAGGATGGACCTAGGATCAGGGAATATTGTACTGCCCTCTGTCTGTGCCATGGCATATGTTAAGTTGGCAGACCTGGTTTTGGTATTTGATAAGGCTCAAGCTGATGACAACATCCACTACTCTATCACGCTATCCTGCGGTATAAGGTCTGACAAAGCCCTTTCTTGAGTGGTTTAAGGGACAGTACCTTTGGGATCTCTAGCCTGACTCAATACTGTTCAGCCTTTCTTGGCTATGACAGTCCGGACATTTTAACAGCCTATGTGCTGTACAGTGTGATCAAATGTTTGGTGTGAGCTGATACTTGTGTCATTGTGTTGCTAGTCATCCTCAGCATGACACTACCTTAGACATATCCCTCCTTCTATATCCATCTTATGTCTTCCTCAGGCACATCACATGGGTTTACCATTCAACATCTCAAAATGTTGAAAAAAAAAGGTAGTAGGCAGTGTTTTAGTGATGGGTGTGTTTATTTACATATGTACAGGAAATAATAGTGATACTCAACAAAAAAACAAAGTGAAAGGATCAGTCATGGTGGATGTAATACTTTAAGTAGATGCCACAACAATTAAAGCCCACATTCCAGTGTCCTACTATCATGAAAAATTGAAAGTGGTTTGAGAACAGCCAACAGAGTGAATCTGTGGCACACAAAGGAGTGAAATCAGTTAGAAGTCACTTGCTGTACAGTACAATAAAATGTTTGGTGTGAGCTGACACTTGTGTCATTGTGTTGCTAGTCATGGTCAGCATGACACTCCGTGAGCCATATCTCTCCTTCCATTGCCATCTTATGTCTTCCTCATGTACATCACATGGGTTTAACCTTCAACATCTCAAAATGTTGAAAAAAGAGGTAGTAGGCAGTGTTCATTTGTATCGCAGGTGGATATAGTTGGATGGCTGAGTAGTAGGAGAAGGTTCATTGTAACAGGGAATACTGTGTTGGCTGAGTAGGGTTACACTACTATTACCTCCTGTCCTTTACCCATATTATACTGATGTCCTCCTCTCAGGTTCAAAACAATGTAATTTTGAGTGTGATCCACTATTGAGGTTTTTGTGATTGTAGAACAGTGCCTGCTGGGAATGGTAGTGCTGTCAATCCATGTACTACACACACTATACAGAGACGTGAGTCTAGTTCACATATGAGATGCTAGACAGTGGTCTATGGGCAGGTGGACCCTGGGCTGGTGAGTGTGGTGACAGTGAAAGTGGCCAAAGGTGAGCAGTGAGAATGCATGGGAAAACATTTGGGTGGCCTTGTTATTGTTGTGACTTACAAGACTCCACCCCCCCCCCCAGGTATTCCTGTCAAGCCCTTAGGTTGCAGGGTGGCTGAGACCTTCACCTCCCAAAATGTAAGGGAGGAGGAGGGGGACTACCACCAGTCTTCTGAAGCTGCAGTTAGTGCCCAGATTCCATGGAATGGACCTTTCTCTTGAAGTTGTTCCACCTCTTCCTGATGCTGTCCCTTGTGCACGGGGTGGGGCCTACAGTATTCACTCTGTCGACTATCCTTTGCCACATCACCATTTTCCTTGTGGTAGTAATTTGCTGGTCTTGGGCTACAAATAAACTCCAATGATTTCATCCACCATTACTCTTAACTTATCTTCAGTGAAACAGGGATTTTTCTGGGGTGACATGGTGGTGATAAAAAATAAATTGATGGGTGCTGGGAAATACACAGATAACAAGAAGTAAATGGAGTAGAGAGGTGCAAATGGATGTGAAATAAGTGTGCTGAAGGTGTGGGATATGTTGTTGGGAAAGAGGGGTGCCCATTCAGTGGGATGGTCTATTTGGAAAAAGCGCTCTGTCTTGCTGTGTTTAGCATTGTAGATGCAAATTATTTTGGTGTGTGAAGGGGTGTGTTTTGTAGCGTGCTTTGTAGGTGTGTTGGGTGTGACAATTGTTGTCAGCTGTGTTGTTTTCACATCCATCCAATGTGGTGTTGTGTATTACTGCGGTGACCGCAAACCGTCATGGTTCAGACCAACATTGGAAGAACGCCATGGCTGACCTACTACTGCGATTTTCAACTTATAATAGGTTTGATGGTTGGTTGATAGGCCTGTGGTGCTGGTGGTCGGACCGCCTATTTCCCACCCTGAAGAGTCCTGGCAGAGTCAGCTTTTTGGTTGGCATTTGGCGGTCCTGCCTGTGCAACTCATAATACGGCGGTCTGTATGAACACCAACATGGCGGTTGTTAGAAATGCGGTCTCTAGTTGGCAGAGGTATACACCCTTTTTCCAAGTAGGGACCACACTCCTAGTCAGGGTAAGTCAAACACCATCCAAGTTATCCTGTGCCCACCCTCTGGTAGCTTGGCACTGAGAAGTCAGGCTTAACTTAGAAGGCAATGTGTAAAGTATCTGTGCAATAAAACATACAGTAACACAAAGAAACCACAAAAATACACCACACAGGTTTAGAAAAATAGATAATATTTATCTGAATAAAAAAGGGTAAAAATGACAAAGATCCAATAAGCACAAGTTTAAATATCACTTTTAAAATGTTTTAAAGAGTCTCAATACTTAGAAATACACAGTTATCTTTTTGTTCCACACAGTACCTGGTAGGCATAAAAAATAACAATGCACGGAGACCACAATGTGTGGAATTTTCCGACGCAGCACAGATGTTGCGTTGTTTCTTTACACGCTGCAAGGGGATTGAATTGTTTTTTGGAGCGCAGTCTTGGTTCCTCACTGCTATGTGGGATATTTTGATGCCAAGGAATGATGCATGAAAATCCTTGAAGCTCTGGAAGAATGCACGGGCGCTGCGTCGATCTGGTAGGTGATGCATCAAATTTTTCCATCGCAAAGCAGGGGATGTGTTGAATTTCCACTCTGGGAGTCAGGCTGCATCAGCAGTGCGGTGATTTCTTGGTCGCAATGCAGGCTTAGTGTTGATTTTCGGCAGGCGTTGTGTCGATTTTCGATGCACAAGGAATTTCTTGAAGAGATAAAGGCCCTCATTACAACCCTGGCGGTCGGTGATAAAGCGGCAGTAATACCGCCAACAGGCTAGCGGTAAATACCTCCAAATTATGACCATGGCGGAAACAGTTTAGACAGACAGCCACTTTAACACACTGACCGACAGGGCAGAATTGACAGGCACCACGGTGGTAGCCGCCTACAGTCGGGCGGAAGTCAATGTTCCGTCCACTGTATTATGACACATCAAACCGCCACCTTTTCCGGGGCTGTACCAATGACATCAAAATCCTGGTGGAAACACTGCATAGAAGGGAAACGACTCACCTGTGGAGACTCTTGTAAGAACCATGGAGCCCGAGCTGCATATCTTCCCAATGATCTTCTACGTCCTGCTCCATCACGACCATCAACACCGGAGAAGACGACCACAGTGAGTACTGCCGCCTAGCACACAGGGGAGGGGGGAGGAAAAAGAGAGTGACACACACATGCAACATGCAACACCCCCAACACCACACACACAAGCAGATGCAGTAACATAACATATTTACCCCATACCCCTCAGGAATAATGCAGGATAAGAGCAATAGATCAAAGTGAGTGTAATAAGATAAATATAGTAGCAGTACGTGCATTCAAATTCAAAACTATATACATATTTAATAATGAAGGGAAACTGCCCAGTCCTCAATGTTCTTGGGCCACAGGGCCACAATACAAAGTCCAAGGCCCCATTTGTCGCCTACAACAAAATGGAGAGAACACTGCAGGGGCATCAGTTTGAAAGGCAGGCACCTCAGGGGGACGGAGAACAGGGGGCACCTCAGCCGGAAGATGGAACAAATTCACTGGTCCCAGAGGGGGCAGCATGCCCTGTGTTTGGTCCTGGGGAGTGCAAGGCCACAGTCTCTAGAGTGGGCGACTTGCCCACATGCTCTGGAGGGGGCATCATGCCCTGTGCTTGATCCTGGGGAGTTCAAGGCCACAGTCTCTTGGGTGGGTGACTTGCTCACTTGCTCTTGAGGGGGCAACATGCCCTGTGCTTGGTCCTGGGGAGTGCAAGGCCACAGTCTCTCAAGTGGGTGACTTGCCCACATGCTCTGGAGGGGGCAACATGTCCTGTGCTTGGTTCTGGGGAGTGCAAGGCCACAGTCTCTCAAGTGGCTTACTTGCCCACTGGCTCTGGAGGGGGCAACATGCCCTGTGCTTGGTCCTCAGGAGTTCAAGGCCACAGTCTACCAGGTCGGTGACTTGCCCACATGCTCTGGAGTGGGCAACATGCCCCATGTCCAAGGGTTTCAAGGCCACAGAATCTCATGTGGGTGACTTGCCTACATGCTCCGGAGGGGGCAACATGCCCTGTGCTCTTGATCCTGGGGAGGATGAGGTGAGTGGGTGTCTTTAACACTGGTTCTGGAGGGGGTTTTGTGCCCTGTGATCTTCATCATGGAGAGGATGGGGTGAGTGGATGGTGTAGGAAAGTACCATCTTGCCTGGCATGTTACCCCCATTTTTCACTGTATATATGTTGTTTTAGTTGTATGTGTCACTGGGACCCTGGTAACCCAGGGCCCCAGTGCTCATAAGTGTGCCTGTATGTGTTACCTGTGTAGTGACTAACTGTCTCACTGAGGCTCTGCTAATCAGAACCTCAGTGGTTATGCTCTCTCATTTCTTTCCAAATTGTCACTGACAGGCTAGTGACCATTTTTACCAATTTACATTGGCTTACTGGAACACCCTTATAATCCCCTAGTATATGGTACTGAGGTACCCAGGGTATTGGGGTTCCAGGAGATCCCTATGGGCTGCAGCATTTCTTTTGCCACCCATAGGGAGCTCTGACAATTCTTACACAGGCCTGCCACTGCAGCCTGAGTGAAATAACGTCCACGTTATTTCACAGCCATTTTACACTGCACTTAAGTAACTTATAAGTCACCTATATGTCTAACCTTTACCTGGTAAAGGTTAGGTGCAAAGTTACTTAGTGTGAGGGCACCCTGGCACTAGCCAAGGTGCCCCCACATTGTTCAGAGCCAATTCACTGAACTTTGTGAGTGCGAGGACACCATTACACGCGTGCACTACATATAGGTCACTACCTATATGTAGCTTCACCATGGTAACTCCGAATATGGCCATGTAACATGTCTATGATCATGGAATTGCCCCCTCTATGCCATCCTGGCATTGTTGGTACAATTCCATGATCCCAGTGGTCTGTAGCACAGACCCTGGTACTGCCAGACTGCCCTTCCTGGGGTTTCTCTGCAGCTGCTGCTGCTGCCAACCCCTCAGACAGGCATCTGCCCTCCTGGGGTCCAGCCAGGCCTGGCCCAGGATGGCAGAACAAAGAACTTCCTCTGAGAGAGGGTGTGACACCCTCTCCCTTTGGAAAATGGTGTGAAGGCAGGGGAGGAGTAGCCTCCCCCAGCCTCTGGAAATGCTTTGTTGGGCACAGAGGTGCCCAATTCTGCATAAGCCAGTCTACACCGGTTCAGGGACCCCTTAGCCCCTGCTCTGGCGCGAAACTGGACAAAGGAAAGGGGAGTGACCACTCCCCTGACCTGCACCTCCCCTGGGAGGTGTCCAGAGCTCCTCCAGTGTGCTCCAGACCTCTGCCATCTTGGAAACAGAGGTGCTGCTGGCACACTGGACTGCTCTGAGTGGCCAGTGCCACCAGGTGACGTCAGAGACTCCTTGTGATAGGCTCCTTCAGGTGTTAGTAGCCTTTCCTCTCTCCTAGGTAGCCAAACCCTCTTTTCTGGCTATTTAGGGTCTCTGTCTCTGGGGAAACTTTAGATAACGAATGCATGAGCTCAGCCGAGTTCCTCTGCATCTCCCTCTTCACCTTCTGATAAGGAATCGACCGCTGACCGCGCTGGAAGCCTGCAAACCTGCAACATAGTAGCAAAGACGACTACTGCAACTCTGTAACGCTGATCCTGCCGCCTTCTCGACTGTTTTCCTGCTTGTGCATGCTGTGGGGGTAGCCTGCCTCCTCTCTGCACCAGAAGCTCCGAAGAAATCTCCCGTGGGTCGACGGAATCTTCCCCCTGCAACCGCAGGCACCAAAAAGCTGCATCTCCGGTCCCTTGGGTCTCCTCTCAGCACGACGAGCGAGGTCCCTCGAATCCAGCGACACCGTCCAAGTGACCCCCACAGTCCAGTGACTCTTCAGCCCAAGTTTGGTGGAGGTAAGTCCTTGCCTCACCTCGCTGGGCTGCATTGCTGGGAACCGCGACTTTGCAAGCTGCTCCGGCCCCTGTGCACTTCCGGCGGAAATCCTTCGTGCACAGCCAAGCCGGGGTCCACGGCACTCTAACCTGCATTGCACGACTTTCTAAGTTGGTCTCCGGCGACGTGGGACTCCTTTGTGCAACTTCGGCGAGCACCGTTTCACGCATCCTCGTAGTGCCTGTTTCTGGCACTTCTCCGGGTGCTATCTGCTTCAGTGAGGGCTCTTTGTCTTGCTCGACGTCCCCTCTCTCTGCAGGTCCAATTTGCGACCTCCTGGTCCCTCCTGGGCCCCAGCAGCGTCCAAAAACGCCAAACGCACGATTTGCGTGTAGCAAGGCTTGTTGGCGTCCATCCGGCGGGAAAACACTTCTGCACGACTCTCCAAGGCGTGGGGGATCCATCCTCCAAAGGGGAAGTCTCTAGCCCTTGTCGTTCCTGCAGTATTCACAGTTCTTCAGCCTAGTAAGAGCTTCTTTGCACCAACCGCTGGCATTTCTTGGGCATCTGCCCATCTCCGAGCTGCTTGTGACTTTTGGACTTGGTCCCCTTGTTCCACAGGTACCTTCAGACAGGAATCCATCGTTATTGCATTGCTGATTTGTGTTTTCCTTGCATTCTCCCTCTAACACGACTATTTTGTCCTTAGGGGAACTTTGGTGCACTTTGCACTCACTTTTCAGGGTCTTGGGGTGGGTTATTTTGCTAACTCTCACTATTTTCTAATAGTCCCAGCGACCCTCTACAAGGTCACATAGGTTTGGGGTCCATTCGTGGTTCGCATTCCACTTCTGGAGTATATGGTTTGTGTTGCCCCTATCCCTATGTTTCCCCATTGCATCCTATTGTAACTATACATTGTTTGCACTGTTTTCTAAGACTATACTGCATATTTTTGCTATTGTGAATATATATCTTGTGTATATTTCCTATCCTCTCACTGAGGGTACACTCTAAGATACTTTGGCATATTGTCATAAAAATAAAGTACCTTTATTTTTAGTATAACTGTGTATTGTGTTTTCTTATGATATTGTGCATATGACACTAAGTGGTACTGTAGTAGCTTCACACGTCTCCTAGTTCAGCCTGAGCTGCTTTGCTAAGCTACCATTATCTATCAGCCTAAGCTGCTAGACACCCTATACACTAATAAGGGATAACTGGGCCTGGTGCAAGGTGCAAGTACCCCTTGGTACTCACTACAAGCCAGTCCAGCCTCCTACATTGGTTGTGCAGTGGTGGGATAAGTGCTTTGAGACTACTTACCACTCTTGTCATTGTACTTTTCATAAGAGAAAAATATACAAAACAAGGTCAGTGTATATACACATAGCCAAAAAGTTTTGCATTTCCTCTTTTCACTCTTTTTTAAGTGCTGAAAAGTACTTCTAAACTTTCAAAAAATTCTTAAAAGTTTAAAAAGTTTTTTTCTGTCTTTCCAAAAAGTTCTGAAAACTTTTTTCTCTTTGTCTATCACTTTAACTCTCTCTAAAAATGTCTGGCACAGGCCAAAAAGTTGAACTGTCCAAACTTGCATATGATCACCTTAGCTGGAAAGGAGCAAGGAGTCTCTGCATAGAGAGAGGTTTGAGTGTAGGGAAGAATCCTTCTTTAGAACTGTTAATTAATATGCTTAGAGTACAGGATAAGGCCATAAATGCCCAATCTGTAGAAAAAGTAGCTAATGGTTCTCAATCTGATCCAGGGACTCCCCCAGGAAAAGGTTCAGGAAAGAAACTTCTCAGCCTGCCCATTACTAGACAGTCTAGCATAGTTGGTACAGAGGTTGAATCACATCATACTGATGATGTGCTCTCACATTATACTGGTAGCCAAGCTGTTAGGGTGCCCTCTGTAAGGGACAGGTCTCCTTCTGTTCATTCCCATCATACCTCTGTATCTAGAAATGTCCCTCCCACCCACCCTGATGACAGATTGTTGGAAAGGGAGCTCAATAGATTGAGAGTGGAGCAAACCAGACTGAAGCTCAAGAAGCAACAGCTGGATTTGGATAGACAGTCTTTAGAAATAGAGAGGGAAAGACAGAAGATGGGTTTAGATACCCATGGTGGCAGCAGCAGTATTCCCCATAGTCATCCTGCAAAAGAGCATGATTCCAGGAAACTGCATAAGATAGTTCCCCCTTACAAGGAGGGGGATGACATTAACAAGTGGTTTGCTGCACTTGAGAGGGCTTGTGCTGTACAGGATGTCCCTCAAAAGCAGTGGGCTGCTATCCTATGGCTATCATTTACTGGAAAAGGTAGGGATAGGCTCCTTACTGTAAAAGAAAATGATGCTAACAATTTCCAAGTTCTTAAGAATGCACTCCTGGATGGTTATGGCTTAACCACTGAACAGTACAGGATAAAGTTCAGAGATACCAAAAAGGAGTCTTCACAAGACTGGGTTGATTTCATTGACCAGGCAGTGAAGGCCTTGGAGGGGTGGTTACATGGCAGTAAAGTTACTGATTATGACAGCCTGTATAACTTGATCCTGAGAGAGCATATTCTTAATAATTGTGTGTCTGATTTGTTGCACCAGTACTTGGTGGACTCTGATCTGACCTCTCCCCAAGAATTGGGAAAGAAGGCAGACAAATGGGTCAGAACAAGAGTGAACAGAAAAGTTCATACAGGGGGTGACAAAGATGGCAACAAAAAGAAGGATGGTAAGTCTTCTGACAAGGGTGGGGACAAATCTAAAAATGAGTCTTCATCAGGCCCACAAAAACACTCTGGTGGGGGTGGTGGGCCCAAATCCTCCTTTAATCAGAACAAGGAAAAGAAAACATGGTGCTATTTATGTAAGATAAAAGGCCATTGGACAACAGATCCCAGTTGTCCAAAGAAAGGCACCACAGCTCCTACCACTACAACCCCTACTGCTACACCTAGTGTCCCTACTAATAGCAGTGGTGGTGGGAGCAAACCTACTAATAGCCAATCCAAGGGAGTAGCTGGGCTCACTTTTGGTAATTTAGTTGGGGTTGGTCTAATTAGGGAGACCACAGAGGCTACTTTAGTCTCTGAAGGGGCTATTGACTTAGCCACTTTGGTTGCTTGCCCCCATAACTTGGAGAAGTACAAGCAACTAACCCTAATAAATGGTGTTGAGGTCCAGGCCTACAGGGACACAGGTGCCAGTGTCACAATGGTGATTGAGAAACTGGTGCACCCTGAACAACACATACTTGGACACCAGTACCAAGTAACCGATGCTCACAACATAACACAAAGCCACCCCATGGCTGTTGTAAATCTCAACTGGGGGGGGGTATCTGGTCCAAAGAAAGTTGTGGTAGCTTCAGATTTACCTGTAGACTGTCTATTAGGGAATGATTTGGAGACATCAGCTTGGTCAGATGTGGAGTTGGAGGCCCATGCAGCAATGCTGGGCATCCCAGGGCATATTTTTGCTTTGACAAGGGCTCAGGCCAAAAAGCAAAAAGGACAGGGAAGCTTGGATCCTGGAACAATGGACCAAGTGCTCCCTAAAGCTAGGGCTAGTAGAAGCAAACGACTTCCTACTATCCCTCCCTCTACAGTGGATTCTACTTCTGAGGAAGAAGAATTCCCTCCCTGTGCCGAACCTACACCAGAGGAGCTGGAAGCAGACACTGCTGAGCTTTTGGGTGAAGGGGGGCCTGCCAGAGAGGAGCTGAGTGTGGCACAGCAAACCTGTCCCACATTAGAGGGTCTCAGACAGCAAGCTGTCAAACAGGCTAATGGGGATGTCAGTGACTCACACAGAGTTTACTGGGAGGACAACCTCTTGTACACTGAGCAAAGGGATCCTAAACCTGGAGCTGCCAGGAGATTAGTGATTCCTCAGGAGTACAGAAAGTTCCTCCTAACACTGGCACATGACATTCCCTTAGCTGGGCACCTGGGTCAAATGAAAACTTGGGACAGATTAGTACCACTGTTTCATTGGCCTAGGATGTCTGAGGACACAAAAGAATTTTGTAAGTCCTGTGAAACCTGTCAAGCCAGTGGCAAGACAGGTGGCACTCCAAAGGCACCCCTTATCCCACTGCCTGTGGTTGGGGTTCCCTTTGAAAGGGTAGGGGTTGACATAGTTGGCCCCCTTGACCCTCCTACTGCTTCAGGCAATAGGTTTATCTTGGTGGTAGTGGACCATGCCACAAGATATCCTGAAGCTATTCCTTTAAGGACCACTACAGCTCCTGCAGTGGCAAAGGCCCTCCTGGGAATATTTTCCAGGGTGGGCTTCCCAAAGGAAGTAGTATCAGACAGAGGAAGCAATTTCATGTCTGCATACTTAAAGGCCATGTGGAAGGAGTGTGGTGTAACTTACAAGTTCACAACACCCTATCATCCACAAACAAATGGACTGGTGGAGAGATTTAATAAAACTCTCAAAGGCATGATTATGGGACTCCCTGAAAAACTCCGCAGGAGATGGGATATCCTTCTACCATGCCTCCTTTTTGCCTACAGGGAGGTACCCCAGAAAGGAGTGGGCTTCAGCCCCTTTGAACTTCTTTTTGGACACCCTGTTAGGGGTCCACTCACACTTGTAAAGGAGGGTTGGGAACAACCTTTAAAAGCTCCTAAGCAGGATATTGTGGATTATGTACTTGGCCTCAGATCAAGGATGGCTGAGTACATGAAAAAGGCCAGTAAAAACCTTCAGGCCAGCCAAGAGCTCCAGAAGCAATGGCATGATCAGAAGGCTGTTTTGGTTCAGTACCAACCAGGGCAGAAAGTGTGGGTCTTGGAGCCTGTGGCCCCAAGAGCACTCCAAGATAAATGGAGTGGTCCACACACAATTGTTGAAAAGAAGGGTGAAGTCACCTACTTGGTTGACTTAGGCACTGCCAGAAGTCCCCTTAGGGTGCTCCATGTCAACCGCCTGAAACCCTACTATGACAGGGCTGATCTCACCCTGCTCATGGCAACAGATGAGGGACAGGAAGAAGACAGTGATCCTCTACCTGATCTCTTCTCTTCCACAGAACAAGATGCTCTTGTGGAAGGTGTAGTTTTGGCAGATTGTCTTACTGCTGAGCAGAAAGATAATTGCATAAATCTCCTAGGACAATTTTCAGAACTCTTCTCCATTGTGCCAGGCACCACTTCTTGGTGTGAGCACACTATAGATACTGGAGACAGTTTACCTGTCAAAAGTAAGATCTATAGGCAGCCTGACCATGTCAGGGACTGCATAAAGCAAGAGGTTCAGAAAATGTTGGAACTAGGAGTGGTTGAGCACTCTGACAGTCCATGGGCTTCTCCTGTGGTACTGGTACCAAAACCCAATTCTAAAGATGGAAAGAAGGAAATGAGGTTTTGTGTAGACTATAGAGGTCCCAACTTGGTAACCAAAACAGATGCTCACCCTATACCCAGGGCAGATGAGCTAATAGATACACTGGCATCTGCCAAGTATCTAAGCACTTTTGATTTGACTGCAGGGTATTGGCAGATCAAAATGTCAGAAGATGCTAAACCTAAAACTGCATTTTCGACCATTGGAGGACATTACCAGTTTACTGTAATGCCTTTTGGTTTGAAAAATGCACCTGCCACTTTTCAGAGGTTGGTGAACACAGTCCTACAAGGGCTGGAAGCTTTCAGTGCAGCATATTTGGATGATATAGCTGTCTTTAGCTCCAGCTGGGATGATCACCTGGTCCACCTATGGAAAGTTTTGGAGGCCCTGCAAAAGGCAGGCCTCACTATCAAGGCTTCAAAGTGCCAGATAGGGCAGGGTAAGGTGGTTTATCTGGGACACCTTGTTGGTGGGGAACAGATTGCACCACTTCAGGGGAAAATCCAAACTATTATTGATTGGGTTCCCCCTACCACTCAGACTCAGGTGAGAGCCTTCCTAGGCCTCACTGGGTATTACAGGAGGTTCATTAAGAACTATGGCTCCATTGCAGCCCCTCTTAATGACCTCACATCCAAGAAAATGCCTAAAAAGGTATTATGGACAGCAAACTGTCAGAAAGCTTTTGAGGAGCTGAAGCAGGCCATGTGCTCTGCACCTGTCCTGAAAAGCCCTTGTTACTCTAAAAAATTCTATGTCCAAACTGATGCATCTGAATTAGGAGTAGGGGCAGTCCTATCACAACTTAATTCTGAGGGCCAGGATCAACCTGTTGCTTTTATTAGTAGAAGGTTGACCCCTAGAGAAAAGCGTTGGTCTGCCATTGAGAGGGAGGCCTTTGCTGTGGTCTGGGCTCTGAAGAAGTTGAGGCCATACCTGTTTGGCACTCACTTCATTGTTCAGACAGACCACAAACCTCTACTTTGGCTAAAACAAATGAAAGGTGAAAATCCTAAATTGTTGAGGTGGTCCATATCCCTACAGGGAATGGACTATACAGTGGAACATAGACCTGGGAGTAGCCACTCCAATGCAGATGGACTCTCCAGATATTTCCACTTAGACAATGAAGACTCATCAGGTAATGGCTAGTCTTATTGTCCTTCGTTTGGGGGGGGGTTGTGTAGGAAAGTACCATCTTGCCTGGCATGTTACCCCCATTTTTCACTGTATATATGTTGTTTTAGTTGTATGTGTCACTGGGACCCTGGTAACCCAGGGCCCCAGTGCTCATAAGTGTGCCTGTATGTGTTACCTGTGTAGTGACTAACTGTCTCACTGAGGCTCTGCTAATCAGAACCTCAGTGGTTATGCTCTCTCATTTCTTTCCAAATTGTCACTGACAGGCTAGTGACCATTTTTACCAATTTACATTGGCTTACTGGAACACCCTTATAATCCCCTAGTATATGGTACTGAGGTACCCAGGGTATTGGGGTTCCAGGAGATCCCTATGGGCTGCAGCATTTCTTTTGCCACCCATAGGGAGCTCTGACAATTCTTACACAGGCCTGCCACTGCAGCCTGAGTGAAATAACGTCCACGTTATTTCACAGCCATTTTACACTGCACTTAAGTAACTTATAAGTCACCTATATGTCTAACCTTTACCTGGTAAAGGTTAGGTGCAAAGTTACTTAGTGTGAGGGCACCCTGGCACTAGCCAAGGTGCCCCCACATTGTTCAGAGCCAATTCACTGAACTTTGTGAGTGCGAGGACACCATTACACGCGTGCACTACATATAGGTCACTACCTATATGTAGCTTCACCATGGTAACTCCGAATATGGCCATGTAACATGTCTATGATCATGGAATTGCCCCCTCTATGCCATCCTGGCATTGTTGGTACAATTCCATGATCCCAGTGGTCTGTAGCACAGACCCTGGTACTGCCAGACTGCCCTTCCTGGGGTTTCTCTGCAGCTGCTGCTGCTGCCAACCCCTCAGACAGGCATCTGCCCTCCTGGGGTCCAGCCAGGCCTGGCCCAGGATGGCAGAACAAAGAACTTCCTCTGAGAGAGGGTGTGACACCCTCTCCCTTTGGAAAATGGTGTGAAGGCAGGGGAGGAGTAGCCTCCCCCAGCCTCTGGAAATGCTTTGTTGGGCACAGAGGTGCCCAATTCTGCATAAGCCAGTCTACACCGGTTCAGGGACCCCTTAGCCCCTGCTCTGGCGCGAAACTGGACAAAGGAAAGGGGAGTGACCACTCCCCTGACCTGCACCTCCCCTGGGAGGTGTCCAGAGCTCCTCCAGTGTGCTCCAGACCTCTGCCATCTTGGAAACAGAGGTGCTGCTGGCACACTGGACTGCTCTGAGTGGCCAGTGCCACCAGGTGACGTCAGAGACTCCTTGTGATAGGCTCCTTCAGGTGCTAGTAGCCTTTCCTCTCTCCTAGGTAGCCAAACCCTCTTTTCTGGCTATTTAGGGTCTCTGTCTCTGGGGAAACTTTAGATAACGAATGCATGAGCTCAGCCGAGTTCCTCTGCATCTCCCTCTTCACCTTCTGATAAGGAATCGACCGCTGACCGCGCTGGAAGCCTGCAAACCTGCAACATAGTAGCAAAGACGACTACTGCAACTCTGTAACGCTGATCCTGCCGCCTTCTCGACTGTTTTCCTGCTTGTGCATGCTGTGGGGGTAGCCTGCCTCCTCTCTGCACCAGAAGCTCCGAAGAAATCTCCCGTGGGTCGACGGAATCTTCCCCCTGCAACCGCAGGCACCAAAAAGCTGCATCTCCGGTCCCTTGGGTCTCCTCTCAGCACGACGAGCGAGGTCCCTCGAATCCAGCGACACCGTCCAAGTGACCCCCACAGTCCAGTGACTCTTCAGCCCAAGTTTGGTGGAGGTAAGTCCTTGCCTCACCTCGCTGGGCTGCATTGCTGGGAACCGCGACTTTGCAAGCTGCTCCGGCCCCTGTGCACTTCCGGCGGAAATCCTTCGTGCACAGCCAAGCCGGGGTCCACGGCACTCTAACCTGCATTGCACGACTTTCTAAGTTGGTCTCCGGCGACGTGGGACTCCTTTGTGCAACTTCGGCGAGCACCGTTTCACGCATCCTCGTAGTGCCTGTTTCTGGCACTTCTCTGGGTGCTACCTGCTTCAGTGAGGGCTCCTTGTCTTGCTCGA
The DNA here is from genome assembly GCF_031143425.1 of Pleurodeles waltl. Lineage (NCBI taxonomy): Eukaryota > Metazoa > Chordata > Amphibia > Caudata > Salamandridae > Pleurodeles > Pleurodeles waltl. The sequence goes on from NC_090439.1 coordinate 1,177,332,834, forward strand.
CGTCCCCTCTCTCTGCAGGTCCAATTTGCGACCTCCTGGTCCCTCCTGGGCCCCAGCAGCGTCCAAAAACGCCAAACGCACGATTTGCGTGTAGCAAGGCTTGTTGGCGTCCATCCGGCGGGAAAACACTTCTGCACGACTCTCCAAGGCGTGGGGGATCCATCCTCCAAAGGGGAAGTCTCTAGCCCTTGTCGTTCCTGCAGTATTCACAGTTCTTCAGCCTAGTAAGAGCTTCTTTGCACCAACCGCTGGCATTTCTTGGGCATCTGCCCATCTCCGAGCTGCTTGTGACTTTTGGACTTGGTCCCCTTGTTCCACAGGTACCTTCAGACAGGAATCCATCGTTATTGCATTGCTGATTTGTGTTTTCCTTGCATTCTCCCTCTAACACGACTATTTTGTCCTTAGGGGAACTTTGGTGCACTTTGCACTCACTTTTCAGGGTCTTGGGGTGGGTTATTTTGCTAACTCTCACTATTTTCTAATAGTCCCAGCGACCCTCTACAAGGTCACATAGGTTTGGGGTCCATTCGTGGTTCGCATTCCACTTCTGGAGTATATGGTTTGTGTTGCCCCTATCCCTATGTTTCCCCATTGCATCCTATTGTAACTATACATTGTTTGCACTGTTTTCTAAGACTATACTGCATATTTTTGCTATTGTGAATATATATCTTGTGTATATTTCCTATCCTCTCACTGAGGGTACACTCTAAGATACTTTGGCATATTGTCATAAAAATAAAGTACCTTTATTTTTAGTATAACTGTGTATTGTGTTTTCTTATGATATTGTGCATATGACACTAAGTGGTACTGTAGTAGCTTCACACGTCTCCTAGTTCAGCCTGAGCTGCTTTGCTAAGCTACCATTATCTATCAGCCTAAGCTGCTAGACACCCTATACACTAATAAGGGATAACTGGGCCTGGTGCAAGGTGCAAGTACCCCTTGGTACTCACTACAAGCCAGTCCAGCCTCCTACAGATGGCATCTCCACTGGTTCTAGAAGGGGCATTGTGCCCTGTTATCTTTATCCTTGGGAGGATGGGGTGAGTGGATGGCATCTCCACTGGTTCTGGAGGGACCATTGTGCCCTGTGATGCCGGTCTTGGGGAGTGCAAGGTCAGAGTCTGTCAGCTAGGTGTCATACCCACAGGATTTGCAGGGGCAGGCCACACAATAGCCCATGGAAACAGGACTACACACTGTCGGCCGGCGGTGACGGCTGCTCGATGGTGGCTGTGGTGGTGGTGCTGCTGCTGCTGCTGGTAGTGGTGGGGGGAGGCTCCAGCCCATCCCCTGCAGCCTCGGACGGCTGCCCACTGGTGCTGCCACTGCTGGTGGTGGTGCTGCTGGTGGAGCTGGTGGTGGAGGGAGGCTCCTGCCCATCCCCTGCAGTCTTGGACGGCTGCCCACTGGTGCTGCTGGTAGTGGTGCTGGTGGCAATGCTGCTGGTGGAGCTGGTGGTGGCGGAGGCTCCAGCCTATCCCTTGCAGCCTCGGATGGCTGCACCACCATGGTTGGTGGTCTGGGCTCAGACTGAGTCCAGCACCAGGCCCCTTATCCTTTCTGCCTACTGGTGCAGGCCCCTTGCCCTTCCTGGCTGCAGCTAGGGATTCCTCCCTTACCTTCCTAGCTGCAGCTGGGGATTCTTCCTTCCCCTTCCTGGCAGCAGCTGGGGATTCCTCCTTCCCTTTCCTGGCAGTAGCTGGGGATTCCTCCTTGACCTTCCTTATAGCAGCTGGGGGTGGCACCTTTCCCTTCCTTTCAGCTGCTGGGGGTGGCATCTTTCCCTTCCTTTCAGCAGCTGGGGGTGGCACCTTGCCCTTCTTGCAGCACTTGGGGGAGGCACCCTTTCCGTGTGGCTGCCTAGTGCCTGGGATCCTTTCCCACCAGGATTTGCTGTGGACACTACTGGGACCGTGGACTGGGTGGATGATGTGCTTGCCTGGGTTTACACACCCTGGCCAGACTGAAGGACAGGGGGAGGAGAGGTAGGGAAGAGGTCAACGGTGGATAGGAAAAGCTTCTTAGGGACATTGGGGCGGGAAGAGGGAGAAGGTTTGGGAGTGGAGGAAGAGGGAGTGGTTGTAGGAGGTGTCTGCTGTGTTTGGGTGCAGATGTTGTGAGTTGGATGGCTGTTGGGTGTCTGAGTGCTTGCGTTTGTGTACCTTAAGAGGGGGGCCACAGACACAATGGGAGAGGACACAGGGGACGTGTGCATGGCTGATGGGGTGGTGTCTGCAGGTGGATGATGATGTAGTGCATGCAGGTGTGAGTGTATATGGAACTGGGAGGGAGGTGGAGGAAGAGGAGGACGGGGACACAGTGGGGGCAGTGGATGTTGATATGTCTGGATGGTGTTTGTGTGAGTGCCTGTGGGATGATGGGTGGTGCTTGTGTTTGCATGTGCCACTCTTGTGTGTTGTCCTGTGTGCATGCACGTCTGGCTGTGTGCTTGGGATAGGTTGGGGTTGAGGGGAATGGGACTGGGTAGAAGAAGTTGGAGGGTGGAAACAGGGACAATGGCTGCCATCAGAGAGGAGGCCACCAATCCAGTGCGAATGCCCTCCAGAAATGCATTGGTCTGTTGCATTTGGGATGCCAGCCCCTGGATGGCATTCACAATGGTTAACTGCCCAACAGAGATGGATCGCAGGAGGTCAATAGCCTCCTCACTTAGGCTATCAGGGCTTACTGGGGCAGGGCCTGAGGTGCCTGGGCGAAGTAGATGCCCACCCTCCTGGGTGACCGGCCCCCGAGCAACTCGCTGAGGGGCTGCTGGGAGGGTGGTGCTGGTACAGGGATGGCGGCTGTACCTGTAACAGCGGTGGACACCACCACCAAGGAGCTCCCATCAGAGGAGGTATGTTTGTCCGAACTGTCCCCTCCTGTCTCTGCCATGGTGCTTCCTTTGCTCTACGTCCCACTGGTGCCCTCACTGTCGGTGGACTCTGCCTCCTGGGTCCTGTGGGATGCAGCTCCCTTTGTCGCAGGTGCCACTGCTCCCCTGCCAGATGATGCTAATGCACATAAGGACAGGGTGACAAAACAAAAAGGGGGGATAGACAAAGGATACTTTTGGTCAATTGCTGCACCATCACCACCGTTGGCGTACACAACACACTTACACACAGAGAACAGCCCCACACACTAGGCAATGCACTACCAGTAACAATGCTAGTCCCCAGGGCATGGGGAGGGACACATACCGCCAACTGCAGCATACCTGGGACCCACATAGCCCTGCCCAGTAGTGAATGACTACTAGCTAGGTTGAAGGAAGGAAATTCACATCAGAACTCTGCCCAACATGGAACCTACACTGCAATGTCAGGCCTGGCCTAGGGGCACCCACAGGCACACATCCTCCACCTGGATACCACCCCACCAGGTGTAAGTACTGAGGATGGGCACTGTACTCATCCCCTTGTGGCTGCTGTGATACCCCAAGCGCCCATCCAGCTCCGGATAGGCCACTGCCAGTATGCGGGCAATCAGAAGGGTCAGGGTTCGACGGGAACCCCTTCCTCGTTGGGAGGCCATCCCCAGTTGCCGTATACCCCCAGGGTCCGCACGTCCTTGGCGATGGCACGCCATATACCCTTCTTTTGATGGGCGCTGACCTGCAGAGGAAATATACACAGGGAAAGGTATTAGTTAGACTGTCCTGCCTGTTACACTCATGGCCCACCATACCACTTTCCATTCCCCTTATGCACAGACATGGCCCAGCATAAATGCTGCACGCTGCCCAGGGCTCATCCACCAACCCCCCAACACGAGGCCTTCACACACCCCACACCCCACCCCATGCTTTCATGACACATGCATCGTGCTCACAGTGTACTCATCTGTTGGTCTGGAGGCCCATACAGCAGTCCGTACTGGGGTAGGACCCCATCCACCAGTCTCTGCAGCTACGCTGAGGTGAAGGCAGGGGCCCTTTCCCCAGTTACACAAGCCATGGTAGTTTCCAGACACAGGTCAGCAGCACATGCAGTGTAGATCCTCTCCTGTTGAAGGTCAGGTAGCAAGTTAGTGTACAGATAGAAAATGGTGATGACGTCCCCGGAGGTGCACACCGTCACCCCTGACGTACATCACCATTGGCCACTGTACCGCAAAGGGCCCAATGATAACCAATGAGGAGTTGCACAGAGGTTCCCGACAGCCTCCTGCAACGGCGCCCAACGTCAGCTGAATTGCCTCACTTCCTCTTGTCCCTCCATACAGGACAGGCAGATGCCATTTCGGGGGGGGGGGGCAGGCCATGGATCCTAAATGCATAACAGTTCATAATTGTACATTCAGGACATATGCCACCAATGAATTATTAAAATCACATCATGCATGCTGTAGTGGTTACAATGTACAAAAAATGACAGTTTCCTCACTCTTTTGCCCCATAAATTGTGACCGCTGCAGATGAATAGGAGTTGAAGACATCCCCCCATGCACAGACCCCTGGTGGACTTGCCAACAATGGAGGACAGGCACATAATACTCACCTATAGACTTGACAGGGCCACAATCCCAGAACTGTGTGCCCAATTGGAGCCTGACCTGATATCTGCTATCCGTCACCCCACTGGGATCCCCCCTCTTGTGCAAGTCCTATCTGTGCTCCATTTCCTGGGAACTGGTTCTTTCCAAGTGACAGTGGGCTTGGCAGAAGGAATGTCACAGCCAATGTTTTCAATCGTGCTGACCAGAGTGTTGTCTACCTGATTAAACACATGTGCAGCTACATCGTTTTCCCCCAGGGGGAGGATTTGGCCACAGTGAAGGCTGACTTCTATGCAATGGGACATATCCCCAACATTTTGGGGCTATTGATGGAACAGAAATCGAAAAAGTTTTTACTCGATGAATGTGCAGATGGTGTGTTTGGCGGACCAGTACATCTCCAATGTCAATGCTAAGTATCCTGGGTCGATGCATGATGCTTTCATCCTGAGGAATAGCAGCATCCCTAATGCGATGGACCAACTACAGAGGCACAGGGTGTGGCAAATAGGTGAGCCCTGGTTCCCTCCCAGTGGATGTTGGTGTATGGGTATGGTGTGGGCCATAAGGGTTAGTGTGTGTCAGTTGTCCCTCAATATTTGCAGGTGACTCTGGTTACCCCAACCTCTCATGGCTATTGGCCCCTGTGACGAATCCCAGGACAAGTGCAGCGGAACATTACAATGAGGCACATGAGCGAACAAGAAGGATAATTGAACGTACATTTGGCCTCCTGAAGGCGAGGTTTTGGGGCCTCCATCTAACAGGTGGATCCCTGTGCTACTCACCCAAGAAGGTCTGCCAGATCATTGTGGCATGCTGTTTGTTGCACAACCTTGCCTTGAGACTCCATGTGTCTTTTTTGCAGGAGGAGGAGGCTGGGGATGGCCCTGTGGCAGCAGTAGACCCTGTGGACAGTGAAGATGAGGAGGCAGAGGATGAGGATGAGGACAACAGACCTGCAGTGATACGTCAATATTTCCAATGACACACTGGTAAGACAGTCTAGCTTTACATTTCATTGACAGTTTAATAAGTGTTTGACATTGTCACTGGCAGGCTGTGACTTCCTACTTCTGTGCCCACTCACTGTACCCTTTGGCATCTCTATTTGCAGATATTGGTGCCCCACTATCGCTCCTGGTGTGTTCACTGCAGCCAACTACAGGTCTTTACTATTTATACATTACTGTACAGTTGAATTGCAATGTTTAAACCTTGTTAAACAAATACATGCTTAAATCATTTGACATACTCCATACTTGTATTTTTTCAAAGGGTGTTTATTTAATTGCTAAGAAGTAGGGGGGCATGTGCAATGGGCTGGGTTGATGATGGAGGAAAGTCCAGGGTAGAATCCAGCCTATTTGCAGCACAGGTGCATTGTCCAAGGGGGCATAGGAATGGGAGAAATTGCAGTTCAAGGTGGACAGGGTGATAGAGTGGGATACAAGGGTGACATTCAGGAGAGTCCTATTTCCTGGCTGGGGTCTTGGCATTGGTCTCTGGCTTCTGCCTGGATCGCAGGGAACGTTTGGGGGTTGCAGGGGGAGGGGTGCTGGTGGCCTGTTGGTCCTGTGGTGGGGCCTCATGTCTACTAGCGGCAGTGGAGATGGAGGGCTTTTCAGTAATCTGGCTAGTGGCAGGGGCCCGCTTATGTGACACTGCCTCTCTAATAATGTTGGCCATATCTGCCCGCAACCCGGCAATGGAGACCAGGGTGGTGTTAATGGACTTCAAGTCCTCCCTGATCCCCAGGTACTGTCCGTCCTGCAGCCGCATGTTCTCCTGCAACTTGTCCATGATCTGGCCCAGCGTATCCAGGGAATGTTTGTATGCTCCCAGGATCGCAGTGAGTGCCTGCTGGAGAGTTGGTTCCCTGGGCCTGTCCTCCCCTGGTGCACAGCAGTCCTCCCAGCTTCCCTGTTGTCCTGTGCCTCTGTCCCTTGAACCATGTGCCCACTACCACTGACCCCAGGTCCCTGATTTTTCTGGGTTTGTGGGGTGCCTTGGGGTCCCTGTAGAGGTGGACACACTGCTTATTGATGTGTCCTGGGAACAGAGATATGGGCCCACTGGGTGGGTGCTGTGGTGGTGTTTCCTGATGGGGGAGGCACTGTGGTGGTGTGTGACGGTGGCTGGGTAACCAACTGTCTGGAGGTCCCTGATGGGCCAGGTTGGTCATCCAGATCCAGACGAGCAGATGTGCTCTCATCACTGTGGGCCTCTTCTGTGGGAGATTGGATGTCGCTGGCACCTCTTCTCCAGTGACATTGGCTGGGATACCTGTGGTGATGTAAATGCAGTGTTATTGTTTCTGTGCGCGACATATTGTGCATGGGTGGTGTAGGAGGCTGCCTGGCTTGTAGTGGGTACCAACGGGTACTTACAATCTGTACCAGGTCCAGTTATCCCTTATTAGTGTAGAAGAGGTGTTTCTAGCAGCTTAGGCTGATAGAAGGTAGCTATAGCAGAGCAGCTTAGGCTGAACTAGGAGACATGCAAAGCTCCTACTATACCACTGGTGTCATATGCACAATATCATAAGAAAACACAATACACAGATATACTAAAAATAAAGGTACTTTATTTTTATGACAATATGCCAAAAGTATCTCAGTGAGTACCCTCAGTATAAGGATGCTAAATATACACAAGATATATGTACAAAATACCAAAAATATGCAGTAATAGCAAAAGGAAGTAATGCAAGCAATGTAAAGTTACAGTAGATTGCAATAGGAGCACATAGGTACAGGGGCAACACAAACCATATACTCAAAAAGTGGAATGCGAACCACGAATGGACCCCAAACCTATGTGAGCTTGTAGAGGGTCGCTGGGACTGTAAGAAAACAGTGAGGGTTAGAAAAATAGCCCACCCCAAGACCCTGAAAAGTAGGTGTAAAGACCCTGAAAAGTAGGTGTAAAGTGCACCTATAACCCCCAGAGAGCACAGAAGTCGTGATAGGGGGTTTCTGCAAGGAAGACCAACACCAGCAAAGCAACAACAGTGGATTTCTGGACCTGAGTACCTGTGAAACAAGGGGACCAAGTCCAAGAGTCGCGAAAAGGTCGAGAGTGGGCAGATGCCCAGGAAATGCCAGCTGAGGGTGCAAAGAAGCTGCCACCGGATGGAAGAAGCTTTGGTTTCTGCAAGAACGAAGAAGACTAGGAACTTACCCTTTGGAGGATGGATGTCCCACGTTGTGAAGAAGCTTGCAGACGTGTTCCCACACAGAAAGACCACAAACAAGCCTTGCTAGGACCCAGGCTTGGCTGTGCACAAAGGAAATCCTGGAAGAGTGCACAGGAGCAGCTGCAAATCACGCGGTACCCAGCAATGCAGTCGAGCGTGGGGAGGCAAGGACTTACCTCCACCAAACTTGGACTGAAGAGTCACTGGTCTGTGGGAGTCACTTGGACAGAGTTGCTGAGTTCCAGGGATCACGCTCGTCGTGCTGAGAGGGGACCCAGAGGACCAGTGATGCAGTCTTTTGTTGCCTGCGGTTGCAGAGGGAAGATTCCGTCGACCCACTGGAGATTTCTTCAGAGCTCCTGGTGCAAGAAGGAGGAAGGCTACCCCCAGAGCATGCACCACCAGGAAACAGGTGAGAAAGCCAGCAGGATGAAGCAATACAAGGTTGCAGTAGTCGTCTTTGATACTTTGTTGCGGTTTTGCAGGCATCCTGAGCAGTCAGCGGTTGATCCTTTGGCAGAAGGGGAAGAGAGATATGCAGAGGAACTCTGATGAGCACTTGCATTCGTTATCTGAAGAATTCCCCAAAGCAGAGACCCTAAATAGCCAGAAAAGGAGGTTAGGCTACCTAGGAAGGAGGATAGGCTAGTGACACAGGTAAGAGCCTATCAGAAGGAGTCTCTGATGTCACCTGCTGACCCTGGCCACTCAGAGCTGTCCAGTGTGCCAGCACACCTCTGAATCCAAGATGCAGAGGTCTGGGGCACGCTGGAGGAGCTCTTAGCACCTCCCTTGGGAGGTGCAGGTCAGGTGAGTGGTCACTCCCCTTTCCTTTGTCCAGTTTCACACCAGAGCAGGGCTGGGGGATCCCTGAACCGGTGTAGACTGGCTTATGCAGAAATGGGCACCATCTGTGCCATTGAAAGCATTTCCAGAGGCTGGGGGAAGCTACTCCTCCCCAGCCCTAACACCTTTTTCCAAAGGGAGAGGGTGTAACACCCTCTCTCTGAGGAAGTCCTTTGTTCTGCCTTCCTGGCCAAGCCTGGCTGGACCCCAGGAGGGCAGAAACCTGTCTGAGGGGTTGGCAGCAGCAGCAGCTGCAGTGAAACCCTGGGAAAGGTAGTTTGGCAGTACCCGGGTCTGTGCTAGAGACTCGGGGGATCATGGAATTGTCTCCCTAATGCCAGAATGGCATTGGGGTGACAATTCCGTGATCTTAGACATGTTACATGGCCATGTTCGGAATTACCATTGTGACGCTATACATAGGTAGTGACCTATGTGTAGTGCACGCGTGAAATGGTGTCCCCGCACTCACAAAGTCCGGGGAATTTGCCCTGAACGATGTGGGGGCACCTTGGCTAGTGCCAGGGTGCCCACACACTAAGTAACTTTGCACTCAACCTTCACCAGGTGTAGGTTAGACATATAGGTGACTTATAAGTTACTTATGTGCAGTGTAAAATGGATGTGAAATAATGTGGGCATTATTTCACTCAGGCTGCAGTGGCAGGCCTGTGTAAGAATTGTCAGAGCTCCCTAGGGGCGGCAAAAGAAATGCTGCAGCCCATAGGGATCTCCTTGAACCCCAATACCCGGGGTACCTCAGTACCATATACTAGGGAATTATAAGGGTGTTCCAGTATGCCAATGTGAATTGGTGAAATTGGTCAGTAGCCTGTTAGTGACAATTTAGAAAGCAGAGAGAGCATAACCAGTGAGGTTCTGGTTAGCAGAGCCTCAGTGAGACAGTTGGTCATCACACAGGGAACACATACAGGGCACACTTATGAGCACTGGGGCCCTGGCTGGCAGGGTCCCAGTGACACATACACTAAAACAACATATATACAGTGAAATATGGGGGTAACATGCCAGACAAGATGGTACTTTCCTACAGGTGGGTTGCCCTCTATGGTTGTTATTGCCCTGGCAGCTTTGCCTTGTGTGAGTTGTTATTTGGTGGGCTAGCTGTTTCCTTTTGGTGTGCATGCTTTAGTGATAGGTGTCCATGCAGATTTGTGAGAGGTGTCTATGCAGTTGTGATGCATGCAAGGCTTGGGATTAGGATGGGTGAGATGTGATGGTGGGGTGTGTGGGAGGTGGTGGAGTGATGGGAGTGAGGGTGGGGGTATGTGATGGCATGCAGGTAGGGGGATGATAGAAATAGTATAGAGTTGACTTACCAGAGTCCAGTGCTCCTCCTACTCTTGCCAGGCCGTCAGGTTACATGATTGCCAAGACTTGCTCCTCCCATGTTGTTAGTTGTAGGGGAGGTGGTGGGGTTCTGCTGCCAGTCCTCTGTACAGCTAGTTGGTGTCTTGCTGCCACGGAACGTACCTTCCCCCCGTAGGTCGTTCCACATCTTCCTGATGTCATCCCTTGTTCTGGGGTAGTGTCCCACGGCGTTGACCCTGTCCACGATTCTCTGCCATAGCTCCATCTTCCTTGCAATGGTTATCTGCTGCACCTGTGATCCCAATAGCTGAGGCTCTACCCATATGATTTCCTCCACCATGACCCTCAGCTCCTCCTCAGAAAATTTGGGGTGTTGTTGTGGTGCCATGGGTGTTGTGTGAGTGGTGTGGGTGAGGGTGTGTAGGGTGGTATGTTGGGGTGTGTGTCGTGAGGTACATGGGTGGTGTATAGGAGATGGTGGTATGTGGCTCTTAATGTGTGGGTGCCCTTGCTGTCTCTCTCAGTTGGCAATTAATTGTAGTTGTAAAGGGCTGTGGGTACTGTGGGTGTGTGTTTTATAGTGGTGTGGGTGTGTGGGTGTGGTGTGTGCATGTGTGTCAGGTGTGTGAAGTTTGAATTGGCCAATGTAGTGTTGTTTTATATGTGTGTGTGTGTATTTTGAGCCCAGCGGTATGTACCGCCAATGGTTTACCATCGTTGAATGTCCGCCGTGGTGATTCGTGAATCATAATGTGATGGGCGTAGTTCTGTTGGCGTATCGTTGTGGGTTTTGCTACCGCCAGTTTATCACTGACCTTTGGTGTGGCGGAGTTATGTCTGTGGCTGTATAGTGATAGATTGGAATGTGTGTGTCATAATATGGCAAGCGGATATCAGCCACGGCGGCGGTATGTTGGCGCCAGTCAGCATGGTGGTATGTGGGATTAACTGCCAATGTCAGAATGAGGGCCAAAGTCTTTGTTGGCCCTGAGACTTCAGAAACAGGAGGCAAGCTCAGTCCTAGCCCTTGGAGAGCACTTTTGGGGGAAGACAGAGTCTTTCCAGCAAAGCCAGAGGCCAGCAGGGCAACAGCAGGGTAGCAATCCTTCTCAGCAAAGCAGTCCAGAGTGGTCCTTTGGGCTGCCAGGCAGCTCCTCTGACAGGGTGCAGGTGTACGTCCAGAAGTGTCTGAGTTTGTGGGGTCACAGACCCAGTTTATATTCCCAAAAATGCCTTTGAAGTGGGGGAGACTTGAAAGAGTTCTTTTGAAGTGCACAAGTTCCCCTTTCAGCCCAGTCTTGTCTGCTAGGGTCCTAGTGGGGGGTTGACCAGTCTATTTTGTTAGGGCAGGCCACTGGCCTTTGAAATGTAAGCATCAGTCCCTCCACCCTTCCAGCCCATGAAGACCTATTCAGTATGCCAATGAATAAAGATGTGGCTGAGTCTTCTGTGTTTGTGGTTGTCTGGGTGCAATGCACAATAGAACTGTCAACCAGCACAGACCAGGTGTTGGTTGGAGACAGGATGTAAAGCACAGATGATTTTAAGTGGCATTTGTAAAATAGTAATATTAAAATAAACCTCACCAATAAGCAGGATGTTCTATTACTATTCTGGCCATACTAAATATGACCTGGTTACCCCTTTCAGATCTAATCTACCACTCAAAAAGTATATGAGGCCAGCCCTACTGCTAGTCCATGAAAGTAGCAGGGCTCACAGTAGTGGAAATGAATTTAGGAGTTCTCCACTACCAGTACATATAAAACACCTATGTACATGTCCTGCCTTTTACCTACATAGCACCCTGCCGTATGTTACCTAGGGCCTAACTTAGAGGTGACTTATACTGTATGTATAAAAAGGGGAGTTAAAGGCTTGGCAAGTACTTTTAAATGCGAAGTCAAAGTGTCAGTGAAAACTACACATACAGGCCTTGCAATGGCAGGCAGCCTGAGACATGGTTAAGGGGCTACATATGTGGGTGGTACAATCAGTGCTGCAAACCCACTAGTAGCAGTTATTTTAAAGGCCCAGGGCAGATGTAATGCACTTTACTAGGGACTTACAAGTAAATTAAATATGGCAATTGAGTATGAGCCAATGTTACCATGTTTTTTTGGAGAGAGAACATGCACTTTACCACTGGTTAGCAGTGGTAAAGTGTCCAGAGCCCTAAAGCCAGCAAAAATGTGGTCAGAAAAAAGAAGAGGAGGAAGGGAAAAAAAACAGTTTGGGGTGACCCTTCAGAGAAGATTTTTCCAACAGCAATCTTTTGGTGGCTACCACTATGGCGTTCTGGCGGACCGACTGGCAAACTCTTAATGAGGCCCTAAATCTCAATATAGAAACTTAAAGGCCTCAATTTGGTGTTATCAGGAGGTCATGACGGAGTAGTTTCCAACTGTCCAGCACCACTCACAAGGGAGTGCGGCACTGGGAATAGAGTTACACGGACCCCAGGTACAGTACCTTATAAATGAGTTAGATTTAAAGAAGTAGCATAAAGTCAGGGAGATGAGCATCGCTGTAGCCGTTGCACCTTCTGTTCCATGCAGCAGTGCAGGAGGTGAGGCGTCCGTTCTTATGGAGGTGAGGCGTTGGTTCCTAGCGGAGGCAGCAGAGGTGAGGTGGCATAGGCGGCAAGGCATCGGTTCCTCACGACCCGGTGGGGTTGATGAGCCCAGCGGGTCAAGGCGCTATGAGGCAACTTCACAGGAGTCACGGTCACACAATTGGTCCACAGGGGCATGACAGAGTCAGGTGCCACGGACGTCAGTGACATGACACTCAGTACTCACATTATTGCGGGACTTCAGAGGTGCTGCGGCGTTGTCAGGCCTGCTGCATTGAGTGGGGTTGTTGCACTTCAGCTGGGACTACGGCTTCGGGTTGCAGGTAGCTGCCCAGAGTTTGCAGCAGCGCCAGTTCTGGAATCATCCAAAGTTGGTCTGCCTGATTTGTCTTATTTTCAGGCCAGCTTTCACTCCCAAGGGCCCAGGAACTGGATTGGCACCACTTGGCAAGTCAGGGTCCTAAGCAAGAGTACCCAGGTGCTGATAGGTGAAGTCTTTGCTGTCCTCGAGATTTCTTAACAGCAGGCAAGCTCAGTCCAAGCCCTTGGAGAAACTTCTCAAGCAGGATACACTACAAAGTCCAGTCTTTGTCCTCTCCAAAGCAGAAGCAGCAACTGCAGACCAACTCAGGAAAGCACACACACCAAAAGGGGCAGTACTGCTCCTCACAGCTCTTCAGCTCTTCCCCTTGGCAGAGGATCCTCTTGATCCAGAAGTGTTCTAAAAGTCTGGGTCCACTACTTATAATCATTTCTGCCTTTGAAGTAAGCAAGCTTCAAAGGAAAGTCTCTGTTGTTCACAAGGTCGTGCCTTGCCCTGGCCTGGCTCTTGACGCACTCCAAGGGGGTGGAGACAGCGTTGTGTGAGGACAGGCACAGCCCTAACCAGGTGTCAGTGGCAACTCCTCCCACCACTCTAGCCCAGGGGACCTAGCAGCCAGTTGATGGGTCATCAGCATATGCAGGGCACACTTCAACTCCCTTTGTTTCATTGCAGAGAGTGAATTCACAAACAGCCCTACTGTCAGTCTGACCCAGACATGGATTCCACAGGCAGGCAGAGGCACCGAATGGTTAACCAAAAAAATGCCCACTTTCTAAAAGTGGCATTTTCAAATTCACAACTTTAAAAATCAACTTCACTAAAAGTTGTATTTTTAAATTGTGAGTTCGGAGACCCTAAACTCCACATCTCAATCTTCTCCCAACGGGAAATTATACTTAAAAGGTATTTAAAGGCAATCCCCATGTTAACCTAGGGGAGAGGTAGGCCTTTACAAAAGTGAAAACTGACAAGACATGTAAAATACACCAGTACAAGTCCTATCTTTTACATAAAGTGAACCTTGCCCATGAGTCTACATTGGGTGTACCTTAGGGGTGACTTACATGTAGTAAAAAAGGGAAGGTTCGGGCCTGGCAAGTGGGTGGACTTGCCAGGTTGACATGACAGTTTAAAACTGCCCACACAGACACTTCGTTGGGAGGTCTGAGGTACGTTTACATGGCTACTCATGTGGATGATACAATCAGTGCTGCAGGCCCACTAATAGCATTTGACTTACAGGCCCTGGGCACACATGGTGCAGTATACTAGGGAGTTACTAGTAAATCAAAGATGCCAATCAGGGATAAGCAATCACAATCACCATTTACACAGAGAACATATTCACTTTAGCAGTGGTTAGCAGTGCTAAAGTACCCAGAGTCCTAAAGCCCACAGAAACAGGTCAGAAAAAACAGGAGGAAAGAGGTAAAATGTTGAGGATGAGGGTGAGGTCCAACAGACACCTGCAGTTTCGTGAAGACTTCAAGCGGTAGTACTGCTACTCATAGCTGACTGGAGAGACACATCTAATAACCACATTAAGTGCTGCAGTTTCAAGCAGACTTCAAGCTGTAACATCTGGCTTGAGAGGTGAACCTAGTAACCATCTGAAGTGCTGCAGCTTCATAAAGGCTTCAAGAAGTAGCATCTGACTCAAAAGGGGCACACCTAGTAATGCTGGTGCTAGACGCACCTAGAAGTGCTGCAGCTTTGTATATACTTCAAGCAGTAGCATATGACTTGAGAGGAATACATAGTAACCACGTGAGGTGGTGCAGCTCCATGAAGGCTTCAAGCAGCAGCATCTGACTGGAGAGGAGCCCCTAGTAACCACTTGAAGTGCTGCAGCTTCGACAAGACTTCAAGCAGCAATATCTGACTGGAGAGGCACACCTGGTAACCACTTGAAGTGCTGCAGCTTTGAGAAGTTTTCGAACGGTAGCCTAGAAGGGTTGCAGCTTTGTACATACTTCAAGCAGTAGCGTATGACTCGCGAGGAATATGTAGTAACCACTTGAGGTGGTGCAGCTTTATGAAGACTTCAAGCAGTAACATCTGACTGGAGAGTAACCATTTGAAGTGCAGCAGCTGTGACAAGACTGCAAGCAGGTGCATCTGACATGAGAGGTACACCTAGTAACCGCTTGAAGTGCTGCAGCGGGACTAGAAGGGTACATCTAGTAATGACTGCAAGTACTATGCTTGTGACTTTCTTGCCAGCCTCAATGAAAATTCAGTAAAATATATATTGGCTTCTTCAGCTGCCACTGGTATTTTACTTCTTACTGCAACTGAACATAGTGCAAGGTGATGGATCCGCACAGTTCTGCCATAGGCTGTCCTCAGGCTAAGCAACTAAAATTTACTGGCTCACAGATGAACTTCCAGTTAAAAAGTAGTCTTTTAAGAACGTGCACTTGAATTATGACCACGATGTGTGGCCACCAATATATACGCAAACTAATAATAATGAGTAGAATTATTCATGCTATGGTTAATCAAGTTTATATTAACATTTACGATATTGCATTTATATTGAAAATCTTATAGGCCTTAAGTTAGCGTGAGCTGTGGGTTATAGATGCCTAGCTCTCATATTAAAAGCATTTTTCTGTTTTCCAATGTGCTGACTCGCAAAGGGCCATGACCCTGCAAATGTTCTTTTTCTTCAACTTGGAAGATGAATGTATCTTTATAATTCCGTTCTCAACCGCCTATTTGGTCCCTTAGTTAAAGTTTTGTATACAAAGTTGAAACAAATGTAGATTAATGTAATGTACAAGGACGTTTAAAACATGGACAATGGAACTTCTGACCTGAGAAGACGTGCCAAGGTATGAAGTAACCCCCCGATGTGCCACCTCCGAAGACGTCAATTATGAAGACCAATCAAAATGTTATGAATAAATGTGGGGTGACAATTAGAATTACCTAATGCTTAATTTGATAGGCTAAAGATTATGGGGTATAGTAAATGTCCAATAGAATTTTGGGGGAATGTCTTACGAAAAAGGGATAAAAACCCATGTCACAGAAGGGTCGCTAGAAATAGTTAGGGAATGCTATTGATTTTATCCAGAAACTCTCTCACTCTGTTCGGTGACTTTGAGACTTATTGAAACCATCCTCACCCATAGACTGCCCCTCTACACTTCTCCTCCTTATGAGGGAAGTGTCCCCTGTCCCTTAGTCGAGTTTAGACTGATGGCGTTTTGACTGATGTCCTGAAGACTGATCCTGTGTGCTGAACTAATCTTTGGAGGGTAATTATGACAATGTAATCTGTAATTTGTCTGTCTGCTTTTCCTTTCTAGGTACCAACTGCTCATTTTGATAGAGACCATAGCTAGATGTTTTCCAAATTGGTGTTCTAAATTGTTTTGCATGAAGCCCCACATGCTGATGTTAATCAGTGATTAGGACAGGAGTTCACTTTAACTAACGCAAATAGACAAATGACTGACATTATGCTATGCTGAACTGACACGTATATGACATTTGCTGTGTTCTAATCTATGTTCTGATGTTTGTGATTCTTGCATTAATGAAATCTTATCACAGTTGCCATATCTTGATTATGCTATTATGCTTCTTGGTATTGAGATTAACTCTTTTGCTCGTAGATTGTAATCAATAGGGAATAAAATTCATAAAATTCTATTAAAGGTGTGGTTATTCATGGCTGAAAGGTCATGATTGCGTCAACAATTTGATTAATGTCTTTATCCAAAGTAAAGTGCATTGTGGTGGTAAACATTGATGACATTATTGATATATTGCTTGACATATTGATCAGTTATCTCGTCCTACGGTGTCTCTCCACTGGGTCACAATATTCATTGGCCTAAAACGAGTCCTAATGTGTAATAAATTAACATAAAAGGACTGGTAGCAGAGCGACAGTTTTGGCCCTTGGGGGCCCTGGACAGAAAATCATTGTTTAATTTGTTTTTCTGTGATAATGCAAATTGGAGGTATGATAGGTTTCTAAGTTCACTATGACTTTCCCGGGATCTCGGAGCCTGCCTAAGTGAGTTGGGGATATTCTCGGCGCCATAATGTGTGTGGTTTACGGTTTTTGCGCTTAATTAGCTTACGCCTTTTGCAGGTGATTGCGAAATTTGTGTGTATTTAGGTCAAGTAAATGTTGTTTTGGTAGGAGTGGGCGTACTCCGCAGTATGAGAGTAGGGAAGTCGGCGTACTCCATATGAGTGTGGCGCTTGGTGCTCAAAATTATCCACATGGTTGGTTGTCTATGTACGGACCTGTCGTGGTCTAAGACTCCGGAGTATGTTGACAAGTGTAGGAGACACTTGGATTTATGTTGTAATCTGTGTGGTTTAATAGGTCAATCGGGTGTGGTTGACAAGTCAAGTTTGAGTCGAAACATATGTGTGAAACCTTCGATGGAGATTTGGCAAATTCTAAAGTGCACTAGGACGAGCCATTGACAAGTCGAGAGTAGAATTTACGGGTTGAATTCTGCTTGCGCATGCGGGAGCTGATAAGGAGAAAGTAGCGGCTGAGGCTTCAAGTGAAATCTCTGCAAAGTTCTGAAGTGAATGTGTTACCCTTCCTGTAGTAAACCAGCAGATTTGTGTTGTCATTTAAGGTGCTCGCAATAATTTGCATTAGTTTGTGTGGATTCAGTGAGGAGCGGACGAGCCGCAAGACTTTGTCAGCTACAGTGTGTGTGAGTGTGACGTCAGTGGTGCCGCGCTGAGATAGGTCAGTTGTCGAGAGGGGTCGCGCACGGATTGACTGCCATCCGTGAGAGGCAATAGGTTGAGAAAAGTGGGTGAAGAGTGTCCTGGGAACTAAGTCACTTCTGATTAAAATACAAATAAGAGAGAAAATTGCTAAATGAATTTTGTAAAGGCATTTAAGAGCGCTCTGAAAGGAGATGCATATTTTGTAGCAACTGATGGGGAACCTACACCACCCGAGGGTACTCCAGCTTATATAGTCATGGAAGAGAAAGGTGTTGCGCCATGTTTATGGATGAAACAGTGTCGCAAATTGACAGAAAAGGAGGGATGTTTAGCATTGCCAGAACATGGGACGTTCAATACGAGGGTCCTCGAACATTTTGAGGTGGATGTTAAGAGTACAGAAACCACCTCAAGGCCAGCTCAGTATGAGGCTTTAGTGGTTTGGGATCTAATGGCTCTTAAACAGAGGCAAGAAAGGTTTCAGAGAAGACTGAGAAGGGCAGAAAAATCCTATGCAGAGGCTAGATGGGATAACGAGAGTAAAATGTGGAGAAGGGGAATTGTTGACGGATTAAAATTGTTCCCAGCGATAGCACAGGGAGAAGAAACACAGGGAAAGAAAGCCTCCTGTAAAACAGATAAAGATTCAAGCAAATCTAAAGAGAATAAAATACCTTGGGAAGAGGAAGATGATTCAGAAGATGAGGAATTAATGGATAGATTATTACAGGATCGCCCGCCACCTTATGCGGTGAGCGATAGCGCTCCAAGCACTAGCATGGATCCTGGGAACCAGATGCAGGAGAAGGGAGTTGCTGATACGATACAGACTAGTGATACGGCTTTGATACAGAATGGTGTCAGTGTTCCCACTGCACCAGACATACCGATACATTTGCAACCTCCACCACAGATACAGAGAATCTACCCAGACGTTCCAGTACTTGAGACTACTACAAATCTGATAGTGCCGCCAGACCCGATATATACGAAATCGAAGTTAGTGCAAATTGAGTCAACTCCGAAATTACTGTCCCAGCCACAACCACAACTGATACCAGGGTACAACCCAGTAGCTGGTCTGCCATTAGTGCCTGTCCTGGGTACTTTGGAACAGACCAATGGAGTTACTGCTCCACGAAGTCTGGGACCAGGTCAGATACCTGCCGCCATATCGTTGCCAATTACTGTCGGTCCACCAGTGCCATTGTATGCTCAAGGCAAAACTGGCGTATGTGATCAGGGAGTAATGACCCAAGATGTGATAAGAGGAGGGTCTATGGGAACACCCCAGATAATGGCCCCGGGAGAACAAGTAGTTGAAAAACCGAGGTCTTTAATAGACCTTAGCCTAGTGGGAGCACCCATAGAAGCAATGCGTCAAGCAGGGCTAGGGGTTTTAACTCCACAGACGATGAGTACGAACGCCTCACAGTTGCCAATGATACATGCAGGAAACATCTCACTGCAGGGTTTTAAAGTCCAACAGCTAAACGAATGGCTAGAAAAGACGTATACTTCACAAAAGGCTGCAGTGACTACAGTTGAACCGGAAAAAAGAAAGGCAAGATGAGTACCTAAATTTTGTAAGATATGGGGCAGAAGCTGCTGAATTAGTGGAAGGTACGATGGGAGTAAATAGATTGGAGTCATACACGGAAGCAGAATTAAGATTTCTGTGCCCCAAGATTACCAAAGAAGTAGGTAAGGTGCATCAGAGATTAGCGAACCTGGCAGATAAATACAATATTGATATCGGAAACACTAAACATCTGAAAAGAAGTTACAGATTAGATTTTGACTCCAATGATTTTGAGCACAAGAGGTCTGCAGGAATGAAGGCACATTTAAAAGAATTGTTGCAAAGTGCGCAAATTTGGGGTGCACTGGAGAAATGGGAAGGCAGATGGGCAAAGAAAAGAGATAAGGAAAAAGGTGACAGTCCAGGGTCAAATCAAGCCAAAGCCTCACCCGATGTGGAATCAGTAAAAATACTACCTATGAGAGAAACAACTGGTGGTGTCTTAGTTCATGTACCATGGTCCAGAGGAGACATCCTATCTTTTACTAATGATTATCCCAGATTGAGGGGGAAAATGATCGAGTGGTACCAACAGACAGACAGGTTTGTGAAACTTGCAAATTGTCTTTGGGAAGACTTGAATACCTTGTTTGAGATCATTGTTCCGCCTGATTTGTGGCTCGAGTGCAAGAGAGGGGTAGATTGGCCAACAAAGGAGCCGGCAAGGGATAAGGTGAACGGGGCACCCTCTGAAGAGGTGATGAAGTACTATCATAAGGTGATTGAGTTTTTTAAACAAAAGGTGTCGCCGAAGGTGACTGATTGGCAGAAGATTGACCGGATCTCTCAAGAGGTTAAGGAGTCAATACATGCTTACTATGAGAGATTACTAAAGGCATTCAAACACTACAGTGGTACTGAGACTATTGAACCGAAGGACATGAACCATCTCGTGTTTAGATTAGTCGAAGGGCTGAGACCAGAAGTTAGCCAGATGATTAAGAATCATTTGATTTGTTGGCAAGCGAAGCCGATTGATGAAGTATCGCAGTATGCGAAATACTGTAGTGATGAGATTGAGCTGAAGCAGAAAAAGCTGAAAGAAAAAGTGATGGTGATGCAGATAAGGGCTGCACAGGCAGGAATACAGGGAAATGGAGTTCAACAGATGATACAGCAGCAACCGCAAATGAATGGTGTGTTTCAGACACAGCCGAGAGGTCGAGGCCTAGGGTTTGTGAATCGCAGTCCAGACTTGAATATTGTTGTGGTTCAAAATGACTTACAAGGGGCGAAAAAGATGTCACCATGTCACGCGTGCGGGGGCGTGGGGCACTGGAAACGGGAGTGCCCGAATGTGGTGCAGGATGGTGTTGTTCAGCAAAGCACTAATGTTGGTACATTGCAAAATGTAAGGGGCCCAAAATTGAGGCATCAAAACCCAAATTTTCAGAATAACCTGGCATAAATGCAAGGGGTACAGCCCATGCAGCAGATGCAAATGCCGCGTTTTCAGCCAGCACAAATGCAACCAGTACAACAGCAGGTTCCCATGGTACCTAGACAGCAAATGCAATTACCAATGGCTCCGATGGGACAGCAACAGGTGATGCTTCCTCAACAGGACACAGGCCAGGTAATGAGTCAAAACAACACAGTACAACAATTCCCATTACGAGGTGAAAATGGCATGAATGGAGAGTGGTCAGATGATAGTTCAGATAGCGAAGAATGCAGGCTTGCAGCATCCTTAGAGGTGGATCAGAGGGGTCCATATGTGGAAGGAAAGGTGATGGGCTACAAAGTCTTGTTTCTGGTTGATACCAGAGCTACACGCCCTACAGTCAGAAGTGCAGAGGTTCCAAAATTACCACTTTCAGGGCGTACCATAAGGGTAGTCGGAGTAGCAAACCAATATCTGACCAACCCGATTACAGATCCAGTGCAGGTTGAGATTGGCAACTTCCAGGGGTTACATAGGTTTGTAGTCTGTGATTCAAGTCCAGTATCCCTACTGGGAAGGGACTTACTGTGCAAGACAAAATGTTCGATTACCTGTTCCAATGACGGAATCGAAGTACAGACAAATAGTGACGATGAGGGAGATGAAGGTCAGTTTTCAGAGGAAGAGACAGGGACGGCTAATGAGGATTATCCTTTAATTACCCTGTTCCCGATGCTTACCATGATTGATCTACCTGTCGAGTTACAGGGGACGGTAACAGAGAAAGTGTGGGATCTGACAGGAAAAGAAGTAGGGCTAATAAAAGGCGTGGAACCAGTTAAAGTACAGGTTAAGCCGAATGCAGTGTTTCCTCAGGTGCCACAGTATCATATGGCACAAGATGTCCTTATCGAAGTGTCACAGATAATTGCAGATTTTCTGAGACAGGGAGTCCTGAAAGAGGTTTTGAGCAGTCCATGTAACTCTCCCATAATGGGTTTGAAGAAGCCTTGTGGAAAGGTTCGAATTGTGCAGGATTTGAGAAAAATAAACAAGATTGTGGTAAAATGTTGCCCCATAGTGCCCAATCCAGCAGTAATCATGTTTCAGGTTCCATGTGATGCTGAGTGGTTCACCGTTATAGACCTGTCACGAGCTTTCTTTTCGATACCTCTTCATGAGGACAGCCAATTTTTGTTCATCTTCAAATTCCTGGATAAGGTATACAGTTGATGCAGAATTCCTCAAGGGTTTTCTGAATCACCGTCCATCTTCAATCAGATATTGAAAAAGGATTTGGAGTCTTTGGTACTGCCTTTCAATTCTACTCTAGTGCAGTACATCAATGATTTGCTGATTGCATCTAAAACAAGGGACAACTGTAAATACAATACCATTGCTTTACTGAATCATTTGGGAAAGAATGGGCACAAGGTGTCACCTAAGGAGCTGCAATACTGTCAGAAAGAGGTGAAATACCTAGGGCATCTAATCGAAAGAGGATCCAGGAGAATATCAAAAGAAAGAATAACAGCCATTTTGCAAATGAACCCTCAGACGAAAAAAAGAGATGTCAGGATGTTTCTGGGAATGGTGGGCTACTGTTGCCAGTCGATACCCAACTTCTCGATCATCTCAAAACCTTTGATAAAACTGACAGGCAAGGAGATCAAGGATGAGCCATATACCATAGCCTTGTCCAAAGAAGAGCTTGAGTCATTTATGGAATTGAGAGAGTGCATGTGCAGGGCACCAGCGTTAGGTATGCTTGATTATACAAAGCCTTTTCTACTGTTTTGTCATGAACGTGATGCTTGTTCTTTGTCTGTCTTGACACAGGTCCATGGAGGTGCAAATCGCCCTGTAGCATATTTTTCAGCTACCTTGGACCCCGTCGCAGCAGCCTTACCGGGTTGTTTGCGCGCAGTTGCAGTAGTTGGTCAGAGCCTTACGCAGTGTGAAGGCATAGTCATGGGATATCCCCTAACAGTAATGGTTCCGCATTCAGTTGAAATTTTGTTGACTTGAACCAAAACTCAGCACATGACAAATGCTCTTCTTACCAAATATGAGACAATCATACTGGGGTCACCGAACGTTTCACTTAAACGATGTACTGTATTGAACCCGGCAACTTTACTTCCTGTTGAAAACACTGAAATTAACAATGAGGAAGAATTTGAACATGACTGTCTTGAGGTAACAGAATTGTGTACCAAACCACAACCAGATATTCAGGACACACAGCTAAAAGAAAATGACTGTATCATGTTTGTCGATGGGTCCTGTTTAAGAGATTCTGTTGGAACACTGAGAGCTGGTTATGCAGTATGTACCATAGCCGGTATCGTTGAAGCCTCCTTGCTCGAGAAAGTGTTTTCCGCACAAGTGGCAGAATTAATTGCCCTTACTAAACCATGCCACGCAACTGTGAATTTGAGAGTCACTATCTATACTGACAGCAGATATGGATTTGGAATTGTACATGATTTTGCCCAACTATGGTCACAGAGAGGTTTCATGACCTCTTCTGGTTCTCCTGTGAAAAATGGTGAACAAATAAAGGATTTGTTACATGCAATTCAGTTACCTCTTGAAATTGCTGTGGTGAAATGCAATGCTCGTCACAAGACTTTGTGTCCCTGGGAAACGGTTATGCAGATCAAGTCGCAAGGTTTTGCGCATTGAACTGTATATCATTCAAGGAGCAGTGGGAATTGTTACCGCAAACTGAAAATGACACCTGTTTGAACCTTGCATTAAGGGTGGTTGATACCCTAGATGAGTTAAAAACATTACAAAGTCGTGCAAGCAAAGAGGAAAAACGTTCCTGGCAGAGAATGCAATGTGTACAGAGGGCTGATGATTTGTGGGTCTCAGAGGAGGGGAAATTAGTCTTGCCAAACAGTCTTCTATCTCAGTTTGCCAGGCTATATCATGAACAAGCTCACCTTGGGAGAGATGCAATGATCAGATCATTTAAAATCAAGTGGTTCAACCCAAAATTCAGACATGCTGCCGAGGTTATCTGTCACAGGTGCATCATCTGTCAACAGATGAATGCTGGAAAGGGAACTGTGGTAACTTTGAGCCATATTGGGAGAGCTGGTGGTCCATTCAGCAAAATGCAAATGGACTTCATTGAGATGCCTGTTTGTGGAGGATTGAAGTACGTGTTGGTGATTCTGTGTGTTTTCAGTCACTGGTACCCCACACGTAGAAATGAAAGTCTCACAGTTGCAAAGCTGCTACTTAGGGAACTAATACCAAGATTCGGGTTTCCGGTCTCTATAGAATCAGATAGGGGCAGACACTTCGACAATGAGGTGATTAAACTCCTGTGTGCCGCACTAGACATCGAACAAAAGCTGCATTGTAGCTACCGCCCTGAAGCATCAGGATTAGTAGAGCAAATGAACAGTACTTTGAAATCGAGGATGGCAAAAATGCGCGCAGCTGCCAATATGAAATGGGCAGATGCGTTGCCCTTAGTGCTGATGTCAATGAGAAACACCCCTGACAAGAAAACAGGACTGTCCCCCCATGAGATCCTCATGGGTAGAGCTATGAGGTTGCCAGCAGTACCTGCAAATGCTCTAGTGAATATCACAGATGATTTGGTGTTGGACTACTGCAAAGGCTTGGCTGATGTGATTCGCTCTTTCTCTCACCAGGTAGAAGCTAACACATTGCTACCGATTGGAGATCCAGGCCACACCCTACAAGCCGGTGACTGGGCGGTTGTCAAGAAGCACGTGAGAAAATCGTGTTTGGAGCCACGTTGGAAAGGGCCGTATCAAGTAATCTTGACAACTACTACTGCCGTGAAGTGTGCAGGAGTTCCAAAATGGATACATGCCAGTCACCCAAAGAAGGTAACGTGTCCTGTTGAAGAGGAACTTGAAGTTTCTGGCACAACAGTTCCAGGAAGAGAAGTCTCAGGGCCAGAAAACAGCCAAGAAGGAACTGAGACTGCAGGAGGGCCCACTGAGAACAGCCTCGTCCCTGAAACAATGAATGAGTTCGAGAGAGGTGACAGAGTGCCTATCTCAGTAGAGGCAGCAGGAGAACTAAATCAAGGAGAGGTTCTCCCAGAAGTAGACAGATACGGGTTAGAACTTGAACCCGGTACAGATCCTGAAGAAGAAGAAGAAGAAGAAGAAGGAGAAATAGTAGAAAGAGATCAGAGTGTGTCAGCATCCCCTGAATCAACTGCAGGTCTATCAAGTGAAAACACCATATCACAAGAGGAGGGTGCTGTCCAGCGACCTGAAAAGACACATCGAAAGAAGACGCATAAGGGTGATAACTGGCCAGAGAAACCACTCTTAAGGATAAGAAACATACCAAATGAAACAATAACAGAGACCGATACATCCCGAGTGGAAGACCTAAGTGAAGGAGAACAGCAAGGTGAACGAAGACTGAAAAGAAAGGGAGTCACAAACAGAAGATATACAGGTCTTGAATGGGCGTATGCTACAACATCTGAAAGACAACAAGAATTCATAGCATTCTGTTTTGATCGAGAAGTACCAGGCCAATACTACAGTACCTGAACTAATCCAAAGAAAAGACTTGGTTAAAAAGAAAAAAAAATCAGAAATCTGAAAACTGATAAAAGAGACTTTATAAATTAACGAATGTGACATTAAAACCGGATTTGACTTTGAGAAACCTGATTTTGACAAGCTGCTAACCTGATTTGACAAAAGGGGTCCTGGAGTGAGTGAAGACGCTGTAAATATACGCAAAAAGCAAGAGAAAAATTCTAAATCATCTTCAAGCTGATTGTTATTCTGCTGTCTGATTCTATACAGACATGGCTTATAATAGAGGTAGTAACAAGGTTTACTAGTGTGGTTGGCTAGGCCTTGTAATAGGTATTGTGTGTGCAATAATAATTGTGGGAGTGATTGTAGGAATGCCATGGATAGAGAAAGAGACTATTAACGCTACTTCAAAACCTGAAACTACAACACTAACACCGTGGGAAAGATTTGAGCAGGATGCAAGACACTTGCATGAGGGAACTAACTCAAAGGGGGAACTTTCTACTAATGTCTTCTATTGCTTGCTAAATGAGTATGTGGAGACCATGAATGCGAAAGACTGTTATGTGTGCACTAAGATTCCTTCATCTGTGCAAGAAGGGGTTACTTACCATAGCCTTCCTTTAATTTATGGGATTAGCTGTAGTTTGCTACCAACCAGATTCTATAATCAAGAGCATGTGCAATATTTTTATTCAAATATGGATGTTGTGTTTTCCTTTGTGCCTGTGATTGAATTCCTGAACAAACTAGCTAAGGAACATGATATAAAAATAGTTAGAGGATTCTTTGAGCCGACGCTTACATTTGGAACCGCTTATGCACATTGCAATAATTTGACTTGCTTACTATCACCTGTAGAGAAAAGCTTTTTAGATCACACTGATGATAGACGCAAAGCATTAAAAAAAAGATTAGAAAAAGGTTTAGAGAAACACACATATGCAAATGATTATACTTACACTGCACTCAAAACACAAGGCAAACTAGCTATAGATGCATTACATGTAGGTAGGCTTTGTATATATAGGCCAAAATCTGAGCAGGACAATTTGTTTGTGGGAACGAGTGAATGCAGACATGTGTTTTTGTTTCAGAGTAAGTGGACCTTTATATTGAATGGACAAGATCCAGCGATCCCTGGGATCTATTACATCTGTGGGCTTAATGCTTATTACCGTCTCCCTACGGGATGGTATGGGACATGTTATTTGGGAATAGTTTTTCCAAAGATTTACCAGATTGATGACTTAAAACAATTACCTAAAATTTCTGAATTACAACATGCCAGACAAAAACGAGAATCAGTGGCTGCTGTCATTGGTGACATATTTGGAGCTATAATCCCTTCAGTAGGGATTAACTTGAATTCTATGAAGATTCAAAAGTTGTCTACTATTGTGGATAACATGCTGACAAATTTCACAGGGGCTATATGTAGGAGGCTGGACTGGCTTGTAGTGAGTACCAAGGGGTACTTACACCTTGCACCAGGCCCAGGTATCCCTTATTAGTGTAGAGGGGTGTCTAGCAGCTTAGGCTGATAGAAAAGGTAGTTTAGCAGAGCAGCGTAGGCTGAACTAGGAGACGAGTGAAGCTCCTACAGTACCACTAGTGTCACTTGCACAATATCATAAGAAAACACAATACACATATATAATAAAAATAAAGGTACTTTATTTTTATGACAATATGCCAAAGTATCTCAGTGAGTACCCTCAGTATGAGGATAGCAAATATACACAAGATATATGTACACAATACCAAAATATGCAGTAATAGCAATAGAAAACAGTGCAAACAATGTATAGTCACAATAGAATGCAATGGGGACACATAGGGATAGGGGCAACACAAACCACATACTCTAGAAGTGGAATGCGAAGCACGAATGGACCCCAAACCTATGTGACCTTGTAGAGGGTCGCTGGGACTGTAAGAAAACAGTGAGGGTTAGAAAAATAGCCCACCCCAAGACCCTGAAAAGTGGGTGCAAAGTGCACCTGAGTTCCCCAAAGAGCACAGAAGTAGTGATAGGGGAATTCTGCAAGGAAGACCAACACCAGCAATGCAACAACGATGGATTTCCTGACGAGAGTACCTGTGGAACAAGGGGACCAAGTCCAAAAGTCACGATCAAGTCGGGAGTGGGCAGATGCCCAGGAAATGCCAGCTATGGGTGCAAAGAAGCTGCCACCGGATGGTAGAAGCTGTGGATTCTGCAAGAACGACAAGGGCTAGAAACTTCCCCTTTGGAGGATGGATGTCCCACTTCGTGAAGAGTCGTGCAGAGGTGTTTCCGTGCAGAAAGACCACAAACAAGCCTTGCTAGCTGCAAGGGTCACGGTTAGGATTTTTGGATGCTGCTGTGGCCCAGGAGGGACCAGGATGTCGCCAATTGCGTGAGGAGACAGAGGGGGTGTCCAGCAAGACAAAGAGCCCACTCAGAAGCAAGCAGCACCCGGAGAAGTGCCGGAACAGGCACTACGAAGTGGAGTGAACCGGAGCTCACTCGCAGTTAAACAAGAGGGTCCCACGACGCCGGAGGACAACTCAGGAGGTCGTGCAATGCAGGTTAGAGTGCCGGGACCCAGGCTTGGCTGTGCACAAAGGAAATCCTGGAAGAGTGCACAGGAGCCGGAGTAGCTGCAAAACATGCGGTTCCCAGCAATGCAGTCTAGCGTGGGGAGGCAAGGACGTACCTCCACCAAACTTGGACTGAAGAGTCACTGGACTGTGGAGTCACTTGGACAGAATTGCTGAGTTCAAGGGACCTCGCTCGTCGTGCTGAGAGGAGACCCAGAGGACCGGTGATGCAGTTCTTTGGTGCCTGCGGTTGCAGGGGGAAGATTCCGTCGACCCACGGGAGATTTCTTCGGAGCTTCTAGTGCAGAAAGGAGGCAGACTATCCCCACAGCATGCACCACCAGGAAAACAGTCGAGAAGGCAGCAGGATCAGCGTTACAAGGTCGCAGTAGTCGTCTTTGCTACTTTGTTGCAGTTTTGCAGGCTTCCAGCGCGGTCAGCAGTCGATTCCTTGGCAGAAGGTGAAGAGAGAGATGCAGAGGAACTCTGATGAGCTCATGCATTCGTTATCTCAGGAATTCCCAGAAGCAGAGACCCTAAATAGCCAGAAAAGGAGGTTTGGCTACTTAGGAGAGAGGATGGGCTAGCAACACCTGGAGGAGCCTATCAGAAGGAGTCTCTGACGTCACCTGCTGGCACTGGCCACTCAGAGCAGTCCAGTGTGCCAGCAGCACCTCTGTTTCCAAGTTGGCAGAGGTCTGGAGCACACTGGAGGAGCTCTGGGCACCTTCCAGGGGAGGTGCAGGTCAGGGGAGTGGTCACTCCCCTTCCCTTTGTCCAGTTTCGTGCCAGAGCAGGGCTGGGGGATCCCTGAACCGGTGTAGACTGGCTTATGCAGAAATGGGCACCAACTGTGCCCATCAAAGCATTTCCAGAGGCTGGGTGAGGCTACTCCTCCCAAGCCCTAACACCTTTTTCCAAAGGGAGAGGGTGTAACACCCTCTCTCTGAGGAAGTCCTTTGTTCTGCCTTAATGGGCCAAGCCTGGCTGGACCCCAGGATGGCAGAAACCTGTCTGAGGGGTTGGCTGCAGCTGCTGTGAAACCCTGGGAAAGGCAGTTTGGCAGTATCCGGGTCTGTGCTAGAGACTCGGGGGATCATGGAATTGTCTCCCCAATGCCAGGATGGCATTGGGTGACAATTTCATGATCTTAGACATGTTACATGGCCATGTTCGGAGTTACCATTGTGACGCTATACATATGTCGTGACATATGTATAGTGCACACGTGTAATGGTGTCCCCGCACTCACAAAGTCCGGGGAATTTGCCCTGAACAATGTGGGGGCACTCTGGCTAGTGCCAGGGTGCCCACACACTAAGTAACTTAGCACCCAACCTTTACCAGGTAAAGGTTAGACATATAGGTGACTTATAAGTTACTTAAGTGCAGTGGTAAATGGCTGTGAAATAACGTGGACGTTATTTTACTCAGGCTGCACTGGCAGGCCTGTGTAAGAATTGTCAGATCTCCCTATGGGTGGCACAAGAAATGCTGCAGCCCATAGGGATCTCCTGGAACCCCAATACCCTGGGTACCTCAGTACCATATACTAGGGAATTATAAGGGTGTTCCAGTATGCCAATGTAAATTGGTGAAATTGGTCACTAGCCTGTTGACAATTTGGAAAGAGAATGAGAGAGCATAACCACTGAGGTTCTGGATAGCAGAGCCTCAGTGAGACAGTTAGTCATAACACAGGTAACACATACAGGGCACACTTATGAGCACTGGGGCCTTGGCTGGCAGGGTCCCAGTGACACATACAACTAAAACAACATATATACAGTGAAATATGGGGGTAACATGCCAGGCAAGATGGTACTTTACCTACACTATACTCCTGATGGATACTGAACCCGCTGCAGAAAGAGCAATGACTCTTCAAAATCGGCTTGCTTTAGACATTCTTTTACCAAAGAGTGGAGGGGTCTGCAAGATGCTCAACGAGTGTCATTGTTGCTCGTTCATTCCGGATAATAGTAAAAAGATTAGAGGTATGCTTACTAACCTAACTAGAGATAGTGCGGATTTGAAAGATTTGAAGGAACGTGGAGTAGGGGAGAAATTTGGAAAAGGAATTGCCAGAATAGGGAGGTGGTTTACCAACATTTGGAATGGGGTACTTGCAAAAATACTAATGGGTCTATTAATTGTTCTGGCCTGTCTATTAGGATTATGGGGGGCATGCAAAATCAATGATAAAATTAAGAGAAATTGGACTAAAAGAACCAGAAGAAATGAAGAAAGTGAAAGAGAGAAAATGTTCAATGAAATCTGGGAAAGTTCACATAAAGGACAAGATGTTGAAATGCGCATTGTGTGCAAGGTGAAAAATTAAAGGTCAAAGGTCAAAGGGAAAGGTTTGTGTGATGACGAGTGTCATTAGAGGAGGGACTGAGAGAGCGTAGTTTAAATAATACATATACTAAAATGAAATACTTATATCAATGTTTAACGATGCTGCATAGAAAACGACAATAATAGTGATTTTGCTTAAACGTGCACTTGAATTATGACCACGAGTAGAATTGTTCATGCTATGGTTAATCAAGTTTATATTAACATTTACGAGTTTGCATTCATATTGAAAATCTTACAGGCCTTAAGTTAGCGTGAGCTGTGGGTTTTAGATGCCTAGCTCTCATATAATTTTTTTTTTTCTGTTTTCCAGTGTGCTGACTCGCAAAGGGCCATGACCCTGCAAATGTTCTTTTTCTTCAACTTGGAAGATGAATGTATCTTTATAATTCCGTTCTCAACCGCCTATTTGGTGCCTTAGTTAATGTTTTGTATACAAAGTTGAAACAAATGTAGATTAATGTAATGTACAAGGACGTTTAAACCATGGACAATGGAACTGCTGACCCGAGAAGACGTGCCATGGTATGAAGTAACCCCAGGATGTGCCACCTCCGACGATGTCAATTATGAAGACCAATCAAAATGTTATGAATAAATGTGGGGTGACAATTAGAATTACCTAATGCTTAATTTGATAGGTTAAAGATAGTGGGGTATAGTAAATGTCCAATAGAATTTCAGGGGGAATGTATTACGAAAAAGGGATAAAAACCCATGTCACAGAAGGGTCGCTAGAACTAGGTAGGGAATGCTATTGATTTTATCCAGAAACTCTGTCACTCTGTTCGGTGACTTTGAGACTTATTGAAACCATCCTCACCCATAGACTGCCCCTCTACACTTCTCCTCCTTATGAGGGAATTGTCCCCTGTCCCTTAGTCGAGTTTAGACTGATGGCGTTTTGACTGTTGTCCTGAAGACTGATCCTGTGTGCTGAACTAATCTTTGGAGGGTAATTATGACAATGTAATCTGTAATTTGTCAGTTTGCTTTTCCTTTCAAGGTACCAACTGCTCATTTTGATAGAGACCATAGCTAGATGTTTTCCAAATTGGTGTTCTAAATTGTTTTGCATGAAGCCCCACATGCTGATGTTAATCAGTGATTAGGACAGGAGTTCACTTTAACTAACGCAAATAGACAAATGACTGACATTACGCTATGCTGAACTGACACGTATAAGACATTTGCTGTATTCTAATCTATGTTTACGCCGTGCTATTTTCTGATGTTTGTGATTCTTGCATTAATTAAATCTTATCACAGTTGCCATATCTTGACTATGCTATTATGCTTCTTGGTATTGAGATTAACCCTTTTGCTCGTAGATTGTAATCAATAGGGAATAAAATTCATAAAATTCTATTAAAGGTGTGGTTATTCATGGCTGAAAGGTCATGATTGGGTTGACAATTTGATTAATGTCTTTATCCAAAGTAAAGTGCATTGTGGTGGTAAACATTGATGACATTATTGATATATTGCTTGACATATTGATCAGTTATCTCGTCCTACGGTGTCTCTCCACTGGGTCACAAGATTCATTGGCCTAAAACGAGTCCTAATGTGTAATAAATTAACATAAAAAGACGCGTTATCATGCTCATCATAACCAGATTTGAGATATTCATGTATCCTATAGAAAACAAGCACAAATTCTTAGAGCAGCAGAAGTGTAGATGCAAATATATAAGATGAAGCCAAAACGCTTAGCTTCATGAGGGACACGATGTCCCAACGCCAGACCTCCTGCCAAATTGGAAGAAGGGGGGACGAGCAGGCATACATAAGTGCCGCCTTTGTCATCTGGTGGTGGAAAACTTGGTGCTTGTGGACTGCATTTGCCCAGCACTGGCTGTAGAAAGAAAATGCTTACTGAAAAAAGAACTAAACGGCCTAGGGATTAGATCCTGTAGACAAGCACTAATTGAAGCATTCAAACCACAAAACACCATATTTAATATTAGATTGGTTCAATTTTTGCAAATCTATTCCGGTAAAATAATGTCTGCTGGAACAAGCCTGTGATAGGGAGGGCGTGAATAGAGACACCCACTCTGAGTAAACATACCAAAGAAAGAAAGGTAATTTGGTAACATCGCCACACAGCTAGACCGCGATGAACTCCTGCACCAGAATCCGGAGTCAAGTAGGAATTTTTTTAAATTTGTGAAATATATTTAGCTCTTCCCAGTTTTGTAATCCATTCTGGGTGCAGCAGACAAGACACCTGCTCTGATGAAGGGAGAAAGGACTCACCTGGAAGACAACAGTTCTGTAATCTAAGCCTCTCATGTACCAGGAGCCAAGGCTGACCATCAAGGAAAGGGTCTTTTCTGTGCAGTGTCAGACATGGGCTTTGGACACAGATTGAAGGGGTGGTGATCCAAGGCTGGCCATCGATGAAGGTATTCTGTGCTGGGTACTTTCAGAGAGGCACTGTAGACACAGAATGAGGGGGTGGTGGTCTAGGGCTGGCCATCAAGAAAGGACTGTGCTTGTTGCTCTCAAAGAGGCACTGTGGACACAGAATGAGGGGACGGTGGTCTAAGAATGCAGCTGCACCTCAGTGTGGGGTCTTCCTGACTCTGAGCTGAGGTCAGTCATATCTGTTTGCGTGGAATAGTGGCCACCTTTAGGGAACACTTTTTAAGCCAAAATGCTATTTTTTAAAAATGTTTTAGCATTATAGCTGATACAATTTGTATTTTGGGTAAAATGTCAGTTTATTCCTCAACTTTCTTTCTCTGTATGTTTGTCAGTCTGTTGTATTTGTCCATTATTTTTGCTTCTTTTGACTCATTTTTGTCTTCTTTCCTCTTTGGTTTTCATTCTTATTTGTTGTTTTTCACCATTTCCTCAGCCTTTATTCTATCTTTTATTTTAAGTTTTTTGTTTTCCCACTTTTTCGATTTTTATTTTGTTTCATTTCCCTCTGTCTTTCTTTTGCTTTATGCTTTTTAGTTTTGTTAAACCTTTCCTTTATTTCCATTCCTCAAGTTGCATATTTCTTCCCTTGTTCTTTCTTTCCCTTTTCCCCACATCATACAGACCACTTCCGTGATTAGCACAATGCCAGAAATTATATCATTGAAAACCTCTACAACACAGTGTCTTCACAGTCTTTTGTGAAGCCTTGAAAAAGTCCATAGGATGGACCACATGTTGGCTGCTGGTTGTTGTGCTAATATACTTGTGTTTGAAACTAACACATTTTCAACCTGCTGGTGTCACATATTTAAAATTACAGTAAATACTTTACAGAAAACAATGGTTTCATCATCTTTTTCTGAGACTACTACAATACCTGTGGCTCTGGGTGCTCCAATATCCTTGGCCACATTGAGTTAATAGCAGAAACCTTATGGTCGATGCTACTATTACTCCCTGTGGTAGCAGGGTGTTGTTTATTGTAGAATTGTCATTATTGCTATGGGTTGTTGAATTGTGGACAACCCCTTAATTATAATCTCTGGGATGTGTGGTATATGTTGAACCACTGCTACCTTTCGTGATAGTTTGAATCTGGAGACTAAATGACAGTACATCTGCACCATCCAATGAATTATTAACCAACACACTCATGTTGGGTCCCATATGGACTT
This sequence comes from Pleurodeles waltl, assembly GCF_031143425.1. Taxonomy (NCBI): domain Eukaryota; kingdom Metazoa; phylum Chordata; class Amphibia; order Caudata; family Salamandridae; genus Pleurodeles; species Pleurodeles waltl. Next base: position 1,177,366,413 of record NC_090439.1, read on the forward strand.
TAAAGGTGTAAAGAATTAAAGTAGACATTCTCATGGTTATCGTTATCCAGTCTGCATCATGTACATACTCCTTAATTTTAGTACAAGCTCTGCTGCTACTGATTGATGTGTGTCTGTATTAATCTTCTAGTGAGATTGCCTCACTGCTCGAGCACTCACTTAACCTCTTTCAAGAGTTTCCCTTTCTTCTCACTCACTTCCTGTGTACTGCCTCCTCCCACACACAGCGGCTCCAGTCATAAGAGAGATAGCCGGGCTGGGGCTGCTACAGATATTAGTAGTGCAGGAGGACAAATCTTTATTGCTCTAATAAGTTCCTCAATCAATAGTTTTCTTAATGGAGTAAATCATATGTATGGTTAGGGAAACATCCTGAACAACTAGGTCTAAACCACTACTTGCCTGAACCACTACTGCTAAACAACTAAAAAGTCTCTACAACTAAGTACTGAACAACTACTGTCTAAACAACAATTGTGCCTGAATAACAATTGCCTGAACAACTAATTTTAAGGTAAGGTTTTCCTTTTGGTTTTTATGGTTTATTAGTTGTTTAGAATATATATATATATATATATTAGTTGTTCAGGCAATTGTTATTCAGACACAATAGTTGTTCAGACAGTAGTTGTTTAGCAGTAGTGGTTTAGGCTATAGTTGTTTAGGACCTAGTTGTTCTGTCACATATTTGTATGGTTAGAGCAGGGGACAGAGCTACATCTGTCACTGTTAGTTTATCATGCAGTGGACAGGTAAGGGTTAACTCTTCCAGTTTGTATGTTTTCATAAAAGGTCATCTATTTAGTTTCTCATCCATCGGGCTATCGGACCAAAAACAGGGGAGGCAGTTCATGTAGCCACAGCTCTTGGCTCTGTCCCTGAAGTATATTTTGCCTGTGTGGTTAGGGTCTTGATTACTGTTGGCGTGGAGAGTACTGGACAGGGTTATGGGGAACACAGGCTTTTTATGCTTCCTAAACCGTGCCCCCCTTTAATCCTGTCGATAAGAATGTGAGAGACCTGTCAAGCCTTTAAAATTCTATAAATCACAAGTGTGACAAAAATATAAGTGGCATTCGTTGTCCCATGTGCCAAATGTCCACTTGCATAGCCTATCAAAGTAAATGGCAAATACTACAATACTGCAAAAGTAGCTGACATCATTGTTCATTTTTAGATAAACAAAATGTAATATTCTCTTTACAGCAGAATTAGCATCATTACAATATATTTTACACATCCGAAAAGTTTTCATTGTCTTTGAAATTAAAATAGCGCTCCTTCTCCTCAAGCCTTCATTAAAGTCAATGCCTTGTTCATGCCCTTTTTGCAACATTGAGCACATGTAGCACCAGCTCTATCTGAAGAGGGCATTTCCTCATTTGCATAGGGGCATGGCCCTATGCAAATGAGACAGTCTCTTTACTTCTGCACCCACGCCAAATTATGTAGGTGCTCTAAAAGTGTGTCACAAAAGGTGGCAAACTGTGTGCCCCCTGATGGCAGTCCTCTGGAGGGGGCCAATGGGGTCCTATGGACCCCTCATTTATCCCTCTGCAGGCTGGTGCAGTCAATCACTGCACCTGCCTGCAAGGGGGTCTCTCTTCTCTCTTGAAATTGTAGGTGGGTGCTGCCTGTCTAGTGAAACACAAAGCTTCTTTGAAGGAGCTGCTCCATATTCCACTTGAATGTGCTGCCTCCATATCAGCACGGCTGCCCTGAGGGAAGCATATTCAAAAATATTGCAACTAACATTAAATCTGTCCTTTTTTGTCAATCAGTATCTCTTAGGTCAAATATTTGCTACATCCATTGAGGTGGAAGGAGATAGGCTGCCTGGCCTGGGGCAATCAGCTCTTTCTGCTGGCCTTATTTTCTTCCCTTTTAATACAGGCAGTTGTTTTAAGTGCTATATCTACTGTAATTCCAAGAACCCTTTGACAGGAACTGCAGTTTTGTCTTCAGTATGGGATGGCGACCTTCTTATAACAAGCACATACACATTTCTACATTGATGGCAATCTAATAGGCTAGTGACTTTCGGGAGGTGTACGTCTACTCCTGTCCATGTTTTTACTGGTTTTAGAGCCCATCTTACTCATCCTGCTCTGACTGTCCTCATGTCTTTTGCAACCTAATTAGAAGTGCATCATTCTAATGAGAAGAAATGAAGGTCCTTGGAGGTCATTTATGACACTCATGTCAGAGAGCATAGGGATAGAGGGTGGAGGGACGACCATATGGAAGAAGAAAACATAAATGTTAAGAAAGAAGAACATGAGATCACTAAAAAGCCTAACATTAACATGTGATGCTGTTTGGCCACTTGCATTTGTAGCTCGCTAATTACAGCCTGGTGGGTCTCGTAGCAGCAACTGGGAGTGTTGTGAAACCACTGACATGTATTGTTAGACTCAAGCACAGCATTCATGTAACTGTACCTATTCCACACAAAGTAAGCAACTGTACTCATTGTACAACTGAAACACATATATTTAGACAAACTGCAATATTGACTATGTGTAAAAGATTCCTTATTTACACAAGGATACCCAATTAGTGACACTAAACGTCACTTAAGCTTTAAAGTGACAACAACTGGGACCACTCTACTGCTACCATTATTCTTTTACATTTTTACTTGTTTTTTTACATAATCAGAATAAGAAACTGAAATGGACAAGACAGTACATATATTAAGAAGGTAAGTGAAATAGTGTTAACAACAACATTTGCTTCCTAAATTGTAACTCACATTTCTTTTCTTCATTTTTTGGCTCTTTCTTTTTTCAGGCTGCTACCAGTTTTCTGTGTGCACAAACTAAAATGCCATCAGCATCCTTATCTTAAAAGGACAATTTGAGCTTTAATGCAAGTATATCAGTGGAACAATGCTAAAAGTATGATCTCTAACCTATAAAGGAAGCGAGGGCACTCTTACAGAGATCTACAAAGGGGAAAACTATTATTTTGGGTGTTGGTGTGAGGTGTCTGAAAAACCAGTGTATGTCGCCCAGAACAAAGATAACTTCAGCTGCTAGCTGTCAGGGTTCAGAGTTGCATTCTCCACTACAACTGTAGAAGCATAAGCCAATATAACAAATATGCAGTTACACTGAAAGTGACACTTCATGAAACTCAATGGCCTAAAGTCGGTCATATTACTGGACTGGCCCCTCGAATAGTATTTCACAAAAGTTTTACACATTCTTGAAAGATCCTGGTAGATTGACACACACAATCTGACTCAACCAATTTCATTAAAACATGTCTTGAAGCATGGATGAATTTTTATAGAAAAAGAACTGGGTGTAAATTGGAATGTATCCTTTTGGAATAAGATTTGGTCATATTTTTATATATTTTCCAGGCCATCTAGTATTACTCAATTCTTGTTTTTCTTTTATCACAGATTACACCCCTGAACAATGCTCCGAGGTTCCACCGGTCCCAGGATGTTTGTTTCCGGTCCAGGGAGGACCTGCCCTGGCAGTCTGGGCTGGACTGTTCCCTTACAGAACAGGGTCAAAGCTGATTTGCATATGGTTGGGTCCAAACTTAGGTGGCCTGGTGAGCAAAGGAAGTGATTGATTAAACCCACATCATTTGTGTGAGTTTTCACCAAGCGGGTCACCTAAATCCTGGGCTTCTGAACTTCCTATCAGTGACCTATGCACATACTATTTAGACATTCAAACATACTTTCTTTTTGGCACAGTTATTTGGTCCCACATCAAAAAGATTTTTAACTTACAACACTCTTTCAATATCGTACGTTTCTTTATGTACCTAAACTAATTAGTTAATCCTGTCTTTCCCTTAAAGTAAATGACTAGATATTTTATTAGCGATCACCGTTGAATAAATTACTTTTAATAGGAAATCATTCTCTAAGTAATCATACAAGACTTGGTGAGATTGCGTTTGTTCTGATCACAAATTGAATGCTATGTCCATGAGTCAATACTCATCCTCTCATAATGTCCAACTGCTATGGTTACCTTTGACTATGTTTATTAATCAGAATAGTACTGATGTTTCTTGAACTAATGCTACATTTTCTGAACATTTCCACTTTCCATGACAATTTTAATTCTCTGTTTCTTCTTACTTTGTTGCACTCCCCCCTAATTTTAAGATTACATTATTCATTAAGAGGTATTGTATTACAGTTGATGAGGACATTAATACTTTACTCTTTACTTGTATATATGATACTTTTCTCTTGTACAGCATTCCTTACCTCACATACCCTCTATAAAATATAAAAACTTTAATGAGTTATTTGTATGTTCTAGTACAATATACTTACTGATGGTTTTGCTTTTACCACAACATTATTGTTCAACTGCTTTACTGTACATAATGTATTAAATGAACTCTTTTGAACACTGTTAGATCGACACAGCCAACAGGGCACACCCTGGAGTTAAATATTCCCAAACATGTACTCAATAATTGACCAAGATTAATCATAACGGAGAAGGCAACAGTGTTCCAAGAGGAGAAGTTAGTGGCAACTTCCTGGAAGTCACGTCAAGACAACGGGGGCATAGTTACAAGCCCCTAGCACCTCTTTGCGCCACATTAGTGTAATTTTCTTTTACACTAATGTGGCGCAAGGAGGCTATTTTTGGAGTGCCATATTTACAAATTATGGCAATGCATGCATTGTGCCACTTTGCAACCCCTTGTGCCTCATTATACCTGCGTGATGCATAATGTATGCAAGGGGGCATTCCGGAGTTAGGAGGTGTCATGCATTGCAGTGAAATCCACAAGATTTCACTGTGCCATTTTTGGCATAATTGTTGAAACTTGCTCTAAGCAGGGGTTCAAATAGTGCACCCATAGAAACCTATGGGCCTCCTTGCACTTTGCTGCACTAGCGCCAACTTTTTTGACACTAGTGTAGCAAAGTGCCACAATACAGTAAAGTTTTTTGACACTATTGGCCTAACGACCACCATAGTGCACTGTATTGTAAACGTGGCACACACAAGGTGTCATTAGGTGGGGCAGGGCCGATGCAAGAAAAGTGGCACATCAGTACTGATTAACCACGTTCTTCTATATGTGCCCCAAGTTTCTGCAAGTGCTGTTGTTGCCTGTCTTTGGAGACACACTGGACCACGACTGGGTCTCAGTACAACACATAGCCCTGCTTCTGTGAGTAACCTCTGTGGAATTGCCTGAATAACTCTACCTGCCTTGGAGAAAAAAGCCTTTTTCAGTCAGCTGGTCAGAACTAGGATTCATTAGCACAATGGCATCTGGACCCAGGAGAAGTTCAGTCCCTCCAAGACTGGGCCATATGAAGCTTGCATCACACCTTCTCGTTGTCCTGAGGTGTTAAAATTTGCTAAACTTCACTCAGTGGCCAGAAATCAAACTGTGGTAGGTAGCAAGAGTCAGCAGGGTTATCATTCAACAGATTACTGCCAAAGGACTAGTCTACTGACCACTTTACTGTTTTACTGTAAACGCTTGTGCCCCCAGGACACCAGAAACTAGGCAAACCAATGGTTTTCTCTGGGTGTCACGAAGAGCACCCACAGAAGACTCGTTCTAAGCTTACTTTAGGGTAGGTTCCGGTGTCTTTGGGGAGGTGGATCTGTTGGTGTTTAGTGGGTCCAGTTGAGGGTGCCTGGCAGAGGCATGGAACTCTTGTAAGCATCCCAGAGCCAGGTATTGGAATTATATTAATGCAAAGTAAATCCAAAATGCAGTATGTGCCATTGTAGAGCAGCATTAAGAGTTTCTGAAATTAAAGTGTATTTTCCTAAAACTTTGATTTGGCTACTGAATTCTGGTGCATAATCATTAGGATCACTAGTTTTGTCTCCCACCAGACTGCCTCAGGGTGGCTTCATAAACACTGTCCACAGGATCACACTGGAACCCCTTGTTGACCGCAATTACAGGGCTTAAGAGCTGTAGTGTTGTTAGGGTTCTATCTACTGTTAAGAAAGTACTAACAACTTGTGGTTTTCACTGCATATCCTTATTCATAGTCTCATATTTCGTGCATATATGTGTATTAAAGCCATTTTTTCTTTTTTCAAAGTATAGAACTGACTGGGAGTTAATCTTCCTGTACATTACTATTGTATAACCCCATCCAGAGTTTCTGACCTACATCACCGTATGTAAGCTTTGGACTGCTCAACCTTACTACCTGATGAAAGTCAAGTATTAATAGGAAGTACTGTCATTTGGTATAGGATCTGAACTGTTATACTGTGATAAAGACTTCTTGCATCAGATTCCTCACCTTTTGAATATTCACCAGTTGTCTATTGGATCTGGAAACCTTTCAGCAGTATCTATGCATGCCGGTTGGTGGCACTGTGTGGCACACATTTGCACCTGGAAATTGACTGCGGAGCGTATATAGGCAACTCTCACTTGCTGATGTCAGTTCCTTTTTTTCTACGTGTAGGAGGCTGGCCCTCTATGTAGTGTGCAAAACTAAGTACACTGTACAGGGGGTCCAGGCAACCACACGTTGGTTTCCAAATCTCCCAATGCTCTAGTTTTTATGGTAGCATGGTCGATCAATTAGGCTAATCTTGGAGAAGTGCAAAGTATTTGTTGTACTCACAGTATCAGTCATGCAACTCACACATTCGAAGGAATAACTCAAAATATTGCAGATTTTTATATACATTTTAAGACCAAGATTATCAAAATTGGTTAAGAACTTTTGAAGATATGGATTTTTGAAGTTTTAATAAATGCAGTCTTTCAGTGTGTAATTATGCACCATTGTGATCAATAGGAAGGCATCTTTAAAAATTCATGTAAAATCACACATTTGCTTTACCAAGTTCTGCTTTAGCAAATTGTTGAGGTCATCGGTTGGCACGCTGTGACGGGGGAGAAATTCAGACGGCCCCCTGTTCCAGTGGGAACAGGGGTAAAAAGTCCCTTTGAGCTGGTGCAGGACCACTGAAGGGGACCACTTGGAAAAGGTCTACTTTTGAAAGTTTAAGTAGTGCTATAGGGTCCCCTTGAAGTGTCGAGGTCACAAGGGGTGAGAGACCCTTGGGACAGAGCTGGTTCTTCATTGCAGGGAACAGGACAGCTGGGTGTAGAGCGAATCGGTGAGCCAGCGGCTGTGCGCAAAGATGCGCTTTGGATATTGAGGTAGGTATTTTTGAAGGTCACTTACAGGACAACGGGGGCACTCTTGCTGGAGGTCCAGGGTGTTTCTAAAGTCCCTTGACTAGGGCTTCCTCCTGGTCCTTTTTCAGCCCCAGGCAGGCTGGTTTTCCTGGTGTTCAACATCCGCTGATCAATACCCAAGGAATTTGTACGGTTTGACCGCTGGAGGAAACAGTGCCACCAAACTTGGTACACTTGCAGGGTTTGTCCTCACATTCATCGGTGTTTCATCAGGTCCAGCTGCAACTTCCAGTTCAGGAGTTAGTGGCTGGTCAGTGAAGTGACCTTCACTGGTTTGCTGGTTTCTTCTTGTTGCAGAGTGGTACCTCTGCTCTGGAGAGAGCTTTTGGGTGATTTTCAATTCCTGGAAGTCCTCTGGGGTTCTCTGGAGTTTTCCAGTTGTTCAGCAGCTCCTCAGCGGTGATTGTCGAGTCCTGGGTGCAGCAGGCAGGGTTTGGCCCCTTTTTCTTGGTGCAGCAGGACTTCAGTGATCGAGCCTTGGTCTTGTTTGTTGCTGGTCTTTTTTCCTTGGAATTTGAATCTCCGGTCTAGGGTTGCCCACTAAATACTGTATTTGGAGGCCATTTAGGGGAGTACCTAGTACTGGCCAATGGGTCATCTACCTTGGGGTGGCTACACCCACTAAGTGACCACTTCCTGTGGGCAGAGGTCAATTCCCTACACCTGATTGGCTATTTTCCTTCCATGCAAGATGGAGGAAAATGAAATGGAGGGGTCACCTGGCATTAGAGTGGTGCAAGCTGGGGCTGCCACTCCTCCTGTCTTTTGTCTAGTTTCCTGTTGTTGCTTCTGCCAAAAGTGGGGGTTTGCAATAGGGTGGACATCTGCTGCTAGCAGCAGGCTTGGGGTCAAGTTTCAATGGTGGTAAGCCATTTAAAGGTTGCTAGCAGAGCTGTGCACATTCCTGAGAAGGGGGTGTTTAAAAGCAACTTGGAAAGAGTATAGTGTAACATACAAATTAATAAAACACTCAAAGTCATGATTGTGGGACTCTTTGAAAAACTTAGGAGGAGCTTGGATGTCCTATTACCATGCCCCTTTTTTACCTACAGGGAGGTACCCAAAAAGGAGTGGTCTACAGCTCTTTTTAACTCCTCTTTGGTCACCATATTAGCTCTCAAAGACAAATGGAGTGGACCACACATCAAAGTGGAGAAAAAGGGTGCGCTCACTTACCTACTTGAACTTAGCACTCCAAGAAGTCCCCTCAGAGTACTTCATTTGAATCGCCTAAAGTCCTACTATGACAGGGCCGATTTAACCCTGTTCATGGCCACTGATGAGAGACAGGAGGAAGACAGTGACCCTCTCCCTGACCTCTTTTCAAATTCTACAGCTGATGGTTCAGTTTAGGGGGTGGTCTTAGCAGATTGCCTTACTCAGTCTCAGAAAGAGGACTGCAGAAATCTCCTGGGACAGTTCTCAGAACTGTTTTCCCTTATACCTGCTCAAATCACATGGTGTGAACACACCATTGATACAGGGGACAGTCTGCCTGTCAAGAGTAAAATCTACAGGCAATCTGATCATGTAAGGGATTCCATCAATGCGGAAGTGCAGAAGATGCTTGACCTAGGAGTTTTTGAGCACTCCAGTAGAGATGGTCCCAAAACCACACTCTCAGAATGGGAAAAGAGAGATCAGGTTTGCTGTTGACTATAGAAGGCTCAATACAGTAACAAAGACATATGCTCATCCAATCCCCAGGGCAGATGTGCTCATAGATACACTGGCATCTGCCAAGTATCTCAGCACTTTTGACTTTATTGCAGCCTATTGGCAGATTAAGTTGTCAGAAGATACTAAACCAAAAACAGCATTTTTAACCATTGGGGGGGGCACCACCAATTCACAGTATTGCCCTTTGGTTTGAAAAATGCACCTCTCATTTTTCAAAGGTTGGTGAATACAGTCCTCCAAGGTCTGGAAGCCTTCAATGCAGCATATCTAGATGTTACAGCTGTCTTTAGCTCAACCTGGGATGACCATCTGGTCCACCTACAGAAAGTTTTGGAGGCTCTGCAAAACGTTTTCCTTACTATCAAGGCTTCAAGGTTCCAGATAGGGCAGGCGAAAGTGATTTATCTCGGACACCTGGTAGGTGGAGAACAGATTCAGCCACCACACCGGCCCAGGTCAGAGCCTTCTTAGGTCTCACTGGGTATTACGGGAGGTTCATTAAAAACTATGGCTCCATTGTTGCCCCTCTTAATGACCTCACCTCCAAGAAAATGCTTAAAAATATATTATGGACAGCCAGCTGTCAGAAAGCTTTTAAGGAACTCAAACAGGCCATGTGCTCTGCACCTGTTCTAAAAAGCCCGAAATACTCCAAGATGTCCATAGTTCAGACTGATGATTTAGAGGTAGGGGTTGGGGCAGTTCTCTCATAACTGAATACAGAGGGCCAGGATCTACCAGTAGCTTATCAAAAGGTTGACCCCCAGAGAAAACCTTTGGTCAGCCATACAGAGTGAGGCCTCTACTGTGGTCCGGGCCTTGAAGAAGTTGACAGCATACCTCTTTGGTACTTTATTGTTCAGACAGACCACAAACCTCTCTTATGGCTCCAGCAAATGAAAGGAGAAAACAAAAAATTGTTGAGGTGGTCCATTTTCCTACAGGGTATGGACTTTACAGTGGAACATAGACCTGGGAGTAACCAGTCCAATGCAGATGGACTCTCCAGATATTTCCACTTAAACAAGGAAGACTCATCTGGGAAAGGTTAGCCTTCTTGTCCCTCTTTTGGGGGGGGGGGGGTCCTAGGAAAGTACCTTCTTTCTTGGCATGGTTACCCTCTTTTTCTGCCTGATGTCAGTGTGCTTGACTGTGTTCACTGGGATCCTGCTAACCAGGTCCCAGTGATTAGGCTCTCTCTCCCAAAACTTGGTATTTTACCCACAATTGGCATATTTGTGCCCATTTATAAGTCCCTAGTATATGGGGCATTGGGGTTCCAGTGGATCCCTATGGGCTGCAGCATATATTTTGCCACCCATAGAGTTTTCACGCAGGCTGCAATGGCAGTCCTGCAGGAGCCTTTGCAAAGGCTTCTGCAGGACTGCCATTGCAGCCTGCGTAAAAAGGTGCAAGCACCATTTCACTGCTATTTTCACTACACCAGGTCACTTATAAGTCACCCCTATGGCAGGCCTTCTAGCCCAGAGGGCAGGGTGCAAAGTACTTGTGTGTGAGGGCACCCCTGCACTAGCAGAGGTGCTCCCACGAACTGCAGGCCCACTTTCCCGGACGTGAGTGCAGGGACACCATTTTATGCGTGTACTGGACACTGGTCACTACCTATGTCCAGCTACATAATGGTAACTCCAAACATAGGTATGTTTGCTATCAAACATGTTGGAATCATACCACAAGGCTTTTGCAAACATTGGTTGTACGATTCCATGCACTCTGGGGGATCCTTAGAGGACCCCTAGTATTGCCATTTCAGCCTTCTGAGGGTTTCCAGGCACTAATGCAGTTTTGCACCAAAAAATTTAGAACTGGCTTGCACCATTTCTGTGCACCAGCTGGGCACCATATTTATGGAATGGTACAAGCCGGTGCAAAGGGTAGGCTAGCGTGAAAAAAAAAATGTTAGTTGGGTGGGGCTGGCGGTATGGAAGAAAGGAGTTTTGCACCAACAAATGACTTTAGGCAGGTTAGAGTACACAAAATGGCTCTAACCTGCCCAGAGTCATTTTCTGACACAAAACCATCCATACCACATGATTCCTGTCTTAGAAAAGACAGGAGTCATGCCCACCACCCCAATGGCCAGCACAGGGGATCAGGGTCCCCTGGCATGGTCATTGCACCCAGTGCCATTTGGGGGGCCCATTTCAGGACCCCCAAAACACTTAAAAAAATACTTATCTGTACTTACCTATACTTACCTGGGATGGGGTCCCCCATCCTCCGCTGTCTACTAGTGTGGGTTGGGGTGTCCCTGGGGAGCACACCTGTGGGCTTATTCTATGGTGTTCCACTATGGAAATAGGCCCACAGGTCCCCTAATGCCTGCCCTGTCCTAGGCGTAAAGAAAATGGTGTAACGCAAGCTTTGCACCATTTTTAGACCCCTCCTCCTTCCAGTGGGTGACTTTAGCACTGGGGGATGAATATGGCGCTAAGGGCATAGAGTCATTTTTTGCACGGAATGCCTACTTTGTATCTCATTAACGCAAAGTTGGTTTCCACGCTAAAAAAATTACTCCGTAAATTTGGCGCTAGACAGGCCCAGCACCAAAGTATAAATATGGAGTTAGTTTTGCATCAAATTTGCAAATAAAAAATGATGCAAATGCAGCACAAAACAAGTATAAATATGCACCTAAGTGTACTATTTACTATCTTCTAGCTTCCTCTAGTTGTCTAGGTTGTCAACTGGATGCACTCTGTGGAAAACAAAGACATTTTGCTGTGCTATAAGATTTGCCCCCCCCAGTCCTGCCTCAAGCTCTGTATCCCTTCCAGACCTATTAAGAAAATGAAGTGATTAGATGGGTTGTTGACATGTAACATTAAGCAGAAGGGGGGCTGTGGGATGCAGATGCAGGTCAAAGGGACCGGCAGTCGGACCAAATGGAAGCCGAGTCCTATACCGTAGCACAGAGGGGGTCGAGCAGCACCCTCAGAATGCACACTATCTGCAAAGCAAACAGTGCATATTCCGATGGTGCTGGGCAGCGGGTCCCCAGCACACTCTTACCGCCAGCCTTTCCATGGTGGTCAGACTGCCATTGAAAGGCTGGTGGTAAGGGGAGTTGTAATCAGCCAGGTGGCACTGAGTTCAGTACTGACCTGGCTGCGTACAACTCCAACTGCCGTCATGCGGGTGGGAACCATGTTCTAGGTGGGGGGCGGCGGTCCCCTGGCGGATCCACCCACCAGGTTTGTAAGTGGGCGGTCTGATCACCTGGAGTGCAGCAGTCAGACTGTCCTCAGACCACCACACTCGTAATGAGGCCCGTTTATGATTTGACCAGAATTACAAGATGTTGAGCTGATGCCGAGACTCGAACCTGGCTCCCCAGCTCCATGGTTGGCAGCTCTGGCTGTTATGCCACAAACTCTCTCTGATTTATCTAATTGTTTCAATATCAGTAGGTTTATCTGTAGGTTCAATATAAGTCATCCCTTCAAGGAGTTGATGCTTTCTAATAGAGCTAATGTCTATAGTGCATGTCATCTGGTCTCTCTATGTGGTCTTCAACTGTGTATGTACATGTGCAAGGTCTCTCCTGCAATGTCAGAGCTGAACCCTCTTTTATCGCTCTTGGTTTACCCAGAAAGATCAGCCCTCCCCAAGGCCGTTATTCAGTAAGAAACTGGAGTCAAGAGAGTCTTCACTAGCACAGCCAAGGGTTAGTGAATGGAAGAGATACAGCCACAACCCGACCTCCCAGTCTGCAGTCTAGATCCATTCATCACCTCCAATCCATTGTGATGTCACTGTACCTCAAGCCGATCCACGTGTACAATGAGTTCTTCGCCACTGTCTCAACTAAATCCTAAATGTAAAGAAGCATTAGAGGTAACTCTTCAGTGGCCAGTGTTTTCCTTCTTTTGTACCTCTGTAATGTATACATATGTTGCTCCAGTATGTATTTATAATTGCATTGTGCATAGACTGCCTCTCATAGGTGTTTATGAGACCACCATTATAAGTCTTATTTTATTTTAGTACACACCTATAAGAGTCCTACTTCCAGTCTCATCCTCATCTTATTTACATGTGGACAGAATTTACTCAATATTGTTTGAGCTTTTGATACGTTCCTAAAGGTTCCACCTCCCTCTCCCTGTATTTGTCCACTGAGCCTGCTTTGCTTTTTTTTTACATGTTAATAATCATGCAGACAGTGATGTTGGAGATAGGTTTGAAGTTGCTAAACACAAATCTCATTAGGGATCTGACATTAAAGTGAGACTGATACAACAGATCACTAATGCTCTGACATCGGAAAACTCTCATTTTTAACATATCCCTCTGACACCACACTGCTATGTTAGGCACATATTTCTCTCCCAGTGTGTCCATTGTTGATGACGATTATCAGCTATCATCTTACAACACAAGGTCTACAGCCCCAAATGGAACAGTCTTTCGGCTCTTATGGAATGCCTCAGCCCAATGAGCTATATGAAGCCAGAAGAACCCACCATAGACCCCATACTCTACCTTTTCATTCTGGTCATCAATGGTTATGAGGTCTGAGAATCGGGAGGCACAGTATTCCTGACTCGAATTACAGGATTTCAATTCCTCAGAGAAGAAATAGCACCTGCCTCCTGAAAGAATCCAACTATAGGGACAAATTTCACACTGGGAGCATGTGAGGAGGAAAATAAGGGTTTTAATGAACTGAAGCTGGAGGGATTTGGTTTGCAAAACATGATGATATATGTACATATAGTAGTTATGTTTGAGGCAGAGTTTTCTTGGCAAAGGCATTTTTTGCTTTGCCTATAACCTTCGACTCTGTCAATTGATTTGGATGAAAATTGGCAATCAGTCAACTAAGTGTCGGCATGCCATGTTTTTCAAGATCCATCCATAGGAAAAAACTGGAGAGGTCAAAAGCTTATCACTTCCAATTTCCAATCCTAAAGAAAATTATGTTAATAAATAGAGCAAACACCACTTAACAGATTCGCAGCAATCATGACACAAAAGGAGAACTTTACTCAAAAAGTGTGCTTTTTTGATTTGCTGTAAATCTATTGAGTAGATTCTGAGATATTTGCATTTAAAAAAGATTCCTGATGGGTATTAACAGTTTTGTATATCTCAGGCATATAAACTTGTGAGCCAATCCTGGCTATCACATTTTCAAAGTTTAGGCAAAGTGATTGGCTGGACTATGGCTGAAAAAATGTTTTTAACAGCCATCTTGAATCACAGGATTTGGAACTGACCTGCAAGTTACACGCTGTGTAAAAATAATGTAAAGTCTCTTTCAAAGTTTAAATTGTCCAGTTCGGCCCAAGAACTTGTCTACTAGGCATGGGCAGAATACAAAAACTCAGCTAGTTTCCATGGAGTACTGCAAGCAAGGGGAATCGTCATGTCAAACTGCTTGTGCTGATATTAAGCAGCAGCAGTTTATTCTGTGCTGTAAAATCAGCTTGAACAACACCACATGGCATGCCAAAGGGCACTGCTTCTTTCTGCCACTTGAGTAGATTTTTTACTTGAACTGAAGCTTTCTCAATGCAACTGTTGAGACCACACGCATTGAGAAATCGGGCCGGGAAGAGTTATAGCGCCCAGTGCTAGAGAATGCAAATTCTTGCACCCCAACTTAATGTTGGAGAGCCACATGCAAGCGAAAACTCCACAATGTGTCAGTTGGTGGAATTTTGCTGGAACTCCTTGATCCAAGTGGAGTGCAGAGTGAGCAAAACTCTGCCATCGGAGTGGAATTTTTGACCCACCCCAATAGGAAAACGCCAGAAAATGAGCACTGCTCCACTCCTTCAAACATTATGCCCGGAGTCCACCCTGCCTTTGGAACTAAGGCCTGCGTGAAAATTCATGTTCTGTGCATTCATAGCACTCCCAGGGAGGGGCAGAGTCCTGGGATCACTGTGGTGCTCACTTCCTTGCCTGTGTTTGGGGGAGCAAGTGGTGCACCATTATAGTGGCCTGTCTATGCTAACTGCATGCAGGATGTAACACAGCAGCTGGCTGCAGGCCGGTCCACTGATCAGTGCTGGGTGTAAGGGGACCATTGGGGCAGCAGAGGTTGTGAGGCTTCCCTGTGTCCCAAGTGAAGATTGACTGCAGGCGCCTGCTTGAGACTGGGCACCAATTGGTAAAAAGATGAAGCAGCCAGAATTTACAAAAAAATAGAAGATGACAGCCCCATGGACAAACTAAGGGAATTGCAGGCATGATCTGCTATGCAAAAGGTGTGGCCCATAGTGTTCTGTGGTGGCCATATCAGCATTTGCATATTTAGCTTGTGCTAGAGATTTAAATAAAAATAAACTCCATTTAATTAACAACCCTTATGGGTGAATTGTTGAACTAACCAAATGCTGAATTTAAAACATGCATTTCCCTTTCTAAACTTTGTATGACCCGCACTTGCTTGATTTGCTAGTGTTAAATTCCAAACTGCTTTAGCTCAGCAGAAGTGTTTAAATTTTGACTTTTGCAAGGCCTTCTCATGATGCAAACTTCCTATATTAGCAAAGAATGTTATATTTTCTATTAATTATAAACTGCCTGACCCGCATTGGAAACTCAAAACTTCCTAAACCATTCTTAAACTTGCTTCTCTCTGAACAGGCTTCTAGTGTAAAGACATGTGTGAAAGGAGATGACTTCATGTGATCATGCCTAAATCTTACACAAATGTTCTTTGTATCAGAGACCTACGCAGCTGAGAAAATACTGCGATGTATCACTGCAGTTAAAACATCTATTGTATTTTTTATTTAAAGCTCTTTTTGTTTAAGCTTGTCATCTTGACCGAAACCGTTCCTGTCTCACAATGTTCTCATTTTCTGATTAGCAGATCTCATACTTTAGCTAAAGAAATTACTAAATTTGTGTATCATTGTATGCCATATAAATGTGTCTCAGGGATTTCTGAGATGCAAAATGATTTCAAATGTAAATTTAAGCACAAAGAAATCTAATAATGACACTTATCCTCTTGAGAAAGTATGGCAATGTAAACAAGTGTTAAATAGTTTGATTAGCTTTCAGTTCCTTGAGAAATATCTTAATTGAATTAAGCTACTGGAATGGGCTCTCAGTAGAATACAAATAGAAACTACAAGGAATGGGCCTCAAGGGTTTGACACTCTCTGATCTCTACTGCTCATTCTAGGAATGTTACATATATTCAGTGTATTGTTGTGAAAAATACTACCTCTAAACAATATAAAATATCAACTCCAATGTCATAAAATGAAATGGAAAGCTATGTGAGGTTACTGTAGTCATTGAAAGGGAAGCTTTTTGACACCACTATTCAAGGCGTGTTAAAATCTTGATAAGGTGTCCTGGTCCTGGTCAAGAGAGCATAACCATCCCTATTAACAAGAAGTTATTACAAAAT
The DNA here is from genome assembly GCF_031143425.1 of Pleurodeles waltl. Taxonomy (NCBI): domain Eukaryota; kingdom Metazoa; phylum Chordata; class Amphibia; order Caudata; family Salamandridae; genus Pleurodeles; species Pleurodeles waltl. The sequence goes on from NC_090439.1 coordinate 1,177,382,680, forward strand.
AGATGTGGGTGGTGAGCTCCATGTAGTGGCCTCACTGGCGCTGGTCAACAGAGAGTTGGTGAGTGCGAGCAAGGACAATCTTACTCAAGACCACCTCCTGGCAAGATTTCTCAAAGCAGGAGGTCACAGATGGTTGTGACCGCTCGTGGTGAGAAACGTTGTGTTCACGTTGAGGTAGTTGCCGCTCGAGTAGAAAATCAACTCAAGTCGCAATAAAGAAGCAGCGCCCTCTTGAGCAATTCACACAGATTTTTCAGCATGGGACAAACACCAGGACCTAAAAATCAGAGCGAACCACACGACCTAACACACTCTGCCACTTGCGGAACTCCGCATACCGCAGCTGAGTTTTTTGGGCACTTTGCGGATCTCCGTGTAGTGCAACTCCGTGAACTCCATCCAGGACTATTCAAAAACCCAGTTTAGGAATCATTTTGTTATACACTGTGAGAAAGTAGCCTCTTTCAAGCCTTGTTACCCCCACTTTTGGCCTGTTTGTGAGTGTATGTCAGGGTGTTTTCACCGTCTCACTGGGATCCTGCTAGCCAGGGCCCAGTGCACATAGTGATAACACTATGTTTTCAGTATGTTTGTTATGTGTCACTGGGACCCTGCTAGCCAGGACCCCAGTGCTCATAAGTTTGTGGCCTATATGTATGTGTTCCCTGTGTGATGCCTAACTGTCTCACTGAGGCTCTGCTAACCAGAACCTCAGTGGTTATGCTCTCTCATTTCTTTCCAAATTGTCACTAACAGGCTAGTGACCAATTTTACCAATTTACATTGGCATACTGGAACACCCTTATAATTCCCTAGTATATGGTACTGAGGTACCCAGGGTATTGGGGTTCCAGGAGATCCCTATGGGCTGCAGCATTTCTTTTGCCACCCATAGGGAGCTCTGACAATTCTTACACAGGCCTGCCACGGCAGCCTGAGTGAAATAACGTCCACGTTATTTCACAGCCATTTTACACTTCACTTAAGTAACTTATAAGTCACCTATATGTCTAACCTTTACCTGGTAAAGGTTGGGTGCCAAGTTACTTAGTGTGTGGGCACCCTGGCACTAGCCAAGGTGCCCCCACATTGTTCAGGGCCAATTCCCCGGACTTTGTGAGTGCGGGGACACAATTACACGCATGCACTACATATAGGTCATGTGTAGCTTCACAATGGTAACTCCGAATATGGCCATGTAACATGTCTAAGATCATGGAATTGCCCCACCAATGCCATCCTGGTATTGGGGAGACAATCCCATGATTCCCCGGGTCTCTAGCACAGACCCGGGTACTGCCAAACTGCCTTTCCCGGGGTTTCACTGCAGCTGCTGCTGCTGCCAACCCCTCAGACAGGTTTCTGCCCTCCTGGGGTCCAGCCAGGCTTGGCCCAGGAAGGCAGAACAAAGGACTTCCTCAGAGAGAGGGTGTTACACCCTCTCCCTTTGGAATAAGGTGTCAGGGCTGGGGAGGAGTAGCCTCCCCCAGCCTCTGGAAATGCTTTGATGGGCACAGATGGTGCCCATCTCTGCATAAGCCAGTCTTCACCGGTTCAGGGATCCCTCAGCCCTGCTCTGGCGCGAAACTGGACAAAGGAAAGGGGAGTGACCACTCCCCTGACCTGCACCTCCCCTGGGAGGTGCCCAGAGCTCCTCCAGAGTGCTCCAGATCTCTGCCATCTTGGAAACAGAGGTGCTGCTGGCACACTGGACTGCTCTGAGTTGCCAAGGCCAGCAGGTGACGTCAGAGACTCCTTCTGATAGGCTCCTTCAGGTGTTGCTAGCCTATCCTCTCTCCTAGGTAGTCAAACCTCCTTTTCTGGCTATTTAGGGTCTCTGCTTTGGGGAATTCCTTAGATAATCAATCAATCAATCATTAAGTTTATAAAGCGCGCTATGTACCCGTTAGGGTTTCGAGGCGCTGAGGGGGGGGAGGGGGTAGCTTCTATCGTTCGAAGAGCCATGTCTTGAGGAGTCTCCTGAAGGTGAGGAGGTCCTGGGTCTGGCGTAGTGAGGTCGGGAGTGAGTTCCAGGTCTTGGCGGCGAGGTAGGAGAAGGATCTGCCGCCAGTGGTCTTGCGCTGGATTCGGGGGACGATGGCGAGGGCAAGGTTGGCAGAGCGTAGTTGGCGTGAGGGAGCGTAGAAGTTGAGTCTGGTGTTCAGGTAGGTGGGTCCGGTGTCGTGTAGTGCCTTGTGTGCGTGGGTGAGGAGTTTAAAGGTGATCCTCTTGTCCATGGGGAGCCAATGGAGGTCCTTCAGGTGGTGGGAGATGTGACATCGGCGGGGTATGTCGAGGATCAGGCGGGCGGATGCGTTCTGGATGCGTTGGAGTCGTTTGATGTCTTTTGTTGGGATGCCTGTGTAGAGTGCGTTGCCGTAGTCGAGTCTGCTACTGACGAGGGCTTGGGTCACCGTCTTTCTGGTTCCTGTTGGAATCCACTTGAAGATCCTGCGGAGCATGCGGAGGGTGTTAAAACAGGAAGAGGAGACAGCGTTGACCTGTTTGGACATGGTGAGAGCGGAGTCGAGGATGAAGCCGAGGTTTCGTGCGTGGCTGGCTGGGGTGGGTGGGGGGCCCAAGAGTCGTTCCAGGCCGAGTGGGTGCGACCGAGGATGAGGACTTCCATCTTGTAGGAGTTAAGTTTCAGGCGGCTGTTGCTCATCCATTCGGCGATGGATTTCAGTCCCTCGTGGAGGTTGGCTTTGGTGGTGAGAGGATCTTTGGTCAGGGAGAGGACGAGCTGGGTGTCGTCGGCGTAGGAGAGGATGCTGAGGTTGTGCTGGCGGGCCAGTTGTGCGAGGGGGGCCATGTAGACGTTGAACAGCGTTGGGCTTAGTGAGGAGCCTTGGGGGACGCCGCAGATGAGGTTGGTGGCTTCGGAGCGGAAGGGTGAGAGTCGGACTCTCTGGGTTCTGCCGGAGAGAAAAGAGGAGATCCAGTTGAGGGCTTTGTCTTGGATACTGGCTTCGTGGAGGCGATTTAGTAGGGTGCGGTGGCAGACCGTGTCGAAGGCAGCGGAGAGGTCTAGGAGGATGAGGGCTGAGTTTTTGCCGTTGTCCATTTGTTGTCTGATGTCATCTGTGGCGGCGAGGGGTGCAGTCTCTGTGCTGTGGTTGCGTCTGAAACCGGATTGGGAAGGGTCTAGGATGGAGTTGTCTTCGAGGTAGTGGGAGAGCTGTGCGTTGACGATCTTCTCGATGACTTTCGCTGGGAAAGGGAGGAGGGAGATTGGACGGAAGTTTTTGAGGTCGTTGAGGTCAGCCTTAGGTTTCTTGAGGAGGGGTTGGATTTCTGCGTGCTTCCAGCTGTCCGGGAAGGTAGCGGTGTTGAAGGAAAGGTTGATGATCTTGCGGAGTTTGGGGGCGATGGTGACGTCGGCTTTGTTGAAAACGTGATGTGGGCAGGGGTCAGAGGGAGATCCTAAGTGGATGGAGTTCATGGTCTTTAGGGTTTCGGCGTCGTCTACTTGGGTCCAGGTGGTGATGCGGTCGGCGTGGGTGGAGTTGTTGGGGGTGGGGTCTGGCGGAGGTGTGGTGTTGAAGCTGTCGTGGATGGCTGCGATTTTCTGGTAGAAGAAGGTGGAGAGATCGTCGCAGAGTTTCTGGGATGGAGGGACGTCGTTGACGTTGGGGTTGGAGAGTTCCTTCACTATGCAGAAGAGTTCCTTGCAGTCGTGAGCGTTGTTGTTAAGGCGTTCTGTGAAGTGGGAGCGTTTGGCGAGTCGGATCAGTTGGTGGTGTTTGCAGTTGGCTTCCTTGAGGGTAGCAAGGTTGTCGGGTGTGCGCTCGAGGAACCATTTTTTCTTGAGTTTCTGGCAGGTGCGTTTGGAGGTGGTCAGTTCGTCTGTGAACCAGGCTGTTTTTTTCTTTTCTTGGTTGACGGTGGGTCTCTTGAGTGGTGCTAGGATGTTGGCGCAGTTGAGGATCCATTGTTGGAGGTTGATGGCGGCGGAGTCCGGGTCGGTGGGGTCGGGTGGTGGGTTTTTGGCGAGGGTGCTGGCTAGTTGATCTTCGGTGACTTTTCCCCAGCGGCGGTGAGGCGGTAGAGGGGTGTGGTGGTGTTCGGTGTTTTTCTTGAAGGTGAAGTGGACGCAGTGGTGGTCGGTCCAGTGGAGTTCGGAGGTGTGGCTGAATGAGATGTGGTTGCTTGCAGTGAAGAGTGGGTCAAGGGTGTGGCCAGCGATGTGGGTGGGTGTGTTGACCAGTTGACGGAGTCCGAGGTTGGAGAGGTTGGTGGTCAGTGATACGGTGTTGACGTCATTGTTGTTCTCCAGGTGGAAGTTAAGGTCTCCCAGGAGGATGTAGTCTGAAGAGGCGAGGGCATGGGTGCTTGCGAGGTCGGAGATGGTGTCGCTGAAGGGGGCTCTTGGTCCTGGAGGACGGTATATGAGGGTTCCTCTGAGGGTATTGTTGGGGTCCGTGTGAATCTGGAAGTGGAGGTGTTCGGCTGTCTTGAGGGTGTCGTCCGTGTGGGTGTGGATCTTGAGGGTAGATTTGTGGGCGATGGCTATTCCTCCGCCGATTCCGTTGGTGCGATCTCGTCTGGTGATCTTGTAGCCGTCAGGGATAGCGATGGCGATGTCTGGGGCCGAGGAGTTGTTCCACCAGGTTTCGGTTAAGAAGGCTACGTCTGGGGCAGCGGTGTCGAGCAGGTCCCAGAGCTCAATGGTGTGCTTTCGTGCGGAGCGTGTGTTGAGGAGGATGCAGTGCAGGTGGTTTGTGTTGGTTGTTGCTGGCTTCGTTGTTCTGTTGCAGGTGAAGTTGCAGGTGCGGCAGGAAAAAGGTCCTTGGTGTGCTTCGTGGTGGCCTGGAAGCATTCTGTGGAGGAGCCAGGGTTGAGGGCGAGGAGTTCGCTGGCCGAGTAGCGAAGGCTGGGGGCGCGGGGGCGTGCGGACCAGGGGGGGTGGCGCTGGGCGCGGTCCAGGCGCGGACGGGCTTGCCTCTAGCGCGCCCGCTGCGCGGACGCGCAGCGCCAGCCATTAAGAAGGGAGGGGGGAGGGAGGAGCAGCTGGGAGGCGGGAGGGAGCGGCGAATGGGGGCGCGAGGGGGGCGGGGCCGCAGGGAGGCAGCGGCAAGGGGAGATCGGCAAGGGGGAGCACCCAAGGGGCGAAAACCAGGGAAAAAAGCAAGACACAAAACAGTAAAAACAGGCACAAAATACAATTATGGCACAAGTTACAATCGGGGTACAGCAATCAGAGGGGCACCACGGGGGCAGAAGCACAAGGAGGCAAGGCGCTTGAAAAAAATAGAAAATAGAAATGCACTTACAGGACGGCGAAAAGCGGCACAATCAGAAGGGGCACAACGGGGGCAGAAGCGCAAGGAGGCAAGGCGCTGAAAATTTGAAAAACACTTACAGGACGGCGAAAAGCGGCACACGGGTCAAGTGAAGCTTCCTAGAGCCCACTAGACACCAGGGATGAGGCGCAGGAGGATGCCTGCGGGTGGAGGAGGGCCTCAAACACGCTAGCAGCAGCGTGGGCGGGGGTCAGGGGCAGGAGACAGCAGGTTGGTGCTGCGGACGTGGGGGGCGAGCTCTAGACCTAAGGCAGGTCAGAGGTCGCTCACTCGCGACGCGCAGCGCCAGCCATTAAGAAGGGAGGGGGGAGGGAGGAGCAGCTGGGAGGCGGGAGGGAGCGGCGAATGGGGGCGCGAGGGAGGCGGGCCGCAGGGAGGCAGCGGCAAGGGGAGATCGGCAAGGGGGAGCGCCCAAGGGGCGAAAACCAGGGAAAAAAGCAAGGCACAAAACAGTAAAAACAGGCACAAAATACAATTATGGCACAAGTTACAATCGGGGTACAGCAATCAGAGGGGCACCACGGGGGCAGAAGCGCAAGGAGGCAAGGCGCTTGAAATAAAATTGAAAATAGAAATGCACTTACAGGACGGCGAAAAGCGGCACAATCAGAAGGGGCACAACGGGGGCAGAAGCGCAAGGAGGCAAGGCGCTGAAAATTTGAAAAACACTTACAGGACGGCGAAAAGCGGCACACGGGTCAAGTGAAGCTTCCTAGAGCCCACTAGACACCAGGGATGAGGCGCAGGAGGATGCCTGCGGGTGGAGGAGGGCCTCGAACACGCTAGCAGCAGCGTGGGCGGGGGTCAGGGGCAGGAGACAGCAGGTTGGTGCTGCGGACGTGGGGGGCGAGCTCTAGACCTAAGGCAGGTCAGAGGTCGCTCACTCGCAACGCGCAGCGCCAGCCATTAAGAAGGGAGGGGGGAGGGAGGAGCAGCTGGGAGGCGGGAGGGAGCGGCGAATGGGGGCGTGAGGGGGGCGGGCCGCAGGGAGGCAACGGCAAGGGGAGATCGGCAAGGGGGAGCGCCCAAGGGGCGAAAACCAGGGAAAAAAGCAAGGCACAAAACAGTAAAAACAGGCACAAAATACAATTATGGCACAAGTTACAATCGGGGTACAGCAATCAGAGGGGCACCACGGGGGCAGAAGCGCAAGGAGGCAAGGCGCTTGAAAAAAATAGAAAATAGAAATGCACTTACAGGACGGCGAAAAGCAGCACAATCAGAAGGGGCACAACGGGGGCAGAAGCGCAAGGAGGCAAGGCGCTGAAAATTTGAAAAACACTTACAGGACGGCGAAAAGCGGCACACGGGTCAAGTGAAGCTTCCTAGAGCCCACTACACAGCAGGGATGAGGTGCAGGAGGATGCCTGCGGGTGGAGGAGGGCCTCGAACACGCTAGCAGCAGCATGGGCGGGGGTCAGGAGACAGCAGGTTGGTGCTGCGGACTTGGGGGGCGAGCTCTAGACCTAAGGCAGGTCAGAGGTCGCGAATGCAAGAGCTCATCAGAGTTCCTCTGCATCTCTCTCTTCACCTTCTGCCAAGAAATCGACTGCTGACCGTGCTGGAAGCCTGCAAAACTGCAACAAAGTAGCAAAGACGACTACTGCGACATTGTAGCGCTGATCCTGCCGCCTTCTCGACTGTTTTCCTGGTGGTGCATGCTGTGGGGGTAGTCTGCCTCCTCTCTGCACTAGAAGCTCAGAAGAAATCTCCTGTGGGTCGACGGAATCTTCCCCCTGCAACCGCAGGCACCAAAGAACTGCATCACCGGTCCTCTGGGTCTCCTCTCAGCATGACGAGCGAGGTCCCTTGAACTCAGCAACTCTGTCCAAGTGACTCCCACAGTCCAGTGACTCTTCAGTCCAAGTTTGGTGGAGGTAAGTCCTTGCCTCCCCACGCTAGACTGCATTGCTGGGAACCGCGTGTTTTGCAGCTACTCCGGCTCCTGTGCACTCACCAAGGATTTCCTTCGTGCACAGCCAAGCCTGGGTCCCCGGCACTCTAACCTGCATTGCACGACCTCCTGAGTTGTCCTCCGGCGGCGTGGGACTCTCTAGTGCAACTTCAGGTGAGCACCGATTCACTCCACTTCGTAGTGCCTGTTCTGGCACTTCTGCGGGTGCTGCTTGCTTCTGAGTGGGCTCTTTGTCTTGCTGGACGCCCCCTCTGTCCCCTCACGCAATTGGTGACATCCTGGTCCCTCCTGGGCCACAGCAGCATCCAAAAACCATAACAGCGACCCTTGCAGCTAGCAAGGCTTGTTTGCGGTCTTTCTGCGGGAAAACACTTCTGCACGACTCTTCACGACGTGGGACATCCATCCTCCAAAGGGGAAGTTTCTAGCCCTTGTCGTTCGTGCAGAATCCTCAGCTTCTACCATCCGGTGGCAGCCTCTTTACACCCACAGCTGGCATTTCCTGGGCATCTGCCCACTCCCGACTTGATCGTGACTTTTGGACTTGGTCCCCTTGTTCCACAGGTACCCTCGTCTGGAAATCCATCGTTGTTGCATTGCTGCTGTTGGTCTTTCCTGCAGAATTCCCCTATCACGACTTCTGTGCTCTTTGGGGAACTTAGGTGCACTTTGCACCCACTTTTCAGAGTCTTGGGGTGGGCTATTTTTCTAACCCTCACTGTTTTCCTACAGTCCCAGCGACTCTCTACGAGGTCACATAGGTTTGGGGTCCATTCGTGGTTCGCATTCCACTTCTAGAGTATATGGTTTGTGTTGCCCCTATCCCTATGTGCCCCCATTGCATTCTATTGTGACTATACATTGTTTGCACTGTTTTTCCATTGCTATTACTGCATATTTTGGTATTGTGTACATATAGCTGGTGTATATTTGCTATCCTCATACTGAGGGTACTCACTGAGATACTTTTGGCATATTGTCATAAACATAAAGTACCTTTATTTTTAGTATATCTGTGTATTGTGTTTTCTTATGATATTGTGCATATGACACTAGTGGTACTGTAGGAGCTTCACTCGTCTCCTAGTTCAGCCTAAGCTGCTCTGCTAAGCTACCTTTTCTATCAGCCTAGGCTGCTAGACACCCCTATACACTAATAAGGGATACCTGGGCCTGGTGCAAGGTGTAAGTACCCCTTGGTACTCACTACAAGCCAGTCCAGCCTCCAACATTGGTTGTGCAGCGGTGGGATAAGTACTTTGCAACTACTTACCACTTTTGTCATTGTACTTTTCATAAGAGAAAAATATACAAAACAAGTTCAGTGTATGTACACCTAACCAAAAAGTTTTGCTTTTCTTCTCTCACTTCTTTTACTAAGTGCTGAAAAGTACATCTAAATTTTCAAAAAGTTCTTAAAAAGTTTAAAAAGTTTTTTTTTCTGTTCTTTAAAAAGTTCTGAAACTTTTTCTTTCTTTTTCTGTCCCTTAAACCTTTTCTATCATGTCTGGTACAGGCCAAACTCTTGATCTGTCCAGCATAGCTTATGACAACCTTAGCTGGAAGGAAGCAATGAGTCTCTGCATAGATAGAGGTTTAGGGGTAGGGAAGAATCCCTCAAGACAGCTGTTGGTTAATATGCTCATTGAACAAGATAAGACCTTAGTTGGCACTTCTGGTGAGAAATTAGCTGATGGTTCCCACTCAGATTCTGGGGCACCCCTAGCAAAAGATTTGGGAGGGAATCTTTCCAACCTGCCACTTAGCAGGCCACCTAGCATAGCTAATACTGATGTGAATTCACATCACAGTAATAGTGTTGTTTGTCATCACAGTAGAAGTGTCACTTCTGTAGGCCAGAATGTTAGTGTGCCATCTGTTAGGGCCAGGTCTCCCTCTGTTCATTCACACCATTCCTCTGTTTCAAGGCATGCCCAACCCACCCACCCTGATGACAGAGTGTTAGAAAGGGAGCTCAATAGATTGAGAGTTGAACAATCCAGGCTGAAGCTCAAGAAGCAACAGCTGGATTTAGATAGGCAGTCCTTTGATTTAGAAAAAGAAAGGCAGCGGTTGGGGTTAGGACCCCATGGTGGCAGCAGCAGTATTCCAAATAGTCATCCTGCAAAAGAGCATGATTCTAGGAATCTGCACGAGATAGTTCCCCCTTACAAGGAGGGGGATGACATTAACAAGTGGTTTGCTGCACTTGAGAGGGCCTGCGTTGTTCAGGAGGTCCCTCAAAGGCAGTGGGCTGCTATCCTATGGCTATCTTTCAGTGGATAGGGTAGGGATAGGCTCCGTACTGTAAAGGAAAGTGATGCCAATAATTTTACAGTTCTTAAGAATGCACTCCTAGATGGTTATGGCTTAACCACTGAACAGTACAGGATGAAGTTCAGAGAAACGAAAAAGGAGTCTTCACAAGACTGGGTAGACTTTGTTGACCATTCAGTGAAGGCCTTGGAGGGGTGGTTACATGGCAGTAAAGTTTCTGACTATGAAAGCCTGTATAACATAATCCTGAGAGAGCATATTCTTAATAATTGTGTGCCTGATTTGTTGCACCAGTATCTAGTGGACTCAGATCTGACCTCTCCCCAAGAATTTGGAAAGAAGGCAGACAAATGGGTCAGAACAAGAGTGAACAGAAAAGTTCATACAGGTGGTGACAAGGATGGCAAGAAGAAAGATAGTGAGAAATCTCAAGATAAGCATGGGGATAAGGGTAAAACCAAAGATCCCACTTCAAACCTTAAACACTCTTCAGGGGGTGGGGATAAAACAAATTCTTCCTCTTCTTCTCAACCCACACACATTAAAAAGCCTTGGTGCTTTGTGTGTAAAAACAGAGGCCATAGGCCAGGGGATAAGTCCTGTCCAGGTAAACCCCCTGAGCCTACCACCACTAATACATCAAGCTCTAGTGCCCCTAGCAGTAGTGGTACTAGTGGTGGGACTGCTGGCAACAGTCAAGTTAAAGGTGTAGTTGGGTTCACTTATGGGTCCATCATAGAAACTGGGGTAGTCAGTCCCAAGACAGTTTCTGTCACACCTAGTGGTATTGACCTTGCCACACTGGCTGCTTGTCCCCTTACAATGGATAAGTACTGGCAAACAGTTTCAATAAATGGTGTTGAGGCCTTGGCCTACAGGGACACAGGTGCCAGTATCACTTTGGTGACTGAAAACCTAGTGCATCCTGAACAACACATCATTGGACAACAGTATAAGATTATTGATGTCCATAACTCCACTAAGTTTCTTCCCTTAGCTATAATTCAGTTTAGTTGGGGTGGAGTTACTGGCCCTAAGCAGGTGGTAGTATCACCTAGCTTACCTGTAGACTGTCTCTTAGGTAATTACCTAGAGGCCTCAGGTTGGGCTGATGTAGAGTGTTATGCCCATGCAGCCATGCTGGGCATCCCAGAGGAATTGTTCCCTCTCATTTCTACTGAAATGAAAAAGCAAAGGAGAGAAGGCCTGAAAACTCAGGATCCCTCTCCAACAACAGGTAAAAAGGGTATCACAGTATCCCCTAACCACCCTGCCAATCAGGATATCATTCCTGTGGTGGGAGAAACCTCTCCTAGGGTGGCACCTGTTCCAAGGGAATCATCAGCTGGCAAAGCTATACTCCCTGAGGTAGAAGTACCTCTCTGTGGGATAACTAACATTGGTGAGAAAAAGAGCACCATTTTAGTTAACATGGACCATCCCTCCAACCCTCCCAGAGAAACTTTAGTGCAGAAACTCTGCACAGCCTCACAACACTTAGGACAGCATCCCTGCCCTAGTGTGGAGCTCATAGGACAGCATCCCTGCCCTGCTCCAACTCAAGAGAAACAGCATCCCTGTTCTCTCTTCCAGCCATATGGCCAAAGTTTTTGCCCAGCTATGGCTTTACTGAGACAGCATCCCTGCCTGGCATTTTCATCACTACAAATAGGTTCAGTTTACAATTCCCACTGCTCTAAACTAAAACTTACTGATAGAAACTCTGAAAATACATCTTCACATTGTTGCTTAGCTAAAAAACTTCAAACAGGGTGGTTTACATCCCCACAGGGAAGTAACCATATAGTGGATGATAAAGGGAGTAACCAGTCTATTGCAGAGCTACTCTCTACTTATCACCACTTAGACAATAAAGTCTCAAATGGCCAAGGTTAGCCTTATTGTCCTTCGTTTAGGGGGGGGTTGTGTGAGAAAGTAGCCTCTTTCTAGCCTTGTTACCTCCACTTTTGGCCTGTTTGTGAGTGTATGTCAGCGTGTTTTCACTGTTTCACTGGGATCCTGCTAGCCAGGGCCCAGTGCTCATAGTGAAAACACTATGTTTTCAGTATGTTTGTTATGTGTCACTGGGACCCTGCTAGCCAGGACCCCAGTGCTCATAAGTTTGTGGCCTATATGTATGTGTTCCCTGTGTGATGCCTAACTGTCTCACTGAGGCTCTGCTAACCAGAACCTCAGTGGTTATGCTCTCTCATTTCTTTCCAAATTGTCACTAACAGGCTAGTGACCAATTTTACCAATTTACATTGGCATACTGGAACACCCTTATAATTCCCTAGTATATGGTACTGAGGTACCCAGGGTATTAGGGTTCCAGGAGATCCCTATGGGCTGCAGCATTTCTTTTGCCACCCATAGGGGGCTCTGACAATTCTTACACAGGCCTGCCACGGCAGCCTGAGTGAAATAACGTCCATGTTATTTCACAGCCATTTTACACTGCACTTAAGTAACTTATAAGTCACCTGTATGTCTAACCTTTACCTGGTAAAGGTTGGGTGCCAAGTTACTTAGTGTGTGGGCACCCTGGCACTAGCCAAGGTGCCCCCACATTGTTCAGGGCCAATTCCCCGGACTTTGTGAGTGCGGGGACACCATTACACGCGTGCACTACATATAGGTCACTACCTATGTGTAGCTTCACAATGGTAACTCCGAATATGGCCATGTAACATGTCTAAGATCATGGAATTGCCCCACCAATGCCATCCTGGTATTGGAGAGACAATCCCATGATTCCCCGGGTCTCTAGCACATACTGCCAAACTGCCTTTCCCGGGGTTTCACTGCAGCTGCTACTGCTGCCAACCCCTCAGACAGGTTTCTGCCCTCCTGGGGTCCAGCCAGGCTTGGCCCAGGAAGGCAGAACAAAGGACTTCCTCAGAGAGAGGGTGTTACACCCTCTCCCTTTGGAATAAGGTGTCAGGGCTGGGGAGAAGTAGCCTCCCCCAGCCTCTGGAAATGCTTTGATGGGCACAGATGGTGCCCATCTCTGCATAAGCCAGTCTACACCGGTTCAGGGATCCCTCAGCCCTGCTCTGGCGCGAAACTGGACAAAGGAAAGGGGAGTGACCACTCCACTGACCTGCACCTCCCCTGGGAGGTGCCCAGAGCTCCTCCAGTGTGCTCCAGATCTCTGCCATCTTGGAAACAGAGGTGCTGCTGGCACACTGGACTGCTCTGAGTGGCCAGTGCCAGCAGGTAATGTCAGAGACTCCTTCTGATAGGCTCCTTCAGTTGTTGCTAGCCTATCCTCTCTCCTAGGTAGCCAAACCTCCTTTTCTGGCTATTTAGGGTCTCTGCTTTGGGGAATTCCTTAGATAACGAATGCAAGAGCTCATCAGAGTTCCTCTGCATCTCTCTCTTCACCTTCTGCCAAGGAATCGACTGCTGACCGCGCTGGAAGCCTGCAAAACTGCAACAAAGTAGCAAAGACGACTACTGCGACATTGTAACGCTGATCCTGCAGCCTTCTCAACTGTTTTCCTAGTGGTGCATGCTATGGGGGTAGTCTGCCTCCTCTTTGCACTAGAAGCTCAGAAGAAATCTTCCCCCTGCAACGGCAGGCACCAAATAACTGCATCACCGGTCCTCTGGGTCTCCTCTCAGCTTGATGAGCGAGGTCCCTTGAACTCAGCAACTCTGTCCAAGTGACTCCCACAGTCCAGTGACTCTTCAGTCCAAGTTTGGTGGAGGTAAGTCCTTGCCCTCCCACGCTAGACTGCATTGCTGGGAACCGCGTGTTTTGCAGCTACTCCGGCTCCTGTGCACTCACCGAGGATTTCCTTCGTGCACAGCCAAGCCTGGGTCCCCGGCACTCTAACCTGCATTGCACGACCTCCTGAGTTGTCCTCTGGCGGCGAGGGACTCTCTTGTGCAACTTCGGGTGAGCACCGATTCACTCTACTTCGTAGTGCCTGTTCCGGCACTTCTGTGGGTGCTGCTTGCTTCTGAGTGGGCTATTTGTCTTGCTGGACGCCCCCTCTGTCCCCTCACGCAATTGGTGACATCCTGGTCCCTCCTGGGCCACAGCAGCATCCAAAAACCCTAACTGCGACCCTTGCAGCTAGCAAGGCTTGTTTGCGGTCTTTCTGTGTGGGAACACGTCTGCAAGCTTCTTCACTTCTGTACGACTCTTCACGACGTGGGAAATCCATCCTCCAAAGGGGAAGTTTCTAGCCCTTGTCGTTCGTGCAGAATCCTCAGGTTCTACCATCTGGTGGCAGCTTCTTTGCACCCACAGCTGGCATTTCCTGGGCATCTGCCCACTCCCGACTTGATCGTGACTTTTGGACTTGGTCCCCTTGTTCCACAGGTACCCTCGTCTGGAAATCCATCGTTGTTGTATTGCTGGTGTTGGTCTTTCCTGCAGAATTCCCCTATCACGACTTCTGTGCTCTTTGGGGAACTTAGTGCACTTTGCACCCACTTTTCAGGGTCTTGGGGTGGGCTATTTTTCTAACCCTCACTGTTTTCTTACAGTCCCAGCGACCTTCTACGAGGTCACATAGGTTTGGGGTCCATTCGTGGTTCGCATTCCACTTCTAGAGTATATGGTTTGTGTTGCCCCTATCCCTATGTGCCCCCATTGCATTCTATTGTGACTATACATTGTTTGCACTGTTTTCTAATGCTATTACTGCATATTTTGGTATTGTGTACATATAGCTGGTGTATATTTGCTATCCTCATACTGAGGGTACTCACTGAGATACTTTTGGCATATTGTCATAAAAATAAAGTACCTTTATTTTTAGTATATCTGTGTATTGTGTTTTCTCATGATATTGTGCATATGACACTAGTGGTACTGTAGGAGCTTCACTCGTCTCCTAGTTCAGCCTAAGCTGCTCTGCTAAGCTACCTTTCCTATCAGCCTAAGCTGCTAGACACCCCTATACACTAATAAGGGATACCTGGGCCTGGTGCAAGGTGTAAGTACCCCTTGGTACTCACTACAAGCCAGTCCAGCCTCCTACAGACACAATAAATAAATTGTATTCTGCTCCAGTTCTAGAAGAGCCAAGATATGGTTGAACACTAGAAAATACTTCAGCTGATAAAAAATAAGCTTCAGAAGAAACTCTTTGCCTTTGCTAGTGTTGCTCGAATGTTAATTTACCTTTAAAAAACAAAAGACAATGGGCATCTGGCAAACTAGGAACAATTTGTTTAATTAAACATTATGGCAAGGAGAACAGCTACAGAACCAGGATCTCAGCACTGTCTCAAAATACAATGTTTCTGAGCGATGTTTTATACAATCCTCTGGAGGCCAAAGGTTTGCTCTATAATTCTTCTTGTTCGCCCATGTGCCTCATTGTAACGTTCCTCTGCCCTTGTCCTGGGTTTCCTCACTGGGTTCAGTAGCCATGAGAGGTTGGTGTAACCAGAGTCATCTGCAGATATCGAGGGATACCTGTTAGCCAGACACTCACCCTTAGTACCAACCCCACCCTCACATACCAACATACACTGGGTGGGGACCATGGGCTCACCTATTAGCCACACCTGGTGCCTCTAAAGTTCAGTCAGAGGCTGGTGCCCCCCATGGGATCACTTGAGGCCAGTTTGAAGACCTCTGACATGTGGGATGCTGCTATTCCTCAGAATATAGGTATCATGCACAGACCCAGGATACTTTGCATTCACATGGGAGATATACTGGTCCGCCAGGTACCCTATCCAAACATTCATCGAGTGAAAGCTCTTTCGATTTCTGAACACCTGTTAATTTCTCCGTGAGGGGGGGTACAATATTTAGGATATATCCCATTGCATGGAAGTCAGCTTTCACTGTGGCCAAATCTTCCACCTGGGGGAATACGATGTAGCTGTGCATGTGTTTCATCAGGGCAGACAGCACTCTGGTCAGCACGTTTGAGAACATTGGCTGTGACATTCCTGCTGCCAAGGCCACTGGTCCTTGCAAGGAGCCACGTGCCAAGAAACGGAGCACAGATAGGACTTGCACAATGGGAGGGATCCCAATGGGCTGACGGATAGCTGAGATCAGGTCTGGCTCCAATTGGGCACTCAGCTCTTGGATTGTAGCCCTATCAAGTCTGTAGGTGAGGCTAATGTGCCTGTCCTCCATTGTTGCCAAGTCCACCAGGGGACTGTACATAGGGGGATGTCTTCACCGCCTAATCATCCTCATCGCTTGTAATCTAGGAGGCAAAACAATGAGCATCTGGTCAGTTTTCAACATTTCCTCAATGTACAATGCATTGCATGTTGTGGTAGAACCAGTATGTTGATGTTTAGTCCCAAAATGTGCTTCTGTCTTCTGTGATGCAGTTAGATGCAATGGCCTGCCCTTCCCTGAAATTGCGGATGCCTGTCCTGTGTGGAGGGACATGTGGAAATGAGGTAATGCTGCTGACATTTTGCACCATTGCCGAAGGTCGTCGAGTACTGCCGTGCAACTCTTCATAGGTTATCATTGGACCCTATGGGTTACACTAGCCAATGGTGATGTACGCCGGCGGTGACGGTACGCACCGCTGCAGACGTGACCTCCATTTTCTATCTGTTCACTAACTTGCTACCTGACAGGAGAGGACTTACACTGTAAGTGCTGCTGTGACTTGTGTCTAAAAGCGACCATGGCTAGAATCACTGGGGTAAGGGCCCCTGCCTTCACCGCTGCAGAGTTGGAGAGACTGGTGGATGGGGTCCTACCCCAGTACCGATTGCTTTGTGGGCCTCCAGACCAACACGTGAGTACACTGTGTGCACGATGCATGGGGCATGAATGCATGGAGTTCTGTGTGTGAAGGCCTTGTGTGGGGCGGGTTGTTGAGGGGTCCTGGGCAGTGAGCAGCATGTATGATGGGCAATGTATGTGCGTAAGGGGATGGGAGGGATATGGTGGGACATGAGTGTAACAGGCCAGACGGCATGACTGATACCATTTTCTATTTTTATTTTTCTGCAGGTCAGCGCCCATCAGAAAAGGGTATGTGGCGTACCATCGCCAAGGACGTGCGGCAGGCAGAGCACCCACTGTCGTAAACGGTGGAAGGACCTGAGACGCTGGGCAAGGAAGACGGTGGAGGCCCAGCTGGGGATGGCCTCCCAAAGAGGAAGGGGTGCCCTTCAAACCATGACCCCCCTGATGATCCCCATACTGGCGGTGGCCTATCCGGAGCTAGATGGGCGCTTGAGGCCATCACAGCAGCCACAAGGGGGTGAGTAGAGTTCCCAATATACTACTTGCAGGTGGGGGGGTGGTCCCTGGGTGGGGGATGTGTGCCTGTGGGTCCCCTAGACCAGGCCGGACATTGCAGAGTAGGTTCCATGTTGGGCAGGGGCTGATGCACTCCACCCCAAACATGCTAGTGGGCATCCATTACTGGGCAGGGATCTGTGGATCTCAGGTATGCTGCAACTGGCGCTAGGTATTACTGTCCATGGCCTGGTGACTAGCATTGTGACTGTTAGTGCATCGCCTAGTGAGTAGGGCTGTCCCCTGTGTGTTGTGCACGTCAACAGTGGTGTTGTTGCTGGCATTGACCAAGTGCATCCTCTGTCTCTCCCAACCCCCCTTTTTATTTTGTCACCCTGTCCTTCTGTGCATTAGCATCATCTGGTGGAGGAGCAGAGGCACCGGCGACGGAGGGAGCTGCATCCCACAGGGCCAATGAGGCCGAATCCACCGACAGTGAGGGCACCAGTGGGACAGAGGGGAGCACCATGGCAGAGACTGGAGGTGACAGTTCTGAAAGTGATACCTCCTCTGATGGAAGCTCCCTGGTGGTGTCGGACCTCTCTGTGGCCACCCCAACTACAGGTACAGCCGTCACCCCCTGTACTAGCACTGCCCTCCCAGCAGCCCCTCAGCTAGTTTACATGCCCGCTCACCCAGGAGGTTGTGCATCTCCTTCGCCTCAGGCACCTCAGGCCCTGCTCCAGTTAGCCCTGATGCCCTGAGTGAGGAGGGTATTGACCTTTTGTGATCCATCTCTATTGGGCAGTCAACCATTGTGAATGCTATCCAGGGGCTGGCAGGGCATTTGCAACATACAAATGCATTCTTGGAGGTCATTCACTCTGGCGTGACGCCCAACATAGATCATTCCAGGCTGTGGCCTCCTCCCTGATGGTAGCCATTGTCCCTGTCTCTAGCCTCCCTCCTCCATTTTCCTCTACCCAGTCCCATTCCCCTGAGCCCCAGCCTATCGCAGCATACATTAAGACCAGCATCCACCCAGGACAACACACAGGAGTGGTTCAGTCAAACACAGGCACCACACATCATCCCACAGGCACTCACACAAACACCATCCAGAAGCAGATATAACAACATCCATTGCCTCCACTGTGTCCCCCTCCTCCTCATCATCCACCCCCTCCCAGTAGCGTCTACACTTATACCTGCATGCACTACATCCTCATCCACTTCCACCATCACGCCTATCAGTACATGCCCCTCACTGGCAATCAACCCCACATCCATGCATACATCCCCTGTGTCCTCTCCCACTGTGTCTGTGACTCCTCCTCCCAAAGTACCCAAACGCAAGCACTCAGACACCCAACAGCTATCCACCTCACAACAGCATCCAGCCCATGCACCTGCACCTAAACACAGCAGACAGACACCTCCTACAACCACTCCTTCTTCCTCCACTCCCAAACCTTCATCCTCTTCCTGCACAAGTGTCCCTAAGAACCTTTTTCTCTCTACCCTTGACCTCTTCCCTACCCCTCACCCTCCCCCGTCCTTCAGTTCGGGCCAGGGTGGGCAGAACCCAGGCCAGCACCTCAGCCACCCAGTCCACAGCCACTGTAGTTTCGGCAGCTACTGCAGGTGTGAGAAGCTCCAAGGAGACACCCATCAGCACTGGCAGTGTGCCTGCACCAGCTGCCAAGGGGAAGGGCAAGGAGGCTCCACCAGCTGCCATGGGCAAGGAGGCAGCACCAGCTGCCAAGGGTAAGGGCAAAGGGCCTGCCCCTGCAGGCAGGAGGGACAGGAGGCCTGGTGCTGTGACAGGATCTGAGCCCCCACCACCAACCATGGCACTTCAGCTGTTCAAGGCTGCAGGGGAAGGGCTGGAGCCTCCGCCCACCACTGGGAGCACCAACACCAGCACCAGCACTGCCACCACTGTGCAGCCGTCGCCACCGGTGGATGGACTGTAGTCCTGCCTCCAAGGAGTGGTATGCATCCTGCCCACTGCAAATCTTGTGGGTATGACACACAGGTGAGAGACTGTGACCTTGCACTCCCCAAGAGCTGCATCACAGGGCACAAAGCCTCCTCCAGAACCAGAGGAAGAAGGCATCCACTCACCCCCTCCTTGCCAGGATGAAGCACACTGGGCACAAACCCCCCTCCAGAACCAGTAGAAGAAGGAATCCACTTACCCCCTCCTTGCCGGGATGAAACACACAAGGCACAAAGCCCCCTCCAGAACCAGTGGAAGAAGGAATCCACTAACTTCCTCCTTGCCATGATGAAGCACACTGGGCATAAGGCCCCCTCCAGAACCAGTGGAAGAAGGCATCTGCTAGAGACTATGGCCTTGCACTCCCCAGGACCAAGCAGTGGGCAAACCACCCTCTTGAGAGACTGTGGCCCTGCACTCTCCAGGACCAAGCAGTGGGCAAACCACCCACTTGAGAGACTGTGGCTTTGCACTCCCCAGGACATCGCAGAGGGCATGTAGCCCCCTCCAGGACCAGTGGCGTTGTACCATCTTCCGGCTGAGGTGCCCCCCTACTCCCCTTCCCCCTGAGTTGCCTGTGTATTTTCGACCTGATGCCCCAGCAGTGTTCTCTCCATGTTTAAGCAGGAGTCAAGTGGGGCCTTGGCCTATGTGATATGACCCTGTGGCCCACGGATATTATGGACTGGGCAGTGTCCCTTCATTTGTGTATATGTGAATACTGTTTTGATTTTTGAGGAAGTATTTTATCTTATTACACTTACTTTTATCTATTCCTTTTGTCCTTGCATTATTCCTGAGGGGTACGGGGTGGATATGTAATGTTGTTGTATGTGGTTTTGTGTATGGTGTTGGGGGTGGGGGTAGGGGTGTTGGGTGTTGTGTGTGTGTGTCACTCTCCTTTTCCTCCCTCCCCTGTGTGTTAGGCAGCAGTACCCACCGTGGTCATCGTCGCCGGCGTTGGTATTCCTGGTGTAGGAGGAGGTAGACCAGCATGGGGAAGATCTGCAGTTCAGGCTATATGGCATCGTGGTTCGTCCTTGAGTCTCCAGAAGTGAGTCCTTTGACTTCTGTGTACTGTTTCCGCCGTGCTTTTGATGCAGTTGGTACCACCTTGGAAAAGGTGCCAGATAGGCCATTGTAATACTGTGGGCAGTACATTGTCTTCCGCCTGGCTGTTGGTGGTTACCGCCACGGTGCTTGTTGCTACTGCCGTGGCAATCGGTGTGTTAAAGTGGCTGTCTGTGCGAGTGGTTTCCGCCGTGGTCATAATTCTATTTTTTTTACCGCCGGCTTGCTGGCGGTCTTACCGCCGCTTTATCACCGACCACCATGGTTGTAATGAGGGCCTACATGGCTTAGGACGTTTCTTTCTTATGTATTAATTCATAGTAACTTGAAATGAATTTTTATTTCAATGATTTATTCAACATTCATATTGATTAAAGAGGGACTTTATTTACATTTGAAAAAGAAACGTCTGATAATTTGTACAATTGTACAAGTGTTAAAGGAATATAATACAGTGGAGGAAAGGTTCTGAGGCATAACAACTTCAGCATCAGTCCCACTTAGACTGCTAGAGACCTCCCCACACACACTGATACAGCACAGACATCAGTGTGAATTAGGAGGACGGGTTGGGGTTCCTTTTTGTCGACTGAGACATCCCTGAACTTCACAAGAGGGAACAAGAGGCGATGCTCTCACACCCCACATACCTGTTCTACCTCCTAATTATCTGCTTATTTTTGGGTTCAGAGAACAAGGTGGAAGGTGGGTTGTTACAGGGACAAAAAGAGGAGCATTGATGGATTGGAGCTGAATATCAGATGCACTGAGGATAGGGACAGAGAAGGAAGGACAGATGAGAGATACAGAGAGAGACAGAATAGAGAGAAAGAAGTGAGTCAAAGCACTGAGAAGTGGCATCCATGCATGATATCCACATATAGGCCTTCATTAAGACTCCCAGGGATAATGTGGCGGTAAGACCGCCAACAGGCTGGCGGCACTTACCTCCACATTATGAGATCAGTGGTTTGGCTGCAACCAACCTGCCACTTCTCCACACATACCGCCATTCAGCAGCCGGCATAGTACCACCCATGGTATTATGAGCCGGCCTACCACCGTGTTTTTCCTGGATTTAGTAACGCCACAAAAACCATGGGGGTAGTCCCTACCGGTGACAGAGAATTCCTTCTCTGTCACCGATAGGAAGCTCCCCCAACCCCCCAACACTCACCTGATGCCCCCACCCACCACCATCCAAATTTACCACCCGATACACATACTAACCCCCACCCTCTTCCGACCCACTCACTCACCCCCATACAAGTACACACCACACAACTGACCCCACCCCCAGAGCCACACATGCACACATCACCCCCTCCCCCACTCCCACCACAGTCACAGCGCCCCTCACCCCACACCTCTCTCCCCGCATACACGCACACAAACACACACCAGGCATACACCCATTCACTTACACTGACATACACACATTAATTCATACAATAACATGCACACATTCATTCACACACAGACATACGCACTTTTATTCATGGATACTTCCAGACATGCTCACACATATTCCTAAACAAAATCACACTGACATGCATTCATTCACATGCATATACCCACGCAAACAACACACACAGACGCATTCACGCACACACTCAGACACAAACACACAACAACCCGCACCCTCCCACCCCACTACCCTATCGGGCGAGGAGGCCTTCTGGCAGGGAGTGGGAAGGGGCACTGCTACCACCAGAGTCCCACCAGCAGAACACCACCAGGTTATTACGGGTCATAATACAGCTGGCGGCTTTCTACTGGCGTGGCAGTGCTGGTGTTAGAAGCACCATCTTAACACCCTCCACCACCATGAACACTGCTGAATTTCTGCCCTTATTGTGGTGGCAGTCAGCCACTGCTCCTAATATGGCGGATGGATGGTAGCTGCGGTGGCGGTATGTTGATGGCTGTCACCGCAGCGGTATGTGGTATGTACCACTGATGTTAAAGTGAGGGCCATAGTTTTTTGTTATTTCAGTATGGATTTTTCCTTCTGTTTTGCCTCATCTCTAAGGCGAGCCGGACCCTAGGATGGCTGCCTAATATCTTTTATATCAACATGGCCTCCAAGATGGGCATCTGAAGTTTCGATCTTGTGAGGGATCCAGCTGCAATCTAGATTTCATCATTCATCGACGCTCTCTCTCATCCTGCCACAGGGATCATGCTGTTTTTGAACATGGCTGTTGCTTGCTTTTCATTCTGTTCCAGGCTTCGCCTTTACAGTCTCACTGCAGGATGACTGTTGTAGGAGGCTGGACTGGCTTGTAGTGAGTACCAAGGGGTACTTACACCTTGCACCAGGCCCAGGTATCCCTTATTAGTGTATAGGGTGTCTAGCAGCTTAGGCTGATAGATAATGGTAGCTTAGCAGAGCAGCTTAGGCTGAACTAGGAGACGTGTGAAGCTACTACAGTACCACTAATGCCATATGCACAATATCATAAGAAAACACAATACACAGTTATACTAAAAATAAAGGTACTTTATTTTTATGACAATATGCCAAAAGTATCTCAGTGAGTACCCTCAGTATGAGGATAAGAAATATACACAAGATATATGTACACAATACCAAAAATATGCAGTATAGTCTTAGAAAACAGTGCAAACAGTGTAAAATTACAATAGGATGCAATGTGAGCACATAGGGATAGGGGCAACACAAACCATATACTCCAAAAGTGGAATGCGAATCACAAATGGACCCCAAACCTATGTGACCTTGTAGAGGGTCGCTGGGACTATTAGAAAATAGTAAGGGTTAGAAAAATACCCCACCCCAAGACCCTGAAAAGTGAGTGCAAAGTGCACTAAAGTTCCCCCAAAGACACAGAAGTCGTGATAGAGGAATAATGCAAGAAAAACACAACTCAGCAATGCAACAACAATGGATTTCCAATCGAGGGTACCTGTGGAACAAGGGGACCGAGTCCAAAAGTCACAAGCAAGTCGGAGATGGGCAGATGCCCAAGAAATGCCAGCTGTTGGTGCAAAGAAGCTTCTACTGGACTGAAGAAGCTGTGAATTCTGCAGGAACGACAAGGGCTAGAGACTTCCCCTTTGGAGGATGGATCCCCCACGCCGTGGAGAGTCGTGCAGAAGTGTTTTCCCGCCGGATGGACGCCAACAAGCCTTGCTAGCTGCAAGTCGTGCGGTTAACGTTTTTGGATGCTGCTGTGGCCCAGGATGGACCAGGATGTCGCCAATTTCGTCTGGGGACAGAGGGGACGCCGAGCAAGACAAGGGGCCCTCTCAGAAGCAGGCAGCACCCGCAGAAGTGCCAGAACAGGCACTATGAAGTAAAGTGAAACGGTGCTCGCCTGAAGTTACACAAAGGAGTCCCACGTCGCCGGAGACCAACTTAGGAAGTCGTGCAATGCAGGTTAGAGTGCCGTGGACCCAGGCTTGGCTGTGCACAAAGGATTTCCGCCGGAAGTGCACGGGAGCCGGAGAAGTTGCAAAAGTCGCGAAAACCAACAATGCAGTCTGGCAGTTCCACCAAACTTGGACTGAAGAGTCACTGGACCGTGGGGGTCACTTGGACAGTCTTGCTGGATTCAAGGGACCTCGCTCGTCGTCGTGAGAGGAGATCCAAGGGACCGTGATGCAGCTTTTTGGTGCCTGCGTTAGCAGGGGGAAGATTCCGTCGACCCACGGGAGATTTCTTCGCAGCTTCTGATGCAGAGAGGAGGCAGACTACCCCCACAGGATGCACCACCAAGAAAAACAGTCGAGAAGGCAGCAGGAGCGGCGTTACAATGTTGCAGTAGTCGTCTTAGCTACTTTGTTGCAGTTATGCAGGCTTCCAGCGCGGTCAGCAGTCGATTTCTTGGCAGAAGGTGAAGAGAGAGATGCAGAGGAACTCTGATGAGCTCTTGCATTCGTTATCTGAGGAATCCCCAAAGAAAGAGACCCTAAAAAGCCAGAAAAGAGGGTTTGGCTACTTAGGAGAGAGGATAGGCTAGCAACACCTGAAGGAGCCTATCAGAAGGAGTCTCTGACGTCAGCTGTGGGCACTGGCCACTCAGAGCAGTCCAGTGTGCCAGCAGCACCTCTGTTTCCAAGATGGCAGAGGTCTGGAGCACACTGGAGGAGCTCTGGGCACCTCCCAGGGGAGGTGCAGGTCAGGGGAGTGGTCACTCCCCTTTCCTTTGTCCAGTTTCGCACCCAGGCAGGGGCTGAGGGGTCCCTGAACCGGTGTAGACTGGCTTATGCAGAATTGGGCACATCTGTGCACAACAAAGCATTTCCAGAGGCTGGGGGAGGCTACTCCTCCTCTCCCTTCACACCATTTTCCAAAGGGAGAGGGTGTAACACCCCCTCTCTGAGGAAGTCCTTTGTTCTGTCATCCTGGGCCAGGCCTGGCTGGACCCCAGGAGGGCAGAAGCCTGTCTGTGGGGTTGGCAGCAGCAGCAGCTGCAGTGTAACCCCTGAAAAGGCAGTTTGGCAGTACCAGGGTCTGCGCTACAGACCACTGGGAGCATGGAATTGTGCCAACTATGCCAGGATGGTATAGAGGGGGCAATTCCATGATCTTAGACATGTTACATGGCCATATTCGGAGTTACCATTGTGAAGCTACACATAGGTAGTGACCTATGTGTAGTGCACGCATATAATGGTGTCTCCAGCACTCACAAAGTCGGGGAATTTGCCCTGAACAATGTGGGGGCACCTTGGCTAGTGCCAGGGTGCCCACACACTAAGTAACTTTGCACCTAACCTTTACCAGGTAAAGGTTAGACATATAGGTGACTTATAAGTTACTTAAGTGCAGTGAAAATGGCTGTGAAATAATGTGGGCATTATTTCACTCAGGCTGCAGTGGCAGGCCTGTGTAAGAATTGTCAGAGCTCCCTATGGGTGGCAAAAGAAATGCTGCAGCCCATAGGGATCTCCTGGAACCCCAATACCCTGGGTATCTCAGTACCATATACTAGGGAATTATAAGGGTGTTCCAGTATGCCAATGTAAATTGGTGAATTTGTAAATTTGGTCACTAGCCTGTTAGTGACAATTTAAAAGTAATGAGAGAGCATAACCACTGAGGTTCTGGTTAGCAGAGCCTCAGTGAGACAGTTAGTCACTACACAGGTAACACAGTCAGGCACACTTATGAGCACTGGGGCCCTGTGTTGCATGGTCCCAGTGACACATACAACTAAAACAACATATATACAGTGAAAAATGGGGGTAACATGCCAGGCAAGATGGTACTTTCCTACAACTGTCTAGGTCTGAAAGGACATTGGAGCAGCTATCAATATTTTATCTTACATGCTGTTCACATCATCCTGCTTCCAGACCACTGCTGGATTCAGCACAGCCATTGGCTTTTTACATTTCTGCAGCCAGTGTGATAATAACACGAACTGGCATAGCCAATGGGTCTTTTTAGACCTGCCAGCCTTAGGGTGGTCTTCCCCTAAACTTTTTGCAAGCTTGCTTTGCTGATTCTTTCTGTTGACCTTAGGACTTTAAGCACCTTACCACTACCACCCAGTGCTAAAGTGCATGTGCTTCTCCCACGAAACATGGTTTGAATGATGTATCCAAAATTGGCATATTTAATTTACTTCTAAGACCCTTGTACAATATTTTAGGCTTGCAAATTGTTTCAATGCCTGTAGTGTTTCACCACTCACCACTCATATCATAATCCAACTGTTAGAAATGGAGCCTCTAGTTAGCAGAGATACACACTCTTGTTCAAGTAAGGACCACAATCCTAGTCAGGGTAAGTCACACGCAATCCAAATTATCCTGTGCCCATGCTCTGGTAGCTTGGCACTGAGCAGTCAGGCTTAACATAGAAGGCAATGTGCAAAGTATTTGTGCAATACATCATGCAGTAACACAGTGAAAACACCACAAAAATACATCACACTGGTTTAGAAAAATATACAATATTCATCTGACTAAAATAAGGTCAAAACGATAAAGATTCAATAAACATAAATATCACTTTTGCAGGTTTAAAAAGAGTCTTAACTCTTAGAAATCAACAGTTGCCTCTTGATTACACCAAGTATCTTTTTTGCATCAAAAATAACATGCACGGAGACCGCAGAGAAAGAGATGCGTGGCAAAATAGGGTGTGCATCGGATTTTCTGACGCAGAACGTACAATGTGTTGTTTCCTACCACGCTGCAAGGGGCCTGTGTCATTTTTCGGCGCACAGTCTTCATTGCTCACTGCAATGTGGAGATCTTTTTGAGGCCCAGGGACGATGCCGGGGAATCCTTGGAGTGCTGGAAGAAGTCACAGGCATTGTGTCGATCCCGTAAGGAGATGGGTCACATTTTCTGTCGCACAACAGGCGCTGCATTGATTTTCCACTCGGGGAATCGGCTGAGTCATTCTGGTTCGGATGTGCGTCGATCCAATAGGGCTGTGCGTTGAATTTTCGGTCACAAGGAAGGCACTGCATCGAATCTTCACTCGGAAAGTCAGGCTGCATTGTTCCTGTTCAGCTGTGCGGTGATTTCTCGGTAGCAAGATGGCTGTACGTTGTTTCTGGCAGGCTGTGCATCGTTTGTCGTCGCACAAGGAGTTTCCTGAAGAGTCTAAGTCTTTTTGGCCCTGAGACTTCAGGAAACAGGAGGCAAGCTCAATTCAAGCCCTTGGAGAGCACTTCTCAGCAAAGTCATAAGGCAACAGGGCAGCAGGGCAACAAAAAGGCAGCAGTCCTTCTCAGCAAAGCAGTCCAGATGAGTCCTTTGGACAGCCCGGCAGTTCCTCTTGAAAGGTTGCAGGTTCAGGTCCAGAAGTGTCTGAGTTGGTGGGGTCAGAGACCCAGTTTATATACCCAAAAATGCCTTTGAAGTGGGGGAGACTTCAAAGAGTGGTTTTGAAATGCACAAGTTCCCCTTTCAGTACAGGTCTGACTACCACTGTCCTAGTAGGGAGTTTGGCAGTCCTTTGTGTGAGGGAAGGTCACTATCCTTTAAAATGTAAGTGGCACATCATCCACCCTTCTAGCCCAGGAAGAGCCATTGAGTATGCAGATGAGTGCAGGTGTGACTGAGTATCCTGTGTTTGTGGTTGTCTGGGTGAAATGCACAAGAGGAGCTGTCAACCAGCACAGACCAGACTTCGATTATAGACAGTGTTAGAAATGGGGTCTTTGGTGGGCAGTCAGGTTACCCCATATCCAAGCAAGGACCCTCACCCTAGTCAGGGTAAAGGAGAATCACCCTCAGTTAACCCTGCTCACCCCCTTAGTAGCTAGGCACAAGCAGGCAGGCTTAACTTCAGCAGCAATGTGTAAAGTATTTGTACAAACACACAAAGTAACTCAGTGAAAACACTACAAAATGACACAACACAGATTTAGAAAAATAGGTAATATTTATTCAAACAAAACAAAACCAAAATGACAAAAATCTGACATACACAAGTCAAATTATAGATTTTAAAAAGAATAAAAGTCTTAAACCTTAGAAAACAGTAAGAATGCTCTTATTTCAAAAAAGTACCTGGGTAGCATCAAAATAAAACCGCATGGACGAGTGTGAATTGAAAAAGGCCAGCGATGCGTTGATTACTCACCTGCAAAAGAAAGCGTGCCTCGTTCCTCCTTCGGTCGGGTCGGTGTGCATCCTTTTTACTCTCTGGCAAGAGAGCGATGCATCGATCTAGACGAGCACCTCAGGTCTGGGCAGGCTTTCCATTGATTTTCCACACCCAGTGATTTTGCATTGAAATCTGGGTGCACAATGTCAGGAAACTGCGCTGCGTGGGGGCTTGCGTCAATAACAGCAGCCGCTGCGGGTGTTGCGCGTCATACTGCCAGCCGCGTTGCCTCGATCTTCCAGCCGTGATGCAGGTGGATCATCAATTTTAGCCACGAGGCCGGCGGCTCGTCATTTATTAGCCGCGAGGTGGCTGGTGCGTCAAAAGTTGGTGGTCTTTGCGTGGATTTTTGTCCTTTTCCACAAGTTGCACCTTTCAAGGGCCCAGAGACAGGTTAGGGCACCACTTGGCAGGCAGGACTCTGAGCAGAAGGTCCAAGTGCTGGCAGAGAGACGTTTTTGTTGTCCTTGAGACTTCAACAACAGGAGGCAAGCTCAGTCCAAGCCCTCAGAGATTCTTCTCCAGCAGGAATGCACTACAAAGTTCAGTCTTTGTCCCCTTTCACAGGCAGAAGCAGCAACTGCAGGATAGCCCAAAAAGCACAGTCACAGACAGGGGCATTACTTTTCCTCAGCTCTTCAGCAGTTCTTCTTGGCAGAGGTTCCTCTTGATTCCAGAAGTGATCTGATTTTCAGGAGTGTGGGTGCTCTTCTTATAACCCTTTCTGCCTTTGAAGTAGGAGGCCTACTTCAAAGAGAAGTCTCCGTTGTTTTCAAGATCCTGCTTTGCCCAGGCCAGGCCCCAGACACACACCAGGGTGGTTGGAGACTCTATTGTGTGAGGGCAGGCAAAGCCCTTTTAAGCGTAAATGACCATTCTCCCCTCCCCTCAGCCCAGATGGCTCATCAGGATATGCAGGCTACACCCCAGCTCTCTTTGTGTCACTGTCTAGAGGAGAGGTGCAAACAGCCCAACTGTCAAACTGACCCAGACAGGGAATCCACAAACAGGCAGAGTCACAGAATGGTTCAAGCAAGAAAATGCCTACTTTCTAAAAGTGGCATTTTCAAACACACAATCTACTAAACAATTTTCCTAAAAGATGAATTTTTAAATTGTGAGTTCAGAGACCCTAAACTCCATATTTCTATCTAGTCCTAAAGGGAATCTGCACTTTAACAATTTTAAAGGCAGCCCCTTGTTAACCAAGGAAAAGGATAGGTCTTGCAACAGTGAAAGCCGAATTTGGGAGTATTTCACTGTCAGGACATGTAAAACACATAAGTACATGTCCCACCTTTTCCATACACTACACCCTGTCCATGGGGTTACCTAGGTCCTACCTTAGGGGTGTCCTACATGTATAAAAAGGGAAGGTTTAGGCCTGCAAGTGGGTACACTTTCCAAGTCGAATTGGCAGTTTAAAACTGCACACACAGACACTGCAGTGGCAGGTCTGAGCCATGTTTACAGGGCTACTAATGTGGGTGGCACAACCAGTGCTGCAGGCCGACTAGTAGCATTTTATTTGCTAGCCCTGTGCACCTCCAGGTCACTGTACTAAGGACTTATAGTAAATCAAATATGTCAATCATGGAAAGTCAATTAGACATACATTTTACATAGGAGCACTCGCACTTTAGCACTGGATAGCAGGGACAAAGTGCCCAGATTTAGGAACCTGGCCTGGTTTGTAGTGGGAACCTATGGTACTTACACCTTATACCAGGTCCAGTTATCTCTTATTAGTGAAATGTAGTCAGTGTCTAGAAGCCAGGCTCTCTAGTGATAGCTGTAGCTGAGCAGCCAAGACTTATCAAAGAGACGTGCAATGCTCATGCAATACCACTGTAGTCACACAGTACTCACACACATGAAAGAAAATACTCAGTGGTACAAAAATAAAGGTACATTATTTTGGTGACACATATGGCAAAAATACCATAGAGACTATAGTGCCTTAGTAGTTAAGTAATACACAAACTATATACACTAGTATGCAGAAATAGCAGTAAAAACTGTTAGAAACTGCAATTAGTGAAAATCACAATAGTTAGAAATGGGCCTGGGGGAAAACACAAACCATATATTAAGAAAGTGTAATGCGAATGTCAGTTTCCCACCTAGGCAAAGTATAGTGTATAGTGTGTATAGGGGTGCTGGGAGTATTGGAAAACACCAAAGGTAAGCAATAAAACCCACCCCAGAGCCCAGGAAAGCAGGACTAAATCACAGTAACGTTTCCTAGAACACAGAAGAACATGAGAAAGAAGATAATGCAAGAACCAGAAGAGACTGCAAGACACCAACAATGGATTCATGGACCTGAAAACCTGTGGAAGAAGGGGACCAAGTCCAAGAAGCACTGAAGAGTCCAGGGAGAACCGTAGTTCCTGCTAACCCAAATGAAGGTTCAAAAGAAGAACCACCAGTGAAGAACAACAGTCAGTACTGCACCCAAGATGACAGATGCGGGTTCCTGGTTGGCGCAGATGATGTCCCACACCGGATGGAAGATTGTAGTCTGGTTTCCGTCACTGGACTCCCCCAACAAGTCTTGGCACACGCAAAACTCGCGGTTAGCAGAAACCTGGTGGACTCTACCCAGGAGGGGAAGTCCAAGGGGGCTCTCAGCAACTCAGGGAGTCCACAGAAGGCCAGGCAGCAGCCCCAGGAGTCCCAGAGCATGGGGACAAAGAAGGTGCAAAAAAAGGTCCACGCAGCAAGACAACAAAGTATCCCACGCCACTGGAGGACCACTCAGGAAGCTGTGCATTGCAGGAAGAAGTGCAGTTCTGGGGGCCAGAAGTGCATGGTGCCTAAAGAACTTTGTGGAAGGATGCCAAGCCTTGGCAACTGCAAAATAAGCAGTGCATGTGGGTACTATCTTGGGTGGGGAGGCAAGATCTTACCTCCACCAAAGTTGGACAGTAAGAAGTCAGGACCGTCTGGACCACTTAAGTCCACCACCCATGATGCAGGATTCACACAACTTGTCAGTAGAGGGGATCCACACAGCCGGTCGTCGTTGCAGAGAGGTGCCTGCTGAAGCAGGGGAGTGACTCCTTCACTCCAAGGGAGATTCCTTTGTTCTTCTCATGCAGGCTGAAGACAGGCTGTCCTCTGAGGATGCACGACTGGGAAACAGTTGCAGTTGCTGGCAGGAGCTGAGGATATAATGTTGCAGAAGTAGTCTTTGATTCTTTGTTGCAGATTGTAGAGTTTCTGGAGGGTCCAGATGCAGATTCGTCAGTGAGAAGGTGAAGTAAAGGATGCAGAGGATTAATGCTGGAGTCTTGCAATCCGAATCTGAGGAACCACCCAAGAGAGAGACCCTAAATAGCCCTGAAAGGGGGATTGGTCAGCTAAACAGGTAAGCACCTATCAGGGGAGGGATCTGACATCAACCTGTGGCACTGGCCAATTAGAGGCTCCCAGAGTTCCCTGCCAACTTGGACTCCAAGATGGCAAAACCCAGGGACCCTCAGGAGGAGCTCTAAGCACCACCCCTGGGGTGTTGATGGACAGGGAAGTGGTCACTCCCCTTTCCTTTGTCCAGTTTCAAGCCAGAGCAGGGACTGGGGGGTCCCTGAACTGGTGTAGACTGAACTGTGCAAGGAGGGCGCCAAATGTTCCCTTTAAAGCATTTCCAGTGGCTTGGGGAGGCTACCCCTCCCATGCCTGTAACACCTATTTCCAAAGGGAGAGGGTGCAACACCCCTCTCCCAAAGGAAATCCTTTGTTCAGCCTTCCTGGGCTTTAGCTGCTTAAGCGACAGGACGGCAGAAACCTGTCTGAGAGGAAGCAGCAGCTGGGGCTGCCTGCAAAAACTCAGATGGCTGGAATGGCAAATCTGGGGGTCCCCAGAGTACATGGAATCATACAACCAATGCTTGCAAAAGCATTGAGGTATGATTCCAACATGTTTGATACCAAACATGCCTATGTTCAGAGTTACTACTAAGTAGCTGGACATAGGTAGTGACCAATGTCCGGTACACGTGTAAAATGCCGGCACGGCACACACGAAGTCTGGGAAAATGGTTCTGGAGGTCATGGGGGCACCTCTGCTAATGCAGGGGTGCCCTCACACACAGGTACTCTGCACCCTGCCCTCAGGGATGGAGGGCCTGCAACAGGGGTGACTTATAAGTGACCTGGTGCAGTGTAAATGGCAGTGAAAGGGTGCATGCACCTTTTCACGCAGGCTGCAATGGCAGTCCTGCAGAAGCATTTGCAAGGGCTTCTTAAGGGTGGCAAAAGAAATGCTGCAGCCCATAGGGATCTCCTGGAAACCCAATGCCCTGTGTGCCCAGGTACCATATACTTGGGACTTATAAGGGGGCACCAGTATGCCAAGTTTGGGTGAAACACTGGGTTACCGGTATGCAACAACAAAATTTGAAGGAGAGAGAGCATAACCTCTGGGGTCCTGGTTAGCAGGATCCAAGTGAACACCATCAAGCACACTGACATAAGGCAGAAAATGGAGGTAACCATGGCGGAAAGAGGGTACTTTCCTACACAACCCCTCTCCCCACCCAAACGAGGGATAATAAGGCTAACCTTGCCCAGATGAGTCTTCATTGTCTAGGTGAAAATATCTGGAGAGTCCATCCTCATTGGAGTGGTTACTCCCAGGTCTATGTTTCACTGTAAACTCCAATCCCCTGTAGTGAAATGGACCACCTCAACAATTTAGGGTTTTCTCCTTTCAACTGCTTTACCCATAAGAGAGGTTTGTGGTCTGTCTGAACAATGAAGTGAGTAACAAAGAGGTATGGTTTCATCTTCTTCACGGCCCAGACCACAGCAAAGGCCTCCCTCTCTATGGCAGACCAACGCTTTTCTCTAGGGGTCAACCTCCTGCTGATAAAAGCAACAGGTTGATCCTGGCCATCAGAATTGAGTTGTGATAAGACTGCCCCTACCCCTAATTCAGATGCATCAGTTTGAACAATGAATTTCTTGGAGTAACATGGGCTTTTTAGGACAGGTGCAGTGCACATGGCCTGTTTGAGCTCCTCAAAAGCTTTCTGACAGCTAGCTGTCCACAATACCTTTTTAGGCATCTTCTTGGAAGTGACATCATTAAGTGGGGCTGCAATGGAGCCATACTTTTTAATGAATCTCCTGTAATACCCAGTGAGGCCTAGAAAGGCTCTCACTTGGGTCTGAGTTGTAGGGGGAACCCAATCCATGATTGTTTGGATTTTCCCCTGAAGTGGTGCAATCTGTTCTCCACCTACCAGGTGTCCCAGATAAACCACTTTCCCCTGCCCTATCTGGCACTCTGAAGCCTTGATAGTGAGGCCTGCCTTTTGCAGGGCCTCCAAAACTTTCCACAGGTGGACCAGGTGATCATCCCAGGTGGAGCTAAAGAGAGCTATATCGTCCAGATATGCTGCACTAAAAGCCTCCAACCCTTGCAGGACTGTATTCACCAACCTCTGAAAAGTGGCAGGTGCATTTTTCAAACCAAAGGGCATTACTGTGAATTGGTAGTGCCCTCCAATAGTCGAAAATGCAGTTTTTGCTTTAGCCTCCTCTGATAACTTGATCTGCCAATACCCTGAAGTCAAATCAAAGGTGATTAGATACTTGGAAGATGCCAGTGTATCTATGAGCTCATCTGCCCTGGGTATAGGGTGAGCATCAGTTTTTGTTACCTGGTTAAGACCTCTGTAATCTACACAAAACCTCATCTCTCTTTTCCCATCTTTTGAGTGAGGCTTTGGTACAAGCACCACAGGAGAGGCCCATGGGCTTTCAGAATGTTCAACCACTCCTAGTTCAAGCATTTTCTGAACTTCTTGTTTTATGCAGTCCCTGACATGGTCAGGCTGCCTATAGATCTTACTTTTGACAGGCATGCTGTCTCCAGTATCTATAGTGTGCTCACACCAAGATGTGGTGCCTGGCACAGTAGAAAAGAGTTGAGAAAACTGACCTAGGAGTTTTATGCAGTTGTCTTTCTGCTCAGCAGTAAGACAGTCTGCCAAAACTACACCTTCCTCTAGAGCATCCTGTTCTGTGGAACAGAAGAGATCAGGGAGAGGGTCACTCTTTTCTTCCTGTCCCTCATCTGTTGCCATGACCAGGGTGAGATCAGCCCTATCATAGTAGGGTTTTAGGCGATTGACATGGAGCACCCTAAGGAGACTCCTGGCAGTGCCCAGGTCAACCAAGTTGGTGACCTCGCCCTTCTTTTCAACAATGAGTTGGGGTCCACTCCATTTGTCTTGGAGTGCTCTTGGGGCCACAGGCTCCAATACCCACACCTTCTGTCCTGGTTGGTACTGAATCAGAACAGCCTTCTGGTCATGCCATTGCTTTTGGAGCGCTTGGCTGGCCTGAAGGTTTTTACTGGCCTTTTGCATGTACTCAGCCATTCTGGATCTTAGGCCGAGTACATAGTCCACTATGTCTTGCTTGGGAGCTTTTAAAGGTTGTTCCCAACCCTCCTTCACAAGTTTTAGGGGACCTCTTACAGGGTGTCCAAATAGGAGTTCAAAGGGGCTGAAGCCCACTCCTTTCTGGGGTACCTCTCTGTAAGCAAAAAGGAGGCAAAGTAACAGGACATCCCATCTCCTCCTAAGTTTTTCAGGGAGTCCCATTATCATTCCTTTGAGAGTTTTATTAAACCTCTCTACCAGTCCATTGGTTTGTGGATGATAAGGTGCGGTGAATTTGTATTAGGGACGTGGGACATCCATCCTCCAAAGGGGAAGTTCGTAGTCCTCTTCGTTCATGCAGAACACAAAGCTTCTTCCATCCGGTGGCAGCTTCTTTGCACCCTCAGCTAGCATTTCCTGGGCATCTGCCCACTCTTGACACTGTCGCGACTCTTGGACTTGGTCCCCTTGTCTTACAGGTACTCAGGTCCGGAAATCCACTGTTGTTGCACTGCTGGTGTTGGTCTTCCTTGCAGAAAACCCATATCACGACTTCTGTGCTCTCTGGGGGTTGTAGGTGCACTTTACACCTACCTTTCAGGTTCTTGGGGTGGGCTATTTTTTCTAACCCTCACTGTTTTCTTACAGTCCCAGCGACCCTCTACAAGCTCACATAGGTTTGGGGTCCATTCGTGGTTCGCATTCCACTTTTGGAGTATATGGTTTGTGTTGCCCCTATACCTATGTGCTCCTATTGCAATCCATTGTAACTTTACACTGCTTGCATTACTTCCTTTTGCTATTACTGCATATTTTTGGTATTGTGTACATATATCTTGTGTATATTTGGCATCCTCATACTGAGGGTACTCACTGAGATACTTTTGGCATATTGTCATAAAAATAAAGTACCTTTATTTTTAGTATATCTGTGTATTGTGTTTTCTTATTATATTGTGCATATGACACCAGTGGTATAGTAGGAGCTTTGCATGTCTCCTAGTTCAGCCTAAGCTGCTCTGCTATATGTACCTTCTATCAGCCTAAGC
This sequence comes from Pleurodeles waltl, assembly GCF_031143425.1. Taxonomy (NCBI): domain Eukaryota; kingdom Metazoa; phylum Chordata; class Amphibia; order Caudata; family Salamandridae; genus Pleurodeles; species Pleurodeles waltl. The sequence continues at coordinate 1,177,417,478 of NC_090439.1, forward strand.
TGCTAGAAACACCTCTTCTACACTAATAAGGGATAACTAGACCTGGTAAAGAGTGTAAGTACCCCTTGGTACCCACTACAAGCCAGGCCAGCCTCCTACATTGGTTGTGCAGCGGTGGGATAAGTATTTGCAACTACTTACCACTTTGTCATTGTGTACTTTTCATAAGAGAATAATATACAAAACAAGTTCAGTGTATGTACACCTAACCAAAAAGTTTTGCTTTTCTCCTCTTACACTATCTGCTAAGTGCTGAAAAGTACTCTGAAACTTTCAAAAAAATTCAAAAGTTTGAAAAAGTTTTTTTTTTCTGTTCTTTAAAAAGTCCTGAAACTTTTTCTCTCTTCTCACTGTCTCTAAACCTTCTTCTATCATGTCTGATGTAGGAACTTCTCTTAAAATGGTCAATACAACATATGACAATCTTAACTTTAAGAGCCTAAGTAGTCTCTGCATTGATAGAGGTTTAGTGGTAGGAAAGAACCCTTCTAGAGAATATCTGTCTAACATGCTCATTGAGAATGATAAGTCCCAGGGTGGCACTTCAATTGAGAAGTTAGGAGATAGCTCACACTCTGACTCTGGGGAGCCCCTTGAGGGAGGTGTACAGGGTTCTCTTCCTAATCTGCCCCTTAGCAGACCACCTAGCAATACTGGTAGTAATAGAAGCTCCCATCATAGTAGGGATGGTTGTGTTCCTGAAGGCAAGGCTGTTAGAGTGCAATCTGTTAGAGGCAGGTCTCCCTCTGTTGAATCCAAAATATCTTCTGTGTCCAAGCATTCCCAACCCACTCACCCTGAAGACAAAATGTTAGAAAGGGAACTCAACAAGTTGAGAGTGGAAGAGACCAGACTGAAGCTTAAACAGCAACAGCTGGTTCTAGACAGGGAATCCCTAGATCTGGAGAAGGAGAGACAGAGGTTGGGGTTTGGACCCCATGGTGGCAGCAGCAGTATTCCTGATAGCAATCCTGTGAGAGAGCATGATTCCAGGAATCTGCACAAGATAGTTCCCCCTTACAAGGAGGGGGATGACATTAACAAGTGGTTTGCTGCACTTGAGAGGGCCTGTATGGTACAGGGGGTTCCTCAAAGGCAGTGGGCAGCTATCCTATGGCTATCTTTCAATGGAAAGGGTAGGGATAGGCTCCTTACTGTGGGAGAAAGTGATGCCAATAATTTTGCAGTTTTGAAGGATGCACTCTTGGATGGATTTGGCTTAACCAATGAACAATACAGGATTAAGTTCAGAGACACCACAAAAGAGTCCTCACAAGACTGGATAGACTTTGTTGACTGTTCAGTAAAGGCCGCCTTGGAGGGGTGGTTACATGGCAGTAAAGTTTCTGACTATGAAAGCCTGTACAATCTAATTCTGAGAGAGCATATTCTGAATAACTGTGTGTCTGACTTGTTACACCAATATCTAGTGGACTCGGATCTGACCTCTCCCCAAGAATTGGGCAAGAAGGCAGACAAATGGGTCAGAATAAGAGTGAACAGAAACGTTTATACAGGGGGTGACAAGGATGGCAAGAAGAAAGATGGTGAGAAATCTCAGGATAAGCATGGGGATAAGGGTAAAACCAAAGATCCTTCTTCAAATCCTAAACACTCTTCAGGGGGTGGGGATAAATCAAATTCTTCCTCATCTTCACAACATACACATATTAAAAAGCCTTGGTGCTTTGTGTGTAAAAATAAAGGCCATAGGCCAGGAGATAAGTCCTGTCCAGGTAAACCCCCTGAGCCTACCACCACTAATACATCAAACTCTGGTGTCCCTAGAAGTAGTGGTAATAGTGGTGAGACTGCTGGCAACAGTCAAGCTAAGGGTGCAGTTGGGTTCATTTCTGGGTCCATCATAGAAACTGGGGTAGTCAGTCCCAAGACAGTTTCTGTCACACCTAGTGGCATTGGCCTTGCCACAAGGGCTGCTTGTCACCTTACAATGGATAAGTACGGGCAGACAGTTTCAATAAATGGTTTTGAGGCCCAGGCCTACAGGGACACAGGTGCCAGTATCACTTTGGTGACTGAAAACCTAGTGTCTCCTGAACAACACATCATTGGACAACAGTACACGATTATTGATGTCCATAACTCCACTAAGTTTCTTCCCTTAGCTATAGTTCAGCTTAGTTGGGGTGGAGTTAATGGCCCTAAGCAGGTGGTAGTGTCACCTAGCTTACCTGTAGACTGTCTCTTAGGTAATGACCTAGAGACCTAAGGTTGGGCTGAGTTTTATACCCATGCAGCCATGCTGGGTATCCCTGAGGAATTGTTCCCTCTCATTTCTACTGAAATGAAAAAGCAAAAGAGAAAAAGGCCTGAAAACTCAGGATCCCTCTCCAACAACAGGTAAAAAGGGTATCACAGTATCCCCTACCCACCCTGCCATTCAGGATACCATTCCTGTGGTGGGAGAAACCTCTCCTGGGGGTAGTAGGTGCACTTTACACCTACCTTTCAGGGTCTTGGTGTGGGCTATTTATCTAACCCTCACTGTTTTCTTACTGTCCCAGTGTCCCTCGACAAGCTCACATAGGTTTGGGGTCCATTCGTGGTTCACATTCCACTTTTGGAGTATATGGTTTGTGCTGCCCCTATACCTATGTGCTCCTTTTGCAATCTACTGTAACTTTACATTGCTTGCATTACTTCCTTTTGCTATTATCTGCATAATTTTGGTTTGTGTACATATATCTTGTGAATATAACTCATGCTCATACTGAGGGTACTCACTGAGATACTTTTAGCATATTGTCATAAAGATAAAGTACCTTTATTTTTATTATATCTGTGTATTGTGTTTTCTTATGATATTGTGCATATGACACCAGTGGTATAGTAGGAGCTTTACATGTCTCCTAGTTCAGCCTAAGCTGCTCTGCTAAGCTACCATTATCTATCAGCCTATGCTGCTAGAAACACCTCTTCTACACTAATAAGGGATAACTGGACCTGGCACAAGGTGTAAGTACCTCTGGTACCCACTACAAGCCAGGCCAGCCTCCTACAGTGGTCACTTAGTGGGTGTAGCCAAACTGCCAACGAACTCCCTCCTGAGTAAAGGCATCACTTCACAACCGCAAGGAACCAACAAGCCATTGAGGTCCACTTCTCTGACAGGCTGCTGACCACTGAACCAGATGCTGCAGCTGGACCAAACTTTGCTTGACGGAACGTGAGGACAAACCCTGCAAGTGTGCAGAGTTTGGTGGCACTGCGCCCTCCAGCAAACCGTACAATTGCCCTGGGTAGTGGTCACCTCACATCAGACACCAAGAAAAACAGCCCACTCTGGACTGGTAAAAAAACCAGGGGAAGTCCCAATCAAGGGACTTCTGAAAACACCGGAACCTCCCACCAGAGTGCCCCTGCTGACTTGCAAGCGCCCTCAAACCAACTTACCTCCTGCTTCCAAGGGTATCTTTAAGCACAGCTCTTGGCTCACTGATTCGCTCTTCATCAAGCTGTCCTGTGGTCTGCATCGAAGAACCAGCTTTGTGGTATTGGTCCCCGCACCCCTTGTGACCTCTATACTCCAAGAGGACCAGCTGGACTTACCTATAAGTCGGCCTGTGCAGAGCATTTCCGAGTGGCCCAACGCAGTGGCCTGGCACCAGCTCCAAAGACCAATTCCTACTGCTCCCGCTAGAACTGGGGGGCCACCGGAACTCCTGCAACTAACCAATAGTGGCCATTCGTGACCTCGACTTACCTGCAAAAGGAGAACTTGCCAATTTGTGATCCACCATTGATTCCTATGGTGCATATGTAATGCTCAAAAAGACTAAGAAGCATATTTATTCTCTGTTTGCGCCACACTTGCGTCATTTTTTTTACACAATTGTGGCACAAACTTAACTCCATATTTATAATTTGATGCTAGACCTGTCTAGCATCAAAATATTGGAGTTTGCGGCATTTTTTGGATGCATGAATCTACCTTGCATCAATGAAATGTAAGGTAGGTGTTCCCAACTAAAAAATTACACTATCCTCATAGTGCCATAATTATCCCCCTGTGCTAAAATGACACACAGATGGGATGCGGACCCATATAACAGCACTAACCTTACTTAACACCATTATTTAATGCCTGGGTCAGACCAGGTGCTAGGGGACCTGTGTCACATTTTCATGGGTAAACACCATGGAATGGGCCCACAGGTGCCCACCCTAAGCCCAAGGAACACCCCCCACCCACACCAGAGGGACCCCAGAGGATGGGGGATTCCATCCCAAATAAGTAGGGTAAGTATGGGGATCTTTTTTTTTAAAACTGCCATTGGAGGGCCCTAACATGGGGCCCCCTGCATGGCACTAGGTGCAACGGCCATGCCCAGGGGACACTGGCCCCCTGTGCTGGCCATTGGGGTGGTGGGCATGACTCCTGTCTTTTCTAAGACAGGAGTCGTGTTTTTGGATGGTTGTGCATCTGGAAATGACAAAAGGCTGGTGAGCTGCATTTTGTTTTGCCACTAACCAGCCTTGCATCATTTTTTGATGCACAACCTCCTATTCCCATACCGTCACCCCCACCTGGCTAGTGCCATTTTTTTTTAACGCTAGCCCAATCTTAGCGCCAGCTTGCACCATTCCATAAATATGGCGCCTGGCTGGCGCTCAGGAATGACACAAGCCTTCGATAAACTTTTTGATGCAAAACTGCATTTGCTCAGTTTTGCGTCAAAAAGTTTAAATATGGGCCTGACTTTATTAGAACTTTAAAAATTCATATCTCAAAAAGTACGTACCCAAATTCCATGATCTTAACCTGAAAATGTATATAAGAATCCAAACTATTTTTGTAAATTGGTCTTGAGTTATTGTTTTGAGTGTGTGGCTTGCGTTATTGATAGTGTGAATACAACAAATGCTTTACACTTCTCCAAGATTTGCCTAACTGCTTAACCAATCTACCATAAAACTAGAGCATTAGGTGATCTAGTTTTTACCCCTGTAAATTAACCTGTTGTTGCCTAGACCCCATGCACAGTATGCCTAATTTTGCACACTACTTAGAGTGCCAACCTCCTGCAATAGCTGTGCGTTATGCTTTTTGGCTCTATATAGCAGTTTCTTTTTAAAAAATTCATACCTCCTGTTCTACTGATTGGATGCTTGTCATTTTAATCTTGTTTAATTTATTAAATTCAGCTCTATTTTTCTAACTTGGTGTGGGATCTTTTGTGTGGTGTTTTAACTATTTTAGGGTTTGAAAAGTTGAACAAATACTTTACACTTTACCAGAGGTGAGCACAGGTTAATTTGGGGTTGTTTGTGTCTTACCCTGACTAGGATTGTGGTTGCTGCATGGCTAGGGCTCACTCCCCAGTCAACCAGAAACCCAATTTCTAACGGTGGACTGTAGGAAGGTAGCATCTTTCTAGCCTTGTTACCCCCACTTTTGGCCTGTTTGTGAGTATATGTCAGGGTGTTTTTACTGTCTCACTGGGATCCTGCTAGCCAGGACCCCAGTGCTCATAGTGGAAACCCTATTTTGTCAGTGTGTTTGATATGTGTCACTGGGATCCTCCTAGCCAGGACCCCAGTGCTCATACTTTTGTGGCCTGTATGTATTCCCTGTGTGGTGCCTAACTGTATCACTGAGGCTCTGCTAACCAGAACCTCAGTGTTTATGCTCTCTCTGCTTTTAAAATTGTCACTGCAGGCTAGTGACTAATTTTACCAATTCTGATTGGCACACTTGAACACCCTTATAATTCCCTAGTATAAGGTACCTAGGTACCCAGGGTTTTGAGGTTCCAGGAGATGGGCTGCAGCATTTCTTTTGCCACCCATAGGGAGCTCAGACAATTCTTACACAGGACTGCCACTGCAGTCTGAGTGAAATAACGTCCACGTTATTTCACTGCAATTTTACACTGCACTTAAGTAACTTATAAGTCACTAATATGTCTAACCCTTACTTAGTGAAGGTTAGGTGCAAAGTTACTTAGTGTGTGGGCACCCTGGCACTAGCCAAGGTGCCCCCACATTGTTCAGGGCCAATTCGCCAGACTTTGTGAGTGCGGGGACACCATTACACGTGTGCACTACATATAGGTCAACATCTATATGTAGCGTCACAATGGTAACTCCGAACATGGCATGTAACATGTCTAGGATCATGGAATTGTCACCCCAATACCATTCTGGCATTGGGTGGACAATTCCATGCATCCCCGGGTCTCCAGCATAGAGCCCGGGTACTGCCAATCTAACCTTTCAGGGTTTTCTCTGTAGCTACCGTTGCTGCCAACCCTCAGACAGGTTTCTGCCCCCCTGGGGCCTGGGCAGCCCAGTCCCAGGAAGGCAGAACAACGGATTTCCTCTGAGAGAGGGTGTTACACCCTCTTCCTTTGGAAATAGGTGTTAAGGGCCTGAGAGGAGTAGCCTCTCCCAGCCTCTGGACATGCTTTGAAGGGCACAGAAGGTGCCCTCCTTGCATAAGCCAGTCTACACCGGTTCAGGGATCCCCCCCAGCCCTGCTCTGGCGCGACACTGGGCAATGGAAAGGGGAGTGACCACTCCCCTGACCAGCACCTCCCAAGGGGAGGTGCCCAGAGCTCCTCCAGTGTGTCCCAGACCTCTGCCATCTTTGATGCAGAGGTGTGAGGGCACAATGGACACCTCTGAGTGGCCAGTGCCAGCAAGTGACGTAAGAGACCCCTCCTGATAGGTGCTTACCTTTCTTTGTAGCCAGTCTTCCTCTGAGGGCTATTTAGGGTCTCTTCTGTGGGTTTCTCATCAGATAACGAATGCAAGAGCTCACCAGAGTTCCTCTGCACTTCCCTCTTTGACTTCTGCCAAGGATCGACCGCTGACTGCTCCAGGACACCTGCATAACCGCAACAAAGTAGCAAGAAGACTACCAGCAACATTGTAGTGCCTTATCCTGACGGCTCTCTCGACTGTTTCCTGGTGGTGCATGCTCTGAGGGCTGTCTGCCTTCACCCTGCACTGGAAGCCAAGAAGAAATCTCCCATGGGTCGACGGAATCTTTTTTTCTGCCAACGCAGGCACCAAACTTCTGCAGCAGCAGTCCTCGGGGTCCCCTCTTATCCTGACAAGCGTGGTCCCTGGAACACAGGAGCTGGGTCCAAGTGTCTCCGACAGTCCATTGGCCCTTCTGTCCAAATTTGGTGGCGGTAAGTCCTTGCCTCCCCACGCCAAATAGTAATCCTGTGTACTGTGTGAACTGCAGCTGCTAGGGCTTCTGTGCACTTTTGCAAGACTTCCTTTGTGCACAGCCTAGCACAGGTCCCCAGCACTCTGTCCTGCATTGCCCAATTCGCTGAGTTGGACTCCGACTTCGTGGGACTCCCTTTTGTAGTGCTGAGTCGACTGCCATCTTAAGATCTCCTAAGTGTCTGTTCAGGTGCTTCTGCGGGTGCTGCCTGCTTCTGTGTGGGCTCTCTTTGTTGCTGAGCGCCCCCTCTGTCTCCTCCTCCAAGGGGCGACCTCCTGGTCCTTCCTGGGCCCTGGCAGCACCCAAAATCCTCAACTGTGACTCTTGCAGCTAGCAAGGCTTGTTTGCGGTCTTTCTGCATGGAAATAACTCAGCCTCCTCCAGCACACCGCGGGACATTTTCTGACCAAAGGAAAAGTTCCTGGCACCTTCTGTTGTTGCAGAATATTTGGCTTCTCCCACCCGGAGGTAGCCATTTTGCACCTTCATCCGGGGTTTAATGGGCTCCTGCACCCCCTGGACATTTGCGTGACTCTTGGGCTTGGTCTCCTTTCTTTGCAGGTCCTCAGGTCCAGGAATCCGTCTTCAGTGCTTTGCAGTCAGTTGTTGTCCTTGCAGAATCCCCGATCTCGACTTCACTGTCTTTCTGGGGTAGTAGGGTAACTTTACTCCTACTTTTCAGGGTCTTGGGGTGGGGTATCTTGGACACCCTTAGTGTTTTCTTACACTCCCAGTGACCCTCTACACACTACAATAGGCTTGGGGTACATTTGTGGTTCGCGTTTCACTTTTGGAGTATATGGTTTGTGTTGTCCCAAGGTCTATTTTCTCCTATTGCATTCTATTGTGTTCTACACTCTAAGCATTACTTTTCTAACTGTTTACTTACCTGATTTGGTTTGTGCGAGTATATTTTGTGTATATTACTTACCTCCTAAGGGAGTATATCCTCTGAGATTCTTTTGGCATAATGTCACTAAAATAAAGTAGTTATTTTTAGTATATCTATGTATTGTGTTTTCTTAGGATATTGTGCATATGACACCAGTGGTATAGTAGGAGCTTTGCATGTCTCCTAGTTCAGCCTAAGTGGCTCTGATATAGCTACCTCTACCAGCCTAAGCTGCTGGAACACCTCTAATCTACTAATAAGGGATAACTGGACCTGCCACAAGGTGTAAGTACCACAAGGTACCCACTGTAGGTCAGGCCAGCCTCCTACATGGACCAGATTTGCCTTATTGTGCAAGGACGAAGGTGCAGAGAAGATTGGCCGGATGACTTGAAAGAGCACAAACAGAGTGGCTTTTTCCAGAAATCTCTTCAGTTGCACTGGCGGTAACTGAGCGACCAGATAGTGACATATGGTAAACAATGAGGTGGTAGCAAGTGATTAACAAGTTGTCGACCAATGATCAGTGGATTCTGAGGGTGCTGAGGGGTTAGTTTGATGGTGTTGACAGTGTAACATTTTCTTCCAAGCCCCTCATGTGCCAGGGATTGAGAGTGAAGAACTGGCACTCTAAGAGCACTGAGGGCACGGAGGGAAGTGAGTGAAGTGGCGGCACTATGCGAGAGCAGTGAGGGCAGTGAGGGAAGTGAGGGCAGTGAGGGGAGTGAAGCCAAGAGAGGGCAGTGAGGGCTAGAGAGGGCAGTGAGGGCTAGAGAGGGCAGAGAGGGCAGAGAGGGCCCTGCAGGTAGCTGAAATGTTTCTGGCAGACATGGATGGAGTTTGTTAAGAGTGGGGCGAACAAGAGAAGCAGGGCAGGTGTGGTGATGAGGAGAGGGGGTGTGGTCATTGATTGACATCTGCTGCTAGTAGTGACTACTGGGAAAATGTCAGAGACAGATTTTATGGTAAATGTTTTTAGGGGTTTGATCCAACAGGTAAGGAGTTAGTGAGGTGAGTGATGGGAGGATGAGACAGAGAAGGGAATAAAAGTAAGGGTAGAAGGAGAATGATGGGGTCTGTCTAGTGAGACAGGTGGGAGTGGAGGGCACGTCCACCTGGAAATGTTAGTACAGTCACCATTTTATTGTTTAGCTTATTCAGTGTATCACAAATGATGATGTCCCGAGGCCATTGCTCGAGGGGATTTTGGGGTCTAAGAGGGGTCCGCTGCAGACAGTGTTTACAGGAGCAGGAAATATCAGGAGAGGAAGGGAGACAGGTGATGTGGGCTTGTCTGGGAGATGTGTCCGGTCAGAGCTGTGACCCCGGAGCAGCGAGAGATGGTGTTAGTAGAGTTACAACCTGAGCATGGGGGAAGTTAACAGACAGGGGGTTATGGGAGGTCTGAACCAGTGTTTAACGAGGGGAGGGTGGTACCCCTGGCTTTGGCACAAACTCACAGAAGGGACATGGGTGATGTGGGCTTGTCAGGGGGATGTGTCCGGTCACAGCTTACGGTGACCCCAGAGCAGCGAGAGATGGTGTTACTAGAGTTACAACCTGAGGATGGGGGCAGGTAACAGACAGGGGTGCTGTGGGAGGTCTGAACCAGTGTTTAACGAGCAGAGGGTTGCACCCCTTGGTTTTGTACACATTCATGCAGGAGATGGCTGAGGGACTGAGGGTGATGGTGAGTAAAAGAGGTCTGGAGATGCTTTCAGCCAGGGGGGAGATTAGTCAGGGGGAGTGATAATAAGACTTTCCTTTCACAGGGCGGAGAGCTTAAACGCGCTGGAAGAAAAAACAATGTGCATCTGACAATCATTAAAATGCTTATTCGGTTTTCTCTTCAACTAACAATGTTAGTAAGAACAATTCATGGATAAACATGCCTAACCAAGTTTATTTTGGTATCCGAGGTAAATGCAGAAGGGAAGGCAATCATGGTAAGAGTTTTAAAGGCGTATGAATAACTTTATTTACAGCAGTGTGTTTACACATAGGGCTCCTTAGTACAAATGTAAGGTCTGGGGAGCCAACATGCAGACAGCCACAGAGCTCGGAGTCCAGTGTACGTGCACTCCCCGAAGTCTCTCATCGAACACCTGGAAAGACAGAGACATTTTTCCACAGTTAGACAGTGAGAGAAGGAGGCGGGGATTCAATGCAGCTGGGGTGAGACACGGGGACTTTAATTAAAGTGGATACAATGGGATCAATGCAGGTCATGCCTTGTACCATACTCGTAATGTGTAATCATTGTAATCTATTTAGTGACAAGGACTCAGTAGTGAGAATGAATGCGTGTGTATGTGTATAGATTTGCACCACCATCCCCTAACCTGATCTCACTCATTCTCTACTTTGATTACAAACCTGCACAAGAGAAAAACGTATTCACTCACTCACTAGTCTTCATTCTTAATACGGAGTATTTATCACTCCATCGATTAGGAGTAACTCCCAGTCTTTACAGAACATTGCATGAGTGATGTAATATGTGAGGTCATAAGCAGAGCGTGGAGAAGGCACGAGTTATTACCTTGGGGCACGAGTTACAGAAAGTGTTTTAGGTCATGAGGTATTTCTGGTTCAGGGGATTTCATTTCTCTTTTGAAAGATACGAAATATGGTTTAGTGTAACTGAGTGTGGAGATAGTTCCACATATCTTGTAAGCTTCCTGAGAAGGGGTGAGAGATTGTGTTTTTCGTAAGCCCTGGTGGTTCTTGAATAAGAGAAAGTACACCTCCTGTGGATCGGCGCCCTCTAGATGGTCTGGGGTTTTCAGCATGCTACTCTGGTATTGTCACAATGCATGGTATTGTAAATAACAGATGAAACTTTAAAGATGCTTCTGGTTTCCATGGTGACCAGCAGAGTGAAATGAACACATATAATCTGTTCAGAGCACCGTGTTCCGGAGATGAGCTTTGCATTGGAGCTCAAAGCAGCCTTCACTGGGCCAGTATAGAGTGCAATTCTGTAGTGGAGTCTGGAGATGACTAGGGCCTGTTCTGCTCATTTAAGTTCTGCGACTGGAATTAAAGTTTTAATGTTTTTCGAAATCTGACTTGCAACTGGGAGCTCTTTCATATGTTGTTAATGTGAGTTTGGATATTCAGATGCTTGTCGATGGTGATCCTGAGGGATTTAGAGAAGTCTGTGAGTTTACATGTGAAGTCTAGTGCATTGAGTGAAGTTAAGTGCTCTAGAACTGGAGGTGAGGCCTTCAGTACGGGGTTGGCGGGAGGATGATGATGAGGAATTCTGATTTCAGAGGCATCAGTTTCTGGTGGTTGGCAGATAGCTGTATTTGAACGTTTGTGAGGATTTGGTGGACACTTTCAGGTATAGCTGGATGTAAAGGTGGTAGGCAATGTTTGCCTGTTTTGGAATGGATGTTAGTGGTTCCATCTAAAGATTGAAGAAAATCAGTGACATGGTGTAAAATTGGGGTTCTCCTTGGGTAGCAAAGTATTGTTCAGCAAGATACCCACTCATCTTGACTTGTTTTGGATGGGATCCTAAATTGGAGGAGAACCAGAAGAGGACTGATCCATTTGTCCCCATTCTATACCTAGTACTTGGTAGGATTTTGTGAGTGACCACTTCGGGGGCCACCGATAGACTTCTGCATCTTTAGCCTGCTAGACCTATCTCGTCGAAATGGCGCCACATGTCATCCATGATATAAAGCATCACAGTTTCAGTGCTTGAGCCATAACTCTAGTGTAGGAGGCTGGCCTGGTTTGTAGTGGTACCAAGGGGTACTTACACTCTGCACCAGGTCCAGTTATCCCTTATTAGTGTAGAAGAGGTGTCTAGCAGCTTAGGCTGAAAGAAAAGGTAGCTTAGCAGAGCAGCTTAGGCTGAACTAGGAGATGTGTGAAGCTCCTACTATACCACTGGTGTCATATGCACAATATCATAAGAAAACACAATACACAGATATACTAAAAATAAAGGTACTTTATTTTTATGACAATATGCCAAAAGTATCTCAGTGAGTACCCTCGGTATGAGGATAGCAAATATATATGTACACAATACCAAAATTATGCAGTAATAGCAATAGAAAGCAATGCAAGCAATGTACAGTCACAATAGATTGCAATGAGAGCACATAGGTATAGGGGCAACACAAACCATATACCCCAAACCTATGTGAGCTTGTAGAGGGTCCCTGGGACTGTAAGAAAACAGTGAGGGTTAGAAAAATAGCCCACCCCAAGACCCTGAAAAGTGGGTGCAAAGTGCACCTAAGTTCCCCAGAGAGAACAGAAGTCGTGATAGGGGAATTCTGCAAGGAAGACCAACACCAGCAATGCAACAACAATGGATTTCCAGACGAGAGTACCTGTGGAACAAGGGGACCAAGTCCATGAGTCACACTCAAGTCGGGCGTGGGCAGATGCCCAGGAAATGCCAGCTGTGGGTGCTTCCCACCCAGTTGCCAGTGCCCGCTCACCCAGAAGGGTGGGCGTCTCCTTTGCCCCAGGCACCTCATCCCCTGCCCCAGTCAGCCCTGCTGCCCTCAAAGAGGAGGGTATTGACCTCCTGAGGACCATCTCTGTAGGGCAGACAACCATCGTCAGTGCCGTGTCTGGCCTACAGAGATCTTTTCAGGCTCTGGCCTCCTCTTTGATGGCAGCCAGTGTCCCTGGTCGTTCCGTCTACCCTCCAACCACCTCTACCCCTTCCAGCACCCCACTCCCTTCACCTGTCCCAAGCACACATTCTGACAGCCATGCGCACACCTCAACACAGAATAAGCACACTGAAAAACACAAGCACCACACTTCCCACCACAGGCATACACACAGCCAACATACAAAGGCACACACAACAACATTCACTTCCCTCAGTGTGTCCACCTCTTCCACCTCCCTGTCACCTCTACATGCACACTCACAAGCACTGCACCCTCATTCACTGTTTCTGACCCCATTCTTGCAGTCACCACAACATCAGACATCCAGTCATGCACCCCAGACACCACACCTGCACTCACCACAACTACTTTGAGTAACACTTGCAGCACACTCACCAAACTTGCAGACACCCAGACAACATCCATTTACACTGGCAGCCTGTCTTGTGCCACTGTGTCCACTCCCCCTCCTCCCAAGACACTCAAACGCTTCCAGACACCCACCCAACACACATCCAACACACCTCAGCATACTGTACAGTCACCTGATTCCACGTCAAGCACACCTACACCTTTTATGACCACTCCCTCTACCTCAACTGCAACACCTTCCTCCAGGTCCATCCCGACTGCCCCTAAGAAGCTTTTCCTATCCCATGTTGACCTGTTCAAATCCACTGGCCCACTCAGTCTCATCCCTAAATGTGCCCACCTCCTTGCCCTGTCCACTCCTCCAACGTCATAGCCCGCCTCTGTCCACCCTTCCCATTCCCATGCTATTTCCCCTGTGAGCAGGAGACCCCGTGCTGGCCCAGGTACATCTGCCGCACCCCAGTCCAAGGCCGCTCCACCACCTTCCAAGTCAAAACCCAGCCCCCTCCACCTCCCAAATGTAAACCCAAGCCTCCCCTCCCAGACGTAAGTCCTCACCCCCAGCATCCCCTGCCCCGTCCCCTGAGGTGCCTGGATGCCCCATTGATGCCCCTTTATGGTGGAGTACCATGTGTACTTGTGGGAGTCAAGTTGGGGCCATTTGGGCCCACCGGCCTTTTGACTATGGACTGGCCATTGGCCTTCTGTTGGACTTCTGTTGCTCGTCGAGCTTTAATAAAGTTTGTGTAGCCAGTGTTGGTGTTGGCACACTCTGAATCCGTGGTTCCTCGATTTATTGTGGTGGGTGTGGTGCACATGTGTATACTTTGGGCAGGGTGTCTTGGCCTTGTGTCAGGTAAGTATTTCTTGTTCAGGTGTGTATGGCTTGTGCGGCTGTGAGGGGTTGTGGGTGCGTTGCGGGGTGGGTGGGTATGAAACTGTGCCCTTTCTTCCCTTGTTTAGTAGGTTGCGGTACTTACCATTGTTATCTTCGTTGGTGGTCTCGGTCGTGGAGGTGTCTGGCAAGGAGCAGCACTGGCATGATTTGCAACTCTCTCTACATGTCTGCTTCCGCGGCTGTGTGAGCCTCCAGTGAGTGTTTCCTTTTATTTGGTTCGTTTCCACTTGGCTTTGCGTGGCAGTGGTTTGTGTCCCGGAACTGACAGCGGTCCAGTGCTTCATCTTTTGATGGGTGAGCAGGGCCTTTCCGTCGGCCTGTGGGTGGCCTCTTCCGTCGTTGTCGGCACTCCTCTGATGGGAGTGAGTGTTTTTCAGAATACCTGTTTTTCATGTGCTTCATTATTTGGCGGGCCAGACCGTCTAACTGTTGGTGGTAGTTACCGCCACTGCCGGTGGTGCGGGTCTTCGCCGTGTTCATAATGAGGGCCTAATTCTAGGAACAAAAACGTGCTGCTCATTTGATACCCCTCTACAAGCAGATGTTTGCTCAGGGTTCAGAATTCTGAGTAGAGTGATTGCATTCACCACTGCTGTTTTCCCCTGACAGTTGTCGTCAGTTCAAACCTGCCAAAATCAATATGTGAAAACGGCTATAAAAAGAGAAAAACATGCAGAATTTAGTGTGTTAAATTGCAATTCAGCATGTTAGGCCTAATTTTGAAGCTAAGAACTCAGAATGGGAGGTATTTGCTACACCCTGTAAATACATCAACCCTCTGTAAGTACATCATCTTGGGAATGGTATTTACCACATGGATGCATTGTGCCACTTTGTAAATGTGGTGCAAGGATTTTGGCCTCATTGGGACACATGAGCGCCAAAATAAATAATGCTAATGTGGCACAAGGTGGCACTAGGGGCTTATAAATATGCCCCACAGTCCTTACCCTTATGGTGCAAGCAATACATCCAGAACCATTAAAGGGGCAATCTGGAGAGAGGGAGATAAGGAGGGGAAGATGCATCACTCAGGAAACAGTGAAAGGACGGGGATCCCAAATCAGTAGCTCCTACTGACATCCCTGGGGGGGCGCAATCAAAGCGTGGTATGCAGGAAAGAGACGGGTAATCTGCAGCACACATCAGGGCAGGGTCTTGCACTCAAATACAGCTCCAAGGGGGACCAGATGACTTTGGGACGTGATCGCACCAGCATCAGTTGCCAATAAGAGGTAAGTTCATCCTGGCAATGCGCCACATCTTTGAGCCAATCAGCCAGTTGTGGGCATGGGCAGCGACCCCAGTGCATTGCCGTTTAGCAAGCAGAAGTAAGAGGGCACAAAGCGCAGTCACTAGTTAGGCGAGAATGCTTGGGATTGGGTGCAGCAGAATCACCACTGTTACTCTGAAATGAGAACCTCCAGGGCATCAGCCCATGCCCATCGAGCAACAGGGACACCCACTGGTGCGGTCTCCTGCTTATTAGCATTTAACCTGGAAATTAGCCTGTGCAGGAAGGGATTCGCAAGGATGGGCTCTAGGAGCTGGAATTCAGGGGTCACAGCAGGAAGTCAACTTTGGAGCACACAAATAGCTGCCCGCAGCTAGCAGTATGCAACCATGTCCAGCCGTGTGATGTGCTGGCCCTGCAATGCCTCTTGTGATGCAAAGAAAGAGCTGGTGGGATAAGTTTCTTCAATGGTAGTGAGCCGCAGTTTATGAAATATATTATTTGTGCCAGCGTCCAGAGGCAGGCAGGATAGCCTATCAAGGGGATTGAGGGGCATACAGGATGGCCAGGGGAGCTCGCCTCTGCAGTTCATGTCATGCCCGAACCGTGCACCCAACTGAGTTGAATGTTGTCCTTTAATACCGTGGGGTTTGATATAGTGCCACCCTGAGGGGGCGCAGGCCCCCAAGTTTGAAGGCTCCCCTTGGGCGACTCTTGGATCCGCACCCGCCTGACCCCACGTGCTCTGTGGGGCCGCGACCTGCCGCCAGCCTGGAAGACTGGGAAAACACTCACACTGCAGCGAGGTGCCTCTGGTGCGCACTGCGGATGACGGCCTCGCCCCCTGTCGACTCACTGGCCACACTCCTCAGAAACGCACAGAACGTGCGCTGCCCAGTTTGAGCGCCCCGGACCTGTTTTACACTGACATCTGGATACCCGGATGGTCAAGACGCGACCCGCTAAGACACCAGCGCCATCCGCGGATATGCCAGGAACGTCACCTGGGGCTCCGGATTCGACGGCCTGAGCGCTGAGCCAGTTTGAGTCAACCATACAGGGCCATACAACGCAATTCGAGAGGGTGCTACAATCCATTACGGACACCAAAAGTACTCTTGAAACAAAGATTAACGCCGTTGCCCTAGCTGTCAATCAACTACGAATGGATCACCGGGCACTGGCGGAGAGAGTCACGGAGACAGAGGGTAACATAGCACAGCTGACCCCAGACGTGACCCACTTATCCACAGAGGTAGACGAATTCAGGCGCAGAGGCGAGGACGTGGGGGGCAGGTCAAGGCGCAACAATATACACCTGGTGGGCTTCCCTGAGAGAGCCGAGGGCCCCAGCATGGAAATATTTCTGGAAGGCTGGCTTATGGACACCATCCTACGAACATTGTGCCAAAATTCTTCTCGATCGAACGGGCACATAGAGTCCCGGGCAGACCTCCACCACCGGGAGCCCATCCCTGCCCATTGGTCACCCTTTTCCTTAACTAATGAGACAGACACCTAGTGCTTCAGCTTTTCCGCAAAGAGGGTCTGCAAAAATACGAGAACGCAACAATCACCACCTATCCGGATTTCACTGCCGAAGTCCAAAAACTCCGACGCCGCAAATCCTTCTACTCTGCAAAACAATGCCTCAGCGAGCACAACATTAAATATGCCCTACTCTTCCCTGCAAAACTACTGATACAGGATGGCTCCACAGTGCATGTTTTCACTTCCTCAGAGGATGTCTGGACCTGGCTACATGCAAAGGGGCTGGCCCAGCCCACTCAACAGGGGAGCCCGGAAGGGTCCTGGGCACCCCCAAAAAGAAAGTGAGATCGCTGAGCCCGATCGGGCACCAAGCCTACCAAGGCACAATCTGTGGATGAGCGCACGCGTCTACTGCGAAGCCACGCGGTTTGCCTCCAACGCTTACTCGGCCCTGAGTGCATTGCCGGACACTGACGTCAAATCCACCTGGGCCGACTCCTCAGATGCTGGGGATTCCCACCAGGGCCCGTTGCTCACTCCACGGTCTGCAGATGACATCTGACCCGCAGGTCCCGCGCTGCCACTTCTTTCACGGGAGATAAAACCCCAAGACCCTCCCTCACCACTCTGTCCTACTTCATTCGCTCCGAGACACATTGGACCAACGCACAACTCCCTGGGAATGCGGATCACATACCTGCAACGACTAGTGCGGGATCTGAGGTGGTGGTGGCCTGATTGGGTGCCTAGGTGGCCGGGGACCAGTCCTCCGCTGTCTGTGACTCTCGCACCGCGCTCCGCACCATGTGGACCAGTTTCCTTTCTTGTGGGCCTACGGGCCTCATTTTTTGTTTACACAAAGTTATTATGTATTGAATTACATTTCCTTCCCCCCTTTTTGGGGTTTTCCCTGTTCTATGTTCTTATTGGTTTTCCCTGTCGATGCCGCGTCTGGAGAATGGGAGGGGTACAGTGGGTTCCCTTGCGGCGCCCGCTTTGTAAATTATGCTCGGGGAGGACACCAGAGGGTATCCCACAAGCAATGAGGGTGCAGCACTGGGATACCACCTTGCGCTCAAACATAATAACCTAGCTATGATTACTCAACCTCAGTCACACACCCCACGCTATAGCCTAATCACATGGAACGTTCGGGGTTTGTCTAGTCCTCGCAGGTGACAGCGCATATACAGCTTCTTAAGGCGACCTCTTGTCCACATAGCAATGCTACAGGAAATTCACTTGACTGCAACCATGATAGAGAGGGTGCGCACCAACTGGAAGGGACAACTCGTGGGCACTGTCACCTCGTCCTTTGCCGAGGAGTGGCAATCTGGATAGCACCAAATGTCCCGTAAACGATCTCTCATACCCGACTCGATCCTGATGGCCGTTATGTACTGACAGAGGGTTGCCTAAACGGTAAACCGCAGAGTCTTGTAGCCCAAAATGCACCCAACACCTCCCAAAAGAGCTTTCTACAGGCAGTGTCCGCTGGCTTGCTCTGAGACCCTACTGTGGAGAGCATCTGGGGCGGAGACTTTAATAGTGTCCCGGATATTCACCTTGACTGCTCTTCTCCTCCCCTGCCCCACGCCCCGAGCAGGCAGGTTTCACGGGAGCTTGACACATGGAGTGTAAAAAAATGGCTGACGGTGGCTGGCCTGGCTTGTAGTGGGTACCAAGGGGTACTTACACTCTGTACCAGGTCCAGTTATCCCTTATTAGTGTAGAAGAGGTGTTTCTAGCAGCTTAGGCTGATAGAAGGTAGCTATAGCAGAGCAGCTTAGGCTGAACTAGGAGACATGCAAAGCTTCTACTATACCACTGGTGTCATATGCACAATATCATAAGAAAACACAATACACAGATACTAAAAATAAAGGGACTTTATTTTTATGACAATATGCCAAAGGTATCTCAGTGAGTACCCTCACTATGAGGATGCCAAATATACACAAGATATATGTACACAATACCAAAAATATGCAGTAATAGCAAAAGAAGTAATGCAAGCAATGTAAAGTTACAGTAGATTGCAATAGGAGCACATAGGTATAGGGGCAACACAAACCATATACTCCAAAAGTGGAATGCGAACCACGAATGGACCCCAAACCTATGTGAGCTTGTAGAGGGTCGCTGGGACTGTAAGAAAACAGTGAGGGTTAGAAAAATAGCCCACCCCAAGACCCTGAAAAGTAGGTGTAAAGTGCACCTATAACCCCCAGAGAGCACAGAAGTCGTGATAGGGGGTTTCTGCAAGGAAGACCAACACCAGCAAAGCAACCAAAGTGGATTTCCGGACCTGAGTACCAGTGGAACAAGGGGACCAAGTCCAAGAGTCGCGACAATGTCGAGAGAGGGCAGATGCCCAGGAAATGCCAGCTGAGGGTGCAAAGAAGCTGCCACTGGATGGTAGAAGCTGTAGATTCTGCAAGAACGAAGAGGGCTAGAAACTTCCTCTTTGGAGGATAGATGTCCCACGTCGTGAAGAAGCTTGCAGAGGTGTTCCCACGCAGAAAGACCGCAAACAAGCCTTGCTAGCTGCAAGGGTGGCGGTTAGGGTTTTTGGATGCTGCTGTGGCCCAGGAGGGACCAGAGACAGTGGGGGTGCCCAGCAAGTCAGGGAGCCCTCACAGAAGCAGGCAGCACCCGCAGAAGTACCAGAACAGGCACATGGAAGAGGAGTGAACCTGAGTCCACCCGAAGACACAAAAGGGAGTCCCACGACGCCGGAGGACAACTCAGAAGGTTGTGCACTGCAGGTTAGAGTGTCGGGGACACAGGCATGGCTGTGCACGAAGGAAATCCTGGAAGAGTGCACAGGAGCCGGAGCAGCTGCAAATCACGAGGTACCCAGCAATGCAGTCTAGCGTGGGGAGGCAAGGACTTGCCTCCACCAAACTTGGACTGAAGAGTCACTGGACTGTGGGAGTCACTTGGACAGAGTTGCTGAGTTCAAGGGACCACGCTCGTCGTACTGAGAGGGGACCCAGAGGAACAGTGATGCAGTCTTTTGGTGCCTGCGGTTGCAGGGGGAAGATTCCGTCGTCCCACAGGAGATTTCTTCAGAGCTCCTGGTGCAGAGAGGAGGCAGGCTACCCCCAGAGCATGCACCACCAGGAAACAGTTGAGAAGGCTGCAGGAGAAGCGATACAGGGTTGCAGTAGTCGTCTTTGCTACTTTGTTGCGGTTTTGCAGGCGTCATGAGCAGTCAGCGGTCGATCCTTTGGCAGAAGGTGAAGAGAGAGATGCAGAAGGACTCGGATGAGCACTTGCATTCTTTATCTAAAGAATTCCCCAAAGCAGAGACCCTAAATAGCCAGAAAAGGAGGTTTGGCTACCAAGGAAGGAGGACAGGCTAGCAACACAGGTAAGAGCCTATCAGAAGGAGTCTTTGACGTCACCTGCTGGCACTGGCCACTCAGAGCAGTCCAGTGTGCCAGCAGCACCTCTGTTTCCAAGATGGCAGAGGTCTGGAGCACACTGGAGGAGCTCTGGGCACCTCCCCTGGGAGGTGCAGGTCAGGGGAGTGGTCACTCCCCTTTCCTTTGTCCAGTTTTGCACCAGAGCAAGGCTGGGGGATCCCTGAACCGGTGTAGACTGGCTTATGCAGAGATGGGCACCATCTGTGCCCATCAAAGCATTTCCAGAGGCTGGGGGAGGCTGCTCCTCCCCAGCCCTGACAACTTTTTCCGAAGGGAGAGGGTGTAACACCCTCTCTCTGAGGAAGTCCTTTGTTCTGCCTTCCTGGGCCAAGCCTGGCTGGACCCCAGGAGGGCAGAAACCTGTCTGAGGGGTTGGCAGCAGCAGCAGCTGCAGTGAAACGACGGGAAAGGTAGTTTGGCAGTACCCGGGTCTGTGCTAGAGACTCGGGGGATCATGGAATTGTCTCCCCAATGCCAGAATGGCATTGGGGTGACAATTCCATGATCTTAGACATGTTACATGGCCATGTTCGGAGTTACCATTGTGACGCTTTACATAGGTAGTGACCTATGTATAGTGCACGCTTGAAATGGTGACCCCGCACTCACAAAGTCTGGGGAATTTGCCCTGAACGACGTGGGGGCACCTTGGCTAGTGCCAGGGTGCCCACACACTAAGTAACTTTGCACCCAACCTTCACCAGGTGAAGGTAAGACATATAGGTGACTTATAAGTTACTTAAGTGCAGTGGTAAATGGCAGTGAAATAACGTGGACATTATTTTACTATGGCTGCAGTGGCAGGCCTGTGTAAGGATTGTCAGAGCTCCCTATGGGTGGCAAAAGAAATGCTGCAGCCCATATTGATCTCCTGGAACCCCAATACCCTGGGTACCTCAGTACCATATATTAGGGAATTATAAGGGTGTTCCAGTATGCCAATGTGAATTGGTGAAATTGGTCACTAGCCTGTTAGTGACAATTTGGAAAGCAGAGAGAGCATAACCACTGAGGTTCTGGTTAGCAGAGCCTCAGTGAGACAGTTAGGCATCACACAGGGAACATATACAAATAGGCCACAAACTTATGAGCATTGGGGTCCTGGCTAGCAGGATCCCAGTGACACATAACAACCACACTTACAACATAGAGTTTTCACTATGAGCACTGGGCCCTGGCTAGGAGGATCCCAGTGAGACAGTGAAAACATCCTGACATATACTCACAAACAGGCCAAAAGTGGGGGTAACAAGGCTAGAAAGAGGCTACTTTCTCACAATGGCCTAAACGACATCTGGCGCCTGCGACACCTGACAGACCGCGAGTATTAATTTTACTCCCCGGTGCATGACTTGCATACAAGGATTAACCTATTTTTGTCCCTTCTGTAATGATAGCCAAGCTCAACGCTGCCACTTACCTGACACATACTGTGTCGGATCAATGCCCCCTACAGGTGGCTCTGGACTGGGGCCGCCCGGGGACCCGGATACTAACATGACGCCTGCAACCGGAGGCCCTGACGGATCCCCCCTTTTCAGGCGGACCTAGCACAATGCCGGACCACTTATTTCACATAAAAACCTATACACGACCACACATAGGGCTACGGAGTGGGATGCACATAAGGTGGTGATACGGGGACACTGCATGACAGCTTTCTAAGGGGTCCGCAGGGTACTAGCCAGGGAACTTTCGCAGTTAGAGTCCAAACTAGGCACTGAAGAGATTGCTGTTGCCAGAGGCGAGAAAGCGGCGGACACACTCATATCCATACGTGCAGACAGGGAGATAGATTGTGCAAACATGATCACCATCATTACACTACACACCAGTACCCTGAGGGCGACAGACCAGGCTGCCTGTTGGCATGGCTGGCTCACGACAATCCTCAGTTGTAGGAAGTTGGCTCTGTATATACTATTTCAAAGTAAGAAATAGTGTGCACAGAGTCCAAGGGTTCCCCTTAGAGGCAAGATAGTGGCAAAAAGAGATAATTCTAATGCTCTATTTTGTGGTAGCGTGGTCGAGCAGTAGGCTTATCAGAGGATAGTGTTAAGCATTTGTTGTACACACACCGGCAATAAATGAGGAACACACACTCAAAGACTTACTCCAGGCCAATAGGTTTTTATATAGAAAAATATATTTTCTTAGTTTATTTTAAGAACCACAGGTTCAAGATTTACAAGTAATACTTCAAATGAAAGGTATTTCCCTCAGGTATTCTAGGAACTTTGAATAATCACAACAGCGTGTACAGTTTTGGCAAAAATGGCAATAAGCTATTTCAAAAGTGGACACGGTGCAAAAACCAACAGTTCCTGGGGGAGGTAAGTAATTCAAAGGTAAGTAAAACACTTACAGGGTTCAAGGTTGGGTCCAAGGTAGCCCACCGTTGTGGGTTCAAGGCAACCCCAAAGTTACCACACCAGCAGCTCAAGGCCGGTCAGGTACAGAGGTCAAATAGGTGCCCAAAACACATAAGCTTCAATGGAGAACAGGGGTGCCCTGGTTCCAGTCTGCCAGCAGGTAACTACCCGTGTCCTCGGAGGGCAGACCAGGGGGGTTTTGTAGGGCACTGGGGGGGCGGACACAAGCAGGCACAGAAAGTACACCCTCAGCGGCACACGGGCGGCCGGGTGCAGAGTGCAAACAGGCGTCAGGTTTTGTATTGAAAGCAATGGGGAGACCCGGGGGTCTCTTCAACGATGCAGGCAGGCACAGAGGGGGCTCCTCGAGGTAGCCACCACCTGGGCTAGGCAGAGGGTCGCCTGGGGGGTCGCTCCTGTACTGGAGTTCGGTTCCTTCCGGTCCTGGGGGCAGCGGGTGCAGTGTTGGTTCCAGGCGTCGGGTCCCTTGTTACAGGCTGTCGCGTCAGGGGGAGCCTCTGGATTTCCTCTGCAGGTGTCGCTTTGGGGGTTCAGGGGGGTCAACTCTGGCTACTCACAGGCTCGCAGTCACCGGGGAGTCCTCCCTGTAGTGTTGGTTTTCTGCAGGTCAAGCCGGAGGCGTCGGGTGCAGAGTAGAAAGTCTCACGCTTCTGGCGGGAAACGTGCAGTGTTTGAAAGTGTTTCTTTGTTGCAAGAAAGTTGCAGATGGTTAAACATAGACGCTGTTCACTGGAGTTTCTTGGTCCTTGGGTGCAGGGCAGTCCTCTGAGGCATCAGAGGTCGCTGGTCCCTGTTGGATGCGTCGCTGTTGCAGTTTTCTTCGAAGTTGGGAGATAGGCCGGTAAGGCTGGGGACAAAGCAGTTGTCATCTCCGTCTTCACTGCAGGGCTTCAGGTCAGCAGTCCTTCTTCTTCTTTAGGTTGCAGAAATCTAGTTTCCTAGGTTCTGGGGAGCCCCTAAATACTGTATTTAGGGGTGTGTTTAGGTCTGGGAGGGCAGTAGCCAATGGCTACTGTCCTTGAGGGTGGCTACACCCTCTTTGTGTCTCCTCCCTGTGGGGAGGGGGGCACATCCCTAATCCTATTGGGGGAATCCTCCATCCACAAGATGGAGGATTTCTAAAAGTAAGAGTCACCTCAGCTCAGGACACCTTAGGGGCTGTCCTGACTGGGGGGTGACTCCTCCTTGTTTTTCTCATTGTCTCCTCCAGCCTTGCCACCAAACGTGGGGGCATTGGCCGGAGGGACTGGCATCTCCACTAGCTGGGATGCCCTGGGGCACTGTAACAAAAGGGGTGAGCGTTTGAGGCTCACCGCCAGTTCAGTTCCTGCAGGGGGAGGTGACAAGCCCCTCCACCCAGTACAGGCTTTGTTCCTGGCCACAGAGTGACAAAGGCACTCTCCCCATGTGGCCTGCAACATGTCTGGTGTGCGGCAGGCTGGAAAAAACTAGTCAGCCCACACTGGAAGTCAGCTATATTTTCAGGGGGCATCTCTAAGATGCCCTCTGGGTGTATTTTACAATAAATTGTACACTGGCATCATTGTGCATTTATTATGCTGAGAAGGTTGATACCAAAATTCCCAGTTTTCAGTGTAGTCTTTATGGTGCTGTGGAGTTCGTGTATGACAGACTCCCAGACCATATAATCTCATGGGTACGCTGCACTTACAATGTCTAAGGTTTTGCTTAGACACTGTAGGGGCATAGTGCTCATGCACATATGCCCTCACCTGTGGTATAGTGCACCCTGCCTTAAGGCTGAAAGGCCTGCTAGAGGGGTGACTTACCTATGCCACAGGCAGTGTGAGGTAGGCATGGCACATTTTCTCCCCACCAGCACACACAAGCTGTGAAGCAGTGTGCATGTGCTGAGTGAGGGGTCCCCAGGGTGGCATAAGACATGCTGCAGCCCTTAGGGACCTTCCCTGGCATCAGGGCCCTTGGTACCAGGGGTATCAGTTACAAGGGACTTACCTGAGTGCCAGGGTTGTGCCATTTGTGGAGACAAAGGTACAGTTTAGGGAAAGAACACTGGTGCTGGGCCTGGATAGCAGGGTCCCAGCACACTTTCAAATCATAACTTAGCATCAGCAAAGGCAGAAAGTCAGGGGGTAACCATGCCAAGGAGGCATTTCCTTACACCAGTCTTCGCCCATCGGAGCTATCCGCTTGGACTCAGGCGAACTAGTAAACACCTAAGGGGCAATCAACGAGGCCTTCTACACCTACTATCGTACACTGTACACCCTCCCCTCCCCCAGGGGACAGCGTGACTGTTTTTTTAGACTCCCTACAGTTCCGCCGCCTGCCTCCAGAACAGGCGGACACACTGAACAGGCCTATCGAGGTCGAGGAGATCTGCCTTTCGATATCTCAGTTGTCCAGAGGCAAGGCCTGAGGCTGGCCTGGCTTGTAGTGGGTACCAGAGGTACTTACACCTTGTGCCAAGTCCAGTTATTCCTTATTAGTGTAGAAGAGGTGTATCTAGCAGCTTAGGCTGATAGAAGGTAGCTATGGCAAAGCAGCTTAGGCTGAACTAGGAGACATGTAAAACTCCTACTATACCACTGGTGTCATATGCACAATATCATAAGAAAACACAATACACAGATATACTAAATATAAAGGTACTTTATTTTTATGACAATATGCCAAAAGTATCTCAGTGAGTACCCTCAGTATGAGGATGACAAATATACACAAGATATATGTACACAATACCAAAATTATGCAGTAATAGCAAAAGGAAGTATTGCAAGCAGTGTAAAGTTACAATAGATTGCAATAGGAGCACATAGGTATAGGGGCAACACAAACCATATACTCCAAAAGTGGAATGCGAACCACGAATGGACCCCAAACCTATGTGAGCTTGTAGAGGGTCGCTGGGACTGTAAGAAAACAGTGAGGGTTAGAAAAATAGCCCACCCAAAGACCCTGTAAGGTAGGTGTAAAGTGCACCTACAACACCCAGAGAGCACAGAAGTCGTGATAGGGGGATTCTGCAAGGAAAACCAACACCAGCAATGCAACAACAGTGGATTCCCGGACCTGAGTACCTGTAAGACAAGGGGACCAAGTCCAAGAGTCACGAGACTGCATCACCGGTCCTCTGGGTCCCCTCTCAGCACGACGAGCGTTGTCCCTGGAACTCAGCAACTCTGTCCAAGTGACTCCCACAGTCCAGTGACTCTTCAGTCCAAGTTTGGTGGAGGCAAGTCCTTGCCTCCCCACGCTAGACTGCATTGCTGGGTACCGCGTGATTTGCAGCTGCTCAGGCTCCTGTGCACTCGTCCAGGATTTCCTTTGTGCACAGCTAAGCCTGGGTCCCCGACACTCTAACCTGCAGTGCACAACCTTCTGAGTTGTCCTCCGGCGTCGTGGGACTCCCTTTTGTGACTTCGCGTGGACTCCGGTTCACTCCTCTTCTAAGTGCATGTTCCAGTACTTCTGTGGGTGCTGCCTGCTTCTGTGAGGGGCTCCCTGACTTGCTGGGCTCCCCCTCTGTCTCCTCATCCAAGTGGCGACATCCTGGGCCACAGCAGCATCCAAAAACCCTAACCGCAACTGTTGCAGCTAGCAAGGCTTGTTTGCGGTCTTTCTGCGTGGGAACACCTCTGCAAGCTTCTTCACGACGTGGGACATCCATCCTCCAAAGGGGAAGTTCCTAGTGCTCTTCGTTCTTGCAAAACACCAAGCTTCTTCCATCCGGTGGCAGCTTCTTTGCACCCTCAGCTGGCATTTCCTGGGCATCTGCCCTCTCTCGACATTGTCGTGACTCTTGGACTTGGTCCCCTTGTTCCACTGGTACTCAGGTCCGGAAATCCACTTTGGTTGCATTGCTGGTGTTGGTTTTCCTTGCAGAATCCCCCTATCACGACTTCTGTGCTCTCGGGGGGTAGTAGGTGCACTTTACACCTACCTTTCAGGGTCTTGGGGTGGGCTATTTTTCTAACCCTCACTATTTTCTTACAGTCCCAGCGACCCTCTACAAGCTCACAAAGGTTTGGGGTCCATTCGTGGTTCGCATTCCACTTTTGGAGTATATGGTTTGTGTTGCCCCTATACCTATGTGCTCCTATTGTAATCTATTGTAACTTTACACTGCTTGCATTACTTCCTTTTGCTATTACTGCATAATTTTGGTATTGTGTACATATATCTTGTGTATATTTGTCATCTTCATACTGAGGGTACTCACTGAGATACTTTTGGCATATTGTCATAAAAATAAAGTACCTTTATTTTTAGTACTTCTGTGTATTGTGTTTTCTTATGATAGATATTGTGCATATGACACCAGTGGTATAGTAGGAGCTTTACATGTCTCCTAGTTCAGCCTAAGCTGATTTGCCATAGCTACCTTCTATCAGCCTAAGGTGCTAGAAACACCTCTTCTACACTAATAAGGGATAACTGGACCTGGCACAAGGTGTAAGTACCTCTGGTACCCACTACAAGCCAGGCCAGCCTCCTACAGGTATATTTGTATATCTGTAGGAATAGAGTGGTCCTTCCTGTGGAAAGCACGAGGTGACAGAGTGATAATGCAATTGCAAGTATTTATCCCACTGCTGCACCACCAATGTAGGAGGCAGGCCTGGTTTGTAGTGGGTACCTAAGGTATTTACACCTTATACCAGGGCCAGTTATCCCTTAATAGTGATTTGTATGCTGTGTCTAGAAGCCAGGCTCACTAGAGGTAGCTGTAGCTGAGCAGCCAAGGCTTATCTAGCAGACATGCAAAGCTAAAGCAATCCCACTGTAGCCACACAGTACTCGCACACATGAAAGAAAATGCTCAGTGTTTCAAAAATAAAAGTACTTTATTTTGGTGACACAAATGCCAAAAATACCATAGAGACTATACTCCTTTAGGAGGTAGGTAGTACACAAATGATATACACTACTATGCAAAAACAGGTGTAAAACAGTTAGAAAACTGCAGATAGTGAAAATCACAATAGTCAGAAATGGGCCTATGTAGAACACAAACTAAATGTAGGAAGTTGGCTCTGTATGCACTATTTCAAAGTAAGGAATAGTATGCACAGAGTCCAAGGGTTCCCCTTAGAGGTAAGATAGTGGCAAAAAGAGATAATACTAATGCTCTATTTTGTGGTAGTGTGGTCGAGCAGTAGGCTTATCAAAGGAGTAGTGTTAAGCATTTGTTGTACACACACAGGCAATAAATGAGGAACACACACTCAGAGACAATTCCAGGCCAATAGGTTTTTGTATAGAAAAATATCTTTTCTTAGTTTATTTTAAGAACCACAGGTTCAAATTTTACATGTAATATCTCAAATGAAAGGTATTGCAGGTAAGTACTTTAGGAACTTTGAATAATCACAATAGCATATATACTTTTCAAATAAATCACATATAGCTATTTTAAAACTAGACAGTGCAATTTTCACAGTTCCTAGGGGGAGTAAGAGTTTGTTAATTCTTGCAGGTAAGTAAACCACCTACGGGGTTCAAGTTTGGGTACAAAGTAGCCCACCGTTGGGGGTTCAGAGCAACCCCAAAGTTACCACACCAGCAGCTCAGGGCCGGTCAGGTGCAGAGGTCAAAGTGGTGCCCAAAACACATAGGGTTCAATGGAGAAGGGGGTGCCCCGGTTCCAGTCTGCCAGCAGGTAAGTACCCGCGTCTTCGGAGGGCAGACCAGGGGGTTTTTGTAGGGCACCGGGGGGGGACACAAGTTAGCACAGGAAGTACACCCTCAGCAGCACGGGGGCGGCCGGGTGCAGTGTGCAAACACACGTCGGGTTTTCAATAGGTTTCAATGGGAGACCAAGGGGTCTCTTCAGCGATGCAGGCAGGCAAGGGGGGGCTCCTCAGGGTAGCCACCACCTGGGGAAGGGAGAGGGCCTCCTGGGGGTCACTCCTGCACTGGAGTTCCGATCTTTCAGGTCCTTGGGGCTGCTGGTGCAGAGTCGTTACCAGGTGTCGGGATCTGGGAAGCAGGCAGTCGCAGTCAGGGGGAACCTCGGGATTCCCTCTGCAGGCGTCGCTGTGGGGGCTCGGGGGGCAACTCTGGCTACTCACAGTCTCGTAGTCGCCGGGGAGTCCTCCCTGAAGTGTTGTTTCTCCACAAGTCGAGCCGGGGGCGTCGGGCGCAGAGTAGCAAGTCTCACGCTTCCGGCGGGAAACGCAGTTGTTTTAAAGTTGCTCCTTTGAAACAAAGTTGCAGTCTTGGGTGAACAGGGCAGCTGTTCTCAGGAGTTTCTTGGTCCTTCTAGAGCAGGGCAGTCCTCTGAGGATTCAGAGGTCGCTGGTCCCTGGGGAGAGCGTCGCTGGAGCAGTGTCTTTAGAAGTGGGGAGACAGGCCAGTAGAGCTGGGGCCAAAGCAGTTGGTGTCTCCGTCTTCTCTGCAGGGTTTTTCAGCTTAGCAGTCCTCTTCTTAGGTTGCAGGAATCTGAGTTTCTAGGTTCTGGGGAGCCCCAAATACTGACTTTAGGTGTGTGTTTAGGTCTGGGAGGGCAGTAGCCAATGGCTACTAGCCCTGAGGGTGGGTACACACTCTTTGTGCCTCCTCCCTGAGGGGAGGGGGGCACATCCCTAATCCTATTGGGGGAATCCTCCATCTGCAAGATGGAGGATTTCTAAAAGTCAGAGTCACCTCAGCTCAGGACACCTTAGGGGCTGTCCTGACTGGCCAGTGACTCCTCCTTGTTTTTCTCATTATCTCTCCTGGACTTGGCGCCAAAAGTGGGGGCTGTGTCCAGGGGGCGGGCATCTCCAGTAGCTAGAGTGCCCTGGGGCATTGTAACACGAAGCCTGAGCCTTTGAGGCTCACTGCTAGGTGTTACAGTTCCTGCAGGGGGAGGTGTGAAGCACCTCCACCCAGAGCAGGCTTTTGTTTCTGTCCTCAGAGAGCACAAAGGCTCTCACCGCATGGGGTCAGAAACTTGTCTCTCAGCAGCAGGCTGGCACAGACCAGTCAGTCCTGCACTGAACAATTGGGTAAAATACAGGGGGTATCTCTAAGATGCCCTCTGTGTGCATTTTTTAATAAATCCAACACTGGCATCAGTGTGGGTTTATTATTCTGAGAAGTTTGATACCAAACTTCCCAGTATTCAGTGTAGTCATTATGGAGCTGTGGAGTTCGTTTTTGACAGACTCCCAGACCATATACTCTTATGGCTACCCTGCACTTACAATGTCTAAGGTTTTGCTTAGACGCTGTAGGGGCATAGTGCTCATGCACCTATGCCCTCACCTTTGGTATAGTGCACCCTGCCTTAGGGCTGTAAGGCCTGCTAGAGGGGTGACTTACCTATGCCATAGGCAGTGTGAGGCTGGCATGGCACCCTGAGGGGAGTGCCATGTTGACTTAGTCTTTTTCTCCCCACCAGCACACACAAGCTGGCAAGCAGTGCGTCTGTGCTGGGTGAGGGGTCCCTAGGGTGGCATAACACATGCTGCAGCCCTTAGCGACCTTCCCTGGCATCAGGGCCCTTGGTACCAGGGGTACCAGTTACAAGGGACTTACCTAGGTGCCAGGGCTGTGCCAATTGTGGAAACAATGGTACATTTTAGGTGAAAGAACACTGGTGCTGGGGCCTGGTTAGCAGGGTCCCAGCACACTTCTCAGTCAAGTCAGCATCAGTATCAGGCAAAAAGTGGGGGGTAACTGCAACAGGGAGCCATTTCTTTACACAAACTATATACTAAAATATAGGAATGCAAATGTCTGTTTCCCACCTAGGCAAGTGTAGTGTGTAGAGGGTCTTTAGGAGTAGTAGAAAACACCAAAAGGTAAGTACCAGAACGCTCCCCAGAGCCCAGGAAACTAGGAGTAAAGTACAGGAACTTCCCAAAACACACAGAAAGAGGAGAAAGAAGATTATGCAAGAACCGGAAGAGACTGCAAGACACCAACAGTGGATTCCTGGACCTGAAGACCTGTGAAGAAAGGGGACCAAGTCCAAGAAGCACAGACGAGTCCAGGGAGAACAGGAGCCCCTGCCAACCAGTACGAAGGTGCAAAAGAAGAACCACCGGTGAAGAAGAACAGTCAGTACTGCACCCCAGAAGACAGATGCTGGTTCTGGTTGGTGCAGATGATGTCCCACGCCGGGTGGGGGATTGCAGCCTGGTGTGTGTCGCTGGAGTCTGCCAACAAGCTTTGGGACACGCAAAGCTTGCAGTTAGGGGGAATTGGCGCTGCCTGGGACCAGGAGGGACCTGGTGGACCACCAGGTAGGGAAGTCAGAGGGGGCTCTCAGCAACTCAGAGAGCCAGAGAAGACCAGACAACAAGCTCAGGAGTTCCACAGCATGGGGACAAAGAAGGTACAAAAGGATGCCCATGCATCACTACAACAAAGGATTCCACGCCGCTGGAGAACCACTCAGGAAGATGTGCGTTGCAGGATAGAGTGCTGGGGGGCTGGAGCTGCACGGTGCATGAATAACTTTGTGGAAGTATGCCAACAAGCCTTGGCAACTGCAAAACGCAGAGTGCATGGGGGTACTGTCTTGCATGGGGAGGCAAGCTCTTACCTCCACCAAACTTGGACAGAAGGACATCAGGACCACTTCACTCAACCACCTATGATGTGATGCAGGATCCACGCAACTCATGAGGAAAGGGGACCCACACCACCCATCGTCGATGCAGAGAGGTGCCTGCTGAAGCAGGAAAGTGACTCCTTCACTCCAAGGGAAATTCCTTCGTTCTTCTGGTGTAGGCTGAAGACAGGCTGTCCTCTGAGGATGCAAGTCTGGGAAACAGTTGCAGTTGCTGGCAGAAGCTGAAGATACAATGTTGCAGAAGTCATCTTTGCTTCTTTGTTGCAGTTTGTAGAGTTCCTGGAGGGTCCGGGTGCATTTTTTTCAGTGAAAATGTGAAGTAGAGTATGCAGAGGATTCCTGCTGGAGTCTTGCATTCCGAATCTGAAGAACCACCCAAAGGAGAGACCCTAAATAGTCCTGAAAGGGGGATTGGTCACCTAACCAGGTAAGCACCTATCAGGAGGGGTCTCTAAAGTCACCTGCTGGCACTGGCCAATCAGATGCTCCCAGAGTGTCCCACTATCTTGGGATCCAAGATGGCAAAACTCAGGGACACTCTGGAGGAGCTCTGGGCACCACCCCTGGGGTGGTGTTGGACAGGGGAGTGGTCACTCCCCTTTCCTTTGTCCAGTTTTGCACCAAAGCAGAGACTGGGGGGCCTGGACTGGTATAGACTGGATTATGCAAGGATGGCACCAAATGTGCCCTTCAAAGCATTTCCAGTGGCTTGGAAATGCTGCCCCTCCCAAGCCTGTAACACCTATTTCCAAAGGGAGAGGGTGTAACAACCCTCTCCAAAAGGAAATCCTTTGTTCTGCCTACCTGGGCTTGAGCGACTCAAGCAACAGGAGGGCAGAAACCTGTCTGTGAGGTGGTAGCAGATGGGGCTTCCTGGAAAACCTCAGAAGGCTGTAATAGAAATACTGGGGGTTCTCTAAGGAGCCCCCAAAGTGCATGGAATCAAACAACCAATGCTAGCAAAAGCACAGGGGTATGATTTCTACATGTTTGATACCAAATATGCCTATGTTCAGAGTTACCATTATGTAGCTGGAAATAGGTAGTGACCTATGTCCAGTACACACGTAAAATGGTTTCCCTGCACTCATGAAGTCTGGGAAAATGGTCCTGGAGGTCATGGGATACCTCTGCTAGTGCAGGGGTGCCCTCACACAGGTCCTCTGCACCCTGCCCTCAGTGCTGGAAGGCCTGCTATAGGAGTGGCTCATAAGTGAACTAGTGCAGTGTAAATGGCAGTGAACGGGTGTATGCACCTTTTCACGCACACTGCAATGGCAGTCCTGAAGAAGCGTTTGCATGGGCTCCCTATTGGTGGCAAAAGAAATGCTGCAGCCCATAGGGATCCCCTGGAATCCAAATGTCCTGGGTACCCAGGTACCATTTACTAGGGACTTATAAGGGCATCAGTATGCCAATTGCGGGTGAAATACTGGGTTACCAGTATGGAACAACCATAATTTAAGGGAGAGAGCATAACTACTGGGGTCTGATTACCAGGTTCCCAGTAGGCACAGTCAAACACACTGAAACAGGCCAAAAGTGGGGGTAACCAAGCTAGAAGGAGGCTACTTTCCTACAGACAACATTGGGGATTTCTTATGACAGTCAATACACCATAAATTCCAACTGGAGGCTGGTAACTATATCAAGGTTTGTGTCTTTGGATGTGTAATAAAGAACCCTTTTAATCAGGAAGTCATTTTTTTATAACAATTTTAAATGTGCCTCTTTTAGAAAGTTAGCATTCTTCTGCCCTTAGCCCTTTTGTGTCTGCAGCTTGGCCAAGGTCACATGACTGGGTGTAACTGACAGTCAGACTTTGTGACTTCCTCTCTAACAGTCACCCAATAAAGGGATGAGGTGTACCTGAATGGGTAATCGGCTGGCAGGGTGGGGGCAGAATTGAGTATAGCCCAACTTACCTCTGAATAGGCTGCGCTCTGCCTTCATACAAAGGGCCTAAGGACCTCACATTGTTACTGGGGCCAGCTTGGAGCCAAGGCAGTGGAGGCAGGAAATTCCATGCACTTCAAAGCTATTGTCTAGAAGCTTCTCCAACTTTCAACAACCAGTGCACCAGGGTATAAAGTACAGCCTCAGACACCAACTCTTCAGTGCTTCTGGACCTGTGGCTACTCTGCTATGAAGAAGGACTGCCACTCTGCTGGGCTTCTGCTCTGAAAGACTTCTGATCTGCTGGATTGCTGCTCTGTTTGCCCAGCTGCTCTGGTACCATCTGGCTGGGGACAAGGACTGAATCTTCAACTGTCCCAGGACTTCCAGAGTGACTCACAAGGACTAGTTTTATGGACTTCTGTTCAGAGCCACAGGGACACAAAAGGCTACCTCCATCTAGAACCTGCACCCTGGGCCCAGCCTGAGTAAGTCCTAAATTCCCAAGAGGTGGCCCCCCAGTCCTGGGCCAATGAAAGTAGTGCTAAAGGTGCCTAGATGCCAAAATCCAAAATTGGGGACTTTTTTGGCTAAAAACTGCTCTGAGAACCCAGTGGAGGCCCAGACTAACCTGCTTGCCTATCAGCCTGAGGAGCATCACTGAATGGATTGGCTTTTTATCTTTTTCCACTATGTTCTTCTCTGCAGCCGCAAATCTGGTTCTTTCGTAAACGAGTATCCAACCTCATAAAATTGTCTTCAGCAACAGCCCTTTGCCTCCTCCCACTGGAGATTTTTTACTTCCATTTCAGAGGCTAAGGATGAACATGGAAATCATCTCTGCGGCTTTCACCCCATGCTACCTGGTGATGACACTCCTTCAGACACTTCCTACACCCTTCCCTAGCTGGTCGGCTATATTTTTCCATTTTGACCAGATCTTGCTCAACTAGAAATCCATGGTTGCTGCATTGATCTTTTAAGTTCTAGTTGTTACTATAAACTTTAAAAAAAACATAACTCAAGTTCTTCTAAGTGGATTTTTGTCATTTAATAGTCAAATAATTTATTAAAATGTACTCTGTCTTTCTAAATTGGTTTGGGATGTTTCTTGTGTTGTGTTTTCATTTTATTGCTGTTTGCGTGCTGCATAATTACTTTACACATTGCCTCTAACTTATGTTAGACTGCTTTTTGTGCCAAGCTACCCACTTTTTGTGGTTCCCCTTACAAGGGATTGTGTCTGTTGCTTAGCTAGGGCTCCTCCAACAACCCAATTTCTAACAGTCTCTCAACACTGAAGGGTCACTGCGAGACATGGTTCAGCCCCCAGGAAACAAATCAGACTGACTAACCACAACAAGAATTTCCAGCTACAAATGTGCACTCATACAGCACTGTGCCCACACCTCAAGTGCATGCAAGTCAGATATCTCAGCCAGAGAGTCGAAGATGCCAAACCTGACGACACCACACAGTGAAACAGCCGATCAGATCCAGTGTTCGCAGGGCTTTGTTGCTCACTAACATCAAGAACACTATTCATCCCACAGGTGTGAACTGCGTTTATAGAGGAGAGGGTTTGTTTTTACACCTACAATGCACTGGATGGCTTGTCATCACTAAGTGTTTGTTTCTTCATCACACTTTTATTTATTATACAGTTTAATGAATAATACTGTGCTAAGCAGACAAAACAATGTTCTTTAAACATAATTTAAAGAGTCATTTGTGTTTTGGCCAATGAACGGACACCAAAAACAGACTACTCAGTCTTCTCTCTGGGTCTGCAGGCTTATTGTATGGTTATTTATAAATAATGCTTTCCCTTACTCTTGTGAGCCATAAAGCGCTTTATAAGTGTTAAAGTGCTTCATATACCTTGTAGAATAACTTTACCTCCATTCTACAAGGCAGGCGTTTTGCAGCATCATATATTCAGCCTCAGGAGTGCTCATGTTATTAAGCAGTCTAAAGTACTTTTCCATGGTTTCTTTGGCAGTTAAGGCTTCCAGGAGCTATCCATGTGTTATGTTTTCTCTTTCCATGGTCACATGCATTGGTGATGGCAAACCCTGAATTATGGGAAAGAGGTGGCTGCTGAAATGTGGGCCCTTTGTCTGAATGAGTCTAGGTCGATGATTGGACTAGTGTTTAATGATTTCCTAAAAAGACATCTCAGCTGGAGCCTTCATTTCCTTGTGAGAAGAGTCAGATTGCCACTGCTCATGTAAATGAGAAGAGGTCTGTGGGGCTACATTATTTGGGTGTTTAAACTACTTCAAATGTGCATCCTCCCACTGGGTACTTGTCACCACAACTAACTATGAACTAAAGGTGCTGCAGGCAGGAGTGGGAGCCACTTCTTTCGACCTTGATCGACCAACACAGAAATGTGTTAGGGGTAGAAAGCCCTTCGGGTGCTTTTTGTTTGGGGTAGATGAGTGTGTCTGCTTGTCTTGTGTTTTGTCGCATATTTTGCAAACAGACCGTTTAAGTATAATGCCTGGGATATTTTCTGGCTTGCCTTTGATAACTGTGATGTAAAATAACCCTTTTTGATACCTTAAAAATGGTAATAAATGTGTGTTGTACAACCCACCATTTGAATCCATTTAATTAAAAAATATTATGTGGGGAAGAACCTCTTCCCCCACCCCTCCACCCAACATCCACCTCTTTCAGTTCGGGCTTGCTTGTGTATTATACACAGGTCTAAAACTTCCACCCACCAATTTTTAAATCCACCAGCCTCCCCTGACACCAGTCATCACAAATGTGTGCTGGAGAGCATCTTTAAAAAGCACATCCAGTGCTCTGTTTGTGTGAAACAGACCCTGTGTCAAGTCCACGGGCAGGGTTTGTGAGTTCTAAAGGGAGCCAGCTGAGCCTATCCTGGTGTGCATTACACACTCATATCTAAATTGTAGATTTCAGCCACTCTCAATACAAACAAATGTCCCTATAAAAAGGTGACAGACTCTTACAAGCTGCTGCTGCAGGCGGTCCCGTTCGCCCAGTGGATTCCATCCTCTCTCTTCCGCAGACCGACCCACACGTGGTGCTCACCGGAAATGTCCATCAAGAAATTCTGCATAAAGGAAAAATGATTCAGCCATATATTTTGTTTTACAATTTGCAACAAGTTTACATGGAAGGAACTAAACAATCAATATTTTTATCAACCATATGTTCTCGCTCATATAGTGGGAACGGCTTGAAAAGTATCTGATTAAACACATTTTAAAACAATACTTGATTCCCAGTTTTGTCATCAGTGGAATGGGTATAATTTAATTATCACTTTTTGTGTCATAAGTTGTTTCAAATGTGAGATCTATTGGCTTTGCTATTGCTTGTTTAAACTACCTGATGATAGGGACCAGGAGGTTGCAGGGGCTGTAACTGTTGTGCCATTGCAGCAGCAGGGGGCACTGTGCAGGAAGAGACAAGATGTGAATGTGCAATGGAGAAACCCACAAGGTACTGGTAATGAATGGTGGGGAAAGTTATCTGGTCTTGAGTCATACACAGCCTGTCAAATTATAATTTCTCTGCCATGTTCTTTTTAGATAGATAGTGATAAGTGAGGCCTCTGTGACGAATCACTTCAAAAGAATCACCTCAGTTGAGGTAGATGTTTGTTTACTTACAACAGCTTACATGGCATTCACCACCCCTAAGGTGTTGCCTGTGAGGTGGATCCTCTTTTACATATTACTCCATGGAGAGAAAATAGCCAATGAGGTTTAGGGAAGTGACCCTTCCCACAGGAAGTGGTCACCATAGTGAGTGTAGCCACCCAAGGGTAAGCGTTCCATTGGACACTACCAGGTTCCCCCTAAAATGCCGACTAAGTTCAATATTTATTGGGCATCCCAAGCCCAAGATTTCAGATTCAAAAGAACAAAGAAGACCAGCACCAAAGACGATCCAAAGCAAGAGAACTGTAGACCTGCTGTATCAAAAAAAGGCGACAAATCCTGCCTGCTACACCCTGGACCCGAGAATCGCCGCTGTGGAGGAGCTGGACACTAGACTGACCTCAAGAAACCCAGAGGACCTACAGGCTTCACCAAAAACCCAAGATCTCTCTTCTGAGTGAAGGTACCACTGTGCAACCAACAAAGAACCAGCAATCCAGTGAGAGTCACTTTACTGACTGGCCGATATCTCTCGAACCAGAAGCTGCAAACAGATTTGACAACACACCGATGACTGCCAGGACACACCTCACAAGTGTGCCAAGATTGGTGCCCTCCAGAGTCGTGATAATAACCCTGGTACTGGTCAGTGGATATCGGACACCAAGAGAACCAGCTCCCCCAGAGCTGAAAAAGGACCAGGAGGAATCCCCAGTCGAGGGACTTCAGGAACACCCCGGGCCTCCCACCAGAGTGCCATGTTGTCCTGTAAGCCGCCCTCCAATAGACTCACCTCTAGCTCCAAGGGTCTAAGTTGCGCACAGCTCCTGGATCAACAACTCAACCTGCACCCAGCAACACAGCAACAAGGAACCCGCTGTACCCACAGGGTCCCACACCCCTTGTGACCTCGACACCCCAATGGGACCGCAAGGCACCACCTTTGAATCTGAAAGAACCACCCTTTTCCAAGTGGTCCCCCCAAGTGGCCCTGTACCTGCTCCAAGAGACTTTCCAACGCTGTTATTGCCAGAACCGAGAGCCGCCCAAGCCTCTCCAGCTGGCACAGTGTGCCCACCGATGGCCTGGACCAACCTGCAAAAGCAAAACCTGGTAACATAACTGTACGATTTTATATAGGTGACTGCCTATTGATACCTATGGTGCACAATTATGCACAGGAAGACTGCATTTAATAAAACTTCAACAATTCATAACTACAAAAGTACTTAACCAATCTTAATGAACTTGATCCTAAAATGTATATAAAAACGCGACGTATTTTTGTAAATTGGTCTCAAGTTATTCCTTTGAGTGTGTGTGGTGCATGATTGATACTGTGAGTACAACAAAAACTTTGCAGTTCTCCAAGATTAGCCTAACTGCTCAATCAATCTACCTAAACCATTTGAGCATTAGGTGAACTTGTTTTTACCTCTGGAAACCAATGTCTGGTTGCTTGGACCCCCTACACAGTGTGCCTAGTTTGTACACTACATAGAGGGCCAGCCTCCTACACTGGTTAAACCTTTCTATCAACCCATTTGTTTGTGGATGCTATGGAGTAGTAAACTAAAGGTTACATCACATTCCTTCCACATGTGTTTTAAGTATGCAGACATGTAGTTACAACCTGCCTGATACCACCTCATTAGGGAACCTGTTAGAAATTGGGTCTCTAGTTGGCAGAAGAATACACCCTTGTCCAAGTAGTGACCACAATCCTGGTCACGGGTAAGTCACAACACAACCCAAATCATCCTGTGCTCACCCTCTGGTAGCATGGCTCAAAACAGGCAGGCTTAACTTTGAAGGCAATATGACTCAACATTATCAAATTCCATCTCCAACCACTACTAGTTCAATGTTGCTTGGGGGCAATTTTAAAAGCACAGCTAGGGTTAGCTTACTCCAATCCAGATCACATTCAGAGTTTTCAGACACTTCTCCCTCAGTTTCAGGAAAATCAATCCTGTATGGTAAGGAACATCATGCGCCCCCTACAACAGTGTCTGTCTCACAAAGGGACTCAGCCACAGGGCCGCCTGGAAGATCTAGTGTTGTTACACCTCCAGACTCACCGTTCTCCATAATGGTGAAACACCAACAACCTCTTGAAGGGGTGGCCCTTTCTAGACTTTGTGTCTCACATCACATCGACCAAAGACACATTACAGACAGGTTGGGGTGCTCATCTCCAAGACTTGATAGTTTAAGGTCTCTGGGATGCCATACACCAGTCCCTACACATTAACTACCTGGAACTTCAGGCAATAGTCTTAGCTATGAAAGCTTTCTTTCCTCATCTGTCTCAAAAGGTTGACCTTGTCTAGATGGACAACATGACAGCCATGTACCACTTACAAAAACAGATGGGGTACAGTCTTCATAGCTATCACACCTGTCTCAGACCATATGTGATTCACCACCACATTCACCCGTTGGTGGAATATCTACCTGGAATGGACAACAACTTTGCAGACCTGCTCAACAGGATGCAGCAACAAGTCCACACGTGGAGCTCCACCCACAAGTCCTCCAGTCATACTACAAAAGTTGGAGGACTCTTCACATAGACCTTTTTGCCACAGCAGAAAACGTGAAATGTCCAAACCACATCCAGGTATCCACACCCATTATCTAAGGGCAATGCTTTATGGATGAGTTGGCCAGGGATATCTGCCTACAATGTTCTGCTTGCTCCTCTCATTCCATTATTCCTTTTATGGTTTGTAGGATCAGGCAAACATCTCTCATCATGATCCTTGTGGCTCCCACAAGGGCACGCCAGCCTTGGTTCACCACACAAATATATCACTCAGTAGTCGCGCACAAAAAACTCCCCAACAGGCCGTACCTTCTAACCCAGAATCAAGGTCAAATCAGACATCCAATCCCCAAGTCACTGAGCCCTGCAGTATTGCTCCTGAGTTCGTAGAATTTGGTTATCTAGGTTTACCTGCAGAATGTATGAACATTCAAGGAAACATGCAGACCCACCACTGGAGCTTGTTATGCTGCAAAATGGAAACATTTTGTTTGCTACTTCCAACCCATATGCATTGATCATATAAAAGCCACAGTACAAGACATTGTTTGCTATCTGCTTTACTTGCAGAAAGCAAATCTTGCATACGCTTCCATTCATGTACATCTCACATTTATAGCTTCATAGCTCCAAAATAGAGAACACATTTCCTTATTCAGAATTCCAGTGATAAAAGCTTTTTTTTTTGAAGGACTTAAACAAGTTATTCCGCCTAGTGTGCCTCCGGCCCCCTCATCCCACATTCGAACTACGTCACTCATGTCCCCTTCAACTTTTTTCATGGAAGGTGGTTTTCTTAGTTGCATCACACCACTCAGAAGCGCGAGTAAGCTCTAGCCACTAATCTTAGAAGAAACCTTCTTCCAAATTCATTGTGACAAAGAAGTTCTTCGCACGAATCCTAAATGTCTGCCTAAAGTGGTTTCACAATTTCATCTCAATCAGTCTATTGAGCTCACAGCTTTCTTCTCACAGTCTTAATCCGTTACCGAAACAGCCTTTCACACATTAGATGACAAAAGGGCTCTCATGTTCTATATGGCCAGAAATAAAAACTTTAGGAAAACCAAACAACTTTTTGTAGCCTTTTCCGCACTTTATAAAGGCAACCTAATATCCAAATTAGGCATAGCCAGATGGAGAGTCAAATGTATACAAACTTGCTACATTAAGGCCAAAAGACCTTTCCCTGTTTCTCTCATAGCACACTCTACTTGAAAAAAGGGAGCAGCTATGGCCTTCCTTGGAAACATTCCCATATCTGACATTTGTAAGGCAGCTACATGGTCTACACCACACACCTTCACAAAAAACTACTGTGTGGATGTTTGAACACGCCAACAAGCCAGAGTAGGTAAGGCAGCACAACATAACCTTTTCCAGTCAACTGGAACTCCCACAGGCTAGCCACCACTTCTACAGAGGAACTGCTTTACAGTCTATGCAGAGCAGTGTATCTACAGTCACAAATGTCACTGAACAGATTATGTTACCTACCCTGTAAGCATCTGTTCATGGCTTGTAGTGCTGTAGATTCATATGCGCCTGATGGAAAGTGGGTTACTGGCAGTGGTAACTATGAACTTACCACTGGCACCAAGGCCACTAGCTAAATATAGGTTCAGTACAGGTCCCAGTAAATTAGTCCCTTGCTCAACCCTTGGTAGCTATAACCGAGCAGGCAGGCCTAACTTAGGAGACAAGAGTTTAAAGCATTCAAAAACACCAATACAGTAATAAGTGGGGCACAACACACAATACAAATCCCACACCAATTTATAAAAATAGGTCATATTTTTATGATTAAGTAGACACCAAATGGACAAAAATCCAATGTAGGGAACCAGAGATATGAATTTAAAAAGAATAATCCCTTTCTAACGCTTAGAAACAAAAAGTGCCAACTTTACCAAAATTCTCTAAACTTCAGGAGGTGTTTCCTGAAGTCCTCCTTGCAGGTACAAAAGGTCCGAAACATAAATCCAAGAGTCTGGAATCTCCGGGTGTGTCCTTGGAACCGGAGATATGAATTTTGTAAAGAATAAACACTTCCTAGTGCTTAGAAACACAAAGCGCCAATTTTACTAAAACTTTCCAAACTCCTGCAATCTTCAGGAGGCGTTTCCTTAAGTCCTCCTTGCAGGTACAGAGGGGGTCCAAAACACAAATCCAAGGGTCTGGAATCTCCTGTATGATCCTTGGAAAGTTGGACCACAATTCCCACAATGCAACTGGCCAAATCCTTAAACGTCCCCTGGATGCACTCCAGGCTCGGGACTTTTGTTGGGGATGATGCAGGTGACGCTCTGTTAACCTGTAGCTGCAGGGTGTCCACTCCTGAGTCCTTCTTGAAGCAAGGCACCGTCCCCAGGGCTGTAGTACCAGATTTTGCAGCAGGCACAGTTCACTTAGAAGTGCAGGCCAAGGGTGCAGATCCAGATTCCAGCAGGGCATTCCATCTTTCTCTTGTAGTTTCAGGCAGCAGATCTGAGAGGCTATGCACCTCTCACATATTTATTTCCAGCTCCTGGGCATCAGGAAGGGGGGTGCCCAACCAATAGAATGCAGAGTGGAGCCTAGATGCGTGACCACTTCCTGCAAAGTGTGGCATATTCCTGCCCCGGAAAGCACCATTTTTCCAAAATCCATGATGTCTGAAACTAAGAGCTGACTAAACTATCCTCGAGTGCCGCTCATTTCCATATATCTCCTCCTTCTAACATCTGCAAATTCCTTCCTTAAGCCTAGTATCTGGCTGAGGTGTCCAGAAGGTGGGGGTTAGGTGATCTGGCATTCTCTCCTGTCTTGCTCTGCTTTGAAGCTGTATGTTTTATTACCCCTCCCCCTGCTCATGCATTCCTGTGTAGCCCCCGAACTGCCCTTCACCAGAGATGCTCTCCCCTGGACAGCCACTTATCACTTAATCAAGCAGCTCTGCTAATCCTGTTAGCACTGACCAATCAGAGGGGACAGTCAGAAGGCTGGATTTTGGCTTACAGAAAGTAAAGCCTTATAACTTATTTTCTGTACAACTTCTGATAAATTCACAAATGTCAAATTGCTGGATTTATCAAAACAAATCTTTTAAGTCCTTAAATTACTTTTCTGCGCCTTTCTTTACTATTAATACCATTAAAATACAATATAGCAATGATAGCCTATGAAGCATTCAAAAACACCAATACAGTAATAAGTGGGGCACAACACACAATACAAATCCCACACCAATTTATAAAAATAGGTCATATTTTTATGATTAAGTAGACACCAAATGGACAAAAATCCAATGTAGGGAACCAGAGATATGAATTTAAAAAGAATAATCACTTTCTAACGCTTAGAAACAAAAAGTGCCAACTTTACCAAAATTCTCTAAACTTCAGGAGGTGTTTCCTGAAGTCCTCCTTGCAGGTACAAAAGGTCCGAAACATAAATCCAAGAGTCTGGAATCTCCGGGTGTGTCCTTGGAACCGGAGATATGAATTTTGTAAAGAATAAACACTTCCTAGTGCTTAGAAACACAAAGCGCCAATTTTACTAAAACTTTCCAAACTCCTGCAATCTTCAGGAGGCGTTTCCTTAAGTCCTCCTTGCAGGTACAGAGGGTCCAAAACACAAATCCAAGGGTCTGGAATCTCCTGTATGATCCTTGGAAAGTTGGACCACAATTCCCACAATGCAACTGGCCAAATCCTTAAACGTCCCCTGGATGCACTCCAGGCTCGGGACTTTTGTTGGGGATGATGCAGGTGACGCTCTGTTAACCTGTAGCTGCAGGGTGTCCACTCCTGAGTCCTTCTTGAAGCAAGGCACCGTCCCCAGGGCTGTAGTACCAGATTTTGCAGCAGGCACAGTTCACTTAGAAGTGCAGGCCAAGGGTGCAGATCCAGATTCCAGCAGGGCATTCCATCTTTCTCTTGTAGTTTCAGGCAGCAGATCTGAGAGGCTATGCACCTCTCACATATTTATTTCCAGCTCCTGGGCATCAGGAAGGGGGGTGCCCAACCAATAGAATGCAGAGTGGAGCCTAGATGCGTGACCACTTCCTGCAAAGTGTGGCATATTCCTGCCCCGGAAAGCACCATTTTTCCAAAATCCATGATGTCTGAAACTAAGAGCTGACTAAACTATCCTCGAGTGCCGCTCATTTCCATATATCTCCTCCTTCTAACATCTGCAAATTCCTTCCTTAAGCCTAGTATCTGGCTGAGGTGTCCAGAAGGTGGGGGTTAGGTGATCTGGCATTCTCTCCTGTCTTGCTCTGCTTTGAAGCTGTATGTTTTATTACCCCTCCCCCTGCTCATGCATTCCTGTGTAGCCCCCGAACTGCCCTTCACCAGAGATGCTCTCCCCTGGACAGCCACTTATCACTTAATCAAGCAGCTCTGCTAATCCTGTTAGCACTGACCAATCAGAGGGGACAGTCAGAAGGCTGGATTTTGGCTTACAGAAAGTAAAGCCTTATAACTTATTTTCTGTACAACTTCTGATAAATTCACAAATGTCAAATTGCTGGATTTATCAAAACAAATCTTTTAAGTCCTTAAATTACTTTTCTGCGCCTTTCTTTACTATTAATACCATTAAAATACAATATAGCAATGATAGCCTATGAAGCATTCAAAAACACCAATACAGTAATAAGTGGGGCACAACACACAATACAAATCCCACACCAATTTATAAAAATAGGTCATATTTTTATGATTAAGTAGACACCAAATGGACAAAAATCCAATGTAGGGAACCAGAGATATGAATTTAAAAAGAATAATCACTTTCTAACGCTTAGA
Organism: Pleurodeles waltl; assembly: GCF_031143425.1. NCBI lineage: Eukaryota > Metazoa > Chordata > Amphibia > Caudata > Salamandridae > Pleurodeles > Pleurodeles waltl. Next base: position 1,177,461,471 of record NC_090439.1, read on the forward strand.
AACAAAAAGTGCCAACTTTACCAAAATTCTCTAAACTTCAGGAGGTGTTTCCTGAAGTCCTCCTTGCAGGTACAAAAGGTCCGAAACATAAATCCAAGAGTCTGGAATCTCCGGGTGTGTCCTTGGAACCGGAGATATGAATTTTGTAAAGAATAAACACTTCCTAGTGCTTAGAAACACAAAGCGCCAATTTTACTAAAACTTTCCAAACTCCTGCAATCTTCAGGAGGCGTTTCCTTAAGTCCTCCTTGCAGGTACAGAGGGGGTCCAAAACACAAATCCAAGGGTCTGGAATCTCCTGTATGATCCTTGGAAAGTTGGACCACAATTCCCACAATGCAACTGGCCAAATCCTTAAACGTCCCCTGGATGCACTCCAGGCTCGGGACTTTTGTTGGGGATGATGCAGGTGACGCTCTGTTAACCTGTAGCTGCAGGGTGTCCACTCCTGAGTCCTTCTTGAAGCAAGGCACCGTCCCCAGGGCTGTAGTACCAGATTTTGCAGCAGGCACAGTTCACTTAGAAGTGCAGGCCAAGGGTGCAGATCCAGATTCCAGCAGGGCATTCCATCTTTCTCTTGTAGTTTCAGGCAGCAGATCTGAGAGGCTATGCACCTCTCACATATTTATTTCCAGCTCCTGGGCATCAGGAAGGGGGGTGCCCAACCAATAGAATGCAGAGTGGAGCCTAGATGCGTGACCACTTCCTGCAAAGTGTGGCATATTCCTGCCCCGGAAAGCACCATTTTTCCAAAATCCATGATGTCTGAAACTAAGAGCTGACTAAACTATCCTCGAGTGCCGCTCATTTCCATATATCTCCTCCTTCTAACATCTGCAAATTCCTTCCTTAAGCCTAGTATCTGGCTGAGGTGTCCAGAAGGTGGGGGTTAGGTGATCTGGCATTCTCTCCTGTCTTGCTCTGCTTTGAAGCTGTATGTTTTATTACCCCTCCCCCTGCTCATGCATTCCTGTGTAGCCCCCGAACTGCCCTTCACCAGAGATGCTCTCCCCTGGACAGCCACTTATCACTTAATCAAGCAGCTCTGCTAATCCTGTTAGCACTGACCAATCAGAGGGGACAGTCAGAAGGCTGGATTTTGGCTTACAGAAAGTAAAGCCTTATAACTTATTTTCTGTACAACTTCTGATAAATTCACAAATGTCAAATTGCTGGATTTATCAAAACAAATCTTTTAAGTCCTTAAATTACTTTTCTGCGCCTTTCTTTACTATTAATACCATTAAAATACAATATAGCAATGATAGCCTATGAAGGCCAGTATCTATAGTGGGAGAAAATGAAATAAACAGTTTTTCCCTTACCCGGGTTTGTAAAACATCTTTTATAAGACCCCTGCTTATGGTTACATGATCCCCCCCCCCCATGGGATACCTAGGGGACATCCCGGGGGTACCTAATATGTGAAAATAAGGTAGATCATCACATTTAAAGTGCCCACAGCACCAAAGTCAAATTTGGACACCATTTCCATGTAAATGCAGTCTGCGGAGTCAGGCTGCATTTTAAAATGACTGAAAACCTACAGCAGTGCCCACATGCTAAGGTCAGCAATTCTGCTGGGTCTCTACTTCCACGCCCTATTGTGTACAAGGGTCTTATAGGTAGTTGGCACTCCCTTGCCACATTGTTTACTAGGGACCTACAGGGGCTGTCATGCAAATGGTAGGAATGCAACTTTTAAAGACAGGCTGCAAGGCAGGTCTGCATTTAAAAGGACAGGAAGCACACAGCAGTGCACACATGCAAGTGCAGAAATTCTGCTGGGCCTCTAATCTCCATTCCCTAATATATAGGGGCTTATAGGCAGATTGTACACCCTTGCCCCATTATATACTAGGGACTTACAGGGTCTGTTAGGACAAATCGAAAGGGTACCATAATACCTAGTGTACTCTACTACAAGTGTGTGTTTTAACATAGCACTGGCCTGGGTCTGGCTAACAGAGTCCAGGCACAGTCCGAGTCAGTTATCATCAGCACCAAAAAAAGAAAAATGGGGTTGAACAGGTCAAAAAGATGACTTTGCAACAGCGCCTTTTCTTCTCCTCGGACAGATGTGGCCATTGCAGTTATATTATACATTTATATATTTGTACATACGGATATACCCTTTGCATGAAAATCTCTTTTTCTATATATTCCTCCCACTCCTTTCTCACTCACCAGTGGGAAAACAATTTGTATGAAAGTCAATTGTAGTGTGAAAATAAGGAATTGCTAAAATAGCTAATTTTTGAGAATTTGACATGGTTTTGCGGGTCGCAAACAGCCAATCGCAAATAAGGACATGATTTACCGAATCGCTATTTGCGGGATGCAAACTGCGGCAAAGAATTGAGAGTCGCAGATAGCGATTCGCAAAATCCGGACGCAAATTGCGATACCCTGATTGCGACATGCAAAACCATGTCGCAATGTGATGCATCAAAAATTCACAAATTGCAAATATTCGCAGAATGACCTTTTGCACATGCGATTTACCACGAATTGAAATCAGGTGGAAACCAGGTGCAACCTATATAAAGAGGCCCAGAATGGCTCAGCCTCCTTTCCACAATACGAGGAGAATGAGAATCTTGGCAGGTTTGAGGAGAGGGAGGAGGAGACAGGAGCGCATTTTAAGAGTGCACATAAACCTTTTTTTTACCATACAGAGGAGGAAATTTATGAGAAGTACAGGTAAAGCTCAGCCATGATACTTGACCTGATAGCAGATCTACAACCCATACTGCAGCGCACCACACACAGGACCAATAGTATAACCACCCATGTGCAGGTATTATACTCCCTGCACCTATTAGCCTCAGGGAGCTATCAAGGGATTATAACAGCAGCGGGGGGTCTCACAGAGTGCTCTCTCACGCTTCTTCAATGCATTTCTCAATGCCATGCGGAGCAAAATACAAGAGCACACACAACACCCCACAGAAATTGCAACAGATGAAAATCAATTTCTACCAGATTGCACAGTTCCCACATGTCATAGGTGCCATCGATGGGACACATGTAGCAATCTGTCCACCATCGGCCACCGAGTATGTGTATCGCAACCGTAAGAACCATCATTTCATTAACATACAGGTGATTAGCAATGCCTTCCGGGAGCATCGAGCCGGGGCAGGTAGAGCCGCCAGCTGTGGTAAAGATTCAAACCACATTGGACCACGCAAGCTTGGTGCCTTACCCGATGGGGCCCATCCGCTAATAAGAGAAGGGTTCCATCCTAATGCGACACTCCCTACTATGGGTAACAGATAACTTTAGGATTAGGTAGGTTAATTGGTCCTGAAGAATCGCACAAGATCGTATAGACTAAAAAGCGAGAAACATGTTGACCTTGATTCAATAATAGTACAGGGGATCCTGAACATACATACACTACCCTCTAAGTTGAGGAATTTAGTGACAATTATTAATACATTTTTTCTTTTTCTGTTTTTTGCGGAGACTAGACCTTATCTTGCTCCCTCCCCTCACATCTGTTTTTAATCATGACAGAGGTTAGATACCCTAATAAAATACGTTTCACCTCTAGTCATTTTTAACAGCACTTCCTTTTCTTTTTGTATACCAATCCTACATCACTATATACACTGACCGGCTATTATCCAATGTCAAAAGATCTCCGGCAAAGAGCCCCCTCGTGGGGCCCGTCAGGCATTGCAGTGCCGGCCTGACGAGGAGCGTAGCCCAATGATGAAGCATGTCACCAAATGGTGAGTGAGGGCTCTTGCAACAAGTTGGATTTCCAGGAACCTTTGTGATATAGGAATCAATTTTTTTAGTGGAACTGTGTATACCTTTTTGATTTACATGTTAGATGGGAGTATTTTACACAGGACCATGACTCTTTTTCTGATTCTCCCATATCTCTTTAGCCCCTCCTTTTTTTGGTTTTTGACGATTAGCAATGCCTCCAACATCATTACCGATCTCGTGGCCAGATACCCAGTTAGCACACATGACTTATACATCTTTTGCCACAGCAGGATTCACACAAGACTGCTAGCTGGGGAGTTTGGCGAAGTATATCTACTAGGTAATGTAATAGTTGACAATGTTCCATTGATGTTATTGTGACGTCAGATATCAACCGTACTCATTTTACTCTCCGTTCGTTCCAAGAGACAGTGCATACGCAGTGCGGACCTATGTACTGACGCCCTACCTGAACCCTGCAACGCCAGCAGAGAGGAGGTACAATGCTGCACACAGAGCAACCCACAGTGTGGTGGAGCAGACCTTCAGACTGCTGAAGAGTCGCTTCAGGTGGATCCATAAGAGTGGGGGTGCACTACAGTACAGCCCAGAGACGACCTGCAAAATTGTGGCTACATGTGCTATGTTGCACAACATTGCAACGAGACAGGGGATACCAGTTGAACCATTGGAGCCAGACTCAGATGAAGATGTTGATCCCTTACCACCCCTTCACCGATGTGCAGACATCACACACAACCAGTTCTGAAGTAAGTAATGACAACACCACTCCAATATTATGTATTTCTGTAGTTACCAACTTTATTACCTTGACTTCGGGTAGCGTATGTGTCAATAGGACATTGCCATGCACTATAGGCAAACGTGTGATTAGCAGTGTCACACTATTAGCATCATAGTATAACTGTAAAGCTACATATGACGGTAGTCCCCTGTAGCCCTCAACATTACGTCCAACGTCCACGCACTACACTTCAGTGCTCAGTGGCTTCAATGGCACCTCTTGTAGCGGGTTCACAGGCAGTACTGCGTCTGGAACTGCGATGCCTAAGATCCATCACAGGGGCTGTAAGACTGCTGAGGCTAGAAAACTCCTCACTATCCCCACCACCCAGTTCACTATTTGTAGCACTGCGTGCTGTCTGCATTGCATCGGCAACGTTGACTGCAGTGTGCCATGTCCACCTGTATGCCCACAGCACGTCGTGAAATTAAGACAGTTGAGCTAGCGAGCCGATTGATCGATCTGCAGAACCCATCAAACCTTCCCATGAATTGGTGATGGCGTCTACGGTGGCTGACACGCTCCTGCTGAATCTCAGTGCAGAGGTCCCTAATGGCGTTGGTCAACTCCTTTGTGTTTTCGGCTGCTGTTTGCTGTCCCTCATTCAGAGACTCCAACTGCTTGTTCATTGATCCAATGTTTTCATTGAGTACATCCATCTGCTTGTGCAGTACTCTCATATTGTCATTGTGAGACTCAAACTGCCTGTGCATTGCACCCATGTTATGATCGATTGGCACCAACTGCCTGTGCATTGACATCATGTGTTTGCATTGCAGGCGCTGTACTTTCAGCATGGAAGCTTCAAGGCTGCCAAGGAGTGATGGGCCCTCTCCTTCATCTGTGCACTGTCTGCCTGCTTTGTGATGCCTCCTGAGGGGTGTTGGCTGATGCTGGGGCAGGGACTGCTGTCTTCCTGTGGATCTAGCCTCTGGGGGTGGTGTGGGGACTTCATCTGAATCCAGGTTATCCCCTTCGCTGCCAGGCCTTTTCCCCCTCCTGTGCCGAGCTTTTTTTGGCCATTTGGGGCAGTTCGCGCTTAGGCCCTCATAATTTTTTGTTCACATAAGTTACCCACGCCAAATTTGCGTCCTTTTTTTCCAACATCCTAGGGATTCTAGAGGTACCCAGACTTTGTGGGTTCCCCTGAAGGAGACCAAGAAATTAGCCAAAATACAGTGAAATATATATGTTTTTTTTAAAAAAATTGAAAAAAGGGCTGCAGAAGGTAGCTTGTGGTTTTTTCCCTGAAAATGGCACCAACAAAGGATGTTGTGGTGGAAACATCACCATCTTCCCAGCTTTCAGGAACAGGCAGACTTGAATTGGAAAACCCAATTTTTCAATACAATTTTGACATTTTACTGGGACATACCCCATTTTTACAATTTTTTTGTGCTTTCAGCCTCCTTCCAGTTAGTGACCGAAATGGATGAGAAACCAATGCTGGATCCCTGAAAGCTAAACATTTATGAAACGTAGACAAAATTCTGAATTCAGCAAGGGGTAATTTGTGTAGATCCTACAAGTGTTTCCTACAGAAAATACCAGCTGAAATAAAAGAATATTGAAATTGAGGTAAAAAAACAGCCATTTTTCTCCACGTTTCACTCTGTAACTTTTTCCTGCGATGTCAGATTTTTTAAAGCAATATACCGTTACGTCAGCTGGACTCTTCTGGTTGCGGGATATATAGGGCTTGTAGGTTCATCAAGAACTCTAGGTACCCAGAGTCAATACATGAGCTGCACCTTGCAATGGTTTTTTTTCTATACCGGGTGTACAGCAATTAATTTGCTGAAATATAAAAAGTGAAAAATAGGTATCAAGAAAACCTTTCTATTTCCAAAATGGCCACAAGATAAGGTGTAAGCAGTGGTTATTTGCACATCCCTGAATTCCAGGGTGCCCATACTAGCATGTGAGTTACAGGGCATTTCTCAAACAGACGTCTATTTTACACACTGCCTTACATTTGGAAGGAAAAAATGTAGAGAAAGACAAGGGGCAATAACACTTGTTTTGCTATTTTGTGTTCCCCCAAGTCTCCCGATAAAAATGGTACCTCACTTGTGTGGGTAGGCCTAGCGCCTACGAAAGGAAATGGCTCAAAACACAACGTGTACACATCACATTTTTTCACAGAAAACAGAGGTGTTTTTTGCAAAGTGTCTACCTGTGGATTTTGGCCTCTAGCTTAGTCGGCACCTGGGGAAACCTAGCAAACCAGCGCATATTTGAAAACTAGACATCTAGGGGAATCCAAGATGGGGTGACTTGTGGGGCTCTGACCAGGTTCTGTTACCCAGAATCCTTTGCAAACCTCACAAATTGACCAAAAAAAAAAACACTTTTTCCTCTCATTTCGGTGACAGAAAGTTCTGGAATCCGAGAGGAGCCACAAATTTCCTTTCACCCAGCGTTCCCCCAAGTCTCCCAATAAAAATGGTACCTCACTTGTGTGGATAGGCCTAGCGCCCACGAAAGGAAATGGCCCAAAACACAACATGGACACATCACATTTTTTCACAGAAAACAGAGGTGTTTTTTGCAAAGTGCCTACCTGTGGATTTTGGCCTCTAGATCAGTCGGCCCCAGGGGGGGCAGAAATAGCCTAAAATAAATTCTCTCCTCCAACCCCCTGGGGAGTGACCCTTGCCTACGGGGTCGCTCCCCCTGCGTGACATTGGCACAAAAAACAAGATCCCCGGTGCCTAGTTGTTTCTGCCCCCCTTGGGGGCAGATTGACCTAAAATCTGCTGATTTGCCCCCAAGGGGAGTGACCCTTGCCTAATGGGTCGCTCCCCATCTCTAAAAAAAACAAACAAACAAAAACAAAATTCGCCCTGGCGCCTAGAGGTTTCTGCCCCCCCGGGGGCAGAAATGGCCTAAAATCAATTACCACCCCCCCCCATCGCTCCACCCACCCCCCCCCCCCCCCCGGGGAGCGACCCTTGCCTACGGGGTCGCTCCCCTTGCGTGACATTGGCGCAAAAAAAAAAAAAGATACCTGGTGCCTAGTGGTTTCTGCCCCCCTTGGGGGCAGATTGACGTAAAATCGGCCAATATGCCCCCCAAAGCAGGCAGAAATGGCCTAAATACAATTTGCCCCTCCAGGGGAGCGACCCTTGCCTAAGGGGTCGCTCCCCATCTGTAAAACAACAAAAAAAAAATAATCCTCGGTGCCTAGTGGTTTCTGCTCGCCTTGGGGGCAGATCGGCCTAATTAAAATAGGCTGATCTCCCCCCAAGGGGGCAGAAATGGCCTAAAATAAATTTTGCCCCCCAGGGGAATGACTCTTGCCTAAGGGGTCGCTCACCTTGCGTGAAATTCACAAAAAAAAAATAACTCCCTGGTGTCTAGTGGTTTCTGTCCCCCTTGGGGCCAGATTGGCCTCATAAAAATAGGCCAATCTGCCCCCAAGGGGGGCAGAAATGGCCTAAATATAATTTGCCCCCTATGGGAGCGACCCTTGCCTAAGGGGTCGCTCCCCACCTCTAAAATCAAAAACAATACAAAAAAAAATAAAAAATGTATCCCTGGTGCCTAGAGGTTTCTGCCCCCCCTTCCCGGGGGCAGAAAAGGCCTTAAAAAAAATGCCCCCCCTGGGAGCGACCCTTGCCCTAGGGGTCGCTCCCTTATGCCAGTTTCTAATAAAAAAAAATCAATCCCTGGTGTCTAGTGGGCGTTCCAAAAGCCGGATTGCTTTACAATCCGGCTTTTGAAACGCTCAGAGAGACTTCAAAGGGAAGGAAATTCCTTTCCTATGAAGCCTCTCTGGCCTCCTCCACATGATCGGATCACGCTGGAAGCTGAGCTTCCAGCACAATGGAGGAAGCCCTTTGTGATAATCAGCGCGTTGACATCACAGGTGGGGGTTGGGGGGTCGGGGTGGAAGGAGAAGGTCTTCCCCTTCCATCCCTGCCTTGGGGGGGGGGGGGGGGGGGGAACCCCCCAGTGGGAGCGCTAGTGCTCCCTCTGAGCTCTGTGCCCAGGACGTAATAGTTACGTCCTGGGCACACGAGCACTGTGACTCAGGACGTAACCATTACGTCCTGGGCACAGAAGGGGTTATACTCTGGGAGAGGTAACACCCTTCCCCTGTGGCTACTTGGTGCAATACTGTAAGACTCACTGGTGTTTGAGTCGGACTGTGGCTGTGTTTCGACATCCCCCACATTTCCACATTCTGCTGCAGCAGGGCCCGGGACATCCGCAACATTAATGTACAGCATGTCATTTATGAATGTATCACAAAATGTTGCACAATAGTAATAAAAGTACACTAACATTGTATCACTCTGAGTTGTGTGTGTTGTTCCTCTGTGTGGCAGAACACTAACTTGCTATATATGTGGTATTAGCACTTTAGGGGTGTGGACACCACTCCCATAAGGCATTGTTGCGTTGTATGTAAGATGTGGCATGGACTACTTATCACAATGCATCAAGCTCATAGCTATTTTCTAGTGGGCATTTGTACATGCACATATGGGGATACACATCATTAATGGCCTTACCTTTGCTGGGTGTCCCTAAGGTGTCCATGTCAGTGTTACCAATGACAGCTTCAGGAAGCAGCGTGCACTCCACCATGTCTTCCATTGGTGTGGACGGTGTCTGGGTGGGTGGTTCTCTGGTGCTCCTTGCCTCCTTTAGCCTGCTGGCCACCCTCTGTTTGGCATGGGAATGCAAGTCATACCATCGCTTGCGTATATCCTCAACAGAGCGCTGCGCAACACCCACTGCGCATATTTTGGTCTGTATTTCTGACCACAGTTTCCTCTTCTCACTTTCAGGTACCTGGAGTGAGTTCTTCGCAAAAAGTTTGTCATGGTTCCTGACTACCTCCTTAATGAGCACCTTCAATTCCTGCTCACTGAATTTGAGCTTGCACTTCCTGTCTCCTTTCTCCTTCACATTCCCATCATTGGGCATGTTGATATTTGGTCCTGGCTGGCTCACAAAGCTGCCTCCCTGGTGCTGGGCTGTGTCTCTCTGCCTGGTCCTGTGGGTGTGCCTCCTGGAAACAGCTTGGGCTGACTCACTTCCTGGTTGTGATGTCCACAGGCTGTCCCGGTTTGCCGTTTTGGCAATCTGCGAGTTTCAAATACCGATTCGCAATTTTTTGGGGATTCGGTATTTGCTCATCGCAAATTGCGTTTGCGATTTTTAACAAACCGCTATTACTGACTCGTGATTTTGATACATCACATTTTGCATTTCTAAAATAGCGATTTCTTACAATTGCAAACCAGGAGCTTGATACATCTGGCCTATCATTCCTTAAAGAGTAGACTTTCTATTAATACGTCTGTAGGAAAGTACAATCTTGCCTGGCATGTTACCCCCACAGTTCACTGTATATATGTTGTTTTAGTCTATGTGTCACTGGGACCCTGCCAGGCAGGGTCCCAGTGCTCATAAGTATGTGCCCTGTATGTGTTCCCTGTGTGATGGCTAACTGTCTCACTGAGGCTCTGCTAACCAGAACCTCAGTGGTTATGGTCTCTCTGCTTTCCAAATTTGTCCCTAACAGGCTAGAGACTAAATTTACCAATTCCCATTGGCATACTGATACACCCATATAATTCCCTAGTATATGGTACTGAGGTACCCAGGGTATTGGGGTTCCAGGAGATCCCTATGGGCTGCAGCATTTATTTTGCCACCCATATGGAGCTCAGACAATTCATACACAGGCCTGCCAGTGCAGCCTGAGTGAAATAACGTCCACGTTATTTCACAGCCATTTACCACTGCACTTAAGTAACTTACAAGTCACCTATATGTCTAACCTTCACCTGGTGAAGGTTGGGTGCAAAGTTACTTAGTGTGTGGGCAGCCTGGCACTACCAAGGTGCCCCCACATCGTTCAGGGCAAATTTCCTGGACTTTGTGAGTGCGGGGACAACATTACACGCGTGCACTGTACATAGGTCACTACCTATGTACAGCGTCACAATGGTAACTCCAAAAATGGCCATGTAACATGTCTAAGATCATGGAATTGTCACCCCAATGACATTCTGGCATTGGGGGGACAATTCCTTGATCCCCCGGGTCTCTAGCACAGAACCCGGGTACTGCCAAACTGCCTTTCTGGGGTCTCCACTGCAGCTGCTGCTGCTGCCAATCCCTCAGACAGGTTTCTGCCCTCCTGGGGTCCAGGCAGCCCTGGCCCAGGAAGGCAGAACAAAGGATTTCCTCTGAGAGAGGGTGTAACACCCTCTCCCTTTGGAAATAGGTGTGAAGGCTGGGGAGGAGTAGCCTCCACCAGCCTCTGGAAATGCTTTGATGGGCACAGATGGTGCCCATCTCTGCATAATCCAGTCTACACCGGTTCAGGGATCCCCCAGCCCTGCTCTGGCGCGAAACTGAACAAAGGAAAGGGGAGTGCCCAGAGCGCCTCCAGTGTGTCCCAGACCTAAGCCATCTTGGAAAATAGGTGTCTGTGGCACACTGGACTGCTCTGAGTGGCCAGTGCCAGCAGGTGATGTCAGAGACTCTTTCTGATAAGCTCTTAACCCTCTTGGTAGCCAATCCTCCTTCCTAGGTAGCCAAACCTCCTTTTCGGGCTATTTAGGGTCTCTGCTTTGGGGAATTCTTCAGATAACGAATGCAAGAGCTCACCAGAGTTCCTCTGCATCGCCCTCTTCACCTTCTGCCAAAGGATCAACTGCTGACTGCTGAGGATGCCTGCAAAACCGCAACAAAGTAGCAAGACGACTACTAGCAACCTTGTATCGCTTCATCCTGCCCGCTTTCTCAACTGTTTCCAAGTGGTGCATGCTCTGGGGGTAGCCTGCCTCCTCTCTGCACCAGGAGCTCTGAAGAAATCTCCTGTGGGTCGACGGAATCTTCCCCCTGCAACCGCAGGCAACAAAAGACTGCATCACTGGTCCTCTGGGTCCCCTCTCAGCACGACGAGCGTGGTCCCTGGAACTCAGCAACTCTGTCCAAGTGACTTCCACAGTCCAGTGACTCATCAGTCCAAGTTTGGTGGAGGTAAGTCCTTACCTCCCCACGCTAGACTGCATTGGTGGGTACCGCATGATTTGCAGCTGCTCCTGCTCCTGTGCACTCTTCCAGGATTTCCTTCGTGCACAGCCAAGCTTGGGTCCCCGTCACTCTAACCTGCAGTGCACAACCTTCTGAGTTGTCCTCTGGCGTTGTGGGACTCCCTTTTTTGACTTCACGTGGACTCCGGTTCACTCTTCCTCCAGGTGCCTGTTCAGGTACTTTTGCGGGAGCTGCCTGCTTCTGTAAGGGTTCCCTGAGTTGCTGGGCGCCCTCTCTATCTCCTCATCCAAGTGGCGACATCCTGACCCTCCTGGGCCACAGCAGCATCCCAAAACCCTAACCGCGACCCTTGCAGCTAGCAAGGCTTGCTTGTGGTCTTTCTGCATGGGAACACCTCTGCAAGCTTCATCGCGACGTGGGACCTCCATCCTCCAAAGGGGAAGTTCCTAGTCCTCTTCTTTCTTGCAGAACTCCAGGCTTCTTCCAACAGGTGGCAGCTTCCTTGCAGCCTCAGCTGGCATTTCCTGGGCTTCTGCCCACTCTCGACACTGTCGCGACTATTGGACTTGGTCCCCTTGTCTTACAGGTACTCAGGTCCGGAAATCCACTGTTGTTGCATTGCTGGTGTTTGTTCTTCCTGCAGAATCCCCCTATCACGACTTCTGTGCTCTCTGGGGGTAGTAGGTGCACTTTACATCTACCTTTCAGGGTCTTGGGGTGGGCTATTTTTCTAACCCTCACTGTTTTCTTACAGTCCCAGAGACCCCGTACAAGCTCACATAGGTTTGGGGTCCATATATTTTTTTTCGCATTCCACTTCTGGAGTATATGGTTTGTGTTGCCCCTATACCTATGTGCTCCTAATGCAATCTACTGTAACTTTACACTGCTTGCATTACTTTTCTTGCTATTACCTGCATAATTTTGGTTTGTGTACATATATCTTGTGTATGTAACTTATCCTCATACTGAGGGTACTCACTGAGATACTTTTGGCATATTGTCATAAAAATAAAGTACCTTTATTTTTAGAACTTCTGTGTATTGTGTTTTCTTATGATATTGTGCATACGACACCAGTGGTATAGTAGGAGCTTTACATGTCTCCTAGTTCAGCCTAAGCTGCTTTGCCATAGCTACCTTCTATCAGCCTAAGCTGCTAGAAACACCTCTTCTACACTAATAAGGGATAACTGGACCTGGCACAAGGTGTAAGTACCTCTGGTACCCACTACAAGCCAGGCCAGCCTCCTACATTGGTTGTGCAGCAGTGGGATAAGTACTTGTAACTACTTACCACTTTGTCATTTTGTACTTTTCATAAGAGAATAATATACAAAACAAGTTCAGTGTATGTACACCTAACCAAAAAGTTTTGCTTTTCTCCTCTTACACTTTCTACTAAGTGCTGAAAAGTACTCAAAAACTTTTAAAAAGTTTCCAAAAGTTAGAAAAAGTTTTTTTTCTCTGCTCTTTAAAAAGTTCTGAAACTTTTTCTTTCTTCTCACTGTCTCTAAACTTTTTGCTACCATGTCTGATGTAGAGTCTTCTCTTAAAATGGTCAATACTACTTATGACAATTTGAATTACAAGAGCCTAAGGAGTCTCTGCTTAGATAGAGGTTTAGTGATAGGAAAGAACCCCACAAAAGAGTTTCTATATAACATGCTTATTGTGAATGATGAGTCCCAAGCAGGCACTTCAAATTAGAACTTAATAGATGGCTCCCATTCTGACTCAGGGGATCTCCTTGAGGGAGGTGGGGAGGGTTCTGTTCCAAATCTGCCCCCTAGCAGACCACCTAGTAATGCTGGTAATAATAGAAGCTCCCATCATAGTAGGAGTGTTTTTATTCCTGGAGGCCACGTTATTAGGGTTCAGTCAGTTAGGGACAGATCTCCCTCTGTTGTTTCCAATTTATCTTCTGTGTCCAAGCATTAACAACCCACCCACCCTGAAGACAACATGTTAGAAAGGGAACTCAAAAAGTTGAGAGTGGAAGAGACCAGAATGAAGCTTAAACAGCAACAGCTGGCTCTAGATAGGGAATCCCTAGACCTGGAGAAGGAGAGACAGAGATTGGGGTTAGGACCCCATGGTGGCAGCAATAGCAGTATTCCTGATAGTAATCCTGTTAGAGAGCATGATTCCAGGAATCTGCACAAGATAGTCCCCCCTTACAAGGGGGGGATGACATCCACAAGTGGTTTGCTGCACTTGAGAGGGCCTGTATGGTACAGGGGGTCCCTCAAAGGCAGTGGCTGCTATACTGTGGGTATCTTTGTATGGAAAGGGTAGGGATAGGCTCCTTACTGTTAGAGAAAGTGATGCTAACAATTTTGCAGTTTTGAAGGATGCACTCTTGGATGGATTTGGCTTAACCACTGAACAATACAGGATTATGTTCAGAGACACCAGAAAAGAGTCCTCACAAGACTGGATAGACTTTGTTAACTGTTCAGTGAAGGCCTTGGAGGGGTGGTTACATGGCAGTAAAGTTTCTGACTATGAAAGCCTATCTTATTCTGAGAGAGCATATTCTGAATAACTGTGTGTCTGACTTGTTACACCAATATCTAGTGGACTCAGATCTGACCTCTCCCCAAGAATTGGGAAAGAAGGCAGACAAATGGGTCAGAACAAGAGTGAACAGAAAAGTTCATACAGGGGGTGACAAGGATGGCAAGAAGAAACATGGTAAGTCTTCTGACAAGGGTGGGGACAAAAGTAAAACTGATTCTTCATCAGGCCCACAACATCCTCTGGTGGGGGTGGTGGGTCCAAATCGTCTTCAAATCAAGTTAAAAAGCCTTGGTGTTATTTGTGTAAAGTAAAAGGCCATTGGACAACTGATGCCAGTTGTCCAAAGAAAAACACCAAACCTCCCACTACCACAACCCCTGCTGCAAATTCTAGTGCCCCTAGTAATAGCAGTGGTGGTGGGAGCAAACCTACTAATAGCCAATCCAAGGGAGTAGCTGGGCTCACTTTTGGTAATTTAGTTGGGGTTGGTCTTGTTAGGGAGACCACAGAGGCTATGTTAGTCTCTGAAGGTGCCATAGATTTGGCCACCTTAGTTGCTTGTCCCCTTAATATGGATAAGTACAAGCAACTTCCTCTAATAAATGGTGTTGAGGTTCAGGCCTACAGGGACACAGGTGCCAGTGTTACCATGGTGATAGAGAAACTGGTACACCCTGCAACACCTACTTGGTCAGCAGTACCAAGTGACAGACGCTCATAACAACACTCTTAGCCACCCCAGGGCTGTTGTGAATCTCAACTTTTACTGGTCCAAAGAAAGTTGTGGTTACCTCAGATTTACCTGTAGACTGTCTACTAGGGAACGATTTAGAGACATCAGCTTGGGCAGAAGTGGAGTTGGAGGCTCATGCAGCAATGCTGGGCATTCCTGGGCATATTTTTGCTTTGACAAGGGCTTAGGCCAAAAAGCAAAAATGACAGGGTAACTTGGATCCTGGAACAATGGACCAAGTGCTCCCTAAAGCTAGGGGTAGCAAGGGTAAATCCCTACCCACTATCCCTCCCGCAGGGTCTGTTTTCAGGTAGGCTCTCTTTCTCCCTCCCCTCTCTTCCTCCTCCTTCTCCTCCCTCTTTTACTTTGTGGTTTATACGGTTTTTACCCTGTCCTTGTAACAAGGACCGTACCTTAGTACTCGAGTTTCCCTTCCTTCACGTCTCTCGGGGGCTTGCCGGTCTTCTCTCTCTACTCGCGGCGTCTCTCTCGCGTCCTCCGTCTTCGGCGTCCGTCTGGAGGATTCCTCTTCCTCTCTTGCGGAGTCCGCCCTCCCTTTCAGTGCGGGGCTCCGGAACTCGGCCTCTCGCACGTTCGGCGGCGTTCCCACATTTCCATGGGAACGCGTAAGTACTTCCAGTACGGCGAGCGCGAAGCGCCAGGCTGCGGCAGAGGTAGGCGTGGTCGCAGAGACCCGTCTACAGACAATTTTCTGAATTCTTTTCAACTGTGCCAGTCACCACATCTTGGAGTGAACACACAATTGATACTGGAGACAGCATGCCTGTCAAAAGTAAAATCTATAGGCAGCCTGACCATGTCAGGGACTGCATAAAACAAGAGGTTCAGAAAATGCTTGATCTAGGAGTGGTTGAACCTTCTGAAAGCCCATGGTCGAGTCCTGTGGTGCTTGTACCAAAGCCTCACTCAAAAGATGGAAAAAGGGAGATGAGGTTTTGTGTAGACTACAGAGGTCTCAATCAGGTAACAAAAACTGATGCTCACACTATACCCAGGGCAGATGAGCTCATAGATACATTGGCATCTGCCAAGTATCTAAGCACCTTTGATTTGACTGCAGGGTATTGGCAGATCAAATTGGCTGAGGATGCTAAACCTAAAACTGCATTTTCAACTATAGGAGGACACTAAAAATTTACAGTGATGCCCTTTGGTTTGAAGAATGCATCTGCCACTTTTCAGAGGTTGGTGAACACAGTCCTGCAAGGGCTGGAGGCTTTTAGTGCAGCATATCTTGATGATATCGCTGTCTTTAGCTCCACCTGGGATGAGCACCTGGTCCACCTTTGGAAAGTTTTGGAGGGCCTGCAAAAGGCAGGTCTCACTATCAAGGCCTCAAAGTGCCAGATAGGGCAGGGAAAGGTGGTTTATCTGGGACACCTGGTAGGTGGAGAACAGATTTCACCACTTCAGGGGAAAATCTTGACAATCATGGATTGGGTTCCCCCTACAACTCAAACCCAGGTGAGAGCCTTCCTAGGCCTCACTGGGTATTACAGGAGATTCATTAAAAACTATGGCTCCATAGCAGCCCCACTTAATGATCTCACCATTAAAAAGATCCCTAAAAAGGTATTGTGGACAGCTAGCTGTCAGAAAGCTTATGAGGAGCTCAAACAGGCCATGTGCACTGCACCTGTCCTAAAAAGCCCCTGTTACTCTAAAAAATTCTATGTCCAAACTGATGCATCTGAAATAGGAGTAGGGGCAGTCTTATCACAACTTAATTCTGAGGGCCAGGATCAACCTGTTGCTTTTATCAGCTGGAGGTTGACCCCTAGAGAAAAGTGTTGGTCTGCCATTGAGAGGGAGGCCTTTGCTGTGGTCTGGGCACTGAAGAAGTTGAGGCCATACCTGTTTGGCACTCACTTCATTGTTCAGACAGACCACAAACCTCTACTTTGGCTAAAACAAATGAAAGGTGAAAACCCTAAATTTTTGAGGTGGTCCATATCTCTACAGGGAATGGACTATACAGTGGAACATAGACCTGGGAGTACCCACTCCAATGCAGATGGACTCTCCAGATATTTCCACTTAGACAATGAAGACTCATCAGGTCATGGCTAGTCTTATTGTCCTTCGTTTGGGGGGGGGTGTTGTGTGGGAAAGTACCATCTTGCCTGGCATGTTACCCCCATAGTTCACTGTATATATGTTGTTTTAGTCTATGTGTCACTGGGACCCTGCCAGGCAGGGCCCCAGTGCTCATAAGTATGTGTCCTGTATGTGTTCCCTGTGTGATGCCTAACTGTCTCACTGAGGCTCTGCTAACCAGAACCTCAGTGGTTATGCTCTCTCTGTTTTCCAAATTTGTCACTAACAGGCTAGTGACTAAATTTACCAAGTCACATTGGCATACTGGTACACCCATTTAGTTCCCTAGTATATGGTACTGAGGTACCTAGGGTATTGGGGTTCTAGGAGATCCCGACGGGCTGCAGCATTTATTTTGCCACCCATAGGGAACTCTAACAATTCTTACACAGGCCTGCCAGTGCAGCCTGAGTGAAATAACGTCCACGTTATTTCACAGCCATTTACCACTGCACTTAAGTAACTTATAAGTAACCTTTATGTCCAACCTTCACCTGGTGAAGGTTGGGTGCAAAGTTACTTAGTGTGTGGGCACCCTGGCACTAGCCAAGGTGCCCCCACATCGTTCAGGGCAAATTCCCTAGACTTTGTGAGTGCGGGGACACCATTACAAGCGTGCACTGTACATAGGTAACTACCTATGTACAGCGTCACAATGGTAACTCCGAACATGGCCATGTAACATGTCTAAGATCATGGAATTGTCACCCCAATGCCATTCTGGCATTGGGGGGACAATTCCATGATCCCCCGGGTCTCTAGCACAGAACCCGGGTACTGCCAAACTGCCTCTCCGGGGTCTTCACTGCAGCTGCTGCTGCTGCCAATCCCTCAGACAGGTTTCTGCCCTCCTGGGGTCCAGGCAGCCCTGGCCCAGGAAGGCAGAACAAAGGATTTCCTCTGAGAGAGGGTGTTACACCTTCTCCCTTTGGAAATAGGTGTGAAGGCTGGGAGGAGTAGCCTCCCCCAGCCTCTGGAAATGCTTTGATGGGCACAGATGGTGCCCATCTCTGCATAAGAAAGGCTACACCGGTTCAGGGATCCCCCAGCCCTGCTCTGGCGCGAAACTGGACAAAGGAAAGGGGAGTGACCACCCCCCCGACCTGCACCTCCCAGGGGAGGTGCCCAGAGCTCCTCCAGTGTGTCCCAGACCATCTGCCATCTGAGTGGCCAGTGCCAGCAGGTGACGTCAGAGACTCCTTCTGATAGGCTCTTACCTCTCTTGGTAGCCAATCCTCCTTCCTAGGTAGCCAAACCTGCCAAAGGATCGACCTCTGACTGCTCAGGACGCCTACAAAACCGCAACAAAGTAGCAAGACGCCTACTAGCAACCTTGTATCGCTTCATCCTGCCCACTTTCTAGACTGTTTCCAGGTGGTGGATGCTCTGGGGGTAGCCTGCCTCCTCTCTGCACCAGGAGCTCTGAAGAAATCTCCAGTGGGTCGACGGAATCTTCCCCCTGCAACCGCAGGCAACAAAAGACTGCATCACCGGTCCTCTGGGTCCCCTCTCAGCATGACGAGCGTGGTCCCTGGAACTCAGCAACTCTGTCCAAGTGACTCCCACAGTCCAGTGACTCTTCAGTCCAAGTTTGGTGGAGGTAAGTCCTTGCCTCCCAACGCTAGACTGCATTGCTGGGTACCACGTGATTTGCAGCTGCTCCGGCTCCTGTGCACTCTTCCAGGATTTCCTTCCTGCACAGCCAAGCCTGGGTCCCCGACACTCTAACCTGCAGTGCACAACCTTCTGAGTTGTCCTCCGGTGTCGTGGTACTCCCTTTTGTGACTTCGCGTGGACTCCGGTTCACTCTTCCTCCAGGTGCCTGTTCAGGTACTTCTGCGGGTGCTGCCTGCTTCTGTGAGGGCTCCCTGCCTTGCTGGGCGCCCCCTTTATCTCCTCATCCAAGTGTCGACATCCTGGTCCCTCCTGGGCCACAGCAGCATCCCAAACCCTAACCGCAACCCTTGCAACTAGCAAGGCTTGATTGCGGTCTTTCTGCGTGGGAACACCTCTGCAAGCTTCATCGCGACGTGGAACCTCCATCCTCCAAAGGGGAAGTTCCTAGTCCTCTTCTTTCTTGCAGAACTCCAAGCTTCTTCCAACAGGTGGCAGCTTCCTTGCACCCTCAGCTGGCATTTCCTGGGCTCCTGCCCACTCTCGACACTGTCGCGACTATTGGACTTGGTCCCCTTGTCTTACAGGTACTCAGGTCCGGAAATCCACTGTTGTTGCATTGCTGGTGTTTGTTCTTCCTGCAGAATCCCCCTATCACGGCTTCTGTGCTCTCTGGGGGTAGTAGGTGCACTTTACACCTACCTTTCAGGGACTTGGGGTGGGCTATTTTTCTAACCCTCACTGTTTTCTTACATTCCCAGTGACCCCTTACAAGCTCACATAGGTATGGGGTCCATTTGTGGTTCGCATTCCACTTCTGTAGTATATGGTTTGTGTTGCCCCTATACCTATGTGCTCCTATTGCAATCTACTGTAACTTTACACTGCTTGCATTACTTTTCTTACTATTACCTGCATAATTTTGGTTTGTGTACATATATCTTGTGTATATAACTTATCCTCATACTGAGGGTACTCACTGAGATACTTTTGGCATATTGTCATAAAAATAAAGTACCTTTATTTTTAGTACTTCTGTGTATTGTGTTTTCTTATGATACTGTGCATATGACACCAGTGGTATAGTAGGAGCTTTACATGTCTCCTAGTTCAGCCTAAGCTGCTTTGCCATAGCTACCTTGTATCAGCCTAAGCTGCTAGAAACACCTCTTCTACACTAATAAGGGATAACTGGAACTGGCACAAGGTGTAAGTACCTCTGGTACCCACTACAAGCCAGGCCAGCCTCCTACAACGTCCAATGGGACAGTACATTTGTAAACATTATTTAGGACAATATATTTATGTCAGACAATGCTCTTTACTCTTATCTCTTATCATTTTATCACTTTTTCACTTTTACCTCTCATCACAGGAGATACACAAGTATGTCATTCAACATGTTGAAGCAAAGAGAGATCATAAGAGATATGGAAATGTTTTACTCCAAGATCTATGTTTTAGATAAGATGTGGTCACCAAGAAAATGTTTGCTTCTTCTAGTTTTCAACACCATATCTGAGAATATTTTTCATTGCATCCTAACAGTTTCCATGGTGGTCAGTTCTGTTGCTCTAAGCTGTACTCTTCCTGCTCTCTGGCGCCTCCATCTGGTTTTCCTAAATCCGTCACTATGTGCTTCTCCTCCTTCTTCAGTGGGTATGGGGGATGCCAGAGTATGAGGTGAGTGGTATACTTGACTCCTTCCTTCAGCAAAGAATATTGCTGTATCTTGCTAACTTAGCCTACTGATCATTCCTGAAGACTTGCCTCTTCTGTCCTTGCACTCCACCTGGCCTGGTCCCCTTTTTCCAGTGTTGGTTCCCTTTCAAACCCAGAGATGTTTGAAGAGACACTCTCAAGACCTATCTTGTGCCCCTAGCTGACTTCCTGCTATAGCGTGTAGCCATGGTTTAGGGTAAGTGCTTCTGAAGGGTCCATCAAACATCAGTGGTTGTGGTGAGCTACCTGGACACCAGAGTGTTTCGGTGAAGAATGACACATGGGGTCCTGAAGGCGGTGGAAACAACCTCACAGGGACAGGGAACAAGACATGAGGTATAGGAAAGGCCATCTTAGCTTAACACACTGTCTAAAATAGTAGCCCAGGTTCGATTTCGTATAGGTATTATCAAAGTGTTTCCAATCCAAGGGTGGATCCCATGTTTCTTTTTGGGGTCAACATGACCTGGGATAGTACATAAATAAAATTAACTGTTAACAACATTTCTGCAAACATTGCAAGTTGGTGAGTTCTTCTCTCTTTGCATAGTTCACAGCTCAACTTCCTATGTCAATAAACTAAACTTCAGATGTGAAGTAATAAATATATCACAAAGTCAATGATAGTGCAAGCAAAAAGCAAGCAATTGTGTTTTAAGATTTTTTGGGGGGTGGGGGCAGTGTTGCTGAAAGGATGTTTATTCATTATACAAACTTGCTTAAAACCCTGACTAGAAACACCAAATTGTTCATAAAAGAGTGTGTTACCAAATGCCGGTAGTGGGAGAGAATGGGTGAGCAAGGATTGAGTTGGTAGGTCAACAAATTGCTACTGCCTAGGGGCCCAAACATCCTACACAGCTTTGAATGCAGGTAAGTGGTCCTAAATATACTGTTCGCTTGTTTGTCCTTACCAGGTCCTCCTGGGTGTTGAAGAGAGCGAGGGACCCGTTGTGTGAGGAGCAGAACCTCTGGCTCTCGTCCCAGTCCCCTTCCTTTCGATACATCTCTGAGAAGAAAAAACATTTGTTTCCACTGTAGAGCCAGTCCATGGGGCAGGACTCTATGCGAGAAGGCCCTGGAGTGTCCCGTGATAAACAGTGTCCTAAAGGCAGAAAGTGTGATATAATCAGCAGCAGTAAGATACAAACCCATGAAACAAAATTGATGGCCAGGTAGTGGCAGTGCAAATCAGTACGTGCAGTGTGCAAGCAAACCACAACATGCAGCACTTCTTTGCAGTGCACAACTTCTACATGAAATCGTTAGTATGAATAGATAAATATGTACCAGTCATTCACTGCAGTGACGTCAGAGTGCTGTGAAGCCCTACGGTGCCCACGCTCCCTGCTTCCTCCTCCCTCCCAGGACTGGAGACAGCAGATGATGGAGGAATATCAGATGGTAATCCACCACTTGCCATAGGCTGACACTTACCAGAGGGAAGCTGTGACTGGTAAGTCTATACCCACAGTCCCTACCTCCTGCATCCTAAGGGTCTCCACAAAACAGAGGAAAGCCATGAATTGGCCCAGGGGAAGCAGAGGATTCCTGGGTCAAGAGTTGATGAGACAAATGCTCTCTGCCAATATCCAAAGGTTTGTGCTGTGACAGAGCTGATGCCAAGAACTGTCTGCAGCATGTTTGGTGATGGACCGGGATTGGAACCTATATAAACATGGGATGGTGAGAAACCAGATATTTATAAATATGTGAGAAGGAAAAGGGAAGCAAATAGCCTAGAAACACCAGAGTGGATAGAACATCTGATTTCCAGGAGAGGATTGGGTAAGGTGAGAATGAAAGGACATTAGGGACTGTGTTATCAAAATTGCTCAGGACGCACAACGTGTCAGAGCTTCCTTTTTTACTTACTGTTGCTTGTAAGATCCTTTCCCTAATACAGATTGAACCTGTGCACATGCAGTGCTGCTTTAAACTTAAATCGACAGTTCCTTGTTTCCATTGTGTGGCTCTGCTGCGTTATAAAAACCGGTGCACAGGCAGGGAGGCCATTTTAAGTGTTGGAAATGGCCTTTCTGCAGGGTCACCCCCAAACTTTCTGCATTCCTCCTCCTATTTTTCTGACCTCATTTTTGGTGACTTTAGGACTCTGCACACTTTACCTGCTCTGGCATGAAACTGGACAAAGGAAAGGTGAGTGACAACTCCCCTGTCCATCACCTCCCCAAGGGTGGTGCCTAGAGCTCCTCCAGTGTGTCTCAGACCTCTGCCATCCATCCTATTTTCAGAGGTGTGGGGGCACTAAGTGGCCAGTACCAGCAGGTGACGTCAGAGATCCCTCCTCATAGGTGCATACCTGTAGGAGGCTGGCCTGGCTTATAGTGGGTACCTGATGGTACTTACACCCTGTCCCAGGACCAGTGATCCCTTATTAGTAGATTAGTAGTGTTCTAGCAGCTTAGGCTGATAGAGGTAGATATAGCAGAGCAGCTTAGGCTGAACTAGGAAACATGCAAAGCTCCTACTATACCACTTATATCACATAGGTACTATATCATTAAAAACACAATACTCAGGTTTACTAAAAATAAAGTTACTTTATTTTAGTGATAATGTGCCAAAAATATCTCAGAGGATATACTCCCTTAGAAGTAAAGTAAAATACACAAAATACACACAAAATCAGGTAAGTAAAACAGTCAGAAAGTAGTGCAAACACTGTAGAATATAATAGAATGCAATAGGCCTAGGGGCAACACAAACCATATACTAAGAAATTGGAATGCGAACCACGAATAGACCCCTAGGCTAGTGTAGTGTGTAGAGGGTCACTGGGAGTGTAAGAAAACACTAAGGGTGCCCAAGATACCCCACCCTAAGACCCTGAAAAGTAGGCATAAAGTGCTACTACTTCCCTAGAAACACACTAAACTCATGATAGAGGATTCTGCAAAGACCACAACAGAGTGAAAATCACTGAAGATGGATTCCTGGACCTGAAGACCTGAAAAGGAAGGGGACTAAGTCCAAGAGTCGTAAAAGTGTCCAGGGGGGTTAGGAGCCCACTAAACCCCGGATGAAGGTACAAAATGGCTGCCTCCGGATGGAAAAAGCTGAAGATTCTGCAACAACGAAAGTTGCTAGGAACTTCTCCTTTGTGCAAAAGGTGCCCCACAGAGTGCTGGAGGATGCAGAGTTGTTTCCTTGGAAAAAGACCGCAAACAAGCCTTGCTAGCTGCAAAGATCGCAGTTGAAGAAAAAGGGTGCTGTCCGGGCCCAGAAAGGACAAGGATGTCGCCACTTGGGAGAGGAGACAGAAGTGGACCTCAGCAACACAGAGAGCCCACGCACAAGAAGGCAGTACCCGCAGAAGTCCTTGAACATGGGTTCAAGAAGACTGAGCACAGCAGTCGTCTCAACACTACAAAAGAGGGTCCCATGAAGCTGGAGGTCAACTCAGAACTCAG
The DNA here is from genome assembly GCF_031143425.1 of Pleurodeles waltl. Classification (NCBI taxonomy): domain Eukaryota; kingdom Metazoa; phylum Chordata; class Amphibia; order Caudata; family Salamandridae; genus Pleurodeles; species Pleurodeles waltl. The sequence continues at coordinate 1,177,485,163 of NC_090439.1, forward strand.
CGAGTTGAGCAATGCAGGACGGAGTGCTGGGGACCTGTGCTTGGCTGTGCACGAAGGATTCGTTGCAAAAGTGCACAGAAGCGCTAGCAGCTGCAGTTCACGCATTGCACAGGATTACTGTCTGGAGAGGGGAGGCAAGAACTTTCCTCCTTCAAATTTGGACAGTTGGACCACTAGACCACTGGACAGTCTGGGTCACTTGGGTCCACCACCTGTGTTCCAGGGGCCACACTCGTCAGGATGAGAGGGGTCCCAGAGTACTGGTGACGCTGAAGTTTGGTGCCTGCTGCAGTAGGGGGAACCCACTGGAGATTTCTTCGTGGCTTCCAGTGCAGGGTGAAGGCAGACAGCCCTCAGAGCATGCACCACCAGGAAAGAGTCGAGAAAGCCTGCTACTGTGTTGCAGTTTTGCAGGTGTCCTGGAGCAGTCAGCTGTCGATCCTTGGCAGAAGTTGAAGAGAGAGGTGCAGAGGAACTCTGGTGAATTCTTGCAATTTGTTATCTGAGGTAAAGCCTACTGGAGAGACCCTAAAAAGCCCTCAGAGGAGGATTGGCCACCTAGGGAGGTAAGCACCTATCAGGAGGGGTCTCTGACATCACCTGCTGGCACTGGCCACTCAGAGGCCTCCAGTGTGCCCTCACACCTCTGGATTCAAGATGGCAGAGGTCTGAGACACACTGGAGGGGCTCTGGGCACCACCCCTGGGGTGGTGGTGGGCAGGGGAGTGGTCACTCCCCTTTCCTTTGCCCAGTTTAGCGCCAGAGCAGGGACTGGGGGTTCCCTGAACCAGTGTAGACTGGCTTATGCAAGGAGTGCACCATCTGTGCCCTTCAAAGCATTTCCAGAGGCTGGAGGGAGGCTCCTCCTCCCCAGCCCTTAACACCTATTTCAAAAAGGGAGAGGGTGTAACACTCTCTCTCAGAGGAAATCCTTTGTTCTGCCTTCCTGGGACTGGGCTGCCCAGAACCCAGGAGGGCAGAACCCTGTCTGTGGGGTGGCAGCAGCGGTAGCTGCAGAGAAAACCCCAGAGAGCTGATTTGGCAGTACCCATGGTCCATAGTGGAGCCCCGGGGATGCATGGGATTGGCCTCCAATACCAGATTTGGGATGGGGGGATAATTCCATGATCTTAGACATGTTACATGGCCATATTCGGAGTTACCATTGTGAAGCCACATATAGGTATTGACCTATATGTAGTGCACGCGTGTAATGGTGAAATTGGCCTGAACTATGTGGGGGCACCTTGGCTAGTGCCAGGGTGCCCTCACACTTAGTAACTTTGCACCTAACCTTCACTAAGTGAGGGTTAGACATATAGGTGACTTATAAGTTACTGAAGTGCAGTGTAAAATGGCTGTGAAATAACGTGGACGTTATTTCACTCAGGCTGCAGTGGCAGGCCTGTGTTAAGGTTTGTCTGAGCTCCCTATGGGGTGGAAAAAGAAATGCTGCAGCCCATAGGGATCTCCTGGAACCCCAATACCCTGGGTACCTAGGTACCATATACTAGGGAATTATAAGGGTGTTCCAGTGTGCCAATTAGAAATGGTCAAAATGGTCACTAGCCTATAGTGACAATTTTAAAGGCAGAGAGAGCATAAGCACTGAGGTTCTGATTAGCAGAGCCTCAGTGACACAGTTAGTCACTACACAGGTACACACATTCAGGCCACAAACTATGAGCACTGGGGTCCTGGCTAGCAGGATCCCAGTGAGACAGTCAAAAACTAAACTGACAAACATGTAAAAATGGGGGTAACATGCCAGGCAAGATGTTACTTTCCTACAACTAGATGTGCACAGGGCCTGTAAATTAAATGCTACTACAGTAGTGTGCTGCAGCACTGGTTGTGCCACCCACATAAGTAGCCCCCTGCCACTTCGACTTGGCATTCAAAAGTAATTGCCAAGCCTTAAGCTCCCCTTTTTCTACATATAAGCCACCCCTAGGTAGCCCATAGTGCAGGGTACTATGTAGGTAAAAGGTAGGACATGAACATGTGTGTTCTATATGCCCTGGTAGTGTAAAACTCCTAAATTCATTTTACACTGCTGTGGGGCCTGCTCCTTTCATAGGATAGCATTAGGGCTACCCTCATATATTGTTTGGGCTTGGATAGAGCTTGCCTCCTGTTTCCTGAAGTCTCAAGATCAAAAAGACTTCACTCCTGCAACCGGATTCCCCGCACAGTAAAAATTTGATGCACCACCTGCCAAAAACAATGCACAGCCAGCATTATGGTGAAAAATTCACTGCACGCCGAACCGGAATGACGCAGCCAGTTGGAGGATCGACGCAGCCAGATGGAGGATTGACGCAGCGCCAGCGTTGCGATAGGAACTTCGACGCATGGCCCTACTGGATCGACGCAAGCCGAGCTGGAAAGACGCAGCCCAACTTCCTGAGAGGAATCGACGCAGCTCCTGCCGTGCGGATCAAATTTCGACAACGCTCACAGGATCGACGCAGCACCTGTGATTTCACTACGCAAGCCCAGGATTCCACACATCGTCCCTGGGGCGTCTGAAAACCCCGCAACCCAAAGACGATCCAAGTCTGTGCACCGGAAAACGTCTTTCCTGCGTGGAAAATAACGATGCAAGTCTGTGTGCGAAGGGGTGAAACCGATGCACACCTCTCCGTTTTCCATGCATCTCCTCCTCTGTGGTCCCTTGCGAGGATTTTTGAACGCAAACAAGGTACTTTGTACTGCAAGAGACACTTGTTATTTTTAAGAGACACTTTAAATGACTTTTACAGTGATATTTCAACATATTCTTCTTGCATTTTAATCATTCTGACCGGCATTTATACAGATAAATATTACATATTTTTCTAAGCACTGTGTGATGTATTTTTGTGGTGTTCTAAGTGAAGCCCGACTGCTCAGTGCCAAGCTACCAGAGGGGGGGCACAGGATAATTTGGATTGTGTGTGACTTACCCTGACTAGAGTGAGGGTCCTTGCTTGGACAGGGGATAACCTGACTTCCAACCAAAGACCCCATTTCTAACAGGAAGGCACACTGACTGGGTTACAGGGAGTCAGTGCATACCCCCAAGACCCACAGACATCCATCTGCAGGTGGATGCAGTCACGTATTGCACTGTCCTGCAGGGGATCAATGTCCCCCATTTCAAATGTAAGCCAGTTGCCATCTGCAGGAAGAAAGGATGTCCGGGGCTTGAGACAGCCATTCTGTTTCATATTTCTTTATTAAAGAGCAGTAACAGTAAAATAACAGCTAGCATTGTATTGACATTACAGAGGAAAATAAGAAGCCTTCGTCAACAGCACAGTACATAAGAGCCATAATAGTGGTAGTCGCCAGGACCCCAGACATGTGATAACACTCCATATGCTATATCGTTAAGCGATTTACGTATAGCATCATATGTCAGCGATTCTGGTTCTTACCTATTACCGACCATGAAAGAAAAATTGTACTCTATAGGTGTATCATTACCGGCCTCAGTCAGCAGTGAGGGTACAACGCTAAATGCCAGGCCTTTTATCTATTGCAGTCGACAAGTTACTATTCTGTCTCTTCATGTGGAGGGAGCAGAAATGGAGGATCCATGACCGCTGATGGTTGGGGTTCTCAGTGGAGTACCACAGGATGGAGAAAGGAGTGAATATGGCATGGGGACAATAGATACCATAGGGACCTCTGAACCTGCAATACCGGGAGAGGGAAATAACATGCAACAGCCATAATGAGGACAATGTCGACGGTCATGATCCATAATGTAGCGGAAGGAGAAAAGGATATAAATGGAAATAGAGGGGTGAGGTTCTAGGAAGAGAGAACAAACATAAGAAAAGAATGTTGATATGGGGGTATAAATGGAGACATGCCTATAGGAACATACAGTGGAAGAGAGGAAGTGGGAAGGAGGGTCTGGGAGTGAGGAAGTAGATAGGGGAGAGGACGGTGGGGGGAAGGGAGAGGTAGAACGAGAAAGGAGGAGAGTGAAGAAAGAGAAAACAGGAGAAGAAAGGGGAGAACAAGAAGATTCTGGGAGGGAGAGGGAAGAGGGAGAGAGTAAGGAAAAGAAGAGGAAAGATAGGGGGAGATAGACATAGATAGGATGACCGTGGGTGGGTGGGAGTAGCAGAGGTGGATGAGGAAAGGGGGGATGGGAAAGGGAGGAAGGAACGAATGGGGGGACGCATTTTTTAGCTCAGCCGTTCACAAACCAAAGGAAAGGGGTCCAAGAGTAATGAGTAGATAGTCCGAACTCAGTCTATAGTGTCAGTAACGGCTTAAACGTACCGTTAGCGGAAAGCTGGTAAATAGTTATAATGCCTCTAGTCCTCCAGCCCTCCCAGTCGAACGCCACCCGCCCTATCATTAAGCTGGTGCTGCCCCAAAGTGGTGAATGTGCGTGGATCAGAGGGTCCTCTCCTAGAAGACAGTGAGCCCGGCACCAAGAGTGTGCCGTGGCTTGCATCACCGGGTGCGCGGGTTGGGGTGGAGGGGTCTTGATGCCGTATAGCTCATCCAGGTCTCTGGACTTACTCGAGATTCATCATTCTGTCCTTAACCACTGTGGTGGGTCCAGCGTTTCCGGGAGTAGGTAAGTCAACTGAGATAGCTGAAGCGCCAGTGCAGAGTGTTCCACAGAAGTCAATCCTAAGTCTCCACATTCTCTCCGTGCCAGGAGTGTAGCTTTGGAGAGCCACGGTTGCATTGAACTCCACATGAATTTACGTATACAGGTATCTACCTTCCTGAGCATTGGCAGGGGCACCAACAATGGTAACATCCCAAGGACGTATGTGTATCGTGGTAAAGTAACCATACGAATGGCCTGTATCCTCCCCAAAGGGGAGAGACCCAGTTGGGAACATTTTGCAAAGTCTTGTTGGGTGCGAACTAACAAGGGCTCCATATTGTCCTGTACCATCTGCTCCAGGCCCCTGTGATTAAGGATTCCTAGATATTTGAGTTGTGACTGTTTCCACGAGATGGGGAAAGCTGTTATAGCTGCACTTGTGGTCACCAGGGATAGAGGTAGGGCTTCGCTTTTATCCCAGTTAATTTTATAAGCCGATATTGCTTCAAATTCTGTGTGGGTAGCACGTAGTGCTGGGAGGGAGTGAGCGAGGTCAGTGAGCGTAAGTAAGATGTCATCGGTATATAGGTATATAGAACGGCCTCCCGGGATAGTGATGCGGGCTATGGATGGGGATCTGTCTTTTAGCACTGCTAATGGTTCAACAGCCAAGAGGAATAGCAGTGAAGGCAGAGGGCAGTCCTGTATCATCAAACGGTTAACTGGGAACACATCGGAGAGGAATCCCCCGTAGTTTACTTGTGCTGTGGGCGAGTCATACAGCCAATGTACTTTTTTGATAAAGCTGTCCCTAATCCGAAGCGGCTCAGTTTCAAAGGGATACCACCATTCTATTCTATTGAAGGTTTTCTCGGCATAAAGGGAGAGGGCCACGGCCTCTTCCCTGGAATCCTTAGTAGTCCAGAGTGTATACACTAGGGAACGAAGGTGGTTTCTTATCGCCTGGCACAAATTCTACCTGGGTGTGATGAATAAGGGATGGTATGACCTTTTTGAGATGGATCGCCAAGATGCTAGCCAGTATCTTGACATCTCCATTGAGGAGGGAAATGGGACGGTAGCTGCCAAATAGTAAGGGGTCCTTCCCAAGCTTCGGCAGGACGACTAAGGATGCCCTATTGGAATGAGGGTTCAGAGAGCATGTCCGTTCCATGCCCTGGAATGCTTCATATAAGGAGTCCACCGTTTCCTGTCCTGTCCATCTGTAAAACTCCACTGGGAAACCATCCTCCCCGTGAGCCTTGTGGTACGGTATATTGGAAATGGCTTGCAAAACCTCTTCTCTGCTAATTTCTCCTTCTAACAGAGCCCTGCCCTCTGCTGTGAGACTAGGGATGCGAGCCTTTTCAAAGAACTCCACTAGGCGATCATGATCCGTTGCGGTTTTGGGCGTGTATAGGGTCTGGTAGAAGCGTCCAAATGCATCAGCGATTGTCTGCAGGTGCGTGAGGACCGTATTGTCGATGTCACAAATGGCTGGGGTTGCTAAAGCTGCCTCCTGCTGGCACAGCTGGGCTGCCAACAATCGTCCTGCCTTTTCACCCTGCTCATAATGTCTGCCTTTCATCCTTTGTAGTGCATATTTTGCCTGGGAGGTATAGAGGGCATTAAGTTCCATTTTTGCCTTTTTGAGGTTACAATGCGTGGTTAGGGTGGGTTTGTAGTGTGTTCGTAGGCACGCGTTACTATCATACCCTCTAGTTCCTGCCTACAGGAAAGTCTCTGGGCATTAGCGAGGGCAGCATCTCTCATAAGTTGTCCTCTAATTGTTGCTTTCGCCACAGCCCATAAAACCCGAGGGAAGGGGACCGAGCCTTTGTTGTCAGTTAGATAGGTAGAGATGTGGGCAAGGGGTTGGTTCGTGCCCTCTGGTGTTAGATATCGTAATACATTCAGGCGCCATGGTTTACGGCCTGGAGAAGCCAGACCTAATTCTAGTGTTATGAGCACTGGGGCATAGTCCAATAGTGCTGCCTCCAGAATCTGGAAGTCCCGAACCATGGGAATCATTTTATGGACGGTAATGAAATAGTCCAGCCGAGACTGTGTTCGTCGGACAGACGAAATAAAGGTGTATTCATGGTCAAGTGGATGAGAGAGGTGCCAGTGGTCCACCAGCCTATGGTTCGCCATTACATTCCCCCATAGGGCTCACTCTGCATTGTTACCAATATCTAATCTTCCTGTTTAGCCCAGAATCGCGTCTCGAGCCAAGTTCCAATCCCCACCCAGAAGGTAGTGAGAGGCCCAAATCTCAGCCAGGAGACGATTGCTATGTAAAAAGAATGAGTGCTTAGAACCGGTGGGGGCGTAAACGGATCCTATGCAAAGTGTGTGATCCCCAAGCCTGAATTTGGTGAGGGTGTATCTACCCTCAGGATCGGTCCATGACTTGAGCACCTTGAATTGCAAAGAGCGACGAAGGAGGATCGCCACCCCACATCTGCACGTTGATCAGGAGCCTCCCGAAGTGGACGGTTGACTGCTGCTATATAGTATGTGGCCCACCCAGGCCCGATTAAGTTTTTTGGATTCTGAGGAGGACAAGTGTGTTTCCTGCAATAGGGCAGCATCTGCATGTTTGGATTGCAAGTAAGATAGGACTATTTCCTCTTTTGATGTACTGTGTAAGGCCATGAATGTTCCATGATACTATCATTGGTGGGAGGGCAGTTCCCATATCCAAAACTGTCACGCGGCCTTGCGGGGATAGAACTGGCACTATCGGATGCATGAGGTGGGACGGGGCCATTCTGGCTATATATGTCAAGGTGGTGTGCAATGCAGGGAGAGCAGGAAGGGGGAGGTAGGGCCGGGAGAGGGGGCCCGCGGTCATGCCCAAGAGCGTAGGACCTAACACGGGAGGAGGGGAAAAGCGGAGAGAGAAAGGGAAGAGGCGACAAAACAAAACTAAGAGAGAATAAGAGAAGAGAGAGACGGACACAGCTCAAGAGGGATGAAGAGAGGACCGTCCAGACCTGTGTCCGGGTTAAAAGGTATAACGTATGTGAGCCTAACTTCTATAAACCGCGGGTCTAACTCTATGAGATCCGCGGCCGGGCGTGCCCAAGAGATGGGAGGGCAAAGAGCCAGCAGGGAAAAAATTGTAACATAGCATTCCCAGAGTTGGGAGGGGAAAGGATAGTGGGGAGGCTCCTGACTGATGCCCAGACGTACCCCCAGGACTCAGCGTTAAGAACATAGGACATCTTTGATCTGGGCATTATTGAAAAGAAAGGGATCTCTAGGTGTGCTCAAAGTAGCAGATGCATATTTGGAAGCCCACTAGGATGGTAATAAGGGAGGCGGAGTAGCGGGGATATAGAGGTGGATACACGGGGACATATGTGGGAAGGGATAGAGAGAGCCCTCAGGGCGTCAGCTGCTAATGACGATGGGAGGCATAGCCTAACCAGGGCAAACCGTATGAGGGGCACTATCTCATGGTGTTTCAACCAGGTCAATTCTCTGCTTTGGTTTTCATGTGCAATTGTGCTTTGGTTATTGGTGGCTCACTATTTACTGCGGATATGTGTTATTCCCTCCACCCTGAATATTAGAATAGGGCCTTGATCACTGAGATGTTTAACACAGTTATGGGTGTGGAACCGTACTACGATATTGATCAGCAGGGACGCAACATAGTGGTGGATGGACCCATTTTGATCGCTAACTGTTGGATCCTAGAACTGCAGGAATGGGGTCATGGGTAGGTTGGGGGGAACGTCTCCAGTCCAGTAGGTGATTTGCTTATAAACAACAATAACAACAGCAGCAATGGAAACAAAAGTAACAATGATATGGCATTCTATGGTAATAGAAGAGACGAACATACGTGGTACTTATCGTTCTGCCGATAAACAGTCTGGGTATCCAGTAGGGGCACTAGAAATACCTGCCAGCAGCTCCCCATAAGAGGCCAGTTATGCTGTCAGTCAGCTGGGGGCAAAGGTTTCAGAGGGGACCGTGACTTATCTCTGTCCCCAGGCGGCCCCTGGGTAATGTCCACCACTTCCTGAAGGGCCACATCACTCCGTCTTGAGATCTTGGTGGTCAGTCCAGGAATCTACCCGTTTTGTGCATCCCAGGATATACGGAGAAGTCACTAGGGTCAGACTTCGTGTGTATGGTAGAGTCACGTGACAAGAAGTGGTTTGTTGAAGAGGCCGCGGGATCCTGATCCATAGGTTGGGTGGAAAGGCCGTCCACAAAAGAGCGCAAGTATATAGGATCCAAGAAGTCTCTAGATTTACCATCCATGGTAATCCACATTATAGCCGGCTCGAATAGTCCAAATTTAATATTCATATGGAGCAGTTGGGGTCTAAGAGCTAGGAACGCCTTTCTTTTTTCATTCATCTCTCGGGAGAAGTCTGCAACACTATGGACCTCCTGACCATCATGTCGGTAAGGGCCATGGGTCCTCACAGGCGTAAACAGTTGGCGAACTTGTTCATGATGTAGAAAGCATCCTATTATGGGACGGGGTCTCTCCACAGTATTGTTGTGTAAGGGGCCAATCCTATGGGCTCACTGAAATTCAAGAGGGGGAGAAAAAGTGAGGCCTGTGAGGACGAGAATGAAGTCGCAGAGGAAGGCCCTCATATCTGCCCCCTCTGTGTTTTTTCGCTTCGGTCCTCCAAGTCAGTGAGTTTATTGCTGAGGAACTGTAGCTCCATTTTGTGATCCGGGAGGTCCGCCATCCTATTTTCAACGTTGTGTAGATGATGAACTAAATACGTGACCTTATCCTGAAAGCCAGCACTGTCTGCTCGGGTTGATTTGGAGTCAACCAAGAGGTCTGTGATTTTAGTGTCCATTGATTCCAGGAGGCGGCTTACTACGGAGATTTCCTGTAGAATACACTCCATGGCAGTATCTGGGCGGGGTTTTCTGTGGAACTGAGGTCTGTGGTGGGGGTGGAGGAAGAAATTGGCCATGGTTGTGAGACAGCTTCTGGGAAAAGCAATTGACATGTAGATTTGCCTGCCCATTTGCCCGATGATTTGACTGGGGACATTTCCTTGGTAATGCCCAGGTAATGAAGTTGGTGGAGCTCAGAATCCAATGTTGAATGTCGAATGTCGCAGGGGCTGCATTTCCTATGTCAGGGTGAGTCCAGGCTCCGAACAAATAACACTGGTTTGCCGCTGCTGCCGTGTCCTGCTGTGCCACCTTCTTGGCACGTCTCGCCAAGTGCCGGCTGGATGAGGTGTCCCACTGGGACCGAAAGTCTCTTGAGTGCCTGAAAGGCTGGTAGGCATGGTCCCAGATCTTCCTGACTTACGCCATTTTTCCAGAGGCTAGTAATGGAGAGATGAATGCTGGGCGAGGTCGGGCACCCTTGAACCCCCTAAAGAACAGCATAGTTCTGCATCTGCATCAGCGGGCATTGGGTGGTGGAGACAGGGTGTGGCAATATTTCAATCCAGGGTTTGTGTCCTGAGAAGGGTGATCTCCTTCACAGACCGTCAGGTCCATCATAAGAATTTTCCACTTGCCCCTGAAAGACTTAGGACCTTATTATTCAGACTCCATGTGGTCGTCCTGATAAACCCTTGTCTCCCTTGGTTCACAGTGGTGGAAGTGAGAAAACAGTAATGAGGCTCCAAGGGATCCCTGTTAAGCTTAGGACCGGTAAACACTGGTAGAGGACAGAGGGCCCTATCTGGCTTGGAAGATCTGCAATACTCTGAAGGCGCTGAGGGTGTTGCCCATGCTAGCAGGCCTGGCAGAGGTGGGCAGGAGGGGTCAGGTTTGTGGCCTCAACTCACAAGGCAACTCGCGGGCCCTGCCAATAACCCAGGGCCTGAGAGTACTACAGCTGTACCTCTGTCCCCTGTGCCGTGATTCTGGTAATGTGTGCTGCAAAATGTGCCTCAAATGACGGGGCGTAGGTTTGTCTGTGATCGAGGGCAGTGTCAGGATCTAGTCCTAACATGAAACTGGAACTGATTGAGCCCACGTCTGGACTCTCTGTTGCCGGCCGCTGTCCCCCTCTTTGTCCTGGTGTGTGTAGTAGCCTCCTGTGGGGCCTCACCTCCTGGCCCGCTGCAGATTACCGTGGCGTTGTATGCGACATAATCAAGCCCGCGGCTGCTGCGTTCATTGTAGGCCGCGACTTCCTAGTGCGGCTCAAAGGTCACGGTATGCACCCACAGAGCCTCTGCTTTGAGGGACCCTGTACAGCCTCAGGTCAGTGCAGACTTTTGAGCGAGCCTGCGGTTATTATGCTGTGTGTTACGGGCTGCGGGCTCTGCTCATGTCCCAGGAGAACATGAGGCATCCCCACGCCGGACCTCCCCTCCAGGTCTCGGCTGTGCGCTGCTAGGGTTTCGTGTTCCTCGTGTCTGTGTTTGTGATGTTGTGCAAGACCGTGGCACCACCTCATAAGGGTCCGGGGTCTCTTCCTCTGCCCACTTGTGGGGCACAGCGTTCTCGCTTGAGGCCCTCCCGGTGAGTTCCCACTGCCCGCCGATGAAGCCTCATCCACTTACTAATCGAGCCCGTGGTCTTCACTCCATCTGCAGTCCACGGGCTCAAAGGACGCATCGTAGTCCCTATTGAGGGGGGTCTCCAGGCCGTCGTCCAAGCTCCAGTGGCTAGGGAGGGCACAAGAACAGGGATAACAGTCCCCGTGTCCTGTCAGCTCTGCCGCCTCCCCCGAGATCGCACCCGGTCACGGAGCACAGTGCCTAGGGCCAGACCACGCCCTTGAGACAGCCATTCTGCCTTTCACGAATATCCTTCTCCTAGGGCAGGCATAAATTCACAGATGCAGTGGAAGCAGAGTGTTAACTGTAATACAGGTCACTGAGCCTGTCTGTACTCAAGCACCAGGTGTGCCTTGGTGATCCGGGGCAGTGCGCCATATTATTAATAGGGGCTTAGGTATTTATTATATGTGTACTGAACAGTGGTAGGTGGAAGTATTTTATGTAATGGGACATAAAGTATTCTGTGTTTTTTTTTAATCTGCCTGCAGAGTGAAATTGGACTACAAAAAAGGAAACAATATACCAAATTTGATCCAGAGGCAAACCTAAAAAAACAGGTAGATTTGGGTTTTCCTCAGGTTAGTACACTTTCCATTGGCATGAATCTGAGAGACAAATCAAGCAGTTCATGTGGCTTGTGTGGCTCTCACCATATTTTGGTAGGGGTTACTGTTATTTCCAGTGTGTTTTTGAGCATTACAGAATTTTTATCACATGTGGACTTCTGGAATGATCAGGTACAAGTGCACAGTAAAAAGTACAGAGTTGGGGTTCAGACAATGTTTCATGATGCTGCCCTTACCCGGGTAAGTGACAGCATCTTTATTCTCTGTAAGACTGGAGACAACCAGAACACATGTGTGGTGCTTCATAGTTGAATCGGGAACCAGCAGGAATTCTGCCCCAATTGACTGGAAGGAGTGTTACCTCAAGAGGGAATTTACGAAGGGGGCAGCATGGTGTACTTGTTCTTTTGCGCATCTGACTGGCATTTCCAAATTTACTGAATTTTTCACATTACGAGTCATTGTGTGCATGTGAACTGTCAGTGTAACCACATTATTTAACTGACGTGTACAGTAGTCATCTTAGATTAGATATCTTCTCCTCGTCAACAGGATGTGTTCAGCAGCCATTTTGGGTTGGGAATTGTTGTATTCTACCTCATGCACGTAGCAACTGGTTTAAATTGCCCTGCCATAGGTCAAGTAAGTATAAAATGTTAAATTAAAGGTCACTTTGTGAGAGTGTGTAAATGCAAAGGGTCATTGAAAGCTAATACTTTACAAGAAAAAAAGAATGTTAATGTTTTGGATGAAGAGAGAGAAGTACAAAATGTTTTTTGTTAGAAGTAAGAGAGGTTGGGGTCAGGAGAGATAGGCCATCTGTTTAGTGGAATCACTATGGATGGAATAGAAGTACAAATGATAGACTCTGGGGCACATTACAAATTAGTGGGGGAAGAATATTTAGGAAAGTTTCTGGAAAAGGAACTATGTGCTCCAGACATCAGTGGCTTATGGAGACAAACCCATTGATTTGGTGGGTTATTAGATAGATGCACTTGAATTTCAAGGTGTAAAAACGCAATCCAAAGTGTATATCACCAAATATGGTTCAAATTTCTTAGGTTTGCTACAACAGAGAGAATGAAAGATTAGGTTGGATCCCAGTCACCCTGATCAAGTGTTGGGAGAACAAACTAAAGTAAACGTGATTGATGAGACAATGTGGGGAAAGGAATTTCCTAATGTTTTCCAGGAAAATCTAGGCCTACTGAAGGGGTTTACACACAGAATCAAGATAATGGATGTCCCAAGGCACATAACCCTCCAGGTGTACCATTGGTGTTGAAGGAACCTTTGAGGAAGGAGTTGCAAAGGTTATGTCAAAAAGATATCATTGAGTAGATTCAAGCCTCAGAGTGGTTAGCTCCGGTGGTTTTGGCAAAAAAAGTAGGGGAGTCTTACCCATGTGTGTGGATTTACATTATCATAATAAGTACATCTGGACAGATCATCACCCTCTGCCCAACACTGGTGGCATGCTCATGACAATCAAGGGGGCTTCGCTGCATCCAGATTCAAGACCATTCATGTTGTTTATCACTACTGAAGGGGCCTACTGGTTTAAGCATATGCCTTGTTGCCTGGCATTCGCTGTAGCAGTATTTCAGAGAGCCATGCATTAATTGTTAAAAGACGAAAATAATGTGACTTATTTTCAAGATGACACTTTGATTTTTGGAACGGACATGGTAGAACATGAGTGTTGCAGAAATGTTAATAAATAGTTCCTAGGACTTGTGAAGTGTTAATCTTGTTTTGTTTATATTTTTGTGGACAAATCTGAATGTATGAGGACATTTTTGGCAAAGAATGTTACATTTGAATGGAATGAGGATTGTCAGAAGGAATTTATGTTGGTGAAAAAATGTTTTACATTAGCTCCAGCCTTGAAACCTTTTGACACTAAAGATAAATTTATAATTTGCACAGATGCGAACGAACCGATTACCAAAAGGGACGGGGTCCCCATAGGACCCCTTCCTCTTTGTGAATGGCTCTGAAAAAATGAAACTAAAAGGTTTCTTTTTTTTGGGTGTATTGCAACTCATTTTCCTTTAAGGAAAACAGGCTGCAATACAAAAAAAAAAAAACTGCTTTACTTACAAGCAGTCACAGACATGGTGGTCTGCTGTCTCCAGCAGGCCACCATCCCTGTGAGTGCTGCGAATTGCAAGGGGGTCGCAAATTGCGACCCACCTCATTAATATTAATGAGGTGGGTCTTTGCGACCCCCTTGCAATTCGCAGGTGGTGTCAGGGACACCATCCTGCATCTGGGTTTGCAACTCGCAAATTGTGAGTCGCAAACCCAAACATACGTACACCTGGCCCCTGCTGTATTCAGCTAAAGGACTTTGATCCCACCTGCTGCTTACGATTGGTTGACTGCAGCATCGCTTGTCCTTGCTACCTCCTAACTGGGTCGGGCTTCCGATCCCTCACTTCTGTTCTTGGCTGAGGAGCACCAGTGAAGTACAGTTTTCTTTTGCTTTCATTGTTTATCTATTGTTATTTTCTGCCTCGGCTCGAAAGCATTTAGCAGACACGAGTATCCGGGTTGCGATTTCAAAATGTTTTACACTCCTGCTTCGGCTTGTGTTCCGATTTTGGAATATTGTTTTATTTCCTGTATTTTTATCTGATGGGAGTATTTGTATTAATATTTATTAAATTTTTTTCAAGTACAATGCATAAACGCATTACACAAAGCAGACTCAAGCATCTGTCGCCTTTACAATGTCCATAGAATTACTCAGCTTGGATTGGCTCTCAGCGTGTGCTTTGAAATGTTTAAATGTCAAAAACCATCACTGCAATGGTTTCTGAGGTGTGCCCTTATTTGCAGACCCCAGACAAAGGCCAGGACAGAGACTGCATTGTGCCTGCAATACTTATTCCTCCTAGGGAGCTCAAGTTATGGAAATTGGATATGAAAATCTGAGCTACTTGGCTGGATCTCAGTCTAGCAGCTCCGGTCCTGCAGTCTGTGAATGTGCAAATTAAAAGTGCACTCATATGAATATATATATGAGAGAGGGAGAAGGAGAGAATTTTATCCACTCACACTTACTCAGAAGAGCTGACAATTAATGTGTGTGAGGTAACGAATAGAGGTGGGGGAGCCACTGAAAGCTTGAGCCACACTCGAGTCTGAATACTGGCTCTGGCTAAGCTCGCGGCCCTGATGGAACCGCAAGCTCATAACGAGACAAGCTTTCATGTGTCTTCCTTCCTCCCTGCACTCAGCTGTTGTGTTGAGGCCCTGGTTGCGGGCTTGGGAACTCGAGAGACAAGTTCTGTCTCGGCGTTGGCCCAACATCATGTGAATATGGGTAACTCACTTCCCATCCCTCTAAACAATGAATGGTGGCCTTGTATAATGTAAGTGATGCTAATGGAAAGCCTCACTCCAATACCTGCAGGTCGAGTTCTCAATAAAAAGAAACTACAGAAAAAAACACAAAAGTGAAAACAAACCTTAGTGCAAGACAAAGAGATATCCTTGTACCGGCTGTTTGGTATAAAATGAAACCAAAAAAAATGATAAATCGCGACTTCCCCTCTTAAATTGTGTAATCTTAGGCAACTATGAAAGTACTTTCAATTCTGCGTGATCAGAAACTAATTTGTAAAAAGAAAAGCTATTGTTTTTAATCTGGGCTACGTTCAGAGTTTATTTGACAACTATCTTCTCTCTTAGTAAACTAATGGTTCATGTTTCAAAACTATCACTTAAATAAGTACTTCTCAGTCCAGTGTTGTAATGTGACGCATTAATGTTGAAGCTTCTACATGTTAACGAAATGCTCTTTTTTGCATTTTGAAGGGACTGTATCATATTTTCAATGTATTTGTTGTATGAATTACATCGCAAACATCTGCAGGGCTCCCCTCAAGTGCATGGGCGTGAAGATCTGAGCAAGTCCCTTGGCTCGGCTCTGGCTGGACTGTCCCTGTTAATTTGTTTGGCTCGCCATTCTCCTCTAACAAGTAATGTCATACGTCTGTGTATTTTGGAAGACCGAATGATATGTGTCTGCGCATGGTGTTTTCGGATGTATGCATATGTGTTGATATGCGCATGTATTTGTCGGTGCACCCTACTGTGGGCTTTACATACCACATTATACTCTGTATTGGGTGTATATTAGGTGATATGACAAGTTTTAAATGTCAATGCATGTCGTTAGATTTGTTGTGTACCCCTCATGTCCGTACGTCAGTGTGTAGCAAGGAATATGATCTGTAGAAGAGTGCGGTCTGTCTGCCTTAGGGTGTTCATCCCCCAACTTTTTGCCTACCTCGCTCCATTTTACTAACCTTGTTTTTGAGGGTTTTAGGACTCTGCGCACTGTACCACTGCTGAACAGTGCTAAGGTGCATGTGCTCTCCCCTAAACCTGATTACATTGGTTCCTACCCCAATTGGCACATTTAATTTAAATGCAACTCCCTAGTAAAGTGCACTACATGTGCATATAAATGAAATGCTACTAGCCTGCAGCACTGATTGTGCCACCCACATTAGTAGCCCCTTAACCATGTCTCAGGCCTGCCATTGCTAGGCCTGTAAGTGCAGTTTCACTGCCACTTCATCTTGACATTTAAAACTACTTGCCAAGCCTTAAACTTCCCTTTTTCCACATATAAGTCACCCCTAAAGTAAGCACTATGTCACCTATAGGACAGGGTGCTATGTAGGTAAAAGGCAGGACATGTACATATGTGTTTTACATGTCCTCACCAATTCGTTTTCCACCACTGTGAGGCCTGGTCCTCTCATAGACTAGCATTAGAACTGCCCTCTTATACTTTTGAGTGGTAGATTCGTATCTGGAAGGAGTAGTGTAGGAGGCTGGCGTGGCTTGTAGTGAGTACCAAGGGGTACATACACCTTGCACCAGGCCCAGGTATCCCTTATTAGTGTATAGGGTGTCTAGCAGTTTAGGCTGATAGATAATGGAAGCTTAGCAGAGCAGCTTAGGCTGAACTAGGAGACGTGTGAAGCTACTACAGTACCACTAATGCCATATGCACAATATCATAAGAAAACACAATACACAGTTATACTAAAAATAAAGGTACTTTATTTTTATGACAATATGCCAAAAGTATCTCAGTGAGTACCCTCAGTATGAGGATAGAAAATATACACAAGATATATGTACACAATACCAAAAATATGCAGTATAGTCTTAGAAAACAGTGCAAACAATGTATAGTTACAAAAGGATGCAATGGAAACACATAGGGATAGGGGCAACACAAACCATGTACTCCAAAAGTGGAATGCGAACCACGAATGGACCCCAAACCTATGTGACCTTGTAGAGGGTCGCTGGGACTATTAGAAAATAGTAAGGGTTAGAAAAATACCCCACCCCAAGACCCTGAAAAGTGAGTGCAAAGTGCACTAAAGTTCCCCCAAAGACATAGAAGTCGTGATAGAGGAATTCTGCAAGGAAGACACAAACCAGCAATGCAACAACGATGGATTTCCAGTCGAGGGTACCTGTGGAACAAGGGGACCAAGTCCAAAAGTCACAAGCAAGTCGGAGATGGGCAGATGCCCAGGAAATGCCAGCTGTGGATGCAAAGAAGCTTCTACTGGACTGAAGAAGCTTAGGTTTCTACAGGAACGACAAGGGCTAGAGATTTTCCCTTTGGAGGATGGATCCCCCACGCCGTAGAGAGTCGTGCAGAAGTGTTTTCCCGCCGAATGGACGCCAACAAGCCTTGCTAGCTGCAAGTCGTACGGTTAGCGTTTTTGGGTGCTGCTGTGGCCCAGGATGGACCAGGATGTCGCCAATTTCGTCTGGGGACAGAGGGGACGACGAGCAAGACAAGGAGCCCTTGCTGAAGCACGCAGCACCCGCAGAAGTGCCAGAACAGGCACTACAAAGAAGAGTGAAAAGGTGCTCGCCTGAAGTTGCACAAAGGAGTCCCACGTCGCCGGAGACCAACTTAGAAAGTCGTGCAATGCAGGTTAGAGTGCCGTGGACCAAGGCTTGGCTGTGCACAAAGGATTTCCGCCGGAAGTGCACAGAGGCCGGAGAAGTTGCAAAAGTCGCGGTTACCAACAATGCAGTCTGGCGTGGGGAGGCAAGGACTTACCTCCACCAAACTTGGACTGAAGAGTCACTGGACCGTGGGGGTCACTTGGACAGTCTTGCTGGATTCGAGGGAAATCGCTCGTCGTCGTGAGAGGAGACCCAAGGGACCGGTGAGGCAGCTTTTTGGTGCCTGCGGTTGCAGGGGGAAGATTCCGTCGACCCACGGGAGATTTCTTCGCAGCTTCTGATGCAGAGAGGAGGCAGACTACCCCCACAGGATGCACCACCAGGAAAACAGTCGAGAAGGCGGCTGGATCAGCGTCACAGAGTTGCAGTAGTCGTCTTAGCTACTTTGTTGCAGTTTTGCAGGCTTCCAGCGCGGTCAGCAGTCGATTCCTTGGCAGAAGGTGAAGAGGGAGATGCAGAGGAACTCTGATGAGCTCATGCATTCGTTATCTGAGGAATCCCCGAAGACAGAGACCCTAAATAGCCAGAAAAGAGGGTTTGGCTACTTAGGAGAGAGGATAGGCTAGCAACACCTGAAGGAGCCTATCAGGAAGGAGTCTCTGACGTCACCTGCTGGCCTGGCCACTCAGAGCAGTCCAGTGTGCAAGCAGCACCTCTGTTTCCAAGATGGCAGAGGTCTGGAGCACACTGGAGGAGCTCTGGGCACCTCCCAGGGGAGGTACAGGTCAGGGGAGTGGTCACTCCCCTTTCCTTTGTCCAGTTTCGCGCCTAAGCAGGGCTGAGGGGTCCCTGAACCGGTGCAAACTGGCTTATGCAGAATTGGGCACATCTGTGCCCAAGAAAGCATTTCCAGAGGCTGGGGGAGGCTACTCCTCCCCTGCCTTCACACCATTTTCCAAAGGGAGAGGGTGTAACACCCTCTCTCTGAGGAAGTCCTTTGTTCTGCCATCCTGGGCCAGGCCTGGCTGGACCCCAGGAGGGCAGAAATCTGTCTGAGGGGTTAGCAGCAGCTGCAGTGAAACCCCTGAAAAGGCAGTTTGGCAGTACCAGGGTCTGTGCTACAGACCACTGGGATCATGGGATTGTGCCAACTATGCCAGGATGGCATAGAGGGGGCAATTCCATGATCATAGACATATTACATGGCCATATTCGGAGTTACCATTGTGAAGCTACACATAGGTAGTGACCTATGTGTAGTGCACACATATAATGGTGTCTCCAGCACTCACAAAGTCGGGGAATTTGCCCTGAACAATGTGGGGGCACCTTGGCTAGTGCCAGGGTGCCCACAATCAATCAATCAATCAATCATAGTATCTATAGAGCGCGCTATGTACCCGTTAGGGTTTCGAGGCGCTGAGGGGGGGGGGGTGCGTTGCTGTTTAGCGGTCGAAGAGCCAGGTCTTGAGGAGCCTTCTGAATGCGAGGAGGTCCTGGGTCTGGCGTAGCGGAGTAAGTAACTTTGCACCTAACCTTTACCAGGTAAAGGTTAGACATATAGGTGACTTATAAGTTACTTAAGTGCAGTGAAAAATGGCTGTGAAATAATGTGTGCATTATTTCACTCAGGCTGCAGTGGCAGGCCTGTGTAAGAATTGTCAGAGCTCCCTATGGGTGGCAAAATAAATGCTGCAGCCCATAGGGATCTCCTGGAACCCCAATACCCGGGGTACTTCAGTACCATATACTAGGGAATTATAAGGGTGTTCCAGTAAGCCAATGTAAATTGGTAAAATTGGTCACTAGCCTGTTAGTGACAATTTGAAAGAAATGAGAGAGCATAACCACTGAGGTTCTGGATAGCAGAGCCTCAGTGAGACAGTTAGGCACTACACAGGTAACACATTCAGGCACACTTATGAGCACTGGGGCCCTGGCTGGCAGGGTCCCAGTGACACATACAACTAAAACAACATATATACAGTGAAAAATGGGGGTAACATGCCAGGCAAGATGGTACTTTCCTACAAGTAGCCCTGTCATGTTTAGTATGGCCAGAATGGTAATAGAAAATCCTTCTTACTAGTGAAGTAGGACTTAAGATTACTATTTTAGAAATGGCACTTTTAGAAAGTGGGATTCCTCTGCACTTACCACCATCTGTGCCTTACAGCCTGTCTTCAACCCACGTCTGGTCTGTGCTGGTTGACACCTCCCCTTGTGCCTTCCACCCAGGCAGCCATAAACACAGAACAGTCAGTCACATCTGCATTCATCTGCATAATGAATGGGTCTCCCTGGGCAGGAAGGGTGGAGGGGCTCTCTCTTACATTTTAAAGGCCAGTGCCTCACACAAAGGACTGATAAGCCCCCACAGGGACCTTGGCATACAGGACTGGGCTGAAAGGGGAATGTGTGCACTTCAAAAACACTCTTAGACGTTTCCCCCACTTCAAAGGCATTTTTGTGTATAGAAACTGGGTCTCTGATCCCACCAAAACAGACTATTCTGGATCTACATCTGCACTCAGTCTATGGAACTTCGTGGCTGCCCAAAGGACCCAGTTTGGATTTATCACTCTGAGTTGTTGTATACCAAACAACCCAGGGTTCAGAGTGTCAAACATGTAGCTGGGAAACTCGTGTTGACAGGGTGCAGCACATGTATTAAAATGGCTGCTCTGTTCACTCACTATGTCCCAGGTTTTGTAAGGACAAAGTGGGGGCATATTGCTCATGCAGCTATGCCCTCACATATAATATGGTGCGCCCTGCCTTAGGGCTGGAAGGCCTACCAGAGGGGTGTCTTATCCATAGTATTTGCAGTGCCTGGAGGACAGGGCACACAGGTAGTGTGCCAACTCGAGTTTGTGTTTTAGGTTTGCACCAGGGCACCCAGCCCGCTATAGCAGTGCTGGGTGCATCTAGATGCATGGCCCAAGAGGATGGCACAATCAGCGTTGCTGTCCTCAGGTGCCTACCCTTAGTACCCCATGGCCTTGGTACCCAAGTACCTTTTACTAGGGACTTATAGTGGTAGCTAGAGGTGTATCCAATTATGCCAACGCATCACAACAGTTTTAGGGAAAGAGCTCTGTTCCAGGGAACCTGGTTAGCATGTGCCCTTGTCACTAAGATTTCTAGGCTACATCATACATCAGACAAAAAGTGGGGGTCTAACCAGGCCAAAAAGAGGCCTTTTCTAACACTAGGTGTGTGTGTATGTGTGACATCAGCCTCCTCTGGCAATGACTGAGAGCAATCTCTGACCTCATGCACTTTATCAGAGTAGAAGAGTAGGAGACTTACCAGTCAGTGCAGCCAAGGCCACCACCAGCAGGAGTAAAAGAACACAGAGCACAAGCAGCACTCGGTAAGACGTCACTGTAAGAGAGGAGAAAGAACAAGAGGTTAGAGAAGTGACTGCTCACAAGGTGCAGGGAGAGGTACTGTACAGGATGGGGAGAGGGATGGATCTGTACAGGCGGGGGCTGGTAGAGGGATCAGCTGGGGATCTCTTATTAGCAGGTCTTGGGAGGAATCCATCCTAGGAATTAGACCTATATAGTGTCTGACATCATATGTAAACTCAGAAACCTGTAGACTTCTAGGTGCTCAAGACATGGGCTTTCAGTAGCACAAGGCATAGGGAATAGGGCTTTACAGGTTAAAACAGGGCCAAGATTTAGACATTCTCCCGTGCTGTCTGAGTAAGGGATAGAAAGTCAGCTCAGAACATCTAATCACCGGTGGACTCAGCTTCTTGGGTTCTCGGCACTAGAGACAAGGACACTGACACAGGGTTTATCGCCTGAAGCAACGTTGTGGGTTTTACCATTGTAGGAATCACTGAAAATCTTAAGGAAACAAAAACCATCTTTTCTTCTGAATAGGCCATAAAAATGAACTCTTTTTAAAAGCATGTTTTTACTGAATTTAAAAGCCAGGCTCAAAGTGAGATGTATTGTATCCTCATGAAATTACCCCCTCAGCAGTAGCACACATTCTTGGATGACATTAATACACAAATGATAACAGGAGCTAATGTAGGAGGCTGGACTGGCTTGTAGTGAGTACCAAGGGGTACTTACACCTTGCACCAGGCCCAGGTATCCCTTATTAGTGTATAGGGTGTCTAGCAGCTTAGGCTGATAGATAATGGTAGCTTAGCAGAGCAGCTTAGGCTGAACTAGGAGACGAGTGAAGCTCCTACAGTACCACTAGTGTCACTTGCACAATATCATAAGAAAACACAATACACAGATATACTAAAAATAAAGGTACTTTATTTTTATGACAATATGCCAAAGTATCTCAGAGTGTGCCCTCAGAATGAGGATAGCAAATATACACAAGATATATGTACACAATACCAAAAATATGCAGTATAGTCTTAGAAAACAGTGAAAACAATGTATAGTTACAATAGGATGCAATGGGGACACATAGGGATAGGGGCAACACAAACCATATACTCCAAAAGTGGAATGCGAACCACAAATGGACCCCAAACCTATGTGACCTTGTAGAGGGTCGCTGGGACTATTAGAAAATAGTGAGGGTTAGAAAAATAGCCCACCCCAAGACCCTGAAAAGTGAGTGCAAACTGCACTAAAGTTCCCCAAAGGACATAGAAGTCGTGATAGGGGAATTCTGCAGGAAAGACACAAACCAGCAATGCAACAACGATGGATTTCCAGTCGAGGGTACCTGTGGAACAAGGGGACCAAGTCCAAAAGTCACAAGCAAGTCGGAGATGGGCAGATGCCCAGGAAATGCCAGCTGTGGGTGCAAAGAAGCTGCTACTGGATAGTAGAGGCTGAGGATTCTGCAGGAACGACACGGGCTAGAGACTTCCCCTTTGGAGGATGGATCCCCCATGCCGTGGAGAGTCGTGCAGAAGTGTTTTCCGGCCGAAAGACCGCCAACAAGCCTTGCTAGCTGCAAATCGTGCGGTTAGGGTTTTTGGATGCTGCTGTGGCCCAGGAGGGACCAGGATGTCGCCAATTGCGTCTGGGGACAGAGGGGGCGTCGAGCAAGACAAGGAGCCCTCTCGGAAGCAGGCAGCACCCGTAGAAGTGCCGGAACAGGCACTACGAAGAAGAGTGAAACGGTGCTCACCCGATGTTGCACAAAGGAGCCCCACGTCGCCGGAGGGCCACTTAGAAAGTCGTACAATGCAGGTTAGAGTGCCGTGGACCCAGGCTTGGCTGTGCACAAAGGATTTCCGCCGGAAGTGCACAGAGCTCCCTATGGGTGGCAAAAGAAATGCTGCAGCCCATAGGGATCTCCTGGAACCCCAATACCCTGGATGGCATAGAGGGGGCAATTCCATGATCTTAGACATGTTACATGGCCATATTCGGAGTTACCATTGTGAAGCCACACATAGGTAGTGACCTATGTGTATTGCACTAGTGTAATGGTGTCCCCGCACTCACAAAGTCCGGGGAATTTGCCCTGAACAATGTGGGGGCACCTTGGCTAGTGCCAGGGTGCCCACACACTAAGTAACTTTGCACCTAACCTTTACCAGGTAAAGGTTAGACATATAGGTGACTTATAAGTTACTTAAGTGCAGTGGTAAATGGCTGTGAAATAACGTGGACGTTATTTCACTCAGGCTGCAGTGGCAGGCCTGTGTAAGAATTGTCAGAGCTCCCTATGGGTGGCAAAAGAAATGCTGCAGCCCATAGGGATCTCCTGGAACCCCAATACCCTGGGTACCTCAGTACCATATACTAGGGAATTATAAGGGTGTTCCAGTATGCCAATGTGAATTGGTAAAATTGGTCACTAGCCTGTTAGTGACAATTTGGAAAGAAATGAGAGAGCATAACCACTGAGGTTCTGAATAGCAGAGCCTCAGTGAGACAGTTAGTCATAACACAGGTAACACAGTCAGGCACACTTATGAGCACTGGGGCCCTGGCTGGCAGGGTCCCAGTGACACATACAACTAAAACAACATATATACAGTGAAAAATGGGGGTAACATGCCAGGCAAGATGGTACTTTCCTACACAACCCCCCCACCCCCCCAAAAGAAGGACAATAAGACTAGTCATTACCTGATGGGTCTTCATTGTCTAAGTGGAAATATCTGTTGAGTCCATCTGCATTGGAGTGGGTACTCCCAGGTCTATGTTCCACTGTATAGTCCATTCCCTGTAGGGATATGGACCACCTCAACAATTTAGGATTTTCACCTTTCATTTGTTTTAGCCAAAGTAGAGGTTTGTGGTCTGTCTGAACTATGAAGTGAGTGCCAAACAGGTATGGCCTCAACTTCTTCAGTGCCCAGACCACAGCAAAGGCCTCCCTCTCAATGGCAGACAAACCCTTTTCTCTAGGGGTCAACCTCCTACTAATAAAAGCAACAGGTTGATCCTGGCCCTCAGAATTAAGTTGTGATAGGACTGCCCCTACTCCTAATTCAGATGCATCAGTTTTGACATAGAATTTTTTAGAGTAGCAAGGGCTTTTCAGGACAGGTGCAGAGCACATGGCCTGCTTCAGCTCCTCAAAAGCTTTCTGACAGTTTGCTGTCCATAATACCTTTTTAGGCATTTTCTTGGATGTGAGGTCATTAAGAGGGGCTGCAATGGAGCCATAGTTCTTAATGAACCTCCTGTAGTACCCAGTGAGGCCTAAAAAGGCTCTCACTTGAGTCTGAGTAGTAGGGGGAACCCAATCAATAATTGTTTGGATTTTCCCCCTGGATTTTCAGCTTAGGCTGAACTAGGAGACGAGTGAAGCTCCTACAGTACCACTAGTGTCACTTGCACAATATCATAAGAAAACACAATACACAGATATACTAAAAATAAAGGTACTTTATTTTTATGACAATATGCCAAAGTATCTCAGAGTGTGCCCTCAGTATGAGGATAGCAAATATACACAAGATATATGTACACAATACCAAAAATATGCAGTATAGTCTTAGAAAACAGTGCAAACAATGTATAGTTACAATAGGATGCAATGGGGACACATAGGGATAGGGGCAACACAAACCATATACTCCAAAAGTGGAATGCGAACCCCGAATGGACCCCAAACCTATATGACCTTGTAGAGGGTCGCTGGGACTATTAGAAGATAGTGAGGGTTAGAAAAATAGCCCACCCCAAGACCCTGAAAATTGAGTGCAAAGTGCACTAAAGTTCCCCAAAGGACATAGAAGTCGTGATAGGGGAATTCTGCAGGAAAGACACAAACCAGCAATGCAACAACGATGGATTTCCAGTCGAGGGTCCAAAAGTCACAAGCAAGTCGGAGATGGGCAGATGCCCAGGAAATGCCAGCTGTGGGTACAAAGAAGCTGCTACTGGATAGTAGAAGCTGAGGATTCTGCAGGAACGACAAGGGCTAGAGACTTCCCCTTTGGAGGATGGAAGTGTTTTCCCACCGAAAGACCGCCAACAAGCCTTGCTAGCTGCAAATCGTGCGGTTAGGGTTTTTGGATGCTGCTGTGGCCCAGGAGGGACCAGGATGTCGCCAATTGTGTCTGGGGACAGAGGGGGCGTCGAGCAAGACAAGGAGCCCTCTCAGAAGCAGGCAGCACCCGCAGAAGTGCCGGAACAGGCACTACGAAGAAGAGTGAAATGGAGCTCACCCGAAGTTGCACAAAGGAGTCCCACGTCGCCGGAGGGCCACTTAGAAAGTTGTGCAATGCAGGTTAGAGTGCTGTGGACCCAGGCTTGGCTGTGCACAAAGGATTTCCGCCGGAAGTGCACAGAGGCCGGAGTAGCTGCAAAAGTCGCGGTTCCCAGCAATGCAGTCTGGCGTGGGGAGGCAAGGAATTACCTCCACCAAACTTGGACTGAAGAGTCACTAGACTGTGGGAGTCACTTGGACACAGTTGCTGGATTCAAGGGACCTCGCTCGTCGTGCTGAGAGGAGACCCAGGGGACCGGTGATGCAGTTCTTTGGTGCCTGCGGTTGCAGGGGGACGATTCCATTGACCCACAGGAGATTTTTTTCAGAGCTTCTAGTGCAGAGAGGAGACAGACTACCCCCACAGCATGCACCACCAGGAAAACAGTCGAGAAGGCGGCAGGATCAGCGTTACAGAGTTGCAGTAGTCGTCTTTGCTACTTTGTTGCAGTTTTGCAGGCTTCCAGCGCGGTCAGCAGTCGATTCCTTGGCAGAAGGCGAAGAGAGAGATGCAGAGGAACTCTGATGAGCTCTTGCATTCGTTATCTAAGGAATTCCCCAAAGCAGAGACCCTAAATAGCCAGAAAAGAGGGTTTGGCTACTAAGGAGAGAGGATAGGCTAGCAACACCTGAAGGAGCCTATCAGAAGGAGTCTCTGACGTCACCTGCTGGCCCTGGCCACTCAGAGCAGTCCAGTGTGCCAGCAGCACCTCTGTTTCCAAGATGGCAGAGGTCTGGAGCACACTGGAGGAGGACCCCAGTGCTCACGGTTGTGGCCTGAATGTGTGTATCTGTGTAGTGATTAACTGTGTCACTGAGGCTCTGCTAACCAGAACCTCAGTGCTTATGCTCTCTCTGCCTTTACAATTGTCACTATAGGCTAGTGCCCATTTTCACCAATTCTAATTGGCACACTGGAACACCTTTATAATTCCCGAGTATATGGTACCTAGGTACCCAGGGTATTGGGGTTCCAGGAGATCCCTATGGGCTGCTGCATTACTTTTGCCACCCATAAGGAGCTCAGACAAATCTTACACAGGACTGCCACTGCAGCCTGAGTGAAATAACGTCCACGTTATTTCACAGCCATTCACCTATATGTCTACCCTTCACTTGCTGAAGGTTAGGTGCAAAGTTACTAAGTATGAGGGCACCCTTGTGCTAGCAAAGGTGCCCCCACATACTTCAGGGCCATTTCCCCAGACGTTGTGAGTATGGAGACACCATTACACATGTGCACTACATATAGGTCAATACCTATATGTAGCTTCACAATGGTAACTCCGAATATGGCCATGTAACATGTCTAAGATCATGGAATTGTCCCCCCATGCCAAATGTGGTATTGGGGTGTCAATCCCATACATCCCCAGGGCTCCACTATGGACTGCGGGTACTGCCTAACGAGCTCTCTGGGGTTTTTTCTGCAGCTACCGCTGCTGCCACCCCACAGACACGGTTCTGCCTTCCTGGGGTCTGGGCAGCCCAGTCCAAGGAAGGCAGAACAAAGAATTTCCTCTGAGAGAGGGTGTTACACCCTCTCCCTTTGGAAATAGGTGTTAAGGGCTGGGGAGGAGTATCCTCTCCCAGCCTCTGGAAATGCTTTGAAGGGCACAGATGGTGCCCTCCTTGCATAAGCCAGTGTACACCAGTTCAGGGAACCCCCATTCCCTGCTCTTGCGTGAAACAGGACCAACGAAAGGGGCCAGTGACCACTCCCCTGTCCATCACCACCCCAGGGGTGGTGCCCAGAGCTCCTCCAGTGTGTCCCAGACGTCTGCCATCTTGGATCCAAATATGTGAGGGCACTCTGGAGGCCTCTGAGTGGCCAGTGCCAGCAGGCGACGTCAGAGACCCCCCCCCCGATAGGTGCCTACCTGACTAGGTAGCCACTCCTCCTCGGAGGGCTATTTAGGGACTCTCCTGTGGGCTTTCCCTCAGATAACGACTTGCAAGAATTCACCAGAGTTCCTCTGCACCTCTCTCCGACTTTTGCCAAGGATCGATGACTGACTGCTCCAGGACGCCTGCAAAACTGCAACAAAGTAGCAAGCATACTACCAGCGACATTGTAGCACCTAATCCTGCTGGCTTTCTCGACTGTTTCCTGGTGGTGCATGCTTTGGGTGCTGCCTGCCTTCATCCTGCACTGGAAGCCATGAAGAAATCGCCTGTGGATCGACAGAATCTTCCCCCTGCTTCAGCAGACACCAAACTTCAGCGTCACCGGTACTCTGGGACCCCTCCCATCCTGACGAGCGTGGCCCCTGGAACACAGGTGGTGGACCCAAGTAACACAGACTGTCCAGTGGTCCAACTGTCCAAACTTGGAGGACGTACGTCCTTGCCTCCCCTCTCCAGACAGTAATCCTGTGCACCGCCTAAACTGCAGCTGCTAGGGCTTCTGTGCACATTTCCATGGAATCCTTTGTGCACAGCAAAGCCAATGTCCCCAGCACTCCTGCATTGCTCAACTCCCCGAGTTGACCTATGGCTTTGTGGGACCCTCTTTTGCAGTGTTGAGATGACTGTCGTGTTCAGACTTCTTGAACCTGTGTTCAAGGACTTCTGTGGGTGTTACCTTCTTGTGCGTGGGCTCTCTACGTAGCTGAGGGTCTTCTCTGTCTCCTCTCCCAAGTGGCCACATCCTGGTCCTTCCTGGGCCCGAGCAGCACCTTTTTTCTTCAACCATGACTCTTGCAGGTAGCAAGGCTTGTTTGCGGTCTTTTGCCAAAGAAACAACTCTGCATCCTCCAGCTCTCCGTGGGACATCTTTTGCATGAAGGAGAAGTTCCTAGCACCTTTCATTGTTGCAGAATCTTCAGCTTCTTCCACCCAGAGGCAGCCATTTTGCATCTTCATCCAGGGTTTAGTTGGCTCTTGCCCCCCCTGGACACTTTTATGACTCTTGGACTTGGTCCCCTTCCTTTGCAGGTCATCAGGACCAGGAATCCGTCTTCAGTGCGTTGCAGTCTGTTGTGTTCTTTGCAAAATCCTCTATCACGAGTTTAGTGTGTTTTTGGGGAAATAGTAGTACTTTACTCCTACTTTCCAGGGTCTTGGGGTGTGATATCTTGGACAACCTTAGTGTTTTCTTACACTCCCAGCGGCCCTCTACAGACTACACTAGCCTAGGGGTCCATTCGTGGTTCGCATTTCACTTTCTTAGTATATGGTTTGTGTTGCCCCTAGGCCTATTGCATCCTATTGTATTCTACAATGTTTGCACTATTTTTCTAACTGTTTACTTACCTGATTTTGGTTTGTGTGTATATTTTGTGTATTTGATGTACCTCTTAAGGGAGTATATTCTCTGAGATATTTTTGGCACATTGTCACTAAAATAAAGTACCTTTATTTTTAGTAACTCAGAGTATTGTGTTTCTTATGATATAGTACCTATATGATATAAGTGTTATAGCAGGAGCTTTGCATGTCTCCTAGTTCAGCCTAAGCTGCTCTGCTATAGCTACCTCTATCAGCCTAAGCTGCTAGAACACTACTAAAATAAGGGATAACTGGGCCTGGCACAAGGTGTAAGTACCATCAGGTACCCACTATAATTCAGGCCAGCCTCCTACAAGGGGTTATCATGGGGTGCAGTGACTGACAGACACTGCCATAGGAGGGGATATCATGGGAGGTGTGGTGACTGACTGACACTGCCGTAGAAGGGGTGTCATTGGGGGGGGTGCTGACTGACAGACACTGCCGTAGGAGTTGGTGCCATGGGGATGCAGTGACTGACAGACACTGCCAGAAGAGGGGTCATGGGGGGTGTGATGGCTAACAGGCACTGACATCGGAGGGGTGCCATGGGGGCTGTACTGACTGACAGACACTGCCATATGAGGGGGTGCCATGGGGAATGCAATCACTGACAGTCACTGCCATAGGAGACGTGTCATAGGTGATGTGCTGACTGACAGCCACTGGCAGAAATGCAGTACGGCACCACAGCGAGCTGAAAGTAAAATCGAGGAACAAGACTCTTCTGCGCTCCTTCCTTCTGTGCAGAAGGTTACCTGCAACTGGGGAATCAGTTCCTATACTTAGTGGTGTAACAAACTTGAGGGGGGTGTAGGAGGCTGGCCTGGTTTGTAGTGGGTACCAAGGGGTACTTACACTCTGTACCAGGTCCAGTTATCCCTTATTAGTGTAGAAGAGGTGTTTCTAGCAGCTTAGGCTGATAGAAGGTAGCTATAGCAGAGCAGCTTAGGCTGAACTAGGAAACATGCAAAGCTCCTACTATACCACTCGTGTCATATGCACAATATCATAAGAAAACACAATACACAGATATACTAAAAATAAAGGTACTTTATTTTTATGACAATATGCCAAAAGTATCTCAGTGAGTACCCTCAGTATGAGGATGCCAAATATACACAAGATATATGTACACAATACCAAAAATATGCAGTAATAGCAAAAGGAAGTAATGCAAGCAGTGTAAAGTTACAGTAGATTGCAATAGGAGCACATAGGTATAGGGGCCATACAAACCATATACTCCAAAAGTGGAATGCGAACCACGAATGGACCCCAAACCTATGTGAGCTTGTAGAGGGTCGCTGGGACTGTAAGAAAACAGTGAGGGTTAGAAAAATAGCCCACCCCAAGACCCTGAAAAGTAGGTGTAAAGTGAACCTATAACCCCCAGAGAGCACAGAAGTCATGAAAGGGGGTTTCTGCAAGGAAGACCAACACCAGCAAAGCAACCAAAGTGGATTTCCGGACCGGAGTACCTGTGAAACAAGGGGACCAAGTCCAAGAGTCACGACAATATCGAGAGTGGGCAGATGCCCAGGAAAGGCCAGCTAAGGGTGCAAAGAAGCTGCCACCGGATGGCAGAAGCTGTGAATTCTGCAAGAACGAAGAGGGCTAGAAACTTCCCATTTGGAGGATGGATGTCCCACATCGTGAAGAAGCTTGCAGACGTGTTCCCACGCAGAAAGACCACAAACAAGCCTTGCTAGCTGCAAGGGTCGTGGTTAGGGTTTTTGGATGCTGCTGTGGCCCAGGAGGGACCAGGATGTCGCCACTTGGATGAGGAGACAGAGGGGGTGCCCAGCAAGTCAGGGAGTCCTCACAGAAGCAGGCAGCACCCGCAGAAGTACCGTAACAGGCACATGGAAGAGGAGTGAACCGAAGTCCACCCAAAGACACAAAAGGGAGTCCCACGACGCCAGAGGACAACTCAGAAGGTTGTGCACTGCAGGTTAGAGTGACGGGGACCCAGGTTTGGCTGTGCACAAAGGAAATCCTGGAAGAGTGCACAGGAGCCGGAGCAGCTGCAAATCATGCGGTACCCAGCAATGCAGTCTAGGGTGGGGAGGCAAGGACTTACCTCCACCAAACTTGGACTGAAGAGTCACTGGACTGTGGGAGTCACTTGGACAGAGTTGCTGAGTTCCAGGGGCCACGCTCGTCGTGCTGAGAGGGGACCCAGAGGACCGGTGATGCAGTCTTTTGTTGTCTGCGGTTGCAGGGGGAGGATTCCGTCATCCCATGGGAGATTTTTTCAGAGCTCCTGGTGCAAGAAGGAGGCAGGCTACCCCCAGAGCATGCACCACCAGGAAACAGTCGAGAAGGCGGCAGGATAAGCGATACAAGGTTGCAGTAGTCGTCTTTGCTACTTTGTTGCGGTTTTGCAGGCGTCCTGAGCAATCAGCGGTCGATCCTTTGGCAGAAGGTGAAGAGAGAGATGCAGAGGAACTCTGGTGAGCTCTTGCATTCGGTATCTGAAGAATTCCCCAAAGCAGAGACCCTAAATAGCCAGAAAAGGAGGTTTGGCTACCTAGGAAGGAGGATAGGCTAGTAACACAGGTAAGAGCCTATCAGAAGGAGTCTCTGACGTCACCTGATGGCACTGGCCACTCAGAGCAGTCCAGTGTGCCAGCAACACCTCTATTTCCATGATGGCAGATGTCTGGAGCACGCTGGAGGAGCTCTGGGCACCTCCCCTGGGAGGTGCAGGTCAGGGGAGTGGTCACTCCCCTTTCCTTTGTCCAGTTTCGCGCCACAGCAGGACTGGGGGATCCCTGAACCGGTGTAGACTGGCTTATGCAGAGATGGGCACCATCTGTGCCCATCAAAGCATTTCCAGAGGCTGGGGGAGGCTACTCCTCCCCAGCCCTGACACCGTTTTCCAAAGGGAGAGGGTGTAACACCCTCTCTCTGAGGAAGTCCTTTGTTCTGCCTTCCTGGGCCAGGCCTGGCTGGACCCCAGGAGGGCAGAAACCTGTCTGAGGGGTTGGCAGCAGCAGCAGCTGCAGTGAAACCCCGGGAAAGGTAGTTTGGCAGTACTCGGGTCTGTGCTAGAGACTCGGGGGATCATGGAATTGTCTCCCCAATGCCAGAGTGGCATTGGGGTGACAATTCCATGATCTTAGACATGTTACATGGCCATGTTCGGAGTTACCATTGTGACGCTATACATAGGCAGTGACCTATGTATAGTGCACGCGTGAAATGGTGTCCCCGCACTCACAAAGTCCGGGGAATTTGCCCTGAACGATGTGGGGGCACCTTGGCTAGTGCCAGGGTGCCCACACACTAAGTAACTTAGCACCCAACCTTCACCAGGTGAAGGTTAGACATATAGGTGACTTATAAGTTACTTAAGTGCAGTGGTAAATGGCTGTGAAACAACGTGGACGTTATTTCACTCAGGCTGCAATGGCAGGCCTGTGTAAGAATTGTCAGAGCTCCCTATGGGTGGCAAAAGAAATGCTGCAGCCCATAGTGATCTCCTGGAACCCCAATACCCCGGGTACCTCAGTACCATATGCTAGGGAATTATAAGGGTGTTCCAGTAAGCCAATGTGAATTGGTGAAATTGGTCACTAGCCTGTTAGTGACAATTTAGAAAGCAGAGAGAGCATAACCACTGAGCTTCAGGTTATCAGAGCCTCAGTGAGACAGTTAGTCATCACACAGGGAACACATACAGGGCACACTTATGAGCCCCGGGGCCCTGGCTGGCAGGGTCCCAGTGACACATACACTAAAACAACATATATACAGTGAAATATGGGGGTAACATGTCAGGCAAGATGGTACTTTCCTACACAACCCCCCCCACCACCCCCAATGAAGGACAATAAGACTAGCCATGACCTGATGAGTCTTCATTGTCTAAGTGGAAATATCTGGAGAGTCCATCTGCATTGGAGTGGGTACTCCCAGGTCTATGTTCCACTGTATAGTCCATTGCCTGTAGGGATATGGACCACCTCAACAATTTAGGGTTTTCACCTTTCATTTGTTTTAGCCAAAGTAGAGGTTTGTGGTCTGTCTGAACAATGAAGTGAGTGCCAAACAGGTATGGCCTCAACTTCTTCAGTGCCCAGACCACAGCAAAGGCCTCCCTCTCTACAGCAGACCAACACTTTTCTCTAGGGATCAACCTCCTGTTGATAAAAGCACCAGGTTGATCCTGGCCCTCAGAATTGAGTTGTGATAAGACTGCCCCTACCCCTAATTCAGATGCATCAGTTTGAACAATGGATTTCTTGGAGTAACATGGGCTTTTTAGGACAGGTGCAGTGCACATGGCCTGTTTCAGCTCCTCAAAAGCTTTCTGACAGCTAGCTGTCCACAATACCTTTTTAGGCATTTTCTTGGAGGTGAGGTCATTAAGTGGGGCTGCAATGGAGCCATAGTTCTTAATGAACCTCCTGTAATACCCAGTGAGGCCTAAGAAGGCTCTCACCTGGGTCTGAGTTGTAGGGGGAACCCAATCCATGATAGTTTGGATTTTCCCCTGAAGTGGTGCAATCTGTTCTCCACCTACCAGGTGTCCCAGATAAACCACTTTCCCCTGCCCTATCTGGCACTTTGAAGCCTTGATAGTGAGGCCTGCCTTTTGCAGGGCCTCCAAAACTTTCCACAGGTGGACCAGGTGATCATCCCAGGTGGAGCTAAAGACAGCTATATCATCCAGATATGCTGCACTAAAAGCCTCTAACCCCTGCAGGACTGTATTCACTAACCTCTGAAAAGTGGCAGGTGCATTTTCAAGCCAAAAGGCATTACTGTGAATTGGTAGTGCCCTCCAATAGTTGAAAATGCAGTTTTTGCTTTAGCATCCTCTGATAACTTGTTCTGCCAATACCCTGCAGTCAAATCAAAGGTGCTTAGATACTTGGCAGATGCCAGTGTATCTATGAGCTCATCTGCCCTGGGTATAGGGTAAGCATCAGTTTTAGTTACCTGGTTGAGACCTCTGTAATCTACACAAAACCTCATCTCTCTTTTCCCATCTTTTGAGTGAGGCTTTGGTACAAGCACCACAGGAGAGGCCCATGGGCTTTCAGAATGTTCAACCACTCCTAGTTCAAACATTTTCTGAACGTCTTGTTTTATGCAGTCCCTTACATTGTCAGGCTGCCTATAGATCTTACTTTTGACAGGCATGCTGTCTCCAGTATCTATATTGTGCTCACACCAGGAAGTGGTGCCTGGCACAGTATAAAAGAGTTCTGAAACTTGACCTAGGAGATTTATGCAGTTGTCTTTCTGCTCTGCAGTAAGACAGTCTGCCAAAACTACACCTTCCACTAGAGCATCTTGTTCTGTGGAAGAGAAGAGATTAGGGAGAGGGTCACTCTCTTCTTCCTGTCCTTCTTCTGTTGCCATGAGCAGGGTGAGATCAGCCCTGTCATAGTAGGGTTTTAGGTGATTGACATGGAGCACCCTAAGGGGACTCCTGGCAGGGCCCAGGTCAACCAAGTAGGTGATCTCTCCCTTCTTTTCAACAATTATGTGGGGTCCACTCCATTTGTCTTGGAGTGCTCTTGCAGCCACAGGCTCCAATACCCACACTTTCTGTCCTGGTTTGTACTGAATCAGCAGAACAGCCTTCTGGTCATGCCATTGCTTTTGGAGCTCTTGGCTGGCCTCAAGGTTTTTACTGGCCTTTTTCATGTACTCAGCCATTCTGGATCTTAGGCCGATTACATAGTCCACTGTGTCTTGCTTAGGAGCTTTTAAAGGTTGTTCCCAACCCTGCTTTACAAGTGTTAGAGGACCTCTTACAGGGTGTCCAAATAGGAGTTCAAAGGGGCTGAAGCCCACTCCTTTCTGGGGTACCTCCCTGTAAGCAAAAAGGACGCAAGATAACAGGACATCCCATCTCCTACTGAGTTTTTCAGGGAGTCCCATTATCATTCCTTTGAGAGTTTTGTTAAACCTCTCTACCAATCCATTTGTTTGTGGATGATAAGGTGTGGTGAATTTGTATGTTACACCACATTCCTTCCACATGGCATTCAAGTTTGCAGACATAAAGTTGCTACCCCTGTCTGATACAACCTCTTTTGGGAAACCCACCGTGGAAAAGATTCCCAGGAGGGCTTTTGCCACTGCAGGAGCTGTAGTGGTCCTTAGAGGAATTGCTTCAGGATATCTTGTGGCATGGTCCACTACCACCAAGATAAACCTATTGCCTGAAGCAGTAGGAGGGTCAAGGGGGCCAACTATGTCAACCCCTACCCTTTCAAAGGGAACGCCAACCACAGGCAGTGGAATAAGGGGAGCCTTTGGAGTGCCACCAGTCTTGCCACTGGCTTGGCAGGTCACGCAGCACTGCCGTGTGCCAGAGTTAGGAGGAACTCTCTGTACTGCAGGGGAATGACCAATATCCTAGCTGCTCCAGGTTTTGGGTCCCTTGCCTCTGTGTACAAGAGGTTGTCCTCCCTGTAAACTGTTTGTGAGTCACTGACATCCCCATTTTGCTGTTTGACAGCTTGCTGTCTGAGACCCTCTAATGTGGGACAGGTTTGCTGTGCCACAATCAGCTCCTCCCTGGTAGGCCCCCCTCCATCCAAAAGCTCAGCAGTGTCTGTTGCCAGCTCCAGAGGGAGGGATAGTGGGTAGGGATTTACCCTTACTAACCCTAGCTTTAGGGAGCACTTGGTCCATTGTTCCAGGATCCAAGCCACCCTGTCTTTTTTTGCTTTTTGGCCTGAGCCCTTGTCAAAGCAAAAATATGCCCAGGAATGCCCAGCATTGCTGCATAAGCCTCCGACTCCACTTCTGACCAAGCTGATGTCTCTAAATCGTTCCCTAGTAGACAGTCTACAGGTAAATCTGAGGCAACCACAACTTTCTTTGGACCAGTAACCCCCCTAAGAGTGTTGTTATGAGCGTCTGTCACTTGGTACTGGTGACCAAGTAGGTGTTGTTCAGGGTGTACCAGTTTCTCTATTACCATGGTGTAGGAGGCTGGACTGGCTTGTAGTGAGTACCAAGGGGTACTTGCACCTTGCACCAGGCCCAGTTATCCCTTATTAGTGTATAGGGTGTCTAGCAGCTTAGGCTGATAGATAATGGTAGCTTAGCAGAGCAGCTTAGGCTGAACTAGGAGACGTGTGAAGCTACTACAGTACCACTTAGTGTCATATGCACAATATCATAAGAAAACACAATACACAGTTATACTAAAAATAAAGGTACTTTATTTTTATGACAATATGCCAAAGTATCTTAGAGTGTACCCTCAGTGAGAGGATAGGAAATATACACAAGATATATATACACAATAGCAAAAATATGCAGTATAGTCTTAGAAAACAGTGCAAACAATGTATAGTTACAATAGGATGCAATGGGGAAACATAGGGATAGGGGCAACACAAACCATATACTCCAAAAGTGGAATGTGAACCACGAATGGACCCCAAACCTATGTGACCTTGTAGAGGGTCGCTGGGACTATTAGAAAATAGTGAGAGTTAGAAAAATAACCCTCCCCAAGACCCTGAAAAGTGAGTGCAAAGTGCACCAAAGTTCCCCTAAGGACAAAATAGTCGTGTTAGAGGGAAAATGCAAGGAAAACACAAATCAGCAATGCAACAACGATGGATTCCTGACTGAGGGTACCTGTGGAACAAGGGGACCAAGTCCAAAAGTCACAAGCAGCTCGGAGATGGGCAGATGCCCAAGAAATGCCAGCGGTTGGTGCAAAGAAGCTCTTACTAGGCTGAAGAACTGTGAATACTGCAGGAACGACAAGGGCTAGAGACTTCCCCTTTGGAGGATGGATCCCCCACGCCTTGGAGAGTCGTGCAAAAGTGTTTTCCCGCCAGATGGACGCCAACAAGCCTTGCTACACGCAAATCGTGCGTTTGGCGTTTTTGGACGCTGCTGGGGCCCAGGAGGGACCAGGAGGTCGCAAATTAGACCTGCAGAGAGAGGGGACGTCGAGCAAGACAAAGAGCCCTCACTGAAGCAGATAGCACCCGGAGAAGTGCCAGAAACAGGCACTACGAGGATGCGTGAAACGGTGCTCGCCGAAGTTGCACAAAGGAGTCCCACGTCGCCGGAGACCAACTTAGAAAGTCGTGCAATGCAGGTTAGAGTGCCGTGGACCCAGGCTTGGCTGTGCACGAAGGATTTCCGCCGGAAGTGCACAGGGGCCGGAGAAGCTTGCAAAGTCGCGGTTCCCAGCAATGCAGCCCAGCGAGGTGAGGCAAGGACTTACCTCCACCAAACTTGGGCTGAAGAGTCACTGGACTGTGGGGGTCACTTGGACGGTGTTGCTGGATTCGAGGGACCTCGCTCGTCGTGCTGAGAGGAGAGCCAAGGGACCGGTAATGCAGCTTTTTGGTGCCTGCGGTTGCAGGGGGAAGATTCCGTCGACCCACGGGAGATTTCTTCGGAGCTTCTGGTGCAGAGAGGAGGCAGACTACCCCCACAGCATGCACAAGCAGGAAAACAGTCGAGAAGGCGGCAGGATCAGCGTTACAGAGTTGCAGTAGTCGTCTTTGCTACTATGTTGCAGGTTTGCAGGCTTCCAGCGCGGTCAGCGGTCGATTCCTTATCAGAAGGTGAAGAGGGAGATGCAGAGGAACTCGGCTGAGCTCATGCATTCGTTATCTAAAGTTTCCCCAGAGACAGAGACCCTAAATAGCCAGAAAAGAGGGTTTGGCTACCTAGGAGAGAGGAAAGGCTACTAACACCTGAAGGAGCCTATCAGCAGGAGTCTCTGACGTCACCTGGTGGCACTGGCCACTCAGAGCAGTCCAGTGTGCCAGCAGCACCTCTGTTTCCAAGATGGCAGAGGTCTGGAGCACACTGGAGGAGCTCTGGACACCTCCCAGGGGAGGTGCAGGTCACGGGAGTGGTCACTCCCCTTTCCTTTGTCCAGTTTTGCGCCAGAGCAGGGGCTAAGGGGTCCCTGAACCGGTGTAGACTGGCTTATGCAGAATTGGGCACATCTGTGCCCAACAAAGCATTTCCAGAGGCTGGGGGAGGCTACTCCTCCCCTGCCTTCACACCATTTTCCAAAGGGAGAGGGTGTCACACCCTCTCTCAGAGGAAGTTCTTTGTTCTGCCATCCTGGGCCAGGCCTGGCTGGACCCCAGGAGGGCAGCTGCCTGTCTGAGGGGTTGGCAGCAGCAGCAGCTGCAGTGAAACCCCAGGAAGGGCAGTCTGGCAGTACCAGGGTCTGTGCTACAGACCACTGGGATCATGGAATTGTACCAACAATGCCAGGATGGCATAGAGGGGGCAATTCCATGATCATAGACATGTTACATGGCCATATTCGGAGTTACCATGGTGAAGCTACATATAGGTAGTGACCTATATGTAGTGCACGCGTGTAATGGTGTCCCCGCACTCACAAAGTTCAGTGAATTGGCTCTGAACAATGTGGGGGCACCTTGGCTAGTGCCAGGGTGCCCTCACACTAAGTAACTTTGCACCTAACCTTTACCAGGTAAAGGTTAGACATATAGGTGACTTATAAGTTACTTAAGTGCAGTGTAAAATGGCTGTGAAATAACGTGGACGTTATTTCACTCAGGCTGCAGTGGCAGGCCTGTGTAAGAATTGTCAGAGCTCCCTATGGGTGGCAAAAGAAATGCTGCAGCCCATAGGGATCTCCTGGAACCCCAATACCCTGGGTACCTCAGTACCATATACTAGGGAATTATAAGGGTGTTCCAGTAAGCCAATGTAAATTGGTAAAAATGGTCACTAGCCTGTCAGTGACAATTTGAAAGTAATGAGAGAGCATAACCACTGAGGTTCTGGTTAGCAGAGCCTCAGTGAGACAGTTAGGCACCACACAGGGAACATATACATGCACACCTATGAGCACTGGGGCCCTGTGTGACAGGGTCCCAGTGACACATACATATAGGCCACAAACCTATGAGCACTGGGGTCCTGACCAGCAGGATCCCAGTGACACATAACAACCATACTGAAAACATGGTGTTTTCACTATGAGCACTGAGGCCTGGCTATCAGGATCTCAGTGAGACAGTGAAAACAGTGACAAACACCCTGACATACACTCACAAACAGGCCAAAAGTGGGGGTAACAAGGCTAGAAAGAGGCTACCTTCTCACACAACTCCCCCCCAAACGAAGGACAATAAGGCTAACCTTGGCCAGTTGAGACTTTATTGTCTAAGTGGTGATAAGTAGAGAGTAGCTCTGCAATAGACTGGTTACTCCCTTTATCATCCACTATATGGTTACTTCCCTGTGGGGATGTAAACCACCCTGTTTGAAGTTTTTTAGCTAAGCAACAATGTGAAGATGTATTTTCAGAGTTTCTATCAGTAAGTTTTAGTTTAGAGCAGTGGGAATTGTCCACTGAACCTATTTGTAGTGATGGAAATGCCAGACAGGGATGCTGTCTCAGAAAAGCCATAGCAGGGCAAAAACTTTGTCCATATGGCTGGAAGAGAGAACAGGGATGCTGTTTCTCTTGGGTTGGAGCAGGGCAGGGATGCTGTCCTATCAGCTCCACACTAGGGCAGGGATGCTGTCCTAAGTGTTGTGAGGCAGTGCAGAGTTTCTGCACTAAAGTTTCTCTGGGAGGGTTGGAGGGATGCTCCATGTTAACTAAAATGGTGCTCTTTTTCTCACCAATGTTAGTTATCCCACAGAGAGGTACTTCCACCTCAGGGAGTCCAGCTTTGCCAGCTGGTGATTCCCTTGGAACAGGTGCCACCCCAGGAGAGGTTTCTCCCACCACAGGAATAGTATCCTGAATGGTAGGGTGGTTAGGGGATACTGTGATACCCTTTTTACCTGTTGATGGAGGGGGATCCTGAGTTTTCAGGCCTTCTCTCCTTTGCTTTTTCATTTCACTTGAAATGAGAGGGAACAATTCCTCAGGGATGCCCAGCATGGCTGCATGGGCATAAAACTCTACATCAGCCCAACCTGAGGCCTCTAGGTCATTACCTAAGAGACAGTCTACAGGTAAGCTAGGTGATACCACCACCTGCTTAGGGCCAGTAACTCCACCCCAACTAAACTGAATTATAGCTAAGGGAAGAAACTTAGTGGAGTTATGGACATCAATAATCTTATACTGTTGTCCAATGATGTGTTGTTCAGGAGGCACTAGGTTTTCAGTCACCAAAGTGAAACTGGCACCTGTGTCCCTGTAGGCCAAGGCCTCAACACCATTTATTGAAACTGTCTGCCTGTACTTATCCATTGTAAGGGGACAAGCAGCCAGTGTGGCAAGGCCAATGCCACTAGGTGTGACAGAAACTGTCTTGGGACTGATTACATCAGTTTCCACTATGGACCCATAAGTGAACCCAACTACACCCTTTGCTTGACTGTTGCCAGCAGTCCCACCACTAGTACCACTACTGCTAGGGGCACTAGAGCTTGATGTATTAGTGGTGGTAGGCTCAGGGGGTTTACCTGGACAGGACTTATCCCCTGGCCTATGGCCTCTGTTTTTACACACAAAGCACCAAGGCTTTTTAATGTGTGCAGGTTGGGAAGAAGAGGAAGAATTTGTTTTATCCCCACCCTCTGAAGAGTGTTTAAGATTTGAAGTGGGATCTTTGGTTTTACCCTTATCCCCATGCTTATCTTGAGATTTTTCACCATCTTTCTTCTTATTGCCATCTTTGTCACCCCCTGTATGAACTTTTCTGTTCACCCTTGTTCTGACCCATTTGTCTGCCTTCTTTCCCAATTCTTGGGGAGAGGTCAGATCAGAGTCTACCAGGTACTGGTGCAACAAATCAGACACACAATTATTAAGTATATGCTCTCTCAGGATTGTGTTATACAGGCTTTCATAATCAGTAACTTTACTGCCATGTAACCACCCCTCCAAGGCCTTCACTGAATGGTCAATGAAATCAACCCAGTCTTGTGAAGACTCCTTTTTGGTATCTCTGAACTTTATCCTGTACTGTTCAGTGGTTAAGCCATAACCATCCAGGAGTGCATTCTTAAGAACTTGGAAATTGTTAGCATCATTTTCTTTTACAGTAAGGAGCCTATCCCTACCTTTTCCAGTAAATGATAGCCATAGGATAGCAGCCCACTGCTTTTGAGGGACATCCTGTACAGCACAGGCCCTCTCAAGTGCAGCAAACCACTTGTTAATGTCATCCCCCTCCTTGTAAGGGGGAACTATCTTATGCAGATTCCTGGAATCATGCTCTTTTGCAGGATGACTATGGGGAATACTGCTGCTGCCACCATGGGTTTCTAAACCCAACTTCTGTCTTTCCCTCTCTACTTCTAAAGACTGTCTATCCAAATCCAGCTGTTGCTTCTTGAGCTTCAGTCTGGTTTGCTCCACTCTCAATCTATTGAGCTCCCTTTCTAACAATCTGTCATCAGGGTGGGTGGGAGGGACATTTTTAGATACAGAGGTATGATGGGAATGAACAGAAGGAGACCTGTCCCTTACCAAGGGCACCCTAACAGCTTGGCTACCAGCATAATGTGAGAGCACATCATCAGTATGATGTGATTCAACCTCTGTACCAACTATGCTAGACTGTCTAGTAATGGGCAGGCTGAGAAGTTTCTTTCCTGAACCTTTTCCTGGGGGAGTCCCTGGATCAGATTGAGAACCATTAGCTACTCTTTCTACAGATTGGGCACTTATGGCCTTATCCTGTACTCTAAGCATATTAATTAACAGTTCTAAGGAAGGATTCTTCCCTACACTCAAACCTCTCTCTATGCAGAGACTCCTTGCTCCTTTCCAGCTAAGGTGATCATATGCACGTTTGGACAGTTCAACTTTTTGGCCTGTGCCAGACATTTTTTAGAGAGAGTTAAAGTGATAGACAAAGAGAAAAAAGTTTTCAGAACTTTTTGGAAAGACAGAAAAAACTTTTTAAACTTTTAAGAACTTTTTAAAAGTTTAGAAGTACTTTTCAGCACTTAGAAAAGAGTGAAAAGAGGAAATGCAAAACTTTTTGGCTATGTGTATATACACTGACCTTGTTTTGTATATTTTTCTCTTATGAAAAGTACAATGACAAGAGTGGTAAGTAGTCTCAAAGCACTTATCCCACCGCTGCACAACCAATGTAGGAGGCTGGACTGGCTTGTAGTGAGTACCAAGGGGTACTTGCACCTTGCACCAGGCCCAGTTATCCCTTATTAGTGTATAGGGTGTCTAGCAGCTTAGGCTGATAGATAATGGTAGCTTAGCAGAGCAGCTTAGGCTGAACTAGGAGACGTGTGAAGCTACTACAGTACCACTTAGTGTCATATGCACAATATCATAAGAAAACACAATACACAGTTATACTAAAAATAAAGGTACTTTATTTTTATGACAATATGCCAAAGTATCTTAGAGTGTACCCTCAGTGAGAGGATAGGAAATATACACAAGATATATATACACAATAGCAAAAATATGCAGTATAGTCTTAGAAAACAGTGCAAACAATGTATAGTTACAATAGGATGCAATGGGGAAACATAGGGATAGGGGCAACACAAACCATATACTCCAAAAGTGGAATGTGAACCACGAATGGACCCCAAACCTATGTGACCTTGTAGAGGGTCGCTGGGACTATTAGAAAATAGTGAGAGTTAGAAAAATAACCCTCCCCAAGACCCTGAAAAGTGAGTGCAAAGTGCACCAAAGTTCCCCTAAGGACAAAATAGTCGTGTTAGAGGGAAAATGCAAGGAAAACACAAATCAGCAATGCAACAACGATGGATTCCTGACTGAGGGTACCTGTGGAACAAGGGGACCAAGTCCAAAAGTCACAAGCAGCTCGGAGATGGGCAGATGCCCAAGAAATGCCAGCGGTTGGTGCAAAGAAGCTCTTACTAGGCTGAAGAACTGTGAATACTGCAGGAACGACAAGGGCTAGAGACTTCCCCTTTGGAGGATGGATCCCCCACGCCTTGGAGAGTCGTGCAAAAGTGTTTTCCCGCCAGATGGACGCCAACAAGCCTTGCTACACGCAAATCGTGCGTTTGGCGTTTTTGGACGCTGCTGGGGCCCAGGAGGGACCAGGAGGTCGCAAATTAGACCTGCAGAGAGAGGGGACGTCGAGCAAGACAAAGAGCCCTCACTGAAGCAGATAGCACCCGGAGAAGTGCCAGAAACAGGCACTACGAGGATGCGTGAAACGGTGCTCGCCGAAGTTGCACAAAGGAGTCCCACGTCGCCGGAGACCAACTTAGAAAGTCGTGCAATGCAGGTTAGAGTGCCGTGGACCCAGGCTTGGCTGTGCACGAAGGATTTCCGCCGGAAGTGCACAGGGGCCGGAGAAGCTTGCAAAGTCGCGGTTCCCAGCAATGCAGCCCAGCGAGGTGAGGCAAGGACTTACCTCCACCAAACTTGGGCTGAAGAGTCACTGGACTGTGGGGGTCACTTGGACGGTGTTGCTGGATTCGAGGGACCTCGCTCGTCGTGCTGAGAGGAGAGCCAAGTGACCGGTAATGCAGCTTTTTGGTGCCTGCGGTTGCAGGGGGAAGATTCCGTCGACCCACGGGAGATTTCTTCGGAGCTTCTGGTGCAGAGAGGAGGCAGACTACCCCCACAGCATGCACAAGCAGGAAAACAGTCGAGAAGGCGGCAGGATCAGCGTTACAGAGTTGCAGTAGTCGTCTTTGCTACTATGTTGCAGGTTTGCAGGCTTCCAGCGCGGTCAGCGGTCGATTCCTTATCAGAAGGTGAAGAGGGAGATGCAGAGGAACTCGGCTGAGCTCATGCATTCGTTATCTAAAGTTTCCCCAGAGACAGAGACCCTAAATAGCCAGAAAAGAGGGTTTGGCTACCTAGGAGAGAGGAAAGGCTACTAACACCTGAAGGAGCCTATCAGCAGGAGTCTCTGACGTCACCTGGTGGCACTGGCCACTCAGAGCAGTCCAGTGTGCCAGCAGCACCTCTGTTTCCAAGATGGCAGAGGTCTGGAGCACACTGGAGGAGCTCTGGACACCTCCCAGGGGAGGTGCAGGTCAGGGGAGTGGTCACTCCCCTTTCCTTTGTCCAGTTTTGCGCCAGAGCAGGGGCTAAGGGGTCCCTGAACCGGTGTAGACTGGCTTATGCAGAATTGGGCACATCTGTGCCCAACAAAGCATTTCCAGAGGCTGGGGGAGGCTACTCCTCCCCTGCCTTCACACCATTTTCCAAAGGGAGAGGGTGTCACACCCTCTCTCAGAGGAAGTTCTTTGTTCTGCCATCCTGGGCCAGGCCTGGCTGGACCCCAGGAGGGTAGCTGCCTGTCTGAGGGGTTGGCAGCAGCAGCAGCTGCAGTGAAACCCCAGGAAGGGCAGTCTGGCAGTACCAGGGTCTGTGCTACAGACCACTGGGATCATGGAATTGTACCAACAATGCCAGGATGGCATAGAGGGGGCAATTCCATGATCATAGACATGTTACATGGCCATATTCGGAGTTACCATGGTGAAGCTACATATAGGTAGTGACCTATATGTAGTGCACGCGTGTAATGGTGTCCCCGCACTCACAAAGTTCAGTGAATTGGCTCTGAACAATGTGGGGGCACCTTGGCTAGTGCCAGGGTGCCCTCACACTAAGTAACTTTGCACCTAACCTTTACCAGGTAAAGGTTAGACATATAGGTGACTTATAAGTTACTTAAGTGCAGTGTAAAATGGCTGTGAAATAACGTGGACGTTATTTCACTCAGGCTGCAGTGGCAGGCCTGTGTAAGAATTGTCAGAGCTCCCTATGGGTGGCAAAAGAAATGCTGCAGCCCATAGGGATCTCCTGGAACCCCAATACCCTGGGTACCTCAGTACCATATACTAGGGAATTATAAGGGTGTTCCAGTAAGCCAATGTAAATTGGTAAAAATGGTCACTAGCCTGTCAGTGACAATTTGAAAGTAATGAGAGAGCATAACCACTGAGGTTCTGGTTAGCAGAGCCTCAGTGAGACAGTTAGGCACCACACAGGGAACATATACATGCACACCTATGAGCACTGGGGCCCTGTGTGACAGGGTCCCAGTGACACATACATATAGGCCACAAACCTATGAGCACTGGGGTCCTGACCAGCAGGATCCCAGTGACACATAACAACCATACTGAAAACATGGTGTTTTCACTATGAGCACTGAGGCCTGGCTATCAGGATCTCAGTGAGACAGTGAAAACAGTGACAAACACCCTGACATACACTCACAAACAGGCCAAAAGTGGGGGTAACAAGGCTAGAAAGAGGCTACCTTCTCACACATGGTAACACTGGCACCTGTAGGCCTGAACCTCAACACCAATGATTAGGGGAAGTTGCTTGTACTTATCCATATTAAGGGGACAAGC
Source organism: Pleurodeles waltl (assembly GCF_031143425.1). NCBI lineage: Eukaryota > Metazoa > Chordata > Amphibia > Caudata > Salamandridae > Pleurodeles > Pleurodeles waltl. Next base: position 1,177,529,997 of record NC_090439.1, read on the forward strand.
AACCAAGGTGGCCAAATCAATGGCACCCTCAGAGACTAACACAGCCTCTGTGGTCTCCCTAACAAGACCAACCCCAACTAAATTACCAAAAGTGAGCCCAGCTACTCCCTTGGATTGGCTATTAGTAGGTTTGCTCCCCCCACCACTGCTATTACTAGGGGCACTAGAGGTTGCAGTAGGGGTTGTGGTAGGGGGAGGCTTGGTTCTTTGCTTTAGACAACTGGCATCAGTTGTCCAATGGCCTTTTACTTTACATAAATAGCACCATGGTTTCTTTACTTGATTAGAAGAGGATTTGGACCCACCACCCCCACCAGAGTGTTTTTGTGGGCCTGATGCAGACTCATTTTTAGATTTGTCCCCACCCTTGTCTGAAGACTTACCATCCTTCTTCTTGCCTTCCTTGTCACCCCCTGTATGAACTTTTCTGTTCACTCTTGTTCTGACCCATTTGTCTGCCTTCTTTCCCAATTCTTGGGGAGAGGTCAGATCTGAGTCCACTAGATATTGGTGTAACAAATCAGACACACAGTTATTCAGATTATGGTCTCTCAGGATCAGATTATACAGGCTTTCATAGTCAGAAACTTTACAGCCATGTAACCACCCCTCCAAGGCCTTCACTGAATAGTCAACAAAGTCTACCCAGTCTTGTGAAGACTCTTTTCTGGTTTCTCTGAACTTAATCCTGTATTGTTCAGTGGTTAAGCCAAATCCATCCAAGAGTGCATTCTTCAAAACTGTAAAATTATTGGCATCACTTTCCTTCACAGTAAAGAGCCTATCCCTACCCTTTCCACTGAAAGATAGCCATAGGATAGCAGCCCACTGCCTTTGACGGACCCTCTGTACCATACAGGCCCTCTCAAGTGCAGCAAACCACTTGTTGATGTCATCCCCCTCCTTGTAAGGCGGGACTATCTTGTGCAGATTCCTAGAATCAAGCTCTCTCACAGGATTGCTATCAGGAATACTGCTGCTGCCACCATGGGGTCCTAACCCCAACCTCTGTCTCTCTTTTTCTAAGTCTAGGGATTCCCTGTCTAGAGCCAGCTGTTGCTGTTTAAGCTTCAGCCTGGACTCTTCCACACTCAACTTATTGAGTTCCCTTTCTAACATCTTGTCATCAGGGTGGGTGGGTTGGGAATGTTTTGACACAAGAGAAAGAATGGAATGAGCAGAGGGAGACCTGTCCCTAACAGTTGGCACCCTAACAACCTGGCCTCCAGGAACAAAAACATCCCTACTGTGATGGGAGCTTGTATTACTACCAACATTGCTAGGTGGTCTGCTAAGGGTCAGGTTAGGAAGGGAACCCTGTAACACTCCTTCAAGGGCATCCCCTCAGTCAGAGTGTGAGCTATCTACCAACTTTGCACATGAGGGGCCACCCTGGGCCTTATCATCTTCAATAAGCATATTAGACAGAAAGTCTCTAGAAGGGTTCTTTCCTACCACTAAACCTCTATCAATGCAGAGATTTCTTAGGCTCTTAAATTTAAGGTGGTCATAAGTAGTATTGACCAAATTAAGAGGGGTTCTACACCAGACAAGATAGAAAAAGGTTTAGGGACAGATAAAAGAGAGAAAAAGTTTTAGGACTTTTTAAAGAACAGGAAAAAAAAAACTTTTTCAACTTTTTGAAACTTTTATAAAGTTTAGGAGTACTTTTCAGAACTTAGCAGATGGTGTAAGAGAAGAAAAGCAAAACTTTTTGGTTAGGTGTACATTCACTGAACTTGTTTTGATTATAATATTCTCTTATGAAAAGTACAAAATGACAAAGTGGTAAGTAGTTACAAGTACTTATCCCACCGCTGCACAACCATTGTAGGAGGCTGGCCTGGTTTGTAGTGGGTACCAAGGGGTACTGACACTCTGTACCAGGTCCAGTTATCACTTATTAGTGTAGAAGAGGTGTTTCTAGCAGCTGAGGCTGAGAGAAGGTAGCTATAGCAGAGCAGCTTAGGCTGAACTAGGAGACTTGCAAAGCTCCTACTATACCACTGGTGTCATATGCACAATATCATAAGAAAACACAATACACAAATATACTAAAAATAAAGGTACTTTATTTTTATGACAATATGCCAAAAGTATCTCAGTGAGTACCCTCAGTATGAGGATGCCAAATATACACAAGATATATGTACACAATACCAAAAATATGCAGTAATAGCAAAAGGAAGTAATGCAAGCAGTGTAAAGTTACAGTAGATTGCAATAGGAGCACATAGGTATAGGGGCCATACAAACCATATACTCCAAAAGTGGAATGCGAACCACGAATGGACCCCAAACCTATGTGAGCTTGTAGAGGGTCGCTGGGACTGTAAGAAAACAGTGAGGGTTAGAAAAATAGCCCACCCCTAGACCCTGAAAAGTAGGTGTAAAGTGCACCTTTAACCCCCAAAGAGCACAGAAGTCGTGATAGGGGGTTTCTGCAAGGAAGACCAACACCAGCAAAGCAACCAAAGTGGATTTCCAGACCTGAGTACCTGTGAAACAAGGGGACCAAGTCCAAGAGTCGCGACAATGTCGAGAGTGGGCAGATGCCCAGGAAATGCCAGCTGAGGGTGCAAAGAAGCTGCCACCAGATGGCAGAAGCTGTGGATTCTGCAAGAACGAAGAGGGCTAGAAACTTCCCCTTTAGAGGATGGATGTCCCACGTCGTGAAGAAGCTTCCAGAGGTATTCCCACGCAGAAAGACCGCAAACAAGCCTTGCTAGCTGCAAGGGTCGCGGTTAGGATGTTTGGATGCTGCTGTGGCCCAGGAGGGACCAGGATGTCGCCACTTGGATGAGGAGACAGAGGGGGCACCCAGCAAGTCAGGGAGCCCTCACAGAAGCAGGCAGCACCTGCAGAAGTACTGGAACAGGCACTTGGAAGAGGAGTGAACCGGAGTCCACCCGAAGACACAAAAGGGAGTCCCACGATGCCGGAGGACAACTCAGAAGGTTGTGCACTGCAGGTTAGAGTGTCGGGACCCAGGTTTGGCTGTGCACAAAGGAAATCCTGTAAGAGTGCACAGGAGCCGGAGTAGCTGCAAATCACGTGGCACCCAGCAATGCAGTCTATCGTGGGGAGGCAAGGACTTACCTCCACCAAACTCGGACTGAAGAGTCACTGGACTGTGGGAGACACTTGGACAGAGTTGCTGAGTTCCAGGGGCCACGCTCCTCGTACTGAGAGGGGACCCAGAGGACCGGTAATACAGTCTTTTGTTGCGTGCGGTTGCAGGGGGACAGTTTAGAAAGCAGAGAGAGCATAACCACGGAGGTTCTGGTTAGCAGAGCCTCAGTGAGACAGTTAGTCATCACACAGGGAACACATTCAGGGCACACTTATGAGCCCTGGGGCCCTGGCTGGCAGGGTCCCAGTGACACATACACTAAAACAACATATATACAGTGAAATATGGGGGTAACATGCCAGGCAAGATGGTACTTTCCTACAGGGGGCACCCTACAAAGTACTTGGAGAGGCCCCTTTCGTACTCACTCAGGATCTCTCAGGCCAGGGTACTGTGCTTCAGGGCCCCTGGAGCTCAGGGGAGAGGCACACCGCTGGGTCTGCAGGGGCCTTTGTTACGCCACAGCCTATACCTCCATTTCTGCTCCTACATCTGCATCTCTGAGAACCACTAAGTGACTGACCTCAAACAAGTGATGCAGAGCTTTTACTTGTTCTAGACTTTATCAAACTCAGGCAGAACAAATCTTGAACTTTGAATCAAACATCCTGGTTCTCTTTCAAGTCACATATGAATTCACCTCCATGTTTTGTCCACAACTGTTTGTATAGTAAACAGGCACTGGCAAAGAAAACAGGTCTCGCATTCTATTGTAAGTGCTTCTTCACTGACTGGTGAGCTTGCATGTGTGTGGTGTTGTGGATGAGTGAGTGGGTAAATGCATGAATAAGTTAAGGGGGCATGGGTGCAAGCATATGTGACTGAGTGCAGGGGCAAGGAGTCACTGAGTACAAACTTGGATACTTAAACGCAGTGAAAAGACACATTTATAACCCAGACCTACTGGCTTCGACTCTGCAGTCTTTGGACCTCATTTTAACCCTGGCGTTTTTTTGACCGGCAGGGTTAATATGGCAGTATTTCCGCCAGCAGGCTGGTGGTACATACCACCACATTATGAGTGTGGCGGGTTGGCTGCAGCCAAACCGACAGTTCTCCCCTCATACCTTCATGGCGGTATGAGCTGCCAGGCCGGAGATGTCAATCTCCGACCCGGAGACCCCCAGAGTACCGCCAGCAGCATTATGAGCCGACTTACCGCCATTGTTTTGCCACATGGCGGTAGGCCCTATCAGTGACCGGGATTTCCTTCCCTGTTACCAGTAGGAGGCTCCCTCGCCCCCCTAACATTCACCTGACACCCCCCACCCCCTCTCCATCCAAACAACCCCTCTACCCCGATTCATACACCCAGTCACATACACTGGCATACACACTTTCACTGACAGACACGTATTCACATACACATTGTTCCAGAAAGACCCACACACATTCTTCCACAGACACACTGACATGCAGACACACACTCACTTAACCATTCTTACACGCATTCACTCACATGCATACAACATACACAGACGCATTTACACACGCACTCACACACAACACACCCCACCCTCTCACCCCCTACCCTGTTGGACGCCTGACTTACCTTGTCCGGTGAGGAGGTCATCTGGCAGGGAAGTGGAAGGTGCACTGCTACCGCCAGCAGCGCCCCCACCAGCAGAACACCGCCAGGGCATATTACTGCTGAAAATACAGCTGGTGGGGTTCTACTGGCGGGGTGGTGCTGGTGTGAACACTGACGGATTTCTGCCCTTAATGTGGCGGAAGTCAGGCAGTGCTCATAATCTGGCGGACGGATGTTCACTGCATTGGTGCTAGGTTGGAGGCCGTCACCACGGCAGGAGCTGGTTATTACCACCAAAGTTATAATTAGGGCCTTAGTATGTAATGGGTGGACACTTAAGAGGTGGTATTTAGAGCTGTGCACCTTACCTGGCTCCTAAAACCCTCCTTTGTGCAGAAGGCCCTGTAGTCGCTCTCGAAGTGCTATAAAGACACAAATGAGTGCTCAATGTGGTCAGTTCAACTAGGTCCCAAGAACAGCAGAACTGGTATATTCAGGCCACTGAGTGCCGAGAATGGAGCATCTGATGGTAGTGCTTAGAAACCAGTGGCAGGGCCTCACGGGTGTAGCCTGGGGGGCTACGTGAGGGCTTACAATGGATCACTAGACTTGTAAAAGTGAATCTTACAGTTTATGTATAAACCACACATGAGTTGAGAAGCCGAAAACAAAAGCACAGGCCAGAAGTACCCATTGTTTCCTTCCACTTTATATAAAAGGAGACATTGAAGGGCACTTTCCCTGTTCATACATGTCTGGTATCTTGTGACTGAGGAGGGCAGTGGGGGGACACAAGTCAGACCTCTAATACATGCCTTAGATGTTGCAGCCAGCATCAGGAAAAAGCAGAGGGCAGCGTTTTTAAAAAACAAGCATTGTCAAAGTCAATAGGTCTTGCCAGTGTCTTTTAGCCATGCTGTACAGCAGGGTGGCTGCTGTGAAACATGACTGTAAGCTAGTGGTATGGCGAAGAGGAGAGTGGAATAGAGAGGCATAGAGTGGAGTGGTGTAGAGTAAAGTGGTAACAGTAGAGTGGCATACATTAGAGTAGAGTGACAGAGTGAAGAACAGTAGAGTGGCGTACATTAGCTTATAGTGGCATACATTACAGTAGAGAGGTGTGGAGTGGAGAACAGTAGAGTGGCATACATTAGAATAGAGTGGAGTGGAGAACAGTAGAGCGGCGTACATTAGAATAGAGTGGAGTTGCGCAGACTAAAGTGGAGAACAGTTGAGCGATGTACATTAGAGTAGAGTGAGATAGAGTTCCAAAGACGAGAATGGCAGAGTAGAGTGGCGTAGAGTGCCAAAGACTAGAGTGGCATAGAGTAGAGTGGCGTAGAGTGCCAAAGACTAGAATGGCATAGAGTAGAGTGGCGTAGAGTGGCATAGACTAGAGTGGCATAGAGTAGGTGGCGAAGAGGAGAGTGGAATTGAAAGGCATAGAGTGGAGTGTCATAGAGTAAAGTGGAGAAGAATAGAGTGGTGTACATTAGAGTAGAGTGGCGTAAAGTGCCAAAGACTAGAGTGGCATAGAGTGGAGTGGCGTGGAGTGGAGTGGAGAACAGTAGAGTGGCATACATTAGAGTAGCGTGGTGTAGAGTACATAGGCATAGTGTAGACATATTGAGTGCCATAGAGGGGCATGATGTAGAGTAGAGTGGCTTAGAGCCAGATGTAGCAAAGGTTTTTACCCATTCTGTGTCTACGGGAAAAAGTGTTTGCACATATGGCCCTTAGTGAGGAGTGGGGTAGACTAGAGTGGTGTAGAGTAAAGTGGAGAACAGTATAGTGGCATACAGAAGAGTGGCATACAGTGAAGTGGCGTACATTACAGTAGAGTAGTGTAGAGTGGCAAAGACTAGAGTAGCGTAGAGTGGAGTGGCATAGAATTAAGTGGTGTAGAGTACAGAGGCATAGAGTGGAGACTTATAGAATGCCATAGAGGGGCAAGGTGTAGAGTAGAGTGGAGTGGAGTGGCGTGGCGTACAGTAGAGTGGGGTAGCGTAAAGTGGGGTAGAGTAAAGTGGGAAACAGTAGAGTGGGGAACAGTAGAGTGGGGAACAGCAGAGTGGGGAACAGCAGAGTGGATTGGTGCAGAGTGCCAAAGACTAGAGTGGCATAGAGTAGAGTGGCGTAGAGTGGTGTAGACTGGAGTGGTGTAGAGTAAAGTGGAGAACAGTAGAGTCGCGTACATATGAGTAGCATAGTGTAGAGTACAGAAACAGAGTAAAGACATATAGAGTGCCATAGTGAGTCATGGTGTACAGTAGAGTGGAGTGGCGTAGAGTGAGGTAGACTAAAGTGGTGTAGAGTAGGGTGGCGTTAAGTGGAGTAGGGTAGAGGGCCATTGTATGGAACAGAGTAGTAGAGTAGAGTGGAGTGGCATAGAGTTGAGTGAAGTGACAGAGTGGTGTGGCATACAGTGGAGTGGTGTAGACTAGAGTGGAGTGGCAAAGCGTAGTGTAGAGTAAAAAGGCATAGAGTGGAAACTTACAGAGTGCTGTAGAGAGGCATGGTGTAGATTAGAGTGGCATAGAGTGGGGTGGCATAGAGTGGGGTGGTGTAGCGAGGTGTATAGTACAGAGGCACAGAGTTTGAGACTTACAGAGTGCCACAGAGGGGAACGGTTTAGGGTAGAGTGGTGTGGAGTGGCAAAGACTAGAGCTGCATAGAGTAGAGTGGCGTAGACTAGAATGGCGTAGTGGCGTATACTAGAGTGGTGTAGAGTACCTTTGTATGGAGTGGAGTGGCAGAGTAGTGTTGAGTGGTGTAGAATTGACTGGTCTGGAGTATAGTAGAGTGGTGTAGACCAGAATGAAGAGGAGTGACAGAGTGGTGTGGAGTAGATTGGGGTGAAGTGAAGTGGCGTAGAGTAGAGTGGCATAGACTATAGTGGTATACAGTAGAGTGGCTTAGAGTGGAGTGGAGTACCTTTGTATGGAATGGAGTGGCAGAGTAGTATGGAGTGGCAGAGTAGTGTGGAGTGACAGAGTTGGGTGGAGTGACAGAGTGGTGTAGAGTTTAGTGGAGTGAAGTGGTGTATAGTGGAGTTGTGTAGAGAGCCATTGTATGGAGTGGCGTAAAGTTGAGTAGAGTGGCAGAGTGGTGTGGAGTACAGTGGAGTGAAGTGGCGTATAGTAGAGTGGTGTAAACTAGTGTGGAATGGAGTGACAGAGTGGTGTGGAGTGAAGTGGCGTGTAGTGGAGTGGTGTAGAGTGCCATTGTATGGAGTGGCATAGGGTTGAGTGGAGTGACATAAAGTGGTGTGTAGAGTAGAGTGGAGGGGAGGGGAGTGAAGTGGCATATAGTGGAGTGGTGTAGAGTGCCATAGTGTGGAGTGCCGTAGAGTTGAGTGGAGTGACATTGAGTTCTGTGGAGTAGAGTGGAGTGAAATGAAGTGGTGTATAGTAGAGCAGTGTAGACTAGTTTGAGTGGAGTGAAGTGACGTGACGTGGCGTATAGTGGAGTGGTGTAGAGTGCTATTGTATGTAGTGGCGTAGGGTTGAGTGAAGTGGCGAAAAGTAGAGTGGTGTAGACTAGTGTGGAGTGGCATATAGTAGAGTGGTTAGTGTGGAGTGACGTAGAGTGCTGCAGACTAGTGTGGAGTGGCGTATAGTAGATTGGTGTAGACTGGTGTGGAGTGGCGTATAGTAGAATGGTGTAGGCTAGTGTGCAGTGGTGTAGACTGGTGTGGAGTGACACAGAGTGGTTTAGACTAGTGCGGAGTGGTGTAGACTGGTGTGGAGTGGCGTATAGTAGAGTGGTGTAGACTGGTGTGGAGTGGCGTATAGTAGAGTGGTGTAGACTAGTGTAGAGTGGCCTATAGTAGAGTGGTGTAGACTAGTGTGGTGTGACGTACAGTAGAGTGGTGTAGACTAGTGTGGTGTGACGTACAGTAGAGTGGTGTAGACTAGTGTGGTGTGACGTACAGTAGAGTGGTGTAGACTAGAGTGGAGTGACACATAGTGGTGTAGACTAGAGTGGAGTGGTGTATAGTAGAGTGGTGTAGACTGGTGTGGAGTGGCGTATAGTAGAGTGGTGTAGACTAGTGTGGAGTGGCCTATAGTAGAGTGGTGTAGACTAGTGAGGTGTGACATACAGTAGAGTGGTGTAGACTAGTGTGGTGTGACGTACAGTAGAGTGGTGTAGACTAGTGTGGTGTGACGTACAGTAGAGTGGTGTAGACTAGTGTGGTGTGACATACAGTAGAGTGGTGTAGACTAGTGTGGTGTGACATACAGTAGAGTGGTGTAGACTAGTGTGGTGTGACATACAGTAGAGTGGTGTAGACTAGAGTGGAGTGACACATAGTGGTGTAGACTAGTGTGGTGTGGAGTGACACATAGTGGTGTAGGGTAGTGTGGAATAGAGTGACAAAGAGTGCTGTAGAGTCTAGTGGAGCGGAGTGACGTGGCGTAGACTAGTGTGGAGTTGCCTATTGTATAGTGGTGTAGACTAGTGTGCAGTGGGGTGAAGTGAAGTGAAATGGCGTAGACTAGTGTGGAGTGGAGTGACACAGAGTGGTGTAGACTAGTGTGAAATGGCATATAGTGGAGTGGTGTAGACTGTGTGGAGTGACAGTAGTGTAGACTAGAGTGGAGTGGTGTATAGTAGTGTAGACTAGTGTGGAGTGGAGTGACACAGAGTAGTGTAGACTAGAGTGGAGTGGTGTATAGTAGAGTGGTGTAGACTAGTGTGGAGTGAAGTGAAGTGGCCTAGGCTAGTGTGGAGTGACACGGCGTGGTGTATTATTGAAGGTGTAAAGTAGTGCAGTTGGTGTGTAGACTAGTGTGGAGTGACACTGCGTGGTGAATTATTGAAGGTGTAAAGTATTGCAGTTGTTGGTGGGTAGACTAGTGTGGAGTGACACGGCGTGGTGTACTATTGAAGGTGTAAAGTAGTGCAGTTGTTGGTATAAGTAACTAAAGAGCCAGTAGAGATGGCAGATAGGGTGAAAGCATCGGTAAATAAGAAGCTGTTGTACCTGTGTTATTAGTAGGGAAAACCATAGCACGTCCTGGAATAATATTGAAACGTTGATAACATAAAAAATAATAATGCGTTACAAAAGGCAAGTCAGAGAAAAGACGAGGAGGAATGTATAGTATGTACTAGCATTGCCTAAACTGAGAGGTCCGACACGTTTTCAATTACAAGTCCGATCTCTTGGCTTTGGCAATGCTTATTTAAAACAAGCAAGAACTGTTGGCTTTGCCAATGTTTATTTTGACTTGTCTTGACGACCTACCTCCTCCTAAAACTCCCACCACGAGGCTCTCAGCATTAAAAGTTTCAAACTCCTGCACCGCCTTTCATCACCGCTCTCCCAGGTGTCATTCCTCCTTTTTACCTGTAGGGGGCAGGCGCGTCCTCATCCGGCTCTCCTCCTCTCCGGGTGATGTCTGCGTGGACCCCTGGGGTCCTGCCCTCGGTACCAGGCTCTGCTGCTCTGTCCCAGACCCCTCCTTCAGCGCCTCTCTCCTGCCAGGGCTCGCCAACCCCTCCAGCATCTCCCCACCTCTCTCTGTGTCTTGGTGAAGCTCCCCTGAGTCCCTCCTCTCCACCCTGTCTCTCTCCCACCTCTGACCCTGTGTCCCAGACCCCTCCTTCAGCGCCTCTCTCCTGCCAGGGCTCCCCCTGCCCTCCAGCATCTCACCTCTTGACTCCACATCTTCTCCTCTCTCTGTGTCCTGGTGAAGCCCCCCTGAGTCCCTCCTCTCCCCCCTGTCTCTCTCCCACCTCTGACTCTCTGTCCAAGACCCCTCCTTCAGCGCCTCTCTCCTGCCAGGGCTCTCCCTCCCCTCCAGCATCTCACCTCCTGACTCCGCATCTTCTCCTCTCTCTGTGTCTTGGTGAAGCCCCCCTGAGTCCCTCCTCTCCCCCCTGTCTCTCTCCCACCACTGACCCTCTGTCCCAGACCCCTCCTTCAGCGCCTCTCTCCTGCCAGGGCTCTCCCTCCCCTCCAGCACCTCACCTCCTGACTCCGCATCTTCTCCTCTCTCTGTGACTTGGTGAAGCCCCCCTGAGGCCCTCCTCTCCCTCCTGTCTCCCTCCCCCCTCTGACCCTTTGTCCCACTCCGGTCTATAGCGCCTAGATTCGGTCCGGGGACTTGCTGGCCCCCGGTCTCTGGCTGGGACAGTAAATTGTCAGAGATTCGAGGCTGTTCCTTTGCTTTGGTGGGAATCGTGGTGTCCTTCCCCTCTTTGGAGAGGGTGGGGTGCTGTCTCCCGGTCAGTATCACACACGGGATGGATGAACCCACCCTCCCGCCACTGCTGCTTTTCTCCGGCAGTGCTGGGGTATGGAAGGCGGAGGACTCTCTCCAGGGGGTGGGGGACCTACTCCAGGGGGTGGGGTGGGCCCCTCTAAAGGGGGTGGGGTGGGCCCTTTCCAGGTCTGTCTCGCTCTCGCGCCCCATCACAGCGCCCTCCGGACACCCCGGACCCTCCATCCTCAGCCCAGAGTCCCTGGTACAAGAGCAGCTGCTGATCTCTGTCCCCAGCGGGGGTGTGTGCGTGAGAAACAGTAAACTACACCCCCCGCCCCCCTCAGGTAGGAGGAGGCGCTCACCTGCCCCCGTCATCACCGGACTTTGCCTCTCGCTGCGGGACACTCAGTAACTGAAGACACCCCAGAGACCTTGGATGGTCACCCAACTGCTCTAGAAGTCATTCCCACGTCATCAGAGGTCCTCAGGCTCTTGAAGCCACCACCTGTGATTACAGACCTGAGCCTGATGACCTCAGGGTGACCCCGAGATGACTGATCACTTCACAGAGTGGGGGGGGGTTTCTGAAGACACGAGGACAGGGAATGAGAATGTTTCTGGGGATCTGAGGATGATTTCGGGGTGATTGTCTGATTACCTCAGCAGCGCCGCCATTTTTACCAAATGAAACTATTCCCAGCGCTAAGAAGATGGAGTCAGATTACTTGTAACGCGGGTCACTGCTCAGTTATCGTTTATGTCAGAAACCCCGAACCTTCTGGGTGATTCCAGAGCTGGTATCTTCTCACTGCAGAGAACACTGGTTTGTATTATATGCAAACAAGCAGAGGATGGACCCCGAGGACTGTGTGTAGGTGAATACAAAATTTTCAAGCTTGTGCATCAAGAATTTTCAATTCTATTAAGGACTCGGAGGCGAGGATTATGCTTCTCTTTCTTTTACTGATCAAAAAACAGCAGCCAAAGAGTTAACAACATTAAACTACAAATCCCATCAACCCTAGTAGTCCATAGTGTCTTTGCGATAGACGAACATACATCAATCCTTCAAACTTGCCATTGAACATGTTGGCGAACTCGAACACAACAGGAAACTTGGAAAGCCCAGCCTGAAATTTCAATCACCTTTGGAAACGGAACCTAAATGGAAAGAAATACGTCATAATAACTTTTGAAAAAATTCAATTTTAAGGGGGGGAAAAAACACGAATTTGAATGCATTTCATCATTACGAATTTATACGTTAATAATTAAACATCAAGCAATTACCATTGTTAATTAAACCTGGGTGGGATAATCCTCGCCTCCGTGTCCTTAATAGAATTGAAAATTCTTGACGCGCAAGCTAGAACTTTTTTTATTCTATGTCAGGACCGGAGGCTTCGGATTATGCTAGTTTAAAGTTGATCCACCACATTAGATGCTATATCCACAATGGGTTTATGATAAAATACCTTAAATGTCTATCTGAAGACCAATCTGCCCCTGCCATGATATCCTCTAATCTGGAACCCGCTCCAAAGGATTTGGAAGCCGTAGCTCCCCTTATGGAGTGAGCCCCAAACACCGAGGTATCAATACCAGCTTCTCCCAAAAGCCATTTGACCCATCTAGCCAATGTTGCTGACGAGACCGGGCCAAAGGGCTTCGGAAGGGATATTAATAATTGACCTCCTGCATCTCTTCGAGATTCACGGGTAGAATTCTCATAAGTTTTGAGGCATTGAATCACACACAGTTTTTGATTATCAGGGAAAGCAGGATATGAAATACATCTTGATGCAGTTTTTGTTCTTCTAGAAATAGAGAAGGAGACTCCCGTAGGAGTAAATACTCTACCTGTCAAATCCAAAGCTTTCACATCAGAAACGCGTCTGCATGAAATAAGGCACAAAAGAACCATCAATTTGGCCGCTGTGAGAAAGTAGCCTCTTTCTAGCCTTGTTACCCCCACTTTTGGCCTGTTTGTGAGTGTATGTCATGGTGTTTGCACTGTTTTCGCTGTCTCACTGGGATCCTGGTAGCCAGGGCCCAGTGCTCATAGTGAAAACACTATGGGGGTTATTCCAACTTTGGAGGAGGTGGTAATCCGTCCCAAAAGTGACGGTAAAGTGACGGATTTACCACCAGCCGTATTACGAGTCCATTATATCCTATGGAACTTGTAATACGCTGGTGGTATAACCGTCACTTTACCGTCACTTTTGGGACGGATTACCACCTCCTCCAAAGTTGGAATAACCCCCTATGTTTTCAGTATGTTTGTTATGTGTCACTGGGACCCTGCTAGTCAGGACCCCAGTGCTCATAAGTTTGTGGCCTAGATGTATGTGTTCCCTGTGTAGTGCCTAACTGTCTCACTGAGGCTCTGCTATCCAGAACCTCAGTGGTTATTGTAGGAAAGTACCATCTTGCCTGGCATGTTACCCCCATTTTTCACTGTATATATGTTGTTTTAGTTGTATGTGTCACTGGGACCCTGCAACACAGGGCCCCAGTGCTCATAAGTGTGCCTGACTGTGTTACCTGTGTAGTGACTAACTGTCTCACTGAGGCTCTGCTAACCAGAACCTCAGTGGTTATGCTCTCTCATTACTTTCAAATTGTCACTAACAGGCTAGTGACCAATTTTACCAATTCACATTGGCTTACTGGAACACCCTTATAATTCCCTAGTATATGGTACTGAGGTACCCAGGGTATTGGGGTTCCAGGAGATCCCTATGGGCTGCAGCATTTCTTTTGCCACCCATAGGGAGCTCTGACAATTCTTACACAGGCCTGCCACTGCAGCCTGAGTGAAATAATGCCCACATTATTTCACAGCCATTTTCACTGCACTTAAGTAACTTATAAGTCACCTATATGTCTATCCTTTACCTGGTAAAGGTTAGGTGCAAAGTTACTTAGTGTGTGGGCACCCTGGCACTAGCCAAGGTGCCCCCACATTGTTCAGGGCAAATTCCCCGACTTTGTGAGTGCGGGGACACCATTACATGCGTGCACTACACATAGGTCACTACCTATGTGTAGCTTCACAATGGTAACTCCGAATATGGCCATGTAACATGTCTAAGATCATGGAATTGCCCCCTCTATACCATCTTGGCATAGTTGGCACAATTCCATGCTCCCAGTGGTCTGTAGCACAGACCCTGGTACTGCCAAACTGCCTTTTCTGGGGTTACACTGCAGCTGCTGCTGCTGCCAACCCCACAGACAGGCTTCTGCCCTCCTGGGGTCCAGCCAGGCCTGGCCCAGGATGGCAGAACAAAGGACTTCCTCAGAGAGGGGGTGTTACACCCTCTCCCTTTGGAAAATGGTGTGAAGGCAGGGGAGGAGTAGCCTCCCCCAGCCTCTGGAAATGCTTTGTTGGGCACAGAGGTGTCCAATTCTGCATAAGCCAGTTTACACCGGTTCAGGGACCCCTCAGCCTTGCCTGGGCTCGAAACTGGACAAAGGAAAGGGGAGTGACCATTCCCCTGACCTGCACCTCCCCTGGGAGGTGCCCAGAGCTCCTCCAGTGTGCTCCAGACCTCTGCCATCTTGGAAACAGAGGTGCTGCTGGCACACTGGACTGCTCTGAGTGGCCAGTGCCCTCTGCTGACGTCAGAGACTCCTTCTGATAGGCTCCTGCAGGTGTTGCTAGCCTATCCTTTGTCCTAAGTAGCCAAACCCTCTTTTCTGGCTATTTAGGGTCTCTTTCTTTGGGGATTCCTCAGATAACGAATGTAAGAGCTCATCAGAGTTCCTCTGCATCTCTCTCTTCACCTTCTGCCAAGGAATCGACTGCTGACCGCGCTGGAAGCCTGCAAACCTGCAACAAAGTAGCTAAGACGACTACTGCAACCTTGTAACGCCGCTCCTGCTGCCTTCTCGACTGTTTTCCTTGGTGTGCATCCTGTGGGGGTAGTCTGCCTCCTCTCTGCATCAGAAGCTGCGAAGAAATCTCCCGTGGGTCGACGGAATCTTCCCCCTGCCAACGCAGGCACCAAAAAGCTGCATCACGGTCCCTTGGGTCTCCTCTCACGACGAGGAGCGAGGTCCCACGAATCCAGCAAGACTGTCCAAGAGACCCCCACGGTCCAGTGACTCTTCAGTCCAAGTTTGGTGGAGGTAAGTCCTTGCCTCCCCACGCCAGACTGCATTGTTGGTTTTTGCGACTTTTGCAACTTCTCCAGCTCCCGTGAACTTCCGGCGGAAATCCTTGGTGCACCCGGAAGCTGGGGTCCCCGGCACTCTAACCTGCATTGCACGACCTCCTAAGTTGTTCTCCAGCGACGTGGGACTCCTTTGTGTGACTTCAGGGGAGCACCGTTTCACGCATCCTCGTAGTGCCTGTTTCTGGCACTTCTCCGGGTGCTACCTGCTGCTGTGAGGGCTCCTTGTCTTGCTCGACGTCCCCTCTACCTCCTGGTCCAATTTGCACCGTCCTGGTCCATCCTGGGCCACAGCAGCATCCAAAAACGCTAACCGCACGATTTGCAGCTAGCAAGGCTTGTTAGCGTCCATCCGGCGGGAAAACACTTCTGCACGACTCTCCAAGGCGTGGGGGATCCATCCTCCAAAGGGGAAGTCTCTAGCCCTTGTCGTTGCTGCAGTATTCACAGTTCTTCAGCCTAGTAAGAGCTTCTTTGCACCAACAGTTGGCATTTCTTGGGCATCTGCCCATCTCCGACTTGCTTGTGACTTTTGGACTTGGTCCCCTTGTTCCACAGGTACCCTCAGTCAGGAATCCATCGTTGTTGCTCTGCTGATTTGTGTTTTCCTTGCATTTTCCCTCTATCACGACTTCTGTGTCTTTAGGGGAACTTTAGTGCACTTTGCACTCACTTTTCAGGGTCTTGGGGTGGGGTATTTTTCTAACCCTTGCTATTTTCTAATAGTCCCAGCGACCCTCTACAAGGTCACATAGGTTTGGGGTCCATTCGTGATTCACATTCCACTTTTGGAGTATATGGTTTGTGTTGCCCCTATCCCTATGTGCTCCCATTGCATCCTATTGTAATTTTACACTGTATGCACTGTTTTCTAAGACTATACTGCTTATTTTTGGTATTGTGTACATATATCTTGTGTATATTTCTTATCCTCATACTGAGGGTACTCACTGAGATACTTTTGGCATATTGTCATAAAAATAAAGTACCTTTATTTTTAGTATAACTGTGTATTGTGTTTTCTTATGATATTGTGCATAATCATTTGTGGTACTGTAGTAGCTTCACACGTCTCCTAGTTCAGCCTAAGCTGCTCTGCTAAGCTACCATTATCTATCAGCCTAAGCTGCTAGACACCCTCTACACTAATAAGGGATACCTGGGCCTGGTGCAAGGTGTAAGTACCCCTTGGTACTCACTACAAGCCAGTCCAGCCTCCTACATTGGTTGTGCAGCGGTGGGATAAGTGCTTTGAGACTACTTACCACTCTTGACATTGTACTTTTCATAAGAGAAAAATATACAAAACAAGTTCAGTGTATGTACACATAACTAAAAAGTTTTGCATTTCCTCTTTTCACTGTTTTCTCAGTGCTGAAAAGTACTTCTAAACTTTCTAAAAAGTTCTAAAAAGTTTAAAAAGTTTTTTTTTTCTGTCTTTCTAAAAGTTCTGAAAAACTTTTTCTTCACTTTTTCTATCACTTAACTCTTTCTAAAAATGTCTGGCACAGGCCAAAATGTTGATCTGTCCAAACTTGCATATGATCACCTTAGCTGGAAAGGAGCAAGGAGTCTCTGCATAGAAAGAGGTTTGAGTGTAGGGAAGAATCCTGCTTTAGAACTGTTATTGAACATGCTTAAAGAACAAGATAAGGCCATAAGTGCCCAATCTGTTGAAAAAGTAGTAGTAGCTAATGGTTCTCAATCTGATCCAGGGACTCCCCAGGAGAAAGATTCAAGAAAGAAACTTCCTAGCATGCCCATTACTAGACAGTCTAGCATAGTTGGTACTGAAGTGGAGTCACACCATACAGATGGTGTTGTCTTACATCATAGCAAGAGTATTCCTTCTCACTACAGTAGAAGTGAAGCTCCTGTTAGCCAAGCTGTTAGGGTGCCCTCTGTAAGGGATAGGTCTCCTTCTGTCCATTCCCATCACACTTCTGTTTCTAGAAATGTCCCTCCCACCCACCCTGATGACAGAATGTTGGAAAGGGAGCTCAATAAGTTGAGAGTGGAGACTTCCAGACTGAAGCTTAAGAAGCAACAGCTGGATTTAGATAGACAATCTCTAGAGATTGAAAAGGAAAGACAGAAGCTGGGTTTAACTACCCATGGTGGCAGCAGCAGTATTCCCCATAGTCATCCTGTAAAAGAGCATGATTCCAGGAATCTGCACAAGATAGTTCCCCCTTATAAGGAGGGGGATGACATTAACAAGTGGTTTGCTGCACTTGAGAGGGCTTGTGTTGTTCAAGATGCCCCTCAAAGGCAGTGGGCTGCTATCCTATGGCTATCATTTAGTGGTAAGGGTAGAGACAGACTCCTTACTGTGAAAGAAAGTGATGCCAACAATTTCACTATTCTTAAGAGTGCACTCCTTGATGGTTATGGCTTAACCACTGAACAATACAGGATAAAGTTCAGAGAGACCAAAAAGGAGTCTTCACAAGATTGGGTTGATTTCATTGACCATTCAGTGAAGTCCTTGGAAGGGTGGTTACATGGCAGTAAAGTGACTGACTATGAAGGCCTGTATAACTTAATCCTGAGAGAGCATATTCTTAATAATTGTGTGTCAGATTTGTTGCACCAGTACTTGGTAGACTCTGATCTGACCTCTCCCCAAGAATTGGGAAAGAAGGCAGACAAATGGGTCAGAACAAGAGTGAACAGAAAAGTTCATACAGGGGGTGACAAAGATGGCAAGAAGAAGGATGGTAAGCCTTCAGACAAAGGTGGGGACAAATCTAAAAATGAGTCTTCATCAGGCCCCCAAAAGCAATCTGGTGGGGGTGGTGGGTCTAAATCCTCTTCTAAACAAAATCAAGAAAAGAAACCATGGTGCTATTTATGTAAAGTAAAAGGCCATTGGACAACAGATCCCAGTTGTCCAAAGAAAAGCACCAAGCCTCCTACCACTACAACCCCTACTGCTACACCTAGTGTCCCTACTAATAGCAGTGGTGGTGGGAGCAAACCTACTAATAGCCAATCCAAGGGAGTAGCTGGGCTCACTATTGGTAACTTAGTTGGGGTTGGTCTGATTAGGGAGACCACAGAGGCTACTTTAGTCTCTGAAGGGGCTATTGATTTAGCCACTTTGGTTGCTTGCCCCCATAACTTGGATAAGTACAAGCAACTACCCCTAATAAATGGTGTTGAGGTCCAGGCCTACAGGGACACAGGTGCCAGTGTCACAATGGTGATTGAGAAACTGGTGCACCCTGAACAACACATACTTGGACACCAGTACCAAGTAACCGATGCTCACAACATAACACAATGCCACCCCATGGCTGTTGTAAATCTCAACTGGGGGGGGGGGGGGTAACTGGTCCAAAGAAAGTTGTGGTAGCCTCAGAATTACCTGTAGACTGTCTACTAGGAAATGATTTGGAGACATCAGCTTGGTCAGATGTGGAGTTGGAGGCCCATGCAGCAATGTTGGGCATTCCAGGGCATATTTTTGCTTTGACAAGGGCTCAGGCCAAAAAGCAAAAAGGACAGGGAAGCTTGGATCCTGGAACAATGGACCAAGTGCTCCCTAAAGCTAGGGCTAGTAGAAGCAAACCACTTCCTACTATCCCTCCCTCTACAGTGGATTCTTCTTCTGAGGAAGAAGAGTTCCCTCCCTGTGCAGAACCTACACCAGAGGAGCTGGAAGCAGATACTGCTGAGCTTTTGGGTGAAGGGGGGCCTGCCAGAGAGGAGCTGAGTGTGGCACAGCAAACCTGTCCCACATTAGAGGGTTTAAGACAGCAAGCTGTCAAACAAGCAAATGGGGATATCAGTGACTCTCACAGGGTTTACTGGGAGGACAACCTCTTATATACTGAGGCAAGGGATCCTAAACCTGGAGCTGCCAGGAGATTAGTGATCCCTCAGGAATATAGAAAGTTCCTCCTAACTCTGGCACATGATATTCCCCTTGCTGGGCATCTTGGGCAGATGAAAACTTGGGACAGGCTTGTTCCCCTGTTTCATTGGCCTAGGATGTCTGAGGACACAAAAGATTTTTGTAAGTCCTGTGAAACCTGTCAAGCCAGTGGCAAAACAGGTGGCACTCCAAAGGCACCCCTTATCCCACTGCCTGTGGTTGGGGTTCCCTTTGAAAGGGTAGGGGTTGACATAGTTGGCCCCCTTGACCCTCCTACTGCTTCAGTGTAGGAGGCTGGACTGGCTTGTAGTGAGTACCAAAGGGGACTTGCACCTTGTACCAGGCCCAGTTATCCCTTATTAGTGTATAGGGTGTCTAGCAGCTTAGGCTGATAGATAATGGTAGCTTAGCAGAGCAGCTTAGGCTGAACTAGGAGACGTGTGAAGCTACTACAGTACCACTTAGTGTCATATGCACAATATCATAAGAAAACACAATACACAGTTATACTAAAAATAAAGGTACTTTATTTTTATGACAATATGCCAAAGTATCTTAGAGTGTACCCTCAGTGAGAGGATAGGAAATATACACAAGATATATATACACAATAGCAAAAATATGCAGTATAGTCTTAGAAAACAGTGCAAACAATGTATAGTTACAATAGGATGCAATGGGGAAACATAGGGATAGGGGCAACACAAACCATATACTCCAGAAGTGGAATGCGAACCACGAATGGACCCCAAACCTATGTGACCTTGTAGAGGGTCGCTGGGACTATTAGAAAATAGTGAGAGTTAGAAAAATAACCCTCCCCAAGACCCTGAAAAGTGAGTGCAAAGTGCACCAAAGTTCCCCTAAGGACAAAATAGTCGTGTTAGAGGGAGAATGCAAGGAAAACACAAATCAGCAATGCAACAACGATGGATTCCTGTCTGAAGGTACCTGTGGAACAAGGGGACCAAGTCCAAAAGTCACAAGCAGCTCGGAGATGGGCAGATGCCCAAGAAATGCCAGCGGTTGGTGCAAAGAAGCTCTTACTAGGCTGAAGAACTGTGAATACTGCAGGAACGACAAGGGCTAGAGACTTCCCCTTTGGAGGATGGATCCCCCACGCCTTGGAGAGTCGTGCAGAAGTGTTTTCCCGCCGGACGGACGCCAACAAGCCTTGCTACATGCAAATCGTGCGTTTGGCGTTTTTGGACGCTGCTGGGGCCCAGGAGGGACCAGGAGGTCGCAAATTGGACCTGCAGAGAGAGGGGACGTCGAGCAAGACAAAGAGCCCTCACTGAAGCAGGTAGCACCCGGAGAAGTGCCAGAAACAGGCACTACGAGGATGCGTGAAACGGTGCTCGCCGAAGTTGCACAAAGGAGTCCCACGTCGCCGGAGACCAACTTAGAAAGTCGTGCAATGCAGGTTAGAGTGCCGTGGACCCAGGCTTGGCTGTGCACGAAGGATTTCCGCCGGAAGTGCACAGGGGCCGGAGAAGCTTGCAAAGTCGCGGTTCCCAGCAATGCAGCCCAGCGAGGTGAGGCAAGGACTTACCTCCACCAAACTTGGGCTGAAGAGTCACTGGACTGTGGGGGTCACTTGGACGGTGTCGCTGGATTCGAGGGACCTCGCTCGTCGTGCTGAGAGGAGACCCAAGGGACCGGAGATGCAGCTTTTTGGTGCCTGCGGTTGCAGGGGGACGATTCCGTCGACCCACGGGAGATTTCTTCGGAGCTTCTGGTGCAGAGAGGAGGCAGGCTACCCCCACAGCATGCACAAGCAGGAAAACAGTCGAGAAGGCGGCAGGATCAGCGTTACAGAGTTGCAGTAGTCGTCTTTGCTACTATGTTGCAGGTTTGCAGGCTTCCAGCGCGGTCAGCGGTCGATTCCTTATCAGAAGGTGAAGAGGGAGATGCAGAGGAACTCGGCTGAGCTCATGCATTCGTTATCTAAAGTTTCCCCAGAGACAGAGACCCTAAATAGCCAGAAAAGAGGGTTTGGCTACCTAGGAGAGAGGAAAGGCTACTAACACCTGAAGGAGCCTATCACAAGGAGTCTCTGACGTCACCTGGTGGCACTGGCCACTCAGAGCAGTCCAGTGTGCCAGCAGCACCTCTGTTTCCAAGATGGCAGAGGTCTGGAGCACACTGGAGGAGCTCTGGACACCTCCCAGGGGAGGTGCAGGTCAGGGGAGTGGTCACTCCCCTTTCCTTTGTCCAGTTTCGCGCCAGAGCAGGGGCTAAGGGGTCCCTGAACCGGTGTAGACTGGCTTATGCAGAATTGGGCACATCTGTGCCCAACAAAGCATTTCCAGAGGCTGGGGGAGGCTACTCCTCCCCTGCCTTCACACCATTTTCCAAAGGGAGAGGGTGTCACACCCTCTCTCAGAGGAAGTTCTTTGTTCTGCC
The DNA here is from genome assembly GCF_031143425.1 of Pleurodeles waltl. Taxonomy (NCBI): domain Eukaryota; kingdom Metazoa; phylum Chordata; class Amphibia; order Caudata; family Salamandridae; genus Pleurodeles; species Pleurodeles waltl. The sequence continues at coordinate 1,177,551,340 of NC_090439.1, forward strand.
ATCCTGGGCCAGGCCTGGCTGGACCCCAGGAGGGCAGCTGCCTGTCTGAGGGGTTGGCAGCAGCAGCAGCTGCAGAGAAACCCCAGGAAGGGCAGTATGGCAGTACCAGGGTCTGTGCTACAGACCACTGGGATCATGGAATTGTACCAACAATGCCAGGATGGCATAGAGGGGGCAATTCCATGATCATAGACATGTTACATGGCCATATTCGGAGTTACCATGGTGAAGCTACATATAGGTAGTGACCCATATGTAGTGCACGCGTGTAATGGTGTCCCCGCACTCACAAAGTTCAGTGAATTGGCTCTGAACAATGTGGGGGCACCTTGGCTAGTGCCAGGGTGCCCTCACACTAAGTAACTTTGCACCTAACCTTTACCAGGTAAAGGTTAGACATATAGGTGACTTATAAGTTACTTAAGTGCAGTGTAAAATGGCTGTGAAATAACGTGGACGTTATTTCACTCAGGCTGCAGTGGCAGGCCTGTGTAAGATTTGTCAGAGCTCCCTATGGGTGGCAAAAGAAATGCTGCAGCCCCTAGGGATCTCTTGGAACCCCAATACCCTGGGTACCTCAGTACCATATACTAGGGAATTATAAGGGTGTTCCAGTAAGCCAATGTAAATTGGTAAAAATGGTCACTAGCCTGTCAGTGACAATTTGAAAGTAATGAGAGAGCATAACCACTGAGGTTCTGGTTAGCAGAGCCTCAGTGAGACAGTTAGGCACCACACAGGGAACATATACATGCACACCTATGAGCACTGGGGCCCTGTGTGACAGGGTCCCAGTGACACATACATATAGGCCACAAACCTATGAGCACTGGGGTCCTGACTAGCAGGATCCCAGTGACACATAACAACCATACTGAAAACATGGTGTTTTCACTATGAGCACTGAGGCCTGGCTATCAGGATCCCAGTGAGACAGTGAAAACAGTGACAAACTGTGAGAAGGTAGCCTCTTTCTAGCCTTGTTACCCCCACTTTTGGCCTGTTTGTGAGTGTATGTCAGGGTGTTTGTCACTGTTTTCACTGTCTCACTGGGATCCTGATAGCCAGGCCTCAGTGCTCATAGTGAAAACACTAGGTTTTCAGTATGTTTGTTATGTGTCACTGGGGTCCTGCTGGTCAGGACCCCAGTGCTCATAGGTTTGTGGCCTATATGTATGTGTCACTGGGACCCTGTCACACAGGGCCCCAGTGCTCATAGGTGTGCATGTATATGTTCCCTGTGTGGTGCCTAACTGTCTCACTGAGGCTCTGCTAACCAGAACCTCAGTGGTTATGCTCTCTCATTACTTTCAAATTGTCACTAACAGGCTAGTGACCATTTTTACCAATTTACATTGGCTTACTGGAACACCCTTATAATTCCCTAGTATATGGTACTGAGGTACCCAGGGTATTGGGGTTCCAGGAGATCCCTATGGGCTGCAGCATTTCTTTTGCCACCCATAGGGAGCTCTGACAATTCTTACACAGGCCTGCCACTGCAGCCTGAGTGAAATAACGTCCACGTTATTTCACAGCCATTTTACACTGCACTTAAGTAACTTATAAGTCACCTATATGTCTAACCTTTACCTGGTAAATGTTAGGTGCAAAGTTACTTAGTGTGAGGGCACCCTGGCACTAGCCAAGGTGCCCCCACATTGTTCAGAGCCAATTCCCTGAACTTTGTGAGTGCGGGGACACCATTACACGCGTGCACTACATATAGGTCACTACCTATATGTAGCTTCACAATGGTAACTCCGAATATGGCCATGTAACATGTCTATGATCATGGAATTGCCCCCTCTATGCCATCCTGGCATAGTTGGCACAATCCCATGATCCCAGTGGTCTGTAGCACAGACCCTGGTACTGCCAAACTGCCCTTCCTGGGGTTTCACTGCAGCTGCTGCTGCTGCCAACCCCTCAGACAGGCATCTGCCCTCCTGGGGTCCAGCCAGGCCTGGCCCAGGATGGCAGAACAAAGAACTTCCTCTGAGAGAGGGTGTGACACCCTCTCCCTTTGGAAAATGGTGTGAAGGCAGGGGAGGAGTAGCCTCCCCCAGCCTCTGGAAATGCTTTGTTGGGCACAGAGGTGCCCAATTCTGCATAAGCCAGTCTACACCGGTTCAGGGACCCCTTAGCCCCTGCTCTGGCGCGAAACTGGACAAAGGAAAGGGGAGTGACCACTCCCCTGACCTGCACCTCCCCTGGGAGGTGTCCAGAGCTCCTCCAGTGTGCTCCAGACCTCTGCCATCTTGGAAACAGAGGTGCTGCTGGCACACTGGACTGCTCTGAGTGGCCAGTGCCACCAGGTGACGTCAGAGACTCCTGCTGATAGGCTCCTTCAGGTGTTAGTAGCCTATCCTCTCTCCTAGGTAGCCAAACCCTCTTTTCTGGCTATTTAGGGTCTCTGTCTCTGGGGAAACTCTAGATAACGAATGCATGAGCTCAGCCGAGTTCCTCTGCATCTCCCTCTTCACCTTCTGATAAGGAATCGACCGCTGACCGCGCTGGAAGCCTGCAAACCTGCAACATAGTAGCAAAGACGACTACTGCAACTCTGTAACGCTGATCCTGCCGCCTTCTCGACTGTTTTCCTGCTTGTGCATGCTGTGGGGGTAGCCTCCCTCCTCTCTGCACCAGAAGCTCCGAAGAAATCTCCCGTGGGTCGACGGAATCGTCCCCCTGCAACCGCAGGCACCAAAAAGCTGCATCTCCGGTCCCTTGGGTCTCCTCTCAGCACGACGAGCGAGGTCCCTCGAATCCAGCGACACCGTCCAAGTGACCCCCACAGTCCAGTGACTCTTCAGCCCAAGTTTGGTGGAGGTAAGTCCTTGCCTCACCTCGCTGGGCTGCATTGCTGGGAACCGCGACTTTGCAAGCTTCTCCGGCCCCTGTGCACTTCCGGCGGAAATCCTTCGTGCACAGCCAAGCCTGGGTCCACGGCACTCTAACCTGCATTGCACGACTTTCTAAGTTGGTCTCCGGCGACGTGGGACTCCTTTGTGCAACTTCGGCGAGCACCGTTTCACGCATCCTCGTAGTGCCTGTTTCTGGCACTTCTCCGGGTGCTACCTGCTTCAGTGAGGGCTCTTTGTCTTGCTCGACGTCCCCTCTCCCTGCAGGTCCAATTTGCGACCTCCTGGTCCCTCCTGGGCCCCAGCAGCGTCCAAAAACGCCAAACGCACGATTTGCGTGTAGCAAGGCTTGTTGGCGTCCATCCGGCGGGAAAACACTTCTGCACGACTCTCCAAGGCGTGGGGGATCCACCTTCCAAAGGGGAAGTCTCTAGCCCTTGTCGTTCCTGCAGTATTCACAGTTCTTCAGCCTAGAAAGAGCTTCTTTGCACCAACCGCTGGCATTTCTTGGGCATCTGCCCATCTCCGAGCTGCTTGTGACTTTTGGACTTGGTCCCCTTGTTCCACAGGTACCTTCAGACAGGAATCCATCGTTGTTGCATTGCTGATTTGTGTTTTCCTTGCATTCTCCCTCTAACACGACTATTTTGTCCTTAGGGGAACTTTGGTGCACTTTGCACTCACTTTTCAGGGTCTTGGGGAGGGTTATTTTTCTAACTCTCACTATTTTCTAATAGTCCCAGCGACCCTCTACAAGGTCACATAGGTTTGGGGTCCATTCGTGGTTCACATTCCACTTTTGGAGTATATGGTTTGTGTTGCCCCTATCCCTATGTTTCCCCATTGCATCCTATTGTAATTATACATTGTTTGCACTGTTTTCTAAGACTATACTGCATATTTTTGCTATTGTGTATATATATCTTGTGTATATTTCCTATCCTCTCACTGAGGGTACACTCTAAGATACTTTGGCATATTGTCATAAAAATAAAGTACCTTTATTTTTAGTATAACTGTGTATTGTGTTTTCTTATGATATTGTGCATATGACACTAAGTGGTACTGTAGTAGCTTCACACGTCTCCTAGTTCAGCCTGAGCTGCTTTGCTAAGCTACCATTATCTATCAGCCTAAGCTGCTAGACACCCTATACACTAATAAGGGATAACTGGGCCTGGTGCAAGGTGCAAGTACCCCTTGGTACTCACTACAAGCCAGTCCAGCCTCCTACACAAACACCCTGACATACACTCACAAACAGGCCAAAAGTGGGGGTAACAAGGCTAGAAAGAGGCTACCTTCTCACATTCAGGCAATAGGTTTATCTTGGTGGTAGTGGACCATGCCACAAGATATCCTGAGGCAATTCCTCTTAGGACCACTACAGCTCCTGCAGTGGCAAAGGCCCTCCTGGGAATCTTTTCCAGGGTGGGCTTCCCAAAAGAGGTAGTTTCAGACAGAGGAAGCAATTTCATGTCTGCATACTTAAAGGCCATGTGGAAAGAGTGTGGGGTGACTTACAAGTTCACCACACCCTATCATCCACAAACAAATGGACTGGTGGAGAGGTTTAATAAAACTCTCAAAGGCATGATTATGGGACTCCCAGACAAACTCCGCAGGAGATGGGATATCCTTTTACCATGCCTCCTTTTTGCCTACAGGGAGGTACCTCCTGAAAAGTGAGTGCAAAGTGCACTAAAGTTCCCCTAAAGACACAGAAGTCGTGATAGAGGGAAAATGCAAGGAAAACACAAATCAGCAGAGCAACAACGATGGATTCCTGACTGAGGGTACCTGTGGAACAAGGGGACCAAGTCCAAAAGTCACAAGCAAGTCGGAGATGGGCAGATGCCCAAGAAATGCCAACTGTTGGTGCAAAGAAGCTCTTACTAGGCTGAAGAACTGTGAATACTGCAGCAACGACAAGGGCTAGAGACTTCCCCTTTGGAGGATGGATCCCCCACGCCTTGCAGAGTCGTGCAGAAGTGTTTTCCCGCCGGATGGACGCTAACAAGCCTTGCTAGCTGCAAATCGTGCGGTTAGCGTTTTTGGATGCTGCTGTGGCCCAGGATGGACCAGGACGGTGCAAATTGGACCAGGAGGTAGAGGGGACGTCGAGCAAGACAAGGAGCCCTCACAGCAGCAGGTAGCACCCGGAGAAGTGCCAGAAACAGGCACTACGAAGATGCGTGAAACGGTGCTCGCCTGAAGTCACACAAAGGAGTCCCACGTCGCTGGAGAACAACTTAGGAGGTCGTGCAATGCAGGTTAGAGTGCCGGGGACCCCAGCTTCCGGGTGCACCAAGGATTTCCGCCGGAAGTGCACGGGAGCTGGAGAAGTTGCAAAAGTCGCGAAAACCAACAATGCAGTCTGGCGTGGGGAGGCAAGGACTTACCTCCACCAAACTTGGACTGAAGAGTCACTGGACCGTGGGGGTCTCTTGGACAGTCTTGCTGGATTCGTGGGACCTCGCTCGTCGTCGTGAGAGGAGACCCAAGGGACCGTGATGCAGCTTTTTGGTGCCTGCGTTGGCAGGGGGAAGATTCCGTCGACCCACGGGAGATTTCTTCGCAGCTTCTGATGCAGAGAGGAGGCAGACTACCCCCACAGGATGCACACCAAGGAAAACAGTCGAGAAGGCAGCAGGAGCGGCGTTACAAGGTTGCAGTAGTCGTCTTAGCTACTTTGTTGCAGGTTTGCAGGCTTCCAGCGCGGTCAGCAGTCGATTCCTTGGCAGAAGGTGAAGAGAGAGATGCAGAGGAACTCTGATGAGCTCTTACATTCGTTATCTGAGGAATCCCCAAAGAAAGAGACCCTAAATAGCCAGAAAAGAGGGTTTGGCTACTTAGGACAAAGGATAGGCTAGCAACACCTGCAGGAGCCTATCAGAAGGAGTCTCTGACGTCAGCAGAGGGCACTGGCCACTCAGAGCAGTCCAGTGTGCCAGCAGCACCTCTGTTTCCAAGATGGCAGAGGTCTGGAGCACACTGGAGGAGCTCTGGGCACCTCCCAGGGGAGGTGCAGGTCAGGGGAGTGGTCACTCCCCTTTCCTTTGTCCAGTTTCGAGCCCAGGCAAGGCTGAGGGGTCCCTGAACCGGTGTAAACTGGCTTATGCAGAATTGGACACCTCTGTGCCCAACAAAGCATTTCCAGAGGCTGGGGGAGGCTACTCCTCCCCTGCCTTCACACCATTTTCCAAAGGGAGAGGGTGTAACACCCCCTCTCTGAGGAAGTCCTTTGTTCTGCCATCCTGGGCCAGGCCTGGCTGGACCCCAGGAGGGCAGAAGCCTGTCTGTGTGGTTGGCAGCAGCAGCAGCTGCAGTGTAACCCCAGAAAAGGCAGTTTGGCAGTACCAGGGTCTGTGCTACAGACCACTGGGAGCATGGAATTGTGCCAACTATGCCAAGATGGTATAGAGGGGGCAATTCCATGATCTTAGACATGTTACATGGCCATATTCGGAGTTACCATTGTGAAGCTACACATAGGTAGTGACCTATGTGTAGTGCACGCATGTAATGGTGTACCCGCACTCACAAAGTCGGGGAATTTGCCCTGAACAATGTGGGGGCACCTTGGCTAGTGCCAGGGTGCCCACACACTAAGTAACTTTGCACCTAACCTTTACCAGGTAAAGGATAGACATATAGGTGACTTATAAGTTACTTAAGTGCAGTGAAAATGGCTGTGAAATAATGTGGGCATTATTTCACTCAGGCTGCAGTGGCAGGCCTGTGTAAGAATTGTCAGAGCTCCCTATGGGTGGCAAAAGAAATGCTGCAGCCCATAGGGATCTCCTGGAACCCCAATACCCTGGGTACCTCAGTACCATATACTAGGGAATTATAAGGGTGTTCCAGTAAGCCAATGTGAATTAGTAAAATTGGTCACTAGCCTGTTAGTGACAATTTGAAAGTAATGAGAGAACATAACCACTGAGGTTCTGGTTAGCAGAGCCTCAGTGAGACAGTTAGTCACTACACAGGTAACACAGTCAGGCACACTTATGAGCACTGGGGCCCTGTGTTGCAGGGTCCCAGTGACACATACAACTAAAACAACATATATACAGTGAAAAATGGGGGTAACATGCCAGGCAAGATGGTACTTTCCTACACAACCCCCCCTAAACGAAGGACAATAAGATTAGTCATTTCCTGATGGGTCTTCATTGTCTAAGTGGAAATATCTGGAGAGTCCATCTGCATTGGAGTGGGTACTCCCAGGTCTATGTTCCACTGTATAGTCCATTCCCTGTAGAGATATGGACCACCTCAACAATTTAGGATTTTCACCTTTCATTTGTTTTAGCCAAAGTAGAGGTTTGTGGTCTGTTTGAACAATGAAGTGAGTGCCAAACAGGTATGGCCTCAACTTCTTCAAAGCCCAGACCACAGCAAAGGCCTCCCTCTCAATGGCAGACCAACGCTTTTCTCTAGGGGTCAACCTCCTACTAATAAAAGCAACAGGTTGATCCTGGCCCTCAGAATTTAGTTGTGATAGGACTGCCCCTACTCCTAATTCAGATGCATCAGTTTGGACATAGAATTTTTTAGAGTAACAAGGGCTTTTCAGGACAGGTGCAGAGCACATAGCCTGCTTCAGCTCCTCAAAAGCTTTTTGACAGTTTGCTGTCCACAATACCTTTTTAGGCATTCTTTTGGAAGTGAGGTCATTAAGAGGGGCTGCAATGGAGCCATAGTTCTTGATGAACCTCCTGTAATACCCAGTGAGGCCTAAAAAGGCTCTCACCTGAGTCTGTGTAGTAGGGGGAGTCCAATCCACAATTGTCTGGATCTTCCCCTGTAGTGGTGCAATCTGTTCTCCACCAACCAGGTGTCCCAGATAAACCACCTTCCCCTGCCCTATCTGGCACTTTGAAGCCTTGATAGTGAGGCCTGCCTTTTGCAGGGCCTCCAAAACTTTCCATAGGTGGACCAGGTGATCATCCCAGCTGGAGCTAAAGACAGCTATATCGTCCAGATATGCTGCACTGAAGGCCTCCAGCCCTTGCAGGACTGTATTCACCAACCTCTGAAAAGTGGCAGGTGCATTTTTCAAACCAAAAGGCATTACAGTAAACTGGTAATGTCCTCCAATGGAAGAAAATGCAGTTTTTGCTTTAGCATCTTCTGATAATTTGATCTGCCAATACCCTGCAGTCAAATCAAAAGTGCTTAGATACTTGGCAGATGCCAGTGTATCTATGAGCTCATCTGCCCTGGGTATAGGGTGAGCATCTGTTTTGGTTACCTGGTTAAGCCCTCTGTAGTCGACACAAAACCGCATTTCCTTCTTTCCATCTTTAGAATTGGGTTTTGGTACCAGTACCACAGGAGAAGCCCATGGACTGTCAGAGTGTTCAACCACTCCTAGTTCCAACATTTTCTGAACTTCTTGCTTTATGCAGTCTCTGACATGGTCAGGCTGCCTATAGATCTTACTTTTGACAGGCAAGCTGTCTCCAGTATCTATAGTGTGCTCACACCAAGAAGTGGTACCTGGCACAGTAGAGAAGAGTTCTGAAAATTGTCCTAGGAGATTTATGCAATGGTCTTTCTGCTCAGCAGTAAGACAATCAGCCAAAACTACCCCTTCCACAAGAGCATCTTGTTCTGTGGAAGAGAAGAGATCAGGTAGAGGATCACTGTCTTCTTCCTGTCCCTCATCAGTTGCCATGAGCAGGGTGAGATCAGCCCTGTCATAGTAGGGTTTCAGGCGGTTGACATGGAGCACCCTAAGGGGACTCCTGGCAGTGCCTAAGTCAACCAAGTAGGTGACTTCACCCTTCTTTTCAACAATTGTGTGGGGTCCACTCCATTTATCTTGGAGTGCTCTTGGGGCCACAGGCTCCAAGACCCACACTTTCTGCCCTGGTTGGTACTGAACCAAAACAGCCTTCTGGTCATGCCATTGCTTCTGGAGCTCTTGGCTGGCCTGAAGGTTTTTACTGGCCTTTTTCATATACTCAGCCATCCTTGATCTGAGGCCAAGTACATAGTCCACAATATCCTGTTTAGGAGCTTTTATAGGTTGTTCCCAACCCTCCTTCACAAGTGTGAGTGGACCCCTAACAGGGTGTCCAAAAAGAAGTTCAAAGGGGCTGAAGCCCACTCCTTTCACTAACAGGCTAGTGACCAATTTTACCAATTCACATTGGCTTACTGGAACACCCTTATAATCCCCTAGTATATGGTACTGAGGTTCCCAGGGTATTGGGGTTCCAGGAGATCTATATGGGCTGCAGCATTTCTTTTGCCACCCATAGGGAGCTCTGACAATTCTTACACAGGCCTGCCACTGCAGCCTGAGTGAAATAACGCACACGTTATTTCACAGCCATTTTCACTGCACTTAAGTAACTTATAAGTCACCTATATGTCTAACCTTTACCTGGTAAAGGTTAGGTGCAAAGTTACTTAGTGTGTGGGCACCTTGGCACAAGCCAAGGTGCCCCCACATTGTTCAGGGCAAATTCCCCGACTTTGTGAGTGCTGGAGACACCATTATATGCGTGCACTACACATAGGTCACTACCTATGTGTAGCTTCACAATGGTAACTCCGAATATGGCCATGTAACATGTCTAAGATCATGGAATTGCCCCCTCTATGCCATCCTGCCATAGTTGGCACAATTCCATGCTCCCAGTGGTCTGTAGCACAGACCCTGGTACTGCCAAACTGCCTTTTCAGGGGTTTCACTGCAGCTGCTGCTGCTGCCAACCCCACAGACAGGCTTCTGCCCTCCTGGGGTCCAGCCAGGCCTGGCCCAGGATGGCAGAACAAAGGACTTCCTCAGAGAGGGGGTGTTACACCCTCTCCCTTTGGAAAATGGTGTGAAGGCAGGGGAGGAGTAGCCTCCCCCAGCCTCTGGAAATGCTTTCTTGGGCACAGATGTGCCCAATTCTGCATAAGCCAGTCTACACCGGTTCAGGGACCCCTCAGCCCTGCTTAGGCACGAAACTGGACAAAGGAAAGGGGAGTGACCACTCCCCTGACCTGTACCTCCCCTGGGAGGTGCCCAGAGCTCCTCCAGTGTGCTCCAGACCTCTGCCATCTTGGAAACAGAGGTGCTGCTGGCACAATGGACTGCTCTGAGTAGCCAGGCCAGCAGGTGACGTCAGAGACTCCTTTCTGATAGGCTCCTTCAGGTGTTGCTAGCCTATCTCTCTTCCTAAGTAGCCAAACCCTCTTTTCTGGCTACTTAGGGTCTCTGTCTTTGGGGATTCCTCAGATAACGAATGCAAGAGCTCATCAGAGTTCCTCTGCATCTCTCTCTTCACCTTCTGCCAAGAAATCGACTGCTGACCGCGCTGGAAACCTGCAAAACTGCAACAAAGTAGCTAAGATGACTACTGCAACCTTGTAACGCCGCTCCTGCTGCCTTCTCGACTGTTTTTCTTGGTGGTGCATCCTGTGGGGGTAGTCTGCATCAGAAGCTGCGAAGAAATCTCCCGTGGGTCGACGGAATCTTCCCCCTGCAACCGCAGGCACCAAAAGCTGCATCACCGGTCCCTTGGGTCTCCTCTCACGACGACGAGCGAGGTCCCTCGAATCCAGCAAGACTGTCCAAGTGACCCCCACGGTCCAGTGACTCTTCAGTCCAGGTTTGGTGGAGGTACGTCCTTGCCTCCCCACGCCAGACTGCATTGTTGGTAACCGCGTCTTTTGCAACTTCTCCGGCTTCCGTGCACTTCCAGCGGAAATCCTTTGTGCACAGCCAAGCCTGGGTCCACGGCACTCTAACCTGCATTGCACGACTTTCTAAGTTGGTCTCTGGCGACGTGGGACTCCTTTGTGCAACTTCAGACGAGCACCGTTTTGCTTTTCTTCATAGTGCCTGTTCTGGCACTTCAGCGGGTGCTGCCTGCTTCAGTGAGGGCTCCTTGTCTTGATCGATGTCCCCTCTGTGCCCAGACGAAATTGGCGACATCCTGGTCCATCCTGGGCCACAGCAGCACCCAAAAACGCTAACCGCACGACTTGCAGCTAGCAAGGCTTGTTGGCGTCCAATCGGCGGGAAAACACTTCTGCACGACTCTCCACGGCGTGGGGGATCCATCCTCCAAAGCGGAAGTCTCTAGCCCTTGTCGTTCCTGCAGAATCCTAAGCTTCTTCAGTCCAGTAGAAGCTTCTTTGCATCCACAGCTGGCATTTCTTGGGCATCTGCCCATCTCCGACTTGCTTGTGACTTTTGGACTTGGTCCCCTTGTTCCACAGGTACCCTCGACTAGAAATCCATCATTGTTGCATTGCTGATTTGTGTTTTCCTTGCAGAATTCCTCTACCACGACTTCTAAGTCTTTGGGGGAACTTTAGTGCACTTTGCACTCACTTTTCAGGGTCTTGGGGTGGGGTATTTTTCTAACCCTTACTATTTTCTAATAGTCCCAGCGACCCTCTACAAGGTCACATAGGTTTGGGGTCCATTCGTGATTCGCATTCCACTTTTGGAGTATATGGTTTGTGTTGCCCCTATCCCTATGTGCTCCCATTGCATCCTATTGTAATTTTACACTGTATGCACTGTTTTCTAAGACTATACTGCATATTTTTGGTATTGTGTACATATATCTTGTGTATATTTCTTATCCTCCTACTGAGGGTACTCACTGAGATTCTTTTGGCATATTGTCATAAAAATAAAGTACCTTTATTTTTAGTATAACTGTGTATTGTGTTTTCTTATGATATTGTGCATATGGCATTAGTGGTACTGTAGTAGCTTCACACGTCTCCTAGTTCAGCCTAAGCTGCTCTGCTAAGCTACCATTATCTATCAGCCTGAGCTGCTAGACACCCTATACACTAATAAGGGATACCTGGGCCTGGTGCAAGGTGTATGTACCCCTTGGTACTCACTACAAGCCAGTCCAGCCTCCTACATTGGTTGTGCAGCGGTGGGATAAGTGCTTTGAGACTACTTACCACTCTTGACATTGTACTTTTCATAAGAGAAAAATATACAAAACAAGTTCAGTGTATGTACACATAACTAAAAAGTTTTGCATTCCCTCTTTTCACTCTTCTCTAAGTGCTGAAAAGTACATCTAAACTTTCTAAAAAGTTCTAAAAAGTTTAAAAAGTTTTTTTTCTGTCTTTCCAAAAGTTCTGAAAAACTTTTTTCTTCACTTTTTCTATCACTTAACTCTTTCTAAAAATGTCTGGCACAGGCCAAAATGTTGATCTGTCCAAAATTGCATATGATCACCTTAGCTGGAAAGGAGCAAGGAGTCTCTGCATAGAAAGAGGTTTGAGTGTAGGGAAGAATCCTTCTTTGGAATTGTTACTTAACATGCTTAGAGAACAAGATAAGGCCAGAAGGGCCCCATCTGTTGAAAAAGTACCAAATGGTTCCCAATCTGATCCAGGGACTCCCCTAGAGAAAGATTCAGGAAGGAAACTTCCCAGCCTGCCCCTCAGCAGACAACCTAGCATAGTTGGTAATGATGCAGAGTCACACCATACAGATAGTGTGGTCTCTCATCACAGTAGGAAGTCTCACCATACAGATGGTGGACTCTCACATTATACTGTTAGTAAACTTGTTAAGGTTCCCTCTGTTAGGGACAGGTCTCCTTCTGTCCATTCTCATCACACTTCTGTTTCTAGGCATGTCCCTCCCACCCACCCTGATGACAGAATGTTAGAAAGGGAGCTCAATAAATTGAGAGTGGAGACATCCAGGCTGAAGCTCAAGAAGCAACAGCTGGATCTAGATAGACAAGCTTTAGAGATAGAAAAAGAAAGACAGAAGCTGGGTTTAGACACCCATGGTGGCAGCAGCAGTATTCCCCATAGTCATCCTGTAAAAGAGCACGATTCCAGGAATCTGCATAAGATAGTTCCCCCTTATAAGGAGGGGGATGACATTAACAAGTGGTTTGCTGCACTTGAGAGGGCCTGTAATGTTCAAGATGTCCCCCAAAGGCAGTGGGCTCCTATCCTATGGCTATCATTTAGTGGTAAGGGTAGGGATAGACTCCTTACTGTGAAAGAAAGTGATGCCAACAATTTCACTATTCTTAAGAATGCACTCCTTGATGGTTATGGCTTAACCACTGAACAATACAGGATAAAGTTCAGAGAAACCAAAAAGGAGTCTTCACAAGACTGGGTTGATTTCATTGACCATTCAGTGAAGGCCTTGGAGGGGTGGTTACATGGCAGTAAAGTGACTGACTATGAAAGCCTGTACAACTTAATCCCGAGAGAGCATATTCTTAATAATTGTGTGTCAGATTTGTTGCACCAGTACTTGGTAGACTCTGATCTGACCTCTCCCCAAGAATTGGGAAAGAAGGCAGACAAATGGGTCAGAACAAGGGTGAACAGAAAAGTTCATACAGGGGGTGACAAAGATGGCAAGAAGAAGGATGGTAAGCCTTCAGAGAAAGATGGTGAAAAATCTCAAGATAAGCATGGGGATAAGGGTAAAACCAAAGATCCCACTTCAAATCTTAAACACTCTTCAGGGGGTGAGGATAAACCAAATTCTTCCTCTTCTTCCCAACCTACACAATTTAAAAAGCCTTGGTGCTTTGTGTGTAAAAATAGAGGCCATAGGCCAGGGGATAAGTCCTGTCCAGGTAAACCCCCTGAGCCTACCACCACTAATACATCAAGCTCTAGTGCCCCTAGAAGTAGTGGTACTAGTGGTGGGACTGCTGGCAACAGTCAAGCAAAGGGTGTAGTTGGGTTCACTTATGGGTCCATCATAGAAACTGGGGTAGGCAGTCCCAAGACAGTTTCTGTCACACCAAGTGGCATTGGCCTTGCCACACTGGCTGCTTGTCCCCTTACAATGGATAAGTACAGGCAGACAGTTTCAATAAATGGTGTTGAGGCCTTGGCCTACAGGGACACAGGTGCCAGTTTCACTTTGGTGACTGAAAACCTAGTGCATCCTGAACAACACATCATTGGACAACAGTATAAGATTATTTATGTCCATAACTCCACTAAGTTTCTTCCCTTAGCTATAATTCAGTTTAGTTGGGGTGGAGTTACTGGCCCTAAGCAGGTGGTGGTATCACCTAGCTTACCTGTAGACTGTCTCTTAGGTAATGACCTAGAGGCCTCAGGTTGGGCTGATGTAGAGTTGTATGCCCATGCAGCCATGCTGGGCATCCCTGAGGAATTGTTCCCTCTCATTTCAAGTGAAATGAAAAAGCAAAGGAGAGAAGGCCTGAAAACTCAGGATCCCTCTCCATCAACAGGTAAAAAGGGTATCACAGTATCCCCTAACCACCCTACCATTCAGGATACCATTCCTGTGGTGGGAGAAACCTCTCCTGGGATGGCACCTGTTCCAAGGGAATCATCAGCTGGCAAAGCTGGACTCCCTGAGGTGGAAGTACCTCTCTGTGGGATAACTAACATTGGTGAGAAAAAGAACACCATTTTAGTTAACATGGAGCATCCCTCCAACCCTCCCAGAGAAACTTTAGCGCAGAAACCCTGCACTGCCTCACAACACTTAGGACAGCATCCCTGCCCTAGTGTGGAACTCATAGGACAGCATCCCTGCCCTGCTCCAACTCAAGAGAAACAGCATCCCTGTTCTCTCTTCCAGCCATATGGACAAAGTTTTTGCCCAGCTATGGCTTTTCTGAGACAGCATCCCTGTCTGCCATTTCCATCACTACAAATAGGTTCAGTGGACAATTCCCACTGCTCTAAACTAAAACTTACTGATAGAAACTCTGAAAATACATCTTCACATTGTTGCTTAGCTAAAAAACTTCAAACAGGGTGGTTTACATCCCCACAGGGAAGTAACCATATAGTGGATGATAAAGGGAGTAACCAGTCTATTGCAGAGCTACTCTCTACTTATCACCACTTAGACAATAAAGTCTCAACTGGCCAAGGTTAGCCTTATTGTCCTTCGTCTGGGGGGGGTTGTGTGAGAAAGTAGCCTCTTTCTAGCCTTGTTACCCCCACTTTTGGCCTGTTTGTGAGTGTATGTCATGGTGTTTGCACTGTTTTCGCTGTCTCACTGGGATCCTGCTAGCCAGGGCCCAGTGCTCATAGTGAAAACACTATGTTTTCAGTATGTTTGTTATGTGTCACTGGGACCCTGCTAGTCAGGACCCCAGTGCTCATAAGTTTGTGGCCTAGATGTATGTGTTCCCTGTGTAGTGCCTAACTGTCTCAATGAGGCTCTGCTATCCAGAACCTCAGTGGTTATGCTCTCTCATTAACTAACAGGCTAGTGACCAATTTTACCAATTCACATTGGCTTACTGGAACACCCTTATAATCCCCTAGAATATGGTACTGAGGTACCCAGGGTATTGGGGTTCCAGGAGATCCCTATGGGCTGCAGCATTTCTTTTGCCACCCATAGGGAGCTCTGACAATTCTTACATAGGCCTGCCACTGCAGCCTGAGTGAAATAACGCACACGTTATTTCACAGCCATTTTCACTGCACTTAAGTAACTTATAAGTCACCTATATGTCTAACCTTTACCTGGTAAAGGTTAGGTGCAAAGTTACTTAGTGTGTGGGCACCCTGGCACAAGCCAAGGTGCCCCCACATTGTTCAGGGCAAATTCCCCGACTTTGTGAGTGCTGGAGACACCATTATATGCGTGCACTACACATAGGTCACTACCTATGTGTAGCTTCACAATGGTAACTCCGAATATGGCCATGTAACATGTCTAAGATCATGGAATTGCCCCCTCTATGCCATCCTGGCATAGTTGGCACAATTCCATGCTCCCAGTGGTCTGTAGCACAGACCCTGGTACTGCCAAACTGCCTTTTCAGGGGTTTCACTGCAGCTGCTGCTGCTGCCAACCCCACAGACAGGCTTCTGCCCTCCTGGGGTCCAGCCAGGCCTGGCCCAGGATGGCAGAACAAAGGACTTCCTCAGAGAGGGGGTGTTACACCCTCTCCCTTTGGAAAATGGTGTGAAGGCAGGGGAGGAGTAGCCTCCCCCAGCCTCTGGAAATGCTTTCTTGGGCACAGATGTGCCCAAATCTGCATAAGCCAGTCTACACCGGTTCAGGGACCCCTCAGCCCTGCTTAGGTGCGAAACTGGACAAAGGAAAGGGGAGTGACCACTCCCCTGACCTGTACCTCCCCTGGGAGGTGCCCAGAGCTCCTGCAGTGTGCTCCAGACCTCTGCCATCTTGGAAACAGAGGTGCTGCTGGCACACTGGACTGCTCTGAGTGGCCAGGCCAGCAGGTGACATCAGAGACTCCTTTCTGATAGGCTCCTTCAGGTGTTGCTAGCCTATCTCTCTTCCTAAGTAGCCAAACCCTCTTTTCTGGCTATTTAGGGTCTCTGTCTTTGGGGATTCCTCAGATAACGAAAAGGATTTCCGCCGGAAGTGCACGGGAGCCGGAGAAGTTGCAAAAGTCGTGAAAACCAACAATGCAGTCTGGCGTGGGGAGGCAAGGACTTACCTCCACCAAACTTGGACTGAAGAGTCACTGGACCGTGGGGGTCACTTGGACAGTCTTGCTGGATTCGTGGGACCTCGCTCGTCGTCGTGAGAGGAGACCCCAGGGACCGTGATGCAGCTTTTTGGTGCCTGCGGTTGCAGGGGGAAGATTCCGTCGACCCACGGGAGATTTCTTCGCAGCTTCTGATGCAGAGAGGAGGCAGACTACCCCCACAGGATGCACCACCAAGAAAAACAGTCGAGAAGGCAGCAGGAGCGGCGTTACAATGTTGCAGTAGTCGTCTCAGCTACTTTGTTGCAGTTTTGCAGGCTTCCAGCGCGGTCAGCAGTCGATTTCTTGGCAGAAGGTGAAGAGGGAGATGCAGAGGAACTCTGATGAGCTCTTGCATTCGTTATCTGAGGAATCCCCATAGAAAGAGACCCTAAATAGCCAGAAAAGAGGGTTTGGCTACTTAGGAGAGAGGATAGGCTAGCAACACCTAAAGGAGCCTATCAGAAGGAGTCTCTGACGTCAGCTGCAGGCACTGGCCACTCAGAGCAGTCCAGTGTGCCAGCAGCACCTCTGTTTCCAAGGTGGCAGAGGTCTGGAGCACACTGGAGGAGCTCTGGGCACCTCCCAGGGGAGGTGCAGCTCAGGGGAGTGGTCACTCCCCTTTCCTTTGTCCAGTTTCGCGCCTAAGCAGGGCTGAGGGGTCCCTGAACCGGTGTAAACTGGCTTATGCAGAATTGGGCACATCTGTGCCCAGGAAGCATTTCCAGAGGCTGGGGGAGGCTACTCCTCCCCTGCCTTCACACCATTTTCCAAAGGGAGAGGGTGTAACACCTCCTCTCTGAGGAAGTCCTTTGTTCTGCCATCCTGGGCCAGGCCTGGCTGGACCCCAGGGGGGCAGAAGCCTGTCTGTGGGGTTGGCAGCAGCAGCAGCTGCAGTGAAACCCCTGAAAAGGCAGTTTGGCAGTACCAGGGTCTGTGCTACAGACCACTGGGAGCATGGAATTGTGCCAACTATGCCAGGATGGCATAGAGGGGGCAATTCCATGATCTTAGACATGTTACATGGCCATATTCGGAGTTACCATTGTGAAGCTACACATAGGTAGTGACCTATGTGTAGTGCACGCATATAATGGTGTCTCCAGCACTCACAAAGTCGGGGAATTTGCCCTGAACAATGTGGGGGCACCTTGGCTAGTGCCAGGGTGCCCACACACTAAGTAACTTTGCACCTAACCTTTACCAGGTAAAGGTTAGACATATAGGTGACTTATAAGTTACTTAAGTGCAGTGAAAATGGCTGTGAAATAATGTGTGCATTATTTCACTCAGGCTGCAGTGGCAGGCCTGTGTAAGATTTGTCAGAGCTCCCTATGGGTGGCAAAAGAAATGCTGCAGCCCATAGGGATCTCCTGGAACCCCAATACCCTGGGTACCTCAGTACCATATACTAGGGAATTATAAGGGTGTTCCAGTAAGCCAATGTGAATTGGTAAAATTGGTCACTAGCCTGTTAGTGACAATTTGAAAGAAATGAGAGAGCATAACCACTGAGGTTCTGGTTAGCAGAGCCTCAGTGAGACAGTTAGTCACTACACAGGTAACACATACATGCATACTTATGAGCACTGGGGCCCTGTGTGGCAGGGTCCCAGTGACACATACATATAGGCCACAACCTTATGAGCACTGGGGTCCTGACTAGCAGGATCCCAGTGACACCTAACAAACATACTGAAAACATAAGGTTTTCACTATGAGCACTGGGGCCTGGCTAGCAGGATCCCAGTGAGACAGTGAAAACAGTGAAAAACACCCTGACATACACTCACAAACAGGCCAAAAGTGGGGGTAACAAGGCTAGAAAGAGGCTACTTTCTCACACCCTCGACTAGAAATCCATCGTTGTTGCATTGCTGATTTGTGTTTTCCTTGCAGAATTCCTCTACCACGACTTTTAAGTCTTTGGGGGAACTTTAGTGCACTTTGCACTCACTTTTCAGGGTCTTGGGGTGGGGTATTTTTCTAACCCTTACTATTTTCTAATAGTCCCAGCGACCCTCTACAAGGTCACATAGGTTTGGCGTCCATTCGTGATTCACATTCCACTTTTGGAGTATATGGTTTGTGTTGCCCCTATCCCTATGTGCTCCCATTGCATCCTATTGTAATTTTACACTGTATGCACTGTTTTCTAAGACTATACTGCATATTTTTGGTATTATGTACATATATCTTGTGTATATTTCTTATCCTCCTACTGAGGGTACTCACTGAGATACTTTTGGCATATTGTCATAAAAATAAAGTACCTTTATTTTTAGTATAACTGTGTATTGTGTTTTCTTATGATATTGTGCATATGGCATTAGTGGTACTGTAGTAGCTTCACACGTCTCCTAGTTCAACCTAAGCTGCTCTGCTAAGCTACCATTATCTATCAGCCTGAGCTGCTAGACACCCTATACACTAATAAGGGATACCTGGGCCTGGTGCAAGGTGTAAGTACCCCTTGGTACTCACTACAAGCCAGTCCAGCCTCCTACAGCCGCTAATTGTTTAAGTGATAAATCTTCATTGCAAGGCCACAACCTAATAAAGCGAAGGACGATAGCCACGTCCCACAAGACTGCGTAGCGTGGTTGAGGCGGTTTTACCATTCGAATACCTCGGAGAATTTTGGAAATTAAAGAGTGTTCCCCCACAGGTTTACCATCCACATGGGGATGACCTGCCGAAATTGCAGATCTGAAATTATTAACCGTTCTGTAGGCCAGACCCTGTGTAGCTAGTTCTGAGAGGAAATTAGCTATCATGGGAATCTGGGCCCCCACAGGATCAATATCCCATTGACTGCACCAACCCACCCATCGTTTCCAGGCTGTTTCATATCGTTTATGGGTGAAGGGGGCCCAGGATTGAGACAAAAAGAACAAAGAGTCTCCTGAAACTCCCGGCACTTGCTATCATCTCCTGAAAGTCTCCATGCTATGAGGTGTAGCTGATTCCGAACGACTAGGGGATGAGGAGATCCCAACGGGTCCAGAAGAAGGGACGGGAATAATGGCAGATGTACTGGGGAGGCACATGATAGTGCCACCGCCACCAGAAACCACACTTGGGCCTTCCAGAGCGGTGTCACTAACACTATTTCTGCTATTTGCCTCCTTACTTGAGCAAGGACCCTCTGAATCATAGAGAAGGGGGGAAAAGCATACTGAATGCTGTGAGACCAATCTTGGAGAAAGGCGTCTGTTCCCATCGCTACTGGATCCGGTGTCCAGCTGAAGAAGTTCGGGAGATGGGAATTGAGCCGAGAGGCAAACAGGTCTGTTGCAAAGGGACCCCATCTCTCTGACCGGTTCTGAAACAATGAGTGGTGGAGCATCCAATCGCTGTTATCCTTCAAAAAACGTGAATTCCAGTCCGCCAGTACATTGGCGCGACCCGGAATATATTCCGCTATCACATGTATCTGGTTCTGGAGACAATAATGCCAAAAATCCTTGGCAATCTCCGCTAGCATATGAGATCTGGTGCCTCCCAGGCGGTTGATATATCTCACCACTGACACATTGTCCATCCGCAAGAGGATGCAACATCTGGCTCTGTCGGGCGAGAGAGAACAAATCGCAAATGCTCCAGCTAGCAGCTCTAAGCAATTGATGTGGAGATTCAGTTCCTCTGAGGACCAACGGCCCCCCGTCTCCACTGATCCACAACGAGCTCCCCAGCCCCATCGACTGGCATCTGATTCTATGATCATTTCCGGAGAGGATGCAAAGATGGCCCTGCCATTCCAAGCCTCCACGTGATGAAGCCACCAGACAATCTCCGTCTTGGCTTCTTTTGATAGCGGGATCTGGACTGTGTAAGAGAGACCCTTGCGCAGGTTTAATATCTTCAAGCGCTGGAGGGCTCTGTAGTGTAGCGGGCCCTGAAAGATCGCCTGAATGGAAGAAGCCAGAAGCCCCACCAGTCGGGCTAGAATCCGTAATGATATAGCCGGAGAGACAAGGGCTTTCCGTAACTCTTTCTTGATTGAGGCTCGCTTCGCTAAATGTAGTCTGAGCTGAGTCTGAATAGAATCTACTTGAAAACCTAAGAATTCTATATTTTGAGAGGGAACCGTGACTGATTTCTCGCTGTTGATCAAGAAGCCCAGATCTTGGAGTATCTGAATTGCCCAGGAGAGATGTAGAGTGACCAATTCTCTGGACTGTGCCATGATCAAAATATCGTCGAGATAGATGATGAGGCGAACGCCTCTTTCCCGAAGGAATTGGGCCACCGGGCGGAGGAGCTTCGTGAAGCACCACGGGGCGGAGGATAGACCAAAAGGGAGCACTTTGAACTCGTACCAAAGGTGTCTCCATTGAAACTGAAGGAATCGTCGATGAGGGGAAAAAATGGGAACTGAAAGGTAGGCATCTTTGAGATCTAGACGTACTAACCAATCTTTTTCTTGAAGAAGGTCTCTCAACATATGGATACCCTCCATCTTGAAATGGTGATGGACTATCCAATGATTGAAATCCTTCAGATTTAGTACCAATCGAAAACCTCCTCCTTTTTTCTGAACTAGAAAAATGGTACTGATGAAACCGTTTGGATGAGGACTTGTGGATATAATTGCTTGTTTGTGCAGAAGACTTTCGATTTCTGCATCTATAAAATTGCTCTCTGCAAGGGAAAAAGAGAGGGGAAGAGGGGGGCATCCCTGTCGAGGGGTGTCGTAAAACTCTAGTCTGTAACCCTTGACAGTCTGAAGAACCCACGGATCCTGGGAAATGCAACTCCATGCTGGGGCATGTCTCTCTAGTCTCCCCCCAAGAATCACTTCTGAAAATTGAATAATTCTCACCTGCGTTGGAGGAATCTTGGGCTCGATCTGAGCCTCGGTTCCTGAAGCCACGTCCACGACCTCTGCGGCCTCTGGAGGGGTAGAAGCCAGTAGGCTGGTAGTATCCTTGACCTCTAGGAGTATAGCTGGAAGAGGTCTGTTGGAAACCACGGCCTGGCGCTCGACCTCTATAGCGCCCGGCCCTGGTAAAAAGGCCACCTGTGAACATTTGTTTCATGGAGGATTAGGCCTTGTCTAGGGCTGTAAAGGTGGAGACGTACTTGCCCAAGTCTTTCACAAATTTCTCTCCAAATAGAAGGCCATTAGCTAGGGGACCTAGTTCCATGGGTGCCAATTCTGCTAATTTAGGATCTATTCGCATGAGGAACGATTTCCTGCGTTCGGATGACATGGCACAATTTGCGTTGCCCAAAAGGCAGATGGCTCTTTGGGCCCATTCTAGAACAGTTTGAGGATCTAAGATCAAGTTGTCTTCTTTTGCCTGAACGGCTAAGTCTAAAATCTTAGTAATGGGACCTGACAAATCTAGCAATTTGTCTTGGCATCCCTTCCAGGCACGATCCAGACCTTTTTTAGGGTCCTTAGAAAATTTCTTTAGAAAGGTAGCCACGTTGGGGTCGAGTCCTGGGGTGTCCGCCACTTTGCCCACCAGAGAGGGGCGGGGGCATTCCGATCTGAGAATGCTATGAACCTCCTTATCAAAGCCCTTGCGAAGTCTTTCTTGGACATTTTGGGCTACTTCAGTGCAAGGGACCCATTTCGTTGACCTGGGATGAATGATGTTGTCTGGGTCAAAAAGCAAATTTCCCTGAAGAGATACCTCTTCACAGGTGTAGCGTTTCGATTTTCGTTTGCGCTTGCCTGAAGGTTTAGGTTCTGAGACATCGGAATCCGATTGAGAGTCGGATTGAGAAAGATACTTAAGTCCTGCAGAGAGGGTGGGAAGACTCTCGGAAGAAGGAAGATCCGAACTATATTCATGGTCGTTGAGTACGGCCGAGGCCATTTGGGAGAGGATTTCTCCTAAAGATAAAGGGTTTTTCTGTCCCATATTGATGAAACTAGGATCTCTGGATTGAGATTTGTTTTTTCGTGACCCAGGTGGTGGGGGTCCCATTAATTCTCTTTGTCCATATCTGACCAGAGGTCTGGTAAATGGTTTAAGTGCTTTTATTAGCGCTTGGTTAACAGAATCCTGAACATGGTGGCCCAAGGCTTGCACCAATCTCTCCTCCATCTGTTCAGGGAAGGGACCTTCCACTTCCTCCTGATAATATTCATCCTTCCCAGCAAAATAAGCCATGGCAGGATACAGATGAAGTTCAAGGGGGGAGGCAGCCCCAGCAGGTAAAATACTCCTTGAAAAGAGTGAATCAATTTTATGCACCCAGTGCAATTTTGTTGTGGGCCTGCAGTAATGCAAAAAGCCTCCTAGGCGAGGCCTAAACGTTTACCCGCCCCGTCGGGCGTTCTTTAGGGCTGGAATACTCCAAATGCGCTTCGCGCGCTGCCGAGACGGAGACTCCGATGGAAATCGGAATCTCCAGCTCTGTGCATGCGTGAGCGCAAGAAGCGTAGAAATAGAGAGTAGACTGCTCTCTAATGCTTCACTCGCTCGGTCTCCCTCGGAGACCGAGTAAATTCAAAATCCTCCGCCCGGCGCGCACAGCAATTATTTCTCAGCTGTGCCGCGGGCGGAGAGCCGATTCCACAGATAGCGCGATCGGGAATGAGCAAAGGAGCGCTCCCGACGCGCGTACCGAGGAATGAAACGGGAAGACTGAAGGTGTGTCTCCCGTCTATCGAGTGCCGCTTGCCCTGCTCCCACTCCACGCCCCAGAAGCAATAAAAAATATATATATATCAAGTACTTATCTCACAGTATAACGCTGAGAAAAACGAGAGACTTCACTTCGGCTGCGCAGCAGCAAAGAAAGAGGAGGAGCTGTAGTCATAGAGACTCTTATAGTTGGGGATTCCCTGGGATTGGACACTATGGACTACTAGGGTTGATGGGATTTGTAGTTTAATGTTGTTAACTCTTTGGCTGCTGTTTTTTGATCAGTAAAAGAAAGAGAAGCATAATCCGAAGCCTCCGGTCCTGACATAGAAATCAGTGCTCAATGTTCCTACTTTTTATTAATAATGAGAACACAAACGCAGTGTTGACTACACGGTATTAACACTGATGCAGGCCCAGGAATGGAGCAGCAATGGTGACCCCTGAGACCTGCCAGAGCAGCTGCGGGGGGCTTAAGTGGGGGGAACTCAAGGCTGAGACTGATCAGCATTCACACTCCCCTCACACACCCAAAAGAGCCTGTGTGCTTAGAAACGCTGCTCCCAGAGGTGCTCTTGGGAATGTGTGCGCTGCGAAGCAGAGGCTCCTCTCCCAGTGGAGTGACTGCCTTGAATGGCGCCTCCTTCCCCAGGGGTCTCATTCCCACTGCAGACAAAAAGATGTGTCTGTGTCCATAAGAATAATGTACTTATATGGTAAATGTATGTACTGAGGGGGTGTGATCAGGGCCGGCTTTAGGGCAGTGCAACTGGTGCAGCCACGCCTGGTGCTGTGGGGGAGGGGTGTTGTGTTTAAAAAATACCCTGTGGATTTAAAAGCACCTGCTGCAGAGTTCCTTGTGTGTCCAGCAGCTTTCAGGAAATAACAAAAATGTCAAGATAACTCTGGTGACTAATATTCCTGCTGCAGTGACATTGTAGTTTTGTCTAGTGGCAGTTTTGACTCCTCATAAAGTAGAAAATTGTTGCACCTGGCCCCACAGGTGCTAAAGCCAGCCCTGAGTGGGATTGACAGCCACTTACCTATGGGTACAGGGTTCACATTGTTTACTCCAGCATGCGCAGAGGTCTGGAAAGGTGCCATTGTTATACCTTGTGAATAGTGCAATTGGGACATGCCTTTTTCTATCCACCAATGTAGTTTAGCCAATAGAGGGACTGACCAGTGAGGTAAGAGAATCAAATCACCATTGACTACAACACAGGACACATGGTGGGAATGTGAAATTTACAACTTAACAAAACAAAGATGTGCAGGGCAGAAGGAAATGATTCCTGCTGCCACAAAGGGGATGTTCATGGGAAAGGGGAATGGTAACAGCTGCTGCCCCTGCTCCCCAGGTCTGAGCCCCTCTTCTGATCACAGATTTACAGCTAGTCCGGGGCTGCCCACCACCTTCATCATTGCCAGGACTGGCCCGTCCACACCATGGATGATGCTCTCTGCTTGGGCACCCCAGGCACTGCCAGTGCTGCAGCATTGTCCAGACCTACCAGTGCCAGAGTGCAAAGCCACCGACCCGTCCTCTGATTACTCCTAGAAGGAAGGCAGTAGTTGTTCATTAGTGTAGGAGGCTGGACTGGCTTGTAGTGAGTGCCAAGGGGTACTTGCACCTTGCACCAGGCCCAGTTATCCCTTATTAGTGTATAGGGTGTCTAGCAGCATAGGCTGATAGATAATGATAGCTTAGCAGAGCAGCTTAGGCTGAACTAGGAGACGAATGAAGCCACTACAGTACCACTAATGCCATATGCACAATATCATAAGAAAACACAATACACAGATATACTAAAAATAAAGGTACTTTATTTTTATGACAATATGCCAAAAGTATCTCAGCGAGTACCCTCAGTATGAGGATAGCAAATATACACAAGATATATGTACACAATACCAAAAATATGCAGTATACTCTTAGAAAACAGGGCAAACAATGTATGGTTACAATAGGATGCAATGGAAGCACATAGGGATAGGGGCAACACAAACCATATACTCCAAAAGTGGAATGCGAACCACGAATGGACCCCAAACCTATGTGACCTTGTAGAGGGTCGCTGGGACTATTAGAAAATAGTAAGGGTTAGAAAAATACCCCACCCCAAGACCCTGAAAAGTGAGTGCAAAGGGCACTAAAGTTCCCCAAAGGACATAGAAGTCGTGATATGGGAATTCTGCAGGAAAGACACAAACCAGCAATGCAACAACGATGGATTTCCAGTCGAGGGTACCTGTGGAAGAAGGGGACCAAGTCCAAAAGTCACAAGCAAGTCGGAGATGGGCAGATGCCCAGGAAATTCCAGCTGTGGGTGCAAAGAAGCTTCTACTGGACAGAAGAAGCTGAGGATTCTGCAGGAACGACAAGGGCTAGAGACTTCCCCTTTGGAGGACGGATCCCCCTGGAGAGTCGTGCATAAGTGTTTTCCCGCCGAAAGAATGCCAACAAGCCTTGCTAGCTACAAGTCGTGAGGTTAGCGTTTTTGGATGCTGCTGTGGCCCAGGATGGACCAGGATGTCGCCAATTGCGTCTGGGGACAGAGGGGGCGTCGAGCAAGACAAGGAGCCCTCTCAGGAGCAGGCAGCACCCGCAGAAGTGCCAGAACAGGCACTACGAAGAAGAGTGAAACGGTGCTCACCCGAAGTTGCACAAAGGAGTCCCACGTCGCCGGAGACCAACTTAGAAAGTCGTGCAATGCAGGTTAGAGTGCCGTGCACCCAGACTTGGCTGTGCACAAAGGATTTCCGCCGAAAGTGCACAGAGGCCGGAGTAGCTGCAAAAGTTGCGGTTCCCAGCAATGCAGTCTGGCGTGGAGAGGCAAGGACTTACCTCCACCAAACTTGGACTGAAGAGTCACTGGACTGTGAGGGTCACTTGGACAGTGTTGCTGGATTCGAGGGACCTCGCTCGTCGTGCTGAGAGGAGACCCAAGGGACCGGTGATGCAGCTTTTTGGTGCCTGCGGTTGCAGGGGGAAGATTCCGTCGACCCACGGGAGATTTCTTCGCAGCTTCTGATGCAGAGAGGAGGCAGACTACCCCCACAGGATGCACCACCAGGAAAACAGTCGAGAAGGCGGCAGGATCAGCGTTACAAGGTCGCAGTAGTCGTCTTAGCTACTTTGTTGCAGTTTTGCAGGCTTCCAGCGCGGTCAGCAGTCGATTCCTTGGCAGAAGGTGAAGAGAGAGATGCAGAGGAACTCTGATGAGCTCTTGCATTCGTTATCTAAGGAATTCCCAAAGGCAGAGACCCTAAATAGACAGAAAAGAGGGTTTGGCTACTTAGGAGAGAGGATAGGCTAGCAACACCTGAAGGAGCCTATCAGAAGGAGTCTCTGACGTCACCTGCTGGCACTGGCCACTCAGAGCAGTCCAGTGTGCCAGCAGCACCTCTGTTTCCAAGATGGCAGAGGTCTGGAGCACACTGGAGGAGCTCTGGGCACCTCCCAGGGGAGGTGCAGGTCAGGGGAGTGGTCACTCCCCTTTCCTTTGTCCAGTTTCGCGCCTAAGCAGGGCTGAGGGGTCCCTGAACCGGTACAGACTGGCTTATGCAGAAATGGGCAGCATCTGGGCCCATGAAAGCATTTCCAGAGGCTGGGGGAGGCTACTTTTACCTGTTGATGGAGAGGGATCCCTACAAAGTCGGGGAATTTGACCTGAACAATGTGGGGGCACCTTGGCTAGTGCCAGGGTGCCCACACACTAAGTAACTTTGCACCTAACCTTTACCAGGTAAAGGATAGACATATAGGTGTACTTAAGTGCCATGAAAATGGCTGTGAAATAATGTGTGCATTATTTCACTCAGGCTGCAGTGGCAGGCCTGTGTAAGAATTGTCAGAGCTCCCTATGGGTGGCAAAAGAAATGCTGCAGCCCATAGGGATCTCCTGGAACCCCAATACCCTGGGTACCTCAGTACCATATAATAGGGAATTATAAGGGTGTTCCAGTAAGCCAATGTAAATTGGTAAAATTGGTCACTAGCCTGTTAGTGACAATTTGTACAGAGAAAGCATAACCACTGAGGTTCTGGTTAGCAGAGCCTCAGTGAGACAGTTAGGCACCACACAGGGAACACATACATATAGGCCACAAACCTATGAGCACTGGGGTCCTGACTATCAGGGTCCCAGTGACACATAACAAACATACTGAAAACATATGGTTTTCACTATGAGCACTGGGCCCTGGCTAGCAGGATCCCAGTGAGACAGTGAAAACACCCTGACATACACTCACAAACAGGCCAAAAGTGGGAGTACAAGGCTAGAAAGAGGCTACTTTCTCACACAACCCCCCCACCCCCAAACGAAGGACAATAAGGCTAACCTTGGCCAGTTGAGACTTTATTGTCTGAGTGGTGATAAGTAGAGAGTAGCTCTGCAATAGACTGGTTACTCCCTTTATCATCCACTATATGGTTACTTCCCTGTGGGGATGTAAACCACCCTGTTTGAAGTTTTTTAGCTAAGCAACAATGTGAAAATGTATTTTCAGAGTTTCTATCAGTAAGTTTTAGTTTAGAGCAGTGGGAATTGTCCACTGAACCTATTTGTAGTGATGGAAATGCCAGATAGGGATGCTGTCTCAGAAAAGCCATAGCTGGGCAATAACTTTGTCCATATGGCTGGAAGAGAGAACAGGGATGCTGTTTCTCTTGAGTTGGAGCAGGGCAGGGATGCTGTCCTATGAGCTCCACACTAGGGCAGGGATGCTGTCCTAAGTGTTGTGAGGCAGTGCAGGGTTTCTGCACTAACGTTTCTCTGGGAGGGTTGGAGGGATGCTCCATGTTAACTAAAATAGTGCTCTTTTACTCACCAATGTTAGTTATCCCACAGAGAGGTACTTCTACCTCAGGGAGTCCAGCTTTGCCAGCTGATGATTCCCTTGGAACAGGTGCCACCCCAGGAGAGGTTTCTCCTACCACAGGAATGGTATCCTGAATGGTAGGGTGGTTAGGGGATACTGTGATACCCTTTTTACCTGTTGATGGAGAGGGATCCTGAGTTTTCAGGCCTTCTCTCCTTTGCTTTTTCATTTCAGTAGAAATGTGAGGGAACAATTCCTCAGGGATGCCCAGCATGGCTGCATGGGCATAAAACTCTACATCAGCCCAACCTGAGGCCTCTAGGTCATTACCTAAGAGACAGTCTACAGGTAAGCTAGGTGATACCACCACCTGCTTAGGGCCAGTAACTCCACCCCAACTAAACTGAATTATAGCTAAGTGAAGAAACTTAGTGGAGTTATGGACATCAATAGTCTTATACTGTTGTCCAATGATGTGTTGTTCAGGATGCACTAGGTTTTCAGTCACCAAAGTGATACTGGCACCTGTGTCCCTGTAGGCCAAGGCCTCAACACCATTTATTGAAACTGTCTGCTTGTACTTATCCATTGTAAGGGGACAAGCAGCTAGTGTGGCAAGGCCAATGCCACTAGGTGTGACAGAAACTGTCTTGGGACTGACTACCCCAGTTTCTACTATGGACCCATAAGTGAACCCAACTACACCCTTCACTTGACTGTTGCCAGCAGTCCCACCACTAGTACCACTACTGCTAGGGGCACTAGAGCTTGATGTATTAGTGGTGGTAGGCTCAGGGGGTTTACCTGGACAGGACTTATCCCCTGGCCTATGGCCTCTGTTTTTACACACAAAGCACCAAGGCTTTTTAATGTGTGTGGGTTGAGAAGAAGAGGAATAATTTGTTTTATCCCCACCCTCTGAAGAGTGTTTAATATTTGAAGTGGGATCTTTGGTTTTACCCTTATCCCCATGCTTATCTTGAGATTTTTCACCATCTTTCTTCTTGCCATCCTTGTCACCACCTGTATGAACTTTTCTGTTCACTCTTGTTCTGACCCATTTGTCTGCCTTCTTTCCCAATTCTTGGGGAGAGGTCAGATCTGAGTCTACTAGATACTGGTGCAACAAATCAGACACACAATTATTAAGTATATGCTCTCTCAGGATTATGTTATATAGGCTTTCATAGTCAGTCACTTTACTGCCATGTAACCACCCCTCCAAGGCCTTCACTGAATGGTCAATTAAATCAACCCAGTCTTGTGAAGACTCCTTTTTGGTCTCTCTGAACTTTATCCTGTATTGTTCAGTGGTTAAGCCATAACCATCAAGGAGTGCATTCTTATAAATAGTGAAATTGTTGGCATCACTTTCTTTCACAGTAAGGAGTCTATCCCTACCCTTTCCACTAAATGATAGCCATAGGATAGCAGCCCACTGCCTTTGAGGGACATCTTGTACAACACAGGCCCTCTCAATTGCAGCAAACCACTTGTTAATGTCATCCCCCTCCTTATAGAGTAAGGGGAAACTATCTTATGCAGATTCCTGGAATCATGCTCTTTTACCGGATGACTATGGGGAATACTGCTGCTGCCACCATGGGTTTCTAAACCCAATTTCTGTCTTTCTCTTTCTATCTCTAGAGACTGCCTATCTAAATCCAGCTGTTGCTTCTTGAGCTTCAGCCTGGATTCCTCCACTCTCAATCTATTGAGCTTCCTTTCTAACACTCTGTCATCAGGGTGGGTGGGAGGGACATGCCTAGAAACAGAAGTATGGTGAGAATGGACAGAAGGAGACCTATCCCTTACAGAAGGCACCCTAACAGCTTGGCTAACAGTGTAATGTGAGAGCACATCAACTGTATGATGTGACCCAACATCTGTACCAATTATGCTAGACTGTCTAGTAATGGGCAGGCTAGGAAGTTTCCTTCCTGAATCTATCTCTAGGGGAGTCCCTGGATCAGATTGGGAACCATTAGCTACTTTTTTAACAGATGGGGCCCTTCTGGCCTTATCTTGTTCTCTAAGCATGTTGAGCAACAATTCCAAAGAAGGATTCTTCCCTACACTCAAACCTCTTTCTATGCAGAGACTCCTTGCTCCTTTCCAGCTAAGGTGATCATATGCAATTTTGGAAAGATCAACAGTTTGACCTGTACCAGACATTTTTAGAAGAGTTTAAGTGATAGAAAAAGTGAAGAAAAAGTTTTTCAGAACTTTTGGAAAGATAGAAAAAAAACGTTTTAAACTTTTTAAGAACTTTTAGAAAGTTTAGAGGTACTTTTCAGCACTTAGAAAAGAGTGAAAAGAGGAAATGCAAAACTTTTGGATTAGGTGTACATACACTGAACTTGTTTTGTATATTTTTCTCTTATGAAAAGTACAATGTCAAGAGTGGTAAGTAGTCTCAAAGCACTTATCCCACCGCTGCACAACCGATGTAGGAGGCTGGACTGGCTTGTAGTGAGTACCAAGGGGTACTTGCACCTTGCACCAGGCCCAGTTATCCCTTATTAGTGTATAGGGTGTCTAGCAGCATAGGCTGATAGATAATGGTAGCTTAGCAGAGCAGCTTAGGCTGAACTAGGAGACGAGTGAAGCCACTACAGTACCACTAATGCCATATGCACAATATCATAAGAAAACACAATACACAGATATACTAAAAATAAAGGTACTTTATTTTTATGACAGTATGCCAAAATTATCTCAGTGAGTACCCTCAGTATGAGGATAGCAAATATACACAAGATATATGTACACAATACCAAAAATATGCAGTATAGTCTTAGAAAACAGTGCAAACAATGTATAGTTACAATAGGATGCAATGGAAGCACATAGGGATAGGGGCAACACAAACCATATACTCCAAAAGTGGAATGCGAACCACAAATGGACCCCAAACCTATGTGACCTTGTAGAGGGTCGCTGGGACTATTAGAAAATAGTAAGGGTTAGAAAAATACCCCACCCCAAGACCCTGAAAAGTGAGTGCAAAGGGCACTAAAGTTCCCCAAAGGACATAGAAGTCGTGATATGGGAATTCTGCAGGAAAGACACAAACCAGCAATGCAACAACGATGGATTTCCAGTCGAGGGTACCTTTGGAACAAGAGGACCAAGTCCAAAAGTCACAAGCAAGTCGGAGATGGGCAGATGCCCAGGAAATTCCAGCTGTGGGTGCAAAGAAGCTTCTACTGGACAGAAGAAGCTGAGGATTCTGCAGGAACGACAAGGGCTAGAGACTTCCCCTTTGGAGGACGGATCCCCCTGGAGAGTCGTGCATAAGTGTTTTCCCGCCGAAAGAATGCCAACAAGCCTTGCTAGCTACAAGTCGTGAGGTTAGCGTTTTTGGATGCTGCTGTGGCCCAGGATGGACCAGGATGTCGCCAATTGCGTCTGGGGACAGAGGGGGCGTCGAGCAAGACAAGGAGCCCTCTCAGGAGCAGGCAGCACCCGCAGAAGTGCCAGAACAGGCACTACGAAGAAGAGTGAAACGGTGCTCACCCGAAGTTGCACAAAGGAGTCCCACGTCGCCGGAGACCAACTTAGAAAGTCGTGCAATGCAGGTTAGAGTGCCGTGCACCCAGACTTGGCTGTGCACAAAGGATTTCCGCCGAAAGTGCACAGAGGCCGGAGTAGCTGCAAAAGTTGCGGTTCCCAGCAATGCAGTCTGGCGTGGAGAGGCAAGGACTTACCTCCACCAAACTTGGACTGAAGAGTCACTGGACTGTGAGGGTCACTTGGACAGTGTTGCTGGATTCGAGGGACCTCGCTCGTCGTGCTGAGAGGAGACCCAAGGGACCGGTGATGCAGCTTTTTGGTGCCTGCGGTTGCAGGGGGAAGATTCCGTCGACCCACGGGAGATTTCTTCGCAGCTTCTGATGCAGAGAGGAGGCAGACTACCCCCACAGGATGCACCACCAGGAAAACAGTCGAGAAGGCGGCAGGATCAGCGTTACAAGGTCGCAGTAGTCGTCTTAGCTACTTTGTTGCAGTTTTGCAGGCTTCCAGCGCGGTCAGCAGTCGATTCCTTGGCAGAAGGTGAAGAGAGAGATGCAGAGGAACTCTGATGAGCTCTTGCATTCGTTATCTAAGGAATTCCCAAAGGCAGAGACCCTAAATAGCCAGAAAAGAGGGTTTGGCTACTTAGGAGAGAGGATAGGCTAGCAACACCTGAAGGAGCCTATCAGAAGGAGTCTCTGACGTCACCTGCTGGCACTGGCCACTCAGAGCAGTCCAGTGTGCCAGCAGCACCTCTGTTTCCAAGATGGCAGAGGTCTGGAGCACACTGGAGGAGCTCTGGGCACCTCCCAGGGGAGGTGCAGGTCAGGGGAGTGGTCACTCCCCTTTCCTTTGTCCAGTTTCGCGCCTAAGCAGGGCTGAGGGGTCCCTGAACCGGTACAGACTGGCTTATGCAGAAATGGGCAGCATCTGGGCCCATGAAAGCATTTCCAGAGGCTGGGGGAGGCTACTCCTCCCCTGCCTTCACACCATTTTCCAAAGGGAGAGGGTGTAACACCCTCTCTCTGAGGAAGTCCTTTGTTCTGCCATCCTGGGCCAGGCATGGCTGGACCCCAGGAGGGCAGAAACTTGTCTGAGGGTTTGGCAGCAGCTGCAGGGAAACCCCTGAAAAGGCAGTTTTGCAGTACCAGGGTCTGTGCTACAGACCACTGGGAGCATGGGATTGTGCCAACTATGCCAGGATGGCATAGAGGGGGCAATTCCATGATCATAGACATGTTACATGGCCATATTCGGAGTTACCATTGTGAAGCTACACATAGGTAGTGACCTATGTGTAGTGCACGCATGTAATGGTGTCTCCAGCACTCACAAAGTCGGGGAATTTGACCTGAACAATGTGGGGGCACCTTGGCTAGTGCCAGGGTGCCCACACACTAAGTAACTTTGCACCTAACCTTTACCAGGTAAAGGATAGACATATAGGTGACTTATAAGTTACTTAAGTGCAGTGAAAATGTCTGTGAAATAATGTGTGCATTATTTCACTCAGGCTGCAGTGGCAGGCCTGTGTAAGAATTGTCAGAGCTCCCTATGGGTGGCAAAAGAAATGCTGCAGCCCATAGGGATCTCCTGGAACCCCAATACCCTGGGTACCTCAGTACCATATACTAGGGAATTATAAGGGTGTTCCAGTAAGCCAATGTAAATTGGTCAAATTGGTCACCAGCCTGTTAGTGACAATTTGTACAGAGAGAGCATAACCACTGAGGTTCTGGTTAGCAGAGCCTCAGTGAGACAGTTAGGCACCACACAGGGAACACATACATATAGGCCACAAACTTATGAGCACTGGGGTCCTGACTAGGAGGGTCCCAGTGACACATAACAAACATACTGAAAACATATGGTTTTCACTATGAGCACTGGGCCCTGGCTAGCAGGATCCCAGTGAGACAGTGACAACACCCTGACATACACTCACAAACAGGCCAAAAGTGGGGGTACAAGGCTAGAAAGAGGCTACTTTCTCACACAACCCCCCCCCCCCCAAACGAAGGACAATAAGGCTAACCTTGGCCAGTTGAGACTTTATTGTCTAAGTGATGATAAGTAGAGAGTAGCTCTGCAATAGACTGGTTACTCCCTTTATCATCCACTATATGGTTACTTCCCTGTGGGGATGTAAACCAGCCTGTTTGAAGCTTTTTAGCTAAGCAACAATGTGAAAATGTATTTTCAGAGTTTCTATCAGTAAGTTTTAGTTTAGAGCAGTGGGAATTGTCCACTGAACCTATTTGTAGTGATGGAAATGCCAGACAGGGATGCTGTCTCAGAAAAGCCATAGCTGGGCAAAAACTTTGTCCATATGGCTGGAAGAGAGAACAGGGATGCTGTTTCTCTTGAGTTGGAGCAGGGCAGGGATGCTGTCCTATGAGCTCCACACTAGGGCAGGGATGCTGTCCTAAGTGTTGTGAGGCAGTGCAGGGTTTCTGCACTAAAGTTTCTCTGTGAGGGTTGGAGGGATGCTCCATGTTAACTAAAATGGTGCTCTTTTTCTCACCAATGTTAGTTATCCCACAGAGAGGTACTTCTACCTCAGGGAGTCCAGCTTTGCCAGCTGATGATTCCCTTGGAACAGGTGCCACCCCAGGAGAGGTTTCTCCCACCACAGGAATGGTATCCTGAATGGTAGGGTGGTTAGGGGATACTGTGATACCCTTTTTACCTGTTGATGGAGAGGGATCCTGAGTTTTCAGGCCTTCTCTCCTTTGCTTTTTCATTTCAGTAGAAATGAGAGGGAACAATTCCTCAGGGATGCCCAGCATGGCTGCATGGGCATAAAACTCTACATCAGCCCAACCTGAGGCCTCTAGGTCATTACCTAAGAGACAGTCTACAGGTAAGCTAGGTGATACCACCACCTGCTTAGGTCCAGTAACTCCACCCCAACTAAACTGAATTATAGCTAAGGGAAGAAACTTAGTGGAGTTATGGACATCAATAATCCTATACTGTTGTCCAATGATGTGTTGTTCAGGATGCAGTAGGTTTTCAGTCACCAAAGTGATACTTGCACCTGTGTCCCTGTAGGCCAAGGCCTCAACACCATTTATTGAAACTGTCTGCTTGTACTTATCCATTGTAAGGGGACAAGCAGCTAGTGTGGCAAGGCCAATGCCACTAGGTGTGACAGAAACTGTCTTGGGACTGACTACTCCAGTTTCTACGATGGACCCATAAGTGAACCCAACTACACCCTTCACTTGACTGTTGCCAGCAGTCCCACCACTAGTACCACTACTGCTAGGGGCACTAGAGCTTGATGTATTAGTGGTGGTAGGCTCAGGGGGTTTACCTGGACAGGACTTATCCCCTGGCCTATGGCCTCTGTTTTTACACACAAAGCACCAAGGCTTTTTAATGTGTGTGGGTTGAGAAGAAGAGGAAGAATTTGTTTTATCCCCACCCTCTGAAGAGTGTTTAAGATTTGAAGTGGGATCTTTGGTTTTACCCTTATCCCCATGCTTATCTTGACATTTTTCACCATCTTTCTTCTTGCCATCCTTGTCACCACCTGTATGAACTTTTCTGTTCACTCTTGTTCTGACCCATTTGTCTGCCTTCTTTCCCAGGTCTTGGGGAGAGGTCAGATCTGAGTCCACTAGATACTGGTGCAACAAATCAGACACACAATTATTAAGTATATGCTCTCTCAGGATTATGTTATATAGGCTTTCATAGTCAGTCACTTTACTGCCATGTAACCACCCCTCCAAGGCCTTCACTGAATGGTCAATGAAATCAACCCAGTCTTGTGAAGACTCCTTTTTGGTCTCTCTGACCTTTATCCTGTATTGTTCAGTCGTTAAGCCATAACCATCAAGGAGTGCATTCTTAAGAATAGTGAAATTGTTGGCATCACTTTCTTTCACAGTAAGGAGTCCCTTTCCACTAAATGATAGCCATAGGATAGCAGCCCACTGCCTTTGAGGGACATCTTGTACAACACAGGCCCTCTCAAGTGCAGCAAACCACTTGTTAATGTCATTCCCCTCCTTATAAGGGGGACCTATCTTATGCAGATTCCTGGAATCATGCTCTTTTACAGGATGACTATGGGGAATACTGCTGCTGCCACCATGGGTTTCTAAACCCAATTTCTGTCTTTCTCTTTCTATCTCTAGAGACTGCCTATCTAAATCCAGCTGTTGCTTCTTGAGCTTCAGCCTGGATTCCTCCACTCTCAATCTATTGAGCTCCCTTTCTAACACTCTGTCATCAGGGTGGGTGGGAGGGACATGCCTAGAAACAGAAGTATGGTGAGAATGGACAGAAGGAGACCTATCCCTTACAGAAGGCGCCCTAACAGCTTGGCTAACAGTGTAATGTGAGAGCACATCAACTGTATGATGTGACCCAACATCTGTACCAACTATGCTAGACTGTCTAGTAATGGGCAGGCTAGGAAGTTTCCTTCCTGAATCTATCTCTAGGGGAGTCCCTGGATCAGATTGGGAACCATTAGCTACTTTTTCAACAGATGGGGCCCTTCTGGCCTTATCTTGTTCTCTAAGCATGTTGAGCAACAATTCCAAAGAAGGTTTCTCCCCTACACTCAAACCTCTTTCTATGCAGAGACTCCTTGCTCCTTTCCAGCTAAG
Source organism: Pleurodeles waltl (assembly GCF_031143425.1). Taxonomy (NCBI): domain Eukaryota; kingdom Metazoa; phylum Chordata; class Amphibia; order Caudata; family Salamandridae; genus Pleurodeles; species Pleurodeles waltl. Next base: position 1,177,587,237 of record NC_090439.1, read on the forward strand.
GTGATCATATGCAATTTTGGACAGATCAACAGTTTGACCTGTACCAGACATTTTTTGAAGAGTTTAAGTGATAGAAAAAGTGAAGAAAAGGTTTTTCAGAACTTTTGGAAAGATAGAAAAAAAACGTTTTAAACTTTTTAAGAACTTTTAGAAAGTTTAGAGGTACTTTTCAGCACTTAGAAAAGAGTGAAAAGAGGAAATGCAAAACTTTTGGATTAGGTGTACATACACTGAACTTGTTTTGTATATTTTTCTCTTATGAAAAGTACAATGTCAAGAGTGGTAAGTAGTCTCAAAGCACTTATCCCACCGCTGCACAACCAATGTAGGAGGCTGGACTGGCTTGTAGTGAGTACCAAGGGGTACTTGCACCTTGCACCAGGCCCAGTTATCCCTTATTAGTGTATAGGGTGTCTAGCAGCATAGGCTGATAGATAATGGTAGCTTAGCAGAGCAGCTTAGGCTGAACTAGGAGACGAGTGAAGCCACTACAGTACCACTAATGCCATATGCACAATATCATAAGAAAACACAATACACAGATATACTAAAAATAAAGGTACTTTATTTTTATGACAATATGCCAAAAGTATCTCAGTGAGTACACTCAGTATGAGGATAGCAAATATACACAAGATATATGTACACAATACCAAAAATATGCAGTATAGTCTTAGAAAACAGTGCAAACAATGTATAGTAACAATAGGATGCAATGGAAGCACATAGGGATAGGGGCAACACAAATCATATACTCCAAAAGTGGAATGCGAACCACGAATGGACCCCAAACCTATGTGACCTTGTAGAGGGTCGCTGGGACTATTAGAAAATAGTAAGGGTTAGAAAAATACCCCACACCAAGACCCTGAAAAGTGAGTGCAAAGTGCACTAAAGTTCCCCAAAGGACATAGAAGTCGTGATAGGGGAATTCTGCAGGAAAGACACAAACCAGCAATGCAACAACGATGGATTTCCAGTCGAGGGTACCTGTGGAACAAGGGGACCAAGTCCAAAAGTCACAAGCAAGTCGGAGATGGGCAGATGCCCAGGAAATGCCAGCTGTGGGTGTAAAGAAGCTTCTACTGGACAGAAGAAGCTGAGGATTCTGCAGGAACGACAAGGGCTAGAGACTTCCCCTTTGGAGGACGGTTCCCCCACGCCGTGGAGAGTCGTGCAGAAGTGTTTTCCTGCCGAAAGAATGCCAACAAGCCTTGCTAGCTACAAGTCGTGCGGTAAGCGTTTTTGGATGCTGCTGTGGCCCAGGATGTCGCCAATTGCGTCTGGGGACAGAGGGGGCGTCGAGCAAGACAAGGAGCCCTCTCAGGAGCAGGCAGCACCCGCAGAAGTGCCAGAACAGGCACTACGAAGAAGAGTGAAACGGTGCTCACCCGAAGTTGCACAAAGGAGTCCCACGTCGCCGGAGACCAACTTAGAAAGTCGTGCAATGCAGGTTAGAGTGCCGTGGACCCAGGCTTGGCTGTGCACAAAGGATTTCCGCCGGAAGTGCACAGAGGCCGGAGTAGCTGCAAAAGTCGCGGTTCCCAGCAATGCAGTCTGGCATGGGGAGGCAAGGACTTACCTCCACCAAACTTGGACTGAAGAGTCACTGGACTGTGGGGGTCACTTGGACAGTGTTGCTGGATTCGAGGGACCTCACTCGTCGTGCTGAGAGGAGACCCAAGGGACCGGTGATGCAGCTTTTTGGTGCCTGCGGTTGCAGGGGGAAGATTCCGTCGACCCACAGGAGATTTCTTCGCAGCTTCTGATGCAGAGAGGAGGCAGACTACCCCCACAGGATGCACCACCAGGAAAACAGTCGAGAAGGCGGCAGGATCAGCGTTACAAGGTCGCAGTAGTCATCTTAGCTACTTTGTTGCAGTTTTGCAGGCTTCCAGCGCCGTCAGCAGTCGATTCCTTGGCAGAAGGTGAAGAGAGAGATGCAGAGGAACTCTGATGAGCTCTTGCATTCGTTATCTAAGGAATTCCCAAAGGCAGAGACCCTAAATAGCCAGAAAAGAGGGTTTGGCTACTTAGGAGAGAGGCTAGCAGCACCTGAAGGAGCCTATCAGAAGGAGTCTCTGACGTCACCTGCTGGCACTGGCCACTCAGAGCAGTCCAGTGTGCCAGCAGCACCTCTGTTTCCAAGATGGCAGAGGTCTGGAGCACACTGGAGGAGCTCTGGGCACCTCCCAGGGGAGGTGCAGGTCAGGGGAGTGGTCACTCCCCTTTACTTTGTCCAGTTTCGCACCTAAGCAGGGCTGAGGGGTCCCTGAACCGGTGCAGACTGGCTTATGCAGAAATGGGTAGCATCTGTGCCCATGAAAGCATTTCCAGAGGCTGGGGGAGGCTACTCCTCCCCTGCCTTCACACCATTTTCCAAAGGGAGAGGGTGTAACACCCTCTCTCTGAGGAAGTCCTTTGTTCTGCCATCCTGGGCCAGGCCTGGCTGGACCCCAGGAGGGCAGAAACTTGTCTGAGGGGTTGGCAGCAGCAGCAGCTGCAGGGAAACCCCTGAAAAGGCAGTTTGGCAGTACCAGGATCTGTGCTACAGACCACTGGGAGCATGGGATTGTGCCAACTATGCCAGGATGGCATAGAGGGGGCAATTCCATGATCATAGACATGTTACATGGCCATATTCGGAGTTACCATTGTGAAGCTACACATAGCTATGTGTAGTGCACGCATGTGATGGTGTCTCCAGCACTCACAAAGTCGGGGAATTTGACCTGAACAATGTGGGGGCACCTTGGCTAGTGCCAGGGTGCCCACACACTAAGTAACTTTGCACCTAACCTTTACCAGGTAAAGGATAGACATATAGGTGACTTATAAGTTACTTAAGTGCAGTGAAAATGGCTGTGAAATAATGTGTGCATTATTTCACTCAGGCTGCAGTGGCAGGCCTGTGTAAGAATTGTCAGAGCTCCCTATGGGTGGCAAAAGAAATGCTGCAGCCCATAGGGATCTCCTGGAACCCCAATACCCTGGGTACTTCAGTACCATATACTAGGGAATTATAAGGGTGTTCCAGTAAGCCAATGTAAATTGGTAAAATTGGTCACTAGCCTGTTAGTGACAATTTGTACAGAGAGAGCATAACCACTGAGGTTCTGGTTAGCAGAGCCTCAGTGAGACAGTTAGGCACCACACAGGGAACACATACATATAGGCCACAAACTTATGAGCACTGGGGTCCTGACTTGCAGGGTCCCAGTGACACATAACAAACATACTGAAAACATATGGTTTTCACTATGAGCACTGGGCCCTGGCTAGCAGGATCCCAGTGAGACAGTGAAAACACCCTGACATACACTCACAAACAGGCCAAAAGTGGGGGTACAAGGCTAGAAAGAGGCTACTTTCTCACAATTAGCCTCACATAGTTTGGTGAAATTTGAAAAATTTGACATAGTTTGACATTGTAGGAGGCTGGCCTGGCTTATAGTGGGTATCTGATGGTACTTACACCTTGTGCCAGGTCCAGCTGTCCCTTATTAGTAGATTAGTAGTGTTCTAGCAGCTTAGGCTGATAGGGGTAGCTATAGCAGAGCAGCTTAGGCTGAACTAGGAGACATGCAAAGCTCCTACTATACCCCTTATATCATATAGCATTATATCATAAGAATCACAATACTCAGAGTTACTAAAAAATAAAGGTACTTTATTTTAGTGACAATGTGCCAAAAATATCTCAGAGGATATATTCCCTTAGGGGGTGAGTAAAATACACAAAATATACACACAAACCAAAATCAGGTAAGTTAACAGTTAGAAAAATAGTGCAAACACTGTAGAACACAATAGGATGCAATAGGCCTAGGGGCAACAAAAACCATATACTAAGAAACTGGAAAGCAAACCACTTAGGGACCCCAGGCCTAGTGTAGTGTTTTGAGGTTCGCTCCTGAAAGGAGATTCTGCAAAGGCCACAACTGACTGCAAAGCACTGAAGACGGATTCCTGGACCTGAGGACCTGTAAAGGAAGGGGATCAAGCCCAAGAATCACGCAAGTGTCCAGGGGGGGCAGGAGCCCACTAAACCCCAGATGAAGGTGCAAAATGGCTTCCTCCGGGTGGAAGAAGCTGAAGATTCTGCAAAAACGGAAGATGCCAGGACTCTCCTTTGTACAGAAGATGTCCCACAGCGTGCTGGAGGATGCAGAGTTGTTTCTTAGGAGATAGACCGAAAACAAGCCTTGTTAGGTGCAAAGGTCACAATTGAAGAAAATGGATGCTGCCCGGGCCCAGGAAGGACCAGGAGGTCGCCACTTGGGAGAGGAGACAGAGGGGGGGCCTCAGCACCACAGACAGCCCACGCAGAAGAAGGCAGCACCCGCAGAAGTACTTGAACACAGGTTCAAGAAAACTGAGCATGGCGGTCGTCTCAACACTAGAAAGGTGGGTCCCACGAATCCGGTGGTCAACTCAGCGAGTTGAGCAATGCAGGACGGAGTGCTGGGGACCTGGGCTATGCTGTGCATGAAGGATTCCTTGCAAAAGTGTACAGAAGCCCTAGCAGCTGCAGTTAATGCAGTACACAGGATTACTGTCTGGCGAGGGGAAGCAAGGACTTACCTCCGCCAAATTTGGACAGATGGACCACTGGACTGTCGAGGTCACTTGGATCCAGCTACTGTGTTCCAGGGACCACGCTCGTCTCGATGAGAGGGGACCCAGAGGACCGGTGAAGCAGAAGTTTGGTGCCTGCGTTAGCAGGGGGAAGATTCTGTCGACCCACGGGAGATTTCTTCTTGGCTTCCAGTGCAGGGTGAAGGCAGACAGCCCCCAGAGCATGCACCACTAGGAAACAGCAGAGAAAGCCGGCAGGATTAGGTGCTACAATGGCGCTGGTGGTCTTCTTTCTACTTTGTTGCAGTTTTGCAGGCGTCCTGGAGCAGTCAGCAGTGGATCCTTGGCAGAAGTCGAAGAGGGAGATGCAGAGGAACTCTGGTGAGCTCTTGCATTGGTTATCTGAGGAAAAGCCCACAGGAGAGACCCTAAATAGCTCTCAGAGGAGGATTGGACACCTACTCAGGTAAACACCTATCAGGAGGGATCTCTGACGTCACCTGCTGACACTGGCCACTCAGAGGCCTCCATTGTGCCCTCACACCTCTAGATTCAAGATGGCAGAGGTCTGGGACGACCTGGAGGAGCTCTGGGCACCACCCATGGGGTGGTGATGGACAGGGGAGTGGTCACTCCCTTTTCCTTTGTCCAGTTTCGCGCCAGAGCAAGGCTGGGGGCTCCCTGAACCGGTGTAGATTGGTTTATGCAAGGAGGGCACCATCTGTGCCCTTCAAAACATTTCCAGAGGCCAGGAGAGGCTCCTCCTCTCAGGCCCTTAACACCTATTTCCAAAGGGAGAGGGTGTAACACCCTCTCTCAGAGGAAATCTTTTGTTCTGCCTTCCTGGGACTGGGCTGCCCAGACCCCAGGAGGGCAGAAGCCTGTCTGTGGGTTGGCAGCAGCAGTAGCTGCAGGGAAAACCCCAGAGAGCTGGTTTGGCAGTACCCGGCGTCCATGCTGGAGCCCCGGGGATGCATGGGATTGACACCCCAATACCAGATTTGGCATGGGGTGACAGTTCCGTGATCTTAGACATGTTACATGGCCATATTTGGAGTTACCATTGTGAAGCTACATATAGTTTTTCACCTATATGTAGTGCACACGTATAATGGTGTTCCCGCACTCACAAAGTCCGGGGAAATTGCCCTGAACTATGTGGGGGCACCTTGGCTAGTGCCAGGGTGCCCTCACACTTAGTAACTTTGCACCTAACCTTCACCCAGTGAGGGTTACACATATGGGTGACTAATAAGTTACTTAAGTGCAGTTTAAAATAGCTGTGAAATAACGTAGAAGTTATTTCACTCAGGCTGGAGTGGCAGTCCTTTGTAAGAATTGTCTGAGCTCCCTAGGGGTGGCAAAAGAAATGCTGCAGCCCATAGGGAATTCCTGGAACCCCAATACCCTGGGTACCTAGGTTCCATATACTAGGGAATTATAAGGGTGTTACAGTGTGCCAATTAGAATCGGTGAAAATGGTCACTAGCCTATAGTGACAATTTTAAAGACAGAGAGAGCATAAGCACTGAGGTTCTGATTAGCAGAGCCTCTGTGACACAGTTAGTCACTACACAGGGACACACATTCATGCCAAAAACTATGAGCACTGGGGTCCTGGCTAGAACGACTCCAGTGAGACAGGCAAAAACAAACGGACACACAAGTAAAAACGGGGGTAACATGCCAGGCAAGATGGTACTTTTCTACACACATTTCCTGAATTAGTCTAAGTGCACAGTATCAATAAAACATGTACCTTCCTCTAAAGACACATCCCAATCCGTGAATGACAGAGAATTCTGAGAGTGCCTAAGGGGACTCAGGGGGTCATTCTGACCCTGGCGGTCCAAGACCGCCAGGGCCACGGATGACTGAAGCACCGCCAACAGGCTGGCGGTGCTTCATTGCCCATTCCGACCGCAGCTGTAAAGCCGCGGTCGGAAAACCGGGTCCGGTGGTTTCCCGCCGGATTTCCCCCGGCTGGGCGAATCCTCCATGGCGATTCTGACCCCCTTCCCGCCAGCCTGTTTCTGGCAGTTTTTACCGCCAGGAACAGGCTGGAGGGAACGGGTGTCCTGGGGCCCCTGGGGGCCCCTGCACTGCCCATGCCACTGGCATGGGCAGTGCAGGGGCCCCCTAACAGGGCCCCAGCCTGCTTTTCACTGTCTGCCTAGCAGACAGTGAAAAGCGCGACAGGTGCAACTGCACCTGTCGCACACCTGCAACACCGCCGGCTCCATTCGGAGCCGGCTTCTGTGTTGCAGGCCTCTTTCCCGCTGGGCCGGCGGGCGCTATATTGGCTAGCGCCCGCCGGCCCAGCGGAAAAGTCAGAATGGCCCCAGCGGTCTTACGGCCGCGGAGCGGCCATATGGCAGTTCCAGCCAGGCGGGCGGTCAATGTCAGAATGAGGGCCTCAGTGTTTAAACAGTAAGTGGTGCTTTCAGTTGTTGTAAATTTGCTTTGTATTTTTCTGTGTGAATGGAGGAAGAAAGGGCTCCAGGCAGCTGTGATGACAGTATCTTTATATCAGATTTTCCAGGCAGGTATTTTGCTTCTTGCCAACTGCTGGACTCTTTCATTCTTTTGCTTCAGGTAAACCTGGTAACTTTGCAAGTGACTTTTGTCTACAAATGTAATCCCAGGGATGGTGCTCATGGCCCCCTCTTGATCCATTGATGGGTATTTGCGACCTTTGGGAGCTGGCAGCTTTATTTGGATGCAAGTTTCTCTCACTGGGCTAGTGGGATGAGTGTCAGCTGCTCGATATAAATACTTCATTAATGCAGTTTGTAAACAGCCATATTGTCTTGAAGCTTCTTAACCTGCTCACCTGAAATTCCTGTGTCACAGATGAGGTGAGATGATCCTTGGAATCTGAAAGCATGGTTTTCAAAACCTGTTGTGTTTCTAGAAGCCCATCGCCCATATGCACTCATTCAAGGGCAATCTGCCCTTTGTTCTACATGGCATACATTGCCCATTAAAGTAACAAAACTGGGTACCACATGAGACCTTCTGGAAGCTTCTAAGAACTGCGTGCTGCCTCTGCTCAAAAGATTGATTCCTTGGCTGATGCCTGAGCTATCCTTGTACATTTTCATGTAATTCACAGCCTCTGTTAATACATTATCAGGCTCATCCGAAAGCTGAATTCTGATGTTTTCTTCAAAAGAGACTCTACTTTGAGATTCTTCACCAGGCGCAGCCCAGCACCGGATGTACCAATGTGACTAGTAAGGCTCTGTGCCCCCTACTCTCCACGTAGAGCTGAGCCCTGCACGCTCTTAACACTACAGGCTATGTTATAGCTACAAGCTCATATTATGATGTGTTAGGCACATCAATCTAACCCCATCTCCCTCCCCCAGTTTATACATATCTCACCTCCATTAAAACATGAGAACATTACTCAAAGCAGAAGATTGTCACTCACTTTGCTGCAGCATGACAGAAGTACTTCCAGGTTACATGGTACTCCTTTAAGTCTGTTGCCTTTGTACATCAATATATATCCTGCAAGGCTACAGATTACCTCCCACGCTTACTAGCGACTTATGTTATATAAACACATGTATATGTTTTATGGAACGTACCTCAAGCAGGGAGAGCCTTGAAAGTGCCAGAAAGATCTTGCTCTGTTCTCTTGAATAAAGTGCATGTGTGGTGCTGTTCAGCATCACATATATTGTACCAGCCCTGCCAAGTGCCACACATCACCCGTCACATGAATGCAGATTGTTCATTTTTCCTGCATTCCTGCACTGCAACTACATCACACAATATTGAGAGCTCCTGTGAGCTCACCAGCACTTGTTCTGTGTAAGTCACCCAGGGTAAAAAGGTTATGTGAGTAGGAAGAGAAAGTTTCTCACACTCAACATTTAGCTGCTGCCAGAAAGGATGACAGCTGTCATGATGTGCAGTGTTTTACTAGGATGGTTGGTGCTTTCTACTATGTACAGAAATAGGTAACTTTAAGTTCAATGGAACTGAGCAGCACTAAAGCTCCATGTTGCACCATGGTAGACTCTTACTGATCGCTATTCATCCCAATTAGGTTTCACTCACAGTATAACACATAAGGCACACAGGGCCTGATTCTAACTTTGGAGGACGGTGTTAAACCGTCCCAAAAGTGGCGGATATACCACCTACCGTATTACGAGTTCCATAGGATATAATGGACTCGTAATACGGTAGGTGGTATATCCGCCACTTTTGGGACGGTTTAACACCGTCCTCCAAAGTTAGAATCAGGCCCACAGTGTCACACATAAGGCGCACAGTGTCACACATAAAGTGCACAGTGTCACACATAAGGCACACAGTGTCACACATAAAGTGCACAGTGTCACACATAAGAAGACTTAAACCATGGGAATGTCACACATGACCAATCTGCAAGCTTGGCAGCTATGCACTATAGCTCCTTATGGAGTGCCAGTGCACCTCGAGGGAAGACCCAGGGCGCTATAATGCATTTTAATGCAGTGATGCGGACAACAGCACTAAAATGGGTTAGTCTAACCCCTGATACGTGATACATGTCAGGGATGGGAATGAAATCATTAGTGTTCAGTAAACAGGTGCATTTCTCGCCTCAGTAATTGCATTTCTCCTTCTATCTTTCCCTTCTACTTTACTTTCTCTCCCCTTTTACTCCAGCATCTCTATGTCCCCTTTTCTTCCCTTCCCCCGTCTCTCCACTTTTTATTTGTAGCCTGTTACTTCCTTGCACTCCAATCTCTGCTTTTCCCAGTTCTCTTCACTCTTCTCATTCTTTGTTTACCCTGTTGGTCTCGTTTCCACATCTATCTCTCCTTCCTTGTCATGCTCTCGTTTGTTTTTGCCTTCTCGCACCTATCTTTCATGGTTTACACCTCTTTTGAACAATCAACCAATCAATCAATCAATCAATCAGGTGTTATTTGTATAGAGTGGCTTGTTGAACAGGCGGGTATCCAGGCGCTTGCTGCAGGTGTTGATTCAACAAGCCAGGTTTTCAGTCCCTTTCTGAAATGAGTCAGTGAGGGCGCAGTGCAGAGGGGGAGGGCTTTCCAGGCCCTGGTGACTAGGTGGGAGAAGGATCTTCCTCAGGGGTTGTAGCAGCGTATGCATTGTGTCTTTGCAAGGGTGATGTGTGGCGAGTGGAGGTTCCTAGTCGGTTGGTGGAGGCGAAGGGGTTGGTTCAGGTAGGTGGGTCCTTGGTTATGAAGGGCTTTGTAGGCATGGGTCAAGAGCTTGAAGTGGCATTGTTTCTGGATCAGGAGCCAATGGAGGTCCTTCAGGTGCTGGGTGATGTGGGTTCTTTTGAGCTGGTTGAGGATCAGTTTGGCAACCTCGTTTTGGATTGTCTAGAGTCTTTTTTATCACATTGGTGGTGGTACCTAGGTAGAGTGTGCTGCCGTAGTCCAGTTGGCTGGTGATGACGGTCAGCGTCACTGTCTTCCTCATGCTAATGGGGAGCCACTTAAAGATCTTGCAGAGCATGCAGAGCATGTGGAAGCAGGCTGCGGAAATTGAGTTGACCTGGCATTTCATGGAGAGTTCGCTGTCGAGAAAGATGCTGAGGTTTCTTGGTGCGCGAGTGGGTCCGAGCTCTGATGGCCACTGGAGTCATTCCAGAGGTTTGAGTGTCTGTTGAAGATCAGAACCTCTGTGTTTGTGGGGTCTGTTGAGAGCGAGAGGACGAGCTGTGTGTTGTCAGCCTAGGAGATGATGTTGATGTTGTGCGATTTCACAATGTTTGTGAGTGGTGTCATGTAGACGTTGAAGAGTGTTAAGCTTGGAGAGGAGCTTTGGGGGACACTGCAGATCGTGTGCTTGACCTGTGAGGTAAAATGGGGATGTGGACTCTCTGGGTGCCTCCCGTGAGGAAGGATGCCATCCATCTGAGCGCATCATCTGTGATCCCAATCTGGCATAGTCTATTGTCTCCTTCATTCCGTCTCCTGTTCTTCCCTACTCCTCCACGTGAGAAAGTGTCTGCGCATTGTAATCCATGTCTGATACTGTAGTGCAATGATGGTTTATGCACTGTGAGAATGTTTTTTAAATTTTGGGCACTACTGCTGTCACCCCCAAGAGCTGTGTGTTTTGGACTCAGCTACCCAGCCCGATTCTCACATAGACTCCTGCCAAACTGTAGTATGCAGTCTTCTCCAGACAGCGCACACAGCAACTGAAAGCACCTCCCTCTTCCCAGCCCTCTTTCCTGAGGCCACTTGATCACTAGACTGCAGGCTTCAGACAACACAGGCCACAAAGCTCAGAATTGCTCACTCACAATGATGCTACTGAATTGCAATTGTCACAACTAGGCCACACAAAGTGAGAGGCTGTGTGGACTCTCACATGGTCTTGCATTTGCACTGGCATAATTTCTCGAACATTTGTAATACTCCTTGGGGAGACCTGCCATCACTGACTCTGTCAGCCTTAACCCTTTGACCTGCTGATGGTGTTTCTAGTACCACCCTCATTTTTGTCTACATATTTGTACCTTTTTTGAGTAAATTGTGTGCTCCTGCCTGGGTTTGAATGATCTAAAATATGAAACAAGGAATGGCAAAGCCAATAGGTCTGACAATGACCAGCCTTTTGGCTCTTTCAATGTTTTCATTTTGTCATGTTTGCTGCAAAATGTTATGTTAGGGAACCTGCCAGGCACACACTAATTTAAAAAAAAAAACATTGACTGAAGCAAAAATATTTTTAGTTTCACAAGGCACACATTGCCCTCGTATACCCTGACTCTTAAGGGAATTATTTTGTGTGTGGGTGTGCTTCTTGTGAAAGGGAGGAATGCTTTCACTAACAGTGAAGTTAGTCAATGGCTGAGGTGGGCTGACCCACTGCCCCAAGCTGTATTCATAATGGATGGATAAAAAATATGATTGGCCCAATAACAGACCAATACTTGAAGAGGGCTGGCTTGGCTGATGGCCTCAATAATTAAATAAATTTTAGTAAAACTCACAAGGTCTAAGCTAACACCAGACTTAAAAATAGAGCTGTGAGTAAGGGAGGCTTCCTGCATTGTACTCGGATTATATTGTGATAGCAGGGAATCCTATTAGAGACAAGGGCACTGTTATGAATGCAAACTATCCCAAAGTGAAGTTAGTGGGCTTTGTGGTTAAGTTTCTTAATTTAAAGTTCACGTGCAGGTCTTCAGGATAGGTGGCTATCTAATAAGCTTTCCCAACCATTCTTCCTAAATATATCAGCAGTTTTCTGAGGGATTGTCAGGTTTCAAAACCACTAAATAGCATTCTGTTGACATAATTTGAAATGATAGCTTTGTCCCAACAATAAAGCATAGGAAATCACATAAATTGGGATTTAGATAAAAAGAAAACTATAATGTGGCTTCTGATCCACAAGTCTGATTTACGAATTTTCTATTTGCAAAATGTGGTCTCCATTTGCACACCATCTTTTAACAAATGAAATTAATTTTGCAAACCAACCTACATACTAATAGGTCGGTTCAATAAATTAAGATTAATCATGGGCCACAATTTGACCCACCTCATTAATATGCATAAGCAGGTCTCACTTAAAACCCACCACAATTGGCTACAGTCAGAGAAAATGAGTATGCAAATTCAGCTAATTATAATTGACTGTGTCAACCTACCTATAAGTCCCTAGTATATGGTGGGGCATGTAGGTTTAGGGACCCCAGCATAGCTAGTGCACCCATAGGTGCACTGCTGTGGTGTCCAGTGTCATTTTAAAGGCAGGCCTGCCTTGCTGGCTGCTTTTAAATTAAAGTTAATCCCAAATTTGACTTTGGAATTCAAAGCACTTTCAAAGTCCTAAACTACCTTATCTTTACATATAAGTCAACCCTAAGGTCTGACCTAAGTTCCCCAAGGGTTGGATGAAGTGTAAATATAAGCAGGGACATTATGAAGGATGTTTTATAAGCCCTGGTGAGGGAAAAATAGCCATATTTGTTTTCCCTATTGTAGTGAATGGGCTCCATAGGCTAATATGGGTAGACTTTATTTAAAATTAATAAAGTTAAATTTTCCCTAGGAAGGAGATGACACTATCAAGTTTAGTATCACATTAAATGTTATACTAAATCTACAATTTGAATTTAAAATATAACTAGCACAGGAAAAGAATAGTATAACTCTTTCTGCAAGTTGTTCAATTCAGTCCTGTAGTGCCCTTTTCTAATTGGTCAACCTCTGGCAGCCTGAGCCAGGCTGCCTTAATGAGATGTGAAGTGGCCTGGGCTGAGCCAAAGGAAGAATTTGGTGGGAGGAGAACTGCTACAGCAGATGGCAGAGCAGGAAAAAGGTAGAGTGGCCAAAATGGTTTTCAAAGGAGGGAAAGCCACCTGTGACAGAAACTAGACCTCCTCTATTTCATACCCCCCCCCAGACAAACAGGAACCCTCTGATTCGATGAGGAGAAGGACTAGCAAGGTGTGTGTTAGTGAAACTTAGTCACACCAGTGTGTGGACTCGGCCAGATCTAAAGTCCAAGGAGAAATGTTTGCCATCTTGGATTTTAGAGAATGTTGCTTTCTGGGATTGATTTTTGCCACACTTCAGAGGAAGTGGTCCCCCCAGAGGGATGCACCCTGACTCCCATTGGACAGGAGCTCTTCCCTCCTTATCAACATAGGAACAAGAATATGGCAGAGCTGCCCCACAATCATATCCCTGCTAGAAGAAGATACTGGATAAGAAAGACTGCCCTGCTGGTCCCCTGGCCTGCACCTAGACCCTGCACTCACAAGGACTGCACCAGCTGCACACTTTGAGCTTCACAAGAAAAGGACTTTCCCTGCTTCTGTAACTCCAGGTACAAAGGAGCTGATCAGAGTCCCCTGCATCAAGTCCTGCAAGAAGAGCCCAGCTGACCAGTGTCCAGTGGCCATTTGAAGATTCTGAGCAGGTGCACTCTGGGAACTGTAGTCCCAACTTCCAAGGAGCACCTCAGAGCTTCTGGAACCTTGAACCAAGTTGTGGCCACCACAAGATCCTAAAAAGGACTTCTGGAAGACTATCAAGAAGTTTGGAGAAGTTTGGAACAACTTTGGAAAAAAGCTTCATAAGTGGACGGACTTGAGGTCCTGAGGCAAGGAACCTACCTTCAACAGTGACCCGGCCTGATTTTCAGGTTTGTCTCGCTGAATGCTCTGGAGCTCCAGGATTCGACCAGGACCTCGCTGAAAGTCAATCTGACGACATTGTATCAAAATCAGCTTGCTGTGGAGGACCGCTCACCATCAAGGAAGAAAAGCTCCAGGAAAATTTAGATGTGTAAAGGTAACATTTTGACCAAGGCCTCCCACTCAGTGTATTCAAGCAGGGCTCCATCACGATAGGCCTCAATTTTTGACTTTGCCCCGGTCAAGCATGACCAGATGACCCCAGTTGGCTCTTTTGGTTTCTAGGTGCTAGGAAGCACATTTTCTTATTTAAACTTTAAAAATTCATATCTCTAGTTCCCTATTTTGGAGTTTTATCATTTTGGTGTCATCTTAAAGATACAAATATTCTTTATGTTCCTAAATTGGTGTTGGATTTTTATTGTGTGTTGTGTTTTACTTATTTACTGTTTTGTTGGTATTAAATGCTTTACACATTTGTCTCTTAAGTTAAGCCTAACTGCTTGAAATCTTGACTGGACTTAGTGGGGTTTGTGGCCTATTGCTAAGTGTAGGTACCTACCTGCCCTTGCCAATAATCCACTTTACAACATCTTTGGTGCGCAGTGGTGGGATCCAGAACTTGTGTTTAATATCACCATACAGAATTTAAGTGAAGCAAGTTAAAAATCCTCTAAATTGACTACGAACACATTTTTTTTTGATTTTTCGAATTTGAACTAAATATTTATTAATTCCTTCATTGTTGATTTTTCTAAATTGTTCTGATCAATTGGTGGCAACATTTTTTGTAGTGACCTAAAACTAGGGATACCATGAAGCTTGATCTGGCAAGTCTACCCACGCTCACTGTAGCTAATCTTAGGGTGTTGCGCAGAAACAGGGGATTGCTTCATGCTAACAACCTTGGGAAGGCTCTGGTGATTCATGGGGTCATTATGAACATGGCGGTAAACACCGTCGACCGCTGTGTTGACAGTGAAAAGTAGTCTGCCATTGGCGGTGAGCAGAAACCCGCCATTTAAAGATTCCAAAAACAGAAATCGCCAAAACTACTGTTTCCACTAGCCACCGCCAGGGACTTGTCAGTGGAAAGCCTGCACACCCCACCCTGCCACTGCCGAGCACACAAATCCCCGCCCTTCAAATAATGATGCACAAATCACTGCAGCGGATAGTGGATGCCGAATTACCATTGGCGGTACAGACCGCCACAGCCAGCAATGGGACCCAACAGCAAGAAATGCACACATTGGCAACTTTGAAACACACACACCTGACACACCTCCACAATACCATAAAACACTCACAGACACAACCCACAATCCTTTGCATCGCCAATAGGAGAAGCCAGACTGACAACCCTGCAAGCAGAAACTGAACGCCATGTCACACAACTCACACACCCAACCACACAACAGCACCTCACCAACATCCACACAACACCCCACCCACAACACACACCATGGCACCCCTGACGCACCCATGCTTCACAGAAAGGGAGCTAATAACAATGGTGGACAAGATACTCAAGGTCGAGCCACAAATCTTCAGGGCAGAGGTCCAGCACACACCCATCGCCAGGAAGATGGAGTTATGGCAGACAATAGTCAACAAGGTCAATGCAGTGGGCAACCATCCACGCACGAGGGACGACATTCGCAAGCGATGGAACGACTTGTGTGGGAAGGTGAGGTCTATGGCATCGAGGCACAACATTGAGGTCCAGAAGACTGGGGGGGACCCCCACCAACACCCCCTGAATACACCAACTGGGAAGAAAAGGTACTGACCATCTTGCACCCTGAGGGCCTCACTGGACTCACTTGAGGAATTGACTTGAGTAAGTCATCTACAATTACCCCATGTCCACCTCACCTGTAATGCATGCACCACCTCACCCCTCCAACCACCACCAGGATCACACCTCACCCTGGCCCCAATCACTACACCCAGTCACCCTGCATGCTCACAAACCCACTAACAGGACCACATCCCTCCCTCACTGCATAACTACCCACTCCTGCAAGGTACCACAATAGCACTACGCCACCCACAATGCACCACCACATCCCATGTTAAATGCAATGGCAACCTCACAAAATGACCCTGCATGGCCCAACAGTGGAAAACCTGCACAAAATAGGCCTGTCCTGTGCACCGTCATCCAATTTTGTCAATGTAACATACACGGCTCCCCCCCACAGGCTCCACCACCCATGCCACACTGACGGAAAGGACAAGGAGTGCCAGCACCCCACATGCCGACAGAGGCACCACACAGGACACAGGAGATGGGAACTCTGGACGGTGAGGAATACCCTGGCCTCTCAGACAGTCCTGGACTGCCACCATGCAGCAGCCCTACCCAGGACACTCCTACCACCCAGCCACCAACATTAGCTCTGGCCAAATGACCCCACACCAGTGTATCCATGCCACAGACTGGTGGAACACAAGGATAGAGGCCAAAGTCTCCATCTACCAACAGGCAGGATGACGATGGCCCCAGTACAAGTGGTACCGCCAGAACTGTGCAGGGGGCACAGGCACAGGGGGCTAGGCCCAGTGGGAGGGCATCAGTGGCCCAGGGGGGAGCCCAAAGGATGGATGCTGCAGCCCAGGAGGTGATCTCAGAGGTCCTGGGGGCATACCACCATACCCAAGACAGGATGGGCCAGATCGTGGCCACCCTGGAGCAGAGTCAAAGGCTGCAGATAGCCCAACATCAAGAGGCCATGGAGCAGTGGAAACAGTTCAATGCCACCATGGCCACTATAGCAGGGGTGCTGCAGCACCACTTTTCAACCCAGCCTGAGACCCCCACAAACCAGGAAGCCCCTACCACAGCCCAGGACACTGACCAGCCATCAACAGCAGCAGCAATTGGACTGGTGTCACTGTCTAAGGACACACAGGAGACCAGCATCCCTACCTGTACAGCCCAACACCAGACACTCAAACGGTCCCTCAGACCCAGAGATGGCACTGGCGCACCTGCCAAGACCAAGGCACGGTCAAAGAAGTTACTATGACAGGAACTGTCTCCCAAGTGCGCCCCTGTACCACCATCGTCATCGGCCAATAGCAACTCAACAACTCCAAGGTACAGATGGACATATACTCACTGCCACCAATCGCTGAGACCATGCAGCCAGTATGGACATCCACCATCAGCCCACTCCCTATCACTGTAAAGTGCATCCCTGACAACTATGCACCCCAACCACTGGGAGTGGAATTAAGGGGGCACCCCACAAAGAGCACCCCAACCACTGGGAGTGGAATTAAGGGGGCCTTAGGTGTGCCAGCAGTCTTGCCACTGGCTTGGTAGGTCACACAGGAGTGACAAAACTCATTGGTGTCCTCTCACATATGAGGCCAGTGAAACAATGGAACCAGTCTGTCCCAAGTTTTACTTTGGCCCAAATGCCCAGCAAAAGGAATATCATGAGCCAAAGTCAGAAGAAACTCCCTATACTGCAAAGGGATGACCAATCTTCTGGCAGCTCCAGGATTAGGGTCCCTTGACTCAGTATAGAGCAGGTTGTCTTCCCAATAGACTTTATGGCTATCAGTGATATCCCCATTCTGCTGTTTGACAGCTTGCTGTCTTAAACCCTCTAGTGTGGGACAGGTCTGCTGTGCCACACTCAGCTCTTCCCTAGCAGGTCCCCCTGCACCCAAAAGCTCAGCAGTGTCTGCTGCCAGCTCATCTGGTGTAGGTTCTGCATAGGGAGAGGATTCCTCTTCCTCAAAAGGGGAATCTTCTGGAGTGGGAGGGATAGTGGGCAAGGATTTACCCTCACTACCCCTAGCTTTTGGGAGCACTTGGTCCATTGCTCCAGGATCCAAGTTTCCCTGCAGAATCCCCCTATCACTACTTCTGTTCTCTTTGGGGGCAGTAGGTGCACTTTACACCTACCTTTCAGGGTCTTGGGGTAGACTATTTTTCTAACCCTCACTGTTTTCTTACAGTCCCAGCAACCCTCTACAAGCTCACATAGGTTTGGGGTCCATTTGTGGTTCGCATTCCACTTTTGGAGTATATGGTTTGTGTTGCCCCTATACCTATGTGCTCCTATTGCAATCTACTGTAACTTTACACTGCTTGCATTACTTTTCTTGCTATTACCTGCATAATTTTGGTTTGTGTACATATATCTTGTGTATATATCTTAACCTCATACTGAGGGTACTCACTGAGATACTTTTGGCATATTGTCATAAAAATAAAGTACCTTTACTTTTAGTAACTCTGGGCCTGATTCTAACTTTGGAGGACGGTGTTAAACCGTCCCAAAAGTGGTGGATATACCACCTACCGTATTACGAGTTCCATAGGATATAATGGACTCGTAATACGGTAGGTGGTATATCCGCCACTTTTGGGACGGTTTAACACCGTCCTCCAAAGTTAGAATCAGGCCCTCTGTGTATTGTGTTTTCTTATGATACTGTGCATGTGACACCAGTGGTATAGTAGGAGCTTTACATGTCTCCTAGTTCAGCCTAAGCTGCTTTGCCATAGCTATCTTAGAATCTTTTCCACAGTGGGTTTCCCAAAAGAGGTTACATCAGGCAGGAGTTCCAACTTCATGTCTGCATACTTGAAAGCAATGTGGAAGGAATGTGGTGTAACATACAAATTCACCACTCCTTATCATCCACAGACTAATGGACTGGCTCAAAGGTATGATAATGGGACTCGCTGAAAAACTCAGGAGGAGATGGGATGTCCTGTTACCTTGCCTCCTTTTTGCTTACAGGGAGGTACCCCAGAAAGGAGTGGGCTTCAGCCCCTTTGAACTCTTCTTTGCACACCCGGTAAGAGGTCCACTAACACTTGTGAAGGAGGGTTGGGAACAACCTTTAAAAGCTCCAAAGCAAGACATTGTGGTCTGTGTTCTTGGCCTAAGATCCAGAATGGCTGAGTACATGAAAAAGGCAAGTAAAAACCTTCAGGCCAGCCAAGAGCTCCAAAAGCAATGGCATGACCAGAAGGCTGTCCTAACCCAGTACCATCCAGGACAGAAGGTGTGGGTATTGGAGCTTGTGGCCCCAAGAGCACTCCAGGACAAATGGGGTGAACGCCATCTCATTGTTGAAAAGAAAGATGAAGTCACCTACTTGGTAGACCTGGGCACTGCCAGGAGTCCCCTTAAGGTGCTCCATGTCAATCGCTTGAAACCTTACTATGACAGGGCTGACTTAACCCTTCTCATGGCAAATTAGGGGTAGGAGGAAGAGAATGACTCTCTCCCTGACCTCTTCTCCACCACTGAAGCTGATGGCTTAGTGGAGGGAGTGGTGCTTGCAGATCGCCTTACTGCTGAGCAGAAGGACAACTGTATAAATCTCCTAGGCCAATTCTCTGACCTCTTCTCACTGATACCAGGTACAAATACCTGGTGTGAGCACACAATCAATACTGGAGACAGTTTACCTGTCAAAAGTAAGATTTATAGGCAGCCTGACCATGTCAGAGATTGCATAAAACAAGAGGTACAGAAAATGTCGGATCTGGGAGTGATTGAGCCTTCTGAGAACCCTTGGGCTAGCCCAGTGTTGCTTGTCCCAAAACCTCACATTAAAGATGATAAAAAGGAAATTAGGTTTTGTGTTGACTATAGGGGTCTCAATCAAGTAACCAAAACTGATGCTCACCCTATTCCCAGGGAAGATTAGCTGATAGATACACTGGCTTCTTGTAGCGCCTAATCCTGCTGGCTTTCTCGACTGTTTCCTGGTGGTGCATGGTCTGGGGGCTGTCTGCCTTCACCCTGCACTGGAAGCCAAGAAGAAATCTCCCGTGGGTCGACAGAATCTTCCCCCTGCTAACGCAGGCACCAAACTTCTGCTTCACCGGTCCTCTGGGTCGCCTCTCATCGTGGCGAGTTTGGTCCCTGGAACACAAGAGCTGGATCCAAGTGACCCCGACAGTCCAGTGGTCCATCTGTCCAAATTTGGTGGAGGTAAGTCCTTGCCTCCCCACGCCAGACAGTAGTCCTGTGTACTGCATGAACTGCAGCTGCTAGGGCTTCTGTGCACTTTTGCAAGGAATCCTTTGTGCACAGCGCAGCCCAGGTCCCCAGCACTCTGTCCTGCATTGCCCAACTCACTGAGTTGGACTCCGACTTCGTGGGACTCCCTTTTGTTGTGCTGAGTCGACCGTTGTGCTCAGATCTTCTGAATGCCTGTTCAGGTGCTTCTGCGGGTGCATCCTGCTTCTGTGTGGGCTCTCTGTATTGCTGAGCGCCCTCTCTGTCTCCCCCTCCAAGGGGCGACCTCTTGGTCCTTCCTGGGCCCTGACAGCACCCAAAACCTTCAACTGTGACTCTTGCAGGTAGCAAGGCTAGTTTGCAGTTTTTTGGCGTGGAAACAACTCTGCATCCTCTAGCACGCCATGGGACATCTTTTGACCAAAGGAGAAGTTCCTGGCATCTTCCGTTGTTGCAGAATGTTCAGCTTCTTCCCCCCGGAGGCAGCCATTTTGCACATTCATCCGGGGTTTAGTAGGCCCCTGCCCCCCGGACACTTTTGTGACTCTTGGACTTGGTCCCCTTCCTTTGCAGGTCCTCAGGTCCAGGAATCCGTCTTCAGTGATTTGCAGTCAGTTGTTGTCTTTGCAGAATATACTATCATGACTTTAGTATGTTCCTTGGTAGTAGGGTAACTTTACTCCTACTTTTCAGGGTCCTGGGGTGGGGTATCTTGGCCACCCTTACTGTTTTCTTACACTCCCAGCGACCCTCTACACACTACACTGGGCTGGGGACCCTAACTGGTTTGCATTCCACTTTCTTAGTATAAGGTTTGTGTTGGCCCTAGGCCTATTGCATTCTATTGTATTCTACAGTGGTTGCACTACTTTTACTTACCTGATTTTGGTTTGTGTGTATATTGTGTGTATTTCACTTACCTCCTATGGGGGTATATCCTCTGAGATATTTCTGACACATTGTCACTAAAATAAAGTACCTTTATTTTTAGTAAATTTGAGTATTGTGATTCTTATGATATAGTGCTATATGATATAAGTGGTATAGTAGGAGCTTTGCATGTCTCCTAGTTCAGCCTAAGCTGCTCTGCTATACCTACCTTTATCAGCCTAAGCTGCTAGAACAATACTAATCCACTAATAAGGGATAACTGGACCTGGCACAAGGTGTAAGTACCATCAGGTACCCACTAAAAGCCAGGCCAGCCTCCTACACTTATCTGCTCCTAAATATAAGATGCTGCCATAATCAATTTTTTTAGAGAATTAAGGCTTTCACCACAGTTTTTTGAGCAGGTGGTGGCATAAAGTCAATGATCTTTTTGACCCATCTCAGCACCCCAAAGCACATAGAGGCCACCGTGGCTACTTGAGGCTTCATAGATAGCTTCTCATCCAGTTACAAAAGCCAAGGTTCTTAACCATTGATGACACTACAGGGAGGGTTCCGAGCAATTCTGGCCAAGTAAAGATCATGCTCAGGCATAATATCAGTGCTGTAACCCTGAGCTGACGACAATGAAAAATAATTTGCCTATCATCAGTATATGAGAACAGCCTTCCACATTTACATGTCCGCTAGTGGGCGTTTGTAAATGTTGAAGAGCATCGGGCCAAGAGCTGAGCCCTGGGGAACGCCAGAGGAAAGAGCGGATCTAGCACTGGCTGAGAATAACTGGAAGGAACGACCATTCAAAAATTACATCATCCAGGCCAGGGCTTTGCCCTTCAGACCCAAATGCTGTATTTATTTTTCTCCTGAGGCGTAATGGCCCACATTGAACCTCTTGTTACTAGGATTTTGTTGCACACAGTATCTTACCTTATGGGACACAACCACTTGTCATAAGCTAACTTTCTTTTGCACAGAGGGCGACTAGCTGATTTACTTCATTGGTTTTCTATTTCACTGTGAGAGAAGAAAACATTTGTCAGTTTATCCCTATAGTCAGACCTCCTGAGATGTCACATATCCCTTGTGTGAAGTGTCACTGGCTTCTTTCCTTCATTGTTCACCTTCTCATCCATTCTATCCTACTTTTCCAGCCTGGAGTCTGACCTGCTGGCTAACCTCTTTGCAATTCAGCAAGTTTTCTTTCTTTTTACTCCATCGTTTTGAATTTGAATTCAACCAATTGCACATTTATTTGAACACTTTTCATTCATTTGCTCATACTCTTAGGGCCTCATTTACAAGGGCTTTGCGTCACGGTTGTGTCATATATTTTGTGGGTGATGCAGCGGGGCACTAGAAGTGCCCCAGATGTGCAAACAGATGCTCGGAGCAGTGTACAATTGATGCAGGACTTTTCTCTATGGGGCCTCCTCGCACTGCGGGAGTAGCAACATTTTTTTACACTAATACAGCAATGCTTGAGTTTAGCGCCAACAGATGTGTCAGGATTTCTGACAGATCTGTGTAAATGTGCGCCATGGAGCTCTGTATTGTAAACACAGCGTGTCCATGCCATAGCTAGGGGATCGCAGGGCAGTGCAAAAAATCTGATGCAGCTGGGCTGATGCATCGTAATTTTGTAAATTGTTTGTTTAAGGGGCTGAAACATCATGGGGTTAACAGGATGATATATTGTTAGAAAATCACTTAGATGCACAACAAAAGATGTACTTTGTCTACGTCACATTTTGATTTATCCTATTAACCATTTTTTATATATTTGTTTTTATTCATGTCATGTCACTGTGTGATCACTGGAGCCCTTGGGAACCTTAGTGAAATACACTGAATATTTTATATATGCTTATTGCTTAATATATGGGCATTTGTCAACTATCATTTAAGCTATTTCTTCACTTCAGTTATGAATTAGCAAAAATGTTTTGATGTAGACAATTTCATTGTCTTTGGTGAGTGTTAGACCTGAGAGCCTTAGTGTGATGTTCCCCCAAATGTTCGCCTCCTTGCCTTACATTTTTGTTGGCTTTTGGACTCTGAGAACTTTACATCTGCTGATCAGTACTAAAGGGCAGGTGCTCAATCTCCCCTGAATATGGTAACATTAGTGAATACACAATTGGAACATTTAATTTACTTATAATTTCCTTGCAAAGTGGTATAACATATACCCAGAGCCTGTAAATGTAATGCTACTAGAGTGCCTGCAGAACTGATAGTGCCACCCATTCCAGTAGCCCTTAAACACGTCTCAGGCCTGCCATTGCAGAGCCAGTGCGTGCAGTTTCACCGCCACTGCCACTTGGCATTTAAAATCCATTGCCAAGCCTTAAACCCCCTTTTATTACATATAAATCACCCCTAAGAACCCTAGGTGGCCTTTAGGGCAGGGTGCTATGTAAGTAAAAGGTAGGATATATACTTTTAAGTTGACATGTCCTGGTAGTGAAAAATACACAAAGTTGTTTTTCACTACTGTAAGGCCTACTCTTCTCATAGGCCAGCATTGGCAATTCCTTAATACACCTTGAAGCTGTAATTTCTGATCAGAAAGGAGTAGTTTTTTCATGCTTCATATCTTTGGAATGCTAATGATAAATCCCTTTTACTAAAAAAAAGTTAGATTTAACATTATTAATTTACAATTGCCACTTTCAGAAAGTAGCCATTTCTCCTTTCTAACTGCTCTGTGTTCCTTACAGCCTGTCTCCAAAACACGTCTGGAGTAAGTGACAACTACACTTTGTGCATTCTCTCTAGATAGCCACAAAGACAGGAAGGGTGGGCGTGGCAGAGAATTCATCTGCATTCTGCTAGCTGTTCTTGGTCAGGAAGAGATGGGGAGCTGACACTTACACTTCAATAAGAAGTGTCCTCTGTCCCACACAAAGGGCTGATTACCCCAAACTGATAGTCTGGAGTCAGGGCTAGGATGACAGACGAAAGTGTGCACTTCAAGGAACTGCTTTGAATTCACCCCTACTGCAAAGCCACATTTGGGTATCAGTACTGGGGCTCTGACCTTATCAAGACAGTACACTACTGGACCTGTGAAGAAGTCTGCCAGGAGTAAGGACTGCTGTGCTACAAGGATTGTCACTCTGCTTGACTGACTGTTCTGAGGGACTGTTTCACTGCTTTGCTGAACTGCCCCCAAAGGCGTGCTGATCTCGGCCCTGCTGAGGACAAGGCCTGGACCCATCTCACTTGAACCCAGAGTCCAAGGGTTTAGTGGCTTGTATCCTGTTTTTGAGGTCTCAGGGTCATTAAAGACTTCCTACAACTTTGCTTCTGCTACAGATCTCTGTCATCTGTGAGTCCTCCCTTTCCTGAGGTCCAGTCCTGGGCCTCAGAAGTGGGTTTTGCTGTTGTTTTTTTCTGTAAGAATTAAAGCATCCAGGCTGTTGCACAACTCAGAACAAACACAGCACTGATTTGAGGACATCGTTGCGAGGCTCGATGCCGACGCATCTACCTGACTGAGTGGATCGGAACCGATGCACTGGGTCTTCAACTCTGATGCTTGCTCCATCCAAGGTATTCTTTCATCAGGCTATGCGTCAGACCTGTAGCCGGCCTGCCCTCCATCTCGGACCTATTTTGATCTCTAGTAACCTTTTAGTGCTATTGACTTCTAAGCACTGTTATCGAATATCTCATATGTTGACATCTACTGATTGGATTTTTGTTGTTTCGTCTTGCTTTACTCAGATAAAAATTCTCTATTTTTCTAAACTGTGGGGCGTCTTTTGTTGTGTTTTCATTGTGTTGCTGTCTGTCTGTGTTGCACAAATACTTTACACATTGCCTCTGTAGATAAGCCTGACTGCTCTGTTCCACGTTACCACAGAGTTAGAACAGGTTATCTCTAAGGTGCTTATTTAAAAGCCCTGTACACCAGCGGAGTGTCACTTTTTTGACGCTCAGGTGGTGCACAGTGAAGACCCATGTAGGAAAGTACCATCTTGCCTGGCATGTTACCCCCATTTTTCTTGTATATATGTTTGTTTTTGCCTGTGTCACTGGGATCCTGCTAGCCTGGACCCCAGTGCTCATAAAGTGTGCCCTGTATGTGTTCCCTGTGTGGTGCCTAACTGTATCACTGAGGCTCTGCTAACCAGAACCTCAGTGTTTATGCTCTCTCTGCTTTTAAAATTGTCACTGCAGGCTAGTGACCAATTTTACCAATTCTGATTGGCACACTGGAACACACTTATAATTCCCTAGTATATGGTACCTAGGTACCCAGGGTATTTGGGTTCCAGGAGATCCCTATGGGCTGCAGCATTTCTTTTGCCACCCATAGGGAACTCAGACAATTCTTACACAGGACTGACACTGCAGCCTGAGTGAAATAACATCCACGTCATTTCACAGCCATTTTACACTGCACTTAAGTAACTTATAAATCACTTATATGTCTAACCCTCACTTAGTGAAGGTTAGGTGCAAAGGTACTTAGTGTGAGGGCACCCTGGCACTAGCCAAGGTGCCCCCACATTGTTCAGGGCAATTTCCCCGGACTTTGTGAGTGCGGGGACACCATTACATGTGTGCACTACATATAGGTCAATACCTATATGTAGCGTCACAGTGGTAACTCCGAACATGGCCATGTAACATGTCTAGGATCATGGAATTGTCCCCCAATACCATTCTGGTATTGGGAGGATAATTTCATGCATCCCCGGGTCTCCAGCATAGAGCCTGGGTACTGCCAAAGTAACTTTCTGGGGTTTTCTGTGCAGCTACCGCTGCTGCCAACCCTCAGACAGGTTTCTGCCCCCCTGGGGCCTGGGCAGCCCAGCCCCAGGAAGGCAGAACAAAGGATTTCCTCTGAGAGAGGGTGTTACACCCTCTCCCTTTGGAAATAGGTGTGAAGGGCTTGGAGGAGTAGCCTCTCCTGGCCTCTGGAAAGGCTTTGAAGGGCACAGATGGTGTCCTCCTTGCATAAGCCAGTCTACACCAGTTCAGGGATCCCCCAGCCCTGCTCTGGCGCAAAACTGGAAAAAGAAAAGGGGAGTGACCACTCCCCTGACCAGCACCTCCCAGGGGAGGTGCCCAGAGCTCCTCCAGTGTGTCCCAGACCTCTGCCATCTTGGATGCAGAGGTGTGAGGGCACATTGGACAGCTCTGAGTGGCCAGTGCCAGCAGGTGGCGTCAGAGACCCCTCCTGATACGTGCTTATCTTTCTCTGTAGCCAATCCTCCTCTGAGGGCTATTTAGTGTCCCTCCTGTGGGTATCTCACCAGATAACGAATGCAAGAGCTCACCAGAGTTCCTGTGCACTTCACTCTTCAACTTCTGCCAAGGATCGACCGCTGACTGCTCCAGGACGCCTGCAAAACCTCAACAAAGTAGCAAGAAGACTACCAGCAACATTGTAGCGCCTCATCCTGCCGGCTTTCTCGACTGTTTCCTGGTGGTGCATGCTCCGAGGGCTGTCTTCCTTCACCCTGCACTGGAAGCCAAGAAGAAATCTCCTGTGGGTCAACGGAATCTTCCCCCTGCCAACGCAGGCACCAAACTTCTGCATCACCGGTCCTCTGGGTCCCCTCTCATCCTGACGTGACGAGCGTGTTTCCTCGAACACAGGAGCTGGGTCCAAGTGTCCCAGACAGTCCAGTGGCCCTTCTGTCCAAATTTGGTGGAGGTAAGTCCTTGCCTCCCCACGCCAGACAGTAATCCTGTGTACTGTGTGAACTGCAGCTGCTAGGGCTTCTGTGCACTTTTGCAAGACTTCCTTCCTGCACAGCCTAACCCAGGTCCCCAGCACTCTGTCCTGCATTGCCCAACTCACTGAGTTGGAGTCCGACTTCGTGGGAGTCCCTTTTGTTGTGCTGAGTCGACCGTCGTGCTCAGATCTTCTGAATGCCTGTTCAGGTGCTTCTGCGGGTGCATCCTGCTTCTGTGTGGGCTCTCTGTATTGCTGAGCTCCCTCTCTGTCTCCTCCTCCAAGGAGCGAGCTCCTGGTCCTTCCTGGGCCCTGACAGCACCCAAAACCTTCAACTGTGACTCTTGCAGCTAGCAAGGCTTGTTTTCAGTTTTTCTGCGTGGAAACAACTCTGCATCCTCTAGCACTCCATGGGACATCTTTTGACCAAAGGAGAAGTTCCTGGCATCTTCCGTCTTTGGCTTGTTCCACCCGGAGGCAGCCCTTTTGCACCTTCATCCGGGGTTTAGTGGGCTCCTACACCCCCCTGGACACTTGTGTGACTCTTGGACTTGGTCCCCTTCCTTTACAGGTCCTCAGGTCCAGGAATCCGTCTTCAGTGCTTTGCAGTCATTTGTTGTCCTTGCAGAATCCCCTATCTCGACTTTACTGTCTTTCTGGGGTAGTAGGGCAACTTTACTCCTTCTTTTCAGGGTCTTGGGTTGGGGTATCTTGGACACCCTTAGTGTTCTCTTACACTTCTAGCGACCCTCTACACACTACACTAGGCCTGGGGTCCATTTGTGGTTTGCATTCCACTTTTGGAGTATATGATTTGTGTTGCCCCTAGGCCTATTTTGCCCTATTGCATTCTATTGTGTTCTACAGTGTTTGCACTACTTTTCTGACTGTTTACTTAACTGATTTTGGCTGTGTGTGTATATTTGGTGTATATTACTTACCTCCTAAGGGAGTATATCCTCTGAGATACTTTTGCCATATTGTCACTAAAATAAAGTACCTTTATTTTTAGTTACTCTGAGTATTGCGTTTTCTTGTGATATAGTGCTAAGTGATATAAGTGGCATGGTAGGAGCTTTACATGTCTCCTAGTTCAGCCTAAGCTGATCTGCTTTAGCTACCTCTATCAGCCTAAGCTGCTAGAACACCTCTAATCTACTAATAAGTGATAACTGGACCTGGCACAAGGTGTAAGTACCACAAGGTACCCACTATAAGGCAGGCCAGCCTCCTACAACCCATATCTATAAGGCCACGCAAAGCCACCCTGCACAGCTTCTCATGGCCTTGTATATATGGTGCAAGGCAACACAGCTCAAGTCGCTACGTTGCCTCTCAATGCGTCAGGGAGGCGTGCCATGGGCATTGCTGTGGGTGTTCCCTCAACACCCATGGCTTTTGACACTGCCCCAGATTTTCAACATAGTGTAAATATGGGGCAGCGGCAAACACGTACGCCTCCCCAGAGTAGGCAAAACAAGGAGAAATGTTTACATTTCTCTTTCTTTTTTTTCCTCTTTCAATATGTGCTGCATTCAGCAGCACACGTAAAACAAGGAAAATGCTTCTTGTGATTGTTCTTGTGCAGGAAGGTGACCTTTCCTGCCCCAAAACTGTCATGCCAACAACACAGATACCCATGCACCGCGGTGCAAGGGTCCCTGTGTTGGCACTTGGTTGCCATATGAGCACCAGCTGAAAAGACAGGAATGCACTGTATCTTGTGGAGAGGGTGCATTCCTGCCCTTTCAAATCGGTATAGGGCAGTGCAGCAAAGTGGCTTGCAGTGCTGCCTCATGCCGATTCTCTATAAATAAGGCCCTAAGTGTGCGTGTAGCTTACCCTGACTAGAGCGGTGGTTCCTGCTTGTGCAGGGTCCATACTTTGCCAACCAGAACCCCTATTTCTAACAGAGAGGATTAATTACATCCTGTAAAAGGAGCAGGGTGACAGCCTAAAAGTTTTGCTTAAACAAATTGAACATGATTGTCCCTCCGTTTTTGATAATAGAATATTCTATGCTCGTTATTGTTTGTGCATGGACAGCATTAGCTTTACTTTAGTGAGTCTGATTCAGGTAAATGACACACTTTGGGCTCATTTACAAGCCAATGGCGCAGGGTAGTGCAGTGCAGCGAGGGACCTCACTGCGCTGCCCCACAGGGAAAGGGCAGAGATGCGTGTGTCTACAAGATACAACACATTTCTGTCCTCTCCCTCTGTGCTGGTGCACAAAAGTCTGCTTAGCACAGACGCATGCCCTCTTACACCATGGTGCAAGGATGCCTACGTCCCAGACAGGATGGTTTCTGTGCAGCAAGGGACACAATGCTGCACTAAAAGGATCCATGGAGGCTTTCTCCTCTTTCTACATGTGCTGCAGAATGCAGCGCACATAGAAAAATTTAAAACAAGGAGAAATAAAGATATTTCTTCTTGTTGCTCCTCCCCTGGGGAGGCATAGGATTTTGATGCATTCCCAGGTTTACAGATTCTTGTAAATCTGATACTGCATCAAAATCCATGGGTGTTGCTTTACAAAGTGGTTTTGCATGGCATTCACACTGCGCCTGGGCTGTAAATAACCCCCTTTGTATTTAGGATCATACTTACAAGTTTCCCTGCACACAAAACTATCACAACATGCGCTTTCATCCTTCTATGTGTGCTGCATAATTCAGCACACATGGAAAGGCGAAAAACAAGGGGATATAAAGGTATTTCTCCTTGTTACACCTCTTCTGAGGGTAGAAAAGGGGAACAGGCTGGGCTGAGCATCAAACAGTTGTGTGAGAATCACTTCACCCTGTAACTCTCTGTCACAGCCTCACAAGGAGATAATCCTAACACACCGGCCTCAATAATTTTTCCTTCACTCTCCCCCTCCCTTACTAACCTAGCCCGAACAAACCCCACAACGCCACTTACCAGTTGTCCTGTTCATGTCTTCTTGGTTTTCCGGGATCTCCACGATAGAGCAAGAGAGAGACGAGACCAGGAGACCACCACAACCTAGGAAGGAAAGAACATAACAAGATATTAACACAAGAAGACCCTAAGGGAAACAACGCCAGGAAAAGAACAGTTGTAGATGTGCACTATACGAACAGTTGTGACTACTACACGTTATTCAATAAAACAAATTCATTTTGGGTAAAACTAGAAGACGGATCCGAGTCTTTTTGTACCGCTGAGCATTCCACAGGCACATTCATAGGTTCATGAAATCTCAAAAATCTTGGAATGTGTCAAATACCATGGCTGTTACATGAGAGCACCCACCGTAATGTCCTTGTCACTCTTCCTTGTCGCAGGGTGATTCAACGAAGCGACTTGCGCTGCATTGCCTCAGTCCATATTTACAAGGCCATGAAAAGCCATGCAGGGTGGCTTTACATACCCTTGTAAATAAGGCCCTGCAGTGTGCACCACAGGAACGTCACTAAAAGTGACTTTCTGGTGGCACAGACAGGCTTGTATATAAGCCCCTTAGTTTCACTTTCTTGATATAAGTGTGTTCCTTGGTGCAGCTCTGCACAGTTTCTTGTCTTTCGGTTTGGTCTTTGTCTTCAAGCGTGGGCACTGTGCTGCCGGTTTGGTAAATGCATTCTGGCTTGTGTTTTCATTGTGGTTTTCCTGTCGGGATTGGAGTTCTGTGGGGGGCAGGCTCCTGCATTCCCATCTGAGAACCTTCCAAGTGAGACAGACGCAAGAATGTTCCCTGGTGTTTTTATCAGGTGAAGAAAGCTACCACAGTGCGAGTGTAGAAAAGTGGAATATTATGCACTGAGGCTGGTTAGGCTTCACTATGTAATATTTTCATGTTACCCCCGAATGGCTTATTTACATGAGGCCTCCACAGACGAAGCATCACTTTTTTAGATGCTCCGGTGGTGCAAGCCTCTCAATCATATCTATGAGGCAACGTAAAGCCACCCTGCGTGGCTTCGCATGGCCTCATAGATATGTAATAAGGCAAGTTTTTACGGGGAGAGCCATACTTCTACTAAAGTCTACACCTTCCATGCCTTAGGGCAGTACCAAAAAAGATGGTCATTGGATTAAACACAACCCTTCCTGACATCAAATGGGGTTCTAGAACACAACAATGGCAGAGAGGCAGGCAGCCATGTACCATGGACCATGCCAGGTCACAATGAATATTAAGCAGGTACAATACAGAAACATTTCCCCAAATGGTGTTTGAAGTCTGATCTGAAAAGCCCTTGACTGGTACCTGTAGCTGTTCCCTAGTAACTACTTTGTGAATGAGCACAAGTGAGATCAGGCCCAAAGGCATCCCTCTTAACGTGTGTTTCTTAATGAATTTCCTGACATAAAAATAAGCAAAAGGGCAGGATTCTGAATGAGGCATGCTGTTAGATACTTCCATGCTCCATGTTCTGCATACCACAATCTGTGACAGCTCTCCAATATGTACGTACCAGGTAAATCAACTGAAGTCTTCTGGGTGAGAGGTAGGTCATGTGTATTACGTAGTATTGTATTTGTTTAAATCTGGCACAAACCGATACCCTCCAAACTTCCTCGTGTATTTGGGACCAGTCATCGGGGGAAAGTGGTTCTTCACTTACTATTCCCCATTTCCTCTCTATTTTTAATTGCTTCACTGGTCTATCCGATCGTAATGCTCAATGTAAGTGTGTCACTAATTTACGCCCCCTCCTGTCTTGGACAATAGATGATGGAGTGTCTGTGTGAGGTCTGAAGCCTCTGGGAATGTTGGTCATAATCGCCTCACCGTTGCCGCTAGTTTTGCATATTGAAAAAACTGTCCCCTCCCTTGCGCAAAAGTTTCCATAGCTTGTTGCAGGGAAATAAACTGCCTGTTCAGATCCAGATCAGCTAGTGTCAAACACCCTCCCCTTTGCCAACGCTCTACTGATATTGAGTTCTGGACCTGTATAAAGGGGGGCAGGAGACATATATCGAGATCATGAGCATGAGGGTTCTTTTGTATAGTTGTCACCCATAGTTCATGGATCCCGGCAGGTCCTCCCTCTCCAACACCTCATTATATACTTCTAGCAGTCTATCTACCACAGTTTCAGAGAACTGGTGATAAAATTCAGCCAGGAGGCCGTCAGGACCTGGAGATTTTGCTGGTTTTAAAGCCGTCATTGCTTCTAAGAGTTCCAATCGATTGATCAGGGTCTCCAGTGACGTGCGAGCCTCTGGCGTCAAACTCAGGAGCGGGATTGTCTGCAGGTAAGTGCGCACTCGCTGATCCACCATCACTCCCTGGTCGTCTGTGTAAACCCTCTGTAGGTGGGACGCAAATATCTTATTAACAGCCTGCTGTGTTTGTACTGGTGTTCCATGGTCATCATGCATTTCTAGGATTGGTTGGGGTTGATGTTCTGTTTTTATTAAGCGTGCCAGTAGACGCCTTGATTTGTCACCCTCCCAGTATCACCAGCTGAGACCGACAGATCGGTTGTGTTTTAAATTAAAAATACTTTGCTGCTTCAAAAATCAACCGTGCAATTTTCAGTCTTCAATGTTAGCCTATTGAAAGAAAACAAGAATGCATTTTCTCCGATAAGTATACAACTTGCAACCCCATCTTCAGGGTTTCAGGCTAGCACTGAGCAAGGTTCAGGTTGGTACCATGTGTGCACCCACAGTGGCACAGAGGCGGGAGTTGGCCTCCTCCACCAGTTGGAGAGGTCTGGGTTGCATTTCAAAGGTGGCAAGGTATTTCAAGCTCCCTGCCCACGTAAGTCTATCCTGCCTGGGAGAGAAGGTCACACCTCTGCCCAGAGCAGGCCTTTGTTCTGAGCCCGCAGGAGCATTGGTTCTCACCTCAAGGGGGCAAAACTCAGTCTAAAGTGGCTGGACTAGCTCTGACTAGGCATTGCTCTACCTAGGAGTTGGTAGGTTTCAAAGGGGCACCTCAAATGTTCCCTCTGAGTGTTTGTATTAATAAATCCACCACTGGATTCAGTGAGGGTTTATTAATGTGAGATGTTTGGCACCAAACATCCCTATTGTCAGTGAGGCCATCATGCAGCTGGGGAAGTGTCCAGCACATGTATTTAAACTGGCTGCACTGTTCCCTTACTATGTCTGAGAATCGACAAAGACATAGCAGGGGCATATCTGCTCATGTAGTTATGCCTTCACATGTAATATAATGCACCCTGTCTTTGGGGCTGGAAGGCCTGCCAGAGGGGTGACTTACATATATTACATGCAGTGTGCAGGGGACAGGGCACACAGGATGAATGCAATGTTGTGTTTTCATTTTAGGTCTGCAACAAAACACACATCCTGTGAAGGCAGCACTGTGCACACTTAGACAAGAGGATCTCTGAGGGTGACAAAATCTGTGCTGCAGCCCTCAGGGGCCTTCCTTTAGTCCCCTTTGCCCTAGGTACCAGGGGTACCATTTACTAGGGACTTACAGTGGCAACTAAAGGGTTGCCAATGGAGAAAATGGCTGTGCAGTTTTACGGAAAGAGATCTGGCACTGGAGACCTGTTTAGCAGGGACCCAGTGCACTTTCAGTCAGAATCGCACCAGATAGCAGGTAAAAAGTAGGGGGAGAATGACCAAGTCAAAAGAGGCACTTTCCTACAGCATGCAGTCCTAGTTTGGACGCAGCCATATGCAAATCATTCTTGACCCCCAGGGGACCCATCCAGCCCAAACTGCCAGGCCTCCCTGGACAAGAAACAAGCATCCTAGAACTGATATTGAGTTACTACCCCTCATCAAGCCTGGACATACCCATCCCACTTAGGGTGACAAAAGCAAAAAGAAGAGATGATGGCTGGAATGCTGAACAATGCAAATATTCATTCCCAGTCACAAATCTGGGTTTAATCCATTTTTCTTTTTGCTCACCACACCAGTCATCTTTGGACATAACCATATGCAAATGAGTCTTGACCTTGTTCCCCATGGGAACAGTCCAGTCCAAACTCTCAGGCCAAGTCCTCCCTGGACTGGAAACAAGCATCCTGGGACTGGTTTGAGGTTGTCAGCTGTCATTAGCCAGGATAGCTGGAATCCAGTGGCAGAGTGAGCACCGGTCCGACATCTGGGCTTACCCTTCTCACTTAGGGTGACAACAACAAAAAGAACAGATGATGAACAGAATGCTGAACAATGCAAACATTCACACCCAGTCACAGATCTGGGTTTAATCCATTATTTTTTTGCCCACCATGACACCCCAGTTTGGACCCAGTCATATACAAGTAATTCTCGACCCTGCTCCCCATGGGAGCCATCCAGCCCAAACTGCCAGTCCAGGTCCTCCCTGGGCATAAAACAAGCATCCTGGAACCGTTTTTGGGCAATGATCCTTCCTTAGCCAGGTTAGCTTGAATTTATTGGCACAGTGAGAATGGGACCCACATCTGGGTATACCCTTCCCACTTAGGTGAACAAAAGCAAAAAGAACAAATAATGGAGAGAATGCTGAACAATGCAAATATTAATCCCCCATCACAGATCAGAGTTTATTCCATCATTTTCTTGCTCACCATGCCACCCAAGTTTGGACCCAGCCATATGTAAACCAATCTTGACTCTGTCCCCACAGGAACAGTCTAGCCCAAACTGCCAGGCCCTCCCTGGGCTGGAGACAAGCATCCTGGGTCCAGTTTTGGGGTATCAGCCCTCATTCTCTAGGCTAGCAAAATCCAGTGGCACAGTGAGTACAAGATCCACATCAGGGGACACCATTTGCCACTTATGGGATCAATAGCAAAAAGAACAGATGATGTGCAGAATGCTGAACAATGCAAACATTCACCCACAGTCACAGATCTGGATTTTATCCATCGTTTTTTTGCTTACCACACCACTCCGGTTTGGCCCCAGCCATTTGCAAATAAGTCCTGACCCTGTTCATCATGGGAGCAGTACAGCCCAAATTGCCAGTCCAGATCCTCCCTGGACCTGAAACAAGTATCCTAGGACCGGTTTTGGTGTATCACCCCTCATCATCCATGCTAGCTTGAATCCAGAGGCATAGTGAGCAAGGGACTCACGTCTGCACATACCTTTCCTACTTAGGGACCAACAGGGAGACAAAAACAAAAAGAACAGATGATGAAATGAGTGTTGAATAATGCAAAAATTCACCCCAGTCACAGATCTGGGTTCAATCCATTGTTTTTTTGTTCACAACACCACAACAGTCATATGTAAATCATTCTCTACCCTGATGTCCAGA
The DNA here is from genome assembly GCF_031143425.1 of Pleurodeles waltl. Taxonomy (NCBI): domain Eukaryota; kingdom Metazoa; phylum Chordata; class Amphibia; order Caudata; family Salamandridae; genus Pleurodeles; species Pleurodeles waltl. Next base: position 1,177,621,751 of record NC_090439.1, read on the forward strand.
GGAACACTCCAGCCCAAACTCCTAGGCCAGGTTTCGTGGTGTCACCCCTTAACAGCCAGGCTAGCTTGGATCCAGTGGTACAGAGAGTGTGGGACCCCCGTCTGGGTATACCCTCCCACTTAGGGGAACAAAAGCAAAAATAAAAAATAATGGACAGAATGCTGAATGATGAAAACATTCACCCCCAGTCACAGATCTGTGTTTAATCAATCATTTTTTTGCTCACCACGCCACTCTAGTTTGGACCTAGCCATTTGCAAACTAATCTTGAGACTGCTCCCAAAGGAAACGGTCCAGCCCAAACTGCCAGGCACTCCCTGGATGCAAAAAATGCATCCTGGGTCCAGTTTTGGGGTATCACCCCCCATTCTCCAGGCTACCTTGAATCCAGTGGCACATTGAGCAAAGGACCCACGTCTGGGGCACCCTTTCCCACTTAAAGCAACAAAAGTACATATGTGGAACGAAATGCTGAACTTACAAACATTCACCCCAGTCACAGATCTGGGTTTAATCCATAGTTTTATGCTCACCACGGCCTCCTGGTTTGGAACCAGCCATATGCAAATCAGTTTTCAACCTGTTCCACATGGGAACAGTCCAGCCCGAAATGCCAGGCCACGTCCTCCCTGGATGAAAACAATCCTGGGACAGTTTTTGGGGTATCACCCCTCATCAGCAATGCTAGCTTGAATCCAGTGGCACAGTGAGCATGGTCCTACATCAGCGTATACTCTTCGCACTGACGGAGACAGGAGCAAAAAGAACCGATGATGGACAGAATGCTGAACAACGCAAACATTTACCCTCAGTCACAGATCTGGGTCTAATCCATAATCTTTTTGCTCACCACAGCCCCCTGGTTTGGAACCAGCCATATACAAATTAGGTTTGACCCTGCCTGTGAGAAAGTAGCCTCTTTCTACCATGGTTACCTCCATTTTTGGCCTGATTGTCAGTGTTTGTCAATGTGTTTTTACTGTCTCACTGGGATCCTTCTAGCTAGGACCCCAATGCTCATAGTATGTGGTCTATGCGTGTTGTCAGTATGTTTGACTGTGTCACTGAAGTTCTGCTAACCAGAACTCCAGTGCTTATGCTCACTCTGTTTTCCAAATTTGTTACTATAGTTTAGTGACTCCATATTCCAATTCAGATTGGCATACTGGAACCCCCTTATAAGTCCCTAGTATATGGTGCCTTGGTACCCAGGGCATTGGGGTTCCAGGAGATCCTTATGGGCTGCAGCATTTCTTTTGCCACTGATAAGGCGGTCATACAAACAATCCTTAAGGACTGCCACTGCAGCCTGAGTGAAATAGTGCACACACTATTTCACAGCCGTTTTCACTGCACTAGGTAATTTATAAGTCACCTATATGTCTAAACTTCAGACCCTGAAGGCTAGTTGGATAGTACCTGTGTGTAAGGGCACCCCTTCACGTTGTCCAGGCCAATTTTCCAAGACTTCGTGAGTGTGCACTAAATATAGGTCAATACATATATGTAGCTTCACAGTGGTAACTCCGAATATGGCCATGTGAGGTGTCTAGAAACTGTAAATTGTACCCCCAATCTAATTCTAGTATTGGGGGGCCAATTCCATGCACCCTGGAGGCTCCACCATGGACCCCCAGTACTGCCATTCCAGTCTTCTGAGGTTTTCACTGCAGCCCTAGGTGCTGCCACCACACAGACAGGTTTCTGATCTCCTGGTACTTGGGCAGCCCAATCCCACGAAGGCAGAACAATGCATTTCCTTTGCAACAGGGGTGTTACACTTTCTCCCTTTGGGAAAAGGCGTTACAGGCACAGGAGGGGTTTCCTCCCAGAGCCCCTGGAAGTGCTTTGAAGGGCACAGATAGTGCCCTCCTTGCATAATCCAGTCTACACCGGTTCAGGGACCCCCAGCCCCTGCTCTGGCACAAAACTGGACAAAGGAAAGGGGAGTGACCACTCCCCTGTACTTCACTACCCCAGGGTGGTGCCCAGAGCTCCTCCAGAGTGTCCCTGGGTTTTGCCATCTTGGATTCCAAGGTGCTGGGATACTCTGGGAGCATCTGATTTGCCAGTGCCAGCAGGTGACATCAGAGACCCCTCCAGATAGGTCCATACCTGGTTAGTTGACCATTCCTCCTCTGAGGGCTATTTAGGGACTCTCGTGTGGGTGTTTCCTCAGATTCGGTTTGCAAGACTCCTCTGCATCCTCTGCTTCAGCTTATGACTGTCGGAGCAACTGTAGACTGCTCCAGGAACCACTGTAACTGCACCAACGTATCCAGGACGACTCCTGTGACCTGCAACTTCCGCTCCAGCCAGCTTTTGCAACAGTTTCCAAGGTGTACACGCTCTGAGGACTGCCAGTCTTCACCCTGCACCAGAAGAACCAAAGGAATCTTCTGTGGAGTGACAAAGTAACTTTCCTGCTTCAGCAGACACCCTTCATGACAACAACCGATACTCTGGGACTCCTCTCCTGATGACGAGCTTGCTTCCTGGAGCACAAGTGGTGGACCGAAGTGACCCAGACTGCCCAAAGGTCCAGTTGTCCAAATTTGGTGACGCAAACAGCCTGTATCTAACAACTTGACATGGGACATCTCCTGCACCGAGCAGGAACCCGCAGCCATCTTCTTTGGTGCACTTCTGTGCTTGTCTTCTGACCAGTGAATCTACTTTTGCACCTTCTTTCAGGTTGGCAGGGGCTCCTGTCCTTCCTGGACTCTTCTTCGACTTCTGGACTTGATCTCCTTTCTCCACAGGTCTTCAGCTCCAGGAATCCATTGTTTGTTGTTTGCAGTATTGCTTGGTTCTTGCAAAATCCTTTTATCACGACTTGTAGTGTGTCCTGAGGAAACTTGCTGTACTTTACTCCTGCTTTCCTGGGCTCTGGGGTGGGGTATTTTACTTACCTTTGGTGATTTCTTACACTCCCAGCACTCCTCTACACTCTACACTTGCCCATGGGGGAATCCGTCTTTCACATTCCACTATTTTAGTATATGTTTTGTGTTGCCCCTTGGCCTATTGCAATCTATGGTATTGTCTACTGTTTTCACTATTCTATGACTGTTTACTTACCTGATTTTGGTTACCTTGTGTATGATACTTACTTCCAGAAGGAATATTGTCTCTAAGATATTTTTGGCCTTGTGTCACTAAAATAAAGTACCTTTACTTTTGTTAACACTGAGTATTGTCTTTTATTGTGTATAAGTGCTGAGTAGTCATAGTGGTGTTGCAGGAGCTTTGCATGTCTCCTAGATGAGCCTAAGCTGTTCTGCTCCAGCTGCCTCTAGTCAGCCTAAGTTGCTAGAACACTGCCTACATTTCATTAATAAGGAATAACTGGACCTGGTATAAGGTGTAAGTACGTTAGGTACCCACTACAAACCAGGCCAACCTCCTAAACTGCCCTCTATGGGAATAGGCCAGCCTAGACTGCCAGGCCAGGTCCTCCTGGGATTGGAAACAAGCATACTGACACTGATTTCAGAGTATCCACTCTCATTAACCAGGCTAGCTTGAATCCAGTGGCACAGTGAGCACAGGACCCACGTCTTGGCATAACCTTCCCACTCAGGGCAACAAAAGCAAAAACAACAGATGATGGACGCAATGCTGACCAATGCAAACATTCAACCCCAGCAGCAGATCTGGGTTTAATTTGTCATTTCATTGCTGGGTTTGGACCCAGCCATATGCAGATCAGTCTTCACCCTTTTCCCCATAGTAAAGGTCAAGCCCAAAATGCCAGGCCAGGTTCTATCATGGCTAAAATAAGCATCCTGGGACTGGATTTGAGGTCTCAACCCCCCCATCAGCCAGGCTAGTTTGAAACCAGTAGCACAGTGAGCATGGGACCCACATCTGGCATATCTTTCCCACTTAAGTCGACAAAAGTAAAAAGAACAGATGATGGATGGAATGCTTACCAATACAAACAACCACTTCCAATCACAGATCTGGGTTTATGCCATTGTTATTCTGTTCATGACGCCATGCCGCTCGTGGAGCCACTGATGGCCCTGGGAACCGCCACCCTCCAGGGCTGGCTCCTGCTATGTCCCAGGGTGCCCACACCTAGGACATAGCTGTTTGTTTGTGGCTTGGCTGCATGACCATGATACCCACTCCTGCACACACCGTTCCCACTTAAGGCAACACATAATTAAAGAACAGATGATATATGGAATGCAGAACAATGCAAACATTCAGCCAAAATCACAGATCTGGGCTTAAATCATTGTTTTTTGTTCACCACACCACCGAAGTTTGGACCCAGCCATATGTAAATCAGTCTTGATACTGCTCCCATGGGAACAGTCCAGCCCAAACTGCCAGGTCAAGTCCTTCCTGAACCATAAACAAGCATCCTGGGACTGATTTGGGGGTATCACTCCTCGTTAGCCAGGCTTTTTTTAATCCAGTGGCACAGTGAGCATGGGACACATGCCTGAGCATACACATGCCACTTAGGATGACAAAAGTAAAAAGAATGGATAACGGATGGAATGGTGAACAATACAAACATTCAACCCAAGTCACAGAACTGGGTTTAATTAATCCGTCTTTTTTTTGCTCAGCATAACATTCCAGTTTAGACATAGCCATTGTGGAGGGCTGGCTCTCTATGTAGTGTGAAAAGCTAGGCGCACTGTGCATAGGGTTCAGGCAAACACATGTTGGTTTACAGAGGTAAAAACTAGATCATCTGATGCTCTAATTTTTAAGGTAGCTTGGTCTGCAGTTACTCTAATCTTGGAGAGGTGCAAAGCATTTGTTGTGTCCACAGTATCCATAAAGCAGCACACACACTCAAAAGAATAACTCAAGACCAATTTACAAAAATATTTCAGATTATAAAATTTTTAAGACCAAGATTATCAAAATTAGGTAAATACGTTCTGAGTTATTAATTTATTACGTTTAGCACAAATAGGCCATCATAATGAGATTGGCGGTAAGTGTCGCTTACCGCCATGCTGACTGCCGCCAACATACCGCGACCGCCGTGGTATACCGATGCGCGTATTATGACCCACACATAGAAATCTGCCACTATACAGACACACACACAAGTCCGCCAGACCAAAGGTCAGTGATAAACTGGCGGTACCAAAACACACACCGTTAAGCCAACAGAAATACGCCCACAGCATTATGACCCAAGTATTACCGCGGTGGACATTCAACTGTGGTAAACCATTGGCAGTACATACCGCCGCCCTCAAAATACACACACACATACAAAACACCACCACATTTGACAATTCAAACTACACCCACCTGACACACAAACACATACCACACCCCCATACCACTATAAAACAAACACCCACATTACCCACAACCCTTTACCACTACAAACAATTTACAACTGAGAGAGAGACACGCCAGGAGCACCCACAGAACCAGAGCCACGGTACACCATTACCCATACACCATCCACACACCTCACAGCACACACCCCAACACATCACCCCACACAAACTCACACGCACACCACTCACACTACACCCATGGCACCACAAAGACACCCCAGGTTCTCAGAGGAGGAGCTAAGGGTCATGGTGGAGGAAATCATCTGGGTAGAGCCACAGCTATTCAGATCACAGGTACAGCAGGCATCCATTACAATGAAGATGGAAATATGGCGGAGAGTCATGGACAGGGTCAACGGCGTGGGACAGCACCCCAGAACAAGGGATGACATCAGGAAGAGGTGGAACGACCTATGGGGGAAGGTGCGTTCCGTGCTTGCAAGACACAAAATAGCTGTACAGAGAACTGCAGGTGGACCCCCACTTCCTCTCCCACAACTAACAACATGGGAGGACCAAGTCTTGGCGATCATGCAACCTGAGGGCCTGGCAGGAGGAGCAGGAGGACTGGACTCTGGTAAGTCAAATCTCTACTATTATCACCCCCCTACATGCATGCCCTCACATACCCCTACCCTGACCCCCATCACCCCACCACTTCACATACACCCCACCATCACAACCCACCCATCCCAGTAATCAGCACTGCATGCACCACCAATGCATAGACACCACTCACAGCCCTGCATAGACACCCATCACCACAGCAAGCACACTAGTGACAATCACTTAGCCAACCAAATAACACCTCACACAAGCCAAAGCTGCTTTGGTTATAACAACGATAGGAGGAAACATACCCATGCACAAGATGTCACATGCAGTAACAATAACACTGCATTTACATCCCCACAGAACCCCCACACAACATCACCAGAGAGGAGATGCCAGCAACATCCAGTCCCCCCACAGAAGAGGCCCACAGTGGTGACAGCAGCTCTGCACGCCTGGATCAGGATGACCAACCTGGCCCATCAGGGACCTCTGGACAATTGGTGACCCAGGCACAGTCCCATACCACCATAGAGCCTCCCCCCTCAGGAAACACCAGCACAGCACCCACCCAGCGGGCCCATACCTCTGTTCCCAGGACACGTCAATCAGCGGTGTGTCGACCACTACAGGGGCCCCAGGCAACCCCACAAACACAGGATAATCAGGGACCTGGGGTCAGTGGCAGTGGGCACACAGTTCAGGGGACTGAGGCATGACAACAAGGGAGCTGGGAGGACTGCTGTGCGGCAGGGGGAGGACAGGCCCAGGAAACCGACTCTCCACGAGGAACTCACCAACATCCTGGGAGCATACAACCATTCCCAGGAGACGATGGGCCAGATACTGGCCAAGGTGCAGGAGACCCAGTGGCTGCAGGAGGGACAGTGCCTGGGGATCAGGGAGGACCTGAGGGACATCCACACCACCCTCGTCACCATTGCAGGGGTGCTGGCAAACATGGCCAACACCATGAGGGAGGCAGTGGCACACCAAAGGGCCCCTGACACTAGCCACACCGATGAACAGCCCTCCACCTCCACTGATGCTAGTGGACAGGAGGCCCCACCACAGGAACAACAGGCCACCAACACCCCTCTCCCTGCAGAAGGAGAACCACCACGGAAAAGGTCACTGTGATCCAGGCAGAAGCCAGAGAACACTGCCTAGACCCCCGCCAGGAAATAAGGCTCCCCTTAATGTCACCCTTGTGTCCCACTCTGTCACCCTGTCCACCTTGAACTGCCATTGCCCCACTTCCTATGCCCCCTTGGACAATGCACCTGTGATACCAATAGATTGGACTCTATCCTCGACTTTCCTCCATCATCAATCCAGCCCATTACAATACCCCCTACACTTCTTATCACATAAATAAACACCCTTGGAACTAATACAAGTCTGTCTGATTGAAATATGTATTTGTTTAACAAGCTGTAAACATTACAATTCAAATGTACAGTTATATATACATAGGTATGACCTGTAGTGGGCAGCAGTAAACACACCAGGAGCCAGAGTGGGGCACAGATATCTGAAAATAGAGATGTCAAAGGGTACAGTAAGTGGCCATACAATTTGGAAAATCAGGCTGCCATGTACAATGTCCAACACAAAACTGCAATGGAAGGTGAAGTTACAGTGTCTTACCTGTGTGTCACTGGAAGTACTGTTGAATTATGGTTATTCTGTTGTCCACATCCTCTTCCTCTGACTCCTCTTCGTCACTGTCCACAGGCTCCATAGCTGCCACACGACCATCTCCAGCCTCATTTTCCTGCAGAAAAGGCACCTGGCGTCTCAAGGCCAGGTTGCGCAACATGCAACATGCAACGATGATCTAGCAGACCTTCTTGGATGAGTAGCACAGGGATCCACCTGTCAGATGGAGGCACCGGAACCTGGCCTTCAGGAGGCCAAAGGTGCGCTCAATGATCCTTCTTGTTCGCCCATGTGCCTCATTGTAATGTTCCTCTGCCCTTGTCCTGGCATTCCTCACTGGGGTCAGTAGTCATGAGAGGTTGGGGTAACCAGAGTCACCTGTAAATATTGGGGGATACCTGTTAGCCAGACACTCACCCTAAGGGCCAAACCCATACCAATATACAAACAGACACTGAGTGGGGACCATGGGCTCACCTATTAGCCACACCCTGTGGCTCTGGAGTTGAGACATCACATATGGAATGCTGCTATTCCTCAAAATAAAGGCATCATGCACAGACCCAGGATATTTTCCATTGACATGGGAGATGTACTGGTCGACCAGGCACACTATCTACACATTCAGAGAGTGAAAGCTCTTTCAATTTATGAACAACTGTTCATTTCTCCGGGGGTGGGAGGGCAAAGGCAATATATGTACCATCAATAGCACCAATGATGTTGGGGATATGTCCCATTTCATAGAAGTCAGCCTTCACTGTGGCAAAATCCTCCACCTGGGGGAATATGATGTAGTTGCGCATGTGTTTCATCAGGGCAGACAACACTCTGGTCAGCACGTTTGAGAACATAGGCTGTGACATCCCTGCTGCCATGGCCACTGTCGCTTGGAATGACCCACTTGGCAAGAAATGGAGCACTGATAGGACCTGCACAAGAGGGGGGATACCTGTGGGGCGGCGGATAGCTGAGATCAGGTCTGGCTCCAGTTGGGCACAGAGCTCTTGGATTGTGGCCCTATCAAGTCTGTAGGTTAGAATAATGTGCCTGTCCTCCATTGTCGCCAGGTCCACCAGGGGTCTGTACACGAGGGTATGTCTCCATCTCCTATTCATCCTCAGCGGTTGAACTCTTGGGTGAAAAATGGTGTGCAGATGGTCATATTCAAAGATAACCTCAGATTCATATGCCTTGCATTTTTTTACAGAAACAGTATGTGAATGTGTAGGTCCGTTGATGTGCCTATGTCTGCTGTGAAGCAGTTAGGTGCCATGGCCAGTTCCCCCCTGAAATGGCGGCTGCCTGACCTGTGAGGTCGGACAAGTGGAAATTAGGTAATTCCGTTGACGTTGTGTGCCGTTGCAGGAGGCGGTCGATAACCGCGTGCAACACCTCATTGGTTATCATTGGAGCCTACAGGTTCCAGGAGCCAATGGTGATGTAAGCCGGCTGTGACGGTACGCACTGCCGTGGACGTGACCGTCATTTTCTATGTGTTCACTCACTTGCTTCCTGACCTTCAGCAGGAGAGGACCTACACTGCAAGTGCTGCTGTGACCTGTGTCTGGAAGTGACCATGGCTCGAGTGTCTAGGGAATGGGCCCCTGCCTTCACTTCGGAGGAGTTGGAGAGACTAGTGGATGGGTTCTACCCCAGTACCCTTTACTTTATGGTCCTCCAGACAAACAGGTGAGTACACTGTGAGCACGATGAGTGGGGCATGAATGTTTGTAGTGCTGTGTGTGTAAGCGTCGTAGAGGGGGGTGCTGAGGAGTCCTGGCCAGACTGCTGCGTGTTTGGTGGGCAATGTCTGTGCGTAAGGGGATGGAAGGGATACGGTTGGCCATGAGTGTAACAGTCCGGACGGTATGACTAATACCTTTTCTTATGTATTTTTTTCTGCAGGTCAGCGCCCATCAGAAAAAGGGTATTTGGCGTGCCATCGCTAAGGAGATGCAGACCCTGGGGTCTTTGACAGGCAGAGCACCCACTGTCGCAAACAGTGGGAGGAACTGTGCCGCTGGGCAAGGAAGACGGCGGAGGCCCGGCTGGGGATGGCCTCCAAGCGAGGAAGGGGTGTCCGTCGTAACCTGACCCCCCTGATGTTTTGCATCCTGGCAATGGTCTATCCGGAGTTGGATGGGCACTTAAAGGTATCACAGCAGCCACAAGGGGACGAGTACAGTTTCAGAATCATGAAGTTGCGAGCGTTGAGGTGTTACCTGGGTGGGGGATGTGGGTCTGTGGGTACCCCTAAGCCAGGATGAACATGGCATGCTAGGTTCCATGATTGGCAGGGTCTGATGCACTCCAACCCCAATAATGCTAGTGGGCATCTAATACTGGGCAGGGTCCTGTGGGTTTCAGATGTGCTGCTAATGGCGTTAGGTATTGTACCCCATGGCCTGGTGACTAGCATTGTAACTGGTAGTGCATAGCCTAGTGCATAGGGCTATTCCTTGTGAGTTGTATAAGCCAAAGGTGGTGTTGTTGCTGGCATTGACCAAGTGAATCCTCTTTCTCTTCCCCCCCTTTTTGTTTTCTTACCCTGTCCTTGTGTGTATTAGCATCATCTGGCAGAGGAGCAGAGGTGCTGGCAACGGAGGGAGCTGCATCCCACATGGGCCTGGAGGCCGAATCCACCGACGTTGAGGACACCAGTGGGACGGATTGCAATTGGAGCACCACGGCAGAGACAGTTCTGACAGCGACACCCCCTCTGATGGAAGCTCCCTGGCGGTGGCGGATACCTCTTTGGCCACCCCAACTACAGGTACAGCCACCACCTCCCGTACCAGCACCGCCCTCTCAGCAGCCCCTCCGCGAGTTGTCCGAGCCCGCTCACCCAGGAGGGTGGGTATCTCCTTCGCCCCAGGTACCTCAGGCCCTGCCCCAGTCAGCCCTGCTGCTCTGAGTGAGGAGGCTATTGACCTCTTGAGATCCATCTCTGTTTGGCAGTCAGCCATACTGAATGCCATCCAGGGTGTAGCAGGTAATTTGCAACAAACAAATGCATTGCTGGAGGGCATTCACTCCGGCGTGGCGGCCCAACAGAGATCATTCCAGGCTCTGGCCAGCTCACTGATAGCAGCCATTGTCCCTGTCTCTAGACTCCCCCTCCAACTTCTTCTACCCAGTCCCATTCCCCTCAATCCCAGCTTATCCCAAGCACACCTTCAGACCAACATGTACCCAAATCAACACACAGAAGTGGCTCAGGCAAACACAAGCACCACACTTCATCCCACAGGCACTCACACAAGCACCATCCAGATGCAGACACACCAACATCCACTGTCTCCACTGTGTCCCCCTCCTCCTCCTGGTCCACCTCCCTCCCAGTAGCATCTCCAATCACACCTGCATGCACTACATCCTCATCCACTACCTCCATCACCAGCAGGCCTATCACTACACGCCCCTCACTGCCAGTCACCAACCCCATATCCATGCATACATCCCCTGTGTCCTCTCCCACTGTGTCTGTGCCCCCTCCTCCCAAAGTACACAAACACAAGCACTCAGACACCCAACAGCCGTCCACCTCACGACAGCATCCAGCCCATGCACCTGCACCCAAACACAGCAGACAGACACCTCCTACAACCACTCCCTCTTCCTCCACTCCCAAACCTTCACCCTCTCAAGCCCCAGTGTCCCTAAAAGGCTTTTCCTCTCCACCCTTGACCTATTCCCTGCCCCTCCCCTCCCGTCCTTCACTTCGGGCCAGGGTGGGCAGAACCCAGGCCAGCACCTCAGCCACCCAGTCCACGGCTACAATAGTTTCTGCAGCTACTGCATGTGTGAGAGGCTCCACGGAGGCACCCGTCAGCCATGCCAGTATGCCTGCACCACCTGCCAAGGGCAAGAAGGGGCCACCAGCTAAGAAGGGCAAGGAGACACCACCAGATAGCAAGGGCAAGGAGGCACCACCAGCTAGCAAGGGCAGGAGGGGAACACCAGCTGCCAGAAACAAGGAGGCACCACCAGCTAGAAAGGACAGGAAGGGAACACCAGCTGGCAGAAGCAAGGAGGCCCTGCCAGCTGCCAAGGGCAGGAAGGGAACAACAGCTGCCAAGGGCAATGTAAAAGGCACAGATGCCGCAGGCAGGATGGATCTGGTGCCCGGGGCTGGGGCAGCATCTGGGCAAACAACACCAACAATGGCACTTCAGCTGTCCAAGGCTGCAGGAGAATGGCTGGAGCTTCCCCCCACCACTGGCAGCACTGCCACCTGCACTGGCTGTCAGCACCGCCACCTGTACCCCAACCTCCACCACTGCCAGCATCAGCAATCCCAGTGGGCGGCCGTCCAAGGCTGCAGGGGGAGGGCTGGAGCCTCCCCCCACCACTGCCAGCACTGCCACCTGCACCGCCTGCAGCACCGCCTCCTGTACCACTACCAGCAGCACCACTGCCAGCAGCAGCAGCCCCAGTGGGCAGCCTTCCGATGCTGCAGGGGAAAGGCTGGAGCCTCCCCCCACCACTGTCAGCACCGCCCCCAGCCCCGCATCTGCCACCACTGAGCAGCCATCACCACCGCCGAGCAGTGTGTAGTCCTGACTACATGGGCCCTAGTGCATCCTGGCCCCTGCAACAACTGTAGGTGTGACACCCAGGTGAGAGACTGTGGCCTTGCACCATCCAGGATCTGCAGCACAGGGCACAAAGCTCCCTCCAGAACCAGTGGAAGAAGGCATCCACTCACCCCCTCCTTGACAGGATGAAGCACACTGGGCACAAGGCCCCCTCCTGAACCAGTGGACGAAGCCATCCACTCACCCCCTCCTTGCCAGGATGAAGCACACTGGGCACAAGGCCCCCTCCAGAACCAGTGGACTAAGGCATCCACTCACCCCCTCCTTGCCAGGATGAAGCACACTGGGAACAATGCCCCCTCCAGAACCAGTGGAGAAGCCATCCACTTGAGGGTCTGTGGCCTTGCACTCCCCAGGACCAAGCAGTGGGCAAACCACCCACTTGAGAGACTGTGGCCTTGCACTCCCCAGGACCAAACAGTGGGCAAACCACCCACTAGAGAGACTGTGGCTTTGCACTCCCCAAGACCAAGCAGTGGGCAAGCCACCCTCTAGAGAGACTGTGGCTTTGCACTCCCCAGGACCAAGCAGTGAGCAGACCACCCACTAGAGAGACTGTGGCTTTGCACTCCCTATAGGAAAGTACCATCTTGCCTGGCATCTTACCCCCATTTTTTACTTGTCAGTTTGTTTTTGCCTGTCTCATTGGGATCCTGCTAGCCAGGACCCCAGGGCTCATAGTTGTGGCCTGAGTGTGTTCCCTGTGTGGTGCCTAACTGTGTCGCTGAGGCTCTGCTAATCAGACCCTCAGTGCTTATGCTCTCTCTGCCATTAAAATTGTCACTGTAGGCTAGTGACCATTTTCACCAATTCTGATTGGCACACTGGAAGACCCTTATAATTCCCTAGTATATGGTTCACAGGTACCCAGGGTATTGGGGTTCCAGGAGATCCCTATGGGCTGCAGCATTTCTTTTGCCACCCATAGGGAGTGCAGACAATTCTCACACAGGACTGCCACTGCAGCCTGAGTGAAATAACGTCCACGTTATTTCACAGCCATTTTATACTGCACTTAAGGAACTTATAAGTCACCTATATGTCTAACCCTCACTTAGTGAAGATTAGGTGCAAAGTTATTAAGTGTGAGGGCACCCTGGCACTAGCCAAGGTGCCCCCACATCGTTCAGGGCAAATTCCTCAGACTTTGTGAGTGCGGGGACACCATTACACGCGTGCACTATACATAGGTCACTACCTACGTATAGCGTCACAATGGTAACTCCGAACATGGCCATGTAACATGTCTAAGATCATGTAATTGTCACCCCAATGCCATTCTGGCACTGGGGGGACAATTCCATGATCCCCTGGGTCTCTAGCACAGAACCTGGGTACTGCCAAACTGCCTTTTCAGGGTTTGCACTGCAGCTGCTGCCAACCCCTCAGACAGGATCCTGCCCCCCTGGGGTCCAGGCAGCCCTGGCCCAGGAAGGCAGAACAAAGGATTTCCTCTGAGAGAGGGTGTGACACCCTCTCCCTTTGGAAATAGGTGTGAAGGCTGGGGAGGAGTAGCCTCCCCCAGCCTCTGGAAATGCTTTGATGGGCACAGATGCTGCCCATCTCTGCATAAGCCAGTCTACACCGGTTTAGGGATCCCCCAGCCCTGCTCTGGCGTGAAACTGGACAAAGGAAAGGGGAGTGACCACTCCCCTGACCTGCACCTCCCAGGGGAGGTGCCCAGAGCTCCTCAAGTGTGCCCCAGACCTCTGCCATCTTGGATTCAGAGGTGTTGCTGGCACACTGGACTGCTCTGAGTGGCCAGTGCGAGCAGGTGACGTCAGAGACTCCTTCTGATAGGCTCTTACCTCTCTTGGTAGCCAATCCTCCTTCCTAGGTAGCCAAACCTCCTTTTCTGGCTATTTAGGGTCTCTGCTTTGGGGATCTAACCAGATACCGAATGCAAGAGCTCACCAGAGTTCCTCGGCATCTCCCTCTTCACCTTCTGCCAAAGGATCAACCGCTGACTGCTCAGGATGCCTGCAAAACCGCAACAAAGTAGCAAAGACGACTACTAGCAACCTTGTATCGCTTCATCCTGAAAGCTTTCTCGACTGTTTCCAGGTGGTGCATGCTCTGGGGGTAGCCTGCCTCCTCTCTGCACCAGGAGCTCTGAAGAAATCTCCTGTGGGACGACAGAATCTTCCCCCTGCAACCGCAGGCAACAAAAGACTGCATCACCGGTCCTCTGGGTCCCCTCTCAGCATGACGAGCGTGGTCCCTGGAACTCAGCAACTCTGTCCAAGTGACTCCCACAGTCCAGTGACTCTTCAGTTCAAGTTTGGTAGAGGTAAGTCCTTGCCTCCCCAGGCTAGACTGCATTGCTGGGTACCATGTGATTTGCATCTGCTCCGGCTCCTGTGCACTCTTCCAGGATTCACTTCGTGCACATCTGTAGGAGGCTGGACTGGCTTGTAGTGAGTACCAAGGGGTACTTGCACCTTGCACCAGGCCCAGTTATCCCTTATTAGTGTATAGGGTGTCTAGCAGCTTAGGCTGATAGATAATGGTAGCTTAGCAGAGCAGCTTAGGCTGAACTAGGAGACGTGTGAAGCTACCACAGTACCACTTAGTGTCATATGCACAATATCATAAGAAAACACAATACACAGTTATACTAAAAATAAAGGTACTTTATTTTTATGACAATATGCCAAAGTATCTTAGAGTGTACCCTCAGTGAGAGGATAGGAAATATACACAAGATATATATACACAATAGCAAAAATATGCAGTATAGTCTTAGAAAACAGTGCAAACAATGTATAGTTACAATAGGATGCAATGGGGAAACATAGGGATAGGGGCAACACAAACCATATACTCCAAAAGTGGAATGCGAACCACGAATGGACCCCAAACCTATGTGACCTTGTAGAGGGTCGCTGGGACTATTAGAAAATAGTGAGAGTTAGAAAAATAACCCTCCCCAAGACCCTGAAAAGTGAGTGCAAAGTGCACTAAAGTTCCCCTAAGGACAAAATAGTCGTGTTAGAGGGAAAATGCAAGGAAAACACAAATCAGCAATGCAACAACGATGGATTCCTGACTGAGGGTACCTGTGGAACAAGGGGACCAAGTCCAAAAGTCACAAGCAACTCGGAGATGGGCAGATGCCCAAGAAATGCCAGCGGTTGGTGCAAAGAAGCTCTTACTAGGCTGAAGAACTGTGAATACTGCAGGAACGACAAGGGTTAGAGACTTCCCCTTTGGAGGATGGATCCCGCACGCCTTGGAGAGTCGTGCAGAAGTGTTTTCCCGCCGGATGGACGCCAACAAGCCTTGCTACACGCAAATCGTGCGTTTAGCGTTTTTGGACGCTGCTGGGGCCCAGGAGGGACCAGAAGGTCGCAAATTGGACCTGCAGAGAGAGGGGACGTCGAGCAAGACAAACAGCCCTCACTGAAGCAGGTAGCACCCGGAGAAGTGCCAGAAACAGGCACTACGAGGATGCGTGAAACGGTGCTCGCCGAAGTTGCACAAAGGAGTCCCACGTCGCCGGAGACCAACTTAGAAAGTCGTGCAATGCAGGTTAGAGTGCCGTGGACCCAGGCTTGGCTGTGCACGAAGGATTTCCGCCGGAAGTGCACAGGGGCCGGAGTAGCTTGCAAAGTCGCGGTTCCCAGCAATGCAGCCCAGCGAGGTGAGGCAAGGACTTACCTCCACCAAACTTGGGCTGAAGAGTCACTGGACTGTGGGGGTCACTTGGACGGTGTCGCTGGATTCGAGGGACCTCGCTCGTCGTGCTGAGAGGAGACCCAAGGGACCGGTAATGCAGCTTTTTGGTGCCTGCGGTTGCAGGGGGAAGATTCCGTCGACCCACGGGAGATTTCTTCGGAGCTTCTGGTGCAGAGAGGAGGCAGACTACCCCCACAGCATGCACAAGCAGGAAAACAGTCGAGAAGGCGGCAGGATCAGCGTTACAGAGTTGCAGTAGTCGTCTTTGCTACTATGTTGCAGGTTTGCAGGCTTCCAGCGCGGTCAGCGGTCGATTCCTTATCAGAAGGTGAAGAGGGAGATGCAGAGGAACTCGGCTGAGCTCATGCATTCGTTATCTAAAGTTTCCCCAGAGACAGAGACCCTAAATAGCCAGAAAAGAGGGTTTGGCTACCTAGGAGAGAGGAAAGGCTACTAACACCTGAAGGAGCCTATCACAAGGAGTCTCTGACGTCACCTGGTGGCACTGGCCACTCAGAGCAGTCCAGTGTGCCAGCAGCACCTCTGTTTCCAAGATGGCAGAGGTCTGGAGCACACTGGAGGAGCTCTGGACACCTCCCAGGGGAGGTGCAGGTCAGGGGAGTGGTCACTCCCCTTTCCTTTGTCCAGTTTCGCGCCAGAGCAGGGGCTAAGGGGTCCCTGAACCGGTGTAGACTGGCTTATGCAGAATTGGGCACATCTGTGCCCAACAAAGCATTTCCAGAGGCTGGGGGAGGCTACTCCTCCCCTGCCTTCACACCATTTTCCAAAGGGAGAGGGTGTCACACCCTCTCTCAGAGGAAGTTCTTTATTCTGCCATCCTGGGCCAGGCCTGGCTGGACCCCAGGAGGGCAGCTGCCTGTCTGAGGGGTTGGCAGCAGCAGCAGCTGCAGAGAAACCCCAGGAAGGGCAGTCTGGCAGTACCAGGGTCTGTGCTACAGACCACTGGGATCATGGAATTGTACCAACAATGCCAGGGTGGCATAGAGGGGACAATTCCATGATCATAGACATGTTACATGGCCATATTCGGAGTTACCATGGTGAAGCTACATATAGGTAGTGACCTATATGCAGTGCACGCGTGTAATGGTGTCCCCGCACTCACAAAGTTCAGTGAATTGGCTCTGAACAATGTGGGGGCACCTTGGCTAGTGCCAGGGTGCCCTCACACTAAGTAACTTTGCACCTAACCTTTACCAGGTAAAGGTTAGACATATAGGTGACTTATAAGTTACTTAAGTGCAGTGTAAAATGGCTGTGAAATAACGTGGACGTTATTTCACTCAGGCTGCAGTGGCAGGCCTGTGTAAGAATTGTCAGAGCTCCCTATGGGTGGCAAAAGAAATGCTGCAGCCCATAGGGATCTCCTGGAACCCCAATACCCTGGGTACCTCAGTACCATATACTAGGGAATTATAAGGGTGTTCCAGTAAGCCAATGTAAATTGGTAAAAATGGTCACTAGCCTGTCAGTGACAATTTGGAAAGAAATGAGAGAGCATAACCACTGAGGTTCTGATTAGCAGAGCCTCAGTGAGACAGTTAGTCACTACACAGGTAACACATTCAGGCACACTTATGAGCACTGGGGCCCTGGGTTACCAGGGTCCCAGTGACACATACAACTAAAACAACATATATACAGTGAAAAATGGGGGTAACATGCCAGGCAAGATGGTACTTTCCTACAGGCTGGACTGGCTTGTAGTGAGTACCAAGGGGTACTTGCACCTTGCACCAGGCCCAGTTATCCCTTATTAGTGTATAGGGTGTCTAGCAGCTTAGGCTGATAGATAATGGTAGCTTAGCAGAGCAGCTTAGGCTGAACTAGGAGACGTGTGAAGCTACTACAGTACCACTTAGTGTCATATGCACAATATCATAAGAAAACACAATACACAGTTATACTAAAAATAAAGGTACTTTATTTTTATGACAATATGCCAAAGTATCTTAGAGTGTACCCTCAGTGAGAGGATAGGAAATATACACAAGATATATATACACAATAGCAAAAATATGCAGTATAGTCTTAGAAAACAGTGCAAACAATGTATAGTTACAATAGGATGCAATGGGGAAACATAGGGATAGGGGCAACACAAACCATATACTCCAAAAGTGGAATGCGAACCACGAATGGACCCCAAACCTATGTGACCTTGTAGAGGGTCGCTGGGACTATTAGAAAATAGTGAGAGTTAGAAAAATAACCCTCCCCAAGACCCTGAAAAGTGAGTGCAAAGTGCACTAAAGTTCCCCTAAGGACAAAATAGTCGTGTTAGAGGGAAAATGCAAGGAAAACACAAATCAGCAATGCAACAACGATGGATTCCTGACTGAGGGTACCTGTGGAACAAGGGGACCAAGTCCAAAAGTCACAAGCAACTCGGAGATGGGCAGATGCCCAAGAAATGCCAGCGGTTGGTGCAAAGAAGCTCTTACTAGGCTGAAGAACTGTGAATACTGCAGGAACGACAAGGGTTAGAGACTTCCCCTTTGGAGGATGGATCCCCCACGCCTTGGAGAGTCGTGCAGAAGTGTATTCCCGCCGGATGGATGCCAACAAGCCTTGCTACACGCAAATCGTGCGTTTGGCGTTTTTGGACGCTGCTGGGGCCCAGGAGGGACCAGAAGGTCGCAAATTGGACCTGCAGAGAGAGGGGACGTCGAGCAAGACAAACAGCCCTCACTGAAGCAGGTAGCACCCGGAGAAGTGCCAGAAACAGGCACTACGAGGATGCGTGAAACGGTGCTCGCCGAAGTTGCACAAAGGAGTCCCACGTCGCCGGAGACCAACTTAGAAAGTCGTGCAATGCAGGTTAGAGTGCCGTGGACCCAGGCTTGGCTGTGCACGAAGGATTTCCGCCGGAAGTGCACAGGGGCCGGAGTAGCTTGCAAAGTCGCGGTTCCCAGCAATGCAGCCCAGCGAGGTGAGGCAAGGACTTACCTCCACCAAACTTGGGCTGAAGAGTCACTGGACTGTGGGGGTCACTTGGACGGTGTCGCTGGATTCGAGGGACCTCGCTCGTCGTGCTGAGAGGAGACCCAAGGGACCGGTAATGCAGCTTTTTGGTGCCTGCGGTTGCAGGGGGAAGATTCCGTCGACCCACGGGAGATTTCTTCGGAGCTTCTGGTGCAGAGAGGAGGCAGACTACCCCCACAGCATGCACAAGCAGGAAAACAGTCGAGAAGGCGGCAGGATCAGCGTTACAGAGTTGCAGTAGTCGTCTTTGCTACTATGTTGCAGGTTTGCAGGCTTCCAGCGCGGTCAGCGGTCGATTCCTTATCAGAAGGTGAAGAGGGAGATGCAGAGGAACTCGGCTGAGCTCATGCATTCGTTATCTAAAGTTTCCCCAGAGACAGAGACCCTAAATAGCCAGAAAAGAGGGTTTGGCTACCTAGGAGAGAGGAAAGGCTACTAACACCTGAAGGAGCCTATCACAAGGAGTCTCTGACGTCACCTGGTGGCACTGGCCACTCAGAGCAGTCCAGTGTGCCAGCAGCACCTCTGTTTCCAAGATGGCAGAGGTCTGGAGCACACTGGAGGAGCTCTGGACACCTCCCAGGGGAGGTGCAGGTCAGGGGAGTGGTCACTCCCCTTTCCTTTGTCCAGTTTCGCGCCAGAGCAGGGGCTAAGGGGTCCCTGAACCGGTGTAGACTGGCTTATGCAGAATTGGGCACATCTGTGCCCAACAAAGCATTTCCAGAGGCTGGGGGAGGCTACTCCTCCCCTGCCTTCACACCATTTTCCAAAGGGAGAGGGTGTCACACCCTCTCTCAGAGGAAGTTCTTTATTCTGCCATCCTGGGCCAGGCCTGGCTGGACCCCAGGAGGGCAGCTGCCTGTCTGAGGGGTTGGCAGCAGCAGCAGCTGCAGAGAAACCCCAGGAAGGGCAGTCTGGCAGTACCAGGGTCTGTGCTACAGACCACTGGGATCATGGAATTGTACCAACAATGCCAGGGTGGCATAGAGGGGACAATTCCATGATCATAGACATGTTACATGGCCATATTCGGAGTTACCATGGTGAAGCTACATATAGGTAGTGACCTATATGCAGTGCACGCGTGTAATGGTGTCCCCGCACTCACAAAGTTCAGTGAATTGGCTCTGAACAATGTGGGGGCACCTTGGCTAGTGCCAGGGTGCCCTCACACTAAGTAACTTTGCACCTAACCTTTACCAGGTAAAGGTTAGACATATAGGTGACTTATAAGTTACTTAAGTGCAGTGTAAAATGGCTGTGAAATAACGTGGACGTTATTTCACTCAGGCTGCAGTGGCAGGCCTGTGTAAGAATTGTCAGAGCTCCCTATGGGTGGCAAAAGAAATGCTGCAGCCCATAGGGATCTCCTGGAACCCCAATACCCTGGGTACCTCAGTACCATATACTAGGGAATTATAAGGGTGTTCCAGTAAGCCAATGTAAATTGGTAAAAATGGTCACTAGCCTGTCAGTGACAATTTGGAAAGAAATGAGAGAGCATAACCACTGAGGTTCTGATTAGCAGAGCCTCAGTGAGACAGTTAGTCACTACACAGGTAACACATTCAGGCACACTTATGAGCACTGGGGCCCTGGGTTACCAGGGTCCCAGTGACACATACAACTAAAACAACATATATACAGTGAAAAATGGGGGTAACATGCCAGGCAAGATGGTACTTTCCTACAGGCTGGACTGGCTTGTAGTGAGTACCAAGGGGTACTTGCACCTTGCACCAGGCCCAGTTATCCCTTATTAGTGTATAGGGTGTCTAGCAGCTTAGGCTGATAGATAATGGTAGCTTAGCAGAGCAGCTTAGGCTGAACTAGGAGACGTGTGAAGCTACTACAGTACCACTTAGTGTCATATGCACAATATCATAAGAAAACACAATACACAGTTATACTAAAAATAAAGGTACTTTATTTTTATGACAATATGCCAAAGTATCTTAGAGTGTACCCTCAGTGAGAGGATAGGAAATATACACAAGATATATATACACAATAGCAAAAATATGCAGTATAGTCTTAGAAAACAGTGCAAACAATGTATAGTTACAATAGGATGCAATGGGGAAACATAGGGATAGGGGCAACACAAACCATATACTCCAAAAGTGGAATGCGAACCACGAATGGACCCCAAACCTATGTGACCTTGTAGAGGGTCGCTGGGACTATTAGAAAATAGTGAGAGTTAGAAAAATAACCCTCCCCAAGACCCTGAAAAGTGAGTGCAAAGTGCACTAAAGTTCCCCTAAGGACAAAATAGTCGTGTTAGAGGGAAAATGCAAGGAAAACACAAATCAGCAATGCAACAACGATGGATTCCTGACTGAGGGTACCTGTGGAACAAGGGGACCAAGTCCAAAAGTCACAAGCAACTCGGAGATGGGCAGATGCCCAAGAAATGCCAGCGGTTGGTGCAAAGAAGCTCTTACTAGGCTGAAGAACTGTGAATACTGCAGGAACGACAAGGGTTAGAGACTTCCCCTTTGGAGGATGGATCCCCCACGCCTTGGAGAGTCGTGCAGAAGTGTATTCCCGCCGGATGGATGCCAACAAGCCTTGCTACACGCAAATCGTGCGTTTGGCGTTTTTGGACGCTGCTGGGGCCCAGGAGGGACCAGAAGGTCGCAAATTGGACCTGCAGAGAGAGGGGACGTCGAGCAAGACAAACAGCCCTCATTAAAGCAGGTAGCACCCGGAGAAGTGCCAGAAACAGGCACTACGAGGATGCGTGAAACGGTGCTCGCCGAAGTTGCACAAAGGAGTCCCACGTCGCCGGAGACCAACTTAGAAAGTCGTGCAATGCAGGTTAGAGTGCCGTGGACCCAGGCTTGGCTGTGCACAAAGGATTTCCGCCGGAAGTGCACAGGGGCCGGAGTAGCTTGCAAAGTCGCGGTTCCCAGCAATGCAGCCCAGCGAGGTGAGGCAAGGACTTACCTCCACCAAACTTGGGCTGAAGAGTCACTGGACTGTGGGGGTCACTTGGACAGTGTCGCTGGATTCGAGGGACCTCGCTCGTCGTGCTGAGAGGAGACCCAAGGGACCGGTAATGCAGCTTTTTGGTGCCTGCGGTTGCAGGGGGAAGATTCCGTCGACCCACGGGAGATTTCTTCGGAGCTTCTGGTGCAGAGAGGAGGCAGACTGCCCCCACAGCATGCACAAGCAGGAAAACAGTCGAGAAGGCGGCAGGATCAGCGTTACAGAGTTGCAGTAGTCGTCTTTGCTACTATGTTGCAGGTTTGCAGGCTTCCAGCGCGGTCAGCGGTCGTTTCCTTATCAGAAGGTGAAGAGGGAGATGCAGAGGAACTCGGCTGAGCTCATGCATTCGTTATCTAAAGTTTCCCCAGAGACAGAGACCCTAAATAGCCAGAAAAGAGGGTTTGGCTACCTAGGAGAGAGGAAAGGCTACTAACACCTGAAGGAGCCTATCACAAGGAGTCTCTGACATCACCTGGTGGCACTGGCCACTCAGAGCAGTCCAGTGTGCCAGCAGCACCTCTGTTTCCAAGATGGCAGAGGTCTGGAGCACACTGGAGGAGCTCTGGACACCTCCCAGGGGAGGTGCAGGTCAGGGGAGTGGTCACTCCCCTTTCCTTTGTCCAGTTTCGCGCCAGAGCAGGGGCTAAGGGGTCCCTGAACCGGTGTAGACTGGCTTATGCAGAATTGGGCACATCTGTGCCCAACAAAGCATTTCCAGAGGCTGGGGGAGGCTACTCCTCCCCTGCCTTCACACCATTTTCCAAAGGGAGAGGGTGTGACACCCTCTCTCAGAGGAAGTTCTTTGTTCTGCCATCCTGGGCCAGGCCTGGCTGGACCCCAGGAGGGCAGCTGCCTGTCTGAGGGGTTGGCAGCAGCAGCAGCTGCAGAGAAACCCCAGGAAGGGCAGTCTGGCAGTACCAGGGTCTGTGCTACAGACCACTGGGATCATGGAATTGTACCAACAATGCCAGGGTGGCATAGAGGGGGCAATTCCATGATCATAGACATGTTACATGGCCATATTCGGAGTTACCATGGTGAAGCTACATATAGGTAGTGACCTATATGCAGTGCACGCGTGTAATGGTGTCCCCGCACTCACAAAGTTCAGTGAATTGGCTCTGAACAATGTGGGGGCACCTTGGCTAGTGCCAGGGTGCCCTCACACTAAGTAACTTTGCACCTAACCTTTACCAGGTAAAGGTTAGACATATAGGTGACTTATAAGTTACTTAAGTGCAGTGTAAAATGGCTGTGAAATAACGTGGACGTTATTTCACTCAGGCTGCAGTGGCAGGCCTGTGTAAGAATTGTCAGAGCTCCCTATGGGTGGCAAAAGAAATGCTGCAGCCCATAGGGATCTCCTGGAACCCCAATACCCTGGGTACCTCAGTACCATATACTAGGGAATTATAAGGGTGTTCCAGTAAGCCAATGTAAATTGGTAAAAATGGTCACTAGCCTGTCAGTGACAATTTGGAAAGAAATGAGAGAGCATAACCACTGAGGTTCTGATTAGCAGAGCCTCAGTGAGACAGTTAGTCACTACACAGGTAACACATTCAGGCACACTTATGAGCACTGGGGCCCTGGGTTACCAGGGTCCCAGTGACACATACAACTAAAACAACATATATACAGTGAAAAATGGGGGTAACATGCCAGGCAAGATGGTACTTTCCTACACAACCCCCCCCCCAAACGAAGGACAATAAGACTAGCCATTACCTGATGAGTCTTCATTGTCTAAGTGGAAATATCTGGAGAGTCCATCTGCATTGGAGTGGCTACTCCCAGGTCTATGTTCCACTGTATGGTCCATTCCCTGTAGGGATATGGACCACCTCAACAATTTAGGATTTTCACCTTTCATTTGTTTTAGCCAAAGTAGAGGTTTGTGGTTTGTCTGAACAATGAAGTGAGTGCCAAACAGGTATGGCCTCAACTTCTTCAGAGCCCAGACCACAGCAAAGGCCTCCCTCTCAATGGCAGACCAACGCTTTTCTCTAGGGGTCAACCTTCTACTAATAAAAGCAACAGGTTGATCCTGGCCCTCAGAATTAAGTTGTGATAGGACTGCCCCTACTCCTAATTCAGATGCATCAGTTTGGACATATAATTTTTTAGAGTAACAAGGGCTTTTCAGGACAGGTGCAGAGCACATGGCCTGCTTCAGCTCCTCAAAAGCTTTCTGACAGTTTGCTGTCCATAATACCTTTTTAGGCATTTTCTTGGATGTGAGGTCATTAAGAGGGGCTGCAATGGAGCCATAGTTCTTAATGAACCTCCTGTAATACCCAGTGAGGCCTAGGAAGGCTCTCACCTGAGTCTGAGTGGTAGGGGGAACCCAATCAATAATAGTTTGGATTTTCCCCTGAAGTGGTGCAATCTGTTCCCCACCAACAAGGTGTCCCAGATAAACCACCTTACCCTGCCCTATCTGGCACTTTGAAGCCTTGATAGTGAGGCCTGCCTTTTGCAGGGCCTCCAAAACTTTCCAAAGGTGGAACAGGTGATCATCCCAGCTGGAGCTAAAGACAGCTATATCATCCAAATATGCTGCACTGAAAGCTTCCAGCCCTTGCAGGACTGTGTTCACCAACCTTTGAAAAGTGGCAGGTGCATTTTTCAAACCAAAAGGCATTACAGTAAACTGGTAATGTCCTCCAATGGTAGAAAATGCAGTCTTAGGTTTAGCATCTTCTGACATTCTGATCTGCCAATACCCTGCAGTCAAATCAAAAGTGCTTAGATACTTGGCAGATGCCAGTGTATCTATTAGCTCATCTGCCCTGGGTATAGGGTGAGCATCAGTTTTGGTTACCAAGTTGAGACCTCTATAGTCTACACAAAACCTCATTTCCTTCTTTCCATCTTTAGAATTGGGTTTTGGTACCAGTACCACAGGAGAAGCCCATGGACTGTCAGAGTGCTCAACCACTCCTAGTTCCAACATCTTCTGAACTTCTTGCTTTATGCAGTCCCTGACATGGTCAGGCTGCCTATAGATCTTACTTTTGACAGGTAAACTGTCTCCAGTATCTATAGTGTGCTCACACCAAGAAGTGGTGCCTGGCACAATGGAGAAGAGTTCTGAAAATTGTCCTAGGAGATTTATGCAATTATCTTTCTGCTCAGCAGTAAAACAATCAGCCAAAACTACACCTTCCACAAGAGCATCTTGTTCTGTGGAAGAGAAGAGATCAGGTAGAGGATCACTGTCTTCTTCCTGTCCCTCATCTGTTGCCATGAGCAGGGTGAGATCAGCCCTGTCATAGTAGGGTTTCAGGCGGTTGACATGGAGCACCCTAAGGGGACTCCTGGCAGTGCCTAAGTCAACCAAGTAGGTGACTTCACCCTTCTTTTCAACAATTGTGTGGGGTCCACTCCATTTATCTTGGAGTGCTCTTGGGGCCACAGGCTCCAAGACCCACACTTTCTGCCCTGGTTGGTACTGAACCAAAACAGCCTTCTGATCATGCCATTGCTTCTGGAGCTCTTGGCTGGCCTGAAGGTTTTTACTGGCCTTTTTCATATACTCAGCCATCCTTGATCTGAGGCCAAGTACATAGTCCACAATATCCTGTTTAGGAGCTTTTATAGGTTGTTCCCAACCCTCCTTCACAAGTGTGAGTGGACCCCTAACAGGGTGTCCAAAAAGAAGTTCAAAGGGGCTGAAGCCCACTCCTTTCTGGGGTACCTCCCTGTAGGCAAAAAGGAGGCATGGTAGAAGGATATCCCATCTCCTGCGGAGTTTTTCAGGGAGTCCCATAATCATGCCTTTGAGAGTTTTATTAAATCTCTCCACCAGTCCATTTGTTTGTGGATGATAGGGTGTTGTGAACTTGTAAGTTACACCACACTCCTTCCACATGGCCTTTAAGTATGCAGACATGAAATTGCTTCCTCTGTCTGATACTACTTCCTTTGGGAAGCCCACCCTTGAAAATATTCCCAGGAGGGCCTTTGCCACTGCAGGAGCTGTAGTGGTCCTTAAAGGAATTGCTTCAGGATATCTTGTGGCATGGTCCACTACCACCAAGATAAACCTATTGCCTGAAGCAGTAGGAGGGTCAAGGGGGCCAACTATGTCAACCCCTACCCTTTCAAAGGGAACCCCAACCACAGGCAGTGGGATAAGGGGTGCCTTTGGAGTGCCACCTGTCTTGCCACTGGCTTGACAGGTTTCACAGGACTTACAAAATTCTTTTGTGTCCTCAGACATCCTAGGCCAATGAAACAATGGTACCAATCTGTCCCAAGTTTTCATTTGACCCAGGTGCCCAGCTAAGGGAATGTCATGTGCCAGTGTTAGGAGGAACTTTCTGTACTCCTGAGGAATCACTAATCTCCTGGCAGCTCCAGGTTTAGGATCCCTATGCTCAGTGTACAAGAGGTTGTCCTCCCAGTAAACTCTGTGTGAGTCACTGACATCCCCATTAGCCTGTTTGACAGCTTGCTGTCTGAGACCCTCTAGTGTGGGACAGGTTTGCTGTGCCACACTCAGCTCCTCTCTGGCAGGCCCCCCTTCACCCAAAAGCTCAGCAGTGTCTGCTTCCAGCTCCTCTGGTGTAGGTTCTGCACAGGGAGGGAATTCTTCTTCCTCAGAAGTAGAATCCACTGTAGAGGGAGGGATAGTAGGAAGTGGTTTGCTTCTACTAGCCCTAGCTTTAGGGAGCACTTGGTCCATTGTTCCAGGATCCAAGCTTCCCTGTCCTTTTTGCTTCTTGGCCTGAGCCCTTGTCAAAGCAAAAATATGCCCTGGGATGCCCAGCATTGCTGCATGGGCCTCCAACTCCACATCTGACCAAGCTGATGTCTCCAAATCATTCCCTAATAGACAGTCTACAGGTAAATCTGAAGCTACCACAACTTTCTTTGGACCAGATACCCCCCCCCAGTTGAGATTTACAACAGCCATGGGGTGGCTTTGTGTTATGTTGTGAGCATCGGTTACTTGGTACTGGTGTCCAAGTATGTGTTGTTCAGGGTGCACCAGTTTCTCAATCACCATTGTGACACTGTCACCTGTGTCCCTGTAGGCCTGGACCTCAACACCATTTATTAGGGTTAGTTGCTTGTACTTCTCCAAGTTATGGGGTCAAGCAACCAAGCCTGGGTCCCCGACACTCTAACCTGCAGTGCACAACCTTCTGAGTTGTCCTCCGGAGTCATGGGACTCCTTTTTGTGACTTCGCGTGGACTCCGGTTCACTCCTCTTCTAAGTGCCTGATCCGGTACTTCTGCGGGTGCTGCCTACTTCTGTGAGGGCTCCCTGACTTGCAGGGCGCCCCCTCTGTCTTCTCATCCAAGTGGCGACATCCTGGTCCCTCCTGGGCCACAGCAGCATCCAAAAACCCTAACAGCGACCCTTGCAGCTAGTAAGGCTTGTTTGCGGTCTTTCTGCGTGGGAACACATCTGCAAGCTTCTTCACGACGTGGGACATCCATCCTCTAAAGGGGAAGTTCCTAGTCCTCTTCGTTCTTGCAAAACACCAAGCTTCTTCCATCCGGTGGCAGCTTCCTTGCACCCTCAGCTGACATTTCCTGGGCTCCTGCCCGCTCTCGACACTGTTGCGACTCTTGGACTTGGTCCCATTGTCTTACAGGTACTCAGGTCTGGAAATCCACTGTTGTTGCATTGCTGGTGTTGGTTTTTCTTGCAGAATCCCCCTATCACGACTTCTGTGCTCTCTGGGGGTTGTAGGTGCACTTTACACCTACCTTACAGAGTCTTGGGGTGGGCTATTTTTCTAACCCTCACTGTTTTCTTACAGTCCCAGCGACCCTCTACAAGCTCACATAGGTTTGGGATCCATTTGTGATTCGCATTCCACTTTTGGCGTATATGGTTTGTGTTGCCCCTATACCTATGTGCTCCTATTGCAATCTACTGTAACTTTACACTGCTTGCATTACTTCCTTTTTCTATTCCTGCATATTTTTGGTATTGTGTACATATATCTTGTATATATTTGCTATCCTCATACTGAGGGTACTCACTGAGATATTTTTGGCATATTGTCATAAAAATAAAGTACCTTTATTTTTAGTATATCTGTGTATTGTGTTTTCTTATGATATTGTGCATATGACACCAGTTTTATAGTGGGAGCTTTACACGTCTCATAGTTCAGCCTAAGCTGCTCTGCTAAGCTACTCTTTTCTATCAGCCTAAGCTGCTAGACACCTCTTCTACACTAATAAGGGATAACTGGACCTGGTGCAGAGTGTAAGTACCCCTTGGTACCACTACAAACCAGGCCAGCCTCCTACATTGGTTGTGCAGCGGTGGGATAAGTACTTGCAATTACTTACCACTTTGTCATTTTGTACTTTTCATAAGAGAAAAATATACAAAACAGTTCAGTGTATGTACACCTTACCAAAAAGTTTTGCTTTTCTCCTCTTACTCTATTGCTAAGTGCTGAAATGTACCTCTAAAACTTTCAAAAAGTTCTTAAAAGTTGAAAACGTTTTTTTCCTGTTCTTTAAAAAGTTCTGAAACTTTTTCTTTCTTTTTCTGTCCCTTAAACCTTTTTCTATCATGTCTGGTACAGGTCAAACTCTGGATCTGACCAGAACTGCTTATGACCACCTTAGCTGGAAAGGTGCAAGGAGTCTCTGCATTGATAGAGGTTTAGGGGTAGGGAAGAATCCCTCTAGAGAATTGTTAGTTAATATGCTCCTTGAACATGATAAGACCATAGCTGGCACATCTGGTGAGAGATTAGCTGATGGTTCATACTCTGATTCTGGGGTAGCCCCAGTAAAAGTGTTATTAGGGAACCTTCCCAACCTGCCCCTTAGCAGGCCACCTAGCAGGGCTGGTACTGATGTGAGTTCACATCACAGTAGGGAGGTTACTCCTTTAGGCCAGGTTATTAGAATGCCATCTGTTAGGGATTGGTCTCCCTCTGTTCATTCACACCATTCTTCTGTGTCAAGGCATGTCCAACCCACCCACCCTGATGACAGAGTGTTAGAAAGGGGAACTCAATAGATTGAGAGTGAAAGAGTCCAGGCTGAAGCTGAAAAAGCAACAGCTGGATCTAGACAGGGAAGCATTTGACTTAGAAAAAGAAAGGCAGAGGTTGGGGTTTGGACCCCATGGTGGCAGCAGCAGTATTACAGATAGTAATCCTGTAAAAGAGCATGATTCTAGGAATCTGCACAAGATAGTTCCCCCTTCCGAGGAGGGGGATGAAATTAACAAGTGGTTTGCTGTGCTTGAGAGGGCCTGTGTTGTACAGGCGGTCCCTCAAAGGCAGTGGGCTGCTATCCTATGGCTATCTTTCAGTGGAAAGGGTAGGGATAGGCTCCTTACTGTGAAGGAAAGTGATGCCAATAATTTTACAGTTCATAAGAATGCACTCCTAGATGGTTTTGGCTTAACCACTGAACAGTACAGGATCAAGTTCAGAGAAACCAAAAAGGAGTCTTCACAAGACTGGGTTGATTTTGTTGACCATTCAGTGAAGGCCTTGGAGGGGTGGTTACATGGCAGTAAAGTTTCTGACTATGAAAGCCTGTATAACTTAATCCTGAGAGAGCATATTCTTAATAATTGTGTGTCTGATTTGTTGCACCAGTATCTAGTGGACTCAGATCTGACCTCTCCCCAAGAATTGGGAAAGAAGGCAGACAAATGGGTCAGAACAAGGGTGAACAGAAAAGTTCATACAGGGGGTGACAAGGATGGCAAGAAGAAGGATGGTAAGTCTTCTGACAAGGGTGGGGACAAATCTAAAAATGAGTCTTCATCAGGCCCAAAAAAACACTCTGGTGGGGGTGGTGGGCCCAAATCCTCTTCAAATCAAGTAAAGAAACCATGGTGCTATTTATGTAAAATAAAAGGCCATTGGACAACTGATCCCAGTTGTCCAAAGAAAAGCACCAAGCCTCACACTGCCACAACCCCTACTGCTACACCTAGTGCCCCTAGTGATAGCATTGGTGGTAGGAGCAAACTTACTAATAGCCAATCCAAGGGAGAAGCTGGGCTCACTTTTGGTAATTTAGTTGGGGTTGGTCTTGTTAGGGAGACCACAGAGGCTCTGAAGGTGCCATTGATTTGGCCACCTTGGTTGCTTGTCCCCCTAATATGGATAAGTACAAGCAACTCCCCCTAATAAATGGTGTTGAGGTTCAGGCCTACAGGGACACAGGTGCCAGTGTTACCATGGTAATAGAGAAACTGGTCCACCCTGAACAACACCTACTTGGTCACCAGTACCAAGTGACTGATGCTCATAACAACACTCTTAGCCACCCCATGGCTGTTGTAAATCTCAAATGGGGGGGGGGGTTACTGGTCCAAAAAAAGTTATGGTTGCCTCAGATTTACCTGTAGACTGTCTACTAGGGAACGATTTAGAGACATCAGCTTGGGCAGAAGTGGAGTTGGAGGCTCATGCAGCAATGCTGGGCATTCCTGGGCATATTTTTGCTTTGACAAGGGCTCAGGCCAAAAAGCAAAAAAGACAGGGTGACTTAGATCCTGGAACAATGGACCAAGTGCTCCCTAAAGCTAGGGTTAGTAAAGGTAAACACTACCTACTATCCCTCCCTCTACAGTGGATTAAACTTCTGAGGAAGAAGAATTTCCCCCCTGTGCAGAACCTTCACCAGAGGAGCTGGAAGCAGACACTGCTGAGCTTTTGGGTGGAGAGGGGCCTGCCAGGGAGGCACAGCATACCTGTCCCACACTAGAGGGTCTAAGACAGCAAGCTGTAAAACAGCAAAATGGGGATGTCAGTGACTCTCACAGAGTTTACTGGGAGGACAACCTCTTGTATACTAAAGCAAGGGATCCAAAACCTGGAGCAGCCAGGAGATTGGTGATTCCACAGCAATACAGAGAGTTCCTCCTAACTCTAGCCCACGACATTCCCTTGGCTGGACATTTAGGGCAAATGAAAACTTGGGACAGGCTTGTCCCCTTGTTTCATTGGCCTAGAATGTCAGAGGACACAAAGGAATTTTGTAAGTCCTGTGAAACCTGTTAAGCCAGTGGCAAAACAGGTGGCACTCCAAAGGCTCCCCTTATTCCACCACCTGTGGTTGGGGTCCCATTTGAAAGGGTAGGGGTTGACATAGTTGGCCCCCTTGACCCTCCTACTGCTTCAGGCAATAGGTTTATCTTGGTGGTAGTGGACCATGCCACCAGATATCCTGAAGCAATTCATCTAAGGACCACTACAGCTTCTGCAGTGGCAAAGGCCCTCCTGGGAATCTTTTCCAGGGGTGGGCTTCCCAAAAGAGGTGGTATCAGACAGGGGAAGCAATTTCATGTCTGCTTACTTAAAGGCCATGTGGGAGGAATGTGGTGTGACATACAAGTTCACCACACCCTATCATCCACAAACAAATGGACTGGTTGAGAGGTTTAATAAAACTCTCAAAGGAATGATAATGGGACTCCCTGAAAAACTCCGGAGGAGATGGGATGTCCTGTTACCTTGCCTCCTTTTTGCTTACAGGGAGGTACTCCAAAAAGGAGTGGGCTTCAGCCCCTTTGAACTCCTATTTGGACACCCTGTAAGAGGTCCTCTAACACTTGTGAAGGAGGGTTGGGAACAACCTTTAAAAGCTCCTAAGCAAGACATAGTGGACTATGTACTTGGCATAAGATCTAGGATGGCTGAGTACATGAAAAAGGCCAGTAAAAACCTTCAGGCCAGCCAAGAGCTCCAAAAGCAATGGCATGACCAGAAGGCTGTTCTGATTCACTACCAACCAGGGCAGAAAGTGTGGGTCTTGGAGCCTGTGGCCCCTAGAGCACTCCAAGACAAATGGAGTGGTCCCCACATTATTGTTGAGAAAAAGGGAGAAGTAACCTACTTGGTTGACTTGGGCACTGCCAGGAGTCCCCTTAGGGTGCTCCATGTCAATCGCCTAAAACCCTACTATGACAGGGCTGATCTCACCCTGCTCATGGCAACAGATGAAGGACAGGAAGAAGAGAGTGACCCTCTCCCTGATCTTTTCTCTTCCACAGAACAAGATGCTCTAGTGGAAGGTGTAGTTCTGGCAGATTGTCTTACTGCTGAGCAGAAAGACCACTGCATAAATCTCCTGGGTCAGTTTTCTGAACTCTTTTCTACTGTGCCAGGCACCACTTCTTGGTGTGAGCACACTATAGATACTGGAGACAGCTTGCCTGTCAAAAGTAAGATATATAGCCAGCCTGACCATGTCAGGGACTGCATAAAACAAGAGGTTCAGAAAATGCTTGAACTGGGAGTGGTTGAGCACTCGGAAAGTCCATGGGCCTCTCCTGTGGTACTTGTACCAAAACCTAATTCCAAAGATGGAAAGAAGGAAATGAGATGTTGTGTTGATTACAGAGGTCTCAACCAGGTAAGTAAAACTGATGCTCACCCTATACCCAGGGCAGATGAGCTAATAAATACACTGGCATCTGCCAAGTATCTAAGCACCTTTGATTTGACTGCAGGGTATTGGCAGATCAAGTTATCAGAGGATGCTAAAGCAAAAACAGAATTTTCAACCATTGGAGGGCACTACCAATTCACAGTAATGCCTTTTGGGTTGAAAAATGCACCTGCCACTTTTCAGAGGTTGGTGAATACAGTCCTGCAAAGGTTGGAGGCTTTTAGTGCAGCATATCTAGATGATATAGCTGTCTTTAGTTCCACCTAGGATGATCACCTGGTCCACCTGTGGAAAGTTTTGGAGGCCCTGCAAAAGGCAGGCCTCACTATCAAGGCTTCAAAGTGCCAGATAGGGCAGGGGAAAGTGGTTTATCTGGGACACCTGGTAGGTGGAGAACAGATTGCACCACTTCAGAGGAAAATCCAAACTATTATAGATTGGGTTCCCCCTACAACTCAGACCCAGGTGAGAGCCTTCTTACGCCTCACTGGGTATGACAGGAGGCTCATAAAGAACTATGGCTCCATTGAAGCCCCTCTTAATGAAATCACATCTAAGAAAATGCCTAAAAAGGTATTGTGGACAGCTAGCTGTCAGAAAGCTTTTGAGGAGCTGAAACAGGCCATGTGCTCTGCACCTGTCCTAAAAAGCCCTTGTTACTCCAAGAAATTCATTGTTCAAACTATGCATCTGAATTAGGGGTAGGGGCAGTCTTATCACAACTTAATTCTGAGGGCCAGGATCAACCTGTTGCTTTCATCAGCAGGAGGTTGACCCCTAGAGAAAAGTGTTGGTCTGCCATAGAGAGGGAGGCCTTTGCTGTGGTCTGGGCACTGAAGAAGTTGAGGCCATACCTATTTGGCACTCACTTCATTGTTGAGACAGAAGACAAACCTCTACTTTGGCTAAAACAATTGAAAGGTGAAAGCAATAAATTGTTGAGGTGGTCCATATCTCTACAGGGAATGGACTATACAGTGGAACATAGACCTGGGAGTACCCACTCCAATGCAGATGGACTCTCCAGATATTTCCACTTAGACAATGAAGACTCATCAGGTCATGGCTAGTCTTATTGTCCTTCGTTTGGGGGGGGTTGTGTAGGAAAGTACCATCTTGCCTGGCATGTTACCCCCATATTTCACTGTATATATGTTGTTTTAGTTGTATGTGTCACTGGGATCCTGCCAGCCAGGGCCCCAATGCTCATAAGTGTGCCCTGTATGTGTTCCCTGAGTGATGACTAACTGTCTCACTGAGGCTCTGCTAACCAGAACCTCAGTGGTTATGCTCTTTCATTTCTTTCCAAATTGTCACTAACAGGCTAGTGACCAATTTCACCAATTTACATTGGCATACTGGAACACCCTTATGATTCCCTAGTATATGGTTCTGAGGTACCCAGGGTATTGGGGTTCCAGGAGATCCCTATGGGCTGCAGCATTTCTTTTGCCACCCATAGGGAGCTCTGACAATTCTTACAGAGGCCTGCCATTGCAGCCTGAGTGAAATAATGCCAACATTATTTCACAGCCATTTACCACTGCACTTAAGTAACTTATAAGTCACCTATATGTCTAACCTTTACCTGGTAAAGGTTGGGTGCTAAGTTACTTAGTGTGTGGGCACCCTGGCACTAGCCAAGGTGCCCCCACATTGTTCAGGGCAAATTCCCCGGACTTTGTGAGTGCGGGGACACCATTACACGCGTGCAATATACATATGTCACGACATGTGTATAGCGTCACAATGGTAACTCCGAACATGGCCATGTAACATGTCTAAGATCATGGAATTGTCACCCCAATGCCATTCTGGCATTGGGGAGACAATTCCATGATCTCCAGAGTCTCTAGCACAGACCCAGGTACTGCCAAACTACCTTTCCCGAGGTTTCACTGCAGCTGCTGCTGCTGCCAACCCCTCAGACAGGTTTCTGCCCTCCTGGGGTCCAGCCAGGCTTGGCCCAGGAAGGCAGAACAAAGGACTTCCTCAGAGAGAGGGTGTTACACCCTCTCCCTTTGGAAAAAGGTATCAGGGCTGGTGAGGACTAGCCTCCCCCAGCCTCTGGAAATGCTTTGATGGGCAGAGATGGTGCCCATCTCTGCATAAGCCAGTCTACACCGGTTCAGGGATCCCCCAGCCCTGCTCTGGCGCGAAACTGGACAAAGGAAAGGGGAGTGACTACTCCCCTGACCCACACCTCCCCTGGGAGGTGCCCAGAGCTCCTCCAGTGTGCTCCAGACTTCTGCCATCTTGGAAACAGAGGTGCTGCTGGCACACTGGACTGCTCTGAGTGGCCAGGGCCAGCAGGTGATGTCAGAGACTCCTTCTGATAGGCTCTTACCTGTGTTGCTAGCCTATCCTCCTTCCTAAGTAGCCAAACCTCTTTTTCTGGCTATTTAGGGTCTCTGCTTTGGGGAATTCTTTAGATAACGAATGCAAGAGCTCATCA
The DNA here is from genome assembly GCF_031143425.1 of Pleurodeles waltl. Taxonomy (NCBI): domain Eukaryota; kingdom Metazoa; phylum Chordata; class Amphibia; order Caudata; family Salamandridae; genus Pleurodeles; species Pleurodeles waltl. The sequence continues at coordinate 1,177,656,421 of NC_090439.1, forward strand.
GAGTTCCTCTGCATCTCTCTCTTCACCTTCTGCCAAGGAATCGACTGCTGACTGCTCTGGACGCCTGCAAAACTGCAACAAAGTAGCAAAGGCGACTACTGCAACCTTGTACCGCTGATCCAGCCGCCTTCTCGACTGCTTTCCTGGTGGTGCATGCTGTGGGGGTAGTCTACCTCCTCTCTGCACTAGAAGCTCCGAAGAAATCTCCCGTGGGTCGACGGAATCTTCCCCCTGCACCTGCAGGCACCAAAATACTGCATCACCCATCCTCTGGGTCCCCTCTCAGCGCGACGAGCGTGGTCCTTGGAATTCAGCAACTCTGTCCAAGTGACTCCCACATTCCAGTGACTCTTCAGTCCAAGTTTGGTGGAGGTAAGTCCTTGCCTCCCCACGCTAGACTGCATTGCTGGATAACGTGTGATTTGCAGCTGCTCCGCCTCCTGTGCACTCTTCGAGGATTTCCTTTGTGCACAGCCAAGCCTGGGTCCCCGACACTCTAACCTGCAGTGCACGACCTCCTGAGTTGTCCTCCTGCGTCGTGGGATCTTCCTTTGTGACTTCGGGTGAGCTCCGGTTCACTCTTCTTCATAGTGCCTGTTCTGGCACTTCTGCGGGTGCTGCTTGCTTCTGAGTGGGCTCCTTGTCTTGCAGGGTGCCCCCTCTGTCTCCTCACGCAATTGGCGACATCCTGGAGTCCAGGAGAGATAATGAGAAAAACAAGGAGGAGGCACTGGCCAGTCAGGACAGCCCCTAAGGTGTCCTGAGCTGAGGTGACTCTGACTTTTAGAAATCCTCCATCTTGCAGATGGAGGATTCCCCCAATAGGAATAGGGATGTGCCCCCCTCCCCTCAGGGAGGAGGCACAAAGAGGGTATAGCCACCCTCAAGGACAGTAGCCATTGGCTACTGCCCTCCCAGACCTAAACACACCCCTAATTTCAGTATTTAGGGGCACCCCAGAACCTAGAAAATCAGATTCCTGCAACCTAAGAGGAAGAGGACTGCTAAGCTGAAAGACCCTGCAGAGAAGAAGGAGACACCAACTGCTTTGGCCCCAGCTCTACCGGCCTGTCTCCCCACTTCTAAAGACACTGCTCCAGCGACGCTTTCCCCAGGGACCAGCGACCTCTGAATCCTCAGAGGACTGCCCTGCTCTAGAAGGACCAAGAACTCCCGAGGACAGCGGCCCTGTTCACCAAAGTCTGCAACTTTGAAACAAAGCAGCAACTTTGAAACAACTTGCGTTTCCCGCCGGAAGTGTGAGACTTGCTACTCTGCACCCGACGCCCCCGGCTCGACTTGTGGAGAACAATCACTTCAGGGAGGACTCTCCAGCGACTACGAGACCGTGAGTAACCAGAGTTGCCCCCCCTGGGCCCCCACAGCGACGTCTGCAGAGGGAATCCCGAGGCTCCCCCTGACCACGACTGCCTGCTCCTCAGATCCCGACGCCTGGTAAAGACTCTGCACCTGCAGCCCCCAGGACCTGAAGGATCTGAACTCCAGTGCAGGACTGACCCCCAGGAGGCCCTCTCCCTTGCCCAGGTGGTGGCTACACCGAGGAGCCCCCCCCTTGCCTGCCTGCATCGCTGAAGAGACCCCTTGGTCTCCCATTGATTTCTATTGTGAACCCGACGCTTGTTTGCACACTGCACCAGGCCGCCCCGTGCCGCTGAGGGTGTACTTTCTGTGTGGACTTGTGTCCCCCCCGGTGCCCTACAAATCCCCCTGGTCTGCCCTCCGAAGACGCAGGTACTTACCTGCTGGCAGACTGGAACCGGGGCACCCCCTTCTCCATTTAAGCCTATGCGTTTTGGGCACCTCTTTGACCTCTGCCCCTGATCGGCCCTGAGCTGCTGGTGTGGTAACTTTGGGGTTGCTCTGAACCCCCAACGGTGGGCTACCTCGGACCCAAACTTGAACCCCGTAGGTGGTTTACTTACCTTCAAAAACTAACAAACTCTTACTCCCCCCAGGAACTGTTGAAAATTGCACTGTCTAGTTTTAAAATAGCTATATGTGATTTATGTGAATACTGTATATGCTATTTTGCTAATTCAAAGTTCCTAACATACCTACCTGCAATACCTTTCATTTAAAGTATTACATGTAAAATTTTAACCTGTGGCTCTTAAAATAAACTAAGAAGTATATTTTTCTATACAAAAACCTATTGGCCTGGAATTGTCTCTGAGTGTGTGTTCCTCATTTATTGCCTGTGTGTGTACAACAAATGCTTAACACTACTCCTTTGATAAGCCTCCTGCTCGACCACACTACCACAAAATAGAGCATTAGTATTATCTCTTTTTGCCACTATCTTACCTCTAAGGGGAACCCTTGGACTCTGTGCATACTATTCCTTACTTTGAAATAGTGCATACAGAGCCAACTTCATACATTGGTGGATCAGCGCTGGGGTACAAGACTTTGCATTTGCTGGACTACTCAGCCAATACCTGATCACATGACTAAATTCCAAAAATTGTCATTAGAAACTTATTTTTGCAATTTGAGCTATTTTTCTAAATTTTTAAAAGTCCTGCTAGGGCCTTGTGTTAGACCCTGTTAGCATTTCTGTTAGAGTTTAAATGTTTTGTGAAAGTGTGAATTAAGTTCTAGAGATAGTTTTAGATTCTTAAAAAGTATTCCAACTTTTAGAATCATAATGTCTAATGCAGAAGAGAATGTGATGGAACTCGACCTCACACCTTACCTCCATCTTAAAATGAGGGAGCTAAGGTCTCTCTGCAAAATAAAGAAAATACAAGTTGGCATAAGCCCTTCCAAAGTACAGCTCCAGGAGCTGCTGGCAGAGTTTGACAAAGCCAACCCCTCTGAGGATGACCTCCCAGAGGATGAAGTTAGTGACTTGGAGCAGAATTCCCCTCCTCCAATCCTAATTAGGGAGATCAGGGCCCCTCAAGCCCTGACTCCAACTGTGATAGTCAGAGATGCTGCTTCCCTCACAGGAGGGTCCAGCACCTCTGCAATCACTGAGGATAGCCTCAGTGAAGATGACCTCCTGCTAGCCAGGATGGCCAAAAGATTGGCTTTAGAGAGAGAGCTTCTAGCCATAGAAAGGGAAAGACGAGAGATGGGTTTTGGTCCCATCAATGGTGGCAGCAACATAAATAGGGTCAGAGATTCTCCTGCCATGTTGAAAATCCCAAAAGGGATTGTAACTAAATATGAAGATGGTGATGACATCACCAAATGGTTCACAGCTTTTGAGAGGGCTTGTGCAACCAGAAAAGTAAACAGATCTCACTGGGGTGCTCTCCTTTGGGAAATGTTCACTGGAAAGTGTAGGGATAGACTCCTCACACTCTCTGGAAAAGATGAAGAATCCTATGACCTCATGAAGGCTACCCTGATTGAGGGCTTTGGATTCTCCACTGAGGAGTATAGAATTAGGTTCAGGGGGGCTCAAAAATCCTCGAGCCAGACCTGGGTTGATTTTGTAGACTACTCAGTGAAAACACTGGATGGTTGGGTAACTGGAAATGAAGTGCATGACTATGTTGGGCTTTATAATTTGTTTATGAAAGAACACCTTTTAAGTAACTGTTTCAATGAAACGTTGCATCAGTATCCGGTAGACCTAAGACCAATTTCTCCCCAAGAATTGGGAAAAAAGGCGGATCATTGGGTCAAGACTAGGGTAACCAAAACTTCCACTGGGGTGACCAAAAGAAAGGGTTTACAAAGCCTCCCCAGGAGAAAGTGGGTGACACTAGAAATAAAGAAAAAGAGTCCTCTGTAGGCCCCCAAAAACCAGACCAGGTGGGTGGGGCCCGAGACACAACCCAAAACAAAGGTGGGTTACAGGGTAAAAACTGGGATGCCACTAAGGCATGGTGCCATAACTGTAGACAGACAGGGCACCACACCAAGGACACTCCTTGTCCCAAAAACAAACCCCCTAGCAAAACCCCAGGGGTAACCAGTGTAGCCATTGGGGATGACTCCTCAGATGAGGAGGTCTTCATAGCCTTCAACTGGAAAAAGGGCCCAACAGGTGAGTTGGAGATTCCAGAGGGAAGTAGACACTTCCACCACCTACTGGTGAATGGAATCCCAGCCACTGCCCTGAGAGACACTTGTGCCAGTCACACTATTGTGCATGACAGGCTGGTGTTCTCCAACCAGTACATCCCAGGTGAGACTGCCAGAGTAAGAGTTAGCCCAGACAGGGTCACTGATAGGCCTGTGGCTTTTGTGCCCATAGAAGTGGGTGGGACTTTTAGCTGGAGAAGGGTGGTAGTCAGTACAGACCTCCCCCTTGATTGTCTCCTTGGAAATGACTACCCAGAGGTTAGTCGGAGCCCAAGAGAGGAACTGGTCCAGTGCCAGTCCTCTCCCAAGGATTCTGGAGGTGCTGCCTCTGCAGTAACTGCAAGTAGGCCCCAGAAGAAAAAGAAAAGAAAACAGTGTAGAAAGGGTGGACAACCTTTAGCCAAGGTTCCAGCAAGCCAAGGAGATTCTGCTCCAGTAGGGGAGAACTCCAAAAGTGGCACTGGTAACGTCCAACCTGACCCACAAGAAGTCCTGGCTAGTCAGGCAACTGTTAAGCCTGAGTGGGTGGCTCCTCAGCTAACAGAAGAAAGAGTGGAAGAAGGGTGTTTACTACAAGATGTGGTAACCCCCCACTCTAATACAGCAGACAGGCACCCTGAACCCAAAGAAGCCTGTAACTTAGCCCCTTCCCTTGTAGGTGAAGAGCTAAAGGTGTGGTTCTGGGCACTGACAGCTATCAGTGGCCTCTGCTGGGTGTTAGCTTTTATGGCTGCACTATCCTTGGCATGGTGGTCTGACCCCATGCCAAATAGCAAGTTAGGCCCACTGACCCTGTTGGTCATGGTGGGGTTACTCCAGCTCTGGGTAACCTCTTTGGGTAAGCTAGGGGTGACCCTGGCTAAGATAAGATTAGCAGAGGTGGATACCTCTAACCCCAAAATAGAGAGAATGGATGGAGACATTAAAGACACAGACAAGAGGCAATTCAGACTAGGTCCTAGCCAGTGGAAGTGGGTCAGTTCCCCAGAGGGAATGACCTGAACAGGAGGATGTAAGGCAGAGTAGGCCCTGCAACAAACCAGCCTATTTCCTCTACTCTTCCTCGCCTGACAGACTAGAAAGACTCTTCCAGCTTTGGCTGAGTCTCCTGGCCTGTGGGCTGGGGTGGGGCTTGTGTAAAGAAATGGCTCCCTGTTGCAGTTAACCCCCACTTTTTGCCTGATACTGATGCTGACTTGACTGAGAAGTGTGCTGGGACCCTGCTAACCAGGCCCCAGCACCAGTGTTCTTTCACCTAAAATGTACCATTGTCTCCACAATTGGCACAACCCTGGCACCCAGGTAAGTCCCTTGTAACTGGTACCCCTGGTACCAAGGGCCCTGATGCCAGGGAAGGTCTCTAAGGGCTGCAGCATATCTTAGGCAGCCCTGGCCCAGGAAGGCAGAACAAAGGACTTCCTCTGAGAGAGGGTGTAACACCCTCTCTCTTTGGAAATAGGTGTGAGGGCTGGGGAGGAGTAGCCTCCCCCAGCCTCTGGAAATGCTTTGATGGGCACAGATGGTGCCCATCTCTGCATAAGCCAGTCTACACCGATTCAGGGATCCCCCAGCCCTGCTCTGGCGCGAAACTGGACAAAGGAAAGGGGAGTGACCACTCCCCTGACCTGCACCTCCTCTGGGTAGGTGCCCAGAGCTCCTCAAGTGTGTCCCAGACCTCTGCTATCTTGGAAACAGAGGTGTTGGGGGCACACTGGACTGCTCTGAGTGGCCAGTGCCAGCAGGTGACGTCAGAGGCTCCTTCTGATAGGCTCTTACCTCTCTTGGTAGCCATTCCTCCTTCCTTGGTAGTCAAACCTCCTTTTCTGGCTATTTAGGGTCTCTGCTTTGGGTAATTCTTTAGATAACGAATACAAGAGCTCCCCAGAGTTCCTCTGCATCTCCCTCTTCACCTTCTGCCAAAGGATCGACCTCTGACTGCTCAGGACACCTGCAAAACCGTAACAAAGTAGCAAGACGACTACTAGCAACCTTGTATCGCCTCATCCTGCCGGCTTTCTTGACTGTTTCCAGGTGGTGTATGCTCTGGGGGTAGCCTGCCTCCTCCCTGCACCAGGAGCTCTGAAGAAATCTCCTGTGGGTTGACAGAATCTTCCCCCTGCTAACGCAGGCACCAAAAGACTGCAACACTGGTCCTCTGGGTCCCCTCTCATCCTGACGAGCATGGTCCCTGGAACTCAGCAACACTGTCCAAGTGTGTAGGAAGTTGGCTCTGTATGCACTATTTCAAAGTAAGGAATAGGTTCCCCTTAGAGGTAAGATAGTGGTAAAAAGAGATAATACTAATGCTCTATTTTGTGGTAGTGTGGTCGAGCAGTAGGCTTATCAAAGGAGTAGTGTTAAGCATTTGTTGTACACACACAGGCTATAAATGAGGAACACACACTCAGAGACAATTCCAGGCCAATAGGTTTTTGTATAGAAAAATATATTTTCTTAGTTTATTTTAAGAACCACAGGTTCAAATTTTACATGTAATACTTTAAATGAAAGGTATTGCAGGTAGGTACGTTGAATTAGCAAAATAGCATATACAGTATTCACATAAATCACATATAGCTATTTTAAAACTAGACCCAGTGCAATTTTCAACAGTTCCTGGGGGAAGTAAGAGTTTGTTAGTTTTTGCAGGTAAGTAAACCACCTACGGGGTTCAAGTTTGGGTCCAAGGTAGCCCACCGTTGGGGGTTCAGAGCAACCCCAAAGTTACCACACCAGCAGCTCAGGGCCGGTCAGGTGCAGAGGTCAAAGTGGTGCCCAAAACGCATAGGCTTCAAAGGAGAAGGGGGTGCCCCGGTTCCAGTCTGCCAGCAGGTAAGTACCTGCGTCTTCGGAGGGCAGACCAGGGGCGTTTTGTAGGGCACCAGGGGGGGACACAAGTCCACACAGAAAGTACACCCTCAGCGGCACAGGGGCTGCCGGGTGCAGTGTGCAAACAAGCGTCAGGTTCGCAATAGATATCAATTGGAGACCAAGGGGTCTCTTCAGTGATGCAGGCAGGCAAGGGGGGGGGGCTGCTCGGGGTAGCCACCACCTGGGCAAGGGAGAGGGCCTCCTGGGGGTCACTCCTGCACTGGAGATCGGATCCTTCAGGTCCTGGGGGCTGCGGGTGCAGAGTCTTTACCAGGCGTCGGGATCTTGGGAGCATGCAGTCGCGGTCAGGGGGAGCCTCAGGATTCCCTCTGCAGGCGTCGCTGTGGGGACTCGGGGGGGCAACTCTGGCTACTCACAGTCTCGTAGTCGCCTGGGAGTCCTCCCTGAAGTGATTGTTCTCCACAAGTCGAGCCGGGGGCGTCGGGTGCAGAGTAGCAAGTCTCACGCTTCCGGCGGGAAACGCAAGTTGTTTCAAAGTTGCTGCTTTGTTTCAAAGTTGCAGTCTTTGGTGAACAGGGCCGCTGTCCTCAGGAGTTCTTGGTCCTTCTAGAGCAGGGCAGTCCTCTGAGGATTCAGAGGTCGCTGGTCCCTGGGGAAAGCGTCGCTGGAGCAGTGTCTTTAGAAGTGGGGAGACAGGCCGGTAGAGCTGGGGCCAAAGCAGTTGGTGTCTCCTTCTTCTCTGCAGGGTCTTTCAGCTTAGCAGTCTCTTCCTCTTAGGTTGCAGGAATCTGATTTTCTAGGTTCTGGGGTGCCCCTAAATACTGAAATTAGGGGTGTGTTTAGGTCTGGGAGGGCAGTAGCCAATGGCTACTGTCCTTGAGGGTGGCTATACCCTCTTTGTGCCTCCTCCCTGAGGGGAGGGGGGCACATCCCTATTCCTATTGGGGGAATCCTCCATCTGCAAGATGGAGGATTTCTAAAAGTCAGAGTCACCTCAGCTCAGGACACCTTAGGGGCTGTCCTGACTGGCCAGTGACTCCTCCTTGTTTTTCTCATTATCTCTCCTGGACTTGCCGCCAAAAGTGGGGGCTGTGTCCAGGGGGCGGGCATCTCCACTAGCTGGAGTGCCCTGGGGCATTGTAACACGAAGCCTGAGCCTTTGAGGCTCACTGCTAGGTGTTACAGTTCCTGCAGGGGGGATGTGTTAAGCACCTCCACCCAGAGCAGGCTTTTGTTTCTGTCCTCAGAGAGCACAAAGGCTCTCACCACATGGGGTCAAAACTCATCTCTCAGCAGCAGGCAGCAATACCCTGGGTACCTCAGTACCATATACTAGGGAATTATATGGGTGTACCAGTATGCCAATGTGAATTGGTAAATTTAGTCACTAGCCTGTTAGTGACAAATTTGGAAAGCAGAGAGAGCATAACCACTGAGGTTCTGGCTAGCAGAGCCTCAGTGAGACAGTTAGGCATCACACAGGGAACACATAAAGGGCACATACTTATGAGCACTGGGGCCCTGCCTGGAAGGGTCCCAGTGACACATAGACTAAAACAACATATATACAGTGAAATATGGGGGTAACATGCCAGGCAAGATGGTACTTTCCTACAGTAGCAGGGTCAAGATTGATTTTCATAAGGTTAGTTCCAAGTTGGGGTAGCATGGGGAGCAAAAACATAATGGCTAAAACCCACATCTGTGATGGGGGGTTGAATATTTGCATTGTTCAGCATTCCGCCCAACATTTGTTCTTTTTCTTTTTCTTGCCCTAAGTGGGTAGGTTGTGCCCAAATATTGGTCTCAATGTCTCTGTTCCACCGGATTACAATTAACCTGGCTGATGAGACACGATACTGAGAAACAGGTCCCAGAATGCCTGTTTCTGCTCCAGAGAGGACCTCAGCTGGCAGTTTGGGCTGAATAGTTTCCTGAGGGAGCAGGGTCAAGACTGGTTCACATATGGAATGGTCCAAACTGGGGTGGTGTGGTGAGCAAAAAACTGATGCATTAATCACATATCTGTGACTGGTGGTAAAATTTTACATTGTTCAGCATTCTGTCTATCATTTGTTATTTTTGCTTTTGTCGCCCTAAGTAGGTCCTGCGCTCATTTTGACACTGGACTCAAACTAGCGTGGCTGATGAAGGGTGATACCCCGAAACCGGTCCCAGGATGCTAGATTTCGGTCCAGGGAGGATCTGGCCTGGCAGTTCGGGCTGGACTGTTCCCACAGGAAGCAGGGTCAAGGCTGATTTCTATATGGCGGTGCACAAACTAGGATCATGTGGTGAGCAAGAAAAGGATGTATTCTCCTCAGATCTGTGACTGGGGTGAATGTTTGCATTGTTCATGATTCTATCAATCATCTCTTCTTTTTTCTTTTGTCGCCCTAAGTGGTAAGGTTTTTCCCAGACGTGGGTCCCTCGCTCATTCTGACACTGGATTCAAGCTAGCCTGGCTGATGAGGTGTGATTCCCCAAAACCTGTCCCAGAATCCTTGTTTCTGGTACAGGGAGGATCTGTCCTGGAGGTTTGGGCTGGATGGTTCCCATGGAGAGCAGGGTCTAGACTGATTTGCTTATGGCTGGATCCAAACTAGGGTGGCGTGGGGAACAAAAAAATAATGGTTTAAACCCAGATCTGTGATTAGGGCTGAATGTTTGCATTGTTCAGCATTCCGTATATCATCTGTTCTTTTCTTCTGTGTTGCCTTAAGTGGGAACGGTGCATGCAGGAGTGGGTATCATGGTCATGCAGCCAAGCCACAAACAAACAGCTATGTTCTAGGGGTGGGCACCCTGGGACATAGCAGGAGCCACTCCTGAGGGTGGCAGTTCCCAGGGCCATCAGTGGCTCCACGAGGTGGGCTGCGTGGTCCCCCCCCAACATTATTAGCCCAGGATGGTAGTGGTCCCTGGGGCTAATGGTGTTCAAAACGGACCCCTGTTACATATTGTACTATTTGCCCTGGGGAGGTGGCGATCACCAGGGCTGCAGTGGACTGCAAGGCCCCCTGCACCTTATTGGTTAACTGTCCCAGGGAGGTGGTGGGCCGAAGGGCTGTGGGGGGGGGGGGGGTCTGTGCACCCCCTATACCCAATTTCTGTAATGCCCCAGGGGGTGGTGGGCCCCTGGGCATGGGGTGGGGGCAGTGAGGCCCTCTGCACATATTTTAATATATTGCCTCAGGTGATGGTGGTCCCTGGGGTAGTGGGGGATGCCATCATGTTTCCACTACATTATAGAAGCATTTTGCCCTGGGAAGGTGGTGGCCCTTGGGGCCCTTGGGGCCGGGGACTCCCCTATCGAAAACAATACAGTGCCCCTGGGATCTGACCCACCTGCAGGCTTATTTAAAAACAAGCGTGGGAGCCTGTGCTTTTGTTTTTTACATTTTTACTGCAAATTTGCAACCGTGTCGCGATTTTACAGTAATAATTTAAAAAAAATGCTTTTTAGCCCTAGGGGGGCCCTTTGGGACCCCAGCACCAGAGATAAGGGGTCATGGTGTTCATATGCTGGCAGCTTCCATATTTGTTGCTCTTTTTTTCTGGGGCTCAGCTGAAGCCGAATCCCAACATGGCTGCCAACACTTCCTTGTTGAAGTGTTGGCAGCCAATCAGATCTCAGCTCGAGATCAGGAGGTGTCACAAATCCTTCACGTCCCTATATATACAAATTTAGATTTCCTTAAACTTCTCAAAAACTACGAAACAGTTTTACATTAAATAACAAAAATGGCTCTTTCTGGACCAACTGTTGTGGTAAATTTGGTATAATTCCGACCACTGCTCAAAATCCTTTTAGACAAATAAATGGGGAAACCATGTTTTGGTGTCCCACCCTTTTTCTTGGTCCCTCTTGACAGATGACCCCAAAACTTTTCAGGCAGCAGCTGAAGTTAGCATTGCATTTTCTTGGAACATTTTGTGAGGATTCATCAAACGGTGCCAAAGCCCAACCATAACTACCTAGTGGCTACTGCACTAGGTAATATGTATATTTTCTATATGTCATATGTATGTATGTACATGTATGTGGCAATATTTATGGTAAAGCTATGCTTATCCATATAAACTTATCATAATATATTTTAATTTTTGACATTTTTGCTGAGATATTTGCTCCGCATGATATTCTGTTGTTGACATCTGGTGCAATACCCAGCCAGGTAGGTAGATTGCAAGTTTACTAGGAAGTTTACAAAGTTGTGGCTAATTATGTAGTGCAGGGGGGCCATATGCCACTCTCAGCCGAACGCTTTGGCTGCATCTAGGAAGACACTTCTCTGTGTAATCAACATATATTGAAGCTATGAAATATGTTGTCCACCTCTCCTAGCAGTTGACGTTTAGTGCAGTGTTGTAATAAGGATCCAGCCTGATCATCTGAACAAAGGTTTCCGCTAATAGCATCGCTGCTAAGACTCAAAGATGAATCTTCTCCAGGAGCTTCTGTAAATGAGGTCATAGACTTACGGATGACTGCTTGTAATGTAATGTAAGGTGGACTTGTAGAGCGCTGCTTGTCACCCGTGAGGATATCAGGGCACTAGTGGTGTTTGTCACTGGTATTTCATGTTCAGTTTAGGATTATTTGCATGATTTATAGAAGTACTGGAGCTTCAAGAGATCACTAAATATCTCCTCGAGGCATCCCATGGCTGGCGGGGGATAATAGTGACAAACGTGGCTGTCCCATCATTGCCAGGTGGTTTACCGCTGCCTGTTTCTGTGCGTGGCTGGATGTGATACCTGTTGTACACTGCTCAAAGTTCCTCAGTTCGGTTCCAGGAAAGTCCCTGATAAGGTGCTTTTGAGATCTCGCTCCACCCTGGGTGTCTCTGCCATTGTTCACTTACACAAAATCTCTTGCATGTCAGCAGCATCTCAGCCTTATCTTTATTGCACCAAGTGAGGTGTGTCCCGCCTCTGTTGGTGGACTTTGCTCTTATTTTGCCAGCTGAGTACAGCTTCACTTTACACAGTCAGTTGTTGGATTGCTTCAGTTTATCTGCAGAAGTTTAAGGTTACCGCTTTCTCTTGCTTCTTCTTTGAACACGTTCGTAAGAGCACTAATCAGTCCTTGCATGCTACCGTGCCACGGGGGGGGCGTAAATTGTGCTCCTCTGATTGGACCACAAGCCTTCCACCATCTCAATGACCCTCCTCACCCCCAGCAGAGTCTCCCTCACTGCCTTATCTTGCCTAGAAGGTTCCCTCTGTGGAAACAGGACTAAGCCCACCTTCTTCCTAGGTCCTGAGTACTGCCTCTTCCTCCAAATCAGAACTGCATCCTATTCTAATCCTCACATACCTCCCATGTGCCAGAGCACATAGCGCTGCGACACCTGAACTTTCTTTCACTATGAAAGTGCGGCTAGCAGGGACAGACTGGCCCATGGGGCGGTCAGCGGTGACCGATGGATGGTCTAGAATGTCAGTGCGCGGGCGTCTTTTTGTTTAGCTGTTTATGGGCCTGTTTATGACCAGATGGCTGGTTTTTACTGCTGATTTCCCTGATATCACCACAAGCATTCCCTAAAGCAAACTAAAAAGCATGCAGTCTCTCACACCTTGCAAACCATCCTTACAGTGCTTGCTTCAAAGTACGAAACTGGCCTTTTCTGCAAATGTGGATCATTCTTAAAGTTTCACCTGCACAGCTCGTGTGCTTGTTAGGTTTCACCTGCACAACACTTAGGCCCTCATTCCGACTTTGGCGGGCGGCGGTCGCCGCCGGCCTGTCGGGAGCCGCCAGAATACCGCTGCGCGGTCAAAAGACCGCCGCGGTAATTCTGACTTTCCCGCTGGGCTGGCGGGTGGCCGCCTTCAGGCCGCCCGGCAGCCCAGCGGGAAAGATGCCTCCACGATGAAGCCGGCTCGTAATCGAGCCGGCGGAGTGGAAGCTGTGCGACGGGTGCAGTGGCACCCGTCGCGTATTTCACTGTCTGCCAAGCAGACAGTGAAATACTTGTAGGGGCCCTCTTACGGGGGCCCCTGCAATGCCCATGCCAGTGGCATGGGCACTGCAGGGGCCCCCAGGGGCCCCGCAACCCCCCCTACCGCCATCCGATTCCCGGCGGTCGGACCGCCGGGGACTGGATGGCGGTAGGGGGGGTCGGAATCCCCTCGGCGGTGCAGCTAGCTGCGCCGCCGTGGAGGATTCAATGGGGCGGCGGTACACTGGCGGGAGACCGCCAGTGCTGCCGGTCCGACCGCGGTCTTACCGCCGCGGTCGGAATCCCCATTGGAGCACCGCCGGCCTGTCGGCGGTGCTCCCGCGGTCCTCCGCCCTGGCGGTCTTTGACCGCCAGGGTCAGAATGACCGCCATAGATCTTAAAACTGGCTTACATCCTGCCCTTCCTTTGTGTACTTTTACTCCATTCCTATTGGTTGCAGCGCACTATCTCCATGTGTCTTCCTAGTGTTTATCTTATCAGTAGCCCGTGGCCCAATTACTCCTTTCTATCTGCTACTGTGTTATCTGTGACAATTGCGTTTGGACTCTGCCCTCCGAAGGTATCGGAGCTCTATAAACATGCCATTCACACACCGCCATGTGGAAGTGTACGCATGCGCACATTCATCGCTAGGCAAGGAGAGGCAGTGATTACCCCAGAACCGAAGGCTGCTGAGCCGAAGTCCCAAGCCCGGCTCAAGGTCACCCGCTCTAGCCGCTGTGCCACATCCCCTCAGCCTTTGCATTGCCCTATCTCGTGCCCTGGGTGGGCACATTCAGCGGGTTCACTGTGCTTCAATTGTGTTTTTCACCTTCTCCCTTGTTTCATGGTTTAACGCGTGGGCACGCATGTGCCCAGTACAGACTCACCACCTCTACACAGGATTTAAGTAAACTCCTGGGTAATTTTCAGCATATTATTAACAGAAAACAATGAAGTTCTTTATACTCAGGAGATGCAACAGGTCAAGTAAAGGGGCAGTTCCTTTATGCCCTCCACGGGCATGTTCACACCCTCGACACAACCAGCAACTGAATCATCACAGCTGCAGGGTTTCGGGGTGCCCAGTCCCCCCACACTGCAGGGACCCGCTGGCACCACTCAGTCCGCGCCCTCTGAGGTCCTGTGTGTAGGAGGCTGGCCTGGCTTATAGTGGGTACCTGATGGTACTTACACCTTGTGCCAGGTCCAGTTATCCCTTCTTAGTAGATCAGAAGTGTTCTAGCAGCTAAGCTGATAGAGGTAGCTATAGCAGAGCAGCTTAGGCTGAACTAGGAGACATGCAAAGCTCCTACTATACCACTTATATCATATAGCACTATTTCATAAAAAAACACAATACACAGAGTTACTAAAATTAAAGGTACTTTATTTAAGTGACAATGTGCCAAAAATATCTCAGAGGATATACTCCCTTAGGAGGTAAGTAAAATACATAAAATATACACAAAAACCAAAATCAGGTAAGTAAACAGTTAGAAAAGTAGTGCAAATACTGTAGAATACAATAGGATGTAATAGGCCTAAGGGCAACACAAACTATATACTAAGAAAGTGGAATGCGAACCCCCTAGGGACCCCAGACCTAGTGTAGTCTATAGAGGGTCACTGGGAGTGTAAGAAAACACTAAGGGTGTCCAAGATACCCCACACCAAGACCCTGAAAAGTAGGAGTAAAGTGACCCTACTTCCTCAGAAACGCACTAAAGTCGTGATAGGAGATTCTGCAAAGACCACAACAGACTGCAAAGCACCGAACACGGATTCCTGGACCTGAGGACCTGTAAAGGAAGGGGACCAAGTCCAAGAGTCACACAAGTGTCCATGGGGGACAGGAGCCCACTAAACCCTGGATGAAGGTGCAAAATGGCTGCCTCTGTGTGGAAGAAGCTGAAGATTCTGCAACAATGGAAGATGCCAGGACCTTCTCCTTTGCACAGAAGATGTCCTATAGAGTGCTGGAGGATGCAGAGCTCTTTCTATGGAGAAAGACCACAAAGAAGCCTTGCTAGCTGCAAACTCACGATTGAATAAAAAGGGTGCTGCCTGGGCCCAGGAAGGACCAGTAGGTCGCAACTTGGAAGAGGAGACAGAGGGGACCCTCAGCAATACAGAGAACCCACACACAAGAAGGCAGCACCCGCAGAAGTACTTGAACACGGGTTCAAGAGAACTGAGCACGGCCTTCGTCTCAACAATACAAAAGAGGGTCCCAAGAAGCAATGCAGGACGTAGTGCTAGGGACCTGGGCTGTACTGTGCACAAAGGATTCCTTGCAAAAGTGCACAGAAGCCCTAGCAGCTGCAGTTCACTCAGTACACAGGATCTGGAGAGGGGAGGCTAGGACTTACCTCCTCCAAATTTGGACAGTTGGACCACTGGACAGTCTGGGTCACTTGGGTCCACCACCTGTGTTCCAGGGGCCACGTTCGCCAGGATGAAAGGGGTCCCAGAGTACCGGTGACTCTGAAGTTTAGTGCCTGCTGGAGCAGGGGGAAGATTCCGTCGAACCACAGGAGATTTCTTCTTGGTTTCCAGTGCAGGGTGAAGGCAGACAGCCCCCAGAGCATGCACCACCAGGAAAGAGCCAAGAAAGCTGGCAGGATTAGGCGCTACAATGTCGCTGGTAGTATTCTTGGTACTTTGTTGCAGTTTTGCAGGCATCCTGGAGCAGTCAGCGGTCGATCCTTGGCAGAAGTCGAAGAGGGAGACGCAGAGGAACTCTGGTGAATTCTTGCAAGTCGTTATTTGAGGAAAAGCCCACAGGAGAGACCCTAAATAGCCCTCAGAGGAGGATTGGCCACCTAGTGAGATAAGCACATATCTGGAGGGGTCTATGACGTCACCTGCTGGCACTGACTACTCAGAGGCCTCCAATGTGCCAGCACGCCCTGGATTCAAGATGGCAGAGGTCTGGGACACACTGGAGGAGCTCTGGGCACCATCCCTGGGGTGGTGATGGACAGGGGAGTGGTCACTCCCATTTCCTTTGTCCAGTTTCACGCCAGAGCAGGGCTTGGGGGTTCCCTTAACTGGTGTGGACTGGCTAATACAAGGAGGGCACCATCTGTGCCCTTCAAAGCATTTCCAGAGGCTGGGAGAGGCTACCCCTCCCCAGCCCTTAACACCTATTTCCAAAGGGAGAGGGTGTAACACCCTCCCTCAGAGGAAATCCTTTGTTCTGCCTTCCTGGGACTGGGCTGCCCAGACCCCAGTAGGACAGAACCCTGTCTGTGGGTTGTCAGCAGCAGTAGCTGCAGAGAAAAGCCCAGAGAGCTGGTTTGGCAGTACCGGGGATCCAGGGTGGAGCCCCGGGGATGCATGGGATTGGCACCCCAATACCAGATTTGGCATGGGAAGACAATTCAATGATCTTAGAAATGTTACATGGCCATATTCGGAGTTACCATTGTGAAGCTACATATAGGTATTGACCAATATGTAGTGCACGTGTTTAATGGTGTCCCCTTACTCACAAGTCAGGGGAAATTGCACTGAACTATGTGGGGGCACCTTGGCTACTGCCACAGTGCCCTCACACTTAGTAACTTTGCACCTAACAGTCACCAAGTGAGGGTTAGACATATAGGTGACTTATAAGTTACTTAAGTGCAGTGTAAAATGGCTGTGAAATAACGTGGACATTATTTCACTCAGGCTGCAGTGGCAGTCCTGTGTAAGATTTGTCTGAGCTCCCTATGGGTGGCAAAAGAAATGCTGCAGCCCATAGGGATCTCCTGGAACCCCGATACCCTGGGTACCTAGGTACCATATACTAGGTGTGAGAAAGTAGCCTCTTTCTAGCCTTGTTACCCCCACTTTTGGCCTGTTTGTGAGTATGTATCAGGGTGTTTTCACTGTCTCACTGGGATCCTGCTAGCCAGGGCCCAGTGCTCATGGTGAAAACCCTATGTTGTAATTTGGTTATGTGTCACTGGGATCCTGCTAGCCAGGACCCCAGTGCTCATAAGTTTGTGGCCTATCTGTATGTGTTCCCTGTGTGATGCCTAACTGTCTCACTGAGGCTATGCTAACCAGAACCTCAGTGGTTATGCTCTCTCTGCTTTCCAGATTTGTCACTAACAGGCTAGTGACTAAATTTACCAATTCACATTGTCATACTGGTACACCCATATAATTCCCTAGTATATGGTACTGAGGTACCCAGGGTTTTGGGGTTCTAGGAGATCCCTATGGGCTGCAGCATTTCTTTTGCCACCCATAGGGAGATATGTCAATTCTTACACAGCCCTGCCAGTGCAGCCTGAGTGAAATAACGTCCACGTTATTTCACAGCCATTTACCATTGCACTTATAAGTCACCTTTATGTCTAACCTTCACCTGGTGAAGGTTGGGTGCAAAGTTACTTAGTGTGTGTGCACCCTGGCACTAGCCAAGGTGCCCCCACATCGTTCAGGTCAAATTCCCCAGACTTTGTGAGTGCGGGGACACCATTACACACGTGCACTATACATAGGTCACTACCTATGTATAGCGTCACAATGGTAACTCCGAACATGGCCATGTAACATGTCTAAGATCATGGAAATGTCACCCCAATGCCATTCTGGCATTGGGGGGACAATTCCATGATCCCCCGGGTCTCTAGCACAGTACCCCGGTACTGCCAAACTGCCTTTCAGGGATCTCCACCGTAGCTGCTGCTGCTGCCAACCCCTCAGACAGGTTTCTGCCCTCCTGGGGTCCAGGCAGCCCTGGCCCAGGAAGGCAGAACAAAGGATTTCCTCTGAGAGAGGGTTTCACACCCTCTCCCTTTGGAAATAGGTGTGAAGGCTGGGGAGGAGTAGCCTCCCCCAACCTCTGGAAATGCTTTGATGGGCACAGATGCTGCCCATCTCTGCATAAGCCAGTCTACACCGGTTCAGGGATCCACCAGCCCTGCTCTGGCGCAAAACTGGACAAAGGAAAGGGGAGTGACCACTCCCCTGACCTGCACCTCCCAGGGGAGATGCCCAGAGCTCCTCCAGTGTATCCCAGACCTCTGCCATCTTGGAAACAGAGGTGTTTGGGGCACACTGGACTGCTCTGAGTGGCCAGTGCCAGCAGGTGACGTCAGAGGCTCCTTCTGATAGGCTCTTACCTCTCTTGGTAGCCAATCCTCCTAACCTGGTAGCCAAACCTCCTTTTCTGGCTATTTAGGGTCTCTGCTTTGGGGAATTCTTCAGATAACGAATGCAAGAGCTCACCAGAGTTCCTCTGCATCTCACCCTTCACCTAATACCAAAGGATAGACCGCTGACTGCTCAGGACGCCTGCGAAACCGCAACAAATTAGCAAGACGACTACCAGCAACATTGTAGCGCATAATCCTGCCGGCTTTCTTGACTGTTTCCAGGTGGTGCATGCTCTGGGGGTAGCTTGCCTTCACCCTGCACCAGAAGCTCTGAAGAAATCTCCTGTGGGAGATTGCAACCCTGGTCCTCTGGGTCCCCTCTCATCCTGACGAGTGTGGTCCCTGGAACTCAGCAACTCTGTCCAAGTGACTCCCACAGTCCAGTGACTCTTCGATCCAAGTTTGGTGGAGGTAAGTCCTTGCTCCTTCCTGCAGTGCACAACCCTCTGAGTTGTCTTCCGGCGTCGTGGGACTCCCTTTTGTATCTTCGCATGGACTCCGGTTCACTTTCCTTCCATGTGCCTGTTCAGGTACTTCTGCGGGTGCTGCCTGCTTCTGTGAGGGCTCCCTGAGTTGCTGGGCGCCCCATCTGTCTCCTCCTCCAAGTGGGGACATCCTGGTCCCTCCTGGGCCACAGCAGCACCCAAAAACCTCTACTGCGACCCTTGCAGCTAGCAAGGCTTGTGTGCGGTCTTTCTGCGTGGGAACACCTCTGCAAGCTTCATCGCGACGTGGGACATCCATCCTCCAAAGGGAAAGTTCCTAGTCCTCTTCTTTCTTGCAGAACTCCAAGCTTCTTCCAACAGGTGGCAGCTTCCTTGCACCCTCAGCTGGCATTTCTTGGGCTCCTGCCCACTCTCGACACTGTCGCGACTCTTGGACTTGGTCCCCTTGTCTTACAGGTACTCAGGTCCGGAAATCCACTGTTGTTGCATTGCTGGTGTTTGTTCTTCCTGCAGAATCCCCCTATCACGACTTCTGTGCTCTCTGGGGGTAGCAGGTGCACTTCACAGCTACCTTTCAGGGTCTTGGGGTGGGCTATTTTTCTAACCCTCACTGTTTTCTCACAGTCCCAGCAAACCTCTACAAGCTCATATAGGTTTGGGGTCCATTCGTGGTTTGCATTCCACTTTTGGTGTATATGGTTTATGTTGCCCCTATACCTATGTGCTCCTATTGCAATCTATTGTAATTCTACACTGTTTGCATTACCTTTCTTGCTATTACTTACCTAATTTTGGTTTATGTACATATATCTTGTATATATAACTTATCCTCATACTGAGGGTACTCACTGAGAAACTTTTGGCATATTGTCATAAAAATAAAGTACCTTTATTTTTAGTAACTCTATGTATTGTGTTTTTTTATTATATTGTGCATATGACACCAGTGGTATAGTAGGAGCTTTACATGTCTCCTAGTTCAGCCTAAGCTGCTTTGCCATAGCTACCTTCTATCATCCTAAGCTGCTAGAAACACCTCTTCTGCACTAATAAGGGATAACTGGACCTGACACAAGGTGTAAGTACCTCTGGTACCCACTACAAGCCAGGCCAGCCTCCTACATTGGTTGTGCAGCGGTGGGATAAGTACTTGTATCTACTTACCACTTTGTCATTGTGTACTTTTCATAAGATAATAATATACAAACAGTTCAGTGTATGTACACCTAACCAAAAAGCTTTGCTTTTCTCTTAAACTTTTTACAAAGTTCTGAAAAGTTTCTTAAAACTTCTAAAAGTTTTCTAAAAGCTAGAAAAAAAAATTTCTCTGTTCTTTAAAACGTTCTGAAACTTTTTCTCCCTTCTCACTATATCTAAACCTTTTGCTATCATGTCTGTGGTAGATTCTACTATTAAAATGGTCAATACTTCTTATGACAATTTGAATTATAAAAGCCTAAGGAGTCTCTGCCTAGATAGAGGTTTAGTGATAGGAAAGAACCCTACAAAAGAGTTTCTTTTTAACATGCTTATTGTGAATGATGAGTCCCAAGCAGGCACATCAAATGAGAGGTTAATAGAAGGTTCCCATTCTGACTCAGAGGATCTCCTTGAGGGAGGTGGGGAGGGTTCTGAACAGGATCTGCCCCTAGCAGGACACCCAGTAATGTTGGTAGTAATGGAGGTTCCCGTTACAGTAGGGAAGTCTTTATTCCTAGAGGCCAAGTTGCTAGGGTTTAGTCAGTTAGGGACAGATCCCCCTCTGTTGTTTCAAACTTGTCTTCTGTGTCCAAGCATTCACAACCCACCCACCCTGAGGATAACTTGTTAGAAAGGGAACTCAAAAAGTTGAGGGTTGAAGAGACCAGACTGAAGCTTAAACAGCAACAGCTGGCCTTAGATAGGGAATCCTAGACATTGAGAAGGAGAGACAGAGGTTGGGGTTAGGACCCCATGGTGGCAGCAGCAGTATTCCTGATGGTAATCCTGATAGAGAGCATGATTCCAGGAATCTGCACAAGATAGTCCCCCCTTACAAGGAGGGGGATGACATCAACAAGTGGTTTGCTGCACTTGAGAGGGCCTGGATGGTACAGGGGGTCCCTCAAAGGCAGTGGGCTGCTATATTATGGCTATCTTTCAATGGAAAGGGTAGGGATAGGCTCCTTACTGTTAGAGAAAGTGATGCTAACAATTTTGCAGTTTTGAAGGATGCACTCTTGGATGGATTTGGCTTAACCACTGAACAATACAGGATTAAGTTCAGAGGCACCAGAAAAGAGTCCTCACAAGACTGGACAGACTTTGTAGACTGTTCAGTGAAGGCCTTGGAGGAGTGGTTACATTGCACTCTTCAGTTCAAGTTTGGTGGAGGTAAGTCCTTGCCTCCCCACGCTAGACTGCATTGCTGTGTACCGTGTGGTTTGCAGCTGTTCCGGCTCCTGTGCACTCTTCCAGGATTTCCTTTGGGCACAGCCAAGCCTGGGTCCTCGGCACTGCTTCCTGCAGTTCACAACCTTCTGAGTTGTCCTTCGGCGTCGTGGGACTCCCTTTTGTGACTTCGCATGGACTTCAGTTCACTTTGCTTCTAAGTGCCTGTTGGGGTACTTCTGCGGGTGCTGCCTGCTTTTGTGAGGGCTCCCTGAGTTGCTGGGCGCCCCCTCTGTCTCCTCCTCCAAGTGGCGACATCCTGGTCCCTCCTGGGCCACAGCAGCACCCAAAAACCTCTACAGCGACCCTTGCAGCTATCAAGGCTTGTTTGCGGTCTCTCTGCGTGGAAACACCTCTGCAAGCTTCATCACGACGTGGGACATCCATCCTCCAAAGGAAAAGTTCCTAGTCCTATTCTTTCTTGCAGAACTCCAAGCTTCTTCCAACCGGTGGCAGCTTCCTTGCACCCTCAGCTGGCATTTCCTGGGCTCCTGCCCACTCTCGACACTGTCGCGACTATCGGACTTGGTCCCCTTGTCTTACAGGTACCTCTGGTACCCACTACAAGCCAGGCCAGCCTCCTA
Source organism: Pleurodeles waltl (assembly GCF_031143425.1). Classification (NCBI taxonomy): domain Eukaryota; kingdom Metazoa; phylum Chordata; class Amphibia; order Caudata; family Salamandridae; genus Pleurodeles; species Pleurodeles waltl. Next base: position 1,177,677,877 of record NC_090439.1, read on the forward strand.
CACCCTCCAATGTTGGAAAATGCTGTTTTAGGTTTAGTATCTTCTGACAACTTAATCTGCCAATACCCTGCAGTTAAGTCAAAAGTGCTTAGATACATGGCAGAAGCCAGTGTATCTATGAGCTCATCAGCCCTGGGTATAGGGTGAGCATCGGTTTTTGTTACCTGATTGAGTCCTCTATAGTCAACACAAAACCTAATTTCCTTTTTACCATCTTTAGTGTGAGGTTTTGGGACAAGCACCATTGGGCTAGCTCATGGGCTTTCGGAGGGCTCAATCACTCCTAGGTCCAGCATTTTCTGTACCTCTTGTTTTATGCAATCTCTGACATGGTCAGGCTGCCTATAAATCTTACTTTTGATAGGTAAACTGTCTCCAGTGTTGATTGTGTGCTCACAGCAGGTTGTTGTACCTGGGATCAGTGAAAAGAGGTGGGAGAATTTGCCTAGATTTATACAGTTGTCCTTCTGCTCAGCAGTAAGGCAATCTGCAAGCACCACTCCCTCCACTGAGCCATCAGTTTCAGTGGTGGAGAAGAGTTCAGGGAGAGGGTCACTCTCTTCCTCCTGCTCCTCATCAGTTGCAATGAGCAGGGTTAAGTCAGCCCTGTCATAGAAAGGTTTCAGGCGATTGACATGGAGCACCCTAAGGGGACTCTTGGCAGTGCTTACGTCTACCAAATAGGTGACCTCATCTTTCTTTTCAACAATGAGATAGGGTCCACTCCATTTGTCCTGGAGTGCTCTTGGGGCCACAGGCTCCAATACCCACACCTTCTGTCTTGGGTGGTACTGGGTCATGACAGCCTTCTGGTCATGTCATTGCCTTTGGAGCTCTTGGCTGGCCTGAAGGTTTTTACTGGCCTTTTTTTTATGTACTCAGCCATTCTGGATATTAGGCCAAGTATATACTCCACAATGTCTTGCTTGAGAGCTTTTAAAGGTTGTTCCCAACCCTCCTTCACAAGAGCAAGGGGGCCTCTCACAGGGTGTCCAAATAGGAGTTCAAAGGGGCTAAAGCCCACTTCTTTTAGGGGTACCTCTCTGTAAGCAAAAAGGCGGCATGGCAACAGGACATCTCATCTCCTTCTGAGTTTTTCAGGGAGTCCCATAATCATACCTTTGAAAGTTTTATTAAACCTCTCAACCAGACCATTTGTCTGTGGATGATAAGGAGTAGTGAACTTATGAGTTACACTACACTCCTTCCACATAGCTTTGAGGTATGCAGTCATGAAGTTACTACCTCTGTCTGACACCACTTCCTTAGGGAAACAAACTCTGGAAAAAATTCCCAGGAGGGCTTTTGCCACTGCAGGAGCTGTAGTGGTCCTTAAGGGTATGGCTTCAGGATATCTAGTGGCATGGTCCACTACCACAAGGATAAACCTATTGCCTGAAGCTGTTGGACGGTCAAGGGGGCCAACTATGTCAAACCCTACCCTTTCGAAGGGCACCTCAACCACAGGAAGTGGAATTAAGGTGGCCTTAGGTGTGCTACCTGTCTTGCCACTGGCTTGGCAGGTCACAGAGGAGCGAAAAAACTCCTTAGTGTCCTCTGACATGTGAGGCCAGTGAAACAATGGAACACGTCTGTCCTAAGTTTTACTCTGGCCCAAATGGGCAGCCAAAGGAATATCATGCGCCAAGGTCAGAAGAAACTCCCTATACTGCAAAGGGATAACTAATCTCCTTGCAGCTCTAGGTTTAGGGTCCCTTGACTCATTGTAGACGAGGTTATCTTCCCAATAGACCTTATGGCTATCAGTGATATCCACATTCTGCTGTTTGACAGCTTACTGTCTTAAACGCTCTAGTGTGGGACAGGTCTGCTGTGCCACACTCAACTTTTCCCTAGCAGGCCCCCCTGCACCCAAAAGCTCTGCAGTGTCTGCTGCCAGCTCATCTGGTGTAGGTTCTGCACAGGGAGAGGATTGCTATTCCTCAAAAGGGGAATCTTCTGGACAGGCAGGGGTAGTGGGCAAGGATTTACCTTTCTACCCCTATCTTTTGGGAGCACTTGGTCCATTATTTCAGGATCCAAGGTAAACTATCCTCTTTGCTTCTGGGCCTGAGCCCTTGTGAGTGCAAATATATGCCCTGGAATGCCCAGCATTGCTGAATGAGCCTCCAACTCCACTTCAGCCCAAGCTGATGTTTCCAAATCATTGCCTAGTAAGCAGTCTACAGGTAAATCAGTGGCTATCACAACTTTCTTTGGACCAGTAACCCCCCCCCCCAGTTGAGATTCCCCACAGCCATGGGGTGGCTAAGAGTGTTGTTATGAGCATCAGTCGTACTGCTGACCAAGTAGGTGTAGTTCAGGGTGAACCAGTTTCTCAATCACCATAGTGACACTGGCTCCTGTATCCCTGTAGGCCTCTACCTAAACACCATTTTTTAGGGGAAGTTGCTTGTACTTACCCATATTAAGGGGACACGCAAAGTCAATACCACTATCAGAGACTAAAATAGCCTCTGTGATCTCCCTAACAAGACCAACCCCAACTACATTACCAATGCTGTGCCCAGCTACACCCTTTGATTGGCTATTTGTAGACTTCCTACCACCACTGCTATTACTAGGGGCACTAGAGGATGTAGTTGGGGTTGTAGTAGTGGGAGCCTTGGTGTTTTTCTTTGGACAAGTGGAATCAATTGCCCAGTGGCCTTTACTCTTACATAAATAACACCATGGCTTCTTTTGATTGTTAGAAGAGGATTTGGACCCACCTCCCCCAGAGGAATTTTGTGGGCCTGATGAAGACTCAGAATGCTTTTTATCATTGTCCCCACCCTTGTCAGAAGACTTAACATCCTTCTTCTTGCCATCCTTGTCACCACCTGTATGAACTTTTCTGTTCACTCTTGTTCTGACCCATTTGTCTGCCTTCTTTCCCAAGTCTTGGGCAGAGGTCAGATCTGAGTCTACCAAGTACTGATGTAACAAATCAGACACACAATTATTCAAAATATGCTCTCTCAGAATAAGATTGTATAGGGTCTCATAGTCAGTCACCTTACTGCCATGTAACCAACCCTCCAAGGCCTTCACTGAATGGTCTACAAAGTCTGTCCAGTCTTGAGAGGACTCTTTTCTGGTGTCTTTACCAGTGAAAGACAACCACAAGATAGCAGCCCACTGCCTTTGAGGGACCAACTGTACCATACAGGTCCTCTCAAGTGCAGCAAACCGCTTGTTGATGTCATCCCCCTCCTTATAAGGGGGACAATTCTGTGCAGGTTTCTTGAATCTTGTTCTCTTACAGGATTACTATCAAGAACACTGCTGCTGCCACCATGGGGCACTATCCCCAACTTCCGTATTTCCCTCTCTACAGCTAGAGATTCCCTGTCTACGGCCAACTGCTGCTGCTTCAGCTTCAGTCTGGCCTCTTCCAACCTCAGCTTTCTGAGTTCCCTGTCTAGGGTGTTATCCTCAGGGTGGGAGGCTTGGGAATTCTGGGACACAGAGGAAATGTGGGAATTGGCAGAAGTGGACCTGTCTCTAACTTGCTCGACTCTAGTTACCTGGCCTTTTGGAATGAAAGGTGCCCTACTAGTGTGTGACCCCCTCCCACTAACAGTTTCACTAGCTTGCATGTTAGCTGACAGGTCTTTGGTGAAACCCTCTCTAGAACTGGGTGCCCTCCTCCTCTACCTCCTGATCCTGGGATGGGCATACTGGTTCTGGCCACTTTCTAGGAGAAGGCTAAGGAGAAGATCTTTGGCAGGGTTCTTACCAATGCTTAAACCGCTTTCTATGCAGAGACCCCTCAAACGTTTAAAGTTTAAACTACCATACATTGCCTGAACAACTGTGGGAGTGAGCTCTATGGCAGACATAGTTGTAAGAAAGAGTTTAAGATAGAGAGAAAAAGGTTTTTAGAACTTTTAAAGAAAAGAGGAAAAGTTTTCAAACTTTTCAAAAACTTTTGAAACCTTTTTAGAAACTTTTTAGAAACTTTTTAGAAAGAGAGTTAAACGGTTTAGGTTAACTGTGTATATTTTTAAGTATTTGGAATATGTTTTTCTTATGAAAAGCGCCAATGACAAAGTGGTAAAGCAGTTACAAGTACTTATCCCACCGCTGCACCACCAATGTAGGAGGCTAACCTGGCTTATAGTGGGTACCTGATGGTGCCAGGAGCAGTTATCTCTTATTAGTAGATTAGTAGTGTTCTAGCAGCTTAGGCTAATAGAGGTAGCTATAGCAGAGCAGCTTAGGCTGAACTAGGAGACATGCAATGCTCCTACCATACCACTTATATCATATAGCACTATATCATAAGAATCACAAGACTCAGTGTTACTAAAAATAAAGGTACTTTATTTTAGTGACAATGTGCCAAAAATATCTCAGAGGATATACTCCCTTAGGAGGTAAGTAAAATACAAAAAATATACACACAAACCAACATCAGGTAAGTAAACAGTTAGAAAAGTAGTGCAAACACTGTAAAACACAATAGGATGCAACAGGCCTAGGGGCAACACAAACCATATACTAACAAAGTGGAATGCGAACCACTTAGGGACCCCAGGCCTAGTGTAGTGTGTAGGGTATTGCTGGCAGTGTAAGAAAACACTAAGGGTGTGCATGATAGCCTAGCCCAAACCCTGAAACGTAGGAGTAAGTGACCCTACTTCCTCAGAAACACACTAATTTTCTGATAGGAGATTCTGCAAAGACCACCACAGACTGCAAAGCCCTGAAGACGGATTCCTGGACCTGAGGACCTGTAAAGGAAGGGGACCAAGTCCAAGAGTCACGAAAGTGTCCGGGGGGGGCAGGAGCCCACTAAACCCTGGATGAAGGTGCAAAATGGCTGCCTCTATGTGGAAGAAGCTGAAGATTCTGCAACAACGAAAGATGACAGAAACTTCTCCTTTGCACAGAAGATGTCTCATGGAGTGCTGGAGGATGCAGAGCTGTTTCTTTAGAGAAAGACTGCAAACAAGCCTTGCTAGCTACAAAGGTCACAGTTGAAGGAAAAGGGGCTGCTCGGGTCCAGGAAGGACCAGGAGGTCGCTACTTGGAAGAGGAGACAGCGGGAGCCCTCAGCAGTACAGAGAGCCCACACACAAGAAGGCAGCACCCGCAGAATTACTTGAACCCAGGTTCAAGAAAACTAGGCACAGTGGTCATCTCAACACTACAAAAGAGGGTCCCAGGAAGCCGGTGGTCAACTCAGCGAGTTGAGCAATGCAGGACGCAGTGCTGGGGACCTGGGCTGTGCTGTGCACAAAGGATTCCTTTCAAAAGTGCACAGAAGCCCTAGCAGCTGCAGTTCACGCAGTACACAGGATAACTGTCTGGAGAGGGGAGGCAAGCACTTACCTCCTCCAAATTTGGACAGCTGGGCCACTGCACAGTCTGGGTCACATGGGTCCACCACCTGGGTTCCAGGGGCCATGCTCATCAGGATGAAAGGGGTCCCAGAGTTCCAGTGACGCTGATGTTTCCCCCTGCTGAAGCAGGGGGAAGATTCCGTCGACCCACAGGAGATTTCTTCTTGGCTTTCAGTACAGGGTGAAGGCAGACAGCCCCCAGAGCATGTACCACCAGGAAACAATTGAGAAAGCTGGCAGGATTAGGCACTACAATGTCACTGGTAGTCTTCTTGCTACTTTGTTGCAGATTTGCAGGCGTCCTGGAGCAGTCAACGGTCGATCCTTGGCAGAATTCGAAGAGGGAGATGCAGAGGAACTCTGGTGAATTCTTGCAAGTCGTTATCTGAGGAAAAGCCCCCAGGAGAGTCCCTAAATAGCCCTCAGAGGAGGATTGGCCACCTAGTGAGGTAAGAACCTGTCAGCACACCTCTTGATTCAAGATGGCAAGGGTGGGGTGGTGATGGACAGGGGAGCAGTCACTCCCCTTTTCTTTGTCCAGTTGAGCGCCAGAGCAGGGGCTGGGGGTTCCCTGAACTGGTGTAGACTGGCTTATGCAAGGAGGGCACCATCTTTTTCCCCTTCAAAGCATTTCCAGAGGCTGGCAGAGGCTACTCCTCCCCTGCCCTTAACACCTATTTCCAAAGAGAGAGGGTGTAACACCCTCTCTCAGATGAAATCCTTTGTTCTGCCTTCCTGGGACTGGGCTGCCCAGACCCCAGGAGGGCAGAACCCTGTCTGTGGGCTGGCAGCAGCAGTAGCTGCAGAGAAAACCCCAGTGAGCTGCAGAGAAACCTCAGGTCCATGGTGGAGCCCCGGGAATGCATGGGATTGGCACCCCAATACCAGATTTGGTATGGGGGAACAATTCCATGATCTTAGAAATGTTACATGGCCATATTTGGTGTTACCATTGTGAAGCTACATATAGGTATTGACGTATATGTAGTGCACACGTGTAATGGTCTCCCTGCACTCTCAAAGTCCAGGGAAATTCCCCTGAACTATGTGGGAGCACCTTGGCTAGTGCCACAGTCCCCTCACACTTAGTAACTTTGCACCTAACTGTTACCTAGTGAGGGTTAGACATATAGGTGACTTATAAGTTACTTAAGTGCAGTGTAAAATGGCTGTGAAATAATGTGGGCATTATTTCACTCAGGCTGCAGTGGCAGTCCTGTGTAAGATTTGTCTGAGCTCCCTATGGGTGGCAAAAGAAATGCTGCATCCCATAGGGATCTCCTGGAACCCCAATACCCTGGGTACCTAGGTACCATATACTAGGGAATTATAAAGGGGTTCCAGTGTGCCAATTAGAATTGGTGAATTAGTGTCAATTTTAAAGACAGAGAGAGCATAAGCACTGAGGTTCTGATTAGCAGAGCCTCAGTGACACAGTTAGTCACTACACAGGGACACAAATTCAGACCACAAACTATGAGCACTGGGGTCCTGGCTAGCAGGATCCCAGTGAGAAAGGCAATAAAAAACTTACAGACATGTGAAAAATGGGGGCAACATGCCAGGCAAGATGGTATTTCCTACACTGTGTGGGTTTCAGGGTGCCCAGTCCCCACACACTGCAGGAACCAGCTGGCACCACTCAGTCAGCACCCTCTGAGGTCCTGTGTGATGCCACCGGAGCGGCTTCAGGTCAGAAGTCTGACTCTATGCTGCCCCCTCACCAACCACCCCTGCCCCATGAATGATTAAAGAGGACGGACGGATGAAAACAGTCTGTGCACTTTTCTGTCCTTTTGGTGAAGTCTGGCTGCTTTTCTCCTAATTGGTTTGGCGCTGACCTGCTCCTTATGAACTGGCTTCAGCGCTCTCCTCTAGTGCCTCGAAGTGCCTTGCCTTCCGCCTACAGGGTTTTGATGCACTAAAGATGTCCTGAGAGCTGAGAGCAGTGAAGCTGGATTTTGGGTGATTTCCTTGAACGTGTCTGATTTGGTCTGTTGCTTTCGGACATGGCATATTGTAGGAGGCTGGCCTGGCTTGTAGTGGGTACCAGAGGTACTTACACATTGTGCCTGGTCCAGTTATCCCTTATTAGTGTAGAAGAGGTGTTTCTATTAGCTAAGGCTGATAGAAGGTAGCTATGGCATAGCAGATTAGGCTGAACTAGGAGACATGTAAAGCTCCTACTATACCACTGGTGTCATATGCACAATATCATAAGAAAACACAACACAAAGATATACTAAAAATAAAGGTACTTTATTTTTATGACAATATGCCAAAAGTATCTCAGTGAGTACCCTCAGTATGAGGATGCCAAATATACACAAGATATATGTACACAATACCAAAATTATGCAGCAATAGCAAAAGGAAGTAATGCAAGCAGTGTAAGTTTACAATAGATTGCAATAGGAGCACATAGGTATAGGGGCAACACAAACCATATACTCCAAAAGTGGAATGCGAACCACGAATGGACCCCAAACCTATGTGAGCTTGTGGAGGGTCGCTGGGACTGTAAGAAAACAGTGAGGGTTAGACAAATAGCCCACCCCAAGACCCTGTAAGGTAGGTGTAAAGTGCACCTACGACCCCCAGAGAGCACAGAAGTCGTGATAGGGGAATTCTGCAAGGAAAACCAACACCAGCAATGCAACAACAGTGGATTTCTGGACCTGAGTACCTGTAAGACAAGGGGACCCAGTCCAAGAGTCGCAACAGTGTCGAGAGTGGGCAGGAGCCCAGGAAATACCAGCTGAGGGTTCAAGGAAGCTGCCACTGGATGGAAGAAGCTTGGTGTTTTGCAAGAACAAAGAGGACTAGGAACTTCCCCTTTGGAGGATGGATGTCCCACGTCGTGAAGAAGCTTGTAGAGGTGTTCCGACGTAGAAAGACCGCAAACAAGCCTTGCTAGCTGCAAGGGTCGCGGTTAGGGTTTTTGGATGCTGCTGTAGCCCAGGAGGGACCAGGATATTGCCACTTGGATGAGGAGACAGAGGGGGCTCCCAGCAAGTCAGGGAGCCCTCACAGAAGCAGGCAGCACCTGCAGAAGTACAGGAACAGGCACTTAGAAGAGGAGTGAACCGGAGTCCATGCGAAGTCACAAAAGTGAGTCCCACAACGCCGGAGGACAACTCAGAAGGTTGTGCACTGCAGGTTAGAGTGTCGGGGACCCAGGATTGGCTGTGCACGAAGGAAATCCTGGAAGAGTGCACAGGAGCCGGAGCAGCTGCAAATCATGCGGTATCCAGCAATGCAGTCTAGCGTGGGGAGGCAAGGACTTACCTCCACCAAACTTGGACTGAAGAGTCACTGGACTGTGAGAGTAACTTGGACAGAGTTGCTGAGTTCCAGGGACCACGCTCGTCGTGCTGAGAGGGGACCCAGAGGACCGGTGATGCAGTCTTTTGTTGCCTGCGGTTGCAGGGGGAAGATTCCGTCGGCCACGGGAGATTTCTTCAGAGTTCCTGGTGCAAGAAGGAGGCAGGCTACACCCAGAGCATGCACCACCAGGAAAAAGGCGAGAAAGCCGGCAGGATGAAGCGATACAAGGTTGCATTACTCGCCTTTGCTATCGCTGCTTTGTTGCAGTTTTGCAGGCATCCTGAGCAGTCAGCGGTCGATCCTTTGGCAGAAGGTGAAGAGGGAGATGCACAGGAACTCTGGTGAGCTCTTGGATTCGGTATCTGCAGAATTCCCCAAAGCAGAGACCCTAAATAGCCAGAAAAGGAGGTTTGGCTACCTAGGAAGGAGGATTGGCTACTAAGAGAGGTAAGAGCCTATCAGAAGGAGTCTCTGGCGTCACCTGCTGGCACTGGCCACTCAGAGCAGTCCAGTGTGCCAGCAACACCTCTGTTTCCAAGATGGCAGAGGTCTGGGGCACACTGGAGGAGCTCTGGGCACCTCCCCTGGGAGGTGCAGGTCAGGGGAGTGGTCACTCCCCTTTCCTTTGTCCAGTTTCGCGCCAGAGCAGGGCTAGGAGATGCATAAACCGGTGTAGACTGGCTTATGCAGAGATGGGCAGCATATGTGCCCATCAAAGCATTTCCAGAGGCTGGGGGAGGCTACTCCTCCCCAGCCATCACACCTATTCCCAAAGGGAGAGGGTGTCACACCCTCTCTCAGAGGAAATCCTTTGTTCTGCCTTCCTGGGCCAGGGCTGCCTGGACCCCAGGAGGGCAGAAACCTGTCTGAGGGGTTGGCAGCAGCAGCTGCAGTGGAGACCTCGGAAAGGCAGTTTGGCAGTACCCGGGTGATCATGGAATTGTCTCCCCAATGACAGAATGGCATTGGGGTGACAATTCCATGATCTTAGACATGTTACATGGCCATGTTCGGAGTTACCATTGTGACGCTATACATAGGTAGTGACCCATGTATAGTGCACACGTGTAATGGTGTCCCTGCACTCACACAGTCCGGTGAATTTGCCCTGAACAATGTGGGGGCACCTTGGCTAGTGCCAGGGTGCCCACACACTAAGTAACTTTGCACCCAACCTTCACCAGGTAAAGGTTAGACGTATAGGTGACTTATAAGTTACTTAAGTGCAGTGGTAAATGGCTGTGAAATAACGTGGACGTTATTTCACTCAGGCTGCACTGGCAGGCCTGTGTAAGAATTGTCAGATCTCCCTATGGGTGGCAAAATAAATGCTGCAGCCCTAACCTTCACCAAGTGAGGGTTAGATATATAGGTACCTTTATTTTTAGTAACTCTGAGTAGTTTGTTTTCTTATGGCATTGTGCTATATAAGTGGTATAGTAGGAGCTTTGCATGTGTCCTAGTTCAGCCTAAGCTGCTTTGCCATAGCTACCTTCTATCAGCCTAAGCTTCTAGAAACACCTCTATTCTACTAATAAGGGATAACTGTACTTGACACAGGGTTTAAGTACCACAAGGTACCCACTATAAGCCAGGCCAGCCTCCTACAAGGAGTAGCCTCCCCCAGCCTCTGGAAATGCTTTGAAGGGCACAGATGGTGCCCTCCTTGCATAAACCAGTCTACATCGGTTCAGGGATCCCCCCAGCCCTGCAGCGAAACTGGACAAAGGAAAGGGGAGTGACCACTCCCCTGACCTGCATCTCCCCAGGGGAGGTGCCCAGAGCGCCTCCAGTGTGTCCCAGACCTCTGCCATCTTGGATGCAGAGGTGTGAGGGCACAATGGACAACTCTGAGTGGCCAGTGCCAGCAGGTGACGTCAGAGACCCCTCCTGATAGGTGCTTACTTCTATCTGCAGCCAATCCTCCTCTGAGGGTTGTTTAGGGTCTCTCCTGTGGGTTTCTCTTCAGATTACGATTGCAAGAGCTCACCAGAGTTCCTTTGCACTTCTCTCTTCGACTTCTGCCAAGGATCGACCGCTGACTGCTCCAGAACGCCTGCATAGTCGCAACAAAGAAGACTACCAGCAACATTGTAGCGCTTAATCCTGATGGCTTTCTCGACTGCTTCCTGGTGGTGCATGCTCAGAGGGCTGTCTGCCTTCTCCCTGCATTGGAAATCACGAAGAAATATCCCGTGGGTTGACAGAGTCTTCCCCCTGCTACCGCAGGCACCAAACTTCTGCATCACTGGACCTCTGGGTCCCTTTTCAAGTCAACAAGCTTGGTCCCTGGAACACAGGAGCTGAATCCAAGTGACCCCCATAGTCCAGTGGTCCTTCTGTCCAAGTTTGGTGGAGGTAAGTCCTTGCCTCCCCACGCCAGACAGCAATCCTGTGTACTGCGTGAACTGCAGCTGCTAGGGCTTCTGTGCACTCTTGCAAGGATTCCTTCGTGCACAGCCTAGCCCAGATCCCCAGCACTCCGCCCTGCATTGCCCAACTCGCTGTGTTGACCTCCGGCTTCGTGGGTCCTTCTTTTGTGTTGCTGAGTCGACCGCTGTGTTCAGCTTTCTTGAACGCCTGCTCAAGTGCTTCTGCTGGTGCTGCCTGCTTCTGCATGGGCACCCCGTGTTGCTCGGTGTCCCTTCTGTCTCCTCTTCCAAGTGGCGACCTCCTGGTCCATCCTGGGCCTGGGCAGCACCATTTATTCTCAACCGCGACTCTTGCAGCTAGCAAGTGTTGTTTTCAAGCCTTCTACGTAGAAACAACACTGCATCCTCCAGCACTTTGTGGGACATCTTCTGACCAAAGGAGAAGTTCCTGGCGCCTTCCGTTGTTGCAGAATCTTCGGCTTCTTCCACCTGGAGGCAGCCCTTTTGCAACTTCATCTGGGGTTTAGTGGGCTCCTGCCCCCCCCCGGCCACTTTTGTGACTTTTGAACTTGGTCCCCTTCCTTTTCAGGTCCTCAGGTCCAGGAATCCTTCTTCAGTGCGTTGCAGTCAGTTGTTGTCTTTGCAGAATCCCCTATCTCAACTTTACTGTCTTTCTGGGGTAGTAGGGTAACTTTACTCCTACTTTTCAGGGTCTTGGGGTGGGGTATCTTGGACACCCTTAGTGTTTTCTCACACTCCCAGCAACCCTCTACACACTACACTAGCCCTGGGGTCCATTCGTGGTTCGCATTCCACTTTTGGAATATATGGTTGTGGTGCCCCTAGGCCTATTGTTTCCTATTGCATTCTATTGTGTTCTACAGTGTTTTCACTACTTTTCTAACTGTTACTTACCTGATTTTGGTTTGTGTGTGTATATTTTGTGTATATTACTTACCTCCTAAGGGAGTATATCCTCAGAGATACTTTTGGCATATTGTCACTAAAATAAAGTACCTTTATTTTTAGTAACTCTGAGTATTGTGTTTTCTTATGATATAGTGCTAAGGGATATAAGTGGTATAGTAGGAGCTTTGCATGTCTCCTAGTTCAGCCTAAGCTGCTCTGCTATAGCTACCTCAATCAGCCTAAGCTGCTAAAACACCTCTAATCTACTAATAAGGGATAACTGGACCTGACACAAGGTGTAAGCACCACAAGGTACCCACTATAAGCCAGGCCAGCCTCCTACACCAGCCTTCACACAATTGACTGATAACTCCCCCACTGGGACCCTGGAAGACAGACTGGGCTGAAAGGGGACCTTGTGCACTTCAAAACCAGATCAACGCAGCGCCTGCTCCTTCTTCCAGTGAGTCAAGGATTTTCAACACGGTGTCAAAATATCCCCACATCACAGTGAGGAACCTTGACTATGCACCAAAAAATGATGCAAACCCCTTGCAGAGTGGAAAGAAACATTGCATTGTCTGTGTCCCATCGGAAAATCCAACTCAACATCTTATATTTCCACACATCTCCTCCTCTGCGGTCTTTGCGCATTGTTATTTTTTAAGCTTCCCAGGTACTGTGTGTAACAAAGAGACAACTGTTAATTTCTAAGGATTGAGACCCTCTATACCTTTTAAAAGTGATATTTCAACTTGTACTTATTGGATCTTTGTCGTTTTTATCTTATTTTATTCAGGTAAATATTATCTATTTTTCTATCTCTGTGTTGTGTATTTTTGTGGTGTTTTCACTGTGTTACTGTATGATTTATTTCACAAATACTTTACACATTGCCTTGTAAATTAAGCCAGACTGTTGAGTGCCAAGCTACCAGAGGGTGGGCACAGGATAATTTGGATTGTGTTGTGACTTACCCTGACTAGGATCGTGGTCCCCAATTGGACAAGGGTGTATATCTCTGCCAACTAGGGACCCCATTTCTAACACTATACTTTTTAGAAATAAAAAAAGGAGTACCAGCAGATTGTATACTGCTAGGATATGGTATAGGTGACTCAAAGTGTGATGGTCTAGTTAGTTCTCGCAGCATCCTTGCACAGACAGCCGTCACTCCTGAGTTACTTGGGTCCTGCGACCGCTTCTTTGGAGATTCCCAAATAACCAACTGTAATTCGTGCCTCTCTCTTGCCCTGTTCTGTCACTGGGGGAATGGTTGTCGCTTGTTCTGCCTACAGCTTGTCTGCTGCATGCCTGGAGGAGTAACACTTCAACAGACCTATGAGTGTGATTATGTGCATCCTTTCTGCAATGCACATTGACGTAGTATACTTTACTGCTGTGTAATCTTAGATAAACACAATAACACTGCAACAGGCTAGTTCATAACGTGTTCAGAGCACAATTCTTGTATCTTGAATTGATACACACACACAGTAACATTGTACCTAGCCTTCAGGAACTGAAGGTTAAACTTATAGGTGACTTGTAAGTAACCTGGTGCAGTGAACATGGCTCTGAAATAGTGCTTGCACAACTTCACTCAGGCTGCAATGGCAGTCCTGAAGAAGTGTTCTTATGAGCTCCTTATGGATGGCAAAATAAATGCTGTAACCCCAATGCCCTGGGTACCTAGGTACCATATACTAGGGACTTATAAGGGGGTCCAGTATGCCAATTTGGAGTTGAATACTGGGTTACCAGTATGTAAGTACAAATTTGTAATCAGAGAGAGCATAAGCACCGGAGTTCTGGTTAGCGGGACTCCAGTGACACAGTCAAGCATACTGACAAAACAATAAAACATACTGACATAAAAGCCACAAACTATGAGCAGTTTGGTCCTCACTAGCAGAATCCCAGCAAGACAGTAAAAACACCCTGACAAACAGGCCAAAAATGGGGGTAACAATGCTAGAAGAAAACCACCTTCCTACACAACCACCTCCTCCCCAAATGAAGGATGATAATGTTATCCTTGGCCAGTTGAGAGTTTGGGCCAGATGTAGAAAGTGTTTTGCATGGTGCAAACAGTGAATTTTGCTGTTTGCGGCATGCAAAACGCACATCGCGAAGCTCATTCCCATTTTGCGAGTCGGTAACCTGGTTATCGACTCGCAAAATGGGAATGTGACTCGCAAATAGGAAAGGGTGTTCCCCTTTCTATTTGCGATTCGCATCGCGATGTAGAATTGCTTTGTGACCGCGAAAGCAGTCGCAAAGCAACTCTCAGTTAGCACCCATTTCAAGTGGGTGCTTACCCATTTGCAAAATGGAAGGGGTCCCCATGGGACCCCTTCCCCTTTGTGAATGGCTCTGAAAAAATTAAACAAAAACATTTAATTTTTTCGAGTATTTTGCAACTTGTTTTCCTTTAAGGGAAACGGGCTGCAATACAAAAAAAAAACTGCTTTATTAACAAGCAGTCATAGACATGGTGGTCTGCTGTCTCCAGCAGGCCACCATCCCTGTGAGTGCTGTGAATCGGAAGGGAGTCGCAAATTGCAACCCACCTCACTAATATTAATGAGGTGGGTCTTTGCGACCCCCTTCCGATTTGCAGATGGTGTCAGGGACACCATCCAGCATCCGGGTTTGCGACTCACAAATTGCCAGTCGCAAACCCATTTTTTCCTACATCTAGCCCCAAATTCTCTAAGTGGTGATTAGTGGAATGTGGCTCTGCAATAGAGGAGTCACTCCATTTGTCATCCACTGTCTTGGTTCTTCCCTGTGGGGAGGTAAACCACCCTGATTGGAGAGTGCTGCCTAGAAAACAGTGCAAGTGCATACTCTGAGATTCTCTATTTGTAGGTTTTAAGGGGTTTAAAGTGGTGCAGTGTGACTGTTCCACTGATCCTATGTCAAGACAGGGCTGCTGTCCTAAGGATGGGAATGCTAGATGGGGATGCTGTCTCAGCAAGGCCACAGCAGGGCAAAACGTTTGTCCATATGGCTGAAAGAGAGAACAGGGATGCTGTTTCTCTTGGACTGGAGCAGGGCAGGGCTGCTGTTCTATAAGCTCCACACAAGGACGGGGCTGCTGTCCTATGTGTTCAGAGGTAGTGAAGGGCTGCTGCACTAAAGTTTCTCCGGGAGGGCTGGAGGGTTGCTCCAAATTTACTAAAACAGTGCAATTTAGCATGTCTGTTTTAGTAGTTCCAAAGAGAGGAACCTTTACCTCTGGGGGTTCAGCTGTGGCAGCTGTGGGCTCCCTTGGTACAGGTTGCACCCTAGGAGTAGGGTTTCCCACCACAGGAATGGTATCCTTAGTGGTAGGGTGGGAAAGGGATACTTTGATACCCTTTTTTACCTGTTTGATGAGAAGGACCCTGAGGCTTCAGGGCTCGTTCCCTTCTTTGCTTTTTCATTTCACCTGAAATGAGAGGAAACAATTCCTCAGGGATACCCAGCATGGATGCATGGTTCTTAAACTCTACCTCAGCCCAACCTGAGGCCTCCGGTCATTACCTAAGAGACAGTCTATATGTAAGCTAGGTGATACTACCCACCTGCTTTGGACCAGTAACTGCACCCCAACTAAGTTGCACTACAGCTAAAGGGAGAGACTGAGTGGAGTTATTGACATCAGTAACTTGGTACTTCTGTCCCAGAAGGTGTGCAGGTGACACTAGGTTTTCAGTCACCAAAGTGATACTGGCACCTGTGTCCATGTAGTCCTGGCCCTCAACACCATTTATTAAAACTGACTCCTTGTACTTGTCCATATTAAGGGGACAAGCAGCCAAGATGGCAAGGCCAATGCCACCAGGTATGACAGAAACTGTCTTGGGAGTTTCAATACCTACCTTAGTTTCTATGATGGACCCTGAAGTGAACCCAACTATACCTTTTGTTTGACTATTGACAGTAGTCCCACCACTACTACTTCTACTGCTAGGGGCACTAGAAGTTGAATTGGACGTATTAGTGGTGGTAGGCTCAGAGGCTTTACCTGGACAGAAGCCTTATCCCCTGGCTTATGGCCTTTACCTCTGCACACACAGCACCAGGGTGTTTTATTGTGTGTAGAGTTTGAAGAAGATGAATATGTTTTATCCCCACCCCCAGAGGAGTGTTTTGGACCTGAAGAAGGATCTTTATGTTTATTTTTATCCGCATGCTTATCCTGAGATTTCTCACCATCTTTCTTCTTTTCTTTGTCACCCCCTGTATGAGCTTTTATGCTCACCCTTTTTCTGACCCATTTGTCTGCTTTCTTACCCAATTCTTGGGGAGAGGTCAGATCTGAGTCTACTAGGTTCTGGTGTAATAAATCAGACACACAACTATTCAGTATATTCTCTCTCAAAATCAGATTTTACAGACCCGTTAATCAGACACTTTACTGCCATGTAACCAACCTTCTAAAGCTTTGACAGAACAGTCCACAAAGTCAACCCAATCTTGTGAAGATTCTTTCTTGGTTTCCCTGAACTTAATTCTGTATTGCTCTGTAGTGAGCCCAAAACCATCAATGAGTGAATTTTTCAATATGTTGTAGTTGTCTGCATCCTCCTCCCTAACAGCGAGGCGTCTTTCCCTCCCTTTCCCAGAGAAGGACAACTAAAGAAAAGCAGCCCACTGCCCATGAGGGACCTTTTGAACTTTACAGGCCCTCTCAAGTGCAGCAAACCACTTTTGGATGTCATCCCCCTCCTTATAAGGGGGAACAATCTTGGGCAAGTTTCTAGAGTCAATGTTGTCCTCCCTGTCCTCATAACGTTTGAAAATATTATTGCTGCTGCTACCATGGTGAACTAATCCCAACCCCTGTCTTTCCCTTCCCACAGCTATGGAATCCCTATCTAAGGGCAACTGTTGCTGGTGGAGCCTCAGTCTGGCCTCCTCCAACCTCAGCTTTCTGAGTTCCCTAGCTAGGGACTGGTCCTCGGGGTTGGATGTGTGGGACACTTCTGACACAGAAATGACATGGGAGTGTGCAGAAGTTGATCTTTCCCTAACCTGTGTGACCCTAGTGACCTTGCCTCTAGGTGTGAACTGTGCCCTACCTGTGTGTGACCCCTTCCCACTACCAGCTACACTAGGCAGTCTGTTAATGGAAATAACAGTGGAAGGACCCTCCCCTGAATCTTGAGGACCCTCTCCTGAATCTACCTGGGCAGACTCCCCCTCTTCCCCCACCTCTGGTTCTACATGATTATCAGACTGTTCCTGATCATCTTGCAAGGGGAGATTTAAGAGGAAATCCTTATTGGGGTCCTTCTCAATTCCTAAACTTCTTTCTAGGCCTAGCCCCCTCAGACTTTTAAAGTTAAGGTTCTCATAGGTTGTCGTGATAACCCTAGGGCTACACTCATTAGAAGACATAGGCCCTCATTATGACACTGGCGGTAAATCCCGCTAATCGCCATGCTGACTGACGCCAACTTACCGCAGCAGTGGCGGATATCCTTTCACCATACTATGACACACACATACCAATCCGACAGGATTCAGCCACATACCCAAATCCTCCAGACCAATGGTCAGTGATAAACTGGCTGTCCCAAAACCTACACCGTTACGCCAACAGAACAACGCCCATCACATTTTGACCCATGAATCACCACAGTGGACATTCAGCGGCGGTAAACCATTGGCGGTACATACCGCTGTGCTCACAATGGACACCCACAGACAAAACAACACCACATTGGACAATTCAAACAACACACACCTGACACCCATACACACACCACACCCACACCACTGTAAAACACACACCCACAGTACCCACAACCCCTTACGAATACAAATCATTGGCACAAGACTGACACCAAGACCACTGCGACAACTAGAGCCACACACCACTCACACCCATACACTCATCACGCACTCCACATCACACACCCCAACATATTACCCAACACACCCTCACCAACATACATCAAATAACACCCATGGCACCATAGAGGCACCCCGTTTCACTGAGGAAGAGTTAACGGTCATGGTGGAGGAAATTGTCAGGGTAGAGCCACAGCTCTTTGGAGCACAGGTGCAGCAAATATCAATAGCAAGGAAGATGGAGCTATGGCAGAGAATCGTGGACAGGGCCAACGCTGTGGGACAGTACCCCAGAACAAGGGACGACATCAGGAAGAGGTGGAACGACCTACAGGGGAAGGTACGTCCCACAGTAGCAAGACACCAGCTTGCTATACAGAGGACTGGCGGTGGACCCCCTCATCCTCGCCCACAACTCACAGCATGGGAGGAGCACGTCTTGGCCTTACTGCATCCTGAGGGTCTGACAGGAGTTGGAGGAGGACTGGACTCTGGTAAGTCAACTTTCAACAATTATCTCCCCCATACCCGCATGCTATCACACACCCTCAAACTCACCCCCATCACTCCACACCATCACAGCGCACTAAACACAATGCCAAGCCCTGCATGCTGTACCAATGCATGGACACCCCCTCAGAGCCCTGCATGGACAGTTATCACTAAAGCATGCACAGCATAGGGAAACTAACAATCCCACCTTACACCAACCTACTCAAGTAAAAGCTGGCAGGGCAACACCAGCCATAGAGGGGAAGCATAATACATCATTTACATCCCCAAAGGTGCCCCAGCCAATGTCACTGGAGAGGAGGTGTCATCACTAGTAACTCTGGTCTTCAGGATCTGGACAATCTATCTGGCCCATTAGGGACCACTGGACAGCTGATCACCCAAGCCCAGTAACAGACCACCACAGAGCATCCCCATCATGAACTAACATCACAGCACCTACCCAGTGTCCCCAAACCTCTGTCCCCAAGACATGCCAATCAGCAGTGTGCCCATCTGTAGAGGGACTCCAGGCCACACCTCACACCCAAGATAATCAGAGACCTGGGGTCAGTGGCAGTGGGAACACAGTTCAGGGGACAGAGGCACAGACCACCAGGGACACTGGGAGGACTGCTGTGCACCAGGGGGAGGACAGGACCAGGGAACCGACTCTTGAGGAGGCAATCTCAGAGATCCTGGGAGCCTATCGACATTCCCAGGACTCGATGGGCCAGATCCTAAACAACATGCAGGAGAAGAGGTGGCTGCAGGAGGGACAGTGTCAGGGGATCAGGGAGGACTTGCAGGCCATCAACAACACCCTGATCTCCATAGCAGGGGTGCTGGCATACATGGCCAATATTATGAGGGAGGCAGTGTCACACCAGCGGGCCCCTGCCACTAGCCAGTCATCTGAACAGCCCTCCACTTCCGTTGCCACTAGTGGCCAGGAGGCCCCGCCACAGGACCAACAGGCCAGCAGCACTCCTCCCCCTGCAGAAGGTGAACCACCCCGCAAACGTTCCCTGCAAACCAGACAGAAGCCAGAGACACTTGCCAAGACCACCACCAGGAAATGACACTCTCCTGATTGTCCCCCTTGTGTCCCACTCAGTCACCTTGTCCACCTTGAACTGCCATTGCTCCCCTTCCTATGTCCGTAAGGACAATGCACCTGTACCATGAGCAGAATGGACCAATACCCTGGACTTTCCTCCATCATAACCCCGTTCCATTGCATTTTTTCCCTCTATATATTAGCACTACAATAAACACCCTTGGACAATATTTGACTTTGAGTATGTCATGTATTTCAAATATGTATTGATTGAAACAGCTACAAGCATTGCAAATGAACTGTGCATAGAATGGGCATAGAATTAATGACCTGTAGCTGGCTGTTGTGGTCACATCAGGAGTATTTGTCAAATCACCAACATCTGTAAAATTAATATCCAGAGGTAACAGTAAGCGGACAAAGAAGTGGAAATACCAGCATGCCAATGCCACACAGAATACAACAAAAGTAATGGAAATGTAAAGTTGCACTGTCTCACCTGTGCATCGTTGGAAGTACTGATGGATCACATATGTTCTGTTGTCCACATCCTCTGCCTCCTCATCATCACTGTACACAGGGTCCACTGCTGCCACAGGGGCATCTCCAGTCTCCTCCTCCTGCAGAAAAGGTACATGTTGTCTGAGGGCCGGGTTGTGCAACATGCAGCATGCCACCACTATCTGGAAACCTTCTTGGGTGAGTAACACAGGGATCCACCTGTCAGATGGAGGCACCAAAACCTGGCCTTTAGGAGGCCAAAGGTCCTTTCAATGATCCTTCTGGTTCACCCATGTACCTCATTATAATGTTCTTCTGCCCTTGCCCTGGCATTCCTCACAGGGGTTAGCAACCATGAGGTAATTAGAGTCACCTGCAAATATTGAGGGACAACATTTAGCCACACACTTTCCTATATGTCCAACACCATAGGCATACACCAACATATACTGGGTGGGAACCATGGGCTAACCTATTACCCACATCCTGTGCCTCTGTAGTTGGGCCATCACATTTGGGATGCTGCTATTCCTCAGGACAATGCCATCATGCAACGACCCAGGATACTTAGCATTGACATGGGAGATGTACTGTTCCGCCAAGCACACCATCTACACATTCATGGAGTGGAAACTCTTACGATTCTGGAACACCTGTTCATTCTGGTGGGGGGGAAAAATGCAATATGTGTTCCATCAATTGCACCAATTATATTGGGGATATGTCCCATTGCATAGAAACCGGCCTTCACAGTGGCCAAGTCCTCAACCTGGGGGAATGCAATGTAGCTGCACATGTGTTTTATTAGGGCCGACAACACTCTTGTCAGCACATTTGAGATCATTGGCTGTGAAATTCATGCTGCCAAGCCCACTGTCACATGGAAAGAACCAGTTGCCAGGAAATGTAGAACTGATAGCACTTGTGTAGGAAAGTACCATCTTGCCTGCCATGTTACCCCCATATTTCACTGTATATATGTTGTTTTAGTTGTATGTGTCACTGGGACCCTGCCAGCCAGGGCCCCAGTGCTCATAAGTGTGCCCTGTATGTGTTACCTGTGTTATGACTAACTGTCTCACTGAGGCTCTGCTATCCAGAACCTCAGTGGTTATGCTCTCTCATTTCTTTCCAAATTGTCACTAACAGGCTAGTGACCAATTTCCCCAATTTACATTGGCATTCTGGAACACCCTTATAATTCCCTAGTATATGGTACTGAGGTACCCAGGGTATTGGGGTTCCAGGAGATCCCTTTGGGCTGCAGCATTTCTTTTGCCACCCATAGGGAGCTCTGCCACTGCAGCCTGAGTGAAATAATGCACACATTATTTCACAGCCATTTTCACTGCACTTAAGTAACTTATAAGTCACCTATATGTCTAACCTTTACCAGGTAAAGGTTGGGTGCTAAGTTACTTAGTGTGTGGGCACCCTGGCACTAGCCAAGGTGCCCCCACATTGTTCAGGGCAAATTCCCCGGACTTTGTGAGTGCGGGGACACCATTACACGCGTGCACTATACATAGGTCACTACCTATGTATAGCTTCACAATGGTAACTCCGAATATGGCCATGTAACATGTCTATGATCATGGAATTGCCCCCTCACTGCCATCCTGGCATTGTTGGCACAATCCCATGATCCCACGGGTCTCTAGCACAGACCCGGGTACTGCCAAACTGCCTTTCCCAGGGTTTCACTGCTGCTGCTGCTGCTGCCAACCCCTCAGACAGGTTTCTGCCCTCCTGGGGTCCAGCCAGGCTTGGTCCAGGAAGGCAGAACAAAGGACTTCCTCAGAGAGAGGGTGTTACACCCTCTTCCTTTGGAAAAAGGTGTTAGGGCTTGGGAGGAGTAGCCTCTCCCAGCCTCTGGAAATGCTTTCATGGGCACAGATGGTGCCCATTTCTGCATAAGCCAGTCCACACCGGTTCAGGGATCCCCCAGCCCTGCTCTGGCGCGAAACTGGACAAAGGAAAGGGGAGTGACCACTCCCCTGACCTGCACCTCCCCTGGGAGGGGCCCAGAGCTCCTCCAGTGTGCTCCAGACCTTTGCCATCTTGGAAACAGAGGTGCTGCTGGCACACTGGACTGCTCTGAGTGGCCAGTTCCAGCAGGTGACGTCAGAGACTCCTTCTGATAGGCTCCTTCATGTGTTGCTAGCCTATCCTCTCTCCTAGGTAACCAAACCCTCTTTTCTGGCTATTTAGGGTCTCTGCTTTGGGGAATTCCTTAGATAACGAATGCAAGAGCTCATCAGAGTTCCTCTGCATCTCTCTCTTCACCTTCTGCCAAGGAATTGACTGCTGACCGTGCTGGAAGCCTGCAAAACTGCAACAAAGTAGCAAAAACGACTACTGCGACCTTGTAACGCTGATCCTGCCACCTTCTTAACTGTTTTCCTGGTGGTGCATGCTGTGGGGGTAGTGGGCCTCCTCTCTGCACTAGAAGCTCCGAAGAAATCTCCCGTGGGTCAACTGAATCTTCCCCCTGCAACCGCAGGCACCAAAGAACTGCATCACTGGTCCTCTGGGTCTCCTCTCAGCACGACGAGTGAGGTCCCTTGAACTCAGCAACTCTGTCCAAGTGACTCCCACAGTCCAGTGACTCTTCAGTCCAAGTTTGGTGGAGGTAAGTCCTTGCCTCCCCACGCTAGACTGCATTGCTGGGAACTGCGTGTTTTGCAGCTACTCCGGCTCCTGTGCACTTTTCCAGGATTTCCTTTGTGCACAGCCAAGCCTGGGTCCACGGCACTCTATCCTGAATTGCACGACCTCCTGAGTTGTCCTCCGGCGGCATGGGACTCTCTTGTGCAACTTCGGGTGAGCACCATTTCACTCCACTTTGTAGTGCCTGTTCCAGCACTTCTCTGGGTGCTGCTTGCTTCTGAGTGGGCTCCTTGTCTTGCTGGTCACCCCCTCTGTCTCCTCACGCAATTGGCGACATCCTGGTCCCTCCTGGGCCACAGCAGCATCCAAAAACCCTAACTGCAAGCTTTGCAGCTAGCAAGGCTTGTTTGCGGTGTATCTGCAGGAAAATACTTCTGCACGACTCTTCACGAAGTGGGACAAGCATCCTCCAAAGGGGAAGTTTCTAGCCCTTGTCGTTCTTGCAGAATCCACAGCTTCTACCGTCCAGTGGCAGCTTCTTTGCACCAACAGCTGGCATTTCCTGGGCATCTGCCCACTCCCGACCTGATCGTGACTTTTGGACTTGGTCCCCTTGTTCCACAGGTACTCTCGTCTGGAAATCCATTGTTGTTGCATTGCTGGTATTGGTCTTTCCTGCAGAATTCCCCTATCATGACTTCTGTGCTCTTTGGGGAACTTAGGTGCACTTTGCACCCACTTTTCAGGGTCTTGGGGTGGGCTATTTTTCTAACCCTCACTGTTTTCTTACAGTCCCAGCGACCCTCTACAAGGTCACATAGGTTTGGGGCCCATTTGTGGTTCGCATTCCACTTCTAGAGTATATGGTTTTTGTTGCCCCTATCCCTATGTGCCCCCATAGCATTCTATTGTGACTATACATTGTTTGCACTGTTTTCTATTGCTATTACTGCATATTTTGGTATTGTGTACATATATCTTGTGTATATTTGCTATCCTCATACTGAGGGTACTCACTGAGATACTTTGGCATATTGTCATTGTGAGAAAGTAGCCTCTTTCTAGCCTTGTTACCCCCACTTTTGGCCTGTTTGTGAGTGTATGTCAGGGTGTTTTCATTGTCTCACTGGGATCCTGCTAGCCAGGGCCCAGTGCTCTTAGTGAAAACCCTATGTTTTCTGTATGTTTGTTATGTGTCACTGGGACCCTGCTAGTCAGGACCCCAGTGCTCATAAGTTTGTGGCCTATATGTATGTGTTCCCTGTGTAGTGCCTAACTGTCTCACTGAGGCTCTGCTAACCAGAACCTCACTGGTTATGCTCTCTCTGTACAAATTGTCACTAACAGGCTAGTGACCAATTTCACCAATTTACATTGGCATACTGGAACACCCTTATAATTCCCTAGTATATGGTACTGAGGTACCTGGGGTATTGGGGTTCCAGGAGATCCCTATGGGCTGCAGCATTTCTTTTGCCACCCATAGGGAGCTCTGACAATTCTTACACAGGCCTGCCACTGCAGCCTGAGTGAAATAACGTCCACGTTATTTCACAGCCATTTACCACTGCACTTAAGTAACTAAAAAGTCACCTATATGTCTAACCTTTACCTACACATAGGTCACTACCTATATGTAGCTTCACAATGGTAACTCCGAATATGGCCGTGTAACATGTCTATGATCATGGAATTGCCCCCTCTATGCCATCCTGGCATAGTTGGCACAATCCCATGATCCCACTGGTCTGTAGCACAGACCGTGGTACTGCCAAACTGCCTTTTCAGGGGTTTCACTGCAGCTGCTGCTGCTGCCAACCCCTCAGACAGGTTTCTGCCCTCCTGGGGTCCAGCCAGGCTTGGCCCAGGATGGCAGAACAAAGGACTTCCTCAGAGAGAGGGTGTTACACCCTCTCCCTTTGGAAAAAGATGTTAAGGCAGGGGAGGAGTAGCCGCCCCCAGCCTCTGGAAATGCTTTCATGGGCACAGATGGTGCCCATTTTTGCATAAGCCAGTCTACACCGGTTCAGGGACCCCTCAGCCCTGCTCTGGCGCTAAACTGGACAAAGGAAAGGGGAGTGACCACTCCCCTGACCTGCACCTCCCCTGGGAGGTGCCCAGAGCTCCTCCAGTGTGCTCAAGACCTCTGCCATCTTGGAAACAGAGGTGCTGCTGGCACACTGGACTGCTCTGAGTGGCCAGTTCCAGCAGGTGACGTCAGAGACTCCTTCTGATAGGCTCCTTCATGTGTTGCTAGCCTATCCTCTCTCCTAGGTAACCAAACCCTCTTTTCTGGCTATTTAGGGTCTCTGCTTTGGGTAATTCCTTAGATAACGAATGCAAGAGCTCATCAGAGTTCCTCTGCATCTCTCTCTTCACCTTCTGCCAAGGAATCGACTGCTGACCGCGCTGGAAGCCTGCAAAACTGCAACAAAGTAGCAAAGACTACTACTGCAACTCTGTAACGCTGATCCTGCCGCCTTATCGACTGTTTTCCTGGTGGTACATGCTGTGTGGTAGTGTGCCTCCACTCTGCACTAGAAGCTCCAAGAAATCTCCCGTGGGTCAACTGAATCTTCCCCCTGCAACCGCAGGCACCAAAGAACTGCATTACCGGTCCCTTGGGTCTCCTCTCAGCACGACGAGCGAGGTCCCTTGCATCCAGCAACTCTGTCCAAGTGACTCCCACAGTCCAGTGACTCTTCAGTCCAAGTTTGGTGGAGGTAAGTCCTTGCCTCCCCACGCCAGACTGCATTGCTGGGAACCGCGACTTTTGCAGCAACTCCGGCCTCTGTGCACTTCGGGTGGAAATCCTTTGTGCACAGCCAAGCCTGGGTCCACGGCACTCTAACCTGCATTGCACGACTTTCCAAGTTGGTCTCCGGCGACGTGGGACTCCTTTGTGCAACTTCGGGTGAGCACCATTTCACTCTTCTTTGTAGTGCCTGTTCTGGCACTTCTGCGGGTGCTGCCTGCTTCTGAGAGGGCTCATTGTCTTGCTCGATGCCCCCTCTGTCCCCAGATGCAATTGGCAACATCCTGGTCCCTCCTGGGCCACAGCAGCATCCAAAAACCCTAACGCACGATTTGCAGCTAGCAAGGCTTGTTCGGTGGTCTTTTGGCGGGAAAACACTTCTGCACAACTCTCCACGGCGTGCGGGATCCACCCTTCAAAGGGGAAGTGTCTAGCCTTTGTCGTTCCTGCAGAATCCTCAGCTTCTACTGCCCAGTAGCAGCCTCTTTGCACCCACAGCTGGCATTTCCTGGGAATTGCTTGTGACTTTTGGACTTGGTCCCTTTGTTCCACAGGTACCCTCGACTGGAAATCCATTGTTGTTGCATTGCTGGTTTGTGTCTTTCCTGCAGAATTCCCCTATCACAACTTCTATGTCCTTTGGGGAACTTTAGTGCACTTTGCACTCACTTTTCAAGGTCTTGGGGTGGGCTATTTTTCTAACCCTCACTGTTTTCTTACAGTCCCAGCGACCCTCTACAAGGTCACATAGGTTTGGGGTCCATTCGTGGTTCGCATTCCACTTTTGGAGTATATGGTTTGTGTTGCCCCTATCCCTATGTGCTCCCATTGCATCCTATTGTAACTATACATTGTTTGCACTGTTTTCTAAGACTATACTGCATATTTTTGGTATTGTGTACATATATCTTGTGTATATTTGCTATCCTCATACTGAGGGTACACTCTGAGATACTTTGGCATATCGTCATAAAAATAAAGTACCTTTATTTTTAGTATATCTGTGTATTGTGTTTTCTTATGATATTGTGCAAGTGACACTAGTGGTACTGTAGGAGCTTCACTTGTCTCCTAGTTCAGCCTAAGCTGCTCTGCTAAGCTACCATTATCTATCAGCCTATGCTGCTAGACACCCTATACACTAATAAGGGATAACTGGGCCTGGTGCAAGGTACAAGTACCCCTTGGTACTCACTACAAGCCAGTCCAGCCTCCTACATTGGTTGTGCAGCGGTGGGATAAGTGCTTTGAGACTACTTACCACTCTTGTCATTGTACTTTTCATAAGAGAAAAATATAAAAAACAAGTTCAGTGTGTCTACACATAACTAAAAAGTTTTGCATTTCCTCTTTTCACTCTTTTCTAAGTGCTGAAAAGTACCTCTAAACTTTCTAAAAGTTCTTAAAAAGTTTTAAAAGTTTTTTTTTCTGTCTTTCCAAAAGTTCTGAAAAACTTTTTCTTCACTTTTTCTATCACTTAACTCTTTCAAAAAAATGTCTGGCACAGGCCAAACTGTTGATCTGTCCAAACTTGCATATGATCACCTTAGCTGGAAAGGAGCAAGGAGTCTCTGCATAGAGAGAGGTTTGAGTGTAGGAAAGAATCCTTCTTTGGAATTATTGGTTAACATGCTTAAAGAACAAGATAAGGCCAGAAGGGCCCAACTGTTGAAAAAGGAGCTAATGGTTCCCAATCTGATCCAGGGACTCCCCTAGGAAAAGATTCAGGAAGGAAACTTCCTAGCCTGCCCATTACTAGACAGCCTAGCATAGTTGGTACTGATGTAGAGTCACACCATTCAGATAGTGTTGTCTCACATCATAGCAAGAGTATTCCTTCTCACCACAGTAGAAGTGATGTGTCTGTTAACCAAGCTGTTAGGATGCCTTCTGTAAGGGATAGGTCTCCTTCTGTTAATTCTCACCACACCTCTGTTTCAAGGCATGTCCCTCCCACCCACCCTGATGACAGATTGTTAGAAAGGGAGCTCAATAGATTGAGAGTGGAACAAACCAGACTGAAGCTCAAGAAGCAACAGTTGGATTTGGATAGACAGTGCTTAGAAGTAGAGAGAGAAAGACAGAAATTGGGTTTAGAAACCCATGGTGGCAGCAGCAGTATTCCCCATAGTCATCCTGCAAAAGAGCATGATTCCAGGAATCTGCATAAGATAGTTCCCCCTTATAAGGAGGGGGATGACATTAACAAGTGGTTTGCTGCACTTGAGAGGGCCTGTGTTGTACAGGATGTCCCTCAAAGGCAGTGGGCTGCTATCCTATGGCTATCATTTAGTGGAAAGGGTAGTGATAGGCTCCTTACTGTGAAAGAAAGTGATGCCAATAATTTTACAGTTCTTAAGAATGCACTCCTGGATGGTTATGGCTTAACCACTGAACAGTACAGGATGAAGTTCAGAGAGACCAAAAAGGAGTCTTCACAAGACTGGGTTGATTTTGTTGACCATTTGGTGAAGGCCTTGGAGGGGTGGCTACATGGCAGTAAAGTGACTGACTATGAAAGCCTATATAACATAATCCTGAGAGAGCATATACTTAATAATTGTGTGTCTGATTTGTTGCACCAGTATCTAGTGGACTCAGATCTGACCTCTCCCCAAGAATTGGGAAAGAAGGCAGACAAATGGGTCAGAACAAGAGTGAACAGAAAAGTTCATACAGGTGGTGACAAGGATGGCAAGAAGAAAGATGGTGAAAAATCTCAAGATACGCATGGGGATAAGGGTAAAACCAAAGATCCCACTTCAAATCTTAAACACTCTTCAGGGGGTGGGGATAAAACAAATTCTTCCTCTTCTTCTCAACCCACACACATTAAAAAGCCTTGGTGCTTTGTGTGTAAAAACAGAGGCCATAGGCCAGGGGATAAGTCCTGTCCAGGTAAACCCCCTGAGCCTACCACCACTAATACATCAAGCTCTAGTGCCCCTAGCAGTAGTGGTACTAGTGGTGGGACTGCTGGCACCAGTCAAGTTAAGGGTGTAGTTGGGTTCACTTATGGGTCCATAATAGAAACTGGGGTAGTTAGTCCCAAGACAGTTTCTGTCACACCTAGTGGCATTGGCCTTGCCACACTGGCTGCTTGTCCCCTTACAATGGATAAGTACAGGCAGACAGTTTCAATAAATGGTGTTGAGACCTTGGCCTACAGGGACACAGGTGCCAGTATCACTTTGGTGACTGAAAACCTAGTGGCTCCTGAACAACACATCATTGGACAACAGTATAAGATTATTGATGTCCATAACTCCACTAAGTTTCTTCCCTTAGCTATAATTCAGTTTAGTTGGGGTGGAGTTACTGGCCCTAAGCAGGTGGTGGTATCACCTAGCTTACCTGTAGGCTGTCTATTAGGTAATGACCTAGAGGCCTCAGGTTGGGCTGATGTAGAGTTTTATGCCCATGCAGCCATGCTGGGCATCCCTGAGGAATTGTTCCCTCTCATTTCTACTGAAAAGAAAAAGCAAAGGAGAGAAGGCCTGAAAACTCAGGATCCCTCTCCATCAACAGGTAAAAAGGGTATCACAGTATCCCCTAACCACCCTACCATTCAGGATACCATTCCTGTGGTGGGAGAAACCTCTCCTGGGGTGGCACCTGTTCCAAAGGAATCATCAGCTGGCAAAACTGGACTCCCTGAGGTAGAAGTGCCTCTCTGTGTGATAACTAACATTGGTGAGAAAAAGAGCACCATTTTAGTTAACATGGAGCATCCCTCCAACCCTCCCAGAGAAACTTTAGTGCAGAAACCCTGCACTGCCTCACAACACTTAGGACAGCATCCACGCCCTAGTGTGGAGCTCATAGGACAGCATCCCTGCCCTGCTCCAACTCAATAGAAACAGCATCCCTGTTCTCTCTTCCAGCCATATGGACAAATATTTTGCCCAGCTATGGCTTTTCTGATACAGCATCCCTGTCTGGCATTTCCATCACTACAAATAGGTTCAGTGGACAATTCCCACTGCTCTAAACTAAAACTTACTGATAGAAACTCTGAAAATACATCTTCACATTGTTGCTTAGCTAAAAAACTTCAAACAGGGTGGTTTACATCCCCACAGGGAAGTAACCATATAATGGATGATAAAGGGAGTAAACAGTCTATTGCAGAGCTACTCTCTACTTATCACCACTTAGACAATAAAGTCTCAACTGGCCAAGGTTAGCCTTATTGTCCTTCGTTTGGGTGGGGGGGTTGCGTGAGAAAGTAGCCTCTTTCTAGCCTTGTTACCCCCACTTTTGGCCTGTTTGTGAGTGTATGTCAGGGTGTTTTCACTGTCTCACTGGGATCCTGCTAGCCAGGGCCCAGTGCTCTTAGTGAAAACCCTATGTTTTCTGTATGTTTGTTATGTGTCACTGGGACCCTGCTAGTCAGGACCCCAGTGCTCATAAGTTTGTGGCCTATATGTATGTGTTCCCTGTGTATTGCCTAACTGTCTCACTGAGGCTCTGCTAACCAGAACCTCAGTGGTTATGCTCTCTCTGTACAAATTGTCACTAACAGGCTAGTGACCAATTTCACCAATTTACATTGGCATACTGGAACACCCTTATAATTCCCTAGTATATGGTACTGAGGTGCCAAGGGTATTGGGGTTCCAGGAGATCCCTATGGGCTGCAGCATTTCTTTTGTCACCCATAGGGAGCTCTGACAATTCTTACACAGGCCTGCCACTGCAGCCTGAGTGAAATAACGTCCACGTTATTTCACAGCCATTTACCACTGCACTTAAGTAACTTATAAGTCACCTATATGTCTAACCTTTACCTGGTAAAGGTTGGGTGCTAAGTTACTTAGTGTGTGGGCACCCTGGCACTAGCCAAGGTGCCCCCACATTGTTCAGGGCAAATTCCCCGGACTTTGTGAATGCGGGGACACCATTACACGCGTGCACTATACATAGGTCACTACCTATGTATAGCTTCACAATGGTAACTCCGAATATGGCCATGTAACATGTCTATGATCATGGAATTGCCCCCTCACTGCCATCCTGGCATTGTTGGCACAATCCCATGATCCCACGGGTCTCTAGCACAGACCCGGGTACTGCCAAACTGCCTTTCCCGGGGTTTCACTGCAGCTGCTGCTGCTGCCAACCCCTCAGACAGGTTTCTGCCCTCCTGGGGTCCAGCCAGGCTTGGTCCAGGAAGGCAGAACAAAGGACTTCCTCAGAGAGAGGGTGTTACACCCTCTCCCTTTGGAAAAAGGTGTTAAGGCAGGGGAGGAGTAGCCTCCCCCAGCCTCTGGAAATGCTTTCATGGGCACAGATGGTGCCAATTTTTGCATAAGCCAGTCTACACCGGTTCAGGGACCCCTCAGCCCTGCTCTGGCGCGAAACTGGACAAAGGAAAGGGGAGTGACCACTCCCCTGACCTGCACCTCCCCTGGGAGGTGCCCAGAGCTCCTCCAGTGTGCTCCACACCTCTGCCATCTTGGAAACAGAGGTGCTGCTGGCACACTGGACTGCTCTGAGTGGCCAGGGCCACCAGGTGACGTCAGAGACTCCTTCTGATAGGCTCCTTCAGGTGTTGCTAGCCTATCCTCTCTCCTAAGTAGCCAAACCCTCTTTTCTGGCTATTTAGGGTCTCTGCTTTGGGGAATTCCTTAGATAACGAATGCAAGGCCTTGGAGGGGTGGTTACATGACAGTAAAGTTTCTGACTATGAAAGCCTGTATAACTTAATCCTGAGAGAGCATATTCTTAATAATTGTGTGTCTGATTTGTTACACCAGTACCTGGTAGACTCTGATCTGAACTCTCCCCAAGAATTGGGAAAGAAGGCAGACAAATGGGTCAGAACAAGGGTGAACAGAAAAGTTCATACAGGGGGTGACAAGGATGGCAAGAAGAAGGATGGTAAGTCTTCTGACAAGGGTGGGGACAAATCTAAAAATGAGTCTTCATCAGGCCCACAAAAACACTCTGGTGGGGGTGGTGGGCCCAAATCCTCTTCAAATCAAAACAAAGAAAAGAAATCATGGTGCTATTTATGTAAAATAAAAGGCCATTGGACAACAGATCCCAGTTGTCCAAAGAAAAGCACCAAGCCTCCTACCACTACAACCCCTGCTGCTACACCTAGTGTCCCTAGTAATAGCAGTGGTGGTGGGAGCAAACCTACTAATAGCCAATCCAAGGGAGTAGCTGGGCTCACTTTTGGTAACTTAGTTGGGGTTGGTCTAATTAGGGAGACCACAGAGGCTGTGCTAGTCTCTGAAGGGGCTATTGATTTAGCCACCTTGGTTGCTTGTCCCCTTAACATGGATAAGTACAAGCAACTACCCCTAATAAATGGTGTTGAGGTTCAGGCCTACAGGGACACAGGTGCCAGTGTTACAATGGTAATAGAGAAACTGGTCCACCCTGAACAACACCTACTTGGTCACCAGTACCAAGTAAACGATGCTCATAACAACACCCTTAGCCACCCCATTGCTGTTGTGAATCTCAACTGGGGGGGGGTGGTTACTGGCCCAAAGAAAGTTGTGGTTGCCTCAGATTTACCTGTAGACTGTCTATTAGGGAATGATTTAGAGACATCAGCTTGGGCAGAAGTGAAGTTGGAGGCTCATGCAGCAATGCTAGGCATTCCAGGGCATATGTTTGCTTTGACCAGGGCTCAGGCCAAAAAGCAAAAAGGACAGGGTGACTTGGATCCTGGAAAAATGGACCAAGTGCTCCCTAAAGCTAGGGTTAGTAAAGGTAAAACACTACCTACTATCCCTCCCTCTACAGTGGATTCAACTTCTGAGGAAGAAGGATTTCCACCCTGTGCAGATCCTACAGCAGCGGAGCTGGAAGCAGACACTGCTGAGCTTTTGGGTGAAGGGGGGCCTGCCAGGGAGGAGCTGAGTGTGGCACAGCATACCTGTCCCACACTAGAGGGTCTAAGGCAGCCAGCTGTCAAACAAGCAAATGGGGATGTCAGTGACTCTCACAGAGTTTACTGGCAGGACAACCTCTTGTACACTGAAGCAAGGGATCCAAAACCTGGAGCTGCCAGGAGATTGGTGATTCCTCAGGAGTACAGAAAGTTCCTCCTAACTCTAGCCCACAACATTCCCTTAGCTGGACATTTGGGGCAAATGAAAACTTGGGACAGGCTTGTTCCCCTGTTTCATTGGCCTAGAATGTCAGGGGACACAAAGGAATTTTGTAAGTCCTGTGAAACCTGTCAAGCCAGTGGCAAGACAGGTGGCACTCCAAAGGCACCCCTTATTCCACTGCCTGTGGTTGGGGTTCCCTTTGAAAGGGTATGGGTTGACATAGTTGGCCCCCTTGACCCTCCTACTGCTTCAGGCAATAGGTTTATCTTGGTGGTAGTGGACTGTGAGAAGGTAGCCTCTTTCTAGCCTTGTTACCCCCACTTTTGGCCTGTTTGTGAGTGTATGTCAGGGTGTTTGTCACTGTTTTCACTGTCTCACTGGGATCCTGATAGCCAGGCCTCAGTGCTCATAGTGAAAACACCATGTTTTCAGTATGGTTGTTATGTGTCACTGGGATCCTGCTAGTCAGGACCCCAGTGCTCATAGGTTTGTGGCCTATATGTATGTGTCACTAGGACCCTGTCACACAGGGCCCCAGTGCTCATAGGTGTGCATGTATATGTTCCCTGTGTGGTGCCTAACTGTCTCACTGAGGCTCTGCTAACCAGAACCTCAGTGGTTATGCTCTCTCATTACTTTCAAATTGTCACTAACAGGCTAGTGACCAATTTTACCAATTTACATTGGCTTACTGGAACACCCTTATAATTCCCTAGTATATGGTACTGAGGTACCCAGGGTATTGGGGTTCCAGGAGATCCCTATGGGCTGCAGCATTTCTTTTGCCACCCATAGGGAGCTCTGACAATTCTTACACAGGCCTGCCACTGCAGCCTGAGTGAAATAACGTCCACGTTATTTCACAGCCATTTTACACTGCACTTAAGTAACTTATAAGTCACCTATATGTCTAACCTTTACCTGGTAAAGGTTAGGTGCAAAGTTACTTAGTGTGAGGGCACCCTGGCACTAGCCAAGGTGCCCCCACATTGTTCAGAGCCAATTCACTGAACTTTGTGAGTGCGGGGACACCATTACACGCGTGCACTACATATAGGTCACTACCTATGTATAGCTTCACCATGGTAACTCCGAATATGGCCATGTAACATGTCTATGATCATGGAATTGCCCCCTCTATGCCATCCTGGCATTGTTGGTACAATTCCATGATCCCAGTGGTCTGTAGCACAGACCCTGGTACTGCCAGACTGCCCTTCCTGGGGTTTCACTGCAGCTGCTGCTGCTGCCAACCCCTCAGACAGGCAACTGCCCTCCTGGGGTCCAGCCAGGCCTGGCCCAGGATGGCAGAACAAAGAACTTCCTCTGAGAGAGGGTGTGACACCCTCTCCCTTTGGAAAATGGTGTGAAGGCAGGGGAGGAGTAGCCTCCCCCAGCCTCTGGAAATGCTTTGTTGGGCACAGATGTGCCCAATTCTGCATAAGCCAGTCTACACCGGTTCAGGGACCCCTTAGCCCCTGCTCTGGCGCGAAACTGGACAAAGGAAAGGGGAGTGACCACTCCCCTGACCTGCACCTCCCCTGGGAGGTGTCCAGAGCTCCTCCAGTGTGCTCCAGACCTCTGCCATCTTGGAAACAGAGGTGCTGCTGGCACAATGGACTGCTCTGAGTGGCCAGTGCCACCAGGTGACGTCAGAGACTCCTGCTGATAGGCTCCTTCAGGTGTTAGTAGCCTTTCCTCTCTCCTAGGTAGCCAAACCCTCTTTTCTGGCTATTTAGGGTCTCTGTCTCTGGGGAAACTTTAGATAACGAATGCATGAGCTCAGCCGAGTTCCTCTGCATCTCCCTCTTCACCTTCTGATAAGGAATCGACCGCTGACCGCGCTGGAAGCCTGCAAACCTGCAAACCTGCAACATAGTAGCAAAGACGACTACTGCAACTCTGTAACGCTGATCCTGCCGCCTTCTCGACTGTTTTCCTGCTTGTGCATGCTGTGGGGGTAGTCTGCCTCCTCTCTGCACCAGAAGCTCCGAAGAAATCTCCCGTGGGTCAACGGAATCTTCCCCCTGCAACCGCAGGCACCAAAAAGCTGCATTACCGGTCCCTTGGGTCTCCTCTCAGCACGACGAGCGAGGTCCCTCGAATCCAGCGACACCGTCCAAGTGACCCCCACAGTCCAGTGACTCTTCAGCCCAAGTTTGGTGGAGGTAAGTCCTTGCCTCACCTCGCTGGGCTGCATTGCTGGGAACCGCGACTTTGCAAGCTACTCCGGCCCCTGTGCACTTCCGGCGGAAATCCTTTGTGCACAGCCAAGCCTGGGTCCACGGCACTCTAACCTGCATTGCACGACTTTCTAAGTTGGTCTCCGGCGACGTGGGACTCCTTTGTGCAACTTCGGCGAGCACCGTTTCACGCATCCTCGTAGTGCCTGTTTCTGGCACTTCTCCGGGTGCTACCTGCTTCAGTGAGGGCTCTTTGTCTTGCTCGACATCCCCTATCTCTGCAGGTCCAATTTGCGACCTCCTGGTCCCTCCTGGGCCCCAGCAGCGTCCAAAAACGCCAAACGCTCGATTTGCGTGTAGCAAGGCTTGTTGGCGTCCATCCGGCGGGAAAACACTTCTGCACGACTCTCCAAGGCGTGGGGGATCCATCCTCCAAAGGGGAAGTCTCTAGCCCTTGTCGTTCCTGCAGTATTCACAGTTCTTCAGCCTAGTAAGAGCTTCTTTGCA
Source organism: Pleurodeles waltl (assembly GCF_031143425.1). Taxonomy (NCBI): domain Eukaryota; kingdom Metazoa; phylum Chordata; class Amphibia; order Caudata; family Salamandridae; genus Pleurodeles; species Pleurodeles waltl. The sequence goes on from NC_090439.1 coordinate 1,177,712,864, forward strand.
CCAACCGCTGGCATTTCTTGGGCATCTGCCCATCTCCGAGCTGCTTGTGACTTTTGGACTTGGTCCCCTTGTTCCACAGGTACCCTCAGTCAGGAATCCATCGTTGTTGCATTGCTGATTTGTGTTTTCCTTGCATTTTCCCTCTAACACGACTATTTTGTCCTTAGGGGAACTTTAGTGCACTTTGCACTCACTTTTCAGGGTCTTGGGGATGGTTATTTTGCTAACTCTCACTATTTTCTAATAGTCCCAGCAACCCTCTACAAGGTCACATAGGTTTGGGGTCCATTCGTGGTTCGCATTCCACTTTTGGAGTATATGGTTTGTGTTGCCCCTATCCCTATGTTTCCCCATTGCATCCTATTGTAACTATACATTGTTTGCACTGTTTTCTAAGACTATACTGCATATTTTTGCTATTGTGTATATATATCTTGTGTATATTTCCTATCCTCTCACTGAGGGTACACTCTAAGATACTTTGGCATATTGTCATAAAAATAAAGTACCTTTATTTTTAGTATAACTGTGTATTGTGTTTTCTTATGATATTGTGCATATGACACTAAGTGGTACTGTAGTAGCTTCACACGTCTCCTAGTTCAGCCTGAGCTGCTCTGCTAAGCTACCATTATCTATCAGCCTAAGCTGCTAGACACCCTATACACTAATAAGGGATAACTGGACCTGGTGCAAGGTGCAAGTACCCCTTGGTACTCACTACAAGCCAGTCCAGCCTCCTACATTGGTTGTGCAGCGGTGGGATAAGTGCTTGAGACTACTTACCACTCTTGTCATTGTACTTTTCATAAGAGAAAAATATACAAAACAAGGTCAGTGTATATACACATAGCCAAAAAGTTTTGCACTTCCTCTTTTCACTCTTTTCTAAGTGCTGAAAAGTACTTCTAAACTTTCAAAAAGTTCTTAAAAGTTTAAAAAGTTTTTTCTGTCTTTCCAAAAAGTTCTGAAAACTTTTTTCTCTTTTTCTATCACTTTAACTCTCTCTAAAAAATGTCTGGCACAGGAAAAAATGTTGAACTGTCCAAACTTGCATATGATCACCTTAGCTGGAAAGGAGCAAGGAGTCTCTGCATAGAGAGAGGTTTGAGTGTAGGGAAGAATCCTTCTTTAGAACTGTTAATTAATATGCTTAGAGTACAGGATAAGGCCATAAGTGCCCAATCTGTAGAAAAAGTAGCTAATGGTTCTCAATCTGATCCAGGGACTCCCCCAGGAAAAGGTTCAGGAAAGAAACTTCTCAGCCTGCCCATTACTAGACAGTCTAGCATAGTTGGTACAGAGGTTGAATCACACCATACTAATGGTGTGCTCTCACATTATACTGGTAGCCAAGCTGTTAGGGTGCCCTCTGTAAGGGACAGGTCTCCTTCTGTTCATTCCCATCATACCTCTGTATCTAGAAATGTCCCTCCCACCCACCCTGATGACAGATTGTTAGAAAGGGAGCTCAATAGATTGAGAGTGGAACAAACCAGACTGAAGCTCAAGAAGCAACAGCTGGATTTGGATAGACAGTCTTTAGAAATAGAGAGGGAAAGACAGAAGTTGGGTTTAGAAACCCATGGTGGCAGCAGCAGTATTCCCCATAGTCATCCTGCAAAAGAGCATGATTCCAGGAATCTGCACAAGATAGTTCCCCCTTATAAGGAGGGGGATGACATTAACAAGTGGTTTGCTGCACTTGAGAGGGCCTGTGTTGTACAGGATGTCCCTCAAAGGCAGTGGGCTGCTATCCTATGGCTATCATTTAGTGGAAAAGGTAGGGATAGGCTCCTTACTGTGAAAGAAAATGATGCCAATAATTTTACAGTTCTTAAGAATGCACTCCTGGATGGTTATGGCTTAACCACTGAACAGTACAGGATAAAGTTCAGAGAGACCAAAAAGGAGTCTTCACAAGACTGGGTTGATTTCATTGACCAGGCAGTGAAGGCCTTGGAGGGGTGGTTACATGGCAGTAAAGTTACTGATTATGAAAGCCTGTATAACACAATCCTGAGAGAGCATATACTTAATAATTGTGTGTCTGATTTGTTGCACCAGTACCTGGTAGACTCTGATCTGACCTCTCCCCAAGAATTGGGAAAGAAGGCAGACAAATGGGTCAGAACAAGGGTGAACAGAAAAGTTCATACAGGGGGTGACAAAGATGGCAATAAGAAGAAAGATGGTGAAAAATCTCAAGATAAGCATGGGGATAAGGGTAAAACCAAAGATCCCACTTCAAATCTTAAACACTCTTCAGAGGGTGGGGATAAAACAAATTCTTCCTCTTCTTCCCAACCTGCACACATTAAAAAGCCTTGGTGCTTTGTGTGTAAAAACAGAGGCCATAGGCCAGGGGATAAGTCCTGTCCAGGTAAACCCCCTGAGCCTACCACCACTAATACATCAAGCTCTAGTGCCCCTAGCAGTAGTGGTACTAGTGGTGGGACTGCTGGCAACAGTCAAGCAAAGGGTGTAGTTGGGTTCACTTATGGGTCCATAGTGGAAACTGATGTAATCAGTCCCAAGACAGTTTCTGTCACACCTAGTGGCATTGGCCTTGCCACACTGGCTGCTTGTCCCCTTACAATGGATAAGTACAGGCAGACAGTTTCAATAAATGGTGTTGAGGCCTTGGCCTACAGGGACACAGGTGCCAGTTTCACTTTGGTGACTGAAAACCTAGTGCCTCCTGAACAACACATCATTGGACAACAGTATAAGATTATTGATTTCCATAACTCCACTAAGTTTCTTCCCTTAGCTATAATTCAGTTTAGTTGGGGTGGAGTTACTGGCCCTAAGCAGGTGGTGGTATCACCTAGCTTACCTGTAGACTGTCTCTTAGGTAATGACCTAGAGGCCTCAGGTTGGGCTGATGTAGAGTTTTATGCCCATGCAGCCATGCTGGGCATCCCTGAGGAATTGTTCCCTCTCATTTCTACTGAAAAGAAAAAGCAAAGGAGAGAAGGCCTGAAAACTCAGGATCCCTCTCCATCAACAGGTAAAAAGGGTATCACAGTATCCCCTAACCACCCTACCATTCAGGATACTATTCCTGTGGTGGGAGAAACCTCTCCTGGGGTGGCACCTGTTCCAAGGGAATCATCAGCTGGCAAAGCTGGACTCCCTGAGGTGGAAGTACATCTCTGTGGGATAACTAACATTGGTGAGAAAAACAGCACCATTTTAGTTAACATGGAGCATCCCTCCAACCCTCCCAGAGAAACTTTAGTGCAGAAACCCTGCACTACCTCACAACACTTAGGACAGCATCCCTGCCCTAGTGTGGAGCTCATAGGACAGCATCCCTGCCCTGCTCCAACTCAAGAGAAACAGCATCCCTGTTCTCTCTTCCAGCCAGATGGACAAAGTTTTTGCCCAGCTATGGCTTTTCTGAGACAGCATCCCTGTCTGGCATTTCCATCACTACAAATAGGTTCAGTGGACAATTCCCACTGCTCTAAACTAAAACTTACTGATAGAAACTCTGAAAATACATCTTCACATTGTTGCTTAGCTAAAAAACTTCAAACAGGGTGGTTTACATCCCCACAGGGAAGTAACCATATAGTGGATGATAAAGGGAGTAACCAGTCTATTGCAGAGCTACTCTCTACTTATCACCACTTAGACAATAAAGTCTCAACTGGCCAAGGTTAGCCTTATTGTCCTTCGTTTGGGGGGGGGTTGTGTGAGAAGGTAGCCTCTTTCTAGCCTTGTTACCCCCACTTTTGGCCTGTTTGTGAGTGTATGTCAGGGTGTTTGTCACTGTTTTCACTGTCTCACTGGGATCCTGATAGCCAGGCCTCAGTGCTCATAGTGAAAACACCATGTTTTCAGTATGGTTGTTATGTGTCACTGGGATCCTGCTAGTCAGGACCCCAGTGCTCATAGGTTTGTGGCCTATATGTATGTGTCACTAGGACCCTGTCACACAGGGCCCCAGTGCTCATAGGTGTGCATGTATATGTTCCCTGTGTGGTGCCTAACTGTCTCACTGAGGCTCTGCTAACCAGAACCTCAGTGGTTATGCTCTCTCATTACTTTCAAATTGTCACTAACAGGCTAGTGACCAATTTTACCAATTTACATTGGCTTACTGGAACACCCTTATAATTCCCTAGTATATGGTACTGAGGTACCCAGGGTATTGGGGTTCCAGGAGATCCCTATGGGCTGCAGCATTTCTTTTGCCACCCATAGGGAGCTCTGACAATTCTTACACAGGCCTGCCACTGCAGCCTGAGTGAAATAACGTCCACGTTATTTCACAGCCATTTTACACTGTACTTAAGTAACTTATAAGTCACCTATCTGTCTAACCTTTACCTGGTAAAGGTTAGGTGCAAAGTTACTTAGTGTGAGGGCACCCTGGCACTAGCCAAGGTGCCCCCACATTGTTCAGAGCCAATTCACTGAACTTTGTGAGTGCGGGGACACCATTACACGCGTGCACTACATATAGGTCACTACCTATATGTAGCTTCACCATGGTAACTCCGAATATGGCCATGTAACATGTCTATGATCATGGAATTGCCCCCTCTATGCCATCCTGGCATTGTTGGTACAATTCCATGATCCCAGTGGTCTGTAGCACAGACCCTGGTACTGCCAGACTGCCCTTCCTGGGGTTTCACTGCAGCTGCTGCTGCTGCCAACCCCTCAGACAGGCAGCTGCCCTCCTGGGGTCCAGCCAGGCCTGGCCCAGGATGGCAGAACAAAGAACTTCATCTGAGAGAGGGTGTGACACCCTCTCCCTTTGGAAAATGGTGTGAAGGCAGGGGAGGAGTAGCCTCCCCCAGCCTCTGGAAATGCTTTGTTGGGCACAGATGTGCCCAATTCTGCATAAGCCAGTCTACACCGGTTCAGGGACCCCTTAGCCCCTGCTCTGGCGCGAAACTGGACAAAGGAAAGGGGAGTGACCACTCCCCTGACCTGCACCTCCCCTGGGAGGTGTCCAGAGCTCCTCCAGTGTGCTCCAGACCTCTGCCATCTTGGAAACAGAGGTGCTGCTGGCACACTGGACTGCTCTGAGTGGCCAGTGCCACCAGGTGACGTAAGAGACTCCTGCTGATAGGCTCCTTCAGGTGTTAGTAGCCTTTCCTCTCTCCTAGGTAGCCAAACCCTCTTTTCTGGCTATTTAGGGTCTCTGTCTCTGGGGAAACTTTAGATAACGAATGCATGAGCTCAGCCGAGTTCCTCTGCATCTCCCTCTTCACCTTCTGATAAGGAATCGACCGCTGACCGCGCTGGAAGCCTGCAAACCTGCAACATAGTAGCAAAGACGACTACTGCAACTCTGTAACGCTGATCCTGCCGCCTTCTCGACTGTTTTCCTGCTTGTGCATGCTGTGGGGATAGTCTGCCTCCTCTCTGCACCAGAAGCTCCGAAGAAATCTCCCGTGGGTCGACGGAATCTTCCCCCTGCAACCGCAGGCACCAAAAAGCTGCATTACCGGTCCCTTGGGTCTCCTCTCAGCACGACGAGCGAGGTCCCTCGAATCCAGCGACACCATCCAAGTGACCCCCACAGTCCAGTGACTCTTCAGCCCAAGTTTGGTGGAGGTAAGTCCTTGCCTCACCTCGCTGGGCTGCATTGCTGGGAACCGCGACTTTGCAAGCTACTCCGGCCCCTGTGCACTTCCGGCGGAAATCCTTCGTGCACAGCCAAGCCTGGGTCCACGGCACTCTAACCTGCATTGCACGACTTTCTAAGTTGGTCTCCGGCGACGTGGGACTCCTTTGTGCAACTTCGGCGAGCACCGTTTCACGCATCCTCGTAGTGCCTGTTTCTGGCACTTCTCCGGGTGCTACCTGCTTCAGTGAGGGCTCTTTGTCTTGCTCGACATCCCCTCTCTCTGCAGGTCCAATTTGCGACCTCCTGGTCCCTCCTGGGCCCCAGCAGCGTCCAAAAACGCCAAACGCTCGATTTGCGTGTAGCAAGGCTTGTTGGCGTCCATCCGGCGGGAAAACACTTCTGCACGACTCTCCAAGGCGTGGGGGATCCATCCTCCAAAGGGGAAGTCTCTAGCCCTTGTCGTTCCTGCAGTATTCACAGTTCTTCAGCCTAGTAAGAGCTTCTTTGCACCAACCGCTGGCATTTCTTGGGCATCTGCCCATCTCCGAGCTGCTTGTGACTTTTGGACTTGGTCCCCTTGTTCCACAGGTACCCTCAGTCAGGAATCCATCGTTGTTGCATTGCTGATTTGTGTTTTCCTTGCATTTTCCCTCTAACACGACTATTTTGTCCTTAGGGGAACTTTAGTGCACTTTGCACTCACTTTTCAGGGTCTTGGGGAGGGTTATTTTGCTAACTCTCACTATTTTCTAATAGTCCCAGCGACCCTCTACAAGGTCACATAGGTTTGGGGTCCATTCGTGGTTCGCATTCCACTTTTGGAGTATATGGTTTGTGTTGCCCCTATCCCTATGTTTCCCCATTGCATCCTATTGTAACTATACATTGTTTGCACTGTTTTCTAAGACTATACTGCATATTTTTGCTATTGTGTATATATATCTTGTGTATATTTCCTATCCTCTCACTGAGGGTACACTCTAAGATACTTTGGCATATTGTCATAAAAATAAAGTACCTTTATTTTTAGTATAACTGTGTATTGTGTTTTCTTATGATATTGTGCATATGACACTAAGTGGTACTGTAGTAGCTTCACACGTCTCCTAGTTCAGCCTGAGCTGCTCTGCTAAGCTACCATTATCTATCAGCCTAAGCTGCTAGACATCCTATACACTAATAAGGGATAACTGGGCCTGGTGCAAGGTGCAAGTACCCCTTGGTACTCACTACAAGCCAGTCCAGCCTCCTACATGGACCATGCCACCAGATATCCTGAAGCAATTCCTCTTAGGACCACTACAGCTCCTGCAGTGGCAAATGCCCTCCTGGGAATCTTTTCCAGGGTGGGCTTCCCAAAAGAGGTAGTATCAGACAGGGGAAGCAATTTCATGTCTGCTTACTTGAAGGCCATGTGGAAGGAGTGTGGTGTGACATACAAGTTCACCACACCCTATCATCCACAAACAAATGGACTGGTGGAGAGATTTAACAAAACTCTCAAAGGTATGATAATGGGACTCCCTGAAAAACTCCGCAGGAGTTGGGATATCCTGTTACCTTGCCTCCTTTTTGCTTACAGAGAGGTACCCCAAAAAGGAGTGGGCTTTAGCCCCTTTGAACTCCTATTTGGACACCCTGTGAGAGGTCCTCTAACACTTGTTAAGGAGGGTTGGGAACAACCTTTAAAAGCTCCAAAGCAAGACATAGTGGACTATTTACTTGGCTTAAGATCTAGGATGGCTGAGTACATGAAAAAGGCCAGTAAAAACCTTCAGGTCAGCCAAGAGCTCCAAAAGCAATGGCATGACCAGAAGGCTGTTTTGGTTCAGTACCAACCAGGGCAGAAAGTGTGGGTCTTGGAGCCTGTGGCCCCAAGAGCACTCCAAGACAAATGGAGTGGACCCCACATAATTGTTAAAAAGAAGGGTGAAGTCACCTACTTAGTTGACTTAGGCACTGCCAGGAGTCCCCTTAGGGTGCTCCATGTCAATCGCCTGAAACCCTACTATGACAGGGCTGATCTCACCCTGCTCATGGCAACAGATGAGGGACAGGAAGAAGAGAGTGACCCTCTCCCTGATCTCTTCTCTTCCACAGAACAAGATGCTCTAGTGGAAGGTGTAGTACTAGCAGATTGTCTTACTGCTGAGCAGAAAGACCACTGCATAAATCTCCTGGGTCTGTTTTCTGAACTCTTCTCTACTGTGCCAGGCACCACTTCTTGGTGTGAGCACGCTATAGATACTGGAGACAGCTTGCCTGTCAAAAGTAAGATCTATAGGCAGCCTGACCATGTCAGAGACTGCATAAAGCAAGAGGTGCAGAAAATGCTTGAACTGGGAGTGGTTGAGCACTCTGAAAGTCCATGGGCCTCTTCTGTGGTACGTGTACCAAAACCTAATTCCAAAGATGGTAAAAGGGAAATGAGATTTTGTGTAGATTACAGAGGTCTCAACCAGGTAACCAAAACTTATGCTCACCCTATACCCAGGGCAGATGAGCTAATAGATACACTGGCATCTGCCAAGTATCTAAGCACTTTTGATTTGACTGCTGGGTATTGGCAGATCAAATTATCAGAAGATGCAAAAGCAAAAACTGCATTTTCAACCATTGGAGGCCATTACCAATTCACAGTAATGCCTTTTGGATTGAAACATGCACCTGACACTTTTCAAAGGTTGGTGAATACAGTCCTGCAAGGGCTGGAAGCTTTCAGTGCAGCATATCTGGACGATATAGCTGTCTTTAGCTCCAGCTGGGATGATCACCTGGTCCACCTATGGAAAGTTTTGGAGGCCCTGAAAAAGGCAGGCCTCACTATCAAGGCTTCAAAGTGCCAGATAGGGCAGAGGAAGGTGGTTTATCTGGGACACCTGGTAGGTGGAGAACAGATTGCACCACTTCAGGGGAAAATCCAAACTATCATAGATTGGGTTCCCCCTACTACTCAGACTCAGGTGAGAGCCTTTTTAGGCCTCACTGGGTACTACAGGAGGTTCATAAAGAACTATGGCTCTATTGCAGCCCCTCTTAATGACCTCACATCTAAAGAAATGCCTAAGAAGGTATTATGGACAGCAAACTGTCAGAAAGCTTTTGAGGAGCTGAAGCAGGCCATGTGCTCTGCACCTGTCCTGAAAAGCCCCTGTTACTCCAAAAAAATCATTGTCCAAACTGATGCATCTGAATTAGGGGTAGGGGCAGTCTTATCACAACTTAATTCTGAGGGCCAGGATCAACCTGTTGCTTTTATCAGCAGGAGGTTGACCCCTAGAGAAAAGCGTTGGTCTGCCATAGAGAGGGAGGCCTTTGCTATGGTCTGAGCACTGTAGAAGTTGAGGCCATACCTGTTTGGCACTCACTTCATTGTTCAGACAGACCACAAACCTCTACGTTGGCTAAAATAAATGAAAGGTGAAAACCCTAAATTGTTGAGGTGGTCCATATCTCTACAGGGGATGGACTATACAGTGGAACATAGACCTGGGAGTACCCACTCCAATGCAGATGGACTCTCCAGATATTTCCACTTAGACACTGAAGACCCATCAGGTAATGACTAGTCTTATTGTCCGTCGTTTGGAGGTGGGGGGGTTGTGTAGGAAAGTACCATATTGCCTGGCATGTTACCCCCATATTTCACTGTATATATGTTGTTTTAGTTGTATGTGTCACTGGGACCCTGCCAGCCAGGGCCCCAGTGCTCATAAGTGTGCCCTGTATGTGTTACCTGTGTTATGACTAACTGTCTCACTGAGGCTCTGCTATCCAGAACCTCAGTGGTTATGCTCTCTCATTTCTTTCCAAATTGTCACTAACAGGCTAGTGACCAATTTCACCAATTTACATTGGCATACTGGAACACCCTTATAATTCCCTAGTATATGGTACTGAGGTACCCAGGGTATTGGGGTTCCAGGAGATCCCTATGGGCTGCAGCATTTCTTTTGCCACCCATAGGGAGCTCTGACAATTCTTACACAGGCCTGCCATTGCAGCCTGAATGAAATAACGTCCACGTTATTTCACAGCCATTTACCACTGCACTTAAGTAACTTATAAGTCACCTATATGTCTAACCTTTACCTGGTAAAGGTTGGGTGCTAAGTTACTTAGTGTGTGGGCACCCTGGCACTAGCCAAGGTGCCCCCACATTGTTCAGGGCAAATTCCCCGGACTTTGTGAGTGCGGGGACACCATTACACGCGTGCACTACACATAGGTCACTACCTATGTATAGCTTCACAATGGTAACTCCGAATATGGCCATGTAACATGTCTATGATCATGGAATTGCCCCCTCAATGCCATCCTGGCATTGTTGGCACAATCCCATGATCCCACGGGTCTCTAACACAGACCCGGGTACTGCCAAACTGCCTTTCCTGGGGTTTCACTGCAGCTGCTGCTGCTGCTAACCCCTCAGACAGGTTTCTGTCCCCCTGGGGTCCAGCCAGGCTTGGTCCAGGAAGGCAGACCAAAGGACTTCCTCAGAGAGAGGGTGTTACACCCTCTCCCTTTGGAAAAAGGTGTTAGGGCTTGGGAGGAGTAGCCTCCCCCAGCCTCTGGAAATGCTTTCATGGGCACAGATGGTTCCCATTTCTGCATAAGCCAGTCCACACCGGTTCAGGGATCCCCCAGCCCTGCTCTGGCGTGAAACTGGACAAAGGAAAGAGGAGTGACCACTCCCCTGACCTGCACCTCCCCTGGGAGGTGCCCAGAGCTCCTCCAGTGTGCTCCAGACCTCTGCCATCTTGGAAACAGAGGTGCTGCTGGCACACTGGACTGCTCTGAGTGGCCAGTGCCAGCAGGTGACGTCAGAGACTCCTTCTGATAGGCTCCTTCAGGTGTTGCTAGCCTATCCTCTCTCCTAGGTAGCCAAACCCTCTTTTCTGGCTATTTAGGGTCTCTGCTTTGGGGCATTCCTTAGATAACGAATGCAAGAGCTCATCATAGTTCCTCTGCATCTCTCTCTTCACCTTCTGCCAAGGAATCGACTGCTGACCGCGCTGGAAGCCTGCAAAACTGCAACAAAGTAGCAAAGACGACTACTGCGACCTTGTAACGCTGATCCTTCTCGACTGTTTTCCTGGTGGTGCATGCTGTGGGGGTAGTCTGCCTCCTCTCTGCACTAGAAGCTCCGAAGAAATCTCCCGTGGGTCGACGGAATCTTCCCCCTGCAACCGCAGGCACCAAAGAACTGCATCACCGGTCCTCTGGGTCTCCTCTCAGCATGACGAGCGAGGTCCCTTGAACTCAGCAACTCTGTCCAAGTGACTCCCACAGTCCAGTGACTCTTCAGTCCAAGTTTGGTGGAGGTAAGTCCTTGCCTCCCCACACCAGACTTCATTGCTGAGAACCGCGTGTTTTGCAGCTACTCCGGCTCCTGTGCACTTTTCTACGATTTCCTTTGTGCAGAGCCAAGCCTGGGTCCACGGCACTCTATCCTGCATTGCACGACCTCCTGAGTTGTCCTCCGGCGGCGTGGGACTCTCTTGTGCAACTTCGGGTGAGCACTGTTTCACTCCACTTTGTAGTGCCTGTTCCGGCACTTCTCCGGGTGCTGCTTGCTTCTGAGTTGGCTTCTTGTCTTGCTGGACGCCCTCTTCGTCTCCTCGCGCAATTGGCGACATCCTGGTCCCTCCTGGGCCACAGCAGCATCCAAAAACCATAACCGCAAGCTTTGCAGCTAGCAAGGCTTGTTTGTGGTCTTTCTGCAGGAAAACACTTCTGCCCGACTCTTCACGACGTGGGACATTCATCCTCCAAAGGGGAAGTTTCTAGCCCTTGTCGTTCTTGCAGAATCCACAGCTTCTACCGTCCGGTGGCAGCTTCTTTGCACCCACAGCTGGCATTTCCTGGGCATCTGCCCACTCCCGACTTGATCGTGACTTTTGGACTTGGTCCCCTTGTTTCATAGGTATTCTCGTCTGGAAATCCATTGTTGTTGCATTGCTGGTGTTGGTCTTTCCTGCAGAATTCCCCTATCACGACGTCTGTGCTCTTTGGGGAACTTAGGTGCACTTTGCACCCACTTTTCAGGGTCTTGGGGTAGGCTATTTTTCTAACCCTCACTGTTTTCTTACAGTCCCAGCGACCCTCTACAAGGTCACATAGGTTTGGGGTCCATTCGTGGTTCGCATTCCACTTCTAGAGTATATGGTTTGTGTTGCCCCTATCCCTATGTGCCCCCATAGCATTCTATTGTGACTATACATTGTTTGCACTGTTTTCTGTTGCTATTACTGTATATTTTGGTATTGTGTACATATATCTTGTGTATATTTGCTATCCTCATACTGAGGGTACTCACTGAGATACTTTGGCATATTGTCATAAAAATAAAGTACCTTTATTTTTAGTATATCTGTGTATTGTGTTTTCTTATGATATTGTGCAAGTGACACTAGTGGTACTGTAGGAGCTTCACTCGTCTCCTAGTTCAGCCTAAGCTGCTCTGCTAAGCTACCTTTTCTATCAGCCTAAGCTGCTAGACACCCCTATACACTAATAAGGGATACCTGGGCCTGGTGTAAGGTGTAAGTACCCCTTGGTACTCACTACAAGCCAGTCCAGCCTCCTACAACTTGCACAAGAGTGGGGATCCCAGTGGGGTGACGGGTAGCAGATATCAGGTCATGCTCCAATTGGGCACACAGCTCTGTGATTGTGGTCCTGTCTAGTCCATAGATCAGTATAATGTGCCTGTCCTCCAGTGTAGCCAAGTCAACCAGGGGCCTGTACACGGGGATATGTCTCTTCTCCTATTAATCCACAGTGCTAGGTATCTAAGGGAGAAAAGAGTGAGGAGGCTGTCACAAACTGAACATTGGAGCCACAACAGCAGTCCGCAGTCTGCAATCATGTTATGGGACAGTGTAATTTGTGAAGTATGTGACGCAGCATACATCCATAGGCCTGTCCCCCCTCTGAAAATGGCGTCTGCCTGTCCTGTGTGGAGGGACATGTGGAAGTGAGGTAATGCCGTTGACGTGTGCCATGGCGGTAGGCGGTCATGAACTGCTGTGCAATTCCTCATTGGTTGATATTGGGCCCTATGGGGTACAGTGGCCAATGGTGATCTACGCCGACGGTAACATTATGCACCGCCGCAGACGTGAATGCCATTTTCTATCATATTCCTCACTTGTTTCCTGGCTTTCCATAGGAGAGGACCTACACTGCATGTGCTGCTGTGACCTGTGTCTGCAACCTACCATTGCCCATGTGTAGGAAAGTACCATCTTGCCTGGCATGTTACCCCCATTTTTCACTGTATATATGTTGTTTTAGTTGTATGTGTCACTGGGACCCTGGTAACCCAGGGCCCCAGTGCTCATAAGTGTGCCTGTATGTGTTACCTGTGTAGTGACTAACTGTCTCACTGAGGCTCTGCTAATCAGAACCTCAGTGGTTATGCTCTCTCATTGCTTTCCAAATTGTCACTGACAGGCTAGTGACCATTTTTACCAATTTACATTGGCTTACTGGAACACCCTTATAATCCCCTAGTATATGGTACTGAGGTACCCAGGGTATTGGGGTTCCAGGAGATCCCTATGGGCTGCAGCATTTCTTTTGCCACCCATAGGGAGCTCTGACAATTCTTACACAGGCCTGCCACTGCAGCCTGAGTGAAATAACGTCCACGTTATTTCACAGCCATTTTACACTGCACTTAAGTAACTTATAAGTCACCTATATGTCTAACCTTTACCTGGTAAAGGTTAGGTGCAAAGTTACTTAGTGTGAGGGCACCCTGGCACTAGCCAAGGTGCCCCCACATTGTTCAGAGCCAATTCACTGAACTTTGTGAGTGCGGGGACACCATTACACGCGTGCACTACATATAGGTCACTACCTATATGTAGCTTCACCATGGTAACTCCGAATATGGCCATGTAACATGTCTATGATCATGGAATTGCCCCCTCTATGCCATCCTGGCATTGTTGGTACAATTCCATGATCCCAGTGGTCTGTAGCACAGACCCTGGTACTGCCAGACTGCCCTTCCTGGGGTTTCTCTGCAGCTGCTGCTGCTGCCAACCCCTCAGACAGGCATCTGCCCTCCTGGGGTCCAGCCAGGCCTGGCCCAGGATGGCAGAACAAAGAACTTCCTCTGAGAGAGGGTGTGACACCCTCTCCCTTTGGAAAATGGTGTGAAGGCAGGGGAGGAGTAGCCTCCCCCAGCCTCTGGAAATGCTTTGTTGGGCACAGAGGTGCCCAATTCTGCATAAGCCAGTCTACACCGGTTCAGGGACCCCTTAGCCCCTGCTCTGGCGCGAAACTGGACAAAGGAAAGGGGAGTGACCACTCCCCTGACCTGCACCTCCCCTGGGAGGTGTCCAGAGCTCCTCCAGTGTGCTCCAGACCTCTGCCATCTTGGAAACAGAGGTGCTGCTGGCACACTGGACTGCTCTGAGTGGCCAGTGCCACCAGGTGACGTCAGAGACTCCTTGTGATAGGCTCCTTCAGGTGTTAGTAGCCTTTCCTCTCTCCTAGGTAGCCAAACCCTCTTTTCTGGCTATTTAGGGTCTCTGTCTCTGGGGAAACTTTAGATAACGAATGCATGAGCTCAGCCGAGTTCCTCTGCATCTCCCTCTTCACCTTCTGATAAGGAATCGACCGCTGACCGCGCTGGAAGCCTGCAAACCTGCAACATAGTAGCAAAGACGACTACTGCAACTCTGTAACGCTGATCCTGCCGCCTTCTCGACTGTTTTCCTGCTTGTGCATGCTGTGGGGGTAGCCTGCCTCCTCTCTGCACCAGAAGCTCCGAAGAAATCTCCCGTGGGTCGACGGAATCGTCCCCCTGCAACCGCAGGCACCAAAAAGCTGCATCTCCGGTCCCTTGGGTCTCCTCTCAGCACGACGAGCGAGGTCCCTCGAATCCAGCGACACCGTCCAAGTGACCCCCACAGTCCAGTGACTCTTCAGCCCAAGTTTGGTGGAGGTAAGTCCTTGCCTCACCTCGCTGGGCTGCATTGCTGGGAACCGCGACTTTGCAAGCTTCTCCGGCCCCTGTGCACTTCCGGCGGAAATCCTTCGTGCACAGCCAAGCCTGGGTCCACGGCACTCTAACCTGCATTGCACGACTTTCTAAGTTGGTCTCCGGCGACGTGGGACTCCTTTGTGCAACTTCGGCGAGCACCGTTTCACGCATCCTCGTAGTGCCTGTTTCTGGCACTTCTCCGGGTGCTACCTGCTTCAGTGAGGGCTCTTTGTCTTGCTCGACGTCCCCTCTCTCTGCAGGTCCAATTTGCGACCTCCTGGTCCCTCCTGGGCCCCAGCAGCGTCCAAAAACGCCAAACGCACGATTTGCGTGTAGCAAGGCTTGTTGGCGTCCATCCGGCGGGAAAACACTTCTGCACGACTCTCCAAGGCGTGGGGGATCCATCCTCCAAAGGAGAAGTCTCTAGCCCTTGTCGTTCCTGCAGTATTCACAGTTCTTCAGCCTAGTAAGAGCTTCTTTGCACCAACCGCTGGCATTTCTTGGGCATCTGCCCATCTCCGAGCTGCTTGTGACTTTTGGACTTGGTCCCCTTGTTCCACAGGTACCCTCAGACAGGAATCCATCGTTGTTGCATTGCTGATTTGTGTTTTCCTTGCATTCTCCCTCTAACACGACTAGTTTGTCCTTAGGGGAACTTTGGTGCACTTTGCACTCACTTTTCAGGGTCTTGGGGTGGGTTATTTTGCTAACTCTCACTATTTTCTAATAGTCCCAGCGACCCTCTACAAGGTCACATAGGTTTGGGGTCCATTCGTGGTTCGCATTCCACTTCTGGAGTATATGGTTTGTGTTGCCCCTATCCCTATGTTTCCCCATTGCATCCTATTGTAACTATACATTGTTTGCACTGTTTTCTAAGACTATACTGCATATTTTTGCTATTGTGTATATATATCTTGTGTATATTTCCTATCCTCTCACTGAGGGTACACTCTAAGATACTTTGGCATATTGTCATAAAAATAAAGTACCTTTATTTTTAGTATAACTGTGTATTGTGTTTTCTTATGATATTGTGCATATGACACTAAGTGGTACTGTAGTAGCTTCACACGTCTCCTAGTTCAGCCTAAGCTGCTCTGCTAAGCTACCATTATCTATCAGCCTAAGCTGCTAGACACCCTATACACTAATAAGGGATAACTGGGCCTGGTGCAAGGTGCAAGTACCCCTTGGTACTCACTACAAGCCAGTCCAGCCTCCTACATTGGTTGTGCAGTGGTGGGATAAGTGCTTGAGACTACTTACCACTCTTGTCATTGTACTTTTCATAAGAGAAAAATATACAAAACAAGGTCAGTGTATATACACATAGCCAAAAAGTTTTGCATTTCCTCTTTTCACTCTTTTCTAAGTGCTGAAAAGTACTACTAAACTTTCAAAAAGTTCTTAAAAGTTTAAAAAGTTTTTTCTGTCTTTCCAAAAAGTTCTGAAAACTTTTTTCTCTTTATCTATCACTTTAACTCTCTCTAAAAATGTCTGGCACAGGCCAAAAAGTTGAACTGTCCAAACTTGCATATGATCACCTTAGCTGGAAAGGAGCAAGGAGTCTCTGCATAGAGAGAGGTTTGAGTGTAGGGAAGAATCCTTCCTTAGAACTGTTAATTAATATGCTTAGAGTACAGGATAAGGCCATAAGTGCCCAATCTGTAGAAAAAGTAGCTAATGGTTCTCAATCTGATCCAGGGACTCCCCCAGGAAAAGGTTCAGGAAAGAAAATTCTCAGCCTGCCCATTACTAGACAGTCTAGCATAGTTGGTACAGAGGTTGAATCACACCATACTGATGGTGTGCTCTCACATTATGCTGGTAGCCAAGCTGTTAGGGTGCCCTCTGTAAGGGACAGGTCTCCTTCTGTTCATTCCCATCATACCTCTGTATCTAGAAATGTCCCTCCCACCCACCCTGATGACAGATTGTTGGAAAGGGAGCTCAATAGATTGAGAGTGGAGCAAACCAGACTGAAGCTCAAGAAGCAACAGCTGGATTTGGATAGACAGTCTTTAGAAATAGAGAGGGAAAGACAGAAAATGGGTTTAGATACCCATGGTGGCAGCAGCAGTATTCCCCATAGTCATCCTGCAAAAGAGCATGATTCCAGGAATCTGCATAAGATAGTTCCCCCTTACAAGGAGGGGGATGACATTAACAAGTGGTTTGCTGCACTTGAGAGGGCCTGTGCTGTACAGGATGTCCCTCAAAGGCAGTGGGCTGCTATCCTATGGCTATCATTTACTGGAAAAGGTAGGGATAGGCTCCTTACTGTAAAAGAAAATGATGCTAACAATTTCCAAGTTCTTAAGAATGCACTCCTGGATGGTTATGGCTTAACCACTGAACAGTACAGGATCAAGTTCAGAGATACCAAAAAGGAGTCTTCACAAGACTGGGTTGATTTCATTGACCAGGCAGTGAAGGCCTTGGAGGGGTGGTTACATGGCAGTAAAGTTACTGATTATGACAGCCTGTATAACTTAATCCTGAGAGAGCATATTCTTAATAATTGTGTGTCTGATTTGTTGCACCAGTACTTGGTGGACTCTGATCTGACCTCTCCCCAAGAATTGGGAAAGAAGGCAGACAAATGGGTCAGAACAAGAGTGAACAGAAAAGTTCATACAGGGGGTGACAAAGATGGCAACAAAAAGAAGGATGGTAAGTCTTCTGACAAGGGTGGGGACAAATCTAAAAATGAGTCTTCATCAGGCCCACAAAAACACTCTGGTGGGGGTGGTGGGCCCAAACCCTCCTCTAATCAGAACAAGGAAAAGAAACCATGGTGCTATTTATGTAAGATAAAAGGCCATTGGACAACAGATCCCAGTTGTCCAAAGAAAGGCACCACAGCTCCTACCACTACAACCCCTACTGCTACACCTAGTGTCCCTACTAATAGCAGTGGTGGTGGGAGCAAACCTACTAATAGCCAATCCAAGGGAGTAGCTGGGCTCACTTTTGGTAATTTAGTTGGGGTTGGTCTGATTAGGGAGACCACAGAGGCTACTTTAGTCTCTGAAGGGGCTATTGACTTAGCCACTTTGGTTGCTTGCCCCCATAACTTGGAGAAGTACAAGCAACTAACCCTAATAAATGGTGTTGAGGTCCAGGCCTACAGGGACACAGGTGCCAGTGTCACAATGGTGATTGAGAAACTGGTGCACCCTGAACAACACATACTTGGACACCAGTACCAAGTAACCGATGCTCACAACATAACACAAAGCCACCCCATGGCTGTTGTAAATCTCAACTGGGGGGGGGTATCTGGTCCAAAGAAAGTTGTGGTAGCTTCAGATTTACCTGTAGACTGTCTATTAGGGAACGATTTGGAGACATCAGCTTGGTCAGATGTGGAGTTGGAGGCCCATGCAGCAATGCTGGGCATCCCAGGGCATATTTTTGCTTTGACAAGGGCTCAGGCCAAAAAGCAAAAAGGACAGGGAAGCTTGGATCCTGGAACAATGGACCAAGTGCTCCCTAAAGCTAGGGCTAGTAGAAGCAAACCACTTCCTACTATCCCTCCCTCTACAGTGGATTCTAATTCTGAGGAAGAAGAATTCCCTCCCTGTGCAGAACCTACACCAGAGGAGCTGGAAGCAGACACTGCTGAGCTTTTGGGTGAAGGGGGGCCTGCCAGAGAGGAGCTGAGTGTGGCACAGCAAACCTGTCCCACATTAGAGGGTCTCAGACAGCAAGCTGTCAAACAGGCTAATGGGGATGTCAGTGACTCACACAGAGTTTACTGGGAGGACAACCTCTTGTACACTGAGCAAAGGGATCCTAAACCTGGAGCTGCCAGGAGATTAGTGATTCCTCAGGAGTACAGAAAGTTCCTCCTAACACTGGCACATGACATTCCCTTAGCTGGGCACCTGGGTCAAATGAAAACTTGGGACAGATTGGTACCACTGTTTCATTGGCCTAGGATGTCTGAGGACACAAAAGATTTTTGTAAGTCCTGTGAAACCTGTCAAGCCAGTGGCAAGACAGGTAGCACTCCAAAGGCACCCCTTATCCCACTGCCTGTGGTTGGGGTTCCCTTTGAAAGGGTAGGGGTTGACATAGTTGGCCCCCTTGACCCTCCTACTGCTTCAGGCAATAGGTTTATCTTAGTGGTAGTGGACCATGCCACAAGGTATCCTGAAGCTATTCCTTTAAGGACCACTACAGCTCCTGCAGTGGCAAAGGCCCTCCTGGGAATATTTTCCAGGGTGGGCTTCCCAAAGGAAGTAGTATCAGACAGAGGAAGCAATTTCATGTCTGCATACTTAAAGGCCATGTGGAAGGAGTGTGGTGTAACTTACAAGTTCACAACACCCTATCATCCACAAACAAATGGACTGGTGGAGAGATTTAATAAAACTCTCAAAGGCATGATTATGGGACTCCCTGAAAAACTCCGCAGGAGATGGGATATCCTTCTACCATGCCTCCTTTTTGCCTACAGGGAGGTACCCCAGAAAGGAGTGGGCTTTAGCCCCTTTGAACTTCTTTTTGGACACCCTGTTAGGGGTCCACTCACACTTGTAAAGGAGGGTTGGGAACAACCTTTAAAAGCTCCTAAGCAGGATATTGTGGACTATGTACTTGGCCTCAGATCAAGGATGGCTGAGTACATGAAAAAGGCCAGTAAAAACCTTCAGGCCAGCCAAGAGCTCCAGAAGCAATGGCATGATCAGAAGGCTGTTTTGGTTCAGTACCAACCAGGGCAGAAAGTGTGGGTCTTGGAGCCTGTGGCCCCAAGAGCACTCCAAGATAAATGGAGTGGTCCACACACAATTGTTGAAAAGAAGGGTGAAGTCACCTACTTGGTTGACTTAGGCACTGCCAGGAGTCCCCTTAGGGTGCTCCATGTCAACCGCCTGAAACCCTACTATGACAGGGCTGATCTCACCCTGCTCATGGCAACAGATGAGGGACAGGAAGAAGACAGTGATCCTCTACCTGATCTCTTCTCTTCCACAGAACAAGATGCTCTTGTGGAAGGGGTAGTTTTGGCTGATTGTCTTACTGCTGAGCAGAAAGATAATTGCATAAATCTCCTAGGACAATTTTCAGAACTCTTCTCCATTGTGCCAGGCACCACTTCTTGGTGTGAGCACACTATAGATACTGGAGACAGTTTACCTGTCAAAAGTAAGATCTATAGGCAGCCTGACCATGTCAGGGACTGCATAAAGCAAGAAGTTCAGAAGATGTTGGAACTAGGAGTGGTTGAGCACTCTGACAGTCCATGGGCTTCTCCTGTGGTACTGGTACCAAAACCCAATTCTAAAGATGGAAAGAAGGAAATGAGGTTTTGTGTAGACTATAGAGGTCTCAACTTGGTAACCAAAACAGATGCTCACCCTATACCCAGGGCAGATGAGCTAATAGATACACTGGCATCTGCCAAGTATCTAAGCACTTTTGATTTGACTGCAGGGTATTGGCAGATCAAAATGTCAGAAGATGCTAAACCTAAAACTGCATTTTCTACCATTGGAGGACATTACCAGTTTACTGTAATGCCTTTTGGTTTGAAAAATGCACCTGCCACTTTTCAGAGGTTGGTGAACACAGTCCTGCAAGGGCTGGAAGCTTTCAGTGCAGCATATTTGGATGATATAGCTGTCTTTAGCTCCAGCTGGGATGATCACCTGGTCCACCTTTGGAAAGTTTTGGAGGCCCTGCAAAAGGCAGGCCTCACTATCAAGGCTTCAAAGTGCCAGATAGGGCAGGGTAAGGTGGTTTATCTGGGACACCTTGTTGGTGGGGAACAGATTGCACCACTTCAGGGGAAAATCCAAACTATTATTGATTGGATTCCCCCTACCACTCAGACTCAGGTGAGAGCCTTCCTAGGCCTCACTGGGTATTACAGGAGGTTCATTAAGAACTATGGCTCCATTGCAGCCCCTCTTAATGACCTCACATCCAAGAAAATGCCTAAAAAGGTATTATGGACAGCAAACTGTCAGAAAGCTTTTGAGGAGCTGAAGCAGGCCATGTGCTCTGCACCTGTCCTGAAAAGCCCTTGTTACTCTAAAAAATTCTATGTCCAAACTGATGCATCTGAATTAGGAGTAGGGGCAGTCCTATCACAACTTAATTCTGAGGGCCAGGATCAACCTGTTGCTTTTATTAGTAGAAGGTTGACCCCTAGAGAAAAGCGTTGGTCTGCCATTGAGAGGGAGGCCTTTGCTGTGGTCTGGGCTCTGAAGAAGTTGAGGCCATACCTGTTTGGCACTCACTTCATTGTTCAGACAGACCACAAACCTCTACTTTGGCTAAAACAAATGAAAGGTGAAAATCCTAAATTGTTGAGGTGGTCCATATCCCTACAGGGAATGGACTATACAGTGGAACATAGACCTGGGAGTAGCCACTCCAATGCAGATGGACTCTCCAGATATTTCCACTTAGACAATGAAGACTCATCAGGTAATGGCTAGTCTTATTGTCCTTCGTTTGGGGGGGGGTTGTGTAGGAAAGTACCATCTTGCCTGGCATGTTACCCCCATTTTTCACTGTATATATGTTGTTTTAGTTGTATGTGTCACTGGGACCCTGGTAACCCAGGGCCCCAGTGCTCATAAGTGTGCCTGTATGTGTTACCTGTGTAGTGACTAACTGTCTCACTGAGGCTCTGCTAATCAGAACCTCAGTGGTTATGCTCTCTCATTGCTTTCCAAATTGTCACTGACAGGCTAGTGACCATTTTTACCAATTTACATTGGCTTACTGGAACACCCTTATAATCCCCTAGTATATGGTACTGAGGTACCCAGGGTATTGGGGTTCCAGGAGATCCCTATGGGCTGCAGCATTTCTTTTGCCACCCATAGGGAGCTCTGACAATTCTTACACAGGCCTGCCACTGCAGCCTGAGTGAAATAACGTCCACGTTATTTCACAGCCATTTTACACTGCACTTAAGTAACTTATAAGTCACCTATATGTCTAACCTTTACCTGGTAAAGGTTAGGTGCAAAGTTACTTAGTGTGAGGGCACCCTGGCACTAGCCAAGGTGCCCCCACATTGTTCAGAGCCAATTCACTGAACTTTGTGAGTGCGGGGACACCATTACACGCGTGCACTACATATAGGTCACTACCTATATGTAGCTTCACCATGGTAACTCCGAATATGGCCATGTAACATGTCTATGATCATGGAATTGCCCCCTCTATGCCATCCTGGCATTGTTGGTACAATTCCATGATCCCAGTGGTCTGTAGCACAGACCCTGGTACTGCCAGACTGCCCTTCCTGGGGTTTCTCTGCAGCTGCTGCTGCTGCCAACCCCTCAGACAGGCATCTGCCCTCCTGGGGTCCAGCCAGGCCTGGCCCAGGATGGCAGAACAAAGAACTTCCTCTGAGAGAGGGTGTGACACCCTCTCCCTTTGGAAAATGGTGTGAAGGCAGGGGAGGAGTAGCCTCCCCCAGCCTCTGGAAATGCTTTGTTGGGCACAGAGGTGCCCAATTCTGCATAAGCCAGTCTACACCGGTTCAGGGACCCCTTAGCCCCTGCTCTGGCGCGAAACTGGACAAAGGAAAGGGGAGTGACCACTCCCCTGACCTGCACCTCCCCTGGGAGGTGTCCAGAGCTCCTCCAGTGTGCTCCAGACCTCTGCCATCTTGGAAACAGAGGTGCTGCTGGCACACTGGACTGCTCTGAGTGGCCAGTGCCACCAGGTGACGTCAGAGACTCCTTGTGATAGGCTCCTTCAGGTGTTAGTAGCCTTTCCTCTCTCCTAGGTAGCCAAACCCTCTTTTCTGGCTATTTAGGGTCTCTGTCTCTGGGGAAACTTTAGATAACGAATGCATGAGCTCAGCCGAGTTCCTCTGCATCTCCCTCTTCACCTTCTGATAAGGAATCGACCGCTGACCGCGCTGGAAGCCTGCAAACCTGCAACATAGTAGCAAAGACGACTACTGCAACTCTGTAACGCTGATCCTGCCGCCTTCTCGACTGTTTTCCTGCTTGTGCATGCTGTGGGGGTAGCCTGCCTCCTCTCTGCACCAGAAGCTCCGAAGAAATCTCCCGTGGGTCGACGGAATCGTCCCCCTGCAACCGCAGGCACCAAAAAGCTGCATCTCCGGTCCCTTGGGTCTCCTCTCAGCACGACGAGCGAGGTCCCTCGAATCCAGCGACACCGTCCAAGTGACCCCCACAGTCCAGTGACTCTTCAGCCCAAGTTTGGTGGAGGTAAGTCCTTGCCTCACCTCGCTGGGCTGCATTGCTGGGAACCGCGACTTTGCAAGCTTCTCCGGCCCCTGTGCACTTCCGGCGGAAATCCTTCGTGCACAGCCAAGCCTGGGTCCACGGCACTCTAACCTGCATTGCACGACTTTCTAAGTTGGTCTCCGGCGACGTGGGACTCCTTTGTGCAACTTCGGCGAGCACCGTTTCACGCATCCTCGTAGTGCCTGTTTCTGGCACTTCTCCGGGTGCTACCTGCTTCAGTGAGGGCTCTTTGTCTTGCTCGACGTCCCCTCTCTCTGCAGGTCCAATTTGCGACCTCCTGGTCCCTCCTGGGCCCCAGCAGCGTCCAAAAACGCCAAACGCACGATTTGCGTGTAGCAAGGCTTGTTGGCGTCCATCCGGCGGGAAAACACTTCTGCACGACTCTCCAAGGCGTGGGGGATCCATCCTCCAAAGGAGAAGTCTCTAGCCCTTGTCGTTCCTGCAGTATTCACAGTTCTTCAGCCTAGTAAGAGCTTCTTTGCACCAACCGCTGGCATTTCTTGGGCATCTGCCCATCTCCGAGCTGCTTGTGACTTTTGGACTTGGTCCCCTTGTTCCACAGGTACCCTCAGACAGGAATCCATCGTTGTTGCATTGCTGATTTGTGTTTTCCTTGCATTCTCCCTCTAACACGACTAGTTTGTCCTTAGGGGAACTTTGGTGCACTTTGCACTCACTTTTCAGGGTCTTGGGGTGGGTTATTTTGCTAACTCTCACTATTTTCTAATAGTCCCAGCGACCCTCTACAAGGTCACATAGGTTTGGGGTCCATTCGTGGTTCGCATTCCACTTCTGGAGTATATGGTTTGTGTTGCCCCTATCCCTATGTTTCCCCATTGCATCCTATTGTAACTATACATTGTTTGCACTGTTTTCTAAGACTATACTGCATATTTTTGCTATTGTGTATATATATCTTGTGTATATTTCCTATCCTCTCACTGAGGGTACACTCTAAGATACTTTGGCATATTGTCATAAAAATAAAGTACCTTTATTTTTTGTATAACTGTGTATTGTGTTTTCTTATGATATTGTGCATATGACACTAAGTGGTACTGTAGTAGCTTCACACGTCTCCTAGTTCAGCCTAAGCTGCTCTGCTAAGCTACCATTATCTATCAGCCTAAGCTGCTAGACACCCTATACACTAATAAGGGATAACTGGGCCTGGTGCAAGGTGCAAGTACCCCTTGGTACTCACTACAAGCCAGTCCAGCCTCCTACACCATGTGACTGGGGAAAGGGCCCCTGCCTTTACCTCACAGAGTTGGAGAGACTGGTGGATGGGGTCCTACCCCAGTAAGGACTGCTGTATGGGCCTCCAGACCAACAAGTGAGTACACTCTGGGCATGATGCATGTGGCATGAATGCATGGAGTTGTGTGTCTGAAGGTCTCGTGTAAGGGGGGTGGGTGGATGTCCTCTTTGCGGTGTACATGTTATATGCTGGGCTATGTGTGTGCAAATGGTGATGGAAACGGGTATGGTAGCCATTTGTGTTACTGGCTGGACTGTTTGTCTAATGGTGTTCTCCTGTCTGTATTGCCTCTGCAGGTCAGCGCCCATCAAATGAAGGGAATATGGCATGCCATCGCCAAGGTCGTGTGGACCCTGGTGGTCTATGGCAGGCGAAGCACCCACTGTCAGAAACGGTGGGAGGACCTGAGACACTGGGCACGGAAGACCATGGAGGCCCAGATGGGGATGGCCTCCCAAAGAGGAAGGGGTGCCCGTCCGCCCCTGACCCCCATGATGGCCCGCATACTGGCGGTGGCCTACTTGAGCTGGATAGGCGCTTGAGGGCAGCACAGCAGCCGCAAGGGGGTGAGTACAGTGGCCGTCATTGAAGCTCACAGCTGGAGGGGTGGTATCCGGGTGATGGTTGGGTGTCAGTGGGTGTCCCTAGGCCAAGCCAGATATAGCAGCGTAGGTCTTCTGGTGGCTAAGGGTCTGAAGGGGAAATACTGCTTACTTAGCTTGTTAGTATTCACTACTGGTCAGGGCTGCGCAGGTCCAAGGTGTGCTGCATTTGGCGGTGTGTACCCCACCTCATTCCTTTTTGAGTAGCCATTTCACTGGGAGTGCAATACATAGTGCGTAGGCCTGTTACCTGTGTGTGAGAGTGCTGTGTATGCCAATGGTGGTGTTGGTGCAGTCATTGACCCAGTGTATCCTTTGTCTCTCCCCCCCCCTTTCTTGTTTTGTCATCCTGTCCTTCTGTGCATTAGCATCATCTGGCGGAGGAGCAGAGGCACCGGCGGCAGCAGGAGCTGTATCTCACTGGAACCTGGAGGCAGAGTCCACCGACGCTGCGGGCACCAGTGGAACGGAGTGCGAGGGGAGCACCACGGCGGAGAATGAAGGGGATAACACAGACTCTGATACCTTCTCCGATGGGAGCTCCCCCAGCTGCAGGTATAGCTGCCACCCCACAAACCAGCACCGTCCTCCCAGTAGCACCTCAGCTAGTTGCCTGTGCCCACTAACCCAGGAGGGTGGGCGGCATCTTCACCCCAGGCACATCAGGCCCTGCCACAGTGAACCCTGCTGCCCTGAGTGAGGAGGCTATTGACCTCCTGCGATCCATCTCTGTAGGGCAAACAACCATTGTGAATGCCATCCAGGGGCTAGAAGCCAACCCATCCCAAGCACACAGCCAGACGAGCATGTACACCCAAGAGTGTCACAGGCAAACACAAGCACCACAATTCATCCAACAGGCACTCACACAAACACCATTCATTTGCAGATACAACAACATCCACTATTTCCACTGTCTCCCCCTCCTCCTCCTCCACCTCCCACCCAGTTACGTCCACACTCACACCTGCATGCACTACATTAATATCCACTACCAGCATCATCACCACACCAGGCAGAACACACACCTCACTGGCAGACACCTCCACAACATCCATGCACATGTCCCCTGTGTCCTCTCCCACCGTGCAAGAAAAGAGCAACACCAGGGCACTCCTTGACAGAAATAATCAGTCCATGTAAATAAAGTTGCAGAAGAAGTTAAAATCCTCTGGAATAATGATCCAAAGAGACTTAGGTGGTCATTCCAACCCTGGCGGTCGGTGTGAAAGCGGCGGCTAAACCGCCAACAGGCTGGCGGTAAAAAAAATGGAATTCCGACCCTGGCGGAAGCCGCCAACAGAGACCGCCACATCAACACACCGCCTGCCACGGTGGTACAAACAAACAGCGCGGCGGTCACCACCAACAGACAGGCGTGAGTCAATGTACCGCCCACCCTATCACAACCTACCAATCCGCCACCTTTTCCGGGGCGGTAGCCCCGCCGATAAAAACACGGCGGAAACAGCCATTTCGAATGGAAAACGTTCACCTCCATACACCCCACGAGGAATCCGGATAGCATGGAACCCCAACTCCACATCCTCCCAGCGATAGTCTTCCTGCTCCTCTACCAGGAGCACGAACGCCGGCGCAGAAGACAACGGTGAGTACTGCACCTACGACACAGGGGAGGGGGAAGGCAAAAAATTACGGGGACACACATACGCAACACACCCACCCCCACCCTCACCCACTACAACACACACATCAATGCATAGCAACACATCAGAGTGACACCCCCAAACCCCCCGGAAGAAAGCAAATACAAAAGGAAATTATTCTAAACATAGGAATATATTGTATTACTGGCTTAAAAATATATATACACATCAAAAACTCTTATATACATAAATGTACAAGTCAGAGCATTGTAGCAGGCATTGTCCGTGGACCACTGGGCCCAAATCACATGGGCAAAGCCCACACAGGATACCTGACTCCAACAGAGAGAACACTGCAGGGGCATCAGATAGCAAAACTACAGGCACCTCAGGGGGAAGGGAAGGGGGGCACCTCAGCCAGATGAGTGCACGACACCAGATCCACGAGGGGCCTCCATGGCCACTGTTCAATCCTGGGGAGTGCAAAGCCACAGTCTCACAAGTCCAGACAGTGGGTGGGCTGCCCACTGCTCAATCCTGGGGAGTGCAAAGCCACAGTCTCTCAAGTCTCTACAGTGGGTGGACTGCCCACTGTACCATCCTGGGGAGTGCAAAGCCACAGTCTCTCAAGTCTCTACAGTGGGTGGATTGCCCACTGTATCATCCTGGGGAGTGCAAAGCCAGTGTCTCTCAAGTCTCTACAGTGGGTGGGCTGCCCACTGTACCATCCAGGGGAGTGCAAAGCCACAGTCTCTCAAGTCTCTACAGTGGGTGGATTGCCCACTGTACCATCCTGGGGAGTGCAAAGCCACAGTCTCTCAAGTCTCTACAGTGGGTGGTTTGCCCACTGTACCATCCTGGGGAGTGCAAAGCCACAGTCTCACAAGTGGATAACAGTCTCCACTGGTTCTGGAGGGGGACTGGTGCCCAGAGTGCTTCGTGCAGCCCTGCCCGACACAGATGCGGCCCAGCCACTGCCACTAATGGGCCAACGGTGCTTGAGACGGCGGTGCCCAGTTCAGCGGTGCTTGAGACGGCGGTGCCCAGTTCAGCGGTGCTTGAGACGGCGGTGCCCAGTTCAGCGGTGCTTGAGACGGCGGTGCCCAGTTCAGCGGTGCTTGAGACGGCGGTGCCCAGTTTAGCGGTGCTTGAGATGAAGGGCCCAGTGCAGCGGAGCTTGAGATGAAGGGCCAGTTCAGCGGTGCTTGAGACGGCGGTGCCCAGTTCAGCGGTGCTTGAGATGGCGGTGCCCAGTTCAGCAGTGCTTGAGATGAAGGGCCCAGTTCAGCAGTGCTTGAGATGAAGGGCCCAGTTCAGCAGTGCTTGAGACGGCGGTGCCCAGTTCAGCGGAGCTTGAGACGGCGGTCCCCAGTTCAGCGGTGCTTGAGATGAAGGGCCCAGTGCAGCGGAGCTTGAGATGAAGGGCCCAGTTCAGCGGTGCTTGAGACGGCGGTGCCCAGTTCAGCGTTGCTTGAGACTGCGGTGCCCAGTTCAGCGGTGCTTGAGATGAAGGGCCCAGTGAAGTGGAGCTTGAGATGAAGGGCCCAGTTCAGCGGTGCTTGAGACGGCGGTGCCCAGTTCAGCGGTGCTTGAGATGAAGGGCCCAGTTCAGCGGTGCTTGAGACGGCGGTGCCCAGTTCAGCGGTGCTTGAGACGGCGGTGCCCAGTGCAGCGGAGCTTGAGATGAAGGGCCCAGTGCAGCGGAGCTTGAGATGAAGGGCCCAGTTCAGCGGTGCTTGAGATGAAGGGCCCAGTGCAGCGGTGCTTGAGATGAAGGGCCCAGTGCAGCGGAGCTTGAGATGAAGGGCCCAGTTCAGCGGTGCTTGAGACGGCGGTGCCCAGTTCAGCGGTGCTTGAGACGGCGGTGGCCAGTTCAGCGGTGCTTGAGATGAAGGGCCCAGTGCAGCGGTGCTTGAGATGAAGGGCCCAGTTCAGCGGTGCTTGAGACGGCGGTGCCCAGTTCAGCGGTGCCCAGTTCAGCGGTGCTTGAGACGGTGGTGCCCAGTTCAGCGGTGCTTAAGATGAAGGGCCCAGTGCAGCGGAGCTTGAGATGAAGGGCCCAGTTCAGCGGTGCTTGAGACGGCGGTGCCAGTTCAGCAGTGCTTTTGATGAAGGGCCCAGTTCAGCGGTGCTTGAGATGAAGGGCCCAGTGCAGCGGTGCTTAGGATGAAGTGCCCAGTTCAGCGGATCCGGCCATGGCATGGAGGTCATTTGCCACCTGTCCTGTGGCTGGCGGGGACCTCCTGGGCTGCAGTATCGGGCCTGTTGGTGTCCTCCTGCCCACCTGGGATGGGGCTGGCGGGGCCCTCCTGGCCAGCTGGGCTGATGGCGGTGTTGTCGGGCGTGCTGCCCTTCCCAGCCTTCCCTGATCGCCTGTGGCCCTTCTCCACCTTGGGCGGTGTGCCAGCTGGCTCCACACTTCCTGCCGGAGCCATGGTAGGGGTTTTAGTCCCTGGTGTTTTCACCCTCTCGGACCGGCCACTGCCTATCTTCGGATGTTTCTCCGGGGGTGGGCTGCCCGTGCCTTGGCTCCGTACTGAACTGGCTGCCCTGGAGGGTGGGGGACTCCACAGTCCATGGCAGACTGTCATGACAGGGCCCGGTTTTGTCGTGGCTGAGGTGCTGACTGTTGTCCTATGACATGGACGGGGTGGGGGAGTCGGTGGAAAGAGGTTAAATTTGGACAGGAAAAGCTTTTTAGGAGCAGTGGGACGGGTAGGTGTAGTGGGTATGGGAGTGCAAGAAGAGGCTGTGGTTGTAGGAGTTTTAAGTCTGGTGTCTTTGGGTGCAGGTGCTTGGGCTGGAGGCTGTCGTGAGGTGGATGACTGTTGGGTGGGTGGCTGCCTGCGTTTGTGTATCTTGGATGAGGGGGTCACAGACACACTGGGAGAGGACACAGGGGACGTGTAAATGGTAGTGGGGGTGGTGACTGCACGTGTGCGGGGGTTCTGGTGTATGTGCTGGTGATGGACGTAGTGGCTGAAGATGTTGTGCATGCAGGTGTGAGTGGAGACGTGACAGGGAGGGAGGAGGGAGACGAGGAGGGGGGGGACACAGTGGAGGCAGTGGGTGTTGGTATGTCTGTATGTGGATGTTGCTTGTGTGAATGCCTGTGTGATGTGTGGTGCTTATGTCTGGCTGAGCTTCCCTTGGGTGTTGAGGTGTGTGCAGGCTGGTCTGATGGTGTGTCTGGGATAGGCAGAGGTACAGGTGATAGGGTATGGGTGGAGGAAGTTGGAGGGGGGAGGCTAGAGACAGGGACAATGGCTGCCATCAGTGCTGAGGCCAGAGTGTTGAACGATCGCTGAAGGGCAGCCTGACCAGAATGAATGCCCTCCAGGTATGCATTACTCTGGTGCACCTCTCTTTCGACACCCTGGATGGCATTCAAAATGGTAGACTGCCCAACAGTGAGCGTCCTCAGGAGGTCAATGACCTCCTCACTGAGGGCAGCAGGGGTGACTGGGGCAGGGCCTGAGGTGCCTGGGGCGAAGGAGATGCCCACCTTCCTGGGTGAGCGGGCACGGGGCAAACGCTGAGGGGCTGCTGTGAGGGCGGTGCTGGTGCGGTGGGTGGCGGCTGTACCTGTTGTTGCGGGGGGCACAGATGTTGCCGCCACCACAAGGGAGCTCCCTTCAGAGGACGAGTCCATGTCACTGATATCTGCCCGAGTCCCCGCTGTGGAGCTCCCCTCGCCCTCTGTCCCACTGGTGAATTCGGAGTCCGTTGCATGGCCCTCCATGGCCATGTGGGTTGCAGCTCCCTCGTGCTCCGATGCCACTTCTCCTCCGCCTGATGATGCTAATGCACACATGAACAGGAAGACCACAAAAAAGGGGGTGGGAGAAAAATAAAGACATGTTGAGTGCATGCATGGGTGACACCGTTGGCGGACAGGACAGACACAGAAGTCCCCTGCACTACGCTGCACACTTGGGGTCCACTACCCAATCCGTGGGACATGGCCTACAAGCGTATGGACGACATCTGCACATATAGATGACACAGGGCCATGAATAGCTGTTCTTCGCACCCTACTGAGGTGGGGGGCGGGGGCACAGGGCCATGCCTTATGGAGGGGCCTAGCCTACAGAAATCGCCCTGGCCTAGGGATACCCACAGCCCTCCTCCCCCACCCAGACACCTCCACTGCGCGCAAAGTCAGCAGAATGAGAGTGTACTCACCCCCTTGTGTCTGCTGTGATGTCCTCACGCGCCCATCCAAATCGGGGTAGGCCACCGGCAGGATCCGGGACATCAGGGGGGTCAAAGTCCGACTGGCACCCCTCCCACGTTGGGAGGCCATCCCCAGCTGAGCCTCCGCCGTCTTCCTGCTCCAGCGTCGGATGTCCTCCCATCTCTTCCGGCAGTGGGTGCCCCGTCTGTGGTGGACCCCCAGGGTCCGGACGTCCTTGGCGATGGCACGCCAAATATCGATCTTCTGGCGGGCGCTGACCTATGTGACATGTACAGGGAGAGAAAAATAGTCATCACCTTCTGCATGCTTAATGTGAGTGGCCCCCCATCCCTACCCTTGCCATGTGGCACATGCTCTCATCCGTTGTTTGATGCATGCCTCAATCGCTCCCCTCCCCACCATCTTTCATCCACCCCACTCAACACAGGCATTGCCCTCAAAGCATGGTCCCAGTGTACTTACCTGATGGTCTGGAGGACCGTAGAGTAGCGCATACTGGGGGAGGACCCCATCCACAAGTTTCTCCAACTCCTGAGCAGTAAAGGCAGGGGCCCTTTCCCCAGTCGCATGAGCCATTGTCTCTTCCAGACCGAGGTCACAGCAGCACTTACAGTGTAGGTCCTCTCCTGTCGAAGATCAGGTATCGAGTGATTAAGCAGATAGAAAATGGCGGTCACGCCCGCGGCGGTGCGTACTGCGACCGCCGGCGCACATCGTCATTGGCTCCTGAGACCCATAGGGTTCAATGTTAACCAATGCTGCTTTGCGCCGCGGTCTTCGACCGCCTACTGCCACGGTGTGCCACGCCAGCGCATTTACCTCACATCCCATTGTCGCACTTCACAGGTCAGGCAGCCGCCATTTCAGGGGCCCACATGGCTTACTTTCTACTGCGTCACACATACCTAGGCCTTGCATCAACACTCATACAACCCATTCAATGCATTGGGAATCGTGTTATGTGCAAGCTGTGGTCACGTACCTGTGGGTTGATTGACTCTGTGCTCGCTGTTGTCCTTCATAGGCACCGTCCGCTGGGACATGCGAGGAGATGGAGGAATCTTCCCGTGTACAGACCGCTGGTGGACCTGTCGACAATGGAGGAAAGACATGTCATACTGACATACAGGCTTGACCGAGCCACTATTCATGAACTGTGTGCCCAGCTGGAGCCAGACCTGATGTCACCAATCCGCCAACTCACAGGGATCCCCCCTCTAGTGCAGGTTCTGTCATTACTCCATTTCTTTGCAAGTGGGTCATTTCAAATAACAGTGGCCATAGCATCAGGGATGTCTCAGCCTATGTTTTCCAAGGTGTTGTCCAGAGTGTTGTCTGCCCTGCTGAAACACATGCGGAGCTACATCGTTTTCCCTGAGGTGGGGGATTTGCCTACAGTGAAGGGCGATTTCTATGCCCTTGGACATATCCCTAACATCATAGGTGCCATTGATGGGACACATGTTGCTTTGGTCCCCAACAGCAGGAGTGAACAGGTGTACAGGAACAGGAAGAGTTATCATTCAATGAATGTACAGATGGTGTGTTTGGCTGACCAGTACATCTCCCATGTTAATGGCAAGTTCCCTGGGTCAGTGCACGACGCGTACATCATGCGGAATAGCAGCATCCCTTACGTGATGGGTCAACTCCAGAGGCACCGTGTGTGGCTAATTGGTGACTCTGGTTACCCCAACCTGTCATGGCTACTGACCCCAGTGAGGAATCCCAGGACAAGGGCAGAGGAATGGTACAATGAGGCCCATGGGCGAACTTGGAGGGTGATCGAGCGAACCTTCGGCCTCCTGAAGGCCAGGTTCCGCCTCCTCCATATGACAGGTGGGTCCATATTCTACTCACCAAAGAAGGTGTGCCAGATCATCGTGGCCTGCTGTATGCTTCACAACCTGGCTTTGCGATGCCAGGTGCCTTTTCTGCAGGAGGATGGTCCAGATGGTGGTGTTGTTGCAGCTGTGGAGCCTGTGGAGAGTGAAGACGAGGAAGCCGAAGAGGACGACATAGACAACAGGAACACAGTAATACAGCAGTATTTTCAATGACACACAGGTAAGATTCCACACCGGCATATTACATTTACTTAAACACTACTACCTCTCTACTGTCTGACCTTTTCCCCCAGTGTATGGTAACTGAGTTGTGACTTTCTCTTCCGATTTCAGAGATGTGGGCCCCACTGCGTGACATCTGCTTTGTTTCCCCATGGACTACAGCTGTGTGACAGTGGTATGTTGGCATCACAATGTAAATAAGCATTTTGGCAAGGTAATGTCTAATACATTTGTACAAAATCACAGCCAGACTCCTGAATGTTTTGTGCAATAACTGTGTTTATTTCAGTGCTCTATATTGGTGGGTGGTTGCATATCGGTGAGGGGTGATGGTGGAGGAATGTCCATGGCAGAGTCCTGACTATTAGTATCACAGGTCCTTTGTCCAAATGCCTGTGGAAAGTGGAGCAGGGGCAGTTTAAGGATGGACAGGGTGACAATGTGGGACAGTGGGATGACAATCAGGGAGGTATCCTTTCCTGGCGGGGGTCTTGGCATCTTACTCTGTCTTCTTCCTGGATCTCAGGGCCCGCTTACGGGGTGGTTCTCCTTCTGCAGGGGGTGGGGTGCTGGTGGCCTGTTGGTCCTGTGGCGGGGCCTCCTGTCCACTAGCGCAGGCAGAGGTGGTAGGCAGTTCTTGGTCCATGCTAGTGTGAGGGGCCCTTTGTGGTGCCACAGTGTCCCGCAATGTGGTGACTACCTGATTCAGAGCCCCTACGATGGTGCCCAGGGCGGAACTGATGTTTCGTAGTTCCTCCCTGAACCCCATATACTGTTCCTCCTGCAGGAGCTGGATCTCCTGAAACCTGCCCAGGACCGTCGCCATCGTCTCCTGGGAATGATGGTAGGCTCCCATGATGGAGGAGAGGGCCTCGTGGAGAGTGGGTTCCCTGGGCCTGTCCCCCCCCTGTCGCACAGCAGCCCTCCCAGTTCCCCTGTTTCCCTGGGCCTCTGTCCCCTGGACAGTGTGCCCACTACCACTGCCCCCAGGTCCCTGTTGTTGTTGGGGTGGTGGGTTAGCCTGGGTGCCCTGTAGTGGTGGACACACCGCTGATTGACGTGTCCTGGGGACAGAGGGATGGGCCCGCTGGGTGGGTGCTGTGCTGGTGTTACCAGAGGGGGGAAGGTCTGCTGTGGCCTGTGGCTGTCTGAGGGGAACCGACTGTCCCGAGGTCCCCGATGGGCCGGGCTGGTCATCTAGATCCAGGTCGACAGAGGTGCTGTCATCACTGTGGGCCTCTTCTGGGGGTGGAGTGGACATTTGTGGACCCTCCTGCGCAGTGACGTGGCGTTCGGGTCCTGCAGGGGTATAAAGGTATGGTTATTGCATCTGTGTGTGCCATAGCGTGCAATGGGTGGGTGCCAGTGTACCCCAGTGCTGGCATTCCCGTGTGGGGGCTTTTGTGTCGGTGGTTTGGGGGGGGGATGGGTATGTGCAGTGGGCATGCTTTGGTGATTGGTGTCCATGCTTTGTGGTCACATGCAGGGCTTGGGGTTGGGATGGGTGGGTTGTGATGGTGAGACATTTGCAAGGAGTAGGTGTGATGGGGGTGAGGGTGGGGGTATGAGTTGGCATGTTGGTGGGGTGGGGGGGATGAAGTAGTGAAGATAAGACTTACCAGAGTCCATTCCTCCACCTACTCCTGCGAGGCCCTCAGGATGCAGGATCGCCAAGACCTGCTCCTCCCATGTTGTAAATTCTGGGGGAGGAGGTCGGGGTCCGCCGCCAGTCCGCTGCACCGCGATGTTGTGCCTGGATACCATTGAACGCACCTTCCCCCGTAGGTCGTTCCACCGCTTCCTGATGTCGTCCCTATTTCTTGGGTGCTGTCCCACAGCGTTGACCCTATTGACTATTCTGCTCCATAGCTCCATCTTCCTGGCAATGGTGGTGTGCTGCACCTGTGTCCCGAAGAGCTGTGGC
The DNA here is from genome assembly GCF_031143425.1 of Pleurodeles waltl. Lineage (NCBI taxonomy): Eukaryota > Metazoa > Chordata > Amphibia > Caudata > Salamandridae > Pleurodeles > Pleurodeles waltl. The sequence goes on from NC_090439.1 coordinate 1,177,747,371, forward strand.
TCTACCCGTACATTTTCCTCCACCATGACCCTGAGTTCATCCTCAGAAAACCTGGGGTGTCTTTGCGGTGCCATGGGGTGGTGTGGGTGATGTGTGGGGTGGATTGTGTGGTGCTAAGTGTGGTGATGTGTATTGGTGTGTTGTGTGAAGTGCGTGGTAATATTGCTGGGTGAAAGTAAAATGCGCGTCTGGGTGCTCGGATCTCTTTTCTCTGTGCGTGTTCCCGATTCTGTTGGAGTGGAGGTTTGTGGGTGATGTGGGTGTGTGTTTTATATTGTAATGGGTGTGTGGAAGTGGTGTTTGTATGTGTATCAGGTGTGTGTATTTGGAATTGTCCAATTTGGCGGTGTTTTGTATGTGTGTGTGTATTTTGAGCGCGGTGGTGTGTACCGCCAATGGAATACCGCGGTTGAAAGACCGCCGCGTGGATACGTGTGTCGTGATGGTGTGGGCGTATTTCTGTTGGCGTGACGGTAGAGGTTTGGTCATCGCCAGTTTCTCGCTGGCCTTTGGTGTGGCGGACTTTTGTGGATGTCTGTATTTTGGCGGTTTGCCTGTTGTGGGTCAGAATGACCGTGGCGGTTTACCGCGGCCGCGGCGGTGTGTTGGCGGTCTTCTGCACGGCGGTAAGCGCCTTTTACCGCCAAGGTTGGAATGACCCCCTTAGTGTCCATGTATCAAAGATGAATATAAGAGAAAACAGAAACCAGCCAACACGCGTTTCGTCCTATAGGACTTTTTCAAGGCTGAAACAGAACAGATGGACATTGTTTTACACATACTGACGCTACCAGCCGGTAGGTACAATCACAGAGGTGTAGCTGAAAATATACTTGAATTATTCAAATTAAAATTACAAGGCATAATACAAAATAACACAAACACTTTTTATAGTGCATTCACCCTTAACAACAGAGAACAACCCAATTAGTGAGTAATAACACCAACTTCAGACCTTGTATAAAATTAGTGGATGGATAGAGAAAGTAAGAACTCATAACATTATGAGTGAAAAAATGGTAAAAAAGGGCACTCCGTGAAGAAGGAGAAAGTAAATGAAAAGAATGACGAAATAAGAGTCCCCGGTGTGCTCCCCACGTATAATACAACAATTAAAATAAGATTGGAAACCATGTGGGACAAAGAGTTTACCTCGAACGATGCAGTTTTTAACAAAATAATTGTATGGGAGATGCTTCTGTCAGATCTCAAGGAGAATACCTATAACTGAAGGACGAACAACAATATAGAAATGAATAGCAAACTAGAAAACAATAGTTGTAAAGAACAGAGACGGAAAAGAGATCAAAGAACAATATTTTGAAATGTCAGGCATAAACACACCTACCCGGATAAAGGAGAGATCCAATATGCTGGTCCGTAGTATTAATGGAAATAGTATAGTTTCCCAAATAAAAGGAAACTTAAAGAGCATGCATCCATAATGCAAACAACAAGTCACATGGAGGTCTAAACTGGACCAAAGCCTGAAAGGAATCGATAGAAGTAGAATATAAGAACAGTGACAAAGACCCCAGATCACAAAAACCTACCAGGAGGAAGTGAAAAAATACCAAAAAAACAAATCCTAAACGAGCAGCCTTCTCTTAAGTATACGAAGGACTTACTGCTTGTAATTAAATGAATAGAGCCACTAACCCAACCTATTAGACCTAAGTCGCCAGATGAAAAAACGTAAATAGGAATAATACTAATACAAACCACCCTCGCCCCCGAACGGCAAAGTGAAAAGGAAGTGACTGATATGGGAGCTGGCCTTGTTAAATAACTAAGATGATACCACAAATATATAGATATATCGGCATATTGCATAAATATAGCATTATAATACATCGGTCAAACCCATAGCTCACTTCGTGTAACTGCCACATCATGGCATGTAGAAAACCTCCTGTATCTAGAAACATAACAATGAAAAGAAGCAAGTGCTAACTGTTATGTCCGGCCCTGGAGTGTACCAGGAGCCCTGACGAGGGGTGACTCGCACCGATATGGTGATGAGAGCAGGGACCCTCTGTTGGTGGATCAAATGGTAGGGTCCTGACGTCAGGGCTCAGAGGAAATAAAGAGAGCCGGGCAGTTTGGCGCCGGCAGGTTGAAACTATGAGCACGGTGTACGGGTGAATTATTTGCTGCGCGAACGCTGCTCCCAATCGCACCGCTGGTGTCCCAGGCCGGTGGTACAAAGTAAACGTGCACTGTTTACAGGGCACATAACACTAACCACGTGGACCAAAACGAGTGTCCTCCAATACCTCCTCTCCAAATAGTATAGAGAGGCATGCAGCTCTAAAATAAAATAAAATAAAACCCATACCTGTGTGAGTGAGAGTCCCGCAATCATGGACTGGAAGCTAGGAAAAAAACGGAACACGCGCAGCGCATGATAACGCTGCCGTGTAATGTGAAGGAGTAACTGTGGGAGAAACGGCGTCTAAATGCGCCTGCTCCGAAATAGAAGAGGGACTAAACCATACCAAAACAAGTGAACTCTACATCATGTAAACGTAGAGAGAAAGGACGAGCACAAAACGGGCGCCATATTGCGAGTAGTAACAGTAGCATACCGGGGAAAGGAATAAGATATGCAAAACACAGCACGTAGATAGTCAAAATTAAATAAATAACATGGAGACGCGAGTGAAGGTTAGTCACGCCCATAAGTCAAGTTCTAGAAAATACAAGACGTACCAGAGAAAGCCCATAAAGCAAATCAAAGAAAATCATAAGATGTGGCATGTGGAGACCAAAGAGCTGACAAACAAGGTTACTATGTATTGACTCTCGATGACGAATCAAGTACATCACATACAAGTACTGTCCACATAGTGTACATGGATATATATATGGATACTATTCTAATTGAACTATCCTAAAATACATATGTGGTATACTGTACGGTAAAGAAAACATCCTATGTAAATAATGCAAACAGGAATGATATCATTATTTACATGCACAGACATAATAACGCGTGATCAGTGATATAATATTGGTAAACAGTAAATGAAAGCGATGTAGCGAAGAATAAGAAGGGTCTGGAGAGAACATACTACATATTGATATGATAGAAGGAGACTATCTAAATGGCGACATTGTGATGTTCTCTTTTGAAAAATACACTGTAACCCCCAATTGGCTGTCAGTATATAAAAATAAGCACTGAGGAAAATAACAGTGGTAGACACACAATGGTTAAGGAGGCAGGAAGGAAGGTTTTGCAATCATGCGAAATTAGAGGAATACATGGAGATCTTTTTGGATGTTGAGACCCCGTTCTACTGCACGCAGTTTAATGATCCACCTGCTCTCTAGGCATCTCAGGGCGAAGATATGATTACCTCCTCGTAGTGTTCTGTTCAAGGAGTTGATCCCATGTACAGAAATGTCCATGGCTTCTCTTTGTCCATGTGCCTCATTGTAATGGGTGGCAAAGGGATAGTTGATGTTCGACGTTCGAATAGCTCTCAAATGTTCTTGAATTCTTTCTTTCAATGGTCGGATGGTGCTTCCATCATAGATAAGGCCACATGTACATACAATACAATACACCACATAACTTGTGTTTCAATTGATGAAATGTTTAAGTTGGTGTGTGACCTGAGTATTATACTGGAATTTAACTGTCTTGTCTTTAATATACCCACAGATATTACAATGGCCACATTTCTACGTGCCTGGTGGTAGTTTGGGCAACCAAGTGTCCCTACTTGCTGGTGGCATAAAACTGTGGCATAAATGATCACGTAGGGTAGTATCCCTCTTGTGGATGATACTCGGGTTTACAGTAATACCCTTTTTCAATGTCTCGTCCATTAAAAGCAAAGACCAATGTTTACGTACAGTTTTATATACTTGGGAGCTCAGTGCATTGTGTTTAGTAACTAAAGATATGTGTTCATGTGAGTTACGTTTCTTAGAGTTGGTTAGTAAATTGGGGCATTTAGTTTTCAAGATTTTACTACACGCTTTCTTGAGGACCTGTGGATGATAGCCCCTATGTCTGAAGCGGATTTCCATGTTACGCAATTCATCTCGGAACACCTGATCCTCACTACAGTTACGACGTATCCTAGTGCTCTCTCCATAAGGAACAGCATTGATTTGTGGCCTAGGGTTTGAGCTGGTGGCATGTAGAACAGCATTACACGCTGTTGGTTTCCTAAACAGTTTGGTGCAAATTTTATCATGCTTGATATATATGGTGAGGTCCAAAAAGTTGATGGACGATTGACTAGCCTCATGGGTGAATTTGATGTTGAAGATGTTATTGTTTAAATGTTCTGTGAAGAGTGTGAGTGCATTCGCATCACCTGCCCAGAACACTAAAATATCATCAATGTACCTGCCCCAATATAATATGTGTTGCGTCAGGGACGGAGGGCATATACGTCAAACATGTGTTTTTTCTAGGTAGCCCATATATAGATTGGCATAAGAAGGAGCCTGTCCCCCTCCTAAAGTACACAAACGCAACACTCAGACTCCCAATAGCCATCAACATCACTACAGCATACAGCCCATGCACCTGCACCCAAATCCAGCAGACAAACACCTCCAACAACCACTCCCTTATCCTCCAGTCCCTCTTCCCGCCGCAATGTCCCTAAACATCTTTTCCTTTCCCAGATTGACCTCTTCCTACCCCTTTCCCCCCATCCTGTACATATGGGCAGGGTAGCAAGGACCCACCCAATCACCTCAGCCAAACAGTCCACTGGTCCAGTGGTAGCAGCACCTACTCGTGGTGGAAAGGACTCCAGGCCAACAATACTAAAGGGGAAGGTGCCTGCACCAGCCACAAAGAAGGGGAAGGAGCCTGCACCAGCCACAAAGAAGGGGAAGGAGCCTGAACCAGCCACAAAGAAGGGGAAGGAGCCTGCACCAGTCACAAAGAAGGGGAAGGACCCTGCACCATCCACAAAGAAGGGAAAGGAGCCTGCACCAGCAGCTGTCACAGAGCCCCCACTGCCAGCAGTGGTTGTGCAGGCATCAGAGAGTGCAGGGACTAAGCAGGAGCCTCCCACATCCACCACCACAGTACAGCCATCGGAGGGTGCAGGGGCTGAGCAGGAGCCTCCCACAACCACCACCACAGTGCAGCCATCGGAGGGTGCAGTGGCTGAGCAGGAGCCTCCCACAACCACCACCACAGTGCAGCCATCGGAGGGTGCAGGGGCTGATTAGGAGCCTCCCACATCCACCACCACAGTGCAGCCATCGGAGGGTGCAGGGGCTGAGCAGGAGCCTCCCACAACCACCACCACCACAGTGCAGCCATCACCGCAGGAAGACGCCATATAGTCCAGTCTCCAAGGGCTGCTGTGCGGCCTGCCCTCTCAAGAACCAATGAGGTATTCACCCACTTAAGAGACTGTGGCCTTACACTCCCCAGGACCAAGCACAGGGCATGTAGCCCCCTCCAGAACCAGTGGGCAAGTCACCCACTCGAGAGACTGTGGCCTTGCACTCCCCAGGACCAAGCACAGGGCATGTTGCCCGCTCCACAACCAGTGGGGAAGACACCCACTCAAGAGACTGTGGTCTTGCACTCCCCAGGACAAAGCACAGGGCATGGTGCCCTCTCCAGAACCAGTGGGAAAGACACCCACTTGAGAGACTGTGGTCTTGCACTCCCCAGGACCAAGCACAGGGCATGTTAACCCCTCCAGAACCAGTGGGCTTGTTTCTGCATAAGTCTGAAGTGCCCCCCCCGAGGTGCCTGCCTATATGACAACTGATTCCCCTGCAGTGTTCTCTCCGTATTGGGGCAGGATTCGAATGGGGCCTTGGACTTTGCCCTGTGGCCATGTGGGCCCTGTGAACTATGGACTGGGCAGTGTCCCTTTTTTATGCATGTGTACAGATCTGCTTAATGTGTAAGTCGGATTGCTGAATTTATTTGACTATTTTGCCATATGGTTTGGGTTGCCCCTATGCCTATTCTAGCCTATGGTGATTTTCAATGTTTGCACTATTCTCTGACTGTTTATTTACCTGATTTTGGTTACTACTGTATATTTTGTGTATCATACTTACCTCTAAGAAAGTATAGTCTCTTACATATTTTTGGCCTTGTGTCACTAAAATAAAGTACCTTTATTTTTGGTAACACTGAGTATTGTCTTACTTGTGTATAAGTACTGTGTGACTATAGTGGTATTGCAAGAGCTTTGCATGTCTTCTAGTTCAGCCTTGGCTGCTCTGTTACAGGTTCACTGGGCCAGAGCTCCTTCCTTAAAACTGTTGTGAGGCATTGGCACAGTTGGATACACCCTTAACTACCACTATAAGTCCCTAGTAAGTTTGTACCTATGTGTCTAGGGCATGGGGTATTATGGGTAGGCCACTGAGGGCAGCAGCACTGATTGTGACACCCTCTAGGGCCATGCATCCAGATGAACCCAGCATTGCCAGTGCAGGCTGAGTGTCCTGGTACAAACCTAAAACACAAACTCGACATGGCGCACTGCCTGTGTGCCCTGTCCACCATACACTGCATTTACTATGGATAAGAGACCCCCCTGGCAGGCCTTACAGCCCTACGGCAGGGTGTACCATATTACATATGACAACATAGCTGCATGAGCGATATGCCCCACTGTGCCCTTGCCAAACCTGGGACATAGTAAGCGAGCAGAGCAGCCATTTTAATACATGAGTTTCCCAGCTACATGATGGCCACTCTGAACCCTGAATTGTTTGGTATCAAACAACTCAGAATGATGAATCCATACTTGTGCCAGTTTGGGATTTATCCCTACATGTACCCAGGGGTCACCTTAGATGTGCCCCCTGAAAAAGCTAACTTCCCTGGCATGGTTCTATGCAGCATGCTACCTCCAGACAGCCAATATACAAAACTAGAGGGAGAGCCCTGTCTCTTTGGCTTGTAAAGGAATGCCCTTCTTGGGTGGAGGAGCTAACACCACCTCCCCCAGGAACGTGCACTGCCCTTGCGGTGAGCTTCAAAGGGCTTACAGCCCTTGAAACTCAACCCTCAGACCTGCTTCTAGCAGCAGAATGCCTCCCCCTTTGTAAACCCCTACGTTTGGCCGGAGCAGAGGTGGGAAACTACACAAAGGGTAGGGGGCGGTGGCCCCACCTGGCATGCACCACCCCTAAGATGTTGCCTGTGAGGTGGACACTCTGGCCCATATTTATACTTTTGGACACAAAACTGTGCAAATGCAGTTTTGCGTCAAAAACTATAGTGCCGGCTTGCGTCATTCCAGAGCACCAGCAGGGCGCCAAATTTACGGAATGCCCCAAGCTGGCGCAAAGGGTGGGCTAGCGTAAAAAAATGACATTAGCCGGTTGGGGTGGCGGTATGGGAGAAGGGAGTTTTGCACCAAAAAATGGTGTTAGGCTGGTTAGTGGCAAAAAACATGCCTCTAACCAGCCTAGTGTCATTTTCTGATGCAAAACCATCCATACCACATGACCTCTGTCTTAAAAAAGACAGGAGTCATGCCCACCACCCCAATGGCCAGCACAGAGGCCATTGTCCCTGGGCATGGCCATGGCACCCTGTGCCATGCAGGGGGTCCAAAGTTGGTCCCAAGAGTGCACTTTAATAAAACAAAAAAAATACTTACCTATACTTACCCTGCTTACCTGGGATGTGGTCCCTATGAGAAAGTAGCCTCTTTCTAGCATGGTTACCCCACTTTTTGGGCTGTTTGTCAGTGTGTTTTGACTGTGTCACTGGGATCCTGCTAGTCCCAGTCAGGACCCCATTGCTTATGGTTTGTGCCCTACATGTCAGCCTGTTTCACTGTTTTTATCAGTATACTTGACTGTGTCACTGCAGTCCTGCTAATCAGAACTCCAGTACTTATGCTCCCTCTGGTTCCAAATGTGTACCTACATACTAGTAACCCAGTATTCCACTCCAAGTTGGTATACTGGACCCCCCCCTTATAAGTGCATAGTATATGGTACCTAGGTACCCAGGGCATTGAGGTTCCAGGAGATCATTATGGGCTGCAGCATTTCTTTTTCCACCCATAAGGAGCTCATACAAACACTTCTTCGGCACTGCCATTGCAGCCTGAGTGAAATAGTGTAAATACTGTGTCACAGTCATTTTCACTGCACCAGGTCACTTCTAAGTCACCTATATGTCTGACCTTCAGTCCCCGAAGGCTAGGTGCATAGTACCTGTGTGTGAGGGTTCCCTGCACTAGCAGAGATGCCCCCACATTGTCCAGGCCCATTTTCCCAGACTTCTCGAGTACGGGGACATCATTATAAGTGTGCACTACAAATAGGTGAATACATATATGTAGCTTCACAATGGTAACTCCAAATTTAGCCATGTAAGGTGTCTAACAACCATGAAGTGTACCCCAATACTGATTCCAGTATTGGTTGCACAATGCCTTGCACTCTGGGGGCTCCACCATAGCCCCCAGTACTGCCATGCCAGCCTTCTGAGGTTTTCACTGCAGCCAGAGCTGCTGCCACCTCACAGACAGGTTTCTGCCCTCCTGTTGCTTGAGCAGCTTAAGCCCAGGAAGACAGGCGTATCCTCCCAGAGCCTCTGGAAATGCTTTGAAGGGCACAGATGGTGCCCTCCTTGCATAATCCAGTCTACACCGGTTCAAGGACCCCAAGTCCCTGATTTGGTGTGAAACTGGACAAAGGAAAGGGGAGCAACTACTCCCCTGTCCATCACCACCCAGGGGTGTTGCCCAGAGCTCCTCCAGAGTCTCCCTTGGTTTTGCCACCTTGGATTCCAAGGTGGTGGGTCACTCTGTGAGCATCTGAGTGGCCACTGCCAGGTCCATACTTGGTTAGGTGACCAATCCCCCTCTGAGGGATATTTAGGGACTCTCCTGTGGGTGTTTCTTCAGATTTGGATTGCAAGACTCCAGCAGGACACCTCTGCTTCCTTTGCTTCACCTTCTACCGGATTGGATCGGATCAACCGCAGAACTGCTCCAGGAACTCTACAACTTGCAACAAAGTATCCAAGGTAACTACTGCAACTCTGTAACTCCAGCTCCTGCCAGCAACTGCAACAGTTTCCAGGTCGTGCATCCTCAGAAGACTGCCTGTCTTCAGCCTGCACCAGAAGAATTGAAGGAATCTCCCGGGGAGTGACGGAGTCACTTCCCTGCTTCAGCAGGCACCTCTATGCAGTGACGACCGGTACTCAGGGTCCCCTCTACTGATGACGAGCATGAATCCTGGAACATAGGTGGTAGACATAAGTGACCCTGACTGTCCAAATTTAGTGGAGGTAAGCTCTTGCCATCCCAAGCCAGACAGTACCCCTGTGCACCATGTGTGTTGCAGCTCCTAGGGCTTCTGTGCGCTTTTCCAAGAATTCCTTTGTGCACAGCCTAGCCCAGTTCACTAGGACTGTATCCTGTGATGCTCAGCTCCTTGAGTTGTTCTCTGGCGGCTTGGCATCACTTTGTGTAGTGCTGTGATGACCCCCATTTGCAACTCCTTTATCTCCATGCTGTGGGACTCTTGTGGGTGTTGCCTGGTCTTCTGAGGGCTCTCTGAGTTGCTGAGAGCCCCTCTGTTTCCCCCTCCTAGGTAGAGGCTACCAGGTTCCTTCTGGTCCCGGGCAGCCACATTTTTCTCCATCTGCATTTTTTGCGTGAGCCAAGGCTTGTTGCCAGAATCCAGCAACGCAAACCAGACTGCAGTCATCCATCTGGCATGTGATAGCTTCTGTACCAACCAGGAACCCATTTCTGTCTTCTTTGGTGCAATACTGACTTTGTCTTCTCACCAGTGGTTCCTATTTTGCATCTTCATCCTGGTTAGCAGGGTCTCCTGTTCTCCCTGGACTCTTCAGTGCTTCTTGGACTTGGTCCCCTTCTTCCATAGGTCTTCAGGTCCAGGAATCCATCATTGGTGTCTTGCAGTCTCTTCTGGTTCTTGCATTATCTTCTATCATGACTTCTAGTGTGTTTTAGGAAATCTGCTATGTTTTACTCCTGCTTTCCTGGGCTCTGGGGTGGGGTATTTTACTTACCTTTGGTGTTTTCTTACACTCCCAGCACCCCTCTACCCACTACACTTGCCTAGGTAGGAAACCAAATTTCTTATTCCACTTTTTTAATATATAGTTTGTGTTCCCCCTCTGCCCATTGCAACCTATTGTGATTTTCACTATTTGCACTGTTTTACTACTGCGTACTTACTTGTTTTTGGTTATGTGACGGGCCGGTCGGAACCCGCCCGCACACAAGGCCGACTTGTACTGACGCTACCTCTGGTGTCCTGGAACACCATGGGACGAGCGCCAATGAAGAACTAGAGAGAGAAACGACGTGGGAAGGAGGAGGGTTAAAAGGGTCAACATCGGCAGAGCAAGGGGAGAAGGACGACAACGAGGAGAAGGACGGTGTCGAGGAACGAGGAGGAGGAGGCACAGAGGAACGGGAAGACGACGAGGAGGAGAACCGAGGCCCGGGAAAAGAAGGAGGCGAAGAGGCAGACGGACGTTGGAAGTCCGCATTGTCCCTGGGAGGCCAAATGCAGGATCCTGTCACGCTTCTGGAGAAGCGTGGCATAGCCAGGTGCGTGGACCCACCATACTGAAGGAAGGGAGGAGGGGAGATGTGATACGGGGAAACAAGAGGGTTGCGGGCGGAGGGTGGTAAAGGGAAGGGACACAAGAGGCGAGCACTGGATTGGGTGTGGGTTGTTGTGAGATAACACTGAAAGGGAAAAGGGCAGTTGTAGTGGAAATTACATAGAAGGAGGCCCAGCATGATAGATATAAAGAAAATAAACAAAGGAAAGTAGGAAGTACGGACTACTACAGGGTCACACAATACAGTAGAAGGGAAAGAGAGAAAGACAGGAGCAAAAGAAGGAACACCACGGATAGAAAGGGCAAGAAAAGAGGAGACCACCAGAGAACAGGAAGGAACAGAGTGTCAGAAAGATCAGAGACCACAAGAGACAAACGAGAAGCAGTAAGAAGAGGGAAACTAAGGGACAGATAGACCAGGAAGAAAAGGAAAACCCAGCGAGTGAACCTAAGCACTTACCGGTATGTTTCTTCTTCTGTCCACATGTGCTTCCTGGGAGACCTAAGAGAAGGAAAGAACCACGAAGAAGCATCAGAGAAAGGGAACTGAGTATCAGCCCATCAGAGAGAAAGAGACAAGAAGAACAAAGAGAAAATCCAAAGACTATTTAAAGATACATTTCAATAAACATCACTTATCTGTTGGATGCCAGACCTCTGTGTTGTTATTGTCCCTTAGACTACTACAGGTCACTAGTGTAAATATTGTGTAATTTACTTACCTCCTAAGGGAGTATAGTCCCCAAAGTGTTTTTGGCATTGTGTGACTAAAATAAAGTACGTTTATGTTTGTAACACTGAGTATTGTCTTTCAAGTGTGTAAGTACTAAGTGACTACAGTGGTATTGCAAGAGCTTTGCATGTCTCCTAGTTCAGCCTTGGCTGCTCTGCCTACATCTACCTCTAGACAGCCTGGCACTGTCTACATTTCTCTAATAAGGGATAACTGGACTTGGTACAAGGTGTAAGTACCTTTGGTACCCACTACAAACCAGGCCAGCCTCCTACAATCCCCCATCCTCCGGTGTCCCTCTGGTGTGGATGGGGGTGTTCCTAGGGATTGAGGAGGGCACCTGTGGACCCATGGTGTTCAACCATGGAAATAGGTCCACACGCCCCCTAATGCCTGGTCTGATCCAGGCATTAAATAATGGTGCATTTAGCCAAGGCACGAGAACTATGGACCTGCTACAGAAGAAAAGGCACCAAATCTTTCCTGCTGCACCCAGGACCCAACAATCACTGCTACGGAGAAGTTGGACACTGGACTGACCTCAAGAAGCCCAGAGGACCTCCAGGCTTCACCAATCACCCAAGAACTTCCTACAGAGTGGAGGTACCACTCTGCAACAACTTAAGAACCAGCAACCCAGTGAGGGTTACTTCACTGACCAGTCGATATCTCCTGAACTGGAAGTTGCAGCTGGACCCAATGACACATCCACAACCAAGAGGACAAACCCTGTAAGTGTGAAAAGATTGGTGGCACTGGGCCCTCCAGTGGCTGTACCGTACCAATACCCTGGATATTGGTCGGCTGACGTCAGACACCAGGAAAACCAGCTCGCCCAGAGTTGAAAAAGAAACAGGAGGAAGATCTAGTTAATGGACTTTTGGAACACCCCAGACCTCCAGCCAGAGTGCCCCCATTGTCCTGTAAACGACCTTCAAAGAGACCTAACTTCAGATCCAAAGGACTCCTTTGCGCACATACTCTGGCTCACCGATTCACTCTGCACCCTCCCGCTCTGTGCCCTGCAATGGAGAACTAGCTGTAATCCCGAGGGTCCCTCATCCCTTGGGACCTTGACATTCCAAGGGGACCTAAAGGCACCACATTTAAATCTGCAAAAACAGACCTTTCCAAGTGGTCCCCGTCAGTGGCCCTGTACCAGCTCCAAGAAGCTTTTCACTATTGCTCCCACTGGAACTGGGAACTGCCCAAATGTCCCAGGCTGGCAGAGCGTACCCACCGATGAACTCAACCAAACTGCAAAAGCAGAACTTGGTAAAGCAACGAGGGGATTTATGTATTTTCAAAGATGTCTTCTTATTGATTCCTATGGTGCGTAATTGCGCACAGAAAGACTGCATTTATTAGAACTTAAAAAATTCAGATCTTCAAAAGTACTTAACTGATTTTGATAAACTTATTCTTAGAATGTATATAAGAATCTGAAGTATTTTTGTAAATTGGTCTTTAGTTATTCATTTGAGTGTATGAGTTGCATGATTGATACTGTGAGTACAAAAAATGCTTTGAACTTCTCGAAGATTGGCCTAACTGCTCGACCAAGCTACCTCAAAAATTTGAGCAGTAGGTGATCTAGTTTTTACCTCTGGAAACCAACATGTGGTTGCCTGGACCCCCTGCACAGTGTGCCTAGTTTCACACATTACATAGAGGGCCAGCCCCCTACAGGTACACACATGGTGTAGGGCTCCTTTACTGACCTCTGAGTACCTGTGCTGCTTGTAAACCACTCTGGGGATTGAAGATTCAATGGTTCTGGTACGCACTTGGTGGAGAAGGCTCCTTCACTGCCCTCTGGGGACCTGTGCTGCTTGTAACCCTCTTTGGGTACTGAAGGCTTCTGTGCCGCGGGTACACACACAGTCTGGAGGGCTCCTTCACGGACCTCTTGTTACCTGTGCTGCTTGTAACCCTCTCTGGGGATTGATGGCTTCTGTGCTGCTTGTATGCACATGGTCGAGAGGGCTCTTTCACTGACCTCAGGGTGCCTGTGCTGCTTGTATCCATCTCTAACCCTTTCTCTGGATTGAAGGCATCCATGCTGCTGGTAGGTTCAGGGATCTGGGCCTTGGAAGGCTCCAGTCTTGATTGTGGACTGGTTTGGTTGTTGAAGTCTTCACTGCTGTTTGTGGGTGAACTGGACACCCAGGTCTTGTGCTGCTTGCATGGGCCAGTGGTCTTTAAGGATTGCAGATCAATGTAGTCCTTACAAAAGTCACTCAGGATACAATTGTCCACACTTCAGACCCCAAGTTAGTAGAATCCTCAGGTGCATCAAATTGCTTCTCCACTGCTAAGTAATGTAAATTGTAGGAGAATTGTATCAAGTGAACAAATACCTCTTGGCAGTGAACCCAGCAACAACTAGGACACGTCACACAAAACAAGTCAGAGAAGGGTGCACTGCGTGCGCTGCTTGTGCTCACAGAGGGCCAGATTAACACGGCCCTATCCCCACTCCCTGGTGGCGCTAACCACTGCTCCATATTTACAAGGAGGTGGAAGCCACTTTTTGTGGCTTCACGCCTCCTTGTAAATATGAGCCCCTCTGATGCAGTTTTCTGTGTCAGAGGGGCGTACAATGGGTGTTGCAGTGGGTGTTCCATTGCAACATCTATTGCTTTTGCTGCTGCCCCAGATTTATGTGAGATTGTAAATCTGTGGCAGCTCCAAAAACTAACAAAATTAGAAGAAATAATTTTATTCCTCCTCGTTTTTGCTTTTTCTACGTGTGCTGCATTCTGCAGCACACATAGAAGAAGCACAATGCCATGGATGATTGTTTATGTGCAGGAAGGTGTCTCTTCCTGCACATAAACACTCATTCAAAAATGACGAGTTGGTACTTCCATGTGTGCTGCATCCTGCAGCGCACAGAGAAGGGCCCACTCACCATTGTACGTTATGTGCCGGAAGGGAGACCGTCCTGCACATAAACAATCACCCCCCTCAACGCAGACGCAGCACCGCGCTGCAGTAGTTTCTTGTAAATGTGGCCCATACCTGGGTCCTGATAGGGGTTTATCTAAGGCCTGCTTCCTGCTGCTGCAACAAACAGGCTTTATGGCCCAACTGTAGGAGGCTGGCCTGGCTTGTAGTGGGTACCAAGGGGTACTTACACTCTGTACCAGGTCCAGTTATCCCTTATTAGTGTAGAAGAGGTGTCTAGCAGCTTAGGCTGATAGAAAGAAGCTATAGCAGAGCAGCTTAGGCTGAACTAGGAGACATGCAAAGCTCCTACTATACCACTGGTGTCATATGCACAATATCATAAGAAAACACAATACACAGATATACTAAAAATAAAGGTACTTTATATTTATGACAATATGCCAAAAGTATCTCAGTGAGTACCCTCAGTATGAGGATGCCAAATATACACAAGATATATGTACACAATACCAAAAATATGCAGTAATAGCAAATGGAAGTAATGCAAGCAATGTAAAGTTACAGTAGATTGCAATAGGAGCACATAGGTATAGGGGCAACACAACCATATACTCCAAAAGTGGAATGCGAACCACAAATGGACCCCAAACCTATGTGAGCTTGTAGAGGGTCGCTGGGACTGTAAGAATACAGTGAGGGTTAGAAACATAGCCCACCCCAGGACCCTGAAAGGTAGGTGTAAAGTGCACCTACAACCCCCAGAGAGCACAGAAGTCGTGATAGGGGGATTCTGCAAGGAAGACCAACACCAGCAAAGCAACAACAGTGGATTTAACGGACCTGAGTACCTGTAAGACAAGGGGACCAAGTCCAAGAGACAGTGTTGAGAGTGGGCAGATGCCCAGGAAATGCCAGCTGAGGGTGTAAGGAAGCTGCCACCTGATGGTAGAAGCTGTGGATTCTGCAAGGATGGGGGATGGGTGAAGAAGCTTGCAGAGGTGTTACCACGCAGAAAGACCACAAACAAGCCTTGCTAGCTGCAAGGGTCGCGGTTAGGGTTTTTGGATGCTGCTGTGGCCCAGGAGGGACCAGGATGTCGCCACTTGGATGAGGAGACAGAGGGGGCGCCCAGCAAGTCAGGAAGCCCTCACAGAAGCAGGCAGCACCCGCAGAAGTACCGGATCAGGCACTTAGAAGAGGAGTGAACCGGAGTCTACCCGAAGTCACAAAAGGGAGTCCCACGACACCGGAGGACAACTCAGAAGGTTGTGCACTGCAGGTTAGAGTGTCGGGGACCCAGGCTTGGCTGTGCACGAAGGAAATCCTGGAAGAGTGCACAGGAGCCGGAGCAGCTGCAAATCACGCGGTACCCAGCAATGCAGTCTAGCGTGGGGAGGCAAGGACTTACCTACACCAAACTTGGACTGAAGAGTCACTGGACTGTGGGAGTCACTTGGACAGAGTTGCTGAGTTCCAGGGACCACGCTCGTCATGCTGAGAGGGGACCCAGAGGACCGGTGATGCAGTCTTTTGTTGCCTGTGGTTGCAGGGGGAAGATTCCGTCGACCCACAGTAGATTTCTTCAGAGCTCCTGGTGCAAGAAGGAGGCAGGCTACCCCCAGAGCATGCACCACCAGGAAACAGTCGAGAAAGCCAGCAGGATGAAGCACTACAAGGTTGCAGTAGTCGTCTTTGCTACTTTGTTGCGGTTTTGCAGGCGTCCTGAGCAGTCAGCGGTCGATCCTTTGGCAGAAGGTGAAGAGGGAGATGCAGAGGAACTCTGGTGAGCTCTTGCATTCGGTATCTGAAGAATTTCACAAAGCAGAGACCCTAAATGGCCAGAAAAGGAGGTTTGGCTACCTAGGAAGGAGGATAGGATAGTAAGAAAGGTAAGAGCCTATCAGAAGGAGTCTCTGACGTCACCTGATGGCACTGGCCACTCAGAGCAGTCCAGTGTGCCAGCAACACCTCTGTTTCCAAGATGGCAGAGGTCTGGAGCTCTGGGCACCTCCCCTGGGAGGTGCAGGTCACGGGAGTGGTCACTCCCCTTTCCTTTGTCCAGTTTCGCGCCAGAGCAGGGCTGGGGGATCCCTGAACCGGTGTAGACTGGCTTATGCAGAGATGGGCACCATCTGTGCCCATCAAAGCATTTCCAGAGGCTTGGGGATGCTATTCCTCCCCAGCCCTGACACCTTTTTCCAAAGGGAGAGGGTGTAACACCCTCTCTCTGAGGAAGTCCTTTGTTCTACCTTCCTGGGCCAGGTCTGGCTGGACCCCAGTGGGGCAGAAACCTGTCTGAGGGGTTGGCAGCAGCAGCAGCTGCAGTGAAACCCTGGGAAAGGTAGTTTGGCAGTACCTGGGTCTGTGCTAGAGACTCAGGGGATCATGGAATTGTCTCCCCAATGCCAGAATGGCATTGGGTGACAATTCCATGATCTTAGACATGTTACATGGCCATGTTCGGAGTTACCATTGTGACGCTGTACATAGGTAGTGACCTATGTACAGTGCACATGTGTAATGGTGTCCCCGCACTCACAAAGTCCGGGGAATTTGCCCTGAACGATGTGGGGGCACCTTGGCTAGTGCCAGGGTGCCCACACACTAAGTAACTTTGCACCCAACCTTCACCAGGTGAAGGTTAGACATATAGGTGACTTATAAGTTACTTAAGAGCAGTGGTCAATGGCTGTGAAATAACGTGGACGTTATTTCACTCAGGCTGCAGTGGCAGGCCTGTGTAAGAATTGTCAGAGCTCCCTATGGGTGGCAAAAGAAATGCTGCAGCCCATAGGGATCTCCTGGAACCCCAATACCCTGGGTATCTCAGTACCATATACTAGGGAATTATAAGGGTGTTCCAGTATGCCAATGTGAATTGGTGAAATTGGTCACTAGCCTGTTAGTGACAATTTGGAAAGCAGAGAGAGCATAACCACTGACGTTCTGGTTAGCAGAGCCTCAGTGAGACAGTTAGGCACCACACAGGGAACACATACATATAGGCCACAAACTTATGAACACTGGGGTCCTGGCTAGCAGGGTCCCAGTGACACATAACAAACATGCTAACAACATAGGGTTTTCACTATGAGCACTGGGCCCTGGCTAGCAGGATCCCAGTGAGACAGTGAAAACACCCTGACATATACTCACAAACAGGCCAAAAGTGGGGGTAACAAGGCTAGAAAGAGGCTACTTTCTCACACCAACTCAGAGTTCTTATTTTATGGCCATCAGAGGTTGGACCAGGCTGGACTTTGATCCGGATATGGAAGCGCACACTTCCGTGCGACCAGGGGCGCCGCATTCTACAATACTTAACTGGACTAAAAGCACTGTGCGAAAGGTGTGCGCAAACAGGAGTTCTTAGATAACAAAAAAAAAGGCACGATGACTCTGGTGATTAATGTGTGAGCAGTTAAGAGTCATTGTAAAGTACCTCAGGGGGTTAATGTGCCTGGTGCTCAGCACCTGCTGCTTGCAGATCACAGCATTGAGTTGTATGTAGAGAGCTCAGTGGGTTATTGCTTTTTTTAGATACTTTTGTTATTTGCAGTTCGTAAGCTGCAATGCTTCTAATCGAGCACACTGAGCTATGACCGGGCATCAAAGCGCTGCATGCAGTCTCCAATGCACAGGCTTAACACCTTACGTTTTTAGCCAGCCGTCTGTTGCTAAAAAGGATTTGCTTGGGTGGAAATCCGTAATGCACTGTTTACACTTTAAATCCGAGTTTGTGCTTCCTCACACCAGGCACTCTTGAAACACACTGTAGGAAAGTACCATCTTGCCTGGCATGTTACCCCCATTTTTCACTGTATATATGTTGTTTTAGTTGTATGTGTCACTGGGACCCTGGTAACCCAGGGCCCCAGTGCTCATAAGTGTGCCTGTATGTGTTACCTGTGTAGTGACTAACTGTCTCACTGAGGCTCTGCTGATCAGAACCTCAGTGGTTATGCTCTCTCATTTCTTTCCAAATTGTCACTGACAGGCTAGTGACCATTTTTACCAATTCACATTGGCTTACTGGAACACCCTTATAATCCCCTAGTATATGGTACTGAGGTACCCAGGGTATTGGGGTTCCAGGAGATCCCTATGGGCTGCAGCATTTCTTTTGCCACCCATAGGGAGCTCTGACAATTCTTACACAGGCCTGCCACTGCAGCCTGAGTGAAATAACGTCCACGTTATTTCACAGCCATTTTACACTGCACTTAAGTAACTTATAAGTCACCTATATGTCTAACCTTTACCTGGTAAAGGTTAGGTGCAAAGTTACTTAGTGTGAGGGCACCCTGGCACTAGCCAAGGTGCCCCCACATTGTTCAGAGCCAATTCTCTGAACTTTGTAAGTGCGGGGACACCATTACACGCGTGCACTACATATAGGTCACTACCTATATGTAGCTTCACCATGGTAACTCCGAATATGGCCATGTAACATGTCTATGATCATGGAATTGCCCCCTCTATGCCATCCTGGCATTGTTGGTACAATTCCATGATCCCAGTGGTCTGTAGCACAGACCCTGGTACTGCCAGACTGCCCTTCCTGGGGTTTCTCTGCAGCTGCTGCTGCTGCCAACCCCTCAGACAGGCATCTGCCCTCCTGGGGTCCAGCCAGGCCTGGCCCAGGATGGCAGAACAAAGAACTTCCTCTGAGAGAGGGTGTAACACCCTCTCCCTTTGGAAAATGGTGTGAAGGCAGGGGAGGAGTAGCCTCCCCCATCCTCTGGAAATGCTTTGTTGGGCACAGAGGTGCCCAATTCTGCATAAGCCAGTCTACACCGGTTCAGGGACCCCTTAGCCCCTGCTCTGGCGCGAAACTGGACAAAGGAAAGGGGAGTGACCACTCCCCTGACCTGCACCTCCCCTGGGAGGTGTCCAGAGCTCCTCCAGTGTGCTCCAGACCTCTGCCATCTTGGAAACAGAGGTGCTGCTGGCACACTGGACTGCTCTGAGTGGCCAGTGCCACCAGGTGACGTCAGAGACTCCTGCTGATAGGCTCCTTCAGGTGTTAGTAGCCTTTCCTCTCTCCTAGGTAGCCAAACCCTCTTTTCTGGCTATTTAGGGTCTCTGTCTCTGGGGAAACTTTAGATAACGAATGCATGAGCTCAGCCGAGTTCCTCTGCATCTCCCTCTTCACCTTCTGATAAGGAATCGACCGCTGACCGCGCTGGAAGCCTGCAAACCTGCAACATAGTAGCAAAGACGACTACTGCAACTCTGTAACGCTGATCCTGCCGCCTTCTCGACTGTTTTCCTGCTTGTGCATGCTGTGGGGGTAGTCTGCCTCCTCTCTGCACCAGAAGCTCCGAAGAAATCTCCCGTGGGTCGACGGAATCTTCCCCCTGCAACCGCAGGCACCAAAAAGCTGCATTACCGGTCCCTTGGGTCTCCTCTCAGCACGACGAGCGAGGTCCCTCGAATCCAGCGACACCGTCCAAGTGACCCCCACAGTCCAGTGACTCTTCAGCCCAAGTTTGGTGGAGGTAAGTCCTTGCCTCACCTCGCTGGGCTGCATTGCTGGGAACCGCGACTTTGCACGCTACTCCGGCCCCTGTGCACTTCCGGCGGAAATCCTTCGTGCACAGCCAAGCCTGGGTCCACGGCACTCTAACCTGCATTGCACGACTTTCTAAGTTGGTCTCCGGCGACGTGGGACTCCTTTGTGCAACTTCGGCGAGCACCGTTTCACGCATCCTCGTAGTGCCTGTTTCTGGCACTTCTCCGGGTGCTACCTGCTTCAGTGAGGGCTCTTTGTCTTGCTCGACGTCCCCTCTCTCTGCAGGTCCAATTTGCGACCTCCTGGTCCCTCCTGGGCCCCAGCAGCGTCCAAAAACGCCAAACGCACGATTTGCGTGTAGCAAGGCTTGTTGGCGTCCATCCGGCGGGAAAACACTTCTGCACGACTCTCCAAGGCGTGGGGGATCCATCCTCCAAAGGGGAAGTCTCTAGCCCTTGTCGTTCCTGCAGTATTCACAGTTCTTCAGCCTAGTAAGAGCTTCTTTGCACCAACCGCTGGCATTTCTTGGGCATCTGCCCATCTCCGAGCTGCTTGTGACTTTTGGACTTGGTCCCCTTGTTCCACAGGTACCCTCAGACAGGAATCCATCGTTGTTGCATTGCTGATTTGTGTTTTCCTTGCATTCTCCCTCTAACACGACTATTTTGTCCTTAGGGGAACTTTGGTGCACTTTGCACTCACTTTTCAGGGTCTTGGGGAGGGTTATTTTGCTAACTCTCACTATTTTCTAATAGTCCCAGCGACCCTCTACAAGGTCACATAGGTTTGGGGTCCATTCGTGGTTCGCATTCCACTTCTGGAGTATATGGTTTGTGTTGCCCCTATCCCTATGTTTCCCCATTGCATCCTATTGTAACTATACATTGTTTGCACTGTTTTCTAAGACTATACTGCATATTTTTGCTATTGTGTATATATATCTTGTGTATATTTCCTATCCTCTCACTGAGGGTACACTCTAAGATACTTTGGCATATTGTCATAAAAATAAAGTACCTTTATTTTTAGTATAACTGTGTATTGTGTTTTCTTATGATATTGTGCATATGACACTAAGTGGTACTGTAGTAGCTTCACACGTCTCCTAGTTCAGCCTAAGCTGCTCTGCTAAGCTACCATTATCTATCAGCCTAAGCTGCTAGACACCCTATACACTAATAAGGGATAACTGGGCCTGGTGCAAGGTGCAAGTACCCCTTGGTACTCACTACAAGCCAGTCCAGCCTCCTACATTGGTTGTGCAGTGGTGGGATAAGTGCTTGAGACTACTTACCACTCTTGTCATTGTACTTTTCATAAGAGAAAAATATACAAAACAAGGTCAGTGTATATACACATAGCCAAAAAGTTTTGCATTTCCTCTTTTCACTCTTTTCTAAGTGCTGAAAAGTACTTCTAAACTTTCAAAAAGTTCTTAAAAGTTTAAAAAGTTTTTCTGTCTTTCCAAAAAGTTCTGAAAACTTTTTTCTCTTTGTCTATCACTTTAACTCTCTCTAAAAATGTCTGGCACAGGCCAAAAAGTTGAACTGTCCAAACTTGCATATGATCACCTTAGCTGGAAAGGAGCAAGGAGTCTCTGCATAGAGAGAGGTTTGAGTGTAGGGAAGAATCCTTCCTTAGAACTGTTAATTAATATGCTTAGAGTACAGGATAAGGCCATAAGTGCCCAATCTGTAGAAAAAGTAGCTAATGGTTCTCAATCTGATCCAGGGACTCCCCCAGGAAAAGGTTCTGGAAAGAAAATTCTCAGCCTGCCCATTACTAGACAGTCTAGCATAGTTGGTACAGAGGTTGAATCACATCATACTGATGATGTGCTCTCACATTATACTGGTAGCCAAGCTGTTAGGGTGCCCTCTGTAAGGGACAGGTCTCCTTCTGTTCATTCCCATCATACCTCTGTATCTAGAAATGTCCCTCCCACCCACCCTGATGACAGATTGTTGGAAAGGGAGCTCAATAGATTGAGAGTGGAGCAAACCAGACTGAAGCTCAAGAAGCAACAGCTGGATTTGGATAGACAGTCTTTAGAAATAGAGAGGGAAAGACAGAAAATGGGTTTAGATACCCATGGTGGCAGCAGCAGTATTCCCCATAGTCATCCTGCAAAAGAGCATGATTCCAGGAATCTGCATAAGATAGTTCCCCCTTACAAGGAGGGGGATGACATTAACAAGTGGTTTGCTGCACTTGAGAGGGCCTGTGCTGTACAGGATGTCCCTCAAAGGCAGTGGGCTGCTATCCTATGGCTATCATTTACTGGAAAAGGTAGGGATAGGCTCCTTACTGTAAAAGAAAATGATGCTAACAATTTCCAAGTTCTTAAGAATGCACTCCTGGATGGTTATGGCTTAACCACTGAACAGTACAGGATCAAGTTCAGAGATACCAAAAAGGAGTCTTCACAAGACTGGGTTGATTTCATTGACCAGGCAGTGAAGGCCTTGGAGGGGTGGTTACATGGCAGTAAAGTTACTGATTATGACAGCCTGTATAACTTAATCCTGAGAGAGCATATTCTTAATAATTGTGTGTCTGATTTGTTGCACCAGTACTTGGTGGACTCTGATCTGACCTCTCCCCAAGAATTGGGAAAGAAGGCAGACAAATGGGTCAGAACAAGAGTGAACAGAAAAGTTCATACAGGGGGTGACAAAGATGGCAACAAAAAGAAGGATGGTAAGTCTTCTGACAAGGGTGGGGACAAATCTAAAAATGAGTCTTCATCAGGCCCACAAAAACACTCTGGTGGGGGTGGTGGGCCCAAACCCTCCTCTAATCAGAACAAGGAAAAGAAACCATGGTGCTATTTATGTAAGATAAAAGGCCATTGGACAACAGATCCCAGTTGTCCAAAGAAAGGCACCACAGCTCCTACCACTACAACCCCTACTGCTACACCTAGTGTCCCTACTAATAGCAGTGGTGGTGGGAGCAAACCTACTAATAGCCAATCCAAGGGAGTAGCTGGGCTCACTTTTGGTAATTTAGTTGGGGTTGGTCTGATTAGGGAGACCACAGAGGCTACTTTAGTCTCTGAAGGGGCTATTGACTTAGCCACTTTGGTTGCTTGCCCCCATAACTTGGAGAAGTACAAGCAACTAACCCTAATAAATGGTGTTGAGGTCCAGGCCTACAGGGACACAGGTGCCAGTGTCACAATGGTGATTGGGAAACTGGTGCACCCTGAACAACACATACTTGGACACCAGTACCAAGTAACCGATGCTCACAACATAACACAAAGCCACCCCATGGCTGTTGTAAATCTCAACTGGGGGGGGGTATCTGGTCCAAAGAAAGTTGTGGTAGCTTCAGATTTACCTGTAGACTGTCTATTAGGGAACGATTTGGAGACATCAGCTTGGTCAGATGTGGAGTTGGAGGCCCATGCAGCAATGCTGGGCATCCCAGGGCATATTTTTGCTTTGACAAGGGCTCAGGCCAAAACGCAAAAAGGACAGGGAAGCTTGGATCCTGGAACAATGGACCAAGTGCTCCCTAAAGCTAGGGCTAGTAGAAGCAAACCACTTCCTACTATCCCTCCCTCTACAGTGGATTCTACTTCTGAGGAAGAAGAATTCCCTCCCTGTGCAGAACCTACACCAGAGGAGCTGGAAGCAGACACTGCTGAGCTTTTGGGTGAAGGGGGGCCTGCCAGAGAGGAGCTGAGTGTGGCACAGCAAACCTGTCCCACATTAGAGGGTCTCAGACAGCAAGCTGTCAAACAGGCTAATGGGGATGTCAGTGACTCACACAGAGTTTACTGGGAGGACAACCTCTTGTACACTGAGCAAAGGGATCCTAAACCTGGAGCTGCCAGGAGATTAGTGATTCCTCAGGAGTACAGAAAGTTCCTCCTAACACTGGCACATGACATTCCCTTAGCTGGGCACCTGGGTCAAATGAAAACTTGGGACAGATTGGTACCACTGTTTCATTGGCCTAGGATGTCTGAGGACACAAAAGAATTTTGTAAGTCCTGTGAAACCTGTCAAGCCAGTGGCAAGACAGGTGGCACTCCAAAGGCACCCCTTATCCCACTGCCTGTGGTTGGGGTTCCCTTTGAAAGGGTAGGGGTTGACATAGTTGGCCCCCTTGACCCTCCTACTGCTTCAGGCAATAGGTTTATCTTGGTGGTAGTGGACCATGCCACAAGATATCCTGAAGCTATTCCTTTAAGGACCACTACAGCTCCTGCAGTGGCAAAGGCCCTCCTGGGAATATTTTCCAGGGTGGGCTTCCCAAAGGAAGTAGTATCAGACAGAGGAAGCAATTTCATGTCTGCATACTTAAAGGCCATGTGGAAGGAGTGTGGTGTAACTTACAAGTTCACAACACCCTATCATCCACAAACAAATGGACTGGTGGAGAGATTTAATAAAACTCTCAAAGGCATGATTATGGGACTCCCTGAAAAAC
Source organism: Pleurodeles waltl (assembly GCF_031143425.1). Lineage (NCBI taxonomy): Eukaryota > Metazoa > Chordata > Amphibia > Caudata > Salamandridae > Pleurodeles > Pleurodeles waltl. The sequence goes on from NC_090439.1 coordinate 1,177,771,557, forward strand.
TCCGCAGGAGATGGGATATCCTTCTACCATGCCTCCTTTTTGCCTACAGGGAGGTACCCCAGAAAGGAGTGGGCTTCAGCCCCTTTGAACTTCTTTTTGGACACCCTGTTAGGGGTCCACTCACACTTGTAAAGGAGGGTTGGGAACAACCTTTAAAAGCTCCTAAGCAGGATATTGTGGATTATGTACTTGGCCTCAGATCAAGGATGGCTGAGTACATGAAAAAGGCCAGTAAAAACCTTCAGGCCAGCCAAGAGCTCCAGAAGCAATGGCATGACCAGAAGGCTGTTTTGGTTCAGTACCAACCAGGGCAGAAAGTGTGGGTCTTGGAGCCTGTGGCCCCAAGAGCACTCCAAGATAAATGGAGTGGTCCACACACAATTGTTGAAAAGAAGGGTGAAGTCACCTACTTGGTTGACTTAGGCACTGCCAGGAGTCCCCTTAGGGTGCTCCATGTCAACCGCCTGAAACCCTACTATGACAGGGCTGATCTCACCCTGCTCATGGCAACAGATGAGGGACAGGAAGAAGACAGTGATCCTCTACCTGATCTCTTCTCTTCCACAGAACAAGATGCTCTTGTGGAAGGGGTAGTTTTGGCTGATTGTCTTACTGCTGAGCAGAAAGATAATTGCATAAATCTCCTAGGACAATTTTCAGAACTCTTCTCCATTGTGCCAGGCACCACTTCTTGGTGTGAGCACACTATAGATACTGGAGACAGTTTACCTGTCAAAAGTAAGATCTATAGGCAGCCTGACCATGTCAGGGACTGCATAAAGCAAGAAGTTCAGAAGATGTTGGAACTAGGAGTGGTTGAGCACTCTGACAGTCCATGGGCTTCTCCTGTGGTACTGGTACCAAAACCCAATTCTAAAGATGGAAAGAAGGAAATGAGGTTTTGTGTAGACTATAGAGGTCTCAACTTGGTAACCAAAACAGATGCTCACCCTATACCCAGGGCAGATGAGCTAATAGATACACTGGCATCTGCCAAGTATCTAAGCACTTTTGATTTGACTGCAGGGTATTGGCAGATCAAAATGTCAGAAGATGCTAAACCTAAGACTGCATTTTCTACCATTGGAGGACATTACCAGTTTACTGTAATGCCTTTTGGTTTGAAAAATGCACCTGCCACTTTTCAGAGGTTGGTGAACACAGTCCTGCAAGGGCTGGAAGCTTTCAGTGCAGCATATTTGGATGATATAGCTGTCTTTAGCTCCAGCTGGGATGATCACCTGGTCCACCTTTGGAAAGTTTTGGAGGCCCTGCAAAAGGCAGGCCTCACTATCAAGGCTTCAAAGTGCCAGATAGGGCAGGGTAAGGTGGTTTATCTGGGACACCTTGTTGGTGGGGAACAGATTGCACCACTTCAGGGGAAAATCCAAACTATTATTGATTGGATTCCCCCTACCACTCAGACGCAGGTGAGAGCCTTCCTAGGCCTCACTGGGTATTACAGGAGGTTCATTAAGAACTATGGCTCCATTGCAGCCCCTCTTAATGACCTCACATCCAAGAAAATGCCTAAAAAGGTATTATGGACAGCAAACTGTCAGAAAGCTTTTGAGGAGCTGAAGCAGGCCATGTGCTCTGCACCTGTCCTAAAAAGCCCTTGTTACTCTAAAAAATTCTATGTCCAAACTGATGCATCTGAATTAGGAGTAGGGGCAGTCCTATCACAACTTAATTCTGAGGGCCAGGATCAACCTGTTGCTTTTATTAGTAGAAGGTTGACCCCTAGAGAAAAGCGTTGGTCTGCCATTGAGAGGGAGGCCTTTGCTGTGGTCTGGGCTCTGAAGAAGTTGAGGCCATACCTGTTTGGCACTCACTTCATTGTTCAGACAGACCACAAACCTCTACTTTGGCTAAAACAAATGAAAGGTGAAAATCCTAAATTGTTGAGGTGGTCCATATCCCTACAGGGAATGGACTATACAGTGGAACATAGACCTGGGAGTAGCCACTCCAATGCAGATGGACTCTCCAGATATTTCCACTTAGACAATGAAGACTCATCAGGTAATGGCTAGTCTTATTGTCCTTCGTTTGGGGGGGGGTTGTGTAGGAAAGTACCATCTTGCCTGGCATGTTACCCCCATTTTTCACTGTATATATGTTGTTTTAGTTGTATGTGTCACTGGGACCCTGGTAACCCAGGGCCCCAGTGCTCATAAGTGTGCCTGTATGTGTTACCTGTGTAGTGACTAACTGTCTCACTGAGGCTCTGCTGATCAGAACCTCAGTGGTTATGCTCTCTCATTTCTTTCCAAATTGTCACTGACAGGCTAGTGACCATTTTTACCAATTCACATTGGCTTACTGGAACACCCTTATAATCCCCTAGTATATGGTACTGAGGTACCCAGGGTATTGGGGTTCCAGGAGATCCCTATGGGCTGCAGCATTTCTTTTGCCACCCATAGGGAGCTCTGACAATTCTTACACAGGCCTGCCACTGCAGCCTGAGTGAAATAACGTCCACGTTATTTCACAGCCATTTTACACTGCACTTAAGTAACTTATAAGTCACCTATATGTCTAACCTTTACCTGGTAAAGGTTAGGTGCAAAGTTACTTAGTGTGTGGGCACCCTGGCACTAGCCAAGGTGCCCCCACATTGTTCAGAGCCAATTCACTGAACTTTGTAAGTGCGGGGACACCATTACACGCGTGCACTACATATAGGTCACTACCTATATGTAGCTTCACCATGGTAACTCCGAATATGGCCATGTAACATGTCTATGATCATGGAATTGCCCCCTCTATGCCATCCTGGCATTGTTGGTACAATTCCATGATCCCAGTGGTCTGTAGCACAGACCCTGGTACTGCCAGACTGCCCTTCCTGGGGTTTCTCTGCAGCTGCTGCTGCTGCCAACCCCTCAGACAGGCATCTGCCCTCCTGGGGTCCAGCCAGGCCTGGCCCAGGATGGCAGAACAAAGAACTTCCTCTGAGAGAGGGTGTAACACCCTCTCCCTTTGGAAAATGGTGTGAAGGCAGGGGAGGAGTAGCCTCCCCCAGCCTCTGGAAATGCTTTGTTGGGCACAGAGGTGCCCAATTCTGCATAAGCCAGTCTACACCGGTTCAGGGACCCCTTAGCCCCTGCTCTGGCGCGAAACTGGACAAAGGAAAGGGGAGTGACCACTCCCCTGACCTGCACCTCCCCTGGGAGGTGTCCAGAGCTCCTCCAGTGTGCTCCAGACCTCTGCCATCTTGGAAACAGAGGTGCTGCTGGCACACTGGACTGCTCTGAGTGGCCAGTGCCACCAGGTGACGTCAGAGACTCCTGCTGATAGGCTCCTTCAGGTGTTAGTAGCCTTTCCTCTCTCCTAGGTAGCCAAACCCTCTTTTCTGGCTATTTAGGGTCTCTGTCTCTGGGGAAACTTTAGATAACGAATGCATGAGCTCAGCCGAGTTCCTCTGCATCTCCCTCTTCACCTTCTGATAAGGAATCGACCGCTGACCGCGCTGGAAGCCTGCAAACCTGCAACATAGTAGCAAAGACGACTACTGCAACTCTGTAACGCTGATCCTGCCGCCTTCTCGACTGTTTTCCTGCTTGTGCATGCTGTGGGGGTAGTCTGCCTCCTCTCTGCACCAGAAGCTCCGAAGAAATCTCCCGTGGGTCGACGGAATCTTCCCCCTGCAACCGCAGGCACCAAAAAGCTGCATTACCGGTCCCTTGGGTCTCCTCTCAGCACGACGAGCGAGGTCCCTCGAATCCAGCGACACCGTCCAAGTGACCCCCACAGTCCAGTGACTCTTCAGCCCAAGTTTGGTGGAGGTAAGTCCTTGCCTCACCTCGCTGGGCTGCATTGCTGGGAACCGCGACTTTGCACGCTACTCCGGCCCCTGTGCACTTCCGGCGGAAATCCTTCGTGCACAGCCAAGCCTGGGTCCACGGCACTCTAACCTGCATTGCACGACTTTCTAAGTTGGTCTCCGGCGACGTGGGACTCCTTTGTGCAACTTCGGCGAGCACCGTTTCACGCATCCTCGTAGTGCCTGTTTCTGGCACTTCTCCGGGTGCTACCTGCTTCAGTGAGGGCTCTTTGTCTTGCTCGACGTCCCCTCTCTCTGCAGGTCCAATTTGCGACCTCCTGGTCCCTCCTGGGCCCCAGCAGCGTCCAAAAACGCCAAACGCACGATTTGCGTGTAGCAAGGCTTGTTGGCGTCCATCCGGCGGGAAAATACTTCTGCACGACTCTCCAAGGCGTGGGGGATCCATCCTCCAAAGGGGAAGTCTCTAGCCCTTGTCGTTCCTGCAGTATTCACAGTTCTTCAGCCTAGTAAGAGCTTCTTTGCACCAACCGCTGGCATTTCTTGGGCATCTGCCCATCTCCGAGCTGCTTGTGACTTTTGGACTTGGTCCCCTTGTTCCACAGGTACCCTCAGACAGGAATCCATCGTTGTTGCATTGCTGATTTGTGTTTTCCTTGCATTCTCCCTCTAACACGACTATTTTGTCCTTAGGGGAACTTTGGTGCACTTTGCACTCACTTTTCAGGGTCTTGGGGAGGGTTATTTTGCTAACTCTCACTATTTTCTAATAGTCCCAGCGACCCTCTACAAGGTCACATAGGTTTGGGGTCCATTCGTGGTTCGCATTCCACTTCTGGAGTATATGGTTTGTGTTGCCCCTATCCCTATGTTTCCCCATTGCATCCTATTGTAACTATACATTGTTTGCACTGTTTTCTAAGACTATACTGCATATTTTTGCTATTGTGTATATATATCTTGTGTATATTTCCTATCCTCTCACTGAGGGTACACTCTAAGATACTTTGGCATATTGTCATAAAAATAAAGTACCTTTATTTTTAGTATAACTGTGTATTGTGTTTTCTTATGATATTGTGCATATGACACTAAGTGGTACTGTAGTAGCTTCACACGTCTCCTAGTTCAGCCTAAGCTGCTCTGCTAAGCTACCATTATCTATCAGCCTAAGCTGCTAGACACCCTATACACTAATAAGGCATAACTGGGCCTGGTGCAAGGTGCAAGTACCCCTTGGTACTCACTACAAGCCAGTCCAGCCTCCTACACACACTGCCTGCCAATATAGATGGCGCACGGCGCCTGCGCCTTGTAGTCCTCGGTGTCTTCTGTAGGGTCACCCATACATTCATACACACACTTGTATGGCTCATTGTCCCTGTGTAATGTGTGTGATGTTAAGCGCTGTGACACCATACATTGGTATGAGAGGCACTACAAAAGAAATTATACACCTGTGCGAAAGGAGCTCAGGAGAGATGCGGTGCGCCTTAGAGGGTGAAGAGAGAGAATCCGTGGAGAAGGAGGTCATTGTGAGGCGCCACGAAGACTGTGGCACCGGGTGCCCCAAGCGCTAAGGCCAGCCCTGGCCTGGTGTCCTGTAGAACAGACGCGCACTGAAGCTCGGTAGCGCTAACTGAACTCAGAGGGAGGGGCTCGACAAGTTGTAAAGCACTGGCGGAGCACACCGCTGTGGCTTCGAGGCGCTGCAGGTAGATCACGCTGCTGTGTCTTCGAGGCACTGCATGCAGAGCACACCGCTGTTGATTTGAGGAGCTGCATGCAGATCACACCAGTGTGGCTTCGAGGCACTGCCAGCGGAGCACACCTCTGAGGCTTCGAGGCCCTGCAGGCCTATTACACCGCTGTGGCTTTGAGGCCCTGCATGCCGATCACACACCTGTGGCGTCAAGGCATTACAGGCGGAGCACACCGAAGAGGCTTCGAGGCCCTGCAGTCAGATCACACCACTGAGGCTTCGAGGCACTGCAGGCGGGGCACACCGCCGTGGCTTCGAAGCACTGAAGGCAGATCACGTCGCTATGGCTTTAATGCATTACAGGAGGAGCACACCTCAGAGGCTTCGAGGCCCTGCAGGCGGAGCACACCGCTGTGGCTTCGAGGCCCTGCAGGCGGAGCACACCGCTGAGGCTTGGAGGCACTGCAGGCGGGGCACACCGCCGTGGCTTCGAAGCACTGAAGGCAGATCATGTCGCTATGGCTTTAATGCATTGCAGGCGGAGCATACCGCTGTGGCTTCGAGGCACTGCAGGTAGGTCACGCCGCTGTGGATTTGAGGATCTGCAGGCAGATCACACCAGTGTGACTTCGAGGCACTGCAGGCAGATTACACTGCTGTGGCTTCGAGGCACTAAAGGCGGAGCACACCGCTGAGGCTTCGAGGCACTGCAGGCGGATGACACCGATGAGGCTCGAGGCCCTGAAGGCGAATCACACCGCTGTGGGTTCGAGGTTCTGCAGGCAGATCACACCACTGTGGCTTCGAGGCACTGCAGGCAGATCACACCGCTGTGGGTTCGAGGTTCTGCAGGCAGATCACACCACTGTGGCTTCGAGGCACTGCATGCAGATCACACCACTGTGGGTTCGAGGCGCTGCAGGCAGATCCCACCGCTGTGGCTTTGAGGTAGACACAACGTGACACAAACGTGCAGGCAGCAGAGGACCTCCTTGTGGTCTCCGTGACTCACTCTGTGAGCTCACAAGTGATCCCTGGAATCAGGTTCACAAGCGCAAGAAAGGAATTATAAATATGTCTGTCCTAAGGAACAGCTCTGAAAGCTTTCTCCAAAGCAGCATCGCCCCAGTGCCGGCTGAACTCCCGGGGAGCGCTTCTTGGGCCCCGGGATCCAGTTCCGCCCGGAGAGAGGGAACCAAAGCCACAGATAGGATGTAAAATGCTGATGGAAGAAGGTCTGTCGGTGGCACTGATATGAGACGCTCTCAAAAACTGAAGAGTTTACGCTGCGCAGAGCCCTCACCTCAAGCTGAAAAGAAAACACGTGTCACAGAAGAGAGCACCGCTTCCGGCAAACTCTGAGCCGACAGAAGTGCCACTGACACCTGATGATAACTGCAAATCAACACAAGGCCCAGGCGCTCACACGCAGCAGGCTTGTAACATCTTGCGAGGCCCAAATCTTCCTTTTATATACATGTAAGGAACTCCTAAGGTAGGCCCTAGGTATCCCCATGGGCAGGGTACAGTGTGTGTTAAAGGTGGGACATGTACTGATGTGTTTTACATGTCCTAACAGTGAACTACTGCCAAATCCAGTATTCACTGTTGCAAGTATATAAAAAAATAAGGGGATTCGGAGGGTTATGAGGTCCAGTGTATGTCCAGTGTATGTCCTCCTGACAATATGCCAAAGTATCTTAGAGTGTACCCTCATGTATATAATTATACCCTCGTATATGCGTCACCAAGAAAGTGGGGAGAAAAGTTTATATAGGAGAGGAAACCACACTAATAAGTGATTAGTCGTTGATCTAAAAAGAGTATTGTGTAAAACAGATTGCAGATAGTTGTCATTGATATACATCTAAGGTGAAGATCATCATGGTAATCAGGTTCATAAATCAACTCTGTGTTAAGGAACCATGTCTGGGAGGGACACATATGGTTAAATAATAAGCAAAGAGTCTCGTTTATCCACATGAGATTGCCTGTAAAAGTCCCATGAATAAGAATCACTCGCCTGGGTATAAGCGACATCTTAGTCGGTTAAACGCTACACGTAAGTATTGTGAAGCAACGAGTCTTTCACACAGATGGCACAGGCACAACACTTACTTGTTTGGACCATGTAGACGGCAGTACCACCTACCCCTTCGTCGCGCTCCCGGAAAGACGGGGGAGCGCGGTAGTGAGGGGATTAAAAAGGAGGAGGACGTAGGAATCGCGTTCAGTATGCGTTGCTACGCAACGTTCGTGTGTCTCGGCACCGACGTTCGTCGTGCGGAGTACACGAGCGTAAAACGCTCTGTTGGTAGCGTTTAAGGAAAAACTGGCGGCCATGTTAGAAGTATTACTCGTATCTGTCCAGTAAAGTACTAAAAGTGAAGTCCCTATAGAGAAGTTGCGGCCATGTTGGAAAAGTTATTTCACTGCATAGAAGCAGGTAGAGGTTCCATAGTGACACTTGAGTCAAACAAGGGGAATAGTAGACCCTATAGAAAATGTATATATATATGATCTACTCATTGTTGTGTAAGTTACACAAAAGGTCATGTCTTGAAACACATTGGGTACGGGACAACCATTTAGGAAGGTAAAAAGGCCATCGTATATAGTTATGGTCATATGGAGAAACAGCTGTCTTATCAATTTCTCAGTACTATTTATTCAAGGGGAGAAATTAATCCAAGGGATATCGTCATTAAGTTCACTACGGTGGGTACCGAGCTTGAAAACCCATCGTTGTTCTAGTTCAAAAAGAGACGCAACGTCTTTTTGTGGGCAGGTCTGTAGTATAATCCACCACATGTCACCCGGACTATGTTGTGCTTCAATATAGTGGATGCTTAGTTTAGTTGAAGCACGTCCACACCGAATGTTGCTGCGGTGTTCATTGATTCTTAGTTTGACTGCTCTAGTGGTCATCCCTACATATTGAAGGCCACAGGGGCATGTAATCAAGTACACACAGTTCCGAGTGTTACAATTAGTGTGTCTACGTAATTGCCAGTGACCAACTAGAACAAGTTCCAATGAGTCTAGTCGTTTGGTTAGAGGGCACACATTGCATTTCCCACAAGGAAAATGACCAGTCACTGGCGGTAGTTCCCAAAGAGTGCTTTGTTTGCTAGTTACCTCGCGAGGTCTAGGCCTGATATGTATCAGTATGTCTCTCAGGTTAGTGGTCCTTCTAAAGGCAAATAGTGGTTTAGGGATGCTCTTACCCCCACTGCGGAGGATCTCCCATCTCTTGTTGATAATTTTCTTGACTGTATTAGACAGAGGTGTGAAAGTAGTAACACAGGTAAGTTTATTCTCTCCACGTTTTGGTGCTGTTTGTAGTAGTTGGCCCCTATCACTATATTTAGCACGTTTGTAGGCCGTGTTAACCACCTTAACAGGGTAATGTCGGTCATATAGTTTGTGTTTAAGTTCTGTGGCTTGTGTGTCAAATGAGCGAATATTACTACAATTACGGCGTAACCTCGTTATGTATAATACAGTCTGAGAGTAGTCGAGCATTATATCGACTCTACCCTCCTGTTTACCGTTTTAATCTTGTCCAAGACCCCACATTAATAAAAGGTAACTTTGAGTAGGGTTCTTGAGCCAATTTTAATTTTTCCATCTTAGTTTTTGCTCTCTCTTTCTCCTTTCCCCTTCACCGATTTGTGGGAAAGGCTGGCATCATCAAAAAGATCTCCGGCAAAGAGCCCCCCGAAAGGGTGGTGCCCGCCAGACATTGCAGCGCCAGTCTGGCGAGGAGCTGGTCCAATGATGAAGCATGACACCTAACTAGGTGTGTGAGGACTCTTGCTCCTACTTAATGGGATCCTTTTCGACTCTCCCTGTCGTTTTCTTGCTTTCTAGGAACAGTGTATCACATTATAAATTCACTGTTGCAAGGCCTATCTCTCTAATATGTTAACATGGGGGCTGCCTTTAAATATCTTTTAAGTGCAGTTTCTCTTTGAGGGCAGATAGAAATTTGGAGTTTAGGATCTCGGAAGTAACAATTTAAAAATAGATCTTTTAGTAAAGTTGGTTTTTGTATTATTCGTTTGAAAATGCCACCTTTAGAAAGAGGGCATGTTCTTGCATAAGCTATTATGTGACTCTGCCCTGCTTGTGTATTCCCTGTCTGGGTCAGACTCACAGTTGGGTTGTTTGTGAATCCCATCTAGACAGTGACACAAAGGGAGCTGGGGTGTTGCCTGCATATCCTGATGGCCCACCTGAGCTGGAGTGGAGGGGTTATTTACACCTGAATGGGCTCTGCCTGCCCTCACACAATGCAGTCTCCAAACCCCTGGTGCGAGTCTGGAGCCAGGCCTGGGCAAGACTGGATCTTGTGAACAACAGGGACTTTCCTTTGAAGTTTGCCTACTTCAAAGGCAGAAAGGAGTGGATTCAAAACCCCAGATTACTTCTGGAACTAAGGTGAACCTCTGCCAAGGAGAAGAGCTGAAGAGCTGGAGGAGGAGTACTGCCCCTTTGCCTGTGACTGTGTTTAGCTGGGTTGGTCTGTAGTTGCTTCTTCTGCCTGAAAGAGAACAACAACTGGACTTTGTGATATATTCCTTCTTGTGAAGAATCTCCAAGGGCTTGGATTGAGCTGGCCTCCTTCTATGAAGTCTCATGGCCATCAAAGACTTTCTCTCCCAGCACTTGGACTCTCTGCTGAGACTCCTTGTAGGAAAGTACCACCTTGCCTGGCATGTTACCCCCATATTTACTGTATGTATGTTTGTTTTTGCCTCTGTGTCACTGGGATCCTGCTAGTCAGGACCCCAGTGCTCATAAAGTATGCCCTGTATGTGTTCCCTTTGTGGTGCCTAACTGTATCACTGAGGCTCTGCTAACCAGAATATCAGTTTTAATGCTCTCTCTGCTTTTAGAATTGTCACTGCGGGCTTGTGACTAATTTTACCAATTCTCATTGGCACACTGGAACACCCTCATAATTCCCTAGTATATGGTACCTGGGTACCCAGGGTATTGGGGTTCCAGGAGATCCCTACGGGTTGCAGCATTTCTTTTGCCACCCATAGGGAGCTCTGACAATTCTTACACAGGACTGCCAGTGCAGCCTGAGTGAAATAACGTCTCCGTTATTTCACAGCCATTTACCACTGCACTTAAGTAACTTATAAGTCACCTATATGTCTAACCTTTACCTGGTAAAGGTTGGGTGCTAAGTTACTTAGTGTGTGGGCACCCTGGCACTAGCCAAGGTGCCCCCACATTGTTCAGGGCACATTTCCCAGACTTTGAGTGCGGGGACACCATAACAAGCGTGCACTACATATAGGTCAATATCTATATGTAGCTTCACAATGGTAACTCCGAACATGGCCATGTAACATGTCTAGGATAATGGAATTGTCACCCCAATACCATTCTGATATTGGGGGACAATTCCATGCATCCCCGGGTCTCCAGCATAGAGCCCGGGTACTGCCAAACTAAATTTCCAGGGTCTCCTCTGCAGCTACTGCTGCTGCCAACCCCTCAGACAGGTTTCAGCCCCCCTGGGGCCTGGGCAGCCTGGTCCCAGGAAGGCAGAACAAAGGATTTCCTCTGAGAGAGGGTGTTACACCCTCTCCCTTTGGAAATAGGTGTGAAGGGCCTGGGAGGAGTAGAATCTTCTGGCCTCTGGAAATGCTTTGAAGGGCACAGATGGTGCCCTCCTTGCATAAGCCAGTCTACACCAGTTCATGGACCCCCCCAGCCCTGCTCTGGCGCAAAACTGGACAAAGGAATGGGGTTTGACCACTCCCCTGACCAGCACTTCTCAGGGGAGGTGCCCGGGGCTCCTCCAGTGTGTCCCAGACCTCTGCCATCTTGGGTGCAGAGGTGTGAGGGCACAATGGACAGCTATGAGTGGCCAGTGCCAGCAGGTGACATCAGAGACCCCTCCTGATAGGTGCTTACCTTTCTCTGTAGCCAATCCTCCTCTGTGGGCTATTTAGGGTCTCTCCTGTGGGCATTTCACCAGATAACGAATGCAAGAGCTCACCAGAGTTCCTCTGCACTTCCCTCTTCGACTTCTGCCAAGGCTCGACCGCTGACTGCTCCAGGACGCCTGCATAACCGCAACAAAGTAGCAAGAAGACTACCAGGAACATTGTAGTGCCTCATCCTGCCGGCTTTCTCGACTGCTTCCTGGTGGTGCATGCTCTGAGGGCTGTCTGCATTCACCCTGCACTGGAAGCCAAGAAGAAATTTCCCCTGGGTCGACGGAATCTTCCCCCTTCCAACGCAGGCACCAAAGTTCTGCATCACCGGTCCTCTGGGTCCCCTCTCATCCTGACGAGCGTGGTCCCTGGAACACAGGAGCTGGGTCCAAGTGTCTTCGACAGTCCAGCGGCCCTTCGGTCCAAATTTGGTGCAGATAAGTCCTTGTCTCCCCATGCCAGACAGTAATCCTGTGTACTGCGTGAACTGCAGCTGCTCGGGCTTCTGTGCACCTTTGCAAGACTTCCTTTGTGCACAGCCTAGCCCAGGTCCCGAGCACTCCATCCTGCATTGCCCAACTCGCTGAGTTGGACTCCGTCCTCAGATCTTCTAAGTGCCTGTTCAGGTGCTTCTGCGGGTGCTGCCTGCTTTTGCGTGGGCTCTCTGTGTTGCTGAACACCACCTTTGTCTTTTCCTCCAAGGGGAGACCTCCTGGTCATTCCTGGGCCCTGACAGCACCCAAAATCCTCAACCGTGACTCTTGCAGCTAGCAAGGTTTGTTTGCAGTCTTTCTGCATGGAAACAACTCTGTATCCTCCAGCACGCCATAGGACATCTTCTGACCAAAGGAGAAGTTCCTGGCGCCTTCCATTGTTGCAGAATCTTTGGCTTCTTCCACCCGGAGGCAGCCCTTTTGCACCTTTGTAGGAAGTTGGCTCTGTATGTGCTATTTCAAAGTAAGGAATAGCATGCACAGAGTCCAAGGGTTCCCCTTAGAGGTAAAATAGTGGTAAAAAAGAGATAATACTAATGCTCTATTTTGTGGTAGTGTGGTCGAGCAGTAGGCTTATCCAAGGAGTAGTGTTAAGCATTTGTTGTACATACACATAGACAATAAATGAGGTACACACACTCAGAGACAAATCCAGCCAATAGGTTTTTGTATAGAAAAATATCTTTTCTTAGTTTATTTTAAGAACCACAGGTTCAAATTCTACATGTAATATCTCATTCGAAAGGTATTGCAGGTAAGTACTTTAGGAACTTTAAATCATAAAAATTGCATGTATACTTTTCAAGTTATTGACAAATAGCTGTTTTAAAAGTGGACACAGTGCAATTTTCACAGTTCCTAGGGGAGGTAAGTATTTGTTAGGTTAACCAGGTAAGTAAGACACTTACAGGGTTCAGTTCTTGGTCCAAGGTAGCCCACCGTTGGGGGTTCAGAGCAACCCCAAAGTCACCACACCAGCAGCTCAGGGCCGGCAGGTGCAGAGTTCAAAGTGGTGCCCAAAACACATAGGCTAGAATGGAGAGAAGGGGGTGCCCCGGTTCCGGTCTGCTTGCAGGTAAGTACCCGCGTCTTCGGAGGGCAGACCAGGGGGGTTTTGTAGGGCACCGGGGGGGACACAAGCCCACACAGAAATTTCACCCTCAGCAGCACGGGGGCGGCCGGGTGCAGTGTAGAAACAAGCGTCGGGTTCGCAGTGTTAGTCTATGGGAGATCTCGGGATCTCTTCAGCGCTGCAGGCAGGCAAGGGGGGGGTTCCTCGGGGAAACCTCCACTTGGGCAAGGGAGAGGGACTCCTGGGGGTCACTTCTCCAGTGAAAGTCCGGTCCTTCAGGTCCTGGGGGCTGCGGGTGCAGGGTCTCTCCCAGGCGTCGGGACTTAGGATTCAAAGAGTCGCGGTCAGGGGAAGCCTCGGGATTCCCTCTGCAGGCGGCGCTGTGGGGGCTCAGGGGGGACAGGTTTTGGTACTCACAGTATCAGAGTAGTCCTGGGGTCCCTCCTGAGGTGTTGGATCTCCACCAGCCGAGTCGGGGTCGCCGGGTGCAGTGTTGCAAGTCTCACGCTTCTTGCGGGGAGCTTGCAGGGTTCTTTCAAAGCTGCTGGAAACAAAGTTGCAGCCTTTCTTGGAGCAGGTCCGCTGTCCTCGGGAGTTTCTTGTCTTTTCGAAGCAGGGGCAGTTCTCAGAGGATGTCGAGGTCGCTGGTCCCTTTGGAAGGCGTCGCTGGAGCAGGATCTTTGGAAGGCAGGAGACAGGCCGGTGAGTTTCTGGAGCCAAGGCAGTTGTCGTCTTCTGGTCTTCCTCTGCAGGGGTTTTCAGCTAGGCAGTCCTTCTTCTTGTAGTTGCAGGAATCTAATTTTCTAGGGTTCAGGGTAGCCCTTAAATACTAAATTTAAGGGCGTGTTTAGGTCTGGGGGGTTAGTAGCCAATGGCTACTAGCCCTGAGGGTGGGTACACCCTCTTTGTGCCTCCTCCCAAGGGGAGGGGGTCACAATCCTAACCCTATTGGGGGAATCCTCCATCTGCAAGATGGAGGATTTCTAAAAGTTAGAGTCACTTCAGCTCAGGACACCTTAGGGGCTGTCCTGACTGGCCAGTGACTCCTCCTTGTTGCTTTCTTTGTTCCCTCCAGCCTTGCCGCCAAAAGTGGGGGCCGTGGCCGGAGGGGGCGGGCAACTCCACTAAGTTGGAGTGCCCTGCTGGGCTGTGACAAAGGGGTGAGCCTTTGAGGCTCACCGCCAGGTGTTACAGCTCCTGCCTGGGGGAGGTGTTAGCATCTCCACCCAGTGCAGGCTTTGTTACTGGCCTCAGAGTGACAAAGGCACTCTCCCCATGGGGCCAGCAACATGTCTCTGGTGTGGCAGGCTGCTGGAACTAGTCAGCCTACACAGACAGTCGGTTAAGTTTCAGGGGGCACCTCTAAGGTGCCCTCTGTGGTGTATTTTACAATAAAATGTACACTGGCATCAGTGTGCATTTATTGTGCTGAGAAGTTTGATACCAAACTTCCCAGTTTTCAGTGTAGCCATTATGGTGCTGTGGAGTTCGTGTAAAACAGACTCCCAGACCATATACTCTTATGGCTACCCTGCACTTACAATGTCTAAGGTTTTGTTTAGACACTGTAGGGGCACAGTGCTCATGCACTGGTACCCTCACCTATGGTATAGTGCACCCTGCCTTAGGGCTGTAAGGCCTGCTAGAGGGGTGTCTTACCTATACTGCATAGGCAGTGAGAGGCTGGCATGGCACCCTGAGGGGAGTGCCATGTCGACTTACTCATTTTGTTCTCACTAGCACACACAGGCTTGTAAGCAGTGTGTCTGTGCTGAGTGAGGGGTCTCTAGGGTGGCATAAGACATGCTGCAGCCCTTAGAGACCTTCCTTGGCATCAGGGCCCTTGGTACTAGAAGTACCAGTTACAAGGGACTTATCTGAATGCCAGGGTGTGCCAATTGTGGATACAATGGTACATTTTAGGTGAAGGAACACTGGTGCTGGGGCCTGGTTAGCAGGGTCCCAGCACTCTTCTCAGTCAAGTCAGCATCAGTATCAGGCAAAAAGTGGGGGGTAACTGCAACAGGGAGCCATTTCTTTACACAAGCCCCCCCCAGCCCACAGGCCAGGAGACTCAGCCCAAGCTGGGAGAGTCTTCCTAGTCTGTCAGGCGAGGAAGAGTAGGAGAAATAGGCTGGTTAGTTGCAGGGCCTACTCTGCCTTACATCCTTCTGTTCAGGTCATTCCCTTTGGGGAACTGACCTACTTCCACAGTGATAGGACCTAGTCTGAATTGCCTCTTGTCTGCCTCTTCAATGTCTCCACCCATTCTTTCTATTTTGGTCTTAGAGGTATCCACCTCTGCTAACCTTATCTTGGCCAGGGTTACCCCTAGCTTACCCAGAGAGGTTACCCAGAGCTGGAGTAACCCCACCATGACCAATAAGGTCAGGGGGCCTAACTTGCTATTTGGCATGGGGTCAGACCACCATGCTAAGGATAGTGCAGCCATAAAGGCTAACACCCAGCAGAGGCCACTGACAGCTGTCAGTGCCCAGAACCACACCTTTAGCTCTTCACCTAAAAGGGAAGGGGCTAAGTTACAGGCCTCTTTGGGTTCAGGTTGCCTGTCTGCTGTATTAGAGTGGGGGGTTACCACATCTTGTAGTAAACACCCTTCTTCCACTCTTTCTTCTGTTAGCTGAGGAGCCACCCACTCAGGTTTAACAGTTGCCTGACTAGCCAGGACTTCTTGTGGGTCAGGTTGGACTTTATCAGGGCCATTTTTGGAGTTCTCCCCTACTGGAGCAGAATCTCCTTGGCTTGCTGTAACCTTGGCTAAAGGTTGTCCACCCTTCCTACTCTGTTTTCTTTTCTTCTTCTTCTGGGGCCTGCTTGCATTTATTGCAGAGGCAGGACTTCCAGAATCCTTGGGAGAGGACTGGCACTGGACCAGTTCCTCTCTTGGGCTCTGACTAACCTCTGGGTTGTCATTTCCAAGGAGACAATCCAGGGGGAGGTCTGTACTGACTACTACCCTTCTCCAGCTAAGAGTGCCACCCACTTCTATGGGTACTAAAGCCACAGGCCTCTTAGTGACCCTGTCTAGGCTAACTCTTACCCTGGCAGTCTCACCTGGGATGTACTGGTTTGAGAGCACCAGCCTGTCATGCACAATAGTGTGACTGGCACAAGTGTCTCTCAGGGCAGTGGTTGGGATTCCATTCACCAGTAGGTGGTGGAAGTGTCTACTTCCCTCTGGAATCTCCAACTCACCTGTTGGGCCCTGTTTCCAGTTGAAGGCTATGAAGACCTCCTCATCTGAGGAGTCATCTCCCATGGCTACACTGGTTACCCCTGGAATTTTGTTCTGGGGTTTGTTTTTGGGACAAGAAGTGTCCTTGGTGTGGTGCCCAGACTGTTTACAGTTGTGGCACCATGCCTTAGTGGCATCCCAGTTCTTACCCTGGTACCCACCTTTGTTTTGGGTTGTGTCTTGGGGCCCACCCACCTGTTCTGGTTTTTGGGGGCCTACAGAGGACTCTTTTTCTTTGTTTCTAGTGTCACCCACTTTCTCCTGGGGAGTTTTTGTAACCCCTTTCTTTTGGTCACCCCCAGTGGAAGTTTTGGTTACCCTAGTCTTGACCCAGTGGTCTGCCTTCTTTCCCAATTCTTGGGGAGAAATTGGACCTAGGTCTACCAGATACTGATGCAACTTTTCATTGAAGCAGTTACTTAAAATGTGTTCTTTCATAAACAAATTATAAAGCCCAACATAGTCACACACTTCATTTCCAGTTAACCAACCATCTAGTGTTTTTACTGAGTAGTCTACAAAATCAACCCAGGTCTGGCTCGAGGATTTTTGAGCCCCCCTGAATCTAATTCTATACTCCTCAGTGGAGAATCCAAAGCCCTCAATCAGGGTACCCTTCATGAGGTCATAAGATTCTGCATCTTTTCCAGAGAGTGTGAGGAGTCTATCCCTACACTTTCCAGTGAACATTTCCCAAAGGAGAGCACCCCAGTGAGATCTGTTTACTTTTCTGGTTACACAAGCCCTCTCAAAAGCTGTGAACCATTTGGTGATGTCATCACCATCTTCATATTTTGTTACAATCCCTTTGGGGATTTTTAGGATGTCAGGAGAATCTCTGACCCTATTTAAGTTGCTGCCACCATCGATGGGACCTAGGCCCATCTCTTTTCTTTCCCTTTCTATGGCTAGGAGCTGCTTTTCCAAAGCCAATCTTTTGACCATCCTGGCTAACAGGGGGTCATCTTCACTGGAGTTATCCTCAGTGATTTCAGAGGTGTTGGTCTCTCCTGTGAGGGAACCAGCATCTCTGACTATTATTTTTGGAGTCAGGGTTTGAGGGACCCTGTTCTCCCTAGATAGGACTGGTAGGGGGGAATTTTCCTCCAAGTCACTATCCTCTTCCTCTGAGTTGCCACCCTCAGAGGGGTTGGCCTTTTCAAACTCTGCCAAAAGCTCCTGGAGCTGTAGTTTGGTAGGTTTGGGGCCCATTGTTATTTTCTTTATTTTACAGAGTGACCTTAGCTCCCTCATCTTAAGATGGAGGTAAGGTGTGGTGTCGAGTTCCACCACAGTCACATCTGTGCTAGACATTTTGCTTCTAAAAGTTGGAATACTTTTTAAGAATCTACAACTGGTTCTAGAATCTAATTCAAACTTTTACAAACTTTTAAACTCTAAAAGAAATGCTAAACAGGATCTAACACAAGGCCCTAGCAGGTCTTTTAAGAATTTAGAAAACTTTTCAAATTGCAAAAATCAATTTCTAATGACAATTTTGGAATTTGTCGTGTGATCAGGTATTGGCTGAGTAGTCCAGCAAATGCAAAGTCTTGTACCCCACCGCTGATCCACCAATGTAGGAAGTTGGCTCTGTATGTGCTATTTCAAAGTAAGGAATAGCATGCACAGAGTCCAAGGGTTCCTCTTAGAGGTAAAATAGTGGTAAAAAAGAGATAATACTAATGCTCTATTTTGTGGTAGTGTGGTCGAGCAGTAGGCTTATCCAAGGAGTAGTGTTAAGCATTTGTTGTACATACACATAGACAATAAATGAGGTACACACACTCAGAGACAAATCCAGCCAATAGGTTTTTGTATTGAAAAATATCTTTTCTTAGTTTATTTTAAGAACCACAGGTTCAAATTCTACATGTAATATCTCATTCGAAAGGTATTGCAGGTAAGTACTTTAGGAACTTTAAATCATAAAAATTGCATGTATACTTTTCAAGTTATTGACAAATAGCTGTTTTAAAAGTGGACACTTAGTGCAATTTTCACAGTTCCTAGGGGAGGTAAGTATTTGTTAGGTTAACCAGGTAAGTAAGACACTTACAGGGTTCAGTTCTTGGTCCAAGGTAGCCCACCGTTGGGGGTTCAGAGCAACCCCAAAGTCACCACACCAGCAGCTCAGGGCCGGCAGGTGCAGAGTTCAAAGTGGTGCCCAAAACACATAGGCTAGAATGGAGAGAAGGGGGTGCCCCGGTTCCGGTCTGCTTGCAGGTAAGTACCCGCGTCTTCGGAGGGCAGACCAGGGGGGTTTTGTAGGGCACCGGGGGGGACACAAGCCCACACAGAAATTTCACCCTCAGCAGCACGGGGGCGGCCGGGTGCAGTGTAGAAACAAGCGTCGGGTTCGCAGTGTTAGTCTATGGGAGATCTCGGGATCTCTTCAGCGCTGCAGGCAGGCAAGGGGGGGGTTCCTCGGGGAAACCTCCACTTGGGCAAGGGAGAGGGACTCCTGGGGGTCACTTCTCCAGTGAAAGTCTGGTCCTTCAGGTCCTGGGGGCTGCGGGTGCAGGGTCTCTCCCAGGCGTCGGGACTTAGGATTCAAAGAGTCGCGGTCAGGGGAAGCCTCGGGATTCCCTCTGCAGGCGGCGCTGTGGGGGCTCAGGGGGGACAGGTTTTGGTACTCACAGTATCAGAGTAGTCCTGGGGTCCCTCCTGAGGTGTTGGATCTCCACCAGCCGAGTCGGGGTCGCCGGGTGCAGTGTTGCAAGTCTCACGCTTCTTGCGGGGAGCTTGCAGGGTTCTTTCAAAGCTGCTGGAAACAAAGTTGCAGCCTTTCTTGGAGCAGGTCCGCTGTCCTCGGGAGTTTCTTGTCTTTTCGAAGCAGGGGCAGTCCTCAGAGGATGTCGAGGTCGCTGGTCTCTTTGGAAGGCGTCGCTGGAGCAGGATCTTTGGAAGGCAGGAGACAGGCCGGTGAGTTTCTGGAGCCAAGGCAGTTGTCGTCTTCTGGTCTTCCTCTGCAGGGGTTTTCAGCTAGGCAGTCCTTCTTCTTGTAGTTGCAGGAATCTAATTTTCTAGGGTTCAGGGTAGCCCTTAAATACTAAATTTAAGGGCGTGTTTAGGTCTGGGGGGTTAGTAGCCAATGGCTACTAGCCCTGAGGGTGGGTACACCCTCTTTGTGCCTCCTCCCAAGGGGAGGGGGTCACAATCCTAACCCTATTGGGGGAATCCTCCATCTGCAAGATGGAGGATTTCTAAAAGTTAGAGTCACTTCAGCTCAGGACACCTTAGGGGCTGTCCTGACTGGCCAGTGACTCCTCCTTGTTGCTTTCTTTGTTCCCTCCAGCCTTGCCGCCAAAAGTGGGGGCCGTGGCCGGAGGGGGCGGGCAACTCCACTAAGTTGGAGTGCCCTGCTGGGCTGTGACAAAGGGGTGAGCCTTTGAGGCTCACCGCCAGGTGTTACAGCTCCTGCCTGGGGGAGGTGTTAGCATCTCCACCCAGTGCAGGCTTTGTTACTGGCCTCAGAGTGACAAAGGCACTCTCCCCATGGGGCCAGCAACATGTCTCTGGTGTGGCAGGCTGCTGGAACTAGTCAGCCTACACAGACAGTCGGTTAAGTTTCAGGGGGCACCTCTAAGGTGCCCTCTGTGGTGTATTTTACAATAAAATGTACACTGGCATCAGTGTGCATTTATTGTGCTGAGAAGTTTGATACCAAACTTCCCAGTTTTCAGTGTAGCCATTATGGTGCTGTGGAGTTCGTGTAAAACAGACTCCCAGACCATATACTCTTATGGCTACCCTGCACTTACAATGTCTAAGGTTTTGTTTAGACACTGTAGGGGCACAGTGCTCATGCACTGGTACCCTCACCTATGGTATAGTGCACCCTGCCTTAGGGCTGTAAGGCCTGCTAGAGGGGTGTCTTACCTATACTGCATAGGCAGTGAGAGGCTGGCATGGCACCCTGAGGGGAGTGCCATGTCGACTTACTCATTTTGTTCTCACTAGCACACACAGGCTTGTAAGCAGTGTGTCTGTGCTGAGTGAGGGGTCTCTAGGGTGGCATAAGACATGCTGCAGCCCTTAGAGACCTTCCTTGGCATCAGGGCCCTTGGTACTAGAAGTACCAGTTACAAGGGACTTATCTGAATGCCAGGGTGTGCCAATTGTGGATACAATGGTACATTTTAGGTGAAGGAACACTGGTGCTGGGGCCTGGTTAGCAGGGTCCCAGCACTCTTCTCAGTCAAGTCAGCATCAGTATCAGGCAAAAAGTGGGGGGTAACTGCAACAGGGAGCCATTTCTTTACAACCTTCATCTGGGGTTTAGTGGGCTCCTGCCCCCCCTGGACACTTGCGTTACTCTTAGACTTGGTACCCTTCCTTTACAGGTCCTCAGGTCCAGGAATCCATCTTCAGTGCTTTGCAGTCAGTTGTTGTCCTTGCAGAATCCCCTATCTCTACTGTCTTTCTGGGGTAGTAGGGTAACTTTACTCCTACTTTTCAGGGTCTTGGGGTGGGGTATCGTGAACACCCTTAGTGTTTTCTTACACTCCCAGCGACCCTCTACACACTACACTAGGCCTGGGGTCCATTCGTGGTTCGCATTCCACTTTTGGAGTATATGGTTTGTGTTGCCCCTAGGCCTATTTCTTTCTATTGCATTCTATTGGGGTCTACAGTGTTTGCACTACTTTTCTAACTGTTACTTACCTAATTTTGGTTTGTGTGTGTATATTTTGTGTATATTACGTACCTCCTAAGGGAGTATATCCTCTGAGATACTTTTGGCATATTGTCACTAAAATAAAGTACCTTTATTTTTAGTAACTCTGAGTATTGTGTTTTCTTATGATATAGTGCTAAGTGATATAAGTGGTATAGTAGGAGCTTTGCATGTCTCCTAGTTCAGGCTAAGCTGCTCTGCTATAGCTACCTCTATCAGCCTAAACTGCTAGAACACCTCTAATCTACTAATAAGGGATAACTGGACCTGGCACAAGGTGTAAGTGACACAAGGTACCCACTATAAGCCAGGCCAGCCTCCTACACTCATGCCCTGCCAAGTGGTGCTCTATCCTGTCCCTGGACCCTTGAGAAGTGAAGTTGGCAGAACAAGGACTAAAATCCATGGGCAGAAAACCATGCAGGGTAATTTTTGATGCACCACCTGCAATGTGTCTGAAAAACGAGGGGCCACCCGCTCCGTGGCTAAAATCGATGCTCCACCTGCAACGCAGTTGGAGATTGACGCATCGCAGTTGGAGAAACAATGCAACACCGGTTTGTGGCTGCTGATAATGACGCAAACCCAAGCAGCGCAGTTTTCCAACACATGCAACTGTGTTTCACATACATCATCGCTGGGCGTCAACAATTAGCGCAAGCCTGGGCGGATCGAGGTGCCCGTCCAGAAATTGACACATTACTCCCTTGCGGGGGAGAAAAATGACACCTCGCCGACCCGACCGGAGAAGAAAATGACACACGGCCTCCCTTGTGAGTAAGGAATCAACACATTGCTGATTTTTCTGACGCTCGCTCACTCGTGCGGCTTTAGTTTTGACGCAAACCAGGTACTTTGTGTAAAATCAATGTTTCTATTGAGTAAGCACTTATTCTTTCAAAAATTTATATCTTGACTTGTTTTTTGGTGTTTTGGTCTTGTTTGATTTAAATAAATTTTACCTATTTTTCTAAACTGGTGTGGTGTCTATTTTGTATTGGTTTTGCTGTATTACTGTGTGTGGTGGTACAAATACTTTAATCCTTGCCTTTGAGATAAGCCTGACTGCGTGTGCCAAGCTACCAAAGGGGTAAGCAGGGTTTGTCTTAGAAGTGTAACTCCCTTACCATGACTAGATTGAGAGCCCCTGCTTGGACAGAGTGCAGACTGACTGCCACCCAAAGACCCCATTTCTAACATTGGTGGACTGCACAGATGTGACTGCTGGTAAGCACATTTTATAATGATGGTGGACTGCACAGGTGCAACAGATGGTGGTTACATTTTATTATAATGGTGGACTGCACAGGTGGAACAGCTATTGGGTACATTTTATAGTAATGGTGGACTGCACAGGTGCGGCATCAGGTGGTTAAATTTTATAGTAATGGTGAACTGCACAGGTGCGACAGCCGGGGGTTACATTTTATAATAATGGTGGACTGCACAGGTGAGACAGCTGGTGGTTACATTTTATAATGATGGTGAAATGCACAGGTGTGACAGCTGGTGAGCACATTTTATATTGATGCTGAAATGCACAGATGTGACAGCTACTTTTTATGGTGATGTTGGACTGCACAGGTGCAACAGCTGCTGGGCACATTTTATAATGATGTTGGACTGCACAGGTGTGACAGCTGGTGAGCACATTTTATAATGATGTTGGACTGCAGAAGGTTTGATCGCTGGTGGGCACATTTTATAATGATGGTTAACTACACAGATGTGACAGCTGTTGGGTAGATTTTATAATGACGGTGGACTGCACAGGTGGGACAGCTGTTGGGCACATTTCATAATTATTGTGTACTGCTCAAGTGGAACAGCTGGTGAGGACATTTTATAATGATGTTGGACCGCAGAAGGTGTGACAGCTGATTGGCACATTTTATAATGATGGTTGACTGCACGGATATGACAACTGTTGGGCACATTTTATAATGATGGGGGACTGCACGGGTGTGACAGATGGTGAGCACATTTTGTGATGATGTTGAACTGCACAGGAGCAACTGCTGCTGGTTACACATTAGAATGATGGTAGACGTCACTGGTGTGACAGCTGGTGAGCACATTTTATAATGATGTTGGACTGCACAGGTGTGAGAGCTGGTGGTTACATTTTATAATGATGTTGGACTGCACAGGTGTGACAGCTGGTGAGCACATTTTATAATGATGTTGGACTGCACAGGTGTGACAGCTGGTGAGCACATTTTATAATGATGTTGGACTGCACAGGTGTGACAGCTGGTGAGCACATTTTATAATGATGTTGGACTGCACAGGTGTGACAGCTGGTGAGCACATTTTATAATGATGTTGGACTGCACAGGTGTGACAGCTAGTGAGCAGATTTTATAATAATGTTTGACTGCACAGGTGAGACAGCTGGTGGGCATATTTTATAATAATGTTAGACTGCACAGTTGTGGCAGCTGGTGGATACATTGTATAATGCTATTGAACTGCATAGTTGTGGCAGCTGGTTGTTATATTTTAGAATGATGTTGGACTGCACAGATGTGACATCTGGTGAGCATATTTCATAATGATGGCGGACTGCACAGGTGTGACAGCTGGTCACCACATTTCATAATGATGGTGGACTGCACAGGTGAGACAGCTGGTAGGCACATTTTATAATGATGTTGGGCTGCACAGGTGTGACAGCTGGTGAACACATTTTATAATAATGTTGGGTTGCACAGGTGTGACAGCTGGTGAACACATTTTATAATAATGTTGGGTTGCACAGTTGTGGCAGCTACATGGCTACGTTTTATAATGTTGTTGGACTGCCCAGACATGACAGCCGGTTGCTACATTTTAAAATGATGTTGGACCGCACAGGTGTGACAGCTGGTGAGCACATTTTATAATGATGTTGGACTGCACAGTCGTGGCAGCTGGTGGCTACATTTTATAATGATGTTGGACTGCACAGTCGTGGCAGCTGGTGGCTACATTTTATAATGATGTTGGACTGCACAGTCGTGGCAGCTGGTGGCTACATTTAAAATGATGTTGGACTGCACAGGTGTAGGAAAGTACCATCTTGCCTGGCATGTTACCCCCATATTTCACTGTATGTATGTTGGTTTAGCCCTTGTGTCACTGGGACCGTGCCAGGCAGGGCCCCAGTGCTCATAGTACGTGCCCTTCATGTGTTCCCTGTGTGGTGCCTAACTGTATCACTGAGGCTCTGCTAACCAGAACCTCAGTGTTTATGCGCACTCTGCTTTCCAAATTTGTCACTGCAGGCTAGTGACTAAATTTACCAATTCTCATTGGCATACTGGTACACCCATATAATCCCCTTGTATATGGTACTGAGGTTCCCAGGGTATTGGGGTTCCAGGAGATCCCTATGGGCTGCAGCATTTCTTTTGCCACCCATAGGGAGCTCTGACAATTCTAACACAGGCCTGCCACTGTTATTTCACAGCCATTTACCACTGCACATAAGTAACTTATAAGTCACCTATAGGTCTAACCTTCACTTAGTGAAGGTTGGGTGCCAAGTTACTTAGTGTGTGGGCACCCTGGCACTAGCCAAGGTGCCCCCACATCATTCAGGGCAAATTCCCCAGACTTTGTGAGTGCGGGGACACCATTAAAGGCGTGCGCTATACATAGGTCACTACCTATGTATAGCCTCACAATGGTAACTCCGAACATGGCCACGTAACATGTCTAAGATCATGGAATTGTCACCCAAATGTCTGGTATTGGGGGGACAATTCCATGATTCCCCGGGTCTCTAGCACAGACCCTGGGTACTGCCAAACTGCCTTTCCGGAGTTTCCACTGCAGCTGCTGCTGCTGCCAACCCCTCAGACAGGTTTCTGCCCTCCTGGGGTCCAGGCAGCCCTAGCCCAGGAAGGCAGAACAAAGGATTTCCTCTAAGAGAGGATGTTACACCCTCTCATTTTGGAAAATAGGTGTGAAGGGCTGGGGAGGAGTAGCATCCCCCAGCCTCTGGAAATGCTTTGATGGGCACAGATGGTGCCCATCTCTGCATAAGCTAGTCAACACCAGTTCAGGAATCCCCCAGCCCTGCTATGGCGCGAAACTGGACACAGGAAAGGGGAGTGACCACTCCCATGACCAGTACCTCCCAGGGGAGGTGCCCAGAGCTCCTCCAGTGTGTCCCAGACCTCTGCCATCTTGGAAACAGAGGTGTTGGGGGCACACTGGACTGCTCTGAGTGGCCAGTGCCAGCAGGTGACATCATAGACCCCCTCTGATAGGCTCTTACCTTTCTTGGTAGCCAATCCTCCTTTCTTGGTAGCTAAACCTCATTTTCTGGCAATTTAGGGTCTCTGCTTTGGGTAATTCTTCAGATAATGAATGCAAGAACTCACCAGAGTTCCTCTGCGTCTCCTTCTTCGACTTCTAACAAGGATCGACCGCTGACTGCTCCAGGACGCCTGCAAAACCACAATAAAGTAGCAAGACGACTACTAGCAACATTGTAGCGCCTCATCCTGCCGGCTTTCTCGACTGTTTCCTGGTGGTGCATGCTCTGGGGGTTGCCTGCCTTCACCCTGCACTAGAAGCACAAAAGAAATCTCCTGTGGGTCGACGGAATCTTCCCCATGCCAACGCAGGCACCAAAAGACTGCATCACCGATCATCTGGGTCCCCTCTCATCCTGACGAGCGTGGTCCCTGGAATACAGGAACTCTATCCAATTGACTCCCACAGTCCAGTGATCCTTCAGTCCAAGTTTGCTGGAGGTAAGTCCTTGCCTTCCCACGCTAGACTGCAAACCTGTGTATTGCATGATTTGCAGCTGCTCTGGCTTCTGTGCACTCTTCCAGGATTTCCTTCGTGCACAGCTGAGCTTGGGTCCCCAGCACTCTGTCCTGCAGTGCTCAACCCGCTAAGTTGGCCTCCAACGTCGTGGGACCCTCTTTTGTAACTTTGCGTGGACTCCGGTTCACAAATCTTCCAAGTTCCTGTTCAGGTACTTCTGCTGGTGCTGCCTGCTTCTGTGAGGGCTCTCTGAGCTGCTGAGCACCCTCTCTGTCTCCTCCTCCAAGTGGCAACATCCTGGTCCTTCCTGGTCCTCAGCAGCACCCAAAAACCTCTACCACGACCCTTGCAGCTGGGAAGGCTTGTTTGCAGTATTTCTGTGTGGGAACACCTCTGCAAGCTTCATCGCGACGTGGGACATCTTCCTTCCAAAGGAGAAGTTCCTAGTCCTCTTCTTTCTTGCAGAACTCCAAGCTTCTTCCATCCAGAGGCAGCTTCTTTGCACCTTCATCTGGGGTTTTTTGGGCTCCTGCCCCCCCGGTCACTGTCGCGACTATCGGACTTGGTCCCTTTGCTTTGCAGGTCCTCAGGTCCATTCATGATTTGAATTTCACTTTTGGAGTATATGTTTTGTGTTGCCCCTAGACCTATGCTTGCCTATTGCAACCTATTGTAATTCTACACTGTTTGCATTACTTTTCTGACTCTTACTTACCTATTTCTGGTTTCTGTACATATAACTTGTGTATAGTACTTAACTTCTTATTGAGGGTACTCACTGAGATACTTTTGGCATATTGTCATAAAAATAAAGTACCTTTATTTTTAGTAACTCTGTGTATTGTGCTTTTTTATGATATTGTGCAGATGATATATGTGGTATAGTAGGAGCTTTGCATGTCTCCTAGTTCAGCCTAAGCTGCTTTGCCATAGCTACCTTCTATCAGCCTAAGCTGCTAGAAACACCTCTATTCTACTAATAAGGGATAACTGGACCTGGCCCAAGGTTTAAGTACCTTTGGTACCCACTACAAGCCAGGCCAGCCTCCTACAACAGGCTTGACAGTTGCTGATTACATTTTGTTAGAAACCACCCCCGGGAGTCCCAGAACACGGGGACAAAGGAGTTGCAATTGGCAATCATCGCAGCACTACACAAAAGATAGTGCTGGGGTGCCCTCACTCACAGTAACTATGCACCTAGCCTTCAGGAACTGAACGTTAGACATATAGGTGATTTATAAGTTACCTGGTGCAGTGAAAATGGCTGTGAAATATTGCTTACACTATTTTACTCAGGCTGCATTGGCAGTCCTGAAGAAAGGTTTGTATGAGCTCTTCATAGGTGGCAAAAGAAATGCTGCAGCCCAAAAGAATCTCCTGGAACCCCAATGCCCTAGCTACCTAGGTACCATATACTAGGGACTTATAGGGGGAGGACAGTATGCCAATTTGGAGTGGAATATGTGGTCACTAGACCACAGAGACAAATTTAGAAATAAAGAGAGCATGTTCACTGGAGTTCTGATTAGTAGTACTCCAATGACAATTTAGAAAAACAGTAAAACACACTGATAAGCAGGCCATAAACCATAAGAACTGGGGTCCTGGCTAGCAGGATCCCAGTGACACAGTCAAGCACACTGACAGGTAACATGCCAAGAAAGATGGTACTTTCCTACAGTTAGCGTAAAAAATAAAGCTGCACGGGTGGGCGTGCAGCGGAAAAGGGTAGAAATGCCTCGGTTCCGTACTCGCAAGTGAGGCCGTGGGTTATTTCCTTCTCCAGTTAGGTCAGCGATGCGTTGTTTTTCTCCCTCGCAAGAGAGCGTTGCGTTGATTTCCAGACAGGGCACCTCGGATCCGCGCAGAGTAGGGTTGACTTTGACACCCAGGGACGATGCGTGGAAAATCCAGCCATACGGTATCAGAAAACGTACTGCATGGGGTTTGCCTTTGGAGATTCTTCTCCAGCAGGAATGCACAACAAAGATGGTACTTTCCTACAGTTAGCATCAACAATAAAGCTGCACGGGGGAGCGTGCATCGGAAAAGGGTAGCAATTCGTCGATTCCTTACTCGCAAGTGAGGCCGTGCTTTGTTTCCTTCTCCGGTCGGGTCGGCGATGTGTTGTTTTTCTCCCTCACAAGAGAGCGATGCGTTGATTTCCGGACGGGGCACCTCGGATCTACGCAGTGTAGGGTTTAATTTGACACCTAGGGATGATGTGTGGAAAATCCGGTCGTACGGTATCAGAAAACCGTGCTGCTTGGGGTTTTTCGTCCAGCTGTGATGTGCCGATCTCCCAGCCGCGATGCAGATGGAACGTTGATTTTAGCCGCGAAGCTGGCAGCGCGTCGTTTATCAGCCAGCGTTGCGGAAGGTGTGTCAAAACTTTCCCCGCACAGTGTTCTGTGCATGGATTTTCAGTTCTTGTCTGCCAAATTCACCTTTCAAGGGCCCAGGGACTGAATTGAGCACCACTTGGCAGGGCAGGAGTCTCAGCAGTGTCCCGGTGCTAGCAGAGGAAGTCTTTGATTTCCCTGGGACTTCAACAACAGGAGGCAAGATTAGTTCAAGCCCTTGGAGATTCTTCTCAAGCAGGAATACACAACAGAGTCCAGTCCTTGTCCCCTTTCACAGGCAGAAGCAGCAACAGCAGGATAGCCCAACAAATTAAAGTCCCAGGCAGGGACAGCACTTCTCCTCAGCTCTTCTCCTTGGCAGAGGTTACTCATGAATCCAGAAGTGATCTTGAAGAAATCTAATCTTCAGGGGTTTTGGGTTCAATACTTATACCCCTTTCTGCCTCTGAAGTAGGAAAACCTTAAAAAAAAGTAGCTCATGTTTGTAAGATCCTGCCTTGCCCAGGCTGGGCCCCAGACACACATCAGGGGGTTGGAGACTGCATTGTGTGAGGGCAGGCACAGCCCATTCAGGTGTAAATGTTACATCCTGCCCTCCCCTCTCCTCCTAGCACAGATGGCTCATCAGGATATGCAGGCTACACCCCAGCTCCTTTTGTGTCACTGTCTAGAGAGATTCACAAACAGCCCAACTGTCAAACTGACCTAGACAGACAATCCACAAACAAGCAGAGTCACAGAATCAGAATGATTTAAGTAAGAAAATGCCTACTTTCTAAAAGTGGCATTTTCAAACTCACAATCTAAAAACCAACTGCACTAAAAGATGTATTTTTAAATTGTGAGTTCAGAGACCATAAACCCAACATTTCTATCTGCTCCCAAAAGGAATCTGCACTATAATAAGATTTAAAGGCTGCCCCCATGTTAACCTATGAGAGAGATAGGCCTTGTAACAGCGAAGACTGAATTTGGCAGTATTTCACTGTTAGGACATGTAACACACATCAGTACATGTCCCACCTTTAACATAGACTGCACCCTGCCCATGGAGCTACCTAGGGCCTACCTTAGGGGTGCTTACATGCAGAAAAAGGGAAGGATTAAGCCTTGCAAGTGGGTACACTTGCCAGGTCGAATTGGCAGTTTAAATCTCCACACACAGACCCTGCAGTGCCATGTGTACAGGGATACTTAGATGGGTGGCACAACCAGGCTGCAGGCTCACTGGTAGCATATAATGTACAGGCCCTACTCACCTCTAGTGCACTTTACTAGGGACTTACTACTAAATCAAATATTCCAATCTTGGATAAACCAATCAACAATGCAATTTACACAGAGAGCATATGCACTTTAACACTGGTTAGCAATGGTAAAGTGCCCTGAGTCCTATCGCTAAAATAATTGGTCAGAAAAAATAGGAGGAAAGAGGCAAAAAGATTGGGGATGACCCTGCAAAAAGGGCCAGGTCCAACACATTTTATAATTATGTTGGACTGCACAGGTGTGACACCTGGTGACTACATTTTAGAATTATGGACTGCACAGGTGTGACAGCTGGTGGGTACATTTTATAATGATGGTGTACTGCACAGGTGTGACAGCCGGTGGCTACATTTTATAATGATGGTAGACTGCACAGGTGTGACACCTGGTGGCTACATTTTATAATGATGGTGTACTGCACAGGTGTGACAGCCGGTGGTTACATTTTAGAATTATGGACTGCACAGGTGTGTCAGCTGGTGGGTACATTTTATAATGATGGTGTACTGCACAGGTGTGACACCTGGTGGCTACATTTTATAATGATGGTGGACTGCACAGGTGTGACACCTGGTGGCTACATTTTAGAATGGTGGTGTACTGCACAGGTGTGACAGCCGGTGGTTACATTTTAGAATTATGGACTGCACAGGTGTGTCAGCTGGTGGGTACATTTTATAATGATAGTGGACTGCACAGTTGTGGCAGCTGATGGGCGCATTTTATAATGAGGTGTGACTTCTATTGGTTACATTTTATAATGATAGTGGACTGCACAGGTGGGACAGCTGTTTGGTACATTTTATAATGATGGTGGAGTGCAGAGATGTGACAGCTGGTGGTTAAATTTTTTAATTCTGTACTGTGCAGGTGTGAAAGCTGGTTTACACATTTTATAATGACGATTGACTGCCCAGGTGTGACAGCTGGTGGGCGCATTTTATAGTGATGGTGGACTGCACAGGTGTGACAGCTGGTGAACACATTTGATGATGATAGCGGACTGCACAGGTGTGACAGCTGTTTGTTACATTTTATAATGATGGCAGACTGCACAGGTGGTACAGCGGTTGAGTACATTTTAAAATGATGGAGGACTGCACAGATGTGACAGCTGGCAGTTACAATTTTATAATGATGGTGAACTGCACAAGTGGGACACCTGGTTGTTACATTTTAGAATTATGGAGTGCAAAGGTGTGACAGCTGGTGGGCACATTTTATAATGATGAGGGACTGCCCAGGTGTGACAGCTGGTGGGTGCATTTTATAATGATGGTGGACTGCACAGATGTGGCAGCTAGTGATTACATTTTATAATGATGGTGGACTGCACAGGTGAGACAGCTGTTGGGCACATTTTATAATGATGGTGGACTGCCCAGGTGTGACAGCTGGTGGGTGCATTTTATAATGATGGTGGACTGCACAGGTGGGACAGCTGTTTGGTACATTTTATAATGATGGTGGACTGCACAGATGTGGCAGCTAGTGATTACATTTTATAATGATGGTGGACTGCACAGGTGAGACAGCTGTTGGGCACATTTTATATTGATGGTGGACTGCCCAGATGTGACAGCTGGTGGGTGCATTTTATAATGATGGTGGACTGCACAGATGTGACAGCTAGTGATTACATGTTATAATGAATGATGGACTGCAAAGATGTGACAGCCGGTGGTTAAATTTTATAATGATGGTGTACTGCTGAAATGTGACAGCTTTTGGTTATATTCTAGAATGATGGTGTACATGATAGGTGTGGCAGCTGGTGGGGAAATTTTAGAATGATGATGAACTGCACAGGTAGGAAGGTTGTGGTTGCATTTCATAATGATGGTGGACTGCACAGATGAGACAACTAGTGATTACATTCTATAATGATGGTGGACTACACAAGTGAGACAGCTGTTGGGCGCATTTTAGATTGATGATGTACTGCAAAGATGTGGTAGCTGGTGGGTACATTTTATAGTGATGATGGACTGCAGAGATGTGACAGCTGGTGGTTAAATTTTATAGGGATGGTGGACTGCTGAAATGTGGCAGCTATTGGTTATATTCTAGAATGATGGTGTACATTATAGGTGTGGTAGCTGGTGGTTGCATTTTATAATGATGGTGGACTGTGTAGATGCGTAGAATGATCTTGCACAGGTGAGATAGATGTTGGGCACAGTTTAGATTGATGATGTCTGGCACACGTGACAGCTGGTTGCTATGTTTTAGAATGATGGTGGATGGCAAAGGTGGTAAATGACCCTCTCCTTATCTTCCCATCTTTTGCATGTCTCCTCTCTTTGAGTGCAACCTATTTTAGGTCTCATGCCTGCCTTTCTTTATCTCTGGTATTGTTTCTCTGGAAATGTTTCCACACCTCACTTCACATCCCTGCAGCCTAATAGTACCCGGAATCCACCAACCTATTCTTCCCACCATTCATTTTCCTGAACTCGCTAAGCTGCCACTAGAGAGCACCCCTAAAAAGTAATAGTTTGATCTGATAGTTGGAAATTAGGAAAAGTGCAAGGAGATATTTCCTCCAGAGCTCAAGACTAGTCCCATGAACCACAGCAGCCTCTGAAGTCACCACCAACGTTTGTTCAGGATTAAAGTATTCACACGTCAATGCTTCGCTTAAGGGTGTCAAGTGATAGTAGGAGATCTATAAGTGCATTCACAATGCAATACGATGTCCCCAAATTCAAATATGCAGGTTCAGAGTAAAAAAGACTACAGCAAGTCGGCAGATTCCACAGTGTGGAAACCAGAGTGCCACACATTGGCCCATTAGTTGAATGGCGCCCCAATACAACCCAGGCCTACTGGGAAATACTTATGGGAATAAGAGCATGCAGAATTCACCGGTACCTCAAGAAGCAGTCTTGGTAGGGGCTTGCTTTGCCATTCCTATGTGTCTTTCCACAGTGTAAGACATCATAAAACATGCCTGGATCTCCTGGCCTCGGGTGGGGGGCGGTGGTGGTGGGCAGGGAGCTGACCCAACAGGGAGAACTGAGTGGGTCAGTTGGGCAGCTGCGAGCCATGGGCAGGGAAGGAGTAGGTGAGCATGAAAGGATGGGGAGAAGCAACAGGCCAGTAACAGGGAGATGGTACTAGTGCAGGGCACACTGGGTATAACACTGGGGCATACACCCTCCTAAGATGGTGGCCAGTGCTGTCCACCTTCAGCAGTAGGATAATATTTCCTCACATTCAAGCCTGCGGGCCAAGAGTGGAATAAAACACATAACTATACTGCAGACCCCACAATGTGCAAGTTGACAAGACAAATACTTTATTAATAATATGTTGTGAGTGATGTGGCTACGCAAGATAGCCTACAGGACGAGTTCCAGAAGGGCTCCCTTGGGCACCCATGTCTGTGCTCCACAATCCTGCTCTTAGGCATGCTGCCCCCTGGTGCCCATCAGGGGATCGGGTCCTCATCACTCCTGTGCATCCATCAATAACTGAAACACAATAAACCAGCCTGCAGTGTTCCAGAGAGTGGCTAAGTGCAGTCCCACCCCCATTTCAATGCTGGGTCTGCCATACATCTTGAACGGGGTGGAGGGATGCTACTTGATTATTTGCAGCACAAGCTTGGGAATGAACATGGGGAGTTATTCTCTTAAGAAGCCAGATTCCTTCATCAAGTGAGGGGTGCACCCTGAAGGAGGCTGGCCTCGCTTATAGTGGGTACCTTGTAGTACTTACATCTTGTGCCAGGTCCGGTTATCCCTTATTAGTAGAATAGAGGTGTTCTAGCAGCTTAGGCTGATAGAGGTAGCTATAGCAGAGCAGCTTAGGCTGAACTAGGAGACATGCAAAGCTCCTACTATACAACTTATATCATATAGCACTATGGGGGTCATTCCGACCCTGGCGGTCCATGACCGCCAGGGCCGGGGACCGTGGAAGCACCGCCAACAGGGTGGCGGTGCTTCCTGGCCACCGCCGCGGTCAGAAAAGGGAAACCGGCGGGCGGTGCCCGCCGCCCGTCCGGGTCGGAATGACCCCCTATATCATAAGAAATCACAATACCCAGAGTTACTAAAAATAAAGGTACTTTATTTTAGTGACTGTAGGAAAGTACTATCTTGCCTGGCATGTTAGCCCCATTTTCACTGTATGTATGTTTGTTTTTGCCTATGTTTCACTGGGATCCTGCTAGCCAGGACCCCAGTGCTCATAAAGTATGCCCTGTATGTGTTCCCTATGTGGTGCCTAACTGAATCACAGAGGCTCTGCAAACCAGAACCTCAGTGTTTATGCTCCCTCTGCTTTTAAAATTGTCACTGCAGGCTAGTGACTAATTTTACCAATTCTCATTGGCACACTGGAACACCCTTATAATTCTCTTGTATATGGTACCTAGGTACCCAGGGTATTGGGGTTCCAGGAGATCCCTATTGGCTGCAGCATTTCTTTTGCCACCCATAGGGAGCTCAGACAATTCTTACACAGGACTGCCACTGCAGACTGAGTGAAATAACGTCCACGTTATTTCACTGCCATTTTACACTGCACTTAAGTAACTTGTAAGTCACCTATATGTCTAACCCTCACTTGGTGAAGGTTAGGTGCAAAGTTACTTAGTGTGTGGGAACCCTGGCACTAGCCAAGGTGCCCCCACATTGTTCAGGGCAAATTCCTTGGACTTTGTGAGTGCGGGGACACCATTACACGTGTGCACTACATATATGTCACTACCTATATGTAGCATCAAAATGGTAACTCTGAACACGGCCATGTAACATGTCTAGGATCATGGAACTGTCACCCCAATTCCATTCTAGTATTGGGGGTGCAATTCCCTGCATCTCCGGGTCTCTAGCACAGAGCCCGGGTACTGCCAAACTGCCTTTCCGGGGTCTCCACTGCAGCTACTGCTGCTGCCAACCCCTCAGACAGGTTTCTGCCCCCTTGGACCTGGGCAGCCTGGTCCCAGGAAGGCACAATAAAGGATTTCCTCTGAGGGAGGGTTTTACACCCTCTCGTTTTGGAAATAGGTGTGAAGGGCTGGAGAGAAGTAGCCTCCCCCAGCCTCTGGAAATGCTTTGATGGGCACAGATGGTGCCCTCTCTGCATAAGCCAGTCTACACCGGTTCAGGGATCCCCCAGCCATGCTCTGGCGCGAAACTGGACAAAGGAAAGGGGTGTGACCACTCCCCTGACCAGCACCTACCAGAGGAGGTGCCCAGAGCTCCTCCAGCGTGTCCCAGACCTCTGCCATCATGAATGCAGAGGTGTGAGGGCACAATGGACAGTTCTGAGTGGCCAGTGCCAGCAGGTGACGTCAGAGACCCCTCCTGATAGGTTCTTACCTCTCTCAGTAGCCAATCCTCCTCTGTGGGCTATTTAGGGTCTCTCCTGTGGGCATCTCACCAGATAACGAATGCAAGAGCTCACCAGAGTTCCTCTGCACTTCTCTCTTCGACTTCTGCCAAGGATCGACCGCTGACTGCTCCAGGACAGCTGCATAACCGCAACAAAGTAGCAAGAAGACTACCAGCAACATTGTAGCGCCTCATCCTGCCGGCTTTCTCGACTGTTTCCTGGTGGTGCATGCTCTGATGGCTGTCTACCTTCAACCTGCACTGGAAGCCAAGAAGAATTCTCCCGTGGTTCGACTGAATCTTCCCCCCTAAGGCAGGCACCAAACCTCTGTATCACTGGTCCTCTGGGTCCCCTCTCATCCTGACGAGTGTGGTCCCGGGAACACAGGAGCTGGGTCCAAGTGTCTTTGACAGTCCAGTGGCCCTTCTCTCCAAATTTGGTGGAGTTAAGTCCTTGCCTCCCCACGCCAGACAGTAATCCTGTGTACTGTGTGAACTGCAGCTCCTCGGACTTCTGTGCACTTTTGCAAGCCTTCCTTTGTGCACAGCCTAGTCCAGGTCCCCAGCACTCTGCCCTCCATTGCCCAACTAGGTGAGTTGGACTCCGACGTCGTGGTACCCTCCTTTGTGACTCTGAGTTGACTGCTATCCACAGATCTTCTACGTGCCTGTTCGGTACTTCTGCGGGTGCAGCCTGCTTCTGCGGGGGCTCTCTGAGTTGCTGAGCACCCTCTCTGTCTCCTCCTCCAAGGGGCGACCTCCTGGTCCTTCTTGGGCCCGGGCAGCACCCAAAATCCTCAACCGGGACTCTTGCAGCTAGCAAGGCTTGTTTGCAGTCTTTCTGCGAGGAAATAACTCTGCATCCTCCAGCACGCCATGGGACATTATCTGACCAAAGGAGAAGTTCCTGGCATCTTCCGTTGTTGCAGAATCTCTGGCTTCTTCCACCCAGAGGCAGCCCTTTTGCACCTTCATCTGGGGTGTAGTGGGCTCCTGCCCCCCCGGACACTTGCGTGACTCTTGGACTTGGTCCCCTTCCTTTACAAGTCCTCAGGTCCAGGAATC
Organism: Pleurodeles waltl; assembly: GCF_031143425.1. NCBI lineage: Eukaryota > Metazoa > Chordata > Amphibia > Caudata > Salamandridae > Pleurodeles > Pleurodeles waltl. The sequence continues at coordinate 1,177,807,321 of NC_090439.1, forward strand.
CGTCTTCAGTGCTTTGCAGTCAGTTGTTGTCCTTGCAGAATCCCCTATCTCGACTTTACTGTCTTTCTGGGGTAGTAGGGTAACTTTACTCCTACTTTTCAGGGTCTTGGAGTTGCGTATCTTGGACACTCTTAGTGTTTTCTAACAGTCCCCGTGACCCCCTACACTCTACACTAAGCCTGGGGTCCATTCGTGGTTCACATTCCACTTTTGGAGTATATGGTTTGTGTTGCCCCTAGGCCTATTGCATTCTCTCGTATTCTACAGTGTTTGCACTACTTTTCTTACTGGTAACTTACCTGATTTTGGTTTGTGTGTACATTTTGTGTATTTTGCTTACCTCCTAAAGGAGTATATCCTCTGAGATACTTTTGGCATATTGTCACTAAAATAAAGTACCTTTATTTTTAGTAACTCTGAGTATTGTGTTTCTTGTGATATAGTGCTATATGATATAAGTGGTATAGTAGGAGCTTTGCATGTCTCCTAGTTCAGCCTAAGCTGCTCTGTTATAGCTGCCTCTATCAGCCTAAGCTGCTAGAACACTACTAATCTACTAATAAGGGATAACTAGACCTGGCACAAGTATGTGCCCTGTATGTGTTCCCTGTGTGGTGCCTAACTGTATCACTGAGGCTCTGCTAATCAGAACCTCATTGTTTATGCTCTCTCTGCTTTTTAAATTTGTCACTGCAGGCTAGTGACTCATTTTACCAATCCTTATTGGCACACTGGAACACCCTTATAATTCCCTAGTATATGGTACCCAGGTACCCAAGGTATTGGGGTTCCAGGAGATCCCTATGGGCTGCAGCATTTATTTTGCCACCCATAGGGAGCGCAGACAATTCTTACACAGGACTGCCTCTGTAGCCTGAGTGAAATAACGTCCACGTTATTTCACAGCCATTATACACTGCACTTAAGTAACTTATAAGTCACCTATATGTCTAAACCTCACTTAGTGAAGGTTAGGTGCAAAGTTACTTAGTGTGTGAGCAGCCTGGCACTAACCAAGGTTCCCCCACATTGTTCAGGGCAAATTCCCCGGACATTGTGAGTGCGGGGACACCATTACACACGTGCACTACATATAGGTCAACACCTTTATGTAGCGTCACAATGGTAACTCCGAACATGGCCATGTAACATGTCTAGGATCACGGAATTGTCACCCCAATACCATTCTCGTATTGGGGGGACAATTCCATGCATCCCCCGGTCTCCAGCACAGAGCCCGGGTACTGCCAAACTAACTTCCAGGGTTTTTCTCTGCAGCTACCGCTGCTGTCACCCCACAGAGAGGTTTCTGCCCCCCTGAGGCCTGTGCAGCCCAGTCCCAGGAAGGCAGAACCAAGGATTTCCTCTGAGAGAGTGTTTTACGCCCTCTCCCTTTGGAAGTAGTTGTGAAGGGCCTGAGAGGAGCAGCCTCTCTTTGCCTCTGGAAATGCTTTGAAGGGCACAGATGGTGCCCTCCTTGCATAAGCCAGTCTACACCGGTTTAGGGATCCCCGTGCCCTGCTGTAGCGTGAAACTGGACAAAGGAAAGGGGAGTGACCACTCCCCTGACCAGCATCTCCCATGGGAGGTGCCCAGATCTCCTCCATTGTGTCCCAGGCCTCTGCCATTTTGGATGCAGAGGTGTGAAGGCACAATGGCCACCTCTGAGTGGCCAGTGCCAGCAGGTGACGTCAGAGACCCCTCCTGGTAGGTGCTTACCTTTCTCTGTAGCCAATCCTCCTCTGTGGGCTATTTAGGGTCTCTCCTGTGGGTATCTCATCAGATAATGAATGCAAGAGCTCACTAGAGTTCCTCTGCACTTCCCTCTTCGACTTCTGCCAAGGATCGACCGCTGACTGCTCCAGGACACCTGCAAAACCACAACAAAGTAGCAAGAAGACTACCAGCAACATTGTAGCGCCTCATCCTGCCGGCTTTCTCGACTGTTTCCTGGTGGTGCATGCTCTGAGGGCTGTCTGCCTTCACCATTGAACTGGAAGCCAAGAAGAAATCTCCTGTGGGTCGACTGAATATTCCCCCTGCCAATGCAGGCACCAGACTTCTGCATCACCGGTCTTCTGGGTCCTCTCTCATCCTGACAAGCGTGGGCCCTGGAACACAGGAGCTGGATCCAAGTGTCCCCGCCAGACCAGTGGCCCTTCTGTCCAAATTTGGTGGAGGTAAGTCATTGTCTACCCACACCAGACAGTAATCCTGTGCAGTGCGTAAACTGCAGCTGCTAGAGCTTCTGTGCAATCTTGCAAGACTTCCTTTGTGCACACCCTCTCCCAGGTCCCCAGCACTCTGTCCTGCATTGCCCAACTCGCGGAGCACCCAAAACCTTCAAATGCGACTCTTGCAGCTAGCAAGGCTTGTTTGCGTTCTTTTTGTGTGGAAACAACTCTGCGTCCTCCAACATGCAGTGGGACATCATCTGACCAAAGGAGAAGTTCCTGGCGCCTTCCCTTGTTGCAGAATCTTTGGCTTCTTCCACCCGGACGCAGCCCTTTTGCACCCTCATCTGGGGTTTAGTTGGCTCCTGCCCCCCTGGACACTTGCATGACTCTTGGACTTGGTCCCCTTCCTTTACAGGTCCTCAGGTTCAGGAGTCCATCTTCAGTGCTTTGCAGTCAGTTGTTGTCCTTGAAGAATCCCCTATCTCGACTTTACTGTTTTCTGGGGTAGTAGGGTAACTTTACTCCTACTTTTCAGGGTCTTGGGGTGGGGTATCTTGGACACCCTTAGTGCTTTCTTACACTCCCAGTGACCTTCTACACACTACACTAGGCCTGGGGTCCATTCGTGGTTCGCATTCCACTTTTGAAGTATATGGTTTGTGTTGCCCATAGGCCTATTTCTCTATTGTGTTCTATAGTGTTTGCACTACTTTTCTAACTGTTTACTTACCTGATTTGGTTTGTGTGTGTATATTTTGTGCATATTACTTACCTCCTAAGGGAGTATGTCCTCTGAGATACTTTTGGCATATTCTCACTAAAATAAAGTACCTTTATTTTTAGTAACTCGGAGTATTGTGTTTTCTTGTGATATAGTACTAAGTGATATAAGTGGTATAGTAGGAGCTTTGCATGTTTCCTAGTTCAGCCTAAGCTGCTCTGCTATAGCTACCTCTATCAGCCTAAGCTACTAGAACACCTCTATTCTACTAATAAGGGATAGCTGGACCTGGCACAAGGTGTAAGTACCACAAGGTACCCACTATAAGCCAGGCCAGCTTCCTACATTGGTGGTGCAGCGATGGGATAAGTACTTGTAACGGCTTTACCACTTTGTCATTGGTGCTTTTCATAAGAAAAACATATACCAAATACTTCAGAATATACACATTACCTCCCGTCCCTCCCTCGCCTTCCTTTTAAACCAATGAGGCCTCCCGCCTCCCCCCTAGACCCTCCCTTCCCCTTTTAAACCCCCCCCCCACCCTTATCTCCTCCTGTTTCTTTTGTCTAGCCCACGCTAGATGTTTTTCTTTCCCTTACCTGCACGGCGGGGCCTGGAGGTCTACGTTGGAGGCACTCCTCGGGGTGCGGAGCTCCGCGAGGAGTGCTGCAGCTGATCGCGTCTGAAAGCAAGCAGCCGGGCTGCTCAGGACTACGCGGAAGGAGGGACGGCTGACGGCGTCGACCGGCCCTTTGTGGCTGGGGCTTCGATTTCCGGGTTACCGCGCTGCAGAGCAGCGAGGAACTGCGGGATGGCGATGTTTTGGCTGAGATACCACATATCCACTGGTAGGACGGGCGTTCTGCCCGCAGTTTTATGGTTTGGCCAGGAATGTTTGACCTTTTTGGGGATTGGTTTATTCCTAGGGGGGAGGTCCTGGTCACTATATATGGGGAGTGATTTTGGGTGAAGGGCAGTGTATATTGGATATTGACATGCCGAAGGTTCAGTCGAAGAGGCGTAGGATTGTCTCATCTGCCTCTTCGGAGGAGGAGGGTGCTGCTAGAGTTTCCAATCCTGGGGGCTCACAGTTACAGGATAGGGGCACTCCCCTCATGTCCAGGGAGGAGGTGCAGGAGATGATTGAAGTGGCTGTTACCAGGGCTCTTCAAGCAGGGGTGACCAGGACTGGTCACTCTAAGATTTCTCATTCATCGGCTGCTACAAGGAAGTCCTCGTCAGACAGTGAGGGTGATGAGGCCCCATCTACGTCATCTGGGGGGACATATGTATCCAGAGAGGAAATGTGGGAGGTGATGGCACATGTTCGGGACAATTTGGGTTTCCCAGTGTTTCAACCTTCAAGCTCGGATTCTCACTTATTTCCTCAATATCAGACCCCTTCCAAGTTTGCCATGCCTTTTCAGGGACCTGTGAAGGATATGGTGTTTCGTGAATGGAAGGATGTGGATAAAGCTCAGGTTCCACGATTCCTGCAGAAACTGTATTTACTTGAGGGTGAGGAGGTATTACCTCCTTCGGTCCGCCTGGATTCAATTTTAGCTACCCTGATTGGCAAAACGGCAGTAAATCCGGAGGATTGTGTGCCTACGGATGCCACGGATCGTAAAGTGGATTCAGGTCTTAAAAGGGCATTTGCCGGTAAGAATCTGGCGCTAAGGACAGGTATATATTCTGCTTATGTGGCACAGTCGTTGGTGCAAGACTTTGATAAGCTGGCGGTGGCTGTTCAGGAAGGAGCAGAATGTTCAGAGCTCCTGGCTGGTATGGAGCAACAGGCCAGATTGTTGGCGGATGTTTCTTCGGATGTGGTCCGTACTTCGGCTCTGGCCTCTGGGGCTTTGATTGGGGCTCATAGGTCCCTCTGGTTAGGGTCATGGAAGGCTGACCCAGGGGAGAAGGCGGCCTTGCTGAGACTGCTGTTTGAAGGTCGTAACTTGTTTGGAGAGCAATTGCCATCCATGCTTTCCAAGGCGTTTAAGGAACGGAAACATGCCTTACCTTATAAAGGGGGTTCTACTTCCAGTAAAGGGTGGAAGAAGCATTCCCGATCTTCTCTGAATAGGGATGCCAAATCCTTTTCATTTAGGAAACGGCGTTTTCAGCCGCGTTTTTCTCCTAAGAAGGCTGCTCCTGCGAACCGGGGTGGTTTCAAGAAGGGGTCCTGACAATCACTGTGGGCCTGGCATAGGGCCGGTTGGGGGAAGGCTGAGTCACTTTCTTTCAGCTTGGGAGGAGAGTATCAACGATTGTTGGGTGCTAGACATTGTGGCCAATGGTTATGCCATCGATTTTGTGGGGGTTCCTCCAGATTCAGGGGTACGTCCCACCCCTCTGCCTTCAGGGGGGTCACGGAGAACGGCATTATTGGACGGAGTAAGGGACTTGCTGGTCAAGGGGGCCATTTCCCGCGTTCCACTGGAAGAACGGGGTCAGGGAACTTATTCGGTCCTGTTTCTTGTGCAGAAAGTTTCAGGGGGTTTTCGACCGGTGCTCAATCTGAAGGAGGTGAATACTTGGATCAGGACGGTGCATTTCCGCATGCTGTCTATTCAGACTATCTTTCCATTGGTCAGGCAAGGGGACTTTCTAGTGTCGCTGGACCTGCAGGATGCTTACCTACATGTGCCTGTGGCAAGGTCTTCTCAGAGGTTCCTGAGGTTTGCTGTGGATCAAGAACACTACCAGTTTTGCGTTCTACCTTTCGGTCTGAAATCTTCTCCTCGAATTTTCACAAAGGTGCTGGCCCCCCTGGTGGCTTTGCTACATTCAGAAGGGGTGTTTATTCATCCATATCTGGATGACATCTTGATTCATGCCCAGTCACGGGTCCTGTTGCAGAGACAGGTGGACCAAGTTCTGGGGGCCCTCAGGCAGCACCTGCAAAAGTACCTGAACAGGCATTTAGAAGAAACGTGAACTGGAGTCCACCCGAAGTCACAAAAGGGAGTCCCACGACGCCGGAGCTCAACTCAGAAGGTTGTGCACTGCAGTTTAGAGTGTCAGGAACCCAGGCTTGGCTGTGCATGAAGGAAATCCTGGTAGAGTGCACAGGAGCCGGAGCAGCGGCAAATCACGCAGTAACCAGCAATGCAGTCTAGCATGGGGAGGCAAAGACTTACCTCCACCAAACTTGGACTGAAGAGTCATTGGACTGTGGGAGTCACTTGGACAGAGTTGCTGAGTTCCAGGGACCACGCTTGTCATGCTGAGAGGGGACCCAGAGGACCGGTGATGCAGTTTTTGTTGCCTGCGGTTGCAGGGGGAAGATTCCGTCGACCCACAGGAGATTTCTTCAGAGCTCCTGGTGCAAAAAGGAGGCAGGCTACCCCCAGAGCATGCACCACCTGGAAACAGTCAAGAAAGCCAGCAGGATGAAGCAATACAAGGTTGCTAGTAGTCGTCTTGCTACTTTGTTGCAGTTTTGCAGGCATCCTGAGCAGTCAGCGGTCAATCCTTTGGCAGAAGGTGAAAAGGGAGATTCAGAGGAACTCTGGTGAGCTCTTGCATTCGTTATCTGGTGCGATCCTCAAAGCAGAGACCCTAAATAGCCAGAAAATGAGGTTTGGCTACCTAGGAAGGAGGATTGGCTACCAAGAGAGGTAAGAGCGTATCAGAAGGAGCCTCTGACGTCACCTACTGGCACTGGCCACGCAGAGCAGTCCAGTGTGCCACAGACACCTCTGTTTCCAAGATGGCAGAGGTCTGGGACACACTGGAGGAGCTCTGGGCACCTCCCCTGGGAGGTGCAGGTCAGGGGAGTGGTCACTCCCCTTTCCTTTGTCCAGTTTCGCGCCAGAGCAGGGCTGGGGGATCCCTAAACCGTGTAGACTGGCTTATGCAGAGATGGGCACCATCTGTGCCCATCAAAGCATTTCCAGAGGCAGGGGGAGGCTACTCCACCCAGCCTTCACACCTATTTCCAAAGGGAGAGGGTGTTACACCCTCTCTCAGAGGAAATCCTTTGTTCTGCCTTCCTGGGCCAGGGCTGCCTGGACCCCAGGAGGGCAGAAACCTGTCTGAGGGGTTGGCAGCAGCAGCAGTTGCAGTGGAGACCCCGGAAAGGCTGTTTGACAGTACCCGGGCTCTGTGCTAGAGACCAGGGGGATCATGGAATTGTCCCCCAATGCCAAAATGACATTGGGGTGACAATTCCATGATCTTAGACATGTTACATGGCCATGTTCGGAGTTACCTTTTGTGACGCTGTACATAGGTAGAGACCTATGTATAGTGCATGCGTGTAATGGTGTCCCCACACTCACAAAGTCCGGGGAATTTGCCCTGAACGATGTGGGGGCACCTTGGCTAGTGCCAAGGTGCCCACACACTAAGTAACTTTGCACCCAACCTTCACCAGGTGAAGGTTAGACATATAGGTGACTTATAAGTTACTTAAGTGCAGTGGTAAATGGCTGTGAAATAACGTGGACGTTATTTCACTCAGGCTGCATTGGCGGTCCTGTGTAAGAATTGTCAGAGCTCCCGATGGGTTGCAAAAGAAATTCTGCAGCCCATAGGGATCTCCTGGAACTCCAATACCCTGGGTACCTCAGTACCATATACTACGGAATTATATGAGTGTACCAGTATGCCAATGTGAATTGGTAAATTTAGTCACTAGCCTGTTAGTGACAAATTTGGAAAGCAGAGAGAGCATAACCACTGAGGTTCTGGTTAGCAGAGCCTCAGTGCGACACTTAGGCATCACACAGAGAACACATAGAGGGCACATACTTATGAGCACTGGGGCACTGCCTGGCAGGGTCCCAGTGACCCATATACTAAAAGAACATATATACAGTGAAATATGGGGGTAACATGCCAGGCAAGATGGTTCTTTCCTACACCCCCACCCCCAAAAGAAGGACAATAAGACTAGCCATGACCTGATGAGTCTTCATTGTCTTAGTGGAAATATCTGGAGAGTCCATCTGCATTGGAGTGGGTACTCCCAGGTCTATGTTCCACTGTATAGTCCATTCCCTGTAGAGATATGGACCACCTCAATAATTTAGGGTTTTCACCTTTCATTAGTTTTAGCCAAAGTGGAGGTTTGTGGTCTGTCTGAACAATAAAGTGAGTGCCAAACAGGTATGGCCTCATCTTTTTCAGTGCCCAGACCACAGCAAAGGCCTCCCTCTCTATGGCAGACCAACTCTTTTCTCTAGGGGTCAACCTTCTGCTGATAAAAGCAACTGGTTGATCAAGGCTCTCAGAATTCAGTTGTGATAAGATTGCCCATACCCTTAATTCAGATGCATCAGTTTGAACAATGAATTTCTTGGAGTAACATGGGCTTTTTAGGACAGGTGCAGTGCACATGGCCTAAATGAGCTCCTCAAAAGCTTTCTGACAGCTAGCTGTCCAGAATACCTTTTTAGGCATCTTTTTACTGGTGAGATCATTAAGTGGGGCTGCTATGGAGCCATAGTTTTTAATGAATCTCCTGTAATACCCAGTGAGGCCTAGGAAGGCTCTCACCTGGGTCTGAGTTGGAGGGGGAACCCAATCTATGATTGTCTGGACTTTCCCTGAAGTGGTGCAATCTGTTCTCCAACTACCAGGTGTCCCAGATAAACCACCTTTCCCTGCCCTATCTGGCACTTTAAGGCCTTGATAGTGAGGCCTGCCTTTTGCAGGTCCTCCAAAACTTTCCAAAGGTGGACCAGGTGGTCATCCCAGGTGGAGCTAAAGACAGCTAAATCATCTAGATATGCTGCACTAAAAGCCTCCAACCCTTGTGGGACAGTGTTCACCAACCTTTGAAAAGTGGCAGGTGCATTTTTCAAACCAAACGGCATCACTGTAAATTGGTAGTGCCCTCCTATAGTTGAAAATGCAGTTTTAGGTTTAGGATCCTCAGACAATTTGATTTGCCAATACCCTGCAGTCAAATCAAAGTTGCTTAGATACTTGGCAGATGCCAGTGTATCTATGAGCTCATTTGCCCTGGGTATAAGGTGAGCATCAGTTTTTGTTACCTGATTGAGACCTCTGTAGTCTACACAAAACCTCATCTCCCTTTTTCCATATTTTGATTGAGGCTTTGGTACAAGCACCATAGGACTCACCTATGGGCTTTCAGAAGGTTCAACCACTCCCAGATCAAGCATTTTCTATACTTCTTGTTTTTTGCAGACCCTGACATGGTCAGGCTGCCTATAGATTTTACTTTTGACAGGCATGCTGTCTCCAGTATCAATTGTGTGTTCACACCAAGATGTGGTGTCAGGCACAGTTGAAAAGAGTTCAGAAAACTGTCCAAGGAGATTTATGCAGTTGTCTTTCTGTTCAGCAGTCAGACAATCTGCTAAAACTACTCCCTCCACTAAAGCATCCTCTTGAGTGGAGGAGAAGAGATCAGGGAGAGGGTCACTCTATTCTTCCTTTCCTTCATCTGTTGCCATGAGCAGGGTGAGATCAGCCATGTCATAATAGGGTTTTAGGCGGTTGACATGAATCACCCTAAGGGGACTCCTGGCAGTGCCCAGGTCAACCAAGTAGTTGACCTCGCCCTTTTTATCAACAATTAGATGAGGTCCACTCCATTTGTCTTGGAGTGCTCTTACCATACCTTCTGTCCTGGTTGGTACTGAATCAGAACAGCCTTCTGGTCATTCCATTGCTTCTGGAGCTCTTGGCTGGCCTGAAGGTTTTTACTGGCCTTTTGCATGTACTGAGCCATTCTGGGTCTTAGGCCAAGTACATAGTCCACTATGTCCTGTTTGGGAGCTTTTAAAGGTTGTTCCCAACCCTCCTTCACAAGTGTTAGTGGACCTCTTACAGTGTGTCCACAGAGGAGTTTAAAGGGGTTGAAGCCCATTCCTTTCTGGGGTACCTCCCTGTAAGCAAAAAGGAGGCAAGGTAACAGGACATCCCATCTCCTCCTGAGTTTTTCAGGGAGTCCCATTATCATTCCTTTGAGAGTTTTATTAAACCTCTCTACCAGTCCATTTGTTTGTGGATGATAAGGCGTGGTGAATTTGTATGTTACACCACATTCCTTCCACATAGCTTTCAAGTATGCAGACATACAGGGCCTGATTCTAACTTTGGAGGACGGTGTTAAACCGTCCCAAAAGTGGCGGATATACCACCTACCGTATTACGAGTTCCATAGGATATAATGGACTCGTAATACGGTCGGTGGTATATCCGCCACTTTTGGGACGGTTTAACACCGTCCTCCAAAGTTAGAATCAGGCCCACAGTTGCTACCCCTGTCTGATACAACCTCTTCTGGGAAACCCACCCTGGAAAAGATTCCCAGGAGGGCTTTTGCCACTGCAGGTGCTGTCGTGGTCCTTAGAGGAATTGCTTCAGGATATCCTGTGGCATGGTCCACAACCACCAAGATAAACCTATTGCCTGAAGCAGTAGGAGGGCCAAGGGGGCCAACTATGTCAACCCCTACCCTTTCAAAGGGGACCCCAACCACAGGGGGGGAGCCTTTGGTGTGCCACCAGTCTTGCCACTGGCTTGGCAGGTCACACAAGACTTACAAAAATCTTTTGTGTCCTCTGACATCCTAGGCCAGTGAAACAGGGGGACAAGCCTTTCCCATGTTTTGATCTGGCCCAAATGCCCAGCCAAAGGAAGGACATGTGCAAGAGTTAGGAGGAACTCTCTATACTGCAGGGGAATGACCAATCTCCTGGCTGCTCCAGGTTTTGGGTCCCTTGCCTCTGTGTACAAGAGGTTGTCCTCCCAGTAAACTCTATGTGAGTCACTGACATCCCCATTTTGCTGTTTGACAGCTTGCTGTCTGAGACCCTCTAATGTGGGACAGGATTGCTGTGCCACACTCAGCTCTTCCCTTGCAGCCCCCCCTCCACCCAAAAGCTCAGCAGTGTCTTCTGCCAGCTCCTCTGGTGAAGGTTCTGCACAGGGAGGACATTTTTCTTCCTCAGAAGGAGAATCGTCTGTAGAGGGAGGGATAGTGGGTAGGGATATACCCTTGCTACCCCAAGCTTTAGGGAGCACCTGGTCCATTGTTCCAGGATCCAAGTTACCCTGTCCTTTTTGCTTTTTGGCCTGAGCCCTTGTCAAAGCAAAAATATGCCCAGGAATGCCCAGCACTGCTGCATGAGCCTCCAACTCCACTTTTGCCCAAGCTGATGTCTCTAAATCATTGCCTAGTAGATAGTCTACAGGTAAATCTGAGGCAACCACAACTTTCTTTGGACCAGTAACCCCCCCCCCCCAAGTTGAGATTCACAACAGCCATGGGGTGGCTAAGAGTGTTGTTATGAGCGTCTGTCACTTGGTACTGGTGACCAAGTAGGTGTTGTTCAGGGTGTACCAGTTTCTCTATCACCATGGCAACGCTGGCACCTGTGTCCCTGTAGGCCTGAACCTCATCACCATTTATTAGGGGAAGTTGCTTGTACTTATCCATATTAAGGGGACAAGCAACCAAGGTGGCCAAATCAATGGCACCTTCGGAGACTAACACAGCCTCTGTGGTCTTCCTAACAAGACCAACCCCTACTAAATTACCAAAAGTGAGCCCAGCTACTCCCTTCGATTGGCTATTAGTAGTTTTGCTCCCACCACCACTGCTATTACTAGGGGCACTAGAATTTGCAGTAGGGGTTGTGGTAGTGGGAGGTTTGGTGTTTTTCTTTGGACAACTGGCATCAGTTGTCCAATGGCCTTTGACTTTACAAAAATAACACCAAGGCGTTTTAACTTGATTTGAAGAGGATTTGGACCCAACATCCCCACCAGAGGATTTTTGTGGGCCTGATGAAGACTCAGTTTTACTTTTGTCCCCATCCTTGTCTGAAGACTTACCATCCTTCTTCTTGCCATCCTTGTCACCCCCTGTATGAACTTTTCTGTTCACTCTTGTTCTGACCCATTTGTCTGCCCTCTTTCCCAATTCTTGGGGAGAGGTCAGATCTGAGTCCACTAGATATTGGTGTAACAAGTCAGACACACAGTTATTCAGAATATGCTCTCTCAGAATAAGATTATACAGGCTTTCATATTCAGAAACTTTACTGCCATGTAACCACCCCTCCAAGGCCTTCACTGAACAGTTAACAAAGTCTATCTAACCTTGTGAGGACTCTTTTCTGGTGTCTCTGAACTTAATCCTGTATTGTTCAGTGGTTAAGCCAAATCCATCCAAGAGTGCATCCTTTAAAACTGCAAAATTGTTAGCATCACTTTCCCTAACAGTAAGGAGCCTATCCCTACCCTTTCCATTGAAAGATAGCCACAATCTAGCAGCCCACTGCCTTTGAGGGACCCCCTGTACCATACAGGCCCTCTCAAGTGCAGCAAACCACGTGTTGATGTCATCCCCCTCCTTGTAAGGGGGAACTATCTTGTGCAGATTCCTGGAATCATGCTCTCTAACACAATTACTCTCAGGAATACTGCTATGGCTGCCACCATGGGGTCCTAGCCCCAATCCCTGTCTCTCCTTCTCCAGGTCTAGGGATTCCCTGTCTAGAGGCAGCTGTTGCTGTTTAAGCTTCAGTATGGTCTCTTCCACTCTCAACTTTTTGAGTTCCCTTTCTAACATGTTGACTTCAGGGTGGGTGGGTTGGTAATGCTTGGACACAGAAGATAAATTGGAAACAGCAGAGGGAGATCTGTCCCTAGCTGGCTGGACTCTAACAACCTGGCATCCAGGAATAAAAACACCCCTACTATGATGGGAGCTTCTATTACTACCAGCATTGCTAGGTGGTCTGCTAGGGGGCAGATGTGGAACAGAACCCTCCCCACCTCCCTCAAAGTTATCCCCTGAGTCAGAATGAGAGCCATCTATTAACTTCTCATTTGAAGTGCCTACTTGGGACTCATCATTCACAATAAGCATGCTATATAGAAACTCTTTTGTGTGGTTCTTTCCTATCACTAAACCTCTATCTAAGCAGAGACTCCTTAGGCTCTTGTAATTCAAATTGTCATAGGTAGTATTGACCATTTTAAGAGCAGACTCTACAGCAGACATGATAGCAAAAAGTATAGAGATAGTGAGAAGGAAGAAAAAGTTTCAGAACTTTTTAAAGAACAGAGAAAAAAACCTTTTTCTAACTTTTGGAAACTTTTAGAAGTTTTAGAATACTTTTCAGCACTTAGTAGAAAGTGTAAGAGGAGAAAAGCACAACTTTTTGGTTAGGTGTACATACACTGAACTTGTTTTGTATACTATTCTCTTATGAAAAGTACACAATGACAAAGTGGTAAGTAGTTACAAGTACTTATTGCACCGCTGCACAACCAATGTAGGAGGCTGGCCTGGCTTGTAGTGGGTACCAGAGGTACTTACACCTTGTGCCAGGTCCAGTTATTCCTTATTAGTGTAGAAGAGGTGTTTCTAGCAGCTTAGGCTGATAGAAGGTAGCTATGGCAAAGCAGCTTAGGCTGAACTAGGAGACATGTAAAGCTCCTACTATACCACTGGTGTCATATGCACAATATCATAAGAAAACACAATACACAGAAGTACTAAAAATAAAGGTACTTTATTTTTATGACAATATGCCAAAAGTATCTCAGTGAGTACCCTCAGTATGAGGATGTTATATACACAAGATATATGTACACACACCAAACATTATGTAGATAATAGCAAAAGCAAGCAATGTAAAGTTACAGTAGATTGCAATAGGAGCACATAGGTATAGGGGCAACACAAAAAATATACTCCAAAAGTGGAATGCGAACCACGAATGGACCCCAAACCTATGTGAACTTGTAGAGGGTCGCTGGGACTGTAAGAAAACAGTGAGGGTTAGAAAAATAGCCCACCCCAAAACCCTGAAAGGTAGGTGTAAAGTGGACCTACTACCCCCAGAGAGCACAGAAGTAGTGATGGGGGATTCTGCAGGAAGAACATACACCAGCAATGCAACAACACGTGGATTTCCGGACCTGAGTACCTGTAAGACAAGGGGACCAAACCAAGAGTCGCAACAGTGTCGAGAGTGGGCAGGAGCCCAGGAAATGCCAGCTGAGGGTGCAAGGAAGCTGCCACCTGTTGGAAGAAGCTTGGGGTTCTGCAAGAACGAAGAGGACTAGGAACATCCCCTTTGAAGGATGGATGTCCCACTTCGTGAAGAAGCTTGCAGAGGTGTTCCCAAGCAGAAAAACCGCAAACAAGCCTTGCTAGCTGCAAGGGTCGCGGTTAGGGTTTTTGGATGCTGCAGGATGTCGCCACTCGGATGAGGAGACAGAGGGGGCACACAGCAAGCCAGGGAGCCCTCACAAAAGCAGGCAGCACCCGCAGAAGTACCTGAACAGGCACTTAGAAGAGGAGTGAACCGGAGTCCACCTGAAGTCACAAAAGGGAGTCCCACGACGCTGGAGGACAACTCACAAGGTTTTTGCACTGCAGGTTAGAGTGTCGGGACCCAGGCTTGGCTGTGCACGAAGGAAATCCTGGAAGAGTGCACAGGAGCCGGAGCAGCTGCAAATCACACGGTACCCAGCAATGCAGTCTAGCGTGGGGAGGCAAGGACTTACCTCCTCCATACTTGGATTGAAGAGTCACTGGACTGTGGTATTCACTTGGACAGAGTGCTGAGTTCCAGGGACCATGCTCGTCGTGCTGAGAGGGGACCAGATGACCGGTGATGCAGTCTTTTGTTGCCTGCGGTTCCAGGGGGAAGATTCCGTCGACTCACGGGAGATTTCTTCAGAGCTCCTGGTGCAGAAAGGAGGCAGGCTACCCCAAGAGCATGCTGTAGGAGGCTGGACTGGCTTGTAGTGAGTACCAAGGGGTACTTACACCTTGCACCAGGCCCAGTTATCCCTTATTAGTGTATAGGGTGCCTAGCAGCTTAGGCTGATAGATAATGGTAGCTTAGCAGAGCAGCTTAGGCTGAACTAGGAGACGAGTGAAGCTCCTACAGTACCACTAGTGTCACTTGCACAATATCATAAGAAAACACAATACACAGATATACTAAAAATAAAGGTACTTAATTTTTATGACAATATGCCAAAGTATCTCAGTGAGTACCCTCAGTATGAGGATAGCAAATATACACAATATATATATACACAATACCAAAAATATGCAGTATAGTCTTAGAAAACAGTGCAAACAATGTATAGTTACAATAGGATGCAATGAGAGCACATAGGGATAGGGGCAACACAAACCATATACTCCAAAAGTGGAATGCGAACCACGAATGGACCCCAAACCTATGTGACCTTGTAGAGGGTCGCTGGGACTGTAAGAAAACAGTGAGGGTTAGAAAAATAGCCCACCCCAAGACCCTGAAAAGTGAGTGCAAAGTGCACTAAAGTTCCCCAAAGGACATAGAAGTCGTGATAGGGGAATTCTGCAGGAAAGACACAAACCAGCAATGAAACAACTATGGATTTCCAGTCGAGGGTACCGGTGGAACAAGGGGACTAAGTCCAAAAGTCACAAGCAAGTCAGAGATGGGCAGATGCCCAGGAAATGCCAGCTGTGGGTGCAAAGAAGCTGCTACTGGACAGTAGAAGCTGAGGCTTCTGCAGGAACAACAAGGGCTAGAGACTTCCCTTTTGGTGGATGGATCCCCCACGCCGTGGAGAGTCGTGCAGAAGTGTTTTCCCTCCGAAAGACTGCCAACAAGCCTTGCTAGCTGCAAATCGTGCGGTTAGGGTTTTTGGATGCTGCTGTGGCACAGGAGGGACCAGGATGTCGCCAATTGCGTCTGGGCACAGAGGGGGCGTCGAGCAAGACAAGGAGCCCTCTCAGAAGCAGGCAGCACCCGCAGAAGTGCCAGAACGGGCACTATGAAGTGGAGGGAAATGGTGCTCACCCGAAGTTGCACAAAGGAGTCCCACGCCGCCGGAGGACAACTTAGACAGTCGTGCAATGCAGGTTAGAGTGCCGTGGACCCAGGCTTGGCTGTGCACAAAGGATTTCCGCCGGAAGTGCACAGAGGCCGGAGTAGCTGCAAAAGTCGCGGTTCCCAGCAATGCAGTCTGGCGTGGGGAGGCAAGGACTTACCTCCACCAAACTTGGACTAAAGAGTCACTGGACTGTGGGAGTCACTTGGACAGAGTTGCAGGATTCAAGGGACCTCGCTCGTCATGCTGAGAGGAGACCCAAGGGACCGGTGATGCAGTTCTTTGGTGCCTGTGGTTGCAGGGGGAAGATTCCGTCGACCCATGGGAGATTTCTTCGGAGCTTCTAGTGGAGAGAGGAGGCAGACTACCCCCACAGCATGCACCACCAGGAAAACAGTCGAGAAGGCGGCAGGATCAGCATTACAGAGTTGCTGTAGTCGTCTTTGCTACTTTGTTGCAGTTTTGCAGGCTTCCAGCGCGGTCAGCAGTTGATTCCTTGGCAGAAGGTGAAGAGAGAGATGCAGAGGAACTCTGATGAGCTCTTGCATTCGTTATCTGAGGAATTCCCCAAAGCAGAGACCCTAAATAGCCAGAAAAGAGGTTTGGCTACTTAGGAGAGAGGATAGGCTAGCAACACCTGAAGGAGCCTATCAGAAGGAGTCTCTGACGTCACCTGCTGGCCCTGGCCACTCAGAGCAGTCCTGTGTGCCAGCAGCACCTCTGTTTCCAAGATGGCAGAGGTCTGGAGCACACTGGAGGAGCTCTGGGCTCCTCCCAGGGGAGGTGCAGGTCAGGGGAATGGGCACTCCCCTTTCCTTTGTCCAGTTTCGCGCCAGAGCAGGGCTGAGGGGTCCCTGAACCGGTGAAGACTGGCTTATGCAAAAATGGGCACCATCTGTGCCCATGAAAGCATTTCCAGAGGCTGGGGGAGGCTACTCCTCCCCTGCCTTAACACCTTTTTCCAAAGGGAGAGGGTGTAACACCCTCCCTCTGAGGAAGTCCTTTGTTCTGCCTTCCTGGGCCAAGCCTGGCTGGACCCCAGGAGGGCAGAAACCTGTCTGAGGGGTTGGCAGCAGCAGCTGCAGTGAAACCCCCGAAAAGGCAGTTTGGCAGTACCAGGGTCTGTGCTACAGACCAGTGGGATCATGGGATTGTGCCAACAATTCCAGGATGGCACAGAGTGGGCAATTCCATGATCTTAGACATGTTACATGGCCATATTCGGAGTTACCATTGTGAAGCTACACATAGGTAGTGACCTATGTGTAGTGCACGCGTGTAATGGTGTCCCCGCACTCACAAAGTCTGGGGAATCTGCCCTGAACCATGTGGGGGCACCTTGGCTAGTGCCAGGGTGCCCACACACTAAGTAACTTTGCACCTAACCTTTACCAGGTAAAGGATAGACATATAGGTGACTTATAAGTTACTTAAGTGCAGTGAAAATGGCTGTGAAATAATGTGTGAATTATTTCACTCAGGCTGCAGTGGCAGGCCTGTGTAAGAATTGTCAGAGCTCCCTATGGGTGGCAAAAGAAATGCTGCAGCCCATAGGGATCTCCTGGAACCCCAATACCCTGGGTACCTCAGTACCATATACTAGGGAATTATAAGGGTGTTCCAGTATGCCAATGTAAATTGGTGAAAATGGTCACTAGCCTGTTAGTGACAATTTGGAAAGAAATGAGAGAGCATAACCACTGAGGTTCTGATTAGCAGAGCCTCAGTGAGACAGTTAGGCATCACACAGGGAACACATACATATAGGCCACAACCTTATGAGCACTGGGGTCCTGGCTAGCAGGGTCCCAGTGACACATAACAAACATACTGAAAACATAGGGTTTTCACTATGAGCACTGGGCCCTGGCTAGCAGGATCCCAGTGAGACAGTGAAAATACCCTGACATACACTCACAAACAGGCCAAAAGTGGGGGTAACAAGGCTAGAAAGAGGCTACTTTCTCACACAACCCCCCCAAACGAAGGACAATAAGGCTAACCTTGGCCAGTTGAGACTTTATTGTCTAAGTGGTGATAAGTAGAGAGTAGCTCTGCAATAGACTGGTTACTCCCTTTATCATCCACTATATGGTTTCTTCCCTGTGGGGATGTAAACCACCCTGTTTGCAGTTTTTTAGGTAAGCAACAATGTGAAGATGTATTTTCAGAGTTTCTATCAGTAAGTTTTAGTTTAGAGCAGTGGGAATTGTCCACTGAACCTATTTGTAGTGATGAAAATGCCAGACAGGGATGCTGTCTCAATAAAGCCATAGCTGGGCAAAAACTTTGTCCATATGGCTGGAAGAGAGAACAGGGATGCTGTTTCTCTTGATTTGGAGCAGGGCAGGGATGCTGTCCTATGAGCTCCACACTAGGGCAGGGATGCTGTCCTAAGTGTTGTGAGGCAGTGCTGGGTTTCTGCACTAAAGTTTCTCTGGGAGGGTTGGAGGGATGCTCCATGTTAACTAAAATGGTGCTCTTTTTCTCACCAATGTTAGTTATCCCACAGGGAGGTACTTCTACCTCGGGGAGTCCAGCTTTGCCAGCTGATTATTCCTTTGGAACAGGTGCCACCCCAGGAGAGGTTTCTCCTACCACAGGAATGGTATCCTGAATGGCAGGGTGGTTAGGGGATACTGTGATTCCCTTTTTACCTGTTGATGGAGAGGGATCCTGAGTTTTTAGGCCTTCTCTCCTTTGCTTTTTCATTTCAGTAGAATTGAGAGGGAACAATTCCTCAGGGATGCCCAGCATGGCTGCATGAGCATAAAACTCTACATCAGCCCAACCTGAGGCCTCTAGGTCATTACCTAAGAGACAGTCTACAGGTAAGCTAGGTGATACCACCACCTGCTTAGGGCCAGTAACTCCACCCCAACTAAACTGAATTATAGCCAAGGGAAGAAACTTAGTGGAGTTATGGACATCAATAATCTTATACTGTTGTCCAATGATGTGTTGTTCAGGATGCACTAGGTTTTCAGTCACCAAAGTGATAGTGGCACCTGTGTCCCTGTAGGCCAAGGCCTCAACACCATTTATTGAAACTGTCTGCCTGTACTTATCCATTGTAAGGGGACAAGCAGCCAGTGTGGCAAGGCCAATGCCACTAGGTGTGACAGAAACTGTCTTGGGACTAACTATCCCAGTTTCTATTATGGACCCATAAGTGAACCCAACTACACCCTTAACTTGACTGTTGCCAGCAGTCCCACCACTAGTACCACTACTGCTAGGGGCACTAGAGCTTGATGTATTAGTGGTGTTAAGCTCAGGGGGTTTACCTGGACAGGACTTATCCCCTGGCCTATGGCCTCTGTTTTTACACACAAAGCACCAAGGCTTTTTAAATTGTGTAGGTTGAGAAGAAGAGGAAGAATTTGTTTTATCCCCACCCTCTGAAGAGTTTTTAAGATTTGAAGTGGGATCTTTGGTTTTACCCTTATCCCCATGCTTATCCTGATATTTTTCAATATCTTTCTTCTTGCCATCCTTGTCACCACCTGTATGAACTTTTCTGTTCACTCTTGTTCTGACCCATTTGTCAGCCTTCTTTCCCAATTCTTGGGGAGAGGTCAGATCAGAGTCTACCAGGTACTGGTGCAACAAATCAGACACACAATTATTAAGAATATGCTCTCTCAGGATTAAGTTGTACAGGCTTTCATAGTCAGTCACTTTACTGCCATGTAACCACCCCTCCAAGGCCTTCTCTGAATGGTCAATGAAATCAACCCAGTCTTGTGAAGACTCCTTTTTGGTCTCTCTGAACTTCATCCTGTACTGTTCAGTGGTTAAGCCATAACCATCCAGGAGTGCATTCTTAAGAACTGTACAATTATTGGCATCACTTTCTTTCACAGTAAGGAGTCTATCCCTACCCTTTCCACTAAATGATAGCCATAGGATAGCAGCCCACTGCCTTTGAGGGACATCTTGTACAACACAGGCCCTCTCAAGTGCAGCAAACCACTTGTTAATGTCATCCCCCTCCTTATAAGGGGGAACTATCTTATGCAGATTCCTGGAATCATGCTCTTTTACAGGATGACTATGGGGAATACTGCTGCTGCCACCATGGGTTTCAAACCCAATTTTCTGTCTTTCTCTTTCTATCTCTAGAGACTGCCTATCTAAATCCAGCTGTTGCTTCTTGAGCTTCAGCCTGGATTCCTCCACTCTCAATCTATTGAGTTCCCTTTCTAACACTCTGTCATCAGGGTGGGTGGGAGGGACATGCCTAGAAACAGAAGTATGATGAGAATGGACAGAAGGAGACCTGTCCCTAACAGATGGCACCCTAACAGCTTGGCTAACAGTGTAATGTGAGAGCACACCATCTGTATGATGTGACTCAACATCAGTACCAACTATGCTAGGTTGTCTGCTAATGGGCAGGCTAGGAGGTTTCCCTCCCACATCTTTTGCTAGGGGTGCCCCAGAATCAGAGTGGGAACCATCAGCTAACTTTTCAACAGGGGTGCCAGCTCTGGCCTTATCCTGTTCAATAAGCATATTCACTAACAGTTCTCTAGAGGGGTTCTTCCCCACACTTAAACCTCTATCTATGCAGAGACTCCTTGCTCCTTTCCAGCTAAGGTGATCAAAAGCAATTTTGGACAGATCAACAGTTTGGCCTGTACCAGACATTTTAGAAGAGTTTAAGTGATAGAAAAAGTGAAGAAATGTTTTTTCAGAACTTTTGGAAAGACAGAAAAAAAAACTTTTAAAACTTTTTAAGAACTTTTAGAAAGTTTAGAGGTATTTTTCAGCACTTAGAAAAGAGTGAAAAGAGGAAATGCTAAAAGTTTTGGCTATGTGTACACACACTGAACTTGTTTTGTATATTTTTCTCTTATGAAAAGTACAATGACAAAAGTGGTAAGTAGTTACAAAGCACTTATCCCACCACTGCACAACCAATGTAGGAGGCTGGACTGGCTTGTAGTGAGTACCAAGGGGTACTTACACCTTGCACCAGGCCCAGTTATCCCTTATTAGTGTATAGGGTGTCTAGCAGCTTAGGCTGATAGATAATGGTAGCTTAGCAGAGCAGCTTAGGCTGAACTAGGAGACGAGTGAAGCTCCTACAGTACCACTAGTGTCACTTGCACAATATCATAAGAAAACGCAATACACAGATATACTAAAAATAAAGGTACTTTATTTTTATGACAATATGCCAAAGTATCTCAGTGAGTACCCTCAGTATGAGGATAGCAAATATACACAAGATATATATACACAATACCAAAAATATGCAGTATAGTCTTAGAAAACAGTGCAAACAATGTATAGTTACAATAGGATGCAATGAGAGCACATAGGGATAGGGGCAACACAAACCATATACTCCAAAAGTGTAATGCGAACCACGAATGGACCCCAAACCTATGTGACCTTGTAGAGGGTCGCTGGGACTGTAAGAAAACAGTGAGGGTTAGAAAAATAGCCCACCCCAAGACCCTGAAAAGTGAGTGCAAAGTGCACTAAAGTTCCCCAAAGGACATAGAAGTCGTGATAGGGGAATTCTGCAGGAAAGACACAAACCAGCAATGCAACAACAATGGATTTCCAGTCGAGGGTACCGGTGGAACAAGGGGACCAAGTCCAAAAGTCACAAGCAAGTCGGAGATGGGCAGATGCCCAGGAAATGCCAGCTGTGGGTGCAAAGAAGCTGCTACTGGACAGTAGAAGCTGAGGATTCTGCAGGAACGACAAAGGCTAGAGACTTCCCTTTTAGAGGATGAATCCCCCACGCCGTGGAGAGTCGTGCAGAAGTGTTTTCCCGCCGAAAGACCGCCAACAAGCCTTGCTAGCTGCAAATCGTGCAGTTAAGGTTTTTGGATGCTGCTGTGGCCCAGGAGGGACCAGGATGTCGCCAATTGCGTCTGGGCACAGAGGGGGTGTCGACCAAGACAAGGAGCCCTCTCAGAAGCAGGCAGCACCCGCAGAAGTGCCGGAACAGCCACTACGAAGAGGAGTGAAACGGTGCTCACCCGAAGTTGCACAAAGGAGTCCCACGCCGCCGGAGGACAACTTAGACAGTCGTGCAATGCAGGTTAGAGTGCCGTGGACCCAGGCTTGGCTGTGCACAAAGGATTTCCACCGGAAGTGCACAGAGGCTGGAGTAGCTGCAAAAGTCGCGGTTCCCAGCAATGCAGTCTGGCGTGGGGAGGCAAGGACTTACCTCCACCAAACTTGGACTGAAGAGTCAATGGACTGTGGGAGTCACTTGGACAGAGTTGCTGGATTCAAGGGACCTCGCTCGTCGTGCTGAGAGGAGACCCAAGGGACCGGTGATGCAGTTCTTTGGTGCCTGCGGTTGCAGGGGGAAGATTCCGTCGACCCACTGGAGATTTCTTCGGACCTTCTAGTGCAGAGAGGAGGCAATCTACCCCCACAGCATGCACCACCAGGAAAACAGTCGAGAAGGCGGCAGGATCAGCGTTACAGAGTTGCAGTAGTCGTCTTTGCTACTTTGCTGCAGTTTTGCAGGCTTCCAGCGCGGTCAGCAGTCGATTCCTTGGCAGAAGGTGAAGAGAGAGATGCAGAGGAACTCTGATGAGCTCTTGCATTCATTATCTGAGGAATTCCCCAAAGCAGAGACCCTAAATAGCCAGAAAAGAGGGTTTGGCTACTTAGGAGAGAGGATAGGCTAGCAACACCTGAAGGAGCCTATCAGAAGGAGTCTCTGATGTCACCTGCTGGCCCTGGCCACTCAGAGCAGTCCAGTGTGCCAGCAGCACCTCTGTTTCCAAGATGGCAGAGGAGGTCTGGAACACACTGGAGGAGCTCTGGGCACCTCCCAGGGGAGGTGCAGGTCAGGGGAGTGGTCACTCCCCTTTCCTTTGTCCAGTTTCGCGCCAGAGCAGGGCTGAGGGGTCCCGGAACCGGTGTAGACTGGCTTATGCAAAAATGGGCACCATCTGTGCCCATGAAAGCATTTCCAGAGGCTGGGGGAGGCTACTCCTCCCCTGCCTTAACACCTTTTTCCAAAGGGAGAGGGTGTAACACCCTCCCTCTGAGGAAGTCCTTTGTTGTGCCTTCCTGGGCCAAGCCTGGCTGGACCCCAGGAGGGCAGAAACCTGTCTGAGGGGTTGGCAGCAGCAGCAGCTGCAGTGAAACCCCTGAAAAGGCAGTTTGGCAGTACCAGGGTCTGTGCTACAGGCCATTGGGATCATGGGATTGTGCCAACAATGCCAGGATGGCATAGAGGGGGCAATTCCATGATCTTAGACATGTTACATGGCCATATTCGGAGTTACCATTGTGAAGCTACACATAGGTAGTGACCCATATGTAGTGCACGCCTCTAATGGTGTCCCCGCACCCACAAAGTCCGGGGAATTTGCCCTGAACCATGTGGGGGCACCTTGGCTAGTGCCAGGGTGCCCACACACTAAATAACTTTGCACCTAACCTTTACCAGGTAAAGGATAGACATATAGGTGACTTATAAGTTACTTAAGTGCAGTGAACATGGCTGTGAAATAATGTGTGCATTATTTCACTCAGGCTGCAGTGGCAGGCCTGTGTAAGAATTGTCAGAGCTCCCTATGGGTGGCAAAAGAAATGCTGCAGCCCATAGGGATCTCCTGGAACCCCAATACCCTGGGTACCTCAGTACCATATACTAGGGAATTATAAGGGTGTTCCAGTAAGCCAATGTAAATTGGTGAAAATGGTCACTAGCCTGTTAGTGACAATTTGGAAAGAAATGAGAGAGCATAACCACTGAGGTTCTGATTAGCAGAGCCTCAGTGAGACAGTTAGGCATCACACAGGGAACACATACATATAGGCCACAACCTTATGAGCACTGGGGTCCTGGCTAGCAGGGTCCCAGTGACACATAACAAACATTCTGAAAACATAGGGTTTTCACTATGAGCACTGGGCCCTGGCTAGCAGGATCCCAGTGAGACAGTGAAAATACCCTGACATACACTCACAAACAGGCCAAAAGTGGGGGTAACAAGGCTAGAAAGAGGCTACTTTCTCACACATGCCCCACCTGGAAACAGTCGAGAAAGCCACCAGGATGAAGCGATACAAGGTTGCTAGTAGTCATCTTGCAACTTTGTTGCGGTTTTGCAGGCGTCCTGAGCAGTCAGCGGTCGATCCTTTGGCAGAAGGTGAAGAGGGAGATGCAGAGTAACTCTGGTGAGCTCTTGCATTCGTTATCTGGTGAGATCCCCAAAGCAGAGACTCTATATAGCCGGAAAAGGAGGTTTGGATACCTAGGAAGGAGGATAGGCTAGCAACACAGGTAAGAGCCTATCAGGAGGAGTCGCTGACGTCACCTGCTGGCACTGGCCACTCAGAGCAGTCCAGTGTGCCAGCAGCACCTCTGTTTCCAAGATGGCAGAGGTCTGGAGCACACTGGAGGAGCTCTGGGAACCTCCCCTGGGAGGTGCCGGTCAGGGGAGTGGTCACTCCCCTTTCCTTTGTCCAGTTTCGCGCCAGAGCAGGGCTGGGGGATCCCTGAACTGGTATAGACTGGCTGATGCAGAGATGGTCACCATCTGTGCCCATCAAAGCATTTCCAGAGGCTGGGGGAGGCTACTCCTCCCCAGCCCTGACACCTTTTTCCAAAGGGAGAAGGTGTAACACCCTCTCTCTGAGGAAGTCCTTTGCTCTGCCTTCCTGGGCCAAGCCTGGCTGGACCCCAGGAGGGCAGAAACCTGTCTGAGGGGTTGGCAGCAGCAGCAGCTGCAGTGAAAGCCCGGAAAGGCAGTTTGGCAGTACCCGGGTCTGTGCTAGAGACTCGGGGGATCATGGAATTGTCTCCCCAATGCCAGTATGGCATTGGGGTGACAATTCCATGATCTTAGACATGTTACATGGCCCTGTTCGGAGTTACCATTGTGACGCTATACATAGGTAGTGACCTATGTATAGTGCACGCGTGTAATGGTGTCCCCGCACTCACAAAGTCCGGGGAATTTGCCCTGAACAATGTGGGGGCACCTTGGCTAGTGCCAGGGTGCTCACACACTTGGGGCCAGATGTAGCAAACTTTTGCGAGTCGCAAATGGCCCGAATCGCTATTTGCGACTCTGCAAAATCGGAAATGGGATGTAAAAATCCCATTTCCGACTCGCAATAAACGATGCGAGCCGTCACCGACTCGAAAAATTTGCAACCCCATTTTGCGACCCGCGAATAGGAAGTCGCAATTTGCGAGTCGCAAACCATATGCAATAGCAACTCGCAAATTGCGACTAGTAGCAAAAAGCCCAGTTTGCACTTCCAATTTACCACTAACTCAGAGCAGGTGGTAATCATTACCAAAGTATAAAAGGAGACCCAGAAGGCATCTGGGTTAGTCAAGATGGCGGAGATATACCTGATAGGAGTGAGGAGGAGAGCCCGCGCAGACCAGCAGAGGAGGAGGAGGAGCCAGAGACAGGAGAAGATTTACGGAACAAGGCAGACACTCTTCCAGCAAACTGAGGAGGAAATCTATGATAAATATAGACTTAGCAGCGCAGCTATACTAGATTTAATAGAATTAATCAAACCACAGCTAGAACGCCAGACTGTGCGTGGCTGTGCCATCCCTACGCATGTGCAAGTGCTATGCTCACTGTACCTCTTGGCCTCGGGGAGCTATCAGGGGGTCATTGCTGTGGCAGGTGGGGTATCCCAAAGTGCACTATCAAGGTTCCTCATGGCATTCCTAGATGCCTTACTCACTCACATGTCCCAATACATATACCTACCCAGGAATGAGGCAGAAATTAACAGCACCAAGTTGGACTTTTACCGGATTGCCAACTTTCCCCATGTCAAAGGGTGTGTAGATGGGACACATATTCAAATATGCCCCCCTGCAAACCTGGAATATCTGTTCCGCAATAGAAAGTGTACCCACTCACTCAATATTCAGGTTGTTTGTGACGCCCATTATGTCATCACTGACATTGTAGCTAAATTTCCAGGCAGTACTCATGACTCCTACATTTTTAGGCACAGTGGGATACACCAACGCCTGGAACATGGGGAGTTTGGAGATGGATACCTCCTAGGTAGAGCTGCATACACCTTGTAGACATGCACACAGATCAATGTGCACACCAACCAGGACTTTCTAACAGTGTACTTTTTGTGCCCAACAGGTGACAGTGCATATGCACTACGGCCATGGATACTGACTCCGTACTTAACACCCAGCAATGAATGTGAGAGGCGATACAACAGTGCACATAAGAGGACCAGGAACCTGATTGAAAGAACCTTTGGATTGCTGAAAGCACGGTTCAGATGCCTTCACTGAAGTGGAGGTGCCCTCCAGTATACCCCCATATCGGCATTCAAAATAGTTGTCGCATGCGCTATCCTGCACAACATTGCCACCCGACGTGGGCTACCTCTCACCCCTGCAGACCCAGATTCTGAGGATGAAGAGCAAGAGCAACCACATCGCCATCATGGGGATAGGAGCATCGCAAATCAAGGCAGACTGAGACGGGAACACATTGCAACCCAATACTTTGGAAGGTACGTGCCAACTTCTACAACACTCACCAATTGAACAAACACTCCATTTGTTAAGTGGAACAAAAAAATTATTTAATATGTGCAAAAACCAAACTATATACAATGAAAAACTGTTCAGGGACTTCAAAAAGTCCAACTGGCATGGGACACATTGCCATCATGTGCCCCAACATCAGGGACAGTGGTTAGTTCACAGCCTACGGCGGCCTCTGCCATCCTGGCTGGTACCAGGTTGCTCAGCAGTGCTCTGCCTCGTACTCCCACTCCGTAGCACCCTAGTGTCACCAGCAGAGACACTGCTGACAGTGGAGCCCTCCTCACTGTCTTGTGGGGTGTCCCCTGTACCCCTGGACACCTGCCGTGCCTCCATGAGGTCTATCACATGGGTGATCTGGGCCGGGCCCCTTGCCACAACACCCGCAAAGTGGCCCATTTCAACCTGGAGGCCGACTGTTCTCCTTGACAGCCCAGTAGTGTTCACTGCCAGTCTGCAAATAGAGGAGGCCATCCTGTCCAGCCTTTGGAGCAGGCAGTCCCTGCGCTGCGCACCCTCACTCTGTGTAAGCAGTCCAGCCACCAGTTCACGCATTGACAGGGCTACGTCACCAGTGTTGTTGCCAATTACCTCCAGTTGTGCATGAACCTGCTGCATGCTGTTTGCATTGTTCCTTTTGAAGCGCTGCAGAACCCCACTAATCCGCCCTAACATTTGATTCTGCAGGCGCTGACCCCGTAGCAGTTGTGCCTCCATCGGTGTGGTGGATGGAAGCCCTGACTCTGGCTGCAGCCCTGCTCTCCTCATTCTGCGTCGCCTGCGCAGCGGTGGAGGCCATGTGATGTGTGATGTGGCACTCCTGGTTGTTGCTGGTGCAGGCTCAGAGACCACTGTTGCAGCGGGTGTTGCTATAGAGGGGATGGTGTTGGTGGTGCAGGTGGGAGTGGTGGCTGCTCCTGTTGTCTCCTCATGGGGCTGGCTGACCAGTGGCACCTGGCTGCTGTGGCTGGTGGTGGTGTCTTGTGGGAGACCTGTGGGACATGGGGAAAACACTGTCAGTGTCTACTATCTGTTGAACACTTCCTAATAAACATTTGCCTAATAACTGCCTACTTGACTACATTGCCCATAATGCATCATGCTGGTATCTGCTACTCTGAAATGGAGCTATCTTGGTTGTGCATGCCCCTGTGTACATGGTGGGTGGAGGTATGGCATTGATGGGGTTACAGGCATATCACATGGTACTCACCGGTTGATGTTCTGGGCTCAGAGGTGTCCACTTCTCCAAATCCAGTTCCTGACTCCGGCTCCAGGGTCTCCTCCACCCTTTCCTCCAGGGGTGTGGGTGGTGGTATGGAAGATGGTCCCCCTCCTGTGCCTCTCATCTCCCGGAGCCTTTCTGCCACCCTCTCCTTGGTCCGGGAGCGTAGGTCGTACCACCTCTTCTTTATTTCATCCACACTCCTGTGGCTGACCCCCAGGGAGTTTACCTTCTCCTGAATTTCCTGCCAAATTCGTTTTTTGGCACATTGAGGGCTGCCTTCCCAAAAAGCTCATCATGGTGCTGACAGCACTCCTCTGTGAGCACCTCCAGCTCCTTCTCTGCAAACTTCAGCTTTCTCTTTCTGGGAGTGTCAGCCATGGTTGCTGTTGCTCTGTTAGCTGTGCTGCAGTTAAAAAGGGTGTGGTCCTCCCTCCTCCCAGGTGTATTTGTAAACTTCCTGGCTGTGATGTCATCATCATGTGCCAGGAAGTGTTTTCCAGAGTGTTCTGGAGTGGTTTCTAGAGTGTTCTGCAGCACCTGCATTACATTTTCAGCACAGTCGCAATTTGCGACACCCACTTGCAAATTGCGAGTCCATTTTTTGCGCGGTCGCAAAAAGCGACCTCGCAAACAGCGGACTCGCTAACTGCGGTGCGACTCTGGGTGCGAGTCGCAATTTGTCCCCACAAATTCTACCTGCATTCCAGTTAGCGACACGCAAATTGCGAGTCGCACATGCTCGCAAATTGCGAGTCGCTAATTTTTTTGTACCTACATCTGGCCCTTGGTAACTTAGCACCCAACCTTTACCAGGTAAAGGTTAGACATATATGTGACTTATAAGTTACTTAAGTGCAGTGGTAAATGGGTGTGAAATAACATGGACATTATTTCACTCAGGCTGCAGTAGCAGGCCTGTGTAAGGATTGTCAGAGCTCCCTATGGGTGGCAAAAGAAATGCTGCAGACCATAGGGATCTCCTGGCACCCCAATACCCTGGGTACCTCAGTACCATATACTAGGGAATTATACAGGTGTTCCAGTATGCCAATGTGAATTGGTGAAATTGGTCACTAGCCTGTTAGTGACAATTTGTAAAGAGAGAGCATAACCACTGAGGTTCTGGTTAGCAGAGCCTCAGTGAGACAGTTAGGCATCACACAGGGAACACATACATATAGGCCACAAACTTATGAGCACTGGGGTCCTGGCTAGAAGGGTCCCAGTGACACATAACAAACATACTGGAAACATAGGGTTTTCACTATGAGCACTGGGTGCTGGCTAGCAGGATCCCAGTGAGACAGTGAAAACACCTGACATATACTCACAAACAGCCCAAAAGTGGGGGTAACAAGGCTAGAAAGAGGCTACTTTCTCACAGGAAGTTCCTAGTCCTCTTCTTTCTTGCAGAACTCCAAGCTTCTTCTATCCGGTGGCAGCTTCCTTGCACCCTCAGCTGGCATTTCCTGGGCTCCTGCCCACTCTCAACACTGTTGCGACTATTGGACTTGGTCCCCTTGTCTTACAGGTACTCAGGTCCGGAAATCCACTGTTGTTGCATTGCTGGTGTTTGTTCCTCCTGCAGAATCCCCCTATCACGACTTCAGTGCTCTCTGGGGATTGTAGGTGCACTTTATACCTACCTTTCAGGGTCTTGGGGTGGGCTATTTTTCTAACCCTCACTGTTTTCTTACAGTCCCAGGGACCCTCTACAAGCTCACATAGGTTTGGAGTCCATTCGTGGTTTACATTCTATTGTAATTCTACACTGTTTGCATTACTTTTCTTGCTATTACTTACCTAATTTTGGTTTGTGTACATATATCTTGTATATATAACTTATCCTCATACTGAGGGTACTCACTGAGATACTTTTGGCATATTGTCATAAAAATAAAGTACCTTTATTTTTAGTAACTCTGTGTATTGTGTTTTCTTATGATATTGTGCATATGACACCAGTGGTAGAGTAGGAGCTTTACATGTCTCCTAGTTCAGCCTAAGCTGCTTTGCCATAGCTACCTTCTATCACACCTCTTCTACACTAATAAGGGATAACTGGACCTGGCACAAGGTGTAAGTACCTCTGGTACCC
The DNA here is from genome assembly GCF_031143425.1 of Pleurodeles waltl. Classification (NCBI taxonomy): domain Eukaryota; kingdom Metazoa; phylum Chordata; class Amphibia; order Caudata; family Salamandridae; genus Pleurodeles; species Pleurodeles waltl. The sequence goes on from NC_090439.1 coordinate 1,177,836,925, forward strand.
ACTACAAGCCAGGCCAGCCTCCTACACCAGTGCCAGCAGGTGACGTCAGAGACCCCTCCTGATAGGTGCTTACTTTTCTCTGAAGCCAATCCTCCTCTGTGGGCTATTTAGGGTCTCTCCTGTGGGTATCTCATCAGATAACGAATGCAAGAGCTCACCAGAGTTCCTCTGCACTTCCCTCTTTGACTTCTGCCAAGGATCGACCGCTGACTGCTCCAGGACGCCTGCAAAACAGTAACAAAGTAGCAAGACGACTACCAGCAACATTGTAGCGCCTCATCCTGTTGGCTTTCTCAACTGTTTCCTGCTGGTGCATGCTCTGAGGGATGTCTGCCTTCACCCTGCACTGGAAGCCAAGAAGAAATCTCCCGTGGGTCAACGGAATCTTCCCCCTGCTAACGCAGGCACCAGACTTCTGCATCACTGGTCCTCTGGGTCCCCTCTCATCCTGACGAGCGTGGTCCCTGGAACACAGGAGCTGGGTCCAAGTGTCCCCGACAGTCCAGTGGCCCTTCTGTCCAATTTTGGTGGAGGTCAGTCATTGCCTCCCCACGTCAGACAGTAATCCTGTGCACTGTGTGAACTTCAGCTGCTTGGGCTTCTGTGCACTCTTGCAAGACTTCCTTCGTGCACAGCCTAGCCCAGGTCCCCAGCACTCCGTTCTGCATTGCCCAACTCGCTGAGTTGGACTCCGACTTCGTGGGTCTCCCTTTTGCTGTTCTGAGTCGACCGTCGTGCTCAGATCTTCTGTACGCCTGTTCAGGTGCTTCTGCGGGTGCTGCCTGCTTCTGCATTGCTCTCTGTGTTGCTGAGTGACCCCTCTGTGTCCTCCTCCAAGGAGGTGACCTTCTGGTCCTTCCTGGGCCCTGGCAGCACCCAAAACCTTCAACCACGACTCTTGCAGCTAGCAAGGCTTTTATGTTGTCTTTCTGTGCGGAAACAACTCTGCATCCTCCAGCACGCCGTGGGAAATCTTCTGACCAAAGGAGAAGTTCCTGACACCTTCCGTTGTTGCAGAATCTTTGGCTTCTTCCACCCGGAGGCAACCCTTTTGCACCTTGTGGGCTCCTGCTCCCGCTGGACACTCGCGTGACTCTTGGATATGGTCCCCTTCCTTTACAGGTCCTCAGGTCCAGGAATCCGTCTTCAGTGCTTTTCAGTCAGTTGTTGTCCTTGCAGAATCCCCTATCTCGACTTTACCTTCTTTCTGGGGTAGTAGGGTAACTTTACTCCTACTTTTCAGGGTCTTGGGGTTGGTATCTTGGACACCCTTAGTGTTTTCTTACACTCCCAGTGACCCTCTACACACTACACTAAGCCTGGGGTCCATTCGTGGTTCACATTCCACTTTTGGAGTATATGGTTTGTGTTGCCCCTAGTCCTATTTATCCCTATTGTAGTCTATTGTGTTCTACAGTGTTTGCACTTCTTTTCTAACTGTTTACTTACCTGATTTGGTTTTTGTGTGTATATTTTGTGCATATTACTTACCTCCTAAGGGAGTATGTCCTCTGAGATACTTTTGGCATATTCTCACTAAAATAAAGTACCTTTATTTTTAGTAACTCTGAGTATTGTGTTTTCTTATGATATAGTACTAAGTGATATAAGTGGTATAGTAGGAGCTTTGCATGTCTCCTAGTTCAGCCTAAGCTGCTCTGCTATAGCTACCTCTATCAGTCTAAGCTGCTAGAAACACCTCTATTCTACTAATAAGGGATAACCAGACCTGGCACAGGGTGTAAGTACCTTTGGCACCCACTACAAGCCAGGCCAGCCTCCTACAATTACCGTAGGTGAGACACATGAAGTGAGACTCATCCTCACTGAAATGTCCAAAACTGATTGGGCCAAAGAGCAAAATAATCCAGCTATACTGAATGGGCAGAAACCAATTGCAACAAATATGAAAGAAACTGTAAATATTACAACGCTCTTCGATTTAGAGTTTGGCAGAGGGGATTACTCTATCACAAATGTGAAGGGTATCTTGTCCGCCATATTGCAATTCCATTATAGCCTATGGACATTGTAATATGGCGGGCAGGATATCCACCACGCTTGCCTCTGCCAAACTCTAAAACAGGCACAATATTTGTTAAACTAGTTTTATATTACTGGTCCATTGATGTTGGTATGAATATGGTTGTTGTCAAACAATGTAAGTCATTTGAAAGTTTAATCACATACATTTGAATTCTACACATATCTTACAAAATCATCAAACATTTATGCAGTGAGTTATTCCCAGGATTTGGACTTAGTACATTGAAGATGTTAAAGATTATAGGTGAATGGTGTCGATGTTAAAAATTAAATTAGTAGTAAGTGAATGTCTTTATTGCATGTTTTAAGTGATTGAAATGTTTTATATTAGTAATAAATATCAGATGCAAGTTGTCATAATAATATAATGGCCCAGTGTACATTCATGCTTACATAAAAAGTGTACTTTACTGTTTTACATGACATTTGGGCTAAGTGAAGGCAGACACTCAAGGCATCTTATGTTATAAAGCTACTATTACAAGAGTTTTATTCTTGTTCAAAACCTTTCTACCATAGGCCATGCCTTTGAGAAATTCAAGTCCCCTTATATGTTTTAGTCCCTACTTTGTATAGCCTTCACACTGTATACAACTAATAACAGATAGGTTAGCTACTTAAAAAAATCAAGACCCATTTTGTTAGGAAGCACCTAATACAATTAATGTTTGCCTGGTACAGAGATATTCAAAGATAATCATATTCCCTGACAAGCTCAAATAACCAAAGTCTTTTCCCTGCATAGTGTTCTTTGCGGACAGAAAAATCCAACATAAATCACTAGTTTCCCAAGTCTTAGCCCTGCACCAAGGTCTTTGCAGACAACCTGGTACTGCAAGAAACAGTTCTTGACAGCCTTTGCGGTACACAAAGTTGTTTGCGGATAGGCCAGTCCCTTACCAACTCCTACTGTGCGCTGTCACAGTTTCGGGTGGGTCTGATCAGGACTTTGGTTGGGACACCCCTTGAGGTCACCGACTATCCTAACGAGGTAGTACACTCGGGCTGAGGAGCAGCTAAAGGCATACACGGAAAGGACAGCTATGGATAGGCACAGGAAACAGGAAAGTAAAAGCAGAGCAACCCTTGTGTGAACAAACAGGAAATGGATTACCAGTGGACAAACACGCTGGGGTTGTACACAGAGTAAGGCGCAGAACCTCCCACAGTGACAGGGAATCTCAATGCCTCTGTGCAGTTTGCTCTTACAGATAGTCACCCTGCCAGCCCCATAGAAAGGAGGCAGCAGAAGTGATTCTGTCTCTGGACCCTAGAGCACAAACAAGGATAGTACTTACATACACAGGACACGCTCTTGTGGGTCCAGCTGGAAACACAGTGGCGATTCCTGAGAAAACAGCAATAGCACACTGTCACTGTTAGGCACGAAATACAACGTATAACACTGGACAAGGATGGGGGCTGGAATTGCCTCCTGGAAACCAGGAGCCAACCCCAGTACGCAGGAGGACACGTATACACTGGTGAAGACTGATAGAACACTTACCAGACACAAAGAACCAAGAAGAAACAGAAACAGAAGGGAACAAACAAAGAGGCAGAGGCAAGAACTAGGAACAGGCTCAGGCTGAAGCAAAGGCGGGTCTAGGACTTGAAAACAGGGCGCAAACTTCTGGCTGGGACAGACAGAGAAAGGACAGGGAAACTGAGAACAGGCTCTGGCTGGAACAGGCAAGGACAGGACTGGAATACAGGGAGTAGGAAATGAGCAGTAAACAGGACTGGGAAACAGAGAGAAGGTTCAGGCTAAAACAAGGCAGGACCAGGGCAGAGAAACAGGGAGCAGGCTCTGGAAGAAACTAACAGGTACAAGGCTAAGAGATAGGGAGCAGACTCTGGCTGGAACAATCAGGAGCAGGGCAGAGAAACAGGAAACAGGATCAAGCTGGAACAGAACAGGAACAGGAACAAAACTGGAACACCATCCGACAAAGGGTCTGTAACACAAAGGAATCAAAGTCCGATGCACAACGGGGAGCTTGAGGAAATGGCTGCTTATAAGCAGTTCCAAGCTGGGCTGCACAGGAGAGGTTTCAGGTGTGTGTGGTTTCGGACACTTGCAAGTCCTGGAGGAGAGGATCCAGTGAAAAGGAGCAACTGGACTTCTCCCATAGAAGACAATGGGAAACAGAATCCGGGTTTTCCTGACTACCAAGCTGTGCATTATGGGATTTGCAGTCCCAAGAAGCAAATGTAGTCCTACACAAGTGTACCATAGAGAAAAGAGAAACAAACAGGGGTCAGCAAGGGACTCTAGATAGGTGTTCAAGGTGATTCCCAGGCTTCTGCCAGTCCCCTTACAGCGCCCCCTGGAAATGGGACGACAGAGTCGTAACATGCGCAGCCTTTCCCTTGGATAGAGTTCTTTGCAGAAAGGCTAGTCTTACACTGTATCTTACTATGCACAGCTTTCACCCTGCAGAGTTGAACTTGTAGACAGGTGAGTCCCACATAACACTAGTACTACATGCAGGTTTTGCCCTGCACAGAGCTGATTCCAAGCAGGCAAGTTTCCCACCAAGCAATAGAACACGTAGGCCCAGATCTTTCATACTTTTACACAGCACAACATAGCAAGGCACCTTGCTGTGTGAAAGGGAAAGGGCAGGCATGCTCCATATTTAACATCATACAGTGCACTCCTGTCTTTTCGGTTGCCTTCTGTCAATGCAGGCACCCTTGGGTCATGGTGTAAGGGTGCCTGTGTTTCAGGTAGTATTGCTTTTCTGCAGAAAGGGAAACCTTCCTGCAGAAAAACAATTCTCAGATGCATTTTCCTCTTTCTGTGTATGGTGCACAATGCAGCACATGTAGCTGATGAAACAATAAAGAGAGATAAAGATATTTCGACTCGTCACGCCTTACCTGGGGAGGTGAAGTATTTTGATGCATTCCTATGTCTATCTCTAATGGTAATTCTGGGACTACGCTAAAATCCATGGGTGGATGCGTGGGTACACAGTCAATGTGGTGGGACAGCACCCCAGAACAAGGGACGACATCAGGAAGACGTGAAACGTCCAACGGGGGAAGGTGCGATCCCACAGGAGCAAGACACCAACTTGGTGTACAGAGGACTGACGGTGGACCCCCACCTCCTCCCCTTCACTAACAAGGGAGGAGCAAGTCTTGGCAATCATGCATCCTGAGGGCCTGGCAGAAGTAGCAGGAGAACTGGACTCTGGTAACACAACTTTATACTACTATCACACCCCTACCTGTATGCCATCACATACCCCCACCCTCACCCTCACTCCCACCACTCCACCACCTCCCACACCCCACACCCCCCACCATCACATCTCACTCATCCCAATGCAAAGCCCTACATGCCATACCAATGCATGGACACCACTCAGAGACCTGCATGGACACCTATCACTAAAGCATGCACACTAGAGAGAACTAATCATCCCTTCATACACCAACGCACACAAGTGAAAGCTGCCACGGCAAATACAAAGAGGGACACCCACTGATGCACAATATGTCACACACAGAAACAATAACACTGCATTTACATCCCCACAGGTATTCCAGCCAATGTCAGCGGCAAAGAGGTGGCAGCAATATCCAGTCCCCCAACTAAAGAGGCCCACAGTGAGGACAGCAACTCTGGCCACCTGGATCTGGATGACTGCCCATCAGTGACCTCTGGACAGTCGGTTACCCAGGCACAGTCCCAGAAAACCACAGAGCCTCCCCATCTGGAAACACCACCACAGCACCCACCCAGCGTACCCATACCTCTGTCCCCAGGACACGTCAATCAGCAGTGTGTCCACCACTACAGGGACCCCAGGGCACACCTCATACCCAAGCACCCAAGACAATCAGGGAGCTGGGGCCAGTGGCAGTGAGCACACGGTTCAGCGGACAGGACAACAGGGAAACTGGGAGGACTGCTGTGTGCCAGGGAGAGGACAGGCCCAATGTACCGACTCTCCAGGAGGCACTTGAAGGGATCCGGGGAGCCTACCAACATTCCCAGGATACGCTGTGTCAGATCCTGGACAATTTGCAGGAGAACAGGCGGCTGCAGGAGGGATAGTACCAAGGGATCAGGGAGGACTTGCAGGCCATCAACACCACCCTGGTCTCCATAGCAGGGGTGCTGGCAGACATGGCCAACATTATGAGGGAGGCAGTCTCACAACAGCGGACCCCTGCCACTAGCCAGACATCCAAACTGCCTTCCACCTCCGCTGCCGCTAGTGAACAGGAGGCCACGCCACTGGACCAACAGGCCACCAGCACCCCTCCTCCTGCAGAAGGTGAACCAAAATGCAAACGTACCACCAGCAGCAGCACCACAACCACTAGTGGGCAGCAGTCCCCGGCTGCAGGGGATGGACTGGAGTCTCCCCCACCCAGCAGCAGCAGCTCCACCACCACCAGTGGGCAGCCGTCTGAGGCTGCAGGGGATGGGCTGGAGCCTCCCCAAACCAGCGGCTGCAGCAGTAGCACCACCACCACTGAGCACCGGTGGACGGTATGTAGTCTTGCTTCCATGGGCTGCTGTGCAGCCTGCCCCCTGAAAATCCAGTGGGTATGACACCCAGCTGAGAGACTGTGACCTTGCACTCCCCAGGATCAAGAGGACAGGGCAGGATGCCCCCTCCGGAACCAGTGGGTAAGACACCCACCAACCCCAGTCTCCCATGGATCAGAAGCACAGGGCACGATGCCCCCTCCAGAACCAGTGGGTAAGACACCCACCAACCCCAGCCTCCCCAGGATCAAGAGCACAGGGCACGATGCCCCCTTCAGAACCAGTGGGCAAGTCACCCACTTGAGAGACTGTGGCCTTGCACTCCCCAGGACCAAGCACAGGGTATGTTGCCCCCTCCAGAGCATGTGGGCAAGTCACCCGCTTGAGAGAATGTGGCCTTGCACTCCCCAGGACCCAGCACAGGGCATTTTGCCCCCTCTAGAGCAAGTGGGGAAGTCACCCACATGAGAGACCATGGCCTTGCACTTCCCAGGACCAAGCACAGGGCATGTTGCCCCCTTCAGAGCCAGTGGACAAGTCACCCACTTGAGAGACGGTGGCCTTGCACTCCCCAGGACCAAGCACAGGGCATGCTGACTCCTCCAGAACCAGTGGTTTTGTTCCATCTGCCAGCTGAGATGCCCTCCCGTTTCCTGTCCCCCTGAGGTGCCTGCCTATTTTTCAACTTATGCCCCTGTAGTGTTTTCTCCGTGTTGGTACAGGTGACAAGTGGGGCCTTGGACTTTGGCCTGTGGCCCACACACAATACGGACTAGCCAGTGTCCCTTAAACTGTACAAATGTAATACCATTACAATTCATTTTTGTATTTCTACTGTGTTGTTATTATTACACTCACATTTGCACAATCCTGTTGTCCTTGCATTATTCCTCAGGGGTACGGGGTAAATATGTTTTATTACTGCAGCTGATTGTGTGTATGGTGTTGGGAGTAGGGATATGTGTTGTGCATGTGTGTGTCACTGTCTTTTTCCTCCCTCCCTCCCCTGCGGGCTAGGCAGCTGTACCCACCGTTAGCCGTCTTCGCCATCATTGGTGTTCGTGGTGGAGCAGGACATAGAAAATCATTGGGAATATTTGAAGTTCTGGTTCCATGGTGGCATGGTTCTTCCCTCTGTCTCCAAAGGTGAGTCCTTTCCCTTCTGTGCAGTGTTTCCATGAGGCTTTTGATGTTGTTGGTACCACCCCAAAAAAGGTGTCGGTTTCCAGGGTCTTAATATGGTGGGCGGAACATTGACTTCCGCCTAGCTGTAGGCGGCTTCCACCGTGGTGGCTGTTGTAGCCGCCCTGGGGGTCGGTGTGGTAAAGTGGCTGTCTATCTGAGTTCTCACCGCCATGGTCATAATTTGGCTGTAGTTACTGCCAGCCTGTTGGCGGTATTACCGCCACTTTATCACCGACCGCCAGGGTTATAATGAGGGCCTATGTGTGCATATCCTCAATATATCCAGCTCATTTAAAGAAAACACAAGAACAGAACTGTTAGGAATTAGTAGTTCTATGTGAGTTAACTATTGGTAAATAACTCTTTTATCTTCAGGGGTATTCAAATGTTGTAGATTAGTTTTGATTACTATTATCTTTAGAAATGTTTTAAATGTGTAAAGTGTTTATTGGTGTACACATTTAACAAAACAATTTATGTGAGTCATCTTTATTATGCAGTTCTTCAAAAATGACAACCAAACAACAGAAGATGACAAAACATAGGACCCAATTTAGAGTTTATCACAAGCGTGATGAATATTTCATCCGCCGTATTACGATCTCAGTATAGCCTATTGAGATCGTAATATATATCGGACGGGATCTCAGTCACCTTTGTGACAGAGTAACCTCTCTGCCAAACTCCCATCAGTCCCATAGACATGAGCATTTTAAACACTCTACTGAAAGTACAACAAAGAAATACACTGAAAAACCAGAAGAGGAGAAATTAAATTGTGAACAGAGTAATCAAACTTTTTTAAAAGAAACTGTACAAGAAAACTGAAGTAGGGTGTGAATGTAATAATGACAAACAAAGAAGACACATTGAAACTAGCCCCAAGTATATAAGAAAAAGTAAAGAACTTGTTTGGGAAGAAACTTGACCATTTCTCTGCAAAGAAAAAGAAATGTGAAGAACATCAGCAGACGTTCTTTCACAATAGAGTAAAATTGCAAAGTTACATCCAACATAGTTGCTTTCAAATTAGATAACACAGCACATAGATATGTCAGTCCAAAACATAAATATGACATAGTTGCTAAAAGGTATTAAAGATGAAGTCATATTACCACTGGAATTCAAGGAGAACATAAAAACTATTCATGTAGACCAAGAAGGTGAGTAATCACTAGTGGTTCCAGTGAATGATGTTCCAAAAAGGGATTACAAAATTGGCATGAACAGGTTAGTATTGATAAGGTATATAATCTATCAAATACAGTAAGGAGAGAAAAAACATAACAAAGTCATAGATTTAGAGCAACATGTAAGTTTACTGGGCATACATACAAGTCCAATGATACTGGAAACAAAAGAAATATATGAACATTACTGTATGCATTCCCCTAATCTTTAGAGATGCTATGTATGATGTGTTAGAATTGCATCAAATTAAGCAAGCTAAAAGAATACTTGTGAGCATGTGGAAGAAAACTTTAGAGGCCTGTTGGTTTCCACTTGTGTTTCCTACAGAAGTAGGAGGTCTGTATGATGATCATTAAGAACAGATTCCTTCTTCAGTGTACAAGTCAACAAGACTGTATTCTGAGGAACCATGGTTCAGACAGAACATTCCATATTTTTTTCTTCTATTCTTTGAAAGTGAAATCTCTGTGCTGTCATACACTGGCACCGGATTAGGATTCTTGAACATGATTGTTAGAGATTGTCATTATAAAGTGCATGGAAAAGATTACATTCTTGTGTGTAACCTCATGAATCTAATGCTGTGTCAATGTGGTAGAAATGAGTACATGCTCCAGTGACATTCTGAGCTAAAGTGAATGTTACATTATTTACGTCACCCTGACTGGTTTTTAACATTGAACTTTGCTGAATATGATCAGAACGGCCTACATGACTTTCTTAGGCAAGCTAACTCCATCATTGCAAATATCATTTTTAAATCACCAGGAAATTGTATTCTATGGATCCAGGAAATGCACCTGGGTGCTGTAACCACTATAACCATATATTTAAAAACATGCTTCATCTAAAACTCAATATATCCACTCAGTAAGGTGGTTGACTAATTTTGTAGGGTAGAATATCAAGCTAGAGGTGCTTCATGTATCAACATTATTACAGTTGGTACAATGTGCACCTACATTTGTTCTGATACTGCTGTATTGCCATTCATTAAGAAGTGTGATCTTTTGAAACCTGTGAGCTTATACTGTAAGAGCAAATCTGCAGTTTGGATCAGTTTAGGCCTTGCTTCTATGCAAGACATTTGCCGAACATGAATCTTGCTTCCTCTGATCCAGATAACACTGACATCGTAAAACCAATGAGATGGACACTTATTATTCAAATCATAGGCCCTCATTATGACATTGGTGGTAAATCCCACTTACTGGCATGCTGACTACTGTCAACAATCCGCTGCAGCAGCGGATATCCGTTCACCATATTATGACACACACACATCAATCCGTCACTATACAGCCACACACACAAGTGCGCCACATCAAAGGTCAGTGATAAACTGGAGGTATCAAAACCCACACCGTTACGCCAACAGAACAACGCCCACCACATTCTGACCCACAAATCACCACGGCAGACATTCAACCGCGGTAAACCATTGGCGGTACATACCGCCGTGCTCACAATACACACACTCAAACAAAACAACACTACATTGGACAATTCAAACTACACACACCTGACACCCATACACACATCACACCCACACCACTATAAAACACATACCCACATTACCCACAACCCTTTATGACTACAATCCATTGGCACCAGAGTGAGAGACAGCAAGACCACTCACACAACCAGAGCCACATACCACCATCACCTATATAGCACCCACACACCCCACATCACACACCCCAACGCATCACCCTACACACCCTCACTCACCCCACTCACACTACGCCCATGGCACCACAGCGACACCCCAGATTCTCTGAGGAGGAGCTAAGGGTCATGGTGGAGGAAATCATCTGAGTAGAGCCACAGCTGTTTGGTTCACAGGTGCAGAAGATATCCATTCCTAGGAAGATGGAGCTATGGCGGAGGATCATGGACAGGGTCAACGCTGTAGGACAGCACCCAAGAACAAGGGATGACATCAGGATGAGGTGGAACGATCTACGGGGTGAAGGTGTGGTCCTCTGCAGCAAGACACCAGCTCGCAGTGCAGGGGACTGGCGGTGGTCCCCCACCTCCTCCCCCACAACTAACAACATGGGAGGAGAAAGTCTTGGCAATCATGCATCCTGAGGGTATGGCAGGAGTAGGAGGAGGACTGGACTCTGGTAAGTCAACTCTTTATTACTATCACCACCCTACCTGCATGCCATCACATACCCTCACCCCACCCTCACTCCCATCACACAACCACCTCCCACACACCCCACCAGTGTAAGAGGCTGGCCTGGCTTGTAGTGGGTACCAGAGGTACTTACACCTTGTGCCAGGTCCAGTTATCCCTTATTAGTGTAGAAGAGGTGTTTCTAGCAGCTTAGACTGATAGAAGGTAGCTATGGCAAAGCAGCTTAGGCTGAACTAGGAGACATGTAAAGCTCCTACTATACCACTGGTGTCATATGTACAATATCATAAGAAAACACAATACAAAGAGTTACTAAAAATAAAGGTACTTTATTTTTATGACAATATGCCAAAAGTATCTCAGTGAGTACCTTCAGTATGAGGATAAGATATATACACAAGATATATGTACACAAACCAAAATTAGGTAAGTAATAGCAAGAAAAGTAATGCAAACAGTGTAGAATTACAATAGATTGCAATAGGAGCACATAGGTATAGGGGCAACACAAACCATATACTCCAAAAGTGGAATGCGAACCACGAATGGACCCCAGACCTATGTGAGCTTGTAGAGGGTCGCTGGGACTGTAAGAAAACAGTGAGGGTTAGAAAAATAGCCCACCCCAAGATCCTGAAATGTAGGTGCAAAGTGCACCTACCCCAGAGAGCACAGATGTCGTGATAGAGGGATTCTGCAGGAAGAACAAACACCATCAATGCAAAAACAGTGGATTTTCAGACCTGAGTACCTGTAAGACAAGGGCACCAAGTCCAATAGTCGCGACAGTGTCGAGAGTGGGCAGGAGCCCAGGAAATGCCAGCTGAGGGTGCAAGGAAGCTGCCACCGGATGGAAGAAGCTTGGAGTTCTGCAAGAAAGAAGAGAGCTAGGGACTTCTCCTTTGGAAGACGGATGTCCCACGTCGCGATGAAGCTTGCAGAGGTGTTCCCATGCAGAAAGACCGCAAACAAGCCTTGCTAGCTGCAAGGGTTGTGGAAGAGGTTTTTGGGTGCTGCTGTGGCCCAGGAGGGACCATGATATCGCCACTTGGAGGAGGAGACAGAGGGGGTGCCCAGCAACTCGGAGAGCCCTCACAGAATCAGGCAGCACCCGCAGAAGTACCTGAACAAGCACTTGGCTCTTGGAAGATGAGTGAACCAGAGTCAACGCAAAGTCGTAAAAGGGAGTCCCACGACCAGAACCTCAGTGGTTATGCTCTCTCATTTCTTTCCAAATTGTCACTAACAGGCTAGTGACCAATTTCACCAATTTACATTGGCATACTGGAACACCCTCATAATTCCCTAGTATATGGTACTGAGGTACCCAGGGTATTGGGGTTCCAGGAGATCCCTATGGGCTGCAGCATTTCTTGTGCCACCCATAGGGAGCTCTGACAATTCTTACACAGGCCTGCTACTGCAGCCTGAGTGAAATAATGTCCATGTTATTTCACACCCATTTACCACTGCACTTAAGTAACTTATAAGTCACATATATGTCTAACCTTTACCTGGTAAAGGTTGGGTGCTAAGTTACTTAGTGTGTGGGCACCCTGGCACTAGCCAAGGTGCTCCCACATTGTTCAGGGCAAATTCCCCGGACTTTGTGAGTGCCGGGACACCATTACACGCGTGCACTTTACATATGTCACGACATATGTATAGCGTCACAATGGTAACTCCGAACATGGCCATGTAACATGTCTAAGATCATGGAATTGTCACCCCAATGCCATTCTGGCATTGGGGAGACTATTCCATGATCCCCCGAGTCTCTAGCACAGACCCGGGTACTGCCAAACTACCTTTCCCGGGGTTTCACTGCAGCTGCTGCCAACCCCTCAGACAGGTTTCTGCCCTCCTGGGGTCCAGCCAGGCTTGGCCCAGGAAGGCAGAGAAAAGGACTTCCTCAGAGAGAGGGTGTTACACCCTCTCCCTTTGGAAAAAGGTGTTAGGGCTGGGGAGGAGTAGCCTCCCCCAGCCTCTGGAAATGCTTTCATGGGCACAGATGGTGCCCATTTCTGCATAAGCCAGTCTACACCAGTTCAGGGATCCCCCAGCCCTGCTCTGGCGCGAAACTGGACAAAGGAAAGGGGAGTGACCACTCCCCTGACCTGCACTTCCCCTGGGAGGTGCCCAGAGCTCCTCCAGTGTGCTCCAGACCTCTGCCATCTTGGAAACAGGTAACTTCAGAGACTCCTTCTGATAGGCTCCTTCAGGTGTTGCTAGCCTATCCTCTCTCCTAAGTAGCCAAACCTCCTTTTCTGGCTATTTAGGGTCTCTGCTTTGGGGAATTCTTTAGATAACGAATGCAAGAGCTCATCAGAGTTCCTCTGCATCTCTCTCTTCATCTTCTGCCAAGGAATCGACTGCTGACCGCGCTGGAAGCCTGCAAAACTGCAACAAAGTAGCAAAGACGACTACTGCGACCTTGTAACGCTGATCCCGCCGCCTTCTCGACTGTTTTCCTGGTGGTGCATGCTGTGGGGGTAGTCTGCCTCCTCTCTGCACTAGAAGCTCCGAAGAAATCTCCTGTGGTTCGACTGAATCTTCCCCCTGCAACCGCAGGCACCAAAGAACTGCATCACCGGTCCTCTTGGTCTCCTCTCAGCATGACGAGCGAGGTCCCTTGAACTCAGCAACTCTGTCCAAGTGACTCCCACAGTCCAGTGACTCCTCAGTCCAAGTTTGGTGGAGGTAAGTCCTTGCCTCCCCACGCTAGACTGCATTGCTGGGAACCGCGTGTTTTGCAGCTACTACGGCTCCTGTGCCCTCTTCCAGGATTTCCTTTGTGCACCACCAAGCCTGGGTCCCCGGCACTCTAACCTGCAGTGCACGACCTCCTGAGTTGTCCTTCGGCGTCGTGGGACCCTCTTTTGTGACTTCGGGTGAGCTCTGGTTCACTCCACTTTGTAGTGCCTGTTCCGGCACTTCTTTGGGTGCTGCATGCTTTTGAGTGGGCTCTTTGTCTTGCTGGACGCTCCCTCTGTCTCCTCACGCAATTGGTGATATCCTGGTCCCTCCTGGGCCACAGCAGCATCCAAAAACCCTAACGGAGACCCTTGCAGCTAGCAAGGCTTGTTGGCGGTCTTTCTGCACAGAAACACCTCTGCACGACTCTTCACGAGTTGGGACATCCATCCTCCAAAGGGGAAGTTTCTAGCCTTTGTCGTTCTTGCAGAATCCACAGCTTCTACCATCCAGTGGCAGCTTCTTTGCACACACAGCTGGCATTTCCTGGGCATCTACCCACTCCCGACTTGATCGTGACTCTTGGACTTTGTCCCCTTGTTCCACAGGTACTCTCGTAAGGAAATTCATCGTTGTTGCATTGCTGGTGTTGCTCTTCCTTGCAGAATTCCCCTATCACGACTTCTGTGCTCTTTGGGGAACTTAGGTGCACTTTGCACCCCCTTTTCAGGGTCTTGGGGTGGGCTATTTTTCTAACCCTCACTGTTTTCTTACAGTCCCAGCGACCCTCTACAAGGTCACATAGGTTTGGGGTCCATTCATGGTTCGCATTCCACTTCTAGAGTATATGGTTTGTGTTGCCCCTATCCCTATGTGCCCCCATTGCATTCTATTGTGACTATACATTGTTTGCACTGTTTTCTATTGCTATTACTGCATATTTTGGTATTGTATACATATATCTTGTGTATATTTGCTATCCTCATACTGAGGGTACTCACTGAGATACTTTGGCATATTGTCATAAAAATAAAGTACCTTTATTTTTAGTATATCTGTGTATTGTGTTTTCTTATGATATTGTGCAAGTGACACTAGTGGTACTGTAGGAGCTTCACTCGTCTCCTAGTTCAGCCTAAGCTGCTCTGATAAGCTACCTTTTCTATCAGCCTAAGCTGATAGACACCCCTCTACACTAATAAGGGATATCTGGGCCTGGTGCAAGATGTAAGTACCTCTTGGTACCCACTACAAGCCAGTCCAGCCTCCTACAGACAGTCCAGTGGCACTTCAGTCCAAATTTGGTGGAGGTAATTCCTTGCCTCCCCATACCAGACAATAATCCTGTGTACTGCGTGAACTGCAGCTGCTTGGGCTTCTGTGCACTTTTGCAAGACTTCCTTCGTGCACAGCCTAGCCCAGGTCCCCAGCACTCCGTCCTCCATTGCCCAACTCGCTGAGTTGGACTCTGACTTCATGGGACCCCCTTTTGTTGTGCTGAGTCGACCGTCGTGCTCAGATCTTTTGAATGCCTTTTCAGGTGCTTCTGCGGGTGCTGCCTGCTTCTGCGTGGGGTCTCCGTGTTGCTGAGCGCCCCCTCTGTGTCCTTCCTGTGCCCTGGCAGCACCCAAAATCTTCAACCACGACTCTTGCAGCTAGCAAGGCTTCTTTGTGGTCTTACTGCGTGAAAACATCTCTGCATCCTCCAGCACGCCGTGTGACATCTTTTGACCAAAGGAGAAGTTCCTGGCACCTTCCGTTATGCAGAATCTTCGGCTTCTCCTACCCGGAGGCAGCCCTTTTGTACCTTCATCCGGGGTTTAGTGGGCTCCTGCCCCCCCTGGACACTTGCGTGACTCTTGGACTTGGTCCCCTTCCTTTACAAGTCCCCAGGTCCAGGAATCCGTCTTCAGTGCTTTGCAGTCAGTTGTTGTCCTTGCAGAATCCCCTATCTCAACTTTACTGTCTTTCTCGGGTAGTAGGGTAACTTTACTCCTACTTTTCAGGGTCTTGGGGTGGGGTATCTTGGACACCCTTAGTGTTTTCTTACACTTCCAGCGACACACTACACTAGGCCTGAGGACCATTCGTGGTTCGCATTCCACTTTTGGAGTATATGGTTTGTGTTGCCCCTAGGCCTATTGTCTCCTATTGCATTCTATTGTTTTCTACAGTGTTTGCACTACTTTTCTAACTGTTTACTTACCTGATTTTGGTTGTGTGTGTATATTTTCTGTATATTACTTACCTCCTAAGGGTGTATGTCCTCTGAAATACTTTTGGCATATTGTCACTAAAATAAAGTCCCTATATTTTTAGTAATTCTGAGTATTGTGATTCTTATGATATAGTGCTATATGATGTAAGTGGTATTGTAGGAGTTTGCATGTCTCCTAGTTCAGCCTAAGCTGCTCTGCTATAGCTACCTCTAACAGCCTAAGCTGCTAGAACACTACTAATCTAGTAATACTAAGGGATAACTGGACCTGGCACAAGGTGTAAGTACCACAAGGTACCCACTATAAGCCAGGCCAGCCTCCTACAAAGATGCCATTCTTATACCTTGTGAATAGTACAATTGGAACATCACTTTTTTTGCTATGCACCAATGTAGTTCAGCTGATAGAGGGACTGGCAGTGAAATAAGAGAATCACTGCTTCAGTATTCTGTGTTTGCACATTTAATTGCAGAAGCCGCATGTTTCAGAGAAGGGCTTTGGGCACCGGCACGTTTTTATTTACAAATGAAGCACTGGGTCAGGAGCTCTGGCCCTATCACAACCTCTGAACTCAGGTACCTTCTGCCTGCACAGGAGCAGCCCAGGGCCATGACTGCACAGGCAGCAACTTAGGTTTGACACCTGGCTGTTTATAGGTATTTTAATGACCCTGCCCTACAAAAGTTGGAAAAAATGACCAAGAGCCAGTATCTTTCCCTCTTACCAGTACATATTTTAAAGAGTAAATTTAAAAGAAGATACATCAAAATCAGTGGCATAACAAAGTCCACGGCAGGCCCCGTGGTGGTGGGGGTAGGGGGGAGTGCGGTATCCAAGCTCTAGGCCACCCCCCCCCTGCAGAGTACCCAGGCCTGTGAGCTCCTGGGTGAGTCAGGAGGTAGGCCCCTTCATGTACTTTGCAAGGGGGTCCCTCAAGTTTCGTTACACCACTGTTCACAATTTGCTCTACAGACGTCCTACTGAACCCTGATTCTTAATATAAGTAAACAGAGACTGAAAGGGGAAGTATAAAGTGTTTAAAAACTTATTTATATAAACTTCTACGGAAGAAGCAGGTCGGGCCTTTGCAGAGCCTTAAAAAGTGAGTAAATGGCTGGTACTTTTCTCTGGGAATGGTGGCAACCCTAACTCCAGCCTGCATTCTTTGCTCGTGGTAGACCAGGGATCGACACGTGTCACTTTCTTTGTCTTGAAGGAGATCAGCAATTAAAGCACCAAGAAGCCATGAAAGTGCATATTAGCTCCCTATTGACTAGTTTCTTGTGCTACCCTTCCAACTCCAGCATGCAGTTTGAACCCCCAAACTTAAAGCCTAGGCTGGATCCCTGTGACTTCACCAATGGCTGACAATTATTCAGTTTCACTTTCCTTTCCAAACTCCTTGAGAAGCCACCACTTGAATTCACCTCTTTTTGACAAAAGCCTGGCTGGTGACGCTTCATGTCTGCTGTGCTGTTTGTACCCACCCTGAACCTTTAGACTCAACTTTTTTATGTGAGAGGGTTCTGCATGAAGGAAGGTTCTAGTAGGTTATAATTATTTTTAAGGCAAACTATCACCCTGGTGGGTATCCTGGCACTAAAGCAGGTGTAATTCTAGCTTGTAGTTGGACTGGGTGTGAGTCTGCTCGAAGAGCTAAGGCTTCAGTTTTGTGCAGAATTCAAGAATTGAGGAACTGTATTTGATATCTAGTGGCATGTCGTTCCAGGCTTTAGGAGCAATCTAGGTTAAGGCCTGACCTCTGGATGTGGATCTGCATATGTGTGTGATGTGTGTAAGTAGGGGCTTGGCCTAGCTGGGGTGTCCAGATGGTTTGTAAAAAAAGATTCGGCTATTGAGGTAGACTGGGCCTGTCTTTTGTATTGCTTAAAGATGTGTGTGAGGAGTTAGAAATGTGCTTGTTTGTGTATTGGGAGCCAGAGGTGCTCCTTAACATGCATGTGATATGTGTGTAGCGTGGTAGGTTGAGTGTGACTCTGGCCACTGAATTCCGAATGGTTTGAAGTTGTCTGATGAGTTGTTTGATGATTCCAGTTTTTAGGGTATTCTCGTAGTACGGGTTGCTAGTGATGTGGGTATCTGTGATAGTTTTGCCTGTGCTGGTTAGGAGCCATTTGAAGAATTTTCTAAGCATCTTCAGGGAGTGGAAAAAGAGGTCTGTGAAGACGATTTGTTGAGTTGGCTGCACATGATGATCCAGAGGTTCCTGGGGCTGGGTATAGGTCAGAGTTCAGCCAGCCACCTGGTGGAATCCGACAGCGATTGGTTCTTCCCAAAGATCACAACTTCTATCTTTTCAGTGTTCATTATGCTACAGCTGGGTTTTATCCAGTTGGCGACTTCAGTCATGCAGGCTGTGAACTTTTCTGGGTATTGGGAGTCTCGGCCGAGAGGCAGCGTATAAGCTGGATGTTGTCCGCCTTGAATAGGACGTCAATGTTGTTATTGCGGATAATGCTTGCTAGTGGAATCGTATATACATTGAAGCAGGTACTCCACAGAAGAGGTTGCAGGTGCCAAAAGTGTAGGGGGCCAGGTGACTGACTGTTCTTCAAGTTGGAGAAGAGCATATCCAGCAGAGAACAAGACCTTCGATTCCAACCTGATACAGGCATCAGATAAGCATGGGATGAGATACTGTACAGAGTGCAGCAGAGGGGTCCATCAGGATGAGGACAGCAGTGCCTCCTCTCTAAGATCCTAAGGATGTGGTTGGGTCTGCAGTCAGATTGTGTGACCTTTGGAAGTTGGTGGTCATTGAGATAGGTGGTGAGGGGATTGTTGATACTTTTTTTTTAGGACATTGGCCAGGTACAGAAGGAGGGACAGGTGTCTGTATCTGGCAAGCATCTTTGGATCTGAAGACAGCTTTGTGAGCAGAGGGAGTACTGTGGTGTGTTTCCATGTGTGCGGGAAGGTGGCTGCTGCATTGGGGTTCTTTAGAATCTGAGTGACTGCTGTGCTGATGGGATGTAGTTATTTGTTGACGGTGTGTTGGTTCAACGGTCCAATTGGACTCCGGAGTAGATGGACTGCATGGTGGCAGAGGTTTCGTCTGTGGTGATGGCTGGCCCATGTGGTCATGGTTCTTTCTTTAGACGAGATGGGAAGTCGTTTTGTGAGGTCTGTCAGGTCCAGTTTGAGGTCGAAGTTGTCATATATGGCGGTGATCTTGCTGCAGACGAACTGTGAAAGCTTGTTTCATTGGCCCTGTGAGGGGGCGATGCTGTTGGAGGCAGCTGCTTGGGAGGTGAAATCTTTCACAATGGCAAAGATCTCTTTGCTGTTGTTGGCGAAGGCGTCATTGCAGCCTGCGAGCGCAGAGCGTTCGGTGGCACATATTTGCTGATGATTGCACCTAAGGGTGGATTTGAAGGTGACCTTGTCCACGTTGTTTTCTGGGAATGATGTGTGGGGCCACAGATGAAGAACATGACTTCAGGCTGCGTATGGGAATTGTTAATTACCAGTTGTTTACGGTGTATGGCAAACATTTATTTTCACTAATAAGAAAGAAAGAGAGAGAGACAGCTGTCAAATGCAGTAAAACACTTATCTATCTGCATAACATTACTAATTGTGTATTTGTTCCAGATGACGGGCATGGGGGCACTTGTAAATATTGGGTCAAGCACTCTCATCGGTTTAGGTCTTTCACTGACTTGGTAGAATATTATCCTAAATTTGTCAAGAATCATTTCAGAACTAATCTGTATTATGAAACTAAGAGAGGTGTTGAAGCAAGGGTGCAATTTGATTTCAAGTGACCAATATAAACAAGCATTGGCAAAGCAAAAAGGTCTCACTTTTGAGACCTCTTGCCTTTCCCAATGGTTTTCGGTGATGCTGTGCCACTTCCCTGATGCTGTGCAGCATGGCTAAAGAGTGAACAAAAACAAAAAAAGCGCGCACCCCTGCCTCTTTTTGTAGGCGCGTGAAACATTCTTTTGCATGCCTACAAAGTGAGGCAGGCCTTTTGTTCTTCTTCTTTTCTGATCTGAGTTGGATCCGTAAATAAAAAAATAATAAAAGTATGAAAACGTTTTTTGTCTTTTTTGGGGGGGCAGAGATGACGAAAGCAACATGGAAGGCGCAGATGGGGTAGGAATCTATAGAAGGGGTGAATCAGCATAGGAGCAGAAGCCATTCAGAGGGGGTGGGTGGAGAAGTATGGAGGGAGTGGAAAGCAGCGTGGGTGAGAGAGAGGAATGTGGAGTGCAGGGTGGAGAGAATTAGACACTAGAGAGAGTATCATAGACCTGTTGAGGAAGAGCACGTATGCAAGAAACAACACAGGAAGAGAAGTACACAACAGCGAACACAACACAGAGGAGGCGGGGAGAAGCGTGCGCACAAGAGCAAGAAACACGGAGCGCAGCAGACCGGTAAAGTCGACTACATACGGGAGACGGCTCGAAAACATTAGCACTTGTGTGGAGTGCTTAGTGAAAAGGAAAAGAGTAGTGTTTCAAAAGTGAGCTGCAGAAGGACACAAGTAATGCGTCTATGCTCCAGGGGCGGGACAAACACGAGAAGAGGAAGTAAAGCCCACACAAGCTGACGAATGAAAAGCAAGCAAATAAGAGTGGCACGAAAGTCAACCAATGATAAGAGCCCATTGTAAGCAGACAATAGGTCTTTTTTTGCCACGTCTACATATCTTGACAATATAGTGGTACTCCATATTGTGAACTGGATATTTTTACAGGACAGCAATTAGACCCCTTACCCTCCCGTTTATTCAAAATTAAACAAAGAAAGTTTGAACCAAAAAACACCATTAGACCAGATAAGGTAAGAGCAGCATGCACCTGATCCCCCCAAAGACTCAATTGCACAATGTCTGTTTCACCCTGTGTGAGAAAGTAGCCTCTTTCTAGCCTTGTTACCCCCACTTTTGGCCTGTTTGTGAGTATATGTCAGGGTGTTTTCACTGTCTCACTGGGATCCTGCTAGCCAGGACCCAGTGCTCATAAGTTTGTGGCCTATATGTATTCCCTGTGTGATGCCTAACTGTCTCACTGAGGCTCTGATAACCAGAACCTCAGTGGTTATGCTCTCTCTGCTTTCCAAATTTGTCACTAACAGGCTAGTGACTAAATTCACCAATTCACATTGGCATACTGTGTAAGGAAATGCCTCCTTGGCATGGTTACCCCCTGACTTTTTGCCTTTGCTGATGCTATGTTTTGAATTGAAAGTGTGCTGAGGCCTGCTAACCAGGCCCCAGCACCAGTGTTCTTTCCCTAACCTGTACTTTTGTATCCACAATTGGCACACCCTGGCATCCAGATAAGTCCCTTGTAACTGGTACCCCTGGTACCAAGGGCCCTGATGCCAGGGAAGGTCTCTAAGGGCTGCAGCATGTCTTATGCCACCCTGGAGACCCCTCACTCAGCACAGACACACTGCTTGCCAGCTTGTGTGTGCTGGTGAGAACAAAATGAGTAAGTCGACATGGCACTCCCCTCAGGGTGCCATGCCAGCCTCTCACTGCCTATGCAAGTATAGATAAGTCACCCCTCTAGCAGGCCTTACAGCCCTAAGGCAGGGTGCACTATACCATAGGTGAGGGTACCAGTGCATGAGCTCTGTACCCCTACAGTGTCTAAGCAAAACCTTAGACATTGTAAGTGTAGGGTAGCCATAAGAGTATATGGTCTGGGAGTTTATCAGACACGAACTCCACAGCACCATAATGGCTACACTGAAAACTGGGAAGTTTGGTATCAAACTTCTCAGCATAATAAATGCACACTGATGCCAGTGTACATTTTATTGTAAAATACACCCCAGAGGGCACCTTAGAGGTGCCCCCTGAAACTTAACCGACTATCTGTGTAGGCTGACTGGTTCCAGCAGCCTGCCACAACCGAGACATGTTGCTGGCCCCATGGGGAGAGTGCCTTTGTCACTCTGAGGCCAGTAACAAAGCCTGCACTGAGTGGAGATGCTAACACCTCCCCCAGGCAGGAGCTGTAACACCTGGCGGTGAGCCTCAAAGGCTCACCCCCTTTGTTCCAGCACCACAGGGCACTCCAGCTAGTGGAGTTGCCCGCCCCCTCCGGCCACGGCCCCACTTTTGGCGGCAAGGCCGGAGGAGATAATGAGAATAACAAGGAGGAGTCACTGGCCAGTCAGGACAGCCCCTAAGGTGTCCTGAGCTGAAGTGACTCTAACTTTTAGAAATCCTCCATCTTGCAGATGGAGGATTCCCCCAATAGGGATAGGATTGTGACCCCCTCCCCTTGGGAGGAGGCACAAAGAGGGTGTACCCACCCTCAGGGCTAGTAGCCATTGGCTACTAACCCCCCAGACCTAAACACGCCCTTAAATTTAGTATTTAAGGGCTTTCCTGAACCCAAAGATTTAGATTCCTGCAACTTACCTGAAGAAGAGGACTGCTGAGCTGAAAACCCCTGCAGAGGAAGAAAGAAGACACCAACTGCTTTGGCCCCAGTCCTACCGGCCTGTCTCCTGCCTTCCAAAGAACCCTGCTCCAGCGACGCTTTCCTAAGGACCAGCGACCTCTGAATCCTCAGAGGACTGCCCTGCTTCAAAAGAACCAAGAAACTCCAGAGGACAGCGGATCTGTTTCAAAAGAACTGCAACTTTGTTACAGAGAAGCAGACTTCAAGACTCCTGCAATCCCCGCAAGAAGCGTGAGACTTGCAACACTGCACCCGGCGACCCCGACTCGACTGGTGGAGAACCAACACCTCAGGGAGGACCCTCCGGCGACTCCGAGACCGTGAGTAACCAAAGTTGTCACCCCTGAGCCCCCACAGCGACGCCTGCAGAGGGAATCCCGAGGCTTCCCCTGACCGCGACTTTCTGAAACCTAAGTCCCGACGCCTGGAAAAGACCCTGTACCCGCAGCCCCCAGGACCTGAAGGACCGGACTTTCAGTGCAGGAGTGACCCCCAGGAGTCCCTCTCCCTTGCCCAGGTGGTGGCTACCCCGAGGAGCCACCTCCTTGCCTGCCTGCATCGCTGAAGAGACCCCTTGGTCTCCCATTGACTTCCATAACAAACCCGACGCCAGTGTACACACTGCACCCGGCCGCCCCCGCGCTGCTGAGGGTGTACTTTCTGTGTGGACTTGTGTCCCCCCCGGTGCCCTCCAAAACCCCCCTGGTCTGCCCTCCGAAGACGCGGGTACTTACCTGCTGGCAGACCGGAACCGGGGCACCCCCCTCTCTCCATTGAAGCCTATGCGTTTTGGGCACCACTTTGAACTCTGCACCTGACCGGCCCTGAGCTGCTGGTGTGGTAACTTTGGGGTTGCTCTGAACCCCCAACGGTGGGCTATCTTGGACCCAGAACTGAACCCTGTAGGTGGGTTACTTACCTGCAAAACCTAACAATACTTTACCTCCCCTAGGAACTGTGAAAATTGCAGTGTCCACTTTTAAAACAGCTATTTGTGTTTTATGTGAAAAGTATATATGCTACTGTAATTATTCAAAGTTCCTAAAGTACTTACCTGCAATACCTTTCAAATGAGATATTACATGTAGAATTTGAACCTGTGGTTCTTAAAATAAACTAAGAAAATATATTTTTCTATAACAAAACCTATTGGCTGGATTTGTCTCTGAGTGTGTGTTCCTCATTTATTGCCTATGTGTATGTACAACAAATGCTTAACACTACTCCTTTGATAAGCCTACTGCTCGACCACACTACCACAAAATAGAGCATTAGTATTATCTCTTTTTGCCACTATCTTACCTCTAAGGGGAACCCTTGGACTCTGTGCATACTATTCCTTACTTTGAAATAGTGCATACAGAGCCAACTTCCTACATTGGTGGATCAGCGGTGGGGTACAAGACTTTGCATTTGCTGGACTACTCAGCCAATACCTGATCACACGACAAATTCCAAAAATTGTCATTAGAAATTGATTTTTACAATTTGAAATTTTTCTAAATTCTTTAAAGTCCTGCTAGGGCCTTGTGTTAGTCCCTGTTTAGCATTTCTTTTAGTGTTTAAAAGTTGGTTAAAAGTTTGAATTAGATTATAGAACTAGTTTTAGATTCTTAAAAAGTATTCCAACTTTTAGAAGCATAGGCCCTCATTCCGACTTTGGCGGGCGGCGGTCGCCGCCGGCCTGTCGGGAGCCGCCAGAATACCGCTGCGCGGTCAAAAGACCGCCGCGGTAATTCTGACTTTCCCGCTGGGCTGGCGGGCGGCCGCCTTCAGGCCGCCCGGCAGCCCAGCGGGAAAGAGGCTTCCACGAGGAAGCCGGCTCGTAATCGAGCCGGCGGAGTGGAGGCTGTGCGACGGGTGCAGTGGCACCCGTCGCGTATTTCACTGTCTGCCAAGCAGACAGTGAAATACTTGTAGGGGCCCTCTTACGGGGGCCCCTGCAATGCCCATGCCAGTGGCATGGGCACTGCAGGGGCCCCCAGGGGCCCCGCGACCCCCCCTACCGCCATCTGATTCCCGGCGGTCGGACCGCCGGGGACTGGATGGCGGTAGGGGGGGTCGGAATCCCCTCGGCGGTGCAGCTAGCTGCGCCGCCGTGGAGGATTCAATGGGGCGGCGGTACACTGGCGGGAGACCGCCAGTGCTGCCGGTCCGACCGCGGTCTTACCGCTGCGGTCGGAATCCCCATTGGAGCACCGCCGGCCTGTCGGCGGTGCTCCCGCGGTCCTCCGCCCTGGCGGTCTTTGACCGCCAGGGTCAGAATGACCGCCATAATGTCTAGTGCAGAGATGAATGTGGTGGAACTCGACACCACACCTTACCTCCATCTCCAGATGAGAGAGCTAAGGTCACTCTGTAAACTAAAGAAAATAGCAATGGGCTCCAGACCTTCCAAGCTACAGCTCCAGGAGCTGTTGGCAGAGTTTGAAAGAGCCAACCCCTCTGAGGATGGCAACACAGAGGATGAGTATAGTGACTTGGAGGGTGATTCCCCCCCCCACCAGTCCTATCTAGGGAGAACAGGGCCTCTCAAGCCCTGACTCCAAAAATAATAGTCAGAGATGCTGGCTCCCTCACAGGAGGGTCCAGCCTCTCTGAAATCACTGAGGATAACTCCAGTGAAGAGGACATCCAGTTAGCCAGGATGGCCAAAAGATTGGCTTTGGAAAAACAGATCCTAGCCATAGAAAGGGAAAGACAAGAGATGGGCCTAGGTCCCATCAATGGTGGCAGCAACATAAATAGGGTCAGAGATTCTCCTGACATGTTGAAAATCCCTAAAGGGATTGTAACTAAATATGAAGATGGTGATGACATCACCAAATGGTTCACAGCTTTTGAGAGGGCTTGTGTAACCAGAAAAGTGAACAAATCTCACTGGGGTGCTCTCCTTTTGGAAATGTTCACAGGAAAGTGTAGGGATAGACTCCTCACACTCTCTGGAAAAGATGCAGAATCTTATGACCTCATGAAGGGTACCCTGATTGAGGGCTTTGGATTCTCCACTGAGGAGTATAGGATTAGATTCAGGGGGGCTCAAAAATCCTCGAGCCAGACCTGGGTTGACTTTGTAGACTACTCAGTAAAAACACTAGATGGTTGGATTCAAGGCAGTGGTGTAAGTAATTATGATGGGCTGAACAATTTATTTGTGAAAGAACACCTGTTAAGTAATTGTTTCAATGATAAACTGCATCAGCATCTGGTAGACCTAGGACCAATTTCTCCCCAAGAATTGGGAAAGAAGGCGGACCATTGGGTCAAGACAAGGGTGTCCAAAACTTCCACAGGGGGTGACCAAAAGAAAGGGGTCACAAAACCTCCCCAGGGGAAAGGTGGTGAGACAGCCAAAAACAAAAATAGTAAAGAGTCTTCTACAGGCCCCCAAAAACCTGCACAGGAGGGTGGGCCCAGAGCCTCTTCACAAAACAATTCTGGGTACAAGGGTAAAAACTTTGATCCCAAAAAGGCCTGGTGTCGTAGCTGTAGTCAGTCTGGACACCAAACTGGAGACAAGGCCTGTCCCAAGAAAAGTTCCACTTCAAACTCCAATCCAGGTAACACTGGAATGGCTAGTCTCCAAGTGGGATCAACAGTGTGCCCAGGGCAAATCAGGTGTCACACTGAAGCTACATTAGTCTCTGAGGGTGGGGTGGATTTAGCCACACTGGCTGCCTGGCCACATAACATGCAAAAATACAGGCAGCAGCTCTTAATTAATGGGACAAGTGTAGAGTGCCTGAGGGATACAGGTGCCAGTGTCACTATGGTGACAGAGAAACTGGTTTCCCCTGGCCAATACCTGACTGGAAAAACCTATACAGTCACCAATGCTGACAATCAAACTAAAGTACATCCCATGGCAATGGTAACTTTAGAGTGGGGAGGGGTCAATGGCCTGAAACAGGTGGTGGTCTCCTCAAATATCCCAGTAGACTGTTTGCTTGGAAACGACCTGGAGTCCTCAGCCTGGGCTGAGGTAGAACTGAAAACCCATGCAGCCATGCTGGGTATCCCTGAACTGGTGTGTGTCAAGACAAGGGCACAGTGCAAGGCACAGGGTGAAAAAGTAGAGCTGGAGTCTGGAAGAAAGGCCCAGCCTACCAAGAGAAAAGGAAAGTCAGCTGGGAAACCAGCTGCAACACAGCAAGAAAAAGAGAACCTCTCTTCTCAGGGAGAAGTTCTGCCCTCTGAGG
This sequence comes from Pleurodeles waltl, assembly GCF_031143425.1. Taxonomy (NCBI): domain Eukaryota; kingdom Metazoa; phylum Chordata; class Amphibia; order Caudata; family Salamandridae; genus Pleurodeles; species Pleurodeles waltl. The sequence continues at coordinate 1,177,863,570 of NC_090439.1, forward strand.
GAACTGAGGCTATGGAGCTGGAACCTTATCAGGTTGAGCTCTTAGGCCCAGGGGGACCCTCAAGGGAAGAGTTGTGTAAGGGGCAAGAAACCTGTCCCTCTCTTGAAGGCCTTAGGCAGCAAGCTGCTGAAGAGTCCAAAGGCAAGAAAAATGGAACACATAGGGTCTATTGGGAAGATGGACTCCTGTACACTGAGGCAAGAGATCCCAAACCTGGTGCCACTAGGAGAGTGGTAGTGCCTCAGGAGTTCAGAGAGTTTATTCTGACCTTAGCCCATGATATTCCCCTTGCGGGGCATTTGGGACAAACCAAGACGTGGGAGAGGTTAGTCAACCACTTCTACTGGCCCAATATGTCCCAGAAGGTTAAGGAGTTTTGCCTCTCCTTCCCCACCTGTCAAGCCAGTTGTAAGACAGGTGGGCATCCAAAGGCCCCCCTCATTCCACTTCCAGTGGTGGGGGTCCCCTTTGAAAGAGTGGGTGTGGACATAGTTGGTCCACTAGAACCTCCCACAGCCTCAGGAAATATGTACATCCTAGTAGTAGTGGATCATGCTACTAGGTATCCTGAAACTATTCCCCTTAGGTCGACTACTGCCCCTGCAGTAGCCAAGGCCCTCATTGGTATATTTACCAGAGTGGGCTTCCCTAAGGAGGTGGTGTCTGACAGAGGTACCAACTTCATGTCAGCATACCTAAAACACATGTGGAATGAGTGTGGAGTGACTTATAAGTTCACTACACCATATCATCCACAAACTAATGGCCTTGTTGAAAGATTCAACAAGACATTAAAGGGCATGATCATGGGGCTCCCAGAAAAACTCAAAAGGAGATGGGATGTCCTCCTGCCATGTCTGCTTTTCGCTTACAGAGAGGTGCCTCAGAAGGGAATAGGGTTCTCACCCTTTGAACTTCTGTTTGGCCACCCTGTAAGGGGACCACTTGCTCTTGTTAAAGAAGGCTGGGAGAGACCTCTTCATGAGCCTAAACAAGACATAGTGGACTATGTACTTGGCCTTCGCTCCAGAATGGCAGAGTACATGGAAAAGGCAAATAAAAACCTTGAGGCCAGCCAACAGCTCCAGAAGTTTTGGTATGACCAAAAGGCTGCAATGGTTGAATTTCAACCAGGGCAGAAAGTCTGGGTTCTGGAGCCTGTGGCTCCCAGGGTACTTCAGGACATATGGAGTGGCCCTTACCCAGTGCTAGAAAGGAAGAGTCAGGTCACCTACCTGGTGGACCTAGGCACAAGCAGGAGCCCCAAAAGGGTGATCCATGTGAACCGCCTTAAGCTCTTCCATGACAGGGCTGATGGGAATCTGTTAATGGTAACAGATGAGGATCAGGAAGCTGAGAGTGAACCTCTCCCTGATCTTCTGTCATCAAACCCTAAAGATGGCTCAGTGGATGGAGTGATCTATTCAGACACCCTCTCTAGCCAACAGCAATCTGACTGTAGGAAGGTCCTGCAGCAGTTTGCTGAGCTCTTTTCCCTAACCCCTGGTCAGACACACCTGTGTACCCATGATGTGGACACAGGAGACAGCATGCCTGTCAAAAACAAAATTTTCAGACAGTCTGACCAAGTTAAGGAAAGCATCAAGGTGGAAGTCCAAAGGATGCTGGAATTGGGAGTCATTGAGCACTCTGATAGCCCCTGGGCTAGCCCAGTGGTCTTAGTCCCCAAACCTCACACCAAAGATGGAAAGAGAGAGATGAGGTTTTGTGTGGACTACAGAGGTCTTAATTCTGTCACCAAGACAGATGCCCATCCCATTCCTAGAGCTGATGAGCTGATTGATAAATTAGGTGCTGCCAAATTCTTAAGTACCTTTGACTTAACAGCAGGGTACTGGCAAATAAAAATGGCACCTGGAGCAAAAGAAAAGACAGCATTCTCCACACCTGATGGGCATTATCAGTTCACTGTTATGCCCTTTGGTTTAAAGAATGCCCCTGCCACCTTCCAAAGGTTGGTGAATCAAGTCCTTGCTGGCTTGGAGTCCTTTAGTGCAGCTTATCTTGATGATATTGCTGTCTTTAGCTCCAACTGGCAGGATCACCTGGTCCACCTGAAGAAGGTTTTGAAGGCTCTGCAATCTGCAGGCCTCTCTATCAATGCATCCAAATGCCAGATAGGGCAGGGAACTGTGGTTTACTTGGGACACCTTGTAGGTGGAGGCCAAGTTCAGCCACTCCAGCCTAAGATCCAGACTATTCTGGACTGGGCAGCTCCAAAAACCCAGACTCAAGTCAGGGCATTCCTTAGCTTGACTGGGTACTATAGGAGGTTTGTGAAGGGATAAGGATCCATTGTGACAGCCCTCACAGAACTCACCTCCAAGAAAATGCCCAAGAAGGTAAACTGGACTATAGAATGCCAACAGGCCTTTGACACCCTTAAACAAGCTATGTGCACAGCACCAGTTCTAAAAGCTCCAGATTACTCCAAGCAGTTCATTGTGCAGACAGATGCCTCTGAACATGGGATAGGGGCAGTTTTGTCCCAAACAAATGACGATGGCCTTGACCAGCCTGTTGCTTTCATTAGCAGGAGGTTACTCGCCAGGGAGCAGCGTTGGAGTGCCATTGAGAGGGAGGCCTTTGCTGTGGTTTGGTCCCTGAAGAAGCTGAGACCATACCTCTTTGGTACTCACTTCCTAGTTCAAACTGACCACAGACCTCTCAGATGGCTGATGCAAATGAAAGGTGAAAATCCAAAACTGTTGAGGTGGTCCATCTCCCTACAGGGAATGGACTTTATAGTGGAACACAGACCTGGGACTGCCCATGCCAATGCAGATGGCCTTTCCAGGTTCTTCCACTTAGAAAATGAAGACTCTCTTGGGAAAGGTTAGTCTCATCCTCTTTCGTTTGGGGGGGGGTTGTGTAAGGAAATGCCTCCTTGGCATGGTTACCCCCTGACTTTTTGCCTTTGCTGATGCTATGTTTTGAATTGAAAGTGTGCTGAGGCCTGCTAACCAGGCCCCAGCACCAGTGTTCTTTCCCTAACCTGTACTTTTGTATCCACAATTGGCACACCCTGGCATCCAGATAAGTCCCTTGTAACTGGTACCCCTGGTACCAAGGGCCCTGATGCCAGGGAAGGTCTCTAAGGGCTGCAGCATGTCTTATGCCACCCTGGAGACCCCTCACTCAGCACAGACACACTGCTTGCCAGCTTGTGTGTGCTGGTGAGAACAAAATGAGTAAGTCGACATGGCACTCCCCTCAGGGTGCCATGCCAGCCTCTCACTGCCTATGCAACTATAGATAAGTCACCCCTCTAGCAGGCCTTACAGCCCTAAGGCAGGGTGCACTATACCATAGGTGAGGGTACCAGTGCATGAGCACTGTACCCCTACAGTGTCTAAGCAAAACCTTAGACATTGTAAGTGTAGGGTAGCCATAAGAGTATATGGTCTGGGAGTTTGTCAAACACGAACTCCACAGCACCATAATGGCTACACTGAAAACTGGGAAGTTTGGTATCAAACTTCTCAGCACAATAAATGCACACTGATGCCAGTGTACATTTTATTGTAAAATACACCCCAGAGGGCACCTTAGAGGTGCCCCCTGAAACTTAACCGACTATCTGTGTAGGCTGACTGGTTCCAGCAGCCTGCCACAACCGAGACATGTTGCTGGCCCCATGGGGAGAGTGCCTTTGTCACTCTGAGGCCAGTAACAAAGCCTGCACTGGGTGGAGATGCTAACACCTCCCCCAGGCAGGAGCTGTAACACCTGGCGGTGAGCCTCAAAGGCTCACCCCCTTTGTTCCAGCACCACAGGGCACTCCAGCTAGTGGAGTTGCCCGCCCCCTCCGGCCATGGCCCCACTTTTGGCGGCAAGGCCGGAGGAGATAATGAGAATAACAAGGAGGAGTCACTGGCCAGTCAGGACAGCCCCTAAGGTGTCCTGAGCTGAAGTGACTCTAACTTTTAGAAATCCTCCATCTTGCAGATGGAGGATTCCCCCAATAGGGATAGGATTGTGACCCCCTCCCCTTGGGAGGAGGCACAAAGAGGGTGTACCCACCCTCAGGGCTAGTAGCCATTGGCTACTAACCCCCCAGACCTAAAGACGCCCTTAAATTTAGTATTTAAGGGCTTCCCTGAACCCAAAGATTTAGATTCCTGCAACTTACCTGAAGAAGAGGACTGCTGAGCTGAAAACCCCTGCAGAGGAAGAAAGAAGACACCAACTGCTTTGGCCCCAGTCCTACCGGCCTGTCTCCTGCCTTCCAAAGAACCCTGCTCCAGCGACGCTTTCCTAAGGACCAGCGACCTCTGAATCCTCAGAGGACTGCCCTGCTTCAAAAGAACCAAGAAACACCCGAGGACAGCGGATCTGCTCCAAAAGAACTGCAACTTTGTTACAGAGAAGCAGACTTCAAGACTCCTGCAATCCCCGCAAGAAGCGTGAGACTTGCAACAGTGCACCCGGCGACCCCGACTCGACTGGTGGAGAACCAACACCTCAGGGAGGACCCTCCGGCCACTCCGAGACCGTGAGTAACCAAAGTTGTCCCCCCTGAGCCCCCACAGCGACGCCTGCAGAGGGAATCCCGAGGCTTCCCCTGACCGCGACTCTCTGAAACCTAAGTCCCGACGCCTGGAAAAGACCCTGCACCCGCAGCCCCCAGGACCTGAAGGACCGGACTTTCAGTGCAGGAGTGACCCCCAGGAGTCCCTCTCCCTTGCCCAGGTGGTGGCTACCCCGAGGAGCCCCCCCTTGCCTGCCTGCATCGCTGAAGAGACCCCTTGGTCTCCCATTGACTTCCATAACAAACCCGACGCCAGTTTACACACTGCACCCGGCCGCCTCCGCGCTGCTGAGGGTGTACTTTCTGTGTGGACTTGTGTCCCCCCCGGTGCCCTACAAAACCCCCCTGGTCTGCCCTCCGAAGACGCGGGTACTTACCTGCTGGCAGACCGGAACCGGGGCACCCCCCTCTCTCCATTGAAGCCTATGCGTTTTGGGCACCACTTTGAACTCTGCACCTGACCGGCCCTGAGCTGCTGGTGTGGTAACTTTGGGGTTGCTCTGAACCCCCAACGGTGGGCTACCTTGGACCCAGAACTGAACCCTGTAGGTGGGTTACTTACCTGCAAAACCTAACAATACTTTACCTCCCCTAGGAACTGTGAAAATTGCACTGTGTCCACTTTTAAAACAGCTATTTGTGTTTTATGTGAAAAGTATATATGCTACTGTAATTATTCAAAGTTCCTAAAGTACTTACCTGCAATACCTTTCAAATGAGATATTACATGTAGAATTTGAACCTGTGGTTCTTAAAATAAACTAAGAAAATATATTTTTCTATAACAAAACCTATTGGCTGGATTTGTCTCTGAGTGTGTGTTCCTCATTTATTGCCTGTGTGTATGTACAACAAATGCTTAACACTACTCCTTTGATAAGCCTACTGCTCGACCACACTACCACAAAATAGAGCATTACTATTATCTCTTTTTGCCACTATCTTACCTCTAAGGGGAACCCTTGGACTCTGTGCATACTATTCCTTACTTTGAAATAGTGCATACAGAGCCAACTTCATACTGGTACACCCGTATAATTCCCTAGTATATGGTACTGAGGTACCCAGGGTATTGGGGTTCCAGGAGATCCCTATGGGCTGCAGCATTTCTTTTGCCACCCATAGGGAGCTCTGACAATTCTTACACAGGCCTGCCAGTGCAGCCTGCGTGAAATAACATCCAGGTTATTTTACAGCCATTTACCACTGCACTTAAGTAACTTATAAGTCACCTATATGTCTAACCTTCACCTGGTGAAGGTTGGGTGCAAAGTTACTTAGTGTGTGGGCACCCTGGCACTAGCCAAGGTGCCCCCACATCGTTCAGGGCAAATTCCCCGGACTTTGTGAGTGCAGGGACACCATTACACGCGTACACTATACATAGGTCACTACCTATGTATAGCGTCACAATGATAACTCCGAACATGCCCATTTAACATGTCTAAGATCATGGTATTGGGTGGACAATTCCATGATCCCCTGGGTCTCTATCACAGTGTCCGGGTACTGCCAAACTGCCTTTCCGGGGTCTCCACTGCAGCTGCTGCTGCTGCCAACCCCTCAGACAGGTTTCTGCCCTCCTGGGGTCCAGGCAGCCCTGGCCCAGGAAGGCAGAACAAAGGACTTCCTCTGAGAGAGGGTGTAACACCCTCTCCCTTTGGAAATAGGTGTGAGGGCTGGGGAGGAGTAGCCTCCCCCAGCCTCTGGAAATGCTTTGATGGGCACAGATGGTGCCCATCTCTGCATAAGCCAGTCTACACCGGTTCAGGGATCCCCCAGCCCTGCTCTGGCACGAAACTGGACAAAGGAAAGGGGAGTGACCACTCCCCTGACCTGCACCTCCCAGGGGAGGTGCCCAGAGCTCCTCCAGTGTGTCCCAGACCTCTGCCATCTTGGAAACAGAGGTGTCTGTGGCACACTGGACTGCTCTGAGTGGCCAGTGCCAGCAGGTGACGTCAGAGGCTCCTTCTGATAGGCTCTTACCTCTCTTGGTAGCCAATCCTCCTTCCTAGGTAGCCAAACCTCCTTTTCTGGCTATTTAGGGTCTCTGCTTTGGGAATCTCACCAGATAACAAATGCAAGAGCTCATCAGAGTTCCTCTGCATCTCCCCCTTCACCTTCTGCCAAAGGATCGACCGCTCAGGACACCTGCAAAACCACAACAAAGTAGCAAGACGACTACTAGCAACCTTGTATCGCCTCATCCTGCTGGCTTTCTCGACTGTTTCTAGGTGGTGCATGCTCTGGGGGTAGCCTGCCTCCTCCCTGCACCAAAGGCTCTGACGAAATCTCCCGTGGGTCGACGGAATCTTCCCCCTGCTAACGCAGGCACCAAAAGACTGCATCACTAGTCCTCTGGGTCCCCTCTCATCCCGACGAGCGTGGTCCCTGGAACTCAGCAACTCTGTCCAAGTGACTCCCACAGTCCAGTGACTCTTCAGTCCAAGTTTGGTGGAGGTAAGTCCTTGTCTCCCCACGCTAGACTGCATTTCTGGGTACCGCGTGATTTGCAGCTGCTCCGGCTCCTGTGCACCCTTCCAGGATTTCCTTCGTGCACAGCCAAGCCTGGGTCTCCGACACTCCTTCCTGCAGTGCAGAACCTTCTGAGTTGTCCTCCGGCGTCATGGGACTCCCTTTTGTGACTTCGCGTGGAGTCCGGTTAACTCATCTTCCAAGTGCCTGTTCAGGTACTTCTGCGGGTGCTGCCTGCTTCTGTGAGGGCTCCCTGAGTTGCTGGGCGCCCCCTCCGTCGCCTCCTCCAAGTGGCGATATCCTGGTCCCTCCTGGGCCACAGCAGCACCCAAAAACCTCTATTGCAACCCTTGCAGCTAGCAAGGCTTCTTTGCAGTCTTTCTGCATGGGAATATGTCTGCAAGCTTCATCGCGACGTATGACATCCGTCTTCCAAAGGAGAAGTCCCTAGCTCTCTTCTTTCTTGCAGAACTCCAAGCTTCTTCCATCCGGTGGCAGCTTCCTTGCACCCTCAGCTGGCATTTCCTGGGCTCCTGCCCTCTCTCAACACTGTCGCGACTATTGGACTTGGTCCCCTTGTCTTACAGGTACTCAGGTCCAGAAATCCACTGTTGTTGCATTGCTGGTGTTTGTTCTTCCTGCAGAATCCCCCTATTGCGGTCTTTCTGCGTGGGAACACCTCTGCAAGCTTCTTCATGACGTGGAACATCCATCCTCCAAAGGGGAAGTTCCTAGTCCTCTTCGTTATTGCAGAATCCACAGCTTGTACCATCCGGTGGCAGCTTCTTTGCATCCTCAGCTGGCATTTCTTGGGCATCTGCCCAATCACGACTTTGTCGCGGCTCTTGGACTTGGTCACCTTGTTCCACAGGTACTCTCGTCCGGAAATCCACCTTTGTTGCATTGCTGGTGTTGGTCTTCCTTGCAGAATTCCCCTATCACGACTTCTGTGCTCTCTGGGGAATATAGGTGCACTTTACACCTACTTTTCAGAGTCTTGGGGTGGGCTATTTTTCGAACCCTCACTGTTTTCTTACAGTCCCAGTGACCTTCTACAAGCTCACATAGGTTTGGGGTCCATTTGTGGTTCTCATTCCACTTTTGGAGTATATGGTTTGTGTTGCCTCTATACCTATGTGCTCCTATTGCAATCTACTGTAATTCTGCACTGCTTGCATTACATTTCTTTCTATTACCAGCATAATTTTGGTTTGTGAACATATATCTTGTGTATATGTCTTATCCTCATACTGAGGGTACTCAATGATATACTTTTGGCATATTGTCTTAAAAACAAAGTACCTTTATTTTTAGTACTTCTGTGTATTGTGTTTTCTTATGATATTGTGCGTATGACACCAGTGGTATAGTAGGAGCTTTACATGTCTCCTAGTTCAGCCTAAGCTGCTTTGCCATAGCTACCTTCTATCAGCCTAAGCTGCTAGAAACACCTCTTCTACACTAATAAGGGATGACTGAACCTTGCACAAGTTGTAAGTACCTCTGGTACCCACTACAAGCCAGGCCAGCCTCCTACACCCTGTCTTCAACCTCCCACTGTTCCTCAGCTGTTCAGGGAGGCCCAATCCCATAACTAACTCAGCAGCCTTCAAGCAGCCACTTACTGTGAAAAGAATACCTTATTCAGTCATCAAACTCCCTCCCCATCCGGTGCATCTGGCTTAGGCATTTGTTCCCCAATAAAACAATGTGGGTATGAACGCTGACTCGTAATAATAAATCATTTCTGAAACACTGCACATAACACAAATGTACCTCCATAAGTGCTGTCGCTAAACGCCCAATGGCTTTAAAGTTAGCAATCATAGAGGGATGAAAGACTGGCCTGTCCTTTCGGATGCAGCCTGAAGACACAGGACAGATTCTGCCATCCACGCCGGGATCATCCTGGTTTTCTGCACGGTTCTGAGTTTGCCCAGTGGATGTGCCCTATGAGGGGCAGATTTTCTGGTCCCAGATCATCAGCGCCAAGACGCCCTGTGATAAGAAGTCTACGGGGTCACTTTCTGAAGCCTGCGCCCTCGAGACAGAAGGTAACTGGCCTTTGCGAAAAGCAAGGAGCAGTAGAAACATGTCCCAGCTGTTATCTCCCCATGGCTGGTCTTCCTTCTATTGAAAGAATGAGATTGCCGACCCTGATGGCTCTTGTTACCTGGCAGAAAGCGTCTCTAGAGGTGGGCGAGCCATCGAATTAACAAGGAGAGCCGAGCGGAGCCGAGGACCTGGCTCGGATCTCACAGCCTGTGCACGAGCCGAGCCCCGAAATAGAAATTCTATTTATTTCGTACAACATTATGTAAAATATGATAAATTGTCTACAAAATTCAAAAAAGTATTTCTTTAACATGTGGAAACTTTGACATTAAATGGGCACATTATAGCACGACACAGAGAAGTATTTCATAAAAGTGATAGTTTTGTACAATTAGTAGTTTGAATTCCTATTTGAAAGTGCTTTCATACACAACAATGAAAGAAAAAGAGTTTTAGTGAAATTCAGTATTTGCCTAGGAGTACACAGTATAAGCGGGGAAGCTGTGATTGATCCGGGTTTTATCGTTTCACTTCGTACAATCCAGCCAGTAAATGGGTACGTATTTGTCTTTAAGGCAAGGCTTTGCTTTTAAGCACTTTATGTGAACACCAGTCGCTATACAAGGCCACATTCATTCATTATACGCACGGGGAGATTACATGATTTACCCAGAATCACAGGATGTGGAGCTGACCTGAAGAAGTGGACCTGATTTCCACCGCTACAATCCTCAGCTATGGTCTAACAAAACATCCTGGACAGGGAGAGATGAAGACAGGCAGAAGCCACATGAAAGCTCGACCCGTTATGGGCGCTAGGTTCCCGCAGCATCTCGAGCCAGATGTAGGATTAAGGCTCGAGCCCGGCTCCAACTTTAAGTGGCTTGCCCGCCTCTATGCCCATCCATTACTTTAAACCAGGTTCTGCATAGAACTACGTTCTCTCCTCCTTTCGGCATAGGCAATTGTCCCAAAACATAGCTGCCAAGTTTACCATGTCCAAGCATTATGTGCTGCTTCAGTCCAGATTTTTTTCCCCTTTAAATTCTTGGACTTGTAGTCCTATTATATAATAGAATAAACAAAACTACAAGTCCCAGAATTCAAAGAAAAAAAAAACCTCACGCACGGACCTGAGAAAATTGGCAGGGCTGCACAAAGTATCACAACAAATTCAAGACTCTGCAACAACACACTTCCGCAAGGTGTGGCGTGCTACTGGTCCAAAAATGTATGTTTGAGACTTTGAGCCACACCACAGTGTGTGGAGCGCTGTACAAATGGTTAAAAAAGGGAGTCCTCGCTGTCAGCAGCGTTATGCAGGGATGAAACGCATTCTCAGCTAATGGCACTAGGGGGAAGCAAAGACCAATATACATGACGCACAGTGTGGCTGGCTGGAATCTGGGTGGTTTGGCAAAGTTAAATGAATTTGCAGATCTATGTATGTGACGTATAAAGCGAAAATCCAGCTATAGTGCAAGTGTCAAACAGAGGGACAGACATATCCTGAGTCAGAGTATGCTAGCACTGAGGGTCCAGAGGGGCAGACAGACACAAGTACACATGAGTCAGAATATGCTAGCACTAAGGGCCCAGAGGGGCAGTATGCTACCACTGAGGGTCCAGGGAGGCAGACAGACACTAGTACACCTGAGTCAGAGTATGTAAGCACTGAGGGTCCAGAGGGCAGGCAGACACAAGTGCACCTGAGTCAGTAAGACTATGTAAGCACTGATGCCCAGAGGGGCAGACAGACACTAGTACACCTGAGTCAGTCACAGTATGCTACCACTGAGGGCCCAGAGGGGCAGACAGACACTAGTACACCTGAGTCAGAGTATGCTATCACTGAGGGCCCAGGCAATGCACAGACACAATTACACCTGAGTGTAGGAAAGTACCATCTTGCCTGGCATGTTACCCCCATATTTCACTGTATATATGTTGTTTTAGTCTATGTGTCACTGGGACCCTGCCAGGTAGGGCCCCAGTGCTCATAAGTATGTGCCCTGTATGTGTTACCTGTGTGATGACTAAGTGTCTCACTGAGGCTCTGCTAACCAGAACCTCAGTGGTTATGCTCTCTCTGCTTTCCAAATTTGTCACTAACAGGCTAGTGACTAAATTTACCAATTCACATTGGCATACTGGTACACCCATATAATTCCCTAGTATATGCTACTGAGATACCCAGGGTATTGGGGTTCCAGGAGATCCCTATGGGCTGCAGCATTTCTTTTGAAACCCATAGGGAGCTCTGACAATTCTTACATAGGCCTGCCACTGCAGCCTGAGTGAAATAACGTCCACGTTATTTCACAGCCATTTACCACTGCACTTAAATAACTTATAAGTCACCTATTAGTCTAACCCACACCTGGTGAAGGTTAGGTGCAAAGTTACTTAGTGTGTGGGCACCCTGGCACTAGCCAAGGTGCCCCCACATCGTTCAGGGCAAATTCCCCGGACTTTGTGAGTGTGGGGACACCATTACACGCATGCACTGTACATAGGTCACTACCTATGTACAGCATCACAATGGTAACTCCGAACATGGCCATGTAACATGTCTAAGATCATGGAATTGTCACCCCAATGCCATTCTGGCATTGGGGGGACAATTCCTTGATCCTCCGGGTCTCTAGCATAATACCCGGGTACTGCCAAACTGCCTTTCTGGGGTTTGTACTGCAGCTGCTGCCGAACCCTCAGACAGGTTTCTGCCCTCCTGGGGTCCAGCCAGGCCTGGCCCAGGAAGGCAGAACAAAGGATTTCATCTGAGAGAGGGTGTAACACCCTCTTCCTTTGGAAATAGGTGTGAAGGCTGGGGAGGAGTAGCCTCCCCCAGCCTCTGGAAATGCTTTGATGGGCACAGATGGTGCCCATCTCTGCATAAGCCAGTCTACACTGGTTCAGGGATCCCCCAGCCCTGCTCTGGCACGAAACTGGACAAAGGAAAGGGGAGTGACCACTCCCCTGACCTGCACCTCCCAGGGGAGGTGCCCAGAGCTCCTCCAGTGTGTCCCAGACCTCTGCAATCTTGGAAACAGAGGTGTCTGTGGCACACTGGACTGCTCTGAGTGGCCAGTGCCAGCAGGTGACGTCAGAGGCTCCTTCTGGTAGGCTCTTACCTCTATTGGTAGCCAATCCTCCTTCCTTGGTAGCCAAACCTCCTTTTCTGGCTATTTAGGGTCTCTGCTTTGGGGATCTCACCAGATAACGAATGCAAGAGCTCATCAGAGTTCCTCTGCATCTCCCTCTTCACCTTGTACCAAAGGATCGACCGCTGACTGCTCAGGACGCCTGCAAAACAGCAACAAAGTAGCAAGACGACTACTAGAAACATTGTATTGCTTCATCCTTCCGGCTTTCTCGACTGTTTCCAGGTGGTGCATGCTCTGGGGGTAGCCTGCCTCCTCTCTGCACCAGGAGCTCTGAAGAAATCTCCCGTGGGTCGACTGAATCTTCCCCCTGCAACCGCAGGCACCAAAAGACTGCATCACTGATCCTCTGGGTCCCCTCTCAGCACGACGAGCATGGTCCCTGGAACTCAGCAACTCTGTCCAAGTGACTCCCACAGTCCAGTGACTCTTCAGTCCAAGTTTGGTGGAGGTAAGTCCTTGCCTCCCCACGTTAGACTGCATTGCTGGGTACTGCATGATTTGCAGCTGCTCCGGCTCCTGTGCACTCTTCCAGGATTTCCTTCGCGCACAGCCAAGCCTGGGTCCCCAACACTCCTTCCTGCAGTGCACAACCTTCTGAGTTGTCCTCCGGCGTCGTGGGACTCCCTTTTGTGACTTCGCATGGACTCCGGTTCACTCTTCTTCCAAGTGCCTGTTCAGGTACTTCTGCGGGTGTTGCCTGCTTCTGTGAGTGCTCCCTGACTTGCTGGGTGCCCTCTCTGTCTCCTCCTCCAAGTGGCGCCATCCTGGTCCCTCCTGGGCCACAGCATCACCCAAAAACCTCTACCGCAACCCTTGCAGCTAGCAAGGCTTGTTTGTGGTCTTTCTGCATGGGAACACCTCTGCAAGCTTCACTGCGGCGTGGGACATCCATCCTCCAAAGGGGAATTTGCTAGTCTTCTTCTTTCTTGCAGAACTCCAAGCTTCTTCCAACAGGTGGTAGCTTCCTTGCACCCTCAGCTGTCATTTCCTGGGCTCCTGCCCACTCTTGACACTGTCGCGACTATTGGACTTGGTCCCCTTGTCTTACAGCTACTCAGGTCCGGAAATCCACTGTTGTTGCATTGCTGGTGTTTGTTCTTCCTGCAGAATCCCCCTATCACGACTTCTGTGCTCTCTGGGGGTAGTAGGTGCACTTTACACCTACCTTTCAGGGTCTTGGGGTGGGCTATTTTTCTATCCCTCACTGTTGTCTTACAGTCCCAGCGACCCTCTAAAAGCTCACATAGGTTTGGGATCCATTCGTGGTTCGCATTCCACTTTTGGAGTATATGGTTTGTGTTGCCCCTATACCTATGTGCTCCTATTGCAATCTATTGTAATTCTACATTGCTTGCATTACTTTTCTTGCTATTACTTGCATAATTTTGGTTTGTGTACATATATCTTGTGTATATAACTTATCCTCATACTGAGGGTACTCTCTGAGATACTTTTGGCATATTGGCATAAAAATAAAGTACCTTTATTTTTAGTAATTCTGTGTATTGTGTTTTCTTATGATATTGTGCATATGATACAAGTGGTATAGTAGGAGCTTTACATGTCTCCTAGTTCAGCCTAAACTGCTTTGCCATAGCTACCTTCTATCAGCCTAAGCTGCTAGAAACACCTCTTCTACACTAATAAGGGATAACTAGACCTGCCACAAGGTGTAAGTACCTCTGGTACCCACTACAAGCCAGGCCAGCCTCCTACATTGAGTCAGTCACAGTATGCTAACACTGAGGGCACAGAGAGGCAGACAGACACAAGTACACCTGAGTCAGTCAGAGTATGTAAGGACTGAGGGCCCAGAGGGGCAGACAGACAATAGTACACCTGAGTCAGTCACAGTATTCTAGCTCTGAGGGCCCAGAGGGGCAGACAAGACACAAGTACATCTGAGTCACATTATGCTAGCACTGAGGGCCCAGAGGGGCAGACAGACACTAGTACACCTGAGTCAGAGTATGCTAGCACTGAGGGCCCAGAGGGGCAGACAGACACAAGTGCTCCTAAGTGAGAGTATGTAAGCACTGAGGGTCCAGACGGGCAGACAGACAATAGTACACCTGAGTCAGTATGAGTATGCTAGCACTGAGGGCCCAGAGAGGCAGGCAGACACAAGTGCACCTGAGTCAGTAAGAGTATGTAAGCACTGAGGGCCCAGACGGGCAGACAGACACTAGTACACCTGAGTCAGTAAGAGTATGCTAGCACTGATGCCCAGACAGGCAGACAGACACAAGTGCACCTGAGTCAGTAAGAGTATGCTAGCACTGAGGCCCCAGAGGAGCAGACAGACACTAGTACACCTGAGTCAGAGTATGCTAGCACTGAGGGCCCAGACGGGCAGATAAACAATAGTACACCTGAGTCAGTAAGAGTATGGAAGCACTGAGGGCCCAGAGAGGCAGGCAGACACAAGTGCATCTGAGTCAGTAAGAGTATGCTAGCACTGAGGGCCCAGAGAGGCAGACAGACACTAGTACACCTGAGTCAGAGTATGCTAGCACTGAGGGCCCAGAGAGGCAGACAGACACAAGTACACCTGATTCAATAAGAGTATGCTAACACTAAGGGCCCAGAGGGGCAGACAGACACTAGCACACCTGAAGACACAAGTACACCTGAGTCAGTCAGAGTATGCTAGCACTGAAGACCCAGGCAACACACAGACACTGGCACCCGCGTGCCACCTGCTGGCCAGTCAGCGTATGGTATTGTCTGAGGCATTGGGAAAGCATACTGCCTGCACAAACAAACATCTACATCGAAAAATGTGATGGTGTTGTGTTTTATCCTAAAAACACGAAAGAGTTTATGGGTGTGAATTACACGGGTCAGCTATTCGCGCACTTCAAGAGTGACTCTGTTATCGACCACAGGAGAACTGAAGGTGGGGTTGGCTTCCGGTGGGAACACAGCTTGTAGAAGCAGGCGCGCGAGTCCAGTGAGCTAGGTTCTTCAAACCTGCAGCTCCCCATACTGTACCAATTTCCCTCAGTCCTTTTCTTACTCCTATTCGCCCTCAATGAGCTGAAGCTAATTTATTTGTGCGTCTTGTGTCAGGCCATCCTCTCCCTCATCAGGCACTAAATTGGTGGGAAGGCGAGGGCCGCCGCGCTGATAATTCCCTGTCACCCTTTCCCCCTCTGGATGATTCCCTGGATGATGTCCCATCAGTCTGGCCCTCTGCGCAATCCCCCGGATCATTCCCTTGTCTGTCACTCCATCCCCCCCCCCCGGGCTTCGGTTTAACCCTCACGATGCCAGGGGTGCCAGCTCGGGGTGGTTTTATCACAGGGCAGCGCCTGGTGCATTTACTCATGTGGTCCGAAGCGCTTTGATCGTCGCGCCGAGGCCGCTTTAACTTTAAAACTGAAAACGCTTTGCTCATTGTGCTAAGGGGCGCTTTACTTTTGGAAGTAACAACTCCTTTCAAGATTGGGCTCATCAAGACCTTACCACTACGAGTACGTCCTACTCATATCTGAATTCCCCATGGAAACAAGGATACTCCGATTTGCTGTCAATCTGCCATGCAGGAAATCTGCTCTTCCTGAGAGGAACCCCCATGAGGTCTGACTGCATCGAAGTCTTCTAAATAGTGAGCAATGTGCTTGGGTGTGGATGAGCTTTATAGGCCTGCCACACCCCAAGATGGCCGCTGTCTCTAGAAACCTGGGAACTGTAGTCCATTCTTAGAATAGCACTGATAAGTGCATCTTTTCCACCAACGTCCTAACACTGCAGATACATGAGCTTTACCACAGGACAGGCGATGCTGATGACCACTTCTAGAACAAGAGGGGATGACAAGTGGTGCGCATGAAGCACCGCAAATACGCACAGCGGAGTTTCGGGCGGGACCTGGAGCGCGCACAGGCTTATTCCTGACATGGTGGGTAACAGATTGAACCACTGCAGGGGAAAATCCAGACTATTTTAGACTAGTCTCCCCCTACAACACAGACCCAGGTCACAGCTTTTCTTGGTCTCACTGCGAATTACAGGAGGTTTATTAAGAATTATGGCTCCATTGTTGCCCCCCTTAATGACCTCATATCCAAAAAAATGCCTAAAAAGGAGGAGCTTAAGCAGGCTATGTGTACTGCACCTGTCCTGAAAAGCCCAAACTATTCAAAGAAGTTTATTGTCCAAACAGATCCTTCAGCGGAAGGGGTTGGGACTGTGCTTTCACAACTTAATTCAAAGGGCTAGGATCAACCTGTTGCTTTTATTAGTAAACAATTGACCCCTAGAGAAAAGCGTTGGTCAGCCATAGAGAGGGAGGCCTTTACTGTGGTCTGGGTTCTGAAGAAGTTGAGACCATACCTCTTCATAGTTCAGACAGACCACAAACTTCTCTTATGGTTAAATCAAATGAAAGGTGAATACCCAACATTTTTGAGGTGGTCCGTTTCCCTACAGGGGATGGACTTTACAGTGGAACATAGACCTGGGAATAACCACTCCAATGCAGATGTACTCTCCAGATATTTCCACTTAGACAATGAAGACTCATCTGGGCAAGGCTAGCCTTATTCTCCCTCGTTTGGGGGGGGGGGGTGTAGGAAAATACCCTCTTTTTGGCTGGTTACCCCCAACTTCTGCCTGATGTCATTGTGCTTTACTGTGTCACTGGGATCCTGCTAACTAGGACCCCAGTACTTATGCTCTCTCCCCTCTAAATGTTGTCACTGCATACTCGTAACCCAGTATTTCATCCCAAGTTGGCATACTGGTCACACCTTATAAGTCCCACGTATATGGTACCTAGGGGTTCCAGGTAATCCCTATAGGCTGCACCATTTCTTTTCCCACCCATCAGGACCCCATGCAAAGACTTTGACAGGACTGCCATTGCAGACTGTGTGAAATGGTGCATGCACCCTTTCACAGCCATTTACACTGCACCAAGTCAATTATAAGTCACTCATATACCAGGCCTTCCAACCCTGAAGGATGGGTGCAGAGTACCCGCATGTGAGGGCACCCCTGTGCTAGCAGAGGTGCCCCCACATCATCCAGGAAAATTTTCCCGGACTTCATGAGTGCGAGGATGCAATTTTACCCTTGCACTATACGTAGGTCACTACCTATGTCCAGCTTCATAATGGAACTCCAAACATAGGCATGTTTGGTATCAAACATGTAGGAATCATACCCCCATGCTTTTGCAAGCATTGGTTGAATGATTCCATGCACTCTGGGGGGCTCCTTAGAGGTCCCCCAGTGCTGCCATTACAGACTTCTGAGGTTTTCCAGGCAGCCCATCTGCCGCCACCTCGCAGATAGGTTTCTGCCCTCCTGTTGCATGAGATGCTCAAGCCCAGGAAGGCAGAACAAAGGATTTCCTTTAGGAGAAGGATGTTACACCCTCCACCCTTGGAGATAGGTGTTACAGGCATGGGAGAGGTAGCCTCCCAGAGCCTCTGGAAATACTTTAAATGGCACAGAGGGTGCCCTCCTTGTATAATCCAACCTACACCAGTTCAGGGACCCCCCCAGTCCCTGCTGTGGCATGAAACTGGACAAAGGAAAGGGGATTGACCATTCCCCTGTCCATCTCCACCCCTGGGGTGGTGCTCATAGCTCCTCCAGAGTGTCTCTGGGTTTTACCATCTTGGATTCCAAGTTGGAAGGGCACTCTGGGAGCATCTGAGTGGCCAGTGTCAGCAGGTGATGTCAGAGCACTCCCCTGATAGGTGCTTACCTGTTAGCTGACCAATTCCCCTTTCAGAGCTATTTAGTGTCTCTCTCTTGGGTGATTCTTCAGATTCGGATTGCAAGACTCCAACAGGAATCATCTGCATCCTTTATTTCACCTTCTTACTGAAGAAGTTGGAACTGGACCCTTCAGGAACTCTACAACTGCAACAAAGAAGCAAAGATTACTTCTGTGACATTGCATGTTCAGCTCCTGCCAGCAACTGCAACTGTTTCCCGGACATGCATCCTCTGAGGACAGCCCATCTTCAGCCTGCACCAGAAGAGGGAAGGAATCTCCCTTGGGTTGAAGGAGTAACTCCATTGTTTAAGCAGGCACTGCATGGACGACCGGCTGCATCCTCAGAGGACAGCCAGTCTTCAGCCTGCACCAGAAGAACCTCCCTGAAGTGAAGGAGTCACTTCCCTGCTTCAGCAGGCACCCCTATGCAGCGACGATCGGTGACTTAGGTCCCAACTCCTGAAGAAGTGCTTGGATCCTGCGACACGGTTGGTAAACTGAAGTAGTCCTGATGGTCGTGCAGTCGAGCTGTCTAACTTTGGTGGATGTAATAGCTTGTCTCCCCATGCAAGACAGTACCTCCGTGTACTGCGTTTTTTTCCTTCCACAAAGTTCTTCATGCACAGTGGAGCTTCAGCCACCAGCACACTTCCTGTGGCTCGCAGCACCCTGCATGGCTCTTCGGCGGCGTACCATCCCTTTGTGTACTGCTGTGTGGGCCTCCTTTTGCACCTTCTTTGTCACATGGATGGTCTGGGACTGCTTTGCATGCAGCCTGGTCTTCTGTGGGGTCTCTGAGTTGCTGAGAACCCCATCTGTCTCTTCCTCCTGGGTAGAGGCCACCAGGTCTCTCCTGGTCCCAGGCAGTGCCATTTTCCACTAACCGTGAGATTTTCATGTGCCAAGATTTGTTGGTGGAATCCAGCGACGCAAATCAGACTGCAATCATCCATCCAGTGTGGGACATCATCTGCACCAACCAGGAACCCGCATCCGTCTTCTTTGGTGCAGTACTGACTGTTCTTCTTCACCAGTGGTTCTTTGTTTGCACCTTTATCCGGGTTAGCAGGGGCTCCTGTTCTCCTTGGACTCTTCAGTGCTTCTTGGACTTGGTCCCCTTCTTCCACAGATCTTCAGGTCCAGGAATCCATTGTTCCTGTCTTGCAGTCTCTTCTGGTTCTTGCAAAATCTTCTATCACATGTTCTTGTATCTTCTAGGAAAGTTACTCTGATTTATTCCTGCTTTCCTGGGCTCTGTGGTGGGTTCTATTACTTAACTTTGGTGTTTTCTTACACTCCCAATGCCCCTCTACACACTAACCTTGCCTAGGTGGGAAACCGACTTTCGCATTCCACTATTTTAGTATATGGTTTGTGTTCCCTGTAGGAAAGTACCATCTTGCCTGGCATGTTACCCCCATTTTCACTGTATGTATGTTTGTTTTTGCCCTTGTGTCATTGAGACCCTGCCAGGCAGGACCCCAGTACTCATAATGTATGCCCTGTATCTGTTCCCTGCATGGTGCCTAACTGTATCACTGCGGCTCTGCTAACCAGAACCTCAGTGTTTATGCTCTCTCTGCTTTTCACAATTGTCACTGCAGGCTAGTGACCATCTTCACCAATTCTCATTGGCACACTGGAACACCCTTATAATTCCCTTATACATGGTACCTAGGTACCCAGGGTATTGGGGTTCCAGGAGATCCCTATGGGCTGCAGCATTTCTTTTGCCACCCATATGGAGCTCAGACAATTCTTAAGCAGGACTGCAACTGCAGCCTGAGTGAAATTACGTCCACGTTATTTCACAGCCATTTTTCACTGCACATAAGTAACTTATAACTCACCTATATATCTAACCCTCACTTGGTGAAGGTTAGGTGCCAAGTTACTTAGTGTGTGGGCACCCTGGCACTAGCCAATGTGCCCCCACATTGTTCAGGGCAAATTCCCCAAACTTTGTGAGTGCGGGGACACCATTACACGCGTGCATTATACATAGGTCACTGCCTATGTTAGCGTCACAATGGTAACGCCAAACATGGCCATGTAGCATGTCTAAGATCATAGAATTCTGGTAATGAGGGGACACTTCCATGATCCCCCGGGTCTCTAGCACAGAACCCGGGTTTCAAATAGTTCGGTATATGTACACTTAACCAAAACAGTTTACTTTTCTACTCTAAAACTTTTAACTAAGTTTCTGAAAAGTTCTGAAAACTTTCAAAAGTTTTCCAAAAGTTTGAAAAAGATTTTTTCTCTGTAATTTCAAAAGTTCTAAAATGTTTTCTCTCTCTGTCTTAAACCGTTTTCTATCATGTCTACAGTAGAGGCCACTTCCAAAGTTGTTCAGGCAACTTATGAAAGTTTAAACTACAAGAGTTTGAGGGGTCTCTGCCTGGATAGAGGTTTAAGCATAGGTAAGAATCCAACAAAGAGTTTCTCTTTAATCTGCTCTTACAAGATTACCAGTACCAGTCTGGCCCATCCCAGGAGAGGGTAGAAAAGGGGGAGGCTTCCCAGTCAGACTCAGAGGAGTTCCCTGAAGATGCTGGAGAGGGTTCTTACAAAGTCCTGCCCCCTAGCAGGCCACCTAGTGACACTGGTAGTGTTAGAGGTTCCCATCACAGCAGGGCATCCTTTTTCCCTAGAGGTCAGGTTACCAGGGTCCAGACAGTCAGGGACAGGTCCCCCTCTGTAACTTCCCATATTTCCTCTGTCTCAAAGCATTCCCAACCCACCCACCCTGAGGATAACTTGCTGGAAAGGGAACTCAAAAAGTTGAGGGTTGAAGAGACCAGACTGAAGCTTAAACAGCAGCAGCTGGCCTTAGATAGGGAATCCCTAGACATTGAGAGGCAAAGACAGAGGTTGGGGTTAGTTCCCCATGGTGGCAGCAGCAGTATTCCTGATAGCACTCCTGTTAGAGAGCAAGATTCCAGGAATCTGCACAAGATAGTCCCCTGTTACAAGGAGGGAGATGACATTAATAAGTGGTTTGCTGCACTTGAGAGGGCCTATATGGTACAGTTGGTCCCTCAAAGGCAGTGGGCTGCTATTTTGTGGCTATCTTTCACTGGAAAGGGTAGGGATAGGCTCCTTACTGTTAGAGAAAGTGAAACCAATAACTACAAAGTTTTGAAAGATGCACTCTTGGATGGATTTGGCTTAACCACTGAACAATACAGGATTAAGTTCAAAGACACCAGAAAATAGTCTTCTCAAGACTGGACAGATTTTGTGGACTGTTCAGTAAAGGCCTTGGAATCGTGGTTGCATGGCAGTAAAGTTTCTGACTATGAAAGCCTGTACAATCTTATTCTGAGAGAGCATATTCTTAACAATTGTGTGTCTGACTTGTTACACCAGTACTTGATAGACTCAGATCTGACCTCTCCCCAAGAATTGGGAAAGAAGGCAGACAAATGGGTCAGAACAAGAGTGAACAGAAACGTTCATACAGGAGGTGACAAGGATGGCAAGAAGAAAGATGGTGAGAAATCTCAGGATAAGCATGGGGATAAGGGTAAAACCAAAGATCCTTCTTCAAATCCTAAACACTCTTCAGGGGGTGGGGATAAATCAAATTCTTCCTCTTCTTCACAACATACACACATTATAAAGCCTTGGTGCTTTGTGTGTAAAAATAAAGGCCATAGGCCAGGGGATAGGTCCTGTCCAGGTAAACCCCCTGAGCCTACCACCACTAATACATAAAACTCTAGTGCCCCTAGCAGTAGTGGTAATAGTGGTGGGACTGCTGGCAACAGTCAAAATAAGGGTGTAGTTGGGTTCACATATGGGTCCATCATAGAAACTGGGGTAGTCAGTCCCAAGACAGTTTCTGTCACACCTAGTGGCATTGGCCTTGCCACACTGGCTGCTTTTCCCCTTACAATGGATAAGTACAGGCAGACAGTTTCAATAAATGGTGTTGAGGTTCAGGCCTACAGGGCACAGGTGCCAGTATCACTTTGGTGACTGAAAACCTAGTGTCTCCTGAACAACACATCATTGGACAACAGTACAAGATTATTGATGTCCATAACTCCACTAAGTTTCTTCCCTTAGCTATAGTTCAGCTTAGTTGGGGTGGAGTTACTGGCCCTAAGCAGGTGGTAGTATCACCTAGCTTACCTGTAGACTGTCTTTTAGGTAATGACCTAGAGGCCTCAGGTTGGGCTGAGGTAGAGTTTAATACCCATGCAGCCATGCTGGGTATCCCTGAGGAATTGCTTCCTCTCATTTCAGCTGAAATGAAAAAGCAAAGGAGGGCAAAAGGCCTGAAAACTCAGGATCCTTCTCCAACAACAGGTAAAAAGGGTATCACAGTATCCCCTACCCACCTGTCAGAGTCACCAGATCCTCGGGGTCTGCGCACGTTCCCAACACGTCCACCACTGAACAGCTCCAAGACTCTGATAGATAAATCACAGAGTTCAAGAGGGGAAGAGGGGATTAGGAAGGGAACAGCTGGGAAGGAGACCTATAGTAAGAAAAAGGTTAAAACACCCAATATCAAAGTTACATCTCATGAAATCAATACTAGACTATGACTCTAAGCCTTGTCATTCTGAAAACATGGACAACCTAAGAATTAGGCTTAAAATGACAAATTTTTCAAGATGGCCGGATACCTGTAAGGGAATCAAGATGGATTAAATGAAACTTTCAAATTCAAGTACTTTCCTTTACCTGCGAATCAGGAAAACATTCTGAATAAGTTTACAAACCAGTCATATGAATCCTTTTATGAGAATGCATACTAGGACCGTGCAATATTGCATCTAGAAACTCTGGCCTTTTGTGTTGTCTTGAAATGTTTCAGCACAAATTGCGCACATTGCAGATTTTCATATATATAGTAAACACCATAAAAGGATTGTGCACCATGAATAACCCAATATGGGTTCAGGAAACAAATCACACAACTTGTCAACTCGAATACTCCCAAATAAATGTCTTAGAATAGTGGCATATAATGAACAACATGAATTAAGCTCGCGGAGAGAATCGTGCGTCTTGCCGATTCGAGTGCCACCTTGTAAAATATCAAGAAATGGTAGCACGCAATGAATATCAAGGTTAAATCACCATTAAGCGAATCGCGCGTCTTGCAGATTCCTAAGCCACGATGTAGATGCCAAGAAATAACAGCGCGCAATGAACAACAAGGTTAAAGCACCATGAAATGAATTGCGCGTCTTTTGCCGATTCTTAAGCCACCATGTAAATGTCAAGATATGGTAGCGCGCAATGAATAACAAAGTTAAATCATCATGAAACGAATTGCGCGTCTTGCCGATTCGTAAGCCACCATGTAAATGTCAAGAAATGGTAGCGCGCAATGAATACCAAGGTTAAAGCACTATGAAACGAATCACGTGTCTTGCCGATTCTTAAGCCACCATGTAAATGTCAAGAAATGATAGCGCTCAATGAATAACAAAGTTAAATCATCATGAAACGAATTGCGAGTCTTGCCAATTCATAAGCCACCATCTAAATGTCAAGAAACGGTAGCGCGCAATGAATAACAAAATTAAATGAACATGAAACAAGTCGTGCGTCTTGCCAATTCGTAAGCCACCATATAAATGTCAAGAAATGGTTGCGCAAAGTAATCTGTTAATCATTAAAGAATTAAGCCCAAGAATATGAAAGTTCTCGATAACGGCGGCGGGAGGCCAGCCCAACCACCGTCTTACCGTCCAGAACAAGGATCACCAATGAAGAATGAAGGGCAGAGGCCTGGAAGATCAAATAGGCCACCACGACAGGAGCTCAGGAAGTAGCTGCTGCTCTGCACCGGGACCTCTGAATAGTGAGCACTTGGAGCTCGGCTGGCTCCCTATTTTAGAGTCTTGGCCCAGCCCACAACCACACCCAGGCATGCCGCAGGAAAAGTCTCTGGAAGGCCCTGGAAAGGGACCACACCCTAACACAATCTGAAAGCCTGCAGCAATACATTGCAAATGAACAGTATTTGTAAACAGATTAAAAATAAGTCTTCAGGATTAAACTCTGCATGCAAAAGGTTAAACAACAACATATCAGCACAATGCATAAATTACGTTGTTTTGAGAGTGCTGGGTTTTTGCATTCTAGTCGCCAATAGAGCGCGCACTGCCCTGGTGGTGACACCACCCTGCCATTCAGGATACCATTCCTGTGGTAGGAGAAACCTCTCCTGGGGTGGCAACTGTGCCAAGGGAACCATCAGCTGACACAGCTGAACTCCCTAAAGTAAAAGTACCTCTCTGTGGGACAACTAATATTGGTGAGGAAAAGTGCACCATTTTAGTTTACATGGAGCATCCCTCCAACCCTCCCAGAGACACTTTAGTGCAGAAACCCTGCACTGCTTCACAACACTTAGGACAGCAGCCCTGCCCTTGTGTGGAGCGCATAGGACAGCATCCCTGTCTGCTCCAACTCAAGAGAAACAGCAACCCTGTTCTCTCTTACAGCCATATGAACAACGTTCTTGCTCAGCTATGGCTTTACTGAGACAGCAACCCTGTCTGGCATTCTCATCACTTGATATAGGTCCAGTGGACAAATCCCACTCCTCTAAACTAAAACATACTAATAGGAACTCTGAGAATATAACTTCACATTGTTGGCTAGCTAAAAAACTTCAAACAGGGTGGTTTACATCCCCACAGGGAAGAAACCATATAGTGGATTATAAAGGGAGCAACCAAGCTATTGCAGAGCTACTCTCTACTTATCACCACTTAGACAATAAAGACTCAACTGGCCAAGGTTAGCCTTATTGTCCTTAGTTTGGGGGGGGAGTTGTGTAGGAAGGTAGCCTCTTTCTAGCCTTGTTACCCCCACTTTTGGCCTGTTTGTGAGTATATGTCAGGGTGTTTTCACTGTCTCACTGGGATCCTGCTAGCCAGGACCCATTGCTCACAGTGAAAACCCTATGTTGTCAGTGTGTTTGTTATGTGTCACTGGGATCCTGCTAGCCAGGACCCCAGTGCTCAGAAGTTTGTGGCCTATATGTTTTTCCTGTGTGGTGCCTAACTGTATCACTGAGGCTCTGCTAACCAGAACCTCAGTGTTTATGCTCTCTCTGCTTTCTAAATTTGTCAGTTTTCATTGGCACACTGGTACACCCATATAATTCCCTTGTATATGGTACTTAGGTACCCAGGGTATTAGGGGTTTCCTATGGGCTGCAGCATTTCTTTTGCCACCCATAGGGAGCTCAGACAATTCTTACACAGGCCTGCCACTGCAGCCTGAGTGAAATAACGTCCACGTTATTTCACAGCCATTTTTCACTGCACATAAGCAACTTATAAGTCACCTATATGTCTAACCTTCACTTAGTGAAGGTTGGGTACCAAGTTACTTAGTGTGTGGGCACCCTGGCACTAGCCAAGGTGCCCCCACATTGTTCAGGGCAAATTCCCCGAACTTTGTGAGTGCAGGGACACCATTACACGTGTGCACTATACATAGGTCACTACCTATGTATAGCGTCACAATGGTAACTCCGAACATGGCCATGTAACATGTATAAGATCATGGAATTGTCACCCCAATACAATTCTGGTATTGGGGTGACAATTCCATGATCCCCCGGGTCTCTAGCACAGAACCCGGGTACTGCCAAACTGCCTTTCCAGGGTTTCCACTGCAGATGCTGCCTACCCCTCAGACAGGATTCTGCCCTTCTGAGGTCCAGGCAGCCCTGGCCCAGGAAGGCAGAACAAAGCATTTCCTCTGAGAGAGGGTGTTACACCCTCTCCCTTTGGAAATAGGTGTGAAGGGCTGGGGAGGAGTAGTCTTTCCCAGCCTCTGGAAATGCTTTGATGGGCACAGATGGTGCCCATCTCTGCATAAGCCATACTACAGCTGTTGAGGGATCCCCCAGCCCTGCTCTGGCGCGAAACTGGACAAAGGAAAGAGGAGTGACCACTCCCCTGACCAGTACCTCCCAGGGGAGGTGCCCAGAGTTCCTCCAGTGTGCCCCAGACCTCTGCCATCTTGGAAACAGAGGTGTTGGGGGCACAATGGACTGCCCTGAGTGGCCAGTGCCAGCAGGTGACGTCAGAGACCCCCTCTGATAGGCTCTTACCTTTCTTGGTAGCCAATCCTCCTATCTTGGTAGCCAAACATCCTTTTCTGGTTATTTAGGGTCTCTCCTCTGGGGAATTCTTCAGATAACAAATGCAAGAGCTCACCAGAGTTCCTCTGCACTTCCCTCTTCGACTTCTGCCAAAGATCGACCGCTGAATGCTTCAGGACGCCTGCAAAACCGCAACAAAGTAGCAAGACGACTACCAGCAACATTTTAGTGCCTCATCCTGACGGCTTTCTCGACTGTTTCCAGGTGGTGCATGCTCTGGGGGTCATCTGCCTTCACCCTGCATGGGAAGCCCAGAAGAAATCTCCAGTGCGTCGATGGAATCTTCCCCCTGCTAATGCAGGCACCAAAAGACTGCATCACCGGTCCTCTGGATCCCTTCTCATCCTGATGAGCGTGGTCCCTGGAACACAGGAACTCTATCCAAGTGACTCCCACAGTCCAGTGATCCTTCAATCCAGGTTTGGTGGAGGTAAGTCCTTGCCTCTCCATGTTAGACTGCAAACCTGTGTACTGCGTGATTTGCAGCTGCTCCGGCTCCTATGCACTCTTCCAGGATTTTCCTTCATGCACAGCCTAGCCTGGTCCTCAGAACTCCGTCCTGCAGTGCTCAACTCTCTGAGTTGACCTCCGGCGTTGTGGGACCCTCCTATGTGACTCTGAGCCAGCTTCGGTTCACAAATCTTCCAAGTGCCTGTTCGGGTACTTCTACGGGTCATGCCTGCTTCTGTGGGGGCTCTCTGAGTTGCTGAGTGACCCTCTGTCTCCTCTTCCAAGGGGCGACATCCTGGTCCTTCCTGGTCCCCAGCAGCAGCCAAAAACCTCTACCATGACCCTTGCAGCTAGCAAGGCTTGTTTGCAGTATTTCTGCATGGGAACACTTCTGCAACCTTCATCGCTACGTGGAACATCTTCCACCCAAAGAAGAAGTTCCTAGTCCTCTTCGTTGTTGCAGAACCCCAAGCTTCTTCCATACGGAGTCAGCTTTCTTGCACCTTCATCCGGGGTTTCCTGGGCTCCTGCCCCCCCAGACACTATCGCGACTCTTGGACTTGGTCCCCTTGCCTTGCAGGTCCTCAGGTCCAGGAATCCTCCTTCAGTGCCTTGCTGGTGTTTGTTGTTCTTGCAGAATCCCCCTATCACGACTGTTGTGTCCTTTTGGGGTAGATGTGTACTTTACTCCTACTTTTCAGGGTCTTGGGGTGGGGTATCTTGGACACCATGACTGTTTTCTTACAGTCCCAGAGACCCTTTACAAGATCCCATAGGTCTGGGGTCCATTCGTGATTTGCATTCCACCTTTGGAGTATATGGTTTGTGTTGCCCCTAGACCTATTTTCACCTAATGCAACCTATTGTCATTCTACACTGTTTGCATTACTTTTCTGACTCTTACTTACCTGTTCTGGGTTTGTTTACATACCTTCTTACTGAGGGTACTCACTGAGATACTTGTGGCATATTGTCATAAAAATAAAGTACCTTTATTTTTAGTAACTCTGTGTATTTTGTTTTCTTATGATATTGTGCATATGATATAAGTGGTATAGTAGGAGCTTTGCATGTCTCCTAGTTCAGCCTAAGCTGCTTTGCCATAGCTACCTTCTATCATCCTAAGCTGCTAGAAACACCTCTATTCTACTAATAAGGGGTAACTGGACCTGGCACAGGTTGTAAGTACCTTTGGTACCCACTACAAGCTAGGCCAGCCTCCTACAGTGGTGGGTCCTAATCCTCTTCAAACAATCAGAAAAAGCCTTGGTGTTATTGATGTAAAGTAAAAGGCCATTGGGCAAGTGATTCCACTTGTCCAAAGAATAACACCAAACCTCCCACCACCACAACCCCAACTGCAACTTCTAGTGCCCCTAGTAATAGCAGTGATGGTGGGAAGTATACTACTAATAGCCAATCCAAGGGTGTAGCTGGGCTCACTATTGGCAATGTAGTTGGGGTTGGTCTTGTTAGGGAGACCATAGAGGCTGTTTTAGTCTCTGAAGGTGGCATTGACTTTGCCACCTTGGTTGCTTGTCCCCTTAATATGGGTAAGTACAAGCAACTACCCCTAATCAATGGTGTTGAGGTTGAGGCCTACAGGGACACAGGAGCCAGTGTAACTATGGTGATAGAAAGACTGGTCCACACTCATCAAAACCTACTTGGTCAGTAGTACCAAGTAACTGATGCTTATAACAACACTCTTAGCCACCCCATGGCTGTTGTGAATCTCAAATGGGGGAGGGGGGGTTACTGGTTCAAAGAAAGTTGTGGTAGCCACTGAATTACCTGTAGATTGCTTACTGGGCAATGATTTGGAAACATCAGCTTGGGCAGAAGTGGAGTTGGAGGCTCATGCAGCAATGGTGGGCATTCCTGGGCATATTTGTGCTTTGACAAGGGCTCAGGCCAAGAAGCAAAATGGACAGGGAAACTTGGATCCTGGAACAATGGACCAAGTACTCCCAAAAATTAGGGGTAGAAAGGGTAAATCCCAACCCACTATCCCTCCCTCTACAGATGATTCCCCTTTTGAGGAAGAGGAATCCTCTCCCTGTGCAGAACCTACACCAGAGGAGCTGGCAGCAGGGAAGAACTGAGTGTGGCACAGCAAACCTGTCCTATATTAGAGGGTTTAAGACAGCAAGCTGTCAAACAGCAGAATGAGGTTGTCAGTGATAGCCATAGGGTGTACTGGGAAGACTACCTCTTGTACACAGAGTCAAGGGACCCTAAACCTGGAGCTGCCAGGAGATTGGTCATTCCCCCGCAGTACAGAGAGTTTCTTCCCACCCTAGCACATGACATTCCTTTGGCTGAGCATTTGGGCCAGATGAAAACTTGGGAAAGACTTGTCCCCTTGTTTCACTGGCCTCATATGTCAGAGGACACTAACGAGTTTTGTCGCTCTTGTGTGACCTGCCAAGCCAGTGGCAAGACTGGTGGCACTCCAAAGGCCCCTCTAATTCCCCTTTCAGTGGTTGGGGTGCCCTTTGGAAGGGTAGGGGTTGACATAGTTGGCCCCCTTGACCCTCCAGCGGCTTCAGGCAATAGATTTATCTTGGTGGTAGTGGACCATGCCACAAGACATCCTCAAGCCATACCCTTAAGGACCACTACATCTCCTGCAGTGGCAAATGCCCTCCTGGGAATCTTTTCCAGGGTAGATTTTCCTAAGGAAGTGGTGTCAGACAGAGGTACCAACTTCATGTCTACATACCTAAAAGCAATGTGGAAGGAGTGTGGTGTAACCTACAAGTTCACCACCCCTTACCACCCACAAACAAATGGTCTGGTTGAGAGGTTTAATAAAACTCTCAAAGGTATGATAATGGGACTCCCTGAAAAACTCAGGAGGAAATGGGATGTCCTGTTAGCTTGCCTCCTTTTTGCTTGAAAGGGAGGTACCCCAGAAAGGAGTGTGCTTCAGCCCCTTTGAACTCCTCTTTGGGCACCCTGTAAGAGGTCCACTTGCTCTTGTGAAGGAGGGTTGGGAACAACCTTTAAAAGCTCCTACACAGGACATAGTAGACTATGTACTTGGCCTAAGATCCAGAATGGCTGAGTATATGAAAAAGGCCAGTAAAAACCTTCAGTCCAGCCAGGAGCTGCAAAAGCAATGGCATGACGAGAAGGCTGTCCTGACTCAGTATCACCCAGGACAGAAGGTGTGGGTATTGGGGCCTGTGGCCCCAAGATCACTCCAGGACAAATGGAGTAGACCCCATCTAATTGTTGAAAAGAAGGGTGAGGATACCTATTTGGTAGACCTATGCACTGCCAGGAATCCCCTTAGGGTGATTCATGTCAACCACTTAAAACCCTACTATGACAGGGCTGATCTCACCCTGCTTGTGGCAACAGATGAGGGACAGGTAGAAGAGAGTGTAGGAGGCTGGCCTGGCTTGTAGTGGGTACCAGAGGTACTTACACCTTGTGCCAGGTCCAGTTATCCCTTATTGGTGTAGAAGAGGTGTTTCTAGCAGCTAAGGCTGATAGAAGGTAGCTATGGCAAAGCAGCTTAGGCTGAACTAGGAGACATGTAAAGCTCCTACAATACCACTGGTGTCATATGCACAATATCATATGAAAACACAATACACAGATATACTAAAAATAAAGGTACTTTATTTTTATGACAATATGCCAAAAGTATCTCAGTGAGTACCCTCAGTATGAGGATGAGAAATATACACAAGATATATGTACACAAACCAAAATTATGCCGGTAACAGCAAAAGGAAGTAATGCAAGCAATGTAAAGTTACAGTAGATTGCAATAGGAGCACATAGGTAGAGGAGCAACACAAACCATATACTCCAAAAGTGGAATGCGAACCACGAATGGACCCCAAACCTATGTGAGCTTGTAGAGGGTCACTGGGACTGTAAGAAAACAGTGATGGTTAGAATATTAGCCCACCCCAAGACCCTGAAAGGTAGGTGTAAAGTGCACCTACTAACCCCAGAGAGCACAGAAGTCGTGATAGGGGGATTCTGCAAGGTGAACAAACACCAGCAATGCAACAACAGTGGATTTCCGTACCTGAATACCTGTTAGACAAGGGGACCAAGTCCAAGAGTCGCAACAGTGTTGAGAGTGGGCAGGAGCCCAAGAAATGCCAGCTGAGGGTGCAAGGAAGCTGCCACCAGTTGGAAGAAGCTTGGTGTTCTGCAAGAACGAAGAGGACTAGGAACTTCCCCTTAGGAGGAAGGATATCCCACGTCGTGAAGAAGCTTGCAGAGGTATTCCCATGCAGAAAGACTACAAACAAGCCTTGCTAGCTGCAAGGGTCGTGGTTAGGGTTTTTGGATACTGCTGTGGCCCCGGAGGGACCAGGATGTCGGCACTTGGATGGGGAGACAGAGGGGGTTCCCAGCAAGGCAGGGAGCCCTCACAGAAGCAGGCAGCACCCACAGTAGTACCTGAACAGGCACTTAGAAGAAAAGTGAACCGGAGTCCACCTGAAGTCACAAAAGGGAGTCCCATGACGCCGGTGGACAACTCAGAAGGTTGTGCACTGCAGGTTAGAGTGTCGGGGACCCAGGCTTAGCTGTTCACGAAGGAAATCCTGCAAGAGTGCACAGGAGCCGGGGCAGCTGCAAATAACGTGGTACCCAGCAATGCAGTCTAGCGTGGGAAGGCAAGGACTTACCTCCACCAAACTTGGACTGAAGAGTCACTGGACTGTGGGAGTCACTTGGACAGAGTTGCTGAGTTCCAGGGACCACGCTCGTCGTGCTGAGAGGGGACCCAGAGGACCTGTGATGCAGTCTTTTGTTGCCTGCGGTTGCAGGGGGAAAATTCCATCGACCCACAGGAGATTTCTTCAGAGCTCCTGGTGCAGAAAGGAGGCAGGCTACCCCCAGAGCATGTACCACCTGGAAACAGTCAAGAAAACCGGCAGGATGAAGCGATACAAGGTTGCTAGTAGTCGTCTTGCTACTTTGTTGCGGTTTTGCAGGCATCCTGAGCAGTCAGCGGTCGATCCTTTGGCAGAAGGTGAAGAGGGAGATGCAGAGGAACTCTGGTGAGCTCTTGCATTCGTTATCTGGTGAGATAACCAAAGCAGAGACCCTAAAAAGCCAGAAAAGGAGGTTTGGCTACCTAGGAAGGACGATTGGCTACCAAGAGAGGTAAGAGCCTATCAGAAGGAGCCTCTGACGTCACCTGCTGAGCAGTCCAGTGTGCCACAAACACCTCTGTTTCCAAGATGGCAGAGGTCTGGGACACACTGGAGGAGCTCTGGGCACCTCCCCTGGGAGGTGCAGGTCAGGGGAGTGGTCAATCCCCTTTCCTTTGTCCAGTTTCGCGCCAGAGTAGGGCTGGGGGATGCCTGAACCATTGTAGACTGGCTTATGCAGAGATGGGCACCATATGTGCCCATCAAAGCATTTCCAGAGGCTGGGGAGGCTACTCCTCCCCAGCCTTCACACCTATTTCCAAAGGGAGAGGGTGTTACACCCTCTCTCAGAGGAAATCCTTTGTTCTGCCTTCCTGGGCCAGGCTGCCTGGACCCAGGAGGGCAGAAACCTGTCTGAGGGGTTGGCAGCAGCAGTTGAGGTGGAGACCCCGGAAAGGCAGTTTGGCAGTACCCGGGTTCCGTGGTAGAGACCCGGGGGATCATGCAATTGTCTCCCAAATGCCAGAATGGCATTGGAATGACAATCTTAGACATGTTACATGGCCATGTTCGGAGTTACCATTGTGACGCTGTACATAGGTAGTGACCTATGTACAGTGCACGCGTGTAATGGTGTCCCCACACTCACAAAGTCCGGGGAATTTGCCCTGAACGATGTGGGGCACCTTGGCTAGTGCCAGGGTGCCCACACACTAAGTAACTTTGCACCCAACCTTCACCAGGTGAATGTTAGACATATAGGTGACTTATAAGTTACTTAAGTACAGTGAAAATGACTGTGAAATAATGTGGGCATTATTTCACTCAGGCTGCAGTGGCAGGCCTGTGTAAGAATTGTCAGAGCTCCCTATGGGTGGCAAAAGAAATGCTGCAGCTCATAGGGATCTCCTGGAACCCCAATACCCTGGGTACCTCAGTACCATATACTAGGGAATTATATGGGTGTACCAGTATGCCAATGTGAACTGGTAAATTTAGTTACTAGCCTGTTAGTGACAAATTTGGAAAGCAGAGAGAGCATAACCACTGAGGTTCTGGTTAGCAGAGCCTCAGTGAGACAGTTATGCATCACACAGGGAACACATACAGGGCACATACTTATGAGCACTGGGGCCCAATGACACATGGACTAAAACAACATATATACAGTGAAATATGGGGGTAACATGCCAGGCAATATGGTATTTTCTTACACCCACCCCCCAAACGAAGGACAAGAAGACTAGCCATGACCTGATGAGTCTTCATTGTCTAAGTGGAAATATCTGGAGAGTCCATCTGCATTGGAGTGGGTACTCCCAGGTCTATGTTCCACTGTATAGTCCATCCCCTGTAGAGATATGGACCACCTCAACAATATAGGATTTTCACCTTTCATTTGTTTTAGCCAAAGTAGAGGTTTGTGGTCTGTCTGAACAATAAAGTGAGTGCGAAACAGGTATGGCCTCAACTTCTTCGGTGCCCAGACTACAGCAAAGGCCTCCCTCTCTATGGCAGACCAACGATTTTCTCTAGGGGTCAACCTTCTGCTGATAAAAGCAACTGGTTGATCCTGGCCCTCATAATTCAGTTGTGATAAGACTGCCCCTACCTCTAACAATGAGTTTCTTGAAGTAACATGGGCTTTTTAGGACAGGTGCAGACAACATGGCCTGTTTGAGCTCCTCAAAAGCTTTCTGACAGCTAGCTGTCCACAATACCTTTTTACGCATCTTTTTACTGGTGAGATCATTAAGTGGGGCTGCTATGGAGCCATAGTTTTTAATGAATCTCCTGTAATACCCAGTGAGGCCTAAGAAGGCACTCACCTGGGTCTGTGTTGTAGGGGGAACCCAATCCATGATTGTCTGGATTTTCCCCTGAAGTGGTGCAATCTGTTCTCCACCTACCAGGTGCCCCAGATAAACCACCTTTCCCTTCCCTATCTGGCACTTTGAGGCCTGCCTTTTGCAGGGCCTCCAAACCTTTCCACAGGTGGACCAGGTGCTCATCCCAGGTGGATCTAAAGACAGCTATATCATCTAGAAATGCTGCACTAAAAGCCTCCAACCCTTGCAGGACTGTGTTCACAAACCTCTGAAAAGTGGCAGGTGCATTTTTCAAACCAAAGAGCATCACTGTAAATTGGTAGTGCCCTCCTATAGTCGAAAATGCAGTTTTAGGTTTAGCATCCTCAGCCAATTTGATCTGCCAATACCCTGCAGTCAAATCAAAGGTGCTTAGATACTTGCCAGATGCCAGTGTATCTATGAGCTCATCTGCCCTGGGGATAGGGTGAGCATCAGTTTTTGTTACTTGGTTGAGACCTCTGTGGTCAACACAAAGCCTCATCTCCCTTTTTCCATCTTTTGAGTGAGGCTTTGGTACAAGCACCACAGGACTCGCCCATGGGCTTTCAGAAGGTTCAACCACTCCTAGATCAAGCATTTTCTGAACCTCTTGTTTTATGCAGTCCCTGACATGGTCAGGATGCCTATAGATTTTACTTTTGACAGGCATGCTGTCTCCAGTATCAATTGTGTGTTCACACCAAGATGTGGTGCCTGGCACAGTTGAAAAGAGTTCAGAAAATTGTCCAAGGAGATTTATGCAGTTGTCTTTCTGTTCTGCAGTCAGATAGTCTGCCAAAACTACTCCCTCCACTAAAGCATCCTCTTCAGTGGAGGACAAGAGATCAGGGAGAGGGTCACTCTCTTCTTCCTGTCCTTCATCTGTTGCCATGAGCAGGGTGAGATCAGCCCTGTCATAGTAGGGTTTTAGGAGTTTGACATGAATCACCCTAAGGGGACTCCTGGTAGCGCCCAGGTCTACCAGATAGGTAACCTCACCCTTTTTCTCAACAATTAGATGGTGTCCACTCCATTTGTCCTGGAGTGCTCTTGGGGCCACAGGCTCCAATACCCACAGCCTTCTGGTCATACCATTGCTTCTGTAGCTCTTGGCTGGCCTGAAGGTTTTTACTGGCCTCCTTCATGTACTCGGCCATTCTGGATCTTAGGCCAAGTACATAGTCCACAATGTCCTGTTTGGGAGCTTTTAAAGGTTGTTCCCAACCCTCCTTAACAAGTGTTAGAGGACCTCTCACAGGGTGTCCAAAGAGGAGTTCAAATGGGCTGAAGCCCACTCCTTTCTGGGGTACCTCCCTGTAAGCAAAAAGGAGGCAAGGTAACAAGACATCCCACCTCCTCCTGAGTTTCTCAGGGAGTCCCATTATCATACCTTTGAGAGTTTTATTAAACCTCTCTACCAGTCCATTAGTCTGTGGGTGATAAGGTGTGGTGAATTTGTAGGTTACACCACATTCCTTCCACATAGCCTTCAAGTATACAGACATAAAGTTGCTACCCCTGTATGATACAACCTCTTTTGGAAAACCCACCTTGGAAAATATTCCCAGGAGGGCTTTTGCCACTGCAGATGCTGTAGTGGTCCTTAGAGGAATTGTTTCAGGATATCTTTTGGCATGGTCCACAACCACCAAGATCCACCTATTGCCGGAAGAAGTAGGAGGGTCAAGGGGCCAACTATGTCAACCTCTACCTTTTCAAAGGGGACCCCAACCACAGGTAGTGGAATAAGGGGAGCCTTTGGTGTGCCACCAGTCTTGCCACTGGCTTGGCAGGTCACAAAAGACTTGCAATAATCTTTAGTGTCCTCTGACATACTAGGCCAGTGAAACAGGAGACAAGCCTTTCCCATGTTTTGATCTTGCCCAAATGCCCAGCCAAAGGAATGTCATGTGCCAGAGTTAGGAGGAACTCTCTGTACTGCAGGGGAATGACCAATCTCCTGGCTGCTCCAGGTTTTGGGTCCCTTGCCTCTGTGTACAAGAGGTTGTCCTCCCAGTAAACTCTATTTGAGTCACTGACATCCCCATTTTGCTGCTTGACAGCTTGCTGTCTGAGACCCTCTAATGTGGGACAGGTTTGCTGGGCCACAGTCAGCTCTTCCCTGGCAGGCCCCCCCCCCCACCTAAAAGCTCAGCAGTGTCTGCTGCCAGCTCATCTGGTGAAGGTTCTGCACAGGGAGGAAATTCTTCTTCCTCAGAAGGAGAATCATCTGTAGAGGGAGGGATAGTGGATAGGGATTTACCCTTGCTACCCCTTGCTTTAGGGAGCACTTGGTCCATTGTGAGAAGGTAGCCTCTTTCTAGCCTTGTTACCCCCACTTTTGGCCTGTTTGTGAGTGTATGTCAGGGTGTTTGTCACTGTTTTCACTGTCTCACTGGGATCCTGATAGCCAGGCCTCAGTGCTCATAGTGAAAACACCATGTTTTCAGTATGGTTGTTATGTGTCACTGGGATCCTGCTGGTCAGGACCCCGGTGCTCATAGGTTTGTGGCCTATATGTATGTGTCACTGGGACCCTGTCACACAGGGCCCCAGTGCTCATAGGT
This sequence comes from Pleurodeles waltl, assembly GCF_031143425.1. NCBI lineage: Eukaryota > Metazoa > Chordata > Amphibia > Caudata > Salamandridae > Pleurodeles > Pleurodeles waltl. Next base: position 1,177,899,698 of record NC_090439.1, read on the forward strand.
GTGCATGTGTATGTTCCCTGTGTGGTGCCTAACTGTCTCACTGAGGCTCTGCTAACCAGAACCTCAGTGGTTATGCTCTCTCATTACTTTTAAATTGTCACTAACAGGCTAGTGACCAATTTTACCAATTCACATTGGCTTACTGGAACACCCTTATAATTCCCTAGTATATGGTACGGAGGTACCCAGGGTATTGGGGTTCCAGGAGATCCCTATGGGCTGCAGCATTTCTTTTGCCACCCATAGGGAGCTCTGACAATTCTTACACAGGCCTGCCACTGCAGCCTGAGTGAAATAACGTCCACGTTATTTCACAGCCATTTTACACTGCACTTAAGTAACTTATAAGTCACCTATATGTCTAACCTTTACCTGGTAAAGGTTAGGTGCAAAGTTACTTAGTTTGAGGGCACCCTGGCACTAGCCAAGGTGCCCCCACATTGTTCAGAGCCAATTCACTGAACTTTGTGAGTGCGGGGACACCATTACACGCGTGCACTACATATAGGTCACTACCTATATGTAGCTTCACCATGGTAACTCCGAATATGGCCATGTAACATGTCTATGATCATGGAATTGCCCCCTCTATGCCATCCTGGCATTGTTGGTACAATTCCATGATCCCAGTGGTCTGTAGCACAGACCCTGGTACTGCCAGACTGCCCTTCCTGGGGTTTCACTGCAGCTGCTGCTGCTGCCAACCCCTCAGACAGGCAGCTGCCCTCCTGGGGTCCAGCCAGGCCTGGCCCAGGATGGCAGAACAAAGAACTTCCTCTGAGAGAGGCTGTGACACCCTCTCCCTTTGGAAAATGGTGTGAAGGCAGGGGAGGAGTAGCCTCCCCCAGCCTCTGGAAATGCTTTGTTGGGCACAGATGTGCCCAATTCTGCATAAGCCAGTCTACACCGGTTCAGGGACCCCTTAGCCCCTGCTCTGGCGCGAAACTGGACAAAGGAAAGGGGAGTGACCACTCCCCTGACCTGCACCTCCCCTGGGAGGTGTCCAGAGCTCCTCCAGTGTGCTCCAGACCTCTGCCATCTTGGAAACAGAGGTGCTGCTGGCACACTGGACTGCTCTGAGTGGCCAGTGCCACCAGGTGACGTCAGAGACTCCTGCTGATAGGCTCCTTCAGGTGTTAGTAGCCTTTCCTCTCTCCTAGGTAGCCAAACCCTCTTTTCTGGCTATTTAGGGTCTCTGTCTCTGGGGAAACTTTAGATAACGAATGCACGAGCTCATCAGAGTTCCTCTGCATCTCTCTCTTCACCTTCTGCCAAGAAATCGACTGCTGACCGCGCTGGAAGCCTGCAAAACTGCAACAAAGTAGCTAAGACGACTACTGCAACATTGTAACGCCGCTCCTGCTACCTTCTCGACTGTTTTTCTTGGTTTGCATCCTGTGGGGGTAGTCTGCCTCCTCTCTGCATCAGAAGCTGCGAAGAAATCTCCCGTGGGTCGACGGAATCTTCCCCCTGCTAAAGCAGGCACCAAAAAGCTGCATCACGGTCCCTTGGTCTCCTCTCACGACGACGAGCGAGGTCCCACGAATCCAGCAAGACTGTCCAAGAGACCCCCACGGTCCAGTGACTCTTCAGTCCAAGTTTGGTGGAGGTAAGTCCTTGCCTCCCCACGCCAGACTGCATTCTTGGTTTTTGCAACTTTTGCAACTTCTCCGGCTTCCGTACACTTCTGGCGGAAATCCTTTGTGCACACCCAAGCCTGCTTCCACGGCACTCTAACCTGCATAGCAGGATTTCCTAAGTTGGTCTCCGGCGACGTGGGACTCCTTTGTGTAACTTCAGGCGAACACTATTTCACTTTACTTCGTAGTGCCTGTTCTGGCACTTCTGCGGATGCTGCCTGCTTCTGAGAGGGCTCCTTGGCTTGATCGGTGTTCCCTCTGTCCCCAGACGAAATTGGCGACATCCTGGTCCATCCTGGGCCACAGCAGCATCCAAAAACGCTAACCGCACGACTTGCAGCTAGCAAGGCTTGTTGGTGTCCATCCGGTGGGAAAACACTTCTGCACGACTCTCCACGGCGTGGGGGATCCATCCTCCAAAGGGGAAGTCTCTAGCCCTTGTCGTTCCTGCAGAAACCACAGCTTCTTCAGTCCAGTAGAAGCTTCTTTGCACCAACAGCTGGCATTTCTTGGGCATCTGCCCATCTCCGACTTGCTTGTGACTTTTGGACTCGGTCCCCTTGTTCCACAGGTACCCTCGACTGGAAATCCATCGTTGTTGCATTGCTGGTTTGTGTCTTTCCTGCATTATTCCTCTACCACGACTTCTAAGTCTTTGGGGGAACTTTAGTGCACTTTGCACTCACTTTTCAGGGTCTTGGGGTGCGGTATTTTTCTAACCCTTACTATTTTCTAATAGTCCCAGCGACCCTCTACAAGGTCACATAGGTTTGGGGTCCATTCGTGGTTCGCATTCCACTTTTGGAGTATATGGTTTGTGTTGCCCCTATCCCTATGTGTTTCCATTGCATCCTATTGTAACTATACATTGTTTTTCACTGTTTTCTAAGACTATACTGCATATTTTTGGTATTGTGTACATATATCTTGTGTATATTTCTTATCCTCATACTGAGGGTATTCACTGAGATACTTTTGGCATATTGTCATAAAAATAAAGTACCTTTATTTTTAGTATAACTGTGTATTGTGTTTTCTTATGATATTGTGCATAATCATTTGTGGTACTGTAGTAGCTTCACACGTCTCCTAGTTCAGCCTAAGCTGCTCTGCTAAGCTACCATTATCTATCAGCCTAAGCTGCTAGACACCCTATACACTAATAAGGGATACCTGGGCCTGGTGCAAGGTGTAAGTACCCCTTGGTACTCACTACAAGCCAGTCCAGCCTCCTATAGGATGCACGACCGGGAAACAGCTGCAGTTGCTGGCAGGAGCTGAAGTTACAATATTGCAGAAGTCATCTTTGCTTCGTTGTTGAAGTTTGTGGAGTTCCTGGAGGGTCCAGATGCAGTTTCTTCAGTGAGAAGGTGAAGTAAAGGATGCAGAGGATTCCTGCTGGAGTCTTGCAATCTGAATCTGAAGAACCTCCCAAAGGAGAGACCCTAAATAGCCCTGAAAGGGGGATTAGTCAGCTAAACAGGTAAGCACCTATCAGGAGACGGCTCTGACACCACCTGCTGGCACTGGCCACTCAGATGCTCCCAGAGTTCGCTGCCAACTTGGAATCCAAGATGGCAAAACCCAGGGACCCTCTGGAGGAGGCTGGGGTGGTAATGGACAGGGGAGTGGTCACTCCCCTTTCCTTTGTCCAGTTTCGTGCCAGAGCAGGGACTGGGGGTACCTGAACCGGTGTAGACTGGATTATGTAAGGAGGGCACCAAGTGTGCCCTTCAAAGCATTTACAGTGGCCTGGGGAAGGAAGCTACCCCTTCCAAACCTATTTCCAAAGGGAGAGGGTGTAACACCCCTCCCACAAAGGAAATCCTTGGTTCTGCCGTCCTGGGCTTGAGCGTCTCAAGCAACAGGAGGGCAGAAACCTGTCTGAGAGGTGGCAGCAGCTGGGGCTGCCTGGAAAACCTCAGAAGGCTGGAAACGGCAATACTGGGGGTCCTCTAAGGAGCCCCCAGAGTGCATGAAATCATTCAACCAATGCTTGCAAAAGCCTTGGGGTATGATTCCAACTTGTTTGATACCAAAAAGACCTATGTTCAGAGTTACCATTATGTAGCTGGAAATAGGGAGTGACCTATTTCCAGTACACGTGTAAAATGGCATCCTTGCACTCCTGAAGTCTGGGAAAAAGGTCCTGGAGGTCATGGGGCACCTCTGCTAGTGCAGGGGTGCCCTCACACACAGGTACTCTGCACCCTGCCCTCAGGGCTGGAGGGCCTGCTATAGGGGTGACTTGTAAGTGACCTGGTGCAGTTTAACTGGCAGTGAAAGGGTGCTTGCACCTTTTCACGCAGGCTGCAATGGCAGCCCTGCAGAAGCCTTTGCATGGGCTCCCTATGGGTGGCAAAAGAAATGCTGCAGCCCATAGGGATCTCCTGGAACCCCAATGCTCTGGGTACCCAAGTACCATATAATAGGGACTTATAAGGGGGCACCAGTATGCCAATCTTGGGTGAAATACTGGGTTACCAGTAGGCAACAACCATAATTTAAGGGGGAGAGCATAACTGTTGGGGTCCTGATTAGCAGGATCCCAGTAGACACACTCAAACAAACTGGCAAACAGACCAAATGTGGGGGTAACCAAGCTAGAAAGAGGCTACTTTCTCACAAGGTTAGCATCCATAATAATGATTTACAAGCTTTTATACACCCACTTTTACATGAATGACTCAAATAGTGAATCAAGAAGTCATTAGCTCATAGTACCTATGTTTATGCCAACTTATGTACAATATCACAAATTCAAGTCAAGGTACTTTGGCCGACGATATTTCGATCCCCTAGACAAGTATCAGGATCATCATAAGCCTTCGTTAAGCTTGAGTTAAAAGGGTTACAGAGTGCTTGTGACCAAAACGGCGAAGATAAATCTGACTCTCGTCTCATATGAGTGAGAAGGCAATCAATGGAGATCTGAATCTCTAATCAAGCGCCAATGCCATAAATTAGTAGTAGAGTGGAGTAGTGTCACAGTGTAATAGAGTGTCAGAGAGTGGGGGTGGCAGAGTGTTGTAGAGTGCAAAGGCATAAATAAGAGTGAATTGGAGTAGAGTGAAGTAAAGTAACATGAACTAGCATAGAGAAAGTTGGGTAGAGTGTTGTTGAGCATAGTACATTTCTGTATAGTGGAGTGGCATAGAGGGTTGTGCAGTTGTGTTGAGTAGAGTATCGTAGATAAGAAGTGGCATAGAGTGGTGTGGAGTGGCATAGAGTGGAGTAAAGTGGAATGGAGTGGCGTATAGGGAGTTGTGTAGGGAGTTACAGAGTGGAGAAAGTGTTAGAGTTTAATGCAATATAGTGTCAGAGTCTAGTATCATGGAGTATAATGTCAGAGTGAAGCATCATAGAGTGGAGTTGGGTGGTCTAGAGTGAAGTGGCATAGAGTACAGTGGTGCAAAGTACATTGGTGTAGAGTGTGGTGGTATAGAGTGCGTTGGTTTTGAGTAAAGTGGTGCAGAGTGCATTGACGAAGACTGCACTGGTTTAGCGTACAGTGCAGTAGCGTAGAGTGGTGAAGAGCAGAGTGGAGTGGCACAGCATAGATTGCAGTGGTTTAGAGTGATGTGTCAGAGTGATGCGTTGCATGGTAGAGTGGAGTGGTGCAAGGTAGAGTAGACTGGTGCAGAGTGCAGTGATGCAGAGTAGAGTGGCATAGAGTGTAGTGGCATATAGTACACTGGTGTAGAGTGCAGTAGAGTGGCATATAGTTGAGCGGTGCAGAGTAGAGTGCCGTGGTGCAGAGTAGAGAGGAGTATAGTTCAGTGGCAGAGTGCAGTGTTGCAGAGTAGAGTGTCATAAAGGGCAGTGGTGTAGAGTAGAGTGGCATAGAATGCATTCGTGTAGAGTGCAGTGATGTAGAGTGATGCAGAGTAGAGAAGAGTGGCTTAGAGTAGAGTGGTGCAGAGTAGAATAGAGTTGCATAGAGTGCAGTGTCATGGAGTAGATTGCTGCAGAGTACAGTATGGTGGTGAAGAGTAGATTGTTGCAGAGTGGAGCATAGTGATGTAGAGTGCAGTAGCATAGAGAGGTGCAGAGCAGATTGGAGTGGTGCAGGGTACACTGGAGTGGTGCAGGGTATATTAGACTGGCATAGCATAGAGTGGAGTTGCGTAGATTGCAGTGGCATAGAGGAGATGATTTCAAGGTAGAGTGAAGTGCCTACATTGGAGTGGTGTAGAGTAGAGTAGATTAGATTAGAGTGCTGTGGTGCAGAAAAGAGTGCAGTGGGACAGAGTACAATGGCATTGAATGCAGTGGTGCTGAGTAGAGTGGCGTGGAGTTCAGTGGCAGAGTGCAATGTTGCAGACTAGAGGGTCGCAGAGTACAGTGGTGTATTGTAGAATGGCATAGAGTGCAGTCGTCTAGAGTGCTGTGGCGCAGAGTACAGTGGCATTGAAAGCAGTGGAATAGAGTGCTGTGGTGCAGAGTAGATTGGCATAGAGTGCAGTGGCATAGAGTGCATTGGTTTTGAGTAAAGTGGTGAAGAGTGCACTGGCAGAGTGCAGGGGTGTAGTGTACAATGGTTAGAGTAGAATAGCATAGATTGCAGTAGCGTAGTGTAGAGTGCTGCAGAGTAGAGTGATGTAGAGTGGAGTGGTACAGCATAGATTGCAGTGGCGTAGAGTAGCACAGAGTGGAGAAAAGTGGTGTAGGGTGCAGTGGCATAGGGTAGATTGTTTCAGAGTAGAGTGAAGAAAAGATAGAGAAAAGATAATATACTTCAATATGCTGAAGTATGTAACCATAACAACAACATAAATAATAACGCTAGGCATAACGGCCCAAAATGAAATATGGCTTCTCCCTGTTAGCCAAGCTGTAATCAAGCCCTTCATTACCTAGATAACAAAACATTAAACATAAATCTTAGAAAAATATACCCTTCTAATAGCTAAATTGTTGTGTGAAAAGGTCAAATCTGGGCCCAATCTCGACTTCACTGTTTCACCAACTGGTGTGATCTTAGTCAAATACAAATATTGTGTTTCACAGAGTCTCCTTTCTAGCCTGCAGGCACCAGGCTGAGTGGGACTCTGTTTCCTCTTTAGATCTTCCTCATTGTCCTGCAGCTCCTCTTAAAGGCCTCCTGCAGTGCTCCTCTTCAAGGCGGCAGCAGGTGATGCAGACAGTAATCATCCAAAACTCTTCTCCTCCTCGTGCCCTTTGTTCTTATGAGCACCATTAATGCCCACAGCTGTGAACAGGACAAACAAAAGGGCAGAGGGCGCAGGGGGCCTCCTGACTCACCTTCATTCTGTTACCATCAGATTGGAGGATGGTCGGTACAGGGCTATTATAAGTAGCGCTTTTGTGCGCTAATGGCCCTCTGAATAATATATGTAAAAGGGGAAATTATTTTGTCCCCTTGTCCCCCCCACTTTCGTCCCCCGTGTCCCCCACCCTCCAAAATCTGGGGGGGATACATCCCCGCGTCCTCCACACTTCCTACGCCCATGATGACGGCAATGCCAGGCGTGAGTTTAAGGAAAGTGCGAAGGACAGCAGCGAACCATTAGTATCCCACAAATACACACACACTTTCAGGTGCAAGCTGGGTCATGCAGGCACACACACGCACTTCATGGCACATGCTCCTCATGTACACACACACACACACACACGCACACACTTTATGGCACGCGCAAGACTCGTACACACACACGCGCGCATGCGCACACACTATATGCATTAAAGGGGCGCAGGTCTTGAATCATGCGCCACAAATTTCCCTTGGCCTTCCTTACAGGGTAAATTGGGGTGTTGCAGGGGGATACACCTGGGTATATGACTCCCTGCTCCACCAATGCCTGTATCACAGGTGCAATGCCCTCCTCTGCTTCTTTGGATAGAGGGTATTGTCTCACTCTTGGCAGTATTGCTCCTTCCTTCAAAGTTATTCTGAATGGTACTGCTGTGCGGACGAGGCCTACATCATAAGGGCCTTTTGTCCATAAGTTAGAGGGTACCTGCGCAAGGTCATTATCTTTGATAGGACTGGAGACATTTATTGGTATCACAGGCCTTGTCTCCAGTGTGGTGCGTAGAGGTACACTGTTTTGAAAAACAATCTCTGTCCTTCTAAGGTCATCAGCAAACAAATGGTCATCTGATGTGTCGCCCACCTGCATGTTGGGATCATAAAAGATTACACATACCCACATCGCACCAGTGTGGTCACTTGCCATCAGTGTCCCATAGGTGGGGGACACTTCTAGAGCCTCTATTTCCAGAATGAGGGCTTTGTCTAATATTTCAAAATAGGGGCCCTGTCATCTAAAGAGAAAGCTCGTGGGTAATTCAACTACCTTCCCTGTCAGTTCCGGTGCTTTTGCTATGATGGTGTACACTGCTCTAGTAAAGGCTAAAATGTCTACAGGTCTGGCTCTAACTTTGTTACCATCGAGGGGGTGTGTAACCATTGTCATGATGCTTGTACTGGATACTCCAGGTGTTGAACAGATCATAGTCCCATCCTCTTCAAAGTGAATAGTAATGTTTAATTTTGCCATGAGATCACGTCCTAGCAGATTAGCTGGTGTATTTCGGGAGAATAAGAAACATCCATCAACATACCTCCCCACTATTTCCATCTCCACAGGTTTAGTGAATGGAACCCTCATCACAGCCCCGGAGAACCCCTGTGTGTCCATTGATAAATTTTACAATGGCAGTCCCCTCTCACGGATACAGGACCTAGTGGCCCCAGTGTCGATGAGAAAGGTGTACTCCTTGTCATTTATGGCTACCATCACAGTGGGTTCCTCGTCTGGCCTGTGGGTTACTGATAAGACTGGACACATGAGACTTCTCCTTGGGCACCTTCATTGGGCATATCCTCCCATGTAGTTTTGCTGGAATGGGTTCCCTCCCCTGATAGTTGCCCCTCCTTGTAAGTTCTGGTGCTGCAAGGTGGGCTGCACTGTCTGCTGTGGCCCATACTGTATTTGGGGCACTGATTGCTGTAACTGCTGAGGCTGTATCTGTGGTTGAGGCTGCAGTTGTATTTGGGGCCCTGGGAGATATATCACTTGGGGACTCGTGGCTGGTTGTGCTACAATGCCACCAGGCGGTGCAAATTGTTGGCCATAATTTGCCCTTGTCTGGTTGCTAAGTTCATCTTCCTTTTTAAACCTACAGTCTCTAATGAAATGTCCTGTCATCTTGCAACAGTGGCATGTCTGTCCACTCTGGAACGTGTTTACTCTATTTCCCCTAAACCTTCCTATTCCATTATTCCTGTTATTGCTTCTCTGGGCATACTGGTAGGGTTGCATTGGGGTGCCTGAAGGGGGCACTCCGAGGGACACTGCGGCTAACTGGGTGGTGGTAGTGGCAATTCCTTCCTCTGTTTTCTTGGCTAGTTTCTGCTGGACCAATTTAGCTGCTGCTTTCTCTATTTTCTCTTTCTCTCTCTTTTCCTTTTCTTGTCTCTTCTTACAAAAATGTATTATGTGTCCTTGTATCTCTATCCATGGTTTGGCCACTATATTATCTAATTTATCCTGCACTTCAGCTGGCAGACCCTTTTTCACTATATTGTAAAATAGTATTGCATTCTGTCCAGTTACATCCTAACTCCCCCACTTCCTGTGTCCATTTTTCCTTCATTCTGCTAAGGAATTGGGCTGGGTCCTCATTTGGCTGCATTGTTTGTGCCATAAGGGACCCAATGTCTGGCCTGTCTGGATACATTTTCCTCAGTTGTTTCCAAAAAATTCCCCTCATTCTATTAAAGGGTGCCCCATCACATTTTGGGTTGGTCAATGTCACATCCTTTACTCCTGCCTTTGTGAACGGTATGTCTGTCTCATCTCCTATAAGGGAACTTAGTAAACTCTTAATGTCCCCTATTGCAAGAGTAATCCCTGCGTATGTTTTTCCAGAGCTGCTATCCATTTCCCAGCATCCTTGGCAAGTTGTGGCAACTGTTTTTAAAGATTTTCTTTGTTCATCTAGGGCCATGGTATATACTGAGGCGCCCCTGGGCCCTTGAATATCAAGGGCAGTTGTGACAGGACTGTAGTCCTATTGCCAGTAGGGTGACGAGAGTCACACTTACAAGCATATTTCTGCCACACTCTTAGACTTTTCTTTATATAGGATAATCCCAGTAAGGATCCCCTGTGCCCTGAAAAATGCTAATTTCTGCATTAGCCATGCCTCGGGGTTCAAAGGAACCCTCTTGCGGCCATGGTGTCATCTGTGATACCAATCCTTCTGTTCAACCTGCTAGGTTGTCAGTAAAAGGGACAAAATAGCAACTATTTTCATACTGAGCTACTATTTCATTGTGCGTCAAATTATTGCCAGGACATACAGGGAATGCATGTGCCATGTCTTTCCTCAGTGTCATTTTTCCTGCCATATCAAATGTTCCCTTTCTCTCATATGGGCGTGCATGCACCCCATCAAATACTAATCTCTGTAATGTTCTTGGCTTCTTTTGTAAAGTCTGTCCTGTCTTATTGTTTTCTTCTCCCTCACAGGCATACTGTGACTGTTCCCTGTTATGGTTCTCAAGAAGGGACATTCTTTTAACATGTTCAGTGATGTCATATAATGCCCCCTCTGATCCTTTGTAGGATTTTTCTAAATCCAGATCGTCTTCACCTAAGCTGCTATGTATGGAGACTGTGTCCTCTAGTCCTTCTTGTTCAATCATTTGTGGCCCAGTGAGGGCCCTTGACTGCCTCAAGGGCCCTCCCTCCTTTTTCCAAGTCGCTCTTTGGTATACCCGTCCATGTTCCTGCACTGTGACCCCTTGCCTACACTACTCTCCTCTGTTCCTGGGTGCATGAACCTCCAGCACCCTATGGGGGACTTTTTGGTATGTAAGCTAACCTTCTTGTCTCCTTTTTAATGCTGGTACTTGGTTTTTGCAAAACACCTTCTTTTTTCTAGCCCCATCCATTCTCTGTGCATCTCTTGACCCCTCATTAGGTATATCTTCATTTTTCCTAGTGGGGAACATCTCGTCCTCCAAATGAAGTGTAAATGTGGCATCTACTGTCCCTATGTATTTAGTATTGTCCACACCCAACATTTCCTGTGGTGTACTGACTATTTGAGGGCATGGAGATGGGTGGCCATATTCTCTGTTCAGAAAAAGATTCTAATGGTGGGCTATACTCGGGGTCTGTATATCCCACAGCAGGGGGATGTGAAGAGGTGGGTAGTGAGTGTGGGGCACCAGGTTGTATCGTATGTATGCCCTGTACCTTTGTACTGCCTAACCTTAATTGCACGTCTTGATAGGGGGGTGGAGGAGCCGAAGGGAGGGTCTGAGGCTTTGTCTTTGACTCATTCATATTTGTTTCACAAAAGACCCTTCATAGGTCTAGTGTGATCTTCCTTTTCTCTAGTATATTTCCCTTGAATTTACTCTGTAAGAAGGTGGCCATGTGTTCTATTGTTATATTATTAAATGTGCCCTCTTTGGGCCACACATGTGCAAGTTTTAATGTTGCTTTGTGCCATTCCTTACAGTATTTTCCTATCCTGTCCTTGTCTCCTCAGACCACTTTAACCAGGTGTTCTAAAGGAAACCCCATGTCTGTTTAGTGAACTTAGGGCCAGATGTAGCAAAGTTTTGCGAGTCGCTAATGGCCCGATTCGCTATTTGCGACCTTGCAAAATCCGAAATGGGATGCAAAAATCCCATTTCCGAAATGCAAATAGCAATGCGATCCATTACCGTCTCGCAAAATTTGCAACCTGATTTTGTGACTCGCAAATAGGAAGTCACAAATTGCGAGTCGCAAACCATATGCAAAAGCCAGTCGCAAATTGCGACTAGTTGCAAAAAGCCCATTTTGCACATCCAGATTACCACTGATTCAGAGCAGCCGGTAACCAGAACCAAAGTATAAAGGAGACCCAGAAGGCATCAGGGTGACTCAAAATGGCTGAACTGTACGTGATAGCATGGAGGAGGAGAGTCCAGGCCGCCCAGCAGAGGAGGAGGAGGCAGAGACAGGAGAGGATATACCGAACCAGGCAGACACTATTCCAACAAACTGAGGAGGAGATATATGACAAATATAGACTGAGCAGTGCTGCAATCTTAGAATTAATTGAACTACTGAATCCTCTGCTTGAACGACAGACAATGCGCGGCAGCGCCATCCCTACACATGTGCAAATGCTATGCTCACTGCACCTTTTGGCCTCGGGTAGCTATCAGGGGGTGATTGCTGTGGCAGGTGGGGTATCCCAAAGTGCACTCTCACGATTCTTCAGATCTTTCCTAGATGCCATACTCACACACATGTCCAGATATATATACCTACCCAGGAATGAGGCAGAAATTAACAGCACCTAGTTGGACTTCTACAGAATTATAGGGTGTGTGGACGGGACACATATACAAATCTGCCCTCCTGCAAATCTGGAATATGTGTTCCGCAATAGGAAATGTACCCACTCACTAAACATCCAGGTGATGTGTGACACCCATAATGTCATTACTGACATTGTAGCTAAATATCCAGGGAGTACACATGACTCATACATATTCAGGCACAGTGGGATACACCAGCGCCTAGAACGTGGGGAGTTTGGAGACGGATATCTATTAGGTATTGCTGACTACATCCTGAAACCATATACACAGGTCATTGTGTAGACCATTCATGCCCTGCTAAATTTGCCTTTTTTGTCAAACAGGTGATAGAGCATATGCCCTGAGACCATGGATACTCACCCCATACTTAACACCTGGCAATCAGAATGAGAGGCGATATAACAGTGCACATCAGCGGACCAGAACTGTCATTGAGAGGACGTTTGGATTGTTAAGGCAAAATTCAGATGCCTCCACAAAAGTGGAGGTGCACTCCAGTATGCCACAGAAACAGCCTGCAAGATAGTTGCCGTCTTTGCCATCCTACACAACATTGCAACCAGACGTGGGCTACATCTCACCCCTGAAGACACAGACACAGAGGATGAGGAGCAAGAGCTACCACACCGACAGCCTGGGGATAGAAGCATCGCAAATGAGGGCAGACAGAGACGGAACCACATTGCAACCCAATACTTTGGCAGGTACGTGGCAACTGTCACCACACTCACTAATGTCAGACACACATAGCCCAGTTATGTAGTGAAACAAAAAAAAACTTTTTATTTCTAAAATATGTTGAAAAAGAATATTGCTGTATGTCACAGTCTGTTATTGTCCATTTGCATTTAAGACACATTATAATTCATGTGCCTTATGTACAGTACAGTCTGGTGGCTCACACCCTCCTCCTAGTGCGCCCACCATGGCTCATCCCTGGTGGGTCCCCTGACCCCTGCCGTGCACTGCTACTCCGTAGCACACGGGACTCGCTGGCAGACACACTACTAATGGTCGACCCCTTGTGCCCCATGCAGCCTGCCTGCTCTCCATAAGGTCCACTGCATGGCTGATGCGGCCAAGTCCTCGCACCACATCCCCTGCGAAGTGCCCAAGTTCCACCTGTAGGCTGACTTTATGCCTTGACAGGCCTGTTGTATTTGTGGCAAGACGCCCAATAGATGCTGCCAGGAGGTCAAAGCGTGCGGCAGTGTGGCGCTCCCTGCGCCTTGCATGTGCTCTGTCTGCCACAAGTTCAGTCACCAAATGTTGGATGGCCTGTGTTAAGTCCCCCAAATGTTCATTTATGAGGTTGAACTGACTGCCCACATTCGCAATCCCATATGTCATTGTGCTCTGCATTCTATTGAGGGTTCTGGTGATGGACCGTAATTGTCTGTTTTGCAGGCGCTGACCCTGAATGAACGATGCCTCCAAGCCCGCAAACGCTGCTTCCCCTACCACATCCTGGGGCACCGACTGAACTCTGTGCCGGCGTCTGCACACTGGTCCAGCTGCTGGCTCTGTGCGCCTCTCTGTGGGGCTGGGCCCTGGTGTTGTTTCTGCTGCCCCCATGTCCTGCGGTTGTTCTTCAATGGACCCTAGTGGTGTCCTGCTGGGCCCTGCAATGTCACCGGCAGCCTCCTGCAGTGGCTCTGGCCCATGTTCTTCTCCCTGCCTGATGTCGCTGCTGGGGGTGTCTTGTGGGAGACCTGTGGGTCATAGGGGGTACACTGTCAGTCTCGCACATCTGTTTTATGCCTCATAATCAACATTTGCCTATATTTGGACTACTGTACTACATTGCCCATAATGCACTATTCTAGAGGTTGCTAGACTGGAATGGAGCTAGTCTGGTGGTGCCTGCTGCTGCGTACTGGGATAGTGTGTATACTGCATTTGTGGGTGTCAAAGCATATCTCATGGTACTCACTTTTTGATGTCCCTGGCACTTAACTGTCCAGTTCTCCCATGCCCTGTACGGCTTCTGGCTCCAGTGTCTGCTCCACAATGCTTTCCAGGGCTGTGGGTGGTGGGACGGTGGATGGGCCTCCTCCGGTGCCCCTCATCCCTCTCATGCGCTCCGCAACCCTCTCCTTGGTCCTGGAGCGCAGGTCATATAATTTTCTCGAGGGTGCGGTGGCTCACCCCTATGGCATTGATCTTCTCTTGTATCTGCTGCCATATTCTTTTCTTTTGAGTGTCTGGGACACTCAGAGCTGCCTTGCCAAAAAGTTTATCATGATGGAGGCAGCATTCTTCTGTCAGCACCTCCAACTCCTTGTCAGAAAATTTCATTTTCCTCCTCCTGCCAACACTGCCTGTCTCCTCCATGGTTGCTGCAGCTTCTCTCCCCTGGGTGTGGCTCAGCAGTTTGAAATGGGTGTAGTCCTCCCTCCTCCCAGGCCTATTTGATGACTTCCTAGTTCTGATGTCATCACCAAGAGCCAGGAAGTGGGTTTCCAAACTGTTGTGCTGCACCTGCAGGCAATTTGCGAATCAGTCGCAATTTGTGACGCCCTTCTCACAAATTGCGATCTCGCTTTTAGTGAGGTCGCTAATTGCGACCTCGCTAAAAGCGAAGGTCTCAAATTGCGGTGCAACACCTCTGCGACTCGCAAATTGGTATCGCAAATATTTCTTGCATTTGATTTTGCGAGTCGGAAACAGCGATTCGCATGGAGTCACTATTTCCGATTCGCAAAAATTTTCCTACCTACATCTGGCCCTTTATCTTTTGTACTATATGGTTTACACTCTAAATGAACTTCTATTCACTTCCTGGGGTATTGCTAGACTTCACATAAACTGTTATTAGGCTGTGAAGGTGAACATCAGATATATATACCTCTAATCTCTGAAAGACTTGTTCATTTATATATATCTTAGGTAGGTGCATTTATGTGTAGCCTAAGTGGTTTGTTTGCCTGACACAACAAACAATAATGTTATTGTGATATACATACATGTTTATAAGTTACTCATATCCTAAATTCCACATTGGGAGGTCCCTAATAAATACATACAGTAGGAGGACTAATGCTAAATATGAGCCTGTTATCATTGAAGGGAATTCACGTGACTGTTGCCCGTGGTTCCACTGAAAAATTGCAGTGACTTCAATATATTTACTTTCTGGCCACACAGTGGCTCCAGTGTCACACATGAAAATTTAAATGGAATATTTTAGAGGCCTTCAAAGGGGTGCCTCACTCTTGGAAAGACAACTGCAACAGGTTTTGTAGATTTAATTTATTCTAAATATGCGAAGGTCCTGTTCACAACTATCCGAAAGGTAGTTAAATATATTTGTATGTATAGTCGCTGATAATTCTTCTTCTATTTGTATACCCTCAAGATATGTGTGTATGCCCCAGTCTATACTGTTTGATAATTCATCTAGCCTCCAATCTTGAGGCTCTATAGTTTCGTAATGGGGATAATAGTTAGTAGTGTCAGTATTTGTTATGGGGTTCATGAGGCTACTTTACTACATTTAACTTGGAGGACAATGTCCTTGTATTAGTTCTTTGAATAATTATTTATAATTGTCTAACGGACATTTCTCTTATGTCAATGTAGGTTGTTTTAAGGCCTAGAAGTTATATACTATAAATACCTAAGCATTCATAAACTTCTGACTCAAAAAAAATGATTCTATGGTATTGATATTGCTAGTCTACTAAAGTCAGTTCTGTTGCAGAGGGAGACAGCCTGACCATTATAAAAACGAATAATTAATTCAGGGATGTGGAATTAATTAGTTGACTTTTTTGGGACATTAGCGCAGTCCAGTCAATTACTTTACTTTTGAGTATACTGTTATAACTTCACCTTCATAAGAATAGGAGGTCTGATACTTATTCCTAAATTATACACTAAATAACATAAATGTATATATTGACATTATTATGTGGCCACATTTCTATCTATACATGGATATACATACACAGTAATTCTTAATTTCATACTAGGGCAAACAAAATACTACTGGTCACTTATCTCCGGATTCATAGAGGGGACAACTTTTCACTATTTGCAACTACAAATTGTGACTTTCAGACTTAAGGTCTGGGTTAGGTTGACTTGAGTGTTCTTTAGAACATACACTGATTGCTCAGCCCCAAGTCCAACACTACTCTTGAACACTTTTGACTACTTAGTCAAGTTCCCTGTATCTTACGGACTTACCACCGGGATCCCTTAATATTGTATCAATTTATACACACTCTTGCATGCAAACACCAAAATTATATACATTAGAGTGTGAAAATTGTAATTGTCTTTATAAAATAAAAGGAACAGACCTCATTCTTTGTCCACCTTAATGCCAAACACCTGAGTCTCATCCATCCCTACAAAATCAGAGATTTTTACTTAAATGTTGGCATCTCCCTTACCTCTTTAAAAAGTGCGCAAATCACCTCGTGGAGACAGGCAGGGCCCCCAGTCCAGCAGTTGGTGAGGTCAAAGTAGAGCTCCTGGCTTAGCTGGCCAATATGTTAGAAGGAAATCTGTTAATAAAATACGACAGATCAATTTGACAAAGTAATATAGGTTTAATCGATTTTCAGCTGGGAACGACAGGCAGTCTCCTCATAGAGGCCATGACTGAAGTTCAAAGTTCTAGTTTACAAGCAGTGGTATTTATACTGTAAAAACCACAAAAAACTACAGTCACAAGTTCAGCATTGACGTAAGCAAGAACAAGCAGTACAGATAAGATAATAGGGGATAGGTACCTCTTGAAAAGAGCACATGCACGATTATTGGTCGCCTCATGGGTGGGTAAGTAACATTGACGTCATTCAGCATCTCTATCTTTCTGCATGACAAGTGATTATATGTTACATGATGCTCATGGTAGCCCTGCCTTGTGCAAATGCTATCTGACCCTTACACAGTTCCCCTTACCACGATATGAATAACTTGTGGTTTTTAGGGCCCCTGTACTAAGGAAGGATACACATTTTTGTTCCGCCCTGTTCGTGCTAATTGAAGATTTTGAAAGCGACAGTTGGTGCAGCTTTCAAGAAAATCTCTCATTCTAATGTGGCTTGGGACTCTTGTGTGTTTCAGCACAGCTAACCTAACAATGCAGCATGTGTATAAGTTTCATAAGTAATAAGTGTTTGTTTGTCCTAAATATGACCTGCCTTTTCTATTGAACCCACAGTTTGTCTTTTTTAGCATGTCATGTATTAAGCCTTTCACTGTTTACATTGGTTTACAACTCTCTAGACTACAATGTTTGTATTGGGGTTTGGAAACTTATGTTTGTATGTATGTGATGTATATGATGTGTTCCTATTCTTCCTACATCACTGTTCCACTGCTGTGAAACCTGAGGTTGTGTGATGTTAAGTCCTCATGATAGGTGCCACAATGCAATGTTAAGAGGCAAAACAAGGGGCATCCAAAAACAGCAGGGTCTCTGTGCTGAAAGTGGGTTGGTTGCAATTTGCGCCCTTCATTTCTGTTAAGAAGTTTGCATGCACTTGAGCGTGTGTACCCCAAAACATTTTACATCATGGGACACAGCTTCGAAGTTTTGAGCTTGCTTATGTGCGACATTTCCATGTTTATATGGCGCTTGGGTGTGAGGTTTCAATTCCTGTTCAGTACTCGAGCGCCAATAAGTGTTCCCTGACTCAAGCATGTTTTCCTGGACCAAACTGCATAACACAGTGTGTAGTAATTAGGGGTGCCGCTGCACGGCCACCACTTTTTTTGTTTGCATTGGCACTCTTTCTCCTCCTCTGTCTCTTGTTCATTCATCACTTCCCAGTCTATCTTCCTTTCTATTTATTCTGTGCAACTCTCACCCCTTTCTACCCACCATGCCACACACTTCCACTACACAAATACACTCCACACCACACAATTCCACGCCATATAATTCCACAACTAACAATTCCAATACAACCCCCATAAATCCACTCCACACCACATACATCCACTGCACTCCAAACCAAAACACATGAGTAAAAGACATTCTCATTTCCAACGCCGATAGTTCAAACATATTGCATTGCCAATGCTTGTTAGCAATTAGTGCTCGAATCATCCCTTCGCGCTGGAGCGCATGTTTGAAACATGCTAGCTCTTATTTCATGTGTACAGGTTCCTGTTTAATAACGCTGCGTTTTCGCATCTGCGAAGCACCCATTGATGTATACGCTCACTAATCATGCACCAGCTTGCTATTAATAAAAGCCATTTTTTTGGTTGAGCGCGCAAGCGTTCTAGCCTACTGTAATCTCTCAGTAGGCTTTTAACCATACACATGTCACAGCCATCACTTTCATTGGTTTGTGGTCTTGACTTTTAAAATTCACTTGATTTCATTTGTTAAAGGTATGCATAAGTCAGGAACACTTTGGGCCTGATTCTAACTTTGGAGGACGGTGTTAAACCGTCCCAAAAGTGGCGGATTTACCACCTACCGTATTACGAGTCCATTATATCCTATGGAACTCGTAATACGGTAGGTGGTATATCCGCCACTTTTGGGACGGTTTAACACCGTCCTCCAAAGTTAGAATCAGGCCCTTTATCTTTTTATTTCCTATGCAGTGCGATCCCACTGGGTTGTAGTTGAGCTCTTTGCATGACATCGACTGTTACACGCATAATTGTGCTTTTGCCGGTTACATGGATAATTGCACTTTTGCCAATACGTTTGACCTCAAGCAAACTTCTGTTTCCTTTTGTGTGTCTCCTACACGTTCCTGGTGGCCGTCAGCTTGCTTATGTGAAACTGTTTTACTTTTCATTTTCAGTTTATGTGGCAAGAAAAGTCCAGTTAGGAGTTTACAGCACTAATACCTCTAACTAGAACAAACGCAAGACCCATTGCATTGCAAATGCTTGTTAAAAATAGTACTCAATATTTCCCTTCGCACTGGAGAGCATGATTGAAATACACTGGCTCCTACACATTTCTCTTCTGCCAGACTCACTTTGTTTCTTCGTTGTTTTTGTCCCCATCAATCTCCACATCCCCGACACCGAAGCCTCCATATCTTGGGGCCAAACTTCTTCCTTCAGAGAAAAGTAATCGAATTGTAGTGGGAGTCCTGAATGCTTCTTATCGGCTTAGACTTATTCCATCTATTTTGGTCACAAACCAGTTTGAACCTGTGACCTTCCTAAGTGTTGTATTTTGCTTTGTGTTATAATTGTGGTTTCCACATGGCTGGGATGTTCTTTGCGGCTCCCTCTGCAGTTTGACTTGTGATGAGACCAGGGGCCAGATGTAGCAAAGGGTTTTACCCATTCTGTGTCTATGGGAAAAAGTGTTCGTACATATGGCCCCAGGACATTCTGGCAGCCGTGGTCCGGCCCTGACCTGCCCACACTCTTCATCACACAAACAATTCTCAGCTTCTGGTCGTCCCCCGAGTCTTGATTTGCGTTGTTGTGTTTTAATTGTCGGTTCCACATGGCCGGATCGCACCTGTTACTTGTGACTCCATTTTGTAGTTTGATGAAAAGCTCACTTACCCCGAATCACGACAGGAATTGATTTGATGTTCCACTTTCAAGTCGCGATAGACCGGTCTGCTCCCTGCTCTTCTCTGTGTGCATTGATTGTGTGAATTGTATTAAAGCTCAGAATGGAATCAGCCTCCTTTCTGATGTGTCCTTTCCAGATCACCCGCTCTAGGGTCCAACTAGCCCCTGCCAGCTCTGTCTATGTAAAGGCATCCTCTGCGTGTCCCATCTCTGCCAGGTGGGGACCGGCAGGGCTGAACTTACTTTTTTAGAATCTCTAAAAAATGCTGAATAATCCTTTGTCGTATTTTCTGGCTGGTTTTATCTATATACAGTTTTTTGCACAGACAAATTATGCTATCTCCTCAGATACAAAGGTACCTTTTAAATCCCATTTTAAGAGTTTTCTCCACTTTGCACCCCTTTGTGACAGTGCAAACCCTTGATAAGTCTTCCCCTTGGTTTGTTATCAGCTCGGCAGCATTTCTGAACAAGGCAGCGACATCTCACCATTAGGAAGGGTCATGTCTCTTCATGGTTGACGTGTGATTCTTGTTGGTTCTTCCTGGGCAGTATTTACGTTGTGGGAACTGCGCACAGACATTGTTGGCAGTTAGTGTGTTGCATTCTTCCTCCATTTCCAAGTAATTAAAGACAATGCCCAGTGACTGAGGTGTCATTGTGGAGTCACTGTGCTACGAGGCGCTAATTAACCTTGTCACAGGCCTCGATTTGCTATGCTTTGTTATGCTTTGGTATGCTAAGAATAGCCTTCCCTGAGCAAAATCCTTTCTCTTTCAGTTTGTTTTCAAGTTCACACCTGATATCATGCTCATGAACAAGGTGTAGATATTTGGTGCCCCTCTTGCTAAAGTTTGTTTGTTGGTGAAGTTATCTAAGCTGTGTTAGATCTGGCAGCTTTTTGGCATGTATCCCCTGTCTTTTTGCCTTCTGACCTCCTGGTGTTATGGTGTAATGGACTTTGTTTTGCTGGTTTATTGTCTCTGCACACTTTACCACTACTAATCAGTGCTAAAGTGCAAGTGCTCCCTATATAAATTGTACTGTTGATTGGTTTATCCATGATTGGCATATTTGATTTACTGGTAAGTCCCTAGTAAAGTGCCCTAGAGGTGCCCACAGCCTGTAAATCAAATGCTACTAGTGGGCCTGCAGCACAATTTGTGCCACCCACATGAGTAGCACTGTAGACATGGCTCAAACCTGCAACTGAAGTGTCTGTGTGTGCAGTTTTAAACTGCCAATTCGACTTGGCAAGTGTATCCACTTGCCAGGCCTAAACCTTCCCTTTTACTACATGTCAGGCACCCCTAAGGTAGGCCTTAGGTAGTCCCATGGGCAGGGTGCAATGTATGTTAAAGGCGGGACATGTACTGATGTTTTTTCGAGTGCTAACAGTGAAATACTGCCAAATTCGGTTTTCACAGTGCAAGGCCTCTCTCATAGGTTAACATGGGGGCTGCCTTTAAATTTTCTTAAAGCGCAGATTCCCTTTGAGGTCAGATAGGATTATGGAGTTTAGGGTCTCTGAACTCACAATTTAAAAATACATCTTTTGGTGAAGTTGGTTTTTAAATTGTCTGTTTGTAAATGCCACTTTTAGAAAATAGGCATTTTCTTGCTTAAACTATTCTGTGACTCTCCCTGGTTGTGGATTCCCTGTCTGGGTCAGTTTGACAGTCAGGCTGTTTACACCTCTCCTCTGGACAGTGACACAAAGGGAGCTGGGGTGTAGCCTGCATATTCTGAAGAGCCAGCTGAGCTAGAGTGGAGGGAGGAGTGGTCACCCACACCTGAAAGGACTCTGCCTGCCCTCACACAATGCAGTCTCCAACCCCCTGGTGTATGTCTGGGGCCTGGCCTGGACAAGGAAGGATCTTGAAACTACTGACACTTTCCATAGAAGTTTGCTAACTTCAAAGGCAGAAATGGGTATAAGTATTGGACCCAAAACCCCTGACTTGTAGAATCCTTCTGGAATCAAGAGGAACCTCTGCCAAGGAGAAGAGCTGGAGGAGGAGTACTGTCCCTTTGCTGTGTTGCTTTGCTGGATTGGCCTGCAGTTGTTCCTTCTACCTTAAAAGTGAGCGAAGGGTGAACTTTGCTGTGTATCCTGCTTGAGAAAGTTCTCTGAGGGCTTGGAGTAGAGCTTGCCTCCTGTAGGATGTCCCAGAGACACCAAATACTTCAGTTTCATCTTCCTACAGCACTGGGAACTGTCTGTTTTGTGCTGTTCAAGGAGGAAAACCAATGTGATGCCATCAACAATGCCACTGGTCTGCACAGTGACCTGCCGAAGCCGCACGGAGCCACAATGCCCTGCTTCACATCACAACCCTGGTCTCACAGATGCCGTCATCAGACGACTTCCCCGAGACCTGTGGGTCCTGCACTCCCGCATCACCTGCTCACACCGTAGCCTGGGCATCCCTGACACCGCCGCTCCTGCTGGCACCGACGCAGCTGCCTATGCCGTGGCCTGTGGACACCGCTCGTGAGGATCACAAAGCACCATCCTGTCCTGCACCGCAGCCTCAGTCCACCAACTCCAGCACCTTCGACTCCAGTATCGTCAACAGACATCCCTGTCTGCACCGTGACCCATAGATGCTGCCCTGAGCCATCCCTCACCGCCGACTTGGGCCTACCGATGACAGCGCTTCAGCACCGCTGCCGCCGCTGCCTACACTGTGACCTGTTGACACCGCACTTCGACACCACCCTGTTTCACACCGCAGCCCTGGTCTCACCGACGCTGCTAGACACCGTCACCGAGCCGCTGCCTGCACCGTGACCTGTGGGCACTGCACGTCGCATCGTCCTGCTTTGCACCACAGCCTGACGCCATCCACGCCAGCGCTCCTGACTTCATCAGCCCTGAGTTCGATCTGCAATGCATGTGACTTCAAGGGCCCGACGACTCACGCAGGACTCCGGAACTGACACTGCGACGCCAGAGATGCCCCTCTCCGGAGCTCACCGCGAGGTTCACGACAACAAGCTGCATGAGATAGATCACCATGTAAAGGTTTAGGACTAGTTTTCCCTATTATACAGATGTACAGAGTGCCTGCCTCAAGGCAGTTTACCTCACTCTGTAAATACTGTGGCAAGGATTATTAGACTACTAATGAAAAATGAAGATAACCAATAAGTAATCAGGTCATTTCAGAGTACCTGGAGCTGCGTCATATACTTATTTGCAAATATTAACAATAGTAGCATTTGTACTATTCCTATGTGGATGTGTGAGTAAGTGTCTGTGAGAAATAGACGTACAAGTTATGTATGAGATAAAGCTCATGATGTACATTATACGGACATTGCAAATCCAGGAAGAGTTCCTATATAAGGTCATGGAAGGCAGAGGTGACTTTTAATATCTTAATGACCTCCTGGTTAGCGTCTGTTCACCCTCCTCTGTGCAGCTCCACCTGTTGCTGCTGCTGTGTCTGCTGCGAGCTAACTGAGACTCTGCCTGACTCTCAGTTCAAGGCCCACCTCCACCTGCAGGCTCCCGCCTACGCCTCATCCCTGGTGACTTAGTGACCATCTGCATGTAAGTATCTTGCTGTCTCTCTTTACTCCAGCTTTTACTTCTGCCTTTGCTTCTGTTTTTTACTTCTGCTTCTTTTTCTGTCATTTTATTGCATTTTGCTGTTCTTTCTTTCTTGTCTCGTTCTCTCTCCTTTCACTCTCCCCACGTTTTCCCACACCACTGCTGCTCCTGTGGTCTGCCTCCTCCCTCCCTGCAAAGCACTTTCCTTCCCTCCATGCTGACCGGACCCCCCGGCAACCTTCCCTTCTTAATGACGGCTGCGCGCCTTTGGGGGCCCGGTGGCATAATGCTTGCACACCAAAGGCAAGCCCGTCTGCACCTGTCTGTTCTGGGACTGTGCCCAGTGCCAGGATCCATGGCCCTCCGACCGTTCATCACTGCACGGCAAAGACCCTCCATGTGCTGAACACAGGACGATCTGCAGCTTGCCATCTCCCCTCATCCAGAGATAGCCACGGACCACTCTCCTGCCACCACTACCACCACACCCTCACCCTACACCTGACACCGGACCGTCCCACCGCAGAACCGTGGAACACCAGCCTGGAGCATCTCAGCTGCATCCTCCTCAACATTTGCTTCCTCCACAAACTCGCTGTAGAACTCTGGGACCTACTGGACTCCACCCACTCAGACATGGCCTTCCTCACTGAAACTTGGACAAACCCAGCATCTGCACCAGACATCACCATCGCCATCCCCAGTGACTACAAACTGCTCTGCAAAGACAGGTGTTCTCTTTCAGGCAGCTGCCTGGCCATTGTACACAAATCCTCCTTCTGCTTGACAACCAATGAAGAAGAACACTCCCCCCTTATGGAGCAACTCCACTTCCAGATACATGCCACACCCAAGTCAAACTTCTGTGGCACCCTCATCTACAGGCCACCCAGCCCCTGTCCAGTCTTCAGTGACTCCATCGTTGACATATTTTCTCCTCAATCTCACCTCCTCGACCTACTTCCTCCTCAGCAACCTCAACTACGACATTGACAGCAGCGACAGCTCCAACACCACTTCCCTGCTCAACAACCACAATAGGACTAAATCAACTGGTCACATCACCAACACACATCGCAGGACACACGTTCAGTGCCATCTTTTATACCAGCAACAACATCACCATCGACAACACCTGGACTGACCACCACTGCATCTACTTCACCATCACCTCACCGACTATACACCTCCACACACTCCGAGCCCCAAGCAGAATATGGACCCGGATCACTGAGGAACAGCTCTTCAACACTCTCAGCAAGTCTCCCTCACCCCTCACCGCTTTTGGTAACATAAAGGCATGGAACTTCAACCATTGGATCTCCGAATGCGCCAATACCCTAGCACCTCTTTGTTAAGACCTCAGCCAAACACCCCTGCAAGAAAGCCAGCTGGTTCTCACCCTCACTCCAGGACTCCAGGCGCACCTGAAGATGGCTAGAAAAAAGATGGAGGTACAGCAAGTCCCCAGAAGAAGTTGAGGCTTTCAAAGCAGCCAGCAAATCCCACCACAACCTCATCAGAGACACCAGGAAAGCCACCTTGCAGGACTGCATCAGAGCCACAGCTCACAACACCCAAGAGCTCTTCAAAGCTTGCCACCCACAATCAGAACAAGCAAGCATCCATTCATCTCAAGACCTCTGTGACAGTCTAGCCAACTTCTTCCACCAGAAAAATAAAGACATATATGACAGCTTCGGATCCCAAGACCTACCGAGCCCTCTAACAACTCCCCAGATCCATCCCATTGAACCACCACAGACTCTACACCACTAGACCACCCTCACCACAGACGAGACCCACAACATCATGAGCAGCATCCACTCCTGAGCGTTTACTGACCCCTGTCCTCACCACATTTTCAACAGGGCCAACACATTCATCGCACCCGAGCTCTGACACCCCCCAACTGTTTGATAGCGACAGCCACTTTCTCAGAGGACTGGAAGCACACTGAGATCCACCCGCTCCTGAAGAAACCCACGGCTGACCCCCTGGACCTCAAGGATTACTGCCTGATCTCTCTACTGCTTTTCTCAGCCAAGGTCATCAAAAAGGCCACCAACGCTCAGCTCTTTAAGCACATCGAGGACAATAAACATCCTGGACACCTCCCAGTCAGGCTTCAGGAACAATCACAGCATGGAAATTGCCCTCCTCCCTGCCACAGATGGCATCCACTTGCTCCTCGACCGAGGCCATACAGTAGCTCTCATCCTACTGGACCTATCGGCAGCCTTCCACACGGTCGCACACCTCAACCTCTGCTCCAGGCTCCATGCAGCCGGCATCTGCAGAAAGACCCTACAATAGATACGCTCCTTCCTGTCTGGCCGTACACAAAGAATCAGACTTTATGAATACTACTCCACGGGCTGGCTTCCAACTTTACGATCCTGCAGTTGGAATGCCCTCTTGAACAATAGTGTATTTCAGTAAAAATACCGCAAAGCCAGGATTCTAGCACCTTATCTGACTGTTTTCATCACGGACTGCAGCTACAGCTCATGAGCTGGGGTTGGCTGCCAGCACAGTGTTTGCAGGGGGATGCAGTGCACACATTTCAAAGGTATTTATTAAGGAGTTCAGTAAAGTTTGCACTCATTATTCCTGGAGGCTCAAAAAAACAAACATCTTCAAAGCACAAAATAGCTTTAAAGTGCTACTGCATACAAATGTTGAAGTTGGGCTCTCGCTCCTAGACGAGACTCCTGGTTTTGGGGAGACAGCACTTTTGTTTGTAGGCAACTGAGCCGCTCCTACAATAAGTCGCAATTGTTAGCCCAATCCTCCCGGTTCATTAGCAGTACCTCCCCAAAAACCGAAACAGAAAAAGGTGATTACTAGCAGCCTTGCGCATGGACTCTAGATTGAGATATCTCTGGGGAGTTGTGGTAGAACAGAAGTTATCCTTTTCTCACGTTAGCAAAAAGTCTCAGTCCACGCAGGAAACAAAGGAGATGGAGGAACGTTTTCAATATATTTATTGAAAAGACTGCAATCTATGGTAAGATGCATGAACTGCAATGATTAGGATAATGAACAATAAAGAAAGCATAATTGTGAAGTTGAGCGTTGTGAATAAAAAGACCCCCACCATCTTGCTGTAAACATGAAATATAAAATCCCTAGCAAAGAGAACCTAATCTCTAACCTAATGAGAGCTAATCTGCCAGTACCATGTCGATGAGAAGTGCCCCAACCCTTGTTACCTTGGAATGAGGTCTCTAGGTCATACTCCGTGGAGACACAAAGGCTGAGTTCTGCCATAAGGTGACGAGTAGCATAGATGGCGTTGATGGCATCTGGAAGGAATCCCTCTGGTAACCTATTCTGTGTGAGATGTATTTATACAGACCATACAGGACCCCTGGTGCAGGTATGTTCCCAAACAATTGATAAGAAGGCAGACTTATGTCGGCAATTATGTAAACGATCCCCAACAAGTGTACATTATGTTCCTGTCACACATTACCAAGTGATGTTCCTGCGTACATCACTTGATTATGACGCTGATAATGATGCCGTCACACAGTGGCACTGGTAATGCAAATTTAAACATTTCTCTAACTATAAACAGTAGCAAACATCCAAAAATAAATACTAAAATAAATGGGCTAAAACAGAGAGCAAACTCAGTAGGTTTAAAGTCACTATGTGACGGAGGCACAGGTCCGCAAGCCAAAAGGCTAAACTAACCTCCTGAGTCCCAATAAAAGCTAAATTGGATTCACTATAGGTGATAACCTGAAACCGGTCCCAGAATGCTTGTTTCCGGTCCAGGGAGGACCTGGCTTGACTGTTCGGGCTAGACTATTCCCATGGGGAACAGTTTCAATATTGATGTGCATATGGCTTGGTCCAAACTGGGATCATGTGACCGGCAAAAAAAACAATGGCTTTTACCCAGATCTTTGTTACTGGAGATGTATGTTTGCATTGTGTAGGTTCAAAAGAGGGTGGCATGGTGTAGGAAAGTACCATCTTGCCTGGCATGTTACCCCCATTTTTCACTGTATATATGTTGTTTTAGTTGTATGTGTCACTGGGACCCTGCAACACAGGGCCCCAGTGCTCATAAGTGTGCCTGACTGTGTTACCTGTGTAGTGACTAACTGTCTCACTGAGGCTCTGCTAACCAGAACCTCAGTGGTTATGCTCTCTCATTACTTTCAAATTGTCACTAACAGGCTAGTGACCAATTTTACCAATTCACATTGGCTTACTGGAACACCCTTATAATTCCCTAGTATATGGTACTGAGGTACCCAGGGTATTGGGGTTCCAGGAGATCCCTATGGGCTGCAGCATTTCTTTTGCCACCCATAGGGAGCTCTGACAATTCTTACACAGGCCTGCCACTGCAGCCTGAGTGAAATAATGCCCACATTATTTCACAGCCATTTTCACTGCACTTAAGTAACTTATAAGTCACCTATATGTCTATCCTTTACCTGGTAAAGGTTAGGTGCAAAGTTACTTAGTGTGTGGGCACCCTGGCACTAGCCAAGGTGCCCCCACATTGTTCAGGGCAAATTCCCTGACTTTGTGAGTGCGGGGACACCATTACATGCGTGCACTACACATAGGTCACTACCTATGTGTAGCTTCACAATGGTAACTCCGAATATGGCCATGTAACATGTCTAAGATCATGGAATTGCCCCCTCTATACCATCCTGGCATAGTTGGCACAATTCCATGCTCCCAGTGGTCTGTAGCACAAACCCTGGTACTGCCAAACTGCCTTTTCTGGGGTTACACTGCAGCTGCTGCCAACCCCACAGACAGGCTTCTGCCCTCCTGGGGTCCAGCCAGGCCTGGCCCAGGATGGCAGAACAAAGGGCTTCCTCAGAGAGGGGGTGTTACACCCTCTCCCTTTGGAAAATGGTGTGAAGGCAGGGGAGGAGTAGCCTCCCCCAGCCTCTGGAAATGCTTTGTTGGGCACAGATGTGCCCAATTCTGCATAAGCCAGTCTACACCGGTTCAGGGGCCCCTCAGCCCTGCCTGGGCGTGAAACTGGACAAAGGAAAGGGGAGTGACCACTCCCCTAACCTGCACCTCCCCTGGGAGGTGCCCAGAGCTCCTCCAGTGTGCTCCAGACCTCTGCCATCTTGGAAACAGAGGTGCTGCTGGCACACTGGACTGCTCTGAGTGGCCAGTGCCAGCAGCTGACGTCAGAGACTCCTTCTGATAGGCTCCTTCAGGTGTTGCTAGCCTATCCTCTCTCCTAAGTAGCCAAACCCTCTTTTCTGGCTATTTAGGGTCTCTTTCTTTGGGGATTCCTCAGATAACGAATGCAAGAGCTCATCAGAGTTCCTCTGCGTCTCTCTCATCACCTTCTGCCAAGAAATCGACTGCTGACCGCGCTGGAAGCCTGCAAAACTGCAACAAAGTAGCTAAGACGACTACTGCAACATTGTAACGCCGCTCCTGCTGCCTTCTCGACTGTTTTTCTTGGTGGTGCATCCTGTGGGGGTAGTCTGCCTCCTCTCTGCATCAGAAGCTGCGAAGAAATCTCCCGTGGGTCGACGGAATCTTCCCCCTGCTACCGCAGGCACCAAAAAGCTGCATCACGGTCCCTTGGGTCTCCTCTCACGATGACGAGCGAGGTCCCTTGAATCCAGCAAGACAGCCCAAGTGACCTCCACGGTCCAGTGACTCTTCAGTCCAAGTTTGGTGGAGGTATGTCCTTGCCTCCCCACGTCAGACTGCATTGTTGGTTTTCGCAACTTTTGCAACTTCTCCGGCTCCCGTGCACTTCCGGTGGAAATCCTTTGTGCACAGCCAAGCCTGGGTCCACGGCACTCTAACCTGCATTGCACGACTTTCTAAGTTGGTCTCCGGCGACGTGGGACTCCTTTGTGTAACTTCAGGCGAGCACCATTTCACTTTTCTTCGTAGTGCCTGTTCTGGCACTTCTGCGGGTGCTGCCTGCTTCTGAGAGGGCTCCTTGTCTTGCTCGGCGTCCCCTCTGTCCCCAGACGAAATTGGCGACATCCTGGTCCATCCTGGGCCACAGCAGCATCCAAAAATGCTAACCACACGACTTGCAGCTAGCAAGGCTTGTTAGCATCCATCCGGCGGGAAAACACTTCTGCACGACTCTCCACGGCGTAGGGAATGCATCCTCCAAAGGGGAAGTCCCTAGCCCTTGTCGTTCTTGCAGAAACCACAGCTTCTTCAGTCCAGTAGACACTTCTTTGCACCAACAGCTGGCATTTCTTGGGCATCTGCCCATCTCCGACTTGCTTGTGACTTTTGGACTCGGTCCCCTTTTTCGACAGGTACCCTCGACTGGAAATCCATCATTGTTGCATTGCTGGTTTGTGTCTTTCCTGCATTATTCCTCTACCACGACTTCTAAGTCTTTGGGGGAACTTTAGTGCACTTTGCACTCACTTTTCAGGGTCTTGGGGTGGGGTATTTTTCTAACCCTTGCTATTTTCTAATAGTCCCAGCGACCCTCTACAAGGTCACATAGGTTTGGGGTCCATTTGTGGTTCGCATTCCACTTTTGGAGTATATGGTTTGTGTTGCCCCTATCCCTATGTGTTTCCATTGCATCCTATTGTAACTATACATTGTTTGCACTGTTTTCTAAGACTATACTGTATATTTTTGGTATTGTGTACATATATCTTGTGTATATTTCTTATCCTCATACTGAGGGTACTCACTGAGATACTTTTGGCATATTGTCATAAAAATAAAGTACCTTTATTTTTAGTATAACTGTGTATTGTGTTTTCTTATGATATTGTGCATATGCATTTGTGGTACTGTAGTAGCTTCACACGTCTCCTAGTTCACCCTAAGCTGCTTTGCTAAGCTACCATTACCTATCAGCCTAAGCTGCTAGACACCCTATACACTAATAAGGGATACCTGGGCCTGGTGCAAGGTGTAAGTACCCCTTGGTACTCACTACAAGCCAGTCCAGCCTCCTACATTGGTTGTGCAGCGGTGGGATAAGTGCTTTGAGACTACTTACCACTCTTGACATTGTACTTTTCATAAGAGAAAAATATACAAAACAAGTTCAGTGTGTGTACACATTGCTAAAAAGTTTTGCATTTCACTCTTTTCACTCTTTTCTAGTGCTGAAAAGTACTTCTAAACTTTCTAAAAAGTTCTAAAAAGTTTAAAAAGTTTTTTTCTGTCTTTCTAAAAGTTCTGAAAAACTTTTTCTTCACTTTTTCTATCACTTAACCCTTTCTAAAAATGTCTGGCACAGGCCAAATTGTTGATCTGTCCAAGATTGCATATGACCACCTTAGCTGGAAAGGAGCAAGGAGTCTCAGCGTAGAAAGAGGTTTGAGTGTAGGGAAGAATCCTTCTTTAGAACTGTTACTTAACATGCTTAGAGAACAAGATAAGGCCACAATGGCCACATCTGGTAAAAAAGTAGTTGATGGTTCTCAATCTGATCCAGGGACTCCCCTGCAGATAGATTCAGTAAGGAAACTTCCCAGCCTGCCCAGTATCAGACAGCCTAGCAGGGTTGAAGTAGATGCAGAGTCACACCATACAGATAGTGTGGTCTCTCATCACAGTAGGAGTAGGCATTCTCCTCAGTTAGAGGAGATCCTCTCACATTATACTGCTAGTCAACTTGTTAAGGTTCCCTCTGTTAGGGACAGGTCTCCTTCTGTCCATTCTCATCACACTTCTATTTCTAGACATGTCCCTCCCACCCACCCTGATTACAGAATGTTAGAAAGGGAGCTCAATAAATTGAGAGTGGAGACTTCCAGACTGAAGCTCAAGAAGCAACAGCTGGATTTAGATAGACAATCTCTAGAGATTGAAAAAGAAAGACAGAAGCTGGGTTTAAATACCCATGGTGGCAGCAGCAGTATTCCCCATAGTCATCCTGTAAAAGAGCATGATTCCAGGAATCTGCACAAGATAGTTCCCCCTTATAAGGAGGGGGATGACATTAACAAGTGGTTTGCTGCACTTGAGAGGGCTTGTGTTGTTCAAGATGTCCCTCAAAGGCAGTGGGCTGCTATCCTATGGCTATCATTTAGTGGTAAGGGTAGAGACAGACTCCTTACTGTGAAAGAAAGTGATGCCAACAGTTTCACTATTCTTAAGAGTGCACTCCTTGATGGTTATGGCTTAACCACTGAACAATACAGGATAAAGTTCAGAGAGATCAAAAAGGAGTCTTCACAAGATTGGGTTGATTTCATTGACCATTCAGTGAAGTCTTTGGAAGGGTGGTTACATGGCAGTAAAGTGACTGACTATGAAGGCCTGTATAACTTGATCCTGAGAGAGCATATTCTTAATAATTGTGTGTCAGATTTGTTGCACCAGTACTTGGTAGACTCTGATCTGACCTCTCCCCAAGAATTGGGAAAGAAGGCAGACAAATGGGTCAGAACAAGAGTGAACAGAAAAGTTCATACAGGGGGTGACAAAGATGGTAAGAAGAAGGATGGTAAGCCTTCAGACAAAGGTGGGGACAAATCTAAAAATGAGTCTTCATCAGGCCCCCAAAAACAATCTGGTGGGGGTGGTGGGCCTAAATCCTCTTCAAAACATAATCAAGAA
This sequence comes from Pleurodeles waltl, assembly GCF_031143425.1. Taxonomy (NCBI): domain Eukaryota; kingdom Metazoa; phylum Chordata; class Amphibia; order Caudata; family Salamandridae; genus Pleurodeles; species Pleurodeles waltl. The sequence continues at coordinate 1,177,931,340 of NC_090439.1, forward strand.
AAGAAACCATGGTGCTATTTATGTAAAGTAAAAGGTCATTGGACAACAGATCCCAGTTGTCCAAAGAAAAGCACCAAGCCTCCTACCACTACAACCCCTACTGCTACACCTAGTGTCCCTACTAATAGCAGTGGTGGTGGGAGCAAACCTACTAATAGCCAATCCAAGGGAGTAGCTGGGCTCACTATTGGTAACTTAGTTGGGGTTGGTCTGATTAGGGAGACCACAGAGGCTACATTAGTCTCTGAGGGGGCTATTGATTTAGCCACCTTGGTTGCTTGTCCCCTTAACATGGATAAGTACAAGCAACTACCCCTAATAAATGGTGTTGAGGTCCAGGCCTACAGGGACACAGGTGCCAGTGTCACAATGGTGATTGAGAAACTGGTGCACCATGAACAACACCTACTTGGTCACCAGTACCAAGTAACCGATGCTCACAACAACACACTTAGCCACCCCATGGCTGTTGTAAATCTCAACTGGGGGGGGGTTACTGGTCCAAAGAAAGTTGTGGTAGCTTCAGATTTACCTGTAGACTGTCTATTAGGCAATGATTTGGAGACATCAGCTTGGTCAGATGTGGAGTTGGAGGCCCATGCAGCAATGCTGGGCATTCCAGGGCATATTTTTGCTTTGACAAGGGCTCAGGCCAAAAAGCAAAAAGGACAGGGAAGCTTGGATCCTGGAACAATGCACCAAGTGCTCCCTAAAGCTAGGGCTAGTAGAAGCAAACCACTTCCTACTATCCCTCCCTCTACAGTGGATTCTTCTTCTGAGGAAGAAGAGTTCCCACCCTGTGCAGAACCTACACCAGAGGAGCTGGAAGCAGACACTGCTGAGCTTTTGGGTGAAGGGGGGCCTGCCAGGGAGGAGCTGAGAGTGGCACAGCAAACCTGTCCCACATTAGAGGGTCTAAGACAGCAAGCTGTCAAACAAGCAAATGGGGATATCAGTGACTCTCACAGAGTTTACAGGGAGGACAATCTCTTGTACACTGAGTCAAGGGATCCTAAACCTGGGGCAGCCAGAAGATTAGTGATTCCTCAGGAGTACAGAAAGTTCCTCCTAACTCTTGCACATGATATTCCCCTTGCTGGGCATCTTGGGCAAATGAAAACTTGGGACAGGCTTGTTCCCCTGTTTCATTGGCCTAGGATGTCTGAGGACACAAAGGAATTTTGTAAGTCCTGTGAAACCTGTCAAGCCAGTGGCAAGACAGGTGGCACTCCAAAGGCACCCCTTATTCCACTGCCTGTGGTTGGGGTTCCCTTTGAAAGGGTAGGGGTTGACATAGCTGGCCCCCTTGACCCTCCTACTGCTTCAGGCAATAGGTTTATCTTGGTGGTAGTGGACCATGCCACAAGATATCCTGAGGCAATTCATCTTAGGACCACTACAGCTCCTGCAGTGGCAAAGGCCCTCCTGGGAATCTTTTCCAGGGTGGGCTTCCCAAAAGAGGTAGTTTCAGACAGAGGAAGCAATTTCATGTCTGCTTACTTGAAGGCCATGTGGAAAGAGTGTGGGGTGACTTACAAGTTCACCACACCCTATCATCCACAAACAAATGGACTGGTGGAGAGGTTTAATAAAACTCTCAAAGGCATGATTATGGGACTCCCAGACAAACTCCGCAGGAGATGGGATATCCTTTTACCATGCCTCCTTTTTGCCTACAGGGAGGTACCCCAGAAAGGAGTGGGCTTCAGCCCCTTTGAACTTCTTTTTGGACACCCTGTTAGGGGTCCACTCACACTTGTTAAGGAGGGTTGGGAACAACCTATAAAAGCTCCTAAGCAAGATATTGTGGACTATGTACTAGGCCTCAGATCAAGGATGGCTGAGTATATGAAAAAGGCCAGTAAAAACCTTCAGGCCAGCCAAGAGCTCCAGAAGCAATGGCATGACCAGAAGGCTGTTTTGGTTCAGTACCAACCAGGGCAGAAAGTGTGGGTCTTGGAGCCTGTGGCCCCAAAAGCACTCCAAGATAAATGGAGTGGACCCCACACAATTGTTGAGAAGAAGGGTGAAGTCACCTACTTGGTTGACTTAGGCACTGCCAGGAGTCCCCTTAGGGTGCTCCATGTCAACCGCCTGAAACCCTACTATGACAGGGCTGATCTCACCCTGCTCATGGCAACTGATGAGGGACAGGAAGAAGACAGTGATCCTCTACCTGATCTCTTCTCTTCCACAGAACAAGATGCTCTTGTGGAAGGTGTAGTTTTGGCTGATTGTCTTACTGCTGAGCAGAAAGACCATTGCATAAATCTCCTAGGACAATTTTCAGAACTCTTGCCAGGTACCACTTCTTGGTGTGAGCACACTATAGATACTGGAGACAGCTTGCCTGTCAAAAGTAAAATCTATAGGCAGCCTGACCATGTCAGAGACTGCATAAAGCAAGAAGTTCAGAAAATTTTGGAACTAGGAGTGGTTGAGCACTCTGACAGTCCATGGGCTTCTCCTGTGGTACTGGTACCAAAACCCCATTCCAAAGATGGAAAGAAGGAAATGCGGTTTTGTGTTGACTACAGAGGGCTTAACCAGGTAACCAAAACTGATGCTCACCCTATACCCAGGGCAGATGAGCTTATAGATACACTGGCATCTGCCAAGTATCTAAGCACTTTTGATTTGACTGCAGGGTATTGGCAGATCAAATTATCAGAAGATGCTAAAGCAAAAACTGCATTTTCAACCATTGGAGGACATTACCAGTTCACTGTAATGCCTTTTGGTTTGAAAAATGCACCTGCCACTTTTCAGAGGTTGGTGAATACAGTCCTGCAAGGGCTGGAAGCCTTCAGTGCAGCATATCTGGACGATATAGCTGTCTTTAGCTCCAGCTGGGATGATCACCTGGTCCACCTATGGAAAGTGTTGGAGGCCCTGCAAAAGGCAGGCCTCACTATCAAGGCTTCAAAGTGCCAGATAGGGCAGGGGAAGGTGGTTTATCTGGGACACCTGGTTGGTGGAGAACAGATTGCACCACTTCAGGGGAAGATCCAGACAATTATGGATTGGACTCCCCCTACTACACAGACTCAGGTGAGAGCCTTTTTAGGCCTCACTGGGTATTACAGGAGGTTCATCAAGAACTATGGCTCCATTGCAGCCCCTCTTAATGACCTCACTTCCAAAAGAATGCCTAAAAAGGTATTGTGGACAGCAAACTGTCAGAAAGCTTTTGAGGAGCTGAAGCAGGCCATGTGCTCTGCACCTGTCCTGAAAAGCCCTTGTTACTCTACAAAATTCTATGTCCAAACTGATGCATCTGAATTAGGAGTAGGGGCAGTCCTATCACAACTTAATTCTGAGGGCCAGGATCAACCTGTTGCTTTTATTAGTAGGAGGTTGACCCCTAGAGAAAAGCGTTGGTCTGCCATTGAGAGGGAGGCCTTTGCTGTGGTCTGGGCTTTGAAGAAGTTGAGGCCATACCTGTTTGGCACTCACTTCATTGTTCAAACAGACCACAAACCTCTACTTTGGCTAAAACAAATGAAAGGTGAAAATCCTAAATTGTTGAGGTGGTCCATATCTCTACAGGGAATGGACTATACAGTGGAACATAGACCTGGGAGTACCCACTCCAATGCAGATGGACTCTCCAGATATTTCCACTTAGACAATGAAGACCCATCAGGAAATGACTAGTCTTATTGTCCTTCGTTTGGGAGGGGGGTTGTGTAGGAAAGTACCATCTTGCCTGGCATGCTACCCCCATTTTTCACTGTATATATGTTGTTTTAGTTGTATGTGTCACTGGGACCCTGCAACACAGGGCCCCAGTGCTCATAAGTGTGCCTGACTGTGTTACCTGTGTAGTGACTAACTGTCTCACTGAGGCTCTGCTAACCAGAACCTCAGTGGTTATGCTCTCTCATTACTTTCAAATTGTCACTAACAGGCTAGTGACCAATTTTACCAATTCACATTGGCTTACTGGAACACCCTTATAATTCCCTAGTATATGGTACTGAGGTACCCAGGGTATTGGGGTTCCAGGAGATCCCTATGGGCTGCAGCATTTCTTTTGCCACCCATAGGGAGCTCTGACAATTCTTACACAGGCCTGCCACTGCAGCCTGAGTGAAATAATGCCCACATTATTTCACAGCCATTTTCACGGCACTTAAGTAACTTATAAGTCACCTATAGGTCTATCCTTTACCTGGTAAAGGTTAGGTGCAAAGTTACTTAGTGTGTGGGCACCCTGGCACTAGCCAAGGTGCCCCCACATTGTTCAGGGCGAATTCCCCGACTTTGTGAGTGCGGGGACACCATTACATGCGTGCACTACACATAGGTCACTACCTATGTGTAGCTTCACAATGGTAACTCCGAATATGGCCATGTAACATGTCTAAGATCATGGAATTGCCCCCTCTATACCATCCTGGCATAGTTGGCACAATTCCATGCTCCCAGTGGTCTGTAGCACAGACCCTGGTACTGCCAAACTGCCTTTTCTGGGGTTACACTGCAGCTGCTGCTGCTGCCAACCCCACAGACAGGCTTCTGCCCTCCTGGGGTCCAGCCAGGCCTGGCCCAGGATGGCAGAACAAAGGGCTTCCTCAGAGAGGGGGTGTTACACCCTCTCCCTTTGGAAAATGGTGTGAAGGCAGGGGAGGAGTAGCCTCCCCCAGCATCTGGAAATGCTTTGTTGGGCACAGATGTGCCCAATTCTGCATAAGCCAGTCTACACCGGTTCAGGGACCCCTCAGCCCTGCCTGGGCGCGAAACTGGACAAAGGAAAGGGGAGTGACCACTCCCCTGACCTGCACCTCCCCTGGGAGGTGCCCAGAGCTCCTCCAGTGTGCTCCAGACCTCTGCCATCTTGGAAACAGAGGTGCTGCTGGCACACTGGACTGCTCTGAGTGGCCAGTGCCCACAGCTGACGTCAGAGACTCCTTCTGATAGGCTCCTTCAGGTGTTGCTAGCCTATCCTCTCTCCTAAGTAGCCAAACCCTCTTTTCTGGCTATTTAGGGTCTCTTTCTTTGGGGATTCCTCAGATAACGAATGCAAGAGCTCATCAGAGTTCCTCTGCATCTCCCTCTTCACCTTCTGCCAAGAAATCGACTGCTGACCGCGCTGGAAGCCTGCAAAACTGCAACAAAGTAGCTAAGACGACTACTGCAACATTGTAACGCCGCTCCTGCTGCCTTCTCGACTGTTTTTCTTGGTGGTGCATCCTGTGGGGGTAGTCTGCCTCCTCTCTGCATCAGAAGCTGCGAAGAAATCTCCCGTGGGTCGACGGAATCTTCCCCATGCTACCGCAGGCACCAAAAAGCTGCATCACAGTCCCTTGGTTCTCCTCTCACGACGATGAGTGAGGTCCCTTGAATCCAGCAAGACTGTCCAAGTGTCCCCCACGGTCCAGTGACTCTTCAGTCCAAGTTTGGTGGAGGTAAGTCCTTGCCTCCCCACGCCAGACTGCATTGTTGGTTTTCGTGACTTTTGCAACTTATCCGGCTCCCGTGCACTTCCGGCGGAAATCCTTTGTCCACGTCCAAGCCTGGGTCCACGGCACTCTAACCTGCATTGCACGACTTTCTAAGTTGGTCTCCCGCGACGTGGGACTCCTTTGTGTAACTTCAGGCAAGCACCATTTCACTTTTCTTCATAGTGCCTGTTCTGGCACTTCTGCGGGTGCTGCCTGCTTCTGAGAGGGCTCCTTGTCTTGCTCGGTGTCCCCTCTGTCACCAGACAAAATTGGCGACATCCTGGTCCATCCTGGGCCACAGCAGCATCCAAAAACACTAACCGCACGACTTGCAGCTAGCAAGGCTTGTTGGTGTCCATCCGGCAGGAAAATACTTCTGCACAACTCTCCACGGCGTGCGGGATCCATCCTCCAAAGGGGAAGTCCCTAGCCCTTGTCGTTCCTGCAGAAACCACAGCTTCTTCAGTCCAGTAGACGCTTCTTTGCACCAACAGCTGGCATTTCTTGGGCATCTGCCCATCTCCGACTTGCTTGTGACTTTTGGACTTGGTCCCCATGTTCCACAGGTACCCTCGACTGGAAATCCATCGTTGTTGCATTGCTGGTTTGTGTCTTTCCTGCATTATTCCTCTACCACGACTTCTAAGTCTTTGGGGGAACTTTAGTGCACTTTGCACTCACTTTTCAGGGTCTTGGGGTGGGGTATTTTTCTAACCCTTGCTATTTTCTAATAGTCCCAGCGACCCTCTACAAGGTCACATAGGTTTGGGGTCCATTCGTGGTTCGCATTCCACTTTTGGAGTATATGGTTTGTGTTGCCCCTATCCCTATGTGTTTCCATTGCATCCTATTGTAACTATACATTGTTTGCACTGTTTTCTAAGACTATACTGCATATTTTTGGTATTGTGTACATATATCTTGTGTATATTTCTTATCCTCATACTGAGGGTACTCACTGAGATACTTTTGGCATATTGCCAAGAAATCGACTGCTGACCGCGCTGGAAGCCTGCAAAACTGCAACAAAGAAGCTAAGACGACTACTGCAACATTGTAACGCCGCTCCTGCTGCCTTCTCGACTGTTTTTCTTGGTGGTGCATCCTGTGGGGGTAGTCTGTCTCCTCTCTGCATCAGAAGCTGCGAAGAAATCTCCCGTGGGTCGACGGAATCTTCCCCCTGCTACCGCAGGCACCAAAAAGCTGCATCACAGTCCCTTGGGTCTCCTCTCACGATGACGAGCGAGGTCCCTTGAATCCAGCAAGACAGCCCAAGTGACCTCCACGGTCCAGTGACTCTTCAGTCCAAGTTTGGTGGAGGTATGTCCTTGCCTCCCCACGTCAGACTGCATTGTTGGTTTTCGCAACTTTTGCAACTTCTCCGGCTCCCGTGCACTTCCGGTGGAAATCCTTTGTGCACAGCCAAGCCTGGGTCCACGGCACTCTAACCTGCATTGCACGACTTTCTAAGTTGGTCTCCAGCGACGTGGGACTCCTTTGTGTAACTTCAGGCGAGCACCATTTCACTTTTCTTCGTAGTGCCTGTTCTGGCACTTCTGCGGGTGCTGCCTGCTTCTGAGAGGGCTCCTTGTCTTGCTCGGCGTCCCCTCTGTCCCCAGACGAAATTGGCGACATCCTGGTCCATCCTGGGCCACAGCAGCATCCAAAAATGCTAACCACACGACTTGCAGCTAGCAAGGCTTGTTAGCATCCATCCGGCGGGAAAACACTTCTGCACGACTCTCCACGGCGTAGGGAATGCATCCTCCAAAGGGGAAGTCCCTAGCCCTTGTCGTTCTTGCAGAAACCACAGCTTCTTCAGTCCAGTAGACACTTCTTTGCACCAACAGCTGGCATTTCTTGGGCATCTGCCCATCTCCGACTTGCTTGTGACTTTTGGACTCGGTCCCCTTTTTCGACAGGTACCCTCGACTGGAAATCCATCATTGTTGCATTGCTGGTTTGTGTCTTTCCTGCATTATTCCTCTTCCACGACTTCTAAGTCTTTGGGGGAACTTTAGTGCACTTTGCACTCACTTTTCAGGGTCTTGGGGTGGGGTATTTTTCTAACCCTTGCTATTTTCTAATAGTCCCAGCGACCCTCTACAAGGTCACATAGGTTTGGGGTCCATTTGTGGTTCGCATTCCACTTTTGGAGTATATGGTTTGTGTTGCCCCTATCCCTATGTGTTTCCATTGCATCCTATTGTAACTATACATTGTTTGCACTGTTTTCTAAGACTATACTGTATATTTTTGGTATTGTGTACATATATCTTGTGTATATTTCTTATCCTCATACTGAGGGTACTCACTGAGATACTTTTGGCATATTGTCATAAAAATAAAGTACCTTTATTTTTAGTATAACTGTGTATTGTGTTTTCTTATGATATTGTGCATATGCATTTGTGGTACTGTAGTAGCTTCACACGTCTCCTAGTTCAGCCTAAGCTGCTCTGCTAAGCTACCATTACCTATCAGCCTAAGCTGCTAGACACCCTATACACTAGTAAGGGATACCTGGGCCTTGTGCAAGGTGTAAGTACCCCTTGGTACTCACTACAAGCCAGTCCAGCCTCCTACACATGGTGGTAAAAAAAAATGGATTAAACCCAGATCTTTGTGACGGAGGGCCATGGGATTCAAGTTAGCCTGGTTGATGAAGGGTGATATCCTGACACCGGTCCCAAGATGCTCTTTTACGGTCCAGGGAGAACCTGGTTTGGCAGATCGAGCTGAACTGTTCCCATGGGGAACAGGATCCAAACTGAGTTGGCTTGGTGGGCAAAAAAATTATGGATTCAACTCAGATCTTGTTTGGGTGTGAATGTTTGCATTGTTCAGCATTCTGCCCCTCATCTGTTCTTTTTGGCGTCCTAAGTGGGAAGGGTATGCCCAGATATGGGTCCCCTGCTCACTGTGCCACTGGATTCAAGCTAACCTGGCTGATGAAGGGTGATACCCTGAAACCGGTCTCAGGATGCTTATTTCCAGTCCAGGGAGGATCTGTCTTGGCAGTTCAGGCTGGACTGTTCCCATGGGGAACAGGGTCAAGACTGATTTGCATATGGCTGGGTCCAGACTGGGGTGGTATTGTGGGCATAAAACACTAGATTAAACCCAGATCTTTGTGAATGAGAGTCAATGTTTGCATTGTTCAGCATTACGTCCATCATCATTTCTTCTTGCATTTAAATCTAAAAGCACTAAATACTGAGGCAAAATCATTCTAAAGCCATATTGGGTCTATATATTCCATGTCCAGCTGCTTCCTGCCCCTTCATCACACTGTTACAGCTGTTGTTGTTCCATTTGTGACATTTTTCTGTTTAGAGTACTTCTAATATAAACATTTAAAAATAACTCTGGTGATTAATGTTCTTTCTGGATAGAGAACGTACTTTTGTCTAGTGAAAGCTTGGACTCATTATCAGGTAGCACTGAGGATTAATATGACTGCTGTAAAGAATGTGTACTTGGCAGCTTATACTGCATATAATGTCAAAATGTCAAAGTAGCTCTGGTGCTCAATGTTCTTTCTGGAGAGAGAACGCACTTATGTCTAGTGGAAGTTTTGACTCATTATAAGGTAGCAGAGAGGGTTGTGCCTGCTGCAATGAACGTGTGCTAGGCAAATCACAAAGTGCATATAAAACTGTTAAGATAACTCTGGCGATTTATTTTCTTTCTGGAGAGAGAATGTACTTTGTCTAGTGGAAGCTTGGAGTCATCATAAGGTGGCGCAGAGGGTTAATGTGCCTGATACAAAGAACTTGTACTAGGAAAATCACAAAGGGCCTCATTACGACCCTGGCAGTGGGTGATAAAGTGGCGGTAATAACGCCAACAGACTGGCGATAAGTACTGCCTAATTATGACCATGGCTGTGATATCTCCGATAGCCAGCCAATGTACCACACCAACTGCCAGGGCGGAAACAACAGCCACCATGGCGGTAGCCGCCAACAGCCAGACGGAAGTAAAAGTACTGCCCACCATATTTTGACCCTGCAAACCGCCACCTTTTTCAGGGCAGTACCATGGCTGAAACAGAGCACAGAAATGAAAGGACTCACCATTGTAGACACAGGGAAGAACCACCCCGTCATGGAATCTGAACTGCAAGTTTTCCGATGATCTTCTAAGTCATGCTCCACCAGGAACACCAATGCCGATGAAGACGACGACGGTGAGTACAACCAACTAGCACACAATGGAGGGTGGGAGAAAAACGAGAGTGACACACACACGCACCACAGACACCATTCAGACACACACCATACACACAACCAGCTGCACTACAAAAATAATTTGATCCCGAAAATCGGCAGAATAATGCAAGGACAACAGGAATTGACGAAAGTGATTGCAATCACTTCAACATCAAAATTAATAATCAGTTTTGGCAATGAAACAGATATGTATACATATAAAAAAGCGACACTGCCCAGTCCAAAGATCAAAGGGCCCACATGGCCACAGGACACAGGTCCAATCCTGACCACATCCGGATCGAACACTGAAGGGGCATCAGTTTGCAAATAGGCTGGCACCTCAGGGGGATGAGGGGGGCACCTTGGCCGGATGCAGGAACAAGCCCACTGGTTCTGGAGGGGGCAACATGGCCATTGCTCTTTGTCCTCTGGAGTGCAAGGCCACAGTCTCTCGAGTGGGTGTCTTTCCCACTGGTTCTGAAGGGGGCAACATTCCCATTACTTTGTCCTGGGGAGTGCAAGGCCACAGTCTCTCAAGTGGGTGTCTTTCCTACTGGTTCTGGAAGGGGCAACATACCCATTGGTTTTTCCTGGGGAGTGCAAGGCCACAGTCTCTCAAATGGGTGTCTTTCTCACTGGTTCTGGAGAGGGTCACATGCCCATTGCTCTTTGTCCCGGGGAGTGCAAGGCCAGAGTCTCTCGAGTGGGTGTCTTGTCCACTGGTTCTGGAGGGGGCAACATGCCCATTGCTTTGCCCTGGGGAGTGCAAGGCCACAGTCTATCGAGTGGGTGTTTGCCCACTGGTTCTGGAGGGGGCAGCCCACACAGTAGCCCCTGGAGGGTGGACTGCTTGGCGTCAGCCAGCAGTGATGACTGCAGGCTGGTGTTGGATGAGGGAGGCTCCTGGGCAGCCCCTGCACTGACTGATGGATGCATGCTGGTGGTGGTTGGGGGAGGCTCCTGGGCAGCACCTGCACTCACTGATGGCTGCATGCTGGTGGTGGTTGTGGGAGGCTCCTGGGCAGCCCCTGCACTCACTGATGACTGCACATCCACGGCTGGTGGTGGGAGCTCCGTAACAGCTGCTGATGGTGGCGGTGTTTGCCTGACAGCTTCTGCTGGCATAGAGTGCCTCTTGTCCTCCTGGTCATGGTGTGGGCATCCCTTACCCTTCCTGGCAGGGGTGGATGGGCTCTTCCCATCTATGCCTGGTGGTGCAGGCTCCTTCCCCTTCCTCACAGCTCGTGCAGGCTCCTTCCCCTTCTTCACAGCTGGTGCAGGCTCCTCCCCCTTCCTCACAGCTGGTGCCAGACTCTTCCCTTTCATCCAAGGTGGTGGTGGCTCCTTTCCCTTCAGTGCTGTTGGGCTGGTATCCCTACCTCCACTGTCCCCGTGGACTGTTTGGCTGAGGTGCCGGACTGTGTCCTTGCTACCCTGCCCATACGTGCAGGATGGGGGGGAGGGGTAGGGAAGAGGTCAATCTGGGAAAGGAAAAGCTTTTTAGGGACGTTGGGGCGGGAGGAGGAAGGAGTAATGGGAGTAGAGGATGATGGAGTGGTTGTTGGAGGAGTATGTCTGCTAGATTTGGGTGCAGATGCATGGGCTATATGCTGTTGTGAGGTGGATGGCTGTTGGGTGTCTGAGTGCTTGCGTTTGTGTCCTTTAGGAGGGGGGACAGACACGATGGGAGAGGACACAGGTAACACGTGCATGGATGTTGTGGAGGTGTCTGCCAGTGAGGTGTGTGTTCTGCTTGGTGTGGTGATGATGCTGGTAATGGATATTGATGTAGTGCATGTAGGTGTGAGTGTGGACGTAACTGGGAGGGGGGTGGAGGAGGAGGATGGGGAGACAGTGGAGGCAGTGGATGTTGTCGTGTCTGATACTATATGGTGTTTGTGTGAGTACCTGTGGGATGAAGTGTGGTGCTTGTGTTTGCCTGTGCCATTCTTGTGTGTTGTCTTGTATGCCTTGCTCGCCTGCCTTTGTGCTTGGGATGGGTTGGGGTTGAGGAGAATGGGACTGGTAAGTGGATTTGGAGGGAGGACAGTTGAAACATGGACAATGGCTGCCATCAGAGAGAAGGCCAGAGCCTGAATCGATCTCTGTTGGGCCACCAATCCACCGTGAATGCCCTCCAGGAATGCATTGCATTGCTGCATCTGGGATGCCAGTCCCTGGATGGCATTCACAATGGTTGATTGCCCTACAGAGATAGATCTCAGGAGGTCAATAGTGCCCTCACTCAGGGCAGCAGGCTGTCTGGGGCAGGGCCTGAGGTGTCTGGGATGAAGGAGATGCCCACCTTCCTGGGTGAGCGGGCACTGCCAACTCGCTGAGGGGCTTCTGGGAGGGTGGTGCTGGGACTGCGGTGGCGGCTGTACCTGCAGCTGGGGTGGTCACAGAGAGCTCCCATCGGAGGAGGTATATGAGTCTGTATTCTCCCCTCCAGTCTCCGCTGTGGTGCTCCCTTCGCCCACCATCCCACTTGTTCCCTCGGCGTAGGTGGATTCTACCTCCAGGGTCCTGTGGGATGCAGCTCCCTCTGTTGCTGTGGCCTCTGCTCCTCTGCCAGATGATGCTAATGCACATAAGGACAGGATGACAAAACAAGAAAAGGGGAGAGAGAGACAAAGGATACACTGGGTAAATGACTGCACCAACACCACCGTTGGCGCACACAGGACCCTCACACACAGGGAACAGGCCTATGCACTATGCATTGCACTACCAGTGAAATGGCTTGTCTCCAAGGCATGAGGAGGGACACACACTGCCAACTGCAGCATACCTGGGACCCACGCAGCCCTGCCTTGAAATGAATACTAATAAGCTAGGTAACCAGTATTTTCCATTCAACCCTTAGCCTCCAGAGGACCTACGCTGCTATGTCAGGCCTGGCCTTAGGGGCACCCACTAACACACATCCACCACCCGGATACCACCACACCAACCATAAGTTGTAATGATAGCCACTGTACTCACCCCCTTGTGGCTGTTGTGATGCCCTCATGCACCCATCCAGTTCAGGGTAGGCCACCGCCAGTATGCGGGCCATCAGGGGGGTCAGCAGCCAACGGGCACCCTTTCCTCGTTTGGAGGCCACCCCCAGCTGGGCCTCCGCGGTCTTCCGTGCCCAGCATCTCAGGTCCTCCCACTGTTTCCGACAGTGGGTGCTCCGCCTGCCATAGACCCCCAGGGTCAGCACGTCCTTGGCAATGGCACGCCTAATTCCCTTCTTTTGATGGGCGCTAACCTGCAGAGGCAATACAGACAGGAGAATACCATTAGACAAACAGTTCAGCCTGTCACACAAATGGCCCACCATACCCGTTTTCATCACCATTGGCACACACATAGCCCAACGCACACCATGAACACCGCCAAGAGGAAATCCACCCCCCTTACATGATGCCTTCACACACAACTCCATGCATTCATGCCACATGCTTCGTGCCCACAGTGTACTCACCTGTTGGTCTGGAGGCCAATACAGCTGTCCGTACTGGGGTAGGACCCCATCCACCAGTTGCTCCAACTCCTCTGAAGTGAAGGCTGGGGCCCTTTCCCCGGTCATACAGGCCATGGTAGGTTCCAGACACAGGTCACAGCAGCACATGCAGTGTAGGTGCTCTCCTATGGAAGGTCAGGAAACAAGTGAGGAATGTGAAATAAAATGGTGTCACATCCACGGTGGTGCATACGGTCACCACCGGTGTAGATCCCCATTGGCCACTGTATCCCGTAGGGCCCAATATAAACTAATGAGGAATTGCACTGCGGTTCACGATTGCCTACCTCCACGGCTAACAACGTCAGCGGCATTACTTCACTTCCACCTGTCCTTCCACACAGGACAGGTGGTCGCCATTTCAGGGGGGGTGAACAGGCCTATTGATAATTTTTGTGTCACAGGATATATAGGTACATACTTTTAAATTACACTGTCACAAAACATGATTGCACGATGTGGACTGCTGTTGTGGTATAGTTGTTCAAATTGTGACAGCCTACTCATTCTTGTGTCCCTTAGATACCTACCGCTGCGGATGAATAGGAGATGGGGACATACCCCCATGTACAAACCCCTGGTGGACTTGGCTACACTGGAGGACAGGCACACCTATAGACAAGACAGTGCCACAATCACAGAGCTGTGTGCCCAGTTGGAACGTGACCTGATCTCAGCTATCCGTCATCCGACTAGGATCCCCCCTCTTGTGCAAGTTCTATCAGTGCTCCATTTCCTGGCAACTGGTTCTTTCCAAGTGACAGTGGGCTTGGCAGCAGGAATGTCACAGCCAATGTTTTCAATAGTGCTGGCAAGAGTCTTGTCTCCCCTGATAAAACACATGTACAGCTACATTGCTTTCCCCTGGGTGGAGGATTTGGGCACTGTGAAGGGCGGGTTTTATTCAATGAGACATATCCCCAATATAATTGGGGAGATTGACAGAACACTTATTGCGTTTGTCCCCCCCTCGGCAAAATGAACAGGTATACAGTGTAGGAGGCTGGACTGGCTTGTAGTGAGTACCAAGGGGTACTTGCACCTTGCACCAGGCCCAGTTATCCCTTATTAGTGTATAGGGTGTCTAGCAGCTTAGGCTGATAGATAATGGTAGCTTAGCAGAGCAGCTTAGGCTGAACTAGGAGACGTGTGAAGCTACTACAGTACCACTTAGTGTCATATGCACAATATCATAAGAAAACACAATACACAGTTATACTAAAAATAAAGGTACTTTATTTTTATGACAATATGCCAAAGTATCTTAGAGTGTACCCTCAGTGAGAGGATAGGAAATATACACAAGATATATATACACAATAGCAAAAATATGCAGTATAGTCTTAGAAAACAGTGCAAACAATGTATAGTTACAATAGGATGCAATGGGGAAACATAGGGATAGGGGCAACACAAACCATATACTCCAAAAGTGGAATGCGAACCACGAATGGACCCCAAACCTATGTGACCTTGTAGAGGGTCGCTGGGACTATTAGAAAATAGTGAGAGTTAGAAAAATAACCCTCCCCAAGACCCTGAAAAGTGAGTGCAAAGTGCACTAAAGTTCCCCTAAGGACAAAATAGTCGTGTTAGAGGGAAAATGCAAGGAAAACACAAATCAGCAATGCAACAACGATGGATTCCTGACTGAGGGTACCTGTGGAACAAGGGGACCAAGTCCAAAAGTCACAAGCAGCTCGTAGATGGGCAGATGCCCAAGAAATGCCAGCGGTTGGTGCAAAGAAGCTCTTACTAGGCTGAAGAACTGTGAATACTGCAGGAACGACAAGGGCTAGAGACCTCCCCTTTGGAGGATGGATCCCCCACGCCTTGGAGAGTCGTGCAGAAGTGTTTTCCCGCCGGATGGATGCCAAGAAGCCTTGCTACACGCAAATTGTGCGTTTGGCGTTTTTGGACGCTGCTGGGGCCCAGGAGGGACCAGGAGGTCGCAAATTGGACCTGCAGAGAGAGGGGACGTCGAGCAAGACAAAGAGCCCTCACTGAAGCAGGTAGCACCCGGAGAAGTGCCAGAAACAGGCACTACAAGGATGCGTGAACGGTGCTCGCCGAAGTTGCACAAAGGAGTCCCACGTCGCCGGAGACCAACTTAGAAAGTCGTGCAATGCAGGTTAGAGTGCCGTGGACCCAGGCTTGGCTGTGCACGAAGGATTTCCGCCGGAAGTGCACAGGGGCCGGAGTAGCTTGCAAAGTCGCGGTTCCCAGCAATGCAGCCCAGCGAGGTGAGGCAAGGACTTACCTCCACCAAACTTGGGCTGAAGAGTCACTGGACTGTGAGGGTCACTTGAACGGTGTCGCTGGATTCGAGGGACCTCGCTCGTCGTGCTGAGAGGAGACCCAAGGGACCGGTAATGCAGCTTTTTGGTGCCTGCGGTTGCAGGGGGAAGATTCCGTCGACCCACGGGAGATTTCTTCGGAGCTTCTGGTGCAGAGAGGAGGCAGACTACCCCCACAGCATGCACAAGCAGGAAAACAGTCGAGAAGGCGGCAGGATCAGCGTTACAGAGTTGCAGTAGTCGTCTTTGCTACTATGTTGCAGGTTTGCAGGCTTCCAGCGCGGTCAGCGGTCGATTCCTTATCAGAAGGTGAAGAGAGAGATGCAGAGGAACTCGGCTGAGCTCATGCATTCGTTATCTAAAGTTTCCCCAGAGACAGAGACCCTAAATAGCCCGAAAAGAGGGTTTGGCTACCTAGTAGAGAGGAAAGGCTACTAACACCTGAAGGAGCCTATCACAAGGAGTCTCTGACGTCACCTGGTGGCACTGGCCACTCAGAGCAGTCCAGTGTGCCAGCAGCACCTCTGTTTCCAAGATGGCAGAGGTCTGGAGCACACTGGAGGAGCTCTGGACACCTCCCAGGGGAGGTGCAGGTCAGGGGAGTGGTCACTCCCCTTTCCTTTGTCCAGTTTCGTGCCAGAGCAGGGGCTAAGGGGTCCCTGAACCGGTGTAGACTGGCTTATGCAGAATTGGGCACATCTGTGCCCAACAAAGCATTTCCAGAGGCTGGG
Source organism: Pleurodeles waltl (assembly GCF_031143425.1). Classification (NCBI taxonomy): domain Eukaryota; kingdom Metazoa; phylum Chordata; class Amphibia; order Caudata; family Salamandridae; genus Pleurodeles; species Pleurodeles waltl. The sequence continues at coordinate 1,177,947,543 of NC_090439.1, forward strand.
GGAGGCTACTCCTCCCCTGCCTTCACACCATTTTCCAAAGGGAGAGGGTGTCACACCCTCTCTCAGAGGAAGTTCTTTGTTCTGCCATCCTGGGCCAGGCCTGGCTGGACCCCAGGAGGGCATCTGCCTGTCTGAGGGGTTGGCAGCAGCAGCAGCTGCAGTGAAACCCCAGGAAGGGCAGTCTGGCAGTACCAGGGTCTGTGCTACAGACCACTGGGATCATGGAATTGTACCAACAATGCCAGGATGGCATAGAGGGGGCAATTCCATGATCATAGACATGTTACATGGCCATATTCGGAGTTACCATGGTGAAGCTACATATAGGTAGTGACCTATATGTAGTGCACGCGTGTAATGGTGTCCCCGCACTCACAAAGTTCAGTGAATTGGCTCTGAACAATGTGGGGGCACCTTGGCTAGTGCCAGGGTGCCCTCACACTAAGTAACTTTGCACCTAACCTTTACCAGGTAAAGGTTAGACATATAGGTGACTTATAAGTTACTTAAGTGCAGTGTAAAATGGCTGTGAAATAACGTGGACGTTATTTCACTCAGGCTGCAGTGGCAGGCCTGTGTAAGAATTGTCAGAGCTCCCTATGGGTGGCAAAAGAAATGCTGCAGCCCATAGGGATCTCCTGGAACCCCAATACCCTGGGTACCTCAGTACCATATACTAGGGAATTATAAGGGTGTTCCAGTAAGCCAATGTAAATTGGTAAAATTGGTCACTAGCCTGTTAGTGACAATTTGAAAGTAATGAGAGAGCATAACCACTGAGGTTCTGGTTAGCAGAGCCTCAGTGAGACAGTTAGGCACCACACAGGGAACATATACATGCCCACCTATGAGCACTGGGGCCCTGTGTGACAGGGTCCTAGTGACACATACATATAGGCCACAAACCTATGAGCACTGGGGTCCTGACTAGCAGGATCCCAGTGACACATAACAACCATACTGAAAACATGGTGTTTTCACTATGAGCACTGAGGCCTGGCTATCAGGATCCCAGTGAGACAGTGAAAACAGTGACAAACACCCTGACATACACTCACAAACAGGCCAAAAGTGGGGGTAACAAGGCTAGAAAGAGGCTACCTTCTCACACAACCCCCCCCCAAACGAAGGACAATAAGGCTAACCTTGGCCAGTTGAGACTTTATTGTCTAAGTGGTGATAAGTAGAGAGTAGCTCTGCACTAGACTGGTTACTCCCTTTATCATCCACTATATGGTTACTTCCCTGTGGGGATGTAAACCACCCTGTTTGAAGTTTTTTAGCTAAGCAACAATGTGAAGATGTATTTTCAGAGTTTCTATCAGTACGTTTTAGTTTAGAGCAGTGGGAATTGTCCACTGAACCTATTTGTAGTGATGGAAATGCCAGACAGGGATGCTGTCTCAGAAAAGCCATAGCTGGGCAAAAACTTTGTCCATCTGGCTGGAAGAGAGAACAGGGATGCTGTTTCTCTTGAGTTGGAGCAGGGCAGGGATGCTGTCCTATGAGCTCCACACTAGGGCAGGGATGCTGTCCTAAGTGTTGTGAGGTAGTGCAGGGTTTCTGCACTAAAGTTTCTCTGGGAGGGTTGGAGGGATGCTCCATGTTAACTAAAATGGTGCTGTTTTTCTCACCAATGTTAGTTATCCCACAGAGAGGTACTTCCACCTCAGGGAGTCCAGCTTTGCCAGCTGATGATTCCCTTGGAACAGGTGCCACCCCAGGAGAGGTTTCTCCCACCACAGGAATAGTATCCTGAATGGTAGGGTGGTTAGGGGATACTGTGATACCCTTTTTACCTGTTGATGGAGAGGGATCCTGAGTTTTCAGGCCTTCTCTCCTTTGCTTTTTCATTTCACTTGAAATGAGAGGGAACAATTCCTCAGGGATGCCCAGCATGGCTGCATGGGCATAAAACTCTACATCAGCCCAACCTGAGGCCTCTAGGTCATTACCTAAGAGACAGTCTACAGGTAAGCTAGGTGATACCACCACCTGCTTAGGGCCAGTAACTCCACCCCAACTAAACTGAATTATAGCTAAGGGAAGAAACTTAGTGGAGTTATGGACATCAATAATCTTATACTGTTGTCCAATGATGTGTTGTTCAGGAGGCACTAGGTTTTCAGTCACCAAAGTGAAACTGGCACCTGTGTCCCAGTAGGCCAAGGCCTCAACACCATTTATTGAAACTGTCTGCCTGTACTTATCCATTGTAAGGGGACAAGCAGCCAGTGTGGCAAGGCCAATGCCACTAGGTGTGACAGAAACTGTCTTGGGACTGATGACATCAGTTTCCACTATGGACCCATAAGTGAACCCAACTACACCCTTTGCTTGACTGTTGCCAGCAGTCCCACCACTAGTACCACTACTGCTAGGGGCACTAGAGCTTGATGTATTAGTGGTGGTAGGCTCAGGGGGTTTACCTGGACAGGACTTATCCCCTGGCCTATGGCCTCTGTTTTTACACACAAAGCACCAAGGCTTTTTAATGTGTGCAGGTTGGGAAGAAGAGGAAGAATTTGTTTTATCCCCTCCCTCTGAAGAGTGTTTAAGATTTGAAGTGGGATCTTTGGTTTTACCCTTATCCACATGCTTATCTTGAGATTTTTCACCATCTTTCTTCTTATTGCCATCTTTGTCACCCCCTGTATAAACTTTTCTGTTCACCCTTGTTCTGACCCATTTGTCTGCCTTCTTTCCCAATTCTTGGGGAGAGGTCAGATCAGAGTCTACCAGGTACTGGTGCAACAAATCAGACACACAATTATTAAGTATATGCTCTCTCAGGATTGTGTTATACAGGCTTTCATAATCAGTAACTTTACTGCCATGTAACCACCCCTCCAAGGCCTTCACTGCCTGGTCAATGAAATCAACCCAGTCTTGTGAAGACTCCTTTTTGGTCTCTCTGAACTTTATCCTGTACTGTTCAGTGGTTAAGCCATAACCATCCAGGAGTGCATTGTTAAGAACTGTAAAATTATTGGCATCATTTTCTTTCACAGTAAGGAGCCTATCCCTACCTTTTCCACTAAATGATAGCCATAGGATAGCAGCCCACTGCTTTTGAGGGACATCCTGTACAGCACAGGCCCTCTCAAGTGCAGCAAACCACTTGTTAATGTCATCCCCCTCCTTATAAGGGGGAACTATCTTGTGCAGATTCCTGGAATCATGCTCTTTTGCAGGATGACTATGGGGAATACTGCTGCTGCCACCATGGGTATCTAAACCCAACTTCTGTCTTTCCCTCTCTATTTCTAAAGACTGTCTATCCAAATCCAGCTGTTGCTTCTTGAGCTTCAGTCTGGTTTGTTCCACTCTCAATCTATTGAGCTCCCTTTCCAACAATCTGTCATCAGGGTGGGTGGGAGGGACATTTCTAGATACAGAGGTATGATGGGAATGAACAGAAGGAGACCTGTCCCTTACAGAGGGCACCCTAACAGCTTGGCTACCAGCATAATGTGAGAGCACACCATCAGTATGGTGTGATTCAACCTCTGTACCAACTATGCTAGACTGTCTAGTAATGGGCAGGCTGAGAAGTTTCTTTCCTGAACCTTTTCCTGGGGGAGTCCCTGGATCAGATTGAGAACCATTAGCTACTTTTTCTACAGATTGGGCACTTATGGCCTTATCCTGTACTCTAAGCATATTAATTAACAGTTCTAAGGAAGGATTCTTCCCTACACTCAAACCTCTCTCTATGCAGAGACTCCTTGCTCCTTTCCAGCTAAGGTGATCATATGCAAGTTTGGACAGTTCAACATTTTTTCCTGTGCCAGACATTTTTTAGAGAGAGTTAAAGTGATAGAAAAAGAGAAAAAAGTTTTCAGAACTTTTTGGAAAGACAGAAAAAAACTTTTTAAACTTTTAAGAACTTTTTGAAAGTTTTAGAAGTACTTTTCAGCACTTAGAAAAGAGTGAAAAGAGGAAATGCAAAACTTTTTGGCTATGTGTATATACACTGACCTTGTTTTGTATATTTTTCTCTTATGAAAAGTACAATGACAAGAGTGGTAAGTAGTCTCAAGCACTTATCCCACCACTGCACAACCAATGTAGGAGGCTGGACTGGCTTGTAGTGAGTACCAAGGGGTACTTGCACCTTGCACCAGGCCCAGTTATCCCTTATTAGTGTATAGGGTGTCTAGCAGCTTAGGCTGATAGATAATGGTAGCTTAGCAGAGCAGCTTAGGCTGAACTAGGAGACGTGTGAAGCTACTACAGTACCACTTAGTGTCATATGCACAATATCATAAGAAAACACAATACACAGTTATACTAAAAATAAAGGTACTTTATTTTTATGACAATATGCCAAAGTATCTTAGAGTGTACCCTCAGTGAGAGGATAGGAAATATACACAAGATATATATACACAATAGCAAAAATATGCTGTATAGTCTTAGAAAACAGTGCAAACAATGTATAGTTACAATAGGATGCAATGGGGAAACATAGGGATAGGGGCAACACAAACCATATACTCCAAAAGTGGAATGTGAACCACGAATGGACCCCAAACCTATGTGACCTTGTAGAGGGTCGCTGGGACTATTAGAAAATAGTGAGAGTTAGAAAAATAACCCTCCCCAAGACCCTGAAAAGTGAGTGCAAAGTGCACTAAAGTTCCCCTAAGGACAAAATAGTCGTGTTAGAGGGAAAATGCAAGGAAAACACAAATCAGCAATGCAACAACGATGGATTCCTGACTGAGGGTACCTGTGGAACAAGGGGACCAAGTCCAAAAGTCACAAGCAGCTCGGAGATGGGCAGATGCCCAAGAAATGCCAGTGGTTGGTGCAAAGAAGCTCTTACTAGGCTGAAGAACTGTGAATACTGCAGGAACAACAAGGGCTAGAGACTTCCCCTTTGGAGGATGAATCCCCCACGCCTTGGAGAGTCGTGCAGAAGTGTTTTCCCGCCGGATGGACGCCAACAAGCCTTGCTACACGCAAATCGTGCGTTTGGCGTTTTTGGACGCTGCTGGGGCCCAGCAGGGACCAGGAGGTCGCAAATTGGACCTGCAGAGAGAGGGGACGTCGAGCAAGACAAAGAGCCCTCACTGAAGCAGGTAGCACCCGACGAAGTGCCAGAAACAGGCACTACGAGGATGCGTGAATGGTGCTCGCCGAAGTTGCACAAAGGAGTCCCACGTCGCCGGAGACCAACTTAGAAAGTCATGCAATGCAGGTTAGAGTGCCGTGGACCCAGGCTTGGCTGTGCACGAAGGATTTCCGCCGGAAGTGCACAGGGGCCGGAGTAGCTTGCAAAGTCGCGGTTCCCAGCAATGCAGCCCAGCGAGGTGAGGCAAGGACTTACCTCCACCAAACTTGGGCTGAAGAGTCACTGGACTGTGGGGGTCACTTGGACGGTGTCGCTGGATTCGAGGGACCTCGCTCGTCGTGCTGAGAGGAGACCCAAGGGACCGGTAATGCAGCTTTTTGGTGCCTGCGGTTGCAGGGGGAAGATTCCGTCGACCCACGGGAGATTTCTTCGGAGCTTCTGGTGCAGAGAGGAGGCAGACTACCCCCACAGCATGCACAAGCAGGAAAACAGTTGAGAAGGCGGCAGGATCAGCGTTACAGAGTTGCAGTAGTCGTCTTTGCTACTATGTTGCAGGTTTGCAGGCTTCCAGCGCGGTCAGCGGTCGATTCCTTATCAGAAGGTGAAGAGAGAGATGCAGAGGAACTCGGCTGAGCTCATGCATTCGTTATCTAAAGTTTCCCCAGAGACAGAGACCCTAAATAGCCAGAAAAGAGGGTTTGGCTACCTAGGAGAGAGGAAAGGCTACTAACACCTGAAGGAGCCTATCACAAGGAGTCTCTGACGTCACCTGGTGGCACTGGCCACTCAGAGCAGTCCAGTGTGCCAGCAGCACCTCTGTTTCCAAGATGGCAGAGGTCTGGAGCACACTGGAGGAGCTCTGGACACCTCCCAGGGGAGGTGCAGGTCAGGGGAGTGGTCACTCCCCTTTCCTTTGTCCAGTTTCGCGCCAGAGCAGGGGCTAAGGGGTCCCTGAACCGGTGTAGACTGGCTTATGCAGAATTGGGCACATCTGTGCCCAACAAAGCATTTCCAGAGGCTGGGGGAGGCTACTCCTCCCCTGCCTTCACACCATTTTCCAAAGGGAGAGGGTGTCACACCCTCTCTCAGAGGAAGTTCTTTGTTCTGCCATCCTGGGCCAGGCCTGGCTGGACCCCAGGAGGGCAGCTGCCTGTCTGAGGGGTTGGCAGCAGCAGCAGCTGCAGTGAAACCCCAGGAAGGGCAGTCTGGCAGTACCAGGGTCTGTGCTACAGACCACTGGGATCATGGAATTGTACCAACAATGCCAGGATGGCATAGAGGGGGCAATTCCATGATCATAGACATGTTACATGGCCATATTCGGAGTTACCATGGTGAAGCTACATATAGGTAGTGACCTATATGTAGTGCACGCGTGTAATGGTGTCCCCGCACTCACAAAGTTCAGTGAATTGGCTCTGAACAATGTGGGGGCACCTTGGCTAGTGCCAGGGTGCCCTCACACTAAGTAACTTTGCACCTAACCTTTACCAGGTAAAGGTTAGACATATAGGTGACTTATAAGTTACTTAAGTGCAGTGTAAAATGGCTGTGAAATAACGTGGACATTATTTCACTCAGGCTGCAGTGGCAGGCCTGTGTAAGAATTGTCAGAGCTCCCTATGGGTGGCAAAAGAAATGCTGCAGCCCATAGGGATCTCCTGGAACCCCAATACCCTGGGTACCTCAGTACCATATACTAGGGAATTATAAGGGTGTTCCAGTAAGCCAATGTAAATTGGTAAAATTGGTCACTAGCCTGTTAGTGACAATTTGAAAGTAATGAGAGAGCATAACCACTGAGGTTCTGGTTAGCAGAGCCTCAGTGAGACAGTTAGGCACCACACAGGGAACATATACATGCCCACCTATGAGCACTGGGGCCCTGTGTGACAGGGTCCTAGTGACACATACATATAGGCCACAAACCTATGAGCACTGGGGTCCTGACTAGCAGGATCCCAGTGACACATAACAACCATACTGAAAACATGGTGTTTTCACTATGAGCACTGAGGCCTGGCTATCAGGATCCCAGTGAGACAGTGAAAACAGTGACAAACACCCTGACATACACTCACAAACAGGCCAAAAGTGGGGGTAACAAGGCTAGAAAGAGGCTACCTTCTCACATACAGGAATCGTAAGAGCTTCCACTCCATGAATGTGCAGATGGTGTGCGTGGCATACCAGTACATCTCCCACGTCAAAGCTAAGTATCCTGGGTTGGTGCATAATGCCTTTGTCCTAAGCAATTGCAGCATCCCAAGTGATGTCCCAACTACAGAGGCATAGGGTGTGGCTAATAGGTGAGCCTTGGTCCCCACCCAGTGTGTGTTGGTGTATGCCTATGCTGTTGGCCAAATAGGATAGTGTGTGGCTAAATGTTGTCCCTCAATATTTGCAGGTGTCTCTGGTTACCCAAACCTATTGTGGCTGCTGACCCCTGTGAGGAATGCCAGGACAAGGGCAGAAGAACGTTATAATGAGGCACATGGGCAAACCAGAAGGAACATTGAGAGGACCTTCAGCCTCCTGAAGGCCAGGTTCCGGTGCCTCCATCTAACAGGTGGATCCCTGTGCTATTGACCCAAGAAGGTCTGCCAGATAGTAGTGGCATGCTGCATGCTGCACAACCCGCCCACAGACGCCATGTACCTTTTCTGCAGGAGGAGGAGACTGGAGATGCCCCTGTGGCAGCAGTGGACCCTGAGGACAGTGAGGATGAGGAGGCAGAGGATGAGGATGTGGACAACAGAACATTAGTGATCTGTCAGTACTTCCAATGACACACAGGTGAGACAGTGATTCTTCACATTTCTATGACTATTGGTGTATTCTGTGTGGCACTTCTTTCCCCTACTTACTGTTACCTATGGATGTTAATTTTACAGATGTTGGTGATATGACAACAATGTCCTGATGTGATCACAACAGCCAGCAACAGGTCATTCAATCTATGTACCGTTCATTTGCAATGGTTGTAGCTGTTTCAATCAATACAAATTTGCAATACATGAAATACTAGCAGTCGAGTTTTATCCAAGGGTGTTTATTGACGTGCTAAAATATAGAGGGGAAAGTGCAATGGAATGGGGTGATGATGGAGGAAAGTCCAGGGTATTGTTCCAGTCTGTTTGCAGCACAGGTGCAGTGTCCATGGGGACATAGGAAGGAAGCAATGGCAGTTCAAGGTGGACAAGTTGACTGAGTGGAACACAAGGGGACAATCGGGAGAGTCTCATTTCTCATTTGGCTTCTGTGTGGTTTGCAGGGAACGTTTACAGAGTGGTTCACCTTCTGCAGGGAGAGGGATGCTAGGGCCTGTGGGTCCTGTGGCGGGTCCTCCTGGCCACTAGTGGCAGTGGAAGTGGAGGCCTGTTCAGATAACTCGCTAGTGGTAGGGTCCCGCTGGTGTGCTGTTGCCGCCCTCATGTTGTTGGCCATGTCTGGCAGCACCCCTGCTATGGATATGAGGGTGGTGTTAATGGTCTGCAAGTCCTCCCTTATCCTCTGATACTGTCCCTCCTGTAGCCTCTTGTTCTCCTGCACGTTGTCTAGGATCTGGCCCATGGTATCCTGTGAATGTTGGTAGGCTCCCAGGATCTCGGTGAGTGCCTCCTGGAGAGTCGGTTCCCTGGGCCTGTCCTCCCCCTGGCACACAGCAGTTCTCCCAGTGTCCCTGTTGGACTGTATCTCTGTCCCTAAATGGTGTGCCCACTGCCACTGACCCCAGGTCCCTGATTGTCTTGTGGGCGAGGTGTGGCCTGGGGTCCCTGTACGGGTGGGCATTCTGCTGAATGACATGTCCTGGGGACAGAGGCATCAATATGCTGGGTGGGCCCTGTGGTGTTGGTTCCTGATGGAGATGCTCTGTGGTGGTCTGTGAGTGGCCTTGGGTGACCGACTGTCCAGTGGTCCCTGATGGGCCGGTAGGTCGTCCAGATCCAGAAGTCCAGAGTTACTGTCATCACTGGGGGCCTCTGGTGTTGGGCGATTGGATTGTGGTGGCACCTCCTCTCCACCGACATTGCCTGGGGTACCTGTGGAGATGTAAATGATGTATTATGCTTCAAGTGTTTGACATTTGTACTTCTGTAGCTTCCCCTCTATGGTTGGTGTTACCCTGCTAGCCTTTGCTTGTGTATGTTGTTGTACTGTGGGATTGTTAGTTTCCCTATGGTGTGCATGCTTTAGTGATGAGTGTCCATGCAGGGCTGGGAGGGGTGTCCATGCATTGGTACAGCATGCAGGGCCTGGCATTGGGATTTTTGGTGGAGTGTGTGGGATGTGGTGGAGTGTTGGGAGTGAGGGTGTGTGATGGCATGCAAGTATGGGGGGTGATAATTGTTAAATGTTGACTTACCAGTGTCCAGTCCTCCGCCAACTCCAGCGAATCCCTCAGGATGCAGTATTGCCAGTACCTGCTCCTCCCACGCTATGAGCTGTGAGGGAGGAGGTGGGGGTCCACCGTCAGTCCTCTGTATGGCGAGCTGGTGTCTTGCTGCTATGGAACGTACCTTCCCCCGCAGGTCATTCCACCTTTTCCTGATGTCGTCCCTTGTTCTTGGGTGCTGTCCCACGGCGTTGACCCTGTCCACAATTCTCTGACATTTCTCCATCTTCCTTGCTACAGATATTTGCTGGACCTGTGCTCCAAAGAGCTGTGGCTCTACCCTGACGATTTCCTCCACCATGACCCTTAACTCCTCAGTGAAACGGGGGTGCCTTTGTGGTGCCATGGGTGTTGTATCTTGTGTGATGTGTGTTGATGTGGGTGTGTTGGGTAATGTGGTGAGGTGTGTGATGTGGAGTGCATGAGGGGTGTATGTGGTGTCTCTTTGCTCTTCTTATCAGTCTCCTGGTGGCAATTGTTGTACGGTAGGGGTTGTGGGTAATGTGGGTAGGTGTTTTATAGTGGTGTGGGTGTGTGGGTGTGGTGTGTGTGTATGAATGTCAGGTGTGTGTATTTGGTATTGTCCAATGTAGTGTTGTTTTGTATGTGGGTGTCCATTCTGAGCGCGGTGGTGTGTACCGCCAATGGTTTACCGCCGTTGAATGTCCTCCGTGGTGATTCGTGGGTCATAATGTGATGGGCGTTGTTTTGTTGGCATAACGGTATGGGTTTTGGGACCGCCACTTTATCACTGACCTTTGGTCTGGTGAGTTTGTGTATATGGCTGTATTCTGTCAGATTGGTGTGTGTGTGTCATAATATGGTGAATGGATATTTGCCAGCGGGGCGGTAAGTTGGCGGCCGTTGGCGTAGCAGTAAGCAGGATTTACCACCAATGTCATAATGAGGGTCGAAGTGCATGTAATGTAAAAATGTCACAATAACTCTGGCGATTAATGTTCTTACTGGAGGGAGAACATACTTTTTTCTAGTGGAAGCTTGGACTCATAATAGGATAGCGCAGAGGGTTAACATGCCTGCTGCAAAGAAAGTGTAATAGGCAGATCACAGAGTGCATATAATGTAGAAATGTTTAAAAAAAACTATTTTAATTAGTGTTGTTTCTGATGAGAGAACATAGTTTTAACGTAGTTTTATCTACTGGAAGGTAGCGCAGAGGGTTACTGTTCTTTTTGGAGAGAGAATGTACTTTTGTCTAGTGAAGCTTGGATTCATCATTAGGTAGCACAGAGGGTTAATGTACCTGCTGCAAAGGCAGATCACACAGTGCATATATTAAAAATGTAAAAATAACTCTGACAATTTATGATCTTTCTGGAGAGAGAACGTACTTTTGACTAGTGGAAGCTTGGAGTCATCATAAGGCAGCGCAGATGGTTAATGTGCCTGCTGCTAAGAATATGTACTAGGGAAATCACACAGTGCGTGTAATGTAAAAATTTCAAAATAACTCTGGTGATTAATGTTTCTTCTAGAGAGGGAACATAGTTTTATCTAGTAGAAGCTTGGATTCATTATAAGGTAGTGAGGAGAGTTAATGTGCCTGCTGCAAATAATGTGTACTAGGCAGATCACAGAGTGCATATAATGTAAAAATATAAAAATAATTTTGGTGATTAATGTTCTTTTTCGGAGAGAGAATGTACCTTTGTCTATTGGTAGCTTGGATTCATCATAAGGTAGTGCAGAGGGTTAATGTGCCTGCTGCAAAGACCATGTACTAGGCAGATCACAAAGTGCATATAACGCAAAAATGACAATATAACTCTGGCGATTTACGTTCTCTCTGGAGAGAAAATGTAATTTGGTCTCTGTTGTGGGGTGAGATATGATAGCAAGTTGCTTACATTCCTCGCAAATTAGCATTGAGCAGTTGAAGCGATCACAAATGCTACACAGGAGCTTCCCACAATCTGGTTTCTCAGGACACCACAAAGATGTGCAAAATTGGACAATTTCATTAACAGTTTTTGCAAAAAATAAAAATAAAAGGAAGCCCAGAGGCGAACTGGAACTGAAGCCCTGGCATAGCGGCTCCTCCGGGATGACTGAGGGAATGGTGGCGAGCAATCACTGAAGCAAACCTGGTGCCGCAAGCCAGCAACTGCCCCAACACACAGAAAGGGGGAGCAGTGATGCCAATGTTACTCACACCTTGCTCTCATTCCCTCAGAAATGCCAGATGAACGGAAAAGCTGCAGCCTTGGAGCGCAATGGAGCACGAAGGAGAGAGACAAAACAGAAGCTCGACCTAAAAATATAAAAAATAAGTAGTCCAGAAACCATGTGTAAAACATGGATGCTGCGAATGGTAACAGTAGTTGGCCGGTGCTCTTGAAGAGGGCTAAACACACGAAAAGGCATGACATATGCATGCTTTTGACAAATGAAATCAAGGGAAGTTTAAAAGGCAAGCCCGCCAACAAATGAAAGTGATGGGTGTAAGATGGGCGTGGTTAGCGCCCACAGAATAGATGACAACAGGTAGGAAGCGATTACGCACTTGACCTAAAAAACATACTTTTGGTAACCTATCTTGAAATTATGTTGTGCATAGTGTATCATTTAAAAGTTCCAACATGACCATAGCATGTAAAAATGCAAAAACTGTCTTCTTAGAATAGTAACATAATTTTTAATTCTGGACAAAACTGTTTTTACATTTCTGGCCAGGTTAGAAGCAGTGGATGTAGGAGGCTGCCCAGGTGTGTAGTGGGTACCTATGGTACTTACACCTTATACCATGTCAATTTATCCCTTATTAGTGTAGTGTAGGCAGCGTCTAGAAGCCAGGCTCTCTAGCTGTGGATGAGCAGCCTTATCTAGGAGACATGCAAAGCTCATGCAATAGCACTGTAATCACACAGTACTCACACACATGAAAGAAAATACTCAGTGTTACAAAAATAAAGGTACTTTATTTCGGCGACACAAATACCAAAAATACCATAGAGACTATTCTCCCTTGGGAGGTAAGTAATACACAAACTATATACACTAGTATGCAGAAATAGGAATAAACACAGTTAGAAAACAGTGCAATTAGTGAAAATCGCAATAGTTAGAAATGGGCCTGGGGAAGCACAAACCATATACTAAGTAAGTGGAATGCGAAAGTCGGTCTCCCACTTCGGGAAGTGTAGTGTATAGAGGGAAGCTGGGAGTACTAGAAACACTCAAAGCTAACTACCACAGACCACCCCGGTGGCCAGGAAAACAGGAGTAAATCACAGTAAATTTCCCAGAACACACACAGAGAAGTAAAGAGGAATCATGTAAGACCCAGAAGAGACTGCAAGAGACCAACAGTGGATTCCTGGACAAGAAGACCTGTGGAAGAAGGGGACCAAGTCCAAGAAGCACTGAATAGTCCAGGAAGAACATGAGCCCCTACTAATCCGGATAAAGGTGCAAAAGGTGAACCACTGGTGAAGGAGGAAAGTCAGTACTGCACCCAAGAAGACGAGGTGCAAGTGATGTCCCATGAGGGATGGAGGGTGCAAGTTATGTCCCACGCCGGATGGAGGATTGCAGTTGGGTTTGCATCATCGGAGTCTGCAAACAAACCTTGGAACGCGCAAAGCTTGCGGTTAGCGGAAAAGGGCACTGCCCAGGACCAGGAAGGACCAGGTGAACTCTACCAAGGAGGGGGAGCTAGAGGTGGCCCTCAGGGACATAGAGAGCCCACAGAAGACCAGACATTGTACCCAGGAGTCCCAGAGGATGGGGACAAGGAATTTGCAGAAGAGGCCCATGCAGCACTACGACTAAGGCTTCCATGCTGCCGGAGAACCACTCAGGAAGATGTGCATGATAGAACAGAGTGCGGGGGGCCGGAGGTTCAAAATGCATGAAGTTCTTGGAGGAAGGATGCCAACAAGCCTTGGCAGCTGCAAAGGACGTGGTGCATGGGGGTACTGTCTTACCTGGGGAGGCAAGCTCTTACCTCCACCAAAGTGGGACAGTTGGAAGAGAGGACAATTGGGACCACTTCAGTCTACCACCCGTGATGCAGGATCCATGCAGCTCAGCAGGAGAGGGGATCCATGCAGCCAGTCGCCATCACTGTTGGTGCCTGCAGAAGCAGGGGAGGGACTCCTTCACCCCAAGGGAGATTCCTTCGCTCTTCTGATACAGGCTGAAGACTGGCTGTCCTCAGAGGATGCACGACTAGGGAAATGTTGCAGTTGCTGGAAGGAGCCGGAGATGAAATGTTGCAGAAGGCGTCTTGTTTCTTTGTTACAGCTTGTGGGTTTCTGAAGAGTCCAGATGCAATTTCTTCGGTGAGAAGTCGAAGTGGAGGATGCAGAGGATTGCTGCTGGAGTCTTGTAATCTGAATCTGAGGAACCACCCAAAGGAAAGACCCTAAATAGCCCTGGAAGGGGATTGGTCACCTAACCTATCAGGGGAGGGCTCGGAGGACACCTGTTGGCACTGGCCATTCAGATGCTCCCAGAGTTCCCTGCCAATCCTGAATACAAGATGGCAAAACCCAGGTACCCTCTGGAGGAGCTCTGGGTACCACCCTGGGGTGGTGATTGGCAGGAGAGTGGTCACTCCCCTTTCCTTTGTCCATTTTCACATCAGAGCAGGAACTGGGGGTTCCTGAACTGGTGTATACTGGTTTATGCAAGGAGGGCACCAAATGTGCCCTTCAAACCATTTCCAGTGGCTTGGGGAGGCTACCCCTCCCAAGCTTGTTACTCCTTGTGACCTATGTCCAGGACACGCGCAAAATGGTGTCCCCGCACTCACAAAGTCTGGGAAAATGGGCCTGGAGTTCATGGGGGCACCTCTGCTAGTGCAGGGGTGCCCTCACACACAGGTACTTTGCACCTTGCCCTCTGGGCTAGAAGGCCTGCCATAGGGGTGACTTATAAGTGACCTGGTGTACTGAAAATGGCAGTGAAAGGGTACTTGCACCTTTTCACACAGGCAGCAATGGCAGTCCTGCAGAAGCCTTTGCATGGGCTCCCTATGGCTGGCAGAATATATGCTGCAGCCCATAAGGATCCACTGGGAACCCAATGCCCTGGGTACCTTATTAGTATATACTAGGGACTTATAATGGGGCACCAGTGTGCCAATTGTGGGTGAAATACTGTAATGACATTAACCAACAACCAAATTTAAGGGAGAGAGCATAACTACTGGGGTCCTGGTTAGCACACTGACAAACAGGCCAAAAGTGGGTGTAACCAAGCTAGAAAGAGGCTACTTTCCTACAGTGGATGCAGGGGATCTACAGTAAGTGAATTGAGTGGGAATCAATCAACTGGCAAAACTGTCTGGGAACTATTGGTTGTTCCTAAGAAGATGAAAAAATACACAAACTTTAAAAATTCTAATGTTATAGTTACTTTCAATTACATTTATAGTTGGTGTTTTCTGATTAGCAAGCTGAAAGAAGTATGTAAGAGGGTGTGATACTTCTACTAATTTAAAGGTGGAGGTTAAATTGTAAATGAACCTTATATCTACAAATTTAGTTTAAGCTTGGTTTGTACAGGTAAAAATGTTTCTTAACAATAACTAAGTTTTACCTTTTTTTAATTGGATTTCAATGTTTAATCAAGCATACTTCCAATCATAAGACCGGTGTAACGAGTGGAGAACTGTTATGTGGAGTATTGCACAGTAAATTGAAGGAGAGAGCTGTAAAATCTATTGTCATAGAGTGTAGTATTGTAGATTGGAATAAAGTGGAGTAGAGTAGAGTGTTCTGACATATCACACTGTGTAGTAAGATGTTACATAGACTATTGACCTATTGACCTGGTGTCCTCTATAATGGAGTCAAGTATTGGAGACTGGAGCAGCAAGTTGTAGTGTGGACTGGCTCATCAAACAGCAGAAAAGGGTGTCATTGACTGGCATAGAGTAGAGTGTTTTAGTGTGAAGTACAGCATTGTAGAGTGGAGTAGCATCAAGTGGAGTGTCATAGAGTACAGTTGAGAAAAGTGTTGTAGAGTGCCATGCCATGTCAAATAGTGGACAATTTGAGGGGCAGATTGCCAGGGGTCCCACAGTGTAGCACAGTGGCATACAATGGATGGGCATAGAGTGCTGTATAGTTTAGTACAGTGTTGTAGAGCGGAGTTACATACCAGGGAGTAGAGTGTCAGATAGTGGAGTGGTGGATAGTGGAGTATGGTACATTGGTGTAGAGTGGGATAAAGGTGAGTAAAATGTAGTATAGTAGAGTGCAGTGCACTGGAGTGTGATAGTATAGAGTGGAATAAAGTGTTTGAGAGTAGGGTGGAATGTTGTAGACTGTAGTGCCATGGAGTGCAGTAGAGTAAAGTGCTGTAGCAAACTGTTGATTAAGGTGTCATAACTTGGAGAACTTTGTTGTACAGTAAAGTACAGTAGCTTGTCGTACAGTATTGAAAAGTGATGTAGACTACAGTAGACTAGAGTTACATACAGTCTAGTTGAGTTTTGCACAGTGGAGTGGCGTACAGTTGAGAACAGTGTTATAAAGTCTGGCAGAGTGGATTGGCATACAGTATTATAGCGTACAATGGCATGGAGTGTCTTAGAATAGAGGGTGTATAGCGGAGTAGTGGAGTAGAGTGGTATACTGTGTCATACAGTAGAGTGGAGTGAAGAGGGATGCAGTGGCATGCAAAGAATTGCATATCGTTTCGTATACTGGACTAAAGTATCATAGAGTGGCTTAGAGTGGAATTGAGTATTGTATAGTGGCATACAGTGTCGTAAAGGATTGTACAGTAGAGTGCAGGGGTATAGACAGGAGTAAAGTATAAGAGAGTGGCATACAGTGACGTAGAGTATTGTAGAGTGTAGTTGCATAGATTACAGTAGTATGTCAAACAGTAGACCTGAGCAGAGTGGCTTGTTATATAGTAGCGCATAGTGTGGCAAAGTCTTGTGCAATGGAGTATAATTGAGTGGCGTAATATAGTGTGGAGCAAAGTACGATAGAGTGTATTGGTGTGTCATAGATTAGAGTGGCATGGAGTAGAGTGTAGTGGCAGAGCATAGGTAGCAAAATGTTGTAACTTGGAGTGTGGCTTCGTGCAGTAGAGTGGAATGTTGTGCCATATAGAAAAAAGTTGATTAGTGGAATAGAGTTTTGTACAATGGTGTGTATGGGCACGGAGTGGAGTGTAGAATTGCACAGTGAAGTTTATGGGGATAAAGTGGAGTAGAATGTTGTATAGTACCAGAAAGGTTGCTATACTTTAACAGAAGGACGATGTAAAGAGTCAATGTCAATGTCATACAGTGGAGCAGCACATGATGGAGTTCCATACACTCTAATGGTGTTGAGTTGTTTACCTTAAGGCGGAGTAGTATACAGTGCATTAGCGCACAGTGGAATCCTGAAGTCTAGAAGAGTGGAGTGGTATAATGTGAAATAGTTAGAGTGGAGTGGTATACAGTGGAGTGGCATTGAGTGAAGTAAGCTACAGTGGATTAGCATAGAGTGGGGTGCACACATTAAAGTGGCATAGCGTAGAGTTGAGGAAACTGTTATAAATTGGAGTGGTGCCTCTTACAGAAGAGTGGAGTTCTGTATCATATAGTGTTGGAAATGGTGACACAGTAGAGTAGACAGTTGTACAACTGAGTGTACAGGCATTGAGTTACCTACAAATTTGGACACTAGAGTGTATGGGGATTTCATGGAGTACAGAGTGGCATACAGTGCAAGAGAGTTTTGTAGATTGGATGAGAGTACAATGGAGGGGCACAGAACGGAGTTGCATATAGTGGAATGGCATAAAGTGTAATAGCATAGCCTGGAGTGGTGCACAGTGGAGTGGCGTAGAGTGTAAAAGCATACAGTGTAGTAGCATAGTAGAGGAGTAGTGCACATTGAAGTGAAGTGGTATAAACTAGAGAGGAGTATTGTGGGGTGGGGAAGAGTTTGATAGCTTACAGTGGAGTGGTATACAGTGTAGAGTGTTAGAGTGGAATGCTATACAGTAGAGTGGCAAAGATTGAAATTGCATACTGTGTAGGCCTGGACGGAACTAGCAGAGTTTCACTCCATGTGCTACTGGCCTAAATAATGGCGCTAACCTTTTAATGCCTGGGACAGGGCACGTGTTAGGGGACCTGTAGGCCTATTTCCATGGTGAAAACCATGGAATAAGCCCACAGGTGCCCACTCAAAACCCTAGGAACACCCCCACCCACACCAGAGGGACACCAAAGGATGGGGGACCCCATCCCAGGTAAGTAGGGTGAGTATAGGTAAGTATTTGTAAACAAATAATTTAAGTGCCATTGGGGGCCCTGAAATGGGCGCCCCTGCATGGCACTGGGTGCTGTGGCCATGTCCAGGAGACACTGGTCCCCTGTTCTGGTCATTGGGGTGGTGGGCATGACTCATGTCTTTTATAAGACAGAAGTCATATGCTATGGATGGTTGTGCGTCAGGAAATGACACTAGGCTGGTTAGCGGCATTTTTTTTGCCTTTAACCAACCTAGCATCATTTTTTGACGCTCCAGTTCCATCTCCTCTACTGCCACCCCAACCCGGCTAGTGTCTGTTTTTTCTACGCTAGCCCAAGCTTAGCACCGGCTTGCGGCATTCCATACATTTGGTGACCGGCTGACACTTTGGAATGTAAACTTTTTGACGCAAAACTGCGTTAGTGCATTTTTCCACCAAAAAGTATAAATATGCCCCTTACATTCCTCCCCACCTCCGCCGTGCCACTCTGCCATGCCGCTCCACTCCTTGGTCAACACTGCTGCATGCACAGGCTCTCAGCCTGCCCTGCTTCCAATCCTAAAGCTGCTTTCATGCTGATGGTAAAGATTGGACAGAGCGCCCAGCCAGGTCACTCAGAGGCAGAGTGAGAACTTCTCCCTGCTGCTTCAACCTGGCAGGAGGAGTTTTGGATGAGTCAAGCGTGAAGTAAATGAGGGAGAATGTAGTAGGGTTGCTTGGGAGATCATGGTAGTAAACTGAGGTTTGGGTTGAGCTAGGTGCGGTAGAGGAGGGAAGAGCTTAGGCAGGGGTATTTTAGAAATGAAAGTAGTAGAATGGGTTTGGGATGAGTCATAGTAGATATGGAGGATAGATTGACAGAGACATAGGGTGATAGGGAGACAGAGTAAAGTTTACAACAGAGTAAAGTTATATTATGTTTATTTATTTATTTATTATATATATATATATATTATATGTACATATATATATATATATATATATATATATATATATATATATACATTTTTTATTTTAATGTTTTTATTGTTTTAAAATGTAATTTAATTATTCACAATTTGAATTTTATTTATAGATTTTATTTTATTTATTTCTCTCTAGTACAGTAGGAACAGAATAATAAATAAATACATATGTAAATACATAGGCCCTCATTCTGACCTCGGCGGTCGGCGGAGAGGCGGCGGTCGGACCGCGAACAGACCGGCGGTCCAAAAAATGGCATTCTGACCGCGGCGGTCACCGCCGCGATCGACCGCCACTTCCCCACTCCGACCGCCACGGCGGTCATGACTGACGGGCTGGAGTTTGCGCACTCCGGCCCGGCGGTCGCCCCAAGACCGCCACCCGTATCATGACCCTGCTTACCGCCGCGGTTTCTGGCGGTCGGGAACCGCCATGCGAACCATGGCGGTAGGCACTATCGGGCCCGGGAATTCCTTCCCTGGCACTGATAGGGGTCCTCCCACCCCCCACTGCCCCCCCGAGTCCTCCCCCCACCCCCTCCACCCCATTGCCACCCCCCAGAGGTGGTACGAACCCCCTCCCCACCCCCACCCCGTAATGCACATACACGCACCCCGACATGCACGCACCCCAACATGCACATCTGCACACCCCCATGCACGCACACATCACACAACACCCCCCCACCCCCTCCCCTCACGGACGATCAACTTACCTTGTGCGTTGGTCCTCCGGGAGGCGACGGAAGCCATAGGGACGTGACCGCTGACAGAACACCGCCAACAGAAGACCGCCACACAGAAATGTGGGTCGTAATTCTGGGGGCGGTGTTCTGCTGGCGTGGCGGTGGAGGTTGCCCAGACTCCACTTTCCCGCCGACCGCCAGTCAGGCTGCCAGCGGTTTTCTGGCGGAACGCTACCAGCGGTCGGAATGCGCACAGCGGCATACCGCCGCAGTCGGCGGTCTTCACCGCGGCGGTAACTCGGCGGTCTTACGAAAAGACCGCCGAGGTCAGAATGAGGCCCATAGTAAGGGAATATGTGTGCAAGGAATATAATTATGGGTGAAATAACCTGAGAAGAAAATTAGTATTGTATAAACACAGACTTTCAAGATTTGTAATATTTGAAGTTAATTAATAAGTGTACTTTTCTAACATTCATGTATCTTTCCTCAGTTTTTCAATAGCGAAATGCTTGCTGTTAAATAGATAATAAAACATTTGATTATTGTGATATAAAAACGAAAGCATGGATTCATAAGTATCTAATATCACAATTTATCTAGAAGCTATGCAAGGACCTATGAACATGCTAAGCATAGAATAATATACACATATATATGTATATACACACATGCAAACACACACACACACATACACACATATATATATTTACCCATGAGTAAATATACATTTGTTAAACAGGCTTAAAGAGTATGTGTATAATGTATTATTATGAAATAGTAACAATACATATTTCTTAAAGAAACAAATCTAGAATATACACATAATCAGATTATAAATATTGATCAACACGGCATATGCAGTCTATTGCTGTTTGAATATGGTGGTTATTTATTATTATGAAATAGTAACAATACATATTTCTTAAACAACTATACATATCTAGTATATGCACATAATCAGATTATAAATATTTATTAATACAGCCAAATGCAGTCCATTGCTGTTTGAATATGGTGGTTATGAAGGAAAGAGCCAACTCTTGAGAAGTCTTCTGAATATAAGATAGTTATCTGTGGATCTTAGTTTAGCTGTTTGAACGGAGAAGGATGTACCACCTATTGTCTTTTTCTTGTATGTTGGTGGTCTAAGGTGGGATGCCAATCTTGAATGGAGGTTTCTTTGTTGAATGTATTTGGTTATTTTGTTTCAGATGAAAAGTGGTCCTGTTCCATGTAAAGCTTTGTAGGTGATACAAATCAGCATGAAGGTGTATCTTCTGTCAATGGGTAACCAGTGCAGTGCTCTCAAGGCAGGGGAGATGTGGGCTTGTGGCGTTACATGTAATAGTAGCCTGGCAGCTGAGTTCTGAATACGTTGTAGTTTTTTCATAATAGATGGAAATGATCCATGGTAGAGGCCATTGGCATAATCCAGAATGGATAGTGCAAGAGAGATAGTAGCCTGCACCTTGTGTGGAAATCTGAGGTGGGGGAAGATGCGTCGCAGAGTCTTCAAGGTGATGAAGCTTTATTGTGCTAATTTGTCCCATTGGGCATTCATTGTTAACCTGGAGTCCAAGGTAATTCCAAGGTTTTTAACTTCCTTGGATACTTGAGGAGGTTGTCCGAGATTGTCAGGCCAGGCGCACAGTGGGTCATAATTTTTCTAGTCACCACATGTGAGTATTTTGGTTTTGGAAGCATTCAGTTGGAGATGGCTCCAAGTAATCCACTGATCAATGGCTCTGTGTCATCTGCATAGTTGTAGCATGTGAGTTGAAAATAATTGATCAATTCTGGTAATGACATCATGTAGATGTTGAAAAGGATAGGTGAGATAATTGATCCTTGGGGGACCCCTGCTTTTGTGAAGTAGGGTTTGGACAAGAAGGGGGAGAATAGATATTAGTTCTGTTTTGAAAGTAGAATGTAATCCAAGTGAGAGCAGTCCCTTCTATGCCGGCTTTGTGTAGTCCTTGAATTAGGGTGTCATGGACAACCGTATCAAAGGCAGCCAAGAGGTCCAAGAGAAGTAGTGCAGCAACTCCATTGCGGTCAACTGTGATTTTAAGATCATCCCAGATTGCTATGAGTGCAGATTCAGTGCCTCTTCCTGGGTGGAATCCAGTTTGATAGTCTAAAAGTATGGAATTGTAGTTAATGAACTGTGCATCTGGGCAAATGCTACTCTTTCTGTGAGTTTTCCCAGGAAAGATCCATTTGTGTTTGGTCTGTAGTTGTCGGGGTCCTGTGGGTCTAAGTTTATTTCTTTAATAACAGATGTATATCTGCCTTTTTCAGGTCTTCAGGAAAAGTACCTGTAGTTAAAGAGTTAATGATGATTCTTCATACAGGTGTGGCAGCAGAAGGAGATAAAATAATGTTCTTGAAGATGTGTGGTGGACATGGGTCAGAAGGGCAACCGGAAGGCCTACTTGCTTTGACCAAATCCATAAATTCACCTTGTGATATTTGTTTGAAGGAGTGCAGAGGCTGGGTTAGAATATTCTTGAAGGCTATTTTAGGCTTACAAAAGGGGTCGGTGCTAATGGTTTTCTTCTGTTTTAAATAGGAGTCCAATGTGTCTGCCTTGGTTGTGTAATGAGTTGCCAGTTTGTTTGTGAAATCTTGAGTAGTGGGATGACTTCCTTCCATGCATTTAAGTTTTCAAAATGAATTGAGAATTTTATCAAATTCTTTAGTTGCAGATTTAGCATTTAGAATTCTGTCTGAGTAGTAAATTTTTTAGCTTTTTTGATTGATGATTTGTATATTCTGTTAAGTTTGTGTAGCTGAATGTCTTTAATGTTGTTTGTTTTGAGCCAGGTCTGTTGCAACCTTCTCATTTGTTGTTTTATCTTTTTACATTCTGTGTTTCTCCAAGGTGTTGGGTCTCTTTTGTTATGTTTAGTTTTTCTGAGTGGTATTAGGCTATCGAAAGCTCCCTGGAGCCACTCATAAAGTTTTGGAACAGAATTAAATGTGTCTAGATCTGTGTTGGCTATTAGTTGTGTTTCTAAGTCTTCAAAATTGATTTTGCTCCATGGTCGATAGATGTATGTATGTAAGTTGCTATGGGGGTGTGTTGATTTGTGGTGTTTTGCGTTGGAAAGTTATCAAATGACGGTCGGACCATGGGATTGGTTAATGAAATGTTCTTGGAGTTAGATGGTAGGTTCTGCTAAGTTTGTTACATTATTAGTCATTAACTGTCATTGTTCTTGAAATAATATATTAAATAAAGTGTGCTGTACAATCCACTGTGTAACATTTTTTGAAAACGTGTTAGAAGAGAACTTCTCTAAAACAAGCTGTTAAATTCCTCGTCAGTGTTAATGTACGTAATATATACTGCATGGCCACCTTCATACTTGTACCTGGGCTCTTCTGGACGTCACAATATAAAGCTTGGTTTACATTGATAAACAAATAAGGTGAATGCTACTGGAACAGCAGCATGAAGGTTGGACCGCACACTGCAGCAGACTCCCTCCACAAACCCTTTCCACAAAGCCCGGGTAGCAACGGTCAAGGGATGGAAAGCTCATGCCGAAACATGGCATGTCTGTGCTTGCAGTAATCAATAAGTAAACAAAAAACATATCAGTGTTGAACTATCTTGAAATGGAGTTGTGTATAGTGTAGCATTTAAAAGTTCCAACATGTCCAGAGCATTCAAAAGTGAAATATCGGCCTTCTTAGAATAGTAACATAATTTTTTATTCTGAACAACACTGCTTTAAACATCTTGCCAGTTTAGAAGCAGTGGATGCCGGGGATGTTGCACACAATAATTGAATTGAGAGGGATTCAAAAAAGCAGTAAAACTTTCTTGGAACTAATTGTTGCTCTAAAAAAAATGAAAAACTACACAAAGTATAAAAATTCTAATATTATACTTACAATTTTCAATTACATTTACATTTATAGTAAGTGTTGTCTGATTAGCAAGCTGAAAAAGGAATGTAACAAGGTGTGATACTTATAATATTTTAAAGGTGATGGTTAAATTGTAAATGAAACTCATAACGACAACTTTAAAATATTAAGGTTTGTGTGGTTTATGCTTGGTTTGTACAGGGAAAAATATTTTCCTAACAATAACTAAGCTTTAACTTTTTTTTTTAAATGTTTAATAAAGACGTGTTTCAAATCGCAGAGAACAGAGGAGTGAGTGGAGAGTTGTTATGTGGAGTGTTCCACAGTACAATGAAAGAGAGTGATGTAAATTCTATTGTCATAGATTGGTAGAGTGTTGTGGTATATCGTACAGCGTAGTAAAGAGTTTTATAGTGTAGTAATATGGTGTCTCATACAGTGGAGTCAAGTTTCAGAGACAGTGAGTTGAGGTGTAGATGGGCTCGTCGAACAGTAGAGAAGTGTGTGGTAGATTGGCATTCTGTAGAGTATAGTTTTTCAGAGTGGTTTAGAGTGAAGTAGTGTCATAGAGTCGAGTAGCATAAAGTGGAGGGTCAGAGTACAGTGATGAAGAGTGTTGTACAGTGGACTGTCATGTCAGATAGTCGAGTGACATATTTTAGAGATAGGTTGAGTGGAATGTTGTCTTGTGTCATACAGCATATCACAATGACGCAGAGTGGATGGGCAAAAAGTGGCATAGAGTGGAGCAGCGCATAGTGGAGTATGGTACAGTGGTGTAGAGTGGTAAGAAGTGAAGTAAAGTGAACTGTAATGGAGTGGAATATACTGGAGTGTGGCATTGTAGAGTGAATTGAAGTGTCGGGAGACGTACCATAGGCTATAGTGGCATGGAGTGCAGTAGAGTGTAGTGGTGAGACATACAGTTGAGTAAAGTGTCATAAATTAGAGAACTTTGTTGTACACTAGAGTTTAGTGGGTTGTTGTAGAGTATTGGAAAGTGATATAGACTACAGTAGTCAGAGTGGCATGCAGTCCAGTTGAGTTTTGTTGAGTGGAGTGTGGTAGAGTGGATTTGCTTACAGTGTTATAGAATACAATGGCATAGAAGGTGTAGATAGGACGTACTATGGAGCAGTGGAATAGAGTGGTGTATTGGGTAGAGTATTTCTTCAGGCTGCCCATTCACCCAGCGTATGCTTCCTCAAATTGCCCTGTCCGCTGTAGCTTCGCAAACCACATCTGAGGAGTTGGCACTGTCCTAGCACACCAGAATTGTAAAATCAATGACCTTGCAACTACTAATGATGCTGAGACAAAAGTCTGAATGTGCTTATTCAAGCTAGATGTATGACTTGACACCCCCAACAGTACCAGCTTTGATTCCAGCTTTAATGTCAGCTGGATTCCTTGACTCAATTAAAAAAAACTCTAACCAAGAAGTGCACCAACTTGGGACACTAAAATAAAATATGTAGCTGATCCCTTTTTTCCTCTTCAAAACACCTTAAGCTTGTATTGATGACATATTGAAGTATCATATGATTTAGGTGTGTAATATGCTAACCAGCGAGATGAAACATTTAGTTGTGCATCACAATTTTTAACGTGAGCTACCGTCATTCCGTAGCGCCATCCATGTGCCATATTTAATAAATGACGCACTCAATGATGTTAAGGAATGGTTTGCTTCAAAAAAATGACGCAACCATTGCGACATGGCGTAAGGAAAAATTACTTTAATGCTGCAAAAGTGGCCCCAAACCATTTTGAGGCATGTGTTTATCACGTAAGCGCCATTTTTTTTACTGCATTAGTGTAAAAAAAAACAAAAAAAACCTCACAAGCAAGAATAAAACTAATTGAAAGACAAGATGGAGATTGCAGGCCAGGAAAAACCCCAGGGAGAACCCAATTACCCAGGTACCAGCCAGGAGGGTCTAGCAAAGTCCCAGAGAAGGAGAAGAGGAAGTGCAATTGTCACATCCTGGTCAGAGAGGTGACGGACCACCAACACCAGTTCTTCGTCAGCTCCAAATTGCCAGTTGATAGGAGAGACGCAATATGGCAGGCAATAGTAGACAAAGTCAACAGCAGGGCAAAGGTGAAGAGGACTGTCAGCGATTGCAAGAAGCACTGGCACAATTACAAGCGCAGGACTAAGGAGAAACGTGCCGGGAACTGAAAGGCAGCAATACACTGGAGGTGGAAGTTTGGCACCACAGGAGGACCTGGATGAGCTGGAGGAGATGTTCACTGGAATAGCAGGATAGTATAGCACACATCTAACAAGAACTGCCACAAATGCAGGGTAAGTTGCAGAGAGGGAATATCTGGAATGCCACAAATGGCAGAAAAGCGAGGCACATAGGACACACTCAATGCATGCAAAAGGTTAGCATCGGGACACATAGGTCTTTAAACAAAACGCTCCGTTGCCACCCAAGCCACACATGTACTGACGCTTTGGTTGCACAATGTACTCCAACATATACACAACATGGACATAAGCCACTCATTATGGCTATACTCCACCATGTAAATGTGCAGCACCTTGCCTGGTAGTGACGTGCAATTAGTGTGGCTGTGGCTGTGCCACGACAACACCCTTTGCATATTGTCAAAGCCCCTGATCCTACACAACTTGTACAACAGAGACTAGGACTAAATTCAATAGCACCCCAGAGGTGGTGTCAGGGTGGGGTAACAGGCAAAAAAAAATCCTTTCCTTCTTGTCTCATTTCCCTTCTCAAGAGCCACACACTTTGAAATGCTACCTTAGCAAAAATAGTTTGTACATGTGCAGGAAGGGACACCTTCTTGCACATAAACAATTTATCCCCTCAAGGCAGACACCCCTTCATCCTGTTGCAACAATGCCTGTGTTGGTGCAGTAAGAACAAATCTGTGCAGTGGAAATTGCAGGGGTGTACCGTATTCCAGTAAATATGGCACATCCCTGCGTTTCTAAACTGATGAAGGGTTGTGCAACACATTGCTGCTGCACTGATCTGTGCCACTTGAGATAAATTCAGGCCTAAAGTGTGCAACCTGTGGAACGCAAACCACACATGGTGAACCCACACAACTCACACACAACTCATGCATCATATGGGAATGGCCATAAAATCAAATACATATAACACATGGAGCATGTCTGTGAACATCATGTGTGCAGCTGTACAAGCAGCTGAAATCTCACCATCCAACAAGATAGAGGTGATCATTCCGACCTGGGCGGGCGGCGGTTGCCGCCCGCCGGGCGGAAGCCGCCTGAATACCGCCCCGCGGTCAAGAGACCGCGAGGGGTATTCCAACTTTCCCGCTGGGCCGGCGGGCGATCTTGCAAAGATCGCCCGCTGGCCCAGCGGGAAAGCGCATTCCACGAGGAAGCCGGCTCCGAATGGAGCTGGCGGAGTGGAAGGCGTGCGACGGGTGCAGTAGTACCCATCGCGCTTTTCAGTGTCTGCAAGGAGACACTGAAAAGCTTAGTGAGGCCCTGTTAGGGGGCCCCTGCAGTGCCCATGCCATGGGCATCGGCACTGCAGGGGCCCCCAGGGGCCCCACGACACCCGTTCCCGCCGGCCAGGTTCTGGAGGATTCCCAAGGGCAGCGGGAGACCGCCAGTTTTCCCTGTCTGACCGCGGCTGAACAGCTGCGGTCAGAATGCCCTGTGAAGCACCGCCGGCCTGTCGGCGGTGCTCCCTCTGCCCTCCACCAGGGTCATAATGAGGGCCAGAGTGTCTTGTGTGAAAGGGTGGTCTGCTGTCTAATGGAACAATCTACATGCATGAGAACTGGCACAAGTAGCATCAATGTTGCACTACTAGCACAATGTCAAAAACCCATAATACAGCTGTATCATCACTCTAATAATAACCCATGTGGAACCAAGCTGCACATTCCCCTTGTGCCACATCTACAAAGTCACAAAATGCATACATTGATCCACATTCAGCACCCTTACACCAACACATGTCTGTTGCTGATATCTTGTGTGCAAGGACATGTTCCAAATTTAGGGATGGACAATCTAATGGGGCAGACAATCCATAATGGGTGCACTGTCCCTTCCAATTAGCACATGTGTGGGGCCTGCTACATGCATATGAGAATGTAACAAAAGCATTGTAAGCACTGAACCTACCTGTGCTATGCTGCACTAGTCCCCTCATTCATGGTGCCTGTTGGACCTGGCACTTTTTGCAGGGTCATCCCCAAACTTTTTGACTCCTTCCTCCTGTTTTTCCTGACCTGTTTTTGTTGGCTTTTGAACTCTCAGCACTTTACCACTGCTAACCAGTGCTAAAGTGCATATGCTCTCTGCGTAAATTGTACCATTAATTGGTTTATCCATGATTAGCATATTTGATATACTAGTAAGTCCCTAGTAAAGTGCACTAGAGGTGCCCAGGGCCTGTAAATAAATTGCTACTAGTGGGCCTGCAGCACTGATTGTGCCACCTATATAAGTAGCACTGTAATCATGTCTCAGACCTGCCACTGCAGTGTCTGTGTGTGCAGTTTCAAACTGTAAATCCGACTTGGCAAGTGTCCCCACTTGCCAGGCCTAACCCTTCCCTTTTCCTACATGTAAGACACCCCTAAGGTAGCCCTTAGGTAGCCCCAGGGGCAGGGTGCAGTGTATGGTTGAGGTAGGACATATAACAATGGTGGTCATTACAACCCTGGTGGACGGTGTTAAAGCGGCGGTAAAACCGCCAACAGGCCGGCGGTAAAAAAATTGGAATTATGACTGTGGCGGAAACCGCCAACAAAGACAGCCACTTTAACACTCCGACCGCCACGGCGGTACAGACAAACAGCGCGGCGGTCACCGCCAACAGACAGGCGGAGGACAATGTACCGCCCACAGTATCACAACCTACCAATGCGCCACCTTTTCCTGGGTGGATTCACCGCGGATAACAACACGGCTGAAACAGCCATTTCAAAGGGAAAACGCTCACCTCTACACACTGCACGAGGAACAACTACACCATAGAGCCGGAACTCCATATTCTGCCAGCGATAGGCTTCCTGCTCCTATACGAGGATCATCAACGCCGGCGGCGAAGACCATGGTGAGTACTGCACCTACGACATAGGGGAGGGGGAGGCAAAAACACAGGGACACACACAACCAGTATCCCGACCCCCACCCCGACCCTCACCCACTACAACACACACACCAATGCATATCTATACATTACAGTAACACCCCCAACCCCCCCGGAAGAATGCAAGACAAAAGGAAATGAGTTGAACCATTGTAACATATCAAAATACAGTAAGCAAATATATACATATATATACATATATATATATACACATTAAACAAAATATACACCACGATTAGTAGTGCAGGTAATGCACCATTCATTGTCCGTGGACCACTGGGCCCAAAATGCATGGGAGAGGCCCACACAAGATACCCGATCAAAACGGAGAGAAAACTGCAGGGGCATCAGATAGAAATACAACAGGCACCTCAGGGGGAAGGGAAGGGGGGCACCTCAACCGGATGAGTGCACCACGCCAGATCCACGAGGGGGCTCCATGCCCATTGATGTATCCTGGGGAGTGCAAAGCCACAGTCTCTCAAGTCTCTCCAGTGGGTGGTTTGCCCACTGTTCAATCCTGGGGAGTGCAAAGCCACAGTCTCTCAAGTCTCTGCAGTGGGTGGTTTGCTCACTGCTCAATCCTGGGGAGTGCAAAGCCACAGTCTCTCAAGTCTCTGCAGTGGGTGGGTTGCCCACTGTATCATCCTGTGGAGTGCAAAGCCACAGTCTCTCAAGTCTCTGCATTGGGTGAGTTGCCCACTGTACCATCCTGGGGAGTGCAAAGCCACAGTCTCTCAAGTCTCTACAGTGGGTGGGTTGCCCACTGCTCAATCCTGGGGAGTGCAAAGCCACAGTCTCTCAAGTCTCTGCAGTGGGTGGGTTGCCCCCTGTACCATCCTGAGGAGTGCAAAGCCACAGTCTCTCAAGTCTCTACAGTGGGTGGTTTGCCCACTGTTCAATCCTGGGGAGTGCTAAGCCACAGTCTCTCAAGTCTCTGCAGTGGGTGAGTTGCCCACTGTACCATCCTGGGGAGTGCAAAGCCACAGTCTCTCAAGTCTCTACACTGGGTGGGTTGCCCACTGCTCAATCCTGGGGAGTGCAAAGCCACAGTCTCTCAAGTCTCGGCAGTGGGTGGGTTGCCCACTGTACCATCCTGGGGAGTGCAAAGCCACAGTCTCTCAAGTCTCTCCAGTGGGTGGTTTGCCCACTGTTCAATCCTGGGGAGTGCAAAGCCACAGTCTCTCAAGTCTCTGCAGTGTGTGGGTTGCCCACTGTACCATCCTGGGGAGTGCAAAGCCACAGTCTCTCAAGTCTCTACAGTGGGTGGTTTGCCCACTGTCCCATCCTGGGGAGTGCAAAGCCACAGTCTCTCAAGTGGATAACAGTCTCCACTGGTTCTGGAGGGGGACTGGTGCCCAGAGTGCAGCACACACCCTGTGATGGTCCCAGTTGCGTCACTGCCCCTGCCGCAAATGGGCTAGCGGTGCATTCCATGGCGGTCTTTGCCCTGTTCAGCGGTCCCTGGCCTGTTCAGCGGTGCTTGCGTTGCCAGTGTCAGACCTGTTCAGCGGTGCATTCCATGGTGGTCTTTGCCCTGTTCAGCGGCCCCCGGCCTGTTCAGCGGTGCTTGCCAGGGCAGTCCTTCATTGCTCAGCAGGGCTGTGGCTGGCGGTCCTTGATGGGTCAGCTGGGCTGTGGCTTGCGGGGCCCTCAAGGCCAGCTGGGCTGTGGTTGTCGGTGGCCTCCTGGCCAGTGACTCTGGGGCTGGCGGTGGCCTCCTGGGCAGTGAGTCTGGGGCTGGCGGTGGCCTTCTGGGCAGTGACTCTGGGGCTGGCCTCCTGGGCAGTGACTCTGGCTGTGGCCTCCTGGCCAGTGGCGATGGGGCTGGCCTCCTGGGCAGTGACTCTGGCGGTGGCCTTCTGGCCAGTGATGATGGGGCTGGCCGTGGCCTCCTGGGCAGCGGGGATGATGGCGGTCCTCTCCGCTGTGCTGCTCCTCCCAGACTTTGGAGATTTCTTCTGCCCCTTCCCCACCTTGGGAGGAGTCACAGCTGAGTCGACACTCCCCCCGGGACCCTTGTGAGCAGCTTTGCTGGCTGGAGTCTTCCCCCTCTCCCGCCGGGCACTGTCCAACTTCTGGTGGTTCACGGGGGGGGACTGGCTGTGCTGTGGCTCTGTGCCACACTGGCTGTCCTGGTGGGCAGTGCACTCCACATACCTGTAACAACAGGCACCACTGGGCCCGGAGATTTTTGGGCTGAGGTGCTAGTACGGGACCTATGAGTTGGACGGGGGGTGGTGGTAAATAGGTTAAGGTGGGCCAGGAAAAGTTTTTGGGAGACACTGGGACGGGTAGATGGAGGGGGTTTGGGAGTGGAGGAAGAGGTGGTGGTTGTAGGATGTGTAAGTTTTGTGCATTTGGGTGCAGGTGCATGGGCTGGAGGCTGTCGTGAGGTGGATGGCTGTTGGGTGGGTGTGTGTCCTAGCCTACGGAACTCGCCCTGGCCTAGGGAAACCCACAGCCCTCCTCCCCCACCCAGACACCTTCACTGCACGCAAAGTCCCCTGAATGATGTTGTACTCACCCCCTTGTGTCTGCTGTGATGCCCTCAAGCGCCCATCCAACTCAGGGTAGACCACCGCCAGGATCCGGAACATCAGGGGGATCATGGTTTGACGTGCACCCCTCCCACGTTGGGAGGCCATCCCCAGCTGAGCCTCCGCCGTCTTCTTGCTCCAGCGGCGAATGCCCTCCCATCTTTTCCGGCAGTGGGTGCTCCGTCTGTGGTGGACCCCCAGGGTCCAGACGTCCTTGGCGATGGCACACCAAACATCCTTCTTCTGGTGGGCGCTGACCTACATGACATGTACAGGGGAAGAAGAGAAGTCATTAACAACTGCACCGTCTAAGTGAGTGGCCCACATCCCTACCCTTGCCATGTGGCACATGCATTTACAGTCCTTCATGCACACAGAACTGTGCCCCCTTCATTCTTACAACCAGCCCTCTCCACACAGGCACAGCCCATACAACATGCTCCCTGTGTACTTACCTGTTGGTCTGGAGGACTGTAGAGTAGCGTGTACTGGGGAAGGACCCCGTCCACGAGCTTCTCCAACTCCTCTGCAGTGAAGGCAGGGGCCCTTTCCCCAGACGCACGAGCCATTGTCTCTTCCAGACCGAGGTCACAGCAGCACTTGCAGTGTAGGTCCTCTCCTGTCGAAGATAATGTATCGAGTGATTCAACAGATAGAAAATGGAGGTCACATCCGCGGCGGTGCGTACCATCACCGCCGGCGTACATCATTATTGGCTCCTGGGACCCAGAGGGTCCAATGTTAACCAATGGAGCATTGCGCCGCGGTCTTCGACCGCCTACCGCGATGGTGTACAACGCCAGCACAGTTACCTCACATCCCATTGTCCCAGTTTAGAGGTCAGGCAGCCGCCATTTCAGGGCCCACATGCCCTAATTACCAACTGCGTCACACAGACCTAGGCCTTGTCGCACAACACAAATACAGGCCACATTTTGTGTATGAATGTTGATCTGTGTAGACTGTGGGTACATATCTCTGAGTTGTTTGACTCTGTGGTCACTGTTGTCATTCCTATGCACCGTCCGCTGGGACATGTGAGGAGATGGCGGAATCCTCCGGTGTACGGACCGCTGGTGGACCTGTCGACAATGGAGGAAAGATATTTGATCATCACCTACAGGTTGGACCGTGCCACAATCCAGGAACTGTGTGCCCAGTTGGAGCCTGACCTGATGTCAGCAATCCGCCATCCCACAGGGATCCCCCCTCAAGTGCAGGTGCTATCAGTGCACCATTTCCTTGCAAGTGGGTCATTTCAAACAACAGTGGCCATGGCATCAGGGATGTCCCAGCCTATGTTTTCCAATGTGTTGTCCAGAGTGTTGTCTGCCCTGCTGAAACACATGCGGACCTACATCGTTTTCCCTCAGGTGAAGGATTTGCCTACAGTTAAGGTGAATTCTATGCCCTTGGACATATCCCTAACATCATAGGTGCCCTTGATGGGACCCATGTAGCTCTGGTCCCCCCCTCACAGGAGTGAGCAGGTGTACAGGAACCGGAAGAGTTATCATTCAATGAATGTACAGATGGTATGTTTGGCAGACCAGTACATCTCCTAGGTAAGTGCTATGTTCCCTGGCCCTGTGCATGACACCTGCGGAATAGCAGCATCCTTTATGTGATGGGTTAACTCCAGAGGCACCGGGTGTGGCTATTAGGGGACTCTGGTTATCCCAACCTGCCATGGCTTCTGACCCCAGTGAGGAATCCCAGGACCAGGGCAGAGGAACGCTACAATGAGGCCCATGGGCGGACTAGGAGGGTGATCGAACGCACCTTTGGCCTCCTGAAGGCCAGATTCAGGTGCCTGCATATGACAGGTGGATCCCTATTCTACTCACCAAAGACGGTGTGCCAGATCATCGTGGCCTGCTGTATGCTTCACAACTTGGCTTTGCGACAACAGGTGCCTTTTCTGCAGGAGGATGGTCCAGATGACGGTGTTGTGGCAGCTGTGGAGCTTGTGGACAGTGATGAGGAGGAAGCAGAGGAAGAAGACATTGACAACAGCGACTCAGTTATCCAGCAATATTTCCAGTGACACACAGGTGAGAACACATTCCTGCCTAATAAAGTACTTTCACACTTCTACCTCTATCCTGTATGTCGATTTCAACCAGTATATGGTAACTGAGTTGTACATTTCCCTTACGGTTTCACAGGTGTGGTTTCCAACGTGTGTCATCTGCTTAGATTCCTCATGGACTTGAGATGTGTGACATAGGTATGTTGACATTACATTTGAAAACGCATTTTGTCACTGTCATTGCTGACACACATTTTCGAAATCACAGATTGACTCCAGATTGTTTTGTGCTTCAAGGGTGTTTATTGAAGTGCTAAATATTGGAGGGGGGTTGTAACATGGTCCTCACCATGGTGGAGGAATGTCCATGGCAGAGTCCAGTCTATTAGTCTCACAGGTGCATTGCCCATATGGGCATAGGAAGTGGAGCTGGGGCAGTTTAAATATGGACAGGGTGACAAAGTGGGACTGTGGGATGACAATCAGGGTGGTCTCATTTCTTGGCGGGGGTCTTGGCATCGTGCTCTGTATTGTTCCTGGATCTCAGGGACCGCTTGCAGGGTGGTTCTCCGTCTGCAGGGGGTGGGGTGCTGGTGTGGTGGTCCTGTGGCGGTGCGTCCTGCCCACTAGCGCAGGTGGAGGTGGTGGGCAGTTCATCGTCCATGCTAGTGTCAGGGGCCCCTTGTAGTGCCACAGTATCCCTCCTGGTGTTGAGTATTTCCTTCAGCACCCCTACGATGGTGCACAGGGCGGAGCTGATGGTTCTGAGTTCCTCCCTGAACCCCAAATACTGTTCCTCCTGCATGCGCTGGGTCTCCTGAAACTTGGCCAGTACTGCTGCCATCGTCTCCTGGGAGTGGTGGTATGCTCCCATCATGGAGGAGAGGGCCTCGTGGAGAGTGGGTTCCCTAGGCCTGTCCGCCCCCTGTCGCACAGCAGCCCTCCCAGTTCCCCTGTGTTCCTGGGCCTCCGTCCCCTGGACCGTGTGCCCACTACCACTACCCCAGGTCCCTGTTGTTGTTGGGGTAGTGGGTTATCCTGGGTTCCCTGTAGTGGTGGACACACAGCTGATTGACGCATCCTGGGGACGGAGGTATGGGCCCGCTGGGTGGGTGCTGTGCTGGTGTTACCAGAGGGTGGAAGCTCTGTGGTGGCCTGTGGGGAACCGACTGTCCCTAGGCCCACGATGCTCCTGGCTGGTAATCTGGATCCAGTTGGACAAAGCTGCTGTCATCACTGTGGGCCTCTTCTGTGTGTGGGGTGGAGATGTCTGGACCCTCCTGTCTGGTGACGTTGGGTAGGGGTCCTGCAGGGGTGTAAAAGCATTATTATTGCATCTGTGTGTGTCATGATGTGCAATGGGTGGGTGACCCTGTACCCCAGTGCTGGCATTCCTGTGTGGGGGCTTGTGTGATGATGGTTGAGGGGGGTGTTATGGGTATGTGCAGTGGGCATTCTTTAGTGATGGGTGTCCATGCTTTGTTGTGTCATGCAGGGCTTGGTGCTTGGTGGTTTGTGTTATTAGTACATTTGTGAGGAGTTGGAGTGATAGGGGAGGGGGCGAGGGTGGGGGTCTGTGATAGCATGCAGGTAGGGTGGGGGATATGATAGTTAAGATTTTACTTACCAGAGTCCATTCCTCCACCGACTCCTGCGAGGCCCTCAGGAGGCAGAATTGCCAAGACCTGCTCCTCCCATGTTGTTATTTGTGGGTGAGGAGTTGGGGGTCCGTCGCCAGTCCGCTGTACCGCGATGTGGTGTCTTGAGACCACGGAAAGCACCTTTCCCCGTAGGTCGTTCCACCTCTTCCTGATGTCGTCCCGATTTCTTGGGTGCTGTCCCACTGCGTTGACCCTGTGGACTATTCTTCGCCATAGCTCCATCTTCCTTGCAATTGAGGTGTGCTGCACTTGTTCTCCAAATAGCTGTGGCTCTACTCGGACGATTTCCTCCACCATGACCCTGAGCTCCTCCTCCGAGAACCTGGGGTGTCTTTGCCGTGCCATGGGGTGGTGTAGGTGATGTTTTGGGTGGTGTATGTGGTGATAAGTGTGGTGATATGTAGTGGTGTGTGGTGTTTTGTGCGTGGAAGTAGTGTGGGTGATGGTCTTGTGCGCATGTGGATGCTTGGTAGTAGTTTGTAGTGTCTCTATCTGGCCTTCTTTCTGTGTTTTTGTCGTAGGGGTTTGTGGGTGATGTGGGTGTGTGTTTTATATTGTATCGGGTGTGTGGGAGTGGTGTGTGTATGTGTATCAGGTGTGTGTATTTCGAATTGTCCAATGTAGTTGTGTTTTGTAAATGTGTGTGTATTTTGAGCGCAACGGTGTGTACCGCCAATGGAATTACGAGGTTGAAAGACCGACGCGTGGATTCGTGTGTCGTGACAGTGTGGGCGTATTTCTGTTGGCGTGACGGTGGAGGTTTTTTTGTCACCAGTTTATCACTGACCTTTGGTGTGGCGGACTTGTGTGGGTGTCTGGATTTTGTCGGATATCGAGATGTGGGTCGTAATAGCTGTGGCGGTCTTTTGCACGGCGGTAAGCGGCTTCTACCGCCAATGTTTTAATGACCCCCAATGTGTCTTGTATCTCCTGACAGTGTGTAGGAAAGTACCATCTTGCCTGGCATGTTACCCCCATTTTTCACTGTATATATGTTGTTTTAGTTGTATGTGTCACTGGGACCCTGGTAACCCAGGGCCCCAGTGCTCATAAGTGTGCCTGAATGTGTTACCTGTGTAGTGACTAACTGTCTCACTGAGGCTCTGCTAATCAGAACCTCAGTGGTTATGCTCTCTCATTTCTTTCCAAATTGTCACTGACAGGCTAGTGACCATTTTTCCAATTTACATTGGCTTACTGGAACACCCTTATAATTCCCTAGTATATGGTACTGAGGTACCCAGGGTATTGGGGTTCCAGGAGATCCCTATGGGCTGCAGCATTTCTTTTGCCACCCATAAGGAGCTCTGACAATTCTTACACAGGCCTGCCACTGCAGCCTGAGTGAAATAACGTCCACGTTATTTCACAACCATTTTACACTGCACTTAAGTAACTTATAAGTCACCTATATGTCTAACCTTTACCTGGTAAAGGTTAGGTGCAAAGTTACTTAGTGTGAGGGTACCCTGGCACTAGCCAAGGTGCCCCCACATTGTTCAGAGCCAATTCACTGAACTTTGTGAGTGCGGGGACACCATTACACGCGTGCACTACATATAGGTCACTACCTATATGTAGCTTCACCATGGTAACTCCGAATATGGCCATGTAACATGTCTATGATCATGGAATTGCCCCCTCTATGCCATCCTGGCATTGTTGGTACAATTCCATGATCCCAGTGGTCTGTAGCACAGACCCTGGTACTGCCAGACTGCCCTTCCTGGGGTTTCACTGCAGCTGCTGCTGCTGCCAACCCCTCAGTCAGGCATCTGCCCTCCTGGGGTCCAGCCAGGCCTGGCCCAGGATGGCAGAACAAAGAACTTCCTCTGAGAGAGGGTGTAACATCCTCTCCCTTTGGAAAATGGTGTGAAGGCAGGGGAGGAGTAGCTTCCCCCAGCCTCTGGAAATGCTTTGTTGGGCACAGATGTGCCCAATTCTGCATAAGCCAGTCTACACCGGTTCAGGGACCCCTTAGCCCCTGCTCTGGCGCGAAACTGGACAAAGGAAAGGGGAGTGACCACTCCCCTGACCTGCACCTCCCCTGGGAGGTGTCCAGAGCTCCTCCAGTGTGCTCCAGACCTCTGCCATCTTGGAAACAGAGGTGCTGCTGGCACACTGGACTGCTCTGAGTGGCCAGTGCCACCAGGTGACGTCAGAGACTCCTTGTGATAGGCTCCTTCAGGTGTTAGTAGCCTTTCCTCTCTCCTAGGTAGCCAAACCCTCTTTTCTGGCTATTTAGGGTCTCTGTCTCTGGGGAAACTTCAGATAACGAATGCATGAGCTCAGCCGAGTTCCTCTGCATCTCCCTCTTCACCTTCTGATAAGGAATCGACCGCTGACCGCGCTGGAAGCCTGCAAACCTGCAACATAGTAGCAAAGACGACTACTGCAACTCTGTAACGCTGATCCTGCCGCCTTCTCGACTGTTTTCCTGCTTGTGCATGCTGTGGGGGTAGTCTGCCTCCTCTCTGCACCAGAAGCTCCGAAGAAATCTCCCGTGGGTCGACGGAATCTTCCCCCTGCAACCGCAGGCACCAAAAAGCTGCATCTCCGGTCCCTTGGGTCTCCTCTCAGCACGACGAGCGAGGTCCCTCGAATCCAGCGACACCGTCCAAGTGACCCCCACAGTCCAGTGACTCTTCAGCCCAAGTTTGGTGGAGGTAAGTCCTTGCCTCACCTCGCTGGGCTGCATTGCTGGGAACCGCGACTTTGCAAGCTACTCCGGCCCCTGTGCACTTCCGGCGGAAATCCTGTGTGCATAGCCAAGCCTGGGTCCACGGCACTCTAACCTGCATTGCACGACTTTCTAAGTTGGTCTCCGGCGACGTGGGACTCCTTTGTGCATCTTCGGCGAGCACCGTTTCACGCATCCTTGTAGTGCCTGTTTCTGGCACTTCTCCGGGTGCTACCTGCTTCAGTGAGGGCTCTTTGTCTTGCTCGACGTCCCCTCTCTCTGCAGGTCCAATTTGCGACCTTCTGGTCCCTCCTGGGCCCCAGCAGCGTCCAAAAACGCCAACCGCACGACTTGCGTGTAGCAAGGCTTGTTGGCGTCCATCCGGCGGGAAAACACTTCTGCACGACTCTCCAAGGCGTGCGGGATCCATCCTCCAAAGGGGAAGTCTCTAGCCCTTGTCGTTCCTGCAGTATTCACAGTTCTTCAGCCTAGTAAGAGCTTCTTTGCACCAACCGCTGGCATTTCTTGGGCATCTGCCCATCTCCAAGCTGCTTGTGACTTTTGGACTTGGTCCCCTTGTTCCACAGGTACCTTCAGACAGGAATCCATTGTTGTTGCATTGCTGATTTGTGTTTTCCTTGCATTCTCCCTCTAACACGACTATTTTGTCCTTAGGGGAACTTTAGTGCACTTTGCACTCACTTTTCAGGGTCTTGGGGAGGGTTATTTTTCTAACTCTCACTATTTTCTAATAGTCCCAGCGACCCTCTACAAGGTCACATAGGTTTGGGGTCCATTCGTGGTTCGCATTCCACTTCTGGAGTATATGGTTTGTGTTGCCCCTATCCCTATGTTTCCCCATTGCATCCTATTGTAACTATACATTGTTTGCACTGTTTTCTAAGACTATACTGCATATTTTTGCTATTGTGTATATATATCTTGTGTATATTTCCTATCCTCTCACTGAGGGTACACTCTAAGATACTTTGGCATATTGTCATAAAAATAAAGTACCTTTATTTTTAGTATAACTGTGTATTGTGTTTTCTTATGATATTGTGCATATGACACTAAGTGGTACTGTAGTAGCTTCACACGTCTCCTAGTTCAGCCTAAGCTGCTCTGCTAAGCTACCATTATCTATCAGCCTAAGCTGCTAGACACCCTATACACTAATAAGGGATAACTGGGCCTGGTGCAAGGTGCAAGTACCCCTTGGTACTCACTACAAGCCAGTCCAGCCTCCTACATTGGTTGTGCAGCGGTGGGATAAGTGCTTTGAGACTACTTACCACTCTTGTCATTGTACTTTTCATGAGAGAAAAATATACAAAACAAGGTCAGTGTATATACACATAGCCAAAAAGTTTTGCATTTCCTCTTTTCACTCTTTTCTAAGTGCTGAAAAGTACTTCTAAACTTTCAAAAAGTTCTTAAAAGTTTAAAAAGTTTTTTTCTGTCTTTCCAAAAAGTTCTGAAAACTTTTTTCTCTTTGTCTATCACTTTAACTCTCTCTAAAAATGTCTGGCACAGGCCAAAAAGTTGAACTGTCCAAACTTGCATATGATCACCTTAGCTGGAAAGGAGCAAGGAGTCTCTGCATAGAGAGAGGTTTGAGTGTAGGGAAGAATCCTTCCTTAGAACTGTTAATTAATATGCTTAGAGTACAGGATAAGGCCATAAGTGCCCAATCTGTAGAAAAAGTAGCTAATGGTTCTCAATCTGATCCAGGGACTCCCCCAGGAAAAGGTTCAGGAAAGAAACTTCTCAGCCTGCCCATTACTAGACAGTCTAGCATAGTTGGTACAGAGGTTGAATCACACCATACTGATGGTGTGCTCTCACATTATACTGGTAGCCAAGCTGTTAGGGTGCCCTCTGTAAGGGACAGGTCTCCTTCTGTTCATTCCCATCATACCTCTGTATCTAGAAATGTCCCTCCCACCCACCCTGATGACAGATTGTTAGAAAGGGAGCTCAATAGATTGAGAGTGGAGCAAACCAGACTGAAGCTCAAGAAGCAACAGCTGGATTTGGATAGACAGTCTTTAGAAATAGAGAGGGAAAGACAGAAGATGGGTTTAGATACCCATGCTGGCAGCAGCAGTATTCCCCATAGTCATCCTGCAAAAGAGCATGATTCCAGGAATCTGCATAAGATAGTTCCCCCTTACAAGGAGGGGGATGACATTAACAAGTGGTTTGCTGCACTTGAGAGGGCCTGTGCTGTACAGGATGTCCCTCAAAAGCAGTGGGCTGCTATCCTATGGCTATCATTTACTGGAAAAGGTAGGGATAGGCTCCTTACTGTAAAAGAAAATGATGCTAACAATTTCCAAGTTCTTAAGAATGCACTCCTGGATGGTTATGGCTTGACCACTGAACAGTACAGGATAAAGTTCAGAGATACCAAAAAGGAGTCTTCACAAGACTGGGTTGATTTCATTGACCAGGCAGTGAAGGCCTTGGAGGGGTGGTTACATGGCAGTAAAGTTACTGATTATGACAGCCTGTATAACTTGATCCTGAGAGAGCATATTCTTAATAATTGTGTGTCTGATTTGTTGCACCAGTACTTGGTGGACTGTGATCTGACCTCTCCCCAAGAATTGGGAAAGAAGGCAGACAAATGGGTCAGAACAAGAGTGAACAGAAAAGTTCATACAGGGGGTGACAAAGATGGCAACAAAAAGAAGGATGGTAAGTCTTCTGACAAGGGTGGGGACAAATCTAAAAACGAGTCTTCATCAGGCCCACAAAAACACTCTGGTGGGGGTGGTGGGTCCAAATCCTCCTTTAATCAGAACAAGGAAAAGAAACCATGGTGCTATTTATGTAAAATAAAAGGCCATTGGACAACAGATCCCAGTTGTCCAAAGAAAGGCACCACAGCTCCTACCACTACAACCCCTACTGCTACACCTAGTGTCCCTACTAATAGCAGTGGTGGTGGGAGCAAACCTACTAATAGCCAATCCAAGGGAGTAGCTGGGCTCACTTTTGGTAATTTAGTTGGGGTTGGTCTAATTAGGGAGACCACAGAGGCTACTTTAGTCTCTGAAGGGGCTATTGACTTAGCCACTTTGGTTGCTTGCCCCCATAACTTGGAGAAGTACAAGCAACTAACCCTAATAAATGGTGTTGAGGTCCAGGCCTACAGGGACACAGGTGCCAGTGTCACAATGGTGATTGAGAAACTGGTGCACCCTGAACAACACATACTTGGACACCAGTACCAAGTAACCGATGCTCACAACATAACACAAAGCCACCCCATGGCTGTTGTAAATCTCAACTGGGGGGGGGTATCTGGTCCAAAGAAAGTTGTGGTAGCTTCAGATTTACCTGTAGACTGTCTATTAGGGAACGATTTGGAGACATCAGCTTGGTCAGATGTGGAGTTGGAGGCCCATGCAGCAATGCTGGGCATCCCAGGGCATATTTTTGCTTTGACAAGGGCTCAGGCCAAAAAGCAAAAAGGACAGGGAAGCTTGGATCCTGGAACAATGGACCAAGTGCTCCCTAAAGCTAGGGCTAGTAGAAGCAA
Source organism: Pleurodeles waltl (assembly GCF_031143425.1). Lineage (NCBI taxonomy): Eukaryota > Metazoa > Chordata > Amphibia > Caudata > Salamandridae > Pleurodeles > Pleurodeles waltl. The sequence continues at coordinate 1,177,988,367 of NC_090439.1, forward strand.
ACCACTTCCTACTATCCCTCCCTCTACAGTGGATTCTACTTCTGAGGAAGAAGAATTCCCTCCCTGTGCAGAACCTACACCAGAGGAGCTGGAAGCAGACACTGCTGAGCTTTTGGGTGAAGGGGGGCCTGCCAGAGAGGAGCTGAGTGTGGCACAGCAAACCTGTCCCACATTAGAGGGTCTCAGACAGCAAGCTGTCAAACAGGCTAATGGGGATGTCAGTGACTCACACAGAGTTTACTGGGAGGACAACCTCTTGTACACTGAGCATAGGGATCCTAAACCTGGAGCTGCCAGGAGATTAGTGATTCCTCAGGAGTACAGAAAGTTCCTCCTAACACTGGCACATGACATTCCCTTAGCTGGGCACCTGGGTCAAATGAAAACTTGGGACAGATTGGTACCACTGTTTCATTGGCCTAGGATGTCTGAGGACACAAAAGAATTTTGTAAGTCCTGTGAAACCTGTCAAGCCAGTGGCAAGACAGGTGGCACCCCAAAGGCACCCCTTATCCCACTGCCTGTGGTTGGGGTTCCCTTTGAAAGGGTAGGGGTTGACATAGTTGGCCCCCTTGACCCTCCTACTGCTTCAGGCAATAGGTTTATCTTGGTGGTAGTGGACCATGCCACAAGATATCCTGAAGCTATTCCTTTAAGGACCACTACAGCTCCTGCAGTGGCAAAGGCCCTCCTGGGAATATTTTCCAGGGTGGGCTTCCCAAAGGAAGTAGTATCAGACAGGGGAAGCAATTTCATGTCTGCATACTTAAAGGCCATGTGGAAGGAGTGTGGTGTAACGTACAAGTTCACAACACCCTATCATCCACAAACAAATGGACTGGTGGAGAGATTTAATAAAACTCTCAAAGGCATGATTATGGGACTCCCTGAAAAACTCCGCAGGAGATGGGATTTCCTTCTACCATGCCTCCTTTTTGCCTACAGGGAGGTACCCCAGAAAGGAGTGGGCTTCAGCCCCTTTGAACTTCTTTTTGGACACCCTGTTAGGGGTCCACTCACACTTGTAAAGGAGGGTTGGGAACAACCTTTAAAAGCTCCTAAGCAGGATATTGTGGATTATGTACTTGGCCTCAGATCAAGGATGGCTGAGTACATGAAAAAGGCCAGTAAAAACCTTCAGGCCAGCCAAGAGCTCCAGAAGCAATGGCATGATCAGAAGGCTGTTTTGGTTCAGTACCAACCAGGGCAGAAAGTGTGGGTCTTGGAGCCTGTGGCCCCAAGAGCACTCCAAGATAAATGGAGTGGACCCCACACAATTGTTGAAAAGAAGGGTGAAGTCACCTACTTGGTTGACTTAGGCACTGCCAGGAGTCCCCTTAGGGTGCTCCATGTCAACCGCCTGAAACCCTACTATGACAGGGCTGATCTCACCCTGCTCATGGCAACAGATGAGGGACAGGAAGAAGACAGTGATCCTCTACCTGATCTCTTCTCTTCCACAGAACAAGATGCTCTTGTGGAAGGTGTAGTTTTGGCTGATTGTCTTACTGCTGAGCAGAAAGATAATTGCATAAATCTCCTAGGACAATTTTCAGAACTCTTCTCCATTGTGCCAGGCACCACTTCTTGGTGTGAGCACACTATAGATACTGGAGACAGTTTACCTGTCAAAAGTAAGATCTATAGGCAGCCTGACCATGTCAGGGACTGCATAAAGCAAGAAGTTCAGAAGATGTTGGAACTAGGAGTGGTTGAGCACTCTGACAGTCCATGGGCTTCTCCTGTGGTACTGGTACCAAAACCCAATTCTAAAGATGGAAAGAAGGAAATGAGGTTTTGTGTCGACTATAGAGGTCTCAACTTGGTAACCAAAACTGATGCTCACCCTATACCCAGGGCAGATGAGCTCATAGATACACTGGCATCTGCCAAGTATCTAAGCACTTTTGATTTGACTGCAGGGTATTGGCAGATCAAAATGTCAGAAGATGCTAAACCTAAGACTGCATTTTCTACCATTGGAGGACATTACCAGTTTACTGTAATGCCTTTTGGTTTGAAAAATGCACCTGCCACTTTTCAGAGGTTGGTGAACACAGTCCTGCAAGGGCTGGAAGCTTTCAGTGCAGCATATTTGGATGATATAGCTGTCTTTAGCTCCAGCTGGGATGATCACCTGGTCCACCTATGGAAAGTTTTGGAGGCCCTGCAAAAGGCAGGCCTCACTATCAAGGCTTCAAAGTGCCAGATAGGGCAGGGTAAGGTGGTTTATCTGGGACACCTTGTTGGTGGGGAACAGATTGCACCACTTCAGGGGAAAATCCAAACTATTATTGATTGGGTTCCCCCTACCACTCAGACTCAGGTGAGAGCCTTCCTAGGCCTCACTGGGTATTACAGGAGGTTCATTAAGAACTATGGCTCCATTGCAGCCCCTCTTAATGACCTCACATCCAAGAAAATGCCTAAAAAGGTATTATGGACAGCAAACTGTCAGAAAGCTTTTGAGGAGCTGAAGCAGGCCATGTGCTCTGCACCTGTCCTGAAAAGCCCTTGTTACTCTAAAAAATTCTATGTCCAAACTGATGCATCTGAATTAGGAGTAGGGGCAGTCCTATCACAACTTAATTCTGAGGGCCAGGATCAACCTGTTGCTTTTATTAGTAGAAGGTTGACCCCTAGAGAAAAGCGTTGGTCTGCCATTGAGAGGGAGGCCTTTGCTGTGGTCTGGGCTCTGAAGAAGTTGAGGCCACACCTGTTTGGCACTCACTTCATTGTTCAGACAGACCACAAACCTCTACTTTGGCTAAAACAAATGAAAGGTGAAAATCCAAAATTGTTGAGGTGGTCCATATCCCTACAGGGAATGGACTATACAGTGGAACATAGACCTGGGAGTAGCCACTCCAATGCAGATGGACTCTCCAGATATTTCCACTTAGACAATGAAGACTCATCAGGTAATGGCTAGTCTTATTGTCCTTCGTTTGGGGGGGGGTTGTGTAGGAAAGTACCATCTTGCCTGGCATGTTACCCCCATTTTTCACTGTATATATGTTGTTTTAGTTGTATGTGTCACTGGGACCCTGGTAACCCAGGGCCCCAGTGCTCATAAGTGTGCCTGAATGTGTTACCTGTGTAGTGACTAACTGTCTCACTGAGGCTCTGCTAATCAGAACCTCAGTGGTTATGCTCTCTCATTTCTTTCCAAATTGTCACTGACAGGCTAGTGACCATTTTTACCAATTTACATTGGCTTACTGGAACACCCTTATAATTCCCTAGTATATGGTACTGAGGTACCCAGGGTATTGGGGTTCCAGGAGATCCCTATGGGCTGCAGCATTTCTTTTGCCACCCATAAGGAGCTCTGACAATTCTTACACAGGCCTGCCACTGCAGCCTGAGTGAAATAACGTCCACGTTATTTCACAGCCATTTTACACTGCACTTAAGTAACTTATAAGTCACCTATATGTCTAACCTTTACCTGGTAAAGGTTAGGTGCAAAGTTACTTAGTGTGAGGGCACCCTGGCACTAGCCAAGGTGCCCCCACATTGTTCAGAGCCAATTCACTGAACTTTGTGAGTGCGGGGACACCATTACACGCGTGCACTACATATAGGTCACTACCTATATGTAGCTTCACCATGGTAACTCCGAATATGGCCATGTAACATGTCTATGATCATGGAATTGCCCCCTCTATGCCATCCTGGCATTGTTGGTACAATTCCATGATCCCAGTGGTCTGTAGCACAGACCCTGGTACTGCCAGACTGCCCTTCCTGGGGTTTCACTGCAGCTGCTGCTGCTGCCAACCCCTCAGACAGGCATCTGCCCTCCTGGGGTCCAGCCAGGCCTGGCCCAGGATGGCAGAACAAAGAACTTCCTCTGAGAGAGGGTGTAACACCCTCTCCCTTTGGAAAATGGTGTGAAGGCAGGGGAGGAGTAGCCTCCCCCAGCCTCTGGAAATGCTTTGTTGGGCACAGATGTGCCCAATTCTGCATAAGCCAGTCTACACCGGTTCAGGGACCCCTTAGCCCCTGCTCTGGCGCGAAACTGGACAAAGGAAAGGGGAGTGACCACTCCCCTGACCTGCACCTCCCCTGGGAGGTGTCCAGAGCTCCTCCAGTGTGCTCCAGACCTCTGCCATCTTGGAAACAGAGGTGCTGCTGGCACACTGGACTGCTCTGAGTGGCCAGTGCCACCAGGTGACGTCAGAGACTCCTTGTGATAGGCTCCTTCAGGTGTTAGTAGCCTTTCCTCTCTCCTAGGTAGCCAAACCCTCTTTTCTGGCTATTTAGGGTCTCTGTCTCTGGGGAAACTTCAGATAACGAATGCATGAGCTCAGCCGAGTTCCTCTGCATCTCCCTCTTTACCTTCTGATAAGGAATCGACCGCTGACCGCGCTGGAAGCCTGCAAACCTGCAACATAGTAGCAAAGACGACTACTGCAACTCTGTAACGCTGATCCTGCCGCCTTCTCGACTGTTTTCCTGCTTGTGCATGCTGTGGGGGTAGTCTGCCTCCTCTCTGCACCAGAAGCTCCGAAGAAATCTCCCGTGGGTCGACGGAATCTTCCCCCTGCAACCGCAGGCACCAAAAAGCTGCATCTCCGGTCCCTTGGGTCTCCTCTCAGCACGACGAGCGAGGTCCCTCGAATCCAGCGACACCGTCCAAGTGACCCCCACAGTCCAGTGACTCTTCAGCCCAAGTTTGGTGGAGGTAAGTCCTTGCCTCACCTCGCTGGGCTGCATTGCTGGGAACCGCGACTTTGCAAGCTACTCCGGCCCCTGTGCACTTCCGGCGGAAATCCTGTGTGCACAGCCAAGCCTGGGTCCACGGCACTCTAACCTGCATTGCACGACTTTCTAAGTTGGTCTCCGGCGACGTGGGACTCCTTTGTGCAACTTCGGCGAGCACCGTTTCACGCATCCTCGTAGTGCCTGTTTCTGGCACTTCTCCGGGTGCTACCTGCTTCAGTGAGGGCTCTTTGTCTTGCTCGACGTCCCCTCTCTCTGCAGGTCCAATTTGCGACCTTCAGATCCCTCCTGGGCCCCAGCAGCGTCCAAAAACGCCAACCGCATGACTTGCGTGTAGCAAGGCTTGTTGGCGTCCATCCGGCGGGAAAACACTTCTGCACGACTCTCCAAGGCGTGGGGGATCCATCCTCCAAAGGGGAAGTCTCTAGCCCTTGTCGTTCCTGCAGTATTCACAGTTCTTCAGCCTAGTAAGAGCTTCTTTGCACCAACCGCTGGCATTTCTTGGGCATCTGCCCATCTCCAAGCTGCTTGTGACTTTTGGACTTGGTCCCCTTGTTCCACAGGTACCTTCAGACAGGAATCCATTGTTGTTGCATTGCTGATTTGTGTTTTCCTTGCATTCTCCCTCTAACACGACTATTTTGTCCTTAGGGGAACTTTAGTGCACTTTGCACTCACTTTTCAGGGTCTTGGGGAGGGTTATTTTTCTAACTCTCACTATTTTCTAATAGTCCCAGCAACCCTCTACAAGGTCACATAGGTTTGGGGTCCATTCGTGGTTCGCATTCCACTTCTGGAGTATATGGTTTGTGTTGCCCCTATCCCTATGTTTCCCCATTGCATCCTATTGTAACTATACATTGTTTGCACTGTTTTCTAAGACTATACTGCATATTTTTGCTATTGTGTATATATATCTTGTGTATATTTCCTATCCTCTCACTGAGGGTACACTCTAAGATACTTTGGCATATTGTCATAAAAATAAAGTACCTTTATTTTTAGTATAACTGTGTATTGTGTTTTCTTATGATATTGTGCATATGACACTAAGTGGTACTGTAGTAGCTTCACACGTCTCCTAGTTCAGCCTAAGCTGCTCTGCTAAGCTACCATTATCTATCAGCCTAAGCTGCTAGACACCCTATACACTAATAAGGGATAACTGGGCCTGGTGCAAGGTGCAAGTACCCCTTGGTAATCACTACAAGCCAGTCCAGCCTCCTACACAGTGACATACTGCCAAATTCGTTTTTCACTGTTGCAAGGCCTATCTCTCTCATAGGTTAACCCCTTCTGTGCCGTGACGTAATGGTTACGTTCAACGGCACAGTGCTCATGTGCCGAGGACATAACCTTTACGTCCTCGGCACTGAGCTCAGAGGGAGCGCCCCATGCTCCCTCTGTGGGATTCCCTGCCACCCCCCAAGGCAGGGATGGAAGGGGATGCCCTTCCCCTTCCACACCTTCCCCTCACCCCCCTAATGACGTCAGTGCGCGATCCCTCTCTGACATCATTACAGGGTGTCAGTCGCACTGGAAGCCAATTGCTTCCAGTGCGATCGAGGAGTTTCTCCTCCAGCGGGTGGGGGGTTTCAAACAAAGAGGCACCGGGGGAAAGGAAAGGGTTTTCCTTTCCCCCGGTGTCTCTTTGAGCATTCCTGCTGCCTGATCGCATTGCGATCAGGCAGCAGGAATGCCCATTAGACGCCAGGGATTTTTTTGTTTCGTTTAGATCTAATGTTTTTAGTGTCGGGGATCGGCCCCTTGGGCAAGGGTCACTCCCATTTGAGGGGCATGTTTGCTGTGGCCATTTCTTCCCCCAGTGGGGGCAGAAACCACTAGAACACCAGGGATTTTTGTCAAAATGTTTATTTATGTGGGGGGGGCACCCACTTGGGCAAGGGGTGCACCCCCAAGGTGGGCATTGAACTGTTGGCCATTTCTGCTCCCTTTGGGGGCAAATGGGCCTATTGTTTTAGGCCCATCTGCCCCCAAGGGGGGCAGAAGCCACTTAGACACCAGGGATAGTGTGTGTGTGTGTGTTAGTGGATGGAGGGGCTGCCCCTTGGGCAAGGGTCGCCCCCCCTTTGGGGGCATGTGTACCAAGGCCATTTCTGCCCCCCAGGGGACAGATAGGCCTATTATTTTTAGGCTGATCTGCCGCCAGGGATTGTTTTTTATATGTTTATTTATGTGGGGGGTGTCCCCTTGGGCAGAGGGCGCCCCCCCAAGGGGGGCATTGAACTGTTGGCCATTTCTGCCCCCCTTGGGGGCTGATGGACCACATTTTTTTTTAGGCCCATTGCCCCCAAGGGGGGCAGAAGCCAATTAGGCACCAGTGATAGTGTGTGTGTTTCTTTTTGTTTGGGGGTGGCCCCTTGGGCAAGGGTCGCTCCTCATGGGGACAGACTACTAAAGGTATTTTCTGCCACCCCTTGGGGCAGATAGGCCTATTTTTTAGTAGGCCCATCTGCCCCTATGGGGGGCAGAATCCACTTAGGCACCAATTTCTAAATGCTTGATAGTGGGGTGTTTGTCAACTGGCAAAGTATTTGCATTTGTGATAATTATTTTTTCTCCTTTTTGTTCTAGTTCAAAGCTTTTGCTTTCTTTGCTGTGGCTCCTTGGGGTTTTGGTGGTAGTTGACCTGCAGTTTGCATAGTTGTATGTTTTAGGTAAGTAAAAACAATTTACTCCAAAGGAGTATTGTTGCCATGCATGAATGACATTTTTGTAGGTGGTGTACTAAATGCACGATTGTGTGTGAAATTGTCCTTAGATTTGTACACAATGATATTTGTGTTGTCTTATTTCTAATTTGCTTTTCTTTCTTTCTTTCTAGTGGGATATCATTGGTGATTGATGTGTCTGTGCAGAGTAGTTGCTGGTGAGTTAAGCTTTTTTTCAGGCAAGTGAGAGGTATAGTTTTTGAGTTTAGAACTCTTACTGATAAAGCTACACTTTATTACTTATCTTACACAGAGCTGGTTGTTGGTGGTGCATTTGTCCACTTACTTTTCGTAGGAAAGATCATGGCTAGTCGCAGGATGACCGCTCAGCAGGTGGTTGGTATTCTTTTTGAGTCATTGTCTGATCATGATTATGAGACGGACTCTGCATCTGAGGCAGAGGAGGAAGTGAGAGATTCTGGCAGTGAAGTTTCTATCGGAGAGGAATCTTCTGATGAGGAAGCCGCTCTCAGTGCAGATGAAGGCCCTGTTTTAGAGGAGGACACTGATGTGCCATTAGTGCAGCAACGTGAGGCTGAAAGGTTTCCCATTAGAAGACCTGAACTCTGGGTTGCCGAAACATGGAGCAGCCAGAGTTGCCTGCCTTTACTGGCCTCCCGGGATGTAGAGTCAATACAGATAACTTTTTGCCTGTCAATTTCTTTGAGTTATTTGTGGATGATGTGTTTTTTGAAGAGATTGTTGAGCAGACGCATTTGTATGTGGAGCAGCATTTGAGGGACAATGCTGCTAGACTTAGGCCACACTCTAGAGCTACCTAGTGGATTCCCACAAAATTGGAGGAGATGAAAAGGTTTTTGTGTTTGACTCTTTTGATGGGGTTGATAAGGAAGCCGTCAGTGGCTTCTTATTGGTCTACTAGTCCCTTGATGGCAACAGCTATATTTCCTGCAACCATGAGTCATAATCGGTATTTGCTTCTTCTTAGGATGCTGCATTTTGTTGACAATGCATTAGCCTTGCCACGAGATCACCCTGCTTCTGACCATCTTTTTAAGATTAGGCCTGGCCTTGATAATTTTGTAGATCGATTTTCAGAGGTCTATGTTCCAGGCAAAGAAATAGCTGTGGACGAGTCTTTGGGCCTCTTCAAGGGTCGTTTGGTTTTTGGGAAGTACATTCGTAGCAAGAGGGCACGATATCGAATTAAATTGTATATGCTGTCTGAAAGTAGTACAGGATATGTGTATAGTTTCCATATCTACACTGGTAGGGATTCCAGTATTGACCCCCCTGGTTGTAGACGACTGTTCAACAAAGGTCACCATTTGTATGTAAATAACTTCTACATTGGAGTGCACTTGTTCAAGGAATTGTTTAGAGTGGACACTGTTGTTGTGGCACAATTAGTTGTAACCGGAAAGGCTATCCAAAGGAGCTTGTCTGTAAAAAACTTGAGAGGGGACAGTGCATTGCGGAATGATGAGCTTCTAGCTTTGACATTTTCAGACAAGAGGGATGTCTACATACTAAGTACCATCCATGAGGAGAGTACTTCCCCCGTGACTGTTTGGGGCCAGGTTGCTGAAGTGCGCAAACCTGTGTGCATTTTAGATTATAATAAGCACATGGGAGGTGTAGCAAGAGTTGATCAGAGGTTGGAACCTTATACTGGTATTCGTAAGTCGTACGTTTGGTATAAGAAGTTATCAATTCACCTATCCAACTTAGCAACTTTTAATGCTTTTATTGTGTTTACGGATAGGTCTCCAGAGTCAAAGATGACATTTGTGAAATTTCAGGAGCCTTATTGTGGTGGAACAGGCAAGAGTTCCTAGAGAAGCAGTGGGGGAGGATATGGCTAGATTGAAAGATCGCCACTTTGCTGAGCACATTCCTCCCACGCCCAAAAAAGACTTTCCAGCTAAGAAACGTAGAGTGTGTGCTTGAAGAGGTATCCAGAGGCAGACTCGAATGTACTGCCCAGATTGTCCTTCAAAGCCTGGGTTGTGGTTGTTTCAAGAATTACCACACCCAGAAAAATTACTGGGAACTACCATGAGTGTAAACTGCCTGTTTTATATTTTCATGTGTTCAGTTTCATGGTTGGCATTTCTGTCATGTACTTACTTAGAGCTTTTGTGTTTGTAGTTTTGTAATTATTTCTAATTAGTTAGTGGTTTCTTTGTTTTTAAAACAAAACATTGTGTGTGGAGTGGCGCTTGGCTGATGGTGTACATATTGACTTGCTGTTGGCTACTGCAACACAGTGCCAGTCAGACGCCAGTCCACACACTCCCATCAGCTGGTGTGATTGCTGTATCAGGCATGTGGGCGTATGTAAGTGATGGGCCCTTGAGTGGCGCTGTCTGTCAATGCAAGTGTGCTGGGCCTGTGGCTGGCTGCGTGAATGGTCTTGTGCATGTCATGTATGAAAGGTGTGTGAATGGACTGTAAAGCGGTTGGTGCCTTGCCGTAGCTTTACAGCTCACGAGCTGTGAGTCATTAGTTCAGTTTTTTGGCCCTTCAGTTATTGACAGTGCATTTATTTTTTTGTGAAATCTCTTGTTAATAGAATTTGATCCACTGAACCATCACTCACCCTCATGCCAAACCCAACCAGTATGTGTGGTAAAAATGACAAAACCTGCTCTGCTGTAATCAGGCGTCGCAGCACACCTGTGACACTCTAGGAGTCTCGGGTGGGACCCCGATGATGAAGCATGCCACCAACTTGTTTGGTGGGTGAGGGGTCTTTTTAACATAACCTAAGTGCGTTTCTTTTCACAATTTTACTGTTTGGAACATCACATAAGTATGTGGACACACCAAAATTATCTATTTCAAATCTACCTGTGTTTTGTGGGGGTGCACCTATGTTTTAGGTCCCGGGTGTGGCCTTCATCTAGGGAAACCTACCAAATCCAGACATGTTTTAAAAATAGATACCCCAAGGAGTCCAAGGATGTGTGGCTTGCCTGGATCCCCGACATTTTCTTACACAGACTCCTCGGCAAACCTCACAATTTGCTTAAAAAATCATCTTTTTCTCACTTTTCTTTGTAGGATCACCTCTGCGGCACACATTTCCTACCACCCAGCATTCCCCTCAGTCTCCCAAGTAAAATGATACCTCACTTGCATGGGTCCCCAAAGCAGAGTCAGCCTAAAAGATGTATAAAAGAAAGATATGTGCTTATCAACTCGCTGTGCTACCCCTTCAATCGCTACAGGTTATTGGCAGTTTGCTGTTGCAGGCACCTGGGCCACCCACACAAGTGAGGTATCATTTTTATTGGTAGACTTGGGGAATGCTGGGTGGAAGAACATTTGTGGCTCCTCTCAAATTCCAGAACTTTCTGTCACCGAAATGAGAGGAAAAAGTGTTTTTTTTGGCCAACTTTTGAGGTTTGTAAAGGATTCTGGGTAACAGAACCTGGTCAGAGCCCCACAAGCCACCCCATCTTGGATTCCCCTAGGTGTCTGGTTTTAAAAAAGGTGCAGGTTTGGTAGGTTTCCCCAGGTGCTGGCTGAGCTGGAGGCCAAAATCCACAGCTAGGCACTTTGTAAAAAACAGCTCTGTTTTCTTTGTGAAAATGTGGTGTGTCCACGTTTTGTTTTGGGGCATTTCCTGTTGCGGGCACTAGGCCTACCCACACAAGGGAGGTACCATTTTTTATCGGGAGACTTGGGGGAACGCTGGGTGCAAGGACATTTGTGGCTCCTCTCAGATTCCAGAACTTTCTGTCACCGAAATGAGAGGAAAAAGTGTTTTATTTGGCAGAATTTTGAGGTTTGTAAAGGATTCTGGGTAACAGAACCTGTTCAGAGCCCCACAAGCCACCCCATCTGGATTCCCCTATGTGTCTAGTTTTAAAAAATAAACAGGTTTGCTAGATTTCCCTAGGTGCCGGCTGAGCTAGAGGCCAAAATCCACAGCTAGGCACTTTGTAAAAAACAGCTCTGTTTTCTTTGTGAAAATGTGATTTGTCCACATTGTGTTTTGAGGCATTCCCTGTCGCAGGCGCTAGGCCTACCTACATAAGTGAGGTACCATTTTTATTAGGAGACTTGGGGATATGCTGGGTGAGGGAAATTTGTGGCTCCACTCAGATTCCAGATATTTCTGTCACTGAAATAGTGGGTTTTTTGGCCAAATTTTGAGGTTTGCAAAGGATTCTGGGTAACAGAACCTGGTCAGAGCCCCACAAGTCACCCCATCTTGGATTCCTCTGGTGTCTAGTTTTCAGAACTGTGCAGGTTTGCTAGGTTTCCCTAGGTGCCGGCTAAGCTAGAGGGCAAAATCCACAGCTAGGCACTTTGCAAAAAACAGCTCTGTTTCCTTTGTGAAAATGTGATGTGTCCATTTTGTGTTTCCTGTCGCGGGCTCTAGGCCTACCCACGCAAGTGAGGTACCGTTTTTATCGGGAGATTTAGGGAAACACAGAATAGCAAATCAAGTGTTATTACCCCTTGTCTTTCTCTACATTTTTCTTTCCAAATATAAGACAGTGTGTAAAAAAGATGCCTAGTTGAGAAATGCCCTTTAATTCACATGCTAGTATGGGCACCCCGGAATTCAGAGATGTGCAAAAAGCCACTGCTTCTCAACACCTTATCTTGTGGCCATTTTGGAAATACAAAGGTTTTCTTGATAGCTATTTTTCACTTTTTATATTTCCGCAAATGAATTGCTGTATGCCCGGTATAGAATGAAAACCCATTGCAAGGTGCAGCTCATTTATTGGCTCTGGGTACCTAGGGTTCTTGATGAACCTACAAGCCTTATATATCCCCGCAACCAGAAAAGTCCAGCTGACGTAACGGTATATTCCTTTCAAAAATCTGATATCGCAAGAACAAGTTACAGAATAAAACGTGTCGAAAAATGGCTGTTTTTTTCACTTCAATTTCAATATTCTTTTATTTCAGCTGTTATTTTCTGTAGGAAACACATGTAGGATCTGCACAATGTCCCCTTGCTGAATTTAGAATTTTGTAATCTTTTCAGAAATGTTTAGCTTTCTGGGATCCACCTTTGGTTTCTCACCCATTTCGGTCACTAACTGGAAGGAGGCAGTAAGCACAAAAAATAGTAAAAATTGGGTATGTGCCAGTAAAATGTCGAAATTATGTTGAAAAATGGTGTTTTCAAGTCTGCCTGTTCCTGAAAGCTGGGAAGATGGTTATTTTACCACCATAAACCCTTTGTTGATGCCATTTTCAGGGAAAAAACCACGAGCCTTCTTCTGCAGCCCTTTTATCCAATTCTTTTGAAAAAAATGAAATTTTTGCTAATTTCTTGCTCTCCTTCAGGGGAATCCACAAAGTCTGGGAACCTCTAGAATCCCAAGATGTTGGAAAAAAAGAACACAAATTTAACATGGGTAGCTTATGTGAACAAAAAGTTATGAGGGCCTGAGAACTGCCCCAAATAGCCAAAAAAAGGCTTGGCACAGGAGGGGAAAAGGCCTGGCAGCGAAGGGGTTAACCTGGGGGCTGCCTTTAAACATGATTAAAGAGTAGCTTCTCTTTAGGAGCAGATAGACATGTAGAGTTTGGGACCTCTGAACTCACAATTTAAATATACATCTTTTAGTAAAGTTGATTTTGAGATTGTGTGTTTGAAAATGGCACTTTTTGGAAAGTGGGCATTTTCTTGCTGAACCATTTTTGTTGCTCTGCCTGTTTGTGGATTCCCTTTTGGGGTTAGTGTGAGAAAGTAGCCTCATTCTAGCCTTGTTAACCCCACTTTTGGCCTGTTTGTGAGTGTATGTCAGGGTGTTTTCACTGTCTCACTGGGATCCTGCTAGCCAGGGCCCAGTGCTCATAGTGAAAACGCTATGTTTTCAGTATGTTTGTTATGTGTCACTGGGACCCTGCTAGTCATGACCCCAGTGCTCATAAGTTTGTGGCCTATATGTATGTGTTCCCTGTGTGGTGCCTAACTGTCTCACTGAGGCTCTGCTAACCAGAACCTCAGTGGTTATGCTCTCTCAGTACAAATTGTCACTAACAGGCTAGTGACCAATTTTACCAATTTACATTGGCTTACTGGAACACCCTTATAATTCCCTAGTATATGGTACTGAGGTACCCAGGGTATTGAGGTTCCAGGAGATCCCTATGGGCTGCAGCATTTCTTTTGCCACCCATAGGGAGCTCTGACAATTCTTACACAGGCCTGCCACTGCAGCCTGAGTGAAATAATGCACACATTATTTCACAGCCATTTTCACTGCACTTAAGTAACTTATAAGTCACCTATATGTCTATCCTTTACTTGGTAAAGGTTAGGTGCAAAGTTACTTAGTGTGTGGGCACCCTGGCACTAGCCAAGGTGCCCCCACATTGTTCAGGGCAAATTCCCCGACTTTGTGAGTGCGGGGACACCATTACATGCGTGCACTACACATAGGTCACTACCTATGTGTAGCTTCACAATGGTAACTCCGAATATGGCCATGTAACATGTCTATGATCATGGAATTGCCCCCTCTATGCCATCCTGGCATAGTTGGCACAATCCCATGATCCCAGTGGTCTGTAGCACAGACCCTGGCACTGCCAAACTGCCTTTTCAGGGGTTTCACTGCAGCTGCTGCTGCTGCCAACCCCTCAGACAGGTTTCTGCCCTCCTGGGGTCCAGCCAGGCCTGGCCCAGGATGGCAGAACAAAGGACTTCCTCAGAGAGGGGGTGTTACACCCTCTCCCTTTGGAAAATGGTTTGAAGGCAGGGGAGGAGTAGCCTCCCCCAGCCTCTGGAAATGCTTTCTTGGGCACAGATGTGCTCAATTCTGCATAAGCCAGTCTACACCGGTTCAGGGACCCCTCAGCCCTACTTAGGTGCGAAACTGGACAAAGGAAAGGGGAGTGACCACTCCCCTGACCTGCACCTCCCCTGGGAGGTGCCCAGAGCTCCTCCAGTGTGCTCCAGACCTCTGCCATCTTGGAAACAGAGGTGCTGCTGGCACACTGGACTGCTCTGAGTGGCCAGGGCCAGCAGGTGACGTCAGAGATTCCTTCTGATAGGCTCCTTCAGGTGTTGCTAGCCTATCCTCTCTCCTAAGTAGCCAAACCCTCTTTTCTGGCTATTTAGGGTCTCTGCTTTGGGGAATTCCTTAGATAACGAATGCAAGAGCTCATCAGAGTTCCTCTGCATCTCTCTCTTCACCTTCTGCCAAGGAATCGACTGCTGTCGGCGCTGGAAGCCTGCAAAACTGCAACAAAGTAGCTAAGACGACTACTGCGACCTTGTAACGCTGATCCTGCCGCCTTCTCGACTGTTTTCCTGGTGGTGCATCCTGTGGGGGTAGTCTGCCTCCTCTCTGCATCAGAAGCTGCGAAGAAATCTCCTGTGGGTCGACGGAATCTTCCCCCTGCAACCGCAGGCACCAAAAAGCTGCATCACTGGTCCCTTGGGTCTCCTCTCAGCACAACGAGCGAGGTCCCTCGAATCCAGCAACACTGTCCAAGTGACCCGCACGGTCCAGTGACTCTTCAGTCCAAGTTTGGTGGAGGTAAGTCCTTGCCTCCCCACGCCAGACTGCATTGCTGGGAACCGCAACTTTTGCAGCTACTCCGGCCTCTGTGCACTTCCGGCAGAAATCCTTTGTGCACAGCCAAGCCTGGGTCCACGGCACTCTAACCTGCATTGCACGACTTTCTAAGTTGGTCTCCGGCGACGTGGGACTCCTTTGTGCAACTTCGGGTGAGCACCATTTCACTCTTCTTTGTAGTGCCTGTTCTGGCACTTCTGCAGATGCTGCCTGCTCCTGAGAGGGCTCCTTGTCTTGCTCGACACCCCCTCTGTCCCCAGACGCAATTGGCGACATCCTGGTCCATCCTGGGCCACAGCAGCAACCAAAAATGCTAACTGCACGACTTGCAGCTAGCAAGGCTTGTTGGCATCCTTTCGGCGGGAAAATACTTCTGCACAACTTTCCACGGCGTGGGGGATCCATCCTCCAAAGAGGAAGTCTCTAGCCCTTGTCGTTCCTGCAGAATCCTCAGCTTCTTCTGTCCAGTAGAAGCTTCTTTGCACCCACAGCTGGCATTTCCTGGGCATCTGCCCATCTCTGACTTGCTTGTGACTTTTGGACTTGGTCCCCTTGTTTCACAGGTACCCTCGACTGGAAATCCATCGTTGTTGCATTGCTGGTTTGTGTCTTTCCTGCAGAATTCCCCTATCACGACTTCTATGTCCTTTGGGGAACTTTAGTGCACTTTGCACTCACTTTTCAGGGTCTTGGGGTGGGGTATTTTTCTAACCCTTACTATTTTCTAATAGTCCCAGCGACCCTCTACAAGGTCACATAGGTTTGGGGTCCATTCGTGGTTCGCATTCCACTTTTGGAGTATATGGTTTGTGTTGCCCCTATCCCTATGTGCTTCCATTGCATCCTATTGTAACTATACATTGTTTGCACTGTTTTCTAAGACTATACTGCATATTTTTGGTTTTGTGTACATATATCTTGTGTATATTTGCTATCCTCATACTGAGGGTACTCACTGAGATACTTTTGGCATATTGTCATAAAAATAAAGTACCTTTATTTTTAGTATATCTGTGTATTGTGTTTTTTTATGATATTGTGCATATGGCATTTGTGGTACTGTAGTAGCTTCACACATCTCCTAGTTCAGCCTAAGCTGCTCTGCTAAGCTACCATTATCTATCAGCCTAAGCTGCTAGACACCCTATACACTAATAAGGGATAACTGGGCCTGGTGCAAGGTGCACGTACCCCTTGGTACTCACTACAAGCCAGTCCAGCCTCCTACAGTTAGTTTGACAGTTAGATGTTTGCACCTCTCTCCAGACAGTGACACAAAGGGGGCTGGGGTGTAGCCTGCATATTCTGATTAGACATCTGTGCTAGGAGGGAGGGGAGGAGTGGTCACTCGCACCTGAAAGGGCTATGCCTGCCCTCACACAATGCAGACTCCAATCCCTTGGTGTGTGTCTGAGGCCTTGCCTGGGCAAGGCAGAATTTCACAATCGAGTGAGACTTTCCTTTGAAGTAAGTCTACTTCAAAGACCAAAATGGGTATAAGAAGAGGACCCAAAACCACTGACTTTAGACACTTCTTGGGGTAGACACTCTACCTCACAGACACTTCTGGACAAGAAACCTGCTGGTGAAGAATCCCTGAACCAGTTCTGCCAAGAGGAATTGCCTGGCTGCCCAAAGGACTCACTGGGACTGCTTTTCTGACAAGGACTGCTGCCTTGCTGTTGCCCTGCTGCCTTGCGCTCCGTGGATGTGCTGAGAAGTGCTCCTCAAGGTCCTGGATGGAGCTTGCCTCCTGTTCCCTGGAGTCTCAGGACTAAAAAGACTTCACTCCTGCAACTGGACTCCTTGTGCGGTGAAAGTTTGATGCACAGCTTGCTAAAAACAACGCACAGCCTGCCCCGCAGTGAGAAATTCACTGTGCTCCAAACCGGAACAACGCAGCGTGACTTCGGAAGGAGAAGATCAACGCTGCACCTGCGTTGCGCCTGGAACTACGATGCACGGCCCACTGGATCGATGCACAGCCGACCCGGGACGATGCAGCCCTACTTCTAGAGAATAATCGACGCAGCACCTCCCGTGCGGGAAAAATTTCCACACAACGCCCACTGGATCGACGCAGCACCTGTGACTTCGCTCCGCAAGCCCAGGATTCCACGCACAGTCCCCGGGGCGCCAGAAAACCCCGCAACCAGAAGAGGAACCAAGTCGGCGTGCTGGAAATCTATGCAAAGCCTTCTCCTGCATGGAAAATAACGACGCAAGTCAGTGTGCGGAGGGGCGAAACCAACGCACACCTCCCTGTTTTCCACGCGTCGCCTCCTCTGCGGTCCCTTCCAGAGATTTTTTAACACAAACCAGGTACTTTGTGCTTGAGACCTTTATTGTTCTTAAGAGACATTTACTTGTTTTGCAAAGACTTAAGACACTTTATATCACTTTTATCTCAACATTTACTTAATGCATTTTAATCGTTTTGACATGCATCTTATCAGATAAATATTATATATTTTTCTAAACACTGTGTGGTGTATTTTTGTGATGCTGTTATTGTATGATTTATTGCACAAATACTTTACACATTGCCTTCTAAGTTAAGCCTGACTGCTCAGTGCCATGCTACCAGAGGGTGGGCACAGGACAATTTGGATTGTGCGTGACTTCCCTTGACTAGAGTGAGGGCCCTTGCTTGGACAGGGGGTAACCTGTCTACCAACCAAAGACCCCATTTCTAACAGTGCCAATACATCATTGCACCAAAAGATTGACAGCACACATTACACTACTGTCCACCATGTTGAATAGGAAAACTAATTACATGGTGTCAGTGGCAGGGACAAGGAGTCTGCAAGGGAATAGGTGGTGTGGGATAAAATCACAAAGGCCCAGATGTAATAGGAAATTATGGTGTGTCACGCTTCCCCAAATTTGGTAGTGTTGCGCACCGTCATTTTCAAAACTCACTGATGGCCAGTATACACTGGAATATGGGGCACCCCTGTGTCACTCCCTGTGCCGGAGCTAAATTAGCTGATGTTGGCCAGTGCAGCAAGCCTTAAATCATAGTGCAAGGATGACTATGTTGAGGGTAGATTGTTTTTATGCGGGAAGGAACACCTCTATGCATAAAAACATCCTTAAAAGGCCATTACCTCTGTCTATGTGTGTTTCTAAATGCAGCACACTTGGAACAAGTTCACAATGGGGAGAAAATATTGCATATAACTTCATTGCACCATGCCAAATGCCACCCCTCAGGTGGTGTGAAATTTTGGCAAGGACTCTTATTTACAAAAACGCGTCAATCTGAGGCACTGTCAAAAAGCAAAGGGTGATGCTGTGGCACACCCACAACAACATCCATTGCACACCCCTACCATGCAAAATGCTGCGTTTGAGGGGGCCCTTCTTACAATATGGCCCTAAGCCACAATAAGTCACTTAGCGCCACATGGTAAAACCGTCACAGGGCATTGTGCCACCCGAATGTCACAAAAAGTAACTCTCAGGTGGCACTAGGAGTACCTAAGTTTGCTCCAAAATACCTTGTGAGCTTGACCCATGTGTGATGCACAATGCTATACAAAATATGCAACTACAACCTTGGGTCTGTAACATGTCTCTGAGCCTCCAGTAGCAAGTAAATTATGTGCCATGTCAACAGCCACCACAATCCAAGATTAACATTTCACTATCTCATTGCAGAGGATGATGCCTTACCTCCTGCCAACCTGCCTCTCCTGGTTTTTATAGATGACATGGATGACCAGCTGCCAACCATCAATGAAGAGACTCTCCAGGATGTCCTAGGATCCCTCCAGGCACCACCTCCAGTCACAGGGAGAAAACACAGCATTGTGGGTTCTCCACATGAACCACCTAGCTACCAACACACAGCACCAACCAGTCATGACACAGCCCTGGACTCTGAGGACCCAGACCTCACCATCCAGAGGAGAGTGGTAGGAGTCCAGCGGGAGCTGGCGAACCAGGTGCGGGTGGGGATGGAGACCATGGCAGGCAGCCTGGAGGGAGTGCAGAGGTGCCTCAGTCAAATCAGGGACATCTTTTTTCGGCTGACATAGCTGCTGTCATGAGGCAGAGGCTGCAACAATTTCCCTCCCAAAGTGATAACAGCATGATAGACAGCAGGCTGGGGGCTGTACAGAATACTCTGGAGTCCATACAGTGGGAAATGGCCTCCCTCAGGGAAAACATAGCTGCCTACCACTGCAATGTTGCTGAGGTGTTGAGAAATCAGCAGTTCCTCCTTGCTGCAGGGATGCCTTATGTGTTCCCATAAATTGAAGCTGCCGGGGCCTTTGACTCCACTTCTCTATTCCCTGATGTGTGTGTGTGTCTCTCAACCTCAACAACAGCACAAACCATGGCACAGGAGGCCCCACACACATCAGAGGATGAAGATGTGGAAGGAACAATCTTCAGAAGGGAAGCCACCCTGTAACACCATTCTGTGCCACTTGGACAGTATCGTCTTAGCTCTGGGCTTAAGATCATGCCAGTGTTGTGACAGCATGAAATGTGCTCTCTTAACTCAACCACTGTTAATTTGTCTGCTGTGTACTGTCATTGTCTCAATTCTTACCTTGACACCTCCTCACTAATGCACACTTATCCTAACCATGCCTTGTTGTATAGCTATTTTTAGCCAATAGTTTTATACACTTTATTTTAGCAAACTAGGCCTGCCGCTGTGCACTTTAGCCCAGTTACATTTATTCAGCATTGTTTTGTTTTATTAACAATAGCCGCATTTGCCGTATTGTTTTATTTTCTCTGTTTATTTGTTCTTTGCCTAGGACAGCACTGCGTTCTTAGCAAGACATTTCTTTCACTTCGTGCTTCCTTCAAGGCTGCAGTAAGATAGGGTTGCCGGCAAACCTGGTACACTGTGTCTTCAAAATTAAAAAAAACATACACATTCTTACGTTGGTGTCTTTTCTCAGACCATAGCTGTTTTATTATAAAAACACTACTCTTCCCCATGCACGTTAGAGGGAGATTCCAGCCAGATGACCACGACTGCATACTGATTGCTGATTGCTTCGCTACAGCCCTCTGTGTAGACTGCTGAATCCCTGGCCTACATGGGGAAGGTGTCTTTTAAGACAACAGGCTTCCTTACTCAGGTATGAGGGGTGATGTCTTCCCAAGGGGGAAACCTGAAGGGCAGATTAAGGCTTATTACGCTGTGCTTTAACATAGCTTTGGTAGGAACTATACATACATTATTGTAACCTATGGTGGGACTGTTTTTGTGTTCCAATCTTCTTGTCATAATTTTGCTTCTAATGTGTTCCATCATCCTAGTTATTGCAATACATGCTATTTTATCTAAGATGCAGTTACTTCAATAAATCCCATTGAACTATGTTCTGCCTCTGATTGTCATTGTCTGTGTGAGACTAGTGTAACTGAGAGAAACAAATGAAATCTGACTGACCACAATTCCCTTGAGGAGTCATCTATGTCATGCACCCGGTTGCCCAATCATCCCTGCTCTTAGGTGGAGATGAGGCACTGGTAGTTAGCTGGAAAAAAATCAGGATTAGCTCAACAGGTGTCACATTGTGTGGGATTAGACTCAGTTCCACACAATACAGGTGATTCTGCTGTCCAATCCAATAGTCTCATTAGGATAATGAGAACCTACATGACAGTCTCATGACATGTCCCTCACCCCTGGATTCTGATTGTACTACAAATGGCTAAGGTTCTCTCATGGGATCTGTGAACTGGACATTGTATAGGATTTGAAATTACACTTGCGCCTGTAAATAAAGCACCATGTAGCATTTCTACATTTACTGTGATCCATCAACTCAGCTTAATAATTGCCCTGTGTGAATCCATGTCAATGAGTAAGGAACATCATTACATGAGTGCATTACTGTAAGACACAGAGCCAAACACTAGGATACTAACATAAAAAGGTGAATAATGGTGTTGTGGGCTACAACCAATTTACAGAGTATTCAATACATATATTGAACAGAAATCCTTTGAAGTTGACATCCGGCATGTATGGCTTAGAACCAGGTCAACGGTAATTTACCCAGTTGGGAGCACCAGTGGAACTAATATGTGTGGTACAGAAGAGACTAACCTTATCAGTGATGGGATACAGTCCCAAATGTGCCTGTTGTCATATATGCCACATTTGCCAACAATGATACTGCAAGACCCCACTAATGACAGATGAAGTTCCATACCTACCTGTCCAAGATACATACACAATGTGAATGGCTGGAGCAGTGGATGACAAATGTATGGACTAGTTGATGTAATTTAGCAGCCAATCTGACAGCTCCTTGGAGATAGGAGATGCACATGGTAGTCCATGGAAATCAAGACAGTAAGCATACCCTAAGCCATTCCTTCAACCTGGCCAGGGCACACATGAGACCAACCAGACACTCAATCAACATGGAGAAAAAATAGTCTTATCCTAACAGGATTTATTTAAAAATATTTAAAACTACATACCTAAACCTATCCCAAAAACAAATCTTACACATGCAACACCACACTCTAAACACTGTCCTCCCACCCCCCTTAAGAGACAAGATACAAGTAGGACAGCACAAACTAAGGCTACACATGTACTTATTTAACCTAAAATATATTTGTTTGTAATTTTTTTCTAAATCGTTTTTTTGTTATTTTCTTTTATACATATATACCTCAACATAACCCCCACACAACCCCCAATTAAAAAATGTACTAACCCCACCCCACAACTATACGTACTCTAACCTGCCTACTCTACACTATTTCAGTAACTTAACTATACCCATCTAAAATAATATTTTTTTTGGTATTTTCTTTTATGCATACATACCTCAACATAACCCCCACCCAACCCCCAATTAAAAAATTTACTAAAACCCACCCCACAACTATATGTACTCTAACCTGCCTACTCCACACTATTTCACTAACCTAACTCTACCCATCTAAAACACAATCTAAAAAAAATATCAACTGTAAAAGGGAGAGGGAAGGAACTGGGATGATGTGTCACTGCGCTACGAGGCCTCTGGGCAGTTTAGGCGCTATATAAACTATTATAACATAACATAACATAACTGCCACTTCACATCTTCTTCAATTTCTTCTTTATGTACATCAACAACTTGTGGTTCTTACTACTCTCCTTCTCTAAATGTTCTAATCTGGCCATCATGGCGGCTATCTCCCGTCTCATGTCACTTTCAAAGGTAGGTGTGATGGCTGCAGCTGGTGGTTGTACGGGTGCCTGGCTTGTGACGGGTGCAGCTGATGAGGAGGGGGACGAAACCGCAGAGACCCCCTGGACCCCTAAGGGTTTGCCCAACGTGGCTTGCTTTTTTTTTGGCTGCTGCGGAGTTCCCCATGTGGGATAGCAAACCATGCCCCTGTGGCCTTTTTCTTCCGGAACCTACTCTCCATCCTCTGGTAACCAGCATGCACATTCAAAATGTGCCCAAAATGTGCCTGAATCTTTCTGCCCTTTTCTGGAATGCATGTTTTTCTGCTGGTGTCATATTTGCATCTTTAAAATTAGGAGACTAAAGCATTAAATACAGCATTGGATGGAGGTAGAAAAGACATGTAATGTACTGTGCATCTACAGATGACACATGCAGTCCATCACACATTCCTCAACAATGACTTACTCCAAATCTATGACTATTTCTTACCAGTCATCTACGGTATCATTTACATGTCACTGGAATGACGCCTATTAATTATTGAACATCAGGGCCCGAAGGTAAGTGAACTACTGTGTCCTTGCTCAACATTTGTGTTAACAAACTAGTGAGTATCACATGGCCCAACAAGTGTATGCAGTCCACCACTTTGACACCCCTGGTGCTACATCAAGCCTTGCCCAGGCATCATGGATGCAAGGTGGGGGTCATCTGATAGGGGGGCTGGAAACTTCCTACCGGCTATTCTAAGGTTTGTTAAAATTTAATTCATGTGTCCTGGTTTAAGACCTGGTCTGAGCATATGCTATAAGGGGGCACACCATTGCTCATTATGTGCCCACACGTACAACTGGTGCTATGTCCCTATAAAGTTTGGCCAAAGCATGACCAGCACATCAAAGTTGTCTACAGATTACGTAACTAATATCCCCTACCCTGTGCTATGTTGTTCAAAATGTGAAATGCATCACACAGATGGTGGCTGAATGGGTACCCTGAGGGCCACAGTAAGTTTGGCACTAAACTGGGTGCTGCTACAGTAGTCTTATATATTGAACATCATGTGCACATGCATGTCAGACTTCGCCAAGGTACCAGGTATACACTCAGCATTCACATCATATGCACATGTGGTATGACTAAGATCATTCGCAAATATCATGCTGGCAAGACCATGTTGGTAGTTCTGCTGAGATCAGGCGTATGACAATCCCCACAACCATCTGGAGCTGAGATGTATACTAGTTGTGTACTCTGCTGACTGTTGACCAGCACAATATGGCTCCTCGCACAACTTTGGCCTCAATTTATATCTGAAGGGTACTGAGGCACCAATGATACAAGTGTCTCCGTCTTAAGCCCCCTAGAGAACTCTATACATTTCCTCAACTGTAAGGTTTTGTGAGTAACTGTAAGCTATGTGTGGCACACAGTTGTGTCAAAAGTGTTGTGACAACGTTGTTGTTAACAGGCATGCTAATCACATAAACAGCAGCTCTGACATCTATCATGATTGACATCAATGTATATGTGGCCATGCTTTCCATTTCCTAACACCCACAATTCCATAGCAGCACCCGTTGCCATTTGTGCAACAATCAAGCCATTCTCAATGCTCAACATTGCAACAGACATGATGCCACCATCCTAACTCCAATGATATCATAGCATTGGTCAAGCTACACTTTTATTCATTGCATTGCACACATCAGAACCCTGGATTGCCACACATGACGCAGAAGGTGACATTTACTGGCAGCATCGGGGTCTTCAAATCTTGACACCTCTCCACTGGTGTAGGCTGTAGGTCCACCTGCAAATAATCTTTGTGATATTTGGACATTTCTGTGCATGGACGACAGTGTTAAAAATCAGCTTGTTAGGCTGGGTGAGCAAGTCAAGCTAGTGGTAGATGAGACCAACTGTCAAACATCTATGATCAGTCAATCACACATAGTCTCAGATAACGGAGACCCTGGCACCTACAAACCATCCCCTTCCCTAATGCTCCTGTGGTGCTTTTCACTGCACCAGGTGTACATGGAATTGTCATGCAGGTGTTTTGTAGCTTTACACCTCCATGGCCATATGGGGCACCATGACACTGTATTCTGCATCTGAGGGGCATGCAATGGTTGTTGCAGGGGCCATCCCATTGTGACACCCATAGCTTTTGAGCCTGCACCAGATGTTGAAAACATCTAACTCATTGTCACTGCAAACTGACGGACAACTGCCCACGGGTTGTGTGAGTATTCCAAAGTATTGAGGGATTCTTTCATACATCCTTATTTCTAGTTACTAATATGTGTGTGCTATTACAAGGCATGCATACTTGAGCTATAATGCTATGGTAGTTTATGTTTATTTTGTTGTTCCTACCTGCATGTTAACTGATTACGGATGTCTTGCCAATACTGTGTGGCCAGCCATTGTTGCTATGGTATTCCATAATTTGTTCAGAAAGGGATACCAACATGCGCATAAACATAAGCCTCAACACAGACACACTTATTCTGTGGTCCAAGGATGTCTGTGTCAGTGCAGGTTTATGAGTAATGTGCTACTGCTGGTGCAGATATAGGCCTGCCCCATACTATCAGTAAGGTACAGCAGTTCTGTGGTACAAAATCAGCACATGTGTGTGGGTGTAGGAAAGTACCATCTTGCCTGGCATGTTACCCCCTTTTTCACTGTATGTATGTTTGTTTTTGCCTACGTATCACTGGGATCCTGCCAGGCAGGACCCCAGTGCTCATAATGTATGCCCTGCATGTGTTCCCTGTGTGGTGCCTAACTGTATCACTCAGGCTCTGCTAACCAGAACCTCAGTGTTTATGCTCTCTCTTTGCTTTAAAATTGTCACTGCAGGCTAGTGACTAATTTTACCAGTTTTCATTGGCACACTGGAACACCCTTATAATTCCCTTGTATATGGTAGCTAGGTACCAAAGGTATTGGGGTTCCAGGAGCTCCCTATGGGCTGCAGCATTTCTTTTGCCACCCATAGGGAGCTCAGACAATTCTTACACAGGACTGCCACTGCAGCCTGAGTGAAATAACTTCCACGTTATTTCACAGCCATTTTCACTGCACTTAAGTAACTTATAAGTCACCTATATGTCCAACCCTCACTTGGTGAAGGTTAGGTGCCAATTTACTTAGTGTGTGGGCACACTGGCACTAGCCAAGGTGCCCCCACATTGTTCAGGGCAAATTCCCGGGACTTTGTGAGTGCGGGGACACCATTACACATGAGCACTACATATAGGTCACTACCTATATGTAGCGTCACAATGGTACCTCCGAACATGGCCATGTAACATGTCTAGGATCATGGAATTGTCCCCCCAATACCCTTCTGGTATTGGGGGGACAATTCCATGCATCCCCGGGTCTCTAGCACAGAACCCGGGTACTGTCAAACTGCCTTTCCGGGGTCTCCACTGCAGCTGCTGCTGCTGCCAACCCCTCAGACAGGATTCTTCCCCCCTGGGGCCTGGGCAGCCTGATCCCAGGAAGGCAGAACAAAGCATTTCCTCTGAGAGAGGGTGATACACCCTCTCCCTTTGGAAATAGATGTGAAGGGCTGGGGAGGAGTAGCCTCCCCCAGCCTCTGGAAATGCTTTGATGGGCACAGATGGTGCCCATCTCTGCATAAGCCAGTCTACACCGGTTCAGAGATCCCCCGGCCCTGCTCTGGCGCGAAACTGGACAACGGAAAGGGGAGTGACCACTCGCCTGACCAGCACCTCCCAGAGGAGGTGCCCAGAGCTCCTCCAGTGGTCCCAGACCTCTGCCATCTTGGATTCAGAGGTGTTGGGGCACAATGGAAAGCTCTGAGTGGCCAGTGCCAGATGGTGATGTCAGAGACCCCTCCTGATAGGTGCTTACCTCTTTCAGTAGCCAAACCTCCTTTCTCAGTAGCCAAATCTCTTTTTTTGGCTATTTAGGGTCTCTCCTCTGGGCTATTCCTCAGATAACAAATGCAAGAGCTCACCAGAGCTCCTCTGCACTTCCCTCTTCGACTTCTGCCAAGGATCGACCGCTGACTGCTCCAGGACGCTTGCAAAACCGCAACAATTTAGCAAAACGACTACCAGCAACATTGTAGCACCTCATCCTGCCTGCTTTCTCGAGTGTTTCCTGGTGGTGCATGCTCTGAGGGCTGTCTGCCTCACCCTGCACTGGAAGCCAAGAAGAAATCTCCTGTGGGTCGACGGAATCTTCCCCCTGCCAAATGCAGGCACCAAACTTCTGCATCACCAGTCCTCTGGGTCCCCTCTCATCCTGACAAGCATGGTCCCTGGAACACAGGAGCTGGGTCCAAGTGTCTCCCACAGTCCAGTGGCCCTTCTGTCCCAATTTGGTGGAGGTAAGTCCTTGCCTCCCCACGCCAGAGAGCAAACCTGTGTACTGCATGATTTGCAGCTGTTCCGGCTTCTGTGCACTTTTCCAGGACTTCCTTTGTGCTCAGCCTAGCCTGGATCCCCAGCACTTGGTCCTGTATTGCCCAACTCGCTGAGTTGGACTCCGACGTCGTGGGACCCTCCTTTGTGACTCTGAGTCAACATCTGTCCTCAGATCTTTTAAATGCCTGTTTTGGTACTTATGCAGGTGCTGCCTGCTTCTGTGGGGGCTCTCTGAGTTGCTGAGCGCCCCCTCCGTCTCCTCCTCCAAGGGGCAACATCCTGGTCCTTCCTGGGCCCCAGCAGCACCCAAAATCTTCAAACACAACTCTTGCAGCTAGCAAGGCTTGTTTGCGGTATTTCTGCGTGAAAACAACTCTGCAACCTCCAGCACACCGTGGGACATCTTCTCACCAAAGGGGAAGTTACTGCATCATCTGTTGTTGCAGAATCTTTGGCTGCTTCCACCAACAAACAGGCCTTTTGCATCTTCATCAGGGGTTTAATCGGCTCCTGCCCCCTCCGGACACTTGCGTGAATCTTGGACTTGGTATCCTTCTTTTACAGGTCCTCAGGTCCACGAATCCATCTTCAGTGCTTTGGTAGCAGTTATGGTTCTTGCAGAATCCCCTATCACGACTATACTGTCTTTCTGGGGTAGTAGGGTAACTTTACTCCTACTTTTCAGGGTCTTGGGGTGGGGTATTTTGGACACCCTTACTGTTTTCTCACAGTCCCAGCGACCCTCTACAATCTCCCATAGGCCTGGGGTCCATTCGTGGTTCGCATTCCACTTTTGGAGTATATGGTTTGTGTTGCCCCTAGGCCTATGTCTACCTATTGCATCCTATTGTGATTCTACATTGTTTGCACTACTTTTCTTACTGTTACTTACCTGTTTTGGGTTTGTGTACATATAATTTGTGTATATTACGTACCTCCTAAGTGAGGGTATCCTCTGAGATACTTTTGGCATATTGTCACTAAAATAAAGTACCTTTATTTTTAGTAACTCTGAGTATCGTGTTTTCTTATGATATTGTGCTGTACGATACAAGTGGTATAGTAGGAGCTTTGCATGTCTCCTAGTTCAGCCTAAGCTGCTTTGCCATAGCTACCTCTAACAGCCTAAGCTGCTAGAAATACCTCTATTCTACTAATAAGGGATAACTGGATCTGGCACAAGGTGTAAGTACCACAAGGTACCTACTATAATCCAGGCCAGCCTCCTACAGTGGGGTAATAGACAAAGTTTGTCAAGCTTTGATTTTTGCTTACCGTCCAGACCAGAGGGAGATGGAGTGCGGCCTTGGTTCTTGCAGGTCTGGCTGTGGCCGAGGTAGGGGCGACCCTTTCCGGTAGCCACAGTGCTGTTGACAGTATACGCCAATACAGTCCGTGCCCTCCAGAAGGCGTCCCAGAGGAAAAACCCCGGAGGGAAAAAACCTCCAGATGGGAAATCCATGGAAGAAAGGAAGACCCAAGGAAAAAATCAAAATCTTAAACCAGGCCAAGAGCAGGAAAAACAGGAAAAAACAAGAGAAAAACTGGATATCAGCGAGAAATCCAGCAGGAGAGTAATCACCACAGAGCAGTGTTGCAACGCAAGGAGAAAAGAAAACAAGGCTCTTATATACCCCTAAACAGGAAGTGATGAACAGGAAAAGGAAAAATAGCCATCTTGGATTGGGAAAAAAGTAATAGAACCAAATAGGAAAAATGCAATAGTAAGAAGGGAAACAAGTGCATGCAGGGAACCAGAGAAGAGAAAGTTAGGATGGGATGGCAGTAAGATGGCTTCCCACAAGAAGAGAAGAACAAAAAGAAAGAGAAAGCCTGTAGGAAAGAAACATCTTGCCAGGCATGTTACCCCCATTTTTACTTGTGTGTATGTTTGTTTTTGCCTGTGTCACTCGGATCCTGCTAGCCAGGACCCCAGTGCTCATAAAGTATGCCCTGTATGTGTTCCCTGTGTGGTGCCTAACTGTATCACTGAGGCTCTGCTAATCAGAACCTCAATGCTTATGCTTTCTCTGCCTTTAAAATTGTCACTGCAGGCTAGTGACTCATTTTACCAATTCTGATTGGCACACTGGAACACCCTTATAGTTCCCTAGTATATGGTACCTAGGTTCCCAGGGTATTGGGATTCCAGGAGGTCCCTATGGGCTGCAACATTTCTTTTGCCACCCATAGGGAGCTTAGACAATTCTTACACAGGACTGCCACTGCAGCCTGAGTGAAATAACATCCATGTTATTTCACAGCCATTTTACACTGCACTTAAGTAACTTATAAGTCACCTATATGTCTAACCCTCACTTAGTGAAGGTTAGGTGCAAAGTTACTTAGTGTGTGGGCACCCTGGCACTAGCCAAGGTGCCCCCACATTGTTCAGGGCAAATTCCCCGGACTTTGTGAGTGCGGGGACACCATTACACGTGTGCACTACATATAGGTCACTACCTATATGTAGCGTCACAATGGTAACTCCGAACATGGCCATGTAACATGTCTAGGATCATGGAATTGTCACCCCAATACCATTCTGGTATTGGGGGGACAATTCAAAGCATGCCCGGGTCTCCAGCATAGAGCCCGGGTACTGCCAAACTAACTTTCCGGGGTTTTCGCTACAGCTACCGCTGCTGCCAACCCTCAGACAGGTTTCTGCCCCCCTGGGGCCTGGGCAGCCCAGTCCCAGGAAGGCAGAACAAAGGATTTCTTCTGAGAGAGGGTGTTATACCCTCTCCCTTTGGAAATAGGTGTGAAGGGCCTGAGAGGAGTAGCCCACTTCCCTGACCAGCACCTCGCGAGGGGAGGTGCCCAGAGCTTCTCCAGTGTGTCCCAGACCTCTGCCATCTTGGATGCAGAGGTGTGTGGGCACAATGGACAGCTCTGAGTGGCCAGTGCCAGCAGGTGACTTCAGAGACCCCTCCTGATAGGTGCTTACCTTTCTCTGTAGCCAATCCTCCTCTGAGGGCTATTTAGGGTCTCTCCTGTGGGCATCTCACCAGATAACGAATGCAAGAGCTCACCAGATTTCCTCTGCACTTCCCTCTTCAACTTCTGCCAAGGATCGACTACTGACTGCTCCAGGACGCCTGCATAACCGCAACAAAGTAGCAAGAAGACTACCAGCAACATTGCAGCACCTCATCCTTCTGGCTTTCTCAAATGTCTCCTGGTGGTGCAGGCTCTGAGGGCTGTCTGCCTTCACCCTGCACTGGAAGCCAAGAAGAAATCTCCCGTGGGTCAGCGGAATCTTCCCCCTGCCAACGCAGGCACCAAACATCTGTATCACTGGTCCTCTGGGTCCCCTCTCATCCTGACGAGCATGGTCCCTGGAACAAAGGAGCTGGGTTCAAGTGTCTTCGACAGTCCAGTGGCCCTTCTGTCCAAATTTGGTGGAGGTATGTCCTTGCCTCCCCACGGCAACAGTAATCCTGTGTACTGCGTGAACTGCAGCTGCTAGGGCTTCTGTGCACTCTTGCAAGACTTCCTTCGTGCACAGCCTAGCCCAGGTCCCCAGCACTCTGTCCTGCATTGCCCAACTCGTTGAGTTGGACTCCAACTATGTGGGACTCCCTTTTGTTGTGCTGAGTCGACCGCAGTCCTCAGATCTTCTAAGCACCTTTTCAGGTACTTCTGCGGGTGCTGCCTGCCTGTCTCCTCCTCCAAGGGACGACCTCCTGGTTCTTCCTTGGCCCTGGCAGCACCCAAAATCCTCAACCGTGACTCTTGCAGCTAGCAAGGCTTGTTTGCAGTCTTTCTGCATGGAAACAACTCTGCATCCCCCAGCACGCTGTGGGACATCTTCTGACCAAACGAGAAGTTTCTCGCACCTTCCGTTGTTGCAGAATCTTTGGCTTCTTCCACCCAGAGGCAGCCCTTTTGCACCTTCATCTGGGGTTTAGTGGGCTCCTGCCCCCCCCCGGGACACTTGCATGACTCTTGGACTTGGTCCCCTTCCTTTACAGGTCCTCAGGTCCAGGAATCCATCTTCAGTGCTTTGCAGTCAGTTGCTGTCCTTGCAGAATCCCCTATCTCGAGTTTACTGTCTTTCTGGGGTAGTAGGGTAACTTTACTCCTACTTTTCAGGATCTTGGGGTGGGGAACTTGGACACCCTTAGTGTTTTCTTACACTCCCAGCGACTCTCTACACACTACACTAGGCCTGGGGTCCATTTGTGGTTTGCATTCCACTTTTGGAGTATATGGTTTGTGTTTCCCCTAGGCCTATTTTTCCCTAGTGCATTCTATTGTGTTCTACAGTGTTTGCACAACTTTTTTAACTGTTTACTTACCTGATTTGGTTTATGTGTGTATATGTTTTGTATATTACTTATCTCCTAAGGGAGTATATCCTCTGAGATACTTTTGGCATATTGTCACTAAAATAAAATACCTTTACTTTTAGTAACTCTGAGTATTGTGTTTTCTTATGATATAGTGCTAAGTGATATACGTGGTGTAGTAGGAGCTTTGCATGTCTCCTAGTTCAGCCTAAGCTGCTCTGCTATAGCTACCTCTATCAGCTGCTAGAACACCTCTATTCTACTAATAAGGGATAACTGGACCTGGCACAAGGTGTAAGTACCACAAGGTACCCACTATGAGGCAGGCCAGCCTCCTACAAAGCCCAAGAAGAAACCCCAGGTAAATGAGAGGCTGAGGGGGTGGGGCCCGAGGGCCTTCACCTATCTTCAGTGCGCCGCGCAAAATGAACAGTGAGAACTGAAGCCCAATTCTGTGCTCCCGTCCCCGCCGCAGTGGCAAGGATGACGCAAGGCTGGAAAAGGGGGGTGCGGCGGGCCCCACGGCCCGCAAAATGGACTGCAGCCTCCTCCGTGAACCGACCAGACTGCGCCGCCGGGAAGCACTCCGCAGCAAAGTTTGGGGTGTATGTGATACGCAAAGCACAGGAAGAGGAAAGTGCTAGTAGTCTGGACCCAGTGCATAGTCAAGCATCCTTAAATGGTGTTGGACAATGACACAAAGGGGCAGATTAAAGGAAAGTGGTGCTGCACCAAGTGTATCACTACAGTCCTTGTGGTCCTTAGTGCACCCCTTCCGCAGCCATGTGTATGCCTAATGAGAATTAAGGCACAGCATGATGCAGGTAAGGTCCAACTGTATCTATTCATATGGAGGAAAATAATGTGCTCAGCAGGTGTTGCAACAAAACAGATTAGCATGACATCTGCTGAGTACATAGGGGCCCATCAGATACATTTATGTGCCCCGTATATCACCTGCTCTCAGCAGCCATTCAAAGTGCATGAAAAATGGGATTTAAGTATTTCTCATTTTCCTCCCAAACAGGTGTTGGGCCCCCCTCCCACACATGATGAATGACGCAGGCTTCATGTTGTGATGCTCAAAACAGAGTTGCCGTATGCATGCATCATAACACTTTGTATTGGTTGTATAGAGAAGCCCTGCCTTGGCTTCATTATTGTACATTAGAATGGCAGCCCTAAGGTGGCACTGGGGCTCTGAATTCAGGCACAATACTACATGTCCAGATCCTTTGACAAAACATGCTGCCCTCATTTCTTCTCAGCACCTGTAATGCACATTCAAATAATGGTGTTGCTATGCAAATGGAATACTTACCGATTGCTCCACCAATCTCAATCCCCAGGTGATCCAATAGATCTTGCTCCCTTGAGATCAGGTCAGCCCAACGGTGTTTAAGTTGGTGGTCATTGCATCCGGCACTGAATATTCTTGTCAGGTGGTGGATCACCTTGCCCCATTGCAGCTTCCTGGCCTCTGTGGGGTAGCCCTGGATAACGTGGCCACCTGAAACCAGCATCATTGGCAGGTAATGCTGCTCAAGCCATATAAAGCCCCCCAGTTCATCAGCCTTCGACATCCTACCTTTCCCAGATATCATGCAGTGTATGTATACTGCAAATAATTTGTACGGAAAAAATGCAAATTTAAACTATCCCAAATACCCAAAAAAGATACAACAGCTTCAGGACCCAGCACAAAAAGACTCCAAAAACTCCAGTCCACCAACACAAGCTCCACACACCCTCACACAGTCACAGACAATAAGTCTGTGCAGTGAAAGTAAACTCACTGTACCATGTATGCAGGACGTCCTGTTTCATCACTTCCTGGGCCTGTGCATCACGTTTTCAGCTATGCATTGGGTTTTTTGATGCATGACGGTCATGCGTTGATTTTGTCTCATTGTGCAAGAGCAAGCCTGTGGACTTGCGATAGACGTTCAGGGGCAGGTGTCTTTTTTCAGCTTAGGAAAGTGTGAAGTTTAGGTGTTTGCATCTAAATTTTTGACGGATGACAGTCATGCTTGGTATTCCTTCCCATACAGGCTGACAAGGCCTGTTGCCGTGCTTTTTACGAGAGGGGCCAGGCGTCATTTTCCTGGACTTGTGGAGTATGGAATTCAGCCGTTTGCATCAAAAAATGTTGACGCATGACAAGAATGTGTGGAAATTGATTAGTTTGCCTTAAAGTGCACCCATATTGACATACCATGTCACAGGGGCTATGCAATTATGTTGTCATTATGTTATGGTATGGCATGTCTGTTCATATCTTGACGGTGTTCAACCTATATGTTTGTTTATGTGTGTGATGCATGCAATGGCTAATATTGTGTGCATATCTGCATGTGTAGCTAGAAAGTGTCCACATACATGTTAGCACATGTGTACTATGAGTGTACATATGTGTTCTAATACTTATTTGTGGGTGTACCACATTGCTATGTCTGATATACAAATGTACACATACTAACAACACAATAGATATGATGGGTTATGTCCCATACATGGGAAGGCATGTGACAGCCATGACAAATTGCACTCAGGGGATGCAGTGGTCTACGGCTGCATTGAAATCATGTTACCCCTGGCAATGTGTTTCTACTCTGTGGTGTGTTGTTCATTTAGCCCTTGTGATGCTCTGCTACACGTGTGACATACAGTTCACCATGCATCCTAGTTGTTGGAGATGGTGGACACATATGTGTCAATGAAGTTTGCTATGTGCCGTGTGTGTGTAGTGTCATTTCAGTAACATATGACCACAGAGGTCTGATCATGGGATATGAAACCTCACATATCTATCTTCCTGCATGGACACATATTGGAATTTGACAACTGCCTGTGTAGTCACATCAGTGCCACCTATGTTTTTGTATGTCAGAACATATGTGAAGGCCATTTATTTCTGTCAATGCTCTTGTGATACATATGCACTTACATTTGTGGTTATTTGCGTTTTGTTCAGACTCCAATACACATTGCCAGGCCGGTGCCATTTCAGTGGTACATGTGTGCAGCCAACTCTTCATCACTACTGTGGGAGTGTTTATGCTGACAGACCCATGGTTGCATGTGAAGGTGCCCATGCATGATTTACGGAGCTTCAGACTACTCAGTCCACTGTGCACATGCATCAGGTCCCTGTCAATGGCAATAGTCTATGTAGCCAGAGCAGTGGTGTTAGGGTGTTTTGGACGGGGTTCAAGCCTTCTTGATTGCTAATCAGCAGAGCAATGCACAGTCCCCTGCCGACAGACCCATGCACAATTGTGATCAAACAGACTGGAATATCAAGTTTTCCTCTGGGGCACTTGATGTCAGCCTTCCCCTATCATGTACTGAGGACTGGCTATTTGCATGTGTAGGACATGTCTCATCATTTGGCATGGTCTCACAGACATGATTTGATGTCCTTAGTAATTTCCATAAGTAGCTTGATTAGGGGTTGTATCTCTGTTGTGACTTCTATTCTGTGTCCTTGTAGGAGGCTGGCCCTCTATGTAGTGTGCAAAGCTAGGCACACTGTGCAAGGGGTCCAGGCAAACACATGTTAGTTTCCAGAGGTAATAACTAGATCACCTAATGCTCTGATTTTTGAGGTAGCTTTGTTGAACAGTTAGGCTAATCTTGGAGAAGTGCAAAGCATTTGTACTCACAGTATCAATCATGCACCACAAACACACAAAGGAATAACTCAAGACCAATATATAAAAATAGTTCAACTTTTTTATATACATTTTAAGACCAAGATTGTTAAAATCGGTTAAGTACTGTTAAAATTATAAATTTCAGAATTTTTAATAAAAGTAGATCTTCTGTGCGTAATTACGCACCATAAGAATCAATAGGCAGTCACTTTAAAAAATGCATATAAAATCAACCAGTTGCTTTTGCAGGTTGATCGAGGTTGTTGGTGGGCACAATGTGGCAGCAGGAGAAGTTCAGTTCGGGCGGGACCAATGTTGGAAAGTTGCTTGGAGTTGGTGTAGGGCCACTGCAAGGGACCACTTGGAAAAGGTCTGCAGTTGCACAGTTAAAGGGGGTGCCTTGGGGTCCCCTTGTGGTGTCGAAGTCACAAGGGGTGTGGGACCCTTGGAGCACAGCTGGTTCCTTGTTGCAGGGCACAGGACGGCTAGGTGCAGAGCGAGGTGGTGATCCAGGAGCTGTGCGCAATGGAGCCCTTTGGAGCTGGAGGTAAGTCTCTTTGAGGGCTACTTGCAGGACAACGGGGGCACTTTGGTGGGAGGTCCAGGGTTTTTCTGAAGTCCCTTGACTGGTGCTTCCTACTAGTCTGGTTTCAGCTCTGGGGGAGCTGGTTTTCTTGGTGTCTCATGTCCACTGACAAGTACCTGGCGTATTGGCACGACTCGGCCACTGGAGGGCCCAGTCCCACCAACCTTGGTACACTTGTAGGGTTTGTCCTGGTAGTTGTTGGTGTGTCGTCGGGTGTGGCTGCAACTTCTGGTTCGGGAGATATCAGCTGGTCAGCGAAGTGACCCTCCCTGGGTTGTTGGTTCTTTGTTTTTTGCAGATTGGTACCTCCACTCAGAAGGGAGATCTTAGGCGATTGTTGAAGCATGGAGGTCCTCTGT
Source organism: Pleurodeles waltl (assembly GCF_031143425.1). Lineage (NCBI taxonomy): Eukaryota > Metazoa > Chordata > Amphibia > Caudata > Salamandridae > Pleurodeles > Pleurodeles waltl. The sequence goes on from NC_090439.1 coordinate 1,178,023,830, forward strand.
GCTTTGTGAGGTCAGTCCAGTGTCCAGCTCCTCTGCAGCAGTGATTGAAGTGTCCTGCATGCAGCAGGCAGGGTTTGGCATCTTTTTCTTTTGCAGCAGGTCCACAGTTCTCGTGCCTTGGTTCTTCCTTGGGCTGGTCTTCTTTGCCCTTTTGGAGCTAAAATCTTGGTCAAGGGATGCCCACTAAATACTGAATTTAGTGGGCATTTTAGGGGGAACCTGGTAGTGTCCAATGGGACACTTACCTTTGGGTGGTTACACCCACTATAGTGACAATTTACTGTGGCAAGGGCCACTTCCCTTAACCATTGGCTATTTTCCTTCCATTGAAGATAGAGGAAAATGAAAAAGGGGGTCTACCTCGCAGAAAAACACCTTAGGGCTGGTGCATGCCAGGTGAGGCCACTCCTCTTTCACTTTATGAGGTTTCCTATCTTTGTTTCTGCCAAAAGTAAGGGTTGGCAAAGGGGGAGGCCATCTGCTGCTAGCAGCAGGCTTGATGGTCGAGTGTCAAGGGTGGTGAGCCCTTTGAAGATCACCAGCAGGGCAGTGAACATTCCTAGGGGAGGGTCTGTTAGCACAACCTCCCAGGAAGGGCGTTGTTTTACAAACCAGAGAGACAGAGCTCTCCCCCAAGGTTTGTATATTGGCTGTCTGGAGATGGCAGCTGGATAGGACCAGTCAGCAACCTTGCCAGGATAGTTAGCTTTTGCAGGGGGCACCTCTAAGGTGACCCATGGGTACATTTTATAATAAATCCAGTACTTGTACCACTTTGGATTTATCAGTCTGAGTTGTTTGTTACCAAACAACCAAAGGTTCCAAGTAACCATCATCTAGCTGGGAAACTAGTGTTGACCAGTGTCCAGCACATGATGCATGGCCCTAGAGGGTGGCACAATCAGTGCTGCTGCCCTCAGGGGCCTACCCTTAGTACCCCATGCCCTGGGTACCTAAATACCCTTTACTAGGGACTTATAGTAGCAGGTAAAGGTGTTTCCAATTACGTTTGCAATGTTTTAGGGAAAGAACACTGACACTGGGAACCTGGTTAACAGGATCCCAGTGCACTCCAGTCCAAGTTGCATTCAGAAGCCAGAAAAAAAGGAGGGGGGTACTGCAACAAGGAACCAGTATCCCACGCAGTGACAGCTTTTGGGCTGTCCCATTAGCTGTCTGAAGGTCTCAATTTTAGTAACTTTAGTGCAGCCCTCAACAATGTCATGTATCTACACGACAGTTGTACATCGGCACCAGACAGACAGGCAATGATGGCCTGGTTTCCTTGGAAAATGCCCGAGCAGCAGAAAATTGGCCTTAACCAATATCATCCTAGACTTTTTTTAAAGTGACAAATATAGATGATGTGCATTAAAAATTCCTGCTTAAAAGTACACAAATGGCATTGATGATTGGAGGACCCTCTTAGGCGCCAAATTTGTGCCCTTTTAACAGGATTAGACTGCATCTAAGCCTCATTAACTCCTTTTTATAAACCATTTTCATGTAGCCAGAGAGCTATGAGGTTTTCCCAGGATTTTGGTAAAGGGGCATGCATAGAACCGCATAAGGTATATGTGCAAGTTCTTGTCTATCCTCCTCGCCAGCTTTCATGTTTGCACTTTTGGATCCAAGTTTTGAGATTGCCTTTGGCGGAAGATTTAATGCCCTGTGCATCCAAATGTTCTAGTGAGTGCCTCACATAGGAATTCCATTGCAACTTGTGGCCTTGAATGCGTTGTCAGATCAGTTCTTTAAGGGAACCTATGGAGGCCAACTTGAGATTAGCGTAGAAGCACAGGAACCATGCTTTCCACATGAGTGATTGTATGTAGCCTGAATTCCAGGTGTATTTGGGAGGACAAAGTTAGAACACTGGCATCTTGATGTTATTACTGAAGAAGATTAAATGATTCAACAGGAGGTTTTATACCAAGGGCGGGCACCGTAGTCCAGAAGATGGAGCTAGAACACGGGTATCTTGATGTTCTTACTGAAGAGATGAGAGGTTTCAGCCGGAGGATGTACAAAGGGCAGGTGCCCTGGTCTGGAAGATGAACTTAGAACCAGGGCATCTTGATATTAATAATGAAGAGATGAGAGGATTCAGCAGAAGGTTGAATACCAAGGGTGGGCACCGTAGTCCAGAAGATGAAGCTAGAACAAGGATTTCTTGATGTTATTACTGAAGATGAAATTATTCAACAGGAGGTTGTATACAAAGGGTGGGCACCGTAGACCAAAGATGAAGCTAGAATATGGGTATCTTGATGTTCTTACTGAAGAAGACAAGATCAGGATTTAGTCTTATGATGTCAAGGATCTGATTCCAAAGACTCAGAGATAAACAAGTGAAAGATAGATTCACTGCTCTGATCTTCATTGTTTTAGGGATCTCCTGTGAATATGCAGGGCATGTGTCACTCATCTTCTAACCAGTGGAGTTTCAGTTGAAAGTGGGGAAAATTAGAGTTGCATGAAACTCCTTTTGGGTGTTCCTCTATATGTGCAGACGGCAAAACAGCTTGTCTGAAAGATACATAACGTAGCATTAGAGGTCTCAATTACAGTCTGTGTGTAGTTAAAAAGCCCTTCCACTGGTCTCAAGAATGGACACTGTCTAAATGGCAGAATACATGCTTGTTTTCATTGCACTGTGCTAATGCAGTCACCCCTCCATCTACTCCAACCCTTTGACCTCACTATTCACTGCTCCCTCCAGCTGCTCATCATTCTGTACCATCAGATGCTCCCACTTAAACACCCCTCCACCTACTCTAACCCTTCATCCTCACTATTCACTCCTCCTCCAGCTCTTCTCATTCTGTACCCTCTGATTCTCCCATTTCACCCCCTGCCCCATATCTCCTTTCCTTTCCATCTACTCCAACCCTTCCACCTTACTATTCACTGCTCCCCACAGGTCTTCTCATTCTGTACCCTCTGATGCACTCCCTTCATCCTGCTGTATCAAATCTCCTCCCCTCTCCATTTACTCCAACCCTTCCACCTCACCATTCACTGCTCCCCCACCTCTTCTCATTCTGTACCACTGGATGCTCATGCTGTCCCACATCCCCTCAACCATCCATCTGCCTAAACGAATTTTGTTTTCAAGACTACTGGGCCTTCAAACTAAGAAACTAAGGACATGATTATGAGTGTGGTGGTCCAAAGAGTGCCACACTCTCATTTAAGGTCAGACCACTGCACTCTGGGCAGGCCAACTGCCTAATTATAACCCTGGTGGGCGGACCCTCCAGGGGACCGCCAGGAACATGGTTCCCAATGGCATGACGGCAGTCTGAGTTCTAACTAGTCAGGGCGGTGCTGAACTCACCACCTCCTGGCTGATTACAACTCCCCTCTCCACCAGCCTTTCCATGGCGGTTTCACCACTGTGGAAAGGCTGGTTGTGAGGGTGTGCTGGGGGCCCCTCTGCCCAGAACTATTGGGAATGCGCACTGTCTGCTTTACAGACAGTGTTGATTCTGAGGGTGCTGGTCAGTCCCCTCTTTGCGAACAGATAGCACTCGGCTCCTTTAACGAGCCAAGGGCTATCCTGTAGCGCAGTTCCTGCCGGTTTGACTGTTGGGAACGCTTGATTACAACGTTTCCATCGGTCAGATCGTGGGATTGTTGTAATAGGGCAGGGAGGATGCCACTGCCATGGGGCTGGTGTCCTCCCTGCGAGTTTGGCAGTTACGCGTTGGGACCACCGAACTCGTAATCTGCCCCTCAATCCGCAATGGCTGTCCCTAACCAAAATTGTAAATTGTAGACTCTGCAACTATAATACAATGTCATTCAATCATCTTGCAACTGCTGAATAGCCTTCTGACATGTACCAGCTCTGTTTTGTGAGTCAGTAACCTATAACCGACTTGCAAAATAAGGTTTTCAATTCAGTATTGGGAAGGGACGTGTATGAATGTATTGCAACTGGAATGCGGTCACAAAACGTTTGCAGTTTACCACAATTTCAAATTGGTGGTAACCCATTCACAAATAGGAAGGGGCCCCCAAAAGATCCTTTCCCCTTTGTGAATAGGGGTGCCAATATTTGTTAAGAGCACGGGCCACTTCCTACTATAAAAAATTAAAAATAAAAGTTTTCATTTTTGTTTTTGAAATGCATCCCATTTTCCTTTAAGGAAAACGGGCTGCATTTAAAAACATTTTTTATTTATAAAGCAGTCACAATCATGGACTCTGGACAGGAATTGCAAAAAAGGTTTATTTATAAAGCAGTCACAGACATTGACCCTGGGTAGGAATGGTGGCCTGCTGGGATCAGCAGGGCACCATTCCTATGAATGCAGGGCATTCCCAATAGTTTGCAAATTGTGACCTGCCTCATAAATATTAATGAGGCAGGCCCCTTGCGACCCATATGGGAATCGCAAACAGTGTATGATACAATGTTGTACATCACATTTTGTGACTTCCTAATTTAAAGTCACAAAAAGTTGAAATTAAGAAGTTGCCAATTCTAGCGATAGTACATGTGCCCCTAAGTATTTTCAAGCACCTTAAAGCCTCAATGGAAAACAACTCTTTTAGAAATGGGGTCTCTGGTTGGCTGTCAGGTTGACCCCTGTCCAAGCAAGGACCCTCACTCTAGTCAGAGTAAAGGAGAAACACCCCTGGTTAACCACCACTCACCTCCTTGGTAGCTTGGCATGAGCAGAAAGGCTTAGCACAGAATCAATGTGTAAAGTATTTGTACCAACACACACAGTAATACAGTGAAAACACACACTACAAAATGGACACCACACCAAGTTAGAAAAATAGGTAATATTTATCTAAATCAAGCAAGGCCAAAACTACAAAAATACAAAATACACAAGTCAAGATATGAATTTTCAAATGGATAAGAGTCTTACTCCATAGAAAAAAATGGAAGAGTTGTTGTTACACAAAGTACTTGGTTTGCGTCAAAAATAAAGCTGCACAGGCGAGCGTGAGTCAGAAAAGTAATCGATGCATAGATTCCTTACTCACAAGTGAGGCCGTGCGTCGTTTCTTCTCTGGTTGGGTCAGCGATGCGTCATTTTTCTCCCTTGCAAGAGAGAGTTGCATCGATTGCAAGATGGGCACCTCGGATCCGCGCAGGCTTACGTAGATTTTTCATGCCCATCAATGTTGTGGGTGAAATATGGCTGCTTGGGGTTTGCGTTGTTATCAGCAGCCGCAAGTGGGTGTTACGTCGTTTCTCCAGCTGTGATGCATCGATCTCCCAGCCGTGATGATTGGAGCGTCGGTTTCGGCCGTGACGCAGGTGGCACATCGTTTATCATCAGCGTTGCAGATGGTGCGTTGACAATTTCCCCGCACAGTGGTATGTGCATAGATTTGAGTCCTTTTCTAACAGCTTCACCTTCCAAGGGCCCAGGGACTGGATCGGGCACCCCTTGGCAGGCAGGAGTCGCACCAGAGAGTCCAAGTACTAGCAGAGGAAGTCTTTAATGGCCTTGAAACTTCAACAACAGGAGGTATGCTCAGTTCAAGCCCTTAGAGATTCTTCTCAAGTAGGAATGCACAACAAAGTCCAGTCTTTGTCCTCTTTCACTGGTAGAAGAAGCAACTGCAGGATAGCCCAACAAAGTACAGTCACAGGCAGGGGCAGCACTTCCCAGCTCTTCTCCTTGGCAGAGGATCCTCTTCAATCCAGAAGTGATCTAAAAGTCTGGTGTTTTGGGTCAACTACTTATACCCCTTTGTGTCTTTGAAGTAGACAAACTTCAAAGGAAAGTCTCTGTTGTTTGCAAGATCCTGCCTTGCCCAGGCCAGGTCCCAGACACACCCCAGGGGGTTGGAGACTGCATTGCGTGAGGGCTGGCACAGCCCATTCAGGTGTAAGTGACTACTCCTCCCTCCACCTTAGCCCAGAGGGCTCATCAGGATGTGTAGGCTACACCCCAGCTCCCTTTGTGTCACTGTCTAGAGGAGATTGACAACCAGCCCAACTGTCAGTCTGACCCAGACAGGCAATCCACAAACAGGCAGAGTCACAGAATGGTTTAAGCAAGAAAATGCCCACTTTCTAAAAGTGGCATTTTCAAACTAACAATCTAAAAATCACCCTCACTAAAAGATGTATTTTTAAATTGTGAGTTCAGAGACCCAAAACTCCGGATTTCTATCTGCTCCCAAAGGGAATCTGAACTTTAATGATTTAAAGGCAGCCCCATGTTAACCTATGAGAGAGATATGCCTTGCAACAGTGAAAGCTGACTATAGCAGTATTTCACTGTTATGACATATAAAACACACCAGTCCACATCCCACCTTTAACATACACAGCACCCTGCCCATAGGGCTGCCTAAGGACAACCTTAGGGGTGCCTTACATGTAGAAAAAGGAAAGGTTTAGGCCTGGCAAGTGTACTGAATTGGCAGTTTAAAACTGCACACACAGACACTGCAGTGTGTAGGAAAGTACCATCTTGCCTGGCATGTTACCCCCATTTTTCACTGTATATATGTTGTTTTAGTTGTATGTGTCACTGGGACCCTGGTAACCCAGGGCCCCAGTGCTCATAAGTGTGCCTGTATGTGTTACCTGTGTAGTGACTAACTGTCTCACTGAGGCTCTGCTAATCAGAACCTCAGTGGTTATGCTCTCTCATTTCTTTCCAAATTGTCACTGACAGGCTAGTGACCATTTTACCAATTTACATTGGTGTAGGAGGCTGGACTGGCTTGTAGTGAGTACCAAGGGGTACTTGCACCTTGCACCAGGCCCAGTTATCCCTTATTAGTGTATAGGGTGTCTAGCAGCTTAGGCTGATAGATAATGGTAGCTTAGCAGAGCAGCTTAGGCTGAACTAGGAGACGTGTGAAGCTACTACAGTACCACTTAGTGTCATATGCACAATATCATAAGAAAACACAATACACAGTTATACTAAAAATAAAGGTACTTTATTTTTATGACAATATGCCAAAGTATCTTAGAGTGTACCCTCAGTGAGAGGATAGGAAATATACACAAGATATATATACACAATAGCAAAAATATGCAGTATAGTCTTAGAAAACAGTGCAAACAATGTATAGTTACAATAGGATGCAATGGGAAAACATAGGGATAGGGGCAACACAAACCATATACTCCAGAAGTGGAATGCGAACCACGAATGGACCCCAAACCTATGTGACCTTGTAGAGGGTCGCTGGGACTATTAGAAAATAGTGAGAGTTAGCAAAAGAACCCACCCCAAGACCCTGAAAAGTGAGTGCAAAGTGCACCAAAGTTCCCCTAAGGACAAAATAGTCGTGTTAGAGGGAGAATGCAAGGAAAACACAAATCAGCAATGCAACAACGATGGATTCCTGTCTGAAGGTACCTGTGGAACAAGGGGACCAAGTCCAAAAGTCACAAGCAGCTCGGAGATGGGCAGATGCCCAAGAAATGCCAGCGGTTGGTGCAAAGAAGCTCTTACTAGGCTGAAGAACTGTGAATACTGCAGGAACGACAAGGGCTAGAGACTTCCCCTTTGGAGGATGGATCCCCCACGCCTTGGAGAGTCGTGCAGAAGTGTTTTCCCGCCGGATGGACGCCAACAAGCCTTGCTACACGCAAATCGTGCGTTTGGCGTTTTTGGACGCTGCTGGGGCCCAGGAGGGACCAGGAGGTCGCAAATTGGACCTGCAGAGAGAGGGGACGTCGAGCAAGACAAGGAGCCCTCACTGAAGCAGGTAGCACCCGGAGAAGTGCCAGAAACAGGCACTACGAGGATGCGTGAAACGGTGCTCGCCGAAGTTGCACAAAGGAGTCCCACGTCGCCGGAGACCAACTTAGAAAGTCGTGCAATGCAGGTTAGAGTGCCGTGGACCCAGGCTTGGCTGTGCACGAAGGATTTCCGCCGGAAGTGCACAGGGGCCGGAGAAGCTTGCAAAGTCACGGTTCCCAGCAATGCAGCCCAGCGAGGTGAGGCAAGGACTTACCTCCACCAAACTTGGGCTGAAGAGTCACTGGACTGTGGGGGTCACTTGGACGGTGTCGCTGGATTCGAGGGACCTCGCTCGTCGTGCTGAGAGGAGACCCAAGGGACCGGAGATGCAGCTTTTTGGTGCCTGCGGTTGCAGGGGGAAGATTCCGTCGACCCACGGGAGATTTCTTCGGATCTTCTGGTGCAGAGAGGAGGCAGACTACCCCCACAGCATGCACAAGCAGGAAAACAGTCGAGAAGGCGGCAGGATCAGCGTTACAGAGTTGCAGTAGTCGTCTTTGCTACTATGTTGCAGGTTTGCAGGCTTCCAGCGCGGTCAGCGGTCGATTCCTTATCAGAAGGTGAAGAGGGAGATGCAGAGGAACTCGGCTGAGCTCATGCATTCGTTATCTCAAGTTTCCCCAGAGACAGAGACCCTAAATAGCCAGAAAAGAGGGTTTGGCTACCTAGGAGAGAGGAAAGGCTACTAACACCTGAAGGAGCCTATCACAAGGAGTCTCTGACGTCACCTGGTGGCACTGGCCACTCAGAGCAGTCCAGTGTGCCAGCAGCACCTCTGTTTCCAAGATGGCAGAGGTCTGGAGCACACTGGAGGAGCTCTGGACACCTCCCAGGGGAGGTGCAGGTCAGGGGAGTGGTCACTCCCCTTTCCTTTGTCCAGTTTCGCGCCAGAGCAGGGGCTAAGGGGTCCCTGAACCGGTGTAGACTGGCTTATGCAGAATTGGGCACCTCTGTGCCCAACAAAGCATTTCCAGAGGCTGGGGGAGGCTACTCCTCCCCTGCCTTCACACCATTTTCCAAAGGGAGAGGGTGTTACACCCTCTCTCAGAGGAAGTTCTTTGTTCTGCCATCCTGGGCCAGGCCTGGCTGGACCCCAGGAGGGCAGATGCCTGTCTGAGGGGTTGGCAGCAGCAGCAGCTGCAGAGAAACCCCAGGAAGGGCAGTTTGGCAGTACCAGGGTCTGTGCTACAGACCCCTGGGATCATGGAATTGTACCAACAATGCCAGGATGGCATAGAGGGGGCAATTCCATGATCATAGACATGTTACATGGCCATATTCGGAGTTACCATGGTGAAGCTACATATAGGTAGTGACCTATATGTAGTGCACGCGTGTAATGGTGTCCCCGCACTCACAAAGTTCAGTGAATTGGCTCTGAACAATGTGGGGGCACCTTGGCTAGTGCCAGGGTGCCCTCACACTAAGTAACTTTGCACCTAACCTTTACCAGGTAAAGGTTAGACATATAGGTGACTTATAAGTTACTTAAGTGCAGTGTAAAATGGCTGTGAAATAACGTGGACGTTATTTCACTCAGGCTGCAGTGGCAGGCCTGTGTAAGAATTGTCAGAGCTCCCTATGGGTGGCAAAAGAAATGCTGCAGCCCATAGGGATCTCCTGGAACCCCAATACCCTGGGTACCTCAGTACCATATACTAGGGGATTATAAGGGTGTTCCAGTAAGCCAATGTGAATTGGTAAAAATGGTCACTAGCCTGTCAGTGACAATTTGGAAAGAAATGAGAGAGCATAACCACTGAGGTTCTGATCAGCAGAGCCTCAGTGAGACAGTTAGTCACTACACAGGTAACACATACAGGCACACTTATGAGCACTGGGGCCCTGGGTTACCAGGGTCCCAGTGACACATACAACTAAAACAACATATATACAGTGAAAAATGGGGGTAACATGCCAGGCAAGATGGTACTTTCCTACACAACCCCCCCCCCAAACGAAGGACAATAAGACTAGCCATTACCTGATGAGTCTTCATTGTCTAAGTGGAAATATCTGGAGAGTCCATCTGCATTGGAGTGGCTACTCCCAGGTCTATGTTCCACTGTATAGTCCATTCCCTGTAGGGATATGGACCACCTCAACAATTTAGGATTTTCACCTTTCATTTGTTTTAGCCAAAGTAGAGGTTTGTGGTCTGTCTGAACAATGAAGTGAGTGCCAAACAGGTATGGCCTCAACTTCTTCAGAGCCCAGACCACAGCAAAGGCCTCCCTCTCAATGGCAGACCAACGCTTTTCTCTAGGGGTCAACCTTCTACTAATAAAAGCAACAGGTTGATCCTGGCCCTCAGAATTAAGTTGTGATAGGACTGCCCCTACTCCTAATTCAGATGCATCAGTTTGGACATAGAATTTTTTAGAGTAACAAGGGCTTTTCAGGACAGGTGCAGAGCACATGGCCTGCTTCAGCTCCTCAAAAGCTTTCTGACAGTTTGCTGTCCATAATACCTTTTTAGGCATTTTCTTGGATGTGAGGTCATTAAGAGGGGCTGCAATGGAGCCATAGTTCTTAATGAACCTCCTGTAATACCCAGTGAGGCCTAGGAAGGCTCTCACCTGAGTCTGAGTGGTAGGGGGAATCCAATCAATAATAGTTTGGATTTTCCCCTGAAGTGGTGCAATCTGTTCCCCACCAACAAGGTGTCCCAGATAAACCACCTTACCCTGCCCTATCTGGCACTTTGAAGCCTTGATAGTGAGGCCTGCCTTTTGCAGGGCCTCCAAAACTTTCCAAAGGTGGACCAGGTGATCATCCCAGCTGGAGCTAAAGACAGCTATATCATCCAAATATGCTGCACTGAAAGCTTCCAGCCCTTGCAGGACTGTGTTCACCAACCTCTGAAAAGTGGCAGGTGCATTTTTCAAACCAAAAGGCATTACAGTAAACTGGTAATGTCCTCCAATGGTAGAAAATGCAGTCTTAGGTTTAGCATCTTCTGACATTTTGATCTGCCAATACCCTGCAGTCAAATCAAAAGTGCTTAGATACTTGGCAGATGCCAGTGTATCTATTAGCTCATCTGCCCTGGGTATAGGGTGAGCATCTGTTTTGGTTACCAAGTTGAGACCTCTATAGTCTACACAAAACCTCATTTCTTTCTTTCCATCTTTAGAATTGGGTTTTGGTACCAGTACCACAGGAGAAGCCCATGGACTGTCAGAGTGCTCAACCACTCCTAGTTCCAACATCTTCTGAACTTCTTGCTTTATGCAGTCCCTGACATGGTCAGGCTGCCTATAGATCTTACTTTTGACAGGTAAACTGTCTCCAGTATCTATAGTGTGCTCACACCAAGAAGTGGTGCCTGGCACAATGGAGAAGAGTTCTGAAAATTGTCCTAGGAGATTTATGCAATTATCTTTCTGCTCAGCAGTAAGACAATCAGCCAAAACTACCCCTTCCACAAGAGCATCTTGTTCTGTGGAAGAGAAGAGATCAGGTAGAGGATCACTGTCTTCTTCCTGTCCCTCATCTGTTGCCATGAGCAGGGTGAGATCAGCCCTGTCATAGTAGGGTTTCAGGCGGTTGACATGGAGCACCCTAAGGGGACTCCTGGCAGTGCCTAAGTCAACCAAGTAGGTGACTTCACCCTTCTTTTCAACAATTGTGTGTGGACCACTCCATTTATCTTGGAGTGCTCTTGGGGCCACAGGCTCCAAGACCCACACTTTCTGCCCTGGTTGGTACTGAACCAAAACAGCCTTCTGGTCATGCCATTGCTTCTGGAGCTCTTGGCTGGCCTGAAGGTTTTTACTGGCCTTTTTCATGTACTCAGCCATCCTTGATCTGAGGCCAAGTACATAATCCACAATATCCTGCTTAGGAGCTTTTAAAGGTTGTTCCCAACCCTCCTTTACAAGTGTGAGTGGACCCCTAACAGGGTGTCCAAAAAGAAGTTCAAAGGGGCTGAAGCCCACTCCTTTCTGGGGTACCTCCCTGTAGGCAAAAAGGAGGCATGGTAGAAGGATATCCCATCTCCTGCGGAGTTTTTCAGGGAGTCCCATAATCATGCCTTTGAGAGTTTTATTAAATCTCTCCACCAGTCCATTTGTTTGTGGATGATAGGGTGTTGTGAACTTGTAAGTTACACCACACTCCTTCCACATGGCCTTTAAGTATGCAGACATGAAATTGCTTCCTCTGTCTGATACTACTTCCTTTGGGAAGCCCACCCTGGAAAATATTCCCAGGAGGGCCTTTGCCACTGCAGGAGCTGTAGTGGTCCTTAAAGGAATAGCTTCAGGATATCTTGTGGCATGGTCCACTACCACTAAGATAAACCTATTGCCTGAAGCAGTAGGAGGGTCAAGGGGGCCAACTATGTCAACCCCTACCCTTTCAAAGGGAACCCCAACCACAGGCAGTGGGATAAGGGGTGCCTTTGGAGTGCCACCTGTCTTGCCACTGGCTTGACAGGTTTCACAGGACTTACAAAATTCTTTTGTGTCCTCTGACATCCTAGGCCAATGAAACAGTGGTACCAATCTGTCCCAAGTTTTCATTTGACCCAGGTGCCCAGCTAAGGGAATGTCATGTGCCAGTGTTAGGAGGAACTTTCTGTACTCCTGAGGAATCACTAATCTCCTGGCAGCTCCAGGTTTAGGATCCCTATGCTCAGTGTACAAGAGGTTGTCCTCCCAGTAAACTCTGTGTGAGTCACTGACATCCCCATTAGCCTGTTTGACAGCTTGCTGTCTGAGACCCTCTAATGTGGGACAGGTTTGCTGTGCCACACTCAGCTCCTCTCTGGCAGGCCCCCCTTCACCCAAAAGCTCAGCAGTGTCTGCTTCCAGCTCCTCTGGTGTAGGTTCTGCACAGGGAGGGAATTCTTCTTCCTCAGAAGTCGAATCCACTGTAGAGGGAGGGATAGTAGGAAGTGGTTTGCTTCTACTAGCCCTAGCTTTAGGGAGCACTTGGTCCATTGTTCCAGGATCCAAGCTTCCCTGTCCTTTTTGCTTTTTGGCCTGAGCCCTTGTCAAAGCAAAAATATGCCCTGGGATGCCCAGCATTGCTACATGGGCCTCCAACTCCACATCTGACCAAGCTGATGTCTCCAAATCGTTCCCTAATAGACAGTCTACAGGTAAATCTGAAGCTACCACAACTTTCTTTGGACCAGATACCCCCCCCCAGTTGAGATTTACAACAGCCATGGGGTGGCTTTGTGTTATGTTGTGAGCATCGGTTACTTGGTACTGGTGTCCAAGTATGTGTTGTTCAGGGTGCACCAGTTTCTCAATCACCATTGTGACACTGGCACCTGTGTCCCTGTAGGCCTGGACCTCAACACCATTTATTAGGGTTAGTTGCTTGTACTTCTCCAAGTTATGGGGGCAAGCAACCAAAGTGGCTAAGTCAATAGCCCCTTCAGAGACTAAAGTAGCCTCTGTGGTCTCCCTAATCAGACCAACCCCAACTAAATTACCAAAAGTGAGCCCAGCTACTCCCTTGGATTGGCTATTAGTAGGTTTGCTCCCACCACCACTGCTATTAGTAGGGACACTAGGTGTAGCAGTAGGGGTTGTAGTGGTAGGAGCTGTGGTGCCTTTCTTTGGACAACTGGGATCTGTTGTCCAATGGCCTTTTATCTTACATAAATAGCACCATGGTTTCTTTTCCTTGTTCTGATTAGAGGAGGGTTTGGGCCCACCACCCCCACCAGAGTGTTTTTGTGGGCCTGATGAAGACTCATTTTTAGATTTGTCCCCACCCTTGTCAGAAGACTTACCATCCTTCTTTTTGTTGCCATCTTTGTCACCCCCTGTATGAACTTTTCTGTTCACTCTTGTTCTGACCCATTTGTCTGCCTTCTTTCCCAATTCTTGGGGAGAGGTCAGATCAGAGTCCACCAAGTACTGGTGCAACAAATCAGACACACAATTATTAAGAATATGCTCTCTCAGGATTAAGTTATACAGGCTGTCATAATCAGTAACTTTACTGCCATGTAACCACCCCTCCAAGGCCTTCACTGCCTGGTCAATGAAATCAACCCAGTCTTGTGAAGACTCCTTTTTGGTATCTCTGAACTTGATCCTGTACTGTTCAGTGGTTAAGCCATAACCATCCAGGAGTGCATTCTTAAGAACTTGGAAATTGTTAGCATCATTTTCTTTTACAGTAAGGAGCCTATCCCTACCTTTTCCAGTAAATGATAGCCATAGGATAGCAGCCCACTGCCTTTGAGGGACATCCTGTACAGCACAGGCCCTCTCAAGTGCAGCAAACCACTTGTTAATGTCATCCCCCTCCTTGTAAGGGGGAACTATCTTATGCAGATTCCTGGAATCATGCTCTTTTGCAGGATGACTATGGGGAATACTGCTGCTGCCACCATGGGTGTCTAAACCCATTTTCTGTCTTTCCCTCTCTATTTCTAAAGACTGTCTATCCAAATCCAGCTGTTGCTTCTTGAGCTTCAGTCTGTTTTGCTCCACTCTCAATCTATTGAGCTCCCTTTCCAACAATCTGTCATCAGGGTGGGTGGGAGGGACATTTCTAGATACAGAGGTATGATGGGAATGAACAGAAGGAGACCTGTCCCTTACAGAGGGCACCCTAACAGCTTGGCTACCAGTATAATGTGAGAGCACATCATCAGTATGATGTGATTCAACCTCTGTACCAACTATGCTAGACTGTCTAGTAATGGGCAGGCTGAGAATTTTCTTTCCAGAACCTTTTCCTGGGGGAGTCCCTGGATCAGATTGAGAACCATTAGCTACTTTTTCTACAGATTGGGCACTTATGGCCTTATCCTGTACTCTAAGCATATTAATTAACAGTTCTAAGGAAGGATTCTTCCCTACACTCAAACCTCTCTCTATGCAGAGACTCCTTGCTCCTTTCCAGCTAAGGTGATCATATGCAAGTTTGGACAGTTCAACTTTTTGGCCTGTGCCAGACATTTTTAGAGAGAGTTAAAGTGATAGACAAAGAGAAAAAAAAAGGTTTTCAGAACTTTTTGGAAAGACAGAAAAAACTTTTTTAAACTTTTAAGAACTTTTTGAAAGTTTAGAAGTACTTTTCAGCACTTAGAAAAGAGTGAAAAGAGGAAATGCAAAACTTTTTGGCTATGTGTATATACACTGACCTTGTTTTGTATATTTTTCTCTTATGAAAAGTACAATGACAAGAGTGGTAAGTAGTCTCAAGCACTTATCCCACCACTGCACAACCAATGTAGGAGGCTGGACTGGCTTGTAGTGAGTACCAAGGGGTACTTGCACCTTGCACCAGGCCCAGTTATCCCTTATTAGTGTATAGGGTGTCTAGCAGCTTAGGCTGA
Organism: Pleurodeles waltl; assembly: GCF_031143425.1. Classification (NCBI taxonomy): domain Eukaryota; kingdom Metazoa; phylum Chordata; class Amphibia; order Caudata; family Salamandridae; genus Pleurodeles; species Pleurodeles waltl. The sequence goes on from NC_090439.1 coordinate 1,178,038,884, forward strand.
TAGATAATGGTAGCTTAGCAGAGCAGCTTAGGCTGAACTAGGAGACGTGTGAAGCTACTACAGTACCACTTAGTGTCATATGCACAATATCATAAGAAAACACAATACACAGTTATACTAAAAATAAAGGTACTTTATTTTTATGACAATATGCCAAAGTATCTTAGAGTGTACCCTCAGTGAGAGGATAGGAAATATACACAAGATATATATACACAATAGCAAAAATATGCAGTATAGTCTTAGAAAACAGTGCAAACAATGTATAGTTACAATAGGATGCAATGGGAAAACATAGGGATAGGGGCAACACAAACCATATACTCCAGAAGTGGAATGCGAACCACGAATGGACCCCAAACCTATGTGACCTTGTAGAGGGTCGCTGGGACTATTAGAAAATAGTGAGAGTTAGCAAAAGAACCCACCCCAAGACCCTGAAAAGTGAGTGCAAAGTGCACCAAAGTTCCCCTAAGGACAAAATAGTCGTGTTAGAGGGAGAATGCAAGGAAAACACAAATCAGCAATGCAACAACGATGGATTCCTGTCTGAAGGTACCTGTGGAACAAGGGGACCAAGTCCAAAAGTCACAAGCAGCTCGGAGATGGGCAGATGCCCAAGAAATGCCAGCGGTTGGTGCAAAGAAGCTCTTACTAGGCTGAAGAACTGTGAATACTGCAGGAACGACAAGGGCTAGAGACTTCCCCTTTGGAGGATGGATCCCCCACGCCTTGGAGAGTCGTGCAGAAGTGTTTTCCCGCCGGATGGACGCCAACAAGCCTTGCTACACGCAAATCGTGCGTTTGGCGTTTTTGGACGCTGCTGGGGCCCAGGAGGGACCAGGAGGTCGCAAATTGGACCTGCAGAGAGAGGGGACGTCGAGCAAGACAAGGAGCCCTCACTGAAGCAGGTAGCACCCGGAGAAGTGCCAGAAACAGGCACTACGAGGATGCGTGAAACGGTGCTCGCCGAAGTTGCACAAAGGAGTCCCACGTCGCCGGAGACCAACTTAGAAAGTCGTGCAATGCAGGTTAGAGTGCCGTGGACCCAGGCTTGGCTGTGCACGAAGGATTTCCGCCGGAAGTGCACAGGGGCCGGAGAAGCTTGCAAAGTCGCGGTTCCCAGCAATGCAGCCCAGCGAGGTGAGGCAAGGACTTACCTCCACCAAACTTGGGCTGAAGAGTCACTGGACTGTGGGGGTCACTTGGACGGTGTCGCTGGATTCGAGGGACCTCGCTCGTCGTGCTGAGAGGAGACCCAAGGGACCGGAGATGCAGCTTTTTGGTGCCTGCGGTTGCAGGGGGAAGATTCCGTCGACCCACGGGAGATTTCTTCGGATCTTCTGGTGCAGAGAGGAGGCAGACTACCCCCACAGCATGCACAAGCAGGAAAACAGTCGAGAAGGCGGCAGGATCAGCGTTACAGAGTTGCAGTAGTCGTCTTTGCTACTATGTTGCAGGTTTGCAGGCTTCCAGCGCGGTCAGCGGTCGATTCCTTATCAGAAGGTGAAGAGGGAGATGCAGAGGAACTCGGCTGAGCTCATGCATTCGTTATCTCAAGTTTCCCCAGAGACAGAGACCCTAAATAGCCAGAAAAGAGGGTTTGGCTACCTAGGAGAGAGGAAAGGCTACTAACACCTGAAGGAGCCTATCACAAGGAGTCTCTGACGTCACCTGGTGGCACTGGCCACTCAGAGCAGTCCAGTGTGCCAGCAGCACCTCTGTTTCCAAGATGGCAGAGGTCTGGAGCACACTGGAGGAGCTCTGGACACCTCCCAGGGGAGGTGCAGGTCAGGGGAGTGGTCACTCCCCTTTCCTTTGTCCAGTTTCGCGCCAGAGCAGGGGCTAAGGGGTCCCTGAACCGGTGTAGACTGGCTTATGCAGAATTGGGCACCTCTGTGCCCAACAAAGCATTTCCAGAGGCTGGGGGAGGCTACTCCTCCCCTGCCTTCACACCATTTTCCAAAGGGAGAGGGTGTTACACCCTCTCTCAGAGGAAGTTCTTTGTTCTGCCATCCTGGGCCAGGCCTGGCTGGACCCCAGGAGGGCAGATGCCTGTCTGAGGGGTTGGCAGCAGCAGCAGCTGCAGAGAAACCCCAGGAAGGGCAGTTTGGCAGTACCAGGGTCTGTGCTACAGACCACTGGGATCATGGAATTGTACCAACAATGCCAGGATGGCATAGAGGGGGCAATTCCATGATCATAGACATGTTACATGGCCATATTTGGAGTTACCATGGTGAAGCTACATATAGGTAGTGACCTATATGTAGTGCACGCGTGTAATGGTGTCCCCGCACTCACAAAGTTCAGTGAATTGGCTCTGAACAATGTGGGGGCACCTTGGCTAGTGCCAGGGTGCCCTCACACTAAGTAACTTTGCACCTAACCTTTACCAGGTAAAGGTTAGACATATAGGTGACTTATAAGTTACTTAAGTGCAGTGTAAAATGGCTGTGAAATAACGTGGACGTTATTTCACTCAGGCTGCAGTGGCAGGCCTGTGTAAGAATTGTCAGAGCTCCCTATGGGTGGCAAAAGAAATGCTGCAGCCCATAGGGATCTCCTGGAACCCCAATACCCTGGGTACCTCAGTACCATATACTAGGGGATTATAAGGGTGTTCCAGTAAGCCAATGTGAATTGGTAAAAATGGTCACTAGCCTGTCAGTGACAATTTGGAAAGAAATGAGAGAGCATAACCACTGAGGTTCTGATCAGCAGAGCCTCAGTGAGACAGTTAGTCACTACACAGGTAACACATACAGGCACACTTATGAGCACTGGGGCCCTGGGTTACCAGGGTCCCAGTGACACATACAACTAAAACAACATATATACAGTGAAAAATGGGGGTAACATGCCAGGCAAGATGGTACTTTCCTACAATTGGCTTACTGGAACACCCTTATAATCCCCTAGTATATGGTACTGAGGTACCCAGGGTATTGGGGTTCCAGGAGATCCCTATGGGCTGCAGCATTTCTTTTGCCACCCATAGGGAGCTCTGACAATTCTTACACAGGCCTGCCACTGCAGCCTGAGTGAAATAACGTCCACGTTATTTCACAGCCATTTTACACTGCACTTAAGTAACTTATAAGTCACCTATATGTCTAACCTTTACCTGGTAAAGGTTAGGTGCAAAGTTACTTAGTGTGAGGGCACCCTGGCACTAGCCAAGGTGCCCCCACATTGTTCAGAGCCAATTCACTGAACTTTGTGAGTGCGGGGACACCATTACACTCGTGCACTACATATAGGTCACTACCTATATGTAGCTTCACCATGGTAACTCCGAATATGGCCATGTAACATGTCTATGATCATGGAATTGCCCCCTCTATGCCATCCTGGCATTGTTGGTACAATTCCATAATCCCAGTGGTCTGTAGCACAGACCCTGGTACTGCCAGACTGCCCTTCCTGGGGTTTCTCTGCAGCTGCTGCTGCTGCCAACCCCTCAGACAGGCATCTGCCCTCCTGGGGTCCAGCCAGGCCTGGCCCAGGATGGCAGAACAAAGAACTTCCTCTGAGAGAGGGTGTGACACCCTCTCCCTTTGGAAAATGGTGTGAAGGCAGGGGAGGAGTAGCCTCCCCCAGCCTCTGGAAATGCTTTGTTGGGCACAGAGGTGCCCAATTCTGCATAAGCCAGTCTACACCGGTTCAGGGACCCCTTAGCCCCTGCTCTGGCGCGAAACTGGACAAAGGAAAGGGGAGTGACCACTCCCCTGACCTGCACCTCCCCTGGGAGGTGTCCAGAGCTCCTCCAGTGTGCTCCAGACCTCTGCCATCTTGGAAACAGAGGTGCTGCTGGCACACTGGACTGCTCTGAGTGGCCAGTGCCACCAGGTGACGTCAGAGACTCCTTGTGATAGGCTCCTTCAGGTGTTAGTAGCCTTTCCTCTCTCCTAGGTAGCCAAACCCTCTTTTCTGGCTATTTAGGGTCTCTGTCTCTGGGGAAACTTTAGATAACGAATGCATGAGCTCAGCCGAGTTCCTCTGCATCTCCCTCTTCACCTTCTGATAAGGAATCGACCGCTGACCGCGCTGGAAGCCTGCAAACCTGCAACATAGTAGCAAAGACGACTACTGCAACTCTGTAACGCTGATCCTGCCGCCTTCTCGACTGTTTTCCTGCTTGTGCATGCTGTGGGGGTAGTCGGCCTCCTCTCTGCACCAGAAGCTCCGAAGAAATCTCCCGTGGGTCGACGGAATCTTCCCCCTGCAACCGCAGGCACCAAAAAGCTGCATCTCCGGTCCCTTGGGTCTCCTCTCAGCACGACGAGCGAGGTCCCTCGAATCCAGCGACACCGTCCAAGTGACCCCCACAGTCCAGTGACTCTTCAGCCCAAGTTTGGTGGAGGTAAGTCCTTGCCTCACCTCGCTGGGCTGCATTGCTGGGAACCGCGACTTTGCAAGCTACTCCGGCCCCTGTGCACTTCCGGCGGAAATCCTTCGTGCACAGCCAAGCCTGGGTCCACGGCACTCTAACCTGCATTGCACGACTTTCTAAGTTGGTCTCCGGCGACGTGGGACTCCTTTGTGCAACTTCGGCGAGCACCGTTTCACGCATCCTCATAGTGCCTGTTTCTGGCACTTCTCCGGGTGCTACCTGCTTCAGTGAGGGCTCTTTGTCTTGCTCGACGTCCCCTCTCTCTGCAGGTCCAATTTGCGACCTCCTGGTCCCTCCTGGGCCCCAGCAGCGTCCAAAAACGCCAAACGCACGATTTGCGTGTAGCAAGGCTTGTTGGCGTCCATCCGGCGGGAAAACACTTCTGCACGACTCTCCAAGGCGTGGGGAATCCATCCTCCAACGGGGAAGTCTCTAGTCCTTGTCGTTCCTGCAGTATTCACAGTTCTTCAGCCTAGTAAGAGCTTCTTTGCACCAACCGCTGGCATTTCTTGGGCATCTGCCCATCTCCGAGCTGCTTGTGACTTTTGGACTTGGTCCCCTTGCTCCACAGGTACCTTCAGACAGGAATCCATCGTTGTTGCATTGCTGATTTGTGTTTTCCTTGCATTCTCCCTCTAACACGACTATTTTGTCCTTAGGGGAACTTTGGTTCACTTTGCACTCACTTTTCAGGGTCTTGGGGTGGGTTATTTTGCTAACTCTCACTATTTTCTAATAGTCCCAGCGACCCTCTACAAGGTCACATAGGTTTGGGGTCCATTCGTGGTTCGCATTCCACTTCTGGAGTATATGGTTTGTGTTGCCCCTATCCCTATGTTTCCCCATTGCATCCTATTGTAACTATACATTGTTTGCACTGTTTTCTAAGACTATACTGCATATTTTTGCTATTGTGTATATATATCTTGTGTATATTTCCTATCCTCTCACTGAGGGTACACTCTAAGATACTTTGGCATATTGTCATAAAAATAAAGTACCTTTATTTTTAGTATAACTGTGTATTGTGTTTTCTTATGATATTGTGCATATGACACTAAGTGGTACTGTAGTAGCTTCACACGTCTCCTAGTTCAGCCTGAGCTGCTTTGCTAAGCTACCATTATCTATCAGCCTAAGCTGCTAGACACCCTATACACTAATAAGGGACAACTGGGCCTGGTGCAAGGTGCAAGTACCCCTTGGTACTCACTACAAGCCAGTCCAGCCTCCTACACAGTGACAGTGAGCCATGTTTACAGGGCTACTCATATGGGTGGCACAACCAGTGCTGCATGCCTACTAGTTGCATTTGATTTACAGGGCCTAGGCAACTCTAATGCACTTTACTAGGGACTTACTAGTAAATCAAATATGGCAATCATGGAAAAGCCAACTACCAATACAATTTAGACAGAGATCACTTGCACTTTAGCGCTGGTCAGCAGTGGTAAAGTGCCCAGAGTACCAAAACCAGCAAAAACGTAATCCAGCACACAGTCAAAAATGACTTATTGGCTCATTACAGTTTCTCCGAATCAGTGGTCATGGGGCTATCTCAGCCCCCACAAGTACCAATGCAGATGGGAAAGGTATCGTTGGAAAGGGGTTCCAAAATGGATCCCTGCTTGGGGATCACCCAAGAAGGGTAATCCCCAAGCCTGGATCTACTCCACTAGATACCAGTGAGGGGATCAGCCCCTTGGGCAAGGGCTTTTGCTTCCCCAGTATTTTTATGGCACAATTTGGTGTCCCTGGGGGGGCAGATGGGGCAATAGTCCCTGATCTGCCCCTAGGGGCGGGCTTTCTGCCCACTAGCACACCAGGGAATCTTTCATTGACTTTAGTTTTGTGGTGGGGACTGTCCAGGCAGCTCCAGAATGGGTCTGTCAATGCACCCAGCCCCCAAAATATTGGTCACAGTCCTTTGATTTGACCCCCATAGGGGTCAGAAAGCCTGTTAGGCACCAGGGAAGCTTTTTTAAATTAGAGTAGGGCTGCCCAGAATGGGCATTACAATAACCCCACCCAGTAACAAAATGCAGTCTTTCAATCAATCAATCAATCAATCAATCAATAAATCAATACACTTGTAGAGCACACTACCCACCTGTGAGGGTCTCAAGACACTGAGACAGAGGGGGGGTATTTCTACTGCTTGAATAGCCAGGTTTTGAGGCACTTCCTGAAAGTCAGCAGGTCTTTGGTCTGTCGCAGGAGCAATGGAAGGGTGTTCCAGGTCTTGGCGGCGAGGTGGGAGAAGGATCTGCCTCAGTGGTCATTCTTCGGATGCGGGGGACGGTGGCAAGGGCAAGGTCGGCTGAGCGTAGTTGGCAGAAGGGGTGTAGAAGGTGAGTCGTATGTTGAGGTAGGCTGGACCGGTGTTGTGGAGTGCCTTGTGTGCGTGGGTGAGGAGCTTGAAGGTTATCCTTTTGTTGACGGGGAGCCAGTGTAGGTCTCTAAGGTGGGGAGTTATGTGGCTGTGGCGGAGTGCGTCGAGGATCACACGTGCGGAGGCATTTTGTATGTGTTGTAGTCGTTTGAGGAGTTTGGCCGGGGCTCCTGCGTAGAGGGCATTTCCGTAGTCAAGTTTGCTGCTGACGAGGGCCTGGGTGACTGTTCTTCTTGTATCTGTGGGGACCCATCTGTAGATCTTGCGGAGCATGCGGAGGGAGTTGAAACAGGATGAGGAGACGATGCTGACTTCCTTGGTCATGGAGAGTATTGAGTCGAGGATAACGCCCAGGTTGCGTGCGTGGTGACGGGGCTGTTCCCAGAGCGGTCAGCCACCAGGAGTCGTCCCAGGCTGAGGGGTTGGCGCCTAGGATGAGGACCTCCGTCTTGTCTTAGTTCAGCTTCAGTTTGCTGTTCCTCATCCATTCAGCGACGGCCTTCATTCCTTCATGGAGGTTGGATTTGGCGGTGAGGGGGTCCTTGTTAAGGAAGAGGATCAGTTGGGTGTCGTCGGCGTAGGAGATGATGTTGAGGTTGTGTAGCTGGGCAACATGGGCGAGTGGGGCCATGTAGATTTTGAATAGTGTAGGTCTGAGGGACGATCCTTGGGGGATGCCACAGATTATCTTGGAGGCTTCGGATCGGAAAGGGGGGAGGCGGACTCTCTGGGTTCTGCTGGAGAGGAAGGAGGTGATCCACTCCAGAGCTTTGTCCTGGATCCCTGCATTGTGAAGGTGTGTGCGTAGGGTGTGGTGGCAGGCGGTGTCGAAGGCAGCAGAGAGGTCCAGGAGAAAGAGGGCCATGGTTTCACCATTGTCAAGCATGGCCCTGATGTCATCGGTGGCGGCGATGAGGGCAGTTTCGGTACTGTGGTTGCGGCGGAACCCTGACTGGGATGGGCCCAGGATGTTGTTTTCTTCGAGGTAGTGAGTCAGCTGTCTGTTGATGATCTTCTCAATGACCTTGGCCGGGAATAGGAGCAGGGAGATGGGATGGAAAGTCTTGAAGACTCTCGGGTCCAACATGGTTTTCTTGAGTTGGGGATTGATCTCAGCATGCTTCCAGCTCTAGGGGTCGGTCACGGTCTCAAAGGAGATGTTGATGACTTTGCAGAGATCGGGTGAGATGGTGGCGCTGGCTTTGTTAAAGATGTGGTGCGGGCATGGGTCTGACGGCGATCCGGAGTGGATAGTGCTCATGGTTTTGATTGTGTCGTCTACGTCCACATTGGCCCAGGCGAGTAGGGTGTCGTAGTTGATGGTGGGTGCAGAGTCTGAAGAGTTGGTGGTTGACGGGGTGGTCTGGTTGTTGAAGCTGTCATGGATGTCTGTGATTTTGTGGTGGAGGAAGGTGGCGAGGGAGTTGCACAGGTCTTGCAAAGGTGAAATGTCATTGGTGCAGGAGCTGGGGTTGGAGTGTTCCTTCACGATGTTGAAGAGCTCCTTGCTGTTGTGTGCGTTGTTGTCAAGGCGGTCTTTGAAGGAGGTTCTCTTGTCAGATCTGATGAGGTGATGGTGTTTGCAGATGGCGTTCTTGAAGGCAGCATGGTTGTCCGGTGTCTGTTTTTGGAGCCATTTTGTCTCCAGTTTCCGGCAGGTTTGCTTGGAGTCTCAGAGGTCCGAGGTTAACTAGCTGGCTCTCTTGCTGGCACCTCTGTTGGAAGGTTTATTGAACGGGGTGAGAGTGTTAGTGCAGTCGTTGATCCAGCGCCAGAGGTTGCAGGCTGCGAGGTCGTGGTTGGTAGGTTTGGTGGGTGGTTTTTGGGTGAGTCTGGTGTTCAGCTGGTCTCCGCGGATTTTGCTCCAGTTGCGGCAGGGGATCTGTTGGGTGCGGTGGTGCGCAGTGGGTTTCTGGAAGGTGAAGTGGATGCAGCCGTGGTCGGTCCAGAGGAGTTCGGTGGTGTGGCTGAAGGTGACATGGGGGTTATTGGAGAAGACGGGGTCCAGCGTGTGGCCAGTGGAGTGTGTTGGTGTAGTGACGAGCTGTCTGAGTCCAAGGGTGGCAAGGTTGTCCATTAGGGTGGTGGAGTTGGAGTTGTTGTTGTTCTCCAGGTGGAAGTTCAGGTCACCAAGGAGGATGTAGTTGGCGGAGGCTAGGGCGTGCCTGCTGATGAGGTTGGCAATGGAGTCGCAGAACTGAGGCCGTGGTCCGGGGGGTCTGTAGATGAGAGTTCCTCTGAGGGTAGTGTTGGGGTTGGTGTGGATCTGGAAGTGCAGGTGTTCGGAGGTGCTGAGGGTGTCGTCGGTGCAGGTCCTGACCCTGATGGTGTTCTTGTGGATGATGGCGATTCCACCTCCGACACCGTTGGTGCGATCGCTGCGGGTGATCTTGTAGCCATCTGGGATGGCTATGGCGATGCCCGGTGCCGAGGAGGCGTTAATCCAGGTCTCCGTCAGGAAGGGGACATCCGGGGTGGAGGTGTTGAGCAGGTCCCAGAGTTTGACGGCGTGTTTGCGTGCGGAGTGGGTGTTTTTGTAGGATGCATCGAAGGTAGTTGCGGTTTGTCTCGGCAGGTAGTTTGCCGATTTATAGGCTGGTGAAGCTGCAGTTCTGGCAGGTGAAGGGTCCCTGGGTGTGCTTCGGGGAAGCCAGGGAGCAGGCGTGTGATCGTCCGGTGGTGAGTGCGAGGAGGGTGCTGGCGTTGGTTGCCGTGGCGGTCTTGGGGACCAGAGATCCTGGCGCAGGGTGCGGTCTTGGTTCTGCCTTGGAGGTAGAAAGCCTACTAGGCACCAGGGATTTTTTTTTTATTAGTGTAGGGGTGGGGTCTCCCCAGAATGGGCATGACAATGCCCCCAACCCTGCAAGATGAGCACAGACTTTCTGCCCCTCCCTTGGGGGGGCAGATGGGGCAATTGATGCAGATCGGCCCTCCTGGGTGGGCAGAAAGCCCTCTAGGAATGACATACTTTTTTTATTAGTGTATGGGTGAGGGCTGCGCTGAATGGACATGACAATGGCCCTACTCCGCACCCAAAAAATTAGCTGAGTCTTACTGCCGCCCCTTAGGGGTCAGATGGGGGTAGTAGATCCTGATCTCCCCCTTGCCTCCCTCCTTCTGTGGGAGCAGAAATTCTACTAGGCACCAAGGAACATTTTATTTCATTATTTGAGTAGGGGTTGCCCAGAATGGACATGACAATGCCCACCCAACTGAGGTACCATTTTTATCAGGAGACTTGGGGGAATCCCAGGTAGAAAAATAAATTGTTACTTCCCATAGTTTCCAGAATTTTCCATCACAGAAATGTGAGGAAAATTTGCTTTTTTCACAGTTTAAGCTTTGCAAGGGATTCTTGGTAAAATGACGTCGTGAGAGCCATTCGTCAACCCATCCTGGATACCCCTAGATGTCTAGGTTTCAAAAACATAGAGGTTGACTAGGTTTCTCTAGGTGTCAGCTGAGCTTAGGTCCAAATTGTAGAACTACCCACATCGGAAAAAAATGTCAGTTTTTGGTATAAAATGTGCTGCACACATATTGGCCCTCATTCTGAGTTTGGCTGGTGGTGGTGGCCGCCATCCAAACGGGAACCGCCACTTGGCCGCACCGCGGTCAGAAGACCGCGGAGGCCATTCTGGCTTTCCCGCTGGGTGACCGCCAAAAGGGCGCCCGCCGGCCCAGCGGGAAAGGCCCAGCTACAAGGAAGCCGGCTCCGAATGGAGCCGGCGGAGTTGCAGGGGTGCGACGGGTGCAGTGGCACCCGTCGCGATTTTCACTGTCTGCTTGGCAGACAGTGAAAATCCTGCTGGGGCCCTGTTAGGGGGCCCCTGCACTGCCCATGCCTGTGGGGGCCCCACAACACCCATTACCGCCAGCCTGGTTCTGGCGGTAAAAAACGCCAGAAACAGGCTGGCGGGAAGGGGGTCGGAATCCCCATGGCGGCGCTGCAAGCAGCGCCACCATGGAGGATTCCTTGGGCCAGGGGAAAACCGGCGGGAAACTGCCGGTTCCCCTTTTCTGACCGCGGCTTTACCGCCGCGGTCAGAATGGCCATGGAAGCACCGCCAGCCTGTTGGCGGTGCTTCTGTGGCCGGCGACCCTGGCGGTCTAGGACCGCCAGGGTCGTAATGAGGCCCATTGTGTTTTAGGCCCTTTCTTGTCACAAGCACAAGGCACAAGGCCTAGTCACAAAAGTCAGTTACCATTTGTAACAGGAGTTTTGTGGGAGCAGTGAATAGTAGATCATTTGTTATTACCAATTGGAATTTGCTGCATTTATGCCTTACAATTGTAAGCTATGTATAAGAAAGGTGACATTTCGAAAAATACCTTCCAAATTATACTAGTACATTTACCCACAATCATATGCTTCTAAAGGTATCCACAAATTCAGGAATGTAGAAATGTCCACTACCCCTAAACTATACATCTTGTGACCATTTCAAAAATATGTAAGTTTAGATAGTGGATTATTTGTAAGGGCAGGTAGGTACCTATACTTAGCAATAGGCCACAATCTCCAACTAAGTCCAGTCAAGGCCTAAATAAATTCATCCTTCCTCAACCCTTGATAGCTTTGCCTAACAGTATTTAGGCTTTATTTTGGAGATGAGATTTAACATCAACAAAACATTTTGTAGGTTATCCCTGAATGTGGGAGCTATACTAGGATGCAAGCTTGAGTCCTAGGGCTCATTGTGTGATAGGATCCAAGCTCCACCCTCCGGAGGAGGTCCAGAGAGGCTGAAGCCAGTCTGTATTGCCTCTGGTCCCTCATGGAGGAGTCCTCACCTGGCAGTAACAAAAGAGCAATTCCCATGAGGAGCAGGGTCAGGACTGATTTGCTTAAGACTGCTTTTGTTCAGAGTGGCACGATGAAGAAAAAATGATGGAATGGAATGCATCCAGACTGATCTCATCACTAGTGACCAAAACTGATGCAAGATTCTATCATCACCTCGTGTTGTCTCGGGGGTCCATACAGCCTAGTAAGCGCCACCCTACAAATCTGTATTGAGAAGGAGGTGGGAGCAGCTGACTGAGAGCAGAACAGGGGTCTTAATATCAAGACCACCCAAAAAAATGATTTTTTTTAGAGAAAATGGGTGTAAAATGCTAGCAGCGAAGACCTTTGTGTCTGTGCTCTCAGAACCACTGAGACTATATATTGGGTTTTGTACAAAAACTTTAAATATAAGGAATAAAAATCGGTTTTGTTGTTTAGAATAAACTCCCCCACGACCTGTAAGGCTACCACAGGACTGATCCACCCATGATATATCGTGTAGTGACATCTTACACCTTGGAAACCTGGAGGCTCACGAGGAGAACAGCACAGTAGCTCAAATATTGAACACTTAACCACTTCTGGCTTTTGTTTTTTATTTAATGGCTACTTTTAATCTGTTTGTATTTTATTTATTGTGTGACCTTTTATTGAGTCAATGCAGTAATGTTAGATAAGAAACAATCACATATGGAAGGAGGTGAGTGGTCCATGGCTCACACACCAGGTAACTTCCCACCATTCACTGCAGCCCTTGTGCCCTTCTCCATCTCACCAGCTCTCTTCCCCCTCAGCGCCCACTGCTGCTCTGGTTCAGTGATTTCTCCTCCAGCATCTCCCTGCCTGCCGATTTCTGAAGCTGTTCATCAAGTAAAGGCAGGGACTGGAGGGAGGGGACCCTACAGCATCTCCCTGGCTGCCCACTCTGGAGGGAGGGAACCCTCTGATGAAAATGCCTCTTAAAATCAGCAAATGGTTTTCATTCCAATTCCACACGAGGAAGTTCTGAAACTACTCAGTCACCGCAAGAGCTGAATTAATACAAACAAAAACTTTAATAAGAGCTTGTAGCACAAAAAACTGGAACTCAACCAAGTCTTGTATTAAAATGTGTTTAATCAGATACGTTTTCAAGATGTTCTTAATATGTAACTGTGTAAATGAGAAAGTGTTTACCACACACATTTACTCATTTATTGCACCAGATATTGTTTGATTACTGTGGAAACTACACGGCTGTTCTTTTCTGATGCAGAATTTCTTGGTGCACTTTTCCTTTGGGCACCACACGTGGGTTGGTCTGAGGAAGAGGGAGGATGGAGCCCCCTGGGTGAGTGGGACCCCCTGCAGCAGCAGACCGTGAGATTTATTCGACTAATATTGTGTGTTTGCATCCAGACTGGCTAGAAGCTATGATGTAGATACATGTGAGTGTGTGATGAGCACCAGGACAGGCTCCAGAGCTCCCTGAGGTAGCTGAGCCCACTTGCCGTGGACCAGGCACCGTGGGTGTAACACACAAAGGACCCGGCACAAGTTAAGTGTGAATTATTTATATCACAACCGTGAGACAGGACCTCACAGCGCTCATCTCATGATTCACGGAGGGAGACCGCAGAGGTGCCATGGTTTTTGTGTGTTGACGTGTGACATTTCCACCTCTTAGGTGTGACCCCTCATGTGACACTTTCTCAAGCGCTCAGCAAAGCAACTTGGGTAAGAGCTTTATCGCTAATGGCAACAAATGATCCTCCTTTAAAAACAGTGTCGATCACTCTCCCGAGGCTGGTACTTAGGTTCAAATCAGATTCTTCTCTTTGCCTGGAATCCTGTACTGTCTCTTCACTGAGGCTCTCTCCTCCATCACTGAGGCTCCCTCCTCCATCACTGGGACTCTCTCCTCCATCACTGGGGCTCTCTCTCCATCACTGGGGCTCTCCTCTCCATCACTGAGGCTCTCCCCTCCATCACTGGGGCTCCCCCCTCTATCACTGAAGCTCTCTCCTCCATCACTGAGGCTCACTGGGGCTCTCTCTTCCATCACTGAGGCTCTCTCCTCCATCACTGAGGCTCTCGCCTCCATCACTGAGACTCTGTCTTCCATCACTAGGGCTTTCTCCTCCATCACTGAGGCTCACTGAGGCGGTCTCCTCCATCACTGAAGCTCTCACTTCCATCACTGAGGCTGTCTCCTCAATCACTGAGGCTCACTGAGGCTCTCTCTTCCATCACTGAGACTCTCTCCTCCATCACTGAGGCGCTGCTCTCCATCACTGAGGCTTTCTCTGTCCATCTTACCACTCAGATACTCTCTTACCAATCCCTCATGCTCTCTCCTCCATCAATAAGGCACTTTCCTATATCACTACAGACATTAGGCCTCCATTTCACAAGGGTCAGTAGAGATGGAGGTGGGGGGTCTGTTCATGACATGCGTCTCCTGCTGAAGTCCAAACAAGTCCATGGGTCTGGTTCCAAAGGACCCGGAGGGTTAGGGACGCTCGTGGCCACCAGGGCCAAATTAGAAGGGTTGTCATCTACAAACACAAGCTCCCAAACTACCCTGAGAGCAAGAGACATCTGTGTATCCTTCTTTAGTGGCTGGGTTTGTATTGGCCAGTTACAAAGAGGTGACAGTGGTACCTACCACACTGATAAATATTCCTGGAACTCAAATATTGATGTTGGGTCACTCATCGGTGAAGGAGCTTAAACCGAAAGGTAACTCTTGTCACCGTAGACTAAATTATGTTTGAAGTTGGGATGCCGCAGAGAACCAGTACACCCCACAACTGCATGCACTAGTGAACAGATGAAATAAGGTAGTACAATCATCAATTGTGAACGAAGAAAAACAAAAGTATTACACATTTAGGGGCATATTTACAAGCCCTGTGGACCACTGGAGCGTCACTTTTTTGAAGGTCCGGCGGCGCAGACGGCAGACCCATATCTACGAGGCCACGCAAAGCCACTTTGCGTGTCTTTGCATGGTCTCATAGATAGGGAGTAAGGCGCTGCCTTGTCATACTCCGCATGAAGGCGGTGTTTCATGGCCATGGGTGTTGGCGCATTCCCAGAAGTACAAAGGTTTGTGAACCTGAGAATGCATCTTACGCCTTCCCAGGGGAGGTGTAACGAGGAGAGATATCTTCATTTTGCCTCGTTTTTTCCTCTTTCTATGTGTGCGCCTCCAAGCATTGTCTCTTTGCAGGAAGATGCCCCATCTTGCACAAACGCTATCCTGCATGCACTGGCGCTGCCCAGGTTGCCAGCGCAGAGGGAAAGGACAGGAATTCACTGAATTTCATAAATACAGCAAGAAAAGCTGCTGGGCTGCCTTGGGCTGCCTCGCGCCGCTGGTCAAATAAATATTCCCCCAACAACCATATGTGTTATAGTGTTGTCAATGAATTAATATTACGTAAAACTTTGCAATATCTTTTTACATGGACATTGTTAGTCCTGACAGCCTTAGGGTGGTCATCCCCCAACTTTTTGCCTGCCTCCCTCCACTTTTCTGACACTGTTTTTGCTGGTTTTAGGACTGTGCACACATTACCACTGCTAACCAGTGCTAAAGTGCATATGCTCTCTCCCTTAAACATGGCAAGATTGGTTCATTCCCAATTTGCATATTTGATTTACTTGTAAGTCCCTAGTAAAGTGCACTACATGTGCCCAGGGCCTGTAAATTAAATGCTACTAGTGGGCTGTAGCACTGGTTGTGCCACCCACATAAGTAGCCCCTTAACCATGTCTGAGGCCTGCCATTGCAAGACCGTTGTGTGCAGTTTCACTTGACAGTTAAAAGTACTTGCCAAGCCTTAAACTCCCCTTTTTCTACATATGAGTCACCCTATTGTAGGCCCTAGGTAACCCATAGGGCAGGGTGCTATGTAGGTAAAAGGTAGGACATATACATGTGTTTCTTTATATGTCCTAGTAATGGAAAGCTCCTAAATTCGTTTTCCACTACTGTGAGGCCTGCTCCTTTCATAGGACCTCATTAGGGCTACCCTCATATACTGGTAGAGAGGTAGATTCTGATCAGAAAGGGGTAACCAAGTCATACCTAGTATGAGCAGAATGGTAAGAGAAAATCCTGCTTATTGGTGAGGTTGGATTTTATATTACTATTTCAGAAATGCCACTTTTAGAACGTGAGCATTTCTCTGCACTTAAAATCCATCTGTGCCTTACAGCCTGTCTCCAATCCATGCTTGGGATGGGCTGGTTGACAGCTCCCTTGAGCATTTCACCCAGACAACCACAAGCACATGATACTCAGTCACACCTGCACTCCTCTGCATACTGAATGGGTCTTCCTGGGCTGGGAGGTTGGAGCGCATGACACTTGCATTTAAAGGCTACTGACTTGACCTCACACAAAGGACTGCCAAACCCCCAACTGGGACCCTGACAGACAGATCTGTACTGAAAGGGGACCTCAAAATCACTCTTTGAAGTCTCCCCACCTCGAAGGCATTTTTGGGTATATAAACTGGGTCTCTAACCCCTCCAACTCAGACACATCTGGAACTGAACTTGCAACCTGTCAAGAGGGACTGCCTGCCTGCCCAAAGGACTCATCTGGACTGATTTGCTGTGAAGGACTGCTGCTCTGCTGTTGCCCTGTTGCTCTGCTGCCCTCTGACTTTGCTGAGCTTGCCTCCTGTTTCTGAAGTCTCAGTGATAAAAAGACTTCATCTCTTCAACAAAAATCCTTGTGCACCGAATATCGACAGCCGTCCTTGTGACAAGAAAATCACAGCTCAGCCAAACTGGAACGACGCAGCCCGACTTCCCGAGTGAAGGATCGACGCAATGCCTGCCTTGAGGCCACAAATTTGATGCGCAACCCACCAGATCGACGCACAACTGAAATAAGGCAGCCCGACTTCCCGAGTGAAGAATCGTCACAGCGCCTGCTGTGTATAAGAATATTTGATGCATTGTCTACCGGATCGACGCAACACCTGTAACTTCGTCCCACACGCCCAGGATTTTCCCTGCATCATCCCTGGGTGTCAAAAGGCTCTCGCATCACAGTTAGGAACCAAGCCTGCGTGACAGAAATTGATGCAAAGCCCCTGCAGCATGGAAGGAAATGTTGAAACATCTGTGCCGTGCCAGAAAATCCGACGTACACCCAATTTTCCACACATCTCCTCCTCTGCAATCGTCGTGTGTGATAATTTTGACACAAACCAGATACTTTGTGCATACAAGAGACAAGTGTTGATTTCTAAGATTTAAGGCTCTTTTTAATCTTGCAAAAGTGATATTTCAACTTGTGCTTATTGAATCCTTACCATTAATTTAATAAATATCTCATGTTTCTAAACCTGTGTGGTGTATTTTTGTGGTGTCCTCACTGTGTTCTTGCATGATTTATTGCTTAAATACTTTACACATTTCCTTCTAAGTTAAGCCTGACTGCTCAGTGCCAAGCTACCAGAGGGTGGGCACAGGATAATTTGGAATGTGTGTGACTTACCCTGACTAGGATTTTGATCTTTACTTGTGCAGGGGTGTATACCTCTGTGTAGGAGGCTGGACTGGCTTGTAGTGAGTGCCAAGGGGTACTTACACCTTGCACCAGGCCCAGTTATCCCTTATTAGTGTATAGGGTGTCTAGCAGCTTAGGCTGATAGATAATGGTAGCTTAGCAGAGCAGCTTAGGCTGAACTAGGAGACGTGTGAAGCTACTACAGTACCACAAATGTCATATGCACAATATCATAAGAAAACACAATACACAGTTATACTAAAAATAAAGGTACTTTATTTTTATGACAATATGCCAAAAGTATCTCAGTGAGTACCCTCAGTATGAGGATATGAAATATACACAAGATATATGTACACAATACCAAAAATATGCAGTATAGTTTTAGAAAACAGTGCAAACAATGTATAGTTACAATAGGATGCAGTGGAAACACATAGGGATAGGGGCAACACAAACCATATACTCCAAAAGTGGAATGCGAACCACGAATGGACCCCAAACCTATGTGACCTTGTAGAGGGTCGCTGGGACTATTAGAAAATAGCAAGGGTTAGAAAAATGCCCCACCCCAAGACCCTGAAAAGTGAGTGCAAAGTGCACTAAAGTTCCCCCAAAGACTTAGGAGTCGTGGTAGAGGAATAATGCAGGAAAGACACAAACCAGCAATGCAACAACGATGGATTTCCAGTCGAGGGTACCTGTGGAACAAGGGGACCGAGTCCAAAAGTCACAAGCAAGTCGGAGATGGGCAGATGCCCAGGAAATGCCAGCTGTGGATGCAAAGAAGCTTCTACTGGACTGAAGAAGCTGTGGTTTCTGCAAGAACGACAAGGGCTAGAGACTTCCCCTTTGGAGGATGGATCCCCCACGCCGTGGAGAGTCGTGCAAAAGTGTTTTCCCGCCGAATGGATGCCAAAAAGCCTCGTCGTGCTGAGAGGAGACCCAAGGGACCGGTGATGCAGTTCTTTGGTGCCTGCGGTGGTAGGGGGACGATTCCGTCGACCCACAGGAGATTTCTTCGCAGCTTCTGATGCAGAGAGGAGGCAGACTACCCCCACAGGATGCACCACCAGGAAAACAGTCGAGAAGGCGGCAGGATCAGCGTTACAAGGTCGCAGTAGTCGTCTTAGCTACTTTGTTGCAGTTTTGCAGGCTTCCAGCGCGGTCAGCAGTCGATTCCTTGGCAGAAGGTGAAGAGAGAGATGCAGAGGAACTCTGATGAGCTCTTGCATTCGTTATCTGAGGAATTCCCAAAGACAGAGACCCTAAATGGCCAGAAAAGAGGGTTTGGCTACTTAGGAGAGAGGATAGGCTAGCAACACCTGAAGGAGCCTATCAGAAGGAGTCTCTGACGTCACCTGCTGGCACTGGCCACTCAGAGCAGTCCAGTGTGCCAGCAGCACCTCTGTTTCCAAGATGGCAGAGGTCTGGAGCACACTGGAGGAGCTCTGGGCACCTCCCAGGGGAGGTGCAGGTCAGGGGAGTGGTCACTCCCCTTTCCTTTGTCCAGTTTCGCGCCCAAGCAGGGCTGAGGGGTCCCTGAACCGGTGTAGACTGGCTTATGCAGAAATGGGCACATCTGTGACCAAGAAAGCATTTCCAGAGGCTGGGGGAGGCCACTCCTCCCCTGCCTTCACACCATTTTCCAAAGGGAGAGGGTGTAACACCCTCTCTACGAGGAAGTCCTTTGTTCTGCCATCCTGGGCCAGGCCTGGCTGGACCCCAGGAGGGCAGAAGCCTGTCTGTGGGGTTGGCAGCAGCAGCAGCTGCAGTGAAACCCCTGAAAAGGCAGTTTGGCAGTACCAGGGTCTGTGCTACAGACCACTGGGATCATGGGATTGTGCCAACTATGCCAGGATGGTATAGAGGGGGCAATTCCATGATCATAGACATATTACATGGCCATATTCGGAGTTACCATTGTGAAGCTACACATAGGTAGTGACCTATGTGTAGTACACGCATGTAATGGTGTCCCCGCACTCACAAAGTCGGGGAATTTGCCCTGAACAATGTGGGGGCACCTTGGCTAGTGCCAGGGTGCCCACACACTAAGTAACTTTGCACCTAACCTTTACCAGGTAAAGGTTAGACATATAGGTGACTTATAAGTTACTTAAGTGCAGTGAAAATGGCTGTGAAATAATGTGTGCATTATTTCACTCAGGCTGCAGTGGCAGGCCTGTGTAAGAATTGTCAGAGCTCCCTATGGGTGGCAAAAGAAATGCTACAGCCCATAGGGATCTCCTGGAACCTCAATACCCTGGGTACCTCAGTACCATATACTAGGGAATTATAAGGGTGTTCCAGTATGCCAATGTGAATTGGTGAAATTGGTCACTAGCCTGTTAGTGACAATTTGAAAGTAATGAGAGAGCATAACCACTGAGGTTCTGGTTAGCAGAGCCTCAGTGAGACAGTTAGTCACTACACAAGTAACACAGTCAGGCACACTTATGAGCACTGGAGTGAAGCCATGCATGGGCAGTTATGTATAGGGACTGAGGCCATACATGGACAGTTATGTATGTAGTTAGCATAACTGCCTATGTATGGCCTCAGTCCCATACATAACTGCCTATGTATGGCCTCAGTCCCTATCTTGTGCCTCACTCCCTATACATAAGTCCCTGTGCATGGCCTCAGTCCCTATACATAACTGTTGATGCATGGCCTCAGTTCCTATACATAATTGTTGATGCATGGCCTCAGTCCCTATACATAACTCCTTGTACATGGCCTCAGTCCCCATACATAACTGCACATGCATGGCCTCAGTCACTATCTATGGCCTGACTCCGTATACATAACACCCTATTCATGGCCTCATTCCCTATACATAACTGCCTATGCATAGCCTCAGTCCACATACATAACTGCCCATGCATGGCCTCAGTCCCATACATAACTGCCCATGCATTACCTTAGTCCCTATCTATGACCTCAGTCCCCATACATAACTGCCCATGCATGGCCTCAGTCCATATCATAACTGCTGATGCATGGCCTCATCCCCTATCTCTGGCCTGTCTCCGTATACATGACACCCTGTTCAAGGCCTAATTCCCTATACATAACCCTATTGTGCCTCATCTCACTCTCCTTAAGCCTGGCCTCACTCTCTATACATCACTCCTCATGCACTCCCAGCACTAAATCCTCCCCCAGTGTCTCTCCTTTGTTTACCGTCTCCATGTGTCATGTCTGCAGCTGCAGTGAGTTGTGTTTCTGCCTCTCAGTGTCATTTATACCAAGAGACCTTATATCTGAACAGCCTGAAAGGCACCGAGGAGGCTGCAGAGGATCTGTCTGTACGCTTGGTGGCGCTGCTGCATCTGTAATAAGAGGCCATAGTCTGAACCTCTTGTGCTGCACCGAGGAGGCTGTAAAGGACCTGTCTCTGCCGCTGGGTGGCGCTTCTGCATCTGTACTAAGAGGCCATAGTCTGAACATCTTGTTACTCCAGGGAGACTGCAGAAGACCTGTCTCAGCCGCTGGGTGGCGCTGCTGCATCAGATGAAAAGATCCACAATCACTGCTTCCTTTCTCCTCCCATCACTTTACGCCGCTCTAGAGGGGAAGTGAGTCTATAGAAGAGGTTTTCAAACTTTTTGATGCCGGGACCCCCTCTCAAAGATTTTTAGGTCTAAGGACCCCCTCCTGACAAAAATTCCTAGAACCTGGTACTCCTCATCAGCGTCAATAATAAATGTCCCCATTTCCCACAGCAAATCATTTTTATGGTGAGGAAATAATATTAATATTAAACAGTGTTTAGCAAACCAAAGGTCAGTGAGTGTGGGTGCATGGCCAAAGGTGTAGCTAAAAATAAAGGTCCTCATTTATGAGGATTTGGTGTAGGACAGTGCCACAGGTCTTCTTGCTACACTGCCCTACACCAACACAAAAGGGCAGGAATGGACCGTATTTATGAAATACAATGCATTTCTGTCCTTTCCTCCTGCGCTCGCACACAAATTGCTACCTAGCACCAACATGGCCAGGATTGTTTTTGTGCCGGAAGAGGCACCTTGCTGCACAAAAACAATCCAGAGAGGCATTGTACCTCTTTCTATATGTGCGGCAGATAGCAACACACATGGAAAGAGGAAAAACAAGGAGAAATTAAAACATTTCTCCTCATTACGCCTGCTCTGGGGAGGCCTAAGGTTTTGGCACTACTCCAGTTGACGTCATTTTGTAAATCTGGGGCAGCGTCAAAATCCATGGGTGTTGCGTGGGAACACCCACCACAAAGCCCACGGAACCTCTCCTTGACGTAAAGTAAGGCAATGCAGCAGCTTGCACTGCTCTGCCTTACTCCATATCTATGAGGCCATTCAAAGCCTCGTAGGGTGGCTTTGCGTCACCTCATACGTATGATTGAGAGGCTTGTGCCGCTGGAACGTCAAAAAAATGATGCTCCAGCAGCTCAATCCTCTCATACATAAACCCTAAAATATTCTAAGTTGTTTTTAATTCTTTCACTGTCAGGTAGCTACATCTAGAATAACAGGCAGCTTTAATGAAAATAAATAAAAGAAAGTTGTTACATATTGGGAAATGCACTGTAGTGCATTCGGAAACTTCAATTAGTTAATGCACACGCAGTATAAGATAGGCCACTACAAAGAGGTTTAAGATAAAACTGTGCTTCCTAAATGTAGATTTACGTAATACCAGAGCATATGCTATACCTTTTTATTTTTAATAGCTGTCCCTTCAACACCTCCAGGTGAAGTGAGCACTATGTAACTACAATTAAAAGCACACACAATTCTTAACTCTTTGCTCTACCCCTAAAAAACAGAATAAATGTTTGTCATCACAAAGCTTTGAATGATTTGATCAGCTCTCGAGCATCCTTTGCAGTTGCAGATTACCCTTTACATTTGCAGATCAGCTCGTAGAGCACATTTGCATTTCATTCAGGAAGCAGGTGCCCTGGTGTGAAGGCCTCCTTAGCTGTCTGTGGCTTTCACAGCACAGGAGACTCAATACATCAAAGTTCACGTGAGGTATTTTAACAATCAGTTGGGGGAATGCAGGACCCCCTTTCCAGGACTCGACGGCCCCCCTGGGGGTCGCGACCCCCAGATTGAAGACCTCTGGTCAATAGGGATGGACGGCATCTCTGCCCCTTCCTCTCTCAGTCACTGTGAGGTTCATGTCTCCTTAAGGCTCAGGGCATCAAGTGAACAAGGAAACGTGAGAGGGGGAGGGGCTGAAACACGTTAGTAGACATTACCAGCACAGAATGCAAGGACCCTGACCTTCCTCTTGCACAGGTAACAGGGAGAATGGGGGATGGGCACTTCCGGTGGTGCCAGTACATGATGTACCTTAAAACACTGAACCCAGCCTGGAATTAAAGGCATGTGACCTCAATACATAACTCAGGATAAAAGATTGTGAAATGCAAAGTGGAATAAACACAGAATATGAGCTGGACAATGACACCTTTGCCCACTCCCCTGAAATCAGCTTCTGTCCTGCGCAGCTATAAACTGAGGGCGAATAATGTCAAGTTTGAGAGGTTTTGGGTTATATATGTCGTGTTACTGTAAGAGGAACACTCACTGCCATCCTGAGTGAATAGTCGGTAATTAGCACCCTTTGTGGTACTGTGAGTGATGCTCTGAACATGTATAATGGGGGTAACTACTGATATATTGCAGACCCTCTTGGTACCAAGATGCCTTGTCCTGGTGTGATGTCTGCACTGGTATAATATTGGCCGTTCTTGACCTCTATTTATTATTGTCACTGCCCCGTCTGGGGCCTAAGATTGAAGAATTCTGTCTACATCTGTCAATTTTTCAACACATCAAGTCATGAAGCCCATCATTCATCCAGTCACTCATTCATGAAGTCCCTTTTCCAGTCATCAATCCATCCATCTATGCTTTAATTTGTCCATCCAAGTGTTGACGCATTATAGGATGGAATGTCCCTGGTGCAGTGTCCTTGGAAAATTCTTCATCCCCATGTTCAGCAGAACTGGCTTGTTTACTTGTGCTGGGACCCATGTCATGACTCCCCTCCCCGGTGGTCTACATGCTGGTGGTGTGTTGGGTTCTGCAAGGTCTTTGGCTTCCTCTCTTGTGGACTTCTTTAAGTGTAGGCAGCTCCCATCCTCACAGCCTGGTGATGTCATTACTAACTATAAGTGGCAGCTGATCTAGCAGTGTGTATATGTCCTTCTTGCATAAACCTCACTAGGGGATTGTCTGTTGGGTCCCCTCCTAAATCCCTGTAGTAGGTTACACCTGGACCCTCACATTCCCTTTGAATATCTGTGATTCTGCATGTGAGCACTTGGGTACATGTAAGGTAGAACATCCAGATAGGAAAGCCCCAATATGTATGAAACTCCATGAATTTTAATGGTCAAGGTAGTCAGCATTTCTCTCTGCGCTCCTTGTTTAGATTTCCCCCTCCTCTAGAGTCCACTATAAAGCCACGTGCACTGTCTAAAGTTGGTACACATTCCCAGGAGGGGCCTTTGTGATTTGGCTGAAACTTTGAACCAGTTCCACCAGGTCAAGGTGTGACTGGTAAGAGAATCACAGTTTCCTTGGACTGGTCTATCTGGAATGCTTAAAATGCAAGGTGGCAGTTTCAACCCCAGATGGTTGCCAATGAGATGCGGCTCCCTGAAACAAAAGGGGTCCCCTGACTAAAATAGATTCTTCTCTCTGCCACAACCAAATTCTCATTCCTGCCCCACCCCACGGTACAGGAAATAGCTGAATTCTTACAGACCCTCTAATGCCCTCTTACTAGAGGTGATTAGCTTATTCCATCCTCAGAAGCCTCTACCTGGGCTTGCATTACCATTATTTCAGGTCACACTGCTCTTGGCATCCACACCATGTGGTGTGGGGGAGTCTGAACAGAGGAACCTCACTGACATTCCTTTGGTTTCAGCTCTGATGCCCCAGATGCCCCAGATATCTACTTCTTCCCTGCGGCATCCCTGCTGACCATCAGCCAAGGACTGCACTGAGTGTTTAAGATTTGAAGTGGAATCTTTGGTTTTACCCTTATCCCCATGCTTATCTTGAGATTTTTCACCATCTTTCTCTGAAGGCTTACCATCCTTCTTCTTGCCATCCTTGTCACCCCCTGTATGAACTTTTCTGTTCACTCTTGTTCTGACCCATTTGTCTGCCTTCTTTCCCAATTCTTGGGGAGAGGTCAGATCAGAGTCTACCAAGTACTGGTGCAACAAATCTGACACACAATTATTAAGAATATGCTCTCTCAGGATCAAGTTATACAGGCCTTCATAGTCAGTCACTTTACTGCCATGTAACCACCCTTCCAAGGACTTCACTGAATGGTCAATGAAATCAACCCAATCTTGTGAAGACTCCTTTTTGGTCTCCCTGAACTTTATCCTGTATTGTTCAGTGGTTAAGCCATAACCATCAAGGAGTGCACTCTTAAGAATAGTGAAATTGTTGGCATCACTTTCTTTCACAGTAAGGAGTCTGTCTCTACCCTTACCACTAAATGATAGCCATAGGATAGCAGCCCACTGCTTTTGAGGGACATCTTGAACAACACAAGCCCTCTCAAGTGCAGCAAACCACTTGTTAATGTCATCCCCCTCCTTATAAGGGGGAACTATCTTGTGCAGATTCCTGGAATCATGCTCTTTTACAGGATGACTATGGGGAATACTGCTGCTGCCACCATGGGTAGTTAAACACAGCTTC
Organism: Pleurodeles waltl; assembly: GCF_031143425.1. Taxonomy (NCBI): domain Eukaryota; kingdom Metazoa; phylum Chordata; class Amphibia; order Caudata; family Salamandridae; genus Pleurodeles; species Pleurodeles waltl. The sequence continues at coordinate 1,178,063,700 of NC_090439.1, forward strand.
TGTCTTTCCCTTTCAATCTCTAGAGATTGTCTATCTAAATCCAGCTGTTGCTTCTTAAGCTTCAGTCTGGAAGTCTCCACTCTCAACTTATTGAGCTCCCTTTCCAACATTCTGTCATCAGGGTGGGTGGGAGGGACATTTCTAGAAACAGAAGTGTGATGGGAATGGACAGAAGGAAACCTATCCCTTACAGAGGGCACCCTAACAGCTTGGCTAACTGGAACTTCACTTCTACTGTAGTGAGAAGGAATACTCTTGCTATGATGTGAGACAACACCATCTGTATGGTGTGACTCTACTTCAGTACCAACTATGTTAGACTGTCTAGTAATGGGCAGGCTAGGAAGTTTCTTTCTTGAATCTTTCTCCTGGGGAGTCCCTGGATCAGATTGAGAACCATTAGCTACTACTACTTTTTCAACAGATTGGGCACTTATGGCCTTATCTTGTTCTCTAAGCATGTTCAATAACAATTCCAAAGAAGGATTCTTCCCTACACTCAAACCTCTTTCTATGCAGAGACTCCTTGCTCCTTTCCAGCTAAGGTGATCATATGCAAGTTTGGACAGATCAACATTTTGGCCTGTGCCAGACATTTTTAGAAAGAGTTAAGTGATAGAAAAAGTGAAGAAAAAGTTTTTCAGAATTTTTAGAAAGACAGAAAAAAACTTTTTAAACTTTTTAGAACTTTTTAGAAAGTTTAGAAGTACTTTTCAGCACTTAGAAAACAGTGAAAAGAGGAAATGCAAAACTTTTTAGTTATGTGTACATACACTGAACTTGTTTTGTATATTTTTCTCTTATGAAAAGTACAATGTCAAGAGTGGTAAGTAGTCTCAAAGCACTTATCCCACCGCTGCACAACCAATGTAGGAGGCTGGACTGGCTTGTAGTGAGTACCAAGGGGTACTTACACCTTGCACCAGGCCCAGGTATCCCTTATTAGTGTAGAGGGTGTCTAGCAGCTTAGGCTGATAGATAATGGTAGCTTAGCAGAGCAGCTTAGGCTGAACTAGGAGACGTGTGAAGCTACTACAGTACCCCAAATGATTATGCACAATATCATAAGAAAACACAATACACAGTTATACTAAAAATAAAGGTACTTTATTTTTATGACAATATGCCAAAACTATCTCAGTGAGTACCCTCAGTATGAGGATAAGAAATATACACAAGATATATGTACACAATACCAAAAATAAGCAGTATAGTCTTAGAAAACAGTGCATACAGTGTAAAATTACAATAGGATGCAATGGGAGCACATAGGGATAGGGGCAACACAAACCATATACTCCAAAAGTGGAATGTGAATCACGAATGGACCCCAAACCTATGTGACCTTGTAGAGGGTCGCTGGGACTATTAGAAAATAGCAAGGGTTAGAAAAATACCCCACCCCAAGACCCTGAAAAGTGAGTGCAAAGTGCACTGAAGTTCCCCTAAAGACACAGAAGTCGTGATAGAGGGAAAATGCAAGGAAAACACAAATCAGCAGTGCAACAACGATGGATTCCTGACTGAGGGTACCTGTGGAACAAGGGGACCAAGTCCAAAAGTCACAAGCAAGTCCGAGATGGGCAGATGCCCAAGAAATGCCAGCTGTTGGTGCAAAGAAGCTCTTACTAGGCTGAAGAACTGTGAATACTGCAAGAACGACAAGGGCTAGAGCCTTCCCCTTTGGAAGATGGATCTCCCACTCCTTGGAGAGTCGTGCAGAAGTGTTTTCCCGCCGGATGGACGCCAACAAGCCTTGCTAGCTGCAAATCGTGCGGTTGGCATCTTTGGACGCTGCTGTGGCCCAGGATGGACCAGGACGGTGCAAATTGGACCAGGAGGTAGAGGAAACGTCGAGCAAGACAAGGAGCCCTCACAGAAGCAGATAGCACCCGGAGAAGTGCCAGAAACAGGCACTACAAGGATGCGTGAAATGGTGCTCGCCTGAAGTCACACAAAGGAGTCCCACGTCGCCGGAGAACAACTTAGGAGGTCGTGCAATGCAGGTTAGAGTGCCGGGGATCCCAGCTTCCGGGTGCACAAAGGATTTCTGCCGGAAGTGCACGGGAGCTGGAGAAGTTGCAAAAGTCGCGAAAACCAACAATGCAGTCTGGCGTGGGGAGGCAAGGACTTACCTCCACCAAACTTGGACTGAAGAGTCACTGGACCGTGGGGGTCTCTTGGACAGTTTTGCTGGATTCGTGGGACCTCGCTCGTCATCGTGAGAGGAGACCCAAGGGACCGTGATGCAGCTTTTTGGTGCCTGCTTTAGCAGGGGGAAGATTCCGTCGACCCACGGGAGATTTCTTCGCAGCTTCTGATGCAGAGAGGAGGCAGACTACCCCCACAGGATGCACACCAAGAAAAACAGTCGAGAAGGCAGCAGGAGCGGCGTTACAATGTTGCAGTAGTCGTCTTAGCTACTTTGTTGCAGTTTTGCAGGCTTCCAGCGCGGTCAGCAGTCGATTTCTTGGTAGAAGGTGAAGAGAGAGATGCAGAGGAACTCTGATGAGCTCTTACATTCGTTATCTAAGGAATCCACAAAGAAAGAGACCCTAAATAGCCAGAAAAGAGGGTTTGGCTACTTAGGACAAAGGATAGGCTAGCAACACCTGCAGGAGCCTATCAAAAGGAGTCTCTGACGTCAGCAGAGGGCACCGGCCACTCAGAGCAGTCCAGTGTGCCAGCAGCACCTCTGTTTCCAAGATGGCAGAGGTCTGGAGCACACTGGAGGAGCTCTGGGCACCTCCCAGGGGAGGTGCAGGTCAGGGGAGTGGTCACTCCCCTTTCCTTTGTCCAGTTTCGCGCCCAGGCAAGGCAGAGGGGTCCCTGAACCGGTGTAAACTGGCTTATGCAGAATTGGGCACCTCTGTGCCCAACAAAGCATTTCCAGAGGCTGGGGGAGGCTACTCCTCCCCTGCCTTCACACCATTTTCCAAAGGGAGAGGGTGTAACACCCCCTCTCTGAGGAAGTCCTTTGTTCTGCCATCCTGGGCCAGGCCTGGCTGGACCCCAGGAGGGCAGAAGCCTGTCTGTGGGGTTGGCAGCAGCAGCAGCTGCAGTGTAACTCCAGAAAAGGCAGTTTGGCAGTACCAGGGTCTGTGCTACAGACCACTGGGAGCATGGAATTGTGCCAACTATGCCAGGATGGTATAGAGGGGGCAATTCCATGATCTTAGACATGTTACATGGCCATATTCGGAGTTACCATTGTGAAGCTACACATAGGTAGTGACCTATGTGTAGTGCACGCATGTAATGGTGTCCCCGCACTCACAAAGTCGGGGAATTTGCCCTGAACAATGTGGGGGCACCTTGGCTAGTGCCAGGGTGCCCACACACTAAGTAACTTTGCACCTAACCTTTACCAGGTAAAGGTTAGACATATAGGTGACTTATAAGTTACTTACGTGCAGTGAAAATGGCTGTGAAATAATGTGTGCATTATTTCACTCAGGCTGCAGTGGCAGGCCTGTGTAAGAATTGTTAGAGCTCCCTATGGGTGGCAAAAGAAATGCTGCAGCCCATAGGGATCTCCTGGAACCCCAATACCCTGGGTACCTCAGTACCATATACTAGGGAATTATAAGGGTGTTCCAGTAAGCCAATGTAAATTGGTAAAATTGGTCACTAGCCTGTTAGTGACAATTTGAAAGTAATGAGAGAGCATAACCACTGAGGTTCTGGTTAGCAGAGCCTCAGTGAGACAGTTAAGCACCACATAGGGAACACATACATGCACACCTATGAGCACTGGGGCCCTGTGTGACAGGGTCCCAGTGACACATACATATAGGCCACAAACTTATGAGCACTGGGGCCTGGCTATCAGGATCCCAGTGAGACAGTGAAAACAGTGACAAACACCCTGACATACACTCACAAACAGGCCAAAAGTGGGGGTAACAAGGCTAAAAAGAGGCTACTTTCTCACACAGCCATAACCTGGCACTGGTGTCCCTCACTGTGAGTCGGTTTAACAGATACTCACAGTCCATTATGGATTCACTACTCCCAGCCTCAGAACATGCAATGTTCTTGACCATGAGGACACAGCTGGTGACAGGCTTCCTATGAGTCAATGACATTCCATCCACTCTCGGGTCCTACGGTTTGAAAGCTATCTGACCTTCCAAGCTTCTGTATACATTTCTATACACATTCTGGTGGCCTTCAGAAAGCCACAGTGGCCCTCACCTTGTTGCAAAAGGTACCTGGGTATTTAATTATTGGAGCTGTTTGGCAGTATTCAGTGTCAGCTCACCTGACAAGGTGCATCTTATCTTGAGAACTTTCAAGACGTTTAACTGCTTAAAAGAATGGTGATGACCTTGAAGAGAGAACTGGAAGATACAAGGACCACATCCACCAGGATACTGTGGGGCTTCCAGAAGGCAAACACCTGTGATAACCTGTGTGCTGCTGTGTGTGAGTCCTACCACAATCTGTGCTGATGTCTTCAAACCTGTGACTTGCAGGGCCACAGTCTGCTCTGGGGTTGCTCATCTGCTGCACTTTGGCACTATTTATTAGAGATACTCAGAAGCACTGAAAGTACTAACCACCCAACAAGGATCAGCTGATCTGAAGAGCTTGGGATATTAATATTACCTAACTTAAAACCGAGAAGTATTTACTGATAAACGTTTACTAAGATATGTATTTATAAAAGCATAATAAGTGTTCAACAAGCTATAAATTATATATGAAACCGAAAGACAATAACACACATTAATAGAATATATAATTGTTTATTGTGATTTAAATTGTAATCAGCACTTTAGCTGTTTCTATTAAACATGTTTTCATATTTTAAAGGACTTTGAATATTCAAATTATTGTGACTGTTGTCAAAGTAAATAAGTAAAATTGAAATACTGCTAAACTATTATCAGAATTTAACACTATAATGAAGATTTGAAAATACATTAAGCATGCAAGGACTACACACACAAGTGTGATACCGTCTCTGCTGCTGGGTCAGTGCGGGGTTGATGTTGTCCAAACATCTAGTTCTGGGACTAATGAAATATCAGTTGTCAGCTGGAGTCTGTGTCTCCTCTGTTGAGTAATGCATGGAGAGCATCACAGCTCAGTTTATACTATCCTCCAGCAATGTATGTATCAGTGACTTCACTCCCCACAGTCAGTGACTTCACACCCCACAGTCAGTGATTTTACATCCCATAGTCAGTGATTTCACTCCCCACAGTCAGTGACTTCACACCCCACAGTCAGTGATTTTACATCCCATAGTCAGTGATTTCACTCCCCACAGTCAGTGACTTCACACCCCACAGTCAGTGATTTTACATCCCATAGTCAGTGATTTCACTCCCCACAGTCAGTGACTTCACACCCCACAGTCAGTGATTTCACACCCCACAGGGATAGGCCCAGTATCACTGGCTACTCCCAGACAGCTGCTTTACTTTTTCACATGCAGCTGAGTAAACACTGAAAGATACTCACTCATGACAAGTCACCACTGATCTCATCATGGCCAGTGATGGGCACCCTTTCTGTAATCGCTCACATCCCAGTAAACTGGTCTGACTGTGGTCGAGTCCTTTCTACCTTCACTCTAGCTTCACACGCCTCCATGAGTCCCACCTGGGACACCTAACACAAAAGAGGGGGAAGCACTCTAGCAGACATTGGCTCCGAAGAAAAATAAATAAAACCCATAATATTAGCTTCTTGTTACACTATGGTATGATGAAGAAAGGGACTCCTATAGGACTAATGGCACCAAATCGTACATAAGAAGCATGTCCTAGACATAAAGAAATCACCTGTCAAATTCCAGATTGATTGGGGTGGGTTCTATTACTTACCTTTGGTGTTTTCTAAAACTCCCAACGCCCTTCTACACACTACACTTGCCTAGGTGGGAAACCGACTTTCACATTTCACTTTCTTAGTATATGGTTTGTGTTTCCCCAGGCTCATTTCTAAATATTGTGATTTTCACTATTTGCACTGTTTTTTAAATTTCTGCATACTAGCGTAAATAATTATTGAATTACTTACCTCCTAAGGGAGTATAGTCTCTATGGTATTTTTGGCATTTGTGTCACTAAAATAAAGTACCTTTATTTTTGTAATACAGAGTGTGTGAGTTTTTTGTCACTACAGTGGTATTGCATGAACTTTGCATGTTTACTAGTTAGTCCTTGGCTGCTCATCCACACTACCCCTAGAGAGCCTGGCTTCAAGACACTGTCTACATTTCACCAATAAGGGATAACTGGACCTGGTATAAGGTGTAAGTACCATAGATACCCATTACAAACCAGGCCAGCCTCCTACAGAAGGGTGACTTCCCTATTCCTGATTGGCTATTTTACTTCTATCTAAGATGGAAGAAATTGAAATGGAGTGTTCACCTCGCAGGCAACACCTGAGGGGTGGTGCATGCTAGGTGAGGTCACTCCTCCTACCATTTGTGTAGTTTCCTGCCTTTTCTCCCACCAAGAGTGGGGTTTTGAAAAAGGGTTGACCATCTGCTGCAAGCAGCAGGTTTGGGGGTCAAGTTTCAAAGTGGTAAGCCCTTTGAAGCTCTCCGCCAGTGCAGTAGTCATTCCTGAGGGAGGGAGTGTTAGCACCTCCACCCAGGAAGGGCATTGTTTTACAAACCAGAGAGACAGATCTCTCCCCGAAGGATTGCACATTGGGTGTCTGGACGTGGCAGGCTGGATAGAACCAGCAACCATGCCAGGGTAGTTGGCTTTTGCAGGGGGCACCTCTAAGGTGACCCCTGGGTATATTTAGGGATAAATCCAAACTGGTATCAGTTTGGATTTATCATTCTGAGTTGTTTGATACCAAACAACCGGGGTTCAGAGTGGCTATCATGTTGTTGGGAAACTTGTGTTGACTAGTGTCCATCACATATACTCAAATGAAGGCTATGTTCACTCACTATGTCCCAGATTTGACAAGGCCACTCTGGGGGCATATTGCTATTGCACATATGCCCTCACATATGATATGGTGCACCCTGCCTTAGGGCTGGAGGCCTGCCAGAGGGGTGTAGTATATGCAGTGTATAGAGGACAGGATACACATGCAGTGTGCCAAGTCGAGTTTGTGTTTTAGGTTGGCACCAGGACACTCAGCCTGCAATGGCAGTGCTGGGGGGATCTGGATGCATTGACCTAGGGGGTGACACAATCAGTGCTGCTTACCTCAGGGGCCTACCCTTAGTACCCCATGCCATGGATACTTAAGTGCCTTTTACTAGGGAGTTATAGTGGTAGCTAAAGGAGTATCCAACTGTGCCAATGCAGCACAAACGTTTTAGGGAAAGAGCTCTGGCCCAGGGAACCTGGTTAGCAGGGACCCTGGGCACTACACGTTCTAGGCTACATCATACTTCAAGCAAGAAGTGTAGGCTAACCATGTCAAAAAGAGTCCTTTTCTTTACAGAGATTACGTTCAAACTTAGAAATCTTTACCGCAGCTTTGATCCAGGCTACCAGACAACAACGCTGCCTTCTCAGATACCTCCTGCAGCCTTTCCGCACTGAACCCTACCTTCTCAGAACATTTTTCTTAGAAATACTTCTAAGTCAGAATGCAAGCGATGACTGCACCCATTCCACTTCTTGTATCTGACCCACACTACATAGCAGTGAGCCATACTTTTAGACTTTGATCTATTGGGTGCTAGTTTAAAAAAAAATAAAACATTACCACAAATGTGATCATTTCTGAAAGAATAAAAATTAATTAAATGAAATGTAACTAGGCTAAAGACCACAGGCAGCAGGCATATTTTATAAAAAAAACATGTCCACAAACACCTCACTAAAATGGCTTTACCACCATTTTTTATAGGTTTGTTATAGATGGAAGATGTCCTATAGGTTCTTCTGTAGCTTGGGGAATGATATACTGAAGTATAGTTCTTGTAGGTGCTTGGGAACTAGTGTCTGAGTCTTTTACAACTTGTAACCCATTTCTAACATGTAACATAGTTTTGATCTTATGGGGGTCGGTGATAATGTGGTGGTAGTACCGCCAACAGGCTGGCAGTACATACCGCCACATTATGACATTGGCGGGTTGGCTGCACCCAACCCGTCATTTTACCATACCAGCCACCATGGCGGTAGCAGCCGCCGGGTCGGAGATAAGAATCTCCAGCCCAGGCAGCCGCTATTGTACTGGCATCATGACCCTGCCTACCGCCATGGTTTTCGTGGCGTTCACAATGCCACGGAAACCATGGTGGTAGGCCCTACCAGTGACAGGGAACTCCTTCCCTGTCACTGGTAGGAGGATTGCTCACCCTTCCAAACATTCCCGAGATGCCCCCCACCTCCCACCGTCTACACCCATCCGACATCCACAGCCCCTTTACGATCCTCCATACACGCACATTCGCAGACACACATCACGCATACACACACTCACTCACACAGGCATACAGTCATTCATTCATGCATGCATCCATTCATTTTCGCACACATCTGTACACACATTTACACTGACAGGCAGAAACGCATTCATATTTCCATTCATATATGCATTCTCACACATGCATACATCTATGCAAACAACACGACACACACATTCGCATTCACGCACACACTTACACAGTCATGCACATAACACACACACACACACAACACCCCCCAAACACCCTCCCCTGTCAGAAACTCAACGTACCTGCATCCAGGTGGTCTTCCGGCAGGAAATGGGATGGGGCGCTGCTACCGTCCGCAGCGCCAGCCAGCAGAACACCGGCAGGCCATATTATTTCTCATAATACGGCTGACGGCGGTCTACTGATGTGGCGCTGCTGGTGGTAGCAGCGCCACCTTAACACCATCCGCCAGTATGGCCACAGTCAGATTTCCACCCTTCTTGTGGCGGAAATCCAGCTGTGGTCATATTTTGGCAGAACAGATGTTAGCCGCAGCGCTGGTCTTTTGGCGGCCATCGTGGCGACGGAAGGCGGCATTTACCGGCAATCTTAAAAAGAAAGCCTATATCTGTCAATTATAAGATTATGAAAATAAGTGTTAATATTAATTGAAATTATTCATTATTATTATTATTATTATACATATTAATTAAATGTAACACATGTGTTACTATGGATACTTGCATTTTCTTAGTTTTGTTTTTAGCTATTGGTTCTTCAATTGTTTAAGATTTCACGTTGTGCTTCCTTCTAATGTTTACATTTTTCAGAGTTTTTTTTTATAGGTATTGATATACTTTAGAGATTTTTATGGTTATTTGTTACGGTTCATTCTCTAATTTAAAAAAAAGTTGGTGTTTTTTTGGGTTTTACACTGTAGATTTATATATTCCACTTACTTGTACTTGTTCTTTCTTTATTGCAGCGTCTTTTGCTTTTTTCATTGCTATTGGTCTTTTGCAGTCTTGGAGTCCGAAGTGTAAATTAATAAATAATTTTTTTTTTCTGGTACTTAATAAATGTTATATATTTTGTTAGATCAGTCGTGAGTTATAATATCTTTTAGTCGGGGCATATTTCTGGGAGGTTTGCGCTTCCGTTGCATCACTTTTAGTGACGCATTGGTGGCGCACGCCTCTCAACCACATCTTTGAGGCCTGACAAAACCGCTTTGCGTGACTTTGAATGGCCTCATAGACATGGAGCAATGCAAGGCAGCACAAGCCACTGCACTGGCTTATTCTGTGCCAGGGAGGCATTGCGTGGGCATTGTGGTGGGTTCTCCTCCACAACACCCATTGATTTTGATGCATTCCCAGATGTAAGGCGTAAGACCTGTCAACTTGGATGTGCCAAAACCTTACGCCTCCCCAGGGGAAGCGCTATGAGGAGAAATATCTTAATTTCACCTTGTTCTTTCCTCTTTCTATGTATGCTGCAATCTGCATGACACATAGAAAGAGGAAAAAGCCTCCTGAGATTGTCTTTGTGCAGGAAGGTGTAGGGGCGCCTGCACTGGTACTAGGAAGCCAAAATGGTGCCACTGCATCTGGAAGGGACAGGAATGCACCCAGTTGTTTAGATATATGTTGTTAGTGCACTGGAAGCCTGCTAACCAGGCCCCAGTGCCCATGCTCTCTCCCTAAATTGATTTGTCGACTTAGTAATTTCCCTGGTTGGCAAAGACTTTAGCCCCTTATAAACCCCTAGTAAATGGCACCCAGGGAACCCAGGACATAGGTGGTAAAGAGGTACCCAGAGCTGCAGCAGAAGTTTGTACCACCCCAGGTTACCCACCCAAATTGCTGATGGCAGGGCTCCCACTGCAGACTGCCAAGGTGGTGCAAACTGCTTGAATTCAGCCTTGCCCTCACCATGAGTGACACAGTCCTAAGCACTGCCTTACATATATGTCAGACACCCCCAAGGAAGGCCTCTGCAGCCCAGGAGGCGGGGTGCATTATACTTAGGATGCAGGCATGTAAGCATAAGCTTATGTGTCTCTATGGTGTCCTTTCCATTAAAGTACACTATAAGTGCTGGCCACTCCGTAGGATAACATGGAACGTAAGCCTGAGCAGACCCTGGTCTCCAGCACCATTATGGTACTGCTTAGATATGTTCAGTTTGGTGTCAAACATCGTGCTATCCCTAACCCCAACACAAATCTGAGTTTGACACCATTCTTTGTGCTCTGGCTGGTCAGCCTGCGCTTTTTCCTCGTGTTTGCTGCTGGTGAGACAGATTTCTGCCCTCGTACCAGGTAGTGTGGACACTCCCAGGAGTCAGGGTCACAGGCTAAGGCAGGAAGGAGGTCACACCTCCCACCCCATACTGCCCACCGGGCTGGTAAATAGAGCCTACAGGACGGTGAGCTTCAAAGGCTTCAATGCCACTGATAGCCATCTGTGGTGTCCCCAAGTGGAGGAAATAGCCCTCCCCCTGCACTCAGGCACATTTGCTCCTGGTGAAGCAGGAAATTAGGTATGCAGGACAGTGCACACCCCTAGCAGGCCGAAAACACGTTTAGTGTGAGCAGCCCATCTGAGCACTAAATTTTGATTTCTGGCATTTTAGGAGTGCCAGAACAGAGGGTTCGGGGTAGCTGAAGGTGACCACTGGTTACCTCATGGGCGGATTAGCTGTAAGAGCTAAGACCAAAATCACTCTTAGTCTCCCTTGAACTAGTGACACTAGTCCCTTACAAACTGCAGGTAAAAACACTCACAGGTTCCGAAGATTCACTGGCCATTGGGCCCACCGTGGGATTGACAAAAGCCAGGTGGTCCAATGCCTTCTAGGAGTTATAGTCTTGCCTGTCCCCAAGTTTGAGGTTGCTATGTCACTCCCTCCGACCCCGTGAATTTCACAAAGGAATTCTGCACCTTTAAGGCACCTTTACCACTGACCCATTATAAGTCCCTAGTATATGGTACCTAGGTACCCAGGGCATTGGGGCTGTATGGGATCCCTATGGACTGCAGCATATAGTTTGCCACCCATAGAGAGCCCAAACAAAGACTTCTGCAGGACTGCCATTGCAGCCTGAGTGAAAACACCCTTTCACTGCCATTTTCCACTACACCAGGTCTCTGTAGGTCACCCCTATGGTAGGCCCTCCTGTTCCAGAGGGCAGGGTGCAGGTACCTGTGTGAGGGTGCCCCTGCATGAGCAGAGGTGCCCCCATGAACTCTAGCTCCATTTTTCTGGACTTTGTGAGTGCAGGGAAGCCATTTTACCTGCGTACTGTACTTAGGTCACCACCTATCTCCAGCTACATAATGGTAACTCCAAACCTGGGCATGATTGGTATCAAACATGTTGGAATCATACCCCAGTACTGTGGCCAGTATTGGTTGTATGTTTCCATGTACTCTGCGGGCTACTTAGAGAACCCAAAGAATTGCTTTTACCAGCTTTCTGGGGATTCAAGGGCAGCCCATGCTGCTGCCACCCTTCAGACAGGTTTCTGTCTTCCTGCTGCTTGACCCGCTCAAGCCCAGGAAGGCAGAACAAAGGATTTCCTTGGGATTGGGGGATAGCACCTTTGGAAATAGGTATTACATGGCTTGGTAGGGGTTGCCTCCCCAAGCCACTGGTATGCTTTGAAGGGCACATGTGGTGCCCTCCATGCATAAACGAGTCTACACCAGTTCAGGGACCTCCAGTCCCTGCTCTGACATGAAACTGGAAAATGGAAAGGGGAGTAACTACTCCCCTGTCCATCACCACCCCAGGGGGATGGTGCCCAGAGCTCCTCCAGGTGCAACTTGATTCTGCCATCTTGAATCAAAGGTGGGCAGAGGCCCCTGGGGGCATCTGAGTGGCCAGGTCAGGCAGGTGACGTCACAGCCCCCTCCGGGTAGGTGGTCACCTTACTAGGTGACCAATCCCTCTTCCAAGGCTATTTAGGGTCTCCCTCTTAGGTGGGTCCTCAGATTCAATGTGCAAGACTCCAGCAGGACTCCTCTGCAATGTTTACTCTGACCTCTGGCCGCTGGAACTGCAACTGGACTTCACAGGAACCTACAATCTGCAGCTACAGCGACGACTCTGCTATGCAAAATTGTTTTGCCGGCTCCTTCCAGCTACTGCAACATTTCCTCTGAGTGGGGCAAGTCTTCAGTCTGCACCAAGAAGCACAAATGAATCTCCCTAGGGGTGAAGGAGTCACTCCCCTGCATCTGCAGGCACAAACTACAACAACAACCGATTGCGTGGATCTCCTTTCCTCCAGAGCTGTGTGAATCCTGCATCATAGATGGTAGTCTGGAGAGGTCCCCTTGGCCAGCTGTCCAACTTAGGAGACTGTAAGCCCTTGCCTCTCCACATGGGGCAGTACCCCGTGCGCCGTGCCTCTTGCAGCCACGAAGGCTTTTTGGCATCTCCTCCAAAGGATCTTCAGGCACCGTGTAGCCCCAGCACTCTTATCTGCAACACATATCCCTCTGCATTCTTCTCCTGTGATGTGGGACTCCTTTCTAGGTGTGATGTATGGGCCTCTCTGCGGCTCCTGTGCTTTCTGGCTGTGGGTTGCCTGTGGGGGCTGCCTCCTCTTCTTGTCACTCTTCTCACTGCTGAGGGTCACCTCTGACTCCCCTTCATGAGTTTAGTCCTCTTGGACCTTGCTGGTTTCTGGCAGCCCTGCATTTCTTCTCCAATGACATCTGTCTTTGCCAAGGCTTTTTGATGTTTTTTCCACACCATTGAATGACTGCAGTCCTTCTTCCGGCGTTGGACATCGACTGCATCACTCCAGGAACTCTTCATCTGCTCCAGGGCTGCACTGCTGAATGTGTTTTTCCACCTGCATCCACAGGCAGGTGGGAAGTGGCTCCTGCCCCTACCGGACACTCCAATGTGAACTGGTCCACTTCTTTACTATGTCTTTCTCTTCCAGGGTCCACCTTTGGTTTGTTGCTTTCCTGTCTGGGTCTTGCAATATCCTTCCCTGAAGTCCTTTTGGTGGGTTTGGAGAGAACCAGGTACTTACCTCTCTTCTCCTGGTTGCTGGGGTCACTTTGGAACTTACCTTGTGGGTTTCCTAGTTCCTCCAGCTCCCCTCTACCGATTCCACTTTCTTGGGTGGGGGCCCGACTTTCACATTCCACTTTCTTAGTATATGGTTTGCCCCCCCCCCGGCCTTAAGCACTTACTATTGTTTTCACTGTTTTCTATTGCATTCTATACTAATTCCTTACTGCTACTGCACATATAATAGTGTGTTTTACTTACCTAAAAGTTGGGGTATTGCCTATATGGCATTTTAGTATTTGTGTCACTAAAATAAAATAGCTTTATTTCTGTAACACTATGTGGTTCTTTCATGTGCGTATTGCATAAGCTTTGCATGTCTCCAAGATAAGTCTTGGCTGCTCATCCACAGCTACCTCTAGAGAGCCTGGATTCCTAGACACTGATTACACCTCACTTACAGGGGATACCTGGACCTGGTATAAGGTAATAATACCATAGGTGCTCACCACACACCAGACCAGATTCCTACAGAGGGCTAATCCCCACGCCAAATAATACTCCACTTTCCTACATCGGGGTTTCAGCAGCTGTATGCTGACATTTTGTTTCACAGTACCACTTGGTCATGAGTGTATTCTGCACAAGATCAAATAGACCATTGCATCAAAAAATATCTTTGCTAAATATTTTAGATTTTTCTAATTGGCTTGAACTCGAGGAGAGGAGACTAGTTTGAGAGGAAACAAGGGCTAGGTTCGGACTGACGTCCAAAGATGGTGTCAGCAATAACAACAGGGAAAAGGAGGAAAACCTTTGACCCAAATATCCCCAAAGGGATTGTCCCTCTGTATAGTGGTAAAGGTGACATTGATAAATGGTTTGCAGCCTTTGAGAGGGCTTCTGGAATGAGTAAGGTACTATCTCATCACTGAGGCTCTACACTTTAGGAATAATTCCCAGTTTAGGGCAGAGACAGACTTCTGATGCTTCCTATTCATATATGAAGAAGACACTCATAGAAGGGTTTGGACTCACCACTGAAGAAGATAGACTGAAGTTTAGAGAAAGGTCAGAGCCAGACATCGGTTGATTTTGTGGACATTTCAGTAACAGCACTGGAGAGCTGGACTAAAGTCAATAAAGTGTATAATCTGTAAACTGTATAATCTGATCATGAAAGAGTACATCCTAACTAACTGTACCATAGAGAAATTGTGTTAGTATTTGGTGGATTCTGAGTTGAGCTGGGAAAGATAGATGACAAGTGGGTCAGATTCAGGGTGTCCAAAAAGAGCCAGGGAGGTTACCAGAAAAAGTGTTCACAGGCTTCCCAGCAGGGTAAAGAGGTGATCAAGGATAACAATAAAAAGAAGGAGTTCTCAAAAGGCCCTCAAAAGACTTCTCAGGAGGGTGGGCCGAGACTTCTCCCAGTCCAAAGGTAAAGGCTACCAGGCCATAAGAAAAGTGATGCAGCATGTTCCAAAAAGTCCCCCAATGGTGGACAGTCCAAGGTATTGGCTATCATAGGAGTGGGGGGTAGAGTTGTACTCTGGAAAGGCCAGAGGTCACACTGAGGCTATTTTAGTTTCCCTGGGTGGGGTGCCTATTGAAGCCTTGGCACTCTTACCTGCAAGCATGAGAAGTATAGACAATGATTAAAATCAATAGGCTCTAGGGGATACAGATGCCAGTGTCACTATGGTGGCAGCCAGACTTGTATCCCCAATCCAAATGTTTCCTGGTGTTAGTCATCAGTTTACCAATGCTGAAAATTAGACTAAGCTTTGTCCTATGGCATTAGAGAGATTTGAATGGGGAGGATCCAAGCTCCTCTTGTTTCCTTATTGCTTATTCCTTATTGCACTGTGCTATGGCTGTAACACACATCTTCTCAGGGAGACACAGCATTTCTGCGCCATCCCAGTAGAGTGTCTTTTGGGAAATGATCTACAGACATCTGCATGGCCAGAAGCATAAACAAAGGCTCATGAAGAAATGCTGTGTCTCCCTGAGAAGATGTGTGTTACAGCCATAGCACAGTGCAATAAGGAATAAGCAATAAGGAAACAAGAGGAGCTTGGATCCTTAAACAGTGAAACAAGTGACCCTCATCCAGAGAAAGGGCAAGACGTCTGCTAAGCCACCTTTTAAGGGGTCACATTACAGGGGGAGAATTCTCCTGAGTGAAATGCCCTGGTGCCTGAGGAGAGAACTGAAACTGAAGGAGCCTAGCAGAGCTTCTCAGTGCAGGGGCACCCTACAGAGAGGACCTGTGCCAGGGGCAAAGAGAATGCCCTACTCTTGAAGGCATTAGGCAGCAGGCTGCAAGGCAAGCAAAGGGAGATGACAGCGGTACCCACTGCATGTACTCTGAGGATGGGCTTTTGTAAACCGAGGCCAAGGGCTCCAAACAAGGGCAGAGAAGAGATTAGAGATCCCACAAAAGTAGAGAGGGTTTATCCTCACTTGGGCCATGACATCCCCTTAGCTGGACATCTGGGACAAACCAAAAAGTGTGACAGGTTGGTTGATAATTTTTATTGGCCCCATATGCCTGAAAAAATGAAGGTATTTTGTACCTACTGTGTGACTTGCCAGGCCAGTGGCAAGATAGACACACATCCAAAGGCTCCCTTAATTCCACTACTCGTGGTTGGTACTCCCTGTGAGAGGAAGTGATTGACAATGTTGGCCCCATGGACCATCAGACTGCCTATGGGAATAGATGTATCCTAGTGGTAGTGGGCCATGCCAGTAGGCACCCAGAAGCAATTCCTCGTAGGACTGCTACTGCTCCTGCAGTAGCAAAGGCCCTAATTGGCATCTATACCAGGGTTGGGTTTCCTAAAGAGGAAGTGTCAGATAGAAGCACTAGTTTTATGTCTGCCTATCTGAAGCCTATGGTGGTTGAATGTAGGGTGCATTACAAGTTCACTACCCCCTACCACCCTCAGGCAAATGGTTTGGTTAAGAGATTAAAAAAAAACTTGAAGGGCATGATAATATGCCTGTCTGACAAACTCAAAAGGAGTTGGGATGTCATGTTACCTTGCCTACTGCTGCACACAAAGAGTTACAACAAAAGGGGGTTGGGTTCAGCCCTTTTGAATTTTTGTTTGGCCGTCCTGTAAGGGGTTTATTGAGTCTTGTAAAAGAAGATGGGAGCGACCTCTCAAAGAGCCCAATCAGGACATAGTGGACAGAGTATATGAAAAAAGCAAACGGATACCTTGAGGCCAGTCAGAAGCTTATAAAGCAATGGTATGACCAGAAGTTAGCATTGGTGGAGTACCAACCAGGATAGCTGGTGTGGGTGTTGTAGCCTGCGGCTCCCAGGGCCCTCCAGTTCAAGTGGATTAGGCCCTATCCAATTGTGGGGAAGAAGGGGTTAATTTGGGTACCCCCGGGAATCCTCACAGGGTTCTGAATGTAAACTGCCTAAAACCACGCCAGGACAGACCTAACATGACCATGCTCCTGGTCATTGATGAGGGCCAGGAGGAGGAAACCCTTCCCTGACCTTCTGTCAAACAACCCTAAAGACGGGAGAGCAGAGGGTGTACTCTTGTACTCCCTCTCTACCACACAGCAAACTGACTGCAGGCACGTCCTAGGACAGTTTGCTTAGCTCTTTTTTCCTTAACTCCTGATAGGACAGACTACTAGGATTGAGCTAAGAATTTACTAGTGTGAGTCAAAAAAACATCTTTGGGGTATCATGAGAGTATTGTACGGTGAGGGCTAATCCCCACACCACATAATACTCCACTTTCTTACACAGCACATTTCTGCCCCATCCTTTTGATGCAGGAGAACATAGCAAGGTAACTTGCTGCGTTGTCTTGCGCAAACCTTTCATAAACAGAGCCCTTACTTTGTAGGTGTGTGGGGATTTTTGTTGCTCAAGCTGGTGCAATTATTTTATGGAGAGCTTTGTTGAGGCCACTCTCCAGCAGTGGTGGCTTCTTGTGCACATTTTCGTTCTTTAATAAAGAAACAACTTCTATTTGTTAACTGTTTTTCATTTCAGTTTCATTAGTTAAATGCTTACTTGAGCTTGTTTTTTTTACTGTATACGGTGAATGCTAATTAAGGTTTATTTAATTTCTTTATGTATGTTTATTTTATATATATATATATATATGTGTATATATATATATATATAGCTACATTTTTTACATGTATGTATTGTAAAATTCTATCACTATTGCGTTTGACATTGTTTTTGTTTTCATTGTTTCAGTGTCTTGTTGATATTGGACATTATTTTCTTCATTTGTGTTTTCAATATTATATCTTTCTGTTTATTATTTACAATATTTTTGTAGTCAATATTTTCTAATATAGAAAATTAATTTGCATTTTCGCTATATTTTATGCATTATTTTTGCATCTCAATGCTTCTTTAGTTAATCTTCTGTCATAGAAGCCCCTCCATTTAGAGCACCCAGTTGTGCACAATACTGCATCATTAGAACAGAATCATCATCATTGTTAGAAATGGGGTCTTTGGTTGACAGTCAGGTTACCCCCTGTTCAAGCAAGGACCCTCACTCTAGTCAGGGTAAAAGAGAATCACCCTCAGCTAACCCCTGCTTACCCCCTTGGTAGCTTGGCAGAGCAGTAGGCTTAACTTCAGAGCGCTAGGTGTAAAGTATTTGTACCAACACACACAGTAACTTAATGAAAACACTACAAAATGACACAACACTGGTTTAGAAAAATAGGAAATATTTATCTAAACAAAACAAGACCAAAACTACAAAAATCCGACATACACAAGTCAAGTTATGAATTTTTAAAGATTAAACTCAAAAATAGCGCTTAGAAACAAAAAATGCTTCAATGAGATGTTAACACGGCGTCGTGACGGAGGCGTTCCCAACAAGCCGACACCAGCGGTGCCGGACACGGAGTCGTGTAGACCCCCAAGTACAGTACCTTTGGTGAAGAGTGAAAACAAGCCGAGGCGCGAAGTCAGGAATCGCGGCGTCTGTGCGAAACGTTGAATCCGTGCACTTCAAGCGGCGTCGGTCACGACGTGGTGCGGCGACTTCCACGGAGTCGCGGACTTCAGCGGGGCTGCTGCGGCGACGGGCCTGCGAAGAGTGTCGCGTTCCAGCGAAGGTCACGGCGTCAGGTGCAGGCGGCATTACCGGATTCAGCAGCGGCGTCGGTCCGGAGTCATCCGAAGTCGATTTTCTTGGATTTCCACCAGCTTTCCTTTCAAGGGCCCAGGGACTGGATAGGGCACCACTTGTCAGAGCAGGAGTCTCCCCAGAGACTCCAGGTGCTGGCAGAGAGAAGTCTTTGCTGTCCCTGAGACTTCAAACAACAGGAGGCAAGCTCTAACTCAAGCCCTTGGAGATTTCTTCACAAGATGGAAGGCACACAAAGTCCAGTCTTTGCCCTCTTACTCTGGCAGAAGCAGCACTGCAGGAAAGCTCCACAAAGCACAGTCACAGGCAGGGCAGCACTTCTTCCTCAGCTATCAGCTCTTCTCCAGGCAGAGGTTCCTCTTGGTTCCAGAAGTGTTTCTAAAGTCTGTAGATTTGGGTGCCCTTCTTATACCCATTTTAGTCTTTGAAGTCACCTTTCTTCAAAGGGGACTCACACCTACTTGTGAAATCCTGCCTTGCCCAGGCAAGTAATCAGACACACAGCAAGGGGTTGGAGCCGGCATTGTCAGAGGCAGGCACAGTCCTTTCAGATGAGAGTGACCACTCCACCCCTCCCTCCTAGCAGAGATGGCTAATCAGGAAATGCAGGTTACACCCCAGCCCCCTTTGTGTCACTGTCTGGTGTGAGGTGAAAAACAACCCAACTGTCAAACTGACCCAGACAGGGAATCCACAAACACGGCAGAGTCACAGAATGGTTTAAGCAAGAAAATGCTCACTTTCTAAAAGTGGCATTTTCAAACGCACAATCTTAAAATCGACTTTACTAAAAGATGTATTTTTAAATTGTGAGTTCAGGGACCCCAAACTCCACATGTCCATCTACTCTCTAGGGGAATCTACACTTTAATCATATTTAAAGGTAGCCCCCATGTTATCCTATGAGAGAGACAGGCCTTGCAACAGTGAAAAACGAAGTTGGCAGTATTTCACTGTCAGGACATATAAACCACATTACTATATGTCCTACCTTATCCATACACTGCACCCTGCCCTTGGGGCTACCTAGGGCCTACCTTAGGGGTGCCTTACATGTAAGAAAAGGGAAGGTTTAGGCCTGGCAAGTGGGTACACTTGCCAAGTCGAATTTACAGAGTAAAAATACACACACAGACACTACAGTGGCAGGTGTGAGACATGATTACAGGGTTACTTGTGTGGGTGGCACAACCAGTGCTGCAGGCCCACTAGTAACATTTGATTTACAGGCCCTGGGCACCTCTAGTGCACTTTACTAGGGACTTAACAGTAAAACAAATATGCCAATCATGGAGAATCGATTACGTACACATTTTAAACAGGAGCACTTGCACTTTAGCACTGGTTAGCAGTAGTAAAGTGCCCAGAGTAACAAAAACAATAAAATCAGAGTCCAGCACCCATCAACAACCTGGGGAACAGAGGCAAAAAGTTAAGGGAGACCACGCCAAGGATGAAAAGTCTAACAATCATCAATACTGATCCATGCATTTCAATCACCCGATGACTGATAAATGATGACAGATTATGATGTGATTGTGACTTACAACAACCAATGGCAGAAGGGAACTAATCATTTGTCTTTCTCTGGATAGAGTATTTATTAGCTCTGGGAAACTGCTAAGGCTTTCCCTGGCCAAACCAATCAATATACAGAGGGTAGGTTTGCACTGATAGTTAGTAGAAGCCAATCATCTTCTGGAAAGCAGCTTTTTAACACATTCAAATTCTGCTACTAATGCGGCTTCTGGGAATGGAGAGGAGGAGGAGCCATCAGCTATTAATGGAAGGTCATCCCAAGTATAGAAAGAATGATTCATATTTAAAATCTAGTAAAGGTTGTGGACTTCAATATAAAATGAGTGTGAAATATTTTTACAGTGTTACTGATGGAATATCTTACACTATGGATACAAAAGGCTGGGCCTTTTATCTATTAGAGCTTCTGGTGCATTCACACTATGGGTGCCACCACCTCATCCCAGCCAACCTATAGCCACAAAGGCGGTATGCAACCTTTCCTCTGATCTCTACTCAGACTGTGATTGATCCCGGTGACTGACTGAGTTAAAATGTCTCTTTGGTTAATTTGAACCTCAGCGCCCTGTGCCATGTAGATTTGTGATTATGGAAAGGAGCACACAAATGATTCTTTAGATTCAAAATGTTTATTTCAACCCATGCTCTAGAGCAATAACTCATCACACTTCCAACTACTTTTGTTACAACTCCAGCTTGAAAGGGTAATTTGGTATATAAATGCATGTTTGTATGCCAGGCTAGCAGATGCTTGTTGAAAATATATTCTCAGTAGAATTCAGGACGGTAACAGCGCATCTAATATATGTGTCATGATCTATTGTTAAACACATATGCGTATGGACAAGGGACTTACACAGTACAACCAATGGAATGCGTGCTGTCCCTGACTCTCGGACCAGCCTTCTTAGATACAAAAAGAAAATGTCTGAAAAAAAATATCTTGGTCAGTTTTAAGAGATTGTAAAATCATAAATGTTGATACTAAAAATTGACTGCATTTTTATTTCTCAAGCTATCTGGAACTGCACTAATCTCTCAGCGTCCACTTCTCAGGATGTGGTCCGGATCACCTTCTTTTCACAGATCCACCTGGTCTTGGTGATGCAGTCATCGGGTTGGATCTCTTTGCTTCTGAAGGCTCCACATCTGCCTCCACGTCCCTGGTCTTTCAGTGTAAGGCTAGTAATAAATATAATATTTAAGAGTAGTATCAAACAAGAGATATTAAGTATGTACAGTACATAAACCAATGGAACAATGCAGACGTGGTGCAACTGGACTGTAGGAACCATCAACATGTTTCTCTGTTGTGATGCCTGTGAAGAGGCTGTGGATTCTGTGCACAACCCCATGTCTGAAGCTAATCCATGGGGCAGTCTGGAGCACGGCATTTCTAAAATCAATGAGCTAGAAGGGAACCACCTTTGTGTGTCAATGTAAGAGGGATCAACCCTTGAGTGTCAATGTAAGAGGGATCAGCACTTGTATATCAATGTAAGAGGGACCAACCCTTGTATGTCAATGTAAGAGGGATCCACCTTTGTGTGTCAATCTAAGAGGGATCAACCATAGAGTGTCAATGTAAGAGGGATAAACCCTTGTATGTCAGCATAAGAGGGATCAGCACTTGTATACCAATGTAAGAGGGACCAACCCTTGTATGTCAATGTAAGAGGGATCCACCTTTGTGTGTCAATCTAAGAGGGATCAACCCTTGAGTGTCAATTGAAGAGGGATCAGCTCTTGTGTGTCAATGTAAGAGGGATCAGCCTTTTTGTGTCAATTTAAGATGGACTAAGCATCCAGCCATAGGAGACAAAAACACTTCCAAGTGAAAGGACAGTTTCCACTGAGGATTTCATTTCAAAGTGCCAAAAATACTCTTCGGTCTCACCTCCTGTGGGACATAGAATATGTGCTACCAAAGTTTTGAATTTCAGGCTGGGTTGGGGGTTCCACTCCTTTCCTCAATACTAGTGGCAGCCCATCAGCTAGACATTGACCTGTTTACTTTTACTCTGAATCAACTCTATAAATACACTCTTTATTGAGCTTCAAGAGCAGAGTCACTGCTTCAGTTTGTGAAATGTGGCATCCATATTTAGTTATCTTGCATTTAAATCTCATTGCACTGGAGTGTGCGGGCAAAAGGAAGGGAGCCTCGGTCTCTAATGTAAGTACTGAAACTGCCCCCCCTGCTGCCCTGCATGGGTAGTAAAAAAACAACCATAATTCAGAGGCAAAGGGCTCCTCACCCTCCAGTGCCACTGCACTTGTTGCACTAATGCTATTGAGGACCATACTTGTATGTAAGACTTCATCTTCCCATCCCTGCGTTCTTATTGACCTCCTTCAACCCCTTCTTCTCTTGCTTTACCTCCATCACAGTTGCTGGCATCCACCGTTTACTCTTTTCCACTCTACTCCTATTTCTGCACTTCACTTCCCATCTCCATTCTGCTTTGGTGTTTCTTTTTTCCCACCGTATCTCCTCCTACTTTACTTCCTGTTTCTCCCATTGCCTTTTTCACATTCCCTCTTCTGTCCTTTAAATATTCACTTTCCCATACTCTTCCCATTCTTCCAGTTTATTGTTGTCTTTCCTTGTATATATCCATATTCCCCTCTGCTTGTTTCCTTTGTGTCTCTCCACTATTCGCCTTTCATTATCCCACAACTCACCCCTTATCCCCTCTACTCTCCACTGATGTTCACATGCACTAGAATTACCCAGCCCCTCTCTTACCTCTAAGGTACTAGAGAGAGGTGGTTGATGCTAAACGACGCACATCTGAAACCAGTTACAACAAAAATGGCATATCATCAATGAGTCCTGTGGCGGGTGCCAGCCTGGTGCGAAAAAACCCAACCACCAAGGGTTTCACGGTGCACATAAACAGAAGTGGATATAAAAAACACCTATGTCATGCGCTGTAAGTTACAAATTCAGAAAGAGAGCAACCAGGGCACTCCAAAGAAAAAAGAGTCCAAAGTTGAGTGGCTTTGTGTACAACACTTTAATCCTTTGTGATTGGTAGTCGAATCGTAGTTCTAAGATGTTCAAGTCCACAAATGAAAAGATATATACGAGTTTAACAAATGTCTGAATCCTCAGAGTTAACAGGTATTTAAGAGTAACAAAAAACAGCCAACACGTGTTTCGTCCTCATGGACTTTTTCAAGGCTTGAAAAAAATTTTGGGAGATCGAAGCTAAAGTTGTTCTGTTTGAAATCCAAATGGTGAGACTAAGTCAGAAACTAGGAGGTCAAAAAAGTTATACGTGTATTCCATTTGTGCATGCAGTGGGGGTGCAAGTTATGGTTTGCTCAGGTAACTATAACTCCTAAATTTCTGTGTTGTTTTTATTCGGTCCAAAATGCTATTGTTGTTACTGAAAAATTATCCTAACTATAATAATGTTACTTAAACGTTTGGTATTTTCAGTCAATATCTATGTATAAAGACAATACCCTTTCAGGCTTAGTGTGCCACACAAATTAAGTAAAACAGGAAGCAAGCAACTCTGGGTAGTTCCCATAGGTGGGGAGCAGCTCCTTTATGTGGAGCACTCTACAACACCATTCACACTCTAACACTGCTCACCACAAATGTCTGTTTTTATAGCAGAGTGTGTAAGCATAGGATTAGCACAGTGCCATGCATGCCAAACTAGAAAGGCACAAAACTTTTTAACATTTTTACAGCAAATTCTTTAAGCATAGCTATCCATGGTAAGTTTAAAAATTACAAATGCATTTACCACTCCAGGTACAGTATTACAGCTTTGGATTGATACAATTCCATCCAAGCCAATTTGTAATGAATAAAAGAAACTCTTGACACAAGTATTTAGATCTCAGACCTCGTCAGTGAAGTACTCTTGACAAATGTGTTTCACTCTCAGAGCTCGTCAGAGAAGTATGGCTTTGGCTCAACACCAGGAGGCACCCAGTATAGGTCAAAACCAACCACTCACAAGCTTAGAGGTTTGCATAAATTGTGCAAAACAGAGATAGGAACTGAGATCTGTGCCTGAGGCTCGGGTGAGAGTTGATCTTGTTGGAGCACATCTAGAACCCTAGTAACACTCTAAATCTGCCCACATCAAATGTATCTTTTTCATTTTCTCCAAAAATATATATATATTGGACTACAGTCTAATTATTTTATGAAAACACATATGTTTATGCAATTTGTGCTTTACATTATTCTGTGCCATTTACTCTGTATTTACACATGTCAAAAGCTGGACTGGTTGTAGAGTACATTTTAACATGTATGGTGGTAATGGAGGAGCATTCCAGTGTAACATCTAGTCCAGCTCCGGTCCTGTAAAATCCGGGTATTTTTCTTCTGAATCAATTGACCAATAACAATTGTGCCAAAGGGACACCATATGTGTGTGTACATTTGGCTGACTGTGTGATCAATCTCTTGAAGTACTATATTTCAAGAAATGTCTTTATTGAAAGGTCAGACTCTTTGAAAAAATGTTTTTAACGTGTAAAATGTCTCTGCAGACGCAGCAAATGGGGGACACATTTGCAGTTTCTCCTCTGATTCTCCCACTGGAAGTTCATGTAACTCCCTTGTCTTACTTAGTTTTACGTAAGATAGGTAGAGCCACAATCACAGAGCTCATCTGGGCAAGTAATTGGCTTGCTTTCCATTACGAGGCCTTAGGGCAGTAAGGCGCTATATAAATTCGTATAACATAACATAACATAACATAACATTACTGTTCAACTTCATGTAAACTCATGTACTTTGTAACCCACCATTTGTAAAGTTTAATACTGTCTTTAAACCTATGTGTCATGTAACCACCATCCTTTAATTGGGGTTCTCACCTGTCTGCTGTACAGTGTTCTGATAACCTCAAAGCACCTTATCCAATTCTCAAATAAAGAAAATATATATTTATAAGGTAAATTGACCCTCAAATTTTCATGGATGATGGGTTTTATACTTCAAAAAAGAGTTCCTTTCCTTGGGTTTATGGAGCTAAGGCCACAATTTTTTACTTGTTGGTGAAAACTGCACTAATGCAGTTTTGCACCAAAAAGTTTAGCACCAGCTTGCACCATTTCTATACACCAGCCGGGGGTCACCATATTTATGGAATGGTGCAAGCCAGTGCAAAGGGTAGGCTAGCGTAACAAAACATCATGTTAGTCGGGTGGGGCTGGCGCTATAGAAGAAAGGGGGGTGTCCGTGGGGCCTGGGGAGGGCACTAGTGGGCTTATTCCATGGTGTTCCATCGTGGAAATAGGCCCACAGGTCCCCTAATGCCTGCCCTGACCCGGGTGTTAGAAAATGGTTTTACCCTCCTCCATCCCGTGCCTGATTTTAGCACAGGGGGATAAATATTGCACTAAAGCCATAGTCATTTTTTGCACAGAACGCCTACTCTGCATCTCATTAACGCAAAGTAGGTTTCCACGTCCAAAAAATGACTTTAACTCCATACATTTGGCGCCAGACGGGTCTAGTGCCAAAGTATAAATATGGAGTTTGTTTTGCATCGAATTTGAGTAAAAAGAATGCCGCAAATTTTGTGCAAAACAAGTATCAATATGGCACTAAGTGTACTATCTTCTAGCTTCCTATAGTTGTATAGGCTGTCTAGGCTGTCAACTGGATGCCCTCAGTGGAAAACAAACCAATTGTTGCTGCTTGCTGTGCTATAAGATTTGCCCCACCCCAGTCCTGCCTCAAGCTTTGTATCCCTTCCAGAGCTATAAAGTAATTACATGGGTTGTTGACATGTAACATCAAGCAGATGGGGGGCTGTGGGATGCAGATGCAGGTGTTCTGATGTTACTACAGCTTGCAATCAAACTTATTGATAGCAGCGACTACACAGCATTTTCCTACAGCTGCCATACATTATTTTTTTTGCTGTTTTATATATCAAAAACTCGACCCAAGGGTATTGGAGCTCTTTACATGAGCATGTTACGTCACACAAGAACACAATCATTTTGGAAAGCATGTGTAGTTCAAAGCTGTAGGAGGCTGGCCTGGCTTGTAGTGGGTACCAGAGGTACGTACACCTTGTGCTATGTCCAGTTATCCCTTATTAGTGTAGAAGAGGTGTTTCTAGCAGCTTAGGCTGATAGAAGGTAGCTATAGTAGAGCAGCTTAGGCTGAACTAGGAGACATGTAAAGCTCCTACTATACCACTGGTGCCATATGCACAATATTATAAGAAAACACAATACACAGAATTACTAAAAATAAAGGTACTTTATTTTTATGACAATATGCCAAAAGTATATCAGTGAGTACCCTCAGTATGAGGATAAGTTATATACACAAGATATATGTACACAAACCAAAATTATGCAGGTAATAGCCAGAAAAGTAATGAAAGCAGTGTAAATTTACAGTAGATTGCAATAGGAGCACATAGGTATAGGGGCAACACAAACCATATACTCCAAAAATGGAATGCGAACCACAAATGGACCCCAAACCTATGTGAGCTTGTAGAGGGTCGCTGGGACTGTAAGAAAACAGTGAGGGTTAGAAAAATAGCCCACCCCAAGACCCTGAAAGGTAGGTGTAAAGTGCACCTACTACCCCCAGAGAGCACAGAAGTCGTGATAGGGGGATTCTGCAGGAAGAACAAACACCAGCAATGCAACAGCAGTGGATTTCCGGACCTGAGTACCTGTAAGACAAAGGGGCCATGTCCAATAGTCGCGACAGTGTCGGGAGTGGGCAGGAGCCCAGGAAATGCCAGCAAGTAAGCTGTCACCTGTTGGAAGAAGCTTGGAGTTCTGCAAGAAAGAAGAGGACTAGGAACTTCCCCTTTGGAAGATGGATGTCCCACGTCGCGAAGAAGCTTGCAGTGGTATTCCCACGCAGAAAGACCACAAACAAGCCTTGCTAGCTGCAAGGGTCGTGGTTAGGGTTTTTGGGTGCTGCTGTGACCCAGGAGGGACCAGGATGTCGCCACTTGGAAGAGGAGACAGAGGGGGCGCCCAGCAACGTAGGGAGCCTCACAGAAGCAGGCAGGGCCCGCAGAGGTACCTCTGCCGTAATATGAGGACGAAACACGTGTTGGCTGTTTCTGAACTCTCACATGCCTGTTCTTACATATGGACATGAATAATTTTTAGTACTATTTTGTTTTTTCCAACACAAAGGATTAAAATATCTCCTGTAACTTTACTCATCTTGGATTTATTATTTTTGGAGTGCCCTGGTTGCTCTTTTGTCATTGCACTTTGTTACCTAGGATGGGGTCCTGGAGAGGGCACCTGTGGGCTTATTCCATGGTGTTCCACCATGGAAATAGGCCCACAAGTCCCCTAATGCCTGCCCTGACCCAGGCATTAAAAAATGGTGCAAAGCAAACCCCTCCTCCATCCCTTGCGTGATTTTAGCACAGAGGGATAAACATGGCTATTGTTATTCAAAAAGAAACTGGAGTCAAGAGAGTCTTCACTAGCACAGCCTAGGGTTAGTGAATAGAAGAGATACAGCCACAACCCTACCTCCCAGTCTGCAGTCTGGATCCATTCATCCACCTCCAATCCATTGTGATGTCACTGTACCTCAAGCCGATCCACGTGTACAATGAGTTCTTTGCCACCGTCTCAACTAAATCCTAGATGTAAGGAAGCATTAGAGGTAACTCTTCAGTGGCCCCTGTTTTCCTTCTTTTGTGCATCTGTAATGTAAACATACTTTGCTCCACTATATATTTATAGTTGCATTTTATGTTTTGCAATGTTATTTTATTTAAGTACACACCTATATGAGTCCTACTACCAGTCTCATTCTCATCTCAATTACATGTGCACTTCGACTTTGTTGATTGATTTGGATTAAAATTGGCAATCAGTCAACTAAGTGTCGGCATGCCATGTTTTTCAAGATCCATCCATAGGAAAAAACATAAGTAGAGAGGTCAAAAGTTTATCAGTTCCAATTTCCAATCCCAAAGGAAATTATGTTAATAAATAGAGCAAACACCACACCACTTAACAGATTCACACCAAACATGACACGAAAGGAGAACTTTACTCAAATAGTGAGCTTTTTTGATTTGCTGTAAATCAATTCTTTAGATTTTGAGATATTTGCATTTAAAAAAGATTCCTGATAGGTACTAAAAGTTTTGTTTATCTCGGCCATATAAACTTGTGAGCCAATCCTGGCTATCACATTTTCAAAGTTTAAGGCAATGTGATTGGCTGGACTATGGCTGAAAAAATGTTTTTAACATCCATCTTGAATCACAGGATTTGGAACTGACCTGCAAGTTTCATGCTGTGTAAAAATAATGTAAAGTCTCTTTCAAAGTTTAAATTGTCCACTTCGGCCCAAGAACTTGTCTACTAGGCATGGGCAGAATACAAAAACTCAGCTAGTTTCCATGGAGTACTGCAAGCAAGTGGAATCGGGCATGTCAAACTGTTTGCGCTGATATTCAGCACCAGCATTTTCTTCTGTGCTGTAAAATCAGCTTGACCAACACCACACGGCATGCCAGAGGGCACTGCTTCTTTCTGCCACTTGAGCAGATTTTCTAATTGAACTGAAGCTTTCGCAACCCAAAATGTTGAAACCACCCGCATTGAGAAATCTGGTCGGGAAGACTTCTAGTACCCAGTGCTAGAGAATGTAAATTCTTGCACGCCAACTTAATGTTGGCGAGCCACATGCAAGAGAAAACTCCACCATGTGTAAGTTGGTAGAGTTTTGCAGGAACTCCATGCTCCAAGTGGAGTGCAGAGTGGGCAACACTCTGCCATCAGAATGGAATTTTTGACCCACTCCAATAGGAACACGCCAGAAGATGAGCACAGCTGCACTCCTTCAAACATTATGCTCAGAGTCCACCCTGCCATTGTAATGAAAGCCAGCGTGAAAATTCCCATGCTGTACATTCATAGCACTCCCAGGGAGTGGCAGAGTCCTGGGATCACTGTGGTGCTCACTTCCTTGCCTGTGTTTGGGGGCGCGAGTGGTGCCGCATTGCAGTGGCCTGTCTATGCTAATTGCATGCAGGATGTAACACAGCTGCTGGCTCCAGGCCGGTCCACTGATCAGTGCTGGGTGTAAGGGAGCCATTGGGGCAGCAGAGGTTGTGAGGCTTCCCTGTGTTCCAAGTGAAGAGTGACTATAGGCGCCTGCTTGAAACTGGGCACCAATTGGTAAAAAGATGAAACAGTCAAGTGTGCATTTACAAAACAAAATAGAAGATGACACTCCCCTGGACAAACAAAGGGAAATGCAGGCATGATCTGCTATGCAAAAAGCGTACCCCATAAAGGTCTGTGGTGGCTATATACAAATTTGCATATTTAGTTTGTGCTAGAGGTATCAATAAAAATAAACTTCATTTAATTAACAACCCTTATGGGTGAATTGTTGAACTAACCAAATGCTAAATTATAAACTTGTATTTTCCTTTCTAAACTTTGTATGACCAGCACTTGTTTGACTTGTTTGATTTGCTAGTGTTAAATTCCAAACTGCTTTAGTTCAGCAGAAGTGTTACAATTGTGACTTTTGTGAGGCCTTCTCATGATGCAAACGTCCTATATTAACAAAGAATGTTATATTTTCTATTAATTATGAACAACCTGACCCACATTGGAAACTCAAAACTTCCTAAACCAATCTTAAACCTGCTTCTCTATGATTAGGCTTCTAGTGTAAAGACATGTGTGAAAGGAGATGACTTCATGTGATCACGCCTAAATCTTACACAAATGTTCTTTGTATCAGAGACCTACGCAGCTGAGGAAATATTGCGATATATGGTTGTAGTTAAAACTTCTATTGTATTTTTTATTTAAAACTCTCTTTGTTTAAACTTGTCATCTCGACGGAAACTGTTCCTGTCTCACAATTTTCTCATTTTCTGATTAGCAGATCTCATACTTTAGCTAAAGAAATTGTTAATTTTGTGTATCATTCTATTCTATATAAATGTGTCCCAGGGATTTCTTGGATACAAAATGATTTCAAATGTAAACTTAAGCACAAAGAAATCTAATAATGACACTTTTCCTCTTGAGAAAGTATGGCAATGTAAACAAGTGTTAAATAGTTTGATTAGCTTTCAGTTCCATAAGAAAGATTTTAATTGATTCAAAGAAATTAAGCTACTGAAATGGGCTCTCAAGAGAATACAAATAGAAACTACAAGAAATGGGCCTCAGGAGTTTGACACTCTCTGATCTCTACTGCTCATTTTAGGAATGTTACATATTTTCAGTGTATTGTTGTGAAAAGAACTACCTCTAAACTATATAAAAGATCAATTCCAATGTCATAAAATGAAAAGAAAAGCTGCGTGAGGTAACTGTAGTCATTGCAAGGCAAGCTTTTTGACACCACTATTCAAGGCATGTTAAAATCTTGATAACGTTCCTAGTTCTTGGCAAAAGAGCATAACTATCCCTAATAACAAAAAGTGATTAAAAATAGGGGTGGGTGGTGAACTTCTTGTATTGGAGCACAGTAGAGTTTTTATCTCGCTGGTGTTGGCGAGTGCGAGCAAGAAAAATCTTACTCAAGACCACCTCCTGGCAAGGTTTCTCAAAACGGGCAGTCGCAGATGTTTGCCATCGCTCGCGTTGAGAAACGTTCCGTTCGCGTTGAGGTAGCTGCCACTCGAGTAGAAAATCAACTTGAGTGGCAATAAAGAAGCAGCACCCTCTTGAGCCATTCACACAGATTTTTCAGCATGGGACAAACACCTGGACCTAAAAATCAGAGCGAACAACGCAACCTAATGCACTCTGCCACTTGCGGAACTCCACATATCGCAGCAGAGTTTTTTGGGCACTTTGTGGAGCTCGGTGTAGTGCAACTCAGTGAACTCCATCCAGGACTATTCATAAACCCAAATTAGAAATCATTTTGATAGACACAATAAATAAATTTCTGCTCCAGTTCTAGAACAGGCAAGATATGTTTGAACATTAGAAAATACTTCAGCTGGAAAAAATACGTTTCAGAAGAAACTCTTGGCCTTTGCTAGTGTTGCTTGAATGTTAATTTACCTTTAAAAAACGAAAGACAATGGGCATCTGGCAAACTAGGAACAGTTTTTTTAATTAAACACTACGGCCAGGAGAACAGTTACAGAACCAGGGTCTGAGGACCGTCTTAAAATACAACCATAAAACAAATACAACATTCCTTTTTGGGGTGAAGACTGTACACAGCTGTCTTGGAGTCATAATTAAGGTCCTGATAACAAATGCAGGTGGATCTCAACCTTGCGTGAACACAATATGGGCCAGCAAGTATGTGTCCAGAGGTCCGGTCTGAGGGCCGTGTGGTTGCTGTGTGTTGCTGTGTGTGCTGTGTTCTGATTGGCTAAGAGTTGCTAACTTCATGTGGCATCTGACTTTATGGTGTGTTGGGGAATGCGCACACCACTCTGGCCATGTGTGTTTTTTTGGGGCCAATTTCACGGACCATTGTGGTGTTGCTGCACCTATCTGGGGAAATTTCTAAGACTCCTGTTCGGGCATTTGTCTGCGGCTACACATTATTCCACCTGTGACCTGTCAATCTGTAATCTCCGACCTCGGTTTCAGAGCCTGCCTGACCACTTACTTTTGTTCCGGGGATGATGGAGAGTTCATGATGGGGGAATTTAATAGTGGTGATGTGTCATTGTTCTTATGTGTGAATATGTACTTCTGAGCATGGGCCTCGATTATTCCAATATTAACCTTAGCATCATGACAGTTCAATGTATATATGAGGATTACATTGGAAGTAAAGGTTAGCCAATTTATGTTACCTTTATCGATTTCACTACAGCCTTTGATAAAGTCAACAGAAACATCTTGTGGCATAAGGTGCCCTCTCTACAAATCTCCAAGTATCTCTTGAGTGCACTCAATTCTCTCAGTACTAATATTTTGTTCCAGTTGCTCATGGGTGTGACCACAACTTCATGCATAGAACTTCTACACTCGAGGTATTAAAACAAGGTTGTAGTACACTTCTTCTGTAGCTGTACATTTATGATTTCCCCAATATATTAAGTACTGTGTGCAAAATATCTCCTGCCATTGGTAATGAATATATAGATATTGATTTTTATGCTGAGGATGTCATGTTGACGAATTAACACGGGTAACATCCATAGCGGATTGTCTTTTTGTTTTCCACTAATTTAGTAAGGTTCATTATTCAAAGAAAGTGTGAAGAAATCCTAGAAATGATTTCCAGTTTGAAATTTCCTTCTTCTACCTTCAATTGGTATGTGCCCCCTAACAACTTAGAGAAAGTTTGTTTTTTTACCCACAAATTGAATTTTAATCTTCATATTTACTATTCAGTGATTAAGAAGGCCCTCTTAATCGTTAGCGATAGGAGCAGTTTGTAAATAATTAGCCAAAAATCACCTGGGACATGCCCTAAAATGTATGATGTCAAGATCCCCTCCGAGCTACTCTTAGGTCTGGAATGCATTGATTTTCTATGCATAATTTTCCTATTAGAGTGAAAGTCAAAATCTTCAAATCTCTACTAGGTATCTAATAAAGCATTTCACGCCACATAATTCATCTAGAACTCAGCCTCATAGTGCTTTAACCTAAGATTGTGCCGCTATCTTAAAATGGGGGCCATAGAACAAGTACAGTGGCCCAACACTCACCAAGAGCACTCAGTAAGAGTGGCGTTTGGTTGCATGAGTTGAACGTGTACACATTTCTTAAAAATTTAGAATTTGCTTTTACAAAGTTTTGCTTGAAGCCTGGGCTTATCTTGCCTAGCATATTTAAAAAAAATCATATTCATTTTTCATTACAAAACTGACAGTTAACAATAGTTTTACTTCAGGTATTGACTAATGTACAATCACATCTGTGGCATGTATGCCACACTAGTATAAGAATATCCCCTGTAGCCCCGGCGGTGCAGGGAGCCCTGAGCTCCTGGGAGCCCCCTCAGCACAGTACACCATGCATGGGCGACGGGCCTCTAGCCTGAGAGCTCCTGACTGGGTCAGGGTGGCCCTCCTTGTACTTGCAGGAGGAGCTCCCTCAAGTTTGGTTACACCACTAGTGTGCCCTGCCAGCCAACAAATGAAAGCAGGGAAATCGAAAATGCAGACCTAGAACCTGTAACACACAGAAACCAATCCAGTCCCGAAGAAATCCAGAATACAATGATCAACCATTCCCATCACGCAAAATGCAGCCTACAGCGAACACCAACTCACAAACAGTGGCATCCATGACTAACATCAAGCAAGTACAGAAAATCTTTAAAAAACTAGGCGAGTTACCTAATACCCCTTTTCAATCAAATTGTTTGCACCCACATCATTCCAGATTCTTGGAAAGGACACATTTTTCAAATAATTTTTAAGAATGGAAGCCAATCCTTGCCAAGCACTTATAGGTTAACTGTGCTTACTGACATTGAAACAAAACTGTACGTCTCATGGCTACTTCAAGACTTGCAAGCATCGGTCAATGAAAAAAAATCTGATACCAAAAATACAAACTGGGCTAAGACCAGGCATGTGGATGCTCACATTAACAGCACTTACCATCTTAGCCGAAAAAGCAAAATAGCGCAAAACCCCGGCTGTTTGCGTGCTTTATGTACCTCAAATCGGCCTCTGACCGCGTCCCACATGGCCATCTCCGGACAGAATTGGCAGCATGGGGCATCCCAGGAAACCTCCTAATGACAATTATACCACTGTACAATGGAACTGGGCTCAGGTTAAAATAGGGGACAGCAGCAATGTCACAAAAAAAATCAGCAGAATGAATGGCCTGAAACAGGGATGCATCCTTGCACCAAGTTTGTTTAATTTATACCTTGCTGACCTAGAAAATCGTCTTTCAGAAGAGAAAAGCCATCTCCTCAACCTGGCAACAGAGAAGATAGTATGCCTACAATACGCCGATGATATTGTCCTCCTGAGCCAAACACCAATTGGCTTGCAATCTTCTGTCATTGCAGTAAAATCCAATATGGACCAGCAAGACTTGAGCTGAACCTAAAGAAAACCAAAGTGGCCCGTCTGGTTGATACCAAGTATAAGTCACTCACTTGGTTCATCAGAGACAAAAGGTTGTGGTAGAGGTCACGTATAAGTACTTGGCCATCAATTTGGGGCACCAGTTGTCCTTTAAACACCATCATTCTGCCTTCATATGCAAAAGCACATCCATTAGTCTTTGCTCTTAAACAGCTGAACAAGAAACTCAGTTGCCCCTCATTCGGTCACCTACTAACTGTGATGGCAACTGATTCATTCCAATGGCATTTGGTATGGGGATTATGCATGGTGGGGAAACGGAAATGCTCAAAAAGCCACAAACAAGAGCCTATAAATCAGTCTTCTCCATACTAAAATCATCATCTCCAGCCCAACTTTGTTTCAAATCTGGTTTACAAAATCAAAAATGACAAAGAATGAGCACCTTTGTTAAGTTATGCTGGAGACTGCGTGCCTCTTAGAAGGGCTCCCTAAATAATCTATGATGGATGGAAATGGAGGAACAGTTGAAGAGCAAACAAAAACAACTTGGAGAGAAAATTTAGAACAGGCAATAGAGGAATTAGGCATTTGAGACGCATGGGCCATCAACATTGAAGGAGCAGCCTTCAGCAGAGAAACTAATTCTGCAACCAAATACCTGTCCCATCCACATGATAAGAACCATCTTGCAAAGAGAGGGCACGCCTGGAGCCCCAGGAGCACCTGCTAGCCCACGTCTCCCCGGCCTTAAAACACCAGTTCATCTTATAGCGCTTCGATCATATAGACACTAAAGATCTCACAACATCCTCGAAGTGTTGGCCGTCCAACCCAGGCTGCAGCCTATGTGGCTACAAGCAAGAGTCAGTATTACACATCTTCTGCTCATGTCCAGAAGTCATGGACCAAAGGAAAAAGCAACTAAAGCCAATGTTCTTGAAACTTCTTATTCGCTGCTGCGGGCAAGCAGTGAGTCACTGGGTGAGTGGAGCCTCCAACCCGCTAACTTGCCAGGGAACAACATTATAAAAACTGGCATTGAAGAAGCTGAATGGCACCAGGAATAAGAACAGATACGACTAGTGTGCACTTTAAGATTTCCAGACACACACTTTATAATTAGATTTAGTATGCTCTTTAAGAGTTCCGCACATGCATTTTAGAATTAAATTTATTATGCACTTTAGGAGTTCCACATATGCACTTTACAATTAAATTTAGTATGCACTTCAAGATTTCTGCACATGCACTTTATAATTAAATTTCGTATGCACTTTAAGAGTTCTGCAAATGCACTTTATAATTAAATTTAGTATGCACATTAAGGCCCATATTTATAGTTTTGTAACACCGCATTTGCTTCATTTTTTTACATAAAAGCGACGCAAACTTACAAAATAAAACTGTATTTTGTAAGTGTGTGCCGCTTTTGCTTCACAAAATGACGCCAATGTGGTGCTAAAAAAATATAAATATGGGCCTAAGAGTTCCAGACACGCATTTTATAATTACATTTAGTATGCACTTTAAGAGTTCCAGACATACACTTTATAATTACATTTAGTGTGCACTTTAAGAATTCCAGACACGCACTTTATAATTACATTTAGTATGCGCTTTAAGAGTTCCAGACACGTACTTTATAATTATATTTAGTATGCACTTTAATAGTTCCAGACACGCACTTTATAATTACATTTAGTATGCGCTTTAAGAGTTCCAGACACGCACTTTGTAATTACATTTAGTATGCGCTTTAAGAGTTCCAGACAGGCACTTTATAATTACACTTAGTATGCGCTTTAAGAGTTCCAGACATGCACTTTATAATTACATTTAGTGTGCACTCTAAGAGTTCCAGACAAGCACTTTATAATTACATTTAGTATGCGCTTTAAGAGTTCCAGACACGCACTTTATAATTACATTTAGTATGCGCTTTAAGAGTTCCAGACACGCACTTTATAATTACATTTAGTATGCGCTTTAAGAGTTCCAGACACGCACTTTATAATTACATTTAGTATGCGCTTTAAGAGTTCCAGACACGCACTTTATAATTAAATTTAGTATGCACTTTAAGAGTTCCAGACATACACTTTATAATTACATTTAGTATGCACTTTAAAGCCACAAGCCTCAGGATACAGACTGGAGGTGATTAGGATGTATTTTAACGAGCTCCACACACACACTTTAGATTAAAAATTAGTACGCACTTTAAAGGCTCTGCACATATACTGTACATCTGCAAACAAAGGTATTACGGCGACATAAGGCCATTTACAGTCTCACATGCAGGAAGTTCATCTGTCCGCAAAGTGGCATTTTAACTAGAAACGTACCCATGAGGTTTTACGTGCTTTAAGTTGAGCATCATTTCTTATTATTCTAAGCACTATCATTACCGTCGGTCTCACACATCTTGTTTGAGAGCTGTCAGTTACCATTGTATAGATATTAAATTTTTACCAGCTGCATGCAATGATTTTATTAGCTCTGCAAATAAACTTTTACTTACTTAATGTACATTAACTGAGCACCACGAATCTCTTCAAAACATCTGTCAACTGAAAATTATAAACATGAATTACATAGATTTATTTTTACTCTTTGAATTACCTTTTTATGGTGTTTGCAAGCTTGGGACTCAAGATTTACAGCAAGTTCTACTCATCTTCTCAGCTTTTCATAACTTGAGATGTTGTTACTTAACAAGAATGTTTGTGATTCACAAAGTATATAAACTCACATCGCTTTTTAAATGTGTGATTTGGTTTTATATGATTTTAATGTTATTGTAAATTGTGTTGACTTGTTCGTCATCCTCATTACTGGGACTTTACCAAATTAATCCATTATTTGAATTGAGTGAGTGTCTCTACCTTTGGAATCTTCACACACGTGGTCCTTTAACCCCTCTGACGTCAGCTGGATATCCTCAAAGGCAATGCCAGAATTCATGAAAGTCTGTGGACTGAGGCAAGTGGCTGAAGAGCTCAGTAGAGTCCAGAAGTAACCTTTGAACACTGAATAACAGACTGAATGAAATACCTGTAGGTGGGTTAGTATGAGATAACCAATGTTATTTCAATTGCTAACAATTAAATATAAACAGGTGATGAGCAGGGAGTGGGTGGGAAATAATACAGAATAACTCCCACTCACAAACTACTGCCATGACACTTGTAGAATCAAACAATAATTATTCTGTGCATTGTTCCCTTTACTCATAAAACACAAAAA
This sequence comes from Pleurodeles waltl, assembly GCF_031143425.1. NCBI lineage: Eukaryota > Metazoa > Chordata > Amphibia > Caudata > Salamandridae > Pleurodeles > Pleurodeles waltl. The sequence continues at coordinate 1,178,101,049 of NC_090439.1, forward strand.
ATATGGCTTAGAACGTTTCTTTCTAATGTATTGATTCATAGTTATTTTCATGATTTATTGATCATTCCAATTGATTAAAGATGGACTTCATTTACATTTAAAAAGGAACCTTCAACTATGTGCACAATAATTGGTTAAGGAGTATAATACAATGGAGGAAAGGTACTGAGGCTTAAAAACTCCAGCATCAATCCCATTTAGACTGCTAGAGACCTCCCCACACTCACTGATACAACAGACATCAGTGTGAATCAGGAGGACTGGTTGGGGTTCCTTATTGTCGACTGAGACCTCTCTGAACTTCACAGGAGGGAACACGAGGTGATGCTCTCACACCCCACAAACCTGTTATACCTTCTAATTATCTGCTTATTTCTGGGTTCAGAGAACAAGGGGGAAGGTGGGTTGTTACAAAAAGAGGAGGATTGATGGATTGGAGCTGAATAGCAGAAGCACTGAGTGTAGGGACAGAGAAAAAGGCACAGAGGAGAGATACCGAGAGAGACAGAAGAGGGAAAAAGAAGTGAGTCACAGCACTCGGAAGTGGCATCCATGCATGCTGTACATATAGTTTTGTTATTGCAGTATGGATTTTTCTATTGTTTAGCCTCATCTCTAAGGCGAGCCTGATCCTAAGATGGCTGCCTAATATCTTTTACATCAGCATGGCCTCCAAGATGGGGATCTGAAGTTTCAATCTTGTGAGAGGTCCGGCTGCAATCTAGATTTCATCATTCATTGATGCTCTTGCTCATCCTGCCACAGGGGTCATGCTGTTTTTGAACATGACCCTTGGTTGCTTTTCATTCTGTTCCAGGCTTCGGCTTCACAGTCTCACTGCAGGATGACTGTCCATAACTCTCGGCCTCACAAGACATTCAGGCCGCTATCCATCTTGTATCTGACCCGGTGTTCCCGTCATCCTGCTCCAGACCACTGCTGGATTCAGCACAGCCATTGGCTTGTTACATTCCTGCATTCAGTGCACTGATAACAAGCATTGGCATAGCCAATGGGTCTACCTTGTAAATCAAAGTGCAAGCCAGACCTTTTGGCGTTGCTAATGCATGTTACATGAGCAGTTACTATCCCGGTGACCAGGCGATACCAGCACTCACGCATGATGAAAGTGGATTACGCATGCTCGCATGAACCCCAATGGGGACACTGTGAGGTAAATCTGTGCATGTGTCATTAATAGTGCCCTCCGTTCACCCTGGCTGTACACACATTGTGGGTTACACTGCTGAGTTCATATGATATAGGGTACCCATATATTGGGGGGTTTAGATTCCCTCTTTGTAGGAAAGTACCATCTTGCCTGGCATGTTACCCCCATTTTTCACTGTATATATGTTGTTTTAGTTGTATGTGTCACTGGGACCCTGGTAACCCAGGGCCCCAGTGCTCATAAGTGTGCCTGTATGTGTTACCTGTGTAGTGACTAACTGTCTCACTGAGGCTCTGCTAATCAGAACCTCAGTGGTTATGCTCTCTCATTTCTTTCCAAATTGTCACTGACAGGCTAGTGACCATTTTTACCAATTTACATTGGCTTACTGGAACACCCTTATAATCCCCTAGTATATGGTACTGAGGTACCCAGGGTATTGGGGTTCCAAGAGATCCCTATGGGCTGCAGCATTTCTTGTGCCACCCATAGGGAGCTCTGACAATTCTTACACAGGCCTGCCACTGCAGCCTGAGTGAAATAACGTCCACGTTATTTCACAGCCATTTTACACTGCACTTAAGTAACTTATAAGTCACCTATATGTCTAACCTTTACCTGGTAAAGGTTAGGTGCAAAGTTACTTAGTGTGAGGACACCCTGGCACTAGCCAAGGTGCCCCCACATTGTTCAGAGCCAATTCACTGAACTTTGTGAGTGCGGGGACACCATTACACGCGTGCACTACATATAGGTCACTACCTATATGTAGCTTCACCATGGTAACTCCGAATATGGCCATGTAACATGTCTATGATCATGGAATTGCCCCCTCTATGCCATCCTGGCATTGTTGGTACAAATCCATGATCCCAGTGGTCTGTAGCACAGACCCTGGTACTGCCAGACTGCCCTTCCTGGGGTTTCTCTGCAGCTGCTGCTGCTGCCAACCCCTCAGACAGGCATCTGCCCTCCTGGGGTCCAGCCAGGCCTGGCCCAGGATGGCAGAACAAAGAACTTCCTCTAAGAGAGGGTGTGACACCCTCTCCCTTTGGAAAATGGTGTGAAGGCAGGGGAGGAGTAGCCTCCCCCAGCCTCTGGAAATGCTTTGTTGGGCACAGAGGTGCCCAATTCTGCATAAGCCAGTCTACACCGGTTCAGGGACCCCTTAGCCCCTGCTCTGGCGCGAAACTGGACAAAGGAAAGGGGAGTGACCACTCCCCTGACCTGCACCTCCCCTGGGAGGTGTCCAGAGCTCCTCCAGTGTGCTCCAGACCTCTGCCATCTTGGAAACAGAGGTGCTGCTGGCACACTGGACTGCTCTGAGTGGCCAGTGCCACCAGGTGACGTCAGAGACTCCTTGTGATAGGCTCCTTCAGGTGTTAGTAGCCTTTCCTCTCTCCTAGGTAGCCAAACCCTCTTTTCTGGCTATTTAGGGTCTCTGTCTCTGGGGAAACTTTAGATAACGAATGCATGAGCTCAGCCGAGTTCCTCTGCATCTCCCTCTTCACCTTCTGATAAGGAATCGACCGCTGACCGCGCTGGAAGCCTGCAAACCTGCAACATAGTAGCAAAGACGACTACTGCAACTCTGTAACGCTGATCCTGCCGCCTTCTCGACTGTTTTCCTGCTTGTGCATGCTGTGGGGGTAGTCTGCCTCCTCTCTGCACCAGAAGCTCCGAAGAAATCTCCCGTGGGTCGACGGAATCTTCCCCCTGCAACCGCAGGCACCAAAAAGCTGCATCTCCGGTCCCTTGGGTCTCCTCTCAGCACGACGAGCGAGGTCCCTCGAATCCAGCGACACCGTCCAAGTGACCCCCACAGTCCAGTGACTCTTCAGCCCAAGTTTGGTGGAGGTAAGTCCTTGCCTCACCTCGCTGGGCTGCATTGCTGGGAACCGCGACTTTGCAAGCTTCTCCGGCCCCTGTGCACTTCCGGCGGAAATCCTGTGTGCACAGCCAAGCCTGGGTCCACGGCACTCTAACCTGCATTGCACGACTTTCTAAGTTGGTCTCCGGCGACGTGGGACTCCTTTGTGCAACTTCGGCGAGCACCGTTTCACGCATCCTCGTAGTGCCTGTTTCTGGCACTTCTCCGGGTGCTACCTGCTTCAGTGAGGGCTCTTTGTCTTGCTCGACGTCCCCTCTCTCTGCAGGTCCAATTTACGACCTCCTGGTCCCTCCTGGGCCCCAGCAGCGTCCAAAAACGCCAAACGCACGATTTGCGTGTAGCAAGGCTTGTTGGCGTCCATCCGGCGGGAAAACACTTCTGCACGACTCTCCAAGGCGTGGGGGATCCACCCTCCAAAGGGGAAGTCTCTAGCCCTTGTCGTTCCTGCAGTATTCACAGTTCTTCAGCCTAGAAAGAGCTTCTTTGCACCAACCGCTGGCATTTCTTGGGCATCTGCCCATCTCCGAGCTGCTTGTGACTTTTGGACTTGGTCCCCTTGTTCCACAGGTACCTTCAGACAGGAATCCATCGTTGTTGCATTGCTGATTTGTGTTTTCCTTGCATTCTCCCTCTAACACGACTATTTTGTCCTTAGGGGAACTTTGGTGCACTTTGCACTCACTTTTCAGGGTCTTGGGGAGGGTTATTTTTCTAACTCTCACTATTTTCTAATAGTCCCAGCGACCCTCTACAAGGTCACATAGGTTTGGGGTCCATTCGTGGTTCACATTCCACTTTTGGAGTATATGGTTTGTGTTGCCCCTATCCCTATGTTTCCCCATTGCATCCTATTGTAATTATACATTGTTTGCACTGTTTTCTAAGACTATACTGCATATTTTTGCTATTGTGTATATATATCTTGTGTATATTTCCTATCCTCTCACTGAGGGTACACTCTAAGATACTTTGGCATATTGTCATAAAAATAAAGTACCTTTATTTTTAGTATAACTGTGTATTGTGTTTTCTTATGATATTGTGCATATGACACTAAGTGGTACTGTAGTAGCTTCACACGTCTCCTAGTTCAGCCTAAGCTGCTCTGCTAAGCTACCATTATCTATCAGCCTAAGCTGCTAGACACCCTATACACTAATAAGGGATAACTGGGCCTGGTGCAAGGTGCAAGTACCCCTTGGTACTCACTACAAGCCAGTCCAGCCTCCTACATTGGTTGTGCAGTGGTGGGATAGGTGCTTTGAGACTACTTACCACTCTTGTCATTGTACTTTTCATAAGAGAAAAATATACAAAACAAGGTCAGTGTATATACACATAGCCAAAAAGTTTTGCATTTCCTCTTTTCACTCTTTTCTAAGTGCTGAAAAGTACTTCTAAACTTTCAAAAAGTTCTTAAAAGTTTAAAAAGTTTTTTCTGTCTTTCCAAAAAGTTCTGAAAACTTTTTTCTCTTTGTCTATCACTTTAACTCTCTCTAAAAATGTCTGGCACAGGCCAAAAAGTTGAACTGTCCAAACTTGCATATGATCACCTTAGCTGGAAAGGAGCAAGGAGTCTCTGCATAGAGAGAGGTTTGAGTGTAGGGAAGAATCCTTCCTTAGAACTGTTAATTAATATGCTTAGAGTACAGGATAAGGCCATAAGTGCCCAATCTGTAGAAAAAGTAGCTAATGGTTCTCAATCTGATCCAGGGACTCCCCCAGGAAAAGGTTCAGGAAAGAAACTTCTCAGCCTGCCCATTACTAGACAGTCTAGCATAGTTGGTACAGAGGTTGAATCACATCATACTGATGATGTGCTCTCACATTATGCTGGTAGCCAAGCTGTTAGGGTGCCCTCTGTAAGGGACAGGTCTCCTTCTGTTCATTCCCATCATACCTCTGTATCTAGAAATGTCCCTCCCACCCACCCTGATGACAGATTGTTGGAAAGGGAGCTCAATAGATTGAGAGTGGAGCAAACCAGACTGAAGCTCAAGAAGCAACAGCTGGATTTGGATAGACAGTCTTTAGAAATAGAGAGGGAAAGACAGAAAATGGGTTTAGATACCCATGGTGGCAGCAGCAGTATTCCCCATAGTCATCCTGCAAAAGAGCATGATTCCAGGAATCTGCATAAGATAGTTCCCCCTTACAAGGAGGGGGATGACATTAACAAGTGGTTTGCTGCACTTGAGAGGGCCTGTGCTGTACAGGATGTCCCTCAAAAGCAGTGGGCTGCTATCCTATGGCTATCATTTACTGGAAAAGGTAGGGATAGGCTCCTTACTGTAAAAGAAAATGATGCTAACAATTTCCAAGTTCTTAAGAATGCACTCCTGGATGGTTATGGCTTAACCACTGAACAGTACAGGATAAAGTTCAGAGATACCAAAAAGGAGTCTTCACAAGACTGGGTTGATTTCATTGACCAGGCAGTGAAGGCCTTGGAGGGGTGGTTACATGGCAGTAAAGTTACTGATTATGACAGCCTGTATAACTTGATCCTGAGAGAGCATATTCTTAATAATTGTGTGTCTGATTTGTTGCACCAGTACTTGGTGGACTCTGATCTGACCTCTCCCCAAGAATTGGGAAAGAAGGCAGACAAATGGGTCAGAACAAGAGTGAACAGAAAAGTTCATACAGGGGGTGACAAAGATGGCAACAAAAAGAAGGATGGTAAGTCTTCTGACAAGGGTGGGGACAAATCTAAAAATGAGTCTTCATCAGGCCCACAAAAACACTCTGGTGGGGGTGGTGGGCCCAAATCCTCCTTTAATCAGAACAAGGAAAAGAAACCATGGTGCTATTTATGTAAGATAAAAGGCCATTGGACAACAGATCCCAGTTGTCCAAAGAAAGGCACCACAGCTCCTACCACTACAACCCCTACTGCTACACCTAGTGTCCCTACTAATAGCAGTGGTGGTGGGAGCAAACCTACTAATAGCCAATCCAAGGGAGTAGCTGGGCTCACTTTTGGTAATTTAGTTGGGGTTGGTCTGATTAGGGAGACCACAGAGGCTACTTTAGTCTCTGAAGGGGCTATTGACTTAGCCACTTTGGTTGCTTGCCCCCATAACTTGGAGAAGTACAAGCAACTAACCCTAATAAATGGTGTTGAGGTCCAGGCCTACAGGGACACAGGTGCCAGTGTCACAATGGTGATTGAGAAACTGGTGCACCCTGAACAACACATACTTGGACACCAGTACCAAGTAACCGATGCTCACAACATAACACAAAGCCACCCCATGGCTGTTGTAAATCTCAACTGGGGGGGGGTATCTGGTCCAAAGAAAGTTGTGGTAGCTTCAGATTTACCTGTAGACTGTCTATTAGGGAACGATTTGGAGACATCAGCTTGGTCAGATGTGGAGTTGGAGGCCCATGCAGCAATGCTGGGCATCCCAGGGCATATTTTTGCTTTGACAAGGGCTCAGGCCAAAAAGCAAAAAGGACAGGGAAGCTTGGATCCTGGAACAATGGACCAAGTGCTCCCTAAAGCTAGGGCTAGTAGAAGCAAACCACTTCCTACTATCCCTCCCTCTACAGTGGATTCTACTTCTGAGGAAGAAGAATTCCCTCCCTGTGCAGAACCTACACCAGAGGAGCTGGAAGCAGACACTGCTGAGCTTTTGGGTGAAGGGGGGCCTGCCAGAGAGGAGCTGAGTGTGGCACAGCAAACCTGTCCCACATTAGAGGGTCTCAGACAGCAAGCTGTCAAACAGGCTAATGGGGATGTCAGTGACTCACACAGAGTTTACTGGGAGGACAACCTCTTGTACACTGAGCAAAGGGATCCTAAACCTGGAGCTGCCAGGAGATTAGTGATTCCTCAGGAGTACAGAAAGTTCCTCCTAACACTGGCACATGACATTCCCTTAGCTGGGCACCTGGGCCAAATGAAAACTTGGGACAGATTGGTACCACTGTTTCATTGGCCTAGGATGTCTGAGGACACAAAAGAATTTTGCAAGTCCTGTGAAACCTGTCAAGCCAGTGGCAAGACAGGTGGCACCCCAAAGGCACCCCTTATCCCACTGCCTGTGGTTGGGGTTCCCTTTGAAAGGGTAGGGGTTGACATAGTTGGCCCCCTTGACCCTCCTACTGCTTCAGGCAATAGGTTTATCTTGGTGGTAGTGGACCATGCCACAAGATATCCTGAAGCTATTCCTTTAAGGACCACTACAGCTCCTGCAGTGGCAAAGGCCCTCCTGGGAATATTTTCCAGGGTGGGCTTCCCAAAGGAAGTAGTATCAGACAGAGGAAGCAATTTCATGTCTGCATACTTAAAGGCCATGTGGAAGGAGTGTGGTGTAACTTACAAGTTCACAACACCCTATCATCCACAAACAAATGGACTGGTGGAGAGATTTAATAAAACTCTCAAAGGCATGATTATGGGACTCCCTGAAAAACTCCGCAGGAGATGGGATATCCTTCTACCATGCCTCCTTTTTGCCTACAGGGAGGTACCCCAGAAAGGAGTGGGCTTCAGCCCCTTTGAACTTCTTTTTGGACACCCTGTTAGGGGTCCACTCACACTTGTAAAGGAGGGTTGGGAACAACCTTTAAAAGCTCCTAAGCAGGATATTGTGGACTATGTACTTGGCCTCAGATCAAGGATGGCTGAGTACATGAAAAAGGCCAGTAAAAACCTTCAGGCCAGCCAAGAGCTACAGAAGCAATGGCATGATCAGAAGGCTGTTTTGGTTCAGTACCAACCAGGGCAGAAAGTGTGGGTCTTGGAGCCTGTGGCCCCAAGAGCACTCCAAGATAAATGGAGTGGTCCACACACAATTGTTGAAAAGAAGGGTGAAGTCACCTACTTGGTTGACTTAGGCACTGCCAGGAGTCCCCTTAGGGTGCTCCATGTCAACCGCCTGAAACCCTACTATGACAGGGCTGATCTCACCCTGCTCATGGCAACAGATGAGGGACAGGAAGAAGACAGTGATCCTCTACCTGATCTCTTCTCTTCCACAGAACAAGATGCTCTTGTGGAAGGTGTAGTTTTGGCTGATTGTCTTACTGCTGAGCAGAAAGATAATTGCATAAATCTCCTAGGACAATTTTCCGAACTCTTCTCCATTGTGCCAGGCACCACTTCTTGGTGTGAGCACACTATAGACACTGGAGACAGTTTACCTGTCAAAAGTAAGATCTATAGGCAGCCTGACCATGTCAGGGACTGCATAAAGCAAGAAGTTCAGAAGATGTTGGAACTAGGAGTGGTTGAGCACTCTGACAGTCCATGGGCTTCTCCTGTGGTACTGGTACCAAAACCCAATTCTAAAGATGGAAAGAAGGAAATGAGGTTTTGTGTAGACTATAGAGGTCTCAACTTAGTAACCAAAACAGATGCTCACCCTATACCCAGGGCAGATGAGCTAATAGATACACTGGCATCTGCCAAGTATCTAAGCACTTTTGATTTGACTGCAGGGTATTGGCAGATCAAAATGTCAGAAGATGCTAAACCTAAGACTGCATTTTCTACCATTGGAGGACATTACCAGTTTACTGTAATGCCTTTTGGTTTGAAAAATGCACCTGCCACTTTTCAGAGGTTGGTGAACACAGTCCTGCAAGGGCTGGAAGCTTTCAGTGCAGCATATTTGGATGATATAGCTGTCTTTAGCTCCAGCTGGGATGATCACCTGGTCCACCTATGGAAAGTTTTGGAGGCCCTGCAAAAGGCAGGCCTCACTATCAAGGCTTCAAAGTGCCAGATAGATGATGGATCCAAAGAAGGCTCTCCTTACAACAGATCCCAAAGAGCCTTCACTGATGGGGAACCCCTGTCCCCGTCCTTTACATAAGGGTGGGAGATGCAAGAGGAGGGTGGACAGGGCAGACACAGCATCACTTGACTGGTTACCATCCACCTCTGAATGAGGGGGGTAGTACCACAAACTCCAACATCGGGGATTTAAGAATCTGAGCTCTGCATATTCCCTTTTCTCTGAGTTTATTTACTTGAAAGAGACAGAATAGTTATTTTATCAGTCAGTATACTCAAGGTTGAAGGTACTTACTGACACTTGTCAGACCTATGACAATCCCCAGCTGAAACACGGCCACGCCCCCAAGAGCCACGGCCACAGATCTCCAATCCGTGGGAGAAGGATCTGCAGAGACACAGAAGTCATTGGATGAACAGAGATATACATTTTTCTCACGTTTGAAACTTGCTGAGGATCACTTTGTGGATCCCGAGTAAAAATGTCTACATTGTAGTATTGTACAGTGTCAATGTAAGCCCTAAATATGCATCTCTCACCCGTGAGATGTCTTGAGAGCAATGAAGGCCAAGTTGTATCTAACCCCAAAAGGCTTCACTTTTTATAACTCAGGTTCAGGGCCTTTAACAACTGGTACGGCCCTGGGCAGAGGGCTATAAAGCCACATAACAGACCACTTGGGCGGTAATGGACTTTAGTCAGTCCTGGGTGCACCAATGGTAGAAAGTAGACCTCAGTGTTCTCAATGGTTAATTAGTCATGTCTGAAACAGGGGTCATGACCCGGGCCTCTGGAATTATACAGCAATGGAGGATTAACTGTGTCAGGGCTGACTACATTATATAGCACCAAATGCAACATTACATAGCGAGTTATGCTTTTAATGATCATTTTATATGATTAAAGACAAATTATGAATAACATTCAGTAATATTATCTCACTATTTTAACATTTCAACATACATAACATACATAGACTGGTTTCAAATACAATGGATTTTATTCACAATGTTAGTCAACATCTATTGATAGTATCTTCCTCGAAGGATAGCAGTGGCCTTTTATTTACACTGTCCTTTCTACCTCTGAGAGTAGAACATGTGTAAAACACATACAGTGCTGCATTAAACAGAAACAAATGCCATACGTAAAAGAATTTTTGTAATAAATGGTGCTCCACATTTATTCAGCTCATACCTGCTGTGTTCTAAACCTACCTCCAGCTTTGGGTTTACCTGGCTTCACACTACGGGTCCCTTGGAAGTAGTTCATCCGCGGAATCATACTCAGTGCATGTCATTAATACTGAGCCAGTGTTTAACCAAGAAACACTGTAGAATCCAAGACATTGAACATTAAAAAAAGATGTAATTGACTCAACCCATAAATTGGGAATGTCAGCACTCTCTGCCCACAGCTGTCACCTTTTTAAATGGCTGAATACCTCTTTCCCAATCACCTGCTAAAGGGTGAGCAGTTGGGTTTGTAAAGCTTCAGGTGTGGGATTTCACCCCATGTGCAGTGATGCAGGATGTTGTGCTCCTGGTGGCTCTAATCATGGTCCCATATGGGTGACTTTATTTACATACTCTGCTAGTATCTCACACCTATTACTCTTGAACCCTGGATACGTATGTCCCCTCGATGAACGCTAGACAAGACCCCCTGTTATACTGAGTTTGAACACAGCCAAGTGCCAAACTGTCAAACTCTTAAACTTTAAGATCTTGAATGTTGCTCAGAGAAGCAGCCATGGGCGGCACCATATTTAGTAAGATATTGCGTGTCTACTCTTCCCAGCGTCGACGTGCTTTCAGGCTCCCCATCCTCAAGCATTGATCTTTGCACCAGGGTGCCATGGTGCGTGTTTGATCCCTAACATAGGTTTTGTACTGAAAGGGCACATGTGATCCTTAATTTGTAAAAGGACACACTCTTGGCCCCAAAGATGTTCTCTGAACCCAGCATACCGCTGCCGACCATGCAGGATGAGAATACCAAATCTGTCTAGTCTTTATTCCACCTCATGCCTCTTTCCTCCACCACTACACTCTCCCTGCCCCTTCATCTCACTTTTGTATGTTCTGTTTCATTCCAGATTTCTCCCTTACTTACTTTCCCCTTCTTTCTTTCACCGTCTTTCTCCACTTCTACCTTTTCCTCTTGTCTTCTGGGTCAAAGTCTGTTGGTGAAAAATAAATCCTGGTGCTCAAAATAATCCCAGTGTGCCCTACCTGCAACTACCAGCTCCACTTAAGCACAGGTGGAAAGTTTGAAATATTTGGAGATGTAAAACATTTCTCTAACTTTGCGCCTGCCTCGAGGAGGTGTAATTTTGTGGTGCAAAGTGCTATCAATACATGTTAGTAGATTGGGGTTTGCATTAAAAGCCATAGGTGTAAGCTTGGGAATGCCCCTGTAACCATAAGATGCCCCTTGACTTTTAGTAAACTTTCCATCAGACAATAAATAAACACTTTGAGCTGTCAAATTAGGTGATGTTAGACTGGCACTAAGTGTTGATAACTATGTCCAAGAATTCCCTCTTGGAGCCACATGCTAACAAACATCCCTTTAATTAATCCAGGACCCTTAGTTTCCCAGGACTCCCTGAATCTCTCTGGGAATGCTCCCCTTTCTTCCTAGTTTCCTATGGCTCCCTGAATCTCTCTGTCAATGCTCACCTTTCTTCCTCGGTTTTCAAGGGCTCCCTGAATCTCTCTGGGATGCTCACCTTTCTTCCTAGGTTTTCCAGGGCTCCCCGAATCTCTCTGTCAATGCTAACCTTTCTTCCTAGATTTTCCAGGGCTCCCTGAATCTCTCTGGGAAGCTCACCTTTCTTCCTAGGTTTCCTAGGGCTCGGTGATCTTTCTGGGATGCTCACCTTTCTTCCTAGGTTTTCCAGGGATCCCTGGATCTCCCTGGAATGCCCACCTTTCTTCCTAGGTTTCCCTGGGCTCCATGATTCTCTCTGGGGTGCTCACCTTTCTTCCTAGGTTTCCCAGGGCTCCATGGATCTCTTCTTCCTAGGTTTCCCAGGGCTCCCTGGATCTCTCTGGGATGCTCACCTTTCTTCCAAGGTTTCCCAGGGCTCCTTGAATATCTGTGGGATGCTCACCTTTCTTCCAAGGTTTCCTAGGGCTCCTTGAATATCTGTGGGATGCTCACCTTTCTTCCTAGGTTTCCCAGGGTCCCTGAATCTTTCTGGGATGCTCACCTCTCTTCCTAGGATTCTTCCGTTGCTTCAAGTGCAGTGCTGTGTATCTATCCTTGTCTTCCATCAGTAAATTCTGGTTGGATCCACAGCTGAGGAGCCTCTTGGACAACAAGGCACTTGTGCTGCTTTTGCAGTGTTCAGTGTTTGCAGAGCACTGCGAGTGCACAGGAAGAGGAAGCCACACATTCCTGACCCTAGGTGGCCACAGACATCTACTGCTTTCACGTTCTCTCAGTGACCATAGGCAGGAGGTGGGGAGCGGCTCAGATTTGAAATATCCTCTCTGGGCATCTGACACTCAGAAACAAAAGGAGTTTAGTTGATGGCAAGCAGACTCTATTGGCTCCTTGAGACCCTCACGGGTGAGTAGTCCGCTTTACAAATCCCTGATTGATTGATTCATTGATTGACTCTATAATCAGCATCTCAGTGGTGCAATGTCCTCCCTGGGCATCTGACGCTCAGAAACACAAGCAGCTTATTTCATGGCATGCAGACTCTATAATGTGCAGCTCTATGGTAAAATGTCCTATGTTTGCATCTGATGCTCAGAAACAAACAGCTTAAATCATGTCATGCTCACTTTCCCAACAGCAGAGGGATGTCTCACCTCACCCTTCTTTGTCTCCTCCTCACCATCCTTTCTTCACCTCACTCTTCTCTTTCTCCCTCACCTGCTCGCAGTCTCTACCGCTCCCTCTCCCTCCTCTGTATCTCTACATCCTCCTCCTCCTTCTCTCCACCTCACTGTCCCTCCTCTCTCTTCTCACGTTGCTCTCTTTCTATGTCTCAGCCTTCTCCATTTTTACTCTCTCTGCTTTGCCTCCTATTCTCAACTTCACTGTCCTCTCTCTCTTTTACAATCCCCTTCCTCAAACGTACCCGGCTCTCTCTGCCTCACCCTCCCCTCTCTGTTTTACATTTTACTCTCTCCATCTCACTCTCTTCTCTCTCTGTTTTACATTTTCCTATCTCCATCTCATCCTCCTCTCACTTTGTTTTATATTTTCCTCCCTCTGCCTCATCCTCCTCTTTCTCTCTCTTATACGTTTTCCTCTCTCTTTCTCACCGTCCTCTCACTCTGTTTTACATTTTCCTCTCTTTCACTCACCCTTCTCTCTCTGTTTTACATTTTCCTCTCCTCACCTCACTCTCCTCTCCCTCAGTGATACATTGTCCTCTCTTCGTCTCACCCTCCTCTCCTTATGTTTATCATGTTCCTCTCTTTGCCTCACCCTCTTCTCTCTGTTTTACATTTCCCTCTCTTTGCCTCACCCTCTTCTCTCTCTGCTTTCATTTTCCTCTTTGCCACACCCCTCTCTCTCTCTATTTTACGTTTTTTCTCTCTCCATCTCACCCTCTTCTCTCCTCCTCTCCCCTCTTCTGTCAGTGTCTGCTTCACTGCTGCTGCCTTTGTGGTATGTTTTGTGGTTTGAAAGGAAGCTTGAAGTGTAACCTTACAAGCGCCTGTGCATGTGCCTGTGTGTGCTTGTTGGTGTGTGTGTGTGTGTTTGTGCATGTGCCTGTGTGTGCATGTGGGTGTGTGTGTGTGTGCATGTGCCTGTGTCTGTGTGTGCATGTGGGTGTGTGGGTGCCTGTGTCTGTGTGTGCTTGTGGGTGTGTGTCTGTGTGTGCTTGTGGGTGTGTGTGTTTGTGGGTGTGTGTGTGTGTGTCCATGTGCCTGTGTCTGTGTGTGGGTGTGTGTGTGTGTGTGTGTGCATGTGCCTGTGTCTGTGTGTGCATGTGGGTGTGTGTGTGCATGTGCCTGTGTCTGTATGTGCTTGTGGGTTTGTGTGTGTGTGCATGTGTCTGTGTCTGTGTGTGCTTGTGGGTGTGTATGTGTGGGTGAGTACACGTGTGTGTGTGTGCGCCTGTGCATGTGTGTGTTTGTGAGTGTACTTTTTGCGTTCCTGCTGCCCTGTACCTATTCTTTGTGTGTCTGTGTTGTGTTAGTGAAATGTGTTAATGTATTTTCTCTTCAAAAAGTCAAAATGCTTGACATTGCCAGTGTTTTTGTCACACTTAAGTCTTTTGTGTAGGGAGCTTGCGGTCTCGTTTAATATAGTGTGTCACAGGTACCCGTGCGGTCCACATCTAAAGTCTGTGAACAAATGTAGCAAGAGTGCGTGGAGTTCAAACGCCAGCCTCTGGAAATGCTTTGATGGGCACAGATGGTGCCCATCTCTGCATAAGCCAGTTTACACCGTTTTAGGGATCCCCCAGCCCTGCTCTGGCACGAAACTGGACAAAGGAAAGGGGAGTGACCACTCCCCTGACCTGCACTTCCCAGGGGAGGTGCCCTGAGCTCCTCCAGTGTGTCCCAGACCTCTGCCATCTTGGAAACAGAGGTGTCTGTGGCACACTGGACTGCTCTGAGTGGCCAGTGCCAGCAGATGATGTCAGAGACTCCTTCTGATAGGCTCTTACCTTTCTTACTAGCCTATCCTCCTTCCTGGGTAGCCAAACCTCCTTTTCTGGCTATTTAGGGTCTCTGCTTTGGAGAATTCTTCAGATACCGAATGCAAGAGCTCACCAGAGTTCCTCTGCATCTCCCTCTTCACCTTCTGCCAAAGGATTGACCGCTGACTGCTCAGGACGCCTGCAAAACCGCAACAAAGTAGCAAGAAGACTACTAGCAACCTTGTATCGCTTCATCCTGCCGGCTTTCTTGACTGTTTCCAGGTGGTGCATGCTCTGGGGGTAGCCTGCCCCCTCTCTGCACCAGGAGCTCTGAAGAAATCTCCTGTGGGTCGACGGAAAATTCCCCCTGCAACCGCAGGTACCAAAAGACTGCATCACTGGTCCTCTGGGTCCCCTCTCAGCACGACAAGCGTGGTCCCTGGAACTCAGCAACTCTGTCCAAGTGACTCCCACAGTCCAGTGGCTCTTCAGCCCAAGTTTGGTGGAGGTAAGTCCTTGCCTCCCCACGCTAGACTGCATTGATGGGTAACGCGTGATTTGCAGCTGCTCCGGCTCCTGTGCACTCTTCCAGGATTTCCTTCATGCACAGCCAAGCCTGGGTCCCCAACACTCCTTCCTGCAGTGCACAACCTTCTGAGTTGTCCTCTGGCATCTTGGGACTCCCTTTTGTGACTTCAGGTGGACTCCGGTTCACTTTTCTTCTAATTGCCTGTTCAGGTACTTCTGTGGGTGCTGCCTGCTTCTGTGAGGGCTCCCTATGTTGCTGGGTGCCCCTTCTGTCTCCTCCTCCAAGTGCCGACATCCTGGTCCCTCCTGGGCCACAGCAGCTCCCAAAAACCCTAACCGCAATCCTTGCAGCTAGCAAGGATTGTTTGCAGTCTTTCTGCGTGGGAATACCTCTGCAAGCTTCATCGCGACGTGAGACATCCATCCTCCAAAGGGGAAGTTCCTAGTCCTCTTCTTTATTGCAGACTCCAAGCTTCTTCCAATAGGTGGCAGCTTCCTTGCACCCTCAGCTGGCATTTCCTGGGCTCCTGCCCACTCTCGACAATGTCGCGACTATTGGACTTGGTCCCCTTGTTTTACAGGTACTCAGGTCCAGAAATCCACTGTTGTTGCATTGCTGGTGCTTGTTCTTCCTGCAGAATCCCCCTATCACGACTTCTGTGCTCTCTGGGGGCAGTAGGTGCACTTTACACCTACCTTTCAGGGTCCTGGGGTGGGCTATTTTTCTAACCCTCACTGTTTTCTTACAGTCCCAGTGACCCTCTAGAAGTTCACATAGGTTTGGGGTCCATGCGTGGTTCGCATTCCACTCTTTGAGTATATGGTTTGTGTTGCCCCTATACCTATGTGCTCCTATTGCAATTTATTGTAACTTTACACTGCTTGCATTACTTTTCTTGCTATTACCTGCATAATTTTGGTTTGTGTACATATATCTTGTGTATATATCTTATCCTCATACTGAGGGTACTCACTGAGATACTTTTGGCATATTGTCATAAAAATAAAGTACCTTTATTTTTAGTACTTCTGTGTATTGTGTTTTCTTATGATATTGTGCAGATGACACCAGTGGTATAGTAGGAGCGTTACATGTCTCCTAGTTCAGCCTAAGCTGCTTTGCCATAGCTACCTGATATCAGCCGAAGCTGCTAGAAACACCTCTTCTACACTAATAAGGGATAACAGGACCTGGCACAAGGTGTAAGTACCTCTGGTACCCACTATGGCCAGGCCAGCCTCCTACATTGGTTGTGCAGCGGTGGGATAAGTACTTGTAAGTACCTACAACTTTGTAATTGTGTACTTTTCATAAGAGAATAATATACAAAACAAGTTCAGTGTATGTACACCTAACCAAAAAGTTTTTGCTTTTCTCCTTTTACACTTTCTACTAAGTGCTGAAAAGTATTCTAAAATTTCTAAAAATTGCTAAAAAGTTAGAAAAAGGTTTTTTCTCTGTTCTTTAAAAAGTTCTGAAACCTTTTCTTCCTTCTCACTATCTAAACCTCCTGTTATGATGTCTGTGGTAGATTCTACTCTTAAAATGGCCAATACTACTTATGACAATTTAAATTGCAAGAGCCTAAGGAGTCTCTGCTTAGATAGAGGTTTAGTGATAGTAAAGAACCCTACAAAAGAGTTTCTATTTAACATGCTTATTGTGATTAATGAGTCCCAAGCAGGCACATCAAATGAGAGGTTAATAGAAGGTTCCCATTCTGACTCAGGGGATCTCCTTGAGGGAGGTGGGGAGGGTTCTGAACAGGATCTGCGCCCTAGCAGGACACCCAGTAATGTTGGTAGTAATGGAGGTTCCCATCACAGTAGGGAAGTCTTTATTCCTAGAGGTCAAGTTGCTAGGGTTCAGTCAGTTAGGGACAGATCTCCCTCTGTTGTTTCCAATTTATCTTCTGTGTCCAAGCATTCCCAACCCACCCACCCTGAAGACAGTATGTTAGAAAGGGAACTCAAAAAGCTGAGAGTTGAAGAGACCAGACTGAAGCTTAAACAGCAACAGCTGGCCTTAGATAGGGAATCTTTAGATCTGGAGAAGGAGAGACAGAGATTGGGGTTAGGACCCCATTGTGGCAGCAACAGCAGTATTCCTGATAGTAATCCTGTTAGAGAGCATGATTCCAGGAATCTGCACAAGATAGTCCCCCCTTACAAGGAGGGGGATGACATCAACAAGTGGTTTGCTGCACTTGAGAGGGCCTGTATGGTACAGGGGGTCCCTCAAAGGCAGTGGGCTACTATATTGTGGCTATCTTTCACTGGAAAGGGTAGAGATAGGCTCCTTACTCTTAGAGAAAGTGATGCTAACAATTTTGCAGTTTTAAAGGATGCACTCTTGAATGGATTTGGCTTAACCACTGAACAATGCAGGATTAAGTTCAGAGACACCAGAAAAGAGTCCTCACAAGACTGGATAGACTTTGTTGACTGTTCAGTGAAGGCCATGGCAGGGTGGTTACATGGCAGTAAAGTTTCTGACTATGAAAGCCTGTATGATCTTATTCTGAGAAAGCATATTCTGAATAACTGTGTGTCTGACTTGTTACACCAATATCTAGTGGACTCAGATCTGACCTCTCCCCAATAATTGGGAAAGAAGGCAGACAAATGGGTCAGAACAAGAGTGAACAGAAATGTTCATACAGGGGGTGACAAGGATGGCAAGAAGAAGGATGGTAAGTCTTCTTACAAGGGTGGGGACAGAAATAAAACTGAGTCTTCATCAGGCCCACAAAAATCCTCTGGTGGGGGTGGTGGGTCCAAATCCTCTTCAAACCAAGTTAAAAAGCCTTGGTGTTATTTGTGTAAAGTCAAAGGCCATTGGACACCTGATGCCAGTTGTCCAAAGAAAAACACCAAACCTCCCTGTGAGAAGGTAGCCTCTTTCTAGCCTTGTTACCCCCACTTTTGGCCTGTTTGTGAGTGTATGTCAGGGTGTTTGTCACTGTTTTCACTGTCTCACTGGGATCCTGATAGCCAGGCCTCAGTGCTCATAGTGAAAACACCATGTTTTCAGTATGGTTGTTATGTGTCACTGGGATCCTGCTGGTCAGGACCCCAGTGCTCATAGGTTTGTGGCCTATATGTATGTGTCACTGGGACCCTGTCACACAGGGCCCCAGTGCTCATAGGTGTGCATGTATATGTTCCCTGTGTGGTGCCTAACTGTCTCACTGAGGCTCTGCTAACCAGAACCTCAGTGGTTATGCTCTCTCGTTACTTTCAAATTGTCACTAACAGGCTAGTGACCAATTTTACCAATTTACATTGGCTTACTGGAACACCCTTATAATTCCCTAGTATATGGTACTGAGGTACCCAGGGTATTGGGGTTCCAGGAGATCCCTATGGGCTGCAGCAATTCTTTTGCCACCCATAGGGAGCTCTGACAATTCTTACACAGGCCTGCCACTGCAGCCTGAGTGAAATAACGTCCACGTTATTTCACAGCCATTTTACACTGCACTTAAGTAACTTATAAGTCACCTATATGTCTAACCTTTACTTGGTAAAGGTTAGGTGCAAAGTTATTTAGTGTGAGGGCACCCTGGCACTAGCCAAGGTGCCCCCACATTGTTCAGAGCCAATTCACTGAACTTTGTGAGTGCGGGGACACCATTACACGTGTGCACTACATATAGGTCACTACCTATATGTAGCTTCACCATGGTAACTCCGAATATGGCCATGTAACATGTCTATGATCATGGAATTGCCCCCTCTATGCCATCCTGGCATTGTTGGTACAATTCCATGATCCCAGTGGTCTGTAGCACAGACCCTGGTACTGCCAGACTGCCCTTCCTGGGGTTTCACTGCAGCTGCTGCTGCTGCCAACCCCTCAGACAGGCAGCTGCCCTCCTGGGGTCCAGCCAGGCCTGGCCCAGGATGGCAGAACAAAGAACTTCCTCTGAGAGAGGGTGTGACACCCTCTCCCTTTGGAAAATGGTGTGAAGGCAGGGGAGGAGTAGCCTCCCCCAGCCTCTGGAAATGCTTTGTTGGGCACAGATGTGCCCAATTCTGCATAAGCCAGTCTACACCGGTTCAGGGACCCCTTAGCCCCTGCTCTGGCACGAAACTGGACAAAGGAAAGGGGAGTGACCACTCCCCTGACCTGCACCTCCCCTGGGAGGTGTCCAGAGCTCCTCCAGTGTGCTCCAGACCTCTGCCATCTTGGAAACAGAGGTGCTGCTGGCACACTGGACTGCTCTGAGTGGCCAGTGCCACCAGGTGACGTCAGAGACTCCTGCTGATAGGCTCCTTCAGGTGTTAGTAGCCTTTCCTCTCTCCTAGGTAGCCAAACCCTCTTTTCTGGCTATTTAGGGTCTCTGTCTCTGGGGAAACTTTAGATAACGAATGCATGAGCTCAGCCGAGTTCCTCTGCATCTCCCTCTTCACCTTCTGATAAGGAATCGACCGCTGACCGCGCTGGAAGCCTGCAAACCTGCAACATAGTAGCAAAGACGACTACTGCAACTCTGTAACGCTGATCCTGCCGCCTTCTCGACTGTTTTCCTGCTTGTGCATGCTGTGGGGGTAGTCTGCCTCCTCTCTGCACCAGAAGCTCCGAAGAAATCTCCCGTGGGTCGACGGAATCTTCCCCCTGCAACCGCAGGCACCAAAAAGCTGCATCGCCGGTCCCTTGGGTCTCCTCTCAGCACGACGAGCGAGGTCCCTCGAATCCAGCGACACCGTCCAAGTGACCCCCACAGTCCAGTGACTCTTCAGCCCAAGTTTGGTGGAGGTAAGTCCTTGCCTCACCTCGCTGGGCTGCATTGCTGGGAACCGCGACTTTGCAAGCTTCTCCGGCCCCTGTGCACTTCCGGCGGAAATCCTTCGTGCACAGCCAAGCCTGGGTCCACGGCACTCTAACCTGCATTGCACGACTTTCTAAGTTGGTCTCCGGCGACGTGGGACTCCTTTGTGCAACTTCGGCGAGCACCGTTTCACGCATCCTCGTAGTGCCTGTTTCTGGCACTTCTCCGGGTGCTACCTGCTTCAGTGAGGGCTCCTTGTCTTGCTCGACGTCCCCTCTCTCTGCAGGTCCAATTTGCGACCTCCTGGTCCCTCCTGGGCCCCAGCAGCGTCCAAAAACGCCAAACGCACGATTTGCGTGTAGCAAGGCTTGTTGGCGTCCATCCGGCGGGAAAACACTTCTGCACGACTCTCCAAGGCGTGGGGGATCCATCCTCCAAAAGGGAAGTCTCTAGCCCTTGTCGTTCCTGCAGTATTCACAGTTCTTCAGCCTAGTAAGAGCTTCTTTGCACCAACCGCTGGCATTTCTTGGGCATCTGCCCATCTCCGAGCTGCTTGTGACTTTTGGACTTGGTCCCCTTGTTCCACAGGTACCCTCAGACAGGAATCCATCGTTGTTGCATTGCTGATTTGTGTTTTCCTTGCATTCTCCCTCTAACACGACTATTTTGTCCTTAGGGGAACTTTAGTGCACTTTGCACTCACTTTTCAGGGTCTTGGGGAGGGTTATTTTTCTAACTCTCACTATTTTCTAATAGTCCCAGCGACCCTCTACAAGGTCACATAGGTTTGGGGTCCATTCGTGGTTCGCATTCCACTTCTGGAGTATATGGTCTGTGTTGCCCCTATCCCTATGTTTCCCCATTGCATCCTATTGTAACTATACATTGTTTGCACTGTTTTCTAAGACTATACTGCATATTTTTGCTATTGTGTATATATATCTTGTGTATATTTCCTATCCTCTCACTGAGGGTACACTCTAAGATACTTTGGCATATTGTCATAAAAATAAAGTACCTTTATTTTTAGTATAACTGTGTATTGTGTTTTCTTATGATATTGTGCATATGACACTAAGTGGTACTGTAGTAGCTTCACACGTCTCCTAGTTCAGCCTGAGCTGCTTTGCTAAGCTACCATTATCTATCAGCCTAAGCTGCTAGACACCCTATACACTAATAAGGGATAACTGGGCCTGGTGCAAGGTGCAAGTACCCCTTGGTACTCACTACAAGCCAGTCCAGCCTCCTACACTCCCACTACCACAACCCCTACTGCAAATTCTAGTGCCCCTAGTAATAGCAGTGGTGGTGGGAGCAAACCTACTAATAGCCAATCCAAGGGAGTAGCTGGGCTCACTTTCGGTAATTGAGTTGGGGTTGGTCTTGTTAGGGAGACCACAGAGGCTGTGTTAGTCTCTGAAGGTGCCATTGATTTGGCCACCTTGGTTGCTTGTCCCCTTAATATGGATAAGTACAAGCAATTTCCCCTAATAAATGGTGTTGAGGTTCAGGCCTACAGGGACACAGGTGCCAGTGTTACCATGGTGATAGAGAAACTGGTACACCCTGAACAACACCTACTTGGTCACCAGTACCAAGTGACAGACGCTCATAACAACACTCTTAGCCACCCCATGGCTGTTGTGAATCTCAACTGGGGGGGGGTTACTGGTCCAAAGAAAGTTGTGGTTGCCTCAGATTTACCTATAGACTGTCTACTAGGGAACGATTTAGAGACATCAGCTGGGGCAGAAGTGGAGTTCGATGCTCATGCAGCAATGCTGGGCATTCCTGGGCATATTTTTGCTTTGACAAGGGCTCAGGCCAAAAAGCAAAAAGGACCGGGTAACTTGGATCCTGGAACAATGGACCAAGTGCTCCCTAAAGCTAGGGGTAGCAAGGGTAAATCCCTACCCACTATCCCTCCCTCTACAGATGATTCTGCTTCTGAGGAAGAAGAATTTCCTCCCTGTGCAGAACCTTCACCAGATGAGCTGGCAGCAGACACTACTGAGCTTTCGGGTGGACGGGGGGCTGCCAGGGAAGAGCTGAGTGTGGCACAGCAAACCTGTCCCACATTAGAGGGTCTCAGACAGCAAGCTGTCAAGCAGCAAAATGGGGATGTCAGTGACTCACATAGACTTTACTGGGTGGACAACCTCTTGTACACAGAGGCAAGGGACCCAAAACCTGGAGCAGCCAAGAGATTGGTCATTCCCCTTCAGTAGAGAGCGTTCCTCCTAACTCTGGCACATGAAATTCCTTTGGCTGGGCATTTGGGCCACATCAAAACATGGGAAAGGCTTGTCCCCCTGTTTCACTGGCCCAGGATGTCAGAGGACCCCAAAGATTTTTGCAAGTCTTGTGTGACCTGCCAAGACAGTGGCAAGACTGGTGGCACACCAAAGGCTCCCCTTATTCCACTACCTGTGGTTGGGGTCCCCTTTGAAAGGGTAGGGGTTGACATATTTGGCCCCCTTGACCCTCCTACTGCTTCAGGCAATAGGTATATCTTGGTGGTTGTAGACCATGCCACCAGATATCCTGAAGCAATTCCTCTAAGGACTACTACAGCTCCTGCAGTGGCAAAAGCCCTCCTGGGAATCTTTTCCAGGGTGGGTTTCCCAAAAGAGGTTGTATCAGACAGGGGTAGCAACTTTATGTCTGCATACTTGAAAGCTATGTGGAAGGAATGTGGTGTAACATACAAATTCAAAACTCCTTATCATCCACAGACTAATGGACTGGCAGAGAGGTTTATAAAACTCTCAAAGGTATAATAATGGGACTCCCTGAAAAACTCAGGAGGAGATGGGATGTCCTGTTACCTTGCCTCCTTTTTGCTTACAGGGAGGTACCCCAGAAAGGAGTGGGCTTCAACCCCTTTGAACTCCTATTTGGACACCCTGTAAGAGGTCCACTAACACTTGTGAAGGAGGGTTGGGAACAACCTTTAAAAGCTCCCAAACAGGACATAGTGGACTATGTACTTGGCCTAAGATCCAGAATGGCCGAGTACATGAAAAAGGCCAGTAAAAACCGTCAGGCCAGCCAGGAGCTCCAAAAGCAATGGCATGACCAGAAGGCTGTTCTGATTCAGTACCAACCAGGACAGAAGGTGTGGGTCTTGGAGCCTGTGGCCCCAAGAGCACTCCAGGACACATGGAGTGGACCCCATCTAATTGTTGAGAAAAAGGGTGAGGTTACCTATCTGGTAGACCTGGGCACTGCCAGGAGTCCCCTTAGGGTGATTCATGTCAACCGCCTAAAACCCTACTATGACAGGGCTGATCTCACCCTGCTCATGGCAACAGATGAAGGACAGGAAGAAGAGAGTGACCCTCTCCCTGATCTCCTCTCCTCCACTGAAGAGGATGCTTTAGTGGAGGGAGTAGTTTTGGCAGACAATCTTACTGTAGAACAGAAAGACAACTGCATAATTCTACTTGGACAATTTTCTGAACTCTTTTCAACTGTGCCAGGCACCACATCTTGGTGTGAACACACAATTGATACTGGAGACAGCATGCCTGTCAAAAGTAAAATCTATAGGCAGCCTGACCATGTCAGGGACTGCATAAAACAAGAGGTTCAGAAAATGCTTGATCTAGGAGTGGTTGAACATTCTCAAAGCCCATAGGCGAGTCCTGTGGTGCTTGTACCAAAGCCTCACTCAAAAGATGGAAAAAGGGAGATGAGGTTTTGTGTAGACTACAGAGGTCTCAATCAGGTAACAAAAACAGATTTTTACCCTATACCTAGGGCAGATGAGCTCATAGATACACTGGCATCTGCCAAGTATCTAAGCACCTTTGATTTGACTGCAGGGTATTGGCAGATCAAATTGGCTGAGTGTGCTAAATCTAAAACTGCATTTTCAACTATAGGAGGGCACTACCAATTTACAGTGATACCCTTTGGTTTGAAAAATGTACTTGCCACTTTTCAGAGGTAGGTGAAAACAGTCCTGCAAGGGTTGGAGGCTTTTAGTGCAGCATATCTAGATGATATAGCTATCTTTAGCTCCACCTGGGATGAGCACCTGGTCCACCTTTGGAAAGTTTTGGAGGCCCTGCAAAAGGCAGGCCTCACTATCAAGGCCTCAAAGTGCCAGATAGGGCAGGGAAAGGTAGGACACCTGGTAGGTGGAGAACAGATTGCACCACTGCAGGGGAAAATCCAGCAATCATGGATTGGGTTCCCCCTACAACTCAGACCCAAGTGAGAGCCTTCTTAGGCCTCACTGGGTATTACAGGAGGTTCATTAAAAACTATGGCTCCATAGCAGCCCCTCTTAATGATCTCACAAGTAAAAATATGCCTAAAAAGGTATTGTGGACAGCTAGCTGTCAGAAAGCTTTTGAGGAGCTCAAACAGGCCATGTGCTCTGTACCTGTCCTAAAAAGCCCATGTTACTCCAAGAAATTCATTGTTCAAACTGATGCATCTGAATTAGGGGTAGGGGCAGTCTTATCACAACTGAATTCTGAGGGCCAGGATCAACCAGTTGCTTTTATCAGCAGAAGGTTGACCCCTAGAGAAAACCGTTGGTCTGCCATAGAGAGGGAGGCCTTTGCTGTGGTTTGGGCATTGAAGAAGTTGAGGCCACACCTGTTTGGCACTCAATTCATTGTTCAGACAGACCACAATCCTCTACTTTGGCTAAAACAAATGAAAGGGGAAAACCCTAAATTGTTGAGGTTATGGACATATCTCTATAGGGAATGGACTATACAGTGGAACATAGACCTGGGAGTACCCACTCCAATGCAGATGGACTCTCCAGATATTTCCACTTAGACAATGAAGACTCATCAGGTAATGACTAGTCTTATTGTCCTTCGTTTGGGGGAGGTTGTGTAGGAAAGTACCATCTTGCCTGTCATGTTACCCTCATATTTCACTGTATATATGTTGTTTTAGTTGTATGTGTCACTGGGACCCTGGTGCTCATACGTATGTGCCCTGTATGTGTTCCCTGTGTGATGCCTAACTGTCTCACTGAGGCTCTGCTAACTAGAACCTCAGTGGTTATGCTCTCTCTGCTTTCCAAAGTTGTCACTAACAGGCTAGTGACTAAATTGACCAATTCACATTGGCATACTGGTACACCCATATAATTCCCTAGTATATGGTACTGAAGTACCCAGGGTATTGGGGTTCCAGGAGATCCCTATGGGCTGCAGCATTTCTTTTGTCCCCCATAGGGAGCTCTGACAATTCTTACACAGGCCTGCCAGTGCAGCCTGAGTGAAAGAACGTCCACGTTATTTCACAGCCATTTACCACTGCACGTAAGTAACTTATAAGTCACTTATATGTCTAACCTTCACCTGGTGAAGGTTGGGTGCAAAGTAACTTAGTGTGTGGGCACCCTGGCACTAGCCAAGGTGCCCCCACATCGTTCAGGGCAAATTCCCCGGACTTTGTGAGTGCAGGGACACCATTACACGCGTGCACTGTACATAGGTCACTACCTATGTACCACATCACAATGGTAACTCCGAACATGGCCATGTAACATGTCTAAGATCATGGAATTGTCACCCCAATGCCATTCTGTGCTATGTGTGAACACAGGAACCGAGGGGGCTGCAGAAGGCCTGTGTTTGACACCAGGTGGCGCTGCTACTTTTGTACTAAGAAGTCTGAGTGAACACACTGTGAGGCACCGTGGACACTGCGCAGAACCTGTGTCTGCCACTGGGTGGCGCTGCTGCATCATATTCAATGAGAACAATATCTTCATTTAACCTCCCTCCAGTTTACAGTCCTCATCTGTTTATAACAAGAGCGGGAACAGATCTCCTTGTGGACCCGGCGGTGGCAGAGTCCAGCTCAGTGAGGATGAGAGTAGGAGCTGCTGTTGGCCCTCCTGATGTTCCAGGGCTAATGACACAAACCTCAGCATCCGCCCTCTGCAGAGCGTTGTCATTGCACCGCCTCACAGTACAGCACCCCTAGGTGTCAGCTGCTTCCATGTGAACCTATAGACGGATGGCTGCTCGGCCTGTGGGGTGAGGTCACAGCTCTATCCCGCCTGCAAATCAAAAGTCCAAATCCTGGAAGGGCTCGTGGGGGGTCCATCCTTCTGAGTTCGGTAAATCAGTGCCATTATGTCAGGTAACAGTGAAATCTGTGATTCATTTAGAAACAGCAGAAGCGAAGAATGAAGTGTGATAAAAAGTGCAAGTGGATTAGACCTATTTATGAACAGTTTCTGTCTCTGCATTTGCCGCGGGAAATGACGTCAAACACAAAACTTGTGGCCACAGTTATTAAAAGCAATCCTGAGGATTCTCTTAAGGCCAAACCATGAGCCAAGCAGGCAAAATATATGCAAATCTTCTCCCATGTTCTTTCACTCCTCACTCCCTGTTTCTCCATTTCTTTCACTCCCTTCTTTACGCATGTTCATTTTTTACATTTGAAATAAAAAAGCAAACAAAACAATCTCCATTTTGTTTTCTTCAATCGTGGCTGCTACTGGAAAGTTAATCACTTCACAAAGAATGATCCATCACATGAGTTTGTGAGTCAGGATTCTGTTTAGATCAGTTTGTTTATCACCAGCGCCCTCTGGTGAAAAATAGACAATCTCTACATTGATGTATACATTATGACTTCCATCAGTTTATACATCTGACATTAAACATATTATTACACCTTCTTACAACAAATCACTAACAGTTTTGATATGTTTAATTCATTAGAAGGTAGTAGTGGTGTAGAATACTGCACCTCCTGGAGGTAATCACAGTGATAGGAGCATGAGAGTACCCAGGTTTATGGCTGGTGCAGGTGGTCAGGTGCCTTACCACCCACAAGCACAGAAATGTGTATGGATATACAGAAATGACAATGAACAAAAGAGACCACAGCATACAGAGCAGTAATGCACAAACAATAAAGTCCAAAGTATAAAGGATTTTTTAGTGAGTGAAGCACATCAATATTTTACGTTCCTCATAAGAATAATCTTTTTATTTTGAAACCGCAGTTTGGTTCAGTGAGAAGAAACGTCCGTCAAATACAGCCAACACGTGTTTCATCACACAAGTGAGTTTTTCAAGGCTGCAAAGAGATATATACACACACTAATGTTTTATTTTGTTCCGGACTGGTCAACACAAAAATTAAAAAGTAACAAATAAATGACTAGTTGCCTACACCGAACGTAAGTGAACGCAGTAATTAAAGCGAATAGAGAAGATGGTAGACGTGGTAATTAAATTAGTGAAAATAGTGAACATACACCATAATGGGACACCACAGTGGTGAGAACGGTGGTACTATTTAAAAAAATACTGCCAAACCAAACCAATGAAATGTATACATTCTTTAGTACAAGAACAACCAGAACACTTGTTAGATAGTTTGTGGAAACCATGAGTATATTGGTTCAAGTGGAAAAGCGCGCCCAGGTGGGAAGTGTAGATCAAATACTGAGTATAAGGAAGAAGAACCTTGGTAAGTCCTTACGTATTCCTGGAAAAAATATATACGAATAGTAAGGAAAAAAGGGTTGCAAGGTCCGTCGAAAAACCGACGCTTGCGTCGGTAGCGCTGGTATGGATATCGAGTGTCAGAAACGTTATGTCAAAAAGAACAAAAAGTACCGGGGATCAGTAAACCACCGATTGGGTCGCTACAAAGAGGAAAGAGGCTTACCTGATGATGCGGAGTACCGCGTAGCGTTCGCTCGATGAAAGTCAGTATAAATGGCATAGCAGAAAACCGCAATGTTAAATGCCAGATAGCATCATGGAAATTAATGAAGGACTACACGACAAACCAGTCAGCAACATAAAGGATGGTCTAAAGAAAAAGAGGTAGTTGTGCCAAAACAGTGGACCAGATGGTTATCTCAGGTGGACCTAAAGACAGCTATATCTTCTAGATAAGCTGCACTGAAAGCTTCCAGACCTTGGGGGACTGGGTTCACCAACCTCTGAAAAGTGACAGGTGCATTCCTCAAGCCAAAGGGCAAAACTGTAAACTGATCACACCTTGCAATGGCTGAGAAAGTAGTAGTAGGTCCCTAGTATATGGTATTTGGGTACCCATGGAATTGTTAGATGCAGAGGAACTCTGGTGAGCTCTTGCATTCGTTATCTAAAGAATTCCCCAAAGCAGAGACCCTAAATAGCCAGAAAAGGAGGTTTGGATAACTAGGAAGGAGATAGGTAAAAGCCTATCAGAAGGAGTCTCTGACGTCACCTGCTGGCACTGGCCACTCAGAGCAGTCCAGTGTGCCAGCAACACCTCTGAATCCAAGATGGCAGAGGTCTGGGGCACACTGGAGGAGCTCTGGGCACCTCCCCTGGGAGATGCAGGTCAGGGGAGTGGTCACTCCCCTTTCCTTTGTCCAGTTTTGCACCAGAGCAGCGCTGGGGGATCCCTGAACCGGTGTAGACTGGCTTATGCAGAGATGGGCACCATCAGTGCCCATCAAAGCATTTCCAAAGGCTGGGGGAGGATACTTCTCCCCTGCCATCACACCTATTTCCAAAGGGAGAGGGTGTTACACCCTCTCTCAGAGGAAATCCTTTGTTCTGCCTTCCTGGGCCAGGGCTGCCTGGACCCCAGGAGGGCAGAAACCTGTCTGAGGGGTTGGCAGCAGCAGCAGCTGCAGTGGAGAACCCGGAAAGGTAGTTTGGCAGTACCCGGGTTCTGTGCTAGGGACCCGGGGGATCATGGAATTGTCTCACCAATGCCAGAATGGCATTGGGGTGACAATTCCATGATCTTATACATGTTACATGGCCATGTTCGGAGTTACCATTGTGACGCTATACATAGGTAGTGACCTATGTATACTGCACGCGTGTAATGGTGTCCCCGCACTCACAAAGTCCGGGAAATTTGCCCTGAACAATGTGGGGGCACCTTGGCTAGTGCCAGGGTGCCAACACACTAAGTAACTTTGCACCTAACCTTCACCAGGTGAAGTTACATACGTGCAGTGGTAAATGGCTGTGAAATAACGTGGACGTTATTTCACTCATGCTGCCCTGGCAGGCCTGTGTAAGAATTGTCAGATCTCCCTATGGGTGGCAAAAGAAATGCTGCACCCCATAGGGATCTCCTAGAATCCCAATACCCTGGGTACCTCAGTACCATATACTAAGGAATTATATGGGTGTACCAGTATTCCAATGTGAATTGATGAAATTGGTCACTAGCCTGTTAGTGGCAATTTGGAAAGCAGAGAGAGCATAACCACGGAGGTTCTGGTTAGCAGAGCCTCAGTGAGACAGTTAGTCATCACACAGGGAACACATACAGGGCACATACTTATGAGCACTGGGGCCCTGCCTGGCAGGGTCCCAGTGACACATAGACTAAAACAACATATATACAGTGAAATATGGGGGTAACATGCCAGGCAAGATGGTACTTTCCTACACCCCCTAATCCAAATATGGTGTTGGCCTGGGGGTGATAGTCCCTGGGGCAGCGGGGATTGGCTGCACACCAACCCACTCCAAATAACATGTTGCCCCGGGGGGAAGGAGGAGAGTGGTCCCCAGGGCAGCGGGGGGCTGCCCACCCCCCCTCACTCCAAATAATAGATTGCCCCCGGGGTTGGTGGTCCCTGGGGCAGCAGGGCAGCCTCACGGCCCCCACACATTAATTACGAGATTGCCCGAGGGAGGTGTTTGTCCCCGGGGCAGTGAGAGGGGGCCAGAAGGCCCCATCACACATACTACAATAGCCCTGGGTAGGTGGCTGTCCCCAGGGCCACAGGGGAGCCACAGGCCCCCCTATATACAAAGAAACTCAAGCCCCGGGGAGGTGGTGGTCTCCGGGGCATCAAGAATGGGCCAGAAGCCCCCTCCCATTTTTTTTTTAAAAAAAGCCCGAGGACTTGGTACACCCGGGGCATTAGGCTAACAAAGACCGCACTTCGTTTTTTAAAAGAAAATTACAAGCGTATTCAAAAACCACACATCTCCACTTGTAAAATAAAAACAAAAATGCTTTTAGCCCGGGGGGGTGGGGGGGTGGGGGAAATGAGGGTGTACATACCCTAGCCTCTTTTGTTTTTTTTAAAACTGATTTTTGGGGACTCAACAACTTCTGTTGTTGAAGTGTAATCAGCCAATCAGATCTCAGCACAAGATTGTTAGGGGTCGCGAATCCTTTGTGGCCCTAGTTCGTAGATATACAAATGTGTTTTCCCCTTAATTTGTCCATAACGACACCGGAACTACACCAAAAAAACTCACTCTTTCTGGACCAGGACCTACCTTCCTTCCTGCCAAATTTGGTGTAATTCCATCCAGTAGTTTTTGTGCTATTTCTGTTCAAAATCCGCATGGAAAAATAAAGGGGGGAAACATGTTTTGGGTACCCGCTTTTTTTTCTCACCCCCCCCCCCCCCAGAGAGTTCACCCTGAAGCTTTCCATAGAGCAGCTGAAAGGACTCTCAAATATTTTTTGAAAGTTTTGTGAAGATTCGTTAAGCGGCACCAAAGATTTTGGCTAGTAAAAAAAATACTTTTATATAGAAACTAGGTCCTAACTGTAACTACCTAGTGGTGACCACCACTAGGTAATATATACACATATATATATATATATATATATATATATATATATATATATATGTATGTACACACACACACACACACACACACCCACACATATTTATACACACACATGATCAAGACCTTGATGGTTGAATGTGTTGGCGGTGTTTGGGTTACTCGTTTCGGTTGTGAGAATAAACATCAAACAACAGGATTCCTGTGTGTGCTGTGTATGACTTTGCGTCATTTGGTGGAGAATTGTTTACAGGGCTGGCCCATCCCTGACACGAGCACCGACTTAATGGCGCGCGCCCAGAAAGGGACCATTTGGAGATATATAAAATGCTTTTCAGATATTTAACCACTTATCTAATTGAAAGTAGTGATGTACACCGGGTCTCCCTGGAGGCCTCTGGTTTTGGTCCTAAGTCCAGAATATCCTTTTTTTTTTTCAAACTAACCGTCACCAAAATCTTAAGCAACTTAGAGTTTCTACACTGTAAAGGTATTGACGTGGTACCTGTCTTGAGCAAGACGGATCTAAGGTTAACTGAGTAGGCTCCCTAGCATTTAAAAAAACTGTAAACTTCACACTTGTATAGCACACTACTCACCTGTTGGGGTCTCAAGGCACTGTACACATACTGCTTTGGAACCCCTCCTAGCTTTTCCTGTGAGTTGCCCACTCCTGGGCAACCCCCAGGGTGAAGCCAGGCATCCAAGTGCTGTTAGGGACATTGTGGAGATTAAGCAAGCTATTGCCCAGAGTTACAGAGGGGGACCCATTAATTAGATTAGGCACCGAGGTGAGAATTATCTGGTCCAAGGGAATTGAGCCCAAGAACTGCTAAGGCAGGAACTGAACCCTGGTCCCAGGCCAGATCTCTGCATCAGAGTCTGCTGCTCTAACCATTGTGCCACACTTCTCCACTTTCCAGTGGAGTGTGGAAATGTACCCACCCACACTTCTCCGCATTCCAATGGAGTGTGGAAATTTACCACCCCCCCTCCACCTAGCTAATCCTGACACCAATACCCATATGTATCAGGACTTAAATATTCACCTGGGAGATCAAGGCTGGGAAGTATTATTCAGGGATTTTCCACTTTGTCCGCCTTCTGATCCATGCATTAATCCCCATTCTTGGAACTGGTTACCAGCATTGTTAAGTAATTCTGCCACAACTTCCTGGCTAACAGCTCCATCAATCTAGCAACAAGCTGACCTTTATAGCCTGGAACGCAGCAGGTGTTAAGGGTAAAAGGGTAAAAGTTTCATTTTCTGGACTCTTTAAATCCTGATATAATTTGCCTTCAAGAAACTTGGGCCATTGGGGAGTTGCAGTTCGGCAATTACTACTCAAAGAGGGGTCACGCTAAGGGAGGAGTTGGATGTTTGTTGTCTAATAGGCTGCACTGGCAGTATGAATGCTTTAGAGATCCCAGCAACCTGTTTTTGGCCATAACCTTGCACAGCATTGGTGATGGAGACATGGGAACCTCTCTCGCCCTGATAAACTCTTATGACCCCCCTGGCGCCCATTTCAATAATCTTTTAGATAAAGTATTTCACTTCCTTAAGGAGTTCAGTGACAGGGAGCCAGGAACCAAAATTATTATGGTTGGAGGTATGATGCTAATAGTCCTTTGTCACTACTAATGACCACACAACTCAATTTCAAAGAGGTTGATTTTCAAGGACTGGGCAATTTCAATATATTGTTCCAAGACGTTTCCACTATTCACCATTTCTCTTTTTACATGCAACTGACTAACCGAGAGGGCAATAGATGTTTGGCTGCTCCCAATAATAGTGTGATAGCGCGTCCCTTCACAAAATTTAGAGGGCATGTCAAGGGATTCGGAAGGCCTAGCAAGATATAACAAGGAAACTTAGGGCTATGCAGTCTCATATGTGTTCTACCCCAAGACCTCTGTGCAGAAGGTTCTTATCCGGGGCAGTGCTGTAGGAGTTGGGTAAGGGTACCAACCTGGTCAAAATGCCACCAGCAAGTCCTGTCACTGCCCCTCTTCCATTGGGCGATTCTGGCCAGTGCATAATACCAATAGTATACGATTTAAGCAACATTTTCTTGAAAGCAGTACTGCGAGCCGAGTCTCAGTGTAAAATGTCTTTCCATTCACTTGTCTTGAAAGTGCATTCAAATTCCACGGTGGCAAGTCCCATGTGAGAAAGTAGCCTCTTTCTAGTATGGTTACCCCCATGTAGGAAGTTGGCTCTGTCGGCACTATTTTAAAATAAGAAATAGCATGCACAGAGTCCAAGGGTTCCCCTTAGAGGTAAGATAGTGGCAAAAAGAGATCATTCTAATGCTCTATTTTGTGGTAGTGTGGTCGAGCAGTAGGCTTATCAGAGGGTAGTGTTAAGCATTTGTTGTACGCACACAGGCAATAAATGAGGAACACACACTCAAAGACAATTCCAGGCCAACAGGTTTTTATATAGAAAAATATATTTTCTTAGTTTATTTTAAGAACCACAGGTTCAAGATTTACAAAAAATACTTTAAATGAAAGATATTTCACTTAGGAACTTTAGGAACTTTAAATTAGCAAAATAGCATATACAGTTTTCACACAAATTGCAATAGGCTATTTTAAAACTGGACACTGCAGTTTTCAACAGTTCCTGGTTAGCAGGCCTCAGCACACTTTCAAATCATAACTTGGCATCAGCAAAGGCAAAAAGTCAGGGGGTAACCATGCCAAGGAGGCACTTCCTTACACAACCTCCCCCCCCCCCCCAAACAAAAGAGGATGAGACTAACCTTTCCCAAGAGAGTCTTCATTTTCTAAGTGGAAGAACCTGGAAAGGCCACCTGCATTGGCATGGGCAGTCCCAGGTCTGTGTTCCACTATAAAGTCGATTCCCTGTAGGGAGATGGACCACCTCAACAGTTTTGGATTTTCACCTTTCATTTGCATTAGCCATCTGAGAGGTCTGTGGTCAGTCTGAACTACAAAGTGAGTACCAAAGAGGTATGGTCTCAGCTTCTTCAGGGATCAAACCACAGCAAAGGCCTCCCTCTCAATGGCACGCCAACGCTGCTCCCTGGGGAGTTACCTCCTGCTAATGAAAGCAACAGGCTGGTCAAGGCTATCACCATTTGTTTGGGACAAAACTGCCCCTATCCCATGTTCAGAGGCATCAGTCTGCACAATGAACTGCTTGGAGTAATCTGGAGCTTTGAGAACTGGTGCTGTGCACATTGCTTGTTTCAGGGTGTCAAAGGCCTGTTTGCATTCTACAGTCCAGTTTACCTTCTTGGGCATTTTCTTGGAGGTAGGTTCTGTGAGGGGTGTCACTATGGATCCATATCCCTTCACAAACCTCCTGTAGTACCCAGTCAAGCCAAGGAATGCCCTGACTTGAGTCTGGGATTTTGGAGCTGCCCAGTCCAGAATAGTCTGGATCTTGGGCTGGAGTGGCTGAACTTGGCATACACCTGCAAGGTGTCCCAAGTAAACCACAGTTACCTGCTCTATCTGACATTTGGATGCCTTGATAGAGAGGCCTGCTGCTTGCAGGGCCTTTAAAACCTTCTTGAGGTGGACCGGGTGATCCTGCCAGCTGGAGCAAAAGACAGCAATATCGTCAAGATAAGCTGCACTAAAGGACTCCAAGCCAGCAAGGACTTGATTCACCAACCTTTGGAGGGTGGCAGGGGCATTCTTTAAACCAAAGGGCATCACAGTGAACTGATAGTGCCCATCAGATGTGGAGAATGCTGTCTTTTCTTTTGCTCCTGGTGCCATTTTGATTTGCCAGTACCCTGCTGTCAAGTCAAAGGTACTTAAGTATCTGGCAGCACCTAGTTTATCAATCAATTAATCTGCCCTTGGAATGGGATGGGCATCTGTCTTGGTCACAGAATTAAGTCCTCTGTAGTCCACACAGAACCTCATCTCTCTCTTTCCATCTTTGGTGTGAGGTTTGGGGACTAAGACCACTGGGCTAGCCCAGGGGCTGTCAGAGTGCTCAATGACTCCCAATTCTAGCATCTTGTGGACTTCCACCTTTATGCTTTCCTTAACTTGGTCAGACTGTCTGAAAATGTTGTTTTAGACAGGCATGCTGTCTCCTGTGTCCACATCATGGGTACACAGGTGTGTCTGACCAGGGGTTAGGGAAAAGAGCTTAGCAAACTGTTGCAGGACCTTCCTACAGTCAGATTGCTGTTGGCCAGAGAGGGTGTCTGAATAGATCACTCCATCTACTGAACCATCTTTAGGGTCTGTGGAGAGGAGATCAGGGAGAGGTTCACTCTCAGCTTCCTGGTCCTCATCTGTTACCATCAACAGATTCACATCTGCCCTGTCATGGAAGAGTTTGAGGCGGTTCACATGGATCACCCTTTTGGGGGTCCTGCTAGTGCCTAGGTCTACTAGGTAGGTGACCTGACTCTTCCTTTCTAGCACTGGGTAAGGGCCACTCCATCTGTCCTGAAGTGCCCTGGGAGCCACAGGCTCCAGAATTCAGACTTTCTGCCCTGGCTGAAACTCAACCATAGCAGCCTTTTGGTCATACCACATCCTCTGGAGTTGTTGGCTGGCCTCAAGGTTTTTACTTGCCTTTTCCATGTACTCTGCCATCCTTGAACGTAGGCCTAGTACATAGTCCACTATATCTTGTTTAGGCTCATGAAGAGGTCTCTCCCAGCCTTTTTTTACAAGAGCTAGTGGTCCCCTTACAGGATAGCAAAAAAGAAGTTCAAAGGGGGAAAAACCTACTCCCTTCTGAGGCACCTCTCTGTAGGCAAAAAGCAGACATGGCAAGAGGACATCCCATCTCCTTTTGAGTTTTTCAGAGAGCCCCATGATCATGCCTTTCAATGTCTTGTTAAATCTTTCTACAAGACCATTGGTTTGTGGATGGTATGGTGTGGTGAATTGGTAAGTCACCCCACACTCATTCCACATATGTTTCAGGTATGCTGACATGAAGTTGGTACCTCTGTCAGACACCACCTCCTTAGGAAATCCCACAGTGCTTTGGCTACTGCAGGGGCAGTAGTCTACCTAAGGGAAATTGCTTCAGGGTATCTAGTAGCATGATCCACTACTACTAGTATGTATTGGTTCCCAGAGGCTGTGGGAGGTTCAAGTGGACCCACTATGTCCACACCCACTCTTTCAAAGGGGACCCCCATCACTGGAAGTGGAATGAGGGGGGCCTTTCGGTGTCCACCTGTCTTACCACTGTCTTGACAGGTGGCACAGGAGACACAAAACTCATTGACCTTCTGGGACATGTTGGGCCAATAGAAGTGATTGACTAATCTCTCCCACGTCTTGGTCTGTCCCAAATGCCCAGCAAGAGGAATATCATGAGCTAAGGTCAGAATGAACTCCCTAAACTCCTGAGGCACTACCACTCTCCTAGTTGCACCAGGTTTGGGATCTCTTTCCTCAGTGTAAAGGAGTCCATCTTCCCAATAGACCCTATGTGTTCCTGTTATTTTTCCTTTGGACTCTTCAGCAGCTTGCTGCCTAAGGCCTTCAAGAGAGGGACAGGTTTCTTGCCCCTTACACAACTGTTCCCTTGAGGGTCCCCCTGGGCCTAGGAGCTCAACCTGATAAGGTTCTAACTCCATGGGCTCAGTTCCCTCAGAGGGCAGAACTTCTTCCTGAGAAGAGAGGTTCTCTTTCTCTTGTTGTGTGGAAGCTTGTTCCCCAGTCTTCTTTCCTTTTCTCTTGGAGGGATGGGCCCTTTTTCCAGGCTCCAGCACCACTTTTTCACCCTGAGCCTTGCACTGTGCCCTTGTCTTGACACACACCAGTTCAGGGATACCCAGCATGGCTGTATGGGTTTTGAGTTCTACCTCAGCCCATGCTGAGGACTCCAGGTCATTTCCCAGCAAACAGTCTACAGGGAAATCTGAGGAGACCACCACCTGTTTCAGGCCATTGACCCCTCCCCACTCTAAAGTTACCATAGCTATGGGATGCACTTTAGTCTGATTGTCAGCGTTGGTGACTGGATAAGTTTTTCCAGCCAGGTATTGACCAGGAGAAACCAGTTTCTCTGTCACCATGGTGACTCTGGCACCTGTATCCCTCAGGCCTTCTACACTTGTCCCATTAATTAAGAGTTGCTGCCTGTATTTTTGCATATTAGGGGGCCAGGCAGCCAGTGTGGCTAAATCCACCCCACCCTCAGAGACTAATGTAGCTTCAGTGTGAACCCTGATTTGCTCTGGGCACACTGTTGATCCCACTTGGAGACTGGCCATTCCAGTGTTAGCTGGAGTAGAGTTAGAAGTGGAACCTTTCTTGGGGCAGGCCTTGTCTCCAGTTTGGTGTCCTTGCTGATTACAGCTATGACACCAGGCCTTTTTGGGATCAATGTTTTTACCCTTGTACCCAAAACTGGATTGTGAAGAGGCTCTGGGCCCTCCCTCCTGAGCAGGTTTTTGGGGCCCTATAGAAGACTCTTTACTTTTTCCCTTGGATGTCTCAACACTCTTCCCCTGGGGAGGCTTTGTGACCCCTTTATTTTGGTCAACCCCTGTGGAAGTCTTGGTCACCCTAGTCTTGACCCAATGGTCCGCCTTCTTTCCCAATTCTTGGGGAGAAATTGGTCCTAGGTCTACCAGATGCTGATGCAGTTTATCATTGAAACAATTACTTAACAGGTGTTCTTTCACAAATAAATTGTACTGCCCATCATAAGCATTTACACCACTGCCTTGAATCCAACCATCCAGTGTTTTCACTGAGTAGTCTACAAAATCAACTCAGTGGAGAATCCAAAGCCTTCAATCAGGGTAGCCTTCATGAGGTCATAGGATTCTGCATCTTTTCCAGAGAGTGTGAGGAGCCTATCCCTACACTTTCCAGTGAACGTTTCCCAAAGGAGAGCACCCCAGTGAGATCTGTTTACGTTTCTGGTTGCACAAGCCCTCTCAAAAGCTGTGAACCATTTGGTGATGTCATCACCATCTTCATATTTAGTTACAATCCCTTTTGGGATTTTCAACATGTCAGGAGAATCTCTGACCCTATTTATGTTGCTGCCACCATTGATGGGACCTAGGCCCATCTCTTGTCTTTCTCTTTCTATGGCTAGGAGCTGTCTCTCTAAAGCCAATCTTTTGACCATCCCGGCTAACAGGAGGTCATCTTCATTGAGGCTGCCCTCAATGCTTCCAGAGTTGCTGGACTCTCCTGTGAGAGAAGCAGCATCTCTGACTATCACATTTGGAGTCAGGGTTTGAGAGACCCTGGGCTCCCTATCTAGGACTGGAGGTGGGAAATCCTCCATGTCACTAGGGTCCCCTTCTGTGAGGCCATCATCAGAGGGGTTGTTTTTAGCAAACTCTGCCAAAAGCTCCTGGAGCTGTACTTTGGTAGGGTTTGAACCAGTTTTAATCTTTTTGATTTTGCAGAGAGACCTTAACTCTGACATCCTAAGATGCAGGTAAGGGGTGAGGTTGAGTTCCATCACAATCTCTTCTGCATTAGACATTATGGGGGTCATTACAACCCTGGCAGACGGTGTTAAAGAGGCGGTAATACCGCAAACAGGCCGGCGGTAAAACATCTGTATAAAAAGGGAAGCTCCCACACCTCATGTATGCAACTGTCTCCTAATTTCTCATATCTGCCCACCGGAATATGCTTCAAACAAGAAGTGAATTGCAGAGTGGAAATAGGCAAATTTGTAACCCCGTGTATCAACCATTCAGCTGATGGAATCTCAGCCACAGTAAAAGGCAACTTCTCCAACTTTTCAATATTCAACATATCATATGTTGCTTCCTTTTTAGCCATCAGCTGTTGCTGACGTGTCAAATTAAAGGAAAAAATATCTCCCTGGCTCTGATGTGCTGCCACGGAACGCAGGTTGCGCAGAGCCATCGGTGTACATGACCACTTGATATTGATCAATAGGCAACGTGCCAGCTGGAACTAGGTATTCCATTTCATATTGGAGAAATTCCTGTGTCTGCAGTTTTGGGTCAAAAATGTAATCTACATCAGTGGCTGTCAAAGACGTAGCCCATTGTATCCATTGCCGGTGTAGTGCTTTCGCATTAGGAACACTCGCTTTTGTGACAGCCTCTAAGGCTGGAATCGGGGAAACGACAATGATGCGTTGGCCCTGGGCAAGAGGTCGTTCTTTAATCACAGCCATCTGTACAGCAGAATTTTCTCAGTTTGTGCAAAACGTTGTTCTGCAGCAGAATACAAGTGGGACTTGTATCCTATCGGGACTGTCTCACCCTCATTAAAGGTGACATACGTAAACCCAACGGCCCCAGCTATAACCCTGATGACCAGATGTGTCTTATTGTCCCGTGTGTGTAAATGCTTAGCAGCTAGGAGATCAGTTTGCAAGTCTCGAAGAATATGTGTATGCTCAATCGTCCAAAATCTACTCAAAAAATCTGGGCGAATCAACTCATATAATGGTTTTATACATGTAGCATAATCAGGAATGTAAGTTCTGCCAAAATTGAGAAATCCCAACAACGACTGGAGTTTCTTAATCGTATTAGGAGGTTGCAACTGTGCACATTTTTCCAAAAAGTGTGGCGCTAAGCTCTTACCCTCATTCGACAGCTCATATCCCAGGAAAATGACGCTGAGGAAGGCAATTTTCGACTTTTTGAAGTTAAATTTGTAGCCAATTTCGGCAAATCCCACAACAATGCGGGCTACCCTTCTTAAATGTTGCAGTTACTCGTCATCTGTGAGATATATATCATCAACATATGACAAAGCTTCAGGGTCCAACTCATGCAGAATTTCAGTCACACAAGCTGAAAACAGTCCTGGGCTATTCTTATACCCCTGAGGCAAACAACAAAAAAAATTCTGTGAGCCAAACGCACTAAAGCTCGTAAAATCCCTACTTTGGGTGCTATGTTCTGGCAGAAGAAACCATTCGAGATATCTCGTGGTTTTATATTTTCTACGCACAATATTATTCATGAGTGCTGCGCTATGTGAATTTTGTATAGCATATGTGCGTGCATGTCCGTTTAAATGTCTGTAATCCACCACTATCCTATAAGAATGGTCTGGTTTAGCTACAGGGAATAAGGGATTATTAATCGGCGATACACAGGGTTCAATTACTCCCTGGTACTCTAATTGTGTAAGTATTTTCCTTACCGATGCCATCGCTTCAAATTTGATAGGATATTTCGGTTGCGGCTGAGGTTCGCCCTTAATCGGAATTACACCCCACATGATTTCTATACAAGGCGGCTGCTTGTGCCAGAGCCCATTTAATGCTATAAGACTCTGCAAGTTCTCCCGGAACAAGTGGTGAGAACGAAGGTGTAATAACCTCCTCCCCAACTGGACAGTTGCGAACAAAGTCTGGGGGCCAATCCTGTTCGGCCAGCAGAATGTCATACAGTTTGACTACACGATCCCAAAAGATGGCGTTTATAGTGCGCTCAATGTCCCCTTCTAATTGCAAAGTTACTGTATAAACTCTATCGGGATCAGAGACACGCATATCTGCTGTTTCGACTTGTATGAAGTCATCGGTTGCTTTCACCTCCAGATGCTCTAGAAGATTCCGGGAAAGTCTTGTGACCTCTGCCGCGCTGTCTAACAGTGCTAGTGCCCATGTCTTGTTCTTCAAGCGAACTCTCTTCCTGTGTGGCATGTCTAACTGACACTGCTGCCACCTTCGTATGTTTAAACTGCT
The DNA here is from genome assembly GCF_031143425.1 of Pleurodeles waltl. Taxonomy (NCBI): domain Eukaryota; kingdom Metazoa; phylum Chordata; class Amphibia; order Caudata; family Salamandridae; genus Pleurodeles; species Pleurodeles waltl. The sequence continues at coordinate 1,178,141,007 of NC_090439.1, forward strand.
GTTTTTCTTGGATCGGTTTCTCCTCCTTCTTGACAGAAACCTCCGATGAGCGTTGTGATTCCTGTCTCGGTTTCACTTACTCTGTTCTACGCTCTGACCGCCCACCTCTCTCATTTCTCTTTTCCGATGAGTCCTGAAAGGAACGAGATTGGCGTGTATCAGTATATTGATATCTATCAGGCGTCTTCAAATTATCCCTATTTCTGAGATTATACCTCGTCTGCGGGGTCTCCGCTCGCGGAGATTCTCCCCTTTCTTTCTTAGGTGTTTGTTGTTTTTTCTCCCAGCGCTTTTTAGTACCCTCAGGTTGCTGTTGTTTAGTAGTACTCTTACTACCCCTACCTTGAAACTGCGGTTTCTGTGGTCTAGCCCCTAGGCTATCACGACCAATACTAGAATATGTTTCCGCTATTATTCTCGGCAGCTCCCGCTCCTGATCGAGTTGCGGGACGTCATGAAGACCGCTGGTGCCACTGCCACCCCTTTTAGATTACTCAGTATGATGGAAGAAACTGTGAAAAAATTGCCTATCAGCTGCATCACTAAATCTAAGGCTGGGGCAGCCCCATATTCATCTTGAATTTGTTTGAGCACTTCCGGTAAATCAGCCAATGACGGCATACCGTGTGCTGTAGTGTAGAGCGCGGCAAACACCGTGCCCCATGTATTACAATAGTCCACAGTGGGAACCATACCAAACGGCAAACACATCGTTAATATTCTATGTTTATCCTGAGGTCCCGTATGGGGAAATACTGCTTCCAGAGTATTCATTTTTTGCGCCAGCCAAAATGGATTCTCCTCTCGTTTAGCCGGCACCTTTCCCATAACTGAGTGCACAGTGGCTGGATTGATACCCGGAACTACTGCATGTGGTTGTGCCGGAGCAGCACGCGCTGGGTTTGTGTTCAGTGTCTGCATCACAAATTGAATTAAGCATCTATATGTAGCTGTTAATTCTGTATATAAACGACGAACTTCAGCCACCGCTAACTGAGCAACCGCCGGATGTGGTGTATATGTAGCCAACAAAGGCCAGGTAGGACCATCGCTACTTAGTGGACCTAGCCTAACTAATGCTATGGTGTGGGGTAGGGCACCATCAAGCCAATTATTATGTTCTTGATAAGATAGAGGTATCTCTAAATATGAATATGCCCTGTATTCTCCAGGGACATTCGCTATAGTGTAATCGTGAAATGTGTGTGAATTCCCATCAACTGCTGGAAATATGACTCAAGAATAAAAAAGTTCTGTTCTATAGGCTGCATGGGCATACACCACAAACGTGACTGGACCCCCCTGGTTAGTTAGACCATGTGCTAGCAGATGTACCGTGAGCGGGTGTCGCATATTAACTGCAATGTTCATTACTTGGGGATTGGCCATTATGAAAACAGCGCTAGTTCAGAGAAGGCACACCAATATCGGGGTTTTCCTTTCAGAGTTCAAGCTTGAACAACCAACCGCTATAGCAAGGATCTACCTATATTGCGGTGGCGGAAATCCTCAGTGCCACGGACGTCTCCGTTAACGGAACCGAGGAGTCAATATATATATGAGACCGAGAGAGTCAGCCGCATCCGAAAATTCGAGCCAGACCAAACGTTGGCGGCGCCATGTCGCCTGGGATCTCATTATCCTAAATCAGACTACTGGATTTCTAGGGAGCAGGGTCGTTCCTGGTGTGGGGGACTAAGTCCTACCCACTTGGAAGGACCTCTGCCACCTTAAATCCGGTTTTGCTCCGGCTAACTAGAAGTGCCTCATCTCTCCCAAGGGGAAGGGATGATTGGGCAGCCGAGCGCATTCAGCTTTAGTACTTCTCAGGGAAGTCGTGGTCACTCAGATCCCAACCAGCTCTCTCATTTACAGTATGATCTCATATACAAATGACAAAGGCAGTTTGAGTTTTATAGATTGTTTTAATAAAACAACTGCATTTTAGATATTAAGGCATGAGCCGCAATAACCAGAACCATACAACACAGTAGGATTGAAATAGTCACAAAGAGAGTGAAACATAAGAATAACGCTATCATAGTGTTAATAGGTTACTTTCTCTCTGAGTCTGTTCTATTTCGAGCACAGCATGTTAAGCTCTAAGCTTGCTTTTCAGATTCCCTGGGGAGACATCAACCCTCATACCTGAGCAAAGGCCTGTGATCTGGATCAGCATCTGCAACAGGGCAGTCAGTGTCTGGTTGTGGTTCCCTGGTCGGAATCTCCCTCTCCCTTGTATTAGGACAAGGAAGTGTTTTTATAACTAACATGTCAGTGTGATCACAAAACGTCCCTACGCAAGAATGTATCCAAAGACTAAACTCCTACCACGTCTATCGGCAATGTACCAGACTGTATCGTTGACTGGAGCCCAGAGTGAGCAAGAATGTGTTATTGAGAACTCCAGTGCTGAAGTAGGCTAAACAGTGTGATATAAAAAATAAAACAAGACCGTAGAACTGGCTTATATGAAAAATAACAGTACGAAGCTGAATAAAATGCATTTAGAGCAAAGGGCACAGAGGCTCTATGCTGCAAGCAAAGGAATAAAATACAACCAGGGCAAAGTGCACAAAGGCCTAACGCCTGAAGCAAACGCGCAAAGGATACATAAAAATGACCACACTACACTGGGGAGTACAAAGCCACAGTCTCTCAAGTGGATGCCTTTCTCCACTGGTTCTGGAGGGGGACTGGTGCCCAGAGTGCTTCATCCTGTGTAGGACTGAGGTAGTGGATGCCTTTCTCCACTGGTTCTGGAGGGGGACTGGTGCCCAGAGTGCTTCATCCTGTGTAGGACTGAGGTAGTGGATGCCTTTCTCCACTGGTTCTGGAGGGGGACTGGTGCCCAGAGTGCATCACTCTCCACGTGACGGTCCAAGTTCCGTCACTGCCCCAGCCGCACATGGGCTAGCGATGCCTGAGTTGGTGGTCTTTGCCCTGTTCAGCAGTGCTTGCCCTGTTCAGCGGATGCTTGCCATGGCGGTCTTTGCCCTGTTCAGCGGTGCTTGACCTGTTCAGCGGTGCTTGCCCTGTTCAGCGGTGCTTGCCATGGCGGTCTTTGCCCTGTTCAGCTGTGCTTGCCATGGCGGTCTTTGCCCTGTTCAGCGGTGCTTGACTTTGCTGTCTCTGACCTGTGCAGCGGTGTGTGCTATGGCGGTCCCTCATTGCCCAGAGGGGCTGTGGCTGCCGGGGCCCTCCTGGGCACTGACTACGGCGGTGGTCTCCTGACCAGTGACCATTGTGCTGCCCTCCTGGGCACTGACTCCGGCGGTGGTCTCCTGACCAGTGACGATTGTGCTGCCCTCCTGGGCACTGACTCCGGCGGTGGTCTGCTTACCAGTGACGATTATTGTGCTGCCCTCCTGGGCACTGACTCCGGCGGTGGTCTCCTGACCAGTGACGATTGTGCTGCCCTCCTGGGCACTGACTTCGGCGGTGGTCTCCTGACCAGTGATGATGGGGCTGGCGGTGGTGTCCTGGGCAGCAGGGTTGATGGCGGCCTTCTCCGCCGTGCTGCTCTTCCCAGACTTTGGCGCTTTCTTCTGCCCCTTCCCCACTTTGGGAGGAGTCACAGCTGACTCAACACTACCCCCGGGGACCCTTGTGAGCGCCTCTGCCGGCAGGAGTCTTCACCCTCTCCCGTCGGGTACTGTCCAACTTCTGGTGCTTCACAGGGGGGGTGACTGGCTGTGCTATGGCTCCGTGTCACACTGGCTGCCCTCGTGCCCGGTGCACTCCACATACCTCGAACAGGCACCACTGGTACCAGACGTTTTTTGGCTGAGGTGCTACTATGGGACCTATGAATTGGAGGGGGGGTGGTGGGAAAGAGGTCAACATTGCTCTGTAAAAGTTTATGACGAACACTCGGATGGGTAGCTGGAGGGGGTCTGGGAGTGGAGGAAGAGGAGGTGGTTGTAGGAGGTGTAACTTTTGATGATTTGGGTGCAGGTGCATGTTCTGGAGGCTTTCGTGAGGTGGATGGATGTTGGGTGTGTGTGTGCCCGCGTTTGTGTACTTTGGGAGGGGGCGTCACAGACACACTTGGAGAGGACACAGGGGACGTGTAAATGGTAGTGGGGGTGGTGAGTGCAGGTGAGCGGGGTGTGGTGCGGGGTGTTCTGGTGCGAGTCCTAGTGGCTGTGGTGGTAGTGCATGCAGGTGAGAGTGTAGACGAGACTGGGAGGGAGGAGGGAGACCAGGAGGAGGGGACTCAGTGGAGGCAGTGGATGTTGCTGTGTCTGTATGTGGGTGATGCTTGTGTGAGTGCCTGTGGGATGTGTGGTGCCTATGTTTGCCTGAGCTGCCCTTGTGTGTTGAGGTGTGTGCAGGCTGGTCTGATGGTGTGCATGTGATAGGTTGAGGTACAGGGGATTGGGTCTGGGTGGAGGAAGTTGGAGGGAGGACGCTAGACACAGGGACAATGGCTGCCATCAGTGCAGAGGCCAGAGATTGCAGGGTTCGATGATGGGCAGCCTGACTAGAATGAATGCCCTCCAGGAATGCATTAGTGTGTTGCAACTCCCTCTCTACACCCTGGATGGCATTCACAATGGTAGACTGCCCAACAGTGAGTGACCTGAGGAGGTCAATGGCCTCCTCACTGAGGGCAGCAGAGGTGACAGGGGCAGGGGCTGAGGTGCCTGGGGTGAAGGTGATGCCCACCCTACTGGGTGAGCGGGCACGGGCGAAGGCTGAGGGGCTGCTGGGAGGGCGGTGCTGGTAGGGAGGGGTGGCGGCTGTACCTGTTGAAGTGGGGGGCACAGATGGTGCCGCCACCACAAGGGAGCTCCCATCGGAGGACGAGTCCGTGTCGCTGTTTGCTGATCTGGTAACCGCCTTGAAGCTCCCCTCGCCCTCCGTGTACTCAGAGTCCGTGGTGTGGCCCTCCATGGCCATGTGGGATGCAACCCCCTCGTGCTCCGGTGCCACTGTACCTCCGCCTGATGATACTGATGCACAAAAGAACAGGGAGAGCACAACAAGGGGGTGGGAAACAGAAGAAAGACAGGTTGAGTGCATGGCTTACCGCTACCGTTGGCATACAATACAGACACAGCAGCCCCCTGCACTACGCCGCTCTCTTGGCCTTTACAGATGCAGTTCCGGGGATATGGCCTACATGGCTATGGTGGACATCTGCACACATAGATGACACAGGGGCATGTATACCTGTACTTGGCACTCTACAGAGGTGGGGTGGAGCGCCACATGGCCTGCATTACGTAGGGGCCTAGCCTACGGAACTCGTCCTGGCCTAGGGAAACCCACAGCCCTCCTCCACCACCCAAACCCCTCCACTGCACGCAAAGTCAGCAGAATGGGCGCTGACCTACAGGACATGTACAGGGGAAGAAGAGAAGTCATTACCAACTGCACCGTCGAAGTGAGTGGTCCGCATCCCTGCCCATGCCATGTGGCACATGCATTCACACTCATTCATGGTTGCAGAACTCTGCCCCCTACCTTCTTACATCCAGCCCTCTCCACCCAGGCATAGCCCATACAACTTGCACCCTATGTACTCACCTGTTGGTCTGGAGGACCGTAGAGTAGCGTGTACTGGGGGAGGGCCCCGTCCACGAGCTTCTCCAACTCCTGTGCAGTGAAGGCAGGGGCCCTTTCCCCAGATGCACATGCCATTTTCTCTTCCAGACCGAGGTCACAGCAGCACTTGCAGTGTAGGTCCTCTCCTGTTGAAGATCAGGTATTGAGTGATTGCACAGATAGAAAATGGCGGTGACGTCCGCGGCGGTGCGTATCATCACGGCCGGAGCACTTCCTCATTGGCTCCTGGGACCCATAGGGTCCAATGTTAACCAATGCAACATTGCGCCGCGGTCTCCGACCGCCTACCGCGATGGTGTACAACGCCAGCGCAGTTAACTCACATCCATTGTCCCAGTTTAGAGGTCAGGCAGCCGCCATTTCAGGGGCCCACATGGCTTCATTTTCAACTGCGTCACACATACCGAGGCCTGGACTCAACACACATACATACAACTTTTCAGAATTTGTTTTGTGTTCTGGGTAGCTGTGGGTACATACCTATGAATTGCTTGACTCTATGGTCGCTTTTGTCCTTCCTAGGCACCGTCAGCTGGGACATGTGAGGAGATGGCGGAATCCTCCGGTGTACCGACCGCTGGTGGATCTGTTGACAATGGAGGAGCGACATTTAATCATCACCTACAGGTGTGACCGTGCCACAATCCAGGAACTGTGTACCCAGTTGGAGCCAGACTTTATGTCACCAATCCGCCATCCCACAGGAATCCCCCCTCAAGTGCAGGTGCTATCAGTGCTCCATTTCCTAGCAAGCGGCTCATTTCAAACTACAGTGGCCATGGCATCAGGAATGTCCCAGCCTATGTTTTCCAACGTGCTGTCCAGAGTGTTGTCTGCCCTGCTGAAACACATGAGGAGCTACATCGTTTTCCTTCAGGTGGAGGATTTGGCTACAGTTAAAGGTGACTTCTATGCCCTGGGACATATCCCCAACATCATAGGTGCCATTGATGGGACCCATGTAGCTCTGGTCCCCCCCCACAGGAGTGAACAGGTGTACAGGAACCGGAAGAGTTATCATTCAATGAATGTACAGATGGTATGTTTGGCAGACCAGTACATCTCGCAGATAAATGCTATGTTCCCTGGCTCAGTGCATGACGCCTACATCCTGAGGAATAGCAGCATCCCTTATGTGATGGGTCAACTCCAGAGGCACCGTGTGTGGCTATTAGGGGACTCTGGTTACCCCAAACTGTCATGGCTACTGACCCCAGTGAGGAATCCCAGGACCAGGGCAGAGAAACGCTACAATGAGGCCCATGGGCGGACTAGGAGGGTGATCGAACGCACCTTCGGCCTCCTGAAGACCTGGTTCTGGTGCCTCCATATGAAAGGTGGTTCCCTATTCTACTCACCAAGGAAGGTGTGCCAGATCATCATCGCCTGCTCTATGCTTCACAATCTTGCTTTGCGACGCCAGGTGCCTTTTCTGCAGGAGGATGGTCCAGATGACGGTGTTGTGGCAGCTGTGGAGCCTGTGGACAGTGATGAGGAGGAAGCAGAGGAAGAAGACATTGACAACAGGGACTCAGTCATACAACAATATTTTCAGTGACACACAGGTGAGAACACTTTCTTTACTAATACTTTTACTTTCACACTTCTACCTCTATCCTGTCTGTCAATTTCAACAAATATTTGGTAACTGAGTTGTACATTTCCCTTACGGTTTCACAGGTGTGGTTACCATCGTGTGTCATCTTCTTGCATCCTTCATGGACTTGTGATGTATGACATAGGTATGTTGACATTACTATTGTGAACGGATTTTGTCATTGTTATAGCTAATACACATTTTTAAAAATCACAGACTGACTCCAGATTGTTTTGTGGTTCAAGGGTGTTTACTGAAGTGCTAAATATTGGAGGGGGTGGTAAAATGGTGATGGGTGATGGTGGAGGAATGTCCATGGCAGAGTCCAGTCTATTAGTCTCACAGGTGCACTGCCCATATGGGCATAGGAAGTGGAGCTGGAACAGTTCCAATCTGGACAGGGTGACAAAGTGGGACAGTGGGATGACAATCAGGGTGGTCTCATTTCCTGGCGGGGGTCTTGCCATCTTCCTTTGTCCTGTTCCTGGATCTCAGGGACCGCTTGCGGGGTGGTTCTCCGTCTGCAGGGGGTGGGGTGCTGGTGTGGTGGTCCTGTGGCAGGGCGTCCTGTCCACTAGCGCCGGCAGAGGTGGTGGGCAGTTCATCGTCTAGGCTAGTGTCAGGGGCCCCTTGGAGTGCCACGGTGTCCCTCATGGTCTTCTGTATATCTTTCAGCACCCCTACGATGGTGCCCAGGGTGGAGCTGATGGTTCTGAGTTCCTCCCTGAAGCCCAAATACTGTTCCTCCTGCAGGCGATGCGTCTCCTGAAACTTGGCCAGGACCGTAGCCATCGTCTCCTGGGAGTGGTGGTATGCTCCCATGATGGAGGAGAGGGCCTCGTGGAGAGTGGGTTCCCTTGGCCTGTCCGCCCCCTGTCGCACAGCAGCCCTCCCAGTTCCTCTGTGTTCCTGTGCCTCCGTCCCCTGGACCGTGTGCCCACTACCACTGCCCCCAGGTCCCTGTTGTTGTTGGGGTGGTGGGTTATCCTGTGTTCCCTGTAGTGGTGGACACACAGCTGATTGATGTGTCCTGGGAACGGAGGTTTGGGCCCGCTGGGTGGGTGCGGTGCTGGTGTTACCAGAGGGTGGAAGGTCAGTGTTGGGCTGTGCCTGTGCGAGGGGAACCGACTGTCCCGAGGCCCACGATGGTCTGGGCTGGTCATCTGGATCCAGTTGGCCAGAGCTGCTGTCATCACTGTGGTCCTCTTCTGTGGGTCGGTGGAGATGTCTGGACCCTCCTGTCCGGTGACGTTAGATAGTGGTCCTGCAAGGGTATAAAAGCATGATTATTGCATCTGTTTGTGTCATGTTGTGCAATGGGTGGGTGAGCGTGTACCCCAGTGCTAGCATTCCTGTGTGGGGGCTTGTGTGATGATGGTTAGGGGTTGTTATGGGTATGTGCAGTGGGCATGCTTTAGTGATGGGTGTCCATGCTTTGTTGTGTCATGCAGGGTTTGGTGTTGGGATGGGTGGTTTGTGTTAGGGGATGGGGCGCGGGTGGGGGTGTGTGATAGCATGCAGGTAGGGTGGGGGATATGATAGTTAAGATTTGACTTACCAGTGTCCATTCCTCCACCGACTCCTCCGAGGCCCTCAGGATGCATGATGGTCAAGACTTGCTCCTCCCATGTTGTTATTTGTGGGGGAGGAGATGGGGGTCCGCCGCCAGTCCGCTGTACCGCGATGTGGTGCCTGGATACCACGGAACGCACCTTCCCCCGTAGGTCATTCCACCTCTTCCTGATGTCCTCACGATTTCTTGGGTGCTGTCCCACTGCGTTGACCCTGTTGACTATTCTTCACCATAGCTCCATTTTACTAGCTACAGAGGTGTGCTGCACCTGTGATCCAAATAGCTGTGGCTCTACCCGTACGATTTCCTCCACCATGACCCTGAGCTCCTCCTCGGAGAACCTGGGGTGTCTTTGGCGTGCCATTGGGTGGTGTAGGTGATGTGTGGGGTGGTGTATGTGGTGATGAGTGTGGTGATGTGTAGTGGTGTGTGGTGTTTTGTGCGTGGATGTTGTGTGGGTGATGGTGTTGTGTGCCTCTGTGTGGTGGGGTTGTCTATTGCTGTGCTCGCTCTCTCTGGCCTTCGTCTCTAATTATTGGTCGTAGGGGTTTGTAGGTGATGTGGGTGTGTGTTTTACATTGTAATGGGTGAGTGGGAGTGGTGTGAGTATGTGTATCAGGTGTGTGTATTTGGAATTGTCCAATGTGGCGGTGTTTTGGAGATGTGTGTGTATTTTCAGCACGGCGGTGTGTACCGCCAATTGAATACTGCGGTTGTTAGACCGCTGCATGGATTCGTGGGTCGTGATAGCATGGGCGTGTTTCTGTTGGCGTGACAGTGGAGGTTTTGTTTTCACCAGTTTATCACTGATCTTTGGTGTGGGGGACTTGTGTGGGTGTCTGAATTTCGGCGGATTCCGAGATGTGGGTCATAATAGCTGTGGCGGAATTCCGCGGCGGTATGTTGGCGGTCTTCTGCACGGCGGTAAGCGGCTTTTACGGACAATGTTGTAATGAGGGCCTATGTTTCTAAAAGTTGGAATACTTTTTAAGAATCTAAAACTATCTCTAGAACTTAAATCAAACTTTTACAAAACTTTTAAACTCTAAAAGAAATGCTAACAGGGTCTAACACAAGGCCCTAGCAGGACTTTAAAATTTTTTGAAAAATAGCTCAAATTTCAAAAATCAGTTTCTAATAACAATTTTTGGAATTTAGTCGTGTAATCAGGTATTGGCTGAGTAGTCCAGCAAATGCAAAGTCTTGTACCCCACCGCTGATCCACCAATGTAGGAAGTTGGCTCCCCTTAGAGGTAAGATAGTGGCAAAAAGAGTGTGGTAGTGTGGTCGAGCAGTAGGCTTATTGGAGGATAGTGTTAAGCATTTGTTGTACACAAACAGGCAATAAATGGGGAACACACACTCAAAGACAATTCCAGGCCAATAGGTTTTTGTATAGAAAAATATATTTTCTTAGTTTATTTTAAGAACCACAGGTTCAAGATTTACAAATAATACTTTAAATGAAAGGTATTTCACTTAGGAACTTTAGGAACTTTGAATTAGCAAAATAGCATATACAGTTTTCACACAAATGGCAATAAGCTATTTTAAAACTGGACACAGTGCGATTTTCAACAGTTCCTAGGGAGGTAAGAGTTTGTTAGTTTTGCAGGTAAGTAAACCACCTACAGGGTTCAAAGTTGGGTCCAAGATAGCCCACTGTTGGGGGGTTCAGGGAAACCCCAAAGTTACCACACCAGCAGCTCAGGTCCGGTCAGGTGCAGAGGTCAAAGTGGTGCCCAAAACAAATAGGCATCAATGGAGAAGGGGGTGCCCCGGTTATAGTCTGCCAGCAGGTAAGTACCCGCGTCTTTGGAGGGCAGACCAAGGGGGTTTTGTAGGGCACCTTGGGGGGCACAAGTCAGCATAAAGTACACCCTCAGCGGCAAGGGGGCGGCCGGGTGCAGAGTGCAAACAGGCGTCAGGTTTGCAATGGAATTCAATGGGAGACCCAGGGGTCTCTTCAGCGAAGCAGGCAGGCAAGGAGGGGGCTCCTAGGGGTAGCCACCACCTGGGCAAGGGAGAGGGCCACCTGGGGGTCGCTTCTGCACTGGAGGTCGGATACTTCAGGTCCTGGGGGCTGCGGGTGCAGTGCCCTTACCAGGCGTCGGGTTCTTAGAAGCAGGCAGTCGAGGTCAGGGGGAGCCTCTGGATTCCCTCTGCAGGCGTCGCTGTGGGGGCTCAGCTCTGGCTACTCACGGGCTCGCAGTCGTGGGGGAGTCCTCCCTGTAGTGTTTTTACTCCACAAGACGAGCCGGGGGCGTCGGGTGCAGAGCGCAAAGACTTACGCTTCCGGCGGGAAACGTGTGTTCTTTAAAAGTTGCTTCTTTGTTGCAAAGATGTTTCTTCTTTGGACCAGAGCCACTGTCCTCTGGAGTTCTTGGTCCTTCTAGATGCAGGGTAGTCCCCTGAGGCTTCAGAGGTTGCTGGACCCTTTGGAACGCGTCGCTGTTGCAGTTTTTCTTGAAGTGGGGAGACAGGCCGGTAGAGCTGAAGCCAAATGGAATGAAATACTCCTAAATTTTGAAACACCAATGGTAAATATCAGTATTACTGTGAATAAGGCCATGAATCCACATAATGTTTTATCCATGCAACTAGAAGACTTGACATCTGATCTCAGCTTTAGCGTTAAACCTAGGTACATTGGAAATAAACACTTTATTCTAAATGTGGACAAGGCCAATAGAACCGTGACATTTTCCTAGGAAGGGCAGTCCCTTGGCTTCGCTATCAGAATCACTGCCACCCAAGTTGTGGTCTAGTGGACTGGGTTGAAACCTGAAACTAGGTGACAGTTTTTAATCCGGGCATCCCATTTGCCCAATTTTGGTCTTATTGCCCTGTTTGCGTTTTTGCAAGACTGGGAGTATTTAGAAGCAACATAAAACTTCCTAGTAAGTGTGTGGTTCAAAAAATATATGCTTGTGATTACTTGGGGGAGTGGAGAGGTGCCCAGTCTCATGGTATATTCACTTTAATGCAATACGGTGACAAATGCAGCAAGTAGCAGTGTGCTACAGTCTCTGGTCTACTAGTTTAACAAACTGTTTGATCCTGGGCAGATCATACTCTTGTGCTCTGTCCACTCATCTGACTGAATATGTGAGCACTTTGAAACATGCTTAGTGTAATGAATAAACACTACGGGCATGACATGCTGATATAGATATCTGAACCAGACTCCATCTTAAAGTGTGCTTGGTGTCAGCTTGACTTTAGTTATTACCCTTTGTTAGCTTTAAAGAAGATATTTACATAGTAATGTTTTCATGACACAAAGGCACACTTGAACAGCAACGTCTTCCTGTTAGTTTATCAGCATTATCGAGACAGGACTCTGGCCAAGATGCCCTATAGTATCTATGTCCCAGGGTCATCCGGTACATATATACGAGATATAACGTTGAGATGCCACATATAAATACTGGTTCTGGCTGGATTCTTCCATTACATTGCTGTACTGCTTGACATCCACAATCAACATCAGTGCAAATGGTCCGCGAGGGCAACACTTCCCCCTTGGGGACCATTTGTGTCTGATATTGTTTATACCCCGGTGCCTGGGTTATGCATTATTTCCCCTTATTTTAAATGACATCCACAAGCAGTTTTATCAGTTAGAGTTTAATGTGGTTATTTTTTTATATAAATTCTGGGATGTGACCATTCAGATTGGCGAGATCTTAGTCCTTGAGCTTTCAAGAGGAGACTCAGATTTCAGATCACTGGCTGGTTCCTCCTAGGCCTACGTTGGACGTGAGGAGCTGTAATTGAGTTCGACTGAACTCCAGTAACAGACGGCTCCCTCCTCCTTGCCCTGCTCGCTCAAGGTCTGACAACACAGAGGCCCTCTGTGTGGCAGGTACGCAGAGCTGCAATTGTAATTGTTCCTTGTACCTGTGCTGTAAAATGTCCAATTAACACAGTTTTATAACAATTATAGTAAATGTTTGTTGTTTAAAAAAAGGACCATTTGATTCCATATTTTTCAAAAAAATCTTGCAGGGAGAAGTTCTCGCCTCCCCCAAGACACACCTATTTCAGTCTTTCAGTTCAAGCTTGCTCGTGTACTATATGCAGGTCTAGAACTTCCACCCACCACTCTAAAATCCACCAGCCCCCACTGATACCTGACATCCCAAACGTGTGCTGGAGAACAGGCCTTAAAACAACACTTGCAGGGCTCACTTTGTGTGACACGGACCAGTGTGTCTTGTCCACAGTCGGTCCACGGTCGGTGCTCACTGCTTCCAAAGGGGGCCAGCTGAGCCTATCCTGGTGTGCATTACACACTCATATCTCTAAATCATGGATTTCAGCCATCCTGGGTACAAACACACGGTCCCTATAAAAAGGTGACAGACTCTTACAAGCTGCTTCTGCAGAGGGTCCCGTTCACCCAGTGGATTCCATCCTCTCTCTTCCGTAGACCGACCCACACGTGGTGCTCACCGGAAAAGTCCATCAAGAAATTCTGCACAAAGGATAAATGATTCAGCAATGTATTTCTTTTTTTTTTCAGATTTCAACAAGTTTAGATGGAAGGAACGAAACAATCAATATTTATATCAAGCATATGTCCTCGCACATATAGTGGGAACGGCTTCATGTGATTTAACACATTTTAAAACAATACTTGATTCCTAGGTTTGTCGTGAGTGGGTTGGGTATAATTTAGTTTTATTATTTTTGTGCCACAAGTTGTTTCAAATGTGAGAACTATTGGCTTTACTAATGGTTGTTTAAACTACTGAATGATACAAACAAGTATGGAAGTTGCAGAGTCTGTAAACTACTGTGGCATTTCAGCAGCAGGGGGCGCTGTGTAGGAAGAGAGAAGATACGAATGTGCAATGGAGAAACCCACAAGGGAATGGTTGTGAACAGTGGGGTAAGTCATCTGGTGTTGTACTCATGGATCATACACATTCTGTCAGGGATAAGTGAGGCCTCTGTGATAAGTCACCTCAAAATGTGTCACTTTAGATAGATATTCGTTTATCTGAAATAGCTTGTATTTATTTAAAGAAGGGTCAAACAAAAACAAACAAAAGATTGACATAGTAAAACTATACAACATTATCATGTACTCTTAAAATCACATTTAACAACAGAATTATTCTGAGACAATGCTGACAGATCTTTCAATCAGTTAGACACATCTAGTTCTCTTGCCCTGCACTTCTTTTTAATCAGGAGCATGGCTACGACATGGTGGGGGAGGATGGGGGGGTGCCACACCCCTTCACCACTTGTGTGTGTCAGACGACTGGGAGCTATGGAGTGGGGGTAGTGTGTTACACCCCTTGATAAATGCACTTTCTGTTAGGTACTTGGGTCCAGGTAACCTCAGTCGGGTAGGCTGGAGTCCGTGTTGGATTAGAAGCACTGGAGACAGACTCTGAAGTATTTATCCTAACTGACCTCTCCTCTTTCTAGAACCACACACATATGGAAAAACAATATCTCTCTCTCTCATGTCTCATGTCTCAACACCCTGTACTTCCCCATCACATATCACTTTTCTTGGGAACCATTGCGTTCCCCCTAACGCCACCATGTGTGCGCTGTATCTAATATATGGTGCACCATGGCACAGGTTACGGACAATAGCGTCATCATTTTTTATGCTATTGTTGTACTTTCCACGATTAGCGCCAACATATTGGCGCTAATCATGCAAGGTAGATAGAGGCCCATTATAAACCATGGTGTGCCTCAATTTAATGCCTGTTCTGTGCAGACATTAAAATGCCACTAAAAATGGTGAAGTGGAATCTGCTAGATTCAACTGCACCTTTTTTGCGGGCACCCTAATGGGCGAACGCCCCCCTTGCACTCATTATGCCTGGCACAGGCATAATTTGGTGCAAGGGTTTACAAAGTGGTGTAATGCAAGCATTGTGCAACTTTGTAAATGTGGCGTGGCGTTTTTGCCGACCTTTGGCCACATTAGCGTCATGAAAATGATGCTAATGTGGTGCTATGCCCTTTTTAAATTAAGGCCTTTGTTTTTGTGTAGTGTAGTTTCAGCTTCCCCCAAACACAGAATATGGATGCAAAGGCAGCGCTTTCCCACCACATTCTAGTTTTAGTTATCATACACTTGCGGGGAAGATTCTCCTTTGGACTTCAATCCTCCCAAGCATGGAGGGCTCCTCAGGGATTCCCTCACCCCACTGCACACACGTGGAGGGCCGGTAGAGATGTCCAAACCCCTGTGCACCTGTGATCTACAAAGTCCTACAATCATTCTTTGCCAAATGAAGTAAGAAATCAGGTAGTTATTACCACCACCCAATTCTAACATCATGTGGGTTTGGCAGACCACTGGTGGCAGAAGAGGCCCGGGTACCTTCATCTGATTGGTGCTCCCCCTCCTCTGCCCTGTAAATGGTAGCCGGTAAAGGGTTGTTGTAGTTTGTGGAGGAAGGAGTTATGTTAATAACACAGACTCAGAGAAGAAGGTAAAGTAAGTTTATTCAATCTGAGGATCTCAAGGCCCCCCACCCCTTCAGCATCTCCATCCTCCTGCCAACTGTTGGATGGAAGTCCACTAGAGGCTTATGGAATCCATACTACATTCTCATAAGAACCACAAAACATCCCCTTTATCCCACACAAAAATGATACATGTAAATCACTAAGGGGGTTATTCTAACTTTGGAGGAGGTGTTAATCCGTCCCAAAAGTGACGGAAAAGTGACGGATTTACCACCAGCCGTATTACGAGTCCATTATATCCTATGGAACTCGTAATACGGCTGGTGGTATATCCGTCACTTTACCGTCACTTTTGGGACGGATTAACACTCCTCCAAAGTTAGAATAACCCCCTAATTGTACAATGGATTCTATAATTACAATGTAACCATTGTTAATGATACATTAGATTCCTCAACAAGTTTTGCAAATCACTCAGTGGCAGCCGGCAGCTTTAGGAGGGAGGGGGGCGGGCGGGACACACGCACACACACACACACACACACACATACACACACACTCTCATTCTTTCACACACAGACATGCATTCACATCCATTAACAACACTCATACCATTCAAACATGCACGCACCAAACATTCATTTTAAAATATTGCACACACATTCTTTCACACACACATGTGTGCACGCGCGCACATGCATTAACAACACTCATAACACTCAAACATGCATGCGCGCACCAAAAATTCAATTTAAAACAACACACACACAAACACACACACACTTACCTTCAGCCTCCAGGTACCAGGAGGGTTGGGACTGCTGCCTGAGGGAAGGCAGCAGTCCCAGCCTCGTCACAGAGTGGGATGGGGTCAGTGAGACTGCAGTGGCGAAGTGTCACTGATGGACACTCGCGCCCTGGGCACCTCAGGGCTTAAAACGGAAGCACCCAGGGAGAGTGTCAATTGGTGAAGCTTTCCTCGTCACCCAGGGGAGGGCCTCGAGGCACCTTTACTGAGCCGAGATGGTCACGCCCATAGGAGCTGTGACCTCCTCAGCCCAGAAAAGTTCAGCACAGGCAGCCAGGAGTGTGCGCAAATCGCGCATGTCTGCTCCTGGCTGCCTGAGCTGAACATGGAGAGTGTCTGTCAGGATGACCTTTGTTTAGCCTGACAAGCACTCTTCATGGGGGGCAAAAGGTGGGGGGGCGTGGGCCCTCCGCCCTAAGGGACGGGCCCCCAGTGAAATCACTGAATATTTACACTAAATTTTTTATTTGGCTTTATTGTTCATTCTATTTGGCCATCAATATGCTAAAACTGAATAAGCATCAAAGTATGAGTGCACATTTTTGGTTAAATAAATGTGGAAATATATGCATTTCTCTTTATTTTATTTAGAAAGTGCAAAATAAATATGGATAAATACGGATAAGATAACCACAAAATAAATAAGGATAAATTCAGAAGTAAATGTTAAAAAAATATATACCACAAAACTGGGAGCTCTAAATATAACATACATGCAAATGCTAATATTACTTTGGGTTCCTCAACTAATATTATAAACAATATCATCTTTTAACCAACCCAATGGATTCCTGCTCCTTTTAAAACCCTGACTAATCATAGGGCCACTGTCATCTGAAGACTTAAAATCACCATCCCCCTCTGACTAATGTAGAAATATCCATAGAGGCAAAAGGTATGTCACCGTCGCCTCCAAAAGGTGCGTCACCGTCTCTTCTGCTCATTACACAATCCGGTGCTTCTCGACCACGTAATTCTGCAATCATGCAATCATGCAACCATCCAACTTTCTACCAGCATTCCCCCCGTCTCCTCCACACACTCTTCGATCCTACAGCCACCCTCTTCAAATACCACACTTTACCACTTCTCAATACTTTAAAACCTCCTCCACTACTTCCGGATCAGAAAACGTACTCTCCCTCCTGCAAAGCAAACCCAGCAACAAACTTAAATCCTTATGAGTTAAACTTCATGTTTGGCATCAGAATAAGCTTTAATCTTATCGCAACAATCTAGCACCCCGCCTTGAACCTCTTCCTAAGACCAATGTTCCACGCCAGTACCAACCAATCTGGGTTGTACTTTGACCTAGGCTTTCTCACTCGCATGATCACAAACGGAGCCAAACCCGTAGCCGCATTACATGTAACCCGATAGGCCCACGCAGTTGTCCTTATTTCAGTTATCTAGTCCTCATGGTTCCATTAGCCAAATGAATAATCTCTTTTATAACACAATTCAAACTTTCCACAATGCCATTCCATTTCCGCTCTGATTATAAAGTGACATTACTTCTATGCCTTATCCCCTGTTTCTCAAAATAGACCTTAGCTTTGTTTGACAAGAATTAGATACCATTATCGCTTAAAACAGATGCTAGAATACCTCCAAAAACAAAAGTGTTGCTCTAGAAGTTATAAAGCTGGATCAGTATCTGCTTTATCAACTCCTTTAACCACTAGCCAAATCAAAAACAAATTAAGACAATTATATACTTCTGAGGACAATTAACTGGGCCTTGAATATCAATAGCAACACATGCCCATTGAATTTGTGGAATAAAACCCACACAAACCTTTACACATCCAAATCAATTCCAGGCCACCAAAATAACTTTTTCAAAAGGGACTTAGGCCCACATTACGAGTGTGGCGGTCCAAGGTCCAGTCTGACTGCCAAATTACAACCTTGGTGGGCGAACCCGCCTAAAGTCCACTGTCCCTGCTGGGAACCTGGTTCCCAAAGTGGTGACGGCGGTCAGAGTTGTAACCAGCCAGAGCAGCACTGAACTCTGTGCCACCTGGATGATTACAACCCCACTTTCCGCAGCCTTTTCATGGCATGCCTGCCATGAAAAGGCTGGTGGAAAGCCAGTGCAGGTGGCCAGAGGGGGCCCCCTGCACTGCCCATGCCTAGGGTATGGGGAGTACAGGGCCCCACCTGCCCAGCACAGACAGAATGCGCACCATCTGCTTTGCAGACAGTGAGCATTCATAGGGTGCGGGAGTGCTAGGAGATTGGCCTTGGATCAATTAAAGAAGCTCAGGCCAATATCATAGCACTGTTCCCACCGGTCAGCCCGATGAGAACGTGCATTGCACTGTTCCCACTAGTCAGCCCACCAGGAACATTATAATATGCTTGGGGGGATGTCACCACCATGGCAATTGCATCTTCCCCACGGCTTTCGCAGTCCTGTGGTGGGACCACCAAAGTCATAATGAGGCCCTTATTTCTGACTAAACCAGAAATTACTCTTGTGACAGATCAATAACCATTTTCTGTAATCCCTCTGGGGGGATCATTCTGCCCCACCATGAAAAGTGTTCCATTTTCCATCATTAATTCAGACTCACCTCCCAAAAAGGTTAAACACAAGCCCCCAAAACCTCTTTCCAACCATTCAAAATATACAACTTATTGCCTTTCAGTACTTTATCATTCATATATTCCTTAATCCATTTCTCTGTCGATTGTAGAAACACCACACCCATGCACAGATACCACTTGCAGTCCATATCCTACTTGGAAGTAAGCAAAATCCATGCAGTTGTTGTAGTAACTGCACTCCTTTGCTGTTGGTAAATCATTCTTTGTTGCACATCACTACACACACAGGTTATCGCTCCTCAGTCACTCCTTGTTGTTACTTGTTACATTAATAATGCAGACTTACAGAATAAGGTGAAGCAAGTTTATTCACTCTGAGGAGCTCAAGGTTGCTGCTCCTTCACCATCTCCATCCACCTGGCAACTGCCTGGATGGAATATTCCACTAGATGGTTAAGAAATCTGTGAGACCTGACAGCCTTATGGTGGTTACCCCTAACATTTTGCCTGCCTCCCTCCACTTTTTGGACATTTTTTTGCTGGCTTTACGACTCTGCACACTTTACCACTGCTAACCACTTCTGAAGTGCAAATGCTCTCTCCCCTAAAACATGGTGACATTGGTTCATACCCAATTGGCTTATTTAATCTACTTGTAAGTCCCCAGGAAAGTGCGCTATGTGTGCCAGGGCCTGTAGATTAAATGATACTAGTGGGCCTGCAGCACTAGTTGTGCCACCCACATAAGTAGTCCCTTAACCATGTCTCAGGCCTGCCATGGCAGGGCCTGTGTGTGCAGTTTCACTGCCACTTCGACTTGGCATTTTAAAGTAATTGCCAAGCCTTAAACTCCCCTTTTCCTACATATAAGTCACCCCTAGGGTAGGCACTAGGAAGCCCATAGGGCAGGGTATGTACGTAAAAGGAAGGACATGTACATGTGTGGTGTACATGTCCTGGTAGTGGAAAACTCCTAAATTTGTTTTCCACTACTGTGAGGCCTGCCCCTTTCATAAGCTAACATTAGGGCTACCCTCATATACTGTTTGGGTGGTAGATTCTGATCAGAAAGGGGTAAGCAGGTCATATGTAGTATGGCCAGAACAGTGAATCAAAATCAGGCTTACTGGTGAAGTTGGATTTTATATTACTATTTGTTAGACCTGACAGCCTTAGGGTGGTCACCCCTAACTTTTTGCCTGCCTTTCTCCACTTTTTGGACACTGTTTTTGCTGGCTTTTAGACTCTGCGCACTTTACCACTGCTAACCAGTGCTAAAGTGCATATGCTCTCTCCCTTTAAACATGGTAACCTTGGATCATACCTGATTGGACTATTTCATCTACTTATAAGTCTCTAGTAATGTGCACTATATGTGCCCAGGGCCTGTAGATTAAATGCTACTAGTGGGCCTGCAGCACTGGTTGTGCCGCCCACTTAAGTAGCCCCTTTACCTTGTCTCAGGCCTGCCATTGCAAGGCCCGTGTGTGCAGTTTCACTGTCACCTCGACTTGGCATTTAAAAGTACTTGCCAAGCCTAAACCTCCCTTTTCTCTACATATAAGTCACCTCTAATGTGTGCCCTAGGTAACCCCTAGAGCAAGGTGCTGTGTGGGTGAAAGGCAGAACATGTACCTGTGTAGTTTGCATGTCCTGGTAGTGTAAAACTCCTAAATTTGTTTTTACACTACTGTGAGGCCTGCTCCCTTCATAGGCTAACATTGGGGCTGCCCTCATACAGTATTGAAGTGGTAGCTACTGATCTGAAAGGAGTAGGAAGGTCATATTTAGTATGGCCAGAATGGTAATACAAAATCCTGCTGACTGGTGAAGTTGGATTTAATATTGCTATTCTAGAAATGCCACTTTTAGGAAGTGAGCATTTCTTTGCACTTAAATCTTTGTGTCCCTTACAATCCACGTCTGGCTGGGTTTAGTTGACAGCTCCTTGTGCATTCACTCACACAAAGGGCTGCCACACCCCCTACTGGGACCCTGGCAGACAGGATTGAACTGAAAGGGGGCCTGGTGCACTTCTTAGCCACTCTTTGAAGTCTCCCCCACTTCAAAGGCACATTTGGGTATAAAACAGGGCCTCTGCCCTACCACATCAGACATTTGCTGGAGAAGAAACCTGAACCAGAACCTGCATCCTGCCAAGAAGAACTGCCTGGCTGTCTAAAGGACTCACCTGACTGCTTTCTACAAAAGACTGCTGTCTTGCTGTTGTCCTGCTGCCTTGCTGAACTCTTGCCTTGCTGCAGAAGTGCTCTCCGAGGGCTTGGATAGAGCTTGCCTCCTGTTCCCTGAAGTCTCAGGACCAAAAAGACTTCTCTTTTTCAACTGGATGCCTTGTGCGCCGAAAAATTAAACGCACAGCTTGCTCTGCAGTGAAAAATTCACGCACGTCGATCCGGAAAGACGCTGCTCGACGCGACGCCTGCAGTGCGTCCGGAACTTCGACGCATGGCCTCGCCTGAACAACGCCGCCCTACTTCCAGAAAGCCGGATAACAAGCCTAGGATTCCACGCACAGACCCCGGGACATCTGGTAATCCCGCGAACCACAGGAGACTGTCCGCGCGCCAGAAAACGACGCACAACTTCCACGCGTGAAAAATAACGACGCAAGTCAGTGTGTGAAGGGGCGAAACCGACACACACACCATTTTTTCACGTATCTCCTCCCCTGCGGCCCTTTGCGGAGATTTTCCACTTTAAACTATGTAGTTTGTGCTTGAAAGAAACTTTGGGGGTTATTACAACTTTGGAGGAGGTGTTAATCCGTACCAAAAGTGACGGATATACCACCAGCCGTATTACGAGTTCCATAGGATATAATGGACTCGTAATACGGCTGGTGGTATATCTGTCACTCTACCGTCACTTTTGGGACGGATTAACACCTCCTCCAAAGTTGTAATAACCCCCAAAGTTTCTTTCAGGCACAAAGTACTTGTTTTCTTTTTAAAGACTTAAGACACTTTGGGGGTCATTCCTACTTTGGCGGGCGGCAGAGGCCGTCCGCCAAAGTACCCCCGTCAGAATACCGCCGCGCGGTCAGAAGACCGCCGCGGTTATTCTGAGTTTCACGCTGGGCTGCCGGGCTACCGCCAGAAGGCCGCCCGCCAGCCCAGCGGGAAACGCCCTTCCATGAGGATGCCGGCGGAGTGGAAGGGGTGCGACAGGTGCTGCTTGGCAGACACTGAAAATCTTGGTGGGGCCCTGTTAGGGGGCCCCTGCAGTGCCCATGCCAAGGGCATGGGCACTGCAGGGGCCCCCAGGGGCCCCAGGGGCCCCACGACACCCGTTACCGCCAGCCAGGTTAACAGGCTGGCGGTAAGGGGGTTGGAAACCCCATGGCGGCGCTGCTTGCAGCATCGCCATGGAGGATTCCCCTGGGCAGCGGGAAACTGGCAGGACACCGCCGGTTTCCCGTATCTGACCGCAGCTGTACCGCCGCGGTCAGAATGCCATTGGGAGCACTGCCAGCCTGTTGGCGGTGCTCCCGCGGTCGTTGGCCCTGGCGGTAGACTTCCGCCAGGGTCAGAATGACCCCCTTTATATCACTTTTCAGTGATATCTTTACAAATTCATATTGCATCTTTTATCATTTTGACCTGTAAATATCCAGATAAATATTATATATTTTTCTAAACACTGTGGGGGTTATTACAACTTTGGAGGAGGTGTTAATCCGTCCCAAAAGTGACGGTAAAGTGACGGATATACCACCAGCCGTATTACGAGTTCCATAGGATATAATGGACTTGTAATACGGCTGGTGGTATATCCATCACTTTACCGTCACTTTTGGGACGGATTAACACCACCTCCATAGTTGGAATAACCCCCTGTGTGATGTATTGTTGTGGTGCTATATTGTGTTATTCTATGATTTATTGCACAAATACTTTACACATTGCCTTCTAAGTTAAGCCTGACTGCTCAATGCCAAGCTACCAGAGGGTGGGCACAGGATAATTTGGATTGTGTGTGACTTACCCTGACTAGAGTAAGGGTTCTTGCTTGGACAGGGGGTAACCTGACTGCCAACCAAAAACCTCATTTCTAACACTGTTTTAGAAATTATACTTTTAGAAAGTGAGCATTTCTCTACACTCAAATCCTTCTGTGCCTTACAATCCACTTCTGGCAAGGTTTAGTTGACAGCTCTCTTGTGGATTCACAACCCCAAACACAGGATGCTCAGTCACACTTGCACACATCTGCATACTGAATGGGTCTTCCTGGGCTGGGAGGGTGCCCTCACAAAATGGACTGCCACACCCACTACTGGGACCCTGGCAGAAAGGATGGAACTGAAAGGGGACCTTGTGCACTTCTAAGCCACTCTTTGAAGTCTCCCCCATTTCAAAGGCATATTTGGGTATTCAAACAGGGTCCCTGACCCTACCAACGCAGACAATTCTGAAGTTAGACACTTCCTGGGAAAGAAGCACTGCACCAGAACCTGCAACCTGCCAAGAGAAACTTCCTGGCTACCCAAAGGACTCACCTGACTGCTTTGCTGAAAAGGACTGCTGCCTTGCTGTTGCCCTGCTGCCTTATTGCTCTCTGGCTCTGCCTAGAAGTGCTCTCCAAGTCCTTGGATAGAGGTTGCCTCCTACTCCTTGAAGTCTCAGGGCCAAAAAGACTTAATCTCTGCAAAGAACTCCTTGTGCGGCGAAAGTTCGACACACAGACTGCCAGAAACGACCCACAGCCTGCCAGAAACGACCCACAGCCTGCATCGCAGTGAGAAAATCACTGCACGCTGGCTCGACGCAGCCCGGCTCCCTGAGTGGAGATCGACGCAGTGCCAGCATTGCGACCGTAACTTTGATTGGGGCCCACTGGATAGACGTTTAGCCGAACCAGAATGACGCAGCCTGACTTCCTGCAAGAAGAATCATGCAGCACCTGCTGTGCACCAGAAATTTCCCTGCATCGCCCACTGGATCGACACAGCTCCTGCGACTTCATCCTGCATGCCCAGGATTTCTCCACATCGTCACAGGGTCGTCCGAATACCCCGCAACCCAAAGAGGATCCAAGTCTGTGCGCCAGTCATCAACACAAAGGTTTCCCTGTGTGAAAAATATTGATGCAGTGTCTGTGTGCGCCCAGAGAAACAAACGCACACCTCCCCGTTTTCCACGCATCTCCTTCTCTCTGGTCCCTTGCAGAGAATATGAACGCAAACCATGTACTTTGTGCTTGCAAGAGACACTTTTTACTTTTTAAAAGCTAAAGACTCTTTTTATCACTTTCTAAGTGATATTCCAATGTGTACATCTTGATCGTTTTCACCTGCATTTAACCAGTTAGATATTCTATATTTTTCTTAACACTGTGTAGTGTATTTTTGTGGTGTTATACTGTGTTATTGCATGATTTCTTGCACAAATACTTTACACATTGCCTTCTAAGTTAAGCCTGAATGCTCAGTGCCAAGGTACCGGAGGGTGGGCACAGGATACTGTGGATTGTGTGTGACTTCCCCTGACAGAGAGCGGATCCTTGCTTCGACAAGGGGGTAACCTGATGTAGGAGGCTGGCCTGGTTTGTAGGGGGTACCTAGTGTACTTACACCTTATATCAGGTCCAGTTATCCCCTATTAGTGAAATGTAGTAGTGTTCTAGCTGCCTAGGCTGACAGAGGTAGCTACAGCAGAGCAGCTTAGGCTGAACTAGGAGACATGCAAAGGT
Organism: Pleurodeles waltl; assembly: GCF_031143425.1. Taxonomy (NCBI): domain Eukaryota; kingdom Metazoa; phylum Chordata; class Amphibia; order Caudata; family Salamandridae; genus Pleurodeles; species Pleurodeles waltl. The sequence continues at coordinate 1,178,165,274 of NC_090439.1, forward strand.
CATGCAATACCACTTATAGTTACACAGTACTTATACACAAGTAAACACAATATTCAGTGTTACCAAAAATAAAGCTATTTATTTGGGTGACAATACCAAAAATATCTTAGAGACAATATTCCTTCTGGAGGTAAGTATTATACACCATTTATACACTAGACACCAAAATTAGACAAGTAAATAGTCATAGAACAATGCAAACAGTAAGAAATCCTATAGAATGCAATGGGAGAAAACAGTTCTCGGGCAACACAAACCATATACTAATAAAGTGGAATACGAATCACAAATTCCCCCCTAGACAAGTGTAGCGTGTACAGAATAGCTGGGAGAGTAAGAATACAGTAAAGATAAGTAAATTACCCCACCCAAGAGCCCTGAAAAGCAGGAGTAAAGTACTGCAAGTTTCCTTAGGACACACTACACCTCGTTTTTGGGATTTTGCAGCAGCCAACCAAGTCTGCAAAGAAGACCTGCTGGATTATTGGACCTGAAGACCTGCAAAGGAAGAAGATCAAGTCCAGAAGTTGAAAGAAGTTCCAGGAAGGACAGGAGCCCCTGCCAAACCAGAAGAGGGTACAAAAGAAGAGTCCACGGTTAGTCGAAGACTGTAGGAATGCACCCTAGGAAGATGCCAGCAGATTCCTGCATGATGCAAAAGATGTCCCATGGTGTGAAGATCGTTGTAGATGAGATTTCGTGTTGGAAGTCGCCAACAAGCCCTGGCTACAACAAAAGTGGGTTTTGCGTCAAAATGGTGCTGGATGGACCCAGAGGCCTGAACTCTGTTTGAAGAGGAAGAGGGGGCTCTCAGCACTTTAGAGAATCCTCAGGATGCCAGCCGGCACCCCCAGGAGTCGCAGGATCCGGGAACAAAGGAGGTGCAAAACGCAGTTGATGCAGCACAACAAAAGAAGGTCCCACACAGGATAACAACTCAGCGAGTTGAGCATCGCAGGAGGGAGTGCTGGGGACGTGGGCCAGGCTGTGCACAAAGGAATGTCGATGATGTCCACCCTCTGTGTCCTTAGGAGCACGCTCGTCACTGTGAGAGGAGTCCCAGGGTATTGATCGTTGTCTTGGAAGGTGCTTGCTTGGAGCAGGAGAGTGACTCCGTAACTCCACTGGAGAGTTCTTTGGTCCTTCTGGTGCAGGATGAAGACAGGGAGTCCCCAGAGCGCGCACACCATGGAAACTGTTGCTTTTGCTGACTTGGAGCAGAGGTTGCTGAAGAAAAGTGTCTCTTGTAGAGACTTTGTTGCAGTTACAGCGTTTCTTGGAGCAGGCTGCAGTTGATCCACGGTCAGAAGGGTCTGAAGTTGTTGCAGAGGATTCCTGAAGGAAATTTGCAAGCAGAATCTGAGGAGAACCCACAGGAGAGAACCTAAATAGCCCTGAGAGGGGGATTGGCTACCTTATCAGGTATGGACCTTTCAGGAGGGGTCTCTGACGTCACCTGTTGGCACTGGCCACTCAGAGCCCTCAAGAGTGCTCCCAAACCTTGCAAAGCAAGATGGCTGAAGTCTGAGACACACTAGAGGAGCTCCTGGCACCACCCCTGGGGTGGTGATGGACAGGGGAGTGGTCACTCCCCTTTCCTTTTTCCAGTTTCATGCCAGAGCAAGGGAGAAGGGGTTCTTGAACTGGTGTAGACTGGTTTATGCAAGGAGGGCACCATCTGTTCCCTTCAAAGCATTTCCAGAGGCTGGGGGAGGCTACCCCTCCCGAGCCTGTAACACCCATGTCCAAAGGGAGAGGGTGTAACACCCTGCTCTCAGAGGAAATGCTCTGTTCTGCCTTCCTGGGACTGGGCTGCCCAGACCCCAGGAGGGCAGAACCCTGTTACATGTTACATGTCCATATTCGTAGTTACCATTGTGAAGCTACATATAGGTATTGACCTATATGTAGTGCACGCATGTAATGGTGTCCCCGTACTCACAAAGTCTGGGGAAATGGCCCTGAACTATGTGGGGGCACCCTTTGCTAGTGCAGGGGTGCCCTCACACTTAGTATGTTAGGTGCAAAGTTACAGCAAGTGAAGGTTAGACATATAGGTGACTTATAAGTTACTTAAGTGCAGTGAAAATGACTGTGAAATAACGTGTGGGTTATTTCACGTAGGCTGCAATAGCAGGCCTGTGCAAGGGTTTGTCTGAGCTCCTTATGGGTGGCAAAAGAAATGCAGCCCATATGGATCTCCTGGAACACCAATGCCCTGGTTAGCTAGGTACCATTTACTATTGACTTATAAGGGTGGTCCAGTATGCCAATTGAAATTGGTAAATGAAGTCACTAGCCTACAGTGACTAATTTAAAAGCAGAGAGAGCATAAGTACTGAGATTCTGGTTAGCAGAGCCTCAGTGACACAGTTAGGCACTACACAGGCATAGACATTAGGCCATAAATGATAAGCACTGGGGTCCTGACCGGCAGGATCCCAGTGAGACAGGCGCAAACATACTGACATACATGTGAAAAATGGGGGTAACAGGCCAAGGAAGATGGTACTTTCCTACACCTGAATGCCAACCAAAGACCCCATTTCCAACAAAATCCACTCCACATTCCACATTCTAATAATAACCACAACAGAAGGCTTCCACCACTCTATACCAACGCTGAAAGTTACAGATTTTGACTTACAGATTTTCTAATTTGTCAACCCCCAGCACCTAGATACCTCACTGGTGGGATAGATTTGAATGTTTTAGAAAAAAAATATTTTTAGTCTTCAAAATTACATTTTTCCTGTCACTGATATCTTAACAATCCCTCAACCACAGCACTTAACAGTGCTCTTACTTACAAACACTTCTCTCGTTCAGAGAGGAGCAAACAAGATCTAAGGATGTTTTTGCTTGAAGTGGAGCTGATAAATTCTAGTGCAGTTAATCAATTGCTTTACAAAGAGGGGAAGCAGTGTGGGAAAATGAGCTGCTGCTTGTTATATTCCTAGGCTCTTTGATCCTGAGACCTTATAAGTCACTCAGGATCCTCAGGGAATAGAGCGTCTGAAGGTATTGATACAGATGTGTCTGAGTCAGCTGCCTCAGTCCTTGAGAGGTGGTCCTCCTCTAGTTTACTGGTAGGTGAAGCGATGGAATTGGCCCGTCCTGTTTCTCTGAGGAAGGTGGCAGAGGTGATTAAAAATCAGCCCGGGAGAAGGCAGCAGCGTAAGAAGGAGTACCAGATCTTTGTACAGCAGCTCAGTGGGACAATGGTGCAACATTTTATTCATATATTAGCAGGGGGTAGTATATCCCTCCTTCAAAAGAGGAATATTCTGACTTTAGAACAAAGATAAGCGCCCAGTAAACTTAAATTAATTTCACCCCATACCAATTACAAATTCTTGGCCAAATTATTAGCAGTATGACAAGTGCCACAATTCCACAAATTATCCATAAACATGTAAATGGCTTCATGCCAGGACTATGGCCCTCATTCTGACCTTGGCGGTCTTTTCGCAAGACCGCCGAGTTACCGCCGCGGCATTTACCGCCGACCGCGGCGGTATGCCGCTGCGCGTATTCCGACCGCTGGGAGCGTTCCGCCGGGAAACCGCCAGCAGCCACACTGGCGGTCGGCGGGAAAGTGGAGACTGGTCAACCTCCGACCGCCACGGCAGCAGAACACCGCCCCCAGAATTACGACCCACATTTCTGTGTGGCGGTCTTCTGTTGGCGGTCTTCTGTTGGTGGTCACCTCCCTATGGCTCCCGTCGCCTCCCGGAGGACCAACACACAAGGTAAGTTGATCGTCCGTGAGGGGAGGGGGTGGGGGGGTGTTGTGTGATGTGTGCGTGCATGGGGGTGTGCAGATGTGCATGTTGGGGGTGCGTGCATGTCGGGGTGCGTGTATGTGCATGTCGGGGTGGGGGGGGCAGGGGGTTCGTACCACCTCGGGGGGAGTGGAGGGTGTGGGGGGAGGACTCGGGGGGGGCAGTGGGGGGCGGGGGAGACCCCTATCAGTGCCAGGGAAGGAATTCCCTGGCCCCGATAGTGCCTACCGCCATGGTTCGCTTGGCGGTTCCCGACCGCCAGAAACCGCGGCGGTAGGCAGGGTCATGATACGGTTGGCGGTCTTGGGTCGACCGCCGGCCCGGAGTGCCCAAACTCCAGCCCGTCGGTCATGACCGCCGTGGCGGTCGGAGTGGGAAAGTGGCAGTCGGTCACGGCGGTGACCGCCGCGGTCAGAATACCATTTTTTGGACCGCCGGTCTGTTCGCGGTCCGACCGCCGACTCTCCGCCGACCGCCAAGGTTGGAATGAGGGCCTATATCTTGTAGCAATACCCATTTTTGTTTGAATATGTTACGGCTTATGGAACTCCAGCCGTTGATGCGGAATTAGCATTTGATGTGGTTCGCTGGTCTTTTTTGTTCTGGGTGCTGGAAAGGGTGGGCTTCCCTGATAAGCTAATAAGTGTCTAGAGGAATCTTTTTACTGGGGCAAATGTCTTAATGATAATTAATAGGAAGCGTTATAAAAGATTCCAGATCACCAGGTGTACCAGGTGTACCAGGTAGAGATGCCCGTTGTTACCCCTCTTATTTGCTGACTATATCGAGCCATTGGCAAGAGCTTTTAGATCTACGGTAGAGATGAAGGTGATCACTCCTGTCGGATCTAAATTTTAACTTTTGTGGATGATGTTGTGGTATTTTCCCCCTCCAAACCCCAATATATTGTGGCATTTTTCAATGTTATCAATAATTTTGCTGAGGAGGGTTCTAAGACTAAAAGGCCTAAGACCCAGCTTCTTCTCTTCATCTCCCACAGAGATGCCCTTCCTAGGGATGTAGGGGCCGTGTGTATTAACAATCCTAAGAGATATCTAGGGATTTGATTCTGTGAGATGCTCAATGATTTGTACAAACTTCACATAGACCAGTTAGTTGTTAAAATGTAACTACTTTTCAACAGCTGACACCACTTCCTTATTTCAGTAATATGGAGAGCAAAAGTGATGAAAATTAAAATACTCACTTTGATAGCATTTCAATTATCCACGCTGCTGACTGATTCCAGAAATGTTTTTTTAAAACTTTAGGAGGTTCATTTTTGTGGAAAAAACATCCCCCTGCATCAGTTTAGACAATCTTTACAATGCAAATTTTTGAATGCTGACCTTAGGTAGTTTAAACGAGGCTATTGCGCATTTGATAACTTTTTTTTGGCTCTTAAAGGGGAGAACTTTTAGTTATCCCCCCGATTAATCTACACCCAGTTTGTGTCCTTAAACTGGTGCGGTATCGAATTACACCGATGCACTCTATGCCTTTTCTGAAATTACTTCATCTTTTTGTCACTACTCAGTGTGGATGCATTAACCCCAGTTGATTCTGCGCTTCCAGGGATGACGAGGTGTGGCTGCAGTGCTGAGGAGCAATTGTCATCCAATTGGCGGCGTTCTTCATGCAACTATGGAATCTGGTTTGGTGGTGGTGGGTCCTTGGAGAGGAAGAGGGTAAGTTGAGTTTTGTTTGTGTATGAGATGATGTTGAGCCTGTGGCCCTGACGATGTTGGCCAAGGGAGTCATAAAGTTGTTAAAGAGAGTGGGGCTGAGGAATGGGCCCTGAGGGTCCCCACAGATGATGTCCTTGGGTTCGGAGGAGAAAGGGGGTAGACAGACTTTCTGGGTTCTTCTGGGGAGGAAGGAGGCAATGTAGCATGGTGATCAGGGTGTGGTGGGATACCATGTCAAACGCTGCTGAGAGGTCTAGGAGAATCAGGGCTGTTGTTTCTCCTTGACTGAGGAGTGCTTGTATGTGCTGTGGTTGCTATAGAATCCAGACTGGGAGGAGTCAAGAAGGCGGTGTTGCTCGAGGTGGGTGGTGAGTTGTAAGTTGATAGCCTTTTCCAGTAGTTTGGCGGGGAAGGGGAGCAAGGAGATGGGTCAGTATTTCTTGAGTTTGCTAAGATCGACTAATGTTTTTTTGAGTAAAGGTTTGATCTCGGTGTGCTTCCAGTCTTCTGGGAATGTGGCCATAGTTATAGAGGTGTTGAGCAGGGAGGTGAGTTCTTGACTGATTTTGTCCTTTCCAAAGTTGAAAATGTGGTATGGGCAATGGTCATTCGGTCCTCCTGGGTTGATGGAGTTAATGAGGGTTGCAGTTTCCTGGGTGGTGAGGGTGTTCCAAGTGGCTAGATGGGGTTATGTGCCATTAGTAGTGGACCTGTGTAGGTTGAGAAAGTTGGTGGGCTCAGGTTGTGGTTCAAAGTTCTTGTAGTTGGTGGAGATCTTGTTATGGAAGTAGATGACAAGGTTGTAGTGGAAATCCTGAAAGGGCATGAAGCAGTTCTCGGTGGCTGTGGGTTTGGAGAACTCCTGATGATATTGAAGAGTTCCTTGTTGTTGTTGAGGCTGGAACCAATGCGGAAGGCTAAGGTCTCTCTCTTCTTTTCCTTTAGAAGGCGATGGTAGTGATTTAGGGAGGTCTTGAAGTACGTTCTATCAGTTGTGTCCTTGGGGAGGCGCCATCTTCTCTTAAGCTGTTTGCAGGTGCGTTTTGCTGTTCTGAGCTCTTCAGTGTACCAACTGGCCTGTTTGGTGGACCTTTTATGGTAGGTGCCTCTGATGGGGGCGATGTTGTTGGCACAGTGAGTGATCCATGTGTTGACGTTCTTGAATCCCTGGTTGAGGGAAGTAGCAGGTCCAGAATGGAGTGGTTTAGAGCGTCGGTCCATTGGGTTTCAGTAATTTTGACCCACCTGTGGTGGAGGGCTCTCTCAGGTGTGGGAGGTGGTTGGTGTGCTGGTGATGTTTGCAGTGGATGATGAAGTGGCCAGTCCAGGTGAGTTCAATGATGTGGCTGTAAGAGACTGGGGTGCTTGAGGTAAATCTGGTATCCAGTGTGTTTCCTGCGGTGTGTGGAGGGTCATGGCTGAGTTGGGTCAGTCCTATGTTGTTCATGCATGCATAGAGGTTAATGGTGTTAGCATCGCTGTGGTCATTGATGTGGAAATTGAGGCACCAAGGAAGATGTAATCAATGGAGTTGGTGGCAAGGGAAGCAATTAAATTGGTTATGGAGTTGCAGATGCTGGGATGAGGTCTCAGTGGCATGCAAGGGTATCTCTGATGGTCGTCTTGCCTTTGGGTTGGAGTCTAAATATGAGGTGTTCCATGGTCGCGGTGAGGGTGTCAGTAGTGGTGGTGCATTGGATAGTTTCTTTGTGGATAATGGTGATCACTCCTCTGCATTTGTTAGTACGGTCTCTGTGGATGTTCTTGTATCCTTCAGGTACTGCCATGGTGATGTAGGGGAAGGATGAAGGGTTGAGCCATGTTTTGGTGAAAAAGGCAATGTTAGGCGCAAGGCTGAAGGTAAAGTCCTATATTTTGGTGGTGTGTTTGCACAGTGAGTGCGTGTTGAGGAGAATGCACACGAGCTGGTAGTGGGGTGCTGTGGTGGCGTGCAGGGAGGTTGGTGCTGTAGTTGTGTGGGGGGAGGTCTGCATGGTGCAAAAAGGAGATTACAAGAGGCAAACAAAAGAAAAGGGCAAAAATGGAAAAGCAGTGAGAGTGAGAAAAAACAAAGTGCAAAAGGTCATAAAAACGGTAAAAAGGAGAGTGTAAGAGGCAAACAAATGAAAGAGGCAAGTGAGAAAAACAAAGAAGAAAAGGTCAGAAAAGGTAAACGTGAGGAAAGGGAGAGTGCAAGAGGCACCAAGAGGTAAATGGCAACATGGCAACTGAAACAGAGGAAAAGGGCACAATAGTGGCTTGTAGCTGCATCCGAAAGGGCCTTCACCTGTCGGAGGCCCAGTCGCGGTGAGTGGGGAGCCTGGGCACCTGCAGCCGCCATTAAAAAGATTCTGGGAGGTGGGAGGAGTGTGGGTGTGAGGGGGGCGGGCAGAGGCAGGAAGAAGAGGTGGGAGAAGCATGCAGGAGAGCAGGAAAGGGGGTGGGGGAAGCAGTGAGGGCACTAAGGGTGGTCGGGGGAGAAAAAAGGCAAGAGCTTAAAGGTTAGAAAAGAGGCAAAAAGGACAGTGTGAGAGGCAAACAAGGGAAAGGAAGTGAGAGTGCGAAAATAACAAGAGCAAAAGGTCAGAAAAGGCAAAAAGGAGAGTGTGAGAGGCAAACAAGGGAAAGGAAGTGAGAGTTAGAAAAACAAAGAGCAGAAGGACAGAAAAGGCAAAGGAGAGACAAAGAAGAGTGCAAGCAGCACTAAGAGGCAAAGTGCAAGGTAAGAGGAACGGAGCAAAAGGGCAAAACAGTGTCTTGCAGCTGGATCCGAAAGGTTGGGGACCAGTCCAGATGAGTGGGAAGCCTGAGCACCTGCTCCCCAAAGTGTGAAAACAGGTGAAAAGGAAAACCATAAGTAATTAAGGGCCAGCTTGCATGCGCTTTAACCAGTGCGAGCAGCTCCACAGGTGGGAGAATTTGCCATCCTCAGCTAGCTAACTTTTCGTTGGCCGCAGGACATCCATGAGTTTCCGAGGCACAAAATGTGGGTGAAGCTTGTGCAGGGGATTAGCAGAGAGCCAGGCCGCAGGTGAACTTCTTGTCCACAGCAAAGATCAGTGCAAGGAGGGGCCAGTGGAGCAGAGTCCCGGTACCCCCAGGTTGCCCCCACATTACAGGTAACCTTGTCGGCAGAGTCGCGCGGGGCAACTAATTATCACAGTGCAGGACCGGTCTTCATGGGAACCATTGCAGACCAAGCATGTCACATTATGTCCGGACCCAGGGCCACTCTGCACTACTGGACTTGCTGTGATGACAGTCAGGTGCCCCCAGTCAGAGTCCATCCAGGCTTCAGCTCACACGTCTATCTCCCTCACAGGCCTCTTCATGCATGTCTTCAGGCTCTATTGTGACACACCGTCCCTTGCCTGCACCTCAGACATCCCAAGCAACTAGGCCCAGCCAGGATTATCCAGGCCAGGCCAGTAGTCAGTGTAGGTGTCCCTTGGTGCCTCACCACAGTGCATCCTCCTCCCAGCACATAGTTCATGTGGTAGGCAGTCCACGGCCTCAGATTGCAGCACCAGGCGCCTTCAAAAAGTAATTCCCATGTGAGAGCCCAGCCTGTGCCAAAATGTGGACAGTGGTTTCTGGCCCACTCCATCCCTTCTAGTGCCAGCTGCCAGCTTGCATGCAAGGAGGGACCAGATTTCTACTTCCCTTGTGGGGGTCAAACCAGGATATTAAGTCCAGGTAATTGGGCTCACAAGATGGGGTGGCCCAGAGAGTCCAGAGCCACTTCCACACTGCCTGCTCACCTGCTATTGCCCAACACAGGACCTGATTCTGTAGTCCACAGGGCCTCCCAGGTTCCACATGGTTGAGGCTCCTATGAGTCGGCTCTCTGTTCACACCCCAGAGTCAGGGAGGGGCCGACGATCCTCGCCCAGTGAGGCAGCAGCAAGGGGTGGGGTAGCACCTCCTCTGATTGTTGACTCCCTTGCCGCCGGGCCCAGCTCCAGGCCATGGCGCATCTCAGCATGAGGTAGCCAAGGCGGTGGGTCTCCACATTGCGTACCCAAAAGCATTGACAATGCTACCACAGGACTGCCAACGCCCAGGGAGAGATATCCTGCGGGCTGCATGGGTCGATGGCAGCCAGAGCCAGAAGGATTGTAATAGATAGCGCGGTTCGATGCGGAGGTCTGTTAAAAAGTGTCCGCCATCTTGGCTGCAGAAGTCATGCCATGCTGTCGCTCCCAGATGCCTCTCTTTGCTATCACTCTCTTTCTCCCACTTTGAGTCTCCCATACTGTCACTCCTTTCCAGGTATAGTTCCATCTGTCTGACCCTTCCCCTCACCTCTCTTTCCTTCTCTGTCTCTTTCTTTCTCTTGTGTTGTCCCTCTGTCTCTTTCTCTCTCTCAGCCTCTTTTTCTTTTTGTGTCTCTTTCGTGGCCTCTCTCTTTATTGCTCCACTTTCATCCACCCTATCTTGCTCTCTTTCTTTGTTATTTCTCTTTGTCTCTACCTCCCTCTTTCCTTATTTGTTTTCCCTTCTATAGTTCCATTTCTCTCTCCCTTCATCTCTGACTCTGTCTCTCCCTCTTTTGCCATCTTTCGTCCATATTTATCCAGTGGTTCCTCGCATTAACTTATAATGCACCATGTTTTGACATGTTATGATAATATTTTGTCGTCATGTCATGACGTTTCCTACTTGGTCATCATACCCTGTTATAATATGTTATCGCTATGATAACTGAGTGTGTGTGCAATCAAATAATTCGCTGGGACAACTGCTGGGAAGATCAACCCCTGAGAAATATTTTGGCAAGAGATGTACTTAAAGTAGGGGCTGATCTTTGAGCTTCAGTGAGTGACTGTGCGCCCAGTATGTTGTGGGCATGTAGATGCCATGTGCGTGTGTACGGGAAGACATCTCAGGGGTGCAGACATCATTTAGGGGTCACCAGGTGTCACAGCTGTGACCCCTATCCGGTCTCTTGCTAACCTGGCACTGTATTTGCGACCCCTGCCCTCAGGTTGCAAAGGCAGCCAAACATAAAATAGCTCTAGGATATTTCCACAGTATCTGCTCCACATTGGCGTTCTGTTTCAATTTGCCCTGTCATCTAAGGCAGTACTTCCCAAACATTTTAGAACCATGACCCAATTTTTAGAATGACAAACTTCATGAGTTGGGGTGATTTTGCAATGTAGTAACAGCGATTGTGAAAGTCACAACTTTGACCATACCTTCGATATCAGACTGTGGCCAAGATATTGACCTGCCCATACAATTGGCAGATGGTGAGTTGCACTGGAGTCTGGAGCTGTTGCACATGCCAAAGTGAGGGGCTGGCCTGTGGCATCCCTTCACTGAAATCACAAGGCTTCTGAAAAATCTTGTTGTTGATGCCAGTGATCTTAGCAAATCTTAGAATTTCCATGTTTGTGTTAAATGTTAAAATGAGGCAAAGTCATGCATTTCGGACTTAATAAACATATATATATATATATGTATATATATATATATATATATATATATTCTGCATTTGTATATATCATAAACATGGCCCAAGGACATTGGAGGATTTACGAGCACCAGATAACCTCACATAAGGTCAGATTCATTTGCTTTTAAGCACTGGAGATTAAGAGATTTGTGCAGAATCAAAGGATGTTCAATCAATGCCAAGATCCTTTCCAAATCCAAAGTCAGCAGCTCTTGTTGGTAGGTCATAGCCATATTTCTTAATTTATTTGTGAAAGTCATATAGAAGTGATCTTTTTGTGTATGAGCATGTATAGTGAGCACTTACCCTGTGGAAATCGATTTATGAAATAAAAAATCAGCAGCAACAAATACTGAAAGGCTCACCTGGGGTCTTGTGTGGGAATACTTGCAAGGGATTGGTTTAAAACTGGACTTAGGGACATTGTGCAGCACCTTTGTAGTGGTTCACAAACAGGGCTAAGCATATTAAATATTACTTACACATTGAGAAGGTATGTCATGACCCACCAAAAATTGACTCATGACCCACCAATGGGTCCAAACCCACAGTTTCTGAAAAATTGACCGAAGCCATTGCCTAGTGAGACACTGTTCAAAGCATCCCAGACTGAACCAGTTAGAAACATCTTACAGGTGAAAGCTCAGTGTTGTGGTGTCTTTCTTTGGACAAGACAGCATTGAGCAGTTACAGGACACAATACATCAATCTCCCTCCTATGTGAGTACAGACACTGGACATAAAAAGATAGCAATGGCTCCTCCCTGCAGTCTGGCCACCTAGATTGAGTCCTCGAAGTTCACTAAAATGCCATGTAGGCATCTCTCCTGTCTGCCACCAGTCGGCCTGCACTTGTCATTTGACCAGTGGGCCCTGGGCGCTTGTGGTACCATGAATAACCAGGATGTACTAACAGAATATTAAAAACAAAAGTATTGCTCGGACAAATTATAGCATCAAATATATCGAGGACCAAAAAATCGAGAAGTGCAAATAGGTAAGTAAAGACTTACAATTCTTAACTCCTCGTCTACGTACCTTGGATATATATATATATATATATATATATATATATATATATATATATATATATATATTGTCAAGGTATATATAGTAAAACTTTGCTTACCTATAGAAACTTGCCTTCATGATATTTTTGCACTTGATATTCTTGACAAAATATTTTGTCCCACAATATTTTTGTTTTCGATATTTTGTCTAAACATCGAACAAACCTCTACACCATAACATTGACCCCTCTCCATTTCACAGAGAGCCATGTACCATTTTACAGAGGGCTCAGATGTACAAGGTAATTGTGTTTTTATACGAAAACTTCATGATGCCGTAGCATTGTAAGTAATTGATGTTTTTTTCTCGCTATATCATACCTGACAATTGTGGTGGTTAATACACGTGCAGCAGAGTTCTATGTGTGAGCTTGCCACGTGTTCCAATTATGATGAAATAGTTTGGAGGGTTAGAAGTTCCTTATCACAAAATGCAAACCGACTATCCAGGAAAGGCCTTTAGGCCTCACAAGGGATATGGAAAACACTAGTGCAATAAAATATAGTACCAGTGGCTGGGTGTGAAGTTACTCTGATTACCTCACTCCTCCTACATTGATGGTGATAACGTGTCCCTTACTAGATAATTTACTTAGGCCGGGACTCGTTTTCGGCCAATGAATCTTTTGAACCTGATTGAAGACACCTTAGAACGAGGGAATTAATCCACATACCAATCAATAGGTCAATAACATCATCGATATTCACCATAACAAATCAGTTTAATCTAAATATTGACATTAATTAAAATCGGGACACACCATGATCTTTCAGTCATGAATAACCACACAGATTTTTAAGGATTGTGATATTTATTCCCTATTGGTTACAATCTACTAGCAAGTTCATTAGTCTCAAAACCATGACACACATCAACACTGTTATAATATGGCAACTCTAATAAGATTTCATCAAAGCAAGAATCATAAACATTGGAACATAGCACGATGTCAACATGGATTAATCTTAGCAGAGTATCATTAGTGCATTATTCAACAAAGCATAGGTTCAGTCATTTGTCTATTCGTGTCCGTCTAGTGAATTTCTTAACTAACCTTGAATCAGCATTAGCATGTTGGGCTTTATGCAAAACAATTTAGCAACACGAATTTAGAAAACATCTAACTATGGTCTCTCTCAAAGAAGCAGTTGGTACCTAGAAAGGAAAGGCAAACAGACAATTACAATTTCATCATTATATAGTTACCCTCCGTAATGGGTCAGCATACAGAGTCAGTCTTCGTCCTCAGGACATCAGTTGATTTGCCATCAGCTAGGAAACACAGCAAAGTTCAGCAAGACGGACATGAAGGGACACTTCCCTCATAAGGAGGAAAAGTATGGAATGGGCTACGCAAGAGTGAGGATGGTTTGAATAGTCAAACAGCAAAGTCTTTAGGCAAAGTAACAAAGTGGCTAGGTAATGGCATATAATGGCTCCCAATCGCCGATTTCTCCTTGTGTTCAAGAATTATATTGATCCTGTTGTACAGTCCCCTAATTTCCAATTGGGCAAGTTTTGGTGCACCACTATCTCCATCCAATGGTTTACTAGTCACCCCATTAAAATTGTCACCTCATAACAGTTCTCAAATAATTTATTGGCTCCTGTGATTGACGCCTCCAACGGGTAAAATGTAAGGTACAATTTCATGTTCTCATGGTCCTCTCACAGACCCATTCAGTAGTTTCATTGTCTATACCAGTTTAGGCGACCTTGTACCTGTTGCAATTTTACACTGTTGCATTCGGCAAGAATGACTCCTTGAGCAAGTCGAGTCTCATGAGAAAATGTTTACTACGGTTACACACATCTTCTAGCTTCAGAAAAAGTACAACTACATGTCCTTCAACAAGTCAGCACATTGCACGATAGAAAAACACATTTAATATGAAACCAGGCAGCTAGGCCCCGACTCATGCTAACTAAGGCCTAGCGATTAATCAGCAAAATCTTAACCTATAACCTATAACCTATAATAGTAATACAAAATCATACATTAGTACATTAATAATTCATCATTAATCAATTTCATTAGTCATCGTATACATTGGCGGCCACTCCCCATGGGCACGTTTCAAACGCACGTTTAGTAAAACACAACAATACAGTTTCTATGGAATATCATTAAGCATTAATTCGCTAACATTTCATGTTAATTTTGATTATAAAAGCTACACTCCATCAATGGCTTTATAATTAGTTGACCTTTTGTTGGTTTTAATTGTACAGATGTCGAACCACAAAGCCTGAACACTCATGGCTCAGGGTTTACTGGTCACAGTTTTAGAGTGGTGAAGATCTAAGGCAATGATTCTAACTTTGGTTACCTTTGAAAAATGAAACACTGAGCTGGGCCCTGCCAAGATTCAACCACTGACCTACAGTACACAAATAGCTAAAGATGCAGCCATGCGTCAGTATTGTGACTACCTTTACTTAGTTTAAAATTTTAAAATTCACCCTCTTTTGTTTTAAATTTAAATCATTCTCATTAAAATAAATAAACGCTATTTAATGTATTTATAGAATGTGTATCGACACTGCAGAAACTGCACGCAGAACATCCCACTCTAAAACTAAGGCACTGCTGTCCACCAAAGGACGTAGTTTTGTAACTTAACTTCACATCACTTCACGATGAATAAACTGCACTACAGCTTTTTAGAAAGTCTCTAGACTCGATAATTACTATGTAAAAAACACCACTGGGAAAGCAATGGAAATGAAAGATAAGCACAAGAGGGACGTGAAGATATAATAAGGGCCCTGGGAAACCTGGGAGACTCCATGGAGCACAGGAATCAAAGGGAGAGAGACATCATAATTCAGGACTTTCCACTCTAGAGTGCGAGGATGCAACTGCATCTTTTCACTCCCTAAGGGCTTTCAGCATTATCCTGTTGGCACCTCACTAGCTCCAGTCATACCTCTTTCTAGCAGGGAGCTTGATGTCTTAAAAAATATGTAGGTTTTAGCTGCTGGACTATCCTTAGAAGGCGAGTTACCAGATGGAAGATCTAATACAAAGATTCAAGAGTTCTTTTCACACCTCAAACGTCATCATTATCTGAAGCACCATCACTATCACCAGCTGCTTCTTTGCTCATTCTTCTGTCAGCTGGAAAAAGTCTTGTTTGTGTCTTTTATTGGATTTCTGCACCATAATAAAGTTAACGCTAGGAGTCCCTTCATCACTCTGGATCAGGACTTCACAAAGCCCACTCTGAATCTTTCACACCACTATAGGAGCTGTTTCTCAACACATCCCTCCTCCGGATGCTGATGCTGGCTTGACCTTTGAGACTGGCATCAGTAAATCCCGCCAACTGTAATCAAAGGATGTTTGGCTTGTAACAGATCCCTGCCGTAGGGTCTCGACCATGCACTTTCATAGTATGCCCCTCTTACCTGCTCAATGTGATCGGGCGCCATTTTGGAAATTCCCATCTCACTGACAGGTCTTTCTGTCCCCCTCTGCTCTTCTCCATCATCTTCAGACATTGGCCACATCCCCCATTCGTCCCACCACCGTTGCAGCCTGTAAAACATCTGGCAGAGGGTTGCTGGCCTGTGCTACACCAAAAGGCCCCCGGAAAAACTATAAATATCAAACTGTCCCTTGCCACGCATGACACCCCAAGCAATCCCTGTCTCTTTAGCCAGTAGATCATTGCACTTGCAGTCTTGATTTAATCAATTATCTTTGTGGCACACAAAGTGCTGCTGATTGAAAATTAGGACTGGCTAAGTTGTATCACACTGAATGAGTTTACTTGGTAGTAGTGAAAGAACACATTACTCACCATATGTGCGGCCTGTTTACAAGTGGTGGATGATGAGAGTATTACTACTTTTTCAGTTACTTGATTGCAACTGGTCATGCCCTATAGCATCCTGTTCATTATAAAATGTGCATTGATTTATGCAAAAGTGGATGTTCTGCAGCAGAATATGAGGACATGAATGCTTGTTATTTGCCAGTAAGAGAATTCCATAGAAGAAGAATAAAGTAACACAAACAAAACTTATAAAAGGGGTTGTCACAGACTATGCACTTTTGTGAAAGATGTTCATTTTGAAAGGTAAAGATAGTGGATGGCAAAAGTGTAGGCTTAGCACAAATATGGGTGTACATCCTGGCATGTGCATGTTATGTGATGATGGGAACATTGTTCTTGTCTGCTATGCCCTAATGCTCACACTTGCCTAAAATGGTAGCATGTAGAGGCAAGGTAATGTTAAGGATGTGCTAAGCAGGTAAATACATTAATTTGCATAGCTGCCACCCTGCACCGTTCATCGAGGGTCATCTTCAGATTCCCCTATAGTTTTAGCCAATAGTTTTTTAAATCAAATCAAATCAAATCATAAACATTTATAAAGCGCGCTACTCACCCGTGCGGGTCTCAAGGTGCTAGGGGGATGGGGTTACTGCTGCTCGAAGAGCCAGGTCTTGAGTTGCCTCCGGAATGCGGAGTGGTCCTGGGTGGTCCTGAGGTTGGTGGGGAGGGAATTCCATGTCTTGGCCGCCAGGTAGGAGAAGGACCTCCCACCTGCCGTGGTGCGGCGGATGCGAGGGACGGCGGCGAGAGCAAGGTTGGCAGAGCAAAGTTGACGGGTGGGTGTGTAGAAACTGAGGCGGCGGTTGAGGTATTCGGGTCCCTTGTTGTGGAGGGCTTTGTGTGCGTGGGTGAGGAGTCGGAAGGTGATCCTTTTGTTGACGGGAAGCCAGTGCAGGTGTCTCAGGTGGGCGGAGATGTGGCTGTTGAGGGGTATGTTGAGGATGAGGCGGGCGGAGGCGTTTTGAATTCGTTGCAGACATTTCTGAAGATTAGCGGTGGTTCCTGCGTATAGGGTGTTGCCGTAGTCCAGGCGGCTCGTGACGAGGGCGTGGGTCACGGTCTTTCTGGTGTCGGTGGGGATCCAAGATCTTTCGGAGCATGCGGAGGGTGAGGAAGCAGGAGGATGATACGGCGTTGACTTGTTTGGTCATGGTGAGAAGTGGGTCCAGGATGAAACCGAGGTTGCGTGCGTGGTCTGAGGGAGTTGGTGCGGTGCCAAGGGCCGTGGGCCACCAGGAGTCGTCCCAGGCGGTCGGGGTGTTTCCGAGGATGAGGACTTACGTTTTGTCTGAGTTCAGTTTCAGACGGCTGAGTTTCATGTAGACATTGAAGAGAGTCGGGCTGAGCGAGGAGCCTTGTGGGACGCCGCAGATGATCTCGGTGGGGTCTGAGCGGAAAGGTGGGAGGTAGACTCTTTGGGAGCGGTTGGAGAGGAAGGAGGTGATCCAGTCCAGGGCCTGTCCTTGGATCCCGGTGGAGCGGAGGCGGGTTATTAGGGTGCGGTGGCAGACGGTGTCGAAGGCAGCCGAGAGGTCGAGGAGGATGAGGGCGACTGTTTCTCCGTTGTCCATCAGGGTTCTGATGTCATCTGTGACTGAGATGAGGGCGGTTTCTGTGCTGTGATTGGCTCGGAATCCGGACTGAGAGGGGTCGAGTAGGTTGTTGTCTTCAAGGAAGTTGGTAAGTTGCTTGTTGACGGTCTTCTCTATGACTTTGGCGGGGAAGGGGAGGAGCGAGATGGGGCGGAAGTTCTTCAGGTCACTTGGGTCCGCCGTAGGTTTCTTCAGTAGGGCGTTGACTTCAGCGTGTTTCCAGCTCTCGGGGAAGGTGGCAGAAGAAAACGAGCTGTTGATGATGGTCTGGAGATGCGGGGCGATGATGTCGTCGGCTTTGTTGAAGATGAAGTGTGGGCAGGGGTCTGAGGGGGCACCGGAGTGGATGGAGTTCATGGTGGCTTTGGTCTCTTCCGTGTTGATGTGAGTCCAGGCGTTGAGGGTGATGGCTGGGGTTGTAGGTTCTGTAGTGGTTGGCTGGGTCTGGTGTCCAAAGCTGTCGTGTAGGTCGGTGATCTTACGATCGAAGAAGGTGGCGAGGGAGTTGCAGAGGTCTTGTGAGGGCGTGATGGCATTGGCGTTAGGGTTGGAGAGCTCTTTGACGATGTTGAAGAGTTCTCTGCTGTTGTGAGTGTTTTTGTCCAGTCTGTCTGTGAAGGAGACAGGAGACATATTGCATGCAGCAAAGCAACAAGTCCCCGAATCCAAAATACTTTTTGGATGAAGGTAGAGCAGATAAGAGAACATATAACCACTGGGGATATGTGTATTCTTTTATTTTTTCATTCGCTATATACCCATGTACCACCCCCTCACGGGATGTCTTCCACATTAGTTCCCCTACTTATTTGTGACTGATAATTTATTTGGAAAGTACAGAATATGAAGCTCATAGGGAGTTGAAGAATGATGTGGAGGGAATGATTTTATACTTTATGGGACATTGTAGGCCATGTCAAGCTGGACTGTATGTTTTCAGGTCTGGTAATGGCTTAGCGAATCCTGACATAGTGGGATATTTCTTGCATCCATTTATGCCATCCCCAGATGTTTTTTTTGCAACATCTGATTGGGGGTTGTTGGATGTCAAACACTTGCAATGGAAATGTGTGCCTAACATGGTCCACTCAGACACTAGCATGTGGAAACTGAAAGGCTGGCACATCAGTCCAAGACAAGCTGTATCCAATCAACACATCTGGCTGCAACTATGTTGAACATCACATGGGCACATATGTATTTTTATTTTGAGGTGTTAAAAGCTCGGCACCATAATATTTGTCACCCTCTAGAGGATAGGTTATCATTACTTTGTGCACATGGGCCTAGACCCTGATAACCGTCAACCTTTAGATTTCGACGCAAACCTACATCAAGTGTCCACATAGGAGGGGATTGCTTACCAGACCACACCCCTGAGTGGGCACACAGGCTCTGCTTTGCACAAGGGTAGAAGGCTTTCCCAATCTTGGATTGTCGGAGTAAGGGGCACTGGGGGATTGATTAAAGTAGAGCAAATTGGAACTGTTCTCAAAGTATGTAGGGAAACCAGCTCTAAAGGAAGCGCTCCTCCCTTGGGTTTGATGCCTGCCTGACTGGGTGGACAAAACCAGGAGCCTTTTAAGGTGTTGCCTTACATTTGATTCTGACAGGAGAGGCCCCTTTGAAGTCAATTAAGTGCCTGGGTGCACCCCAACGGGTCTTTCTGCCATGAGAAGAGAAAAAACCCACCACACCCAAGGCATTGTCTCTGCTCTGGGACCAATTTTCACATGTAATTAGGGCTACTTGGCAATTGGGCTACTGTTGGAGAGTTCATGCAGATTAGCCTCCAAGAGCTTATTGCAGGGAAAAGGTAAAATTCAAAAACCTTATTTTTACTTAATAAATATTCTAATTTATCTTCATTAATATTTACAAAGAAGGCTTCCTTCTGTTAAGAAAGGGTTGTTTTGACAGGTCATATTGCAGTTTTTCCACCACAGTAGTCAGGGTACACAGAGTAGGCCTGAAGTCAATGTTGTCCCTTCCACTGTAGTGGATAACACAATAGATGTTATAGTCCACGAGTGGCATTTAACTTCCATTGCCTTGAGTGCACTTTGTACCCCATGTACTAGGCACTTGTACCAATTAGAAATAATTCAACCAAGGGGTGCAAAGCCAAAAAAGCAAACCGGGCAAAACAATTTAGGATGACCAAGTAGAAAAGATAACATTCCTATAGAATATATCTGGGTGTAAGCAGTTATAGAGGTCTGGAATACTTGCACGTCTCCAGAAACCTACTTGCCCACTTGCTGTAGTGAATCAGATTTTAAAAGGGCAAGCTATTTTTAGGACCTACTATTCCAGTACAGTGAGGGACCATAAGTTCATAAGTTGACAAGACAGATGTTCTTTTCATTCGGACAGTCAATGAGCAATAAAGATGCCTTTTAAATCTTGTTTTTATCTTGTCACATTTTCTGTTGAAAGACATAGGTCAAATTTCAGCTTATGTATTCTTACAAGTTGCTGCTTATTTTATCATGGAGATTGATATTTACTTTTATTTCCCTGACTACAGAGTTAGAGAAGTTTGCAAAAGTGAACTGTCTGACAACTGTGCTTGGCACAAAACATTTAAATCGCTCGTAAATGAACTGTACACATATTTCAAAATATTTTTCAGTAAATAGAAAAGTACTTTTCTGTAATTCTGACGAGAGATGCAAACAAATATTTTACTATGATGAAAACATATCACAATTCTTTACTGAGGGCCAGATGTATCATCCAGTTTTGCATTCGCAAATGGTGCGAATGGCCGTTTGCAAATTCAAAAATGCCTTTCAGTATTTATGAAAGGCATTCGTAACGCAAATTTAAACAATCGCTAAAATAGCGATTCCTTAAAATTGCGAGCCCGTTTGGAGAATCGAAAATTGCGATTCTCTAAATAAGAAATCGCAAATAAGGAATCCTTATTTGCGATTTCTAAACCACATGTAACAAGCAATTCCTTAATGAGAATTGGGCATTAAGGAATCGCTATTACCACCAAGTTGAACTTGGTGGTAACCATGTGCACATTTTAAAAATGCATTAAAAATGCATTTTTAAAATTGACATGTAACGCACACATGCCCCTTTGGCATGTGTGCGTCTTACATGTCCTTAAAAAAATTCTTGGGGTGTGGCAGAGGGGGCCTTAGGGCCCCAGCACCCTGGGGTTTGCATTTCCCAAATTTGCAAATTCCAGTTAGGAATTCACAATTTGGGAAATGCAAAAAATTCGCAAATATGCCATTGGTGTGAATGGGGCTGGTATCGCAATTTGCGATTCGGTAATAGCATTTGCGATTTTTAAGAAATCGCTATTACCGAATCGCAAATATGATACATAGCATTTTGCGACTCAGAAATAGCGATTTTTTAAAAATTGCTATTACCGAATCGCAAAAGGCTTTTTTGATACATCTGGCCCTTAGCGATATGCAACTGATAAAAATTTGCAGAAACTCAATTTCCACACACATTATTATTTGAACATTATGTAGTTTTACCAGTAAAACAGCACGCCAATGGAAACGTTTGCGGACACTTCAATGTAAAACTATGTCTGTCTGTAAATGACAGTGCACTATCACTTCATGTGTCAGTAATATATTTATTAAAAGTGATAGTTTTTAAATACGAACTGAGAAACATTCCTATCCCCACTCTGATGAGAATGCTCTTATTGAACGAAGAGACATAGGCCCTCATTCTGACCTCGGCGGTCTTTTCGCAAGACCGGCGAGTTACCGCCGCGATGAAGACCGCCGACCGCGGCGGTATGCCGCTGTGCGCATTCCGACCGCTGGGAGCGTTCCGCCGGCAGCCACACTGGCGGTCGGCGGGAAAGTGGAGACTGGTCAACCTCCACCGCCACGCCAGCAGAACACCGCCACCAGAATTACGACCCATATTTCTGTGTTCTATTCTGTTGGCGGTCTTCTGACGGCGGTCACGTCCCTATGGCTCCCGTCGCCTCCCAGAGGACCAACGCGCAGGGTAAGTTGATTGTCCGTGAGGGGAGGGGGTGGGGGGGTGTAGTGTGATGTGTGCGTGCATGGGGGTGTGCAGATGTGCATGTTGGGGTGCGTGCATGTCGGGGTGCGTCTATGTGCATGTCGGGGTCGGGGTGGGGGGGGGTTCGTACCACCTCTGGGGGGGTGGCAGGGGGGTGGAGGGTGTGGGGGGAGGACTCGGGGGGGCATTGGGGGGGGGGGACCCCTATCAGTGCCAGGGAAGGAATTCCCTGGCCCCGATAGTGCCTACCGCCATGGTTCACATGGCGGTTCCTGACCGCCAGAAACCGCGGCGGTAAGCAGGGTCATGATACGGTTGGCGGTCTTGGGGCGCCCGCCGGGCCGGAGTGCGCAAACTCCAGCCCGTCGGTCATGACCGCCGTGGTGGTCGGAGTGGGGAAGTGGCGGTCGATCGCGGCGGTGACCGCCGCGGTCAGAATGCCATTTTTTTTACCGCCGGTCTGTTCGCGGTCCGACCACCGCCTCTCCGCCGACCGCCAAGGTTGGAATGAGGGCCATAGTCAGGAGCCACATGTATACTATAAGTGGCCTAGAATTTTGTTATAGCTCTTCAAAACATTTAGTTTATTAAATCAAATGAGTTTATGTACAGCAGACATGCTGAACTCACATTTTTGAAGATGCTCTTATATGTGATAATGAAGACAAATGTGACTCAGTGAAATAAAATATTTGCCTAAGATCAAAGAATATGAGTCCATTTTAAAGATCAGGTACATTACAATTATGCTGGGTAGATTATTCAAGTCACTAGACATGCAAGTCTGGTAACATGTTTCTGATATTTCAAGGCCTGACTTGATAATTATATAGCATGTGTCTGTAATTACTCTGTTGCAGATTTGATTTTCATTTTTTTAAACGTTTAGTATTTGTTATTTATTGCAGACATGCAGTATTGTATTGTAGTCACTTTGTAGTAGAGAGTTTGTGTATGTATTTAGAGTACTATTTAGTGATGCAGTGTATTACCTTTCAAAAATGGGATTTTCACTGTAATAGTTATATATGTGATCTTACATCACTAGCGTTTCTCTTGGGTTTGAAAATATTTTTGTTTGTTCACCAGTTATATGGCTTTTGCATGCCATTAGACAAATTACTGTTTTGTCTAAAAGAAAAGGCATAGGAAGTTATTCTCATTCTGCAGCTATTTAAAATGTACTTGATATCACAATATTTTGCTTCTTACTTATCTACCTCTTATTGTGCTGCAGTTACAGGACATTCGCCTCGTATTACACTTTTACTATGGAAAAGATGCATGTACTCTGCTTTATTTCAGCATTGGCCTTACTGCGCTGTATCATTTCAGCCTGCTTTTGCTACTGCTCGGTTATTACAATGAATTTTCATGTTCCCGCTTTGTAATCATTAATTTTTGTTTTATCACTTCTTATTTATTTAATATATTTCTTTAGAATCGTTTGGTTTGGTGCTTGCCTGTTATCTGACCTTATGTATTTTTAACATTTCACTTACTGTATATTAAAATGTACTTTATAATTATACAGTTTTGAACTGTAATACTTTTACAGCTGTAGTGTATTTTCATTATTCAGTTTTAATAATAATTATTTGTACATGATATTTCTAACTATGGTATGATTAAGACACAACTGTAAATAATCCCTGATTATTTGAGACTTGATTATAGGAGAGTCATAATTATCATGTGTTTGTGTCCAACTATGGTGACAGTGTAAAGTATTTAAAAGTGTAATTTAGTTCTAGAGTATTTGTATTTCGTTTGTAATGACAGGCTGTCTATTGTCTGTAATTGCCCTACCCATGGAGGTGCTATAAGAATAGATAAGATTAAAGAGAAAAGTGTCAGTTGGTATGCTGTAATGTCATGGTCTTTGGCTGCCTTCCATTTTAGCATGTTTGGTTATACTTTCATCACCAAGTTTCATTTCTCATTAATTTGTAGATTACTATAATTACTATAGTAATAATTACTACAATTCAAGGTATAGGCCTAATATCCTTCCATTCTAAAGTTATATGATATTTACCTGTCCCCAGCATGCAGCATCCTCTAGTATCACTTCTTAATTTTGGGCCTTTGACTTCTAACATTTAATGTTTATTGTGGATTTTGCTAACATTACTTCCATCGATTTACCATTGTTCTTCGTCTTACATGGGCCATCCAAATGCCTTTAAGAATAGGCTTCCTTTTCTGTTTCCCAGACCCTTTAGCCCCTTGCATATTTCACTCTGTATATTTTGATTATTTGCCTGCTTCTCTTTCTAGTTGTTGAAGATCAGTAGTTACTGATATGCATCTGTTAACACTCTGCAATAAGAAAACATTTGCCAGTTATCACTCTGTAGGTGTTGACCAAATGTCTGTATTGTCTGAGATTTGTCCGTCATCTCTATGTAGTTATTGAATTAATGCATAGAAATCCCTCTGGACATGTCCCTTTCTAATATGTGGCTAACAGGCATTTTCCTGTTTCCCTGTAGAAACCGGTGGAGGACGATTATCTTTTTGCATTTAACATGCATTTCTGTGTGGTTTTAAAGCGTCTGTGGGATATGCTTGGAATAGGAATTCTGTGTGTGGGACTCCTATGATGTAACTTAGAAAGGTGTTGAGCTTCTTCCTTGGTAAATAATTACAGGAACACTCCAATTACCAGAACATTTCTTTACTGTATGCTACACTTTACAGGAAACAGGTCCGTCTTGTTCCACTGCCACAACCAACTCCTCCCACAAACGTTTGTAGTGGAACTCAACTATCTTGTGCTTAACATTTCTGAGATTACAAACCATAACAAAACCATAACAAAAGGTTCCATGAGGAATCAGTTAGAGAGCGAGACAAGCTGATCCTGAAGCTGGGGGTTACCACTGAAGATGTTACGTCCATGTGAATAAAGAAATACAAGGAACATAGCACTGTATTCCGTGGTTACTACAAATTTTGGCGTCGAGGGCTCTGCGCAGCGGGCATAGATTGTGTGAGTAACCTCCACCCCTGGAAAAATGTTATCTGAAAAAAGTGCTAGACATGAAGAATCTGAGCTGTGCTACCAAATAATAGAAGGAAAATAGAGGAAAATTGAAAGTTATTATATACATTTTGATGTGCAGTTGTGACATAGTCATATAGCTGAACTTGCTTCAATTTGGAGACTGAATTAAGTGAAAGCTTCGTATTATTGACCCTTAAAAGTTAGGAAAAGTTGCATGATGTGCATGTCCAGTTATTCATTTGTGAGGCATTTCAAGCTGTGCATGTTAAATTTGAGAAATTAATGTTTAAACTTCAGCGCATGCAGGTCTTCAAGCACATCAGATGTTCACACATTTGGAATTACCTTCAGTGTGCTGCACGTCAAGTTGGCATTTAAAACATTGGCCATGTGTTAGGAATTACCTCGTAGTTCACAGTATCGGTGTTTCCTGGGGTGCCTGTGTCATCCGTCTTCGACTCTAGTCTCCGTGCTGGAGTCTCTGTGCAGTACCGTGTAGGAAGGAAGGAGGGAACTGTTGACTGAAATAAAAAGATTAAGGCCCTCTGTATGAGGCTGGCATATTTGAGACTGCCAGCCTTGACCGCCGCTATTGTGGAGGGCCAACTGCCACATTAGGCGTACAGCCAGCACCGCCGGGATTCATGATCCCAATGGCCTGGCAGTGGCAGAAATTGCAATCAGCCAGGGTGGCGCTGTATGCAGAGCCGCCTTGCTGATTACGACCTCGTTCTCTGCCAGATTTTTCATGCTGGTTTTACTGCCATGAAAAGGCCGTCAGAGAACAGGTGCTGGGGGCCACAAGGGGGCCCATGCACTTGACATGGGCAGTGCAGGGGTCCCCCTGCTCTGCATCATTGAAATGTGCACTGTCTGCCATGCAGACATTGAACACTGCGAATGGGCTTGTGCACCCTGCGGTGGCAGCATTGCCGCCGGCTCGATTATGAGCCAGAGACAATGCTGCTGCTTGTTTCCCGCTTGGCTGGCAGGCGGAAACCTCAGCTTCTGCCCTCCAGCCCAGCAGCAAACTCCTAATAGGTCCTGCTGGGAGGTAGCCAGTGGGGCGGCAACATCCCAGTCAGAAGCTTGATGGACGGTGCAAACCATCTGCCGAACTATTAATGAGGCCCTAAGGCTCTCATTCCAACCTTGGCAGTCGGTGTTAAAGCGGCGGTCACTCCGCCGTCAGGCTGGCGGTCCAAAAAAAGGAATTCCGACCATGGCGGTAACCGCCAAAAGAGACCGCCGCTTCAACACTCCGACCGCCACGGCGGTACAAACAAACAGCTTGGCGGTCACCGCCAACAGACAGGCGGGAGACAATGTACCGCCCACCCTATCACGACCCACCAATCCGCCACCTTTTCCGGGGCGGGAGCCCCGCCGATAAAAACACGGCGTAAACAGACTACGAACGGGAAAACGCTCACCTCGACACACTCCACACGGAATCCCGACAGCATGGAACCCGAGATCCAGGTCCTCCCTGCACTCCTCTACCTGCTCCTCTTCCAGGAGCACGCCCGGCGGCGCGGAAGACATCGGTGAGTACTGCACCTACGACACAGGGGAGGGAAAAAATTACGGGCACACACCCACTACACCACACACATCAATGCATTCCAATAGATCACTGTTACAACCCCCAAACCCCCCCCCCGAAATAATGCAAAGACCAAAGGAATAGATATCAAACAAGCGGATATATTAAAGAATAGTCACCAAATATAAAAAAAAAACAAAAAAAAACTATATACACAATATATACAGCTACGTGCAGTAGTCCATCTATTGTCCGTGGACCACGGGGTCCAATTCAAATGGGCAACGCCCAGTCCCAAAACAAGATCACCACGGAGACAACACTGCAGGGGCATCAGATTGAAAAACTACAGCCACCTCAGGGGGAAGGGAAGGGGGGGCACCTCAGCCACTTGAGTACACGACGCCAGATCCACGAGGGGCCTCCATGACCACTGTCCCATCCTGGGGAGTGCAAAGCCACAGTCTCAACAGTCCATACAGTGGGTGGCCTGCCCACTGGGCCATCATGGGGAGTGCAAAGCCACAGTCTCAACAGTCCATACAGTGGGTGGCCTGCCCACTGGGCCATCCTGGGGAGAGCAAAGCCACAGTCTCAACAGTCCATACAGTGGGTGGCCTGCCCACTGGGCCATCCTGGGGAGAGCAAAGCCACAGTCTCAACAGTCCATACAGTGGGTGGCCTGCCCACTGGGCCATCCTGGGGAGAGCAAAGCCACAGTCTCAACAGTCCATACAGTGGGTGGCCTGCCCACTGGGCCATCCTGGGAAGTGCAAAGCCACAGTTTCTCAAGTCGATAACAGACTCCACTGGTATTGGAGGAGGCATGGTGCCCAGAGGACATCCTGCAGCCCTGCCCGAGACAGATCCTGCCCTGCCACGTTTGCCAAAGGGCCAGCGGTGCTTGACTTGAAGGGCCCTGTTCAGCGGTTCTTGAGACGGCGGTCCCCAGGGGAGCGGTGCTGGAGACGGCGGGGCCCTGTTCAGTGGTGCTTGAGACGGCGGGGCCCTGTTCAGCGGTGCTTGAGACGGCGGGGCCCAGGACAGCGGTGCTTGAGACAGCAGGGCCCAGGACAGCGGTGCTTGAGACGGCGGGGCCCTGTTCAGCGGTTCTTGAGACGGCGGTCCCCAGCGGAGCGGTGCTTGAGACGGCGGGGCCCAGGACAGTGGTGCTTGAGACGGCGGGGCCCTGTTCAGCGGTGCTTGAGACGGCGGGGCCCTGTTCAGCGGTTCTTGAGACAGCAGTCCCCAGCGGAGCGGTGCTGGAGACGGCGGGGCCCTGTTCAGCGGTGCTTGAGATGGCGGGCCCAGGACAGCGGTGCTTGAGATGGCGGGGCCCTGTTCAGCGGTTCTTGAGATGGCGGTCCCCAGCGGAGCGGTGCTGGAGACGGCGGGGCCCTGTTCAGCGGTGCTTGAGATGGCGGGGCCCAGGACAGCGGTGCTTGAGACGGCGGGCCCTGTTCAGCGGTGCTTGAGACGGCGGGCCCTGTTCAGCGGTGCTTGAGACGGCTGGGCCCTGTTCAGCGGTTCTTGAGACGGCGGTCCCCAGCGGAGCGGTGCTGGAGACGGCGGGGCCCTGTTCAGCGGTGCTTGAGACGGCGGGGCCCAGGACAGCGGTGCTTGAGGCGGCGGGGCCCTGTTCAGCGGTGCTTGAGACGGCGGGGCCCTGTTCAGCGGTTCTTGAGACGGCGGTCCCCAGCGGAGCGGTGCTGGAGACGGCGGGCCCTGTTCAGCGGTGCTTGAGATGGCGGGGCCCAGGACAGCGGTGCTTGAGGCGGCGGGGCCCTGATCAGCGGTGCCTGTCCGGTGTTTCCAGGGAGCCAGACCTGGTCAATACCTCCCGCTCAGTCTCCATCCGACCTTGCAGTAGCCGGGCCCTCCTGTGACGGAGTCCTGGGCCCGTGGGAGTCGTCCGTCCCAACCGGAATGGGGCTGGTGGGGCCCTCCTGGCCAGCTGGCCTGCCGGCTGACTTCTCAACCCTGCTGCCCTTGCCCTTCTTGGCTGGAGCCCTGTGGCCTTTGCCTCCCTTCGCTGATGTGGCAGGTGACGGGGCAAGGCTACTCTCACTGCTGGCAGCCGTGTCAGGCTTGTCTCTCCGGCCCTTCAATTTCCTGCTCCTCTTCCCAGGGGGTGGGCTGGCTGTCCCCTTGCTGCTGGCCGATGTTCCTGCCCTAGGAGCTGGGGGACTCCAATAGCCCTGCACCTTGGTCAAGGGTGCTGCAGGGCTGATGGTGGCTGAGGTGCTCTTTCTACTCCTACTAGATGGAGGGGGTGGGTCAGGGTCAGGAAAGAGGTTTAGTTTGGAGAGGAAAAGTTTTTGGGGAGCAATGGGAAGGGTAGGTGCAGTGGGTATGGGAGTGGAGGAAGAGGATGTGGTTGTAGGAGAGTCAAGTGTGCTGTCTTTGGGTGCAGGTGCTTGTGACGGAGGCTGTCGTGAGGTGGATGGCTGTTGGGTGGGTGGCTGCCTGCGTTTGTGTGGTTTGGAAGATGGGGTGACAGACACACTGGGAGAGGACACAGGGGACGTGTAAATGGCAGTGGGGGTGGTGACTGCACGTGTGCGGACTGTACTGGAGGGTGTGCTGCTGATGGAAGTACTGGCTGATGGTGGTGTGCATGAAGGTGTGAGTGGAGACGTCACAGGGAGGGAGGAGGGAGACGAGGAGGTGGGGGACACAGAGGTGGTAGTGACTGTTGGCATGTCTGCATCTGGATGTTGCTTGGGTGAATGCTTGCGTGATCTGTGGTGCTTATGTTTGGATGAACTGCTCTTGGGTGTTGAGGTGTGTGCAGGCTGGTCTGATGGTGTGGATGGGACAGGCAGAGAAACAGGAGACTGGGAGGAGGGAGTTAGTAGAGGGAGGCTGGAGACAGGGACAATGGCTGCCGTCAGTGCTGAGGCCAGAGCCTGGAACGATCGCTGATGGGCAGCCTGACCCGAATGAATGCCCTCCAGGTATGCATTGCTGCGATGAACCTCCCTCTCCACCCCCTGGATTGCATTCAAAAGGGTAGACTGCCCAACAATGAGCGTTCTGAGAAGGTCAATGACCTCCTCACTGAGGGCAGCAGGGGTAACTGGGGCAGGGCCTGAGGTGCCTGGGGCGAAGGAGATGCCCGCCTTGGTGTGCGAGCGGGCACGGGGCAAACGCTAAGGGGCTGCTTGGAGGGCGGAGCTGGTGCGCTGGGTGGCGGCTGTACCTGTAGGTGCGGGGGGCACGGATGTTGCCGCCACCGCAAGGGAGCTCCCTTCCGAGGACGTGTCCGTGTCGCTGTGGTCTCCACGTGTCCCCGTTGTGGAGCCCTCCTCGCCCTCCGTCTCACTGGTCCATTCTGACTCGGTGCCATGGCCCTCCTGGGCCATGTGAGATGCAGCTCCCTCCTGCCCCGATGCCACTTCTCCTCCGCCTGATGATGCTGATGCACACATGCACAGAAAGACAAACAAAAAGGGGGGGGGAGAGAAATAAAGATATTTTGAGTGCATGGATTACCGCTACCGTTGACGGACATGACAGACACAGATGCCAACTGCACTATGTCGCGCACTTGGGGTCCGCTACGCAATCCGTGGCACATGCCCTACACGCCTAGAGATGACAACTGCACACATAGATGACACAGGTCCAGGGATAGCTGTACTTGGCACACTACTGAGGGGGGGGGCGGGGACACAGGGGCTTACGGAGGGGCCTAGCCTACAGATTTTGCCCTGGCCTAGGGGGACCCACAGCCCTCCTCCCCCACCCAGACACCTCCACTGTGCGCAAACATAGCAGATTGTGCTTGTACTCACCCCCTTGTGTCTGCTGTGATGTCCTCACGCGCCCATCCAATTCAGGGTAGGCCACCGCCAGGATCCGGAACATCAGGGGGGTCAATTGACGGCTGGCACCCCGCCTACGTTGGGAGGCCATCCCCAGCAGAGACTCAGCGGTCTTCTTGGTCCCGCGGCGGATGTCCTCCCACCTCTTGCGGCAGTGGGTGCCCCGTCGATGGTGGACCCCCAGGGTCCGGACGTCCTTGGTGATGGCACGCCAAATCCCGATTTTCTGATGGGCGCTGACCTATGTGACTCGTACAGGGAGAGAGAAATACAAAGTTCAAGTTTGTCTGCGTTATCGTTGGGAGTGGCCCCCCCTCCCCAGCCGTGCCATGTGGCCCCCCAACCCTGCCATGTGGCCCCCCAGCCCTGCCATGTGGCCCCCCACCCCCCAGCACTGCCATGTGGCCCCCCAGCCCTGCCATGTGGCCCCCCACCCCCCAGCCTTGCCATGTGCCCCCCCCCTCCCCAGCCCTGCCATTTGGCCCATGCTCTCATCTGTCGTGCGATTCATACCTCATTCGTTCGCCTCCGCACCTTCGTCCATTCACCCCACTCAACCCAGGCAGTGGCCACAAATCCATTTTGAAATTTATTTACTTGTTGGTCTGGAGGACCGTAGAGTAGCGCATACTGGGGGAGGACCCCATCCACGAGTTTTTCCAATTCTTCACCAGTGAAGGCAGGGGCCCTTTCCCCAGTCGCAGCAGCCATTGTCCCTTCCAGACCGAGGTCACAGCAGCACTTGCAGTATAGGTCCTTTCCTGTGGAATATCAGGTCTCGAGTGATTCATCAGTTATAAAATGGCGGTCACGCCCGCGGCGGTGCGTACCGCGGCGGTGCGTACCGCGGCGGTGCGTACCGCCACCGCCGGCGCACTTCGCCATTGGCTCCTGAAACCCATAGGCTTCAATGTTAACCAATGCGGCTTCGCACCGCGGTCTTCGACCGCTGACCGCCGCGGTGTGCCACGCCAGCGCATTGACCTCACATCCCATTGTCACACTTCACAGGTCAGGGAGCCGCCATTTCGAGGGCCCACATGGCTTAATTTCTACTGCGTCACACAGGCCTAGGCCTTGCATAGCCACTCATACAAGCCATTCAATGCATACACAATCGTTTACTGTGCAAACTGTGGTCACGTACCTGTGGGTTGTTTGACTCTGTGCTCCATGTTGTCCTTCCTAGGCACCGTCCGCTGGGTTTGGCGAGGAGAAGGAGGAATGTCCCCCTGTACAGACCGCTGGTGGACCTGTCGACAATGGAAGAACGACACGTTATACTGACATACCGGCTTGACCGTGCCACTATACATGAACTGTGTGCCCAGCTGGAGGCAGACCTGATGTCCCCCATCCGCCAACCCACAGGAATTCCCCCTCTGGTGCAGGTCTTGTCAGTACTCCATTTTTTGGCAAGTGGGTCATTTCAGTCAACAGTGGCCATTTCTTCAGGGATGTCACATCCTATGTTTTCCAAGGTGTTGTCTGCCCTGATGAAATACATGAGGAGCTACATAGTTTTCCCTGAGGTGGGCTAATTGGCTACAGTGAAGGGTGATTTCTATGCCCTTGGACATATTCCCAACATCATTGGTGCCATTGATGGGACCCATGTGGCTTTGGTTCCCCCCCGAGAAAGTGAACAGGTGTACAGGAACAGAAAAAGTTACCATTCGATGAACGTCCAGGTGGTGTGTTTGGCTGACCAGTACATCTCCCATGTAAATGCCAAGTTCCCTGGGTCAGTGCATGACGCCTACATCCTAAGGAATAGCAGCATCCCTTACGTGATGGAACAGCTAGAGAGACACCGTGTATGGCTATTGGGGGACTCTGGTTACCCCAACCTGTTGTGGCTACTGACCCCAGTAAGGAATCCCCGGACCAGGGCAGAGGAACGGTACAATGAGGCCCATGGGCATACTAGGAGGGTGATCGAACGCACCTTTGGCCTCCTGAAGGCCAGGTTTAGGTGCCTGCATATGACAGGTGGATCCCTAATGTACTCACCAAAGAAGGTGTGTCATATCATCGTGGCCTGCTGTATGCTTCACAACCTGGCTTTGCGACGCCAGGTGCCTTTCCTGCAGGAGGATGGTCCAGACGGTGGTGTCGTAGCAGCTGTGGAGCCTGTGGAGAGTGAAGAGGAGGAAGACGACGGGGATGAAACAGACAACAGGGACAGAGTGATAGCACAGTATTTTCATTGACACACAGGTAAAATTAAAAACAGTCTTTTTACAATTTCTTCTACTCTCCTGCCTCTCTACTGCCTGTCGATTTGCCCCAGTGTATGTTGACTGAGTTGTGGCTTTTCCCTTCCAATTTCAGAGCTGTGGCCCCCACTGCGCGTCCTCTGCTTCGTTTCCCCATGGACTACAGCTGTGTGGCAGCGGTTTGTTGGCATCACTATGTACACACACATTTTGGCACTGTCATGTCTAATACATAATTTAGAATCACAGCCAGACTCCTGATCGTTTTGTGTAATAATTGTGTTTATTGAAGTGCTCAAAATGGGATGGGTGGTTTCAATTGGGTGGGGGCTATGGTGAAGGAATGTCCATGGCAGAGTCCAGAGTTACAGTCACACAGGTGCATTGTCCATAGGCCTGTGGAGAGATGGAGCAGGGGCAGTTTAAGGTTGGACAGGGTGACAATGTGGGACAGTGGGATGACATCAGGTGGTATCCTTTGCTGGCGGGGGTCTTGACATCCTACTCTGTCTTCTTGCGTGATCTCAGGGCCCTCTTGCTGGGTGGTTCTTCTTCTGCAGGAGGTGGGGTTCTGGTGGGCTGCTGTTGTGCGGGGGCCTCCTGTCCACTAGCGCCGGCGGAGGTGGTTGGCTGTTCTTGGTCGAGGCTAGTGGCAGGGGCCCTTTGTTGTTCGACAGTGTCCGTCCTGGTGTTGATGATTTCTTTCAGCAGCCCTACCATGGTGGCCAGGGTGGAATTGATGGCTCTGATGTCCTCCCTGAACCCCCTATACTGTTCCTCCTGCAGTACCTGGATCTCCTGGAACCTGGCCAGTACCGTCGCCATCGTCTCCTGGGAGCGGTTGTATGCTCCCATGATGGTGGTGAGGGCCTCGTGGAGAGTGGGTTCCCTGGGCCCGTCCCCCCCCTGTCGTACAGCAGCCCTCCCAGTTCCCGTGTTTTCCTGGGCCTCTGTCCCCTGGACGGTGTGCCCACTACCACTGCCCCCAGGTCCCTGTTGTTGTTGGGGTGGTGGGTTATCCTGGGTGCCCTGTAGTGGTGGACACACCGCTGATTGACGCGTCCTGGAGACAGAGGCATGGGCCCGCTGGGTGGGAGCTGTGCTGGTGTTCCCAGTGGGGGTTGGGTCTGGTGTGGCCTGTGGCTGTCTGAGGGGAACCGACTGTCCCGAGGTCCCCGATGGTCCGGGCTGGTCATCAGGCTCCAGGTCGACAGAGCTGCTGTCATCACTGATGGCCTCTTGTGGGGGTGGGATGGAGATTTCTGGACCCTCCTGGGCGGTGTGGTGGCGTTCGGGTCCTTCAGGGGTATAGAGGTATGGTTATTGGTTCAGTGTGTGCCATATCGGTGAATGTGTGGGTTCCCGTGTACCCCAGTGCTGGCATTCCTGTGTGGGGGCTTTAGTGAGGGTGGCTTGTGGGGGAGATGTGTGTGTGCATTGGGCATGCCTTGGTGATGGGTGTCCATGCTTTGTGGACGCATGCAGGGCTAGGTGTTGGGCATGGGTGGGTTGAGATGGTGAGACATTAGCAGGGAGTCAGTGTGATGGGGTGTTGGTGAGGGTGAGGGTGGGGGTGAGGGTGGGGGTATGAGTTGGCATGCAGGTGGGGTGGGGGGGAAGTAGTATTGAAGATTCAACTTACCAGAGTCCATTCCTCCGCCAACTCCTGCGAGGCCGTCAGGATGCAGGATGTGCAAGACTTGCTCCTCCCATGCTGTAAATTGTGGGTGTTGAGGTGGGGGTCCGCCGCCAGTCTTGTGCACGGCGATGGTATGCCTGGATACCATGGAACGCACCTTCCCCCGTAGGTCGTTCCATCGCTTCCTGATGTCCTCCCTATTTCTGGGATGCTGTCCCACAGCGTTGACCCTGTCGACTATCCTTTGCCATAGCTCCATCTTCCTGGCAATGCTGGTGTGCTGGACCTGTGTCCCGAACAGCTGGGGCTCCACACGAACGATTTCCTCCACCATGACTTTGAGTTCTTCGTCTGAGAAGCGGGGGTGTCTTTGGGGTGCCATGGAGTGGTGTGTATGATGTGTGGGGTGGAGTATGGGTTGTTAAGTGTGGTGAGTGTGGTGGTGTGTGTTGTTTTGTGCTTGGA
Source organism: Pleurodeles waltl (assembly GCF_031143425.1). NCBI lineage: Eukaryota > Metazoa > Chordata > Amphibia > Caudata > Salamandridae > Pleurodeles > Pleurodeles waltl. The sequence goes on from NC_090439.1 coordinate 1,178,199,439, forward strand.
GATTGTGTGGGTGATGGTGTAGTGTGCCTCTGTGTGATGGGGTTGTCAGTAGCTGTGCAGTCTCTCTGGCCTTCGTAAATAATTGTTGTCGTAGGGGTTTGTGGGTGATGTGGGTGTGTGTTTTATATTGTATTGTGTGTGTGGGAGTGGTGTGTGTATGTGTTTCAGGTGTGTGTATTTCAAATTGTCCAATGTTGCTGAGTTTTGTTCGTTTGTGGGTATTCTGACCGCGGCGGTGTGTACCGCCAATGGAATACCGCAGTTGAAAGACCGCCGCGTGGATTCGTGGGTCGGAATGGCATGGGTGTATTTCTGTTGGCGTGACGGTGGAGGTTTGGTCATCTCCACTTTTCCGCCGACCGCTGGTGTGGCGGCCTTTTGTTGGTGTCGGGTTTTTGGCGGTTTGGCTTTTGCGGGTCAGAATGACCGTGGCGGTTGACCGCGACCACGGCGGAGTTATGGCGGTCTTCTGACCGGCGGTAAGCGCCTTTTACCGCCGAGGTCAGAATGACCACCTAAGTCTACAAAGAAGCTGAAAAGCTAACCTCAGCACTTTACAGAGGAAAAGAAAGGCTATTGGAACTTTGTCAGTCCTGACACAGTATTATTATTACTGTAGATAGTTGTTTTAGCTTGTTATTATAATTTATGTTTTTAGTATTTTATTGTAGTTTTTTATATTTTTTTTTTTTTACAGGTATGGCAGAACAGAGCATGACAGCACCACCTACCTTTTTACCCTTGTCTGGGGAAGCATCAATACCTTGGAAACGTGGAAAACCATATTTCTCGCCTACATATTAGTCATTGGAGGAGATAAGTATGGTCCTGTAAGAAAACAAACCATTCTCTTACACCATTTAGGGACAGAAGGGAGTAGGATATATGATGATCTTCCTGAGATTTCGTTGGGTATGGGAAATGGGCAGCCTGTAAATGTATATGAGATGTCACTACAAATGTTAGAAAACATTTTACACCCAAAGTGAGTATAGTTTTTGAAACACATAAGTTCTTTAGTAGTTTTTAAGGACATGATGAAGACATAGGGCCAGATGTATCATACAACCGATTTGCGATTCTCAAATAGCGATTTTTAATAAATCGCTGTTTCAGAATTGCAAAAAGGTATGTATGATTTTTGCGATTCGGTAAGAGCGATTTCTTAAAAATCGCAAATGCTATTACCGAATCCCAAATAGAGAATCTGTCCCCATTCGCACCTATGGGCCTGTTGGCCCATATCTGCGAATTTTTTGCGTTTCCAAAATTGCGATTTCTTCACCAGAAATCGCAATTTGGGAAATGCAAAACCCCAGGGTGCTGGGGGCCTAGGGCCCCCTCTGCTGCACCCCCAAAAAAAATTGGGGGACATGTAAGGTGCACACATACCAAAAGGGCATGTGTGCTTTACATGTACATTTTAAAAATGCATTTTAAATGCATTTTTAAATTTTGCATATGGTTACCACCAGGTTCAACCTGGTGGTAAATAGCGATTCCTAAATGCCCAAATCGCATTTAGGAATGGCTTCATACATGTGCTAAGAAATCGCAAATAAGGAATCCTTATTTGCGATTTTTTATTTAGAGAGTCGCAATTTGCGACTCTTTAAACAGGGTCGCAATTTTAGGGAATCGCTATTTTTGCGATTCCTTAAAATTGCATTCAGAATGTCTTTCATACATTCTGAACTGGCTTTTTGCATTCGCAAACGGGCATTCGCAACGTTTGCGAATGCAAAAAACCTTGATACATCTGGCCCATAATGACTTACGTTGCTGCGTTAAGAGGGTTAGCAGTGACCTGTGATTTCCAAAATTTGAATGATTTCCTAATACGTGATCAGATTGTTCGGTGTATGAACAATAAGAAAATAAAAGAAAAATGATTTTACATTGATCCATCGCTAGAGGAATCCATGCACATTACAACATATGATGAATGGATGGAGCAGATAGAACTAAGAAAGAATCTGTTGCTTAGTATACCAAAGCACACCACATAAATCCTGGTAGTCCATTCCTTGATGTGCTGAGCCAAATAAAGTTCAACATCAACGTGATAGAAATTGTATTCATCCAAAGGAGATTCCATAGAAAAACAGCCAGTCCGATGATACAACAGCCGACACATGTTTCTTCAATATGACTTTCTCCAGGCTGTAAGTTGAATGTACAAGAAAAGACGTATGATCAAGACTATATACAAAAAAACAGGGAATCTAGTTATCATTGTAATCTGAAGTAACATTAGTGTAGAAAAACTCAAACTGTGAGCCCATAAAAGTGCTGTAAAGGAAGCAAGCCACCAAAGTGACGGTACAGAGTACCCCAAAAAAACAACATACATGTAAAAGAATCAGCAAGCATGAATCACACTCAAAGTGTCTTGAAGAGATAAAGAGAGACTGTACAGTACGCTATTATAGGTGCAATCTCCACAGGTAACTAGGACCCTCCATCTTCCCCCAACAACCAGCCACCAACCACTAGCATAATAACATGCCGCAGAGCGTGAAATCTTATATACATGGAAATGTGACCCTAACACGAGAACCGGAACAAAGTAAAGGGAAATATTAGAAACAAAAAGGATAACATACCCAAGGTATGTGTATGCTCAAAAGTATCCGTAATGCTGCAATGATCCCAATATTCAAACCATACCGCAGCAGGTAAGTTAGAGATTGTCCAAGCATGTAATGTGTTGCAGTTCAAGTAATAAATGTGACCATGATATGTCTGAATGGAGAAGAAAGTATAATAAATAGCTTACATAGACAACGAGAAGGTAAGTATGAATCATAATTCTTATCATTCTCACTAGCCATGTATATAACCAAGGCCCAGCCATAACACCGTTAAAAGTTAATGAGATATGAAAATTATCAAAATGCAGTAAACCGAGAAGAAACAGCGAGCAGCAGTATACTCGCATATGTTCAGGGCTAAATACAATGTAGACCACTTAAATATTGGTCAGTAAGAAAAAGAGGATGCCAGTGCACAAACTAAAGTCGCCAGCAAAGTCATACGCAAATACGTAATAGAAAATGCACCGGGAGGCCTGTAGACCGCACCTGGAACCTATGTACAGCTTCATGAATATATGAGACTATTCTGTAGTGTCACAGGGACAACGGAACTGCAGCAGAGACAGTGTCCCATGAGAATCGACTGTCTGCGTCCCGCGCAATGACTGCCCAAGTGTTGGTCAGTGAAAATCGGGGATGTCAGTAAATACATGTAATTCACCAGCAAAATCATAAAACTATGAGTGATAGACAATGTACCCAGAGGCTAATAGGTTGCATCCAGAAGTACCGTATGGCCTTATGAATATATGAGACTAATTAGTAGTATCATAGGAACCTCGTAATTGTCTCAAAGACTACGTCTTACTGTAATCGATAGTCTGCCTCCAATGTAGTGAATGGATAGAAAGTAATAGATTCGTATGGCTTCCGCCATTTTAAATTGTACGGGCGTGCTGTGATGGCAGTAGAAAGAGGACTGAGGGTGGAATAAGCAAATAGAAACATCGCCATTTTAGAACATGTGTGTGCTTAGAGCATTACTAAAGAAAAATTTAACTATGGACTCCATTCATATGGGTGTCGCCATCTTAAAATGTTCACACGTGCCGTATTGGCAGTAGAAAGAGGACTGAGGGTGAAAGGAGCAAATGGAGAGTTGCCATTTTGGAACATATTTGTACATTGGGCATTGCTTAAACCAAAACTGCCTGTTAGACAGGGTGACCAAAGTAAAAGCCCATAAAAAGTTATGAAAAAAGGCGTGCAACAAAAATATGTTACCCTGACAGATATAACAAAATACCAGACAGGACCATCTATTGCAGATCAAGTATCAAGGAAAAAAAAAAGAAATAAAAAAATATACAGGATTAAAATTCAGGTTAACAGCTCGTGTGACAAAATGATACAGCATATGTTTCACACAATATAGGCAAAGTAATAGGCAAAGTAATATAAGCACATAAGAATGTACAAACTGAAGCAAACAATAATAATAACAGAGTAAGAAATCATATGTGAACATACATGGAATCAAAAACAAAGGCTTCAAGGAAGACATGTAGATCTTTCTCTATATTTAACCTGTCCTCTACCGCTCTGAGTTTGATGATTGACTTGCTTTCCATGCGCCTTAGCATTAGTGTCCTTTCTCCACCCCCCACACAGGCACCCAGTGTCTCGATACCATGTGTGGTAATCCCCAGAACGTCTCTTTGTTCATGGAAAGAGTTGTAGTGGGTTGCAAAAGGATAATCCGTGTTGTTGTGTCTGATTGCCCTGATGCGTTCTTGAATTCTCTCTCTGAAGGGCATAATAGTGCTTCCCACATATATACGTTTACAGACACAAATTAAACAGTATGCTACATATCTTGAATTACAATTCATGAAATTGGAGATCCTATGGGATGTCTTAGTGTTGTACTGAAAAGTAGTTATTTGTTCCTTAACATAACAACAGATGTTACACAGCCCACATTTGTGGAAGCCACTGGGTGGCTTGGGAAGCCACATTTCATTCATTACGGGGGGCATAAAGCTGTGACAAAGTCGGTTGCGTAATGTACGTCCCCTGCTATGTGTGATACTTGGTCTATTGGTGATCCCTTTTACCAAGGTGTTGTCAGCTAGTGAGAAAGACCAATTTTTGTGAAGAATCTTGTAGATTTCAGGACTAAGGTTACTGTATGGAATAATGAGAGACAGGTTTGAATGTTCCTTGCGTTTGCCCTTGGTAGGGAAAGAAAAAAGAACCTGACTATTTATTTTTCTAATCCTCCTGTTGGTCTCCTTAAGGAGGATTCATGAACAGCCACGAGCCAGAAGACACTGTTCCGTGCCACGTAGTTCCTGTGTGAATACCTCATCCTGACAACAATTGCGTCTTATCCTAGTAGCTTTCCCATAGGGTATGGCCTTAATCTGTGATTGTGGATGAGCACTCGTGGTATGTAAAATGGAATTATAGGCTTTCTGTACATCTTAGAATATATTTTGTCACCCTCAACATAAAGAGTGAAATCCAGAAAGTCGATCCTGGTGTCACTGTAAACACTTGTAAAACTGATGTTAAAAGTGTTGGTATTGAGATGTTCGATAAGTAAATCCAGGGAATTGACATCCCCAGACCAAAACATGAGAACATCATCTATATATCTGCCCCAGTATATTATATATTGAATGAGTTGAAGGGGACAATTGCGCCATAGATGTTCCTTTTCAAAGAAGCCCTTATATAAATTTGCAAATGATGGAGAAAATGTGGCCCCCATGGCTACTCCTTGTATTTGCCGGTACGAAGAGCCATTATGTACAAAAACATTGTTGTCTAAAACCGTCTGTATAAGATCTATCAACATATTAGAGTGTTCTAATAGGGAGGAAATGAACTAGGAAAAAACTAAACAAAGACTTCAGAGAAGGAAACTACAGTAGAAGTGAGAGAAATTAAATCTAAAAAACCTAAAGTTGGTGGAGCTGATGAAAAAATAAATTTAACATGCTACAGATGTAGGTGTGAAAATGGGTAGGTTGAAGGGTCAGACGCAAAACAGTGGTATCAAAACAGTAGAAAACATGAGTGAAATTCAAAAGGGGATAATATTGACTGTAAGTGGGATTAAGGAGTATAGTCAGGAAAACAGTGAGAATGCATGTAGCAGGAATTGGAAGAAGGAGAGTTCTGATAGCTTGGAGAAACCTCATTGCAATGTTATATTAGAATCCACATTGGTTAAGGTATTAGTGGATTCTGGAAGTCTGTTCACTTCCATGACGAATTGAAGAAATTAATAAGTATTAGAACATTGGAACGCTGGCAGCTCCATTGAAAACAATGGAGTGCTCTGAGCTTTTACTGGCCAGTAAAAGCCTGCAGCGCCAACATTGCAATGTTCTTGTTGTTCACAGCAAGAACTCTGAGTGGCAGAATGTTCTAGTAGCCTTAGAACCCGCCGTAGCGGGCTCTACCGGACCTTAAAGGCCCTCTCCCTTGTTCGGGCTCGGGCCTTTAACACGGGAGCGGGCCTTTAATAGCCGGTAAAGCCCGCTACGGTGGGTTCTAAGGCTATAATGGTTGGCAGCAAACTACTGTTATACAGGAGAGTTTGCTTTCTTAGGAGACCTATGAGAATATTTTAAAGAAACATACTAGACATTTGCAAGAAGTTGATGTAAAAGCAGTAGCATATGGGGGCAAGAGGATCAATATCATAGGGATGCGATGGATGGATATCTTTTTTAAACTGAGTGGTGTGCATGGAAAGGTATATATTACTGATGAGGGATTAAATCTGTTAGGGTGGTGTCACCAGACAGATATAAACATTGTGGTTGATCCTAATGCTAAGGAGACAGTATTGATTATTGAAACAACGATTGAAAACAGGACAGAAAAGCAAATTATGGATTTCGAATGGAGGAAAAATATAATGCGCTAAATTTCCAAGTTTGTTTACTGACAAGTTGGGCATGTTGGAAGGGTTTGCTCACCAAATCGTTTTAAAGCAAAATGCTACACCAACAGTGCTCTAAATGAGGCCTGTACCGTTCTTAATGAGAGAACTGCTCCAGCAAGAACTCAATAAACTAATGGAAGAAAAAAATAATGACCCCATTGAGTCACCGGAATGGATAGAGTTACGATAATAGGAACAGTGTGAAGGACATGTGCATAAAACGTGGGGACTGGGTGGTAGTGAAGAAAACAGGCATGTAAAGAAAGGAGAGAGCACGTTTTTCCAACCACAAAGGATAATCAAAGTGATGAATTCTGTTGTTAAATTGGATGATGGTAAGGAGTGGACTATGGGAAATTTGTGTAAAGTCAGAATGCCGGAGAAAGAGGAGTGAGTATGGTGTTTTGCATATTGCAAGTGGTATAATTGCCTTTTTCATTTGTGATTAATTTCATAAGTATGGTTTCAATTTCTCCTTACCTCAAATAAGTTATGATAATTCTTTTCATGCACTGTGTTTCTATTCTGATGTGTAAAAGTTAATTTTATAACTTTTGTAAATGTTATACATGTGAAAGGGGGGAGATATGTAGAGATATGCTTGGCATAGGAATGCTGTGTGTGGGATTCCTATGCTGTAACTTAGAACAGGGTGGAGGAAAGGTTCCATTAAGAATCAGTTAGAGAGAGAATCTGATGTTGATGCTGGGGATTGCCACTGAAGATGCTACATCCCCGTGAATAAAGAAATACAAGAAAAACATCAGAACATTTCGTGGTCACTACAGATTCCTTGATGGCTACCTTGCCCTGCACCTCTGTGACCCTTCCTTTTTCCTCTGTGGGTGGAAGACCAAGCTTCATCAGACAGTATTCATTCGCAGGAAGAATGGGTTGGCAAGTGAAGTCCCACCTCAGTTGCTTCTTACACCAGGGATCTGTGATATTTATTTGGGTACATAAAGGAATATCTGCGATCAAAATGTTGCCAAAAATATTAAAGACACAAATAATGCCTTACACATACATCGTAAATAAAATAAAAAATAATGCTTGCAAAAATTTAGCAGGCCACAATATTGTCATAAAACGGATAAGAGTATTGAAATGTAAGTAGTTAACAGTATGTTAGGATTAAAGTACACATTAACTTTAAAAGGAATACATTTAACAAAATATATGTATATTATCAAAAATATATAAAATATATCATTTACAACCTTATATAAATAGTACATGTAAATAATTGTAAATAACAAACTTAATATTTAAATGAATATAATTATTAATTTAAATGTAAATATGGTAAGAACATTAATATGAATTAATTATAACAAAACATTCAATATTAAAAACAAATCAAACAACATTAAAACATAATAAAAATAACATTCAGTGAAATAAATATCATAAACATAATTTGAATGAAACTAACATTACAATCAAACTTCAAAAATGTATGTTATAACAGTTTTTAAAAAATCAGATGAAACAAAATTAGATTTGGAAACGTAAGATTCACTACTTCCACTCCAACCTCAGCAAAAGTTGTGAAAATGTTGAACATTTGAGGGGACAGATTTGCTATTCCCACTACAACGTAAGCAACAGTATGGAAAGGGTTGCACTTTGGAAGGGTCAAAATTAAAATACCAACACCAATGTAAGCAACAGCAGGGAAAATACTGGAAAGAGCAGGGTCAGATTTATCAATCCCTCTTCTAAAATGAATAAAAAATAAAATATATATGAAAAATAAAGAAAAATAAAATATATTCCAACAATCAAATAAAGAATAATACTTTCAGCATTATATAATTCATGTAATCACAAACTAAACAAATAAAACTATAGAAAGTACGTTAAAAATGTTATAATTAAAAACATTATAATTATTTTTAAAACACTTCCCATCCTAATGCTAACACAAAAAAGCAAGTTAAAATGTTATTAGGAAAAACAACAATGCACATTAGGTTTTTAAACGTAAGCACAATAGAATGAATTATTATACAGATCTCTAAAACAATACCATTTAATAATATCTAACTTACAAAAAAGTCATTAAACTATTTACAAAATCAATTACCTAATTAACCAATCAATAACTAAAAATTAAATTTTAATGTTAAATAAATCATTGATATAATTAATAATCAACTTACGGATTTTCAATTATTGTGAGAAAGTCAGCCCTTTTGCCCTGGTCAGCACACATTTTCTGGACTGATACAGGTGGTTACTGACTTGGACTGTGCCCTGGGCTCTGCTTACCAGGCCCAGGGTGCTGGATAAAAGGTATATGGTAATCAAGCATAATTACTATTGGTACTGACAACCTACCTATAAGTCCCTAGTATATGGTAGGGCATGTAGGTTTATTGGCCCAGCAGATTTAATGCACTTAAGTATGCATGGCTGTATGACCTGCTGTCATTTTAAAAGTCAGTCCTGCTTTTAAATTAAAATTATATGCAAATCGACTTTGGAAATAAAGGTAGTTCTAAAGTCTTAAACTACCTTATTTTTACATATAAGTCATCGCTAAGGTTTCCCTATAGGTGCCCACACAGGTAAGGGGCGTTGTAACTATAAGCAGGGACATTATGAAAGATGTTTTATATGCCCTGGTGAGGGGACAACTGCCAATGTTGTTTTCCCCATTGCAGAGCATTAGCTCCGTAAGTTAACGGAAGGCTTTATTTTAAATGAATAAATTCTTACTTTTGACTGGAGTGAGCTAAGAATGTCATTCAGTATATCAAATAAATAGTTAGAATACATCCAACAATTTGCCAATGTTAGATTTATTAGAACTATTACAGGGAAGGAGTTTTAGAACTCTTTCCTAAAGTTACCTAACCTTAGCCCTGTCGCAGCCTCTTCTGATTGGTCAGATTTTCACAAGCTGGCCAGGCTGGCTTGATGAGGTATGAAGTGGCCTGGGCCGAGACAAAGGAACCATCTGGTGGGTGGAGAACAGCAGCAGATGCCAGAGTAGGAAGGGTGCTGGGTGGCCAAACTGGTCTTCAAAGGAAAGACAGTTGGGCCAGAAACTAGACCTCTCCCATTTCCTCCACCCGAGCCAGATGGGAGCCCAGGACTAGATTAAGAGAGGGGCTGGAAGAGAATATTAGGGAAAGTTAGCCACACCAGTGAGTTGGGTTAGCCAGACCTTAACCCCAGGAGAGATTTTCTCCATTTTGGATTTTTCAAAAACAATGTTTTCTGGGACACAAATATGCCACACTTTGGAGGAAGTGGTAACACCTAAGGGTGGCACCCTGCATCCCACTGCTCAGTGGTGCCCCCGCTTGTTACCCAAGAAGCACAGATAAAAGTGGGAGAGCTGCCCTGCCACTCAAATCCCTGCCTACTTGAAAACTACAAGAAGAAGGAGGACTGTCCTGCTGGACCCTTAGACTGCACAAGAGAGAACTGCACCCTGAAGGACTGCACCTACTGCACACTTTGATTTTCAGCCAAAAAAAGGACTTTGCCTTCCCTGCTAGGATCTCCCTGAAAGCAACAGGTTAAAAGAGCTCCACCTGCATCTTCTCCACCAAGAAGAACCCAGCTGACCATTTTCAACTGGGCTTTTCAGGATTTGACCAAGTACATTGTGGGAACTGTAAGTCCAACTTCCCAAAGATCAACTCAGAGACACTGGAACCTTGGATTGGTGTTGGAACCCCACCAGGACCTTTTGGAAACAAGATCCAGAAATTTGAGAACATTTGGAGATTTTTTTGTAAAAAAGATCCATAAGTTGACTGACCCATCATCAAGAGTCAAGACAGCAACGTCAAACCATGACCAGGCCTGGATTTCTGGTTTGCCCCACTGAAGCTCCAGAGCTCTTGGCCATTGGTGACACTTCCAGAAGTTGACACAGGCATTGCGCTGGATCAACCCGCCATCGTCGATTCCAAACCCAGCCTGCTGAACAGACTCAATCGACGACGAGAGAAAAATCTCTGCAAAAAAGACTAAGGGCCTGATTTAGATGTTGGCGGTATGGTCCCACTATCGGATTTCCGACTGAAAACCCACCCGACGTCATGACAGTCTGCCCACCATATTTAGATGTTGGTGGTCCCATAGACTTTAGCCAGCCAGAGTCCTGCTGACTCTGCCAAATAATCTCATCCAACCCTATGATGCCATAGGAAAGAGTGGCTGACAGTGCCACTTCAGCCACACTTACACCCGAGCAGATTTGGATGTGCCATACCACCAAGGAAAAAGGGGAGGTCCAAACTCTACTTCTTACTTTGCGGATTGGGGAGAAAAGGGGGTGAAATCTCACCTTTTCTCCTGAATTAACTTCTGTTTCTGGATGGACACAACTGGGCAGCATCCTCCGTCACTGCTGCCATGGGAACACAGAGAAAGCACGACCCCCCTGTCGCTGGACACAAAGCTAAGCAACACACATTGGCTGTGCATGTTGGGAGGTCACTTGGTATGGTCACAGGACTACTGCAGACAGGTACATGTCACAGTAACTTTTTTTACTGTGAAATGCATAAGGGGCACGGTTAGGCCAGAGATGGGTTGGGACATACTGGTACACAACACATATTGAACACATACACAGCTGTCATTATGGTGTCAGTATTCAGTGTCAAATGGAAGCTGGCACCACAATGACGGTACATTCACACTTGCCAACTGTGCTGATGTATGCACATTGCAAGGGGACGCGTACCTGTCATGTTGTACTTGAGTGCTGTGTGAGTCAGTATGTGTATAGGTGTGTGCGCGATTTTATTGGCAGGGTGAGATGTAGGGTGGTGTAGTGGGTGATGTGGTTGTGTCAGTATGTGTACCACCTACTTATTGCGTAGATGTTGTAGTGTATGTTGTGTTATGTGTTGTGTTGGTGCATGCAGAACTCAGATGCATGTTGTTGTGTGGCGGCCACTGTTGTGATGTGTGTAATTGTGCTTGTATGTGCATGTGTTTGTGTAGATGAGTGTGTTAGTTGTGGTTGAGTCATGTGTGGGTGGGGAGTCACTAGTGTGTGTATGCTGTGTGATGGATGTACGTGTGTTTGTGGCATGTAGGTGTTGTGTTGTAATGGCAATGAATAATGTGTGTATGTGGTGTGTTGTGTCGTGTGTGGTGCAGGGGATGCATATGTGAAGGGTAGAGAGGGTGTTTGTGACTTACCTCTTTTCCACAGAAACTGGCATTGTCATATGCCCATTTGGTCCAGCAATATCCTCCCTCTGTCAGCAAACCACCAGCAGTACACTACCTGTCCAACTGTAATATCTAAATATGGCCGGGGGGTACCCGCCTGCCTGACGGCTATCAGGCCCAATGTCTGAAGGTAAAATTTTGACCGAGGCCTCTTGCTCAGTGTATCCCACTTGGGCTTCACCGCGGTCGAACTCACACTTTGACTTGGTCCCGGTCAAGAGTGACCGGATGTCCCCGGCTGGCACCATTGGTTTTTAAGCACTAGAAAGCAATTGTTTGATTTAATCTTTAAAAATTCATATCTCTCGTTCCCTCAATTGGATTTTTGTCATCCACATTGTGTCATTTTAATCATAAAAATAATTCCTATTTTTATAAATTGGTGTTGGATTTTTATTGTGTGTTGTGTCTTACTTATTTAATGTAGTGGTGTTCTTAAATGCTTTGCACACCTGTCTCCTAAGTTAAGCTTGTTTGCTCGCATGCCAGATACCAAAGGTTGAGCAAGGATTCATTTATTGAGAAGACTGGACCTTATGTGGTGATTGAGGCCTTATTGCCAGCTGTAGGTATCTACTTGCATATACTAATAATCCACTTTCCAACAATTATGAAAAGGATAACCAATTATTAACAATAAGTACTTATTTAACTTCTCATCCTATTCCCCTTCAACCTAAAAAAACACTAATACTTTTTTTTTAAATAAAATAAAACTTTAGGGAAATTACCAAATAAAAGAACACCAAAAATCATTAATCATTTTTAACATAAAAATAATAACAACTTATACAACTTAAGTGAATAAAAAAATTAAGTGATATAATACAAAATGACATAATGTACAGCTATATCTCAAAGAAGGATGTAACATACTTACATAAACAATATTCTTACCATCGGTATTCTCTCCCAAAATATTTTGACATAATAATATTTTTGAAACAGTATTTGTATTAAACAATATTTTTTATGATATTTGGTGGAGCAGCATAGAGTCATAGACGATATATACAAAAGATTGAGTCAGTATCACATGACATTTGCGGTTATTATAAACGCACTATTTAGCAGATCTGGAAGGTGGGGTCAGCGAGTGGCAGCTTGATAAAGCGTCCCGCCCTAGATAATTTGCTTAGTCTGGGACTCGTTTAGGCCAGTAAATCTTTTGATCCTGATTGGGGACTCCTTTAAAGGAGATAACTAGTCAACATGTCAATCCATAGATCAATAACCTCATCAATATTCACAATAACAAATCAATCAAATTAGTTAATGACATTAATAAGAATCGAAACACACCATGACCTTTCAGCCATGAATAACCACACAAACTTTAGTAAGATTTATGATATTTATTCCCTATTGCTTACAGTCTACTAGCAAGTTTATTAGTCTCAATACCAGAAAACACATCAGCAATGTCACAATATGGCAACTAGAATAGGATTTCATCAAGGCAAGGATCATAAACATTAGAACAAAGCACGACGTCAACATGGATTAACTTTAGCAGAGTATCATTAGCGCATCATTCAACAAAGCATTAATTCAGTCATTTGTCTATTTGCATCGTTATAGCGAACTCCTTAACTAACCTCGAATTAGCATTAGAATATTGGGCTTCATGCAAAACAATTTAACAACACAAATTAAAAAAAAATCTAACTATGGCCCCTATCAAAAAGTAGCAGTTGGTACCTAGGAAGGAAAGGCAAACATACAATTACAATTTCATTATCATATAGTTACCCTTCGTAATGGGTCAGTATACAGAGTCAGTCTTCGTCCTCAGGACATCAGTTGATTCGCCATCAGCCAGGAAACACAGCAAAGTTCAGCAAGACGGGTAATAAGGAATACCTCCCTCATAAGGAGGAACAGTATAGAATGGGCAAGGGAAGGGTAAGGATGGTTTGAAGAATCAAACAGCAAAGTCAGAGTGACAAAGTGGCTAGGTGATAGCAAAAAGGTACGTAATGGCTGATTTCTCCTCGTGTCACAGGATTATATCAATCTTGTTGTACATCCCCCTAATTTCCAATTGGGCAAATTTTGGTGCATCATTATCTCCATCCAATAATTAGGTAGTCACCTCATTAGGATTGTCACTTTAGAACAGTTCTCACGTAGTTTATTGGCTCCTGTAATTGACGTCTCCACAGTAGAATGCCAGGTACGAACTATATTCTCGCGGTCCCAGTCAGTAGCTCCATTGTCTTTACCAGTTCAGGCGACCTTGTACCTGTTGCAAGTTTACACTGTTGCATTCGGCAAGAATGTCTCCTTGAGCAAGTCGAGTCTCATGTGAAAGAATTTAATATAGTTACACACATCTTCTAGTTTCTGGAAAAGTACAGCTACATATCCTTCAGCAAGCCAGCACATCGCACGTTAGAAAAACATTTAATATGAGACCGGCAGCTAGGCCCCGACTCAAGCTAACTAAGGCCTAGTTATTAATTTTTAGCGACATCTTAACATTTAACTCTTGATGCTAGTACAAAATCATACATTAGTACATTAATAATTCATCATTAGTCAACTATATTTATCATCGTATACATTGGTGCCCACTCCCCGTGGGCACATTTCAAACACGCGTTTAGTAAAAGCACAGCAATACAATTTCTATACGGCATCATTAGGCAATAATTTGCAAACATTTCATGCTAATTTTGATTATAATAACTACACTCCAACAATCCCTCCTCTGATGACCCTTGTCATCACACAAATCCATTCTTTAACAATCCTTTACCTTTTCAATTCCTTCATTTCAATTTCCTTTCTGCTTCGCCTTTTCATATTTTGCTCTGAAGATTTTCTCCCTTTTCTTTTCTTCCCTCCTCGCTTTATGTTTTGCCCATTTTGCTTTACTTCTTTCGCAAATTTTGCTCAGTACCCATAGTCCAAATAAACAATCCAAAACAATTACTATTCCCTGTATTAATTTTCCCAGGAACCCATGCCAAGGACTACTAAACCAACTTCCCACACGTGCAAATCCTTCCCCAACCTTTTCCCAGACTCCTGGTTCTTTCAGTTCCTTCAAATCTGCACTCTCTCTTGTTAGGTTAGTAAGCATACTTCTAACCTCATTACTATTATCCGGTATGTAGGCACAACAGTGGCGCTCATTAAGCATCTTACAGACTCTGCCACTTTTCGCTAAAAGAATGTCTAAAGCAAGCCTATTTTGAAGAGTTATAGCCCTCTCCGCAGCAAGTTCAGTATCCATCGGGAGTATAGCCCCTGTGAAGTTTGTCAGCATGTTATCCACAATAGTAGACAACTTTGGAATCTTTATGGAGTTCAAAACAACTCCCACTGAAGGAATTATTGCTCCAAATATGTCTCCTAATACACCAGCAGCAGTTTCTCCCTTTTGTCTAGCAGAAAGTAATTCTGTCACTTTCGGAAACTTCTTTAAATCAGCCAGTTGATAAATCTTTTGGAAAAACTATTCACAAATAACATGTCCCATACCATTCTTTTGGAAGACGGTAATAAGCACTAAGTCCACAAATGTAATAGACCCCTGGTATCGCTTGATCCATTCCATTTAACATGAAAGTCCATTTATTCTGAAACAAAAACACATGCTTATGCTCACTCGTTCCCACAAACACATTGTCATAATATGACTTTGGTCGCGTAATGCAAAGCCTACCTACATGTTTCGCATCTAAAGCTAGCTTCCCTTGTTCCCTAACCCCATTATTACTATTACTAAGGAATGATCGTTGCTGCAAGCCCTTTTCTAATTTCCCCTTTAAAACCTTCCTTCTATCTTCTGTGTGATCTAGAAAGCTCTTTTCTACAGATGTAAGCAAGCATGTCAAATTATTGTGGTGCGCATATGAAGCACTAATTGTCGTTCTAGGCTCAAAGAATCCCTTAATCAGCTTTATAGCATAATACCTAGCTACACTATTCAAATCTTCTATGATAGGCACATAAGAGAACACTAAATCATAGTTTGAATACAAATATTGCACTTCTTCTTGATTTTAGAAACGCGTTAGTAGCAAACTACAACTAATCCCGTATGTTAATGGTAAGCTGTGATATGTAAGGCCCTCTTGGACTGAAAGAGGAATTTGTGTACACACATAAAAAGCCTTCGCATCCATAGTGTCAACATACTCACTCAACAAGTGATAAAAAACATGAGTAGACAGCTCCCCTTTTGTATTAGTTTCATCATGCAAATACTTTTTATCTTGCTCAAACTTATCCCACGGTGTTAGCGTAGCAGTCTCAGAAACGGTTACATTGTTAGCTTCACTCTCATCCACCAAACACATTTCCACAAACAAAGCTATAATGAATATCACACACACAACACCCAAAGCAATACCCAAATATTTACAGAGCTTATTCCCCTCAATGTCATATCCTGACCTAGGCATTATCTGTAAAGAATCAGAAAGTAAAGTACTACAAACGTAATCAACTAATAGGAGGATGGTTAATAACTGTTTTTCTCCGCAAAGCTTATGCAAGAGTCTCAGATCTTCCTTCCTTGTGGTATCAACCTCTTCCTCTATTGTTTCATTGATGACCACTTTCCCTTTTTCAGTTTGCAATTCTGGCCACTTATCTCCACTCGGTGTTCTTTTACCCTTCTGCTTTTCAGGTTGTTTTTCAATGCCCTCCTCTTGTGCTATGGTGTTTTCTCTTGATGGATCTGCAAGTGGCTCAGGAGGAGTCTGAACACCTTGACTACCTTCTGCCTCAACTCCTTTGCCTTCTGGGTCTGTCAGGGGTTCAACTTCAAACCTGTATCCGTCAGCTTCTAGGAGAACCTCTCTTTGGGTTGGTCCTCCTGGTGCCTCAGTTGAGATAGGCTCACCGTCACCCTTCTGGATCTTGTTTGCTGTTTGAGTGACCAAGCCGTCCTCAACGGGCTCTCCTTCAGTCTCAGTTCCCCTTTGATTACTCTCCAGCCCTGAGACTTCCTTCTCTGTAGCTGTTAGTTTCGACAACTCAAGTTCCTCATCAGTTGGACACGTCACCTTCTTTGTGTGACTGGCATGGATCCAGTTTGGAATTCCTGCACATTTCACAGCAGTAGTGCTGTCAATATCACTTGAAGCAGCCCCTTCCAACGTTGGCCGCATGACATCCATGAGTTTCCGAGGCACAAAATGTGGGTCAAGCTTGTGCAGGGTATTAGCAGAGAGCCAGGCCGCAGGTGAACTTCTTGTCCACTTCAAAGATCAGAGCAAGGAGGGGCCAGTGGAGCAGAGTCCAGGTACCCCCAGGTTGCCCCCACATTACAGGTAATCTTGTCGGCAGAGTCGCGCGGGGCAACTAATTATCACAGTGCAGGACCGGTCTTCATGGGAACCATTGCAGACCAAGCATGTCACATTATGTCCGGACCCAGGGCCACTCTGCACTACTGGACTTGCTGTGATGACAGTCAGGTGCCCCCAGTCAGAGTCCATCCAGGCTTCAGCTCACACGTCTATCTCCCTCACAGGCCTCTTCATGCATGTTTTCAGGCTCTATTGTGACACACCGTCCCTTGCCTGCACCTCAGACATCCCAAGCAACTAGGCCCAGCCAGGATTATCCAGGCCAGGCCAGTAGTCAGTGTAGGTGTCCCTTGGTGCCTCACCACAGTGCATCCTCCTCCCAGCACATAGTTCATGTGGTAGGCAGTCCACGGCCTCAGATTGCAGCAACAGGCGCCTTCAAAAAGTAATTCCCATGTGAGAGCCCAGCCTGTGCCAAAATGTGGACAGTGGTTTCTGGCCCACTCCATCCCTTCTAGTGCCAGCTGCCAGCTTGCATGCAAGGAGGGACCTGATTTCTACTTCCCTTGTGGGGGTCAAACCAGGATATTAAGTCCAGGTAATTGGGCTCACAAGATGGGGTGGCCCAGAGAGTCCAGAGCCACTTCCACACTGCCTGCTCACCTGCTATTGCCCAACACAGGACCTGATTCTGTAGTCCACAGGGCCTCCCAGGTTCCACATGGTTGAGGCTCCTATGAGTCGGCTCTCTGTTCACACCCCAGAGTCATGGAGGAGCTGACAATCCTCACCCAGTGAGACAGCAGCAAGAGGTGGGGTAGCACCTCCTCTGATTGTTGACTCCCTTGCCGCCGGGCCCAGCTCCAAGCCATGGCGCATCTAAGCATGAGGTAGCCAAGGCCGTGGGAATCCACATTGCGTACCCAAAAGCATTGACAATGCTACCACAGGACTGCCAACGCCCAGGGAGAGATATCATGTGGGCTGGAAGGGTTGATGGCAGCCAGAGCCAGAAGGATTGTAATAGATAGCGCGGTTCGATGCGGAGGTCTGTTAAAAAGTGTCCGCCATCTTGGCTGCAGAAGTCATGCCATGCTGTCGCTCCCAGATGCCTCTCTTTGCTATCACTCTCTTTCTCCCACTTTGAGTCTCCCATACTGTCACTCCTTTCCAGGTATAGTTCCATCTGTCTGACCCTTCCCCTCACCTCTCTTTCCTTCTCTGTCTCTTTCTTTCTCTTGTGTTGTCCCTCTGTCTCTTTCTCTATCTCAGTCTCTTTTTCTTTTTGTGTCTCTGTCGCGGCCTCTCTCTTTCTCTCTCTCTCTATTGTTCCACTTTCATCCACCCTATCTTGCTCTCTTTCTTTTTTATTTCTCTTTGTCTCTGCCTCCCTCTTTCCTTATTTGTTTTCCTTCTATAGTTCCATTTCTCTCTCCCTTCATCTCTGACTGTCTCTCCCTCTTTTGCCACCTTTCTTCCATATTTATCCAGTGGTTCCTCGCATTAACTTATAATGCACCATGTTTTGACATGTTATGATAATATTTTGTTGTCATGTCATGACGTTTCCTACTTGGTCATCATACCCTGCTATAATATGTTATTGCTATGATATGTAAATGTGTGTGCAATAAAATAATTCGCGGGGACAACTGCTGGAAAGATCAACCCCTGAGAAATATTTTGGCAAGAGATGTACTTAGAGTAGACCCTGGGTGTTAAAGCAGGGGTTGATCTTTGAGCTTCAGTGAGTGACTGTGTGCCCAGTATGTTGTGGGCATGTAGGTGCCATGTGGGTGTGCACGGGAAGACATCTCAGGGGTGCAGACATCATTTAGGGGTAATCAGGAGTCACAGCTGTGACCCTTATCCGGTTTCTTGCTACCCTGACACTGTATTTGCGACCCCTGCCCTCAGGTTGCAAAGACAGCCAAACATAAAATAGCTTTAGGATATTTCCACAGTATCTGCTTGTAGGAGGCTGGCCTGGCTTATAGTGGGTACCTTGTGGCACTTACACCTTGTGCCAGGTCCAGTTATCCCTTATTAGTAGATTAGAGGTGTTCTAGCAGCTTAGGCTGATAGAGGTAGCTATAGCAGAGCAGCTTAGGCTGAACTAGGATACATGCAAAGCTCCTAATATACCACTTATATCACTTAACACTATATCATAAGAAACACAGTACTCAGAGTTATTAAAAATAAAGGCAAGTAATATACACAAAATATACATACAAA
The DNA here is from genome assembly GCF_031143425.1 of Pleurodeles waltl. Classification (NCBI taxonomy): domain Eukaryota; kingdom Metazoa; phylum Chordata; class Amphibia; order Caudata; family Salamandridae; genus Pleurodeles; species Pleurodeles waltl. Next base: position 1,178,218,650 of record NC_090439.1, read on the forward strand.
ACAAAATCAGGTAAGTAAACAGTTAGAAAAGTACTGAAAACACTGTAGAACACAATAGAATGCAATAGGAGACAATAGGCCTAGGGGCAACACAAATCAAATACTCCAAAAGTGGAATGCGAACCACGAATGGACCCCAGGCTTAGTGTAGTATTTAGAGGGTCGCTGGGAGTGTGTGAAAACACAAAGGGTGTCCAAGATACCCCGCCCCAAGACCCTGAAAAGTAGGAGTAAAGTTACCCTATTACCCTAGAAAGATAGTAAAGTCGAGATAGGGGATTCTGCAAAGTCAAAAACTGACTGCAAAGCACTGAAGACGGATTCCTGGACCTGAGGACCTGTAAAGGAAGGGGACCAAGTCCAAGAGTCACGCAAGTGTCCAGGGGGGGCAGGAGCCCACTAAACCCCAGATGAAGGTGCAAAAGGGCTGCCTCCGGGTGGAAGAAGCCAAAGATTCTGCAACAACAGAAGGTGCCAGGAACTTCTCCTTTGGTCAGAAGATGTCCCACAGTGTGCTGGAGGATGCAGAGTTCTTTTCAAGCAGAAAGACCGCAAACAAGCCTTGCTAGCTGCAAGAGTTGCGGTTAAGGATTTTGGGTGCTGCCAGGGCCCAGGAAGGACCAGGAGGTCACCCCTTGGAGGAGGAGACAGAGGGGTGCTCAGCAACACGGAGAGCCCATGCAGTATAAAATGGCTGTGAAATAACGTGGATGTTATTTCACTCAGGCTGCAGTGGCAGTCCTGTGTAAGAATTGTCTGAGCTCCCTATGGTTGGCAAAAGAAATGCTGCAGGCCAAGGCGGACCCCAAGGACCTCAAGAACTTCCGCCCCATCTCCTTGCTCCCTTTCCCGGCAAAAGTGACCGAGAAGATTGTCATCAAACAGCTGACCCGCTACCTCGAAGTCAACAACATCCTGGACCCTTCCCAATCCGGTTTTCGCAGTAACCACAGCACCGAGACAGCCCTCATCGCCACCACTGACGACATCCAGACCCTGATGGACAAAGGAGAAACAGCCGTCCTCATCCTCCTGGACCTATCAGCAGCCTTTGACACGGTCTGCCACCGCATCCTATCAGCACGCCTCCATGACGCTGGTATCCAAGAGAAGGCCCTGGCCTGGACCACATCCTTCCTCTCCGGCAGAACCCAGAGCGTCCGCCTCCCACCCTTCTGCTCCAAAACCACCGAGATCATCTGCGGCGTCCCACAGGGATCCTCCCTCAGCCTGACACTGTTCAATATCTACATGGCCCCCCTCGCCCACGTCGCACGACAACACAACCTCAACATCATCTCCTACGGCGACAACACCCAGCTGATCATATCCCTCACCGAAGATCCCCACACCGCCAAAGCTAACCTCCACCGAGGAATGAAGGCCGTAGCCGACTGGATGAAGGACAGCAGACTGAAGCTGAACTCAGACAAGACAGAGGTCCTCATTCTCAGACCCACCCCATCAGCCTGGGACGACTCTTGGCACAGCCCCGGAACCCACGGACCACGCACGCAACCTGGGGGTCATCCTCGACTCCACTCTCTCCATGACCAGGCAAGTCAATGCCGTCTCCGCGTCCTGCTTCAACACCCTCCGTATGCTCCACAGGATCTTCAAATGGATCCCCCTAGACACGAGAAAAAACGTTACCCAGGCCCTCATCACCAACAGACTCGACTACGGGAACACCCTCTACTCAGGAATTACAAACAAGCTCCTGAGACGACTCCAACGCATCCAGAACACCTCGGCCCGACTCATCCTCGATGTCCCCCGCCGGAGCCACATCACACTCTATCTGAGAGGCCTGCACTGGCTCCCCGTCAACAAAAGGAACACCTTCAAGCTCCTGATCCACGCACACAAAGCACTGCACAACACCGGACCCACCTACCTCAACAACCGACTCAGCTTCCACACCCCCACCCGAAGCCTCCGCTCAGCCAACCTCGCCCTCGCCACAGTCCCCCGCATCTGAAAAACCACTGGCGGCGGCAGATCCTTCTCCTACCTCGCCGCCAAGACCTGGAACACTCTCCCCACCATCCTATGACAGACCCAGGACCTGCTGGCCTTCAGAAGACTCCTCAAGACCTGGCTCTTAAACCAGTAGCACCCCCCCTCCCCAGCGCCTTGAGACCCTCGCGGGTATGTAGCGCGCTTTACAAATGCAGTGATTGATTGATTGATTGATTGAGTGCAGCCCATAGGGATCTCCTGGAACCCCAATACCCTGGATACCTAGGTACCATATACTAGGGAATTATAAGGGTGTTCCAGTGTGCCAATCAGAATTGGTAAAATTAGTCACTAGCCTGCAGTGACAATCTTAAAAGCAGAGGGAGCATAAACACTGAGGTTCTGGTTAGCAGAGCCTCAGTGACACAGTTAGGCACCACACAGGGAACACATACAGGGCATTCTTTATGAGCACTGGGGTCCTGGCTAGCAGGATCCCAGTGACAGGCAAAAACAAACATACTTACAAGTAAAAATGGGGGTAACATGCCAGGCAAGATAGTACTTTCCTACACTGCTCCACATTGGCATTCTGTTTCAATTTGGCCTGTCATCTAAGGCAGTACTTCCCAAACATTTTAGAACCATGACCCAATTTTTAGAATGACAGAATTCATGAGCTGGGGTGATTTTGCAATGTAGTAACAGTGATTGTCTGTAAACGTCACAACCTTGACCGTGCCCTTCGATATCAGACTGTGGCCAAGATATTGACCTGTCCATACAATTGGCAGATGGTGAGTTGCACTGGAGTCTGGAGCTGTTACACATGCCAAAGGCCTGTGGCATCCCTTCAGTAAAATCACAAGGCTTCTGAAAAATCTTGTTGTTCATGCCAGTGATCTTAGCAAATCTTGGAATTTCCATTTTTGTGTTAAAATGAGGCACAGTCATGCATTTCGGACTCAATAAAAATATATATATTCTGCATTTGTATATATCACAAACATGGCCCAAGGACATTGGAGGTTTTCCGAGCACCAGATAACCTCACATAAGGTCAGATTCATTTGATTTTAAGCACTGGAGATTAAGAGATTTGTCCAGAATCAAAGGATGTTCAACCAATGCCAAGATCCTTTCCAAATCCAAAGTCAGCAGCTCTTGTTGGTAAGTCACAGCCATATTTCTTAATTTATTTGTGAAAGTCATATAGAAGTGATCTTTTTGTGTATGAGCATGTATAGTGAGCACATACCCTGTGGAAATCGATTTATAAAGTAAAACATCAGCAGTTACAAATACTGAAAGGCTCACCTGGGGTCTTGCGTGGGAATACTTGCAAGGGATTGGTTTAAAACTGGACTTAGGGACATTGTGCAGCACCTTTGTAGTGGCTCACAAACAGGGCTAATCATCTTAAATATTACTTACACATTGAGAAGGTATGTCATGACCCACCAAAAATTGACTCATGACCCACAGTTTTAGAAAAATTGACCGAAGCCGTTGCCTAGTAACACACTGTTCAAAGCATCCCAGACTGAACCAGACAGAAACATCTTACAGGTGAAAGCTCAGTGTTGTGGTGTCTTTCTTTGGCAACACAGCATTGAGCAGTTACAGGACACAATACATCAATCTCCCTTCTATGTGAGTACAGACACTGGACATATAAAGATAGCAATGGCTCCTCCCTGCAGTCTGGCCACATAGATTGAGTCCTCGAAGTTCACTGAAATGCCATGTAGCCATCTCCCCTGTCTGTCACCAGTCGGCCTGCACTTGTCATTTGACCAGTGGGCCATGGGCGCTTGTGGTACCTTGAATAACCAGGATGTACTAACAGAATATTGGAAACAAAAGTATTGTGCAGACAAAATATAGTGTCAAATATATCAAGGACCAAAAAATCGAGAAGTGCAAATAGGTAAGTAAAGATGTACAATTCTTAACTCCACGTCTACGTACCATATATATACATATATATATATATATATAAATATATGCATATATATATATATATATATATATATATATATACATATATTTATATATATATATATATTGTCAAGGTATATATAGTAAAACTTTGCTTACCTATAGAAACTTCTCTTTATGATATTTTTGCACTTGATATTCTTGACAAAATATTTTGTCCCCCAATATTTTTGTTTTCGATAATTTGTCTAAACACCGAACAAACCTCTACACCATAACAGTGACCCCTCTCTATTGCACAGAGAACCATGTACCATTTTACACAGGACTCAGATGTACAAGGTAATTGTGTTTTTATAGGAAAACTTCATGCTGCAGTAGCATTGTAAGTAACTGATGTTTTTTCTCGCTATATCATACCTGACAATTGTGATGGTTAATGCACGTGCTACAGAATTCTATGTGTGAGCTTGCCACGTGTTCCAATTATGATGAAATAGTTTGGAGGGTTAGAAGTTCCTTATTAAAAAATGCAAACGAACTATCCAGGAAAGGCCTTTAGGCCTCACAAGGGGTATGGAAGACACTATGGGGGTCATTACAACCTCAGCAGTCTTTTTACAAGACAGGCGTGCGGAAGACCGCCAGTAGTGGTGGTTTGCCGCTCAGCGTATTATGACTGTTGGCTGCTCTCCATCCTTTTTCAGACGGAGAGCCGCCAACAGCCATACTGGCGGGCGGCGGGGAAGTGGAGGTTGCTCCACCTCCACCGCCATGCCAACAGAACACCGCCCAGCAAATCACGTCTGTGATTCGCCACGGTGGTGTTCTGTTGGCGGTGTGGTGTCGACGGAGCAGCCCCCATGGCTCCCGTCCCCTCCGGGAGGATCAACGGACCAGGTAAGTCGATCGTCCATTAGGGGAGGGGGGTGGGGGGGGTGTTGTGTGTTGTGTGCGTGCATGGGGCTGTATGTCTGAGTATGTAGAGGGGGTGTGTGAGTGCGTGTATGCTTGTGGGGGTGATGCATTTTTGGGGATGAGTGCGTGTATGTCTGTGGGTATGACTGTATGGATGGGTGCGTGTATGTTTGAATGTGGGTGTGTGTGTGGATGTTGGCATGTATGTCGGTGTGTGTGTGTGTGTGTGTTGGTGGTGCCTGCATGCTTGTCAGGTGTGTGTGAGTTATGTGATGTTGGGGGTCGGGGTGGGGAGGGGGAGGGGGGCCCTGCCACCTTTGGGGGGTGGCAGGGGTGGTGGGGGGTGTAGGGGAGGGAGTCGGGGTGGGGGTGAGGGGTGGGGGAGACCCCAATCAGTGCCAGGGAAGGAATTCCCTGGCACTGATAGTGCTTACCGCCATGGATTTCATGGCGGTTCAAACCGCTGGAAATCCACGGCGGTAAGCCGGGTCAAAATACCGCCGGCGATATAGTGACGGCCGCCGGGCTGGAGACCCAGGTCTCTAGCCCGGCGGTCGTCTCCGGCCTGGCGGGCGGAATGGAGAACCGGCGGATGACCATGGCGGTAACCGCCATGGTCATAATTCCACAAAGTAAGACTGCCAGCCTGTTGGCGGTCTTACCGCCGGTTCTCCGCCTTCCTCCAGGGTCGTAATGACCCCCTATATAAACAGTAGTGCAATAAACTACAGTACCAGTGGCTGGGTGTGAAGCTACTCTGATTACATCACTCCTCCTACATTGATGGCTCTATAATTATTTGACGTTTTGTTGGTTTTAATTGGACAGATATTGAACCACAAAGCCTGAACACTCATAGCTCAGGGTTTACTGATCACAGTTTTAGAGTGGTGAAGATCTAAGGCAATGATTCAAACTTTGGTTACGTTGGAAAAATGAAACACTGAGCTGGGCCCTGACAAGATTCAACTACTGACCTACAGTATACACAAATAGCTAAAGATGCAGCCATGCGTCAGTATTGTGACTACCATTACTTAGTTAAAATTTTTAAAATTCACCCTCTTTTGTTTCAAATTTAAATAATTCTCATTAAATTAAATAAATGCTATTTAATGTATGTATAGAAGGTGTATCGAGACTGCAGAAACTGCATGCAGAACATCCCACTCTAAAACTAAGGCACTGCTGTCCACTAAAGGATGTAGTTTTGTAACTTATATAACTTCACATCACTTCACGATTAATAAACTGCACTACAGTTTTTTAGAAAGTCTCTAGATTCGGTAATTGCTATGTAAAACACACCAATGGGAAAGCAATGGGAATTAAAGATAAGCACAAGAGGGACGTGAAGATATAATAAGGGCCCATGGAAACCTGGGAGACTCCAGGGAGCACAGGAATCAAAGGGAGAGAGACATAATTCAGGAATTTCCACTCTAGATTGCGAGGATGCAACTGCATCTTTTCACTCCCTAAGGGCTTTCAGCATTATCCTGTTGGCACCTCACTAGCTCCAGTCATACCTCTTTCTAGCAGGGAGCTTGATGTCTTAAAAAATATGTAGGTTTTAGCTGCTGGACTATCCTTAGAAGGCGAGTTACCAGATGGAAGATCTAATACAAAGATTCAAGAGTTCTTTTCACACCTCAAGCGTCATCATTATCTGAAGCACCATCACTATCACCAGCTGCTTTTTTGCTCCTTCTTCTGTCAGCTGGAAAAAGTCTTGTTTGTGTCTTTTATTGGATTTCTGCACCATAATAAAGTTAACGCTAGGAGTCCCTTCATCACTCTGGATCAGGACTTCACAAAGACCACTCTGAATCTTTCACACCACTATAGGAGCTGTTTCTCAACACATCCCTTCCCCAGGATGCTGATGCTGGCTTGACCTTTGAGATTGGCATCAGTAAATCCCGCCAACTGTAGTCAGAGGATGTTTGGCTTGTAACAGATCCCTGTTGTAGGTCCTCGACCATGCATTTTCATAGTATGCCCCTCTTACCTGCTCAATGTGATCGGGCGCCATTTTGGAAATTCCCATCTCACTGACAGGTCTTTCTGTCCCCCTCTGCTCTTCTCCATCATCTTCAGACATTGGCCACATCCCCCATTTGTCCCACCACCGTTGCAGCCTGTAAAACATCTGGCAGAGGGTTGCTGGCCTGTGCTACACCAAAAGGCCCCCGGAAAAACTATAAATATCAAACTGTCCCTTGCCACGCATGACACCCCAAGCAATCCCTGCCTCTTCAGCCAGTGGATCATTGCACTTACAGTGTTGATTTAATCAATTATCTTTGTGGCACACAAAGTGCTACTGATTGAAAATTAAGACTGGCTAAGTTGTATCACATTGAATGAGTTTACTTGGTAGTAGTGAAAGAACACATTACTCACCATATGTGCGGCCTGTTTACAAGTGTTGGATGATGAGAGTATTACTACTTTTTCAGTTACTTGATTGCAACTGGTCATGCCCTATAGCATCCTGTTCATTATAAAATGTGCATTGATTTATGCAAAAGTGGATGTTCTGCAGCAGGATATGAAGACATGAATGCTTGTTATATGCCAGTAAGAGAATTCTATAGAAGAAGAATAAAGTAACACAAACAAAACTGATAAAAGGGGTTGTGACAGACTATGCACTTTTGTGAAAGATGTTCATTTTGAAAGGTAAGGATAGTGGATGGAAAAATTGTAGGCTTAGCACAAATATAGAGGTTTACATCCTGGCATGTGCATGTTATGTGATGATGGGAACATTGTTCTTGTTTGCTATGCCCCAATGCTCACACTTGCCTAAAGTGGTAGCATGTAGAGGCAAGGTAATGTTAAGGATGTGCTAAGCAGGTAAATACATTCATTTGCATAGCTGCCACCCTGCACCGTTCAACGAGGGTCATCTTCAGATTCCCCTATAGTTTTAGCAAATAGTTTTTTACATATTGCATGCAGCAAAGCAACAAGTACCCGAATCCAAAATACTTTTTGGATGAAGGTAGAGCAGATAAGAGAACATATAACCACTGGGGATATGTGTATTCTTTTATTTTTTCATTCCCTATATACCTATGTACTACCCCCTCCCGTGATGTCTTCCACATTAGTTCCCCTACTTATTTGTGACTGATAATTTATTTGGAAAGTACAGAATGTGAAGCTCGTAGGGAGTTGAAGAATGATGTGGAGGGAATGATTTTCTACTTCAGGAGACATTGTAGGCCATGTCAAGCTGGAATGTATGTTTTGAGGTCTCGCAATGGCTTAGCGAACCCTGACATAGTGGGATATTTCTTGCATCCATTTATGCCATCCCCAGATGTTATTTTTGCAACAACTGATTGGGGGTTGTTGGATGTCAAACACTTGGAATGGAAATGTGTGCCTAACTTGGTCCACTCAGACACTAGCATGTGGAAACTGACAGGCTGGCACATCAGTCCAAGACAAGCTGTATCCAATCAACACATCTGGCTGCAATTATGTTGGACATCACATGGGCACATATGTGTATTTTATTTTGAGGTGTTTAAAGCTCAGCACCATGATATTTGTCACCCTCTAGAGGATAGCTTATCATTACTTTGTGCACATGGGCCTAGACCCTGATATCCGTCAACCTTTAGATTTAGACGCAAACCTACATCAAGTGTCCACATAGGAGGGGATTGCTTACCAGACCACACCCCTGAGTGGGCACACAGACTCTGCTTTGCATAAGGGTAGAAGGCTTTCCCAATCTTGAATTGTAGGAGTAAGGGGCACTGTGGGATTGATTAAAGTAGAGCAAATTGGAACTGTTATAAAATTATGTAGGGAAACCAGCTCTAAAGGAAGCTTTCCTCCCTTGGATTTGATGCCTGCCTGACTGGGAGGACAAAGCCAGGAGCCTTTTAAGGTGTTGCCTTACATTTGATTCCGTCAGGAGAGGGCCCTTTGAAGTCAATTAAGTGCCTGGGTGCACCCCAACGGGTCTTTCTGCCATGAGAAGAGAAAAAACCCACCACACCCAAGGCATTGTTTCTGCTCTGGGACCAATTTTCACATGTAAATAGAGCTAATTGACAATTGGGCTACTGCTGGAGAGTTAATGCAGATTAGCCTCCAAGAGCTTACTGCAGGGAAATGGTAAAATTCAAAAACCTTATTTTTACTTAATAATTATTCTCATTTATCTTCATTAATATTTACAAAGAAGGCTTTCTTCTGTTAAGAAAGGGTTGTTTTGACAGGTCATATTGCAGTTTTTCCACCACGGTAGTCAGGGTACCCAAGGTAGGCTTGAAGTCAATGTTGTCCCTGACACTGTAGTGGATAACACAATAGATGCTATAGTCCACGAGTGGCATTTAACTTCCATTGCCTTGGGTGCACTTTGTACCCAATGTACTAGGCACTTGTGCCATTTAGAAATAATTTAATCAAGGGGTGCAAAGCCAAAAAAGTAAACAGGGCAAAACAATTTAGGCTGACCAAGTAGAAAAGACAACTTTCCTATAGAATATATCTTGGTGTAAGCAGTTATAGAGGTCTGCAATACTTGCACGTCTCCAGAAACCTACTCGCCCACTTGCTATAGTGAATCAGATGTTAAAAGGGCAAGCTATTTTTAAGGCCTACTATTCCAGTACGGTAAGAGACCATAAGTTCATAAGTTGACAAGACAGATGTTCTTTTTATTCGGACAGTCAATGAGCAATAAAGATGCCTTTTAAATCTTGTTTTTATCTTGTCACATTTGCTGTTCAAAGACATAGGTCAAATATCAGCTCATGTGTTCTTACAAATTTCTGCTTATTTTATCATGGAGATTGATATTTACTTTTATTTCCCTGAGTACAGAGTTAGAGAATTTTGCAAAAGTGAACTGTCTGACAACTGTGCTTGGCAAAAAACATTTAAATCTCTCGTAAATGAACTGTACACATATTTCAAAATATTTTTCAGTATTTAGAAAAGTACTTTTCTGTAATTCTGAAGAGAAATGCAAACAAATATTTTACTATGATGAAAACAAATCAGAATACTTTACTCAGTGATATGCAACTGATAAATATTTGCAAAAACTCAATTTTCACACATTATCATTTGTACACTATGTAGTTTTATCAGTAAAACTGCACGCCAATGTAAACATTTGCGGCCACCTCACTGTAAAAATCTGTCTGTCTGTAAATGACAGTGCACTATCACTTCATGTGTCAGTAATATATTTATTAAAAGTGATAATTTTTAAATATGAACTGAGAAACATCTCTGCCCGCACTCTGATGAGAATGTTCTTATTGAATGAGGAGACAAGTCAGGTTCCACATGTATATTATATGTGGGCTAGAATTTTGTTATAGCACTTCCAAACATTTAGGTTATTAAATTAAATGAGTTTCTGTACAGCAGACATGCTGAAATCCCATTTTTGAAGGTGCTCTCATATGTGATAATGAAGAAAAATGTGACTCAGTGAAATAAAATATTTGCCTAAGATCAAAGAATATGAGACCATTTTACGGATCAGGTACATTACAATTAGGCTGGGTAGATTATTCAAGTCATTAGACATGCAGGTCTGGTAACATGTTTCTGATATCTCAAGGCCTGACCTGATTATTATATAGTATGTATCTGTAATTACTCTGTTGCAGATCTGATTTTTTTTTTTAATGTTTTCGATTTGTTATTTTGTTGCAGACATGCAGTATTGTATTGTAGTCACTTTGTACTAGAGAGTTTGTGTATGTATTTAGAGTACTATTTAGTGATGCAGTGTATTACCTTTCAAAAATGGCATTTTCACTGTAATAGTTATATATGTGATCTTACATCACTAGCGTTTCTCTTGGGTTTGAAAATATTTTTGTTTGTTCACCAGTTATATGGCTTTTGCATGCCATTAGGCAAATGACTGTTTTGACTGAAAAAAGGCATAGGCAGTTATTCTCATTCTGCAGCTATTTAAAATGTACTTGATATCACAATATTTTGCTTGCTACTTATCTACCTCTTATTGTGCTGCAGTTACAGGACATTCGCCTCGTATTACACTTTTACTATGGAAAAGATGCATGTACTCTGCTTTATTTCAGCATTGGCCTTACTGCGCTGTATCATTTCAGCCTGCTTTTGCTACTGCTCGGTTATTACAATGAATTTTCATGTTCCCGCTTTGTAATCATTAATTTTTGTTTTATCGCTTCTTATTTATTTAATATATTTCTTTAGAATCGTTTGGTTTGGTGCTTGCCTGTTATCTGACCTTATGTATTTTTAACATTTTAATTGCTGTATATTAAAATTTTCTTTATAATTATACAGTTTTCAACTGTAACACTTTTACAGTTGTGGTGTATTTTAATTATTCAGTTTTAATAATTATTATTTTTACATGATATTTCTAACTATGTTATGATTAAGACACAACTGTAAATAATCTCTGATTATTTGGTACTTGATTATAGGAGAGTCATAATTATCATGTGTTTGTGTCCAACAATGGTGACAGTGTAAAATATTTATAAGTGTATTTTAGTTCTGAAGTATTTGTATTTAGTTTGTAATGACAGGGTGTCTATTGTCTGTAATTGCCCTACCCATGGGGGTGCGATAAAGATAGATAAGATTATAGAGAAGAGTGTCAGTTGGTATGCTGTAATGTCATGGTCTTTGGCTGCCTTCCATTATAGCATGTTTGGTTGTGCTTTCATTACCAAGTTTCATTTCTCATTAATTTGAAATTATAGGATATTTGTAGATTACTATAATTACTATAGTAATAATTACTACAATTCAAGTTATAGACCTAATACCCTTCTATTCTAAAGTTATATGATATTTGCCTGTCCCCAGCATGCAGTTATTGGGGCATCTTCTAGTATCACTTCTTAATTTTGGTCCTTTGACTTCTAACATTTAGAATATATTGTGGATTTTGCTATCATTACTTCCATCGATTTACCATTGTATTGTTCGTCTTCCATAGGCCAGCCAAATGCCTTTATGAATAGGTTTCCTTTTCTGTTTACCAGACCCTTTAGACCCTTGCATATTTCACCCTGTATATTTTGATCTCTTTGATCTGCATCTCTTTCTAGTTGTTGGAGTTCTGTAGTTACTGATATGCATCTGTTAACACTCTGCAATAATTAAACATTTGCCACTCATCACTCTGTAGGTGGTGACCAAATGTCTGTATTGTCTGAAATGTGTCTGCCATCTCTTTGTAGTTATTGGATTAATGCCTAGAAATCCCTCTGGATGTGTCCCTTTCTAATATGTAGCTAACAGGCATTTTTCCTGTTTCCCTGTAAGAAACTGGTGGAAGACGATGTTTCTGTGTGGTTTTAAAGAGTCTGTGGGATATGCTTGGAATAGGAATGCTGTGTGTGGGATTCCTATGATGTAACTTAGAACAGGGTGGAGAGAAGGTGTTGAGCTTCTTCCTTGGTAAATAATTACAGGAACACTCCAATTACCAGAACATTTCTTTACTGTATGCTACACTTTACAGGAAACAGGTCCATCTTGTTCCACTGCCACAATCAACTCCTCCCGCGAACGTTTGTTGTGGAACTCGACTATCTTGTGCTTAACATTCCTAAGATTACAAACCATAACAAAACCATAATGAAAGGTTCCATGAGGAATCAGTTAGAGAGAGAGAGACAAGCTGATGCTGAAGTTGGGGGTTACCACTGAAGATGTTACATCCATGTGAATAAAGAAATACAAGGTACATAGCACTGTATTCCGTGGTTACTACAAATTATGGCGACGAGGGCTCTGCGCAGGGGGGATAGATCATGTGAGTAACCCCCACCCCTGGAAAAATGTTATCTGGAAAAAGCGCTAGACATGAAGAATCTGAGCTATGCTACCAAATAATATGAGGAAAATAGAGGAAAATTGTAAGTTATTATATAAATTTTGATGTGCAGTTGTGAGATTGATAACAAGATAGTCATATAGTTGAACGTGCTTTAATTTGGAGACGGAATTAAGTGAAAGCTTCGTAGACTGCTATTTACAACCACAGCCGTATCATTGACCCTTAAAAGTTTGGGAAAGTTTCATGATGTGCACGTTGAGTTATTCATTTGTGAGGCATTTCAAGCTGTGCTTGTTAAATTTAAGAAATTAATGTTTAAACTTCAGTGCATGCAGGTCTTCAAGCGCATCAGATGGTCACACGTTTGGAATTACCTTCAGTGTGCTGCACGTCAAGTTGACATTAAAAACACTGGTAAATGCAGATCTTCGAGGCAATAAAGTGATCATGTGTTAGGAATTACCTTGTTGTTCACAGTATCAGTGTTTCCCGGGGTGCATGTGTCAATCGTCTTTGACTCTAGTGTCCGTGCACGAGTCTCTGTGCAGTACCGCATAGGAAGGAAGGAGGGAACTATTGACTGAAATAAAAAGAAGACTAAGACCTTCATTACGAGGCTGACGGATTTGCGACCGCCAGCCTTGCGGTGGCAGTCATGACCGCGCTACCGTGGAGAGCCAACTGCCACATTAAGGGGACCACCAGCACCGCCGGGATCCATGATCCAGACGGTCTGGCAGTGGCGGAGATCGCAATCAGCCAGGGTGGCGCTGCCTGCAGAGCCGCCTTGCTGATTACGACATTGTTCTCTGCCAGCTTTTTCGTGACGGTTTTACCGCCATGAAAAGGCCGGCAGAGAACAGGTGCTGGGGGCCACAAGGGGGCCCATGCACTTGGCATGGGCAGTGCAGGGGTCCCCCGGCCCTGCAGCATTGAAATGTGCACTGTCTGCCGTGCAGACATTGAATATTGCGAAGGGGCTGGTGCACCCTGCGGTGGCAGCATTGCCGCCGGCTCTATTATGAACCGGAGACAATGCTGCAGCTTGTTTCCCGCTTGGCTGGCAGGCGGAAACCTCAGCTTCTGCCCTCCAGCCCAGCGGGAAACTCCTAATGGGTCCTGCGGGGATGTAGCCAGTGGGGCGGCAACCTCCCAGTCGGAAGTTTGACGGACAGTGCAAACCATCCACCGAAAAACTAATGAGGCCCTAAGTCTCTGAAGAAGCTGAAAAGCTAACCTCAGCACTTAACAGAGGAAAAGGAAGGCTATTGGAACTGTATCAGTCCTGACACAGTATCATTATTACTGTAGATTGTTGTTTAGCTTGTTATTATAATTTATTTTTTTAGTATTTTATTGTAGTTTGTTATATAAACATTTTTTGCAGGTATGGCAGAACAGAGCATGACAGCACCACCTACCTTTTTACCCTTGCCTGGGAAACCATCAATACCTTGGAAAAAGTGGAAAACCACATTTCTCACCTACATATTAGCCATTGGAGGAGATAAGTATGGTCCTGTAGGAAAACAAGCCATTCTCTTACACCGTTTAGGGACAGAAGGGAGTAACATATATGATGATCTTCCTGAGATTTCATTGGGTATGGGAAATGGGCAGCCTATAAATGTATACGAGATGTCACTACAAATCTTAGAAAACTTTTTACACCCAAAGTGAGTATAGTTTTTGAAAGACATAAGTTCTTTAGTAGTATTCAAGGACATGATGAAGACATAATGACTTACATTGCTGCTTTAAGAGGGTTAGCAGTGACCTGTGATTTCCAAAATTTGAATGATTCCCTAATACGTGATCAGATTGTTCGGTGTATGAACAATAAGAAAATAAAAGAAAAATTATTATCCATTGATCTTTCGCTAGATAAATCCATACAAATTGCAAGGAGTATGGAACATACTGATGAATGGATGGAGCAGATAGAACTAGGAAAGAATCCGTTGCTTAGTATACTAAGGTACACCACATAAATCCTGGTAGTCCATTCCTTGATGTGCTGAGTTAAATAAAGTTAAACATCAACGTGATAGAAATTTTATTTATCCAAAGCAAAGTAGATTCCATAGAAAAACAGCCAGTCCAATGATACAACAGCCGACACGTGTTTCGTCAATATGACTTTCTCAAAGCTGTAAGTTGAATGTACAAGAAAAGATATATGATCACGACTATATACAAAAAACAGGGAATCTGGTTCTCATAGTAATCCGAAGTGATATTAGTATACAAAAACTTAAACTGTGAGCAAGTGATGTAAAGGAAGCAAGCCACCAAAGTGACGGTACAGAATACCCCAAAAAAACAACATACATGTATAAAAATCAAGCAACAAGAATCACACTCAATGTGTCTTGAAGAGATAAAGAGAGACTGTACAGTACGCTATTATAGGTGCAATTTCCACAGGTGACTGGGACCCTCCATCGTCCCCCAACAACCTGCCACCAACCACTAGTGTAATAACATGCCGCAGAGCGTGAAATCTTATGTACATGGAGATGTGACCCTTAAACGAGAACCGTAAAGGGAAATATTAGAAACAAAAAGGATAACATACCCAAGGTATGTGTATGCTCAAAAGTATCCGTAATGCTGCAATGATCCCAATATTCAAACCATACCGCAGCAGGTAAGTTAGACATTGTCCAAGCATGTAATGTGTTGCAGTTCAAGTAATAAATGCAACCATGATAAGTCTGAATGGAGAGGAAAGTATAATAAATAGCTTACATAGACACGAGAAGGTAAGTATGTATCATAATTCGTATCATCCTCACTAGCCTTGTATATAACCAAGGCCCAGCCATAACACCGTTAAAGGTTAATGAGATATGAAAATTATCAAAATGCAGTAAACCGAGAAGAAACAGCTAGAAACAGTAGACTCACATATGTTCAGGGCTAAATACAATGTAGACCACTTAAATATTGGTCAGGGAGAAAAAGAGGATACCAGTGCAAAAACTAAAGTCGCCAGCAAAGTCATACACAAATATGTAATAGAAAATGCACCGGGAGGCCTGTAGACAGCACCTGGAACCTATGTGCAGCTTCATGAATATATGAGACTATTCTGTGTAAAACGGGGATGCGAGTAAATACACGTAATTCTCCAGCAAAATCATAAAAATATGAGTGATAGACAATGTACCCGGAGGCTAGTAGGTTGCATTCAAAAGTACCATATAGCCTTATGAATATATGAGACTAATTAGTAGTACCATAGGGACACTGTAATTGTCGCACAGACTACGTCTTACCGTCATCGATAGTCTGCCTCCCATGTAGTGAACGGATAGAAAGTAGTAGATTCGCATGGCTGCCGCCATTTTAAATTGTACGGGCGTGCTGTGATGGTAGTAGAAAGATGACTGAGGTTGGAATAAGCAAATAGAAACATCGCCATTTTAGAATGTGTGTGCGCTTAGAGCATTACTAAAGAAAAAATTAACTATGGACTCAATTCATATGGCTGTTGCCATCTTAAAATGTGCACGCGTGCTGTATTGGCAGTAAAAAGAGGACTGAGGGTGAAAGGAGCAAGTAAAATGAAATGGAGAGTCGCCATTTTGGAACATATTTGTACATTGGGCATTGCTTAAACCAAAACTGACTGTTAGACAGGGTGACCAAAATAAAACCCCATAAAAAGTTATGAAAAAATCTGTGCAATGAAAATATGCTACCCTGACAGATATAACAAAATACCAGGCAGGACCATCTATGGCAGATCAAGTATCAGGAAAAAAAAGACATTACAAAATATACAAGAGAAAAATACAGGTTAACGGCTTGTGTGACAAAATGATACAGCATATGTTTCACACAATATAGGCAAAGTAGCATAAGCACATAAGAATGAACAAACTGAAGCAAACAATAATAATAACAGTAAAAATCATATGTGAACATACATGGAAACAAAAACAAAGGCTTCAAAGGAAGACATGTAGATCGTTCTCTAAATTCAACCCCTCCTCTACCGCTCTGAGTTTGATGATCGACTTGCTTTCCATGCGCCTTAGCATTAGTGTCCTGTCTCCACCCCTCACACAGGCACCTAGTGTCTCTATACCATGTGTGGTAATCCCCAGAACATCTCTTTGTTCATGGAAAGAGTTGTAGTGGGTTCCAAAAGGATAATCTGTGTTGTTGTGTCTGATTGCCCTGATGTGTTCTTGAATTCTCTCTCTAAAGGGCCTAATAGTGCTACCCACATATATATGTTTACAGACACAAATTAAAGAGTATGCTACATATATTACAATTCATGAAATTGGAGATCCTATGGGATGTCTTAGTGTTGTACTGAAAAGTAGTTATTTTGTCATTAACATAACAACAGATGTTACACCGCCCGCATTTGTGGAAGCCACTGGGTGGCTTGGGAAGCCACATTTCACTCATTATGGGGGACATAAAGCTGTGACAAAGTCGGTTGCGTAATGTATGTCCCCTGCTATATGAGATACTTGGTCTATTGGTGATCCCTTTTACCAAGGTGTTGTCAGCTAGTAAGAAAGACCAATTTTATTGAAGAATCTTGTAGATTTCAGGACTAAGGGTACTGTATGGACTAATGAGAGACAGGTTTGTATGTTCCTTGCATTTGCCGTTGGTAGGGGCAGTAAGAAGAACCTCCCTATTTATTTTTCTAATCCTCCTGTTGGTCTCCTTAAGGAGGGTTTCAGAATAGCCACGAGCCAGAAGACACTGTTCCGTGACACGTAGTTCCTGTGTGAATACCTCATCCTGACAGAAATTGCGTCTTATTCTAGTAGCTTCCCTATAGGGTATGGCCTTAATCTTTGATTGTGGATGAGCACTTGTGGCATGTAAAATGGAATTACAGGCTGTCGGTTTTCTGTACATCTTAGAACATATTTTGTCACCCTTAACATAAAGAGTGACATCCAGAAAGTCGATCCTGGTGTCACTGTAAACACTTGTAAAACTGATGTTAAAAGTGTTGGTATTGAGATGTTCGATAAATAAATCCAGGGAATTGACATCCCCAGACCAAAACATGAGAACATCATCTCTATCTTAGCCCCAGTATATTATATATTGAATGAGTTCAAGGGGACAATTGCTCCATAGATGTTCCTTTTCAAAGGAGCCCATATATAACTTTGCAAATGATGGAGAAAAGTTGGCCCCCATGGCTACTCCTTGTATTTGCCGGTACCAAGCGCCATTATGTACAAAAACATTGTTGTCTAAAACCGTCTGTATAAGATCTACCAACATATTAGAGTCTTCTAATAGAGAGGAAAGGAACTAGGAAAGAACTAAACAAAGACTTCAGAGAAGGAAACTACAGTAGAAGTGAGAGAAATTAAATCTAAAAAACCTTCTAAAGTTTGTGGAGCTGATGAAAAAAGAAATTTAACATGCTACAGATGTGGGTCTCCTGGACACATCGCACCAAGTTCTGCGTGTGGGGCACAAACCATGATATGTAGATCCTGTGTGAAGAAAGGACATCTAGTGTAAATTGGTAGGTTGAAGGGTAAGACGCAAAACAGTGGTATCAAAACAGTAGAAAACATAATGGAAATTCAAAAGGGGATAATATTGACTGTCAGTGGGATAAAGGAGTATAGTCAGGAAAACAGTGAGAATGCATGTAGCAGAAACTGGAAGAAGGAGAGTTCTGATAGCTTGGAGAAACCTCATATCAATGTTATATTAGAATCCACAATAGTTAAGGTATTAGTGGATTCTGATGGATACAACTACCTGTGGATTCCTCACCTAAAGAATTTTCCCCCATGCGCCAGCATCCAATGTTATTTTTTTTTTTCTAGCTCTGCACGTTGACGATGACGTCACAATTGCCCTACTCCCACGTGACACTGTATGACGTCATCCAGGCAATAAGAGGCCCTCGTTTACATGCAGACGTCAGTTCCCTTTTTTCTGTGCCTTCGAGTAACGTTTTTTTTTTTTGAGGCTACCAGGGAGCTACTGTTTCACTTCGTGTGTTACAATGTCCCAGCCACGAAAATCGGGCTTTAAACCCTGTAGGGAGTGTGGCGGCCGAATGTCGGTGACAGACCCACACAAAAATTGTTTGTGGTGTCTGAGCTCTGACCATGAGGTCGCAGCGTGGGGTTCATGCCAGCGCATGAATCCGAAGGCTCTCAAGGAGCGGGAGGCCAAGTTATTCTTGGCGAAATCGAAGAAGAAGGAGAGACATCACCATCGTAGGTCTTCTTCTAAGTCTTCAAAATCACACAGGCGTCATCGAGACTCCCGGCGCCGGCATGATTCACGACGTCGATCGAGTAAGGACCGATCCCGCTCGATGTCGCCATCAGCTCGACGCCGAACGATATGGGAAGTTAATCCGACTGTAACACCTCTGCCTCAGACGACTCCTACTTCTCCGACATCTCCGCTGTCTGTCTTTGAGGTCCATCCTCATCAGGATCCGGCGGTCTCACCAGCGCAGACGGAGATGCCTGAACCGACGCCGGCGTCGCCTCAGACACTGGCTCCGCAGACGCCCTTCATGCCTTTCCTTCCTACGGGAAGTGCTGGTTCGGCGCCCGTACCAATGGCGTCTCCTAGAAGGCCTGTGACACCGACGACATCTGCTGCCCCGGCGCCGATGAGTTCGCCTCAACTTTCATCGGCGCCAATGGATCCGGCGTCGGATGGATCCGAGGGTTGACACCGTCCGAGGTCTTCGGCGTCGGCAGACGCCTTATCAACGCCAAGAATAGAGGCCAGGCTCCGCTCCAGGAGATCGGCTCTGAGGCTGCTTGAGGAGCAGGAGTATGAGAAGCAGCTTTTGGAAGAGGGTGAGATTGTAGAGCCCCTGGGAGACCCGCAGGGCTTGGACACTGCCAGTGGTTTGGACACTTCCCCATAGTGGGACTTGGCATCTCCGGAGGAGTACACCGAAGAGGCTGCTTCTTTCCATTCGGTTATGAGGAAGGCGGTGGATTTCTTTACCTTCCTCTTCCAGCTGCTGATATAAAGACTAACATTCTTACGGAGGTGTTGCACCCTTCTTCAGCAGTGGCGGTGCCGCTTCTTCCATTTAATGAGGCACTCATAGACCCGATATTGGAGGTGTGGAAGAAGCCTCTGACTTTGACAGCAGTAAATAGGTCTGTTGCAAGGAGGTTTCGGGTGGCTCCTGGAGATCCAGCTTTCTTGTCCAGACATCCGACTCCAGAGAGTTTGGTGGTGCAGGCCTCATGCTCCTTCCGCACTGCTCCAGGATCTTTTCAAGGGGTTCCTTCGGATAGGGAATCCAAGAGAATGGAGCAATCTGCAAAAAAGGTGTTCTCTTCATGCAGCATGGCCCTTAAGTCAACAAATGCTACCTGTATCTTGGGCAGGTACATCTATGCCCTGATGGACGAGGCCAATCAAACTCTGGATTGCCTCAGGAGGTTCTGAACCTTTTGGCGGACGCTCAGGCAGCTGCGACCCAGGTTATCCAATCTGGGCTTGACACAACGGACTCTGTGGCCAGAGCTATGGGCAGATCCATAGCAACAAGACAGCATGCCTGGCTACGGTCTTCAGGTTTCTCTCCCAGTGTGCAGTCAACCCTACTTGATCTGCCCTTTGATGGGGATAAACCTGTTTGGAACAAAAGCTGACTCTGCCTTGGAGTGGTTCAAAGAGAGTAGGGCCACGGCAAGATCCTTGGGCTTGCAAGCATCCACCTCTACTCCCTTGAGATCATTTAGGAGGGTCAGGGGGTTTGGGCGTGGCTCTTCCTTTCGGGGGAGATTCCAGGCAGCAGGACAGCAACCTACTACTGCTCACCCCTACAGATCATATAGGGGAAGGGGTAGGGTTCGTACCAGAGGGGCTACCCAGCAGCACTCTGCTTCTTCCTCTTCCTCCGGAGGGGTGCAGCAGGAAAAGCAGCCTCAGTCCTCCATCACTCCCTGCATCTCCTGTAGGGGGGAGATTGTCTCAGTTTCTCCACATGTGGGAGTCAATAAAATCGGACTCCTGGATCACCGATATTGTAGGGAAAGGTTATACTCTTCACTTTCTGGAGTTTCCCCCAATGAACCCATCCCCGCCCATCCTTCTGTTCTGAAGATCATCTTCTTTTATTACAACAGGAAGTTCTAGTCCTTTTGTTGAAAGGTGCAGTAGAGTTGGTTCCAGAGCAGGAGAGGGGTCAGGGCTGTTATTCAAGATATTTCCTGATCCCCAAAAAGGATGGTCGGTTGAGGCCAATCCTGGACCTGAGCATTTTGAATTGGTTCCTCAAGCAGGAAAAGTTCAAAATGCTGACCCTAGCACAGGTTCTTTTGGTGTTGAACATAGGGGATTGGATGGTGTCTGTCGACTTGCAGGATGCTTATTTTCATAAACCCAATCCTCAAGTCGCACTGGAAGTATCTCCTGTTTGTGGTGGGGTCGCAACACTATCAGTTTGCGGTCCTTCCATTTGGTCTTACTTCGGCACCTCGAGTCTTCACGAAGGTGATAGCGGTGGTTGCAGCAGAGCTCAGAAAGATGGGGATAGCAGTATTCCCTTATCTGGATGATTGGTTAATCAAAGCCAAGTCTCCGGAGCTCCTGCGGCGTCACCTGCAGTCGACAACCCAGTTGTTTTTCGATCTGGGCTTTTCGGTGAACGTGCCCAAATCTCACCTGGAGCCCTCTCAACGCCTCCTGTTCATAGGGGCAGTACTGGACACAACATTGAATCGGGCCTTTCCTCCGCCGCAGCAGATTCAGGAAATTCAGGCGCTGATTCCAATGTTCCAGAATGGAGAGGTCGTTCCAATCCTCAAGGTCCTTTGTCTGCTCGGTCTGTTTGCTTCTTGCATTCTGTTGGTCACTCATGCACGCTGGCACATGAGGGCTCTTCAGTGGTGCCTCCGCAGGCAGTGGTTTCAACACAAAGAGGGTCTCGAGGAATCAATAAGGATCTCCAGAGACGCTGCAGCGGATCTTCGATGGTGGGCTGCGGTCGGCAACCTTTGTCGAGGAAAGCCGTTCTCGCTGCCACCTCCAGTGGCCACAGTGATAACGGATGCCTCCACTCTAGGGTGGGGAGCTCATATGGGGGACCTGGAGGTCAAAGGTCATTGATATCCAGTGGAACAGAGGTTTCACATCAATCTGTTGGAATTGTGGGCGATACGTCTGGCTCTCAAGACCTTCCTCCCTTTCCTTCGCGGTCGGTCGGTTTAAGTCCTGACGGACAACAATACTGCGATGTGGTACATAAACAAACAGGGAGGAATGGGGTCGTACCTTCTCTGCAGGGAAGCTCTGCGACTCTGGTCCTGGGCACAGGACCATCGGATTTGCTTGGTAGCAAACCATTTGGCCGGAGTTTTCAATGTACGTGCGGACAGTCTCAGTTGGCACATCTTGACCGATCACGAGTGGCGTCTTCATCCAGACCTGGTCCTTTGCATCTTCCGGATGTGGGGGATTCCTCAGGTGGATTTGTTTGCCACTCGCACTGCCCGTCGTTCTGCAGCCTCCAGTATCCGGTGCAAGGAGCTTTGGGGGACGCGTTTCAGATGTCCTGGAAAGGTCAGTTGCTTTACGCGTTTCCCCCCATACCCGTGATTCCTCGGGTCCTGAGGAAGATTCGCCAAGACCGGGCCCAAGTCATCTTAATAGCTCCGGATTGGCCAAGAAGGGTGTGGTATTCAGACATTCTTCAACTCTCTCTGTGCCCTTCGCTCTGTCTCTCTCACAGGGCAGACCTCCTCTCGTAGTCGCTGGGGCAGGTTCTACTTCCCCACATCTAGAGCTTGCACCTACATGTCTGGAGAGTGAACGGGGCAATCTGAGTACTTTTTCTCTCCCACCAGAAGTGGTGGACGTTATATTATCGGCCAGGCGACACTCCACCAAATCTATCTATGCAAGCAGGTGGGCTAAATTTGTGACTTGGTTTGGAGAGAATCAAATTGATCCCTTACGTGCCCACTTATCTGACATTTTGTCGTTTGCGTTATCCTTAGCACAGAGGGGTTGTGCAGTTGCGACTGTTAGGGGTTATTTGTCCGCGCTGTCAGCCTTTCTGTGCCTTCCAGACCAACCCTCCTTGTTTAAGTCCCCAATAGTTTTGAGGTTGATTAAGGGTCTCACTAACACGTTTCCGCCCACACCATTTGTTATGCCGCAGTGGGATTTGAACTTAGTATTAGCTTTTCTGATGGGTTCACTGTTTGAACCAATGCATTCATGTCCCTTAAGGTTTTTAGTTTTAAAAACTGTTTTTCTAGTTGCCATTACATCTGCTAGGAGGGTGAGTGAGCTCCAGGGCTCTTAGGGGCATATTTATACTCCGTTTGCGCCGGAATTGCGTCGTTTTTTTTGACGCAATTCCGACGCAAAACTAACTCCATATTTATACTTTGGCGTTAGACACGTCTAGCGCCAAAGTCCATGGAGTTAGCGTCATTTTTTAGCGTGGACACCTACTTTGCGTTAATGAGATGCAAGGTAGGCGTTCACGTCTAAAAAATTGACTCCGAGGCCTGTGCGTCGTATTTATACTCCCGGGCAAAATTCACGCCCGGGAGTGGGCGGGTCAAAAAAAATGATATACGGCCGCTTTTGCGCCGTTTTTTAGCCCCTGCAAAAGGCAGGCGTTAAGGGACCTGTGGGCTCTAAAGGAGCCCAGAGGTGCCCTCCCATGCCCCCAGGGACACCCCCTGTCACCCTTGCCCACCCCAGGAGGACACCCAAGGCTGGAGGGACCCATCCCAGGGACATTAAGGTAAGTTCAGGTAAGTAATTTTTTTTTTTTTTGTGGCATAGGGGGGCCTGATTTGTGCCCCCCTACATGCCACTATGCCCAATGACCATGCCCAGGGGACATAAGTCCCCTGGGCATGGCCATTGGGCAAGGGGGCATGACTCCTGTCTTTGCTAAGACAGGAGTCATTTCAATGGGGGTTGGGAGTGAAAAAAAATGACGCAAATCGGGTTGAGGTGAAAAATTTGCCTCAGCCGGACTTGCCCCATTTTTTCACGCCCAAACTCCATTTTCCCCTATGCCGGCGCTGCCTGGTGTACGTCGTTTTTTTCCACGCACACCAGGCAGCGCCGGCGGCTAACGCGGGCTAACGTCATTGATTAAATACGGCGCCCGCATGGCGCTTCAGAATGCAGTTAGCCGGCGCTAATTTTTTTGACGCAAAACTGCGTTAGCGCAGTTTTGCGTCAAAAAGTATAAATATGGGCCTTAGTGTGGAACCCCCATATACTTCCCTTGATAGGGACAAGGTGGTGTTAAGGACCAAGGCGGCTTTCTTACCGAAGGTTGTTACACCCTTTCATTTTGGACAGTCCATTACACTTTCCTCCTTCTATCCTCCACCTCATTCATCAAAGGAGGAAGAGAGGCTACACCGACTAGATCCAAGAAGAGCATTGAGCTTCTTCGTTGACAGGATGAGAGAGTTCAGACAGGACGATCAGCTCTTCATCGGTTACGTGTGGAAGAGGAAAGGCAAAGCTGTCCACAAGAGAACACTTTCCAGGTGGGTCATTCTTTGCATCAAATTGTGTTATTCTCTAGCAAAGAAGGAACCTCCTGTGGGGTTAAGAGCCCATTCCACCAGGCTTAAGGCGGCCACCTCGGCCTTAGCTAGAGGTGGTCCTGTGGTTGATATCTGCAAGGCCGCAACTTTTGCATCCCTCCACACATATGCTAAACATTATTGTTTGGATTCTGAAGTCCGGATTGATGGCCATTTCGCACGGTCAGTGCTGTAGGATTTCTTGGTTTGACCATTCAGGCACCCACCACCGAGTGCGGTACTGCTTTGGGACTCTATTCTTTAGGTGAGGAATCCACAGGTAGTTGTATCCATCAGAAGAACAAGTTACTTACCTTTGGTAACGCCTTTTCTGGTGGATACAGTAGCTACCTCTGGATTCCTCACGGTCCCACCCGCCTCCCCGTTGCCTGCTTGGTCTTACCAATATATCCTTTGGTGAGCATCTGTATGTTATTTATATGTATATACTGATGCAATGATTTATATATGTGTATATAATTGTTTGTATATATATATATATATATCTATATGTAGACATATAGATGTTATTCATATTTTAGATCTGTATACAGTAGGATGTTTATTTCTACTCGTTATGTTCCTATTGGTTGAATTAAATGATGGTATATAAGTTTTGATTGATGTGTTCATGTCAAATATGTAGTGTCAATGTTCACCTGTTAGCCTCAAAGGCACGTAAAAAATGGTGATAACTGACATCTGCACGTCAGTCGAGGGCCTCTTATTGCCTGGATGACGTCATACGGCGTTGCGTGGGAGTCGGGCAATTGTGACATCATCGTTAACATGCAGAGCTAGAATTTTTTTTTTACGTCGGATGCTGGCGCATGGGGGAAAATTCTTTAGGTGAGGAATCCACAGGTAGCTAGTGTATACACCAGAAAAGGCGTTACCGAAGGTAAGTAACTTGTTCTTCTGGAAGTCTGTTTACTTCCATGAAGAACTGAAGAAATTAATAAGTAATGGTTGGCAGCAAACTACTGTTATAAAGGAGAGTTTGCTTTCTAAGGAGACCTATGAGAATATTTCAAAGAAACACACTAGACATTTGCAAGAAGCTGATGTAAAAGCAGTAGCATATGGGGGCAAGAGGATCAATATCATAGAGATGCGATGGATGGATTTTTTTTTAAACAGAATGGTGTGCATGGAAAGGTATATATTACTGATGAGGGATCGAATCTGTTAGGGTGACGTCACCAGAAAGATTTAAACATCGTGCTTGATCCTAATGCTAAGGAGCCAGTCATGATTATTGAAACAATGAATGAGAACAGTACAGAAAAGCAAATCGTGGATGAAGAATGGAGGAAAAATGTAATCAGCTAAATTTCCATGATTGTCACATTTGTCATGTTGGAAGGGTTTGCTCACCGAATAGTTTTAAAGCAAAATGCTACACCAACAGTGCTCTAAATGAGGCCTGTACCGTTCTAAATGAGAGAACCGCTCCAGCAAGAACTCAATAAACGAATGGAAGAAAAAAATATTAGACCCCATTGAGTCGTCTCAATGGTTAGAGTTACGATAATAGGAAAGTAGGAAGAGTGTGAAGGACATGTGCATAAAAAGTGGGGGCTGGGTGGTAGTGAAGAAAACAGGTATGTAAAGAAAGGAGAGAGCACGTTTTGCCAACTACAAAGGATAATCAAAGTGATGAATTCTGTTGTTAAATTGATGATGATGGTAAGGAGTGGACTATGGGAAATTTGTGTAAAGTCAGAATGCCGAAGAAAGAAGAGTGAATATGGTGTTTTGCATATTGCAAGTGGTATAATTGCCTTTTTCATTTGTGATTAATTGTATGGTTTCAATTTCTCCTTATCTAGCTAAGTTATGATAATTCTTTTCATGCACTGTGTTTCTATACTGATGTGAAAAAGTTAATTTTATAACTTTTGTAAATGTTATACATGTGAATGGGGGGAGATATGTAGAGATATGCTTGGAATAGGAATGCTGTGTGTGGGATTCCTATGATGTAACTTAGAACACGGTTGAGGAAAGGTTCCATGAGGAATCAGTTAGAGAGAGAGAATCTGATGCTGATCTGGTGGTTACCACTGAAGATGCTTCATCCCTGTGAATAAAGAAATACAAGAAAAACATCACAGCATTTCGTGGTCACTACAGAGTCCTTGATGGCTACCTTGCTCTGCAGCTCTGTGACCCTTCCTTTTTCCTCTGTGAGTGGAGCACCAAGCTTTATCAGACAGTGTTATTTCTCAGGAAGAATGGGTTGACAAGTGAAGTCCCACCTCGGTTGTTTCTTACACCAGGGATCTGGAAATGTTGCAAAAAAATATTAAAGACACAAATAATGCCTTACACACACATCGTAAATAAAATAGAAAATAATGCTTGCAAAATTTCAGCAGGCCACAATATTGTCATAAAACGGGTAAGAGTATCCAAATGAAAGTAGTTAACAGTATGTTAGGATTAAAGTACACATTAACTTTAAAAAGAATACATTTACCAAAATATATGTATATTATCAAAAATATATAAAATATATAATTTACAACCTTATATAAATAGTACATTTAAATAATTGTACATAACATACTTAATATTTAAATAAATATAATTATTAATTTAAATGTAAATATGGTTAGACCACTAATATGAATTAATTATAATAAAACTTTCAATATTTAAAAAAATCAAACAACATTAAAACATAATAAAAATAACATTCCGTGAAATAAATATCATAAATT
This sequence comes from Pleurodeles waltl, assembly GCF_031143425.1. Taxonomy (NCBI): domain Eukaryota; kingdom Metazoa; phylum Chordata; class Amphibia; order Caudata; family Salamandridae; genus Pleurodeles; species Pleurodeles waltl. The sequence continues at coordinate 1,178,245,589 of NC_090439.1, forward strand.
TAAATGAACAAAATTTAAAATCAAATTACGAAAATGTAAGTTATAACAATTTTTTAAAAATTACATGAAACAAAATTAGACTTGGAAACGTAAGATTTACTACTTCCACTCCAACCTCGGCAAAAGTTGTGAAAATGTTGAACATTTGAGGGGGCAGATTTGCTATTCCCACTACAACGTAAGCAACAGTATGGAAAGGGCTGCACTTTGGAAGGTTCAGAATTAAAATACCAACACCAATGTAAGCAACAGCAGGGAACATGCTGGAAAGATCAGGGTCAGATTTATGAATCCCTCTTCTAAAATGAATAAAGAATAAAATACATATATAAAAATAAAGAAAAATAAAATCTATTCCAACAAACAAATAAGGAATAAAAGTTTCAGCATTATATAATTCCTGTAATCACAAACTAAACAAACAAATAAAACTATAGAAAGTACATTAAAAATGTTATCAATTAAGAACATTATAAATATATTTAAAACACTTCCCGTCCTATTGCTAACACAAAAAAGCAAGTTAAAATATTACTAGGAAAAACAGCAATGCACATTAGTTTTTAAACTTAAGCACAATAGAATGAATTATTATACAGATCTCTAAAACAATACCATTTAATAATATCTAACTTACAAAAAAGTCATTCAATTATTTACAAAATCAATTACCTAATTAACCAATCAATAACAAAAAAATAAATTTCGTTTGTTTTTATTACCTTTTAATGTTAAATAAATCATTTATATAATTAATAATCAACTTACAGATTTACAATTATAATTATATGTGAGAAAGTCATCCCTTTTGCCCTGGTCAGCACCCATTTTCTGGACTGATACAGGTGGTTACTGACTGTGCCCTGGGCTCTGCATACCAGGTCCAGGGTGCTGGATAAAAGGTATATGGTAATCAGACATAATTACTATTGGTACTGACAACCTACCTTTAAGTCCCTAGTATATGGTAGGGCATGTAGATTTAGAGGCCCAGCAGATTTAATGCACTAAAGTAGGCACGGCTGTATGACCTGCTGTCATTTTAAAAGTCAGTCCTGCTTTGCAGGCTGCGTTTAAATGAAAATTATATGCAAATCGAATTTGGAAATAAAGGTAGTTCTAAAGTCTTAAACTACCTTATTTTTACATATAAGTCATCCCTACGGTTTCCCCATGGGTGCCCACAGAGGTAAGGGACGTTGTAACTTTAAGCAGGGACATTATGAAAGATGTTTCATATGCCCTGGTGAGGGGACAACTGCCAATTGTGTTTCCCCCATTGCAGAGCATTAGCTCCGTAAGTTAATGAAAGGCTTTATTTTAAATGAATAAATTCTTACTTTTGACTGGAGTGAGCTAAAAATGTAATTCAGTAGATCAAATTAATAGTTAGAATACATCCAACAATTTGCCAATGATAGATTTATTAGAACTATTACAGGGAAGGAGTTTTAGAAATCTTTCCTAAAGTTACCTAACCTTAGCCCTGTAGCAGCCTCTTCTGATTGGTCAGATTTTGACAGGCTGGCCAGGCTGCCTTGATGAGGTGTGAAGTGGTCTGGGCCGAGACAAAGGAACCATCTTGTGGGTGGAGAACAGCAGCAGCAGATGCCAGAGCGGGAAGGGTGCTGGGTGGCCAAACTGGTCTTCAAAGGAAAGACAGTTGGGCCAGAAACTAGATCTCTCCCATTTCCTCCACTAAAGCCAGATGGGAACCCCAGTAATTACATTAAGAGAGGGGCTGGAAGAGAGTATTAGGGAAAGTTAGCCACAACAGTCAGTTGGGTTAGCCAGACCTTAACCTCCAGGAGAGATTTTCTCCATTTTGGATTTTTTTTAAACAATGTTTTCTGGGCCGGAAATATGCCACACTTTGGAGGAAGTGGTAACACCTAATGGTGGCACCCTGCATCCCACTGGTCAGTGGTGCCCCCCTGCTTGTTACCCAAGAAGCACAGATAAAAGTGGGAGAGCTGCCCAGCTACTCAAATCCCTGCCTACCTGAAAACTACAAGAAGAAGGAGGACTGTCCTGCTGGACCCTTAGTCTGCACAAGAGAGAACTGCACCCTGAAGGACTGCACCTATTGTACACTTTGATTTTCAGCCAAAAAATAATTTTGCCTTCCCTGGTAGGTTGAAGGCGAGGACTCCCTGAAAGCAACAGGTTAAAAGAGCTCCACCTGCATCTTCTCCACCAAGAAGAACCCAGCTGACCATCTTCAATTGGGCTTTTAAGGATTTGGCCAAGTACATTGTGGGAACTGTAAGTCCAACTTCCCAAAGATCACCTCAGAGACTCTGGAACCTTGGACTGGTGTTGTGGACACTTTGGAACCCCACCATGACCTTCTGGAAAACAGATCCAGAACTTTGAGAACATTTGGAGAATTGTTTGTAAAAAGCTCCATAAGAGGACCGACCCGTCATCAAGAGTCAAGCCAGCAACGCCAAACCATGACCAGGCCTGGATTTCGGGTTTGCCCCACTGACGTTCCAGAGCTCCTGGCCGTTGGTGAGACTTCCAGAAGTCGACAGAGGCATTGCGCTGGATCAACCCGCCAATGTTGATTCCAAACCCTCCCTGCTGAACAGACCCAATCGACGACGAGAGAAAAAGCTCTAAAAAAAGATTAAGGCACTCATTACAACATTGGTGGTAATGACCGCCTACTGCGAAGGCCGGCAACATACCGCCGCCGTGGCTACCACCAAAAACTGATATATTATATATGTTGGTTATGTCTTAAAGACCTACACATCAAAGGTTAGTGACCCAAATGTTGAAGATAAAATATTGGGGGTTATTCCAACTTTGGAGGAGGTGGTAGTCCATCCCAAAAGTGACGGTAAAGTGACGGTTATACCACCAGCGTATTACAAGTTCCATAGGAAATAATGGACTCGTAATACGACTGGTGGTAAATCCGTCACTTTACCGTCACTTTTGGGACGGATTACCACCTCCTCCAAAGTTGGAATAACCCCCATTGTGTGGCCAAAATATTATGTTAAGAATGTAGAGGACAAGAATATTGTGAAGGTAAGTTCTGATGGGTTAGCAAGGATTTGCTTTGCTGAACTCCATAAATATGAACCTTGAGCACATACATATCGTCAAAGTGTGTAGATGCGTAGTTAAGAACAGTAAATCTATATTTACCTATTGGCACTCACTTTCTTGATAGTCTTGTCCGCAATAATTTTGCCACAATATTTTGGCCACACAATATTTGTCTCCAAGATGTTCCATCAGACAACCCAGGTCTGCATAAGGTAAATGGAAATATGCTATTTCTATAAGATTTGCCAATAATACAGAAAAGGCAAAAGCCACAGGACACCATAACCTTTGAACATGCTTGCCTTTTCACAAGCCTTTGCTGCTTTCTTCTCAGTGGCCCACTGCTGACGTGCTCCTGGAGACCTGCGTGTGGCTTTGTGACAGCGTGGACGGCAGACTCCGGAAACCCCACTCCTCACCCCAGGCTCTTGGACCACAAGAACCTGTTTCATCAAGTTGTGTTCTCACATGGCTGAGACACTGTGACCACATCTCTGAAACCAAGGCGAGAATGCAGTTTTTAGCCACAAGAAGACATATTATGAACCTATCTTTACTGTCCAGCAGCCCTGGTAAGAAATGAGCATCTCAGCACCCTGTGTCTCACAACCAAACACGCCCAATTGTTTCTTCTTTCTTGTGTTTGAAAGCCCAAGATTGAAGCACAGCGAGGGGTTCCAAGATAAGCTTGCACAGCCATTTGTGTTTGTTCGCCAACACATTTTCTTGCCGCCAATTTCTACTTGGGGCTCAGTTTTCCTCAGCCTGCGGTTGAGCAAGCAAGAAAACAAAAGTCACAGGAGATCTGGAGTGTGTGGTTGCACAAAAAGAATTTGAAATCCAACAAGGTTTAGCACATTCGCCTACTCTACAGATTTCACTGCCTTTTGTAAGTTTTTAGATTCCAAATCTTGAATGAGAAAGGTTTTATGTGATGTTCTATGCAGCATGAATCACTAAAAGGCACCCAAGAGAACTCAGGAAACAGGCTTTGGACCTCAAGAAATGAGACCATTACACACTAAAGTCCTCAACAGTAGTGTAGACCTCCAATATTGCTAGGGCAGATCAAAGCTGCCTCCACTGCTATTTCTGTGCTCATGCTACAAACATTGCCTCTTTTCCTCCTAGCTGTCCCATGCCTTATTTAATTCTGTTTCTGATTTTACTCCATTTACCATCAAGGGAACGTTCATGCAGTAACGTCATGCAATTTTGCTTTTCCTGATTTGGTGAATTACAGTTCACAGCACTGCTTGCTCCTGTCTTACACTGTGTATGAATACAGAGTAAAATGATACCATAACAGGTTGTTCATTCAAAAGTATTCATTTGGGCTTAAAGATACCATTGTACTGTATCTTTGAGACTTGCTCCTCAAACTTGCACTTGCCAAAGTGAGTCCTAAGAAAAAATAGTTGATGATTTACTCAGGTGACTTAATTTTCCTATTCTGAAACCGAAGTAGTCTATCCTGAGGAAGGCTTTGGAAATTATTCTGACGAACTGATACTATTTTCAACAACCCTATTGTATATGATTCAAGATTTAGTTATTGACTGTATGACTTCATGATACTTTTATGACGTCTTTATTATTTCATGATATCTTTCACAGTTCGTTGCACCGATTACTTTAAGTATGCAGTCGTCCAGCACTCCACAAGTGCACTTACTCAGACGTTTTGAAAGCAACGTGTGCACTGATTTTCTACATAGATCACATTTGTAGGACTGAGAATGTATCAAAGGGAGATGGCGGGCCACCATAGTAGGCATTTTGCAGGATTGATGCATTGTTGATCCATAAAACCTCCAAATAGACCTCAGCGATTGCATGAGACATTCTACATCCACACAATCTATCAGGGGCTGGTCCAGATTTATCACATCAAAGGAGCATTATTTGCACTAACATATTAGTTTAACTCCATAAAGTCCACCATCCTGAATGATAGCAGCCAGTCCATTTACTTTAAAGAGGTACTCTTCACTGAAGAAGCTTGCCAGTCGGCCCATGCTGTTCATGCGGTTATGTGGTCTGCATTCCGCATCCCCATATTGCATCCATTTCACATGCTCAGGATGATGGCAATCCCACAGCCAGGGATCAGCAGTATTACTGGAAACCCTCCAAATATTTTTGAGAATAACCAGTGAAAGAATGAGGGCGTCACTTCCAACATAGTTTTAAATCCAGTTACTGACCGTAGTGCACCCAACAGGCACAAATCAAGCCCGGGTCAACGAGAGGAGCTCATTGATCTTGGTTTGATGCGTGCCTGTAACGAACACTAGGCCCGGCCACTCAACTTGGTAGCATTTTTATGGGAACAAGTGAGGGAATGCTGGGTGGTCGAGAGTTTGTGGATTTCCTGTATATTCTAGGAGTTTAGGTCACAGAAATTTAAGGAACATGTGCCATTTTAGTGAAATGTTGAGATTCGCACAGATTTGTGGGTAAGAAAATGTTGTGAAATTCAAGCAAGGCACCCCACCTTGGTCTCCCCGGATGTCTAGTTTTCAGAATTGTCTGGGTTTGGTAGGTTTCCCAAGGACCTAAGCACATGCACACAAGTTAGTAACCATTTTTATCAGGACAAGTCGGGGAATCCTGGGTGGTATGAATTTTGTATGATCCATGTGGTATCTGGACGTTTATGTCAAAAAAATGCAGGGAAAATGTACAATTCTAGTTAAAGTTGAGATCTGGAGGGCATTGTGGATAAGAAAATGCCATGAGATTAAAACTTTAGCAACACAAAAGGATGATGGACGGAGTGCTGAACAATGCAAACACTCAACCCCAGTCACAGATTTGGGTGTAATCCATCCTTCTTTTGCTCACCATGCCACCCCAGCTTGGATGCAGCCATATGCAAATCAGTCTTGACCCTGTTCTTCATGGGAACAATCCAGCCTAAACTGCCAGAGCAGGTCCTTTCTGGACCCGAAACAAACACCCTGGGACCGGTTTTAGAGTATCACCCTTCATCAGCCAGGCTAGCTTGAATCCAGTGGCACAGTGAGCACGGGACCCACGTCTGGGAAAGGACCTGGGTATAGTGTGATACATACAACAAATATGGTCCAAACAGACAATCTGGATAAGTTAAATCAATTACCATAACCTAACACAGTACAATTCCCACAAGAAATAGACAAGTCTCATTTATCAGAAGGGAAGAGTAAGTACAAACACACATCACAAAAAGACAAATGCAAACTGAATGCAAATTCTTTGCCTTGAATTAGAAAGGGGAAATATTTACACAATATTCAAATATATGTGGTTGCTTTAATCAGTATAACAAAGTGCTCAGAAAAAGTGCACATATAAAGATTAAGGAAGAAAAAAGAGAAAGGGGAAAACCCATAACATAATCAGTCTTTCTTTGAAACAACGCCTGTCCATATATCCAATCAAGCACTTCAATTCTATTTCACAGCTAAGACGTAATTGTTTGGGTCACTGTTGCCCCCCTGTGGCTAGTGTACACAATCCAGGCTGTAAAAGCAGGAAATTGATGATGTTTCGAACTGAAAAAAGGACAAAAGGCCGGCAACGACCTTAAACACGGGTCTTTATCAGGACAAGATAAAATAAGGAAACAGTGGAGCAACCTGGAGTCATTTAATCTCCAAGCAGAGATCCAACAGGAAAAGGTACATTGGAAAGGGGAGATTCTCCCCTTTCCAATGATACCGCCCCTGTCCAAATCGGTGTGTAAGAGGGCTGAGATATGCCCCAGAGTAGTGATGTAAGAAAAAAGTGATGAGAAGATTGGCCATGTGCACCAATCATCATTTGAGAGAAGAAAACAATAGCCCTGGTTGTTGAGGAAGTTCTTCCCCAGTATTCGAAGCTGCAGATACAAAAAGGAAATCCCTCTGGTGCTTGCACCTAAGGAATTTCCTGCCCCCGGTGTGAGGACATGCGTGAGGCTTCTGCAGCACCAGCACTGCAGCGGAGGATAACTCTGGTGTGTCCCCAGCACCAGAGTGCTTAAATGAGCCTGGCCATGTCATAACATGCTTAGATCATCCCGTACCAGTTCAAACACTGATTATACCATTTTATTCTTGGAATATATTCATCTGGATAATGTATTAATTCTGTTATCTACAACCTGCAAACCTCTTTCTAAATGTTCCCTATATATATGCCTAATTCGTTCGGCTGTCTCCTACTGTGAAACTTCCCATAATTTATAATAAACTGCATAAACCATGTGTTTTACTTTGGAAGTACAGCACCCCAAATGAAAATCTGCATACATATTGTGCTGCAAATGTGACATATGCTGTTTCACAGCCTGTAAACTGCAGTGATTTACACAAAGTTGACGCCATTTACCTATATTGTAAGCAGTAGTCAGCACTGTAATATCTCTGTTATCATATCGGGGATCAGGACGACTTGCTTTAAACCCAGGAGTGTTGGAAAGAAAGCGATTCATGCATGCATTTGTACCAGTTCACCACAAAGTCTCTGCTTCTGAATGAAACACCAGCGAATTATATGTTCCATTTTTAATCATATTGTTGATAATGTCCTCTGATATTGTTGTGTAGCCATTTTAGTTTTAGCTCCATGCACATTATTTTAGCACACTAGGCCTACCGCTGTGCACTTTAACCTAGATATATTTTATTCAGCTTCGTTTATTATTTTAACAATAGCCACATTTGCAGTCTTTTTTTTATTTCTCTCGGTCTAGCTGTTCTTTGCCTAGGCCAGCACTGTGTTCCTAAACAAGACATTTCTTTCATTCTGTGCTTTCTCAAGGCTGCAGTAAAATAGGTTGCCGGTAAAACATGGTAAAGCTTTGTCTCTGGTATTTATAGAAACGTACACATCCTTACGTAGGGACATTTTTCACAGAACTCCAGCTGTTTCATTATAAAAACACTTCCCTGTCATGGGAGATTCCAGCCAGATGATCACAACTGTATGCTGATTGCTGAACGCTTCGCTATAGCTGCTTATGCAGACTTTAGGTCTTTGCTCAGGTATGTGGGATGATGTCTTCCCAGGGGAACCTGAGGGGCAGAACTAGAGCTTAACATGCTGTGCTCTAATATAGCCTAGGTAGGAATTAGTATATTGACTCTAGTGACAATATGATAGCGTTATTTCTATACTTCACTCTCCTTGTCACAATTTTAATCCTGACAAGCTTTATCGTCATGGGTATTGCAGTACATGCTTTATCATCTGAGATGCAGTTGCTTCATTAAAAACTTATTGAAACCTATACTGCCTCTGATTGTCCTTGCATATGTGAGACTGATGTAACTGAGAGAAACGGAGGTGATCTGAGTGACCACGATTTCCCTGAAGTCCATTTTGTCATGCGCTCGGCTGCCCAATCATCCCTGCTCCTGGGTATAGATGACTCACTGCTAGTTAGCTGGAGCAAAACCTGGATTTGGGGCGACAGGTGTCACCTGCAGTGGGTTAGACTCAGTCTCCCCACACCACAGGCAATTCCGCCACTCAAAATCCAGTAGTCTTATTAGAATAATGAGAGCCTACATGACAATATGTTTACTTTCCGGTAACCAGACCCTGAATTTTCCTATTTTGGGAATGGAGGGATTTCTAATACCTTTCATACTACCAACGCCCAGGCAGGTACTCTGTTGAACAGTTTTGTTCAAGAAAATTATTTCTCTGGGTGTCATGTATGCTCAGAAAAGGACATCTTTACATTGAATTTGCCAAGATTTTGTACCTCAGACAGTTTCTAATTCCACGTTTTCCTTGCAATACTCATTACACAATGTATAACATTTTCTATGAAACTTATCAGACTATATCGGTCTATTGCCTGCCACCATATGCATCGGTGCTGCCTCAGGCTTCTGTTACTAATAAAAAGCAGTGGATTCAGCTCCGTTTTCACCAGAAATATAGGATAATTTCTTTATATTGCTTACAGTGCTGTCTACAGGAGGTGTTGTGCAGTGTTCCCACTATGTGCAAACTTGCATCTTTCGAGGAGTGTTATTTCTATACAAATAATGGTGTGCATAATGGTGATAATGATACACTTCTCTACAATTATAAAAATTCAAATAATGATTTTCATTATCAATTGCTGTATATGCTTCTAGATCAGACATCATACTTTTTAAAGTCTCTATATCCCATCATCTGAAATGGGATCCATTGCAATTTTGATAACATATGGTAACTATAAGGAACCTTGTCCCAAACCTCAAAATCAGGTACAGGATAGACTGTAATGTTCACAGCATACAAGTCTCTTTGAACTCTGTGGAAAGAAAAAATTGGTTGTAGTACCTGTTTTACCACCCTTGGCATGGTTCTGTTGGAAGATAATGTCCATTCAATAACAATAAAAAAAAGGTTAGCCAGCCATATGATAAAGTCAAACACTCATGTAGCAATCCAAATTTAGGATCACAGTGGTATAAATACCTTTCACAAAACCGATGCCACAATGAAGAAAGTTTCAGATGTTCTGTAGAGGAAGACTCTGAAGGAAAGGCAGATAACAAGTATACAGATTCAGTCTCACCATATGTTACAGGACTGATGGGCACCATTGCAATAGATGTTGTCACTGTATGGAGACTAAATATACCACATTATTCAATGCTACAGGTGTTGCTGTACAAACTAGGTCATCAAACTCCTCCATGGAATTCTATGCATTAGGATGGAAGTACTAACAGTTCCAGCTGCCCTCAACTGAGGACTTGGCCTTGCTCAATTGCTCTGTACAACAAGAGGAATCTACTGCAGAGTCCCTTCCCTAGAATGAGAGGTTCTATCCTGAGGTCTCCGTTGATGTAGCTGGGTGGCACAATTGTATAGAATAATCCATATGGTATTTCTTGACATGATCAATTGATACATGCCTGTTCTTTTTTGAGGCAGGCAGGTGGTGGGGGGCAGACAACAGTGCGTGTGCCCTTTACTCCCAACACAGGTACGGGTTGTCGATATTATGGTCCAAACACTTGTTTGTCTGAAACACTTGTGTGTCTGAAATCTTTTCTCGAACCAGATCTCCCACTTTACGGATCCATCCTTCTGTGACTAGCAAAATCTCTTCACTGATGACAGAATCAGCATACTTGACTTTCAAAAGCGTGTCTTTGACTGAGTATCTCATATGAAGTGTGCTTTATGGACTCCACACAGATACAGATAATGTACCCAACTAAGACCTGTACTCAACACGGAGACTGTTAGGGCTTGCTTAAGCATGCAGGGGCTGATTTACGACTTTTTGGTCTAGGGGAGCACAGCAAGCTGTCTTGCTTTGCTGCACTGTGTTAAAGGGAAAGGGCAGGAATGTGCTGTATCTATGCAATACTGCAAATTCCTGTCCTTTCCCACTGCGCTGCTGCCTTTTTGTGGCCTAGTGCCAACGCAAGCACCCTTGCACCATGGTGCAAGGGTGTCAGTGTTGTAGGCAGGATTGTTTTTGTGAATGAAGGGGAACCTTCCTGCACAAAAAGAACCATCAGTCAATCTATCAATCAGTCATTTGTAAAGTGTAGCACTATCGCCCCTAAGGGTATCTGGGTGCTGGGGGTGCCATATCTCTGTCGAAGAGCCATGTCTTGAGCCGTCCTCTCAAAACCGCCAGCGAGGAAGCTGTCCGAAGGTGGGGGGGGCAGGTTGTTCCAAGACTTGGCTGTGAGGTAGGAGAAGGAGCGGCCCCTGCTGCGAGTGTGATGGCTGCGGGGAGTGTGTATGATGATGAGCGTGGCAGAGTGTAGCTGTCTTGCTGGGATGTGGAATCTTAGTCAGTGGTTGATGTAGGCTGGCCCTTGATTATGTAGAGCTCTGTACACCAGTATGAGGATTTTGAACTGGCATCTCTTCTGGACTGGGAGCCAGCGAAGGTCCCTAAGGTGAGAGGTAATGCTGGTGCATTTGGGGAGGGTCACGATAAGTCTGGCAGCGGTGTTCTGTAAGGTCTAGAGTCTTTTGAGCAGCTGGGTGGATAGTTGAGAGCATTGCCTTAGTCGAGAGGGCTGGTGACCAGTGTGTGCGTGACAGTTTTTTTTGTGTCAGTCGGGATCCATTTAAAGATTCGGCAGAGCATTCAGAGTATGTAGAAGCAGGAGGAGGCAACTGAGTTTACTTGCTGTTTCAGGGACAGTCGGCTATCTAGGATGACGCTGCGGTTTTGTGCGTGGTCAGATGGAGTGGGTGTTGGTTGGAGTTCTGGTGGCCATCAGTTATGGTCCCTTAAGGAGGTGTTCTTCACAAAGATCAGGACTTCCTTTTTGTCGGTGTTGAGTTTGAGGCAGCTGTCTTTCATCTATGTTGCTACATTGGTCATGACATTGCGGAAGTTGGTTTTGGCATTGTGAGCGAGAGGATCAGATTGGTATTGTCAGCATAGGAGACTATGTTGAGTCGGTGGGATCTGACGATGTCAGCAAGGGGAGTCATGTAGATGTCAAAAAGGGTGGAGCTGAGGGTAGATCCTTGGGGTATGCTGCAGTTGATGGTCTTGGTTGTGGAGGTGTACGGAGGAAGGCATATGCTCTGATTTCGGCCTGAGAGAAAAGAGGCGATCAACTTGAGGGCGTTTGTTGAAAACCTCTTGAGAAGAGTGTGGTTGGAGATTATATCGAACTCCGCAGAGAGATTCAGTAGGACTAGCGCTGCTATTTCTCCTCAGTCAAGGAGGGTCTTGATGTCATCCGTAGCGGCGATCAGAGAGGTCTTCATGCCGTGAATGGCACAGAATCCTGAGTGTGAGGAGTAGAGATGGTGTATTTGTTCTAGGTGTTCGGTGAGCTCATCGTTGATGGCCTTTTTTAGTACTTTGGCAGGGTAGGGGAGCAGGGAGATCAGTTTATAATTTTTGAGGTCGCTGGGGTCGATGGAGGGTTTCTTCAGGAGGGGTCTTACCTCTGTGTGCTTCCATCCATCTATCCAGGAAGGTTGCCGTGGAGATGGCGGTGTTAAGGATGCTGGTTAATTCCGTGTTGATGGTGTTGGTTTTGAGATTGAAGAGATGATGGGGACAGGGGTCGGTGTGTGCCCCTGAGTGGATGGACACTATGATGGTTGCAGTGGTTTGCGTGGTGATTGGGGCCTACCTGGATATTGTGCAGCTGGTAATCACTGTTTGAGGGAGGTCGTCCAGGTTGGAAGTGGCAGGTTGGGGGTCGAAGTTGTAGATGGTTGTAATCTTGCTGTGAAAGTAGTCTGAGAGGGAGTCGCAGAGTTACTGAGATGGGTGGAGGGTGGCTTCCGTGACTGTCCGGTAGGAGAATTCCTTGATGATTTTGAAGAGTTCCTGGGACGCTTTTTCCTCTTTCCATGTGTGCGGCACTATGCAGTACACATAGAAAGAGGAATAAACAAGGAGGAACAAAGATATTGCTTCTTGTCACATCTCCCATGAGAAGGCATGAGGTTTTGACGCATTCCCAGGTTTGTGGACTTTACTAATGATAATCAGTGCTAAAGTGTCTGTGCTTAATGCTTAAAACATGGTACCATTGGCTTATCCCCAACTGGCATATTTAATGTACTTATAAATCCCCAGTAAGGTGCTACTGCATGTACCCAGGGCCTGTGAATTAAATGCTATTATTGGGAATGCAGCACTTACTGTGCCACCCACTTAAGAAGCTGTTTAAACATGCCTCAGGCCTGCCACTATAGTCTGTGTGTGCAGGTTTAAACTGCCAGACCTTTCTTTTTAATTCATAAAAGTCACCCCTAGGCCCTGTACAGCCCAGATGGCAGGGTGTTGTGTTTTAAAATAGTTGGACATGAACTTAATAAGTTTCACATGTCCTGCTGGTGCAAAACTCTTAAATATGTTTTTCATTACTTCATGGCCTACTTTTTCATGGGATAACATGGGAGTTCCTTTATTACATTTTATAAGCTTTAGCTTCCAAATGGAAACTGGTAACCAGTTCATGTTTGGTGTCTTTGGAACTGTAAAGGAACATCATCTTCAATGGTAAAGTTGGATTTCAAATTACAATTTTGAAAATGCCACTTTTAGAAAGTTGTCATTTTCCTGCCTTATAACCACCCAAGAAGAGCTAAGAAGGGGGGAAAACAATTATGACCTCCTAATTACTGCATGTTAACAGATAAAGTACTTGAATACTAGAAGAGATACATGTGGACAATATGCTATCCTGAGATGTGGATCTAGTCCCAACCTACAGGCTCATATAGAAATTTCTAAAAGTTCGCATCACCCATAACTTATCATGGCATGCTTCATCATAGGTGACCTCCCACACTGGAGTAGGATTGTACCACTCCAGAGGACTCAATTAAAACTGGGGTCTTAGATACTTTTTTTCACAGGACAAATTCAAAGGCCCAGATTATAAATTAGAAATACCCAAAGGTATACCCAAAGAAATGTCTTTATTAATGAGTACCCTTGGTGCGGGTTAAAATCAAAGTATGTGGTACAAAGGTAGAAATTAATGATTCACTTGACTACTTCAAGTTGCCAACATATTTTGACATAATCAATGTGCTGAAGCTAGTCAGAGATCTCCTTCAGGGCCAAAAAACTCAATACATACATGCAGTCCATGCAGAAAAAATGAGGCAAAGGCTCTCATACCTATCCATTCTTATTCCCCCGTAAATAACCCTTTAGGAACAAACAGTAACAAAATATATTTCTATGAGAAAAAATGTAACTCATTTTAAAAAGGCCTCTTCTTTATATGTGCTTAATCGTGCATACTTACCAAAAACGTATGTGTCAATGCATGTTACCCCATATACAGATGTACTCATTCATCATACTCTCCCCATAAGTGAGCACTGAAAGTCTCTAAAGGAAGTGAGTGATTCTTGTGTGTGAAATAACATTGTAATAACAATTAAAGTGTATGTACATGCAAATTGTGAAAATACATCATGGCCACTTACCCTATTTAGGGATACATTTGGGCTTTAAGGTTCAGAATGGAGGGCATCTTCTCTGTAGTCAAACTCTAATTACAGCATAAATAACCAAGATATCAGAAGACATATGTAATAAAAACTCCAGTGATTGGGCCAGATTGAATGGTAATCAACTGTGCTTAAAGCCTATGGCTGATTACTGAGAAATATAATTTTCTGAGAAAACACAAAGGGGGTCATTCTGACTCCCGCCGGCCGCGGTAACGCGTGGCCGGCGGGAGCCGCCAGAACACCGTTGCGCGGTCAGAAGACCGCCGCGGTGATTCTGAGTTTCCCGCTGGGCGGGCGGGCGGGCGACCGCCAGAAGGCCGCCCGCCCGCCCAGCGGGAAACCCCCTTCCACGAGGATGCCGGCTCCGAAAGGAGCCGGCAGAGTGGAAAGGGTGCGACGGGTGCAGTTGCACCCGTCGCGATTTTCAGTGTCTGCATAGCAGACACTGAAAATCTTGGTGGGGCCCTGTTAGGGGGCCCCTGCAGTGCCCATGCCAGTGGCATGGGCACTGCAGGGGCCCCCAGGGGCCCCATGACACCCGTTACCGCCAGCCTCTTCCTGGCGGTGAAAACCGCCAGGAACAGGCTGGCGGTAAGGGGGTCGGAATCCCCATGGCGGCGCTGCTTGCAGCGCCGCCATGGAGGATTCCCTGGGGCAGCGGGAAACCGGCGGAACACCGCTGGTTTCCCGTTTCTGACCGCGGCGTTACCGCCGCGGTCAGAATGCCTCCGGAAGCACCGCCAGCCTGTTGGCGGTGCTTCCCCCGTCAGCTACCCTGGCGGTCTATGACCGCCAGGGTAGGAATGACCCCCAAAGTGATATATGAGCTATATGTATGTGATATATGAGCTCTATGTATGTGATATATGAGCTTTATGTATGTGATACATATAGATGACATAGTTACATAAAGCTGCCATCTAAAAATTGGGCAAAACCAAATTTTCAACTGAAAGACAGCCCAGGGATAAACTTAATAATTCCCGCAGTCCTCAGTGTCAGGAGATATAATGCGCTTTACATGGAAGGAAAATAGCCCTACAACGAAACTGTCTTGTCATTCATATACAGTTAAGTTAAATGTGTCTGTGATAGGGGAAGAAAAGGTGTCACTTCTATCAATCTGCCTGGACACTTCAATCATCAAGAGGTAGATGCTGTCATTTACACTTAAGGTACCCTTATAATGCCGTATAATGAAGGAATGAGATGTGATCAGTGGGACCCTTCACAGTACTTTCATGTGCACCATGTATCTGCGTGCATACATAATGTTTACGTGACGTACAAAAACTCAAAAACTCAGGCTCATGGGAAATGAAGTCTGTGACCTCCAAGGAAAATGCAAAATGAAGGAAAAAACAAAAACCTAAAATCTATTTATGGACAAAGAAATATAGGGGGTCATTACAACATTGGCGGTATAAGGCGCTTACCGCCGTGCAGAAGACCGCCAATACACCGCCGCGGCCGCGGTAGACTGACACAGCTATTATGACACACATCACGGAATCTGCCGAAATTCAGACACCCACACAACACCGCCACACCAAAGGTCAGTGATAAACTGGCGGAAACACATCCTCCACCTCCACGCCAACAGAAACACGCCCATGCTATTACGACCCATGAATCCACGCGGCGGTCTTTCAACTGCGGTATTCCATTGGCGGTACACACCGCCGCGCTAAAAATACACACACATCGACAAAACACTGCCACATTGGACAATTCCAAATACACACACCTGATACACATACACACACCACTTCCACACACCCAACACAATATAAAACACACACCCAAATCACACACAACCAGAATTTCTGAGAGAAGGCCAGAGAGACAGCACAGCTATTGACAACCCCATTACACAGAGGCACACAACACCATCACCCACACTACATCCACGCACAAAACACCACATACCACTACATTCACCACACTCATCAACACATACACCACCCCACACATCACACACACCACCCCATGTCACGCCAAAGACACCCCTGCTTCTCCGAGGAGGAGCTCAGGGTCATGGTGGAGGAAATCGTACGGGTAGAGCCACAGCTATTTGGCTCACAGGTACAGCACACATCAATAGCCAGGAAGATGGAGCTATGGCGCAGAATAGTCGACAGGGTGAACGCCGTGGGACAGCACCCAAGAAATAGGGAGGACATAAGGAAGAGGTGGAACGACCTACGGGGGAAGGTGCATTCCACGGTCTCCAGGCACAACATTGCGGTGCAGCGGACTGGCGGCGGACCCCCACCTCCTCCCCCACAACTAACAACATGGGAGGAGCAAGTCTTGACCATCTTGCATCCTGAGGGCCTCGGAGGAGTCGGTGGAGGATGGGACACTGGTAAGTCATATCTTAACTATCACATCCCCCACCCTATCTGCATGTTATCACACACCCCCACCCTCACACCCTCCCCTATCACCCCAAATCCTCACTAATCTACCCATGACACAAACCACCCATCCCAACCCCAAGCACTGCATGACAAAACTAAGCATGGGCACCCCTCACTAAAGCATTCCCACTGCACATACCCAGAACACCCCCCCCAACCATCATCACCCAACCCCCACACAGGAATGCTTGCACTGGAGTACACAAACACCCACCCATTGCACACCATGACACACACAGATGCAATAATCCTGTTCCCATACCCCTGCAGGAACCCGAAGGACCGTCACTACACCAGAGGGTCCAGGCAACACCACTCCACCCCCACAGTGACGACAGCAGCTCGGCCCCACTGGATCCTGATGACCAGCCTGGACCATCGTGGGCCTCAGGACAGTCGGTTCCCCTTACCCAGCCACAGCCCAACACCGAGCTGCCACCCTCTGGTAACACCAGCACAGCACCCACCCAGCGGGCCCAAACCTCCCTACCCAGGACAGGTCAATCAGCGGTGTGTCCACCACTACAGGGCACCCAGGCTAACCCACCACCACAACAACAACAGGGACCTGGGGGCAGTGGAAGTGGGCACACGATCCAGGGGACAGAGGCACAGGAACACAGGGGAACTGGCAGGGCTGCTGTGCGACAGAGGGAGGACAGGCCAAGGGAACCAACTCTCCACGAGGCCCTATCCTCCATCATGGAAGCATACCACCACTCCCAGGAGACGATGGCCACGGTCCTGGACAAGTTGCAGGAGACCCTGCGTCTGCAGGACGAACTGTATTTGGGGTTCAGGGAGGAGCTCAGGACCATCAGCTCCGCCCTGTGCATCATCGTAGGGGTGCTGAAGGACATACAAAAGACCCTGAGGGACACCGTGGCACTCCAAGGGGCCCCTGACACTAGCCAGGACGACGAACTTCCCACCACCTCCGCCGGCGCTAGTGGACAGGACGCCCCGCCACAGGACCAACACACCAGCACCCCACCCCCTGCAGACGGACAACCACCACGCAAGCGGGCCCTGAGATCCAGGAACAGGACAGAGCAAGATGGCAAGACCACCGCCAGGAAATGAGACCACCCTGATTGTCCCCCCACTGTCCCACTTTGTCACCCTGTCCATACTTAAACTGCCCCAGCTCCACTTTCAATGCCCAGATGGGCAGTGCACCTGTGAGACTAATAGACTGGACTCTGCCATGGACATTCCTCCACCATCACCCATACCCATTTTACAACCTTCCTTGATTTTTTTTGCACTTAAATAAACACCCTTGAAAGTCCAAAAAATCTGGAGTCAGTCTATGATTTGGAACTTTGTATTATCAATTACAGTGTCATAATGGGTTACCCATTGGAAGGCTAACATACCAATGTCACACATCACAAGCCCTTCAAGGATGCAAGAGGTTGACACGTAGGTAACCACACCTGTGAAACTGAAATGGAAGGGTACAACTCAGTTAACAAATAGTGAGTGAAATTTTGGTACAGGATAGAGGTAGACGTGTGAAAGTTAATGTAATATTAAACCAGAAAATGTTCTCACCTGTGTGTCACTGCAAATATTGCTGTATGACTGAATCCCTGTTGTCGTTTTCTTCATCCTCAGCTTCATCCTCATCACTGTCCACTCGCTCCACAGGCTCCACAGCTGCCACAACACCGTCATCTGGATCATCCTCCTGCAGAAAAGGCAACTGGCGTCGCAGTGCCAAATTATGGAGCATGGAGCAGGCGATGATGATGTCGCACACCTTCTTCGGTGAGTAGAATAGGGGTCCACCTGTCATATGGAGGCACCTGAACCTGGCCTTAAGAAGGCCAAAGGTGCGTTCGATAACCCTCCTAGTCCGCCCATGAGCATCATTGTACCGTTCCTCTGCCCTGGTCCTGGGATTCCTCACTGGGGTCAATAGCCACGAAAGGTTGGGGTAACCAGAGTCCCCCAATAGCTATACACAGTGCCTCTGGAGTTGACCCATCATATCAGGGATGCTGCTATTCCGCAGGATGTAGGCGTCATGCACAGAGCCAGGGAACATTGCATTTACCTGCGAGATGTACTGGTCTGCCAAACAGACCATCTGGACATTCATAGAATGATAATTCTTCCTGTTCCTGTACACCTGTTCACTCCTGCGGGGGGGACCAGAGCTACATGGGTCCCATCAATAGCACCTATGATGTTGGGGATATGTCCAAGGGCATAGAAGTCACCTTTCACTGTAGGCAAATCTGCCACCTCAGGGAAAATGATGTATCTCCTTAGGTGTTTCAGCAGGGCAGACAACACTCTGGACAAGACGTTGGAAAACATAGGCTGGGACATCCCTGATGCCATGGCCACTGTTGTCTGAAATGACCCACTTGCAAGGAAATGGAGCACTGACAGCACCTGCATGTCAGGGGGGATTCCAGTCGGATGGCGGATTGGTGACATCAGGTCAGGCTCCAACTGGATACATAGTTCCTGGATTGTGGCACGGTCAAACCGGTAGGTGACGATGATATGTCTTTCTTCCATTGTCAACAGGTCCACCAGCGGTCGGTACACCGGAGGATTCCGCCATCTTCTCACATGTTCCACCTGACGGTGCCTAAGGACAACAGCGGAGAACCAGTCACTATCCCTCCAGGTACGTACCCACTGTTACACACAAGCCTTCACCAGACAAAAAAGCCTTCCTGTATGTGTGTTGAGTATAGGCCTAGCTATGTGTGACGCAGTAGGAAATGAAGCCATGTGGGCCCCTGAAATGGCGGCTGCCTGACCTCTAAACTGGGACAATGGGATTGTGGGGTAACTGCGCTGGCGTTGCACACCGTCGCGGTAGGCGGTCGTAGTCCGTGGTGCAATGCTGCATTGGTTAACATTGGACCCTACGGTTCCCAGGAGCCAATGAACAGGTGCGCCGGCGGTGATGATGCGCACCGCCGCGGATGTCACCGCCGCAGACGTCACCGCCATTTTCTATCTGTTCACTCACTAGATACCTGACCTTCGACAGGAGAGGACCTACACTGCAAGTGCTGCTGTGACCTCGGTCTGGAAGCGACGATGGCTGCTGCGTCTGGGGAAAGGGCCCCTGCCTTCACTGCACAGGAGCTGGAGAAACTTGTGGATGGGGTCCTCCCCCAGTACACGCTACTCTACAGTCCTCCAGACCAACAGGTTAGTACACAGGGAGCACGTTCTATGGGCTAGGCCTGGGTGGAGAGGGCTGGGTGGAAGAGGGAAGGGGCAGAGTGCATAGATCAGTTATGAATGGGAATGAATGGGCCACATGGCCAGAGTAGGGAAGGGGCCACTCACATTGACGGTGCAGTTGGTAATGACTGTTCCTCTTTCCTTGTGCATGTCATGTAGGTCAGCGCCCACCAGAAGAGGGACATTTGGCGTGCCATCGCCAAGGAGGTCCGGACCCTGGGGGCCCACCAGAGACGGGGCACTCACTGCCGGAAGAGATGGGAGGACATTCGCCGCTGCAGCAAGAAGACAGCGGAGGCTCAGCTGGGGATGGCCTCCCAACGTGGGAGGGGTGCCCGTCGCACCATGATTTCCCTGATGTTCCGGATCCTGGCGGTGGCCTACCCGGAGTTGGATGGGCGCTTGAGGACATCACAGCAGACACAAGGGGGTGAGTACAACGTCATTCAGCGGACTTTGCGTGCAGTGGAGGGGTCTGGGTGGGGGTGGTGGGCTGTGGGTGTCCCTAGGCCAGGGCGAGTTAGGTAGGCAAGGCCCCTCCGTAATGAAGGCCATGTGGCAATCAACCCCACCTCAGCAGAGTGCCAAGTTGAGGTATAGTTGCCCCTGTGACAGCCATATGCGCAGATTTCCACCAATGCCATGTAGGCCATGTCCCAGAAATTGCATGTGCAGAGGTCAGGAGCACGGCGTAATGCAGGGGGCTTCTGTGTCTGTGTTGTCCGCCAACGGTAGCGGCATGCCATGCACTAAAACCCTCTTTCTTATGTCTCCCCCCCTTTTCCTGCTCTCTCTGTCCTTTTGTACATCAGCATCCTCAGGCGGGGGTATAGTGGCACCGGAGCTCGAGGGAGCTGCATCCCACATGGCCATGGAGGGCCACACCACAGACTCTGAATGCACCAGTGGGACGGAGGGCGAGGAGAGCTTCACGTCGGCCACCGGATCACCAACCAGCGACACAGACTCGTCCCCCGATGGGAGCTCCCCTGTGGTGGCGGCACCACCTGTGCGCTCCACCTCTACAGGTACAGCCGCCACCCCCCCTTCCAGCACCGCCCTCCCAGCAGCCCCTCAGCGTTTGCCCCGTGCCCGCTCACCCAGGAGGGTGGGTATCACCTTCGCCCCAGGCACCTCAAGCCCTTCCCCAGTCACCCCTGCTGCCCTCAGTGAGGAGGCCATTGACCTCCTCAGGTCACTCACTGTTGGGCAGTCTACCATTGTGAATGCCATCCAGGGTGTAGAACGAGAGTTGCAACACGGTAATGCATTCCTGGAGGGCATTCATTCTGGTCAGGCTGCCCTTCAGCGAACCCTGCAATCTCTGGCCTCAGCACTGATGGCAGCCATTGTCCCTGTGTCCAGCCTCCCCCCTCCAACTTTCTCCACCCAGACCCAATCCCCTGTACCCCAGCCCATCCCAAGCACACCTACAGACCAGCATTCACACAAGTCAACACACACAAGTAGCTCAAGCAAAAATAGGCACCACACACACCACAGGCACTCACGCAAGCCTCACCCACATACAGACACAGCAACATCCACTGTCTCCACTGTGTCCCCCTCCTCCTCTTCTCCCTCCTCCCTCCCAGTCTCGTCTACACACACACCTGCATGCACCACATCTACAGGCACTAGGACTCGCACCAGGACACCCAGCACCACAAGCCGCTCACCTGCACTCACCACCTCCACTGCCATTTACACGTCCCCTGTGTACTCTCCCAGTGTGTCTGTGACGCCCCCTCCCAAAGTACACAAACACCGGCAATCACTCCCCCAACATCCATCCCCCTCACAACAGCCTCCAGTACCTGCACCTGCACCCAAATCACCTAAAGTGACACCTCCTACAACCACCTCCTCTTCCTCCACTCCCAGACCCCCTCCAGCTACCCATCCCAGTGTTTGTCAGAAACTGTCCCTCTGTCAAATTGACCTTTTTGCCCCCACCCCCCCTCCAATTCATCAGTCCCGTCGTAGTACCTCAGCCAAAAAGCCTCCAGTACCAGTGGTGCGTGTTCCGGGTTTTTGGAGTGCACCGTCCACCAGGGCAGGCAGTAGGACCCGGAGCCAAGGCACTGGCAGCCCACCCCCTGTAAAGGCTCAGAAAATGGAGAGTGGACGACGGGACCATCTTAAGACCCCTGGTGGGACAACAAGTGACATGGGATCGAAGGGAATTGGTGAGTCAGCTGTAACTCCAACAAAGTTAGGGAAGGTCCAGAGGAAGTCTGCCCAGTCTGTTGTGAGTGTCACGGCGGAGAAGTGCGCCATCATTTACGGCGGTCCAGACACAACCAACAGCACCGTCGTCACTGGTCCAGAGACCACCGCCAGAGTCACAGCCCAGGAGGGCACAAATATCATCACTGGTCCAGAAACCACCGCCGGAGTCACAGCCCAGGAGGGCACAAGTATCGTCACTGGTCTAGAGACCACCGCCGGAGTCACAGTCCACGAGGGCACAAGTATCGTTACTGGTCCAAAAACCACCGCCGGAGTCACATCCCAGGAGGGCACAAGTATCGTCACTGGTCCAGAGACCACCGCTGGAGTCACAGCCTAGGAGGGCACAAGTATCGTTACTGGTCCAGAGACCACCGCCAGAGTCACAGCCCAGGAGGGCACATGTATTGTTACTGGTCCAGAGACCACCGCCAGAGTCACAGCCCAGGAGGGCACAAGTATCGTTACTGGTCCAGAGACCACCGCCAGAGTCACAACCCAGGAGGGCACAAGTATCGTCACTGGTCCAGAAACCACCGCCAGAGTCACAGCCCAGGAGGGCACAAGTATCGTCACTGGTCCAGAGACCACCGCCAGAGTCACAGCCCAGGAGGGCACAAGTATCGTTACTGGTCCTGAGACCACCGCCAGAGTCACAGCCCAGGAGGGCACAAGTATCGTTACTGGTCCAGAGACCACCGCCAGAGTCACAGCCCAGGAGGGCACAAGTATCGCCACTGGTCCAGAAACCACAGCCGGAGTCACAGGCCAGGAGGGGCCAGGATGCCACAGCCCCGCTGGGCAATGATGGAACGTCATGTCACACACCAATGCCCAGTGTAGAGATCGTCATGCCACACACCAATGTCCAGTATGGAGATCATCATGCCACACACCAATGTCCAGTGTGGAGATCGTCATGCCACACACCAATGTCCAGTGTGGAGATCGTCATGCCACACACCAATACACACACCAATGTCCAGTGTGGAGATCGTCATGCCACACACCAATGTCCAGTGTAGAGATCGTCATGCCACACACCAATGTCCAGTGTGGAGATCGTCATGCCACACACCAATGTCCGTATCAGAACCGCCATGTCAAAGCACCGCAGAACTGTTCTGAACCGCCATGTCAAAGCACTGCTGAACTGTCCTGAACCGCCATGGCAAAGCACAGCTGAACAGGGCAAAGACCGCCATGTCAAAGCACCGCTGAACAGGTCAAAGACCGCCATGGCAAAGCACCGCTGAACAGGGCAAAGACCGCCATGGCAAAGCACCGCTGAACTGTCCTGAACCGCCATGTCAAAGCACAGCTGAACTGTCCTGAACCGCCATGGCAAAGCACCACTGAACAGGGCAAAGACCGCCATGTCAAAGCACCGCTGAACAGGGCAAAGACCGCCATGGCAAAGCACAGCTGAACAGGGCAAAGACCGCCATGGCAAAGCACCGCTGAACTGTCCTGAACCGCCATGTCAAAGCACCGCTGAACAGGGCAAAGACCGCCATGGCAAAGCACCGCTGAACAGGGCAAAGACCGCCATGTCAAAGCACCGCTGAACAGGGCAGAGACCGCCATGGCAAAGCACCGCTGAACTGAGGGCAAAGACCGCCATGGCAAAGCACCGCTGAACAAAGCAAAGACCGCCATGTCAAAGCACCGCTGAACAGGGCAAAGACCTCCATGGCAAAGCACCGCTGAACTGTCCTGAACCGCCATGGCAAAGCACCGCTGAACTGTCCTGAACCGCCATGTCAAAGCACCGCTGAACAGGGCAAAGACCGCCTTGGCAAAGCACCGCTGAACAGGGCAAAGACCGCCATGGCAAAGCACCGCTGAACTGTCCTGAACCGCCATGTCAAAGCACCGCTGAACAGGGCAAAGACCGCCATGGCAAAGCACCGCTGAACAGGGCAAAGACCGCCATGTCAAAGCACCGCTGAACAGGGCAAAGACCGCCATGGCAAAGCACCGCTGAACTGTCCTGAACCGCCATGGCAAAGCACCGCTGAACTGTCCTGAACCGCCATGTCAAAGCACCGCTGGACAGGGCAAAGACCGCCATGGCAAAGCACCGCTGAACAGGGCATGCACCGTGTAGGAATAAATGGACCGCCACATCAGGCATCCTTATCCCATGTGCAGCTGGGACAGTGACAGGACAGGTACTTTCACGTGGAAACTCATCCAGTCTGGGCACAGTCCCCCTCCAGAACCAGTGGAGACTGTTATCCACTTGAGAGACTGTGGCTTTGCACTCCCCAGGATACAGCAGTGGGCAAACCACCCACTGTATAGACTTGAGAGACTGTGGCTTTGCACTCCCCAGGATACAGCAGTGGGCAACCCACCCACTGTATAGATTTGAGAGACTGTGGCTTTGCACTCCCCAGGATGGCACAGTGGGCAACCCACCCACTGTATAGACTTGAGAGACTGTGGCTTTGCACTCCCCAGGATGACACAGTGGGCAACCCACCCACTGTAGAGACTTGAGAGACTGTGGCTTTGCACTCCCCAGGATACATCAATGGGCATGGAGCCCCGTCATGGATCTTGCTTCGCATTCATCTGGCTGAGGTGCCCCCTCTTCCCTTCCCCCTGAGGTGCCTGTTTTCTTTCTATCTGATGCCCCGGCAGTGTTCTCTCGGATTTTGGTCAGGTATCTATTGTGGGCCTCACCCATGCAGTTTTGGACTGTTGGTGCACGGACATTGTTGTGTACATATCTGCACTACTTCTCGGATTGTATGTGTAAATAAGAGTGATTTTGAGAAATATATATCTGTATAGTTTTTGTATGACATGTATATTGGCACTTTACAATGTTTGCCCGAATTTCGCATTGTCTTTTCATTCTTCCGGGGGGATTGTGGGTTGTTACTGTGATTTTTGTGACTGCATTGGTGTGTATGTTGAGATATGCGAGGGTGGGTGTGGGGGTGTTTGGTGGGTGCCTGGCAAAACTGCACACAAGGCTGCAATGGCCAGTCTGAGACATGGGTTGCACAATCAGTGCTGCAGGCCCACTAGTAGCATTTAATTTACAGGCCCTGGGTACACATAGTACTGCTTTACTAGGGACTTACAAATAAATTAAATATACCCTTTTGGTATAAGTTAATTTTACCATGTTTACAGAATAGAGCACAAACACTTTAACACTGGTTAGCAGTGGTAAAGTGTGCATAGTACTAACGCCAACAAAAAAACAAATTCAGCAAAAATAGGAGGAATGAAGACAAAATGTTTGAGAATCGCCCGGCAGAAATGGCCAAGTCCACCAAGCGGTTATCTGATTGTAATGGACCACAGTGGTAAAGATACAACGGGCCCGTTTCCCAAAGGTAAACTTAGACCAAACATCCAAGTTTAGACCAAAAGTCCAAGTTTAGACCTAAAGTCTAACTTTACTCATAGTAAAGTTAGACTTTTGATCTAAGTTTAGACTTTTGGTGTCATTTTAGACCAAAAGTCTAAACTTATACCAAACGTGTAACTTTACCACGGGTAAAGATAGACTTTTGGTGTAAGTTTAGACTTTTGGTCTAAACTTAGACTTTTGGTCCAAGTTCACCTTTGTGATTTGGGCCCATGATCTGGAAAGGTTTATTGGTGATAAATAATGGAGTCTGCTCTGGCCTCTTAACAGTGCAATATTTTATTTGCTGACCAATATCACATTATTGCTTGTATTGTTTAGTTGGTTTGTGAAACCACAACTACCAATACTGTTTTTGAAGTAATGATACAGAGGCCACTATTCCAGGATGCACCAATGCCAAACTCTCATGGGCTGCCTTAATCAAATCTAAGCTGGACAGTTTATTAGGTATCATTCTATCTATCACTTCTGGTAGGCATACGATTGGAGTGTTGTCTGAACTTAGGGTGTATGAGTATTTACAAGGAAATCCTTGAGGAGGCGCTTCACCCTTTGCTGTTGCCTCAATGGCAGCCGCTATGTCTTTGTTGATTTTCTCTTGCGATTGGGTCACAGAAACTATTCTTAGAGTCTGCACCATGGCGTTGGCTGCAGAGTTAGGTGCAGAGTTCCCTAAAGCATGAATTCCACCACGCTAATGTCTTAATGTGTGCCTCACGTGGACCAGTGTTTGCACATCTTTTAAGATGGCCACCCTTCCCCAGAGCTGTTTATTTTTGCTTGGTTTCCCTTATGAGTCCTTGAATCCATTCAGCTTCCAATGTGGTAAATCCACATTGTAGGCCTGCACACTGAAAGAAGAGTCAGATACTATCAGTGTGGGACCTCCTTGCTCAGCCTTCTGAAGTGCGAGCACCAAGCAGTGGCAGCTGCCGCCAGGAATGATTGGAGGGGCAACACGCGGTGCCAGAGGGGGTTATAATAATATTTTCAAAAAAAGACTTACCTACTTTTGCCAGCCGTCCGTGTTCCTCTGCTCCTGCCTCGGTTCTTCTCTTGTTGCTCCCCTCCGCACCCAATCCAGATGCTTCTCTTACGGTGTTACCCAGCATGACCGAAGCGCCGGGTTTGGCCTGAGCAGGCTGAAATGCAGCTCAGTTAGGGAGAGGGAGCATGGATTTGCTCTCCACCCAACTGTGAAACATAGCTCAGGTGGAGAGTGCTAAGTGGCTGAGGGCCTGATTTATACTTTTTTAGAGCTGCATTTTTGTCATCTTTTGACGCAATAACGGCTCACACTTACTAAATTCAATTATATTTTGTAAGTTTGTGCCGCTTTTGAGTAAAAAATTGATGCAAATGTAGCACTGAAAAAGTATAAATCATGGCTTTGGAGTGCACCTAGCACGCCTCCTCCACCTGCTGATGCGGTGGATCGCCCCACCCCACCCTACACTCGGCAGACTGGCTAAGCGGAAAAATAAAATACAGTTATTATCGTATTTTTCTGCTTTTTGTTGCCTTTCAGCATTGGGGTGACGCTCCTCTGCCATAGTGGAGGGGCATCCCCTGGTAACAAGGCATGTATTTCTGTAACCTGCTGGGTGCAATCACCTAAAGTCTGAGTGCAGATGTTTTGCAGTTCTAATTTACTATCTTCAGTTTTACTTGTTCTGCTGCACAGGCTGTTTAGTATGTTTGTTTAGTTCAGCTGCTTGCATGCAATCAGCTGCATGAATCAAACTTTTATAAGTCTTAATGGTTTATGGGCTAATATTCCCAAATGTATTGACAACTTTTGTTCATATTGGAAAAATCCTTATGTTCTTAGCGTGTGATCATATTGAAACTGAACATTCACTGCAGTCAGTGAAGATGATCATTGAACCTACCTGGGGTGTAGTACTTGAACATCCAGAAGGCTGATTTGGTGTAAGCCTCAAGAGATGGTAAGGGAGAAACAATATTATTTTGATCTCCCTGCGCCAACGGGCGCTCTTTCAAAATGTCTGCTTCAAAAGGCTGGAACAGTTTTCTTAGTGGCTGTAAAACGTGAGTCTGCATTTGAATATGTGTGATTTAAATGCTATGGGGACAGTTTATTCCTCGTTGCATATCACATAAATATAACCAGATGTGCTCGTTATTATTTTCAATACTAAGGGGGTTATTACAACTTTGGAGGAGGTGTTAATCTGTCACAAAAGTGACAGTAAAGTGATGGACATACCACCAGCCGTATTACGCATCCATTATATCCTATGGAACTCGTAATACAGCTGGTATATCCGTCACTTTTGGGCCGGATTAACACCTCCTCCAAAGTTGTAATAACCCCCTAAGTTTTCTTATCCCTGGTTTGTAAATATTTAGATTCTAGCATGTTTGCTTGGAGAGCACCCAGTATTGTTGCATATTAGTTCATCCAATGTTTTGGAGAAAACATAGGACTGATTAAATCATACAACGGTTTAACTCGCTCAGCGTAATGTGGCAAGTAAGTTTATCTAAACTTGAATAGCGTTTGCAACTTTCTGAGCATATCTGAGGGATTTTTGCCCTTATTCCTTCACTGTATAGCTTGTAACCTAGGAAGACTGCTTTCAGGTAAACTGTTTAGGTTTTTAAATCATTTATTGTGTAACTGTCTGACGCCAGTATGATCACTATCTGCTCAACTTGAGTTAAGTGTGTAATTAAATCATCATCTGTGATGTAAATGTCATCAAAATAGTACAAAGCTTCAGGGTTGAGTTGTTGTATCTCTATGATGCAAGCTGAGAATAGTGCAGAACTATTCTTATACCCCATGGCCAATCGTTACTGTTAGAAATGGGGTTTTTGGTTGGCAGTCAGGTTACCCCCTGTCCAAGCAAAAGCCCTCACTCTAGTCAGGGTAAGTCACACACAATCCAAGTTTATCCTGTGCCCACCCTCTGGTAGCTTGGCACGAGCAGTCAGGCTTAACTTAGAAGGCAATGTGTAAAGTATTTGTGCAATAAATCATACAATACCACCATATAGCACCACAAAAATACACCACACAGTGTTTAGAAAAATATATAATATTTATCAGGATAATTGTAGGTCAAAAAGAACAAAGTTCTAATGAGAAATTGTAGAGATATCACTTGAAAAGTGATATAAAGTGTCTTAAGTCTTTAGAATATAAACAAGGTCTCTTTCAAGCACAAGTACCTGGTTTAGCGTGGAAAAATCTCCTCAGAGGGCCACAAAAGAAGAGGTGCGTGGAAAAAGGGTGTGTGCGTCGATTTCTCCTCAGCACACACGGACTTGCGTCGTTATTTTCCACGCGGGGAAGTCGTGTGTCGTATTCTGGCGCGCGGACAGTCTCTTTGTGTGGATCGCGGGGATTACCAGATGTCGCGGGTATGTGCATGGATTTTCCTGCTTGTTCTCCGGCTGCGCGTCGGTCTGTGGGGCTGCGCGTCGAAATTACGATCTCACGGCAGGCGTTGTGTCGATTTCTCCTCTAGACGTCGATGTGCGGGGCTGCGCGTCGAAATTACGATCTCACGGCAGGCGTCGCGTCGATTTCTTCTCTAGACGTCGATCTGCGGGGCTGCACGTTGAAATTACGATCTCATGGCAGGCGTCGCGTCGATTTCTCCTCTAGAGGTCGGACGGCGGTGTCCCTGCGAAGCCGTGCATCGGATTTTCGACCGTCCCAAGAGCGTCGCGTCGATCAGCGTCGGTGTGCGGCGTTTTTCTCGCCGCTGAGCAAGCTGTGCGTCGAACTTTTCGGCGCACGGAGCGTCCAAGTAAAAGAGAGAAGTCTTTTTGGTCCTGAGACTTCAAGGAACAGGAGGCAAGCTCTATCCAAGCCCTTGGAGAGCACTTTCACAGCCAGACAAGAGTTCAGCAAGGCAGCAGGGCAACAGCAAGGCAGCAGTCCTTTGTAGAAAGCAGACAGGTGAGTCCTTTGAGCAGCCAGGCAGTTCTTCTTGGCAGGATGTAGTTTCTGGTTCAGGTTTCTTCTCCAGCAAGTGTCTGATGAGGTAGGGCAGAGGCCCTGTTTTATACCCAAATGTGCCTTTGAAGTGGGGGAGACTTCAAAGAGTGGCTAAGAAGTGCACCGGGTCCCCTTTCTGTTCAATCCTGTCTGCCAGGGTCCCAGTAGGGGGTGTGGCAGTCCTTTGTGTGAAGGCAGGCCCTCCACCCTCCCAGCCCAGGAAGACCCATTCAAAATGCAGATGTATGCAAGTGAGGCTGAGTACCCTGTGTTTGGGGTGTGTCTGAGTGAATGCACAAGGAGCTGTCAACCAAGCCCAGCCAGACGTGGATTGTAAGGCACAGAAAGATTTAAGTGCAAAGAAATGCTCACTTTCTAAAAGTGGCATTTCTAGAATGGTAATATTAAATTTGACTTCACCAGTCAGCAGGATTTTGTATTACCATTCTGGCCATACTAAATATGACCTTCCTGCTCCTTTCAGATCAGCAGCTGCCACTTCAACAGTGTATGAGGGCAGCCCCAATGTTAGCCTATGAAGGGAGCAGGCCTCACAGTAGTGTAAAAACAAATTCAGGAGTTTTACACTACCAGGACATATAGCTACATAGGTACATGTCCTGCCTTTTATCTACACAGCACCCTGCTCTAGGTGTTACCTAGGGCACACATTAGGGGTGACTTATATGTAGAAAAAGGGGAGTTCTAGGCTTGGCAAGTACTTTTAAATGCCAAGTCGGGGTGGCAGTGAAACTGCACACACAGGTCTTGCAATGGCAAGCCTGAGACAAGGTTAAGGAGGCTACTTGAGTGGGTGGCACAACCAGTGCTGCAGATCCACTAGTAGCATTTAATCTATAGGCCCTAGGCACCTGTAGTGCACATTACGAGGGACTTATAAGTAGATTAAATAGTTCAATCAGGTATGATCCAAAGTTACCATGTTTAAAGGGAGAGAGCATATGCACTTTAGCACTGGTTAGCAGTGGTAAAGTGCGCAGAGTCTAAAAACCAGCAAAAACAGTATCCTAAAAGTGGAGGGAGGCAGGCAAAAAGTTAGGGGTGACTACCCTTAGGCTGTCAGGTCTAACATGTGTCCCCCCAGCTGAAAGTGGGGAGAGCTACCCGACCTCCTGGGAGCTCTCATCGCTAAGGCGGAAGTACCTGGAGAGACCATCAGCATTGGCGTGGTCAACCCCTGGGCGATGTTCCACCGTAAAGTCCATCCCCTGTAGGGAAATGGACCACCTCAAGAGTTTTGGATTCTCACCCCTCATCTGCATGAGCCATCTGAGGGGCCTGTGGTCTGTCTGAACTCGGAAGTGAGTCCCAAACAGGTAGGGTCTTAGCTTCTTCAGTGCCCAGACCACAGCAAAAGCTTCTCTCTCAATAGCACTCCACCTCTGTTCCCGTGGTAATAGCCTTCTGCTAATAAAGACTACCGGTTAATCTCGGCCCTCCTCATTTAGCTGTGCTAGGACTGCCCCTATGCCATGCTCTGAAGCGTCTGTCTGCACGATAAATTCCTGGGAGTAGTCAGGGGCCTTGAGCATGGGGGCCGTGCACATGGCTTCCTTCAGGGCGTCAAAGGCTTTCTGACAAGCCTCTGTCCAATTCACCAACCTAGGTTGTTTCTTGGAAGTGAGCTCTGTCAAGGGTGATACAATGGTACCATAGCCCTTGACAAATCTGCGGTAGTATCCGGTGAGGCCTAAGAAGGCTCTCACCTCAGTCTGCGTTCGCGGTGGTTGCCAGGCCTTGATAGTTTCAATCTTGGCCTGGAGTGGCTGCACCTTGCCACCACCCACTAGGTGTCCCAAGTACATCACGGAACCCTGCCCAATCTGGCACTTACTAGCCTTGATGGTCAGGCCTGCCTGTTGCAGGGCCTGAAGCACCTCCTTGAGGTGAAGCAGGTGTTCCTCCCAGCTGGAACTGTAGACAGCTATGTCATCCAGGTAGGCTGCACAGAAGGCATCCTTGCCAGCTAGGACCCCGTTAACCAACCGTTGGAAGGTAGCGGGGGCATTTTTCAATCCAAACGGCATCACCCGGAACTGGTAATGGCCATCAGGGGTTGAAAATGCGGATCTTTCCTTAGCCCCTTCGGTCAGGGCGATCTGCCAGTACCCTGAAGTAAGATCAAACGTACTCAGGACCTGGGCAGCGCCCAGCCTGTCAACGAGCTCATCAGCTCGGGGGATGGGGTGAGCATCAGTCCAGGTGACTGAGTTGAGACCCCGGTATTCTACACAGAACCGGAGTTCTGGCTTCGCACCTGGGGCAGTAGCCTTAGGGACCAACACCACTGGGCTGGCCCAGGGACTACTGGATTTCTCGATGACCCCTAGAGTCAACATCTTGGAGACCTCCTCCTTGATGCTGGCCTTCACCTTATCCGACAACCTGTAAATTTTGTTCTTCACAGGGGGACTGTCACCAGTGTCAATATCATGAACACAGAGGTGGGTCAGTCCAGGAGTAAGGGAGAACAGGGGGGAGAACTGCTCCAACAGCTCATAGCAGTCTCCTTTCTGGTTTAGAGTCAGGGAGTCAGAAAGAATGACCCCGCTTACTGACCCTTCACCTTCTTGGGCAGAGAGGAGGTCGGGGAGAGGTTCACTCTCCTCTTCCGTTCCTTCATCTGTGACCAGAAGCATGTTGATCTCCGACCTCTCACAATGAGCCTTTAGTCGGTTCACATGGAGCACCCGTAGGGGATTCCTAGGGGTTTGGAGGTCCACTAGGTAAGTGGCCTCCCCTTTCCGCTCCTTGATTTCAAATGGGCCAGACCAGCGGTCCTGGAGAGCTCTAGGCTCTACTGGCTCCATTACCCACACTTTGTCTCCAGGTTGAAACTCTACCAGGGTGGCCTTCTGGTCATACCAGTGTTTCATTACCTCTTGACTGGCCTCAAGGTTACTTTGGGCTTCTTTCCAGAAGCGAGTTATCTGGTTGCGGAGGGCCAACATGTAGCTGACCACGTCCTGAGGGGGTGCCTTTGGAGCTTTCTCCAATCCCTCCTTGACAATGCTTAAGGGTCACCTGACAGGGTACCCATAGAGAAGCTCAAAGGGACTGAACCCTACCCCCCTCTGGGGGACCTCTCTGTAAGCAAAGAGAAGGCATGGTAAGAGGACGTCCCACTTACGCCTCATGGCCTCAGGGAGGCCACCAATCATGCCTTTCAGGGTCTTGTTGAATCTCTCCACAAGACCATTAGACTGGGGGTGATAGGGTGTGGTGAACTTGTAGGTTACACCACACGCATCCCACAGAGATTTCATGTATGCAGACATGAAGTTAGTGCCTCTGTCAGACACTATCTCCTTGGGGAATCCCACACGGGTAAATATCCCCATCAGAGTTCTGGTCACCACTGGTGCAGTTACGGTCCTCAGAGGGATTGCCTCTGGGTAACGGGTGGCATGGTCCACCAAAACCAGGATGAACCTGTTGCCTAAGGCAGTTTTGGGGTCCAAGGGACCAACAATGTCGATGCCCACCCTTTCAAAGGGGGTGCCAACGACAGGAAGTGGAATCAGGGGGCTTTTACCCCTTTTTCCTGCTTTACCACTGTCCTGGCAGGTAGGACAAGATCTGCAGAACTTATCTGAGTGTGTCCTCATTTTGGGCCAATAAAAGTGGGTGACAAGCCTGTTAAAGGTCTTGCCTTGCCCCAAATTTCCTGCCAGGGGAATGTCGTGAGCCAGACCCAGTAGGAAGGTTCGGTAACATTGGGGGAACACCAGCATACGTGCTGCCCCAAAGGCCGGAACCTTAGGCTCACTGTAGAGGAAATCATTCTCCCAATATAGGTGGTGATTGCCAGAGGCGTCACCTGCTGCCTGGTTTGAGGCTTGTTTCCTCAAACCTTCCAGAGTGGGACATTCTTTCTGCGCTTGCAGAATTCCTCCCTGGTGGGTCCACCCTCGACTTGCCAGCCAGCAAGCTCAGGTAAGTCACCTAGGGTGGCAATGTCTTCCCCAGTTGGCTCGGGAGCCTCCTCCTCAGGAGCCCAGTCAGCCACTGTGGGAACTTCTGGGGCCGGTTTCCGGCGCCCCTTGTCCCTCCTCTTGGCAGCTCTCTGGGCCATCGTTCCAGGCTCCAGATGCCCTTGACTTCCCTCTCGGTCAGCCATGGACTGTGTGGTCATGCAGACCCACTCAGGTAACCCTAACATCTCCAGGTGAGACTTGAGCTCCACTTCTTTCCAAGCAGTATGCTCAAGATCATTGCCTAACAGACAATCTACAGGCATGGCAGGACTCACAGCTACTTTTAGAGTACCAGAGACCCCCCCCACTCAAAGGGAACCAGAGCCACCGGTATGTGACTCTCGGGATTGTCAGCGACTATGACCTGGTGGAATGTATTAGGGACTATCTGCTCTGTTGACACCAGCTGACTCTTGATAGTAGTCATACTGGCTCCTGTGTCACGCAGAGCCTCCACCTTCTGCCCATCAATGGTGACCCACTGCCGGTACTTGGAAGTATTTTTGGGCATGTGGGCCTTGGGCACCATTTCTCCTTCTCCCAGGGACACTAGGGAAATCTCTACCTGTTCCCCAAAGCTGTCTGGGTCCATCTCCCCCCCGAGCGCTACACTAGTCAATCCAGGTGCCTGTCCGGTAGTGGACGGTGCCCTCTTGGGGCACTGGGGATCGCCTTTATAGTGACCATACTGGTAACACTCCATGCATTTGGGGTTAGATTTCCCTGACCTGTCATATGTCCCTGGCTTCTTCCCAAATTTGGAAAAGGAAGGGTTGCCACCCCCTCCCTGGGAATTCTTTTGGGGGCCTTTGGAGAGTTCCTTATCTGCAAGTTTATCTCCCCCCTCTTTCTTCTGTTGGGAACCCTGACCACCTTTGTGGGAGTCCCCCCCCAGGTACCTTCTTGGACACTCTGGTGCTAACCCAGGGGTCCGCCTCCACAGCAAGCTTCCTGGGATCAGTCAGCTTGCTATCCACTAAGTGCTGGCGCAACTCTGTATAAGTAGTATTAAGCATATGCTCTCTTAGAATCAAGTCATATAAACCTTTGTAATCAGCTACTTTGTTGCCCCGCACCCATCCATTCAGTGCCTTACTGGAGAAGTCAAAGAAATCTACCCATGTTTGTGTGGTTTGTTTGGTGCTGTCCCTGAACCTCTGATGGTATCCCTCAGGGGTCAGCCCAAACTTGGCAAGTAAAGTGGCTTTCTGAAGTGGGTAGGTGTTTTGATCAGGTTGATCCAATGTGAGGAGTGTATCCCTCCCCAATGGCGGTACATAACCCCACATAGCTACCCCCCATTGCCCTTCAGGAACCTCATGAGCCCTTAGTGCAACTTCATAAGCAGCTAACCATTTATCTATGTCATCTCCCACCACAAAACTGGGCACCACATTTTTGGGTATCCGAACCTTCTTTTCTCCAGCAGGTCCTGTCAGTATGCTGCCACCATTATTGCTGGATTCAGACTGTCTTGCCTTGATCTCCAGCTCCTTGAGACTCAGTTCATGAGCCAACAATAGTTTCTTTTCAACCAAAGCTCTTTCAGCTTCCACCTGTTTGGCTGCTCTTTCAGCTTCTGCTTGTTTGGCGGCCCTTTCAGCTTCTGCTTGAATCTGTTTGGCTGTTCTTTCAGCTTCAATCTGTTTGGCTGCTCTTTCAGCCTCAGCTTGTTTGGCTTCTCTTTCTGCCCTCCTCTCCTCCTGTTGAGCCTCAATTTTCAGTTTTGCCATTTGCAATTGGAACTCCCTTTCTTCTCTCCTTTCCTCTGTGGTCAGGCTTTGCACAGAGACACTGCTCCCTGGTCTGGAAGGGTGCACAATTGCAGTGGTAACACCATCCACAGATAGTGAAAATTCCTCTGAGGGGCCATTTTCTGGCTCCTCTTCCTCATCATTCCCTAAATGGGCTTCTGCCCAGGCCCTCAGCGCCACTTGAAAGTCCTCCTTTCTGGAGGCCCCTTGGGTGGGTACCCTCAATGCCCTGCAGAATCCTCTTAGTTGTTTGACCGTATATGTATCCAACTGGCCTAGGTCAAAGTCCCCTGTCTGAGACCCAGTCAGAGACATGTTGAGTGAGGATTTAGTTTTTGAAAATTGTCAGGAAAAAACGGATTTGCAAAAAGAGATAAAAACC
Organism: Pleurodeles waltl; assembly: GCF_031143425.1. Taxonomy (NCBI): domain Eukaryota; kingdom Metazoa; phylum Chordata; class Amphibia; order Caudata; family Salamandridae; genus Pleurodeles; species Pleurodeles waltl. The sequence continues at coordinate 1,178,280,971 of NC_090439.1, forward strand.
AAGTTGACCTTCAACTGTGGGTAGGTAGTGAAATACTTAGCTACTGTATGTCACTGCACAAATACAAGTCCTATCCTCACCGCTGATCACCAATGTTAGAAATGGGGTTTTTGGTTGGCAGTCAGGTTACCCCCTGTCCAAGCAAAAGCCCTCACTCTAGTCAGGGTAAGTCACACACAATCCAAGTTTATCCAGTGCCCACCCTCTGGTAGCTTGGCACGAGCAGTCAGGCTTAACTTAGAAGGCAATGTGTAAAGTATTTGTGCAATAAATCATACAATACCACCATATAGCACCACAAAAATACACCACACAGTGTTTAGAAAAATATATAATATTTATCAGGATAATTGTAGGTCAAAAAGAACAAAGTTCTAATGAGAAATTGTAGAGATATCACTTGAAAAGTGATATAAAGTGTCTTAAGTCTTTAGAATATAAACAAAGTCTCTGTCAAGCACAAGTACCTGGTTTAGCGTGGAAAAATCTCCTCAGAGGGCCACAAAAGAAGAGGTGCGTGGAAAAAGGGTGTGTGCGTCGATTTCTCCTCAGCACACACGGACTTGCGTCTTTATTTTCCACGCGGGGAAGTCGTGCGTCGCTTTCCGGCGCGCGGACAGTCTCTTTGTGTGGATCGCGGGGATTACCAGATGTCCCGGGTCTGTGCGTGGATTTTCCTGCTTGTTCTCCGGCTGCGCGTCGGTCTGCAGGGCTGCGCGTCGAAATTACGATCTCACGGCAGGCGTTGTGTCGATTTCTCCTCTAGACATCGATCTGCGGGGCTGCGCGTTGAAATTACGATCTCACAGCAGGCGTCGCGTCGATTTCTCTTCTAGAGGTCGGGCGGCGGTGTCCTTGCGAAGCCGTGCGTCGGATTTTTGACTGTCCCAAGAGCGTCGCGTCGATCAGCGTCGGTGTGCGGCGTTTTTCTCGCCGCTGAGCAAGCTGTGCGTCGAACCTTTCGGCGCACGGAGCGTCCAAGTAAAAGAGAGAAGTCTTTTTGGTCCTGTGACTTCAAGGAACAGGAGGCAAGCTCTATCCAAGCCCTTGGAGAGCACTTTCACAGCCAGACAAGAGTTCAGCAAGGCAGCAGGGCAACAGCAAGGCAGCAGTCCTTTGTAGAAAGCAGACAGGTGAGTCCTTTGAGCAGCCAGGCAGTTCTTCTTGGCAGGATGTAGTTTCTGGTTCAGGTTTCTTCTCCAGCAAGTGTCTGATGAGGTAGGGCAGAGGCCCTGTTTTATACCCAAATGTGCCTTTGAAGTGGGGGAGACTTCAAAGAGTGGCTAAGAAGTGCACCAGGTCCCCTTTCAGTTCAATCCTGTCTGCCAGGGTCCCAGTAGGGGGTGTGGCAGTCCTTTGTGTGAGGGCAGGCCCTCCACCCTCCCAGCCCAGGAAGACCCATTCAAAATGCAGATGTATGCAAGTGAGGCTGAGTACCCTGTGTTTGGGGTGTGTCTGAGTGAATGCACAAGGAGCTGTCAACCAATCCCAGCCAGACGTGGATTGTAAGGCACAGAAAGATTTAAGTGCAAAGAAATGCTCACTTTCTAAAAGTGGCATTTCTAGAATGGTAATATTAAATCCGACTTCACCAGTCAGCAGGATTTTGTATTACCATTCTGGCCATACTAAATATGACCTTCCTGCTCCTTTCAGATCAGCAGCTGCCACTTCAACAGTGTATGAGGGCAGCTCCAATGTTAGCCTATGAAGGGAGCAGGCCTCACAGTAGTGTAAAAACGAATTCAGGAGTTTTACACTACCAGGACATATAGCTACATAGGTACATGTCCTGCCTTTTATCTACACAGCACCCTGCTCTAGGGGTTACCTAGGGCACACATTAGGGGTGACTTATATGTAGAGAAAGGGGAGTTCTAGGCTTGGCAAGTACTTTTAAATGCCAAGTCGGGGTGGCAATGAAACTGCACACACAGGTCTTGCAATGGCAAGCCTGAGACAAGGTTAAGGAGGCTACTTGAGTGGGTGGCACAACCAGTGCTGCAGATCCACTAGTAGCATTTAATCTATAGGCCCTAGGCACCTGTAGTGCACATTACGAGGGACTTATAAGTAGATTAAATAGTTCAATCAGGTATGATCCAAAGTTACCATGTTTAAAGGGAGAGAGCATATGCACTTTAGCACTGGTTAGCAGTGGTAAAGTGCGCAGAGTCTAAAAACCAGCAAAAACAGTATCCAAAAAGTGGAGGGAGGCAGGCAAAAAGATAGGGGTGACTACCCTAAGGCTGTCAGGTCTAACAGTTACCAAAACTATTGGGCTCCAAATGTGGTAAGTGCAGTTAGAAGTTGCTTTCAGGTGCTATAATCTGACTAACAAAATCTGTTAGCAATGTCCACTGCTGTTTTTTTATGCACCAGGTACGTAACAAGATCTGTACTGTGCACATTTTGCACATCATATGCACGTGTATGTGATTTCAATTTCTATAACCTAAAACTAAAGTGTTTAAATACATTATACCACAAGCAGAGTGCATGAGAGGGTGCAAAAGGGGCAGTGGAATGGGGGAAGAATGCGCATTGGCAGGAGTACTGAGAAAGAAAACACAATGGGCCTGATTAATGCAGCGCCACTTTACTTGCACCCCTTAGCACCCCGCTAACGCCACCATTTGTGCACCATATTTAATACATGGCGCACCAGGGCGGTTGTTAGGGAACTAGCATCATAATTTTTTATGCTAGATCGAAGCTTTGCAGGATTAGTGCCAAAAATGTTGACGCTAATCCTGCAAAGCCCATTGAGGCCCATTGTACACAAGGTGTGCTTCCTTATAACCACTGCTCTGGGCAGGCGTTAAAGTGCCGAAAAAATTACACAAAGAAATCTCTCAGATGTCTTTGCGCCATTTTTTCACCCACCTAACGGGGAAATGCCCTTTTTGCATACATTATGCCTGGTGCAGGAAAAGTGTAGCGCAAAGGGTTGCAAAGTAGCGCAATGCATGCATTCAAATCAAAGAGGGAGAAAGACAGCGAGAAAGAGAGTGAAGAGTCACACAAACGGAAGTGAACTTGAGAGGGAGTGACAGTATAGGAGACTGAAAGTGAGAGAAGGAGAGAGAGAAAGAAAGCGAGGGAAGAAAAGAGACTTACAGATGGAAGTGAACTTGGGAAGGAGTGACAGTGTGGGAGTATCAAAGAGGGAGAAAGAGTGAAAGCAAAGAGAGGCATCAGGGAGTGACAGTATTGGAGACTGAAAGTGAGAGAAAGAGAGGGAAGAAAAGAGACAGATGGAAGTGAACTTTGGAAGGAGTGACAGTATAGGAGACTGAAAGTGAGAGAAAGAGAGGGAAGAAAAGAGATGGACAGATGGAAGTGAACTTGGGAAGGAGTGACAGTGTGGGAGGATCAAAGAGGGAGAAAGAGAGTGAAAGCAGAGAGAGGCATCAGGGAGTGACAGTATGGGAGAATGAAAGTGAGAGAAAGAGAGGGAAGAAAAGAGACAGACGGAAGTGAACTTGGGAAGGAGTGACAGTGTAGGAATATCAAAGAGGGAGAAAGAGTGAAAGCAGAGAGAAGCATCAGGGAGTGACCTCATGTTAGGCAGTAAGGATTAATGGAAGCTATAAAAGAGGACCACAGGTAGAGCAAATGAGGACAGTAAAATAGGCAAAAAATAGATCGATTGAGAGATCGACATGAAAGGACTGAAAACAGAAGAGGCGACGGGAGTACTTTGTTGGCTGAACAAGGGCAGCAGCACTGTGACAGACGGTGTACAACACTGATGTTTCACCTCTAGAGGTCTGTGGTTCCGTAAAAGCAAGAGTTGGACAACGAGAGGTAGAAGCACAAGCAGGAAATGGAAAACAAGAGAATGAACATATAATGCATAACTCAAAAAGAACCGGGAGACGTTTACATTACTCAACAGTACTCAACTGGTCCTCGAGGTCTGTCCTTCTGAAGAATGAAAAGACCATCTCAAGGGGTCCTAAACATCTGAGCCAGAGTCATCACTGCACAGCCAATCAGGAGTCAGAAATGAGCAGTGCTTTACCTTATATGGACAGTTTGAGACATGGACTAGACTGGCTGTGATCCACCATAAATTTCCAAAAGTAATGGGAGCTGGGGAATGCGCCCTCAACGGGGGGGGGGCAGAGCTTTGTTTGGAGTCATTTAGTATCAGAGGTGTCCCCATAAAGTTAAGTTCCAACATTTATTAAATGATGAAAGCACATTCAATGTACAAAGGTGAGAACTCCCACTCGCAGATACGTTGTGGTTGTGGTCACTTTGCGCTATTGGTCGAGGTTGTCACTGAAACCAGGCCTAACTTTGACCTCAGCTGAGCTTTTTCTACTTCTTTTTGTTAAATAGATACGATCTCTTCATTAGACAGATAAAAACAAGTTCCATTGCATCACTTCCTGCCTGCCTCATTGCCAGTCTGAGCATACTTGCCGGTCCCATGTCTGCTGTGACATCACTTCCTGGCCACGCCTAGCCACAGGTGGTGCTCATTGTCTGGTCAGACCTCACATGAAGGACTAGAGATGAATTATCTGTGTCTGTTAGCCATGCTTGTGACGACGATGTCAGGTGAGTCCTTGAGATACTTTTTCTAGACGTCTTGGGGTGCAAACCCCACTCGCTTTTTTTTCTAATTTGTTTCTTCGTCTTCCAGTTAAGGGCCTCGACAATTCTCATTTTATAATGTGCTCTTTCTGTAGTTTTTAATAGGCCATCCAATGAACGACGTCAGAGTCCGTTAGCAAACCCAAGCAGAAATCATCAAAGGCACATTCTAGAATTTCTGTTGATACTGTTGGATTTTGATAAATGCATGATTGGATGTATTTGAGTCTGTCTTTATGTCCATAGTGTTTAGAATCGATCTTTCGTTTTGGTCGCACTATCTAGTAAAATATGACATCACTCTGGGGTCCATATGAACTTGCAGAGAATGTTTCATGTCTATGGGTAAAAAGCACAGTTCAAAATGACCTGTAAAGGCGAGGCGATAAAACTATGAAGGACGTGGCTTCAAAAGTGGAATTTAAGCCATGCGTGTTACTAATGTTTTTTTTCTGAGAAAATGAGTGCGGAAACTGCACCCAAGCAGCAGTATAACAGTGCTTAATTTGTAAATAAAAAAGTGCTGATGTTCAAAGTACTCTGAAACACGCGGCTGCTACAATTAAATGTGCGAGCACGTAATGCTGATGCAGCGTAATCCTGAAGCCATATCCAGCCTCTTTAATCCATTTACAACCACTCCCTGCCTCTCAGCTCACTCTTGCAGCTTTCTGCTTTGTCCCTTTGTGATGATTTTTCGTTTGTCTCGTCCTCCGTCTTTCCCATGTGTCTTTTGCTCGCAGTAAATGCTTGAGGCAGAAAAATAAGTGCTCTTCCTCACCACTGGCTCAAATTAAGCACTGGTATAATACCGCGTTCTAACTTTGCCCAGGTTTTATGTAACGTATTTGAGTGCCTTAAGGGAACACCATCTATATTACACAGGGACACCTTCCTTTTTTGCTGTGCATGGTGAGCTTAAGTGATTTGCCCAGAATCATAGCAGTTTGCACCGACTGGAACCTGGCGCCCCAGTTCCAAGGTGGGCCGTTCTGGCCGTTACGCACATCCTCGCCCTTTCGAATGATGCAAATCCTTTTTTGTGTTCTTTAGTCAGAGAGCCGAAATGACATAAAATGGCGCTGACCCCAACCGTCATAGATATTCTCTGCCAACGTTCCATGGAACACGCCACTTCAAGGGATGGGGAGAAGGGAGATGGAAATAAAGACTAAACACCACCAAATATATAAGCAACAGTAATAAATGTGAATTACAATATATATTGAAAAACATTAATAGATGCAACAAATCCTTCCCCTTACAGAAGAATTATCCTTGGAGAATCTTCCAAGAGGGAGTTTGTCGCCTCAATGATGATTTAACTCTCTGCTGTGATGCATTCATCACCAATGGGATGTGGAGAGTCGGAGTCCTCTCTGGCCCCTTCATCCCTACTCAGGCGTGCGTGAAGACTGGTTATTGCCAGGATTATCCCTGACCGGATTGGGTACATCAACAGGGTCGAAATATGCGTATCCAACATCAGCCTCACCCGCCTCCTCTTCCACATCTGAATGCTTCATCCCTCCCTGACATTTGGCAGCTCTCTTTCTACTACATCATTTACCATCTTGCGTAATGACAATTCCTTTATCCAAATGTAAAATTTCTAACGGTTTGGAAAATTTAGACTTGCCCTTTTCCACTCCTCCTGGTAAACTGATGCACACAGTATCTCCCACACTTAGGTCATGACACTCAACATTATGTGCAACATTGCACATCTGCTTGGCCATACATAGCTCCTCTCCACCCTTCTAATGTCACTGTAATTCAGACGTTCACCATTGCATTAGGCTTGGGAGCATCTCTTGAGGAACCAGCATGGACACTCATCAGAGGATTGAATTCTTCCACTTAATAACTTCAAGTGATTGATCCCCGTGGTAGAATGAGGACTTATGTGGTATGACCACAAGCTTTCCATGATTAAATTATAGACAGGCTGTTAGGCCTGACAGCCTTAGAGTTGCCTTACCCCAATCTTTTTGCCTGTTTGCCTCATAGTTTTGCTGCATCTTTTTGTTGGCCTTAGGACTCTGACCACTTTACCATTGCTGACAACCACCAAAGGTCAGTGAGAAACTGGCAGAAACACATCCTCCACCTCCACGCCAACAGAAACACGCCCATGCCATTACGACCCACGAATCCACGCGGCGGTCTTTCAACCGCGGTATTCCATTGGCGGTACAAACCGCTGCGCCCAAAATACACACACATCTCCAAAACACCGCCACATTGGACAATTCCAAATACACACACCTGACACACATACACACACCACTCCCACACACCCAATACTATATAAAACACACACTCACATCACCCACAAACCCCTACTACCAAAAATTCAGAGAGAAGGCCAGAGAGACAGCACAGAACAGACAACCCCATCACACAGAGGCACACAACACCATCATCCACGCAACATCCAAGCACAAAACACCACATACCACTACACTCACCACACTCATCAACACATACACCACCCCACACATCACACACACCACCCCATGTCACGCCAAAGACACCCCTGCTTCTCCGAGGAGGAGCTCAGGTTATGGTGGAGGAAATCATCCGGGTAGAGCTACAGCTATTTGGCTCACAGGTACAGCACACATCCATAGCCAGGAAGATGGAGCTATGGCAAAGAATAGTGGACAGGGTCAACGCTGTGGGACAGCACCCAAGAAATAGGGAGGACATCAGGAAGAGGTGGAACGACCTATGGGGGAAGGTGCGTTTCACGGTCTCCAGACACCACATCACGGTACAGCGGACTGGCGGCGGACCCCCACCTCCTCCCCCACAACTAACAACATGGGAGGAGCAAGTCTTGTCCATCTTGCATCCTGAGGGCCTCGGAGGAGTCGTTGGAGGAACGGACACTGGTAAGTCTAATCTTAACCATCATAACCCCCACCCTACCTGCATGATATCACACACCCCCACCATCACAACCCCCCATCACCCCAAATCCTCACCTATCTACCCATGACACCAACCACCCATCCCAACCCCAAGACCTGCATGACATATTTAAGCATGGACACCCATCACCAAAGCATGCCCACTGCACAGACCCACAACACCCCCCAACCATCAGCACACAAGCCCCCACACAGGAATGCCTGCACTGGGGTTCAGGAACACCCAACCATTGCACTCCATGAAACACACACATGCAATAATCATGTACTTATACCCCTGCAGGAACCCGAAGGAACGTCACCACACCAGAGGGTCCAGACAACACCACTCCACCCCCAGAAGAGGCCCACAGTGACGACAGCAGCTCTGCCCCACTGGATCTTGATGACCAGCCCGGACCATCGTGGGCCTCAGGACAGTCGGTTCCCCTTGCCCAGCCACAGCCCAACACCGAGCTGCCACCCTCTGGTAACACCAGCACAGCACCCACCCAGCGGGCCCATACCCCGGTCCCCAGGACAGGTCAATCAGCGGTGTGTCCACCACTACAGGGCACCCAGGCGAACCCACCACCCCAACAACAACAAGGACCTGGGGGCAGTGGTAGTGGGCACACGGTCCAGGGGACGGAGGCACAGGAACACAGGGGAACTGGGAGGGCTGCTGTACGACAGAGGGAGGACAGGCCAAGGGAACCAACTCCCAACGAGGCCCTCTCCTCCATCATGGGAGCATACCACCACTCCCAGGAGACGATGGCCACGGTCCTGGACAAGTTGCAGGAGACCCTGCGTCTGCAGGAGGAACAATATTTGGGGTTCAGGGAAGAGCTCAGGACCATCGTCTCCGCCCTGGGCACCATCGTAGGGGTGCTGACGGACATTCAAAAGACCTTGAGGGACACCGTGGCACTCCAAGGGGCCCCTGACACTAGCAAGGACGATGAAATGCCCACCACCTCCGCCGGCGCTAGTGGACAGGACGCCCGCCACAGGACCAACACACCAGCACCCCATCCCCTGCAGACGGACAACCACCACGCAAGCGGGCCCTGAGATCCAGGAACAGGACAGAGCAAGATGGCAAGACCCCCGCCAGGAAACAAGACCACCCTGATTGTCCCCCCACTGCCCCACTTTGTTACCCTGTCCAAATCAGAACTGACCTAGCTCCACTTCCAATGGCCAGATGTGCAATGTACCTGTGAGACTAATAGACTGGACTCTGCCATGGACATTCCTCCACCATCACCCATCACCAGTTTACAACCCCCCTTTATTTTTTGAACACTTAAATAAACACCCTTGAAAAACTAAAAACAAATGGAGTCAGTCTATGATTTGTAAATCTGTATTATCAATTACAGTTTCATAATGGGTTACCCATTGGAAGGCTAACATACCTATGTCACACATCACAAGCCCTTCAAGGATGCAAACAGTTGACACGTAGGTTACCACACTTGTGAAACTGAAATGGAAGGGTACAACTCAATTAACAAATAGTGAGTGAAATGTAGGTACAGGATAGAGGTAGATGTGTGAAAGTTAATGTAATGGTAAAAATGAAAATGTTCTCACCTGTGTGTCACTGGAAATATTGCAGTATGACTGAATTCCTGTTGTCGTTTTCATCTTCCTCAGCTTCATCCTCATCACTGTCCACAGGCTCCACAGACTCCACAGCTGCCACAACACCATCATCTGAATCATCCTCCTGCAGAAAAGGCACCTGGTGTCGCAATGCCAAGTTATGGAGCATGGAGCAGGCGATGATGATGTCGCACACCTTCTTCGGTGAGTAGAATAGGGACCCACCTGTCATATGGAGGCACCGGAACCTGGCCTTAAGGAGGCCGAAGGTGCGTTCGATAACCCTCCTAGTCCACCCATGGGCCTCATTGTAGCGTTCCTCTGCCCTGGTCCTGGGATTCCTCACTGGGGTCAATAGCCAGGAAAGGTTGGGGTAACCAGAGTCCCCCAATAACCATACACGGTGCCTCTGGAGTTCACCCATCATATCAGGGATGCTGCTATTCCGCAGGATGTAGGCGTCATGCACTGAGCCAGGGAACATAGCATTTACCTGCGAGATGTACTGGTCTGCCAAACAGACCATCTGGACATTCATTGAATGATAACTCTGTTCCTGTACACCTGTTTAGTCCTGCGGGGGGACCAGAGCTACATGGGTCCCATCAATGGCACCTATGACGTTGGGGATATGTCCAAGGGCATAGAAGTCACCTTTCACTGTAGGCAAATCCTCCACCTGAGGGAATATGATGTATCTCCTTACGTGTTTCAGCAGAGCAGACAACACTCTGGACAACACGTTGGAAAACATAGGCTGGGACATACCTGATGCCATGGCCACTGTTGTTTGAAATGACCCACTTGCAAGGAAATGGAGCACTGACAGCACCTGCACATCAGGGGGAATCCAGTCAGATATCGGATTGGTGACATCAGGTCTGGCTCCAACTGGGTACATAGTTCCTGGATTGTAGCACGGTCAAACCGGTAGGTCACGATGAAATGTCTCTCTTCCATTGTCAACAGGTCCACCAGCGGTCGGTACACCGGAGGATTCCGCCATCTTCTCATTTGTCCCAGCTGACGGTGCCTAAGAAGGACAACAGCGAAGAACCAGTCACTATTCCTGCAGGTATGTACCTACAGTTACACACAAGACTACAGCAGACACAAAACCCTTCCTGTATGTGTGTTGAGTGTAGGCCTCAGTATGTGTGACGCAGTTGAAAATGAATCCATGTGGGCCCCTGAAATGGCGGCTGTCTGACCTCTAAACTGGGACAATGGGATTGTGGGGTAACAGCGCTGGCGTTGCACACCGTCGCGGTAGGCGGTCGTAGACCGCGGTGCAATGCTGCATTGGTTAACATTGGACCCTATGGGTTCCAGGAGCCAATGAACAGGTGCGCCGGCGGTGATGATGTGCCCCGCAGCGGACGTCACCGCCGCAGACGTCACCACCATTTTCTATCTGTTCAATCACTAGATACCTGACCTTCGACAGGAGAGGACCTACACTGCTAGTGCTGCTGTGACCTCGGTCTGGAAGCGATGATGGCTGCTGCGTCTGGGGAAAGGGCCCCTGCCTTCACTGCACAAGAGTTGGAGAAACTTGTGGATGGGGTCCTCCCCCAGTACATGCTACTCTACGGTCCTCCAGACCAACAGGTTAGTACACAGGGAGCACGTTGTAGGGGCTAGGCCTGGGTGGAAAGGGCTGGGTGGAAGAGGGAAGGGGGCAGAAGTCATACTACAGTAAAGCATGGGAATAAATGGGCCACATGGTCAGAGTAGGGAGGGGGCCACTCACATTGATGGTGCAGTTGGTAATGTCTGTTCCTCTTTCCTTGTGCATGTCATGTAGGTCAGCGCCCACCAGAAGAGGGACATTTGGCGTGCCATCGCCAAGGAGGTCCGGACCATGGGGGCCCACCAGAGACGGGGCACCCACTGCCGTAAGAGATGGGAGGACATTCGCCGCTGCAGCAAGAAGACGGCGGAGGCTCAGCTGGGGATGGCCTCCCAATGTGGGAGGGGTGCCCGTCGTACCATGAACCCCCTGATGTTCCGGATCCTGGCGGTGGCCTACCCGGAGTTGGATGAGCGCTTAAGGACATCACAGCAGACACAAGGGGGTGAGTACACTCTCATTCTGAGGACTTTGCGTGCAGTGGAGGTGTCTGGGTGGGGGAGGTGGGCTCTGGGTGTCCCTAGGCCATGGCCAGTTAGGTAGGCAAGGCCCCTCCATAATGTAGGCCACGTGGCACTCTACCCCACCTCAGTAACTTATCAAGTTGAGGTATAGTTGCCCCTGTGGCATCCATGTGTGCAGATTTTCACCAATGCCATGAAGGCCATATCCCAGAAATTGCATGTGCAGAGGGCAGGAGCGCAGCGTTGTGCATGGGGCTGCTGCGTCTGTCTTGTCCACCAACGGTAGCGGTATGCCATGCACTAAAACTCTCTTTGTTCTGTCTCCCCCCCTTTTCCTGCTCTCCCTGTCCTTTTGTACATCAGCATCAACAGGCGGAGGTTCAGTGGCACCGGAGCACGAGGTAGCTGCATCCCACATGGCCATGGAGGGCCACACCACAGACTCTGAATGCACCAGTGGGACGGAGGGCGAGGGGAGCTTTAAGTCGGCCACCGGATCACCAACCAGTGACACAGACTCGTCCGCCGATGTGAGCACCCCTGTGGTGGCGGCACCATCTGTGGGCCCCACTTCTACAGGTACAGCCGCCACCCCCCCTACCAGCACCGCCCTCTCAGCAGCCCCTCAGCGTTCGCCCCGTGCCCGCTCACCCAGGAGGGTGGGCATCACCTTCGCCCCAGGCACCTCAGGCCCTGCCCCAGTCACCCCTGCTGCCCTCAGTGAGGAGGCCATTGACCTCCTCAGGTCCCTCACTGTTGGGCAGTCTACCATTGTAAATGCCATCCAGGGTGTAGAAAGGGCGTTGCAACACGGTAATGCATTCCTGGAGGGCATTCATTCTGGTCAGGCTGTCCTTCAGCGAACCCTGCAATCTCTGGCCTCAGCACTGATGGCAGCAATTGTCCCTGTGTCCAGCCTCCCCCCTCCAACTTCCTCCACCCAGACCCAATCCCCTGTACCCCAGCCCATCCCAAGCACACCTACAGACCAGCATGCACACAAGTCAACACACAAATGTAGCTCAGGCAAACATAGGCACCACACATCCCACAGGCACTCACACAAGCTAACACCCATACAGACACAGCAACATCCACTGTCTTCACTGTGTCACCCTCCTCCTCTTCTCCCTCCTCCCTCCCAGTCTCGTCTACACACACACCTGCATGCACCACATCTACAGGCACTAGGACTCGCACCAGGACACCCAGCACCACACGCCACTCACCTGCACTCACCACCTCCACTGCCATTTACACGTCCCCTGTGTCCTCTCCCAGTGTGTCTGTGATGCCCCCTCCCAAAGTACCCAAACGCCGGCAGTCACTCACCCAACATCCATCCACCTCACGACAGCCTCCAGTACCTGCACCTGCACCCAAAACAGCTAAAGTGACACCTCCTACAACCACCTCCTCTTCCTCCACTCCCAGACCCCCTCCAGCTACCCATCCCAGTGTTCGTCAGAAACTGTCCCTCTGTCAAATTGACCTTTTTGCCCCACCCCCCCTCCAATTCATCAGTCCCGTCGTATCGCCTCAGCCAAAAAGCCACCAGTACCATTGGTGCGTGTTCCAGGTTTTTGGAGTGCACCGTCAATATGGACAGGCAGTAGGACCCGGAGCCAAGGCACTGGCAGCCCTCCCCTGTAAAGGCTCCGAAATTGGAGACTGGACGACGGGACCGTGTCAAGACTCCTGGTGGGACAACAAGTGAAATGGGATCGAAGGCGATTGGTGAGTCAGCTGTAACTCCAAAAAAGGTGGGGAAGGTCCCGAGGAAGTCTGCCCAGCCTGTTGTGAGTGTCACGGCGGAGAAGTGTGCCATCATTTCCGGTGGTCCAGACACAACCACCAGCACCGTCGTCACTGGTCCAGAGCCCACCGCCAGAGTCAGTGCCCAGGAGGGCCCAAGTATCGTCACTGGTCCAGAGACCACCGCCAGAGTCACAGCCCAGGAGGGCCCAAGTATCGTCACTGGTCCAGAGACCACCGCACAAGACACAGCCCAGGAGGGCCCAAGTATCGCCACTGGTCCTGAGACCACCGCACAAGACACTGCCCAGGAGGGCCCAAGTATCGTCACTGGACCTGAGACCACCGCACAAGACACAGCCCAGGCCGGGCCAGGATGCCACAGCCCCGCTGGGCAATGATGGAACGTCATGCCACACACCAATGTCCAGTGTGGAGATCGTCATGCCACACACCAATGTCCAGATTGGAGATCATCATGCCACACACCAATGTCCAGTGTGGAGATCGTCATGCCACACACCAATGTCCAGTGTGGAAATCGTCATGCCACACACCAATGTCCAGTGTGGAAATCGTCATGCCACACACCAATGTCCGTATCAGAACCGCCATGTCAAAGCACCGCTGAACAGGGCAAAGACCGCCATGTCAAAGCACCGCTGAACAGTCCAGAGATCGCAATGGCAAAGCACCGCTGAACAGTCCAGAGACCGCCATGGCAAAGCACCGCTGAACAGTCCAGAACCGCCATGGCAAAGCACCGCTGAACAGTCCAGAGACCGCCATGGCAAAGCACCGCTGAACAGTCCAGAGACCACCATGTCAAAGCACCGCTGAACAGGGCAAAGACCACCATGGCAAAGCACCGCTGAACAGTCCAGAACCGCCATGGCAAAGCACTGCTGAACAGTCCAGACACCGCCATGGCAAAGCACCGCTGAACAGGGCAATGCACCGGGTAGGAATGAATGGCCCACCACATCAGGCATCCTTATCCCATGTGCAGCTGGGACATTGACAGGACAATACCTTTCACGCGGAGACTCATCCAGTCTGGGCACCAGTCTCCCCCCAGTACCAGTATGGACCTGCATCGACTTGAGAGACTGTGGCTTTGCACTCCCCAGGATGTAACAGTGGGCAACCCACCCACTGTAGAGACTTGAGAGACTGTGGCTTTGCACTCCCCAGGATGGCACAGTGGGCAACCCACCCACTGTAGAGACTTGAGAGACTGTGGCTTTGCACTCCCCAGGATTGAACAGTGGGCAAGCCACCCACTGTAGAGACTTGAGAGACTGTGGCTTTGCACTCCCCAGGATGGCACAGTGGGCAACCCACCCACTGTAGAGACTTGAGAGACTGTGGCTTTGCACTCCGCAGGATACATCAATGGGCATGGAGCCCCGTCGTGGATCTGGCTTTGCATTCATCTGGCTGAGGTGCCCCCCCTTCCCTTCTTTTGAGGTGCCTGTAGTGTTTCTATCTGATGCCCCGGCAGTGTTCTCTTGGATTTTGGTCAGGTATCTATTGTGGGCCTCGCCCATGCATTTTTGGACTGTTTGTGCACGGACATTGTTGTGTACATATCTGCAATACTTCTCGGATTATTTATGTAAATATGAGTGATTTTGGAATACATATATTTGAATATTTTTGTATGACATGTATATTGGCACATTATAATGTTTGGCTGAAATTCGCATTGTCTTTGCATTCTTCCGGGGGGATTGTGGGTTGTTACTATTCTTTTTGTGACTGCATTGGTGTGTATGTTGTACTATGTGAGGGTGGGGGTGGGGGTGTTTGGTGGGTGTCCCCCTAACTTTTGCCTCCCACCTCCCCCGTGTCGTAGGTGCAGTACTCATCAGTATCTTCTGTGCCTACGTCGCTGTTGGTCGTGAAGGAGCAGAAAGACAAGGGCAGGTAGTATTTGGAGTTCCGGCTCCATGGAGTCGTCGTTCCTCGTGGGATGAGTAGAAGGTGAGCGTTTTCCCATAGCAAAAGCTGTTTCCTCTGTGTTTTTATCCACGGTGAATCCACCCCGGAAAAATTGGCATGTTGTGATACTGTGGGCGGTACATTGTCTCCCGCCTGTCTGTTGGCGGTGACCGCCGCGCTGCTTGTCTGTACCGCCGTGGCGGGCGGTGTGTTAAAGTGGCTGTCTTTGTTGGCGGTTTCCGCCAGGGTCATAATTCCCTTTTTTTGTCCGTCTGACTATTTGCGGTATTACCGCATCTTTAACACCGTCCGCCAGGGTTGTAATGACCCCCTATATCTCCTGTATACTGTCATTGGAGTGGAGTCTTAATCTACATTCCCTGATGACTAGACTGAATAGGGATCTGCAACAATGGGGCTGGCTACCCTTAAATCTTTTACAGTGGGTAGTCTTTTTTTAAAATGATGAATCTTCAATGCTTTTTGTATATCTTCTCAAACTTCTCCCAACCGATCCCTAGGAGGTGGTTTCAGGTGTTTGCCTCGAAGTTTGCCATCTTCCTCTGGGTGGGAGGTCCCCATGGCGTGGTCTTTGTAAATGGCCGACATTCTCCCTATGATGAAGGTTTTCGAATGGCAGACCTCCATGGTTATTATATAGGTGTGCAACTGGTGAAAATCAGCAATTGGTTTAACAGGGGGATGGGACAACTCAACTTATCAGGCAGAATTTAAATTGTTGGGCCTTGTTGGACTCCTAGGCCTGCTCTATGGGACCCCAATCCACCAAACACTTCCTCACCATAAACTGGTGACCTTGCTGTGCTGGATGGTGGAGCTTCGATTTGTAAAATGGGAGAGCACGTTCACTGGGCTGACCCTGTTGTGGCAAGGAACATGGCTATATCATTTTACTGGCCTACAAGGCTTAGGGCAGTAGGACAGAATAGGGATTATTCACCTGGGGGACGACTAGTGAGGTGACGCCATGCTACAGTTCCAGGAAATGCAAGATCAGTACAAGCTCTGCCACACACTGATTCATCAATTCCTACAGCTGCACTATGCCCTTTCTGCAGACATTCTGATGGGCACACAGTTTCCAGAATTTAACCCTCTTGAAGCTAAAATCCTGATGTGAAGGCTGGGCAAGGGAGCCATCTCTAGGATCTAACACTCTCTAGTCATTAATGCTCCAGACCGCTTCCCAGAGTTGTGTCTGGGGAGGAAGGCAGGGGTGAGGTACCTCGATGAAGATGACTGGCATAAGGCCAGACTGGCTCCTTGTGAAACGGCCATCCCCTCGCACCTTCACATCTTACCTATATGACCCCTCCGCGGCCCAATGCATGAAATGCTCCCTGGAAGCTCCTGACTTCTTCCACATGGTCTGGACCTGTCCCACATTGAACCCCTTCTGGGAGGGGACAGAGAGGGAGATCTCTATAGTTCTGGGTCGCCATATTTACCTTACCCTCAGGATTGCATTGTTGGGCCTATTAGAAGAGGTTGGGGGACATAGGATGGAACACACTTTTATTGGGCTGATCACACTGGTGGCCAAGCGTGACATTGTTCGCAAATGAAAGCCCCTGAAACTCCCCTCAATGCTGGAATGGAGGAGGAGGTGAACTGGTGTGCTCGCCAAGAGCGGACGACTTACCAGGCGCGACGGTTGCCCTCGAAAACATGACAAGACCAGTGCAAGTGGTGGTACTATTATGGACTGGATGTGGGGGTTTAATGTATGTAAATTGGATGTGTGGCTACCGCGTAGACATGTGGAACTGATCTTACTGTGTGTTATTACTGTTAAAAATAAAAAAATAAAATTGGTTATCAAAAAACGTATGCTTTACACTATGAGAATTCAGAAATTCCACCATCTCACTGGATGAAAATTGTATACCATTGTCAGTGATAGTAAATTCAGAGTACCTCTCTGCTAAATATTTTCCTCATGAAATTCAAAACTTCCTCGATTAATATTCTTTCAACACAAGTTACTAATAATCAACTATCACAATGCCATATGCATATGCGCTGATAGTCCTTTAAAGTGACCTGACACATCAAAGGCTAACTTCTGCAATGGGGATTGGGGCCATGTAACTGGATACTTGTGGGGTGTAACACATTTGATGGGCTTTTCACAATTGACACATTCTTCACAGTTCCTCACATAGTAATCTGCTTCACTATCCCTTCTTGGCCACTAAAATTGTGCGAATGTCTTCCCTTACTGCATCTGGACCCACACATGTGTCCTTCCTGAACACAATGTTGGTTGTCACACTTACTTCATCGGCCACCTGAGAAACGTTATTACTTGCATCCTCCCTGAACCATGCATCTTCCTTCAGAGGTACGTTTTGCAAAGCACATTCACGACCACACCCAGATCACCCTCATCATCCTCATCACCAACCCGATCCAAACAAGATGCTCCAGAAAAACCAAAATCTGCACATTTGTTACTTTTTCCAGGAACACTGAAAACATTGATGCAATATTCCTGTAATTTTGAGCATAACCTGGCAATGCTGACTATAGAATTCAACCCACCCCTTAGTGACAAAATATTGATCAGAGGTTGGTGGTCATTTTCAAACTGAATTTGGTAATGGAAGTTATTCGCCAGCTAGACACAGACTAACAGTTCTCTTCCAATTGCAGCATAATGTATTTCAATGTGAATCTTGGATGCATAACCCATTTGTCATGGCACAGCTGCTGTGACAGCACAGCCCCCAAACCTTATGGACTGGCATCAACGATAATATACTCCACAACCACTGCCATGTTGTCCACCCTGAAAAGTACCTTCTTGTGTGCCAAAACTGAACCCCATAGCGTGACTGCCACTACCAGTGGGAAATGTTCCAAGAACGCAATGCTTCCACCTCCATAACTCCACTGCTCTGGCTACTCCTCCGCACACCACCTGATCTGTCAAAACAGGCCGAACCCCAGACCTCCTGCCGCGTCTGGACAAATCTGTACATACCATCTCCTCTTGCCTAGCCAAAGGTATGCCATTGAAAGACTCCAAAAAGAAAGACCACATCCTCAGATCCTTCTTCACTCCTGCTGATAACCTCACATGATGGTGCAGCAGGGCATCCCCGGAGAGGGGCAGGCATAGCCGCCTACAGAAGGCCCTAACTGTCCTGACTACCCTGCAAGCAAATTTGAGATGTCCCAGCAGCACCTGTACTTCTCTCACTCTCACCTTCTCTTTAGCAAGCATGCCTGCCTCTAGTGCCAACATAGCCTACTTCTTATCCTGTGAAAGCCTTGCTTTCATATGGTCTACATCCAGCTTGATCCCCAAAAAGGGCAAAACTGTATTTGGGCCCTCCATTTTTTCAGGTGCAAGAGGGACCCCAAAATCATCCATGAGCTCCTGGAATCTTGCAAACTCTGGATGCCAATCCGCTGAGCCAGGTGCCCCCAAAAAGAAAAAATTAATCCAGATAATGTGTTGGTAGCTGGTGACCCATATGCCAAGTAAAAAGTCATTGTAAGAAAGAGCTGAAGCATTAAAATAGAGCACAAGACATGGAGCAGACCATTGGTAGTGCCTCATTCACATACCAATTGCCTTCAAATTGTTTCTCCAATAGCTGGAAGTCATCCGGATGTACCTGTAGCAGTCGAAAGGATGACTTCACATCGCTTTTGGCCATGAGGGCTCCTCATACTGCTTCTGCTGCCAGACCCACGTCCACATCCACTGAGGAATAAGATATTGAAACCAGGTCTTCCGGCATGTAATTATTCTCCTACCCACCCTCTGGCCTGGACAAGTGCTGAATTAACCTAAACTGGCCTGCTTGCTTCTTTGGCACAAATCCTATTGGTGACATAATCAGATTCTCCATTGGCCAGTCATGGAACTTGCCAGCCCTTTTACCCTCTGCCACTTCCTTGTCCAGTTTATCCTGCACTGCTTGCTTATGCTCTTTAGCAGAGTGCAAATTATCTGTCCATCTGCAAAACTAAGACCCTTATATCCCAGATGAAAATGCCCCAGGAAGCCTTACTTCAAAATCTGTGCCTCAAGTGGCTGGTCGTAAAGATCCAGCCAGTACTCCAGTCTATGCAATTTAACTAGAGTATACACCCTTTCCCGTAGGTCCTTGGCCCCTTTGCCCCCTCTATTCGAGAATTGTTGTGTATGTTGCTGTGAACTTTGGCCACTTGCATAATTGTGCCACAGGCCCTTGGTTGTCCTTGAGATCCCCCTGTCTTCACAAAGTAGTGTATGAGCGAATGTCAGCCTGCACACGTGGGACACTCATGCCTAAATCTGAAGTGTTCTCAAGTGCATATCCCTTTGTTGCAATCCCAGCAGACTCCTTTTGACCCAAACCCAGCTTTCATTGCTTGACCCACCCTCCCTCGGGTGGGATGCCCTTGAAAGGGCTTATACACTATTGGTAAGCCACTGGCTGTGAAAATCGTCTTACCAAATTTTGCTGGGCCTATAGTATGTTGCCATAGATCAGTACCTAGTTCCCCCCACCTAGCCACAGGGTCCCAAGCTAGCTGTGCCCGAAATTCCTCATCATACTTAGCCCAAGCATATTCACCAAACGTCAGCTGAGCATTGCTGATTACATCTTTATATTTGAACAGGGCCGTGCCGTGCAGAGTTCTGGGAATTGTTCACAATAAACGCTTCTGTTCAACTGTCCAATCCTCAATAGTCGGGGAGCTATGGCTGCTTTGTCAACTCATATTCTTCTGTCGACCCTTCTTTCGAACGCAGCTCCCCATGAAGAAGTCTAAGCTTTTCCACATATTTCCCCTTCCATATTCTTTCATTAGTAGCTGGCATGAAGTGTGACCCTAAAGGCTTTGTCATTCCCATGTAGAGAAGGCGTATTTTCAGCTCTTCACTTTCTGGGCCTTCCTTCTTGTCCTTGATGCCCTCTGTGTTGTGGATCTTGTCCAACCCCGCTCTCTGAAGTTGTGGCCCTTTCGCCCTCCTTGTCTTTCCCTTCTCTGCTTCTTTAATAGCCACTTCACTTCCCTTGCCCTTCCACATCACCACCTGCATCCACCCCGTGGATACAAATCTTGACCCCTTGCCCTTCATTT
Source organism: Pleurodeles waltl (assembly GCF_031143425.1). NCBI lineage: Eukaryota > Metazoa > Chordata > Amphibia > Caudata > Salamandridae > Pleurodeles > Pleurodeles waltl. The sequence goes on from NC_090439.1 coordinate 1,178,301,010, forward strand.
TACCCTTACCTGGCTCCAAGGTCGGTGCCTGTGCTGGTGCTTGCCACCTCGTTAGTGGCCTCCCAGTATCCATAATCTGCTGCTGCGTGCCTGCAACGATCTAGACAACGACACGTTAGCAGCATCCCCAACACCCATGTCCCCTGCTCCATTTCTCCTGTCCCTTTGTCTCCAAGCGCCTCGCCTTTCTCAAGGCTGTTCTCCCTGTAGTCCAACAGAGACACCCCCAAAGTGTCTTCCTGCCTGTCCCTCCCCCCATCCTTCCTTTCATAGTGCTGGGGCCTCATTTCTTTTTGTATTTGTGTGGGCCAAAACCCTGTGGCTGGAGGGCTACATAAATCCTACCAGACTAGTCTGCTGTCACCACCCATCCTCCAGCTGCACGAAGGTTGCTGGCGGTCACCCTAGACCTACCTGCTGTTGGACAACAAGGTTGTCCTGGACCTAATTCTGCTGGCTGCGAAGGGATCACCTGCAGACATCCAGCGAACCGCTCTGGGCCCAAACTTCTCTTGCCCTTGGTGCATTTGAGCTGCACCCAGCTCTACCGAATCTGGAAACCAACAACGTTCCCCCGCCTGCAAAAAAAGATAAAAGGACTGGTGTGCTGGCAACCCTGACCCCCTGTGACAGTTGGATCTGACTTTCATGTAGTGAGTTAAGCGAGCAAGCTTGTACAAACGTGAGGTCCAAGGTGAGTCCTCCTCCCAAGAAAATAATGAAAAAAAATTCACAAATGGTGCATTTGAAAGCAAATGAATTTAGTGAGAAAGCAAGATTTATAAAGCAGTGGGAAAGTATAGTCTTGAAATACTAACCACATTAAAAACTGCACCATTTCGTACTGCATTAATAAGTTCAACAGCTACTTTAATGTGCAAATTGTACAGCGTAATAGCTTCAAGCCCTTTAAAGTGTGCGCTTGCCCAGTGTCTTGCACTGCATGCAGCATAACCTTTAGAAGAAAATGCTCTAACCAGGCATCAGGAAGCACACACAGATGCTGGCTGCAATCAATCATACAGAAATATGCGCAGACAGATGTTTAAGTGGGATGACAAAGTGGGGGCTCTCTGAAAGGGAACATGTAAAATAAATTTCCGTGATTCCCATATTGTGCCACCCGGCCTATATTTTGGTTTCTCTCTGAGATGTTATTGCATCCAGAAATATAACACAACTGACGTACACCTAAAACTTGCCAGTACTATTGGCTTTGTCAATGGTTGCTAGCTGTTTAAGATACATGAGTAACAGCTATTATTAGTTATTAATAATTAACACTGGAACATGTTTCAATTCTGAAATTATGAGACTATAAATTAAATATTGTTGAGGTCTATGGAAGGAGTATGGCCTCAGTTATGTGTGCTTTACATTAGATATGTATGCCCCTTTTCTCTTCACATCTCATCCATCTGCACATTTTCAACCTCCTCTCTTTTCTCCTCAGCACCTTCTTTTCCCCTCCCCTGAACTGCCAATAGGGCCAGTTTTAATGCCATACAGAAGAAAACCACCTTTACTCTCCTTGTGCTTGACTCGGATATTTGGATCCATTTTGCAAGGGAGCGAGAACCCTTCTTGTCTTTTGGAACAATTTCCTGGGAACAAATACAGCAGCTCCACTTCTAAAGGAGGCATCGATCTGCAGCCAGGGCCTGGGGTGTCATATGGGGGAGGTTACCGTGGCAAGAGGTCTCAGCAGGAAAAAAATAATATAAGATTAGCATTATGATACTTACCGTTACCGAAGACAAGGCACTAAGGGCCAGATGTAGGAGAAAAACGCAATTTGCGACATGCAAAATGGCCATCGCAATGCTGATTCACATTTTGCGAGTCGGTACTGACTCGCAAAATGTGAATCCGACTCTCAAATAGGAAGGGGTGTTCCCTTCCTATTTGCGACTCGCACCGCGATGCAGAATTGCTTTGTGACTGCGAAAGCGGTCGCAAAGCAATTCGCAGTTAACACCCACTTGAAGTGGGTGGTAACTTATTTGCAAATGGGAAGGGGTCCCCATGGGACCCCTTCCCCTTTGTGAATGTCGCAGTAAATATTTTTTCAGAGCAGGCAGTGGTCCAATGTACCACTGCCTGCTCTGAAAAAATTAAACCAAATGGTTTCATTATTTTTTTTAATTGCAACTCGTTTTCCTTTAAGGAAAACGGGCTGCAATTAAAAAAAAAAAACTGCTTTATTAAAAAAGCAGTCACAGACATGGAGGTCTGCTGACTACAGCAGGCCACCATCCCTGTGATTGCAGGGACTTGCGACCCACCTCATAAATATTCATGAGGTGGGTCTTTGCGACCCCATAGCAAGTCGCAGAAGGTGTCTGAGACACCTTTTTGTATACAATATTGCTAGTTGCAAATTGTGTGTTGGTATGACTCGCAATTTGCAACTCGCAAAATTTTCTGTTGCTACATCTGGCCCTAAATCACACAAACTTGCATCCTCCGCTACAGATGACGAATGGGGAAATGGTAAGATCTATGCCTGTTGATGACAGATGGCTGCCCTCACGAAGGGATGAAGACTCCGATGCCCAAAATCATGACGATAAAAGTGTCACTAGCTTCAAAGCAAGGCGGGGCAGGCAGCCTGGGACAGACAGCCCAACTTAAATGCATCAATTTGTTTAGTGATATGATCGTATCTCTAAACAAAACGATCTATTTTATATTTATTATATGAATGTGATGAAATTTCAGAGGGGCGCAGCCCTTCAGCCTGTAAGGGGAGACCGCCTCTGCTTTGATGTACCTTCTAGGCTGGTGAAAGTTTGACTTTAAATGCAGTAGTTGGGTGATGCTCATGTTCCCAAATCTTTCACTAAGTCCTGAAACTGTATATCGATGAATCACCTTCTGAGTGACACTGAATACCGGGTGAGCGGAACAGACATTTGATGTGTCGTTGGTGTTGCAGGGTGCTCCTTACTGGAGCTGCTCTCCACCTTAACTTGGGAACCAGAGTTCTCCCCTCTTTTTTGCATAATTTATGCGTCACTCTAACCCTGAAAAGGTTTGGTTTTGATATATATATATATATATACGTGTGTGTGCCGTGGAGAGGGCTATACCCTGTTTGAGTCTTGACCTGTGAAATATTAGGGAACATCCTTGACTTGTCATGCACACAGGAGTGGAATTATGAAAGAAAGAGGATTATGGTAATTTTGCCATCCGCGTGTAATTTGATAAACCAGCACCCATGCTAGTACAGATCTGTATGAAGTATGATGAACTATGGAAATCATTTGAGACATTATGGCGAATAACAAGTTACAGCACGAGGACTGCTATCTGGTTTTATGAAGAGCAAGATACACTGATATGGCCGCTATTGATCTAGAATACAGCTCTCGTCCTCTTTTGTGTGCTACTATCATTATCCAATGGGAATGTGGCTGTTTAATTTAAAAACCTGGTTCTGACACATGAGATGTTGTGTGGAGAATACTGAGAAAGGTGAAAGACGAAACACAATTACTTGGATTAAAAACACAGGTAATTTCAGCAAGAGCGTGCTCTGTGTTTTGTTTGAAAAGCATATATATATTCAGTACTTACTTAGATAAATATGTGTTTTGACATCCTTGTCAGATCGGTACTTACCATAATCTCATTTTGAGCACTTGGGACTTTAGATAACGGTTGCGGATACCTTATTGAGTTAGGCTTGTGAGCACATATCAAAAAGTACTTTACTACAAGCGATAGGATACTGATCTGCTAATTTGGGTAAATCTCTGATGAATTCTGTTATTATTATATCAATTGGACCTCTCTCTCTGTATAAGGATTGCAGATTGACTGAAAAGACTGCACATGTAATAAGGGAATGGTTTATTCTTTTTTGCGTTCTGTGTGCTTATCTCTTTAAGAGTAGGTGTTGGTAAAAGGAGAATGTTCCTTTAAATAAATGTTTTGCACTGCACCTTGGGATGGCCCAGTCGAAGGCTTTTGCCGAAACGTGCTGGCCAGTTTGTTTGTAGCACCTCGCACTTTGCACTCAAATATCATGAAATAAAACCCCCTTTTTTTTAAAGCAAACAACTCGTACCGGCTTGTGCTGTCTCCTGGGTTTGCCATTATGAAAAGATTGTTGTTAAGAGCAGGTTTCTCAGGAGAAGGGACCATATCCCAAATATCCCTATCCACCCTAAACATACGCTTGCCACCCAAATACACTCACCCACCCTAAACCCTAAAAATACTCGGCCACCCAAATACAATTACTCGCCCTAAACCCTATAAATTCCTTTGCCACCCAAATACCCTTGCAAACTCTAAACCCAAAAAATTCCCTTTGCCACCCAAATACCCCTACCTACCCTAAACCCTAAAAATACCCTTGACACCCTAATACCATTATCCATACTAAACCCTAAAATACCCTTGCCACCCATGTACCCTCACCCACCTGTAATCCCTAAAATTACCGCTGCCACCCAAATAACCTCACTCACCCTAAACCCTCAAATTACCTTTGCCACCCTATCACCATTAGCCACCCTAAACCCTAAATACCCTTGCCACCCAAATACCCATACCCACCCATAACCATAAAAATACCCTTGTCACCCAAATACCCAAACCCACCCCAAACCATAAAAATACCCTTGCCACCCAAATAGTCATACCCACCCTAAACCCTAGAAATACTGTTGCAACCCAAATACCCTCACTCACCCTAAACCCTAGAAATACAGTTGCCACCCAAATAACCTAACCCACCCTAAACCCTAAAAATACCCTTGCCACCCAAATACCCTTACCCACACTAAACCCTGAACGTACCCTTGCCACCCAAATACCCTTGCACACCATAAACCCTAAAACATACCCTCGCCACCCAAATACCCTCACTCAGCCTAAACCCTAAAATTCCCCTTGCCACCCTAACACCATTACCCACCCTAAATCCTAAAAATACCACCCAAATACCCTCACTCACCCTAATACCTAAAATTACCAATGACACCCTAACACCATTACTCACCCTAAATCCTACAAATACCCTTGCCACCCAGATACCCAAACTCACCCTAAACCCTAAAAATAACCTTGCTACCCAAATACCCTTAATCACCCCAAACCCTCAAAATGCCCTAGCCACCCAAATAGTCCAACCCACCTTAAACCCTAAAAATACTCTTACCGCCCAAATACCCTCACTCACCCTAAACCCTAGAAATAACCGTCCTAAATCCTAAAAATACCCTTGCCACCCAAATACGCTCACCCACCCTAAACCCCAAAAATACCCATGCCACCCAAATACCCTTACCCAACTTAAATCCTAAAAATACCATTGCCACCCAAATACCCTTACCTACTCTAAAAATGCCCTAGCCACCCAATACCCTCACCCACCGCTAAACCCTAAAAACACTCTTGCCCTATATATATATATATATATATCACACACTTACCTGTGAAATATTTATATTTTTGTTGTGAAGGCATGTGTGGTAAAGGCATATGCATGGTAAAAATTTGCATGGTAAAGGCATGCATGGTAAAAGCATATGCCTTGTAATGGATGTGTGGTAAGGGAATTGCTTGTCAATGAATGCATTGGGAACGTAGTTTCCCAAACAGCAGCTGGCATGCGCTGAGGATGAGGCCTGCTACCCCCATCCTGGAATGGCGTAAAAGTCTAGCAGCTTCTTATTGCCCATCAAATCCAGGCCTCCAGATATCCGGGCACCATACCAAACCTATCTGGCTACGCATACATGACATTGGAGGGGGAGTCTGAGACTGAAAATTGAAACGAGCACAGTTGTTCACGGGATGGAGGGAGGGCCGGGTGCCACTGGCATAATTTTCTCTAGTATAATCGCTTCTCAATTATACGTAATTGTGTGAGAAGAGCAGTCCAGCATTTAGAGCTATTTTCTTAATGCAAAACGCACCCTCACGTCCAAAATGGTACAGAGGATGCATTTTGCACTGAGAAAATAGCACTAAATGCTACAGGACATGAACAGAAGCTGCTTGTTCTCTCTGAGTTCATTGTTCCTGCGCTCCTGTGGAAGGAATTTTGCCCCAAATTACTCTTAATTACTCAAGCTAGCGCAGGCCTCGAAAAATTTACTCGCCCACTCACTGTGGCGACTCATATTTTATCAGGTCTAGCTATTTTTAGGATGCACTTGCCACTTCTGGCGAGTTGACAAAAAACAGATGTTCAGTCAGCAAGTGAAAGAGAAATAAGACACCTTTAAATCTTGCTCTTGTCACATTGCTCTGTGCTCAGAGACAGAGGTCGAAAGTCAGTTTGTCTTACAAAGAATTTTTCTTCTGACTGCAGAGTTCCAGGATTTTGTCCAGTTTTTCTTAACACACAATATTTAAATAGCTAAGTAAACTATTCAAACATTTCAAAATCAAAATATATTTCAGTAGTTGTGAAAGCCCATTGTTTGTGCTTTTGTGTGATGAAAAACATATTTTAATAGGATGAAAACAAATCTCAACTCTTTAATTGGTGATGTGTAAAGAATAAGTGGGTCATTCCAACCCTGGCGGTCGGTGTTAAAGCGGTGGCCAACCCGTCAACAGGCAGGTGGGAAAAAAAATGGAATTCTGACCCTGGCGGGAACCGCCAACACAGCCCGCCACTTTAACACTCCGACCGCCACGGTGGGACAAACAAACAGCACGGCGGTCACCGCCAACAGACAGGCGGCAGACAATGTACCGCCCACACTATCACGACCCACCAATCCGCCACCTTTTCCGGGGCGGGAGCCCGTCGATAAAAACACGGCGGAAACAGACTACGAACGGGAAAACGCTCACCTATACACACACCACGAGGAATCTGGACAGTATGGAACCCGAATTAAACATCCTACCAGCTATTGTCTTCCTGCTCCTCTACCAGGAGCACGAACGGCGGCGCAGAAGACACCGGTGAGTACTGCACCTACGACACAGGGGAGGGGGGAGGAGAAAAGGTTACGGGCACACACATACGCGACACACCCACCCCCCCCAATCCCTACACACCAATGCAGAGTAAAAAGTCAGAGTGACACCCCCCAAACCCCCCGGAATAATGCAAACACAAAATAAAATTAAAATTGAAGTATAATAAAGCATATTTGAACTGAAGTGAAAAATGAAATTTATCAAATAAATATATTACTACATCAACAATATATCCATAGTCCAAAAGTCCGGCACATATTGCCTACATTCCATTGTTCGTGGGCCAATGTGCATAAACACATGGGCAAAGCCCACACACGAGACCCGTTTCCATTGGAGAGAACACTGCTGGGGCATCAGATGATAAACCACAGGCACCTCAGGGGGAAGGGAAGGGGGGGCACCTCAGCCACATGAGTCCACGACTCCAGATCCACGAGGGGCCTCCATGCCCACTGTACCATCCTGGGGAGTGCAAAGCCACAGTCTCTCAAGTCTCTACAGTGGGTGGGTTGCCCACTGGACCATCCAGGGGAGTGCAAAGCCACAGTCTCTCAAGTCTCTCCAGTGGGTGGTTTGCCCACTGTACCATCCTGGGGAGTGCAAAGCCACAGTCTCTCAACTCACTACAGTGGGTGGGTTGCCCACTGGACCATCCTGGGGAGTGCAAAGCCACAGTCTCTCAAGTCTCTACAGTGGGTGGGTTGCCCACTGGACCATCCTGGGGAGTGCAAAGCCACAGTCTCTCAAGTCTCTACAGTGGGTGGCTTGCCCACTGTACCATTCGGGGGAGTGCAAAGCCAGAGTCCATCAGGTGGATTACAGACTCCACTGGTTATGGAGGAGGCATGTTGGCCAGAGTGCTTCGTGAAGCCCTGCCCGACACAGATCCGGCCCTGCCAATGGCCCAGCGGTGCTTTAGACGGCGGTGCCCAGCGGAGCGGTGCTTGAGACGGCGGTGCCCAGCGGAGCGGTGCTTGAGATGAAGGGCCCAGCGGAGCGGTGCTTGAGACGGCAGTGCCCAGCGGAGCGGTGCTTGAGATGAAGGGCCTAGCGGAGCGGTGCTTGAGATGAAGGGCCCAGCGGAGCGGTGCTTGAGATGAAGGGCCCAGCGGAGCGTTGCTTGAGATGAAGGGCCCAGCGGAGCGGTGCTTGAGACGGCGGTGCCCAGCGGAGCGGTGCTTGAGATGAAGGGCCCAGCAGAGCGGTGCTTGAGATGAAGGGCCCAGCGGAGCGGTGCTTGAGACGGCGGTGCCCATCGGAGCGGTGCTTGAGATGAAGGGCCCAGCGGAGCAGTGCTTGAGACGGCGGTTCCCTGTTCAGCGGTGCTTGTCTTGGCGGGGCCCTGTTCAGCGGTGCTTGTCTTGGCGGGGCCCTGTTCAGCGGTGCTTCTCACGGCGGGGCCCTGTTCAGCGGTGCTTGTCACGGCGGGCCCTGTTCAGTGGTGCTTCTCACGGCGGGGCCCTGTTCAGCGGTGCTTGTCTTGGCGGGGCCCTGTTCAGTGGTGCTTCTCACGGCGGGGCCCTGTTCAGCAGTGCTTGTCACGGCGGGGCCCTGTTCAGCGGGCCCTGTTCAGCGGTGCTTGTCACGGCGTGGCCCTGTTCAGCGGTGCTTCTCACGGCGGGGCCCTGTTCAGCAGTGCTTGTCACGGCGGGGCACTGTTCAGCGGTGCTTGTCACGGCGGGGCCCAGTTCAGCGGTGCTTCTCACGGCGGGGCCCTGTTCAGCGGTGCTTGTCTTGTGTTCCTAGGGAACCAGATCTGGCCAATAATTCCCACTCAGTCGCCTTCCGACCTTTCGCTTGCGGGCCCTCCTGTGCTGGAGTCCTGGGCCCGTGGGTGTCCTCCATCACACCCCAAATGGGGCTGGTGGGGCCCTCCAGGGCAGCTCGACTGCTGCCGGACTTGTCCGCCCTGCTGCCCTTGCCCTCCTTGGCAGAAACTCTGGGGCCCTTGCCTCCCTTTCTTGATGGGCCAGGTGACGGTGCAAGGGTGGTGTCCTTGGGGGCAGCCGTCTCAGGCCTGTCGCACCGGCCCTTCCCTTTCTTGGTTCTTTTCCCAGGGGGTGGGCTGGCTGTCCCCTTGCTGCTGGCCGATGTTCCTGCCCTAGGAGCTGGTGGACTCCAATAGCCCTGTACGATGGTCCTAGTAGGTGCAGGGCTGGTGGTGGCTGAGGTGCAGTTTGGAGTCTTATTAGATGGAGGGGGTGGGTCAGTTGTTGGAAAGAGGTCAAGGTTGGAAAGGAAAATCAATTCAGACAGACAGGGACGGGTAGTTGTAGTGGGAATGGGAGTGGAGGAAGAGGATGTGGTTGTAGGAGAGTCAAGTGTACTGACTTTGGGTGCAGGTGCTTGTGCTGGAGGCTGTCGTGAGGTGGATGGCTGTTGGGTGGGCACGGATGTTGCCGCTACCACAAGGGAGCTCCCTTCCGAGGACGTGTCAGTGTCGCTGACGTCTCCACGGGTCCCTGTTGAGGAGCTCCCCTCGCCCTCCGTCTCACTGGTGTACTCGGAGTCGGTTGCATGGCCCTTCGGGGCCATGTGAGATGCAGCTCCCTTGTGCGCCGATGCCACTTCTCCTCCGCCTGATGATGCTAATGCACACACGAACAGGAAAACCAAACAAAAGGTGGGGGGAAGAAGGAAAGACATGTTGAGTGCATGCATTGGCGGCACCGTTGGCGGAGAGGACAGACACAGAAGCCCCCTGCACTACGCCGCGCACTTGGGGTACACTACTCAATTATTGTGACTTGGCCTACAAGTCTATGGACGACAAATGCACACATAGGTGAGCCCGGACCATGAATCGCTGTACTTAGCACCCTACAGAGGTGGGGGGCGGGGTCACAGGGCCATGCCTAACAGAGGGGCCTAGCCTACAGAAACCGCCCTGGCCTAGAGATAGCCACAGCCCTCCTCCCCCACCCAGACACCTCCACTGTGCGCTAATATATCAGAATGTGCTGATACTCACCCCCTTGTGTCTGCTGTGATGTCCTCACGCGCCCATCCAAATCGGGGTAGGCCACCGCCAGGATCCGGGACATCAGGGGGGTCAATTGCCGTGTGGCACCCCTCCTAGGTTGGGAGGCCATCCCCAGCAGAGCCTCGGCGGTCTTTCTGCTCCCGCGGCGGATGTCCTCCCACCTCTTGCGGCAGTGGGTGCCCCGTCTGTTGTGGACCCCCAGGGCCCGGACGTCCTTGCCGATGGCACGCCAAATGTCGATCTTCTGATGGGCGCTGACCTATGTGACATGTACAGGGTGGAACAAGAAATATCATCACTTTTCTGCATGGTCGATGTGAGTGGCCCCCCTCCCAAACCTTGCCATGTGGCACATGCTCTCATCTGTCGTGCGTTACACTCCTCATTCGCTCCCCTCCCCACCATCTTACATCCACCCCACTCAATACAGGCATAGCCCATACTATGTGTTCCCTGTGTACTTACCTGTTGGTCTGGAGGACCGTAGAGTAGCGCATACTGGGGGAGGACCCCATCCACAAGTTTCTCCAATTCCTCAGAAGTGAAGGCAGGGGCCCTTTCCCCAGTCGCAGCAGCCATTGTATCTCCCAGACCGAGGTCACAGCAGCACTTGCAGTATAGGTCCTCTCCTGTGGATGATCAGGTCTCGAGTGATTAAGCAGTTAGAAAATGGCGGTCACGCCCGCGGCGGTGCATACCGCGGCGGTGCGTACCGCGACCGCCGGCGCACATCGTCATTGGCTCCTGAGACCCTTAGGGTTCAATGTTAACCAATGCTGCTTTGCGCCGCGGTCTTCGACCGCCTACCCCCACGGTGTGCCACGCCAGCGCATTGACCTCACATCCCATTGTCACACTTCACAGGTCAGGCAGCCGCCATTTCAAGGGCCCACATGGCTTAATTTCTACTGCGTCACACAGGCCTAGGCCTTGCATTGCCACTCATACAAGTCATTCAATGCATAGCGAATCGTGTACTGTGCAAGCTGTGGTTACGTACCTGTGGGTTGCTTGACTCTGTGCTCCATGTTGTCCTTCCTTGGCACTGTCTGCTGGGACTTGCGAGGAGATGGAGGAATGTTCCCGTGTACAGACCGCTGGTGGACCTGTCGACAATGGAAGAACGACATGTCATACTGACATACAGACTTGACCGAGCCACTATACATGAACTGTGTGCCCAGATGGAGCCAGACCTGTTGTCCCCCATTCGCCAACCCACAGGGATTCCCCCTCTGGTGCAGGTTCTGTCAGTACTCCATTTTTTGGCAAGTGGATCATTCCAAACAACAGTGGCCATATCATCAGAGATGTCTCAGCCTATGTTTTCTAAGGTTTTGTCCAGAGTGTTGTCTGCCCTGATGAAATACATACGGAGCTACATTGTTTTCCCTGAGGTGGGCGATTTGGCTACAGTGAAGGATGATTTCTATGCCCTTGGACATATCCCCAACATCATTGGTGCCATTGATGGGACCCATGTGGCTTTGGTTCCCCCCAGTGGAAGTGAGCAGGTGTACAGGAACAGAAAAAGTTATCATTCAATGAATGTCCAGGTGGTCTGTTTGGCTGATCAGTACATCTCCCATGTAAATGCCAAGTTCCATGGGTCTGTGCATGACGCGTACATCATGCGAAATAGCAGCATCCCTTATGTGATGGAACAGCTACAGAGACACCGTGTGTGGCTAATAGGTGACTCTGGTTACCCCAACCTTTCGTTTCTACTTACCCCAGTGAGGAATCCCAGGACAAGGGCAGAGGAACGCTACAATGAGGCCCATGGGCAAACTAGGAGGATTATAGAAAGAACCTTCGGCCTCCTGAAGGCCAGGTTTAGGTGCTTGCATATGACAGGTGGATCCCTAATGTACTCACCAAAGAAGGTGTGCCAGATCATCGTGGCCTGCTGTATGCTTCACAACCTGGCTTTGAGACGCCAGGTGCCTTTCCTGCAGGAGGATGGTCCAGATGGTGGTGTTGTGGCAGCTGTGGAGCCTGCGGAGAGTGAAGAGGAGGAAGACGAAGAGGACGACACAGACAACAGGGACACAGTGATACAACAGTATTTTCAGTAGCACACAGGTACGAATCAACCACGCCATCTTACATTTACTTAAAGTCTCCTGCCTCTCTACTGTCTGAGTTCCCCCCCAGTTCCTGTTAACTGAGCTGTGACTTTCCCTTCCGTTTTCAGAGCTGTGGGCCCCACTGCGTGACCTCTGCTTTGTTTGCCCATGGACTACAGCTGTGTGACAGTGGTATATTGTCATCACAATGTAACTGAACATTTTTGCACCATTATGTCTAATACATTTGTTCAAAATACAAGCAGACTCCAGATTTCTTAAGTGCAATAAGTGAATTTATTAAAGTGCTAAAATGAGGAACATGATTGTAAAACGGTGATGGGTGATGGTGGAGTAATGTCCATGGCAGAGTCCAGTTCTCAGTCTCACAGGTGCATTTTCCATATGCCTGTGGAAGGATGGAGCAGGGGCAGTTCAAGGTTGGACAGGGTGACAATGAGGGACAGTGGGATGACATCAGGGGGTATCGTTTGCTGGCGGGGTCTTGGCATCCTACTCTGTCTTCTTGTGAGATCTCAGGTTCCGCTTGCGGGGTGGTTCTTCTTCTGCAGGAGGTGGGGTTCTGGTGGCCTGTCGTTGTGTGGGGGCCTCCTGTCCACTAGCGCCGGCGGAGGTGGTAGGCTGTTCCTGGTCCAGGCTAGTGACAGGGGCCCTTTGTGGTGCCACATGGTCCCGCAATGTGGTGACTATCTGGTTTAGGGCCAGGACGATGGTCTCCATTGCGGAACTAATGCTCCTCAGTTCCTCTCTGAACCCCATGTACTGTTGCTCCTGCATGACCTGGATCTCCTGGAACCTGGCCAGTACCGTAGCCATCGTCTCCTGGGAGTGGTGGTATGCTCCCATGATGGAGGAGAGGGCCTCTTGGAGAGTGGGTTCCCTGGGCCTGTCTCCCCCCTGTCGCACAGCAGCCCTCCCAGTTCCCCCATTTCCCTGGGCCTCTGTCCCCTGGACGGTGTGCCCACTACCACTGCCCCCAGGTCCCTGCTGTTGTTGGGGTGGTGGGTCAACCTGGGTGCCCTGTAGTGGTGGACACACCGCTGATTGACGTGTCCTGAAGACAGAGGCATGGGCCCGCTGGGTGGGAGCTGTGCTGGTGTTCCCAGAGGGGGTTAGGTCTAGTGTAGCCTGTGGCTGTCTGTGGGGAACCGACTGTCCCGAGGTCCCCGATGGACCGGGCTGGTCATCTGGGTCCAGGGAGACAGAGCTGCTGTCATCACTGGGGGCCTCTTCTGGGGGTGGGATGTACATCTCTGGACCCTCCTGGGCGGTGTGGTTGCGTTCGGGTCCTGCAGGGGTATAAGAGTATGGTTATTGCTTCTGTGTGTGGCATTTCGTGTAATGGGTGGGTGGCCGTGTACCCCAGTGCTGGCATTCCCTTGTGGGGGCTTTTGCGACGGTGGCTTGTGGGGGAGATGGGTATGTGCAGTGGGCATGCTTTGGTGATGGGTGTCCATGCTTTGGGGACGCATGCAGGGCTAGGTTTTGGGATGGGTGGGTTGTGATGGTGAGCCATTTGCAAGGAGTTGGTGTGATGGGGGTGGGGGTGAGGGTGGGGGTATGATTTGGCATGCAGGTGGGGTGGGGTGAATGAAGTAGTGGAGATTTGCCTTACCAGAGTCCATTCCTCCACCTACTCCTGCGAGGCCGTCAGGATGCAGGATGTGCAAGACTTCCTCCTCCCATGCTGTGAATTCTGGGGGAGTAGGTGGGGGTCCGCCGCCAGTCTTCTGCACCGCGATGTTGTGCCTTGATACCATGGAACGCACCTTCCCCCGTAGGTCGTTCCACCGCTTCCTGATGTCGTCCCGATTGTGTGGATGCTGTCCCACAGCGTTGACCCTGTCCACTATTCTTTGCCATAGCTCCATCTTCCTGGCAATGCTGGTGTGCTGCACCTGTGCCCCGAAGAGCTGGGGCTCTACACGAACTATTTCCTCCACCATGACCCTGAGTTCTGCGTCAGAGAACCTGGTGTGTCTTTGGGGTGCCATGGGGTGGTGTGGATGAGGTGAGGGGTGGTGTATGTGTTGTAGAGTGTGGTGGGTGTGGTGGTGTATGGTGTTTTGTGCGTGGAAATTGTGTGGGTGATGTTGTGATTTGCCTCTGTGTGATGGTCTACTCAATGCTGTGCTGTCTCTCTCTGTCCTTCAGTCGCAATAGTGGTCGTGAGGGTTTGTGGGTGATGTTAGTGTGTGTTTTATATTTAATTGGGTGTGTGGGAGTGGTGTGTGTATGTGTATCAGGTGTGTGTATTTCAAATTGTCCAATGTGGTTAGGTTTTGTACAGGTGTGTGTATTTTGAGCGCGGCGGTGTGTACCGCCAATGGAATACCACGGTTGCAAGACCGCTGCGGGGATTTGTGGGTCAGAATGGTATCGGCGTATTTCTGTTGGCGTGACGGTGGAGGTTTGGTCATCGCCAGTTTCCCGCTGACCTTTGGTGTTGCAGACTTTTGTTGTTGTCGGGTTTTTGGCGGTTTGCCAGTTGCGGGTCAGAATGACTGTGGCGGTTTACCGCGACCGCGGCGGTGTTATGGCGGTCTTCTGACCGGCGGTAAACGCCTTTTACCGCCGAGGTTGGAATGACCCCCTAAATGTTTTCAGAAACCCGATTTTCCCTGATTGTTAATACTTTACATACTTTTATCGGTAAAGCTGCAAGTTAGTGGGAAGTTTTTTGGACACTTCCTGAAAATATTCTGTCTGTCAGTGACAGTGGGCAACCACATCATGCTTTAGTAATACATTTATTAAATGTAAGTGTTTAAACATAAACTGAGAAACACTCCTGCCCTGGTAGCAATGCCATTAGTAATCCAAGAGGCATGTAATGTATCGTGTGTCCCCTTACTTGTGCGCTAGATTTTTTTTATACATTCTGCAAACGTTTAGTATATTCTATCAAACAAAGACATTTTTTGTACAGCAGAAATGCTGAGCTCACATATTTGAAGGTACACTCGTATGTGAGAATGAAGAAAAAGGCAACTCTATAAACTAAAATATTTGCTTAGGGTCGCACAATTTGAAATCCAATTTACGGGTCAAGTACAGTGCAGTTATAGTCGAGTAAATTATTCAAGTTACTCGACCTGCTGGTCTAGTAAAATTTTTATGATTTTTCAAGGCCTGTAGTTTAATTGCATAATTTTGGTAATTTCACATTACAAGATTAATGCATAATTACTGAAATTACTCCAGTTACTCCGGCATAATTCAAGTTTCTCGCAAGCCTAGTGCGTGCATTAACTACTGATTGCATGGGGCCTTGTGTTTCCCCCCCTTCTTTCTGCTACTTATAACTTAGAGGTGGGTGTAACTTGTGGAATTAACACTATTTTCTCATCACAAAATGTACCTTGCACATCGAAAATGCAAGAAATAGCATTTAATGCAGCAGAACATGAGTGGCTGAGTGTTACCGGCTGCTCAGGTTTGCTAAATATGCTCTTGTGGTAGTATTATTTCCACCAAACTATGCAAACAGGAGTAATCACATAATTATCAATAATTCCACATCAAAGAGTAATGAGGAATTACCAAAATTACTCCGATTCTCTGGCAGCATAATTGAAATTCTTTTGTGTTGCTAAAGTTGTCCTAAGTGGGAAGGGTATGCCCAGACGTAGGTCCCATGCTCACTATGCCACTGGATTCAAGCTAGCCTAGCTGATGAAGGGTGATACCCTGACACCGGTCCCAGGATGCTTGTTTCCGGTCCAGGGAGGACCTGGCCTGGCAGTTCGGGCTGGACTGTTCCCATGAGGAACAGGGTCAAGACTGATTTGCATATGGCTAGGTCCAAACTGTGGTGGCATAGTGAGCAAAAG
This sequence comes from Pleurodeles waltl, assembly GCF_031143425.1. Taxonomy (NCBI): domain Eukaryota; kingdom Metazoa; phylum Chordata; class Amphibia; order Caudata; family Salamandridae; genus Pleurodeles; species Pleurodeles waltl. The sequence continues at coordinate 1,178,316,873 of NC_090439.1, forward strand.
AATGATGGCTTAAAGCCAGATGTGTGACTGGAAGTGAGTGTTTGCATTGTTCATCACTCTGTCCATCATCCTTTTGTGTTGCTAAAGTTGCCCTAAGTGGGAAGGGTATGCCCAGACGTGGGTCCCTTGCTCACTGTGCCACTGGATTCAAGCTAGCCTGGCTGATGAAGGGTGATACTCTGAAACTAGTCCCAGGATGCTTGTTTCTGGTCCAGGTCGGACCTGGCCATTCAGGCTAGACTGTTCCCATGAGGCACAGGGTCAAGACTGATTTGCATATGGCTGGGTCTAAACTGGGGTGGCATAGTGAGCAGAAGAACGATGGATTAAACCCGGATTTGTGACTGGGGGTGAGTGTTTGCATTGTTCAGCACTCTGTCCATCATCCTTTTGTGATGCTATAATTGAAATCTGCCCACACTTACTTATAACCTCTGAGCTCAGAATGAGCTACAGTGTGTGATGTGATCCAGGTCACCCCTCTTAATTCTACTGTATTCAATGGTCAAGGTACATGCTCTCTTTTTCCTCCTTCACTCTAACAGCAGCAATGATTTTGTTGTACAATATTGGTGAAAAAAAAAAAAAAGAAAACATGCTCACTAACACTTGCTCTCTATACCTCACATCCTATCTTACATACACACACTCCCCAACATGCTTCTTGGTATTTATGCATTTCATTACTGACACTCTGGCACCTTCATAGGTACTCACTGTCCTTCAGACTCAATGACATGTGCCCACACTCAGGTTCAATTCAATTTGACTTCTGCACTTATCTCAAGTAATCTTACATATAGTCTCACACACAACGACTTTCAAATTCAAAGACACTCTTACTCATCCTCAAACACCCTCTTACATATGTTCATTCATCCTCATTCTCTCACACAATTTCAGACACATGCACAGTCTTTCACAGACCCTCACACGCCCTCCACTCTTCTTATACATCACCTGACACCTTCAGATTCTCTGCTACATATCCCACTAACACCAGGGTCTCTCACACATCCTCACTCACCCACATATTCTGTTACACAGCCTCCCTCACTCTCATCTGAATCTTTTCATAGACATACTCACCTACAGGCTCTCAGATGTTCACTAACTCTTGCAGATACTCATTCACCATAAGCCTCCCTCAAACATGCTCACTCCTAGACTCTCTTAAATATGCTGACTCATTCTCAGGTTCTCTTACCGATGCTCACTCACACTTGGCACCCTTGAACATGCTTATTCGCACCTTAGGCTGCAGGTCTTATAATGTACTATACACATACTCATTTGTAGGCTCTTGAACACAAACACATTGCCGTGTTCTCTTACACATCCTCATCATCCTCAGGCTCTCTTACAAATACTCACTCATCCACAGGCTTCCTTACACATGCTCATCCTGAGTCCGTCTTACATATACTTATTCATCCCAGGATATTATACACATACTCATCTTCAGGCTCTCTCATACATACTCAACCATCCTGAGTCTTTCCTACACATGTACACTCATCCCCAGGCTAATTTACACATACTTGCTCATCCTCAGTCCCTGAGTGTCTCTTACATGTACTCACTCATCCTCAGGCTTTTTGTAGATACACTCATTAAACCTTATCTCCATACCACATTTCTCCTCATTTTGTCTTATACACACTAACTCATCCCAAGGCTCTGTTACGTACACTCTCTATTACACGTAAACACTTGTCCTTAGGATCTCTAGCATGTACTCTTCCTGAGTCTCTCTTACACTGATAGGTACATCTCTTGCATGTGCTCATACATCTGCAGGCTCTCTTGCACTTGCTAACTGATTCTCAGGCCCTCGTGCACATACTAGTGCTAAGCTCTCTTACACACATATGCCGGGCCCTCTCACATTCTCATTCATTCTCAGGCCCTTGCTCACATCCTCATCCTGAGTCTCTCCTTCACATATACACTCATCATCAGGATCTTTTGCACATACTCACCCATCCTCCGGGGTGAAGCTTAGTAAATAATGTTAGGGATCATCCTGCCTGAGATTTCCTAACAAGGTGTATCCAATTAAAAAGGATATGGCGGGTGGGGCCACTGCACAGTGATAATGGACAAGGTGAGGGATATTAGTTTTCAGTTATTTGGAAAAGTAAGGCCAGTCAGTTTAAGTCCTCAGTAAGGTAGTCTGGACTATGTTGTCTACTCTAGTCCTCTTCCACCTCACAGTAATGTAGGGCAGGGAGCCCCAGGAGAGCAGGTGAGCATAAGCCCATACCTAAGATCAGCTAATGAGTCTTGGAGTGGCCAGAGGGGCAGACCTTGGTTCAAAGAAGGGCAGGGACAGCAGGCTAGGCGGAAACTGCAAAACAGTAAAAATGCTGCAGAAATCCCAGCAGTGTTTAACGACACAGGGCCATTTGTGTAGCCAGTGTGTCATGGGCCTCACTGCAAGGAAGAAAATGCCCCCCCTGTCTACAGTTTGAGTGACAAAATACAGCAAGAATCAGGGTTCATTAGCCTCTGAGTCCTGGTTCCACTGCACCTGCAGCACCATTCAAAGCTACACACCTGCACAAGGCACCTAGAGCTCCACGAAAGGAAAGGTTAATACTGTCTGGACCATTTAACCCTCTGGACCATTAAACCCTTGTACACCGTGGTGATCTACATGCCAAGGAATACATGACTCCTCTTTCTATATAGAAACGCTATCACAAATTTAAAGATTTGAAGATTATAGCAATTGATTTGTGTGTTGAAGGACATTGCAAATTGGTTTGCTCTATGGGGGCACACAACTGTCGATTGTGCAGCTTAAAATTATGTACCTTTAATAATTATGTTGTTTTAATGCCATTCTAAGTGTTTGTGGATTTGTTAGGTTTAATCTTACTATTCACAATGGATATGTACGTATGTCTGTTCATGTTAGGATATCATGTGTCATAACTTGAAAGCATGTGCCACAACAGAAGCAAACACTTAGACAATGGTATGGCTTTGATCTGCTTTGTGCATATGATAGTAACAGGAATTTTGTCTAACGAGTACTGCTGTTGTAGAGTGATGTATAGGTGTGGCTTGAGCTGATGCACTACTCATCTAGGAAACACTGAGCCATCTGGAGGAATGTTAGCTGGTTGATTGCCGCAGGTGTTATCTCCTCACCCACTGGCATGTGACAGGACACCCCGATGCAAAGACTTGAAGGTAGATAACAATAGAAAGGGTAAATCGAACCAGGCTGAGGCAGGAAGATGATTTGCGATGCAGAGCCCAAGTCAACACCTTACCACCATGCCATGTACAGCATATGATGAGGGCCTTTAGACAGATGAAAAAACAAAGGTGCAAGTGGGGGGCAAAGGTTACAAAAGCTGTAACCCCTAAGTTAACTTAATTAAACTTCAACCTCAATTACATGTAATGCTCTGTTGCAGGTACATTAACCATCCAGGCTACTTTCAGAGGATTGCAATTGTGGCCATTGGTCTGAACTTTATTTGTATACCAAAGTAGAGTAGAAACATCATCACAATCCAGTGTTTGTCACCTTTGAAATGTAAACATAAAACAGCAACAATAAGATAAAATTATATCAAGGTATTTTAAAGGTGTCTAGAATATTCCTATTATTCAGGAAAATTGAAAATCAAAAAACGATTTGCATGTGATACCCCAAATGAGTAACATGAATGTCTGCCTGTGAGTAAACTAGGCTAGCGGGTTCCGCACATATAGCGATGACAGGTACATGAACTGTCTCTCTTTTTTAAGAGCCAGGCAAGCAATCGGCCTAGCTTATCATGCGCTGCATGCAGTATTGCTTGATATGCTTTGTAATACAGGCATTGCAGTGACCCAAGAAGGCAAGCATGGCAGTCACGCGACTCTTGCAACATAGGGCGAGCCTCAAATTCAGCAATGGCTTTGGCTTCAAGACCTGGTCGGTCCCTCTGCAGACCAGTTCCTGGCTTAGTGTGCTTCGCTCACCAAAGAGCATAAGTATACAATGCCACCTGATTACAGTTTTCATTGCATCCCATTCTACCAGCCGCGTGGAAGCTGAGCGCACATTTTCAGCAAAGTAAGTCATGAACCCATCATGCGTGGTGGTGTGAAACACTGGGTCCTCCAATGCTGTGGGCTGAAGATGCCAAGTGGAGCCGTGGGAGTATACCCCTCTAGTTAAGTCGTAACAGGAGAGGATTGTGATCAGAAAGGGTCTTACACAAATACTCAGAATCTAACACTAGCAGTTGTGCAGTCGGTTGGCATAGGACAATGTCAAGGCGGACATGGAAAGATGAGGGAGCAGCATCAAATGGCCCAGCCGGCCTGAGGTAACCCAACCACTATGATGCACATTAGGCTCGGCAACACATAATTCCCAACTTCCAAACCACAGAGCAGCAGAGCAACATCTAACTGCCCAAACAAGGAAAGAACACATTTGCATATCAACAATACCTAACAGGGTGTAGCCTCACTGGCCAGCGGGCCATAAGGCTGTAGTGGGGGTGATAACTTATCCGAAAGTAAGAATGTGTTTTGTAAAGAATTTCCTGAGGTCTTTCAGGATTCCTTGGAGTGTTTAAAAGGGTATGCCCACACGATCAAAATCGAAGATGGTTCAGTTTATTTTGTATGCAAGGTGAGGAAAGTTCCATTTGGGGTCAAAGAGGATGTTGTTAAAGAGTTGAAGGTGTTGGGAGTGCCTGGAGTGATTGAAAGAGAAGAAGGCACTTAATTGTTATCCCCAGTTGTAGTGGCACACAAACAAAGTGGAGATATTTGTTTGTGTATGGACCTCAGAGCATTGAAAATACAGCAGTGGATGTGGTCAGATTTTCTATTCCAGGAATTCATCATTTGGTGTGCATTCTGGGAGATGCTAAATGGTTTTCCACTCTGGACCTAGCCTCTGAATATAACCAGATCAGATTACATGAGGGTTCAATGGATCTCACAGCATTTGTGACTTTTAATGGGACATATAGATTTAGAAGGATGTGGTTTGGCCTGGTGTCAGTGGCCTCTGTGTTTAAGAGGGCAATGGCCAACAGCTTGGCTGATTTGTCTGGAGTAAAAGTGTATCAGGATGATGTTTTGATTTTTGGAGACACAAGAGGAACATGATGTTCGATTTGTAACTTGTTGAGGTTTGGCTCTTAAAGTGGTAGAGTGTAAATTTCATAAGAATCCACTTGATTTTTTGGGACACACTTTGACTAGTGAAGGGTTGAAACCTTAATTTTAGTTAGTACAGAGTAATAGGGGAATGCCAGTACCCCAAAACAAGCAAGGGATGGCTTCTTTCCTAGGACTAATGGAGTTTTATAGCAAATTTATTGATAGGTTTTTAGAGAAAACATTCATGCTAAGGAGTTTGTTGAAGAAGAATGGGGAGTTTAAGTGGAGCAAATGGTGTTTGGAAGAATTCTTGCATTTGAAGGAAGAATTGCAAGGTGTGCAAAATTGGAAGAGTTATTGTCCTAAATCAGAAAATATTATAAGAAAAGATACTAGATTGAAGGGTTTAGGGGTGACTGTTATGCAGAATCAAAGTTGAGAGAACCATAATGGTTGTTTCACGTGCCCTGAGGTCAGCTGAAATAAGATGTTCAGTTATTGAAAGGATGTGCCAGCGATGTTTTGGGCAGGGAAGAAGTTGAAGAATTTTGCATGAGGCAAACAGTTTACAGTAAGAACAGATCATAAGTCATTAAAGCAAGGGTTCAACAAGAAAGGGATAGACAATATTTCCAGCATAATTGCTAAATGGGTTGTGGTATTTAAAAAATATGATTTTCAGGTTGTACATGTACGAGGGAACAGCAATGTGATTGCAGATTGCTCATCGAGGTTGGTGAATGCAGGTGATGTAGAGGATGAAGAGGATGTGGATGAGGATGAAAAGATGTGTGTAGTGAATGAAAGAGTGTTAGAAAAGGGAGAATGGAAGAAGGAAGTTGAAGGTGATAGGATTTTTCAGAAGGTGATGATGAGAATGCAAAAGGCATGGGTGGAGGAGAAGCTATTGGATTATGAGGAAAGGTCATATTGGAGCATTAGAGATGAATTGTCCATGGACAAAGGTATTATGTTCAGAGGATCCAGAGTCCCTAAGGAAAAAGTTAATTTACATGGCTCATAAGGGTCATCAAGGCATTTCTAGGACAAAAGAGAGGTTACTCTTGAGCTATTGGTGGGCAGCAATTGACAAGGAGACAGAAAGAGAGGTTAGTGAATGTGTGGAGTGTTGTCTGAGCGACAAGGTGCATAAAACTAGAGAACTACCCATGAAGATTGGAGAGCTTAAAGAAAAAACATGGCATGAAATTGTTGTGTATATATCGGGACCCCTAAGTGGGGTAGTGCATGGAATATTCAACATTATGTTTGTGGATCTGTATTCCAAGTGGCTGGAGGTTAAAGTGGTTGATTATCTGTGTTCGAGAAAGGTTGCAGAATTTTTGTCTGAAGTGTTTGTAAGAGTGGGCCTACTAGGATCTGTATTGTTGATGGGGTGCAATTTGTGCCAAGGCAGATGGAATTGTTTTTTAAAGAACAAGACATTAGACGTAAAAGATCTGCTCTTTACCCTCCTGAAATGAATGGGACTGTTGAGAGAAGGATTTGTGCCATTAAGGAGTCCATACAATTGGTTAGGGGGTCTGGAAAAGACTGGAAAAAGGAACTAATAATATGAGTTTAGATATACAGGTCAACACCTCATGGAACTACAGGTAGAACTCCCTTTGAGTTGTTCAGAGGGAAAGCAGTTATAGTGTATTGTTCCCTTCTTGGATCCAAGAATGTAAAGGGATGAATAAGGGTGGTGAAGATGATGAATGGAAGGACAGAATGGATAAAACGTTGATAGAGAGGAAGACTAATGTTGTCAAGAGAAAAGCAGTGAAAGCAATGCAAGTTGAAGTGGGAAATGTAGTGAGGATTAAAGCTCCTATTACTCATGAAAAGTATTCCAAGTACAGCAAACAGATGACAGTTATTAAAGTATTTAGTAATGCAGAAAAGAGCGAAGATGGACACATTTGGAATTTGAACAAAGTTGCTAAAGTTACTGATGGGCTATTCAAGAAAGGGAAGGGAGAAAATATGGAAGAGACAGTGTTTATGTGACAGAGAGGCTGGGAAGGCAACCGGGAGAGTCCTAAAAGACGGAAAGATTTTATAATGTACAGTTAAATATTATTATTGCATAGCATTGTACATGTTTATGTATTATTTGAGATCGGTATGAGGAAGATGTGTGGTATTCTGGTTACTAGGAATTGTAATATCTCTTGGTAACTAGGGATTGCTGTGATCAGTGGGTTCTATCTGTGTTGTAGGATGATGATTACAATGTTACTAAGGCATTTGGAGCTGGGACTTTGCTGAAGATGGAGCCATGGGTACAGCCTTTATATAGACCTTAGTGAGATGCACAGTGGAAACATACTGAGCCTCCCCCAGTTACCCAGTTAACTTGTCTATTAGAGGTACGTGGTAGTTGTCAAATTTTGAGAGATTATTCACAGCCCAAAAGTCAATACAGACCATATGGTTCCAGCCAGTTTCAGAACCAGTACAATGGAGGAACACCACTCACTAGTCAAGGGTTCAATGACCCTGAGACTTAACATCTTTTCCATTGTAGCTGGTAAGGCCTTTCTTCTGACTTCAGGTATTCAGTAGGGGCATTGTTTTACCATCGTCCCTTCTTTCATATGAATGACATGAGTGGCCAAATGGGTTTTCCCTGAAAATCAAATAATATTTGGAAAAAGGATAACAAGCATTGAAAGAGTGCTTCTTTTTGTTGGGATGTTAGAGCCTCACTCGCAGGGATTTTCCCAAGGGTACTCTCTGTAGGTTTCTGTGGCAGTGTGGTTTGAACTGTGACCAGAAGGGGTCCTAACCATTTTTTTTAGCAAGTTTATATGATAGATTTGTTCGCAGCTCCCTGCTGACTGCAGTTTATATGTAACTTAACCAACCTTTTAAATGATTTTATAGGAACCCTGCCATTCTGACCTCTTCTTGTTATTAGTGGTGAGTAACAATACCAGAGCCCATTCCCTGACTTTTAATTCTCTCCATTCTTTACCTTTATTGTTTTTTTTGTGCTCTTTCCAGGTTGGTGTGAGCCAATTCCTTGAGCTTTCCCAATTGCAACTTTAATTGGATGGTATAGTTCAATAGGTGCCCTTCTTCTGGGTCGTCTTTTTCCCATGCCTCTTTAGTAATTTCCAATAAAGTGCATAGTTTATGCCCAAAAACAACTCGAAGGGAAAACATCCCAAACTGCTTTGAGTTTGACTTCTGATTACAAATAATGCTCAGGGAAGTAGCTGGTCCCAATTCTTCCATTCTCCAGTCAGTATTCTTTTAGGGTGAGTTTTAATGTCCCATTGTAGTGCTCCACCAACCCATAGGTATGAGGGTGGTAGATGGATTTTCTTAAATGGCGGACGTCTAACTGCTTACAGATTTGGTTAATTATTCAGGACACAAAGGAAATACCTTGAACGGTCAACATTTTCTTAGAGAACCCCATTATAGAAAATATGTCATCTTTGTGGTGGTCTCCTGAAGAGTTACTGCTTTGGGATAATGGGTGGCATAGTCCACGAGTACAGATACATATTTATGTCCTTTAGTTGAACGAAGTAGCAGTCCTACTAAATCAATCCTAACTCTTACAAAGTGTTTCCCAATTGTCAGCATTGTTTGGAGGGGACCCTTCAGAGGCTGATAGGGATTTTTCTGTTGACATACCTCACATTCTTCATAATACTTTCTGATTTGGGCTAGAATCCCTAGCTAGTAAAAGTGGGTTGATAAGGCCTGTGTCATTTTTTCTGCCCCAAAATGTCCTGGTCTCTGGACTATTAGTTGAAGAGGGTCATTTTGTTTTTCACATTCAATGCAACTAATTTTTATCTTAAACAATGAATATACCTGAATTTGTTTTCCCTCCTCTTGTCTATCCCTCTGCCAAGCATTTTGAAGGGGGGATCATGTAGTTATGCAACTCTGAAGTTATGATCCAGGGCCCAGGGTTCCTCTACTAATAAGGCATTCTGGGGGGGGGGTCCTCTTTGTTTTTAATTTCACCCCTGCTCCTTAGCTTTTCCTATTTTAATACCAGGTGATTTTTCTAAATCCTCTCAAGGAACAGGGGCTTCCCTTAACCATGCCTGTTCCCCTTGGAGGGTTTCTCAGTACAGGGTGAAGAACTGTGGATTGTGGGTACCAAGAATCACATCCATCGGGATATTTCTAAGAAGGCCTTCTCCAACAACGGTTTTCTAGCCCTCTATACTACACACATTGATTTTAGCTATGCTATAGGTTTTTGTATCCCCGTGTACACACCAAATACAAACTTGCTTGTTAGGAACAATTTGTTGTGGTAAGACTAGGGCACCCTTGATCACTGAGTGTCGGCACTCTGAACCTAACAAAGTAGTCACCCACATCTGATTGGCTTGTAAACTCACATAATAACTCGGTCCCATCTCCTGAGTGAAGTAAATGGAGCTGGGTGCATAATGGATTTCCATGGGTTCTTCCCCAGGCTAATTACTCCTACAAAATCATCCAATATGGCCCCACTTCCCGCATTCATAACACTGGGATCCCAAGGAATGCCCCTGGCCTACTTTGATGGTTCGGGCTTTCAAAGAACCCAGGGTTATATTGACAGATCACTTGATAATCCTCCCTGATGAAACCATCTGTGGCGGTCTTGGTTTCAGGTAATCTTCCTGTTTGGAACCCTTGGGAGAATAAAAACACAGGTAAGTACTTTATTATTAATTATGCATATGTGTTGCTGCCCCTTCTTGACCCTTGACTTTCTCTCTCTCTTGCTTCTCTTTTCAGGTTTCCTTCATTTACTCTTGACTTTCTCTCTCGTGCTTTTCTTTTTAGGTTGCCTTCACTTACTCTTTTACTTCTGCAGATTCTGAGACCGTATCTTTTCACTTATTATTTTTGGTTTGTGTAAATGTGGTCTCTTTTACCCGTATCCCAGCGAAGAAAGAACCCTCTCACACCTTCCTCCCTGCCTGTGAGAAAACATGTCTGCTACCCTCAGAAAAATGAAAGGGAAAAAAACAAAAAAAAAATGATTAAAACAGAAATAATTGTTATTTCCTGGAGTTTCTCTCTTGGCCTTGGACCCTTCTATGGGATTATACTCCTCCTGAACATGTGATCCTTCTCCTGATGCTATGAAGTTGCACAAGGAGATATTAAGCCCTGGTCTAGTGTTGCCCACTCTTCGCCTCAGCCCCTGTCCTCCACCCTTCCACTTTAGTATGCACTTGAGCTAGCCATTTCTCCGGTTGGTGTTTCCTCTAGGAGTCCCTTTCGCATCTGCTGGGGTAGATTTTTCTCCCCCGCTCGCTTCTCTACCTAAATTTCCATCTTTTCCTTCCTTTGGGCGTTTGGTGTCTCTTCTCTCCTTTCTGATTTCCACCTGATTCCTGATTTCTCTCTCTTGTTCCTCTTCCATCGTCTCTTCTCTCTCTTCTCCTAGTCCTTCCTCTCTTTTTGTAGTTGTAGTTTTTTCCTCTTCCTGTAAAGAAAAAAGTAATTTTTTTGCTTTACTCATTTTTACTGTTCCTTGTGTGGGTCCTTTGTCTCTTTTAATTATTTCTTGTTTTGCAGGACTCAGGACAGTGCGGGAGTTTAGGTAAATCACCTCCCTCAGGCCTCTTGTCTACAAGGTCTCTCCTGTGACACTGACACATACTCATCTCTTACAAATTTGTACTCTGGATTATTCACATATACTCCTCCCAGTCTCTTTTACACATACTGATTCAACCTGAGCCTCTCTTGCATATGCTCACTCATCCACAGGCTCTCTCATACATGTTTACTCAACTTCACACTCTCCTACACATGCTCATCCTGAGCCTCTCTTACACAATACATGTATACCCCCATCATCAACAAATTCTTCTCCAATGACTTCGATGCAGTTATGACATATCTGTGCTTTTGGGATGCGCACTCAAGTATCTACAGTAACCTTATCATGATGTATCACTCAAAGTAGTTGTTGTCAATATTTAAAATTGTTTTGTATACCTTTGCAAAGCAACACAGGTTCCACGCCAGCGATGAAGATGGAGGACTTCTTGCATTTGGTCTGAGGACAGGTGTAGGGTGTTACAGAATCTATTCTAAGAGGGCACGATTAAGGATTTCCTGCAGTGCAAAAAGTACTTTGGAGTGCAGGAGACTCAGTGGATGTGGTGCTTCCATTTGCCTCACTAGGGGCCAGATGTAGGAAACTCCCAAAATGCGACTTGCAATTTGCGAGTCCCTGCGACTCGCAAATTGCAAGTCGCAATTTGGGATGCAGAAAGGTGTCTCAGACACCTTCTGCGAGTCGCTATGGGGTCGCAAAGACCCACCTCATTATTAGCGACCCCATAGCGACCCAGGGCACTCACGGGGATGGAGGCCTGCTGGGAACAGCAGACCTCCATGTCCGTGACTGCTTTTAAATAAAGCAGTTTTTTTTTTCAAAGTGCAACACGTTTTCCTTAAAGGAAAACGAGCTGCACTTTGAAAAATATTGGACCACTGCCTGCTCTGAAAAATTATTATTAGGTCCAGTCACAAAGGGGAAGGGGTCCCCTGGGGACCCCTTCCCGTTTGCAAGTGGGTTACCATCCACTTCAAGTGGATGGTAACTGCGAGTCCATTTGAGCCCGCTTTCGCGGTCGCAAATGGAATTGCATACCACTGCGACTCGCAAATAGGAAGGGAACACCCCTTCCTATTTGCGACTCGGAAATGCATTTTGCGAGTCGGTTCCGACTCGCAAAATGCATTTCTACATACCAGATGGGGTTTAGCGACTCGCAAACGGCGTTTTTCGCCGTTTGCGAGTCGCTAAACCTTTCCTACATCTGGCCCCTAGGTTCTTTCCCGCACTAATAAGTTGGCAGCCAATCGCATGTTGACAAAGTTGGAAAAATCATTTACCACCTATGCTGGCCTCAACAATCCAATCTACAAAAATCAATTCCCTCTTGAAGTAGGATTCAGAGGACCCAGAGTGATCATACATGAAGCATTGGTCCCAACACTTGAACAGCCCAATCCCACTGAAACAATGGGAAAAACTCTGCAGAGAGATACTATCCTTTTGTGAAAGTATACAACATGGGGAACCCCAATACAAAATAATGATGCTGTGGCACACCACACCGAGACGTTTAAAGCACATGTGTGTTCAGACTGACACGCTGTGCTGGAAAGAGTGGGGCCAAGAGTGGAATGTGATCCAAGTGGGGTGGGCGTGCCCCGGGGTAACTCTTTTCTGGAAGGAGGTGCTCAGCCATATCAGGGGAGTGATGGGCTAACCATTGTGACCAAACCTGATAACCACAATCCTAGTCCTCCCTCCTGTAGGCTACAACCACATGTAGAAGGAGGATTCGAGAATAATCTTTAATATGCTTCTTGCAGCGAAGCAGCTAGTAGCTCAGAAATGGAAATCACCCAAGATACCCAAAACATATGAATGGGCAAGCAAGCTGTAGACTTTGATGGCTACAGAAAAACATACTTGATGACTCTACAAAATGGCCATAAATTTGATAGTCAATAACAGATCCTGGTTGATTACCTGGAAGAAGTCAGACCGGGTTTGGGATGCCCTAGATCGTAACGCTCACTCTGACTTGAAGGTGGGGCGCTAATGTATGCCAAATGAACGGTGACTGCTCCTTAATGACATAGCGGTGAGGTGAATCTACACCTTGAGATTACTGTGGAATTGGTGGCTGTGGGTAATGAGTTGAGGGTATTCCTTCAAAAAAAACAAATGGAATATCTTGTTGTGCATGCTTAGTCCGACCAAAGCTTTTGACTATATGTGTTGTTTTGATTAATGGACTTTATTCTGATTGTTTTCTTTTGAGATATTTCAATAAAATATCCGTGAACAAATTTTTTTTTGTTATTGTTCTCCATCTACCTCAAATTTATTCAGAAAGTCTGAAAATAACAGTGAAGTAAATGTAATGCTCTAAGGGCCAGATGTAGGAACCAGTTTGCGACTCGCAAACGGCAAAAATTGCCGTTTGCGTGTCGCAAACCGGAGTTTCCTATGCAGAAATGCATTTTGCGAGTCGGGACCGACTCGCAAAATGCATTTCCGACTCACAAATAGGAAGGGGTGTTCCCTTCCTATTTGCGACTCGCAGTGGTATGCAATTCCAATGGAGTCGCAGTTACCATCCACTTGAAGTGGATGGTAACCCACTCCCAAATTGGAAGGGGTCCCCATGGGACCCCTTCCCCTTTGTGAATAAACCCCAAAATATTTTTTCAGGGCAGGTAGTGGTCCAAGGGACCACTACCTGCCCTGAAAAAATTCCAAAACAAAAGGTTTCGGATTTTTTTTTAAGTGCAGCTCATTTCCCTTTAAGGAAAACGGGCTGCACTTGAAAACAAAAAAACTGCTTTATTGGCAAGCAGTCACGGACATGGAGGTCTGCTGACTACAACAGGCCTCCATGTCAGTGAGTGCCCATAGTCGCTATGGGGCCGCAATTTGCGACCCACCTCATTAAAATTAATGAGGTGGGTCTTTGCGACCCCATAGCGACTCGCAGACGGTGTCTGAGACACCGTTCTGCATATGGTTTTGCGACTCGGAAATTGCAAGTCGCTCGGAGTCGCAATTTCCGAGTCGCAAAATGAAGTTTTGCTACATCTGGCCCTAAATTACTTCATGGTGTTTGTCTATAAAACTTACATTCACTAAATTTAGATAAGAGTAAGTTTCTCACCTTTGTAGTTTAAGCCCTATAGTATACAGCTTTTGTCTTTTTCTGGCTTATTAATGTCACATAGTAAAAATGTGCAGAGGGAAGAAAGTCCATTTGGCCCTATCGGTATTCGTCAACTTGGGAAATTGTAAGAACTGTCCTACGCCGACCGCAAACATTTCCAATACCTACTTGAAGGTGATGAATATCTTGGTAGGATACCTTTCACCTAGTGCAAGGCACCTTCCCTTGGTCCACTGGCCATTGACATAAACTGATATATCCTACAACACTGCTGTAGCCTCCAGGTCTGAAGAGAACTGGCAAATATGGGTCACATTAAATTTCTCTTAACTTCCATCTCCCGTGCAGGCAACACCAAGTGCACAATCTGAGGGATCTCAGACTGCCCCCCACCGCCATGGGCAGTTTTGACTCTCCTAAAGGTCCTACGAGGAGCATCTTCTCCCAGTTCACTTTGCTGGAGCATCATTGAGCAGCATGTTGGAGTCTTGCTGCTACGCAGCCAGGCAATTTCAGATATCTCTTGTCTCTGTTTCTCTTAACAGTTTCCTACCAAGCCATACTCCTTTTGTCTCCCCATACAACTGAGTCCATTTCCTTAATGGTTGACATTGCAATTTAATACATAGAATTTTTAAACTATATCTAGGCATTGAAGAAGGAGAACCGTGTTTGCAATTACATATCTACCCATGATGGAAACAAGGCGCAAATTTCAGAATATTGTAGGAATACTATTTCTCCACCATAGGTTCACCTGTATTCCTAGCTGTCAGAACTTGTCTGTCTCCCAACACAAGCCTGTCTCTTGGAGATCCTTCTGAGTTCTATCCATTGTGGCCACAATTAGAAACAAACTGTTTTTAAAAATTTCCAATAGGCTGGATATTCTGCAAAAATCAAGTTCATGCTGCTGCATAGGAATGGGGACCCATGGATATCTCTGATACAGCAAGGCGTTGTCAGCAAACTTGAAAACTGAAAGCATTGTCTTGTCCATCTAGATCCACAACTTTGTGGTGGGGTATATGCATAGTAATTTATCCCCGTTTTGGATGGTAGGACCAGTTTCCGAAATAAGGAGCTAATCATAGATTTCCAAACAGCCATCATGTACTCACACTCAAGATTGTCAGATGCTTTTTTGATATCAAGCACCACTACTGTGACTTTGATCTCTATGTCTTCAGTAGACTGACTCACATGAATGAACTTATGTTCATAAAGGTAATGCAGCAAAAGATGAAGCCACAATGGTCTTCAGGTTCAGGGAGGCCAACATACAAAGTAATTGTTGGACTTGGCCCTTTATGTAGTGTCACCACCAAACTTTTTTCCTTCACGCCTCCCGTTTTTTCCTCAGGCATCTGTGCACTTTACCTCTCCTAACCAGTACTGAAGTGCTCTCTCCCTAAAACATGTTAAAATTGATAAAGCTGGCTTCCACCTAATTGGCACATTTAGGGGCATATTTAAGAGCCCCTAGCACCACTGGAGGGTCACTTTTCTTGATGCTCCGGTGGCAGAATGCCATGCGCCGTATTTACAAGGTGGCGTTAAGCCACTTTTTGTGACTTAAAGCCACCTTGTAAATATGGGCCCTTTACATGCAGCCCTTTGCATGGAAGGGGCGTGCAATGGGTGTTGCTGTGGACATGCCACAGCAACAGCCATTGCATTCTGACACTGCCTCAGATTTACGAGTTTTCGTAAACCTCAGGCAGCGCCAAAATCTAACACCGCAAAGCACAACGTTCTGTAGCACGAATGGAAAGAACAAAATGCCAGAAATGATTGTTTATGTGCAGGAAGGTGTCCCTTCCTGCACATAAACAATCATTTCAAACTAACACTTTGGTACTTCTGTGTGTGCTGCATTCTGCAGCACACACCGAAGTGCTAAATCGCCATTAGTGATTGTTTATGTGCAGGAAGGGACACCTTCCCGCACATAAACAATCAAACCCTTCAACGAAGACATCCTTGTATGATGGTGCAAGGATGCCTGCGTTGGTGCTAGGCAGCTCAATTTAGCACCAGCCCAGGGGGAAACACAGGGGTGCCCCGTATTCTAGTAAATACGGCACATCCCTGCATCCCTGAGTGATGCAGTGCGGCGCTGCCAGTTTTGGCACAGAATCGTGCTGTGCCACCTTTTAGTAAATGTGGCCCTTAATTTATTTGTAAGTCACTAGTAAAATGGAAAAATTGCATTTTCTTGTCTTAACTATTTGGTGCCTGCAGCCTGTGTTTTGGGTCACAATACTGTGTGCAATTGAGAGCTGGCTTTTGTGTTTTGCTCTCAGACTGTGCGAATAAGGGGTACTAGGTATTGGCAGGATGGATCATCCTACCAGGATGGGTGAGGTGGAGCTGTTCCCTGCCCCACTTACATTTCAAAGTGTCTGTCTCAGCACATTCACAAAAAACATGACACCAGGGTTTTGTCACCCCAGACATTATGGGCCTGGGCAGGGGTGGAGAGAACATTCCAGAACAATATATGGGGGGAAGTTTAGACATTTCTCCCACTTCAAGGCTCCACCAGGTATAAATACTGTACCCTCAGACTAACTCTTTAGTACACTCCTGGACCTGTGGAAGATGTCAGGAGGACTGCCTTGTACATCAGAGGACTGCCCTTCTGCTTGAGGCCTGCCTTCTTTTTCAAAGGACCGCCTTGGTGCTTGTAGGAGAGAGGACCATCTCCTTGAAACCAGGACTGTCAAAATGACCCCCAGGGTCAGTTGGCTGATCTCCTGGTATGAGCTACCGTGACATAACAAGTGCCACAGGCCTTCCAGCAGCTGCCCAGCTGACCTCATGAAACTGGACCTACCGGAGCCCTGCTGGCCTCTGCTCAAGTGAGTTCCTGATCAACAAGTGGTGCTTCCACAGGTCCTGGACCCTAGTTGGCATCAGAGAGAGCTCCTCCTGGCCTCACTGAAGGCTTCAATAAATCTGGCACAAAGCGACGTGAAGCCCAGCATAGCCTCAACATACAGCTGAGGTTTCATCAGAATCGATGCTGAGAAATGCAAACCTTGGCTCATCCTTACCACAGAGCTGCCAGCTTTATCGGTACTGAATGACACAAAGCCACGCAAAGCTGCACCACACAGCCTCCTTGTAAATGTTGATATGCATAAAAACTTTGTCAATGTATACCATGATATGTGCCAGCATAGCAACGAACTTGCTTTTCTATTATCCATGCCACCTGACATAACCTCCTGGTCAACCATGAGTCAGAAGTACCTGGTCAAACAGGCCCTGTAACCCAGGCCTGCAGCAGCTGATTGACAGATAACAGGTGGGGTGACGGAGGCCATAGATAAACATGCAAAACAGGAAAGGCCCAGATCAATTTCCCAGATAGGCAGCAGCGCCACAAAGGTCCTAGGAAATTGGCCCCCACTGAAACACATTTGGCCTGAGTATGCGTTCCCAAAACACCATGAAGTTAGATCCCACGTGAGGTTAGGAATACACAGCCAATCAGAACACAATACACACTAAACGCGGTGATCACATGCTCCCCATCCAGACATCAGGACATGTTAGCAACTGGCCCACACTATGTCCACACAAGGCTGGCACCTACCTACACACTTTAGCAGATGGTCAAATATATGGCCTTGTGACTAGACCCGGATTCCTTTTTTCAAATAATGCATTCAATCGTTTTATTGCACCTCAAGACAATGTATAAAAAGACTCTCAAAACTTTGTAAATCTGATAGGCAGTCATCAGACCCTGACTCTGTACTGTGCTCTCCTGGCCGTTGCGTTTAATTAAACAGACTGTTCCTGCTTTGCCAAATGCCTCTTGTCTTTCATTTACTTAAGGTAAATCACATTTGTGCTACATAACCGATGCCGGATGATGCAAAGTTGCGCAATGCAATACCATGCAGACCTCACACCAAGGACACGAGCTACAATTCTCAGCCGGACAAATTTGGCCCGGCCCTGTGCCCAGTCTACAATCTAACATGGTCATTCCGAATTTGTGATTATGTCCTGGTTCAGCACAACCTCAAACAGGTTTTCTTTGTGAATTTGCCTGTGTGCAAAATGAAAATTTTTCCTGATCCGCACCAAGGGCCAGATGTAGGTATATATGATTTTGCGACTCGGAAATTTCTGAGTCGCAAAATCATATGCAGAATGGTGTCCATGACACCATCTGCGAATCGCAAGGGGGTCGCAAAGACCCACCTCATTAAGATTAATGAGGTGGGTCGCAATTTGCGACCCCCTTGCAATTCCCTGCACTCACAGGGATGGTGGCCTGCTGGAGACAGCAGACCTCCATGTCTGTGACTGCTTTTTTAATAAAGCAGTTTTTTTTTTTGTATTGCAGCCCGTTTTCCTTAAAGGAAAACGAGTTGCAATACAAAAGAAAAATGAAACAATTTGGTTTCATTTTTTCAGAGTAGGCAGTGGTCCATTGGACCACTGCCTGCTCTGAAAAAATATTTTGGGCTACATTCACAAAGGCTTCCCTTTTGCGAATGAGTTAGCACCCACTTGACATGGATGCTAACTGCGAATTGCTTTGCGACCGCGTTCGCGTCACAAAGCAATTCTGCATTGTGGTGCGAATAGCAAATAGGAAGGGAATTCCCCTCCCTATTGGCGAGTCGCATTCCCATTTTGGGAGTCGGTACAGACTCGCAAAATGGGAATGTGCATCGCGATGCGCGTTTTGCATGGTGCAAACTGCAAATTTCACAGTTTGCGCCAAGCAAAACGCTTTGTACATCTGGCCCTAAGTGTGGATCAAGTAAAGAGCTATGCCAACACTAGCTTTTCTTGACAATATTGTGTTATTAGACAAATGTTTTCCTGAACCCCCATTTGTATAATTGCTGAAAATAATAAGCTTTGATATGGTACAAATGTACATAAGTAACAAGGCATTTACATTTATTGATCTCTGCTTTTTTTCCTTAACCATTTCCATTGAAACCTTTTTTAATAGGTGAAATCCTCATTGGACCATGTTCATATCAATAAAAATGCTCTCAGTCAGTTGAGCAAATATATAGCCTCCTCTTAGATGCATAATCTGCATAAAACTTTTTCAGTTATAGAGGACTGCCCTAACCAGAAACAGGAAATAATGCCAGTTAACACGCTCTATCTTAGCTCAGGGAAAATTTGCAACTAATTTTGTATAAAACCAGAGAGCTGCATGATTATTTGCCTGCAGTGTTTGGTAACAGACTGACAGATTCTATGCCCTCTAACATTACGGCTGCCTTTTCTGGTGGGCTCATCAGTGGAAACAGGGACTAGCAGTCACTGAAAGCAACATTACACAAGAAAAACAGGCTTTCTTCCTATGGGAAATATCATGCCTTTTATAAGTGTGTCTTACTAGAAGAGCATCCATTGTAGGCAAAGATGAGAGCAAAGTCACAAGGACATGGACTAATAGTCCCATTATGAAGTGAAGAGGTACAGAAGTTGAGATTAGAACCCAAGGTTTCTGGATCCACAGCCAGTAATTTGGGGAGTAGCCCACACCTCTGTGTCCACTCTGCAACTGAGAAAGAATATTCCAATGCAAGTACGCCAAATGTTCTGATGTCCTCAGGAGAGGGGGTAGCCCCTTCCACAGTGCCAGTCAGAATGGTGATTATACTTAACCATACTCCAAATCTGGTGCCCCGTTGCACGCTGGTCTTTGGCCATAGAACAATATATGGGGGGAAGTTTAGACATTTCTCCCACTTCAAGGCTCCACCAGGTATAAATACTGTACCCTCAGACTAACTCTTTAGTACACTCCTGGACCTGTGGAAGATGTCAGGAGGACTGCCTTGTACATCAGAGGACTGCCCTTCTGCTTGAGGCCTGCCTTCTTTTTCAAAGGACCGCCTTGGTGCTTGTAGGAGAGAGGACCATCTCCTTGAAACCAGGACTGTCAAAATGACCCCCAGGGTCAGTTGGCTGATCTCCTGGTATGAGCTACCGTGACATAACAAGTGCCACAGGCCTTCCAGCAGCTGCCCAGCTGACCTCATGAAACTGGACCTACCGGAGCCCTGCTGGCCTCTGCTCAAGTGAGTTCCTGATCAACAAGTGGTGCTTCCACAGGTCCTGGACCCTAGTTGGCATCAGAGAGAGCTCCTCCTGGCCTCACTGAAGGCTTCAATAAATCTGGCACAAAGCGACGTGAAGCCCAGCATAGCCTCAACATACAGCTGAGGTTTCATCAGAATCGATGCTGAGAAATGCAAACCTTGGCTCATCCTTACCACAGAGCTGCCAGCTTTATCGGTACTGAATGACACAAAGCCACGCAAAGCTGCACCACACAGCCTCCTTGTAAATGTTGATATGCATAAAAACTTTGTCAATGTATACCATGATATGTGCCAGCATAGCAACGAACTTGCTTTTCTATTATCCATGCCACCTGACATAACCTCCTGGTCAACCATGAGTCAGAAGTACCTGGTCAAACAGGCCCTGTAACCCAGGCCTGCAGCAGCTGATTGACAGATAACAGGTGGGGTGACGGAGGCCATAGATAAACATGCAAAACAGGAAAGGCCCAGATCAATTTCCCAGATAGGCAGCAGCGCCACAAAGGTCCTAGGAAATTGGCCCCCACTGAAACACATTTGGCCTGAGTATGCGTTCCCAAAACACCATGAAGTTAGATCCCACGTGAGGTTAGGAATACACAGCCAATCAGAACACAATACACACTAAACGCGGTGATCACATGCTCCCCATCCAGACATCAGGACATGTTAGCAACTGGCCCACACTATGTCCACACAAGGCTGGCACCTACCTACACACTTTAGCAGATGGTCAAATATATGGCCTTGTGACTAGACCCGGATTCCTTTTTTCAAATAATGCATTCAATCGTTTTATTGCACCTCAAGACAATGTATAAAAAGACTCTCAAAACTTTGTAAATCTGATAGGCAGTCATCAGACCCTGACTCTGTACTGTGCTCTCCTGGCCGTTGCGTTTAATTAAACAGACTGTTCCTGCTTTGCCAAATGCCTCTTGTCTTTCATTTACTTAAGGTAAATCACATTTGTGCTACATAACCGATGCCGGATGATGCAAAGTTGCGCAATGCAATACCATGCAGACCTCACACCAAGGACACGAGCTACAATTCTCAGCCGGACAAATTTGGCCCGGCCCTGTGCCCAGTCTACAATCTAACATGGTCATTCCGAATTTGTGATTATGTCCTGGTTCAGCACAACCTCAAACAGGTTTTCTTTGTGAATTTGCCTGTGTGCAAAATGAAAATTTTTCCTGATCCGCACCAAGGGCCAGATGTAGGTATATATGATTTTGCGACTCGGAAATTTCTGAGTCGCAAAATCATATGCAGAATGGTGTCCATGACACCATCTGCGAATCGCAAGGGGGTCGCAAAGACCCACCTCATTAAGATTAATGAGGTGGGTCGCAATTTGCGACCCCCTTGCAATTCCCTGCACTCACAGGGATGGTGGCCTGCTGGAGACAGCAGACCTCCATGTCTGTGACTGCTTTTTTAATAAAGCAGTTTTTTTTTTTGTATTGCAGCCCGTTTTCCTTAAAGGAAAACGAGTTGCAATACAAAAGAAAAATGAAACAATTTGGTTTCATTTTTTCAGAGTAGGCAGTGGTCCATTGGACCACTGCCTGCTCTGAAAAAATATTTTGGGCTACATTCACAAAGGCTTCCCTTTTGCGAATGAGTTAGCACCCACTTGACATGGATGCTAACTGCGAATTGCTTTGCGACCGCGTTCGCGTCACAAAGCAATTCTGCATTGTGGTGCGAATAGCAAATAGGAAGGGAATTCCCCTCCCTATTGGCGAGTCGCATTCCCATTTTGGGAGTCGGTACAGACTCGCAAAATGGGAATGTGCATCGCGATGCGCGTTTTGCATGGTGCAAACTGCAAATTTCACAGTTTGCGCCAAGCAAAACGCTTTGTACATCTGGCCCTAAGTGTGGATCAAGTAAAGAGCTATGCCAACACTAGCTTTTCTTGACAATATTGTGTTATTAGACAAATGTTTTCCTGAACCCCCATTTGTATAATTGCTGAAAATAATAAGCTTTGATATGGTACAAATGTACATAAGTAACAAGGCATTTACATTTATTGATCTCTGCTTTTTTTCCTTAACCATTTCCATTGAAACCTTTTTTAATAGGTGAAATCCTCATTGGACCATGTTCATATCAATAAAAATGCTCTCAGTCAGTTGAGCAAATATATAGCCTCCTCTTAGATGCATAATCTGCATAAAACTTTTTCAGTTATAGAGGACTGCCCTAACCAGAAACAGGAAATAATGCCAGTTAACACGCTCTATCTTAGCTCAGGGAAAATTTGCAACTAATTTTGTATAAAACCAGAGAGCTGCATGATTATTTGCCTGCAGTGTTTGGTAACAGACTGACAGATTCTATGCCCTCTAACATTACGGCTGCCTTTTCTGGTGGGCTCATCAGTGGAAACAGGGACTAGCAGTCACTGAAAGCAACATTACACAAGAAAAACAGGCTTTCTTCCTATGGGAAATATCATGCCTTTTATAAGTGTGTCTTACTAGAAGAGCATCCATTGTAGGCAAAGATGAGAGCAAAGTCACAAGGACATGGACTAATAGTCCCATTATGAAGTGAAGAGGTACAGAAGTTGAGATTAGAACCCAAGGTTTCTGGATCCACAGCCAGTAATTTGGGGAGTAGCCCACACCTCTGTGTCCACTCTGCAACTGAGAAAGAATATTCCAATGCAAGTACGCCAAATGTTCTGATGTCCTCAGGAGAGGGGGTAGCCCCTTCCACAGTGCCAGTCAGAATGGTGATTATACTTAACCATACTCCAAATCTGGTGCCCCGTTGCACGCTGGTCTTTGGCAGGTATGAAATGCAGCATTCTAGTATAAATGGTCTACCATTTGCAAATGAAGCTAGGTTGATGCTGTATAAGTACCGCCACTGTATTGTCATTGTTTGTTGGAATCCATTGGCCTGTTGCATCTTTATAGAGTCTGCAGACCTGACCACTGGTGGTATGACTCACGGCATTGTAAAATTGGCATTCGCTCCCCATAGAATTTATGGTCTACCCTGAAAAGTTCATGTTTAATGATTGAACCAAAAGTTGCCTATTTGTGTGCATGACATCTTGATTATGATCAGGATCTATGCTAGACTTCACTGCCAAAGGTACATTCTGGGTAGAACTTGCTGGAAGAATTTAACTACATTAGGAAAAACCTGACCAGTGGATTTTGATGGTTCATGGTCAAGGCTGAATATCAAAACTGGAGCACTGGGTGAAATGTGTTGTTTTTTTCTGGTTTTGACGTCCACTAGTCTTTTGTCAGCATAACTTTCATAAAAAAATAACTTCATGTGTTTTTTTATGTTTTTTTTCAGGGATTTCCTTAGAGGATATCATTGTCTCTCAGCCAAGTAATACAAGTGTGAGAGCCGGTGAAGCAATAAACTTACAGTGCTCCTTCAACAGCAGTGAGAATACCATCATCGGTAGCTACAAATGGTTTTTCATCAATCCCTCCTCCACTTCTGCGACCGAGGTGACCAACATCAGTGAGAAGTTCAGCGGAAGGGTCTTCATGCTGGATCGCACCATCTTCACCTCGCAGCAGAAAGCCGACATAGAAATTCACAATGTGCAACCCAGTGACACAGGAACATACATCTGCGAGGTGGAGCTCTTCCTCAATAACATCAAAGGGCGTGGAAATGGGACGTGGCTGAAGGTACTAGAGGGTAAGAGGCCCACTACAAGACGGCACCTGCTGATTTAATATAATAACCAAACCTATTACTTTTCCAAACTGCATAACCTGCAGAGCGCTGGAGCATTCACCATGCTCAAGGTGGCCAGGATTCTATTGAAATACATGGCATTCTGCAATCCCTGTATAAAGGCCAGTCTCTAATTTCTTTATAATCCGCGATTTGTGATGTACCCAATTGCTGATTATAAAGAAAAACGTCAGACCTCAATTGTAATACGTTATTACGGTCCAGTTCTGAAGTCACAATGCCTGCTGGCAGATCCAGCAACCAAGACACCAGCTATTTAAAGCAGCAAAAATAAAACGTTGTAGGGTTTTGCTGCTGAAATCTGTGTAACCCGCTAAAATACAGTGACATATGCACCGCCATTTAAAACTCTGTTAATCCACCCCCCAGGCCTAAGGGCACACCACAACATGTGGTTCGTTGCCTTTTAAGCATTCCACTGGTTTGGGTTTATGTTGAGCTCATCCACATACCCTTAAAGGTGGTTTCTACTTGTATCTTTGTTTATTCCAGCTTTAAAACCTGGAACCACTTGTTCAATGCTTACCCTTAGATGGTCAGTCATCTCTGCCAGTCCTCATCTTCTATGAGGCCTATGTCTCCTTCTCAGGCCTCCCGAAGTTTGCGCAAACGATCCGGGGTATTATTCAATATCTTTTTATGGATCACTGATACTGCATTTCCTGGGAATGGTTCCAGTAACAATCTTTCCTCTAACAGGGATGCATCTGGGAGTGTTTCCACTTCCTTTATGTATCATCAAAGTGCATGCCTAACTGTATATAATGATATCTCTCTGAGTCTGCCATATCAAACTCAGTACAGAGTTCTTCAAAGGAGATAATCCTCCCATTCCTCCACAAATCTCCCAGTCGCTCTATGCCAATGAGCTCTCATCTATTAAACTCCCCCCAGTTTATGCAGCTCATCCAATTGGTTGCTATCCCAAAGTGGGGTTGTATTCGTCAGTCTGTTCTCCCATCCTAGTAACTTTGTTACCTCTATTCAGGCTCGAACCATGGCTAGTGTCTGGGGCGGAAAGACCAGTCTCTCTTTACCTAGTATACAGGATTAAAGGGTAGCCCCTTTCTCCCATATATTCTGGTTTGTCACTGTCTGCAAATACCCATTCGTTCACTGTGGCTAACTAGGATGCCCAATGTATGCTCCGATATCCGGGGTTGCCAATCCCCCCTCAAAAACTCCTCTCTGAAGCTTATTAGGGGCAATATGTGAGCTACCCCCATCCCAGAAGAGGGCACGCAGCTCACTGTTGATTTTATTAAAGAAATCTTTGGGCACTGAATATGGAGTATTTAGTAGAACACATAGCAATTGAGGGAGGGTCATCACTTTAAATAGGGCAGCACAGCCCATTAAAGATATCAGAAGTGTCCCCAGAGTGATACATCGTCTCGGAGGTGATCTAATTGTGGGTAGAGGTTTTCTGTAGGAAATGCTTCCAGGCTCTCTATGATATATATTCCCAGATATGTAAACCTGTCTTTGGTCAAGGGAATCTCACAGCCGGGTGGCAGCATTTGTTCCCCTTCTGTTAAACGAAAGGCCCAGGACTTGTCCCAGTTTATTTGGTATCCTGAATATTGTCTGAAGGTCTGTAGGATGTGTAGTATCCTATCTATTCAGCGACTTGGCTTTTCGACGTGTAGCAAAATATAATCTGCGAATACAGAGATCTGGGACTCCCAGCTGTGCCCTTCCCAGTTTCCCCAGATGAGAGGATCTTGTAGGATCCAGGCAGCCAATGGTTCTATTACCAAGGCAAAAAACTGTGGGGACGATGGGCATCCCTGCCTTGTACATCTGTGGAGTGTGAAGGAGCGCAAAACCGCCGCATTTACTCTAACTCTGGCCCTTGGTTCTTGATATAGTAACTGAACCCACACACAGAATCCAGTGCTGAATCCCAATTTAGTGAATACTGCAAAGAGGAATGGCCATTCTATACTATCAAAGGCCATTCTCGCATCCAATGACAAACCATTGCTGCATCTATGTCTGGTGCCTTTGTTGCATGGAATACCCTATATAGTCTTCTAGGAATAAGTTTGAAAAATAGTAGTCCAGTCGGGAAAGACCTCTGTGTGAAGTCGCTGAGTATGTATACTGTTGTGCATGGGGGTTGTGGTTCCTCCATAGGTCTACTAGTCCCAAGGAGTCAGAGAACGATCTCAACGGACTTATGGGATTAACTGCCTTAGCGCTTGTAAGTCTGTTGTGTTCTGGATCCATAGTGTCATTCATGTCTCCCCCCAGGAGCAAAATGGCAACTGGCATTTCCAATAATACATTTCCTAGAGCTGGGAGCGTTGCACCATGAAACGTAGGTGGCACACATGCTGAACAAATATTTATTGTCTGACCATTTCAGGTGCCGGTCTGCGCCACAAAGCATCCCAAGGGGTCAGCTCAGATGCTTCCCGGAATTAATGATGTGGAAGTTTTAAGTAAGATCCCCATTCCCCTTGAGTTAGAGGCAAATCCGTCTTGTGCCAGTAAAGAGTATCCCATTCGGTTTAGCACCTTATGGTTGTTACCTTTCAAGTGGATCTCCTGCAGTAGGGCTATATCCGGGGTATGTCCTCTGAGAAACTGCAGAACTAAGGTAAGTTTAATCTTATTTCCGTGCCCATTGACATTCCATGTCATGGCCTTTAGCTGCGTTCGGTTAGTTGTCTCCATGTTGTGAGTGTCTGTACGCTGAGCCCCACTCAGTGGCATGTCTATGGGGCACTGCTTTCCTCCTTCTCATACCTCCAGTGCAAGCCCCTCCATATAGCAAATTTGATCTTAGCAAAATACTTTAGAAGTCATCAACAATAAACATATCCCAGTATACCCCCACCACCAAGCAACCCTGCTTCATAGGCTTAGAACTGCCCATCCCCCCAACTTGCGGAGCGCCTATTGCCCCATTTCTAACATAATCCATGCTAAAGTTTGGTATGCTCCGCCAATGGTAACTAACATACGGTTACTGTAATATAAACCCCTCTGATGTGGTTTTGTGTCAGCATCTGGTGAGTTTCTCTAATAAGAGAGCTTAATAACATCACTGTATCTGGGAGGCAATATTCCCCCTGCCTCAGGTGGTCATCATTTCATACATACATTTCCTGTCAAGTCTCTCCAGACCATCCTATTCTTTTTGCTCAAGTGTCTAGGTGTAATTCTTAGCCTCTTTCTGTTCCCGCAGTATCAGTGTGTTTCACTGGTTGTGTGGCAGGATCATCCAGTCTTCCGGCGTCTCGGTCTTTTCTCTTCACCTCTCCACGTTGGGGTTGTCCGGCTTTCCTTGAGCCTTCCATCCAATCCCATGCCTCCTCAGGCTGGGTGAAGAATCAGGATTTGCCCCCTGAGAGTACCCTCAACTTCCCTGGAAAAAACATCATATATTTGATTTCTTAGTTGTGCAGAACTTTTTTAACTAAGTCCAAACTGTGCCACAGTTTTTTGGACCTGATGCGTAAAGTCCAGAAAAACCCTGATTTGGGCATGTTGAGTTCATGCTGCCTATAGAATAGAATCACAGTCTCTGTAGTTAGAAACCGGGCTATAATTGTTCATGGAGGATCGCCGGGTTTTGGTGGCGGGAACGGTGCCCGGTGCGCTCTCTCAACCAAAACAAATTAAATAGGTGCCTCGGTCGAAGTTTGTTGAGAATAAGGTCCTCCAGGAACAGATCCACACTGAGGCCCTCTGCCCCCTCAGGCACTCCCACCACTCTGATGTTGTTTTGTCTCGACCTACCCTCCTGGTCTTCAAGCCTGGCTTCCATGGCTTTTTGTTGACTGGTAAGGACTTGAACATTTTCTTCCAGTCGTTTAGTCGTAGACTGTAGGGCTTGGATATGCATTTCAGCTCTGGTAGCTTTCTCAGCCAATTTTTGGAAATCCGCCCTTAGGAGGGAAACGTCTATTGTCACTGTGACTAATTTGGGCTTCAATGTCTGTTTCGGGTCTGAGATGGCAGCCATGATTGTGCCTAAGGAGGGTTCAGGTACCCCGCTGGCGTATGAGGGCTGGGCTCCAGACTTGTCCGACACCCTCAGAATGGCATATTTATCCTGTCTCTTTGTGTCCCCCGAACGGAGCGCCCACCGGCTTCTCTCTGTCACCCCCAACTGGGGGGACTCAGTTCCTCTGATCAACGTGAGGGGGGACTCCCCTTGTCACTCCCAATCAATATCCCACACCAGGCTCGTCCAACAGAGATCAATCGTCTGGGGGGAGCGTACTGCCGTCCCTGCAATGTCACACAGGGGCCACGATGCACCACTCCACCTCCCCCAGGACTCCCGCTCACCACAGACCCCTATGGGAGCCGGGTCGATCTCCCTCCCAGGCCCGCCCAAGTCCACCAGCCACCACCGCTCCTCTCTGCCTCGATCTAATCCAGGCCCCCCCGGAAAGGTGGGGGAGTGGGAGAGGTTCTCAAGTCAAGTCCCCGTCGCTTTTCCCCCTCCTTTGGCCCAAACCCAGCTGGCCAGGGGTGCGTCAGACCCCGTGTAATCCGCTGAGGTCGTCTGGTTTCACCGCAGCTCCCGGCTCCTGCCCTTGATTTCCCCCGTCTGGATAGCCACTCACCGTCTCCGTCTCCGTCTTGGCCCACCTCTGTAGCAGCAGTTCTCTCGGCTCACAATCTGGTGCCGGCTGGGGCAATTGCTTCCTCCTTCGCCCCGCTACTCCAGTCTATGGCTTCAGACGCCTACGGATTGATGTCAGATGGTGGGGTTTTAGGATTTAGAGGCGCCAAGCTTCGCTAGTGTGTGGCCATTTTGTTAAGAGCTTACCCACGTCCCCCCATACAATGAAAATATGAATCATGCAAAAAGACACAGAGCCACGAAATGATTAACACAACAGACTCGTCCAGCTCAATCACATGGCTAAGTATAATCAAGATCGACAATACTGCAAAAACTGAAATAAGACAAAAAGCAGACATCACATTACAAAGTGTTTTTTTCAATACAATTTGGTAGCAGAAAAAGTGCATTTTGAGGAAAAAAGTACATTCAGAAATACAGTTGTAGCTGGACTTCTGTAGCAAAAGAACATTTATTGAGAAAATTCTTCAGCAAATACATTTTTGCATGACATTTCACCCTCTGTTGGATTTTTGCCCAGTACTTAAAATGTGCCAACTGCACAAGGAGTAATTTTGGTCAACTTTGCCTTCAACCCATTTCAAACCATCTTGTGACTTAATGATTCGCCATTTTTTCATCTTTTTAGCTTCTCCAACTGTGGTGTCCAGATTCGCACAACGCTGGAAGGGACTCTGCATCGGCGTAGGCATGGCTTGCCTGCTTCTTGCCTCATCCTTGCTGACCGTCTGCGTAGCAAGCAGGAAGCGGAAGCGAAAGCGAGGTGAGAACTCCACAACTAAAGGTTTGTCTGATAAAAACACCCCTCCTTAAAAGGGCCACCTTAGTGATGGATTTTTAAATGAAAAATGCTTAATGGAAGCAAGTGGAAACCACGTTTGATGTGTTTCTTCTTCGTGGTAATTGCATGCAATAAAAAATTAAAACAAAATAACCATTACACCTTTTGCACGGTGCCAGCCAATTAGCTTTGCCAATGCTGGTTTACTGTAAGAGAATCACAGCTGTATAATGGCAACAATGAAACATTTTTTTTTTTAACCATAGGACTTAGGTAAAACAACTGTTTTTGAGGCTCATTTGATCATTTCAGAGCCACGCAAACACCTCGAGGCATCTGATGACGCTGAAATGAAGGTTTTACATTTATTAGCGCATAAACGTAGTGCTGCAATAATCAAGTGTGACTTTAACCGAACTAATAAAGATTGTACGGGGACAAAATGTGCCCTCAGAGTAGTTCGTCAACATTTAGAAGCGTGCTTTATATAACGTGATGTATTAGAATTGTACTAATCCGACATAACCGTAAACGTGTGCTATGATTTGCTTGTTTGAAATGTTTTAACTTAGCATAACTTTAGTGGAGGCTTCGGCCTAGTTGCCTTGTCTCACGATTTAGATGCTCGTGTTTTTCTAATGTGCTAATAAACGCGTATTTCTGCTTGAAGCTGTACTTTTCCAGAGGGATCGGTTCACATGCTTATCTTTAAGGTTTCGTGCCAGCCTGGCATCTTCTTCTTTGCTCCAAGGTCAATCTGCAGGTGCGGACAATGGAAGCTCTGAAAGTGAGTTAATTGGTAAAATATGTTGCAACTTACGTACCCGTCTCCAAGGATAATGTATGCCTAGGTAGAAGCTTGAGAACTGTTGTTTTTGATTGGACAATTTGAAGCCAACCTATGAACCCTCCAATGGAAGACCCTACTGGATTTGAACTGTTGTTTATAAAAAACCTGGTGCACAAGAAGAAAGCAGCCATTTGCCATTACTCGCCATTTTAGCCATTTTAGTCCATTACCTATCAGCCATTAGACATTAGACATTGGACATTAGCCATTTGCAGGACATTGCAGCCATTATGGCCCATCTTACTGACTTCGTCATTTAGCCATCTTCTACGATGCCAATTGATGTTCGACGCCATTTTGAATGAGACTTTGATGCTTTCTCTAATCGAGAGAAAGAGATTCTAAGAAATTCTTGCCCTAGAGAGTTTAACTTTGATTCGTCCCTTTGCATGAAGTAGTCGTCCTTTATCTTGCCGCTGTGAGGCAGTTGCCCCGTCCACCCTACCCCTTTGCCCCGTCCCATGCTGATCGAGAAACGGTACCTGTGAGACGAAGACTTCCTTGAATGCTGATTGAATTTGGTAAATATGAAAGGAAAAATGTACAATTGCATTGTGTTTCTTTTTAGGTAACCAACTGCTGATTTTTTATAAGAGCCCTAGTTAGGAGTTTTCCAAATTAATGTTACTAAATTGTTTTTGCATGAAGTCCCACATGCCGATGCTAATTTGAGGTTAGATGAGGATTCCTTTTGTTGCACGATGCAATTTGAGACCTTGTTATGCTGACTAATGTATGCAATTAGCTCATTACAGATTATAGTTTTAGTAATTTGCGTTGCTATTATCGAATGCATTGTTATTCAAATGCTGCATAGATTGCATCTTTTCCGCCGTTATGGACAGCTATTAATGTTCATTTACATATATCATTTGGTGTTGAGACACATCTATATTGTGCTAGCTTTGTTAATATAGGGAAATAAATTCATTAACTTTGAATAAACTGGTGTGGTTATTCATGGCCGAAAGGTCATGGTTCGCCGAAATGTTTTCTGGATTAATTGTTAAGTGTTATGTTGATCAGGGCATTGCTTATGTTCGTTATTGATTATTGATTAGATTAAATTGATTGATCTCGGGTGAAGAGAGTCCCACTTGGTCAAAAGATTCATCGACCCAAGAGCGTCCAAATACAGGTAATTTATTAGGACGGAACGCTCTATCAGTAGATGGTAGCAGAGGACGGTTACGCCCTTTGGGACCCCGCTCGAGAGGTATATGGTGTTGAATTAGATTTTTCTTGGGTAAAACAGATTGAGAAAATGATGATGGGCTAAGTCCCCCGCGACTTTCCCGGGATCTCGGAGCTTGCGAATGGAAAGAATGGAGGTGTGAAATCGGCGTTGGCGGTACTAGTGACGGTATGAGTGAAGTCAGGGTTTTGCGCTTGCACAGCTTATCGCCGCAGATTGGTTGAAAAGGTTGCGAGGATTTTAGAGAATAGCGGAGGTGCGACTCCGAGTGTGAGAGTAGGGAAGTCGTTGAACTTCATGTGCATGTGGCACTTTGTGCAGAAAAAGGTCCACGTGGTTGTTGTTGTTGAGACGGGCCCTGCGAGGTCAAGAGACTCCGGAGTATGTTGAAAAGTGTATGAGACACTTTTTTTATGTTGTGGTCTGGTCGGTTTAATAGGTTGACCGGGCGTGGTCAACGAGTCGGTACGTGTGTTAAGGGAGTGGAAGAAAACTTCGACTTCGGGCTTTGACAAATACTAAGTGCACTAGAATAGATCATTGACAAGTTGAGAGCAGAGTCTGCGGGTCAGATTTGCTTGCGAAATTGGGGACCGAGAAAGATGGAATAACTGCCGAGGCTAGTGAAAAATCCCTAAGGTCCTGAAGTGATTGTGTTAACCTTCCTGTAGTAAACCGACAGATCTGTTTTATTATTATTTTTTGGTTGCTCGCGATACATGCCAGAAGTTGTTACGAGAGGAGCTGAGTGAAGGAGGACAAGCCGCGAGGCTTTGTCAGCCGCAGTGTGTGTGAGTGTGACGTCACTAGGAGCCGCGCTGGGATAGGTTGGTTGCAGAGAAGGGTCGCGCACGGATTGGACGCAGTCCGTGGGGCTCGATTGGAAGGGGAAAGGCAAGCGAAGAGTATTCCGGGAATTAAAGTCACTTATTGATTACAAACTTTGTGAAATAAAAGACGAGAAAATGAAATTTTTTAAAGCATTAAAGAGTGCGATGAAGGGGGAGTCTTACATTAAAGCGAGCGTAGGAGAGGAGACGCCACCCGAAGGTACACCAGCTTACATTGTAATGGAGGAAAGGGGGGTAGCTCCGTGCCTTTGGCTAAAGCAATGGCACAAGCTGACAGAGAAACATGGGAGCGTAGCGTTCCCGATCCATGGGACATTCAATATAAGGATCCTAGAGAATTTGAGATTTGCGATGTACGACATGAAGGTACCTCCAAGGCCAGCACAGTTTGAGGCTCTAGCGATTTGGGAACTAATGGCTAGACAGCAACAGCAAAAGAAGTTCGAGACCAGGGTAAGAAAGGTAGAAAAGACACTAGCGGATGCTAGGTGGGATAATGCACAGAAGGTGTGGAGGTCAGATATATTGCAGGGGATAAAATTGTTTCCCGCAATTACTAAGGAAGAAGAGGCGACAGGCAAGAAAGCTACCTGTAAGACAAACAGGAGGTGTTCCAAAGATAGAGAGGAAGAGGAAAAGTTAAGGAGAGAAGAGAAGTTAGAGGATGAGGAGTTAATAATTCAATTGCTGAACGACCGTCCACCACCTTATGCAGAGAGTGGACAAGGTCCAAGTACCAGTTCTGCCCCTCCGGCACCGGTACAGAATAATGAAACTCCGAGTTCAGGAACGCCATCGGGATCTAAGGACCCGAGTTTACTGTTCACCCCGCAGATACCGCAGGTTAGGAGAATATATCCAGATGTGCCTATATTGAAAACAGCAGAAAATTATCAGCCGCAGGTCCCAAGGTACTACAGCAGTGACAACAGTACGGGAATGATTCTAGATCCAACCGTAATGGGAGTACAGAATGGTCGCAACTCAACATTGGCACAAGCTGAATCAACCCAGCTTTTGATGCCTCAAAAGCAGATGCAGGGGGGAACCGCACATGCTCAGATGACGGGGAGTCAGATGGGCATGTCGGCAATGATGACCCATAGTGTGGGAATGAACATGCCTCAGAACCTGGGGAATGGACAGAACCCAGATGCGATATCCCTACCCATTACTGTAGGTCCACCGGTACCTTTGTACATTCAGCCTAACTCAGGTATGAGCGGTCAAGGATCAGTGGTGCAGAATGGGACGGAAAGGAGGTGCATAGAAAACACTCCAGAGACAACTCCGATAGCGGCTCTGCCAACTGGATCTGGGTCCTTGATGGAGTTTAGTCCCATATGTGCTCAGTCAACAGTGGTGAGGTCGAGTCCCCCACTGATGATACCGCTATCATCGAACACTGAAAAGTTGCCGCAACCATCAATGGCAGTTGATGTGAATGCTACACTGATGGGGTTGAATGCGCAACAGCTGACACAGTGGTTCAACAGTCTGAATTCCACACAAAGCTCAGCCAGTGGGAAGGGAGAAGACTATCTGAATAGGGTCAGGTTGAACATGGAAGCACAAGAATTGGTGGAAGGGACTATGGGGGTGAATAGGTTAGAGTCCTACTCGGAAGAAGAGCTGAGGTATCTATGTCCCAGGATTACGAGAGAAGTGAACAAGGTACATAGAAGGTTGCAAGAAATAGCTGACAAAAATGGGGTTGAGATAGACAAGACAAAACACTTGAGCAGGAGCTATAGATTGGATTTCGGGACCATAGACTTTGAACATATGAGGTCAGCAGGCATGAAAACGCACCTTAGAGAATTGCTGCAGAGTGCACAAGTGTGGAGGTGCTTGGACAAATGGGAAAGCAGATGGGCAAAGAAAAAGGAAAAGAAGAAAGATAGTGTCCCAGAGCACAACGAGAAAAGACCACAGAGTAGTGATGCAATAACCATGTTACCAATGAGGGAGACAGCAGGGGGAAAATTAATACATGTACCGTGGCACAGAAGCAACATTCAGTCTTTTACGGATGATTTTCCCAAACTGAGAGAAAAACCGATTGAATGGTATCAACAGACTGATAGGTTTGTGAAGCTTGCGAAATGTCTTTGGGAAGACCTGAACACCCTCTTTGAGATTGTGGTTCCGGCAGATTTGTGGGAAGACTGCAAAAGGGCTGTAGGCTGGCCGACAAGTGAACCAGAGAGAGACAGGGATACGGGTGCACCATCACCTATGGTGATGAGCTTGTACTATAAGGTGATTGAGCATTTGAAGACGAAGGTTGCCGCGAAAAATGTGGATTGGCAGAAGATTGATCGAACTGCCCAAGAGGCTAAAGAGTCGATTGATGGTTACTATGAAAGGTTGTTGAAGGCGTTCAAGAACTACAGTGGCACGGAAACAATAGAGGCGAAGGACATGCTTCATTTTGTGTTTAGATTTGTGGAAGGGCTGAGACCAGAGATAAGTCAGATGATAAAGACGCATTTGATTTGTTGGCAGTCGAAACCTATTGATGAGGTGTTGAATTATGCGAAATACTGTAGCGACGAAATTGAAGTAAAACAGAAAAGGTTGAAAGAGAAAGTGATGGTGATGCAACTTAAAGCAGCTCAGACAGGTTTGCAAGGGTTGCAAGGGTTCCAACAGCAGATACCGCAACCGCAGCCGCAGCCGCAGGGAAATATGGTGTTTCAGCCACAGGCGAGAGGCAGAGGCAGAGGAGGTTTTGGGAGTAATGGTCCGGATTTGAACACTGTTGTGATTCCGAATGGTGTGCAGGCAATGAAAAAGGTGATGCCGTGTCACGTGTGCGGAATCGTCGGTCATTGGAAACGCGAGTGTCCGATGGTGGTGCAGGAAGGTGCAGGTGTTGGTCAGCAAAACAATGATGTCAATGCATTCCAGACAATGAGGGGACCGAAAATGAGAGGTCCAAACCCAAATTTTCAGACCATAAATCAGCTGCAGGGATTACAGCCCATGCAGCCGCAGCAGATGCAGATGCCCCGTATGCAGATGACGCAAATGCAGCCAATGCAACAGCAGTTTCCCATGGTACCTAATCAGCAAATGCAAATACCTTTGGCACCAGTGAGTCAGCAGCAAGTGATGGTTCCTCCACAGGTCTCGGGTCAGGTGATGAGTACAAATGGCACCGTACAACAGTTCCCATTACACAGTGAGAATGGAATAAACAATGAATGGGAGAGTGAAAGTTCAGATGAGGAGGGAAATTGTGTGCTTGCAGCATCCTTGGAAGTTGATCAAAAGGGTCCATATGTGGAGGGAAGAGTTATGGGTCATAGTGTTTCATTCCTGGTTGACACAGGAGCCACACGTTCAACTGTTAGGAGCATTGAAGTACCAAATTTGCCACTCTCAGGGAGAACAGTTCAAGTAGTGGGAGTAGCAAACAGGCACCTGACGAACCCAATCACAGATCCAGTACCAGTTAGAATTGGTAACTATCAAGGGTTACATAATTTTGGTATGTGACTCAAGCCCGATAGCACTGTGAGGGAGAGACCTATTGTGCAAATTGGGATGTTCGATTATGTGCTCGAACGATGGAATTAGAATTCAGACGAGCAGTGATGGGGAAGAAGAGGACAGTGTAGAAGGGGATGAGATGGAAACTGTCGATGAAGAATATCCTCTGATTAACCTTTTTCCGATGATAACTGAAGAAGATATTCCAGCTGAATTACGAGAAACAGTCGGAAAGGAAGTGTGGGATATGACAGGAAAAGAGGTGGGATTGATGAAAGGAGTGGAACCAGTGAAAGTGACCGTAAAACCCAATGCAACCTTTCCCCAGACCCCACAATACCACATGGCACAAGACACCCTCATGAAAGTCGCCCAACTCATTGACGAGTTTGTAAAACAGGGAGTACTGAAAGAAGTGTTAAGCAGTCCATGTAATTCACCAATCATGGGACTAATAAAGCCGAGTGGAAAGGTCCGAATCGTGCAGGACTTGAGGAAAATAAATGACATCATAATTAAATGCTGCCCTGTAGTACCGAATCCAGCTGTGATAATGTTTCAAGTCCCTTGCGATGCCGAGTGGTTCTCAGTCATTGACTTGTCACAAGCATTCTTTTCGGTGCCTCTTCATGAGGACAGCCAATTTCTCTTTTGTTTCAAATTCTTAGACAGAGTTTACAGTTGGTGTCGAATTCCTCAAGGGTTTTCGGAGTCACCGTCAATTTTCAATCAGATTCTAAAGAAAGACTTGGAAAAGTTAGAATTGCCATTCGAGTCAACCCTAGTACAGTACATCGATGACTTACTGATTGCATCTAAGACAGAAAGTGGCTGCACAGCCGACACCATTGCTCTACTGAACCATTTGGGAAGGAATGGACACAAGGTGTCTCCTTCCAAGTTGCAGTTCTGTCAGAAGAAAGTAAAATACTTGGGTCATCAAATAGAGAAAGGGTCAAGGAGAATAATGAAGGAGAGAATAACAAGTGTACTCCAAATGAGTCCACCAAAGACGAGGAGGGAGGTGAGGAAGTTTTTGGGGATGGTGAGCTACTGTCGCCAGTGGATTCCCAACTTTTCAACTCTAGCAAAGTCTTTACTGAAACTGACCCAGAAGGATGCCTTGGATGAAATTGAGCTGAAAGGAGATGAGATGGATGCTTTTATTGAATTGAAAGAATGCATGTGCAGGGCTCCAGCTTTAGGTATGCCTGATTACACAAAGCCTTTCACATTGTTCTGTCATGAACGTGATGCATGTTCTTTGTCTGTCTTGACCCAAGCCCATGGTGGCATAAACAGACCAGTAGCGTATTTTTCAGCTACTTTGGATCCGGTCGCAGCAGCACTTCCAGGGTGTTTGCGCGCCGTAGCAGCAGTTGGTATCAGCCTCACTCAGAGTGAAGGAATAGTGATGGGACACCCATTAACAGTCATGGTCCCTCACTCAGCTGAGATACTTTTGACCCGCTTCCGAACGCAACACATGACTGGAGCAAGACTCACAAGGTATGAGACAATAATTCTGGGCTCACCGAATGTGCAGCTGAAAAGGTGCACTACGTTGAATCCAGCAACCTTGCTTCCTGGTGAAAATGCTGAAATTGAGAACGCTGAAGACGTCGAGCACGACTGTCTTCAGGTGACTGAATTTTGCACAAAACCCCGACCTGATATTAAGGATACTAAGCTTGATGAAAATGACCAAATTGTTTTTGTCGATGGTTCATGTCTAAGAGATGGGATGGGAATTTTGAAAGCAGGATATGCTGTATGTACTGTAACAGGTGTCTTGGAAGCATCCTGGCTTCAAGGAGTCTATTCCGCACAAGTAGCAGAACTTGTAGCCCTTACAAGAGCATGCCAACTGTCTACATTGATGAAGGTTACCATTTATACTGATAGTCAGTACGGGTTTGGAATTGTGCACGACTTTGGGCAACTATGGTCACAGAGAGGTTTCCTGACCTCTTCAGGGTCCCCAGTGAAAAACGGGGAGAGAATAAGGGAATTGTTACACGCCATTCTAATGCCAGCCGAAATTGCAGTGGTAAAGTGTAGTGCTCATACAAAAGGACAGGACTATGGGGGTCATTCTGACTCCCGCCGGGCGCGGTCACCGCGCGCCCGGCGGGAGCCGCCAAAATACCGTACCGCGGTCGGAAGACCGCGGTGGGTAT
Source organism: Pleurodeles waltl (assembly GCF_031143425.1). Classification (NCBI taxonomy): domain Eukaryota; kingdom Metazoa; phylum Chordata; class Amphibia; order Caudata; family Salamandridae; genus Pleurodeles; species Pleurodeles waltl. The sequence continues at coordinate 1,178,354,514 of NC_090439.1, forward strand.
TTTGAGGTTTCCCCTGGGCTGGCGGGCGGCCTCCAAAAGGCCGCCCGCCAGCCCAGGGGAAACCGTCCTTCCCACGATGAAGCCGGCTCGTAATCGAGCCGGCTGAGTGGGAAGGTGCGACGGGTGCTGTTGCACCCGTCGCGTATTTCACTGTCTGCCAAGCAGACAGTGAAATACCCGTAGGGGCCCTCTTACGGGGGCCCCTGCAGTGCCCATGCCAGTGGCATGGGCACTGCAGGGGCCCCCAGGGGCCCCGCGACCCCCCCTACCGCCATCCGGTTCCCGGCGGGGGGACCGCCGGGAACTGGATGGCGGTAGGGGGGGTCGGAATCCCCTCGAGGATTCAAAGGGGCGGCGGTACACTGGCGGGAGACCGCCAGTGTTGCCGGTCTGACCGCGGCTTTACCGCCGCGGTCAGAATGCCCTGCGGGGCACCGCCGGTCTGTCGGCGGTGCTCCCGCCGACCCTGGCCCCGGCGGTCTAAGACCGCCGGGGTCAGAATGACCCCCTATGTTTCTCTGGGAAATGCATATGCGGATCAAGTCTCAAGATTTTGTGCCTTGAACTGTATATTGCTCAGGGATGAATGGAATTTGATAAGTGAACCAGAACTCGAACCAGCTGAAGCATTTGCCTTGAAGGTCGTGGATACAATGGATGAACTAAAAGCATTACAGAATAGCGTCAGGGAGGATGAAAAAGATTCCTGGATTAAGTCACAATGTACAAGGAGACCAGATGAGTTATGGGTTTCAAATGAAGGGAAATTTGTTTTACCAAATAGTCTCTTATCGCAGCTAGCGCGGTTCTATCATGGGCAGGCTCACCTAGGGAGAGATGCCATGATAAGATTGTTCAAAACTGATTGGTTTAACCCCAGATTCCGTCAAGTTGCAGAAGCAGTTTGCCATCGATGTGTCATTTGCCAGCAGATGAACCCAGGGAAGGGAACGGTTGTGAACGCGAGCCACATTGGTAGGGCGGGTGGCCCGTTCAGCAGAATGCAGATGGACTTTATTGAGATGCCTGTGCATGGAGGTCTGAAGTATGTGTTGGTGATTGTGTGCATTTTTAGTCACTGGATTGAAGCATACCCCACACGTAGAAATGACAGCCTTACAGTTGCAAAACTATTGTTGAGGGAGTTGATACCACGTTTCGGATTCCCGATCTCTTTAGAATCAGATAGAGGAAGTCACTTCAATAACGAGGTGATAAAGTTACTTTGCGCAGCGCTGAACATTGAGCAAAAACTGCATTGTAGCTATCGCCCAGAGGCCTCAGGACTGGTGGAACAAATGAATGGTACACTGAAATCAAGAATGGCGAAAATATGTGCATCGACAAATTTGAAATGGCCTGACGCATTGCCTTTGGTGTTAATGTCAATGAGAAACACCCCTGACAGAAAGACTGGATTGTCCACGCACGAAATTCTCATGGGCAGGGCTATGAGACTTCCTGCAGTTCCCGCAAACGCGCTTTTGAATATTACAGATGTTATGGTGTTAGACTACTGCAAAGGTCTGGCTGACGTGGTTCGCTCTTTCTCTCACCAGGTGGAAGCAACCACCTTGCCACCGATCCAAGGTCCAGGACACACACTGAAAGCAGGTGACTGGGTCGTGATAAAGAAGCACGTGAGGAAGTCGTGTCTGGAACCCCGTTGGAAAGGCCCTTTCCAAGTGATCCTGACGACTACTACCGCTGTGAAGTGTGCGGGAGTTCCCAACTGGATTCACGCCAGTCATACAAAGAAAGTGTTGTGTCCCACAGATGAGGAAGTTGAAGCGCTGAAACTGCCAGTTCCTGATAACAAAGTGCCGAGTGCTGAGACAGAGCAAAACAGAACTAAAAGCGAACAGGCAGGAACAGGAGAGAGAGAAATATTCTCTGAGGACGAAACAACCGATTCACTTGGGGAAGACCAAGGAGAAACCTCAGACAGCGACGAAACAGCTGAAGGTGACAAAGAGCCTGAAGCAGCTGAGGGTAACAAAGAGCCTGAAGCAGCTGAAGGTGACAAAGAGCCTGAAGCAGCTGAAAGTGATCAAGAGCCTGACGAAAGTAACGGTGACGAAGGGCTCGAAAGAGGTGAAGAAGCAGGAGAGCCTGATCAGAGGAGGGCTTTCCCAGAAGCAGACGGTACAGAAAAAAAAAAGGAAAACCTGATTGATTCCCCAGAAAAAGGGGACAAGGCAGAACAGAACGAAACTATTCGAACTTCGTCAGAAGAGATCGCAGGTCCATCAAGTGGACACAGTGCAAAGAGGAGACCAAGTATATCACCAATAAAACTAAGAACTAGAGAAAAGTTGAACGACAGTGAAGGGCCAAGAGTGAAAGAGAAAAGAAAGGAAGTGTCTGTCGTGGTACCGACATCAAGTGAAGGAAAAGACGTGGCCAAAGAGGAAAGTACCAGCGAGGCAGAATCAAAGAGAGAGGCAAAATTGAAAAGGAAAAGGATACCAAATAGGAGATATTCCGGTCCAGAATGGGCATATGTAGTCAATGACGATTGGACTGACGAATTTGTATCTCTAAGCCTCGAGAACGAAGAAGAAGAGATACCAATAGAAAAGAAAAGTTTTATGGACACTGTTGATTGATAAATGACATTGTTTGCTAAAATCTAACGTGATACAACCAGCTGAGACATTGCTAAACCGGATGAGAAATTTGCTAACTTGATAAGACTTTGATAACCTGATTGTCTCTTAAACCCGATTTGAGACAACGTTGCTAACTGATAAAAGACTGAGTTATTGCCGAATTGAGACAAATGCTGCTAACCGATAAGTGACTAGGCTCCTGAAGAAAACTGTGTGAACATTGCGCTCGTTCAGCTTTGTAACTAATTGCTAAATCGTTTCTTTATAGGTGCTTCTAGCTCTCTGATTCTATACAGATCATGACTACACAAAACAGTAGAGTGAAATATTGTAAATATGCGTGTATAGGCTTGATAACTGCATGTGTACTAATAATAATGGCAATAGTGCTTGCAACGCGTGGTAAGGGTGAGAATGAGACAATTGATGCTTCTACTTTTGCTCCAGTTACTGTCACTGAACTAACCGCATTGAAAAGACTAGAATTAGATGAGAGACACTTGCATGATAAGAAGGAACTTTCGTATAATGTTTTCTATCGCCTACTAACAGAATATGTTGAGACTATGGATGCGAAAGATTGTTATGTGTGTACACAGATACCGACATCGGTAAAGGAAGGGGTGACTTATCACCACATGCCTCTTACATATGGGATTACATGTAGTTTAGTAACTTCTAGATTTTATGGTCAAACTAACATACAGTATTTTTATTCAAATTATGATGTTACCTTTGCATATGTTCCTATAATTACGCAGCTAAGCCAGATTACTAAAGATTGGGATGCTAAAATAATGAGGGAATTTTTCGAGCCAATGCAACCTTTTGAAACAGCTCACGCTCATAGGGAAAACCTTACATGCTCACTCACCGCAGTAGAAATAAGCTTTTTAGATCGCACAGATGATAGAAGGGCACAAATGAATGCGAAATTAGAAAAGGAGCTAAGTAAGAGGACTTCAGTAGATAATTATGCTTTTGCCGCAATAAAAACACAAGGAAAAATAGCTTTAGACGCTTGGCATGTAGGGAAATTTTGTATATATCGTGGTGAATCTTATTATGATAACATTTTCGTGGGAGCGAGTGAATGTAAACATACGTTTATCTTTAAGGCCAAATGGACATTCATGCTGAACGGACTTGACCCTGTCATACCTGGTGTATATTACATTTGTGGGCATAATGCCTATTATCGTCTTCCAAAAGGGTGGTGGGGGAGATGTTATTTGTGTATAGTGTTCCCAAAGGTTTATCAACTGGATGACCTATCGGTGATTCCAAAGACGCCTGGATCTCATCGTATCCAGAAAAGAGAGACCGCAGCTGCTGTGGTAGGAGATATATTTGGAGCCATGATTCCTTCATTGGGAGTTGTGTTGAATTCCATCAAAATAAGAAAGTTGTCTACTATAGTGGATAACATGTTGACAAAGTTTTCAGGTGCTATAATCCTGATGGATGCTGAACTTGCAGCAGAAAGAGCTATGACTCTTCAAAACAGGCTTGCCCTAGACATTCTTTTAGCAAAGGATGGCGGCGTTTGCAAAATGCTTGGTGCACGTCACTGTTGCACGTATATACCAGACAACAGTGTAAAGATTAAAACAATGCTTGCTAATCTAACAAAAGAGAGTGCAGACTTGAAGGAATTGAAAGAACCAGGAGTTTGGGAGAAGGTTGGAAAGGGAATTGCTTCAGTGGGAAATTGGCTTGGTAGCATTTGGAATGGAATATTACTAAAAATAATACAGGGAATACTAATAGTACTAATTTGCATTTTTGGGATTTGGGGAATAAAGAGGGGAATACTAATGATCATGGCAAGAATTAAGAGAAGGAAGGAAGAGAAAATGATGAAAAGAATGGCAGAAGAATACAAGGCAAGAACAAGGGGAACTAAAAGGCAAAGAGAATTGACAGAATTTTAATGGAATAAAATTTGTGGGAATAGTTTTGTGTGATGACAAGTAGTCATCAGAGGAGGGATTGATGACGCTGAAATTAAGGTTTTACATTTATTAGCGCATAAACGTAGTGCTGCAATAATCAAGTGTGACTTTAACCGAACTAATAAAGATTGTACGGGGACAAAATTTGCCCTCAGAGTAGTTCGCCAACATTTAGAAGCGTGCTTTATATAACGTGATGTATTAGAATTGTACTAATCCGACATAACCGTAAACGTGTGCTATGATTTGCTTGTATGAAATGTTTTAACTTAGCATAACTTTAGTGGAGGCTTCGGCCTAGTTGCCTTGTCTCACGATTTAGATGCTCGTGTTTTTCTAATGTGCTAATAAACGCGTATTTCTGCTTGAAGCTGAAATTTTCCAGAGGGATCGGTTCACATGCTTATCTTTAAGGTTTCGTGCCAGCCTGGCATCTTCTTCTTTGCTCCAAGGTCAATCTGCAGGTGCGGACAATGGAAGCTCTGAAAGTGAGTTAATTGGTAAAATATGTTGCAACTTACGTACCCGTCTCCAAGGATAATGTATGCCTAGGTAGAAGCTTGAGAACTGTTGTTTTTGATTGGACAATTTGAAGCCAACCTATGAACCCTCCAATGGAAGACCCTACTGGATTTGAACTGTTGTTTATAAAAAACCTGGTGCACAAGAAGAAAGCAGCCATTTGCCATTACTCGCCATTTTAGCCATTTTAGTCCATTACCTATCAGCCATTAGACATTAGACATTGGACATTAGCCATTTGCAGGACATTGCAGCCATTATGGCCCATCTTGCTGACTTCGTCATTTAGCCATCTTCTACGATGCCAATTGATGTTCGACGCCATTTTGAATGAGACTTTGATGCTTTCTCTAATCGAGAGAAAGAGATTCTAAGAAATTCTTGCCCTAGAGAGTTTAACTTTGATTCGTCCCTTTGCATGAAGTAGTCGTCCTTTATCTTGCCGCTGTGAGGCAATTGCCCCGTCCACCCTTACCCCTTTGCCCCGTCCCATGCTGATCGAGAAACGGTACCTGTGAGACGAAGACTTCCTTGAATGCTGATTGAATTTGGTAAATATGAAAGGAAAAATGTACAATTGCATTGTGTTTCTTTTTAGGTAACCAACTGCTGATTTTTGATAAGAGCCCTAGTTAGGAGTTTTCCAAATTAATGTTACTAAATTGTTTTTGCATGAAGTCCCACATGCCGATGCTAATTTGAGGTTAGATGAGGATTCCTTTTGTTGCACGATGCAATTTGAGACCTTGTTATGCTGACTAATGTATGCAATTAGCTCATTACAGATGATAGTTTTAGTAATTTGCGTTGCTATTATCGAACGCATTGTTATTCAAATGCTGCATAGATTGCATCTTTTCCGCCGTTATGGACAGCTATTAATGTTCATTTACATATATCATTTGGTGTTGAGACACATCTATATTGTGCTAGCTTTGTTAATATAGGGAAATAAATTCATTAACTTTGAATAAACTGGTGTGGTTATTCATGGCCGAAAGGTCATGGTTCGCCGAAATGTTTTCTGGATTAATTGTTAAGTGTTATGTTGATCAGGGCATTGCTTATGTTCGTTATTGATTATTGATTAGATTAAATTGATTGATCTCGGGTGAAGAGAGTCCCACTTGGTCAAAAGATTCATCGACCTAAGAGCGTCCAAATACAGGTAATTTATTAGGACGGTGTAGGAGGCTGGACTGGCTTGTAGTGAGTACCAAGGGGTACTTGCACCTTGCACCAGGCCCAGTTATCCCTTATTAGTGTATAGGGTGTCTAGCAGCATAGGCTGATAGATAATGGTAGCTTAGCAGAGCAGCTTAGGCTGAACTAGGAGACGTGTGAAGCTACTACAGTACCACTTAGTGTCATATGCACAATATCATAAGAAAACACAATACACAGTTATACTAAAAATAAAGGTACTTTATTTTTATGACAATATGCCAAAGTATCTTAGAGTGTACCCTCAGTGAGAGGATAGGAAATATACACAAGATATATATACACAATAGCAAAAATATGCAGTATAGTCTTAGAAAACAGTGCAAACAATGTATAGTTACAATAGGATGCAATGGGGAAACATAGGGATAGGGGCAACACAAACCATATACTCCAGAAGTGGAATGCGAACCACGAATGGACCCCAAACCTATGTGACCTTGTAGAGGGTCGCTGGGACTATTAGAAAATAGTGAGAGTTAGAAAAATAACCCTCCCCAAGACCCTGAAAAGTGAGTGCAAAGTGCACTAAAGTTCCCATAAGGACAAAATAGTTGTGTTAGAGGAATAATGCAGGAAAGACACAAACCAGCAATGCAACAACTGTGGATTTCCAATCTAGGGTACCTGTGGAACAAGGGGACCAAGTCCAAAAGTCACAAGCAAGTCGGAGATGGGCAGATGCCCAGGAAATGCCAGCTGCGGGTGCAAAGAAGCTTCGACTGGACAGAAGAAGCTGAGGTTTCTGCAGGAATGAAAAGGGCTAGAGACTTCCCCTTTGGTGGACGGATTTCTCTTGCCTTGGAGAGTCGTGCAGAAGTGTTTTCCCGCCAAAAAGACGCCAACAAGCCTTGCTACACGCAAATCGTGCGTTTGGCGTTTTTGGACGCTGCTGGGGCCCAGGAGGGACCAGGAGGTCGCAAATTGGACTTGCAGAGAGAGGAGACGTCGAGCAAGACAAAGAGCCCTCACTAAAGCAGGTAGCACCCGGAGAAGTGCCAGAAACAGGCACTACGAGGATGCGTGAAACGGTGCTCGCCGAAGTTGCACAAAGGAGTCCCACGTCGCCGGAGACCAACTTAGAAAGTCGTGCAATGCAGGTTAGAGTGCCGTGGACCCAGGCTTGGCTGTGCACAAAGGATTTCCGCCGGAAGTGCACAGGGGCCAGAGTAGCTGCAAAGTCGCGGTTCCCAGCAATGCAGCCCAGCGAGGTGAGGCAAGGACTTACCTCCACCAAACTTGGACTGAAGAGTCACTGGACTGTGGGGGTCACTTGGACAGCGTCGCTGGATTCGAGGGACCACGCTCGTCGTGCTGAGAGGAGACCCAAGGGACCGGTAATGCAGCTTTTTGGTGCCTGCGGTTGCAGGGGGAAGATTCCGTCGACCCACGGGAGATTTCTTCGGAGCTTCTGGTGCAGAGAGGAGGCAGGCTACCCCCACAGCATGCACAAGCAGGAAAACAGTCGAGAAGGCGGCAGGATCAGCGTTACAGAGTTGCAGTAGTCGTCTTTGCTACTATGTTGCAGGTTTGCAGGCTTCCAGCGCGGTCAGCGGTCGTTTCCTTATCAGAAGGTGAAGAGGGAGATGCAGAGGAACTCGGTTGAGCTCTTGCATTCGTTATCTGAAGTTTCCCCAGAGACAGAGACCCTAAATAGCCAGAAAAGAGGGTTTGGCTACCTAGGAGAGAGGAAAGGCTACTAACACCTGAAGGAGCCTATCAGCAGGAGTCTCTGACGTCACCTGGTGGCACTGGCCACTCAGAGCAGTCCAGTGTGCCAGCAGCACCCCTGTTTCCAAGATGGCAGAGGTCTGGAGCACACTGGAGGAGCTCTGGACACCTCCCAGGGGAGGTGCAGGTCAGGGGAGTGGTCACTCCCCTTTCCTTTGTCCAGTTACGCGCCAGAGCAGGGGCTAAGGGGTCCCTGAACCGGTGTAGACTGGCTTATGCAGAATTGGGCACATCTGTGCCCAACAAAGCATTTCCAGAGGCTGGGGGAGGCTACTCCTCCCCTGCCTTCACACCATTTTCCAAAGGGAGAGGGAGTCACACCCTCTCTCAGAGGAAGTTCTTTGTTCTGCCATCCTGGGCCAGGCCTGGCTGGACCCCAGGAGGGCAGCTGCCTGTCTGAGGGGTTGGCAGCAGCAGCAGCTGCAGTGAAACCCCAGGAAGGGCAGTTTGGCAGTACCAGGGTCTGTGCTACAGACCACTGGGATCATGGGATTGTGCCAACAATGCCAGGATGGCATAGAGGGGGCAATTCCATGATCTTAGACATGTTACATGGCCATATTCGGAGTTACCATGGTGAAGCTACATATAGGTAGTGACCTATATGTAGTGCACGCGTGTAATGGTGTCCCCGCACTCACAGAGTTCAGGGAATTGGCTCTGAACAATGTGGGGGCACCTTGGCTAGTGCCAGGGTGCCCTCACACTAAGTAACTTTGCACCTAACCTTTACCAGGTAAAGGTTAGACATATAGGTGACTTATAAGTTACTTAAGTGCAGTGTAAAATGGCTGTGAAATAACGTGGATGTTATTTCACTCAGGCTGCAGTGGCAGGCCTGTGTAAGAATTGTCAGAGCTCCCTATGGGTGGCAAAAGAAATGCTGCAGCCCATAGGGATCTCCTGGAACCCCAATACCCTGGGTACCTTAGTACCATATACTAGGGAATTATAAGGGTGTTCCAGTAAGCCAATGTGAATTGGTAAAATTGGTCACTAGCCTGTTAGTGACAATTTAAAAGTAATGAGAGAGCATAACCACTGAGGTTCTGGTTAGCAGAGCCTCAGTGAGACAGTTAGGCACCACACAGGGAACATATACATGCACACCTATGAGCACTGGGGCCCTGTGTGACAGGGTCCCAGTGACACATACATATAGGCCACAAACCTATGAGCACTGGGGTCCTGACCAGCAGGATCCCAGTGACACATAACAACCATACTGAAAACATGGTGTTTTCACTATGAGCACTGAGGCCTGGCTATCAGGATCCCAGTGAGACAGTGAAAACAGTGACAAACACCCTGACATACACTCACAAACAGGCCAAAAGTGGGGGTAACAAGGCTAGAAAGAGGCTACCTTCTCACAGACGGAACGCTCTATCACATCTCACCTACGTCTCTGTATAGGCCCCTCTTAGGCCCTGATTAATATTTTTTTTGCACCCCATGTGTGTCATTTTTTTACGCAAAAGCGGAATAAACTTATAAACCACAATTGTATTTTGTAAGTTTACGCTGCTTTTGTGTAAAAAAAATGATGCAAATGCAGTGCAAAAAAAGTATAACTCAGGCCCTTAGTGTTTACCTGCACATTTTGTCAGCACCACGTTTTCTGCAAGTGCAGCATCAGAATATATATGTAAAATAATGAATGAAAAAAAAAAACAATCTGCTCATCTAGTAAAATTAATTTATTTGACTCTTTTCAGAGAGCTGCCCCGACAGCAGGTAAGTCTTACTGTACACATGAGGTATTTCCACATGCTGCACATTTGCTCTGCAGGTAACGGATCTCTTTCTATTTTCTAGTAACGCTGTGTTCTATGAGGCGGTCCCCGAGCAAGGTAAAGACACATTTACCTAAGTGGCAAAGGCCAGCTTTTATGCGGGGGTGAGTGGTAGCAGAAGGCCCCTCGAGGGTATGCAATGGTCACTGTATGCTGAAGACATTTTTAAACTTGTGCGGAGAACCTGCCTTGAATAGCACACAGCAAAAACACTAAGGGCCTCATTATGAGTGTGGCAGCCTTCAGACCGCCACCATCGCGGAGGCGGCCAGGAACGCCACACTAAAACCCTGGCGGTCAGACAGCCAGAGAACTGCCAGCACCTCCAGGATCCATGATCCCGGCAGCCTGGCAGTGGCGAAGATCGTAATCCATTACGACCTTGTTCTCCGCCATCCTTTTCATGCCGGTAACACTGCCGTGAAAAGGCTGGCGGAGAACAGGGGCAAGGGCGCCACAGGGGAGCCCCCTACCCAGCACAGTCGCAAAGTTCACTGTCTGTAAAGCAGACAGTGAAGTTTGCGAGGGTGATGGTGCACCCTGTGGGCTACAGCATTGCCGCCAGCTCGATTACGAGCCCGAGACAGTGCTGTAGCTTGTTTCCCGCTACCCCGGCCGGCGGAAATGGAGGTTTCTGCCTGCCAACCTAGGGGGAAACTCTTAATAACTCGGCTCGGTGGTCGCCACAAAAGCGGTGGCTACCCTGTCGGGAATTCGGTATACGGACTGTTAATTAGGCCCAAAGTGTGTCAGCCTGAGTTCCCCCTTGGATCTTGGAAGGGGGTTCTTTCCATGAGAAGATTTGTGAAAATGGAACCAAATGGTGCATTTTGCAGAAGTAAGGGCAACCAATGAAATATTCCCCTATTTTCATAATGTGCCAGCAGGCGCTATGCAGCTCAGGGAAATTAGAAGCTTACTTATCTCAAGAGCACTTGACAAATTGCTCGCCAAACCATAGATTTTCAGCACAATTTCCAACAAAAGGGTGTAGGTAGCAGAGTATATATGTTACAGGTTCATACAAAAGCTTTATAATGCAGGCTACAGAAAATGTGTAGGTTCAGGTATCAGAAAATGTACACCTATCTTAGAGGCTCCAGCCTGCCCAGCAGAAACAATATCACCATTGCTTTCTTATTATAGATAGGCAGCTATTAGCATATGAATCAAGACATAACAGCCATACCATTCCTTTCTGGTGACCCGTCACCAGGGAGACCAGACCAGAAATAAGTTTCCCAAACTCAGCATTCAAATATCAGCTTTAATATTTTTGGCAATGCAGCAACTTGTCAGTTTATGAAAATAAGTATTTTCGTTCAAAATTATTAAACTAAAAATCCTGTTGCATTTTATGTTTGTTAAATAAATATATAAAATTAATTTGCATTCAATTTGAGTGAAATGCACAAACGCACTTCTTTTGTAACTTTTCCTACACTTTACCATCTGGTGGAGATAGCCCTATACAAAAGTGGAAAGTATAGGGGAAATAAAAACATTTTAAAAACTTTATAATAAATAAGTAGGTATTTTTATGTTGAATATAAATATGCATTTATTTTAAATGTAGATGAAAATAAAAAAATAGTACAGCACTGCTAACTTAATTCAAATATTTTACATTGAATAACATATTTTTCTGAAGTTTAGATTGAGAAGCATATTCCTCACCTAGTGCAATTTTTTTATTATGCATGAATAGTTATTAAAAGAGATGTACAGAATTAAATAAAAGTAATTTAATTATAGTTTGATATTATTTTATTATTTTAAATATTTTAATAAAAAATGTTAACATATTATATAATTAAATGATCCATTTGCCCTTTTTGTATATACAGTACTGTTAGACATTCAATTATATTTATTTATATTTTGGACTCATTTACAAAATGTAGCGTAGTTTAATATTATTTCCTATGCGGTTGTATTTTAAGTCCCTGTCTCAGTCATTTTCCATGGGAGGGTGTTGCACCCTCAGAGGTCAGCCATGTGTAATGCTGAACTTGCTACGGTTTCTTAATCAGCAGTAATTACCTATACTAGTAAATGTGCCTCCACATACTTCTCAGGGCGTGGAGACATGCAAATCTACACTTTTGAGTAACTTTGCACTTTCATTTTATGATTGGGCAAACTAGCAATGGGATTTATAAATGTAAGATTAAAGTATGTGTAAATTATTTACAAGTGTAAGCTAGCTTTGGGAATAGCCTGGCATGACTTTCTATTAAGCTAGTGCTTGTTGAGTCTCGACCACATTAACTTCACCTCTCACTGCTATAAGGTTTCCCATCCAAACGTTTCCGGCCCTCTCCTTAGTTTTGGAAGCTTCCCGGATGCAGCCCTACACCAGAAGAGAGGATTAAGATGTTAGTAGAGCGAAGAAGATAACAGCGCTCATAAAATCAAGTAAACTAGATACAAAAAAGTTCTTGCCAGATGTTACTTTGACCCTTCAGACCTACTGATAAATCAACACTGGTCACACCCAGCTGAAATGTATTCTTTAGCCCGGGGATATCATGTAATTTTAGGATTTTCGTATTACGCTTGTTACATCAAATTCCCGAAATAATACCATTTTGCCCTTTGTGTAATTATGTGCCATTCACAATAAAAATTTACCGCAAAGGCATGGGAACAACAGAAGGCGAGCTTTGTTGTTTGCAGTGCTTTTGTTTATGCCAAACTGGTGGGAGGATGCATTTTGCTCTAAAGTACAGCACAGAACTATGGATTTGCGTTTTGGTTGGTTACACGTAATTTCACGTAATTTTGTATAATTACACAAAAGCAAGTTATGCAGTTTGCATACTCCCCTATTTATTAATAGGCATCTAAAAACACTGTACACTGCATGACTGGAGTTGTAACTGTTAAACCCTTTTTGTTTGCAGATAAAAAAGTTGTGCATGGTCAGACCACACCCCCACTAGAGGTGAGATTTCTCCATAAAGCCCCTGTGCATTTGCACTGTCACTGCCAGAATGTGAGTGAAGATTGTGCTTGTGTAATAAATGTGTGTGTGTATGTATGTGAACAATGTGTGTGTGTATGAACCATGTGTGTGTGAACCATGTGTGTGCGTTAAGAATATATGTATGCTGAATGTGTGTGAAGCACATATGTGTATGAAGAATGTTTGTGTGAAGACCGTGTGTGAAGATTTAGTGTGTGTAGTTTGCATGTCTGTGAAGAATGTGTATGTGTGTCTCTGAAGTTTGTATGCATCTGAAGTATATTTTTGTGTGTGTGTGTGTGTGTGTGCATGTCTCTGTCTGTCACAATTCGAAATCCTCATTAACAGAACCATCTCAAGTCCACCTTCTGGCAACACTGACTCTGGTGCAATTGTTCTCAGAGCATCAGTAGGCCAGGTGTGGGGAAGGTATAGGGGGAGGGTACAGCAGGGAAGGAGTTCTGGAATAGAGAAAAAACTTGGAGTTACTTCCAGAAATCATATATGGCAAGTGTCATCAGGCCAACAGCTTTCCAAATGTTTCCTTATCTGCTAATTCACTTGATGGTATCTGTGGCTTTAAATTCGCTTCTCGCAACTTCATGAATGTTTCAATACATCCTTCAATTGTGCTTTAGCATCTAACATGTTAACACCACACTTGTGGCATCAATGTCCATGTATATTTACATACCTTGTCAGCACATCTCTCTAGCATATCTTAATCTTGCCCTAAACTGTTCTCCAGATTGCCGTTCTCCAAACAGTTTTGTTTTAGCCATATATTGAGCTGCTAACTTCACCATCCTTCATTATCTTGCCCAAACATCTCTTCTTGCAGCTGTCAATCTCAGAACACAAGGTCTTCAGGTAGAATCAAACTAGCTGCAGCTCGATCTCACATGGAGAGGCTCTCACCATATTCTACACCTAGGAGTAACAGGCAAAGAGAATAGGGCACGGCCCCTATTCATGGCAAGATGGCCACAAAGATTTTAAACTCTCTTGAGATTTTGCTTCGATTCGCAACTGCTTCAAGAGCTTGTTCAACCTCACCACCATTTGGGGATAAAGAAATACACTCGCCCACAGAGTTTTCTGGGATCGATTGTACTAAGCATTTTAACTTTCTCAAACACTCCAATCCAGCTTTTCGGACAGTTCAAATGCTTTTTGATGTACTAATCAATTTTTAGGAGTCAGAAAAGGTTTACCAACTCCAAAAGTAAGATTGTGAATGGGAACTCGTTCAGCATCTGGAAAAGGCATGTTTCAGGTGAACCTTTCGATTTTTGTCTAAGGTATCAATTTTACTGACACCTCAAAGGAGGTAGTAATACACTATAAAAAGGGAATGGGAACCCTTTGGACCGCTTCTCATTTGTGAATGTAAAAAAAATAAATTAAAGAGCATGTTCGTTGAAGAGTTTGTTGAAGAGCATGCAGTGGTCTACAGGACCAATGGCAACTCCTAACAAACTAAAAACAGTAAACATTTGTTTTTAATTGCAGCTATGTTTCCAATGCAGAAAACAGGTTGCATTTGAAAAACAAGTGCAATTTATTGAAAAGCAATGACAGGCATGGTGGTCTGCTGGTCCCAGCAGGCCACCATCCCTTTGAGGGGCTCCAATCATAGGGAGCCACAATCTGCGACCTACCGCTTTAATATTCATGAGGTAGGTCAGACTGCAAGCCACTGGGATTAGTATCTGTAAGAACTGGTGTATACGCACATAGGGTGGTTCTAAAAAAGTCTTGACTGGTGCAAAAATATTGGTCATAATATGTCACCAGTATTTTGCAACCAGATATTTGGGCATCTGGCCCTTTGCACTATAGGAATTTTACCAAGCGTTGCAGGCTCTTTCTTGCAAGTAGTTTGTTATTCCAATCACATTGCGGAGCCAGAGTCAGCGGTGCATTATGCATTGGGGGTGCATGTCTGCGATACGCAGTCTAAATCTTTTGCAGTGTCAAGAAGCCCAAGGACACACTCAGAATACAACTTACCCATTGTTCTCACTAAAAGTGGTGGTTGGTACCACCCATCAGTCACAATATAGCCAGATCTGAGTACATCACTATCACCAACTTGGAGTGCACCCTCTCTTCTGCATCACCTAGCACTCTGCAGTGGAAATGATATTCACATCACCTCACACGAAACTTGTCATGTGAATTTGCTGACAAGGAAGCTATCAAGTGAATAAGAAATTGGGTGGGGGGCAAGATGGACGAGTAGATACTTCTTTTGGCACTCCTACCGGCGTCTTTACCATCCTAATGGATCCTGATGAATCCTTTGTTTTTTTTTTTTACACCTGGGCCCGTGTTGTTTCGCTGACAGCCAGTTGTGTCTTTATTTAAGGCCCTGAGCACAATTCAGGCTTTTTTATACTGGAAGGCAGCCTGCTGCTAGGACCTGCCGCCATGTTGTGTTCCAGAGGACTAGTGGACCTGTGATAGGGTGTGAGCACCCCCGTGCACGGGAGACTGCCTGGGCCTCTGGGGGTTGCATTGATGAGAACCGACTGCATGAGAAGACCCTGGCACAGATACGGGGGCGACTTCCTTTGCAGCTCTGGTGAGATGCCAGAGTGGCGAGCCTGCATTTATGGAGCGCAAGGAGTCTGCGCTTTTCCCTGGCCTCTTATACATCCTTTTACTTTCTGCCTGGAGCCCGCTGGGCTGTGGCGTTGCCTGGGGACCATGCACTGACTGATCCTCCCGGAGACGACAGGAGTGGAAAAGGGCAAAAACAAAGAAACTCTTGGAGCTGCAGCCCGCGGCAGCCTACCCCGCTGGTATTGGTGATCCCTGGGGACCAGGTGGCCTAGCGGCAATCCTGTTACAGCCTCATAGGGAGAAACTGGGCTATGCACTGGAGGGCACTGGCTGGGACCCCACTGTGCGCTGGTGAGTGACCACCCCGTTGGCAGATTTGGGTGGGGAAGCAGCCCACTCCATAATTAAAACATAGTCTCTGACAGGCTGATGGCCTGGCTCAAAGTCGGGGAAGAAGTGTTGGTGCCAGTGCTTAATTTGAGCTGGTGGTTTCTGGTGCAGGACACCGGCACTAATTTTTGAGGGCCGGGACTGCATTTTCTGCATCAGGCATTTACTGCGAGCAAGAGACAATGGGAGAGATGGACGAGGAGAAAAACGAGAAAGCGACACAAAGGGAGAAAGCAGAGAGCTGTAAGAGTGAGCTGAAGAGGCAGGGAGTGACTGTAAATGGATTAAAGAGGCCCAAGATCGCTTCAGGATTACGCTGCCTCAGTATTCGGTGCTCGCACATTTAATTGTAGCAGCCGCATGTTTCAGAGGAGAGCGCTGGGCACCGGTACCTTTTTATTTACAAATTAAGCACTAGTCGCCTGTGCCTGTTTTTGTCATTGGGCTTCCGCTGGGCTCACATTGCCCTAAACCTTACACTAGCAGACCTAAGAGGAACACTAGGACAGAGCAAAGGATTGTTAATGCTGAGGCCTGTTGTAATCTGCTTTGAATCAGTTTAAGCAAGGAGTGCCCGGCCTGAAGGCATGTTGGGCACAGCCTGGGGACCTGGTGGGCACGCCTTGATACCCTGAAATGCTGGACGGGAGATGCTTTCGGGTGACACGAACAACCTTGTGCCCCAAGGGAGACGGTGCCCTTTGATACTGAATCCAGGCACAGCATGGATTTGGAACATGTCCTTGAAAGAATGAAGAGAAATTAAAGGGGTGCTGCAGAATGGACAGATATTTCATTTTGAGCCTCACTCATCATGAGAGGGAAGTGATTCCCATGGTTGGCCAGAGTTCTGCGGCTTAAGTTTATCCACAGCCCAGGATATGGAGGGTAACATGACAATTCCCCGTGGCCCATTTATTCTTCCACTCCTTTCTTAGAAGATTGAAGAACCTCTAGCGCCCTTGTGGTGTCAGCCGTGAAGAAAGGTGCCTGGCCCCTCTCATCAGAGACAGTGTCTTCTGTGAGGGGACATCGGATAACGGAGACCAGGGCCGCTGTGAATCCTCCTCCACTAAAAGGCAACCCACTCCACAGCAAGGGCAGGAATAGCACTCCATTTTGGGGAAAGACAAGACCACCAAGGCACCCCAGACAAATAAGATCTCAAATTACATGCACCCACCCTCTACCAGAAACCAGATCCATGGGGAGTCCCAGCCAACTGGTGCAGAAGCACACCCTAAGGGGGTCCATCCCTGGCCACCCTTATGATTGCTAATCAGCCATCTCATGAAGAGCTGGTGCATAAAATAGACTCTGTCTCTATAGATGGCAACCTATCGAGAGCTGACCTACGTAAAGTGACAGAAAGAGTGACCATCACAGAGCAAGATGTCAAAACCATGCAGCCGGAAATCCGCTCCCTTAGAGACACCGCCGTCCAACTGCAGATACAGACAACTCACCTTGACGATTGCATGGAAGATTCAGAAGGGCGATCCCTCTGGAATTATTTGCGTTTTGTGGAATTCCCTGACAAGTCGGAGGGGGAATCTGATGAAGTTTTTCTTGAGTAGTGGATTAACATGACGCTACTCCCCAGGCACCTGTCAAAAAGGTTTTGCCATCGAAAGAGCACATAGAACACTTACCCCACCACCTAGGTCTGGGGCCCTGGATGTTTGACTGCCTGTTCAACTTTCACGACAGGGATGACATCCTACAGGCTGCCCACATGAAGGGCCCCCTGATGTTCGAGGGACATCCTATCTCTCTCCACCCTGATTATGCGCAGAGGGTCCAGGAACAAAGAAAGACTTTTATGTAAGTCAAGGAACGGCTGCAGAAATTAAACCGGAAATATAACCGAAACTGAGAGTTAAGCATGAAGGATAAGCCCTTTTCTTATTTTCTACAGAGGACGCCAGTGCTTGGCTCAACTTGAAGGGAACCAGATCCACACAAGAGCCGTTTCAGGCGGGCTCATCTCGGTGGGCCATGCAGGACTGGCGGGGGTGCCGTGGCCATTGGAGGAGTGCTGACGGCAACAGTAGTTAGGAGAAAATTGTGGTTTGCCCCAGTGGTACGTTGCAAGCTGAGGTGGCAGTGCGCGACACCGTGGAGGTTCCATGAGACTTGCTGGGAGGCCAAACACACACAAATACTAATTCCACCCAGACCTAGGTGGTGATTGCCAGGGGACATGCTGTGAGTAGAGATGGACAGTGATGTGCCTGGGTCTCTGGACGCTCCTTCTCTAGAGTAGGGCACATTCCGGCTTCACTGGGGCTGAGGAATATGAAGACAAGTCATAGGATGTACTGTGAGTAATGATTGCTTATCCTCCATACAGCTGGGATGAAATGGTTAATGTGACACGATTACAGGGGTGCCTCACCTAAGAGGTTAGTGACCTGGTGAAGGAGCTTGTGTGCCACAGCCTCGCACCCTTCCTGAGGACCCTGCCTCTGTGGCGCACAAGTTATAAAAGTCTCTGGGTAGGAGTGTTGTGTTTTGTTGATTCTTCTCACCTAATTGAAGTTGTGCTATAGGACAAGATTTGTTGCCTCTCATCTTGTATATGTTTGGACTGGGTGGGTGACACTGCCCAAAGGGAGGGCGGAGTTGGGAGTACATATGGGGAGTTTTGTTGAAGTATTGCTTGGAGAACCTGTACTGCTTTGGTGTTTCTGAGATCCCCTGGAGGGGGTGACGGAGTCTGTACACTGGAGCCTTGGCTCTGGATAAGTGTGAGAAATGAGTGGTATACTATATGGATAGACAACTGCAGAGTTTGGCCTGGAATGTCCATAGGCTTGCCTGATTTAAGACGTTATAAGACTGCTATTGTACTTCTTTACAAGACTAATGTGTGGGGCAAGTCTACATTAGCGATGGAGGGGATACATTTATGCCACCTCATATTCTGGCTATGTGTGTTGTCAGCTTATCTGGGTGGACCCTGGGGTGCCGTTTCAACATTTGGGCCATCTAGTGGATCAGGAAGGGAGATTTGTCATACTCCACAAAACCCTTGATGGTTGGGAATTGTGTCTTATTAATATCTACACTCCTTATGCTGATTGCCCCAATTTTTTTCCTGATGTCCAGGCTAAGGTGCCACCCTATGTGGGGTGTGACCTGATGCCGCAAGATGGCGGATGGACTTTGAGCAGGCTCCCGCCGCCTGACTCCTAATCCGGAGATCCCGGCCGCCGACTGCAGCAATACCTGACACACGTGGGGAGCAGAGCGGCCTGAGAGTGGGGGGCCCCCAAAGAGCCTAAAAAAAGAAAAAGAAAAAAAGAAACAAAGAGATTGTCGGGTAGAGCGCCAGGCGGGCCGGAATGTGGTGACCCGCAGCCGCGTGGCAGAAAAGGCAGCCTGGGCCTGAAGGTGACGGGAAGGCCCAAGACGAGGTAAGGGGCGGCGACAAAGTGGGGGCAGTGATAGAGGCGAATGAACCCTGCCTACCATCTGGCATCATTGACAAGTCCCCCCGCCGCTGATCCATTGATGAGAGGTGACATAGGGGGCCCCCCTTGCAAGGGAGAGGGGATCCAAGTGTTGAGGCCTACCTGGTGGGGCGGAAGAGCGGCCCAGCGACATGAGTGGAGCCCGGAAGCAGAGCGCCGTGGGCTGGCTGTGGCGGGGGCGGAGTAGCGGGGAGACCGAACAGTGACTGGAGGTCTCCCCCCCACTGCTGTTGCATCGCCATCTCGTCACCCTACTCCACCCCCTTGGCTGGGGACTCTCATGAGTGGAGAACCTCCCCTGATGAGACGACGACCTGTGCAGATTGAAGCCAGCTGAAGAGGACGTGGATGGTTGCCTAGGAAAAGTCCCTCATTTCACCTTGACATAGCACAACTGCTGTGCCTGGCCTTGGGTTGTTGAATACCGGCTGCAGAACACCGGTGTCGGAGTGCCTGTGTGCGTGACAACTATGGGGAGAAGGGGAGGATCTGGCGCAGGCCCACAGGAGCGACGGGAGACGTGCCACCGACTGTCTCAGCAATGCGGGCCCGAGAGTTAGTCCATGTTCCCCCCATACCAGGAGGACAAACTAAACAAAATCCTGGAAGACATCGAGGCCACTGGCCAAGACCTGAGGAACAGAGTGGCTGCGGTGGTGATAGAGGTCACCTTACTCCGTGAGGACCAGAAAAAATTGACTGCAAGGGTGACAAGCATGGAGAGTGATATCAAAGTCTTGTGACCATCGCTGACAACTGTGGAAGAGACGGTCAGATCTCTTGCAGATAAGATTCGAGAACTGGAGCTCAGAGCTGAGGATTCCGAAGCCCACTCCAGGCGTAATAACATTCGAGTGGTGGGGTTCCCGGAAAGAGCAGAAGGGTCGGACCCCATCCAATTCTTCGAGGCGTGGCTGGCACAAATGTGGGGAAGAAAGCATTATTCCCACATTACCTTGTGGAAATCGTGTACAGAGTCCTGGCTCGCAAGCCACTGGCGGGAATGCAACCCGACCAGTATTAACTTGTCTAATCAATTATAGAGACAGAGAAACGATACTGGGGAAAATGCGCTCGAAGACTCCACTACAGTACAAAAACTCCTGGGTCTATTTATTTCTGGACTGTACAGTCACAGTCCAGCGCCAACGGGCCACCTTCGCAGGAGTTAAGAAACACCTGCGCCAGGTGGGCCTCATGTACTCCTTACTGTTCCCAGATAGATTCAAGATATTAGTTAATGGGTCAGCTTCTTCTTCATGGAGCCCACAGATGCCTGGGTCTGGGTGGAACAACGCAAATACGAGACACCCATGGAGACGTAGCCGACTGTGCGATCTGATCGTAGCAAAAGGAAAAAGCGTGCAGGAACAGCCATGCAGGGCACAAATGCAGATAGAAGGAAGGGTGTCCCCACTCCGCTCAGGTGCGGCTGGGGCAGAGACAAGCCCTCTCAGCGGCAACAGCACTGTGGCATGAAGACGGACAGACTGGACAACAGCCCACCAGTAGACGACAAACTGATTCTGAATCTGAAGCCTCTATCAGTAGGCTTTATCTGAAGATCTGCCGGAGGTGACACCGCAGACAGCAAGCACGCTAATATAGTAAGACACTTGCCAAAGAAGTACTCCAAAAAAGGAGAGGGTCCAAAGACACAAACTTACTGTGTAGAATGCCTTTTTATTGACGTGGGAGCTTGACCAGAGGACATGGACCCAAATCCTCCAAAGAAGATGCACTGATAAGGAGAAGGTAAGGTCCCACTTAAAAAGTCTTTTTAAAGTCAAAGTGCCATGAGTTCAGTGAATTTTATGAACGGGATTACGACTAAAGCCTTTGTTGCTCCACTTCGAATTTTATTTCAGAAGACAAGTAACTCCCAATTGAGATACAACAGGATGGGTCCCTTAGAAAAAACAGAGGGTCAGCCAACACGTGTTTCGCCCCACAGGCGCATACGCCAGGGCTTTCTCAAGGCATGCAGACAATATTCGGCTTGCAAAACAAACAGTTGTATAAACATTATTCCATTCTGATAATCTGTTTGAAGTTGGTGCAGTCTAATGTTTAACCATTCGCGTCCACCTTCATTTAAAAAAATTATACGACGGACGCGTTCACCAAGTTGCATTTTTTGCACACCTGTCAGCTTTGTTAGTTAAATGGGCACACCTTCCATGGCTGGTGGGTGGGGATTTTAACAGTGTATTAAACATAGACTGGCCACGCAGTTCTCTAAGTGGTTACATCAATGGGCACTTTGCGATTGCTGGCGAACACCAGACCCTGATGTAAAATAATTCTGCCACTATTCAGCACCACATGCCCTACATGCTCGGTTAGCCTATATATTATGTTACACCTCCCTAAAGTTACTGGTTGTAGCAGCAGAATACCTTGGGAAAACCTTCTCTGACCATAATCCATTAGTTGCCACCTATTGCTGGGGTCAGCCGCGGACAACAGTCCCTACGTGGCGACTGCAGCCGGGGACCCTAGAAGACCGCATGGAGAATCATGCTCACCTTATAGAGCAACTCCGCTGTCATGACTTCAGGGCGTACCAGGTGCAAATGCATGCTGAGGGAGACAAATCAGGGCACTTGCTGGCCTCGCTGCTGCATAGCTCAGCCCCCACACCACAGACCACAGCAATTAGACTGTCTCCCACACACTTACTTACCAACCAACTGGACATACATGATGCATTCACTGCTTACTACTGTAACCTATATAATCCCCCACCACCGAACAGAGTCCAGGCATAATTTTCATCGAGAAGTGACCTTACCAGAACTACGACCCACTGACGCAGAGGGTCTAAATGTGCCTTTAACAACTCAGGATATCAGTGAAGCTGTACAGACGTCTGCCACTAGGACGACATCGGGGATGGACGGTTACCCCACTGAATTCTATAAAACCTATTTACCACTACCAGCGCCTAAACTACTAGAGGTGTATATATATCAAATCCTGCATACGCTACATGTGATTGATGCCCATCGATCGGCTGTATGTCCCAGATGTGGAGCGCAAAGGGCAGACTACCTGCATATGGTGTGGTCATGCCCCTCCCTGTCCTCCTACCGGAATGCTGTGCTGGAAAGTATTAACAGGGCCACCGAGTGGGAAATAGACCGTCGCCTGCTTAGGAGCACTAAAGTAAGAAGTTCGTCCTCCTTGGACTCATTCTAGCAAAACGATGTACCGCCATTGTGTGGCTACAGCCAGCGCCCCCCACTCATGCGGGATGGCTGAAAAACATGGTTAAATGGGCAAATGCAGAGGAGGTACTGTGAGAAGGTAGCCTCTTTCTAGCCTTGTTACCCCCACTTTTGGCCTGTTTGTGAGTGTATGTCAGGGTGTTTGTCACTGTTTTCACTGTCTCACTGGGATCCTGATAGCCAGGCCTCAGTGCTCATAGTGAAAACACTATGTTTTCAGTATGTTTGTTATGTGTCACTGGGATCCTGCTGGTCAGGACCCCAGTGCTCATAGGTTTGTGGCCTATATGTATGTGTCACTGGGACCCTGTCACACAGGGCCCCAGTGCTCATAGGTGTGCATGTATATGTTCCCTGTGTGGTGCCTAACTGTCTCACTGAGGCTCTGCTAACCAGAACCTCAGTGGTTATGCTCTCTCGTTACTTTCAAATTGTCACTAACAGGCTAGTGACCAATTTTACCAATTTACATTGGCTTACTGGAACACCCTTATAATTCCCTAGTATATGGTACTGAGGTACCCAGGGTATTGGGGTTCCAGGAGATCCCTATGGGCTGCAGCAATTCTTTTGCCACCCATAGGGAGCTCTGACAATTCTTACACAGGCCTGCCACTGCAGCCTGAGTGAAATAACGTCCACGTTATTTCACAGCCATTTTACACTGCACTTAAGTAACTTATAAGTCACCTATATGTCTAACCTTTACCTGGTAAAGGTTAGGTGCAAAGTTACTTAGTGTGAGGGCACCCTGGCACTAGCCAAGGTGCCCCCACATTGTTCAGAGCCAATTCACTGAACTTTGTGAGTGCGGGGACACCATTACACGTGTGCACTACATATAGGTCACTACCTATATGTAGCTTCACCATGGTAACTCCGAATATGGCCATGTAACATGTCTATGATCATGGAATTGCCCCCTCTATGCCATCCTGGCATTGTTGGTACAATTCCATGATCCCAGTGGTCTGTAGCACAGACCCTGGTACTGCCAGACTGCCCTTCCTGGGGTTTCACTGCAGCTGCTGCTGCTGCCAACCCCTCAGACAGGCAGCTGCCCTCCTGGGGTCCAGCCAGGCCTGGCCCAGGATGGCAGAACAAAGAACTTCCTCTGAGAGAGGGTGTGACACCCTCTCCCTTTGGAAAATGGTGTGAAGGCAGGGGAGGAGTAGCCTCCCCCAGCCTCTGGAAATGCTTTGTTGGGCACAGATGTGCCCAATTCTGCATAAGCCAGTCTTCACCGGTTCAGGGACCCCTTAGCCCCTGCTCTGGCGCGAAACTGGACAAAGGAAAGGGGAGTGACCACTCCCCTGACCTGCACCTCCCCTGGGAGGTGTCCAGAGCTCCTCCAGTGTGCTCCAGACCTCTGCCATCTTGGAAACAGAGGTGCTGCTGGCACACTGGACTGCTCTGAGTGGCCAGTGCCACCAGGTGACGTCAGAGACTCCTGCTGATAGGCTCCTTCAGGTGTTAGTAGCCTTTCCTCTCTCCTAGGTAGCCAAACCCTCTTTTCTGGCTATTTAGGGTCTCTGTCTCTGGGGAAACTTTAGATAACGAATGCATGAGCTCAGCCGAGTTCCTCTGCATCTCCCTCTTCACCTTCTGATAAGGAATCGACCGCTGACCGCGCTGGAAGCCTGCAAACCTGCAACATAGTAGCAAAGACGACTACTGCAACTCTGTAACGCTGATCCTGCCGCCTTCTCGACTGTTTTCCTGCTTGTGCATGCTGTGGGGGTAGTCTGCCTCCTCTCTGCACCAGAAGCTCCGAAGAAATCTCCCGTGGGTCGACGGAATCTTCCCCCTGCAACCGCAGGCACCAAAAAGCTGCATCTCCGGTCCCTTGGGTCTCCTCTCAGCACGACGAGCGAGGTCCCTCGAATCCAGCGACACCGTCCAAGTGACCCCCACAGTCCAGTGACTCTTCAGCCCGAGTTTGGTGGAGGTAAGTCCTTGCCTCACCTCGCTGGGCTGCATTGCTGGGAACCGCGACTTTGCAAGCTACTCCGGCCCCTGTGCACTTCCGGCGGAAATCCTTCGTGCACAGCCAAGCCTGGGTCCACGGCACTCTAACCTGCATTGCACGACTTTCTAAGTTGGTCTCCGGCGACGTGGGACTCCTTTGTGCAACTTCGGCGAGCACCGTTTCACGCATCCTTGTAGTGCCTGTTTCTGGCACTTTTCCGGGTGCTACCTGCTTCAGTGAGGGCTCTTTGTCTTGCTCGACGTCCCCTCTCTCTGCAGGTCCAATTTGCGACCACCTGGTCCCTCCTGGGCCCCAGCAGCGTCCAAAAACGCCAAACGCACGATTTGCGTGTAGCAAGGCTTGTTGGCATCCATCCGGCGGGAAAACACTTCTGCACGACTCTCCAAGGCGTGGGGGATCCATCCTCCAAAGGGGAAGTCTCTAGCCCTTGTCGTTCCTGCAGTATTCACAGTTCTTCAGCCTAGTAAGAGCTTCTTTGCACCAACCGCTGGCATTTCTTGGGCATCTGCCCATCTCCGAGCTGCTTGTGACTTTTGGACTTGGTCCCCTTGTTCCACAGGTACCCTCAGTCAGGAATCCATCGTTGTTGCATTGCTGATTTGTGTTTTCCTTGCATTTTCCCTCTAACACGACTATTTTGTCCTTAGGGGAACTTTAGTGCACTTTGCACTCACTTTTCAGGGTCTTGGGGAGGGTTATTTTTCTAACTCTCACTGTTTTCTAATAGTCCCAGCGACCCTCTACAAGGTCACATAGGTTTGGGGTCCATTCGTGGTTCGCATTCCACTTCTGGAGTATATGGTTTGTGTTGCCCCTATCCCTATGTTTCCCCATTGCATCCTATTGTAACTATACATTGTTTGCACTGTTTTCTAAGACTATACTGCATATTTTTACTATTGTGTATATATATCTTGGGTATATTTCCTATCCTCTCACTGAGGGTACACTCTAAGATACTTTGGCATATTGTCATAAAAATAAAGTACCTTTATTTTTACTATAACTGTGTATTGTGTTTTCTTATGATATTGTGCATATGACACTAAGTGGTACTGTAGTAGCTTCACACGTCTCCTAGTTCAGCCTAAGCTGCTCTGCTAAGCTACCATTATCTATCAGCCTAAGCTGCTAGACACCCTATACACTAATAAGGGATAACTGGGCCTGGTGCAAGGTGCAAGTACCCCTTGGTACTCACTACAAGCCAGTCCAGCCTCCTACATTGGTTGTGCAGTGGTGGGATAAGTGCTTGAGACTACTTACCACTCTTGTCATTGTACTTTTCATGAGAGAAAAATATACAAAACAAGGTCAGTGTATATACACATAGCCAAAAAGTTTTGCATTTCCTCTTTTCACTCTTTTCTAAGTGCTGAAAAGTACTCCTAAACTTTCAAAAAGTTCTTAAAAGTTTTTAAAAAAAAATTCTGTCTTTCCAAAAAGTTCTGAAAACTTTTTTCTCCTTTTCTATCACTTTAACTCTCTCTAAAAAATGTCTGGCACAGGCCAAAATGTTGAACTGTCCAAACTTGCATATGATCACCTTAGCTGGAAAGGAGCAAGGAGTCTCTGCATAGAGAGAGGTTTGAGTGTAGGGAAGAATCCTTCCTTAGAACTGTTAATTAATATGCTTAGAGTACAGGATAAGGCCATAAGTGCCCAATCTGTAGAAAAAGTAGCTAATGGTTCTCAATCTGATCCAGGGACTCCCCCAGGAAAAGGTTCAGGAAAGAAACTTCTCAGTCTGCCCATTACTAGACAGTCTAGCATAGTTGGTACAGAGGTTGAATCACACCATACTAATGGTGTGCTCTCACATTATACTGGTAGCCAAGCTGTTAGGGTGCCCTCTGTAAGGGACAGGTCTCCTTCTGTTCATTCCCATCATACCTCTGTATCTAGAAATGTCCCTCCCACCCACCCTGATGACAGATTGTTAGAAAGGGAGCTCAATAGATTGAGAGTGGAACAAACCAGACTGAAGCTCAAGAAGCAACAGCTGGATTTGGATAGACAGTCTTTAGAAGTAGAGAGGGAAAGACAGAAGTTGGGTTTAGATACCCATGGTGGCAGCAGCAGTATTCCCCATAGTCATCCTGCAAAAGAGCATGATTCCAGGAATCTGCACAAGATAGTTCCCCCTTATAAGGAGGGGGATGACATTAACAAGTGGTTTGCTGCACTTGAGAGGGCCTGTGTTGTACAGGATGTCCCTCAAAGGCAGTGGGCTGCTATCCTATGGCTATCATTTAGTGGAAAAGGTAGGGATAGGCTCCTTACTGTGAAAGAAAATGATGCCAATAATTTTACAGTTCTTAAGAATGCACTCCTGGATGGTTATGGCTTAACCACTGAACAGTACAGGATAAAGTTCAGAGAGACCAAAAAGGAGTCTTCACAAGACTGGGTTGATTTCATTGACCATTCAGTGAAGGCCTTGGAGGGGTGGTTACATGGCAGTAAAGTTACTGATTATGAAAGCCTGTATAACACAATCCTGAGAGAGCATATACTTAATAATTGTGTGTCTGATTTGTTGCACCAGTACCTGGTAGACTCTGATCTGACCTCTCCCCAAGAATTGGGAAAGAAGGCAGACAAATGGGTCAGAACAAGGGTGAACAGAAAAGTTCATACAGGGGGTGACAAAGATGGCAATAAGAAGAAAGATGGTGAAAAATCTCAAGATAAGCATGGGGATAAGGGTAAAACCAAAGATCCCACTTCAAATCTTAAACACTCTTCAGAGGGTGGGGATAAAACAAATTCTTCCTCTTCTTCCCAACCTGCACACATTAAAAAGCCTTGGTGCTTTGTGTGTAAAAACAGAGGCCATAGGCCAGGGGATAAGTCCTGTCCAGGTAAACCCCCTGAGCCTACCACCACTAATACATCAAGCTCTAGTGCCCCTAGCAGTAGTGGTACTAGTGGTGGGACTGCTGGCAACAGTCAAGCAAAGGGTGTAGTTGGGTTCACTTATGGGTCCATAGTGGAAACTGATGTAATCAGTCCCAAGACAGTTTCTGTCACACCTAGTGGCATTGGCCTTGCCACACTGGCTGCTTGTCCCCTTACAATGGATAAGTACAGGCAGACAGTTTCAATAAATGGTGTTGAGGCCTTGGCCTACAGGGACACAGGTGCCAGTTTCACTTTGGTGACTGAAAACCTAGTGCCTCCTGAACAACACATCATTGGACAACAGTATAAGATTATTGATGTCCATAACTCCACTAAGTTTCTTCCCTTAGCTATAATTCAGTTTAGTTGGGGTGGAGTTACTGGCCCTAAGCAGGTGGTGGTATCACCTAGCTTACCTGTAGACTGTCTCTTAGGTAATGACCTAGAGGCCTCAGGTTGGGCTGATGTAGAGTTTTATGCCCATGCAGCCATGCTGGGCATCCCTGAGGAATTGTTCCCTCTCATTTCAAGTGAAATGAAAAAGCAAAGGAGAGAAGGCCTGAAAACTCAGGATCCCTCTCCATCAACAGGTAAAAAGGGTATCACAGTATCCCCTAACCACCCTACCATTCAGGATACTATTCCTGTGGTGGGAGAAACCTCTCCTGGGGTGGCACCTGTTCCAAGGGAATCATCAGCTGGCAAAGCTGGACTCCCTGAGGTGGAAGTACCTCTCTGTGGGATAACTAACATTGGTGAGAAAAACAGCACCATTTTAGTTAACATGGAGTATCCCTCCAGCCCTCCCAGAGAAACTTTAGGGCAGAAACCCTGCACTACCTCACAACACTTAGGACAGCATCCCTGCCCTAGTGTGGAGCTCATAGGACAGCATCCCTGCCCTGCTCCAACTCAAGAGAAACAGCATCCCTGTTCTCTCTTCCAGCCAGATGGACAAAGTTTTTGCCCAGCTATGGCTTTTCTGAGACAGCATCCCTGTCTGGCATTTCCATCACTACAAATAGGTTCAGTGGACAATTCCCACTGCTCTAAACTAAAACTTACTGATAGAAACTCTGAAAATACATCTTCACATTGTTGCTTAGCTAAAAAACTTCAAACAGGGTGGTTTACATCCCCACAGGGAAGTAACCATATAGTGGATGATAAAGGGAGTAACCAGTCTATTGCAGAGCTACTCTCTACTTATCACCACTTAGACAATAAAGTCTCAACTGGCCAAGGTTAGCCTTATTGTCCTTCGTTTGGGGGGGGGTTGTGTGAGAAGGTAGCCTCTTTCTAGCCTTGTTACCCCCACTTTTGGCCTGTTTGTGAGTGTATGTCAGGGTGTTTGTCACTGTTTTCACTGTCTCACTGGGATCCTGATAGCCAGGCCTCAGTGCTCATAGTGAAAACACTATGTTTTCAGTATGTTTGTTATGTGTCACTGGGATCCTGCTGGTCAGGACCCCAGTGCTCATAGGTTTGTGGCCTATATGTATGTGTCACTGGGACCCTGTCACACAGGGCCCCAGTGCTCATAGGTGTGCATGTATATGTTCCCTGTGTGGTGCCTAACTGTCTCACTGAGGCTCTGCTAACCAGAACCTCAGTGGTTATGCTCTCTCGTTACTTTCAAATTGTCACTAACAGGCTAGTGACCAATTTTACCAATTTACATTGGCTTACTGGAACACCCTTATAATTCCCTAGTATATGGTACTGAGGTACCCAGGGTATTGGGGTTCCAGGAGATCCCTATGGGCTGCAGCAATTCTTTTGCCACCCATAGGGAGCTCTGACAATTCTTACACAGGCCTGCCACTGCAGCCTGAGTGAAATAACGTCCACGTTATTTCACAGCCATTTTACACTGCACTTAAGTAACTTATAAGTCACCTATATGTCTAACCTTTACCTGGTAAAGGTTAGGTGCAAAGTTACTTAGTGTGAGGGCACCCTGGCACTAGCCAAGGTGCCCCCACATTGTTCAGAGCCAATTCACTGAACTTTGTGAGTGCGGGGACACCATTACACGTGTGCACTACATATAGGTCACTACCTATATGTAGCTTCACCATGGTAACTCCGAATATGGCCATGTAACATGTCTATGATCATGGAATTGCCCCCTCTATGCCATCCTGGCATTGTTGGTACAATTCCATGATCCCAGTGGTCTGTAGCACAGACCCTGGTACTGCCAGACTGCCCTTCCTGGGGTTTCACTGCAGCTGCTGCTGCTGCCAACCCCTCAGACAGGCAGCTGCCCTCCTGGGGTCCAGCCAGGCCTGGCCCAGGATGGCAGAACAAAGAACTTCCTCTGAGAGAGGGTGTGACACCCTCTCCCTTTGGAAAATGGTGTGAAGGCAGGGGAGGAGTAGCCTCCCCCAGCCTCTGGAAATGCTTTGTTGGGCACAGATGTGCCCAATTCTGCATAAGCCAGTCTACACCGGTTCAGGGACCCCTTAGCCCCTGCTCTGGCGCGAAACTGGACAAAGGAAAGGGGAGTGACCACTCCCCTGACCTGCACCTCCCCTGGGAGGTGTCCAGAGCTCCTCCAGTGTGCTCCAGACCTCTGCCATCTTGGAAACAGAGGTGCTGCTGGCACACTGGACTGCTCTGAGTGGCCAGTGCCACCAGGTGACGTCAGAGACTCCTGCTGATAGGCTCCTTCAGGTGTTAGTAGCCTTTCCTCTCTCCTAGGTAGCCAAACCCTCTTTTCTGGCTATTTAGGGTCTCTGTCTCTGGGGAAACTTTAGATAACGAATGCATGAGCTCAGCCGAGTTCCTCTGCATCTCCCTCTTCACCTTCTGATAAGGAATCGACCGCTGACCGCGCTGGAAGCCTGCAAACCTGCAACATAGTAGCAAAGACGACTACTGCAACTCTGTAACGCTGATCCTGCCGCCTTCTCGACTGTTTTCCTGCTTGTGCATGCTGTGGGGGTAGTCTGCCTCCTCTCTGCACCAGAAGCTCCGAAGAAATCTCCCGTGGGTCGACGGAATCTTCCCCCTGCAACCGCAGGCACCAAAAAGCTGCATCTCCGGTCCCTTGGGTCTCCTCTCAGCACGACGAGCGAGGTCCCTCGAATCCAGCGACACCGTCCAAGTGACCCCCACAGTCCAGTGACTCTTCAGCCCGAGTTTGGTGGAGGTAAGTCCTTGCCTCACCTCGCTGGGCTGCATTGCTGGGAACCGCGACTTTGCAAGCTACTCCGGCCCCTGTGCACTTCCGGCGGAAATCCTTCGTGCACAGCCAAGCCTGGGTCCACGGCACTCTAACCTGCATTGCACGACTTTCTAAGTTGGTCTCCGGCGACGTGGGACTCCTTTGTGCAACTTCGGCGAGCACCGTTTCACGCATCCTTGTAGTGCCTGTTTCTGGCACTTTTCCGGGTGCTACCTGCTTCAGTGAGGGCTCTTTGTCTTGCTCGACGTCCCCTCTCTCTGCAGGTCCAATTTGCGACCACCTGGTCCCTCCTGGGCCCCAGCAGCGTCCAAAAACGCCAAACGCACGATTTGCGTGTAGCAAGGCTTGTTGGCATCCATCCGGCGGGAAAACACTTCTGCACGACTCTCCAAGGCGTGGGGGATCCATCCTCCAAAGGGGAAGTCTCTAGCCCTTGTCGTTCCTGCAGTATTCACAGTTCTTCAGCCTAGTAAGAGCTTCTTTGCACCAACCGCTGGCATTTCTTGGGCATCTGCCCATCTCCGAGCTGCTTGTGACTTTTGGACTTGGTCCCCTTGTTCCACAGGTACCCTCAGTCAGGAATCCATCGTTGTTGCATTGCTGATTTGTGTTTTCCTTGCATTTTCCCTCTAACACGACTATTTTGTCCTTAGGCGAACTTTAGTGCACTTTGCACTCACTTTTCAGGGTCTTGGGGAGGGTTATTTTTCTAACTCTCACTGTTTTCTAATAGTCCCAGCGACCCTCTACAAGGTCACATAGGTTTGGGGTCCATTCGTGGTTCGCATTCCACTTCTGGAGTATATGGTTTGTGTTGCCCCTATCCCTATGTTTCCCCATTGCATCCTATTGTAACTATACATTGTTTGCACTGTTTTCTAAGACTATACTGCATATTTTTACTATTGTGTATATATATCTTGGGTATATTTCCTATCCTCTCACTGAGGGTACACTCTAAGATACTTTGGCATATTGTCATAAAAATAAAGTACCTTTATTTTTACTATAACTGTGTATTGTGTTTTCTTATGATATTGTGCATATGACACTAAGTGGTACTGTAGTAGCTTCACACGTCTCCTAGTTCAGCCTAAGCTGCTCTGCTAAGCTACCATTATCTATCAGCCTAAGCTGCTAGACACCCTATACACTAATAAGGGATAACTGGGCCTGGTGCAAGGTGCAAGTACCCCTTGGTACTCACTACAAGCCAGTCCAGCCTCCTACAGGTACAAATGTGCCATGTTTGAAGAGATGAATGCCTGGAGGACGACCTGCTTGGTTAGCTATGATGTCAGACCTGCAGGAATCACAAGATCCTCCTATCTGTGGGATGGAGACTGCCTGACCGGACAAGGGCTTGATGGGGAGGCCTAAGACGGGGTGCTTACTCCTGAGACACATGGGTTGGGCAGAGACAGCTCTGCATTTAGTCCATCAACCATCCATGACAGACTCAAAGAATAACCAAAACAAAAGCAGACCATTGGGGGAGGGGGAATTAATGTGTTGTGTTAAATGTTTTTGTTTGACGTATCAATGTGGCCATCGACTGTTCAGAGTCTCCATCACTGTAACTTCAAACAATGGAACAAACATAAAAAGAACACTCTAGGTTGCTATGTCTCTGTTGTATGTTCTGGAGGAAGATATTTTGACATCACTCTCAAAATATCATTATTATGATAGTGTTGTCTTACCCTTTGAAATGATGTATATTGAAATATGACTTTTGCGGGATACAATGCTATTTATCTTCTGCAACTTGTGAGGTAATGGCTATATCATACAAGATAATCAATAACTTTTAAAAAAAAAGTGAATAAGAAATCACAAAATGGATCCTGGGTGGCTTAGCGGGTCAAGACTAGAGGGACATTTGACCCACTTACACATATTCTAGTAACTTTAAAGGATATTTGTTCTTGCTTTGGTGTGTTATAAAAATTACTTCTGTGTCATGAATTGATGTCCAGGAATGTCTGCCTTCCTGCAATGTTAACAGGTGTCCTTGTGTTTCCTTTTTCACTTGGTGGGATCCAGGAATGCTTGAACTATGCAACACTGAGTATTGAAGACGACAAAAGAAGACCTCGGCCCTGCAAGGCATCAGAGGAGGTTATCTACTCCAAGGTCCGGACCCACATCAAGTTAGAGGTATCTAGAAGACCCTCTCAGGATCCAGACCACATCCTGTATACCAGAGTGAACTCTGTCACTGGTGCAAATGCAGCCCACCACCCCCGCAAGAAGTCAGAAAGTGTGGTATACGCCAGGATGTCACTCAACATTTAGCCCATACCAAATATTGAAGTGCTGATACTGATCATGGCTCATCATAGCTGTTCCCTTTCTCACCCCTGTGTGATCTTCTGCGAGCCCCATAAGAACCCTTTAACAACCGGACATATTCTCACTACCTCTTGATGCCACATACTTTGATAACTGATAGTTACTGGGCGAACCTGACCACAAAGAGTTAAATGTATGCAGTATGATAGGATCTCACGTTAAAGCAGACCTGCAAGCATCCACTCATATAGTACCGGCAGAGAGCCACTACTTGTGCCAGATGTGCTGAAGTGTCCTGCATGGGGGCTGTGTACTGATGCAGGAGGGCTTAACTGTGATCCTTTTGACATTGTTATCATTCAGTTTTAAAGGACCTCCTTTGTTGTTCAGCTACTCATCTATAGGATAGCCCAAATGTCATGTCTCAGCGTGCACTGAGTGTGATGTCTCAGGGTAGCGAGAGTGTGAGTCCCCAGTATAGCCCTAGTGTGATGTCTCAGAGTAGCCCTTGTGTGATGTCTCATGTTAGTGAGAGTGTGATGTTTCAAAGTAGCAACAGTGTGACTTTTCAGTAGAGTCCTAGTGTGATGTATCAGGGAAGCAAGAGTGTGATGTCTCAGGGTAGCAAGAGTGTAACATCTCTGTATGTTCTTTGCTTGATGTCTCAAACTAGCGAGAGTGTGACTTCCCATTATGGTGTGATGCCACAGTGGTGATAGTGTGACGTTTCAAGTAGTGAGATGTCACAGTGGCTGTAGTATGATGTCTCACAATAGCTCTAGTGTGATGTCTCAGGGTAGCCCTAATTTGATGCATCTGGATGTGCCTATTGTGCTAGGGGTTACCTAGCATAACTCCAAAGTTACTCCTAATGTGATGTCTCTGAGTATCCCTAGTGTGATACTTTTAGGTGGCCTTAATGTGACATTCAGGGGTTCTAGAGTGATGTCTCAAGGTAACTCTAATATGATGTCTCATGGGAGCTCTTCTGTGATATCCCAGGGTAGATCTAGTGTGATGCCTCAAGATATTCTCAGTGCATCATCCCACAGTTGCCCTGAGTGATGTTTTGGTTTTGGGTTAATAAAATGTCTTGGTGGAGTTCTAGCATGATGTCTTAGGGTAGTCTGAATGTGTTGTTTCAGAATGTTCCTAATGCCCGCTCTTAAGATAGCCCTAATGTGAAATCTCAGGATTGCCTGTATGTAATGTCTTAAGATGTCCTTAGTGTTATACCTCTTGTCAGAGCTAGCGAGATGTATCAAGGAAACCCAAGTGTGAAGGCACAGGATACCCTTTGTGCAGACCTGCCAACTAACACGGTGCCACCGTGGGACACACAATATTGGCTCATCTCACACGGTCTCCCTGTGAGGAGCCAATATCACACTGTGGCAGGGAAAACAAGCTTAAAACTTGTGCAAACAGTGGTTTTCAGCTCTTTTTCAGAGGCTTTTAACAGCCAATGTCCATTAACGGGTGTAAAAACACCCCAGGACATCAGCAGCAGCCTCAGCAAACTTATGTTCTGTTTTTTTTTCGCGGAGGGGGTTTGGGGCAGGGCTGGGGGAAAACATGCCTCTTAGGTGCTTCTCAGAACGAAGCCATGTCCCCTTCAAGGCCCGCCCCTCCTCACACTGTGAGATTTCTGGTGAAGTTGGCAGGTCTGTGTAATGCTGCAATGTGCCCTTAGAGTTGTATTTCTTTGCAGCCCTATTGTGATGGCCCGGGTAGCCCTACTGTGTGTACAGGACATCTTTGGGATAATGTCTCAAGATGTCCATAGTGCTACACCTCTTGTCAGTACTAGCGTGGCCCTAGAGTGAAATCTCAGGATAGCCTGGGTGTACTGCATGAAGATGCCCCTCATGTGGTAGGTATTTCTTGCAAGCAGTACTGTGACCTGCTCACTGTCACACATGTCACATATAGCATTTTTCACCAATGCAAACTGGATTTTCCCTGGATTCCTTCAGGGTAGTGTTTAAGTCACACATATGTTTCTTGTTTTTATAGCTGGCTTTGTCTTAGTGAGGAGGAGGTCAACTTTGAAAATTGCTTAAAGCAACACACCTGCTGCACTTCCTGCACCCTGCAGCTGAGAAATGTCCCTAAGCTTTCCTTTCTAACATTGTGTTTTTCTAGTATGACTTTGAATTAATTGAGAATTTATAAAGCACTAAAATATGCAGAAAAAGAGCGTAATGGCGCTAGACTTCTTCAAATATTCCAGATTTCAAGAGGCAGCTGAAACTTGAAGGCAGAGCCTAAAAGATCAAGCTACAAACAGGCTGTGATTCCAACCATCACTGTTCAGTGGTGCAGCTAATTTGACAAAATGATGTATTGTTTTGCAAATGTTTTCATTTATTTAATGTATGAACGTTACATCAACACTGTGAAAGTCTGTATGGTTCATTGAAAATGTCCTATGCTTGTTCCACAACTACTTATGAAACCCCAGCAAAACGTCTTTCTCAGAACATTTTGGCTAATAAAGGATGAGTACCAGGACCCTACAATTTACTCAGAAGCCATTGCCCATAACCACCACTCTCACTGCTTCCTTCCACCACTGGTGGTGCCCACTACCACCACTGGTGCTTCTTCCACCACTGGCCCTGCCACTTCTACACCCACCAGTGATGCCGCATGGTGCATGTATGGACACTGCAAAAGGCCTTTGATGCTCTCACTACTACTCTGGCAACCTGTCCATTTGGGGGTGAGTGATCCTCGGTGCGCTTGAAGGGGTGCTTTATTAAATTTTAGCTCACAGCTTCAATCTTGTGCTGCTGATTCACACACCAGCATAATTATCTAAAAGGGGTGTAAACACACTGCTAGGTACACCAGACAACATCTAGCAGGCTAGAGCAAAGCAATTGGTAGTCTTTAAAAGTTGTAATAAAGTAGTGTATAATTCCAGAACTGAATTGCGGTGAGTCTTCTGTAAGGGAGATTTTGTGGCAACTCCCCAGAAATCATTTTGATAAAATTAGGTCAAATGGAAAATTTTATAGCACATATTTCACTTAAATGTGCTAAAAGGTCATTGGCTCTGTTAGTGTCTGTTGCTGTTATTGCAGCCAATTAAAGCTAAGGGTCTCATTTACAATTTGGTAGAATGGGTCCTCTGTTATGAGCATGGTGATGGTCTCATTTGCCAAATTTGTGGTTCCCTGCTCAATTTAGAGTTCTGAGAACCACCAAATTTCCAATGGCAGAGCCTAAAATGGCTTCACCTGCAGAAAGCTTTAACCAACGTCCTGTAACATATTGGGCTGTAGGTTAAATTACCTCACACTGTTCAGTCTACTTAAGATAGTTGCTCCAATCAGCTTTTTCCTGTTGGGGTTGCCAGGAAAACTCTGGAGATCAAAGAAATTACACCTCACACTGGTAGAAAATGGGAAATAAGTGAAGGGACACTTATTTTTTGTTTTTAGTAACAGAGTCTGCTTTGGGAGTTTGTTTTGGAAGAACAAACACTTTGCAGAGTGACTGCATTAAAGATGAACAGTTTATGTGCCTTCTGCTGAGCTGCTGTCATGGCGAATCTCATGGAGGTAAAGAGATCTCTGTCTTCCTGAAGGAAATCTTTAAGTATGGCAGTCTTTTTTTTTACCAGGACAGCAGAGTTCACCCCACCACTGACCACTGCATGTGTGGGTTGCCTGCCAGACTCTAAATGAGACCTTAAGACTTTAAAATCAGATACAGGAGTAGAACTTATTGGCAAAAATGTAAAGTGTTGTGCAAAGTTCTAAAAATACTCTTCATGCTTGCATATTTACAGCTGACCTGGTGCTTTTAAGCAGTGAAGCTGTTCCATCCTTCCCTGAGGAATGTAACAGAATTTGTGCCACTCCATTACTTTTTGTTCTCACCTGAGACATCACATGTACTGTCATTTACGAGCCTCTTGTTAAAAAAAAAAAAATCTTAAAAGGGGCTTAGAGCCCGGACATTACTTACCATTACTTACCATTTATTGGGTTTCACGTTACTTGCATTTCC
This sequence comes from Pleurodeles waltl, assembly GCF_031143425.1. Classification (NCBI taxonomy): domain Eukaryota; kingdom Metazoa; phylum Chordata; class Amphibia; order Caudata; family Salamandridae; genus Pleurodeles; species Pleurodeles waltl. The sequence goes on from NC_090439.1 coordinate 1,178,391,388, forward strand.
TTGCTTCCGATTGGTTAACATGAAAAACAGTGATAAATGAAATGCTTGAATCAGTCTCAGCCACTGGTAGTCACTAGGGGCCACATCCCAATCCACCGTTATTCTGCACACCATGCCACCTCAGTTTGGACCTAGCTATATGCAAATCAGCCTTGACCCTGTTCCAATCAGAACAGTCCCTCCTGAACTGCCAGGGTCTGTTCCCATGATGAGCACGGTCAAGACTGATTTGTTTATGGCTTGGTCCGATCTGAGGTGGTATGTTGGTAAAAAAAAACTAGGGGTGGGTGGAACTCACAGAGTTTTAATCCACAGAATTCCGTGGAGCTATATAAAAACTCTGCAAGATTCAGCGGAGTTCCGCCCACCGTTAAAACTCTTGTGAGACATCCAGATTTGCCTGTGTTAGAAATGGGGTCTCTAGTTGGCAGTTGGTTTGCACCCTGTCCAAGTAGGGACCCTCACTCTAGTCAGGTTAAGGTAGGTACCCAGCTCAGATAACCCCTGTTCACCCCCTTGGTAGCTTGGCACGAGCAGTCAGGCTTATCTCAGATGCAATGTGTAAAGCACATAAAACACAGTAGTGAAAACACTACAAAAGGCAACCACACCAGTTTCAGAAAAATGGCCAATATTTATCTGTGTAAAACAAGACCAAAACAAGAAAAATCCAACATACAGTAATACAGTTATGAATTTTGCAAGAATTAACTTAAAAATACAGTTGCTTGAAGTCAATAGCTTCACCTGGGGCTATCACGACATCTTGATCAACAAAACCAACAGTTCAGGCCGGCTGTGGCGTCGCGGGCAAGCTACGGTGTCGGGAAGACCTGCAAACAGCACCTTGGAATTGCAGGGCATTGTGATCCTCGTGATGGGATCTGGAGAGCGGCATCACTGGCGTTGAGGTGTCGGATCCCGAGTTAGTGCAGGGGTCACCGCGCCTTTGAAGTCACACGCGTTTCAGATGGCGCTCTGGGCTGATGAAGTCAGGAGCGCTGGTGTTGATGGCGTTGGGGCTGCGGTGCGAAGCAGGAAGATGCAATGTGTGGTGCCCACAGGTCAAGGTGCAGGCAGCGGCTCGGTGACGGCGTCCAGCGGCGTTGATGAGACCAGGGCTGCGATGTGAAGTGAGGCAGTGCAATGTGCGGAGTCACCAGGTCATGGTTCAGGCAGCGGTGGCATTGTTGCTGAAGCGCTGACGTTGGTAGGCCCAAGTCGGCGGTGCCGCGCGGGAGGTGCTCCGTGCGGCATCCACGGGTCGTGGTGCAGACAGGGACGTCTGTTGATGACATTGGAGTCAATGGTGCTGGTATCAGTGGGCCGGGGCTGCGGAGCGGGACAGTGCTTTGTGTTCATCACAAGCGGTGTTCACAGGCCATGGTGCAGGCAGCGGCGTCGGTGTCAGCAGGAGCGTCGTCGGGGATGCCAAGGCTGCAGTGTGAGCAAGGTGAGGCCAGAGTGCGTGGCCCACAGGTCACAGTGCAAGCAGCGGCTCAGATGGTGGCGTCAGATGGAGGCATCAGTGACACCAGGGTTGTGGTGCAAAGCAGGGCAGTGCGACTCCGTGCGGCGTCTGCAGTTTAGCGGCCTCGGTGACGGCGCTGCAGTGGTTTTTCTTCTTGAACAGCACAAAACCCACAGTTCCCAGTGCGGTAGGCAGATGACACTGAAGTCTTTGATATCCCTGAGGCTTCCAAAAGGAGGCAAGCTCTACTCCAAGCCTATGGACAATTTTCTCAAGTAGGATGCACAGCAACGTTCACCTTTTGCTCTCTTTTAAGGCAGAAGCAGCAACTGCAGGCCAACCCAGCAAAGGAACACAGCAAAGGGTCAGTACTCCTCCTCCAGCTCTTCTCCTTGGCAGAGGTTTCTCTTGATCCAGAAGGATTAAAAAAGTCTGGGGTTTTGTGTCCGCAACTTATACCCCTTTCTGCCTTTAAAGTTGCCCAACTTCAAAGGAAAGTCTCTGTTGTTCACAAGACCCTGCTTTGTCCAGGCCGGGCCCCAGACACACACCAGGGGGTTGGAGACTGCATTGTGTGAGAGCAGGCACAGCCATTCAGGTGTAAGTGACCAGTCCTCCCTCCAATCTAGCTTGGATGGCTCATCAGGATATGCAGGCTACACCCCAGCTCCCTTTGTGTCACTGTCCAGAGGAGAGGTGCAAACAGCCCAACTGTCAAACTGACCCTGACAGGGAACCCACAAACAGGCAGAGTCACAGAATGGTTCAAGCAAGAAAATGCCTACTTTCTAAAAGTGGCATTTTCAAACTAACAATCTAAAAACCAAATGCACTAACAGATGTATTTTTAAATTGTGAGTTCAGAGACCCCAAACTCCATATTTCTATCTGCTCTCAAAGGGAATCTGCACTATAATAATATTTAAAGGCAGCCCCCATGTTAACCTATGAGAGAGATGGACCTTGCAGAGTGAAAACCAAATTTGGCAGTATTTCACTGTTAGGACATGTAAAACACATCAGTACATGTCCCATCTTTAACATACACTGCACCCTGCCCATGGGGATACCTAGGGCCTATCTTAGGGGTGCCTTACATGTAGTACAAAACAAGATTTGGGCCTGGCAAGTGGGTACACTTGCCTGGTTGAATTGGCAGTTTAAAACTGCACACACAGACACTGCAGTGCCAGGTCTGAGACATGTTCACAGGGCTACTCATGTGGGTGGCACAATCAGTGCTGCAGACCCACTAGTAACATGTGATTTACAGGCCCTGGGCACCTCTAGTGCACTTTACTAGGGACTTACCAGTATATCAGATATGCCAATCATAGATAAACCAATCAACAGTACAATTTACATAGGGAGCACTTGCTCTTTAGCACTGATCAGCAGTGGTAAAGTGTGCAGAGAAAATAAACCAGCAAAAACAGAGTCCAGTCTACCACAAAAACAGGTGGTCAGAAGGCAAAAAGACAGGAGAGACACACCAAAAAGCTGCCATGTCTAACACATGTCCCTTCCGGCTGAGAGTAGGGGCAACTACCCAATCCCTGAGGAGTTCTCCTCACTAAGGCGGAGGAACCTGGACAGACCATCAGCGTTGGCGTATTCTGTGCCAGGATGGTGCTCCACTGTAAAGTCCATCCCCTGTAGGGAAATGGACCACCTCAACAGTTTTAGCTTCTCACACCTCACCTGCATTAACCATCAGAGGGGCCTGTGGTCGGTGTGAACCCGGAAGTGAGATCCAAACAAGTAGGGTCTTAGCTTATTTAGTGCCCAGACCAGAGCAAAAGCTTCCCTTTCAATTTTAAATTGCACTCCGCCTTTGTTCCCTCAGGAGTAGTCTCCTGCTACGGAAGACTACAGGCTGGTCTAGGCCCTCTTCGTTCAGCTGTGAAAGTACTGCTCCCACACCATGCTCTGAAGCATTTGCCTGTACCACAAACTCCTTGGAGAAGTCAGGGGCCAGCAGCACGGGTGCTGTACATGTGGCCTCCTTCAGGGTGTCAAACGCAGTTTGGCACGCCTCAGTCCAGATCACCTGTCTAGGCTTCTTTTTAGAAGTCAGCTCTATCAAGGGGGCAACAATGGTGCCATGCCCCTTGACAAATCTCCTGTAGTACCCGGTGAGGCCTAAGAAGGTTCTCACCTCTGTCTGGGTCATGGGGATGCGCAAGCCCGAATGGCATCAATTTTAGGGTATAGGGGCACCACCTGGCCGCTTCCTACCTGGTGTCCCAAGTATACCACTGACCCCTGCCCTATCTGGCACTTACTAGCCTTGATAGTGAGGGCTGCGGCTTGCAGCGCCTTCAACACTTCCCAGAGGTGGTGCAGGTGGTCCTCCCAATTGGAGCTGAAAACAGCAATGTCATCAAGGTAGATGGCACTGAAGTTTTCAAGCCCAGCCAGGACATGATTGACCAACATCTGGAAGGTGGCAGGGGTGTTCTTTAACCCAACGGGCATGACCCGGAACTGGAAATGCCCCTCTGGTATTGAGGACACCGACCTCTCCTTGGCCCCCTCAGTAGGGCAATCTGCCAGTACCCCAGATGTTAAATCAAATGTACTGAGGAACTTGGCAATCCCCAACTGCTCATCTGCTCTGGGGACGGGGTGGGCGTTTGTCTGGGTGACGACATTGAGCCCCCGGTAGTCCACACAGAACCAGAGTCCTGGTGTAGCACCAGGTGCAGCAACCTTGGGTACCAAAACCACTGGGCTGGACCAAGGGCTGCTGGAGCAGTCAGTCACCCCTAAAGCCCACATCTTGGACATCTCATCCTTGATGCTGGCCTTCATTCTGTCAGCTAACTTGTAAACCTTGGGCCATATTTATACTCTGTTTGCGCCGGATTTGCGTCGTTTTTTTTACGCAAATCCGACGCAAAACGAACTCCATATTTATACTCTGGCGTTAGACGCGTCTAGCGCCAAAGTTCATGGAGTTTGCGTCATTTTTTAGCGTGGACACCTACCTTGCGTTAATGATATGCAAGGTAGGCGTTCCCGTCTAAAAAATAACTCCCAGGCCTGTGCGCCGTATTTACACTCCCGTGCAAAAATGACGCACGGGAGTGGGCGGGTCAAAAAAAATGACGTCTACCCGCCTTTGCGTCATTTTTTAACGCCTGCTCAGGGCAGGCGTTAAGGGACCTGTGTGCCCTCCCATGCCCCCAGGGACACCCCCTGCCACCCTTACCCACCCCAGGAGGACGTCCAAGGATGGAGGGACCCACCCCTGGGACATTAAGGTAAGTGCTGGTAAGTATTTTTTTTGTGGCATAGGGGGGCCTGATTTGTGCCCCCCTACATGCCACTATGCCCAATGGCCATGACATAAGTCCCCTGGGCATGGCCATTGGGCAAGGGGGCATGACTCCTGTCTGTGCTAAGACAGGAGTCATTTCAATGGGGGTTGGGAGTAAAAAAAAATGGCGCAAATCGGGTTGAGGCAGATTTTTTGCCTCAGACCGACTTGCCCCATTTCTTGACACCCAAACTCCATTTTCCCCTACGCCGGCGCTGCCTGGTGTGGGTCATTTTTTTTGACGCACACCACTCCGCAGCGCTGGCTAACGCCGGCTAACGTCATTGAAAAAATACGGCGCCCGCATGGCGCTTCAGAAAGGCGTTAGCCAGCGTTAAATGTTTTGACGCACAACTGCGTTGGCGCAGTTGTGCGTCGAAAAGTATAAATATGGCCCCTTGTGTTTCACAGGCAGGCTCTCCACATCATGCATGCATAGATGGGTGACACCTGGAGTGAGTGAGAACAGAGTTGAAAAGTGTCCCAGTAACTGGCGACAGTCACTCTGCTGCTCTAGAGTCATAGAAGGGGAGAGGACCACACCTTCTACTGGCCCATCCTGCTCCCTGGCAGACAGGAGATCAGGGAGAGGTTCACTCTCCTCTTCTACCCCATCATCTGTAGCCAGAATCATGGTTAAGTCGGACCTCTCGAAGTGGGGCTTGAGGCGGTTCACATGTAGGACCCTTAAGGGGTTCCTTGGAGTCTGCAAGTCCACTAAGTAAGTGGTGTCACCCTTGTGCTCCTTCACCTCAAATGGCCCTGACCAGTTGTCCTGTAGAGCACACTGGTCTACTGGGGCCATGACCCACACTTTTTGCCCAGGTTGAAAGTCAACCAGAGTGGTATTCTGGTCATACCAGCATTTCATGTCCTCCCAGCTTGCCTCTACGTTCTCTTGTGGGGGCTTCCTGAAGTGGGCAGTCTGGTTTCTAAAGGCCAGCATGTAGCTAAATACATCCTGGGGCAGCTTCCTAGGAGCTTTCTCCCAGCCCTCTTTCACCAGACTCGGAGGTCCTCTGACCGGGTGCCCGTACAACAGCTCAAAAAGGCTATAGCAAACCCCTTTCTGTGGTACTTCCCAGTAGGCAAACAGAAGGCATGGTAAGAGGACATCCCACGTACACCTCATGGAGTCTGACAGACCCCCAATCATGCCTTTCAACTTGTTACTTTGGGGGTGGCAAGGGGTGATGAATTTGTAGCTGACACCACATTCCTTCCACATGGCCTTTATGTACACGGGCATAAAGTTGGTACCTCGGTCATATACCACCACCTTGGGGAAACCCACTTGGGTAAAGATCCCCATCAGTGCCCGGGCCACAACGGGTGCCGTCACAGTCCTCAGAAGAATTGCTTCCAGGTACCTAGTGGCATGGTCCACCAAGACCAGGATAAACCTGTTACCCAGGGCTGTCTTGGGGTCCAGAGGCCCTACTATGTCTATGCCCACCCGCTCAAAAGGGGTGCTCACAACAGGAAAGGGCTGGAGGGGGGCTTTGCATTTCCCTCCACTTTTGCCACTTGCTTGGCAAGTCTGACAGGTTCTACAGAATGCATCTGAATATTTTCTCATTTGCGGCCAATAGAAGTGGGTGGCAAGCATGTCAAAGGTCTTGCCCTGCCCCAAATGTCCTGCCAGAGGCACATCATGAGCCAAACCCAGTAGGACGGCTCTGAAGCGCTGGGGTATCATCAGCACACAGGCTGCCCCAGGCTCAGCAGCCTTGGGCTCTCTATACAGGAGACTATTATCCCAGTAGATCAGGTGATCCTTGGGCTCAGCGCCAGCTGCCTGGTCCTTGGCCTGCTGCCTAAGACCTATGAGAGTAGGGAACACCTTCTGCTCTGCGCAGAACTCCTCCCTGGTGGGCCCCCTTCTTGCTGCCAATGGATCAGCTCACTTAGGTCTCCCAGTGCAGCCACTTGTTCTCCTGTAGGTGCCGGGGCATCCCACTTGAGGTGAGCCTCCTCCCAGCCCATGGGAACTTCCGAGGGGGGGTTCTCGCACCCATTGCCTTTTCTCTTGGCAGTCACCAGGGCCACTGTTTCAGGCTCCAGGTCTGTCTGATCACCATGCATGACTGGCTGCCATGGACTGAGTGGTCACAGACGCCCACTCTGGCAACCCCAACATCCCCAAGTGTGACCTGATCTCCACCTCCTTCCAGGCGGAAGTCTCCAGGTCATAGCCCAACAGACAGTCAACAGGCATGGCGGTACTCACAGCTACCCTCAGGGAACCTGAGATCCCCCCCATTCAAAAGGAACCTGCTCCACCCTACACTGGCGTTCCGAGTTGTCCACTGCAATTATTTGGTGGAATGCACCGGGGACTTTCTGCTCTTCAGACACCAGGTCACACCGGACCGTGGTCACACTGGCACCAGTATCTCTGAGAGCCTCGACCCTCTGCCCATTGATGGTCACCCACTGCCTGCATTTCTTAGTGTTATCAGGCATTAGGTCTCGCTGGACCATCTCACTGTCCCCTAGTGAGACAAGGGTATTCTCAGTGGGTTTCCCCACCCACCTGGGACCAACTCCTCCCCAAGTGCTACACTGGCCAACCCCTTGGTCTGCCTACCAGTGGGTAGTTGTGTCCACTTGGTATATTTGGGATCCCCCTTCATGTGACCCACCTGGTCACAAGAAAAGCACTTACAGGGTCCCACCTCTGCAGACTTTCCTGAAGAGGCCTATGGTTTCTTATCTCCTGGGGGGCAGGAATTTTTACCCAGGTTACTAGATTGTGGCCCTTTGGAGAACTCCTTTTGTCTAACTCCCTCACTCTCCACCTCCTCCTATCTACCTATCTCTCTATCTATCTATTTCTCTATCTATCTATTTTCTCTATTTCTCCATCTCTCCCCCCTCCTGCCACCCCCTCTATTACCTATCTTCCTATCCTCTCACTCTACCTCTCACCCTCACCCACCTCTACAACCCCCCCTCCCCTATCTTCGCAACCCTACACCTATCTCTCTCCCTAATCTCCTAAAACCTCCTAACACTCACCCCCCTCCACCCTTAAACCTCCCTCCCCCAGCTCTTCTCACTCTACCTGTCCCCCCCCTCGCGCTTTCCCACCACAACCTCCTGCACGCCCCGCCCCCCAGCTCCCATTCGCCCCAGCTGACCCCTCCCCCCCCTTACCTCATATGGCGGCCGCTGCGCGACAGTGGTAGCGACCCTTGACCCAAGGGTAGGTCGCTCCCCCTGCCGCTGCAGCTCCTCCAGCTCCTCCAGGTTCCTGAGTTCCTGAGACCCACCTCACAGTAAGTACCCCCCACCTCCCAGCCCCTCGCCCTGCCCCGCGCTACTCACCCTCTCTCCTGCTCCTGCTTCTTTTCTTCTTTTCTTCTTCTCTGTTCTTCCTCCTCGCTCCTCGTCTGTAATCTTCTTCTGTACTCTTCTTCTCCCCGTCTTCTCTCCTCTTCTGTGTGCTTCTCTGCCTCTCCTGTCGCCTCTCTTCTTCTTCATCTTCTTCTGAGGTCTCCTGCCGGTCTTCTGCCTTCTGTTCCTCGTCTTCCGTATCTACATCTGTGATCTTCTGCTCTTCTGTGATCTTCTGGTCTTCTGCTCTTCTGTTCTTCCGTTCTCCTGTTCTTCTGTTCTTCTGTTCTTCTGGTCTTCTGTTCTTCTGTTCTTCTGTTCTTCCGGTCTTCTGTTCTTCTGTTCTTCTGTTCTTCCGTTCTCCTGTTCTTCTGTTCTTCCGGTCTTCTGTTCTTCTGTCTTCTGTCTTCTATCTTCTGCCTTCGGCTCTTTTGCCTCCTCCGTCTTCTTCTCACCGCGCCTGCCCTCCTGCTCCTGCCTCATCCCCCTCCCTCACTCGCCTCCCCCTCTCTATCACCTCTATCTAACCCGTTCGCTATCTACCTCCCTCACTCCTCCTATCTACTTATCTCTCTATCTCTCTATCTCACTATCTAACTCCCTCACTCTCCACCTCCTCTTATCTACCTATCTCTCTATCTATCTATTTCTCTATCTATCGATTTCTCTATCTATCTATTTTCTCTATCTATTTCTCCATCTCTCACCCCCTCCCGCCACCCCCTCTATTACCTATCTTCCTATCCTCTCACTCTACCTCTCACCCTCACCCACCTCTACAACCCCCTCCCCTATCTTCACAACCCTACACCTATCTCTCTCCCTAATCTCCTAAAACCTCCTCACACTCACCCCCCTCCACCCTTAAACCCCCCTCCCCCAGCTCTTCTCACTCTACCTGTCCCCCCCTCCCTCATGCTTTTCCGCCGCGACCTCCTGCATGCCCCCGCCCCCCAGCTCCCATTCGCCCCCAGCTGACCCCTCCCCCCCCACCTCATATGCGGGCGCACCGCTGGCGCGCCGGAGGCACGCCAGAGGCAAGCCCGTCTGTGCCCGTCTGCACCTGGCCCGCGCCCAGCGCCACGACCCCTGGCCCCCAGCTCTCCCAAGCCCCGCTGATCTGCTACGACCCCACCACCCTCCACGCCCTCAACCCAGGGTGCTCCAACACCTGCTTCCAAGCTCACCCCAAACGCACCCATGGACCCTTCACCTGCAACTCCTGCAAACGCATCTTCCACCACGCAACTACCACGTCCACAAGCCCACGCACCATCAACCACCTCAAGTGCATCCTGGTCAACGCTCGTTCCGTCCACAAGCACGCAGTTGAACTCTGGGACCTCCTGGACTCCACAGCACGGGACGTCGCCTTCATCACGGAGACCTGGATGAACGCCTCCTCTGCTCCAGACATCGCCACCGCCATCCCCGAAGGCTACAAGATCTCCAGAAGGGACCGCACCAACCAGGTAGGAGGAGGTATCGCCATCGTCTTCAAGGACTCCATCAGCGTCACCACCTCCACCGAAGACACCCCTCTCGCCGCGGAACACCTGCATTTTCAGATTCGCACCGACCCGAGGACCACCCTCAGAGGATCCCTCGTCTACCGTCCTCCCGGACCGCGCGCCCCTTTCAGCGACGCCATCGCCGACTTCATCTCCCCGCGCGCCCTCGCCTCACCGGACTACATCCTCCTAGGCGACCTCAACTTCCATCTGGAACAAAACAACGCCCCCAACACCACCACCCTGCTCGACAACCTCGCCAACCTCGGCCTCAAACAACTGGTGAACACCGCCACCCACATCGCCGGACACACGCTCTACCCTATCTTCTCCGCCAGCAAACACATCTCCTTCAGCCACACCTCCGCTCTACACTGGACCGACCACAGCTGTGTCCACTTCACATTCTGACGCGAGACCCGCCACCTACGCACTCAACCCATCCCTCGTCGACAGTGGAACAAGATCCCCGAGCAACTCTTCTCCGCACTCGCCGCCAACCAACCCACCCTCACCACCGAACCCAACGACGCAGCCCTCAGCCTCACAAACTGGATCTCCAACTGCACAGACAACCTTGCTCCCCTCAAACGCATGCATCGACAGACCAACACCAAAAAACCTCTCTGGTTCTCTGACACCCTCAAAGAATCAAAGAAAACTTGTTGCGCCCTCGAGAAGGCCTGGCGCAAGGACCACACCGCTGACAACATGACCGCCCTCAAGAACGCTACCCGCAAACACCACCACCTGATCCACGCTGCTAAAAGGAACTTTTTCACCGACAGACTGGACAAAAACAGCCACAACAGCAGAGAACTCTTCAGCATCGTCAAGGAGTTCTCCAACCCCAACGCCAATGCCAACGCCGTCACGCCCTCACAGGATTTGTGCAAATCCCTCGCCACCTTCTTCCATCGCAAGATCAGCGACCTCCACAACAGCTTCGGACACCAGACCCAACCAATCACCAACGAACCCGCACCCCCGGCCATCACCCTCAACAACTGGACCCACATCAACACTGAAGAAACCAAATCCACCATGAACTCTATCCACTCCGGCGCCCCTTCGGACCCCTGCCCTCACTTCATCTTTAACAAAGCCGACGACATCATCGCCCGCACCTCCAGGCCGTCATCAACTCTTCTTTTTCTTCTGCTACCTTCCCCGAATGCTGGAAACATGCCGAAGTCAACGCCCTACTAAAGAAACCTACGGCCGACTGGAGCAACCTGAAAAACATCCGCCCCATCTCTCTCCTGCCTTTCCCAGCCAATGTAATAGAGAAGACCGTCAACAAACAGCTGACCACCTTCCTGGAAAACAACAACCTGCTCGACCCTTCACAAACCAGATTCCGAACCAACCACAGCACGGAAACCGCCCTCATCTCAGTCACAGACGACATCAGAACCCTGATGGACAACGGTGAAACAGTCGCCCTCATTCTCCTCGACCTCTCGGCTGCCTTCGACACCGTCTGTCACCGCACCCTAATCACCCGCCTCCGCTCCACCGGGATCCAAGGCCAGGCCCTGGACTGGATCGCCTCCTTCCTCTCAAACCGTTACCAAAGAGTCTACCTCCCTCCGTTTCGCTCAGAACCCACCGAGATCATCTGCGGCGTACCTCAAGGCTCATCATTCAGCCCGACACTCTTCAATGTCTACATGAGCCCCCTCGCCAACATCGTACGCAAGCACGCCATCATCATCACCTCCTACGCCGACGACACCCAGCTTGTACTCTCCCTCACCAAGGACCCCGCCAGCGCCAAGACCAACCTACAAGAGGGTATGAAGGACGTCGCAGATTGGATGAGGCTCAGCCGCCTAAAGCTGAACTCTGAAAAAACGGAAGTCCTCATCCTCGGCAACACCCCGTCCGCCTGGGACGAATCCTGGTGGCCCACGGCCCTCGGCACCGCACCGACCCCCACAGACCACGCCCGCAACCTCGGTTTCATCTTGGACCCTCTTCTCACCAAGCAAGTCAACGCTGTGTCCTCCACCTGCTTCCTCACACTCCGCATGCTCCGCAAGATCTTCTGCTGGATCCCCGCTGACACTAGAAAAACCGTGACCCACGCCCTCGTCACGAGACGCCTGGACTACGGCAACACCCTCTACTCTGGGACCACAGCCAAACTCCAAAATCGCCTGCAACGCATTCAAAATGCCTCGGCCCGCCTCATCCTCGACGTACCCCGCAACAGCCACATCTTCGCACACCTGAGACACCTGCATTGACCCAGTCAGCAAAAGGATCACCTTTCGACTTCTCACCCACGCACACAAAGCCCTCCACAACAAGGGACCGGAATACCTCAACCGACGCCTCAGATTCTACGCCCCCACCCGCCTCCTCCATTCCTCCGGCCTCGCACTCGCTGCCGTCCCTCGCATCCGCCGCTCCACGGCGGGTGGTAGATCTTTCTCCTTCCTGGCGGCCAAGACCTGGAACTCCCTCCCCACCAGCCTCAGGACCACCCAGGACCACTCCGCTTTCTGGAGACTCCTAAAAACCTGGCTTTTCGAGCAGCAGTAACCCCCTCTTCCCCCTAGCGCCTTGAGAACCGCACGGGTGAGTAGCGTGCTTTATAAATGTTAATGATTTGATTTGATACCCTTGTCCCCCCCACTCTGCTGCTGGGAACCCTGCCCACCTTTGGCCGAGTCCCCCCATAAGCCTTCTTGTGGACCCACCCAGTAGTCCGCCTCCATAGCAAGGTTTCTGGGGTCAGTCAGCTTACCATCAGTCAAGTGCTGGCACAGCTCTGCAAAACACAGACTAGAAAAGTGCTTCCATGCTATCAAGTTTTACAGCCCCTGAAAATCTGTCAAGTTACTGCCCTTCACCCAACCATCCAGTGCTCTGCAAAAAATAATCTACACATTCCAACCAGATCTGGGACTCAGTTTTCTTACTCCCTCTAAACTGATCCCTATACTTGTCAGGAGTGAGGCCATACCAGGTGAGAAGGGCTTCCTTCATGTCAGCGTAGGTGAGATTCTACCCCTTACCCAAAGCTAGCAAAGTGTCCCTCCTCTCCTCTGCTAAGTGGTTCCACAATCCTGTTCCCCAATTCTTCTCAGGGACCCCATTCATGTGGATGAATGCCTCATATCCCTGAAACCACCTCTGCATGTTGTCTCTCCTTTTACTCTCTCCTTACCTTCTTAGGAATGTGTACTATTCTCTCTGACTGCACTGAGGTACTGCTGCCACCATCATTGCTGGATCTACTCTTCTGATTCAGCTCTTTTACTCTATGCTCATGATTCAAGAGCATTTTCTTCTCCTCCATTTTTAACCTCTCCAACTCAATCTTGTGCCTCCTGGCTAATCTCCTGTCCTCCAGCTCCTCTAGATTCAGGCCCTTAGAACCACTACTGCTGCCTGACCCGGGGGGTACCTCCCCCCCAGCAGCTCCTGCACCCTCAGCACATCTTCCCTTGGATTTGGATCCAGAGACTCCACAATTGTCTCCTCAGAGTGCCCACTGGCAGCTCTGGCTGCTAACCAGGCCCTCAGCGCATTTTGTAGCTCCTCCTTGTTGGTGAGGCCTCTGACCTGGACTTTGAGGTTTTTGCAAACTGCCTTCAGTTCCTTCATGGTGTAGGTTTCCAACCTATCCTCCTCAAAAACCAAATCCTGGGATGCAACTGATGATGTTCCTGACTAAGACATGATATTGTTGGGATTCACTTGAACTCAAGACCAAAAATAGTCCAAAGGAGAAATTCCAAACCAAAAATCTGTATGTGGCATGTAGTGGTCTGAGATATGGTAGTATTGTACACCAATCACTGTGGGTCAAGTGCAAATGCAAGTCCTATCCTCACAACTGACAACCAATGTTAGAAATGGGGTCTCTAGTTGGCAGTCGGGTTGCACCCTGTCCAAGCAGGGAGCCTCACTGTAGTCAGGATAAGGGAGGTGCCCACCTCAAGATAACCCCTGCTCAGCCCCTTGGTAGCTTGGCATGAGCAGTGAGGCTTATCTCAGAAGCTATTTGTAAAGTATTTGCACATAACACACAGTAATACAGTGAAAACACTACAAAAGGACACCACACCAGAATTAGAAAAATAGCCGGTATTTATCTGTGTAAAACAGGACCAAAACAAGCAAAATCCAACATGCAGTAATACAGATATGATTTTTGCAAGAATTACCATTACCTTAAAACTACAGTTCCTTGAAGTCGATCGCTCCACCTGGGGCTATCACAGCATCGTGATCAACAAAACTAAGATTTCATGCCAGCCATGGCATCACAGGCCAGGTATGGTGTCAGGAAGACCCGCAAACAGTACCTTGGAATTGCAGGCGTCGTGATCCTCGTGATGAGATCCAGAGATGCGTCGCTAGCGTTGCGGTGTCAGTTCCAGAGTCAGTGCAGGGGTCATCGGGCTCTTGAAGTCACACGGGTTGAAGATCGAGCTTCGGGCTGATGAAGTCAGGAGAGCAGGTATGGATGGCGCTGGGGCAGCGGCTCAAAGTGGGACGATGCGACATGCGGTATCCACAGTTCACGGTGCAGGCAGCAGCTCGGTGACAGCGTCCAGCAGCGTTGGTGAGACCAGGGCTGCGATATGGCGCAGAGAGGTGCGGTGTGCGGTGCAGACAGCGGCATCACCGTTGCTGAAGCGCTGTCGTCGGTAGGCCCAAGTCGGCGGTATGACACAGGACGGGCTCCGTGGGGCGTCCATGGGACGCGGTGCAGAGAGGGATGCCTATTGACGACACTGGAGTCGATGGTGCTGGTGGGCTGGGGTTACGGTGCTGGACGGGACAGTGCTTCATGTTCCTCACAAGCGGTGTCCACAGGCCACAGTGCAGGCAGCAACATCAGTGTTAGCAGAAGCGTTGTCGTCAGGATGCCCAGGCTGCAGTGTGAGCAGGGTGATGCTGGAGTGCGGGCCCATAGGTCACGGTGGAAGGAGTGGCTTGTTGCGGCATCAGATGGTGGTGTCGGTGAGACCAGGGTTGCGGTGCGAAGCGGGCAGTGCGACTCCATGCACCATTGGCAGGTCACGTGCAGTCAGTGGCGTCGTTGACAACGTCACCGTGGTTCTTCTTCTTGAACAGCTCAAAACACACAGTTCCCAGCTCTGTAGGCAGATGAAACTGAAGTCTTTGATATCCCTGAGACATCCAACAGGAGACAAGCTCAACTCCAAGCCCTTGGAGAATTTTCTCAAGCAGGATACAGAGCAAAGTTCACGCTTTGCTCTCTTTTAAGGCAGAAGCATCAACTGCAGGCCAACACAGCAAAGCAACACAGCAAAGGGGCAGTACTCCTCCTCCAGCTCTTCATCTCTTCTCCTTGGCAGAGGTTCCTCTTGATCCAGAAAGATTGTAAAAGTCTTGGGTTTTGGGTCCTCTACTTATACCCCTTTTTGCATTTGAAGTTGCCCAACTTCAAAGGAAAGTCTCTATTGTTCACAAGATCCTGCTTTGCCCAGGCCAGGCCCCAGACACACAACAGGGGGTTCGAGACTGCATTGTGTGAGGACAGGCACAGCCCATTCAGGTGTAACTGACCACTCCTCCCTCCACTGTAGCTCGGATAGCTCATCAGGATATCCAGGCTACACTCCAGCTCCCTTTGTGTCACAGTCTAGAGGAGGGGTGCAAACAGCCCAACTGTCAAACTGACCGTGACAGCAAATCGAGAAACAGGCAGAGTCACAGAATGGTTTAAGCAAGAAAATGCTTACTTTCTAAAAGTGGCATTTTCAAACTAACAATCTAAAAACCAAATGCAGTAACAGATACATTTTTAAATTGTGAGTTCAGAGACCCCAAACTCCACATTTCTATCTGCTCTCAAAGGGAATCTGCACTTTAATATTAATTAAAGGCAGCCCCCATGTTAACCTGTGAGAGAGACAGGCCTTGCAGAGTGAAAACCGAATTTGCCGGTATTTCACTGTTATGACATGTAAAACACATCAGTACATGTCCCATCTTTAACATATAGTGCACCCTGTCCATGGGGCCAGCTAGGGCCTACCGTAGGGGTGCCTTACATGTAGTAAAAGGGAAGGTTTGGGCCTGGCAAGTGGGTACACTTGCCAGGTTGAATTGGCAGTTTAAACCTGCACACACAGACACTGCAGTGGCAGGTCTGAGACATGTTCACAGTGCAACTCATGTGGGTGGCGCAATCAGTGCTGCAGGCCCACTAGTAGCTTTTGATTTAGCTCCTTGATCACAGAGCGAAGGCTCCACAACACGTCAGGATCTTTTCTTCATTCTCTTTGCTGCAAGTTGAATAAACATGCTGGTGCAATTAGAGTCACGGTACGTTGTTTCTTTTACACCGAGGTTCCTCGGATGTTTCAGGCAACGCGTTGTTGGAATTTTTAAGGGTCGCTACCTTGCCGTGGACTCGCCACTGTGAACCGGCCGGAATTTAGCGTTTCTCTTATGGTGGTGTTATAGATATATTTATATATATACAAAAACAAACAGTTGCAAGCAACTTTACAACCGCACTCCAGGAGGAAATTCTTTCTCTTTTTTTCTTTATTGCAGTAAAAAAAAAGTCACCATCCTTCACCACTGACGCGTTTCGACCTACTGGTCTTGATCACAGTAAATTAGTCCTATCTCCATGTCCCCTATTTATAGTGTCTCTTCTATTGTACAGAGAAACATCAATGAGATAATTAGGTAGATTCAGTATACATGTGATAACTTGTGAAAAAAGAATAGGAAGTGCACCAATCCATCATCAGAAGTATAGAAAATATAGCAGTATTCTCATGGAGTAAGGCTGGAAGTTTGCATAGGGTAAGTTTAGGAATGGACCTGGTTATTATTTGTGTTCAGAGCGACATTCTTTGCACATATTAATTCATGTATTTTGTATGATGCTGGGTGGTTGCTGGTGTGGTTGGGATCTTGGTTTTTAATGTACAACACTTTATTGATTTTTAATAGACTACATGTCCCATAATGCGCTAATATGGGTAATAGGAGAGTCACTATAAATAGGGGGCATGGAGATAGGACTAATTTACTGTGATCAAGACCAGTAGGTCGAAACACGTCAGTGGTGAAGGATGGTGACTTATTTTTGACTGCAATAAAGAAAAAAAGAAAGAATTTCCTCCTGGAGTGTGGTGGTAAAGTTGCTTGCAACTGTTTGTCTTTGGATTTATGAGAGGAAATGGTCCATTCCTCACACCTGCACCAACATGAAAGAGCACGGCATAAGGAGGACCAGTTTTTTTGTTTATATATATATATATATATATATATAATTATATATATATATATATATACATATATACAGTATATATATATAATTCACAAAAAAAAGGCAACAGGACGTTATAGTTAGATTCAGACTTTACACGCACAAAATCATCGAAATTCAGGTGTTATATTTAGTGTTATTTCAAGTAACTATAACTCCTGCTCTTAGGTAATTATAACTTGCACCCACGCCATGCACAGTTTCTCATCAATAATTTTACTGCAAATGTTACATTGATATTACCAATTATGTCATAGAAGATATCTGGGGTAACTAGCAGTGCATGGTGAAGGCACAAGTTATAGTTATGTTAGGGTATATATATATCTATATATATATATATATATATATATAAATTCCCCAGAGAGCCGGCTTCTTGCTTTGACAGTCAACACATAGGTCTTTCCACCAACCAGTCGCTCTGGCTGGTCTAGTCATATCCAAGTATTATTCCTACCTACATTATGCTGTCTGTTTTAGTTTCTGTGGGCCATATTTATACTTTTTGACGCAAAACTGCGCTGGCGCAGTTTTGCATCAAAAATATTACTGCCAGCTAACGCCATTTCTGTGCGCCGTGCGGGCTTCAAATTTATACTTTGATGCCCGGCGGTGCAAACCACAGGTGTGAGTCTTTTTTTTAATGCACACCGCAGCGTCAAGTCGTAAATCAAAACGACGTTAACGCGGCGGAAATTACTGTGGGTCGATTTACGACACCGCAAACCGGATATGCAGCGTTTTTTGACGCAGTAGCATCAAAATTCCCTGCAAACACAGCCATCTCAGCAGAGGAGAGCCAAAATGGATCCCAGATGCCTGTACAGACCCCAGGAAGATGACAACAGACCAGGAACCAGCCAGGAGGACCCATACAAGAACCAGGACAGTTTGAAGAAGAAAAGAAAGTGTCGCTTCAGTGCAGAGGAACAGGAAATTCTGGTGAAAGAGGTGACGGAACACCTGCACCAACTGTTTGTCACCTCAAAGTTGCCAATCAGTAGGAGAGAGGCAATATGGCAACAAATTGTTGACAAGATTAACAGTGTGGCAGAAGTACGCAGAACAGTCATTGAGTGCAAGAAACGCTGGCATGACTGCAAGCCAGGACCAAGGAAAAGATGGCCAGGAACAGGAAGGCAGCACTGCAGACTTGAGGTGGGAGTCCAGCACACCAGGAGGTCCTGGACCACATGGAGGAGATGGTCGCAGCCGTCATCCCTGAGGAGATCGTCACAGGGATTCAAAGACAGGACAGCGCAGACTACCAGGAGACAACACACATGCACGGTAAGTCACATGGGGAATTTAAATGTGCTAATGTGAACTACAACTGGAGGGGGGATACCGACCACAAAATGCATGGAAGTCATGATATACATGTAGTGGCATGGGTAAAGGGGTATGGCATGGGGGCATGGCCTGTACAGAGAGAAGCTGGGGCACACCATAACACAACACCAACAACAGTTCCATGCGGTTATGCTGCCATGCCAACGATGGAGCAAAGGTAAAGCTACGCCAGGAGGGAAGGGCACAACGTCAAACTGACATCCCGTCACACGTCAGCCACTATACCCCCTACATTAACTAAGGCCCAATTAACAACCTCTAGCCATACCGACAACTGGAATGTAACTGCGACAACAGTTGTCACTACCACCTCCGCTGTGCGTGCTGGTCAAGTAGCCTATGGCAGTAACGTCCCCATGGATCATACACACCTAAATTAGTAGGTTGAGGATGACAACTTTAACAATCCCCTGAAACAAGACAAATGTTCCAGTCCTGTCAATTGTGAATGCCCATAGTTCCCGCAAACATCAGCCAATGTCATCAACATTAGGAGCTACACAGCACTAAGGTCACACCCATGCTGCATATGCCAGGGTCCATCCTGTGCCTGGGTCACAATGCAACATCCCAAATGTCATGCTGCTCAGGCAACAGCATTGAGGGGGAGGACACATGTAACTGGTCACTGAAATACACCTGCAAAGTCGGAGGAGGAAATAGGACACTGCTATGACTATCAGGGCAATCCAGTCTCCACACATTCCCCAACATCAGCTGTACACATTACCAATGCTAACATCCATATCGTGCCATAACAATGCTATGCATAGGGTACGCTACATTTCAACTACATATAAGTGGATGTGAAAGATTAGAGACTGGGGCAGGTCCAGATTGTTAAGTGTGCTGCTAGTGCCATCAGAGCACCCACAGCCAGTGAAAGGTCTCACCATGAGAATGGATGTAGACAGAGGGTTGAGTAGGGCAAGAAGGTGGCAAATCACTATTTGACCTAAACCAACACCTAGAGGAGATGATGCCGACAAGTCTAATAACTTACCACAATACATGTGACGTGCAGGTGGGGCATAGGCCTGGGAGAATGCCCATCTGAAAGACTGGAGCAATCAACAGGAAACAAGATCACAATGTGAAATCATCACAAGGCAGGCATGTCACATCACTAATGCCACAACACAGACACACTAATTGTACCCTATTTCATTGCAGAGGACGATGGATCTCCTGCGGATATGCCTGTCCAGGACTACCCTGATGACATGGATGACGAGCTGACAAACATCAGCCACCAGACCCTCCAAGATGTCCTTGGAACCCTCCAGATCCCACCTTCAGTCACACGGAGGAGCACAGAACAAGCAGCCATCACAGAGGACCCACCCACAACCCCAATTGTAAGAACTGCCAGCTCCAATACAGCTGAGGACTCAGATGACACAGGCACCAGCTTTGAGAGAACTGTAGTCGGAGTACAGCCGAAGCTGGCCAAGGAGGTGCGGGCGGGGATGCAAACTATGGCAGCCAGCCTAGAGGGGGTGAGTTCGTGCATGATGTCATCTACAGATCAGGCAGCAGCCATGCAGGCGCTAACATCCATCCTGCAAGGACTACATCAAACTGTAAAGGAATTCACCAATGCAGTAAGGGAGTTGCCACACACCTCGCACTCCAAACCTTCCACTGCAGGCACGAATGCAATCATGACCCCCTCAGGGCTGACCTGGCTGCCTACCATCGTAATGTGGCTGCTATTCTCAAGAACCAGCAGATCCTCCTTGCAGCAGTACTACCCTTAAGACCTTCACAGGTAGCAGCGACCGGGATGTCTGACTTCACGTCTTCAAACACTGAGGTGTGTGTTGCCCCTTCACAACCACCACCACCAAGGACAGAGGAGGTAACACACACATCAGAAGAAGACATGGAACAGATCACCTTCACCCGTAAACGTACCCGGAAGCACTAGTCCTTGCCACATGGCCACCTATTACCAAGGTCCTGCGCTTTGTAACATGCCAGTCTTGCAACAACTGTACTCAATGACTGTTCTGCAAACCACTGTATATCTTGTCATCCTGCCCAGTGATTGTCTCTCACTTACTCGTTGGCAAATCCTGTCCCTCTGCACTGTCTGACACATCACCCCTTTAGAACTTGTGTAGGATCACAATGGAAGATGTCACTATAATTGACTCAAAATCATGGACAATGTACATATAGCACTACAGCACTTTTCAATAAATCGCTCTTCCACAACCACTTTGTCTCTGTGTAATGTGACACATCAACCGTGCAGTAGATCACTGAAATGTGACTCCTGTCAAATTACGTAGCTTGTCAATACAACTGTCCTGAAATTATGTAGTCTGATAACTATGCACAGTGGCCTGGATTGCACCATACTCTGCCCTTCCTGAGGGTAATATCTGATGAAAAGAGAAACCATACACTATAAAGCTGTGTTGAACAGAATAATGCTTCCTCAAGGGATATCTAAGCCATTAAATAATGGCGGCAAAATGTTGCCACCATGCAATACTAACACATGTAACATTGCCCACAAATCTAAGCAAACAGTCAACTAACTGCATGAATGAAGGTGTCTGAGTGTACATCCAAATAAGTAATCATGCAGAACATTGTCACAAATTATCTATGTGAGTCATGAACACGATACTACAAGAGTGCTTACTATCACTCAGCTAATAAGGGTTTCCATGAACATCACATTGCAGTCAGACATAACATAGGCCCTCATTACAACCCTGGCGGTCGGTGTTAAAGTGGCGGTAAAACCGCCAACAGGCCGGCGGTAAAAAAAAATGAAATCACGACCGTGGCGGAAACCGCCAACATAGACAGCCACTTTAACACTCCGACCGCCACTGCGGTACAAACAAACACCGCAGCGGTAACCGCCAACAGACAGGCGGAACCCAATGTACCGCCCACATTATTACAACAGTCCAATCCGCCACCTTTTCCGGGGCGGATTCACCGCGAACAAAAACGTGGCGGAAACAGGACCTGGAAGGGAAAACGCTCACCTCTACACACCCCACGAGGAACTAGGATGCCATTGAACCCGAACTCCAGATTCTCCCAGTCTTTTTCTTCCTGCTCCTCTACCAGGAACATCAAAGACGGCTGCGAAGACCACTGTGAGTACTGCACCTACGACACAGGGGAGGGGGGGAGGGAAAAAAGAGTGACACACACACGCAACACACAACACCACCACCCCCACCCTCACCCACTACAGCACACACACACAAGTACATGTTGCTACATTACATTTACAACCCCCAACCCCCCGGAAGAATACAAGGATTGCAAGAATGCAAGGGCAAAAGGAAATGAGTTGTACCTTTGTAATCTATTAAAATACAGTAATCAAAAATATATATATACACACTATCAACAAATATATACACCAAGAATACAAGTCCAAGGTATTCCACCATTAAAGTCCGTGGACTACTGGGCCCAAAATGCATGGGCGAGGCCCACACAAGATACCCGATAAAAACGGAGAGAACACTGCTGGGGCATCAGATAGAAATACAACAGGCACCTCAGGGGGAATGGAAGGGGGGGCACCTCAGCTGGATGAGTGCATGACAACAGATGCATGAGGGGGCTCCATGTCCACTACTTTATCCTGGGGAGGGCAAAGCCACAGTCTCACAAGTCTTTCCAGTGGGTGGTTTGCACACTGCTTTATGCTGGGAAGTGCAAAGCCACAGTCTCACAAGTCTTTCCAGTGGGTGGTTTGTCCACTGCTTTATCCTGGGGAGTGCAAAGCCACAGTCTCACAAGTCTGTCCAGTGGGTGGGTTGCCCACTGCTTTATCCTGGGTAGTGCAAAGCCACAGTCTCTCAAGTGGATAACAGTCTCCACTGGTTCTGGAGGGGGCTTTTTGCCCAGAGTGCTTCATCCTGCCAAGGACTGAGGTACTGGATGCCTTTCTGCACTGGTTCTGGAGGGGGCTTTATGCCCAGAGTGCTTCATCCTGCCAAGGACCGAGGTAGTGGATGTCAATCTCCACTGGTTCTGGAGGGGGCTTTGTGCCCAAAGTGCTTCATCCTGCCAAGGACCGAGGTAGTGGATGTCAATCTCCACTGGTTCTGGAGGGGGCTTTGTGCCCAGAGTGCTTCATCCTGCCAAGGACCGAGGTAGTGGATGCCTTTCTCCACTGGTTCTGGAGGGGGCTTTGTGCCCAGAGTGCTTCATCCTGCCAAGGACCTAGGTAGTGGATGCCTTTCTCCACTGGTTCTGGAGGGGGCTTTGTGCCCAGAATACTTCATCCTGCTCGTGGCGGCTTCAGTAGCATCTGAGCTTTTGGCGCTCATTGGCCTGCAGTGCTTGTGGCGGGGGTGTCCTTGGCAGCGGTGCTTGTGGCAGCGGTGCCCTGTGCAGCGGTGCTTGTGGCGGCGGTGTCCTTGGCAGCAGTGCTTGTGGCGGCGGTGTCCTTGGCAGCGGTGCTTGTGGCGGTCATGTCTGCCGTGCAGGTTTTCGGCGACTTGCCTGTTTTTCTGTGCCCCTTCCCCACCTTGGATGGTGGCGCAGCTGTCTTCCCACTCCAAACTGTACTCCTGGGAGAGGCTTTGGTGGTAGATGTTTTGCCTCTCTCCCGCCTGGCGGTGGCCAACTTTTTATGCTTTTGAGGTGGGGGACTGTCCGTGGTCTGGCTCCTTGGCATACTGGCTGCCCTGCTGCTTGGCGCACTCCAGAAGCCGGTTACTGCTGGCACCACTGTTCCCACAGATGTTGTGGCTGAGGTGCTGGGTTGGGACCTGCAAAGGCGGGCCCTAGGTGACTGAAGGGGTGGGGGAGGTGCAGGTGTGAGTGGAGACAAGACAGGGAGGGAGGAGGGATACGAGGAGGAGGGGGACACAGTGGAGGCAGTGGATGTTGGTATGTGTGCATTGGTATGATGCTTGAGTGAGTGCCTGTGGGATGTGTGGTGCTTATGTTTGCCTGAGCTTCCCTTGTGTGTTGAGGTGTGTGCATGCTGGTCAGATGGTGTGCTTGGGATAGGCTGAGGTACAGGTGTTTGGGTCTGGGTGGAGGAAGTTGGAGGGGGGAGGCTGGACACAGGGACAATGGCTGCCATCAGTGCTGAGGCCAGAGCCTGAAAAGCTCGCTGTTGGGCTGCCTGACCAGAATGAATGCCCTTCAGGTATGCATTGGTCTGTTGCAACTGCCTCTCTACACCCTGGATGGCATTCAAAAAGGTAGACTGCCCAACAGGGAGGGACCTGAGGAGGTCAATGGCCTCCTCACTGAGGGCAGCAGGGCTGACAGGGGCAGGGGCTGAGGTGCCTGGGGCAAAGGAGATGCCCACCCTCCTGGGTGAGCGGCCACGGGGCACACGCTGAGGGGTTGCTGGGAGGGCGGTGCAGGTAGGGGGGTGGCGGCTGTACCTGTAGATGCGGTGGGCACATTGGGGCCCGCCACCGCAAGGGAGCTCCCATCAGAGGAGGAGTCCATGTCACTGGTTTCAGCTCCTGTCCTCGCCGTAGAGCTCCCCTCGCCCTCTGTCCCACTGGTGACTTCTGACTCCGTTGGGCCTTCCTCCAGGGCCATGTGGGATGCAGCTCCCTCCTGCTCCGGTGCCACTGCTCCTCCGCCTGATGATGCTAATGCACACAAGAACAGGGAGACCACCAAAAGGGGGGGAAGACAGAAGAATGACATGTTGAGTGCATGCATTACCACTACCGTTGGTGGACACTACAGACACAGAAGCCCCCTGCACTACGCCGCGCACTTTGAGTTCCCTAATTAATCACAGGGACATGGGGTACAAGGCCTATGCCCGATTGCTACACACATGAAAGTCACAGGAGCCTGACTAGGTGTAGTTGGCTCTGAACACAGGTGGGGTGGGGTGCCACATGGACTGCCTTACGAAGGGACCTTGCCAACTAAACTCGCCCCGGCCTAGGGGAACCCACAGCCCACCTTCCCCACCCAGACACCTCCAATGCGCGCTGAATCAGCAGAATGAGAGTGTACTCACCCCCTTGTGGCTGCTGTGATGCCCTCAAGCACCCATCCAACTCCAGATACGCCACCGCCAGGATCCGGAACATCAGGGGGGTCATGGTGCGACGTGTACCCCTCCCACATTGGGAGGCCATCCCCAGCTGGGCCTCCGCCGTCTTCTTGCTCCAGCGGCGAATGTCCTCCCATCTTTTCCGTCAGAAGGTGCTCCATCTGTGGTGGACCCCCAAGGTCCGGACTTCCTTGGCGATGGCACGCCAAATATCCTTCTTCTGGTGGGCGCTGACCTACAGGAATAGTACAGGGGAAAAGGAGAAGATATAACCGCCCGCACCATCACAGTCATTGGCCCCAATCCCTACCCTTGCCATGACGCACATGCACTCACCGTCGTTTCATACACACCTCATTCTCCCCCCCTATCTTTCATCCACACCTCTCCACACAAGCATTGCCCATTCGGCATGCTCACAGTGTACTTACCTGTTTGTCTGGAGGACCCTAGAGTAACGTGTACTGGTGGAGGACCCCATCCACTAGTTTCTCTAACTCCTCCGTGCTGAAGGCAGGGGCCCTTTCCCCAGACACATGAGCCATTGTCTCTTCCAGACTGAGGTCACAGCACAGCAACACTTGCAGTGTAGGTCCTCTCCTGTCGAAGATCAGGTATCAAGTGATTGAACAGACAGAAAATGGCGGTTACGTCCGCAGCAGTGCGTACGGTTACCGCCGACGTACATCGTAATTGGCTCCTGGGACCCATAGGGTCCAATGTTAACCAATGCAGGATTGCGCCGCGGTCTTCGACCGCCTACCGTGACGGTGTACAACACCAGCGCAGTTACCTCATATCCCCTTGTCCCACATTACAGGTCAGGCAGCCGCCATTTCAGGGGGCCACATGGCATTCATTTTAACTGCATCACACAAATCTAGGCCTTGCATACACACTAATACAGGCACATAGCAGTTTAAAAAAATTGTGGAATCAAGTCGTGTTTATGTACCTCAGTGCTGGTTGACTCTCTGCTCACTGTTCTCCTCCATAGAGCACGTCCGCTGGGGCAGGTGAGGAGATGGCGGCATCCTCCGGTATACGGACCACTGGTGGACCTGTCGACAATGGAGGAGCGACATGTAATTGTCACCTACAGACCTGATCGTACCACAATCCTGGAACTGTGTGCCCTGTTGGAGCCAGACCTGATGTCAGCTATCCCCCATCCCACAGGAATCCCCCTCTGGTGCAGGTGCTGTCAGTACTCCATTTCCTGGCAAGTGGGTCTTTTCAAACTACAGTGGCCATAGCATCAGGGATGTCCCAGCCTATGTTCTCCAACGTGTTGTCCAGAGTGTTGTCTGCCCTGCTGAAACACATGCGCAGCTACATCGTGTTCCCTCAGGTGGAGGATTTTCCTACAGTGAAAGGTGACTTCTATGCCCTGGGACATATCCCCAACATCATTGGTGCCATTGATGGGACACATGTGGCCATGGTCCCCCCACCGCAGGAGTGAACAGGTGTACAGAAACCGGAAGAGTTACCATTCGATGAATGTGCAGATGGTGTGTTTGGCCGACCAGTACATCTCACATGTGAATGCCAAGTTTCCAGGCTCAGTGCATGACACTTACATTCTGAGGAATAGCAGCATCCCTTGATGGGGCAACTCTAGAGGTACCGTGTGGGGCTATTAGGTGAGGACATGGACCCTATACAGAGGAACGCTACAATGAGGCCCATGGGTGAACTAGGAGGATTATAGAAAGAACCTTCAGCCTCCTGAAGGTGAGGTTCCGGTGCCTCCATATGACAGGTGGTTCCCTATTCTACTCACCAAAGAAGGTGTGCCAGATAATCGTGGCCTGCTGTATGCTTCACGACTTGGCTTTGCAACGACAGGTGCCTTTTCTGCAGGAGGATGGTCCAGATGGAGGTGTTGTGGCAGCTGTGGAGCCTGTGGACAGTGAAGACAAGGAAGCAGAAGAAGAGGACATAGACAACAGAAACACAGTGATTCATCAATACTTCCAGTGATACACAGGTAAGATGACATCACTGCCAGCTACATCTGATACCCTTGTTCTACCTCTCATCTGTCTGTCACTTTCACCCAGTGTATGGACCCTGAGTAGTCACTTTGCCTTTCAATTTCACAGATGTGGGTCCCACTGTGTGTCATCTGCTTTGTTTCCACATGGACTAGTGCTGTGTGACATAGGTATGTTGACAATACATAGGATAAAGCATTTTTCCACAGTTATTGCAAATATACATTTTCGAAAACACAGACTGACACCAGATTGTTTTGTGATTTAAGAGTGTTTATTTAAGTGCTAAATATTGGAGGGGGTTGTAAGATGGTCATGGGTGATGGTAGAGGAATGTCCATGGCAGAGTCCAGTCTATTAGTCTCACAGGTGCATTGTCCAAAGGGGCATAGGAAGTGGAGCTGGGGCAGTTTAAGGGTGGACAGGGTGACAAAGTGGGACAAAAGGATGACAGTCAGGGTGGTCTTATTTCTTGGCGGGGGTCTTGGCATTGTTCTCTGTCTTTGTCCTGGATCTCAGGGACCGTTTGTGGGGTGGTTCTCCATCTGCAGGGGGTGGGGTGCTGGTGTCATGGGGTTGTGGCAGTGCCTCCTGTCCACTAGTGCCGGCAGAGGTGGTGGGCAGTTCATCGTCCAGGCTAGTGTCAGGGGCCCCTTGTTGTGCCACAGAGTGTCCCTCCTGGTGTTGACAAGTTCCTTCAGCACCCCTACAATGATGCCCAGGGTGGTATTGATGGATTTAAGTTCCTCCCTGAACCCCAAATAATGTTCCTCCTGCAGCCACTGGGTCTCCTGAAACTTGGCCAGTACCGTTGCCATCGTCTCCTGGGAATGGTGGTAGGCTCCCACGATGTTAGAGAGGGCCTCGTGGAGAGTGGGTTCCCTAGGCCTGTCCTCCCCCTGTCGCACAGCAGCCCTCCCAGGTCACCTGTGTTCCTGGGCCTCTGTCCCCTGAACCGTGTGCCCACTACCACTGCCCCCAGGTCCCTGGTGTTGGGGTGGTGGGTTAGCTTGGGTTCCCTGTAGTGGTGGACACACTGCTGCTTGACGTGTCCTGGGGACAGAGGTATGGGCCCGCTGGGTGGGTGCTGTGCTGGTGTTTCCAGAGGGGGGAAGCTCTGTAGTGGCCTGTGCCAGTGTGAGGGGAACCGACTGTCCCTAGGTCCCAGATGGGCCGGGCTGGTCATCTTGATCCAGTTGGACAGAGCTGCTGTCATCACTGTGGGCCTCTTCTGTGGGTGGAGTGGACATGTCTGGACCCTCCTGTCCGGTGACGTTGGGTAGGGGTCCTGCAGGGGTGTAAAGGCATGATTATTGCATCTGTGTGTGCCATGGTGTGCAATGGGTGGGTGACCCTGTACCCCAGTGCTTGCATTCTTGTGTGGGACCTTGTGTGATAATTGTTTAGGGGGGGGGTGTGGGTATGTGCAGTGGCCATGCATTGGTGATGGGTGTCCATGCTTTGGTGTTGCATGCAGGGCTTGGGGTTGGGATGGGTGGTTTGTGATAGTGGGACATCTGTGAGGAGTTGGAGTGATGAGGGTGAGGCCGAGGGTGGCGGTATGTGATAGCATGCAGGTAGGGTGGGGGATGAAGTAGTAAAGATTTGACTTACCAGAGTCCATTCCTCCAGCTACTCCTGTGAGGCCCTCAGGATGCAGTATAGCCAAGACCTGCTCCTCCCATGTTGTCAGTTCTGTGGGAGGAGGTGGGGGTCCGCCGCCAGTCCTCTGAACTGCAATGTGGTGTCTTGGGACCACGGAACGCACCTTCCCCTGTAGGTCGTTCCACCTGTTCCTGATATCATCCCGTGTTCTTGGGTGCTGTCCCACTGCATTGACCCTGTCCACGATTGTGCACCATAGCTCCATCTTCCTAGCTATGGTGGTGTGCTGCACCTGTGATCCAAATAGCTGTGGCTCTACCCGGATGATTTCCTCCACCATGACCCTGAGCTCCTCCTCAGAAAACCTGGGGTGTCTTTGCGGTGCCATGGGGTGGTGTGGGTGATGTGTGGGGTGGTGTGTGTTGTGATGTGTGGGGTGATGTTTAGGGGCGTGTGGTGTTTTGTGCGTGGATGTTGTGTGAGTGATAGTGTTGAGTGCCTGTGGATGCTAGTTTGTAGATGGTGGTGTCTCTCTTTGGCCTTCAGTTGCAATTGTGGCCGTAGGGGTTTGTGGGTGATGTGGGTGTGTGTTTTATATTGTATTGAGTGTGTGGGAGTGGCTTGTGTATGTGTGTGTGTATTTGGAATTGTCCAATGTGGTTGTGTTTTGTAAGTGTGTGTGTATTTTGAGCTCGGCAGTGTGTACCACCAATGGAATACCGCGGTTGAAAGACCGCTGCGTGAATTCGTGGGTCATGATAGTGTGGGCGTATTCCTGTTGGCGTGACGGTGTCGGTTTTGTTATCGCCAGTTTATCACTGACCTTTGGTGTGGCGAAATTGTGTGGGTGTCTACATTTTAGCGGATTCCAAGCTGTGGGTCATAATAGCTGTGGCGGCATTCCGCGGCCGCAGCGGTGCGTTGGCGATCTTCTGCACGGCGGTAAGTGGCTTTTACCGCCAATGTTGTAATGACCCCCATAGTGCCCTCAATACCAAATCTGGAAGCACAGTATGTGACATTGAAAACATACTTATTGAAAAAAACATGTTGGGATCCATAGTAACTGTGATTGGTGGTTGTAATGAATGGTCAAATCTTTGCAAGGTAGCTTTGGGGTAGCTACCAATGTTACAGCTCAGTTGGGATTTGTGTGTAGCATAGGACACAAATGTAACACAAAGGAAATCATGTACACTTATGCCAAGGCCCTGATCTACAAGCATTTCACATATACTGTAAAGGGTTCACTACATATTTATTAAACTAAAAACAGAAGAGAAAACTCGGGGAAAAGCCTTACCTACCCTAATCTACCCTAACTACTTATTACCCACAACTGTCCCTAACTAACCTAAGCTAAACTTACTTATCACATGTAACGAAACGTTCTAAACATCAACCCCCTGCCCCCGTTATGAGACGGGACACATGGAGGACAACAGATACTAACCTAAACACATACTATCCTATTCTAAACAAATATATATTTTTTGTAAACATTTTATTTCATTTTTTTTTTCTTTTCAAAAACACAAGAGCCCCAACATAGACAGCCATCCACCCACCCACCCACACACTCAAAAAGAAACATTTGAAATAATCAGGACCCCCCACCCACTAACACTAACTAAACTAACAGCCTATACTAACCTAACACTAAGCCCCCTAAACCCACAAAGTATAAGAATAAGGAAAGAGGAGGGAAGGGAGGGAATCATGTCCATCAAAAATGTCTAGAGGTTGGCCCTCCGGAGGGTCCGCTTAATGGAACGCACCCGCCGGCTGATATGGTGAACATCCTGCCGCAGGCGACTCATTTTTCTGAGGACACGGTCCATTTTGCGCTGCATGTCCACAAAAGCAGCAGGGTCAATTGTTGCAGCTGGGGTGGTCTGTGTCCCAGCTGAGGAAGTGTGGGGCTGTGTATGTTCAATGCCTGTGGGCTGCCCTGAAGGTGGTCCAGTGCTAGGGCCTGGAGCACTTCCTGATGTTGTTGCCACAACAGTTACAGCTGTTGGTGGTGCCACCTGGGTGGTAGTGGTGGTGGTGGCTGTGGTGGGCAAAGAAGGGCCACCCTGTGGGAATGCCCTCCAGGCTCCGGAGGCCCGTTTGTTTCTGTATCTGCGGGCCATACGTCTGTACCCTGACTCTACCTGCAGAATATGCTGGTACCGCGTTGCCCGCCTCTGGAATTCAAGCACCTGGATGGGTGTCATATTAGCAGCTGTGAAGACAAATGAAAAAATTTACATTAGGAACTGCATTGTGTGAAATGGCACCAGAAGTAAATCAGACAATACATCTACTGTACCTGTAACAGCTCATATCACCATACAGATCATTGACTGTCCCTGAGGAAGTACATGGCAGGCCAGCCTACAAAGGTTGTATCACACATAGCACATCAAAACCCTACAAGATGGGTAACAACTGGCATGTTTTGGCATTAGAGTTTCGCCAGATGTCAGCTAACAATCATGCAGCACATCCTCCGCCAATGCCAGGGCTACAAATGTCAGTGTACGGGATGGAAATCTAGGGCCACATGATCTGCAAGTTGTAAATGGACTTGCTAGTATAGCACTCATGTGCTAAACCTGAATGTGTATACTAGGTTCAGACCAAAGATTCACTGATTTACATGTCTGTGTAACAAACTTGTATCATCAGTCCTAGGTACACTATTCACAAACCCATGCCTGTGTTTGAAGGTGGGGGGGTAGAGAAACAACTAACAATTTCAAACAACATGGACACCCAGGAAGCTTATGAAAGCTGGACATGTGTTTGGCTCTACACACACACCACAGGCAAGGTGTATCTACAAATAGGAGACAGCAAACCCTTGACCAATCCCAGAGCCACACGTCAGGCAATGCAGACCTTTGTCCACATCATATACTTCCAGTAAGCCATGACTTGCAACTAACACAGAGATGCCAGAACACCCCTGGTCATGATTTGCATTCACACCTAGGCCATTGCACTCAAGTGCCACATACTCGTAGCACTACATGTGGAGCTACATGCTGCTAGGAAGTTCAACCGACAGTTTAATCAGTACATTAGTGAATAAGGAAGCAGAAGTCTGTGGGTAAGCATTTTGCAGCCCCATTCTGGGAGAATGTGGGTCTGAGAGGCTGACTAAATCACAGATTAGGTCCAGTGCGACTCTTGCTGATACAAGTGTTATCCACATGACTCATCCCCATTCACATTGCGGGGCCTACAGGACTGACCTAGAATCCCTAAATAAGACAATAGGATAAGCATTGGCCAACTCTGAAATGGTGAGAAAATTAAATCCCACTCATGGAACAATACAAATGATGGGCCAGCGCATCACAGCTTGCTATTTGTTCAACACATAGGAGTCCATCACACATGATCAGCAAACACAACACATAACAGACATATCAACACTTACTGGAGTTGTCAGGGTCCTCGAATGAAGCCACCTCGCCCACAGTGTAGGGTGCGGGTCCACCTGTAAGGCATGGAAGGAAGAACTGTGTACAAATTCTGTGCACTGGCCAACAATTCCAAAGACAAATACTATGTGTAAGATTACATAAGTAAGTAAATCCACTCAGATATGATGATACTGCATCCAATATAGCACGGCTAACTTTTACATACCATGGGTCTCCAGTGAAATTTACACACATATCTGCACACATGCAGTGGCCCTGACTATCATGTGGTGGCAAACATGCTCCTTCATTAGTGAGCAGACATAATAATGGAGTGTATTCGTCTCATCATGTGTATCCAAGAGAGACATCCAAAGCCAGTTTCCTTGAGGAGTGCATTACCACTAAACCAGCCATTGTGGCCATGACTAGTGTATGACACATAGGTATGATGTACAGAGGGGCAGGGCCAATTGTAAGCCCTCATGTTGTTACAGTTTCTTCATCTGATGTGGCCCAGCTATGATGAGTTGCACCAACCCTAGAGATATGAACCCATGCGCATACCTTTGGCCTGCCATCCCTAAATGAAAGGTGGAACAACAAACACCAAATACCAGTGTAAGATGTTAGCTGAGGGCACCTTGCACCTTTTCCCTATGTCTCCAAATCCCGATCTGACATGTATCCAAAATTATGAAGGACCACAATAATTCCTAAAATGTATAGAACTTCTGTGATCGCTTTCCTTACACACTCACCAGACACACATGAGACATATGTCTGGGCCACATTGCTATCATCAATTGACGTGAAGCCTGCACTCATTTTCTGCATCATGTAGTGTTTCGAAAGTCAGGCTAGCTGTTGCGTCAACAAAGGTCGGTAATGATTATGAAAATCTATACCTCACTGGCAAATGTGACCTATAGATATATAATTTGCTCCTGATTTGTGTTGCTGTTTGACACAAAGGCGGCACCAACTTTCATTAAGCAAAAGTATTCAGTAAGTTGGCAAAGCACTTACTTCATGACAGCTAGCAATTGTGGTCCTTAACATAGTCCATCAATGACCCTGTATGTTTCCAAAGCATTCCACACACTCAACAACATAGCCGGTAGATATTGTTCAAATCATCTGATGTCACTACAGAGCATTTAATCGTGCACATTTACATGATTTTTACTCACCAACAGGGCCACCAATCACAATTCCCAGGTGGTCCAGCAGATCTTGCTCCCTGGAGATGAGGTCAGCCCAGCGGTGCTTCAGCTGGTGGTCATTCCTCTAGCTCCGATATACACGTTGCAAGTGATGCAGAACCTTTCCACCACCGGATTCTCCGTGCCTCAGTGTGATACCCCTGTATCACCCGCCCACCTGCCTCAATCATAAAGGGGAGGAAATGGCACACCAGCCATGTGAACCCCCCAAGCTCCTCCTCACCCATCTTCCCAAGACATGGCCTACCAAACATCTTAGCACAAAAAAAGGGGAATAGGGGATAAAGAAGAACAAAGGAGAATAGGGGGAAAGTAGAATAGGAAAAGCTAAACTAAACAACTAAAAGAGCCCAACTATCCCCAAACTATCACTACCCACAACAGACTCCCACAAACAACAAAGACAATACCATACTGGACAATAGTACACAATGAACACTCAGACAGTATACAACAACATTATTTAATTCACAAACTAACAAGTAATGGACCACACAGGAGACAAAAGCACAATTTGAGTGGACAAAACTCCGAACACAGCCACACAGTCTAGAAGAATCACAGACTGCAAAGTGAAAGTGAAAGTACACCCACTGTACATAATCTGTAAACAGGATATCCTATTACATCACTTCCTGCATAAAATGGCCGCCGTTTTTATCGTTATGCGTCAAAAAACATTGACGCATACAGTATGGGTGTATTTTTTTTAGACGCACAGGAGTAAAAATTAGCCCTCATCCATATATTTGGAAATAGGCTAACACTTAACCAATTTCCGAGGTACAGTGTGGAATATTCAATGGTGTTTTCAGGGCATTATGCGTCGATTTTTGGGCATAAGCACCATTTTTTGACGCTTGTGCGTCATTTTTTGATGCGTATGCATCAAAATGTCAGGGCATTAACTGGGTTTGGGTCATTTTGCCATTTATTGTTATGTAACATTTGTGACACAACTGAGATAGGCTGATTGCACCCACTTTGGTCTTGACGGTGTATGGGCACATGTGAGACATCATAGTGCTGCGGACCATAATCCGATACTTCCTTAACAGGATTTTCACTCTTGGCTGACACACTAGATGGCCATATGTGTGGCCTACATATATGTATTGCACAAATTGGGCATGTTTGGCGTCAGGAGAGGATAGCAAGGTGACGCACATAAGTACAATACCTCAATGCCTATGGCTCAATGTGTGTGCATTGGCTACTAATGTAGTTGTTGACCCAGTGTGTGTGCATCACAAGATGCATTATTGAAAATATACTTGTATGAATGTGAAGTCAATGTGTCCAAACCTTAGATGCAAGTCAGTGTGGAAATGAGAGAGGACATGTGTTAGTCATACATGTAGCAACATCTGTTGTGTGCACTTCCAAGATTTTGGGTAACGTAGACACCACAAATGACAAAACATGCACCGGATAGATGGCGGACACTTGTTCATGTCAATGGTCCAAAAGTTGCCCATCCCATGTCATGGAAATTTGGAAACTGCTTCCTAGGCACTTGTTGGTGAACCCACCGTGAGTCAGGCACATGTACAGGCTAAGTGGGTACTGTGTTATTGGCACAGACAGCCAAAGGTGACCCACAGCTGTAATATCACACCACAGTTGTGGTCATATGACTGAGCCACAACTCTCCTGTGGCAGTGGTGGACCAGCAGACGAGGCAGAACGTGGCCATATATTTCCAGTGATCAATTGCACAGAGGTGTCTGGTTCATGTGTGTGGTCCAATGTTGATCCTGTATATTTTTAGGGGTCTATGTTGTCACAGTTACGTCCAGGTCTCATCATGAGTCAGTGGCGGCTATTCTTGTATCTACTGAGTATCCTTCTGAGATCAATGGAAGTAAAGTCGATGAGGACATGAGAACCTACATGGGGATGGTCCCACCCTGTCACTGCAGACGTGTTATGAGACTGTCAACAGGGCAACCTTGGGGTGCTGAGTGAGATCATATCTCAGGAGTCATGTTCCGGCAGGTGTCATTACGACATTTGTACACAGGTTGGCCTGTAAAGTTCCCACTGCATCTGGGAACATCATAGCCTCTGTGTTGATTAATCTTGCAGCTATTCAGCACGCACAGGCCATCAATATGTTGTGAGCAATGTGATTCAGCGTGTGAGCTGTCAGGGTCCTAACATGTGTGGAATTTTCATGCACATTCTCAGAGGTAGCTGGTTCTGCTGGAGGCACCATACCCAATCCCTGCATACGGCCCTGGTACACTGTCACACTTTGTCGTTCATGCATACATGAGACCCAGACAAGGGATAGGCCATGATTTTGGTATTCCAAGACAATTTTACAAATATGGTACAATTAAAAAGCAGATGATGCTATACAATGTATTTGGGTATGCATTGAGGAAGCACCTGACAAAATACCCCCTGAGGAATGTGAGGTTTGGGAAAGCAAGTGTGCTACATATGTAGCCACAAGGAACCTTAAGGGTAATGCACAGACAGGTGTCAGTCAGGCTGACAGGATGCAGGGTCAATCAGGATCCAGCAATTTCACAAGGTACATACTCAGTGGTCTGACTTACACTGGTTGGAGGAAGAACAAGACAGTTGACATGGGAAACTGTGTTTGTCCTGTGTTTTGGAAGGTGACACATAAACCCAAAGGCTGTGTTACAAGGCTTAATTATTAGCAATGCATAACAGTGGATTTGACAAAATGGCAACTTCTATGCTGTTCCAAGCATCTGCAGGGGCAGTGCATGTTCAAATGGGTGGTCTGCATGGAGGTGATCACAGGTGTGTGCTGCATCAGTTTATCACAAGTCCTGTAGGTGAGATTCAAGTTCAAATGGCCAACAGTACCTTTCACACGGGAATCAATCTACAGGTCATAACAGGGCTTAGAAACTACAAGCCAGTGTATTAATTGAGTATGCAGTCCATGCAGTCAGATGTACTATGACAATGGCATACCATAGGAAAGGGTGTAGCACACTGGATTACTATTGTTAGTCTGTGTGTGTAGAGGAGGGAATATCGGGGTACACATATTACCATTCCAGGGACCTCTTCAGACAGGTGGGTTGAAACCAGGAGCATGGGTGTGTCAGGAGTTAGGAAATGGGCTGACATGTACATGGAATGTCATGTGCGCAATGCTTGTCATAGGTGTGGCACTTGTGCTGTCTATTTATATGGAACTCTAGTCACAGATAGTCCTTGCAAAGATAGGTGCTGTACGAATTACTGCTGTCAAGAGTCTGGTCATACATTCCTGTTACCAATGCAATAGCACATCCACTGCCTCATGTATGAGGCATATTTTTCCCTTATAGACTGATGGTGTCTTAGTTGTGTGCCATATGCTGCGATGGACCATGTTGCCAACATGTATGTGTGAAATAGGTGTGGTCCTCTGCCCTTCAAAGGTGAAATGTACAGGATATATGTCATTTACAGTGTGTGTGTATGTGACTGTATAATACGCATCACAATTGCTTTGGAGAATTCTGTGTCCTGATCGGTATGTCAGCTATGCTCCATGAGGCTACACTCTTATTCTGATAGTTAGAGATAAAGGTGAGCAAAAATGATTACCCAGACCATGATATGGTGATTATTATCGGTGTTTATTTACATTAGTTAATACAGTGGTGATGGTGATTAGTTTTAAAAGAAGTTGTTCACAATATGTTGGCGCCTACGCAATCCAGCAGCTGTGTTTGGTTGGTCCCCCTCATGTTGATGGCCAGCATCCTCCTCTTCCTCCTCTTCAGGCATTTGTGGCTCTGGTTCTAAGAGGGGAATGTTCCTTCGTACACAAATGCTGTGCAGGATGGCACATGTTAAAATGATCTTGCAGACCATTTCTGGTGAGTATAGGAGGCTGCCACCAGTGATGTCGAGGCACCTGAATCTCGACTTCAGGATGCCAAAGGTCCTCTCGACTACGCTGCGTGTCCTCCTATGTGCCTCATTGTAGGCACGCTCTGCTGCAGTGCTTGGGTTGCCAAATGGGGTCATAATCCATGGCTGGATCCCATACCCCTGATCAGCTGAAAGAGAAAATGAATGGGATCATGTTGATGTAACTTGCCCCATTGAAATCACCTTGCATGGCTGTAGTTGTCTTGTGTTGCCTGTGACTCTTTTGTGTTATTGTGTTGATTCCTAGGCTTCTAGGATGTACCATCAGCATTGGGTTGTTTCCTTGGCTGAACAAGTGTTTGGCTGCTGACCGGTTGTCAGCATTATGTTTTGGGAGTTGAAGTACAGTGTGTACTCCCTAGCATTGTGACTTGTGATACAGGTGTCCCTGTGTCTTCACTGGGGGTGAGATGATAGTTCCATACACAGATTCAAATTGACAGTGGTAGTAACACGTTTGCATCTATGTACCCTGGACATCCCATACCTTTAGACTTATGCAATGGATTAATTTAAACACCAGTGAGGCGCTTACATTTTGTGACAATTAGCCAAACCTCTCCATACGTTGTGATCATTGACATCTTAACATTAGAATGTACACTAATTTC
Source organism: Pleurodeles waltl (assembly GCF_031143425.1). NCBI lineage: Eukaryota > Metazoa > Chordata > Amphibia > Caudata > Salamandridae > Pleurodeles > Pleurodeles waltl. Next base: position 1,178,428,455 of record NC_090439.1, read on the forward strand.
AGATGGGTGACTGGTTCACTGCAGACCTATCAAACATGGCTAGCGGTGTCACAACCTCAGTGTGTTCCTGTCCACATGTTGCTGTCGTGGTGTATGTGTTGTGTGTCCTAGAGGGTTGCTGTGCGGTGTGTATATAAGTAGGTTTTTGTACTTACGAACAAGTAGTCCATTGCCATATCGTCCATCCTGGAAGTGTTGATTGATGGTACAGTGACAGAAGATGAATGCGTCATGTGGACGTGTGGGAAGCCACTGATGGCGTAGAACCCCTGTTTTGTCTCCTGCTGCTTCTGCAGTGTGTTAGGGAAGCAGATGTAGCGGGGTGTGAGTCCAATGATGGCATCCAGTACTTTGGGCAAGAAGGCAGAAAATGATGGCTGTGATATTCCGGCAACCAGGGTGCCAGTGCTTTGAAAGAAGCCACTTGCCAACATGTGAAGTATAGCTAGCAGCTTGGTTTCTGTTGGGATGGTGCGGGGTGTCTGCAAGCTGGGTGCCAACTGTGGCTCTATGTTGCGCAGCAGCTGCTGAATGGCCTGCCAGTTCAACCTGTACCTCTGGATGATGTCATGTTCCCTGAGGCCATGAAGGGTTGTCCTGGTGCGGAATATCCTCTCCTGCCTTCTGCGCTGCCTTTGGAGTCCCTGCTGGTGTTGTAGTAGCTGCTTTTGTTGTTGCTGGGCTCTGCGTCTGCGTGCACGCTGGATGAGATGCACCTCCATGTCTCCCTTTTGCTGCTCTGCTGTTGCTTCTGTGTGTTCTGATTAAATACAGGTGTGTTTGCCCCATTTTATTGCCTGCCCTGACCCAGGCGTTAATTTTTTACGCAAATCGAGCTTGCATCATTTTCTGTCTCCGCCTCCCGGCCGTGCGGGATTTTTGCCCGGAAGCATAAATATGACGCACAGCCGTTTAAGTCATTTTTTGGACGGGAACGCCTATATTGCATATGATTATCGCAAGGCGGTTTCCCGCATCCAGAAAATGGTGCACACGGCGGGATATTGGCGTCCGCGGGCTCAGGCGTCAAAGTTTAAATATGGGGCAAGTTTTGCGCCAAATGTGTGTCAACATTTTTGACGCATATTCGGTTCAGACGGAGTATAAATATGGGCCTGTGTATAATGTAAGCAGGTTCTCATTGATTCAAACAAGCCATCACACCAATGCTGTTGCACTGTTCATCAGCGCATCCGACCGAGAACTTTCGTTAAAGAGCTTGGGGTAACCCTGGGGAAACACTACAATAAATGAAAGTGATATCATATATGCAGGAATTCTTTCTCTATTCCTACAATACATAAATGCCATTTCATCAAAGCAACTTTTGATCAAATTTGTATTGGTCTGTGTTGAAAAGCTACATTGCAATAAGTATATTAAAGAAAATTTGAATGTGCAGATTATTTTTCATATAAAGAACATTTAAACTTCTAAAGCAGTGGTTCACAACTTGTGGTCTGGGGACTCCAGAGGTTCTGCAAAACCTCCTCAGGGGGTCCGCGAATGCTTAGAAAATTAAATAATATTAACAGATTATGTCCCCAGCTTTCAGTTATGACTCAGTGAGGTGGTGTCCCCGGATTCCAATAATAATTCAGTGGGGGTCCCCCGGTTCTATTAATGAAAAAGTGGGGATCCACAGAAGTCAGAAGGCTGGGAACCACTGCTCTAAAGGAACACGCATCTGCAAAATATGTTTATTTCGCAACCAAACTGCAATACACCCTTCACACACTGCACAAAGTGATACATTCTTACGCTATTTCTTCCAACAAAGAATCCTGACTCAACTTCTTTGGTTGGTTTCTAAACTTCAACACTATCAAATGTACGCGCAATAACTGATTGATGTGCTGGTGATGATTGAAATACCATTAATAACTTGTATCTTTAGCACTCCATAGAAATCTTATGTAGACTCGAAGCGCTATGAATATCAACTGTAATTGTCACCCAGTTAACTGTCGCCCAATGTACCGTCTTTGGAGGGACGGGGCTAGAGGCAGTGACTATGACGATGGAGAAGTGGGTGCAGAAAATGTGAAAATGCAGAGTAGAGAGGGAGTTGAAAATAAAAGATAGCATTGGAAGAAGTGCATAAGGGGTAGGAGAGACAGTGCTTAATTTGTGCTTGTTGTTTTCGGTGCTGAGCACCAGCACATATTTTTGAGGGCCGGGCTTATTCTTCTGCCTCAAGCATTTGCTGCGAGGAAAAGACACATATGGGAAAGATGGAGGAAGAGAAAAACGAAAAAGCGTAACAAAAGGAGAAAGTAGAAAGCTGCTGGAGTGAGCTGAAGGGGCAGGGAGTGGCTGTAAATGGATGGAAAAGGCCCGAGATGGCTTCAGGATTATGCCACCTCAGTATTCCGTGCTCCCACATTTAAGTGTAGCAGACGCGTGTTTAAGAGGAGGGCTTGGGCACCGGCACGTTGTTATTTACAAATTAAGCACTGAGGAGAGAGGAGTCACTGACAACACAGTAGACATATGCATGTGAGCAGAGAGGGTTGAGAGAGAGTGGACTGGCGTGAGAGAGAAGGCTTAAGGTTAAGAAGGCCTTTGCATGAGACTTGAGAAAGTGTTGAGTGACGGCCTATGGATAGGGTGACCAGATTTTGAAAAGAAAAAACAGGCACAGGTAAGACATAAAAGTAGGACTAAAACCTTTAGTTTCACTTTTATATCTGGCCTGTAAGTGTGTGTGTGTGCGACCACTGACCCTCGGGTAGGTCGCTCCCCTGCTCACGCAGCGCCTCCAGTCCCTGACTGCCTTCCTCTCCTGTGAGTGTGCTCCCCCCTTCTTGCCCGTGTACCCCGAGTGCTTGAGCTTGTGCTGACTGAAATCCCTTTTCTCTCCTTGTATCCCATGCGTGTGCCCTCGAGTGACTGAAATTCCCCTTTTCTCTCCTTGTATCCCGTGCGTGTGTCCCCGAGTGCCGTGCGCCGTCCTCCCCGCTCAGCCCCTCCTTTTTAGTAGATTTTAGTAGGCTCTTGTTCCCTTTTCGCCGTCTTGCCGCTTCCCGCCGCTCCTACCGCGCTTTTCCCGCCGTTTTTTGCCGCTCTTTTTTGCCGCTCTTTTTTGCCGCTTCCAGCTCCCCTGCCCGCCCACCTCGCGCCTCCCAGCTGACCCCACCTCCCCACCTACCCCTTAAATGGCGGCCGCTGCGAGGCCGCGCAGCGGGCGCGCCGCTGGCGCGCCGAAGGCGCGCCTAAGGCAAGCCCGTCTGCGCCCGTCCGCGCCTGGACCACGCCTAGCGCCCGAACCCCTGGCCCCCGCGCCCCCCGCTTGACCTATGACTCCGCCACCCTCGCCAACCTCAACCCCGGCCGCCCGCCGGGCTGCTACCGCGCCACCCCCAAACGTACCCACGGACCCTTCACCTGCAGCAACTGCCGCTTCACCTGCCTACGGACCCACACCGCCACCACCAAGAACGACGCCCCCGGAAGCAACCTCGAATGCATCCTGGTCAACACCCGCTCCGTCCACAGGCACGCCATCGAACTGTGGAACCTCATCAACTCAACGAACCCAGACATCGCCTTCCTCACCGAGACCTGGATGAACCCCTCCTCGGCACCCGACATCGCCATAGCCATCCCCGACGGCTACAAAATCATCCGGAGAGACCGCCTCAACCGCACCGGAGGAGGCATCGCCATCGCACACAAAAGCTCCATCAGCATCTCGACCCACACCGACAACTCACTTCCCGACGCCGAACACCTCCACTTCGCGATCCACATCGACCCCAAGACAACCCTAAGAGGCACCCTCATGTACAGACCACCAGGACCCCGCACCAAGTTCAGCGAAGACATCGCAGACTTCGTCAACCCCCACGCACTCTCATCCACCGACTACATCCTCCTAGGAGACCTCAACTTTCACCTGGAGAACCACACCGACAACAACACCACCGCCATTCTAGACAACCTCGCCAACCTGGGACTGAAACAACTGGTCAACACCCCCACCCACTACGCCGGACACACGCTCGACCCCATCTTCTCCTCAAGCAAACACATCACCTTCAGCCACACCACCGAACTCACATGGTCGGACCACAGCTGCGTCCACTTCAGCTTCAAGAAAACCACCGTGCATCACCACACCCGGCAACCACCAAAAAGATACTGGAACCGAATCACCACAGAACAACTCGCAGCAACGCTCTCCCTGAACCAACCCACCAGCACCAGCAACCCCAACGAGGCCGCCAACAACCTCACCAACTGGATCTCCGACTGCGCCAACCTCCTGGCCGCTCTGAAGACCCAAACCAACACCAACAACCACAAGAAAAACTCCTGGTTCACCACCGAACTCAAAAACTCCAAGAAAGAATGCCGCATACGCGAGAAGACATGGCGCCTCAACCCAACAGAGGAAAACCTGACAGCTCTCAAGGACACCACCCGCCAACACCACCAACGCCTCCGCACCGCACGAAAAACAGCCTACCAGAACAGACTTGACAACAACGCCCACAACAGCAAGGAACTATTTGGCATCGTCAAAGAGCTCTCCAACCCGGACGCAGAAACCAACCCCATCCCTCCCTCACAGGACCTCTGCGACTCCCTCGCGACCTTCTTCCACCGTAAGATTGCCGACATCTACAACAGCTTCACGACCACCAACATGAACCCGCCCCCGGAAGCCGCAAACGACATCTCCACCATCCTCGCCTGGAACCCTACCACCACCGAGGAAACCACCCGCGTCATGAACTCGATCCACTCGGGATCACCCTCCGACCCCTGTCCTCACCACATTTACAACAAGGCCGACAACATCATCGCACCCCACCTCCGAGACGTCATCAACGCCTCCCTCACCACTGCTACCTTCCCTGAAAGCTGGAAACACGCAGAACTCAACGCCCTCTTAAAGAAACCTACAGCAGACCCCACCGAACTCAAAAACTTCCGGCCTATCTCCCTCCTACCGTTCCCCGCCAAAGTGATTGAGAAAATCGTCAACGCTCAACTCACCGCCGCCCTGGAAACCTCCGACTCCCTCGACTCCACTCAGTTCGGATTCAGGGCCAACCACAGCACCGAAACCGCCCTCATCGCAGCCACGGACGACATCCGAGCCCTGACCGACAAGGGTGAAACCGTGGCCCTCATTCTCCTGGATCTCTCTGCAGCCTTCGACACGGTCTGCCACCGCACCCTGATAGACCGCCTCTGCAGCGCCGGCATCAGAGGCAAGGCCCTGGAATGGGTCATCTCCTTCCTCTCCGGAAGGACCCAGAGAGTCCGCCTCCCCCCCTTCAGATCCGCAGCCACGGAGATCATCTGCGGCGTACCCCAAGGATCCTCCCTCAGCCCCACCCTATTCAACGTCTACATGACCCCCCTGGCAAACATCGCACGCAAACACGGACTCGACATCATATCCTACGCCGACGACACCCAGCTCATCTTATCCCTCACCAACAACCCCACATCAGCAAGGACCAGACTGCACGACGGCATGAAGGAAGTAGCGACCTGGATGACAGACAGCCGACTGAAACTGAACACAGATAAAACGGAGGTCCTCATCCTCGGCCCTACCCCCTCTGCATGGGACGACTCCTGGTGGCCCCCCGCCCTAGGCAGCACTCCCCAACCGACCAACCACGCACGCAACCTCGGCTTCATCCTGGACTCCTCCCTCTCGATGACCAGACAGGTCAACTCGGTGACCTCAGCGTGCTTCAACACCCTCCGCATGCTCCGCAAGATCTTCCGCTGGATCCCCATCGACACCAGGAAGACCGTCACCCACGCCCTCGTCACCAGCCGCCTGGACTACGGGAACACTCTGTACGCCGGCATCACCACCAAGCTGCAGAGGAAACTTCAACGGATCCAGAACGCCGCAGCACGACTCATCCTGGACATACCTCGCCACCACCACATCTCCGGACACCTGAGAAAACTCCACTGGCTCCCGGTCAACAAGAGGATCACCTTCAGACTCCTCACCCACGCACACAAAGCCCTCTACAACCTCGGGCCCAAACTCATCAACTCCCGCGTCTCCTTCTACACCCCTCCGCGCACTCTGCGCTCCACCGGTCAGGCCTTGGCAGCCGTTCCCCGCATCCGCAAAACCACCGCCGGAGGAAAATCCTTCTCTTTTCTGGCAGCGAAGACCTGGAACTCCCTGCCCAGTCACCTTCGCGCCATACCCGAACACCTCCCCTTCAGAAGGCAGCTCAAGACCTGGCTCTTCGAGCACTGACCCCCTCCCCCCCAGCGCCTTGAGACCCTTATGGGTGAGTAGCGCGCTTTATAAATGTGATTGATTGATTGATTGATTGTGTGTGTGTGAGTACATGCACGCGCACACACACAAGGGTGCAGGCAGCAGTAAACGGGGACAAAACAATACATTACTTCATTTATTTAAGATTAGAGCTGCAAGTGAAAGGAGAGCATACCTTTCTCTCCTGACGGGCGGTTGACCTGACCTTTGTACCAAAAACCGGGACATTTATTTAAAATGAACAAAAGCGTTCACAGGTCGACCTGACATTTGCCCCCAAAAACGAGACATTTATTTAAAATGTACAAAGCGTCGGGACACCGGGAAAAGTCCTCTGAAAACCGGGACTGTCCGGGGAAATCCGGGACGTGTGGTCACCCTACCTACGGAGGACCGCGGACACGAGAACCATAAATAAAAGCGGGGGGGGGGGGCGCATTAATGGATCAGCCTACCGGGTGTGGCTGAGTCATGTAGATGTCCGGAAAATTATGGTCTGAAGAAGGAGAGAGCGATACTTGTAACGTCTCTGCAGGCACCAAAATATTGAGCGCAAGCTGCACAAAAGCGGCATTAGCGGATCCACAGGGATAAGCTCATGCTGAGAAGAGTTTATTGAATGTGTTGAGAGAGGTCCACAAATGCAAAATAAATAACGTATTTATATACAAAGACTTGGGGCAGTTTGGTGGCTCAGGGTATCTGCAAGAGGTAGAAGAATTTTGTTCGGAAATACATATTTTCACAAATCATGGAGTCATATTGCCATCCAGAGGCTGAACGTCAAAGTGTAACATTTCACAAATGACAGACGAGAGCACCACTAAACGCAGCCATTGATTGAATGAATTCCCCCGGTGGAGTGAAGCTGCAGAGTTTATTTGTAATTCCGGGTTACAAGAGTAGCTCAGAATTACCAAATTCCTCTGATCCTGCCGCCTTAAATTAATACTCCGCCCACCACTAAAGAAACGATGGATTGGGATGCGGCCCAAGTGATTGCCAGTGGCTGCGATTAATTCAAGCTTTCCATCCACCGCCTTGTTGTTTTCTCATTAGTTAGCAGCACTTGCTTTCACGTTCTTCCCTGCGTATGCCAGGTTCTGTGGAGCATGGACTAAGTACACCTTTCTATCTGTGGCCACTGTAATTTCATTGGCTGCGAGGTTGAAGTAATTTTTTTTTACTGCTAGCACTCCATAAGAGTGCATTTGTTTGCAGGCCTTCTCTACTCTTCCACATACCCCCCAACCCGCATCCTTGTGCTGCTCCAGTCCCTGCTACCCCATCCTGCATCCTTGTTGCATGCCCCATCCCTCTTGCCCCCTCCTGCTTCCTTGTTGCTTGCCCCCTGCTCCTCCCACTCCTTCCTGATTTGTTGTTGCTTGCTCCGTCCCTGCTAACGCCTCCCACTTCATTGTAGCTTGCCCCGTCTCTTACACCTCTCACATATTTGTTACTTGCCCCTGTTCCTCTCACTCTCTCGCTTCATAGTTGGTTGTGCCATCCCTCTCAACCCCTTATGTGTTGCTGTAGCTTGTTCCGTCACTGCTACCCCTGCTGTGTCTTTGTTGCTTACCCACACCCCATGATGCTCTCCTGCCTAGTAGTTGCTTGCCCCAACCCTCTCACCTCCCTCCTGCCTTGTGGTTGTTTGCCCAATCCCTCCTACCCCTCTGCCTGCTTTGTCGTGGCTTGCCCCCATCGCCCCCTCTCCCTCCTCATCTTTGTTGCTTTCCCCCATCTCTCCTGCCTACTCTAGCATCCTTGTTGCTACACAGTCCCTGCCACCTACTCCTGCGTCCTTGTGACAGTGCAGTCTTGCCGCTCAGAGCAAATCACTCCTGGAGAGTTAATGTTTCTGCTAAGAAATTACTTATTTAATTTGCAGGACCCAGTTTCCAGTATTGACAAGGTAGTTTGGAAGGTTAGTGTGGCTGCTGCTTAGATCTGCACGTTTCCTGACCTGTAGAAGTCCAAACCTCAGCTGACCTGTCCTGGCCTTCCATTTCTCAACAAGCTGCATATACTTTAAATGTGACAGTACATTTAAAGGAGCAGTAGCATTACTTCTAAGCATGTTCTCTATACGTTTAACTCAGGTCTTCCTTCACATCCAGGTAAGGATATTGCACCACATATGTTGTGCCACCCTAAGGGACCCCTCACCTAACCCATGCACACTGCCATTGCAGATTGTGTGTGTTGGTGGGGAGAAAAAGGCAAAGTCGACATGGCATCCCCCTCAGGATGCCATGCCCACAAAATACTGCCTGTGGCATAGATAAGTCACCCCTCGAACAGGCCTTACAGCCCTAAGGCAAGGTGCACTATACCACAGGTGAGGGCATAGCTGCATGAGCAATATGCCCCTACAGTGTCTAAGTCCATTCTTAGACATTGTAAGTACAGTGTGGCCATATTAAGTATATGGTCCGGGAGTTTGTCAAAACGAACTCCACAGCTCCGTAATGGCTACACTGAAAAGTGGGAAGTTTGGTATCAAACTTCTCAGAATAATAAACCCACACTGATTCCAGTGTTGGATTTATTACAAAATGCAAACGGGGGCATCTTAGAAGATGTCCCCTGTATTTTACCCAATCCTTCAGTGCAGGACTGACTGGTCTGTGCCAGCCTGCCACTGAAACGAGTTTCTGCCCTCCTGAGGTGAGAGCCTTTGTGCTTTCTGAGTACAGAAACAAAGCCTGCACTGGGTGGAGGTGCTTCTCACCTCCCCCTGCAGGAAGTGTAACACCTGGCGGTGAGCCTCAAAGGCTCATGCTTTTTGTTACAGCACCCCAGGGCATCCGAGCTAGGGGAGATGCCCGCCCCTCCGGCCACTGCCCCCCCTTTTGGCAGCAAGGTAGGAGAGGATAATGAGAAAAACAAGGAGGAGCCACCCACCAGTCAGGACAGCCCCTAATGTGCCCTGAGCTGAGGTGACCCCTGCCTTTAGAAATCCTCCATCTTGAGATTGGAGGATTCCCCCAATAGGATTAGGGATGTGCCCCCCTGCCCTCAGGGAGGAGGCACAAAGAGGGTGTAGCCACCCTCCAGGACAGTAGCCATTGGCTGCTGCCCTCCTCACCTAAACACACCCCTAAATCTAGTATGTAGGGGCACCTCAAACCCAGGAAATCAGATTCCTGCTACCTGAAACAACAAGGAGACGACAACTGCTTTGGCCCCAGCCCTACTGGCCTGTCTCCTGACTTGAAGAAAACTGCAACAGCAACACATCCGACAGGGACCAGCGACCTCTGAAGCCTCAGAGGACTGCCCTGAACCAAAGGATCAAGAAACTCCTGAGAACAGCGGCACTGTTCACTTACAGCAACATTTTTGCAACTTTCTAACAACTTTCCAAGGGCTCACTCTTCCCGCCGGAAGCATGAGACTTCACCCTCTGCACCCGACGCCCCCGGCTCGAGCTCCAGAGAACCAACACTACAGAGAGGACTCCCAGGCGACTGCGACCTCGTGAGTAACCCGAGACGACCCCCCTGGCCCACCACAGCAATGCATGCAGAGAGCATCCAGAGGCTCCCCCTGACCGCGACTGCCTGTAACAAGGAACCCGACGCCTGGAACCAACACTGCACCCGCAGCCCCCAGGACCAGAAGGAACTGAACCTCAGTGCAGGAGTGACCATCAGGCGATCCTCTGCCTAGCCCAGTTGGTGGCTGGCCCGAGAAGCCCCCCTGTGCCCTGCCTGCACCGCTAGAGTGAACCCCAGGTCCCTCCATTGACTCTAACATAAAACCCAGTGCCTGCTTTGCTCACTGCACCCGGCTGCCCCTGTGCCGCTGAGGGTGTGTTTTGTGTGCCTACTTGTGTCCCCCTCAGTGCTCTACAAAACCCCCCTGGTCTGCCCTCCGAGGACGCGGGAACTTACCTGTTGGCAGACTGGAACCAGAGTACCCCTGTTGTTCAAAGGCGCCTATGTGTTTTGGGCACCTCTTTGACCTCTGCACCTGACCGACCCTGTGCTGCTGGTGTGGTAACTTTGGGGTTGCCTTGAACCCCCAACGGTGGGCTGCCTATGCCCAGGAACTCAGACTTGTAAGTTTCTTACTTATCTGATAAACTAACCATTACACACCTCCCCAGGAACTGTTGATTTTTGCACTGTGTCCACTTTTAAAATAGCTTATTGCCAATTTTACTAAAACTGTGTATGCTATTGCTCTAGTTCAAAGTTCCTAACTTATCTGTGTGGAGTACCTTGCATTTTAAGTATTTGCTTCAAATCTTGAACTTATGGTTCTAAAAATAAATTAAGAAAATATATTTTTCTATATAAAAAGTATTGGCCTGGAGTTAAGTCTTTGAGTGTGTGTTCCTCATTTATTGCCTGTGTATGTACAACAAATGCTTAACACTACCCTCTGATAAGCCTACTGCTCGACCACACTACCACAAATTAGAGCATTAGAATTATCTAATTTTGCCACTATCTTACCTCTAAGGGGAACCCTTGGATTCTGTACACACTCTCTCTTACTTTGAGATGGTATATACAGAGCCAAATTCCTACACCTTCACACTCACCTTACCTTATTCATACACTCTCTGAACTTCAAATTCTCACTTTCATTCCTTTGACAATCTCAAACACACTCTCTCTCACTCAATCTCATTCACTCCAAATCACTCACAAACATCTGCACAAGCAAATAAACACACTTGCAAAGAGAATGTATTTTTCTTACTTACCTTGCTTCCTTTGCTGGCAACTTAAAGGCTCCTTGGCAGCAGGAGAGCAGGGAGCTGGTGCTGGGCATTGGAACCAGTAAGCCATGATTCCTAACAAGAAGCCAAGCAAAGAAGTATGGCCAGGTCTGAAAAGAGGTGAACCCACCTCAAGCCCTCTCCCATCTCCTTGACAGGACTGAAAGCAAAGACATCAGAAGATGGGACAGTGCTGGAGATGCTGCCCTTGCTGCTTTGTGTGGCTTCTCATCAGCATTAGGAATACATTGATGCGTACCCGACAGCGACATTTTAGCAGATATACTGTGCCTGCCATGCTGCTTCAATGGGTTTTACTAGCTTGACTGGTTGTGCTCTTTGCCTGCCTTGCTCTTTCCAACCACTTTCCTTTAATTCTAAACCACATTAATGGACCTGCCCCCACGAAACCAAAGCTGTGCAGAGCTAGAACTCACAAGTAAAGTGAAGCAAGTACTGGTAGAGAGTACAGGGATCTGAGGTGCAAAAGAAGAGGACGATATGGGGAAAGGAGTGGCAAAAGGCAGAGGTGAGAGGGAGATAGTGAAAGAAGAAAAAACAAGAACTGGAGTAAATGGAAAGAATGGGTATGAGAAAAGGAGGAAGGAGAATTTGAGAAAGAAAGAAGGTATGTAGAAAACTGAGAAAGTAGTAATTGGAGATAGAGCAAAGAGCCACAAAGTAAAGAAAGGATGAAGAAAGTGAAAAAGGAGTAAATGGGAGATGGAGACAACCCAAAGAGCTAGAAAGAAAGTAAAAAGGAAGAAGAAACAGAAGAGGAACAAAAGTAATAGAAAATGAATTAAAATATACAGAGAGACGGAGCAGTAGAAAGTGTGTAAATAAAAGTAAAACAAAGAGGAAGAAAGGGATGAAAGGAACAGCTGTAGTCAAACAGAGCAGAATTCCAAAGACAGAAAAATGGCAGAGAGTTATGTGGAGTAGGGGAGAAGGCCTTTTATGGTACTTAAACAATGTTTTGACCATTTAAACCTGTTTTGAAATGCACAATTCACACTAGTTTTCCAGACCTTTTCCCAGTTGCAGCTGGTAGATGGCAGCATGCAGAGTGGGGGGGCGCAGGGGCAGTAAAAAAAACACAAAAAACGTACCTGCAACCTCCATGTCCTGCCACTCCCGCTCCAGTCGCCTCTCATCTTCTTCGTCCCTCCCCAACCAGTCCAGACACTTCTCTCATGCTGTTACACAGCATAAAAGAAGTGCTGGGATTGGCCTGACTGGGCCGAAATTCCGCTCAAGGAGGGAGTGGGACACTGTGCTTGGTCTCCACCTGGCTGTAAAATACAGCCGGGTAAAGAGTTCTAAGTGCGCATGTCAGTTTGGCTGGCCTCGGGCAGATGGCCAAAATGACATGCGCACTTCAAAGCGCACCACCACTCTTCCTCCACTTGTGGACATGGATGATGGTGGTCCCTCCCTATGAAAGTGAAAAATAAAGGGATAATAACTTCATCCCTTTATTTTTCTGCTTTCAGCAGTGTGGCGACGCTCCTCCGCCATAGCGGAGAGGCTGCCCCTGCATTTTCCTGATCGAAAAATAAGATACCTCACTTACACTAGTCTGTAAGATCCCATGAAATGTAGACTCCAGCCCTGCAAGGTACTACGCATCAGGGGTTAGACCAATGCATTTTAGTGTCCTGGGTGAAGCCAGGAGCACAGATTTACTGCGGCCCGGTGTCCTGGGAGAGGCCTGGGACAGCCTGGAAAGTCTGAGCCAGGCTGCTGCAAAGGGCGTGGCTGCTGCAGTGGCGGCATGCAGCTCGCCACCAAGACTACACAAAAATGGGGTGGAGGGAGGGAGAGGAGTAGCTTCCCTCAGCCAGGGAGTTCCAAAGCCCCAGTGAGGCACAGGAGCCTCACTGGATCATGGGGGCGAGGACCTGGGGGACCCATAATGAGGGTAGATGGGGGAAAAGGGGAAGCCCCCTTAATGGGGTCTGCAGGGGAGGCCCAAGGGGTTGAGGGGCAGGAGGAGGGGACAGGAGATGACGTGGGGCTTGTGGGCCCTCTAGATTTGAGGGTAGCTAAAGCTGGCTGTAGTAGGCATGAGACTGGTGCCCATGGGCAGAATATGGGCACAAAGCGGAAGCAGGTAGGGGGTGACACCAGCAGGCTAAAGGGTGAGGCAGCTTCACAGGCAGAGGGTGGGCGGGGTGGGGTTACGGAGCGCAGTGGGAGTGGAGTTGTGGTGGGTGTTTTGGATGGTGCGGCCGGAGTTTCGCAGGGCGCTGAGCACAGAGGCCCAGCGATGGGTCTAGGTGGTGAGGAAGTTGCGGAGTTGGAGGCCAGCATCAGGGAGCAGCGCAGGGTGTAGGAGGAGACTGAGGTCTTTTGGGAAAGGTTGTGCAGGGCTAGAGAGCAGGAGGTGGAGCAGGTGTGACAAGTCAAGAAGGCGAAAGGGACACTGATAAAACGGGGAGACAAGGGGGAGCCAGAGAGTAGGGGTCCCAGGGGCCACTGGCTGTGGATAACGGAAGAGCCGGGAGATGGAGGTCAGGCAGAAGGAGCTGGTGCGGTTTCTGTAGCGTAGTGGACACGCCAGGTTGGAGCGGCCCGGTGGGTGGTGGCGGGAGGCCAGCGGACGAGTCTGGCAGAAAGTTGGTGACATGAGCGGCGAGCGTGATGGCCCTGGGACGTTGGTCTGAAGAACTAGAGGGGTTAGCAACAGCCCTCCCTACCATGAGGGATCGCGTGTTTTGCGCGACACCTACGAAGCAGACAGCCCATGAAGAGTCTAGGCGCACCTCTCCAGTTGAGTGAGTGACGGAGCGGGGATTGGATGATGCGTTTGATGGTGAGGGTGTGCTGGAGCTGGATTATTAGAATGCTAGTGATGAGTGGGAGGACGGTGAGATTTTGGATGAGAGTGAATGTAGTCGGTTGTGAGGGCTGGTAGCACAGGGGCCTCACAGGTGGCAGAGATTGGTGTCTTACAGGAGTCACATGCGGACACCGGAGGCATGCAAGAGCGGCAGAAACCTGCGGGCATGGCGGCCAGGTGCCTAAAGAGGAGTGAAGCGGGTTTCCCGGCAGGTAAGAAGGATTGCTGGACGGTCTGGGAGGGCCAGGGGGGAGGGCTACAGGGACAAAAGAGTGCAAATCGGTATGAGTGGAGGATGGGGTGATTGATAAAGACGGCAAGGCCCCACAGGAGGCTGAGGGGACTGATGGAGCAGGTGTTTCGGGAACACAGGCCGCAGCAGGGGAGGCAGTGGGCGAAGAAGCTAAGTAGGACACAGGTCACAGGTAACACCTGCCATACATGAGCTTAGCCATGCCTTTAGGGTCCCATTTGTCGGACAAGAGGAAGGGAAGAATCTGGCGTCATAAGTATGTAGATGTGTTCAAACTCCTTCATAGAGACATACAGGTGAAGGAAGGGCTGAAAGAAAAGGAATGGGACCTAGAGAATTGGACATCCGCGTTCCTGATATAAGCTAGTGTATATTGTGATAAAGTCCCAGACAGGGCCATTGCTTTGTTCAAATACATGGATATCATTATGAAAGCCCAGATGCATTTTGGGGGGTTTGCCTGGCTCAGCTGTGACAAGGAACTCAGAGTGAGGGTTAGTGTAAATCCTGAGAAGCCATGGGGGGACGCAGACTCGGAATTATGGATGCAGTGGATGTCGTCCACGCAATCTACAGCCTCGACGCATACAGCGAGCGGCTTACCTATCAAATACAGTGCTTTCAGCCACGTCCCGCTCTACAAGGGGCGGGTGCCGCACCTAGTAGCACAGGCAGGGGTTCCCTCACAGGACGTGCAGAGGGGGCATGTTGGAATTTCAATAAGGGATTTTGCAACAGAAACCCTTGTAGGTTCAAGCATGAATGCTCCAAGTGCAGGGGCAGACATCCCATTACACAATGCTTTTCACTGGCCAGCCCTGCAGAACAATGGAGGATGGGAAGGAGCAGAGGACAGCAGGGCCCTGGTGGTCCAAAGAGCTCCTTCGCCAATTAAACTGGAAGCGCTCTTGCCATGGTTGGCGCAATATCCGGAGGTGGATGCGGCATTGCGACTGGAGTGGGGTTTCAACAAAGGTTTTTGGGTGGGTTATCAGGGACCCAGAAGGCAGAGGTGGGCTGACAAGTTGCTATCAGCCAAAGAGCTTCCAGAAGTGGTGAGGAAGAAACTGAGCAAGGAGATGCAGGAAGGGAGGATTGTGGGCCCTTTTTCAGAATGGCCGCTACCTGATCTGAGAATATCTCCACTGGGGGTGGTGCCAAAAAAGCAGGAGGGGGATTTCCAGTTGATCCATCATTTATCCTGGCCAAAAGGAGCGTCTATCAGTGATTGTATTGCCACAGATATCACCAAAGTGGTATACGTATCAGTTGATGATGATATTGGCTTGATCAGGCAATGTGGACAGGGAGCGGAGTTGTCGAAGTGAGACATCAAATCGGCATTTCGGTTGTTGCCCATTCATCCTGGGGATTTCACCTTGCCGGGAATGCAGTTTGAGGGTGCCATCTATGTGGATAGGGTCCTGCCTATGGATTGTGCAATTTTGTGCGCTGTTTATGAGGCGTTCAGTTCCTTTCTGCAATGGGTTTTCACAAGAGGGAGTGGGCACAAGGCAGTCAAGCACTATCTGGATGACTTCTTGTTTGTGGGACTCCCAGCTTCTGGTGCTTGTGGGAGGGCTGTTAGAAATTGGGTTTTTGGTTGGCAGTCAGGTTACCCTTCTGTCCAAGCAAGAACCCTCACTCTAGTCAGGGTAAGTCACACACAATCCAAGATTATCCTGTGCCCACCCTCTAGTAGCTTGGCATGAGCAGTCAGGCTTAACTTAGAAGGCAATGTGTAAAGTATTTGTGCAATAAATCATGCAATAACACAATATAGCACCACAAAAATACACCACACAGTGATTAGAAAAATATATAATATTTATCAGGATAATTGTAGGTCAAAACAAATAAAGATGCAATGTGAAATTGTAGGGATATCACTGGAAAGTGATATCAAGTGTCTTAAGTCTTTAAAAATCAATCAAAGTCTCTTTCAAGCACGAAGTACCTGGTTTGGAGTGGAAAATCTCTGCAAAGGGCTGCAGAAGAAGAGATACGTGGATTTATCCCCAGCACACACGGACTTGCGTCGTTATTTTTCACGCGGGGAAGTCGTGCGTTGTTTTCCGGCGCGCGGACAGTCTCTTTCTATGGGTCGCGGGGATTTCCAGATGTCCCGGGTCTGTGCGTGGATTCTCCTGCTTGTTTTCCATCTGCGCGTCGTTCCACGGGGCTGTGCGTTGAAGTTTTGCTCTCATGGCAGGCGTTGCGTCGATCAGCGTCGGTGTGCGGCGTTTTTCTCGCCACGGAACAAGCTGTGCGTCGGAAATTTCAGCGCACGAAGCGTGCAAGTGAAAAAGAGAAGTCTTTTTGGTCCTGAGACTTCAGGGAACAGGAGGCAAGCTCTATCCAAGCCCTTGGAGAGCACTTTCACAGCCAGACAAGAGTTCAGCAAGGCAGCAGGCCAACAGCAAGGCAGCAGTCCTTTGTAGAAAGCAGACAGGTGATTCATTTGAACAGCCAGGCAGTTCTTCTTGGCAGGATGTAGTTTCTGGTTCAGGTTTCTTCTCCAGCAAGTGTCTGATGAGGTAGGGCAGAGGCCCTGTTTTATACCCAAATGTGCCTTTGAAGTGGGGGAGACTTCAAAGAGTGGCTAAGAAGTGCACCAGTTCCCCTTTCAGTTCAATCCTGTCTGCCAGGGTCCCAGTAGGGGGTGTGGCAGTCCTTTGTGTGAGAGCAGGCCCTCCACCCTCCCAGCCCAGGAAGACCCATTCAAAATGCAGATGTATGCAAGTGAGGCTGAGTAACTTGTGTTTGGGGTGTGTCTGAGTGAATGCACAAGGAGCTGTCAACTAAGCCCAGCCAGACGTGGATTGTAAGGCAAAGAAAGATTTAAGTGCAAAGAAATGCGCACTTTCTAAAAGTGGCATTTCTAGAATAGTAATATTAAATCCAACTTCACCAGTCAGCAGGATTTGGTATTACCATTCCTGTCATACTAAATATGACCTTCCTACTCCTTTCAGATCAGCAGCTACCACTCCAATACTGTATGAGGGCAGCCCCAATGTTAGCCTATGAAGGGAGCAGGCCTCACAGTAGTGCAAAAACGAATTTAGGAGTTTTACACTACCAGGACATGTAAACTACACCGGTACATGTCCTGCCTTTTACCCACACAGCACCCTGCTCTAGGGGTTACCTAGGGCACACATTAGAGGTGAATTATATGTGGAGAAAGGGGAGTTTTAGGCTTGGCAAGTACTTTTAAATGCCAAGTCGAGGTGACAGTGAAACTGCACCCTCAGGCATTGCAATGGCAGGCCTGAGACAAGGTAAAGGGGCTACTTAAGTGGGTGGCACAACCATTGCTGCAGGCCCACTAGTAGCATTTAATCTACAGGCCCTGGGCACATACAGTGCACATTACTAGGGACTTATAAGTAAATTAAATAGTCCAATTGGGTATGATCCAATGTTACCATGTTTAAAGGGAGAGAGCATATGCACTTTAGCACTGGTTAGCAGTGGTAAAGTGCGCAGAGTCTGAAAACCAGCAAAAACAGTGTCCAAAAAGTGGAGGGAGGCAGGCAAAAAGTTAGGGGTGACCACCCTAAGGCTGTCAGGTCTAACAAGGGCGCTAAAGAATTTTGAGGACATGGTGGAGGCATTTGGGGTTCATTTGGCTCCTGAAAAGACAGAGGGTCGCAGTACAACATTGGTTTTTCTGGAAATTGAGCTGGATACGACCACCATGGTAGCCAGATTGCCGGGGCAGAGAGTATGGGAGATTCAGACTTTTCTGGAGGAAGTGATTGGTGTGGGTTGCCTGGAGCTTCGGAGAGTGCAGAAACTGTTGGGTTTTCTCAATGTTTGCTTGCAGAGTGGTGAGGGGCATACATTCTGCAGACGTTTGGGCCTGGACATGTCCGGTCCCAATTTGCTGCATCACAGGATTTGACTTTCTTTGGCGATAAGGGCAGGTTTGAGAGTGTGGCTCTCCTTTCTGGTGGACTTCAATGGGGTGTCCATGTGGTTTCAGGAGGACAAAGTTGTGTGACAGGTCCAACTTTTTTCAGATGCATCTGGAGTGCATGGTTTTGGTTTGTTCTGGGACGGCAGGTGGTGTCCAGAGCCCTGGCCACTGCAGTGGCTGCGGCAGGGGCGCAGCATCACATTCCTGGAGTTTTTTCCACTGCTGGTGGCATTGGCTGTATGGGGTGACAAGTCACAGAACAGGATGATGATGTTTCATGTGGATAACATGACAGTGGTGGAGCTGGTGAACTGACAGAGAACTCGGGACTTGAGGATTTTGGGGTTGTTGAGGAGATTCATGTTGTTGTGTTTGCAAAAGAATATCATTTTCAAAGCGACTCACGTGGCAGGTGTGAACAATGTTATTGCTGATTCGTTGTCTTGTTCGCAGTATGGCACCGAGAGCCGAGGCTGTCAAGATGTCAGTCCCTACGGAAATCTTGGAGTGGGGGGATTGAGAGTTCGTGGACTGGTGGATATGTCTTTAGCTGAGTGTAACAGGAAAAGCTATCAGCTAGCATGGAAGAATTTTCAGGCATTCTAGGAGGGAGCAGGGAAGACCACACACAGGGATCGCCAGGACAGGGAAGCAATGGTCATGCTTTATGTTCTAGAAGTAATGGACAGAGGTTTATCACCACCATCCATTGCAGGCAAACTGGCTGGTTTGTCCTTCTATGGGAAGCTCTTGTGGAGTTTCCATCTGGCTGGGGACGAGATGTTGGGCAAGATGCTGAAGGGGTGGGGCAAGGTGAAAGTGGGTGCTGGGAGCAGATTGATGGAAGCCATTACATTTGATTTGTTGGAGGAGATTTTGGGATGCCTGGATGGATGCTGCTCTGACAAGTGCGACCTGACGTTGTACTGTTTGGGCATGATTTGGATGTTTTTTGGGGCATTCATGGTGTCTGAAGTTCCTAGGGTTGGGGAGTGAGGATGGTGTGCGGTATGGAGAGGTGAGGTTGGAACCTGGTCACCTCGGGATATGGTTTGCGAAGTCCAAGACGGGTCAGACAGGGAGAGGGAAGTGGATATGGCTGAATGAAGGCGGATGTGAGACGGTGTGCCCTGTGAGGGAGTGGTGGGCATTTCAGGCGTGCCCTGGGGACACAAGAAAGGTTTTTTCTTTCATCATCAGGATGGCAGCAGGGTCACGGATTTTCAGCTGTTGAAGGTTTTGCGCAGAGCTTTGGTGGCACTAGGCCGAGATCCAGTGGCATTTGTGACCCACCCATTTAGGATTGGGGTGGCTACATCAGCGGCGCGTTTGGGGTGGGGCATGATCAAGGTTCGCAAGATTGGGAGATGGAAGTCCAAGTGTAGTGAGCGTTATGTTCGGAAGTGAAGGGGAGTCTGAAGGGGGGAGGTTTGTGGCTTCGGGGGATGACATGTTTTCTTTTTCCCTAGGGTGTGTGAGAGGCCCTATGAGTAGCAAAGCTGTGACTTGGATAGTAGGCCACTTGTTCATCCACTGGGCGGCTAAATACGCGGAGCGGCAGATATCTGCACGCGACCTGGGACTGCCTAGCAGAAGACAAGAGGTGCTCTGGTGGGGAAAGGGTGGCATGCGATGGGGTAGTTTACTGCCTTGGCTAGCAATGATGGTGCCTAGGAAAGGATGTCTGTACATGTTGGTCTTGCACTTGGGGGAAAACAATTTGGTACAGTTCTCGGGACTGACACTGCTGCAACATATGCAGAGGGATCTAGAGATTCTCAAGCATAGAATTTTTGGGACATGTTTGGTGTGGAAAGAATTTATTTCACGTAGGATATGGAGAGGGGCAGTTAAACATGTGGCTATCGACAAAGTACGGAGAAAAGTGAACAGGGCAATAAAGGTTTTTTTGTACGGGACGGGGAGTTCAGGTGGTGTCCCACGGAGAGCTCAAGGAAGAGGAAAGGGGGCTTTTCCGGGGGGATGGTGTGCACCTATCGGAGCTGGGCTACGCCTATTACATGTTGGCGCTGAGGGAGGTTTAGAGGAGGTTGTGGAATAAATCTGTGTGCTGCGAGTGAAATGCCGGGAGTTTGATTGTGTTGCAGCAGTGTGCGGGATGTGGTGGGGCAGAAAAGAACGAGCCAGGGTTTTTCTGGGTGGCGATACATGGGGGGGTGGAGAGTCAGATGCGGGCAGATCCACCCCTTGGGAGGAGGAATAAGGCTTACAGGGGTGTGATACATGAGGGGGTGGAGAGTCAGATGCAGGCAGATCCACCGCTTGGGAGGAGGAATAAGGTTTTCAGGTGAAGAAAGATCTCGGGTAGGGTGGCTGGAACAGGTGAATGAAGTGGTGGTTGAAGGATGTTTTGGAAAGGAAGTGAGGAAGATGATGGTGATGGGAGAGAGTGATGCGGTGAAAGGCAGAAGGAAGGTGTGAGACATTACGGTGTAAGATTGGAGACGGGAGAATAGGAGAAAACAGTTATTATGTTAAGGGTTTAATATGTTGTGTTGTGACATGTTATAATGTTTATGGCAATCCTGTCCTAATAAATGGTCTTTTGCACTAATACTGGAGTTAGGATGATTGTCCCACGCAGTGCTTAATTTGTTAATAAAAAGGTGCCAGTGCCCAAAGCTCTCCTTTGAAACATGCGGCTGTGGCAATTAAATGTGAGAGCACCGAATACTGAGGTAGCGTAATCCTGAAGCCATCTCAGGCTTCTTTAATCCTTTTAAAGCCACTCCTTGCCTCTGTAGCTCACTCTTGCAGGTTTCTGCTTTCTCCCTTTGTGACGCTTTTCGGTTTTTCCCTTCCTCCGTCTTTCCATATATGCCTTTTGCTTGCAACAAATGCTGAGGCAGAAAAATAACCCGCGCCCCTCAAAAATAAGTGCCGGTGTTCAGCACCGGAAACAACAAGCACAAATTAAGCACTGGTCCCACGAGTATGTGTGGCCGGCCCGAGACGGCAGGCCAAACATACATGTGCACTGAGGGAGACTGCTGTTCACACCCCCTCACTGCTCGTAACAGCCCATGGTTCCACCCCTTTTACTAAAAAATGTTTATAAACATAGTTTATTATTGTTTTTTAGTAAAAGGTTTGCACCGGCTGTCAATGCAAGCCGTTTGGCACCACTGGCTCCAAGCTCGATGACATCACCATGGTAATCATCCTCTTCATTGTTTACAATTATACACTGCCACCTAATGGCTGCGAGAGAATTAGCCACCTTCCTTCCGAGTTATCTCGTTTCAGCGATCTGAGCTTCCACTGAAACCATATAATCTTTCAAATGAATATTTTTAAGAGCGCATCACTGGAGTAACAGCCCGGCCTCTCTAGGGGACCCGTGAGCAGGGGATCCGCGCGCCTCTGTCCCTTGCTGCTTGCAGGCCTGGGGGCCCGAGGTTTCAGATACATAGGCGACAGATGTCTGCCAGAGCACCGAATACATATGCTGGGCGCCCTGAGCCCTGCACACGAAGCTGGCTCTAGATCTGCAGATGCTACCAGGGGGCTGGTCCAGTCCTGGCATTACACCCTCACTCAGCAGGAGAAAGGATGCGTCCAACAGCTCTTGTTATTGTGTCATCAGGAAGTGAACAACATACAAAGTCAGTTACGTCTAGGTCCTTTGGAACATAAAGAGATGACAAATATAATGAACAAAAAACTAACACCAAGCATTTTTCACTGAACTAAACCAAGCAAAGTCAATACAAGGGCAGTACAGGCATTATTAAAAAAAGAGCAGTTGAAAACTCCAATCTTTTTAAGACTATCATGAAATTAGAGAGTCAATATTAAACAGAGTTATTTTCAATAGCGCCCTCAACCGCAGGGGCAGTGTGGCAGCAGCAAATTGTTCAATTAGTTCGGGACTAAACAAAATAAAAACATTTTTTAATGGGGCGTATGTTGAGTGTATGAATGTTGGCTAGAGGGCGTCTCAATACATATCTCTCTTGACTCCTTTAGATAGAATGAGTGAAGAAGTGATCGGTGGGAAGAGGACAGTGATAGAATGAGTGAAGAAGTGATCGGTGGGAAGAGGACAGTGATATAATGAGTGAAGACAGTGATAGGTGGGAATAGGACAGTGATAGAATGAGTGAAGAGAGTGATAGGTGGGAATAAGACAGGGATGCAATGAGTGAAGAGAGTGATAGGTGGGAATAGGACAGTGATAGAATGAGTGAAGAGAGTGATAGGTGGGAATAGGACAGTGATATAATGAGTGAAGAAGTGATCGGTGGGAAGAGGACAGTGATAGAATGAGTGAAGAAGTGATAGGTGGGAATAGGACAGTGATGCAATGAGTGAAGAGAGTGATAGGTGGGAATAGGACAGTGATATAATGAGTGAAGGGAGTGATAGGTGGGAATAGGACAGTGATATAATGAGTGAAGGGAGTGATAGGTGGGAATAGGACAGTGATAGAATGAGTGAAGAGAGTGATAGGTGGGAATAGGACAGTGATGCAATGAGTGAAGAGAGTGATAGGTGGGAATAGGACAGTGATATAATGAGTGAAGAAAGTGATCGGTGGGAATAGGACAGTGATGCAATGAGTGAAGAGAGTCAGGGGTGTGGAATTTATTAAAATATCTACTTGTCCAGGGGACAGGTTGCTTCTCAAATCTACTTGTCCTGTAAAAAGATCTACTTGTCCCTTTGGTGCCATGTAGTGTGGCGACAAATTATGGCAGCAATTAATAGCCTCTCTGATTATGCCAGGGCTACTACCATAGTAGGGCTTAAATACTTGGAGTTTCAATCCCTACTGTAGAAATTTCCTTATTTTGCCACCTTTCTGCAGATCTGCATACTGGGGCTGGAGGAAGCAGTAAGCAATAGTTCCAGGGCTGGAATGCCTTTGAGTCTGCAAACCTACTAACCTGCATGTTTTAAAGATTTTTAGCAGCTTCTCTCTAATATTTTCCCATAATAAGAAAGGTTGGACATTTACTCCTGACAATGGCAGAATTAGAACTTCTTCCAGGGTTGGGAAGAAAGTGGCTGGAGGGAAAATGAACTTGCAAATGCTCAATAGATTTTCACATGAGCAAATCTACACATCGTATTTACCCACGCTAAAATACAGTTCACAAATATTTTATAGGGGTACGACATATACCATGGGTGCACTTTTGTGACTTTCTTTAAGAATTTGGGGCCACAAGTAGGTAGGTTCAGATTTGTGACCTGCAAATTGCGAGTCGCAAATCCGAATGTAGGATGGTGTCCTTGACACCATCTGTGATTCGAAAGGGCTTCGCAAATGCCCACATCATGAATAATCATGAGGTGGGTCGCAATTTGCGACCCCCTCACGAATGGTGGCCTGCTGGAGACAGCAGACCACCATGGTTGTGACTGCTTTTCAATAAAGCAGTTTTTTTTGTAATGCAGCCCGTTTTCCTTAAAGGAAAAAGAGATGCATAACAAAAACGAAAAATGAAACGTTTTCGTTTCATTTTTTCAGAGCAGGCAGTGGTCCACAGGACCACTGCTTGCTCTGAAAAAATGTTTACAGTGACATTCACAATGGGAAAGGGGTCCCATGGGGATCCCTTCCCTTTTGCGAAAGTGTTAGCACCCATTTGAAATGGGTGCAAACTGCGATTGGTTTGCGCTCCCGCGTTCGCGGTCACAAAACAATCCTACATTGCACTGCAAGTTGCAATTAGGAAGGGAACACCCCTTACTAATTGCGAGTCGCAAACCCGTTTTGTGATTCGGTAACCAGGTTACTGAATGGCAAAACTGGGTTTGTGCATCGCAATGTGCTTTTTGCACATCGCAAACAGCGAAAGTCGCTGTTTGCGACATGCAAAAAGCTACCTAAATGTGGGTCTTGGTCCCTAATTAGGTCTGGTGTTAACAAAGACATTTTGTTTTTATTAAACTTCTATTTCTCTCTCTTTCGGCTGGCTTTACTGTCAGTGATCGCATTCTGCTCTTCCACAAGGAGCATATTGCCACACAAAGTAGTTTTGTTCAGTGTCAGGAACTACAGTGGCAATCAGTGACATAACGAAACTGGAGGGTGCCCCTTTGCAAAGAACATGGAGGAGCCCCCTCTCCAGACTCACTCAGGGCAGGTGCTGTGCTGACGGGGCCCCCTGGAGGGTGGCTGCGGGGCCTTTGTTATGCCGCTGGTGGCAACGTGTGCTTTAAGAGTTCAAAAACTTTTTGGGGGGGTTTTGCCAATGTTTGTTACAATGTTGAGGGCCTGGTAGCTCCCACAACAATAAAGTGTTACAAAAGCCATGTCAAAACAAGACACGCATTGATGAAACTAAAAGACTTATAAAAATATGTCAGATCAGTTGGCTTTGTCAGTGTTTGTTTATTTTCATGCTTCCCATAATCGTGTTGAAAATGGTTACACTGATTTTCCATTAGAAATATTTTTGGGAAATACTAGCATGCATCAACACATTTTACTAAATGACACTTCATTTGCATATAATCAGAGAGCATTCTGGGAGCATTATACTTAGCCTCTTAGCCTAAACTTTTCAAACGTGTGTACACGTTTTTCTTTTTTGTACTGGAACCAACGTCAGTAGTGAAGTGTGACCTTAAAACATTTATTTACAGCACGCACCCTAATAATGAAGGCTTTCAAATAATGAACCATAAATACAAGTTCGAACAGCATTATCCTTTGGAAACACATTACCTCAACTGCAGAGAGTTCAACTCTCTGTAAACAGGCAACCAAAGGGTTTGTGCTGCAGGGGGTTGGGCCTACTTGTCCCAAGGACAAAGTAAACATAAAAACTTGTTGCCCTTGCCCCCAAACAAGATGTCCCGGGCGTCGGGCGATAGGAATTCCACATCCCTGATGAGTGATAGGTGGGAATAGGACAGTGATATAATGAGTGAAGAGAGTGATAGGTGGGAATAGGACAGTGATATAATGAGTGAAGAGAGTGATAAGTGGGAATAGGACAGTGATATAGAGAGTGATAAGTGGGAATCAGACAGTGATACAATGAGTGAAGAGAGTGATAGGTGGGAATAAGACAGTGATATAGTGAGTGAAGAGAGTGATAGGTGGGAATAGGACAGTGATAGAATGAGTGAAGAGAGTGATAGGTGGGAATAAGACAGTGATGCAATGAGTGAAGAGAGTGATAGGTGGGAATAGGACAGTGATATAATGAGTGAAGAAGTGATAGGTGGGAATAATATCGTGATATAATGAGTGAAGAAAGTGATAGGTGGGAGTAGGACAGTGATATAATGAGTGAAGAAAGTGATAGGTGGGAGTAGGACAGTGATATAATGAGTGAAGTGAATGAAAGGTGGCAATAGGACAGTGATACAATGAGTGAAGAGAGTGATAGGTGGGAATAAGACAGTGATGCAAAGAGTGAAGAGAGTAATAGGTGAGAATAAAGAGTGTAATAAAGAGTGAAGAGAGTGATAGGTGGGAATAGGACAGTGATATAATGAGGAAGAAGTGATAGGTGGGAATAATATGGTGATATAATGAGTGAAGAGAGTGATAGGTGGGAATAGGACAGTGATAGAATGAGTGAAGAGAGTGACAGGTGGGAATAAAACAGCCAAGGATACAGGAAAAGTACAACGGCAGGAGAAAGGCTGCGCTATTGGAGCAACGAGAAACATTTGCTGAAAGGATGGGTTGTCAGGGCAGAAAAGGGGTTCGAGAGTGATACAAAGGAAGAAGTGAGCTGGAGATTCAGGCAAGAGGCATGGAGTTGCAAAAAACGGAAACTTTGAGGTGATGGACTGAAAGATAGGTGTAAATGAGAGGGAAGATTGAGATGAAACTGAGGCTGGGAGAGGTGGTGGCGAGAGAGAGAAGAAGAGAAAAAGCGATGGAAGGTTTCTGAGGATAGAGAGGAGGACGTGGGGAGGCATGTGAAAGAGACGGGCAGTATGGGAACCTGGTCAAACGGATGTTTTCCTGCCCCCGCACACTGCCAGAATTTTTTTGCATTTGTAAATATTACTTGCAGAGTAATATTGCACCACCCTTATTTTGTGAATGTTTGGGAATTACCGTTGGATATCGCTTTTTGCACGCATCTAGGTTCCACTTAGGTATGCAAAACAGTTTGTGAATTAGGTTCGTTTTCAACAAGATTTTGTTGCTTGCGGTTCAGCGCTCCCTTTGAAGTTTTGCAAAGCTCCTGATTATGAATTTGCAAACTTTAAGAAGTTTCCTAGATTTACCTCCCATTTATCTACATATGTCTTTACTTCGTATCTACAATTTTTAATAATTATGGTTGATTATAGCATAAACCAGGGAAAATCGAAAACACCTGATGAGAGCCATAAACTTTACCTGGTCAGTATTTCCAGCCAGGAAAGTGTATGCATGATTTTTCACTATACAAGTTTACATTTTGCAACAGCTATTCTATGAAGTCCCTCATTCTCAGTTGGGCACCAATGTCCAGGCGCAAAATAGTCACACAGTAGCCAAGATTCGGTATTTACTGGACGAGCAATTTAAATCATCATTCTGGGTTTGAGATCCCTCAATCAGGAATAATGCATTAACTGTTTATATTTTAGGCCAGTTCTGAGGTGCAAAATTTTGGTAGGCCTATACCTGCTGAAAGTTGAGTGAGTAAAATCCCCTTTGGTGAGCAATTTGCAACAGACAAATAATTTTTTTGGGCCAGATGTATCAAAAAAGCCTTTTGCGAATCGGTAATAGCGAATTTTAAGAAATCGGTATTTCTGATTCACAAAATGCTATGTATCATATTTGCGATTCGGTAATAGTGATTTCTTAAAAATAGCAAATGGTATTACCGAATCGCAAATAGTGATACAGCCCCCATTCGCAACTATGGGCCTATAGGCTCATATTCGCGATTTTGTTGCATTTCCCAAATAGCGAATTCCTAACTGAAATTCGCAATTTTGGAAATGAAAAACCCCAGGGTGCTGCGGGCCTAAGGCCCCCTCTGCTGTACCCCAAAAAGTTTTTGGGGACATGTAAGGCACACACATGCCAAAGGGGCATGTGTGCGTTAAATGTCAATTTTAAAAATGCATTTTTAAAAATGTGCACCTGATTACCACCAAGTTTTACTTTTTAATTGTAATTGTGATCCCTTAATGTCAAATTTGCATTAAGGAATTATGCAAAAAGGCTTGATACATCTGGCCCTTTGTGCCTAAAATACGATTTGAGTCTTGGTCAGAAGCAAGGCCTAATTTCTGTGAATGGATTATAAACATTGGTACAAAGGTTTGAATTTTTGATTGGATGCATTGAACTGAAAAACCTTAGAAATAAGCAAAGATGCAATGTATTTCAAAGACCTTTGTGAATTTTTGTTAAAAAAAACTTTGCAACTTTGCTTACCCATAGTGTACGGTGCTTAGCCTGAGGAGTCTGTGCGTAGGCCGAGAGGAAGAGGTTGTCTTTCAGGCATGTCATTAACTTTAGAAAGTTCTCATCAAGTTTCTATGAGAGAGCATGGGTAGTCTTCAGCCTTCACATTTGTTTCATAGGAGGTTTCCAGAGGACAATCTCAGATGCCCCGTTGACTGGACGGGCCTGTGACTTTAGTTGTCCAGTCTCAGGTGAGTGGCCATGGAGAGACTTGGACACTGTGCAGAGTCTCAAGTACCCTTTGAGCCGGCAGAGTGACTTGAGAATGGAGGCGATATAGTCAATGCACCTCAGGCCACGCATGCGCCAAACATCAAGATTCTGGACCCAGTGAAGTTTTTATAATGTTTTCTTAAGGTGGCTGGGGAACACTGCAGAAACATTTCAGTTGGAGTGTCCCCTATGCCTTAGAACAGGGGTAGGTCCTTGAAGAATGTAGCAGTCAAAGGTGATGGACTGCCGCCTTGGTGGTTGCATTAATGTGTTGGAAGAAGCCAAGGTTGTTTTCAAACAAGATGCTCAGGTTGTGTATCTTTGGCCCTGGTGCTGAGGTGGGCAAGTAGATTCCACTGAGACAAAAGGGGGTGCTGAAATGTTTATGCGTCCCACCCATTTGCACTTTGCCTTCTGGATGTTCAGGCAGAGCCAAGTACATTATATCGAGTGTTGCACATGGTGAACGCGGGAGGGATGAGGATGGTGTTTACACGGCACAAACTTGAATCTCCGCTATGTCCACTGGGATAGACCTTTATCTCAAACTGAGGCTAAAATCTTAAATTTAACTATTTAGCAATTACAATGAAGGAAACTTTGCCCCAAAGAAATGATAGAGAAAAGTAATTTTGCAAACCATGAAGGTTTATTCACAAATTAGTGAAGTTACACTCTCAAACTGGATCAATTAAGCATAAATCAGTAGTCACCTCAATATAGCAGATATGAATACAATCCAGGCAATTAATTGTGGGCAAATGCAAGTACATGTTAATAAAGACTGCATATGCGAAGTGAGGTAAAATTCCATTCATATAAAGGGAAATGCCCTAATGCTAAGCTATGTTTGTGGGTAACTCAGAAAATTTGAAGCAGCTGATGTTAGCAAACGTAGCATGGAAGGAGAACCAAATGAAGGTTCCCATCAAAGAAAGGAGAAATGTACTTGCTCTAGGAAGTAGATCTATGAGCAGAAATATAAGGATCGTACGGAACCTTTAAGGATGTCCAACTGCAAAGGCAGACAGGGCAAATCTGACTCACTGAAATCAGCTTCTCACAGCTATAACATGACATCAAGGCTAAGAGATCATTTCCACAGGTTCGCAACAAGTATGAACCAATCAAAACTCAAAATATTCCCGCGGCCCTTGGTGTCCGCCTCCTTCTCACGGATGATAAAATGTCAGATTTCTTCATCATTGCTGCCTTCATGATATCTTGCAAAGGAATATCCTCCTCCTCTGCCTCCCATCCTGTGCAAGAGCTCGGAATCATCATTCAACCAATTAATTGCAACAAACGAGTTTTAACCAACATGCCAACATAAAATAGTTTTTTAATGAGAACAAAGTGACTTGGAAAGAACGGTGACATGCTGACTCAGAAAGAAAGTTATGCACATCAAGCAAAAATACTGCATTGACTCTATAATGGAGTCATGCACCTGGGCCCACTCATTTCAAAGGTTAAGATGCATATATTCCACTTGTAGCTAAATGGAACACATATAAAGCACTTATGTCACTAAATGTAAACTTAGGATAATGTGTGCACACATATAAGCAATGGTTAAGCATCTTGCAAGGTAATGTGTTATTAAGTGAAAATAAAAGATGATGACTTTATGTCACCAACACTTGAAGCAGGTTACTGTCTGATGACCTTCGTCAGAGCCTACCTTTACTCTTAGAAGGGAAGGCCTTAAGTATGCCAGCTACAAAGCCACCTCCAGCTCCATCATCGAAACACTCCTGCGACGGCCCAATGGAGGTTAACACAAAACAGTATTTTCCCTATTTAGAGTGGGCAGTGTTATGTGTTTTTTTATTTACTTTGGGAGTTTGTTTTCGAGA
The DNA here is from genome assembly GCF_031143425.1 of Pleurodeles waltl. NCBI lineage: Eukaryota > Metazoa > Chordata > Amphibia > Caudata > Salamandridae > Pleurodeles > Pleurodeles waltl. The sequence continues at coordinate 1,178,457,962 of NC_090439.1, forward strand.
AATGTAAAACTTGGTAAAAGTTTGAAGGTCGCCCGTCATTTTCTCACAGATGCATCCATCAAACTTCTACAACACTGACAGAAAACCCTGTGATGCCGGTTCAATACTAAGAGATGTCTGCAGGGTCAGTGAGCGTCTTTAAATTTGGTGGACGCCAAGTCCATCAGAACGATGGAGTGTTTTACTTCATTGCCCAGACAAGGATACAGTTGTCCATCAAAGTCTAACTGAAGCCCTATGCAACAATCACACTACCAGTTACACCTGCAAACTCCTGACTTCTGAAATCCCAAATAATCACTTGTTGTCCGCAAAACGCTTTCCACCCAAAAAAACACAAGGATACAAAATCTAATCTAGGTAGCTCAGGGTGCCCAGCATTCACAGTGCCAGTTGAACATATGTGGTTTCTGAGATGCCCCCTACCAACCTCTGCCCAGGGCCACTCCGGTGGAGAGGCATGATTTGGATTAAGCGTGGTGCGACCTCATGGAGCAAACTATGATGCTGGAATCTTCCATCATGCTGAGGTGAACGTGAGCTGATGTGAGAGAAGTGGAGCACTGGGGTGGGCAGCTGTAGACTGGGCCTGAGGTGCGGCATCCCAGAGAATAGGGACGTATGAGGCAAAGACATTGGGTGCAAGTGGGCTGAAAAGCAGAAAGATGGGGGGTTCTTCTGTAAGAACATGGGAGCTCGCAGTGGATATAGCCCCAGTATCCCCATTGCATCAGTCCCGGAGGGGGGGGGGTGGCTTGAGAGTAGGCGCCTGAGTACAGGAAGGGTCCCCTCACCTGGCATTTTGTGGCCTTCTTCCTTGTTCATCCCTCCCCCACAACCGGATAAATAAACTTCAGGGACTGCAGAGAGCTAGAGAATTCTGTGGCTGAGAAGGGAATGGATGGAAGCAATGAGTGATGGGCCTTCCTGCTGTCACAAGTCTGGAAGCCTGAGAGGGGCCTTTTTTTTTTAATCTGGACCCAAACTAGACTGTGAAGCCCATGCATTAACAGGCTGTGAACAGACCCTGGGATTTCCACCTCTCTTTGGGTCTAACCATCTGAATTAAGCCTCAGTGACTCGGTGGTGAATGCTGATCAGGGGAGGGTGGCACTTCTTCCATTGTGGGTGGCCATCACCGGTGTTTGCACATTCTGGTTGGATCCCACCTTCTCCCTGGCTGCTCGTGCTGCCCCCACTCGATTGATGATAAGGGTATGTAGGATAGAGACAGTGGCCCTGATGCTGCTGTGAGCTCCCTAAGGAAGATACTGATTACAATACAGCAGGGGCCCAGTGATTACTCTACCCATGGCCAAAGCAGAGACCAGAATTGCAGAGCTGTAAGATACTGTCAAAGAACCCGAAAGGAACAGTTGTCAAACTGACTGCCTCTTCCAAAGATATGATGTGGAGAATTGATGATGCAGAAAATTGCACATGTATAAATAATCTTTGATTCATAGGTTTTCCCGAAGAACTAGAAGTCAGGTATAAGGTGTAATACCTTGCAACTTGGCTGAAGTCAATTATACCATCAGAAACATTCTCACAATATTTCATTATCGAAAGAGCCCAGAGGGCCTTTATAGGAAATATGTTGCAAATATTAAAATTATAACTCCTATAGCATACTACTGACAAAAAAAAACTCCATCTATATACATATCCTCATCACCAAAACCAAAGCCGCCTTCTGCAATTGTACCATCAAGCAGCATTACTCAGTGTTAAGACACTGCATCAATACACTCCCAGACCCTCCAAACCATCAATCAGACAACAAGTGCAACTCTCTCAATTACTCCTTCACCACGAAGATCCACAAAATCAGATTCCACTCTGATAACGTGACCTGATCTCCACTCGGCCAGCAATTCCCCATCACTCCACTCCAAAGCAGACAGCCTTTAACCTTCTCTTGTACTGTGGACTCAGCAACATTTTCAGATCAATCAAGTCCACATCGTACAAAGGTGACATTGTACCGTTATGCAGCGTTAAATCCTTTAAAGAAGATCCTCTCACACACCTTCTAACACCCCTCTTCAACATCAGCAACATCTCCCTCAGCCAAAATCCTGTCTCTGATGTCTCTAAATCACTTTATTTTCTTCATCCTCTGGACAATACTTAGATAACCTGGTGTATCACTGGGCTTAAAACTACATGGTTAGAAAGCCTCTGTTGATTTACTCAAACCATGTATCTCAATTTACCCAAATGCCAGGATAGCAAGAATGGACATACACACCTTTTAATATTACAGGGTTGGGAAACTATTTCACAGTTAGCATCTCAATGCCCTGCTATTTGCTGTTTCTGTTCCAGCTACTGCCTTCTTACCTGTGGGTACCAAATGCAAGCCAAGACAGGGGTCGTATCTGCTACTTCTGGTTACTTCTACATAATGGCCAAATCAGAATTCCTAAGCAACCTTTGTGTTTACCTATTTACTTCTTTGTTTAGCAATACAAATACCTTCACTTCCCAACCTAAAAGTAGACAATTTCTTACTCTTGGCAGGATAAACGGCTAAGGTGAACTCATCTAACCTGTGGGTTGGCCACAGATCTCTGCAACGGGCTACTCAACTCTCTGAAACATCTTACTGACAGTCAGAGGTGTAGCTTCATGGAGGCTGTTTAGGGACACCCCCAAATAAATGCCTCCTTGGCCTGAGGTTTGGGCCTGCGGGCACCAAGTCAGGTCTGCTGTGTCTGTATTGTCCTTCACTAAGAGGCTTTAACTTTCTCGTGATTGAACCAGGTTTACCAAAAATAGTAGCAAGTCTGCACCCACAGAAGCACTCCAAGAATGGGTACAACGTTTAGGGATTTTTGGATTTCACAAACATTAACAATAGTAAGCTTGGAAAGCTGCTCCAGTCTCATGTTTCCAGCATACTACTGACATTCAAACACCCAAAAGGTGATAGGACGAATGCCTGCAAATAGCTTAACCACTGGCAATCATGTGGGTGTCAATCTGGACCGCTGTGTTTCGCACTAGACAGAGGGCCTGATTTAGGGTTTGACAGCTGGAGTGAAGGCACACGGGTTAGGGGGAGGACTTTACATCTGCAACATGACCTTTACTCCACTTACCAACTATAGACCTGTCAGCGAGTCCCACAGACATCTCTATACGTTGGTAGGAACCACCGTCATGGCAGATGGATGTCAATGTTTCTAAAGTTTTTATTTTATTTTTCAAAAGCAAGCTCCCAAAGATGAAGTTATTTTCTGAAGAATTAAAAAAAAAAATCTAATGACTCCTACACAATGGATTTTTTCTCCAATGGTGCGGGATGATTTCACCTCTTTTACTATACCTAATTCCCCCAGCACCTCTAAATCCAAGATGGCAGAGGTCTGGGACACAATGGAGGAGCTCTGGGCACCTCCCCTGGGAGGTGCTGGTCAGGGGAGTGGTCACTCCCCTTTCCTGTGTCCAGTTTCGCGCCAGAGCAGGGCTGGGGGATCCCTGAACCGGTGTAGACTGGCTTATGCAGAGATGGGCACCATCTGTGCCCATCAAAGCATTTCCAGAGGCTGGGGGAGGCTACTCCTCCCCAGCCCTTCACACCTATTTCCAAAGAAATCCTTTGTTCTGCCTTCCTGGGCTGCCCAGGCCCCAGGGGGGCAGAAACCTGTCTGAGGGGTTGGCAGCAGCAGCGGCTGCAGTGGGGACCCCAGAAAGGCAGTTTAGTATTAACCGGGTTCTGTGCTAGAGACCCGGGGATGCATGGAATTGTCACCCCAATACCAGAATGGTATTGGGGTGACAATTCCATGATCCTAGACATGTTACATGGCCATGTTCGGAGTTACCATTGTGAAGCTACATATAGGTAGTGACCTATATGTAGTACACACGTGTAATGGTGTCCCCGCGCTCACAAAGTCCGGGGAATTTGCCCTGAACAATGTGGGGGCACCTTGGCTAGTGCCAGGGTGCCCACACACTAAGGGGGTCATTACGACCCTGGCGGCCGGCGGTATGTTGGTGGTAACACCGCCAACAGGCTGGCGTTGTTCCACCAGTAATTATGACCGTGGCGGAATTGCCACGGCCATACCGCCGGCCCCTCCACTTTCCCACCAGGATTCCGCCTGGCGGTCATAATCCCGCCGGCCCCTCCACTTTCCCACCAGGATTCCGCGTGGCGGTCATAATCCGCAGGGCAGCGGTGCCAGCACCGCTGCCCTGGGGATTATGAGTCCCCAACCGCCGGCCTGTCCGCCATGGAAAGGCCGGTGGTAAGGGGACTTGGGGTTCCCCTGGGGCCCCCTGCACTGCCCATGCACTTGGCATGGGCAGTGCAGGGGCCCCCAGGCATAGCCCTGTCGCGCATTTCACTGCCCGAATTTCGGGCAGTGAAATGTGCAATGGGTGCTACTGCACCTGCTGCACATCAGCATTGTCGCCGGCTCTATTACGAGCCGGCTGCAATGTTGATGTGACATTTCCGCTGGGCCAGCGGATGGTAACACTGTTACCGTCCGCTGGCCCAGCGGAAATGTCATAATAGGGAGACAGAAATACCGCCGGCAATAGCGGTATTCTGTCTCCCGCGGCCTTGGCGGTCTTTTGAAAAGACCACCGAGGTCGTAATGACCCCCCAAGTAACTTGGCACCTAACCTTCACCAAGTGAGTGATGGACATGTAGGTGACTTATAAGTTACTTATGTGCAGTGAAAAATGGCTGTGAAATAACGTGGACGTTATTTCACTCAGGCTGCACTGGCAGGCCTGTGTAAGAATTGCCTGAGCTCCCTATGGGTGGCAAAAGAAATGCTGCAGCCCATAGGGATCTCCTGGAACCGCAATACCCTGGGTACCTAGGTTCCATGTACAAGGGAATTATAAGGGTGTTCCAGTGTGCCAATGAGAATTGGTAAAATTGGTCACTAGCATGCATTGACAATTTTAAAAGCAGAGAGAGCATAAACACTGAGGTTCTGGTTAGCAGAGCCTCAGTGATACAGTTAGGCACCACACAGGAAACACATACAGGGCATACTTTATGAGCACTGGGGTCCTGCCTAGCAGGATCCCAGTGACACATGGGCAAAAACAAACATACATACAGTGAAAATGGGGGTAACCTGCCAGGCAAGATGGTTCTTTTGTACAGTCCATCTCAAATTTCTGTCATCTCACCCATTTGTCCGCAGCCCTCTGCTTTTTTAGTTGGGAAATTTGAGATTCCCACCCCCTCTCCAAATCTCTCTGACTAAGCTTTGCCCTTGCTGACAGTCTCCCTTAGTTATGCAACCTGAAACTGGTGTGCTTTATTTTGAGGTCAGTAGGAAATCCCCATTGAGTTGTAAGACGAAATGTAGAGTCACAGAGACTAAGGGGCAGATTTATGGAAAGTGTTGCTGCACCGAGTGCAGCGCCACTTTCCCTGCGCCTCTTAGCACGCCCCTACCGCCACCATGTGTGCTCCATATTTGAAATACGGTGCACCATAGCACAGGGTAGGGGCAATAGCGTCATTTCTCATGATGCTATTGATGTACTCTGCACGAGTAGCGTCAAAATATTCACGCTACTCCTGCAGAGTACATAGGGCCCTATTCTAAAGAATGGAAGCCCCCTCTTAACGCCTGCTCTTGAGCAGGCGTTAAAGGTGCCTTAAGAAATAGCGCAAGGGAATCTCATGGATTTCCTTGCACCATTTTTCCAGCTCCCCTAACGGGGGAACGCCTCCTTTGCACACATTATGCCTGCCGCAGGCATAACTTGGCGCAAAGGGTTACTGTAAATACAATGCGAGGATTTTGGCCTTGTTGGGCCACATTAACGTCAAAAATAATTACGTTAATGTGGCACAAGGTGGCACTAAGGCATTATAAATATGCCCCTTAGTCACAAAGAAGTGTAAAAGTATTTGTTGATATTGACATCCCAGTTTTTGAAAGCATAAACCCACGTCAGTCTCAGCTTTCAAATGTATTACTGGAAAGTTTCTACTGTTACATGTGTTAGCATTTTCCCAATGTAGAATTGTATTCCTGGAAGGTTTACACTTGTATATGTGTTAGCATTTTCCCAATGTACAATTGTGCAAACGCAGTGCACAGAGAAATTCTGGCTTGCACAAAACAGTGGCTCTGTGCAATTGAATTTCTTTTTCTTTCATTACTTTTCTCCACTAGGAAAACATTTTTCCCCATGGTAAAACCCAGTCCACTACAACCCCACAAAATTTGGAGGTGTGCGGTTCCCAATTTAGAAAGGAACTTAAGGGGCCAGATGTACAACCTTATATTTTGCGACTTGCAATTTGCGATCCATTTGTTAATTGCATATTGTGAGTAAAAAAACAAAATGAACAACAGTTTTAAGCAGACTGTTTGCGATTCCCAAATGGGTCGCAAGGGACCTGCCTCATGAATATTAATTAAATGAGGCAGGTCGCAATTTGTGACCTATTTGGGAATGGCCACACTCACAGGGATGGCAGCCTGCTGGGGTCAGCAGACTACCATGGCTGTGAGCGCTTTTCAATAAAACTTTTTTTTTTTTAAATGCAGCCCATTTTCCCTACAAAAGGAAAACAGGATGCATTTAAAAAATAAAAATGAAAAGTTTTCTTTTCATTTTTTCAGAGCAGGCACTAGTCCGTGGGACCACTGTCTGCTCTAAAAAACACATTTTCGCTACCATTCACAAAGGTATGCCAATCACAGTTAACACCAATTCAAAATTGGTGTTAACTGTGATTGTTTTGCGACCGCATTCCCATTCACAAAACAATCATGCATCCCCCTGCAAGTCGCAATTAGGAAGGGACATCCTAGGGAGGCCCCTTTCTTATTTGTGAGTCGCAGTCCCTATTTAATGAGTCGGTAACTGGATACCAACTCACAAAATAGGGGTGGTACATTGTACAAATCCATTTTGAGGTTGCAAACACCAATTTTTGCCATTTGCGACCGCAAAACCCCATCGTAAATCTGACCCTTACTGTAGACCCTGCCTGGTATAAATCTCTGACCACTGCTAGGGCAGTAAAGAGTAAGAGACATGTTTCTGGGCGTTCACAAACTCACAAGGCAAACCACGCTTTAACTCTTGCATCACCCAACTCGTGTGTAGAATCTACACTTTCTTGGGTGGGATTTATACTTGCGCTTCTGTATGCTATTATGCTACATATTTGCTTGTACAAATTGATTCTTAGAAGTAGGGGTGTTATGTGTAAAATATTCATAAAGGCCCAAATTTGTCTGCACAACACACCTTGAACGTAATCATTTCTCACAAATCGTGGATTAAAGTCCTGGCTGTAGTGTCGCGTGTTGTGATGTAACGAGCACACACTACGTGGGAGGAAACATTAGGTGTTTCATGGCAGGGCCCTCCACCCCTACATATCTAGGTATTGTGAGTGATGCTCCTGGTCATGTGACCAGGCTAATAAAGGCGAGACCCAAAGGGGCGGTGAGGCACTTGCGGTCCACCGGAATAACACTATCACAAGCCATCGTGTGTCCATGTCTTTTGTAGGCCTCCGGCCTAATAAAAAATAACCCGCGCACCATTGCAGCACTCAAGTGTCAGCCGGCACAGTGCCTGTGCCGTAACACGTGCCCCAGCGCATTACCGACATGAAAAACTGGTGACGAGGGTGGACTGGTGTCAAATACCACAGACCAGGTGTGTGCCGCTGCAGAGAGACAAGTGACAGCATCGGAGTGCACATGCGATGACTCTGCTCGAGTGCCAGAGAAGGCTGCACTCCCATGCGGTCCCCCACGTGAACTACGTAGCAAACTTGCTTTGAGTGCACCCCAACATGAGCTAACCAGGGCCAGTGGGCAAAAGGTTGGCCACTGCCCCTGGGGGATATTCCAAAAGTATAGCAAATACTCCCATGCACCAGCGAGAAGGTACTTGACTCTAGCCAGTGGCAAAGGGTGCACAGCCAGAACAGTTTACAACCCCACAGTGAAAAAACAAATACAACAGAGGGAGACAGTATCACAAAGGAAGAAGAGAAGTGCAGAGGGGAGACAATCACACAGAGGACTTACTAAGAAGCACCAGCTGTGGAGAGATCATGTCCAATATAACCCCTGTAGAAGCGTTCATCATTGAAGGGGCCCGGTCTGCACAAGCCTACAGATGGCGGGACTGGGTAGAGAGAGTGACACTATACTTTGATGCACTGAAGATAGAAGATGACAGAAAGAGAGTCATGATCTTACACCTGGGTGGGAAAGAATTTCATAGAATCTCTAAAACGGTCCCAGAAGCAGACCCCAGAACACACGCAACCCTGAACACCACGCTCATTGCTTACTTTGCGCCCATGGTAAACAGACACTACAAATGGTTTATATTCCGACAAGCCAGACAGCAAGAGAGTGAGTCCCTGGATGTGTTCCACACCCGACTCAAGGAGCTAGCGAGCACCTGTGGCTTCAAAGACAAGAGTGAAGAGATAAGAGGCCAGATCGTCCAGGGCTGTGCTTCAACCAAACTGAGAGAATGCATCTTGGAGGAACCAGGCAAATCCCTTACTGAGATCCTAATAATGGGGAGAAACAAGGAACTCTCCAAAGTCAGAGCTTCTTAGATGGAAGCGGCCCTCCGCAAGCGCATCGAGGTAGAGCCCATAAACGCCATCATGGCAGACAACCCCCGGAGAAAGTCCACGAAAGCAGAGACACCACAGAAGTTGTGCGGGTACTGCAGAGGTCCGCCTCACCACATGGCAGTCTACCCCACAAAAGGAAAGAAGTGTGTAGCGTGTGGCCGATACAACCACTTTGCCAAGATATGCCCATCGAGTGACAAGGGGGCCACCTCAAACTGTGTCAACACCTTAGTGGAACAATCTTGCGACATGAACGATGACGAGTCCGAACACACCGTCCATGCGGTGTTCACCATCGGTATGAGGAAGAGAGAGCATTCACACCTACCACAATGCCACATACAGATAGGTACCCAATCAATCAATCAATCACAAGATTGATAAAGCGCACTAATCACCCGTTAGGGTCTCAAGGCGCTTGGGGGGGGAAGCTACTAGTCGTAAAGCCATGTCTTTAGGTGTTTCCTGAAAGTTAAGAGGTCTTGGGTCTGGCAAAGGTGGAGCGGTAGGGAGTTCCAGGTCTTGGCGGCCAGGTGGGAGAAGGATCTTCCTCCGGTGGTGGTGCGGCGGATGTGGGGAATGGAGGCGAGCAGAGGCTGGCAGAGCGCAGGTTGCGGGTGGGGGTGTGGAAGGTGAGTCTTTCATTGAAGTAGGCTGGGCCTGTGTTGTGGAGGGCCTTGTGTGCGTGGACAAGGAGTTTGAAGGTGATCCTCTTTGGTATTGGTAGCCAGTGTAAGTCTCTGAGGTGGGGGGTGATGTGGTGGCGGCATGGGATGTCCAGAATGAGTCGGGCGGATGCGTTCTGGATTCTTTGTAGCTTTGTTTGGAGTTTGGTTATTGTTCCTGCATATAGTGCGTTTCCGTAGTCCAGTCGGCTGCTGACCAGGGCGTGGGTGACAGTTTTCCTGGTTTCAACGGGAATCCACTTGAAGATTTTTTTAGAGCATGCGGAGGGTGTTGTAGCAAGAAGAGGAGATGGCGTTGACCTGCTGAGTCATGCTGAGTGTGGAATCCAGGATGAATCCCAGGTTACGTGCGTGAGTGGTGGGAGGTGGTGCGGATCCTAGGGAGGTGGGCCACCAGGAGTCGTTTCATGCTGAGGGGTTGGCTCCGAAGATGAGGATCTCTGTCTTGTCTGTGTTTAATTTGAGGCGGCTTGCTTCCATCCAGCTGGCGATGGCTTGGAGTCCGTTGTTGAGGTTGTTTTTTGCAGCTGCAGGGTCTTTTGTGAGGGAGAGGATTAGCTGAGTGTCGTCTGCGTAGGAAATTATGTTGATGTGATGTGTTCGTGCGATGTTGGCGAGTGGGGCCATGTACACGTTAAAGAGCGGGGGCTGAAAAATTAGCCTTGAGGGACGTCACAGATGATATTGGAGGCTCCTGATATGAATGGTGGAAGGCGGACTCTCTGGGTTCTGCCTGAAAGAAATGATGAGATCCAGTTGAGTGCTTTGTCGTGGATTTTGGCGTAATGGAGGCGTGTGCGGAGAGTGTGATGACAAACCATGTCGAAGGTTGCGGAGAGGTCCAGGAGGATGAGTGCTGCTGTTTCTCCTTCGTCGAGCATGGTCCTGATGTCGTCTGTGGCAGTGATGAGTGCGGTCTCTGTGCTGTGGTGTTTGCGGAATCCGGATTGGGAGGTGTTGAGTGCCTTGCTGTCTTCCAGGAATCAGGATTGTTGGCTGTTCACGATTTTTTAAAATTACTTTGGCTGGGAACGGGAGGAGGGAGATTGGTCGGTAGTTCTTCGGGTCGTCTGGGTCTGCCTTGGGTTTTTTCAGCAGGGCGTTGACTTCTGCATGCTTCCAGCTTTCTGGGAAGGTGGCTGACTAGAAGGAGCTGTTGATGGTGTTGAAGAGGTGGGGAGCGATGATGATATTTGCATTATTGGAGATATGGTGTGGGCAGGGGTCTGATGGTGATCCGGAGTAGATGGAGGCCATGGGGTTGGCGGTGTCTTCTTTGTTGACTGGGGTCCAGGTGTGGAGGAGGTGGGTGTTGCTTGGGGGATTGGGTTTGTGGGTGTTTGTAGTCAGCTGGTGGGTCTGGGGGTTGAAGCTGTTGTGGATTTCTTCTATCTTTCGACGGAAGTTGGTTGCGAGTGAGTTGCAGAACTCCTGTGATGGCGGGGGTTCATTGGAGCAAGTCTTGGGAGCGGAGAGCTCTTTGATGATTCCAAAAAGCTCTTTACTGTTGTGAGCGCTGGTGTCGATGCAGTTTTTGAAGTGGGTCCTTTTGGTGGTGCGGATCAGTTGGTGATGTTTGCGTATGGCATCCTTGAATGCAATATGGTTGGAGTTGGTAGGTTCGCGGTGCCAGGTTTTTTCCATTCTGCGGCAAAGCCGTTTGGATTCCTGTAGGTGTGGGGTGAACCATCTGGCCTTGATTCTGTGGAGGGTGTTTGGGTGTTTTTTTGAGTGGTGCGAGGGTGTTGGGGCAGTCCTCTATCCAGCGATTCAGGTTGGTGGTGGCTGTGTTGGGGTCCGTGGTCTCGGGGGGTGGGTCCTGGGCGAGTGTGGAAATTAGCTGATCCGTTTATATTTTTCTCCAGTTGTATTGGGGGGTTGTGTGCGGTGGTGGTTGGTGACTGGCTTCTGGTAGGAGAAGTGGATGCATCAGTGTTCTGTCCAGCTGAGTTTGGTGGTGTGGCTGATATAGATGTGGTTGCTGGCTGAGAAGACGGAGTCGAGTGTGTGGCCTGCGGAGTGGGTGGGTGAGATTACGAGTTCTCTGATGCTGAGGTTGTCCATCAGGTTGGTGGGGTTGGCATTGTTGTTGTTTTCTAGGTGAAAGTTCAGATCGCCGAGGAGGATGTACTCTGTGGAGTCGAGGGCGTTGGTACTGACAATGTCGGCGATGGCTTCGCAGAAATGAGAGCGGGGCCTTGAGGTCTATAGATCAGAGTTCCTTTGAGAGTGGTGTTGGCGTTGATGTGGATTCTGAAGTGGAGGTGCTCGGTGAGGTTGAGGGTGTCATGGGAGCTGGTCGAGACTCTGATGGTGCTTTTGTGAACTATGGTGATTCCTCCTCCTGGTTTGTTGGTGCGGTCTCTTCTGGTGATTTTGTAGCCTTCAGAGATGGCTATGGCTAAGTCGTGTTCTGAGGCCGAGTGTGTCCAGGTTTCGGTTAGGAAGGCGACGTCCAGCGAGGTCGAGGTCAGTAGGTCCCAGAGTTCAACTGCGTGTTTGTGGATGGAACGGGTGTTGAGTAGGATGCAGCTGAGGTGATTGTCAGCTGGTCTGTTGTGGTGCTTTAGGGTGCAGGTGAAGTGGCAGGCTTAACAGGAGAAAGGTCCTTTGGTGTTCTTTGGGGAGGACAGGAAGCAGGTGGAGGAGCGTCCTGGATTGAGGGCGTGGAGATCGCTGGCAGTATAGTGGTGTGGGGAGGTGTGGGGGCCTTGCGGGCCAGGGGGAGTGGTGCTGGGTGCGGTCCAGGTGCGGACGGGTGCAGACGGGCTTGCCTTTGGCGTACCCTCGGTGCGCCAGCGGCGCGTCCGCACAACGGCTGCCATAAACGGGGAGGTGGGAGGGAGTGGCAGCTGGGAGGAGGGAGGGCTGGGCGAATGGGAAGGCTGGGGGGGTGGGGCCGTGGGGTTCGGCGGCAGCGGGAAAAAGGCAAAGGAGAAGAGGTGGGGGAGTGGAGGGGCCGTGGGGACGGAGCGGCAGGGATTTGGGAAAAAAAGATGGAGATGGAGGCAAAGAAAAAAATGGTACGAACCAGCAAAGTGGAGGTGGCTCGGGCGGCGGCGCGAGGAGCGACCTGCCTGCTGGAAGCAGGGTCAAGGGTCGCTCCTGTTACCGCGGCTGCCATAAATGGGGAATCACCCAGATGGTGCTAACCTCTGTGGACACGGAGGCATCCATCAACTTGCTGTCAAGAGAAGCATAACCAACCTATGCCCCCCTCCGCAGCTTCACAAGGCGCAGGTGAAAGTTTTTGCATATGGCCAAAGCCAGCCACTACACATCTATGGGAAGTTCCATGCTCTCATCACCCATGGCTCGGATGTATGCAACTCAACCATATATGTCACCGTGGAAGGACATGGAATGCTGCTGGAGTGTCGAACTGGGTGCTTAAAGGGAAAGGAAATAACACTTCACATCGACCCAACTGTGAAACTAGTAGCCCTGAGGTACTGCCGGATTGCACTCCACCTCAGACCCCAAGTTGAAAAGAAACTCACCAAACTGGAAGACAAAGGCATTATTGAAAAAGTGGCAGGGCCCACCCTGTGAGTGTCCCCCATAGTAGTGACAAGGAAACCAAAACAGCCAGGAGAGATCTGCATATGTGTCGATATGCGGTTGCCAAATGTTGCTATTAAACGAGAATGACATCTCAAACCCACGGTTGATGACCTCCTCTCTGAGTTGAACGGTGCAAGCTGGTTCTCCAAAGTGGATCTCTACTCAGGGTATCACAAGCTCACACTGGCTGAGGAATCAAGGCATATCACCACCTTTTCAACACATCTAGGGCTCCAGCAATATTGCTGTTTGAACTTTGGCATCTCAATCGCTGCTGAAGTCTTTCAGAACATGATTCTGGAGATCCTGGGAGGACTCCCTGGCGCTATCAACGTCAGTGATGATATCCTGATTTATGCCAAATCCATCCCTGAAAACAACAATAGACTTTGCGGAGTACTCCAGCATCTACAGGAATCTGGGCTCACCCTACACAGGAACAAGTGTGAGTTCTTGACTCAGCGGATCAGTTTCTTTGGGTACACCTTCTCTGCTGAAGGGATAGCCCCGGACCCTGAAAAGGTTTGTGACATTAAAGAGGTTGTGGCCCTTACCACTGTATCCGAGGTCCGTAGCTTCCTGGGAATGGTGAACTATTGCAGGCGGTTCATCCCAGATTCAACCACTCTAACACAACCACTACGTGAGCTAACCAAGGCCACTGCACCGTGGCACTGGGGTACCACCCAAGAGCAGGGGTTTGAAGTGACTAAAGCAGCCCTGTCTGCAGACACCACCTTGCTATACTATGACCCACAAAAGGAAGCTACGCTCCCTGTGGACACCAGACCAAAAGGATTAGGCGCTGTGTTGATGCAGCGACCAACCGATGACGACTGGGCACCGGTGGAGTTTGCGAGCTGATCCCTCATGAACACTGAGCAGCGGTACTCTCAAACTGAGAAAGAGACAATAGCAGTCCACTGGGGGTGGCAGCACTTCCATCTTTATGTTTATGGCCGACTGTTTGTGGTCACTACTGATCACAAGCCCCTAAACCCACTCTTTCGGGGGACTGCATCAAAACCACCTCCCGAATAGACAAATGGCTGCCGCAATTGCAGGAATATGATTGTCAGATGAAGTATAGACCAGGCTCCAGCAACCCGGCCGACTACTTATCCAGACACCCCCGAATGGCCACCCCGGCAGAAGAAGAAGCTCAGGAGACAGAAGAATACATTTACTATGCGGTGGACCGGTCTCGACCCCTTCCTCTGTTGTTAGATCAGATCCAACACGCCACAGCTCAAGATGAGTGCCTGCAGCAGATGTTGAAAGCCATAGAGGCTAATCAGTGGCACCAATTCAAGGCGAGCTGGACCCAGAAAACTCCAGAATCCCAAAGGATTCTAGAAAGTTTATATCATGTGCATCCAGAACTAGTAGCTGATCCAGGAGGATGCCTTCTGTGAAGTCATTGGCAAGTCATCCCTTCCTGTCTCCACTCACAAGTAATACAGCTAGCACATGCAGGTCACCTAGGCATGGTGATGACGAACAACTGGTTGAGGACTAAAGTGTGGTTTTCCCTGATGGATGAACAGGTTGAAGCTCTTGTTCAAAGGTGTCGCTGGTGCCAGGCCACAGGAGCACCCTCCCGTCCAAAGCCTGTCATGACCGAAGAAGGGCCAGGGCAACCGTAGGTATGTGCCAGTCTTGACTTTGGTAACCTTCCCAATGGGAGACACACCATGGTGATCATTGACGATTACTCCAGATTCCCTGAGGTAGAGATTCTGACCACGTTGACCACTCAGGAAGTTTTACCCAAACTTCAGAAAATAATGGCCACGCATGGACTGCTCAAAGAGCTGCAAACTGACAATGGGCCCCTTTTCACAGTCATGAGGTGGCTCAATACTTGAATTCATGGAACATTCACCACAAACGTATCACTCCTGCTGGCCCCAAGCCAATGGAGAAGTGGAAAGATTTATGCGTACCATCAATAAGGTAATCTGGATTGCTCACTCCAATCTCCATCCCCATGACTGCGGCATTTATGCCTTCCTACGAGAATACAGGCAGACGCCTCATTCCACCACTGGCCAAGCCCCAGGACATGTGCTATTGGGCCGAGTGGTACATGATTCTATTCCTCACCATCCTGACTGGACCTCAACTCCTGTGGACCCGAAGAGATCCTTTGCCCAGAGGCAGAAGTCCAATCTCTGGGTGAGCCACCAATGAAAAGCCCGACCCTCACGGCTCCAGGTAGGGAACTTGGTTCTCCTGAAGAACCGGAGTACCAGCAGCAAATTTCAACTCCCATTTGAACAGTCCCCTTGCACTATAGTCCACATTCATGGCACCAAAGTGACTGCTAAACGAGGAGGCGGAGAAGAGGTGTCCCAGAACGTGTCCCACTTCAAGAGGTTTCATGGGTCCCTGCCGTTCATCCCAGAGTCAGGGGTTGATGACCTGGGTGGTGACCCAGAAGACATTGCCTCACCCCGTGACTCCGACTTGGGAGCCAGGCCTTGCATGGAAGAGAGTGGTCTCAAGAGAAAGCGACAGGACCCTTACTGGCAGGAGAAGTTATCGCTCCTGTACTAACTGGGGAAAGAAGTGGAAAGACCCGCTATAACCTGAGAGCCAATCCGGCACCGTCATCGTTGATGCAGGATTACTTAACGTATAATTGACACTATTTGGGTAACTGGTGATGACCACCTTAGAGTTGATGCAAGACTGTGTGAATTGTTTTCAATGTTATTAAAATTAAGGAGGGATGTAGTGTTGCATGTCGTGATGTAACGAACGCGCATCACGTGGAAGGAAACATTAGGTGTTTCATGGCAGGGGTGCAGGGCCCTCCACCCCTGTGTATCTAGGTATTGTGAGCGACGCCCCTGGTCATGTGACCAGGGTAATAAAGGCAAGACCCGAAAGGGCGGTGAGGCTCTTGAGGCCCGCCTGAATCACAAGCCATCATGTGTCCGTGTCTTTTGTAGGTTTCCGGCCTAATAATAAATAACCCGCACACCGCCGCAGAGCTCAGGTGTCAGCCGGCACAGTGCCTGTGCCGTAACATGCGCCACGCGCATCACCAACACAACACTGGCATCTTTAGACGTGCCCGCGTTCTGCCATTTTAAGGGTTTCATTTCAAATTGGCACACACACGTCACAGGGCCTGGCATAATCCTTTTAGGAAACCTCAGACTTCCTGCTCTGTTTTGGGTCCTCTGCTTCCTAACTGACCGAACCGGAAGGGGCATATACGCACTTTCACACAGGAAGTAAATGATTAATCTCAAACTTGCGTTTCGCCTCAGAGTTTGTACCTGAAAGCAGCGTTACTTTAAACATGACTTTTTCACCCAAATATAGACTGCTTTAATCTTATAAAGGGTGTTCAACGACCACAGACAGGATTTGCCCTAGTTGGAGCTCATAATGTAGTGGTCTAGATGAATGGAAAGTGATGAAGCTTGACGAAGGGCTAACCCCAAACAGCCTCTGATGCACAGACACATATAGAAACAATCATGAACTGAAAAGCCAACTGGACCCCTTCACTGAAGGATATGACCCTAGAATCAAGATAGCTGGACAAGCAGTGGAGTATGGTTTTCAAAAGGAACACACACTCTTTTGAGCACATGATTCAAATGAAAAGCACAGACTGATGGCATATTCCATCTGAGGAGTCCCTTTGGATGTGGCATTGTTAGCCACAGTCTGGATAATGCTTCCCTGGCTGGATTTTAATCCAGAGCTATGAACTCTCTAGATCCAAAAAAACAGAGGCTGAAGGCCTCGGAGTATGAAGAACTCAGGGGCAGAGCCCCTCAGGGTGGGAGGAACTCAGGGATAGACTCTCAGACGAGGCAGATACCAGAGTTAAAGTTTCTCAGGGTAGGAGGATCTCAGGAGTGCCGACCCTCATATGAGGGGTATATTTGAGACAGAGACCCTCAGGGTAAAAGGGCCTCATAGGCAGAGGCCCTTAAAGTAGAACTATCTCAGGGACAGAGGACCTCAGCCTAGAAGGAGCTCAGAGGTAGAGAACCTCTGCGTAGTAAGTCCAGGGACAGAGCCCCACAGCCTAAGAGGATCTCAGAGGCAGAGATCATGAGGGTAGGAGGATCCCAGGGACAGAGCTCCTCAGTGTTGGAGGGTCACAAGGGCAGTTCCCTCAGACTAGGATGGTACCAAAGGCAGTGCCCCTCAGGGTAGGAGAATACAA
Source organism: Pleurodeles waltl (assembly GCF_031143425.1). Lineage (NCBI taxonomy): Eukaryota > Metazoa > Chordata > Amphibia > Caudata > Salamandridae > Pleurodeles > Pleurodeles waltl. Next base: position 1,178,475,022 of record NC_090439.1, read on the forward strand.
GGGGAAGAGCCCTTCATTCTTGGAGGATTTCACAGGCAGGGACTTTCGATGTAGATGGTCAGTGGGGCAGAGTCCCTCATGCTAGGAGGATACTAAAGGCAGAGCTCTTCAAGTTAGGAGCATACAAGGGGAAGAGGCCAGTAGTAGGAAGGGATACCTTTAATCATCATATTAAAAGTGACAGTTATCCCGCCCCCCCGGAAATGACGTCATTTCCGGTGGCTGGGACTTCCGGTGTCCCTGAAAGCCCTCCCCGGAAGTGACGTGTGTGCATGGGGGTGTCAAGTGGGATGTGCCCTCATGGTGTCACGTGTTAGCCCTGTGTCTGGGTCCTAGCCCCTGGGTTTTGGCCTATGAGATGTGTAAAAAGTATGACTTAGTGATGTGCACGTGGTTTCAGAGCTTGAGAGGGACAGGTCTGGACATGTCAGACATTCATTGGCTGTTAGGGTACCTCTGCATAGGGCTGCAAAGTGGGCGGTCTGATAAAACCTCCACACTGTTGGCTAATCCAAAAAAGTGGGAATGGTCAAATGCTGCTTTTGTTAGAGCCAGCCTATCAATTTAGAGCGGTAAATCTAAAACAGCTGTGTGCCTATAGGGTTTCCCTGGGACACAGTGGAGGCTAAATTAGAAACTGGCCCAGTAATTAAAAAGTTTGAAACACAACAGAGGATGATGGGCATAGCAAATCTAAAACAGATGTGTGCCTACATTCTTTCCAGGGACACAGTGGGGGCTAAATTAGAAACTGACCCAGTAATTAAAAGTTAGAAACACAACAGAGGCTGATGTGGCATGGCTAATCTAAAACAGAGATGGGCCTACATTCTTTCCCAGGGACACAGTGGGGTCTAAATTAGAAACTGGCCCAGTAATTAAAAGTTTGAAACACGGCTAATCTAAAACAGAGGCCTACATTCTTTCCAGGGGTCACAGAGGGGATTAAATTAGAAAACTGACCCAGTAATTAAAAGTTGAAACACAACAAATGCCAAGTATTGCTAACCTATAACAGATGTCTATTTCCAGGTCCCACCAATCATAGAGCACAGGCATAATTACCACGGTGAGCATGGTATAAGAACCCCCCACCTTCACAGACCTCTTTTTTCTGAACTACATACTGACATTTGTGGCAAGCAGGGCTGTATCAGGACATCATGGCTGGAAACATGAAGGGCAGAGCTCAGACTGGTGATGCTGAACATCTTCTACTTAAGGTCTGTAACAGTGTGGTGTGTGTATGTGTTTTACTAAAGTTTAACAATGACCTTAGCCCCAACCTGTTTAACTATACATAGATATGTAAAATGCCTGCTTTTAAAAAATAAATAAAAACAAATACAAATTTAAAAGCTATTAGTGTATTTTTGAGATACTGTAATTACTTTATGGGATGGTTTTGTTTAATTGGTACTTGTAGGGTCGTGGGCTATGTATTTGTATTTTTGCGTGAGCGCACTTATTTTGTGGGATGTAATGGTACTGCTTATTTTGTACAGGCTGGTTCTTATGTTGAGCATTTACATGAGTTTCTGATGATCTGCACTCATTTTGTGGGATGGCTGTATTGCTTAATTTGAACCGGATGGTTCTGGGGAAGTGTATGTACATGTATTTTAAGGGTAAGCATTTTATTTTGTGGGCTGTATTGTTTAATTTGTACATGTTGACTCTGGGGTTGTGTATGTGTCGGTATTTTGAGGGGGAACACTTAATTTGTGGGCTGGTTGTAGGGCTTAATTAGTACTTACTGGTTCTGGGGTTATGTGAAGGTATTTTTTAGGGTCTGCACTTATTTTGTGGGTTGGTTATAGGGTTTAATTTGTACATGCTGGTTCAGGGGTTATGCATTTGAAGGTATTTTTGAGGGTCTGCCCTTATTTTAGGGTTTGCTCTAGGGCTTAATTTGTACGGGATGGTTCAGGGGTTGTGCATGGGCAGGTGTTTTTGTGGGGTTGTATTTTGGGGGTTGGTTTTAGGTTTAAGTTGTACTATCTAGTTCTGGTTCTCCCCAGAGATAACCAGCGCTCTGGGACACCACGTTATTAATTTTTTCAGAGCTGTTCCCAGAGACATGTGTAACTCAGCCTTGGTATTATGTGTTCATATATATATATAAAAGTGGCTTAGGGCATCTCTGGGGGGCACTGTTATTAACTTTAGAGCTCAGCTCTCTGCTTTGTGGTGCACTGAGCTCTAAAGTTAATAACAGTGCCCCCCAGAGTTGCCCTAAGCTCTGGGGAACCCTTTATTTTTATTATTGATTTCCCGCCCTGACCACAGAGACCATGCGGTCCCTGAGAGTAGCGCGGAGTATAGTTAATAACAATGCGCCCCAGAGTAGTCCTGAGCTCTGGGGCGCACTGTTATTAACTATGCTCCGCGCTACTCTCAGGGTCCGCATGGTCTCTGAGAGCATTTCAGCATTAGTAAATATTTACAACGGGGCCGCGGGAGCCCGGGATCCCTCTGTAATTATTCACTAATGTTAAAATGCTCTCAGAGACCATGCGGACCCTGAGAGCATTTCAGCATTAGTAAATAATTACAGCTGGGTCTCCCGGGCTCCCACGGCCTCCCAGGGGCCCGTTGTAATTATTCAATAATGTTAAAACGCTCTCAGGAACCACGCGGTCCCTGAGAGCGTTTCAGCATTAGTAAATAATTACAACGGGTCTCCCGGGCTCCCGCGGCCTCCCAGGGGCCCGTTGTAATTATTCACTAATGTTAAAATGCTCTCAGGAACCACGCGGTCCCTGAGAGCGTTTCAGCATTAGTAAATAATTACAGCGGGCCTCCAGGGCGGCCGCGGCCGCTCGGGAACCCGGTGTAATTATACATGAAGGCTAAAATGCTCGCAGGGACCAGGCGGTCCCTGCGAGCATTACAGCTTTAATGAATAATTACACCGGTCTCCGGGTGGGGACCAGGTGGCCTACAATGGGTAAGGCGGCTCTCAGAAGCCGCTGGGGGTTCCCTAGCGGCTTCTGAGAGCCGCCTGGATGGTTTAAATACAGAGAATGCCGTGTTTGTTTCAACGCGGCATTCTCTGTAATTAAACCATCCGATCGGCTCACCGAGGCCTCGGTGATCCGATCGCTTGCCGCCATGGTGCGGCATTTGTTTTTTTTGTTTTTTTAAAAAGAGGAGGATTAATGGCGCGTGGCCATGGTCTGTGGGGCCCTGACAACGCGCGCTAGGGCCCTAGGGGCCCATACACATATATAAAATAAAAAATAAATGAATAGCGTTTTGGGGGCCTTGGGATTGGGGCTCCCAGGGTCCCTTAGGGCAGCATTTAAAAAAAAAAAAAAATACAAATAAAGTTTGGGTGGCCATGAGGGCCCTGAGCACCCGGCTCAGAGACCCCAGGTCTCCATGGGGCATGCTTTTAAAAAAAAAAAAAATATATATATATATATATATATGGCAAGTGTGACCAGGGGTTTAGGAGACCCTGAAGTCTAGAACATTTTAAAAATAGAAAATCACATAAATTAAAAAAAAAATAAAAGCTGTTGAAATAAATAAAAAATAATAATGATTAAAAAATAACTATCCCTGGTAGGGAGCCTCAGACCCCTCAAGTACCCCACACCACTCACCGTAGTTCAGGATGGCATTGGATCTGATTTTGTTGCCCTGAAAAACCCAGTACCTCACACATGTTGCATCCACATCCGGCCATTTTCTTTTTTTTTTTAAACAAAGACTGTGTGGTGTTGGAATTGGCTCAGCTTGGAGTTTAGACTGAGCTCCGCCCCCACACATGGTTCAAAGCCTTGTTCAGCTAAGGTGAAAACCAGGCATGGCTCCTAGGATCCGGTTTCCTGGCTATGTCTTATAGAGACAATCTTAGAGCTCGTATTATGCAAGAGCGCCACCATGTGGAATTTGTTTATTAAACCGTGTATAGTTTTTGAGAAAAGTTTTACAGTTGTCAATATGTATTTATACTTACAGAACATAGGGATTCAACAATTTGAATCTTGATATATATATGTATATATATATATACATTTTTTTTAATTATTAATTATTATTTTTTTCCCTCAAATTAAAAAAAAAAAAATAAAAAAAAAATGTCAACACTCGGTGTGCTTTTATGAAGGGTTCTGCCCTAGAAGATGAATTGTGGGGTGCTTAAAGGTAAATCTGTCTCTCTTGTACACAGGACTGTCAAGAGTCTGGGGAACCCCATGTGCAAATGGAGACCGTGCAGCAAGGTGAGTTTCAGGCCCTTGGTCGTTCTGAACGACGTTGTCAGGAATGTTATTTTTATTTTACTGCTAATGGGAACCCATGTGCTTGCATAGGTTATGATGCTGAACTCAGGTGTGCGCTTGCCTCTCTCCAACAAATCCTTCATGTTCAAGATGGGTCAAACACCTTGTCACAGGATAACGTTTCTGCAGGTAAATATTAGGGTTCTTTTTGTAACCCCCTCTGAAAACCTAACAAGCCCTACAATCAGACCTATATTTGGTCATCATGGTGAGCTCGTATAGTCTATGTATTATCTTGTATGTGTAACATTATTTTTTATGTTTTTTATCCCGAGGGGTCCCTGTGGATGAAGCGATCCGGAATTTGGATGCAAAGCTTAAAAGCCAGCCCCGCAGAAGGAAGTCCCCTGGTTCTAAGGACGGCCCGCCCATTAAGAAGGGCCCCTCAAGCCGAAAAACCAAAGGTGATTTTTAGAAAATGTAGAGTCTGATGTATACTGTCCTTAGTGTGTCTAAACGTCTTTCACACCCACCGGTATAGCAGCTATAACTAACCCTAATATGTATTTTGCTATCTTTACATCCTAGAATCATCACCCCAGAGCTCCAGAGACGCCGGCCCTCAGCCTAAGCAGCGGATGTCGTCTTTAAAGGTCTGCACTGGGACTGCTCAAAACCCCACCGCGTCATCGGTACATGTGAACCAACCCGAACATCAAGACCCACCCTGCAACCTCTCTACAGCCACCGATCATGGTCCAGGTACAACTCTTAACGGCACCACACCAACCGTCATAAAGGGAATGCCTAGTACAGCGAACACTTCTGCAACAACTATCCCGGGGATGGGGCATGAACAAACAGACATTATCGATCGTACAACACCAAACGCCCAACTGTTTGTACCGTGTGAGGTCTCTGGAGGGTCCCCAAAACAGTGCAGCAGTCCTAAAATAAATTGGTTGTCCTTAAAGAGTCGTAGCAAGAAGTTCCAGACCCCTGAGCTGCAATCTGGACCTTTAGACCTGTCTTTTAAAAATGTTGTTAAGGTACAACCGGTTGCCCCTAGGGCCCAGAGTTCTAATACCGGGGTGTCTGGCCACACCCTAACCCCTACAGGGTGTATAACTATCCCCTCTGTGTTATATGACCCCTCCTTGAAAAATGATCACCCTGCAGAGGATCCCTACTCCCACTGTATAGAACTTCTTAAGGCTCTAGCTGGTACTACCCAAAGTTCTGAAGCCCCGGCATCCCCATGTGATACTTCTATGATGATCCCCTCAGGGTTAAAATCAGTAGGGTCTCAATCAGTAGCACCCAGTCACAACACTGCCTCTACATCAGCGGCCATCCGTTATTGTGATAAACATTTAACCTCCCCATGTCTGATGTCCCCCGATACACCCCCGGGGGCATACGACCCCACCAGTCCTTCGCCAAGTGCCCGTGCGCAGTGGTCTTCACCATCCTCATCAATATACCCCGACAGCAGTATAGGGTGTAGCGGAACGCAAAATCAGAGTTTTGGAACACCCTCGAGCGATGATCAGGACTCTCAAACTCCTGGATGTTCACACTGGAACCCTGTTTTTACGTCCCGCTCTGGTCCAGCAACAGTGAGTGGTGGTGATAACGCCAGCCATTGTCCTATAACCGGGGTGGCTCAGGGAGTTGGCAATCATACCTCTAATGTCATAAGTACGGGCCTTGAAACCAACCTTTCAAACCGTACTAAAGTTCTAGACAGCTACATTAAAGAAATCCACCAGTCGTTCAGACAATTAAAATACCAGCTCCGTCTAAAAACTTTAAAACTGTGTAAGAACGACGGTAATATAGGGGCATCCAGAGCTAGCATAAAGGCTTTAAAACAGCTGATGGCTCGGTGTAGAAACACAATGGCCCAAACTTGCGCTTCAACAGTTATAGCCATGGGTAACATACCATCATGACTAGGCGCGCGTACATACATGGGGAATGTTAGAGCTACATTTACCAGTACAATGGGCCGTAGGTCTAAATATGAAAAGAAGCCACAGCACCTGCTTAGTAGAGCTCTAAGAGTTTTACGAGCGCTCAATAGTCAGAGGTCATGTCAACCCCCAAAACCAACACCCATAAGACCTCAAAATATAGAGTTAGGAGGTGCTGATGGTCTTTACAGACCCTCTGGGGGTGACGGTCAGAGCCGTCTCAGCCTTAAGCAGTCTGAAGGAGCCCCATCCAAAGTAGGTGTAGGGTCAGTGTCACCATTTGTAAACAACACAAATATTGTTCAGATCGGCGGGGGACAGTTACCAAAAACCAGATGGGCCCATAAGAAGCCAATGTGGCTTGGTAGCTCTAGAAAACGCAAGGTTGTAATAAAAAAGTTAAAGAAAGCCAGACTCTGCGTTACCAGAAGGTCTAAAAACACATCTACATCTAACCATACCCCTGTGAGCTCTCCAACAACCAGTAATTCTCAAACGGAGGCTTCAGAACCAGTATTTATGGAAAGTGTGAGACGGTATAGTCGAGTTGTAGAGCGGTTTAACGCTACAGAGCACTATGAGGAGTTTAGGTTTGTTAACCTAGATCGCCTACACTCCTCAGATCATGGCATTATAGCTATACATCAGGCTGTGCAAGCGCTAATCGAACGATTGTTACACGATGTGGGTCCTAATGATTTCTTTCAGATGCGTTTTCAGGGACAGGGTCTCAATAGTCCCCTGTTCACCAGACGGTCATCTCGGGATGTGTTTGACGCTGTAACGTTTTTAGAAAACCTATCTAAACTTTTACAGAGCAAGGCTGAATTATTGGCGTACGGGTCCTTTAGAATCATCGCCCTCGTTGTTAGGGGTCGCGAGGGTGGTGCTTCCAGAGCCTTAAAGAGCGTTATGTACAGTAAAATCATTGGCAAGAAATCTCGGTGGTTGCTCGATTTTAATACCGGAGCTACCAACATGTGTCTGGCCGCAAGCATTGCGGGCTTATTGATGGACCGCTCTACCCCAGACGCCGTCATTATGTCGATGGCTGTAGCGGCACATGAGGCACTTCAGATACCGACTGACAAAATGGTCGGTTTTGGGGATCTGGGCCTTTTTGAGAATCACTTTGCTGTGACGGTTAAAGTTCTATACCATGCCGGTTCTTGGAAGTACTTCACTACCAATGAAGGTGTGAAAAACAAGACAGTGTATGTGTTGCATCATGAAAACCACTTTTATGGTGTCTTGAACCTGAAGGGTTTTCTAGGGGCCAAGTATGTGTGCGAGCATTGTGATCATATATACAACAATCGGAGCAAACACCAGTGTGAATTTCACTGTAAAATGTGTCAGAGGGACGGTTGTGTCAATGACAATGCTCAGAAAGTGAACTGCACAAAGTGTAAGCTGTTTTGTCGGTCGCAAGACTGCTTAATCACGCACATCGGCCTAGCCCAATGTGTTCTTAAAGCCGACTGTGGGGCATGCGGTCGCTATAAACCTGTCGACCACAAATGTAAAGGCATGGAATGCCCTAGGTGTACCGCTGCTTTTATAGCCGGAACAACACATGAGTGTTACATGCTTAGAAGTCACTACCAGAAAAAAACAGAAGACTATATCGTATTTGATATAGAGTGTACACAAGAGACGGGTGTGCACCAGCCAAACTATATTTACGCCCACCATCTAACAGGTGATGAGAGCTGGGAGTTTAAAGGACGGTCATGCGTGAATGATTTCCTCATCACGTTCATGCAACCTCGATACCAGGATTATACATATCTGGCTCACAACTCCAAAGCATATGACTCATTCTTCATTATCCGTGACCTGATACATGAAAAGCTGCCCATTATTCTCATAACCCAAGGTTCCAAACTAATGCTGCTTAAGGTTGTACCTTTGGACATTAGGTTCATAGACACCTTGAATTTTCTGCCCATGAAGTTGAGCAAACTGCCAAAAGCCTTTGGGTTTGAAGGCTGTAAAGGTTATTTCCCTTTTTTAACACCTGGGCTAATCAGAATTACAGCGGCCCTATGCCTCCGCCCGACAGTTATGGTTGCGAGTACATGATGCCCTCTGAAAAAGAGAGTTTTCTACAGTGGTACGATGAAAACCGTGAAAAATGGTTTCATTTTCAAACTGAATTGAAAGCATACTGTCAGGCGGATGTTATGATATTGCGAAAAGCATGCAACCTTTTCAGAGATATTGTGGTGGCGATGACAAAGCGGGTCCTGTTTGTTGAAACCGAATCACTCAAGAGTCAAGAAAAAATAACTGTATACCTGGACCCATTTCAAAACATTACTCTGGCTTCAATGTGCATGTCTATTTATAAACACATGTTTTTATTGCCTGGAACTATCGCCTTAGTACCACCTGACCTCTATAACGGCAAGCAGAAACGTTACTCCACCCCCTCTATTCAGTGGCTCATGTACGTCTCTGCGAGTGGGAGCATCTTCATTCAGCACGCTCTGCAGGGCGGCGAATACCGGCTGGGTCGCTACTATCTAGACGGGTATGCATTAATTAACGGTGTACCAACGGCCTTTGAGTTCAACGGGTGTTTTTACCATGGCTGCCCTCAGTGTTACAAGCCCCATGAGTTTAATAGACTGCAGGGAACCACGTTTGAACATCTGCACCGCAGGACTATGGCGAAGGCGCAGTATATTGAGAGTTGTGGGTTTGTTTTGAGAACTCTATGGGAACATGATTGGGTAACTGAGCTATCGAAAGATGGTGAACTGAGCACTTTTATTAAGAGCCAGCAGTTACCTTCACCGCTGGAACCCCGTGACGCCTTATTCGGTGGTCGTACAAACGCCATTCAATTGTACCGTGTAGCTGGCCCTGGTGAGAAAATACATTACTACGACTTCACAAGTCTGTATCCGTTTGTGAACAAGGTGAAGTTGTACCCTATGGGCCATCCTACAATCATATACCAGAACTTTAAACCTCTCAAAGAGTACTTTGGAATCATTAAGTGTCAGATTCACCCACCGCGGAAACTTTACTTTCCGGTGCTCCCTTATAGAGTCGAGGGTAAGCTAATGTTCCCCCTATGCCGTACCTGCGCTGAAAGTAAACAGCTTAGCGAATGTCTGCATAGTGATGAGCAGAGGGTGCTGGAAGGGACATGGTGTACCATCGAGGTGCAGACGGCCCTAGAGAAAGGGTATCGCCTAGGTAAAATCCTGGAAGTCTGGCACTTTCCAAACACAACAACCCAGCTCTTTTCTGAGTACATCAACTTGTTTCTCAGAGACAAGCAGGAGGCCTCGGGGTATCCAGAATGGTGTGTCGATGAGCCCTCAAAGAAAAAGTATATCGCTGATTACAAAGCTTGCGAGGGTATTAAACTGAGACCTGCGTTCATTAAGGTTAACCCCGCCCGCCGTCAGCTAGCTAAGCTCTGTCTCAATTCCTTGTGGGGAAAGTTCGCACAACGTACCACATCCATCGTCACAGATCCAGATGAGCTTTTTAAGTACATATTCACACCGGTTTATGACATATCCAGTTGTGAATTTATTGACGACGAGACGGCCGTTCTATGCTGGAAATACGCCAAAGAGTACCCACAACGTGTAACACTATAAACATCTTTATAGCCTACTTCACAACCGCTCACGCCAGGCTAGAGCTTTACAGGTTGCTGGACAAGCTTCAGGAACGGTGTTTGTACCATGACACTGACTCGGTTATCTTTGTGAGTAAAGAGGGTGATGAAGATCCTCCGCTGGGTGATTATCTAGGGGATTTGACCAGCGAGCTCGAAAAGGGGGAGTATATACAGGAATTTACCTCCTCAGGCCCTAAGACGTACAGTTATAAGACCTCAAACAACAAGGTTTGCGTGAAAGTCAAAGGTATCACTTTAAACGTCAACAATACGATTAAAATAAACTTTGACAGTCTGAAGGGTCTGGTGCACGAATACTCCGCCTCGAGCGATCACAAAAATAGCAAAGCCATTGTTGTAAACCACCCGAGCATTGTCAGGTCCAAGAAAAAATGGGAAATTACAACCCAACCTATGTATAAAACCTTAAGAGTAGTGTTTGACAAACGGGTCCTCACATCGGACTACAAAACACTGCCTTACGGTTACTAAAAGACATTAGAGGCTCGAACTCCACCCAGACATGGACACTAGACTACAACACCCATTCTCCTGCGTTTTAGCAGGTCCCTCCAATAGCGGTAAAAGTTTTTTTATAAAGAAACTGCTAGAAAATGCTCCCGGTGTTTTATCTCAGACCCCAAACAACATTGTGTGGCTTTATTCATGCTGGCAGGATCTTTACACAGAGCTCACCCTAAAGTTCCCCCACATTCGGTTTATAGAGGGTATCCCCGATAATCTCAACGACGATGATTTGCTACCAAAACAACTTGTAAACATGGTCGTGGTGGATGACCTCATGCGTGAAGGCGGGGACCACCCCGAGATTGAGCAGGCTTTTACGCAATATTCACACCACCGTAATCTGAGCATATGCTATATAGTGCAGAACCTGTTTTACAAGGGCAAGAGCAGCCGATCCATAACTCTCAACGCCTCATACCTGGTCTTATTTAAAAACCCCAGAGACAAACTTCAGATCTCAATTATAGCTAAACAAATGTACCCCGGAAACACCCCGTTTTTCATGGAGGCCTTTAACAATGCTACAGCAAAACCCCATGGTTACTTACTGGTGGATTTGAAACCCAACACTCTTGAAGACTACAGACTACGAGCCGGCATACTACCACCTGACTTCCCAGTCGCCTACACGCCTAAAACAATGCCCAAAACCTATAAAAAGAACAAGTAAAAATATGTTTATAACATTTACACTCTAAACCTTGTAATATAAGGACCCCACAATGTCTGCGAGGTTGCGGCGTAATTTAGGCCTTCTAAAAATGTTGATCACAGCCAGCCCCTCTAAAAGAAAAGCAATCCTTTGCGCTGCCTCGGACGACCTAGTGGCCGCCATTTCAGAAATAGCCCTAAACACCCTAAAAGGAAATGTCCCGATATCAACGAGCCAGTTCCGCGTTCTGAAGAAGAAGCGCCACATTATTAAGAAGATCAGCAATAAGAGGGCATCGCTCCTTTCCAAAAGAAAACTGTTCAAACAGTCAGGAGGCTTTATAGGGTCGCTGTTAGGTATAGCTATACCCCTAATCACAGGGTTACTGTCGAGGTCCTGATGGAGCACGCCCACAAAATGTACCTCGTACCACGGCAACAGCTGGAACATCTTGGCCCTTCTAACACGGATGTCTGGGACATACGCAAAAACGAAACGCAGCGTCTCGATGCTGAAATCAAAGCCATTTTGAACCGAACTGATTTAAAACCCCACGACAAAGCAGGGCTTTACTCAGGAGCCCTTCAAAACTTTCTACAATACTACAAGCAGCTAACCTCTGAAAAAAACAAACTGACGCTGTATACCCCAGATGCTGAACAGCAGCCAGGCCCCTCTACGGCGTCTCAAGACATAGGCCCCACAACCACAACTGATGCCTTTGTCTTAGACCTTTTAAAAAATATCAGTCAGAAATATAGAGGGGCTGCTCAAATGTTGCTCAGTAAAATGACTACTACTAAAGATCTGACCACCTGGAACGACCGGGGCGAATTTGTTTACAAAGGGCAGCCGGTTGCTGGTTCCCATATGTATGATCTGGTCCGGGGTCTCACACATGGTAAAACCCTATCGACACAAGACGCTCCTAGAGGCTGGGAGCAGTTCCTAAGTGCAGCTGCGGAACTCAACATTCCCTTCACGATTATCAGTAATGCAGAGAATCGCCGTAAGCTTGAAAGATTAAAAGATCCGGCCCCAGCTGTTTTTACAAGGAGCCCCGCTATATCGACATCACCTTTCTTTCCACAACTAACACCCGTTCGGAACAGTGCTGCTCTTCCTATGGAGCCTAAAAAGAGACTATTCAAAATGAACACCTGGCTACCGCTCTAATTTTGCACACCTGTACAGTTTTTGTTAAAAGTTTTTACGGTTCGAAAAATTGTGCTTCATTTTATATGTTTAACCTTGTAAATGTTAGTGTTGAAACATACTTGTAATAAACACTTTTAAATTTTCAGCAGTAGTCTGCCATCTTTTTGTTTATAAATGCTTTGAAAATGTGCGCAGTGTGACTTAAAAAAAAAATGCCAAGGATGAAAGCATGTTTAAGATGTTTTTTATTTTAGGCACACATAAGTACAAATAACAGCTTTACAGTACCTTACACTTTTGACAAAGACCATATTCTGCGTTAACAACGTGCGACATTGTCCTGGAGTTTTCATTCACATATTTCATAACAACATCATTGTTGTTTACTAGATCGTCTGAGTACAGATTAAAAAAAATTCTAAACGTTATACCTTCCGACATTTTACTAATAAAGTATATACAATGTTCCCCACATGTGATGGCCATAGGATCCTGTACCCAAAGTTTATTATACACAACAGTGGGTGATGCTTTTTTTACATATTTGAATATCGGCTTTGTATAAATACTATGCTCAGGGAATTCGGCTAAACTATCAAACACTATAACCTTGTCCACATTCAGAAACAGAGCCGCCCAATGTGCACCACCCCTGTAATGGGGATCGGTGTTAAAGACGTGGGTGCGGGGCCTTTCTGGACCTATCTTTTCAGGTAGTCCATCGCTAGGGTATACCCCTAGAAAGTATTTCTTAGCATGTTTATGTCTACTTAAGAAGTCCCGTATCTCCGTAGTGTCCATTTTATATATTTTTAAAAAAATTAAAATTGTTATTTTTGTATTTTACACTCTTTCAATGGTAGTCAAACATAAGCTGACGGGCGTGGTTGACCTGGATAACGCTGTCGAATACCGAGAACACAACCATGTTCACATTGGCAGCCAGCGCCTGTGTAAAATGTATTTCCGCTTTTAGATTTCCGTTTTTGATCAGGTTGTAATGGTCGCCGTCTTCCATGTCAGGCGTCAGGTCGAACGCAAACAGAGTGTAGCCGGCAGCATACCCTTCTCTTGAAACAACTACTCCAGAGTCCCTCAGCTGTTTCCCCGTTATCGAGACCAGTCCTAGATATTCCCGGACAAAATTTGATGTTCCAAAATTCGGCGTGAAAGGTTTTGCGGGGATCACTGCGCCCTCGTGAACCAGAGCAGCATAGTTGATATCATAGTGTTTGAAGTTGAAAGGGTTTGAGTTGTAGACGCCACTAAAAGCGGTATTGTCCACAAACCCTATGATGATGAGTTTCGGTAATTGCCCCAGAAATAGATTCTGCTGCTGCGTTAATAGGGTTCCGGCGGGGATGCTGACTATCTTCAGAGCAACTCTTTCAATGGCATACTTGGCGTTCGATAATTGTAAAGCTTCAGCATGGGCCAGTCTGACACTTGGGGACACTTTCACTCTCTTTACAAACAGGCTCGCTGACAATATAACCAATTTATACTGCTCTGCATCACCGCTGATGAGACAGAAAGCGTCTTTGTTACGATTGAGTTTGATCTTAAGATCGATACCGTTGACTAACAGTTTGTCTTGGAAGAAAAGGTCTGAATGTACGTGCCCTAGGAGGTCAAAATGCCTACTGCCGGCGACGAAGCGGGCTCTTTTTTTAAATCCCTCATTGTCCCCGTCCAAAGCCTTGTTCTCCAAATGCGCTTCGGTATCTCTGTAGAAGAGCCCTGCTGAAAGATGTGTGTCCAGCGCATCGCAACTATAATTTAGAATACTCTCTATGTAGGCCCTATAGGCATACATGTTATCACTCTGTGTGACAAGGCGATCGCCTAGGTTAATGTCCACTTGATTAAACATTGTTGCGATGGGGTAGGCTATCGGGGCCACTCTAGCATCATCCTCGATGTTGTCACCGTTCGTTTTGGTTATTTTACAGACGAGGTGCAGGAGAGTGTTGTTGAGATCAAGGTACATATCCGTGGACCCCGACACATAAAACTCTATCGGTGCAAGGGGTGTCAGAGCGGCCATCGGCGACACTTCCATGAAAAAACTGTTTTCAATGCTAGTCTGTGTGGGTTTGAGAGAAAACAGATCTAACTCAGATTTGGCGCATTCACCCGATGCACAGTGTACGAAGGCCATGATCGATGTTTTAAAAAATATTCGCACTAGAACGAGTTCTCTTCTTCCTGGTCGATTTCTTCCTTCTTACGGCTCTTCTTTTGTGAGGGCCTTTTGAAGTAGTCCGGCGCTTCTTATAGGGCCTTGGTGGACCCCTACGCCTCGAAGCCCTGCGCTTCCTTTTAACACCACCATGCGCTTTATACAGCAACCCCGCTCCTTCTTGGGGCTGTCTATTCATGCGTTCGGCTACCGCAGACGTTACACTACCCACGACATCCTGGGCGATGTTTGTAGCAGCCGCTTTAACATGAGGTTTTGCAATTTCGAACCCTCTTCTCAAAAAGGGCATGGCTCTTCTAAACATGCTCCGGAAGAAACCACCCAATCCCGCCCCATACATAACCGGAGCCCCTTGAAAGTAGGGCTGGGGGCCTCCATACCCCGCCTGAACTCTATAATAGTCCCTGTACATAGAGGGATCCCCGTAGGTTTTCATGATGACCATTGCAGCTGTCTAATAGTCACCTTCGCGCCGTGGCCTTAAATGAAGCTTGACAATAACTTTCCCGTATTTAAAGGCAACCGGCTCCGACTGATCGTTGTACACCATCATGGTTATAGTGTCAAAATGTTTTTTAGAAATTGCAACATAGTCGAGTTTGTGATGTTGTATATTAACCATCGTGTTATTTTCGCCCTGCACAGGGACCCACCTCAACAATGGTGAATAACTGTCCCCGACCCTCTGCGGCTCTACAATATCGCTATAAACGTAGAGTGTATAAAATCCTCCGTTAATATCGGGACATGTAGGGTCTGGATCCACCTGCCTTTGCTGATGTTGTACGGTCCCTAAAACCCGTTGTAATTTACCACTACATTTAAACACAGTACTGAGCTCTGGGGCTTTAAGAAACACTTTTCTTCTAACGTAATCCAATACCAGATATATATTCGCATACGTCTCGATGCTGCCTATAGATTTGTTGATGGCCTCGACTACCGTCGCTACGGTGGGGTAATAGCTGTGTGGGAAAGACAGGTGATAGGTCAGGGTATCCTGAGGGCGCTTTATATGAAATTTAACATCGGCCTTTGTAAAGGTATTCCAAGTTCTAGGGTACTGTATTTCCATTAGTGCCACCTCCCACGGGCCTTTCAAATCCACTGGTTTTGCAAGTTTCACTGTATAACTCGAGATCTGGTTGTCTGGGAACATGTCCTTCGAAGCATTGGATGGCAGCGTGATATAAAAAGGGGAGTTCTCCATCATGGCGCTTACAGCTTGACCTCACACACCGTGCAACGAGCTGGCCAGGACCCAACTGTTAAATTTCTCGGGCCGCCCACGCCATTTGACCAACGCCTGTCTCCGGGCACCAATCCCTTTCCTTTTCAGAACCTTTTCAACCCTGTACACCCTGTTTGGATCGTAGGGCACCTTTTGCAACTCTTCGGTGTAAAAGACACCCGATACCTCTTCCCCATCGTAGTCTTTTAACCTGTAAATATATATCCCTTCTTTAAGCTGCACACTTTCCACTATGAATATCTCATCGCTGAATGTTTGCTGGTAGCCTTTGGTGAAGACCCCCTTCAACTTTGAAACCCTGACATGATCCCCTTCTTTTAAATTCGGTTTCTTGACCTTCGGCGTGAGACGCCCACCGTACACCATTCTCCACACCGTTAACGAATTATCCCTTGTTACCTTAACAGGGGCCATTTTGATTGTCCTGTGGTAGGTGGCGTTATAAACATCTATAAAAGCCTTTAGAACATCCACGTATCTGTAGGTGTTGTTGGCGGTGAAATATCGCCACATCTTCGACTTTAAAGTA
Organism: Pleurodeles waltl; assembly: GCF_031143425.1. Classification (NCBI taxonomy): domain Eukaryota; kingdom Metazoa; phylum Chordata; class Amphibia; order Caudata; family Salamandridae; genus Pleurodeles; species Pleurodeles waltl. Next base: position 1,178,491,198 of record NC_090439.1, read on the forward strand.
CGGTTAAAACGCTCTACAACAGCAGCCTTTACCTCTGTGTGTGTTACAAAATGTTGAACAGCGTGCTGGTCTAATAATTTTTGGAAATGTTTGTTTAAAAATTCCTTTCCTGCGTCTGTTTGTAGTTTCTGGGGCACACGCCCGCTAGCGAAGATGTCTTTAAAAGCAGATGTAACGTTGGTACCACTTTTATCGTTTAATGCCTCTGCATAGGAGTACTTGGACAAGACATCTATGACGGTTAATATATACATGGCGCCATCGTTATGTTTTGCTAGATCTTGAAGACTGATTATGTCGGCCTGCCACTGATAATCGAGCTGTGCGTTAACAACGGTGGCCCTCCTCTTAAAGCGTCTCCTGGCAGGTTTGTGCAGCGAATAAGCCTCTTCCCCCGCTAACCAAGTCTTCACACTGGCACGTTTTACAGATTCATTTTCAGCTCGAGCCCTTCTAAATAGAGCTTCGGAGCCTCCGAAACTTCCAACCCCATGTTTATCGTAATAAAGCTTCCTTAAATCCGCATCCGTCATGTTGTCTCCCACCAACACCACGAAATGAAAGACGCCTGTTTTGTGTAAGGTCATTTTATTAAACATGAAAAACATAAAAGTGCGGCTGGGCTACACAACCAACGTGTATTTGACATTTTGTGCTACATAGCTTATAGATGTCATAACGCTGGACCGCTGTGGTCTTTTTACAATCGTATACATAGTACAACACCCCCACCCCTACACATGTTACTCAGAGCATGTCCTTTTACAAACCCTAAGCACCACAAACTTTGATATTTTTATAGCTATACTCTCAATAGCTCTAGACATGACTTCCCGCTCCCCACGCCTATAACTCTGAACACTCAGGATACTGACAGAATTCAACAGTTCATACAGTTCTAACCAGGACCATTCAGAACCTTTATTTGTGAGATAATCTTCAGTCATGTTCTCCAAAGCCTCGTGTATCCCCGTCTCAGGTGAAAGTCTTAACTCTCGATTGTGATCTTTGTCCGAGGTCTGGCATTTAACAGATGCGTTTAGCCGCCCATTGAAACACCACTTGGCGATACACACATGACTGCTACATTGCAACAAGGCCGAAGGTTCCGAAATGTTCAGATACCGCAGAGTCACAGGATGTATTTCAGCTATTCTTTCTTTAACCAGCACAAAAATCAACCTCCCGATACAGATGTAGCCCGGTTGTAACTCATAGACATCTTGCATCTCTATTACCCGGATTCCCCGCCTAAAAGTGAGTAAGTATGGAGCGTTAAGTAACACATTTATGGTCTACTTTTTTTTTTTTTTTAATTTATTTATTTATTTTATTTTTTTTAAAACAGCTTTCGTGGGGCTAAAGACATAATTCTTCTGTTTTTATAATAAATGTCACACATTCGTCTTTCTATAACCCGTTCTAACATACTTATGTCAAAGTGGGGACACATCCCATGCATGCGGTCGAGTTTTGAGCAGGGCTCAGCAGCGTATCGGATCTCATTGACAGCTGCAGCCAAGACCTTAATCATATCACTGTGGACACCTTTCTTCACAGCAGACAGCCCATACACAACCCTTAACAACTTATATACCCGGTAAGGGTCTATCCGACTACAAATGTGGCAAATTATTCTTGCTGTGTATGCATCGTATAAACATTCATGAGCCTCCTGTTGAGGCTCATTAATTTTATGCCCGTAACAAAGATCATAATAATCCCGTTTAACACATGCGTTCACAGCGGCCGCTGCAAAACCTTTAACTGGCCATATGGTGGCCCAGGGTACGCCCGGAGCTTCCTTTTCAAAATCGCGTCTAGTGTAGGTGCAGACACATTTCTTACGAGGCTCTTTGTTCTGGCTTGTAATACTTCCAGACTGTCTGGAACAGCATAAGCAGTAAAAATTTACGGCGTTAACCTTTGGAGTTGACCCTTCTAGAGGCTCTCTTTCTTCAGCTACGTTCTAGGGTTCAAACAAAAAGCACAAGGCACATTATTAGTTAAATGTATGACATTAGAGTATACAGGTATAAAAAATAAAAATTAAAAAATTAAAAAACTGTCATTACCAACCTCCATATTCGCATCACACTCAGAGGCTCCTCTTAAATCCAGGGAGTCGCAGAGGTCCATTGGGGTAGAAACATCGCCGGAGCTTACATCTGATGGCTGTAAAATAACGGCCTCTGACTCGGGGTCCTCCTGGACGCCCATGTCTTCATAGATGGGCGAATTCGGTGGTGCTACACATTCTTCAACATCTTCAATGTCTATGAAGTTAGATGCTACACTTAATTCATCTTTCAAGGCATTGCTGTTGCTGTTGGCCCCCTTAATAGGGGATATCTGGGTCGACACATCCTTGAGGTTGAGCTTTTCAAGCCGATAGCAAAGTTCCTCTTCAAAACCGGTAACATCGGTATCTTGGGTGGCAGGGACACCCTGTTGTGCATTCTCATCCATCGTAAGAGGGGCTAGGGTCCGGTAATATCTACCAATAGTGTTCAGGGCCCCTGAAGAGGCGGCTTTTCTTGCGATCGGATTGTATCTCTTCATGGCACCTTGCCAAACTGTTTCAGCCCTGGTTCGCGGTTTGACAGCCGGTTCTAACCAGCTCCTTATATGCAACATTTTTAAAAAAAGGGGGGCTAACACGTGACACCATGAGGGCACATCCCACTTGACACCCCCATGCACACACGTCACTTCCGGGGAGGGCTTTCAGGGACACCAGAAGTCCCAGCCACCGGAAATGACGTCATTTCCGGGGGGCGGGATAACTGTCACTTTTAATATGATGATTAAAGGTATCCCTTCCTACTACTGAGGCCATCATGCTAGGAGGACCACAGAGGAAAACACTGTCAGGGTAGGAGGATACAACTGGACTTAGAGTCAGAGCCCTTGATGGAGTCAGAGGCCCTTAACTTGGGAGTATATTAGTTTTAGCGCCTCAGACTAGATAGAAACCAGAACAGAGGTCCCTCAGGTTACGAAAAGTTTAGAATTTAAACTTTGTATGAGTGTGTGAGTTCCTCCCTCCCCCAGTTCGATCTAAAAGGACCTGAGAGTCAGATCTCTTGGACTAGAATGATCTCAAATTCAGAGTCCTTGGACTAGGAGGACCTGAGATTGACAGACCTTGGATCACATTAACTTTGAGAAAACTAAATAGTTACTCTATTTGTGGAAAGTCGGTTTACATCACTTCAAAATGTACGAGGGTTCTTCATCCACATCAGAACATTCTTAAGCAATGAACGAAAGTACTTCTAGTCGAGCATTTTTGAGGGTTGTAAAAGGACTCTAGACATTTGAAACTGCAGTTGATACATGGGGCATTGATGGCCTTTTTTTATATAGCTCACGATTGGCCCAAGGGCACGACTGCAGTGCTTTAGAGAGAATCATATCACATTACACAGTTTAGGCACGGGGAATTTAAGTGATTTGTCCAGAATCACACGGTGTTAGCTGAGTCCAGGATTCGCGCCTAGCTCCATAGTCATCAGCTCTAGGCCATAGGCCACATCTTCGCCCCTCTAGAATGACTTCTCCTCCCATGGGTTGCAGGCAGAGCGGATTGCGGGCAGCAGCAAAGCTCTCAGAATGCTGCAAGGCACACTGGATGTCAAACGTAGGCTTTGGGGTGGAATAAATGAATCAACGCTCAAAGAGGGGCAGAAATAGGCCTTATGAAATGCCCTTCCCAAGACTGAGGCATGTTCGTTGGACTGTATTGGAGTATCCAAATCCAGGGTGCTGTAGATGTGAGTTCCTGTTTCAAGCATACAAAAGGTGAGCTTGAAAGGGCATGATATGATGCAACAGATTGTCTTTTCTATGGTTTTTGTAAAGCTGAGCTCCCAATTGCCATTTATTTTTGTCCCTGATTTTTCCTCTAAAAGACTGGGACCTTTTCAACTTGGGACATTCTTTTGTCCCGTGTGTTCTTTGTGGCTCTTTTCTCCTTCCTGATGTTCAGGTGGAGTTTGGTGCTTTGCTGTTTTCACCCACACTTTGTTCATTTTTAATTAAGATTTACTTAGATATCCAAAGAAGGTTTTTCACCTTTATGGATTTTTACTCCAAGCTGTGACCCTCTAAAGGAGACACATTCCACCTTTTACATTTAATATTCTGTGCAAGGTGGTACAGAGGATACAGGGAGCAGATGCGCCTTCCTTGGGCAAATGGGGGCTGACTGAGTTTCATTTTATTTTTACCATTTTAAGGTGAGTTGACGTTTAGTGATATTTTTAATTAACTTACATTGTGTATGCCTTGTATGTGATTGGTGATGTTTTTCTGTAACTTAGTAGATTTTTGATTTTGTAGTAATTAATTTGTAGTATCAAAATTTAAACACATAAAAAAGGTTGTTTTTTTAACTACTTTACATTAATTAATTTCTTACCTATATAAATACATGTTTTACTTACTTTGGAATGTAGTTTTCAGGTTGTGTTTTTAAAAAACCAGCAGATGATCATCTTCTTGCAGCTTTTGTAGCTTTTGGAGTAATAAGTAACATTTTGTGAGACTTTTATATTGTTAGTTTAATCAATTGTATAGTTCTATTAAAAAATTTTGTTTCCAGATTGTTTTTATTGGTTAGAGTTCTTTTAGCGTGGATTTTTCTTTCAGTTATTGTCTTTTATGGTGAATGCTAATTAGTATTTATTTTATAACTCTGAATATGTATTTATATCTTTTTGTTTGAATATGGATGTATATTGACGTATATATAAATAATGTTTTCCTTTTGTGTTTAAATGTTAGTAATTGTTGGAATTATTTTTTAAATTAATATTTTGGTGTATCAATATTTTTTGGGGGTATTTATGTTTACTTTAGTAATGTAAAATTGTTATAATGATGTTAGAATATTTATTTAATTTTGATATGTTTATTTCTTTTTAACTTTTTTTGATTGGGTTTCTTAAGTATTTCGATTGTTTCTTGCTTTAAGTGTGTTTATTTAAGTGCTCAATATTGGAGGGGGTAGTAAAATGGTGAGGGGTGAAGGCAGAGGAATGTCCATTGGCAGAGTCCAGTCTATTAGTCTCACAGGTGCATTGCCCATATGGGCATAGGAAGTGGAGCTGGGGCAGTTTAAGTGTGGAGAGGGTGACAAAGTGGGACAGTAGGATGACAATCAGGGTGGTCTCATTTCTTGGCGGGAGTCTTGGCATCGTGCTCTGTCTTTGTCCTGGATCTCAGAGACCGTTTGCAGTGTGGTTCTCCCTCTGCAGGGGGTGGGGTGCTGGTGTGGTGGTCCTGTGGGGGGGCGTCCTGTCCACTAGCGCCGGCGGAGATGGTGGGCAGTTCATCGTCCATGCTAGTGTCAGGGGCCCCTTGTAGTGCCACAGTGTCCCTCCTGGTGTTCACAAGTTCCTTCAGCACCCCTACGATGGTGCCCAGGGCGGAGCTGATGGTTCTGAGTTCCTCCCTGAAGCCCATATACTGTTCCTCCTGCAGGCGCTGGGTCTCCTGAAACTTTGCCAGTACCATTACCATCGTCTCCTGGGAGTGGTGGTATGCTCCCATGATGGAGGAGAGGGCCTCGTGGAGAGTGAGTTCCCTTGGCCTGTCCACCCCCTGTCACACAGCAGCCCTCCCAGTTCCCCTGTGTTCTTGGGCCTCCATCCCCTGGACTGTGTGCCCACTGCCACTGCTCCCAGGTCCCTGTTGTTGTTGGGGTGGTGGGTTAGCCTGGGTTCCCTGTAGTGGTGGACACACTGCTGATTGACGTGTCCTGGGGACGGAGTTATGGGCCCGCTGGGTGGGTGCTGTGCTGGTGTTTCCAGAGGGGGGAAGGTCTGTAGTGGCCTGTGACTGTGTCAGGGGAACCGACTGTCCAGAGGTCCCCGATTGTCCGGGCTGGTCATCTAGATCCAGTTGGACAGAGGTGGTGTAGACATGTGTGGACCCTCCTGTCCGGTGACATTGGGTAGCGGTCCTGCAGGGGTATAAAAGAATGGTTATTACATCTGTGTGTGCCATGGTGTGCAATGGGTGGGTGACCGTGTACCCCAGTGCTTGCATTCCTGTGTGGGACCTTGTGTGATGATGGTTTAGGGGGTTGTATGGGTATGTGCAGTGGGCATGCTTTAGTGATGGGTGTCCATGCTTTGTTGTTGCATGCAGGGCTTGGTGTTGGGATGTGTGGTTTGTGATGTAGGGACATTTGTGAGGAGTTAGAGTGATGGGGGTGAGGGTGGGGGTATGTGGTGGCATGCAGATAGGGCGGGGGATGTAATAGTTAATATTTGACTTACCAGAGTCCATTTCTCCACCTACTCCTGTGAGGCCCTCAGAATGCAGAATCGCCAAGACCTGCTCCTCCCATGTTGTTAGTTGTGGGGGAGGAGGTGGGGGTCCGCCGCCAGTCCACTGAACCGCCAGATGGTGTCTTGAGACCACGGAACGCACCTTCCCCCGTAGGTCGTTCCACCTCTTGCTGATGTCCTCCCGATTTCTTGGGTGCTGTCCCACTGCATTTACCCTGTCCACGATTCTTCGCCATAGCTCCATCTTCCTTGCAATGGAGGTGTGCTGCACCTGTGCTCCGAATAGCTGTGGCTCTACCCAGATGATTTCCTCCACCATGACCCTGAGCTCTTCTTCCGAGAACCTGCGGTGTCTTTGCCGTGCCGTGTAGGTGATGTGTGGGGTGGAGTGTGTGGTGATAAGTGTGCTGATATGTAGTGGTGTGTTGTGTGAGGTGCGTGGAAGTTCTGTGGGTGATGGTGTTGTGTGCCAGTGGATGCTGTTGTTCTTGCTGGTGCTGTCTCTCTCTGGCCTTCTTTCAGAATTTTTGGTAGTAGGGGTTTGTGGGTGATGTGGGTGTGTGTTTAATATTGTAATGGGTGTGTGGGAGTGGTGTGTGTATGTGTGTCAGGTGTGTGTATTTGGAATTGTCCAATGTGGCTGTGTTTTGCAAATGTGTGTGTATTTTGAGCACAGGAGTGTGTACCGCCAATGGAATACTGCGGTTGAAAGACCGCCGCGTGGATTCATGTGTCGTGATAGAGTGGGCATATTTCTGTTGGCGTGACGGTGTAGGTTTTGTTATCGCCAGTTTATCACTGACCTTTGGTGTGGCGGACTTGTGTGGGTGTCTGAATTTTGGCAGATTCCGAACTGTGGGTCATAATAGCTGTGGCGGAATTCCGCAGCCGCGGCGGTGTGTTTGAGGTCTTCTGCACAGCGGTAAGCGGCTTTTACTGCCAATGTTGTAATGAGGGCCCAAGTGCTCCCAAAAGCTAGGGGTAGTAAGGGTAAATCCTTGCCTACTATCCCTCCCTCACCAGATGATTCCGCTTTTGAGGAAGCGGAATCCTCTCCCTGTGCAGAACCTACACCAGATGAGCTGGCAGCAGACATTGCTGAGCTTTTAGGTGCAGGGGGGCCTGCTTGGGAAGGGCTGAGTGTGGCACAGCAGACCTGTCCCACACTAGAGGGTTTGAGACAGCAAGCTGTCAAACAGCAGAATGGGGTTGTCAGTGATAGCCATAAGGTGTATTGGGAAGACAACATCCTTTATACTGAGTCAAGGGACCCTAAACCTGGAGCTGCCAGGAGATTGGTCATCCCTTTGCAGTATAGTTTCTTCTTACCTTGGCACAAGACATTGCTTTGGCTGGGCATTTGGGCCAAAGTAAAACTTGGGACAGGCTTTTTCCCTTGTTTCACTGGCCTCATATGTCAGAGGACACCAAAGAGCTTTGTCGCTCTTGTGTGACCTGCCAAGCCAGTGGCAAGACTGGTGGCACACCAAAGGCCCCCTTAATTCCACTTCCAGTGGTTGGGGTGCCCTTTGAAAGGGTAGGGGTTGACATAGTTGGCCCCATTGACCCTCCAACAGCTTCAGGCAATAGGTTTATCCTTGTGGTAGTGGACAATGCCACTAGTTATCCTGAAGCAATTCCCTTAAGGACCACTACAGCTCTTGCAGTGGCAAAGGACCTCCTGGGAATCTTTTCCAGAGTGGGCTTCCCTAAGGAAGTGGTGTCAGCCAGAGGTAGTAATATGTCTGCATACCTCAAAGCAATGTGGAAGGAGTGTGGTGTAACATACATGTTCACTACTCCTTATCATCCAGAAACAAATGGTCTGGTTGAGAGTTTTAATAAAACTCTTTAAGGTATGATAATGGGACTCCCTGAAAAACTCAGAAGGAGATGGGATGTCCTGTTACTGTGCCTCCTTTTTGCTTACAGGGAGGCAGCCCAAAAAGGAGTGGGCTTTAGCCCCTTTGAACTCCTCTTTGGGCACCCTGTGAGAGGTCCCCTTGCACTTGTTAAGGAGGATTGGGGACAACCTTTAAAAGCTCCTAGACAGGACATTGTGGACTATGTAATTGGCCAAAGATCAAGAATGGCTGAATACATGAAAAAGGCCAGTAAAAACCCTAAGGCCAGCAGGAGCTGCAAAAGCAATGGCATGACCAGAAGGCTGTCCTCACCCAGTACCTCCCAGGACAGAAGGTGTGGGTATTGGAGCCTGTGGCCCCAGGAGCACTCCAGTGACCTGGAGTGGACCCCATCTAATTGTGGAGAAAAAGGGTGAGGTTACCTACTTTGTAGACCTGGGCACTGCCAGGAGTCCCCTTCGGGTACTCCATGTCAACCTCCTAAAGCCCTACTATGACAGGGCTGATCTCACCCTGCTCATGGCAAGTGATGAGGGACACGAAGAAGAGAGTGACCGTCTCCCTGATCTCTTCTCCACCACTGAAGCTGATGGCTTAATGGAGGGCGTAGTACTTGCAGATTGTCTTACTGCTGAGCAGAAGGACAACTGTGTAGATCTCTTAAGTCAGTTTTCTGAACTCTTCTCACTGATACCAGATACCACTACTTGGTGTGAGAACACAATCAATACTGGAGACAGTTTACGTTGTTAAAAGTAAGATTTATAGGCAGCCTGACCATGTCAGGGACTGCATAAAACAATGCAGATGGACTCTCCAGATATTTCCACTGAGACAATGAAGACTCATCTGGGCAAGGTTAGCCTTATTGTCCCTCGTTTGGGGTGGGTGTTGTGGAGGAATGTACCATCTTGCCTGGCAAGATTCCCCCCATTTTTACTTGTGTGTCAGTTTGTTTTTGCCTGTTTCACTGGGATCCTGCCTGCCAGGCCACCAGTGCTCATAATTTGTGGCCTATTTGTGTTCCCTGTGTGGTGCCTAACTGTATCAATGAGGCTCTGCTAACCAGAACCTCAGTGTTTATGCTCTCTCTGCTTTTAAAATTGTCACAGCAGGCTAGTGACCATTTTCACCAATTCTGATTGGCACACTGAAACACCCTTATGATTCCCTAGTATATGGTACCTAGGTACCCAGGGTATTGAGGTTCCAGGAGATCCTTATGGGCTGCAGCATTTCTTTTGCCACCCATAGGGAGCTCAGACATTTCTTACACAGGACTGCCACTGCAGCCTAAGTGAAATAACGTCCACGTTATTTCACAGCCATTTTATACTGCACTTAAGTAACTTATAAGTCACCTATATGTCTAACCCTCACTTAGTGAAGGTTAGGTGCAACGTTACTAAGTGTGAGGGCACCCTGGCACTAGCCAAGGTGCCCCCACATTGTTCAGGGCAATTTCCCTGGACTTTGTGAGTGCGGAGACACCATTACACGTGTGCATTACATATAGGTCAATACCTAAATGTAGCTTCACAATGGTAACTCCGAATATGGCCAGGTAACATGTCTAAGATCATGGAATCGTCCCCCCATGCCAAATGTAGTATTGGGGTGCCAATCCTATGCATCCCCGGGACTTCAGCATGGACCCCGGGTACTGCCAAAGTAGCTCTCTGGAGTTTTCTCTGCAGCTACCGCTGCTGCCAACCCTCAGACAGGTTTCTGCCCTCCTGGGGTCTGGGCAGCCCAGTCCCGGGAAGGCAGAACACAGGATTTCCTCTGAGAGAGGGTGTTACACCCTCTCCCTTTGGAAATAGGTGTTAAGAGCCTGAGAGGAGTAGCCTCTCCTTGCCTCTGGGAATGCTTTGAAGGGCACAGATGGTGCCCTCCTTGCATAACCCAGTGTACACCGGTTTTGAGATCCCCCAGCCCCTGCTCTGGTGCGAAACTGGACAAAGAAAAGGGAAGTGACCACTACCCTGTCCATCACCACCCCAGGGGTGTTCCCGAGAGCTCCTCCAGTGTGTCCCAGACCTCTGCCATCTTGAATGCAGAGATGTGAGGGCACAATGAAGGCCTCTGAGTGGCCAGTGCCAGCAGGTGATTTCATAGACCCCTCCTGATAGGCTCTTCCCTGGTTAGGTAGCCAATCCTCCTCTGAGGGCTATTTAGGGTCTCTCCTGTGAGTTCCTCTTCAGATAACGAATGCAAGAGCTCACCAGAGTTCCTCTGCATCTTCTCTTCGACTTCTGCCAAGGATCGACCACTTACTGCTCAGGACACCTACAAAACTGCAACAAAGTAGCAAGAAGACTACCAGCAATATTGTAGAGCCTAATCCTGCCAGCTTTCTCATCCGTTTCCTCATGGTGCATGCTCTGAGGGCTGTCTGCCTTCACCCTGCACTGTAAGCCAAGAAGAAATCTCCAGTGGGTCGACTGAATCTTCCCCCTGCTAACGCAGGCATCAAACTTCTGCATCACCGGTCCTCTGGATCCGCTCTCCTCTTGACGAGTGTGGTCTCTGGAACACAGGAGCTGGATCCAAGTGACCCTGACAGTCCAGTGGTCCTTCTGTCCAAATTTGGTTAAGGTAACTCCTTGCCTCCCCACCCCAGACAGTAATCCTGTGTACTGTGTGATCTGCAGCTGCTAGGGCTTCTGTGCACTTTTGAAAGGATTCCTTTGTGCATAGCACAGCTGAGGTCCCCAGCACTCCGTCCTGCATTTGACAACTGTGTAAATCTCTTAAGTCAGTTTTCTGAACTCTTCTCACTGATACCAGATACCACTACTTGGTGTGAGAACACAATCAATACTGGAGACAGTTTACGTTGTTAAAAGTAAGATTTATAGGCAGCCTGACCATGTCAGGGACTGCATAAAACAATGCAGATGGACTCTCCAGATATTTCCACTGAGACAATGAAGACTCATCTGGGCAAGGTTAGCCTTATTGTCCCTCGTTTGGGGTGGGTGTTGTGGAGGAATATACCATCTTGCCTGGCAAGATTCCCCCCATTTTTACTTGTGTGTCAGTTTGTTTTTGCCTGTTTCACTGGGATCCTGCCTGCCAGGCCACCAGTGCTCATAATTTGTGGCCTATTTGTGTTCCCTGTGTGGTGCCTAACTGTATCAATGAGGCTCTGCTAACCAGAACCTCAGTGTTTATGCTCTCTCTGCTTTTAAAATTGTCACAGCAGGCTAGTGACCATTTTCACCAATTCTGATTGGCACACTGAAACACCCTTATGATTCCCTAGTATATGGTACCTACGTACCCAGGGTATTGAGGTTCCAGGAGATCCTTATGGGCTGCAGCATTTCTTTTGCCACCCATAGGGAGCTCAGACAATTCTTACACAGGACTGCCACTGCAGCCTGAGTGAAATAACGTCCACGTTATTTCACAGCCATTTTATACTGCACTTAAGTAACTTATAAGTCACCTATATGTCTAACCCTCACTTAGTGAAGGTTAGGTGCAACGTTACTAAGTGTGAGGGCACCCTGGCACTAGCCAAGGTGCCCCCCACATTGTTCAGGGCAAGTTCCTCTTCAGATAACGAATGCAAGAGCTCACCAGAGTTCCTCTGCATCTTCTCTTCGACTTCTGCCAAGGATCGACCACTTACTGCTCCAGGACACCTACAAAACTGCAACAAAGTAGCAAGAAGACTACCAGCAATATTGTAGAGCCTAATCCTGCCAGCTTTCTCATCCGTTTCCTCATGGTGCATGCTCTGATGGCTGTCTGCCTTCACCCTGCACTGTAAGCCAAGAAGAAATCTCCTGTGGGTCGACTGAATCTTCCCCCTGCTAACGCAGGCACCAAACTTCTGCATCACCGGTCCTCTGGATCCGCTCTCATCTTGACGAGTGTGGTCTCTGGAACACAGGAGCTGGATCCAAGTGACCCTGACAGTCCAGTGGTCCTTCTGTCCAAATTTGGTTAAGGTAACTCCTTGCCTCCCCACCCCAGACAGTAATCCTGTGTACTGTGTGATCTGCAGCTGCTAGGGCTTCTGTGCACTTTTGAAAGGATTCCTTTGTGCATAGCACAGCTGAGGTCCCCAGCACTCCGTCCTGCATTTCTCAACTCGCTGAGTTGACCACCATCTTCGTTGGACCCTCTTTTGTTGTGTTGAGATGACCACTGTGCACAGATTTCTTGTTCAAGTGCTTCTGCGGGTGCTGCCTGCTTCTGCGTGGGCTCTCTCTCTTGCTGAGCGTCCCCTCTGTCTCCTCCTCCAAGGGACGAACTCCTGGTCCTTCCTGGGCCCAGGCAGCACCCATTATCTTCAACCTCGACTCTTGCAGCTTGCAAGGCTTGTTTGCGGTCTTTCTGCATGGAAACAACTCTGCATCCTCCAACACGCCGTGGGACATCTTATGACCAAAGGAGAAGTTCCTGGCACCTTCCGTTGTTGCAGAATCTTTGACTTCTTCCACCCGGAGGCAGCCCTTTTGCACCTTCATCCATGGTTTAGTGGGCTCCTGCACCCCCTGGACACTTGCGTGACCCTTGGACTTGGTCCCCTTCCTTTCCAGGTCCTCAGGTCCAGGAATCCATCTTCAGTGCTTTGCAGTCAGTTGTTGCCTTTGCAGAATCCCCTATCTCGACTTTATTGTCTTTCTGGGGTAGTAGGGTAACTTTACTCCTACTTTTTAGGGTCTTGGGGTGGGCTATCTTGGACACCCTTAGGGGGTCATTACAACATTGGCGGGCGGCAACTGCCTCCCGCCAAGTTGTAACCGCCGAGCGGCCGCCAATGCGGCCGCACTCCCGTGGTGCCCATTATGACATCCCCGCTGGGCCGGCTGGCGGAAACAGAGTTTCCGCCCGCCAGCCCAGCGGGGATGTGGGCCGCAACATGGGAGCCGGCAGTGCTGCGGCCATGCGACGGGTGCAGTTGCACCCTTCGCGCTTTTCACTGTCTGCAGAGCAGACAGTGAAAAGCCGAATGGGGCCCTGTCAGGGGGCCCAGCACTGCCCATGCCAGTGGCATGGGCAGTGCAGGGACCCCGTGACTCCCCGTACCGCTAGCTTTTTCCTGGTGGTTCAAACCGCCAGGAAAAGGCTGGCGTTAGGGGGACTTGTAATCCCCTGGGCAGCGCTGCTAGCAGCGCTGCCCTGGCCGATTACTACCGCCGGGGCCATTGTGGCGCGGAACCGATGGCCCCGGCAGTGCGACCACGGCGCTTCCGCCACGGTCGTAATGACCAGGGGAGCACCGCCAGCCTGTTGGCGGTGCTTCCGTCATTTCAGCCCTGGCGGTCCTGTACCGCCAGGGTTGTAATGACCCCCTTAGTGTTTTCTTACACTCCCAGTGACCCTCTACATACTACACTAGGCCTGGGGTCCATTTGTTCTTCGCATTCCACTTTTGGAGTATATGGTTTGTGTTGCCCCTAGGCCTATTGCATCCTATTGTTTTCTTTTGTGTTTGCACTATTTTTCTAACTGTTTACTTACCTGACTTTGGTTTGTGTGTATATTTTGTGTATTTTATTCACGTCCTAAGGTAGTATATCCTCTGAGATACTTTTGGCATATTTTCACTGTTGTAAAGTCATCTTTTTGCCCTGTTCATCCCCATTTTTTTGTTGCGGACTGGTGCTGATGATAACTGACTCTGACTTTGCCCTGGACTCTGTTAGCCAGACCCAGGCCAGTGCTTTGTTAAAACATACACTTGTAGTAGAGTACACCAGGTATTAGGGTACCCTTTCGATTGTCCTGACAGACCCTGCAAGTCCCTAGTATATAATGGGGCAAGGGTGTAAAATCTGCCTATAAGCCCCTTTATAATAGGGCATGGAGATTAGAGGCTCAGCTGAATTTCTGCACTTGCATGTGTGCACTGCTGTGTGCTTCCTGTCCTTTTAAATGCAGACCTGCCTTGCAGCCTGTCTTTAAAAGTTACATCCCTACCGTTTACATGACGGCCCCTGTAGGTTCCTAGTAACCAATGTGGCAAGGGGGCTGCCAACTACCTACAAGACCCTCATACATAATAGGGCATGGAAGTAGCCCCAGCAGAATTGATGCCCTTTGCATGTGGGCACTGCTGAAGGTTTTCTGTAATTTTAAAATGCATCCTGGCTCTGCAGACTGCATTTACATGGAAATGGTGTCCCAATTCGACTTTGGTGCTGTGGAAACTTTAAATGTGATGATCTACCTTATTGTCACATATTAGGTACCCCCAGGATCTCCCCTAGGTATCCCAGGGGTGGGGGGTCATATAACCATAAGCAGGGGTCTTGTAAAAGATGTTTTATAAAACCAGGTAAGGAAAAAACTGATCATTTAATTTCCCCCCACTATAGATACTGGCCTTTATAGGCTATCATTGCTATATGGTATTTTCATGGTAATAATAGTAAGGAAAAGGCTATAGATACTGGCCTTTAAAGGCTATCATTCCTATATGGTATTTTCATGGTAATAATAGTAAGGAAAAGCGCTGAAAAGTAATTCAAGGACTTAAAAGATTTGTTTTGAGAAATCCAGCAATTTGACATTGGTGAATTTCTCACAACTTGTACAGAAAATAAGTTTAAAGGCTTTTCTTCCTGTAAGCCTAAATCCAGCCTTCTGATTGTTCCCTCTGATTGGTAAGTGCTAACACGATTAGCAGAGCTGCTTGATTAAGTGACAAGTGGCTGTCCAGGGGAGTGCATCTCTGGTGAAGGGCAGTTCGGGGGCTACACAGGAATGCATGAGCAGTGGGAAGGGTAATAAAACATACAGCCTCAAAGGAGAGCAAGACAGGAGAGAATGCCAGATCACCTAACCCCCACCTTCTGGACCCCTCAGCCAGATACTAGGCTTAAGGAAGGAATTTGCAGATGTTAGAAGGAGGAGAGCTATTTAAACGAGCCACACTGGAGGATGGTTTAGTCAGCTCTTAGTTTCAGACATCATGGATTTTGGAAAAATGGTGCTTTCTGGGGCAGGAATATTCACACTTTGCAGGAAGTGGTCATGCATCTGGGCGTCACTCTGCATTCTATTGGTTGGGCGTCCCCCTTCCTGATGCCCAGGAGCTGGGAATAAATATGTGAGAGGTGCATAGCCTCTCAGATCTGCTGCCTGAAACTACAAGAGAAAGAAGGACTGCCCTGCTGGAATCTGGATCTGCACCCTTGGCCTGCACTTCTAAGTGAACTGTGCCTGCTGCACAATCTGGTACTACAGCCCTGGGGACAGTGCCTTGCTTCAAGAAGGACTCGGGAGTGGACTCCCTGCAGCTACAGGTTAACAGAGCTCCACCTGCATCATCCCCTGCAAAGGTCCCCAGCATGGAGTGCATCCAGTGGACTTTTAAGGATTTGGCCAGGTGCATTGGGGGAATTGTGGTCCACCTTTCCAAGGACCATCTAGGAGATTCCGGACCCTTGGATTTGTGTTTTGGACCCTCTGTACCTGCAAGGAGGACTTCAGGAAACGCCTCCTGAAGATTGGAGAAGTTTGGAGAATTTAAGTAAAATTGGCGCTTTGTGTTTCTAAGCACTAGGAAGTGTTTATTCTTTACAAAATTCATATCTCTGGTTCCAAGGACCCACCCGGAGATTCCAGACTCTTGGATTTGTGTTTTGAACCTTTTGTACCTGCAAGGAGGACTTCAGGAAACACCTCCTGAAGTCTGGAGAATTTTGGTAAAGTTGGCACTTTGTGTTTCTAAGCACTAGAAAGTGTTTATTCTTTTAAAATTCATATCTCTGGTTCCCTACATTGGATGTTTGTCATTTTGGTGTCTATTTACTCATAAAAATATAACCTATTTGAATAAATTGGTGTGGGATTTCTATTGTGTGTTGTGTCTCACTTATTTACTGTATAGGTGTTTTTTAATGCTTTACACTCTTGTCTCCTAAGTTAGGCCTGCCTGCTCGGTTATAGCTACCAAGGGTTGAGCAAGGGGCTTATTTACCGGGACCTGTACTGAACCTATATTTGGTTAGTGGCCTTAGTGCCACTGGTAGGTTCATAGTTACCACTGCCAGTAACCCACTTTCCAACAGTCACTAAAATAAAGTACCTTTATTTTTAGTAACTGTAAGGAAATGCCTCATTGGCATGGTTACCCCCTAACCTTTTGCCTTTGCTGAAGGTAAGTTATGATTTGAAAGTGTGCTGGGACCCTGCTAACCAGGCCCCAGTACCTATGTCCTTTCCCTAAACTGTATCTTTGTCTCCACAATTGGCACAACCCTGGCACTCAGGTAAGTCCCTTGTAATTGGTACCCCTGGTACCAAGGGCCATGATGCCAAAGAAGGTCTATAAGGGCTGCAGCATGTCTTATGCCACCCTGGGGACCCCTCACTCAGCACATGCACACTGCCTCACAGCCTCTGTGTGCTGGTGGGGAGAAAATTACTAAGTAGACATGGCACTCCCCTCAGAGTGCCATGCCAACCTCACACTGACTGTGGCATAGGTAAGTCACCCCTCTAGCAGGCCTTGCAGCCCTAAGGCAGGGTGCACTATACCACAGGTGAGGGCATGTGTGCATGAGCACTATGCCCCTAAATTGTGTCTAAGCAAAACCTTAGAAATTGTAAGTGCTGGGAAGCCATGAGAGTATATGGTCTGGGAGTTTGTCAAACACGAACTCCACAGTTCCATAATGGCTACACTGAAAACTGGGAAGTTTGGTTCCAAACTTCTCAGCACAATAAATGCACACTGATGCCAGTGTGCAATTTATTGTAACGTACACCCAGAGGGCATCTTAGAGATGCCCCCTGAATACCTATCCGACTTCTAGTGTAGGCTGACCAGTTTCTGCCAGCCTGCCACACACCAGACATGTTGCTGTCCACATGGGGAGAGTGTCTTTGTCACTCTGAGGCCAGGAACAAAGCCTGTACTGGGTGGAGGTGCTTCTCACCTCCCCCTGCAGGAACTGTAACACCTGGCGGTGAGCCTCAAAGGCTCACCCCTTTTGTTACAGCACCCCAGGGCATCCCAGCTAGTGGAGATGCCTGCCCCTCCGGCCACTGCCTCCACTTTTGGTAGCAAGGCTGAGGAGATAATGAGAAAAACAAGGAGGAGTCACCCACCAGTCAGGAAAGCCCCTAAGGTGTCCTGAGCTGAGGCGACCCCTACCTTGAGAAATCCTCCATCTTAAGTTTGGAGGATTCCCCATTAGGAGTAGGGATGTGCCCCCCTCCCACAGGGAGAAGGCAAAAAGAAGGTGTAGCCACCCTCCAGGACAGTAGGCATTGGCTACTGCTCTCCCAGACCTAAACACACCCCTAAATTCAGTATTTAGGGGCTCCCACATCCCAGGAAATCAGATTCCTGCAACCTGAAGAAACAAGAAGGACTGCTGACCTACAAGCCTGCAGAGAAGGAGGAAGACGACAACTGCTTTGGCCCCAGCCCTACTGGCCTGTCTCCAACTTCGAAAACCTTCAACCAGCAACTTATCCGACAGGGAACAGCGACCTCTGGAGTCTCAGAGGACTGCCCTGGACTAAAGGACCAAGAAACTCCACTGAACAGTGGCCCTGTTCAAAACCAGCTACTTCTTTCTTCAAAGAAGCAACTTTCAAAGACTACATGTTTCGCGCCGGAAGCGTGAGACTTCACACTCTGCACTCGCGGCTCGAGATTCAGAGAACCAATACCTCAGGGAGGACTCCCCGGCGACTGCGAGCCCGTGAGTAACCAGAGACGACCCCCCTGAGCCCCCACAGCTACGCCTGCACAGAGAATCCAGAGGCTCCCCCTGACCGCGACTGCCTGTAACGAGGGTCCCGACACCTGGAACCAACACTACACCCGCAGCCACCAGGACCTGAAGGAACCAAACCTCGGTGCAGAAGTGACCCCCAGGTGACCCTCTGCCTAGCCCAGGTGGTGACCATCCTGAGAAGCCCCCTGTGCCTGCCTGCATCGCTAGAGTGACCCCCGGGTCCCTCCATTGTTTTCTACCTGAAACCCGATGCCTGCTTTGCACACTGCACCCGTCCGCCCCTGTGCGGCTGAGGGTGTGTTTTGAGTGCCTACTTGTGTCCCCCCCAGTGCTCTACAAAACGCCCCTGGTCTGCCCCCCGAGGTCGCAGGTACTTACCTGCTGGCAGACTGGAACTGGAGCACCCCTATTCTCCATAGGTGCCTATGTGTTTTGGGCAACTTTTTGACCTCTGCACCTAACCCGCCCTGAGCTGCTGGTGTGTTAACTTTGGGGTAGCCTTGAACCCCCAACAGTGGGCTGCCTATGCCCCAGAACTGAGACTTTTAAGTGTTTTACTTACCTCCTAATCTAACCTTTATTTACCTCCCCAGGAACCATTGATTTTTGTAGTGTCCACTTTGACAATAGCTTATTACCATTTTTACAAAGACTGTATATGATATTGCTTTTATTCTAAGTTCCTAAAGTATCTAAGTGAAGTGTCTTGCACTTAAAGTGTTTAATGTAAATCTTGAACCTGTGGTTCTTAAAATACACTAAGAAAAGATATTTTTCATTATAAAAACCTATTGACCTGGAGTAAGTATTTGAGGGTGTGTTCCTCATTTATTGCCTGTGTGTGTACAACAAATGCTTAACACTACCCTCTGATAAGGGTAGGAAAGTACCATCTTGCCTGGCATGTTACCCGCATATTTCACTGTATATATGTTGTTTTAGTCTTTGTGTCACTGGGACCCTGCCAGGCAATGCCCCAGTGCTCATAAGTATGTGCCCTGTATGTGTTCCCTGTGTGATGCCTAACTATCTCACTGAGGCTCTGCTAACCAGACCCTCACTGGTTATGCTATCTCTGCTTTCCAAATTTGTCACTAACAGGCTAGTGACTAAATTTACCAATTCACATTGGTATACTGGTACACCCATATAATTCCCTAGTATATGGTACTGAGGTACCCAGGATATTGGGATTCCAGGAGATCCCTATGGGCTGCAGCATTTCTTTTGCCATCCATAGGGAGCTCTGACAATTCTTACACAGACCTGCTAGTGCAGCCTGAGTGAAATAACGTCCACGTTATTTCACAGCCATTTACCACTGCACTTAAGTAACTTATAAGTCACCTATATGTCTAACCTTCACCTAGTGAAGGTTGGGTGCAAAGTTACTTAGTGTGTGGGCACCCTGGCACTAGCCAAGGTGCCCCCACATCGTTCAGGGCAAATTCCCCGGACTTTGTGAGTGCGGGGACACCATTACACATGTGCACTGTAAATAGGTCAATACCTATGTACAGCGTCACAATGGTAACTCCGAACATGGCCATGTAACATGTCTAAGATCATGGAATTGTCACCCCCTGCCATTCTGGCATTGGGGAGACAATTCCATGATCCCCCGAGTCTCTAGCACAGACCCGGATGCTGCCAAATTGCCTTTCCCGGGGTTTCACTGCAGCTGCTGCTGCCAACCCCTCAGACAGGTTTCTGCCCTCCTGGGGTCCAGGCAGCCCTGGCCCAGGAAGGCAGAACAAAGGACTTCCTCAGAGAGAGGGTGTAACACCCTCTCCCTTTGGAAATAGGTGTGAAGACTGGGGAGGAGTAGCCTCCCCCAGCCTCTGGAAATGCTTTGATGGGCACAGACGGTGCCCATCTCTGCATAAGCCAGCCTACACCGGTTCAGGGATCCCCCAGCCCTGCTCTGGCACGAAACTGGACAAAGGAAAGGGGAGTGACCACTCCCCTGACCAGCACCTCCCAGGGGAGGTGCCCAGAGCTCCTCCAGTGTGTCCCAGACCTCTGCCATCTTGGAAACAGAGGTGTCTGTGGCACACTGGACTGCTCTGAGTGGCCAGTGCCAGCAGGTGGCATCAGAGGCTCCTTCTGATAGGCTCTTACCTCTCTCTGTAGCCAATCCTCCTTCCTGGGTAGCCAAACCTCCTTTTCTGGCTATTTAGGGTCTCTGCTTTGGGGATCTCACCAGATAACGAATGCAAAAGCTTATCAGAGTTCCTCTGCATCTCCCTCTTCACCTTCTGCCCAAGGATCGACCGCTGACTGCTCCGGATGCCTGCAAAACTGCGACAAAGTAGCAAGACGACTACTAGCAACCTTGTATCACTTCATCCTGACGGCTTTCTCGACTGTTTCCAGGTGGTGCATGCTCTGGGGGAAGCCTGCCTCCTCTCTGCACCAGGAGCTCTGAAGAAATCTCCTGTGGGTCGACAGACTCTTCCCCCTGCAACCACAGGCACCAAAAGACTGCATCACTGGTCCTCTGGGTCCCCTCTCAGCACGACGAGCATGGTCCCTGGAACTCAGCAACTCTGTCCAAGTGACTCCCACAGTCCAGTGACTCTTCAGTCCAAGTTTGACGGAGGTAAGTCTTTGCCTCCCCACGCTAGACTGCATTGCTGGGTACCGCGTGATTTGCAGCTGCTCCGGCTCCTGTGCACTCTTCCAGGATTTCCTTTGTGCACAGCCAAGCCTGGGTCCCCGACACTCCTTCCTGCAGTGCACAACCTTCTGAGTTTTCCTCTGGCGTCGAGGGACTCCCTTTTGTGACTTCGGGTGGACTCTGGTTCACTTTTCTTCTAAGTGCCTGTTCAGGTACTTCTGCGGGTGCTGCCTGCTTCTTTGAGGGCTCCCTACGTTGCTGGGCTCCCCCTCTGTCTCCTCCTCCAAGTGGCAAAATCTTGGTTCCTCCTGGGCCACAGAAACACCCAAAAACCTTTACAGGGACCCTTGCAGCTAGCAAGGCTTGTTTGCAGTCTTTCTGCGTGGGAACACATCTGCAAGCCTCATCCCAAAGTGGGACATCCATCCTCCAAAGGAGAAGTCCCTAGCTCTCTTCTTTCTTGCAGAACTCCAAGCTTCTTCCAACCGGTGGCAGCTTCCTTGCACCCTCAGCTGGCATTTCCTGGGCTCGTGCCCACTCTCAACACTGTCGCGACTATTGGACTTGGTCCTCTTGTCTTACAGGTACTCAGGTCTGGAAACCCACTGTTGTTGCATTGCTGGTGTTTGTTCTTCCTGCAGAATCCCCCTATCACAACCTCTGTGCTCTCTGGGGGTAGTAGGTGCACTTTACACCTACCTTTCAGGGTCTTGGGGTGGGCTATTTTAGTAACCCTCACTGTTTTCTTACAGTCCCAGCGACCCTCTACAAGCTCACATAGGTTTGGGGTCCATTCGTGGTTTGCATTCTACTTTTGGAGGATATGGTTTGTGTTGCCCCCATACCTATGTGCTCCTATTGCAATTTACTGTAACTTTACCTTGCTTGCATTACTTCCTTTTGCTATTACTGCATATTTTTGCTATTGTGTACATATATCCTGTGTATATTTGGCATCCTCATACTGAGGGTACTCACTGAGATACTTTTGGCATATTGTCATAATAAAAAAAGTACCTTTATTATTAGTATATCTGTGTATTGTGTTTTCTTATGATATTGTGCATATGACACCAGTGGTATAGTAGGAGCTTTGCATGTCTCCTAGTTCAGCCTAAGCTGCTCTGCTATAGCTACCTTCTATCAGCCTAAGCTGCTAGAAACACCTCTTCTACACTAATAAGGGATAACTGGACCTGGTACAGAGTGTAAGTACCCCTTGGTACCCACTACAAGCCAGGCCAGCCTCCTACATTGGTTGTGCAGCGGTGGGATAAGTACTTGTAACTACTTACAACTTTGTAATTTTGTACTTTTCATAAGAGAATAATATACAAAACAAGTTCAGTGTATGTACACCTAACCAAAAAGTTTTGCTTTTCTTCTCTTACACTATTTGCTAAGTGCTGAAAAGTACTCCTAAACTTTCTAAAAGTTTCAAAAAGTTGAAAAAGTTTTTTTTCCTGTTCTTTAAAACATCCTAAAACTTTTTCTCTCTTTTATCTGTCCCTAAACCTTTTTCTACCATGTCTGATGTAGTAACCCCTCTTAATTTGGTCAATACTACTTATGACCACCTTAACTTTAAGAGCCTAAGGAGTCTCTGCATTGGTAGAGGTTTTGTGGTAGGAAAGAACCCTTCTAGAGAATTACTGTCTAATATGCTTATTGAGAATGATAAGGCCCAGGGTGGCACCTCATCTGAAAAGTTGATAGATACCTCACACTCTGACTCAGGGGAAGCCCTTGAGGGAGTGTTAGAGGGTTCCCTTCCTAACCTGCCCCTTAGCAGACCACCTAGCAATGCTGGTAGTAATAAAAGCTCCCATCACAGTAGGGATGTTTTTGTTCCTGGAGGCCAGGTTGTTAGAGTGCCAACTGTTACGGACAGGTCTCCCTCTGCTCATTCAAATCTTTCTTCTGTGTCAAAACATTCCCGACCCACCCACCCTGATGACAAAATGTTAGAAAGGGAAACTCAATAAGTTGAGAGTGGAAGAGACCAGGCAGAAGCTTAAACAGCAACAGCTGGCTCTAGACAGGGAATCCCTAGACTTAGAAAAAGAGAGACAGAGGTTGGGGTTTGGACCCCATGGTGGTAGCAGCAGTATTCCTGATAGTAATCCTTCCTATCCTTAGAGAGCATGATTCCAGGAATCTGCACAAGATAGTTCCCCCTTACAAGGAGGGGGATGACATTAACAAGTGGTTTGCTGCACTTGAGAGGGCCTGTATGGTACAGGAGGCCCCTCAAAGGTAGTGGGCTGCTATCCTATGGCTATCTTTCAGTGGAAAGGGTAGGGATAGGCTCCTTACTGTGAAGGAAAGTGATGCCAATAATTTTACAGTTTTGAAGAATGCACTCTTGGATGGATTTGGCTTAACCACTGAACAATACAGGATTAAGTTCAGAGAAACCAGAAAAGAGTCCTCACAAGACTGGGTAGACTTTGTTGACTATTCAGTGAAGGCCTTGGAGGGTGGTTACATGGCAGTAAAGTTGCTGACTATGAAAGCCTGTACAATCTATTCCTGAGAGAGCATATTCTGAATAACTGTGTGACTGATTTGTTACACCAATATCTAGTGGACTCAGATCTGACCTCTCCCCAAGAATTGGGAAAGAAGGCAGACAAATGGGTCAGAACAAGAGTGAACAGAAAAGTTCATACAGGAGGTGACAAGGATGGCATGAAGAAGGATGGTAAGTCTTCAGACAAGGGTGGGGACAAATCTAAAAATGAGTCTTCATCAGGCCCACAATAACACTCTGGTGGGGGTGGTGGGTCCAAATCCTCTTCTAATCAAATAAAGAAACCATGGTGCTATTTATGTAAAGTAAAAGGCCATTGGACAACTGATGCCAGTTGTCCAAAGAAAAGCACCAAACCTCCCAGTACCACAACCCCTACTGCAACCTCTAGTGCCCCTAGTAATAGCAGTAATAGCAGTGGTGGTGGGAGCAAACCTACTAATAGCCAATCCAAGGGAGTAGCTGGGCTCACTTTTGGTAATTTAGTTGGGGTTGGTCTTGTTAGGGAGACCACAGAGGCTGTGTTAGTCTCTGAAGGTGCCATTGATTTGGCCACCTTGGTTGCTTGTCCCCTTACTATGGATAAGCACAAGCAACTTCCCCTAATCAATGGTGTTGAGGTTCAGGCCTACAGGGACACAGGTGCCAGTGTTACCATGGTAATAGAGAAACTGGTACACCCTGAACAACACCTACTTGGTCACCAAGTGACAAACGCTCATAACAACACTCTTAGCCACCCCATGGCTGTTTTGAATCTCAACTGGGGAGGGGGGGGGGGGGGTACTGGTCCAAAGAAAGTTGTGGTTGCCTCAGATTTACCTGTAGACTGTCTACTAGGGAACGATTTAGAGACATCAGCTTGGGCAGAAGTGGAGTTGAAGGCTCATGCAGCAATGGTGGGCCTTCCTGGGCATATTTTTGCTTTGACAAGGGCTCAGGCCAAAAAGCAAAAAGGACAGGGTGACGTGGATCCTGGAACAATGGACCAAGTTCTCCCTAAAGCTAGGGTTCTCCCCTGTCAGAACCTTCACCAGAGGAGCTGGCAGCAGACACTGCTGAGATTTTGGGTGGAGGGGGGCCTGCCAGGGAAGAGCTGAGTGTGGCACAGCAAATCTGTCCCACATTAGAGGGTCTAAGACAGCAAGCTGTCAAACAGCAAAATGGGGATGTCAGTGACTCACATAGAGTTTACTGGGAGGACAACCTCTTGTACACAGAGGCAAGGGACCCAAAACCTGAAGCAGCCAGGAGATTGGTCATTCTCCTTCAGTACAGAGAGTTCCTCCTAACTCTGGCACACAACATTCCCTTAGCTGGACATTTGGGTCAGATTAAAACATGGGAAAGGCTTGTCCCCCTGTTTCACTGTCCTAGGATGTCAGAGGACACAAAGGATTTTTGTAAGTCCTGTGTGACCTGCCAAGCCAGTGGCAAGACTGGTGGCACCCCAAAGGCTCCCCTTATTCCACTGCCTATGGTTGGGGTTCCCTTTGAAAGGGTAGGGGTTGACATAGTTGGCCCCCTTTACCCTCCTACTGCTTCAGGCAATAGGTTTATCTTGGTGGTAGTGGACCATGCCACAAGATATCCTGAAACAATTCCTCTAAGGACCACCTGCAGTGGCAAAAGCCCTCCTGGGAATCTTTTCCAGGGTGGGTTTCCCAAAAGAGGTTGTATCAGACAGGGGTAGCAACTTTATGTCTGCATACTTGAAGGCCATGTGGAAGGAATGTGGTGTAACATACAAATTCACCATACCTTATCATCCACAGACAAATGGACTGTTAGAGAGGTTTAATAAAACTCTCAAAGGAATGATAATGGGACTCCCAGAAAAACTCAGGAAGTGATGGGATGTCCTGTTACCTTGCCTCCTTTTTGCTTACAGGGAGGTACCCCAAAAAGGAGTGGGCTTTAGCCCCTTTGAACTCCTATTTGGACACCCTGTAAGAGGTCCTCTAACACTTGTAAATGAGGGTGGTTGGGAACAACCTTTAAAAGCTCCCAAGCAAGACATAGTGGACTATGTACTCGGCCTAAGATCCAGAATGGCTGAGTATATGAAAAAGGTCAGTAAAAACCTTCAGGCCAGCCAAGAGCTCCTAAAGCAATGGCATGACCAGAAGGCTGTTCTGATTCAGTACCAACCAGGACAGAAGGTGTGGGTATTGGAGCCTGTGGCCCCAAGAGCACTCCAAGACAAGTGGAGTGGACCCCACATCATTGTTGAAAAGAAGGGAGAGGTCACCTACTTGGTTGACCTGGGCACTGCCAGGATTCCCCTTAGGGTGCTCCATGTCAATCGCCTAAAACCCTACTATGACAGGGCTGATCTCACCCTGCTCATGGCAACAGATGAAGGACAGGAAGAAGAGAGTGACCCTCTCCCTGATCTCTTCTCTTCCACAGAACAGGATGCTCTAGTGGAAGGTGTCATTTTGGCAGACTGTCTTACTGCTGAGCAGAAAGATAACTGCATAAATCTCCTAGGTCAGTTTTGTGAACTCTTTCCTACTGTGCCAGGCACCACTTCTTGGTGTGAGCACACTATAAATACTGGAGACAGCATGCCTGTCAAAAGAAAGATCTATAGGCAGCCTGACCATGTAAGGGACTGCATGAAACAAGACGTTCAGAAAATGTTTGAACTAGGAGTGGTTGAACATTCTGAAAGCCCATGGGCCTCTCCTGTGGTGCTTGTACCAAAGCCTCACTCATAAGATGGGAAAAGAGAGATGAGGTTTTGTGTAGATTACAGAGGTCTCAACCAGGTAACTAAAACTGATGCTCACCCTATACCCAGGGCAGATGAGCTCATAGATACACTGGCATCTGCCAAGTATCTAAGCACCTTTGATTTGACTGCAGGGTATTGGCAGATCAAGTTATCAGAGGATGCTAAAGTAAAAACTGCATTTTCAACTATTGGAGGGCACTACCAATTCACAGTAATGCCCTTTGGTTTGAAAAATGCACCTGCCACTGCAGGGGTTGGAGGCTTTTAGTGCAGCATATCTGGACGATATAGCTGTCTTTAGCTCCACCTGGGATGATCACCTGGTCCACCTGTGGAATGTTTTGGAGGCCCTGCAGAAGGCAGGCCTCACTATCAAGGCTTCAAAGTGCCAGATAGGGCAGGTGAAAGTGGTTTATCTGGGACACCTGGTAGGTGGAGAACAGATTACACCACTTCAGGGGAAAATGCACACAATCATGGATTGGGTTCCTCCTACAACTCAGACCCAGGTGAGAGCAATCTTAGGCCTCACTGGGTATTACAGGAGGTTCATTAAGAACTATGGCTCCATTGCAGCCCCACTTAATGACCTCACTTCCAAGAAAATGCCTAAAAAGGTATTGTGGACAGCTAGCTGCCAGAAAGCTTTTGAGAAGCTGAAACAGGCCATGTGCACTGCACCTGTCCTAAAAAGCCCATGTCACTCCAAGAAATTCATTGTTCAAACTGATGCATCTGAATTAGGGGTAGGGGCAGTCTTATCACAACTCAATTCTGAGGGCCAGGATCAACGTGTTGCTTTTATCAGCAGGAGGTTGACCCCTAGAGAAAAGCGCTGGTCTGCCATAGAGAGGGAGGCCTTTGCTGTGGTCTGGGCACTGAAGAAGTTGAGGCAATACCTGTTTGTCACTCACTTCATTGTTCAGACAGACCACAAACCTCTACTTTGGCTAAAACAAATGAAAGGTGAAAACCCTAAATTGTTGAGGTGGTCCATATCTCTACAGGGAATGGACTATACAGTGGAACATAGACCTGGGAGTACCCACTCCAATGCAGATGGACTCTCCAGATATTTCCACTTAGACAATGAAGACTCATCAGGTCATGGCTAGTCTTATTGTCCTTCGTTTGGGGGGGTGGGGTTGTGTAGGAAAGTACCATCTTGCCTGGCATGTTACCCCCATATTTCAATGTATATATGTTGTTTTAGTGTATGTGTCACTGGGACCCTGCCAGCCAGGGCCCCAGTGCTCATAAGTGTGCCCTGTATGTGTTCCCTGTGTGATGACTAACTGTCTCACTGAGGCTCTGCTAACCAGAACCTCAGTGGTTATGCTCTCTCTGCTTTCTAAATTGTCACTAACAGGCTAGTGACCAATTTCACCAATTCACATTGGCATACTGGAACACCCTTATAATTCCATAGTATATGGTACCGAGGTACCCAGGGTATTGGGGTTCCAGGAGATCCCTATGGGCTGCAGCATTTCTTTTGCCACCCATAGGGAGCCCTGACAATTCTTACACAGGCCTGCCACTGCAGCCTGAGTGAAATAATGTCCACATTATTTCACAGCCATTTACCACTGCACTTAAATAACTTATAAGTCACCTATATGTCTAACCTTCATCTGGTGAAGGTTGGGTGTAAAGTTACTTAGTGTGTGGGCACCCTGGCACTAGCCAAGGTGCCCCCACATTGTTCAGGCCAAATTCCCCGGACGTTGTGATTGCGGGGACACCATTTCACTCTTGCACTATAAATAGGTCACTACCTATGTATAGCGTCACAATGGTAACTCCGAACATGGCCTTGTAACATCTAAGATCATGGAATTGTCCCCCCAATGCCATTCTGGCATTGGGGGGACAATTCCATGATCCCCCGGGTCTCTAGCACAGAACCCGCTGAAGGGCAGCCTGACCAGAATGAATGCCCTCCAGGTATGCATTACTCTGGTGCACCTCCCTTTCTACACGCTGGATGGCATTCAAAATGGTAGACTGCCCAACAGTGAGCAAACGAATTGTGAGTGACAATTCCATGATCCCCCGGGTCTCTAGCACAGAACCCGGGTACTGCCAAACTGCCTTTCCGGGCTCTCCACTGCAGCTGCTGCCAACCCCTCAGACAGGTTTCTGCCCTACTGGAGTCCAGGCAGCCCTGGCCCAGAAAGGCAGAACAAAGAACTTCCTCAGAGAGAGGGTGTTACACCCTCTCCCTTTGGAAAAAGGTGTTAGGGCAGGGGAGGAGTAGCATCCCCCAGCCTCTGGAAATGCTTTGATGGGCACAGATGGTGCCCATCTCTGCATAAGCCAGTCTACACCGTTTCAGGTGCCCCCCAGCCCTGCTCTGGTATGAAACTGGACAAAGGAAAGGGGAGTGACCACTCCCCTGACCTGCACCTCCCCTGGGAGGTGCCCAGAGCTCCTCCAGTGTGCTCCAGACCTCTGCCATCTTGGAAACAGAGGTGCTGCTGGCACACTGGACTGCTCTGAGTGGCCAGGGCCAGCAGGTGACGTCAGAGACTCCTTCTGATAGGCTCCTCCAGGTGTTGTTAGCCTATCCTCTCTCCTAAGTAGCCAAACCTCCTTTTCTGGCTATTTAGGGTCTCTGCTTTGGGGAATTCCTTAGATAACGAATGCAAGAGCTCATCAGAGTTCCTCTGCATCTCTCTCTTCACCTTCTGCCAATGAATCAACTGCTGACCGCGCTGGAAGCCTGCAAAACTGCAACAAAGTAGCGAAGACGACTACTGCAACTCTGTAACGCTGATCCGTCCGCCTTCTCGACTGTTTTCCTGGTGGTGCATGCTGTGGGGGTAGTCTGCCTCCTCTCTGCACTAGAAGCTCCGAAGAAATCTCCTGTGGGTCGACGGAATCGTCCCCCTGCAACCGCAGGCACCAAAGAACTGCATCACCGGTCCCCTGGGTCTCCTCTCAGCATGACGAGCGAGGTCCCTTGAATCCAGCAACTCTGTCCAAGTGACTCCCACAGTCCAGTGACTCTTCAGTCCAAGTTTGGTGGAGGTAAGTCCTTGCCTCCCCACGCCAGACTGCATTGCTGGGAACCGCGACTTTTGCAGCTACTCCGGCTCCTGTGCACTTTTCCAGGATTTCCTTTGTGCACAACCAAGCCTGGATCCACGGCACTCTATCCTGCATTGCACGACCTCCTGAGTTGTCCCCCGGCGGCGTGGTACTCTCTTGTGCAACTTCGGGTGAGCACCATTTCACTCCACTTCGTAGTGCCTGTTCCGGCACTTCTCCGGATGCTGCTTGCTTCTGAGAGAGCTCCTTATCTTGCTGGACGGCCCCTCTGTCCCCTCACACAATTTGCAACATCCTAGTCCCTCCTGGGCCACAGCAGCATCCAAAAACCCTAACTGCACGATTTGCAGCTAGCAAGGCTTGTTTGCGGTGTTTCTTCAGGAAAGTACTTTTGCACGACTCTTTATGACGTGGGACATCCATCCTCCAAAGGGGAAGTTTCTAGCCCTTGTCGTTCTTGCAGAATCCTCAGCTTCTACTGCCTAGTAGCAGCTTCTTTGCACCCACAGCTGGCATTTCCTGGGCATCTGCCCACTCTCGATTTGATCGTGACTTTTGGACTTCGTCCCCTTGTTCCACAGGTACTCTCGTCTGGAAATCCATCGTTGTTGCATTGCTGGTTTTGGTCTTTCCTGCAGAATTCCCCTATCACGACTTCTGTGCTCTTTGGGGAACTTTAGTGCACTTTGCACTCACTTTTCAGGGTCTTGGGGTGGGCTATTTTTCTAACCCTCACTGTTTTCTTACAGTCCCAGCGACCCTCTACAAGGTCACATAGGTTTGGGGTCCATTCGTGGTTCGCATTCCACTTTTGGAGTATATGGTTTGTGTTGCCCCTATCCCTATGTGTCCCCATTGCATCCTATTGTAACTAAACATTGTTTGCACTGTTTTCTAATACTATACTGCATATTTTTGGTATTGTGTACATATATCTTGTGTATATTTGCTATCCTCATACTGAGGGTACTCACTGAGATACTTTGGCATATTGTCATATAAATAAAGTTCCTTTATTTTTAGTATATCTGTGTATCATGTTTTCTTATGATATTGTGCAAGTGACACTGGTGGTACTGTAGGAGCTTCACTCGTCTCCTAGTTCAGCCTAAGCTGCTCTGCTAAGCTACCATTATCTATCAGCCTAAGCTGCTAGACACCCTATACACTAATAAGGGATACCTGGGCCTGGTGCAAGGTGTAAGTACCCCTTGGTACTCACTACAAGCCAGTCCAGCCTCCTACAAGGGTGTCAAAGGCCTGTTGGCATTCTACAGTCCAGTTTACCTTCTTGGGCATTTTCTTGGAGGTAAGTTCTGTGAGGGGTGTCACTATAGATCTATATCCCTTCACAAACCTCCTGTAGTACCCAGTCAAGCCAATGAATGTCCTGACTTGAGTTTGGGTTTTTGGAGCTGCCCAGTCCAGAATAGTGGCTGAACTTGGCCTCCACCTACAAGGTGTCCCAAGTAAACCACAGTTCCCTGCCCTACCTGACATTTGGATGCCTTGATAGAGAGGCCTGCTGCTTGCAGAGCCTTCAAAACCTTCTTCAGGTGGACCAGGTGATCCTGCCAGCTGGAGCTAAAGACAGCAATATCTTCAAGCTATGCTGCACTAAAGGACTCCAAGCCAGCAAGGACTTGATTCACCAACCTTTGGAAGGTGGCAGGGGCATTCTTTAAACCAAAGGGCATAACAGTAAACTGATAATACCCATCAGGTGTGGAGAATGCTGTCTTTTCTTTTGCTCCTGGTGCCATTCTGATTTGCCAGTACCCTGCTATCAAGTCAAAGGTACTTAAGTATCTGGCAGCACCTAGTTTGTCTATCAATTCATCTGCCCTTGGAATGGGATGGGCATCTGTCTTGGTGACATAATTAAGTCCTCTGTAGTCCACACAGAACCTCATCTCTCTCTTTCCATCTTTGGTGTGAGGTTTGGGGACTAAGACCACTGGGCTAGCCCAGGGGCTGTCAGAGTGCTCAATGACTCCCAATTCCAGCATCTTGTGGACTTCCACTTTGATGCTTTCCTTCACTTGGTCAGACTGTCTGAAAATTTTGTTTTTGACAGGCATGCTGTCTCCTGTGTCCACATCATGGGTACACAGGTGTGTCTGACCATGGGTTAGGGAAAAGAGCTCAGCAAACTGTTGCAGGACCTTCATACAGTCAGATTGCTGTTGGCCAGAGAGGGTGTCTGAATAGATCCCTCCATCTACTGAACCATCTTTAGGGTCAGTGGAGAGGAGATCAGGGAGAGGTTCATTCTCAGCTTCCTGGTCCTCATCTGTTACCATCAACAGATTCACACCTGCCCTGTCATGGAAGAGTTTGAGGCGGTTCACATGGATCACCCTTTTGGGGGTCCTGCTAGTGCCTAGGTCTACCAGGTAGGTGACCTGACTCTTCCTTTCTAGCACTGGGTAAGGGCCACTCCATCTGTCCTGAAGTGCCCTGGGAGCCACATGCTCCAGAACCCAGACTTTCTGCCCTGGCTGACAATCAACCATAGCAGCCTTTTGGTCATACCAAAACTTCTGGAGTTGTTGGCTGGCCTCAAGGTTTTTGCTTGCCTTTTCCATATACTCTGCCATCCTTGAACGTAGGCCTAGTACATAGTCCACTATATCTTGTTTAGGCTCATGAAGAGGTCTCTCCCAGCCTTCTTTTACAAGAGCTAGTGGTCCCCTTACAGGATGGCCAAACAGAAGTTCAAAGGGGGAAAACGCTACTCCCTTCTGAGGCATCTCTCTGTAGGCGAAAAGCAGACATGGCAAGAGGATATCCCATCTCCTTTATAGTTTTTCAGGGAGCCCCATGATCATGCCTTTCAATGTCTTGTTAAATCTTTCAACAAGACCATTGGTTTGTGGATTGTATGGTGTGGTGAATTTGTAAGTCACCCCACACTCATTCCACATGTGTTTCAGGTATGCTGACATAAAGTTGGTACCTCTGTCAGACACCACCTCCTTAGGAAATCCCACTCTGGTAAAAATACCAGTGAGTGCTTTGGCTAGTGCAGGGGCAATAGTCCACCTAAGGGGAATTGCTTCAGGGTATCTAGTAGCATGATCCACTACTACTAGTATGTATTGGTTCACTGAGGCTGTGGGAGGTTCAAGTGGACCCACTATCTCCACACCTACTCTTTCAAAGGGGACCCCCACCACTGGAAGTGGAATGAGGGGGGCCTTTGGGTGTCCACCTGTCTTACCACTGGCTTGACAGGTGGCACAGGAGACACAAAACTCCTTGACCTTTTGGGACATGTTGGGCCAATAGAAGTGGTTGACTAATCTCTCCCAAGTCTTGGTCTGTCCCAAATGCCCAGCAAGAGGAATATCATGAGCTAAGGTCAGAATGAACTCCCTAAACTCCTGAGGCACTACCACTCTCCTAGTGGCACCAGGTTTGGGATCTCTTGCCTCAGTGTAAAGGAGTCCATCTTCACAATAAACTCTATGTGTTCCTGTTATTTTTCCTTTGGACTCTTCAGCAGCTTGCTGCCTAAGGCCTTCAAGAGAGGGACAGGTTTCTTGCCCCTTGCACAGCTGTTGCCTTGAGGGTCCTCCTGGGCCTAGGAGCTCAGCCTGATAAGGTTATAACTCCAGGGGCTCAGTTCCCTCAGAGGGCAGAACTTCTTCCTGGGAAGAGAGGTTCTCTTTTTCTTGCTGTGTTGAAACTGGTTCCCCAGTTTTCTTTCCTTTTCTCTTGGAGGGTTGGGCCCTTTTTCTAGGCTCCAACACCACTTTTTCACCCTGAGCCTTGCACTGTGCCCTTGTCTTGACACACACCAGTTCAGGGATACCCAGCATGGCTGCATGGGTTTTGATTTCTACCTCAGCCCATGCTGAGGACTCCAGGTCATTTCCAAGCAAACAGTCTACAGGGATATTTGAGGAGACCACCACCTGTTTCAGGCCATTGACCCCTCCCCACTCTAAAGTTACCATAGCCATGGGATGTACTTTAGTCTGATTGTCAGCGTTGGTGACTGGATAAGTTTGTCCAGCCAGGTATTGACCAGGGGAAACCAGTTTCTCTGTCACCATGGTGACACTGGCACCTGTATCCCTCAGGCATTCTACACTTGTCCCATTAATTAAGAGCTGCTGCCTGTATTTTTTCATATGAGGGGGCCAGGCAGCCAGTGTGGCTACACCCACCCCACCCTCAGAGACTAATGTAGCTTCAGTGTGAACCCTGATTTGCTCTGGGCACACTGTTGATCCCACTTGGAGATTGGCCATGCCAGTGTTAGCTGGAGTATAGTTAGAAGTGGAACCTTTCTTGGGACAGGCCTTGTCTCCAGTTTGGTGTCCTGGCTGATTACAGCTACGACACCAGGCCTTTTTGGGATCAAAGTTTTTACCCTTGTACCCAAAATTGGATTGTGAAGAGGCTCTGGAGCCTCCCTCCTGAGCAGGTTTTTGGGGCCCTATAGAAGACTCTTTACTTTTCCCTTTGGATGTCTCAACACTCTTCCCCTGAGGAGTCTTTGTGACCCCTTTCTTTTGGTCACCCCCTGTGGAAGTCTTGGTCACCCTAGTCTTGACCCAATGGTCAGCCTTCTTTCCCAATTCTTGGGGAGAAATTGGTCCTAGGTCTACCAGATGCTGATGCAGTTTCATTGAAACAATTACTTAACAGGTGTTCTTTCACAAATAAATTGTACAGCCCATCATAATCATTTACACCACTGCCTTGAATCCAACCATCCAGTGTTTTTACTGAGAAGTCAACAAAATCAACCCAGGTCTCGCTCGAGGATTTTTGAGCCCCCCTAATTCTATACTCCTCAGTGGAGAATCCAAAGCCCTCAATCAGGGTAGCCTTCATGAGGTCATAGGATTCTGCATCTTTTCCAGAGAGTGTGAGGAGTCTATCCCTACACTTTCCAGTGAACATTTCCCAAAGGAGATCACCCCAGTGAGATCTGTTTACTTTTCTGGTTGCACAAGCCCTCTCAAAAGCTGTGAACCATTTGGTGATGTCATCACCATCTTCATATTTAGTTACTATCCATTTTGGGATTTTCAACATGTCAGGAGAATTGCTGACCCTATTTATGTTGCTGCCACCATGGATGGGGCCAAAACACATCTCTTGTCTTTCCCTTTCTATGGCTAGGAGCTGTCTCTCTAAAGCCAATCTTTTGACCATCCTGGCTAACAGGAGGTCATCTTCATTGAGGCTGCCCTCAATGCTTCCAGAGTTGCTGGACTCTCCTGTGAGAGAAGTAGCATCTCTGACTATCACATTTGGAGTCAGGGTTTGAGAGACCCTGTTCTCCCTAACTAGGACTGTAGGTGGGAATTCCTCCACATCACTAGCTTCCCCCTCTGGGAGGTTATCCTCAGAGGGGTTGTTCTTAGCAAACTCTGCCAAAAGCTCCTGGAGCTGTGCTTTGGTAGGGTTTGAACCAGTTTTAATCTTTTTGGTTTTGCAGAGAGACCTTAACTCTGACATCCTAAGATGCAGGTAAGGGGTGAGGTTGAGTTCCATCACATTCTCTTCTGCATTGAACATTATGTTTCTAAAAGTTGGAATACTTTTTAAGAATCTAAAACTATCTCTAGAACTGAATTCAAACTTTTACAAAACTTTTAAACTCTAAAAGAAATGCTAACAGGGACTAACACAAGGCCCTAGCAGGACTTTTAAAAATTTAGCAAAATAGCTAAAATTTCAAAAATCAGTTTCTAATGACAATTTTTG
Source organism: Pleurodeles waltl (assembly GCF_031143425.1). Taxonomy (NCBI): domain Eukaryota; kingdom Metazoa; phylum Chordata; class Amphibia; order Caudata; family Salamandridae; genus Pleurodeles; species Pleurodeles waltl. Next base: position 1,178,525,752 of record NC_090439.1, read on the forward strand.
GAATTTAGTTGTGTGAGCAGGTATTGGCTGAGTAGTCCAGCAAATGCAAAGTCTTGTACCCCACCGCTGATCCACCAATGTAGGAAGTTGGCTCTGTATGTACTATTTCAAAGTAAGGAATAGTATGCACAGAGTCCAATGGTTCCCCTTAGAGGTAAGATAGTGGCGAAAAGAGCTAATTCTAATGCTCTATTTAGTGGTAGTGTGGTCGAGCAGTAGGCTTATCAAAGGGTAGTGTTAAGCATTTGTTGTACACACACAGGCAATAAATGAGGAACACACACTCAGACACAATTCCAGGCCAATAGGTTTTTGTATAGAAAAATATATTTTCTTAGTTTATTTTAAGAACCACAGGTTCAAGATTTACAAACAATACTTTAAATGAAAGGTATTTCACTTAGGAACTTTAGGAACTTTGAATTAGCAAAATAGCATATACAGTTTTCACACAAATGGCAGATAGCTATTTTAAAACTAGACACTGCAATTTTCAACAGTTCCTGGGGGAGGTAAGTGTTTGTTAGTTTTGCAGGTAAGTAAACCATCTACGGGGTTCAAAGTTGGGTCCTAGGTAGCCCACTGTTGGGGGTTCAGGGAAACCCCAAAGTTACCACACCAGCAGCTCAGGGCCGGTCAGGTGCAGAGGTCAAAGTGGTGCCCAAAACGCATAGGCTTCAATGGAGAAGGGGGTGCCCCGGTTCCAGTCTGCCAGCAGGTAAGTACCCGCGTCTTAGGAGGGCAGACCAGGGGGGTTTTGTAGGGCACCGGGGGGGGACACAAGTCAGCACAAAAAGTACACCCTCAGCCGCATGGGGGCGGCCGGGTGCAGTTTGAAAACAGGCGTCGGGTTCGCTTTGGGTTTCATTGGGAGACCAAGGGGGGGCTCCTCGGGGTAGCCACCACCTCGGCAAGGGAGAGGGCCACCTGGGGGTCGCTCCTGCACTGGAGGTCAGATACTTCAGGTCCTGGGGGCTGCGGGTGCAGTGTCTTTACCAGGCGTCGGGTCTTTGAAGCAGGCAGTCGCGGTGTAGGAGGCTGGCCTGGTTTGTAGTGGTACCAAGGGGTACTTACACTCTGCACCAGGTCCAGTTATCCCTTATTAGTGTAGAAGAGGTGTCTAGCAGCTTAGGCTGATAGAAAAGGTAGCTTAGCGGAGCAGCTGAGGCTGAACTTAGAGACGTGTAAAGCTCCTACTATACCACTGGTGTCATATGCACAATATCATAAGAAAACACAATACACAGATATACTAAAAATAAAGGTACTTTATTTTTATGACAATATGCCAAAAGTATGAAAAGAAATGGGGACTAATGGCGCTCAGGAGACTATTCGGCCAAATATAGCATTAGGGGTTACCTACACAAGGGAAAACACCCATCCCTTGAAGGTTCAAAGGAACCCAACAATAATTAGCACAATGTGAGGCCCCCCCCTTTCCCTTTTTTTTCCAAAGTTTCCTAATCACAAATCAAATAAGTCAAGACTCAAATGACTAAAGTTCTAATGAACGCAATCTTAAATATCACGCCAGTCTTTATAAAGTCCAATCCTATCCAGGATTTATTGGATCACATCTTCAGATTAACAGCATCCTTCATGGAAATATACTTCGAGCCAACACGTGTTTCGTCATGGGAGAGTTCTCTAGTCCCAACGACTTCTTCAGGGCTAATCTCATATAATTTTGAGTTGCTTCAAAAGATAAGTAATGTCCTTATTTTGACTGTGCAGTACATCAGAAAAACACACATCAAGTTCCTTGGTTCTTAAAAGCTCATTAATTGATAGCCGTACACTTCAAGGCTCCTATAGTTACAAACAATCCAGATTCGGCGTTTCCCTGCTTAGGAAACGCTACGTTGCGAGTGCGCACCCGCATGACTGGCGTGATATTTAAGATTGCGTTCATTTGAACTTTACTCATTTGAGTCTTGACTTATTTGATTTGTGATTAGGAAACTTTGAAAAAAAAGGGAAAGGGGGGGGCCTCACATTGTGCTAAATATGCCAAAAGTATCTCAGTGAGTACCCTCAGTATGAGGATAGCAAATATACACAAGATATATGTACACAATACCAAAAATATGCAGTAATAGCAATAGAAAGCAATGCAAGCAATGTACAGTCACAATAGATTGCAATGAGAGCACATAGGTATAGGGGCAACACAAACCATATACTCTAGAAGTGGAATGCGAACCACGAATGGACCCCAAACCTATGTGAGCTTGTAGAGGGTCGCTGGGACTGTAAGAAAACAGTGAGGGTTAGAAAAATAGCCCACCCCAAGACCCTGAAAAGTGGGTGCAAAGTGCCCAGAATTCTGCAATGAAGACCAACACCAGCAATGCAACAACAATGGATTTCCAGACGAGAGTACCTGTGGAACAAGGGGACCAAGTCGAAGAGTCACACTCAAGTCGGGAGTGGGCAGATGCCCAGGAAATGCCAGCTGTGGGTGCAAAGAAGCTGCCACCGGATGGTAGAAGCTGTGGATTCTGCAAGAACGAAGAGGACTAGGAACTTCCCCTTTGGAGGATGGATGTCCCACGTCGTGAAAAAGCTTGCAGAGGTGTTTCCGTGCAGAAAAGCCGCAAACAAGCCTTGCTAGCTGCAAGGGTCGCAGTTAGGGTTTTTGGATGCTGCTGTGGCCCAGGAGGGACCAGGATATCGTCAATTGCGTGAGGAGACAGAGGGGGCGTCCAGCAAGACAAAGAGCCCACTCAGAAGCAAGCAGCACCCGCAGAAGTACTGGAACAGGCACTTGGAAGAGGAGTCAACCGGAGTCCACCGAAGACACAAAAGGGAGTCCCACGACGCCGGAGGATAACTCAGGAGGTCGTGCACTGCAGGTTAGAGTGTTGGGGACCCCGGCTTGGCTGTGCATGAAGGAAATCCTGGAAGAGTGCACAGGAGCCGGAGCAGCTGCAAATCACGCAGTACCCAGCAATGTAGTCTAGCGTGGGGAGGCAAGGACTTACCTCCACCAAACTTGGACTGAAGAGTCACTGGACTGTGGGAATCACTTGGACAGAGTTGCTGAGTTCCAGGGACCACGCTTGTCGTGCTGAGAGGGGACCCAGAGGACCAGTGATGCAGTCTTTTGGTGCCTGCGGTTGCAGGGGGAGGATTCCGTCGTCCCACGGGAGATTTCTTCGGAGCTTCTAGTGCAGAGAGGAGGCAGACTACCCCCACAGCATGCACCACCAGGAAAACCGTTGAGAAGGTGGCCGGATCAGCGTTACAAGGTCGCAGTAGTCGTCTTTGCTACTTTGTTGCAGTTTTGCAGGCGTCCAGAGCAGTCAGCGGTCGATTCCTTGGCAGAAGGTGAAGAGAGAGATGGAGAGGAACTCTGATGAGCTCTTGCATTCGTTATCTAAAGAATTCCCCAAAGCAGAGACCCTAAATAGCCAGAAAAGGAGGTTTGGCTACTTAGGAAGGAGGATAGGCTAGCAACACAGGTAAGAGCCTATCAGAAGGAGTCTCTGACGTCACCTGCTGGCCCTGGCCACTCAGAGCAGTCCAGTGTGCCAGCAGCACCTCTGTTTCCAAGATGGCAGAGGTCTGGAGCACACTGGAGGAGCTCTGGGCACCTCCCAGGGGAGGTGCAGGTCAGGGGAGTGGTCACTCCCCTTTCCTTTGTCCAGTTTCGCGCCAGAGCAGGGCTGGGGGATCCCTGAACCGGTGTAGACTGGCTTATGCAGAGATGGGCACCATCTGTGCCCATCAAAGCATTTCCAGAGGCTGGGGGAGGCTACTCCTCCCCAGCACTGACACCTTTTTCCAAAGGGAGAGGGTGTAACACCCTCTCTCTGAGGAAGTCCTTTGTTCTGCCTTCCTGGGCCAAGCCTGGCTGGACCCCAGGAGGGCAGAATCCTGTCTGAGGGGTTGGCAGCAGCAGCAGCTGCAGTGAAACCCCGGGAAAGGTAGTTTGGCAGTACCCGGGTCTATGCTAGAGACTCGGGGGATCATGGAATTGTCTCCCCAATGCCAGAATGGCATTGGGGTGACAATTCCATGAACTTAGACATGTTACATGGCCAAGTTCGGAGTTACCATTGTGACGCTATACATATGTGGTGACATATGTATAGTGCACCCGTGTAATGGTGTCCCCGCACTAACAAAGTCCGGGAAATTTGCCCTGAACAATGTGGAGGTACCTTGGCTAGTGCCAGGGTGCCCACACACTAAGTAACTTAGCACCCAACCTTTACCAGGTAAAAGTTAGACATATAGGTCACTTATAAGTTACTTAAGTGCAGTGGTAAATGGCTGTGAAATAACGTGGACGTTATTTCACTCAGGCTGCAGTGGCAGGCCTGTGTAAGAATTGTCAGAGCTCCCTATGGGTGGCAAAAGAAATGCTGCAGCCCATAGGGATCTCCTGGAACCCCAATACCCTGGGTACCTCAGTACCATATACTAGGGAATTATAAGGGTGTTCCAGTATGCCAATGTGAATTGGTGAAATTGGTCACTAGCCTGTTAGTGACAATTTGGAAAGGAATGAGAGAGCATAACCACTGAGGTTCTGGATAGCAGAGCCTCAGTGAGACAGTTAGTCATATACACAGGTAACACCGTCAGGCACACTTATGAGCACTGGGGCCCTGGCTGGCAGGGTCCCAGTGACACATACAACTAAAACAACATATATACAGTGAAAAATGGGGGTAACATGCCAGGCAAGATGGTACTTTCCTACAGTCACACCCTCTCCCTGGGAGTGGAGGAAGAGGAGGTGGTTGTAGGAGGTGTATCTTTAGATGATTTGGGTGCAGGTGCATGTTCTGGAGGCTGTCGTGAGGTGGATGTATGTTGGGTGTGTGTGTGCCCGCTTTTGTGTACTTTGGGAGGGGGCGTCACAGACACACTGGGAGAGGACACAGGGAATGTGTAAATGGTAGTGGGGGTGGTGAGTGCAGGTGAGCAGGGTGTGGTGCTGGGTGTTCTGGTGCGAGTCCTAGTGGCTGTAGTGGTAGTGCATGCAGGTGAGAGTGTAGACGACACTGGGAGGGAGGAGGGAGACAACGAGGAGGGGGACACAGTGGAGGCAGTGGATGTTGCTGTGTCTGTATGTGGGTGATGCTTGTGTGAGTGCCTGTGGGATGTGTGGTGCCTATGTTTGCCTGAGCTGCCCTTGTGTGTTGACGTGTGTGCAGGCTGGTCTGATGGTGTGCTTGGGATAGGCTGGGATACAGGGGATTGGGTCTGGGTGGAGGAAGTTGGAGGGGGGAGGCTAGACACAGGGACAATGGCTGCCATCAGTGCTGAGGCCAGAGATTGCAGGGTTCGATGATGGGCAGCCTGACCACAATGAATGCCCTCCAGGAATGCATTTGTGTGTTGTAACTCCCTTTCACCACCCTGGATGGCATTCACAATGGTAGACTGCCCAACAGTGAGTGACCTGAGGAGGTCAATGGCCTCCTCACTTAGGGCAGCAGGGGTGACAGGGGCTGAGATGCCTGGGGCGAAGGTGATGCCCACCCTCCTGGATGAGCGGGCACGGAGCGAAGGCTGAGGGCCTGCTGGGAGAGCGGTGCTGGTAGGGGGGTGACGGCTGTACCTGTAGAAGTGGGGGGCACAGATGGTGCCGCTGGTAGGGTGGGGAGCTCCCATCGGAGGACGAGTCAATGTTGCTGGTTGCAGATCCTGTGACCGACGTGAAGCTCCCCTCGCCCTCCGTCCCACTGGTGTGTTCTGAGTCTGTGGGGTGGCCCTCCATGGCCATGTGGGATGCAGCCCCCTCGTGCTCCGGTGCCACTGTACCTCCGCCTGATGATGCTGATGCACAAAAGAACAGGGAGAGCACAAAAAGGGGTGGGGAAACAGAAGAAAGACAGGTTGAGTGCATGGCTTACCGCTACAGTTGGCGGACAGTACAGACACAGCAGCCCCCTGCACTACGCCGTGCTCTTGGCCTCTACAGATGCAGTTCCTGCGATATGGCCTACATGGCTATGAGTGTCAACTGCCCACATAGATGACACAGGTGCATGTATACCTGTACTTGGCCCTCTACAGAGGTGGGATGGAGTGGCACATAGCCTGCTTTCCGGAGGGGCCTAGCCTACGGAACTCGCCCTGGCCTAGCGAAACCCACAGCCCTCCTCCCCCACCCAGACCCCTCCACGGTGTGCAAAGTCAACAGAATGAGAGTGTACTCACCCCCTTATGTCTGCTGTGATGCCCTCATGCGCCCATCCAACTCAGGGTAGGCCACCACCAGGATCCGGAACATCATGGGGGGTCATGGTGTGACGGGCACCCCTCCCACGTTGGGAGGCCATCCCCAGCTGAGCCTCCGCTGTCTTCTTGCTCCAGTGGCGAATGTCCTCCCATCTTTTACGGCAGTGGATGCTCCGTCTGTGGTGGACCCCCAGGGTCCGGACGTCCTTGGCGATGGCACGCCAAATATCCTTCTTTTGGTGGGAGCTGACCTACATGACATGTACAGGGGAAGAAGAGAAGTCATTAGGAACTGCACCGTCGAAGTGAGTGACCCACATCCCTGCCCTTGCCATGTGGCACATGCAATCACACTCCTTCGTGCTCACAGAACTCTGCCCCCTTCCTAATTACATCCAGCCCTTTCCACCCAGGCAGAGCCCATACAACTTGCACCCTATGTACTCACCTGTTGGTCTGGAGGACTGTAGAGTATTGTGTACTGGGGGAGGACCCCGTCCACAAGCTTTTTCAACTCCTGTGCAGTGAAGGCAGGGGCCTTTTCCCCAGACGCACATGCCATTGTCTCTTCCAGACCGAGGTCACAGCAGCACTTGCAGTGTAGGTCCTCTCCTGTCAAAGATCAGGTATCGAGGGATTGAACAGATAGAAAATGGCGGTGACGTCTGCGGCGGTGCGTATCATCACCGCCGGCGCATTTCTTCATTGGCTCCTGGGACCCATAGGGTCCAATGTTAACCAATGCAGCATTGCGCAGCAGTCTACGACTGCCTACCGTGACGGTGTACAACGCCAGCGCAGTTACCTCACATCCCATTGTCCCACTTTACAGGTTAGGCATCTGCCATTTCAGGGGCCCACATGGCTTCATTTACAACTGCGTCACACATACCTAGGCCTGGACTCAACACACATACAGGAAGAATGTTGTATTTTGTGTCGTGTTCTGTGTAGCTGTGGGTACATACCTCTGAATTGGTTGACTCTGTGGTCGCTGTTGTCCTTCCTAGGCACCGTCAGCTGGGACATGTGAGGAGATGGTGGAATCATCCGGTGTACCGACCGCTGGTGGACCTGTAGACAATGGAGGAGCGACATTTAATCATCACCTACAGGTTTGACTGTGCCACAATCCAGGAACTGTGTACCCAGTTGGAGCCAGACCTCATGTCACCAATCCGCCATCCCACAGGAATCCCCCCTCAAGTGCAGGTGCTATCAGTGCTCCATTTCCTAGCAAGTGGGTCATTTCAAACAACAGTGGCCATGGCATCAGGGATGTCCCAACCTATGTTTTCCAACATGTTGTCCAGAGTGTTGTCTGCCCTGCTGAAACACGTGAGGAGCTACATCGTTTTCCCTCAGGTGGAGGATTTGGCTACAGTTAAAGGTGATTTCTATGCCCTGGGACATATCCCTAACATCATAGGTGCCATTGATGGGACCCATGTGGCTTTGGTCCCCACCCCCACAGGAGTGAACAGGTGTACAGGAAGCGGAAGAGTTATCATTTGATGAATGCACAGATGGTATGTTTGGCAGACCAGTACATCTCGCAGGTAAATGCTATGTTCCCTGGCTCAGTGCATGACGCCTACATCCTGTGGAATAGCAGCATCCCTTATGTGAAGGGTCAACTCCAGAGGCACCGTGTGTGGGCATTAGGGGACTCTGGTTACCCCAACCTTTCCTGGCTATTGACATCAGTGAGGAATCCCAGGACCAGGGCAGAGGAACGCTACAATGAGGCCCATGGGCGGACTAGGAGGGTGATCGAACGCACCTTTGGCCTCCTGAAGGCCAGATTCAGGTGCCTCCATATGACAGGTGATTCCCTATTCTACTCACCAAGTAAGGTGTGCCAGATCATCATCGCCTGCTCGATGCTTCACAATCTTGCTTTGCGACGCCAGGTGCCTTTTCTGCAGGAGGATGGTCCAGATGACGGTGTTGTGGCAGCTGTGGAGCCTGTGGACAGTGATGAGGAGGAAGCTGAGGAAGAAGACATTGACAACAGGGACTCTGTCATACAGCAATATTTCCAGTGACACACAGGTGAGAACAATTTGTTTACTATTACATTTACTTTCACACTTCTACCTCTATCCTGTCTGTCAATTTGAAGTAGTATTTGGTAACTGAGTTGTACATTTCCATTATGGTTTCACAGGTGTGGTTACCAACGTGTGTCATCTGCTTGCATCCTTCATGGGCTTGTGATGTGTAACATAGGTATGTTGACATTACATTTTCGAACGGATTTTGTCATTGTCATAGATAATACACATTTTCAAAATCACAGACTGACTCCAGATTGTTTTGTGGTTCAAGGGTGTTTATTTAAGTGCTAATTATTGGAGGGGGTGGCAAAATGGTGATGGGTGATGGTGGAGGAATGTCCATGGCAGAGTCCAGTCTAATAGTCTCACAGGTGCACTGCCCATATGGGCATAGGAAGTTGAGCTGGGGCAGTTCCGATAGGGACAGGGTGACAAAGTGGGACAGTGGGATGACAATCAGGGTGGTCTCATTTCCTGGCGGGGGACTTACCATCTTGCTCAGTCCTGTTCCTGGATCTCAGGGACCGCTTGCGGGGTGGTTCTCTGTCTGCAGGGGGTGGGGTGCTAGTGTGGTGGTCCTGTGGCAGGGCGTCCTGTCCACTAGCGCCGGCGGAGGTGGTGGGCAGTTCATCGTCCAGGCTAGTGTCAGGGGCCCCTTGGAATGCCACGGTGTCCCTCATGGTCTTCTGTATGTCTTTCAGCACCCCTACGATGGTGCCCAGGGCGGAGCTGATGGTTCTGAGCTCCTCCCTGAAGCCTAAATACTGTTCCTCCTGCAGGCGCTGGGTCTCCTGAAACTTGGCCAGGACCGTTGCCATCGTCTCCTGGGAGTGGTGGTATGCTCCCATGATGGAGGATAGGGCCTCGTGGACAGTGGGCTCCCTTGGCCTGTCCGCCCCTTGTCGCACAGCAGCCCTCCCAGTTCCCCTGTGTCCCTGTGCCTCCGTCCCCTGGACCGTGTGCCCACTACCACTGCCCCCAGGTCCCTGTTGTTGTTGGGTTATTCTGGGTTCCCTGTAGTGGTGGACACACAGCTGATTGACGTGTCCTGAGAACGGAGGTTTGGGTGGGTGCGGTGCTGGTGTTACCAGAGGGTGTTGGGCTGTGCCTGTGCGAGGGGAACCGACTGTCCCGAGGCCCACAATGGTCCGGGCTGGTCATCTGGATCCAGTTGGCCAGAGCTGCTGTCATCTCTGTGGGCCTCGTCTGTGGGTGAGGTAGAGATGTCTGGACCATTCTGTCTGGTGACGTTACTTAGTGGTCCTGCAGGGGTATAAACGCATGATTATTGCATCTGTGTGTGTCATGGTGTGCAATGGGTGGGTGAGTGTGTACTAGCATTCCTGTGTGGGGGCTTGTGTGATGATGGTTAGGGGTTGTTATGGGTATGTGCAGTGGGCATGCTTTAGTTGTGTCATGCAGGGCTTGGTGTTGGGATGGGCGGTTTGTGTTATTAGTACATTAGTGAGGAGTTGGACTGATAGGGGAGGGGGTGAGGGTAGGGGTGTGTGATAGCATGCTGGTAGGGTGGGGGATATGATAGTTAAGATTTGACTTACCAGTGTCCATTCCTCCACCGACTCCTCCGAGGCCCTCTGGATGCATGATGGTCAAGACCTGCTCCTCCCATGTTGTTAGTTGTGTGGGAGGAGGTGGGGGTCCGCCGCCAGTCTGCTGAATCGCGATGTTGTGCCTGGAGACCACGGAATGCACCTTCCCGCGTAGGTCGTTCCACCTCTTCCTGATGTCCTCCCGATTTCTTGGGTGCTGTCCCACTGCGTTGACCCTGTCGACGATTCTTCGCCATAGCTCCATCTTCCTTGCAATTGAGGTGTGCTGCATCTGTGATCCAAATAGCTGTGGCTCACCCATACGATTTCCTCCACCATAACCCTGAGCTCCTCCTCTGAAAACCTGGGGTGTCTTTGGTGTGCCATGGGGTGGTGTAGGTGATGTGTGGGGTGATGTATGTGGTGATGAGTGTGGTGATGTGTAGTGGTGTGGGGTGTTTTGTGCATGGATATTGTGTGGGTGATGGTGTTGTGTGCCTCTGTGTGGTGGGGTTGTCTATTGCTGTGCTCTCTCTCTGTCGCCTTCGTCTCTAATTTCGGTTCATAGGGGTTTGTGGGTGATGTGGGTGTGTGTTTTATATTGAATTGGATGTGTGGGAGTGGTGTTTGTATGTGTATCACGTGTGTATATTTTGAATTGTCCAGTGTTTTGGAGATGTGTGTGTATTTTGAGCGCGGCGGTGTGTACCGCCAATGGAATACCGCGGTTGAAAGACCGCTGCGTGGATTCGTGGGTCGTAATAGCATGGGCGTGTTTCTGTTGGCATGACGGTGGAGGATTTGTTTTCGCCAGTTTATCACTGACCTTTGGTGTGGCGGACTTGTGTGGGTGTCTGAATTTCGGCGGATTGCGAGATGTGGGTCATAAAAGCTGTGGCGGAATTTCGCGGCCGCATCGGTGTATTAGCGGTCTTCGGCACGGCGGTAAGCGCCTTTTACCGCCAATGTTGTAATGACCCCCATTGTCTGTATCTAGTTCCTAGGGGAATACTGGGTTGCCCCCTAAGTGTGTTCACTTTCTAAAAGTGGCATTTTCAAACTGACAATCGAAAAAACAACTTCATTAAAAGATGTATTTTTAAATTGTGTGTTCAGAGACCCCAAACTCCATATTTCCATCTGCTCTCAAAAGGAAGCTACACTTTAACAATATTTAAAGGCTGCCCCATGTTAGAGAGTTAGGCCTCACAACAGTGAAAAACGAATTTGGAATTATTTCACTGTTAGGACATCTAAAACACACCAGTATATGTCCTACCTTAAACATACACTGTGCCCTGCCCATGGGGCTACCTAGGGCCTAGCTTAGGGGTGCCTTACATGTATAAAAAGGTTCAGGCCTGGCAAGTGGGTAGACTTGCCAAGTTGAATTGCCAGTTTTAAACTGCACACACAGACAAGGCAGTGGCAGGTCAGAGCCAAGTTTACAGGGCTACTCGTGGGTGGCACAGCCAGTGCTGCAGGCCCACAAGTAGCATTTGATTTACAGGCCCTGGGCATCTCTAGTGCACTTTACTAGGGATTAACTAGTAAATGAAACATAACAATCATGGAAAAGCCTATTACACATACAATTTACACATAGGAAGCACTTGCACTTTAGCACAGGTCAGCAGTGGTAAACTGCCCAAAGTAACAAAAACAGCAAAAACAGAGTCCATCGCACAGAAACAACCTAGGAAGCAGAGGCAAAATAGTTAGGGGAGACCGCACCAAGGATGCCAAGTCTAACAGTATGCAACATGGCTAAAACACATGGCCAAAGCCAATAGCTCTTGCAGAGGTTCAACCTATTGGCTTTGCCAGTGCTTGTTACACAAGTAAGTACAAATTTCTGTGATCACCTCTGTTAGAAATTGGGTCTTTGGTTGGCAGTCCAAGCGGTCCGAGCAGTCCGGTGTCCAAGCAAAGACCCTCACCCTATTAAGGGTAATGGAGAATCATCCTCGGATAACCCCTGCTTACCCCCATGGTAGCTTGGCACGAGCAGTAGGCTTAACTTCAGAGTGCTAGGTGTAAAGTATTTGCACCAACACACACAGTAACTTAATGAAAACCCTACATAATGACACATAACATGTTTAGAAAAATAGAGAATACTTATCTAAACAAAACAAGATCAAAACGACAAACATCTACAATACACAAGTCAAGTCATCACTAAAAATGCAAAAAGAGCCTTCATGTAATTTTAAACACACGCTAACACTGTTAGTATGAAAAAGTACCTTGAGCTCGTCACAAATAACCCCTCACGGGCGAGTGTTTGTCACAGATGGCTTGTGAAGCATCGATCTCAAGAGCAAGACGTTGCGTCGTTTCTCCTTTAGTCAGGTCAGCGAGTCGTTTCCTCTCTCCGCAGGAGAGCTATGCGTCGATCCGGTCAGCACTGTGGGGTCTGGGCAGGCCTTTGCATTGTTTTTACACACCCAGCGGTGTTTGCTTTGGAAATCCAGCCGCACGATGATCCAAAAACAGCGCGGGTTGCGATCTCACAAGCCTCCGTCAGTGATGCTGTGCATCGTTTCTCCAGCCCCGGGCGTCGAACGTCCGGTTGCGTTGCAGATAAGCATTGTTTATTTTTTTTTCAGCTGCGAAGCAGGCGGCGCATCGATTTTTCAGCCGCAGATCGGAGCCACGTTGAACTTTCCTTGCACGGCGATCGTTGCGTGGATTTCTCACTCTTAGGCTGACAGCTTCTCCTTTCAGGGCCCAAGGAACTGGATGGGCACCACTTGGCAGAGTAGGAGTCTCCCTAGAGACTCCAGGTGCTGGCATAGAGAAGTCTTTGCTGTCCCTGAGAATCCAAACAACAGGAGGCAAGCTCTAAATCAAGCCCCTGGCGAGTTCTTCACAAGAAGGAAGGCAACACAAAGTCCAGTCTTTGTCCTCTAGCACAGGCAGAATCAGCAACTGCAGGATAGCTCCACAAAGCACAGTCACAGGCAGGGCAGCTCTTCTTCCTCAGCTCTTCAGCTCTTCTCCAGGCAGAGGTTCCTCTTGGTTTCCAGAAGTGTTCTAAAGTCTGTGGTTTGGGGTGCCCTTCTCATACCCATTTTCCCCTTTGAAGTAGGCCTACTTCAAAGCAAAGTCTCTCTTGATTGTGAAAACCTGCCTTGCCCAGGCCAGGCCCCAGACACTCACCAGGGGGTTGGACACTGCATTGTGTGATGGCAGGCACAGCCCTTTCAGGTGTGAGTGACCACTCCTCCCCTCCCTCCTAGCATAGATGGCTCATTAGGAAATGCAGACTACACCCCAGTTCCCTTTGTGTCACTGTCTAATGAGAGGTGCAACCAGCCCAACTGTCAAACTGACCTAGACAGGGAATCCAAAAACAGGCAGAGTCACAGAAATGGTTTAAGCAAGAAAATTCTCACTTTCTAAAAGTGGCATTTTCAAACACCCAATCTTAAAATCAACTTTACTAAAATATGTATTTTTAAATTGTGAGCTCAGAGACCCCAAACTCCACATGTCTATCTGCTCCCAAAGGGAATCTATACTTTATTCAGATTTAAAGGTAAACCCATGTTCACCTATGAGAAGGACAGGCCTTGCAACAGTGAAAAATGAATTTAGCTATATCTCACTGTCAGGACATATAAAACACCTTAGTATATGTCCTACCTTAATCATACACTGCACCCTGCCCTTGGGGCTACCTATGGCCTACCTTAGTGGTGTCTTGTATGTAAGAAAAGGGACGGTGTAGGCCTTTTAAAATCTTTGTATAATGTGTGTATGAGGCAGATAAATGAATCACAATCATCATCATGCCTCACACTGTTCATACTCTTCACACCTAACACCGCATCCTTGATCTTAGCACAGCCATTCTCCACTACTGAACACTGACTCACTCCATCAGCTCTATCCTTGGGACCTTCCTTGCATGCTGCATTAAGGGTGGGAGCCGTATATAGGGATCTCCACACAGGTGCAATGTGTGACTGTATCTACCTGTGGGAGAACACATGTCCCTATGCCCTCTGCACCAGCTTCAAGGGCACCTTTGGAGGACTCACTGCCAGTGCACCACCTCATATGTGACACATGCACTGGGGCTCTCCATGACCTCTGCTCCATCTCCAAGGGCACCTTTGCAGGACACACTGCCAGTGCACTACCTCATGTGTGACACAAGCAGTGGGGCTCCGAGTAGCTCCTTTCCCCCTGTGCCACTATCTGCAATATGGCCCAGACTAATAGGCAAAGGCATTGCCTTATTTGGATGTTGCCATGCCCCCATGCAAATGAGAAAATCTCCTATTAACTCAGAAATTCTTCCAGTTTCTGTTTGAGCTGTACCGAGCACAGTACCGAAACAGGGAGTGTTTCATATTTGCTCTATTTCTGAGGTAAGTGTATCTACTTCACATATTGCAGCACATTAAGAAATGTGCAAAGTCAATAAGTCTCAATTAAGAAACCTATTGGCTTTGCTAATGCTTCTTAGCTCTATCTAGGGTGAGACAGTTTGTCCGGGTCTTCTTGCATACATGGCGGCTATCTTAATCAGGGGCAGCTCCTCCGCAATGGCAGAGGAGCATCACCCCCCCCACCAGCAGCTGCAAAACATTTATAGTAAAAATATAATAAACTCTGTTTATTGACAGGGAAAGAGGGGGAGTGTACAACACTCCCCCTCAGGGAGCATATATATGCACACTAGGCTCTCTCCAACCCGGAACATTGTTGCCAGGTTGGAGAGAGCAAGCAGAGGCTCCCACTCTGCCTCGGAGTGCCCTGGCTCGGCGCTCTGTCCAGTTATGCCACTGCTTTGCTTGAAAGCAGAGATAGGATTGGACGCAGGACAGAGCAAAGCATAGCAGATGCAGTGGCACTGAAAAAAGGTACGGTTTTGTTTTGTTTTTAAATTTTTTTTTTTTTAACTCATATTATTCTTATTATTTTTTTGGTCCCCCGCCAAAGGCCGTGCCACCCTGCCCTTTTCCCTCCCGCGAGCCGCGCATGATCTTAATTAGTTCATATTTTAACAAAAAGGAAGAAAAAGACAGTTGTAACGGAGGCGTGAACACCCCTGATTGCATTTTTAAAATTTATTACAGTAAAGAATTAACAAAATACATAAAAAATGTGCCTGGTTTGTCAGTGCATCTGTGCACTTTCACAGGTGGCCAACATGGAATGGTGTCAAATCTATATGAAGATGGTCTCAAACCGATGGCCAGAAGTCACCTGTGGGTGCTGAGTTCTGTAGGGGGCAGCAACCTCTAGGTGGAGGGTTTAAGGGGCTAATTAAGAGAGGGAGGGGGGAGGCATGGGAGCAGAGAGAGAGAAAAAGAAGGGCACAAACAATCCCACATAAGCACTGGAGTGGTCTCCTTTTGTCAACGCTTGTTTACTGCCAGCATCCTTTTCTCTCTGCTGCTGGAGGTTGGTTGGCCTTTTGTGAGAGTTTATCTGAGGGCCTCACCCCAGATCTATTGTTTTATCCTTTGTAGGGAGGGGTCAACCTCGAATGCCTATTTCCCTGATGCACGTTATGTTTTTGGGGTTCTGTTGGGGGAGACAGATTCTTCTGGTTTAGAAGGTTGGGGAGGGGAGAGTTGGGGGGAATGGGAAGTTTTAATGTTTTTCTTGTGGGTTTTGCTTTGTTACACACACTAGGTGCTGTGTACAGCTGCTGCTGCCTTCTCCTTAATGCACTTAGCGGGGCAGCCACTGATGTTTCCATGCCATGACTCCGGGCCTGGGCCTCTTTGCTGCTGCTATGGGTAGTTTTCAGGTTATGAGGTAGAACCTCGGTGGCCTGCTGGACCGGATCAAGCTGCTGTCCTTTGCTATGCTAAGAGAACATGTCCAGCAGTCTTGATTTTGCAGGAGAGTCAACTTGTGGGCACTAATTGCACCTTTGTGTGCCTGTTTGGTTATGACAGGGCTGCTATGTGGGATATCCCAGGAGCTCCAGGGGTGTACCTATTCTTCTGCATAGATCGTTCCACTTGGTAGTGACTCTGTTGGCCTTGGATCCACAAGGCCACTATTGGAGGGTACACTATATGGCCAGGATGTCTTTCTCTTTAGTGTGTACATACCACCTTATTTGCTAACACAGATCCTCAGGGTACTCAAAGGGATTGTGTTTGGGTTTCCCCAGGGGACTACCATTCTGGGAGTAGACTTTAATGCAATGCCCCATCATGACCTACAGGGCCCGGGCTCCCTGACAGGTCATTAAGAGCGGGGAACAAAGCAGCTGGAATCCTGGATGGAATCCTTGAGTCCTTGTGATGCCTGGTGGATTTGGCATTCTATGTCCTGGGATGACACACACAATGCAGTGTTGACTAAGACCTTCTCACAGATTAACCTTCTACTCCTAAGGCCACAGATGTATTCCTCATGACTATGGCACATATCCTGCCTAGAGGTATCTCTGACCACTCTCTGGTGCTCGTTTGTTTTGGGGCTCCAACCTGATCTAGACACCTAATGTGGCATCTTAATGCCTGGTGTCTCACAAAGGTTTCGGGAACACTTTGGGTGGAAATAAACTTCTATTTTGAGACAATGTGGGTTCAGTGGCTTTTATCGGCTCCCTGTGGGTGGCGGGTAAGGCAATGATTTGGCTGATCGCTAAGTTATACCTTCACAGTGTGGAAAGGCTCAAGGGGGAGGTGCTTACATGCCTTGAAACCCACATCCTTGCTCTTCAATGGCACTGCTCTAGGGGATACCCAAAGGGTTTCACCGACAGCTCGTGGTCGATTGAGCATCACTGCACGAACTGGAATTTGATGAGGTGCATCTCTGGAATGGTGTCTGAGCTTAGAAGGTCCAATGTTGTGGTCTGGAAATTTGCTTCTAGACTGGGATGAAGCCGGTTAGTTCCCTGTTACAAGCCGATCCAGCTAAAACCATTTCTAAAGCAACATATGGGAGTGAAATCTGGGGGCATGTAGAGCATGACCACCTCCAGGTAGCTGAAAACAAGTTTTTGCATAAAATGCTTTATGTCCCTCAAGGTACCCCTTCCTACACAGTACATGAACAACTGGATTCTAGCTATATTTCCGACACCATAACTCTCTGTCCCCTTTTATGCTGGGCTGATCTATGGGCTAAATGAGTTCAGCTTAACAGGGAGATATTAGAAGACTGTTTATCCCTTGATAATGTAATGCAGATTCCCTGAATTAAAAATATTAAAAAGGGACCTTTTTTTTGTCCTGATAAAATTGTACAGGCAGATTGTGGCTGGGTAAAAGACAACTTCCTAATAAACAAAATGTTAGCTAGAAAATCAGAAGCTCTACAGCAGGTTTCAAGCAGAAGTATTTACTGTTGTAAACTAATTTTATTGTAGAGCCCTACCTTACAATAGTAACTCTAGCTGTGTGTGTTATCTGCTAACAAGATTTCGGCTGAATCTGCTGCCACAGTTATTAGTTTTTCCCCAGGGGTGGCATGATTTCATTTCTCTAGCACCCTGCGACCAGAGGTCTATGCAGGACACTACACATTTGACCTTTCTTTGTGAATATTATGAGGTCCAAAGGAAGGCATATCTAATCTCAAAGAACAAGGTTTTATACAGGTTTGCTAAGCTCTTTTATTTTTGCAAATGCTTTCAGAAGATCTTGTTTTTCATGTTGCTAATTTTTTTTAATCAACTGTGCATTCAAGGGTTTCTATGAGGAATTGATTCTTTCTTATTTGACTCTATGAATTCATGGTCTTTTATTGTTTTTCTTATCAATTTTAACCATTGTTTGTTCTTGTTAGACCTGACAGCCTTAGGGTGGTCACCCCTAACTTTTTGCCTGCCTCCCTCCACATTTTGGACATTGTTTTGCTGGTTTTCAGACTCTGCACACTTTACCACTGCTAACCAGTGCTAAAGTGCATATGCTCTCTCTCTTTAAACATGGTAACATTGGATCATACCCAATTGGACTATTTAATTTACTTATAAGTCCCTAGTAATGTGCACTGTATGTGCTTAGGGCCTATAGATTAAATGCTACTAGTGGGCCTGCAGCACAACACCATTGCAAGGCCTGTGTGTGCAGGTTCACTGCCACTTCGACTTGGCATTTAAAAGTACTTGTCAAGCCTAAAACTCCCCTTTTTTTCTACATATTAGTCACCCCTAAGGTGTGCCCCAGGTAACCCCTGGAGCAGGGTGCTGTGTAGGTAAAAGGCAGGACATGTACCTGTGTAGTTTACATGTCCTGGTAGTGTAAAACTCCTAAATTCGTTTACACTACTGTGAGGCCTGCTCCCTTCATAAGCTAACATTGGGGCTGCCCTCATACATTATTGAAGTGGTAGCTACTTATCTGAAAGGAGTAGGAAGGTCATATTTAGTATGGCCAGAGTGGTAATACAAAGTCCTGCTGACTGGTGAAGTTTGATTTAATATTACTATTCTAGAAATGCCACTTTTAGAAAGTGAGCATTTCTCTGCACTTAAATCTTTCTGTGCCTTACAATCCACGTCTGGCTGGGTTTAGTTGACAACTCCTTGTGCATTCACTCAGACACCCCACCAAACAAGGGTACTCAGCCTCACTTGCATACATCTGCATTTTGAATGGGTCTTCCTGGGCCTGGGAGGGTGGAGGGCCTGCTCTCACATAAAGGCTGCCACACCCCCTACTGGGACCCTGGCAGACAGGATTGAACTGAAAGGGGACCTGGTGCACTTCTAAGCCACTCTTTGAAGTCTCCCCCACTTCAAAAGCACATTTGGGTATAAAACAGGGCCTCTGCCCTACCACCTCAGACACTTCCTGGAGAAGAAACTGGTAACCAAATCCTGCATCCTGCCAAGAAGAACTGCCTGGCTGCCCAAAGGACTCACCTGACTGCTTTCTCTGAAGGACTGCTGCCTTGCTGTTGCCCTGCTGCCTTGCTGTTCCCTGGCTGAGGTGAAGGAATGCTCTCCAAGGGCTTGGATAGAGCTTGCCTCCTGTTCCCTGAAGTCTCAGGACCAAAAAGACTTCTCTCCTGCAACTGGACTCCTTGTGCAGTGAAAAATTAGACGCAGAGCTTGCTCCGCAGTGAAAAATTCACCACACGCCAACCTTGGATGACGCCGCTCCACTTCGCAAGGAAAAGATTGATGCAGTGCCTGCGGTGCGACCGGAACTTTGACGCACGGCCCACCAGATTGACACACAGCCGACTTGGGACGATGGCGCCTGACTCCCAGAGGGGAAATCGATGCAGTGGCTGCCGTGAGGGAGAAATTTCCCCGCATCGCCAACCGGAACGACGCAGAGCTTGCCAACCAGGCCAGGATTCCACGCACAGACCCCGGGGCGTCTGAAAACCACGCAACCCGAAGAGGAGACCCGTCCGTGCGCCGGAAAATGGCGCAAAGTCTTCCCCGCGTGGAAAATAACGACGCAAGTCCGTGTGTGAAGGGGCGAAACCGACGCACACACCATTTTTCCACGCATCTCCACCTCTGTGGCCCTTTGCGGAGATTTTTCAGTCCAACCAGGTACTTTGTGCTTGAAAGAGACGTTGTTTGCTTTTTAAAGACTTAAGACACTTTATATCACTTCCCAGTGATATCTTTACAATTTCTTATTGCATCTTTTACCGTTTTGACCTGCAAATATCCAGATAAATATTATATATTTTTCTAAACACTGTATGGTGTATTTCTGTGGTGCTATATTGTGTTATTGTATGATTTATTGCACAAATCCTTTACACATTGCCTTCTAAGTTAAGCCTGACTGCTTAGTGCCAAGCTACCAGAGGGTGGGCACAGGATAATTTGGATTGTGTGTGACTTACCCTGACTAGAGTGAGGGTCCTTGCTTGGACAGGGGGTAACCTGACTGACAACCAAAGACCCCATTTCTAACAGTTCTGATCTATGCTATGCTTACATTCAGGCACCAGTACAGAGAGGAGAGGTCGAAAAAATGTTAAAATCGGTTATTCATCACACAATCTACATCATAATTTAATCAGTATAACACGGATGAAGACCAAGATTAAAACCAAAAATTGAAAGTCACAAATTGAGTGTAATGCTCAAATACTTTCAAAAGCCAATTAAATCTCAGAGGACTCTAGGTATTATAGGACCTCAGACTAACTCAATCATAGTTTCGGGAAAACCTTCTAGGTCAATCTTAGAACCATTGTATCTTCCAGGATTTATATCAGGAGGGCTGAGATCATGTCGCAGGCACCTTCAATCAATAGTAGCATGTGATTTTGTAATTGAAGAGGCACCCCAAAATAAGTCTTCAAAAGTAGGTTGTTTGAGTACCAAATCCCAGATGTATTATTCATATTCAGAAATGGTATGGATAACATACTACTGTCATCATGTTTTCATCGGACCATAGGACATTCAGTTTAAATAGAGCATATTTAATTCATAGCCTAATACAATACACAAACATCAAATAAAATTAAATATTACATCAGAATTATTCCATCAGCATATAGAAACACCCACAAATGTTTCCTCATTAGGTACAATTCAAACGGGAAAATAACCAGTAGCAGAGACTTAAACTTTGAGTCACCAGAACCATAAAACAGAAATCATGCTAGCTGACACGTGTTTCCCAAAGCCTAGCCCTTCATCAGGGATGTAATGCTAATAAAGATTACATAAGAAAGCTTTTATATGCAGAAGGAATTCTTATGTGACTTGAAGTTATATTAAATCTGAGTTGTACACTATCCATTGGAAACTAGATAAGCAGGTGAAAAAACTACAATCCAATTTAAGCGATACATAACAAAGTTCAACACCTATCTTACAAAAATAGTAAATATATATCACAAAGAAAAAAATCCAATCCATACTAATGAAAATTGAATATATACATTTCCAGTACAGTCTACTCCCTATTAACAGTTTTATTTGTTGCTCCCCTTAAAGGAAATATTAAAAGGATCACTAAAAACATTCAGATTAATTCTTCCTATTTTTTCAATTTAAAGATTTCCTTACCTATCTACAACAATTCTGTTTACTCTTTCAAATATGTTGATTATACATCCTTTCTGTAATACTGTGAATTCAAAACATGCCTTTCCAGTACAGTTTATACCCGATCAACAGTTGTTCTTCTGTATCAAAATATAAAGTGGATCGCTAAACACATTCAGATTCATCCTTCCTGTTTTACTAAATTGAAAAATTAACTCACCTAGCAACCACAATTCTTCATGCTCTCTCAATATGTTGATTATAATTTTAAAGCATTGCCTCATGCAGATTGCAATAAAGTACAAAGTACCAATGTCTTCAGTTTCTTCAAAGTAATACAAGGAATAAACATTCCAGTCCACAGAAGGTCAGATGGGCAATTCCTTCACTCCATTATAATAGCTGCAATATAGACAATCCTGGTAACTATAGACTCCAAGAGGGATACCGTACATTTCAAAAGTACTATCACAGTGTACATCATCCCTTTAATTTCTCAAACTGCAGCAAACAAAGTCCAAACAAAGAGAAATCACAAAGACATTTTTTTGAATCCAAAAACACCATTAAACAAAAAAATAATTTAAGCAAGTAACAAAACACCACAAAAGTAATGACACCCACTGTCCATTGCCACCACAAGAAAAGAAACAGCCCAAATAAAACCTGGTGAAAACATGAAATAAATGAATGCATGTTTCCCTCATGCAGCTATCCATACCTTTCCACGTAGAAAACTGCCAGACACCATATTCCTCAAACAACTTCAATTATTGCAACAAACCTATGATATGGAGCTCACATCACTATCCATGTAAAAACAAATCTAGTCAAACATGAACAACACACTTCTCTCCTCAAGCCAATCCTTCATACTAGAAACTCTGTTTCACACTCTCAGCGTCTCTGCATGGCTAACACAGAAAGGGAAAACAGAAATCCCTTTGCTTGATTTAAATTTGCCAATTAAGCATTCTGAATACACACAGCCTCCCTCCCATTCATCACTACCTTCAACATCTGGACTGTCAATCTACTTCAGACCCCAGTAGTGAACATAACTAACACAAATACTTACAATTGGAAACATTGGGCCCACATCACTCCTTATGTTCCAAATGAACAGATTTGATCAATTGTTTTGGCTAAAGCTATAAAATTAGGGCCAACCAGTCAAAATAAAAACGGCAAAACGCAAGTAAAGAAAAATATCACACTGTTGCATTCAGTCCTAAAAAATACCCAAAAATTGGATTCTCGAACTCCATGTCGCTCGTGCTCCTTCATATTACCACTTGGTGCTATAGACCAGGTTATTTCTCAGTGCTATATTACCTTTCCTAACACGAACACCTTGATCGCTCACTTAATTTTGTATATCTGTTTCCGATTAGCACGTAAAGGTAAACAAAAATATGACATAAATCGATAAATTAATAAAGAATTTAGACATAAGAATCAAAGAAAAACATTGCTTTACCTCTGTTAGTCTACATCTCCAGATATCATCATAAAAACTTGAACCTCTATATCCTATTAGGTACACTTCAGATCAACATCTGGTGCTATTCTAATATCTCACATCCATCTACGTCACATCTGATATCTTTCAGTTAGGCTCTAGACTTAACACGCAAATGCTCTAGCACGACACCTGAATAGATACCAGGAGTAAGCATATAGAAAGAAAAAAAAGTATTGCAGCATGGACACAATAATAAGTACATAAAAGGATGTCAGAAAATATTTCACAATAAATCCAGTATAGGAAAAGTAACCAAACAAAAATATATAATACACTTCAGCAAGATGTGAAAACCCAATCCAAATGGCTGCCGAATATACCATGTTGGCAAGGAGAAGATTCCCAAACCAGAATGGCCTCCAAAAACCATTGAGTACATTCCTGAAAAGAAGCTCACTAATAAAGGTGAGTAATTTAAATTTATTGAGGACACGAGTCAAAGGCAATATCAGGGGTGAGCTGCCAGCCGGCACTTCAACCATTTCCTCACTCACACACAACATTTCTTTTCCTCATACTTTCACAGTGTCCCATGCAAGATGGAACACTGCATAAAGCGTCTTGTGAGGAAACTCTCACGAGGCAGAATGCAACACATTTTCCTCTTTATAATATTTAACAAAATAACTAAAAATAAGAATAAAAGAAAACAAGGTATTAATCACATATATAAACAGAATAGAGTAAAATCTCTGAACAGATGCATAAAATTACTATTTTCAACAGTTACAAAAAATAAGTCTAACTGAAATTAAGAACAATTATACATATTAGGTATTGAATCAACCATCACATAACCTCCATGCCAGACCGGCTTTTGTCCAGTTCTCATTTGTCTGCTATGTTCTTCTTCTTTCTTTGATGAAGCAGAACACCTCTGCCATGCATTCCTTCCCTTTTGTTTCTTTTGCATCTTCTTATTGTGTACACAGTGTTTATTTTTCATCCATAACATCTCCTATTTCTTGTCTAAACAGGCAGTCTGAAATTCCCACCACTTTTTGGTAGTTCAACACATTTCCATTACTCAGTAACACCATGTAAGGATACGCTTTCATGATATGCAAGGGATCAGAAAATTTAGCTAAATCCTTGTCTTCATGCCCTTTCCTCACATATACAAGCTTGCCAACATCAAACCTATTCTTCCACTTTTTCTGTCCAATTTTTTCATTCCATTCCATTAGACACCAACCCTCTTGCCTTCCTTCCTTGCATTAATTCAAACAGCACCTTTCCTGTGACACTGTTGGGTGTACTGCGATAAGCCCAGACCAATTTTTTCACTGCACTCTACCACTGGTAACCATGACTTAATGATAATTGCAGCCCTTCCTTCATAATCTGTTTCATCCTTCTACCAGTCTATTACTCTGAGGAACATAAACTGAAGATCTGATGTGCTCTACTCCATACATTTCCAGTAATTCCTTTTTCTCTTGTGACACAACTGCACACCATTATCTGTCACCAATTGCTCTGTTATACCTTCTCTATGCCACACTTCTTCTAAAAATGTTATTACAACTTGAGTGGTCACATGATCAGTAAATTTGACTTCTGGCCATCTCAAACAATAATCTATGGCTACTAGTGCCTACTTGGGAAATGAACACAAGACTCTATAAGGACCTGAAATATCCAACCCTAGTTTCTTCCAAGACACATCACTTTTGTCCACCTCCACTGGAGCATATTCCACTCTCTTATGCAACTTGCCCCTCCAAGCACATGGTAGACATTCTCTCACTGCTCTCTCCACATCTTTATCTAATCCAGTCCACCAGTATTCCAACCTTATTCTGGAATAAAGTGGCTTGCTAACACTCATGCCAGCATGTCTTTCATGTACTAATTTCACAGTACTTCTTCTCAATATCTCTGGCAGAACCAATAACTCGCCCTTGAAAAACACATCCCCACAAATTGATAATGCTGTGCTAACATTCCTGACCAACTCTGTTTTCTGTGAAGCCTTGCCTTTGATTGGCCAACCTTTCGTCAAATATCCCTCAACTTTCAGTAATGCAACATCCTCCCTAACAACTTGGACCCAGTCGTCGTAAGATATATCGCCCTCAATATTGTAACATTTGCCAGTAGCCACTTTTTCTCATCCTCTTCTCATACTTAACCCTCACTTTTCACTGGTAACCATGACAAAAGATCAGCAACTGCATTTTTCTTTCCATTCACATTTTACATTCTGAAAGTGAAACCTGATCTGTACCAACATCCACCTATGGTCGGTGATCTGTACGAATCATAAAATCCATTCCCAATCCAAATTCCAGAAATGACACACACTCCATCAACACACCAACCATTTTCTTTCAATACCACAAAAAGAAAACTCTGCACCTCTAGAAGGTCTTGAGAAATAAGCAATCACCACATTTTTACCATCCCTATGTTGCATCAACACCGCTCCCAAACCCACACTACCTGCATCTGTGCAAATTATACATTTATCTTTAGTGTCAAAAGGTTTCAAAGCTGGAGCTAATGCAAAACATTTTGTCACCAATATAAATTCCTTCTGACAATCCTCATTCCATTCAAATTTAGCATTGTTTGCCAAAGGTTTCCCCATACATTCAGATTTCTCCGTAAAAATATAAACAAAACAAGATTAACACTTCGCAAGTCCTAGGAACTATTTATTAACATTTCTGCAACAATCATGTTCTACTATATCATTTCCAAAAATCTAAGTGTCATCTTGAAAATAAGTTACATTATTTTCCTCTTTAAACAATTAAAGCATGGCTTTCTGAAATACTGCTACAGCCAATGCCAGGCCAAAAGTCACATGCTTAAACCGGTAGGCCCCCTCAGTAGTGATAAGCAATGGTCTTGAAGCTGGATGCAGTGAAACTTGATGATAAGATTATGACAAATCCAAAGTAGAGAAAAACTTAGCACGCTTGATTGCCATAAGCATGCCACTTGGTTGGGCAGAGGGTGATGATCTGTCCAGATGTACTTATTATGATCACGTAAATCCACACACATGGGTAAGTCTCCCCTACTTTTTTTGCCAACACCAACGGAGCTAACCGCTCTGAGGCTTGAATCTACTCAATGATATCTTTTTGACATAACCTTTGCAACTCCTTCCTCAAAGGTTCCTTCAACACCAATGGCACACCTTAAGGTTTATGTGCCTTGCGACATCCATTATCTAGATTTTGTATGTAAACCCCTTCAGTAGGCCTAGATGTTCCTGGAAAACATTAGGAAATTCCTTTTCCCACATTTTCTCATCAATCACGTTTACTTTAGTTTGTTCTCCCAACACTTGAACAGGGTGACTTGAACCAATCTAATCTTTAATTCTCTGTTGTAGCAAACCTAATAAATTTGAACCATATTTGGTGATATACACTTTGGATTGCGTTTTTACACCGTGAAATTCAAGTGCATCTATCCAATAACCCACCAATTCAATGGGTTGGTCTCCATAAGCCACTAATGTCTAGAGCACATAGTTCCTTTTCCAGAAACTTTCCTAAATATTCTTCCCCCAATAATGTGTAATGTGCCCCAGAGTCTGCCATCATTTGTATTTCTATTCCATCTATAGTGATTCCACTAAACAGATGGCCCATCTCTCCTGACCCCAACCTCTCCTACTTCTAACAAAAAACATTTTGTAGTTCCCTCTCTTCATCCAAAACATTAATATTCTTTTTTTCTTGTGAACTATTAGCTTTCAATGACCCTTTGCATTTACACACTCTCACAAAGTGACCTTTAATTTTACATTTTATACTTACTTGACCTATGGCAGGGTAATTTAAATCAGTTGCTACATGCATGAGGCAGAATAGAACAATTCCCAACCCAAAATGGCTCTTGAACACATCCTGTTGATGAGGAGAAGATATCCAATCTAAGATGACTGCTGTACACGTCAGTTAAATAACATGGTTACACTGGCAGTTCACATGCACACAATGACTCGTAATGTGAAAAATTCAGTAAATTTGGAAATGCTAGTCAGATGCACATAAGAACAAGTACACCATGCTGCTGCTGCCCCCTTCGTAAATTACTTCTTGAGGGAACGCTCCTTCCAATCAATTGGGGCAGAATTCCTGCTGGTTCCCGAAACAACTATAAAGCACCACACATGTGTTCTGGTTGTCTCCAGTCTTACAGAGAATAAAGATGCTGCCACTGGAGTCATCTATTGAGAAGCTTTTTTTCAAAAGGGTAACAGGTAAGGGCAGCATCATGAAACATTGTCTGAACCCCAACTCTTTACTTTTTACTGTGCACTTGAACCTGATCATTCCAGGAGTCCACATGCCACATGTGATAAAAATTCTGTAATGCTCAAAAACACACTGGAAATAACAGTAACCCCTACCAAAATGGGGTAAGAGACACACAAGCCACATGAACTGCTTGGTTTGTCTCTCAGATTCATGCCCATGGAAAGGCTACTAACCTGAGGAAAACCCAAATCTACCTGTTTTTTAGGTTTTCCTCTGGATAAAATTTGGTATATTGTTTCCTTTTTTGTAGCCCCATTTCACTCCGCAGGCAGATTAAAAAAAAAAACTGAATACTTTATGTCCCATTACATAAAATACTTCCACCTACCACTGTTCAGTACACATATAAGAAATACCTAAGCCCCTATTAATAATATGGCACACTGCCCTGGATTACCAAGGCACAGTGACCTGTATTACAGTTAACGCTCTGCTTTCACTGCATCTGTGAATTTATGCCTGCCCTAGGAGAAGGATATTAGTGTAAGGCAGAATGGCTGTCTCAAGGGTGTGGTCTGGCCCTAGGTGTTGGGCTCCGTGGCCGGGTGCGATCTCTGGGGAGGCGGCAGAGCTTACAGGACACGGGGGGACTGTTATCCCTGTTCTTGTACCCTCCCTAGCCACCGGGAGCTTGGACGAGGGCCTAGAGACCCCCCTCAATAGGGACTACGATGCGTCCTTTGAGCCCGTGGCCTGCAGATGGAGTGAAGACCAGAGGTTTGATTAGTAAATGGGCGAGGCTTCAGCGGCGGCCAGCGGGGACTCGCCGGGACGGCCTCAAGTGAGAACGTTGCGCCCCACAAGTGGGCACTGGAAGAGACCGTGGACCCTAATGAGGTGGTGCCATGGTCTCACACAACATCACAAATAATGACACGAGGAACACGAAACCCTAGCAGCGCACAGCCGAGACCTGGAGGGGAGGTCCCGCGTGCGACTCCCTCACGTTCTCCTCGGACATCGGCAGAGCACGTGGCCTGTCACACACAGCATAATTACCGCGGGCTCGCTCAAAAGTCTGCACTGACCTGAGGCTGTACACAGGTGCCTCAAAGCAGAGGCTCTGCGGGTGCATACCGTAACCTTTGGGACGCAATAGGAAGTCGCGGCCTACAATGAATGCAGCAGCCGCGGGCTTGATTATATTGCATACAACGCCACAGTAATACTACACAGACCAGGACAAAGAGGGGGACAGCGGCCGCCAACAGAGAATCCAGACATGGCTCAATCATTTCCAATTTCATGTTAGTACTAGATCCTGACACTGCCCTCGATCATAAACAAATCTATGCCCCGTCATTTGAGGCACATTTGGCAGCACACATTTCTAGAATCACAGCACAAAGAACAGAGGTACAGCTGTTGTACTCTCAGACCCTGCGTTATTGGCAGGGCCCACAAGTTGCCTTGTGAGATGAGGCCACAAACCTGACCCCTCCCACCCACCTCTATCAGGTCTACTAGCATGGCCAACACCCTCAGCGCCTTGGGAGTATTCCAGATCTTCCAAGCCAGATAGGACCCTCTGTCCTCTGCCAGTGTTTACCAGGCCTAAGCTTAACAGGGATCCCTCGGAGCCTCATCACTGTTTTCTCACTTCCACCAATGTGAACCAAGGGGGACAAGGATTTATCAGGACGACCGCATGGAGTCTGAATAATACAGTCCTAAGTCTTTCAGAAGCAAATGGAAAATCCTTATGGTGGACCCGACGCCCTATGAAGCAGATCACCCTTCTCAGGACACAAACCTGAGAGTGAAATATTGCTGCGCCCTGTCTCCAACCCCCCAATGGCCGCTGATGCAGATGCAAACCTCTTCTGTTCTTTAGGGGGTTCGAGGGTGCCCGACCTCGCCCAGCATTCATCTCTCCATTACTAGCCTCTGGAAAAATGGCCTGTCAAGAAGATCTGGGACCATGCCTACTAGCCTTTCAGGCACACAAGGGACATTTGGTCCTGGTGGGACACCTCATCCAGCCAGCATGTGGTGAGACGTGCCAACAAGATGGCACAGCAGGACAAAACAGCAGCGGCAAACCAGTGTTATTTGTTCGGAGCCTGGACTCACCCTCACATAGGAACTGCGGCCCCTGTGACATTCGACATTGGATTCTGAGCTCCACGACTCCAGTGGATATCATTACCTGCGCATTCCCAAGGAAATGAACCCAGGCAAATCATCAGGCAAATGGGCAGGCAAATCAACATGTCAATTGCTTTTCTCAGAAGCTGTCTCACAACCACGGCCAGTGTCTTTCTCCACCCCACCACAGACCTCAGTTCCACAGAAACCCCTGCCCAGACACTGCCATGGAGCGTATTCTACAGGAAATCTCCACAGTAAGCCGCCGCCTGGAAGCAATGGACTCTAAAATCACGGACCTCTTGGTTGACTCCAAATCAATCCAAGCAGACAATGCTGGCTTCCAGGATAAGGTCACTTATTTAGATCATCATCTACACAACGTTGAAAATAGGATGGCGGACCTCCCGGATCACGAAACGGAGCTACAGTTCCTCCGCAATAAACTCATGGACTTGGAGGACCGAAGCCGTGAAGACAGTGTCCACTTCTTTGGTCTACAAGAAAAGACAGAGGGGGCAGATATGTGGGCCTTCCTCTGCGACTTCATTCCCGCCCACACAGGCCTCACTTTTTCTCCCCCTCTGGAATTTCAGTGAGCCCACAGGATTGGCCCCTTACATAACAATACTGTGGAGAGAACCTGTCCCATAATAGGATGCTTTCTACATCATGAACAAGTTCGCCAACTGTTGACGTCTGAAAGGACCCATGGCCCATACCGACATGATGGTCAGGAGATCTGTATTGCCGCAGACTTCTCCCGAGAGCCAAATGAAAAAAGAAAGGCGTTCCTAGCACTTAGACCCCAACTGCGCCATATGAATATTTAAATTGGACTATTCGAGCCGGCCAGAATGTGGATTACGATGGATGGTAAATCTAGAGACTTCTTGGATCCTATAGACTAGAGCTCTTTTTTGGATGGCCTTTCCACCCAACCTATGGATCAGTAGCCTGTGGCCTCTTCGACAAACCACTTCTTGTCACGTGACTCTCCCCTACACACGAAGTCTGACCCTAGTGACTTCCGCGTACATCCTGGAATGCACAAAACGGGCAGATTCCTGGACTGACCACCAAGATCTCAAGACGGGAGGGATGTGGCCCTTCAGGAAGTGGCGGACATTACCCAGGGGCTCCCCAGGGACAGAGACAAGTCACGGTCCCTTCTGCCGTCTTTGCCCCTAGCTGACTGACAGCATAACTGGCCTCTTATGGGGAGCTGCCGGCGGGTATTTCTACTACCCCTACTGGATACCCAGACTGTTCATCGGCAGAATGATAAGTACCACGCATGTTCGTCTCTGCTATTACCATAGAATGCCATATCATTGTAACTCTTGTTTCCATTGCTGCTGTTGTTATTGTTGTTATAAGCAAATCACCTACTAGACTGGAGATGTTCCCCCCGACCCACCCATGACCCCATTCCTGCAGTTCTAGGATCCAACAGTTAGCGATCTTAATGGGTCCATCCACCACTATGTTGTGTCCCCCGCTGATCAATATCGTAGTACATTTCCACCCGAATAACAGTGTAAACATCTCAGTGATCAAGGCCCTATTCTAGTTAGCTAGGGTGGAGGGAACAACAAATATCTGCAGTAAATAGTGAGCCACCAATAACCAAAGCGCAATTGCACATGAGAACCAAAGCAGAGAATCAATCGGGCTGAAACACCATGAGATAGTGCCCCTCATACGACTTGCCCTGGTTAGGCTACGCCTCCCATCGTCATTATCAGCTGACCACCTGAGGGCTCTCTCTCTGTCCTTTCCCCCATATGTCCCCGGGTATCCACCTCTATAGCCCCGCTACTTCCCCTCCCTGATTACCATCTTAGTGGGCTTCCAAATATGCATCTGCTACTTTGAGCACACCTAGAGATCCCTTTCTTTTCAGTAATGCCCAGATCAGAGATGTCCTATGCTCTTAACGCTGAGTCCTGGGGGTATGTCCGGGCGTGGGTCAGGATCCTCCTCACTATACCTTCCCCTCCCCACTATGGGAATGCTATATTTTAATTTTCTACCTGCTGGCTCTTTGCCCTCCCATCCCTTGGGTGCGCCCGGCTGTGGATTTCATAGGGGTAGACCCGTGGTTTACAGAAGTTAGGCTCACATACGTTATACCTTTAATCCAGACACAAGTCTGGACTTTCCTTTCTTCATCCCTCTTGAGCTGTGTCCGTCTCTCTCTTCTCTTATTCTCTCTTATTTTTGTTTTGTTGTCTCTTCCCTTCCTCTCTCCACTTTTCCCCTCGTCCCTTATCCTTCTCCTGTGTTAGGTCCTATGCTCTTGGGCATGACCACGGGCCCCCTCTCCCGGCCCTACCTCCCCCTTCCTGCTCTCCCTGCTTTGCACACCACCTTGACATAGATAGCCTGAATTGCCCCGTCCCACCTCATACATCCGATAGTGCCAGTTCTATACCCGCAAGGCCGCGTGACAGTTCTGGATTTGGGAACTGCCCTCCCACTCACGATAGTATCATGGAACGTTTATGGCCTTACACACTACATCAAAAGGGAAAAGTCCTATCTTACTTGCAATCCAAACATGCAGATGTTGCCCTATTGCAGGAAACACACTTGTCCTCCTCAGAATCCAAAAAACTGCATCAGGACTGGGTGAGCCACATACTATATAGCAGCAGTCAACCATCCACTTCGGGAGGCTCTGGTTCAACGCGCAGATGTGTGGTGGCGATCCTCCTTCGTCGCTCTTTGCAATTCAAGGTGCTCAAATCATGGACTGATCCTGAGGGTAGATACATCCTTACCAAATTCAGGCTAGGGGATCACACACTTTGCACAGGATCCGTTTACGTCCCCATCGGTTCTAAGCACTCATTCTTTTTACATGTCAATCATCTGACTGAGATTGGGACCGCTCACTACCATCTGGGAGGGGATTGGAACTTGGCTCGAGATGCGATTCTGGATCAAACGGGCAGATTAGATATTGGTAACAATGCAGACAGAGCCCTATGGAGAAATGTAATGGCAAATCATGGGCTGGTGGACCACTGGCACCTCTCTCATCCACTTGACTGCGAATACACCTTTATTTCTCTGGTCCGCAGAACACAGTCTTGGCTAGACTATTTCATTACCGTCCATAAATTGATTCCCATGATTCGGGACTTACGGATTCTGGAGGCCGCACTATCAGACCATGCCCCAGTGCTCATAACACTAGAATTAGGTCTGGCTTCTCCAGGCCGTAAACCATGGCGCCTGAATGTATTACGATATCTAACACCACAGGGCAAGAACCAACTCCGTGCCCACATCTCTACCTATCTAACTACCTGCTACCCACACAGAATTTGAAGCAATATCGGGTTATAATATTAACTGGTATAAAAGCGAAGCCCTACCTCTATCCCTGGTGGCCACGAGGTCAGCCATAACAGCATTCCCTATCTCGTGGAAACAGTCACAACTCAAATACCTAGGAATCCTTATTAACAGGGGCCTGGAGCAGATGGTACAGGACAATATGGAGCCCTTCTTAGTTCGCACCCAACAAGACTTTGCAAAAGGTTCCCAACTGGGTCTCTCCCCTTTGGGGAGAGTACAGGCTGTTCGTATGGTTACTTTACCACGATACACATATGTCCTTGGGATGTTACCATTGTTGGTGCCCCTGCCAATGCTCAGGAAGGTAGATACCTGTATACATAGATTCATGTGGAGTTCAATGCAACCGTGGCTCTCCAAAGCTACACTCCTGGCACGGAGAGAATGCGGAGGCTTAGGATTGACTTCTGTGGAACACTCTGCGCTGGCCCTTCAGCTCTCTCAGTTGACTTACCTACTCCCGGAAACGCTGGACCCACCACAGTGGTTAAGGACAGAATGCTCAATCTCGAGTAAGTCCAGAGACCTGGATGTGCTATATGGCATCAAGACCCCTCCACCCCATAGCGCGCACCCAGTGATGCAGGCCATGCTACACTCTTGGTGCCAGGCTCACTGTTTTCTAGGAGAGGACCCTCTGATCCACGAGCATGCACCACTTTGGGGCAGCACCAGCTTAATGATAGAGTGGGTGGCGTTCGACTGGGAGGGCTGGACGACTTGGGGCATTATAACTATTTACCAGCTTTCCACTGACGGTACGTTTAAGCCGTTACTGACACTATAGACTGAGTTCGGACTACCTACTCATCACTCTTGGCAGTAACAACAACTCTCACATTGTCTTCGCAGCTGCATGGTGTGAGAAGGTAGCCTCTTTCTAGCCTTGTTACCCCCACTTTTGGCCTGTTTGTGAGTGTATGTCAGGGTGTTTGTCACTGTTTTCTCTGTCTCACTGGGATCCGGATAGCCAGGCCTCAGTGCTCATAGTGAAAACACTATGTTTTCAGTATGGTTGTTATGTGTCACTGGGATCCTGCTGGTCAGGACCCCAGTGCTCATAGGTTTGTGGCCTATATGTATGTGTCACTGGGACCCTGTCACACAGGGCCCCAGTGCTCATAGGTGTGCATGTATATGTTCCCTGTGTGGTGCCTAACTGTCTCACTGAGGCTCTGCTAACCAGAACCTCAGTGGTTATGCTCTCTCATTACTTTCAAATTGTCACTAACAGGCTAGTGACCAATTTTACCAATTTACATTGGCTTACTGGAACACCCTTATAATTCCCTAGTATATGGTACTGAGGTACCCAGGGTATTGGGGTTCCAGGAGATCCCTATGGGCTGCAGCATTTCTTTTGGCACCCATAGGGAGCTCTGACAATTCTTACACAGGCCTGCCACTGCAGCCTGAGTGAAATAACGTCCACGTTATTTCACAGCCATTTTACACTGCACTTAAGTAACTTATAAGTCACCTATATGTCTAACCTTTACCTGGTAAAGGTTAGGTGCAAAGTTACTTAGTGTGAGGGCACCCTGGCACTAGCCAAGGTGCCCCCACATTGTTCAGAGCCAATTCCCTGAACTTTGTGAGTGCGGGGACACCATTACACACGTGCACTACATATAGGTCACTACCTATATGTAGCTTCACCATGGTAACTCCGAATATGGCCATGTAACATGTCTATGATCATGGAATTGCCCCCTCTATGCCATCCTGGCATAGTTGGCACAATCCCATGATCCCAGTGGTCTGTAGCACAGACCCTGGAACTGCCAAACTGCCCTTCCTGGGGTTTCACTGCAGCTGCTGCTGCTGCCAACCCCTCAGACAGGCAGCTGCCCTCCTGGGGTCCAGCCAGGCCTGGCCCAGGATGGCAGAACAAAGAACTTCCTCTGAGAGAGGGTGTGACACCCTCTCCCTTTGGAAAATGGTGTGAAGGCAGGGGAGGAGTAGCCTCCCCCAGCCTCTGGAAATGCTTTGTTGGGCACAGAGGTGCCCAATTCTGCATAAGCCAGTCTACACCGGTTCAGGGACCCCTTAGCCCCTGCTCTGGCGCGAAACTGGACAAAGGAAAGGGGAGTGACCACTCCCCTGACCTGCACCTCCCCTGGGAGGTGTCCAGAGCTCCTCCAGTGTGCTCCAGACCTCTGCCATCTTGGAAACAGAGGTGCTGCTGGCACACTGGACTGCTCTGAGTGGCCAGTGCCACCAGGTGACGTCAGAGACTCCTGCTGATAGGCTCCTTCAGGTGTTAGTAGCCTATCCTCTCTCCTAAGTAGCCAAACCCTCTTTTCTGGCTATTTAGGGTCTCTGTCTCTGGGGAAACTGCAGATAACGAATGCAAGAGCTCATCCGAGTTCCTCTGCATCTCTCTCTTCACCTTCTGATAAGGAAACGACTGCTGACCGCGCTGGAAGCCTGCAAACCTGCAACATAGTAGCAAAGACGACTACTGCAACTCTGTAACGCTGATCCTGCCGCCTTCTCGACTGTTTTCCTGCTTGTGCATGCTGTGGGGGTAGCCTGCCTCCTCTCTGCACCAGAAGCTCCGAAGAAATCTCCCGTGGGTCGACGGAATCTTCCCCCTGCAACCGCAGGCACCAAAAAGCTGCATCACCGGTCCCTTGGGTCTCCACTCAGCACGACGAGCGAGGTCCCTCGAATCCAGCAACTCTGTCCAAGTGACCCCCACAGTCCAGTGACTCTTCAGCCCAAGTTTGGTGGAGGTAAGTCCTTGCCTCACCTCGCTGGGCTGCATTGCTGGGAACCGCGACTTTGCAGCTACTCCGGCCCCTGTGCACTTCCGGCGGAAATCCTTTGGGCACAGCCAAGCCTGGGTCCATGGCACTTTAACCTGCATTGCACGACTTTCTAAGTTGGTCTCCGGCGACGTGGGACTCCTTTGTGCAACTTCGGCGAGCACCGTTTCACGCATCCTTGTAGTGCCTGTTTCTGGCACTTCTCCGGGTGCTACCTGCTTCAGTGAGGGCTCTTTGTCTTGCTCGACATCCCCTCTCTCTTCAGGTCCAATTTGCGACCTCCTGGTCCCTCCTGGGCCCCAGCAGCGTCCAAAAACGCCAAACGCACGATTTGCGACTAGCAAGGCTTGTTGGCGTCCTTCCGGCGGGAAAATACTTCTGCACGACTCTACAAGGCGAGTCGGATGCGTCCACCAAAGGGGAAGTCTCTAGCCCTTTTTGTTCCTGCAGAAACCTCAGCTTCTTCTGTCCAGTCGAAGCTTCTTTGCACCCGCAGCTGGCATTTCCTGGGCATCTGCCCATCTCCGACTTGCTTGTGACTTTTGGACTTGGTCCCCTTGTTCCACAGGTACCCTAGATTGGAAATCCACAGTTGTTGTATTGCTGGTTTGTGTCTTTCCTGCATTATTCCTCTAACACAACTACTTTGTCCTTAGGGGAACTTTAGTGCACTTTGCACTCACTTTTCAGGGTCTTGGGGAGGGTTATTTTTCTAACTCTCACTATTTTCTAATAGTCCCAGCGACCCTCTACAAGGTCACATAGGTTTGGGGTCCATTCGTGGTTCGCATTCCACTTTTGGAGTATATGGTTTGTGTTGCCCCTATCCCTATGTTTCCCCATTGCATCCTATTGTAACTATACATTGTTTGCACTGTTTTCTAAGACTATACTGCATATTTTTGCTATTGTGTATATATATCTTGTGTATTTTTCCTATCCTCTCACTGAGGGTACACTCTAAGATACTTTGGCATATTGTCATAAAAATAAAGTACCTTTATTTTTAGTATAACTGTGTATTGTGTTTTCTTATGATATTGTGCATATGACACTAAGTGGTACTGTAGTAGCTTCACACGTCTCCTAGTTCAGCCTAAGCTGCTCTGCTAAGCTACCATTATCTATCAGCCTAAGCTGCTAGACACCCTATACACTAATAAGGGATAACTGGGCCTGGTGCAAGGTGCAAGTACCCCTTGGTACTCACTACAAGCCAGTCCAGCCTCCTACATTGGTTGTGCAGTGGTGGGATAAGTGCTTGAGACTACTTACCACTCTTGTCATTGTACTTTTCATAAGAGAAAAATATACAAAACAAGGTCAGTGTATATACACATAGCCAAAAAGTTTTGCATTTCCTCTTTTCACTCTTTTCTAAAGTGCTGAAAAGTACTTCTAAACTTTCAAAAAGTTCTTAAAAGTTTAAAAAGTTTTTTTCTGTCTTTCCAAAAAGTTCTGAAAACTTTTTTCTCTTTGTCTATCACTTTAATTCTCTCTAAAAAATGTCTGGCACAGGCCAAAGTGTTGATCTGTCCAAACTTGCATATGACAACCTTAGCTGGAAAAGAGCAAGGAGTCTCTGTATAGAGAGAGGTTTGAGTGTAGGGAAGAATCCTTCCTTGGAACTGTTACTTAACATGCTTAGAGAACAGGATAAGGCCATAGGTGCCCCATCTGTTGAAAAAGTACCTAATAGTTCTCAATCTGATTCAGGGACTCCCCCAGGAAAAGATTCAGGAAAGAAACTTCCTAGCCTGCCCATTACTAGACAATCTAGCATAGATGGTAATGATGATGAGCCACACCAAATAAATAGTGTTGTCTCACATCATAGCAAAAGCATTTATTCTCACCATACTGGTAGTAATGTTTCTGTAAACCAAGCTGTTAGGGTGGCTTCTGTAAGGGACAGGTCTCCTTCTGTTCATTCCCATCATAGCTCTGTTTCTAGAAATGTCCCTCCCACCAACCCTGATGACAGAATGTTAGAGAGGGAACTCAATAAGTTGAGGGTGGAACAAACCAGACTGAAGCTTAAAAAGCAACAGCTGGATTTGGATAGACAGTCTTTTGAATTAGAGAAGGAAAGACAGAAGTTGGGTTTAGATACCCATGGTGGCAGCAGCAGTATTCCCCATAGTCATCCTGCAAAAGAGCATGATTCCAGGAATCTGCACAAGATAGTTCCCCCTTATAAGGAGGGGGATGACATTAACAAGTGGTTTGCTGCACTTGAGAGGGCCTGTGTTGTACAGGATGCCCCTCAAAGGCGGTGGGCTGCTATCCTAGGGCTATCATTTAGTGGAAAAGGTAGGGATAGGCTCCTTACTGTGAAAGAAAATGATGCCAATAATTTTACAGTTCTTAAGAATGCACTCCTGGATGGTTATGGCTTAACCACTGAACAGTACAGGATAAAGTTCAGAGAGACCAAAAAGGAGTCTTCACAAGACTGGGTTGATTTCATTGACCATTCAGTGAAGGCCTTGGAGGGGTGGTTACATGGCAGTAAAGTTACTGATTTTGAAAGCCTGTATAACACAATCCTGAGAGAGCATATACTTAATAATTGTGTGTCTGATTTGTTGCACCAGTACCTAGTAGACTCTGATCTGACCTCTCCCCAAGAATTGGGAAAGAAGGCAGACAAATGGGTCAGAACAAGGGTGAACAGAAAAGTTCATACAGGGGGTGACAAAGATGGCAATAAGAAGAAAGATGGTGAAAAATCTCAAGATAAGCATGGGGATAAGGGTAAAACCAAAGATCCCACTTCAAATCTTAAACACTCTTCAGAGGGTGGGGATAAAACAAATTCTTCCTCTTCTTCCCAACCTGCACACATTAAAAATCCTTGGTGCTTTGTGTGTAAAAATAGAGGCCATAGGCCAGGGGATAAGTCCTGTCCAGGTAAACCCCCTGAGCCTACCACCACTAATACATCAAGCTCTAGTGCCCCTAGCAGTAGTGGTACTAGTGGTGGGACTGCTGGCAACAGTCAAGCAAAGGGTGTAGTTGGGTTCACTTATGGGTCCATAGTAGAAACTGGGGTAGTCAGTCCCAAGACAGTTTCTGTCACACCTAGTGGCACTGGCCTTGCCACACTGGCTGCTTGTCCCCTTACAATGGATAAGTACAGGCAGACAGTTTCAATAAATGGTTTTGAGGCCTTGGCCTACAGGGACACAGGTGCCAGTTTCACTTTGGTGACTGAAAACCTAGTGCCTCCTGAACAACACATCATTGGACAACAGTATAAAATTATTGATGTCCATAACTCCACTAAGTTTCTTCCCTTAGCTATAATTCAGTTTAGTTGGGGTGGAGTTACTGGCCCTAAGCAGGTGGTGGTATCACCTAGCTTACCTGTAGACTGTCTCTTAGGTAATGACCTAGAGGCCTCAGGTTGGGCTGATGTAGAGTTTTATGCCCATGCAGCCATGCTGGGCATCCCTGAGGAATTGTTCCCTCTCATTTCAAGTGAAATGAAAAAGCAAAGGAGAGAAGACCTGAAAACTCAGGATCGCTCTCCATCAACAGGTAAAAAGGGTATCACAGTATCCCCTAACCAGCCTACCATTCAGGATACTATTCCTATGGTGGGAGAAACCTCTCCTGGGTGGCACCTGTTCCAAGGGAATCATCAGCTGGCAAAGCTGGACTCCCTGAGGTGGAAGTACCTCTCTGTGGGATAACTAACATTGGTGAGAAAAACAGCACCATTTTAGTTAACATGGAGCATCCCTCCAACCCTCCCAGAGAAACTTTAGTGCAGAAACCCTGCACTACCTCACAACACTTAGGACAGCATCCCTGCCCTAGTGTGGAGCTCATAGGACAGCATCCCTGCCCTGCTCCAACTCAAGAGAAACAGCATCCCTGTTCTCTCTTCCAGCCAGATGGACAAAGTTTTTGCCCAGCTATGGCTTTTCTGAGACAGCATCCCTGTCTGGCATTTCCATCACTACAAATAGGTTCAGTGGACAATTCCCACTGCTCTAAACTAAAACTTACTGATAGAAACTCTGAAAATACATCTTCACATTGTTGCTTAGCTAAAAAACTTCAAACAGGGTGGTTTACATCCCCACAGGGAAGTAACCATATAGTGGATGATAAAGGGAGTAACCAGTCTATTGCAGAGCTACTCTCTACTTATCACCACTTAGACAATAAAGTCTCAACTGGCCAAGGTTAGCCTTATTGTCCTTCGTTTGGGGGGGGGGGGTTGTGTGAGAAGGTAGCCTCTTTCTAGCCTTGTTACCCCCACTTTAGGCCTGTTTGTGAGTGTATGTCAGGGTGTTTGTCACTGTTTTCACTGTCTCACTGGGATCCTGATAGCCAGGCCTCAGTGCTCATAGTGAAAACACTATGTTTTCAGTATGGTTGTTATGTGTCACTGGGATCCTGCTGGTCAGGACCCCAGTGCTCATAGATTTGTGGCCTATATGTATGTGTCACTGGGACCCTGTCACACAGGGCCCCAGTGCTCATAGGTGTGCATGTATATGTTCCCTGTGTGGTGCCTAACTGTCTCACTGAGGCTCTGCTAACCAGAACCTCAGTGGTTATGCTCTCTCATTACTTTCAAATTGTCACTAACAGGCTAGTGACCAATTTTACCAATTTACATTGGCTTACTGGAACACCCTTATAATTCCCTAGTATATGGTACTGAGGTACCCAGGGTATTGGGGTTCCAGGAGATCCCTATGGGCTGCAGCATTTCTTTTGCCACCCATAGGGAGCTCTGACAATTCTTACACAGGCCTGCCACTGCAGCCTGAGTGAAATAACGTCCACGTTATTTCACAGCCATTTTACACTGCACTTAAGTAACTTATAAGTCACCTATATGTCTAACCTTTACCTGGTAAAGGTTAGGTGCAAAGTTACTTAGTGTGAGGGCACCCTGGCACTAGCCAAGGTGCCCCTACATTGTTCAGAGCCAATTCCCTGAACTTTGTGAGTGCGGGGACACCATTACACGCGTGCACTACATATAGGTCACTACCTATATGTAGCTTCACCATGGTAACTCCGAATATGGCCATGTAACATGTCTATGATCATGGAATTGCCCCCTCTATGCCATCCTGGCATAGTTGGCACAATCCCATGATCCCAGTGGTCTGTAGCACAGACCCTGGTACTGCCAAACTGCCCTTCCTGGGGTT
This sequence comes from Pleurodeles waltl, assembly GCF_031143425.1. Classification (NCBI taxonomy): domain Eukaryota; kingdom Metazoa; phylum Chordata; class Amphibia; order Caudata; family Salamandridae; genus Pleurodeles; species Pleurodeles waltl. The sequence goes on from NC_090439.1 coordinate 1,178,565,739, forward strand.
TCACTGCAGCTGCTGCTGCTGCCAACCCCTCAGACAGGCAGCTGCCCTCCTGGGGTCCAGCCAGGCCTGGCCCAGGATGGCAGAACAAAGAACTTCCTCTGAGAGAGGGTGTGACACCCTCTCCCTTTGGAAAATGGTGTGAAGGCAGGGGAGGAGTAGCCTCCCCCAGCCTCTGGAAATGCTTTGTTGGGCACAGAGGTGCCCAATTCTGCATAAGCCAGTCTACACCGGTTCAGGGACCCCTTAGCCCCTGCTCTGGCGCGAAACTGGACAAAGGAAAGGGGAGTGACCACTCCCCTGACCTGCACCTCCCCTGGGAGGTGTCCAGAGCTCCTCCAGTGTGCTCCAGACCTCTGCCATCTTGGAAACAGAGGTGCTGCTGGCACACTGGACTGCTCTGAGTGGCCAGTGCCACCAGGTGACGTCAGAGAGTCCTGCTGATAGGCTCCTTCAGGTGTTAGTAGCCTATCCTCTCTCCTAAGTAGCCAAACCCTCTTTTCTGGCTATTTAGGGTCTCTGTCTCTGGGGAAACTGCAGATAACGAATGCAAGAGCTCATCCGAGTTCCTCTGCATCTCTCTCTTCACCTTCTGATAAGGAAACGACTGCTGACCGCGCTGGAAGCCTGCAAACCTGCAACATAGTAGCAAAGACGACTACTGCAACTCTGTAACGCTGATCCTGCCGCCTTCTCGACTGTTTTCCTGCTTGTGCATGCTGTGGGGGTAGCCTGCCTCCTCTCTGCACCAGAAGCTCCGAAGAAATCTCCCGTGGGTCGACGGAATCTTCCCCCTGCAACCGCAGGCACCAAAAAGCTGCATCACCGGTCCCTTGGGTCTCCTCTCAGCACGACGAGCGAGGTCCCTCGAATCCAGCGACTCTGTCCAAGTGACCCCCACAGTCCAGTGACTCTTCAGCCCAAGTTTGGTGGAGGTAAGTCCTTGCCTCACCTCGCTGGGCTGCATTGCTGGGAACCGCGACTTTGCAGCTACTCCGGCCCCTGTGCACTTCCGGCGGAAATCCTTTGTGCACAGCCAAGCCTGGGTCCATGGCACTCTAACCTGCATTGCACGACTTTCTAAGTTGGTCTCCGGCGACGTGGGACTCCTTTGTGCAACTTCGGCGAGCACCATTTCACGCATCCTTGTAGTGCCTGTTTCTGGCACTTCTCTGGGTGCTACCTGCTTCAGTGAGGGCTCTTTTTCTTGCTCGACATCCCCGCTCTCTTCAGATCCAATTTGCGACCTCCTGGTCTCTCCTGGGCCCCAGCAGCGTTCAAAAACGCCAAACGCACGATTTGCGACTAGCAAGGCTTGTTGGCGTCCTTCCGGCGGGAAAATACTTCTGCACGACTCTCCACGGCGAGTCGGATCCGTCCACCAAAGGGGAAGTCTTTAGCCCTTTTCGTTCCTGCAGAAACCTCAGCTTCTTCTGTCCCGTCGAAGCTTCTTTGCACCCGCAGCTGGCATTTCCTGGGCATCTGCCCATCTCCGACTTGCTTGTGACTTTTGGACTTGGTCCCCTTGTTCCACAGGTACCCTAGATTGGAAATCCACAGTTGTTGTATTGCTGGTTTGTGTCTTTCCTGCATTATTCCTCTAACACGACTACTTTGTCCTTAGGGGAACTTTAGTGCACTTTGCACTCACTTTTCAGGGTCTTGGGGAGGGTTATTTTTCTAACTCTCACTATTTTCTAATAGTCCCAGCGACCCTCTACAAGGTCACATAGGTTTGGGGTCCATTCGTGGTTCGCATTCCACTTTTGGAGTATATGGTTTGTGTTGCCCCTATCCCTATGTTTCCCCATTGCATCCTATTGTAACTATACATTGTTTGCACTGTTTTCTAAGACTATACTGCATATTTTTGCTATTGTGTATATATATCTTGTGTATATTTCCTATCCTCTCACTGAGGGTACACTCTAAGATACTTTGGCATATTGTCATAAAAATAAAGTACCTTTATTTTTAGTATAACTGTGTATTGTGTTTTCTTATGATATTGTGCATATGACACTAAGTGGTACTGTAGTAGCTTCACACGTCTCCTAGTTCAGCCTAAGCTGCTCTGCTAAGCTACCATTATCTATCAGCCTAAGCTGCTAGACACCCTATACACTAATAAGGGATAACTGGGCCTGGTGCAAGGTGCAAGTACCCCTTGGTACTCACTACAAGCCAGTCCAGCCTCCTACATTGGTTGTGCAGTGGTGGGATAAGTGCTTGAGACTACTTACCACTCTTGTCATTGTACTTTTCATAAGAGAAAAATATACAAAACAAGGTCAGTGTATATACACATAGCCAAAAAGTTTTGCATTTCCTCTTTTCACTCTTTTCTAAAGTGCTGAAAAGTACTTCTAAACTTTCAAAAAGTTCTTAAAAGTTTAAAAAGTTTTTTTCTGTCTTTCCAAAAAGTTCTGAAAACTTTTTTCTCTTTTTCTATCACTTTAATTCTCTCTAAAAAATGTCTGGCACAGGTCAAAGTGTTGATCTGTCCAAACTTGCATATGACAACCTTAGCTGGAAAAGAGCAAGGAGTCTCTGTATAGAGAGAGGTTTGAGTGTAGGGAAGAATCCTTCCTTGGAACTGTTACTTAACATGCTTAGAGAACAGGATAAGGCCATAGGTGCCCCATCTGTTGAAAAAGTACCTAATAGTTCTCAATCTGATTCAGGGACTTTCCCAGGAAAAGATTCAGGAAAGAAACTTCCTAGCCTGCCCATTACTAGACAATCTAGCATAGATGGTAATGATGATGAGCCACACCAAATAAATAGTGTTGTCTCACATCATAGCAAAAGCATTTATTCTCACCATACTGGTAGTAATGTTTCTGTAAACCAAGCTGTTAGGGTGGCTTCTGTAAGGGACAGGTCTCCTTCTGTTCATTCCCATCATAGCTCTGTTTCTAGAAATGTCCCTCCCACCAACCCTGATGACAGAATGTTAGAGAGGGAACTCAATAAGTTGAGGGTGGAACAAACCAGACTGAAGCTTAAAAAGCAACAGCTGGATTTGGATAGACAGTCTTTTGAATTAGAGAAGGAAAGACAGAAGTTGGGTTTAGATACCCATGGTGGCAGCAGCAGTATTCCCCATAGTCATCCTTCAAAAGAGCATGATTCCAGGAATCTGCACAAGATAGTTCCCCCTTATAAGGAGGGGGATGACATTAACAAGTGGTTTGCTGCACTTGAGAGGGCCTGTGTTGTACAGGATGCCCCTCAAAGGCGGTGGGCTGCTATCCTAGGGCTATCATTTAGTGGAAAAGGTAGGGATAGGCTCCTTACTGTGAAAGAAAATGATGCCAATAATTTTACAGTTCTTAAGAATGCACTCCTGGATGGTTATGGCTTAACCACTGAACAGTACAGGATAAAGTTCAGAGAGACCAAAAAGGAGTCTTCACAAGACTGGGTTGATTTCATTGACCATTCAGTGAAGGCCTTGGAGGGGTGGTTACATGGCAGTAAATTTACTGATTATGAAAGCCTGTATAACACAATCCTGAGAGAGCATATACTTAATAATTGTGTGTCTGATTTGTTGCACCAGTACCTAGCAGACTCTGATCTGACCTCTCCCCAAGAATTGGGAAAGAAGGCAGACAAATGGGTCAGAACAAGGGTGAACAGAAAAGTTCATACAGGGGGTGACAAAGATGGCAATAAGAAGAAAGATGGTGAAAAATCTCAATATAAGCATGGGGATAAGGGTAAAACCAAAGATCCCACTTCAAATCTTAAACACTCTTCAGAGGGTGGGGATAAAACAAATTCTTCCTCTTCTTCCCAACCTGCACACATTAAAAATCCTTGGTGCTTTGTGTGTAAAAATAGAGGCCATAGGCCAGGGGATAAGTCCTGTCCAGGTAAACCCCCTGAGCCTACCACCACTAATACATCAAGCTCTAGTGCCCCTAGCAGTAGTGGTACTAGTGGTGGGACTGCTGGCAACAGTCAAGCAAAGGGTGTAGTTGGGTTCACTTATGGGTCCATAGTAGAAACTGGGGTAGTCAGTCCCAAGACAGTTTCTGTCACACCTAGTGGCACTGGCCTTGCCACACTGGCTGCTTGTCCCCTTACAATGGATAAGTACAGGCAGACAGTTTCAATAAATGGTTTTGAGGCCTTGGCCTACAGGGACACAGGTGCCAGTTTCACTTTGGTGACTGAAAACCTAGTGCCTCCTGAACAACACATCATTGGACAACAGTATAAAATTATTGATGTCCATAACTCCACTAAGTTTCTTCCCTTAGCTATAATTCAGTTTAGTTGGGGTGGAGTTACTGGCCCTAAGCAGGTGGTGGTATCACCTAGCTTACCTGTAGACTGTCTCTTAGGTAATGACCTAGGGGCCTCAGGTTGGGCTGATGTAGAGTTTTATGCCCATGCAGCCATGCTGGGCATCCCTGAGGAATTGTTCCCTCTCATTTCAAGTGAAATGAAAAAGCAAAGGAGAGAAGACCTGAAAACTCAGGATCGCTCTCCATCAACAGGTAAAAAGGGTATCACAGTATCCCCTAACCACCCTACCATTCAGGATACTATTCCTATGGTGGGAGAAACCTCTCCTGGGTGGCACCTGTTCCAAGGGAATCATCAGCTGGCAAAGCTGGACTCCCTGAGGTGGAAGTACATCTCTGTGGGATAACTAACATTGGTGAGAAAAACAGCACCATTTTAGTTAACATGGAGCATCCCTCCAACCCTCCCAGAGAAACTTTAGTGCAGAAACCCTGCACTACCTCACAACACTTAGGACAGCATCCCTGCCCTAGTGTGGAGCTCATAGGACAGCATCCCTGCCCTGCTCCAACTCAAGAGAAACAGCATCCCTGTTCTCTCTTCCAGCCAGATGGACAAAGTTTTTGCCCAGCTATGGCTTTTCTGAGACAGCATCCCTGTCTGGCATTTCCATCACTACAAATAGGTTCAGTGGACAATTCCCACTGCTCTAAACTAAAACTTACTGATAGAAACTCTGAAAATACATCTTCACATTGTTGCTTAGCTAAAAAACTTCAAACAGGGTGGTTTACATCCCCACAGGGAAGTAACCATATAGTGGATGATAAAGGGAGTAACCAGTCTATTGCAGAGCTACTCTCTACTTATCACCACTTAGACAATAAAGTCTCAACTGGCCAAGGTTAGCCTTATTGTCCTTCGTTTGGGGGGGGGGTTGTGTGAGAAGGTAGCCTCTTTCTAGCCTTGTTACCCCCACTTTAGGCCTGTTTGTGAGTGTATGTCAGGGTGTTTGTCACTGTTTTCACTGTCTCACTGGGATCCTGATAGCCAGGCCTCAGTGCTCATAGTGAAAACACTATGTTTTCAGTATGGTTGTTATGTGTCACTGGGATCCTGCTGGTCAGGACCCCAGTGCTCATAGATTTGTGGCCTATATGTATGTGTCACTGGGACCCTGTCACACAGGGCCCCAGTGCTCATAGGTGTGCATGTATATGTTCCCAGTGTGGTGCCTAACTGTCTCACTGAGGCTCTGCTAACCAGAACCTCAGTGGTTATGCTCTCTCATTACTTTCAAATTGTCACTAACAGGCTAGTGACCAATTTTACCAATTTACATTGGCTTACTGGAACACCCTTATAATTCCCTAGTATATGGTACTGAGGTACCCAGGGTATTGGGGTTCCAGGAGATCCCTATGGGCTGCAGCATTTCTTTTGCCACCCATAGGGAGCTCTGACAATTCTTACACAGGCCTGCCACTGCAGCCTGAGTGAAATAACGTCCACGTTATTTCACAGCCATTTTACACTGCACTTAAGTAACTTATAAGTCACCTATATGTCTAACCTTTACCTGGTAAAGGTTAGGTGCAAAGTTACTTAGTGTGAGGGCACCCTGGCACTAGCCAAGGTGCCCCTACATTGTTCAGAGCCAATTCCCTGAACTTTGTGAGTGCGGGGACACCATTACACGCGTGCACTACATATAGGTCACTACCTATATGTAGCTTCACCATGGTAACTCCGAATATGGCCATGTAACATGTCTATGATCATGGAATTGCCCCCTCTATGCCATCCTGGCATAGTTGGCACAATCCCATGATCCCAGTGGTCTGTAGCACAGACCCTGGTACTGCCAAACTGCCCTTCCTGGGGTTTCACTGCAGCTGCTGCTGCTGCTAACCCCTCAGACAGGCAGCTGCCCTCCTGGGGTCCAGCCAGGCCTGGCCCAGGATGGCAGAACAAAGAACTTCCTCTGAGAGAGGGTGTGACACCCTCTCCCTTTGGAAAATGGTGTGAAGGCAGGGGAGGAGTAGCCTCCCCCAGCCTCTGGAAATGCTTTGTTGGGCACAGAGGTGCCCAATTCTGCATAAGCCAGTCTACACCGGTTCAGGGACCCCTTAGCCCCTGCTCTGGCGCGAAACTGGACAAAGGAAAGGGGAGTGACCACTCCCCTGACCTGCACCTCCCCTGGGAGGTGTCCAGAGCTCCTCCAGTGTGCTCCAGACCTCTGCCATCTTGGAAACAGAGGTGCTGCTGGCACACTGGACTGCTCTGAGTGGCCAGTGCCACCAGGTGACGTCAGAGAGTCCTGCTGATAGGCTCCTTCAGGTGTTAGTAGCCTATCCTCTCTCCTAAGTAGCCAAACCCTCTTTTCTGGCTATTTAGGGTCTCTGTCTCTGGGGAAACTGCAGATAACGAATGCAAGAGCTCATCCGAGTTCCTCTGCATCTCTCTCTTCACCTTCTGATAAGGAAACGACTGCTGACCGCGCTGGAAGCCTGCAAACCTGCAACATAGTAGCAAAGACGACTACTGCAACTCTGTAACGCTGATCCTGCCGCCTTCTCGACTGTTTTCCTGCTTGTGCATGCTGTGGGGGTAGCCTGCCTCCTCTCTGCACCAGAAGCTCCGAAGAAATCTCCCGTGGGTCGACGGAATCTTCCCCCTGCAACCGCAGGCACCAAAAAGCTGCATCACCGGTCCCTTGGGTCTCCTCTCAGCACGACGAGCGAGGTCCCTCGAATCCAGCGACTCTGTCCAAGTGACCCCCACAGTCCAGTGACTCTTCAGCCCAAGTTTGGTGGAGGTAAGTCCTTGCCTCACCTCGCTGGGCTGCATTGCTGGGAACCGCAACTTTGCAGCTACTCCGGCCCCTGTGCACTTCCGGCAGAAATCCTTTGTGCACAGCCAAGCCTGGGTCCACAGCACTCTAACCTGCATTGCACGACTTTCTAAGTTGGTCTCCGGCGACGTGGGACTCCTTTGTGCAACTTCGGCGAGCACCGTTTCACGCATCTTTGTAGTGCCTGTTTCTGGCACTTCTCTGGGTGCTACCTGCTTCAATGAGGGCTCTTTGTCTTGCTCGACGTCCCTTCTCTCTTCAGGTCCAATTTGCGACCTCCTGGTCCCTCCTGGGCCCCAGCAGCGTCCAAAAACGCCAAACGCACGATTTGCAACTAGCAAGGCTTGTTGGCGTCCTTCCGGCGGGAAAACACTTCTACACGACTCTCCAAGCGAGAGGGATCCGTCCACCAAAGGGGAAGTCTCTAGCCCTTTTTGTTCCTGCAGAAACCTCAGCTTCTTCTGTCCAGTCAAAGCTTCTTTGCACCCGCAGCTGGCATTTCCTGGGCATCTGCCCATCTCCGACTTGCTTGTGACTTTTGGACTTGGTCCCCTTGTTCCACAGGTACCCTAGATTGGAAATCCACAGTTGTTGCATTGCTGGTTTGTGTCTTTCCTGCATTATTCCTCTAACACGACTACTTTGTCCTTAGGGGAACTTTAGTGCACTTTGCACTCACTTTTCAGGGTCTTGGGGAGGGTTATTTTTCCAACTCTCACTATTTTCTAATAGTCCCAGCGACCCTCTACAAGGTCACATAGGTTTGGGGTCCATTCGTGGTTCGCATTCCACTTTTGGAGTATATGGTTTGTGTTGCCCCTATCCCTATGTTTCCCCATTGCATCCTATTGTAACTATACATTGTTTGCACTGTTTTCTAAGACTATACTGCATATTTTTGCTATTGTGTATATATATCTTGTGTATATTTCCTATCCTCTCACTGAGGGTACACTCTAAGATACTTTGGCATATTGTCATAAAAATAAAGTACCTTTATTTTTAGTATAACTGTGTATTGTGTTTTCTTATGATATTGTGCATATGACACTAAGTGGTACTGTAGTAGCTTCACACGTCTCCTAGTTCATCCTAAGCTGCTCTGCTAAGCTACCATTATCTATCAGCCTAAGCTGCTAGACACCCTATACACTAATAAGGGATAACTGGGCCTGGTGCAAGGTGCAAGTACCCCTTGGTACTCACTACAAGCCAGTCCAGCCTCCTACATTGGTTGTGCAGTGGTGGGATAAGTGCTTGAGACTACTTACCACTCTTGTCATTGTACTTTTCATAAGAGAAAAATATACAAAACAAGGTCAGTGTATATACACATAGCCAAAAAGTTTTGCATTTCCTCTTTTCACTCTTTTCTAAAGTGCTGAAAAGTACTTCTAAACTTTCAAAAAGTTCTTAAAAGTTTAAAAAGTTTTTTTCTGTCTTTCCAAAAAGTTCTGAAAACTTTTTTCTCTTTTTTCTATCACTTTAATTCTCTCTAAAAAATGTCTGGCACAGGTCAAAGTGTTGATCTGTCCAAACTTGCATATGACAACCTTAGCTGGAAAAGAGCAAGGAGTCTCTGTATAGAGAGAGGTTTGAGTGTAGGGAAGAATCCTTCCTTGGAACTGTTACTTAACATGCTTAGAGAACAGGATAAGGCCATAGGTGCCCCATCTGTTGAAAAAGTACCTAATAGTTCTCAATCTGATTCAGGGACTTTCCCAGGAAAAGATTCAGGAAAGAAACTTCCTAGCCTGCCCATTACTAGACAATCTAGCATAGATGGTAATGATGATGAGCCACACCAAATAAATAGTGTTGTCTCACATCATAGCAAAAGCATTTATTCTCACCATACTGGTAGTAATGTTTCTGTAAACCAAGCTGTTAGGGTGGCTTCTGTAAGGGACAGGTCTCCTTCTGTTCATTCCCATCATAGCTCTGTTTCTAGAAATGTCCCTCCCACCAACCCTGATGACAGAATGTTAGAGAGGGAACTCAATAAGTTGAGGGTGGAACAAACCAGACTGAAGCTTAAAAAGCAACAGCTGGATTTGGATAGACAGTCTTTTGAATTAGAGAAGGAAAGACAGAAGTTGGGTTTAGATACCCATGGTGGCAGCAGCAGTATTCCCCATAGTCATCCTTCAAAAGAGCATGATTCCAGGAATCTGCACAAGATAGTTCCCCCTTATAAGGAGGGGGATGACATTAACAAGTGGTTTGCTGCACTTGAGAGGGCCTGTGTTGTACAGGATGCCCCTCAAAGGCGGTGGGCTGCTATCCTAGGGCTATCATTTAGTGGAAAAGGTAGGGATAGGCTCCTTACTGTGAAAGAAAATGATGCCAATAATTTTACAGTTCTTAAGAATGCACTCCTGGATGGTTATGGCTTAACCACTGAACAGTACAGGATAAAGTTCAGAGAGACCAAAAAGGAGTCTTCACAAGACTGGGTTGATTTCATTGACCATTCAGTGAAGGCCTTGGAGGGGTGGTTACATGGCAGTAAAGTTACTGATTATGAAAGCCTGTATAACACAATCCTGAGAGAGCATATACTTAATAATTGTGTGTCTGATTTGTTGCACCAGTACCTAGTAGACTCTGATCTGACCTCTCCCCAAGAATTGGGAAAGAAGGCAGACAAATGGGTCAGAACAAGGGTGAACAGAAAAGTTCATACAGGGGGTGACAAAGATGGCAATAAGAAGAAAGATGGTGAAAAATCTCAAGATAAGCATGGGGATAAGGGTAAAACCAAAGATCCCACTTCAAATCTTAAACACTCTTCAGAGGGTGGGGATAAAACAAATTTTTCCTCTTCTTCCCAACCTGCACACATTAAAAAGCCTTGGTGCTTTGTGTGTAAAAATAGAGGCCATAGGCCAGGGGATAAGTCCTGTCCAGGTAAACCCCCTGAGCCTACCACCACTAATACATCAAGCTCTAGTGCCCCTAGCAGTAGTGGTACTAGTGGTGGGACTGCTGGCAACAGTCAAGCAAAGGGTGTAGTTGGGTTCACTTATGGGTCCATAGTAGAAACTGGGGTAGTCAGTCCCAAGACAGTTTCTGTCACACCTAGTGGCACTGGCCTTGCCACACTGGCTGCTTGTCCCCTTACAATGGATAAGTACAGGCAGACAGTTTCAATAAATGGTTTTGAGGCCTTGGCCTACAGGGACACAGGTGCCAGTTTCACTTTGGTGACTGAAAACCTAGTGCCTCCTGAACAACACATCATTGGACAACAGTATAAAATTATTGATGTCCATAACTCCACTAAGTTTCTTCCCTTAGCTATAATTCAGTTTAGTTGGGGTGGAGTTACTGGCCCTAAGCAGGTGGTGGTATCACCTAGCTTACCTGTAGACTGTCTCTTAGGTAATGACCTAGGGGCCTCAGGTTGGGCTGATGTAGAGTTTTATGCCCATGCAGCCATGCTGGGCATCCCTGAGGAATTGTTCCCTCTCATTTCAAGTGAAATGAAAAAGCAAAGGAGAGAAGACCTGAAAACTCAGGATCGCTCTCCATCAACAGGTAAAAAGGGTATCACAGTATCCCCTAACCACCCTACCATTCAGGATACTATTCCTATGGTGGGAGAAACCTCTCCTGGGTGGCACCTGTTCCAAGGGAATCATCAGCTGGCAAAGCTGGACTCCCTGAGGTGGAAGTACATCTCTGTGGGATAACTAACATTGGTGAGAAAAACAGCACCATTTTAGTTAACATGGAGCATCCCTCCAACCCTCCCAGAGAAACTTTAGTGCAGAAACCCTGCACTACCTCACAACACTTAGGACAGCATCCCTGCCCTAGTGTGGAGCTCATAGGACAGCATCCCTGCCCTGCTCCAACTCAAGAGAAACAGCATCCCTGTTCTCTCTTCCAGCCAGATGGACAAAGTTTTTGCCCAGCTATGGCTTTTCTGAGACAGCATCCCTGTCTGGCATTTCCATCACTACAAATAGGTTCAGTGGACAATTCCCACTGCTCTAAACTAAAACTTACTGATAGAAACTCTGAAAATACATCTTCACATTGTTGCTTAGCTAAAAAACTTCAAACAGGGTGGTTTACATCCCCACAGGGAAGTAACCATATAGTGGATGATAAAGGGAGTAACCAGTCTATTGCAGAGCTACTCTCTACTTATCACCACTTAGACAATAAAGTCTCAACTGGCCAAGGTTAGCCTTATTGTCCTTCGTTTGGGGGGGGGGGGGGGTTGTGTGAGAAGGTAGCCTCTTTCTAGCCTTGTTACCCCCACTTTAGGCCTGTTTGTGAGTGTATGTCAGGGTGTTTGTCACTGTTTTCACTGTCTCACTGGGATCCTGATAGCCAGGCCTCAGTGCTCATAGTGAAAACACTATGTTTTCAGTATGGTTGTTATGTGTCACTGGGATCCTGCTGGTCAGGACCCCAGTGCTCATAGATTTGTGGCCTATATGTATGTGTCACTGGGACCCTGTCACACAGGGCCCCAGTGCTCATAGGTGTGCATGTATATGTTCCCTGTGTGGTGCCTAACTGTCTCACTGAGGCTCTGCTAACCAGAACCTCAGTGGTTATGCTCTCTCATTACTTTCAAATTGTCACTAACAGGCTAGTGACCAATTTCACCAATTTACATTGGCTTACTGGAACACCCTTATAATTCCCTAGTATATGGTACTGAGGTACCCAGGGTATTGGGGTTCCAGGAGATCCCTATGGGCTGCAGCATTTCTTTTGCCACCCATAGGGAGCTCTGACAATTCTTACACAGGCCTGCCACTGCAGCCTGAGTGAAATAACGTCCACGTTATTTCACAGCCATTTTACACTGCACTTAAGTAACTTATAAGTCACCTATATGTCTAACCTTTACCTGGTAAAGGTTAGGTGCAAAGTTACTTAGTGTGAGGGCACCCTGGCACTAGCCAAGGTGCCCCCACATTGTTCAGAGCCAATTCCCTGAACTTTGTGAGTGCGGGGACACCATTACACGCGTGCACTACATATAGGTCACTACCTATATGTAGCTTCACCATGGTAACTCCGAATATGGCCATGTAACATGTCTATGATCATGGAATTGCCCCCTCTATGCCATCCTGGCATAGTTGGCACAATCCCATGATCCCAGTGGTCTGTAGCACAGACCCTGGTACTGCCAAACTGCCCTTCCTGGGGTTTCACTGCAGCTGCTGCTGCTGCCAACCCCTCAGACAGGCAGCTGCCCTCCTGGGGTCCAGCCAGGCCTGGCCCAGGATGGCAGAACAAAGAACTTCCTCTGAGAGAGGGTGTGACACCCTCTCCCTTTGGAAAATGGTGTGAAGGCAGGGGAGGAGTAGCCTCCCCCAGCCTCTGGAAATGCTTTGTTGGGCACAGAGGTGCCCAATTCTGCATAAGCCAGTCTACACCGGTTCAGGGACCCCTTAGCCCCTGCTCTGGCGCGAAACTGGACAAAGGAAAGGGGAGTGACCACTCCCCTGACCTGCACCTCCCCTGGGAGGTGTCCAGAGCTCCTCCAGTGTGCTCCAGACCTCTGCCATCTTGGAAACAGAGGTGCTGCTGGCACACTGGACTGCTCTGAGTGGCCAGTGCCACCAGGTGACGTCAGAGAGTCCTGCTGATAGGCTCCTTCAGGTGTTAGTAGCCTATCCTCTCTCCTAAGTAGCCAAACCCTCTTTTCTGGCTATTTAGGGTCTCTGTCTCTGGGGAAACTGCAGATAACGAATGCAAGAGCTCATCCGAGTTCCTCTGCATCTCTCTCTTCACCTTCTGATAAGGAAACGACTGCTGACCGCGCTGGAAGCCTGCAAACCTGCAACATAATAGCAAAGACGACTACTGCAACTCTGTAACGCTGATCCTGCCGCCTTCTCGACTGTTTTCCTGCTTGTGCATGCTGTGGGGGTAGCCTGCCTCCTCTCTGCACCAGAAGCTCCGAAGAAATCTCCCGTGGGTCGACGGAATCTTCCCCCTGCAACCGCAGGCACCAAAAAGCTGCATCACCGGTCCCTTGGGTCTCCTCTCAGCACGACGAGCGAGGTCCCTCGAATCCAGCGACTCTGTCCAAGTGACCCCCACAGTCCAGTGACTCTTCAGCCCAAGTTTGGTGGAGGTAAGTCCTTGCCTCACCTCGCTGGGCTGCATTGCTGGGAACCGCGACTTTGCAGCTACTCCGGCCCCTGTGCACTTCCGGCAGAAATCCTTTGTGCACAGCCAAGCCTGGGTCCACAGCACTCTAACCTGCATTGCACGACTTTCTAAGTTGGTCTCCGGCGACGTGGGACTCCTTTGTGCAACTTCGGCGAGCACCGTTTCACGCATTTTTGTAGTGCCTGTTTCTGGCACTTCTCTGGGTGCTACCTGCTTCAATGAGGGCTCTTTGTCTTGCTCGACGTCCCCTCTCTCTTCAGGTCTAATTTGCGACCTCCTGGTCCCTCCTGGGCCCCATCAGCGTCCAAAAACGCCAAACGCACGATTTGCAACTAGCAAGGCTTGTTGGCGTCCTTCTGGCAGGAAAACACTTCTGCACGACTCTCCAAGCGAGTGGGATCCGTCCACCAAAGGGGAAGTCTCTAGCCCTTTTCGTTCCTGCAGAAACCTCAGCTTCTTCTGTCCAGTCAAAGCTTCTTTGCACCCGCAGCTGGCATTTCCTGGGCATCTGCCCATCTCCGACTTGCTTGTGACTTTTGGACTTGGTCCCCTTGTTCCACAGGTACCCTAGATTGGAAATCCACAGTTGTTGCATTGCTGGTTTGTGTCTTTCCTGCATTATTCCTCTAACACGACTACTTTGTCCTTAGGGGAACTTTAGTGCACTTTGCACTCACTTTTCAGGGTCTTGGGGAGGGTTATTTTTCTAACTCTCACTATTTTCTAATAGTCCCAGCGACCCTCTACAAGGTCACATAGGTTTGGGGTCCATTCGTGGTTCGCATTCCACTTTTGGAGTATATGGTTTGTGTTGCCCCTATCCCTATGTTTCCCCATTGCATCCTATTGTAACTATACATTGTTTGCACTGTTTTCTAAGACTATACTGCATATTTTTGCTATTGTGTATATATATCTTGTGTATATTTCCTATCCTCTCACTGAGGGTACACTCTAAGATACTTTGGCATATTGTCATAAAAATAAAGTACCTTTATTTTTAGTATAACTGTGTATTGTGTTTTCTTATGATATTGTGCATATGACACTAAGTGGTACTGTAGTAGCTTCACACGTCTCCTAGTTCAGCCTAAGCTGCTCTGCTAAGCTACCATTATCTATCAGCCTAAGCTGCTAGACACCCTATACACTAATAAGGGATAACTGGGCCTGGTGCAAGGTGCAAGTACCCCTTGGTACTCACTACAAGCCAGTCCAGCCTCCTACATTGGTTGTGCAGTGGTGGGATAAGTGCTTGAGACTACTTACCACTCTTGTCATTGTACTTTTCATAAGAGAAAAATATACAAAACAAGGTCAGTGTATATACACATAGCCAAAAAGTTTTGCATTTCCTCTTTTCACTCTTTTCTAAAGTGCTGAAAAGTACTTCTAAACTTTCAAAAAGTTCTTAAAAGTTTAAAAAGTTTTTTTCTGTCTTTCCAAAAAGTTCTGAAAACTTTTTTCTCTTTTTCTATCACTTTAATTCTCTCTAAAAAATGTCTGGCACAGGTCAAAGTGTTGATCTGTCCAAACTTGCATATGACAACCTTAGCTGGAAAAGAGCAAGGAGTCTCTGTATAGAGAGAGGTTTGAGTGTAGGGAAGAATCCTTCCTTGGAACTGTTACTTAACATGCTTAGAGAACAGGATAAGGCCATAGGTGCCCCATCTGTTGAAAAAGTACCTAATAGTTCTCAATCTGATTCAGGGACTTTCCCAGGAAAAGATTCAGGAAAGAAACTTCCTAGCCTGCCCATTACTAGACAATCTAGCATAGATGGTAATGATGATGAGCCACACCAAATAAATAGTGTTGTCTCACATCATAGCAAAAGCATTTATTCTCACCATACTGGTAGTAATGTTTCTGTAAACCAAGCTGTTAGGGTGGCTTCTGTAAGGGACAGGTCTCCTTCTGTTCATTCCCATCATAGCTCTGTTTCTAGAAATGTCCCTCCCACCAACCCTGATGACAGAATGTTAGAGAGGGAACTCAATAAGTTGAGGGTGGAACAAACCAGACTGAAGCTTAAAAAGCAACAGCTGGATTTGGATAGACAGTCTTTTGAATTAGAGAAGGAAAGACAGAAGTTGGGTTTAGATACCCATGGTGGCAGCAGCAGTATTCCCCATAGTCATCCTTCAAAAGAGCATGATTCCAGGAATCTGCACAAGATAGTTCCCCCTTATAAGGAGGGGGATGACATTAACAAGTGGTTTGCTGCACTTGAGAGGGCCTGTGTTGTACAGGATGCCCCTCAAAGGCGGTGGGCTGCTATCCTAGGGCTATCATTTAGTGGAAAAGGTAGGGATAGGCTCCTTACTGTGAAAGAAAATGATGCCAATAATTTTACAGTTCTTAAGAATGCACTCCTGGATGGTTATGGCTTAACCACTGAACAGTACAGGATAAAGTTCAGAGAGACCAAAAAGGAGTCTTCACAAGACTGGGTTGATTTCATTGACCATTCAGTGAAGGCCTTGGAGGGGTGGTTACATGGCAGTAAAGTTACTGATTATGAAAGCCTGTATAACACAATCCTGAGAGAGCATATACTTAATAATTGTGTGTCTGATTTGTTGCACCAGTACCTAGTAGACTCTGATCTGACCTCTCCCCAAGAATTGGGAAAGAAGGCAGACAAATGGGTCAGAACAAGGGTGAACAGAAAAGTTCATACAGGGGGTGACAAAGATGGCAATAAGAAGAAAGATGGTGAAAAATCTCAAGATAAGCATGGGGATAAGGGTAAAACCAAAGATCCCACTTCAAATCTTAAACACTCTTCAGAGGGTGGGGATAAAACAAATTTTTCCTCTTCTTCCCAATCTGCACACATTAAAAAGCCTTGGTGCTTTGTGTGTAAAAATAGAGGCCATAGGCCAGGGGATAAGTCCTGTCCAGGTAAACCCCCTGAGCCTACCACCACTAATACATCAAGCTCTAGTGCCCCTAGCAGTAGTGGTACTAGTGGTGGGACTGCTGGCAACAGTCAAGCAAAGGGTGTAGTTGGGTTCACTTATGGGTCCATAGTAGAAACTGGGGTAGTCAGTCCCAAGACAGTTTCTGTCACACCTAGTGGCACTGGCCTTGCCACACTGGCTGCTTGTCCCCTTACAATGGATAAGTACAGGCAGACAGTTTCAATAAATGGTTTTGAGGCCTTGGCCTACAGGGACACAGGTGCCAGTTTCACTTTGGTGACTGAAAACCTAGTGCCTCCTGAACAACACATCATTGGACAACAGTATAAAATTATTGATGTCCATAACTCCACTAAGTTTCTTCCCTTAGCTATAATTCAGTTTAGTTGGGGTGGAGTTACTGGCCCTAAGCAGGTGGTGGTATCACCTAGCTTACCTGTAGACTGTCTCTTAGGTAATGACCTAGGGGCCTCAGGTTGGGCTGATGTAGAGTTTTATGCCCATGCAGCCATGCTGGGCATCCCTGAGGAATTGTTCCCTCTCATTTCAAGTGAAATGAAAAAGCAAAGGAGAGAAGACCTGAAAACTCAGGATCGCTCTCCATCAACAGGTAAAAAGGGTATCACAGTATCCCCTAACCACCCTACCATTCAGGATACTATTCCTATGGTGGGAGAAACCTCTCCTGGGTGGCACCTGTTCCAAGGGAATCATCAGCTGGCAAAGCTGGACTCCCTGAGGTGGAAGTACATCTCTGTGGGATAACTAACATTGGTGAGAAAAACAGCACCATTTTAGTTAACATGGAGCATCCCTCCAACCCTCCCAGAGAAACTTTAGTGCAGAAACCCTGCACTACCTCACAACACTTAGGACAGCATCCCTGCCCTAGTGTGGAGCTCATAGGACAGCATCCCTGCCCTGCTCCAACTCAAGAGAAACAGCATCCCTGTTCTCTCTTCCAGCCAGATGGACAAAGTTTTTGCCCAGCTATGGCTTTTCTGAGACAGCATCCCTGTCTGGCATTTCCATCACTACAAATAGGTTCAGTGGACAATTCCCACTGCTCTAAACTAAAACTTACTGATAGAAACTCTGAAAATACATCTTCACATTGTTGCTTAGCTAAAAAACTTCAAACAGGGTGGTTTACATCCCCACAGGGAAGTAACCATATAGTGGATGATAAAGGGAGTAACCAGTCTATTGCAGAGCTACTCTCTACTTATCACCACTTAGACAATAAAGTCTCAACTGGCCAAGGTTAGCCTTATTGTCCTTCGTTTGGGGGGGGGGGGGGGGTTGTGTGAGAAGGTAGCCTCTTTCTAGCCTTGTTACCCCCACTTTAGGCCTGTTTGTGAGTGTATGTCGGGGTGTTTGTCACTGTTTTCACTGTCTCACTGGGATCCTGATAGCCAGGCCTCAGTGCTCATAGTGAAAACACTATGTTTTCAGTATGGTTGTTATGTGTCACTGGGATCCTGCTGGTCAGGACCCCAGTGCTCATAGATTTGTGGCCTATATGTATGTGTCACTGGGACCCTGTCACACAGGGCCCCAGTGCTCATAGGTGTGCATGTATATGTTCCCTGTGTGGTGCCTAACTGTCTCACTGAGGCTCTGCTAACCAGAACCTCAGTGGTTATGCTCTCTCATTACTTTCAAATTGTCACTAACAGGCTAGTGACCAATTTTACCAATTTACATTGGCTTACTGGAACACCCTTATAATTCCCTAGTATATGGTACTGAGGTACCCAGGGTATTGGGGTTCCAGGAGATCCCTATGGGCTGCAGCATTTCTTTTGCCACCCATAGGGAGCTCTGACAATTCTTACACAGGCCTGCCACTGCAGCCTGAGTGAAATAACGTCCACGTTATTTCACAGCCATTTTACACTGCACTTAAGTAACTTATAAGTCACCTATATGTCTAACCTTTACCTGGTAAAGGTTAGGTGCAAAGTTACTTAGTGTGAGGGCACCCTGGCACTAGCCAAGGTGCCCCCACATTGTTCAGAGCCAATTCCCTGAACTTTGTGAGTGCGGGGACACCATTACACGCGTGCACTACATATAGGTCACTACCTATATGTAGCTTCACCATGGTAACTCCGAATATGGCCATGTAACATGTCTATGATCATGGAATTGCCCCCTCTATGCCATCCTGGCATAGTTGGCACAATCCCATGATCCCAGTGGTCTGTAGCACAGACCCTGGTACTGCCAAACTGCCCTTCCTGGGGTTTCACTGCAGCTGCTGCTGCTGCCAACCCCTCAGACAGGCAGCTGCCCTCCTGGGGTCCAGCCAGGCCTGGCCCAGGATGGCAGAACAAAGAACTTCCTCTGAGAGAGGGTGTGACACCCTCTCCCTTTGGAAAATGGTGTGAAGGCAGGGGAGGAGTAGCCTCCCCCAGCCTCTGGAAATGCTTTGTTGGGCACAGAGGTGCCCAATTCTGCATAAGCCAGTCTACACCGGTTCAGGGACCCCTTAGCCCCTGCTCTGGCGCGAAACTGGACAAAGGAAAGGGGAGTGACCACTCCCCTGACCTGCACCTCCCCTGGGAGGTGTCCAGAGCTCCTCCAGTGTGCTCCAGACCTCTGCCATCTTGGAAACAGAGGTGCTGCTGGCACACTGGACTGCTCTGAGTGGCCAGTGCCACCAGGTGACGTCAGAGAGTCCTGCTGATAGGCTCCTTCAGGTGTTAGTAGCCTATCCTCTCTCCTAAGTAGCCAAACCCTCTTTTCTGGCTATTTAGGGTCTCTGTCTCTGGGGAAACTGCAGATAACGAATGCAAGAGCTCATCCGAGTTCCTCTGCATCTCTCTCTTCACCTTCTGATAAGGAAACGACTGCTGACCGCGCTGGAAGCCTGCAAACCTGCAACATAGTAGCAAAGACGACTACTGCAACTCTGTAACGCTGATCCTGCCGCCTTCTCGACTGTTTTCCTGCTTGTGCATGCTGTGGGGGTAGCCTGCCTCCTCTCTGCACCAGAAGCTCCGAAGAAATCTCCCGTGGGTCGACGGAATCTTCCCCCTGCAACCGCAGGCACCAAAAAGCTGCATCACCGGTCCCTTGGGTCTCCTCTCAGCACGACGAGCGAGGTCCCTCAAATCCAGCGACTCTGTCCAAGTGACCCCCACAGTCCAGTGACTCTTCAGCCCAAGTTTGGTGGAGGTAAGTCCTTGCCTCACCTCGCTGGGCTGCATTGCTGGGAACCGCGACTTTGCAGCTACTCCGGCCCCTGTGCACTTCCGGCAGAAATCCTTTGTGCACAGCCAAGCCTGGGTCCACAGCACTCTAACCTGCATTGCACGACTTTCTAAGTTGGTCTCCGGCGACGTGGGACTCCTTTGTGCAACTTCGGCGAGCACCGTTTCACGCATCTTTGTAGTGCCTGTTTCTGGCACTTCTCTGGGTGCTACCTGCTTCAATGAGGGCTCTTTGTCTTGCTCGACGTCCCCTCTCTCTTCAGGTCTAATTTGCGACCTCCTGGTCCCTCCTGGGCCCCAGCAGCGTCCAAAAACGCCAAACGCACGATTTGCAACTAGCAAGGCTTGTTGGCGTCCTTCCGACGGCAAAACACTTCTGCACGACTCTCCAAGCGAGTGGGATCCGTCCACCAAAGGGGAAGTCTCTAGCCCTTTTCGTTCCTGCAGAAACCTCAGCTTCTTCTGTCCAGTCAAAGCTTCTTTGCACCCGCAGCTGGCATTTCCTGGGCATCTGCCCATCTCCGACTTGCTTGTGACTTTTGGACTTGGTCCCCTTGTTCCACAGGTACCCTAGATTGGAAATCCACAGTTGTTGCATTGCTGGTTTGTGTCTTTCCTGCATTATTCCTCTAACACGACTACTTTGTCCTTAGGGGAACTTTAGTGCACTTTGCACTCACTTTTCAGGGTCTTGGGGAGGGTTATTTTTCTAACTCTCACTATTTTCTAATAGTCCCAGCGACCCTCTACAAGGTCACATAGGTTTGGGGTCCATTCGTGGTTCGCATTCCACTTTTGGAGTATATGGTTTGTGTTGCCCCTATCCCTATGTTTCCCCATTGCATCCTATTGTAACTATACATTGTTTGCACTGTTTTCTAAGACTATACTGCATATTTTTGCTATTGTGTATATATATCTTGTGTATATTTCCTATCCTCTCACTGAGGGTACACTCTAAGATACTTTGGCATATTGTCATAAAAATAAAGTACCTTTATTTTTAGTATAACTGTGTATTGTGTTTTCTTATGATATTGTGCATATGACACTAAGTGGTACTGTAGTAGCTTCACACGTCTCCTAGTTCAGCCTAAGCTGCTCTGCTAAGCTACCATTATCTATCAGCCTAAGCTGCTAGACACCCTATACACTAATAAGGGATAACTGGGCCTGGTGCAAGGTGCAAGTACCCCTTGGTACTCACTACAAGCCAGTCCAGCCTCCTACACATGGGGCCTTACCCATGGACACTGCACCTCTCACTAGTACTTGATTGCTTACGAACCTTGGACTCCTTCCGCGAAGTGACGTCTGGCCTGCACAAGCTACTGAGTCAACATTTGTTCTCGCTCACCCTCCTACTCTCCCTCAAGGCTAAATGGCAAACTTCTTTGCAGGTGGAATATGATATGGAAGACTGGACTGCTCTCTTGGAGACACAGGAAGGAGGGGTCTGAGAGACACAAATGAAATTTAGCCTTTTTAAAACCCTACACGACTGGTACTGGACACCCCAGAAACTTAGATCTGCTGGATTGCTGCCCCGCGCAATGCTGGAGCTGCAACCACCCACGATGTGAACTAGTACACATATTATGTGACTGCCCACACATACAACCATACTGGGTAGCAGTTGGGGCCACGTTGAGGGAGGTATTACCACTACTGCCCTCTCTGACCACCTCCCTTGCTTCTGCTGAAAGATACTGGAGATTTTGGGGTATGTCACGCACACAGCTCCGCCTCCACACGGCATTGTCCACGGCTAAACTTTGTATTCTTTGATACTGGCGAGCACCGGTGCCCCGTCTCATGATGAATGGTTGTCAACAATGTTCCAAATAGCTGCCCATGAATGCATTACCTATGCCATACAGGATAGGATGGCGGTGTTTAAGAATACTTGGACCTCTTTCCTTTGGTTTGCGAACGGCTGAGCTCGATATGCGTCCCCCACCCATTCGTTCCTTCCTCCCTTTCCCATCCCCCCCTTTCCTCATCCACCTCTGCTCCCCGACCCACGGTCATTCTATCTATGTCTATCTCCCCCTGTCTTTGATTTTCTTTTCCTTACTCTCTCCCTCCCAGAATCTTCTCGTTCTCCCCTTTCTTCTTCTGTTTTCTCTTTCCTCACTCTCCTCCTTTCTCGTTCTAGCTCTCCCTTTCCCCCACCGTCCTCTCCCCTATCTACTTCCTCACTCCCGGACCCTCCTTCCCACTTCCTCCCTTTCACTGTATGTTCCTATAGGCATGTCTCCATCTATACCCCCATACCAACATTCTTTTCTCATGTTTGTTCTCTCTTCCTAGAACCTCACCCCTCTATTTCCATTTATATCCTTTTCTCCTTCCGCTACATTATGGATCATGATCCTCGACATTGTCCTCATTATGGCTGTTGCATGTTATTTCCCTCTCCCGGTATTGCAGGTTCCGAGGTCCCTATGGTATCTATTGTCCCCATGCCGTATTCACTCCTTTCTCCATCCTGTGGTACTACACTGAGAACCCCAACCATCAGCGTTCATGGATCCTCCCTTTCTGCTCCCTCCACATGGAGAGACAGGATAGTACCTTGGCGACTGCCGTAGATAAAAGGCCTGGCATTTAGCGTTGTACCCTCACTGCTGACTGAGGCCGGTAATGATACACCTTTTAGAGTACAGTTTTTCTTTCAGGGCCGGTAACGCGTAAGAACCAGAATCACTGACACATGATGCTATAAGAAAATCGCTTAGCGATTATCACATGTCTGGGGTCCTGGCGACTACCACTATTGTGGCTGTTATGTACTGTGCTGTTGACGAAGGCTTCTTATTTTCCTCAGTAATGTCAATACAATGCCAGCTGTTATTTCACTGTTTCTGCTCTTTAATAAAGAAATATGAAACAGAATGGCTGTCTGAAGCCCCGGACATCCTTTCTTCCTGGAGGTGGCAACTGGCTTACATTTGAAATGGGGGGGCATGGATCCCCTGCAGGACAGTGCAATAAGTGACTGCATCCACCTGTAGATGGATGTCTGTGGGTCTTGGGGGTATGCACTGACTCCCTGTAACCCAGTCAGCGTGCCTTCCTGGTAAAAATGGGGTCTTTGGTTGGCAGTCCGGTTACCCCCTGTCCAAGCAAGGACCCTCACTCTAGTCAGGTTAAGCCAAACACAATCCAAATTATCCAGTGCCCCCCCTCTGGTAGCTTGGCACTGAGCAGTCAGGCTTCACTTAGAACACCACAGAAATACACCACACAGTGTTTAGAAAAATATTTAATATTTATCTGGACAAATGCAGGTCAGAATGATTAAAATGCAAAAAAGAATATGTTGAAATATCACTGTAAAAGTAATTTAAAGTGTATCTTAAAAATAACAAGTGTCTCTTGCAGTACAAAGTACCTGTTTTGCGTAAAAAAATTCTCACAAGGGACCGCAGAGGAGATGCGTGGAAAAAACGGAGAGGTGTGCGTCGGTTTCGCCCCTTCGCACACAGACTTGCATCGTTATTTTCCACGTGGGAAAGACGTTACGTCAATTTCCGGTGTGCAGACTTGGATCATCTTTGGGTTGTGGGGTTTTCGGACGCCCCAGGGGCGATGTGTGGAATCCTGGGCTTGCGGAACGAAATCACAGGTGCTGTGTCGATCCTGTGAGCATTGTGTGGAAATCTGTCTCAGGAAGTCAGGCTGCGTCTTTCTAGCTGGGCTTGCGTCCATCCAGTAGGGCCATGCGTCGAAGTTCCGATCGCAACACTGGCGCTGCGTCGATCCTCCATCTGGCTGCGTCGATCCTCCATCTGGCTGCGTTGATCCTCCATCTGGCTGCGTCATTCCGGTTCGGCGTACAGTGAATTTTTAACCATAATGCTGGATGTGCTTTGTTTTTGGCAGGTGGTGCATCGAATTTTCACCGTGCGGGAAGTCCAGTCGCAGGAGTGAAGTCTTTTTGGTCTTGAGACTTCAGGAAACAGGAGGCAAGCTCTGTCCAAGCCCTTGGAGAGCACACTTCAGCACAGCAAGAGAGCAGCAAGGCAGCAGGGCAACAGCAAGGCAGCAGTCCTTCTCACAAAGCAGTCATGTGAGTCCTTTGGGCAGTCAGGCAGTTATTCTTGGCAGGTTGCAGGTTCTGGGTCAGGTCTCTTCTCCAGGAAGTGTCTGAGTTGAGTTGGTAGGGTCGGGGTCCCTGCTTAAATACCCAAATGTGCCTTTGAAGTGGGGGAGACATCAAAGAGTGGCGTAGAAGTGCACAAGGTCCCATTTCAGTTCCATCCTGTCTGCCAGAGTCCCAGTAGGGGGTGTGGCAGTTTATTGTGTGAGGGCAGGGCACTGTCCTTTGACATGTAAGTCTCAGGCTCTCCACCCTCCTAGCCCAGGAAGACCCATTCAGTATGCAAATGTGTGCAAATGTGTGCAAGTGTGACTGAGCATCCTGTGTTTGGGGTTGTCTGAGTCAATGCACAAGGGAGCTGTCAACTAAACCTTGAGGTGGATTGAAAGGCACAGAAGGATTTGAGGGTAGAGAAATGATCACTTTCTAAAAGTGACATTTCTAGAATAGGAATATTAAATCCCACTTCACAAATAAGCAGGATTTTCTATTACCATTCTGGCCATACTAAATGTGACCTGGCTGCTCCTTTCAGATCGTAATCTACCACTCAAACAGTATATGAGGGTAGCCCTAATGCTATCCTATGAAAGGAGCAGGCCCCACAGCAGTGTAAAACGAAGTTAGTAGTTTTACCTTACCAGGACATATAGAACACACATGTTCATGTCCTGCCTTTTACCTACATAGCACCCTGCACTATGGGCTACCTAGGGCCTGCCTTAGGGGTGACTCATATGTAGAATGATGGGAGTTTAAGGCTTGGCAATTACTTTTAAAGTGGCAGGGGGCTACTTATGTGGGTGGCACAACCGGTGCTGCAGCACACTAGTAGCATTTAATTTACAGGCCCTGTACACATGTAGTTGTAGGAAAGCACCATCTTGCCTGGCATGTTACCACCATTTTTACATGTTTGTCAGTTTTGTTTTTGCCTGTCCCACTGGGATCCTGCTAGCCAGGACCCCAGTGCTCATAGTTTGTGGCCTGAATGTGTGTACCTGTGTAGTAACTGTGTCACTGAGGCTCTGCTAATCAGAACCTCAGTGCTTATGCTCTCTCTGCCTTTAAAATTGTCACTATAGGCTAGTGACCATTTTCACCAATTCTAATTGGCACACTGGAACACCCTTATAATTCCCTAGTATATGGTACCTAGGTACCCAGGGTATTGGGGTTCCAGGAGATCCCTATGGGCTGCAGCATTTCTTTTGCCACCCATAGGGAGCTCAGACAATTCTTACATAGGACTGTCACTGCAGCCTGAGTGAAATAACGCACACTTTATTTCACAGCCATTTTACACTGCACTTAAGTAACTTATAAGTCACCTATATGTCTAACCCTCACTTAGTGAAGGTTAGGTGCAAAGTTACTAAGTGTGAGGGCACCCTGGCACTAGCCAATGTGCCCCCACATAGTTTAGGGCAATTTCACCATTACACACATGCACAAGGGTAACTCTTAATATGGCTATGTAACATGTCTAAGATCATGAAATTGTCCCCCCATCCCATATCTGGTATTGGGGTGCCAATCCCATGCATCCCCGGGGCTCCACTATGGACCCTGGGTACTGCCAAACCAGCTCTCTGTGGTTTTCTCTGCAGCTACCGCTGCTGCCACCCCACAGACAGGGTTCTGCTCTCCTGGGGTCTGAGAAGCCCAGTCCCAGGAAGGCAGAACAAAGGATTTTCTCTGAGAGAGGGTGTTACACCCTCTCCCTATGGAAATAGGTGTTAAGGGCTTGGGAGAAGGAGCCTCCCCCCAGCCTCTGGTAAAGCTTTGAAGGGCACAGATGGTGCTCTCCTTGCATAAGATAGTCTACACCAGTTCAGGGAACCTCCAGTCCCTGCTCTGGTGCTAAACTGGACAAAGGAAAGGGGAGTGACCACTCCCCTGTCCACCACCACCCCAGGGGTGGTGCCCAGAGCTTCTCCAGTGTGCCTCAGACCTCTGCCATCTTGGATACAGAGGTGTGAGGGCACACTGGAGGCCTCTGAGTGGCCAGTTCCAGCAGGTGATGTCAGAGATCCCTCCTGATAGGCGCTTACCTCACTAGGTGGCCAATCCTCCTCTAAGGGCTATTTAGGGTCTCTCCAGTGGGCTTTCCCTCAGATAACGAATTGCAAGAAGTGACCAGAGTTCCTCTGCACCTCTCTCTTCGACGTCTGCAAAGGATCGACAGCTGACTGCTCCAGGACACCTGCAAAACTGCAACAGAGTAGCAAGAAGACTAAAAGCAACATTGTAGCGCCTAATCCTGACGGCTTTCTCGACTGCTTCCTGGTGGTGCATGCTCTGAGGGCTGTCTGCCTTCACCCTGCACTGGAAGCCACGAAGTGCGTTGACGGAATCTTCCCCCTGCTACAGCAGGCACTAAACTTCGGCATCACTGGTACTCTGGGACCGCTCTCATCCTGACAAGTGTGGCCCCTGGAACACTGGTGGTGGACCCAAGTGACCCAGACTGTCCAGTGGTCCAAATGGCCAAATTTTGTGGAGGTAAGTCCTTGCCTCCCCTCTCCAGACAGTAATCCTGTGCTATGTGTGAACTGCAGCTGCTAGCGCTTCTGTGCACTTTTGCAAGGAATCCTTTGTGCACAGCCAAGCCCAGGTCCCCAGCACTCCGTCCTGCATTGCTCAACTCGCTGAGTTGACCTCCAGCTTTGTGGGACCCTCTTTTGTAGTGTTGAGATGACTGCTGTGCTCAGTCCTCTTGAACCCATGTTCAAGGACTTCTGCGGGTGCTGCCTTCTTGTGCCTGGGCTCTCTGTGTTGCTGAGGGCCCCCTCTGTCTCCTCTCCCAAGTGGCGACATCCTGGTCTTTTCTGGGCCCGGGCAGCATCCTTTTTCTTCAACTGCAATCTTTGCAGCTAGCAAGGCTTGTTTG
This sequence comes from Pleurodeles waltl, assembly GCF_031143425.1. Lineage (NCBI taxonomy): Eukaryota > Metazoa > Chordata > Amphibia > Caudata > Salamandridae > Pleurodeles > Pleurodeles waltl. Next base: position 1,178,592,143 of record NC_090439.1, read on the forward strand.
CGGTCTTTCTCCAGGGAAACAACTCTGCATCCTCCAGCACTCTGTGGGACATCTTCTGCACAAAGGAGAAGTTCCTAGCACCTTTCGTTGTTGCAGAATCTTCAGCTTCTTCCATCCGGAGGCAGCCATTTTGCACCTTCATCCAGTGTTTAGTGGGCTCCTGCTCCCCTGGACACTTTCACCACTCTAGGACTTGGTCCCCTTCCTTTGCATGTCTTCAGGTCCAGGAATCCGTCTTCAGTGCTTTTCAGTCTGTTGTGATTTTTGCAGAATCCTCTATCTCGAGTTTAATGTGTTTCTGGGGAAGTAGTAGCACTTTATTCCTACTTTTCTGGGTCTTGGGGTGGGGTATCTTGGGCACCCTTAGTGTTTTCTTACACTCCCAGTGACTCTCTACACACTACACTATCCTAGGGGTCAGTTCGTTGTTTGCATTCCAATTTCTTAGTATATGGTTTGTGTTACTCCAGGCCTATTGCATCCTAATATATTCTACCGTGTTTGCACTACTTTCTGACTATTTTACTTACCTGATTTTGGTTTGTGTGTGTATTTTGTGTATGTTACTTACCTCCTAAGGGAGTGTACCCTCCTGAGATATTTTTGGCACATTGTCACTAAAATAAAGTACCTTTATTTTTAGTAACCCTGAGTATTGTGTTTCTTATGATATGGTACCTATATGATATAAGTGGTATAGTAGGAGCTTTGCATGTCTACTAGTTCAGCCTAAGCTGCTCTGCTTTAGCTACCTCTATCAGCCTCAGCTGCTAGAACCTGTCTAATCTACTAATAAGGGATAACTGGACTTGGCACAGGGTAGAAGTACCATCAGGTACCCTCTATAAGCCAGGCCAGCCTCCTACAGTAGTGCACTTGACTATGGACTTATAAGTAAATTAAATCAGCCAATTGGGTATGAGCCAATGTCACCATGTTTTAAGGAGAGAGCATATGCACTTTAGCACTGATTAGCAGTGGTAAAGTGTGCAGAGTCCTAAAGCCAGCAATAATGAGGTCAGATAAATAGGAGGAGGAAGGCAGAAAGTTTTGGAGTGACCCTGCAGAAAGGCCATTTCCAACACTTAAGATGGCCTCCTTGCCTGTGCACCGGTGTCTATAACGCAGCAGAGCCACACAATGCAAACGAGGAACTGGCGATTTAAGTTTAAAGCAGCGCTGCACGTGCACAGGTTCAATCTGTATTAGGGAGAGGATCTTACAAGCAACAGTAAGTAAAAAAGGAGGCTCCGACACGTTGTGCGTCCCGAGCAATTTTGATAATACAGTCCCTAATGTCCTTTCATTCTCACCTTACCCAGTCCTCTCCTGGAAATCAGATGTTCTATCCACTCAGGTGTTTCTAGGCTATTTGCTTACCTTTTCCTTCTCACATATTTAAAAATATCTGTTTTCTCACCATCCCATGTTCATATGGGCGCCAATCTCGGTCCATCATCAAACATGCTGCAGACAGTTCTTGGCATCAGCTCTGTCACAGCACAATCCTTTGGATCATTGCAAAGATCATATGTCTCATCAACTCTTGACCCAGGAATCCTCTGATTCCCCTGGGCCAATTCATGGCTTTCCTCTTTTTTGTGGAGATCCCTAGGATGCAGGAGGTAGGGACTGTGGGGATAGACTTACCAGTCACAGCTTCCCTCTGGTAAGTGTCAGCCCATGGCAGGTGGTGGATTACCGTCTGCTATTCCTCCATCATCTGCTGTCTCCAGTCCTGGGAGGGAGGAGGGACCAGAGAGCGTGGGCAGCGTAAGACTTCACAGCATTCTGACGTCACTGCAGTGAGTGACTGGTACATACTTATCTGTTCATACTAATGATTACATGTAAAAGCTGTGCACTATAAACAAGTGCTGCGTGTTGTGGTTTGCTTGCACACTGCACGTATTGATTTGCACTGCAACTACTTGGCCATCAATTTTGTTTCATGTGTTTGTATCTTACTGCTGCTGATTATATCACACTTTCTGCCTTTAGGACACGTTTTATCACAAGATGCTCCAGTGCTCTTGTGTTCAGAGACCTGCCCCATGGACTGGCTCTACAGTGGAAACAAATGTTATTTCTTCTCAGTGATGTATCGAAAGGAAGGGGACTGGGACGAGAGCCAGAGGTTCTGCTCCTCACACAACGCGCTCTTCGACACCCAGGAGGACCTGGTAAGGACAAACAAGCGAACAGTATATTTAGGACCACATACCTGCATTCAAAGCTGTGTAGGATTTTTGGGCCCCTAGGCAGTAGCAATTTGTTGACCTACCAACTCAATCCTTGCTCACGCATTTTCTCCCACTACTGGCATTTGGTAACACACTCTTTTATGAACAATTTGGTGTTTCTAGTCAGGGTTTTAAGCAGGTTTGTGGAATGAATAAATATCCCTTCAGCAACACTGCCCCCACCCCCATCCCCCAAAAAATTTTAAAACACAATTGCTTGCTTTTGCTTGCACTATCATTGACTTTGTGATATATTTATTGCTTTACAAATCAAAATGTTTGGCACATCTGAAGTTTAGTTTATTAACATAGAAAGTTGAGCTGTGAACAATGCAAAGAGAGAAGAACTCACCAACTTGCAATTGTAGGAAAGTACCATCTTGCCTGGCATGTTACCCCCATTTTTCACTGTATATATGTTGTTTTAGTTGTATGTGTCACTGGGACCCTGCCAGCCAGGGCCCCAGTGCTCATAAGTGTGCCTGACTGTGTTACCTGTGTTATGACTAACTGTCTCACTGAGGCTCTGCTATCCAGAACCTCAGTGGTTATGCTCTCTCATTTCTTTCCAAATTGTCACTAACAGGCTAGTGACCATTTTCACCAATTCACATTGGCATACTGGAACACCCTTATAATTCCCTAGTATATGGTACTGAGGTACCCAGGGTATTGGGGTTCCAGGAGATCCCTATGGGCTGCAGCATTTCTTATGCCACCCATAGGGAGCTCTGACAATTCTTACACAGGCCTGCCACTGCAGCCTGAGTGAAATAATGCACACATTATTTCACAGCCATTTTCACTGCACTTAAGTAACTTATAAGTCACCTATATGTCTATCCTTTACCTGGTAAAGGTTAGGTGCAAAGTTACTTAGTGTGTGGGCACCCTGGCACTAGCCAAGGTGCCCCCACATTGTTCAGGGCAAATTCCCCGGACTTTGTGAGTGCGGGGACACCATTACACGCGTGCACTACACATAGGTCACTACCTATGTGTAGCTTCACAATGGTAACTCCGAATATGGCCATGTAACATGTCTATGATCATCCTGGCATAGTTGGCACAATCCCATGCTCCCAGTGGTCTGTAGCACAGACCCTGGTACTGCCAAACTGCCTTTTCAGGGGTTTTCACTGCAGCCAGTCCTGGCCCAGGATGGCAGAACAAAGGACTTCCTCAGAGAGAGGGTGTCACACCCTCTACCTTTGGAAAATGGTGTGAAGGCAGGGGAGGAGTAGCCTCCCCCAGCCTCTGGAAATGCTTTCGTGGGCACAGATGGTGCCCATTTCTACATAAGCCAGTTTACACCGGTTCAGGGACCCCTCAGCCCTGCTTAGGCGCGAAACTGGACAAAGGAAAGGGGAGTGACCACTCCCCTGACCTGCACCTCCCCTGGGAGGTGCCCAGAGCTCCCCCAGTGTGCTCCAGACCTCTGCCATCTTGGAAACAGAGGTGCTGCTGGCACACTGGACTGCTCTGAGTGGCCAGGGCGAGCAGGTGACGTCAGAGACTCCTTCTGATAGGCTCCTTCAGGTGTTGCTAGCCTATCCTCTCTCCTAAGTAGCCAAACCCTCTTTTTTGGCTATTTAGGGTCTCTGCTTTGGGGAATTCCTTAGATAACGAATGCAAGAGCTCATCAGAGTTCCTCTGCATCTCTCTCTTCACCTTCTGCCAAGGAATCGACTGCTGACCGCGCTGGAAGCCTGCAAAACTGCAACAAAGTAGCAAAGACGACTACTGCGACCTTGTAACGCTGATCCTGCCGCCTTCTCGACTGTTTTCCTGGTGGTGCATGCTGTGGGGGTAGTCTGCCTCCTCTCTGCACCAGAAGCTGCGAAGAAATCTCCCGTGGGTCGATGGAATCGTCCCCCTGCAACCGCAGGCACCAAAGAACTGCATCACTGGTCCCTTGGGTCTCCTCTCAGCCCGACAAGCGAGGTCCCTCAAATCCAGCAACTCTGTCCAAGTGACCCCCACAGTCCAGTCACTCTTCAGTCCAAGTTTGGTGGAGGTAAGTCCTTGCCTCCCCACGCCAGACTGCATTGCTGGGAACCGCAACTTTTGCAGCTACTCCGGCCTCTGTGCACTTCCGGCAGAAATCCTTTGTGCACAGCCAAGCCTGGGTCCACGGCACTCTAACCTGCATTGCACGACTTTCTAAGTTGGTCTCCGGCGATGTGGGACTCCTTTGTGCAACTTTGGGTGAGCACCATTTCACGCTTCTTCGTAGTGCCTGTTCTGGCACTTCTGCGGGTGCTGCCTGCTTCTGAGAGGGCTCTTTGTCTTGCTCAACGCCCCCTCTGTCCCCAGACGTAATTGGCGACATCCTGGTCCCTCCTGGGCCACAGCAGCGTCCAAAAACCTTAAATGCACGATTTGCAGCTAGCAAGGCTTGTTGGCGTTCTTTCGGCGGGAAAACCCTTCTGCACGACTCTCCACGGCGTGCGAGATCTATCCTCCAAAGAGGAAGTCTTTAGCCTATGTCGTTCCTGCAGAATCCTCAGCTTCTTCTGTCTAGTAGAAGCTTCTTTGCACCCACAGCTGGCATTTCCTGGGCATCTGCCCATCTCTGACTTGCTTGTGACTTTTGGACTTGGTCCCCTTGTTCCACAGGTACCCTCGACTGGAAATCCATCGTTGTTGCATTGCTGGTTTGTGTCTTTCCTGCAGAATTCCCCTATCACGACTTCTATGTCCTTTGGGGAACTTTAGTGCACTCTGCACTCACTTTTCAGGGTCTTGGGGTGGGGTATTTTTCTAACCCTTACTATTTTCTAATAGTCCCAGCGACCCTCTACAAGGTCACATAGGTTTGGGGTCCATTCGTGGTTCCCATTCCACTTTTGGAGTATATGGTTTGTGTTGCCCCTATCCCTATGTGTCCTCATTGCATCCTATTGTAACTATACATTGTTTGCACAGTTTTCTAAGACTATACTGCATATTTTTGGTATTGTGTACATATATCTTGTGTATATTTGCTATCCTCATACTGAGGGTACTCACCGAGATACTTTTGGCATATTGTCATAAAAATAAAGTACCTTTATTTTTAGTATATCTGTGTATTGTGTTTTCTTATGATATTGTGCATGACACTAGTGGTACTGTAGGAGCTTCACTCGTCTCCTAGTTCAGCCTAAGCTGCTCTGCTAAGCTACCATTATCTATCAGCCTATGCTGCTAGACACCCTATACACTAATAAGGGATAACTGGGCCAGGTGCAAGTACCCCTTGGTACTCACTACAAGCCAGTCCAGCCTCCTACATTGGTTGTGCAGCGGTGGGATAAGTGCTTTGAGACTACTTACCACTCTTGTCATTGTACTTTTCTTAAGAGAAAAATATACAAAACAAGTTCAGTGTGTGTACACATAACTAAAAAGTTTTGCATTTCCTCTTTTCTAAGTGCTGAAAAGTATTTCTAAACTTTCTAAAAGTTCTTAAAAAGTTTAAAAAGTTTTTTTCTGTCTTTCCAAAAGTTCTGAAAAAACTTTTTCTTCACTTTTTCTATCACTTAACTCTTTCTAAAAATGTCTGGCACAGGCCAAACTGTTGATCTGTCCAAAATTGCATATGATCACCTTAGCTGGAAAGGAGCAAGGAGTCTCTGCATAGAAAGAGGTTTAAGTGTAGGGAAGAACCCCTCTAGAGAACTGTTAGTGAATATGCTTATTGAACAGGATAAGGCCAAAGATGGCACAACTGTTGAAAAGTTAGCTGATGGTTCTCACTCTGATTCCGGGGCACCCCTAGAAAAAGATGTGGGAGGGAAACTTCCTAGCCTGCCCATTAGCAGACAACCTAGCATAGTTGGTACTGATGTTGAGTCACATCATACAGATGGTGTGCTCTCACATTACACTGTTAGCCAAGCTGTTAGGGTGCCATCTGTTAGGGACAGGTCTCCTTCTGTTCATCCTCATCACACTTCTGTTTCTAGACATGTCCCTCCCACCCACCCTGATGACAGAGTGTTAGAAAGGGAGCTCAATAGATTGAGAGAGGAGGAATCGAGGCTGAAGCTCAAGAAGCAACAGCAGGATTTAGATAGGCAGTCCTTAGAAATAGAAAAAGAAAGACAGAAATTGGGTTTAGAAACCCATGGTGGCAGCAGCAGTATTCCCCATAGTCATCCTGCAAAAGAGCATTATTCCAGTAATCTGCATAAGATAGTTCCCCCTTATAAGGAGGGGGATGACATTAACAAGTGGTTTGCTGCACTTGAGAGGGCCTGTGTTTTACAAGATGTCCCTCAAAGGCAGTGGGCTGCTATCCTATGGCTATCATTTAGTGGAAAGGGTAGGGATAGACTCCTTACTGTGAAAGAAAGTGATGCCAACAATTTCACTATTCTTAAGAATGCACTCCTTGATGGTTATGGCTTAACCACTGAACAATACAGGATGAAGTTCAGAGAGACCAAAAAGGAGTCTTCACAAGACTGGGTTGATTTTGTTGACCATTCAGTGAAGGCCTTGGAGGGGTGGTTACATGGCAGTAAAGTGACTGATTATGAAAGCCTGTACAACTTAATCCTAAGAGAGCATATTCTTAATAATTGTGTGTCTGATTTGTTGCACCAGTACCTGGTAGACTCTGGTCTGACCTCTCCCCAAGAATTGGGAAAGAAGGCAGACAAATGGGTCAGAACAAGGGTGAACAGAAAAGTTCATACAGGGGGTGACAAAGATGGTAAGAAGAACGATGGTAAGTCTTCAGACAAGGGTGGGGACAAATAAAAAAATGAGCCTTCATCAGGCCCACAAAAACACTCTTGTGGGGGTGGTGGGCCCAAATCCTCTTCTAATCAAAACAAAGAAAAAAAACCATGGTGCTATTTATGTAAAATAAAAGGCCATTGGACAACAGATCCCAGTTGTCCAAAGAAAAGCACCAAGCCTCCTACCACTAAAACCCCTACTGCTGCACCTGGTGTCCCTACTAATAGCAGTGGTGGTGGGAGCAAACCTACTAATAGCCAATCCAAGGGAGTAGCTGGGCTCACTATTGGTAACTTAGTTGGGGTTGGTCTGATTAGGGACACCACAGAGGCTGTGTTAGTCTCTGAGGGGGCTATTGATTTAGCCACCTTGGTTGCTTGTCCCCTTAACATGGATAAGTACAAGCAACTACCCCTAATAAATGGTGTTGAGGTTCAGGCCTACAGGGACACAGGTGCCAGTGTCACAATGGTGATTGAGAAACTGGTCCACCCTGAACAACACCTACTTGGTCACCAGTACCAGGTAACCGATGCTCACAACAACACACTTAGCCACCCCATGGCTGTTGTAAATCTCAACTGGGGGGGGGTTACTGGTCCAAAGAAAGTTGTGGTAGCCTCAGATTTACCTGCAGACTGTCTACTAGGAAATGATTTGGAGACATCAGCTTGGTCAGATGTGGAGTTGGAGGCCCATGCAGCAGTGCTGGGCATCCCAGGGCATATTTTTGCTTTAACAGGGCTCAGGCCAAAAAGCAAAAAGGACAGGGTGACTTGGATCCTGGAACAATGAACCAAGTGCTCCCTAAAGCTAGGGCTAGTAGAAGTAAAGCACTACCAACTATCCCTCTCTCTACAGTGGATTCTTCTTCTGAGGAAGAGGATTTTCCACCCTGTGCAGAACCTACACCAGAGGAGCTGGAAGCAGACACTGCTGAGCTTTTGGGTGAAGGGGGGCCTGCCAGGGAGGAGCTGAGTGTGGCACAGCAGACCTGTCCCACACTAGAGGGTCTAAGACAGCAAGCTGTCAAACAAGCAAACGGGGATGTCAGTGACTCTCACAGAGTTTGCTGGGAGGACAACCTCTTGTACACTGAAGCAAGGGATCCAAAACCTGGAGCTGCCAGGAGATTGGTGATTCCTCAGGAGTACAGAAAGTTCCTCCTAACTCTAGCCCACGACATTCCCCTTGCTGGACATTTGGGGCAAATGAAAACTTGGGACAGGCTTGTTCCCTTGTTTCATTGGCCTAGAATGTCTGAGGACACAAAAGATTTTTGTAAGTCCTGTGAAACCTGTCAGGCCAGTGGCAAGACAGGTGGCACCCCAAAGGCACCCCTTATTCCACTGCCTGTGGTTGGGGTTCCCTTTGAAAGGGTAGGGGTTGACATAGTTGGCCCCCTTGACCCTCCTACTGCTTCAGGCAATAGGTTTATCTTGGTGGTAGTGGACCATGCCACCAGATATCCTGAGGCAATTCCTCTAAGGACCACTACAGCTCCTGCAGTGGCAAAGGCCCTCCTGGGAATCTTTTCCAGGGTGGGCTTCCCAAAAGAGGTAGTTTCAGACAGAGGAAGCAATTTCATGTCTGCTTACTTGAAGGCCATGTGGAAAGAGTGTGGGGTGACATACAAGTTCACCACACCCTATCATCCACAAACAAATGGACTGGTCGAGAGATTTAATAAAACTCTCAAAGGCATGATTATGGGACTCCCAGATAAACTCCGCAGGAGATGGGATATCCTTTTACCATGCCTCCGTTTTGCCTACAGGGAGGTACCCCAGAAAGGAGTGGGCTTCAGCCCCTTTGAACTCCTCTTTGGACACCCTGTTAGGGGTCCACTAACACTTGTCAAGGAGGGTTGGGAACAACCTTTAAAAGCTCCAAAGCAAGATATTGTGGATTATGTACTTGGCCTCAGATCAAGGATGGCTGAGTACATGAAAAAGGCCAGTAAAAACCTTCAGGCCAGCCAAGAGCTCCAGAAACAATGGCATGACCAGAAGGCTGTTTTGGTTCAGTACCAACCAGGGCAGAAAGTGTGGGTCTTGGAGCCTGTGGCCCCAAGAGCACTCCAAGATAAATGGAGTGGACCTCACACAATTGTTGAGAAAAAGGGTGAAGTCACCTACTTAGTTGACTTGGGCACTGCCAGGAGTCCCCTTAGGGTGCTCCATGTCAATCGCCTGAAACCCTACTATGACAGGGCTGATCTCACCCTGCTCATGGCAACTGATGAGGGACAGGAAGAAGACAGTGATCCTCTACCTGATCTCTTCTCTTCCACAGAACAAGATGCTCTAGTGGAAGGTGTTGTACTAGCAGATTGTCTTACTGCTGAGCAGAAAGACCACTGCATAAATCTCCTGGGTCAATTTTCTGAACTCTTCTCTACTGTGCCAGGTACCACTTCTTGGTGTGAGCACACTATAGATACTGGAGACAGCTTGCCTGTCAAATGTAAGATCTATAGGCAGCCTGACCATGTCAGAGACTGCATAAAGCAAGAGGTCCAGAAAATGTTATAACTAGGAGTGGTTGAGCACTCTGAAATTCCATGGGCCTCTCCTGTGGTACTTGTACCAAAACCTCATTCCAAAGATGGAAAGAAGGAAATGCGGTTTTGTGTTGATTACAGAGGTCTCAACCCTGTAACCAAAACTGATGCTCACCCTATACCCAGGGCAGATGAGCTCATAGATACACTGGCATCTGCCAAGTATCTAAGCACTTTTGACTTGACTGCAGGGTATTGGCAGATCAAATTATCAGAAGATGCTAAACCTAAAACTGCATTTTCAACCATTGGAGGACATTACCAATTCACAGTAATGCCTTTTGGATTGAAAAATGCACCTGCCGCTTTTCAGAGATTGGTGAATACAGTCCTGCAAGGGCTGGAAGCCTTCAGTGCAGCATATCTGGACGATATAGCTGTCTTTAGCTCCAGCTGGGATGATCACCTGGTCCACCTATGGAAAGTTTGAGAGGCCCTGCAAAAGGCAGGCCTCACTATCAAGGCTTCAAAGTGGCAGATAGGGCAGGGGAAGGTGGTTTATCTGGGACACCTGGTTGGTGGAGAACAGATTGCACCACTGCAGGGGAAAATCCAAACAATTATTGATTGGGTTCCCCTTACTACTCAGACTCAGGTGAGAGCCTTTTTAGGCCTCACTGGGTACTATAGGAAGTTCATAAAGAACTATGGCTCCATTGCAGCCCCTCTTAATGACCTCACTTCAAAGAAAATGCCTAAGAAGGTATTATGGACAGAAAACTGTCAGAAAGCTTTTGAGGAGCTGAAGCAGGCCATGTGCTCTGCACCTGTGCTGAAAAGCCCTTGTTACTCTAAAAAATTCTATGTCCAAACTGATGCATCTGAATTAGGAGTAGGGGCAGTCCTATCACAGCTTAATTCTGAGAGCCAGGATCAACCTGTTGCTTTTATTAGTAGGAGGTTGACCCCTAGAGAAAAGCGTTGGTCTGCCATTGAGAGGGAGGCCTTTGCTGTGGTCTGGGCACTGAAGAAGTTGAGGCCATACCTGTTTGGCACTCACTTCATTGTTCAGACAGACCACAAACCTCTACTTTGGCTAAAACAAATGAAAGGTGAAAACCCTAAATTGTTGAGGTGGTCCATATCTCTACAGGGAATGGACTGTACAGTGGAACATAGACCTGGGAGTACCCACTCCAATGCAGATGGACTCTCCAGATATTTCCACTTAGACAATGAAGACTCATCAGGTCATGGCTAGTCTTATTGTCCTTCGTTTGGGGGGGGGTTGTGTAGGAAAGTACCATCTTGTCTGGCATGTTACCCCCATTTTTCACTGTATATATGTTGTTTTAGTTGTATGTGTCACTGGGACCCTGCCAGCCAGGGCCCCAGTGCTCATAAGTGTGCCTGACTGTGTTACCTGTGTTATGACTAACTGTCTCACTGAGGCTCTGCTATCCAGAACCTCAGTGGTTATGGTCTCTCATTTCTTTCCAAATTGTCACTAACAGGCTAGTGACCATTTTCACCAATTCACATTGGCATACTAGAACACCCTTATAATTCCCTAGTATATGGTACTGAGGTACCCAGGGTATTGGGGTTCCAGGAGATCCCTATGGGCTGCAGCATTTATTTTGCCACCCATAGGGAGCTCTGACAATTCTTACACAGGCCTGCCACTGCAGCCTGAGTGAAATAATGCACACATTATTTCACAGCCATTTTCACTGCACTTAAGTAACTTATAAGTCACCTATATTTCTATCCTTTACCTGGTAAAGGTTAGGTGCAAAGTTACTTAGTGTGTGGGCACCCTGGCACTAGCCAAGGTGCCCCCACATTGTTCAGGGCAAATTCCCCGGACTTTGGGAGTGCGGGGACACCATTACACGCGTGCACTACACATAGGTCACGACCTATGTGTAGCTTCACAATGGTAACTCCGAATATGGCCATGTAACATGTCTATGATCATGGAATTGCCCCCTCTATGCCATCCTGACATAGTTGGCACAATCCCATGCTCCCAGTGGTCTGTAGCACAGACCCTGGTACTGCCAAATTGCCTTTTCAGGGGTTTTCACTGCAGCTGCTGCTGCTGCCAACCCCTCAGACAGGTTTCTGCCCTCCTGGTGTCCAGCCAGGCCTGGCCCAGGATGGCAGAACAAAGGACTTCCTCAGAGAGAGGGTGTCACACCCTCTCCCTTTGGAAAATGGTGTGAAGGCAGGGGAGGAGTAGCCTCCCCCAGCCTCTGGAAATGCTTTCATGGGCACAGATGGTGCCCATTTCTGCATAAGCAAGTTTACACCGGTTCAGGGACCCCTCAGCCCTGCTTAGGCGCAAAACTGGACAAAGGAAAGGGGAGTGACCACTCCCCTGACCTGCACCTCCCCTGGGAGGTGCCCAGAGCTCCTCCAGTGTGCTCCAGACCTCTGCCATCTTGGAAACAGAGGTGCTGCTGGCACACTGGACTGCTCTGAGTGGGCAGGGCCAGCAGGTGACGTCAGAGACTCCTTCTGATAGGCTCCTTCAGGTGTTGCTAGCCTATCCTCTCTCCTAAGTAGCCAAACCCTCTTTTCTGGCTATTTAGGGTCTCTGCTTTGGGGAATTCCTTAGATAACGAATGCAAGAGCTCATCAGAGTTCCTCTGCATCTCTCTCTTCACCTTCTGCCAAGGAATCGACTGCTGACCGCGCTGGAAGCCTGCAAAACTGCAACAAAGTAGCAAAGACGACTACTGCGACCTTGTAACGCTGATCCTGCCGCCTTATCGACTGTTTTCCTGGTGGTGCATGCTGTGGGGGCAGTCTGTCTCCTCTCTGCACCAGAAGCTGCGAAGAAGAAATCTCCCGTGGGTCGACGGAATCGTCCCCCTGCAACCGCAGGCACCAAAGAACTGCATCACCGGTCCCTTGGGTCTCCTCTCAGCCCGACGAGCAAGGTCCCTCGAATCCAGCAACTCTGTCCAAGTGACCCCCACAGTCCAGTGACTCTTCAGTCCAAGTTTGGTGGAGGTAAGTCCTTGCCTCCCTACGCCAGACTGCATTGCTGGGAACCGCGACTTTTGCAGCTACTCCGGCCTCTGTGCACTTCCGGCGGAAATCCTTTGTGCACAGCCAAGCCTGGTTCCACGGCACTCTAACCTGCATTGCACGACTTTCTAAGTTGGTCTCCGGCGACGTGGGACTCCTTTGTGCAACTTCGGGTGAGCACCGTTTCATGCTTCTTCGTAGTGCCTGTTCTGGCACTTCTGCGGGTGTTGCCTGCTTCTGAGAGGGCTCCTTGTCTTGCTCGATGCCCCCTCTGTCCCCAGACGCAATTGGCGACATCCTGGTCCCTCCTGGGCCACAGCAGCATCCAAAAATCCTAACCGCATGATTTGCAGCTAGCAAGGCTTGTTGACGGTCTTTCGGCGGGAAAACACTTTTGCTCGACTGTCCACGACGTGTGGGATCCATCCTCGAAAGGGGAAGTCTCTAGCCCTTGTCGTTCCTGCAGAATCCTCAGCTTCTTCTGTCTAGTAGAGGCTTCTTTGCACCCACAGCTGGCATTTCCTGGGCATCTGCCCATCTCCGACTTGCTTGTGACTTTTGGACTTGGTCCCCTTGTTCCACAGGTACCCTCGACTGGAAATTCATCGTTGTTGCATTGCTGGTTTGTGTCTTTCCTGCAGAATTCCCCTATCACGACTTCTATGTCCTTTGGGGAACTTTAGTGCACTTTGCACTCACTTTTCAGGGTCTTGGGGTGGGGTATTTTTCTAACCCTTTCTATTTTCTAATAGTCCCAGCGACCCTCTACAAGGTCACATAGGTTTGGGGTCCATTCGTGGTTCGCATTCCACTTTTGGAATACATGGTTTGTGTTGCCCCTATCCCTATGTGTCCCCATTGCATCCTATTGTAACTATACATTGTTTGCACTGTTTTCTAAGACTATACTGCATATTTTTGGTATTGTGTACATATGTCTTGTGTATATTTGCTATCCTCATACTGAGGGTACTCACCGAGATACTTTTGGCATATTGTCATAAAAATAAAGTACCTTTATTTTTAGTATATCTGTGTATTGTGTTTTCTTATGATATTGTGCATGACACTAGTGGTACTGTAGGAGCTTCACTCGTCTCCTAGTTCAGCCTAAGCTGCTCTGCTAAGCTACCATTATCTATCAGCCTATGCTGCTAGACACCCTATACACTAATAAGGGATAACTGGGCCCTGGTGCAAGGTGTAAGTACCCCTTGGTACTCACTACAAGCCAGTCCAGCCTCCAACAGCAATGTTTGCAGAAATGTCGTTACAAGTTAATTTTATTTATGTACTATCCTAGGTAATGTTGACCCTAAAACGAAACATGGGAGCCACCCTTGGATTGGAAACACTTCGATAATACCTATAGGAAATCGAACCAGGCTACTATTTTAGACAGTGTGTTAAGCTAAGACCTCCTTTTCTATACCTCATGTCTTGTCCCCTGTCCCTGTGACGTTGTTTCCACCGCCTTCAGGTCCCCATGTGTCATTCTTCACCCAGACATTCTGGTGTCCAGGTAGCTCACCACAACCACTGATGTTTGAGGGACCCTTCAGAAGCGCACTTGCCCTGAACCATGGCTGCACGCTATAGCAGCCAGCTAGAGGCACAAGATAGGTCTTAAGAGTGTCTCTTCAAACATCTCTGGGTTTAAAAGGGAACCAACACTGGAAAAAGGGGACCAGGTGGAGTGCAAGGACAGAAGAGGCAAGTCTTCAGGAATGATCAGTAGGCCAAGTTAGCAAGATACAGCAATATTCTTTGCTGAAGGAAGGAGTCAAGAACACCACTCACCTCATACTCTGGCATCCCCCATACCCACTGAAGAAGGAGGAGAAGCACACAGTGACGGATTTACACAAACCCGATGGAGGCGCAAGAGAGTAGGAAGAGTACAGCTTAGAGCAACAGAACTGACCACCATGGAAACTGTTTGGATGCAAACAAAAACCTTCACAGATATGTTGTAGAAAACTAGAAGAAGCAAATAACTTCTTGGTGACCACATCTTCTCTAAAACATAGATCTTGGATTAAAACATTTCCATATCTCTTATGATCTCTGTTTGCTTCAACATGTTGAATGACATACTTCTGCATCTCCTTTGATGAGAGATAACAGTGAAAAAGTGATTAAATGATAATGCTATAGAGTACAGAGTATTGTCTGACATAAACATTTTGTCCTAAATAATGTTTACAAATGTACTGTCCCATTGGACGTAGTAATAGAAAGTCTACTCTTTAAGGAATGATAGGCCAGATGTATCAAGCTCCTGGTTTGCATTTCTCAAATAGCGAATTTTAAGAAATCGCTATTTTAGAAATGCAAAATGTGATGTATCAGAACCGCGAGTCGGTAATAGCGATTTATTAAAATTTGCAAACGCAATTTGCAAAAACTGTAAACCGGAACAGCTTGAGGACATTACAAAAAGGAAGTGAGTCAGCCCACGCTGTTTCCAGGAGCCACACCCACAGGAGCAGGCAGAGAGACACAGCCCAGCACTAGGGAGGCAGCTTTATGAGCCAGCTAAGACCAAACATCAACATGCCCAATGATGGGAATGTGAAGGAGAAAGGAGACAGGAAGCACAAGCTCAAATTCAGTGAGCAGGAATCGGAGGTGCTCATTGAGGAGGTGGTCTGTGTAGGAAAGTACCATCTTGCCTGGCATGTTACCCCCATTTTTACTGTATGTATGTATGTTTGTTTTTGCCTATGTGTCACTGGGATCCTGCTAGTCAGGACCCCAGTGCTCATAAAGTATTCCCTGTATGTGTTCCCTGTGTGGTGCCTAACTGTATCACTGAGGCTCTGCTAACCAGAACCTCAGTGTTTATGCTCTCTCTGATTTTAAAATTGTCACTGCAGGCTAGTGACTAATTTTACCAATTCTGATTGGCACACTGGAACACCCTTATAATTCCCTAGTATATGGTACCTAGGTACCCAGGGTATTGGGTTTCCAGGAGATCCCTATAGGCTGCAGCATTTCTTTTCCTATCCATAGGGAGCTCAGACAATTCTTACACAGGACTGCCACTGCAGCGTGAGTGAAATAACGTCCACGTTATTTCACAGCCATTTTACACTGCACATAAGTAACTTATAAGTCACCCATATGTCTAACCCTCACTTAATGAAGGTTAGGTGCAACGTTACTTAGTGTGTGGGCACCCTGGCCCTAGCCAAGGTGCCCCCACATTGTTCAGGGCAAATTCCCTGGACTTTGTGAGTGCGGGGACACCATTACACGGGTGCACTACATATAGGTCAATACCTATATGTAGCGTCACCATGGTAACTCTGAACGTGGCCATGTAACATGTCTAGGATCATGGAATTGTCCCCCAATACCATTCTGGTATTGGGGGGACAATTCCATGCATCCCCGGGTCTCCAACATAGAGCCTGGGTACTGCCAAACTAACTTTCCGGGGTCTCCTCTGCAGCTACCGCTGCTGCCAACCCCTCAGACAGGTTTCTGCCCCCCGGGCGCCTGGGCAGCCCAGTCCTAGGAAGGCAGAACAAAGGATTTCCTCTGAGAGCGGGTGTTACACCCTCTCCCTTTGTAAATAGGTGTGACGGGCCAGGGAGGAGTAGCCTCTCCTGGCCTCTGGAAATGCTTTGAAGTGCACAGATGGTGCCCTCCTTGCATAAGCCAGTCTACACCGGTTCAGGGATCCCCTGAGCCCTGCTCTGGCGTGAAACTGGACAAAGGAAAGGGGAGTGACCACTCCCCTGACCAGCACCTCCCAGGGGAGGTGCCCAGAGCTCCTCCAGTGTGTCCCAGACCTCTGCCATCTTGGATGCAGAGATGTGAGGGCACAATGGACAGCTCTGAGTGGCCAGTGCCAGCAGGTGACATCAGAGACACCTTATCTTTCTCTGTAGCCAATACTCCTCTGTGAGCTATTTAGGGTCTTCCCTGTGGGCATCTCACCAGATAACGAATGCAAGAGCTCACCAGAGATCCTCTGCACTTCCCTCTTTCACTTCTGCCAGGGATCGACTGCTGACTGCTCCAGGACGCCTGCATAACCGCAACAAAGTAGCAAGAAGACTACCAGCAACAATGTAGCGCCTCATCCTGCCTGCTTTCTCAACTGTTTCCTGGTGGTGCATCCTCTGAGGGCTGTCTGCCTTCACCCTGCCCTGGAAGCCAAGAAGAAATCTCCCTTGGGTCGAGGGAATCTTCCCCTGCTAATGCAGGCACCAAACTTATGCGTCCCCAGCACTCCGTCCTGCAATGCCCAACTCGCTGAGTTGGACTCTGACGTCGTGGGGCCCTCTTTTGTGGCTCAGAGTCAACCGTTGTCCTCAGATCTTTTAAGTGCCTGTTCAGGGGTTTCTGCGGGGGCTGCCTGCTTCTGCGTGGGCCCTCTGTATGGCTGGGCGCCCACTCTGTCTCCTCCTCCAAGGGGCGATCTCCTGGTCCTTCTGGGCCCTGGCAGCACCCAAAATCCTCACCCACAACTCTTGCAGCTAGCAAGGCTTGTCTGCGGTCTTTCTGCGTGGAAACAACTCTGCATCCTCCGGCACGCCGTGGGACATCTTCCGACCAAAGGAGAAGTTCCTGGCACCTTCCGTTGTTTCAGAATCTTTGGCTTCTTCCACCCGGAGGCAGCCCTTTTGCACCTTCATCTGGGGTTTAGTGGGCTCTTGCGCCCCCTGGACACTTGCATGACTCTTGAACTTGGTCCCCTTCCTTTACAGGTCCTCGGGTCCAGGAATCCATCTTCAGTGTTTTGCAGTCAGTTGTTGTCCTTGCAGAATCCCCTATCGCAACTTTACTGTCTTTCTGGGGTGGTAGGGTAACTTTACTCCTACTTTTCAGGGTCTTGGGGTGGGGTATTGAAGGAGGCCGGACTGGCTTGTAGTGAGTACCAAGGGGTACTTACACCTTGCACCAGGCCCAGGTATCCCTTATTAGTGTATAGGGTGTCTAGCAGGTTAGGCTGATAGATAATGATAGCTTAGCAGAGCAGCTTAGGCTGAACTAGGAGACGAGTGAAGCTCCTACAGTACCACTAGTGTCACTTGCACAATATCATAAGAAAACACAATACACAGATATACTAAAAATAAAGGTACTTTATTTTTATGACAATATGCCAAAGTATCTCAGTGAGTACCCTCAGTATGAGGATAGCAAATATACACAAGATATATGTACACAATACCAAAAATATGCAGTATAGTCTTAGAAAACAGTACAAACAATGTATAGTTACAATAGGATGCAATGGGGACACATAGGGATAGGGGCAACACAAACCATATACTCCAAAAGTGGAATGCGAACCACGAATGGACCCCAAACCTATGTGACCTTGTAGAGGGTCGCTGGGACTGTAAGAAAACAGTGAGGGTTAAAAAAATAGCCCACCCCAAGATCCTGAAAAGTGAGTGCAAAGTGCACTAAAGTTCCCCAAAGAGCACAGAAGTCGTGATAGGGGAATTCTGCAGGAAAGACCAACACCAGCAATGCAACAACGATGGATTTCCAGACAAGAGTACCTGTGGAACAAGTGGACCAAGTCCAAAAGTCACGATCAAGTCGAGAGTGGGCAGATGCCCAGGAAATGCCAGCTGTGGGTGCAAAGAAGCTGCTACTGGACAGTAGAAGCTGAGGATTCTGCAGGAACGACAAGGACTAGAAACTTCCCCTTTGGAGGATGGATGTCCCACGTCGTCAAGAGTCGTGCAAAAGTGTTTTCCTGAAGAAAGACCACAAACAAACCTTGCTATCTGCAAATCGTGCGGTTAGGGTTTTTGGATGCTGCTGTGGCCCAGGAGTCACTTGGACAGAGTTGCTGGAATCAAGGGACCTCGCTCGTCGTGCTGAGAGGAGACCCAGAGTACCGGTAATGCAGTTCTTTGGTGCCTGCGGTTGCAGAGGGAAGATTCCGTCGACCCACGGGAGATTGCTTCGGAGCTTCTAGTGCAGAGAGGAGGCAGACTACCCCCACAGCATGCACCACCAGGAAAACAGTCGAGAAGGCGGCAGGATCAGCGTTACAGAGTTGCAGTAGTCGTCTTAGCTACTTTGTTGCAGTTTTGCAGGCTTCCAGCGCGGTCAGCAGTCGATTCCTTGGCAGAAGGTGAAGAGAGAGATGCAGAGGAACTCAGGTGTTGCTAGCCTATCCTCTCTCCTAAGTAGCCAAACCCTCTTTTCTGGCTATTTAGGGTCTCTGTCTTTGGGGATTCCTCAGATAACGAATGCAAGAGCTCATCAGAGTTCCTCTGCATCTCTCTCTTCACCTTCTGCCAAGGAATCGACTGCTGACTGAGCTGGAAGCCTGCAAAACTGCAACAAAGCAGCTAAGACGACTACTGCGACCTTGTAACGCTGATCCTGCCGCCTTCTCGACTGTTTTCCTGGTGGTGTATCATGTGGGGGTAGTCTGCCTCCTCTCTGCATCAGAAGCTGCGAAGAAATCTCCCGTGGGTCGACAGAATCTTCCCCCTGCAACCGCAGGCACCAAAAAGCTGTATCACCAGTCCCTTGGGTCTCCTCTCACGATGACGAGCGAGGTCCCTCGAATCCAGCAACTGTGTCCAAGTGACCCCCACAGTCCAGTGACTCTTCAGTCCAAGTTTGGTGAAGGTAAGTCCTTGCCTTCCCACGCCAGACTGCATTGCTGGGAACCGTGACTTTTGCAGCTACTCCGGCCTCTGTGCACTTCCGGTGGAAATCCTTTGTGCACAGCCAAGCCTGGGTCCACAGCACTCTAACCTGCATTGCACGACTTTCTAAGTTGGTCTCCGGCGACGTGGGACTCCTTTGTGCAACTTCGGGTGAGCACTGTTTCACTCTTCTTCGTAGTGCCTGTTCTGGCACTTCTGTGGGTGCTGCCTGCCTCTGAGAGGGCTCCTTGTCTTGCTCGGCGTCCCCTCTGTCCCCAGACGAATTTGGCAACATCCTGGTCCATCCTGGGCCACAGCAGCATCCAAAAACGCTAACTGCGCAACTTGCAGCTAGCAAGGCTTGTTGGCATCCTTTCGGCGGGACAACACTTCTGCACAACTCTTCACGGTATGGGGGATCCATCCTCCAAAGGGGAAGTCTCTAGCCCTTGTCGTTCCTGCAGAATCCTCAGCTTCTTCTGTCCAGTAGAAGCTTCTTTGCACCCACAGCTGGTATTTCCTGGGCATCTGCCCATCTCCGACTTGCTTGTGACTTTTGGACTTGGTCCCCTTGTTCCACAGGTACTCGCGACTGGAAATCCATCGTTGTTGCATTGCTGGTTTGTGTCTTTCCTACAGAATTCCTCTATCACGACTTCTATGTCTTTGAGGGAACTTTATTGCACTTTGCACTCACTTTTCAGGGTCTTGGGGTGGGGTATTTTTCTAACCCTTACTATTTTCTAATAGTCCCAGCGACCCTCTACAAGGTCACATAGGTTTGGGGTCCATTCGTGATTCGCATTCCACTTTTGGAGTATATGGTTTGTGTTGCCCCTATCCCTATGTGCTCCCATTGCATCCTATTGTAACTATACATTGTTTGCACTGTTTTCTAAGACTATACTGCATATTTTTGGTATTGTGTACATATATCTTGTGTATATTTGCTATCCTCATACTGAGGGTACTCACTGAGATACTTTTGGCATATTGTCATAAAAATAAAGTACCTTTATTTTTAGTATATCTGTGTATTGTGTTTTCTTATGATATTGTGCATATGGCATTTGTGGTACTATAGTAGCTTCACACGTCTCCTAGTTCAGCCTAAGCTGCTCTGCTAAGCTACCATTATCTATCAGCCTAAGCTGCTAGACACCCTATACACTAATAAGGGATAACTGGGCCTAGTGCAAGGTGCAAGTACCCCTTGGTACTCACTACAAGCCAGTCCAGCCTCCTACAGTAGGAGGGTCAAGGGGGCCAACTATGTCAACCCCTACCCTTTCAAAGGGAACCCCAACCACAGGCAGTGGAATAAGGGGTGCCTTTGGGGTGCCACCTGTCTTGCCACTGGCTTGACAGGTTTCACAGGACTTACAAAAATCTTTTGTGTCCTCAGACATTCTAGGCCAATGAAACAAGGGAACAAGCTTGTCCCAAGTTTTCATTTGCCCCAAATGTCCAGCCAGGGGAATGTCGTGAGCAAGAGTTAGGAGGAACTTTCTGTACTCCTGAGGAATCACTAATCTCCTGGCAGCTCCAGGTTTAGGATCCCTTGCCTCAGTGTACAAGAGTTTGTCCTCCCAGTAAACTCTGTGAGAGTCACTGACATCCCCATTAGCTTGTTTGACAGCTTGCTGTCTTAGACCCTCTAGTGTGGGACAGGTCTGCTGTGCCACACTCAGCTCCTCCCTGGCAGGCCCCCCTTCACCCAAAAGCTCAGCAGGGTCTGCTTCAAGCTCCTCTGGTGTCGGTTCTGCACAGGGTGGAAATTCTTCTTCCTCAGAACAAGAATCCACTGTAGAGGGAGGGATAGTAGGTAGTGCTTTACTTCTACTAGCCCTAGCTTTAGGGAGCACTTGGTCCATTGTTCCAGGATCCAAGTTTCCCTGGCCTTTTTGCTTTTTGGCCTGAGCCCTGGTTAAAGCAAAAATATGCCCTGGGATGCCCAGCATTGCTGCATGGGCCTCCAACTCCACATCTGACCAAGCTGATGTCTCCAAATCATTTCCTAGTAGACAGTCTACAAGTAAATCTGAGGCTACCACAACTTTCTTTGGACCAGTAACCCCCCCCCCCAGTTGAGATTTACAACAGCCATGGGGTGGCTAAGTGTGTTGTTGTGAGCATCGGTTACTTGGTACTGGTGACCAAGTAGGTGTTGTTCAGGGTGGACCAGTTTCTCTATCACCATTGTGACACTGGCACCTGTGTCCCTGTAGGCCTGAACCTCAACACCATTTATTAGGGGTAGTTGCTTGTACTTATCCATGTTAAGGGGACAAGCAACCAAGGTGGCTAAATCAATAGCCCCCTCAGAGACAAACACAGCCTCTGTGGTCTCCCTAATCAGACCAACCCCAACTAAGTTACCAAAGGTGAGCCCAGCTACTCCCTTAGATTGGCTGTTAGTAGGTTTGCTCCCACCACCACTGCTATTAGTAGGGACACTAGGTGTAGCAGTAGTGGTTGTAGTGGTAGGAGGCTTGGTGATTTTCATTGGACAACTGGGATCTGTTGTCCAATGGCCTTTTATTTTACATAAATAGCACCATGGTTTCTTTTCTTTGTTTTGATTAGAAGAGGATTTGGGCCCACCACCCCCACCAGAGTGTTTTTGTGGGCCTGATGAAGCCTCATTTTTAGATTTGTCCCCACCCTTGTCAGAAGACTTATCATCCTTCTTCTTGTTGCCATCTTTGTCACCCCCTGTATGAACTTTCCTGTTCACCCTTGTTCTGACCCATTTGTCTGCCTTCTTTCCCAATTCTTGGGGAGAGGTCAGATCAGAGTCCACCAAGTACTGGTGCAACAAATCAGACACACAATTATTAAGAATATGCTCTCTCAGGATCAAGTTATACAGGCTTTCATAATCAGTAACTTTACTGCCATGTAATCACCCCTCCAAGGCCTTCACTGAATGGTCAATGAAATCAACCCAGTCTTGTGAAGACTCCTTTTTGGTCTCTCTGAACTTTATCCTGTACTGTTCAGTGGTTAAGCCATAACCATCCAGGAGTGCATTCTTAAGAACTGTAAAATTATTGGCATCACTTTCTTTCACAGTAAGGAGCCTATCCCTACCTTTTCCACTAAATGATAGCCATAGGATAGCAGCCCACTGCCTTTGAGGGACATCCTGTACAACACAGGCACTCTCAAGTGCAGCAAACCACTTGTTAATGTCATCCCCCTCCTTATAAGGGGGAACTATCTTGTGCAGATTCCTAGAATCATGCTCTTTTGCAGGATGACTATTGGGAATACTGCTGCTGCCACCATGGGTTTCTAAACCCAATTTCTGTCTTTCCTTCTCTACTTCTAAAGACTGTCTATCCAAATCCAGCTGTTGCTTCTTGAGCTTCAGTCTGGTTTGTTCCACTCTCAATCTATTGAGCTCCCTTTCTAACAATCTGTCATCAGGGTGGGTGGGAGGGACATGTCTAGAGACAGAAGTATGGTGAGAATGGACAGAAGGAGACCTGTCCCTTACAGAAGGCACCCTAACAGCTTGGTTAACAGAAACATCACTTCTACTGTGGTGAGAAGGAATACTCTTGCTATGATGTGAGACACCACCATCTGTGTGGTGTGACTCTACATCAGTACCAACTATACTAGACTGTCTAGTAATGGGCAGGCTAGGAAGTTTATTTCCTGAATCTTTTCCTTGGGGAGTCCCTGGATCAGATTGGGAACCATTAGCTACTTTTTCAACAGATGGGACCCTTTTGGCCTTATCTTGTTCTCTAAGCATGTTAAGCAACAATTCCAAAGAAGGATTCTTCCCTACACTCAAACCTCTTTCTACACAGAGACTCCTTGCTCCTTTCCAGCTAAGGTGATCATATGCAAGTTTGGACAGTTCAACATTTTGGCCTGTGCCAGACATTTTAGAAAGAGTTTAAGTGATAGAAAAAGTGAAGAAAAAGTTTTTCAGAACTTTTTAAAGAACAGGAAAAAAAACTTTTTAAACTTTTAAGAACTTTTTAGAAAGTTAGAAGTACTTTTCAGCACTTTAGAAAAGAAGTGAGAAAAGAAATGCAAAACTTTTTGGTTTGGTGTACATACACTGAACTTGTTTTGTATATTTTTCTCTTATGAAAAGTACAATGACAAGAGTGGTAAGTAGTCTCAAAGCACTTATCCCACCGCTGCACAACCAATGTAGGAGGCTGGACTGGCTTGTAGTGAGTACCAAAGGATACTTACACCTTGCACCAGGCCCAGGTATCCCTTATTAGTGTATAGGGTGTCTAGCAGCTTAGGCTGATAGATAATGGTAGCTTAGCAGAGCAGCTTAGGCTGAACTAGGAGACGTGTGAAGCTACTACAGTACCACTAATGCCATATGCACAATATCATAAGAAAACACAATACACAGATATACTAAAAATAAAGGTACTTTATTTTTATGACAATATGCCAAAAGTATCTCAGAGTGTACCCTCAGTATGAGAATAGCAAATATACACAAGATATATGTACACAATACCAAAAATATGCAGTATAGTCTTAGAAAACAGTGCAAACAATGTATAGTTACAATAGGATGCAATGGGGACACAAAGGGATAGGGGCAACACAAACCATATACTCCAAAAGTGGAATGCGAACCACGAATGGACCCCAAACCTATGTGACCTTGTAGAGGGTCGTTGGGACTATTAGAAAATAGTGAGGGTTAGAAGAATAGCCCACCCCAAGACCCTGAAAAGTGAGTGCAAAGTGCACTAATGTTCCCCAAAGGACAAAGAAGTCGTGATAGGGGAATTCTGCAGGAAAGACACAAACCAGCAATGCAACAACAATGGATTTCCAGTCGAGGGTACCTGTGGAACAAGGGGACCAAGTCCAAAAGTCACAAGCAAGTCGGAGATGGGCAGATGCCCAGCAAATGCCAGCTGTGGATGCAAAGAAGCTGCTACTGAGATGTAGAAGCTGAGAATTCTGCAGGAACGACAAGGGCTAGAGACTTCCCGTTTGGAGGATTGATCTCCCACGCCGTGGAGAGTTGTGCAGAAGTGTTGTCCCGCCGAAAGACCGCCAACAAGCCTTGCTATCTGCAAATCGTGCAGTTAGGGTTTTTGGATGCTGCTGTGGCCCAGGGGGGACCAGGATGTCGCCGATTACGTCTGGGGATAGAGGGGGCGTCGAGCAAGACAAAGAGCCCTCTCAGAAGCAGGCAGCACCCGCAGAAGTGCCGGAACAGGCACTACAAAGAAGAGTGAAATGGTGCTCACCCGAAGTTGCACAAAGGAGTCCCACGTCGCCGGAGACCAACTTAGAAAGTCGTGCAATGCAGGTTAGAGTGCCGTGGACCCAGGCTTGGCTGTGCACAAAGGATTTCCACCGGAAGTGCACAGGGGCCGGAGTAGCCGCAAAAGTCACGGATCCCAGCAATGCAGTCTGGCGTGGGGAGGCAAGGACTTACCTCCACCAAACTTGGACTGAAGAGTCACTGGACTGTGGGAGTCACTTGGACAGAGTTGCTGGAATCAAGGGACCTCGCTCGTCATGCTGAGAGGAGTCCCAGAGTACCGGTAATGCAGTTCTTTGGTGCCTGCGGTTGCAGGGGGAAGATTCCGTCGACCCACGGGAGATTTCTTCGGAGCTTCTAGTGCAGAGAGGAGGCAGACTACCCCCACAGCATGCACCACCAGGAAAACAGTTGAGAAGGCGGCAGGATCAGCGTTACAGAGTTGCAGTAGTCGTCTTAGCTACTTTGTTGCAGTTTTGCAGTCTTCCAGCGCGGTCAGCAGTCGATTCCTTGGCAGAAGGTGAAGAGAGAGATGCAGAGGAACTCTGATGAGCTCTTGCATTCGTTATCTAAGGAATCCCCAGAGACAGAGACCCTAAATAGCCAGAAAAGAGAGTTTGGCTACCTAGGAGAGAGGATAGGCTAGCAACACCTGAAGGAGCCTATCAGAAGGAGTCTCTGACGTCACCTGGTGGCACTGGCCACTCAGAGCAGTCGAGTGTGCCAGCAGCACCTCTGTTTCCAAGATGGCAGAGGTCCGGAGCACACTGGAGGAGCTCTGGGCACCTCCCAGGGGAGGTGCAGGTCAGGGGAGTGGTCACTCCCCTTTCCTTTGTCCAGTTTCGCGCCAGAGCAGGGCTAAGGGGTCCCTGAACCGGTGTAGACTGGCTTATGCAGAAATGGGCACCATGTGTGCCCATGAAAGCATTTAAAGAGGCTGGGGGAGGCTACTCCTCCCCTGCCTTCACACCATTTTCCAAAGGGAGAGGGTGTAACACCCTCTCTCAGAGGAATTCCTTTGTTCTGCCATCCTGGGCCAAGCCTTGCTGGACCCCAGGAGGGCAGAAACCTGTCTGAGGGGTTGGCAGCAGCAGCAGCTGCAGTGAAACCCCAGGAAAGGCAGTTTGGCAGTACCACGGTCTGTGCTACAGACCACTGGGATCATGGGATTGTGCCAACTATGCCAGGGTGGCATAGAGGGGGCAATTCCATGATCATAGACATGTTACATGGCCATATTCGGAGTTACCATTGTGAAGCTACATATAGGTAGTGACCTATATGTAGTGCACGCGTGTAATGGTGTCCCCGCACTCACAAAGTCCGGGGAATTGGCCCTGAATAATGTGGGGGCACCTTGGCTAGTGCCAGGGTGCCCTCACACTTAGTAACTTTGCACCTAACCTTTACCAGGTAAAGGTTAGACATATAGGTGACTTATAAGTTACTTAAGTGCAGTGTAAAATGGCTGTGAAATAACGTGGACGTTATTTCACTCAGGCTGCAGTGGCAGGCCTGTGTAAGAATTGTCAGAGTTCCCTATGGGTGGCAATAGAAATGCTGCAGCCCATAGGGATCTCCTGGAACCCCAATACCCTGGGTACCTCAGTACCATATACTAGGGAATTAAAAGGGTGTTCCAGTAAGCCAATGTAAATTGGTAAAATTGGTCACTAGCCTGTTAGTTACAATTTGAAAGAAATGAGAGAGCATAACCACTGCGGTTCTGGAAAGCAGAGCCTCAGTGAGACAGTTAGTCATAACACAGGTAACACATTCAGGCACACTTATGAGCACTGGGGCCCTGGCTGGCAGGGTCCCAGTGACACATACAACTAAAACAGCATATATACAGTAAAAAATGGGGGTAACATGCCAGGCAAGATGGTACTTTCCTACACCACCGCAGGAGAGGTTTTTCCTACCACAGGAATTATATCCTGATTGGCAGGGTGGTTAGGGGATACTGTGATACCCTTTTTACCTGTTGTTGGAGAGGGATCCTGAGTTTTCAGGCCTTCTCTCCTTTGCTTTTTCGTTTCAGTAGAAATGAGAGGAAACAATTCCTCTGGGATGCCCAGCATGGCTGCATGGGCATAAAACTCTACATCAGCCCAACCTGAGGTCTCTAGGTCATTACCTAAGAGACAGTCTACAGGTAAACTAGGTGATACCACCACCTGCTTAGGGCCAGTGACTCCACCCCAACTAAACTAAATTATAGCTAAGGGAAGGAACTTAGTGGAGTTATGGACATCAATAATCTTATACTGTTGTCCAATGATGTGTTGTTCAGGATGCACTAGGTTTTCAGTCACCAAAGTGATACTGGCACCTGTGTCCCTGTAGTCCAAGGCCTCAACACCATTTATTGAAACTGTCTGCCTGTACTTATCCATTGTAAGGGGACAAGCAGCCAGTGTGGCAAGGCCAATGCCACTAGGTGTGACAGAAACTGTCTTGGGACTGACTACCCCAGTTTCTATTATGGACCCATAAGTGAACCCAACTACACCCTTAACTTGACTGTTGCCAGCAGTCCCACCACTAGTACCACTACTGCTAGGGGCACTAGAGCTTGATGTATTAGTGTTGGTAGGCTCAGGGGGTTTACCTGGACAGGACTTGTCCCCTGGCCTATGGCCTCTGTTTTTACACACAAAGCACCAAGGCTTTTTAAATTGTGTAGGTTGAGAAGAAGAGGAAGAATTTGTTTTATCCCCACTCCCTGAAGAGTGTTTAAGATTTGAAGTGGGATCTTTGGTTTTACCCTTATCCCCATGCTTATCTTGAGATTTCTCACCATCTTTCTTCTTGCCATCCTTGTCACCACCTGTCTGAACTTTTCTGTTCACTCTTGTTCTGACCCATTTGTCTGCCTTATTTCCCAATTCTTGGGGAGAGGTCAGATCTGAGTCCACTAGATACTGGTGCAACAAATCAGACACACAATTATTAAGAATGTGCTCTCTCAGGATTATGTTATACAGGCTTTCATAGTCAGAAACTTTACTGCCATGTAACCACCCCTCCAAGACCTTCACTGAATGGTCAACAAAGTCTACCCAGTCTTGTGAAGACTCCTTTTTGGTCTCTCTGAACTTCATCCTGTACTGTTCAGTGGTTAAGCCATAACCATCTAGGAGTGCATTCTTAAGAACTGTAAAATTATTGGCATCACTTTCTTTTACAGTAAGTAGCCTATCCCTACCCTTTCCACTAAATGATAGCCATAGGATAGCAGCCCACTGCCTTTGAGGGACATCCTGTACAACACAGGCCCTCTCAAGTGCAGCAAACCACTTGTTAATGTCATCCCCCTCCTTGTAAGGGGGAACTATCTTGTGCAGATTCCTAGACTCATGCTCTCTCGCAGGATGACTATGGGGAATACTGCTGCTGCCACCATGGGTGTCTAACCCAATTTTCTGTCTTTCTCTTTCTATCTCTAAGGACTGCCTATCTAAATCCAGCTGTTGCTTCTTGAGCTTCAGTCTGGATTCCTCCACTCTCAATCTATTGAGCTCCTTTTCTAACACTCTGTCATCATGGTGGGTGGGTGGGACATACCTTGAAACAGAACTATGGTGAGAATGAACAGAAGGAGACCTGTCCCTAACAGATGGCACTCTAACAACCAGGCTAACAGAAATAGCACTTCTACTATGATGAGAAGGAATACTCTTACTGTGATGAGAGGCAACACTATTACTATGATGTGACTCTACATCAGTACCAGCTATGCTAGGTGGTCTGCTAATGGGCAGGCTAGGAAGTTTCCCTTCTAAATCCTTTGCTAGGGGTGCCCCAGGGTCTGATTGGGAACCATCAGCTAATTGCTCAACAGAAGTGCCACCTCCTGGCCTTATCCTGTTCAACAAGCATATTAACCAACAGTTCTCTAGTGGGATTCTTCCCTACACTTAAACCTCTTTCTATGCAGAGACTCCTTGCTCCTTTCCAGCTAAGGTGATCATAAGCAAGTTTGGATGGATCAACAGTTTGGCCTGTGCCAGACATTTTAGAAAGTGTTTAAGGGGTAGAAAAAGTGAGAAAAGGTTTTCAGAACTTTTTGAAAGACAGAAAAAAAACTTTTAAAACTTTTTAAGAACTTTTTAGAAAGTTTAGAAGTACTTTTCAGCACTTTAGCAAAGAAGTGGGAGAAGAAAAGCAAAACCTTTTGGTTAGGTGTACATACACTGAACTTGTTTTGTATATTTTTCTCTTATGAAAAGTACAATGACAAAGGTGGTAAGTAGTTGCAAAGTACTTATCCCACCGCTGCACAACCAATGTAGGAGGCTGGACTGGCTTGTAGTGAGTACCAAGGGGTACTTACACCTTGCACCAGGCCCAGGTATCCCTTATTAGTGTAGAGGGGTGTCTAGCAGCTTAGGCTGATAGAAAAGGTAGCTTAGCAGAGCAGCTTAGGCTGAACTAGGAGACGAGTGAAGCTCATACAGTACCACTAGTGTCAATTGCACAATATCATAAGAAAACACAATACACAGATATACTAAAAATAAAGGTACTTTATTTTTATGACAATATGCCAAAGTATCTCAGTGAGTACCCTCAGTATGAGGATAGCAAATATACACAAGATATATGTCCACAATACCAAAAATATGCAGTATAGTCTTAGAAAACTTTGCAAACAATGTATAGTTACAATGGGATGCAATGGGGGCACATAGGGATAGGGGCAACACAAACCATATACTCCAAAAGTGGAATGCGAACCACGAATGGACCCCAAATCTATGTGACCTTGTAGAGGGTCGCTGGGACTGGAAGAAAACAGTGAGGGTTAAAAAAATACCCCACCCCAAGACCCTGAAAAGTGAGTGCAAAGTGCACTAAAGTTCCCCAAAGAGCACAGAAGTCGTGATAGGGGAATTCTGCAGGAAAGACCAACACCAGCAATGCAACAACAATGGATTTCCAGACGAGAGTACCTGTGGAACAAGGGGACCAAGTCCAAAAGTCACGATCAAGTCGAGAGTGGGCAGATGCCCCGGAAATGCCAGCTGTGTGTGCAAAGAAGCTGCTACTGGACAGTAGAAGCTGAGGATTCTGCATGAACGACAAGGACTAGAAACTTCCCCTTTGGAGGATGGATGTCCCACGTCGTGAAGAGTCGTGCAGAAGTGTTTTCCTGAAGAAAAACCGCAAACAAACCTTGCTAGCTGCAAATCGTGTGGTTAGGGTTTTTGGATGCTGCTGTAGCCCAGGAGGGACCAGGATGTCACCAATTGCGTGAGGGAACAGAGGGGGCGTCCAGCAAAACAAGGAGTCCTTGTAGGAGGCTGGAATGGCTTGTAGTGAGTACCAAGGGGTACTTACACCTTGCACTAGGCCCAGGTATCCC
This sequence comes from Pleurodeles waltl, assembly GCF_031143425.1. NCBI lineage: Eukaryota > Metazoa > Chordata > Amphibia > Caudata > Salamandridae > Pleurodeles > Pleurodeles waltl. The sequence goes on from NC_090439.1 coordinate 1,178,621,937, forward strand.
TTATTAGTGTATAGGGTGTCTAGCAGCTTAGGCTGATAGATAATGGTAGCTTAGCAGAGCAGCTTAGGCTGAACTAGGAGACGTGTGAAGCTACTACAGTACCACAAATGCATATGCACAATACCATAGGAAAACACAATACACAGTTATACTAAAAATAAAGGTACTTTATTTTTATGACAATATGCCAAAAGTATCTCAGTGAGTACCCTCAGTATGAGGATAAGAAATATACACAAGATATATGTACACAATACCAAAAATATGCAGTATAGTCTTAGAAAACAGTGCAAACAGTGTAAAATTACAATAGGATGCAATGTAGGCACATAGGGATAGGGGCAACACAAACCATATACTCCAAAAGTGGAATGCGAATCATGAATGGACCCCAAACCTATGTGACCTTGTAGAGGGTCGCTGGGACTATTAGAAAATAGCAAGGGTTAGAAAAATACCCCACCCCAAGACCCTGAAAAGTGAGTGCAAAGTGCACTAAAGTTCCCCTAAAGACACAGAATTCGTGATAGAGGGAAAATGCAAGGAAAACACAAATCAGCAGTGCAACAACGATGAATTCCTGACTGAGGGTACCTGTGGAACAAGGGGACCAAGTCCAAAAGTCACAAGCAAGTCAGAGATGGGCAGATGCCTAAGAAATGCCAGCTGTTGGTGCAAAGAAGCTCTTACTAGGCTGAAGAACTGTGAATACTGCAGGAACGACAAGGGCTAGAGACTTCCCCTTTGGAGGATGGATCCCCCACGCCTTGGAGAGTCGTGCAGAAGTGTTTTCCCACCGGATGGATGCCAACAAGCCTTGCTAGCTGCAAGTCATGCAGTTAGCGTATTTGGATGCTGCTGTGGCCCAGGATGGACCAGGACGGTGCAAATTGGACCAGGAGGTAGAGGGGACGTCAAGCAAGACAAGGAGTCCTCACAGCAGCAGGTAGCACCCGGAGAAGTGCCAGAAACAGGCACTACAAGGATGCGTGAAACGGTGCTCGCCTGAAGTCACACAAAGGAGTCCCACGTCGCCGGAGAACAACTTAGGAAGTCGTGCAATGCAGGTTAGAGTGCCGGGGACCCCAGCTTCCGGGTGCACAAAGGATTTCCGCCGGAAGTGCACGGGAGCTGGAGAAGTTGCAAAAGTCACGAAAACCCCAATAATGCAGTCTGGCGTGGGGAGGCAAGGACTTACCTCCACCAAACTTGGACTGAAGAGTCACTGGACCGTGGGGGTCACTTGGACAGTCTTGCTGGATTCAAGGGACCTCGCTCGTCGTCGTGAGAGGAGACCCAAGGGACCGTGATGCAGCTTTTTGGTGCCTGCGTTGGCAGGGGGAAGATTCCGTCGACCCACGGGAGATTTCTTCGCAGCTTCTGATGCAGAGAGGAGGCAGACTACCCCCACAGGATGCACACCAAGAAAAATAGTCGAGAAGGCAGCAGGAGCGGCGTTACAATGTTGCAGTAGTCGTCTTAGCTACTTTGTTGCAGTTTTGCAGGCTTCCAGCGCGGTCAGCAGTCGATTTCTTGGCAGAAGGTGAAGAGGGAGATGCAGAGGAACCCTGATGAGCTCTTGCATTCGTTATCTGAGGAATCCCCAAAGAAAGAGACCCTAAATAGCCAGAAAAGAGGGTTTGGCTACTTAGGACAAGGGATAGGCTAGCAACACCTGAAGGAGCCTATCAGAAGGAGTCTCTGACGTCAGCAGAGGGCACTGGCCACTCAGAGCAGTCCAGTGTGCCAGCAGCACCTCTGTTTCCAAGATGGCAGAGGTCTGGAGCACACTGGAGGAGCTCTGGGCACCTCCCAGGGGAGGTGCAGGTCAGGGGAGTGGTCACTCCCCTTTCCTTTGTCCAGTTTCGCGCCCAGGCAAGGCTGAGGGGTCCCTGAACCGGTGTAAACTGGCTTATGCAGAATTGGGCACCTCTGTGCCCAACAAAGCATTTCCAGAGGCTGGGGGAGGCTACTCCTCCCCTGCCTTCACACCATTTTCCAAAGGGAGAGGGTGTAACACCCCCTCTCTGAGGAAGTCCTTTGTTCTGCCATCCTGGACCAGGCCTGGCTGGACCCCAGGAGGGCAGAAGCCTGTCTGTGGGGTTGGCAGCAGCAGCAGCTGCAGTGTAACCCCAGAAAAGGCAGTTTGGCAGTACCAGGGTCTGTGCTACAAACCACTGGGAGCATGGAATTGTGCCAACTATGCCAGGATGGTATAGAGGGGGCAATTCCATGATCTTAGACATGTTACATGGCCATATTCGGAGTTACCATTGTGAAGCTACACATAGGTAGTGACCTATGTGTAGTACACGCATGTAATGGTGTCCCCGCACTCACAAAGTCGGGGAATTTGCCCTGAACAATGTGGGGGCACCTTGGCTAGTGCCAGGGTGCCCACACACTAAGTAACTTTGCACCTAACCTTTACCAGGTAAAGGATAGACATATAGGTGACTTATAAGTTACTTAAGTGCAGTGAAAATGGCTGTGAAATAATGTGTGCATTATTTCACTCAGGCTGCAGTGGCAGGCCTGTGTAAGAATTGTCAGAGTTCCCTATGGGTGGCAAAAGAAATGCTGCAGCCCATAGGGATCTCCTGGAACCCCAATACCCTGGGTACCTTAGTACCATATACTAGGGAATTATAAGGGTGTTCCAGTAAGCCAATGTGAATTGGTAAAATTGGTCACTAGCCTGTTAGTGACAATTTAAAAGTAATGAGAGAGCATAACCACTGAGGTTCTGGTTAGCAGAGCCTCAGTGAGACAGTTAGGCACTACACAGGGAACACATACATGCACACCTATGAGCACTGGGGCCCTTTGTGACAGGGTCCCAGTGACACATACATATAGGCCACAAACTTATGAGCACTGGGGTCCTGACCAGCAGGGTCCCAGTGACACATAACAAACATACTGAAAACATAGTGTTTTCACTATGAGCACTGGGGCCTAGCCATCAGGATCCCAGTGAGACAGTGAAAACAGTGACAAACACCCTGACATACACTCACAAACAGGCCAAAAGTGGGGGTAACAAGGCTAGAAAGAGGCTACTTTCTCACACAACCCCCCCCCCAAACGAAGGACAATAAGGCTAACCTTGGCCAGTTGAGACTTTATTGTCTAAGTGGTGATAAGTAGAGAGTAGCTCTGCAATAGACTGGTCACTCCCTTTATCATCCACTATATGGTTACTTCCCTGTGGGGATGTAAACCACCCTGTTTGAAGTTTTTTAGCTAAGTAACAATGTGAAGATGTATTTTTAGAGTTTCTATCAGTAAGTTTTAGTTTAGAGCAGTGGGAATTGTCCACTGAACCTATTTGTACTGATGGAAATGCCAGATAGGGATGCTGTCTCAGAAAAGCCATAGCTGGGCAAAAACTTTGTCCATAGGGCTGGAAGAGAGAACAGGGATGCTGTTTCTCTTGAGTTGGAGCAGGGCAGGGATGCTGTCCTATGAGCTCCACATTAGGGCAGGGATGCTGTCCTAAGTGTTGTGAGGCAGTGCAGGGTTTCTGCACTGAAGTTTCTCTGGGAGGGTTGGAGGGATGCTCCATGTTAACTAAAATAGTGCTCTTTTTGTCACCAATGTTAGTTATCCCACAGAGAGGTGCTTCTACCTCAGGGAGTCTAGCTTTGCCAGCTGATGATTCCCTTGGAACAGGTGCCACCCCAGGAGAGGTTTCTCCCACCACAGGAATGGTATCCTGAATGGTAGGGTGGTTAGGGGATACTGTGATACCCTTTTTACCTGTTGATGGAGAGGGATCCTGAGTTTTCAGGCCTTCTCTCCTTTGCTTTTTCATTTCACTTGAAATGAGAGGGAACAATTCCTCAGGGATGCCCAGCATGGCTGCATGGGCATAAAACTCTACATCAGCCCAACCTGAGGCCTCTAGGTCATTACCTAAGAGACAATCTACAGGTAAGCTAGGTGATACCACCACCTGCTTAGGGCCAGTAACTCCACCCCAACTAAACCGAATTATAGCTAAGGGAAGAAACTTAGTGGAGTTATGGACATCAATAATCTTATACTGTTGTCCAATGATGTGTTGTTCAGGAACCACAAGGTTTTCAGTCACCAAAGTGAAACTGGCACCTGTGTCCCTGTAGGCCAAGGCCTCAACACCATTTATTGAAACTGTATACCTGTACTTATCCATTGTAAGGGGACAAGCAGCCAGTGTGGCAAGGCCAGTGCCACTAGGTGTGACAGAAACTGTCTTGGGACTGACTACCCCAGTTTCTACTATGGACCCAAAAGTGAACCCAACTACACCCTTTGCTTGACTGTTGCCAGCAGTCCCACCACTAGTACCACTACTGCTAGGGGCACTAGAGCTTGATGTATTAGTGGTGGTAGGCTCAGGGGGTTTACCTGGACAGGACTTATCCTCTGGCCTATGGCCTCTATTTTTACACACAAAGCACCAAGGCTTTTTAAATTGTGTAGGTTGAGAAGAAGAGGAAGAATTTGTTTTATCTCCACCCCCTGAAGAGTGTTTAAGATTTGAAGTGGAATCTTTGGTTTTACCCTTATCCCCATGCTTATCTTGAGATTTTTCACCATCTTTCTCTGAAGGCTTACCATCCTTCTTTTTTCCATCTTTGTCACCCCCTGTATGAACTTTTCTGTTCACTCTTGTTCTGACCCATTTGTCTGCCTTCTTTCCCAATTCTTGGGGAGAGGTCAGATCAGAGTCTACCAAGTACTGGTGCAACAAATCTGACACACAATTATTAAGAATATGCTCTCTCAGGATCAAGTTATACAGGCCTTCATAGTCAGTCACTTTACTGCCATGTAACCACCCTTCCAAGGACTTCACTGAATGGTCAATGAAATCAACCCAATCTTGTGAAGACTCCTTTTTGGTCTCTCTGAACTTTATCCTGTATTGTTCAGTGGTTAAGCCATAACCATCAAGGAGTGCACTCTTAAGAATAGTGAAATTGTTGGCATCACTTTCTTTCACAGTAAGGAGTCTGTCTCTACCCTTACCACTAAATGATAGCCATAGGATAGCAGCCCACTGCTTTTGAGGGACATCTTGAACAACACAAGCCCTCTCAAGTGCAGCAAACCACTTGTTAATGTCATCCCCCTCTTTGTAAGGGGGAACTATCTTGTGCAGATGTAGGAGGCTGGACTGGCTTGTAGTGAGTACCAAGGGGTACTTGCACCTTGCACCAGGCCCAGTTATCCCTTATTAGTGTATAGGGTGTCTAGCAGCTTAGGCTGATAGATAATGGTAGCTTAGCAGAGCAGCTTAGGCTGAACTAGGAGACGTGTGAAGCTACTACAGTACCACTTAGTGTCATATGCACAATATCATAAGAAAACACAATACACAGTTATACTAAAAATAAAGGTACTTTATTTTTATGACAATATGCCAAAGTATCTTAGAGTGTACCCTCAGTGAGAGGATAGGAAATATACACAAGATATATATACACAATAGCAAAAATATGCAGTATAGTCTTAGAAAACAGTGCAAACAATGTATAGTTACAATAGGATGCAATGGGGAAACATAGGGATAGGGGCAACACAAACCATATACTCCAGAAGTGGAATGCGAACCACGAATGGACCCCAAACCTATGTGACCTTGTAGAGGGTCGCTGGGACTATTAGAAAATAGTGAGAGTTAGAAAAATAACTCTCCCCAAGACCCTGAAAAGTGAGTGCAAAGTGCACTAAAGTTCCCCTAATGACAAAAGAGTCGTGTTAGAGGAATAATGCAGGAAAGACACAAACCAGCAATGCAACAACTGTGGATTTCCAATCTAGGGTACCTGTGGAACAAGGGGACCAAGTCCAAAAGTCACAAGCAAGTCGGAGATGGGCAGATGCCCCGGAAATGCCAGCTGCGGGTGCAAAGAAGCTTCGACTGGACAGAAGAAGCTGAGGTTTCTGCAGGAACGAAAAGGGCTAGAGACTTTCCCTTTGGTAGACGCATCCCTCTCGCCTTGGAGAGTCGTGCAGAAGTGTTTTCCCGCCGGAAGGACGCCAACAAGCCTTGCTACACGCAAATCATGCGTTTGGCGTTTTTGGACGCTGCTGGGGCCCAGGAGGGACCAGGAGGTCGCAAATTGGACCTGCAGAGAGAAGGGACGTCGAGCAAGACAAAGAGCCCTCACTGAAGCAGGTAGCCTCCGGAGAAGTGCCAGAAACAGGCACTACAAGGATGCGTGAAACGGTGCTCGCCGAAGTTGCACAAAGGAGTCCCACGTCGCCGGAGACCAACTTAGAAAGTCGTGCAATGCAGGTTAGAGTGCCGTGGACCCAAGCTTGGCTGTGCACGGAGGATTTCCGCCGGAAGTGCACAGGGGCCGGAGTAGCTGCAAAGTCGCGGTTCCCAGCAATGCAGCCCAGCGAGGTGAGGCAAGGACTTACCTCCACCAAACTTGGGCTGAAGAGTCACTGGACTGTGGGGGTCACTTGGACAGCGTCGCTGGATTCGAGGGACCTCGCTCGTCGTGCTGAGAGGAGACCCAAGGGACCGGTAATGCAGCTTTTTGGTGCCTGCGGTTGCAGGGGGAAGATTCCGTCGACCCACGGGAGATTTCTTCGGAGCTTCTGGTGCAGAGAGGAGGCAGGCTACCCCCACAGCATGCACAAGCAGGAAACCAGTCGAGAAGGCGGCAGGATCAGCGTTACAGAGTTGCAGTAGTCGTCTATGCTACTATGTTGCAGGTTCGCAGGCTTCCAGCGCGGTCAGCGGTCGATTCCTTATCAGAAGGTGAAGAGGGAGATGCAGAGGAACTCGGCTGAGCTCATGCATTCGTTATCTAAAGTTTCCCCAGAGACAGAGACCCTAAATAGCCAGAAAAGAGGGTTTGGCTACCTAGGAGAGAGGAAAGGCTACTAACACCTGAAGGAGCCTATCAGCAGGAGTCTCTGACGTCACCTGGTGGCACTGGCCACTCAGAGCAGTCCAGTGTGCCAGCAGCACCTCTGTTTCCAAGATGGCAGAGGTCTGGAGCACACTGGAGGAGCTCTGGACACCTCCCAGGGGAGGTGCAGGTCAGGGGAGTGGTCACTCCCCTTTCCTTTGTCCAGTTTCGCGCCAGAGCAGGGGCTAAGGGGTCCCTGAACCGGTGTAGACTGGCTTATGCAGAATTGGGCACATCTGTGCCCAACAAAGCATTTCCAGAGGCTGGGGGAGGCTACTCCTCCCCTGCCTTCACACCATTTTCCAAAGGGAGAGGGTGTCACACCCTCTCTCAGAGGAAGTTCTTTGTTCTGCCATCCTGGGCCAGGCCTGGCTGGACCCCAGGAGGGCAGCTGCCTGTCTGAGGGGTTGGCAGCAGCAGCAGCTGCAGTGAAACCCCAGGAAGGGCAGTCTGGCAGTACCAGGGTCTGTGCTACAGACCACTGGGATCATGGAATTGTACCAACAATGCCAGGATGGCATAGAGGGGGCAATTCCATGATCATAGACAAGTTACATGGCCATATTCGGAGTTACCATGGTGAAGCTACACATAGGTAGTGACCTATATGTAGTGCACGCGTGTAATGGTGTCCCCGCACTCACAAAGTTCAGTGAATTGGCTCTGAACAATGTGGGGGCACCTTGGCTAGTGCCAGGGTGCCCTCACACTAAGTAACTTTGCACCTAACCTTTACCAGGTAAAGGATAGACATATAGGTGACTTATAAGTTACTTAAGTGCAGTGTAAAATGGCTGTGAAATAACGTGGACGTTATTTCACTCAGGCTGCAGTGGCAGGCCTGTGTAAGAATTGTCAGAGCTCCCTATGGGTGGCAAAAGAAATGCTGTAGCCCATAGGGATCTCCTGGAACCCCAATACCCTGGGTACTTCAGTACCATATACTAGGGAATTATAAGGGTGTTCCAGTAAGCCAATGTAAATTGGTAAAAATGGTCACTAGCCTGTTAGTGACAATTTAAAAGTAATGAGAGAGCATAACCACTGAGGTTCTGGTTAGCAGAGCCTCAGTGAGACAGTTAGGCACCACACAGGGAACATATACATGCACACCTATGAGCACTGGGGCCCTGTGTGACAGGGTCCCAGTGACACATACATATAGGTCACAAACCTATGAGCACTGGGGTCCTGACCAGCAGGATCCCAGTGACACATAACAAACATACTGAAAACATAGTGTTTTCACTATGAGCACTGAGGCCTGGCTATCAGGATCCCAGTGAGACAGTGAAAACAGTGACAAACACCCTGACATACACTCACAAACAGGCCAAAAGTGGGGGTAACAAGGCTAGAAAGAGGCTACCTTCTCACAGCAGATTCCTGGAATCGTGCTCTTTTACAGGATGACTATGGGGAATACTGCTGCTGCCACCATGGGTAGTTAAACCCAGTTTCTGTCTTTCCTTTTCAATCTCTAGAGATTGTCTATCTAAATCCAGCTGTTGCTTCTTAAGCTTCAGTCTGGAAGTCTCCACTCTCAACTTATTGAGCTCCCTTTCCAACATTCTGTCATCAGGGTGGGTGGGAGGGACATTTCTAGAAACAGAAGTGTGATGGGAATGAACAGAAGGAGACCTGTCCCTAACAGAGGGAACCTTAACAAGTTTACTAACAGTATAATGTGAGAGTCCATCATCTGTATGATGAGACCTCCTACTGTGATGAGAGACCACACTATCTGTATGGTGTGACTCTACATCTACTTCAACCCTGCTAGGCTGTCTGATACTGGGCAGGCTAGGAAGTTTCCTTCCTGAATCTATCTGCAGGGGAGTCCCTGGATCAGATTGAGAACCATCAACAACTTTTTCAATAGATTGGGCACTTATGGCCTTATCTTGTTCTCTAAGCATGTTCAATAACAGTTCTAAAGAAGGATTCTTCCCTACACTTAAACCTCTTTGTATGCCGAGACTCCTTGCTCCTTTCCAGCTAAGGTGATCATATGCAAGTTTGGACAGATCAACATTTTGGCCTGTGCCAGACATTTTTAGAAAGAGTTAAGTGATAGAAAAAGTGAAGAAAAAGTTTTTCAGAACTTTTAGAAAGACAGAAAAAAAACTTTTAAAACTTTTTAGAACTTTTTAGAAAGTTTAGAAGTACTTTTCAGCACTTAGAAAACAGTAAAAAGAGGAAATGCAAAACTTTTTAGTTATGTGTACATACACTGAACTTGTTTTGTATATTTTTCTCTTATGAAAAGTACAATGTCAAGAGTGGTAAGTAGTCTCAAAGCACTTATCCCACCACTGCGCAACCAATGTAGGAGGCTGGACTGGCTTGTAGTGAGTACCAAGGGGTACTTACACCTTGCACCAGGCCCAGGTATCCCTTATTAGTGTATAGGTTGTCTAGCAGCTTAGGCTGATAGATAATGGTAGCTTAGCAGAGCAGCTTAGGCTGAACTAGGAGACGTGTGAAGCTACTACAGTACCACAAATGCATATGCACAATACCATAGGAAAACACAATACACAGTTATACTAAAAATAAAGGTACTTTATTTTTATGACAATATGCCAAAAGTATCTCAGTGAGTACCCTCAGTATGAGGATAAGAAATATACACAAGATATATGTACACAATACCAAAAATATGCAGTATAGTCTTAGAAAACAGTGCAAACAGTGTAAAATTACAATAGGATGCAATGTAGGCACATAGGGATAGGGGCAACACAAACCATATACTCCAAAAGTGGAATGCGAATCACGAATGGACCCCAAACCTATGTGACCTTGTAGAGGGTCGCTGGGACTATTAGAAAATAGCAAGGGTTAGAAAAATACCCCACCCCAAGACCCTGAAAAGTGAGTGCAAAGTGCACTAAAGTTCCCCTAAAGACACAGAAGTCGTGATAGAGGGAAAATGCAAGGAAAACACAAATCAGCAGTGCAACAACGATGGATTCCTGACTGAGGGTACCTGTGGAACAAGGGGACCAAGTCCAAAAGTCACAAGCAAGTCGGAGATGGGCAGATGCCCAAGAAATGCCAGCTGTTGGTGCAAAGAAGCTCTTACTAGGCTGAAGAACTGTGAATACTGCAGGAACGACAAGGGCTACAGACTTCCCCTTTGGAGGATGGATCACCCACGCCTTGGAGAGTCGTGCAGAAGTGTTTTCCCGCCGGATAGACACCAACAAGCCTTGCTAGCTGCAAGTTGTGCGGTTAGCATTTTTGGATGCTGCTGTGGCCCAGGATGGACCAGGACGGTGCAAATTGGACCAGGAGGTAGAGGGGACGTCGAGCAAGACAAGGAGCCCTCACAGCAGCACGTCGCACCCGGAGAAGTGCCAGAAACAGGCACTACAAGGATGTGTGAAACGGTGCTTGCCTGAAGTCACACAAAGGAGTCCCACGTCGATGGAGAACAACTTAGGAAGTCGTGCAATGCAGGTTAGAGTGCCGGGGACCCCAGCTTCCGGGTGCACAAAGGATTTCAGCCGGAAGTGCACGGGAGCTGGAGAAGTTACAAAAGTCGCGAAAACCAACAATGCAGTCTGGCGTGGGGAGGCAAGGACTTACCTCCACCAAACTTGGACTGAAGAGTCACTGGACCGTGGGGGTCACTTGGACAGTCTTGCTGGATTCAAGGGACCTCGCTTGTCATCGTGAGAGGAGACCCAAGGGACCGTGATGCAGCTTTTTGGTGCCTGTGTTGGCAGGGGGAAGATTCCGTCGACCCACGGGAGATTTCTTCGCAGCTTCTGATGCAGAGAGGAGGCAGACTACCCCCACAGGATGCACACCAAGTCGAGAAGGCAGCAGGAGCGGCGTTACAATGTTGCAGTAGTCGTCTTAGCTACTTTGTTGCAGTTTTGCAGGCTTCCAGCGCGGTCAGCAGTTGATTTCTTGGCAGAAGGTGAAGAGGGAGATGCAGAGGAACTCTGATGAGCTCTTGCATTCGTTATCTGAGGAATCCCCAAAGAAAGAGACCCTAAATAGCCAGAAAAGAGGGTTTGGCTACTTAGGACAAGGGATAGGCTAGCAACACCTGAAGGAGCGTATCAGAAGGAGTCTCTGACGTCAGCAGAGGGCACTGGCCACTCAGAGCAGTCCAGTGTGCCAGCAGCACCTCTGTTTCCAAGATGGCAGAGGTCTGGAGCACACTGGAGGAGCTCTGGGCACCTCCCAGGGGAGGTGCAGGTCAGGGGAGTGGTCACTCCCCTTTCCTTTGTCCAGTTTCGCGCCCAGGCAAGGCTGAGGGGTCCCTGAACCGGTGTAAACTGGCTTATGCAGAATTGGGCACCTCTGTGCCCAACAAAGCATTTCCAGAGGCTGGGGGAGGCTACTCCTCCCCTGACTTCACACCATTTTCCAAAGGGAGAGGGTGTAACACCCCCTCTCTGAGGAAGTCCTTTGTTCTGCCATCCTGGGCCAGGCCTGGCTGGACCCCAGGAGGGCAGAAGCCTGTCTGTGGGGTTGGCAGCAGCAGCAGCTGCAGTGTAACCCCAGAAAAGGCAGTTTGGCAGTACCAGGGTCTGTGCTACAAACTACTGGGAGCATGGAATTGTGCCAACTATGCCAGGATGGTATAGAGGGGGCAATTCCATGATCTTAGACATGTTACATGGCCATATTCGGAGTTACCATTGTGAAGCTACACATAGGTAGTGACCTATGTGTAGTACACGCATGTAATGGTGTCCCCGCACTCACAAAGTCGGGGAATTTGCCCTGAACAATGTGGGGGCACCTTGGCTAGTGCCAGGGTGCCCACACACTAAGTAACTTTGCACCTAACCTTTACCAGGTAAAGGATAGACATATAGGTGACTTATAAGTTACTTAAGTGCAGTGAAAATGGCTGTGAAATAATGTGTGCATTATTTCACTCAGGCTGCAGTGGCAGGCCTGTGTAAGAATTGTCAGAGTTCCCTATGGGTGGCAAAAGAAATGCTGCAGCCCATAGGGATCTCCTGGAACCCCAATACCCTGGGTACCTTAGTACCATATACTAGGGAATTATAAGGGTGTTCCAGTAAGCCAATGTGAATTGGTAAAATTGGTCACTAGCCTGTTAGTGACAATTTAAAAGTAATGAGAGAGCATAACCACTGAGGTTCTGGTTAGCAGAGCCTCAGTGAGACAGTTAGGCACTACACAGGGAACACATACATGCACACCTATGAGCACTGGGGCCCTGTGTGACAGGGTCCCAGTGACACATACATATAGGCCACAAACTTATGAGCACTGGGGTCCTGACCAGCAGGGTCCCAGTGACACATAACAAACATACAGAAAACATAGTGTTTTCACTATGAGCACTGGGGCCTAGCCATCAGGATCCCAGTGAGACAGTGAAAACAGTGACAAACACCCTGACATACACTCACAAACAGGCCAAAAGTGGGGGTAACAAGGCTAGAAAGAGGCTACTTTCTCACAGTCCTCTCAGAAGCAAGCAACACCCGGAGAAGTGCCAGAACAGGCACTACGAAGTGGAGTGAAACGGTGCTCACCCGAAGTTGCACAAGAGAGTCCCACGCCGCCGGAGGACAACTCAGGAGGTTGTCCAATGCAGGTTAGAGTGCCGTGGACCCAGGCTTGGCTGTGCACAAAGGAAATCCTGGAAAAGTGCACAGGAGCCGGAGTAGCTGCAAAAGACGCAGTTCCCAGCAATGCAGTCTGGCGTGGGGAGGCAAGGACTTACCTCCACCAAACTTGGACTGCAGAGTCACTGGACTGTGGGAGTCACTTGGACAGAGTTGCTGGATTCAAGGGACCTCGCTCGTCGTTCTGAGAGGAGACCCAGGGGACCGGTGATGCACTTCTTTGGTGCCTGCGATTGCAGGGGGACGATTCCATCGACCCACGGGAGATTTCTTCGGAGCTTCTAGTGCAGAGAGGAGGCAGACTACCCCCACAGCATGCACCACCAGGAAAACAGTTGAGAAGGCGGCAGGATCAGCGTTACAGTGTCGCAGTAGTCGTCTTTGCTACTTTGTTGCCGTTTTGCAAGCTTTCAGCGCGGTCAGCAGTCAATTCCTTGGCAGAAGGTGAAGAGAGAGATGCAGAGGAACTCTGATGAGCTCTTGCCTTCGTTATCTAAGGAATTCCCCAAAGCAGAGACCCTAAATAGCCAGAAAAGAGGGTTTGGCTACTTAGGAGAGAGGATAGGCTAGAAACACCTGAAGGAGCCTATCAGAAGGAGTCTCTGACGTCACCTGCTGGCCCTGGCCACTCAGAGCAGTCCAGTGTGCCAGCAGCACCTCTGTTTCAAAGATGGCAGAGGTCTGGAGCACACTGGAGGAGCTCTGGGCACCTCCCATCGGAGGTGCACGTCAGGGGAGTGGTCACTCCCCTTTCCTTTGTCCAGTTTTGCGCCAGAGCAGGGCTGAGGGGTCCCTGAACCGGTGTAGACTGGCTTATGCAGAAATGGGCACCATCTGTGCCCATGAAAGCATTTCCAGAGGCTGGGGGAGGCTACTCCTCCCCTGCCTTAACACCTTATTCTAAAGGGAGAGGGTGTAACACCCTCTCTCTGAGGAAATCCTTTGTTCTGCCTTCCTGGGCCAAGCCTGGCTGGACCCCAGGAGGGCAGAAACCTGTCTGAGGGGTTGGCAGCAGCTGCAGTGAAACCCCTGAAAAGGCAGTTTGGCAGTACCCGGGTCTGTGCTAGAGACCCGTGGGATCATGGGATTGTGCCAACAATGCCAGGATGCCATAGAGGGGGCAATTCCATGATCTTAGACATGTTACATGGCCATATTCGGAGTTACCATTGTGAAGCTACACATAGGTAGTGACCTATGTGTAGTACACACGTGTAATGGTGTCCCCGCACTCACAAAGTCTGGGGAATTTGCCCTGAAGAATGTGGGAGCACCTTGGCTAGTGCCAGGGTGCCCACACGCTAAGTAACTTAGCACCCAACCTTTACTAAGTAAAGGTTAGACATATAGGTGACTTATAAGTTACTTAAGTGCAGTGAAAATGGCTGTGAAATAATGTGTGCATTATTTCACTCAGGCTGCAGTGGCAGGCCTGTGTAAGAATTGTCAGAGCTCCCTATGGGTGGCAAACGAAATGCTGCAGCCCATAGGGATCTCCTGGAACCCCAATACCCTGGGTACCTCAGTACCATATACTAGGGAATTATAAGGGTGTTCCAGTATGCCAATGTGAATTGCTGAAATTGGTCACTAGCCTGTTAGTGACAATTTGGAAAGAAATGAGAGAGCATAACCACTGAGGTTCTGAATAGCAGAGCCTCAGTGAGACAGTTAGGCATCACACAGGGAACACATATATATAGGCCACAAACTTATGAGCACTGGGGTCCTGGCTAGCAGGGTCCCAGTGACACATAACAAACATACTGAAAACATAGGGTTTTCACTATGAGCACTGGGCCCTGGCTGGCAGGATCCCAGTGAGACAGTGAAAACACCCTGACATACACTCACAAACAGGCCAAAAGTGGGGGTAACAAGGCTAGAAAGAGGCTACTTTCTCACAGGTATCTTGGACACCCTTAGTGTTTTCTTACACTCCCAGTGACCCTCTACACACTACACTAGGCCTGGGGTCCATTCGTGATTCGCTTTCCACTTTTGGAGTATATGGTTTGTGTTGTCCCTAGGCCTAATTCTCCTTATTGCATTCTATTGTGATTCTACATTGTTTGCACTACTTGTCTAACTGTTACTTACCTGATTTTGGTTTGTGTGTATATATTTTGTATATATTACTTACCTCCTAAGGGAGTATATAGTCTGAGATACTTTTGGCATTATGTCACTAAAATAAAGTACCTGTTGTGTTTTCTTGTGATATAGTGCTTTATGATATAAGTCGTATAGTAGGAGCTTTGCATGTCTCCTAGTTCAGCCTAAGCTGCTCTGCTATAGCTACCTCTATCAGCATAAGCTGCTAAAACACCTCTAATCTACTAATAAGGGATAACTGAACCTGGCACAAGGTGTAAGTAACACAAGGTACCCACTATAAGCCAGACTCCTACAGTCCGGAACCATGACAAACTTTTTGGGAAGAACTCACTCCCGGTACCTAAAAGTGAGAAGAGGAAACTGTGGTCAGAAATACAGACCAAAATATGCGAAGATGGTGTTGCGCAGCGCTCTGTTGAGAAGATACGCAAGCGATGGTATGACTTGCGTTCCCATGCCAAACAAAGGGTGGCCAGCAGGCTAAAGGAGGCAAGGCGCACCGGAGAACCACCCACCCAGACACCGTCCACACCAATGGAAGATATGGTGGAGTCCACGCTGCTTCATGAAGCTGTGAGTGGTGTCACTGACATGAACACCTCAGGGACACCCAGCACCAGCAAAGGTAAGGCCATTAATGATGTGTATCCCCATATGTGCATGTGCAAATGCTCCCTAGAAAATAGCTACGAGCTCGATGCATTGTGATAAGTAGTCCATACCGCATCTTACATACAATGCAACAATGCCTTATGGGAGTGGTGTCCACACCCCTAAGGTGCTAATAACACATATATAGCAAGTTAGTGTTCTGCTACACAGAGGAACAACACACACAACTCACAGTGATACGATGTTAGTGTACATTTATGACTATTGTGCAACATTTTGTGAAACATTCATAAATGACATGCTGCACATTAATGTTGCAGATGTCCCGGGCCCTGCTGCAGCAGAATGTGGAAATGTGGGGGATGTCGAAACACAGCCACAGTCCGACTCAAACACCAGTGAGTCTTAAAGTATTGCACCAACTAGACGCAGGGGAATGGTGTTACCTCTCCCAGAGTATAACCTGCATTTAGATGAAATGCCGGATGAAGTCCCCACACCACCCCCAGAGGCTAGATCCACAGGAATGCTGCAGTCCCTGCCCCAGCATCAGCCAACTCCCCTCAGGAGGCATCACGAAGCAGACAGACAGTGCACAGATGAAGGAGAGGGCCCATCACTCCTTGGCAGCCTTGAAGCTTCCATGCTGAAAGTGCAGCGCCTGCAATGCAAACACATGATGTCAATGCACAGGCAGTTGGTGCCAATCGATCATAACATGGGCGCAATGCACAGGCAGTTTGAGTCTCACAATGACAATATGGGAGTACTGCACAAGCAGATGGATGTACTCAATGAAAACATTGGATCAATGAACAAGCAGTTGGAGTCTCTGAACGAGGGACATCAAACAGTAGCCGAAAACGCAAAGGAGTTGACCAACGCCATTAGGGACCTTTGCACTGAGATTCAGCAGGAGCATGTCAGCCACCGTAGACGCCATCACCAATTCATGGGAAGGTTTGATGGGTTCTGCAGATTGATCAATCGTCTTGCTAGCTCAACTGCCTTAATTTCATGACGTGCTGTGGGCATACAGGTGGACATGGCACACTGCAGTCAACGTTGCCGATGCAATGCGGACAGCACGCAGTGCTACAAATAGAGAACTGGGTGGTGGGGATAGTGAGGAGTTTTCTAGCCTCAGCAGTCTTACAGCCCCTGTGATGGATCCTAGGCATCGCAGTACTAGACACAGTACTGCCTGTGAACCCGCTACAAAAGTTGCCAGTGAAGCCACTGAGCACTCAAGTGGAGTGCGTGGACGTGGGAAGTAATGTTGAGGGCTACAGGGGACTACCGTCATATGTAGCTATACAGTTATACTATGATGCTAATAGTGTAACACAGTTAATCACACATATTTGCCTATAGTGCATGGCTATGTCCTATTGACACATACGCTACCTGAAGCCAAGGTAATAAAGTTGCTAACTACAGAAATACATAATATTGGAGTGGTGTTGTCATTACTTACTTTAGAAAAGGTTGTGCATATCGGTGAAGGGGTGGTAAGGGATCACCATCTTCATCTGAGTTCGGCTCCATTGGTTCAACTGGTATGCCCCATCTCGTTGCAATGCTGTGCAACATAGCACATGTGGCCACAATTTTGCAGGTCTTCTCTGGACTGTACTGTAGTGCACCCCCACTCTTATGGATCCACCTAAAGCGACTCTTCAGCAGTCTGAAGGTCCGCTCCACCACACTGTGGGTTGCCCTGTGTGCAGCATTGTACCTCCTCTCTGCTGGCGTTGCAGGGTTCAGGTAGGGAGCCAGCATATAGGTCCGCACTGCGTATGCACTGTCTCTTGGAATGAACAGAGAGTAAAATGAGTACTGTTGATATCTGATGTCAAAATAACATCAATGCAACATTGTCAGCTATTACATTACCCAGTGAATATACTTCACCAGACTCCCCAGCTAGCAGTCTTGTGTGAATCCCGCTGTGGCGAAAGATGTATGAGTCATGTGTGCTACCTGGGTATCTGGCCACGAGATCGGTAATGATGTTGGAGGCATTGCTAATCAACTGTATGTTCATGGAATGATGGCTCTTACGGTTGCGATACACATACTCGGTGGCCGATGGTGGACAGATTGCTACATGTGTCCCATCGATGGCACCTATGACATGTGGGAACTGTGCAATCTGGTAGAAATTGATTTTCGTCTGTTGTAATTCCTGTGGGGTGTTGGGGAATCGTATGTGCTCTTGTATTTTGCTCCGTATGGCATTGAGAAATGCATTGAAGCGTGAGAGAGCACTCTGTGAGAACCCCCTGCTGCTGCTATAACCCCTTGATAGCTCCCTGAGGCTAGTAGTTGCAGGGAGCATAATACCTTCACATGGGTTGTAGATCTGCTATCAGGTCAAGTATCATGGCTGAGCTTAACATGTACTTCTCATACATTTCCTCCTCTGTATGGTCAAAATGGTTTATGTACACTCCTAAAATGCGCTTCTGTCTCCTCCTCCCTCTCCTCAAACCTGCCAAGATCATCAGTCTCCTCGCCATCACGTAGAGTGCAGCCATTGTGGAAAGGAGGCTTAGTCATTCTGGGCCTCTTTATATAGGTTGCACCTGGTTTCCACCTGATTTCAATTTGTGGTAAATTGCATGTGCAAAAGATCATTCTGCGAATATTCGCAATTTGTGAATTTTTGATGCATCGCATTGCGACATGGTTTTGCATGTCACAATCAGCGTATCACAATTTGTGTCAGGATTTTGCGAATCGCTATCTGTGATTCACAATTGTTTGCCGCAGTTTGCGTCACGCAAATAGTGATTCAGTAAATCATGTCACTATTTGTGAGTCGCTATTTGCGACATGCAAAACCATGTCAAATTCGCATAAATTTGCTATTTTAGCCATTCCTTATTTTCACACTACAACTGACTTTTATACATCGTGGAGGGCATTTTTGCATTCGCAAATGGCCGAGTTCTGGGATTCGCACCGTTGCAAATGCAAAAAAGTTTGATACATCTGGCCCTATATCTTTATACATTATATTTAAGGTGTGATAATATAGTCAGACAATATTTCTGTAAACAATATTATGTCACACAAACAGTGGTGTAGAACTGTAGGAACAGATACAAATAAACAGCAGGAACACATCTAAAACATACGGCTATATTTGGGTTAACTATGGGGAGAATTTGTTTGGAGAGGAATTTCCACCACATTATATATAGGTGCGTTCTTGTGCCTGATTGCATGAGAATCTGATATCATGATTTCTGTTTTGGTCCTGGTGGCATGGTAAGCTAGCAGAGTGCAGAGTCCCAGGCCTGACATTGACAGTGTAAGCTCCAGGACCTGCTCTGAGACCGGGAGCTTTGCACCGATTGTGACCTAATAGTGGACAGAGGACTCCTGCTACTGTGCTGATGTAGCACATTATATGATGGTGGTAGTTAATTGTGTTTTATGAATCCTTTGTTTGAACTGACATTTTATCTCATCAATGAGACTATGGTCTACTGACTCCTTTTCTGTGACAGGTCCGCTGTTACATATACCCATATCTGGGTGCATAGTTTTTTTTTTTCTCATGTAGCATTAATAAGGATTGCTACCCTGCAAGCATCTATTCATGGCATGTAGTGCTGTAAATTTACATGCTCGGCATACTCCTGCCATCTAGTGTTGGGTCCAGAGTGGTGCAAGCTGTTTTTTTGCAAAGAAGTGTTTCACGTCACAAGGTCAAGTGACTCTTTCTCTCTGTGATATTGTGCATGTGCATTGACTGCTTTGTTTTTCTTTTTTTTTAAATCTTCATTTACTAATTTTCATATAACCAAGTACAAACATTGCAATGCACAAGACACATAGGCCCTCATTCTGACATTGGCGGGCGGCGGAGGCCGCCCGCCAATGTCCCGCCGTCAGAATACCGTTCCGCGGTCGAAAGACCGCGGTGGGCATTCTGAGTTTCCCGCTGGGCTGGCGGGCGACCGCCTTAAGGCCGCCCGCCAGCCCAGCGGGAAACCGCCTTCCACAAGGAAGCTGGCTCGGAATCGAGCCGGCGGAGTGGAAGCCGTGCGACGGGTGCAGCAGCACCCGTCGCGAATTTCAGTGTCTGCATCGCAGACACTGAAATTCTATGTGGGGCCCTGTTAGGGGGCCCCTGCAGTGTCCATGCCATGGGCATGGACACTGCCCCAAGACGCCCGTTCCCGCCGGCCAGGTTCTGGTGGTAAGAACCGCCAGAGCCAGGCCGGCGGGAAGGGGGTCGGAATCCCCCATGGCGGCGCAGCATGCTGCGCCGCCATGGGGGATTCCTCAGGGCAGCGGGAAACTGGCGGGAGACCACCAGTTTTCCCGGTCTGACCGCGGCGTTACCGCCGCGGTCAGAATGCCCTAGGGAGCACCGCCGGCCTGTCGGCGGTGCTCCCGCCCCCGTTGGCCCTGGCGGTAGACTACCGCCAGGGTCATAATGAGGGCCATAATCATTAAGATAGTTCCTTCCGTAGGAAAAGAGGAACAGACATCCACTGTTGAGAAATACAATATAATCGTCAGGACAACTACAAAATAAGAAACAAAACACACACTTGTCTGGGTACATAATAGTGTCTCCATCTATTTGCATAACCAGCTTACAAGGTGGGTGGTGGCAGGCACAGTCAGCCTGTACATGAAACCTACAGATTAACAAGGTGGGTCAATCGTCCAGATCTGTACTGTCGTTTGAGCCTAAATCTGCATCATTAAAATGGTTGAGTAGTAGACCCCATGCCAGTTTTTCTGCTGCTGCCTCTTCATCAGTGCGTGCTATATGCATATGCAGTTCCTTTGCCGCTCCCCATTCCTGGAGATCTCTGAGCCAGAGATCAATTAATGGTCTCATCAGGCCCCACCAACCTATAGCTACTCTGTGTTTGGCCAGCAAGAAGGCAAATTGCACAAGCTTGTATGGGATCTTCCACCCCCTCGGCCTGCCCACTACTACCAACAGGCAGGCCCCTGGGGTCAGAGCTATTTCCAGGCCAGTAACCTTCTCAAGTCTGGGGACCACCTTCCTCCAATATTGTGGTACCCCAGTGCATGACCACAACAAGCTTAAGAAGGTGGCGCCTTTCTGTCTGCAAGGCTTACACCTAGCACTTCTATTATGATCCATCTTATTCAAGTTATACGGGGTGACATAGGTGTGGTGCAGAAAATTGAAATGCATCAACTTAAATCTATTATCACATGAAACGGTGCATATCAGTTCTGATGTTCTAGTCCAATCGGTGTCGGAAAGCTGAATCTCTAATTCTCACTCCCATGCATTCTGCACTGCACAGAGCTTCAGGGTCTTCTCCGTTCTAGGTGCCTGCAAAACTGTGTGATCAGGTGTCTCCCTTCTCCCCAGCAGAGTAGTCACTCTAGTACTTCCAATCCCTGTGGGGCTGCCTGAGAGTTACAACACACCTCATTTACCACGCTCTCCAGTATTGGATAATGCAAAATTGACCGGGACCCAACCCAAATGCCTCCTGAGCATCATGTAAGGAGAGAAATAACTCCCCAGGGTACAGATTACCAGCCACCCTGCACCCACGCTGTCCATTGCAACATGGACACATATTCTCGGTGGCTTTAAACAGAGCAAGATTCCACAGATGCAATTCCCATTCAAACAGGGCCCAGCAGAGCATCTCCTTGTGGGTGGAGCTCCACTTGTGGACTTGGTGCTGCATCCTGCTGAGCAGGTCTGCAAAGTTGTTGTCCATTCCCAGTAGATATTCCACCAACCGGGGAATGTGGTGGTGAATCACATATGGTTTAAGACAGGTGTGATAGCTGTGAACTGTACCCTCCTGTTTTTGTAAGTGGTACATGGCTGTCATGTTGTCCATCTAGACAAGGTCAACCTTTTGAGACAGGTGAGGAAAGAAAGCTTTCAGTGCTAGGACTATTGCCTGAAGTTCCAGGTAATTAATGTGTAGGGACTGGTGTATGGCATCCCAGAGACCTTAAACTATCAAGTCTTGGAGATGAGCAACCCAACCTGTCTGTAATGTGTCTTTGGTCAATGTGATGTGAGACATAAAATCTAGAAAGGGCCGCCCCTTCAAGAGGTTGTTGGTGTTTCACCATTACGGAGAACGGTGAGTCTGGAGGTGTAACAACACTCGATCTTCCAGGCTACCCTGTGGCTGAGACCATTTGTAAGACAGACACTCTTGTAGGGGGCACATGATGTTCCTTACCATATAGGATTGATTTTCCTGAAACTGAGGGAGAAGTGTCTGAAAACTCTGAATGTGATCTAGATTGGAGTACGCTAACCTTAACTGTGCTTTTAAAATTGCCCCCAAGCAACATTGAACTAGTAGTGGTTGGAGATGGGATTTGATCATGTTGATTCACATTACCTTCTAAGTTAACCCTGCCTGTTTTGTGCCATGCTACCAGAGGGTGAGCACAGGATGATTTGGGTTGTGTTGTGACTTAACCCTGACTAGGATTGTGGTCACTGCTTGGACAAGGGTGTATTCCTCTGCCAACTAGAGACCCAATTTCTAACAGGTTCCCTAATGAGGTGGTATCAGAAACGTTGTAACTACATGTCTGCATACTTAAAACACATGTGGAAGGAATGTGACGTAACCTTTAGTTCACTACCCCATAGCATCCACAAACAAATGGGTTGATTGAAAGGTTTAACCAGTGTAGGAGGATGGGCCTCTACGTAGGGTACAAACAAGGCACACTGTGTAGGGGGCCCAAGCAACCACACATTGGTTTTCAGAGGTAAAAACTAGTTCACCTAATGCTCAAATGTTTTAGGTAGATTGGTTGAGCAGTTAGGCTAATCTTGGAAAAGTGAAAAGTTTTTGTTGTACTCACAGTATTAATCATGTACCACACACACTCAAATGAATAACTCGAGACCAATTTACAAAAATACTTCGGATTTTTATATACGTTTTAGGATCAAGTTCATTAAGATTGGTTAAGTACTTTTGTAGTTATGAATCTTTGAAGTTTTAATAAATGCAGTCTTCCTGTGCATAACTACGCACCATAGGAATCAATAGGCAGTCACTTATCTAAAATCGCAGTTATGTTACCAGGTTTTGCTTTTGCAGGTTGGTCCAGGTCATTGGTGGGCACACTGTGCCAGCTGGAGAGGCTTGGACGGCTCTCGGTTCTGGCGGTAGCAACGTTGGAAAGTCTCTTGGAGCAGGTACAGGGCCACTTGGGGTACCACTTGAAAAAGGGTGGTTCTTTCAGATTCAAAGGTGGTGCCTTGCGGTCCCATTGGGGTGTCGAGGTCACAAGGGGTGTGGGATCCTGTGGGCACAGCGGTTTCCTTGTTGCTGGGTGGCTGGGTGCAGGTCGAGTTGTTGACCCAGGAGCTGTGCGCAACTGAGGCCCTTAGAGCTAGTGGTGAGTCTCTTGGAGGGCGGCTTACAGGACAACAGGGCACTCTGGTGGGAGGCCCAGGGTGTTCCTGAAGTCCCTCGACTGGGGATTCCTCCTGATCCTTTTTCAGCTTTGGGGGAGCTGGTTTTCTTGGTGTCCGATATCCACTGATCAGTACCTGGGGTATTGGTACGACTCTGGAGGGCACGAATCTTGGCACACTTGTGAGGCGTGTCCTGGCAGTCATCGGTGTGTTGTCAGATCTGGTTGCAACTTCTGGTTCAAGAGATATCGGCCAGTCAGCAAAGTGACTCTCACTAGATTGCTGGTTCTTTGTTGGTTGCACAGTGGTACCTCCACTCAGAAGAGAGATCTTGGGTGATTGGTGAAGCCTGTAGGTCCTCTGGGTTTCTTGAGGTCAGTCTAGTGTCCAGCTCCTCCACAGTGGCGATTGTCGGGTGTAGCAGGCAGGGTTTGGCGCCTTTTCTTGATGCAGCAGGTCCACAGTTCTCTTGCTTTGGATCTTCTTTGGTGCTGGTCTTCTTTGTTCTTTTCAATATGAAATCTTGGGCCAAATACTGAACTTAGTCGGCATTTTAGGGGGAACCTGGTAGTGTCCAATGGAACACTTACCCTTGGGTGGCTACACTCACTATGGTGACCGCTTCCTGTGGGAAGGGTCACTTCCCTAAACCTCATTGGCTATTTTCTCTCCATTCAAGATGGAGGAATATGTAAAAGAGGGTCCACCTCACAGGCAACACCTTAGGGGTCGTGCATACAGGTGAGGCCACTCCTCCTACTTTTTGTAAGGTTCCCACCTTTGCTCCCATCAAAAGTGGGGTTTTGCAAAGGGAGATGCCAGCTGCTGCTAGCAGCAGGCTTTAGGGTCAAGTTTAAAGGGTAATGCAAGGCATTTGAAACTCACTGCCAGATCAGTGCACATTCCTGAAGGAGATGGTGTTAGCTCATTCATCCAGGAAGGGCATTGTCTTACAATCCAGAGAGGCAGGGCTCTCCCCCAACAAGATTTGTATATTGGAGGTGGAAGTTGGACAAGACCTGTCAGCAACCATGCCAGGATAGTTACCTTTTGCAGCGGGCACCTCTAAGGTGGCCCCTGGGTACATTTAGGAATAAATCCAAGACTGACACCAGTTTGGATTTATCATTCTGAGTTGAGGATTCAGAGTGGCCATCATGTAGCTGGGAAACTTGTATTGAGCAGTGTCCAGTACATGTATTAAAATGGCTGCTCTGTTCACTCACTATGAACAGAGGCAAGGTTTGGCAAGGACACAGTGGGGGTATATTGCTCATGCATCTACGCCCTCACATATAATATGGGGCACCCTGCCTTAGGGCTATAAGGCCTTCCAGAGGGGTGTCTTACACATAGTAAATGCAGTGTATGGTAGACAGGCACACAAACAGTGTGCCATGTTGAGTTTTAGGTGTGCACCAGAACACTTAGCCTGCAATTGCCCTACAGGGTGGCACAATCAATGCTGCTGCCCTCAGGGGCCTGCCCCTAATACCCCATGCCCTAGGCACATAGGGGCCCATTTTCTAGGGCCTTTTATTGGTAGCTAAGGGTGTATCCATTTGTGCCAATGCATCACAACAGATTTAGGGAAAGAGCTCTGGCCCAGGGAACCTGATTAACCGAGGCCCTGTGCAGTACAATTTTTAGGACACATCAATATCAGGCAAAAAGTGGGGCAACAACCATGTCAAAAAGAGACCCTCTATCACAACCAGACCCTAAAAAGTATGATTGTAGGACTCCCTAAAAAGTCAGAAGGAAATGGATGTCTTACTTCCTTGTCTTCATATCTCAAAAAGTACTTAACAAATGTTGATCATTTTGTTCTTAAAATGTACATAAAAATCTGAAGTATTTTTATAATTTGGTCTTGAGCTATTCCTTTGAGTGTGAGTTGCATGATTGATACTGTGAGTACAACAAATCCTTTGCACTTCTCCAAGATTGGCCCAAGTGCTCGACCAAGCTACCTTAAAAATTAGAGCATTAGGTGATCTAGTTTCTACCTCTGTAAACCATGTGTGGGTGCCTGGACCCCCTGCACAGTATGCCTAGCTTTGCATACTACATAGAGGGTCAGCCTCATACAGTTTTTAAATCATGTATGGGGGTTGTGTGTGTGGTTCTAGAAGGGTGAGAGGTCAGTTCATATAAATACTTCAGAGTCTGTCCCCAGTGCTTCTAATCCGACACTGACCCCAGTATACCCGACTGAGGTTACCTGAACCCAAGTACCAAACAGAAAGTGAATTTATTAAGGGATGTAACAGACACCCATCCCAACCTCTCCACTCTCTCCGTCTCGTCGTAGCTATGCTCCTGATTAAATGAACTAGATGTGTCTGACTGACAAAGTTCTACCAGGACTGCTTCAGGATGGCTGCTGGTAAATGTTATTTCAACAGTACATGCTAATATTGTATGGGTTTAATCTGTTCATTTTCTGCATGTTGGTGGTATGACTCTTTTTTAAATAAATGTAGGCTGTTGTAAGTAAACAAACATTTACCTCAACTGAGGTGATTCTTTTGAGGTGATTCATCACAGAGGCCTCACTTATCACTATCTATCTAGAAAGAAAATGGCAGAGAAACTATAATTTGACAGGATGTACATGACTCAAGACCAGATAACTTTCCCCACCATTCATTACCAGTACCTTGTGGGTTTCTCCATTGCATATTCACATCTTGTCTCATCCTGTACAGCGCCCCCTGCTGCTGCAATGGCACAACAGTTACAGCCCCTGCAACTTCCTGGTCCCTATCATCAGGTAGTTTAAACAAGCAATAGCAAAGCCAATAGATCTCACATTTGAAACAACGTATGACACAAAAAGTGATACAATACAAATATACCCATTACACTGATGACAAAACTGGGAATCAAGTATTGTTTTAAAATGTGTTTAATCAGATACTTTTCAAGCCGTTCCCCCTATATGAGCGAGAACATATGGTTGATATAAATATTGATTGTTTAGTTCCTTCCATGTAAACTTGTAAATTGTAAAAAAAAAAAAATACATGGCTGAATCATTTTTCCTTTATGCAGAATTTCTTGATGGACATTTCCGGTGAGCACCATGTGTGGGTCGGTCTACGGCAGAGAGAGGATGGATTCCACTGGGCGAATGGGACCGCCTGAAGCAGCAGCTTGTAAGAGTCTGTCACCTTTTTATAGAGACCATGCGTTTGTGTTCAGAGTGGCTGAAATCTACAATTTAGATACATGAGTGTGTAATGCACACCAGGATAGGCTCAGCTGGCTCCCTTTAGAATCCACGAACCCCGCCCGTGGACTTGACACAGGGTCTGTATCACACAAACAGAGCACTGGATGTGCTTTTTAAAGATGCTCTCCAGCACACATTTGGGCTGCCTGGTGTCAGGGGAGGCTGGTGGATATTAAAATTGGTGGGTGGATGTTTTAGACCTGTGTATAATACACTAGTCAGCCTGAACTGAAAGAGGTGGATGTTGGGTGGAGGGGTGGGGTAAGAGGTTCTTCCCCACATAATATTTTTTAATTAGATGGATTCAAATGGTGGGTTGTACAACACACATTTATTACCATTTTTAAGGTATCCAAAAAGGGTTATTTTACAGCACAATTATCAATTAAATATCAAAAGCAAACCAGGAAATATCCCAGGCATTATACCTAAATGGTCTGTATGCAAACTATGCGACAGAACAGAAGCCAAGCACACACACTCATCTACCCCAAACAAAAAGCACCCCAAGGGCTTTCTATCCCTAACACATTTCTGTGTCGGTCGATCAAGGTCGAAAGAAGTGGCTCCCACTCCTGCCTGCAGCACCTTTAGTTCATAGTTAGTTGTGGTGACAAGTACCCAGTGGGAGGATGCACATTTGAAGTAGTTTAAACACCCAAATAATGTAGCACCACAGACCTCTTCTCATATACATGAGCAGTGGCAATCTGGCTCTTCTCACAAGGAAATTAAGGCTCCAGCTGAGATGTCTTCTTAGGAAATCATTAAAAACTAGTCCAATCATCGACCTAGATTCATTCAGACAAAGGGCCCACATTTCAGCGGCCACTTCTTTCCCATAACTCAGGGTTTGCCATCACCAGTGCCTGTCACCACGAAAAGAGAAAACAAAACACATGGATAGCTCCTGGAAGCCTTCAGTGCCACAGAAACCATGGAAAAGTACTTTGGACTGTTTCAAAACATGAGCACTCCTGAGGGTGAATATATGATGCTGCAAAACGCCTGCCTTGTAGAATGGAGGTAATGTTCTTCTACAATGGAAATTAAGTACTTTAACACTTATAAAGCGGTTTATGGCTCACAAGAGTAAGGGGAAGAATTATTTATAAATACCACTACAATACACCTGCAGAACGCCAGAGAAGAGTGTGTAGTCTGTTTTTTCTGTCCATTCATTGGGCAAAACACAAATGACAATTCAAATTATGTTTAAAGAACATTGTTTTGTCTGCTTAGCACAGTATTATTCATTAGACTGTATAATAAATAGAAGTGTGAGGAAGAAACAAACACTTAGTGATGACAAGTCATTCAGTGCATAGTAGGTGTAAAAACAAACCCTCTCCTCCATAAAAGCATTTCACATCTGTGGGATGAATAGTGTTATTGAGGTTAGTGAGCGACAAAGCTGCCATCATCTGCAAACACTGGATCTGATCGGCCGGTTCACTATGTGTGGTGTGATCAGGCTTGGCATCTCGACTCTCTGGCTGAGATATCTGACATGTATGCACTTGAGGTGTGGGCACAGTGTTGTGTGAGTGCACATTTGTGACTGGAAGTACTTGTTATGGTTAGTCAGTTTGATTTGTTTCCTGGGGGCCGAACCATGTCTCGCAGTGACCCTTCACTGTTAGAAATTGAGTGGTTGTTTGAGCCCTAGCTAAGCAACAGCCACAATCCCTTGTAGGGTGAACCACAAAAAGTCACTAAATTAATCTGTGCTTAACCTTGGGTAGCTTGGCACAAAAAGCAGTCAGGCATAACTTGGAGGCAATGTGTAAAGTAATTATGCAGCACACAAACAGTAATGAAGTGAACACACAACACAATAAACATCCCAAACCAATTTAGAAAGATAGAGTAAATGTTAATAAATTATTTGACAGCAAAATGACAAAAATCCACTTATAAGAACTGGAGCTATGATTTTTTTAAAGTTTTAGTAACAACTAGAGGTTAAACGATCAAAGCAGCAACCATGGATGTCTAGTTGTGCAAGATCTGGTCAAAGTGGAAAAATATAGCCGACCAGCTAGGGAAGGGTGTAGGAAGTGTCTGAAGAAGGAGTGTCAGCACCAGGTAGCCTGGGGTCAAAGCCGCAGTGAAGATTTCATATGCCTCTGAAATGGAAGTCAAAAATCTCCAGTGGGAGGAGGCAAAGGGCTGTTGCTGAAGACAATTTTATAAATGTGGATACTCCTTTATGAAAGGACCGGATTTGATGCTGTGGAGAAGAACATAGCGGGAAAAGACACAAAGTCAATCCATTCCGAGATGCTCCTCAGGCGGATAGGCAAGCAGGTTAGTCTTGGCCTCCACCGGGTTCTCAGAGCAGTTTTTAGGCAAAAAAAGGTTCCCACTTTTGGATTTTAACTATCTTGGCAGGTTTAGCACCACTTTCATTGGTCCAGGACTGGAGGGCCACCTCTTGGGGATTTAGAACTTACTCAGGCTGGGCCAGGTGCAGGGTCTAGATGGAGGTAGCCTTTTGTGTCCCTGTGGCTCTGAACAGGAGTCCATGAAACTAGTCCTTGCGAGTCACTCTGGAAGTCCTGGGACAGTTGACGTTTCAGTCCTTGTCCCCAGCCAGATGGTAGCAGAGCAGCAGGGAAAACAGGGCACCTATCCAGCAGGTCAGCAGTGTTTCAGAGCAGCAGCCCAGCAGAGTGGCAGTCCTTCCAACAGCAGAGCAGTCCTTGTTCCTGGCAGAGTATCCACAGGTCCAGAAGAACTGAAGAGTTGGTATATGAGGTCATACTTTTATACCCTGGTGCACTGGTTCTGGAAAGTCGTAAAAGCTTCTAGACAATAGCTTTGAAGTGCATGGAATTTCCTGCCTCCCCTGCCCTGGCTTCAAGCTGGGCCCAGTAACAATGTGAGGTCCTTAGGCCTTTTATGTGCAGGCAGAGTGCAGCTTATTCAGTTGTCAGTGGGGCTGTACTCAGTTCTGCCCCCACCCTGCCAACAGATTACCCATTCAGGCACACCTCATCCCTCTATTGTGTGATTGTCTGGGAGGAAGTTACAAAGCTGACTGTCAGTTACATCCAATCATGTGACCCTGGCCAAGCTACAGGCACAAAAGGGCTAGGGGCAGAAGAATGTCAGTTTTCTAAAAGTTGCATTTAAAAAAAAATTGCAATAAAAAAATGACTTCACGATTAAAAGGGCTCTTCATTACAATTCCAAAAACACCAAACATGACATAGCTACCAGATATCAGTTGGAAATTATGGTGTACCAACTGTCATAAGAAATCCCCAATGTTGTCTTATGGCAGGGATAGGCCTCACAGCAATGAACAACTAATTTAGGGGTTTTTCACTACCAGGGCATGTAAAATCTAAAAGTACATGTCCAGCTTTTTAATTATACAGCACCCACCCTATGAGCTACCTAGGCCTTCTGTAGGGGTGACCTATATGTAATAAAAAGGGAGTTTAAAGTTTGGCAAGGGGATTTTAATGCTAAGTCAACATGGTAGTTTAAAACTGGATGCATGCTGCAGTGGCAGGCATGGCAGATGTTTTGAAATGCTACTTAGGGGAGTGGCATGATAAGTGCTGAAGGCCCACTAGTAGCATTTAATTTATAGGCCTTGCATATATGATATACCACTCAACAAGAAACTTACAAGTCAATTAAATATGGCAATTAGGTTTAAGCTAAAAAAGCCAGGTGTAAAGGAAACAACAGAGGCAATTTAACACTGGTTAGCAGTAGTAAAGTGCACAAAGTCCTAAAGCCTACGAAAACAAATTCAGTAAAAAGTGGAGGGTAAAAGGCAAAAGTTTTGGGGTGGCCCTGGCAGAGAGCCTGGTTCAACAGAGACCATGCCTAAATCACACTGTCTGGTAGTCTGACCCCTGAGTCTCATGCACCCTTAGGCCTGCTATCTCTCACAGGCATCTCACTGTGTAGGGACTAAGGAACCTATTGTAATGGAGTCACAGCTCCCATTCTTCCTGTGTTATGTAGTCTTGGCCTGTAAATGGCAGAATGGTGCAGGTCACTGTAGGAGGCTGGCCTGGCTTGTAGTGGGTACCAGAGGTACTTACACCTCGTGCCAGGTCCAGTTATCCCTTATTAGTGTAGAAGAGGTGTTTCTAGCAGCTTAGGCTGATAGAAGGTAGCTATGGCAAAGCAGCTTAGGCTGAACTAGGAGACATGTAAAGATCCTACTATACCACTGGTGTCAT
This sequence comes from Pleurodeles waltl, assembly GCF_031143425.1. Lineage (NCBI taxonomy): Eukaryota > Metazoa > Chordata > Amphibia > Caudata > Salamandridae > Pleurodeles > Pleurodeles waltl. Next base: position 1,178,652,077 of record NC_090439.1, read on the forward strand.
ATGCACAATATCATAAGAAAACACAATACACAGAAGTACTAAAAATAAAGGTACTTTATTTTTATGACAATATGCCAAAAGTATCTCAGTGAGTACCCTCAGTATGAGGATAAGTTATATACACAAGATATATGTACACAAACCAAACCTAGGGAAGTAATAGCAAGAAAAGTAATGCAACCAGTGTAGAAGTACAATAGATTGCAATAGGAGCACATAGGTATAGGGGCAACACAAACCATATACTCCAAAAGTGGAATGCGAACCACAAATGGACCCCAAACCTATGTGAGCTTGTAGAGGGTCGCTGGGACTGTAAGAAAACAGTGAGGGTTAGAAAAATAGCCCACCCCAAGACCCTGAAAGGTAGGTGTAAAGTGCACCTACTACCCCCAGAGAGCACAGAAGTCGTGATATGGGGATTCTGCAGGAAGAACAAACACCAGCAATGCAACAACAGTGGATTTCCGGACCTGAGTACCTGTAAGACAAGGGGACCTAGTCCAATAGTCGTGACAGTGTCGAGAGTGGGCAGGAGCCCAGGGAATGCTAGCTGAGGGTGCAAGGAAGCTGCCACCGGATGGAAGAAGCTTGGAATTCTGAACTAAGAAAAGATGAGAGCTTGGGACTTCTTCTTTGGAAGATGGATGTCCCACGTCGTGAAGAAGCTTGCAGAGGTGTTCCCACGCAGAAAGACCGCAAACAAGCCTTGCTAGCTGCAAGGGTCGCTGTAAGGGTTTTTGGGTGCTGCTGTGGCCCAGGAGGGACAAGGATGTCGCCACTTGGAGGAGGAGACAGAGGGGGCGCCCAACAATGTAGGGAGCCCTCACAGAAGCAGGCAGCACCCGCAGAAGTACCTGAACAGGCACTTGGAAGAAAAGTGAAACGGAGTCCACACGAAATCACAAAAGGGAGTCCCACGATGCCGGAGGACAACTAAGAAGGTTGTGCACTGCAGGTTAGAGTGTCGGGGAGCCAGGCTTGGCTGTGCACGAAGGAAATCCTGGAAGAGTGCACAGGAGCCGGAGCAGCTGCAAATCACGCGGTACCCAGCAATGCAGTCTAGCGTGGGGAGGCAAGGACTTACCTCCACCAAACATGGACTGAAGAGTCACTGGACTGTGGGAGTCACTTGGACAGAGTTGCTGAGTTCCAGGGACCACGCGCGTCGTGCTGAGAGGGGACCCAGAGGACCAGTGATGCAGTCTTTTGGTGTCTGCGGTTGCAGGGGGAGGATTCCGCTGTCCCACGGGAGATTTCTTCAGAGCTCCTGGTGCAAGAAGGAGGCAGGCTACCCCCAGAGCATGCACCACCAGGAAACAGGCGAGAAAGCGACAGGATCAGCGATACAAGGTTGCAGTAGTCGTCTTTGCTACTTTGTTGAGGTTTTGCAGGCGTCCTGAGCAGTCAGCGGTCGATTCCTTGGCAGAAGGTGAAGAGAGAGATGCAGAGGAACTCTGATGAGCTCTTGCATTCGTTATCTGAAAGAATTCTCCAAAGCAGAGACCCTAAATAGCCAGAAAAGGAGGTTTGGCTACTTAGGAAGGAGGATAGGCTAGCAACACAGGTAAGAGCCTATCAGAAGGAGTCTCTGACGTCACCTTCTGGCACTGGCCACTCAGAGCAGTCCAGTGTGCCAGCAGCACCTCTGTTTCCAAGATGGCAGAGGTCTGGACCACACTGGAGGAGCTCTGGGCACCTCCCTGGGGAGGTGCAGTTCAGGGGAGTGGTCACTCCCCTTCCCTTTGTCCAGTTTCGCACCAGAGCAGGGCTGGGGGATCCCTGAACCGGTGTAGACTGGCTTATGCAGAGATGGGCACCATCTGTGCCCATCAAAGCATTTCCAGAGGATGGGGGAGGATACTCCTCCCCAGCCCTGACACCTTTTTCCAAAGGGAGAGGGTGTAACAGCCTCTCTCTGAGGAAGTCCTTTGTTCTGTCTTCCTTGGCCAAGCCTGGCTGGACCCCAGGAGGGCAGAAACCTGTCTGAGGGGTTGGCAGCAGCAGCAGCTGTAGTGAAACCCCGGGAAAGGTAGTTTGGCAGTCCCCGGGTCTGTGCTAGAGACTCGGGGGATCATGGAATTGTCTCCCCAATGCCAGAATGGCATTGGGGTGCCAATTCCATGATCTTAGACATGTTACATGGCCATGTTCGGAGTTACCATTGTGAAGCTGTACATAGGTAGTGACCTATGTATAGTGCACGCGTGTAATGGTGTCCCCGCACTCACAAAGTCCGGGGAATTTGCCCTGAACGATGTGGGGTCACCTAGGCTAGTGCCAGGGTGCCCACACACTAAGTAACTTAGCACCCAACCTTTACCAGGTAAAGGTTAGACATATAGGTGACTTATAAGTTACTTAAGTGCAGTGGTAAATGGCTGTGAAATAACGTGGACGTTATTTCACTCAGGCTGCAGTGGCAGGCCTGTGTAAGAATTGTCAGAGCTCCCTATGGGTGGCAAAAGAAATGCTGCAGCCCATAGGGATCTCCTGGAACCCCAATACCCTGGGTACCTCAGTACCATATACTAGGGAATTATAAGGGTGTTCCAGTATGCCAATATGAATACTAGCCTGTTAGTGACAATTTGTAAAGAGAGAGCATAACCACTGAGGTTCTGGTTAGCAGAGCCTCAGTGAGACAGTTAGGCATCACACAGGGAACACATACATATAGGTCACAAACTTATGAGCACTGGGGTCCTGGCTAGCAGGGTCCCAGTGATACATAACAAACATACTGAAAACATAGGGTTTTCACTATGAGCACTGGGCCCTGGCTGGCAGAATCCCAGTGAGACAGTGAAAACACCCTGACATACACTCACAAACAGGCCAAAAGTGGGGGTAACAAGCCTAGAAAGAGGCTACTTTCTCACACCCTCTCTCTAGTCAGGATAATTCACACACATTCCAAATTATCCTGTTCCCACCATCTGGTAGCTTGGCACTGAGCAGTCAGGCTTAACTTAGAAGGCATTGTGTAAAGTATTTGTGCAATAAACCATGCAATAACACAGTATAACACCACAAAAATACACCACACAGTGTTTAGAAAAATATAGACTATGGGGTTATTACAACTTTGGAGGAGGTGTTAATCCGTCCCAAAAGTGACGGTAAAGTGATGGATATACCACCAGCCGTATTACAAGTCCATTGTATCCTATGGAACTCGTAATATGGCTGGTGGTATATCTGTCACATTTGGGACGGATTAACTTCTCCTCCAAAGTTGTAATAACCCCCTATGTATCTAAACTATTAAGATTTGATAAGTACATGTTGAGATATCACTTTAGAAAATTACAAAAAGAGTTTTTAGTTCTTAAAAGCAAGCACAAAGTACCTGGTTTGCGTTCAAATTCTCCGCAAGGGCCCGCAGAGGAGGAAATGCATGAAAAACGGGGAGTTGTGCGTTGGTTTCTCCGGACGAACACAGATGGTACGTCGATTATTTTCCACGCAGGGAAGGCTTTGCGACGATTTCCAGCACGCTGACTTGGATCCTCTTCGAGTTGCAGGGTATTTGGGCGCCCCGGGGATGATGCAGAGAAATCCTGGGTGTGCAGGACGAAGTCACAGGAGCTGCGTCGATCTGGTGGGCAATGCGGGGTAATTTTTTTCGCACAGCAGGCACTGCGTCGATTCTTCTCAGGAAGTTGGGCTGCATCGTTCCGGCTCAGCTATGCGTCGATCCAGTGGCTGTGCGTCGAACTTCCGGTCGAAACGATGTTGCTGCGTCGATCTCCACTCGAAGAGTCATGCTGTGCCATTCCGGTTAGGCGTGGGGTGATTTTCTCACCACGATGCAGGCTGTGCGTCGTTTCTGGCAGGCTGTGTAATGACTTTTCGCTGCACAAGGTGTTCTTTGCAGGATGAAGTCTTTTTGGCCATTAGACTTCAAGGAGCAGGAATCAAGCTCTATCCAAGCCCTTGGAGAGCACTTCTCAGCAGAGCCAAAGGGCATCAAGGCAGCAATCCTTTACAGCAAAGCAGTCAGGTGTGTCCTTTGGGCAGCCAGACAGCTTTTCTTGGCAGGTTGAAGATTCCGGTGCAGTTTTTCTTTCCCAGGAAGTGTCTGAGTTGGTAGGGACAGAGGCCCTGTTTGAATACCCAAATGTGCCTTTGAAGTGGGGAGACTTCAAAGAGTGGCTTAGAAGTGCACAAGTTCCCCTTTCAGTTCCATCCTGTCTACCAGGGTCCCAGTAGGGGGTTTGGAAGTCCATTGTGTGAAGGCAGGCCACTGTCCTTTGACATTTAAGTGTCAGGCCCTCCACCCTCCCAGCCCAGGAAGACCCATTCAGTATGCAGATGTGTGAAGGTGTGACTGATCATCCTGTGTTTGGGGTTGTCTGAGTGAAATGCTCAAGGGAGCTGTCAAGTAACCCAGCCAGACGTGGATTGTAAGGCACAGAAGGATTTAAGTGCAGAAAAGTGCTCACTTTCTAAAAGTGACATTAATAAAACAGTAATATTAAATCCAACTTCAATTGCACTGGCTAGATGATGGACATCATAGGTTCTAAGATTATCCGTTCAGGAGGAGGTAGTGCAGGTCATCAGGGCAATGCCCAGAGACAGGGCTCCTGGCCTAGATGGCCTTACTGCTGCATTTTATAAAGAGTATGCCCGCCTCCTGGCTCCTCACCTCTTTGCCTTGGCAAAGGGCGAGCTTCCCCACTCTTTATAAGAGGCATTTATTGTCACTATTCTCCAGCCAGACAAGTACCCACAATGAAGAGTCATATAGACTGCTCCAATAACAAATAAAGATAATAAAAACCTAGCTAAGTTGATTGCACCCAGACCGCTTCCCCTCTTGCAGCTTATAGTGCAACCTGAACAGTCGATCCACATCCAACAATCTTTGCACTCTGTTTGCGCTGCTTCATACAACTGAGCCCTCCCTCAGTGCAGCTGTGATCTTCTTAGATGCCACCAAGGCTTTTGATTCACTCAAATGGTCGTACTGCTTTGCTCTGCTGTCCCGGCTTGGTGTTAGCCCTAAATTCCTCAGACTGATAAGCCTCCTCTATGGAAAGCCAGTGGCCCATCTCTGGGTTAATGGGCTGATCATCCCTCCCAATTCCTGTCTCTTGGGGGGCACCAGTCAGGGATGCCCTCTGTCGCCATCTTCTTTGCCATCGCCATGGAGCCTCCTGCTGCTAGACTCTAAGAGCACCATTCCATCGAGGCTTAGCCTTCACACCCTGTGTTGTTCTGGTCTCCATGTATGCAGACGATGTCACTTTGTCATCAAAAACCCTTGTGACAATTTGGACCCCTTGATTACGGAATTTACCAGATTTGAAGGGTCCCTGGGATTAATATCAATCGGGTAAAATCTGTGATATTCCCATTCATGACAGAAACCAAACACTTTAACTCAGAATTCCCACTACGATGGGCGACTGAACCTGTGAGGTACCTCCGGGTCTGGATGAGTCGGGACACTAATGACATTTGGAAGTCCTACTACAGCCTTCTGATGGACTGGCTGGCTGAGTGGGTAAATGCCTGGACAAAACTACCACTCTCTATGTCTGGTAGTTTAACCTTAGAGAAGATGGTGGTCCTCCCCAAATTCCTCTCTGTTCATTCATCTCCCACAGCCACTCCTGCTGCACTTTTAGGGACAACTTCAATCACACCTGGTGGTGCACTTGTGGGCAGTGGAAAAACTCAGGATTGGTTGGGAGGTTTTCACTATTCCTTTTGAACATGGTGGACTGGGGGTGACAGACATGGACCTCTAATACTATAGTGTCAGGTGCAGTTTGTGTTTTGCTAGCTATACCCAATACAATTCCTAGCACACACAGCGCCCGAACATTGCAGTGGTGCCCTGTGCCCCCTCAGATGTCACTATATCAAAGGACAGCATTCGAACACAGTTGGGTGCATGGTTCGGGCATGGCATGAACTGCAGAGGTGAGTTCACCTGGCCATCTTGTATGCCCCCTCAATCCTCTTGATTGGCCTTCCTGCCTCACCCAACACTCTAGACACTGGCACTTCTCCAGTTTTGGCTTTGTCCAACCTTCTATTCATGGACCCTTATCCAAACTGACCAATCGCGGAGCACCCCATCACCCCCCCATTTCCCCTCCGTACCATCCCCACGTTCTTGTGGGCTTGTACAGATCTCTGTCCTGAACATGAGCCTTCATTGCTCCTAGTGAAAGTTTTTCATTTCTTTTTGACAACAGTAGGTCGCAATGAAGGGGCTGCAGCAGTCCCAGGCACTGATTACCATCTTTGCAGCGCCCCAATCTGGTCGCATCTGTTGTCATCTGCAGTGAGTTTCAAGATGAGCACAAACCTCTGACATTGCCACCCAGCCAGCAAATTGCTACTCTTTGGCTACAGTCATCACTCTGTGTGGTTTGAGAGTGTTGTTCCTTACGTCTTGGCTTAACCAAGGTCAGATTAGTCAAAGAGAGTGGGATCATTAGGACACTTGCGAATAGTAAATCGAGCACATACATTCCAGACCCAGTTCTCTCTGCATTGAGCAGGGATATTGCAGCAGGCACAGCTGACCAATGTCTCAGAGGCCCAAGGAGATGTGCCGGACTCTCTGAAATTGGGACATGTAGCTTCCCTCCTGAGAAACCCCTATAATGAGCCAAACTAACTTAGCAACATCCGCCGAGTAATTCCTGAATTTTTAACTCAACCAACACCTATTGGAACAAAATCTTCAAGATGTCCTTCAGTCTGGCTAGATGTATGGCTCAAGCACTGAAACTGTGATGCTTTATATCATTGATGACGTTTGGCGCTATTTCGACGAGATAGACTTCTGCATCTTTAGCCTAGTAGACCTATCGGTGGCCCCCGAAGTGGTCACTCACAAAATACTACCAAGTACTAGGTATAGAATGGGGACAAATGCATCAATCCTCTTCTGGTTCTCCTCCAATTTAGGAGCCCATCCAAAACAAGCCAAGATGAGTGGGTATCTTGCAGAACAATACTTTGTTACCCAAGGAGAACCCCAATTTTACACCATGTCACTGATTCTCTTCAATCTTGAGTTGGAACCACTAACATCCATTCTAAAACAGGCAAACATTGCCTACCATCTTTACATCCAGCTATACCTCAAAGTGGCAATCAAATCCTCACAAACTTTCAAATACAGCTATCTGCCAACCACCAGAAACTGATGCCTCTGAAATCAGAATTTCTTGTCATCATCCTCCCGCCAAGCCCCCCCTGAAGGCCTGACCTCCAGTTCTAGAGCACTTAACTTCACCCAATGCACTAGACTGCACACGTAAACTCACAGACTTCTCTAAATCCCTTAGGATCACCATCGAGAAGCATCTGAATATCCAAACTCACATTAACAACATATGAAAGAGCTCCCAGTTGCAAGTCAGATTTCTAAAAACAGTAAAACTTTCATTCCAGTTGCAGAACTTAAACGACAGAGCAGGCCCTAGTCATCTCCAGAGTCCACTACAGAATTGCACTCTATACTGGCCCAGTGAAGGTTGCTCGGAGCTCCGCTGCAAGGCTCATCTCAGGAACAAGGTGCTCCAAACAGATTATCTGTGTCCATTTCACTCTGCTGGTCCCCATGGAAACCAGAAGCATCTTTAAAGTTGCATCTGTTATTCACAATATGTGCATTGTGGCAATACCAGAGTACCATGCTGAAAACCCCAGACCATCTAGAGGGCGCCGATCGTCAGGAGGTGGACTTTCTCTTATTCTAGAGCCACCTGGCTCAGGAAAAACCCAATCTCTCACCCCTTCTCAGGAAGCTTACAAGATATGGGGAACTATCTCCACACACAGTTGCCCAAACCTGTCATTAGTATCTTTCAAAAGAGAACTGAAAACCCCTGAATCAGAAATATCTCATGACCTAAAACACTTTCTGTAACTTGTGCCCATAACTCGCGCCTTCTCCATGTTCTGCTTATGACCTCACATATTACATCACTCATGACATGTTCTGTGAAGACCGGGAGTTACTCATAATCGATGAAGTGGTAAATACTCATTATTAAGAATGAAGACCAGTGAGTGAGTGAATACTTTTTCCTCATGTGCAGGTTTGTAATCAAAGTACGGAATGACTAAGCTCAGATTAGGAGATGGGGGTGCAGATCTATTCACATACACACACATTCATGCTCATTACTGAGTTCTTCTCACTAAATTGATTACAAATTACGAGTACGGTCCAAGGCATGACCTGCATTGATCCCATTGTATCCACTTTAATTAAAGTCTCCATGTCTCACCCCAGCTGCATTGAACCCCCGCCTCCGCCTCTCACTAACTGTGGAAAATGTCTTTCTCTTTCCAGATGTTCGATTACAGACTTCGGAGAGTGCGCTTTCATTGGATTCGGAGGTGTGTACTTGTCTGCTTGTGAAGTCCTCAGACCTTACATATGTTCTAAGGAGCCCTATGTGTGAACACTGGCACCGAGGAGGCTGCAGGGGATCTGTCTGCGACACTAGGGGGCGCTGATACTTTTGAACTAGGAGCCCTATGAGTGAACACTGGCCCCAAGGAGGCTGCAGAGGATCTGTCTGTGACACTAGGGGGCGCTGATACATTTGTTCTAAGGAGCCCTATGTGTGAACACCGGCACCGAGGAGGCTGCAGGGGATCTGTCTGCGACACTAGGGGGCGCTGATACTTTTGAACTAAGGAGCCCTATGTGTGAACACACTGTGAGGCACCGTGGAAGCTGCAGAGGATCTGCCAGTGACACTAGGGGGCGCTGATACCTAGTATTTGGTGACGATATCTTCAGTTCCAACGCCACGTCAGCTCTTCCCACCATCTCGTGATGAGGAGAGCGGGAAGAGTTCACTTTGTGTCCAAGAGGACCACCGACACTTCTGCCCTTTGTGAAAAGGGATGCTTTATTCAGAAGCAAGATGACTTCTCACCACATCACACCCCTAAACATCGCTGCATCCCCCTAACAAATAAACTGAACCCCCACACCGTCTCCCCTGCACCAGTGCCATCTCTCCGGCTCCATTGCCTTCTCCCCTCCTCCTACCGTGAAAACCACAGATCCAGCCATCAACTTGTGATTTCCGTTTCCTTCCTCGTGAATCTCTTCTGGTTTCCTCTCCAGGCTGTCTGCACTATGTCTAGGCTTCTGTGTGCTAGGTCCAGGCTTCTCTGTGCTAGGCCCAGGCTTCTCTGTGCTAGGCCCAGAGTGCCAGCACTAGGTTCAGGCTGACTGATCCACTCATTTTCTCATTTGACTGATTTCACATAAATACCATTCATTATTCTTTCCCAAGAGTGGTGAGTGGTGAAGAGACCTCTTCTCTCTCCGTGGCACTTGTTTCAATGCTTTTTACATTTTGTACATAAAATAGAGAGACAAAGCAAGTCTGCAATCACAATATATGGATGACTGTATCGTGTGTTGTACTGTTCATACAGCAATCACTGAGTAAATAAAGTTATCTTTACATCTTTGAAACTCTTACCATCGTTACCTTCCCTTCTGCTTTTACCTCGGATACCAAGAAAGACTTGGTTAGGCATGTTTATCCATGAATTGCTCTTATTAACATTGTCAGTTAATGAGGTTAGAAACCCAAATAAGCATTTTAATGATTGTCAGACGCAAGTTGTTTTTTCTTCCAGCGCGTTGAAGCTCTCCGCCCTGTGAAAGGAAAGTCTTATTATCACTCCCCCTGACTAATCTCCCCCCCCTGGCTGAAAGCACCTCCGGACCTCTTTTACTCACCATCACCCTCAATCCCTCAGCCACCTCCTGCATGAATGTGTACAAAACCCAGGGGTGCCACCCTCCCCTCGTTAAACACTGGTTCAGAGCGCCCACAGCCCCCCCGTCTGTTACCTGCCCCCATCCTCAGGTTGTAACTCTACTAAAACCATCTCTCGCTGCTCCGGGGTCACCGTAAGCTCTGACCGGACACATCCCCCTGACGACCCCACATCACCCGTGTCCCTTCCTCTCCTGATCTTTTCTGCTCCTGTAAACACCGTCTGCCGCGGACCCCCCTTAGACCCCAAATCCCCACGAGCAATGGCCTCTGAACATCATCATTTGTGATGCACTAAATAAGCTAAACAATAAAATGGTGTCTGTACTAACATCCCCAGGTGGACGTGCCCTCCACTTCCACCTGTCTCAGTAGACAGTCCCCATCACTCTCCTTCTACCCTTCCTTTTATTCCCTTCTCTGTCTCATCCTCCCATCACTCACCTCACCAACTCCTTACCTGTTGGATCAAACCCCTAAAAACATTTACCATGAGATGCGTCTCTGACATTTTCCCAGTAGTCATTGTTAGCAACAGATGTCAATCAATGACATCACAAAGTTGACCACACCCCCTCTCCTCACCACCACACCTGCCCTGCTTCTCGTGTTCGCCCCACTCTTAACAAACTCCACCCATTTCTGCCAGAAACATTTCAGCTACCTGCAAGGCCCTCACTGCCCTCACTGCCCTCTCTGCCCTCCCTGCCCTCACTGCCCTCTCTACCCTCACTGCCCTCACTGCCCTCACTGCCCTCTCTACCCTCACTGCCCCTCTGCTCTCACTGCCCTCTCTACCCTCTCTGCCCTCACTGCTCTCACTGCTTTCACTGCCCTCTCTGTACTCACTGCCCTCTCTCGGCCTCACTGCCCTCACTCCCCTCACTGCTCTCTCTGACCTCTCTGCCCTCTTTGCACTCTTTGCCCTCTTTGCCCTCTTTGCCCTCACAGCCCTTGCTGCTCTCGCTGCCTTCTCTGCCCTCTCTGCCCTCACTGCCCTCACTCCCATCACTGCCCTCACAGAGTGCCAGCTCTTCACTCTCAAGCCCTGGCACGTGAGGGGCTTGGAAGAAAATGTTACACTGTCCCCACCATCAAACTAACCCCTCAACACCCTCAGAATCCACTGATCATTGGTCGACAACTTGTTAATCACTCGCTACCACCTCATTGTTCATTATATGTCACTATCTGGTCGCTCAGTCACTGCCGGTACAACTGAAGAGATTTCCGGAAAAAGCCATTCTGTTTGTGCTCTTTCCAGACATCCGGCCAATCTGTGGCCCTTCGTCCTTTCCCCAATAAGGCAAATCTGGTCCAGTCTTAGAAATCTGGGAGTGACCCTAGTCAAGCAGCAAACACAAGTCAGGGTAAGACACAAACCACCCCAAATTAACCTGTGCTCACCTCTGGCAAAGTGTAAAGTATTTGTGCAAATCTTCAAACAGTGCAACAGTGAAAACGCCAAACAAAACGTCCCACACCAGGTTAGAAAAAGAAGGCTGGGAGAGACCTCTTCATGAGCCTAAGCAAGATATAGTGGACTATGTACTAGGCCTATGTTCAAGGATGGCAGAGTATATGGAAAAGGCAAGCAAAAACCTTGAGGCCAGCCAACAGCTCCAGACGTTTTGGTTTGGTATGACCAAAAGGCTGCTATGGTTGAATTTCAGCCAGGGCAGAAAGTCTGGGTTCTGGAGCCTGTGGCTCCCAGGGCACTTCAGGACAGATGGAGTGGCCCTTACCCAGTGCTAGAAAAGAAGAGTCAGGTCACCTACCTGGTAGACCTAGGCACTAGCAGGACCCCCAAGAGGGTGATCCATTGAACCGCCTCAAGCTCTTCCATGACAGGGCAGATGTGAATCTGTTGATGGTAACAGATGAGGACCAGGAAGCTGAGAGTGAACCTCTCCCTGATCTCCTCTCCACAGACCCTAAAGATGGCTCAGTTGATGGAGTGATCTATTCAGACACCCTCCCTGGCCAACAGCAATCTGACTGTAGGAAGGTCCTGCAAGAGTTTGCTGAGCTCTTTTCCCTAACCCCTGGTCAGACACACCTGTGTACCCATGATGTGGACACAGGAGACAGCATGCCTGTCAAAAACAAAATATTCAGACAGTCTGACCAAGTTAAGGAAAGCATCAAGGTGGAAGTCCACAAGATGCTGGAATTGGGAGTCATTGAGCACTTTGACAGCCCCTGGGCTAACACTGTGGCCTTAGTCCCCAAACCTCACACCAAAGATGGAAAGAGAGAGATGAGGTTTTGTGTGGACTACCGAGGACTTAATTCTGTCACCAAGACAGATGCCCATCCCTTTCCAAGGGCAGATGAACTGATTGACAAACTAGGTGCTGCCAAGTTCTTAAATACCTTTGACTTAACAGCAGGGTACTGGCAAATCAAAATGCCACCAGGAGCAAAAGAAAAGACAGCATTCTCCAAACCTGATGGGCATTATCAGTTTACTGTTATGCCCTTTGGTTTAAAGAATGCCCCTGCCACCTTCCAAAGGTTGGTGAATCAAGTCCTTGCTGGCTTGGAGTCCTTTAGTGCAGCTTATCTTGACGATATTGGTGTCTTTAGCTCCAGCTGGCAGGATCACCTGGTCCACCTGAAGAAGGTTTTGAAGGCTCTGCAAGCAGCAGACCTCTCTATCAAGGCATCCAAATGCCAGATAGGGCAGGGAACTGTGGTTTACTTGGGTCACCTTGTAGGTGGAGGCCAAGTTCAGCCACGCCAGCCTAAGATCCAGACTATTCTGGACTGGGCAGCTCCAAAAACCCAGACTCAAGTCAGGGCATTCCTTGGCTTGACTGGGTCCTACAGGAGGTTTGTGAAGATATGTGGATTCATAGTGACAGCCCTCACAGAATTTACCTCCAAGAAAATGCCCAAGAAAGTACACTGGACTGTAGAATGCCAACAGGCCTTTGACACACTGAAACAAGCAATGTGCACAGCACCAGCTCTCAAAGCTCCAGATTACTCCAAGCAGTTCATTATGCAGACAGATGCCTCTGAACACGGGATAGGGGCAGTTTTGTCCCAAACAAATGATGATGGCCTTGACCAGCCTGTTGCTTTCATTAGCAGGAGGTTACTCCCCAGGAAGCAGCGTTGGAGTGCCATTGAGAGGGAGGCCTTTGCTGTGGTTTGGTCCCTGAAGAAGCTGAGACTATACCTCTTTGGTACTCACTTTGTAGTTCAGACTGACCACAGACCTCTCATATGGCTGATGCAAATGAAAGGTGAAAATCCAAAACTGTTGAGGTGGTCCATCTCCCTACAGGGAATGGACTTTATAGTGGAACACAGACCTGGGACTGCCTATGCCAATGCAGATGGCCTTTCCAGGTTCTTCCACTTAGAAAATGAAGACTCTCTTGGGAAAGGTTAGTCTCATCCTCTTTTGTTTTGGGGGGGGTTATGTAAGGAAATGCCTCCTTGGCATGGTTACCCCCTGACTTTTTGCCTTTGCTGATGCTAAGTTATGATTTGAAAGTGTGCTGAGGCCTGCTAATCAGGCCCCAGCACCAGTGTTCTTTCCCTAACCTGTTCTTTTGTTTCCACAATTGGCACACCCTGGCATCCAGGTAAGTCCCTTGTAACTGGTACCCCTGGCACCAAGGGCCTTGATGCCAGGGAAGGTATCTAAGGGCTGCAGCATATCTTATGCCACCCTGGGGACCCCTCACTCAGCACAGACACACTGCTTGCCAGCTTGTGTGTGCTAGTGGGGATAAAAAGACTAAGTCGACATGGCACTCCCCTCAGGGTGCCATGCCAACCTCACACTGCCTACAGGTATAGATAAGTCACCCCTCTAGCAGGCCTTACAGCCCTAAGGCAGGGTGCACTATACCATAGGTGAGGGCATAAGTGCATGAGCACTATGCCCCTACAGTGTCTAAGCAAAACCTTAGACATTGTAAGTGCAGGGTAGCTATAAGAGTATATGGTCTGGGAGTCTGTCATGCATGAACTCCACAGCACCATAATGGCTACACTGAAGACTGTGAAGTTTGGTATCAAACTTCTCAGCACAATAAATGCACACTGATGCCAGTGTACATTTTATTGTAACATACACCCGAGGGCACCTTAGAGGTGCCCCCTGAAACCTTAACCGACTACCCGTGTAGGCTGACTGGTTTTAGCAGCCTGCCGCACACCAGACATGTTGCGGGCCACATGGGGAGAGTGCCTTTGTCACTCTGTGGCTAGTAACAAAGCCTGTACTGGGTGGAGATGCTAATCACCTCCCCCCGCAGGAACTGTAACACCTGGCAGTGAGCCTCAAAGGCTCACCCCCTTTGTTACAGCACCCCAGGGCACTCCAGCTAGTGGAGTTGCCCGCCCCCTCCAGCCACGGCCCCACTTTTGGCAGCAAGGCCGGAGGAGATAATGAGAAAAATAAGGAGGAGTCACTGGCCAGTCAGGACAGCCGCTAAGGTGTCCTGAGCTGAGGTGACTCTGACTTTTAGAAATCCTCCATCTTGCAGATGGAGGATTCCCCCAATAGGGATAGGAATGTGCCCCCTTCCCCTCAGGGAGGAGGCACAAAGAGGGTGTAGCCACCCTCGGGGCTAGTAGCCATTTGCTACTAACCCCCCAGACCAAAACACACCCCTAAATTCTGTATTTAGCGGCTCCCCAGAACCTAGGAACTCCTATTCCTGCAACCTAAGAAGAAGAGGACTGCTGAACTGAAAAACCCTGCAGAGAAGACGGAGACACCAACTGCTTTGGCCCCAGCTCTACCGGCCTGTCTCCCCACTTCTAAAGACAGTGCTCCAGCGACGCGTTCCCAGGGTCCAGCGACCTCTGAAGCCTCAGAGGACTGCCCTGCATCTAGAAGGACCAAGAACTCCAGAGGGCAGTGGCTCTGTTCCACAAAGACTGCAACTTTGCAACAAAGAAGCAACTTTGAAACAACACACGTTTCCCGCCGGAAGCGTGAGACTTTGCACTGTGCACCCGACGCCCCTGGCTCGACTTGTGGAGAACAAACACCACAGGGAGGACTCCCTGACGACTACGAGACTGTGAGTAGCCAGAGTTGACCCCCCTGAGCCCCCACAGCGACGCCTGCAGATGGAATCCCAAGGCTCCCCCTGACCGAGACTGCCTGCTTCAAAGACCCAACACCTGGTAAAGACACAGCATCCGCATCCCCCAGGACCTGAAGGATCCGACCTCCAGTGCAGGAGCGACCCCCAGGTGGCCCTCTCCCTCGCCCAGGTGGTGGCTACCCCGAGGAGCCCCCCCCCTTGCCTGCCTGCATCGCAGAAGAGACCCCTTGGTCTCCCATTGATTTCTATTGCGAACCCGACGCTTGTTTGCACACTGCACCCGGCCGCCCCCGTGCCGCTGAGGGTGTACTTTTTGTGTGGACTTGTGTCCCCCCCGGTGCCCTACAAAAACCCCCCTGGTCGGTCCTCCGAAGACGCGGGTACTTACCTGCTGGCAGACTAGAACCGGGGCACCCCCTTCTCCATTGAAGCCTGTGCGTTTTGGGCATCACTTTGACCTCTGCACCTGACCGGCCCTGAGCTGCTGGTGTGGTAACTTTGGGGTTGCCCTGAACCCATGACGGTGGGCTACTTTGGACCCAAACTTGAACCCCGTAGGTGGTTTACTTACCTGCAAAAACTAACAAACACTTACCTCCCCCAGGAACTGTTGAAAATTGCACTGTGTCTAGTTTTAAAATAGCTATATGTCATTTATGTGAAAACTGTATATGCTATTTTGCTAATTCAAAGTTCCTAAGTGAAGTACCTTTCATTTAAAGCATTACTTGTAAATCTTGAACCTGTGGTTCTTAAAATAAACTAAGAAAATATATTTTTCTATACAAAAACCTGTTGACCTGGAATTATCTCATTTATTGCCTGTGTGTGTACAACAAATGCTTAACACTACCCTCTGATAAGCCTACTGCTCGACCACACTACCACAAAATAGAGCATTAGAATTATCTCTTTTTGCCACTATCTTACCTCTAAGGGGAACCCTTGGACTCTGTGCATACTATTCCTTACTTTGAAATAGTGCAGATCCAACTTCCTACACATCACATATGTTAATAGGCCTTGATCATTGAGGAATACCTACACCTCACTAATAGCAGGAGATCGGAACTTAATCAGCATCTTGCATACTGGTGGTCTTCGGAAAACTCTCTTTAGGCTTGAGATGCTTCTATTTACCTACAAGCTCCTTATTAAGAGCAATGTTATAAATCAGATGTAATGCTACCAAAAAGCAGTAGCCTACACCGGGTGACCAGGCATCCTGGATTTGCTGGAACAGTCCCAGTTTATTACCAGCTGTCCAAGCAGATTTTGGGAAGTTTAGCTCATGTCCCGGTTTTTAGAGTGTCAACTGAAACCATGTTTTCCAAAGCAGCTGGCAGTTGGCAGCTGTTATAAGGAACCAATTTAATTAACAAGCATGATACTGGCTTTAAAAGTCGCATTTGATTTAGGTTCTTAGTGCCTTTGCTTTAATTTTATGCTGATAAGCAATGTCATTCTGCGAGCTCAGTGGAAGTAAAATTGCAGTTCTTTTTTATTTTATTGAAATGGCCCGGTTTTTGACTTACAAATTCTGGTCACCCTAAGCCTTCATGTAGGGTAGCCAGGGGTCCCAGGAAAACCCAGTTTTTCATCAGCTCTCCCGACAGATTTTGACAAATTTGGCTTGTGTCCCTTTTTTTAGAAAGGTGTAGTGTTGTGCTGGACACATTCTAGTGTTTTCACCAGCCACTCTGGTGAGGGCTGTCTTTTACACACACCCTACACCCATCCATCACAGGGGTCACCAGTCAGGTGACCCTGCCAATAAAAAGGGCATGGTGCACCTGCCCTAGGCCAGTTACCACCACCCTAACTACATGTCCGTGTGAGTTATTAATCTAGTATGTGGGCTAAGGGCCCACAATCCTTGAAAAGGGTCGAGTGAAAACAGTGTGAGGCACATTTTTATGTGTTCCAAAGCAGGGTTAGTTAGCAGATGTTATAAGAGAGCAATTTAATTAACAGGTATGATACTGGATTTAAAAATAGCATTTTATGAATTTTCATACTACTTTTTCTATCGTTCTATGCAGATGACTGCTATGTTTCTGTGGCGCTTGGTTGATATAAAGTTGTAGTCCTTCTTCTATGTTTGTAAAATGTTCCTGTTTTGGGTTTTTAAAATCTGGTTACCCTAACAGCAGAGGTCTTCAAACTGTGGGGCCGGCCCCCCTAGGGGGGCCTCAAGTGCTCCCTGGGGGGGCGCCAAACTCTGGCCAAAAGAAGCATTATACTGATAACAGGCCTTTGTTTTAAACAAAAGCATGTTATTGCATTTTTAAAAAGGTAACAGCACCTAACTGCAATGTTTAAATAGGTCTGGACATATTTAAACATTGCCATCCTTATAAAATATTTGTGAAAAATTCTGAGGGGGTCCCATAGATTTTTATTTTTCAACTGGGGGGGGCGCGGCATTAAGAAGTTTGGAGACCACTGCGGCTAACTTCATGATCTTTTGTTCTGGCAGCTATGCAGTCATCCTTCCATATTTCTGCATAGTCAGCATTTCCAGAACGCTTTATATGATTGCCTTAGCTGTGCCATCACGGAAAGATTTGGCCAGGAGTGGTCAGGCGCCTTTTGGGAATGAGGGGCGGATGAATCGATCCACACGACTCTTTTTTTTCCTCTGTGACTAACAAACCATTCTTTGGGGTGATATTTGTGGCTCATAGATTGAGTTCTATCATTGGACGGCTGCTACGTCCTGGAGGCATCTGGATGAACCATGACCAAGGAGCAGCTGAGAAGCAGGATTAAAAAATTTAGTAAGTAAAGCGGTCGACTTCTGCCAAGCGAGATCACGCTTGTAAGTTAGAGAAAAAGAAGTCCACGAGCCCGATGGAAAACAGCGAGCCTCGCATGTTTTCTGTACTTGGTCGCTGCGCTCGAGGAGGGCTAGCCACCGGAAAAGGCATGACGTATGCCTGCCTTCGACTAATGAAAGCAAGCAGATTTTATTAGGCAAGCCCACGAACCAATAAAAATCACTGACGTGAAGTTGACAGGGCTCTGAGCCCTTTTCTAAATACAATAGCGTCTCGCTGCGATACGCCTGCGCGAGCGCATGCACCGCAGGCTCGACCCTAAAAATAGAGCTGAATTTAATAAACAAGATTAAAATGACAAGCATCCAATCAGTAGAACAGGAGGTATCAATTTTAAATAGGAAACTGCAATATAGTGCCTTAAAGCATAAAGCAGCAACAGCAGCTATTGCAGGAGGTTGGCCCTTTAAGTAGCGTGCAAAATTAGGCACAGTGTGCATCGGTCCAGGCAACAACAGCTTCATTTACAGAGGTAAAAACTAGATCACCTAATGCTCTAATTTTTATGGTAGGTTGGTCGAGCAGTTAGGCACATTTTGGAGAAGTGTAAAGCATTTGTTATATTCACACTATCAATAAGGCAAGACACACACTCAAAACAATAACTCAAGACCAATATACAAAAACACTTCAGATTTTTATATAACTTTTCAGACTAAGATCATGGAAATTGGGTACGTACTTTTTTAGATGAATTTTTGAAGTTCTAATAAAGTCAGGCCCATATTTAATCTTTTTGACGCAAAACTGAGCAAATGCAGTTTTGCATCAAAACATTTATCGCCGGCTTGTGTCATTCCTGAGCGCCAGCCAGGTGCCATATTTATGGAATGGTGCAAGCCAGCGCTAAGACTGGACAACACCTACTTGGTCAGCAGTACCAAGTGACTGATGCTCATAACAACACTCTAAGCCACCCCATGGCTGTTGTGAATCTCAACTGGGTGGGGGGGGATTACTGGTCCAAAGAAAGTTGTGGTAGCCACTGAATTACCTGTAGATTGCTTACTATGCAATGATTTGGAGACATCAGCTTGGGATGAAGTGGAGTTGGAGGCTCATGCAGCATTGCTGGGCTTTCCAGGGCATATCTTTGCTCTCACAAGGGCTGAGGCCCAGAAGCAAGGAGGGCAGGGAAACTTGGTTCCTGGAACAATGGACCAAGTGCTCCCAAAAGCTAGGGGTAGAAAGGGAAAATCCTTACCCACTATCCCTCCCTCTCCAGAAGATTCCCCTTTTGAGGAAGAGGAATCCTCTCCCTGTGCAAAACCTACACCAGATCAGCTGGCAGCAGACACTGCTAAGCTTTTGGGTGCAGGGGGACCTGCTAGGGAAGAGCTGAGTGTGGCACAGAAGACCTGACCCACACTAGAGGGTTTAAGACAGCAAGCTGTCAAACAGCAGAATGGGGATATCACTGATAGCCATAAAGTCTATTGGGAAGCCTCCTCTACACTGAGTCAAGGGACCCTAAACCTGGAGCTGCCAGGAGATTGATCATCCCTTTGCAGTATAGGGAGTTTCTTCTGACTTTCGCTCATGATATTCCTTTTGGCTGGGCATTTGGGCCAGAGTAAAACTTGGGACAGGCTTGTTCCATTGTTTCCATGGCCTCATATGTCAGAGGACACTAAGGAGTTTTGTCGCTCTTGTGTGACCTGCCAAGCCAGTGGCAAGACTGGTGGCACACCTAAGGCCCCCTTAATTCCACTTCCAGTGGTTGGGGTGTTCTTAGGTTAGGGGTTGACATTGTTGGCCCCCTTGACCCCTGAACAGCTTCAGGCAATAGGTTTAACTTGGTGGTAGTGGACCATGCCACTAGGTATCCTGAAGCAATTCCCTTAAGGACCACTACAACTCCTGGAGTGACAAAATCCCTCCTGGGAATATTTTCCAGAGTGGGGTTCCCTAAGGAAGTGGTCTCAGACAGAGGTAGTAACTTCAAAGGTATGTGGAAGGAGTGTTGTAACCCAATTTCTTTTTGCAGCATCAGCACAACAAGCAAAGGAGACGGGGCACAGTCGAGTGGGGAAGCATCTGGCCACTGGACCTTGGGTCAAGATCCCACTGACAGAGAGTGACCCAGTGGCCTGGAGGACAAGGGGACTGGGTAGACTGAAAATTTGTCATCATCATCAGATTCCTCCACCAGTGGCCATTCCCTTGTGTTGGCAGACCTATCAGGGAGACCCCCAGTACCTCTGTTCTATCACCGCCCTCCCTGTTGCTTCCCACCTAGTTGGCTGTGCCCGCTCACCCAAGAGGGTGGGCATCTCCTTTGCCACAGGCACCTCCGCCACAGCCCCTGTTAGCCCTGCTGCCCTCACTGAGGAGTTTGTGGGTGAGTCGGCCATTGTGAATGCCGTCCAGGAATTGGCAGGTCAACTCCAACAGTCCAATACATTCCTGGAAGGCACCCATGGTACACATTCTGTCCTACAGAGATCTTTTCAGGGTCTGGTCTCCACACTGACAGCAGCCAGTCGCCCCCACCATCCATCCCTCCTCCACCTCGCAGCCAGTCGCCCCCACCATCCATCCCTCCTCCACCTCCCTCTTCCCAGTCCACATCCCCCCATTCCCTACCTAACCAAAGTACACAAACAGATCCTCAGGCATCCACCTCAACAGTCAAAGGTAGCACACACAAACACCACAAGACACACCACTGGCAATTACCCAAACAACATCCACCTTCAGGCACAACAAAAGTCACTACCCTTCCTGACATCCCCCCCACCTCTGCATCACACACATGACACCATGCCTACCCACAGACACTACCACAACAGCCATACAGAGCCACCACACCTACCCTACCCACAGACACCACCCCAGCAGACCCTCAGACATCCACCCCAAACACCACACCTGCAGGCAGCACAGCTACTGACACACCTACATCCAGCACATCCATCATACATACATTCACCACCCCAGCAGACAGCCATCCACCCGGCATGGCATCTCCCAACACCTCCACCCCCCTAAGCCCAAGACACATAAATGCCTTCACTCACCCACTCAACAAATACCACCACACACAAGCATACGTCCCATGAGCACGCACCCAAGACATCCACAACTACATATCAGACAACCACTCCCTCAACCTCCAAATGCCGAACCCCTTCTAATGACCATCCTCGTGTGTCTAAAAAACCTTTCCTTTGTGACCGAGACCTTACCCCTGTTCTCCCCCATACGACACCCAAAAGGTCTGCATCCATCCCTCAGGCCATCCTTTCTGCCTCCAAGGCATCTCTTGCCCCCGCAAAGACCCATACCCTCCCCCCAAGAAGAAGGCCACATCTCTCAGAAAGGAGCACCCCCTCACAAGCCCAACCCCCCCTACTAAATCCAATCCTCCCACCTCTGGATAATCCCTGAAGTGCCTGCCTATGCCCTTGATGCCCCTTACTATGGCGGTTACATGGCAGTTAGGAGTCAACTCTGTGACAATTTGGCATATGTTCTGCCCACTATTATGTGCAGTGTGGTGGGGACTATAATGCACTTGCCAATCTCCAAACAGAAGACCCGCCACATTCTGATGGCAGATAACTGTGTAATAAAAGTGAAGTTTAAGGCTTGGCAAGGGGTTTTAAATAACAAGTCGACATGGCAGTGGGACACTGCCTTCAGGCTGCATTGGCAGGCCTGAAACATGTTTTCAAGTGCTATCTAAGTGGGTGGGAAAATAACTGCTGCAGGCCCACTGGTAACATTTAATTTACAGGCCCTGGGTATATGGTATACCATTCTACATTGGACTTACATGTAAATTAAACATGCCATGCAGGGCTATGCCAATCAAACCATGTTTTAGGGAGAGAGCACAAGCAATATAGCATTGGTTAGCATTGGTAAAGTGCACAGTCTGAAGGCCAACATGCAAAAATCCAGGAAAAAGTAGGAGGAGAAAGACAAAAGGTTTGGGGGTGACCCAGTAGAGATGGCCATTTCCAACAGCCATCTTACTTCCACAGATACAAATCTGGTCCTAATTTGTTTAAATTAATCCACTACTTGCACTGGCAGGCTTCAGCATCTCTGGAAATGATGGCTTCAAAGCACAAATACTTATCAAAGTATCCCACTATAGAAACCAAGACCTCTGAAGGTGAGACATAAAGCCAAGTCAAGACAGCAACTGCTTTATGGTCCATTCACAATCTATTCACACACCAGACACAAGACATTCATACTGCCAGCTACGGGCCAATGCAACTGGAACAGGACAGAAAGAGTATGACTACATTTTACCACCTGTCAACTAGCCGCCTCCTTCTTTCTGATCATTACTGAATGCATACCAAGTGGACCTTTACTAATGGCTCCCATGACAGCCAAACGAGGCCCAGGTAAACGTGTCTTGCATGTGTCTTTAGCGCACTCAGGCCCATATTTATGATTTTTTTGTGCCTCATTTGTATTTTTTGGACGCAAAAGGGACGCAAACCTACAAAATAAAATTATATTTTGTAAGTTTGCACCGTTTTTGCGTCAAAAAATTACACAAATGTGGTGCAAAAAAATATAAATATGGGCCTCGGTGTGGTAAATTAAGCTCCTTACAGTTTATGGATGCAAGTTGGGAGTGTCTGAGTATGCCTTCCAAGGCCTCATTTTTTTAGCTGAGCGAGAATATCTACATTTGAAACTATGGCAAACATGTTAGGGAACACTGTTAGATTTCTGTAAACAGAACATCATGAACTGTGAAGAATAGGAGGTATTGACACAGAGGGGAGTCCATGCCAACATAGCATATGCCCCAGCCACCATGTACAGTGCTTTGTCTTTAATGCACATGTGTGCAATGCTGTGTCTGTAATGTACTCATCATACAGTAAACTGCCATCTACTAAGTTTGATGGAGGAGGAACATGGCAAGCAGGTCAAGCATTTACATATGCTTGCCATGTAATTCAGGATCGGGTGAGTGCTGCACCAATTGGTTTAATTCTATAGGTGGAGATTAAGTCATGGCATGTATCTGTACTACCTTTACTATCTGCCTTCTACCTCTGCAATATCCTTGTGAAAGCACACCTACCATAAACCTTTCTTACCTGTCCATGTCTCTGTCCTCATCAGAGTCCTGACCAATCTGTATAATTGCCAAGTGAACCTATACGAATGCCTTCAGTCCCTACCTACTTGATGCTGAAGAAAACGTGTCTTTCTTGCGCCATCAGGACACTTACTGTGCTAAATCCAGCACCTTCCAGTTTTTGGATGCAAGTTATGGGTGTCTGAGTATGCCTTCCGAGGCCTCATTCCTCCAAATGAGAGAGCATATGTAGGAGGCTGGACTGGCTTGTAGTGAGTACCAAGGGGTACTTACAACTTGCACCAGGCCCAGGTATCCCTTATTAGTGTAGAGGGTGTCTAGCAGCTTAGGCTGATAGATAATGGTAGCTTAGCAGAGCAGCTTAGGCTGAACTAGGAGACGTGTGAAGCTACTACAGTACCACAAATGATTATGCACAATATCATAAGAAAACACAATACACAGTTATACTAAAAATAAAGGTACTTTATTTTTATGACAATATGCCAAAAGTATCTCAGTGAGTACCCTCAGTATGAGGATAAGAAATATACACAAGATATATGTACACAATACCAAAAATATGCAGTATAGTCTTAGAAAACAGTGCAAACAGTGTAAAATTACAATAGGATGCAATGTAGGCACATAGGGATAGGGGCAACACAAACCATGTACTCCAAAAGTGGAATGCGAATCACGAATGGACCCCAAACCTATGTGACCTTGTAGAGGGTCGCTGGGACTATTAGAAAATAGTAAGGGTTAGAAAAATACCCCACCCCAAGACCCTGAAAAGTGAGTGCAAAGTGCACTAAAGTTCCCCTAAAGACACAAAAGTCGTGATAGAGGAATAATGCAAGAAAAACACAACCCAAAAATGTAATAACAATGGATTTCCAGTCGAGGGTACCTGTGGAACAAGGGGACCGAGTCCAAAAGTCACAAGCAAGTCGGAGATGGGCAGATGCCCAGGAAATGCCAGCTGTTGGTGCAAAGAAGCTTCTACTGGATTGAAGAAGCAAGGAATACTGCAAGAACGACAAGGGCTAGAGACTTTCCCTTTGGAGGATGGATCCCACACGCCTTGGAGAGTCGTGCAGAAGTGTTTTCCCGCCAGATGGACGCCAACAAGCCTTGCTAGCTGCAAGTCATACGGTTAGCGTTTTTGGAGGCTGCTGTAGCCCAGGATGGACCAGGATAGTGCAAATTGGACCAGGAGGTAGAGGGGACGTCGAGCAAGACAAGGAGCCCTCACAGCAGCAGATAGCACCCGGAGAAGTGCCAGAAACAGGCACTACGAGGATGCGTGAAACGGTGCTCGCCTGAAGTTACACAAAGGAGTCCCACGTCGCCGGAGACCAACTTAGGAAGTAGTGCAATGCAGGTTAGAGTGACGGGGAAACCAACTTGGCGGTGCACAAAGGATTTCCGCCGGAAGTGCACGGGAGCCGGAGAAGATGCAAAAGTCGCAAAAACAAACAATGTAGTCTGGCGTGGGGAGGCAAGGACTTACCTCCACCAAACTTGGACTGAAGAGTCACTGGACCGTGGGGGTCACTTGGACAGTCTTGCTGGATTCAAGGGACCTCGCTCGTCGTCGTGAGAGGAGACCCAAGGGACCGTGATGCAGCTTTTTGGTGCCTGCGTTGGCAGGGGGAAGATTCCGTCGACCCACGGGAGATTTCTTCGCAGCTTCTGATGCAGAGAGGAGGCAGACTACCCCCACAGGATGCACCACCAAGAAAAACAGTCGAGAAGGCAGCAGGAGTGGCGTTACAATGTTGTAGTAGTCGTCTTAGCTACTTTGTTGCAGTTTTGCAGGCTTCCAGCGCGGTCAGCAGTCGATTTCTTGGCAGAAGGTGAAGAGAGAGATGCAGAGGAACTCTGATGAGCTCTTGCATTCGTTATCTGAGGAATCCCCAAAGAAAGAGACCCTAAATAGCCAGAAAAGAGGGTTTGGCTACTTAGGAGAGAGGATAGGCTACTAACACCTGAAGGAGCCTATCAGAAGGAGTCTCTGACGTCAGCAGGGGGCACTGGCCACTCAGAGCAGTCCAGTGTGCCAGCAGCACCTCTGTTTCCAAGATGGCAGAGGTCTGGAGCACACTGGAGGAGCTCTGGGCACCTCCCAGGGGAGGTGCAGGTCAGGGGAGTGGTCACTCCCCTTTCCTTTGTCCAGTTTCGCGCCCAGGCAAGGCTGAGGGGTCCCTGAACCGGTGTAAACTGGCTTATGCAGAATTGGGCACCTCTGTGCCCAACAAAGCATTTCCAGAGGCTCGGGGAGGCTACTCCTCCCCTGCCTTCACACCATTTTCCAAAGGGAGAGGGTGTAACACCCTCTCTCTGAGGAAGTCCTTTGTTCTGCCATCCTGGACCAGGCCTGGCTGGACCCCAGGAGGGCAGAAGCCTGTCTGTGGGGTTGGCAGCAGCAGCAGCTGCAGTGTAACCCCAGAAAAGGCAGTTTGGCAGTACCAGGGTCTGTGCTACAGACCACTGGGAGCATGGAATTGTGCCAACTATGCCAGGATGGTATAGAGGGGGCAATTCCATGATCTTAGACATGTTACATGGCCATATTCGGAGTTACCATTGTGAAGCTACACATAGGTAGTGACCTATGTGTAGTGCACGCATGTAATGGGGTCCCCGCACCCACAAAGTCGGGGAATTTGCCCTGAACAATGTGGGGGCACCTTGGCTAGTGCCAGGGTGCCCACACACTAAGTAACTTTGCACCTAACCTTTACCAGGTAAAGGATAGACATATAGGTGACTTATAAGTTATTTAAGTGCAGTGAAAATGGCTGTGAAATAATGTGGGCATTATTTCACTCAGGCTGCAGTGGCAGGCCTGTGTAAGAATTGTCAGAGCTCCCTATGGGTGGCAAAAGAAATGCTGCAGCCCATAGGGATCTCCTGGAACCCCAATACCCTGGGTACCTCAGTACCATATACTAGGGAATTATAAGGGTGTTCCAGTAAGCCAATGTAAATTGGTAAAATTGGTCACTAGCCTGTTAGTGACAATTTAAAAGTAATGAGAGAGCATAACCACTGAGGTTCTGGTTAGTAGAGCCTCAGTGAGACAGTTAGTCACTACACAGGTAACACAGTCAGGCACACTTATGAGCACTGGGGCCCTGTGTTGCAGGGTCCCAGTGACACATACAACTAAAACAACATATATACAGTGAAAAATGGGGGTAACATGCCAGGCAAGATGGTACTTTCCTACACAACCCCCCCCCAAACGAAGGACAATAAGATTAGTCATTTCCTGATGGGTCTTCATTGTCTAAGTGGAAATATCTGGAGAGTCCATCTGCATTGGAGTGGGTACTCCCAGGTCTATGTTCCACTGTATAGTCCATTCCCTGTAGAGATATGGACCACCTCAACAATTTAGGATTTTCACCTTTCATTTGTTTTAGCCAAAGTAGAGGTTTGTGGTCTGTTTGAACAATGAAGTGAGTGCCAAACAGGTATGGCCTCAACTTCTTCAAAGCCCAGACCACAGCAAAGGCCTCCCTCTCAATGGCAGACCAACGCTTTTCTCTAGGGGTCAACCTCCTACTAATAAAAGCAACAGGTTGATCCTGGCCCTCAGAATTTAGTTGTGATAGGACTGCCCCTACTCCTAATTCAGATGCATCAGTTTGGACATAGAATCTTTTAGAGTAACAAGGGCTTTTCAGGACAGGTGCAGGCCACATGGCCTGCTTCAGCTCCTCAAAAGCTTTTTGACAGTTTGCTGTCCACAATACCTTTTTTAGGCATTCTTTTGGAAGTGAGGTCATTAAGAGGGGCTGCAATGGAGCCATAGTTCTTGATGAACCTCCTGTAATACCCAGTGAGGCCTAAAAAGGCTCTCACCTGAGTCTGTGTTGTAGGGGGAGTCCAATCCATAATCGTCTGGATCTTCCCCTGAAGTGGTGCAATCTGTTCTCCACCAACCAGGTGTCCCAGATAAACCACCTTCCCCTGCCCTATCTGGCACTTTGAAGCCTTGATAGTGAGGCCTGCCTTTTGCAGGGCCTCCAAAACTTTCCATAGGTGGACCAGGTGATCATCCCAGCTGGAGCTAAAGACAGCTATATCGTCCAGATATGCTGCACTGAAGGCTTCCAGCCCTTGCAGGACTGTATTCACCAACCTCTGAAAAGTGGCAGGTGCATTTTTCAAACCAAAAGGCATTACAGTGAACTAGTAATGTCCTCCAATGGTAGAAAATGCAGTTTTTGCTTTAGCATCTTCTGATAATTTGATCTGCCAATACCCTGCAGTCAAATCAAAAGTGCTTAGATACTTGGCAGATGCCAGAGTATCTATGAGCTCATCTGCCCTGGGTATAGGGTGAGCATCTGTTTTGGTTACCTGGTTAAGCCCTCTGTAGTCAACACAAAACCGCATTTCCTTCTTTCCATCTTTGGAATTGGGTTTTGGTACCAGTACCACAGGAGAAGCCCATGGACTGTCAGAGTGCTCAACTACTCCTAGTTCCAACATTTTCTGAACTTCTTGCTTTATGCAGTCTCTGACATGGTCAGGCTGCCTATAGATCTTACTTTTGACAGGCAAGCTGTCTCCAGTATCTATAGTGTGCTCACACCAAGAAGTGGTACCTGGCACAGTAGAGAAGAGTTCTGAAAATTGTCCTAGGAGATTTATGCAATGGTCTTTCTGCTCAGCAGTAAGACAATCAGCCAAAACTACACCTTCCACAAGAGCATCTTGTTCTGTGGAAGAGAAGAGATCAGGTAGAGGATCACTGTCTTCTTCCTGTCCCTCATCAGTTGCCATGAGCAGGGTGAGATCAGCCCTGTCATAGTAGGGTTTCAGGCGGTTGACATGGAGCACCCTAAGGGGACTCCTGGCAGTGCCTAAGTCAACCAAGTAGGTGACTTCACCCTTCTTCTCAACAATTGTGTGGGGTCCACTCCATTTATCTTGGAGTGCTCTTGGGGCCACAGGCTCCAAGACCCACACTTTCTGCACTGGTTGGTACTGAACCAAAACAGCCTTCTGGTCATGCCATTGCTTCTGGAGCTCTTGGCTGGCCTGAAGGTTTTTACTGGCCTTTTTCATATACTCAGCCATCCTTGATCTGAGGCCTAGTACATAGTCCACAATATCTTGCTTAGGAGCTTTTATAGGTTGTTCCCAACCCTCCTTAACAAGTGTGAGTGGACCTCTAACAGGGTGTCCAAAAAGAAGTTCAAAGGGGCTGAAGCCCACTCCTTTCTGGGGTACCTCCCTGTAGGCAAAAAGGAGGCATGGTAAAAGGATATCCCATCTCCTGCGGAGTTTGTCTGGGAGTCCCATAATCATGCCTTTGAGAGTTTTATTAAACCTCTCCACCAGTCTATTTGTTTGTGGATGATAGGGTGTGGTGAACTTGTAAGTCACCCCTGTGAGAAAGTAGCCTCTTTCCAGCCTTGTTACCCCCACTTTTGGCCTGTTTGTGAGTGTATGTCAGGGTGTTTGTCACTGTTTTCACTGTCTCACTGGGATCCTGATAGCCAGGCCCCAGTGCTCATAGTGAAAACACTATGTTTTCAGTATGTTTGTTATGTGTCACTGGGACCCCGCTGGTCAGGACCCCAGTGCTCATAGGTTTGTGGCCTATATGTATGTGTCACTGGGACCCTGTCACACAGGGCCCCAGTGCTCATAAGTGTGCATGTATATGTTCCCTGTGTGGTGCCTAACTGTCTCACTGAGGCTCTGCTAACCAGAACCTCAGTGGTTATGCTCTCTCATTACTTTCAAATTGTCACTAACAGGCTAGTGACCAATTTTACCAATTCACATTGGCTTACTGGAACACCCTTATAATTCCCTAGTATATGGTACTGAGGTACCCAGGGTATTGGGGTTCCAGGAGATCCCTATGTGCTGCAGCATTTCTTTTGCCACCCATAGGGAGCTCTGACAATTCTTACACAGGCCTGCCACTGCAGCCTGAGTGAAATAATGCACACATTATTTCACAGCCATTTTCACTGCACTTAAGTAACTTATAAGTCACCTATATGTCTATCCTTTACCTGGTAACGGTTAGGTGCAAAGTTACTTAGTGTGTGGGCACCCTGGCACTAGCCAAGGTGCCCCCACATTGTTCAGGGCAAATTCCCCGACTTTGTGAGTGCTGGAGACATCATTATATGCGTGCACTACACATAGGTCACTACCTATGTGTAGCTTCACAATGGTAACTCCGAATATGGCCATGTAACATGTCTAAGATCATGGAATTGCCCCCTCTATACCATCCTGGCATAGTTGGCACAATTCCATGCTCCCAGTGGTCTGTAGCACAGACCATGGTACTGCCAAACTGCCTTTTCTGGGGTTACACTGCAGCTGCTGCTGCTGCCAACCCCACAGACAGGCTTCTGCCCTCCTGGGGTCCAGCCAGGCCTGGCCCAGGATGGCAGAACAAAGGACTTCCTCAGAGAGGGGGTGTTACACCCTCTCCCTTTGGAAAATGGTGTGAAGGCAGGGGAGGAGTAGCCTCCCCCAGCCTCTGGAAATGCTTTGTTGGGCACAGAGGTGCCCAATTCTGCATAAGCCAGTTTACACCGGTTCAGGGACCCCTCAGCCCCTGCCTGGGTGCGAAACTGGACAAAGGAAAGGGGAGTGACCACTCCCCTGACCTGCACCTCCCCTGGGAGGTGCCCAGAGCTCCTCCAGTGTGCTCCAGACCTCTGCCATCTTGGAAACAGAGGTGCTGCTGGCACACTGGACTGCTCTGAGTGGCCCGTGCTCTCAGCTGACGTCAGAGACTCCTTTTGATAGGCTCCTGCAGGTGTTGCTAGCCTATCCTTTGTCCTAAGTAGCCAAACCCTCTTTTCTGGCTATTTAGGGTCTCTTTCTTTGGGGATTCCTCAGATAACGAATGCAAGAGCTCATCAGAGTTCCTCTGCATCTCTCTCTTCACCTTCTGCCAAGAAATCGACTGCTGACCGCGCTGGAAGCCTGCAAAACTGCAACAAAGTAGCTAAGACGACTACTGCAACATTGTAACGCCGCTCCTGCTGCCTTCTCGACTGTTTTTGTTGGTGGTGCATCCTGTGGGGGTAGTCTGCCTCCTCTCTGCATCAGAATCTGCGAAGAAATCTCCTGTGGGTCGACGGAATCTTCCCCCTGCTAAAGCAGGCACCAAAAAGCTGCATCACAGTCCCTTGGGTCTCCTCTCACGACGACGAGCGAGGTCTCTTGAATCCAGCAAGACTGTCCAAGTGACCCTCACGGTCCAGTGACTCTTCAGTCCAAGTTTGGTGGAGGTAAGTCCTTGCCTCCCCACGCCAGACTGCATTGTTGGTTTTCGTGACTTTTGCAACTTCTCCAGCTCCCGTGCACTTCCAGCAGAAATCCTTTGAGCACCCCCAAGCTGGTGTCCCCGGCACTCTAACCTGCATTGCATGACTTCCTAAGTTGTTCTCCGGCGACGTGGGACTCCTTTGTGTGACTTCAGGCAAGCACCGTTTCACGCATCCTTGTAGTGCCTGTTTCTGGCACTTCTCCGGGTGCTACCTGCTGCTGTGAGGGCTCCTTGTCTTGCTCGATGTCCTCTCTACCTCCTGGTCCAATTTGCACCGTTCTGGTCCATCCTGGGCTACAGCAGCGTCCAAAAACGGCAACTGCACGATTTGCAGCTAGCAAGGCTTATTGGCTTCCATCCGGCGGGAAAACACTTCTGCACGACTTGCCAAGGCGTGTGGGATCCATCCTCCAAAGGGGAAGTCTCTAGCCCTTGTCGTTCCTGCAGTATTCACAGTTCTTCAGCCCTGTAAGAGCTTCTTTGCACCAACAGCTGGCATTTCTTGGGCATCTGCCCATCTCTGACTTGCTTGTGACTTTTGGACTTGGTCCCCTTGTTCCACAGGTACCCTCGATTGGAAATCCATTGTTGTTGCATTGCTGATTTGTGTTTTCCTTGCATTATTCCTCTATCACGACTTCTGTGTCTTTAGGGGAACTTTAGTGCACTTTGCACTCACTTTTCAGGGTCTTGGGGTGGGGTATTTTTCTAACCCTTGCTATTTTCTAATAGTCCCAGCGACCCTCTACAAGGTCACATAGGTTTGGGGTCCATTCGTGATTCACATTCCACTTTTGGAGTATATGGTTTGTGTTGCCCCTATCCCTATGTGCTCCCATTGCATCCTATTGTAATTTTACACTGTATGCACTGTTTTCTAAGACTATACTGCATAGTTTTGGTATTGTGTACATATATCTTGTGTATATTTCTTATCCTCATACTGAGGGTACTCACTGAGATACTTTTGGCATATTGTCATAAAAATAAAGTACCTTTATTTTTAGTATAACTGTGTATTGTGTTTTCTTATGATATTGTGCATCATCATTTGTGGTACTGTAGTAGCTTCACACGTCTCCTAGTTCAGCCTAAGCTGCTCAGCTAAGCTACCATTATCTATCAGCCTAAGGTGCTAGACACCCTCTACACTAATAAGGGATACCTGGACCTGGTGCAAGGTGTAAGTACCCCTTGGTACTCACTACAAGCCAGTCCAGCCTCCTATATTGGTTGTGCAGCGGTGGGATAAGTGCTTTGAGACTACTTACCACTCTTGACATTGTACTTTTCATAAGAGAAAAATATACAAAACAAGTTCAGTGTATGTACACATAACTAAAATGTTTGCATTTCACTCTTTTCACTGTTTTCTAGTGCTGAAAAGTACTTCTAAACTTCTAAAAAGTTTAAAAAGTTTTTTTTCTGTCTTTCTAAAAGTTCTGAAAAACTTTTTCTATCACTTAACTCTTTCTAAAAATGTCTGGCACAGGCCAAAATGTTGATCTGTCCAAACTTGCATATGATCACCTTAGCTGGAAAGGAGCAAGGAGTCTCTGCATACAAAGAGGTTTAAGTGTAGGGAAGAATCCTTCTTTAGAACTGTTATTGAACATGCTTAGAGAACAATATAAGGCCATAAATGCCCAATCTGTTGAAAAAGTTGTTGATGGTTCTCAATCTGATCCAGGGACTCCCCTGCAGATAGATTCAGTAAGGAAACTTCCCAGCCTGCCCAGTATCAGAAAGCCTAGCAGGGTTGAAGTAGATGTAGAGTCACACCATACAGATAGTGTGGTCTCTCATCACAGTAGGAGGTCTCATCATACAGATGATGGACTCTCACATTATACTGTTAGTAAACTTGTTAAGGTTCCCTCTGTTAGGGACAGGTCTCCTTCTGTTCATTCCCATCACACTTCTGTTTCTAGAAATGTCCCTCCCACCCACCCTGATGACAGAATGTTGGAAAGGGAGCTCAATAAATTGAGAGTGGAGACTTCCAGACTGAAGCTTAAGAAGCAACAGCTGGATTTAGATAGACAATCTCTAGAGATTGAAAAGGAAAGACAGAAGCTGGGTTTAACTACCCATGGTGGCAGCAGCAGTATTCCCCATAGTCATCCTGTAAAAGAGCATGATTCCAGGAATCTGCACAAGATAGTTCCCCCTTACAAAGAGGGGGATGACATTAACAAGTGGTTTGCTGCACTTGAGAGGGCTTGTGTTGTTCAAGATGTCCCTCAAAGGCAGTGGGCTGCTATCCTATGGCTATCATTTAATGGTAAGGGTAGAGACAGACTCCTTACTGTGAAAGAAAGTGATGCCAACAATTTCACTATTCTTAAGAGTGCACTCCTTGATGGTTATGGCTTAACCACTGAACAATACAGGATAAAGTTCAGAGAGACCAAAAAGGAGTCTTCACAAGATTGGGTTGATTTCATTGACCATTCAGTGAAGTCCTTGGAAGGGTGGTTACATGGCAGTAAAGTGACTGACTATGAAGGCCTGTATAACTTGATCCTGAGAGAGCATATTCTTAATAATTGTGTGTCAGATTTGTTGCACCAGTACTTGGTAGACTCTGATCTGACCTCTCCCCAAGAATTGGGAAAGAAGGCAGACAAATGGGTCAGAACATTGAGTGAACAGAAAAGTTCATACAGGGGGTGACAAGGATGGCAAGAAGAAGGATGGTAAGCTTTCAGAGAAAGATGGTGAAAAATCTCAAGATAAGCATGGGGATAAGGGTAAAACCAAAGATTCCACTTCAAATCTTAAACACTCTTCAGGGGGTGGAGATAAAACTAATTCTTCCTCTTCTTCTCAACCTACACAATTTAAAAAGCCTTGGTGCTTTGTGTGTAAAAATAGAGGCCATAGGCCAGGGGATAAATCCTGTCCAGGTAAACCCCCTGAGCCTACCACCACTAATACATCAAGCTCTAGTGCCCCTAGCAGTAGTGGTACTAGTGGTGGGACTGCTGGCAACAGTCAAGTGAAGGGTGTAGTTGGGTTCACTTATGGGTCCATAGTAGAAACTGGGGTAGTCAGTCCCAAGACAGTTTCTGTCACACCTAGTGGCACTGGCCTTGCCACATTGGCTGCTTGTCCCCTTACAATGGATAAGTACAGGCAGACAGTTTCAATAAATGGTGTTGAGGCCTTGGCCTACAGGGACACAGGTGCCAGTTTCACTTTGGTGACTGAAAACCTTGTGGCTCCTGAACAACACATCATTGGACAACAGTATAAGATTATTGATGTCCATAACTCCACTAAGTTTCTTCCCTTAGCTATAATTCAGTTTAGTTGGGGTGGAGTTACTGGCCCTAAGCAGGTGGTGGTATCACCTAGCTTACCTGTAGACTGTCTCTTAGGTAATGACCTAGAGGCCTCAGGTTGGGCTGATGTAGAGTTTTATGCCCATGCAGCCATGCTGGGCATCCCTGAGGAATTGTTCCCTCTCATTTCTACTGAAATGAAAAAGCAAAGGAGAGAAGGCCTAAAAACTCAGGATCCCTCTCCCATCAACAGGTAAAAAGGGTATCACAGTATCCCCTAACCACCCTACCATTCAGGATACCATTCATGTGGTGGAAGAGACCTCTCCTGGGGTGGCACCTGTTCCAAGGGAATCATCAGCTGGCAAAGCTGTACTCCCTGAGGTAGAAGTACCTCTCTGTGGGATAACTGACATTGGTGACAAAAAGAGCACCATTTTAGTTAACATGAGCATCCCTCCAACCCTCCCAGAGAAACTTTAGTGCAGAAACCCTGCACTGCCTCACAACACTTAGGACAGCATCCCTGCCCTAGTGTGGAGCTCATAGGACAGCATCCCTGCCCTGCTCCAACTCAAGAGAAACAGCATCCCTGTTCTCTCTTCCATCCACATTGTAGGAGGCTGGACTGGCTTGTAGTGAGTACCAAGGGGTACTTGCACCTTGCACCAGGCCCAGTTATCCCTTATTAGTGTATAGGGTGTCTAGCAGCTTAGGCTGATAGATAATGGTAGCTTAGCAGAGCAGCTTAGGCTGAACTAGGAGACGTGTGAAGCTACTACAGTACCACTTAGTGTCATATGCACAATATCATAAGAAAACACAATACACAGTTATACTAAAAATAAAGGTACTTTATTTTTATGACAATATGCCAAAGTATCTTAGAGTGTACCCTCAGTGAGAGGATAGGAAATATACACAAGATATATATACACAATAGCAAAAATATGCAGTATAGTCTTAGAAAACAGTGCAAACAATGTATAGTTACAATAGGATGCAATGGGGAAACATAGGGATAGGGGCAACACAAACCATATACTCCAAAAGTGGAATGCGAACCACGAATGGATCCCAAACCTATGTGACCTTGTAGAGGGTCGCTGGGACTATTAGAAAATAGTGAGAGTTAGAAAAATAACCCTTCCCAAGACCCTGAAAAGTGAGTGCAAAGTGCACTAAAGTTCCCCTAAGGACAAAGAAGTCGTGTTAGAGGAATAATGCAGGAAAGACACAAACCAGCAATGCAACAACTGTGGATTTCCAATCTAGGGTACCTGTGGAACAAGGGGACCAAGTCCAAAAGTCACAAGCAAGTCGGAGATGGGCAGATGCCCAGGAAATGCCAGCTGCGGGTGCAAAGAAGCTTCTACTGGACAGAAGAAGCTGAGGTTTCTGCAGGAACAAAAAGGGCTAGAGACTTCCCCTTTGGTGGACGGATTCCTCTCGCCTTGGAGAGTCGTGCAGAAGTGCTTTTCCGCCGGAAGGACGCCAACAAGCCTTGCTAGTTGCAAATCATGCGTTTGGCGTTTTTGGACGCTGCTGGGGCCCAGGAGGGACCAGGAGGTCGCAAATTGGACCTGAAGAGAGAGGGGACGTCGAGCAAGACAAAGTGCCCTCACTGAAGCAGGTAGCACCTGGAGAAGTGCCAGAAACAGGCACTACGAGGATGTGTGAAACGGTGCTCGCCGAAGTTGCACAAAGGAGTCCCACGTCGCCGGAGACCAACTTAGAAAGTCGTGCAATGCAGGTTAGAGTGCCGTGGACCCAGGCTTGGCTGTGCACAAAGGATTTCCGCCGGAAGTGCACAGGGGCCGGAGTAGCTGCAAAGTCGCGGTTCCCAGCAATGCAGCCCAGCGAGGTGAGGCAAGGACTTACCTCCACCAAACTTGGACTGAAGAGTCACTGGACCGTGTGGGTCACTTGGACAGAGTCGCTGGATTCGAGGGACCTCGCTCATCGTGCTGAGAGGAGACCCAAGGGACCGGTAATGCAGCTTTTTGGTGCCTGCGGTTGCAGGGGGAAGATTCCGTCGACCCACGGGAGATTTCTTCGGAGCTTCTGGTGCAGAGAGGAGGCAGGCTACCCCCACAGCATGCACAAGCAGGAAAACAGTCGAGAAGGCGGCAGGATCAGCGTTACAGAGTTGCAGTAGTCGTCTTTGCTACTATGTTGCAGGTTTGCAGGCTTCCAGCGCGGTCAGCGGTCGTTTCCTTATCAGAAGGTGAAGAGAGAGATGCAGAGGAACTCGGCTGAGCTCATGCATTCGTTATCTAAAGTTTCCCCAGAGGCAGAGACCCTAAATAGCCAGAAAAGAGGGTTTGGCTACCTAGGAGAGAGGATAGGCTACTAACACCTGAAGGAGCCTATCAGCAGGAGTCTCTGACGTCACCTGGTGGCACTGGCCACTCAGAGCAGTCCAGTGTGCCAGCAGCACCTCTGTTTCCAAGATGGCAGAGGTCTGGAGCACACTGGAGGAGCTCTGGACACCTCCCAGGGGAGGTGCAGGTCAGGGGAGTGGTCACTCCCCTTTCCTTTGTCCAGTTTCACGCCAGAGCAAGGGCTAAGGGGTCCCTGAACCGGTGTAGACTGGCTTATGCAGAATTGGGCACATCTGTGCCCAACAAAGCATTTCCAGAGGCTGGGGGAGGCTACTCCTCCCCTGCCTTCACACCATTTTCCAAAGGGAGAGGGTGTCACACCCTCTCTCAGAGGAAGTTCTTTGTTCTGCCATCCTGGGCCAGGCCTGGCTGGACCCCAGGAGGGCAGCTGCCTGTCTGAGGGGTTGGCAGCAGCAGCAGCTGCAGTGAAACCCCAGGAAGGGCAGTTTGGCAGTACCAGGGTCTGTGCTACAGACCACTGGGATCATGGGATTGTGCCAACTATGCCAGGATGGCCTAGAGGGGGCAATTCCATGATCATAGACATGTTACATGGCCATATTCGGAGTTACCATGGTGAAGCTACATATAGGTAGTGACCTATATGTAGTGCACGCGTGTAATGGTGTCCCCGCACTCACAAAGTTCAGGGAATTGGCTCTGAACAATGTGGGGGCACCTTGGCTAGTGCCAGGGTGCCCTCACACTAAGTAACTTTGCACCTAACCTTTACCAGGTAAAGGTTAGACATATAGGTGACTTATAAGTTACTTAAGTGCAGTGTAAAATGGCTGTGAAATAACGTGGACGTTATTTCACTCAGGCTGCAGTGGCAGGCCTGTGTAAGAATTGTCAGAGCTCCCTATGGGTGGCAAAAGAAATGCTGCAGCCCATAGGGATCTCCTGGAACCCCAATACCCTGGGTACCTCAGTACCATATACTAGGGAATTATAAGGGTGTTCCAGTAAGCCAATGTAAATTGGTAAAAGTGGTCACTAGCCTGTTAGTGATAATTTAGAAAGAAATGAGAGAGCATAACCACTGAGGTTCTGATTAGCAGAGCCTCAGTGAGACAGTTAGTCACTACACAGGTAACACATTCAGGCACACTTATGAGCACTGGGGCCCTGGGTTACCAGGGTCCCAGTGACACATACAACTAAAACAACATATATACAGTGAAAAATGGGGGTAACATGCCAGGCAAGATGGTACTTTCCTACACAACCCCCCCCCAAACGAAGGACAATAAGACTAGCCATGACCTGATGAGTCTTCATTGTCTAAGTGGAAATATCTGGAGAGTCCATCTGCATTGGAGTGGCTACTCCCAGGTCTATGTTCCACTGTATAGTCCATTCCCTGTAGGGATATGGACCACCTCAACAATTTAGGATTTTCACCTTTCATTTGTTTTAGCCAAAGTAGAGGTTTGTGGTCTGTCTGAACAATGAAGTGAGTGCCAAACAGGTATGGCCTCAACTTCTTCAGAGCCCAGACCACAGCAAAGGCCTCCCTCTCAATGGCAGACCAACGCTTTTCTCTAGGGGTCAACCTTCTACTAATAAAAGCAACAGGTTGATCCTGGCCCTCAGAATTAAGTTGTGATAGGACTGCCCCTACTCCTAATTCAGATGCATCAGTTTGGACATAGAATTTTTTAGAGTAACAAGGGCTTTTCAGGACAGGTGCAGAGCACATAGCCTGCTTCAGCTCCTCAAAAGCTTTCTGACAGTTTGCTGTCCATAATACCTTTTTAGGCATTTTCTTGGATGTGAGGTCATTAAGAGGGGCTGCAATGGAGCCATAGTTCTTAATGAACCTCCTGTAATACCCAGTGAGGCCTAGGAAGGCTCTCACCTGAGTCTGAGTGGTAGGGGGAACCCAATCAATAATAGTTTGGATTTTCCCCTGAAGTGGTGCAATCTGTTCCCCACCAACAAGGTGTCCCAGATAAACCACCTTACCCTGCCCTATCTGGCACTTTGAAGCCTTGATAGTGAGTCCTGCCTTTTGCAGAGCCTCCAAAACTTTCCATAGGTGGACCAGGTGATCATCCCAGCTGGAGCTAAAGACAGCTATATCGTCCAAATATGCTGCACTGAAAGCTTCCAGCCCTTGCAGGACTGTGTTCACCAACCTCTGAAAAGTGGCAGGTGCATTTTTCAAACCAAAAGGCATTACAGTAAACTGGTAATGTCCTCCAATGGTAGAAAATGCAGTCTTAGGTTTAGCATCTTCTGACAATTTGATCTGCCAATACCCTGCAGTCAAATCAAAAGTGCTTAGATACTTGGCAGATGCCAGTGTATCTATGAGCTCATCTGCCCTGGGTATAGGGTGAGCATCAGTTTTGGTTACCAAGTTGAGACCTCTATAGTCTACACAAAACCTCATTTCCTTCTTTCCATCTTTAGAATTGGGTTTTGGTACCAGTACCACAGGAGAAGCCCATGGACTGTCAGAGTGCTCAACCACTCCTAGTTCCAACATTTTCTGATCTTCTTGCTTTATGCAGTCCCTGACATGGTCAGGCTGCCTATAGATCTTACTTTTGACAGGTAAACTGTCTCCAGTATCTATAGTGTGCTCACACCAAGAAGTGGTGCCTGGCACAGTAGAGAAGAGTTCTGAAAATTGTCCTAGGAGATTTAT
Organism: Pleurodeles waltl; assembly: GCF_031143425.1. Taxonomy (NCBI): domain Eukaryota; kingdom Metazoa; phylum Chordata; class Amphibia; order Caudata; family Salamandridae; genus Pleurodeles; species Pleurodeles waltl. The sequence continues at coordinate 1,178,690,493 of NC_090439.1, forward strand.
GCAATTATCTTTCTGCTCAGCAGTAAGACAATCAGCCAAAACTACACCTTCCACAAGAGCATCTTGTTCTGTGGAAGAGAAGAGATCAGGTAGAGGATCACTGTCTTGTTCCTGTCCCTCATCAGTTGCCATGAGCAGGGTGAGATCAGCCCTGTCATAGTAGGGTTTCAGGCGGTTGACATGGAGCACCCTAAGGGGACTCCTGGCAGTGCCTAAGTCAACTAAATAGGTGACTTCTCCCTTCTTTTCAACAATTGTGTGGGGACCACTCCATTTATCTTGGAGTGCTCTTGGGGCCACAGGCTCCAAGACCCACACTTTCTGCCCTGGTTGGTACTGAACCAAAACAGCCTTCTGATCATGCCATTGCTTCTGGAGCTCTTGGCTGGCCTGAAGGTTTTTACTGGCCTTTTTCATGTACTCAGCCATCCTTCATCTGAGGCCAAGTACATAATCCACAATATCCTGCTTAGGAGCTTTTAAAGGTTGTTCCCAACCCTCCTTTACAAGTGTGAGTGGACCCCTAACAGGGTGTCCAAAAAGAAGTTCAAAGGGGCTGAAGCCCACTCCTTTCTGGGGTACCTCCCTGTAGGCAAAAAGGAGGCATGGTAGAAGGATATCCCATCTCCTGCGGAGTTTTTCAGGGAGTCCCATAATCATGCCTTTGAGAGTTTTATTAAATCTCTCCACCAGTCCATTTGTTTGTGGATGATAGGGTGTTGTGAACTTGTACGTTACACCACACTCCTTCCACATGGCCTTTAAGTATGCAGACATGAAATTGCTTCCTCTGTCTGATACTACTTCCTTTGGGAAGCCCACCCTGGAAAATATTCCCAGGAGGGCCTTTGCCACTGCAGGAGCTGTAGTGGTCCTTAAAGGAATTGCTTCAGGGTATCTTGTGGCATGGTCCACTACCACCAAGATAAACCTATTGCCTGAAGCAGTAGGAGGGTCAAGGGGGCCAACTATGTCAACCCCTACCCTTTCAAAGGGAACCCCAACCACAGGCAGTGGAATAAGGGGTGCCTTTGGAGTGCCACCTGTCTTGCCACTGGCTTGACAGGTTTCACAGGACTTACAAAATTCCTTTGTGTCCTCAGACATCCTAGGCCAATGAAACAGGGGAACAAGCCTGTCCCAAGTTTGCATTTGTCCTAGGTGCCCAGCTAAGGGAATGTCATGTGCCAGTGTTAGGAGGAACTTTCTGTACTCCTGAGGAATCACTAATCTCCTGGCAGCTCCAGGTTTAGGATCCCTATGCTCAGTGTACAAGAGGTTGTCCTCCCAGTAAACTCTGTGAGAGTCACTGACATCCCCATTAGCCTGTTTGACAGCTTGCTGTCTGAGACCCTCTAATGTGGGACAGGTTTGCTGTGCACACTCAGCTCCTCTCTGGCAGGCCCCCCTTCACCCAAAAGCTCAGCAGTGTCTGCTTCCAGCTCCTCTGGTGTAGGTTCTGCACAGGGAGGGAACTCTTCTTCCTCAGAAGAAGAATCCACTGTAGAGGGAGGGATAGTAGGAAGTGGTTTGCTTCTACTAGCCCTAGCTTTAGGGAGCACTTGGTCCATTGTTACAGGATCCAAGCTTCCCTGTCCTTTTTGCTTTTTGGCCTGAGCCCTTGTCAAAGCAAAAATATGCCCTGGGATGCCCAGCATTGCTGCATGGGCCTCCAATTCCACATCTGACCAAGCTGATGTCTCCAAATCATTGCCTAATAGACAGTCTACAGGTAAATCTGAAGCTACCACAACTTTCTTTGGACCAGTAACCCCCCCCAGTTGAGATTTACAACAGCCATGGGGTGGCTAAGTGTGTTGTTGTGAGCATCGGTTACTTGGTACTGGTGACCAAGTAGGTGTTGTTCAGGGTGCACCAGTTTCTCAATCACCATTGTGACACTGGCACCTGTGTCCCTGTAGGCCTGGACCTCAACACCATTTATTAGGGGTAGTTGCTTGTACTTATCCATGTTAAGGGGACAAGCAACCAAGGTGGCCAAATCAATAGCCCCCTCAGAGACTAATGTAGCCTCTGTGGTCTCCCTAATCAGACCAACCCCAACTAAGTTACCAATAGTGAGCCCAGCTACTCCCTTGGATTGGCTATTAGTAGGTTTGCTCCCACCACCACTGCTATTAGTAGGGACACTAGGTGTAGCAGTAGGGGTTGTAGTGGTAGGAGGCTTGGTGCTTTTCTTTGGACAACTGGGATCTGTTGTCCAATGGCCTTTTACTTTACATAAATAGCACCATGGTTTCTTTTCTTGATTATGTTTTGAAGAGGATTTAGGCCCACCACCCCCACCAGATTGCTTTTGGGGGCCTGATGAAGACTCATTTTTAGATTTGTCCCCACCTTTGTCTGAAGGCTTACCATCCTTCTTCTTGCCATCTTTGTCACCCCCTGTATGAACTTTTCTGTTCACTCTTGTTCTGACCCATTTGTCTGCCTTCTTTCCCAATTCTTGGGGAGAGGTCAGATCAGAGTCTACCAAGTACTGGTGCAACAAATCTGACACACAATTATTAAGAATATGCTCTCTCAGGATCAAGTTATACAGGCCTTCATAGTCAGTCACTTTACTGCCATGTAACCACCCTTCCAAGGACTTCACTGAATGGTCAATGAAATCAACCCAATCTTGTGAAGACTCCTTTTTGGTCTCTCTGAACTTTATCCTGTATTGTTCAGTGGTTAAGCCATAACCATCAAGGAGTGCACTCTTAAGAATAGTGAAATCGTTGGCATCCCTTTCTTTCACAGTAAGGAGTCTGTCTCTACCCTTACCACTAAATGATAGCCATAGGATAGCAGCCCACTGCCTTTGAGGGACATCTTGAACAACACAAGCCCTCTCAAGTGCAGCAAACCACTTGTTAATGTCATCCCCCTCTTTGTAAGGGGGAACTATCTTGTGCAGATTCCTGGAATCATGCTCTTTTACAGGATGACTATGGGGAATACTGCTGCTGCCACCATGGGTATTTAAACCCAGCTTCTGTCTTTCTTTTTCAATCTCTAGAGATTGTCTATCTAAATCCAGCTGTTGCTTCTTGAGCTTCAGTCTGGAAGTCTCCACTCTCAATTTATTGAGCTCCCTTTCCAACATTCTGTCATCAGGGTGGGTGGGAGGGACATGTCTAGAAACAGAAGTGTGATGAGAATGGACAGAAGGAGACCTGTCCCTAACAGAGGGAACCTTAACAAGTTTACTAACAGTATAATGTGAGAGTCCATCATCTGTATGATGAGACCTCCTACTGTGATGAGAGACCACACTATTTGTATGGTGTGACTCTGCATCATCTTCAACCCTGCTAGGCTGTCTGATACTGGGCAGGCTGGGAAGTTTCCTTACTGAATCTGTCTGCAGGGGTGTCCCTGGATCAGACTGAGAACCATCAACTACTTTTTCAACAGATTGGGCACTTATGGCCTTATCTTGTTCTCTAAGCATGTTAAGTAACAGTTCTAATGAAGGATTCTTCCCTACACTCAAACCTCTTTCTACGCAGAGACTCCTTGCTCCTTTCCAGCTAAGGTGATCATATGCAAGTTTGGACAGATCAACATTTTGGCCTGTGCCAGACATTTTTAGAAAGAGTTAAGTGATAGAAAAAGTGAAGAAAAAGTTTTTCAGAACTGTTAGAAAGACAGAAAAAAACTTTTAAAACTTTTTAGAAAGTTTAGAAGTACTTTTCAGCACTTAGAAAACAGTGAAAAGAAGAAATGCAAAACTTTTCAGTAATGTGTACATACACTGAACTTGTTTTGTATATTTTTCTCTTATGAAAAGTACAATGTCAAGAGTGGTAAGTAGTCTCAAAGCACTTATCCCACCGCTGCACAACCAATGTAGGAGGCTGGACTGGCTTGTAGTGAGTACCAAGGGGTACTTACACCTTGCACCAGGGCCAGGTATCCCTTATTAGTGTAGAGGGTGTCTAGCAGCTTAGGCTGATAGATAATGGTAGCTTAGCAGAGCAGCTTAGGCTGAACTAGGAGACGTGTGAAGCTACTACAGTACCACAAATGATTATGCACAATATCATAAGAAAACACAATACACAGTTATACTAAAAATAAAGGTACTTTATTTTTATGACAATATGCCAAAAGTATCTCAGTGAGTACCCTCAGTATGAGGATAAGAAATATACACAAGATATATGTACACAATACCAAAAATATGCAGTATAGTCTTAGAAAACAGTGCAAACAGTGTAAAATTACAATAGGATGCAATGTAGGCACATAGGGATAGGGGCAACACAAACCATATACTCCAAAAGTGGAATGCGAATCACGAATGGACCCCAAACCTATGTGACCTTGTAGAGGGTCGCTGGGACTATTAGAAAATAGTAAGGGTTAGAAAAATACCCCACCCCAAGACCCTGAAAAGTTAGTGCAAAGTGCACTAAAGTTCCCCTAAAGACACAGAAGTCGTGATAGAGGAATAATGCAAGAAAAACACAACCCAAAAATGTAATAACAATGGATTTCCAGTCGAGGGTACCTGTGGAACAAGGGGACCGAGTCCAAAAGTCACAAGCAAGTCGGAGATGGGCAGATGCCCAGGAAATGCCAGGTGTTGGTGCAAAGAAGCTTCTACTGGACTGAAGAAGCAAAGAATACTGCAGGAACGACAAGGGCTAGAGACTTCCCCTTTGGAGGATGGATCTACCACGCCTTGGAGAGTTGTGCAGAAGTGTTTTCCCACCGGATGGATGCCAACAAGCCTTGCTAGCTGCAAGTCGTGCAGTTAGCGTTTTTGGAGGCTGCTGTGGCCCAGGATGGACCAGAATGGTGCAAATTGGACCAGGAGGTAGAGGGGACGTCGAGCAAGACAAGGAGCCCTCACAGCAGCAGATATCACCCGGAGAAATGCCAGAAACAGGCACTACAAGGACGCGTGAAACGGTGCTCGCCTGAAGTTACACAAAGGAGTCCCACGTCGCCGGAGACCAACTTAGGAAGTCGTGCAATGCAGGTTAGAGTGCCGGGGACACCAGCTTGGGGGTGCACAAAGGATTTCCGCCGGAAGTGCACGGGAGCCGGAGAAGTTGCAAAAGTCACAAAAAACAACAATGCAGTCTGGCGTGGGGAGGCAAGGACTTACCTCCACCAAACTTGGACTGAAGAGTCACTGGACCGTGGGGGTCACTTGGACCGTCTTGCTGGATTCAAGGGACTTTGCTCGTCGTCGTGAGAGGAGACCCAAGGGACTGTGATGCAGCATTTTGGTGCCTGCGTTGGCAGGGGGAAGATTCCGTCGACCCACAGGAGATTTCTTCGCAGCTTCTGATGCAGAGAGGAGGCAGACTACCCCCACAGGATGCACCACCAAGAAAAACAGTCGAGAAGGCAGCAGGAGCGGCGTTACAATGTTGCAGTAGTCGTCTTAGCTACTTTGTTGCAGTTTTGCAGGCTTCCAGCGCGGTCAGCAGTCGATTTCTTGGCAGAAGGTGAAGAGAGAGATGCAGAGGAACTCTTATGAGCTCTTGCATTCGTTATCTGAGGAATCCCCAAAGAAAGAGACCCTAAATAGCCAGAAAAGAGGGTTTGGCTACTTAGGAGAGAGGATAGGCTACTAACACCTGAAGGAGCCTATCAGAAGGAGTCTCTGACGTCAGCAGGGGGCACTGGCCACTCAGAGCAGTCCAGTGTGCCAGCAGCACCTCTGTTTCCAAGATGGCAGAGGTCTGGAGCACACTGGAGGAGCTCTGGGCACCTCCCAGGGGAGGTGCAGGTCAGGGGAGTGGTCACTCCCCTTTCCTTTGTCCAGTTTCGCGCCCAGGCAAGGCTGAGGGGTCCCTGAACCGGTGTAAACTGGCTTATGCAGAATTGGGCACCTCTGTGCCCAACAAAGCATTTCCAGAGGCTGGGGGAGGCTACTCCTCCCCTGCCTTCACACCATTTTCCAAAGGGAGAGGGTGTAACACCCTCTCTCTGAGGAAGTCCTTTGTTCTGCCATCCTGGGCCAGGCCTCGCTGGACCCCAGGAGGGCAGAACCCTGTCTGTGGGGTTGGCAGCAGCAGCAGCTGCAGTGTAACCCCAGAAAAGGCAGTTTGGCAGTACCAGGGTCTGTGCTACAGACCACTGGGAGCATGGAATTGTGCCAACTATGCCAGGATGGTATAGAGGGGGCAATTCCATGATCTTAGACATGTTACATGGCCATATTCGGAGTTACCATTGTGAAGCTACACATAGGTAGTGACCTATGTGTAGTGCACACATGTAATGGTGTCCCCGCACTCACAAAGTCGGGGAATTTGCCCTGAACAATGTGGGGGCACCTTGGCTAGTGCCAGGGTGCCCACACACTAAGTAACTTTGCACCTAACCTTTACCAGGTAAAGGATAGACATATAGGTGACTTATAAGTTACTTAAGTGCAGTGAAAATGGCTGTGAAATAATGTGGGCATTATTTCACTCAGGCTGCAGTGGCAGGCCTGTGTAAGAATTGTCAGAGCTCCCTATGGGTGGCAAAAGAAATGCTGCAGCCCATAGGGATCTCCTGGAACCCCAATACCCTGGGTACCTCAGTACCATATACTAGGGAATTATAAGGGTGTTCCAGTAAGCCAATGTAAATTGGTAAAAATGGTCACTAGCCTGTTAGTGACAATTTAAAAGTAATGAGAGAGCATAACCACTGAGGTTCTGGTTAGCAGAGCCTCAGTGAGACAGTTAGTCACTACACAGGTAACACATACAGGGCACACTTATGAGCACTGGGGCCCTGTGTTGCAGGGTCCCAGTGACACATACAACTAAAACAACATATATACAGTGAAAAATGGGGGTAACATGCCAGGCAAGATGGTACTTTCCTACAGCATATCTACAGTTGAAACTAAGGCAAACATGTAGGAGGCTGGCCTGGTCTGTAGTGGGTACCTATGGTACTTACACCCTATACCAGGTCAAGGTATCCCTTATCAGTGTAGTGTAGGCAGTGTCTAGAAGTCAGGCTCTCTAGAGGTAGCTGTGGATGAGCAGCCAAGGCCTATCTAGGAGACATGCAAAGCGTATGCAATACCACTGCAGTCACACAGCAGTTCCACACATGAAAGAAAATGGTCAGTGTTACAAAAAGGTACTTTATTTTGGTGACACATCCCAAAAATACCATAGAGACTATACTCCCTTAGGAGGTAAGTAATACACAAATTATATATGCTAGTATGCAGAAACAGGTGTATAAACAGTTAGAAATAGTGCAATTAGTGAAAATCACAATAATTAGAGATGGCCCTCTGGGGAGCACAAACCATATACTAAGAAAGCGGAATGCGAAAGTCTGTCTCCCACTTAGGCAAATGTAGTGTGTAGAGGGGAGATGGGAGTACTAGAAAACCACAAAGGTAAGTATTAGAACCCACCCCAGTGCCCAGGAAAGCAGGAGTAAATTGCAATAACTTTTCCAGAACACATACAGATACGAGACAAACAATTATGCAGGAACCAGAATTAGACTGCAAGACACCAACAGTGGATTCCTGGACTGGAGGACGTGTGAAAGAAGGGGACCAAGTCCAAGAAGCACAAAGGAGTCCAGGGAGAACAGGAACCCCTGCTAAACTGGATGATGGTGCAAAATAGGAACCACTGGTGAAGAAGAACAGAAAGTACTGCACCCAAGAAGTCTTGGTCCTGGTTGGTGCAAGTGATGTCCCACGCCGAATGGAGGATTGCAGTCTGGGTTGCATCGCTGGAGTCCTGCAAAAAGCCTTGGCACATGCAAAGCTTGCGGTTAGTGGAAAATGGCGCTGCCCGGGACCCGGATGGACCAGGTGGACTCTACCCAGGAGGGGGAGTCGAAGGGGGCTCTCAGCGACTCAGAGAGCCCACAGAAGACCAGTTTTGCACCAGAGCAGGGACTGAGGGTCCCTTAACTGGTGTACACTGGATTATGCAAGGAGGGCACCATCTGTGCCCTTGAAAGCATTTCCAGAGGCTCTGGGAGGCTACACCTCCCATGCCTGTAACACTTATTTCCAAAGGGAAAGGGTGTAAACCCCTCTCCCAAAAGAAATTCTTTGTTCTGCCTTCCTGGGCTCAAGCTGCTTGAGCAACAAGAGGGCAGAAACCTGTCTGTGAGGTGGCAGCAGCTGGGGCTGCCCGGAAAACCTCAGAAGGCTGGCATGGCAGTACTGGGGGTCCACTGTGGAGCCCACAGAGTGCATGGAATTATACAACCAATGCTAGAATCAGCATTGGGGTATAATTCTGAGATGTTAGACACCTTACATGGCCACATTCATAGTTACCATTGTGTATTGACCTATATCCAGTGCACGTGTAAGATGGTGTCCCCGCACTCACAAAGTCTGGGAAATGGTCCTGGATGACGTGGGGGCATGTCTGCTAGTGCCGGGTGCCCTCACACACAGGTACTCTGCACCCAGCCTTCAGGGTTGGAAAACCTGGTATATGGGTGACTTATAAGTGACCTGGTGCAGTGTAAATGGCTGTGAAATGGTGCATGCACCATTTCACACAGGCTGCAATGAAAGTCCTGTAGAAGCCTTTGCATGGGCTTACTATGGGTGGCAAAAGGAATGCTGCAGCCCATAGTGATCCCCTGGAACCCCGGTGCCCTGGGTACCTAGGTACCATATACTAGTGACTTATAAGGGGGCACCAGTATGACAATTATGAGTGGACTACTGTGTTAGCAGTACCCAGCAAGCACTTTTAAAGGGAAGAGAGCCTAAGCACTGGGGTCCTGGTTAGCAGGATCCCAGTGACACAGTCAATCACACTGACAAACAGGCCAAAAATGGGGGGGTAACCGAGCCAGAAAGAGGCTACTTTCTCAAAACCCCCCTCTTGTATTCATTGTCAGAGCAGTTCTTGAGGTTTGCACAATACAATGGAGGAGAACCGGTACTATCTCTTCTCAGTCTGGAAAACACAGAATCCAAATGTGACTGAGCACAGCTCTCCTCAGAACCTATTGCTTATAATATGAACAATGGTGTTTGAGTTACTTCCATTAAACTCTTGCCCTAAATGTCTGTGGCTTCTCACATCTGAAGAGCTGGGACTGTATGTGCAGCATATTTCCATATGTGTGAGGTAGTTGTATAGGATGCACTAGCCAAAGGTAGAGGGCTTCTTTAATAGGTCAAAGGCAAAGAGTCAGTCAGTGAGTCACAATGTTGTGTTACCAAAATGTATACAGAACAGGAAATGTACTGAGGGGTGCCCGGGTGCTAGGAGAGAAACATGGGGGTGGGGTAGATGGTTTTCAAGAGAATGTTTGTGCCCTGTCTGTATTGTGCAAGATGGCACATGCACTAATAGTTCTTACCACAACATATCAAGTCTTAGTGGGCAGCAGAACATTATGTCTGATTCATTTTAATTATGCAGTTCACTGTTAGCAACTGACTGAGATTTGCTACAGCATCGGTAAGGGTGGGCAGCAAGGGACACTATACCAACATTCCTGTGCTTCATTCCCAGGTGTGAAGCTTTTAAAGCAGCGCTTCTTCTCTCAAAGAACCAGTGCTGATTTACAAATATTCTCCCTTTTGGAAAGTCGTTGTGGGGTGAAGACAGTGGTGCCCCTGCCAGTACCTCGTCAAATGTTTGCAGTGGCAATTGAGGTCATAAGCCACTGATGCATCTCATATCAGGAGGAGGTCCCTTTCACACTCCCCTGTAACGCGATTCAGAATGAGTCTCAAAATCTCTTTTGTAATTCAAAAGAGCCCTCAAAAGTGCAAAAATGATTTCGCATTTTGTGAAAAAAATACTGTAGCCATAAACTGTTTACTTTTGTGAATTGGTGGGTTTGCAACTATAAAATGTTTTGCAAATCTGAATCATAGAGCTCCTGAAAAAGATGTGTCCTCATCTTGGACAGGGTTGAGGCATTTCTGAAGGATGGAAGGATCAGATAGCGCTGGCTGAGAACGAGAACCAGTAGAGTTGAATCAAGGTAGGGTGATAGTTTTATGTTTTTATGGTCCCTTGTGTTTTAATGGTGACTGGGATGTAGGTTTCTGAAAGGGATGGTCTCACTGTCTTTACTTGAGACAGCTGGTCCCAGACATGTCAGTGAAGACTGGAGAATATGGGTAGTTTCATCAGAAAGTCTGTTGAGGGACAACTACAGAAATATTTCTGAAGGGTTGAGCAGCTCAGGAGATTTTGGCTATGTGTGGTATGTGTTGTATATGGCTTTGTGTGGTATATGTGCTGTATATGGCTATGTGTGGTATATGTGTGGTATACGGCTATGTGTTGCATATGTGTTGTATATGGCTATGTGTGGTATATGGGTTGTATATGGCTATGTGTTGTATATGTGTTGTATATGGCTATGTGTTGTATATGTGTTGTATATGGCTATGTGTGGTATATGAGTTGTATATGGCTATGTGTGGTATATGAGTTGTATATGGCTATGTGTTGTATATGTGTTGTATATGGCTATGTGTGGTATATGTGTTGTATATGGCTATGTGTGGTATTTGTGTTGTATATGGCTATGTGTGGTTTATGTATTGTGTATGTGTGAGAAGGTAGCCTCTTTCTAGCCTTGTTACCCCCACTTTTGGCCTGTTTGTGAGTGTATGTCAGGGTGTTTGTCACTGTTTTCACTGTCTCACTGGGATCCTGATACCCAGGCCTCAGTGCTCATAGTGAAAACACTATGTTTCAGTATGTTTGTTATGTGTCACTGGGATCCTGCTGGTCAGGACCCCAGTGCTCATAGGTTTGTGGCCTATATGTATGTGTCACTGGGACCCTGTCACACAGGGCCCCAGTGCTCATAGGTGTGCATCTATATGTTCCCTGTGTGGTGCCTAACTGTCTCACTGAGGCTCTGCTAACCAGAACCTCAGTGGTTATGCTCTCTCATTACTTTCAAATTGTCACTAACAGGCTAGTGACCATTTTTACCAATTTACATTGGCTTACTGGAACACCCTTATAATTCCCTAGTATATGGTACTGAGGTACCCAGGGTATTGGGGTTCCAGGAGATCCCTATGGGCTGCAGCATTTCTTTTGCCACCCATAGGGAGCTCTGACAATTCTTACACAGGCCTACCACTGCAGCCTGAGTGAAATAACGTCCACGTTATTTCACAGCCATTTTACACTGCACTTAAGTAACTTATAAGTCACCTATATGTCTAACCTTTACCTGGTAAAGGTTAGGTGCAAAGTTACTTAGTGTGAGGGCACCCTGGCACTAGCCAAGGTGCCCCCACATTGTTCAGAGCCAATTCCCTGAACTTTGTGAGTGCGGGGACACCATTACATGCGTGCACTACATATAGGTCACTACCTATATGTAGCTTCACCATGGTAACTCCGAATATGGCCATGTAACATGTCTATGATCATGGAATTGCCCCCTCTATGCCATCCTGGCATTGTTGGTACAATTCCATGATCCCAGTGGTCTGTAGCACAGACCCTGGTACTGCCAGACTGCCCTTCCTGGGGTTTCTCTGCAGCTGCTGCTGCTGCCAACCCCTCAGACAGGCAGCTGCCCTCCTGGGGTCCAGCCAGGCCTGGCCCAGGATGGCAGAACAAAGAACTTCCTCTGAGAGAGGGTGTGACACCCTCTCCCTTTGGAAAATGGTGTGAAGGCAGGGGAGGAGTAGCCTCCCCCAGCCTCTGGAAATGCTTTGTTGGGCACAGATGTGCCCAATTCTGCATAAGCCAGCCTACACCGGTTCAGGGACCCCTTAGCCCCTGCTCTGGCGCGAAACTGGACAAAGGAAAGGGGAGTGACCACTCCCCTGACCTGCACCTCCCCTGGGAGGTGTCTAGAGCTCCTCCAGTGTGCTCCAGACCTCTGCCATCTTGGAAACAGAGGTGCTGCTGGCACACTGGACTGCTCTGAGTGGCCAGTGCCACCAGTTGACGTCAGAGACTCCTGCTGATAGGCTCCTTCAGGTGTTAGTAGCCTTTCCTCTCTCCTAGGTAGCCAAACCCTCTTTTCTGGCTATTTAGGGTCTCTGTCTCTGGGGAAACTTTAGATAACGAATGCATGAGCTCAGCCGAGTTCCTCTGCATCTCCCTCTTCACCTTCTGATAAGGAATCGACCGCTGACCGCGCTGGAAGCCTGCAAACCTGCAACATAGTAGCAAAGACGACTACTGCAACTCTGTAACGCTGATCCTGCCGCCTTCTCGACTGTTTTCCTGCTTGTGCATGCTGTGGGGGTAGTCTGCCTCCTCTCTGCACCAGAAGCTCCGAAGAAATCTCCCGTGGGTCGACGGAATCTTCCCCCTGCAACCGCAGGCACCAAAAAGCTGCATTACCGGTCCCTTGGGTCTCCTCTCAGCACGACGAGCGAGGTCCCTCGAATCCAGCGACACCGTCCAAGTGACCCCCACAGTCCAGTGACTCTTCAGCCCAAGTTTGGTGGAGGTAAGTCCTTGCCTCACCTCGCTGGGCTGCATTGCTGGGAACCGCGACTTTGCAAGCTTCTCCGGCCCCTGTGCACTTCCGGCGGAAATCCTTCGTGCACAGCCAAGCCTGGGTCCACGGCACTCTAACCTGCATTGCACGACTTTCTAAGTTGGTCTCCGGCGACGTGGGACTCCTTTGTGCAACTTCGGCGAGCACCGTTTCACGCATCCTCGTAGTGCCTGTTTCTGGCACTTCTCCGGGTGCTACCTGCTTCAGTGAGTGCTCTTTGTCTTGCTCGACGTCCCTCTCTCTGCAGGTCCAATTTGCGACCTCCTGGTCCCTCCTGGGCCCCAGCAGCGTCCAAAAACGCCAAACGCATGATTTGCGTGTAGCAAGGCTTGTTGGCGTCCATTCGGCGGGAAAATACTTCTGCACGACTCTCCAAGGCGTGGGGGATCCATCCTCCAAAGGGGAAGTCTCTAGCCCTTGTCGTTCCTGCAGTATTCACAGTTCTTCAGCCTAGTAAGAGCTTCTTTGCACCAACCGCTGGCATTTCTTGGGCATCTGCCCATCTCCGAGCTGCTTGTGACTTTTGGACTTGGTCCCCTTGTTCCACAGGTACCCTCAGTCAGGAATCCATCGTTGTTGCATTGCTGATTTGTGTTTTCCTTGCATTCTCCCTCTAACACGACTATTTTGTCCTTAGGGGAACTTTGGTGCACTTTGCACTCACTTTTCAGGGTCTTGGGGAGGGTTATTTTTCTAACTCTCACTATTTTCTAATAGTCCCAGTGACCCTCTACAAGGTCACATAGGTTTGGGGTCCATTCGTGGTTCGCATTCCACTTTTGGAGTATATGGTTTGTGTTGCCCCTATCCCTATGTTTCCCCATTGCATCCTATTGTAACTATACATTGTTTGCACTGTTTTCTAAGACTATACTGCATATTTTTGCTATTGTGTATATATATCTTGTGTATATTTCCTATCCTCTCACTGAGGGTACACTCTAAGATACTTTGGCATATTGTCATAAAAATAAAGTACCTTTATTTTTAGTATAACTGTGTATTGTGTTTTCTTATGATATTGTGCATATGACACTAAGTGGTACTGTAGTAGCTTCACACGTCTCCTAGTTCAGCCTAAGCTGCTCTGCTAAGCTACCATTATCTATCAGCCTAAGCTGCTAGACACCCTATACACTAATAAGGGATAACTGGGCCTGGTGCAAGGTGCAAGTACCCCTTGGTACTCACTACAAGCCAGTCCAGCCTCCTACAGTATGGCTATGTGTGGTATATGTGTGGTGTATGGCTATGTGTAGTATATGTGTTGTATACGGCTATGTGTGGTATATGTGTTGTATATGGCTATGTGTGGTATATGTGTGGTATACGGCTATGTGTGGTATATGGGTTGTATACGGCTATGTGTGGTATATGTGTGGTATACGGCTATGTGTGGTATATGGGTTGTATACAGCTATGTGTGGTATATGGGTTGTATACGGCTATGTGTGGTATATGGGTTGTATATGGCTATGTGTGGTATATGTGTTGTATATGGCTATGTGTTGTATATGTGTTGTATATGGCTATGTGTTGTATATGTGTTGTATATGGCTATGTGTGGTATTTGTGTTCTATATGGCTATGTGTTGTATATGTGTTGTATATGGCTATGTGTGGTATATGGGTTGTATATGGCTATTTGTGGTATACGGCTATGTGTTGTATATGTATTGTATATGGCTATGTGTGGTATATGGGTTGTATATGGCTATGTGTTGTATATGTGTTGTATATGGCTATGTGTTGTATATGTGTTGTATATGGCTATGTGTGGTATATGGGTTGTATATGGCTATGTGTGGTATATGGGTTGTATATGGCTATGTGTTGTATATGTGTTGTATATGGCTATGTGTTGTATATGGGTTGTATATGGCTATGTGTGGTATATGTGTTGTATATGGCTATGTGTGGTATTTGTGTTCTATATGGCTATGTGTTGTATATGTGTTGTATATGGCTATGTGTGGTATATGGGTTGTATATGGCTATGTGTGGTATATGTGCTGTATATGGCTATGTGTGGTATATGTGTGGTATACGGCTATGTGTTGTATATGTATTGTATATGGCTATGTGTTGTATATGTGTTGTATATGGCTATGTGTTGTATATGTGTTGTATATGACTATGTGTGGTATATGGGTTGTATATGGCTATGTGTGGTATATGTGTTGTATATGGCTATGTGTTGTATATGTGTTGTATATGGCTATGTGTGGTATTTGTGTTGTATATGGCTATGTGTGGTTTATGTATTGTGTATGGCTATGTGTGGTATATGTGTGGTGTATGGCTATGTGTAGTATATGTGTTGTATACGGCTATGTGTGGTATATGGGTTGTATATGGCTATTTGTGCTATGTGGATTGTATATGGCTATGTGTGGTATATGTGTTGTATATGGCTATGTGTGCTATGTGGGTTGTATATGGCTATGTGTGGTATATGTGTTGTATATGATGACATGAAATAGGAGGAAAGGGTGAGGTTTGTCCGTGGGCAACTGGGTCAAACTTCAAGTTATAGAAAATGATTGTGGTATCACGGTCAGGGCAAGAGTTCAGTTTGATTTACGGGAAGTAAAATAAGTGCTGGTGACTCATGCAGAAAGCATGATGCCTTACGTGGTAAATGTTCTTAACCTGATAACAACAATATATTCATTACCCCATCATTGACAAGGTTAGGCATGACCAGCACCTGCCACCTTTATGATAACAGAGTCCAAGAGTCTAGTGCTCCAAGTCATTCATTGGCTACCACTAACGAGATTCAGAATACAACATCTATTGTTCATTATTCAAACTGTGCAATAAATTGATACAATCTACATTCAGTTAAACACAGATCAGAATGCAACTGTGTACGTAGGCCCATTTAATACAGAAAGCTAAGACAAATCCGGTTCCCTCTTGTGACATAAAACCACTCAGCAAAAAAGTCAACAAACACAGTTATAATCATCTGACTTACAGTCACTGTTCACAGTTCATTGTTTTCGCTCTTAAACCTCACAGTAACAAACTGCACTTTTAATATTTGTATGATTTATTAATGCTGATAATGGTCACATCTTGAAGTTGTTATCGTAGTCACACTTAAAGCAATGTGTAACGCATTGGTGTTTTCTAAAGCGTGCACATGCCAAAGCTTGTTGACGCTAGTGTTACTGTTAAACTTGGCATCCTTGGCGTGGTCTCCCCTAACTCTTTGCCTCTCTTCCCCAGATTGCTGATGTGCGCTGGACTCTGTTTGTGCTGTTTTTGATACTCGGAGCACTTTGCCACTGCTATCCAGTGCTAAAGTGCAAGTGCTCTTATACTACCATATTTGATTTACCAGTAAGTCCCTAGTACAGTGCACTAGAGGTGCCCAGAGCCTGTAAATCAAATGCTACTAGTGGGCCTGCAGCACTGGTTGTGCCACCCACATTAATAGCCCTGTAAACATGGCTCAGACCTGCCACTGCAGTGTCTGTGTGTGCAGTTTTTAACTGCTAATTCGACTTGGCATGTGTACCCACTTGCCAGGACTAAACCTTCCCTTCTTATACATGTAAGGCACCCCTAAGGTAGGCCTTAGGTAGCCCCATGGGCAGGGTGCAGTGTATGTTAAAGGTGGGACATGTACTTATGTGGTTTACATGTCCTGACAGTGAAATACTACCAAATTAGTTTTTCACTGTGCATAGCCTATCTCTCTCATAGGTTAACAAGGGGGCTGCCTTTAAATATTATTAAAGTGCAGATTCTCTTTGAGATCAGATAGAAATATGGAGTTTATGGTCTCTGAGCTCACAATTTAGAAAGTTAGTTTGAAAATGCCACTTTTAGAAAGTAGGCATGTTTTTGCTTAAACAGTTCTGTGACTCTGCCTGTTTGTGGAGTGCCTGTTTCGGTCAGTTTGACAGTTGGGGTGTTTGCACCTCTCTCTAGACAGTGACACAAAGGGGGCTGGGGCCTAGACCCCATATCTTGATAAGCCATCTGTGCTGGGAGGGAGGGGAGAAGTTGTCACTCACACCTGAAAGGGCTATGGCTTCCCTCACACAGTGCAGTCTCCAACCCTCTGGAGTGTGGCTGTGCCTGGCCTGGACAAGGACGGATCTCACAAATACTTGAGACTTTGCTTTGAAGTTTGCCAACTTCAAAGGCAGAAAGGGGTACAAGTATTGGACCCAAAACCCTATACTTTAGATTACTTCAAGGATTTAAGAGGACCCGCTGCCTGGAGAAGAGCTGAGGAGAAGTGCTACCCTGGCCTGTGACTGTGCTTTGTTGTGCTATCCTGCAGTTGCTGTTTCTGCCTGTGCAAGAGAACAGAGGCTGGACTTTGTTGTACATTTCTGCTTAAGAGGTATCTCCAAGTGCTTGGAGTAGAGCTTGCCTCCTGTTTTGAAGCCTCAGGGACAGCAAAGGTTAAACCATCCAGTTCTGTGTCTGCATGCTGTGGACTCTAGCTTGTTAGTGGGTGCCATTCCAGTACCCAGTACCTAGACCTCTGGAAGTCAAGTCCCGGAGAATAACCAGTCTAACAATGCCAGACGACTCAGTGCGACTGTGCAAAGGATGCCGCTGGCCAAAACCGCACCAATACTTGCCCCAAGGCCATGGACCTTGTGAGTGTGATGAATCTGACAACCCTGTGAGCTGACGCGGCTACCCCGGAACCGCAACACTGCCTTCCCCAAGGCCGTGGACCTCGTAGAAGTCCGACGACCCTGTTGCTGAATGCACCCAACTTCGCTGACACCAGAGTGCCTCTTCACTTCCATTGTCCTCTAATGAAGACCTGACGTCGCTACGCGACGCCTCGGCCCTTCTGCCCGGTGGCACCGGAACCAAAGCTGCATCGGATCCAGTGATGCCTCGCTCCATGACTCCGTGCACCAGCCTGTTTTCTACTCTTTTACTAAGGTACTGTACCTGGGGGTCAAATGACTCTGTAAATGGCACCATCAGAGTCGCATTGTAGGAAACGACTCTGTCACAACGCTGCTTTTACCAACTTTCAGTATTTGTGCCTCAAGGCACTCTTTTCATGCTTTTAAATGCTAAATTTGTATTTTTAACTGTATCTTGTGGACTTTTATCATACTTGGTCTTGTTTATTGAGATAAAATAATTACTATTTTTCTAAGCCTGAGTTGTATCATTTTGTAGTGGTTCACTGTATTACTGTGTGTGTTTGTACAAATACTTTGTCTCTGA
Source organism: Pleurodeles waltl (assembly GCF_031143425.1). Taxonomy (NCBI): domain Eukaryota; kingdom Metazoa; phylum Chordata; class Amphibia; order Caudata; family Salamandridae; genus Pleurodeles; species Pleurodeles waltl. Next base: position 1,178,708,181 of record NC_090439.1, read on the forward strand.
AGTTAAGCCTGCCTGCTCATGCCAAGCTACCAAGTGGGTGAGGGTGGGTTAGTCGAGTTTGATTCTCCTTTGTCCTGACTAGAGTGAAGGTCCTTGCTTGGACAGGGGGTAACCTGACTGCCAACTAAAGACCCAATTTCTAACAGTTACCATACTAATGAATGCAATCCTGCAAATAAACTATTATTTTTGCCTCTCAATTTAAGGATCCTAAAACAGGCAGGTTTTAAGGCAATTTCTGAAAGCAAGAAAGTTGGATCAGCTATAATGGAAGGTTGTTCCAGAGATGGGATGTAGTGTGGATGAAGCTTCTGCTCTCCCCCACCCTAGTTGGATCTCCTAATTTTCTGGACCGGCTGGGGTTGTATCATGTGAGGTTTCTCCTTAGGTAATCTGGAGCAACTCCGTATATAGCTTTGTGGGCGAGACGGAGGGCCTTACATCTGATTCATTTCTTCACTGGCAACCAGTGGAGCTCTGGTAAACATCCATAAACTGACTGACATTTTCTTCATAAGTGTTCTAGAGACATTGCAGTTTTTTTGCAAGTGTGTTGATGAATGGCTACATATAGTGCATTGCAGTAATCAAGTCTTGATAAGACAAATGTTATTACTACACCTTTTTGTAGCTCAAAAGGTATGTACAGAAAGATCTTCCTGACCTTGAATAATAGAAATAACATAAGGAAGTGCATTTATTTATCTGTGCATTAAAGCACAGGCTAGAGTCAAAAATTATCCCCTGGTTTTTGAAGGTGGAAACTGGTGTGGGGAGGGCTTAGCATTTGTGGCCACTAAGATTGGTCCCAGGATGGCAAAGTCTTCTTGGTTTTTGCGGAATTAATCATAAGACTGTTGGTATTCATCCACTGAACTATGTCACTCATACAACTGCTAAAACAGTGAGCCGTCTCTTCTGCATTGTTCAAAATGGACACAATAAGCTGTGTGCCATCTGCACATGCAACAGGAGCAAAGCCAAAGGATCAAATTTGTTTAATCAAGGGGGCCACATAGATATTAAATAGTGTAGGGCTCAAAAATGAGCCTGAGGAACCCCACAAGGTAACGGAAAGGACTTGGAGACCAGGTCACCCAAGGCCATCAAATGTTCGCTCTGAGAGAGGAACGGAGCGTTTCAAAGCTGAGTCTCCAACACCAATATCTGCCAAACTTGCAATCAAGATCTCATGGATAATAGTATTGAAGGTTGCCGACAGCTCTAACAAAATCATAGCAGCCCTTTACCTACTATCTAAAATACAATGACAAAGTATTGGATGAGAGACTCAAAGGTCGAGTAGTATTAGTGATGCACCAAAAATCATTAGCGCCGTGTTGCGTACATCGCACAGAAAAGCGCTGCATCACATTTTCAATGCAAAGTGTAGTGGAATAACACATGCACAAAACGTATGTGCGTCATGCTTATCCTAATAAAAATGACACAAAACTGCAAAAAAGGATGCAACGTTCTTTGGAAGTCCAAATAGAGCAGTCTGAAGAGGATCTTGCTACCAATAACTTTCTAGGAGGATCACAGGATAGAAGTAGAAAAATAACAAATACATTTAGCCCAAAGAAGGTAAAAATATTAATAGCTGAGGTTGGCAAATATGATCATCAGCTATTTGTAAATCCAAAAATACATCAAGCCAAAAAAAGCTTAATATGGAAATCCATAGTAGCCAAAATAAATGGAGTAGCACCTATCGGCAGGATAGGTGAAGAGTGCAAAAAGCTTTGGCATGACATCAAACACCATACCAAAGAGAAGTTATCATGTAATCAGCGTGCTGCTCTGACAACTGGAGGTGGACTTAAGAGCAACATTGAGCTCACACCAATGGCTTGGTTGGTGGGGTACAAGGTTCAGACACTGCTGACCTTGAGGAAAATGAAGGTCATGGTAAAGTATCAAATTATACAAGTTGTTATGACTTGTAAAAGGGCCACGATCCTTCCATTCAAAAGTCACATTTCTGATCGCCAATGCCAAAGTGAAAGGGCAGGAATGCACCACACATGCAACATGGTACATACCTGTCCTTTACCCCTGTGTTGGTGCTGTTTTGACAGCCTAGCACCAATGCTGGCATCTTGCACCACAGTGCAAGGGAGCATGTGTTGTCAGCAGGATTGTTTTGTGCAAGAAAACAATCCTGGGAGTCTTTGGCCTATTTCTATGTGCGCTGCAGAATGTTGCACACATAGAAAGAGGAAAACACAAGGGAAAATAAATATATTGCTGCTCATTATGACTCACGTTCCGAAGCAAAAGGGTTTGGCACATTGCCAGGTTTGCCTAGTTTTCAAAATCTGTGGAAACGTCAAAATCCATGGGTGTTGCACAGGAACACCCACCGTAATGCCCTTCAAACACCACTCAAGTGCAGAGTGAGGCAACATAGCAATTTGTGTTGCTTTACCTTAATCCATATTTATGAGGCCATTCAAAGCCATGCAAAGTGTCTGTGTGTGGCCTCATACACATGATGTTGTAGTTTGCACCACTGGAGCTTCACACAAAGTGACACTTTGATGGCACAAGGGGATCACAAGTAGGTATCTATATCTTTTGTAGAAGAATGTAAGAATGAATGATTCACCATAGTGCAAGGGTGTCTGCATGAGTCTACAACACAATACAATTAGTATTTTCTATGCCCCAAAAAAGCTATTGCAAACTTTACAAATGTCCCTTTGTGCCTATTTTGTATGAGAGGGGTTACAGTGCAGCACACATGAACAAGTGGATAACATATGTTTGTAGAGAAAGTGTACACTGTAAATACTCCCTGACTGAGTAAACAAGGTATCACATGTTTTCATGTGTTAAGTAACATATCAGTTTGCACAGGTATGCCTGAAGCAATTGAAGGAGATTTTTATGTAAAAACATCAACCCATACTATCACAGGTACTGCATCACCTTCTACAAACATTATGTTATCTCATTTAGTTCAACATGTGTCAGACATCAATGAAACTAAATGGTTGCAGAGCAGCGTAAGGTCACATTAAATCATCCTTTCAGAGTCTGCTAATTTTCATCAATGTCACATTATCTTGCATCAATATCATAATGCAATAAGTACCTTTTCTAATCATTTTTACAAATGTTTTTTATCTCATACACAGTTAAAAGCATTTCATTAATATTCATACTCACATATCTTCATACTTCTCCCCGCACACATATGTGCAGCTCCTGAGACTTCACAAGTTAACCTTTCCCTTGGTATTGAAGAAGAGATATGTCATTACCATCTTTTGATGAGGAAGCACCTTAGGTACTGCTCAAGATTTGGAAGAGGAGACAACAATGCCTGAAACTCTGACAGATGGTTAAACACAGACCTCTCCGGGTATTCACAATAATGCTTCTACAGCTGCAACCAGACGCAGGCAGTAATCCACAATAGATGTGGATGTACAAGACTTTCAAAGTCACATTCACAAAACACAAGAACAAACCCTTGAAATTGTGACAGGCAGGCTAGGTACAGTTCATGTTGATCTGAAGGGAACAATAGAATGTCTAAAATCATCAGAACAATCCTGACAAAAATGAAGGATTATACCCATTATACTCATTCCTGAATGGTATGGATACATCACTCATGGACATCCATGATGACCTAAAAAACCTTGTGGAAAAAAAGAGGAAGCAACATTATCAGGTACCAGTGCAGCAGGCTGAAGAAGAAGTGACACCCAACCTGCACAGACTGACAATGTAGATACGTCAACACAAAAAAAAATGATGTTGGAAACAGTTAAGGTCTCAGAGATGATTTCAAATATATCACGAGACAAAATACTCTACTACTGGCTTCACCTGAAAAGATAGAGTCTGCTCTGGAGCGCATTGCTCTAGCACAGGAGTCGCAGAATGGAAATACGAATGTAAATCTGGATCATCATACAAATGTAAACACGCACAGTCTGATGAAGAAGAGGAACTGCGTTAAAATGTGTGAATGAAATAACAATTGGCTTACACTACATAAAGTTTTGTTTAAGGTACAAATATCACACATTTTGTGCATACACTGCTGTGCAATATAAATGACACCAATTAATATGTGAGTGTGATTTCTAGAGCTCAATATATAAATAATATAGTCAATAAGCAACTGTTCATCAATAAAGCTAAATACAAATGTAACAAAATACTTTCAAAAGATGTGTTAACAATAAAAAGTTCATGGAATATATATCTGACCTGTTATATGGTTTTACTTCCAGACATATGCCTTTGAACATGCAAACAATATGTAGATTATGAATTCTATATCATTTCCATACTTCCATAGGAAGCTGTTTCTCTGGGGATAGACATCATTTAATTGAACCAATTGGCGTGCATGAAGGGGAACACTGTTGTGTGCCATATTTGTCTTGCACATCTGTTCTTCCAAGATTTACTTACTTGACTTGCAGCATAAATGTTGTTGGACTAGAAAGTCATCTCTTACTGTAATGCTTCATCTAGGTATTCCTTGCTTTTCTTTGTGTCAAGGGTGTGTTGCAAGGGTGCTACATGGAAAAATCTATGCAAGTACCCATTGTTTGTGAAGCTAAACATTGTAAACTCAGTAAAGTGGGCAAAGCATTGGTCTTCAAAATTTTGCCACTTGGAACTAGTCTTAGAAAAAAGCATCTACATACATTATAGACTCCGGGCTGGTGCCCCAAAAAATTATCTGTGACTGGTTGGGAGGCCAGCTCGCTTACAGACTCGGTGATGGTTTGCAGGACAAGTCATAGTCTATCTCTCTGGCTATTAAGAACTTGAAGGAAGCCTTCCAACACTAAATAGATAAGGTTTTGGTGTGTTTGGGTCTCATGAGGGCTGACCACCATATCTTGCAGGAACAGATTGCTGCAACGTAATTGTCCTTGAAGTAACTTCTCCCCACAACAGAGGTGCATGTTCTTGAAGCCCAAGCAGAGGACTCAGAGGCTCGTGCCCGCAAAAACATTACCTTTGTGGTTGGTTTGCTGTCCTGGGGAGTGGGTGTTCAACTGTCAAGGTGATTGTTTTAAATTCTTATAGTCCGGTGGCTGTCTGCTCTTTCAATGATCCTATCTGGGCATAGATTTGTGGTCCATTTCTACTATGCCTCTTCCATATAGTATGTGTTTGGGTTGTGATGTAGCTTCATGTGTCATGATACATGTACTTGAATGTCTGGGAATGCAAATTATGGTCAGGCGCTATAAGGCGTTAGTGCATCTGAAGCGAAGCTGGAGTAATGTGGTGCTTCTGCAGGAAACTCACGTAAATGCCAAGAAGTGGTGGTGCCCGGAGTGTACAGCATATACTTAGGCTTCACCTGCGGAACTTCATATGGGTGAAAACAGGCATCCCGTTTCAAGTTACCACTAGCTGAATAGATGCAGAAGAGCACTCCTCTGTCTTTACATGCTGCTTTGATGCTCATGAATCTACCTCATAAATTGGAATTGGGATTATTCCTTTCATTAAAGTATGCATGCAGTATATGTATGCCGTAACACCTTATTGTGTTCTCCTGATAATCCAGAGGCCATCACCTCATTGGAGTTTCTAGCTAGAACCAGTGCCTAATAAAATCACCTGTTGCTGATGTTCGAATGAGGAGGGGCACACACCTGCATTCCTACTTGGTGCCTGGAAGCAGTGAGCCTTGAGGACCCTGCGTTCCACAAGTCAATTAGTGAGGGTATTCAGTATTAATTTGATGTGAACACTGATTCTGCTTCCTAACCACTTGTGGAGTTGGAGACCTTCAAAGTTGTCATTCGGGGGCACTGTTAGTTGGAGTCTACAGGGTTCGGGAAAACCCTATTGAGGGATATTGTTGTTCAAGAGCTGACCCTTAGGAATGTAGAGTACTTGCATCAGAGAATCTGGACCTGCGGAATGAACTGCTGGACACAAAGGAGAGGATAGTGGCACATGTAGGGTGATTACAATGTCTTTCCCACAAAGCCACTATACACTGGTGTTGTACTGTGACCCCTCTGCAGATTTGTGAGTTGATTTTATCATCCCAGCGGGTCAGTTCCTGCTATATGGCACCCTAAATGCAGCTAAGCACATGATCTAGGGAGGGCGAGGTGTGCAGCCCCGACTGCTTCATAGTTGCTTTTCTTGTGGGACACCTCTAACACCCACAGTCTTGCTCAGGATTGTAAATTGCTCTGCAAGGGGACGTATATGTGCACTGGCACTATCGACACACTGAGGTTGTTCATGGTGTGCTGTCCAGACATATCTTCTTCAGGCACGCTCACTTACAATGGAATGGACATTACCATATGACAGTCTTCTCACATCACCCCCTCGTGGCATGTGCGATGTGTCAGCTTTGTCCTACACATGACAAACATTCCGATTGAGCTGCTTCTATCTCCTAACACCTATCAACAGGAGCTCACTTGACATATTTCAGAAGTGGATCCTGCCCCTCCAACTCTCCCTTAGTCACTGTGTACACTGGTCTTGACAAGGAGATAGGCCCTGGTGCTCCAGACTCATCAACAGGAGTGCCGGGTTTTTATTGATCATGTATCCTCATCCAGCAAGGAGTGTTGGAGTGCTTGGCCCACAATCCTGCTCAGAGGCTAAAGGAGTGGTCATTCCCCAACTCCACAGCCTACCTATCTGCTCATCAGATGACAAGATCCGCACTCTTAATAATCCCTTCTTGTACTCTATTTGCAGTTCCTATTTCACTATGCAGGTGTGTGTACTTTTTAGCATTTTCTGCTAAGTATTTTAGCATCCCAAGACACATGTACATAAAGGACACTTACTTCCATTGGGAGGTGAACAACACAATATCAATCAAACCAATATAGGCCAGGCTGAAGTATACACAAATCAAGAGAACGTTATCTTTGGTCTTCCTGTAGGTTCCAGTCCAGTGACACAGGCTAGGGTGGTCCTGATGACTCCTATTCAGCACTACACGTCATGGTTGTGTCTCTGCCTTAGTGATGCTTTACTCCTGGTGAAGACAGTACTCTTCCAACACTGTGAAGGTAGCTATTTTACAATTACACCAATTCCTAATGAACTAACATATGTGAGACATGCACATGTCAAAGGGCATACACATAATGATTGACTATGGGGTGATACGTCTGCAGTAGAGTAGAGACATCAGTATGGTTACCACCTCTGGGCCAAGTTGAATATTCACCATGGGGAGACAATTAACACCCCAAACGTTGTGTGTAGAAAATTGTGTATTTAGGATGTTGTCCATTATTGCTATTCAGTGATGTGTGAAAGGTTGCAGGCGGTTGCATATAGGCGTGTATTGGTAGCTGCAGAGTTACATGCTATACAGTTTAAAAGCACTAGGGTTATTCAAACCACAATACCACTTAGAGACTATGGTTTAGGAGCACTACTTGGCCCTGTTCTCCAGATGTGTCAACAATAACATAACTTGTGTGATATTCCCATATATACTAAAAAGGTAGTATATGTGAATATGTACAGTGTTGTATTTCTCATTATAGTGACCTTACGGTTTATATGTTGCCTGAAGCTAAGATGGATTCCGCTGCAATACGAAAGTATAACAAAAGGAAGCACAGGTTGCAGCACATGGAAGAAGTCTGCAAGTATTTCTGTAGGATGGTAGAGGATCACGATCAAAGACGATCAAAAATGCCAACGCACAACAACATGGAGAAACAAAATGGAGGTGTTCCTAAAGCTAGCACAAGTGGCAGAAAAAGATCCACTATGGCTGCCAATCATACCATGTAATCTGCAATCATCAGCAATTGATAGAGGAATGATATTGCTGAAAATACATCGAGAAATACGACTCCTTCGAAGGGACATAGGAGGAGAAAATATTTTTTTTGACAAAGTGTGTTATATACTACAAATTTGTATTTTTTGTTCAAGGTTCATATTTTTAACTTTTATATCCTTGTATAACAATGTTGTTATTTGATGTTAAATTTTTCAAACACATAGCTATCAGTGTTGCAACACTCACATCATATTTATTATGGTGCAACTTTGTTTACATATGCACTGAATAACAATTGATATTTTGAATATCCCAAGATAGTTTGTTGTGTATCCATTTTACATATATATAAGTCTAGAAACAATGGTGATGTCTGTGCATCAATACTGAAGTGTTTTGCTACTTCACTTAAGATTTCAAGGGGGTGCCTTGGTGAGAAGAATTAAGACACCTCTGATCTCAAGCAGAAGCCCTGCTGCATGTCACACATGCTGCAGCTAAGGCACATCCATGATGCATTCTACCTTCTTTGCTGTCCATCACTGGAAGCCTGGTGACTTATAAATTACTTAAGTGCAGTGTAAAATGGCTGTGAAATAACGTGGACGTTATTTCACTCAGGCTGCAGTGGCAGGCCTGTGTAAGAATTGTCAGAGCTCCCTATGGGTGGCAAAAGAAATGCTGCAGCCCATAGGGATCTCCTGGAACCCCAATACCCTGGGTACCTCAGTACCATATACAAGGGAATTATAAGGGTGTTCCAGTAGCCAATGAAAATTGGTAAAATTGGTCACTAGCCTGTTAGTGACAATTTGGAAGTAATGAGAGAGCATAAGCACTGAGCTTCTGGTTAGCAGAGCCTCAGTGAGACAGTTAGGCACCACACAGGGAACATATACATGCACACCTATGAGCACTGGGGCCCTGTGTGACAGGGTCCCAGTGACACATACATATAGGCCACAAACCTATGAGCACTGGGGTCCTGACCAGCAGGATCCCAGTGACACATAACAAACATACTGAAACATAGTGTTTTCACTATGAGCACTGAGGCCTGGCTATCAGGATCCCAGTGAGACAGTGAAAACAGTGACAAACACCCTGACATACACTCACAAACAGGCCAAAAGTGGGGGTAACAAGGCTAGAAAGAGGCTACCTTCTCACACAACCCCCCCCCAAACGAAGGACAATAAGGCTAACCTTGGCCAGTTGAGACTTTATTGTCTAAGTGGTGATAAGTAGAGAGTAGCTCTGCAATAGACTGGTTACTCCCTTTATCATCCACTATATGGTTACTTCCCTGTGGGGATGTAAACCACCCTGTTTGAAGTTTTTTAGCTAAGCAACAATGCGAAGATGTATTTTCAGAGTTTCTATCAGTAAGTTTTAGTTTAGAGCAGTGGGAATTGTCCACTGAACCTATTTGTAGTAATGGAAATGCCAGACAGGGATGCTGTCTCAGAAAAGCCATAGCAGGGCAAAAACTTTGTCCATATGGCTGGAAGAGAGAACAGGGATGCTGTTTCTCTTGGGTTGGAGCAGGGCAGGGATGCTGTCCTATCAGCTCCACACTAGGGCAGGGATGCTGTCCTAAGTGTTGTGAGGTAGTGCAGGGTTTCTGCACTAAAGTTTCTCTGGGAGGGTTGGAGGGATGCTCCATGTTAACTAAAATGGTGCTGTTTTTCTCACCAATGTTAGTTATCCCACAGAGAGGTACTTCCACCTCAGGGAGTCCAGCTTTGCCAGCTGATGATTCCCTTGGAACAGGTGCCACCCCAGGAGAGGTTTCTCCCACCACAGGAATAGTATCCTGAATGGTAGGGTGGTTAGGGGATACTGTGATACCCTTTTTACCTGTTGATGGAGAGGGATCCTGAGTTTTCAGGCCTTCTCTCCTTTGCTTTTTCATTTCACTTGAAATGAGAGGGAACAATTCCTCAGGGATGCCCAGCATGGTTGCATGGGCATAAAACTCTACATCAGCCCAACCTGAGGCCTCTAGGTCATTACCTAAGAGACAGTCTACAGGTAAGCTAGGTGATACCACCACCTGCTTAGGGCCAGTAACTCCACCCCAACTAAACTGAATTATAGCTAAGGGAAGAAACTTAGTGGAGTTATGGACATCAATAATCTTATACTGTTGTCCAATGATGTGTTGTTCAGGAGGCACTAGGTTTTCAGTCACCAAAGTGAAACTGGCACCTGTGTCCCTGTAGGCCAAGGCCTCAACACCATTTATTGGAACTGTCTGCCTGTACTTATCCATTGTAAGGGGACAAGCAGCCAGTGTGGCAAGGCCAATGCCACTAGGTGTGACAGAAACTGTCTTGGGACTGATTACATCAGTTTCCACTATGGACCCATAAGTGAACCCAACTACACCCTTTGCTTGACTGTTGCCAGCAGTCCCACCACTAGTACCACTACTGCTAGGGGCACTAGAGCTTGATGTATTAGTGGTGGTAGGCTCAGGGGGTTTACCTGGACAGGACTTATCCCCTGGCCTATGGCCTCTATTTTTACACACAAAGCACCAAGGCTTTTTAATGTGTGCAGGTTGGGAAGAAGAGGAAGAATTTGTTTTATCCCCACCCTCTGAAGAGTGTTTAAGATTTGAAGTGGGATCTTTGGTTTTACCCTTATCCCCATGCTTATCTTGAGATTTTTCACCATCTTTCTTCTTATTGCCATCTTTGTCACCCCCTGTATGAACTTTTCTGTTCACCCTTGTTCTGACCCATTTGTCTGCCTTCTTTCCCAATTCTTGGGGAGAGGTCAGATCAGAGTCTACCAGGTACTGGTGCAACAAATCAGACACACAATTATTAAGTATATGCTCTCTCAGGATTGTGTTATACAGGCTTTCATAATCAGTAACTTTACTGCCATGTAACCATCCCTCCAAGGCCTTCACTGAATGGTCAATGAAATCAACCCAGTCTTGTGAAGACTCCTTTTTGGTCTCTCTGAACTTTATCCTGTACTGTTCAGTGGTTAAGCCATAACCATCCAGGAGTGCATTCTTAAGAACTGTAAAATTATTGGCATCATTTTCTTTCACAGTAAGGAGCCTATCCCTACCTTTTCCACTAAATGATAGCCATAGGATAGCAGCCCACTGCCTTTGAGGGACATCCTGTACAACACAGGCCCTCTCAAGTGCAGCAAACCACTTGTTAATGTCATCCCCCTCCTTATAAGGGGGAACTATCTTGTGCAGATTCCTGGAATCATGCTCTTTTGCAGGATGACTATGGGGAATACTGCTGCTGCCACCATGGGTATCTAAACCCAACTTCTGTCTTTCCTTCTCTAATTCTAAAGACTGTCTATCCAAATCCAGCTGTTGCTTCTTGAGCTTCAGTCTGGTTTGTTCCACTCTCAATCTATTGAGCTCCCTTTCTAACAATCTGTCATCAGGGTGGGTGGGAGGGACATTTCTAGATACAGAGGTATGATGGGAATGAACAGAAGGAGATCTGTCCCTTACAGAGGGCACCCTAACAGCTTGGCTACCAGTATAATGTGAGAGCACACCATCAGTATGGTGTGATTCAACCTCTGTACCAACTATGCTAGACTGTCTAGTAATGGGCAGGCTGAGAAGTTTCTTTCCTGAACCTTTTCCTGGGGGAGTCCCTGGATCAGATTGAGAACCATTAGCTACTTTTTCACCAGATTGGGCACTTATGGCCTTATCCTGTACTCTAAGCATATTAATTAACAGTTCTAAGGAAGGATTCTTCCCTACACTCAAACCTCTCTCTATGCAGAGACTCCTTGCTCCTTTCCAGCTAAGGTGATCATATGCAAGTTTGGACAGTTCAACATTTTTGCCTGTGCCAGACATTTTTTAGAGAGAGTTAAAGTGATAGAAAAAGAGAAAAAAGTTTTCAGAACTTTTTGGAAAGACAGAAAAAACCTTTTAAACTTTTAAGAACTTTTTTGAAAGTTTTAGAAGTACTTTTCAGCACTTAGAAAAGAGTGAAAAGAGGAAATGCAAAACTTTTTGGCTATCTGTATATACACTGACCTTGTTTTGTATATTTTTCTCTTATGAAAAGTACAATGACAAGAGTGGTAAGTAGTCTCAAGCACTTATCCCACCGCTGCACAACCAATGTAGGAGGCTGGACTGGCTTGTAGTGAGTACCAAGGGGTACTTGCACCTTGCACCAGGCCCAGTTATCCCTTATTAGTGTATAGGGTGTCTAGCAGCTTAGGCTGATAGATAATGGTAGCTTAGCAGAGCAGCTTAGGCTGAACTAGGAGACGTGTGAAGCTACTACAGTACCACTTAGTGTCATATGCACAATATCATAAGAAAACACAATACACAGTTATACTAAAAATAAAGGTACTTTATTTTTATGACAATATGCCAAAGTATCTTAGAGTGTACCCTCAGTGAGAGGATAGGAAATATACACAAGATATATATACACAATAGCAAAAATATGCAGTATAGTCTTAGAAAACAGTGCAAACAATGTATAGTTACAATAGGATGCAATGGGGAAACATAGGGATAGGGGCAACACAAACCATATACTCCAAAAGTGGAATGCGAACCACGAATGGACCCCAAACCTATGTGACCTTGTAGAGGGTCGCTGGGACTATTAGAAAATAGTGAGAGTTAGAAAAATAACCCTCCCCAAGACCCTGAAAAGTGAGTGCAAAGTGCACTAAAGTTCCCCTAAGGACAAAATAGTCGTGTTAGAGGGAGAATGCAAGGAAAACACAAATCAGCAATGCAACAACGATGGATTCCTGACTGAGGGTACCTGTGGAACAAGGGGACCAAGTCCAAAAGTCACAAGCAGCTCGGAGATGGGCAGATGCCCAAGAAATGCCAGCGGTTGGTGCAAAGAAGCTCTTACTAGGCTGAAGAACTGTGAATACTGCAGGAACGACAAGGGCTAGAGACTTCCCCTTTGGAGGATGGATCCCCCACGCCTTGGAGAGTTGTGCAGAAGTGTTTTCCCGCCGAATGGACGCCAACAAGCCTTGCTACACGCAAATCGTGCGTTTGGCGTTTTTGGACGCTGCTGGGGCCCAGGAGGGACCAGGAGGTCGCAAATTGGACCTGCAGAGAGAGGGGACGTCGAGCAAGACAAAGAGCCCTCACTGAAGCAGGTAGCACCCGGAGAAGTGCCAGAAACAGGCACTACGAGGATGCGTGAAACGGTGCTCGCCGAAGTTGCACAAAGGAGTCCCACGTCGCCGGAGACCAACTTAGAAAGTCGTGCAATGCAGGTTAGAGTGCCGTGGACCGAGGCTTGGCTGTGCACGAAGGATTTCCGCCGGAAGTGCACAGGGGCCGGAGTAGCTTGCAAAGTCGCGGTTCCCAGCAATGCAGCCCAGCGAGGTGAGGCAAGGACTTACCTCCACCAAACTTGGGCTGAAGAGTCACTGGACTGTGGGGGTCACTTGGACGGTGTCGCTGGATTCGAGGGACCTCGCTCGTCGTGCTGAGAGGAGACCCAAGGGACCGGTAATGCAGCTTTTTGGTGCCTGCGGTTGCAGGGGGAAGATTCCGTCGACCCACGGGAGATTTCTTCGGAGCTTCTGGTGCAGAGAGGAGGCAGACTACCCCCACAGCATGCACAAGCAGGAAAACAGTCGAGAAGGCGGCAGGATCAGCGTTACAGAGTTGCAGTAGTCGTCTTTGCTACTATGTTGCAGGTTTGCAGGCTTCCAGCGCGGTCAGCGGTCGATTCCTTATCAGAAGGTGAAGAGAGAGATGCAGAGGAACTCGGCTGAGCTCATGCATTCGTTATCTAAAGTTTCCCCAGAGACAGAGACCCTAAATAGCCAGAAAAGAGGGTTTGGCTACCTAGGAGAGAGGATAGGCTACTAACACCTGAAGGAGCCTATCAGCAGGAGTCTCTGACGTCACCTGGTGGCACTGGCCACTCAGAGCAGTCCAGTGTGCCAGCAGCACCTCTGTTTCCAAGATGGCAGAGGTCTGGAGCACACTGGAGGAGCTCTGGACACCTCCCAGGGGAGGTGCAGGTCAGGGGAGTGGTCACTCCCCTTTCCTTTGTCCAGTTTCGCGCCAGAGCAGGGGCTAAGGGGTCCCTGAACCGGTGTAGACTGGCTTATGCAGAATTGGGCACATCTGTGCCCAAGAAAGCATTTCCAGAGGCTGGGGGAGGCTACTCCTCCCCTGCCTTCACACCATTTTCCAAAGGGAGAGGGTGTCACACCCTCTCTCAGAGGAAGTTCTTTGTTCTGCCATCCTGGGCCAGGCCTGGCTGGACCCCAGGAGGGCAGATGCCTGTCTGAGGGGTTGGCAGCAGCAGCAGCTGCAGTGAAACCCCAGGAAGGGCAGTTTGGCAGTACCAGGGTCTGTGCTACAGACCACTGGGATCATGGAATTGTACCAACAATGCCAGGATGGCATAGAGGGGGCAATTCCATGATCATAGACATGTTACATGGCCATATTCGGAGTTACCATGGTGAAGCTACATATAGGTAGTGACCTATATGTAGTGCACGCGTGTAATGGTGTCCCCGCACTCACAAAGTTCAGGGAATTGGCTCTGAACCATGTGGGGGCACCTTGGCTAGTGCCAGGGTGCCATCACAATAAGTAACTTTGCACCTAACCTTTACCAGGTAAAGGTTAGACATATAGGTGACTTATAAGTTACTTAAGTGCAGTGTAAAATGGCTGTGAAATAACGTGGACGTTATTTCACTCAGGCTGCAGTGGCAGGCCTGTGTAAGAATTGTCAGAGCTCCCTATGGGTGGCAAAAGAAATGCTGCAGCCCATAGGGATCTCCTGGAACCCCAATACCCTGGGTACCTCAGTACCATATACTAGGGAATTATAAGGGTGTTCCAGTAAGCCAATGTAAATTGGTAAAATTGGTCACTAGCCTGTTAGTGACAATTTGAAAGTAATGAGAGAGCATAACCACTGAGGTTCTGGTTAGCAGAGCCTCAGTGAGACAGTTAGGCACCACACAGGGAACATATACATGCACACCTATGAGCACTGGGGCCCTGTGTGACAGGGTCCCAGTGACACATACATATAGGCCACAAACCTATGAGCACTGGGGTCCTGACCAGCAGGATCCCAGTGACACATAACAAACATACTGAAAACATAGTGTTTTCACTATGAGCACTGAGGCCTGGGTATCAGGATCCCAGTGAGACAGTGAAAACAGTGACAAACACCCTGACATACACTCACAAACAGGCCAAAAGTGGGGGTAACAAGGCTAGAAAGAGGCTACCTTCTCACAATTTGCCGATTACCAATCTCAGAAGTGTTTGGTAAACCTTTTGTGGTGACACTTAGATTTCATGTATAACACCATTTGAATTCAGCAATATATGCATTGCCCCATTAGTTAATTAAAAAAAAAATATCTGGATACTTATTTTAACTACAATGATCATTTATTATATCTTTTAGCTAATTCACAGATCGGTTTGAATATATTGATTGCATACCATAATTTGTTACATGCAATATTGTGAAATACGTGTGTTCAGCATACACAGACGCACATGATGCTGGCATGCACAGCTCATTTGCCCATCATATGAAGTTGTTTACAGTCACATCACATGTGCTTGACACACATAACTATGACTATTGGACAACTGGAAAACAGTATTAGTACAAGAGAGGAGTGTCTAAGCCATGTCTAAGTCGCATATCTTCAAGACTGACTGTACACCAAGTTGTCTGACATGAAACAATATGACACATTAAACACAAATATCTGTATGTCAGCAGATGGATTAACATTAAGAGATTTGAGTCATTAATGATACCTGATTCCAAAACACGTTTACACATTACCATACCTATGCCGAGTAATGTCTTATTATGACAACACATGATGCTTGTGTAGTAGGATCAATTTTATTCTTATTTTGAAGTAGCCTTTTTTCACACATTTCAGAATTACTACTACTACTATCAGAAGCATTTAGATTCAATAATCATTTACTATATCATGACATTTCTGGGTATGACAAAACGTACTGTAACTTTTACATTGAGTATCATTATGTCATCCATTGATATGATACATAGCTTAACAGCGATTGACTATTGATAACATTCTTGTTTCAACACATCAAACAAAAAAACACAAAAGCATACAGTACTAACAAATTTTGTTTATGTGGTAAAGAAAGTCATTACAACATCTTTCCTACGCCTGGCACCTTCTACAGATTCTGTTTCACTAAGTTCATGAGTAGGCATGACATATTCCACACCACATCTTGGTCACGCATGATTTCTTCAATTTCAAGTGACCCCTTCTCAGCAATCGTATGTAACATGTCGCACACAACAATCATCTTGCACACAATATGGGGTTTATACAAAAGTCTACTGTTGGAAGGTAGTCTCTTTCTAGCCTTGTTACCCCCACTTTTGGGCTGTTTGTGAGTATATGTCAGGGTGTTTTTACTGTCTAACTGGGATCCTGCTAGCCAGGGCCCAGTGCTCATAGTGAAAACCCTATGTTGTCAGTGTGTTTGATATGTGTCACTGGGATCCTGCTAGCCAGGACCCCAGTGGTTATAAGTTTGTGGCCTGTATGTGTTCCCTGTGTGGTGCCTAACTGTATCACTGAGGCTCTGCTAACCAGAACCTCAGTGTTTATGCTCTCTCTGCTTTCTAAAATTGTCACTGCAGGCTAGTAACTAATTTTACCAATTCTCATTGGCACACTGGAACACCCATATAATTCCCTTGTATATGGTACCTAGGTTCCCAGGTTATTGGGATTCCAGGAGATCCCTATAGGCTGCAGCATTTCTTTTGCCACCCATAGGGAGCTCAGACAATTCTTACACAGGACTGCCACTGCAGCCTGAGTGAAATAACGTCCACGTTATTTCACAGGCATTTTTCTCTGCACATAAGTAACTTATAAGTCACCTATATGTCTAACCCTCACTTGGTGAAGGTTGGGTGCCAAGTTACTTAGTGTGTGGGCACCCTGGCACTAGCCAAGGTGCCCCCACATTGTTCAGGGCAAATTCCCTGGACTTTGTGACTGCCGGGACACCATTACACGCATGCACTACACATAGGTCACTACCTATGTGTAGCGTCACAATGGTAACTCCAAACATGGCCATGTAACATGTCCAGGATCGTGGAATTGTCACCCCAATACAATTCTGGTATTGGGGGGACACTTCCATGCATCCCCGGGTCTCTAGCACAGAACCTGGGTACTGCAAAACTGCCTCTCTGGGGTTTCCACTGCAGCTGCTGCTGCTGCCAACCTTCAGACAGGATTCTGCCATCCTGGGGTCCAGGCAGCCCTGTCCCAGGAGGGCAGAACAAAGGATTTCCTCTGAGAAAGGGTGTTACACCCTCTCCCTTTGGGAATAGGTGTGAAGGGCTGGGGAGGAGTAGCCTACCCCAGCCTCTGGAAATGCTTTGATGGGCACAGATGGTACCCATCTCTGCATAAGCCAGTCTACACCGGTTCAGGGATCCCCCAGCCCTGCTCTGGCGCGAAACTGGACAAAGGGAAGGGGAGTGATCACTCCCCTGACCAGTACCTTCCAGGGGAGGTGCCCAGAGCTCCTCCAGTGTGTCCCAGACCTCTGCCATCTTGGATTCAGAGGGCTGCTCTGAGTGGCCAGTGGCAGCAGTTGATGTCAGGGACCCCTCCTGATAGGTGCTTACCTCTCTTAGTAGCCAAGCCTCCTTTCTTGGTAACCAAACCTCCTTTTTGGGCTATTTAGGGTCTCTCCTCTGGGCTCTTACACAGATAACGAATGCAAGAGCTCACCAGA
Source organism: Pleurodeles waltl (assembly GCF_031143425.1). Taxonomy (NCBI): domain Eukaryota; kingdom Metazoa; phylum Chordata; class Amphibia; order Caudata; family Salamandridae; genus Pleurodeles; species Pleurodeles waltl. The sequence goes on from NC_090439.1 coordinate 1,178,725,757, forward strand.
GTTCCTCTGCACTTCCCTCTTTGACTTCTGCCAAGGATCGACCGCTGACTGCTCAGGACGCCTGCAAAACCCCAACAAAGTAGCAAGACGACCACCAGCAACATTGTAGCGCCTCATCCTGCTGGCTTTCTCGACTGTTTCCTGGTGGTGCATGCTGTCTGCCTTCACCCTGCACTGGAAGCCAAGAAGAAATCTCCCGTGGGTCGACTGAATCTTCCCCTTGCCAACATAGGCACCAAACTTCTGCATCACCGGTCCTCTGGGTCCCCTCTCAGCCTGATGAGCGTGGTCCCTGGAACACAGGAGCTGGGTCCACGTGTCTCCCACAGTCCAGTGGCCCTTCTATCCAAATATGGTGGAGGTAAGTCCTTAACTCTACACGCCAGACAGTAATCCTGTGTACTGCGTGATCTGCAGCTGCTCCGGCTTCTGTGCACTTTTCCAAGGATTCCTTTGTGCACAGCTTAGCCTGGGTCCCCAGCACTCCGTCCTGCATTTCCCAACTCGCTGAGTTGGACTCCAATGTCGTGGGACCCTCCTTTGTGACTCTGAGCCAGCTCCGGTTCACAAATCTTCTAAGTGCCTTCTTTGGTAGTTCTGCGGGTGCTGCCTGCTTCTGTGGGGGCTCTCTGAGTTGCCCTTTTGCAACTTCATCCGGGGTTTAGTGGGCTCCTGCTCCCCCCCCCCGGACACTTGCATGACTCTTGGACTTGGTCCCCTTCCTTTACAAGTCCTCAGGTCCAGGAATCCATCTTCAGTGTTTTGCTGGTGGTTGTGGTTCTTGCAGAATCCCCTATCTCGACTATTCTGTCTTTCTGGGGTAGTAGGGTAACTTTACTCCCACTTTTCAGGATCTTGGGGTGGGGTATCTTGGACACCCTTACTGTTTTCTCACAGTCCCAGCGACCCTCTACAACCTCCCGTAGGTCTGGGGTCCATTCGTGATTCGCATTCCACTTTTGGAGTATATGGTTTGTGTTGCCCCTAGACCTATGCCTACCTACTGTATTGCATCCTATTGTGATTCTACATTGTTTGCACTACTTTTCTTACTGTTACTTACCTGTTTTGGGTTTGTGTACATATAATTTGTGTATATTATTTACCTCCTAAGTGAGGGTATCCTCTGAGATACTTTTGGCATATTGTCACTAAAATAAAGTACCTTTATTTTTAGTAACTCGGAGTATTGTGTTTTCTTGTAATATTGTGCTATATGATATAAGTGGTATAGTAGGAGCTTTGCATGTCTCCTAGTGCAGCCTAAGCTGCTTTGCCATAGCTACCTCTAACAGCCTGAGCTGCTAGAAACACCTCTTCTACACTGATTAGGGATAACTGGACCTGGTACAGAGTGTAAGTACCACAAGGTACCCACTATAAGCCTGGCCAGCCTCCTACATTGGTGGTGCAGCGGCGGCATAAGTACTTGTAACTGCTTTACCACTTTGTCATTTGGTGTGTTTAGTAGGAAAAACATATACCAAATATTTCAATATATGTACATTGAACCAAAACAGTTCACCTTTCTGCTCTAAAACTTTTTACTAAGTTTCTGAAAACTTCTGAAAACTTTTTAAAGTTTTCCAAAAGTTTGAAAAAGATTTTTCTCTGTGCTTTCTAAAGTTCCAAAACTTTTTCCCTCACTGTCCTAAAACCTTTTCTATCATGTCTTCAGTAGAGCCCACTCCCAAAATTGTTTAAGCAACTTATGAGAGTTAAAACTATAAATTATGAGGGTCCTCTGCCTGGATAGAGGTTTAAGCCTTGGTAAGAATTCAACAAAAGAGTTTCTCCTTAACCTGCTCTTAGAGGATGACCAGAACCAGTCTGGCCCATCTCAGAAAAGGGAGGTAGGAGGGGAAGCTTCCCAGTCAGACTCAGAGGAGTTCCCTGAAGAAGATGGGGGGGTTCTTACAAAGACCTGCCATCTAGCAGGCCACCTAGTGACACTGGTAGTGTTAGAGGGTCACACATTAGTAGGGCATCTTTCACTCCTAGAGGCCAGGTTACTAGGGTTCAGCCAGTTAGGGACAGGTCTCTCTCTGCCAATTCCCAAATCTCCTCTGTGTCCAGACATTCCCAAACCTCCCACCCTGAGGATAACTTAATGGAAAGGGAACTCAGAAAGCTGAGGTTGGAAGAGAGCAGACTGAAGCTTAAATAGCAGCAGCTGGCCTAAGACAGGGAATCCCTGGATAAAGAGAGGGAAAGACAGAGATTGGGGTTAGTTCCCCATGGTGGCAGCAGCAGTGTTTCAGAAAGTAATCCTGGTAGAGAGCAAGATTCCAGAAACCTGCATAAGATAGTGCCTCCCTTACAAGGAGGGGGGTGACATTAAAAAGTGGTTTGCTGCACTTCAGAGGGCTTGTATGGTACAATTGGTCCCTCAAAGGCAGTGGGCTGCTATCTTGTGCCTATCTTTCACTGCAAAGTGTAGTGATAGGCTCATTACTGTCAAAGAAAGTGATTCCAATAATTACAAAGTTTTGAAGGATGCACTCTTGGATGGATTTGGCTTAACCACTGAACAATACAGGATTAAGTTCAGAGACAAAAGAAAAGAGTCCTCTCAAGGGTGGACAGATTTTGTTGACTGTTCAGTGAAGGCCTCGGAGGGTTGGTTGCACAGCAGTAAAGTATCTGACTATGAAAGCCTGTATAATCTGATCCTGAGTAAGCCTATTCTTAACAATTGTGTGTCTGATTTGTTGGCACCAGTACTTGGTAGACTCAGATCTGACCTCTCCCCAAGAATTGGGAAAGAAGGCAGACAAATGGGTCAGAACAAGAGTGAACAGGAAAGTTCATACAGGGGGTGACAAGGATGGCAAGAAGAAAGATGGTGAGAAATCTCAGGATAAGCATGGGGATAAGGGTAAAACCAAAGATCCTTCGTCAAATCCTAAACACTCTTCAGAAGGTGGGGATAAATAATCTTCTTCCTCTTCTTCACAACCCAAACACATTAAAAAGCCTTGGTGCCTTGTGTGTAAAAATAAAGTCCATAGGCCAGGGGATAAGTCCTGCCCAGGTAAACCCCCTGAGCCTACCACCACTAATACATCAAACTCTAGTGCCCCTAGCAGTAGTGGTAATAGTGGTGGGACTGCTGGCAACAGTCAAAATAAAGGTGTAGTTGGGTTCACTTTTGGGTCCATCATAGAAACTGGGGTAGTCAGTCCCAAGACAGTTTCTGTCACACCTAGTGGCATTGGCCTTGCCACACTGGCTGCCTGTCCCCTTACAATGGATAAGTGCAGGCAGACAGTTTCAATAAATGGTGTTCAGCCTCAGGCCTACAGGGACACAGGTGCCAGTGTCACTTTGGTGATTGAAAACCTAGTGTCCCCTAAACAACACATCACTGGACAACAGTACAAGATTATTGATGTCCATAACTCCCAGAGCTTAATTTGTAAATAGAAACGTGCCGGTGCTCAAAGCTCTCCTCTGAAACACACGGCTGCTGCAATTAAATGTGCGAGCACGGAATACCGAGGCAGCGTAATACTGAAGCCATCTCGGGCCTCTTTCATCTATTTACAGACACTCCCTGCCCCCTCAGCTCACTCTCGCAGCTTTCTGATTTCTAACTTTGTCATTTTTTTTTTTTTTTTTCTCTTCCTCCATCTTTCCCAAACGTGTCTTTTGCTCGCAGCAAATGCTTTAGGCAGAAGAATAAGTCCCGGCCCACAAAAATGAGTGCTGGTGCTCAGCACCGGAAACAACAAGCACAAATTAAGCACTGATAACTCCACTAAGGGCCAGATGTAGGAAGGACATTTTTTGCGAGTCGGAAATTGCGAGTCATAGCGACTCGCAATTTCCGACTCTCAAAATGGGATCCAAGAAAAAAAAGCGACATCAATTTGCGACTCGCAAATTATGTCGCACCGCAGATTGCGAGTCCGCTGTTAGCGAGGTCGCTTTTTGCGACCTCTCTAAAAGCGAGCTCGCAATTTGCGAGTCGTGTGTCGCAAATTGCGACTGGGCTGCAAATTGCATGCAGGTGCAGCAAAACAGTTGGAAAAACACTTCCTGGTTCTTGCTGATAACATCAGAGCCAGGAAGTCATCAAATACACCTGGGAGGAGGGAAGACCACACCCTCTTCTAACTGCTGTGCAACCACCTGGATAGAGGAACAGCTGCTACCATGGAAGACACAGGCAGTGCAGGAAGGAAAAGGAAATTAAAATTCTCAGAGAAAGAACTTGAGGTGCTGACAGAAGAATGCTGCCAGCACGATGACCAGCTTTTTGGAAAGGCAGCCCTGAGTGTCCCAGACACTGAGAAGAGGAGGATCTGGCAGCAAATCCAGGAGAGGATCAATGCCATTGGGGTGAGCCACCGAAGCATTGATGAAATTAAAAAAAGGTGGTACGACCTGCGCTCCAGGACAAAGGAGAGGGTGGCAGAGCGCTTCAGGGAGATGAGGGGCACAGGAGGAGGCCCATCCACCATCCCACCACCCACAGCCATGGAGGAATTGGTGGAGCAGACACTGAAGCCTGAGGCTGTGTCGGGAATGGGAGCATTGGACACTTCAGCGCAAGGGTCATCCAAAAGTGAATACCATGAAACATGCATGTACACCTATAAATGCTATATCCACAATCACCCAGTACACAGCAGCATGCACAACCAGACTAGCTCCATTCCAGACTAGCAACCCCCAGAGTGGTGCATTATGGGCAATGTAGTACAGTAGGCAGCATATAGGCAAATGTTTATTATGAGGCATACAACAGATGTGTTATAGACTGACAGTGTGTTCCCTATGTCCCACAGGTCTCCCACAAGACACCCCCACCAGCCACACCATCCAGGGTGAAGACAGCAGGCCACAGGCAGTGCAGAAGGCTGCAGCAGCCATTACAGGGCCCAGCACGACACCACCACAGTCCCCTCCAGATGAAGTACAGGACATGGAGGAAGGAGACACAACACCTGGTCCAAGCCACACTGTGAGACAGCAAGAGCCAGAAGCACCACTGCGTCGCAGTGGATATAGGGGAGGCATCCATGTCTGCAGTTGAGGCATCCCTCCTTTCTGGTCAGCGCCTGCAAACAAGGCAATTGAGGATTATCTCAGGTGCAATGCAGAGAATGGAACACAATTTCACACATGGCCTGGCTGATGTGAACACACAGTTCACAAGACTGAATGACAATGTCAGTGACCTTGCACAATCTATCCGCCAAATGGTGATGGAACTGGTGGCTGAGAGACAAAGCGCAAGGCGCCGTGAGCGCCACCTAGTTCAAAGATTTGACCGCATGGCAGCGTCCATTGTCCGTCTTGCCATGAACACCACACGCCTGTCAAGACGGACCGTGAGTCTGCAGGTGGAACTGGGCCACTTTGCAGGGGATGTGGTGCATGGACTGGGCCGCATTAGCCATGCTGTGGACATGTTGGAAGCCAGGCAGGTGGCAAGGGGCACGGGTGAGACCCCTCAGGACAGTGAGGAGGGTCCACTGTCAGCAGTGTATCTGCCACAGACACACGTGTACTGCGGAGTGGCAGTGCACATCAGGGGTCTGTTGACCCACCTGGGATGAGCCATGGTGGGCAAACCAAGAGGAGGAGTTAGGCACAAACACTGCAGGACTCATGAGGCACATGCAGTTAATGTATCCTCATTAAGGGTGGACATGTGCAGCCCCTTACGACAGTAAAGTTTGTTTGTTATTAGGTTCACTAATTAAAATGTTTTGTTTGTTCCACTACACAACCAGTCTCTTTGTCTGTGACATTGGTGAGTGTGGTGTCTGTTGCCACTTACCTTCCAACGTATTGGTTTGCAATGTGGTCATACTGGAGGGCACCTCCAATTCTGTGGAGGCATCGGAATCTTGCCTTTAACAGTCCAAAGGTCCTCTCTATGACATTTCTGGTCCTCCTATGTGCACTGTTCTATCGCCTCTCATTCTCATTGCTGGGTGTTAGGTACGGGGTTAGTATCCATGGTCGTAGCGCAAATGCACTGTCACCTGTTTGGCAAAAATAAGCAATGTTAGCAGGGCATGGATGGTTTCTACAGTGACCTATGTGTATGGCTTCAGGGTGTAGTCAGCAATACCTAAGAGATATCCGTCTCCAAACTCCCCACGTTCGAGGCGTTGGTGTATTCCACTGTGCCTGAAAATGCAAGAGTCATGTGTACTCCCTGGAAATTTGGCTACCATGTCAGTGATGACTTAATGGGCGTCACATACCACCTGGATGTTCAGTGAGTGGGTACATTTCCGATTGCAGAACAGATATTCCAGATTTGCAGGAGGGCAAATTTGTATATGTGTCCCGTCCACACACCCTATTATATGGGGGAAGTTGGCAATTCTGTAGAATTCCAACTTGGTGCTGTTAATTTCTGCCTCATTCCTGGGTAGGTATATGTATCTGGACATGTGTGTAAGTATGACATCTAGGAAACATCTGAAGAAACGTGAGAGTGCACTTTGGGATACCCCACCTGCCACAGCAATGACCCCCTGATAGCTACCCGAGGCCAAGAGGTGCAGTGATCATAGCACTTGCACATGTGTGGGGATGGCGCTGCCGCGCACAGTCTGGCGTTACAGCTGCGGATTGAGTAGATCTATTAATTCTAATATTGCTGCACTGCTGAGTCAGACAATTCTTACACAGGCCTGCCACTGCAGCCTGAGTGAAATAATGTCCACGTCATTTCACAGCCATTTTTCACTGCACATAGGGAACTTATAAGTCACCTATATGTCTAACCCTCACTTGGTGAAGGTTAGGTGCCAAGTAACTTAGTGTGTGGGCACCCTGGCACTAGCCAAGGTGCCCCCACATTGTTCAGGGCAAATTTCCCGGACTTTGTGAGTGCTGGGACACCATTACACGCATGCACTACACATAGGTCACTACCTATGTGTAGTGTCACAATGGTAACTCCGAACATGGCAATTCTGGTATTGGGGGGACAATTCCATGCATCCCTGGGTCTCTAGCACAGAACCCGGGTACTGCCAAACTGCCTTTCCGGGGTTTCCACTGCAGCTGCTGCTGCTGCCAACCCCTCAGACAGGTTTCTGCCCCCCTGGGGTCCGGGCAGCCCAGTCCCAGGAAGGCAGTACAAAGGATTTCCTCTGAGAAAGGGTGCTACACCCTCTCCCTTTGGGGGTAGGTGTGAAGGGCTGGGGAGGAGTAGCCTCCCCCAGCCTCTGGAAATGCTTTGATGGGCACAGATGGTGCCCATCTCTGCATAAGGCAGTCTACACCAGTTCAGAGATCCCCCAGCCCTGCTCTGGTGCAAAACTGAACAAAGGGAAGGGGAGTGACCACTCCCCTGACCAGTACCTCTCAGGGGAGGTGTCAAGAGCTCCTCCAGTGTGTCCCAGACCTCTGCTATCTTGGATTCAGAGGTGTTGGGGCACAATGGACTGCTCTGAGTGGCCAGTGCCAGCAGGTGACGTCAGAGACCCCTCCTGATAGGTGCTTACCTCTTTCAGTAGCCAAGCCTCCTTTTTTGTTAGCCAAACCTCCTTTTTGGGCTATTTAGGGTCTCTCCTCTCGACTATTCCTCAGATAACGAATGCAAGAGCTCACCAGAGTTCCTCTGCACTTCCCTCTTTGACATCTGCCAAGGATCGACCGCTGACTGCTCCAGGACGCCTGTAAAACTGCAACAAAGTAGCAAGACGACTACCAGCAACATTGTAGCACCTCATCCTGCTGGCTTTCTCGACTGTTTCCTGGTGGTGCATGCTCTGAGGGCTGTCTGCCTTCACCCTGCACTGGAAGCCAAGAAGAAATCTCCCGTGGGTCGACGGATTCAACCCCCTGCCAACGCAGGCACCAAACCTCTGCATCACCGGTCCTCTGGGTCCCCTCTGATCCCGATGAGCATGGTCCCTGGAACACAGGAGCTGGGTCCAAGTATCTCCCACAGTCCAGTGGCCCTTCTGTCCAAATTTGGAGGAGGTAAGTCCTTGCCTCCCCACGCCAGACAGTAATCCTGTGTACTGCGTGATCTGTGTACTGCGTGATCTGCAGGTGCTCCAGCTTCTGTGCACTTTTCCAAGGATTCCTTTGTGCACAGCTTAGCCTGGGTCCCCTGCACTCCATCCTGCAATGCCCAACTCGCTGAGTTGGACTCCGACGACGTGGGACCCTCCTTTGTGACTCTGAGTCAACCGTTGTCCTCAGATATTCTACATGCCTGTTCCTGTACTTCTCTGGGTTCTGCCTGCTTCTGCTTGGGCTCTCTGAGTTGCTGAGCGCCCCCTCTGTCTCCTCCTCCAAGGGGCGACATCCTGGTCTTTCCTGGTCCCCAGCAGCACCCAAAATCCTCAAATGTGACTCTTGCAGCTAGCAAGGCTTGTTTGTGGTATTTCTGTGTGGGAACAACTCTGCGTCTTCCAGTACGCAGTGGGACATCTTCTGACCAAAGAAAAAGCTCCTGGCACTTTCCGTTGTTGCCCTTTTGCACCTTCATCCGGGGTTTCGTGGGCTCCTACCCCCCCCCCCCAGACACTTGCGTGACTCTTGGACTTGGTCCCCTTCCTTTACAGGTCCTCAGGTCCAGGAATAAGTCTTCAGTGTTTTGCTGGTCATTGTGGTTCTTGCAGAATCCCCTATCTCAAATATACTCTCATTTTGGGGTAGTAGGGTAACTTTACTCCTACTTTTCAGGGTCTTGGGGTCGGGTATCTTGGACACCCTTACTGTTTTCTCACAGTCCCAGCGACCCTCTACAAGCTCCCATAGGTCTGGGGTCCATTCGTGATTCACATTCCACTTTTGGAGTATATGGTTTGTGTTGCCCCGAGACCTATGTCTACCTATTGCATCCTATTGTGATTCTACATTGTTTGCACTACTTTTCTTACTGTTACTTACCTGTTTTGGGTTTGTGTACATATAATTTGTGTATATTACTTACCTCCTAAAGTACCTTTATTTTTAGTAACTCTGAGTATTGTGTTTTATTGTGATATTGTGTTAAATGATATAAGTGGTATAGTAGGAGCTTTGCATGTCTCCTAGTTCAGCCTAAGCTGCTTTGCCATAGCTACCTTCTATGAGCCTAAGCTGCTATAAACACCTCTATTCTACTATTAAGGGATAGCTGGACCTGGCACAAGGTGTAAGTACCACAAGGTACCCACTATATGCCACGCCAGCCTCCTACATCTACCTTCAGACAAATACAGACATCTAAGTTCTGGATTTCAGTTTGCCAAAGGAGCAATGGGGTCTCTAGTTTGCAGTCCACTTACACCCTGTCCAAGTAGGGACCCTCACTCTAGTCAGGGTAAGAGAGTCACATACCTAAGATAACCCATTCTCACCCCCCTTTATAGCTTGGCACAATCACTCAAGCTTATCTCAGAGGTGATGTGTAAAGTATTTGTACACTCACACACACACACACACACACACACACACACACAGAGTAACACAGTGGAAACACCACACAAGTACTCAAAGCCACTTTAGAAAAATGGCCACTATTTATCGAAGTAAAAGAATGCCAAAATGACAAAAACACAACATGCACAAATAATATTATCACTTGTCAAAGATTTTAAAAAGTCTCAGTCCTGAAAAATCAGTGGTTGTATCCTTATAACACAGAGTACTTTAGATGCGTCAAAACAAAGATGATGAGTGCTGCAAAGGAGGTGATACATCGGAAAAACAAGTGATGCATCAATTATTTGCAAGCTGGACAGGCGATGCATGAATCATATTCCCGCCTGGCAAGGAAGGCTTCTATTCCTTTCCTACCAGACTAGCGATGCATCGATTCCTGGTTGCTGAGCAGCGTCGATGCTCAGAGGTGGTGCATGAAAAATTCAGATGCATGGCAAAGAGGAGTTCGTGCTGAGCAAAGGGATGTGTCAAATCTCACAGCCACGAGACAGGCACTGCATCAATTTTTCAGCTGCGGTACAGGCACTGCGTTATTATCCTGCAAAGGTGCTGTGCACCCATTTTCTCTTCAGATCACCAGTTTCTTCTTACAAGGGACTGGATTTGGCACTACTTGGCAAGTCAGGACTCTCAGCAGGCACTCACAGATGAAGTCTGTGATCTCCCTGAGACTTCCTAACAGGAGGCAAGGTAAGTTCGACTCCTTAGAGAACCTTGGAAAGCAGGATGTAGAAAGCAGAGTCCATTCCCTTCAATCCCAGGGCAGAAGCAGCAAGCAGCAGGCCAGCATAGCAAATGAAAGGCAGAGTGGCAGTTCCTCTAACAGCATTCAGTTCTTCTCCCTGGGAGAATGTTCTCAGTCCAGAAGTGTTCTGAAGTTGTGGGGTCAACAGTGCAATACTTATACCTATTTCTGCCTTTGAAGAAGGCAAGCTTTAAAGGAAAGTCTTTTTAGTGCATAAGACCCTGCCTCTCCCTTTCCTGGCCTCAGACACACTCTAGGGGATTGGAGACTGCTTTGTGCAAGGACAGGCACAGCCCTATTCAGGTGCAAGTGTCAGCTCCACCCTCCACTCTAGCCCGGGAAGACCCATCAGGGTATGCAGGACACACCTCAGTTCCCTTTGCATGACTGTCTAGAGTGTATTCAGCAGCCAGGCAGAGGCACAGAATGGTTAAGGAAGAAAATTCCCACTTTCTAAAAGTTGCATTTTCAAACTTACAATCAAAAAATCAACTTCACCAAAAGATGTATTTTTAAATTGTTTTCTCAAAGACCCCATACCCCATATCTCTATCTGCTCCTAATGGGAAACTGCACTCAAAATATATTTCAAGGCAACCCCATGTTACCCTGTGGTAGAGATAGGCCTTACAGTGGTAGAAACTGACTTTGGCAGTATTTCACTATCAGGACATGTAAAACACACTGCTACGTCTTACCTTTTAAATACACTGCACCCTATCCATGGGGCTGCCTTGGTCCTAACTTATAGGTGACTTACATGTAGTAATGGGGAAGGTTTGGGCCTGGCAAGTGGGTACACTTGCCAGGTTGAATTGGTTGTATACAACTGCACACACAGACACTATAGAGACAGATCTGAGACATGGTTAAAGGGCTACTCATGTGGGTGGCATACTCAGTGCTGCAGGCCCACTAGTAGCATTTGATTTACAGGCCCTGGGCACCTCTATTGAATTTTACTAGGCTCTTACTAGTAAATCAAATATGCCAATCATGGATAAACCAATCCAAAATACAATTTAGACAGAGAGCACTTGCACTTTAGCACTGGGCAGTAGTGGTAAAGTGTCCAGAGTCCTAAAACCAGCAAAAACAAAGCTCAGCACACGATCATAACAGGAGGTCAGAAGCAAAAGCTACAGGGGAAACCACGGCAAGAGCTGACAGGTCTAACAGCTCTCAATTATGCTATGTGTCATACGATGAGCAGCATTATATGCGTTTTTGAATTAGAAAATGCAGTCAGCAACCACAGTCTAAGAGCATATCCTATGTCTTCTACAAAATCTGGAAAACAAATTACAACTGTAACATGATGAAAACTACATATTGTTCATTTTTCATGCATGTATCCTTTTAATTAGGCCTACTAACATATTCTTACCAATCAATAATCCATCTCCCTACATTCCACTTTCAAAATGTTGGTTTATGGTACTATGAAGAAATATGTATGAATCCTGGGCACTCCCTGGATATTTAGCATCAACATTGGTGAAGCAGTACTTGTCATCACATAGAGCATGTACATTAATGGAATATGTATGCTTTCTATTCCTAAATAGATGGGCTGTTTCTGCTGGTGGAAGCAAGTTCACACGTGTGCAGTCAATCGCACCAAGTACATGGGGAAATTGGGCAATTTGGTAAAATCCTTGCTTTACTTGTCTCTGCTCCTGTCCAAGTTTAGGAAATCTTAGGTGTTGTGGTCTTAGTTTCATTATACCTTCCAACACTTGTGGTAGAAATGAGGAGAGAGCGCCCTGAGACACGGCAGACAACGTAGCACGTACTGTGAAGGGAACCAGTTGTAATGAGATGTAGACCTGCAGTACCTTCACATGAGGTGGTATGGCATGGGCTCTTCCAGTTTGTGCTCAATGGATGGTCCTATTTGATGTAACAGAGTGAATATCATGTCCCTGATGAGCCTACATTTTTTGATGACCTCTTCTTCACTCACGTGGATGAGTGATATTCTCTGCTTGTAGACCTTCCTTACTCTGTGTTCTTTTTTTAGCCAAGGCAACTATCCGCTGATGGTGTTTTACAATAATAATCTCCATGGTTGCCACAGACTGCAGTTATATGTGTTGCTTCTGCTGGTGGATGCCCCTAGGATTAGCTCCATTTTTTTCCCCTGTTTTGAACCTGCTCTACTTTTTCCACGCTAACCTTTTTTGCGCTGCTTCATGTCACTTTGTGTGACTTTTGAAAATACTTGCAGTGCAGGCTTTGTGAGCTTTTTGCATGGGTAATGCCCTGACATAACCACAAAGCATACATTAATTTTACTTTGGAGCAGACAAACATAGTCATTTCTGTGTCACGCTACCTAGGAAATTTCCTGCAAGTACTGGTTTGCACATATTTGGAAATCTGAGCAAGGGTTTACTGCACTTTGCGTCATGCAAGTGCCAGCACTAAGGCCCTGATTTATACTTTTAGGTGCAAAACTGCACTAATGCCGTTTTGCATCAAAAAGCTTAGCACCAGCTTGCACCATTTCTGAGCACCAGCCGGGCACCATGCAGCATATTTATACTTGTTTTGTGCCGAATTTGTGTCATTTTTTTACGCAAATTCGGTGCAAAACTAACTCCATATTTATACTTTTGCACTAGACCCATCTAGCGCCAAAGTTATGGAGTTAGTCATTTTTTGGACATGGAAACCTACTTTGCATCAATGGGATGCAAAGTAGGTGATCCCGTGCAAATAATGACTCTATGGCCTTAGCACCATATTTATCACCCCGTGCTAAAATCACGCACAGGTGAGGAGGGGTCAAATAATGGTGCAAAGCTTGCTTTGCACCATTATTTAACACCTGGGTCAGGGCAGGCGTTAGAGGACCTGTGGGCCTATGTCCATGGTGGAACGCCATGGAATAAGCCCACAGGTGCCCTCTTCATGCCCCAGGGTCACTCCCACTCCCACCAGAGGGACAGTGGAGGATGCAAGACCCCATCCCAGGTAAGTATAGGTAGGTGCAGGTAAGTATTTTTTTTTCTTAAGTGCCATGGGGGCCCTGACATGGGGGTGGTGGGCATGACTTCTTAACTGATGGACGATGAGTAGGCTCCCACATATGGCCATACGTAGAATAGAATTGGGCTACCAGAAATAAAGGAAGAATCTTGTTACTTACAGTGTCATTGCATCATTAAAAGTCCTGCTGCAGTTTGCGCCAGCCCAGCTAAGTGAAATCTCACAGGCGTTACCGTTGTTTGTTTCTAAATAGATGGAACAGAAGCTGATTCTAATGAAATGTTAAGTAACTTATTTATTATAGGGTTAATGACATCTGTGTGTGGCATTTCTGAGGGTAGGCTAGCCCCTCCACCGCAGGTCCTGTTGAGTCCAGGAGAGATCTCAGGGGCTGGTACCACCAGCTCCTGTGAAGTTGAGCCATTTGAGTACAGAAAGTTTGCACCTGCTGGTGTAGTTTCTGGAGGTGGGCGAGACGCTCTGCATCTCTGGGAAGCTTGCACCCATGTAGGAGGCTGGCCTGGTTTGTAGTGGGTACCTTAGGTACTTACACCTTATACCAGGTGCAGTTATCCCATATTAGTGAAATGTAGAGGTGTTCTAGCAGCTTAGGCTGAGAGAGGTAGCTATAGCAGAGCAGCTTAGGCTGAACATGGAGACATGCAAAGCTCCTGCAATACCACTATAGTTACACAGTACTTACACAATAAAAGACAATACTCAGTGTTACCAAAAATAAAGGTACTTAATTTTAGTGACACAAGGCCAAAAATATCTTAGAGGCAATACTCTTTCTGGAGGTAAGTATTATACACAATATATACACTAGAGACCAAAAGCAGGTAAGTAAATAGTCACGGATAGTGCAAACAATAGAAAATACCATAGAATGCAATAGGAAGAAATAGGCCTAGAGGCAACACAAACCATATACTAAGAAAGTGGAATGCGAATCACCAATTCCCCCCTAGGCAAGTGTAGTGTGCAGAGGGTTGCTGGGAGTGTAAGAAAACTACAAATGTGAGTAAAATACCTCACCCCAGAGCCCAGGAAAGTAGGAGTAAAGTACTGCAAGTTTCCTCGGGACACACTACAAGTCGTGATTAGAGTTATTGGAAGAACCAAGGAAGAATGCAAGCAACAAATGGTGGCTTCCTGGACCTGAAGGCCTGTAAAGAGAGGAGACCAAGTCCAGAAGTCAAAGGAGATTCCAGGAAGGACAGGAGCCCCTGCCAACCTAGAAGATGGTGCAAGTCCAGTTGGAAGAAATCTGCAGAAGAGCACCAAAGAAGATGGCTGCGGGTTCTGCACTATGCAAAGGATGTCCCACATGAAGATGTTGGATGCAGGTGAGATGCAGCGCTCGATTCGTCCAACAAGCCTTAGTTCAAGCAATGACGCGGATTGCGTCAAAATGGCACTGCCTAGACCCAGGAGGGACCTGGGGCATCAACTCAGACCGAGGAGGCAGAGGGGGCTCCGAACACTGGAGGGAACCCACAGATAACCAGGCAGCACCCACGGAGGTCCCAGGATATGGGGACAAAGAAGGTGCAGATTGCGGTTGCTGCAGCACTACAAAAGAAGGTCCCACACCGCCGGAGAACAATTCAGTGAGTTGTGCGTCACAGGAGAGAGTGCTGGGCCAAGCTGTGGACGAAAGATTCTTGCAATAGTGCATAGAGGCCTCAGGAGGTGAAGATGACGCAGTGCACAGGGATACTGTCGCAAATGGGGAAGGCAAGCTCTTACCTCCTCCAAATTTGGACAGCTCGACCTTAGGACAATCTGTGTCGAAGGGGTCCACCACCTGTGTTCCAGGGAGCACACTCTTCACCAGGAGAGGAGTCCCAGAGAACAGGTTGTCATCTTAGAAGGTGCATGCTGGAGCAGGGAAGTGCCTCCGTCACTCCACAGGAGATTTCTTTGGTCCTTCTGGTGCAGGGTGAAGACAGGGAGTTCCCAGATGGTGCACACCTTGGAAACTGTTGCAGTTGCTGGCTGGAGCTGAGGTTGCAGAGTGACAGTAGCCTTTCTAGATACTTTGTTGCAATTACAGCAGTTCCTGGAGCAGTCTGCGGTTGATCCAATGGTCAGAGGATGAAGCAGGAGTTGCAGAGGATTCTTGGCGGAAACTTGCAAGCTAAATCTGAAGAGGAACCCACAGTAGAGACCCGAAATAGCCCTGAGAGGGGGATTGGATACCTAACCAGGTAAGGAGCTATCAGGAGGGGTCTCTAATGTCACCTCATGGCACTGGCCACTCAGAGGCCTCCAGAGTGTCCCCACACCTTGGAAAACAAGATGGCTAACACCAGGGACACACTGGAGGAGCTCTGGGCACCTCCCCTGGGGTGGGGATGGACAGGGGAGTGGTCACTCCCCTTTCCCTTGTCCAGTTTTGCGCCAGTGTAAGGACTGGGGGTCCCTGAACTGGTGTAGACTGGTTTATGCAAGGAGGGCATCATCTGTGCTCTTCAAAGCATTTCAGGAGGCTCTGGGAGGCTACCCCTTCCCAGCGTGTAACACCTATTTCCAAAGGGAGAGGGTGTAACACCCTGCTCACAGAGGAAATGCTTTGTTCTGCCTTCCTGGGACTAAGCTGCTCAGACCTCAGGAGGGCAGAACCCTGTCTGTGAGGTGGCAGCAGCTGTAGCTGGAGTGCAAGCCTCAGAGAGCTGGTTTAGCAGTACTAGGGGTCCAGGGTTGAAACCCGCAGGACGCATGGGATTGGCCCCCGAATACCAGATTTGGAATGGGGGGACAATTACATGATCTTAGACGTGTTACATGGTCATATTTGAAGTTAGCATTGTAAAGCTACATATAGGTATTGACCTATATGTAGAGCACATGTGTAATGATCTCCACGCACTCATGAAGTCCAGGGATTTGGCCCTGGACAGCATGGGGGCACCTTTGTTAGTGCAAGGGTGCCCTCACACTTAGTAACTTTGCATCTAACATTCAGTAAATGCAGGTTAGACATATAAGTGGCATAAGTTACTTAAGTGCAGTAAAAATGGCTGTGAAATAAAAGACTGCAGAGCCAGTCCTGTGAAAGGGTTTGTCTGAGCTCCCTATGGGTGGCAAAAGAAATGCTGCAGCCCATATGGATCCCCTGGAACCCCAATGCCTAGGTACCTATGTACGATATACTAGGGACTTATAAGAAGGGAGGGTCCAGTGTGCCAATTGTAAATGAAGTCACTAAATAGTGACTAATTTGGAAGCAGAGCCTCAGTGATACAGTTAGGCACCACACAGGGAACACATTTAGGCCAGAAACTTTGAGCACTGGGGTCCTGGCTAGCAGGATCCCAGTGAGACAGTAAAAACACCCTGACATATACTCACAAACAGGCCAAAAGTGGAGGTAACAAGGCTAGAAAGAGGCTACTTTCTCACAACCCATTAACAGATTTTTCAGTGGAGTGTGAGCCCCTCCACCAAGGCACCACTTCCATCTAAGAAGCTTGAACCCAGCCGCAGAGTTTCAAGTAGGGGCAAAGCATCCCAAACTGGCAGATTGAGACAGGGAAGCTTGCAGCTGTCTGCATAGCATCGGGAGATGGGCACTCCCAATCCCTCTGCAGGTGTCACTTGTGAGTAGGAATATTGCACCTATCCGTACATGTGTCGATACAGGTGAGCCACTCCACACCCGAGTCCAGGAAGGTGGCATCTGTGTGGGGACCTCCTGAGTGCAGGCAAGCCCGTCCAGCACTGACCCCATTGAGTCCAGGGGCTGGCAAGCCCTTCAGGAGCAGGGATGGGAAGTCTTGAAAGCAAGCCCTTCAGGGGCAGGGATGGGAAGTCTTGAAAGCTTGTACCCAGGGGTGAAGTTTCCGGGGCAGGCGAGGCCTTGCACTCACATTTGGCCCCTTGAGTCGGGAAACTTGCAGAACTTGATGGAGTTTCCAGGGTCTGCGAACCCCTCTGCAGCCGGAACATGAGTCTGAAAGTGTAAGTCCCTTCAGTATGGGAAACTTAGAATCATGGGCAGAATTTCTGGGGGAAGGTGAACAGCTGAGCCCCTTGAGTAAGAGAAGTTTGTACTCGTCTGCAATGTTTCTGGGGTAGGTAGGCCCCTCCACAGTAGGGGCCCTGGAGTCCAGGATTATTGCAACTGGCAGCAGACTGGCCCTTTCAATCCAGGAAGCTTGCATTATCATCAAGGTGACTGGGTGGTAATCGCTCTGCACTTAGACCCGTCGACAAGGAAACTTTGCATATCTGAGTGGAGCGGACGGGGGAGTAGTTTACTGATTATCATGTACCTCTCCCGGATGAGTGTGCAAGTCCGGTGATGACGGGTGCAGGTGAGCTCCTTACACATACCTGGGGGGTGTAGTTTACTGGTTCTCGTGCACACACCTCCGGGAGAGGTACAACTCCGGTGATAACGGGGGCAGGTGAGCGCCTTCCTCCTACCTGAGGGGGCGGGTGTGTAGTTTATTGCTTCGCTGGTTCTCGTGCACACACCTCCGGGAGAGGTACAACTCCGGTGATAACGGGGGCAGGTGAGCGCCTCCTCCTACCTGAGGGGGCGGGGTTAGTTTACAGCTTCACAGTTCTCGTGCACTCACCTCCGCTGGGGACAGAGATCAGCAGCTGCTCTTGTACCAGGGACTCTGGGCTGAGGATGGAGGGTCCGGGGTGTCCGGAGGGCGCTGTGATGGGGCGCGTGAGAGAGCCAGACCTGGAGAGGGGCCCCCCAGACCCCAGCACTGCCGGAGAGAAGCCGCAGGGTCAGGGGGGTGGGTTCATCCATCCCGTGTGTGATACTGACCGGGAGACAGGGACCCCCCTCTACGGAGAGGACAGATTCATGATAGAGGGTCTGTGTTGCAGCACAGACTCGGGGTACTCCGACGGTGGGCGCAGCCCCTCCAGTACAGATTCTGTAATCTCCGACGCCCCCCTAGATGGGTCTGGGACAGAGGGTCGGATGGGCGGGGGGCTCCTGTCAGTTCAGAGAGACAGGGGGGAGAGCAGGGCCTCAGGGGGGCTTCACCAGGACCCAGAGAGAGGACAAGATGCGGAGTCAGGAGGTGAGATGCTGGAGGGGAGGGAGAGCCCTGGCAGGAGAGAGGCGCTGAAGGAGGGGTCTGGGACACAGGGTCAGAGGTGGGAGAGAGACAGGGTGGAGAGGAGGGACTCAGGGGAGCTTCACCAAGACACAGAGAGAGGTGGGGAGATGCTGGAGGGGTTGGCGAGCCCTGGCAGGAGAGAGGCGCTGAAGGAGGGGTCTGGGACAGAGCAGCAGAGCCTGATGCCGAGGGCAGGATCCGAGGGGTCCACACAGACATCACCCGGAGAGAAGAAGAGCCGGAGGAGGACGCGCCTGCCCCCTACAGGTAAGAAGGTGGAAAGACACCTGGGGAGAGCGCGGTGGTGAAAGGCGGAGCATCGGTTTCAAACCTTGAGTGCTGGGGCCTGTGGGGGTCTTTCGGGAGGAGGTGGAAGCCACGTGAAAACAAACATTGTAAAAGCCAATAGTTCTTGCTTGTTTTAAATAAGCATTGCCAAAGCCAAGAGATCGGACTTGTAATTGAAAACGTGTGTCGGACCTCTCAGTTCAGGCAATGCTGGTACACACTGTACACTCCTCCTCGTCTTTGCTCTGACTTGCCTTTTGTAACGCATTATTGTTTTTATGTTATGTGTTTCAATATTATTCCAGGACGTGCTATGCTCTTCCCTACTAATAACACAGGTACAACAGCTTCTTATTTACCGATGCTTTCACCCTATCTGCCATCTCTACTGGCTCTTTAGTTACTTATACCAAAAACTGCACTACTTTACACCTTCAGTAATACACCACGCCGTGTCACTCCACACTAGTCTACACACCAACAACTGCACTACTTTACACCTTCAGTAATACACCACGCCGTGTCACTCCACACTAGTCTACACACCAACAACTGCGCTACTTTACACCTTCAGTAATACACCACGCCGTGTCACTCCACACTAGTCTACACACCAACAACTGCACTACTTTACACCTTCACTAATACACCACGCCGTGTCACTCCACACTAGTCTACACACCAACAACTGCACTACTTTACACCTTCAGTAATACACCACGCCATGTCACTCCACACTAGCCTATGCCACTTCACTTCTCTCCACTCCACACTAGTAAACACCACTGCACACTAGTCTACACCACTCCACACTAGTCTACACCACGCCGTGTCACTTCACATTAGTCTACGCAACTTCACTTCACCCCACACCACTTCACTCCACTCCACACTTGTCTATGCCACTCTGTGTCATTCAACTCTACAAGAGTCTACACCACGCCACTTCACTCCACCCTACTCCACTCCACAAGAGTCTACACCACTGCACTATATCCCACTTCACTTCACTGTACTCCACCACTCTGTCACTACACTCAAATCTTTGCCACTCCATACAGTGGCACTGTAAACCACTCCACTATACCCCTCTTCACTTCACTTCACTCTAGTCGACACCACTCAACTATAACCCACTTTACTCCACTCAACTCCACTCCACTATACCCCTCTTCACTTCACTCCACTCTAGTCAACACCACTCTACTATACCCCACTTCACTCCACTCAACTCTACACCACTCCATACAATGGCACTCTACACCACT
Organism: Pleurodeles waltl; assembly: GCF_031143425.1. NCBI lineage: Eukaryota > Metazoa > Chordata > Amphibia > Caudata > Salamandridae > Pleurodeles > Pleurodeles waltl. Next base: position 1,178,745,559 of record NC_090439.1, read on the forward strand.
CCACTATAGGCCACTTCACTTCACTCTACTACACACCACTCTATGTCATTCAACTCCACAATACTCCATACAATGGCACTTTACACCACTCCTCTATCCGCCACAGCACTTCACTCCACACTAGTCTACACCACTCTACTATATGCTACTCCACTGTACCCCACTCCACACCTCTGTCACTCCACTCCAACTAGTCTACACCACTCTACTATACGCCACTTCATTCCACTCTGCTCCACACCACTCTGTCACTTCAGTCTACTCTACACCACTCCATACAATGTCACTCTACACCACTCCACTATACGCTACTTCACTTCACTTTACTACCTCAGATTACTCCTGCAGGGGTTACCACTGCTGAGGTTCCCACTACTGTGATTACTACCGCCGAGATCACCAGTGCAGGGATTAACTCTGCTGAGATTACCACTACTGGGATTACTATCTCTGAGATTACCACTGCAGGGATTACCACTTCTGAGATGACCACTAATGTGAATACTACCACTGCGATTACCACTGCTGAAGCTACCACTACTGTGATTACTACATCTGAGAGTACCACTGCAGCAATTACCACTGCTGAGATCACCACTACTGTGCTTACTATTTCTGAGATTACCACTGCAGGGAGTACCACTGCTGAGGTTACCAGTATTGTGATTACTACCTATGAGAGTACCATTGCAGGGATTACCACTGCTGAGATTACAACTACATAATAAAACTACCCTACAAAAAACACTACACTCCTCATGGCTCTCTCAGCCACCAAGTCCACCACCCACACACACAGACCCAACAAAATACCTCCTTAACCTGCTGGAAGACGAACACTATGTTGAAAAGCAAGACTATTGTGACCCTCAAACAGTTATCACAACTAGCAACACTCCTGCTTCAAGCTCACATTATACTACTTACCCTTCTACTAAACAAAACAACACTAACACACCTTATCTAAACTGCCAGCTCATAAATGCTCGATCACTCTCAAAAAACAAGCACCACATCTACGACCTGCTCACAGACACACAACCTGACTTACTATTCATTACGGAATCCTGGTTGGGAGTTGACATGGCACCAGTGTTGCACGGAGCCCTGCCTCCGGGCTATCAAACCATCACACAAAACCGTATAGGCAAGAGAGGAGGTGGACTAGCTATTATATTCAAACAGGCAATAAACCTCTGTGAAACAGACATCTCCATACAAGGTTGTGAAGCCCTCCTTACCAGATGCCACCCTACTCCAACTTCCTCCTGTAACTTTCTCCTCCTTTACAGACCTCCACCTAACAAATCCACTTTCCCAGATGCTTTTCTTGACACAGTCTCAAACCTTATTACACTATACTCCAATCTATGCATTCTTGGGGATCTAAACATTTGGTTTGACAAACCCAATATGCCCCATCCAAAAGCTATCACCACTGGCCTAGTCGCATTGAACCTACATCAGATTGTACACAATCCCACACACATCGCTGGACACATCCTAGATGTCATTTTTGCTAAGCCTGAACTTGTTACTATTCATAGCATCAGACCAACCACCTGGTCAGACCACCATCTGATAACTTTCCGACAGACAACTCCACAAATCAACACACCCCACAACTACTTACATACATACACCTCTCGACCATGGAGCAAACTCAATTTGGATCACTTAGAAACACAACTAACAGCAAACACAGATCTAGATACAATCAATTATGTACCAAAACTTTATGAGTGGCTACAGGAAGCTTTTGATGTCCTAATACCACTCAGAAAAACTAAACATGACAAAAGAAAACCAACACCTTGGAGGAACACAGAACTTAAAAAGATAAAGCAACAAATCAGAAAGTTGCAGCGGACCTGGCTCAAAACAAACAACAGTCAAGACAAACTGCAGCTACACAAACTTAACAGAATATACAAATCATCAATCAAAAAAGCTAAAAAAAGATAATACTCAGACAGAATTCTAAATGCTCAATCTACAACCAAGGAATTTTATAAAATTCTCAATGAATTTCGAAAACCTACATGCATGGAAGGAAGTCATCCCACCACTCAGGATTTCACAAACAAATTGGCAACTCACTACACAACCAAGGCAGACACATTGGACTCCTATTTAAAACAGAAGAAAACCATCAGCTCCAACCCCTTTACTAAAATACCCTTTAAGAATAAACCATCCCAACCTCTACAGTCCTTCAAACAAATATCCCAGGATGAATTTATGGATTTGGTCAAAGCAAGCAGACCTTCTGGTTGCCCTTCTGACCCTTGCCCACCACAAATCTTCAAGAACATCCTGTAATCTACTTCTGCTGCCACACCTGTAAGAAGAATCATCAACAACTCTTTAACTTCAGGAACTTTTCCTACAGACCTGAAAAAGGCATACATACGACCATTATTAAAGAAGACAAACCTAGACCCACAAGACCCCAACAACTACAGACCTATCACAAATGGACCTTTCCTGCGCAAATTGATAGAAAGAGCAGCATTCGCCCAGATGTCACAATTCATTGAAGACAATTCTATACTTTCAGACTTCCAAACTGGATTCCGCCCAGGAAGAAGCACTGAATCGGCACTCATGGCAATCTGGGACGATCTTAAAAACACAGTCGACCGAAATGGAGTTGCTGCACTACTTCTCTTGGACCTCTCGGTTGCCTTTGATACGGTTGACCATGACAGCCTAACTCAAATACTCCACGAAGCCGGCATACAAGGGATTGCTCTCGACTGGATTACTTCCTATCTCCAAAAAAGAGCGAATATCATCCACTCACCCCCCTTCTCGTCCGAACCCTACCTCACAAAAACAGGGGTCCCCCAAGGGTCAATCATCTCACCTTTGCTTTTTAACATCTACATGATATCTTTACCAGAACTGATCAATGATTTCCATCTCACATGCTACAACTATGCAGATGACACACAAATACTCCTTAAATTAAAAGACCCCAAAAACATTGAAAACTCACAAATCTTCAGTTGCCTCAGAGCCGTTGATCAGTGGATGACCTGGAGCCATCTCAAACTAAATACCTCCAAAACAGAAATACTCATATGTGGTGACTGGAAACATTATGACCCTCTGTGCGTCTGGCCTGACGATCTCGGACCACCTCCTCAATTATCCAAGGAAGTTAAAAACCTAGGAATCACCATGGATTCCAAGTTAACTATGAATGCCCAAGTAGACAAATTAGCACGCACAAGCTTCATCACCTTAAAGACTTTACGACGCATCTTCCCCCACCTCGGATTTCCACACAAGGTGCAAGCTACTATCTTGCTTGTACTATCCAAACTGGATTCTGCCAATAGCCTCTACCATGGATCATCTCTATCTGTTATGAAAAACTACAACGTATCCAGAATTCCGCAGCCAGGCTACTACTACATATCTCACAAGCCCACATCTCCCCTGCCTTGAGAGCACTACACTGGTTACCCGTTGCCAGAAGATGCACTTTCAAGCTGCTTTGTATCACCCACAAAGCTATACATGGAACAGGACCACTTTTTATCAGAAAGAAAATTACCAAATACATCCAACAAAGAACCCTCCGCTCAAGACTGGCCTTAGAACACCACCATACAAGAAAAAGACTGTAGGTGGTACATCCTTCTCCGTCCAAGCAGCCAAACTATGGAATTCATTACCCCCAACTATAAGAGCCACAGATAACTTTCTTGTTTTCAGAAAACTACTCAAGAGTTGGCTCTTTCCTTCATAACCACCTTTTTCAAACAACTATGAACTGCATATGCCTATGTTGATAAATATATTTTTCAGATTATGTGTATATTTCTATTTATAGTTTCTTTGGAAAATATGTATTGCTACGGTCATAAAAATAAAATACACAAACACTTTGAAACCTGTCTGACTAAGTATTTTTTACCCATGGATATAATTATGTATTGTATGTGCATATGTGTGTGTATGTGTGTGTGTGTGTGTGTGTGTGTGTATATATATATATATATGTGTATATATATATATATATATATATATATATATATATATATTTATATGTGTATGTATGTGTATATGTTGTTTCTGTGCCTGGCATGTTCGTGGAACATTGCATGGCTCCTGGTTTTGGGTTGATATACTAGATATCTATGAATTCCTGCTCTCATCTTATCACACTTATCTACTCATCACTCTTATGTCATGTCTCTATCAAACTATCCTCCATTCTCACTCTGACTCATCCCAAATCCCTTCGACCACTTTCATCTCCTAGATATCTCTGCCTAAGCTCTTCCCTCCACCTCCACATCTAACTCACCAAACCTCACTCTACCTCTGTGACCTCCCACACAACCCTACTAAATTCTCCTGCATTCATCTCACCCTGCTACTATGCTCTCCCTAACCCTTCCACATACTCTTCCCTCCTCCATCCCCTTTTACTCATCCCAAACCTTTGGGCTGAGTAAATGAAGGATATACTCCCAGTTAACACTTCTGGATTTCTTTCCTCCTCCACCCCTCCATTACTCCAGTCAATCTAACTAACAAACTCTCATATCCGCGGCTCAAATTAACTCATAATAATACTAAAACTGTACTCATTATTAAATGATACTAATCCATCACTAATACTTGTTGGATTCCGGAGTAGCGTGCTACTCATCGAAAAGCGCTTCGACGCCTCGTCAGGGGTAGTAAGCGCTATATAAATACGATTACAATACAATACAATACTGTCATTACTACCTCTAAGAGTACTACTTCAGGTATTACCACTGCAGGGATAACCACTGATGTGATTTCTACCACTGAGATTACCACTATTGATATTACCACTACTGTGATTACTATCTTTGAGGTTACCACTGCAGGGATTACCACTGCTGCATTACCACTCTTGTGATTACTACCTCTGAAAGTACAACTGCAGGGATTACCACTGCTGAGTTTATCATTGCTGTGATTACTACCTCTAAAATTACCCCAGCAGGTAATACCACTGCTGAGATTAACACTATTGTCGTTTCTACCTCTGAGATTACCACTGCAGGGATTGCCACTGCAGGGGTTACCACTGACGGGATTACTACCACTGAGATTAAAACTGCTGATATTACCACTACTGTGATTACTGCCTGAGATTACCACTGGAGGGATTACCACTGCTGAACTACCACCATTGTGATTACTACCTCTCAGAGTACTAATGCATGGATTACCACTGCTGAGATTACCACTACTGATATTACCACTACTGGGATTACTGACTATGGGATTACCACTGCAGGGATTACCACTGATGTGATTACTATCACTAAGATTACCACTGCTGATATTACCACTACTGTGATTAATACCTCTGAGATTACCACTGCAGGGATTACCACTGATATGATTACTACCACTATTGCTATTACCACTACTGGGATTACTGCCTCTGAGATTAGCACAACAGGGGTTACCACAGCTGAGATTATCACTATTGTGATTACTACCTTTAAGAGTACCACTGCAGAGATTTCCACTGCTGAGATCAGCACTGCTGTGATCACTATCTCTGATTACCCCTGCAGGGATTACCGCTGCTGAATTAGCACTACTGTGATTACTACCTTAGAGACTATCATTGGGAGGATTACCACTGTTAAGATTACTACTACTGTGATGACTACCTCTGAGAATACCACTAAAGGGATCACCACGGCTGAGATTAACACTGCTGTGATTACTACTATTGAGATTACCACTGCAGGGATTACCACTGCTGAGATTACCTGTACTGTGATTACTACCTCAGATTACCACTGCAGGGATTGTGACTGCGGGGATTACCACTGATGTCATTACTACCACTTAGATTACCACCACTGATACTACCACTACTGGGATTACTACCTCTGAGATTACCACTGATGTGATTATTACCACTGCTGAGATTACCTCTACTGTGATTACTTCCTATTGGGATTACCACTGCAGGGATTACCACTAGTGAGGTTACCACTAGTGTAATTACTAACTCTGAGATTACCACTGCTGATATTACCACTACTATGATTACTAAATCTGAGATTACCCCTGCATGGGTTACCATTGCTGAGGTTCCCACCACTGTGATTACTACCTCTGGGTTTAACATTGCAGGGATTACCTCTGCTGAGATTACCACAATTGTCATTATCACTGCAGGGTTTATCACTACTGAGATTACTACCTCTGACATTACCACTGCTGAGATTACCACTGATGTGATTATTACCAATTCTGAGAGTACCAGTGCATGGATTACCACGACTGAGGTTACCACTACTGTGATTACTAACTATGAGATTACCACTGCTGATATTACCACTACTATGATTACTACGTCTGAGATTTCCCCTGCAGGGGCTACCACTGCTGATGTTGCCACTACTGTGATTGCTACCTCCGAGATTACCAGTGCAGGGATTACCTCTGCTGAGATTACCACAGTTTACATTATCACTCCAGGGATTATAACTACTGAGGTTACTTCCTCTGAGATTACCACTTCTGAGATTACCACTGATGTGATTTCTACCACTGAGATTACCACTAGTGATATTACCTCTACTGTGATTACTACCTTTGAGATTACCACTGCAGGGATTACCACAGTTGAGGTTACCACTACTGGGATTACCACCTCTGAGATTACAACTACAGGGATTACCACTGCTGAGATTACCACTGAGGTGATTACTTCCACAGATTACCACTACTGAAATTACCACTACTGTGATTTCTACGTCTGAGATTACCTCTACAAGGATTTCCACTGCTAATATTACTAATACAGTCATTACCACTGCTTTAATGACTACCTTTGACATTACCCCTGCAGGGATTACCACTGCCAAGATTAACACTACTGTGATTACTTCCTTTGAGATTCCCAGTGCAAAGATTACCTCTGCTGAGAATACCACCATTGAAATTACCACTGCATCGATTACCACTGCTGAGATTGCCACTACTGTGATTTCTATCTCTGAGATTACCACTGCAGGGATTACCACTGCTGTGTTTACTACCTCTGAGATTACCAGTACAAAAATTACCTCTGCTGAATTACGACTACTGTGATTACTGCCTCTGAGGGTACCACTGCAGGGATTACCACTTCTGAGATAACCAGTGCTATGATTACAACCTCTGAGATTACCCCTGCAGGGATTACCACTGCTGAGATTACCTCTACTGTGATTACTACCTCTGAGATTACCACTGCAGGGATTACCACTGATGAATTACAACTACTGTGATTACTACCTCTTAGAGTACCACTGCAGGGATTACCACTGCCCAGATTACCACTACTGTGATTATTTACTGAGATAACCACTGCTGATATTACCACTACTGTGATTACTACCTCTGAGATTATCCCTGCAGGGGTTACCACTGCTGAGGTTGCCACTACTGGAATTACTACCTCAGAGATTACCACTGCAAGGATTACCACTGCTGAGATTACTACCACTGAGATTACCACTACTGATTCTACCACTATTGTGGTAACTACCTCTCAGAGTACCACTGCAGGGATTATCATTGCAGGGATTACTAGTATTGTGATTACTGATTCTGAGATTATCTCTGCAGGGATTACCACTGCTGAGATTACTGCTACTGTGATTACTACCTCAGAGTTTACCATTGCAAGGATTGCCACTGCTGAATTACCACCACCACCCCCCACAATGCCCCCTCCTATGGCAGTGTCTGTCAGTCATCATCCCCCATGACACTCCCTCCTACAGCAGTGTCTGGCAGTCACAGCATCCCCCATAACACACCCTGCCATGGCAGTGTCAATCAGTCATCACACCCCCTCCATGACACCCCCTCCTATGGGAATGTCTGTCAGTTATGACACCCCATGAAACACCCCTCCTATGGCAGTGTTTGTCAGTCATCATATCCCCCCATGACATCCCGTCTTATGGCAGTGACTGCCAGTTACAATCCACATGACACCCCCTCCTATGGCAGTGTCTGTCACTCATCACCCCTCTATGACACCCCCTCCTGTGGCAGTGTCTGTCACTCATCACCCCTCTATGACACCCCCTCCTGTGGCAGTGTCTGTCAGTCACTGCATCCCCAATGACACCTCCTTCTATAGCAGTGTCTGTGTGAGCACGTCTGACCTTATTTGGTCTTTTATTAATTTATTTATAAGGGGATGCGTTAGAGGTTCGATGGACCTTTTGACTGCACTTAGAGTGATTACACCATGTACACAATATTTACTCATAATCTGACCAACAACATAACATAATCAACAATTGAATTTTCATGAATTTGAGTCAGTTATCTCTACGCCCCAGGACCCACGTAGCCATGAATAACCACACCTTTTAGTAAAGTTTAGAACGTTTCTTTCCCTATATTAACAATGCTAATATCACATGAATTAGTTCCAACACCAAATCAAATACGTATAAAAATGACACTGGCTGACCTTAATGACAAAAGAATCTCAATTTAGCTAGAACATTTATTATTCAGTATTCAAGAGTTATGGTGCAAATTAGTAAAATCGATAACTGAACAATAGAAATAGCATACATCTAGATTTCAACAGGTGAGCAAAATCAATTATTTGTTAATTACATTGGACAACACATTTGGGCAAACTAACTAACCTTCCAGTTAGAATAGCATGTTTGCACTTCATGCAAAACAATTAAGTCAAAAGTTAATTTGGAAAACATCTAACTAGGGCTCTATCAAAACAGCGGTTGGTACCTACAAGAAAGAACAAAAAACCTACAGCAGAGACAATAGCATTTCATTATACCTCTCCTCAATGAATCAGCAAGCTGCGATTTCTCTTCGTCAGATGGACATCGTCAGGTCAGCATCAGCAACGGGTCAATGAAGGGGGTGGTTCAGCCACGATTGGGCTCTAAGTTAACTGAACCTCTTAGAGCATCAAGCTAAAGAATCTGCATTAACACAATTACTCTGTGAGGATGGTTATGAGGAAAAAGGAACATCGGGAACTACCCCGCTCCTCGAACGGGACCACTACAGAGGTAAATAATGGAATAGAATGTGCCCCAGCTCCTAGGAGCAGTCAGGCTACGTTTAAAGTCCCTACAGAATCTTCTCACTCCATCATTGGTCAGAAAATCGTACGTTTACAGTAGGACCAATTAAAGCTAAAGTCTAAATCTAAAATATAACTAGCCAGTCTTCCACATATTGATGACTGGCTCCTCTTCTCCTGTTTTCATCATCAGGTTCGTCAGGTAATTGTTTTGTTGCAATCCTAGCTCCATTCGGTGCGGCTATTGTCTAAGCATGGGAACATCTCTGTCTCATGCATCAACTCTACACAGTAATAATTTCCAGTACAGAACATCTCCACAAACAGTTCTCATGAGAAAGTTTAAGACATTTGCAAATCGCTTAGTCAGCGCAGTGTGAACAATATTACTTCTCTGCTCTCCCAAGACATTTGCAAAATTTATTAGGCCATCAAACTTAACACAAGCCTTTGTTGACTAGGCCCAAACATCGTAATTAATCAAAAGCTCAACATTATTTAAGCAATCTGTAACATTAACATATTAGTATAACCCATTAATACATTTTATTCTGCATGTGCACATTATTTAATCATATAATGGTGAATTCATTATTAATTATTACACATGCTATGATGGCCAATCAAGTGGGCACATTTTTCAAGATGCATTTTATTTTCTGTTAGCATAATTCATGTAAAATACTTAACCATTAATCAACACAAATTTATTAGCAATTAATTCAGCTTTCACAATTCGTCCTCTGATGACTAAATATTTCATCATACCTTACATCCTTTTGACACAAATTTTTGTTGACCTAAAATGTTGCCTTATTATAGCCCTTTACCTTTCCTTTCTTTCTCTAATTTTCTCTAAAGTATTTCCCCAATTTAATTTCTTTCCTCCTCTTCCCCTTTTTAATCACATTATACAATTTACGAATTCTCCATAATCCAATTATACAAATCACAATAATCAATATTATCTGTATTATTTTTAAAATTACACCTTTCCCTAGGTTGCTCAGCCAATTTTCCACAGAAGCAAAACCTTTGTCAACTTTTTTCCCAAACTCCAGGTTCTTCCAAAACTTTTAAGTCAGAGTTAATAATAGTCAGATTGCTAATAAAGTTTCTAATTTCTTTACTATTGTTAGTGGTAAATGTTCAACAATGTTGCGATTTCAGCATTTTACAAACTCTGCCCTCCTTCGCTGAAAGGTTGTCTCACGCAAGACGGTTCTGAAGAGTCATAGATCTTACCGCAGCCGTTTTGGTGTTCGTTAGGACAATGGCTCCTGAAAAACTAGTCAGCATGTTATCCACAATAGTAGACAACGTTTGAATTTTCAAAGAATTTAGGATAACTCCCACTGAAGGATTTATTGCTTCAACTATACTTCCAATTATGCCAGAGTAAGATTCTCTCTTTAGTCTAGCAAGGTGAAATTCATTCAGTTTAGGTGTCTCATTCAAGTTCTCAAGTTGATAAATCTTAGGGAAAACTATCTCCAAGTAACATGTGCCATACCATCCTGTTGGAAGACAGTAATAAGCATTTGGTCCACAGATGTGATAAACCCCTGGAATTGCTGGGTCTTGTGCATTTAACATGAAAGTCCATTTACTCTGGAAAAGAAACACATATCTGCATTCACTCTTTACCACAAATAATGTATCAGTTCTAGATTTAGGCCTATACATACAAAGCTTCTCTATGTGTTGTGCATCTATCGCTAATTTCCCTTGTGTTTTGATTTCACTTAATGCATAGTCATTTCTAAATGTCCTTGTCACTAAGCCCTTATTTAATTTCTCCTTTAATGCCTTTCTACTTCATCAGTGTGATCTAAGAAGCTCTTTTCTATGGGTGTAAGCAAACGTGTGAAGTTGTTCCTGTGAGCGTAAGGTGTACTAAATGTCAATGTGGGTTCAAGGAAACCTCACTAGTTCTATATTATTTTTCTTAGCCATTCTCGTCAGGTATTTAATAATAGGGACAAACAAAAACACTACATCATGATTTAAGTAGAAATACTGAAGATATTCTTGGTTATAGAAACTTGTTAGTAAAAAACTGCAACTAATTACATACATTAGTGTCAAGCTATGATAGGTTATCCCTTCCTCTACTGATGAAGGGATTTGTGTGCAAACATAACACTCTCTTGCAAACATTGTCTCATGCAATAAGCGATAGAGGACATTAGAAGAAAGTTCTCCTTGTGGTTTACATGTAAATATTTTCCATCCCTTCTAAACTTATCTAACTCTAAGTGTAGTAGTTTCTAAAACAGAAGTATGATTAGCCCATTTTTATGAATCAGACTCACAATCAATAGCAAACATACTATTGTGCACACAATTGCTAAGCCAATGCTTGTGCACTTACAACACCTATTCTTTCGAACTTGCTCGTTAGGTTTACTCATGATCTGTAAAGGATCAGGCAGAATAAAAAAAAGATAAAAATGATCTATGCAGCAAAACAAAAATATTCTTTTTAATTATTTACAGTGTTCAGTCTGTCTTCCAGAACTTTTGCCAAAAAACAGCTTAGCAGCATGTCAAAATCAGTTCATTCCAAAAAGTATTTTCAGGTTACTTTCAATCACTTTCAATGTCTCTTTCTTTCTTTCAGTTGCACAGAATTTTCTCAAAGTTCCATTTATTGACCTACTTCACGTGCCAAAGTATTGACCTGGAATTTCACGATCAAAACAAATGGACAAAAAATTACTCTGCCAATCACTAGTCATTGCATACACCCATTTAGAACCTGCGTATCTTCTATTTGCAACTCTTTGTCTTTTCAGCCTTTGATCTCCATTTAATTCTCCATCACTCAAATCTTCCTTTCCTGTGGTGTCTACTTCTTCTTCGATTGTTGATACTGTAACTGATTCCTTTCTCTTGGTTTGTGATTTCAGCCACTTATCAGCTGTCAGTGGACCCTTGATTAATGCTCTTTTCAACGTTGGACTTGCAGCTTTTTCAAGTTCTGCTGGATTTTGACTTGATGTACATGCGATTTCACTTGGAGGAGTCAGATCGTTTTGACTTTGATCCAACTCTACTCCCTCCACCGGGTCTGTAGTTTGCTCTGTTTGTCTTTCAGTATCATCTGCTTCTGGGAGAGCACTCCTCTGACTAGACTCTCCTATTACCTCAGTCAAGGTTGGTTCACTGTCACTCTCCTGTAGGTCCTACTTTTCGTCTCTCACAGGAGTGTCTGGATTGTCATCGATCTGCACAGGGTCTGTCTCTGATTCTCCAGCTTCCTTCTCTGTTTCTGGAATTTGTCTGGAAGTTGTTGGTACTCTCAACAACTCTTCTTCGTTGTCTAATGGGCAGTGTACTTTCCAAGTATGGCTGGAATTAATCCAGTTCAGAACTCCTGCACTCTTCACAGCACTAGTAGTAACCATTACTACTTGTTGGGGACCCTTCCACTGAGGCTTCAAACAAATCTTTCTCAAGTGTTTTCTGATCACAACATAGTCACCCAATAGCTCTCAGGTTGTGGTTTTGATCGTGGGATGGCTGCACAGTTGTGGCCTCCACCTGATGAGGAAAAGAGAGAACCACATCAGCCAGACCCTTGCAGTAGTCCAACACCATATCATCTGTTATGTTCACAAGAGCATTTGCAGAAACCGCTGGCAACCTCATTGCTCTGCCCATGAGGATTTAATGCAGCAGGAGCCCAGTCTTCCTGTCGGTGTGTTTCTCATACTCATCATAACTAGTGACAGTGCATCTGGCCATTTCAGATTCGTGGACACACACATTTTTGCAAGCCTTGACTTCAAAGTACCATTCATTTGCTCAACAAGTCCTGATGCTTCAGGGCGGTAACTACAATGCAACTTCTGTTCAATGATTGAAGCTGAGCATAGCTATTTTATTACTTCATTGTTGAAGTGACTTCCTCTACCTGATTCTAAAGAGACCAGAAAACCAAATCGAGGTATCAGTTCCTTAATGAATAGCTTCGCTACTGTATGGCTAACATTTCTTTATGTGGGATAAGCTTCAATCCAGTGACTAAAAATGCAAATAATCACCAGCACATATCTTAATCCTCCACACAGAGGCATCTCAATAAAATCCATCTGCATTCTGCTAAATGGACCTTCTGCTCTTCCAATGTGGCTCATGTTGACCACAGTCCTTTTATCCACGTTCATTTGCTGACAGATAATGCAACGGTGGCAAACTGCTTCAGCAACCTATCTAAACTTTGGATTGAACCAAAATTGTTTAAAAGTTTGAATCATAGCATCCCTCCCAACATGTGCTTGTCCGTGATAATGTGTAGCCAGTTGAGTCAGCAGGTTATTTGTCAGAACCACTTGTCCCTCCCTGACACCCAGACAACATCTTCTCGCTGGACACATTTCAATCCAACCCATGTTTTCTTTTCCTCTCTATCAACATTTTCCAGAAGAGCTTTCAGTTCTTGCCAAGTGTCAATTACAGTTAAAGCATAACATAACTCGTACACTTTTCTTCTTCAGGTAACCATTCCCATTTGTCTTTGAAAGATATACAATTCAATGCGCAAAACCTTGCAACTTGGTCTGCATATCCATTTCCCAGTGATACAAAATCTTGCAATCTGAGGTGTGAACTGCATTTCACCACAGCAATCTTTTGGAGCATTTGCAAAGCTTGTAACAAATCATGTATTCGTCAGCGGTCGATCCTTGGTATAAGTCAAAGAGGGAGATGCAGAGGAACTCTGGTGAGCTCTTGCATTCGTTATCTGAAGAATTCCTCAAAGCAGAGACCCTAAATAGCCAGAAAAGGAGGTTTGGCTACCAAGAAAGGAGGATTGGCTAACAGGAAAGGTAAGAGCCTATCAGAGGGGGTCTCTGACGTCACCTGCTGGCACTGGTCACTCAGAGAAGTCGAGTGTGCCCCCAACACCTCTGTTTCCAAGATGGCAGAAGTCTGGGACACACTGGAGGAGCTCTGGGCACCTCCCCTGGGAAGTACTGGTCAGGGGAGTGGTCACTCCCCTTTCCTTTGTCCAGTTTCGCACCAGAGCAGGGCTGGGGGATCCCTGAACCAGTGTAGACTGGCTTATGCAGAGATGGGCACCATCTGTGCCCATCAAAGCATTTCCAGAGGCTGGGGGAGGCTACTCCTCCCCAGCCTTCACACCTATTTCCAAAGGGAGAGGGTGTAACACCGTCTCTCAGAGGAAATCCTTTGTTCTGCCTTCCTGGGCCAGGGCTGCCTGGGCCCCAGGAGGGCAGAAACCTGACTGAGGGGTTGGCAGCAGCAGCAGCTGCAGTGGAGACCCCGGAAAGGCAGTTTGGCAGTACCCGGGTTCTGTGCTAGAGACCCAGGGGATCATGGAATTGTCCCCCCAGTGCCATGATCTTAGACATGTTACATGGCCATGTTTGGAGTTACTATTGTGAAGCTGTACATAGGTAGTGACCTATGTACAGTGCACACGTGTAATGGTGTCCCCGCACTCACAAAGTCCGGGGAATTTGCCCTGAACGATGTGGGGGCAGCTTGGCTAGTGCCAGGGTGCCCACACACTAAGTAACTTTGCACCTAACCTTTACTAAGTAAAGGTTAGACATATAGGTGACTTATAAGTTACTAAAGTGCAGTGAAAAATGGATGTGAAATAATGTGTGCATTATTTCACTCAGGCTGCAAGGGCAGGCCTGTGTAAGAATTGTCAGAGCTCCCTATGGGTGGCAAAAGAAATGCTGCAGCCCATAGGGATCTCCTGGAACCCCAATACCCTGGGTACCTCAGTACCATATACTAGGGAATTATAAGGGTGTTCCAGTATGCCAATGTGAATTGGTAAAATTGGTCACTAGCCTGTTAGTGACAATTTGGAAAGAAATGAGAGAGCATAACCACTGAGGTTCTGGATAGCAGAGCCTCAGTGAGACAGTTAGTCATAACACAGGTAACACATTCAGGCACACTTATGAGCACTGGGGCCCTGGCTGGCAGGGTCCCAGTGACACATACAACTAAAACAACATATATACAGTGAAAAAATGGGGGTAACATGCCAGGCAAGATGGTACTTTCCTACATACGTTGCATCTGCCAATGTAAATTTGTAAATTATAGCATAGCAATTAGTAGTGTGGGTGTAATAAATGTACTTCACCTTTTCTAAAGAATAAGCACTGACTGGCAGTCATTTATTGAGTATTGTTATTGTGTGCCAGTGATTGGTGGTTCCGAGCCCTCGCCACCTTCCTTGAGTAGGCCTTAGACTGCACCGCCTCTCTGTCCTGTGAGGACAATTGAAGAACTATTACTTGTTCTGGCCACACAACTAATAGCCCAATATCCAACACCCACACTCACTTTCATTTATTTATACTGTTAGAAATTGGGGGCCACATGTACTAAAGTTTGAAATTGCGAGTTCTTAATTGCGATTTCATGTGAATCATACTTAGGAAATAACAATTTCAAATGTATGAATCTTTTTTTAGTTTCTTTTTGCGATTTCCAGTGGGTCACAATCGGACCTACTTAATGAATATTAATAAGGTAAATCGCAATTTGTGACCCATTAGGAATCAAAGCCATAAATGGGATGGCGGCCTGCTGGGCTCGGCAGACCTCCATGTCCGTGATTGCTCTTGAATGAAACCATTTTTTTTTTTTTTTTTGTTATACGTAGCCCATTTTCCTTAAAGGAAAATGGCATGACTTTAAAAAGAAAAAAATGAAATGTTTAAGTTTTATTTTTTAACAGTAGGCAGTGGTCTGTGAGACCACTGCCTCCTCTTAAAAAATATTTTCCCCACCATTCTCAAAGGGGAAGGAGTCCCTTAGGGACCCCTTCCCATTTGCGAATGGGTTACCACCAACTATTTATTGGCGGTAAAATGCGAATGTTTTGTGACCGCATCCTGGTTGCAAAACATTCGTACATACCTTTCCCATTCTGTATTAGGAAGGGACAACCTCAACACGCCCCGCCTAATACCGAACAGCAAATCAAAAATTCTGATTCGTAACAAGTTACTGATTCATGATTTTGGCTTTGAACATACCAAAAAACATTTTTCTAGACGCAAACTGGCTGATTCTGCGAAACGATAAGTGAACAACAAATGGGATTCGCTGACATAAATAGAGTAGCTCAACCAGGGAATACAAACTCAGGAGTAAACCAAAATACAGAGCTTATTCATAATATTAACAAATGATATTCATCAACAACAATCATTAAATATATATCAATGTTACGGATTATGTATGTCTTAAAAAGTATTTATGTACATCAGAACAAGAGCATTTAAATTACTCTTCAGTCTAGGCTGCACCAGTAGTCTCATCTATAGGTCTGTAGAATAATTAATCATAAAATCAGTTATATCAACTATATATGATTTTATTAAGTAGAATAGCAAAGTATACAAAGACTAATATATTACAAAAAAGACTACAAAATAGACTCAATAACTCCACATTCTTACTGAAGAAAGTTACGCTTGAATATACATAGCAAAAAACCTAAACAAATACAACAAAGAACA
The DNA here is from genome assembly GCF_031143425.1 of Pleurodeles waltl. Classification (NCBI taxonomy): domain Eukaryota; kingdom Metazoa; phylum Chordata; class Amphibia; order Caudata; family Salamandridae; genus Pleurodeles; species Pleurodeles waltl. The sequence continues at coordinate 1,178,762,167 of NC_090439.1, forward strand.
AATCATGAACTAAAACTGACAGTTATTAAATGCATATATAGACACAGAAAAAATGTTTTATAAAAATTATTCTAGAATCTGATATTACAATAATTCTAATTAATAATACATAAGGAACCCAGAGCCTACGTGGGTTTCAGTAATCCTCTTATATAGAGGCTACCTTCATCAGGGCAGTTCTCAACGATCTAATCCAATATTGGTCTTGACCCAGAATTCGGGTGATCTGGCATCTCAATGTTTCGAATTCAAGATGTATATCACAATGATGGATGATATCTAATACAAACCGATATATACATAACCATATGAATAGTATCAATAATAATCTTGAATGTAGGGAGTCCAAGAGCCCATGACCTAGAGTGTATGAGCTGAGGTGCTGATACACCAAACACATAAGACCAATATATATAGAAACCCACGTGGAGTTAGTATATTGGCTATTGCCTGTGGGTATAAAGATATAACACCCAAAAGTGATTGAAGTAGTAGATAAAGGTGAACAAGGGTGACTAACAAAAATAAAAAAGAAATAAAGAAAAATAAAAGTGAGAATAATAGGAAAAATAAATAGATAACAGAAAAGGAAGAATAAAGAAAAAAGAAAAAAAGAACACCTAATAAAAATACCTGCAGTGAGGTGATGATATAAAGTCTCTCCAAAGAGATGACCGTTACTCGGAAGGGAATAGAAAAAGTAACTTTCTCGGCTATTCACGATATTGAAGAGATAAAGATGTAGAAATATTATCTATCAAGGAATTCCAGGATACCGGTTAGAAAAAACGAAATAAAGAAATCCAATAACATTTATTTAAGACCTATATAGTTATTTAGAATTATTTCACCTTCGAGCTATTGAAGTGCCTCCTCTGCCCGAGTCTGTGTTTCACTCCAATGGGTAGAGTGCACCATACGCCTTGTATGTTTCATAAATCTTATGGGAAAAAGGCAGAAAAGAAGAAAAGATTCTTAGAGCACAATGTCTCTATATTTGAAATTAAATGCCAGCCCAGATCAGTTTTCTTACCTGGAATAACGGCGAACGCTCACATAGTTAGCAGCACAAACGCCAATCAAAGACGCTCCGTTTTATTGATGCGGCCACATGGCTACACGTCTTTGACGCTAACCTAAATCAAAACAAGGGCTACCATGGGCGAGAAAGGCCGCCATATTAAGATTAAGTTACTCACCTTATAGACGGCTTGCCTATACCCAAATCAGTCATCTTATCTAAAATGCCGGCGAACGCTCACATTGTTAATTCCACAAAAACGCGGTGAGAAATGCTTCATGTTGTGAATGCAATCACAAGGCTATACGGAATTGAACACTAGTATGCATACAACGTAAGGACTACAACGGGCAAAGAGGGCCGCCATCTTAAGATGGACTTACTAACATAATTCATGATTTCTCTATACCCTTATTGTTGAAACATATATAAATAGTGTGTCTGCCATAAAAAATACGACTGTACCAGATAGGGTTTAAACTGCCTATAAACAAAGGAAAACAAAAATAAATGGACTATGACCAAAATATTTTTATCCATACAAGGCCCTGAGAGAGACCCTTAGGGGATAGAGGCCAAAAATAGAGATGTCTCCATTTAGTTTGCTATTAAGTAATGTTAGTGGAGAGAAAAGTTTGTGTATACCTAGATAGATATCAGCCATGATAGGTGGCTATATCCAAATCACAAAAAGATGACACTTAGCAATTAATAGGAAAAGCCACCTTTTGCTTGATAATAGAGCATACACGGCTAGAATGTGCTCCAATACACAAATGCATATTGGATTTAACCAATAGCATTCTCCCAAGGGATACATTCATTCAAACCTTTGTTGTAAGTATCTAGGGTAAAAATCCAGTATACCTCTCGTTTTTTCCTAATCTTGTTCTCCTCTGTTCCTCCTGATTTTTTTATCTTTTCTAGAATAGTCCATGTTACTTCTATTTTATGTCCTTAATTTCTCCAATGTTGGACCAAGGGAGCTCCCTCCCTATTGTTGCGTATGTTGGACATATGTTCAAGTATTCTGAGTCTTATTTCTCTTCCAGTTTCTCCAAAATAGCCCAAAGAACAAGGACAGCAAATCAAATAAACACAATTGGCTGTCCTGCAGTTTGTCATATCCTGGAGATTATATTCCTTTTGATTCCATAGTAATATATCTCCCACAATCGCTCCAGAACAAGCCTTACGTGTACCACACTTGTGGTTGCCTTTTATTGGTTCTTCTCCCTAACATTGATCTCAGTAACATTGATATATATTTAATGATTGTTGTTGATGAATATCATTTGTTAATATTATGAAGTAGCTCTGTATTTTGGTTTACTCCTGAGTCTGTGAAACGGTCTGTTTGCGACTAGAAAAGTGCTTCGTACATGCGGTCCTGGGTCTCTGGTTGGCAGACGTTTGTACTCTATCCAAGTAGGTACCATAATCCTAGTCAGGGCAAGTAAGATACAGACTAGAAGTTTACCTGTGCCCAACCTCTGGTAGCTAGACACAGAGCAGTCAGGCTAAATTAAAGAGGCAATGTGTAAAGTATTTGTGCACACACACAGTAACAGAGTGAAAACATCACAAATGGACTCCACATCCATTTAGAAAAATAGTTAATATTCATCTGACTCAAACTACCCAAAATTACAAAAATCCAACATACACAAATCAAGTTAGGAATTCTTAAAGATTAAATCCAAATGCAGTCCTTAGAAAGTATTAGATCTGTCTGGGGCTATCTGGTCATGCTGGACAAGGGCAAATCCAAAGGTTCGGTACGACCGCAATGGAGCATGAGCCAGGTACAATAGTCACGCAGACCCTCTGACAGAGTATCTGTTGCGCCGATGCTTGGCGACGATGTGTTGATCCAGAGGAGGGGATGTGTCATGCTTGCAGACGAGGCGTTGTTTCCAGATTGGGCAACATCATTTGCGTGTTGATGCCCAGGAGGGATGAGTCCTGGTTCCAATGCAGCAGTGCTGCATTGGCCAAGTCGGGGCTGTGTTGTAAGTTTGGGTTGTTGCATTGTGCAGGCAGCGAACGGTGTCCGTGGCTTTGGTGCAGGTGGCGGCAAAGCTGTGTTTCTGCAGTGGGATGCTTTGGTTCCAAGTAACGCACAGGTGTTGCTGCAACAGTTCTTGTGCTGCAGCACCACACTCACCTCCAAGGGCCTAGGACTGCATTTGGCACCATTTGGCAGAGCAGGACCCACAGCAGAGAAGCCCAGGTGCTTGTAGCAAGATGCACGTGAAGCCTTTGATATCTCTCAGACTTCAGAAACAAGAGCCAAGCTCAGTCAGACCCTTGGAGAAACTTGAGATTGCAGGATGTAGAAAGTTAGATCCAGTCCTCTCATTCCCAAGAAAGGAGTAGCAGGCAGCAGGCTAACATAGTAGAGCAAAGAGAAAAGTGGCAGTCCCTCCTGACAACACAGCAGCCCTTTTTACTGATAGAATGTCTTCAGCCCAGAATTGTTCTGAGTATATGGTGTCAGAGGCCCAGTACTTGTACCTAAAATTGCATTTGATGTAGGGGTAACTTCAAAAGAATTATCTGAAGTGCACAAGGTTCCCTTTCAACCCAGTCCTGGCTTCAGACTACTGGTGGGGGTTAATCAGCCCTTTGTCTGAAGGCAGGACACAGCCTATTTAGATGTAAGTGTGAACTGCATCTCCCTCTCCCTGCCCAGAATGACTATCAGTATGCAGATGTATCTCCACTCACACCCAGCCCTTCCTGTTTGTGACTGGAGAGAATGCACAAATGTAGTTGTCACGTAAACACAGACGTGTATTTAGATACAGGCTAAGGCACAGAATGGTAAAAGTAAGAAACTGCCATCTTTACCAAATAATTTATTTTTAAATTGTGAGTCAAGAGCCACCAAACTTAACTTTTCTGTCTTTTCCCAATAGGAAATTACACTTAGAAGGTTTTCCAAGGTAACCCCAACATTAGCCTATGAGAGAGATAGACCTTGCAATGGTGAAAAACAAAATTAAGGATTGTTTACTACCTGGATATGTTAATCTTAAAAGTACATGTCCAACTTTTTAAATGTTCCCTCCCTGCCCTTGGGGCTAACCAGGGCCTACCTTAGGGGTGACTTACATATAATAGCACACATTTGCAATGCAATAGGTCTCGAATTTACTTGAGTTGGAGCTATTGGTATTGTAAATGCATAACTGGACTTTTTTGCCACATTAACCCCTTCTGTGCCCAGGACGTAATGGTTACGTCCTGAGGCACAGTGCTGCTGTGCCCAGGACGTAACCATTACGTCCTGTGCACAGAGCCCAGAGGGAGCACTAGCGCTCCCTCTGTGGGGTTTACCCCCACCCCCCCAAGTCAGGGATGGAAGTGGAAGCCCTTCCCCTCCCACCCCCGACCCCCCCAACCCCCCCTGTGACGTCAGCGCGCGAGGGGGGGAATTATTTTAGGCCATTTCTGCCCCCCTGGGGGGTAGATCAGCCTATTTTGATTAGGCTGATCTGGCACCAGGGATTTTTTGTTTTTTTTGTTTTACAGATGGGGAGTGACCCCTTGGACGAGGATCGCTCCCCTGGGGGGCAAATTGTATTTAGACCATTTCTGCCCCCCTCGGGGGCGATTGGTCGATTTTAGGTCAATCTGCCCCCAAGGGGGCAGAAACCACTAGGCACCGGGGATTTGTTTTTTGGCACCAATGTCACGCAGGGGGAGCGACCCCGTAGGCAAGGGTCGCTCCCCGGGGGGGGGGGGGATCGGGTGGCAAATTTATTTTAGGCCATTTCTGCCCCCCGGGTGCAGAAACCTCTAGGCGCCAGGGAACATTTTTTTTTTGTGTTTTTTTTTTTGTTTGTTTGGTTTTTTTTAGAGATGGGGAGCGACCCATCAGGCAAGGGTCACTCCCCTGGGGGGCAAATTGTATTTAGACCATTTCTGACCCCCTTGGGGGCAGATTGGTCGATTTTAGGTCAATCTGCCCCCAAGGGGGCAGAAACCACTAGGCACCGGGGATTTGTTTTTTGGCGCCAATGTCACGCAGGGGGAGCGACCCCGTAGGCAAGGGTCGCTCCCTGGGTGGGGGTTGGGGGCTAGGGGGGCAAATTTATTTTAGGCCATTTCTGTCCCCCCTGGGGGCAGATCGGCATATTATTAGGCCGATCTGCCACCGGGGGGGGGGCAGAAATCTCTAGGCGCCAGGGATTTCTTTTTTTGGCACCAATGTCACGCAGGGGGAGCGACCCCGTAGGCAAGGGTCGCTCCAGGGGGGGGGGGTGCGGGTTGGGGGGGCAAATTTATTTTAGGCCACAGATCGGCCTATTATTAGGCCAATCTGCCACCAGGGGGGGCAGAAACCTCTAGGCGCCAGGGCAATTTTTTTTTGGGTGGTTTTTCATGGTGTTTGTTTGTTTTTTTAGCGATGGGGAGCGACCCATCAGGCAAGGGTCGCTCCCCTGGGGGGTAAATTGTATGTAGACCATTTCTGCCCCCCTTGGGGGCAGATTGGTCGATTTTAGGTCAATCTGCCCCCAAGGGGGCAGAAACCACTAGGCACCGGGGATTTGTTTTTTGGCGCCAGTGTCACGCAGGGGGAGCGACCCCGTAGGCAAGGGTCGCTCCCGGGGGGGTATGGGGGTTGGAGTGGGCAAATTTATTTTAGGCCATTTCTGCCCCCCCTGGGGCCGGCTGAGCTAGAGGCCAAAGTCCACACTTTGCAAAAAACACCTCTGTTTTCTGTGAAAAAATATGTTGTGTCCACATTCTGTTTTGGGCTATTTCCTTTCGTGGGCGCTAGGCCTACCCACACAAGTGAGCTACCATTTTTATCGAGAGACTTAGGGGAACGCTGGGTGGAAGGAAATGTGTGGCTCCTCTCACATTCCAGAACTTTCTGCCACCGAAATGAGAGGAAAAAGTGTTTTTTGGCCAAATTTTGATGTTTGCAAAGGATTCTGGGTAACAGAACCTGGTCAGAGCCTCGCAAGTCACCCCATCTTGGATTCCCCTATGTCTCTAGTTTTCATAAATGCACAGGTTTGGTAGGTTTCCCTAGGTGGCGGCTGAGCTACGGGGCCAAAATCTACAGGTAGGCACTTTGCAAAAAACACCTCTGTTTTCCTTCAAAAATTTGGATGTGTCCACGTTGCGCTTTGGGGCGTTTCCTGTCACAGGCGCTAGGCCTACCCACACAAGTGAGGTATCATTTTTATCGGGAGATGTGGTGGAACGCTAGGTGGAAGGAAATTTGTGGCTCCTCTCAGATTTCAGAACTTTCTGCCACAGAAAAGTGAGGAACATGTGTTTTTTTAGCCAAATTTTGAGGTTTGCAAAGGATTCTGGGTAACAGAACCTGGTCCGAGCCACACAAGTCACCCCATCTTAGATTCCCCTAGGTCTCTAATTTTCAGAAATGCACAGGTTTGGTAGGTTTCCCTAGGTGGCGGCTGAGCTACAGGCCAAAATCTACAGGTAGGCACTTTGCAAAAAACACCTCTGTTTTCCTTCAAAAATTTGGATGTCTCCACGTTGCGCTTTGGGGCGTTTCCTGGCGCGGGCGCTAGGCCTACCCACACAAGTGAGGTATCATTTTTATCGGGAGATGTGGGGGAACGCTGGGTGGAAGGAAATTTGTGGCTCCTCTCAGATTCCAGAACTTTCTGCCACAGAAATGTGAGGAACATGTGTTTTTTTAGCCAAATTTTGAGGTTTGCAAAGAATTCTGGGTAACAGAACCTGGTCCGAGCCACACAAGTCACCCCATCTTGGATTCCCCTAGGTCTCTAGTTTTCAGAAATGCACAGGATTGGTAGGTTTCCTTAGGTGCCGGCTGAGCTAGAGGCCAAAATCTACAGGTAGGCACTTTGCTAAAAACAGCTCTGTTTTCTGTGATGTGTCCACGTTGTGTTTTGGGGCATATCCTGTCGCGGGCGCTAGGCCTACCCACACAAGTGAGGTATCATTTTTATCGGGAGACTTGGGGGAACATAGAATAGCAAAACAAGTGTTATTGCCCCTTGTCTTTCTCTACATTTTTCCCTTCCAAATGTAAGACAGTGTGTAAAAAAGACGTCTATTTGAAAAATGCCCTGTAATTCACATGCTAGTATGGGCACCCCGGAATTCAGAGATGTGCAAATAACCACTCCTTCTCAACACCTTATCTTGTGCCCATTTTAGAAATACAATGGTTTTCTTGATAGCTATTTTTTACTCTTTATATTTCAGCAAATTAATTGCTGTATACCCGGCATAGAATCAAAACCCACTGCAGGGTGCAGGTCATTTATTGGCTCTGGGTACCTAGAGTTCTTGATGAACCTACAAGCCCTATATATCCCCGCAACCAGAAGAGTCCATCAGACGTAACGGTATATTGCTTCCGAATATCTGACATTGCAGGAAAAAGTTACAGAGTAAAACGTAGAGAAAAATTGATGGTTTTTTCACCTCAATTTCAATATATTTTTTTTTCAGTTGTTATTTTCTGTAGGAAACCCTTGTAGGATCTACACAAATTACCCCTTGCCGAATTCAAAATTTTGTCTACTTTTCAGAAATGTTGCGGTTTCTGGGACCCAGCGTTGGTTTCATGCCCATTTCTGTCACTGACTGGAAGGAGGCTGAAAGCACAATTTTTTTTTAAAAATGGGGTATGACCCAGTAAAATGCCAAAATTGTGTTGAAAAATTGGGTTTTCTGATTCAAGTCTGCCTGTTCCTGAAACCTGGGAAGCTGGTGATTTTAGCACCGCAAACCCTTTGTTGATGCCCTTTTCAGGGAAAAAACCACAAGCCTTCTTCTGCAGCCCCTTTTTCCCATTTGTTTGAAAAAAACTAAATTTTCACTGTATTTTGGCTAATTTCTTGGCCTCCTTCTATGGAACCCACAAAGTCTGGGTACCTCTAGAATCCCTAGGATATTGGAAAAAAAGGACGCTAGTGGGTAGCTTATGTGAACAAAAAGTTATGAGGGCCTAAGCGCGAACTGCTCCAAATAGCCAAAAAAAGGCTCTGCACAGGAGGGGGAAAAGGCCTGGCAGCGAAGGGGTTAATTGGTCAACCCTGCCTCATATTTTTGTCTTTTCTGCCACATAATTCCAGTAGCCCTGCATATAAATAAAGAGCTAGCAGGCCTACAGGAATATTTTTTCAAACAAGGACCTTTTAAACACAAACTACTCCCAGGTGCAAAACAAAAATTCCACCCACAAAAGAGCTTTTAAAATTCTCTGAATGGTGGGATTGGTTATTATTTTGGAGTCTCCACTAACCTAGTGTGGGGACCCAGAGATGCTCTAGACAGAAAGAACACATTGTGGTGAATGTTTTGAAGGTGGTCCTATTGTCCCAGGACCACCACAGTCTGAGTTATGAGCAAAAATGTTTTCTAAAAAGAATGCCACACAAAGCATTATGGGGCGAGTTATGCAGTGAATATTATACTATGTTTATTGTAATGCTCAAAACAGCCTCCAGAGAACTCCACAATAAATTTCTAAGACACATGGGGGGTCATTACAACCCTGGCGGTCGGTGTTAAACCGGCGGTAAGACCGCCAACAGGCTGGCGGTCTTACTTTGGGGAATTATGACCATGTCGCTTACCGCCATGGTCATCCGCCGGTTTTCCGTTCCGCCCGCTGGGCTGGAGACCTGGGTCTCCAGCCCGGTGGCCGTCACTATACCGCCGGCGGTATTTGGACCCGGCTTACCGCCGTGGATTTCCAGCGGTTTGAACCGCCATGAAATCCACGGCGGTAAGCACTATCAGTGCAGGGAATTCCTTCCCTGGCACTGATAGGGGTCTCCCCCACCTCCCACCCCAACCCTGACTCCCTCCTCTACACCCCCCGCCACCCCACAAAGGTGGCAGGGCCCCCCTCCCCACCCCGAACCCCAACCACACATAACCCATACCCACACGACACACATGCAGGCACCACCTACACCCTTACACGCACACACGCCGACATACATGCCAACATCCACACACACAGTCAGACACGCACACCCACATTCAAACATACACGCACACATCCATACAGACATACCCACAGACAAACACGCACTCATTCCCATACACACAACACCCCAGTAAGCATACACGCACTCACACACCCCCTTCACATACACAGACGCACACCCCCATGCACCCACACAACACACAACACCCCCTCACCCCCCTCTTCTAACGGACGATCGACTTACCTGTTCCGTCGATCCTCCGGGAGGGGACGGGAGCCATGGGGGCAGCTTTGCCGACACCACACCGCCAACAGAACACCGCCACGGCGAATCACAGGACGTGATTCGCTGGGCGGTGTTCTGTTGGCGTGGCGGTGGAGGTGGAGCAACCTCCACTTCCCCGCCTCCCGCCTGTATGGCTGTTGGCGGCTCACCGTCGGTAAAAGGACGGAGAGCTGCCAACGGTCATAATAGGCCGAGTGGAAAACCGCCACCACTGGCGGTCTTCCACACGGCGGTACCTCGGGGGCCTCAAAAAAGACCACAGAGGTTGTAATGACCCTCATGGTCATGTAGCCATATAGTTAGCCCCTAGAGGACATAACCATATGATAACAAATTGGCAGAAAGAAATGCAATGCAACCATATATTTAGTCCCTGGAGAGCATAGTACATTACATATTTTGAGGCCTAGCAAGTCCACTTCAATGATATTACAAACAAGGCCCTTAAAACACATACTACTGCCAGCTGCAAAACAAAAGTTCCAACCATGAGAGAACTTAATCAGACATTAAATGGTGGGAGAGATTATTATTTTGGGATCCTATAGGAAAGTAGCCTCTTTCTAGCTTGGTTACCCCCACTTTGGCCTGTTTGTCAGTGTGTTTGACTGTGTCTACTGGGATCCTGCTAATCTCCCTTAAATTTAGCTGTTGGTAACTGTTATCACAGTATTTCACCCCCAATTGGCACACTGGTGCCCCATTTTTTTAGCTAGGTACCCAGGGCATTGTGGTTCCAGGGAATCCCTATAGGCTGCAGCAGATATTCTGCCACCCATAGTGAGCCCATGCAAAGGGTTCAGCAGGACTGCTGTTGCAGCCTGCTTGAAAAGATGAAAGCACCCTTTCACTGCCATTTTTCACTGCATCAGGTCACATATAAGTCACCCCTATGGCAGGCTTTCTAGCCCAGAGGGCAGGGTGCAAAGTACCTGTGTGTGAGGGCACCCCTGCCCTGGCAGAGGTGTCCCCACGAACTCCAGGTCCATTTGCCCTGATTTTGTGAGTGCGGGAATTATATTTTACGGGTGTACTGGACATAGGTCAATACCTATGTCCAGCTTCATAATGGTAACTCTGAACATAGGCATGTTTGGTATCAAACATGTAGGAATCATACCCCAATGCTTTTGCAAGCATTGGTTGTATGATCCCATGCACTCAGGGGGCTCCTTAGATGACTGTAGGAAAGTACCATCTTGCCTGGCATGTTACCCCCATTTTTCACTGTATATATGTTGTTTTAGTTGTATGTGTCACTGGGACCCTGGTAACCCAGGGCCCCAGTGCTCATAAGTGTGCCTGAATGTGTTACCTGTGTAGTGACTAACTGTCTCACTGAGGCTCTGCTAATCAGAACCTCAGTGGTTATGCTCTCTCATTTCTTTCCAAATTGTCACTAACAGGCTAGTGACCATTTTTACCAATTTACATTGGCTTACTGGAACACCCTTATAATTCCCTAGTATATGGTACTGAGGTACCCAGGGTATTGGGGTTCCAGGAGATCCCTATGGGCTGCAGCATTTCTTTTGCCACCCATAGGGAGCTCTGACAATTCTTACACAGGCCTGCCACTGCAGCCTGAGTGAAATAACGTCCACGTTATTTCACAGCCATTTTACACTGCACTTAAGTAACTTATAAGTCACCTATATGTCTAACCTTTACCTGGTAAAGGTTAGGTGCAAAGTTACTTAGTGTGAGGGCACCCTGGCACTAGCCAAGGTGCCCCCACATTGTTCAGAGCCAATTCCCTGAACTTTGTGAGTGCGGGGACACCATTACACGCGTGCACTACATATAGGTCACTACCTATATGTAGCTTCACCATGGTAACTCCGAATATGGCCATGTAACGTGTCTATGATCATGGAATTGCCCCCTCTATGCCATCCTGGCATAGTTGGCACAATCCCATGATCCCAGTGGTCTGTAGCAGAGACCCTGGTACTGCCAAACTGCCCTTCCTGGGGTTTCACTGCAGCTGCTGCTGCTGCCAACCCCTCAGACAGGCATCTGCCCTCCTGGGGTCCAGCCAGGCCTGGCCCAGGATGGCAGAACAAAGAACTTCCTCTGAGAGAGGGTGTGACACCCTCTCCCTTTGGAAAATGGTGTGAAGGCAGGGGAGGAGTAGCCTCCCCCAGCCTCTGGAAATGCTTTCTTGGGCACAGATGTGCCCAATTCTGCATAAGCCAGTCTACACCGGTTCAGGGACCCCTTAGCCCCTGCTCTGGCGCGAAACTGGACAAAGGAAAGGGGAGCGACCACTCCCCTGACCTGCACCTCCCCTGGGAGGTGTCCAGAGCTCCTCCAGTGTGCTCCAGACCTCTGCCATCTTGGAAACAGAGGTGCTGCTGGCACACTGGGCTGCTCTGAGTGGCCAGTGCCACCAGGTGACGTCAGAGACTCCTGCTGATAGGCTCCTTCAGGTGTTAGTAGCCTATCCTCTCTCCTAGGTAGCCAAACCCTCTTTTCTGGCTATTTAGGGTCTCTGTCTCTGGGGAAACTTTAGATAACGAATGCAAGAGCTCATCCGAGTTCCTCTGCATCTCTCTCTTCACCTTCTGATAAGGAATCGACTGCTGACCGCGCTGGAAGCCTGCAAACCTGCAACATAGTAGCAAAGACGACTACTGCAACTCTGTAACGCTGATCCTGCCGCCTTCTCGACTGTTTTCCTGCTTGTGCATGCTGTGGGGGTAGCCTGCCTCCTCTCTGCACCAGAAGCTCTGAAGAAATCTCCCGTGGTTCGACGGAATCTTCCCCCTGCAACCGCAGGCACCAAAAAGCTGCATTACCGGTCCCTTGGGTCTCCTCTCAGCACGACGAGCGAGGTCCCTCGAATCCAGTGACTCTGTCCAAGTGACCCCCACAGTCCAGTGACTCTTCAGCCCAAGTTTGGTGGAGGTAAGTCCTTGCCTCACCTCGCTGGGCTGCATTGCTGGGAACCGCGACTTTGCAGCTACTCCGGCCCCTGTGCACTTCCGGCGGAAATCCTTTGTGCACAGCCATGCCAGGGTCCACGGCACTCTAATCTGCATTGCACGACTTTCTAAGTTGGTCTCCGGCGACGTGGGACTCCTTTGTGCAACTTCGGCAAGCACCGTTTCACGCATCCTCGTAGTGCCGGTTTCTGGCACTTCTCCGGGTGCTACCTGCTTCAGAGAGGGCTCCTTGTCTTGCTCGACGTCCCCTCTCTCTGCTGGTCCAATCTGCCACCTCCTGGTCCCTCCTGGGCCTCAGCAGCGTCCAAAAACGTTAACTGCACGATTTGCAGCTAGCAAGGCTTGTTGGCGTTTTTCCGGCGGGAAAACACTTCTGCACGACTCTCCACGGAGAGAGAAATCTGTCCACCAAAGGGGAAGACTCTAGCCCTTTTCGTTCCTGCAGAAACCTCAGCTTCTTCTGTCCAGTAGAAGCTTCTTTGCACCCGCAGCTGGCATTTCCTGGGCATCTGCCCATCTCCGACTTGCTTGTGACTTTTGGACTTGGTCCCCTTGTTCCACAGGTACCCTAGATTGGAAATCCACAGTTGTTGCATTGCTGGTTTGTGTCTTTCCTGCATTATTCCTCTAACACGACTTCTTTGTCCTTAGGGGAACTTTAGTGCACTTTGCACTCACTTTTCAGGGTCTTGGGGAGGGTTATTTTTCTAACTCTCACTATTTTCTAATAGTCCCAGCGACCCTCTACAAGGTCACATAGGTTTGGGGTCCATTCGTGGTTCGCATTCCACTTTTGGAGTATATGGTTTGTGTTGCCCCTATCCCTATGTTTCCCCAGTGCATCCTATTGTAACTATACATTGTTTGCACTGTTTTCTAAGACTATACTGCATATTTTTGCTATTGTGTATATATATCTTGTGTATATTTCCTATCCTCTCACTGAGGGTACACTCTAAGATACTTTGGCATATTGTCATAAAAATAAAGTACCTTTATTTTTAGTATAACTGTGTATTGTGTTTTCTTATGATATTGTGCATATGACACTAAGTGGTACTGTAGTAGCTTCACACGTCTCCTAGTTCAGCCTAAGCTGCTCTGCTAAGCTACCATTATCTATCAGCCTAAGCTGCTAGACACCCTATACACTAATAAGGGATAACTGGGCCTGGTGCAAGGTGCAAGTACCCCTTGGTACTCACTACAAGCCAGTTCAGCCTCCTACATTGGTTGTGCAGTGGTGGGATAAGTGCTTGAGACTACTTACCACTCTTGTCATTGTACTTTTCATAAGAGAAAAATATACAAAACAAGGTCAGTGTATATACACATAGCCAAAAAGTTTTGCATTTCCTCTTTTCACTCTTTTCTAAGTGCTGAAAAGTACCTCTAAACTTTCAAAAAGTTCTTAAAAGTTTAAAAAGTTTTTTTCTGTCTTTCCAAAAAGTTCTGAAAACTTTTTTCTCTTTTTCTATCACTTTAACTCTCTCTAAAAATGTCTGGCACAGGCCAAAATGTTGATCTGTCCAAACTTGCATATGACAACCTTAGCTGGAAAAGAGCAAGGAGTCTCTGTATAGAGAGAGGTTTGAGTGACGGGAATAATCCTTCCTTGGAACTGTTACTTAACATGCTTAGAGAACAGGATAAGGCCATAGGTGCCTCATCTGTTGAAAAAGTACCTAATAGTTCTCAATCTTATTCAGGGACTCCCCCAGGAAAAGATTCAGGAAAGAAACTCCCTAGCCTGCCCATTACTAGACAATCTAGCATAGATCGTAATGATGATGAGCCACACCATATAAATAGTGTTGTCTCACATCATAGCAAAAGCATTTATTCTCACCATACTGGTAGTAATGTTTCTGTTAACCAAGCTGTTAGGGTGGCTTCTGTAAGGGACAGGTCTCCTTCTGTTCATTCCCATCATAGCTCTGTTTCTAGGAATGTCCCTCCCACCAACCCTGATGACAGAATGTTAGAGAGGGAACTCAATAAGTTGAGGGTGGAACAAACCAGACTGAAGCTTAAAAAGCAACAGCTGGATTTGGATAGACAGTCTTTTGAATTAGAGAAGGAAAGACAGAAGTTGGGTTTAGAAACCCATGGTGGCAGCAGCAGTATTCCCCATAGTCATCCTGCAAAAGAGCATGATTCCAGGAATCTGCACAAGATAGTTCCCCCTTATAAGGAGGGGGATGACATTAACAAGTGGTTTGCTGCACTTGAGAGGGCCTGTGTTGTACAGGATGTCCCTCAAAGGCAGTGGGCTGCTATCCTATGGCTATCATTTAGTGGAAAAGGTAGGGATAGGCTCCTTACTGTGAAAGAAAATGATGCTAATAATTTCCAAGTTCTTAAGAATGCACTCCTGGATGGTTATGGCTTAACCACTGAACAGTACAGGATAAAGTTCAGAGAGACCAAAAAGGAGTCTTCACAAGACTGGGTTGATTTCATTGACCATTCAGTGAAGGCCTTGGAGGGGTGTTTACATGGCAGTAAAGTTACTGATTATGACAGCCTGTATAACTTAATCCTGAGAGAGCATATTCTTAATAATTGTGTGTCTGATTTGTTGCACCAGTACTTTGTGGACTCTGATCTGACCTCTCCCCAAGAATTGGGAAAGAAGGCAGACAAATGGGTCAGAACAAGAGTGAACAGAAAAGTTCATACAGGGGGTGACAAAGATGGCAACAAAAAGAAGGATGGTAAGTCTTCAGACAAGGGTGGGGACAAATCTAAAAATGAGTCTTCATCAGGCCCACAAAAACACTCTGGTGGGGGTGGTGGGTCCAAATCCTCCTTTAATCAGAACAAGGAAAAGAAACCATGGTGCTATTTATGTAAAATAAAAGGCCATTGGACAACAGATCCCAGTTGTCCAAAGAAAGGCACCACTGCTCCTACCACTACAACCCCTACTGCTACACCTAGTGTCCCTACTAATAGCAGTGGTGGTGGGAGCAAACCTACTAATAGCCAATCCAAGGGAGTAGCTGGGCTCACTATTGGTAACTTAGTTGGGGTTGGTCTGATTAGGGAGACCACAGAGCCTACTTTAGTCTCTGAAGGGGCTATTGATTTAGCCACTTTGGTTGCTTGCCCCCATAACTTGGAGAAGTACAAGCAACTACCCCTAATAAATGGTGTTGAGGTCCAGGCCTACAGGGACACAGGTGCCAGTGTCACAATGGTGATTGAGAAACTGGTACACCCTGAACAACACATACTTGGACACCAGTACCAAGTAACCGATGCTCACAACATAACACAAAGCCACCCCATGGCTGTTGTAAATCTCAACTGGGGGGGGTAACTGGTCCAAAGAAAGTTGTGGTAGCTTCAGAATTACCTGTAGACTGTCTACTAGGGAATGATTTGGAGACATCAGCTTGGTCAGATGTGGAGGTGGAGGCCCATGCAGCAATGCTGGGCATTCCAGGGCATATTTTTGCTTTGACAAGGGCTCAGGCCAAAAAGCAAAAAGGACAGGGAAGCTTGGATCCTGGAACAATGGACCAAGTGCTCCCTAAAGCTAGGGCTAGTAGAAGCAAACCACTTCCTACTATCCCTCCCTCTACAGTGGATTCTACTTCTGAGGAAGAATAATTCCCTCCCTGTGCAGAACCAACACCAGAGGAGCTGGAAGCAGACACTGCTGAGCTTTTGGGTGAAGGGGGGCCTGCCAGAGAGGAGCTGAGTGTGGCACAGCAAACCTGTCCCACATTAGAGGGTCTCAGACAGCAACCTGTCAAACAGGCTAATGGGGATGTCAGTGACTCTCACAGAGTTTACTGGGAGGACAACCTCTTGTACACTGAGCATAGGGATCCTAAACCTGGAGCTGCCAGGAGATTAGTGATTCCTCAGGAGTACAGAAAGTTCCTCCTAACACTGGCACATGACATTCCCTTAGCTGGGCATCTAGGACAAATGAAAACTTGGGACAGGCTTGTTCCCCTGTTTCATTGGCCTAGGATGTCTGAGGACACAAAGGAATTTTGTAAGTCCTGTGAAACCTGTCAAGCCAGTGGCAAGACAGGTGGCACCCCAAAGGCACCCCTTATCCCACTGCCTGTGGTTGGGGTTCCCTTTGAAAGGGTAGGGGTTGACATAGTTGGCCCCCTTGACCCTCCTACTGCTTCAGGCAATAGGTTTATCTTAGTGGTAGTGGACCATGCCACAAGATATCCTGAAGCAATTCCTTTAAGGACCACTACAGCTCCTGCAGTGGCAAAGGCCCTCCTGGGAATATTTTCCAGGGTGGGCTTCCCAAAGTAAGTAGTATCAGACAGGGGAAGCAGTTTCATGTCTGCATACTTAAAGGCCATGTGGAAGGAGTGTGGTGTAACGTACAAGTTCACAACACCATATCATCCACAAACAAATGGACTGGTGGAGAGATTTAATAAAACTCTCAAAGGCATGATTATGGGTCTCCCTGAAAAACTCCGCAGGAGATGGGATATCCTGTACCCCAGAAAGGAGTGGGCTTCAGCCCCTTTGAACTTCTTTTTGGACACCCTGTTAGGGGTCCACTCACACTTGTAAAGGAGGGTTGGGAACAACCTTTAAAAGCTCCTAAGCAGGATATTGTGGACTATGTACTTGGCCTCAGATCAAGGATGGCTGAGTACATGAAAAAGGCCAGTAAAAACCTTCAGGCCAGCCAAGAGCTCCAGAAGCAATGGCATGATCAGAAGGCTGTTTTGGTTCAGTACCAACCAGGGCAGAAAGTGTGGGTCTTGGAGCCTGTGGCCCCAAGAGCACTCCAAGATAAATGGAGTGGTCCCCACACAATTGTTGAAAAGAAGGGAGAAGTCACCTATTTAGTTGACTTAGGCACTGCCAGGAGTCCCCTTAGGGTGCTCCATGTCAACCGCCTGAAACCCTACTATGACAGGGCTGATCTCACCCTGCTCATGGCAACTGATGAGGGACACGAAGAAGACAGTGATCCTCTACCTGATCTCTTCTCTTCCACAGAACAAGATGCTCTTGTGGAAGGTGTAGTTTTGGCAGATTGTCTTACTGCTGAGCAGAAAGACCATTGCATAAATCTCCTAGGACCATTTTCAGAACTCTTCTCTACTGTGCCAGGCACCACTTCTTGGTGTGAGCACACTATAGATACTGGAGACAGTTTACCTGTCAAAAGTAAGATCTATAGGCAGCCTGACCATGTCAGGGACTGCATAAAGCAAGAAGTTCAGAAAATGTTGGAACTAGGAGTGGTTGAGCACTCTGACAGTCCATGGGCTTCTCCTGTGGTACTGGTACCAAAACCCAATTCTAAAGATGGAAAGAAGGAAATGCGGTTTTGTGTAGACTATAGAGGTCTCAACTTGGTAACCAAAACTGATGCTCACCCTATACCCAGGGCAGATGAGCTTATAGATACACTGGCATCTGTCAAGTATCTAAGCACTTTTGATTTGACTGCAGGGTATTGGCAGATCAAATTATCAGAAGATGCTAAACCTAAGACTGCATTTTCTACCATTGGAGGACATTACCAGTTTACTGTAATGCCTTTTGGTTTGAAAAATGCACCTGCCACTTTTCAGAGGCTGGTGAACACAGTCCTGCAAGGGCTGGAAGCTTTCAGTGCAGCATATTTGGACGATATAGCTGTCTTTAGCTCCAGCTGGGATGATCACCTGGTCCACCTATGGAAAGTTTTGGAGGCCCTGCAAAAGGCAGGCCTCACTATCAAGGCTTCAAAGTGCCAGATAGGGCAGGGTAAGGTGGTTTATCTGGGACACCTTGTTGGTGGGGAGCAGATTGCACCACTTCAGGGGAAAATCCAAACAATTATTGATTGGGTTCCCCCTACCACTCAGACTCAGGTGAGAGCCTTCCTAGGCCTCACTGGGTATTACAGGAGGTTCATTAAGAACTATGGCTCCATTGCAGCCTCTCTTAATGACCTCACATCCAAGAAAATACCTAAAAAGGTATTATGGACAGCAAACTGTCAGAAAGCTTTTGAGGAGCTGAAGCAGGCCATGTGCTCTGCACCTGTCCTGAAAAGCCCTTGTTACTCTAAAAAATTCTATGTCCAAACTGAGGCATCTGAATTAGGAGTAGGGGCAGTCCTATCACAACTTAATTCTGAGGGCCAGGATCAACCTGTTGCTTTTATTAGTAGGAGGTTGACCCCTAGAGAAAAGTGTTGGTCTGCCATTGAGAGGGAGGCCTTTGCTGTGGTCTGGGCTCTGAAGAAGTTGAGGCCATACCTGTTTGGCACTCACTTCATTGTTCAGACAGACCACAAACCTCTACTTTGGCTAAAACAAATGAAAGGTGAAAATCCTAAATTGTTGAGGTGGTCCATATCCCTACAGGGAATGGACTATACAGTGGAACATAGACCTGGGAGTAGCCACTCCAATGCAGATGGACTCTCCAGATATTTCCACTTAGACAATGAAGACTCATCAGGTCATGGCTAGTCTTATTGTCCTTCGTTTGGGGGGGGGTTGTGTAGGAAAGTACCATCTTGCCTGGCATGTTACCCCCATTTTTCACTGTATATATGTTGTTTTAGTTGTATGTGTCACTGGGACCCTGGTAACCCAGGGCCCCAGTGCTCATAAGTGTGCCTGAATGTGTTACCTGTGTAGTGACTAACTGTCTCACTGAGGCTCTGCTAATCAGAACCTCAGTGGTTATGCTCTCTCATTTCTTTCCAAATTGTCACTAACAGGCTAGTGACCATTTTTACCAATTTACATTGGCTTACTGGAACACCCTTATAATTCCCTAGTATATGGTACTGAGGTACCCAGGGTATTGGGGTTCCAGGAGATCCCTATGGGCTGCAGCATTTCTTTTGCCACCCATAGGGAGCTCTGACAATTCTTACACAGGCCTGCCACTGCAGCCTGAGTGAAATAACGTCCACGTTATTTCACAGCCATTTTACACTGCACTTAAGTAACTTATAAGTCACCTATCTGTCTAACCTTTACCTGGTAAAGGTTAGGTGCAAAGTTACTTAGTGTGAGGGCACCCTGGCACTAGCCAAGGTGCCCCCACATTGTTCAGAGCCAATTCCCTGAACTTTGTGAGTGCGGGGACACCATTACACGCGTGCACTACATATAGGTCACTACCTATATGTAGCTTCACCATGGTAACTCCGAATATGGCCATGTAACATGTCTATGATCATGGAATTGCCCCCTCTATGCCATCCTGGCATAGTTGGCACAATCCCATGATCCCAGTGGTCTGTAGCACAGACCCTGGTACTGCCAAACTGCCCTTCCTGGGGTTTCACTGCAGCTGCTGCTGCTGCCAACCCCTCAGACAGGCATCTGCCCTCCTGGGGTCCAGCCAGGCCTGGCCCAGGATGGCAGAACAAAGAACTTCCTCTGAGAGAGGGTGTGACATCCTCTCCCTTTGGAAAATGGTGTGAAGGCAGGGGAGGAGTAGCCTCCCCCAGCCTCTGGAAATGCTTTCTTGGGCACAGATGTGCCCAATTCTGCATAAGCCAGTCTACACCGGTTCAGGGACCCCTTAGCCCCTGCTCTGGCGCGAAACTGGACAAGGGAAAGGGGAGTGACCACTCCCCTGACCTGCACCTCCCCTGGGAGGTGTCCAGAGCTCCTCCAGTGTGCTCCAGACCTCTGCCATCTTGGAAACAGAGGTGCTGCTGGCACACTGGGCTGCTCTGAGTGGCCAGTGCCACCAGGTGACGTCAGAGACTCCTGCTGATAGGCTCCTTCAGGTGTTGGTAGCCTATCCTCTCTCCTAGGTAGCCAAACCCTCTTTTCTGGCTATTTAGGGTCTCTGTCTCTGGGGAAACTTTAGATAACGAATGCAAGAGCTCATCCGAGTTCCTCTGCATCTCTCTCTTCATCTTCTGATAAGGAATCGACTGCTGACCGCGCTGGAAGCCTGCAAACCTGCAACATAGTAGCAAAGACGACTACTGCAACTCTGTAACGCTGATCCTGCCGCCTTCTCGACTGTTTTCCTGCTTGTGCATGCTGTGGGGGTAGCCTGCCTCCTCTCTGCACCAGAAGCTCCGAAGAAATCTCCCGTGGGTCGACGGAATCTTCCCCCTGCAACCGCAGGCACCAAAAAGCTGCATTACCGGTCCCTTGGGTCTCCTCTCAGCACGACGAGCGAGGTCCCTCGAATCCAGTGACTCTGTCCAATTGACCCCCACAGTCCAGTGACTCTTCAGCCCAAGTTTGGTGGAGGTAAGTCCTTGCCTCACCTCGCTGGGCTGCATTGCTGGGAACCGCAACTTTGCAGCTACTCCGGCCCCTGTGCACTTTCGGCGGAAATCCTTTGTGCACAGCCAAGCCTGGGTCCACAGCACTCTAACCTGCATTGCACGACTTTCTAAGTTGGTCTCCGGCGACGTGGGACTCCTTTGTGCAACTTCTTCAAGCACAGTTTCACACATCCTCGTAGTACCGGTTTCTGGCACTTTTCCGGGTGCTACCTGCTTCAGAGAGGGCTTCTTGTCTTGCTCGACGTCCCCTCTCTCTGCTGGTTCAATCTGCGACCTCCTGGTCCCTCCTGGGCCTCAGCAGCGTCCAAAAACGCTAACCGCACAATTTGCAGCTAGCAAGGCCTGTTGGCATTCTTTCGGCGGGAAAACACTTCTGCACAACTTTCCACGGCAAGTTGGATCCGTCCACCAAAGGGGAAGACTCTAGCCCTTTTCGTTCCTGCAGAAACCTCAGCTTCTTCTGTCCAGTAGAAGCTTCTTTGCACCCACAGCTGGCATTTCCTGGGCATCTGCCCATCTCCGACTTGCTTGTGATTTTTGGACTTGGTCCCCTTGTTCCACAGGTACCCTAGATTGGAAATCCACAGTTGTTGCATTGCTGGTTTGTGTCTTTCCTGCATTATTCCTCTAACACGACTTCTTTGTCCTTAGGGGAACTTCAGTGCACTTTGCACTCACTTTTCAGGGTCTTGGGGAGGGTTATTTTTCTAACTCTCACTATTTTCTAATAGTCCCAGCGACCCTCTACAAGGTCACATAGGTTTGGGGTCCATTCGTGGTTCACATTCCACTTTTGGAGTATATGGTTTGTGTTGCCCCTATCCCTATGTTTCCCCATTGCATCCTATTGTAACTATACATTGTTTGCACTGTTTTCTAAGACTATACTGCATATTTTTGCTATTGTGTATATATATCTTGTGTATATTTCCTATCCTCTCACTGAGGGTACACTCTAAGATACTTTGGCATATTGTCATAAAAATAAAGTACCTTTATTTTTAGTATAACTGTGTATTGTGTTTTCTTATGATATTGTGCATATGACACTAAGTGGTACTGTAGTAGCTTCACACGTCTCCTAGTTCAGCCTAAGCTGCTCTGCTAAGCTACCATTATCTATCAGCCTAAGCTGCTAGACACCCTATACACTAATAAGGGATAACTGGGCCTGGTGCAAGGTGCAAGTACCCCTTGGTACTCACTACAAGCCAGTTCAGCCTCCTACAATGACCCCCAGTACTGCCATTACAGCCTTCTGAGGGTTTCCAGTCAGCCCAAGCTGCTTCCACTTCCTAGATAGGATTCCTGCTCCTCAAGCAGTTCGAGCCCTGGAAGGCAGAACAAAGGATTTTCTTCGGGAGAGGTGTGTTACACCCTCTCCCTTTGGAAATAGGTGTAGCAGGCTTTCCCAAAGCCACTGGCTATGTTTTGAAGGGCACACTTGGTGCCCTCCTTGCATAAACTAGTCTACACCAGTTCAGGGAACCCCAGACCCTTCTTTGATGCATAACTGGACAAAGGAAAGGGGAGTGACTACTCCCCTGTCCATCACCACCCCAGGGGTGGTGCTCAGAGCTCCTCCAGAGGGTCCCTGGGTTTTGCTATCTTGGATTTCAGTTTGGCAGGGAACTCTTGGGGCATCTGAGTGGCCAGTGCCAGCAGGTGAAGTCAGAGCCCCTTCCTGATAGGTGGCAACCCAGCTGGGTGACCAATCCCCCTTCCAGAGCTATTTAGGGTCTCTCTCTCTTGGGTGGTTCCTCAGATTCGGATGGCAAGACTCCAGCAGGAACCCTCTGCATCATCCACTTCAACTTCTTACTGGAGAAAATGCGACTAGACTCTTCAAGACCCTACAAGCTGCAACAAAGAAGGAAGACGCCTTCTGCAACATTATATCTCCGGCTACTTCCATCAACTGCAACATTTCCCCAGTTGTGCATCTTCTGAAGACAGTCCATCTTCAGCCTGCATCAGAAGGAAGAAGGAATCTCCCTTGGGGTGAAGGAGTCACTCCCCTGCTTCTGCAGGCACCAACTGCAAAAATGACCGGCTGCATGGACCCCCTCTCCTGTTGAGCTCCGTGGCTCCTGCAACACGGGTTTTGGACTGAAGTGGTCCCAACGGACCTCTCTTCCAGCTGTCCATCTCGGGCGGAGGTAAGCGTTTGCCTGCCCACACAGGACAGTACCCCCGTGCACCGCATCCTTTCCAGCTGCCAAGGCTTGTTGGCATCCTTTCCACAATATCTTCAGGCATTCTGAAGTTCCAGCCCCCAGCACTCCTTACTGTAACACACAGCTCCCTGAGTGGTTCTCCAGCGGCATGCATGCCTTCTTTGTAGTGCTGTGTGGGACTCCTATGGGTGCTGCCTGGGCTTCTGTGGGCTCCCTGTGTCACTGAGGGCCCCCTCTGACTCCCACTCCTGGGTAGAGTCCACCTGGTCCTTCTTGGTCCCCAGCAGCTCCACTTTCCGCAAACCGCGAGGTTTGCGTGTGCCAAGGCTTGTTAACGGAACGCGAAGACGCAAACCCAACTGCAATTCTCCTTCCAGCGTGGGACATCACCTGCATCCACCAGGAACTCAACTTCATCTTCTTGGGTGCAGTGCTGTAGGAGGCTAGCCTGGTTTGTAGTAGATACCTAAGGTACTTACGCCTTATACTATGTCCAGTTATCCCTTATTAGTGAAATGTTGGACAGTGTCTAGAAGCCAGGCACTCTAGGGGTAGTGTGGATGTGCAGCCAAGGCCTACCTAGGAGACATAAAAAGCTCATGCAATACCACTGTAGTCACATAGTACTCACACACATGAAAGAAAATACTAAGGGCCTTGTAGGAAAGTACCATCTTGCCTGGCATGTTACCCCCATTTTTCACTGTATATATGTTGTTTTAGTTGTATGTGTCACTGGGACCCTGGTAACCCAGGGCCCCAGTGCTCATAAGTGTGCCTGAATGTGTTACCTGTGTAGTGACTAACTGTCTCACTGAGGCTCTGCTAATCAGAACCTCAGTGGTTATGCTCTCTCATTTCTTTCCAAATTGTCACTGACAGGCTAGTGACCATTTTTACCAATTTACATTGGCTTACTGGAACACCCTTATAATTCCCTAGTATATGGTACTGAGGTACCCAGGGTATTGGGGTTCCAGGAGATCCCTATGGGCTGCAGCATTTCTTTTGCCACCCATAGGGAGCTCTGACAATTCTTACACAGGCCTGCCACTGCAGCCTGAGTGAAATAACGTCCACGTTATTTCACAGCCATTTTACACTGCACTTAAGTAACTTATAAGTCACCTATATGTCTAACCTTTACCTGGTAAAGGTTAGGTGCAAAGTTACTTAGTGTGTGGGCACCCTGGCACTAGCCAAGGTGCCCCCACATTGTTCAGAGCCAATTCACTGAACTTTGTGAGTGCGGGGACACCATTACACGCGTGTACTACATATAGGTCACTACCTATATGTAGCTTCACCATGGTAACTCCGAATATGGCCATGTAACATGTCTATGATCATGGAATTGCCCCCTCTATGCCATCCTGGCATTGTTGGTACAATTCCATGATCCCAGTGGTCTGTAGCACAGACCCTGGTACTGCCAGACTGCCCTTCCTGGGGTTTCTCTGCAGCTGCTGCTGCTGCCAACCCCTCAGACAGGCAGCTGCCCTCCTGGGGTCCAGCCAGGCCTGGCCCAGGATGGCAGAACAAAGAACTTCCTCTGAGAGAGGGTGTGACACCCTCTCCCTTTGGAAAATGGTGTGAAGGCAGGGGAGGAGTAGCCTCCCCCAGCCTCTGGAAATGCTTTGTTGGGCACAGATGTGCCCAATTCTGCATAAGCCAGTCTACACTGGTTCAGGGACCCCTTAGCCCCTGCTCTGGCGCGAAACTGGACAAAGGAAAGGGGAGTGACCACTCCCCTGACCTGCACCTCCCCTGGGAGGTGTCCAGAGCTCCTCCAGTGTGCTCCAGACCTCTGCCATCTTGGAAACAGAGGTGCTGCTGGCACACTGGACTGCTCTGAGTGGCCAGTGCCACCAGGTGACGTCAGAGACTCCTTGTGATAGGCTCCTTCAGGTGTTAGTAGCCTTTCCTCTCTCCTAGGTAGCCAAACCCTCTTTTCTGGCTATTTAGGGTCTCTGTCTCTGGGGAAACTTCAGATAACGAATGCATGAGCTCAGCCGAGTTCCTCTGCATCTCCCTCTTCACCTTCTGATAAGGAATCGACCGCTGACCGCGCTGGAAGCCTGCAAACCTGCAACATAGTAGCAAAGACGACTACTGCAACTCTGTAACGCTGATCCTGCCGCCTTCTCGACTGTTTTCCTGCTTGTGCATGCTGTGGGGGTAGTCTGCCTCCTCTCTGCACCAGAAGCTCCGAAGAAATCTCCCGTGGGTCGACGGAATCTTCCCCCTGCAACCGCAGGCACCAAAAAGCTGCATTACCGGTCCCTTGGGTCTCCTCTCAGCACGACGAGCGAGGTCCCTCGAATCCAGCGACACCGTCCAAGTGACCCCCACAGTCCAGTGACTCTTCAGCCCAAGTTTGGTGGAGGTAAGTCCTTGCCTCACCTCGCTGGGCTGCATTGCTGGGAACCGCGACTTTGCAAGCTACTCCGGCCCCTGTGCACTTCCGGCGGAAATCCTTCGTGCACAGCCAAGCCTGGGTCCACGGCACTCTAACCTGCATTGCACGACTTTCTAAGTTGGTCTCCGGCGACGTGGGACTCCTTTGTGCAACTTCGGCGAGCACCGTTTCACGCATCCTTGTAGTGCCTGTTTCTGGCACTTCTCCGGGTGCTACCTGCTTCAGTGAGGGCTCTTTGTCTTGCTCGACGTTCCCTCTCTCTGCAGGTCCAATTTGCGACCTCCTGGTCCCTCCTGGGCCCCAGCAGCGTCCAAAAACGCCAAACGCACGATTTGCGTGTAGCAAGGCTTGTTGGCGTCCATCCGGCGGGAAAACACTTGGGCACGACTCTCCAAGGTGTGGGGGATCCATCCTCCCAAGGGGAAGTCTCTAGCCCTTGTCGTTCCTGCAGTATTCACAGTTCTTCAGCCTAGTAAGAGCTTCTTTGCACCAACCGCTGGCATTTCTTGGGCATCTGCCCATCTCCGAGCTGCTTGTGACTTTTGGACTTGGTCCCCTTGTTCCACAGGTACCCTCAGACAGGAATCCATCGTTGTTGCATTGCTGATTTGTGTTTTCCTTGCATTCTCCCTCTAACACGACTATTTTGTCCTTAGGGGAACTTTAGTGCACTTTGCACTCACTTTTCAGGGTCTTGGGGAGGGTTATTTTTCTAACTCTCACTATTTTCTAATAGTCCCAGCGACCCTCTACAAGGTCACATAAGTTTGGGGTCCATTCGTGGTTCGCATTCCACTTTTGGAGTATATGGTTTGTGTTGCCCCTATCGCTATGTTTCCCCATTGCATCCTATTGTAACTATACATTGTTTGCACTGTTTTCTAAGACTATACTGCATATTTTTGCTATTGTGTATATATATCTTGTGTATATTTCCTATCCTCTCACTGAGGGTACACTCTAAGATACTTTGGCATATTGTCATAAAAATAAAGTACCTTTATTTTTAGTATAACTGTGTATTGTGTTTTCTTATGATATTGTGCATATGACACTAAGTGGTACTGTAGTAGCTTCACACGTCTCCTAGTTCAGCCTAAGCTGCTCTGCTAAGCTACCATTATCTATCAGCCTAAGCTGCTAGACACCCTATACACTAATAAGGGATAACTGGGCCTGGTGCAAGGTGCAAGTACCCCTTGGTACTCACTACAAGCCAGTCCAGCCTCCTACATTGGTTGTGCAGCGGTGGGATAAGTGCTTTGAGACTACTTACCACTCTTGTCATTGTACTTTTCATAAGAGAAAAATATACAAAACAAGGTCAGTGTATATACACATAGCCAAAAAGTTTTGCATTTCCTCTTTTCACTCTTTTCTAAGTGCTGAAAAGTACTTCTAAACTTTCAAAAAGTTCTTAAAAGTTTAAAAAGTTTTTTCTGTCTTTCCAAATAGTTCTGAAAACTTTTTTCTCTTTGTCTATCACTTTAACTCTCTCTAAAAAATGTCTGGCACAGGCCAAAAAGTTGAACTGTCCAAACTTGCATATGATCACCTTAGCTGGAAAGGAGCAAGGAGTCTCTGCATAGAGAGAGGTTTGAGTGTAGGGAAGAATCCTTCCTTAGAACTGTTAATTAATATGCTTAGAGTACAGGATAAGGCCATAAGTGCCCAATCTGTAGAAAAAGTAGCTAATGGTTCTCAATCTGATCCAGGGACTCCCCCAGGAAAAGGTTCAGGAAAGAAACTTCTCAGCCTGCCCATTACTAGACAGTCTAGCATAGTTGGTACAGAGGTTGAATCACATCATACTGATGATGTGCTCTCACATTATGCTGGTAGCCAAGCTGTTAGGGTGCCCTTGGTAAGGGACAGGTCTCCTTCTGTTCATTCCCATCATACCTCTGTATCTAGAAATGTCCCTCCCACCCACCCTGATGACAGATTGTTAGAAAGGGAGCTCAATAGATTGAGAGTGGAGCAAACCAGACTGAAGCTCAAGAAGCAACAGCTGGATTTGGATAGACAGTCTTTAGAAGTAGAGAGGGAAAGACAGAAGTTGGGTTTAGAAACCCATGGTGGCAGCAGCAGTATTCCCCATAGTCATCCTGCAAAAGAGCATGATTCCAGGAATCTGCATAAGATAGTTCCCCCTTACAAGGAGGGGGATGACATTAACAAGTGGTTTGCTGCACTTGAGAGGGCCTGTGCTGTACAGGATGTCCCTCAAAAGCAGTGGGCTGCTATCCTATGGCTATCATTTACTGGAAAAGGTAGGGATAGGCTCCTTACTGTAAAAGAAAATGATGCTAACAATTTCCAAGTTCTTAAGAATGCACTCCTGGATGGTTATGGCTTAACCACTGAACAGTACAGGATAAAGTTCAGAGATACCAAAAAGGAGTCTTCACAAGACTGGGTTGATTTCATTGACCAGGCAGTGAAGGCCTTGGAGGGGTGGTTACATGGCAGTAAAGTTACTGATTATGACAGCCTGTATAACTTGATCCTGAGAGAGCATATTCTTAATAATTGTGTGTCTGATTTGTTGCACCAGTACTTGGTGGACTCTGATCTGACCTCTCCCCAAGAATTGGGAAAGAAGGCAGACAAATGGGTCAGAACAAGAGTGAACAGAAAAGTTCATACAGGGGGTGACAAAGATGGCAACAAAAAGAAGGATGGTAAGTCTTCTGACAAGGGTGGGGACAAATCTAAAAATGAGTCTTCATCAGGCCCACAAAAACACTCTGGTGGGGGTGGTGGGCCCAAATCCTCCTTTAATCAGAACAAGGAAAAGAAACCATGGTGCTATTTATGTAAGATAAAAGGCCATTGGACAACAGATCCCAGTTGTCCAAAGAAAGGCACCACAGCTCCTACCACTACAACCCCTACTGCTACACCTAGTGTCCCTACTAATAGCAGTGGTGGTGGGAGCAAACCTACTAATAGCCAATCCAAGGGAGTAGCTGGGCTCACTTTTGGTAATTTAGTTGGGGTTGGTCTGATTAGGGAGACCACAGAGGCTACTTTAGTCTCTGAAGGGGCTATTGACTTAGCCACTTTGGTTGCTTGCCCCCATAACTTGGAGAAGTACAAGCAACTAACCCTAATAAATGGTGTTGAGGTCCAGGCCTACAGGGACACAGGTGCCAGTGTCACAATGGTGATTGAGAAACTGGTGCACCCTGAACAACACATACTTGGACACCAGTACCAAGTAACCGATGCTCACAACATAACACAAAGCCACCCCATGGCTGTTGTAAATCTCAACTGGGGGGGGTATCTGGTCCAAAGAAAGTTGTGGTAGCTTCAGATTTACCTGTAGACTGTCTATTAGGGAACGATTTGGAGACATCAGCTTGGTCAGATGTGGAGTTGGAGGCCCATGCAGCAATGCTGGGCATCCCAGGGCATATTTTTGCTTTGACAAGGGCTCAGGCCAAAAAGCAAAAAGGACAGGGAAGCTTGGATCCTGGAACAATGGACCAAGTGCTCCCTAAAGCTAGGGCTAGTAGAAGCAAACCACTTCCTACTATCCCTCCCTCTACAGTGGATTCTACTTCTGAGGAAGAAGAATTCCCTCCCTGTGCAGAACCTACACCAGAGGAGCTGGAAGCAGACACTGCTGAGCTTTTGGGTGAAGGGGGGCCTGCCAGAGAGGAGCTGAGTGTGGCACAGCAAACCTGTCCCACATTAGAGGGTCTCAGACAGCAAGCTGTCAAACAGGCTAATGGGGATGTCAGTGATTCTCACAGAGTATACTGGGAGGACAACCTCTTGTACACTGAGCATAGGGATCCTAAACCTGGAGCTGCCAGGAGATTAGTGATTCCTCAGGAGTACAGAAAGTTCCTCCTAACACTGGCACATGACATTCCCTTAGCTGGGCACCTGGGTCAAATGAAAACTTGGGACAGATTGGTACCACTGTTTCATTGGCCTAGGATGTCTGAGGACACAAAATAATTTTGTAAGTCCTGTGAAACCTGTCAAGCCAGTGGCAAGACAGGTGGCACTCCAAAGGCACCCCTTATCCCACTGCCTGTGGTTGGGGTTCCCTTTGAAAGGGTAGGGGTTGACATAGTTGGCCCCCTTGACCCTCCTACTGCTTCAGGCAATAGGTTTATCTTGGTGGTAGTGGACCATGCCACAAGATATCCTGAAGCTATTCCTTTAAGGACCACTACAGCTCCTGCAGTGGCAAAGGCCCTCCTGGGAATATTTTCCAGGGTGGGCTTCCCAAAGGAAGTAGTATCAGACAGAGGAAGCAATTTCATGTCTGCATACTTAAAGGCCATGTGGAAGGAGTGTGGTGTAACTTACAAGTTCACAACACCCTATCATCCACAAACAAATGGACTGGTGGAGAGATTTAATAAAACTCTCAAAGGCATGATTATGGGACTCCCTGAAAAACTCCGCAGGAGATGGGATATCCTTCTACCATGCCTCCTTTTTGCCTACAGGGAGGTACCCCAGAAAGGAGTGGGCTTCAGCCCCTTTGAACTTCTTTTTGGACACCCTGTTAGGGGTCCACTCACACTTGTAAAGGAGGGTTGGGAACAACCTTTAAAAGCTCCTAAGCAGGATATTGTGGATTATCTACTTGGCCTCAGATCAAGGATGGCTGAGTACATGAAAAAGGCCAGTAAAAACCTTCAGGCCAGCCAAGAGCTCCAGAAGCAATGGCATGATCAGAAGGCTGTTTTGGTTCAGTACCAACCAGGGCAGAAAGTGTGGGTCTTGGAGCCTGTGGCCCCAAGAGCACTCCAAGATAAATGGAGTGGTCCACACACAATTGTTGAAAAGAAGGGTGAAGTCACCTACTTGGTTGACTTAGGCACTGCCAGGAGTCCCCTTAGGGTGCTCCATGTCAACCGCCTGAAACCCTACTATGACAGGGCTGATCTCACCCTGCTCATGGCAACAGATGAGGGACAGGAAGAAGACAGTGATCCTCTACCTGATCTCTTCTCTTCCACAGAACAAGATGCTCTTGTGGAAGGTGTAGTTTTGGCTGATTGTCTTACTGCTGAGCAGAAAGATAATTGCATAAATCTCCTAGGACAATTTTCAGAACTCTTCTCCATTGTGCCAGGCACCACTTCTTGGTGTGAGCACACTATAGATACTGGAGACAGTTTACCTGTCAAAAGTAAGATCTATAGGCAGCCTGACCATGTCAGGGACTGCATAAAGCAAGAAGTTCAGAAAATGTTGGAACTAGGAGTGGTTGAGCACTCTGACAGTCCATGGGCTTCTCCTGTGGTACTGGTACCAAAACCCAATTCTAAAGATGGAAAGAAGGAAATGAGGTTTTGTGTCGACTATAGAGGTCTCAACTTGGTAACCAAAACTGATGCTCACCCTATACCCAGGGCAGATGAGCTCATAGATACACTGGCATCTGCCAAGTATCTAAGCACTTTTGATTTGACTGCAGGGTATTGGCAGATCAAATTGTCAGAAGATGCTAAATCTAAGACTGCATTTTCTACCATTGGAGGACATTACCAGTTTACTGTAATGCCTTTTGTTTTGAGAAATGCACCTGCCACTTTTCAGAGGTTGGTGAACACAGTCCTGCAAGGGCTGGAAGCTTTCAGTGCAGCATATTTGGATGATATATCTGTATTTAGCTCCAGCTGGGATGATCACCTGGTCCACCTATGGAAAGTTTTGGAGGCCCTGCAAAAGGCAGGCCTCACTATCAAGGCTTCAAAGTGCCAGATAGGGCAGGGTAAGGTGGTTTATCTGGGACACCTTGTTGGTGGGGAACAGATTGCACCACTTCAGGGGAAAATCCAAACTATTATTGATTGGGTTCCCCCTACCACTCAGACTCAGGTGAGAGCCTTCCTAGGCCTCACTGGGTATTACAGGAGGTTCATTAAGAACTATGGCTCCATTGCAGCCCCTCTTAATGACCTCACATCCAAGAAAATGCCTAAAAAGGTATTATGGACAGCAAACTGTCAGAAAGCTTTTGAGGAGCTGAAGCAGGCCATGTGCTCTGCACCTGTCCTGAAAAGCCCTTGTTACTCTAAAAAATTCTATGTCCAAACTGATGCATCTGAATTAGGAGTAGGGGCAGTCCTATCACAACTTAATTCTGAGGGCCAGGATCAACCTGTTGCTTTTATTAGTAGAAGGTTGACCCCTAGAGAAAAGCGTTGGTCTGCCATTGAGAGGGAGGCCTTTGCTGTGGTCTGGGCTCTGAAGAAGTTGAGGCCATACCTGTTTGGCACTCACTTCATTGTTCAGACAGACCACAAACCTCTACTTTGGCTAAAACAAATGAAAGGTGAAAATCCTAAATTGTTGAGGTGGTCCATATCCCTACAGGGAATGGACTATACAGTGGAACATAGACCTGGGAGTAGCCACTCCAATGCTGATGGACTCTCCAGATATTTCCACTTAGACAATGAAGACTCATCAGGTAATGGCTAGTCTTATTGTCCTTCGTTTGGGGGGGGGTTGTGTAGGAAAGTACCATCTTGCCTGGCATGTTACCCCCATTTTTCACTGTATATATGTTGTTTTAGTTGTATGTGTCACTGGGACCCTGGTAACCCAGGGCCCCAGTGCTCATAAGTGTGCCTGAATGTGTTACCTGTGTAGTGACTAACTGTCTCACTGAGGCTCTGCTAATCAGAACCTCAGTGGTTATGCTCTCTCATTTCTTTCCAAATTGTCACTGACAGGCTAGTGACCATTTTTACCAATTTACATTGGCTTACTGGAACACCCTTATAATTCCCTAGTATATGGTACTGAGGTACCCAGGGTATTGGGGTTCCAGGAGATCCCTATGGGCTGCAGCATTTCTTTTGCCACCCATAGGGAGCTCTGACAATTCTTACACAGGCCTGCCACTGCAGCCTGAGTGAAATAACGTCCACGTTATTTCACAGCCATTTTACACTGCACTTAAGTAACTTATAAGTCACCTATATGTCTAACCTTTACCTGGTAAAGGTTAGGTGCAAAGTTACTTAGTGTGTGGGCACCCTGGCACTAGCCAAGGTGCCCCCACATTGTTCAGAGCCAATTCACTGAACTTTGTGAGTGCGGGGACACCATTACACGCGTGCACTACATATAGGTCACTACCTATATGTAGCTTCACCATGGTAACTCCGAATATGGCCATGTAACATGTCTATGATCATGGAATTGCCCCCTCTATGCCATCCTGGCATTGTTGGTACAATTCCATGATCCCAGTGGTCTGTAGCACAGACCCTGGTACTGCCAGACTGCCCTTCCTGGGGTTTCTCTGCAGCTGCTGCTGCTGCCAACCCCTCAGACAGGCAGCTGCCCTCCTGGGGTCCAGCCAGGCCTGGCCCAGGATGGCAGAACAAAGAACTTCCTCTGAGAGAGGGTGTGACACCCTCTCCCTTTGGAAAATGGTGTGAAGGCAGGGGAGGAGTAGCCTCCCCCAGCCTCTGGAAATGCTTTGTTGGGCACAGATGTGCCCAGTTCTGCATAAGCCAGTCTACACCGGTTCAGGGACCCCTTAGCCCCTGCTCTGGCGCGAAACTGGACAAAGGAAAGGGGAGTGACCACTCCCCTGACCTGCACCTCCCCTGGGAGGTGTCCAGAGCTCCTCCAGTGTGCTCCAGACCTCTGCCATCTTGGAAACAGAGGTGCTGCTGGCACACTGGACTGCTCTGAGTGGCCAGTGCCACCAGGTGACGTCAGAGACTCCTTGTGATAGGCTCCTTCAGGTGTTAGTAGCCTTTCCTCTCTCCTAGGTAGCCAAACCCTCTTTTCTGGCTATTTAGGGTCTCTGTCTCTGGGGAAACTTCAGATAACGAATGCATGAGCTCAGCCGAGTTCCTCTGCATCTCCCTCTTCACCTTCTGATAAGGAATCGACCGCTGACCGCGCTGGAAGCCTGCAAACCTGCAACATAGTAGCAAAGACGACTACTGCAACTCTGTAACGCTGATCCTGCCGCCTTCTCGACTGTTTTCCTGCTTGTGCATGCTGTGGGGGTAGTCTGCCTCCTCTCTGCACCAGAAGCTCCGAAGAAATCTCCCGTGGGTCGACGGAATCTTCCCCCTGCAACCGCAGGCACCAAAAAGCTGCATTACCGGTCCCTTGGGTCTCCTCTCAGCACGACGAGCGAGGTCCCTCGAATCCAGCGACACCGTCCAAGTGACCCCCACAGTCCAGTGACTCTTCAGCCCAAGTTTGGTGGAGGTAAGTCCTTGCCTCACCTCGCTGGGCTGCATTGCTGGGAACCGCGACTTTGCAAGCTACTCCGGCCCCTGTGCACTTCCGGCGGAAATCCTTCGTGCACAGCCAAGCCTGGGTCCACGGCACTCTAACCTGCATTGCACGACTTTCTAAGTTGGTCTCCGGCGACGTGGGACTCCTTTGTGCAACTTCGGCAAGCACCGTTTCACGCATCCTCGTAGTGCTTGTTTCTGGCACTTCTCCGGGTGCTACCTGCTTCAGTGAGGGCTCTTTGTCTTGCTCGACGTCCCCTCTCTCTGCAGGTCCAATTTGCGACCTCCTGGTCCCTCCTGGGCCCCAGCAGCGTCCAAAAACGCCAAACGCACGATTTGCGTGTAGCAAGGCTTGTTGGCGTCCATCCGGCGGGAAAACACTTCTGCACGACTCTCCAAGACGTGTGGGATCCATCCTCCAAAGGGGAAGTCTCTAGCCCTTGTCGTTCCTGCAGTATTCACAGTTCTTCAGCCTAGTAAGAGCTTCTTTGCACCAACCGCTGGCATTTCTTGGGCATCTGCCCATCTCCGAGCTGCTTGTGACTTTTGGACTTGGTCCCCTTGTTCCACAGGTACCCTCAGACAGGAATCCATCGTTGTTGCATTGCTGATTTGTGTTTTCCTTGCATTCTCCCTCTAACACGACTATTTTGTCCTTAGGGGAACTTTAGTGCACTTTGCACTCACTTTTCAGGGTCTTGGGGAGGGTTATTTTTCTAACTCTCACTATTTTCTAATAGTCCCAGCGACCCTCTACAAGGTCACATAAGTTTGGGGTCCATTCGTGGTTCGCATTCCACTTTTGGAGTATATGGTTTGTGTTGCCCCTATCGCTATGTTTCCCCATTGCATCCTATTGTAACTATACATTGTTTGCACTGTTTTCTAAGACTATACTGCATATTTTTGCTATTGTGTATATATATCTTGTGTATATTTCCTATCCTCTCACTGAGGGTACACTCTAAGATACTTTGGCATATTGTCATAAAAATAAAGTACCTTTATTTTTAGTATAACTGTGTATTGTGTTTTCTTATGATATTGTGCATATGACACTAAGTGGTACTGTAGTAGCTTCACACGTCTCCTAGTTCAGCCTAAGCTGCTCTGCTAAGCTACCATTATCTATCAGCCTAAGCTGCTAGACACCCTATACACTAATAAGGGATAACTGGGCCTGGTGCAAGGTGCAAGTACCCCTTGGTACTCACTACAAGCCAGTCCAGCCTCCTACATTGGTTGTGCAGCGGTGGGATAAGTGCTTTGAGACTACTTACCACTCTTGTCATTGTACTTTTCATAAGAGAAAAATATACAAAACAAGGTCAGTGTATATACACATAGCCAAAAAGTTTTGCATTTCCTCTTTTCACTCTTTTCTAAGTGCTGAAAAGTACTTCTAAACTTTCAAAAAGTTCTTAAAAGTTTAAAAAGTTTTTTCTGTCTTTCCAAATAGTTCTGAAAACTTTTTTCTCTTTGTCTATCACTTTAACTCTCTCTAAAAAATGTCTGGCACAGGCCAAAAAGTTGAACTGTCCAAACTTGCATATGATCACCTTAGCTGGAAAGGAGCAAGGAGTCTCTGCATAGAGAGAGGTTTGAGTGTAGGGAAGAATCCTTCCTTAGAACTGTTAATTAATATGCTTAGAGTACAGGATAAGGCCATAAGTGCCCAATCTGTAGAAAAAGTAGCTAATGGTTCTCAATCTGATCCAGGGACTCCCCCAGGAAAAGGTTCAGGAAAGAAACTTCTCAGCCTGCCCATTACTAGACAGTCTAGCATAGTTGGTACAGAGGTTGAATCACATCATACTGATGATGTGCTCTCACATTATGCTGGTAGCCAAGCTGTTAGGGTGCCCTTGGTAAGGGACAGGTCTCCTTCTGTTCATTCCCATCATACCTCTGTATCTAGAAATGTCCCTCCCACCCACCCTGATGACAGATTGTTAGAAAGGGAGCTCAATAGATTGAGAGTGGAGCAAACCAGACTGAAGCTCAAGAAGCAACAGCTGGATTTGGATAGACAGTCTTTAGAAGTAGAGAGGGAAAGACAGAAGTTGGGTTTAGAAACCCATGGTGGCAGCAGCAGTATTCCCCATAGTCATCCTGCAAAAGAGCATGATTCCAGGAATCTGCATAAGATAGTTCCCCCTTACAAGGAGGGGGATGACATTAACAAGTGGTTTGCTGCACTTGAGAGGGCCTGTGCTGTACAGGATGTCCCTCAAAAGCAGTGGGCTGCTATCCTATGGCTATCATTTACTGGAAAAGGTAGGGATAGGCTCCTTACTGTAAAAGAAAATGATGCTAACAATTTCCAAGTTCTTAAGAATGCACTCCTGGATGGTTATGGCTTAACCACTGAACAGTACAGGATAAAGTTCAGAGATACCAAAAAGGAGTCTTCACAAGACTGGGTTGATTTCATTGACCAGGCAGTGAAGGCCTTGGAGGGGTGGTTACATGGCAGTAAAGTTACTGATTATGACAGCCTGTATAACTTGATCCTGAGAGAGCATATTCTTAATAATTGTGTGTCTGATTTGTTGCACCAGTACTTGGTGGACTCTGATCTGACCTCTCCCCAAGAATTGGGAAAGAAGGCAGACAAATGGGTCAGAACAAGAGTGAACAGAAAAGTTCATACAGGGGGTGACAAAGATGGCAACAAAAAGAAGGATGGTAAGTCTTCTGACAAGGGTGGGGACAAATCTAAAAATGAGTCTTCATCAGGCCCACAAAAACACTCTGGTGGGGGTGGTGGGCCCAAATCCTCCTTTAATCAGAACAAGGAAAAGAAACCATGGTGCTATTTATGTAAGATAAAAGGCCATTGGACAACAGATCCCAGTTGTCCAAAGAAAGGCACCACAGCTCCTACCACTACAACCCCTACTGCTACACCTAGTGTCCCTACTAATAGCAGTGGTGGTGGGAGCAAACCTACTAATAGCCAATCCAAGGGAGTAGCTGGGCTCACTTTTGGTAATTTAGTTGGGGTTGGTCTGATTAGGGAGACCACAGAGGCTACTTTAGTCTCTGAAGGGGCTATTGACTTAGCCACTTTGGTTGCTTGCCCCCATAACTTGGAGAAGTACAAGCAACTAACCCTAATAAATGGTGTTGAGGTCCAGGCCTACAGGGACACAGGTGCCAGTGTCACAATGGTGATTGAGAAACTGGTGCACCCTGAACAACACATACTTGGACACCAGTACCAAGTAACCGATGCTCACAACATAACACAAAGCCACCCCATGGCTGTTGTAAATCTCAACTGGGGGGGGTATCTGGTCCAAAGAAAGTTGTGGTAGCTTCAGATTTACCTGTAGACTGTCTATTAGGGAACGATTTGGAGACATCAGCTTGGTCAGATGTGGAGTTGGAGGCCCATGCAGCAATGCTGGGCATCCCAGGGCATATTTTTGCTTTGACAAGGGCTCAGGCCAAAAAGCAAAAAGGACAGGGAAGCTTGGATCCTGGAACAATGGACCAAGTGCTCCCTAAAGCTAGGGCTAGTAGAAGCAAACCACTTCCTACTATCCCTCCCTCTACAGTGGATTCTACTTCTGAGGAAGAAGAATTCCCTCCCTGTGCAGAACCTACACCAGAGGAGCTGGAAGCAGACACTGCTGAGCTTTTGGGTGAAGGGGGGCCTGCCAGAGAGGAGCTGAGTGTGGCACAGCAAACCTGTCCCACATTAGAGGGTCTCAGACAGCAAGCTGTCAAACAGGCTAATGGGGATGTCAGTGATTCTCACAGAGTATACTGGGAGGACAACCTCTTGTACACTGAGCATAGGGATCCTAAACCTGGAGCTGCCAGGAGATTAGTGATTCCTCAGGAGTACAGAAAGTTCCTCCTAACACTGGCACATGACATTCCCTTAGCTGGGCACCTGGGTCAAATGAAAACTTGGGACAGATTGGTACCACTGTTTCATTGGCCTAGGATGTCTGAGGACACAAAATAATTTTGTAAGTCCTGTGAAACCTGTCAAGCCAGTGGCAAGACAGGTGGCACTCCAAAGGCACCCCTTATCCCACTGCCTGTGGTTGGGGTTCCCTTTGAAAGGGTAGGGGTTGACATAGTTGGCCCCCTTGACCCTCCTACTGCTTCAGGCAATAGGTTTATCTTGGTGGTAGTGGACCATGCCACAAGATATCCTGAAGCTATTCCTTTAAGGACCACTACAGCTCCTGCAGTGGCAAAGGCCCTCCTGGGAATATTTTCCAGGGTGGGCTTCCCAAAGGAAGTAGTATCAGACAGAGGAAGCAATTTCATGTCTGCATACTTAAAGGCCATGTGGAAGGAGTGTGGTGTAACTTACAAGTTCACAACACCCTATCATCCACAAACAAATGGACTGGTGGAGAGATTTAATAAAACTCTCAAAGGCATGATTATGGGACTCCCTGAAAAACTCCGCAGGAGATGGGATATCCTTCTACCATGCCTCCTTTTTGCCTACAGGGAGGTACCCCAGAAAGGAGTGGGCTTCAGCCCCTTTGAACTTCTTTTTGGACACCCTGTTAGGGGTCCACTCACACTTGTAAAGGAGGGTTGGGAACAACCTTTAAAAGCTCCTAAGCAGGATATTGTGGATTATCTACTTGGCCTCAGATCAAGGATGGCTGAGTACATGAAAAAGGCCAGTAAAAACCTTCAGGCCAGCCAAGAGCTCCAGAAGCAATGGCATGATCAGAAGGCTGTTTTGGTTCAGTACCAACCAGGGCAGAAAGTGTGGGTCTTGGAGCCTGTGGCCCCAAGAGCACTCCAAGATAAATGGAGTGGTCCACACACAATTGTTGAAAAGAAGGGTGAAGTCACCTACTTGGTTGACTTAGGCACTGCCAGGAGTCCCCTTAGGGTGCTCCATGTCAACCGCCTGAAACCCTACTATGACAGGGCTGATCTCACCCTGCTCATGGCAACAGATGAGGGACAGGAAGAAGACAGTGATCCTCTACCTGATCTCTTCTCTTCCACAGAACAAGATGCTCTTGTGGAAGGTGTAGTTTTGGCTGATTGTCTTACTGCTGAGCAGAAAGATAATTGCATAAATCTCCTAGGACAATTTTCAGAACTCTTCTCCATTGTGCCAGGCACCACTTCTTGTTGTGAGCACACTATAGATACTGGAGACAGTTTACCTGTCAAAAGTAAGATCTATAGGCAGCCTGACCATGTCAGGGACTGCATAAAGCAAGAAGTTCAGAAAATGTTGGAACTAGGAGTGGTTGAGCACTCTGACAGTCCATGGGCTTCTCCTGTGGTACTGGTACCAAAACCCAATTCTAAAGATGGAAAGAAGGAAATGAGGTTTTGTGTCGACTATAGAGGTCTCAACTTGGTAACCAAAACTGATGCTCACCCTATACCCAGGGCAGATGAGCTCATAGATACACTGGCATCTGCCAAGTATCTAAGCACTTTTGATTTGACTGCAGGGTATTGGCAGATCAAATTGTCAGAAGATGCTAAATCTAAGACTGCATTTTCTACCATTGGAGGACATAACCAGTTTACTGTAATGCCTTTTGTTTTGAAAAATGCACCTGCCACTTTTCAGAGGTTGGTGAACACAGTCCTGCAAGG
Organism: Pleurodeles waltl; assembly: GCF_031143425.1. Classification (NCBI taxonomy): domain Eukaryota; kingdom Metazoa; phylum Chordata; class Amphibia; order Caudata; family Salamandridae; genus Pleurodeles; species Pleurodeles waltl. The sequence continues at coordinate 1,178,801,088 of NC_090439.1, forward strand.
GCTGGAAGCTTTCAGTGCAGCATATTTGGATGATATAGCTGTATTTAGCTCCAGCTGGGATGATCACCTGGTCCACCTATGGAAAGTTTTGGAGGCCCTGCAAAAGGCAGGCCTCACTATCAAGGCTTCAAAGTGCCAGATAGGGCAGGGTAAGGTGGTTTATCTGGGACACCTTGTTGGTGGGGAACAGATTGCACCACTTCAGGGGAAAATCCAAACTATTATTGATTGGGTTCCCCCTACCACTCAGACTCAGGTGAGAGCCTTCCTAGGCCTCACTGGGTATTACAGGAGGTTCATTAAGAACTATGGCTCCATTGCAGCCCCTCTTAATGACCTCACATCCAAGAAAATGCCTAAAAAGGTATTATGGACAGCAAACTGTCAGAAAGCTTTTGAGGAGCTGAAGCAGGCCATGTGCTCTGCACCTGTCCTGAAAAGCCCTTGTTACTCTAAAAAATTCTATGTCCAAACTGATGCATCTGAATTAGGAGTAGGGGCAGTCCTATCACAACTTAATTCTGAGGGCCAGGATCAACCTGTTGCTTTTATTAGTAGAAGGTTGACCCCTAGAGAAAAGCGTTGGTCTGCCATTGAGAGGGAGGCCTTTGCTGTGGTCTGGGCTCTGAAGAAGTTGAGGCCATACCTGTTTGGCACTCACTTCATTGTTCAGACAGACCACAAACCTCTACTTTGGCTAAAACAAATGAAAGGTGAAAATCCTAAATTGTTGAGGTGGTCCATATCCCTACAGGGAATGGACTATACAGTGGAACATAGACCTGGGAGTAGCCACTCCAATGCAGATGGACTCTCCAGATATTTCCACTTAGACAATGAAGACTCATCAGGTAATGGCTAGTCTTATTGTCCTTCGTTTGGGGGGGGGTTGTGTAGGAAAGTACCATCTTGCCTGGCATGTTACCCCCATTTTTCACTGTATATATGTTGTTTTAGTTGTATGTGTCACTGGGACCCTGGTAACCCAGGGCCCCAGTGCTCATAAGTGTGCCTGAATGTGTTACCTGTGTAGTGACTAACTGTCTCACTGAGGCTCTGCTAATCAGAACCTCAGTGGTTATGCTCTCTCATTTCTTTCCAAATTGTCACTGACAGGCTAGTGACCATTTTTACCAATTTACATTGGCTTACTGGAACACCCTTATAATTCCCTAGTATATGGTACTGAGGTACCCAGGGTATTGGGGTTCCAGGAGATCCCTATGGGCTGCAGCATTTCTTTTGCCACCCATAGGGAGCTCTGACAATTCTTACACAGGCCTGCCACTGCAGCCTGAGTGAAATAACGTCCACGTTATTTCACAGCCATTTTACACTGCACTTAAGTAACTTATAAGTCACCTATATGTCTAACCTTTACCTGGTAAAGGTTAGGTGCAAAGTTACTTAGTGTGTGGGCACCCTGGCACTAGCCAAGGTGCCCCCACATTGTTCAGAGCCAATTCACTGAACTTTGTGAGTGCGGGGACACCATTACACGCGTGCACTACATATAGGTCACTACCTATATGTAGCTTCACCATGGTAACTCCGAATATGGCCATGTAACATGTCTATGATCATGGAATTGCCCCCTTTATGCCATCCTGGCATTGTTGGTACAATTCCATGATCCCAGTGGTCTGTAGCACAGACCCTGGTACTGCCAGACTGCCCTTCCTGGGGTTTCTCTGCAGCTGCTGCTGCTGCCAACCCCTCAGACAGGCAGCTGCCCTCCTGGGGTCCAGCCAGGCCTGGCCCAGGATGGCAGAACAAAGAACTTCCTCTGAGAGAGGGTGTGACACCCTCTCCCTTTGGAAAATGGTGTGAAGGCAGGGGAGGAGTAGCCTCCCCCAGCCTCTGGAAATGCTTTGTTGGGCACAGATGTGCCCAGTTCTGCATAAGCCAGTCTACACCGGTTCAGGGACCCCTTAGCCCCTGCTCTGGCGCGAAACTGGACAAAGGAAAGGGGAGTGACCACTCCCCTGACCTGCACCTCCCCTGGGAGGTGTCCAGAGCTCCTCCAGTGTGCTCCAGACCTCTGCCATCTTGGAAACAGAGGTACTGCTGGCACACTGGACTGCTCTGAGTGGCCAGTGCCACCAGGTGACGTCAGAGACTCCTTGTGATAGGCTCCTTCAGGTGTTAGTAGCCTTTCCTCTCTCCTAGGTAGCCAAACCCTCTTTTCTGGCTATTTAGGGTCTCTGTCTCTGGGGAAACTTCAGATAACGAATGCATGAGCTCAGCCGAGTTCCTCTGCATCTCCCTCTTCACCTTCTGATAAGGAATCGACCGCTGACCGCGCTGGAAGCCTGCAAACCTGCAACATAGTAGCAAAGACGACTACTGCAACTCTGTAACGCTGATCCTGCCGCCTTCTCGACTGTTTTCCTGCTTGTGCATGCTGTGGGGGTAGTCTGCCTCCTCTCTGCACCAGAAGCTCCGAAGAAATCTCCCGTGGGTCGACGGAATCTTCCCCCTGCAACCGCAGGCACCAAAAAGCTGCATTACCGGTCCCTTGGGTCTCCTCTCAGCACGACGAGCGAGGTCCCTCGAATCCAGCGACACCGTCCAAGTTACCCCCACAGTCCAGTGACTCTTCAGCCCAAGTTTGGTGGAGGTAAGTCCTTGCCTCACCTCGCTGGGCTGCATTGCTGGGAACCGCGACTTTGCAAGCTACTCCGGCCCCTGTGCACTTCCGGCGGAAATCCTTCGTGCACAGCCAAGCCTGGGTCCACGGCACTCTAACCTGCATTGCACGACTTTCTAAGTTGGTCTCCGGCGACGTGGGACTCCTTTGTGCAACTTCGGCAAGCACCGTTTCACGCATCCTCGTAGTGCCTGTTTCTGGCACTTCTCCGGGTGCTACCTGCTTCAGTGAGGGCTCTTTGTCTTGCTCGACGTCCCCTCTCTCTTCAGGTCCAATTTGCGACCTCCTGGTCCCTCCTGGGCCCCAGCAGCGTCCAAAAACGCCAAACGCACGATTTGCGTGTAGCAAGGCTTGTTGGCGTCCATCCGGCGGGAAAACACTTCTGCACGACTCTCCAAGGCGTGTGGGATCCATCCTCCAAAGGGGAAGTCTCTAGCCCTTGTCGTTCCTGCAGTATTCACAGTTCTTCAGCCTAGTAAGAGCTTCTTTGCACCAACCGCTGGCATTTCTTGGGCATCTGCCCATCTCCGAGCTGCTTGTGACTTTTGGACTTGGTCCCCTTGTTCCACAGGTACCCTCAGACAGGAATCCATCGTTGTTGCATTGCTGATTTGTGTTTTCCTTGCATTCTCCCTCTAACACGACTATTTTGTCCTTAGGGGAACTTTAGTGCACTTTGCACTCACTTTTCAGGGTCTTGGGGAGGGTTATTTTTCTAACTCTCACTATTTTCTAATAGTCCCAGCGACCCTCTACAAGGTCACATAAGTTTGGGGTCCATTCGTGGTTCGCATTCCACTTTTGGAGTATATGGTTTGTGTTGCCCCTATCCCTATGTTTCCCCATTGCATCCTATTGTAACTATACATTGTTTGCACTGTTTTCTAAGACTATACTGCATATTTTTGCTATTGTGTATATATATCTTGTGTATATTTCCTATCCTCTCACTGAGGGTACACTCTAAGATACTTTGGCATATTGTCATAAAAATAAAGTACCTTTATTTTTAGTATAACTGTGTATTGTGTTTTCTTATGATATTGTGCATATGACACTAAGTGGTACTGTAGTAGCTTCACACGTCTCCTAGTTCAGCCTAAGCTGCTCTGCTAAGCTACCATTATCTATCAGCCTAAGCTGCTAGACACCCTATACACTAATAAGGGATAACTGGGCCTGGTGCAAGGTGCAAGTACCCCTTGGTACTCACTACAAGCCAGTCCAGCCTCCTACAGGCCTGATTCTAACTTTGGAGGACGGTGTTAAACCGTCCCAAAAGTGGCGGATATACCACCTACCGTATTACGAGTTCCATAGGATATAATGGACTCGTAATACGGTAGGTGGTATATCCGCCACTTTTGGGACGGTTTAACACCGTCCTCCAAAGTTAGAATCAGGCCCTAAGTGTTAAAAAATAAAGGTACTTTATTTTGGTGAAGCAAATGCCAAAAACAGCATAGAGACTGTTCTCCCTAAGGAGGTAAGTAATACACAAATTATATACACTAGCATGCATAAATAGCTGTAAAAACAGTGCAAATAGTGAAAATCACGATAGTTAGAAATGGACCTAGGGGAAACACAAACCATATACTAAGAAAATAGAATGCGAAAGTTGGTTTCCCACCTAGGCAAGTATAGGTACCCACCACACACCAGGCTAGCCTTCTACAGATCCCAACTAACCTAGTGTGGGGACCCAGAGATGATCTAGACAAAAAGAGCACATTGTGGGGAATGGTTTGAAGGGAGTCCCACTGTCCTAGTACCACCACTGGCTGAATTATGAGCAAAAGTGTTTTGTAAAAAGAATGCCCTGCAAAGCATTATGGGGTGAGTTTCCGAGTGCTGCAAATATTGTAGTATGCTGACTGTAATGCCCTAGAGGACACCTGAATAAAAATATCATTTGTAAAAAACATGGTCATGTAACCATATAGTTAGCCCCTACAGGGCATAACTACATGAAAACAGAATGGCAGAAAGTAATAAAGTGCAACGCTATATTTAGCTCCCAGAGAGCATAATTCATTACACATTTTCAGGACTATCAGGCCTACTGCAATAATATTATGAAGAAGGCCCTCAAAACACAAACTACCCTCAGTTGTAAAAGAAACATTCCAACCATGAGAGAGCTTAAGAAGACACTGAATGGTGGAAGGAGTTATTATTTTGGGGTCCCCACTAACCTAGTGTGGGGACCCAGACATTACCTAGACAGAAAGAGTGTGTCGTGCTGAACGTTTTGGTGGTGGTCCCATTGTCCCAGAATCACCACACGTGGAGTTATGGGAAAAATGTATTGAAAAAGAATGCTTGCAAAGCATTATGGAGCGAGTTTCCCGAGTGCAGTGAATATTGAAGTATCGGCTCTCCCTCTGTACCAAGAGCACCATTTTAATGATTTCTGTGCTTTTATTTAAGTAAAGCATTTACCAATTACAAGGACTTTTTGAAAGCCATGGAGCAGGAAGGGGAGAGGAAAAAGCAAAATTGAAATGACTCCGATTAGGTAACAGTGTGAACAATGTGATTAGCGCTCCTGTGCTGCCAATCGCGTTTGCATCCTTCACACTCAAAACACCATGGCCGCCATGGAGTGCGATGGGGAGAGACAAAAGAAAGAAGTAGTTTGCCCTCCCAGAAGTTTATGCGCAATCGTGCAATAATCCATGTAATAGGGTCAGTCTGCAAGCTGTAAAAAGTGCCTCAATGTGGGATAAATGTAAAGCATTTACCAATGACATTGAGGGATTGTTAAAAGGCAAGCTGAGGAACAAATGAAAGTGATGGGCATGAGATGGGTGTGTTTAAAGCCCAAAGAATAGATTACAACATGTTGAAAAGCAGTGCTTGCACGCTGCTATGCTCAACGTAAAAGGGAGGTTTGGGCGTGGCAAGTGGGTACTCTTGCCAGGTCAAAATAGCAGGTTAAACTCCACTCATTTAAAATGCTACTGTAGTGGGTGCCATACTCTGTGCTGCAGGCCCACTAGTAGCATTTGACTTATAGGCCCCGGGCACACATAGTGCACTTTATTAGGGACGTACTAGAAAATCAAGTATGCCAATCATGGAGAAGCCAATGTTGCCATGTTTTAGACACAGAGCACATGCACTTTAGCACTAGATAGCATGGTAAAGTGCGACAGAGTCCTAAAGCCAGAAAAAATAAAGTTCAGCACACAGTCAAAACAAGAGGCCAGAAAGCAAAAGTCAGGGCAACCATTCCAAAAGATGGCAGGTCTAACATATAGACTCTTTCATTCTCACTGATTCCCACTCAGTTTCTCTCTCATTAACACTCTCAAACATGCTCACGCACACTTCCAACTCCATTTCATTTATTCTCAATCACTGACAGTCTGTCAAGACTTCAGTCATGCGTGGGCGTAATTCGCGCAATGTACGCAAGATGTCCTATAAAACTGCCAATGTTTCTTTAGCATCATACATTTGGTGTGGTAAAAGCCATTTACACAAAAGATCAGGCCATTGGTGGTATCATTGCAATAAACATTCCTATAGCATAATATAAAAAAGAGTCTAAAAAGAATCAGGAAATCAGAAGAACTACAATTCCCAGCCTTCTCTAGAAACTAATTAGTCTTGGGTGTGGCCATAATTAGTCTTGGGTGTGGCCATACTATAAATACCTGCCACACCCTTGCTACAAACGCCTTCTATTCAGAGCATTTTGCATGGAGTTCGTTTCGGGGCTTGCTGTTGAGATTCCAAGACTTCTTCGTTTGGTCAAAAGCGAGTGGCCGGCTCGCGGTGGTGAGCTTTTCATTTTATGTCAGTTTCATGAAACTCCGTTCTTGGAGTTTATTTGTAAAGCAATTAAGTTGCTGTGAAACCTTGCTTTCTTTGTTCATTGTGGAAACGATTTAAACCTTGGATGTTCTGTTTTCTGAGTGTTACTAGAGATTATGGCCCTCATTCTGACCTTGGCGGTCTTTTCGCAAGACCGCCGAGTTACCGCCGCGGTGAAGACCGCCGACCGCGGCGGTGTGCCGCTGTGCGCATTCTGACCGCTGGGAGCGTTCCGCCGGAAAACCGCCAGCAGCCACACTGACGGTCGGCGGGAAAGTGGAGACTGGTCAACCTCCACCGCCACGCCAGCAGAACACCGCCCACAGAATTACGACCCACATTTCTGTGTGGCGGTCTTCTGTTGGCGGTCTTCTGTTGGCGGTCACGTCCCTATGGCTCCCCTCGCCTCCCGGAGGACCAACGCACAAGGTAAGTTGATCGTCCGTGAGGGGAGGGGGTGGGGGGGTGTTGTGTGATGTGGGCGTGCATGGGGGTGTGCGTGTGAGTGTGTAGAGGGGGTGTGTGAGTGCGTGTATGCGGGCGGGGGGTGCTGCTGTGTCTATGGGTAATGTGTGCTGTTCGGCAGGTGCGCATGTCGGCATGTATGTGTGCGGGTATGTGTCCCCGTTGTGTATGTGTGAGTAGGGGGTGTGTATATGTGCATGTTGGGGGTGTGTGCATGTCGGGGTACATGTATGTGCATGTCGGGGTGGGGGTGGGGAGGGGGTTCGTACCACCTCTGGGGGGTGGCAGGGGGGTGGAGGGTGTGGGGGGTGGACTCGGGTGGGTAGTGGGGGGTGGGGGAGACCCCTATCAGTGCCAGGGAAGGAATTCCCTGGCCCCGATAGTGCTTACCGCCATGGTTCGCACGGCGGTTCCCGCCCGCAAGAAACCGCAGCGGTAGGCAGGGTCATAATACCCTTGGCGGTCTTGGGACGACCGCCGGGCCGGAGTGCGCAAACTCCAGCCCCGCGGTCATGACCGCCGTGGCGGTCGGAGTGGAGAAGTAGCGGTCGGTCGCGGCGGGGACCGCCGCGGTCAGAATGCCATTTTTAATACCGCCGGTCTGTTCGCGGTCCGACCGCCGTCTCTCCGCCGACCGCCAGGGTCAGAATGAGGGCCTATATCTGCGTGTTTCTTTAAAAGGAAAGTGTTTTAAGATAAATCCTGTTTATTCATGAAAGATAATGATTCTTTTAATATTTAAGAAAAAGACTACTACATTATATTTTATCTTTTAATAACAAAAGAATTCAAAGGATTTATGTTGTTTTAGTGGTTCAGGATAATGAGACAATTTTCTTGTGAAATATTTTTTGTGTAGAATTTAACTGGAGAAATCAACCGTAGGAGAATCCCGTCATTCCAAAAAGGGAAAAGATATTAGTGAGATTGTTTTTTGAGTAATGTGTTATTTATGTAAAAGTTATTATTGGATTAGGTATTAACTTTTTCCTTTTCAGATCTCCTTCCTGGCAGTCCCTTTCCATAAACCCCTTCCCCCGGCTGGGCCCCTCCTTAGTTCAGCGCTATAACAGCATCTGACTTTGGTGTTGCCTGGAAGTGGGACCCTTACTCAGCATCGTGCAGATCCCGAGAATTTGGACCTCCTGACAGATCTGACACAGTCTTACAAACACCTGCTCACACATAGACAGAGAAACCACAATTTTTTACTTTCTTTGCTTCTTTTTCTGGCAACTCAGAGGGTCCCTTGTAGCAGCAGAGCAAAGACTGTGAACTGGACATTGAAAACAGCAAGCCATCATCCCAACTAAGACTCATCAAAGCAATAGGAACACATTTGAAAAGAGGAAGCCCCATCTATATTCTTCTCCAATCTTCCTGATAAGATTCAAAGCACAGCCTTATAAGAAGCTGTGACAGTGCTGAGATCCAGCAGATCTGTGTGGCTCCTCATCGGCATCAGGGATGCACTGTGTGCCCCCGATAGCCACATTTTTCCAGATATTCTGTGCTACCTCAAGCACAAACAGTATGGTGGTCATTATGACAATGGCAGTGACTTTTAAAGTGGCGGTAATACCGCCAACAGGCTGGCGGTAATTACCGCCAAATCAAGACCATGACGGTGATAACGCCCATAGACAGCCAATATACCACACCATCCACCAGGGTGTTAACACCACTCACCATAGCGGTACCCAACGTCAGCCAGGCGGAACACAAGGTACCGCCCACCATATCATGACACGCCGGCATGGAAACGTAACTTCAAGTCATCCAGATGCTCCTCTACGATATGCTTCACCTGGAACACCAGTGCCGACGAAGGCTACGACGGTGAGTACAGCCACCTAGCACACAAGGGAGGGAGGGAGGAAAAGGAGAGTGACACACACATGCACAACACACACCATTCACACACACACACACCATACACACACACACACACCATACACACAACCAGCTGCAGACATAAACCAATGCCACAGGACACACAGCATAATAATACAAGGATTACAGGTCAGCAGTACTGATATTGTAATTGCATGGCAATATCCACCATATGTACCAATTTGAGAACAAATATATATAAACAATTGTCCAAAAAGGGTCAATGCCCAGTCCAAAGTACAAAAGGCCCACACGGCCACAGGGCAGAGTCCAACCCCCAACTTGATCCTGACTAACTCCGCACAATCTGTGCTGGGGCAACATGTCGGAAGTGGGCAGGAACCTTAGGAGGATTGAGGGTGGGGGGCACCTCAGCTGAAGTTGGGAACTTTCCCACTGATCCTGGAGGGGGCTCCATGCTCATTACCCATTGCTGGGGAGTGCAAGGTCACAGTCGCTGAGTTGGGGAACTTGCCCACTGATCCATTTCCCAATGCTGGGGAGTGCAAGGTCACAGTCTCTGAGGTGGGAAACTTGCCCACTGATCCTGGAGGTGCTCCATGACCATTTCCCAATCATGGGGAGTGCAGGGTCATAGGGGGTCATTACGACCCTGTTGGTCGGAGACCGCCAGGGGTAATGTAGCATCCGTACCGCCAACAGGCTGGCGGTACGGAGGCCCTTACTACGACCACGGCGGTAGCGCTGCGGTCACACCGCCGGGCCGGCGGTTTCCCGCCATTTTAGCCCCAGCGGTGATAATCCACCAGGGCAGCGCTGCAAGCAGCGCTGCCCTGGGGATTATGACACCCCTACCGCCAGCCGGTTTCTGGCGGTTTGCACTGCCAGGAAGAGGCTGGCGGTAAGGGGTGTCCTGGGGCCACTGGCATGGGCAGTGCAGGGGCCCCCTAACAGGCCCCGGCCAGCTTTTCACTGTCTGCATAGCAGACAGTGAAAAGCGCGCCGGGTGCAACTGCACCCGTCGTACGGCCGCAACACCGCCGGCTCCTATGTTGCGGCCTCATCCCCGCTGGGCCGGCTGGCGCAAACTTGGTTTGCGCCCGCCGGCCCAGCGGGAATGTCGTAATGGGGCTGCGGGAGTGCGGCCGCATAGCGGTTACCACTTGGCGGGCGGCAGTAGCCGCCCGCCAATGTCGTAATGACCCCCAGTGTCTCAAAGGTGGGGAACTTGCCCACTGATCCTGGAGGGAGCTTCATGCCCTTTTCCCAATGCTGGGGAGTGCAAGGTCACAGTCTCTGAGGTGGGGAACTTGTCCATTGATCCTGGAGGGGGCTTCTTGTTCATCAGTCCCTGAATGGTGGCCTACATGTCCTCTGCAGGAGGTGAGAGCTGCATTGTCTCTGCTGGGGGAGGTGTCTCCTGGGCAGCCCCTGCAGGAGGTGTGGGCTGCTGTGTCTCAGCTGGGAAAGCTGTCTCCTGGGCAGCCTCTGAAGGATGTGAGGGCTGCATTGTCTCTGCTGGGGAAGGTGTCTTCTGGGTAACCCCTGCAGTAGGTGAGGGCTGCATTTTCTCTTCTGGCAAAGGTGCCTCCTGGGCAGCCTCTGCTGGAGGCAAGGGCTGCTGTGTCTCAGCAGGGGATGAAGGCCCTGTGCTCACTGGTGGTGGTGGTGGTACCCTCCGCAGGGCTGGTTCTTTTGGACCCTGCTCTTACTGGCAGGATGGGGGGAGGGGGAGGGAAGTGGTCAAGTTGGGCAAGAAAAAGCTTCTTAGGGACGCTGGGGTGGGATGTGGGAGGAGGGATGGGAGTGGAGGTTGAGAGAGTGGTAGTTGGAGGAGTACGTCTGCTGGACTTGGGTGCAGGTGCATGGGGAGTGTGCTGATGTGAGGTGGATGGCTGAGGGTGTCTGAGTGCCTGCGTTTGTGTCCCTTAGAAGGCAGTGACAGACAGGTTGGGAGAGGACACAGGAGACGCGTGGATGGTTGTTGTGGAGGTGTCTGCTAGTGAGGTGTGTGTGCTGCTTGGGGTGGTGATGGTGGTGCTGGCTGTTGAAGTAGTGCATGCAGGTGTGGGTGTGGAAGTGACTGCGAGGGAGATGGAGGAGGAGGAGGCGGAGACAGTGGATGCAGTGGATGTGGTTGTGTGTGCAACTGTCTGGTGTTTGTGTGAGTGCTTGTGGACTGAAGTGTGCTGTCTGTGTTTGACTGTGCCACTCTTGTGTGTTGTTTTGTGTGCATTTTCGTCTGTATGTGTGCATGGGATGGGTTGGAGTGGAGGAGATTGGGACTGGGAAGTGGTAGTTGGAGGGAGGACGGTAGGAACAGGGACAATGGCTGCCATCAGAGAGGAGGCCAGAGCCTGAATTGATCTCTGTTGGGCCGCCAATCCACCCTGGATACCCTCCAGGAATGCATTGCATTGCTGCATCTGGGATTCCAGCCCCTGGATGGCATTCACAATGATTGACTGCCCTACAGAGATGGATCTCAGGAGGTCAATAGCCTCCTCACTCAGGGCAGCAAGGCTCCCTGGGGCAGGGCCTAAGGTGCCAGTGGCGAAGGAGGTGCCCACCCTCCTGTGTGAGCGGGCATGGGCAACTCGGTGAGGGGCTATTGGGAGGGCGGTGCTGGTACAAAGTGTGCGGCTGTACCTGGAGCTGTGGTGCTCCCAGGGGTGTCTGCCACCACCAGGGAGCTACCATTGGAGGAGGAATCAGAGTCATTGTTGTCATCTCCTGTCTCTGCCACAGTGCTCCCCTCGCCCTCCGTCCCACTGGTTCCCTCGGGGTCGGTGGACTCTGCCTCCTGGGTCCTGTGGGATGCAGCTCCTTCTGTCGCCAGTGCCCCTGCTTGTCCGCCAGATGATGCTAATGCACACATCAACTGTGTGACAGAAGAAGAAAGGGGGGAGAGAAAGGGAGCACTGGGTCAATTACAGCACCAACACCACAGTTGGCATACACAATACCATCACACACAGGGATCAGGATTGAGCACTATGCATTGCACTGGCATTCAATTGGCTAGATGCCACAGCAAGATGAGGGCCAACCACCGCCAACTGCACCCCTCCTGGACCCACTAAGCCCTGTCTGACATGGAATGCAACCAAGCTAGGTTACCTGAATTTGCTGTACACCCATTACCCGTGAGCTGGATCACGCTGCAATGTCTGAGCTGGCATTAAGGGGCACCCACTAACTCACACCCACCACCCGGATCCCATGCCACCTACCAATTATTGTAGTAATGCCCACTGTACTCACCCCCTTGTGGCTTCTGTGATGCCCTCAACCGCACATCCAGCTCTGGGTAGGCCACTGCCAGTATGCAGGCCATCAGGGGGGTCAGGTTCCAACGGGCACCCCTTCCTCGTTGGGAGGCCATCCCCAACTGGGCCATCGCTGTCTTCTGTGCCCAGCGTCTCAGGTCCTCCCACCTTGACCTATAGTGGGTGCTCCGCCTGCTTTAGACCACCAGTGTCTGCACTTCCTTGGCGATGGCACGCCACAGTCCCTTCTTTGGATGGGTGCTGACCAGCAGAGGTAATACAGACAGGAGGACAGCATTGCACATACAATCCAGCCTGTCACACATATGGCCCACAAATCCCGTTTCCATCTCTATTGGCACACACATCGCCCGGCGCCAACCATGTACACTACCACCACACATCCCCCCCCCAAATGACATGATGCTTGCACACACATCTCCATGCAACCTTCCCACATGCATTGTGCCCAAGGTGTACTCACCTGTTGGTCTGGAGGCCCATACAGCAATCCATACTGGGGGAGGACCCCATCCACCAAGCTCTCTAACTCCATCGAAGTGAAAGCAGGAGCCCTTTGCCTGGTCACACAGGCCATGGTAGGTTCCGGACACAGGTCACAGCAGCACTTGCAGTGTAGGTGTTGTCCTGTGGAGAGTCAGGAATCTAGTGAGGATTTAGATACAAAATGGTGGTCATATTTGGGGGGGGTGTACACCGTCACCGCCGCCGCTGATCCCCGTTGGCCACTGTACTCCACAGAGCCCCATATTAGCCAATGAGGAATTACACGGCTGTGCAAGACCACCTTCAGCCATGACACCTAACGTCAGCTGAGTTACCTCACTTCCACCTGTCCCTAGATACATGAACAGGAAGTCACCATTTCAAGGTGGTGGGCAACAATCAGATTATCCATAACTGCGTCATTGTCAAAAATTGCACATCCATTTCCATTCCCACTGTCCCATCACATTTATACAGTATGTATAGTGAGGTGGTGGTTCCATTGTTCAAATTGTGACAGTCTATTCACTCTTGTGTCTCATAGATTCCTACCACTGTGGATGAATAGGAGGAGGAGACAACCCCCCGTGTTCAGACCTCTGTGGACTTAGCTACACTGGAGGACAGGCACATTATACTCACCTGTAGACTGGACAGGGCCACAATCACAGAGCTGTGTGCCCAATTGGAGCCTGACCTGATATTAGCTATCCATCATCCCACTGGGATCCCCCCTCTTGTGCAAGTTCTATCCGTGCTTCATTTCCTGGCAACTGGTTATTTCCAAGTGACCGTGGGCTTGGCAGCAGGAATGTCACAGCCAATGTTCTCAATCGTGCTGGCAAGGGTTTTGTCTGCCTTGGTCAAACACATGTGCAGCTACATTGCTTCCCCCAGGTGGAAGATTTGCCCACTGTGAAGGCCGGATTCTATGCAATGGGACATATACCCAATATTATTGGGGCGATTGACTGTACACATATTGTGTTTCTACCCCCCCACCAGAATGGACAGGTGTTGAGGAATCGGAAGAGTTTTCACTCAATGAATGTGCAAATGGTGTGCCTGGCGGACTAGTACATCTCCCACTTCACTGCCAAGTATCCTGGGTCGGTGCATTACGCCTTTGTTATGAGGAATAGCAACATCCCAAATGTGATTGCATGACTACAGAGGCACAGGGTGTGGCTAATAGGTGAGCCTGAGTCCCCACCCAATGTATGTCAGTGTGTGCCTTCAGGAGTTAACCGCATACCATTGTCCAAGGTCAATGTTTGTCACTCAATACTTGCAGGTGACTCTGGCTACCCAAACCTATTGTGGCTCCTGACCCCTGTGAGGAATGCCAGGAGAGGGGCTGAGAACTGTTATACTGTTGCACATGGGTGAACCAGGAAAATAATCAGAAGGTCCTTCGGCCTCCTGAAGGCTTCCATCTGATAGGTGGATCCCTGTGCTACTCACCTGGGTAGGTCTGCCAGATAGTAGTGGCATGCTGCATCGTTCACAACCTGGCCTTCAGACGGCATGTGCCTTTTCTGCAGGAGGAGGAGACTGGAGATGCCCCTGTGGCAGCAGTGGACCCTGAGGACAGTGAGGACGAGGAGGCAGAGGATGAGGATGTGGACAGCAGAACATCAGTTATACGTCAATACTTCCAATGGCACACAGGTGAGAGACAGTGTAACTGACCATTTCTCTGTCTATTGATTTGATCTGTGTGACTGTAGCAGGATGGCATTCAGTTCCTTTGCATCTCAACTTACTGTCACCTATGGCTTGTCATTTTTCAGAAGTTGGTGATATGACAACAGTGTCCTGATGTGATTACTAAATACAGCTACAGGTCATTAATTGTAAGCTATCACAGTGTTCAGATCATTTGCACTAGATGTAAATGTTCCCATATATGCACAATTTCAGCACATAAAACACTGCCACTCAAGTTGTGTTCAAAGGTGTTTATTGTACTGCAAATAATTGACGAAAAAGTGTAATGAAATGGGGTGATGGTAGAGGTAAGTCCAGGGTATTGTTCCAGTCTGTTTGTAGCACAAGTCCAGTGTCCAAGGGACCATAGGAAGGGGAGCAAATGCAGTTCAAAATGGACAAGGGGACAGGGTGGGACACAAGGGGGACAATCAGGAGAGTCTCATTTCCTGGCGGTGGTCTTGGTCTTGGCAAGTGTCTCTGGCTTCTGTCTGGGTCGCAGAGAATGTTTGTGGGGTAGTTCACCTTCTGCAGGGGGAGGTGTGCTGGTGGCCTGTGGGTCCTGTGGCAGGGCCTCCTGCCCACTAGCTGCAGCAGAAGTGAAGGGCTGTTCAATAGACTGGCTAGTGGTAGGGGCCCACTGGTGTGCTGTCAATTCCCTCATGATGTTGGCCATGTCTGCCAGCACCTCTGCTATGCAGATCATGGTAGTGTTGAGGGCCTGGAAGTCCTTCCTGATCTCCTGATGGTGTTCTTCCTGCAGCCACTTGTTCTCCTGCATGTTGGTAAGGATCTGGGCCATCTTGTCCTGGGATAGTTGGTAGGCCCCCAGGATATTGGTGAGTGCCTCCTAGAGAGTCGGTTCCCTGGGCCTGTCTTCCACCTGGCGCACAGCAGTCCTCCCAGTGTCCCTGTTCCCCTGGGCCTCTGACCCCTGAACGGTGTACCCACTGCCACTGACCCCGGGTCCCTGATTGTCTTGGGGGCGAGGTGTGGACTGGGCCCCTGTACAGGTGGGCACACTGCTGATTTACGTGTCCTGGGGACAGAGGTGTGGGGACGCTGGTTGGGTCCTGTGGTGTTGGATACTGATGGGGGAGGCTCTGTGGTGGACTGTGAGTGGGCTGGGGTGGCCGACTTACCATTGGTCTCTGATGGGCCAGGTAGTTCACCCAGATCCTGAAGTCCAGAGTTACTGGGATCACTGCATCTTCTGATGGCGGCCTTGATAGTTGTGGCACCTCCTCTCCGCTGACATTGGCTGGGGCACCTGTGGGGATGCAAGTGATATATTATGCTTCATGTCTGTGACATATTGTACATTGTTAGCTTCCCATCTATTGTTGCTGTTGCCCTGCCACCTTTGTTTGTGTTTGGGAATTATTGTGTGATTGTTAGTTCCCCTGTGCTGTGCATGTTTTTATGATGGGTATACATGCAGGGCTGGGATGGCTGTCCATGCATTGGGATAGCATGCAGGTCCTGGCATTAGGGTTAGTCAGATGTGTAGGTGCAGTGTGTGGGATGCACTGGAGTGATGGGATTGAGGGTAAGGGGGTGAGATGTCATGCAGGTATGGGGGATGATAAGTAATAAATCTTGACTCACCAGTGTCCAGTCCTCTGGCTACTCCAGTGACTCCCTCAGGATGCAGGATTGCCAAGACTTGCTCCTCCCATGCCCTGAGCTGTGGGGAGGAGGTGGGGGTCAACCGCCAGTCCTATGGATGGCGAGCTGGTGCCTCGCTGCCACGGAACACACCTTTCCCTCGTAGGTCGTTCTACCATGACCACAACTCCTCATCAGTGATACGGGGGTGCTTTAATGGGGACATGGGTGTTGTGTGGTGTGTGTTGGTGAGAGGGTGTTGAGTAATGTGGTGGGGTGTGTGATGTGGGGTGTGTGACGGGTGTATGGGTGCATGTGGTGTATGTGTTTATAGTTGTCTCGTTGGTCTTGGTGTCAGTCTTGTGCCAATAATTGGTGTTCGAAAAGGGTTGTGGGTAATGTGGGTGTGTGCTTTATAGTGCTATGGGTGGGTGGGTGTGGTGTGTGTATTAGTGTCTGGTGTGTGTTTTTGGTATTTGCCAATGTTGTGTAGTTTAATATTTGGGTGTCCATTCTGAGCGCCGGTGTGTACCGCCAATGGTTTAGCGCAATTGAATGTCCGCCATGGTGATTGATGGGTCATGATGTGGTGGTCATTGTTTTGTTGGCGTAATGGTATGGGTGTTGGTACCAACACTTACACAAATCCGCCAGCCCAAAGGTCAGTGTTTATGTGGCAGTATTCTGTCCAATTGGTGTGTATGTGTCATTATACGGAGAACGGATATTCGCCACCGCAGCGTTATGTTGGCGGTCATCACTGCGGCGATAAGCAGTATTTACCACCATTGTCGTAATGACCACATGTGTCTGTTACATACAATGGACTGTGCCTGTATAAGTGGATCATAGCTGACCCGTGCCCCTCATGTGCCCATCTCTGGCATCCACCTACACGGTGCCTTTTTTAAACTAACTTCAGTAGCCAGAACATCGCTCAGTCCCCTCAGCCTCTCGTCCCATAACCAGGAAACTGGAGATGAGGCCAAGAGGGCTGACCCATGCACGGGCAGTGTTCATGTGCATTGTCTAGGCTGGACTATTGTGATGTTTGTTAACAAGGCATTCAACAGCATTCTCTAAGTAAATTCCAGCTCCTCAAAAAAATATGACAATATTAGTCAGTCCCTCAGGCCTTAGTGGAGCTTTACTAGCTCCCAGTAAAGTAATGAGTGGCCTTTTAAGTCCATCTGTACAGCACATAATTCACTTCACAGGATAGGCCCTGAATATCTGAGGGAAAAGTTCACCTGGGATATGCCAAGGAGAACTCTGAGTTCAGTTGTATTGAAAATAGTCTCTATATAAAGATGTAATAAAGCACCCTGGGATGGTAGGAGTTTTGTTTATTCCACATGTAACTTGTGAAATAAATTCCCTTGGGAGCTTAAGAACAAACAGTGTCTTACTCGTTTAAAAAATTGCTCAAGTCCTGACTTTTTTTGTTTCCTGCTTACATTTTTGGGTGCTTTATATCTGATACATGTCAGTGCCAAGAGGCCTTCAGGCATTTGTGTGCTAATAAATATTATCAGTATTAAAAGTTGTGTTCTTATGAATAATATTTAGTTAAATAATGTGCAGTTGTGGGAAGGGGCCTCACAGGAGGAAGGGCTGTGCCTAAAGCCCTTGATAAGAAGCCACCACTGCAGGAGCCACTCAAACCCACTAGCTCCTGCCAGGCTTAAATGTGGTGCCTCTAGGTGCTCACTTCAGAACACTGCTGAACCTGAGGACGAATGGAAGAGGACTGAGTTTGCTGTCCATGATCTGAGATGAGCCCGGAAGGGCTGGACCGGCTCCCTCTTGTACCCAGACATGGACTACAAGGGTCACAGGGCTGGTGTCTTGTTCAATCTACAAGGATACAACAAGCTACAAGAGGGCTTTACTGCAACTGTCCAGCAACTAGTGTCAACTAGACCTGAATGGGTCCAGCACTTGACCTCTGCCTGACACCCTGTGAGTCTTTAAGTGCCTCCCTTGTTGGGTGCTCCTGCGGTGGATTAGGATCTAAAAGACTAAAGTTAGAAGGTAAAATCTTTTTACCATGAGTAACTTGATTAGCATATCTGACCCATGCTCCATTGCAGTCAATGTCAGATTGCACCTAGGTGCTAGTCTGATGCAACCATTTACTATCATCGCTACTATCTGCTTTTTGGCATTATTTCTACTAAAACATAGAAATATTCTTATCTAAATTTGCCCTTCTTAGATTTTGTCATTTTGGTGTCAAGTTGATTATTTTTCAAATTTAGTTTGGGATTCCTACTGTTTTGCATTTCGGCTTTATTACTATTTTGGTGCAGCATAAAAACGTTACACGTTGCCTCTTAGTTAATTGGGTCTGCTCTGCGCCATAGCTACCAGGGGGTTGAACTTAGGTTTATTTAGGGACTCTAGTGGTTCACCCTGACAGGATTGTGAATATTACTTGATGTGGATACTTACTCCTCTCCTCTCTCTGCTAGCATCCCAATTTCTTACACAAAAAATTACTTTTCCTTTCATTTTCATTCCAGATGTTAGTATTGTTAACTAATCATTGACCTTAAGAGAGCTGTTTTTGTTTTTCTGGTGTCACCATAGCGTCCTTTGGACTTTAGATGTTCCTGTGAAGACTTTAATATAAGCATGGCTTTGTCATTGGTTGACAAACATTTATGCCATCCAATGTCTTCTTGAGCCACTAAGTACAAACTTGTGACACTGATGTTGTGACCTTGAGTGGCACAAACTGAGATTTTCCACTTATAGCGCAAGGTGTTATCTGATAATCCCAAAGCCTGTTCCTGATGGTTTTCACTAAACCTTGGCATTTGCTTAGACATAATTTCATCTTCATTTATCAGTTAAACTGTTCCACTTGTCATTACATTGGGGATTGTACAACGCTGTGATGATGTGCTATTTTTTTCAAGAAATCTCATAACCTCTGGCATAAATTTTTAAACAAAACACATTTATCGGCACTCAGAACCAAACCATTTTATGTCAAAGCCTACCGGTCAGGTCAGCTGTCTGGTTTGCTTTGACTTCTTGGGGGCATCAAGGAAGATTCCCTGGGAATGCATTTCACCAATTGCCTACTACTGAATTTGCGGTATGTAACTCCCAGTTGCTTGCTTTCTATTTGCTGACTTTATTTGTTTTAAACCTTCCAGGTTGAGTTTGTCCCTCCCGTGAGCATTCCTTGTTTACTGTATCATTCTGAGTAGTCGCTTTCTGTAAACAGGCATTTCAATCATGTTCTTATTTTTCCACATTTGCTGTGCATTTAAATGTCAGCCTCTGTCTTCGAGGGAGCTTAGTGTTTATTTTTCCTTCTCTGGCTTTAAAGTGAGAGGATTTATGTGGCAATCCTGCTGAGTACCCATGTGAGAGGAGACGGTATAGTAAGTTAATCCTTATGGCACACAGCATAAATGAACTGTTCTTGTTTTACACTAGATCAGTATTATTAAAGTAAAAATGAGGCACATTTTATTTTGTAATTCTAAAGTGTGGTGAAAACAAATATTTGAATGCGATCAAAATTAATCAATGCACCGGGTGATGACATTTCCGCCCATTATCTTTTGTGTGCAGTAAAATTGTATGTTGATGCAAATGTAATGGTCATTTCAACTGAAATTGTGTTATCTGTAATGACAGCACGCTACCACTCCATGCATACTCCAAACTACGTCACTTCACTTTAGACCACCCCACTCTACAATACTCTATGCCCTTCCACTCTATGCCACTCCACTCTGACACCCCACTCTATGACATGCCACTCCACTCTACACCCCTCCACTCAATGACATGCCACTCTGCTCTACTCCACTCACTCCATGACACAACACACCTCTCTACTCCATATCTGCCCACTCTATGCCTCTCCACTCCACACCACTTGCCCCACTCCACTGCAGTCTACTCCAATACACTTCACTCTACTTCACTACAATCTGCCACACTCGTCTACAATCTACCCCACTCCACCAATCTACTCCACTGTAATCTACCCCACTCCACTCCAGTCTACCCCACGCAACTCACTCTACCCCACTCAATTTACCTCAGCCTACCCCACTCCATTCCAATCTAACCCACTCTCCTCCAGTCCAATCAAACCTAATCTACCTCATCCATCCCACTATAATCTACCCCACCCAATTACACCCCAACCCAGTCAGCCCCACTCCAATCTACCTCAAACCACACCGCTCCACCTCACACAATCTACCTCACTCGACTCCAATCTACCCCACTTCAATCAAATCTACCCCAAACAACCATATTTTACTCTACCCCAATCTACCACACTCCCCTCAACACCAGTCTATCCCACTCCACTCTACCATAATCCATTCCAATATGATTCATTCTACCCCATTCCACTCCACTACAATCTACCCCAATCCACTGCAATATACCCCAATCTATCCCGCCATATTCTATCCCATTCCACTACAGTCTACCCCTCTCCACTCCAATTTACTCATTTCTAATTTATCCCAAATAACTCCTTTGCAAGCTACCTCACTCTGCTCAGTCTAACCCAATCACCCCACCACACGCCACTCCAATCTACCCTACTCTACTCCAATGTACCCCACTCCACTCTACCCCAATCTACCCATTCCAATCTACCCCAGCCAACCCACTCCACCCAAATCTATATCTAACTCCACTCCAATCCGCCTGAGTCCACTCCAATGTAGCCCACATCACCCAGTATACCCCAATCAACAGAAATCTACCCCAGTCTAATTTACCTCACTGCATTCCAATTTACACCCCTCCAATCTCCACTCCACTACAATCTAACCCACTGCATTCCAATCTACTTCAGTCTACCATAATCTACACTTCAGTCTACCCCACTCCAATTTTCACTCCACTCTACCCAAATATACCTCACACCAATCTACCAAAATCTCCCCCACTCAAATCTACCACAATTTACCCATCTCCAATCTACAGCAAACTACCCGAGTCTACTCAAAATCTACCACACCCCACTCCAATCTACCCCACTCTGTTTCAATCCAATCTACGCTCCACTTCAATCCAATCGAGCCCACTCCAGTCTACTCAATCTACATCACTTCATTTCAATCTACCCCACCTCATTCTACTCAAAATCTGCCACACCCCACTCCACTCCACCCCAATTCACTCCACATCCCCAGTCCAATCAACCACCTCCAATCTACGACACTCCACTCAAATCTATGTGACTTCACTACAATTTAATCCACTCCACCCTACTCCACCCCACCCCTCTCCATTCTGCCCCACTTCATCCCAATCTTCCTTGCTCCAATCTACCCCACTCCAATATGCCTCAATCTGCTTTAATCTACTCCACTCTAATCTACCCCACTCCATTCACTCCAATCAACACCACCCAATCTAACCCCTCCAAGCTTCCACAATCTATCCACTCCAGTCTACCACAACCTACCCCAATCTATCCTACCCGTATCCATCCACTCCACCCTAATCTGCCCTCCTCCAGTCCACCAAATCTACCCTGCCCTGCCCCACTCTACCACATTTCAATCCATTCAAACCCAATCTACCCCACTCCACTTTACTACAAGCTACCACACTGCACTCAAATCTACCCCACTCCAGTCCAATCCAACCCAACTCAATCCGACCCACTCCAACCTATCCCACCCCAATCTACCCTACTCCAATCTCCCCACTCCAGTCAACCCTAATCTACTCCACTACCATCTACACCACTAAAATCTACTCCACTCGGTCTACCCCACTCTATCTCACTCTTCTCTAATCTACCCCGCCCCACTTCAATCTGTTTCACCACTTTCCAATCTCTCCCACACCACACTACCCCGCTCCACTTTACCCTACTGCAATATACTCAACTGTGCTCCAATCTACTCCACTCCACTCCAACCATTCCACTCTACCCCACTCCATTCAAATTTAGCCTACTCTAATAAACCCAAGTTACCCCACTCCACTTCACCCTAATCTACCCCATTCCAATCCACTCCAATCTACACCACTCCACTAAAATCTATCACACTTCACTCCAATCTACCCCAACCCATCCCACTCCACTCTTCCCCATCTACCCACTTTACACAATCTACTCCAATATACCCCACTCCAACCTACTCCACTTCACTCCAGTCTATCCACTTCCACCCCAGTCTACCGCAATCCACCCCTATCTACTCCAGTTCAATCTACCCCTCTCCAATCTATCCTACTAACCTACCCCACTCCAATCTACCCAATCCTATATACTCCATTCCAATGTACCTCAATCCACCTCACTCCTTTTCAATCTACCTTGTTTAACTCCAATCTACTAAACTTTAATCTGATCCAGTCCACTACACTCCATCTCCACTACAATCTATCCCACTCCAGGCTACCTCACACTAACCCAATCTACCCTACTACAATATAACCATTGTACCCCAATCTACCCCATTCCACTCTACCCACATCTACCCCACTCCACTCCAATCTACCCCATTCCACTCTACCCCAATCTACCCTATTCCAGCCTACCCCAATCTGCCCCAGTCTACACTACTAACTTTTAGCCATGCCGAATAGCCACCACACTGTTATGAATCATGGCTACAAGTCATTGCCAAAGCCAATAGCTCTCTCATAGGTGTGGCCTATTTGCTTTGCCAATGCAAGTAAATGTTTCTCTGATCACCTCCAAGTGATCTTCTTCATTCTACATGAAAAACAAAATATTGGCATGGAAAACATGTATGCAAAAGTGTAACTGCACCAAGAGATGATATATTGGTGTCTGCGAAATTGACATATATGGAGTGTAAAATAAATGGAGTAATAAATGCTGGAATTAATTACAATTCATGGAGATTAGCTCATTTATGTTGGACAGAGAATAGGTTTTGATTACAATATTATTGGTCGATGCCCCAAGATCAACACAGAAGGAGAGCTTACCATCTTTTTTACTTTGTTACAGTGATTGGAGATGGACATTCTGCAGCCTACCCCTCTTCAGTAATGTTTTATTGATCTTATCTTCTAGAACGTCTTGTAATTATTTCCTTCTCCTATTGGAAACACCTCTAAGGTTATGTTTTACTGGAATAGCATTTTTGTTGGAACCCAGACAATCTAATTAGGCAATACTTTGGGAAAAGTTTTAACAATGTGTTGACATAAATCTTCCCTGGATTTAGGAAGAACTTGCTCTCGTACACATCAATTTAAAATGATTCCAATCTTCACAGATCCTTCCACCAAAGCACATCGGCATTTCTAGCTACAAGCACCTTCTACCAAGCAGAACTCCTTTGACAAAATACATTGGCCCTCATTACAACCTCTGCGGTCTTCCCAGAAGCCCGCCGAGGCTGCGGGCGCCAGAATACCGACATTGCTGGCGGGATGTCTGTCCTCCTATTTCGACTTTTCCGCTCGGCCATTGCAGCCGGCTCGTAATTGAGCCAGCGGCAATGCTGATGTGCAGCAGGTGCAGTAGCAATGCGCGATGGGTCTATGCCTGGGGCCCCTGCACTGCCCATGCCACGTGCAGGGGCCCCCAGAGGCACCCGAGTCCCCTTACTGCCAAGGGAGTCGAAATCTCCAGGGCAGCACTGCCCTGGCGGATTACGGCTGCCGGGACCGCCATGGCGGTATACCGGCAACGCCACGGTCAAAATGTGGAGGCTATTACCGCCAGCCTGTTGGCGGTAAGAACGCCACTATAGCAGGGTTATAATGAGGGCCAATGTTCTATTTCATTGCAATCAAGTGAAACTTTTCTAATGTCTGTTGCTTGCATCCATGGCCGGACTGGCCAGTGGGGCAAGCGGGTAATCCCCTGAGAGGCCGGAGACCCAGGAGGCTGGTTTTGTCACACTGAGGACAGGTACAGCCTCCAGGAGTGATGGTGCAAGTTACATGACCGTGGCAGCAACTTGAAAGAGTTGCTTGCTTTCTTTTGATTTTTCAGAGCTGGTTTTAGCCTGTATTAGCACATCTGCACATGTGCACTAATAACAGCTTTAAGTTTCCAAACCAGCCCTGCTTGCAACTATTTAATCAAATCACCAAGTACCTGGTCAAAATAAACTTTGGAAATGATGGTGTAAAGAGAACTACACACAAGCTAAATCTCCAAATTTTCAAAAATAACCATAACCTCCTATTAGGATTCAATTTGAAAACCGGGCCTGAATCCTGCCTGTGTAACAGCCAGCAAATAGTTTTTAACCATAATCCCCAAATCTTTGTTTATTGTGTGTATGATGCACAGGAATTGACCAAAATCATCATCATCCCACACACTGCTCAT
This sequence comes from Pleurodeles waltl, assembly GCF_031143425.1. NCBI lineage: Eukaryota > Metazoa > Chordata > Amphibia > Caudata > Salamandridae > Pleurodeles > Pleurodeles waltl. Next base: position 1,178,825,299 of record NC_090439.1, read on the forward strand.
ACTCCTCACACCTAACACCACATCCTTGAAGGGCATCTTTAGATGACACATTGCCAGTGCACTACATCATGTGTGACACAAGCTCTAGCTAGAGTAAGGCAGTTTTCAGGGGTGTTCTTGCATACCTACTGGCTATCTTAATCAAGTATTGCTTTAACAATAAGGAACTAGAAGACAGTTGTGACAGATGTGTAAGGATCCCTGATTGTATTTTTTTTAATGTTTTAAAGTAAAGCATCAGCAAAACACATAGAAATGTGCCCAGTTAGTCAGTGTCTGTGCACACTCACAGGCGGCCATCATGGTATGGTGTCAAATCTGTATAAAGATGGCCGCACGCTGATGGTGCAGAAGGCACATGAGGGGGGGATGGGTTCTATAGGGGGCAGCAGCCTCTAGGTGGGGGGTGGATTAAAGGGGACAATTAAGAATGAAGATTGGAGAGGCGGGGGAGCAAAAAGAGGGAGGAAGAGGAGAACAACCAGCCCCTCATAAGCTTTGCAGAGGTTCCCTTGGTCAATGCTTGTTGGCTGCCAGTATGGGTTTTGCCAATACTTTTTCACTGGAACAGATTGACTTTGCCAATGCTTGTTGGCTGCCAGTAATGGTGTTGTCAATGGTTGTTGACTGCAGTATTGACTTTGTCAGTGCTTGCAAGAGAGAGGCACGCACATTGGTAAGGACAATGCCTCTACACAGCTGTTCCCCTTCTGCATGTTTCCTAGGGTAGGACTAGGTCTCTGTAAAGTGTTCCACTGATTGTCAGAGCTGTGTCTGTGGTAAATCAGCAGCACTAAAACTTTGTGAATGTGGAATCTACCTTTAGCTTTGGCTAACAACAGTGTACTTACCTTAGTGACCTCAAAACAGAATGAAGCATGAGACAAAACCAGTAAAAAAAAAATGGATTTACTTACTTTTATCTGATCATCAACCTGAGCAGTGCTTAATTTGTGCTTGTTGTTTCCGGTGCAGAGCCCTGGTACTTATTTTGGAGGGCCGGGGCTTAGTTGTCTGCATCAGACATTTGCTGCGAGCAAAAGACACATATGGGACCGGCGGAGGAAGAGAAAAACAAAAAAGTGTTGAAAGGGAGAGAGCAGAAAGCTGCAGGAGTGATCCGAAGAGGCAGGGAGTGGCTGTGAATGGATTAAAGAGGCCCGAGATGGCTTCAGGATTATGCTGCCTCAGTATTCCGCGTTCATCCATTTAATTGCAGCAGCCGTGTGTTTCATAGGAGAGTTTTGGGCACCGGCACGTTGTTGTGCACAAATTAAGTACTGAACCTGAGGAACAGAAGTGAGCACCTGCTGACAAGTCTGCATTAATGTCATACCAGCATGTGTGTTACTATTGAGGGGTCATTTTATGAGGAGAAACTACATCTAATTTGGAGCCTGGCTTTTAAATTCAGTGAAAATGTGTTTTTAAAAGAGTTCATTTTATGGCCTCTTCAGCAGAAAAGGTGCTAATTTCTTATGAACCTTTAGTGATTCCTACAATGGTAAAGCCCCCAACATGCTTCAGGCAGAAAACCCTATGTCAGTATCCTTCTCCCTAGTGCCAAGAAGCCCCAGAGTTGAGTCCACCTGTGACGTCAGTTCTTAGAGGTTCCAGGATGACTCCCTCCCAGTCTCTCTGAGTAAGGGATAAAAACTCTAAATCTGGACCCTGCCCTATCCTGTAGAGTCCTATTCCGTATGCTACTGAAAGCCCATCTTCTGGGCATCTAGAAGTCTACAGGTTTCTGAGTTCACATATGATGTCAGACATTATATAGGTCAGTTTCTTAGGATGGATTCTTCCCAGGCCCTGCTAGTAAGAGATCCCCAGCTGACCCCCCTATCTGCCCCACCTATACAGATCCCCCCTCCCCATCCTGTACAGTACCTCTCCCTGCACCTTGTGAGCAGTCACTCCTCTGACCCCTTGTTCTGTCTCGTCTCTTACAGTGACGTTATCCTCCCGAGTGCTGCTCGTGCTCTGTGCTCTCTGTGCACTTTTACTCCTGCTGGTGGTGATCTTGGCTGCATTGACTGGTAAGTCTCCTACTCTGATAAAGTGCATGAGGTCAGGAATTGCTCTTAGAGCCAGTGACAGAGGTCTTGAGTGCTGTCACACACATGTAGAGCCAGTGCAGAGGAGTCTGGGGATGTCACACACATGTAGAGCCAGTGCCTGAGGTCAAAGGTTCCTCTTAAAGTCAGAACCAGATGTGTCAGGTGCTGTCACAAGTACACACACCTAGAACCAGTGCCAGAGGTGTCTAGTGCTGTCACATGCAAACACATGTTGAGAAACAGTGCCAGAGGTGTATGGTGCTGTCACTTGTACACACACCTAGAACTAGTGCCAGAGGTGTCTAGTGCTGTCACATGTACACATACCTGAACCAGTGCCAGAGGTGTCTAGTGCTGTGAAATGTACACATACTCCTAGAACCAGTGCGAGATGTGGCTTGTGCTGTCACATGTACACACACCTAGAACCAGTGCCAGAAGTGTATGTTGCTGTCACATGTAAACACACCTAAAACTGGTGTCAAAGTTGTCTAGTGCTGTCACATGTACACACTCCTAGAACCAGTGCCAGAGGTGTATGGTGCTGTCTCATGTACACACACCTAGAACCAGTACCAGAAGTATATGTTGCTGTCACATGTACACACACCTAGAACCAGTACCAGAAGTATATGTTGCTGTCACATGCACCCATGCCTAAAACCAGTGTCAAAGGTGTCTAGTGCTGTCAAATGTACACCCACTCCTAGAACCAGTGTGAGATGTGGCTAGTGCTGTCACATGTACACACACCTAGACACACCTAGAGCTAGTGCCAGATGGGGCTGGTGTCGTCACACACATGTAAAGCCAGGGCTGTAGATGTCAGGTGCTGTCACACACACATGTAGAGGCAGTGCGAGTGGTGTCAGGTGCTGTCACACACACACACAAGTAGAGTCAGTGCAAAAGACGTCATGTGCTGTCACACACACACACACGTAGAGACAGTGCTGGAGGTGTCAAGTGCTGTCATACACATATATGGCCAGTGTCAATCCGGTGCAATAAGCCACATACGTAAAATCAATGTCAGAGGTGCAGGTGTGGTCACACACCCACACATGTAGAGCCGGTGCCAAAGGTGTCAGATGTGTCACACACACACAACAGACCAGTGCTAGAAGTGTCAGGTGTTGTCTCACACAGAAACAGCCAGTGTGAGAGGTTTCAGGCACAGTCTCACACGCACACACACACACACACACACACACACAGTCAGTGCCAAAGGTGTCATGTGCTGTCACACAGGCACGTATGCATGCAAGTGTAGGGTCAGTGTCAGAGGTGTAAGATGCAGTCACTCACAAAGAAGAAGAGCCAGTGCCAGAGGTGTCAGGTGCTATCACACACACACACACATGTGTAAAACCAATGCCTGAGGGTCTCTCTCTCTCTCACACATGTATAATCAGTGTGAGAGATGTAGGTGCTGTCATACAGACAAAGACACACATGCAATGCCAGTGTGAGAGGTGCAAGTGCTGTCACACACACACAGTTAGAGATGGTGTCAGGTGCTGTTGCACGTGTATGTTTAGCCAGTGTTAGGTGCTGTCACATATGTATCTGGAGCCAGTGCCAGGTGCTGTCACACAAGTTTGTAGAACCAGTGTTAGGTGCTGTCACATATGTATCTGTAGCTAGTGCCAGGTGCTGTCACACATGTATGTAGAGCCAGGGGGTGTATGTGAGGTTTTGGGTGCCTCAGGCATATCTCATTTCTTCCCCTCCTTCAGCAGCAGTCCCTCCCTCCTCAGGTATCAGGTGAGGTACAAGCTCCTATGTGTACCTGGTGTCAGGTGAGGTGTGCTTGGAGTGTGGCACTCTCACCTTTTTCTCCCTCCTTTAGCAGAGGCTAGAGCCTCTCATTAGGAAAGACAGCCCCTGTGTGTGCACTGTCTGTAAGGGGTGCCCACCCCCACCGTCTCCCCATGTGGCACTGTCCCACCACTTTGTGCCCACCCTGTGATGCAGTGAGGGCGGCCTGTCTCCAGGTGCAGGTTATCCACATGTCTACCTGTCATAGCTCTGGAATGACAGATCTTTATTTACCTTGATTACTGGCTACTATTATTGTGTACTATTATTATTATTATTTTAATACATTTAAACTGTGCCTTCTTTTTCATGGCGTTCATCACTTCAGATTGAGGGCACGTTCACTACTGATGTCATCGCAGAAGGGAGGTCTCTAGATATGTTTATAGTCCACACTCCCCAAAGCCCAGTCCAATGAGTGCTTTATGTTAGAGGAGGACCCTATACCAGCATAAACACCTCTGTGCAGGGTGTGTGTCTGTCTGTAGGGAAGGGCAGACTTAAATCGATTAAGCAGAGCCACGTTGGTCCAGTGGTCCTCCGGGCAGTGTTGTAAGTGGGATTGAAATGATGGGGTGTGGTCTCTAAAAGGAGGGAGGACAAGGAAGCATAACCAGGAATCCTATCCAGGAGGTGAGGCCCAAGTTATTAATGGTGTGCCTTAAAACATGTAAACTACACTCCTGTGCTCCACTCAGTGTGCCACTGGACCAGTGCTTGGGTGCATGGCTGTGAGTTTTCTGTTACTGCTTCCAGGCATCTCACTCAGCAACCAACACACATACTTAAAACAAGCCAGGCCTATTGGCTTTGCCAGTGCTTATTAGCTGTATCAGCTAAATGAATAACAAGAAAGATTTTGTTATGAATATTTGGTATTGAAAATGTTCCAATTCTGAAAATACAAGCCTGTTAGTTAAACATTAATAAGTTCTGTCGAAGAGATGTAGCTTTGAAAGTGTCGCGAGCACTCCCATTCTGCCCTGAACACCACTTTCTCCAGGGTCCATCACTGTGTTAGACTTACAACCTTTGTGGTTTATCACTGTGTGGCACAATGGTTAGAGCACCAAACCCTGATGCAGTAGATCTGGCCTGGGACCAGGGTTCAATTCCCACCTTAGCAGGTCTTGGGCTCAATTCCCTTGGACCAGATAATTCTCACCTCAGTGCCTAATATAATTAATGGGTCCCACTCTGTAACTCTGGGCAATAGCTTGCTTAATCTTCACAGTGCTTGGATGCCTGGCTTCACCCTGGGGCTGTCCAGGAGTGAGTGCCTCACAGGGAAAAGCCAGGAGGGGTTCCACAGCGGTATGTGTACAGCACCTTGAGACCCTAACGGGTGAGTAGTGCGCTATACAAGTGCAAAGTTTTTACAGTTTACTCTGGTAGACTTACTACCTTTATCTCCCCACGTCTTTCTGAATTCTTCTTTCTGCATATCTCACACTTTTCCACAATTACAACTGCCACATATGTGACCATTGCTCTGTACTCTCCGCAATAGGTGCAAAGGACTGGATGTGCACATACCTTTCACACCTGTATTGCTAACTGACAGAAAATGTGAGAAACTTGCACTGTCCTCAGTCTCAGCTTCAGATCTTTCATTCATGCGCTGTCACAAACACCCACCTGCGGCTTGAGTTTACTTAAACCCTGGAGGCCACCCAGGTTAAAATACGCAAGAGTCACATGTTTCATTAAAGAAACTATAGAAAGACAACGGGGCATCTTTAAGAGCCCCTGGCGCCTCCTTGCGCCACATCAGCGTCATATTTCATGCTAATGCACTCACATGGTGGTGGTGGGGGGGGAAGGGGCCACAAGAAGAGTCGCACTACATGTAGTGTGGCACCACTTTTTAAAAAATCTGGCCCAAGATCTTTAAAAACAAGCAATTATTTTTAGGGAATGCAAGATGAAGTAAACCATTTGAAATGTAAACACCTTGGGGCAAGTTTAAGAAAAGTGGAGCTGCACTCCGCACTGGCTCCCCATAGAGCAACGGATAAAATTAAAATCTTTGTTACATCCGTAAAGCCCTGTCTGACAAAGGACCGCCACTTCTGAGAACCCTAACCTCCTTCTACAAACCCACAAGATATCTTAGATCATCCTCCACGGCCCTTGCAGCCTCTCCCCCAATTAAAAAAGCTAAATGGGGAGGAAGATTGATATCTTACCTTGGAGCCAGATTGTGGAATTCACTACCACTGAATCTACGACAAACCAGCCACAAACTTTCATTTTGGAGGCTATTGAAAACCTGGTTGTTTTAGCTGTCTGTCCCCAAGGTTGTGTTTTTGAAGATTTGGTATAGCGCTGGGAGGCCTTCGGGTAGCTATGCGCTCTATACATTTTCATAACATAACATAACACCTAGTGCAGGTCTACTTTCCTTGCACCCCTTAGCGCCCCACTTCCGCCACCATGTGTGCAAACCCTTATCATTAGCTCCATACACTGTTTATCTTTCAATCTAACACCCAGCATTTCTATCCATAGCAGTCCCCCAAAACTTGTCTCTCAACCTCCACTTGCTAGCAGATTTCCCCCAATGCCCTTCACGAGATAAGTGTACCAATCTACTCCTGACCTTGTGAGGTGAAATTAGCTTTGCGTTGCAAAATAACACAATCTTGTGCAAAGAAATCTCACTCTAAACTTTACTGTGAGTTTGAAAGTGAATGGACAGCACACTTTCACGTGGCCTACTGTTCAACACCTACTGTATGACCTTGGTAGGTTCCCAAACTTTGGACAACTCATTTTTCCACTCACTCTCACTTATATGCCTATTTGACATCCAGGACGCACCTGCAACAAGCCATTCAATCTACTCATAATTTAACTCATGGAACACAAAGAATGTGCATTACTAGGAAGGCAGAAAAACGGTCTACCTTCTTGTTTATACCTCCAGGTAAATGTTCTACTTGAAAATTATTTTCCAAAAGTTTCTCACTTAATCACACCAATCTCACAGTAATCCTAGTTGAACCAACACTGCTTCTGTTTAGAATTGGCACTGAAGGCTTATGATGCATCTGCAGAAGGAATTCTGTTCCCAAATAAATGGTCCAACCTTTTCAGCATCCCATGTACAGGCAAAAATGTCTTTTTCAGTATTCTTTTTCATCTAACTCATGGAACACAAAGAATATTAATTACTAGGAAGGCGATAACAATTGTCTGCTTTCTTGTTTCCACCTCCAGGCAGATGTTCAATTTGAAAATGATTTTCCAAAAGTTTCTAACTTAATCGCACCAATCTCTCAGTAGCCTTAGTTGAACTAACATTGCTACTGTTCAGAATTTGCACTGAAGGCTTATGATGCATCTGCAGAAAGAATTCTGTTCCCAGATATATGGTCTAACCTTTTCAGCAGCCCATGTACAGGCCAGCATTTCTTTTGCAATTACAGAATACTGGTGTTCATGCAGTTTCAAGGTGCTAGATGCAAAAGCAATTGTTTAGTCATGGGTATCTCTCTCCTGTGACAGAGCACTCCCAAACCCCCCACATTACTGGCATCAACAGTGACAGAGACTCCCAGGAATGTAGGGGGCTCAGAAATGGGGCGAAAAGGATTTGATGAAAGCAAAAGCAAGTTGCTGCTCCTTGTTGCTCACAAACTGGACATTTCAATGTAACCTGTACTTGGACTAAGCAACAGCTGCAAAATTCTCAATGAACTTAGAGTAAAATTCACACATTCCCTGAATGCTGACAATTGTAAATGATATGTGGGAACAGATACCTTCTCCGTTGCTTCCAAGAGGCCAGGTCTCGGTTTAATCCCTCTCCACAGGAATCACATGAACAACAAACCCAATAACATTGACTACAAAAACACACTTATCCTTCCTGAGTCTAATGCCTCTAACTTTGAAATTATTCAGAACTTCACTTAATCTCTCCAAATGCTCTTGCTCCTTCTTCCCAAGAATCAAAACATCATCTTGAAATGCTAACACCCACTTATATGATGTAAAACTTGCACCATCAATCACTGGAAAACAGCTGCAGCTGATACAAGGACAAATGGCATTCTGCGAAATTGAAATACACTACCCGGGGTAGAGCAAGCAGTCAAATAGCGAGAGGTTTCTGTGAGTACTCCCTGGTGATAAGTGAAGTGCAAATCCAGCTTGGAAAAACATTTTGCTTCACCCAATTTGGTGCCCATGTCATTAATTTTGGGCAAAGGATGCTCATTCGCACAAATAGCTTTATTGAGATTGTATAAGTCAAAGCACTTTCTGGAAACTTTGTTCTTTTTCCTCACAACTACGATAGACAAAAGGCACAAAGACGATTGAGTGGACTCTATTAGACCCCCCTGTGCATAACATCAGCAAAGGTCCTGACAGTTCACCCCGTACCCTCAATGGAACAGACCTCGGTTTATGTTTAACTGGCTCAAAACCTTCTTTCACACTGATGACATGCTTAAACCTTTTTTTCTCTCCTTTCCCCTCTTGAACAACTTCAGAAAAGGAGGCTGATAAATTGGAAAGCTTTTCTCAAATGTAACATTCTGAACACCCTCCAACCACAAAACGTGTCATGAACATTAGGGTTTCAGAATGATACACAAACACCCTTGGTGATGCCATCCAAGAATGTCATGTCCAATGACTCATACACTTTCCCATACACAACCCAGCCTTTCAACTCAATCACAGTTTAAAAAAAAAAACTTCTAGGTCAATCCTAGCACCATGGTGTCCTCCAGGATTTATACCACGAGGGCTGAGACAAGTCACATCAATAGTAGCATGTCATTTCTTATGATTCTTAGATTTATTATTCATATACATAAATCGTATGGCTAACATACGTCTGTCATCGTGTTTTCGTTAGACCATAGTTGTTCAGGGCACAATTCATTTACAGCTTAGTCCAATACACAAACACCAATTATAGTTAAACATTGCATTAGAGTTACTCCATCAATATATGGAAACACCACATCCACGTAGTTCTGGGCTGCTGCACTAAAGTTTCTCTGGGAAGGCCGGAGGGTTGCTTCAAATTTACCAATACAGTGTTTTAGTGTTTTCACAGAGATTGACTTTTACCTCTGGGAGTTTAGCTGTGGATTTCCTTGGTACTGGTTCCACCCTAGGAGAGGTATCTCACATCACAGGAATAGTATCCCTAGTGGTAGGGTGGGGAAGGGATACTTTGATACCCTTTTTACCTGTGGGGCGAGGAGGATCCTGAGGCTTCAGGGCTCCTTCTCTTCTTTGCTTTTTCATTTCCTCAGGAATACCCAGCACGGATGCATGGGTCCTTGTGAGAAGGTAGCCTCTTTCTAGCCTTGTTACCCCCACTTTTGGCCTGTTTGTGAGTGTATGTCAGGGTGTTTGTCACTGTTTTCACTGTCTCACTGGGATCCTGATAGCCAGGCCTCAGTGCTCATAGTGAAAACACCATGTTTTCAGTATGGTTGTTATGTGTCACTGGGATCCTGCTGGTCAGGACCCCAGTGCTCATAGGTTTGTGGCCTATATGTATGTGTCACTGGGACCCTGTCACACAGGGCCCCACTGCTCATAGGTGTGCATGTATATGTTCCAATCTGGGGTACCTGTGGAACAAGGAGACCAAGTCCAAAAGTCACAAGCAAGTCGGAGATGGGCAGATGCCCAGGAAATGCCAGCTGCGGGTGCAAAGAAGCTTCGACTGGACAGAAGAAGCTGAGGTTTCTGCAAGAACGAAAAGGGCTAGAGACTTCCCCTTTGGAGGATGGATCCCCCACGCCTTGGAGAGTCGTGCAGAAGTGTTTTCCCGCCGAATGGACGCCAACAAGCCTTGCTACACGCAAATCGTGCGTTTGGCATTTTTGGACGCTGCTGGGGCCCAGGAGGGACCAGAAGGTCGCAAATTGGACCTGCAGAGAGAGGGGACGTCGAGCAAGACAAAGAGTCCTCATTGAAGCAGGTAGCACCCGGAGAAGTGCCAGAAACAGGCACTACGAGGATGCGTGAAACGGTGCTCGCCGAAGTTGCACAAAGGAGTCCCACGTCGCCGGAGACCGACTTAGAAAGTCGTGCAATGCAGGTTAGAGTGCCGTGGACCCAGGCTTGGCTGTGCACGAAGGATTTCCGCCGGAAGTGCACAGGGGCCGGAGTAGCTTGCAAAGTCGCGGTTCCCAGCAATGCAGCCCAGCGAGGTGAGGCAAGGACTTACCTCCACCAAACTTGGGCTGAAGAGTCACTGGACTGTGGGGGTCACTTGGACAGTGTCGCTGGATTCGAGGGACCTCGCTCGTCGTGCTGAGAGGAGACCCAAGGGACCGGTAATGCAGCTTTTTGGTGCCTGCGGTTGCAGGGGGAAGATTCCGTCAACCCACGGGAGATTTCTTCGGAGCTTCTGGTGCAGAGAGGAGGCAGGCTACCCCCACAGCATGCACAAGCAGGAAAACAGTCGAGAAGGCGGCAGGATCAGCGTTACAGAGTTGCAGTAGTCGTCTTTGCTACTATGTTGCAGGTTTGCAGGCTTCCAGCGCGGTCAGCGGTCGATTCCTTATCAGAAGGTGAAGAGGGAGATGCAGAGGAACTCGGCTGAGCTCATGCATTCGTTATCTAAAGTTTCCCCAGAGACAGAGACCCTAAATAGCCAGAAAAGAGGGGTTGGCTACCTAGGAGAGAGGAAAGGCTACTAACACCTGAAGGAGCCTATCAGCAGGAGTCTCTGACGTCACCTGGTGGCACTGGCCACTCAGAGCAGTCCAGTGTGCCAGCAGCACCTCTGTTTCCAAGATGGCAGAGGTCTGGAGCACACTGGAGGAGCTCTGGACACCTCCCAGGGAAGGTGCAGGTCAGGGGAGTGGTCACTCCCCTTTCCTTTGTCCAGTTTCGCGCCAGAGCAGGGGCTAAGGGGTCCCTGAACCGGTGTAGACTGGCTTATGCAGAATTGGGCACATCTGTGCCCAACAAAAGCATTTCCAGAGGCTGGGGGAGGCTACTCCTCCCCTGCCTTCACACCATTTTCCAAAGGGAGAGGGTGTCACACCCTCTCTCAGAGGAAGTTCTTTGTTCTGCCATCCTGGGCCAGGCCTGGCTGGACCCCAGGAGGGCAGCTGCCTGTCTGAGGGGTTGGCAGCAGCAGCAGCTGCAGAGAAACCCCAGGAAGGGCAGTCTGGCAGTACCAGGGTCTGTGCTACAGACCACTGGGATCATGGAATTGTACCAACAATGCCAGGATGGCATAGAGGGGGCAATTCCATGATCATAGACATGTTACATGGCCATATTCGGAGTTACCATGGTGAAGCTCCATATAGGTAGTGACCTATATGTAGTGCACGCGTGTAATGGTGTCCCCGCACTCACAAAGTTCAGTGAATTGGCTCTGAACAATGTGGGGGCACCTTGGCTAGTGCCAGGGTGCCCTCACACTAAGTAACTTTGCACCTAACCTTTACCAGGTAAAGGTTAGACATATAGGTGACTTATAAGTTACTTAAGTGCAGTGTAAAATGGCTGTGAAATAACGTGGACGTTATTTCACTCAGGCTGCAGTGGCAGGCCTGTGTAAGAATTGTCAGAGCTCCCTATGGGTGGCAAAAGAAATGCTGCAGCCCATAGGGATCTCCTGGAACCCCAATACCCTGGGTACCTTAGTACCATATACTAGGGAATGATAAGGGTGTTCCAGTAAGCCAATGTGAATTGGTAAAATTGGTCACTAGCCTGTTAGTGACAATTTAAATGTAATGAGAGAGCATAACCACTGAGGTTCTGGTTAGCAGAGCCTCAGTGAGACAGTTAGGCACCACACAGGGAACATATACATGCACACCTATGAGCACTGGGGCCCTGTGTGACAGGGTCCCAGTGACACATACATATAGGCCACAAACCTATGAGCACTGGGGTCCTGACCAGCAGGATCCCAGTGACACATAACAACCATACTGAAAACATAGTGTTTTCACTATGAGCACTGAGGCCTGGCTATCAGGATCCCAGTGAGACAGTGAAAACAGTGACAAACACCCTGACATACACTCACAAACAGGCCAAAAGTGGGGGTAACAAGGCTAGAAAGAGGCTACCTTCTCACAACCAACCTTCTAAAACATTGACAGAAGAACAGTCCACAAAGCCAACCCAATATTGTGAAGATTCTTTATTGATTTCCCTGAACTTAATCCTGTATTGCTCTGTGCTGAGCCCACAGCCATCAATGAGTGTATTTTTCAGAATGCCAACATTTTCTGAGTTCTCCTCCCTAACAGTGAGGAGTCTGTCCCTCCCTTTATCAGAGAAGGACAACCAATCAATAGCAGCCCACTGCCTATGAGGGACCCTTTGAACTTTGCAGGCCCTGTCAAGTGCAGCAAACCACTTTTGGATATCATCTCCCACCTTGCATGGGGGAACAATTTTGTGTGAGTTATTGAATCAATAGTGTCCTCTCTGACCCCATAACTTCTGAAACTACTGTTGCTGCTGCCACCATGGGGAACTAAACCGAACCCCTGCCTTTCCCTTTCCACAGCTAAGGCTTCCCTATCTAGGGCCAACTTTTGCAGCCTCAGTCTAGCCTCCTCCAATCACCGCTTTCTGAGTTCCCTGTCTAGGGAGTTATCCTCAGGATTGGATGTGTGGGACACCTCAGAGACTGAAGTGACATGGGAATGAGCAGAGGCAGATCGTTCCCTAGCTTTTGTAACCCTAGTAACCTGGCCTCTAGGTGTGAAGGGAGCTCTACCTGTGTGTGAACTCCTCCCACTGCCAGCTACACTAGATGGTTTGCTAGGGGGGAGATTTTGTGAAGGACCCTCCCGTAAATCCTCAGGCTGCTCCCCTGATTCTAATGGGTTAGAATCCCCCTCTCTCTCCTCCTCCTGGTTACCAGACTGCCCCTGGTCACCCTGGAGAAGGAGATTTAAAAGGAATTCCTTGTTAGGGTTCTTCCCTACCTCTAGGCATCTCTCTGAGCAAACCCCCTCAAAACTTCAAAGGCTAGGTTCTCGTAAGAGGTATTTATGACCATAGGGGTGGCCTCAGGGGAAGACATATTGATAGAAAGTTAGAGTAAAGTGAAAGGAAAGAGAAATACCTACTTTATCTAACTTTTAGACTTTTAGAAAGCAAGTGAAATGCCTAGGTATACTTTTGTATAGCTCTAGGTATGGAGTACACTGTCCTGTGGAAAGCACCAGTAACAGAGTGACAAGGCAATTGCAAGTACTTAGCTCACCTCTGCACCACGAAAGTAGGAGGCTGGGCTGGTTTGCAGTGGGTACCAAAGATACGTACACCTTATGCTAGGTCCAGTTATCCCTTATTAGTGAAATGTAGTCAGTGTCTAGAAGCCAGGCTGTCTAGAGGTAGCTGTAGGTAGAGCAGCCAAGGCTGAACTAGGAGGCATGTAAAGCTCTTGCAATAACACTGTAGTCACACAGTACTCACACACATGAAAGACAATACTCAGTGTTACAAAAATAAAGGTACTTTATTCTAGTGACACAAAGCCAAAAATACATTAGAGACTATACTCCCTTATGAGGTAGGTATTACACACAATATATACACTAGTAACCAGAAATAGGCAAGTAAATAGTAAGAAAACAGTGCAAACAATGACAATCACAATAGGTTGCAATGGGCCTAGGGGGAACACAAACCATATACTAAAATAGTGGAATTCGAAAGTCGGTTTCACACCTAGGCAGGTGTAGTGTGTAGAGGGGCACTGGGAGTGGATGAAAACACCAAAGGTAAGTACTAGACCCCAACGTAGAGCCCAGGAAAACAAGAGTAAATCACAGTAAGTTTCCTAAAACACACAAGAAGTCATGATAGAAGATTATGAAAGAAGAACAAGAGACCAACTATGGAATCCAGGACCTGAAGACCTGAAGACCTGTGTAAGAAGGAGACCAAGTCCAGGAAGCACTGAAGAGTCCAGGGAGAACAGGAGCCCCTTCTAATCTGGATGAAGGTGCAAAAGAAGAACCACTGGTGAGAAGACAAAGCCAGTATTGCACCAAAGAAGACAGATGCAGATTCCAGGTTGGTGCAGAAGATGTCCTGGGCCGGATGGATGAATGTAGTCTGGTTTGCATCGCTGGATTCCGCCAACAAGTCTTGGCACACCCTAAGCTCACTGTTAGTGGAAAATGGTGCTGCCCGGGACCAGGAAGGACCTATGGCCTCTACCCAGAAGGGGGAGAAATAGGGGGCTCTCAGCAACTTGGAGAGCCCTCAGAAAACCAGGCAGCATGCAGAGGAGTCTCAGCATGATGCAAAGGATTCCCACACCGCCAGAGGACCACTCAGGAAGCTGTGCATCACAGGATGGAGTGCTGGGGGCATAAGCTGTGCTGTGCATGAAGAACTTCTTCGAAGGGCGCACCCAAGCCTTGGCAACTGCAAGTCCTGCGGAATATTGGGGTACTGTCTTGCGTGGGGACGCAAGCTCTTAGCTCCACCAAAGTTGGACAGCTGGACATTGGGACGGACGGAGTCACTTTAGTTCACCACCTGTGTTGCTGGATCCACGCCTGTTGTCTGGAGCAGGGACACCAGCCACCGGGTGTTGCTGCGGAGAGGTGCCTGCTGAAGCAGGGAAGTGACTCCATCACTCCACGGGAGATTCCTGCAGGCTGAAGACAGGCAGTCCTCAGAGGAAACATGACCTGGAAACTGTTGCAGTTGCTGGCCAGAGCTGAAGTTACAATGTTGCAGACGTCGTCTTTTCTTCTTTGTTGTAGTTTTGTAGAATTCCTGGAGCGGTCAGCGGTTGTTCTGTTGGTAGAAGATGAAGTAAAGGATGCAGAGGATTCCTGCTGTAGTCTTGCAATCTGAATCTGAAGAAACACCCAGAGGAGAGACCCTAAATAGCCCTGAAAGGGGGATTGGTCACCTAACCAGGTAAGCACCTATCAGGAGGGGTCTCTAACGTCACCTTCTGACCCTGGCCAGTAAGATGCTCCCAGAGAGCACCACCACCTTGAAATCCAAGATTGCAAAACCCAGCGACACTCTGGAGGAGCTCTGGGCACCACCCCTGTGGTGGGGATGGACAGGGAGTGGTCGCTCCCCTTTCCTTCTTCCAGTTTCACGTCAAATGAGGGACTGGGGTCCCTGAAGTGGTGTAGACTGGATTATACAAGGAGGGCACCATCTGTGTCCTTCCAATACTGGAATCAGTATTGGTGTACAATTCCCAGTTGTTGGACACCTTACAGGGCAATATTCGGAGTTACCATTGTGAAGCTGGACATAGGTATTGAACTATGTCCAGTGCACGTGTAAAATGGCGTCCTGCAATCTGGAAGTCTGGGGAAATTGGCCTGGACGACGTGGGGGCACCTCTGCTAGTGCAGGGGTGCCCTCACACACAGGTACTTTGCACCCAGCCTTCAGGGTTGGAAGACCTGATATATAGGTGACTTATAAGTGACCTGGTGCAGTGAAAATGGCTGTGAAATAGTGCATGCACTATTTCACACAGGCTGTAATGGCAGTCCTGTAGAAGCCTTTGCATGGGCTCCCTATGGGAGGCAAAAGAAATGCTGCAGCCCATAGGGATCCCCTGGAGCCCCAATGCCCTGGGTACCTAGGTACCATACACTAGGGACTTATAAGGGGTGACCAGTATGCCAATTTGGAGTTCAATACTGGGTTACCAGTATGTAAGGAAAAATGTGGAACACAGAGCATGGGCACTGTGGTCCTGGTTAGCAGGACTCCAGTGACACAGTCAAGCACACTGACAAGTAGGCCACAAACTATAAGTACTGGGGTCCTGACTAGCAGGATCCCAGTGACACATTCAAAACACACTTACAAACAGGCCACAAACTGGGTGAACCCTGTTAGAAAGAGGCTACTTTCTCACAATTAGGAACTAGATAAGCATGTAAAAAAGCTACAATCCAATTGAAGTGAAACATAACAAAGTTCAACATCTGTATTACCCAAATAATAAATACATATCTCAAAGAAAAACATCCAATCCATACTAGAGAACATTCAATACATAAAATTCCAGTGTGGG
The DNA here is from genome assembly GCF_031143425.1 of Pleurodeles waltl. Lineage (NCBI taxonomy): Eukaryota > Metazoa > Chordata > Amphibia > Caudata > Salamandridae > Pleurodeles > Pleurodeles waltl. The sequence continues at coordinate 1,178,841,211 of NC_090439.1, forward strand.
CTATGACAATTTAAGCAAGTAACAAACACCACAAAAGTCATGACACCCACTGTGCATTGCTACCACAAGAAAAGAAACATCCTAAATAACACCTGGTGAAAACATAAAATAAAATCATGCAAGTACCCTCATGCAGTTATCAGTACCTTTTCACGTAGAAGACTCTCAGATATTATATTCCTCAAACAACTTCAATTATTGCATCACATCCATGATAGGACTACACATCACTGTCAATGAAAAAACAAATCTATTCAAACATAAACAGCACACCAACCTCCTCAAATCAATCCTTCATACTAGAACCTCAATGCCTCACACCCTTGGCGTCTCTGCACAACAAACACAGGAAAGGAAAGCAGAAACCCCTTCCCTTGGTTTAAATTAGCCAATTAACCAATTAGAATGGACATAACTTCCCTCCCATTCAGCACTACCCTCAACATCTAGACCGTAATCCCACTTCAGACCACAAAGAGCGAACATAACTGACATAAATATTTACAATTTCCAACAGTAGGCTCACATCACTCCTTATGTTCCAAATAAAAATCTCTGATCAAAATGTATTGGCTAATGCTAAAACAAAAACAGCACTATGCAAATAAATAAAAATATCACACTGTTCAATTCAGACCTAGGAATACCCACAAGGTGGAGACTCGAACCCCCTTGGCACGTCTCTAGTGTTCCATCATATTAGCATTTGTTGCTATAGCTCAGTTTATCTCTCAATGCTATATCTCTCTCCTAACACAAAACTCTAATCACTCACCTCATTTAATATATCTCTTTCTCATCAGACATGTAAAGGTAAACAAAACAATGACATAAATGACATAAACAGATAAATGTATAAACAATTTAAACATAAGAAAACAAAGAAAAGCATTACTACTGCTTGCCTTTGCACCTGTGTCTTAGACACAGCACAGACACAGAGGTGAACATTCCCTCACATTCATGGAGTCATTCCTCAACGCAAGTGAGAAACTGTCCATTTAGGTTTGAATCAGTTCCACATGTGCACAGGTGCAATCTGTATTATAGAAAGAATCACACAAGTCTGAATACCAAAGTGCCACAGTGAGTCAAAAAGCAAGCTCGTGCACTTGTTGCGCGGCTTGAGCACTTTGATAATGCAGTCTCTGATGTCTATCCATCCTGATCCACCTTCAGCGGGAATTTTCACCCCCTTTCCCAGCCCTTTCCTGGAAACCAGATGTTCTCTCCCCTCTGGTGTTTCTCAGCTGGTCCCTTCTCCTTCTCTCACCACACATTTAAACATATATGGTATCCCACCATACCATCCCTGTCCATCATCAACATCCTGCAGACACAGTTCTTGGAATCAGCTCTATCACCGCACAAGCTTTTCGATCATTGCAGAGATCTTATGCCTCATCATCGCTTGATCCAGGAATCCTCAGCTTCCCCTGGGTCAATTCATGGCTCTCCTCCGGGTTGTGGAAACCCCTTGGATGCAGGAGGCAGGGACTGTGGGTATAGACTGACTACCATTCCTCTATCATCTGCTGTATCCTGCCCTGGGAGGCAGGAGGAGGCAGGGAGAGTGGGTGCTGTAGAGCTCAGCAGTGCTGTGACATCACAAGAGTGAGTAACTAGAACACATTTATCTGTTTATACTAATAGTTTACACACTGCAGGCATTGATTTGCACTGTCATTACTTGTCCATCATTTCGTTAGATGGGTGTGTGTCTTACTGCTGCTTGTTATTTCACATTTTCTGCTTTTAGGACACTATTCATCACAGGACGCCCCCGTTCCTCCTCGCTTGAGAACCTGCCCCATGGACTGGCTCTACAGTGGAAACAAGTGTTATCACTTCTCAGTGATGTATCGAAAGGAAGGGGACTGGGACGAGAGCCAGAGGTTCTGCTCCTCACACAACGGGTCCCTCGCGCTCTTCGACACCCAGGAGGAACTGGTAAGGACATGAAACAAGTGAACAATACATTTAAGACCACTCACCTGCATTCAGAACCGTGTAGGATTTGTGGCCCTGTAGGCAGTAACAATCTGTTGCCCCAACCACTCTCACCTTGCTCACCCATTCTCCCACTCTACCGTCAATTGGGTAAAATGCTTCTTTATTATGAACAAGTGGGAGTTCCTCCTGCTAGTGACCTCCTAGTCAGGGTTTTAAGCAGGTTTATGGAATGAAGAAACACCCATTGTACAATTAGTTTTTTTGCATGCTGTATCACTTTTGTGTGGGAAAAAGGAGGGGGGTGGTTGCCAGGAGGATGGAGATGCTGAAGGGGTCGGAGCCTTGATATCCTCAGATTGAATACACTTGCTTTACCTCCTTCTGTGAGTCTGTGTTATTAACATACCTCCTTCCTCCACAAAGTACCACAACCCTTCACCCGGCCACCACTTACAGACCCACATGATGTTAGAATTGGTTGGTGGAAATAACTACCTGATTGTTTACTTCACTTGTCAAAGAATGATTGTAGGACTTCAGAGTTCACAGGTGCCTGTGGGGGGAGGGAGTTTGGAAATCTCTACTGGCTCGCCACGTGTTTGCAGAGGGGTGGGGAAATCCCTGAGGATCCCTGCATGCTTGGGAGGCTGGAAGTCCCAAGGATTATCTTCCCTGCAAGTATATGATAACTAAAACCAGAATATGATGAGAAAGTGATGTCTTTGCAGCTGTCCACAAGCACAGAACATGGTTGCAAACACACTACACATGTAACACGCTACAACCCATCCCCACTCCATCATTGCCACCATGTCATAGCCATGCTCCTAATTAAACAGAAGTGCAGGGCAAGAGAACCAAATGTGTCTAACTGATGGAAAGTTCTATCAGCATTGTTTTAGAATAATTCCACTGTTAAATGTGATTTTAAGAGTACATGCTAATGTTGTATAGCACTGTTTCCAACCTGTGGTCCAGGGATCCCTGGCGGTCCATGAAGCCTCCTCAGGGGGTCCGCGACTGCTTCAGAAATTAAATAATATTAACAAATTAGGTCCTCAGCTTTCAGTAATGTCTCAGTGGGGGTCCCCAGATTCCAATAATGATTCAATGGTGGGGGTCCTTGGTTTCCAGTAATAAAGTGGGTTCCACAGAAGTCAAAAGGTTGGGAACCACTGTTGTATAGTTTTAATGAGTTAATCTTTTGTTTGTAGGTGGTATGACCCTTCCTTAAATAAATGTAAGCTATTTTAAACAAAGAAATATCTACCTAACGTGACACATTTTGAGGTGTCTTATCACAGAGGCCTCACTTATCCCTGACAGAATGTGTATGATCGATGACTACAACACCAGATGACTTCCCCCACTATTCACAACCATTCCCTTGTGGGTTTCTCCATTGCACATTCGCATCCTCTCTTCCTGCACAGCGCCCCCTGCTGCTGCAAAGCCGCAGTAGTTTACAGACGCTGCGACTTCCTGGATGTTTGTCATCAAGTAGTTTAACCACGCATGAGTAAAGCCAGTAGTTCTCACATTTGAAACAACTTGTGGCACAAAAATAACTAGATGATAAACTAAATTATGCCCAGCCTACTGAGGACAAAACTAGGAATCAAGTATCGTTTTAAAATATGTTTAATCATACATGTTTGAAGCCGTTCCCACTATATGAGCGAGGAGATATGGTTGATATAAATATTGATTGTTTAGTTATATCCATCTAAACATGTTGAAATCTATAAAAAATACATGGCTGAATTATTTTTCCTTCGTGCAGACTTTCTTGATGGACTTTTCCGGTGAGCACCACGTGTGGGTCGGTCTACGGAAGAGAGAGGATGGAATCCACTGGGCGAACGGGACCCCCTGCAGCAGCAGCTTGTAAGAGTCTGTCACCTTTTTATAGAGACCATGTGTTTGTACCCAGGATGGCTGAAATCCATGATTTAGAGATAGGAGTGTGTAATGAATACCAGGATAGACTCAGCCGGCTCCCTTTGGAAGCAGTGAGCACCGACCATGGAAAGACACACTGGCCCGTGTCACACAAAGTGAGCCCTGCTAGTGTTGTTTTAAGACATTCTCCAGCACACGTTTCGGCTGACAGGTGTCAGTGAGGGCTGGTGGATTTTAAAGTGCTCAATAGAAGTTCTAGACCTGCATAGAATAAACAAGCGAGCCTGAACTGAAAGACTGAAAGAGGTGGGTGTTGGGGTAGGGGGAGAGATTCTCCACCCCAAAAACATTTTGGAAAATATGGATTCAAATGGTTCTTTTTTTTTTTTTACAACACACATTTACTACAATTTTAATAAAAGTGTCTAAATTGGATATTTTGCAGCACAAATATCAGGAACAAATTAAAAGGAAGTCGAAAAATGTCCCAGGCATTATACCTAAAAGGTATGTTTGTAAAATATCCTACAGCCCTCAAGCCAAGCGCACACACACTCATCAACCTAAAAAATAAGCACCCAAAGAGTTTCCTACCTCTTACACATTTCTATCTTTACTGCGTTGGTCGATCAAGGCCACTAGAAGTATCTCCCGCTCCTGCCTAGAGGAGCTTTAGATCATAATTAATGGTGGTGACAAGTACCCAGTGAGGGGATGCACACTTGATGTACGTCACACCGAAACAATGTACCACCACAGACCTCTTCTCACTAGATGATCAGTAAAAATCTTGCTCTTCTGACATGGAAAGGAAGGAGCCAGGTGAGAGGTCTCCCTAGTACCTCAATGACAGGTTGTCAGTCCATGGACCGAGAATTACCCAGACAAAGGGTCCTCACATTAGCAGCCGCCTCTTTCCCATAACCCAGTGGTCATCATCACCAATGCATGTCACCATGGAAAGAGAACACAAAACAAATGGATAGCTCCTGGAAGCTTTCTGTGCCAAAAAAACTAAGTTAAAGTATAGTGGACTGTTTCAGAGGATGTGCTCTCCTGAAGTGCTGTATGTGACCCAACAAAATACCTACTTTGTAGAATGGAAGTAAAGTTCTTCTACAAGGGATATGAAGCACTTAACCACCTGTAAATCACTTTATGGCTCACAAGGGAAAGCATCATATATAAATACTAATACAATACACCCCAGAGAAGACTGTGCAGTTTGTTTTTGTGTCGGTGGCCTGGACAAAACTTACTTTTATGTTTAAAGAGCATTGTTTTATCTGTGCAGTGCACTATTTTTCATTACATTGTATAATGAATAAAAGTGTGCTTAGGAAACAAAAATGCACCGATTACAAGTTGTGTAGTGCATTGTCAGTGTAATAACAAGTCCTCTCCTCTATAAATGCAGTTCATACCTGCTGGATGAATAGTGTCTTGCTGTTAGTGAGCTATGACGCTCTTGTGGTCTGCCAAGACTGGATCTGATCTGCAGGTTCACGATGTGTGGTATGGTCAGGCTTGGCACCTCTGCCCCTCTGGCTGGTATGTCTGACATGCTGGCACTGGTGGAGGGGGCACAGTGTTGTGTGAACTGACATAAGTTGTTTGGTTAGTCAGCCAGGTTTGTTTACTGTGGGCTGGTTCATGCCTCACACTGACACTTTAATGCTGTCGGACCATGCTTAAGGCATTCTGTCCCCTGGGTCTCAAACACCTGTAGGCCTGATAGCTCTGACAGGCACCTCACAGTGTGGGCACTGGGGCCCTTATTATGATGTGACTCTCTGGAGTGGCAGCTTACATGCTTCCCCTGTGGTGTAGTCTTGGCCCGTGATTGGGCTGAAGGGTACAGGGCACTGGTGGCAAGGCTTGGCCACAGCAAGTGGGTACCTGTTGGGCAGAGCAGCAGGCAGCGATTGCTCCTCACAGGGCTCTGGGAGAGCCCAGTCTCTGCAGTGCCAGTCCTTTTAAGTGCTGCAGCCTGTGGTCACTTCTAACAAGGTCCTTCACTGTCCTGATATGTTGTCCTTCTGGGTGTGCTGACTGGCCTTGGGTAAGTCAGGGTTCCATGCAGGGTGGCCAGTCACATGGCTCACATCGCCCTGCCCACACAGAGGAGCTCTAAGATGTCAATCATCCCACATTTTGGTTCCCCATCACGTTGATGTAGGAGGCTGGCCTGGCTTGTAGTGGGTACCAAGGTGTACTTACACTCTGCACCAGGTCCAGTCATCCCTTATTAGTGTAGAAGAGGTGTTTCTAGCAGCTTAGGCTGATAGAAGGTAGCTATAGCAGAGCAGCTTAGGCTGAACTAGGAGACATGCAAAGCTCATACTATACCACTGGTGTCATATGCACAATATCATAAGAAAACACAATACACAGATATACTAAAAATAAAGGTACTTTATTTTTATGACAATATGCCAAAAGTATCTCAGTGAGTACCCTTAGGATGAGGATGCCAAATATACACAATATATATGTACACAATACCAAAAATATGCAGTAATAGCAAAAGGAAGTAATGCAAGCAGCATAAAGTTACAATAGATTGCAAAAGGAGCACATAGGTATAGGGGCAACACAAACCATATACTCCAAAAGTGGAATGCGAACTACGAATAGACCCCAAACCTATGTGAGCTTGGACTGTAAGAAAACAGTGAGGGTTAGAAAAATAGCCCACTCCAAGACCCTGTAAGGTAGGTGTAAAGTGCACCTACAACCCCCAGAGAGCACAGAAGTCGTGATAGGGGGATTCTGCAAGGAGAACCAACACCAGCAAAGCAACAACAGTGGATTTCCGGACCTGAGTACCTGTAAGATAAGGGGACCAAGTCCAAGAGTCGCAACAGTGTCGAGAGTGGGCAGGAGCCCAGGAAATGCCAGCAGAGGGTGCAAGGAAGCTGCCACTGGATGGAAGAAGCTTGGTGTTTTGCAAGAACGAGAACGGAGAGGACTAGGAACTTCCCCTTTAGAGGATGGATGTCCCACGCCGTGAAGAAGCTTGCAGGGGGGTTCCCATGCAGAAAGACCGCAAACAAGCTTTGCTAGCTGCAAGGGTTTTTAGATGCTGCTGTGGCCCAGGAGGGACCAGGATGTGGCCACTTGGATGAGGAGACAGCGGGGGTGCCCAGCAAGTCCTGGAGCCCTCACAGAAGCAGGCAGCACCCGCAGAAGTACTGGATCAGGCACTTAGAAGAGGAGTGAACCGGAATCCACCCGAAGTCAGGAAAGGGAGTCCCACGACGCCGGAGGACAACTCAGAAGGTTGTGCACTGCAGGTTAGAGTGTCGGGGACCCAGGCTTGGCTGTGCATAAAGGAAATCCTGGAAGATCACACAGGAGCCGGAGAAGCTGCAAATCACACGGTACCCAGCAATGCAGTCTAGCGTGGGGAGGCAAGGACTTTCCTCCACCAAACTTGGAGTGAAGAGTCACTGGACTGTGGGAGTCACTTGGACAGAGTTGCTGAGTTCCAGGGACCACGCTCGTCATGCTGAGAGGGGACCCAGAGGACCGGTGATGCAGTCTTTTGTTGCCTGCGGTTGCATGGGGAAGATTCCGTTGAACCACAGGAGATTTCTTCAGAGCTCCCGGTGCAAGAAGGAGGCAGGCTACCCCCAGAGCATGCACCACCTGGAAACATGTGAGAAAGCCAGCAGGATGAAGCGATACAAGGTTGCAGTAGTCGTCTTTGCTACTTTGTTGCAGTTTTGCAGGCATCCTGAGCAGTCAGCGGTTGATCCTTTGGCAGAAGGTGAAGAGGGAAATGCAGAGGAACTCTGGTGAGCTCTTGGATTCGGTATCTGAAGAATTCCCCAAAGCAGAGACCCTAAATAGCCAGAAAAGGAGGTTTGGCTACCTAGGAAGGAGGATGGGCTAATAAGAAAGGTAAGAGCCTATCAGAAGGAGTCTCTGACATCACCTGATGGCACTGGCTACTCAGAGCAGTCCAGTGTGCCAGCAACACCTCTGTTTCCAAGATAGCCGAGGTCTGGGGCACACTGGGGGAGCTCTGGGCACCTCCCCTGGGAGGTGCAGGTCAGGGGAGTGGTCACTCCCCTTTCCTTTGTCCAGTTTCGCGCCAGAGGAGGCTGGGGGATCCCTAAATCGGTGTAGACTGGCTTATGCAGAGATGGGCAGCATCTGTGCCCATCAAAGCATTTCCATAGGCTGGGGGAGGCTACTCCTCCCCTACCATCACACCTATTTCCAAAGGGAGAGGGTGTCACACCCTCTCTCAGAGGAAATCCTTTGTTCTGCCTTCCTGGGCCAGGGCTGCCTGGACCCCAGGAGGGCAGAAACCTGTCTGAGGGGTTGGCAGCAGCACCAGCTGCAGTGGAGACCCCGGAAAGGCAGTTTGGCACTACCCGGGTTCTGTGCTAGAGACTTGGGATCATGGAATTGTCTCCCCAATGCCAGAATGATATTGTTACATGGCCATGTTCGGAGTTACCAACGTGATGCTATACATAGGTAGTGACCTATGTATAGTGCACGCATGTAATGGTGTCCCCGCACTCACAAAGTCGGGGAATTTGCCCTGAACAATGTGGGGGCACCTTGGCTAGTGCCAGGGTGCCCACACACTAAGTAACTTTGCACCTAACCTTTACCAGGTAAAGGATAGACATATAGGTGACTTATAAGTTACTTAAGTGCAGTGAAAATGGCTGTGAAATAATGTGGGCATTATTTCACTCAGGCTGCAGTGGCAGGCCTGTGTAAGAATTGTCAGAGCTCCCTATGGGTGGCAAAAGAAATGCTGCAGCCCATAGGGATCTCCTGGAACCCCAATACCCTGGGTACCTCAGTACCATATACTAGGGAATTATAAGGGTGTTCCAGTAAGCCAATGTGAATTGGTAAAATTGGTCACTAGCCTGTTAGTGACCATTTGAAAGTAATGAGAGAGCATAACCACTGAGGTTCTGGTTAGCAGAGCCTCAGTGAGACAGTTAGTCACTACACAGGTAACACAGTCAGGCACACGTATGAGCACTGGGGCCCTGTGTTGCAGGGTCCCAGTGACACATACAACTAAAACAACATATATACAGTGAAAAATGGGGGTAACATGCCAGGCAAGATGGTACTTTCCTACACTACCTTTTGCAGGGCCTCCAAAACTTTCCACAGGTGGACCAGGTGATCATCCCAGGTAGAGCTAAAGGCAACTATATCGTCTAGATATGCTGCACTAAAAGCCTCCAACCCTTGCAGGACCGTATTCACCAACCTCTGAAAAGTGGCAGGTGCATTTTTCAAACCAAAGGGCATTACTGTGAATTGGTAGTTCCCTCCAATAGTCGAAAATGCAGTTTTTGCTTTAGCATCCTCTGATAACTTGATCTGCCAATACCCTGCAGTCAAATCAAAGGGGCTTAGATACTTGGCAGATGCCAGTGTATCTATGAGCTCATCTGCCCTGGGTATAGGGTGAGCATCAGTTTTTGTTACCTAGTTGAGACCTCTGTAATCTACACAAAACCCCATCTCCCTTTTTCCATCTTTTGAGTGAGGCTTTGGTACAAGCACCACAGGAGAGGCCCGTGGGCTTTCAGAATGTTCAACCACTCCTAAGTCAAGCATTTTCTGAACTTCTTGCTTTATGCAGTCCCTGACATGGTCAGGCTGCCTATAGATTTTACTCTTGACAGGCATGCTGTCTCCAGTATCAATTGTGTGTTCACACCAAGATGTGGTGCCTGGCACAGTTGAAAAGAGTTCAGAAAACTGACCTAGAAGATTTATGCAGTTGTCGTTTTACTCTGCAGTAAGACAATCTGCCAAAACTACTCCTTCCACTAGAGCATCCTCTTCTGTGGAGGAAAAGAGATCAGGGAGAGGGTCACTCTCTTCTTCCTGTCCCTCATCTGTTGCCATGAGCAGGGTAAGATCAGCCCTGTCATAGTAGGGTTTTAGGCGGTTGACATGAATCACCCTAAGGGGACTCCTGGCAGTGCCTAGGTCAACCAAGTAGGTGACCTCGCCCTTCTTTTCAACAATGAGATGGGGTCCACTCCATTTGTCTTGGAGTGCTCTTGGGGCCACAGGCTCCAATACCCACACCTTCTGTCCTGGTTGGTGCTGAATCAGAACAGCCTTCTGGTCATGCCATTGCTTTTGGAGCTCTTGGCTGGCCTGAAGGTTTTTACTGCCCTTTTTCATGTACTCCGCCATTCTGGATCTTAGGCCAAGTACATAGTCCACTATATCTTGCTTAGGAGCTTTTAAAGGTTGTTCCCAACCCTCCTTCACAAGTTTTAGAGGACCTCTTACAGGATGCCCAAATAGGAGTTCAAAGGGGCTGAAGCCCACTCCTTTCTGGGGTACCTCCCTGTAAGCAAAAAGGAGGCAAGGTAACAGGACATCCCATCTCCTCCTGAGTTTTTCAGGGAGTCCCATTATGATTCCTTTGAGAGTTTTATCAAACCTCTCTACCAGTCCATTTGTTTGTGGATGATAAGGTGTGGTGAATTTGTATGTTACAGAACATTCCTTCCACATAGCCTTCAAGTATGCAGACATAAAGTTGCTACCCCTGTCTGATACAACCTCTTTTGGAAAACCCACCCTGGAAAAGATTCCCAGGAGGGCTTTTGCCACTGCAGGTGCTGTAGTGGTCCTTAGAGGAATAGCTCCAGGATATCTTGTGGCATGGTCCACTACTACCAAGATAAACCTATTGCCTGAAGCAGTAGGAGGGTCAAGGGGGCCAACTATGTCATCCCCTACCCTTTCAAAGGGAACCCCAACCACAGGTAGTGGAATAAGGGGAGCCTTTGGAGTGCCACCAGTCTTGCCACTGGCTTGGCATGTCACACAAGACTTACAAAAATCCTTTGTGTCTTCTGACATCCTAGGCCAGTGAAACAGGGGGACAAGCCTTTCCCATGTTTTGATCTGGCCCAAATGCCCAGCCAAGGGAATGTCATGTGCCAGAGTTAGGAGGAACTCTCTATACTGCAGGGGAATGACCAATCTCCTGGCTGCTCCAGGTTTTGGGTCTCTTGCCTATGTGTACAAGAGGTTGTCCTCCCAGTAAACTCTATGTGAGTCACTGACATCCCCATTTTGCTGTTTGACAGCTTGCTGCCTGAGACCCTCTAATGTGGGACAGGATTGCTGTGCCACACTCAGCTCCTCCCTGGCAGGCCCCCCTCCACCCAAAAGCTCAGCAGTGTCTGCTGCCAGCTCCTACGGTGAAGGTTGAATCATCTGTAGAGGGTAGGATAGTGGGTAGGGATTTACCCTTGCTACCCCTAGCTTTAGGGAGCACTTGCTCCATTGTTCCAGGATCCAAGTCACCCTGTCCTTTTTACTTTTTGGCCTGAGCCCTTGTCAAAGCAAAAATATGCCCAGGAATGCCCAGCATTGCTTCATGAGCCTCCAAATCCACTTCTGCCCAAGCTGATGTCTCTAAATCATTTCCTAGTAGGCAGTCTACAGGTAAATCTGAAGCAACCACAACTTTCTTTGGACCAGTAAACCCCCCCCAGTTGAGATTCACAACAGCCATGGGGTGGCTAAGAGTGTTGTTATGAGCGTCTGTCACTTGCTACTGGTGACTAAGTAGGTATTGTTCAGGGTGTACCAGTTTCTCTATTACCATGGTAACACTGGCACCTGTGTCCCTGTAGGCCTGAACCTCAACACCATTGATTAGGGGAAGTTGCTTGTACTTATCCATATTAAGGGGACAAGCAACCAAGGTGGCCAAGTCAATGGCCCCTTCAAAGACTAGCACAGCCTCTGTGGTCTCCCTAACAAGACCAACCCCAACTAAATTACCAAAAGTGAGCCCAGCTACTCCCTTGGATTGGCTATTAGTAGGTTTGCTCCCACCACCACTGCTATTACTAGGGTCACTAGAAGTTGCAGTAGGGGTTGTGGTAGTGGGAGGTTTGGTGTTTTTCTTTGGACAACTGGCATCAGTTGTCCAATGGCCTTTTACTTTACATAAATAACACCAAGGTTTTTTTACTTGATTAGATGAGGATTTGGACCCACCATCCCCACCAGAGTGTTTTTGTGGGCCTGATGAAGACTCATTTTTAGATTTGTCCCCACCCTTGTCAGAAGACTTACCATCCTTCTTCTTGCCATCCTTGTCACCCCCTGTATAAACCTTTCTGTTCACTCTTGTTCTGACCCATTTGTCTGCCTTCTTTCCCAATTCTTGGGGAGAGGTCAGATCTGAGTCCACTAGATATTGGTGTAACAATTCAGACACACAGTTATTCAGAATATGCTCTCTCAGAATTAGATTGTACAGGCTTTCATAATCAGAAACTTTACTGCCGTGTAACCACCCCTCCAAGGCCTTCACTGAACAGTCAACAAAGTCTTTCCAGTCTTGTGAGGACTCTTTTCTGGTGTCTCTGAACTTAATCCTGTATTGTTCAGTGGTTAAGCCAAATCCACCCAAGAGTGCATCCTTCAAAACTGCAAAATTATTGGCATCACTTTCTCTCACAGTAAGAAGCCTATCCCTACCCTTTCCATTGAAAGATAGCCATAGGATAGCAGCCCACTGCCTTTGAGGGACCCCCTGTACCATACAGGCTCTCAAGTGCAGCAAACCACTTGTTAATGTCACCCACCTCCTTGTAAGGGGGAACTATCTTGTGAAGATTCCTGGAATCATGCTCTCTCACAGGCTTGCTATCAGGAATACTGCTGCTGCCACCATGGGGTCCAAACCCCAACACCTGTTTCTCCTTCTCCAGGTCTTGGGATTCCCTGTCTAGAGCCAGCTGTTGCTGTTTAAGCTTCAGTCTGGTCTCTTCCACTCTCAACTTGTTGAGTTCCCTTTCTAACATTTTGTCTTCAGGGCGGGTGGGTTGGGAATGCTTGGACACAGAAGATATATTGGAATTAACAGAGGGAGTCCTGTCCCTAACAGCTTGCACTCTAACAATCTGGCCTTCAGGAACAAAAACATCCCTACTATGATGAGAGCTTCTATTACTACCAGTATTGCTATGTGGTCTGCTAAGGGGCAGATTAGGAAGAGAACCCTGTACACCTCCCTCAAGGGACTCCCCTGAGTCAGAGTGTGAGCTATCTACCAACTTCTCAGATGAAGGGCCACCCTGGGCCTTATCATTCTCAATGAGCATGTTAAACAGAAATTCTCTAGAAGGGTTCTTTCCTACCACTAAACCTCTATCAATGCAGAGACTCCTTAGGATTGTCATATGTTGTATTGACCATTTTAAGAGAAGTTCCTACATCAGACATGATAGAAGAAGGTTTAGGGACAGTGAGAAGAGAGAAAAAGTTTCAGGACTTTTTAAAGAACAGGAAAAAACCTTTTCAAACTTTTTGAAATTTTTAGAAAGTTTAGGAGTACTTTTCAGCACTTAGCAGAAAGTGTGAGAAGAAAAGCAAAACATTTTGGGCACACTTATGAGCACTGGGGTCCTGGCTAGCAGGGTCCCAGTGACACATACAACTAAAACAACATATATACAGTGAAATATGGGGGTAACATGCCAGGCAATATGGTACTTTCCTACAGTTGAACTATCAAATGTCAAGCAGCTCTCACTCTTTGAGCCCTGTGTGAGCTGTAGAGGAGGTAGTTATAGGTGGCTTGAGAGAGGAGCTGCGGCACAGGTGGGGTCCTGCACCATGCAGGTTCAGGGGGAAGTTTAGCTTTAGAGCTGGAAACCTAGCCCACCTGCTGATAAATATCCCTGAATATGTAAATGACAACCCTGCTGGGGACCCGCCCTGCATGCATTGTTACATGTCTTAGGGCTGTTCCCTACGTCTACAGGTTTAGACCCCCTAACACAAGGAATGCGCTATGTATGAGAAAGGTGGATCCGGTTTACTGCAGACCTGCACTCTGCCCTGTTTCATGAGGGGAGAAGTTCACGCTGGTAAATGAAACAGTCCATCTCCCAGGGACGCAGTGGTATTCAGCAAGCACACCTTTCATGCTTAGAATGCCACACTCAAGCATCTGTACTAATAATAACACAATGTATTTTTAAAAACACTTATTGCAGTATTCTATGAATTGGTGCATAAGCTATGGCCACGGAACATATGAAGCAGGTCACTGTTATAAGGGTGAACACAACAAATGTTTATATTGTGGTACTCAGCACCCAGGGTCTGATTTAGAGTTTGGTGGATGGGATACTCTTTCACAAATGTAACGGATATACCCCGCTGCACTAGAAGTGCCATTAAATATAATGCACTTGTACTTAGGCAGACGGCATAACCGCCCCAATTGTGATGGAGAATTCCATCTGCCAAACTCTAAATTAGGCCCTCCGTTCCTTATTTCCTACACCCACTCTTATCACTCACTACTTTGAGAGCTTGAAAGATAGGTTAAAATTGTCTTTTCCAGAAGTGTTACAATTGCAGCTCTGCGTACCTGTCACACAGAGGGCCTCTGTGTTGTCAGACCTTGAGCGAGCAGAGCAAGGAGGATGGAGCCTTCTGTTACTGGAGTTCGGCCGAACTCCAATACAGCTCCACACGTCCAACGTAGGCCTAGTAGGAACCAGCCAGTGATCTGAAATCTGAGTCTTCTCTTGAAAGCTCGAGGACTAAGACCTCTCCAATCTGAATGGTTGAATCTCAGACTTCATATAAAACAATAACCACATTAAAATCTAACTGGTCAAACTGCTTGTGGATGTCATTTAAAATACGGGGAAATACCACATAACCTAGGGACCGGGGTATAAACAATATCAGACACAAATGGTCCCCAAGGGGGAAGTGTCTCCCTCGCGGACCATTTGCACTGATGATGATTGTGGATGTCAAGCAGTACGGAAATGTAATGGAATAATCCAGACAGAACCAGTACTTATATGTGGCATCTCTGTGCACATATCAACGTTACATCTCGTATATATGTACCAGATGACCCTGGGACATAGATACTCTAGGGCATCTTGGCCAGAGTCCTGACTCGATGCTGCTGATAAACTAACAGGAAAACATGTAAATATCTTCTTTAAAGCTGACGAAGGGTAATAACTAAAGTCAAGGTGACACTAAGCACACTTTAAGATGGAGTCTGGTTCAGATATCTATATGAGCATGCCATGCCCGTAGTGTTTATTCATTACACTAAGCATGTTTCAAAGTGCTCACATATTCAGTCAGGTGAGTGGACCGAGCACAAGAGTATGATCTGCCCAGGATCAAACAGTTTGTTAAACTAGCAGACCAGAGACTGTAGTACACTGCTAATTGCTGCATTTGTCACCGTATTGCATTCAAGTGAATAAGCCATGAGAGTGGGTACTTCTCCACTCCCCCAAGTAATCGCAAGCATATATTTTTTAAATCACACACTTACTAGGAAGTTTTATGTTGCTTCTAAATACTCCCAGTCTTGCAAAAATGCAAACAGGGCAATAAGTCCAAAAGTGGCCAAATGGGATGCCCGGATTAAAAATTGTGTCACCTACTTTCAGGTTAAAAACTAGTCCACTAGACCACAACTTGGGTGGCAGTGATTCTGATGGCAAAGCCGAGGGACTGCCCTTCCTAGGGAAATATCGCAGTTCTGTGGGCCTTGTCCACCTTTAAAATAAAGTATTTCCAGTGTGCCTAGGTGTAATGATAAAGCTGAGATCTGATGTCAAGTCTTCTAGTCGCATGGATAAAACATTATGTGGATGCATGGCCTTATTCACAGTAATACTGATATTTACCATTGGTGTTTCAAAATTTATGAGTATTTCATTCCATTTCGATACCACAGTTGATCATTTTCCAAACTTGTGTTTCATAAGTTGCCACAGTAAGCAGTCAAGGCTTATCCCAGGAGTAGGCACATGAATTGAAGCTCAAATACAGTATGATCTCACTTAAAAAAACACCGACCTACAGCTAAGATGGCCTGAGTTAGAAGAGGGGACTTTAGAATGAAACTTCAAAAATGTGGAAAAGTAGAAGCATTTGTTGACATTGCTTTGTTGTAATTACAGACGACAACAGAACACAACACAATAATATGAACCCTCTTCACTCCCACCACTTGTGCTGCCACCCATGGGTGACCACCATACCATGTACCACACATGTTCCGCCCAGAACCACCCTTCTTTCCCCATCTCTCATCATGAAAGTTACATTCACCAATCAATAACTTCTGGCCCTTCGTATAAGGATCGAGCATCCACATCTCTGGATTCCCTAGACCTGCACGTTTCCCTTCTTAAATCTTGTCTAAACTTGACTCCCTAACGAGAGAACTGAAGAGATTGTCCCCAGAGCTTAGAATCACAAGCCACACAACCGCAACTATCCAAATGATGTTGACCCTTCAAAGTCATCTGTACCAACCATTTAACCACCACAGCTATCTATGGGCCACATACTTCAGGAGCATCAAAGAGGTCTTGCCAGTGGCATAACATTGGCCTCTGCAGCTCCAGCAGTACGGGGGCCCCAGGCTCGAGCGGTCCCCCTCAGCACAGTACCCTAACCTAAAAGCTCCTTACTGTAGTTTGCAGGGAGGCCCCCTCCGATTTCAATACATTACTGGGACTTGCCACAAAGGAATTTGAACACACTTTCACTACAAACAAATGGCAAGACATTTTACACCGAGCCTCTGCTCGCAGTACCACTTTCAAGCAAATGTTGCTAAAAATTGCATACTATTGGTATTATGCGCTGTCCAGAATTGGCCAATGGAAGAGGGGCAGTGCCAGTTCTTGTTGGTGGCATTTTGGCCAATATGGTACTCTTACCCAACTCCTATGGCACTTCTATGCCCCCCCCCCGTCCTGGAGACCACCTCCCCCCTGGGGCAACACTGTATTTGGATTGGGGCGATCTCATAATTAATGTGTGGGGCTCTGTGCCTCCCCCGCTGCCCTGGGGATCACCAACCCCCCCCCCCGGAACACCACCCGCAAGGCTCCTGTTATGTCCCAGGTGTGCTCACCCTGGGGACATAGCTGATTGCTGTGGCAACCAAGCCACAGCCAGCAAACACTCTGGGTTTTGACAGCGAGACCTTTAAAGCATGTCACACTGTTAAAATCCGAAGTTTAATTCCTGTCACGTGTGCAGGGGACACAGATGATATGATTCAGCAAGCACAGAGCTGCTGTCAAAGCACTGGCACTGATCGTGAAGCCCTAAGTCTTCCCTGCAGTGGCAGGTAGCCCCCTAAGAGCATTTTAATTAAAAAAAAAAAAAAAACAGGGACCGTGGGGGAGGAGCCCGTGAGGGCTCCCTCGCGGTCTCACATAACCCACAAAGGGCTAAAAAAAGAAAAGAAAAACAAAACCCCCATAGCTCAATGTGAATATTGCATCTCTTTATACTGGGCTATGGGGGTTCGAGTCCAGCTGGACTTATTTCTTTTTTTTTTTTTTTTTTTTTTTCTTTTTTGTTAATAAAAAAAATTATACTTTAAAAAAAATATTTAATACATTTTCTGTTAAATCCAACAAAAATATCTTATTCTAATTATATGAGCTATTAAAGCCTAAAAAACTTTCTGTCTCTTTCAAATTCTCCCTCTCACACACCCACTTAGATACTTACACAACCACTCACAGACTCACCCAGACACTCACACACCCACTCACACCCTCATGCAGCCACCTACAGACGCACGCCACACTAACGCACCCACTAAAACACTGATGTATGCACTCTCACACCCGAAGTTAGCTATAATTCTTGCCCTCGCTATGCACTGCTAATTAACCCACAAATTACGGCACTCAGGACATCTTTGATAACATCATTGATAATATCAATGTAATATTTGCAGTAAAGTTTTTGGTGAAATAACTGTGCATGGCAGAGGCGTGAGTAATAGTTACCTTAGGTCACGAGTTATAGTTACTTGAGGAAGCTCTAACTATATCTGGTGAATTTCTATGGTTTTGTACGTTTAAAATGTGAACTATAACCCCCACATTTATACTTCCTTTGCACTGAATTAGCATCATTTGTTTTACGTCAATTCAGCGCAAACGTAGCTCCATTTTTATATTTTGATGCTAGACCTGTCTAGCGCCAAAATATTGGAGGTAAAGTCGTTTTTTGGATGCGTGAAACCAACTTGCATCAATGAGATGCAAGGTAGGCATTTCCATCAAAAAAATGACTCTAAGGCCCTAGTGTCTTGTTTATCCTCCTGTGCAAAAACGGTGCATGTGGGAGGCGGGCCCAAATAATGGCTGCTTAGTGCCATTATTTAATGCCTGGTCTGGGCAGGTGTTAGGGGACCTGTGGACCCATTTGCATGGTCAAACACCATGGAAAGAGCCTACAGGTGCCCACCCCAAACCCCAGGAACACCCTCACACACACACCACAAGGACACCAGAGGATGAGGGGGGACCCCATCCCAGGTAAGTTGTGTAAGGAGAAGTAAGTATTTTAAATATTTATTTAACGTGCCATAGAGGGCCCTGAAATGGGCCCCCCCACATGGCACTGGGTGCTATGGCTGGGTGCAATGGCCATGCCCGGGGGACCCTTGTCCCCTGTGCTGGCCGTGGGGTGGTGGGCATGACTTCTTTCTTTTATAAGACAGGAGTCATCTGGTATGGATGGTTTTGTGTCAGGAAATGACGCTAGGCTGGTTAGAGGCATTGTATTTTTTGCCTCTAACCAGCCTAACGTCACTTTTTGGTGCAAAATCCCCTTCCCCCATACCGCCACCCCCACCCGTCTAACGTCAATTTCCCAGCTGGCGCTCTGGAATGACGCAAGCCAGCGCTATACTTTTTGACGCAAAACTGCGTTTGCACAGGTTTGTGTCAAAAGTATAAATATGGGCCTTGGTTTTTTAAGGGTATGGGCCTGTAGAAGGCATTATGCCGAAACGTGTTGGCCGTGACTAGGTTCAATTTTAAGCCTAAATAAAAGATTTATTTTCTAAAAGTTTTTTGGATCCATGCCGTACAATGTGTGGTGCAGCTGATCGTTGGTAGCGAAGAAATATATATATATATATATATATTTTTTTTTTTTTTTTCAAAACTTAATGCTGAGTTCTTTCCACTATATTGATTACGCCCTCATCATGCCAGGCACTGATTGCTGTTCCATTGTGTCCAAGTTCTATAGAGTCTCCATGTCTCACACCAGCTGCATTGAATCCTCGCCTCCGCCTCTCACTGTCTAACTGTGGAAAATGTCTGTCTTTCCAGGTGTTCGATAACAGACTTCGGGGAGTGCGCCTACATTGGATTCCGAGCTGTGTGCTTGTCTGCATGTCACCTCCCCAGACCTTACATTTGTTATAAGGAGCCCTATGTGTGAACACAGGAACCGAGGGGGCTGCAGAAGGTCTGTCTTTGACACTAGGTGGCGCTGCTGCTTTTGTACGAAGGAGCCGTATGAGTGAACACCCTGTGAGGCACCGTGGACACTGCGCAGAACCTGTGTCTGCCACTGGGAGGCGCTGCTGCATCATATTCAATGAGAACAATATCTTCATTTAACCTCCCTCCAGTTCACACTCCTCATCTGATAGTGACGAGGGCGGGAACAGATCTCCTTGTGGACCCGGTGGTGGCAGAGTCCAGCTCAGTGAGGATGAGAGTGAGAGCTGCTGTTGGCCCTCCTGATGCTCCAGGGCTAATGACACAAAACTCAGCAGCCGCCCTCTGCAGGGCGTTGTCATTGCACCCTCCTCACAGTACAGCACCCCTAGGTGTCAGCTGCTTTCATGTGAACCTATAGACGGATGGCTGCTCGGCCTGTGGGGTGAGGCTCACAGCTCTGTCCTGCCTGTCTGCAAATCAGAAGTCCAAACCCTGGAAGGGCTCGTGGGGGGGTCCATCCTTCTGAGTTCGGTAAATTAGTGCCATTATGTCAGGTAACAGTGAAATCTGTGATTCATTTAGAAAGAGCAGAAGCGAAGAATGAAGTGTGATAAAAAGTGGAAGTGGATTAGACCTACTTATGAACAGTTTCTGTCTCTGCATTTGCTGCGGGAAATGACGTCAAACTCAAAACTCGTGGCCACAGTTACTAAAAGCAATCATGAAGATCCTCTTAAGGCCAAACCACACGCCAAGGTAGAGCAGTGGCGTAGCGTGGGTTGTCAGCACCCGGGGCAAGGCAAGTAATTTGCGCCCCCTAACCCGGGGCAAGGAAAGTAATTTGCGCCCCCTAACCCGTGGATTTTAGCACTAGTCTGTTGCGCCCGGTGCGGCCGGCCACCCCTGCACCCCCCACGCTACGCCACTGAGGTAGAACAAGCATTTGCAATGCAATGGGTCTCGCGTTTAGACGCGTTAGAGCTATTAGCGCTGTAAACTCCGAACAGGACTTTCCTTGACAAATAAACTGATAATGAAAAGTAAAACAGTTTCACATTACGAGCCGATGGCCGCCATTAGCATGAAAGAGACACAGAAATTTGCTGGATTGCATTATGTGTTCCGAATAACCATTCTCGTTCGTGATTCTGCACCTTTTAATACTAAGTTAAACAACCTTTCTTACAAACTGCTCGTGTACTGTGCAGTTTCTGTAGCATACAATACATCCATTGTCAAGACAGCCTTATTGAAGCCATTGTAAAAAGACAATTAAACACAACGCGTTGTACTTTGTTGGGAAACGGGAAGAAGTCAACCTATTTGTCTGGTAGCTAAATTACAGCACATGCGACCAAGAAATCTGGACGTAAAACTTGCTTCCCCAATGTGACCACATTGTGTGCTATTGGGCAAGTCAGGTCTAAGGGACAGATGTAGCAAAGCGTTTGCGATTCGCAAACAGCGAAAAACGCCGTTTGCGAGGCGCAAAAGCCTCACAGGTATGCAGAAATGCATTTTGCGAGTCGGATCCGACTCGCAAAATGCATTTCCGACTTGCAAATAGGAAGGGGTGTTCCCTTCCTATTTGCGACTCGAAATGCAATTCAATTCCATTTGCGACCTCTACCATCCACTTGAAGTGGATGATAACCCAGTCGCAAATGGTAAGGGGTCCCCATGGGTCCCCTTCCCCTTTGTGACTGGAAAAAAAGATATTTAAGGAAAACGGGCTGCACTTAGAAAAAAAAACTGCTTTATTAAAAAGCAGTCACAGACATGGTGGTCTGCTGTCTCCAGCAGGCCACCATCCCCGTGAGTGCCCATACTCGCAATGGGGTTGCAAACCGCGACCCACCTCATTAATATTAATAAAAATATATATAAAATTCACTCTTGCATTTGTTGTTTTAACATATAACAACAATATTGGCCATAAATAAAAATGCATATGACAGAGAGACTTCCGAAGCTTCACTCTAGGCAACATCGGCAGGGCGTGCAGGAAATCCTTGATGTTTTGAAGTTCTTCTGTAGAAATTACTTCCAAAACACATTGCAATAAGGTGAAAGACGAGCAAAAGTTCAAAAGCTTGTTTTGAATTGTAGAGTATCTGTTCTGTGTATACTCGAACAGTGATTTCCCTTTCTCTGTGAGGTTGCTGACCTGCCCACCTCAATCACGCAAATTGTTAGCTATTTTCAGACGGTCGTGTCCGCCCGCATCCAGCACGGTGTACAATGTGCTCCCTTACTTGGCTCTCCTAGATTTACGGTACAAACAGTGCACCTAAATAGTAGAACGACGCCAAAGCTATTGGCCTTGTCATTGTTACTGTTCGTGTATTTGCAGTTTTTATGTGGTTTCTGATGTTCTGTTATTCCTGCAGTGAAACTGCCTCAGTCAGGGCCTGTGTTTGGTGAGTCGCTGTCACAATTTAAGTGTAATTGCATCAGCATCATGCACCACTGTGCAGCGGGCACTAATTGACAGATGCATTCTCGTGGCAGAACCACAGATCTCTCCTTAATTGGCTGTTGGCAAACACTGCAGCAGGTGGTTCTTGCTGTGCATTGTATGTGCAATTACAGCTGTTAATGAAATGCACGTAAGAGGTCGATGTTTGACCACAATTTGTAAAATGTGACACTAGTGAGAAACCTTAATGTGGCAAATATTTGGGGCTCAGGCTGTCAGAGTTCCTCAGCAGTGCAAAGCATGCTGTAGCATGTCTCACAGGGCGGGGAACCAAATCAGTGATCCAGAACCGGGTGTGTCCATCGTCTTTGTTTTTGATTGGCTGAAGCCTTTTTGGACTGAACTGAAACAGGCATAAAATGTCTTTCATTAAAGTAGGAAATGTGCACTCCTGCAAGTGTAGGAAGAAGGCCGATTGTTACGGCAAATGGAGGGTCTTGTGGAGGCATGAAAACGGGATTGACGTCTCTAGTTAATTTGCTAAATTCCAATGTATTTTCCCTTTAACAGTTTATTGAACATTATTATTGAAATAACATGCCTACGGAATACCTCCAGTTTAAAACGAGTTACAGCTATTACCAGTTGTAAAGTCCCAACCGGATTTTTCTTGCTAAGTTGAAAGAAAAAAACAGCATGATCGCACTGCTACAGCTCACTCGTAATTAAACTTATCTGCAAAAGTGCAATTATGTACATAACTGGCAAAAGTGCAATTAACCGTAACAGGGTCGATATTATGCAAAGCACTTGACTTCTGCCAAGCAAGATCGTGCTGTGAAAATAAATAAAAAGTAGTCCACATACTTGACGGGAAACAGCGAGCCACGCATGCTTACAGTACTTGGTCGCTGCGCTTGAGGAGGGCTAACCACCGGAAAAGGCATGACGTGTGCGTGCCTTCCACTAATCAAAGCAAGCCGATTTTAACAGGCGAGCCCACGAACCAATCAAAGACACTGACGTGACGTAGACGGGGTTCTGAGCCCTTTTCTAACTCCAGAAGCGTCTCGCTAGCAATACACATGCGCAAGCGCATGCGACGCAGGCTTGACCCTAAAAATATATGCAAATCTTCTCTGTTCTTTCACTCCCCACTCTCTGTTTCTCCATTTCCCTTTTGTTTGTTTTCTTTCCCTCTGTTTCTCCTGCTAAGAAGAGAGACAGAGTGTATGTATGATGATCTATTGAGTGCCTACACCCATCAGTGACCACAAAGGCACTTTCATTCACAAGCCAGACTGATTGGTATTACCTTCACTTGTTCCATTTTTGGTCTGGCACGAGCCAACGGATTTTGTTTTTAGGAAAAAAAATCTTTAAAACAATACAGAGATGTAAACCGGGACTGTGAGTCATTTTCATCCATAGGTCTGTTCACCTGTCATTACCATTCTGTTCCTCCCACCTCAGCATACAGCACAGGGCAGTAGATACACCCAGTCCAGCCATTGGCTCCCTTCAGAGTGAGTGACAGTGTGACACTTTTACACAATGTGCACATCTGCCTAAAATAAGGTCACCTACAGTCCTCAGCAGGTGGATCAATTTATTATTTGTTGTCAATGAATGTTATTTGTTCTTTACACATGTTTATTTTTTACATTTGAAATAAAAAAGCAAACAAAACAATGTCCATTTCAGTTTCTTCAATCGTGGCTGCTACTGGAAAGTTAATCACTTCACAAAGAATGATCCATCACATGAGTTTGTAAATGAGGATTCTGTTTAGATCAGTTTGCTATCACCAGCGCCCTCTAGTGAAAAATAGACAATCTCTGCATTTATATATACATTACGAGTTCCATTAGTTTATAAATCTGACATTAAACATACTATTATACCTTTTTACAACAAATGACGAACTTTTATGATATATTGAATCCATCAATGAAATGACTGCACTCTGCTGCCTCTTTCATGTGAGAGGGCAAGCAGTGGCGTAGCGTGGGGGGTGCAGGGGGGGCCGGCCGCACCGGGCGCAACAGACTCGAGTGCTAAAATCCACGGGTTAGGGGGCGCAAATTACTTGCCTTGCCCCGGGTGCTGACAACCCACGCTACGCCACTGAGGGCAAGGCACCAAGGATTTAAGCAGTTTGAAGGAAGGGGATGGTTGATCCTGTGGAACAGAGAATAAAATATCCTCAGCCGTAGAGTGTAAGGATATTGCAAGTCTCTCCAGAGATCCAGGCTCTCCTTGCTTCCTTCCCTGCTTCCACCTTACACTCTACACATATCTGCATCTTACATGTGTGCCTCTTCCATAGATGCCCCAACCCTGCTGCCAGCTTACACTCTACACAGATCCACCTCTTACACTCATGCCCCTTACCCTGCTCTCCTAGCTTCCTTCCCTGCTTCCACCTTTCACTCTGCACAGATCTGCATCTTACATGTGTGCCTCTTCCATAGATGCCCCCTTCCCTGCTCCCTTACACTCTACACGGATCCACCTCTTACACTCATGCCCTTACCGTGCTCTCCTTGCTTCCTTCCCTGCTTTCACCTTACATTCTGCACAGATCTCCATCTTACACTCATGCCCCTTACCCTGCTCTCCTTGCTTCCTTCCCTGCTTCCACACTAATTGAACTTTTCACCACGCTATGAGCCTCACTTTCCCCATTAATAACAACTTGTTTGACTTTGCCTGTTTCCTGTCCCCTTCCCTGTTGCTCTCTTTTGCCCTGTCTGTGTTTTTTCAGGGAATTGTAGGTATTTAAAGCACACGGACAGGAGATGCCAGGTAGCAGGAAAAGACCAGGGACAGGAGACACCAAACACAGAGCAGGGACGGGAGACAGCAGGAAGAGGCCAGGGACAGGAGATGCACATCAGGCAGCAAGAACAGAACAGACCTGAGACGGGAGACACCAGGCAACAAGAACATAACAGACCAGAGACAAGGGACACCAGTGTAGGCAGCTGGCCTGCTTTGTAGGGGTATCAAAGGTACTTACACTTTATACCAGGTCCAGTTATCTCTTATTAGTGAATTGTAGTCAGTGTCTAGAAGCCAGGCTCTCTAAGGGTAGCTGTAGCTGAGCAGCCTAGGCTAATCTAGGAGACATGAAAAGCTCATGCAATACCACTGTAGTCACAGAGTACTCACACACAAAAGCAAATACTCAGTGCTACAAAAATAAAGGTACTTTATTTTGGTGACACAAATACCAAAAATACCATAGAGACTATACTCCCTTAGGAGGTAAGTAATACACAAATTATATGCACTAGTATGCAGAAACAGGTATAAAAACAGAATTAGTGAAAATCACAATAGTTAGGAATGGGCCTAGGGTGAGCACAAACCATATACTAAAAAAGTGGAATACGAAATTGGTTTCCCACCTAGGCAAGTGAAGTGTGTAGGGGATCGCTGGGAGTGTAAGAAAACACCAAAGGTAAGCACTAGAACCCACCCCAGAGCCCAAGAAAGTAGGAGTAAAACACAGTAACTTTCACAGAACACACAGAAATACGACAAGGAAGATTATGCAAGAACCAGAAGAGACTGCAAGACATGAACAGTGGATTCCTGGACCTCAAGACCTGTGGAAAAAGGGGACCAGGTCCAAGAAGAACATAAGAGTCCAGGGAGAACAGAACAGGAGTCCATGCTAACCTGGATGAAGGTGCAAAAGAGGAACCGCCGGTGAAGAAGAACAGTCAGTACTGCTCCCAAGAAGATGGATTCAGGTTCCTGGTTCATGCAGATGATGTCCCACGCTGGATGGAGGATTGCAGTCTGGTTTACATTGCTGGAGTCTGCCAACAAGCCTTGGCACATGGAAAACTTGTGGTTAGTAGGAAATATCACTGCCTGTGACCAGGAAGAACCAGGTGGACTCTACCCATGAGCGGGTGTCAGAGGAGGCTCTCAGCAACTCAGAGAGCCCACAGAAGTCCAGACAGTGTGCACAGGAGTCACACAGCATGACGACAAAGGAGGTGCAAAAGGAGGGCCAAACACCACAACAACAAAGGCTCCCACTCCGCCGGAGAACCACTCAGTAAGATGTACATCGCAGGATAGAGTGGTGGGGCCAGAGCTGCAGGGTGCATGAAGAACTTCGTGGAAGGATGCCAACACACCTTGCCAACTGTAAAACATGCAGTGCATGGGGGTACGTTCTTGCGTGGGGAAACAAGTTCTTACTTCCACTAAAGTTGGTCAGTAGGACATCAGTACTGTCAGGACCACTTTAGTCCACCACTCGTGATGCATGGAGATCAGCAGGAGAGGAGATCAACACAGTCAGTCGTCATTGCAGTAGGTGCCTGCTGAAGCAGGGTAGTGACTCCTTCACAGGGTAGAGATTCCTTCTGGTGAAGGCTGAAGATGGGCTGTCGCCTGAGGATGCACAACCAGGAAACAGTTGCAGTTGCTGGCAAGAGCTGAAGACACAATGTTGCAGAAGTTGTCTTTACTTCTTTGTTGCAGTTTCTAGAGTTCCTGGAGGGTTCAGATGCAGTTTCTTCGGTGGGAAGTAGAAGTGGAGGATGCAGAGGATTTCTGCAGGAGTTTTGCAATCTGAATCTGAAGTACCACCCAAAGGAGAGACCCTAAATAGCCCTGAAAGGGTGATTGGCCAGCTACACTGATGAACACCTATCAGGGGAGGGCTCTGATGTTACCTGATGGCACTGGCCACTCAGATGCTCCCAGAGTTCCCTATTAACTTGGAATCTAAGATGGCAGAACCCAGGGACCCCTTGGAGGATCTCTGAGCACAACCCCTGGGGTAGTGATGGACAGGAGAGTGGTTACTCCCCTTTCTTTTGTCCAGTTTCGCGCCAGTGCAGGGACTGGGGATCCCTGAACCGGTGCAAGGAGGGCACCAAATGTGCCCTTCAAAGCATTTCCAGTGGCTTGGCTAGCCCTCCCAAGCCTGTATCACATATTTCCAAAGGGAGAGGGGGCAAACAGTGTTTCTAGGAGCCTGCCGCCAGGGCTCTCAGATGCTGGGACTGCTGATCAACTTGAATGTCAACTTTTCAACGCACCTCATGCCCAGGGTGACCAGATGGCTCCATGTCACTGGGACACAACTTTTCCATTCCTGAACTTTGCTTTTAAGTGCATTCTAGGACTTGTAGTCCTGACCCACACACCTGCTAGCAACTGTATGTAAGAGCAAAGTACAGCACTGGACAAATGGAGCCCCCCGGCAGCCTGCCCATCTTTGCCTCACTCATGCAGACTCTTTCATCCCTGCCTTCTCCCTTTGCCACCGCCGTCTCAGTCTCCACCTCTCTCTGCCATTGTCTCTTGTGCTCGGAGTCGAAGTCTGATGATGAAAAATAAGTCCCGGTTCCCCAAAATGAGTGTTGACACCCATCGCCTGCAAACACCAGTCGCGTCTCTCGGGTGGTCACAGAGGGGCGGGGCGCGCAGAGGGTGGGACACCTTACATAAAAAAAATATGTATAAAAAAAAAACACTTACCTCCGCTCCCGTGCCATGCCACGCCGCTCCTCTTCTCATCCGTCTCGCTACAGGCACGGGCTCCCAGCCTGCCCTGAGGCCAATCCTCACGCTGCTCAGAGCAGCCAGGACGCTCCCAGGCAGACTGGAAGCCTGTGCCTGCTCTATCCACAGTTGCTGGGCTGGAGAGACCCTTCTGCGCATGTGTGTGTGGCCGTCCCGAGACGGCCAGCCAAACATACATGGACAGTCATTGCTCGTCACCCCTGTGGCCCCACACCTTTCCACCATTGTTTATTATCATTTTTTGGGGGAAAAGGTTTGCAGCTGCCGCTGCTGGCAGGGGGGCGATGCTCCTCCACCCTTATGGAGGAGCCGCCCCTGGCAAGCACTGCTGCAAATTAAGCACTGTGTGAGGTAAATGGTGTTAAAATCACTGTTTTGGAGCAAGAGGAGTGGGGATCGGAAAGCCCAGCAGAGCAGTGTGTCTTTAGCACTATAGAGCCCTGCAACAACTACCAATACACCTGGCACAGGGGACTGGTGGTTCGCAGTGCAACACATGCTGCACCTGTTCAACACAGGCAGTCAGTCACAGAGGTGGTGCAGCTGATGTTTTTCACGATTAATAAACCAGTCCTACTTCCCTTGTCATAATGTTCATGATGTATAGATCACTCCTGTGGCATCAGGCAGAGTTTTTCCCAGTTACTCAGTCATGCCTATAGCCATTATCATTGTCTTGACACAAAAAAAAAACTCAGCCTGCTGTACTGAGTTTTCCCACAAGGCAATCTTGAGGCACTCAGTAAATTTTTTAAAAATGCATACACTATAACAGATGGCAAAGCAAAATACTAGGTCTCGTAAGAGGGCCTAACCAGGCTTATCCTAGTGAATATCTTTTATCCTAACAGTTTGTCACAAGGGGTAACCAGCAATAAAAACATTGCCTACTTTGGTAATCTGTGAGATTCCATGCAACAAAATACTTCTCTGCAGGCCTTAATATTCAGAGCAATAACTCTCCACCCCGAAATACCTATTGACTTTCACGCATATTTTTCACAATACCATGCCAGGCCTTCTGCCTTTTTAGTAACTTTTAGTAATAAACAGATCAGGCCTATAGCCTCGATCAGTGGCTTGTCTCCATAAGCAAGAGAGTCTTGCTATACTGAACATAAACTTTGCCACAAGCCAAAAAGTGCATAGAAGCGCTCTTTTTAAGTAGAACAGCTACGGTCCGATCAGACGGACTGAGGTTCAAGGCAGCTATTCTATGAAAAGACTGACGGGCATATTTATGAGTATGTGACGCACCACAGCAAGTCACCTTGCTCCGTTGCGTCACAGGGAAAGGGCAGGAATCGGCCATTTGTAAAAGAATACAGCGCATTCCTTCCTTTGTCCCTGCGCTGTCGACATTTTGGCATCCTAGCACCAAAGCAGGCACCCCTGCACCATGGTGCAAGGGTGCCTCCTTTGATAGGAGGATTATTTTTGTGAAGGAAGGGACACCTTCCTGCACAAAATTAAGCCCTGAGCCATTTTCCCCTTACTATATGTGCTGCAGAATGCAACACACGCAGAAGGAGGAAAAAGGAGGAGAAATGAAGATATTTCTCCTTGTTAAGCCTCACCTGGGAAGGCGTGGCATTTTGGAGCATTTCCAGGTCTACCACTTTTGGTAAATCTAGAACTGAATCAAAATCCATGGATGTTGAGTGGGAACATCCATGGAATGCCTGCGTGGGGCGGAATAACGCAACGTAGGGATTTGCCCTGTGTTGCTTTACTCGAGATTTATAAAGCCAATGGGGGCTAAGGTAAGGTGGCCTTGTGTGGCTCTACGCTGCACAGCACAAGTGCAGTGCAACTGGGCTCATAAATATGGCCCGACCTTTGTTAGGAGCTATTGTAAAGTTGCCTGAAAGATTTAATCACAAAGAATGAAGAAACAAAGAATATTAAAGACCCATGTTTACACAGTTTAGAGTGTATGATTTGTTGGAGACTAGAAGGCTGCTGCTCCTGTCCCTTTTAATTGGCATTATACAGGAGGAGTTGTCCCTTGGATGCGTGCGCTGAGAACTTGTTAACAATGCACTGGAATAATTGAGTGCGGGCTGCAGCATCTACATACTTAGGGCCTGATTTAAAAAATGTTAGCGCCATATTTGTGTCATTTTTTACACAAAAGCGGCACAAACTTACAAAATATAATTGAATTTTGTACGTTTGCGCCGCTTTGGGTCAAAAAATGATGCAAATGCGGCACTAAAAAGGTATAAATCAGGCCCTTAATGGCCTCATTACATACCACACTAATCAGAGGAGAGGCTGCAGGGACCTTGTGTGGTAGGGTCATTTAAATGTCGCCTGAAAGGATGCGTCTGCACCCTACTACTCAGACTGCATACACCGACTCAAGCTCTGTTATGGCTTGGTGGCCATCTTCCTTTTGTGGCGCTGTTTTTATTATTTGTACAGTGACCCTAAGTATGGCTGTATCTCCTTCTCAAATATACCATAAACTATACAGCAAACAAAACTAAGCTTAAAGAGGAGGCGGGGATAAAGAAAGCGAGGGGAGAGAGAGGGGTGTGTCTGCTACCTGCCTATGTAGTCATGAGAGTGTATTATGGATAAGGTGCACTTTCAATGCACTGTAGAACAAGTGTAACTGCCCCCAGTGCAGCCATGAAGTGACCCTCCCCTGGTGGCAGCGTATTCAAGTGAAATACAGAGTGCCTGCTTCAAAGCCGTTCTGTGTTTGATGCAGGCGGCAACCTGAGGGACTGCAGATCCCCTTGAAGACGGGTGCAACGAGAGACTGTACCCTCCTGCAGGGAGGGTGTCTTGTGGGGGTCCAAGGGATCCCCCTTTCTGCCCTCCACAGGGCTGCCTGTAGGAGGTGCACTGTGCACGGGCAAAGTGATTCTCTCATTTGCATGGGGCCACGCCCCCTTGCAAGTGAAGCAATGCCCTCTCATTATAGCGCTATCAGTATTACAGAAGGGATGCACAACTCCAGGGACACACACAGCGGGCACACATACCTGTTGTGCCCCAGGGCGCAATGTATAATACAGCCCCTGGAGTTGTAGAGGCTTGTCCTGCAATAATCAAGTGTCACAAGGCCTCCATTTAGCCAACAAAGATGCTGAAGAACCACCCAACTGACTGACAATCGCACCCCGACTGCATATGTGTGCAAACGCCTGCTCCTAGGAAACTCAGTCCATGTGCACTGCATAATGCCAGGCCCAGTGCATCTGTGTGAGACTACTCAGACTCTCAGGACCAAATGCGAATCACTCATGGAATGAATATTTCCAGGCAGACACACAGTTGTGACCTGATGGCACATTATTATGGAAATAAGTAGGGGATCCCAAAACAGTTGTGGGTTGTTGAACTCTTCCTGGGGTTGAAACAAGATTCTAGATCAATAGACCTTTCCTGGTTCCCATTGTTCATGAATTTATGATAATCCCATTTGTACAGAAGACAAAAGGACTTGAGAGTCAGATTGAGAGCAACACCACAAGACCTGGAGGTCTCCCTCAGGCCGTGGTTGAAATCAGAATGGATTTCCATCATCCTGGACCACAGGCTGCCAGTAAGGGAGACATTCACAGTAGGCTGGTGCCATTTGATGGTGGTGGGTGTAAAAGTTGGGCATGACATCCAGCGAGCAACGCAAGCACGCTTAATGGACAAACATGGGGTGCAGGGTGGGTCCTTCTCCTGAGAAAAAGTTGAAATAAGATTGGCAAACGTGCATTTTAAAGCAAATGAATTTGGTGATAAATCAAGGCTTATAACGCAGTGGGAACCGATAGCCTTGAAATATTAAACACATTAAAAATGCCCCATATCTTACTGCATTAATATGTTCAACAGTTACTGTGATGTGCAATGCATGATAAGTCACAATCTAAGTACAGAAGAGAAGAGTGAAGGGGTATGGAGCACGTGACCTTATCCCATACATTAGAAGCAGAATTGACAGTAGAATACCAGATACTGTATGACAATGCTGCATTTATTAATGTATTATTTTTGTAACTGGCTATAGTTGCTTCAGCTACATACCCAATAGCTCTGTGTCACATCGATCCCAGCAGTGCCATCGTGCACCAGCCTTTTCAGATCCCATCCTTTGCTGTGGTCACATTTCCAGATTATGTAAATTGCGCCGGTGCTGGGGCACACTTAAACTGGCATTATCCTGCCTGGCAAGATGACCGATGCAAAAGCATCGTTTGCACTGGTGGGCCTGTCCTAATGTAAGTGGGAATTTGCTAGAGCTTGCACCAGTGAAATATATGTATTATTGCCCAGTTCTGACAAAACAGACACTTCAGAAGAAAGCATTTTATGCCCCAAAGCACAGGGCGGCCAGTTCAGCAGCAGGCATCTCCGAGCCCACCTTACCAACCCCCAACCTCACCTGAATGTACTTCCTCCTGCCAGAAACCCAGGTAAAGAGCAGTTCTCAGGAAGTTCATGTGACCTTGGGTCCACCCCGCATCCAGGGCCGGCCTTAGGGCGGTGCCAGCGGTGCGGCCGCACCGGGTGCTGATCTAGACTGGGGGCAATGACCTAAGGGGGCCGCTGTGTTTGGCAATAACTTAAAAACTTACGATTTAAAAGCACCTTCTGAAAAGTTCCTTGTGGTTCAGCCTCCAGGAAGCAATTAAAATGTCAGTATACCTCTTGTGATTAATGTTACAGCTAGGGAGAGAGATGGGAGTTTTATGTAGGGGCAGCTTTGACTCGCCATAAGGCAGCCTAGTTGGTTAATGTACCTGCTGCAAAGAACAGGACTCCATTTTATGTGGAAAGCTGAGTGGATTAATAAAGTCAGCCTTTACAAGCGCTTTAAAACAAATGAATGTATGTGAAAGGGGGTCTATGGAGAAATAAACGGCACATTTTCTGGGTGGTAGTTAGGGAATCTGAGGAGGTGGTAATGGGTTGGAGGGGCACCAAAAAAGGCCTGGTTGCACAGGGCGCCACCAGGCCTAAGGCCGGCCCTGCCCGCATCCCTCTCTTACGAAATAGATGAGGGGTTGCAGATGGTTAAGTAGGAGCCCAGCAACATTGTAGGATAACTCAGTGAGTTATAAGTTTAACGCTCTGATAGCACGTCACTAGTCAACTCACGAGAAGCCAGGGCTAGCTCAGTCGTTCATGCTGCTGAGGATAGTACTGCAAACCTGGCTGATAACTGCACCCTTAAGCTGTACAATTACAAGATTGTAAAACTGAGGTAGCAGGTGGTATACAAAAAAACAAATTATTATCGTCAGATGTGCTCTGGCTCTTGTCTATGAGCATCCTGCAATGACGTCACAGAATTACAGCTCTCTTATGCTATGGAGCTGTCTGCTATGCGTAATAGTCCCATTCAAACTCCTCAACTATTTACTTGCTATTATTAAAGGAATGCCTGTCTTAGGATGGCATTGGGGAAGCCTGTGACTTGGTGCACGAGGCCTGCTTTCTTTTATTTGGGTTTCAGCAATTTTCCTGGTGCAAATATACCAGTGGAAGCAGGCGTTACAAACAGTTTTGCGTAAAAGCGCTTGGAGGTGTACACTTTCAACCATATACACTATCTATTGGTGAACCTCAACACTAATTAGTAGACAGATCAGAACATCCAAATGCAAGGTAAGCCAGGAAACAAAAAGGTATGATCCGAAGAAAAGTGGATTTGCTTTAAGTTATTCCTGGCAGAATAATAGCATGACTCCGGTGCCGCCCTCAGGTTCAAGTGAAGGCTTCTGACTGGGGCATTCGTTTGCTGAAGGTAGGGAGCTATTTACAAACACAGTAAAGAATGTATGCCATTCTTATATAAGATTTCAAGTCTCTAGTCAGCTACTGCCCACCCTAATCAGTGCTTAAGACATATGGGAAAGACGAGGAAGGGAAAACGAGAAAGCGTCAAAAAGGGAGAAAGCAGAAAGCTGCAAGAGTGAGCTGAAGGGGCAGGGAGTGGCTGTAAACGGATTAAAGAGGCCCGAGATGGCTTCAGGATTACACTGCCTCAGTATTCAGTGCTCGCAAGTTTAATTGCAGCAGCTGCGTGTTTCAAGGGAGAGCTTTGGGCACTGGCATCTTTTTATTTACAAATTAGGCACTGACCCCAACATGTCTGTACACAGGACAGCAAGTTTCTCCAGCTCCCACTTTCACCCCTCCAGCCCCCCTTTTCAAATGTGCACCATGCTACTGGGGCCTATCAAAACTTCACATGCTCTTGATCAGTAGCTGTGCTAGGGTCTTCATGGCAACAGAATAAAAGATTTGCTCTTGTTCAATCCCAGAGGCCACAATGAAGTGCAATTTCAAAATTTGTTTAAACATTCTCAAGGGGAGGGCCGGCCATGTAGATGGATGGGGGATGAAAAAGTAATTTAAAAAAAAACTTACCTTCTCCCGTCGTCACCGCCACCTCCTGCCACCTCACTCCTCTGCTCCTGATGGCCTCCCTTCATTCACTGGCACGCCAGTACAGGCTCCCCAGCAATCCTGGTGCTGCTTTCATGCTGAACATAGCATGAACGCAGAGTCACGATTGGTCTGAGCAGCAGTGACTGCTGCTCAGACACACCCCTGGGGTCTGTGCAGTTTCTCGGGCCCAGCTGTGATGCAGACTGGAGAAACCTAGGTGCGCATGTGTGTTTGGCCAGCCTGAGACAGCCGGCCAGACACAGATGCGCACTTAGGTGCACCCTCCGCCTTCCTCCGCCACCTCCTGTAGCCCAGCCCGCCCTCCCATCACATGCTGCTGGCTGAGCCAGCAGATGAAAATTAAAATTATAGAGAAATATCTTTTGTCTTTCAGCTCCTGGCTTAGCCAGTGGGGCGACGCTCCTCTGCCATTGCCAAGGAGCCGCTCCTGACAGTAGGACCACAGGAAAGGCATCAGATCAGAGGCATAACTTGTCTTGAAGGTCATAACAAATGTGGTAGGAGCATGGAGCTTTGAAAAACAAGGACTCTGACCACAGGAAGGAGAGTTCCTGTTATTGGACGGACTAGGAAGGCAGGACGTCTAGGTCATGTACCGCAGGAGTCCAGTGCACAGCTTTCCCAGTGGAAGAGTGCTAAGCAGCAGCGTTGTCTCGGCTCTTCATTTGTGGCCCGGGTCTTGCACGTTTTGTGTTCCTGCTCTTACGTATATCTCCTCGGACCAGTGCTTTATTTGTAAAATAATGAGTGCTGGTGCCCAGAGCGCTGCTCAAACAGATGCGGCTGGCGCTAAAAGATGTCAGAGCGCGAATAGCAAAGGTGGCAGTCCCGGACCCACCTCGGGCCTATCTAATTCACTGTCGGGGAGTCCCTGTCCCGTTATCTCACTCTTAAAGGTGTATGCTTTCTACCTTAATGAAGGATTTTCTCTATTTTTCTTCCTCCGTCTTTTCATTTTGTATGTTTTTCTCTCGGTTGGTCTCGGGAAATATCTGATGTTGAGACATAAGTGCCTTTAGACCCTCGCAGGTGTGTAGTTTCTCTTTACAAAAAACGATTGATTGATTAAGTGCTAGTCCCCAGAAATAAGTGCCAGTGCTTCCACCCGCAAACCCCGGCTCAAATTAAGCACTGCCTTAGGTATCGTCTTATGGTGACAGGAGTTCTCTTTGCTTCTTTGTTGCACAAACTGGCCTCATGGCTTCCCTAACCAACATCCGGAGAACCACTCCACCACTGCTCTGCCTGGCCATTGAGTCCCGGAGCCTGAATGAGGTTTTGGTACACCTCCAGGATCAACATTTTACAAGCTGGTGAATCCCTGGTGAGAAGGTGTCTCCATATTAAGGTGTATGCACCCAGGCCAGCAGACCCTTCCTAATCAAGCCCTTCCTGGGTCTTGTTAGAAATAGGGTTTTTGGTTGGCAGTCAGGTTACCCCCTGTCCAAGCAAAAGCCCTCACTCTAGTCAGGGTAAGTCACACACAATCCAATATTATCCTGTGCCCACCCTCTGGTAGCTTGGCACGAGCAGTCAGGCTTAACTTAGAAGGCAATGTGTAAAGTATTTGTGCAATAAATCATACAATACCACCATATAGCACCACAAAAATACACCACACAGTGTTTAGAAAAATATATAATATTTATCAAGATAATTGTAGGTCAAAAAGAACAAAGTTGTAATGAGAAATTGTAGCGGTATCACTGAAAAGTGATGTAAAGTGTCTTAAGTCTTTAGAATGTAAACAAAGTCTCTTTCAAGCACAAGTACCTGGTTTAGCGTGGAAAAATCTCCTCAGAGGGCCACAAAAGAAGAGGTGCGTGGAAAAAGGGTGTGTGCGTCGATTTCTCCTCAGCACACACGGACTTGCGTCGTTATTTTCCACGCGGGGAAGTCGTGCGTTGTTTTCCGGCGCGCGGACAGTCTCTTTTCGTGGATCGCGGGGATTACCAGATCTCCCGGGTCTGTGCGTGGATTTTCCTGCTTGTTCTCCGGCTGCGCGTCGGTCTGCGGGGCTGCGCGTCGAAATTACGATCTCACGGCAGGCGTCGCGTCGGTTTCTCCTCTAGACGTCGGTCTGCGGGGCTGCGCGTTGAAATTACGGTCTCACGGCAGGCGTCGCGTCGATTTCTCCTCTAGAGGTCGAGCGGCGGGGTCCTTGCGAAGCCGTGCGTCGGATTTTCGGACGTCCCAAGAGCGTCGCGTCGATCAGCGTCGGTGTGCGGCGTTTTTATCGCCGCAGAGCAAGCTGTGCGTCGAAATTTTCGACGCACGGAGCGTCCAAGTAAAAGAGAGAAGTCTTTTTGGTCCTGAGACTTCAGGGAACAGGAGGCAAGCTCTATCCAAGCCCTTGGAGAGCACTTTCACAGCCAGACAAGAGTTCAGCAAGGCAGCAGGGCAACAGCAAGGCAGCAGTCCTTTGTAGAAAGCAGACAGGTGAGTCCTTTGAGCAGCCAGGCAGTTCTTCTTGGCAGGATGTAGTTTCTGGTTCAGGTTTCTTCTCCAGCAAGTGTCTCATGACGTAGGGCAGAGGCCCTGTTTTATACCCAAATGTGCCTTTGAAGTGGGGGAGACTTCAAAGAGTGGCTAAGAAGTGCACCAGGTCCCCTTTCAGTTCAATCCTGTCTGCCAGGGTCCCAGTAGGGGGTGTGGCAGTCCTTTGTGTGAGAGCAGGCCCTCCACCCTCCCAGCCCAGGAAGACCCATTCAAAATGCAGATGTATGCAAGTGAGGCTGAGTACCCTGTGTTTGGGGTGTGTCTGAGTGAATGCACAAGGAGCTGTCAACTAAACCTAGCCAGATGTGGATTGTAAGGCACAGAAGGATTTAAGTGCAAAGAAATGCTCACTTTCTAAAAGTGGCATTTCTAGAATAGTAATATTAAATCCGACTTCACCAGTCAGTAGGATTTTGTATTACCATTCTGGCCATACTAAATATGACCTTCCTGCTCCTTTCAGATCAGCAGCTGCCACTTCAACAGTGTATGAGGGCAGCCCCAATGTTAGCCTATGAAGGGAGCAGGTCTCACAGTAGTGTAAAAACGAATTTAGGAGTGTTACACTACCAGGACATATAACTACACAGGTACATGTCCTGCCTTTTACCTACACAGCACCCTGCTCTAGGGGATACCCAGGGCACACATTAAGGGTGACTTATATGTAGAAAAAGGGGAGTTCTAGGCTTGGCAAGTACTTTTAAATGCCAAGTCGAGGTGGCAGTGAAACTGCACACACAGGCCTTGCAATGGCAGGCCTGAGACAAGAAAAAGGGGCTACTTAAGTGGGTGGCACAACCAGTGCTGCTGGCCCACTAGTAGCAATTAATTTACCAGCCCTATGCACATAAAGTGCAACTTACTAGGGACTTAGAAGTAAATTAATAGTCCAATCAGGTATGATTCAAGGTTACCATGTTTTAAGGGAGAGAGCATATGCACTTTAGCACTGGTTAGCAGTGGTAAAGTGCGCAGAGTCTAAAAACCAGCAAAAACAGTGTCCAAAAAGAGGAGGGAGGCAGGCAAAAAGTTAGGGGTGACTACCCTAAGGCTGTCAGGTCTAACAGGTCTCATTAAAGAAGGCAGTGTGGGCCCATTGCTGCTTGAAGTGAAGAACTACATCGGTCTCCTCTTCCTCTTCAGTCCTATACTCTCTGGGTCTACACCGGCCCCGTTCTTCTAGCGGACAGGGCTGATCTGGTTGTTCATCCTCCGGTTCTAACACAGGCATCTAGGCACAGCTTATTTTCTCATCGGGATAACTCCTACTCAGAACAAAAAGGGCAAGCACCTGCCCTAAGTACCTGAGCCACCCACAGGTCACTTCTCCTGTGCAGGGGCACAAGCATGCCATCCTCATGCCATGTTCTTACAGCCCCATGTGGAGACCAAGAATCCAAGCATGCCTTTCCAATGTCCCAAGCAGCCTAACAGCAGGTGCTAAGCGCCGGGCGTCCCTGCTCATAAATGGCCCGAGTAGCGCCCACTATGACCGGACATAATTCACACTGTTACCCCCCTTTGCCAACAAATATACAAGTGCAGGTAGGAGATTTGGCCTAGTGGCTAGAGCTGCTGACTTTGCATCCTGAGAACACAGGTTAAAATGTTGGCCTTGACTCAACATTGTGTGATTTTGTGCAAATCTCTTGACCTCCCTGTGCCTAAAAAATAAAAAATATCTTACTTGAAATGTATTTCTCCACTTGCTCAGCTCAACACTCCACCAAATCTACAATGCTCTGTATCTTCCTAGCTAGGTTTGCATTATTTAAATACCAGTACATACATATTCCACCACGGCCTTGGTAGGGCAGCCTAAGGCCCTCTGCAGCCTAGCGACAGCCATGCAATGGCCAGAGAATGAGGCTGTAACTGTGGGCCTTCCTGAGGGTTCAGGCTGAGTCAGTGAGATGCTAGGACAGGTGCTGGATACAGGTAGACACAAGTAGAGCCCTCCCACTCTTATAGGAAATGAAGCAATTCGAGGGGATCAGACCTCACAGGTAGGCCGCCTTGGAGTACTTGGGCTCGATGGAGGGTAAAAAGGCTCAGGGCGGTGTTTATAAACAACTGTTTTGCCCTCTGGGTGCATTTCTGTGCAAGCACCATACCTAATAAGCCCAGAGCTGAATTTGTGCTTGATGTTTCCGGTGCGGCTCACTTATTTGTGTGGGCTGGCACTTATTTTTCTGCCTCAAGCATTAACTGCGAGTAAAAGACACATATGTGAAAGTCGGAGGAAGAGAAAAACGAAAAAACGTCACAAAGGAAGAAAGCAGTAAGCTGCAAGAGTTAGTTGAAGGGGCAGGGAGTGGCTGTAAATGGATTAAAGAGCCCCGAGCTGGCTTCAGGATTACGCTGCCTCAGTATTCCGGGTTACATTTAATTGCAGCAGCCGTGGGATTAAGAGGAGGGTTTTGGGGACCGGCTGTAAGAGGCTGGACTGGCTTGTAGTGAGCACCAAGGGGTACTTATACCTTGCACCAGGCCCAGGTATCCCTTATTAGTGTATAGGGTGTCTAGCAGCTTAGGCTGATAGATAATGGTAGCTTAGCAGAGCAGCTTAGGCTGAACTAGGAGACGAGTGAAGCTCCTACAGTACCACTAGTGTCACTTGAACAATATCATAAGAAAACACAATACACAGATATACTAAAAATAAAGGTACTTTATTTTTATGACAATATGCCCAAGTATCTCAGTGAGTACCCTCAGTATGAGGATAGCAAATATACACAAGATATATGTACACAATACCAAAAATATGCAGTATAGTCTTAGAAAACAGTGCAAACAATGTATAGTTACAACAGGATGCAATGGGGACACATAGGGATAGGGGCAACACAAACCATATACTCCAAAAGTGGAATGCGAACCACGAATGGACCCCAAACCTATGTGACCTTGTAGAGGGCCGCTAGGACTGTAAGAAAACAGTGAGGGTTAGAAAAATAGCCCACCCCAAGACCCTGAAAAGTGAGTGCAAAGTGCACTAAAGTTCCCCAAAGAGCACAGAAGTCGTGATAGGGGAATTCTGCAGGAAAGACACAAACCAGCAATGCAACAACGATGGATTTCCAAACGAGGGTACCTGTGGAACAAGGGGACCAAGTCCAAAAGTCACAAGCAAGTTGGAGATGGGCAGATGCCCAGGAAATACCAGCTGTGGGTGCAAAGAAGCTGCTACTGGACAGTAGAAGCTGAGGATTCTGCAGGAACGACAAGGGCTAGAGACTTCCCTTTTGGAGGATAGATCCCCCAACGCGGTGGAGAGTCGTGCAGATGTGTTTTCCCACCGAAAGACCGCAAACAAGCCTTGCTAGCTGCAAATCATGCGGTTAGAGTTTTTGGATGCTACTGTGGCCCAGGAGGGACTAGGATGTCGCCAATTGCGTCAGGGGACAGAGGGGGTGCCCAGCAAGACAAGGAGCCCTCTCAGAAGCAGGCAGCACCCGCAGAAGTGCCGGAACAGGCACTACAAAGAGGAGTGAAACGGTGCTCACCCGAAGTTGCACAAAGGAGTCCAACGCGCCGGAAGACAACTTAGAAAGTCGTGCAATGCAGGTTAGAGTGCCGTGGACCCAGGCTTGGCTGTGCACAAAGGATTTCCGCCGGAAGTGCACAGAGGCCGGAGTTGCTGCAAAAGACGCTGTTCCCAGCAATGCAGTCTGGCGTGGGAAGGCAAGGACTTACCTCCACCAAACTTGGACTGAAGAGTCACTGGACTGTGGGAGTCACTTGGACAGAGTTGCTGGATTCAAGGGACCTCGCTCGTTGTGCTGAGAGGAGACCCAGAGGACCGGTAATGCAGTTCTTTGGTGCCTGCGGTTGCAGGGGGAAGATTCCGTCGACCCACGGGAGATTTCATCGGAGCTTCTAGTGCAGAGAGGAGGCAGACTACCCCCACGGCATGCACCACCAGGAAAACAGTTGAGAAGGTGGCAGGATCAGCGTTACAGAGTTGCAGTAGTCGTCTTTGCTACTTTGTTGCAGTTTTGCAGGCTTCCAGCGCGGTCAGCAGTCGATTCCTTGGCAGAAGGTGAAGAGAGAGATGCAGAGGAACTTGGATGAGCTCTTGCATTCGTTATCTAAGGAATTCCCCAAAGCAGAGACCCTAAAGAGCCAGAAAAGAGGGTTTGGCTACTTAGGAGAGAGGATAG
This sequence comes from Pleurodeles waltl, assembly GCF_031143425.1. Lineage (NCBI taxonomy): Eukaryota > Metazoa > Chordata > Amphibia > Caudata > Salamandridae > Pleurodeles > Pleurodeles waltl. The sequence continues at coordinate 1,178,881,437 of NC_090439.1, forward strand.
GCTAGCAACACCTGAAGGAGCCTATCAGAAGGAGTCTCTGACGTCACCTGCTGGCCCTGGCCACTCAGAGCAATCCAGTGTGCCAGCAGCACCTCTGTTTCCAAGATGTCAGAGGTCTGGAGCACACTGGAGGAGCTCTGGGCACCTCCAAGGGGAGGTACAGGTCAGGGGAGTGGTCACTCCCCTTTCCTTCGTCCAGTTTCGCGCCAGAGCAGGGCTGAGGGGTCCCTGAACCGGTGTAGACTGGCTTATGCAAAAATGGGCACCATCTGTGCCCATGAAAGCATTTCCAGAGGCTGGGGGAGGCTACTCCTCCCCTGCCTTAACACATTTTTCCAAAGGGAGAGGGTGTAACACCCTCTCTCTAAGGAAGTCCTTTGTTCTGCCTTCCTGGGCCAAGCCTGGCTGGACCCCAGGAGGGCAGAAACCTGTCTGAGGGGTTGGCAGCAGCAGCAGCTGCAGTGAAACCCCTGAAAAAGCAGTTTGGCAGTACCAGGGTCTTCGCTACAGACCCGTGGGAACATGGGATTGTGCCAACAATGCCAGGATGGCATAGAGGGGGCAATTCCATGATCTTAGACATGTTACATGGCCATATTCGGAGTTACCATTGTGAAGCTACACATAGGTAGTGACCTATGTGTAGTGCACGCGTGTAATGGTGTCCCCGCGCTCACAAAGTCCAGGGAATTTGCCCTGAACAATGTGGGGGCACCTTGGCTAGTGCCAGGGTGCCCACACACTAAGTAACTTAGCACCCAACCTTTACCAGGTAAAGGTTAGACATATAGGTGACTTATAAGTTACTTAAGTGCAGTGAAAATGGCTGTGAAATAATGTGTGCATTATTTCACTCAGGCTACAGTGGCAGGCCTGTGTAAGAATTGTCAGAGCTCCCTATGGGTGGCAAAAGAAATGCTGCAGCCCATAGGGATCTCCTGGAACCCCAATACCCTGGGTACCTCAGTACCAAATACTAGGGAATTATAAGGGTTTTCCAGTATGCCAATGTGAATTGGTGAAAATGGTCACTAGCCTGTTAGTGACAATTTGGAAAGAAATGAGAGAGCATAACCACTGAGGTTCTGGATAGCAGAGCCTCAGTGAGACATTTAGGCATCACACAGGGAACACATACACATAGGCCACAAACGTATGAGCACTGGGGTCCTGGCTAGCAGGGTCCCAGTGACACATACCAAACATACTGAAAACATAGGGTTTTCACTATGAGCACTGGGCCCTGGCTAGCAGGATCCCAGTGAGACAGTGAAAATACCCTGACATACACTCACAAACAGGCCAAAAGTGGGAGTAACAAGGCTAGAAAGAGGCTACTTTCTCACACCGGCACGTTTTTATTTATGAATTAAGCACTGAATAAGTTCCCCTCTCAACTGCAAAGGGTTTCCATCATAAACTAAATTTACTAGGAAGTACAGCATCCATTTTAGGGCATCCTCATTCCTCACTCCTCATCCCTATTTCTCATCGCTGCTTCTCATCCATCATCCCTACTTCTCAACTATCATTCCTACTTCTCTTCCATCATCCCTACTTCTCATCCATCATCCCTACTTCTCATCCATCATATATTATCCCTACTTCTCATCCATCATCACTACTTCTCTTCCATCATCCCTACTTCTCATCCCTGCGTCTCATCCCTGCTTCTTATCCATCATCCCTACTTCTCATCCATCATCCCTGCTTCTCTTCCATCATCCCTATTTCCCTTCCATTATCCCTACTTCTCATCCATCATCCATACTTCTCATCCATCATACATCATCCCTACCTCTCATCCATCACCCCTACTTCTCATCCATCATCCCTGCTTCTCATCCATCATCCCTACTTCTCATCCCTGCTTCTCATCCATCATACATCATCCCTACTTCTCATCCATCATCCCTGCTTCTCATCCATCATATATCATCCCTACTTCTCATCCATCATCCCTACTTCTCATCCATCTTCACTGCTTCTCTTCCATCATCCCTACTCCTCACCCCTGCTTCTCATCCCTACTTCTCTTCCATCATCCCTACTTCTCATCCTTCATTCCTACTGCTCATGCCTCAGCCATCATCCCTACTCCTCATCCCTACTCCTCATTCCTCATCCCTCAGTCATAACCACACATTTTCAGTTTTGTGAAACACACCTTCACACTAATTGGTTAGGAACAGCCAATCATAGTTATGAGAGAGAGTTGCATTCTTACAGTTCTGCTGGTTTGGGAAATACAAGGAGCCCACACTAGGGCCATAAATCCACTCTTGGAGAAAGGGTTATACAGTTCATCGAAAATCTTTCTGGTTTCAGAAAAGAAAAAAAAACAGCTCTCAGAGATAAAAGCAGCCTCAGATGAAAGCCTGTTATTTGTTACAAATAAAAAGCAGGCTCAGATTTAAACATTTTATTTTTTACAAATAGAAATGAAACCAGAAAAGGTTTGGATGAATTGGATTACACTGTCACCAGAGTTGATTTTAAACATTTTGTTTTTACAGATGAAACTGGAACCAGAAAGGTTTTCGGTTGAACTGTAGATGACTTGCATAACCCTTTCTCCAAGAGCTGATTTATGGCCCAGGGTGTGCGCACCTTGTATTTCCCAAACCAGCAGAGCTTTCTGCAGAGGCCTGTGCAAGCAGAAAAGCACTGAGTTAAATAAAATGAAATATTGTGCAGACTTGAATTCACTGGAAACAAACACACAATTGCATTTCTTCTCCTCCTTCTTCACCCACCATGTGCAATGAGGAGGCTGTTTTTCATTGCAATAGAATGCAGCACTCTCATAACTCTGATTGGCTGTTCCCAACCAATCAGTGTGAAGGTGTGTTTCACAAAACTAAAAATGTGTTGGTATGACTGAGGGATGAGGAATGAGGAGTAGGGATGATGTATGATGGATGAGAAGCAGGGATGATGGAAGAGAAGCAGGGATGATGGATGAGAAGTAGGGGTGATGGATGAGAAGTAGGGGTGATGGATGAGAAGTAGGGATGATGTATGATGGATGAGAAGTAGGGATGATATTTGATGGATGAGAAGTAGGGATGATGGAAGAGAAGCAGGGATGATGGATGAGAAGTAGGGATGATAGATGAGAAGCAGGGATGAGACGCAGGGATGAGAAGTAGGGATGATGGATGAGAAGTAGGGATGATATATGATGATGAGAAGTAGGGATGATGGATGAGAAGTATGGATGATGGAAGAGAAGCAGGGATGATGGATGAGAAGTAGGGATGATGTATGATGGATGAGAAGTAGGGATGATGGATGAGAAGCAGGGTTCAGAAGTAGGGAGGAGGAGTAAGGAATGAGGATGTCCTAAAATGGATGCTGTAAGGAAGATTTCACGTCAAATTCGGGCTTCACGGGCCAACTATCAAGATGTGAATCCATGGTTAGATTCTCCACCAATCCTCAAATTGCCCAATTTTTGGGTAATTACTTGCCAACCATCTCGCCTGTGTTGCCCTGACAAATGGATGCCTTCCCTAACTTTTAGGTGGTAATTCTGAGTATGTTGGAACCTCTTAGGTGGTAATTCTGAGTATGTCGTAACGCGGGCCCATTTAATACATCCAATAAATACTGACACCACAGGGCGGGTGAGGTATGTGCCGGGTCTAGTTAATACTGACTATTCCGAATACTGGACCTACTGAGGCATAAGGAACGGATTCGGTATTGCACTGAAACCTGCATGTTTGGCATTACACCAGGGCCTTTTCCTCGACAAATTAAAATCTGAAGGGGGAATAAAACAGAGGTGGGATAATTATCACTCTGCTTGGAATTCCTATCCATTCCCAAAAAATATGTTTGCCCAGAGAGCAGAATTTAACCACCTAGTCAGGGCCTTAAAGTTGAATAAGTGGCACACAACTCTTTCCCTGTAGCCAGAAATAAGGAAATAATGCTACTAGTTACACTGAGGGGACTAAAACTTGGGACGGCGTATGTTCCACCGTGCCCAGCACTGGACTTCCAAGTTCCATGCTCCTGTTGACAGGCTGCAGCGCACAGAAGCTGTTTGATGCTACAACCGTCCTGCAAACACCACAGTAACATGGATGCACCAAATCAAAATGGTGGCTTATTCGTCATAAGTAGCTTCTCAGACCACATGGAGTAAATTGGTGCAACCAGAGAGCGATAATTCATCCAGCACGAGAGTTAATCCCCATTAATTACACCATCCCATCACCTCTCGTGTACTGTGTCATTTAAGAGCATCAGTACAACATAATATTTGCACATTCCTGTAGGGGCCCTTATGAAAACCTTTTATAGATCTCATTTGTGACGTGACCTGCCCCTGGGCAGCCGTCGGTAGACCAGGGATCTGTTTTCAGCTATTTACACCTCACAGGAATGAATGTGTTATTCAATCAATCAATCAATCAGGAATTTGTAAAGCGCACTCGTGAGGGTCTCAAGGCACTGAGGAGGGGTGGGGGAGGGGGGGAGGTGCTGCTACTGCTCGAACAGCCAGGTCTTGACTAGTTTCCTGATGGTAAGGAGTTCTTTGGTCTGGCGCAGGTGGGTGAGAAGATTGTTCCACGGTTTGGCTGCAAGGTGCGAGAATGACAAACTGCCGGTTGTAGTTCTGCGGACGTGTGGGACAGTTGTGAGGGCGAGGTCAGCGGAGCAGAGATGCCGGGTCGGGGTGTAGAAGGAGAGGTTATTGGCAGATTTGGAATGAGCTCTGCAGATAGGCCCGGGGCAGCCTTACCTACTGCCTGTGCACGCCGTTGATTTATCTGCGCTCATTGTAAATACGTTGGTGTACCCATAGACCACTTCAAACTGGCAGCGCTGTAGGTCGGTAATATACATTAACTGACCCTCACAGGCTGCAGGAACTGACTTCCTCCCTTGCTTAGGTGCTTACAGAATGGGGTCCCGATGGTGGCATCCAAAGGATGTCCACCCCTGGGGTTATTCGGTGGGTGGTGTGATCCAGACTTCTGGGGTCTGGCATTGGTCACTTTGGGCTCGGGGTGGGGTCAAGGTGACACTTTTCTGTCACCGCCATTTAGGGTGACCCCTTTCTAGTGCATGTAGTCCTGGAGGTAGGAGCTGGTCAGGTTTTATGTCCCCTCCCTTCCTCCGTCAGTGTCATAGAATTGTTGGGCGCAGACTTTCTTAGTTGTCGCTTAGGACAGGGTGCAGGAAGAGGGGACCTCAAGACAGGCTGAAAGGGTTGGGGTCCTTGCAGGGTGGGCACGGCTGAGGGAATGCAGGGGACAGATGGTTGGCTGGAGCTCAGAGGACAGCATAGCACAGGAGGAGATTTTGATGAATGAATGCGTTGTTGATGGATGGAGGACAGAGCATTGACGGGGGCAGGTTTGAGGGTGGGGGTTAGAAATTCTGTTGCATTAGTGAGGCACAAATGTTTGTAAATACCAAGTTGAGTCTGCATTATTGTCCTACTAAAGCGGCCTTTTGCTCTCAAGATGGTCTGGTTATTGACGCCTTCCTGCCCGATGGCCGTATGTATCCACTATTTCTGCGTATTTGAATAGATAAGGTAATGCCTTGAGCGTTAATTCTACATTCAGTAACCTCTCAACATTGCAAGTAGAGGCATATAAAACCTGAAAATTATTCTCAGTTCAATGCCTCCAAACAGAGGTTTGATCTGACTACTTCCCACTTCAACCCATAAGAGAGGCTGGCTGCTCAGATACCTGCAGGGCACAAATATTTACCCCCCCCCCAAAAAAAAAGTAGGGCAGTATGCAAGACATCATGGCATGTGACATCACCTCTTGTGACATTGCACGTGGCATCACAAGAAGTGGCAATACAACCCAGGACCTCACAGGAAGTGACATCACAAGAAGTGATATCAGCTCTCAAGACCTCACACATATGTTTATCAGGTCTATCATTAGTACATTTTTGTGCATTAGGATATTAAACAACTGAGATTTTGCGTAGAGTTGTGCCAAAAAAACTGACGCAAACCTAATGCTAAATTTGGGCCTCAACATATACATTTATTTTTTTAACCTGTTCTGTGCCTTGGACGAAGTGACCTCGTCCAAGGCTACAGTTCCAGTGTGCCTTGGACGAGGTCACCTCGTCCAAGGCACAGGAACTGGGGGGAGCGCTAGCGCCCCCCCCCGTGCACCCCCCCACCCCCGACCCCTCCACCCCCGCTGTGACATCAGCGCGAGAGCGCGCGCTGATTACTCACAGGGTCTCCTGCTTCCAGCTCGATTGAAAGAGAAATGCTCAGCATTTCTCTTTCAATCACGTGGGGGAGGCCCGGAGAGGCTTCAAAGGGAAGGAAATGTATTTCCTTCCCTTTGAAGTCTCTCCCAGGGTTTCAAAAGCCGGATTGCTTGCAATCCGGCTTTTGAAACCCCACTAGAAACCAGGGATTTTTTTTTTTTTTTGGTTATGGACATAAGGGAGCGACCCCTTGGGCAAGGGTGGCTCACGGGGGGGGGGCATTTTTTTGGGAAGGCCTTTTCTGCCCCCCCTGGGGGGCAGATCAGCCTATTATTAGGCCGATCTGCCCCCGGGAGGGCAGAAACCTCTAGGGCACCAGGGATATATATATTTTTTCTTCTATTTGTTTTGTTATTTGTTTTTTTTAGGTGGGGAGCGACCCCTTAGGCAAGGGTCGCTCCCCTAGGGGGCAAATTATATTTAGGCCATTTCTGCCCCCCTTGGGGGCAGATTGGCCTATTTTGATGAGGCCAATCTGCCCCCAAGGGGGGCAGAAACCACTAGACACCAGGGAGTTTTTTTTGTTTTCGTGAATTTCACGCAAGGGGAGCGACCCCTTAGGTAAGGGTCGTTCCCCTGGGGGGGGGGGGGGGAATTTTTTTAGGCCATTTCTGCCCCCATTGGGGGTAAATCAGCCTATCTTGATTAGGCCGATCTGCCCCCAAGGGGGGCAGAAACCACTAGGCACCAGGGATTTTTTTTGTTTTTGTTTTACAGATGGGGAGCGACCCCTTGGACAAGGGTCGCTCCCCTGGAGGGGAAATTGTATTTAGGCCATTTCTGCCCCCTTTGGGGGCAGATCGGCCGTTTTTTGCTACGCCAATCTGCCCCCAAGGGGGGCAGAAACCACTAGGCGCTGGGGATTTTATTTTTGGCACCAATGTCACGCAGGGGGAGCGACCCCGTAGGCAAGGGTCGCTCCCGGGGGGGGGGGGGTGGGGGGGAGCGTTGGGGGGGCAAATTGTATTTAGACCATTTCTGCCCCCCTTGGGGGCAGATTGGCTGATTTCAGGTCAATCAGAAACCACTAGGCACCGGGATTTGTTTTTTGGAGCCAATGTCATGCAGGGGGAGTGACCCCGTAGGCAAGGGTCGCTCCAGGGGGGTTGGGGGGCAAATTTATTTAGGCCATTTCTGCCCCCCCGGGGGCAGAACCCTCTAGGCGCCAGGGCAAATGTTTTTTTTTGTGTTTTTTTGTTGTTGTTTTTTTAGAGATGGGGAGCGACCCATTAGGCAAGGGTCGCTCCCCTGGGGGGCAAACTGTATTTAGACCATTTCTGCCCCCCAAGGGGGCAGAAACCACTAGGCACCGGGGATTTTTCTTTTGCCGCCAATGTCACGCAGGGGGAGCGACCCCGTAGGCAAGGGTCGCTCCCGGGCATGGGGTGTTTGGGGGGGTCAAATTTATTTTAGGCCATTTCTGCCCCCCCCCCCGGGGCCGGCTGAGCTAGAGGCCAAAATCCACAGGTAGGCACTTTGCAAAAAACACCTCTGTTTTCTGTGAAAAAATATGTTGTGTCCACGTTGTGTTTTGGGCCATTTCCTTTCGTGGGCGCTAGGCCTACCCACAGAAGTGAGGTATCATTTTTATCGGGAGACTTGGGGGAACGCTGGGTGGAAGGAAATTTGTGGCTCCTCTCTGATTCCAGAACTTTCTGTCACCAAAATATGAAGAAAATTTGTTTTTTAAGCCAAATTTTGAGGTTTGCAAAGGATTCTGGGTAACAGAACCTGGTCAGAGCCCCGCAAGTCACCCCATCTTGGAATCCCCTAGGTCTCTAGTTTTCAAAAATGCATAGGTTTGGTAGGTTTCCCTAGGTGCCAGCTGAGCTAGAGGTCAAAATCTACAGGTAGGCACTTTGCAAAAAACACCTTTGTTTTCTTTCAAAAAATGTGATGTGTGCACGTTGCGTTTTGGGGAATTTCTTGTCGCGGGCGCTAGGCCTACCCACACAAATGAGGTACCATTTTTATCGGGAGACTTGGGGGAACGCTGGGTGGAAGGAAATTTGTGGCTCCTCTCTGATTCCAGAACTTTCTGTCACCAAAATGTGAGGAAAATGTGTTTTTTAGCCAAATTTTGAGGTTTGCAAAGGATTCTGGGTAACAGAACCTGGTCAGAGCCCCAGAAGTCACCCCATCTTGGATTCCCCTAGGTCTCTAGTTTAAAAAAATGCACAGGTTTGGTAGGTTTCCCTAGGTGCCAGCTGAGCTAGAGGTCAAAATCTACAGGTAGGCACTTTGCAAAAAACACCTTTGTTTTCTTTCAAAAAATGTGATGTGTGCACGTTGCGTTTTGGGGAATTTCTTGTCGCGGGCGCTAGGCCTACCCACACAAATGAGGTATCATTTTTATCGGGAGACTTGGGGGAACGCTGGGTGGAAGGAAATTTGTGGCTCCTCTCTGATTCCAGAACTTTCTGTCACCAAAATGTGAGGAAAAAGTGTTTTTTTAGCCAAATTTTGAGGTTTGCAAAGGATTCTGGGTAACAAAACCTGGTCAGAGCCCCAGAAGTCACCCCATCTTGGATTCCCCTAGGTCTCTAGTTTTCAAAAATGCATAGGTGTGGTAGGTATCCCTAGGTGCCGGCTGAGCTAGAGGCCAAAATCTACAGGTAGGCACTTTGCAAAAAACACCTCTGTTTTCTTTCAAAAAATGAGATGTGTCCACGTTGCGTTTTGGGGCACTTCCTGTCGCGGGCGCTAGGCCTACCCACACAAGTGAGGTATCATTTTTATCAGGAGACTTGGGGGAACGCTGGGTGGAAGGAAATTTGTGGCTCCTCTCTGATTCCAGAACTTTCTGTCACCAAAATGTGAGGAAAATGTGTTTTTTTAGCCAAATTTTGAGGTTTGCAAAGGAGTCTGGGTAACAGAACCTGGTCAGAGCCCCAGAAGTCACCCCATCTTGGATTCCCCTAGGTGTCTAGTTTAAAAAAAATGCACAGGTTTGGTAGGTTTCCCTAGGTGCCGGCTGAGCTAGAGGCCAAAATCTACAGGTAGGCACTTTGCAAAAAACACCTCTGTTTTCTTTCAAAAAATGTGATGTGTCCACGTTGCGTTTTGGGGCATTTCCTGTCGCGGGCGCTAGGCCTACCCACACAAGTGAGGTATAATTTTTATCGGGAGACTTGGGGGAACGCTGGGTGGAGGGAAATTTGTGGCACCTCTCTGATTTCAGAACTTTCTGTCACCAAAATTTGAGGAAAATGTGTTTTTTTAGCCAAATTTTGAGGTTTGCAAAGGATTCTGGGTAACAGAACCTGGTCAGAGCCCCACAAGTCACCCCATCTTGGATTCCCCTAGGTCTCTAGTTTTAAAAAATGCACAGGTTTGGTAGGTTTCCCTAGGTGCCGGCTCAGCTAGAGACCAAAATCTACAGGTAGGCACTTTGCAAAAAACACCTCTGTTTTCTTTAAAAAAATGTGATGTGTCCACGTTGCGTTTTGGGGCGTTTCCTGTCGCGGGCGCTAGGCCTACCCATACAAGTGAGGTATCATTTTTATCGGGAGACTTGGGGCAACATAGATTAGAAAACAAGGGGTATTGCCTCTTGTCTTTCTCTAGATTTTTTCCTTCTAAATATAAGAGAGTGTGTAAAAAAGACATCTATTTGAGAAATGCCCTGTAATTCACATGCTAGTATGGTCACCCCGGAATTCAGAGATGTGCAAATAACCACTGCTCCTCGACACCTTATCTTGTGCCCATTTTGGAAATACAAAGGTTTTCTTGATAGCTATTTTTGACTCTTTATATTTCAGCAAATTAATTGCTGTATACCCGCCATAGAATGAAAATGCACTGCAGGGTGCAGCTCATTTATTGGCTCTGGGTACCTTGGGTTCTTGATGAACCTACAAGCCCTATATATCCACGCAACCAGAGGAGTCCAGCAGACGTAACGGTATATTGCTTTCAAAAATCTGACATTGCTGGAAAAAGTTACAGAATAAAACGTAGAGAAAAATTGCTGTTTTTTTCACCTCAATTTCAATATTATTCTTTTTCAGTTGTTATTTTCTGTAGGAAACCCTTGTAGGATCTACACAAATGAACCCTTGCTGAATTCAGAATTTTGTCTACTTTTCAGAAATGTTTAGGTTTCTGGGATCCAGCATTGGTTTCATGCCCATTTCTGTCACTGACTGGAAGGAGGCTGAAAGCACAAAAAATTGTAAAAATGGGGTATGTCCCGGTAAAATGCCAAATTTGTGTTGAAAAATTGGGTTTTCTGATTCAAGTCTTCCTGTTTCTGAAAGCTGGGAAGCTGGTGATTTTAGCACCGCAAACACTTTGTTGATGCCATTTTCAGGAAAAACAAACACAAGCCTTCTTCTGCAGCCACTTTTTCCAGTTTTTTTGAAAAAAACGAATTTTTCACTGTATTTTGGCTAATTTCTTGGCCTCCTTCAGGGGAACCCACAACGTCTGGGTACAGGAGGGGGAAAAGGCCTGGCAGCGAAGGGGTTAAAGTCTGTCACAAAGAAATTGGCAACAAGGAGAAATGTGCCACTAAATCAGTTTAAACTAATTGCAAAGTCTGCATTCCAAAATATCTGAGGAGGTTAAGGCCCCTGCTGCATATACCTTTGTGTGCCCAGCCAATCCAAGGGAGTAATAATAATGGTAAGATAACGCTGGAGGTTAATGCGCTTGCTGGAGAGATCTGTGTTTTGTCTAGTCCCAGCTTTGAATCAAAGGAGCATAGAGGGTTAATATGTCTCCTGCAAAGCACATCATGTAATAACAGTTAGATGACAGACGTTTATTTTATGTACACAAGTAAGTGGGTTACTGCTTTTAACACAGAGATCCTTTTGTTACTTGTAGTTCATAAATTGTAATCTTTTTACTATAGCTCAGTGAGCTATGAATGACATGTGACTCCTACATCTTGGCTCCCTCTATTATGTAACAAATCCTGTACATTAAGTTTCACATATGATTTATTGTCAATGTGTACGTGTGATGTAAAAAGCTCTGACAACCCCGATTGGGATGAGTAGCACTATAAAAGAAATGTAAAAAAAATAGTGGTATTTACATTTTTTTGTGTGTGTAAATACTGGGACAGACCAACACACCTGACATTCTTACAGTGCAGTCTTATATACAGAAACTGGACAAAGTCAAAAACGTGCCTATCTAGAGTACCTGTGAAGTGATAACCAGTTTGCCTTTGTTGCCCCTCCATGGCATTTGCAGGTAGGTGTGCGGTTCCAGATACCTCCCAGCCAGGAAACTCAATCAAAATGAAGCCTGATGGACCTGTAACTTTGGCCTCTGTTTTGGGCTCAGTTGGAATTTAAAACAAAAAAAGCCCCCTCCGTGCCCGCACACTGCTGCTAGGAATGAAAGCCGACAACCGCCAGCTGAATGTGTCCCGGTGTAGGCACAAGGTCAACGTATTTCAGTGGGGCCTGACTTCTTGACAGGGGATAAGGCATCTACTCTGTCCAAAGAGTGGGTAGCCACCGTCTACCCGCGTGTACCCTCGACTTGTGCCCTGCATACCTGTATCCTGGCAGTACAGCAGCAATATGGGCACTGCGATTCCTTATCCATGTTTGTCCTATAGGGGTCACTGTAAACAACTTCAAATTGTATCCCATACTGTTGCAGCTTTCCTGTTCAGGTTGGTGTATGTTTTACATTTTGGGGCCGTAGTCTATAATACTGCAGTAGCACTGTGATAATATGCAGTATTTGTAACGAGTTGAGCCCCTTAATAATGTTTCAGGAACTTTGGGAAGGCATCCTGAGCAAGGGGTTATGTGACATTGTCAAAAGTCAAGAGCATTACGGGTGTGTGTAGCTTACATGATTTCCTATAGCATAATTTACACAGGATTCCCAAGGAATTATACATAAATACTCTAGGACAGGTGTCTCCAACCAGTCGATCACGAGATACCAGTAGCTCTCAGAAACCTTCAGAGTAGCTCCCAACCTAGAGTTCATTTTTAACTTAGAAGTACAATAAATACCTTTTGTGTTTTCCTTTTTAAAGTTAAGGAAAGGCTATGTTTATTTTAGATTATCATCAGCTTGCAGATAGCAGAGCCTGAAAATGAGCACTGCTCCACTCAGGTTTGTGACCCATGTGGGTCACAGAAGTTCAGAACTGACAATTAAGGTATATAACTCTTGAATAAACATCTTTATCAACTCAATATTAGAGCATGAGAACAAAACAATATTTCTGAATGCTTTTAAATGAGAGAAAATTAAAATGAAGAGTTAACAATGATTAGGTCAACTCTTCATTTTAATTTTCTCCCTTTTCTAAGTGTCACATTTACACCCAGCAGGCACCTTGCTCCCAGTGACTGGTAGAGACAGTGCTTATTTATAACTGAAAAATACAGTCATTTTGTTTTAAATGGGAGAAATTTAAAGTGGAGACAAATGTTCCACTATGTGCAGAAAATGTTCTTTTCCATATTATGAACATATTTGCAGAACAGTTTTCAGCACTGTAATTATTTTCCCATAAAAAACAAAATGGTTGTGTGTTTGTGTTGTACATGTAAAGATGCAACTTACGGCGAAAGGTATGTCCTGTGCCACAAGTACATACAATGCAGGCTCTCAGTCACCCAGATACGTATATCCCATTTCTTCACACACTTGTTCATACATCCCTACAGACCATGTACTCAGACGCACGGGGAAGCCTGATCATAGTACCTATAGTCACAGTATTTTGTTCAAACCATATTATTGGGCTCCATGGACATTAGGTTTAAAGTCAATGAAGCTGGACTAAGATGTGTCTGGTAACAATGAGCGAGTTACTTGGCCTTCAGTAGCTCGCGACAATTTGCACTGGCAAGAAGTTGCTCTCATCACAGAAAAGGCTGGAGACCCCTGATCTAGGAGCATAATCCAGAATGTAGCCCTCTCTTCTTAGCACCTGAGTTTGCATTTTGCAGTACGAAAATAGCACTAAATGTGACACAGCACGGACAGCAGCAGCCACTTGCACTATCCTAATATACTCCTGTGCAACTGCAGAAGGATGTCCCCCAAATTACTCTCAATTACGCAAGCAGTCCTAATCGTTTAATTTCTTCAATTTTTCGTCACAAGAGTAACACAGAATTACTGAAATTACTCTGGCGTAATTAAAATTTCACCCATGCCTAAAGAACATCACTTACAGAGGCAGTTGGAGAGTTGTCATTCTAGCACATTCTTACACCTGAGAGTTTACACTGGTTTCAATGCGCCCATTCTATGAGCGTGCAAGCAAAATGACAGATTCAGAGCCACACCCCAAAAGTGAAAAAACAACATCGCAAGCTGATATAGCAAGATGCCCTCTGCAAACCGATAATAAAGGCTCACTTGTCCCTAAAAGCTGAAATATCAGTGTCACACCAGGTAGCACACGGCGAGGAGGTGGTTGGGAAGCTTGAAATGAACTTTGCTGTTTTGTGTCCGAATGCTCCTCCCCGGTCATCTTTGCCTGTAGTAATGATGTCCTCCTCTGACAATGATCCTGTGGTCACCAGACTCAAGAGTGAAATGTCCTCGCTGGGCAGCATTATCATGGTTCCTGCTGCTTCTGACTAGTTTGGTGCTGGGGCTTTCCTGGACCATGCAGCTCCTCAACTTAGCCAAATTCTAAAGGACAGCTTGATTAAATACTTTGAACCTCTGAAGAACATGGGTGTAAAGTATGTGTTTTATTCTAGGCATCAAATATTGATTTGTTCATGAGGCTGCTGAAGGCATGTGTAAAGCGCTGTGGGGGTCATTCCAACCTCGGCGGTAAAAGGCGCTTACCGCCGTGCAGAAGACCGCCACAACACCGCCACGGCCGCGGTAAACCGCCACGGTCATTCTGACCCACAACAGGCAAACCGCCAAAATACCGACATCCACAAAAGTCCGCCACACCAAAGGTCAGCGAGAAACTGGCGATGACCAAACCTCCACCGTCACGCCAACAGAAATATGCCCATGCCATTATGACCCACGAATCCACGCGGCGGTCTTTCAACCGCGGTATTCCATTGGCGGTACACACCGCCGCGCTCAAAATACACACACACTTACAAAACACAACCACATTGGACAATTCAAAATACACACACCTGATACACATACACACACCACTCCCACACACCCAATACAACATAAAACACACACCCACATCACCCACAAAGCTCCACTCCTAGAGATTCGTGAACACCCACCGAGAAAAGACATCCGAGCACCCAGACGCCCAATTCACAGTCACCCAGAAATATTTTCACGCACTTCACACAACACAACAATACACAGCACCACACTTAGCACCACACAATCCACCCTACACATCACCCACATCACCCCATGGCACCGCAAAGACACCCCAGGTTCTCTGATGATAAACTCAGGGTCATGGTGGAGGAAATTGGACGAGTAGAGCCACAGCTGTTCAGGACACAGGTGCAGCACACCACCATTGCCAGGAAGATGGAGCTATGGAGCAGAATAGTCGACAGGGTCAACGCTGTGGGACAGCACCCAAGAAATAGGGACGACATCAGGAAGCGGTGGAACGACCTACGGGGGAAGGTGCGTTCCATGGTATCCAGGCACAACATCGCGGTGCAGAAGACTGGCGGCGGACCCCCACCTCCTCCCCCAGAATTTACAACATGGGAGGAGCAAGTCTTGAACATCCTGCATCCTGAGGGCCTCGCAGGAGTAGGCGGAGGAATGGACTCTGGTAAGTCAAATCTTCACTACTTCATCCCCCCCACCTGCATGCCAACTCATACACCCACCCTCACCCCCACCCCCATCACACCTACTCCTTGCAAATGTCTCACCATCACAACCCACCCATCCCAACACCTAGCCCTGCATGCGTCCACTAAGCATGGACACCCATCACCAAAGCATGCCCACTGCACATACACATACAACCCCCCCCAAACCACCGTCACAACAGCCCACACACAGGAATGCCAGCACTGGGGTACACGGGCACCCACCCATTGCACGCTATGGCACACACAGAACCAATAACCATACTTTTATACCCTTGCAGGACCCGAACGCCAGCTCACCGCGCAGGAGGGTCCACAAATGTCCACTCCACCCCCAGAAGAGGCCCACAGTGATGACAGCAGCTCTGCCTCCCTGGATCTAGATGACCAGCCCGGTCCATCGGGGACCTCGGGACAGTCGGTTCCCCTCAGACAGCCACAGCCCATAGCAGACCTTCCCCCCTCTGGGAACACCAGCTCAGCACCCACCCAGCGGGCCCATACCTCTGTCCCCAGGACACGTCAATCAGCGGTGTGTCCACCACTACAGGGAACCCAGGCTAACCCAACACCCCAACAACAACAGGGACCTGGGGGCAGTGGCAGTGGGCACACGGTCCAGGGGACAGAGGCCCAGGGAAACAGGGGAACTAGGAGGGCTGCTGTGCGACAGGGGGGGGACAGGCCCAGGGAACCCACTCTCCACAAGGCCCTCTCCTCCATCATGGGAGCCTACCACCACTCCCAGGAGACAATGGCCACGGTCCTGGCCAGGTTTCAGGAGATCCAGCTTCTGCAGGAGCAACAGTATATGGGAGGAACTAAGAAACATCAGTTCCACCATGGGTACCATCGTAGTGGCCCTGAATCAGGTAGTCACCACATTGCGGGACACTGTGGCACCTCAAAGGGCCCCTGACACTAGCATGGACCAAGAACTGCCTACCACCTCTGCCGGCGCTAGTGGACAGGAGGCCCGACACAACACCAACAGGCCACCAGAACCCCACCCCCTGCAGTAGGAGAACCATCCCGCAAGCGGGCCCTGAGATCCAGGAAGAAGACAGAGTAAGATGTCAAGACCCCCGCCAGCAAAGGATACCGCCCTGATTGTCATCCCACTGTCCCACATTGTCACCCTGTCCAACCTTAAACTGCCCCTGCTCCACTTCCCACAGGCATTTGGACAATGCACCTGTGATACTGACAGTTTGGACTCTGCCATGGACAATCCTCCACCATCACCCCTCACCGATTTTCAACCACACATCCAATTTAGAGCACTTGAATAAAAACACTTATTGCACAAGACAATCTGTAGTCTGCCTGTGATTTTGAACAAATGTATTAGACATGACCGTGCCAAAATGTTATTTCACATTGTGATGCCAACAAACCGCTGTCACACAGCTGTAGTCCATGGGGAAACAAAGCAGATGTCACGCAGTGGGGCCCACAGCTCTGAAAACGGAAAGGAAAGTCACAACACAGTTACCATACACTGGGGGAAAAAGTCAGACAGTAGAGAGGTAGGAGTATTTAAGTAAATGTAATATGGCGGTGTGTACTCTTACCTTTGTGTCATTGAAAATACTGCTGTATTACTGTGTTCCTGTTCTCTATGTCATCCTCTTCGGCTTCCTCCTCTTCACTCTCCACAGGCTCCACAGCTGCTACAACACCACCATCTGGACCATCCTCCTGCAGAAAAGGCACCTGGCGTCGCAAAGCCAGGTTGTGAAGCATACAGCAGGCCACGATGATCATGGAATGATAACTCTTCCTGTTCCTGTCCACCTGTTCACTCCTGCTGGGGGGGACCAGAGCAACATGTGTCCCATCAATGGCACCAATGATGTTGGGAATATGTCCAAGGGCATAGAAATCAGCCTTCACTGTAGCCAAATCCCCCACCTCAGGGAAGACGATGTAGCTCCGCATGTGTTTGAGCAGGGCAGACAACACTCTGGACAACACCTTGGAAAACATAGGCTGGGACATCCCTGATGACATGGCCACTGTTGTTTGAAATGATCCACTTGCTAAGAAATGAAGTACTGACAGAACCTGCACTAGAGGGGGGATCCCTGTGGGTTGGCGGATGGGGGACATCAGGTCTGGCTCCAGCTGGGCACACAGTTCCTGTATAGTGGCTCGATCAAGCCTGTATGTCAGTATGACATGTCGTTCCTCCATTGTCGACAGGTCTACCAGCGGTCTGTACACAGGAAGATTCCTCCATCTCCTCTCATGTCCCAGCTGACGGTGCCTATGAAGGACAACAGCGACCACAGAGTCAAACAACCCACAGGTACGTTCCCACAGCTTGCACATTACAAGATTCCCAGATGCATTGAAAGGTTTGTATGAGTGTAGAGGTGAGGCCTAGGTATGTGTGACGCAGTAGATTTTTAGCCATGTGGGCCCTTGAAATGGCGACTGCCTGACCTGTGAAGTGTGACAATGGGATGTGAGGTCAATGCGCTGGCGTGGCACTCCGTGGCGGTAAGCGGTCGAAGACCGCGGCGCAAAGCCGTATTGGTTAACATTGAACCCTATGGGTTTCTGGAGCCAATGACGATGTGCGCCGGCGGTTGCGGTACGCACTGCCGCGGTACGCACCGCCGCGGGCGTGACCGCCATTTTCTATCTGCTTAATCACTCAATACCTGATCATCCACAGGAGAGGACCTACACTGCAAGTGCTGCTGTGACCTCGGTATGGAAGAGACAATGGCTCATGCGACTGGGGAAAGGGCCCCTGCCTTCACTTCTGAAGAATTGGAGAAACTCGTGGAATGGGTCCTCCCCCAGTATGCGCTACTCTACGGTCCTCCAGACCAACAGGTAAGTACACTGGGACCATGCTTTGTGGGCAATGCCTGTGTTGAGTCGGGTGGATGAAAGATGGTGGGGAGGGGAGCGATTGAGGCATGCATCAAACGACAGATGAAAGCATGTGCCACATGGCAAGGGTGGGGATGGGGGGCCACTCACATCGAGCATGCAGAAGGTGGTGATTTTTTTTCTCCCCCTGTACATGTCACATAGGTCAGCGCCCACCAGAAAGTCGCTATTTGGCGTGCCATCGCCAAGGACGTCCAGACCCTGGGGGTCCACAACAGACGTGGCACACACTGCCGGAAGAGGTTAGAGGACATCCGCCGCTGGAGCAGGAAGACGGCTGAGACTCAGCTGGGGATGGCCTCCCAACGTAGGAGGGGTGCCAGTCGTACTTTGACCCCCCTGATGTCCCAGATCCTGGCGGTGGCCTACCCCGATTTGGATGGGCGCGTGAAGACATCACAGCAGACACAAGGGGGTGAGTACAAACACATTCTGCTGACTTTGCGCGCAGTGGAGGCGCCTGGGTTGGGGAGGAGGGCTGTGGGTATCCCTATGCCAGGGCGATTTCTGTAGGCTAGGCCCCTCCGTAAGGCATGGTCCTGTGCCCCCGCCCCCACCTCTGTAGAGTGGCAATGACAGGTATCCATGGCCCTGTGTCATCTATGTGTGCAGTTGTCGTCCATAGGCTTGTAGGCCATGTCCCACTGATTGAGTAGTGGACCCCAAGTGCGCGGCGTAGTGCAGGGGGCTTCTGTGTCTGTCCTCTCCGCCAACAGTGTCGCCTATGCATGCACTCAACATGTCTTTATTTCTCCCCCCCTCCCTTTTGTTGTGGTCTTCCTGTTCATGTGTGCATTAGCATCATCAGGCGGAGGAGAAGTGGCATTGGAGCACGAGGGAGCTGCATCCCACATGGCCCTGGAGGGCCATGCAACGGACTCTGAGTACACCAGTGGGACGGAGGGCGAGGGGAGCTCCACAGCGGGGACTCGTGCTGATGTCAGTGACAGCGACTCGTCCTCTGAAGGGAGCTCCCTTGTGGTGGCGGCAACATCCGTGCCCCCCGCAACTACAGATACAGCCACCACCCAGCGCACAAGCACAGCCCTCTCAGCAGCCCCTCAGCCTTTGCCCCGTGCCCGCTCACCCAGGAAGGTGGGCATCTCCTTCGCCCCAGGCACCTCAGGCCCTGCCCCTGTCACCCCTGCTGCCCTCAGTGAGGAGGTCATTGACCTCCTGAGTACCATCATTGTTGGGCAGTCTACCCTTTTGAATGCCATCCAGGGTGTAGAAAGGGAGGTGCACCGGAGTAATGCATACCTGGAGGGCATTCATTCTGGTCAGGCTGCCCATCAGCGATCGTTCAACGCTCTGGCCTCAGCACTGACGGCAGCCATTGTCCCTGTCTCTAGCCTCCCCCCTCCAACTTCCTCCACCCAGACCCAATCCCCTGTACCTCTGCCTATCCCAGACACACCATCAGACCAGCCTGCACACACCTCAACACCCAAGGGAAGCTCATCCAGACATAAGCACCACACATCACACAAGCATTCACACAAGCAACACCCACATGCAGACATACCAACAGCCACTGCCTCCTCTGTGTCCCCCTCCTCCTCGTCTCCCTCCTCCCTCCCTGTGACGTCTCCACTCACACTTGCATGCACAACATCTTCAGCCACTACGTCCATCACCAGCACACCCACCAGAACACTCCGCACACGTGCAGTCACCACCCCCACTACCATTTACACGTCCCCTGTGTCCTCTCCCAGTGTGTCTGTCACCCCCTCTTCCAAACCACACAAACGCAGGCAGCCACCCACCCAACAGCCATCCACCTCACGACAGCCTCCAGCCCAAGCACCTGCACCCAAAGACACCAGACTTAAGACTCCTACAACCACCTCCTCTTCCTCCACTCCCATACCAACTACACCTACCCATCACTCTCTTTCCAAATTGCTTTTCCTTGCCAACCTTAACCTCTTCCCAACAACTCCCCCACCCCGTCCATCTCATAAGACTCCAATCAGCACCTCAGCCACCACCAAACCAGGACCAATCAAACGTATTGTCCAAGGACTGTGGAGTCCCCCACCCTCAAGGGCAGCTAGTTCTACTAGGAGCCAAGGCACGGCCAGCCCACCCCCTGAAAAGCAGCCAAAGATTGCAAGTGCCCGGCGCGAGAGGCCAAAGACACCAGGGACCAAAATCCCTACCCTGGCTCTGGCTGGAAGTGGGGTGCCACCTGGCACACCGCCAAAGGTAGGAAAGGGCCACAGACGACCAGGGAAGGGTGGGAAGGGCAGCACGCCCGACAAGTCCGGCAGCAGTCCAGCTGGCCAGGAGGGCCCCACCAGCCCCATCCCAGGTGTGCAGGAGGACACCCAGGGGCCCGGTACTGCAGCCCAGGAGGGCCCCGCAAGCCACCAGACAGATGGGCAGGAAGGCCCCGCCAGCCACATGTCAGGTGGCGAGTGACATCCATGCCATGGCCGCATCCGCTGACCTGGACACTCATCTCAAGCACCGCTGAACTGGGCCCTTTCTCTCAAGCACCGCTGAACTGGGCCCTTTCTCTCAAGCACCGCTGAACTGGGCACCGCCGTCTCAAGCACCGCTGAACTGTGCCCTTCATCTCAAGCACCGCTGAACTGGGCACCGCCGTCTCAAGCACCGCTGAACTGGGCACCGCCGTCTCAAGCACGGCTGAACTGGGCCCTTCATCTCAAGCACCGCTGAACTGGGCCCTTCATCTCAAGCACCGCTGAACTGGGCACCGCCGTCTCAAGCACCGCTGAACTGGGCACCGCCGTCTCAAGCACCGCTGAACTGGGCACCGCCGTCTCAAGCACCGCTGAACTGTGCCCTTCATCTCAAGCACCGCTGAACTGGGCACTGCCGTCTCAAGCACCGCTGAACTGGGCACCACCGTCTCAAGCACCGCGGAACTGGGCCCTTCATCTCAAGCACCGCTGAACTGGGCCCTTCATCTCAAGCACCGCTGAACTGAGCCCTTCATCTCAAGCACCGCTGAACTGGGCACCGCCGTCTCAAGCACCGCTGGCCCATTGGCAGAAGCGGCAGGCCCTCATCTGTGTCGGGCAGGGCTGCACGAAGCACTCTGGGCACCAGTCCCCCTCCAGAACCATTGGAGACTGTCATCCACTTGAGAGACTGTGGCTTTGCACTCCCCAGGATGGCACAGTGGGCAAACCACCCACTGTATGGACTTGAGAGACTGTGGCTTTGCACTCCCCAGGATGGCACAGTGGGCAAACCACCCACTGTATGGACTTGAGAGACTGTGGCTTTGCACTCCCCAGGATGGCACAGTGGGCATGGAGGCCCCTTGTGGATCTGGCGTCGTGTACTCATGTGGCTGAGGTGCCCCCCCCTTCCCTTCCCCCTGAGGTGCCTGTAGTTTTGCTATCTGATGCCCCTGCAGTGTTCTCTCCATTGGTGTCAGGTATCCTGTGTGGGCTTTGCCCATGTAATTTGGGCTCAGTGGTCCACGGACAATGCCGGCAAACATTATCGGACGTTTCGATTTTTTGAATATAATAGTTTTAAATGTGTGATAATTTTATAATCTAATAATACAATATATTCGACTGTTTATGATCATTTCCTTTTGTCTTTGCATTCTTCCGGGGGGATTGGGGGTTGTAACTGTGATGTATTGCTATGCATTGATGTGTGTGTTGTAGTGGGTGAGGGTGGGGGTGGGTGTGTCACGTATGTGTGTGCCCGTAATATTTTCTCCTCCCCCCTCCCCTGTGTCGTAGGTGCAGTACTCACCGTTGTCTTCTGCCCCGGCGTTCGTGCTCCTGGTAGAGGAGCAGGAATACAATAGCTGGGAGGATGTGTAGTTCGGGCTCCATGCTGTCCAGATTCCTCGTGGGGTGTATGGAGGTGAGCGTTTTCCGTTCAAAATGGCTGTTTCTGCCGTGTTTTTATCGGCGGGGCTACCGCCCCGGAAAAGGTGGCGGATTGGTGGGTTGTGATAGGGTGGGCGGTACATTGTCTCCCGCCTGTCTGTTGACGGTGACCGCTGCGCTGTTTGTTTGTCCCGCCGTGGCGGTCGGAGTGTTAAAGTGGCGGTCTCTGTTGGCGGTTTCCGCCAGGGTCGGAATTCAGTTTTTTAACAGCCAGCCTGTTGGCGGGTTAGCCGCCGCATTAACACCGACCGCCAGGGTTGGAATGACCACCTGTGTCTTTTACAGAGTCCCACATCATTGGAGGCTATGAGTGGACCTCATTTAGGACAAAAAACACTTCTGAAGAAACTAACCCCACTTGAGTGCAGGTCATGTTGCAGAGCTTTTCGATGCAGTGATGGATAGATTCAAGTGCTTAAAGTTTGTATATGGTGTCATGCACCTTTTTCACAAATCTCACTGTTCTGTTTTCACCCCTTTAGCAAAATGGGTTCTGCCTATTTACTCCCCCCAACTTTTCACATTTAGACCACCTGATTTTGGACTTTTTTATTGTGGGTGAGTCTCACAACTGGTGCCCCACCCACGCGAATCACATGGTGAACAGACTGCACATGTTTACCGTCAGTGTCCACGTTGCTGCAGGGGTAAGGAGCACTTGGTTGGTTACATGTGAACACACATTTACACATATGTGAGGGCTGCATGTGTGAGACAACCATTGGGTGCAGCCCGGTAATGGCGCACAGGAAGCCTAGTGCACAGGGGACTCTGCAGTGTTAGATATTGACCTGGGGTAGGCCTTATAATATCAGTGAGCATTCATAGTCAATATGGTTTACTGGTTTCTCTGCAGTGACACTTTAATATATACATAGGGAGTGTAGGAAAGTACCATCTTGCCTGGCATGTTACCCCCATATTTCACTGTATATACGTTGTTTTAGTTGTATGTCTCACTGGGACCCTGCCAGCCAGGGCCCCAGTGCTCATAAGTGTGCCCTGTATGTGTTCCCTGTGTGATGACTAACTGTCTCACTGAGGCTCTGCTAACCAGAACCTCAGTGGTTATGCTCTCTCTGCTTTCTAAATTGTCACTAACAGGCTAGTGACCAATTTCACCAATTCACATTGGCATACTGGAACACCCTTATAATTCCCTAGTATATGGTACTGGGGTACCCAGGGTATATCGGGTTCCAGGAGATCCCTATGGGCTGCAGCATTTCTTTTACCACCCATAGGGAGATCTGACAATTCTTACACAGGCCTGCCAGTGCAGCCTGAGTGAAATAACGTCCACGTTATTTCACAGCCATTTACCACTGCACTTAAGTAACTTATAAGTCACCTATATGTCTAACCCTCACCTGGTGAAGGTTGGGTGCAAAGTTACTTAGTGTGTGGGCACCCTGGCACTAGCCAAGATGCCCCCACATTGTTCAGGGCAAATTCCCCGGACTTTGTGAGTGTGGGGACACCATTACACGGGTGCACTGTACAAAGGTCTCTACCTATGTGCAGCGTCACAATGGTAACTCCGAACATGGCCATGTAACATGTCTAGGATCATGGAATTGTCACCCCAATGCCATTCTGGCATTGGGGAGACAATACCATGATCCCCCGAGTCTCTAGCACAGGCCCGGGTACTGCCAAACTACCTTTCCCGGGGTTTCAATGCAGCTGCTGCTGCTGCCAACCCCTCAGACAGGTTTCTGCCCTCCTGGGGTCCAGCCAGGCCTGGCCCAGGAAGGCAGAACAAAGGACTTCCTCAGAGAGAGGGTGTTACACCCTCTTCCGTTGGAAATAGGTGTCAGGGCTGGGGAGGAGTAGCCTCCGCCAGCCTCTGGAAATGCTTTGATGGGCACAGATGGTGCCCATCTCTGCAAAAGCCAGTCTACACCGGTTCAGGGATCCCCCAGCCCTGCTCTGGCATGAAACTAGACAAAGGAAAGGGGAGTGACCACTCCCCTGACCTGCACCTCCCAGGGGAGGTGCCCAGAGCTCCTCCAGCGTGCTCCAGACCTCTGCCATCTTGGAAACGAGGTGCTGCTGGAACACTGGACTGCTCTGAGTGGCCAGTGCCAGCAGGTGACGTCAGAGACTCCTCCTGATAGGCTCTTACCTGTGTTGCTAGCCTATCCTCCTTCCTAAGTAGCCAAACCTCCTTTTCTGGCTATTTAGGGTCTCTGCTTTGGGGAATTCTTTAGATGACGAATGCAAGAGCTCATCAGAGTTCCTCTGCATCTCTCTCTTCACCTTCTGCCAAAGGATCAACCGCTGACTGCTCAGGACGCCTGCAAAACCGCAACAAAGTAGCAACGACGACTACTGCAACCTTGTATCGCTGATCCTGCCGCCTTCTCGACTGTTTCCTGGTGGTGCATGCTCTGGTGGTAGCCTGCCTCCTCTCTGCACTAGGAGCTCTGAAGAAATCTCCCGTGGGTTGACGGAATCTTCCCCCTGCAACCGCAGGCAACAAAAGACTGCATCACCGGTCCTCTGGGTCCCCTCTCAACACGACGAGCGTGGTCCCTGGAACTCAGCAACTCTGTCCAAGTGACTCCCACAGTCCAGTGACTCTTCAGTCCAAGTTTGGTGGAGGTAAGTCCTTGCCTCCCCACGCTAGACTGCATTGCTGGATACCAAGTGATTTGCAGCTGCTACGGCTCCTGTGCACTCTTCCAGGATTTCCTTCGTGCACAGCCAAGCCTGGGTCCCCGACACTCTATCCTACAGTGCTCAACCTCCTGAGTTTTCCTCCGGCGTCGTGGGACTCCCTTTTGTGTCTTCAGTGAGCTCCGGTTGACTCCTCTTCGAAGTGGCTGTTCCAGCACTTCTGCAGGTGCTGCCTGCTTCTGTGAGGGCTCCCTGACTTGCTGGGCACCCCTTCTGTCTCCTCATCCATGTGGCGACATCCTGGTCCCTCCTGGGCCACAGTAGCATCCAAAAACTCTAACCGGACCCTTGCAGCTAGCAAGGCTTGTTCGCGGTCTTTCTGAGTGGGAACACCTCTGCAAGCTTCTACACGACGTGGGACATCCATCCTCCAAGGGGAAGTTCCTAGCCCTCTTTGTTCTTGCAGAATCCACAGCTTCCACCATCCGGTGGCAGCTCCTTTGCACCCTCAGCTGGCATTTCGTGGGCATCTGCCCACTCTCGACTTTGTCGCGACTCTTGGACTTGGTCCCCTTGTTCCACTGTTACTCTCGTCCAGAAATCCACTTTGGTTGCATTGCTGGTGTTGGTCTTCCTTGCAGAATTCCCCTATCACGACTTCTGTGCTCTCTGGGGAATATAGGTGCACTTTACACCTACTTTTCAGGGTCTTGGGGTGGGATATTTTTCTAACCCTCACTGTTTTCTTACAGTCCCAGAGACCCTCTACGAGCTCACATAGGTTTGGGGTCCATACGTTATTCGCATTCCACTTTTAGAGTATATGGTTTGTGTTGCCCCTATACCTATGTGCTCCTATTGCAATCTATTGTAACTATACACTGCTTGCATTATTCCTTTTGCTATTACTGCATATTTTTGGTATTGTGTACATATATCTTGTGTATATTTGGCATCCTCATACTGAGGGTACTCACTGATGTACTTTTGGAATATTGTCATAAAAATAAAGTACCTTTATTTTTAGTAACTCTGTGTATTGTTTTTTCTTATGATATTGTGCATATGACACCAGTGGTATAGTAGGAGCTTTGCATGTCTCCTAGTTCAGCCTAAGCTGCTCTGCTATAGCTACCTTCTATCAGCCTAAGCTGCTAGAAACACCTCTTCTACACTAATAAGGGATAACTGGACCTGGTACAGAGTGTAGGTTCCCCTTGGTACCCACTACAAGCCAGGCCATCCTCCTACAGGGAGAAATCTGCCTTTTAGTGCAGTTTTGATTCCCTTTGGCCCACAAAGTACAGCAAGCTATTAAGCTTGGTTGAAACGTGCGCCACGATTGATTTTGCAAGTTCCAAGCAGATATATGTACCACTTATGGGTTGTCAAGGATATTTCTCTGGCTCAGCTTAGAATCAGAGACCAGGCCTCCTCAGCCAAGGTAATTACCCTGCTCCCCAGAAGAAGGAACAAAGACCTCCCCACACAAAGGGAGCAATTAACAGTGCTTCACTCAGCTCCTGAGAAGGAAGAGGCGGGGAAGAAAATCTGCATCCATTAATTAGCTATCGCACTCTACCAGGGTTGGCACACCTCAGGGACACAGAACAAAGGAGGACACCCAGACCTCTGGACCCAACACAGGAGGGGGGTCCTCTCGTTGAAGGTTTAGTGGGAAAGGCCCTAACAGTGATTTCAGCATGGGGCCGAGCTGAGGCCCCCACAGGAGATGTGACCAGTGACCTCAGGACGGCACCATTTTGACTTGTCTTAGCATTCGGTAGAGGAGGGCTGGAACAGGGATGAGACGTGGTGTGCTATGCTAGATTGGCCTTTAGAACCTTCCACCTCCATTCAAAAGCTCTTGTACAATTGAGCAGAGGGATTTTTGTTAGAGTTAGACTCTGGGATTAGACTGCAGCAGAATCATGGTCAACTGGAAGGACAAGGCCTCTGATACCCTACTGGACTAAGGGATCTGTATACATTTGACCTCAGGACCAGTGGGACTCTTCAAGACCAGGGAAGCTGGTCCCCGTACTCTCCCGAAGGACCAGATGGGGGAAGAACTGGACTTCTGCCCCCAACTAGAAGTATAGAAGCCCTGGAGAACAAGAAAAAGAAGAAAGGCTGGTGCATGGAGCCAGTGGAACTAGCTCCCTACAAAGTGGACCACCTTAGAAGCAAGGAGGTCTGTGGAAAAAGCCCCAGGTGGCTAGGGCTCACCACCAAGAGTGAAAAGGGCTCAGGTTTGCACAAAATGGCCAACTGGGCCCAAGATATTGCAGTGAAAAGGGCTTGAACTTTGACCCTCAGCTGAGAAACAGAGCACGTGGAGCTCCTCTGCAAGTTCTTCAAAAATCACTGGGGTGGGCCAGTGCCCTGAGGTCAACGCAAGGTTTATTAATAATTAATGGACCCTGGGATGGGGCAAGCATGGGGCCCCCTCCCCAGAGCTCTGGAGGCCCTGGGATCCTGCCCCCCAGGCCAGTACACGGAAGGCCCATGACTCTATCTCCGCGCCCCCACCACGCAAGAGAACCAGAGAGCGCTGTTGTGTGCCTTCAAGTCAAAGGAAATGGAGCACAGAACCCCATCTCTGGGCCCCAAGGAGAGGAGGGGAAAATGCCACTGCGCTACCTACGGAACAAAGATGCAGGGCAGGGGCCCCCGGCAACCAAACAACAGGGCTGGAACGATATCCTCTGGGCCCCCAGTGATGAACGAGACCAGAGAAGCACTGCAACACTCCCCCAAAAGGCGGTGGGCGTGTTCCCACTCCCCGTGTCTGGGTGGAGCAGGGCGACCCAGCCTGTGCAACACCCTGCCCGAATGGAGTGGGCAGGGGAGAAGACATGTTGCTGGCTCCTGTGCCAACAAAGGTGGATGCTAGCCGGGCAGGAAGCAGGCAGGGGCAGCCGAAGGTAGGCTCCACATGCTGCCCCTAAAACCAGCACAAGTCAGGTGCCCCAGTAAGCCTGGGCACACCCAAAGGGAAAAAAGGAGGAAACAAAAAGAAGCCAAGTGTTGACAAAGAAATGCAGCCAGAGCCACTCACTATGCATTCACGCTCCCACAAGGGAGTACCCATAATGCTCTGCAGGGTTAAAATTGCACAACGTTTTCTGCTGGTTGTGGTGGCCCCAGGACGTTAGGGGCACCACCAACTTTACAAAGTGAGTGTGGATGGCTGCAGGAGTGCAGCGGTTGCCTCCCAAGGAAAGTTTTGAAAAGGTGACCCTCAGTTTAAAGGCTCAAAGAAACCGTGACCACCTGGCTTTTCTGCCTAAGTTTGAACATCTACAAGTCTTTAACATCTTTTCTACAGCATGGGAGTGAAATGATTTATGTTGGTTGTTTTTATGGTTGCACGTTTGTAGCGTAAGTTGGTTAAGGAAATGCACTAACATATGTATTATGATTTTACAATGTTTTATTCTGAGGTGTTGTTATTGCTGATAGTAATTATATTTCACGAAAGACTGCAGTGCTTTATTATTTACAATGATTGTAGGTGGATTATGGTTATAGAAGTCAGTGATAGGGTAATGCATCTTAACATGTGATTCTGGTCTTTAAGAGTAGTAACAGTCAAAGCCAATAAGCCTGCTCGAGTTAAAATGACACCCTCCTCTATGGTTATGGGTGATTTTTATGGGAAGGGGGGCTGTGATTTTTGGGGTCATGACTCCTTAGTTGTCAATGTCAAAGGTATTTTCAGTAGCCTTATGTATACGAGTAAATTTCTGCACAGTATTAAGAGGTGTGTGTGATAAAAGTACTTTTTCTTTTCTAAAGAAAAAACAGACTGGACAAGCATTTATTGAATGTTAACATTGCGTGCCAGCGAATAGTCCACACCACCTTCCCTGAGTAGGCCTTGGACTGCTCTACCTCACTACCCTCAGAGAGTAAAGTGCTACAATGAGATGTTTGCTTCCCAGAAAGGGGGTAATTGTGGACCTACTACTTATGCAGGCCTCGCATCCTGCCCAACTAATAGCCCGGTTTCCTTACAACCCTCTCGAACGTTTGTCCACAAGTGAGCACCCTGTCCAGGAAACTCAATAAGTGCAGGACAAAAGACTGTTTGCAAAATGTGCAGAACTCCACTAGGTGGTGCAGAACGGGACATCCGTCTGATGTCACAGAGAGCAGGGGAGCATGACTAAAGTCGGATAAAACTCACCTCAACGCAGAACCTCAAAGTGCAAAAGATCATTGAAGAAAGTAACCCCTCCTATGTTTCCTCGGCCACTGAGTGGACTAACATGCCAGTGACAGAACCTACTCCATGACAAGCATCATTCTGACAGATGACAAATGATGATGGCCTAAATGAACCTGTACTTCACATTCAAATTGAAGGGATTAAAGGTATCTTCAATTGGTTGCCAAAGTGACATCCTCACGTTCATGATCATTCACAAATTACCATTGCAGCACTCAAATTCCAACCTCTTTGTATATGGATTTCAGACACCTCTTTAATGCCTACGACAACCACTACGGTGAATTCCACATATGTGGACATTGGACACGTCCTGAGCTTCAGGTCAGCTCTCAAGGTATTCCTCCCAAAAGGAGAACTTGACAACTAAAATAAAACTAAAATAACGTAACAAGAAGGGGAGCTGCCTGAAACTGCTGCTAACGCTTTTCTTCCTTCGCAGGAATCATTGATTGACGAGTTCAATGAATCTTTGGTCCCAGCATAAGGGTGTAGAGAACAGGACATACAATTTCAATACAAGCCAATTCAATTACACAGTATGACCAATGTGGCCTCACAAGGAAAACTCCAGTATGGAATAAAGTTAAAGGAGTTTTGTTACAACCTTAGACTCAATGTCATGTAAACAATTCTCAAAACAAAGCTATGAAGATACAGAATCACCAAGCGTTAACCAAGGTGACGAAATAGATTTAGGCGAACTAACATTAAAAGGACTAGACACTCAACAAATACCATGCAAAACATCAGCAAAAGAACTTGATGTACAGAAAACAAGCAATTTAAATCATCTAGATTCAAATAATTTGGGCAAGGGAAAATCCATACTGTCATTTTCTTAACTCCTTCCTGTTTACATACTGGCAACGCTTATCTTTTCCAGGTCTATTCCCAGTACTACTCAGGTTCAATTCTCGCAACTCTACTTCTGAATCATCGGCCAATATAGAGTGGGGCCCCATCTTTCAATAGTACCAAACATTACTGATGCTCAGTCCTACCAACGCACAAAACCAGCTGCAAATCCTTTTAAGAGCCCTGTTGCAGCATTCAACCAACCTCTTGCTTTACAGATAATATGCTGGGGTAGGTTACATCCCCCAATTTAACAAAACTCTGTATATAATTAGAAATCAGTTGGGTGACATTGTGCATCTCTACTTCCCTTTGCAGTCCCTCTCTTAGACACAGCTCTTCAAAGAACTTTATTGATTTGTTTTAGTTTGACCAAACTGAACCAAATTTGACTGTTGACCACTGGTAAAAATTAATCAGTAGCCACCATGGCATATTAAGGTGTAGAACCTAATATCCCACATTGACCAGGAATATCAAGAACACTATGTTCCAATAGACCCTTTGTAACTTTACCTTTCGTCACCAGATAACTCCCACTCTTTTGATATTTGTCTCTCCTTTTACAGGGCACAGATCTCCAGACCTTGTCTTCTACAAACCTGTTTAAACCAGGCCACCAAATATTTATTCTTATGCGCCTTTTAGTTCCAGGATGCTTTTGTCACACTAATAGAACAACTCACTATAATCCTTAGCTAGCTCATTGACAAAATAGAACATGTTGTCATCTCTTCCTCATTTTGTTCTTGCCACCTTGAGTCAACATAACTGTTCTTGCACACTTAATCCTCCCCAATGACCTTCCCCCATTTCTTGTTAGAAACTCCTCTTTCCAAACACTTAACCAAGAAAGCAACCATAGAGCCATTGTCTACTTCTTTGTCCACACCCATTTCCACCGACTTACTAGACAAACAATCACACCCATCCAAGAACTGAACTCTTGAAGTCTAAATTGCCATCTGGGTGCTCTGGGGATTGGTTTCACACTTCCTTTTGTGGTGAGATGACTTACTAGGGGTTTATGATGTATTCTAAAGAAACATAAATCTATACTGCAGAGGTAATCTCATAATTATACTACCCTCACCAGCATGCCAAAGCTTCCTTCTCTGTAGTCAAGTAATTAGGTTCAAGACCAGTTGAAGGATGGAAAGTATAAGCCATCAGATTAAATACTCCCCGAAGATTGGCATAACTAGCATCAGTGATAGTAATGGATGTTCTTCTCTTATCAAGTGGTTAAAGGGCTGGTGCTTCAGCTATTTCATTTTTGCATTAAAACACTGCTTCCACAGTTTTCACACCATGCAAACCATGCAGTTTATCTTGTGTTGACATATGTTCTATGTCTTGTTTGAAAACATGGCCACAAACTTTAAATAGTATTCTGCCAAACTCAGACAAAGTTTACGATTGATCATTTTTGGGGGCACTCCATTTTTAATTTATTGTCAAAGATAATCCATACTCTCCACACTCATTTTTCACTTTTCCTTGGACGATTAAAAATACACTATTTTGTGACTGGACAAAACTTAATTTAATTGAGAATATATGGCAGCAACGACTCCTTTGAATGTGTGGTGCATGACTCTTTGGAACACAGCAGAAGCCGAGTTGATTACATGTAAGCTTGAATGTAACACTCATGTTAGGTTGTATGTTACACTGCTAGCCACCAGGTAGGTACAAGGAATTTTAATGTCCCCAGGCAGTGGTATTGCTTGATCTTTGCATCATCTTCTTGTGACCAACTTGTGATGACACATCCCAAGCATGGAAGTGTGGTGTGGAGCCCTCTGGGATAGCCATTGAATGGAACCCCCTCGTCCGTATGTGAAGCCTGATATGAACAAGATGTGGATCTGTGGTGCAGCGGCCCCATCGCTGCCTGGATGTACACCATTCATACAGTCAAATGATTTGAATGTGTAGTGTTTTCCAGATGACAGTGTGGGCCACCAGCGATAGCATACTAAAGGAGAGTAGTAAGAGTCGTACAGTTCTACCGGTTGGCTAATTTCAGGCTATAGAAATAACATATACATACATTTTGTGGTTACGTTTCACACTTGGGTGATTAACGTAATGAATTTGGTTTGCAGCATTACTTCAGGTGTGACGATGAGGTGCATCATTGAAAAACCTTTTTTTGCAGACGAGGAGTAGGGGGCTCAACAGCGTTACAATCATAACTTTAAGGGCAAGTACAACTATTGTTTACTCCAAGGTTACAACTTATACCTTCCTTCCTAGTTTTGTCAGATCCCGATGAGTATGGTTTAGCAAGTTTTTACTAATCAGTATTGGCAATCTCAGTTTACAAACTGTAGGGAGCTATGAAGAGAATTGCAGCTCCTCCAACCTGTTTTCTGAGAGCTTACTTTGGAATAGGACCAGTGGAAGTGAGGGTTTGAAGTGTATATTGAGGCAGTAAGAGGAGACATTCACCTGGACAAGAAAGAACGTCTTGGGTGCAAACGGATTTTAAAACACCCTCTGTTGACGGAAGCCAAAGAAGAGGATCTTGGTGAATTTGCAGCAGCTCTAAGGAAATACAATACACAAGTGTGTTGCTAAACATAGATTTCTGAGGCATTTTCAGTTACTGGGAGAACTAATTGACAACAGTATGGCAATTTTCCAAACTCTTGCGGTAAACTGTAATCACTGGTCCTTCTCAGAAAAAGTTTTGAATGGTCAATGTGTACTGAAAACTAATGGCCATAAGGTTCAGAATAAGTTAATAACACATTGAACCCTACACAAAGTCTTAAAACTGCACATTTTTAAGAGTCTTAAGGAGTTATCAGTAGGGTAGGATAGCATGGGAGGTGTAAATGAATGAAGGCCTACAAATAAGGGTGGAAAGTCGCGGATCGGTGAATATGTTTCATGAAGGAGGCACATCCAACAAAGAATACATGTGATGTGTTGTTGATATTTATTATTTACTTTTGTGTCTTATATAGCGCAGTGTTGCCCATGTTCAATGGTGGCACCAGAATTCACATATTTACAAAACTATATTGTATAAATGTATTTACAAAACTTTGAAGAAATTCACAGAGAGATGGAACACGAAAAAAATGTGGCTACCTTATTGGGTGTTGAACATTAATAATTGTGGTATAATGTCAAGATATTAGACAGTTGTGTTATTACCCTTGACCCCAAAGCTCTTTTGGGAGGAGGTAATACTACACTAGTTTCATTAGCCCACAAAAGTGGGAGGCTAAGGCAATGCCATCCCACAACCATTCCTGTCATTGAGAAAAGGAAACTCGCAGGTGTATGTTGTCCCACCACCACTTGTATGAAAGTAAGTACATTTGACTAAGACATTCTAAAACCATTCAGACTACAGGTGATTAAGAGTTGAGAGAACTTCAGACACTGACTCGGAAAGTAGGCGCACACCAATAATGGGACCACAAATGTTTGTGATCAATATCTAATATAATTATTAGGTACCTGTAGCATCATTTCATGGATCAGAATAACAATGAACATTATAAGACAGTGGAAGACTGCTTTCAGAGCTGCAAGCTGGATCTCAAGGTGGCTTGTAAATAGGTTAGAAGATACCCATCTTTTTCTGATATTCACACCAGTTTGCAGTTTTCATGATGTGCAAGAATGAAGGTTTTATGTGTAATATTTTTCATCCATGTCTGAATTCCAAATGTACCTGTGGTTCTTCTGCATAATGGTGACATAAGCCACATGTTGCAGAGGAGTTGGCCTACACGGTCAGGCCCATATTAATCAATATTTCAGGCAAATAGAGGCAGCAGGCCACCTTGCTGAGCTGCATGAAAGGGAGACGATAGCAATGTGGGGGATGACTCCCTGCCCAGGTCCAATCTTTTGTAATGTGTAATACATACAATGAAGGTATTTGAAACATCTTAACCTATACCTGCTTGAAACTGCAATTTCCCTCAGTGCCTCCTGACATTCGATATGATCTGTTTGCCACCAGTCTGATTCCCAATGCATCCTAAATTCTAAGAAGGTTTCGGGGGGTGGGTTGTATGACTAATGTCTTAAAAATACACAATATTCTTTTTGTCAGGGAGTGGAACTATAGTAAGTTTTGCTTCCAATTGGAAGAATTCCGGTAGGTCCTTTAAGGTGGCTAACTATGGTAATATGGTATGCCTGGTTTGTAAAATGGCTCGAGCTGTGTTTTGGTTGCAATGCTGCATAGCGCTGCGATACCCAGTGTGTACCAATCCGTAAAGCCCGCTAGGATCCTCATCTGTGGTAGAAGTGTTCTGGTCCTGAATGGGTTCTGCTGAGTTAATCTCCTACTCCACCTCAGTACTTTCCATACTACGATCACTGCTTTGGTAGTCGGGGTACATATGGGTTGTAGACAGCCTCCATACAAAAAGTGTAATACATTCCCTCCTCCCATTGCCCATTTTTCACTGTAGTACACTGGGTCTGACTCATTTTAAACAGCCATTTGATTACTCTAAGATGAGATACTCTATAACATTATAACACTGGAATCTTGGGAGCGCGACTGAAGACAATGGGATGCTCCGGGCTTCTAATGGCCGGTAGAAGCCCAGAGCATCAACATTTCAATGTTTGTGTTTCACAGCTGTCCCTGTGAAACAAGCATTTGCAATGCACTAGTGTCTCGCATTTCTCCGAGTTACAGCTATTAGCAATTGTAAACTCCCAACCGGATTTTTCTTGCCACATTGAATGGAAAAAAACAGCGCAATCGCGCTGCTACCATTCACTCGTAATGAAACATATCAGCAAAAGTGTGCAATTATCTACGTAACCGGCAAAAGTGCAATTAACTATGTAACAGGGTCGATGGTATGCAAAGCGCTGGAATTCTGCCAAGCGAGATGGCGCTGCGTACAAAAGATAAAAAGTAGTCCACAAAGCAGACGGAAAACAGCGAGCCTCCAGTGAGGATGGCTAACCACCGGAAAAGGCATGACGTATGCGTGCCTTCCACTAATGAAAGCAAGCAGATTTTAACAGGCAATCCCACGAATCAATGAAAGACACTGGCGTGACGTGGACGGGGCTCCAAGCCCTTTTCTAACTCCTAAAGCATCTCGCATGCGCAACGCATGCAACGCAGGCTCGACTGTAAAAAGGCCTCAGGGACCCTGAGGGGATATCAGACCCCTCACTCCCCCTCGGGATTCGTGAGGCATTTGTTTTCCTTATTAGAACATTCTGCCCTCATGGGGTGGAATGTTTCAATAGTCATAGCTGGGTTATACCAGCCATTAAAGGCCCTCGTCTTGGGCCTTTAATGGCCAGAATAGCCTGCTACAGCAGGCTCTAAGGCTGTATGAGACCAGGTTGGTGGTCCAGGATCTCTTTTTATCTTTTACAACACTTACATATGCTTACTTAAGGAGATTTGTTGCTCCATAAAAAGGACCATATTTTTGGAGAATTGCGCTGCAACTTTGTGTGGGGTGTTCTGGGGGACATAAAGGCCTACCGTTTCAAAGGGGATGACCCTTGTTGAGTGAGTGATTTACTAATAACCCTAATAAACTGATCCACATTGCCCTTCCATGTCAGAGTGTTTTTTTCTGACATATATACCTAAGAACTTAATACCATTGGCCACCGTAGGTGAAACAAGGTAAGCCTACCAATCCATATCTGCAGTTCCCTCAGTTGGGTACATGCAAGATTTATCCCAATCAACTCACAAGCTGGTTTATTCCCCAAATCTAACAAGTATATGCAGAGCTCTTGTGCCGAATGAATCGGGTTGGCTTAAATAGATAAGGAGATTGTTCACAAACTCAAAGTGATATTTTGTCTTCCAACCCTATAGTTTACTCAAGCTCTATCACACTGCCCCTGTCCCCCGTCCAAACTGAGCAGAGCAGCCAATGGGTGTATGGCAATGGCAAAGAGCAGTGGTGGGAGCCAGCAGCCTTGTCTATTACCACACAGAAAGGGATTCAAAAGGGCATTATTGACATGTACTCGAGCCAAAGGAGATGTGAGAGTAGTCTAGTGTGTGCTATAACGTTGAGGCCTAGGTGCAGGGCAGACAAGTACATCCAATCTAGCTTATCAAAGGCTTCTCCAAAGTCTATTTGAAATACTGCTTGCAGATATTTTAATGCGTCTGGCTAGTACTAGGGCATTGTGTAATCATTGTGTGTTACGCCTTGTCAAGTGATGGAACATGAAGCCACTTTGGTCTTTTTGTATTAAGGTGTCTATTATGCCAACAAGGTGATAATCAAGGATTTTCACTAGAATGTTGGCTTCAAAAATGGGTAGGGTTATCGGCCTGTGAGAGCAACATTGGTTGCCAACTTTACCTGGGTTTGGTATCGCTACAATTATCCCTTCTCCAATCAATATATCTCTCTCTCTCTCACTCGCTCTATCTCTCTCTCTCTATATGGAAAATGTCACTTACCCAGTGTACATCTGTTCGTGACATGTAGAGCTGCAGATTCACATGCTATGCATATCCCTTCCGACATCTAGTGTTGGGCTCGGAGTGTTACAAGCTCTTTTTCTTCGAATAAGTCTTTTTAGAGTCACAGGATCGAGTGACTCCTCCTCTTGGTTCGATTGCGAATGGGCATCGACTCCATTGTTAGATTGTTTTCCCTCAGAGGGTGAAGAAAGGAGTGATAGTGTATAGAAATATAAAGAGTTGTCCATGCAAATGTAAATGTATATACATATGTACAAATGTTAGAAACTTAAACGACTACAGGCTTCCGGGGAGGAGGGAGGGTGCATGTGAATCTGCAGCACTACATGCCACGAACAGATGTACACTGGGTAAGTGACTTTTTCCGTTCGATGGCATGTGTAGCTGCAGATACACATGTTATGCATAGACTACAAAGCAGTTGGTCCTCCCAAAAAGCGGTGGCTAGCCTGTAGGAGTTAACCTCTTCTGTGCCTTGGACGAGATCATCTCGTCCAAGGCTACAGTTCCCCTGTGCCTTGGACGAGATCATCTCGTCCATGGCACAGGGGAACTTGGGGGCGCGCTAGCGCGCCCCCCGTGCACCCCCCTTCCCCCCCCAAGTCGGGGATGGAAGGGGAAGACCTTCCCCTTCCACCCCCGACCCCCCCCACCCCCCCCTGTGACGTCAGCGCGCGCGCGCGCGCTGATGTGTCACAGGGGCCTCCCTCGTCGCGCTGGAAGCTCTGCTTCCAGCGCGATTGAAAAAGAAATGCAAATGCATTTCTTTTTCAATCACTTGGGAGGCCCGGAGGGGCTTCAAAGGGAAGGAAAAGTATTTCCTTCCCTTTGAAGTCCCTCCGAGGGTTTCAAAAGCCGGATTGCTTGCAATCCGGTTTTTGAAACCCCACTAGACACCAGGGATTTTTTTTTTTTTCGTAGAAATTGACAAAAGGGAGCGACCCCTTGGGCAAGGGTCGCTCCCAGGGGGGGCATTTTTTTGAAAAGGCCTTTTCTGCCCCCCCTGGGGGCAGATCGGCCTTATTAGGCCGATCTGCCCCCAGGGGGGGCAGAAACCTCTAGGCACCAGGGACCATTTTTTTTTTTTTTTTTTTTTTTTTTTTTCATTTTTTTTTTATTGAGGTGGGGAGCGACCCCTTAGGCAAGGGTCGTTCCCCTTGGGGGAAAATTATATTTTGGCCATTTCTGCCCCCCTTGGGGGCAGATTGGCCTATTTTGATGAGGCCAATCTGCCCCCAAGGGGGGTAGAAACCACTAGACACCAGGGATTTTTTTTATTTTTTATTGTTATTGACAAAAGGGAGCGACCCCTTGGGCAAGGGTCGCTCCCAGGGGGGCATATTTTCGGGAAGGCCTTTTCTGCCCCCCCTGGGGGCAGATCGGCCTACTATTAGGCCGATCTGCCCCCAGGGGGGGCAGAAACCTCTAGGCACCAGGGACCATTTTTTTTTTTTTTTTTCATTTTTTTTTTTTTGGTGGGGAGCGACCCCTTAGGCAAGGGTCGCTCCCCTTGGGGGAAAATTATATTTTGCCCATTTCTGCCCCCCTTGGGGGCAGATTGGCCTATTTTGATGAGGCCAATCTGCCCCCAAGGGGGGTAGAAACCACTAGACACCAGGGAGTTTTTTCTTTGCGTGAATTTCACGCAAAGGGAGCGACCACTTAGGCAAGGGTCGCTCCCTGGGGGGGAGGGGAATTTATTTTAGGCCATTTCTGCCCCCCCTGAGGGCAGATCGGCCTATTATTAGGCCGATCTGCCCCCAGGGGGGGAAGAAACCTCTAGGCGCCAGGGCAAATTTTTTTTTTGTGTTTTTATTTTTTGTTCTTTTTTTTTTTTTTTAGAGATGGGGAGCGACCCATCAGGCAAGGGTCGCTCCCCTGGGGGGCAAATTGTATTTAGACCATTTCTGCCCCCCTGGGGGCAGATTGGCCGATTTTAGGTCAATCTGCCCCCAAGGGGGCAGAAACCACTAGGCACCGGGGATTTGTTTTTTGGCGCCAATGTCACGCAGGGGGAGCGACCCCGTAGGCAAGGGTCGCTCCCGGGGGGGGGGGGGTTGGGGGTTGGGGGGGGCAAATTTATTTTAGGCCATTTCTGCCCCCCCGGGGGACTGATCGGCCTATTATTAGGCCGAACTGCCCCCGGGGGGGGGGCAGAACACTCTAGGCGCCAGGGCAATTTTTTTTGTGTGTGTTTTTTTTTTGTTGTTTCTTTTTTTAGAGATGGGGAGCGACCCATCAGGCAAGGGTCGCTCCCCTGGGGGGGGGCAAATTGTATTTAGACCATTTCTGCCCCCCTGGGGGCAGATTGGCCAATTTTAGGTCAATCTGCCCCCAAGGGGGCAGAAACCACTAGGCACCGGGGATTTGTTTTTTGGCGCCAATGTCACGCAGGGGGAGCGACCCCGTAGGCAAGGGTCGCTCCCGGGGGGGGGTGGGGGTTGGGGGGGCAAATTTATTTTAGGCCATTTCTGCCCCCCCGGGGGACAGATCGGCCTATTATTAGGCCGAACTGCCCCCGGGGGGGGGGCAGAACACTCTAGGCGCCAGGGCAATTTTTTTTTGTGTGTGTTTTTTTTTTTTTTTTTCTTTTTTTAGAGATGGGGAGCGACCCATCAGGCAAGGGTCGCTCCCCTGGGGGGGCAAATTGTATTTAGACCATTTCTGCCCCCCTGGGGGCAGATTGCCCAATTTTAGGTCAATCTGCCCCCAAGGGGGCAGAAACCACTAGGCACCGGGGATTTGTTTTTTGGCGCCAATGTCACGCAGGGGGAGCGACCCCGTAGGCAAGGGTCGCTCCCGGGGGGGGGGATGGGGGTTGGGGGGGCAAATTTATTTTAGGCCATTTCTGCCCCCCCGGGGGGCAGATCGGCCTATCATTAGGCCGATCTGCCCCCGGGGGGGGGCAGAAACCTCTAGGCGCCAGGGGAATTTTTCTTTTTTTTCTTTTTTTTTTCTTTGTTTTTTATTTTTAGAGATGGGGAGCGACCCATCAGGCAAAAGTCGCTCCCCTGGGGGACAAATTGTATTTAGGCCATTTCTGCCCCCCTTGGGGGCAGATTGGCTGAGTTTAGGTCAACCTGCCCCCAAGGGGGCAGAAACCACTAGGCACCGGGGATTTGTTTTTTGGTGCCAATGTCACGCAGGGGGAGCGACCCCGTAGGCAAGGGTCGCTCCCGGCGGGGGAGGGTGGGGGTTGGGGGGGCAAATTTATTTTAGGGCATTTCTGCCCCCCCGGGGCCGGCTGAGCTACAGGCCAAACACCACAGGTAGGCACCTTGCAAAAAACACCTCTGTTTTCTGCGAAAAAATATGTTGTTTCCACGTTGTGTTTTGGGCTATTTCCTTTTGTGGGCGCTAGGCCTACCCACAGAAGTGATGTACCATTTTTATCGAGAGACTTAGGGGAACGCTGGGTGGAAGGAAATTTGTGGCTCCTCTCAGATTCCAGAACTTTCTGTCACCGAAATGAGAGGAAAAAGTGTTTTTTGGGCCAAATTTTGATGTTTGCAAAGGATTCTGGGTAACATAACCTGGTCAGAGCCCCGCAAGTCACCCCATCTTGAATTCCCCTGGGTTTCTAGTTTTCAAAAATGCACTGGTTTGCTAGGTTTCCTCAGGTGTCGGCTGAGCTACAGGCCAAAATCCACAGGTAGGCACTGCTTTTTATAAAAAAATGTGATGTGTCCACGTTGTGTTTTGGGCCCTTTCCTTTCGTGGGCGCTAGTCCTACCCACACAAGTGAGGTATCATTTTTATCGGGAGACTTGGGGGAACGCTGGGTAGAAGGAAATTTGTGGCTCCTCTCAGATTCTAGAACTTTCTGCCACAGAAATGTGAGTAACATGTGTATTTTTAGCCAAATTTTGAGGTTTGCAAAGGATTCTGGGTAAGAGAACCTGGTCCGAGCCCCGCAAGTCACCCCTCCTTGGATTCCCCTAGGTCTCTAGTTTTCAGAAATGCACAGGTTTGGTAGGTTTCCCTAGGTGCCGGCTGAGCTAGAGGCCAAAATCTACAGGTAGGCACTTCGCAAAAAACACCTCTGTTTTTTCCAAAATTTAGGATGTGTCCACGTTGCGCTTTGGGGTGTTTCCTGTCGCCGGCGCTAGGCCTACCCACGAAAGTGAGGTATCATTTTTATCGGGAGACTTTGGGGAACGCTGGGTGGAAGGAAATTTGTAGCTCCTCTCAGATTCCAGAACTTTCTGCCACAGAAATGTTAGGGACATGTGTTTTTTTAGCCAAATTTTGAGGTTTGCAAAGGATTCTGGGTAACAGAACCTGGTCCGAGCCCCGCAAGTCACCCCTCCTTGGATTCCCCTAGGTCTCTAGTTTTCAGAAATGCACAGGTTTGGTAGGTTTCCCTAGGTGCCGGCTGAGCTAGAGGCCAAAATCTACAGGTAGGAACTTCGCAAAAAACACCTCTGTTTTTTTCCAAAATTTAGGATGTGTCCACGTTGCGCTTTGGGGTGTTTCCTGTCGCCGGCGCTAGGCCTACCCACGCAAGTGAGGTATCATTTTTATCGGGAGACTTGGGGGAACGCTGGGTGGAAGGAAATTTGTAGCTCCTCTCAGATTCCAGAACTTTCTGCCACAGAAATGTGAGGGACATGTGTTTTTTTAGCCAAATTTTGAGGTTTGCAAAGGATTCTGGGTAACAGAACCTGGTCCGAGCCCCGCAAGTCACCCCTCCTTAGATTCCCCTAGGTCTCTAGTTTTCAGAAATGCACAGGTTTGGTAAGTTTCCCTAGGTGGCGGCTGAGCTAGAGGCCAAAATCTACAGGTAGTCACTTTGCTAAAAACAGCTCTGTTTTCTGTGATATGTCCACGTTGTGTTTTGGGGCATATCCTGTCGCGGGCGCTAGGCCTACCCACACAAGTGAGGTATCATTTTTATCGGGAGACGTGGGGGAACGCTGGGTGGAAGGAAATTTGTGGCTCCTCTCAGATTCCAGAACTTTCTGCCACAGAAATGTGAGGAACATGTGTTTTTTTTAGCCAAATTTTGAGGTTTGCAAAGGATTCTGGGTAACAGAACCTGGTCCGAGCCACACAAGTCACCCCTCCTTGGATTCCCCTAGGTCTCTAGTTTTCAGAAATGTACAGGTTTGGTAGGTTTCTCTAGGTGGCGGCTGAGCTAGAGGCCAAAATCTACAGGTAGTCACTTTGCTAAAAACAGCTCTGTTTTCTGTGATGTGTCCACGTTGTGTTTTGGGGCATATCCTGTCGCGGGTGCTAGGCCTACCCACACAAGTGAGGTATCATTTTTATCGGGAGACGTGGGGGAACGCTGGGTGGAAGGAAATTTGTGGCTCCTCTCAGATTCCAGAACTTTCTGCCACAGAAATGTGAGGAACATGTGTATTTTTAGCCAAATTTTGAGGTTTGCAAAGGATTCTGGGTAACAGAACCTGGTCCGAGCCACACAAGTCACCCCTCCTTGGATTCCCCTAGGTCTCTAGTTTTCAGAAATGCACAGGTTTGGTAGGTTTCCCTAGGTGGCGGCTGAGCTAGAGGCCAAAATCTACAGGTAGTCACTTTGCTAAAAACAGCTCTGTTTTCTGTGATGTGTCCACGTTGTGTTTTGGGGCATATCCTGTCGCGGGTGCTAGGCCTACCCACACAAGTGAGGTACCATTTTTATCGGGAGACTTGGGGGAACATAGATTAGCAAAACAAGTACTATTGCCCCTTGTCTTTCTCTACATTTTTTCCTTCCAAATATAGGAGTGTGTGTAAAAAAGACATCTATTTGAGAAATTCCCTGTAATTCACGTGCTACTATGGTCACCCCGGAATTCAGAGATGTGCAAATAACCACTGCTCCTCAACACCTTATCTTGTGCCCTTTTTGGAAATGCAAAGGTTTTCTTGATAGCAATTTTTTACTCCTTATATTTCAGCAAATGAATTGCTGTATACCCGGTATAGAATGAAAACGCACTGCAGGGTGCAGCTCATTTATTGGCTCTGGGTTCCTCGGGTTCTTGATGAACCTACAAACCCTATATATCCCCGCAACCAGAGGAGTCCAGCAGACGTAACGGTATATTGCTTTCGATAATCTGACATTGCAGGGAAAAGTTACAGAGTAAAACGTAGAGAAAAATTGATGTTTTTTTCACCTCAATTTCAATATTTTTCTTTTTCAGCTGTTATTTTCTGTAGGAAACCCTTGTAGGATCTACACAAATGACCCCTTGCTGAATTCAGAATTTTGTCTACTTTTCAGAAATGTTTAGGTTTCTGGGATCCAGCATTGGTTTCATGACCATTCCTGTCACTGACTGGAAGGAGGCTGAAAGCACAAAAAATTGCACAAATGGGGTATGCCCCAGTAAAATGCCAAAATTGTGTTGAAAAATTGGGTTTTCGGATTCAAGTCTGCCTGTTCCTGAAAGCTGGGAAGCTGCTGAGTTTAGCACCGCAGACCCTTTGTTGATGCCATTTTCAGGGGAAAAACCACAAGCCTTCTTCTGCAGCCCCTTTTTCCAATTTTTTTGAAAAAAACGAAATTTTCACTGTATTTTGGCCAATTTCTTGGCCTCCTTCAGGGGAACCCACAAAGTCTGGGTACCTTTAGAATCCCTAGGATGTTGGAAAAAAAGGACGCAAATTTGGCTTGGTTAGCTTATGTGGACAAAAAGTTATGAGGGCCTAAGCGCGAACTGCCCCAAATAGGCAAAAAAGGGCCTGGCACAGGAGGTGGAAAAGGCCTGGCAGCGAAGGGGTTAAAGTTGTTTGGAATGAAGTCCTTAAGGCAGCTTGGCCTTTAGTGGCTTGTTGCTGTGAATATAC
Source organism: Pleurodeles waltl (assembly GCF_031143425.1). Taxonomy (NCBI): domain Eukaryota; kingdom Metazoa; phylum Chordata; class Amphibia; order Caudata; family Salamandridae; genus Pleurodeles; species Pleurodeles waltl. The sequence goes on from NC_090439.1 coordinate 1,178,924,241, forward strand.
ATCAACACAGTAGTGTTTTGTAAATGTATGAGGGGTTGACCATGTAGCTGCTTTACATATGTCAACCATTGGTATGTTTCCTAAAAAAGCTGTTGTTGCACCTTTCTTTCTTGTAGAATGTGCTTTAGGAGTGATCAAAAGTTGTCTCTTTGCTTTGATATAACATGTTTGTATACATCTAACAATCCATCTTGCTAAACCTTGTTTTGATATAGGATTGCCTGTATGTGGTTGTTGGAGAGCAACAAAAAGTTGTTTTGTTTTCCTAAACTCTTTCTGTCTGTCTATGTAGTAAATAAGAACTCTTTTGAGATCTAGGGTATGAAGAGCTCTTTCTGACACGGAATCTGGCTGTGGAAAGAAGACTGGCAATTCCACTGTTTGAATGATGTGAAAAGGAGATACTACTTTTGGTAGAAATTTTGGATTTGTTCTTAGTACAACCTTATGTTTGTGAACTTGGAAAAAAAGGTTCTTCAAGAGTGATGCTTGTATTTCACTAACTCTTCTTAAAGAAGTAATAGCCACAAGGAAGGTGACCTTCCATGTTAAAAATTGAATTTGGCAAGAGTGCATGGGTTAAAAAGGTGGTCCCATCAGTCTGGTAAGTACAATATTTAAATTCCATGACGGAACAGGTGGTGTTCTAGTTGGAATGATGCGTTTTAATCCTTCCATGAAGGCTTTGATAACAGGAACTCTGATAGAGAAGTATGTTGAATAGTTTGTAAGAATGCAGATATTGCAGTAAAATGTATTTTAATAGATGAAAAAGCCAAATTTGATTTATGTAAATGAAGTAAATAGCATACAATATCGTGTATCGATGCTGTAAGTGGATCTATGGTTTTAGATTGACAATAGTAGACAAATCTTTTCCACTTATTCGCGTAGCACTGTAGTAGGTTTTCATGCTTGTTTAATTACTTCCATACATTCTGATGGAAGATTTAAATAACCAAATTCTATGACTTCAGGAGCCAAATCGCTAGATTGAGAGCATTGGGGTTTGGATGCCTGATTTGACCTTTGTTTTGTGTTAACAAATCTGATCTTTTTGGGAGTTTGGAGTGAGGTACTACAGATAGGTCTAATAAATGTTGTGTACCAAGGCTGGCGTGCCCATGTTGGTGCTATGAGCATCATGTTGAGTGGTGTAGGAAAGTACCATCTTGCCTGGCATGTTACCCCCATATTTCACTGTATATATGTTGTTTTAGTTGTATGTGTCACTGGGACCCTGCCAGCCAGGGCCCCAATGCTCATAAGTGTGCCCTGTATTTGTTACCTGTGTTATGACTAACTGTCTCACTGAGGCTCTGCTCATCAGAACCTCAGTGGTTATGCTCTCTCATTTCTTTCCAAATTGTCACTTACAGGCTAGTGAGCAATTTCACCAATTCACATTGGCATACTGGAACACCCTTATAATTCCCTAGTATATGGTACTGACGTACCCAGGGTATTGGGGTTCCAGGAGATCCCTATGGGCTGCAGCATTTCTTTTGCCACCCATAGGGAGCTCTGACAATTCTTACACAGGCCTGCCACTGCAGCCTGAGTGAAATAATGCACACATTATTTCACAGCCATTTTCACTGCACTTAAGTAACTTATAAGTCACCTATATGTCTAACCTTTATCTAGTAAAGGCTGGGTGCTAAGTTACTTAGTGTGTGGGCACCCTGGCACTAGCCAAGGTGCCCCCACATTGTTCAGGGCCAATTCCCCGGACTTTGTGAGTGCGGGGACACCATTACACGCGTGCACTACACATAGGTCAATAGCTATGTGTAGCTTCACAATGGTAACTCCGTATATGGCCATGTAACATGTCTAAGATCATGGAATTGCCCCCTCTATGCCATCCTGGCATTGTTGGCACAATCCCATGATCCCACGGGTCTGTAGCACAGACCCGGGTACTGCCAAACTGCCTTTTCAGGGGTTTCACTGCAGCTGCTGCTGCCAACCCCTCAGACAGGTTTCTGCCCTCCTGGGGTCCAGCCAGGCTTGGCCCAGGATGGCAGAACAAAGGACTTCCTCAGAGAGAGGGTGTTACACCCTCTCCCTTTTGAAAAAGGTGTTAAGGCAGGGGAGGAGTAGCCTCCCCCAGCCTCTGGAAATGCTTTCATGGGCACAGATGGTGCCCATTTCTGCATAAGCCAGTCTACACCGGTTCAGGGACCCCTCAGCCCTGCTCTGGCGCGAAACTGGACAAAGGAAAGGGGAGTGACCACTCCCCTGACCTGCACCTCCCCTGGGAGGTGCCCAGAGCTCCTCCAGTGTGCTCCAGACCTCTGCCATCTTGGAAACAGAGGTGCTGCTGGCACACTGGACTGCTCTGAGTGTCCAGGGCCAGCAGGTGACGTCAGATACTCCTTCTGATAGGCTCCTTCAGGTGTTGCTAGCCTATCCTCTCTCCTAAGTAGCCAAACCCTCTTTTCTGGCTATTTAGGGTCTCTGCTTTGGGGAATTCCTTAGATAACGAATGCAAGAGCTCATCAGAGTTCCTCTGCATCTCTCTCTTCACCTTCTGCCAAGGAATCGACTGCTGACCGCGCTGGAAGCCTGCAAAACTGCAACAAAGTAGCGAAGACGACTACTGTAACTCTGTAACGCTGATCCTGCCGCCTTCTCGACTGTTTTCCTGGTGGTGCATGCTGTGGGGGTAGTCTGCCTCCTCTCTGCACTAGAAGCTCCGAAGAAATCTCCTGTGGGTCGACGGAATCTTCCCCCTGGAACCGCAGGCACCAAAGAACTGCATCACCGGTCCCCTGGGTCTCCTCTCAGCACGATGAGCGAGGTCCCTTGAATCCAGCAACTCTGTCCAAGTGACTCCCACAGTCCAGTGACTCTTCAGTCCAAGTTTGGTGGAGGTAAGTCCTTGCCTCTCCACTCCAGACTGCATTGCTGGGAACCGCGTCTTTTGCAGCTACTCCGGCCTCTGTGCACTTCCGGCAGAAATCCTTTGTGCACAGCCAAGCCTGGGTCCATGGCACTCTAACCTGCATTGCACGACCTCCTAAGTTGTCCTCCGGCGGCGTGGGACTCCTTTGTGCAACTTCGGGTGAGTACTGTTTCACTCCTCTTTGTAGTGCCTGTTCCAGCACTTCTGCGGGTGCTGCCTGCTTCTGAGAGAGCTCCTTGTCCTGCTGGACACCCCCTCTGTCCCCTGACGCAATTGGCGACATCCTGGTCCCTCCTGGGCCACAGCAGCATCCAAAAACCCTAACTGCATGATTTGCAGCTAGCAAGGCTTGTTGGCAGTCTTTCTTCAGGAAAACACTTCTGCACGACTCTCCACGGCGTGAGGCATCCATCCTCTAAAGGGGAAGTTTCTAGCCCTTGTCATTCCTGCAGAATCCTCAGCTTCTACTGTCCAGTAGCAGCTTCTTTGCACCCACAGCTGGCATTTCCTGGGCATCTGCCCACTCTCAACTTGATCGTAACTTTTGGACTTGATCCCCTTGTTCCACAGGTACTCTCGTCTGGAAATCCATCGTTGTTGCATTGCTGGTGTTGGTCTTTCCTGCAGAATTCCCCTATCACGACTTCTGTGCTCTTTGGGGAACTTTAGTGCACTTTGCACTCACTTTTCAGGGTATTGGGTTGGGCTATTTTTTTAACCCTCACTGTTTTCTTACAGTCCCAGCGACCCTCTACAAGGTCACATAGGTGTGGGGTCCATTCGTGGTTTGCATTCCACTTTTGGAGTATATGGTTTGTGTTGCCCCTATCCCTATGTGTCCCCATTGCATCCAATTGTAACTATACATTGTTTGCACTGTTTTCTAATACTATACTGCATATTTTTGGTATTGTGTACATATATCTTGTGTATATTTGCTATCCTCATACTGAGGGTACTCACTGAGATACTTTGGCATATTGTCATAAAAATAAAGTACCTTTATTTTTAGTATATCTGTGTATTGTGTTTTCTTATGATATTGTGCAAGTGACACTAGTGGTACTGTAGGAGCTTCACTCGTCTCCTAGTTCAGCCTAAGCTGCTCTGCTAAGCTACCATTATCTATCAGCCTAAGCTGCTAGACACCCCTATACACTAATAAGGGATACCTGGGCCTGGTGCAAGGTGTAAGTACCCCTTGGTACTCACTATAAGCCAGTCCAGCCTCCTACATTGGTTGTGCAGCGGTGGGATAAGTACTTTGCATCTACTTACCACTTTTGTCATTGTACTTTTCATAAGAGAAAAATAAACAAAACAAGTTCAGTGTATGTACACCTAACCAAAAAGTTTTGCTTTTCTTTTCTCACTTCTTTTCTGAGTGCTGAAAAGTACCTCTAAACTTTCTAAAAAGTTCTTAAAAAGTTTAAAAAGTTTTTTTCTGTCTTTCCAAAAGTTCTGAAAAACTTTTTTTTCTCACTTTTTCTATCACTTAAACACTTTCTAAAATGTCTGGCACAGGCCAAACTGTTGATCTGTCCAAACTTGCTTATGATCACCTTAGCTGGAAAGGAGCAAGGAGTCTCTGCATAGAAAGAGGTTTAAGTGTAGGGAAGAATCCTTCTAGAGAACTGTTGGTTAATATGCTTGTTGAACAGGATAAGGCCAGAGGTGCCACTTCTGTTGAGAAATTAGCTGATGGTTCCCAATCTGACCCTGGGGCACCCCTAGCAAAAGATTTAGAAAGGAAACTTCCTAGCCTGCCCATTATCAGACAACCTAGCATAGCTGGTACTGAGGTAGAGTCACACCATACTGATAGTGTTGTCTCACATCACAGTAAGAGTATTCCTTCTCATCATAGTAGAAGTGATGTTTCTGTTAGCCAAGCTGTTAGGGTGCCATCTGTTAGGGCCAGGTCTCCTTCTGTTCATTCTCACCATACTTCTAAATTTCCATGACCAATTGATCCATAGAGCATTGCCCTTGGATAGGGGATGTGGTAGTCTGGATGCGAAGTTTTGGCATTTTGCGTTTTGCGTTTGCTTATTGTGAAGTACTTGGGAGTGAATCTCCCATTTGTGTCTCTGTTGGTGATTTCTGCTGAAGAGATCTGCCATCTGATTGTCTATTCCTGGAATGTATTGCGCTAGTAGATGAATTTGATTGTGAATTGCCCATTTTCAAATTGTTTGGGCTAGAAGGGACAGCTGAGATGAATGTGTCCTTCCCTGTCTGTTGAGATAATAAATAGTTGTCATGTTGTCCATTTTTAGGAGAACATTCTTCTGTTTGAGAAGAGGTTGAAATGCTTTTAGGGCAAGGAACACAGCTAATAATTCTAAGTGGTTTATGTGTAGCTGTTTCTGTTTGACATCCCATTGCCCTTGAATGGTTTGTTGCTCCCCAACCGATCATTGATGCATCTGTTGTAATTATGGTCTGTGGCACAGTGTCTTGAAATGACCGCCCCTTTAGTAAATTGCTGCGATTCCACCATTGAAGGGACATGTGTTTGGCGGTCCATTAACACTATGGGGGTCATTACAACCCTGGCGGACAGTATTAAAGGTGCAGTAATACCGCAAACAGGCCGGCGGACAAAAAAAAGGGAATTGTGATCATGGCGGAAACCGCCAACATAGACAGCCACTTTAACACTCCGCCCGCCACGGCGGTACAGACAAGCAGCACGGCGGTCACCGCCAACAGACAGGCGGGAGACAATGTACCGCCCACAGTATCACAACCTGCCAATCCGCCACCTTTTCCGGGGCGGATTCACTGTGGATAAAAACACGGCGGAAACAGCTTTTTCAATGGGAAAACGCTCACCTCTACACATCCCACAAGGAAGGAGGACACCATGGAGCCGGAATTACAAATCCTCCCTGCCCTTGTCTTCCTGGTCATCTACGAACACCAGCAACGGTGGCGGCGAAGACAACGGTGAGTACTGCACCTACGACATAGGTGAGCGGGGAGGGAAAAGTCAGGGACACACACACGCAACACCCCCACCCTCACCCTTGCACATTACAACACACACACCAATGCATTTCCAAACATCACACTAACAACCCACAACCCCCCCCCGGAAGAATGTAAAGACAAAAGGAAATCAGTTAAAAAATTGTAATGTATCAAAATACAGTTACCAAATATATGCAGATATATACACACATTCAAAAGTATATACATTACGAGAAGTAGTGCAGGTATGCACATATCAATGTCCGTGCACCACTGGGCCAAAAATGCATGGGCGAGGCCCACACTAGATACCTGTCCACGAACTGAGAGAACACTGCAGGGGCATCAGATAGAAATACAACCGGCACCTCAGGGGGAAGGGAAGAGGGGGGGCACCTCAGCCGGATTACGGCAGCACGCCAGATCCACGACGGGGCTCCATGCCCATTGATGTATCCTGGGGAGTGCAAAGCCACAGTCTCTCAAGTCTCTGCAGTGGGTGGGTTGCCCACTGTACCATCCTGGGGAGTGCAAAGCCACAGTCTCTCAAGTGAATAACAGTCTCCACTGGTTCTGGAGGGGGACTGGTGCCCAGAGTGCTTCATCCTGTTAAGGACAGATGGAGTGGATGCATGTCTCCACTGGTTCTGGAGGGGGAATGGTGCCCAGACTGTATTAGGCTCCCCATGACGGTTCCTGTTCCGTCACTGTCCCAGCTGTACATGGGATAACGATGCTTGATGTGGCGGTGTTTTCCTTCTTCAGCGGTGCTTTGCCCTGTTCAGCGGTGTCTTGCCCTGTTCAGCGGTCTTCACCATGGCGGGAATTCCTTGTTCAGCGATGCTTTGCCATGGCGGTCTCTGACCTGTTCAGCGGTGCTTTGCCCTGTTCAGCGGTGCTCTGTCCTGTTCAGCAGTGCTTTGCCCTGTTCAGCGGTGCTTTGCCCTGTTCAGCGGTCTTCACCATGGCGGTGATTTCCTTGTTCAGCGGTGCTTTGCCATGGCAGTCTCTGACCTGTGCATTGGTGTGTGGCATGACGGTCCCTCATTGCCCAGCGGGGCTGTGGCAGCCGGGGCCCTCCTGGGCACTGACTCCGGCGGTGGTCTCCTGACCAGTGACGATACTCCTGCCCTCCTGGGCACTGACTCTGGCGGTGGTTTCCTGACCAGTGACGATACTGCTGCCCTCCTGGGCACTGACTCCGGCGGTGGTCTCCTGACCAGTGACGATACTCCTGCCCTCCAGGGAACTGACTCCGGCGGTGGTCTCCTGACCAGTGACGATACTCCTGCCCTCCTGGGCACTGACTCCGGCGGTGGTCCCCTGACCAGTGACGATACTGCTGCCCTCCTGGGCAATGACTCCGGCGGTGGTCCCCTGACCAGTAACAATACTGCTACCCTCCTGGGCACTGACTCCGGCGGTGGTCTCCTGACCAGTGACAATACTCCTGCCCTCCTGGGCACTGACTCCGGTGGTGGTCTCCTGACCAGTGACGATACTCCTGCCCTCCTGGGCACTGACTCAGGCGGTGGTCCCCTGACCAGTGACGATACTCCTGGGCAATGACTCCAGCGGTGGTCTCCTGAGCAGTGACGACGGTGCTGGTGGTGGCGTCCCGGCCGCTGGGGAGGATGGCGCCCTTCTCAGCCGTGATGCTCTTACTAGACTGTGCAGACTTCTTCTGGCACTTCACCACCTTTGGAGGAGACCCTTGTGAGCAGTTTTGCCGCCAGGAGTCTTCACCCTGTCCCGTCGGCCACTTTCCAACTTGAGATGCTTTACAGGGGGTGGACTGGCAATGCTTTGGCTCCGTGTCACACTGCCTGCCCTGGTGGCCGGTGCACTCCACACACCTGTAACACGCACCACTGGTACTGGAGTCTTTTTGGCTGAGGCGCTACTATGGGACTTATGAATTGGAGGGGTGGGGGTGGGGGCAAAGAGGTCAACGTTGCAGAGGGAGAGTTTCTGATGAACATTGGGATGGGTGGCCGGAGGGGGTCTGGGAGTGGAGGAAGAGGAGGTGGTTGTAGGAGGTGTCACTTTAGGTGTTTTGGGTGCAGGTACTGGAGGCTGTCGTGAGGTGGATGGATGTTGGGTGTGTGGGTGCCCGCGCTGTGTACTTTGGGAGGGGGCATCACAGACACATTGGGAGAGGACACAGGGGATGTGTAAATGTAGTGGGGGTGGTGAGTGCAGGTGAGCGGGGTGTGGTGCTGGGTGTTCTGGTGCGAGTCCTAGTGGCTGTAGATGTAGTGCATGCAGGTGAGAGTGTAGACGAGACTGGGAGGGAGGAGGGAGACGACGAGGAGGGGGACACAGTGGAGGCAGCGGATGTTGCTGTGTCTGTATGTGGTTGATGCTTGTGTGAGTGCCTGTGGGTTGTGTGGTGCCTATGTTTGATTGAGCTACTTTTGTGTGTTGAAGTGTATGCATGCTTGTCTGATGGTGTGCTTGGGATAGGCTGGGGTACAGGGGATTGGGTTTGGGTGGAGGAAGTTGGAGGGGGGAGGCTAGACACAGGGACAATGGCTGCCATCAGTGCTGAGGCCAGAGATTGCAGGGTTCGATGATGGGCAGCCTGACCAGAATGAAGGCCCTCCAGGAATGCATTAGTGTGTTGCATCTCCCTTTCTACACCATGGATGGCATTCACAATGGTAGACTGCCCAACAGTGAGTGACCTGAGGAGGTCAATGGCCTCCCCACTGAGGGCAGCAGGGGTGACAGGGGCAGGGCCTTAGGTGCCTGGGGCGAAGGTGATGCCCACCCTCCTGGGTGAGCGGGCACGGGGCGAACGCTGAGGGGCTGCTGGGAGGGCAGTGCTGGTAGGGGAGGTGGAGGCTGTACCTGTAGAAGTGGGGGGCACAGATGGTGCCGCCACCACAAGGGTGCTCCCATCGGCGGACGAGTCCGTATCGCTGGTTGGTGATCTGGTGACCGACGTGTAGCTCCCCTCGCCCTCCGTCCCACTGCTGCATTTTGAGTCCGTGGTGTGGCCCTCATTGGCCATGTGGGATGCAGCTCCCTCGTGCTCCGGTGCCACTGTACCTCCGTCTGATGATGTTGATGCACAAAAGAACAGGGAGAGCAGAAAAAGGGGGGGGGAACGACAGAAGAAAGACAGGTTGAGTGCATGGCTTACCGCTACCGTTGGCGGACAATACAGACACAGCAACCCCCTGCACTACTCCGTGCTCTTGGCCTCTAAGGATGCAATTCCTGAGATATGGCCTACATGGCTATGGTGGACATCTGCACACATGGATGCCACAGGGGCATGTATACCTGTACTTGGCCCTCTACTCAGGTGGGGTGGAGTGGCACATGTCCTGCATTACGGAGGGGCCTAGCCTACGTAAGTCGCCCTGGCCTAAGGAAACCCACAGCCCTCCTCCCAGACCCAGACCCCTCAACTGCGCTCAAAGTCCCCAGAATGAGAGTGTACTCACCCACTTGTGTCTGCTGTGATGCCCTCAAGCGCCCATCCAACTACGGGTAGGCCACCGCCAGGATCTGGAACATCAGGGGGGTCATGGGGCGACGGACACCCCTCCCACGTTGGGAGGCCATCTCCAGCTGAGCCTCTGACGTCTTCTTGCTCCAGCAGCGAATGTCCTCCCATCTTTTCCGGCAGTGGGTGCCCCGTCTCTGGTGGACCCCCAGGGTCCGGATGTCCTTGGCGATGGCACGCCAAATGTCCTTCTTCTGGTGGGCGCTGACCTACATGACATGCACAGGGGAAGAAGAGAAGTCATTACCAACTGCACCGTCGATGTGAGTGGCCCCCATCCCTACCCTTGCCATGTGGCACATGCATTCACACTCCTTCATGTTCCCTGAACTCTGCCCCCTTCCCTCTTACAACCAGCCATCTCCACCCAGGCATAGCCCATACAACGTGCTCCCTGTGTACTTACCTGTTGGTCTGGAGGACAGTAGAGTAGCGTGTACTGGGGGAGGACCCCGTCTACTAGCTTCTCCAACTCCTGAGCAGTGAAGGCAGGGGCCCTTTCCCCAGATGCAGAAGCCATTGTCTCTTCCAGACCGAGGTCACAGCAGCACTTGCAGTGTAGGTCCTCTCCTGTCGAAGATCAAGTATCGAGTGATTGAAGAGATAGAAAATGGCGGTGACGTCCGCGGCGGTGCGCATCATCACCGCCGGCGCACTTCATCATTGGCTCCTGGGACCCATAGGGTCCAATGTTAACCAATGCAGCATTGCGCCGCGGTCTACGACCGCCTACCGCGACGGTGCACAACGCCAGCGCAGATACCTCACATCCCATTGTCCCAGTTTAGAAGGTCAGGCAGCCGCCATTTCAGGGGCCCACATGGCTTCATTTACTACTGCATCACACATACCTAGGCCTACACTCAACACACATACAGGAAGAGTTTTGTCTTTGGTTTCGTGTTCTGTGTATCTGTGGGTACATACCTGGGATTTTGTTGACTCTGTGGTCGCTGTTGTCCTTCCTAGGCACCGTCAGCTGGGACATTTGAGAAGATGGTGGAATCCTCCGGTGTACCGACCGCTGGTGGACCTGTTGACAATAGAGGAGCGACATTTAATCATCACCTTCAGGTTTGACCGTGCCACTATCCAGGAACTATGTACCCAGTTGGAGCCTGACCTGATGTCATCAATCTGCCATCCCACTGGAATCCCCCCTGACGTGCAGGTGCTGTCAGTGCTCCATTTCCTTGCAAGTGGGTCTTTTCAGACAACAGTGGCCATGGCATCAGGGATGTCCCAGCCTATGTTTTCCAAAATGTTGTCCGGAGTGTTGGCTGCCCTGCTGAAACACGTACAGTACATCTCCCAGGTAAATGCTATGTTCCCTGGCTCGGTGCATGACGCCCACATCCTGTGCAATAGCAGCATCCCTTATATGATGGGTCAACTCCAGAGGCACCGTGTGTGGCTATTAGGGGACTCTGGTTACCCCAACCTGTCCTGGCTATTGACCCCAGTGAGGAATCCCAGGACCAGGGCAGAGGAACGCTACAATGAGGCCCATGGGCGGACTAGGAGGGTGATCGAACACACCTTCGGCCTCCTGAAGGCCAGGTTCAGGTGCCTCCATATGACAGGTGGTTCCCTATTCTACTCACAGAAGAAGGTGAGCCAGATCATCATCGCCTGCTCAATGCTTCACAATCTTGCTTTGCGACACCAGGTGCCTTTTCTGCAGGAGGATGGTCCAGATGACGGTGCTGTGGCAGCTGTGGAGCCTGTGGAGCCTGTGGACAGTGATGAGGAGGAAGCTGAGGAAGAAGACATCGACAACAGGGAGTCAGTCATATAGCAATATTTCCAGTTACACACAGGTGAGAACATTTTCTTTTTTACCATTACATTCACTTTCACACTTCTACCTCTATCCTGTCTGTCATTTCATAGCAGTATTTGGTCACTGAGTTGTACCTTTCAATTACGGTTTCACAGGTGTGGTTACCAACGTGTGTCATCTGCATGCATCCTTAAAGGACTTGTGATGTGTGACATAGGTATGTTGGCTTTACAATTGGAAACACATTTTGACACTGTCATTGATAATACATATTTACCAAATCACACACTGACTCCAGATTGTTTTGTGGTTCAAGGGTGTTTATTTAAGTGCTCAAAAATGGAGGGGGGTTGTAATATGGTGATGGGGGACGGTGGAGGAACGTCCATGGCAGAGTCCAGTCCATTGGTCACACAGGTGCACTGCCCATATGGGCATAGGAAGTGGAGCTGGGGCAGTTTACGTATGGACAGGGTAACAAAGTGGGACAGTGGGAGGACAATCAGGGAGGTCTCATTTTCTGGCGGGGGTCTTGCCATCTTGCTCTGTCCTGTTCCTGGATCTCAGGGACCGCTTGCGTGGTGGTTGTCCGTCTGCAGGGGGTGGGGTGCTGGTGTGGTGGTCCTGTGGCGGGGCGTCCTGTCCACTAGCGCCGGCAGAGGTGGTGGGCCGTTCATCGTCCAGGCTAGTGTCAGGGGCCCCTTGGAGTGCCACGGTGTCCCTCATGTTTTTTTGTATGTCCTTCAGCACCCCTATGATGGTGCCCAGGGCGGAGCTGATGGTTCTGAGCTCCTCCCTGAACCCCAAATACTGCTCCTCCTGCAGACGCTGGGTCTCCTGAAACTTGGCCAGGACCGTCACCATCGTCTCCTGGGAGTGGTGGTATGGTCCCATGATGGAGGATAGGGCCTCGTGGAGAGTGGGTTCCCTTGGCCTGTCCGCCCCCTGTCGCACAGCAGCCCTCCCAGTTCCCCTGTGTTCCTGTGCCTCCGTCCCCTGGACCGTGTGCCCACTACCACTGCCCCCAGGTCCCTGTTGTTGTTGGGGTGGTGGGTTATCCTGGGTTCCCTGTAGTGGTGGACACACCGCTGATTGACGTGTCCTGGGTACGGAGGTATGGGCCCGCTGGGTGGGTGATGTGCTGGTGTTACCAGAGGGTGGAAGGTCAGTGTTGGGCTGTGCCTGTGCAAGGGGAACTGACTGTCCCGAGGCCCACGATGGTCCGGGCTGGTCATCAGGATCCAGTAGGGCAGAGCTGCTATCGTCACTGTGGGCCTCTTCTGTGGGTGGAGTGGAGTTGTCTGGACCCTCCGGTGTGGTGACGTTCCTTAGTGGTCCTGCAGGGATATAAGAGCATGATTATTGCATCTGTGTGTGTAATGGTGTGCAATGGGTGGGTGTTTGTGTACCCCAGTGTAAGCATTCCTGTGTGTGGGTTTGTGTGATGATGGTTAGGGGGTTGTTATGGGTATGTGCAGTGAGCATGCTTTGGTGAGGGGTGACCATGCTTAGTTGTGCCATGCAGGGCTTGGTGTTGGGATGAGTGGTTTGTGTTATTAGCACATTAGTGAGGAGTTGGAGTGATAGGGGAGGGGGTGAGGGTGCGGGTGTGTGATAGCATGCAGGGAGGGTGGGGGATATGATAGTTAAGATTTGACTTACCAGTGTCCATTCCTCCACCGACTCCTCCGAGGCCCTCTGGATGTATGATGGTCAAGACTTGCTCCTCCCATGTTTTTAGTTGTGGGGGAGGAGGTGGGGGTCCGTCGCCAGTCCGCTGTACCGCGATGTTGTGCCTGGAGACCACTGAACGCACCTTCCCCCGTAGGTCGTTCCACCTCTTCCTGATGTCCTCCCGATTTCTTGGATGCTGTCCCACAGCGTTGACCCTGTCCACTATTCTGCGCCATAGCTCCATCTTCCTGGCTATGGATGTGTGCTGCACCTGTGAGCCAAATAGCTGTGGCTCTACCAGTAGGATAGGTTTTCGCCAGTTTATCACTGACCTTTGGTGTGGCGGACTTGTGTGGGTGTCTGAATTTCGGCGGATTCCGAGATGTGGGTCGTAATAGCTGTGGCGGAATTCCACGGCCGCGGCGGTGTTTTGGCGGTCTTCTGCACGGCGGTAAGCGGCTTTTACCGTCAATGTTGTAATGACCCCCTAGATCTTAAAGTTGACAGTGTGCTTGTGACCATTGTTGTGCAAGGCACTGTTGTAAGGGCCTCATCTTTAATCTTACATGTGGGACTACTGCTATGCAAGATGCCATCATTCCTAGAATCTTCATGATAAATCTTACAGTGTATTGTTGATTTGGCTGTATGAGTGGCATTACATTTTGGAAAGCTTGTATCCTTTGTATATTTGTATATTTGGATACGCTAGAGCAGTTGTTCCCAAACTGAGGTCCAGGGACCCCTTGGGGTCAGCGAAGCCTTCTTAGAAGGTCCGCGACTGCTTAGAAAATTAAAAAAATATTAACAGATTAGGTCCCCAGATTTCAGTAATGACTCAGTTGGGGGTCCCCAAGTTCCAGTAATGATAAAGTGGGGGTCTACATAACTCAAAAGGGTGGGAACCACTGCGTTAGAGCTAGTTGAGTAATTAGGATAGCACCTAGATATGGTTGTACTTGTGCTGGTTGAAGGTGTGATTTTTGGTAATTTATAGAAAACCCAATCGTCTAGATATGGAAAGACCTTGATGGGTTGTCTTCTTAAGTATGCCGCTACTACTGCTAGACACTTTGTGAACACCCTTGGAGCTGTTGTTATGCCAAATGGCAACACTTTGAACTGGTAGTGTTTTCCTGCTTTGACAAACCTGAGCTATTTTTTGTGGGCTGGGCGGATGGGTATGTGGAAATACGTATCTTTGAGGTCTAGAGCAGTCATAAAATCTTGTTTTTGCAGTAGTGGAATAACATCTTGCAGAGTTACCATGTGAAAATGCTCTGACAAGATGTATAGATTGAGGGGCCGGAGGTCTAATAGGGGCCTGAGGGTGCCATCTTTTTTGGGAATTAGGAAGTATAGAGAGTATACTCCTGTTCCTTGTTGGGACTGTGGAACTAATTCTATTGCTTGTTTGAACAGTAGAGATTGTACTTCTTGTTGTAGCAGAACTGTATGTTTGGGGGACAACTTGTGATATCTTGGCTGAATGTTTGGAGGGGCGGATATCAATTCTAGGCAATAGCCATTGCGGATAATTGATAATTCCCAGTTGTCTGTGGTGATATTTTGCCAATGAGAGTACAACTGCTGTAGTCTTCCCCCCACAGGAGTTATGTGGAGTGGAAGGGTGGGAATGAAGTCACTGTTTAGGTTGTGTTCTTGTTTGTTTAGAGGTTTGGAATTTACCTCTTTTTATAAAGTATTGACCTCTATAGGATCCTCTAAACCCAACTCGCTGATACTGGGTTTGTTGTGGTTGCTTTGTTTGGGAGGTGGAAGGCTCTGAGGATTGTGGTTTAAAACCTCATTGAAACTGTGCCTGTGAGAGGAACCTCTATATGGGGTGGTCTACAAAGCGCCCAATGCTTTTGCAGTATCTGAGTCCTTTCTCAGTTTTTCAATAGTGGTGTCCACTTCTGGGCTAAAGAGGTGCTTTTTTTCAAAAGGCATGTTAAGTACAGCCTGTTGAATTTCTGGTTTAAAACCAGAGGAGCGCAGCCATACATGTCTTCTGATTGCGATGGCAGTGTTTACACTTCTTGCAGCTGTGTCAGCAGCATCGAGGGTGGATCTTATCTGATTATTACTAATCGCTTGCCCCCCTGCTACTTGAAGCCTTATAGCAAGGCCTGCCATTTGCAGAGCCTCTAAAACTTTCCAAAGGTGGACCAAGTGGTCGTCCCAGGTGGAGCTAAAGACCGCTATGTCATCTAGATATGCTGCACTGAAAGCTTCCAGACCTTGGAGGACTGGGTTCACCAACCTCTGACAAGTGTCAGGTGCATTCTGCAACCCAAAGAGTATAACTGTAAACTGACAATGCCTTCCAATGGTTGAGAAAGTAGTTTTAAGTTTAGCATCTTCTGATAATTTGATCTGGCAATACCCTACAGTCAAATCAAAAGTGCTTAGATTCTTGGCAGATGCCAGTGTATCTATTAGCTCATCTGCCCTGGGGATAGGGCGAGCGTCAGTCTAGGTGACAATGTTGAGTCTTCTGTAATCTACACAGAACCTCATCTCCCTTTTGTCCCTAAGTGATGTGGTGCACTGCAAATTGTAGTGAAAGGATGCATGCACCCTCTCACGCAGGCTGCAATGGCAGTGCTGCATAAGCCTTTGCATGGGCTCCCTGTGGGTGGCAAATGATATGCTGCAGCCCATAGGGATCCCCTGGAACCCCAGTGCCCTGGGTACCCAAGTACCATATACTAGGTGTAGGAGGCTGGCCTGGCTTATAGTGGGTACCTTTTGGTATTTACACCCTGTGCCAGGTCCACTTATCCCTTATTAGTAGAATAGAGGTGTTTCTAGCAGCTTAGGCTGATAGAAGGTAGCTATGGCAAAGCAGTTTAGGCTGAACTAGGAGTCATGCAAAGCTCCTACTATACCACTTATGTCATATAGCACAATATCATAAGAAAACACAATACTCAGAGTTACTAAAAATAAAGGTACTTTATTTTTATGACAATATGCCAAAAGTATCTCAGTGAGTACCCTCAGTTAGAAGGTAAGTAATATACACAATTCATATGTACAGAAACCCAAAACAGGTAAGTAATAGTAAGTAAAGTAATGCAAACAGTGTAGAATTACTTTAGGATGCAATAGGTGAACAGAGGTCCAGGGGCAACACAAACCATATACTCCAAAAGTGGAATGCGAATCACGAATGGACCCCAGACCTATGAGAGGTTGTAGAGGGTCACTTGGACTGTAAGAAAACAGTCAGGGTGTCCAAGATACCCCACCCCAAGACCCTGAAAAGTAGGAGTAAAGTACCCCTACTACCCCAATAGGACACAATAGTCGTGATAGGGGGATTCTGCAAGAACAACAAACACCAGCAAAGCAATGAAGATGGATTCCTGGACCTGAGGACCTGCAAGGCAAGGGGACCAAGTCCAAGAGTCGCAATAGTTTCCGGGGGGGGCAGGAGCCCAGAAAACCCCGGATGAAGGTGCAAGAAGGCTGCCTCTGGGTGGAATAAGCCAAGGATTCTGCAACAACAAAAAGGGATAGGAACTTTTCCTTTGGATGGAAGATGTCCCACGGCGTCCTGGAGTTTGCAGAAGTGTTTCCACGCAGAAATACCACAAACAAGCCTTGCTAGCTGCAAGGGTTGCAGTAGAGGTTTTTGGGTGTTGCTGGGGACCAGGAAGGACCAGGATGTTGCACCTTGGAGGAGGCAACAGAGGGGGCGCTCAGCAACTCAGAGAGCCCCCACAGAAGCAGGCAGCACCCACAGAAGCACTGGAGCATGCACTTAGAAGATTTGTGAACCGGAGCTGGCTCAGAGTCACAAAGGATGATCCCACGACATCGGAATCCAACTCAGAGGGTTGAGCACTGCAGGACAGAGTGCTGGGGACCCAGGCTAGGCTATCCATGAAGGAATCCTTGGAGAAGTGCACAGAAGCCGGAGCAGCTGCAAATCACGCAGTACACAGGTTTGCAGTCTAGCGTGGGGAGGCAAGGACTTACCTCCACCAAACTTGGACTGAAGGATCACTGGACTGTGGGTGTCTCTTGGATATAGCTCCTGTGTTCCATGGACCATGCTCGTTGAGATGAGAGGGGACCCAGAGGACTGGAAATGCAGAAGTTTGGTGCCTGTGTTAGCAGGGGGAAGACTCCGTCAACCCACAGGAGATTTCGCCAGGATTTCCAGTGCAGGGTGAAGGCAGACAGCCCTCAGAGCATGCACCACCAGGAAGCATTCGAGAAAGCAGGCAGGATTAGGCGCTACAATGTTGCTGGTAGTCGTCTTGCTACTTTGTTGTGGTTTTACAGGTGTCCTGGAGCAGTCAGCGGTCGATCCTTGGCAGAAGTCGAAGAGGGAAGTGCAGAGGAACTCTGGTGAGCTCTTGCATTTGTTATCTGAAGAATACCCCAGAGGAGAGAGCCTAAATAGCCAGAAAAGGAGGTTTGGCTACCAAGAAAGGAGGATTGGCTACCAAGAAAGGTAAGAGCTTATCAGAGGGGGTCTCTGATGTCACCTGCTGGCACTGGCCACTCAGAGCAGTCCAGTGTGCCCCCAACACCTCTGTTTCCAAGATGGCAGAGGTCTGGGACAGGCTGGAGGAGTTCTGGGCAACTCAGCTGGGAGGTACTGGTAAGGGGAGTGGCCACTCCCCTTTCCTTTGTCCAGTTTCGCACCAGAGCAGGGCTGGGGGATCCTTGAACCAGTGTAGACTGGCCTATGCAGAGATAAGCACCATCTGTGCCTATCAAAGCATTTCCAGAGGCTGGGGGAGGCTACTCTTCCCCAGCCCTTCACACCTATTTCCAAAGGGAGAGGGTGTAACACCCTCTCTCAGAGGAAATCCTTTGTTCTGCCTTCCTGGGCTGGGGCCTGGAGGGCAGAATCCTGTCTGAGGGGTTGGCAGCAGCAGCAGCTGCAGTGGAAACCCCAGAAAGGCAGTTTGGCAGTTCCCAGGTTCTGTGCTAGAGACCCGGGGGATCATGGAATTGTCCCCTCAATACCAGAATGGTATTGCTGTGACAATTCCATGATCTTAGACATGTTACATGGCCACGATCGGAGTTACCATTGTGACGCGTAATGGTGTCCCCGCACTCACAAAGTTCGGGGAATTTGCCCTGAACGATGTGGGGGTACATTGGCTAGTGACAGGGTGCCCACACACTAAGTAACTTGGCACCCAACCTTCACCAAGTGAGGGTTAGACATATAGGTGACTTATAAGTTACTTATGTGCAGAGAAAAATGGCTGTGAAATAACGTGGACGTTATTTCACTCAGGCTGCAGTGGCAGGCCTGTATAAGAATTGCCTGAGCTCCCTATGGGTGGCAAAAGAAATGCTGCAGCCCATAGGGATCTCCTGGAACCCCAATACCCTGTGTACCTAAGTACCATATGCAAGGGAATTATATGGGTGTACCAGTGTGCCAAAGAGTATTGGTAAATTTAGTCAATAGCCTGCAGTGACAAATTTAGAAAGCAGAGAGAGCATAAACACTGAGGTTCTGGTTAGCAGAGCCTCAGTGATACAGTTAGGCACCACACAGGGAACACATACAAGGCACATACTATGAGCACTGGGGTCCTGCCTAGCAGGATCCCAGTGACACAAAGGCTAAAACAAACATACATACAGTGAAACTGGGGGTAACATGCCAGGCAAGATGGTACTTTCCTACACCCCCCCCCCCCACCCCCCACCAAACGAAGGACAATAAGACTAGCCTTGTCCAGATGAATCTTCATTGTCTAAGTGGAAATATCTGGAGAGTCCATCTGCAATGGACTGACCCAGTAAATCAGAAAATGAGTCCTCCAACCTATCGAGAACCAAACCCACATCTTCTGCGTACAATAGTGCTGCAAAAGCCACATTGGCTATATTGGGGCACCCTCAGTGCTGCTCAATAAAGTGTACAAGGGCCACACCCAGGCCCAAACATTGCCGCATTCACCATACTTTAATACGGGTCACATTGTCAAAAGCACTGGACAGGTCCATGAAGGCTAGATACAGCAGGAAGTGCTGGTATTCAGTCCTCAGGACCTGTCACTTAGTGATGTACACTCTGGTACTCGGTCCTTAGGACCTTTCAGTTTGAATACACACTCTGGTTTTCAGTCCTCAGGGCCTGTTACTTGGTGTTGTAAACTCAGTTATTCAATCCTCAGGGCCTATTACTGAGTGATGCACATTCCGGTATTTAGTCCTCAGGGTCTGTGACTTGCTTATGTATACTCTGTATTCAGTCTTCAGGACCTGTTACTTAGTGATGCAAATTCAGGTAGTTAGTCCTCAGGGCCTGTTACTTGGTAATGTACACTCCGGTATTCAGTTCACAGGACCTGTTGCTTAGTTATGTACATTCTAGTATTCAGACCTCTTGGCCTAATCTGTAGTATGGTATTCAGTCCTCAGGGCCTGTTGCTTAGTAATGAGCAATATGGTATTCACTCCCCAGAGTCTGTACTTGGTAATGTACACTCTGGTATTCAGTTCTCTGGGCCTTTTACTTAGTAATGCACATTCTGGTCTTCAGTCCTAAGGGCCTGTTACTTAGTGATGTACTCTGATATTCACACCTCAGGGAATGTTACGTGGTAATGTACACTCTGGTTTTCACTTCTCAGGGCCTGTTACTTAGTGATGTACACTCTGATAGTCATTTCTCAGGGCATGTTACTGGTAATATACACTGTGGGATGGACTGTTGCTGTAACTCGGTGTGAGGCCTCTACAGTTGATTTCCCCTTCCTTTGTGGTTGTGCTGTGGTTAAGGACAGACCGACAGCTTCATGTCAGACACTTGTGATGTGTATGGAACGTGTTGTATTTTTATTGTGCTGTCTCAGAAGGAAGAGTTTCAGAAGTTCGTTCTTGAGGGTTCATTTCCACTGTACGCTGCTGTGGTTTACATCTTAATTGTACATTTTTGTGAGTTTGCTCTGAATCTTTAATTATTTGGAGTCTTTTATTTCTACTTGAGAGTTCTCTCTCGCACTCTCTCTTTTGGGGCATATTTATGAGCCCCTTGCCCCACCTTGCGCCACATTAGTGTAATTTTTGTTTACTCTAATGTGGTGTTAGGTTGGCAATAACGCTGCAACATATTTACAAAGTGGCGCAATGCGTGAATTGTGCCTCTTTGTAAAGCCTTGTGCCACATTACGCCTGTGCCAGGCATAATGTATGCAAGGGGGCGTTCCGGCGTTTGGAGGCCCAGAAAAATGGCGCAGTGGAATCTATGAGATTCCACTGTGCCATTTTTAGCGTCATTGTTTTCAAAGGGCCTCTTTCACTTTCACTGGATTAGCGTCAAAATTTTTGGGGCTAATCCTCCAAAGTACTAAACTAGCGTCAACATTTTTGACTCTAGTTCCCTAACAGGCACCATGGTGCACCATATCATAAATACAGCGCACACATGGTGGCATTAGGAGGGCACAATGGGGTGCATAAAATGTGGCACATTGTAACATGATGCTCCACTTTTCATAAATCTGGCCCTTGATGAATCACAGGGTCTCACTCTCTAGGTTTATACCTTTCTCTCTATAACTCCCTTTGATGCTCAGGGGGCAGATTTCTTACAAAAGCCAACTTTGAGTTCCATGACAGGGAGAGGGCAGGAATGTGCTATATCTAGTGCTCTCTCCCTGTGATGGCGCACTGAGTGCAGCCTAGCGCCAACGCACACACCCTTGCAACATGGTGCTACAGTCAGTCCTTAGAGGCCTTTCTCTCTTTCTATGTGTGTGATCAGTCTGCTGTTTGGAAAGTGGTCAGGACATGATCTAAGCTGCTTGTTTCTGAGTGTCAGGTGCTCACATAGGACGTCACCACTAAGTAACTCCCCACCTCTTGCTTATGGTCACTGACAGTCCATGAAATTAGTAGATTTATGTGGCCACCTAAGTCGGGTGTGTGTGTGGCTTTCTCTTCAAGCTAATCGCAGTGCTCTGCAAACACTGGCTGCTGCAAAAGCAGCACACGTGGATGTGGAATACAAGGATAGAGACACAGTAACAGAGGAATCCTAGGAAGAAAGGGGAGCATCCCAGAGAGATACAGGGAGCCCTGGGAAACTAGGAAGAAAGGTGAACATCCCAGAGAGATACAGGGAGCCTTGGGAAACTAGGAAGAAAGGTGAACATCCCAGAGAGATACAGGGAGCCCTGGCAAACCTAGGAAGAAAGGTGAGCATCACAGAGAGATCCAGGGAGACCTGGGAAACTAGGAAGAAAGGTGAGCATCCCAGAGAGATCCAGGGAGCCCTGGGAAACCTAGGAATAAAGGTGAGCATCCCAGAGAGATCCAGGGAGCCCTGGGAAACCTAGGAAGAAAGGTGAGCATCCCAGAGAGATACAGGGAGCCCTGGCAAACCTAGGAAGAAAGGTGAGTATCCCATAGAGATCCAGGGAGCCCTGGGAAACTAGGAAGAAAGGTGAGCATCCGGGAGAGATCCTGAGAGCCCTGGGAAACTAGGAAGAAAGGTGAGCTTCCCACAGAGATCTAGGGAGCCTTCGGAAACTGAGGTAGAAAGGGGAGCATGGACAGAGAGATCCATGGAGCCCTGGGAAACCTAGGAAGAAAGGTGAACATCCCAGAAAGATTCAGGGAGCCCTGGGAAACTAGGAAGAAAGGTGAGCATCCCAGAGAGATACAGGGAGCCCTGGGAAACTAGGAAGAAAAGTGAGCATCCCATAGAGATCCAGGGAGCCCTGGGACAGTAGGAAGAAGGGTGAGCATCCCAAAGAGATCCAGGGAGCCCTGGGAAACCTAGGAAGAAAGATGAGCATCCCAGAGACATACAGGGAGCCCTTGGAAACCTAGGAAGAATGGTGAGCATCCCATAGAGATCCCGGGAGCCCTGGGAAACCTAGGAAGAAAGGTGAGCATCCCAGAGACATACAGGGAGCCCTTGGAAACCTAGGAAGAAAGGTGAGCATCCCATAGAGATCCCGGGAGCCCTGGGAATCCTAGGAAGAAAGGTGAGCATCCCAGAGAGATCCAGTGAGCCCTGGGAAACATAGGAAGAAAGGTGAGCATTCCAGAGAGATCCAGGGAGCCCTGGCAATCCTAGGAAGAAAGGTGAGCATTGACAGAGAGATTCAGGGAGCCCTGGGAAACCTAGGAAGAAGAGTGAGCATCCCAGAGAGATTCAGGAAGCCCTGGGAAACTATGGGTTACTGGATTAATTAAAAGGATGTTTATTACCATGCAGCTTCAAAAGAAGAATTCAGGGCTTATTTATCAACCCTTTGCACCAGTGTGAAGCCATCTACAGTGACATAAACCAGCTCAAAGTGTTTATTTGTTGGAAAGTTGCTTAAAAGTCAAGGTGGGTATAGCTCATGGTTACAGGGGCATTCCCAAGCTAACACCTCCGGTGTTTAAGTCAAACCTCTATCTACTAACACTTATTGATAGCTCTTTGCACCACAAAATTACTCCACCTCGAGGCAGGCGCAAAGTTAGAGAAATGTTTTACATCTCCAAACCTTTCTAAACTTTTCACATGTGCTTAAACGGAGCTGGTGGTTTCAGTTGGGGTACACTGGGATTCATTTGAGCACCAGGGTTTATTTTTCAGCAGCAGACTTTGACACAGAAGACGAGAGAGAACGGTAGAAATGGGTGAAAGATGGAGAAAAAATAAAAAATAAGTGAGGAAGAGGGAGATTTAAAGGTTGTCACAGGATCTGAGCTTGAGGGGACGCCCGCTATGCTACGCTGCTGTGCTGTGGAGGAGGGGAGACGCGACGGATTGCCGCACCGCAGCGCACCGCAGCATCCTGCAGCACTGGGGCACTGAGGTGCTGAGGGAAACAAAGGGGGCTGAGAAGGAAGGGGGAGGCGGAGAGGCGGAGTGACGAGGGGACAAAACACTCCTGAAAGAGCCGGATGAGTGAGGAGCTCTGAGAATAGGTCAGCGCTGTCGCCACAGCCCGCTTACAGGCGACTGAGGTGACTGAGGTGACTGAGCCTGTTCCTGCTTCCCCCTTTGTGGCATGTGGGGCATTTTGAGGAAGTGCTTTTGAGGACCACGGAGCTGCATCAGCCTCACTCTCCCCATCCTCCTCCCCTTGGGCAGCTGGTGTTACCTCTGCTTGGACAGGTGTGGTCCAACAGCGCCCCCCAGCGGCAGAGTGCAGTGCGCTGCGGTGCGCGTCGGGGCCCAGGTGCTGCTGTGCGCAGAGGTGGCCGC
Organism: Pleurodeles waltl; assembly: GCF_031143425.1. Lineage (NCBI taxonomy): Eukaryota > Metazoa > Chordata > Amphibia > Caudata > Salamandridae > Pleurodeles > Pleurodeles waltl. The sequence continues at coordinate 1,178,947,303 of NC_090439.1, forward strand.
AGTGGGACAGGGCCGCTTGCTGGGACAGGGCCGCCTGCCCCGCTCTGCCCCGGCCCTTGTGGGACCCGCGGGATCTGCCTCCGCTCTCTTGAGCTGGTTAATTGTAACGTGTTTTTATGAACTCAGTTGCCTTCTCCGTGTGATCTCTATTCAGCCCCCACAAGCTGCGCCAGTAAGTCGGAGCTGGGACAACGTGTTTCCATCCCTGGGGCTCCTCTGCGGATTTAGCTCGTTGGAGAAAGTCGCACCTCCGCGCACTGCTGGGGACATGAGAGTACTCCCCTCTACCCGGCCGCAGGGGGCCTCTGCTGTCGGGTCTGAGGGTCCAGCTTCTGAAATGTAGGGTGCGGGACCCCTGAAGAGGCGGAGCCCCCGATTGTGGAATTCCAAGACATAAGACTTGGGGGTGACTGTGAAGAGCTGAGATCGGGTAGTTTGTTGCGGGGAGAGATAGGGGGTACCCCGACTGCGGCAGCTCCTACGGGATTGTGACGGTTCAGTAGCACCCCCAGACTCCTCTCCCTTGAAATCACACATCTCTGTAACACCAGACACGGAAGCGAGGGGTTATCAATGATTTCACCACCCGAGGAAGAGATGACAGTCTCAGCGTCCTTCCTGTGTCTAGAAAGGCTTCTGTCTTCAATTCTATAGTTCTAAGAAAAAAAATGTTGGGGGAAATCAATGGTGATGCAAGGCCAAGTTTGGGAAACACCCAGAAAGTGGCCACTTGTCAGGATTTCTCCTCTCAGGCTGGTAAACCACAAAGTAAGGAGCATATTATGAACGTTTCCCATATGGAGAGTCCTGTGGAGTCTATAAAATCTATCTTTCATACCTCTTACATCAGGAAGCATCTGGATGGAGACAGACAGGTGGTCACAGCCTGTTTCTGGTATTTAAATCAGGGCCTAGATCGGTGGCAAGTATGGGTGAGTTCGTTGCCCCGCAGGTTGAGGAGGGGAACAGGAAGGAAAAGCAGGAGAAGAAGAGAGGGAAGGAAAAACCCTCCGTAGACTCACCACAAGGGTTGTAGGAAGCTTCGCGTTAGAGCAGGTACGGTTGTTACTCAGACTGTCGATGGTAGAACACATCTCTGCAAGCACCCCTTCCAGCGCTAGATTCTGCTCATGGGTCTGCTAACGGAGGGGCGGAGGGCGGGACAAAGAACATGGGCACCTTTGTCTCTGGTCCCATCCTCCTTGAAGCCTTTGGCTGTTCCCGTCACAGAGATGGGTTTGAAAAGGGGCCTCACAGCGCTAGAAGATCCTGACCCTTTAAGGTGCTCTGTGGATTGTCCTAGGTCAGATTTCATCTCCCTGTTCAATGCAGATTTAACCCTGAATAGAAACTCCTTGCTCAAATGTTTATCTGAGATCGTAAATCTAGAACTCATTCAAGGTAGTGACTTCGACTTGGTTTCCCTGATACCATTTGAAGACGGTTTTAAATCAAGGGTTACTTTTCACTCTAAACTTACAGCAAACACGTTTTTGAGGTTTTCTGAATGCTTGCAAAGGAGGGGATTGATGTAATACCGTATTAGAAGTGGATAGGTTGCAAGCCACGAACAATAGTTTTTCACCAGGCACAGTCCGCGCTCCTGCCGGGACGTGGGGGCACGATCTAAGGGGCCTGAACATCCATCTAGATGAGCGGGGTAGACAGGTATCTATTAGTGAACCATCTGCATCCCCCACCCAGGGAAGGCTGAAAGAGGATCCCCCTAAATGGAACTGGTCGCCCTATGCACTGTCCAGTGTTACTCAGTGTAGTTTTTTGCAACCGCCTTCCTATTAACAATGAGTTAGGAATCATATCCTGGAATGCTGCTGGCATAAAGAATAGTCGGGAGAAGCTGCATTAATTCTGCTCTTTGGAGGCCGACGTAGTTTGTCTCCAAGATACATGGTGTACTGAGGATCTGGTCTGTGAGGACTTTATCGTGCTAGATTGCAAAGCATCCCGGCAAGGAGGGGTTATGAGAAGGGAGGGGTTGCATGTCTTTTGTCCAATGAAATTCAGTGGAAGTTTGAGACCCTAGTAATATTTTCTTGGCAGTAACTTTGCTTAGATGTGATGGGAATCTGAAAATCCGGCCGTTACTGTTGATAAATACTTACATAACACCGGAGACCCCTTATTATGTCCTTTTAGGGAAGGTTTTCTCTTATATAAAGAAAGACACAGATACAGTACTTCCCTCATATATAATCATGACGGGGATTTGAATTGTAAGGAATCTAATTTTGTGTTCGACCAGTTGCGGGACCCTGAAAAAGAAGATGCTTTGCAGATACCGCCAGGTACTTTCCTTCCAAAAATAAAAACCAATAAGAGAGGAAAAGCTCTGGTGACCTTGTTGGAAGAGGTGGAGTGTTTGATAGTGAACGGGAGGCTCCCCTCTGATTCCCCCCCCATAGACCCATAAAGCGCCCGGTGGGGGGGGGCAGTGGTGGGCTGTGCCTCCTCTTTAATGAGTGACCTAAAGGTTGTCGAACCCTCTCTCAGTGACCACAATCCCCTCATTCTTTGTGTGAATCTTGCCTGTTGGTTCTTGAAGGCTTGATGGGGCAATTGCAGACCTGGGGGACATCTTAGAGGCTACCCTTGACAAACTCCCAGATTGGGTGGGAAAAGAAGTAAAATGTTTTACTACTCTTATGCAGTTGTTAGCTACAGCTGCTAAGCAAATGTCCTCAGTTGTGAGACCGAAGGGGATCCCCAGACTCCTCCTCCATTTAAATCAGGAAATAAATTCCTTAGTGAGGGAGCAGTATTTGGTTCATATCCTAGAGGGGTGTGACAAAGTTTTTAAAAAGGAGGCGGAGCCGGTTGAAGATGCGTCTAAAGAGAGCAGAGGAGAATAGATTTTGGATAAAACTTAGAGAGGCAGTTTTTAAAGGCCAGACGAGGTCCTTTTGGGCACTTGTTATGGAGGGATGCTGTACAAGGGTTAGATCCTTCCTGGTTGCCATTGAAGGATTAAAGTGGGTCACCTTCATTCAGGGGCTCTACGCGGCAAATGTGGGAGTTGCTAAGAATTGTAGCGTAGTGGAGGACATTTCTCTGTGGGGCCAGCCAACTCAAAAAGAGATAGAGCTAGTAATTAAGGGAATGAGCCATCCAGCTGCTATGGGACATAATGAAATTCCAGCTACTGTTATAAAATCAAATGGTCCCCTCTGAAGTAAAAATGTTTGCCCTGTTTTTAGAAGGTACTTTGAGCCCCAAAAAGTTCCTCCCTCCTGGAATGGGGGCTTTATACTTCGACTGTTCAACAAAGGTGATCAGAATCTACCATAAAAGTATCATCAAATCACTCTCCTGGACCTAGTGGGTAAAGTCTTTGCGAAATGTTTGCTTACTCATATCAACCATTGAACATTTAGCATAATTCTGTCCCATTGGAGCAAATGGGTTTCAGTAGAAAGCACAGAAGGATGGACAATATGTCAGCCCTCCAAGTAAAAGAAAAATATGTTAAGGTTAGGGGGGAATGGTATACATGGAGTTTGTAGACTTTTTCACAACGTTTGATAAGGTAGATCGTATCACTGTGTGGAATAAGCTTGCTCGGTGGGGTATGACAGCCCCCCATTTAAGTTAGTTTGTGACCTCCAGACTGATACTTGGTGCAGAATCCTCTTCGGTGGGGACAGCGGTTTATCCCAAATATTACCGACCCTTAATGGGTTGAAACAAGGGTGTTTGCTTGCTCCCCTCCTCTTCTCCCTGTATATTTATGACCTTCTGGATTTTTTGTCCTGGAACAAGGGTATTGCTCCTTTGGTCGCTGGAAAACACGCCGTCTGCCTGTTGTATGCCGACAACATAGTTATTTTTCGACTTACGCCAAAAGGCCTGCTTTTACCTCCTCCTGTAGGAACACTACGTGTGTGGTCACATGACTCCTAAAGCTGTTATTCACTCACAAGACAGGCTTCCTACAATAGTACCAGGGAATGGGCATCTCTTGGGGACAGTCATTTAGAGGATCAATCATTGAACCATTCACTTCTCTTTCTTTTGCAGTAACATCTTCACAACACTTATTTACCTTTTCTTTCATTGAGCAGAAAAGTGAAGCTTTTTGGGTTAGTTACAACTCGGCCTTCATTGCTCTCAAGACATCTCACTGATGAAAGATAGATACTGAAAATTGACACTGTACAATATTTCGATATTTATATTATTCTTCGATTTTACTTGGAACCCTTAAAGTGAAACTGAAATTTCAAACGTGAGTAAAATGTATATTTCTGTTCATCCAATGACTTCTGTGTCTCTGCAGATCCTTCTCCCACGGATTGGAGATCTGTGGCCATGGCTCTTGGGGGCGTGGCCGTGTTTCAGCTGGGGATTGTCATAGGTCTGGCAAGTGTCAGTAAGTACCTTCAACCTTGAGTATACTGACTGATAAAATAACTATCCTCTCTCTTTCAAGTAATAAACAGGCTGATCCCCAGCTCATCCAGAACATTTACCAATGGAAGCCCCACCTCCACCACTGGACAGAAGCGTCTGCAGCAAATCCAAGATGTTCAGCTTTTCTGAATAATTTGAGAGGCAACGTGGCGGGTCATTTTCACACATTTTATGGATGAAAGTGGGAAAGAACTTGGTTGATAGTTGGACTTGAGACTCACACCCACACTGTGCTCTTAAGTAAAAGATACTTGAGGAGACAATATGACGTTCAGACGTTGGCAGCTGCTACTGTGGGAACAAGAGACCTGGCCAAAAGTCATTTGGCGACCAAGACCTTTATGGTGACATCAGAGCATGATCCTCACTCTCAGCTCCAGATCAGAGAGACTTGTGAAGTGTTCAAGGGCTAGGAGGCAGCTCATGATGCAGAAGGTCAGGCCCGGTCCTGGTAGGCAGGGTCAGGTCATCTAGACTCCCCAAGGTAGCCATCACCCACCCAAGGCCCATTCACAAATAGAAGACAATCTTTTGTTATTTTCCTTCATGATTCACATGGGCCTTCAGCGTCACTTACACAGCCTAATCGTTTAACTTTCATGAGTAACCTCAATGCTTTGGGCTTCTTGATGTGCCGGGTACAGGACTGAAGACAGTGGTGATAGCGCCCGTTATCGTGCACTTGTGGACACCTTGGTATTTATCACAGTCCCACTAAATCAAGAGACTGCAAACTCCCATCACAAATTACTTAAGAGAAATCAACAGTCATAGCTTAGTAACAGCCTGAATGCATTTTTTCATCCAAAGAAAAGTAATTGAAAATGTGCATATAATCAGGATGTACCTACAACAGGTTGTATTTACCTACCATAGGTTGTATTTACGTACCTTAGGTTGTATTTACCTACCATAGGTTGTATTTACCTACCATATGTTTGGATCATACCAATGCATAACATCTCATTCCCGGCTGCATTCCTCTGCTCTCCTGCCTCCCCAGCTTCTTCTGCCACAATGGAACCTTCCTTGCTGCTGTGTCTGCTGTGAGTGCTGCTGACACTCCGCTCTGACCAGTGCCTGGACCGAAGAGCTGATGGTGTATGAATGAACCCGCGTGTACTCCTCGATTGCCTTTAGTAATTATAACATGTGCATACTAGTAGTGGCTTGTTTTCTTCCTAACTTGTGGCGCCAGGTGACAAAAACACTGACAATGTCAAACATTGTGACTTCTAAAAAGGAAAGACTTGACACATCAAGCGTCCTTTACACAGCACAGAACAAACCACAAAGGCAGCAGCAGGGAACGAGATGATGAGAGAAGAGGGGAGGGGGAGAGAGAGGAGGGTGAGATGGAGAGAGGAAAAAGTAAAACAGAGAGAGGAGAGGGGGAGGTGGAGGGAGGAAGATGAGAGAGAGAGAGGGAGAGAAGAGGGTAAGATGGAGAGAGGAAAACATAAAACAGAGAGAGGAGAGAGTGAGGTAGAGAGAGAAAGGTGAAGCAGAGAGAAGCTGGAAGATGGAGAAGGGTGAGGCAGAGAGAGAGAGGAGGGTGAGAGGGGGAGAGGAGGGTGAGAGGGAGAGAGGAGGGTGAGAGAGAGAGAGGGTGGGAGGGAGATAGGAGTCCTGGAGAGGGAGAGAGAAGTGTGAGAGGGAGAGAGGAGGGTGAGAGGGAGAGGGGAGGGTGAGGCGGAGAGAGAAAGGTGAAGCAGAGAGAAGAGGGAAGATGAAGAAGGGGGAGGCAGAGAGACAGAGGAGGGTGAGAGTGAGAGAGGAGGATGAGAGGGAGAGAGGAGGGTGAGAGGGAGAGAGGAGGATGAGAGAAAGAGAGAGGGGGAGAGGAGGGGGAGAGAGAGGGAGAGGGAGAGAGGAGGGTGAGTGGGAGAGAGGAGGGTGAGAGAGGGAGAGAGGAGGGTGAGAGGGAGAGAGGAGGGTGAGAGGGAGAGAGGGAGAGAGTAGTCCTGATGAGGGTCACTATAACCTTCTGAGGCTTTGATGATCTCATAAATCAAATGTTTTGTGTTAAAAAGGGGGTAGTTTAAAGATGAGTGGGATCGGGGAGGGGGGCATCAGATGTACATTCTCCAGTACAATGGTGTTTTCTTCTATACAATGTAACTGTTCATCCCTCAGCTGTTTATAAAGTCTGCATTACATGAACTAAGCTGCTTGTGTTTCTGAGACAGAGGTTTACTCCAAAAACGTACAGCTCCTCGAGGCAGACGCAAAGTTAGAGGAACGTTTTATTTCTGCAAACTTTTAAAAGGTCCCATGTGTGCTTTGTGCCTAAAAGGAGCTGGTGGTTGCAGATGAGGACCAATATCACCCTGTTTTGGGGACCAAGACTAATTTTTCGTCAATAGAATTTGACTCAGAATATTACAGGGAAGGGTAAAAACAGAGATAAAGAGAGCGGACAAGAAATAATAAAAGTCCTTATCAAAGGAAAGCCAGCAGGGAAGGAAAACTGCAGAAGAGAGATAAAGGGGCAGAAAGGGTATGGTGGTGGAAGAAAGAGACATGGAGGGGAACTAAGACCAGACAGTTTTGGTAGTTTCACGCCTTATGTTCCCCAGGGCACAGCTGGCTTCTGAGACACACTTTGGGTTTGATGACGCAGAAAAAGAAAGGCTAACAAATATTCATATATCATGTAACCAAAATCGTATAAGGTAGTGTGATTTTAGCAAAGAAAATACTGCACGTGGGAAATTGTGCCCACGGGTTAGTTCGCCATTATTATAAATGGCTTAATTAATCATGAAGAATTGACAACTGTAGTAATCCGTCATAATTGCAAATGTATTCTATGATTTTCTTGTTGAAACAGTTTTATGCTTAGCTTAAATTTAGCAGAGGCTTTGGCCTATTTGCCTGGTCTCAAATTTTAACTGCGTGGTTTTCACTTGTATTAACAAAGACATTATTTTACTTTAAGGCTGTATTTTTCCAGTAGAGATGACTAATACACTTATCTCAGGTTTCGTGCTATGCTGGTTTCATCCTATTTAAAGTAAAGTCAGTTTCTGCAGGTGCAGACAATAAAGGCACTAAGATAAAATTAATTGGCAAACTTTGCTGCAACTTGTGTTCCAAGGCTCCAAGGACAATGTATGCATAAATGAGTACTAGGAGAAAGACACTATTCATTGGTCAAATTGAAGCCACCCTATGAACCCTCCAATGGAAGACCCTGAAGAATTTGGAGTGTTTCTTACTTAAACCCACCGGACAAAGAGAAGTCAGCCATTTTCCTTGATGTCAGTTTTTAAGCCAAATGCCAGACGCCATCTTAGACAACATCTTGATGCCATTTTCTCTATTCCAGAGAAAGAGACTTTAAGAATTCTCACCCTAGAGACTTTAAATATAATTGTTTCCGTCTTACACATGCAGTAACTTTGCCCCTTTCTCCTTGCTGCTGCAAGGAAACTTGCCCTTAACTTTGCTCCTTAAAATCTGCCCCATGCTGATCGAACCGGTACCTGAAGGACGAAGACTTTCTTGAATGCTGATTGTATTTGGTAATTATGAAAGGATAATTGTATTATGCATTGTGTTTTTCCTTTTAGGTACTAACTTCTATTTTGATAGGGCCCAAGCTAGAAGTTTTCTAAATTTGTGTTGACTAAATTCGTTTTGCATGAAGCCCCACATGCCAATGCTAATTAGAGGTTAGTTGAGGTTTTCATCTGATGCACCATGCTAAATTGAAATCTTGTTATGCTGACCGATGTATGAAATTAGTCAAATTCAGTTACTTATATTAGTGATTTGCATTGCTATAACCGAGTGCATTATAATCCAGATTTTGCGTAGATTGTGTTTCTTCCGACGTTATGGACAGCTAGTAATGTTCGTATACATATATCATTTGATTTTGAGACTCACATATATTGTGTTAGCTTTGTTAATATAGGGAAATAAACTCATTAACTTTTAATAAACTGGTGTGATTATTAATGACTGAAAGGTCATGGTGCGTCAAAATACCGACTGTTATTAATTCCTAATGTGTTATTTTGATCTATTAATTGAGCATTGGGTATCGATTACAATGGTTATTGATTATTGATTTGACTGACCCGACTATTCTTGGATGAGGAGAGCCCAACTCGGTTAAAAGGTTCACCGACCTCCAGCGTGTCCAAGTACAAGTAATCTATAAGGGCTGAACGCGCTATCAGTAGATGGTAGCAGAGGATGGTTTCGCCCTTTGGGACCCCATCCGAACAATAGACGGAGTCAAGTTAGAATTTTCTTTGATAAAACAAGTTGGAGAGATGATGATGCCCTAAATCCCCAACGACTTTCCCGGAATCTCGGAGCTTGCAAATGGAGGAAATGGAGGTGTGAGAATGTTTTCGGCGTTTCTAGTGACGGTATGAGTGAAGTTAGGGTTTCGCGCTTGCATAGCTTATTTCCGCAGATGAATTGAGAAGTTTGAGAGGATTTTTAGGGGATTACGAACTACAATCAAAATTTTAGAGTAGAGATACTCCAAAGTGTGAGAGTAGGGAAGGCGTCGAACTTCACATGTGTGTAGCGCTTTGTGCAGGAACAATTGTCCACGTGGTTGTTGATGTTGAGACGGACCCTGCGAGGTCAAGAGAGTTGAAAAGTGTATGAGACACTTGATTGATGTTGTAATCTGTTCGGTTTAGTAGGTTGATCGGGCGTGGTCAACAAGTCATTATGAATATTGAGGAATGAAAGAACATTTTTGACTTTGAGATTTGATGAATTCTAAAGCGCGCTAGAATAGTTCATTGATCAGTTGAGAGTAAAGTTTGCGGGTCAAAAGTTTGCTTGCGAAAGCGGGAAACCGAGAAAGATGGAATAACTGCAGAGGCTAGTGAAAAATCCCTAAATTTTCTGAAGCAATTGTATTACCCTTCCTGTAGTAAACCGACAGATTTGTTTTCTTCTTTTTGGTTAGTGCTCACAATATATTGCAGAAATTAGTTTTGAGTGAAGCTGAATGAAGGAGGACAAGCCGCAGGACTTTGTCAGCTGCAGTGTGTGAGTGTGACGTCACTAGGAGCCGCGCTGGGATAGGTTGGTTGGCGAGAAGGGTCGCGCACGGATTGGACGCAGTCCGTGAAGCGCAATTGGTGGGGAAAGGCAAGCGAAGAGTATTCCGGGAATTAAAGTCACTTATTGATTACATATTTTAGAAAAATAAAAGACGGAAAGATTACATTTTTCAAAGCATTTAAAAGCGCCTTGAGGGGAGATGTATATATTAAAGCAAATGTAGGAGAAGTAACACCACCTGAGGGTACACCAGCTTACATCGTGATTGAAGAAAAGGGTGTTGCACCATGTCTTTGGCTAAAGCAATAGTGCAAAATAACAGAAAAGCATGGAAGTGTAGCATTCCCTATCCATGGGTCGTTTAATCTAAGAGTTTTGGAGAATCTAAGATTCGCACTATACGACATGAAAGTACATCCAAGACCAGCACAATTTGAGGCATTAGCAATTTGGGAGCTACTAGCTAGAAGGCAACAACAGAAGAAACTTGAAACAAAAGTGAGAAAAGTAGAAAAGACACTAGCTGATGCTAGATGGGATAGTACTCAAAAGGTTTGGAGAAAAGCTACCTATAAAACAAACAGGAGTCAGTCCAGAGATAGAGAAAACAACAGAAATTCGAAAAGGTCAGAAGAGTCAGACGATGAGGAGTTCATTATGCAATTGCTAAACGATCGCCCACCACCATATGTGGAAAGCGACAGTGGCTCATGCACTAGTACTGCCCCTGCAGAACCAATACAAGGTAATGTGACACCGAATTTGAGAATATCACAGAGACAGAGCAGTTCCGATATGCCTTTTACACCACAAATACCACAAGTTCAGAGGATATATCCTGACGTGCCTAAATTGAAACCTGTCAATGATTATCAGCCGCAGGTTCAAAGGCGCTATTGTGATGAGCATAATCTGGGAATGACTTCTAATTTAATGGCGCAGGGAGGACAGAATTCTCAAAGACCGACATTGATTCAAGCCGAATCAACACAAATTTTGATGCCTCAAAAGCAAATGCAAGAAGTGCTGAGGTACACTCAAATAGCAGAAAACCAGTTAGATGTGCCAGCAATGATGAACCATTATGTGGGGATTAACATGCCACAGAATTCGGGGAACCGACAGAATCCAGATGCAATATCTCTACCTATCACTGTAGGTCCGCCAGTACCATTGTATATACAGGCAAAGCTGAATGTATGCGACCAAGGGGTAATGACACAAAATGAGACAGGGAGAAGGTGCATAGAAAATACCCAAGAAACGACTCCGGTAGGTACACTGCTAAATAGATCTGGGTCCTTGTTGGAATTTAGTCCAATTCCAGCTTGTGCTCCGTCAACTGTGGTAAGGTCAGATCCATCACTTATAGTACCACTAACTTCAAAAACAGAAACGTTACAGACACCATCAGTAGCAGTCGATGTAAGTGCTACATTGATGGGACTAAACGCGCAACAGTTAACACAGTGGTTGAACAGCCTGAACTCCCCACAGAGTACACCCAGCAGGAAGGGAGAAGAATATTTGAATAAAATAAGATTGGGCATGGAAGCAGATGAACTAGTAGAGGGAACGATGGGTTTGAACAGGTTAGAATCATACACAGAAGAAGAGCTGAGATACGTGTGCCCTAGAATTACAAGAGAAGTAAGCAATATACATAAGAAGTTACAAGAAATTGCAGACAGAAACAAAGTCGACATAGGTAAAACCAAACACTTGAGCAGAAGTTACAGGTTAGACTTTGAGACAAAAGATTTTGAACACATGAGATATGCAGGGATGAAAACACACCTTAAAGAGATACTGCAGAGCGCGCAGGTCTGGAGATGTTTAGACAAACGGGATAGCAGGTGGGTTAAGAAAAAGGACAAGAAGAAAGAAAGTACCTCAGACCAGAATGAGAAAACAAAACAGAATGATGATCTGATAACCATGTTGCCAATGAGAGAAACAGCAGGGGGAAAACTTTTACATGTACCGTGGCACAGGTGCGATATTCAATCCTTTACGGATGACTTCCCTAAATTAAGAGAGAAGCCGATCGAATGGTATCAACAAACAGATAGATTTGTGAAACTCACAAAATGTATTTGGGAAGACCTTAATACTTTATTCGAAATCGTGATTCCGGCAGATTTGTGGGAAGATTGTAAAAGGGCTGTAGGTTGGCCAACAAGTGAACCAAAAAGAGATAGGGACACAGGTGCACCATCGCCCACGGTAATGAGTTTATACCACAAGGTGATTGAGCACTTGAAAACAAAGGTTGCGTCGAAAAATGTGGATTGGCAGAGGATTGACAGAACAGCACAAGAGGTTGAAGAGTTGATACATGCATACTATGAGAGATTGTTGAAAGCATTTAAAAATTACAGTGGTACGGAAACGATTGAGGCAAAGGACATGCTTCATTTTGTGTTCAGATTTGTGGAAGGGTTGAGACCCGAAATCAGTCAGATGATTCAAATGCATTTGATTTGTTGGCAGTCAAAGTCGATCGATGATTTGTTGAATTATGCAAAATACTGCAGTGATGAGATTGAGACGAAACAGAAAAAGTTGAAAGAAAAAGTGATGGTGATGCAGCTTAAAGCAGCTCAGACAGGTTTGCAAGGTTTGCAAGGTTTTCAACAACAGTTGCCGCAGCAGCAACAGCAGGGAAATGCTATGTTTCAGCCACAAATGAGAGGCAGAGGCCGAGGAGGTTTTGTGAATAATGGTCCTGATTTAAATACTGTTATGATTCCAAATGGTATACAGGCAATGAAGAAGGTGATGCCATGTCACAAGTGCGGAATCGTCGGGCATTGGAAACGGGAGTGCCCAATGTTGGTGCAGGAAGAGGTAGGTCAGCAAAACAATTATGTCAATGCATTTCAGAATATGAGAGGACCGCAATTGAGAGGTCCAAATCCAAATTTTCAAAATAATATAAATCAGATGCAGGGTTTACAACCCATACAATCACAGCAGGTGCAAATGCCCCATGTACAAATGGCACAGTTGCAGCCAATGCAACAGCAGTTTCCTATGGTACCTAATAAGCAAATGCAAATACCCTTAGCACCAATGAATCAGCAACAAGTAATGCTTCCTCAACAGGTCACTGGTCAAGGAATGAACCAAAATGACACAGTACACCAATTCCCATTACGCAGTGAGAATGGAATAAATGATGCGTGGGAGAGTGAAAGTTCAGATGAGGAGGGAAATTGTATGCTTGCAGCATCCTTGGAAGTTGATCAAAAGGGTCCGTATGTGGAAGGAAGAGTTATGGGTCACCGCGTTTCGTTCTTGGTTGACACCGGAGCTACATGCTCTACAGTCAGAAGTATGGAAGTACCAAATTTGCCACTTTCTGGGAGAACAGTTCAAGTAGTGGGAGTAGCAAATAGGTATCTGACAAACCCAATTACAGATCCAGTGCAAGTCAGAATTGGTAACTATCAAGGGTCACACAAATTTGTGGTGTGTGTCTCAAGCCCGATATCACTATTAGGGAGAGATTTATTGTGCAAATTGGGATGCTCCATTATGTGCTCAAATGATGGAATTAAAATACAGACAAACAGTGATGAGGAAGCAGAGGACAGTTTAGGAGGGGACGAAGTGGAAACTGTTGATGAAGAGTATCCCCTGATTACTCTTTATCCTATGCTCACTGAAGCAGATATTCCTGCTGAATTACAGGAAACAGTTGAAAAGGAAGTGTGGGATATGACAGGGAAAGAAGTAGGATTGGTCAAAGGAGTAGAACCAGTGAAAGTGACTGTAAAAAAAATGTACATTTTCCCCAGACACCACAATACCACATGTCGCAAGACACACTCATGAAAGTCGCCCAACTCATTGATGAGTTTGTGAAACAGGGAGTACTGAAAGAAGTGCTAAGTAGTCCATGTAATTCACCAATCATGGGATTAATAAAACTGAGTGAAAAGGTCCGGATTGTTCAGGATTTGAGGAAAATAAATGACATAATAGTCAAATGTTGCCCCGTAGTACCAAATCCAACTGTGATAATGTTTCAAATTCCCTGTGATGCTGAGTGGTTCTCAGTCATCGATTTGTCACAAGCATTCTTTTCTGTGCCTCTTCATGAGGACAGCCAATTTCTCTTTTGTTTCAAATTCTTGGACAGAGTCTACAGTTGGTGTCGAATTCCTCAAGGGTTTTCGGAGTCACCATCAATTTTCAATCAGATTCTAAAGAAAGATTTGGAATCATTGGAATTACCATTTGAATCAACCTTGTGTAGGAAAGTACCATCTTGCCTGGCATGTTACCCCCATATTTCACTGTATATATGTTGTTTTAGTTGTATGTGTCACTGGGACCCTGCCAGCTAGGGCCCCAGTGCTCCCTAAGTGTGCCCTGTATGTGTTAACTGTGTTATGACTAACTGTCTCACTGAGGCTCTGCTATCCAGAACCTCAGTGGTTATGCTCTCTCATTTCTTTCCAAATTGTCACTAACAGGCTAGTGACCAATTTCACCAATTTACATTGGCATACTGGAACACCCTTATAATTCCCTAGTATATGGTACTGAGGTACCCAGGGTATTGGGGTTCCAGGAGATCCCTATGGGCTGCAGTATTTCTTTTGCCACCCATAGGGAGCTCTGACAATTCTTACACAGGCCTGCCACTGCAGCCTGAGTGAAATAACGTCCACGTTATTTCACAGCCATTTACCACTGCACTTAAGTAACTTATAAGTCACCTATATGTCTAACCTTTACCTGGTAAAGGTTGGGTGCTAAGTTACTTAGTGTGTGGGGACCCTGGCACTATCCAAGGTGCTCCCACATTGTTCACGGCAAATTCCCCGGACTTTGTGAGTGCGGGGACACCATTACACGCGAGCACTACACATAGGTCACTACCTATGTGTAGCTTCACAATGTTACCTCCGAACATGGCCATGTAACATGTCTAAGATCATGGAATTGCCCCCCCCAATGCCATCCGGGTATTGGGGAGACAATCCCATGATTCCCCGGGTCTCTAGCACAGACCCGGGTACTGCCAAACTGCCTTTTCAGGGGTTTCACTGCAGCTGCTGCTGCTGCCAACCCCTCAGACAGGTTTCTGCCCTCCTGGGGTCCAGCCAGGCTTGGCCCAGGAAGGCAGAACAAAGGACATCCTCAGAGAGAGGGTGTTACACCATCTCCCTTTGGAAAAAGGTGTTAAGGCAGGGGAGGAGTAGCCTCCCCCAGCCTCTGGAAATGCTTTCATGGGCACAGATGGTGCCCATTTCTGCATAAGCCAGTCTACACCAGTTCAGGGACCCCTCAGCAGGTCACGTCAGAGACTCCTTCTGATAGGCTCCTTCAGGTGTTGCTGGCCTATCCTCTCTCCTAAGTAGCCAAACCTTATTTTCTGGCTATTTAGGGTCTCTGCTTTGGGGAATTCCTTAGATAACGAATGCAAGAGCTCATCAGAGTTCCTCTGCACCTCTCTCTTCACCTTCTGCCAAGGAATCGACTGCTGACCGCGCTGGAAGCCTGCAAAACTGCAACAAAGTAGTAAAGACGACTACTGCGACATTGTAACTCTGATCCTGCCGCCTTCTCGACTGTTTTCCTGGTGGTGCATGCTGTGGGGGTAGTATGCCTCCTCTCTGCACTAGAAGCTCCGAAGAAATCTCCTGTGGGTCGACGGAATCTTCCCCCTGCAACCGCAGGCACCAAAGAACTGCATCACCGGTCCTCTGGGTCTCCTCTCAGCACGACGAGCGAGGTCCCTTGAACTCAGCAACTCTGTCCAAGTGACTCCCACAGTCCAGTGACTCTTCAGTCCAAGTTTGGTGGAGGTTAGTCCTTGCCTCCCCACGCCAGACTGCATTGCTGGGAACCGCATGTTTTGCAGCTATTCCGGCTCCTGTGCACTTTTCCAGGATTTCCTTTGTGCACAGCCAAGCCTGGGTCCACGGCACTCTAACCTGCATTGCACGACCTCCTGAGTTGTCCTCCGGCGGCGTGGGACTCTCTTGTGCAACTTCGGGTGAGCACTGTTTCACTCCACTTCTGCGGGTGCTGCTTGCTTTGGAGAGGGCTTCTTGTCTTGCTGGACGCCCCCTCTGTCCCCTCACGCAATTGGCGACATCCTGGTCCCTCCTGGGCCACAGCAGCATCCAAAAACCCTACCCGCGAGCTTTGCATCTAGCAAGGCTTGTTTGCGGTCTTTCTGCGGTGAAAACACTTCTGCACTACTCTTCACAACGTGGGACATCCATCCTCCAAAGGGGAAGTTTCTAGCCCTTGTCGTTCGAGCAAACTCCTCAGCTTCTACCATCCGGTGGCAGCTTCTTTGCACCCACAGCTGGCATTTCCTGGGCATCTGCCCACTCCTGACTTGATTGTGACTTTTGGACTTGGTCCCCTTGTTCCACAGGTACTCTCGTCTGGAAATCCATTGTTGTTTCATTGCTGGTGTTGGTCTTTCCTGCAGAATTCCCCTATCACGACTTCTGTGCTCTTTGGGGAACTTAGGTGCACTTTGCACCCACTTTTCAGGGTCTTGGGGTGGGCTATTTTTCTAACCCTCACTGTTTCCTTACACTCCCAGCGACCCTCTACAAGGTCACATAGGTTTGGGGTCCATTCGTGGTTCGCATTCCACTTCTAGAGTATATGGTTTGTGTTGCCCCTATCCCTATGTGCCCCCATTGCATTCTATTGTGACTATACATTGTTTGCACTGTTTTCTATTGCTATTACTGCATATTTTGGTATTGTGTACATATATCTTGTGTATATTTGCTATCCTGATACTGAGGGTACTCACTGAGATACTTTGGCATATTGTCATAAAAATAAAGTACCTTTATTTTTAGTATATCTGTGTATTGTGTTTTCTTATGATATTGTGCAAGTGACACTAGTGGTACTGTAGGAGCTTCACTCGTCTCCTAGTTCAGCCTAAGCTGCTCTGCTAAGCTACCATTTTCTATCAGCCTAAGCTGCTAGACACCCCTATACACTAATAAGGGATACCTGGGCCTGGTGCAAGGTGTAAGTACCCCTTGGTACTCACTACAAGCCAGTCCAGCCTCCTACATTGGTTGTGCAGTGGTGGGATAAGTACTTTGCAACTACTTACCACTTTTGTCATTGTACTTTTCATAAGAGAAAAATATACAAAACAAGTTCAGTGTATGTACACCTAACCAAAAAGTTTTGCTTTTCTTCTCTCACTTCTTTACTAAGTGCTGAGAAGTACCTCTAAACTTTCTAAAAAGTTCTTAAAAAGTTTTAAAAGTTTTTTTCTGTCTTTCAAAAAGTTCTAAAAAAAATTTTCTCACTTTTTCTATCCCTTAAACACTGTCTAAAATGTCTGGTACAGGCCAAACTCTTGATCTGTCCAACATAGCTCATGACAACCTTAGCTGGAAAGAAGCAAGGAGTCTCTGTATAAATAGAGGTTTAGAGGAAGGGAAGAATCCCTCAAGACAACTGTTGGTTAATATGCTCATTGAACAAGATAAGACCTTAGGTGGCACTTCTGGTGAGAAATTAGCTGATGGTTCCCAATCTGATCCTGGGGCACCCCTAGCAAAAGATGTGGGAGGGACTCTTCTCAACCTGCCCATTAGCAGACCACCTAGCATAACTGGTACTGATGTGATTTCACATCACAGTAATAGTGTTGCCTCACATCACAGTAAGAGTGTTCCTTCTCATCATAGTATGAGTGTTACTTCTGTTAGCCAGGTTGTTAGAGTGCCATCTGTTAGGGCCAGGTCTCCTTCTGTTCATTCTCACCATACTTCTGTTTCCAGACATGCCTCACCCACCCACCTTGATGACAAAATGTTAGAGAGGGAGCTCAATAGATTGAGAGTGGAACAATCCAGGCTGAAGCTCAAGAAGCAACAGCTGGATTTAGATAGGCAGTCCATGGAGATAGAAAGAGAAAGACAGAAATTGGGGTGTGAACCCCATGGTGGCAGCGGCAGTATTCCCAATAGTCATCCTGCAAGAGAGCATGATTCTAGGAATCTGCACAAGATAGTTCCCCCTTACAAGGAGGGGGATGACATTAACAAGTGGTTTGCTGCACTTGAGAGGGCCTGTGTTGTACAGGATGTCCCTCAAAGGCAGTGGGCTGCTATCCTATGGCTATCTTTCAGTGGAAAGGGTAGGGATAGGCTCCTTACTGTAAAGGAAAGTGATGCCAATAATTTCATAGTTCTTAAGAATGCACTCCTAGATGG
Source organism: Pleurodeles waltl (assembly GCF_031143425.1). Taxonomy (NCBI): domain Eukaryota; kingdom Metazoa; phylum Chordata; class Amphibia; order Caudata; family Salamandridae; genus Pleurodeles; species Pleurodeles waltl. The sequence continues at coordinate 1,178,964,996 of NC_090439.1, forward strand.
TTATGGCTTAACCACTGAACAGTACAGGATAAAGTTCAGAGAAACCAAAAAGGAGTCTTCACAAGACTGGGTAGACTTTGTTGACCATTCAGTGAAGGCCTTGGAGGGGTGGTTACATGGCAGTAAGGTTTCTGACTATGAAACCCTGTATAACTTAATCCTGAGACAGCATATCCTTAACAATTGTGTGTCTGATTTGTTACACCAGTACCTGGTGGACTCTGATCTGACCTCTCCCCAAGAATTGGGAAAGAAGGCAGACAAATGGGTCAGAACAAGGGTGAACAGAAACGTTCATACAGGGGGTGACAAAGATGGCAAGAAGAAGGATGGTAAGTCTTCCGACAAGGGTGGGGACAAATCTAAAAATGAGTCTTCATCAGGCCCACAAAAACACTCTGGTGGGGGTGGTGGGCCCAAATCCTCTTCAAATCAAAACAAAGAAAAGAAACCATGGTGCTATTTATGTAAAATAAAAGGCCATTGGACAACAGATCCCAGTTGTCCAAAGAAAAGCACCAAGCCTCCTACCACTACAACCCCTGCTGCTACACCTAGTGCCCCTAGTAATAGCAGTGGTGGTGGGAGCAAACCTACTAATAGCCAATCCAAGGCAGTAGCTGGGCTCACTTTTGGTAACTTAGTTGGGGTTGGTCTGATTAGGGAGACCACAGAGGCTGTGTTAGTCTCTGAGGGGGCTATTGATTTAGCCACCTTGGTTGCTTGACCCCTTAACATGGATAAGTACAAGCAACTACCCCTAATAAATGGTGTTGAGGTTCAGGCCTACAGGGAGACAGGTGCCAGTGTTACAATGGTAATAGAGAAAGTGGTCCACCTTGAACAACACCTACTTGGTCACCAGTACCAAGTAACCGATGCTCATAACAACACTCTTAGCCACCCCATGGCTGTTGTGAATCTCAACTGGGGGGGGTGGTTACTGGTCCAAAGAAAGTTGTGGTTGCCTCAGATTTACCTTTAGACTGTCTATTAGGGAATGATTTAGAGACATCAGCTTGGGCAGAAGTGGAGTTGGAGGCTCATGCAGCAATGCTGGGCATTCCAGGGCATATTTTTGCTTTGACCAGGGCTCAGGCCAAAAAGCAAAAAGGACAGGGTGACTTGGATCCTGGAAGAATGGACCAAGTGCTCCCTAAAGCTAGGGTTAGTAAAGGTAAAACACTACCTACTATCCCTCCCTCTACAGTGGATTCTACTTCTGAGGAAGAAGAATTTCCACCCTGTGCAGAACCTACACCAGAGGAGCTGGAAGCAGACACTGCTGAGCTTTTGGGTGAAGGGGGGCCTGCCAGGGAGGAGCTGAGTGTGGCACAGCATACCTGTCCCACACTAGAGGGTCTAAGGCAGCAAGCTGTCAAACAAGCAAATGGGGATGTCAGTGACTCTCACAGAGTTTAATGGGAGGACAACCTCTTGTACACTGAAGCAAGTGATCCAAAACCTGGAACTGCCAGGAGATTGGTGATTCCTCAGGAGTCCAGAAAGTTCCTCCTAACTCTAGCCCACGACATTCCCTTAGCTGGACATTTGGGGCAAATGAAAACTTGGGACAGGCTTGTCCCCTTGTTTCATTGGCCTAGAATGTCAGAGGACACAAAGGAATTTTGGAAGTCCTGTGAAACCTGTCAAGCCAGTGGCAAGACAGGTGGTACTCTAAAGGCACCCCTTATTCCACTACCTGTGGTTGGGGTTCCCTTTGAAAGGGTAGGGGTTGACATAGTTGGCCCCCTTGACCCTCCTACTGCTTCAGGCAATAGGTTTATCTTGGTGGTAGTGGACCATGCCACCAGATATCCTGAAGCAATTCCTCTAAGGACCACTACAGCTCCTGCAGTGGCAAAGGCTCTCCTAGGAATCTTTTCCAGGGTGGGCTTCCCAAAAGAGGTGGTATCAGACAGGGGAAGCAATTTAATGTCTTCTTACCTAAAGGTCATGTGGAAGGAATGTGGTGTTACATACAAGTTCACCACACCCTATCATCCACAAACAAAGGGACTGGTGAAGAGATTTAACAAAACTCTCAAAGGCATGATTATGGGACTCCCTGAAAAACTCCTCAGGAGATGGGATATCCTGTTACCTTGCCTCCTTTTTGCTTACAGGGAGGAACCCCAAAAAGGAGTGGGCTTCAGCCCCTTTGAACTCCTATTTGGACACCCTGGAGAGGTCCTCTAACACTTGTTAAGGAGGGTTGGGAACAACCTTTAAAAGCTCCAAAGCAAGACATAGTGGACTATGTACTTGGCCTCAGATCTAGGATGGCTGAGTACATGAAAAAGGCCAGTAAAAACCTTCAGGCCAGCCAAGAGCTCCAGAAGCAATGGCATGACCAGAAGGCTGTTTTGGTTCAGTACCAACCATGGCAGAAAGTGTGGGTCTTGGAGCCTGTGGCCCCAAGAGTACTAAAAGACAAATGGAGTGGACCCCACATAATTGTTGAAAAGAAGGATGAAGTCACCTACTTAGTTGACTTAGGCACTGCCAGGAGTCTCCTTAGGGTGCTCCGTGTCAATCGCCTGAAACCCTACTATGACAGGGCTGATCTCACCCTGCTCATGGCAACAGATGAGGGACAGGAAGAAGAGAGTGACCCTCTCCCTGATCTCTTCTCTTCCACAGAAAAAGATGCTCTAGTGGAAGGTGTAGTACTGGTAGATTGTCTTACCGCTGAGCAGAAAGACCACTGCATAAATCTCCTGGGTTAGTTTTCTGAACTCTTCTCTACTGTGCTAGGCACCACTTCCTGGTGTGAGCACACTATAGATACTGGAGACAGCTTGCCTGTCAAAAGTAAAATCTGTAGGCAGCCTGATCATGTCAGAGACTGCATAAAGCAAGAAGTGCAGAAAATGCTTGAACTGGGAGTGGTTGAGCACTCTGAAAGTCCATGGGCCTCTCCTGTGGTACTTGTACCAAAACCTCATTCAAAAGATGGTAAAAGGGAAATTAGATTTTGTGTTGACTACAGAGGTCTCAACCAGGTAACCAAAACTGATGCTCACCCTATACCCAGGGCAGATGAGCTAATAGATATACTGGCATCTGCCAAGTATCTAAGCACCTTTGATTTGACTGCAGGGTATTGGCAGATCAAGTTATCAGAGGATGCAAAAGCAAAAACTGCATTTTTAACCATTGGAGGCCATTACCAATTCACAGTAATGCCTTTTGGATTGAAAAATGCACCTGCCACTTTTCAAAGGTTGGTGAATACAGTCCTGCAAGTGCTGGAAGCTTTTAGTGCAGCATATCTAGATGATATAGCTGTCTTTAGCTCCACCTGGGATGATCACCTGGTCCACCTATGGAAAGTTTGAGAGGCCCTGCAAAAGGCAGGCCTCACTATCAAGGCTTCAAAGTGCCAGATAGGGCAGGGAAAGGTGGTTTCTCTGGGACACCTGGTAGATGGAGAACAGATTGCACCACTTCAGGGGAAAATACAAACTATTATAGAGTGGGTTCCCCCTACAACTCAGACTCAGGTGTGAGCCTTTTTAGGCCTCACTGGGTACTACAGGAGGTTCATAAAGAACTATGGCTCCATTGCAGCCCCTCTTAATGACCTCACTTCTAAAAAAATGCATAAGAAGGTATTATGGACAGCAAACTGTCAGAAAGCTTTTGAGGAGCTGAAGCAGGCCATGTGCTCTGCACCTGTCCTGAAAAGCCCCTGTTACTCCAAAAAAATAATTGTCCAAACTGATGCATCTGAATTAGGGGTAGGGGCAGTCTTATCACAACTTAATTCTGAGGGCCAGGATCAACCTGTTGCTTTTATCAGCAGGAGGTTGACCCCTACAGAAAAACGTTGGTCTGCCATAGAGAGGGAGGCCTTTGCTGTGGTCTGGGCACTGAAGAAGTTGAGGCCATACCTGTTTGGCACTCACTTCATTGTTCAGACAGACCACAAACCTCTACTTTGGCTAAAACAAATGAAAGGTGGAAACCCTAAATTGTTGAGGTGGTCCATATCCCTACAGGGAATGGACTATACAGTGGAACATAGACCTGGGAGTACCCACTCCAATGCAGATGGACTCTCCAGATATTTCCACTTAGACAATGAAGACTCATCAGGGCATGGCTAGTCTTATTGTCCTTCGTTTGGGGGGGAGGTTGTGTAAGAAAGTACCATCTTGCCTGGCATGTTACCCCTATATTTCACTCTATATATGTTGTTTTAGTTGTATGTGTCACTGGGACCCTGCCAGCCAGGGCCCCAGTGCTCATAAGTGTGCCCTGTATGTGTTACCTGTGTTATGACTAACTGTCTCACTGAGGCTCTGCTATCCAGAATCTCAGTGGTTATGCTCTCTCATTTCTTTCCAAATTATCACTAACAGGCTAGTGACCAACTTCACCAATTTACATTGGCATACTGGAACACCCTTATAATTCCCTACTATATGGTACTGAGGTACCCAGGGTATTGGGGTTCCAGGAGAACCCTATGGGCTGCAGCATTTCTTTTGCCACCCATAGGGAGCTCTGACAATTCTTACACAGGCCTGCCAGTGCAGCCTGAGTGAAATAACGTCCACGTTATTTCACAGCCATTTACCACTGCACTTAAGTAACTTATAAGTCACCTATATGTCTAACCTCTACCTGGTAAAGGTTGGGTGCTAAGTTACTTAGTGTGTGGGCACCCTGGCACTAGCCAAGGTGCTCCCACATTGTTCAGGGCAAATTCCCTAGACTTTGTGAGTTGCGGGGACACCATTACACGTGTGCACTACACATAGGTCACTACCTATGTGTAGCTTCACAATGGTAACTCTGAACATGGCCATGTAACATGTCTAAGATCATGGAATTGCCCCCCCAATGCCATCCTGGTATTGGGGAGACAATCCCATGATTCCCCGGGTCTCTAGCACAGACCCGGGCACTGCCAAACTGCCTTTTCAGGGGTTTCACTGCAGCTGCTGCTGCTGCCAACCCCTCAGACAGGTTTCTGCCCTCCTGGGGTCCAGCCAGGCTTGGCCCAGGAAGACAGAACAAAGGACTTCCTCAGAGAGAGGGTGTTACACCCTCTCCCTTTGGAAAAAGGTGTTAAGGCAGGGGAGGAGTAGCCTCCCCCAGCCTCTGGAAATGCTTTCATGGGCACAGATGGTGCCCATTTCTGCATAAGCCAGTCTACACCGGTTCAGGGACCCCTCAGCCCTGCTCTGGCGCGAAACTGGACAAAGGAAAGGGGAGTGACCACTCTCCTGACCTGCACCTCCCCTGGGAGGTGCCCAGAGCTCCTCCAGTGTGCTCCAGACCTCAGCCATCTTGGAAATAGAGGTGCTGCTGGCACACTGGACTGCTCTGAGTGGCCAGTGCCAGCAGGCGACGTCAGAGACTCCTTCTGATAGGCTCCTTCAGGTGTTGCTAGCCTATCCTCTCTACTAAGTAGCCAAACCTCCTTTTCTGGCTATTTAGGGTCTCTGCTTTGGGGAATTCCTTAGATAACGAATGCAAGAGCTCATCAGAGTTCCTCTGCATCTCTCTCTTCACCTTCTGCCAAGGAATCGACTGCTGACCGCGCTGGAAGCCTGCAAAACTGCAACAAAGTAGCAAAGACGAATACTGCGACATTGTAACGCTAATCCTGCCGCCTTCTCGACTGTTTTCCTGGTGGTGCATGCTGTGGGGGTAGTCTGCCTCCTCTCTGCACTAGAAGCTCCGAAGAAATCTCCTGTGGGTCGACGGAATCTTCCCCCTGCAACCGCAGGCACCAAAGAACTGCATCACTGGTCCTCTGGGTCTCCTCTCAGCACAACGAGCGAGGTCCCTTGAACTCAGCAACTCTGTCCAAATGACTTCCTCAGTCCAGTGACTCTTCAGTCCAAGTTTGGTGGAGGTAAGTCCTTGCCTCCCCACGCCAGACTGCATTGCTGGGAACCGCGTGTTTTGCAGCTACTCCGGCTCCTGTGCACTTTTCCAGGATTTCCTTTGTGCACATCCAAGCCTAGGTCCACAGCACTCTAACCTGCAGTGAACAACCTCCTGAGTTGTCCTCCGGCGGCGTGGGACTCTCTTGTGCAACTTCTGGTGAGCACCGTTTCACTCCACTTTGTAGTGCCTGTTCCGGCACTTCTGCGGGTGCTGCTTGCTTCAGAGAGGGCTCTTTGTCTTGCTGGAGGCCCCCTCTGTTCCCTCACACAATTGGCAACATCCTGATCCCTCCTGGGCCACAGCAGCATCCAAAAACCCTAACCGCGAGCTTTGCAGCTAGCAAGGCTTGTTTGTGATCTTTCTGCGGGAAAACACTTCTGCACGACTCTTCACGACGTGGGACATCCATCCTCCAAAGGGGAAGTTTCTAGCCCTTGTCGTTCATGCAAAATCCTCAGCTTCTACCATCCGGTGGCAGCTTCTTTGCACCCACAGCTGGCATTTCCTGGGCATCTGCCCACTCCCGACTTGATCGTGACTTTTGGACTTGGTCCCCTTGTTCCACAGGTACTCTCGTCTGGAAATCCATTGTTGTTGCATTGCTGGTGTTGGACTTTCCTGCAGAATTCCCCTATCACGACTTCTGTGCTCTTTGGGGAACTTAGGTGCACTTTGCACCCACTTTTCAGGGTCTTGGGGTGGGCTATTTTTCTAACCCTCACTGTTTCCTTACAGTCCCAGCGACCCTGTACAAGGTCACATAGGTTTGGGGTCCATTCTTGGTTTGCATTCCACTTCTAGAGTATATGGTTTGTGTTGCCCCTATCCCCATGTGCCCCCATTGCATTCTATTGTGACTATACATTGTTTGCACTGTTTTCTATTGTTATTACTGCATATTTTGGTATTGTGTACATATATCTTGTGTATATTTGCTATCCTCATACTGAGGGTACTCACTGAGATACTTTGGCATATTGTCATAAAAATAAAGTACCTTTATTTTTAGTATATCTGTGTATTGTGTTTTCTTATGATATTGTGCAAGTGACACTAGTGGTACTGTAGGAGCTTCACTCGTCTCCTAGTTCAGCCTAAGCTGCTCTGCTAAGCTACCATTTTCTATCAGCCTAAGCTGCTAGACACCCCTATACACTAATAAGGGATACCTGGGCCTGGTGCAAGGTTAAAGTACCCCTTGGTACTCACTACAAGCCAGTCCAGCCTCCTACACCTTGGTACAGTATATTGACGATTTGCTGATCGCATCCAAGACAGAAAATGACTGTATGGTGGACAGCATTGCCCTATTGAACCATTTGGGAAGGAACGGACACAAAGTGTCCCCTTCAAAATTACAGTTCTGCTAGAAAAAAGTGAAATATTTGGGTCACCAAATAGAGAAAGGGTCGAGAAGAATTATGAAAGAGAGAATGACAAGCGTACTTCAAATGAGTCCACCGAAGACGAGAAGGGAGGTGAGAAGGTTTTTGGGAATGGTGAGCTACTGTCACCAATGGATTCCGAATTTCTCAACTCTAGCTAAACCTTTACTGAAACTGACCCAGAAAGATGCGCTGGATGAAATAGTGCTGAAGAGAGATGAAATGGATGCTTTTATTGAATTAAAGGAATGCATGTGCAGAGCTCCAGCTTTAGGTAAGCCTGATTACACAAAGCCTTTTACATTGTTTTGTCATGAACGTGATGCGTGTTCCTTGTCTGTCTTGACTCAAGCCTATGGCGGCGTAAACAGACCAGTAGCATATTTTTCAGCTACTTTGGATCCGGTCTCAGCAGCCCTGCCAGGGTGCTTGCGTGCCGTAGCAGCAGTTGGTATCAGCCTAAATCAGAGTGAGGGAATAGTGATGGGACATCCTTTAACAGTTATGGTCCCTCACTCAGGCGAAATACTCTCGACACGTTCCTGAACACAGCACAAGACCGGTGCTAGGCTTACAAGGTACGAGACAATAATTTTGGGTTCACCTAATGTGCAGCTGAAAAGGTGCACTACGTTGAGTCCAGCAACCTTGTTTCCCAGTGAAAATGTCGAAATTGAGAACGCTGAAGACATCGAGCACGACTGTCTTCAGGTGACTGAATTTTGTACAAAACCAAGACCTGATATCAAAGATACCCGATTGGAAGAGAACAATCAAGTTATTTTTGTTGATGGTACATGTTTAAGAGATGCACTAGGAATATTGAAAGCAGGATACACCGTATGTACAATAACAGGTGTTCTGGAAGCATCTTGGCTTCAGGGAGTTTACTCTGCACAGGTAGCTGAGCTTGTAGCCCTTACTAGGGCTTGCCAACTTTCCGCATTAATGAAAGTCACCATTTACACTGACAGTCAGTACGGATTTGGAATAGTGCATGATTTTGGACAGTTGTGGTCACAAAGAGGCTTCATGACCTCTTCAGGATCACCATTGAAAAATGGTGAAAGAATAACAGAATTGTTACATGCTATCCAGTTGCCAGGAGAAGTGGCAGTGGTAAAATGCAGTGCACACTCAAAATCACAAGACTATGGGGGTCATTCTAACCCTGGCGGTCCGAGACCGCCAGGGTTAAAATGACGGAAGCACCGCCAACAGGGTGGCGGTGCTTCCTGGTCCATTCTGACCGCGGCGGTAAAGCCGCGGTCCGAAAAGGGGAACCGGCGGTTTTCCCCTGGCCAAAGGAATCCTCCATGGCGGCGCTGCTTGCAGCGCCGCCATGGGGATTCCGACCCCCTTCTCCGCCAGCCTGTTTCTGGCGGTTTTCACCGCCAGGAACAGGCTGGCGGGAACGGGTGTCCTGGGGCCCCTGGGGGCCCCTGCACTGCCCATGCCACAGGCATGGGCAGTGCAGGGGCCCCCTAACAGGGCCCCAGTATGCTTTTCACTGTCTGCCATGCAGACAGTGAAAAGCGCGACGGGTGCAAATGCACCCATCGCACACCTGCAACACTGCCGGCTCCATTCGGAGCCGGCTTCAGTGTTGCAGGCCCTTTCCCGCTGGGCCGGCGGGCGCCCTTTTGGTGGGCGCCCGCCGGCCCAGCGGGAAAGCCAGAATGGCCTCCGCGGTCTTTCGACCGCAGATCGCCCATATGGCGGTTCCCAGCAAGCGGGCAGCGACCGCCGCCCGCCGGCCTCGGAATGAGGCCCTATGTTTCTTTGGGAAATGGATATGCAGATCAAGTCGCACGGTTTTGCGCATTGAACTGTATATTGCTCAGAGACGAATGGAACTTGATAAATGAGCCAGAACTTGAACCAAGTGAAGCCTTTGCTCTAAAAGTTGTAGATACAATTGAAGAATTGAAATTCCTACAGAATAATGTCAGTAAAGATGAGAAACTCTCATGGAGCAAACTACAATGCGTAAAGAAACCTGATGATTTGTGGGTTTCAAGTGAAGGGAGAGTGGTTCTACCAGACAGTCTTTTGACGCAGTTAGCCAGGTTGTATCATGGACAAGCCCACCTTGGAAGGGATGCATGATTAGACTATTCAAAATTCATTGGTTTAATCCCAAATTCCGTCAAGTTGCTGAAGCAGTTTGCCATTGTTACGTCATTTGCCAACAAATGAACGCAGGGAAGGGGACAGTAGTAAATTTGAGCCACATTGGAAGAGCAGGTAGGCCATTCAGCAGGATGCAAATGGATTTCATTGAGATGCCTATGCATGCAGGCTTGAAATATGTGTTGGTGATTGTGTGCGTTTTTAGTCACTGGATTGAAGCATACCCCACACGTAGAAATGACAGCCTTACAGTTGCAAAACTACTCTTGAGAGAATTAATACCACGTTTTGGATTCCCGATCTCCTTAGAATCAGATAGGGGAAGTCACTTCAATAACGAAGTAATCAAATTACTGTGTGCAGCATTGAACATTGAACAAAAGTTGCATTGTAGCTACCGCCCTGAAGCATCAGGACTAGTGGAGCAAATGAATGGCACATTGAAATCGAGGATGGCGAAAATATGGGCATCAACAAACTTGAAATGGCCTGACGCATTGACCTTGGTGTTAATGTCAATGAGAAATACACCTGATAGAAAAACTGGACTGTCACCGCATGAGATCCTCATGAGCAGAGCCACGAGACTCCCAGCAGTTCCTGCAAATGCACTTGTAAATATTACAGATGATATGGTATTGGACTACTGCAAAGGTCTAACTGATGTGGTCCGCTCTTTTTCTCACCAGGTGGAGGCAACCACCTTGCCACTGATCCAAGGTCCAGGAAACGCACTAAAAGCAGGTGACTGCGTCATGATAAAGAAACACGTGAGGAAGTTGTGTCTGGAACCCCGTTGGAAAGGACCTTCCCAAGTGATTCTGACAACTACCACCGCTGTGAAGTGTGCAGGAGTTCCCAACTGGATTCACGCCAGTCACACGAAGAGGGTGACGTGCCCCACAGAAGAGGAAGTTGAAGCGCTGAAATCACCAGTGACTGACAAGATAGTACCAGGCACCGAGACAGGACAAAGAGAACCTGGATGCGAACAAGCAGAAATAGAGGAAGGAGAAATATTTTCTGAGGAAGAAACAGCTGATCCATTTGAGGAGAACCGATGAGAAGCCTCAGGAAGTGACGAAGATCCTGAAGGTGACAAGGAGCCTGCGACAGGTGAAGGAGCAGGAGAGCCTGATCAGAGGAGGGCTTTCCCAGAAGCAGACGATACAGGAAAAGAAAAAGAAAACCTGATTGACCTCCTAGGGGGAGAAGACAAGACAGGACAGAGTGAAATTGTTCATACTCTTCCAGAACCGGTTGCAGGTCCATCAGGTGAAAACAGTGCGAAACGGAGACAAAGCATATCGCCAGTGAAATTAAGGACTAAAGAAATATTAAACGAAAGTGAAGGGCCAAAGTTGAAAGAGAAAAGAAAAGAAGTGTCTGTCGCAATAACAACACCAAGTGAAGAGAAAGACCCAGCCAAGGAACAAGGCACCAGCGAGAGAGAATCAAAAGGAGATGCAAAATTGGTCAGACGAATTCCTATCTCTCAGTCTTGAGAATGAAGAAGCAGAACAACACTTTGGTGCCTGAAAAGTGGAATTCCATGAACATTACCGAATAAGACATTGACAACCTGATTGACTTTTGAACCGGATAAGACATTGCTAACTTGATTGACTTTGAAACCGATTGAGACAAAGCTGCTAAACCGATAAGAGACTAAGCTGCTAAAAGAAAACAGTGTGAACATTGACTCGTTCAGCTTTATATATATCTGCATATTTGATTTGATAAAGTGCCTTCAACTTTCTGATTCTATATAGATCATGACAGGCTACACTACACAGGGACATGAGATGAAATATTGTAGATATATGTGTATAGATCTAATAACTGCATGTGTACTAACAATTATGGCAATAATTCTTGGAATGAAAGAGGCGCGAATGATGCTTCTACTTCTAAACCTACTACTGAACTAACTCCTTTGAAGAAACTCGAACAAGACGAAAGATATTTGCATGATAAGAAGGAACTTTCGTCCAACGTTTTCTACCACTTGTTGAATGAGTATGTTGAGACAATGGATGCGAAAGATTGTTATGTGTGCACACAAATACCCGAGAAGGAGTGACATATCATAGCATGCCTCTTACGTATGGAATTTCATGTAGTTTATTAATGACCAGATTTTATGGCCAGGAGTATATTCACTACTTTTATTCCAATCATGATGTTGTATTTGCATATGTCCCCATAATTGAGTACCTGAGTAAAATAGCAAGAGATTATTATATAAAGTTAGTTAGGGGTTTCTTTGAGCCACTGTCACCTTTTCACACAGCTTACGCTTACAGATAAAACCTTACATGCTTGCTTTCACCGATAGAGAAAAGTTTTTTAGATCACACTGACGATAGGAGGAAAGTGGGGAAGGAGAAATTAGAAAGGGAATTACACAAAAGGACATCTGTAGTTAACTATGCTTTTGCCGCAATAAAGACACAAGGGAAACTAGCTTTAGATGCAATACACGTAGGGAGGCTTTGTGTACATAGACCAAAATCATATAATGACACAATCTTTGTGGGAACGAGTGAATGTAAACATACGTTTTTGTTTTAGGCTAAGTGGACGTTCATGCTGAATGGACCAGACCCAGTTATTCCAGGGGTATATTATATTTGTGGACTTAACGCCTATTATAGTCTTCCAAAAGGATGGTATGGGAGATGTTATTTGGGAATAGTATTTCCAAAGATTTATCAATTGGACGACTTAAAGAATTTTCCAAAGCTGTCTGAATCACATCATGTTCAGAAAAGGGAGACAGCTTCTGGTGTGGTAGGAGATATATTTGGAGCAATGATTCCTTCAATAGGAGTCATATTGAGTTACTCGGCGAGCAACATGGCGTCGGCGTAACTGCGAGGCTCGCAAAGCCCCGTCCACCAGGAAACCGAGCACACAGCCGTCGCGGTGTCCGCTGTGGAGCGGGCAAACAAGTATTGTACACCGTCCAACGGGAACGAGTAGCCCCCCCCGGTTGCCCGGTAGCCACCTGCAGAGGGAGAGACGAGGCTGCAGCGGCGCTCCGGTAGAGGACGCCGAACACTGCGTGAAGCTTGGAGAGATTGCCCGGGAGCGAACGATTGAGGCCGCGTCGGGAGGCCTGAGCAGAGGCACCTCGAAACAACGAGGAGGATGTGTTTTGACCATTCCTACTCACACCCAGAGGAGAAGAGGGTGTGAGCAGTCTGGGCTAACCCTCTGACTCTAAACTGATCACTCGTGGAAACCTGCAGCAACCAGGTACCGGAAGGAGGGCAAAAGGAGAGTTTACATTGCAAGTAACCTGCTTTTCATGTAAAAAAAAAAAAAGGTATCAAATGGGCAGAGAATATTTGTTAAAAATCTTTTTAACATTGATTTAGATGTCGAGGATACTTTGACTGTCAACCAAAACTCCATTTCTAATATGGACTATTTAGGTTAAGATGTGGAGAACTTTGAAAGTCCGATACAGTTCATATTGTTTAATACTATCTGATACTGCCCTTTTTCGCGGCTGGGAAAAAGAGTAGGGGGGTTACTAAAAAAAAAAAAAAAAAGGGGAGAGAGGTATAAAAGGAGAACTAAAAGACTCGGGGGCTCTAATGTTGTCAGGTGCACAAGTCAATCCATCTTGGCATCTATATACTCCCTCACGGCCCTGGAGGAGTGTGATAAAACAAGCAATATCTGATGCGCTAACGGCACCGGCCGAAATAATAGGACTTTTTAGGCTGCTATCCCAAGTGTTAAAAACAAAGATGGCACCCAAAGCCACTCGGAATCCTGGAGACAAGACTGAAGGAGTTAAGACGACATGCGTCGGAAGAGATAAAGGATAGCTAGTGGGAGTAAACAAACGCCTGAAGTCAATAGTAGGCAAACCAGCTGGGAAAAACATGTTGGGTTTGGGGAAAGATGCTAAGATGAGCGATAGTACTACCCCCGATGGAAATCAAGGTGAAAGGCAAAAGTCAATCTACTATTACGACTTTTCTTGCAGGTGGGGCGCAAGATAGCCTCTCTGCACACATAACCCCCCCCTCTGAAATCAACATGCTAAGGAAAGAACCTACTCTCCCGAGTACCAGTAGCAAGAAGTTGTGTGTCGAAAACAATGAACCCCTTATTAAACCTATACAAGGCACCGAGAACATGTCAGAGATCGAAGACAATAATAGGGAGACGAGAGAGAAGGAGCTTGCCCCCCCCGCTGGGAACAAGCAGCCTCAAACACAACAATTTGACCAATTTGAGCAACTGGAGCATCAGAGCGGGGAAGGAACTGCAAGCACATCAGGACCTGCAACGGAAAGGGAGGACCTACATAAGTCTTTAGGAAGCCCTGAAAGGTGGGGTAAAATAACTGGAAAAGACCCCCAATTTGTGGATTGGGGCAAAGATAATATTGATACATTTTACTCTTTGACAGAAGAGTCTGATCTCAGCAGCGGCGATCACAGCTTTGGTGGGTCTGACGTTAGCGAGACATCTGAGGCTGAAAATAAATCATCAAGTAACGAACCTACAGTGCGGCAGCTGCGCCAACAGCAGAAATCCGTAAAAACACGACCCTGCTCTCAGGAGGGTCTTGAAAACTCAACATCCACGGGTGGTAGGACTTTAAAGTGGGACTATTCCGGTATTGGACTAGCAGACTCTCCCTCTATAAGTAACCAAGGCTCAGTTAATGGTAATAAGGAAACAGACACAGGAGCCCCTGCTTGTAATTCGTCTGCGATGGGCACCGAGGCAGGGATGCTGCAGTCAATATATAGTTCAATTAAAGAGCTGCAAACAAAGACTAGGATTGAAAGCCGGCGTGCAAGGATCGCTACAAAGAGATTGCAGGGGACGGTTCGTAAGGTTGCAAAATCATACACGGAAATCGAGACTAAGCTATGCTCAATGGAAGAAAGGATAGTGGCAGTCGAGGAGGATGTTGATACTCTTAAAGAGCAGAGCGCTACGAGAGACGAACAATTGACAGATGTAATGTGGAAATTGAAAGATTTTGAGAATAGACAGAGAAGGAACAATCTTCGATTTTTGGGTATACCGGAAGGGCTAGAAGGAAGTAATATACGGACGTACATGGTCAACCTCTTGCGCAGGGCCTTACCAGAACTGGGGAATTGGGATTGGGAGAACGAGCTGCAGCGGGTTAACAGGTTTCCGGAAACCCGGCGGGAGGGGGGCCAAGGGGCAGATTCTAAATACCTCAGAGCTATTCTAGTTTATTTTGTAAATTACTTACAGCGTCAGGAGATATCAGATAAAGCTCGTCCTAACACCCCACGTACCGTGGATGGGGTTACCTTCTTCACTCGCCCTGATTTTTGCCATGCCACTGTCGAGCGGAGATGGCGGCTCCGACAGCTCATTAAACCATTCTCAGACAAAGGAGGGGAGGCTTATCTGTTGGCCCCTGCTCGACTTAAAATAGTAATGAATGGAAAAGTAAAAGTATTCACTTCAGAAATTAAAGCAAAAAAATACCTGATGGGGGTCAGGTAGTAAAGCGCAGAGACACATAGAACACAAAGGTGCTCAGGAGACTGGTGGGTGGGTGGGCACACACATACACGACACCAATATTCAGGCCATTGGTGGTCTGATTGCTCAACAGGATGGGGGGCCAGTCCCGGGGAGGGAGGAAGCATGGGAGGGGGATGGAGGAGACTGGTCTGGTGTGGAGGAGGGGGGAGGGGAAGGGGAGGAGGGAGGAGGTGAGGGATAGTGGAGAAGGGTAGGATATGGGGGGAAGGGATAGGAAAACGGGGGAATAAAATGGAAAGGAAAGGACCAAGGGAAGCAAGAGAAATGGAAAGAATAGGAAGAGGGGAACAAAGAGAGGAGA
The DNA here is from genome assembly GCF_031143425.1 of Pleurodeles waltl. Taxonomy (NCBI): domain Eukaryota; kingdom Metazoa; phylum Chordata; class Amphibia; order Caudata; family Salamandridae; genus Pleurodeles; species Pleurodeles waltl. The sequence continues at coordinate 1,178,980,281 of NC_090439.1, forward strand.
GAATTCGGGAGAGTGTGCAGTTGGATAGGAAGATCTGGGGGGACAGAAGGAGAAAAGAAATAAAACAAACAAAAAAAATATATAGTAAATGGCTAGACTTCGAATTGCCTCAATTAATATATGTGGACTAAATGACCCTCGTAAAAGAAGGAGAGTGGTTGAAGAATTAAAGACCTTTAAGGCAGATATTTATTGCCTACAGGAGACACATGTGGAATATAAAAATTCTGGAATTCTTGCCTCGCTCGGTATGAAAGTGATCGCTCGGTCAGAACAAGAGGTTAGAACTAAAGGGGTGGCAATATTAGATCGGACTAATAAATTAAATTTCACCAGGCAGAAGGCGGACAGGGATGGGAGATTGGTAATTGTAGAGTGCAGTTATGGGCATAGTAGCTTTACATTATGTTCTATATATGGGGTAGTCACGGATGACCCAGTAGTTTTATATACCCTCGCTATTAAGTTAACAGGATGGGCCCCTCCCTATATTCTATGTGGTGATTTCAATTTCAATGGCTCTTGGGAGGGACTACAGGATTTATTAGCGTCCACAACTAAGAAGTATCAGGGGCGTAAACCTCGGGTATATAAGGCAATGGTCGCCATTCAGAAAGAATTAGGACTAGTGGATGCTTGGGTGAAACTATGTAAGCCAGACACTGGATATACTTATTATTCAGCCCCCCATGTGAAATTAGCACGACTCGATAATTTTTTGATATCTCCTGTATTATTAAAGCAGGGTAGGATGGAGTCATATCCACGGGCTATATCAGATCATAATCCCTTAGTATTCGATCTGGAATTGGATGGGCTTGAATCAAAAGTTAGGAGATGGACATTTGAAAGAGGGCTCCTTAAGGACCCAGAATATTGTGAGTATATGAGAAAGTGGATAGTTGAATTCTTGGGGTTCAACCAGGGGTCAGCTCCAGTAGAGATAGTCTGGGATACCTTAAAAGCAGGAATTCGAGGTGAAATGTTGAGTTTCAGTTTTAAAAGGCAGAAAAACTCCCAAAGCAGAATAAAAGACTTCCAAACAAAGGTGAGGGTAGCAGAAAGACAATTGGTTATAGCTATAGAAACTGGGGTGGATATAAAGAGGGCTCAGGAGGAAGTCGCTATAGTTAAAGAAGCAATGAATGAGGTTATGGCTCAAAGAATAGCAGAGAAATATTTAGCACAGCGCTCACAAGGGTATGAGTATGGAGAAAAATCTGGGCGCTTGCTAGCAATAAGGGCAAGTCAGAAAATAGCATCCGGGGTCATTAGAGAAATTAGAGATTGGCAAGGACAGATAGTATCCGAAGTGGATGGAATTAGGAAGGTGTTTCACAGATACTACACAGAACTATATAACGATACATTGGTATACCCGGAGGAAGAAATGTGGAATTTCTATATCCCATTAAGGTAGATAAGCTATCCGAGAGTGATAATCTATGCATGGGAGAACAGATAGATATCTCGGAAATTGATAAGGCAATGAGTGATCTTGCCACAGGAAAAGCCACAGGCCCTGACCTGATTCCCTTAGAGTTTTACAAAACTTTTAAAGTATTATTACTCCCGGTGATGATAGAGCTATTTATCCAGGTACAGAATGGAGGGGAACCCCTCCCCCATCATGGGATATGGCCAACATAGTAATGTTTTTGAAAAAAGGGAAACCCCCCATTAAACCCGGCCTCATATCGGCCGATCACATTAATCAACAGTGATGTTAAAATATATTTAAAAATATTGGCCGCTTGATTATCTCTGGTGATTAGGAAACTAGTTTCCCCTAGGCAGCATGGGTTTGTTCCGGGAAGGGATACGACCGATCATATTCAAAGAGTTCTCGCACTCTTTGATGCTACGGAAGTAGCAAAGGAACCTATGGCAGTCGCATTATTAGATGCAGAGAAGGCGTTTGACCGGGAGAACTGGAATTACCTGTGGTATGTAATGAAGTATTATGGGTTAGGGAAGAACTTTATTGTAGCAGTAAGGGCGCTATATAGATCACCGGCAGTGGAAATACAACTAATGGGAGGACAGTCCGAGGGTATCCAGGTCAGGAGAGGTACTAGGCAGGGATGCCCATGTTCTACGCTCCTGTTTGCTCTATATATAGATCCCTTGCTTAGACAGTTGGAAGAGAACAGCAAAATTCTGCTGATACGCAGGCAGGGATGGGATACAAAAGTCCTAGCATATGCAGACGACACAGCTATATTAACTCCCACCCCTGATTCGGCATTGAGAGAGGTTGAAAAGGTGACGACGAAATTTGGAAGATTTTCCGGGTACCTGTTAAACAGAGCTAAAACGCAGTTACTGGCTAATCAATATACAAGCACCCAGGATACTCGGAGGGTGGATCACGCAGTACATCTGGGTATAAATATTACACCAAAAGTAGGAGAAAGTGTTAGTTTGAGTCTGGATCCCATACTTTTGAAAGCCAGAAATGATATGTGCAGATGGAATAATTGACATCTGACTATTATGGGGAGGTGTAATATGGTGAAAATGATTTTCTTCCCTAAGTTGTTGTATCTGTTTCGTGTTGTACCACTGAGCTTTACAAATCTTAGATTCAAGGAGATAGATAGACTGGTTATGAGATTTATCTGGGCATACGGTAAGTGTAGAAGAGCAAGTAAATTTATGTCTCTTCTTCGAGAAAGGGGGTGTGGTCCCTACCGAATATAAAATTATACCAATTGGCTGCAGCTTTTCAGTATATGTGCCCATTATGGGGTCCTAAGAAAGAAGGGACCACGGAAGAGGATTGCCCTAATATATACGAGTTGCAGATAGGAGTAGCAGCCAATGGGTGTTTGGTAACATTTCATGAGCCTGGATATTATAAGAAAACTCGATTTAAGGTAATGGAAGCGGCCTATAAGTGTTGCCGATCTTGGTATAAAAAGAAAGGACTTGGTAGATATAATTATTACACCATGATTGAGAAGAATCCATTGCTCCCCGAAATATTTAAGGATAGGTGTATGGCAAGTTGGGCCTCCTTAGGTATAGTGAGGTTAGGGAACTTTTTCGACAATTTTAGGGTCAAGGCGTTTGGGGATCTACAGGAGCAGTATGGTTTAGAGCGAAGGGACTTCTTTAAATACCTACAGATACGAGATTTTCTCGCAAGGAAAACAGGGGGTGTGCAGGGATTTTAGAAGAAATCAACTGTTGAATGACATCCTGGTCAACCCCAATATAGCAATCAGGTTGATTTACGCGTTACTGCTGGCAGAACAGCCTGACGATCTAGAGAAGAATAAGGAGAGGTGGAGAAAGAAGCTAGTGGACGGGAATAATAACTTTATAAGGTCACTAGAGCTGGGATACACTATCTTATTCTCCTCGTCCCTGCAAGCACAACATTATAAAACCATGTTTGACCTGTATCATACCCCAGCTCATCTCGTCAAATGGGGGAGTTTGTCAGGAATAAACTGTCCAAGATGTGGGATGCATGGAACAGACATTGTACACATGATGGGTACATGTGGGGAACAAATGGCTTTGAGGGAGGGTAGTCAATCTGTTTTGAAAGGGGTTCTGGGATATGATCTGGCTCTTACCCCTGAGATTATGGTCCTAGGAGTCGCTGGAGAAGTGGGTGGTCCACATAGAGCATTTATCTTTGTGGCCATGGCAGTGTATCGAATATGTATATCATCTGCGTGGATGAATGTACGACCTCCGTCTTGGCAGCAATGGTTGGCTAGATTGTTGTCTGTATATCATTTGGAGATGGAGCTGTACGAATGCAAGGGGAAACGCGGTAGGATTAAAGGGAAGGCAATTTGGGGGTCATTTCAGGACTGGTTCCTGTCTCATAATGATTAATGTTTAAATTGAAACCAGATTATCCTCCCCCATTTTAATTTAAACATTTGGAAATCTCTTTCCGTCTGGATTAGTCGGGCTGCTGTGCTTTCCATTATATATTTAGGTGGTACTTTTCTTCTAATGTTTAAAAAAAAAAAGGAGTCATATTGAATTCAATTAAAATACGAAAGCTGTCTACTATTGTGGATAACATGTTGACAAAATTCTCAGGAGCTCTAATCCTGATGGATGCCGGACAACATCGGGCAAATTAGGAAAATGCTTAAAAATTCATCTAACGAAAGTACAAATTTGAAAGAATTGAAAGAACCAGGAGTATGCGAGAAGGTTGGAAAAGGATTTGCTTCTGTGGGAAATTGGCTCATCAACATTTGGAATGGATTGTTACTGAAAATAGTAAAAGGAATATTAATAGTATTAATTTGCTTATTAGGTATTTGGGGAATTTGGAAAGCTATTAAAATACTGAAATCAAGAAGAAAAAGGAGAAGAGAAGAGAAAATACAAAATAAAATAGTAGAAATATACAGAGAAAAATCAAAGGGAACCAAAAGAAAGAGGGAATTGACTGAAGTGCCAAATTACTAAAACAGAATTTTAATGGAATAAAATTTGTGGTGGAAGATTTGATGTGATGACATAATTAGTCATCAGAGCAGGGATTGATGACGCAGAAAAAGAAAGGCTAACAAATATTCGTATATCATGTAACCAAAATCGTATAAGGTAGTGTGATTTTAGCAAAGAAAATAATGTACGTGGGAAATTGTGCCCACGGGGTAGTTCGCCATTATTATAAACGGGCTTAATTAATCATGAAGAATTGACAAATGTAGTAATCTGTCATAATTGCAAATGTATTCTATGATTTCCTTGTTGAAACTGTTTTATGCTTAGCTTAAATTTAGCAGAGGCTTTGGCCTAGTTGCCTGGTCTCAAATTTTAACTGCGTGGTTTTCACTTGTATTAACAAAGACATTATTTTACTTTAAGGCTGTATTTTTCCAGTAGAGATGACTAATACACTTATCTCAAGGTTTAGTGCTAGGCTGGTTTCATCCTCTTTGAAGCAAGGTCAGTTTCTGCAGGTGCAGACAATAAAGGCACTAAGATAAAATTAATTGGCAAACTTTGTTGCAACTTGTGTTCCAAGGCTCCAAGGACAATGTATGCATAAATGAGAACTAGGAGAAAGACACTATTCATTGGTCAAATTGGAGCCACCCTATGAACCCTCCAATGGAAGACCCTGAAGAATTTGGAATGTTTCTTACTTAAACCCACCGGACAAAGAGAAGTCAGCCATTTTCCTTGATGTCATTTTTGAAGCCAAATGCCAGACGCCATCTTAGACGACATTTTGATGCCCTTTTCTCTATTCCAGAGAAAGAGACTTTAAGAATTCTCACCCTAGAGACTTTAACTATAATTTGTCCCGTCTTACCCATGCAGTAACTTTGCCCCATTCACCTTGCTACTGCAAGGAAAATTGCCCTTAACTTTGCTCCTTAAAATCTGCCCCATGCTGATCGAACCGGTACTTGAAGGATGAAGACTTTCTTGAATGCTGATTGTATTTGGTAATTATGAAAGGATAATTGTATTATGCATTGTGTTTTTCCTTTTAGGTACCAACTGCTATTTTGATAGGGCCCAAGCTAGAAGTTTTCTAAATTTGTGTTGACTAAATTTGTTTTGCATGAAGCCCCACATGCCAATGCTATTTAGAGTTTAGTTGAGGTTTTCATCTGATGCACCATGCTAAATTTAAATCTTGTTATGCTGACCGATGTAGGAAATTAGTCAAATTCAGTTACTTATATTAGTGATTTGCATTGCTATAACCGAGTGCATTATAATCCAGATTTTGCGTAGATTGTGTTTCTTCCGACGTTATGGACAGCTAGTAATGTTCGTATACATATATCATTTGATTTTGAGACTCACATATATTGTGTTAGCTTTGTTAATATAGGGAAATAAACTCATTAACTTTTAATAAAGTGGTGTGATTATTCATGACTGAAAGGTCATGGTGTGCCAAAATACCAACTGTTATTAATTCCTAATGTGTTATTTTGATCTATTAATTGAGCGTTGGGTATCGATTACAATGGTTATTGATTATTGATTTGACTGACCCGACTATTCTTGCATGAGGAGAGCCCAACTCGGTTAAAAGGTTCACCGACCTCCAGTGTGTCCAAGTACAAGTAATCTATAAGGGCTGGACGCGCTATCAGGTTCCAGAGCCTCTTCTGCAAGTTACAAATGGTGCCTGATCGTTGCACAACTCACATGCAAAGTTTGAAAAGTTTTACAGTATGTCTGGGCTGAGTATTCGGTACTGGAAGGGTAACCTTTCACTGCCCTACCTATGCTAGACATCGCACAGACCTCTCACCGTGGTGCACATGTGTGTACATGGTGGTAGGCAGCCTGGAAGAGCACCAACGCTGGGACCAGAGCAGCACAATACTTTAGGTAACATAGTGCAGTCCAGCTCTCCCCTCCCAGCAGAACACAGAACAGAAATCCTCTTTCTAAATGAACCACGTGCTGTTCTCTTAGACATGTAGAAGTTCTCAATGTTTAAGGGTTTTACAATTTGGTAATTGACTGTGTTGATAGTCAGCATCATAGAGGGTCTTTGTCTGGAGTTCACAGAGGGAGATACGTGACCAGTGTTCAGGAGCTGTAGGTGTGAGATCCCAGCAGAACACCACACCACACAGCTGTGGTGAGGGCTGAAGCATGAAGATAAAGTCATCCATAGTGGGCCATGACCAGGGCCTCCAAGAGACCCAAACTCTGCTCCCTCATCTTCTTCATTGGAATCATAGCTTGTCACACTTCACACAGAATCTACAAACTCTTACAAAACCTGCAGACTTAAAGGAAGAGAGTTAAATTAGCATAAAGCTTGTTAGTGTCACTGCACATGGGATGAAATCCCACACCTGATCCTTTGCAAAAGTTAACTGCTCACCTTTTAGTAATTAGCAAAGATGTATTGAGGCGTTTGTGTAAACAATTCAAACAATTAATGGACTGAGACAATGTCATCCCTGCTGAATGTCCAAAGCCTTGGATTCTACAGTGTTTCCTGGTTAAACACTGACTCAGTATTAATGACGTGCACTGAGTATGAGTCCGAGGATGGACTACTTCCAAGGGACCTCTAGTGTGAAGCCAGGTAAATCCAAAGCTGGAGGTAGGTTTAGAACACAGCAGGTATGAGCTGAATAAATGTGACACACCTATTATTAAAAACATGCTATTTCTTGTTGGCATTTTATGTGTTTAATGCCATATTGTATATGTTATACTCAATTTATTCAACTCTGGGAAGTAGAAAGGACAGTATTAATAAAAGGTCACTGCTTTGCTTCTGTGCTAGACAACGTCAATAATTATTGACTAACTTTGAATAAAATCTACTGAAGTTTTACAAAACAAATCTTTGTTTTTGGAGAAACACAGGGTTCCTTCTGTTGAACTGATGTTTGTTGAAATATTAAAATAGTGAGATAGTATTCCTGAATGTTTTCATAATTTGCCTTTAATCTATAAAATGACCCATAATTTGCTTTCCCTTGCTGCATAATTTGCTGCATAAATTGCATTCAGTGCTGCATTTCTTAGTCACCCCTGACAATGTTGATCATCCATTGCTGCATAATCCCAGAGGCGCGAGTCATGACCTCTGTGTTAGACATGACTAGTTGATCTTTGAGAACACTGATTTCTGCACTCTACCATAAGTATACTCAGGACTGACTACAATTCCTTACAGTCAGACCGGTCTGTTATATGGCCTTACAGCCTGCTGCCGCGGGCTATGCCGGTTGTTAAAGGCCCTGAATCCGAGTTATAGGCCTGAATCGTGGATCTCCAGCATTCCAATGTTCTAAATCTGATTATTTACAAAGCTAACCTCCCCTTATAGGAATTCTAAAATGTATTAAGCTTATGGTTACTTGATTTCCCAATGGCGGTGTTCATGCAAACTCCTCCAGTCACAAGGACAAACTTCCTATAATTCCACCAGGGAGCGTGCATCTCTTGGGGTCAGTGGTTCAGAGAATCAGAGTCATCCAGCCTCTACATTCTCTTCCAGGCCTGTCTTGGCAGTAACAATACTGAAGTGTTTGCACAAATGGAGATTCCAGCCCTAAGGATTACAGCTCAGGAGACACTGCCTCCCTTTTCATGATCTGTCCCGTTAGCACAGCTGCCGCCAGACAATTATGTGAGTATCACCAGAGAAGGGACCTTGGCTCCGCCCACATTTTGGGAGCAAGAAGTGCTTGATGATATCCAGCAGAAGTTGTGTGCTTCCACAAAAAAAGTGCCTGCACTCTACACAGCTGTGATCATTCTGTTCATTTATTCCGCTGCCTGACTTTGACCCTTGGGGGCGCACACATCTCACTGCAATGCTACTACAGTAAAGTGTCTGAGATAAGTAGATCATTTATGAAGTTTCTCCTTCGCAGCAGCAAAGATGGGAGTAGGACAGTCATTAACCTACATGGATTTTTAGGTCTGGCTTGACAGTGCATTCATGAGCTGGACCTATTGGCATTGCCAATGCTTGTTGGATTGTGCATCCGGTTCTGAAGAGAGATGTTTGATGCCGTCTGTGAGGCGGGTCCAGTAAAGACAGAGTGAGCTCTCAAGCAATGCAGTGACAGTCATAGCGCTGCAGCGGCCACGGAGAGGCATCAAGGCGCATATCACAATAACAGGTGAGGGCTGACGTTAGTATCTTGTCAGACAGAGTTTTTGGGTTTTGGGTTTTGTTTTGTCACATTTATTATGTTTATTATGGGGGCAGACTAGATAATTAATTATAGAAGTTCATGCACTGATCTAATAAGGTACATTAGAAATAAAGCCTGAGGAGCATTTGTTCATTGTCCAGCTTCTACCACCAACTGGATTCCGCTGCTCACAGCTCCCACGTGGCCTATCCCAGGTCAGACACCTCTACCAGTTCCTGCTCCTCAGAGTACAGCACATTGCATTCTGGGATTTGTAGTAGTTTCTGTTTTAAGATGCTAGTCTTGCGCCGCTTGTTAAACACGATGGACTGTGTGAAGGTGTCAGCATCACGAGGCAGCACTTGGGCACTGTGTGTCCTGCACCAGGAGAGACTTCCAGCTGTGTTAGAGCAGACTTCAGACCCCCTCCCCCGACAGATGGAGATAAGAGACACCCCCTCCTCCACAGTAACATGTCTGCAGGTGACTCCGAACCAGCCCTCGAGGCTGGATAAAAACGATGCAGTTTCTGCAACAATGAAACTTAGAACCAATTCCTTCACTCAGTTTGTGATTATGTCACACATAAGTCAAGAACATTGTGACTTATGAGTCATGAAACTGTCACACTTCAGTGCACTGCAAACATGTTAATGTCACACATTGGCAAACTGAGTGCCGGTCCCTCCTGCGGAAGGGTCTATAGGGGGTCCCTAGTCTGCAGGCCTTACTTTCTGAAGCTCTGTACTCTGTGCTCAGCTTGTGATAAAGTGTCGCTCAAGATGTCACACATAAGTAATGACAATTGTCATGTTTTTGACACACATTGGCAAACTGAGAGCCAGGCCCTGCTACGGAAGGATTTGCAGGGGGTCCCTAGTCCCCAGGCCCCTTGGTGTTTGAACTCCCCGCACTCTTGCTAAATTTGTTCACAGACTTTAGATGTGGACCGCATGGGTACCTGTGACACTTCCACTGTATTAAACAAGACCGCAAGCTCCCTACACAAAAGACTTAAGTGTGACAAAAAAACTGGCAATGTCAAGCATTTTGACTTTTTAAAGAGAAAATACAGAAACACATTTCACTAACATAACACAGACACCCAAAGAATAGGTACAGAGCAGCAGGAGCGCAAAAAGTACACACACAAACACACAGAGGCACATGCACAGGCGCACACACACACGTGTACACACCCACACATACACACCCACTAGCACACACAGACACAGGCACATGCACAGGCGCACACACACACATGTGTACACACCCACACACACACATCCACAAGCACACACAGACACAGGCACATGCACACACACACACACCCACAAGCACACACATACACAGGCACATGCACACACACATCCACAAGCACACACAGACACAGGCATATGCACACACATACCCACAAGCACACACAGACACAGGCACATGCACAGGCGCTTGGAAGGTAACACGTCAAGCTTCCTTTACAAACCACAAAACGTACCACAAAGGCAGCAGCAGTGAAGCAGACACTGACAGAAGAGGGGAGAGGAGGAGAGAAGAGGGTGAGATGGAGAGACAAAAAATGTAAAATAGAGAGAGAGAGAGGGGCGTGGCAAAGAGAGGAAAAAGAAAGCAGAGAGAGAAGAGGGTGAGGCAAAGAGAGGAAAATGAAAGCAGAGAGAGAAGAGGGTGAGGCAAAGAGAGGAAAATGTAAAACAGAGAGAGGAGGGTGAGGCAAATAGAGGAAAATGTATAACTGAGTGAGAAGAGAGTGTGTCGAGGAGAGGAAAATGTAAAACAGCAAGAGAAGGGTGAGGCAAAGAGAGGAAAATGTAAAACAGAAGGAGAGGAGGATGAGACGAAGGGAGGAAAATGTATAAGTGAGAGAGGGAGGAGGGTGAGGTGACGAGAGGAAAATGTAAAACAGAGAGAGAAGGGTGAGGCGAGGAGTGGAAAATGTAAAACAGAGTTAGAGGACGGTGAGAAAGAGAGAGAGGAAAATGTATAAGAGAGAGAAAGAGGAGGATGAGGTGGAGAGAGGAAAATATAAAACAAAAAGAGAGGAGGATGTGATGGAGAGAGGAAAATGTAAAACAGAGAGAAGAGAGTGAGAAGGAGAGAGGAAAATGTAAAACAGAGAGAGAAGGGTGAGGCGAGTAGTGGAAAATGTAAAACAGAGAGAGAAGGGTAAGGCAAACAGAGGAAAATGTAAAACAGAGAGAGAAGGGTGAGGCGAGGAGAGGAAAATGTAAAACAGAGGGAGAGGAGTGTGAGAAAGTAGCCTCATTCTAGCCTTGTTACCCCCACTTTTGGCCTGTTTGTGAGTATATGTCAGGGTGTTTTCGCTGTCTCACTGGGATCCTGCTAGCCAGGGCCCAGTGCTTATAGTGAAAACCCTATGTTGTCAGTATGTTTGTTATGTGTCACTGGGACCCTGCTAGCCAGGACCCCAGTGCTCATAAGTTTGTGGCCTATATGTATGTGTTCCCTGTGTGATGCCTAACTGTCTCACTGAGGCTCTGCTAACCAGAACCTCAGTGGTTATGCTCTCTCTGCTTTCCAAATTGTCACTAACAGGCTAGTGCATCTTGCCTGGCATGTTACCCCCATATTTCACTGTATATATATTGTTTTAGTGTATGTGTCACTGGGACCCTGCCAGCCAGGGCCCCAGTGCTCATAAGTGTGCCCTGTATGTGTTCCCTGTGTGATGACTAACTGTTTCACTGAGGCTCTGCTAACCAGAACCTCTGCTTTCCAAATTGTCACTAACAGGCTAGTGACCAATTTCACCAATTCACATTGGCATACTGGAACTCCCTTATAATTCCCCAGTATATGGTACTGAGGTACCCAGGGTATTGGGGTTCCAGGAGATCCCTATGGGCTGCAGCATTTCTTTTGCCACCCATAGGGAGATCTGACAATTCTTGCACAGGCCTGCCAGTGCAGCCTGAGTGAAATAACGTCCACGTTATTTCACAGCCATTTACCACTGCACATAAGTAACTTATAAGTCACCTATATGTCTAACCTTCACCTGGTGAAGGTTGGGTGCACAGTTACTTTGTGTGTGGGCACCCTGGCACTAGCCAAGGTGCCCCCACATCATTCAGGGCAAATTCCCCGGACTTTGTGAGTGCGGGGACACCATTTCACACGTGCACTATACATAGGTCACTACCTATGTATAGCGTCACAATGGTAACTCCGAACATGGCCATGTAACATGTCTAAGATCATGGAATTGTCACCCAATGCCATTCTGGAATTTGGGGGGACAATTCCATGATCCCCCACGTCTCTAGCACAGGACCCGGGTACTGCCAAACTGCCTTTCCAGGGGTTTCACTGCAGCTGCTGCCAACCCCTCAGACAGGTTTCTGCCCTCCTGGGGTCCAGCCAGGCCTGGCCTAGGAAGGCAGAACAAAGGACTTCATCAGAAAGAGGGTGTTACAGGGCTGGGGAGGAGTAGCCTCCCCCAGCCTCTGGAAATGCTTTGATGGGCACAGATGGTGCCCATCTCTGCATAAGCCAGTCTACACCGGTTCAAGGATCCCCCAGCCCTGCTCTGGCGCGAAACTGGACAAAGGAAAGGGGAATGACCACTCTCCTGAACTGCACCTCCCAGGGGAGATGCCCAGAGCTCCTCCAGCGTGCCCCAGACCTCTGCAATCTTGGATTCAGAGGTGTGCTGGCACACTGGACTGCTCTGAGTGGCCAGGGCCAGTAGGTGACGTCATAGACTCCTTCTGATAGGCTCTTACCTGTCTTACTAGCCTATCCTCCTTCCTAGGTAGCCAAACCTCCTTTTCTGGCTATTTAGGGTCTCTGCTTTGGGGAATTCTTCTGATACCGAATGCAAGAGCTCACCAGAGTTCCTCTGCATCTCCCTCTTCACCTTCTGCCAAAGGATCGACCGCTGACTGCTCAGGACACCTGCAAAACTGCAACAAAGTAGCAAAGACGACTACTGCAACCTTGTATCGCTTCATCCTGCCGGCTTTCTCGCCTGTTTCCTGGTGGTGCATGCTCTGGGGGTAGCCTGCCTCCTTCTTGCACCAGGAGCTCTGAAGAAATCTCCAGTGGGTCGATGGAATCTTCCCCCTGCAACCACAGGCAACAAAAGACTGCATCACCGGTCCTCTGGGTCCCCTCTCAGCACGACGAGCGTGGTCCCTGGAGCTCAGCAACTCTGTCCAAGTGACTCCCACAGTCCAGTGACTCTTCAGTCCAAGTTTGGTGGAGGTAAGTCCTTGCCTCCCCACGCTAGACTGCATTGCTGGGTACTGCGTGATTTGCAGCTGCTCCGGCTCCTGTGCACTCTTCCAGGATTTCCTTTGTGCACAGCTAAGCCTGGGTCCGACACTCTAACCTGCAGTGCACAACCTTCTGAGTTGTCCTCCGGCGTCGTGGGACTCCCTTTTCTGACTTCGGGTGGACTCCGGTTCACTCCTCTTCTAAGTGCCTGATCCAGTACTTCTGAGGGTGCTGCCTGCTTCTGTGAGGGTTCCCTGACTTGCTGGGTGCCCACTCTGTCTCCTCATCCAAGTGGCGACATCCTGGTCCCTCCTGGGCCACATCAGCATCCAAAAACCCTAACCGCAACCCTTGCAGCTAGCAAAGCTTGTTTGCAGTCTTTCTGCGTGGGAACACCTCTGCAAGCTTCTTCACGACGTGGGACATCCATCCTCCAAAGGGGAAGTTCCTAGTCCTCTTCGTTCTTGCAAAACACTAAGCTTCTTCCATCCGGTGGCAGCTCCTTTGCACCCTCAGCTGGCATTTCCTGGGCATCTGCCCACTCTCGACACTGTCGCGACTCTTGGACTTGGTCCCCTTCTTTCACAGGTACTCAGGTCCGGAAATCCACTGTTGTTGCTTTGCTGGTGTAGGTTTTCCTTGCAGAATCCCCCATCACGATTTCTGTGCTCTCTGGGGGTTGTAGGTGAACTTTACACCTACCTTACAGGGCCTTGGGGTGGGCTTTTCTTCTAACCCTCACTGTTTTCTTACAGTCCCAGCGACCCTCTACAAGCTCACATAGGTTTGTGGTCCATTCGTGGTTCGCATTCCACTTCTAGAGTATTTGGTTTGTGTTGCACCTATCCCTATGTGCCCCCATTGCATTCTATTGTGACTATACATTGTTTGCACTGTTTTCTATTGCTATTACTGCATATTTTGGTATTGTGTACATATATCTTGTGTATATTTGCTATCCTCATACTGAGGGTACTCACTGAGATACTTTGGCATATTGTCATAAAAATAAAGTACCTTTATTTTTAGTATATCTGTGTATTGTGTTTTCTTATGATATTGTGCATATGACACTAGTGGTACTGTAGGAGCTTCACTCGTCTCCTAGTTCAGCCTAAGCTGCTCTGCTAAGCTACCTTTTCTATCAGCCTAAGCTTCTAGATACCCCTCTACACTAATAAGGGATACCTGGGCCTGGTGCAAGGTGTAAGTACCCCTTGGTACTCACTACAAGCCAGTCCAGCCTCCTACAGGAACTCAATAAGTTGAGAGTGGAAGAGACCAGACTGAAGCTTAAACAGCAACAGCTGGCTCTAGACAGGGAATCCCTAGATCTGGAGAAGGAGAGACAGAGGTTGGGGTTTGGACCCCATGGTGGCAGCAGCAGTATTCCTGATAGTAATCCTGTGAGAGAGCATGATTCCAGGAATCTGCACAAGATAGTTCCCCCTTACAAGGAGGGGGATGACATTAACAAGTGGGTTGCTGCACTTGAGAGGGCCTGTATGGTACAGGGGGTCCCTCAAAGGCAGTGGGCTGCTATCCTATGGCTATCTTTCAGTGGAAAGGGTAGGGATAGGCTCCTTACTGTTAGAGAAAGTGATGCCAATAATTTTGCAGTTTTGAAGGATGCACTCTTGGATGGATTTGGCTTACCCACTGAACAATACAGGATTAAGTTCAGAGAAACCAGAAAAGAGTCCTCACAAGACTGGGTAGACTTTGTTGACTGAGAGCCAGGCCCTCCTACGGAAGGATCTGCAGGGGGTCCCTAGTCCCCAGGCCCCTTGGTGTTTGAACTCCCCGCACTCTTGCTAAATTTGTTCACAGACTTTAGATGTGGACCGCACGGGTACCTGTGACACTTCCACTGTATTAAACAAGACCGCAAGCTCCCTACACAAAAGACTTAAGTGTGACAAAAAAACTGGCAATGTCAAGCATTTTGACTTTTTAAAGAGAAAATACAGAAACACATTTCACTAACATAACACAGACACCCAAAGAATAGGTACAGAGCAGCAGGAGCGCAAAAAGTACTCACACAAACACACAGAGGCACATGCACAGGCGCACACACACACGTGTACACACCCACACATACACACCCACTAGCACACACAGACACAGGCACATGCACAGGCGCACACACACACATGTGTACACACCCACACACACACATCCACAAGCACACACAGACACAGGCACATGCACACACACACACCCCCACAAGCACACACATACACAGGCACATGCACACACACATCCACAAGCACACACAGACACAGGCATATGCACACACATACCCACAAGCACACACAGACACAGGCACATGCACAGGCGCTTGGAAGGTAACACGTCAAGCTTCCTTTACAAACCACAAAACGTACCACAAAGGCAGCAGCAGTGAAGCAGACACTGACAGAAGAGGGGAGAGGAGGAGAGAAGAGGGTGAGATGGAGAGACAAAAAATGTAAAATAGAGAGAGAGAGGGGCGTGGCAAAGAGAGGAAAAAGAAAGCAGAGAGAGAAGAGGGTGAGGCAAAGAGAGGAAAATGAAAGCAGAGGGAGAAGAGGGTGAGGCAAAGAGAGGAAAATGTAAAACAGAGAGAGGAGGGTGAGGCAACTAGAGGAAAATGTATAACTGAGTGAGAAGAGAGTGTGTCGAGGAGAGGAAAATGTAAAACAGCAAGAGAAGGGTGAGGCAAAGAGAGGAAAATGTAAAACAGAAGGAGAGGAGGATGAGACGAAGGGAGGAAAATGTATAAGTGAGAGAGGGAGGAGGGTGAGGTGACGAGAGGAAAATGTAAAACAGAGAGAGAAGGGTGAGGCGAGGAGTGGAAAATGTAAAACAGAGTTAGAGGACGGTGAGAAAGAGAGAGAGGAAAATGTATAAGAGAGAGAAAGAGGAGGATGAGGTGGAGAGAGGAAAATATAAAACAAAGAGAGAGGAGGATGTGATGGAGAGAGGAAAATGTAAAACAGAGAGAACAGAGTGAGAAGGAGAGAGGAAAATGTAAAACAGAGAGAGAAGGGTGAGGCGAGTAGTGGAAAATGTAAAACAGAGAGAGAAGGGTAAGGCAAACAGAGGAAAATGTAAAACAGAGAGAGAAGGGTGAGGCGAGGAGAGGAAAATGTAAAACAGAGGGAGAGGAGTGTGAGAAAGTAGCCTCATTCTAGCCTTGTTACCCCCACTTTTGGCCTGTTTGTGAGTATATGTCAGGGTGTTTTCGCTGTCTCACTGGGATCCTGCTAGCCAGGGCCCAGTGCTTATAGTGAAAACCCTATGTTGTCAGTATGTTTGTTATGTGTCACTGGGACCCTGCTAGCCAGGACCCCAGTGCTCATAAGTTTGTGGCCTATATGTATGTGTTCCCTGTGTGATGCCTAACTGTCTCACTGAGGCTCTGCTAACCAGAACCTCAGTGGTTATGCTCTCTCTGCTTTCCAAATTGTCACTAACAGGCTAGTGCATCTTGCCTGGCATGTTACCCCCATATTTCACTGTATATATATTGTTTTAGTGTATGTGTCACTGGGACCCTGCCAGCCAGGGCCCCAGTGCTCATAAGTGTGCCCTGTATGTGTTCCCTGTGTGATGACTAACTGTCTCACTGAGGCTCTGCTAACCAGAACCTCTGCTTTCCAAATTGTCACTAACAGGCTAGTGACCAATTTCACCAATTCACATTGGCATACTGGAACTCCCTTATAATTCCCCAGTATATGGTACTGAGGTACCCAGGGTATTGGGGTTCCAGGAGATCCCTATGGGCTGCAGCATTTCTTTTGCCACCCATAGGGAGATCTGACAATTCTTGCACAGGCCTGCCAGTGCAGCCTGAGTGAAATAACGTCCACGTTATTTCACAGCCATTTACCACTGCACATAAGTAACTTATAAGTCACCTATATGTCTAACCTTCACCTGGTGAAGGTTGGGTGCACAGTTACTTTGTGTGTGGGCACCCTGGCACTAGCCAAGGTGCCCCCACATCATTCAGGGCAAATTCCCCGGACTTTGTGAGTGCGGGGACACCATTTCACACGTGCACTATACATAGGTCACTACCTATGTATAGCGTCACAATGGTAACTCCGAACATGGCCATGTAACATGTCTAAGATCATGGAATTGTCACCCAATGCCATACTGGCATTGGGGGGACAATTCCATGATCCCCCGCGTCTCTAGCACAGGACCCGGGTACTGCCAAACTGCCTTTCCAGGGGTTTCACTGCAGCTGCTGCCAACCCCTCAGACAGGTTTCTGCCCTCCTGGGGTCCAGCCAGGCCTGGCCTAGGAAGGCAGAACAAAGGACTTCCTCATAGAGAGGGTGTTACAGGGCTGGGGAGGAGTAGCCTCCCCCAGCCTCTGGAAATGCTTTGATGGGCACAGATGGTGCCCATCTCT
Organism: Pleurodeles waltl; assembly: GCF_031143425.1. Classification (NCBI taxonomy): domain Eukaryota; kingdom Metazoa; phylum Chordata; class Amphibia; order Caudata; family Salamandridae; genus Pleurodeles; species Pleurodeles waltl. The sequence continues at coordinate 1,178,997,572 of NC_090439.1, forward strand.
GCATAAGCCAGTCTACACCGGTTCAAGGATCCCCCAGCCCTGCTCTGGCGCGAAACTGGACAAAGGAAAGGGGAATGACCACTCTCCTGAACTGCACCTCCCAGGGGAGATGCCCAGAGCTCCTCCAGCGTGCCCCAGACCTCTGCAATCTTGGATTCAGAGGTGTGCTGGCACACTGGACTGCTCTGAGTGGCCAGGGCCAGTAGGTGACGTCATAGACTCCTTCTGATAGGCTCTTACCTGTCTTACTAGCCTATCCTCCTTCCTAGGTAGCCAAACCTCCTTTTCTGGCTATTTAGGGTCTCTGCTTTGGGGAATTCCTCTGATACCGAATGCAAGAGCTCACCAGAGTTCCTCTGCATCTCCCTCTTCACCTTCTGCCAAAGGATCGACCGCTGACTGCTCAGGACACCTGCAAAACTGCAACAAAGTAGCAAAGACGACTACTGCAACCTTGTATCGCTTCATCCTGCCGGCTTTCTCGCCTGTTTCCTGGTGGTGCATGCTCTGGGGGTAGCCTGCCTCCTTCTTGCACCAGGAGCTCTGAAGAAATCTCCAGTGGGTCGATGGAATCTTCCCCCTGCAACCACAGGCAACAAAAGACTGCATCACCGGTCCTCTGGGTCCCCTCTCAGCACGACGAGCGTGGTCCCTGGAGCTCAGCAACTCTGTCCAAGTGACTCCCACAGTCCAGTGACTCTTCAGTCCAAGTTTGGTGGAGGTAAGTCCTTGCCTCCCCACGCTAGACTGCATTGCTGGGTACTGCGTGATTTGCAGCTGCTCCGGCTCCTGTGCACTCTTCCAGGATTTCCTTTGTGCACAGCTAAGCCTGGGTCCGACACTCTAACCTGCAGTGCACAACCTTCTGAGTTGTCCTCCGGCGTCGTGGGACTCCCTTTTCTGACTTCGGGTGGACTCCGGTTCACTCCTCTTCTAAGTGCCTGATCCAGTACTTCTGAGGGTGCTGCCTGCTTCTGTGAGGGTTCCCTGACTTGCTGGGTGCCCACTCTGTCTCCTCATCCAAGTGGCGACATCCTGGTCCCTCCTGGGCCATAGCAGCATCCAAAAACCCTAACCACAACCCTTGCAGCTAGCAAAGCTTGTTTGCAGTCTTTCTGCGTGGGAACACCTCTGCAAGCTTCTTCACGACGTGGGACATCCATCCTCCAAAGGGGAAGTTCCTAGTCCTCTTCGTTCTTGCAAAACACTAAGATTCTTCCATCCGGGGGCAGCTCCTTTGCACCCTCAGCTGGCATTTCCTGGGCATCTGCCCACTCTCGACACTGTCGCGACTCTTGGACTTGGTCCCCTTCTTTCACAGGTACTCAGGTCCGGAAATCCACTGTTGTTGCTTTGCTGGTGTAGGTTTTCCTTGCAGAATCCCCCTATCACGATTTCTGTGCTCTCTGGGAGTTGTAGGTGCACTTTACACCTACCTTACAGGGCCTTGGGGTGGGCTTTTCTTCTAACCCTCACTGTTTTCTTACAGTCCCAGCGACCCTCTACAAGCTCACATAGGTTTGTGGTCCATTCGTGGTTCGCATTCCACTTCTAGAGTATTTGGTTTGTGTTGCCCCTATCCCTATGTGCCCCCATTGCATTCTATTGTGACTATACATTGTTTGCACTGTTTTCTATTGCTATTACTGCATATTTTGGTATTGTGTACATATATCTTGTGTATATTTGCTATCCTCATACTGAGGGTACTCACTGAGATACTTTGGCATATTGTCATAAAAATAAAGTACCTTTATTTTTAGTATATCTGTGTATTGTGTTTTCTTATGATATTGTGCATATGACACTAGTGGTACTGTAGGAGCTTCACTCGTCTCCTAGTTCAGCCTAAGCTGCTCTGCTAAGCTACCTTTTCTATCAGCCTAAGCTGCTAGACACCCCTCTACACTAATAAGGGATACCTGGGCCTGGTCCAAGGTGTAAGTACCCCTTGGTACTCACTACAAGCCAGTCCAGCCTCCTACAGGAACTCAATAAGTTGAGAGTGGAAGAGACCAGACTGAAGCTTAAACAGCAACAGCTGGCTCTAGACAGGGAATCCCTAGATCTGGAGAAGGAGAGACAGAGGTTGGGGTTTGGACCCCATGGTGGCAGCAGCAGTATTCCTGATAGTAATCCTGTGAGAGAGCATGATTCCAGGAATCTGCACAAGATAGTTCCCCCTTACAAGGAGGGGGATGACATTAACAAGTGGTTTGCTGCACTTGAGAGGGCCTGTATGGTACAGGGGGTCCCTCAAAGGCAGTGGGCTGCTATCCTATGGCTATCTTTCAGTGGAAAGGGTAGGGATAGGCTCCTTACTGTTAGAGAAAGTGATGCCAATAATTTTGCAGTTTTGAAGGATGCACTCTTGGATGGATTTGGCTTACCCACTTAACAATAAAGGATTAAGTTCAGAGAAACCAGAAAAGAGTCCTCACAAGACTGGGTAGACTTTGTTGACTGTTCAGGGAAAGCCTTGGAGGGGTGGTTACATGGCAGTAAAGTTTCGGACTATGAAAGCCAGTACAATCTAATCGGAGAGAGCATATTCTGAATAACTGTGTGTCTGATTTCTTACACCAAATTCTAGTGGACTCAGATCTGACCTCTCCCCAAGAATTGGGAAAGAAGGCAGACAAATGGGTCTGAACAAAAGTGAACAGAAAAGTTCATAAAGGGGTGACAAGGATGGCAAGAAGAAGGATGGTAAGTCTTCAGACAAGGGTGGGGACAAATCTAAAAATGAGTCTTCATCAAGCCCACAAAAACACTCTGGTGGGGGTGGTAGGTCCAAATCCTCCTCTAATCAAGTAAAAAAGCCTTGGTGCTATTTATGTAAAAGTAAACGGCCATTGGACAACTGATGCCAGTTGTCCAAAGAAAAGCACCAAACCTCCCACTACCACAACCCCTACTGCAACCTCTAGTGCCCCTAGTAATAGCAGTGGTGGTGGGAGCAAACCTACTAATAGCCAATCCAAGGGAGTAGCTGGGCTCACTTTTGGTAATTTAGTTGGGGTTGGTCTTGTTAGGGAGACCACAGAGGCTGTGCTAGTTTCTGAAGGTGCCATTGATTTGGCCACCTTGGTTGCTTGTCCCCTTAATATGGATAAGTACAAGCAACGTCCCCTAATCAAAGGTGTTGAGGTTCAGGTCTACAGGGACACAGGTGCCAGTGTTACCATGGTAATAGAGAAACTGGTACACCCTGAACAACACCTACTTGGTCACCAGTACCAAGTGACAGACGCTCATAACAACACTCTTAGCCACCCAATGGCTGTTGTGAATCTCAACTGGTCAGGGGGGGGCTACTGGTCCAAAGAAAGTTGTGGTTGCCTCAGATTTACCTGTAGACTGTCTACTAGGGAATGATTTAGAGACATCAGCTTGGGCAGAAGTGGAGTTAGAGGCTCATGCAGCAATGCTGGGCATTCCTGGGCATATTTTTGCTTTGACAAGGGCTCAGGCCAAAAAGCAAAAAGGACAGGGTGACTTGGATCCTTGAACAATGGACCAAGTGCTCCCTAAACCTAGGGTTATTAAGGGTAAATCCCTACCCACTATCCCTCCCTCTACAGATGATTCTACTTCTGAGGAAGAAGAATTTCCCCCTGTGCAGAACCTTCACCAGAGGAGCTGGCAGCAGACACTGCTGAGCTTTTGGGTGGAAGGGGGCCTGCCAGGGAGGATCTGAGTGTGGCACAGCAATCCTGTCCCACATTAGAGGGTCTCAGACAGCAAGCTGTCAATCAGCAAAATGGGGATGTCAGTGACTCACATAGAGTTTACTGGGAGGACAACCTCTTGTACACAGAGGCAAGGGACCCAAAACCTGGAGCAGCCAGGAGATTGGTCATTCCCCTGCAGTACAGAGAGTTCCTCCTAACTCTGGCACATGACATTCCTTTGGCTGGACATTTGGGTCAGATTAAAACATGGGAAAGGCTTGTCCCCCTGTTTCACTGGCCTAGGATGTCAGAGGACACAAAAGATTTGTGTAAGTCTTGCGTGACCTGCCAAGCCAGTGGCAAGACTGGTGGCACTCCAAAGGCTCCCCTTATTCCACTACCTGTGGTTGGGGTTCCCTTTGAAAGGGTAGGGGTTGACATAGTTGGCCCCCTTGACCCTCCTACTGCTTCAGGCAGTAGGTTTATCTTGGTGGTAGTGGACCATGCCACAAGATATCCTGAAGCAATTCCTCTAAGGACCACTACAGCACCTGCATTGGCAAAAGCCCTCCTGGGAATCTTTTCCAGGGTGGGTTTTCCAAAAGAGGTTGTATCAGACAGGGGTAGCAACTTTATGTCTGCATACGTGAAGGCCATGTGGAAGGAATGTGGTGTAACATACAAATTCACCACACCTTATCATCCACAAACAAATGGACTGGTAGAGAGGTTTAATAAAACTCTCAAAGGAATGATAATGGGACTCCCTGAAAAACTCAGGAGGAGATGGGATGTCCTGTTACCTTGCCTCCTTTTTGGTTACAGGGAGGTACCCCAGAAAGGAGTGAGCTTCAGCCCCTTTGAACTCCTATTTGGGCACCCTGTAAGAGGTCCTCTAATACTTGTGAAGGAGGGTTCGGAACAACCTTTAAAAGCTCCTAAGCAAGATATAGTGGACTATGTACTTGGCCTAAGATCCAGAATGGCGGAGTACATGAAAACGGCCAGTAAAAACCTTCAGGCCAGCCAAGAGATCCAAAAGCAATGGCATGAACAGAAGGCTGTTCAGATTCAGTAACAACAAGGACAGAAGGTGTGGATATTGGAGCCTGTGGCCCCAAGAGCACTCCAAGACAAATGGAGTGGACCCCATCTCATTGTTGAAAAGAAGGGCGAGGTCACCTACTTGGTTGACCTGGGCACTGCCAGGAGTCCCCTTAGGGTGCTCCATGTCAATCGCCTAAAACCCTACTATGACAGGGCTGATCTCACCCTGCTCGTGGCAACAGATGAGGGACAGGAAGAAGAGAGTGACCCTCTCCCTGACCTCTTCTCTTCCACAGAACAGGATGCTCTAGTGGAAGGTGTAGTTTTAGCAGACTGTCTTACTACTGAGCAAAAAGACAACTGCATAAATCTCCTAGGTCAGTTTTCTGAATTCTTTTCAACTGTGCCAGGTACCACATATTGGTGTGAGCACATAATAGATACTGGAGACAGCATGCCTGTCAAGAGTAAAATCTATAGGCAGCCTGACCATGTCAGAGACTGCATAAAACAAGAAGTTCAGAACTAGGAGTGGTTGAACATTCTGAAAGCCCATGGGCCTCTCCTGTGGTGCTGTACCAAAGCCTCACTCAAAAGATGGGAAAAGGGAGATGAGGTTTTGCGTAGATTACAGAGGTCTCAACCAGGTAACAAAAACTGATGCTCACCCTATACCCAGGGCAGATGAGCTCATAGATACACTGGCATCTGCCAAGTATCTAAGCACCTTTGATTTGACTGCAAGGTATTGGCAGATCATGTTATCAGAGGATGCTAAAGCAAAAACTGAATTTTTGACTATTGGAGGGCACTACCAATTCACAGTAATGCCCTTTGGTTTGAAAAATGCACCTGCCACTTTTCAGAGGTTGGTGATTGCAGTCCTGCAAGGGTTGGAGGATTTTAATGCAGTATATCTGGACGATATAGCTGTCTTTAGCTCCATCTGGGATGATCACCAGGTCCACCTGTGGAAAGTTTTGGAGGCCCTGCAGAAGGCAGGCCTCACTATCAAGGCTTCAAAGTGCCAGATAGGGCAGGGGAAAGTGGTTTATCTGGGACACCTGGTAGGTGGAGAACAGATTGCACCACTTCAGGGGAAAATCCAGACAATCATGGATTGGGTTCCCCTTACAACTCAGACCCAAGTGAGAGCCTTCTTAGGCCTCACTGGGTATTACAGGAGATTCATTAAAAACTATGGCTCCATTGCAGCCCCACTTAATGATCTCACTTCCAAGAAGATGCCTAAAAAGGTATTGTGGACAGCTAGCTGTCAGAAAGCTTTTGAGGAGCTCAAACAGGCCATGTGCACTGCACCTGTCCTAAAAAGCCCATGTTACTCCAAGAAATTCATTGTTCAAACTGATGCATCTGAATTAGGGGTAGGGGCAGTCTTATCACAACGCAATTCTGAGGGCCAGGATCAACCTGTTGCTTTTATCAGCAGGAGGTTGACCCCTAGAGAAAAGTGTTGGTCTGCCATAGAGAGGAAGGCCTTTGCTGTGGTCTGGGCACTGAAGAAGTTGAGGCCATACCTGTTTGGCACTCACTTCATGTGAAAAAGTAGCCTCTTTCTAGCCTTGTTACCCCCACTTTTGGCCTGTTTGTGAGTGTATGTCAGGGTGTTTTCACTGTCTCACTGGGATCCTGCTAGCCAGGGCCCAGTGCTCATAGTGAAAACCCTATGTTTTCAGTATGTTTGTTATGTGTCACTGGGACCATGCTAGTCAGGACCCCAGTGCTCATAAGTTTGTGGCCTATATGTATGTGTTCCCTGTGTGGTGCCTAACTGTCTCACTGAGGCTCTGCTAACCAGAACCTCAGTGGTTATGCTCTCTCTGTACAAATTGTCACTAACAGGCTAGTGACCAATTTTTCCAATTTACATTGGCTTACTGGAACACCCTTATAATTCCCTAGTATATGGTACTGAGGTACCCAGGGTATTGGGGTTCCAGGAGATCCCTATGGGCTGCAGCATTTCTTTTGCCACCCATAGGGAGCTCTGACAAATACTACACAGGCCTGCCACTGCAGCCTGAGTGAAATAATGCACACATTATTTCACAGCCATTTTCACTGCACTTAAGTAACTTATAAGTCACCTATATGTCTATCCTTTACCTGGTAAAGGTTAGGTGCAAAGTTACTTAGTGTGTGGGCACCCTGGCACTAGCCAAGGTGCCCCCACATTGTTCAGGGCAAATTCCCCGACTTTGTGAGTGCGGGGACACCATTACATGCGTGCACTACACATAGGTCACTACCTATGTGTAACTTCACAATGGTAACTCCGAATATGGCCATGTAACATGTCTATGATCATGGAATTGCCCCCTCTATGCCATCCTGGCATAGGTGGCACAATTCCATGCTCCCAGTGGTCTGTAGTACAGACCCTGGTACTGCCAAACTGCCTTTTCAGGGGTTTCACTGCAGCTGCTGCTGCTGCCAACCCCACAGACAGGCTTCTGCCCTCCTGGGGTCCAGCCAAGCCTGGCCCAGGATGGCAGAACAAAGGACTTCCTCAGAGAGGGGGTGTTACACCCTCTCCCTTTAGAAAATGGTGTGAAGGCAGGGGAGGAGTAGCCTCCCCCAGCCTCTGGAAATGCTGTCTTGGGCACAGATGTGCCCAATTCTGCATAAGCCAGTTTACACCGGTTCAGGGACCCCTCAGCCCTGCTTAGGCGCGAAACTGGACAAAGGAAAGGGGAGTGACCACTCCCCTGACCTGCACCTCCCCTGGGAGGTGCCCAGAGCTCCTCCAGTGTGCTCCAGACCTCTGCCATCTTGGAAACAGAGGTGCTGCTGGCACACTGGACTGCTCTGAGTGGCCAGTGCCAGCAGCTGACGTCAGAGACTTCTTCTGATAGGCTCCTTTAGGTGTTGCTAGCCTATCCTCTCTCCTAAGTAGCCAAACCCTCTTTTCTGGCTATTTAGGGTCTCTGTCTTTGGGGATTCCTCAGATAACGAATGCAAGAGCTCATCAGAGTTCCTCTGCATCTCTCTCTTCACCTTCTGCCAAGGAATCGACTGCTGACCGCGCTGGAAGCCTGCAAAACTGCAACAAAGTAGCAAAGACGACTACTGCGACCTTGTAACGCTGCTCCTGCTGCCTCCTCAACTGTTTCCCTGGTGGTGCATCCTGTGGGGGTAGTCTGACTCCTCTCTGCATCAGAAGCTGCGAAGAGATCTCCAGTGGGTCGATGGAATCTTCCCCCTGCGACTGCAGGCACCAAAAAGCTGCATCACCGGTCCCTTGGGTCTCCTCTCACGACGACGAGCGAGGTCCCTTGAATCCAGCAACACTGTCTCAATGACCCCCACGGTCCAGTGACTCTTCAGTTAAAGTTTGGTGGAGGTAAGTCCTTGCCTCCCCACGCCAGACTGCATTGTTGGTAACCGCGACTTTTGCAACTTCTCCGGCCTCTGTGCACTTCCGGCAGAAACCATTTGTGCACTGCCAAGCCTGGGTCCACGGCACTCTAACCTGCATTGCACAACTTTCTAAGTTGGTCTCCGGCGACGTGGGACTCCTTTGTGTAACTTCAGGTGAGCACGATTTCACTTTTCTTCATAGTGCCTGTTCTGGCACTTCTGCGGGTGCTTCGTGCTTCTGAAAGGGCTCCTTGTCTTGCTCGGCGTCCCCTCTGTCGCCAGACGAAATTGGCGACATCCTGGTCCATCCTGGGCCACAGCAGCATCCAAAAACGCTAACCACACAACTTGCAGCTACCAAGGCTTGTTGGCGACCATTCGGCAGGAAATTACTTCTGCACGACTCTCCACGGCGTGGGGGATCCATCCTCTAAAGGGAAAGTCTCTAGCCCTTGTCGTTCTTGCAGAATCCTCAGCTTCTTCAGTCCAGTAGAAGCTTCTTTGCACCCACAGCTGGCAATTCCTGGGCATCTGCCCATCTCCGACTTGCTTGTGACTTTTGGACTCAGTCCCCTTGTTCCACAGGTACCCTCGACTGGAAATCCATTGTTGTTGCATTGCTGGTTTGTGTCTTTCCTGCAGAATTCCTCTATCACGACTTCTAAGTCTTTGGGGGAACTTTAGTGCACTTTGCACTCACTTTTCAGGGTCTTGGGGTGGGGTATTTTTCTAACCCTTACTATTTTCTAATAGTCCCAGCGACCCTCTACAAGGTCACATAGGTTTGGGGTCCATTCGTGGTTCGCATTCCACTTTTGGAGTATATGGTTTGTGTTGCCCCTATCCCTATGTTTCCCCATTGCATCCTATTGTAACTATACATTGTTTGCACTGTTTTCTAAGACTATACTGCATATTTTTGGTATTGTGTACATATATCTTGTGTATATTTCTTATCCTCATACTGAGGGTACTCACTGAGATACTTTTGGCATATTGTCATAAAAAAAAAGTACCTTTATTTTTAGTATAACTGTGTATTGTGTTTTCTTATGATATTGTGCATATGGCATTTGTGGTACTGTAGTAGCTTCACACGTCTCCTAGTTCAGCCTAAGCTGCTCTGCTAAGCTACCATTATCTATCATCCTAAACTGCTAGACACCCTATACACTAATAAGGGATACATGGGCCTGGTGCAAGGTGTAAGTACCCACTACAAGCCAGTCCAGCCTCCTACACTTAATTGTTCAGACAGACCACAAACCTCTACTTTGGCTAAAACAAATGAAAGGTGAAAACCCTAAATTGTTGAGGTGGTCCATATCTCTACAGGGAATGGACTATACAGTGGAACATAGACCTTGGATTACCCACTGCAATGCAGATGGACTCTCCAGATATTTCCACTTAGACAATAAAGACTTATCAGGTCATGGCTAGTCTTATTGTCCTTCGTTTTGGGGGCCGGTTGTGTAGGAAAGTACCATCTTGCCTGGCATGTTACTCACATATTTCACTGTATACATGTTGTTTTAGTGTATGTGTCACTGGGACCCTGCCAGCCAGGGCCCCAGTGCTCATAAGTGTACCCTGTATGTGTTCCCTGTGTGATGACTAACTGTCTCACTGAGGCTCTGCTAACTAGAACCTCAGTGGTTATGCTCTCTATGCTTTCGAAATTGTCAAAAACAGGCTAGTGACCAATTTCACCAATTCACATTGGCATACTGGAACACCCCTATAATTCCCTAGTATGGTACTGAGGTACCCAGGGTATTGGGGTTCCAGGAGATCCCTATGGGCTGCAGCATTTCTTTTGCCACCCATATGGAGATCTGACAATTCGTACACAGGCCTGCCAGTGCAGTCTGAGTGAAATAACGTCCACGTTATTTCACAGCCATTTACCACTGCACATAAGTAACTCATAAGTCACCTATATGTCTAACCTTCACCTGGTGAAGGTTGGGTGCAAAGTTTCTTTGTGTGTGGGCATCCTGGCACTAGCCAAGGTGCCCCCACATCGTTCAGGGCAAATTCCCCGGACTTTGTGAGTGCGGGGACACCATTTCACACGAGCACTATACATAGGTCACTACCTATGTATAGCGTCACAATGGTAACTCCGAACATGGCCATGTAACATGTCTAAGATCAAGGAATTGTCACCCCAATGCCAGGTGTTGCTGGCACACTGGACTGCTCTGAGTGGCCAGTGCCATCAGGTGACGTCAGAGACTCCTTCTGATAGGCTCTACCTTTCTTACTAGCCTATCCTCCTTCCTAGGTAGCCAAACCTCCTTTTCTGGCTATTTAGGGTCTCTGCTTTGGGGAATTCTTCAGATACCGAATGCAAGAGCTCACCAGAGATCCTCTGCATCTCCCTCTTCACCTTCTGCCAAAGGATCGACCGCTGACTGCTCAGGACACCTGCAAAACCGCAACAAAATAGCAACGACGACTACTGCAACCTTGTATCGCTTCATCCTGCTGGCTTTCTCGCCTGTTTCCTGGTGGTGCATGCTCTGGGGGTAGCCTGCCTCCTTTTTGCACCAAGAGCTTTGAAGAAATCTCCTGTGGGTCGACGGAATCTTCCCCCTGCAACCGCAGGCAACAACAGACTGCCTCACCATTCCTCTGGGTCCCCTCTCAGCACGACGAGCGTGGTCCCTGGACCTCAGCAACTCTGTCCAAGTGACTCCCACAGTCCAGGGACTCTTCAGTCCAAGTTTGGTGGAGGTAAGTCCTTGCCTCTCCAGGCTAGACTGCATTGATGGGTCCCACGTGATTTGCAGTTGCTCCGGATCCTGTGCACTCTTCCAGGATTTCCTTTGTGCACAGCCAAGCCTGGGTCCCCGATACTCTAACCTGCAGTGCACAACCTTCTGAGTTGTCCTCCGGCGTCGTGGGACTCCCTTTTGTGACTTCGGGTGGACTCTGGTTCACTCCTTTTCTAAGTGCCTGTTCCGGTACTTCTGCGGGTGTTGCCTGCTTCTGTGAGGGCTCCCTGACTTGCTGGGCGCCCCCTCTGTCTCCTCATCCAAGTGGCGACATCCTGGTCCCTCCTGGGCCACAACAGCATCTAAAAACCCTAACCGACCCTTGCAGATAGCAAGGCTTGTTTGCGGTCTTTCTGCGTGGAAACACATCTGCAAGCTTCTTCACGACGTGGGACATCCATCCTCCAAAGGGGAAGTTCCTAGTCCTCTTCGTTCTTGCAGAATCCACAGCTTCTACCATCCTGTGGCAGCTTCTTTGCACCCACAGCTGGCATTTCCTGGGCATCTGCCCACTCCCGACTTGAGTGTGACTCTTGGACTTGGTCCCCTTGTTCCACAGGTACTCTCGTCTGGAAATCCATTGTTGTTGCATTGCTGGTGTTGGTTTTCCTTGCAGAATCCCCCTATCACGACTTCTGTGCTCTCTGGGGGTTGTAGGTGCACTTTACACCTACCTTACAGGGTCTTGGGGTGGGCTATTTTTCTAACCCTCACTGTTTTCTTACAGTCCTAGCGACCCTCTACAAGCTCACATAGGTTTGGGGTCCATTCGTGGTTCGCATTGCACTTTTGGAGTACATGGTTTGTGTTGCCCCTATACCTATGTGCTCCTATTGCAATCTACTGTAACTTTACACTGCTTGCATTTCTTAATTTTGCTATTACTGCATATTTTTGGTATTGTGTACATATATCTTGTGTATATTTGGCGTCCTCATACTGAGGGTACTCACTGAGATACCTTTGGCATATTGTCATAAAAATAAAGTACCTTTATTTTGAGTATATCTGTGTATTGTGTTTTCTTATGATATTGTGCATATGACACCAGTGGTATAGTAGGAGCTTTGCATGTCTCCTAGTTCAGCCTAAGCTGCTCTGCTATAGCTACCTTATAATAGCCTAAGCTGATAGAAACACCTCTTCTACACTAATAAGGGATAACTGGACCTGTCACAAGGTGTAAGTACCTCTGGTACCCACTACAAGCCAGGCCAGCCTCCCACGGTTCCCACGGTCCTCTGTTCCAACTGTCCCACTTTGGTGGAGTTAAATCAAATCAAATCAAATCATTAACATTTATAAAGCGCGCTACTCACCCGTGCGGGTCTCAAGGCGCTAGGGGGGAAAGGGGGGGTTATCGCTGCTCGAACAGCCAAGTCTTTAGGAGTCTCCGGAAAGCGGAGTGGTCCTGGGTGGTCCTGAGGCTGGTGGGGAGGGAGTTCCAGGTCTTGGCCGCCAGGAAGGAGAAAGATCTCCCACCCGCCGTGGAGCGGCGGGTGCGAGGGACGGCAGCAAGTGCGAGGCCAGCGGAGCGGAGGGGGCGGGTGGGGACGTAGAAGCTGAGGCGTCTGTTGAGGTATTCCGGTCCCTTGTTGTGGAGGGCTTTGTGTGCGTGGGTGAGAAGACGGAAGGTGATCCTTTTGCTGACTGGGAGCCAATGCAGGTGTCTCAGGTGTGCGGAGATGTGGCTGTTGCGGGGTACGTCGAGGATGAGGCGGGCCGAGGCGTTTTGGATGCGTTGCAGGCGGTTTTGGAGTTTGGCGGTGGTCCCGGCGTAGAGGGTGTTGCCGTAGTCCAGGCGACTCGTGACAAGGGCGTGGGTCACGGTTTTTCTGGTGTCGGCGGGGATCCAGCGGAAGATCTTGTGGAGCATGCGGAGAGTGAGGAAGCAGGCGGAGGACACGGCGTTGACTTGCTTGGTCATGGTGAGAAGAGGGTCCAAGATGAAGCCGAGGTTGCGGGCGTGGTCTGCGGGGGTCGGTGCGGTGCCGAGGGCCGTGGGCCACCAGGAGTCGTCCCAGGCGGACGGGGTGTTGCCGAGGATGAGGACTTCCGTTTTTTCAGAGTTCAGCTTTAGGCGGCTGAGCCTCATCCAATCTGCGACGTCCTTCATACCCTCTTGTAGGTTGGTCTTGGCGCTGGCGGGGTCCTTGGTGAGGGAGAGTACAAGTTGGGTGTCGTCGGCGTAGGAGGTGATGATGATGTCGTGCTTGCGTACGATGTCGGCGAGGGGGCTCATGTAGACATTGAAGAGTGTCGGGCTGAGCGATGAGCCTTGAGGTACGCCGCAGATGATCTTGGTGGGTTCTGAGCGAAACGGAGGGAGGTAAACTCTTTGGGAGCGGTTAGCGAGGAAGGAGGCGATCCAGTCCAGGGCCTGGCCTTGGATCCCGGTGGAGCGTAGGCGGGTGATTAGGGTGCGGTGACAGACGGTGTCAAAGGCAGCCGAGAGGTCGAGGAGAATGAGGGCGACTGTTTCACCGTTGTCCATCAGGGTTCTGATGTCGTCTGTGACTGAGATGAGGGCGGTTTCCGTGCTGTGGTTGGTTCGGAATCCGGTTTGTGAAGGGTCGAGCAGGTTGTTGTCTTCCAGGAAGGTGGTCAGTTGTTTGTTGACGGTCTTTTCTATTACCTTGGCTGGGAAAGGTAGAAGAGAGATGGGGCGGAAGTTTTTCAGGTCGCTTGGGTCAGCCGTAGGTTTCTTTAGTAGGGCGTTGACTTCAGCGTGCTTCCAGCATTCGGGGAAGGTAGCAGAAGAAAAAGAAGAGTTGATGACGGTCTGGAGGTGCGGGGCGATGATGTCGTCGGCTTTGTTAAAGATGAAGTGCGGGCAGGGGTCCGAAGGGGCGCCGGAGTGGATAGAGTTCATGATGGATTTGGTTTCTTCCGTGTTGATGTGGGTCCAGTTGTTGAGGGTGATGTCCGGGGAAGCGGGTTCAGTGGTGTATGGTTGGGTCTGGTGTCCGAAGCTGTCGTGGAGGTCGCTGATCTTGCGATGGAAGAAAGTGGCGAGGGATTCGCACAAATCCTGTGAGGGCGTGACGGCGTTGGCGCTGGCGCTGGGGTTGGAGAACTCTTTGACGATGCTGAAGAGTTCTCTGCTGTTGTGGCTGTTTTTGTCTAGTCTGTCGGTGAAAAAGTTCCTTTTGGCAGTGCGGATCAGGTGGTGGTGTTCGCGTGTAGCGTTCTTGAGGGCGGTCATGTTGTCAGCGGTGTGGTCCTTGCGCCAGGCCTTCTCAAGGGCACGACAAGTTTTCTTTGATTCTTTGAGGGTGTCAGAGAACCAGAGAGGTTTTTTGGTGTTGGTCTGTCGATGCGTGCGTTTGAGGGGAGCAAGGTTGTCAGCGCAGTTGGAGATCCAGTTTGTGAGGTTGAGAGCTGCGTCGTTGGGGTCGGTGGTGAGGGTTAAGACCTTGCATCCCCATACAAGACAGTACCACCTGCACTGCGTCTTTTACAGCTGCCAAGGATTGTTGGCATAATTCCTCTAAGTCTTTCGTACATCTTGTAACTCCGGTCCCCAGCACTCTATCCTGTGATGCACAGCTTCCTGAGTTGTTCTCCAGCGGTGTGGAAGCCTTTGTCATAGTGCTGCATGGGCCTCTTCTGCAACGTTCTTGTCCCTGTGCTGTGGGACGACTGTGTGCACTGCCTGGTCTTTTGTGTGTTTTCTGAGTTGTTGAGGCCCCCTTCTGTCTCCCCCCCCCATCCTAGCTAGAGTCCACCTGGTTCTTACTGGTCTTGGGCGGCACCATTTTCCACTAATTGCAAGCTTTGCGTGGGCCAAGGCTTGTTGGTAGACTCCGACTACTCAAACCCAACTGCAATCTTGCATCCAGTGTGGGATATTACTTGCACCCTCCAGGAACCCAACTTCATCTTCTTGGAATTGGTCCCCTTCTTTGACAAGTCTTCTTATCCAGGAATCTACTGTTGGTGTCTTGCAGCCTCTTCTGGGTTTTGCATAATTCTTATTCTCGTTTCTGTGTGTTCTGGGAAAGTTACTGTGATTTACTCCTGCTTTCCTGGTCACTGGGCTTTTCTAGTACTCCCAGCTCCCCTCTACACACTACACTTGCCTAAGTGGGGGACCGACATTCGCATTCCACTTTCTTAGTATATGGTTAGTGCTCCCTGCAGGCCCATTTCTAACTATTGTGATTTTGACTAATTGCACTGTTTTTATTGCTATTTCTGCTTACTAGTGTATATAATTTGTGTATTACTTGCCTCACAAGGGAGTGTAGTCTCTATGGTATTTTTGGCATTTGTGTCACCAAAATAAAGTACCTTTATTTTTGTAACACTGAGTATTTTCTTTCATGTGTGTGAGTACTGTGCGACTACAGTGGTATTGCATGAACTTTGAATGTCTCCTAGATAAGCCTTGGCTGCTCATCCACAGCTACCTCTAGAGAGCCTGGCTTCTAGACACTGCCTACACTACACTAGGAGGGGATACCTGGACCTGGTAGAAGATGTAAATACCATAGGTACCCCCTGCACACCAGGCCAGCTTCCTACACACTCAGCTCCACAAAATTCTGCCACTCTGTTCCATACAATGGCCCTCTACACCACTCCACGCAATGCTACTCTACACCACTTTAGTCTACCCTGCTCTATGACACTCTACTCTACTGTACACCAAGCTCCTCTATGGCACTCCATATGTTACCATTCTATGCCTCTGTCCTCTACACTTCGCTAGTCAAGTGTATGCCACTCTGCTGTTCTCCACTTTTCTCTACAACACTCCAGTCTACGCCACTCCATGCCACTCTGCTCTATGCCACTCTAGTCCTTGCACTCTGCACCACTCTACTGTAATGTTTGCCACTCTAATGTTCTCCACTTTACTATACTCCACTCCACTCTGACACTCTAGACCACTCTACTCTATGCTACTCTATTCTAAGCAAGTCTTGTCTTTGCCACTCTACTCTACACCATGCCCCTCTATAGCACTCCATAAGTATCCATTTTATGCCTCTGTTCTGCACTCCACGCACTCCACTCTATGCCATTCTAGTCTTTGCCTCTCTACACAACTCTACTCTAATGTACACAACTGTACTGTACGCCACTATGCTGTTCTCCACTTTACTCTACGCCATTCTAGTCTACCCTACTGTATGCTACTCCACTCTACTCTACATCATGACTCTCTATGGCACTCTATATGTCTACACTATATGCCTATCTACTCTAGACCAAGCTACTTTAATGTACACCATTCTACTGTTCTCCACTCCACTCTATGCCTCTCTATTATACTCTTGTCTATGCCACTCTAGTCTGTGGCACTCTACACCACTTTACTCTACACCATGCCCCTTTGCAGAACTCTGTAAATCTCCACTCGGTGCCTCTGTACTCTATACCACTCCACTCTATGTCACTCTAATCTATGCCATTTTACACCACTCTACTCTAATATACGCCACTCCACTATTCTCAGCTTTAGTCTACACCACTCTACTGTTCTCCACTCCACTCTACACCACTCTATTCTAATGTATGCCGCTCTGCTGTTCTTCACTCTGTCATTCTATTCTAATGTATGCCGCTCTACTGTTCTCCACTTTACTCTATGCCACTCCACTCCATGCCTCTCTATTCCACTCTCCTCTTCGCCATACCACTAGCTTTTAGTCATGTTTCAAAGCAGGAACCCAGCTGTACAGCACGGCTAACAGACACTGGCAAAGCCTATGGCTCTCACATAGTCAAGACCTATTGACTTTGACAATGCTTGTTTTTTTTTTTAAAGCTGCCCTCTGCTTCTTTCTGATGCTGGCTGCAGTATCTAAGGCACTCATTAGAAGTCTGACATGTGTCCCCCCACTGCCCATCCTCAGTCACAAGATACCAGACATTTATGAACAGGAAAGGTGCCCTTAAATGTCTCATTTTATATAAAGTGGAAGGTCACAGTGAGTAATTCTGGACCGTGCTTTTGTTTTCAGCTTCTCAACTCATGCGTGGTTTATACATAAACTTTATTTAATATTCACTTTTACAAGTCTAGTGATCAATTGAAGCCCTCATGCAGCCCCCCTAGGCTACACCCTTGAGGCCCTGCTACTAGCTTCTAAGCACTAACATCAAAGACTTCATGCTCGGTACACAATGGTCAATATGGTCTCAATGCCAGTTCTGCTGTTCTTGGGGCCTGGATGCACAGATCACAAGTAGCAATCATTTGTGTCTTTATAGCGCCTTAAGAGCTCCTACAGGGCCTTCTGCACACAGGAGAGATCTTAGGAGCCAGGTCAGGAGTGCAGCACTGAATACCACCTTTTTATGTGTCCACACATTACATACTAAGGCTGCAGAGCCAAAGCTAGTAGGTCTGGGTTATGAGTGACAGTGCATTTTCACAATGTTCAAATATCCAAGTTTGTACTCAGTGACTCCTCGTCTCTGCACTGGGTCACTCATGCTTGCTCTCATGCCCCATTAACGTATTCATGGATTTATCCACTCACTCATCCACCACACACATGCAAGCTTGCCAGTCAGTGAAGAGGCACTTACAATAGAATGTAAGACCTGCTTTCTTTGCCAGCGCCTGTTTCGTATACAAATAGTTGTGAAGGAAACATGGAGGTGAATTAATATGTGAATTGAAAGAGAACCAGGATGTTTGATTCAAAGTTCATGATTTGACCTGCCAGAGTTTGAAGTCTAGAACAACTAAAAGTTCTGCATCATTTGTTTGAGGTCAGTCACTTAGTGGTTCTCAGAGATGCAGGAGCAGAAATGGAAGGATAGGCAGTGGTGTTGTCGTAGTTTGGACTCTTGCTCTGGGAAAGACTGCTGATTTAGGGATGACAGTACTTATGTTTGTAGGTGACTATGCCTGCCCTACAACAAGTCGCAACTGTAGTCCCAACCCTTCCGGCTCACTAGCAGTACCTCACCAACAACCCAAAGAGTTAAAGGTGATTTGTGGCAGCCTTTATGCATGGACTCAGAAGTATGACATCTCAGGGAATGTTGTGGTTAAACGGCGATTACCTCTTTCTTACAGATATATTATATCTCAACTAAACATAGGCAATAACAAAGATACAGTAATGTTTCAATAGTTTTTATTCAACATAATGCGGTAAATCGTATTGGCTGCAATGATTAGGATAATGAACAGTACAAGAGATAGAATTGTAAAGATGAGGGTCATGATTATGAAGACCCCCACCATCTTGTAATAGCAGAGGAAGAAATAAAGCGTATCATATGTCAGTGTACCCTATCATAATAGACCTAACCTTCTACCTAGTGGAGAGCTGGGTATGTTAAACCTAATCTGCCAATGCCATGTCCCTGGAAGGAGCCCCCAGCCCTGGTTACCTTGAATGAGGTTTCAAGCTCAGACTTCGGCAGAACACGAAGTCCGGGTCAGTGTCAAGGTGACGTGCAGCGTTAGTATCTGGTCGGAATCCCTCTGATTATCTGTCTAAAGTGTGATGTATTTATGCAGATCTACTTGGACCCCTGACGTAGGTTGTTCCAAAACAATAGATAACGCTGCATGCTTGGGACGGTAATTTCTAATGTGAGCCCCTATAGTTTTTGTCTTTGGTGTATGAGTTGACTCCTTAGCCAGGTGACACCGATAACATAACTCTAAACAAAAAGGCCTAACTATAAACACGGCAGCCATCTAAGAAGATTTAATTAAATAAATGGTGTAAGACAGAGCAAGCTAAGTAGGTTAGAAGTCACTAGGTGACGGGGGCATGAGTTTCCAAGCAAAAGCTAAGCTAACTCCTGTTATCCCATTAAAACAAACTAGGATTCACTACACCCTCCCCATTGCCGTAACAAGTATGCCGTCAGTACTGGCCGCCACCAGAGGTGTGCTAATCCAAAGGCTAAAAAAGGTGCTCTGAACTAAAAGCAAAGCACAAAAACCAAAGTTAAAAACATAGTTAAAAATTGAACATTTAAAACATACTAAAGAGATTTAAAGTCAACCATAACAAGCAAAGCAGGCCAAAGTAAATCATTGTGGCGTGGAACTATAGTCATGATCTTGAAGACCAGCTCTGAAGTCACCTTGCAAAAAGTCATCAAAAAATGAGGCCAAATCGTCTGATGTGAGATCGATCACTTGGGCGGATGGATTCACGGAGCAAAAGTGCGCAATAGTCTCAAGTGCGGGTCCACTGGCATCAGTGCCATTGTCCATAGATGGTAGAACCAACTCCGAGCATTCATAAGTGGCCTCACATATCAGCCTTAGTCTCATGGGGCATGACCGTGTATGAACCTTCATCGGGGACATCAGCAGTTCTGGGTCCACAGGAGATACCGACAGGACAGCAAGACACACAGGCCCTCATTCTGACCTTGGCGGTCGGCGGAGAGTCGGTGGTCGGACCGCGAACAGACCGGCGGTCCAAAAAATGGCATTCTGACCGCGGCGGTCACCGCCGCGATCGACCGCCACTTTCCCACTCCGACCGCCACGGCGGTCATGACCGACGTGCTGGAGTTTGGGCACTCCGGGCCGGCGGTCGACCCAAGACCGCCAACCGTATCATGACCCTGCTTACCGCCGCGGTTTTTGGCGGTCGGGAACCGCCATGCGAACCATGGCGGTAGGCACTATCGGGGCCAGGGAATTCCTTCCCTGGCACTGATAGGGGTCTCCCCCACCCCCCACTGCCCCCCCGAGTCCTCCCCCCACACCCTCCACCCCCCCAGAGGTGGTACGAACCCCCTGCCCCCCCACCCCGACATGCACATACACGCACCCCGACATGCACGCACCCCCAACATGCACATATGCACACCCCCTACACACACACACACACAACGGGGACACATACCCGCACACATACATGCCAACATGCGCACCCGCCGAACTACACACATTGCCCATAGGCACAGCAGCACCCCCCGCCTGCATGCACGCACTCACACACCCCCTCTACACACCCCCATGCACGCACACATCACACAACACCCCCCCACCCCCTCCACTCACGGACGATCAACTTACCTTGTGCGTTGGTCCTCCGGGAGGCGACGGGAGCCATAGGGAGGTGACCGCCAACACAAGACCGCCAACAGAAGACCGCCACACAGAAATGTGGGTCGTAATTCTGGGGGCGGTGTTCTGCTGGCGTGGCGGTGGAGGTTGACCAGTCTCCACTTTCCCGCGACCGCCAGTGTGGCTGCTGGCGGTTTTCCAGCGGGACGCTCCCAGCGGTCAGAATACGCGCAGCGGCATACCGCCGCGGTCGGCGGTATTTACCGCGGCGGTAACTCGGCGGTCTTGCGAAAAGACCGCCAAGGTCAGAATGAGGGCCACAGTTGGCAAATGTTCAAAGTAGCACCAAACGCAGTTAAAGACAGGCTGGACCCACCAGAGGAGTGGTCGAAATAACAATGACCAATTCCACTCTAGTTCCTTCAGCAAGGAAACATCGAAGCACTGAACCATGCGTCCACGGCACAGTTGTGCTGGGGGCTCGTAGTAAATTATGCCATCAGTCTGTGTTGTATTGGTGTATAAAACGGCCAACTCTTGACTAGACGTTGTTGTGGAATTGTCGACTGGAACCAGCAGGAGCTTATTCTCTGCCCTCCCCATGGTCGATGAGGTACTCATAGCATTGTTGGCCATCGTAACATGGTCCGTAGTAGTATTTTTTGCTCTATTCTGAAGAGGAATGTCCTGTTAAGTAGTGAGAGGGGATCGGGAACCACCCAAGGGACCTCTGGGTCTACTGTGCAGGATCGGCCACATGGTGTAATTTGATATTGTCAATTGAAACAAATCTGTTTCCTCTGGAATCTGGCAATGGTGGCAAGATTACAGTTCTGGTACCTTATATTCCCAATACTGAGACTGGTGCTCTGTAGGATGGACCAAATTCCTTCTTTACAGCAATCTTTTCATGAACCAGATCCCCAACTTTAGGAATCCAGCCAGTGGAAGTTGTTGGAATATCCCTTATTCCTAAAATGGCAGCACTGGTAGATGATTTTTAATCTCTAAATTGTTGAAGCTCCTGTAAGACAGTGAGACGTTCATTGGTGTCAAAAGTTGTTTCTGCTGCCACCATACTAGAACCATCAAGATCTGGGACATACATAGGTATCCCAAAGAGAACCTCATAGGGAGTTCATCCCCCCAAGGACCGTCTTGGCAGATTATTCAGTGCTCTCTGGACCCCATATAGGTGATGAAGCCATCTGCGGCCAGAACGTAATACCCTTGCTGTTAAGGACTGCTTTAGATCACAGTTCCGCCTCTCCACGGCCGAATTTCCTTGATGGTATGGTGAGGAGTAATGGAGTTCAACACCCATCGTCCCCATGGTGTCCTCGAATGCCTTAGAGGCAAATGCAGGGCCCTGGTCCCAATGGAATGCTGCAACCGCATATGTACCGATAAAGATCAGCAAGTTTTTTATAACAGTCCGAGCGTCAGCTAATCGCTGCAGCCATACCCACAGGAATCTAGAACAAGAATCTACAGTGACTAAGATATATTTGTATGCACCATCAGGCTGAAGTGGACCACAGTGGTCCAGGTACACAAATAGTAGTGGCCTACTAGACACTACAAGGGATGTCTGTGGTGGGCGTTTGACATTGGAGCCCTTTATTTGCTGGCAAATGTCACAACAGAGGACGTATTGTTTTGTCCGTCTGCATAGACCAGGCCACCAGAAGCCTTTCTGTAAGAGTGTTATTGTGGCCGAAATACCAGCAGAAGCGACACCCTCATGTGCTGCTTTCATTAGGTCTAATCTCTGGTCTTCGTTGGTGATCACCCGATCTCCAACCCCAGGAATTGTTGCGTAGGCAACATTCTGTGCACTGATATGGTAGGAATAGTTTGTAGGGTACCCTTTTGGGAGAGCCAAAGCTTTAACTGTAGTAAAAATGTTATTATCCAATCTCATATGGGAACGAGTCACTGCAGCCACAGAAGCCGTAGCCACTGCAGATTTGGCAGCTTCATCAGCCAAAGTATTACCGATAACGTGTTCTCCTACACGTTGGTGGCCCAATGTATTTACTACACGGACACACAGTAGCTTCTCCTTAAGATCAGCCACCCTCCGCCACAATGTTTTGTGTTTTATGGTGTTCCAGAATCTCTGAACCCATTCAGTTTCCAATGATTAAGATAATCATTGTAAAACTGAACGCAGTAATATGAATCAGTGACTATCAATGTCAGTCTTTGTAGGAGGCTGGCCTGGCTTGTAGTGGGTACCAGAGGTACTTACACCTTGTGCCAGGTCCAGTTATCTCCTATTAGTGTAGAAGAGGTGTTTCTAGCAGCCTAGGCTGATAGAAGGTAGCTATAGCAGAGCAGTTTAGGCTGAACTAGGATACATGCAAATCTCCTACTATACCACTGGTGTCATATGCACAATACCATAAGAAAACACGATACACAGATATACTAAAAATAAAGGTACTTTATTTTTATGACAATGGTGGTCATTCTGACCTCGGCGGTAAAAGGCGCTTACCGCCGGTCAGAAATCCTCCATAATTCCGCCGCGGTCGCGGTAATCTGCCACGGTCATTCTGACCCGCAGCAGCCAAACCGCCGAAAATCCGACAGCCACAACAGACCGCCAGACCAGCGGTCGGCGGAAAAGTGGAGGCGACCAAACCTCCACCGTCACGCCAACAGAAATACGCCCATGCCATTCTGACCCACGAATCCACGCGGCGGTCTTTCAAACGCGGTATTCCATTGGCGGTACACACCGCCGCGGTCAGAATACCCACAAACGAACAACACACAGCAACATTGGACGATTTGAATTCCACACACCTGTTACACATACACACACCACTCCCACACACACAATACAATATAAAACACACACCTACATCACCCACAAACCCCTACGACCAAAATACCAAAAGAAGCACAGAGAGACACAGCACCGATCAGAGAACAACATCACACAGAGGCACACTACACCATCACCCACACAATCACCAAGCACAAAACAACACACACCACCACACTCAACACACTTAACTACACATACTCCACCCCACACATCATACACACCACTCCATGGCACCCCAAAGACACCCCCGCTTCTCAGACGAAGAACTCAGGGTCATGGTGGAGGAAATCGTTCGGGTAGAGCCCCAGCTCTTCGGCACACAGGTCCAACACACCAGCATTACCCGGAGGACGGAGCTATGGCAAAGGATTGTCGACAGGGTCAACGCTGTGGGACAGCACCCCAGAAATCGGGAAGACATCAGGAAGCGATGGAACGACCTACGCGGGAAGGTGCGTTCCATGGTATCCAGGCACAACATCGCCATGCAGAAGACTGGCGGAGGACCCCCACCTCAACCCCCACAATTTACAACATGGGAGGAGGAAGTCTTGAACATCCTGCATCCTGACGGCCTCGGAGGAGTCGGCGGAGGAATGGACTCTGGTAAGTTGAAGCTTCAATACTGCTTCCCCCCCACCTGCATGCCAACTCATACCCCAACCCTCACCCCCACCCTCACCCCCACCACCATCCTCACCCCCACCCTCACCCCCACCACCATCCTCACCCCCACCACCATCCTCACCCCCACCCCCAGCACACCTATTCCCTGCCAATGTCTCACCATCACAACCCACACATCCCAAAACCTAGGCCTGCATGCGTCCACTAAGCATGGACACCCATCACCAAAGCATGCCCAATGCATATACACATCCCCCCCACAAGCCACCCTCACCAAAGCCCCCACACACGAATGCCAGCACTTGGGGACACGGGAACCCACACATTCACCCATATGGCACACATTGAAACTATAACCATACCTCTATACCCCTGCAGGACCCGACCGCCAACACACCGCCACGGAGGGCCCAGAATTCTCCACACCCCCCACCCAAGAGGCCGTCAGCGATGACAGCAGCTCTGTCTCCCTGGACCCTGATGACCAGCCCGGACCATCGGGGACCTCTGGACAGTCGGTTCCCCTCAGACAGCCACAGGCCACTCCAGACCCAACCCCCTCTGGGAACACCAGCACAGCTCCCACCCAGCGGGCCCATGCCTCTGTCTCCAAGACGCGTCAATCAGCGGTGTGTCTACCACTACAGGGCACCCAGGATAACCCACCACCCCAACAACAACAGGGACCTGGGGGCAGTGGTAGTGGGCACACCGTCCAGGGGACAGAGGCCCAGGGAAACAGGGGAACTGGGAGGGCAGCTGTGCGACAGGGGGGGGAGGGGCCCAGGGAACCCACTCTCCACGAGGCCCTCACCACCATCATGGGAGCATACAACCGCTCCCAGGAGACGATGGCGACAGTACTGGCCAGGTTCCAGGAGATCCAGGTACTACAGGAGGAACACTATCGGGGGTACAGGGAGGACATCAGAGCCCTCACCTCCACCCTGGTCACCATGGTAGGGCTGCTGCAGGAACTCATCACCACCAGGACGGACACTCAAGAACAACAAAGGGCCCCTGCCACTAGCCTCGAACAAGAACTGCCAACCACCTCCGCCGGCGCTAGTGGACAGGAGGCCCCTGCACAACAGCAGCCCACCAGACCCCCACCTCCTGCAGGAGAAGAACCACCCCGCAAGAGGGCCCTGAGATCACGCAAGAAGACAGAGTAGGATGTCAAGACCCCCGCCAGCAAAGGATACCACCTGATGTCATCCCACTGTCCCACATTGTCACCCTGTCCATCCTTGAACTGCCCCTGCTCCATCTCTCCACAGGCCTATGGACAATGCACCTGTGTGACTGTTACTCTGGACTCTGCCATGGACATTCCTTCACCATAGCCCCCACCCACTTGAAACCACCCATCCCATTTTGAGCACTTCAATAAACACCTGTTTTGCACAAAACTTTCAGGAGTCTGGCTGTGATTTCAAAATATTGTAATTGACATGACAGTGCAAATATGTCCTTGTACATAGTGAAGTCAAAAAACCGCTGCCACACAGCTGTAGTCCATGGGCAAACGAAGCACAGGACTCGTAGTGGGGACCACAGATCTGAAATAGGGAGGGAAAAGCCACAACTCAGTCATCATACACTGGGGCAAATAGACAGGCAGCAGAGATGCAGTAGAGTAGTTTACATTTAATAAATAATCTTTGAATTGTTACCTGTGTCCTATTGGAAGTACTGTGCAATGACTCTGTCCCTGTTGTCTGTTTCAGCCCCGTCGTCTTCCTCCTCGTCACTCTCCACAGGTTCCACAGCTGCCACTACACCACCATCTCGACCATCCTCCTGCAGGAAAGGCACCTGGCGTCGCAAAGCCAGGTTGTGAAGCATGCAGCAGGCCACGATGATGTGACACACCTTCTTGGGTGAGTACATTAGGGATCCACCTGTCATATGCAGGCACTTAAACCTGGCCTTTAGGAGGCCAAAGGTGCGTTCGATCACCCTCCTAGTACGCCCATGGGCCTCATTGTACCGTTCCTCAGCCCTGGTCCGGGGATTCCTTACTGGGGTCAGTAGCCACGACAGGTTGGGGTAACCAGAGTCCCCCAAGAGCCATACACGGTGTCTCTCTAGCTGTTCCATCATGTAAGGGATGCTGCTATTCCTTAGGATGTAGGCGTCATGCACTGACCCAGGGAACTTGGCATTTACATGCGAGATGTACTGGTCAGCCAAACACACCACCTGGATGTTCATTGAATGGAAACTTTTCCTGTTCCTGTACACCTGCTCACTTTCTCGGGGGGAACCAAAGCCACATGGGTCCCATCAATGGCACCAATGATGTTGGGAATATGTCCAAGGGCATAGAAATCACCCTTCACTGTAGCCAATTCGCCCACCTCAGGGAAAAGGATGTAGCTCCTCATGTATTTCATCAGGGCAGACAACACTCTGGATAACACCTTGGAAAACATAGGCTGGGACATCCCTGAAGCAATTCCCACTGTTGTCTGAAATGACCCGCTTGCCAAGAAATGGAGTACTGACAGGACCTGCACCAGAGGGGGAATCCCTGTGGGTTGGCGGATAGGGGACATCAGGTCGGGCTCCAGCTGGGCACAAAGTTCATGTATTGTGGCACGGTCAAGCCGGTAGGTCAGGATAATGTGGCGTGCTTCCATTGTCGACAGGTCCACCATAGGTCTGTACATGGGAGGATTCCTCCTTCTCCTCGCCAAACCCAGCGGACGGTGCCTAGGAAGGACAACATGGAGCACACAGTCAAGCAACCCATAGGTACGTACTCACAGCTTGCACAGTAAACGATTGTCTATGCAGTGAATGGCGTGTATGAGTGGCTATGCAAGGCCTAGGCCTGTGTGACGCACTAGAAATTGAGCCATGTGGGCCCTCGAAATGGCGGCTGCCTGACCTGTGAAGTGTGACAATGGGATGTGAGGTCAATGCGCTGGCGTTGCACACCGCGGCGGTCGGCGGTCGAAGACCGCGGCGCGAAGCCACATTGGTTACCATTGAAGCCTATGGGTTTCAGGAGCCAATGGCGAAGGGCGCCGGTGCTGGCGGTACGCACCGCCGCGGTACGCACCGCCGCGGGCGTGACCGCCATTTTCTATCTACTTATTCACTCGAGACTTGAACTTTCACAGGAGAGGACCTATACTGCAAGTGCTGCTGTGACCTCGGTCTGGAAGGGACAATGGCTGCTGCGACTGGGGAAAGGGACCCTGCCTTCACTGGAGAAGAGTTGCAGAGACTTGTGGATGGGGTCCTCCCCCAGTATGCGCTACTCTACGGTCCTCCAGACCAACAAGTGAGTTTAATCCAATATGGATTTGTGGGCACTGGCTGGCTTGGGGGCCTGGCGGGGTGCATGTTGGGCAGGGCGGGGGGCATGTTGGGCCTGGCGGGGGGCATGTTGGGCATGTTGGGCCTGGCGGGGGGCATGTTGGGCCTGGCGGGGTGCATGTTGGGCCTGGCGGGGGGCATGTTAGGCATGGCGGGGGGCATGTTGGGCCTGGCGGGGGGCATGTTGGGCCTGGCGGGGGCATGGCGGGCCTGGCGGGGGGCATGTTGGGCCTGGCGGGGGCATGGCGGGCCTGGCGGGGGGCATGTTGGGCCTGGCGGGGGGCATGGCGGGCCTGGCGGGGGCATGTTGGGCCTGGCGGGGGGCATGTTGGGCCTGGCGGGGGGCATGGCGGGCCTGGCGGGGGGCATGTTGGGCCTGGCGGGGGCATGTTGGGCCTGGCGGGGGGCATGGCGGGGATGGGGGGCGTTGGGCCACTGGCAACGAAAATGCAGACAAACTTGAACTTGGTATTTCTCCCTCCCTGTACGTGTCACATAGGTCCGCGCCCAAGAGAAGATCGGGATTTGGCGTGCCATCGCCAAGGAAGTCCGGACCCTGGGGGTCCACCATCGACGGGGCACCCACTGCCGCAAGAGGTGGGAGGACATCCGCCGCGGGACGAAGAAGACCGCTGAGTCTCTGCTGGGGATGGCCTCCCAACGTAGGCGGGGTGCCTGCCGTCAACTGACCCCCCTGATGTTCCGGATCCTGGCGGTGGCCTACCCTGATTTGGTTGGGCGCGTGAGGGCAGCACAGCAGACACAAGGGGGTGAGTACAAGCACAATCTACTCTGTTGTCGCGCAGTGGAGGTGTCTGGGTGGGGGAGGAGGGCTGTGGGTCCCCCTAGGCCAGGGCGAAATCTGTAGGCTAGGCCCCCCCGTAAGCCCCTGTGTCCCCAGCCACCACCCTCAGTAGTGTGCCAGTACAGCCATCCCTGGGCCTGTGTCATCCATGGGTGCAGTTGTCAACTCTAGGCGTGTAGGGCATGTTCCACGGAATGCGTAGCGGACCCCAAGTGCGCAACCTAGTGCAGGGGGCATCTGTGTCTGTCCTGTCCGCTAACTGTACCAGTGATCCATGTACTCAAAATCTCTTTATTTCTCTCTCCCCCCCCCTCATTATTTGTCTTTCTGTGCTTGTGTGCATCAGCATCATCAGGCGGAGGAGATCTGGCATCAGGGCAGGAGGGAGCTGCATCTCAAATGGCCCAGGAGGGCCATGCCACAGAGTCAGACTGGACCAGTGAGACGGAGGGCGAGGGGAGCTCCACAACGGGGATGACTGGAGCCTGCAGCGACACGGACACGTCCTCGGAAGGGAGCTCCCTTGCGGTGGCGGCAACATCCGTGCCCCCCGCACCTACAGGTACAGCCGCCACCCAGCGCACCATCTCCGCCCTCCCAGCAGCCCCTCAGCGTAAGCCCCGTGCCCGCTCGCACACCAAGGCGGGCATCTCCTTCGCCCCAGGCACCTCAGGCCCTGCCCCTGTTACCCCTGCTGCCCTCAGTGAGGAGGTCATTGACCTCCTGAGGACGCTCATTGTTGGGCAGTCTACCCTTTTGAATGCCATCCAGGGGGTGGAGAGGGAGGTTCATCGCAGCAATGCGTACCTGGAGGGCATTCATTCGGGTCAGGCTGCCCATCAGCGATCGTTCCAGGCTCTGGCCTCAGCACTGACGGCAGCCATTGTCCCTGTCTCCTGCCTCCCTCTACTAACTCCCTCCTCCCAGTCTCCTGTTCCTCTGCCTGTCCCACCCACACCATCAGACCAGCCTGCACACACCTCGACACCCAAGAGCAGCTCATCCAAACATAAGCACCACAGATCACGCAGATATTCACACAAGCAACATTCCGATGCAGACATGCCAACAGTCACTGCCACCTCTGTGACCCCCACCTCCTCGTCTCCCTCCTCCCTCCCTGTGATGTCTACACTCACACCTTCATTCACCTCACCATCAGCCAGTGTTTCCATCACCAGCACACCCTCCAGTACAGTCCGCATACGTGCAGTCACCACCCCCACTGCCATATACACGTCCCCTGTGTCCTCTCCCACTGTGTCTGTCACCCCCTCTTCCACACCACACAAACGCACCCACCCACCCACCCAACAGCCACCCACCTCACAACAGCCTCCCGCTCCTGCACCTGCACCTGCACCCAAAGACAGCAAACGTGACTCACCTACAACCACATCCTCTCCCTCCACTCCCATTCCCACTGTACCAAGAAAATCTTTCTCGCTACTGCTAACTTCTTTCCTGACCCTGAGCCCCCCCCTCCATCTCGTCGGGGGAAAAAGAGCACCTCAGCCACCACCACCCCTGCAGCACCCATGACAAAGGTGCATGGGTATTGGAGTCCACCAGCCCGCATGTCTGGATCTTCGCCCAGCAGCAAGGGGACAGGCAGCCCACCCCCTGGGAAGAGGAGAAGGAGGCGGAAGGGCCGGCGCAGGAGCCCTGGTTCTACATCCCCCAAGGACACTACCCAGCCACCGTCACCAGCCACAGCTCCAAAGGGAGGAAAGGGCCACAGACTCGAGGGCAAGGGCAGCAAGGCGGAGAAGTCAGGCAGCAGGCCTGCTGCCCATGGAGGAGCCGTCACAGCTGCCCAGGAGGAGCCCACCACCCCCATAGCCGCTGCCCAGGAAGAGCCCACCACCCCCATAGCCGCTGCCCAGGGAGGAGCCGTCACAGCTGCCCAGGAAGAGCCCACCACCCCCATAGCCGCTGCCCAGGGAGGACCCAGCCCAGCTGGCCAGGAGGGCCCCACCACCCACAGCCCAGGTGGGCATTGAAGGAGCCCCATCCCCGCTGCCCAGGAGGGCACCACCAGGCAATGAGCAGTTGGCCATAGACCGGCCGCCGTCTCAAGCACCGCTGAACTGGGCCCCGCCGTCTAAAGCACCGCTGAACTGGGCCCTTCAAGGCAAGCACCGCTGAACTGGGCCCCGCCGTGTCAAGCACCGCTGAACTGGGCCCCGCCGTCTCAAGCACCGCTGAACTGGGCAAGCGCCGCTGAACTGGGCAAGCACCGCTGAACTGGGCCCCGCCGTCTCAAGCACCGCTGAACTGGGCCCTTCAAGGCAAGCACCGTTGAACTGGGCCCCGCCGTCTCCAGCACCGCTCCGCTGGGGACCGCCGTCTCAAGCACCGCTGAACTGGGCAAGCACCGCTGAACTGGGCCCTTCAAGGCAAGCACCGCTGAACTGGGCCCCGCCGTCTCCAGCACCGCTCCGCTGGGGACCGCCGTCTCAAGCACCGCTGAACTGGGCAAGCACCGCTGAACTGGGCCCTTCAAGGCAAGCACCGCTGAACTGGGCCCCGCCGTCTCAAGCACCGCTGAACTGGGCCCCGCCGTCTCAAGCACCGCTGAACTGGGCAAGCACCGCTGAACTGGGCCCTTCAAGGCAAGCACCGCTGAACTGGGCAAGCGCCGCTGAACTGGGCAAGCACTGCTGAACTGGGCAAGCACCGCTGAACTGGGCAGGCACCGCTGAACTGGGCAAGCACCGCTGAACTGGGCCCTTCAAGGCAAGCACCGCTGAACTGGGCCCCGCCGTCTCAAGCACCACTGAACTGGGCCCGCCGTCTCAAGCACCGCTGAACTGGGCAAGCACCGCTGAACTGGGCCCTTCAAGTCAAGCACCGCTGGCCCTTTGGCAGACGTGGCAGGGCAGGACCTGTCTCGGGCAGGGCTGCAGGATGTCCTCTGGGCACCATGCCTCCTCCAGTACCAGTGGAGTCTGTTATGGACTGTTGAGACTGTGGCTTTGCTCTCCCCAGGATGGCCCAGTGGGCAGGCCACCCACTGTATGGACTTTATGGACTGTGGCTTTGCTCTCCCCAGGATGGCCCAGTGGGCAGGCCACCCACTGTATGGACTGTATGGACTGTGGCTTTGCTCTCCCCAGGATGGCCCAGTGGGCAGGCCACCCACTGTATGGACTGTATGGACTGTGGCTTTGCTCTCCCCAGGATGGCCCAGTGGGCAGGCCACCCACTGTATGGACTGTATGGACTGTGGCTTTGCTCTCCCCAGGATGGCCCAGTGGGCTGGCCACCCACTGTATGGACTGTATGGACTGTGGCTTTGCACTCCCCAGGAAGGGCCAGTGGTCGTGGAGTCCCCTCGTGGATCTGGCGTCGTGTACTCAAGTGGCTGAGGTGCCCCCCCTTCCCTTCCCCCTGAGGTGCCTGTCCTTTGTTCTATCTGATGCCCCTGCAGTGTTCTCTCCGTGGAGTTCTTGACATGGGACTGGGCCTTGCCCATTTGCTCTGGACCCCTGTGGTCCACGGACAGTTGTTGGACTACAGTTAGTAGCTGTATATATTTTGTACATAGTTTATTTATTTTTTTTAAATTTTCCAGTACATTTTTCAATATATCTGCCTGTTTAAGATCTCTTCCTTTGGTCTTTGCATTATTTCGGAGGGGGGGGTGTTGGGGGTTGTGACAGTGATCTGTGGGGATGCATTGATGTGTGTGTTGTAGTGGGTGTGGGTGGGTGGGTGTGTGCCGGTAATTTTTCCCTCCCCTGTGTCGTAGGTGCAGTACTCACCGATGTCTTCCGCGCCGCAGGGCGTGCTCCTGGTACAGGAGCAGGTATAGGAGTGCGGGGATGACCTGTAATTCGGGTTCCATTCTGTCGGGATCACGCGTGGAGTATGTGGAGGTGAGCGTTTTCTCGTTTGTAGTCTGTTTCCGCCGTGTTTTTATCGGCGGTGCTCCCGCCCCGGAAAAGGTGGCGGATTGGTGGGTCGTTATCGGGTAGGCAGTACATCGTCTCCCGCCGGGCTGTTGGCGGTGACCGCCAGCCTGTTTGTTTGTACCGCCGTGGCGGTCGGATTGTTGAAGCAGCGGTCTCCGTTGGCGGTAACCGCCAGGGTCAGAATTCCATTTTTTGGACCGCCAGACTGTCGGCGGTATGGCCGCGGCTTTAACACCGACCGCCAAGGTTGCAATGAGGGCCAATATGCCAAAAGTATCTCAGTGAGTACCCTCAGTATGAGGATGCCAAATATACACAAGATATATGTACACAATACCAAAAATATGCAGTAATAGCAAAAGGAAGTAATGCAAGCAATGTAAAGTTACAGTAGATTGCAATAGGAGCACATAGGTATAGGGGCAACACAAACCATATACTTCAAAAGTGGAAAGCGAACCACGAATGGACCCCAAACCTATGTGAGCTTGTAGAGGGTCACTGGGACTGTAAGAAAACAGTGAGGGTTAGAAAAATAGCACACCCCAAGACCCTGAAAAGTAGGTGTAAAGTGCACCTATAACCCCCAGAGAGCACAGAAGTCGTGATAGCGGGTTTCTGCAAGGAAGACCAACACCAGCAAAGCAACCAAAGTGGATTTCCGGACCTGAGTACCTGTGGAACAAGGGGACCAAGTCCAAGAGTCGCGACAATGTTGAGAGTGGGCAGATGCCCAGGAAATGCCAGCTGAGGATGCAAAGAAGCTGCCACTGGATGGTAGAAGCTGTGGATTTTGGAAGAACGAAGAGGGCTAGAAACTTCGCCTTTGGAGGATGGATGTTCCACGTCGTGAAGAAGCTTGCAGAGGTGTTCCAACGCAGAAAGACCACAAACAAGCCTTGCTAGCTGCAAGGGTCGTGGTTAGAGTTTTTGGATGCTGCTGTGGCCCAGGAGGGACCAGGATGTCGCCAACTTGGATGAGGAGACACAGGGGGCGCCTGTAGGAGGCTGAACTGGCTTGTAGTGGGTACCAAGAGGTACTTACACCTTGCACCAGGCCCAGGTATCCCTTATTAGTGTAGAGGGGTGTCTAGCAGCTTAGGCTGATAGAAAAGGTAGCTTAGCAGAGCAGCTTAGGCTGAACTAGGAGACGAGTGAAGCTCCTACAGTATCACTAGTGTCACTTGCACAATATCATAAGAAAACACAATACACAGATATACTAAAAATAAAGGTACTTTATTTTTATGACAATATGCCAAAGTATCTCAGTGAGTACCTTCAGTATGAGGATAGCAAATATACACAAGATATATGTACACAATACCAAAATATGCAGTAATAGCAATAGAAAACAGTGCAAACAATGTATAGCCACAATAGAATGCAATGGGGGCACATAGGGATAGGGGCAACACAAACCATATACTCTAGAAGTGGAATGCGAACCACGAATGGACCCCAAACCTATGTGACCTTGTAGAGGGTCGCTGAGACTGTAAGGAAACAGTGAGGGTTAGAAAAATAGCCCACCCCAAGACCCTGAAAAGTGGGTGCAAAGTGCACCTAAGTTCCCCAAAGAGCACAGAAGTAGTGATAGGGGAATTCTGCAAGGAAGACCAACACCAGCAATGCAACAACGATGGATTTCCTGACGAGAGTACCTGTGGAACAAGGGGACCAAGTCCAAAAGTCACGATCAAGTCGGGACTGGGCAGATGCCCAGGAAATGCCAGCTGTGGGTGAAAAGAAGCTGCCACCGGATGGTAGAAGCTGTGGATTCTGCAAGAACGAGAAGGGCTAGAAACTTCCCCTTTGGGGGATAGATGTCCCACGTCGTGAAGAGCCGTGCAGAGGTGTTTCCGTGCAGAAAGACCGCAAACAAGCCTTGCTAGCTGCAAGGGTTGCGATTAGGGTTTTTGGATGCTGCTGTGGCCCAGGAGGGACCAGGAGGTCGCCAATTGTGTGAGGAGACAGAGGGGGCATCCTGCAAGACAAAGAGCCCACTCAGAAGCAAGCAGCACCCGCAGAAGTGCCGGAACAGGCACTACGAAGTGGAGTGAACCGGAGCTCACCCGAAGTCACAAAGTAAGGTCCCACGACGCCGGAGGACAACTCAGAAGGTCGTGCACTGCAGGTTAGAGTGCCGGGGACCCAGGCTTGGCTGTGCACAAAGGAAATCCTGGAAGAGTGCATAGGAGCCGGAGAAGCTGCAAAACACGCGGTTCCCAGCTATGCAGTCTAGCGTGGGGAGGCAAGGACTTACCTCCACCAAACTTGGACTGAAGAGTCACTGGACTGTGGAAGTCACTTGGACAGAGTTGCTGAGTTCAAGGGACCTCGCTCGTCGTGCTGAGAGGAGACCCAGAGGACCGGTGATGCAGTTCTTTGGTGCCTGCGGTTGCAGGGGGAAGATTCCGTCGACCCACGGGAGATTTCTTCGGAGCTTCTAGTTCAGAGAGGAGGCTGACTACCCCCACAGCATGCACCACCAGGAAAACAGTCAAGAAGGCGGCAGGATCAGCGTTACAAGGTCGCAGTAGTTGTCTTTGCTACTTTGTTGCAGTTTTGCAGGCTTCCAGCGCGGTCAGCAGTCGATTCCTTGGCAGAAGGTGAAGAGAGAGATGCAGAGGAACTCTGATGAGCTCTTGCATTCGTTATCTAAATAATTTCCCAAAGCAGAGACCCTAAATAGCCAGAAAAGGAGGTTTGGCTACTTAGGAGAGAGGATAGGCTAGCAACACCTGAAGGAGCCTATCAGAAGGAGTCTCTGATGTCACCTGCTGGCACTGGCCACTCAGAGCAGTCCAGTGTGCCAGCAGCACCTCTGTTTCCAAGATGGCAGAGGTCTGGAGCACACTGGAGGAGCTCTGGGCACCTCCCAGGGGAGGTGCAGGTCAGGGGAGTGGTCACTCCCCTTTCCTTTGTCCAGTTTCGTGCCAGAGCAGGGCTGGGGGATCCCTGAACCGGTGTAGACTGGCTTATGCAGAAATGGGCACCATCTGTGCCCATGAAAGCATTTCCAGAGGCTGGGGAGGCTACTCCTCCCAAGCCCTAACACCTTTTTCCAAAGGGAGAGGGTGTAACACCCTCTCTCTGAGGAAGTCCTTTGTTGTGCCTTCCTGGGCCAAGCCTGGCTGGACCCCAGGAGGGCATAAACCTGTCTGAGGGGTTGGCAGCAGCAGCAGCTGCAGTGAAACCCCGGGAAAGGTAGTTTGGCAGTACCCGGGTCTGTGCTAGAGACTTGGGAATCATGGAATTGTCTCCCCAGTGCCAGAATGGCATTGGGTGACAAGTCCATGATCTTAGACATGTTACATGGCCATGTTCGGAGTTACCATTGTGACGCTACACATATGTCGTGACATATGTGTAGTGCACGCGTGTAATGGTGTCCCCGCACTCAAAAAGTCCGGGGAATTTGCCCTGAACAATGTGGGAGCACCTTGGCTAATGCCAGGGTGCCCACACACTAAGTAACTTAGCACCCAACCTTTACCAGGTAAAGGTTAGACATATAGGTGACTTATAAGTTACTTAAGTGCAGTGGTAAATGGCTGTGAAACAACGTGGACATTATTTCACTCAGGCTGCACTAGCAGGCCTGTGTAAGAATTGTCAGATCTCCCTATGGGTGGCACAAGAAATTCTGCAGCCCATAGGGATCTCCTGGAACCCCAATACCCTGGGTACCTCAGTACCATATACTAGGGAATTATAAGGGTGTTCCAGTATGCCAATGTGAATTGGTGAAATTGGTCACTAGCCTGTTAGTGACAATTTAGAAAGCAGAGAGAGCATAACCATTGAGGTTCTGGTTAGCAGAGCCTCATTGAGACAGTTAGTCATCGCACAGGGAACACATACAGGGCACACTTGTGAGCACTGAGGCCCTAGCTGGCAGGGTCCCAGTGACACATACACTAAAACAACATATATACAGTGAAATATGGGGGTAACATGACAGGCAAGATGGTACTTTCCTACAGCCTCCCTCTCTATGGCAGACCAATGCTTTTCTCTAGAGGTCAACCTCCTGCTGATAAAAGCAACAGGTTGATCCTGGCCCTCAGAATTGAGTTGTGATAAGACTGCCCCTACCCCTAATTTAAATGCATCAGTTTGAACAATGAATTTCTTGGAGTAACATGGGCTTTTTAGGACAGGTGCAGTGCACATGGCCTGTTTGAGCTCCTCAAAAGCTTTCTGACAGCTAGCTGTCCACAATACCTTTTTAGGCATCTTCTGGAAGTGAGATCATTAAGTGGGGCTGCAATGGAGCCATAGTTTTTAATGAATCTCCTGTAATACCCAGTGAGGCCTAGGAAGGCTCTCACCTTGGTCTGAGTTGTAGGGGGAACCCAATACATGATAGTCTGGATTTCCCCCTGAAATGGTGCAATCTGTTCTCCACCTACCAGGTGTCCCAGATAAACCACTTTCCCCTGCCCTATCTGGCACTTTGAAGCCTTGATAGTGAGGCCTGCCTTTTGCAGGGCCTCCAAAGCTTTCCACAGGTGGACCAGGTGATCATCCCAGCTGGAGCTAAAGACAACTATATCGTCTAGATATGCTGCACTAAAAGCCTCCAACCCTTGCAGGACTGTACTCACCAACCTCTGAAAAGTGGCAGGTGCATTTTTCAAACCTAAGGGCATTACTGTGAATTGGTAGTGACCTCCAATAGTCGAAAATGCTGTTTTTGCTTTAGCATCCTCTGATAATTTGATCTGCCAATACCCTGCAGTCAAATCAAAGGTGCTTAGATACTTCGCAGATACCAGTGTATCTATGAGCTCATCTGCCCTGGGTATAGGGTGAGCATCAGTTTTTGTTACCTGGTTGAGACCTCTGTAATCTACACAACACCTCATGTCCCTTTTTCCATCTTTTGAGTGAGGCTTTGGTACAAGCACCACAGGAGAGGCCCATGGGCTTTCAGAATGTTCAACCACTCCTAAGTCAAGCATTTTCTGAACTTCTTGCTTTATGCAGTCCCTGACATGGTCAGGCTGCCTATAGATTTTACTCTTGACAGGCATGCTGTCTCCAGTATCAATTGTGTGTTCACACCAAGATGTGGAGCTTGGCACAGTTGAAAAGAGTTCAGAAAACTGACCTACGATATTGATGCAGTTGTCTTTCTGCGCTGCAGTAAAACAGTCTGCCAAAACTACACCTTCCACTAGAGCATCCTCTTCTGTGGAAGAGAAGAGTTCAGGGAGAGGGTCACTCTCTTCTTCCTGTCCCTCATCTGTTGCCATGAGCAGGGTGAGATCAGCCCTGTCATAGTAGGGTTTTAGGCGGTTGACATGAATCACCCTAAGGGGACTCCTCGCAGTGCCCAGGTCAACCAAGTAGGTTACATCGCCCTTCTTTTCAACAATGAGATGGGGTCCACTCCATTTGTCTTGGAGTGCTCTTGGGGCCATAGGATCCAATACCCACACCTTCTGACCTGTTTGGTACTGAATTAGAACAGCCTTCTGGTCATGCCATTGCTTTTGGAGCTCTTGGCTGGCCTGAAGGTTTTTACTGGCCTTTTTCATGTACTCCGCCATTCTGGATCATAGGCCAAGTACATAGTCCACTATATCTTGCTTAGGAGCTTTTAAAGGTTGTTCCCAAACCTCCTTTACAAGTGTTAGAGGACCTCTTACAGGGTGCCCAAATAGGAGTTCAAAGGGGCTGAAGCCCACTACTTTCTGGGGTACCTCTCTGTAAGCAAAGAGGAGGCAAGGTAACAGGACATCCCATCTCCTCCTGAGTTTTTCAGGGAGTCCCATTATCATTCCTTTGAGAGTTTTATTAAACCTCTCTACCAGTCCATTTGTTTGTGGATGATAAGGTGTGGTTAATTTGTATGTTACACCACATTCCTTCCACATAGCCTTCAAGTATGCAGACATAAAGTTGCTACCCCTGTCTGATACAACCTCTTTTGGAAAGCCCACCCTGGAAAAGATTCCCAGGAGCGCTTTTGCCACTACAGGTGCTGTAGTGGTCCTTGGAGGAATAGCTTCAGGATATCTTGTGGCATGGTCCACTACCACCAAGATAACCCTATTGCCTGAAGCAGTAGGAGGGTCAAGGGGGCCAACTATGTCAACCCCTACCCTTTCAAAGGGAACCCCAACCACAGGTAGTGGAATAAGGGGAGCCTTTGGAGTGCCACCAGTCTTGCCACTGGCTTGGCAGGTCACACAAGACTTACACAAATCCTCTGTGTCCTCTGACAACCTAGGCCAGTGAAACAGGGGGACAAGCCTTTCCCATGTTTTAATCTGGCCCAAATGCCCAGCCAATGGAATGTCATGTGCCAGAGTTAAGAGGAACTCTCTGTACTGCAGGGGAATGACCAATCTCCTGGCTGCTCCAGGTTTTGGGTCCCTTGCCTCTGTGTACAAGAGGTTGTCCTCCCAGTAAACTCTATGTGAGTTACTGACATCCCCATTTTGCTGCTTGACAGCTTGCTATCTGAGACCCTCTAATGTGGGACAGGATTGCTGTGCCACACTCAGCTCCTCCCTGGCAGGCCCCCCTACACACAAAAGCTCAGCAGTGTCTGCTGCCAGCTCCTCTGGTGAAGGTTCTGCACAGGGTGGAAATTCTTCTTCCTCAGAAGTTGAATCATCTGTAGAGGGAGGGATAGTGGGTAGGGATTTACCCTTGCTACCCCTATCTTTAGGGAGCACTTGGTCCATTGTTCCAGGATCCAAGTCACCCTGTCCTTTTTGCTTTTTGGCCTGAGCCCTGGTTAAAGCAAAAATATGCCCAGGAATGCCCAGCATTGCTGCATGAGCCTCCAACTCCACTTCTGCCCAAGCTGATGTCTCTAAATCATTTCCTAGTAGACAGTCTACAAGTAAATCTGAAGCAACCACAACTTTCTTTGGACCAGTAACCCCTCCCCCAGTCTAGATTCACAACATCCATGGGGTGGCTAAGAGTGTTGTTATGAGCGTCTGTCACTTGGTACTGGTGACCAAGTAGGTGTTGTTCAGAGTGTACCAGTTTCTCTATCACCATGGTAACACTGGCACCTGTGTCCCTGTAGGCCTGAACCTCAACACCACTGATTAGGGGAAGTTGCTTGTACTTATCAATATTAAGGGGACAAGCAACCAAGGTGGACAAATCAATGGCACCTTCAGAGACTAGCACAGCCTCTGTGGTCTCCCTAACAAGACCAACCCCAACTAAATTACCAAAAGTGAGCCCAGCTACTCCATTGGATTGGCTATTAGTAGGTTTGCTCCCACCACCACTGCTATTACTAGGGGCACTAGAGGTTGCAGTAGGGGTTGTGGTAGTTGGAGGTTTGGTGTTTTTCTTTGGACAACTGCCATCAGTTGTCCAATGGCCTTTTACTTTACATAAATAACACCAATACTTTTTTTACTTGATTAAAAGAGGATTTGGACCCACAACCCCCACCAGAGTGTTTTTGTGGGCCTGATGAAGACTCATTTTTAGATTTGTCCCCACCCTTGTCAAAAGACTTACCATCCTTCTTCTTGCCATCCTTGTCACCCCCTGTATGAACTTTTCTGTTCACTCTTGTTCTGACCCATTTGTCTGCCTTCTTTCCCAATTCTTGGGGAGAGGTCAGATCTGAGTCCACTAGATATTGGTGTAACAAGTCAGACACATAGTTATTCAGAATATGCTCTCTCAGAATTAGATTGTACTGGCTTTCAAAGTCAGAAACTTTACTGCCATGTAACTACCCCTCCAAGGCCTTCACTGAACAGTCAACAAAGTCTATCCAGTCTTGTGAGGACTCTTTCATGGTGTCTCTGAACTTAATCCTGCATTGTTCAGTGGTTAAGCCAAATCCATCCAAGAGTGCATCCTTCAAAACTGCAAAATTATTGGCATCCCTTTCTCTAACAGTAAGGAGCCTATCCCTACCCTTTCCATTGAAAGATAGCCATAGAATAGCAGCCCACTGCCTTTGAGGGACCCCCTGTACCATACAGGCCCTCTCAAGTGCAGCAAACCACTTGTTAATGTCATCCCCCTCCTTGTAAGGGGGAACTATCTAGTGCAGATTCCTGGAATCATGCTATCTCACAGGATTGCTATCAGGAATACTGCTGCTGCCACCATGGGGTCCAAACCCCAACCTCTGTCTCTCCTTCTCCAGATCTAGGGATTCCCTGTCTAGAGCCAGCTGTTGCTGTTTAAGCTTCAGTCTGGTCTCTTCCACTCTCAACTTTTTGAGTTCCCTTTCTAACATGTTGTCTTCAGGGTGGGTGGGTTGGGAATGCTTGGAAACAGAAGAGATATTGGAATTAACAGAGGGAGACCTGTCCCTAACAGCTTGCACTCTAACAACCTGGCCTTCAGGAACAAAAACATCCCTACTATGATGGGAGCTTCTATTACTACCAGCATTGCTATGTGGTCTGCTAAGGGTCAGATTTGGAAGAGAACCCTGTACACCTCCCTCAAGGGGTTCCCCTGAGTCAGAGTGTGAGCTATGTACTAACTTCTCAGTTGAAGTGCCAGCTAGGGACTTATCATTCTCAATGAGCATGTTAAACAGAAATTCTCTAGAAGGGTTCTTTCCTACCACTAAACCTCTATCAATGCAGAGCCTCCTTAGGCTCTTAAAGTTAAGAGTGTAATATGTTGTATTGACCATTTTAAGAGAAGTTCCTACATCAGACATGATAGAAGAAGGGTTAGGGACAATGAGAAGAGAGAAAACGTTTCAGGACTTTTTAAAGAATAGGAAAAAACTTTTTTCAAACTTTTTGAAACTTTTAGAAAGTTTAGGAGTAATTTTTAGCACTTAGCAGAAAGTGTAAGAGAAGAAAAGCAAAATTGTTTGGTTGGGTGTACATACACTGAACTTGTTTTGTATATTTTGCTCTTATGAAAAGTACAATATGACAAAGCGGTAAGTAGTTACAAGTACTTATCCCACCGCTGCACAACCAATGTAGGAGGCTGGCCTGGCTTGTAGTGGGTACCAGAGGTACTTACACCTTGTGCCAGGTCCAGTTATTCCTTATTAGTGTAGAAGAGGTGTTTCTAGCAGCTTAGGCTGATAGAAGGTAGCTATAGCAGAGCAGCTTAGGCTGAACTAGGAGACATGCAAAACTCCTACTATACCACTGGTGTCATATGCACAATATCATTAGAAAACACAATACACAGATATACTAAAAATAAAGGTACTTTATTTTTATGACAATATGCCAAAAGTATCTCAGTGAGTACCCTCAGTATGAGGATGCCAAATATACACAAGATATATGTACACAATACCAAAAATATGCAGTAATAGCAAAAGGAAGTAATGCAAACAGTGTAAAGTTACAATAGATTGCAATAGGAGCACATAGGTATAGGGGCAACACAAACCATATACTCCAAAAGTGGAATGCGAACCACGAATGGACCCCAAACCTATGTGAGCTTGTAGAGGGTCGCTGGAACTGTAAGAAAACAGTGAGGGTTAGAAAAATAGCCCACCCCAAGACCCTGTAAGGTAGGTGTAAAGTGCACCTACAACCCCCAGAGAGCACAGAAGTCGTGATAGGGGGATTCTGCAAGGAAAACCAACACCAGCAAAGCAACAACAGTGGATTTCCGGACCTGAGTACCTGTAAGAGAAGGGGATCAAGTCCAAGAGTCGCAACAGTGTCGAGAGTGGGCAGATGCCCAGGAAATGCCAGCTGAGGGTGCAATAAAGCTGCTACCGGATGGGAGAAGCTTGGTGTTTTGCAAGAACGAAGAGGACTAGGAACTTCCCCTTTGGAGGATGGATGTCCCACGTCGTGAAGAAGCTTGCAGAGGTGTTCTCACGCAGAAAGACCGCAAACAAGCCTTGCTAGCTGCAAGGGTCGCAGTTAGGGTTTTTGGATGCTGCTGTGGCCCAGGAGGGACCAGGATGTCGCCACTTGGATGACGAAACAGAGGGGGCGCCCAGCAAGTCAGGGAGCCCACAAAGAAGCAGGCAGCACCCGCAGAAGTGCCGGATCAGGCACTTAGAAGAGGAGTGAACCGGAGTCCCCCCGAAGTCACAAAAGGGAGTCCCACGACGCCGGAGGACAACTCAGAAGGTTGTGCACTGCAGGTTAGCGTGTCGGGGATCCAGGCTTAGCTGTGCACGAAGGAAATCCTGGAAGAGTGCACAGGAGCCGGAGCAGCTGCAAATCACGCCGTACCCAGCAATGCAGTCTAGCGTGGGGAGGCAAGGATTTACCTCCACCAAACTTGGACTGAAGAGTCACTGGACTGTGGGAGTCTCTTGGACAGAGTTGCTGAGTTCCAGGGACCACGCTCGTCGTGCTGAGAGGGGACTCAGAGGACCTGTGATGCAGTCTTTTGTTGCCTGCGGTTGCAGGGGGAAGATTCCGTCGACCCACAGGAGATTTCTTCAGAGCCCCTGGTGCAAGAAGGAGGCAGGCTACCCCCAGAGCATGCCCCACCAGGAAACAGGCGAGAAAGCCGGCAGGATGAAGCGATACAAGGTTGCAGTAGTCGTCTTTGCTACTTTGTTGCGGTTTCGTAGGCGTCCTGAGCAGTCAGCGGTCGATCCTTTGGCAGAAGGTGAAGAGGGAGATGCAGAGGAACTCTGGTGAGCTCTTGCATTCGGTATCTGAAGAATTCCCCAAAGCAGAGACCCTAAATAGCCAGAAAAGGAGGATTGGCTACCTAGCAAGGAGGATAGGCTAGTAAGAAAGGTAACAGCCTATTAGGAGGAGTCTCTGACGTCACCTGATGGCACTGGCCACTCAGAGCTGTCCATTGTGCCCCAACACCTCTGTATCCAAGATGGCAGAGGTCTGGGACACACTGGAGGAGCTCTGGGCACCTCCCCTGGGAGGTGCTGGTCAGGGGAGAAGTCACTCCCCTTCCCTTTGTACAGTTTCACGCCAGAGCAGGGCTGGGGGATCCCTGAACCGGTGTAGACTGGCTTATGCAGAGAGGGCACCATCTGTGCCCATCAAAGCATTTCCAGAGGCTGGGGGAGGCTACTTCTCCCAAGCTCTTCACACCTATTTCCAAAGGGAGAGGGTGTAACACCCTCTTTCAGAGGAAATTCTTTGTTCTGCCTTCCTGGGGACCAGGCTGCAAAGGCTCCAGGGGGGCAGAAACCTGTCTGAGGGGTTGGCAGCAACTGCAGTGGAGATCCCGGAAAGCAAGTTTGGCAGTACCCAGGTTCTGTCCTAGGGACCCGGGATGCATGGAATTGTCCCCCCAATACCAGAGTGGTATTGGGGGACAATTCCATGATCCTAGACATGTTACATGGCCATGTTCGGAGTTACCATGGTGACGCTACATATAGGTATTGACCTATATGTAGTGCACATGTGTAATGGTGTCTCCGCACTCACAAAGTCTGGTGAATTTGCCCTGAACGATGTGGGGGGACCTTGGCTAGTGCCAGGGTGCCCACACACTAATTAACCTGGCACCTAACCTTCACCAAGTGAGGTTTAGACATATAGGTGACTTATAAGTTACTTATGTGCTGTGAAAATGGCTGTGAAATAATATGGACGTTATTTCACTCAGGCTGCAGTGGCAGTCCTGTGTAAGAATTGTCTGAGCTCCCTATGGGTGGCAAAAGAAATGCTGCAGCCCATAGGGATCTACTGGAACCCCAATAGCCTGGGTACCTAGGTACCGTATACAAGGGAATTATAAGGGTGTTCCAGTGTGCCAATGAGAATTGGTAAAATTAGTCACTAGCCTGCAGTGACAATTTTAAAAGCAGAGCGAGAGCATAAACACTGAGGTTCTGGTTAGCAGAACCTCGGTAATACAGTTTGGCACCACACAGGGAACACATACAGGGCATACATTATGAGCACTGGGGTCCTGCCTGACAGGATCACAAACATACATGCAGTGAAAATGGGGGTAGCATGCCAGGCAAGATGGTACTTTCCTACACAACCCCACCCCCCCCCCAAACGAAAGACAATAAGGCTAACCTTGCCCAGATGAGTATTCATTGTCTAAGTGGAAATATCAGGAGAGTCCATCTGCATTGGAGTGGGTACTCCCAGGTCTATGTTCAACTATATAGTCCATTCCCTGTAGGGATATGCACCACCTCAACAATTTAGGGTTTTCACCTTTCATTTGTTTTAGCCAAAGTATAAGTTTGTGGTCTGTCTGAACAATAAAGTGAGTATCAAACAGATATGGTCCTAACTTTTTCAGTGCCCAGACCACAGCAAAGGCCTCCCTCTCTATGGCAGACCAACGCTTTTCTCTAGGGGTCAACCTTCTGCTGATAAAAGCAACAGGTTGATCCTGGCCCTCAGTATTCAGCTGTGATAGCA
The DNA here is from genome assembly GCF_031143425.1 of Pleurodeles waltl. Classification (NCBI taxonomy): domain Eukaryota; kingdom Metazoa; phylum Chordata; class Amphibia; order Caudata; family Salamandridae; genus Pleurodeles; species Pleurodeles waltl. The sequence goes on from NC_090439.1 coordinate 1,179,041,296, forward strand.
CTGCCCCTACCCCTAATTCAGAAGCATCAGTTCATACAATTAATTTCTTGGAGTAACAAGGGCTTTGTAGGACAGGTGCAGAGCACATGGCCTGTTTGAGCTCCTCAAAAGCTTTTGGACAGCTAGCTGTCCACAATACCTTCTTAGGCATCTTCTTGCTAGTGTAATCATGAAGAGGGGCTGTTATGGAGCCATAATTCTTTATGAATCTCCTATATTACCCAGTGAGGCCTAAAAAGGCCTTTAACTGGGTTTCAGTTGTAGGGGGAGCCCAGTCCATAATAGACTGGATCTTCCCCTGTAGTGGTGCAATCTGTTCCCTACCTACCAAGTGGCCCAGATAAACCACTTTCCCCTCCCCTATCTGGCACTTAGAGGCCTTGATACTGAGGCCTGCCTTTTGCAGGGCCTCCAAAACTTTCCATAGGTGGACCAGGTGATCATCCCAGGTTGAGCTAAAGACAGCTATATCATCTAGACGTGCTGCACTTAAAGCTTCTAACCCTTGCAAGACTGTATTCACCAACCTTTGAAAAGTGGCAGGTGCATTTTTCAGACCAAATGGCATTACTGTGAATTGGTAGTGCCCTCCAATGGTTGAAAATACAGTATTGGGTTTAGCATCTTCTGATAGTCTAATCTGCCAATACCCTGCAGTTTGATCAAAAGTGCTTAGATACTTGGCGGACACCAGTTTATCTATGAGCTCATCTGCCCTGGGTATAGGGTGAGCATCTGTCTTGGTTACTTGGAAGAGCCCTCTATAATCCACACAAAACCTCATCTCTCTTTTGACCCAAGGGTAGGTCGCTCCCCCTGCCGCTGCAGCTCCTCCAGCTCCTCCAGCCCAGGTTCCTGAGACCTCCTAGCAAGCCCAGCTACCTCGCAGTAAGTACCCCCCCCACCGCCCAGCCCCTCGCCCTGCCCCGTGCTACTCACCCTCTCTCCTGCTTCTTTTCTTCTTCTCTGTTCTTCCTCTGCGCTCTTCTTCTGTAGTCTTCTTCTGTACTCTTCTTTCCCTCCTGCTCCCCTTCTTCTGTCTTCATCTGTGTGCTTCTCTCTCTCTCCTTTGCACCTCGACCTGCGTGTGCCTCTTCTTCTCTGTCCCTCTTCTTGGCTCTTCCCTCTGCTGCTCGTCGCTCCTCTTCTTCTTCACCTTCTTCTGTATTCTTCTGTCTTCTGCGCTCCTCTTCTTCACCTTCTTCTGTATTTTTCTGTCTTCTGCGCTCCTCTTCTTCTTTACCTTCTTCTGGGGTCTTCTGTTTTCTGTTCTTCAGCTCCTCTTCTTCTTTACCTTCTTCTGTGGTCTTCTGTCTTCTGTTCTTCGGCTCCTCTTCTTCTTTACCTTCTTCTGTGGTCTTCTGTCTTCTGTTCTTTGGCTCCTCTTCTTCTTTACCTTCTTCTGTGGTCTTCTGTCTTCTGTTCTTCGGCTCCTCTTCGGCTCCTCTTCTTCTTTTACCTGCTCCCTGGTTCTTCCCGCGCCTGTCCTCCTGCTCCTGTCTCGTCTCTCTCCCTCACTCGCCTCCCCCTCTATATCACCCCTATCAACCTATCTCTATCTGTCCCCCTCACTCACCACCTCCTCCTATCTACCTATCTCTCTATCTTTCCCCCTCACTCGCCACCCCCTCTGTAACCACCCCTATCTTCCTATCCTTTCACTCTACCTCTCACCCTCACCCACCTCTACAACCCCCCCTCCCCTATCTTCCCAACCTTCCTCCTAACTCTCTTCCTAAACTCTTCCTAAACTCACCCCCCACCACCCTTAACCCACCTCCCCCATCTCTTCTCCCCTCTACCTGTCCCCCCTCCCTCCGCTTTCCCGCCGCCACCTCCTGCACGCCCCCGCCCCCCAGCTCCCATTCGTCGCCCCACTCCCGTCCCCCGCCCCCAGCTGACCCCTCCCCCCCCTCCTCCCTCTTATGGCGGCCGCTGCGCGACAGTGATAGCGACCCTTGACCCAAGGGTAGGTTGCTCCCCCTGCCGCTGCAGCTCCTCCAGCTCCTCCAGCCCAGGTTCCTGAGACCTCCTAGCAAGCCCAGCTACCTCGCAGTAAGTACCGCCCAGCCCCTCGCACTGCCCTGCGCTACTCACCCTCTCTCCTGCTTCTTTTCTTCTTCTCTGTTCTTCCTCTGCGCTCTTCTTCTGTAGTCTTCTTCTGTACTCTTCTTTCCCTCCTGCTCCCCGTCTTCTGTCTTCATCTGTGTGCTTCTCTCTCTCTCCTTTGCACCGCGACCTGCGTGTGCCTCTTCTTCTCTGTCCCTCTTCTTGGCTCTTCCCTCTGCTGCTCATCACTCCTCTTCTTCTTCACCTTCTTCTGTATTCTGTCTTCTGCGCTCCTCTTCTTCACCTTCTGTATTTTTCTGTCTTCTGCGCTCCTCTTCTTCTTTACCTTCTTCTGTGGTCTTCTGTTTTCTGTTCTTCGGCTCCTCTTCTTCTTTACCTTCTTCAGTGGTCTTCTGTCTTCTGTTCTTCGGCTCCTCTTCTGCTCCTCTTCTTCTTTTACCTGCTCCCTGGTTCTTCCCGTGCCTGTCCTCCTGCTCCTGTCTCGTCTCTCTCCCTCACTCGCCTCCCCCTCTGTATCACCCCTATCAACCTATCTCTCTATCTGTCCCCCTCACTCACCACCTCCTCCTATCTACCTATCTCTCTATCTTTCCCCCTCACTCTCCACCCCCTCTGTAACCACCCCTATCTTCCTATCCTTTCACTCTACCTCTCACCCTCACCCACCTCTACAACCCCACCCTCCCCGAGCTTCCCAACCTTTCTCCTAACTCTCTTCCTAGACTCTTCCTAAACTCACCCCCCACCACCCTTAACCCCCCCTCCCCCATCTCTTCTCCCCTCTACCTGTCCCCCCTCCCTCCGCCCAGCGCCACGACCCCTGGTCCTCAGCACTCCCAAACCCCGCTACACCGCTACGACCCCACCACCCTCCACGCCCTCAACCCAGGGCGCTCCAGCACCTGCTTCCAAGCTAACCCGAAACGTACCCATGGACCTTTCGCATGTCACACCTGCAAACGTATCTTCCACCACGAAACTACCACGACCACCAGCCCACGCGCCATCAACCATCTCAAATGCATCCTGGTCAACGATTGATCCGTCCACAAGCACGCCGTTGAACTCTGGGACCTCCTGGACTCCACAGCACCAGACGTCGCCTTCATCACGGAGACCTGGATGAACGCCTCTTCGGCCCCTGACATCGCCATAGCCATCCCCGAAGGCTACATGATTTCCAGGAAAGACCGCACCAACCAAGTAGGAGGAGGAATCGCCATTGTCTTCAAAGACTCCATCAGCGTCACCACCTCGACCGAAGACACCCCCCTCGCCGCCGAGCACCTGCACTTCCAGATCCGCACTGACCCCAGGACACCCTCAGAGGATCACTCATCTACCGCCCCCCCGGACCGCGTGCCCTCTTCAGCTACTCCATCACAGACTTCATCTCCCCACACGCCCTCGCCTCGCCAGACCACATCCTCCTTGGCGACCTCAACTTCCATCTAGAACAGAACAACGACCCCAACACCACCGCCCTGCTCGACAACCTCGCCAACCTCGGCCTCAAGCAACTGGTGAACACCCCCACCCACATCACCGGACACACGCTTGACCCCATCTTCTCCGCCAGCAACCACGTTTCCTTCAGCCAGGCCTCCGCTCTACACTGGAACGACCACAGCTGTGTCCACTTCACCTTCCGACGCGAGACCCGCCACCTCCGGACTCAACCCATCCCTTGTCGACAGTGGAACAAAATCCCAGAAGAACAGCTTTTCTCCACGCTCATCGACAACCAACCTACCTTCACCACCGACCCCAACGACGCAGCCCTCAGCCTCACGAACTGGATCACCAACTGCGAAGACATCCTTGCTCCCCTCAGACGCCTTCCAAGACAGGCCAACACCAAAAAACCTCTCTGGTTCTCTGACACCCTTAAGGAATCAAAGAAAACCTGTTGCGCCCTCGAGAAAGCCTGGCGTAAGGACCACACCGCTGACAACATGACCGCCCTCAAGAACGCTACCCGCGAACACCACCACCTGATCCGCGCAGCCAAAAGGAATTTCTTCACTGATAGACTGGACAAAAACAGCCACAACAGCAGAGAACTCTTCAGCATCGTAAAAGAGTTCTCCAACCCCAACGTCAGCGCCAACGCCATCACGCCCTCACAAGACCTGTGCAACTCCCTCGCCACCTTCTTCCATCGTAAGATTACCGACCTTCACGACAGCTTCGGACACCAGACCCAGCCAACCAACACTGAACCCACACCCCCAGCCATCACCCTCAACACCTGGACCCACATCAACACAGAAGAAACCAAAACCACCATGAACTAAATCCACTCCGGCGCCCCCTCGGATCCCTGCCCACACTTCATCTTCAATAAAGCCGACGACATCATCGCCCGCACCTCCAGACCATCATCAACTCCTCTTTTTCGCCTGCTACCTTCCCCGAAAGCTGGAAACACGCCGAGGTCAACGCCCTACTAAAGAAACCTACGGCTGACCCAAGCGACCTGAAAAACTTCCGCCCCATCTCGCTCCTCCCCTTCCCTGCCAAAGTCATAAAGAAGACCGTCAACAAGCAGCTTACCAACTTCCTTGAAGACAACAACCTTCTCGACCCCTCACAATCCGGATTCCGAGCCAACCACAGCACTGAAACCGCCCTCATCTCAGTCACAGACGACATCAGAACCCTGATGGACAACGGGGAAACAGTCGCCCTCATCCTCCTCGACCTCTCAGCTGCCTTCGACACCGTCTGTCACCGCACCCTAATAACCCGCCTCCGCTCCACTGGGATCCAAGGCCAGGCCCTGGACTGGATCGCCTCCTTCCTCTCCAACCGCTCTCAAAGAGTCTACCTCCCACCTTTTCGCTCAGACCCCACCGAGATCATCTGCGGCGTCACTCAAGGCTCCTCGCTCAGCCCGACACTCTTCAATGTCTACATGAGCCCCCTCGCCAACATCGTACGCAAGCACAGCATCATCATCACCTCCTACGCCGACGACACTCAACTTATACTCTCCCTCACCAAGGACCCCGCCAGCGCAAAGACCAACCTGCAAGATGGTATGAAGGACGTCGCAGATTGGATGAGGCTCAGCCGTCTGAAACTGAACTCAGACAAAACGGAAGTCCTCATCCTCGGCAACACCCCGACCGCATGGGACGACTCCTGGTGGCCCACGGCCCTTGGCACCGCACCGACCCCCTCAGACGACGCTCGCAACCTCGGCTTCATCTTGGGCCCTCTTCTCACCATGACCAAACAAGTCAACGCTGTGTCCTCCTCCTGCTTCCTCACCCTCCGCATGCTCCGTAAGATCTTCCGCTGGATCCCCGCCGACACCAGAAAGACCGTGACCCATGCCCTCGTCACTAGCCGCCTGGACTACGGCAACACCCTTTATGCTGGGACCACCGCAAAACTCCAGAAACGTCTGCAACGTATTCAAAACGCCTCCGCCCGCCTCATCCTCGACATACCCCGCAACAGTCACATCTCCACCCACCTGAGACACTTGCATTGGCTCCCCGTCAGCAAAAGGATCACCTTCCGACTTCTCACCCACGCACACAAAGCCCTCCACAACAAGGGACCAGAATACCTCAACCGAGGCCACAGCTTCTACGCCCCCACCCGTCTTCTCCGCTCCACCAGCCTCGCTCTCGCCGCCGTCCCTCGCATCCGCCGCTCCACAGCGGGTGGGAGGTCCTTCTCCTACCTGGCAGCCAAGACTTGGAACACCCTCCCCACCAGCCTCAGGACCACCCAGGACCACTCCGCATTCCGGAGACTCCTTAAGACCTGGCTCTTCGAGCAGCAGTAACCCCTTCCCCCTAGCGCCTTGAGACCCGCACGGGTGAGTAGCGCGCTTTATAAATGTTAATGATTTGATTTAATTTGATTCTTTTTCCATCTTTGGTGTGAGGTTTTGGGACAAGCACAACTGGGCTTTCTGAAGGCTCAATCACCCCTAAGTCCAACATTTTCTGTACCTCTTGTTTAATGCAGTCCCTGACATGGTCAGGCTGCCTATAAATTTAACTTTTGACAGGCAAGCTGTCTCCAGCATCAATTGTATGTTCACATCAAGAAGTAGTACTTGGTATAAGTGAAAAGAGTTCAGAAAACTGACTTAAGAGATTGACACAGTTGTCTTTCTGTTCAGCAGTAAGACAATCTGCTATGACCACTCCCTCCACTAAGTCATCTGCTTCAGTGGTGGAGAAGAGATCAGGGAGAGGGTCACTCTCTTCTTCCTGTCCCTCATCTGTTGCCATGAGCAGGGTGGGATCAGCCCTGTCATAGTAGGGTTTTAGTCGGTTGACAGGAATCACCCTAAGGGGACACCTGGCAGTGCCCAGGTCTACCAAATAGGTAACCTCATCCTTCTTTTCAACAATTAGATGGGGTCTACTCCATTTGTCTTGGAGTGCTCTTGGGGCCACAGGCTCCAATACCCACACCTTCTGTCCTGGGTGGTACTGAGTCAGGATAGCCTTCTGGTCATGCCATTGCTTTTGCAGCTCCTGGCTGGCCTGAAGGTTTTTACTAGCCTTTTTCATATACTCAGCCATTCTGGATCTTAGGCCAAGTACATAGTCCACTATGTCCTGTTTAGGGGCTTTTAAAGGTTGTTCCAAAGCCTCCTTTATAAGGGCAAGAGGACCTCTCACAGGGTGCCCAAAGAGGATTTTAAAGGGGCTGAAGCCCACTCCTTTTTGGGGTACCTCCCTTTAAGTAAAAAGGAGGCAAGGTAACAAGACATCCCATCTCCTTCTGAGTTTTTCAGGGAGAACCCTTATCATACCTTTGAGAGTTTTATTAAACCTCTCAACCAGACCATTTGTTTGTGGGTGGTAAGGAGTTATGAACTTACACCACACTCCTTCCACATTGCTTTGAGGTATGCAGACATGAAGTTACTACCTCTGTCTGACACCACTTCCTGAGGGTAACCCACCCTGGAAAAGATTCACAGGAGGGCCTTTGCCACTGCAGGAGCTGTAGTGGTCCTTTTGGGGATGGCTTCAGGGTACCTAGCGGCATGGTCCACTAACACCAGGGTAAATCTATTGCCTGAAGCTGTTGGAGGGTCAAGGGGGCCAACTATGTCAACCCCTACCCTTTCAAAGGGCACCCCAACTACTGGAGGTGGAATTCAGGGGGCCTTTGGAGTGCCACCAGTCTTGCCACTGTCTTGGCAGGTCACACAAGAGCGACAAACCTCTTTAGTGTCCTCTGACATATGAGGCAAGTAAAACAGGGGAACAAGTCTGTCCCATGTTTTCGTCTGGCCCTAATGCCCAGCCAAAGGAATGTCATGTGCCAAGGTAAGAATAAACTCTCTGTACTGCAAGGGAATGACCAATCTCCTGGCAGCTCCAGGTTTAGGGTCCCTTGACTCAGTGTACAAGAGATTGTCTTCCCAGTACATGCAGGCTATGCCCATTCTGCTGCTTGACAGCTTGCTGTCTTAAACCCTCTAGTGTGGGACAGGTCTGCTGTGCCACACTCAGCTCTTCCCTAGCAGGCCCCCCTGCACCCAAAAGCTCAGCAGTGTCTGCTGCCAGCTCCTTTGGTGTAGGTTCTGCACAGGGAGAGGATTCCTCTTCCTCAAAAGTGGAATCATCTGTAGAGGGAGGGATAGTGGGCAGGGATTAACCCTTTCTACCCCTAGCTTTTGGGACTACTTGGTCTATTGGTCCAGGATCCCAGTTCCCTGTCCTTTTTGCTTTTTGGCCTCAGACCTTGTCAAATCGAAAACATGCCCAGGAAAGCCCAGCATTGCTGCATGAGCCTCCAACTCCACTTCTGCCCAAGCTGATGTCTCCAAGTAATTGCCTATTAAGCAATCTGCAGGTAATTCAGTGGCTACCACAACTTTCTTTGGACCAGTACCCCGCCCCCCCCCAGTCCCAGTTGAGATTCACAACAGCCATGGGGTGGCTAAGTGTGTTTCTATGAGCATCAGTTACTTGTTACTGCTGACCAAGTAGGTGATGATCAGGGTGGACCAGTTTTTCTATCACCATAGTTACACTGGCTCCTGTGTCAACACCATTGATTAGGGGTAGTTGCTTGTACTTATCCATATTAAGGGGACAAGCAACCAAGGTGGCAAAGTCAATGCCACCATCAGAGACTAAAACAGCCTCTGTGGTCTCCCTAACAAGACCAACCTCAACTACATTACCAATAGTGATCCCAGCTACACCCTTGGATTGGATATTTGTAGTAGACTTCCCACCACCACTGCTATTACTAGGGGCACTAGAGGTTGCAGATGGGGTTGTGGTGGTGGGAGGTTTAGTATTTTTATTTGGACTAGTGGAATCACTTGCCCATTGTCCTTTTACTTTACATAAATAACACAAACGCTTTTTCTGATTGTTAGAAGAGGATTTGGACCTGCAACAAAGTAGCAAGAAGACTACCAGCAACATTATAGTGCCTCATCCTGCCAGCTTTCTCGACTGTTTCCTGGTAGTGCATGCTCTGAGGGTTGTCTGCCTTCACCCTGCACTGGAAGCCAAGAAGAAATCTCCCGTGGGTCGACGGTATCTTCCCCCTGCCAACACAGGCACCAGAATTCTGCATCACTGGTCCTCTGGGTTCCCTCTCATCTTGACAAGCGTGGTCCCTGCTGTCCAAATTTGGCGTGGGCCCTTCTGTCCAAATTTGGTGGAGGTAAGCTCTTGCCTCCCCACGCAGACAGTAATCCTGTGTAATGCGTGAACTGCAGCTGCTTGGGCTTCTGTGCACTTTTGCAAGACTTCCTTTGTGCACAGCCTAGCCCAGGTCCCCAGCACTCTATCCTGCATTGCCCAATTGCTGAGTTGGTATCCAACTTTGTGGGACTCCCTTTTGTTGTGCTGAGGCAACCCCGTGCTCACATCTTCTGAACGCCTGTTCAGGTTCTTCTACGCATGCTGCCTGCTTCTGCGTGGGCTCTCTGTGTTGCTGAGCGCCCCCTCTGTCTCCTCCTCCAAGGGGCGACCTCCTGGTCCTTCCTGGGCCCTGGCAGCTCCCAAAACCTTCAACTGTGACTCTTGCAGCTAGCAAGGCTTGTTGCAATCTTTCTGCGTGGAAACAACTTGCATCCTCAAGCACTCTGTGTGACATCTTCTGACCAGAGGAAAAGTTCCTGCCACCTTCCGTTGTTGCAGAATCTTCGGCTTCTTCCACCCGGAGGCAGCCCTTTTGCACCTTCATTCGGAGTTTAGTGGGCTCCTGCCCCCCCCCCGGACACTTGCGTGACACTTGGACTTAGTCCCCTTCCTTTACAGGTCCTCAGGTCCAGGAATCCATCTTCAGTGTTTTGCTGGCAGTTGTTGTCTTTGCAGAATCCCCTATCTTGACTTTACTCTCTTTCTGGGGTAGTAGGGTAACTTTACTCCTTCTTTTCTGGGTCTTGGGGTGGGCTATCTTGGACACCCTTAGTGTTTTCTTACACTCCCAGTGACCCTCTACACACTACACTAGGCTTGGGGTCCATTCGTGGTTCGCATTCCACTTTTGGAGTATGTGGTTTGTGTTGCCCCAGGCCTATTTTCTCCTATTGCATTCTATTGTGTTCCACAGTGTTTGCACTACTATTCTAAGGGGGTCATTACAACCCTGGGGGATGGTGTTAAAGCTGCGGTAATACCGCAAACAGGCCGGTGGAACAAAAAAGGGAATTATGACCGTGGCGGAAACCACAAACATAGACTGCCACTTTAACACTCCGACCGCCTCAGCGGTACAGACAAGCAGCGCGGCGGTAACCGCCAACAGACAGGCAGGAGACAAAGTACCGCCCACAGTATTACAACAGGCCAATCGCCACCTTTTCCAGGGCGGATTCACCGTGGATAAAAACACGGCGGAAACAGCTTTTGCAATGGGAAAACGCTCACCTTAACACACTCCACGAGGAAGGAGGGCGCCATGGAGCCGAAACTCCAAATACTCCCTGCGCTTGTCTTCCTGCTCCTCTACGAACATCAGCAACGGCGGCGCTGAAGACAATGGTGAGTACTGCACCTACGACATAGGGGAGGGGGGAGGCAAAAGTCAGGGGGACACACACGCAAAACCCGTACCCCCACCCCGACCCTCACCCACTACAACACACACACCAATGCATTTCCAAACATCACATAACAACCCCCAGCGCCCCCGGAAGAATGCAAAGACAAAAGGAAATCAGTACAACCATTGTAATGTATCAAAATAGAGTATGCTCAAATATACATAAATATATACACATTCCAAATATATACATCACGATTATTAGTGCAGGTATGCACAATTCAATGTCCGTGGACCACTGGGCCCAAAATGCATGGGCGAGGCCCACACACGATACCTGTCCAGAAACGGAGAGAACACTGCCGGGGCATCAGATAGAAATACAACAGGCACCTCAGCGGGTAGGGAAGGGGGGGCACCTCAGCCGGATGACAGCACCACACCAGATCCACGACGGGTCTCCATGCCCATTGATGTATCCTGGGGAGTGCAAAGCCACAGTCTGTCAAGTCTCTACAGTGGGTGGGTTGCCCACTGTACCATCCTGGGGAGTGCAAAGCCACAGTCTCTTAAGTCTCTCCAGTGGGTGGTTTGCCCACTGCTTTATCCTGGGGTGTGCAACGCCACAGTCTCTCAAGTCTCTACAGTCGGTGGTTTGCCCACTGCTTTATCCTGGGGAGTGCAAAGTCACAGTCTCTCAAGTCTCTCCGGTGGGTGGTTTGCCCACTGTACCATCCTGGGGAGTGCACAGCCACAATCTCTCAAGTCTCTCCAGTGGGTGGTTTGCCCACTGCTTTTCCTGGGGAGTGCAAAGCCACAGTCTCTCAAGTCTCTACAGTGGGTGGTTTGCCCACTGCTTTATCCTGGGGAGTGCAAAGCCACCGTCTCTCAAGTCTCTCCAGTGGGTGGTTTGCCCACTGTTCCATCCTGGGGAGTGCAAAGCCACAATCTCTCAAGTCTCTCCAGTGGGTGGTTTGCCCACTGTACCATCCTGGGGAGTGCAAAGCCACAGTCTCTCAAGTCTCTCCGGTGGGTGGTTTGCCCACTGTACCATCCTGGGGAGTGCAAAGCCACAATCTCTCAAGTCTCTCCAGTGGGTGGTTTGCCCACTGCTTTTCCTGGGGAGTGCAAAGCCACAGTCTCTCAAGTCTCTACAGTGGGTGGTTTGCCCACTGCTTTATCCTGGGGAGTGCAAAGCCACAGTCTCTCAAGTCTCTCCAGTGGGTGGTTTGCCCACTGTGCCATCCTGGGGAGTGCAAAGCCACAATCTCTCAAGTCTCTCCAGTGGGTGGTTTGCCCACTGTACCATCCTGGGGAGTGCAAAGCCACAGTCTCTCAAGTGGATAACAGTCTCCACTGGTTCTGGAGGGGGGCTGGTGCCCAGAGTGCTTCATCCTGTTAAGAACAGACAGAGTGGATGCTGTTCTCCACTGGTTCTGGAGGGGGACTGGTGCCCAGAGTGCTTCATCCTGTTAAGGATTCAGGTAGTGGATGCTGTTCTTCACTGGTTCTGGAGGGGGACTAGTGCCCAGAGTGCATCACTCACCCCGTGACGGTCCCAGTTCCGTCACTGTCCCAGCCGCACATGGGCTAACGATGCTTGAGTTGACGGTGCTTGCCCTGTTCAGCGGTGCTTGCCATGGCGGTCTTTGCCCTGTTCAGCGGTCTTTGCCCTGTTCAGCGGTGCTTGCCCTGTTCAGCAGTGCTTGCCATGGCGGTCTTTGCCCTGTTCAGCGGTCTTTGCCCTGTTCAGCGGTGCTTGCCATGGCAGTCTTTGCCCTGTTCAGCGGTGCTTGCCCTGTTCAGAGGGGCTTGACTTTGCTATCTCTGACCTGTGCAGCGGTGTGTGGCATGGCGGTCCCTCAGTGCCCAGCGGGGCTGTGGCTGCCGGGGCCCTCCTGGGCACTGACTCTGGCGGTGCTCTCCGGACCAGTGACGATAGTGCTGCCCTCCAGGGCACTGACTCTGGTGGTGGTCTCCGGACCAGTGACGATAGTGCTGCCCTCCAGGGCACTGACTCTGGCGGTGGTCTACGGACCTGTGACAACGGGGCTGGCGGTGGCGTCCTGGTCAGCGGGGAGGATGGCGGCCTTCTCCGCCATGCTGCTCTTCCCAGACTTTGGAGACTTCTTCAGCCCCTTCCCCACCGTGGGAAGAGTCACAGCTGACTCGACACTCCCCCCAGGACCCTTGTGAGCGGCTTTGCCGGCAGGAGTCTTCACCCTCTCCCGTCGGGCACTGTCCAACTTCTGGTGCTTTACAGGGGGTGGACTGGCAGTGCTTTGGCTCCGTGTCACACTGGCTGCCCTGGTGCCCGGTGCACTCCACATACCTCTAACACGCACCACTGGTGCCAGACTTTTTTTGGCTGACCTATGAATTGGAGGGGGGGGTGTGACAGAGGTCAAGGTTGCTCAGGAAAAGTTTCTGACGACCACTGGGATGGGTAGCTGGAGGGGGTCTGGGAGTGGAGGAAGAGGAGGTGGTTGTAGGAGGTGTAACTTTAGATCATTTGAGTGCAGGTGCATGTTCTGGAGGCTGTCGTGAGGTGGATGTATGTTGGGTGTGTGTGTGCCCGCGTTTGTGTACTTTGGAAGGGGGCGTCACAGACACACTGGGAGAGGACACAGGGGACGTGTAAATGGTAGTGGGGGTGGTGAGTGCAGGTGAGCGAGGTGTGGTGCTGGTTGTTCTGGTGCGAGTCCTAGTGGCTGTAGTGGTAGTGCATGCAGGTGAGAGTGTAGACGACACTGGGAGGGAGGAGGGAGACGACGAGGAGGGGGACACAGTGGAGGCAGTGGATGTTGCTGTGTCTGTATGTGAGTGATGCTTGTGTGAGTGCCTGTGGGATGTGGGGTGCCTATGTTTGCCTGAGCTGCCCTTGTGTGTTGAGGTGTGTGCAGGCTGCTCTGATGGTGTACTTGGGATAGGCTGGGGTACAGGGTATTGGGTCTGGGTGGAGGAAGTTGGAGGGGGGAGTCTAGACACAGGGACAATGGCTGCCATCAGTGCTGAGGCCAGAGATTGCAGGGTTCGATGATGGGCAGACTGACCAGAATGAATGCCCTCCAGGAATGAATTTGTGTGTTGTAACTCCCTTTCTACACCCTGGATGGCATTCACAATGGTAGACTGCCCAACAGTGAGTGACCTGAGGAGGTCAATGGCCTCCTCACTGAGGGCAGCAGGGGTGACAGGGGCAGGGGCTGAGGTGCCTGGGGCGAAGGTGATGCCCACCCTCCTGGGTGAGCGGGCACGGAGCGAAGGCTGAGGGGCTGCTGGGAGGGTGGTGCTGGGAGGGGGGGTAGCGGCTGTACCTGTAGAAGTGGGGGGCACAGATGGTGCCGCCACCACAAGGGAGCTCCCATCGGAGGACGAGTCCGTGTCGCTGGTTGCAGATCCTGTGACTGACGTGAAGCTCCCATCGCCCTCTGTCCCACTGGTGTATTCTGAGTCCGTGGTGTGGCCCTTCATGGCCATGTGGGATGCAGCCCCCTCATGCTCCGGTGCCACTGTACCTCCGCCTGATGATGCTGATGCACAAAAGAACAGGGAGAGCACAAAAAGGGGTGGGGAAACAGAAGAAAGACAGGTTGAGTGCATGGCTTACCGCTACCGTTGGCGGACAATACAGACACAGCAGCACCCTGCACAACGCCGTGCTCTTGGCCTCTACAGATGCAGTTCCTGCGATATGGCCTACATGGCTATAAGTGTCATCTGCCCACATAGATGACACAGGGGCATGTATACCTGTACTTGGCACTCTACAGAGGTGGGGTGGAGTGGCACATAGCCTGCATTCCGGAGGGGCCTAGCCTACGGAACTCGCCCTGGCCTAGGGAAACCCACAGCCCTCCTCCCCCACCCAGACCCCTCCACTGTGCGCAAAGTCAGCAGAATGAGAGTGTACTCACCCCCTTGTGTCTGCAGTGATGCCCTCATGCGCCCATCCAACTCAGGGTAGGCCACCGCCAGGATCCCGAACATCGGGGGGGTCATGGTGCGACGGGCACCCTTCCCACGTTGGGAGGCCATCCCCAGCTGAGCCTCCGCCGTCTTCTTGCTCCAGCGGCGAATGTCCTCCCATCTTTTACGGCAGTGGGTGCTCCATCTCTGGTGGACCCCCTGGGTCCGGACGTCCTTGGCGATGGCACGGCAAATATCCTTCTTCTGGTGGGCGCTGACCTACATGACATGTACTGGGGAAGAAGAGAAGTCATTAGCAACTGCACCGTCGAAGTGAGTGGCCCACATCCCTGCCCTTGCCATGTGGCACATGCAATCACACTCCTTCATGCTCGCAGAACTCTGCCCCCTTCATACTTACATCCAGCCATTTCCACCCAGGCATAGCCCATACAACTTGCACCCTATGTACTCACCTGTTGGTCTGGAGGACCATAGAGTAGCGTGTACTGGGGGAGGACCCCGTCCATGAGCTTTTCCAACTCCTGTGCAGTGAAGGCAGGGGCCCTTTCCCCAGACGCACGTGCCATTATCTCTTCCAGACCGACGTCACAGCAGCACTTGCAGTGTAGGTCCTCTCCTGTCGAAGATCAGGTATCGAGTGATTGAACAGATAGAAAATGGCGGTGACGTCCGCGGCGGTGACGTCCGCAGCGGTGCGTATCATCACCGCCGGCGCACTTCGTTATTGGATCCTGGGACCCATAGGGACCAATGCTAACCAGTGCAGCATTGCTCCGCGGTCTACGACTGCCTATCGCGTCGGTGTACAACGCCAGCGCAGTTACCTCACATCCCACTGTCCCACTTTACAGGTCAGGCATCCGCCATTTCAGGGGCCCACATGGCTTCATTTACAACTGCGTCACACATACCTAGGCCTGGACTCAACACACATAGAGGGAGAATGTTGTATTTTGTGTTGTGTTCTGTGTAGCTGTGGGTACATACCTCTGAATTGGTTGACTCTGTGGTCGCTGTTGTCCTTCCTAGGCACCGTCAGCTGGGACATGTGAGGAGATGGAGGAATCCGCCGGTGTACCGACCGCTGGTGGACCTGTTGACAATGGATGAGCGACATTTAATCATCACCTACAGGTTTGACCGTGCCACAATCCAGGAACTGTGTACCCAGTTGGAGCCAGACCTCATGTCACCAATCCGCCATCCCACAGGAATCCCCCCTCAACTGCAGGTGCTATCAGTGCTCCATTTCCTAGCAAGTGGGTCATTTCAAACAACAGTTGCCATGGCATCAGGGATGTCCTAGCCTATGTTTTCCAACGTGTTGTCCAGAGTGTTGTCTGCCCTGCTGAAACACGTGAGGAGCTACATCGTTTTCCCTCAGGTGGAGGATTTGGCTACAGTTAAAGGTGATTTCTATGCCCTGGGACATATCCCTAACATCATAGGTGCCATTGATGGGACCCATGTGGCTTTGGTCCCCCCCCCCCACAGGAGTGAACAGGTGTACAGGAACCGGAAGAGTTATCATTCGATGAATGTACAGATGGTATGTTTGGCAGACCAGTACATCTCACAGGTAAATGCTATGTTCCCTGGCTCAGTGCATGACGCCTACATCCTGCGGAATAGCAGCATCCCTTATGTGATGGGTCAACTCCAGAGGCACCGTGTGTGGCTATTAGGGGACTCTGGTTACCCCAACCTGTCATGGCTATTGACCCCAGTGAGGAATCCCAGGACCAGGGAAGAGGAACGCTACAATGAGGCCCATGGGCGGACTAGGAGGGTGATCGAACGCACCTTCGCCCTCCTGAAGGCAAGATTCAGGTGCCTCCATATGATAGGTAAATCCCTATTCTACTCACCAAGAAGGTGTGCCAGATCATCATCGCCTGCTCGATGCTTCACAATCTTGCTTTGCGACACCAGGTGCCTTTTCTGCAGGAGGATGGTCCAGATGACGGTGTTGTGGCAGCTGTGGAACCTTTGGACAGTGATGAGGAGGAAGCTGAGGAAGAAGACATTGACAACAGGGACTCTGTCATACAGCAATATTTCCAGTGACACACAGGTGAGAACAATTTGTTTACTATTACATTTACTTTCACACTTCTAACTCTATCCTGTCTGTCAATTTGAAGTAGTATTTGCTAACTGAGTTGTACATTTCCATTACGGTTTCACAGGTGTGGTTACCAACGTGTGTCATCTGCTTGCATCCTTCATGGGCTTGTGATGTGTAACATAGGTATGTTGACATTACATTTTGGAACGGATTTTGTCATTGTCATAGATAATACACATTTTCAAAATCACAGACTGACTCCAGATTGTTTTGTGGTTCAAGGGTGTTTATTGATGTGCTAATTATTGGAGGGGGTGGCAAAATGGTGATGGGTGATGGTGGAGGAATGTCCATGGCAGAGTCCAGTCTATTAGTCTCACAGGTGCACTGCCCATATGGGCATAGGAAGTGGAGCTGGGGCAGTTCCGATATGGACAGGGTAACAAAGTGGGACAGTGGGATGACAATCAGGGTGGTCTCATTTCCTGACGGGGGTCTTGCCATCTTGCTCTGTCCTGTTCCTGGATCTCAGGGACCGCTTGCGGGGTGGTTCTCCATCTGCAGGGGGTGGGGTGCTGGTGTGGTGGTCCTGTGGTGGGGCGTCCTGTCCACTAGCGCCGGCGGAGGTGGTGGGCAGTTCATCGTCCAGGCTAGTGGCAGGTGCCCCTTTGAATGCCACTGTGTCCCTCATGGTCTTCTGTATGTCCTTCAGCACCCCTACGATGGTGCCCAGGGCAGAGCTGATGGTTCTGAGCTCCTCCCTGAACCCCAAAAACTGTTCCTCCTGCAGGTGCTGGGTCTCCTGAAACTTGGCAAGGACCGTTGCCATTGTCTCCTGGGAGTGGTGGTATGCTCCCATGATGGAGGATAGGGCCTCGTGGAGAGTGGGTTCCCTTGGCCTGTCCGCCCCCTGTCGCACAGCAGCCCTCCCAGTTCCACTGTGTTCCTGTGCCTCCGTCCCCTGGACCGTGTGCCCACTACCACTGCCCCAGGTCCCTGTTGTTGGGGTGGTGGGTTATCCTGGGTTCCCTGTAGTGGTGGACACACAGCTGATTGACGTGTCCTGGGGACGGAGGTATGGGCCCGCTGGGTGGGTGCTGTGCTGGTGTTACCAGAGGGTGGAAGGTCAGTGTTGGGCTGTGCCTGTGCGAGGCGAACTGACTGTCCCGAGGCCCACGATGGTCCGGGCTGGTCATCTGGATCCAGTTGGCCAGAGCTGCTGTCATCACTGTGGGCCTCTTCTGTGGGTGGGGTAGAAATGTCTGGACCCTCCTGTCTGGTGACGTTACGTAGTGGTCCTGCAGGGGTATAAACGCATGATTATTGCATCTGTGTGTCATGGTGTGCAATGGGTGGGTGAGCGTGTACTCCAGTGTAAGCATTCCTGTGTGGGGGCTTGTGTGATGATGGTTGGGGGGTGTTATGGCTATATGCAATGGGCATGCTTTAGTGATGGGTGTCCATGCTTAGTTGTGTCATGCAGGGCTTGGTGTTGCGATGGGTGGTTTGTGTTATTAGTACATTAGTGAGGAGTTGGAGTGATAGGGGAGGGGGTGAGGGTGGGCGTGTGTGTTAGCATGCAGGTAGGGTGGGGATATGAAAGTTAAGATTTGACTTACCAGTGTCCATTCCTCCACCGACTTCTCCGAGGCCCTCTGGATGCATGATGGTCAAGACCTGCTCCTCCCATGTTGTTAGTTGTGGGGGAGGAGGTGGGGGTCCGCCGCCAGTCAGCTGAATCGCGATGTTGTGCCTGGAGACCACGGAACGCACCTTCCCCCGTAGGTCGTTCCACCTCTTCCTGATGTCCTCCCGATTTCTTGGGTGCTGTCCCACTGCGTTGACCCCGTCGACGATTCTTCGCCATAGCTCCATCTTCCTTGCAATTGAGATGTGCTGCACCTGTGATCCAAATAGCTGTGGCTCTACCCATACGATTTCCTCCACCATAACCCTGAGCTCCTCCTCCGAAAACCTGGGGTGTCTTTGGCGTGCCATGGGGAGGTGTAGGTGATGTGTGGGGTGGTGTATGTGGTGATGACTGTGGTGATGTGTAGTGGTGTGGGGTGTTTTGTGCGTGGATATTGTGTGGGTGATGGTGTTGTGGGCCTCTGTGTGGTGGGTTGTCTATTGCTGTGCTCTCTCTCTGTCGCCTTCGTCTCTAATTTCGGGTCGTAGGGGTTTGTGGGTGATGTGGGTGTGTGTTTTATATTGAATTGGGTGTGTGAGAGTGGTGTTTGTATGTGTATCAGGTGTGTATATTTTGAATTGTCCAATGTGGCGGTGTTTTGGAGATGTGTGTGTATTTTGAACGCGGCGGTGTGTACCGCCAATGGAATACCGCGGTTGAAAGACCGCCGCATGGATTCGTGGGTCGTAATAGCATGGGCGTGTTTCTGTTGGTGTGATGGTGGAGGATTTGTTTTCGCCAGTTTAGCACTGACCTTTGGTGTGGCGTACTTGTGTGGGTGTCTGAATTTCGGCAGATTGCGAGATGTGGGTCATAATAGCTGTGGCGGAATTCCACGGCCGTGGCGGTGTATTGGCAGTCTTCTGCACAGCGGTAAGCGGCTTTTACCACCAATGTTGTAATGACCCCCTAAGTGTTTTACTTACCTGATTTTGGTTTGTGTGTATATTTTGTGTATTTTACTTACCTCCTAAGGGAGTATATCCTCTGAGATACTTTTGGCACATTGTCACTAAAAAAGTACCTTTATTTTTAGGAACTCTGAGTATTGTGTTTCTTATGATATAGCACGAGGTGATATAAGTGGTATAGTAGGAGCTTTGCATGTCTCCTTGTTCAGCCTAAGCTGCTCTGCTATAACTACCTCTATCAGCCTAAGCTGCTAGAACACTACTGATCTACTAATAGGGATAAATGGACCTGTCACAAGGTGTAAGTACCACAAAGTACCCACTATAAGTCAGGCCAGCCTCCTACACCAGCTGACAGCATAGGCTTCCTTTTTAGCCTCTGGAACAAGTTTGGAGAAACAAGGCAAAATGACATTTTCCCCATGTGTGACCTTACGGACGTGTTCGCGCGACCAATCTCTTTCGGCTTATATGATGTCACAATTAAGTTCATCCCAAAAGATGAAACAGTCCGCTGTTTCAACTGCAACAAAATCGCTAGTTGCTGTCACATCCAGATGTTCTTTCCGACTCTGGGGGTTGTAGGTGCACTTTACACCTACCTTTCATGGTCTTGGGGTGGGCTATTTTTCTAACCCTCACTGTTTTCTTACACTCCCAGCGACCCTCTACAAGCTCACATAGGTTTGGGGTCCATTCGTGGTTCGCATTCCACTTTTGGAGTATATGGTTTGTGTTGCCCCTATACCTATGTGCATTACTTCCTTTTGCTATTACTGCATATTTTTGGTATTGTGTACATATATCTTGTGTATATTTGCTATCCTCATACTGAGGGTACTCACTGAGATACTTTTGGCATATTGTCATAAAAATAAAGTACCTTTATTTTTAGTATATCTGTGTATTGTGTTTTCTTATGATATTGTGCATATGACACTAGTGGTACTGTAGGAGCTTCACATGTCTCCTAGTTCAGCCTAAGCTGCTCTGCTAAGCTACCATTATCTATCAGCCTAAGCTGCTAGACACCCCATACACTAATAAGGGATAACTGGGCCTGGTGCAAGGTGTAAGTACCCCTTGGTACTCACTACAAGCCAGTCCAGCCTCCTACACCAAGTCCAAGAGTCGCGACTGTGTCGAGAGTGGGCAGATGCCCAGGAAATGCCAGCTGAGGATGGAAGGAAGCTGCCACCGGGTGGAAGAAGCTTGGTGTTCTGCAAGAACGAAAAGGACTAGGAACTTCCCCTTTGGAGGATGGATGTACCACGTCGTGAAGAAGCTTGCAGAGGTGCTCACACACAGAAAGACAGCAAACAAGCCTTGCTAGCTGCAAGGGTTGCGGTTTGGGTTTTTGGATGCTGCTGTGGCCCAGGAGGGACCAGGATGTCGCCACTTGGATGAGGAGACAGAGGGGGCGCCCAGCAAGTCAGAGAGCCCTCACAGAAGCAGGCAGCACCTGCAGAAGTACTGGAACAGGCACTTGGAAGAGGAGTGAACCGGAGTCCACCCGAAGACAGAAAAGGGAGTCCCACGACGCCTGAGGACATCTCAGAAGGTTGTGCACTGCAGGTTAGAGTGTCGGAGACCCAGGCTTGGCTGTGCATGAAGGAAATCCTGGACGACTGCACAGGAGCTGGAGCAGCTGCAAATCACGCGGTACCCAGCAATGCAGTCTAGCGTGGGGAGGCAAGGACTTACCTCCACCAAACTTGGACTGAAGAGTCATTGGACTGTGGGAGTCACTTAGACAGAGTTGCTGAGTTCCAGGGACCACGCTCGTCGTGCTGAGAGGGGACCCAGAGGACTGGTGATGCAGTCTTTTGCTGCCTGCGGTTGCAGGGGGAAGATTCCGTCGACCCTCTGAAGATTTCTTCAGAGCTCCTGGTGCAAGAAGGAGGCAGGCTACCCCCAGAGCATGCACCACCAGGAAACAGGCGTGAAAGCCGGCAGGATGAAGCGATACAAGGTTGCAGTAGTCGTCTTTGCTACTTTGTTGCGGTTTTACAGGCGTCCTGAGCAGTCAGCGGTTGATCCTTTGGCAGAAGGTGAAGAGAGAAATGCAGAGGAACTCTGGTGAGCTCTTGCATTCGGTATCTGAAGAATTCCCCAAAGCAGAGACCTTAAATAGCCAGAAAAGGAGGTTTGGCTACCTAGGAAGGAAGATAGGCTAGTAAGAAGGGTAAGAGCCTATCAGAAGGAGTCTCTGACGTCACCTGCTGGCCCTGGCCACTCAGAGCAGTCCAGTGTGCCAGCACACCTCTGAATCCAAGATGGCAGAGGTCTGGGGCATGCTGGAGGAGCTCTGGGCACCTCCCCTGGGAGGTGCAGGTCAGGGGAGTGGTCACTCCCCTTTCCTTTGTCCAGTTTCGTACCAGAGCAGGGCTGGGGGATCCCTGAACCGGTGTAGACTGGCTTATGCAGAGATGGGCACCATCTGTGCCCATCAAAGCATTTCCAGAGGCTGGGGGAGGCTACTCCTCCCCAGCCCTGACACCTATTTCCAAAGGGAGAGGGTGTAACACCCTCTCTCTGAGGAAGTCCTTTGTTCTGCCTTCCTGGGCCAGGCCTGGCTGGACCCCAGGAGGGTAAAAACCTGTCTGAGGGGTTGACAGCAGCAGCAGCTGCTGTGAAACCACGGGAAAGGCAGTTTGGCAGTCCCAGGTGTAGGAAAGTACCATCTTGCCTGGCATGTTACCCCCATTTTTCTCTGTATATATGTTGTTTTAGTTGTATGTGTCACTGGGACCCTGCAACACAGGCCCCCAGTGCTCATAAGTGTGCCTGACTGTGTTACCTGTGTAGTGACTAACTGTCTCACTGAGGCTCTGCTAACCAGAACCTCAGTGGTTATGCTCTCTCATTTCTTCCAAATTGTCACTAACAGGCTAGTGACCAATTTTACCAATTTACATTGGCTTACTGGAACACTCTTATAATTCCCTAGTATATGGTACTGAGGTACCCAGGGTATTGGGGTTCCAGGAGATCCCTATGGGCTGCAGCATTTCTTTTGCCACCCATAGGGAGCTCTGACAATTCTTACACAGGCCTGCCACTGCAGCCTGAGTGAAATAATGCACACATTATTTCACAGCCATTTTCACTGCACTTAAGTAACTTATAAGTCACCTATATGTCTAACCTTTACCTAGTAAAGGTTAGGTGCAAAGTTACTTAGTGTGTGGGCACCCTGGCACTAGCCAAGGTGCCCCCACATCGTTCAGGGCAAATTCCCCGACTTTGTGAGTGCGGGGACACCATTACATGTGTGCACTACACATAGGTCACTACCTATGTGTAGCTTCACAATGGTAACTCCGAATATGGTCATGTAACATGTCTAAGATCATGGAATTGCCCCCTCTATGCCATCCTGGCATAGTTGGCACAATTCCATGCTCCTAGTGGTCTGTAGCACAGACCCTGGTACTGCCAAACTGCCTTTTCAGGGGTTTCACAGCAGCTGCTGCCAACCCCACAGACAGGCTTCTGCCCTCCTGGGGTCCAGCCAGGCCTGGCCCAGGATGGCAGAACAAAGGACTTCCTCAGAGAGGGGGTGTTTCACCCTCTCCCTTTGGAAAATGGTGTGAAGGCAGGGGAGGAGTAGCCTCCCCCAGCCTCTGGAAATGCTTTCTTGGGCACAGATGTGCCCAATTCTGCATAAACCAGTTTACACCGGTTCAGGGACCCCTCAGCCCTGCTTGAGCGCGAAACTGGACAAAGGAAAGGGGAGTGACCACTCCCCTGACCTGCAGCTCCCCTGGGAGGTGCCCAGAGCTCCTCCAGTGTGCTCCAGACCTCTGCCATCTTGGAAACAGAGGTGCTGCTGGCACACTGGACTGCTCTGAGTGGCCAGTCCAGGCAGGTGACGTCAGAGACTCCTTCTGATAGGCTCCTTTAGGTGTTGCTAGCCTATCCTCTCTCCTAAGTAGCCAAACCCTCTTTTCTGGCTATTTAGTGTCTCTTTCTTTGGGGATTCCTCAGATAACGAATGCAAGAGCTCATCAGAGTTCCTCTGCATCTCTCTCTTCACCTTCTGCCAAGGAATCGACTGCTGACCGCGCTGGAAGCCTGCAAAACTGCAACAAAGTAGCAAAGATGACTACTGCAACCTTGTAACGCTGCTCCTGCTGCCTTCTCAACTGTTTTCCTGGTGGTGCATCCTGTGGGGGTAGTCTGCCTCCTCTCTGCATCAGAAGCTGCGAAGAAATCTCCCGTGGGTCGACGGAATCTTCCCCCTGCTACTGCAGGCACCAAAAAGCTCCATCACTGGTCCCTTGGGTCTCCTCTCACGACGACGAGCGAGGTCCCTCGAATCCAGCAAGACTGTCCAAGTGACCCCCACGGTCCAGTGACTCTTCAGTCCGAGTTTGGTGGAGGTAAGTCCTTGCCTCCCCACGCCAGACTGCATTGTTGGTAACCGCGACTTTTGCAACTTCTCCGGCCCCTGTGCACTTCCGGCGGAAATCCATTGCACGACTTTCTAAGTTGGTCTCCGGCGACGTGGGACTCCTTTGTGTAACTTCAGGCGAGCACCATTTCACTTTTCTTCGTAGTGCCTGTTCTGGCACTTCTGCGGGTGCTGCCTGCTTCTGAGAGGGCTCCTTGTCTTGCTCGGCATCCCCTCTGTCCCCTGACGAAATTGGCAACATCCTGGTCCATCCTGGGCCACAGCAGCATCCAAAAACGCTAACCGCACGACTTGCAGCTAGCAAGGCTTGTTGGCGTCCAATCGGTGGGAAAACACTTCTGCACGACTCTCCACTACGTGGGGGGTCCATCCTCCAAAGGGGAAGTCTCTAGCCCTTGTCGTTCCTGCAGAATCCTCAGCTTCTTCAGTCCAGTAGAAGCTTCTTTGCATCCACAGTTGGCATTTCTTGGGCATCTGCCCATCTCCGACTTGCTTGTGACTTTTGGACTCGGTCCCCTTGTTCCACAGGTATCCTCGACTGGAAATCCATTGTTGTTTGCCTGCATTATTCCTCTACCACGACTTCTAAGTCTTTGGGGGAACTTTAGTGCACTTTGCACTCACTTTTCAGGGTCTTGGGGTGGGGTATTTTTCTAACCCTTGCTATTTTATGCTTGCTATATATATGGATGCTATTTTCTAATAGTCCCAGCGACCCTCTACAAGGTCACATAGGTTTGGGGTCCATTCGTGGTTCGCATTCCACTTTTGGAGTATATGGTTTGTGTTGCTCCTATCCCTATGTGTTTCCATTGCATCCTATTGTAACTATACATTGTTTGCACTGTTTTCTAAGACTATACTGCATATTTTTGGCATTGTGTACATATATCTTGTGTATATTTCTTATCCTCATACTGAGGGTACTCACTGAGATACTTTTGGCATATTGTCATAAAAATAAAGTACCTTTATTTTTAGTATAACTGTGTATTGTGTTTTCTTATGATATTGTGCATATGGCATTTGTGGTACTGTAGTAGCTTCACACGTCTCCTAGTTCAGCCTAAGCTGCTCTGCTAAGCTACCATTATCTATCAGCCTAAGCTGCTAGACACCCTATACACTAATAAGGGATAACTGGGCCTGGTGCAAGGTGTAAGTACCCCTTGGTACTCACTACAAGCCAGTCCAGCCTCCTACATTGGTTGTGCAGCGGTGGGATAAGTGCTTTGAGACTACTTACCACTCTTGACATTGTACTTTTCATAAGAGAAAAATATACAAAACAAGTTCAGTGTATGTACACATAACTAAAAAGTTTTGCATTCACTCTTTTCATTCTTTTCTAAGTGCTGAAAAGTACTTCTAAACTTTCTAAAAAGTTCTAAAAAGTTTTAAAAGTTTTTTTCTGTCTTTCTAAAAGTTCTGAAAAACCTTTTCTTCACTTTTTCTATCACTTAACTCTTTCTAAAAATGTCTGGCACAGGCCAAAATGTTGATTTGTCCAAGATTGCATATGATCACCTTAGCTGGAAAGGAGCAAGGAGTCTCTGCATAGAAAGAGGTTTGAGTGTAGGGAAGAATCCTTCTTTGGAACTGTTACTTAACATGCTTAGAGAACAAGATAAGGCCAGAAGTGCCCCATCTGTTGAAAAAGTAGTTGATGGTTCCCAATCTGATCCAGTGACTCCCCTAGAGATAGATTCCATAAGGAAACTTCCCAGCCTGCCCAGTATCAGACAACCTAGCAGGGTTGGTAATGATGCAGAGTCACACCATACAGATAGTGTGGTCTCTCATCACAGTAGGAGTAGGCATTCACATCATCCAGATGATGTCCTGTCACATTATACTGTTAGCCAACTTGTTACGGTTCCATCTGTTAGGGACAGGTCTCCTTCTGTCCATACTAATCACACTTCTGTTTCTAGGCATGTCCCTCCCGCCCACCCTGATGACAGAATGTTAGAAAGGGAGCTCAATAAATTGAGAGTGGAGACTTCCAGACTGAAGCTCAAGGAGCAACAGCTGGACTTAGATAGACAGGCTTTAGAGATAGAGAAAGAAAGACAGAAGCTGGGTTTAGACACCCATGGTGGCAGCAGCAGTATTCCCCATAGTCATCCTGTAAAAGAGCATGATTCCAGGAATCTGCATAAGATAGTTCCCCCTTATAAGGAGGGGGATGACATTAACAAGTGGTTTGCTGCACTTGAGAGGGCTTGTGTTGTTCAAGATGTCCCTCAAAGGCAGTGGGCTGCTATCCTATGGCTATCATTTAGTGGTAAGGGTAGGGATAGACTCCTTACTGTGAAAGAAAGTGATGCCAACAATTTCACTATTCTTAAGAATGCACTCCTTGATGGTTATGGCTTAACCACTGAACAATACAGGATAAAGTTCAGAGAGACCAAAAAGGAGTCTTCGCAAGATTGGGTTGATTTCATTGACCATTCAGTGAAGTCCTTGGAGGGGTGGTTACATGGCAGTAAAGTGACTGACTATGAAAGCCTGTACAACTTAATCCTGAGAGAGCATATTCCTAATAATTGTGTGTCTGATTTGTTGTACCAGCACCTGGTAGACTCTGATCTGACCTCTCCTCAAGAATTGGGAAAGAAGGCAGACAAATGGGTCAGAACAAGGGTGAACAGAAAAGTTCATACAGGGGGTGACAAAGATGGCAAGAAGAAGGATGGTAAGCCTTCAGACAAAGGTGGGGACAAATCTAAAAATGAGTCTTCATCAGGTCCACAAAAACACTCTGGTGGGGGTGGTGGGCCTAAATCCTCTTCCAATCAAAATAAGGAAAAGAAACCATGGTGCTATTTATGTAAAATAAAAGGCCATTGGACAACAGATCCCAGTTGTCCAAAGAAAAGCACCAAGCCTACTACCACTACAACCCCTACTGCTACACCTAGTGTCCCTACTAATAGCAGTGGTGGTGGGAGCAAACCTACTAATAGCCAATCCAAGGGAGTAGCTGGGCTCACTTTTGGTAACTTAGTTGGGGTTGGTCTGATTAGGGAGACCACAGAGGCTGTGTTAGTCTCTGAAGGGGCTATTGATTTAGCCACTTTGGTTGCTTGTCCCCTTAACATGGATTAGTACAAGCAACTACCCCTAATAAATGGTGTTGAGGTCCGGGCCTACAGGGACACAGGTGCCAGTGTCACAATGGTGATTGAGAAACTGGTGCACCCTGAACAACACCTACTTGGTCACCAGTACCAAGTAACCGATGCTCACAACAACACACTTAGCCACCCCATGGCTGTTGTAAATCTCAACTGGGGGGGGGGGTTACTGGTCCAAAGAAAGTTGTGGTAGCTTCAGATTTACCTGTAGACTGTCTATTAGGGAATGATTTGGATACATCAGCTTGGTCATATGTGGAGTTGGAGGCCCATGCAGCAATGCTGGGCATTCCAGGGCATATTTTTGCTTTGACAAGGGCTCAGGCCAAAAAGCAAAAAGGACAGGGAAGCTTGGATCCTGGAACAATGGACTAAGTGCTCCCTAAAGCTAGGGCTAGTAGAAGCAAACCACTTCCTACTATCCCTCCCTCTACAGTGGATTCTTCTTCTGAGGAAGAAGAGTTTCCACCCTGTGCAGAACCTACACCAGAGGAGCTGGAAGCAGACACTGCTGAGCTTTTGGGTGAAGGGGGGCCTGCCACGGAGGAGCTGAGTGTGGCACAGCAAACCTGACCCACATTCGAGGGTCTAAGACAGCAAGCTGTCAAACAAGCAAATGGGGATATCAGTGACTCTCACAGAGTTTACTGGGAGGACAATCTCTTGTACACTGAGTCAAGGGATCCTAAACCTGGGGCAGCCAGAAGATTAGTGATTCCTCAGGAGTACCGAAAGTTCCTCCTAACTCTTGCACATGATATTCCCCTTGCTGGGCATCTAGGACAAATGAAAACTTGGGACAGGCTTGTTCCCCTGTTTCATTGGCCTAGAATGTCTGAGGACACAAAGGAATTTTGTAAGTCCTGTGAAACCTGTCAAGCCAGTGGCAAGACAGGTGGCACTCCAAAGGCACCCCTTATTCCATTGCCTGTGGTTGGGGTTCCCTTTGAAAGGGTAGGGGTTGACATAGTTGGCCCCCTTGACCCTCCTACTGCTTCAGGCAATAGGTTTATCTTGGTGGTAGTGGACCATGCCACAAGATATCCTGAGGCAATTCCTCTAAGGACCACTACAGCTCCTGCAGTGGCAAAGGCCCTCCTGGGAATCTTTTCCAGGGTGGGCTTCCCAAAAGAGGTAGTTTCAGACCGAGGAAGCAATTTCATGTCTGCATACTTGAAGGCCATGTGGAAAGAGTGTGGGGTGACTTACAAGTTCACCACACCCTATCATCCACAAACAAATGGACTGGTGGAGAGGTTTAATAAAACTCTCAAAGGCATGATTATGGGACTCCCAGACAAACTCCGCAGGAGATGGGATATCCTTTTACCATGCCTCCTTTTTGCCTACAGGGAGGTACCCCAGAAAGGAGTGGGCTTCAGCCCCTTTGAACTCCTCTTTGGACACCCTGTTAGGGGTCCACTCACACTCGTTAAGGAGGGTTGGGAACAACCTTTAAAAGCTCCAAAGCAAGATATTGTGGACTATGTACTAGGCCTCAGATCAAGGATGGCTGAATACATGAAGAAGGCCAGTAAAAACCTTCAGGCCAGCCAAGAGCTCCAGAAGCAATGGCATGACCAGAAGGCTGTTTTGGTTCAGTACCAACCAGGGCAGAAAGTGTGGGTCTTGGAGCCTGTGGCCCCAAGAGCACTCCAAGATAAATGGAGTGGACCCCACACAATTGTTGAGAAAAAGGGTGAAGTCACCTACTTGGTTGACTTAGGCACTGCCAGGAGTCCCCTTAGGGTGCTCCATGTCAACCGCCTGAAACCCTACTATGACAGGGCTGATCTCACCCTGCTCATGGCAACTGATGAGGGACAGGAAGAAGACAGTGATCCTCTACCTGATCTCTTCTCTTCCACAGAACAAGAGGCTCTTGTGGAAGGGGTAGTTTTGGCTGATTGTCTTACTGCTGAGCAGAAAGACCATTGCATAAATCTCCTGGGTCAGTTTTCTGAACTCTTCTCTACTGTGCCAGGTACCACTTCTTGGTGTGAGCACACTATAGATACTGGAGACAGCTTGCCTTTCAAAAGTAAGATCTATAGGCAGCCTGACCATGTCAGAGACTGCATAAAGCAAGAAGTTCAGAAAATGTTAGAACTAGGAGTGGTTGAGCACTCTGAAAGTCCATGGGCTTCTCCTGTGGTACTTGTACCAAAACCCCATTCCAAAGATGGAAAGAAGGAAATGCGGTTTTGTGTTGACTACAGAGGTCTTAACCAGGTAACCAAAACTGATGCTCACCCTATACCCAGGGCAGATGAGCTCATAGATACACTGGCATCTGCCAAGTATCTAAGCACTTTTTATTTGACTGCAGGGTATTGGCAGATCAAATAATCAGAAGATGCTAAAGCAAAAACTGCATTTTCAACCATTGGAGGACATTACCAGTTCACTGTAATGCCTTTTGGATTGAAAAATGCACCTGCCACTTTTCAGAGGTTGGTGAATACAGTCCTGCAAGGGCTGGAAGCCTTCAGTGCAGCATATCTGGACGATATAGCTGTCTTTAGCTCCAGCTGGGATGATCACCTGGTCCACCTATGGAAAGTTTTGGAGGCCCTGCAAAAGGCAGGACTCACTATCAAGGCTTCAAAGTGCCAGATAGGGCAGGGGAAGGTGGTTTATCTGGGACACCTGGTTGGTGGAGAACAGATTGCACCACTTCAGGGGAAGATCCAGACAATTATGGATTGGACTCCCCCTACTACTCAGACTCAGGTGAGAGCCTTTTTAGGCCTCACTGGGTATTACAGGAGGTTCATAAAGAACTATGGCTCCATTGCAGCCCCTCTTAATGACCTCACTTCCAAAAGAATGCCTAAAAAGGTATTATGGACAGCAAACTGTCAGAAAGCTTTTGAGGAGCTGAAGCAGGCCATGTGCTCTGCACCTGTCCTGAAAAGCCCTAGTTACTCTAAAAAATTATATGTCCAAACTGATGCATCTGAATTAGGAGTAGGGGCAGTCCTATCACAACTTAATTCTGAGGGCCAGGATCAACCTGTTGCTTTTATTAGTAGGAGGTTGACCCCTAGAGAAAAGCGTTGGTCTGCCATTGAGAGGGAGGCCTTTGCTGTGGTCTGGGCTTTGAAGAAGTTGAGGCCATACCTTTTTGGCACTCACTTCATTGTTCAAACAGACCACAAACCTCTACTTTGGCTAAAACAAATGAAAGGTGAAAATCCTAAATTGTTGAGGTGGTCCATATCTCTACAGGGAATGGACTATACAGTGGAAGATAGACCTGGGAGTACCCACTCCAATGCAGATGGACTCTCCAGATATTTCCACTTAGACAATGAAGACCCATCAGGAAATGACTAGTCTTATTGTCCTTCGTTTGGGGGGGGGGGGTTGTGTAGGAAAGTACCATCTTGCCTGGCATGTTACCCCCATTTTTCACTGTATATATGTTGTTTTAGTTGTATGTGTCACTGGGACCCTGCAACACAGGGCCCAGTGCTCATAAGTGTGTCTGACTGTGTTACCTATGTAGTGACTAACTGTCTCACTGAGGCTCTGCTAACCAGAACCTCAGTGGTTATGTTCTCTCATTTCTTCCAAATTGTCACTAACAGGCTAGTGACCAATTTTACCAATTTACATTGGCTTACTGGAACACCCTTATAATTCCCTAGTATATGGTACTGCGGTACCCAGGGTATTGGGGTTCCAGGAGATCCCTATGGGCTGCAGCATTTCTTTTGCCACCCATAGGGAGCTCTGACAATTCTTACACAGGCCTGCCACTGCAGCCTGAGTGAAATAATGCACACATTATTTCACAGCCATTTTCACTGCACTTAAGTAACTTATAAGTCGCCTATATGTCTAACCTTTACCAGGTAAAGGTTAGGTGCAAAGTTACTTAGTGTGTGGGCACCCTGGCACTAGCCAACGTGCCCCCACATCGTTCAGGGCAAATTCCCCGACTTTGTGAGTGCGGGGACACCATTACATGCGTGCACTACACATAGGTCACTACCTATGTGTAGCTTCACAATGGTAACTCTGAATATGGTCATGTAACATGTCTAAGATCATGGAATTGCCCCCTCTATGCCATCCTGGCATAGTTGGCACAATTCCATGCTCCCAGTGGTCTGTAGCACAGACCCTGGTACTGCCAAACTGCCTTTTCAGGGGTTTCACTGCAGCTGCTGCTGCTGCCAACCCCACAGACAGGCTTCTGCCCTCCTGGGGTCCAGCCAGGCCTGGCCCAGGATGGCAGAACAAAGGACTTCCTCAGAGAGGGGGGTGTTACACCCTCTCCCTTTGGAAAATGGTGTGAAGGCAGGGGAGGAGTAGCCTCCCCCAGCCTCTGGAAATGCTTTCTTGGGCACAGATGTGCCCAATTCTGCATAAACCAGTTTATACGGGTTCAGGGACCCCTCAGCCCTGCTTGGGCGCGAAACTGGACAAAGGAAAGGGGAGTGACCACTCCCCTGACCTGCACCTCCCCTGGGAGGTGCCCAGACCTCCTCCAGTGTGCTCCAGACCTCTGCCATCTTGGAAACAGAGGGGCTGCTGGCACACTGGACTGCTCTGAGTGGCCAGTCGAGGCAGGTGACGTCAGAGACTCCTTCTGATAGGCTCCTTTAGGTGTTGCTAGCCTATCCTCTCTCCTAAGTAGCCAAACCCTCTTTTCTGGCTATTTAGGGTCTCTTTCTTTGGGGATTCCTCAGATAACGAATGCAAGAGCTCATCAGAGTTCCTCTGCATCTCTCTCTTCACCTTCTGCCAAGGAATCAAATGCTGACCGCGCTGGAAGCCTGCAAAACTGCAACAAAGTAGCAAAGACAACTACTGCAACCTTGTCACACTGCTCCTGCTGCCTTCTCGACTGTTTTCCTGGTGGTGCATCCTGTGGGGATAGTCTGCCTCCTCTCTGCATCAGAAGCTGCGAAGAAATCTCCTGTGGGTCAACGGAATCTTCCCCCTGCTACCGCAGGCACCAAAAAGCTGCATCACCAGTCCCTTGGGTCTCCTCTCACGACAACGAGCGAGGTCCCTCGAATCCAGAAAGACTGTCCAAGTGACCCCCACGGTCCAGTGACTCTTCAGTCCGAGTTTGGTGGAGGTAAGTCCTTGCCTCCGCACGCCAGACTGCATTGTTCGTAACCGCGACTTTTGCAACTTCTCCGGCCCCTGTGCACTTCCGGCGGAAATCCTTTGTGCACAGCCAAGCCTGGGTCCACGGCACTCTAACCTGCATTGCATGACTTTCTAAGTTGGTCTCCGGCGACGTGGGACTCCTTTGTGTAACTTCAGGCGAGCACCATTTCACTTTTCTTTGTAGTGCCTGTTCTGGCACTTCTGCGGGTGCTGCCTGCTTCTGAGAGGGCTCCTTGTCTTGCTCGACGCCCCCTCTGTCCCCAGACACAATTGGCGACATCCTGGTCCCTCCTGGGCCACAGCAGCTTCCAAAAACCCTAACTGCACGATTTGCAGCTAGCAAGGCTTGTTGGCGGTCTTTTGGCGGGAAAACACTTCTGCACGACTCTCCACGGCGTGGCGGATCCGTCCTCCAAAGGGGAAGTCTCTAGCCCTTGTCGTTCCAGCAGAATCCTCAGCTTCTTCAGTCCAGTAGAAGCTTCTTTGCATCCACAGTTGGCATTTCTTGGGCATCTGCCCATCTCCGACTTGCTTGTGACTTTTGGACTCGGTCCCCTTGTTCCACAGGTACCCTCGACTGGAAATCCATCGTTGTTGCATTGCTGGTTTGTGTTTTCCCTGCATTATTCCTCTACCACGACTTCTAAGTCTTTGGGGGAACTTTAGTGCACTTTGCACTCACTTTTCGGGGTCTTGGGGTGGGGTATTTTTCTAACCCTTGCTATTTTCTAATAGTCCCAGCAATCCTCTACAAGGTCACATAGGTTTGGGGTCCATTCGTGGTTCGCATTCCACTTTTGGAGTATATGGTTTGTGTTGCCCCTATCCCTATGTGTTTCCATTGCATCCTATTGTAACTATACATTGTTTGCACTGTTTTCTAAGACTATACTGCATATTTTTGGTATTGTGTACATATATATTGTGTATATTTCTTATCCTCATACTGAGGGTACTCACTGAGATACTTTTGACATATTGTCATAAAAATAAAGTACCTTTATTTTTAGTATAACTGTGTATTGTGTTTTCTTATGATATTGTGCATATGGCATTTGTGGTACTGTAGTAGCTTCACACGTCTCCTAGTTCAGCCTAAGCTGCTCTGCTAAGCTACCATTATCTATCAGCCTAAGCTGCTAGACACCCTATACACTAATAAGGGATAACTGGGCCTGGTGCAAGGTGTAAGTACCCCTTGGTACTCACTACAAGCCAGTCCAGCCTCCTACACCCTGGTTCTGTACTAGAGACCCGGGGGATCATGGAATTGTCCCCCCAGTACCAGAATGGTATTGGGGTGACAATTCCATGATCTTAGACATGTTACATGGCCATGTTTGGAGTTACCATTGTGACGCTATACATAGGTAGTGACCTATGTATAGTGCACTTGTGTAATGGTGTCCCCGCACTCACAAAGTCCGGGGAATTTGCCCTGAACGATGTGGGGGCACCTTGGCTAGTGCCAGGGTGCCCACACACTAAGTAACTTGGCACCCAACCTCCACTAAGTGAAGGTTAGACATATAGGTGACTTATAAGTTACTTATGTGCAGTGAAAAATGGCTGTGAAATAACGTGGATGTTATTTCACTCAGGCTGCGGTGACAGGCCTGTGTAAGAATTGTCTGAGCTCCCTATGGGTGGCAAAAGAAATGCTGCAGCCCATAGGGATCCCCTGAAACCCCAATACCCTGGGTACCCAAGTACCATATACAGGGAATTATATGGGTATACCAGTGTGCCAATGAGAATTGGCAAATTTAGTCACTAGCCTGCAGTGACAAATTTAGAAAGCAGAGAGAGCATAAACACTGAGGTTCTGGTTAGCAGACCCTCAGTGATACAGTTAGGCACCACACAGGGAACACATACAGGGCCCATACTATGAGCACTGCGGTCCTGCCTAGCAGGATCCCAGTGACACAAGGGCTAAAACACACATATATACAGTGAAAATGGGGGTAACATGCCAGGCAAGATGGTACTTTCCTACACTATGCGTGTCCTACAACAAATCGCAACTGTAGTCCCAACCCTTCCGGCTTACTAGCAGGACCTCACCAACAACCCAAACAGTCAAAGGTAATTTGTGGCAGCCTTTACGCATGGACTCAGAAGTATGACATCTCAGGGAATGTCGTGGTTAAACGGAGATTACCCCTTTCTCACAGATATATTATACCTCAACCAAACACAGGCAATAACAAAGAGACAGTAATGCTTCAATAGTTTTTATTCAACATAATGAAGGAAATCGTATTGGCTGCACTGATTAGGATAATGAACAGTACAAGAGATAGAATTGTAAAGACGAGGGTCATGATTATGAAGACCCCCACCTTCTTGTAATAGCATAGGAAGAAAAAAAGCGTATCATATGTCCGTGTACCCTATCATAATAGGCCTAACCTTCTACCTAGAGGAGAGCTGGGTATGTTAAACCTAAGCTGCCAATGCCATGTCCCTGGAAGGAGCCCCCAGCCCTGGTTACCTTGAATGAGGTCTCGAGCTCAGTCTTCGGCAGAACACGAAGTCCGGGTCAGCGTCAAGGCGACGGGCAGCATCGATAGCAGCGATGGTATCTGGTCAGAATCCCTCTGATTATCTGTCTAAAGTGTGATTTTTTGTATTCAGATCTACTAGGACCCCTGACGTAGGTTGTTGCAAAACAGCTCTGGCAGGTCTCAGGGGTCACCATTGCTGCTCCATTCCTGGGCCTGCATCACTGTTAATACCATGTACTCAGCACTGTGCGTCTGTGCTCTCATTATTAATAAAAAGTAAGAACACTGAGCACTGATTTCATCTACGCACAGCCCTCGGGGTCCATCCTCTGCTTATTTGCATATAATACAAACTCGTGTTCTCTGCAGTGAGAAGATACCAGCTCTGGAATCACCCAGAAGGTTCGGGGTTTCTGACATAAACGATAACTGAGCAGTGACCCGCGTTACAAGTAATCTGACTCCATCTTCTTAGCGCTGGGAATAGTTTCATTTGGTTAAAAATGGCGGCGCTGCTGAGGTAACCAGACAATCACCCCGAAATCATCCTCAGATCCCCAGAAACATTCTCATTCCCTGCCCTCGTGTCTTCAGAAACCCCCCACTCTGTAAAGTGATCAGTCATCTCGGGGTACCCTGAGGTCATCAGGCTCAGGTCTGTAATCACAGGTGGTGGCTTTAAGAGACTGAGGACCTCTGATGACGTGGGAATGACTTCTAGAGCAGTTGGATGAGCATCAAGGGTCTCTGGGGTGTCTTCAGTTACTGAGTGTTCCCGCAGCGAGAGGTAAAGTGAGGAAGTGAAGGGTGCTGGTGAGCGCCTCCTCATCCCTGGGGGTGAAGGGGTGGGGTTGGGGGCGGGGTGGGGTGGGGGGGGGGAGATAGTTTACTGGTTCTCACGCACTCACCTCCGCTGACTGACACGTATAGTAACAGCGGTTCAGAGATCAGTATCTGCACTTGTACCAGGGACACTGGGCTGAGGATGGAGGGTCCGGGGTGTCCGGAGGGCGCTGTGATGGGGCGCGTGAGAGAGCCAGACCTGGAGAGGGGCCCCCCAGACCCCAGCACTGCCGGAGAGAAGCCGCAGTGTCAGGGGGGTGGGTTCATCCATCCCGTGTGTGATACTGACCGGGAGACAGGGAACCCCCTCTCCGGCCTCATAAGAGGGGGGCTGTGTAGCAGCACACACACGGGGTACTCCACGGTGTGCCCAAGAACAAGGGAGAGGGTGGACTCAGGGGGGCTTCACCAAGACACTGAGAGAGGAGAAGATGCGGAGTCAGGAGGTGAGATGCTGGAGGTGAGGGGGAGCCCTAGCAGGAGAGAGGCGCTGCAGGAGGGGTCTGGGACAGAGGGTCAGTGGTGGGAGGGAGACAGGGGGGAGAGGAGGGACTCAGGGGGGGTTCACCAGGACACAGAGAGAGGAGGAGAAGATGTGGAGTCAGGAGGTGAGGTGCTGGAGGGGAGGGGGAGCCCTGGCAGGAGAGAGGCGCTGAAGGAGGGGTCTTGGACAGAGCAGCAGAGCCTGGTACCGAGGACAGGACCCGAGGGGTCCACACAGACATCACCCGGAGAGAAGAAGAGCCGGAGGAGGACGCGCCTGCCCCCTACAGGTAAGAAGGAGGAATGACACCCGGAGAGCAGTGATGAAAGGCGGAGCATCGGTTTCAAACCTTCAGTGCTCAGGGCCTGTGGGGGACTTTCGGGAGGAGGTGGAAGCCACGTGAAAACAAATATTGACAAAGCCAATAGTTCTTGCTTGTTTTAAATAAGCATTGCCAAAGCCAAGAAATCGGACTTGCAGTTGAAAACGTGTGTCGGATAGGGTGACCACCTGGCGTTGATGCAAATTCTGGACAGGACTGTTAAAAAATTCAGGACAAAGGGTCAAAATTCAGGACAAAGGATCAAAATTCAGGACACAAATTCAAGAACAAACATCAGTTTTACAGACACGCAAGGGAGGCCATGCCTCACTATGTTGTCAGTGAATTTATTTACTTTTTAACATAGCACTATTTATTCACTGTGGTCTTTTTGTGATTGCCTCCTGGTATGCTACATTCAGGTGTCACATTACGTCCTTGTTCAGTAGTAAATTAATGCCCTTCAGTACTGCGGCAAGGCCATCACCCCTACCCAAATCTACCCGATCTTTCTTGAGGAGAAAGTAACAGCACATTTTTGATAATGTTTCTGAACATTTTAAAACGCCTGGCAAACAGTTTGGGAAACATTATGGCAATTAACCTTATATAAGTTTAAACAGGCCAACTGCCGGGAGATGGCGCACGCTTAATCCCCTCGCTCCGGAGGGGCCTATTCAATTTCCGACTGCAAGCGTGCCATCTCCGGGCGATTTAGTGCTTGGATACGAGCGGTGAACTGGGAGCCGGTCCTGGAGGCGACTGGGCCCCTGTCCTGACTCCGAGGTGAGCGGGGGTGCGGATCCGGCCCTTTGATTGCAGAGGGGGTCCGCGGCCTGCCCCGCCGCGAAGAGCCAGGACCTCGAGTGGGGCCGGGAGCCGCTCCCGGGCGAGCGCGTTCGGCTTGAGCCGGAGGAGCGGTCCCGTGCGGTTCTCCCTTGGTGTGTGGAGCCGGACCCTGGGAACTCCCTCCGGGGAGAGGCAGGAGTGAGGCTGGGCGGTGCCCGGTCTCCTGGAGGGCGGTGCCCCGTCGTGGGGACTCGGGCGGGCTTGTCCGGCCGATGGAGCGCCGGGGCCCCGAGGACTGGCCCCATAGAGCGCGATAAGAGGCGCCGGGCAACAGAAGAACCCAGAGGGGCCCCCAATGAGGTAACACCCGGGGGGGGGGGAAGAACAAAGTTTTAAAAAAAAGAAGAAAAAAAAAGGAAAAAGACGCAACAAGAAAAAAAAAGAAAAAGTAAAAAAAAAGTAAAAACAACAGAGTGGAAACAAGAAGAATACAAAGGGGGAAAACAGACGTATGACGACCCCGGACGTGCTGCCGCCCTGATGGGAGAGGGCGGGCGACCCTGAGGCTGTGGCCCCCTGAGGATCATCACCAGAGTGGCTGAAACAGGAGTACGAAGCAGAACCCCCACTAAGTAGCAGCAGCCGGAAGCCGGGCCTAGTGGGTGGCCTTGACGCCAGGACAGGACTGACCTCCTGGCCCAAATGGGAGTGGAAGTAGGGCAACTGACGGTGCTGGCAACCAGGAGGGGGCTCCCTCTGACCGCGATTGCCGAAATGCCTGACATGGGCAATCTACTGTTCGACCCTGGAGCCTGGAGCTGCCACTGACCCGGAAAGTGTGTGGCGCTGAGTGTAGTGCAACTGACCAGACTGGAAACAAGACGGTTATGGATGCTCCTAAACAAACAGCTAACACTGTTGAGTGCACACGGAGGAGGCGAAGGCGACCCCGTGGGAGTAATCGACCAACCTGGGGCTTGCGGGTGATGGCGACCTGGGGCCACTGGGAAAACGGCCAGATGGCGCTCTGGGGAACTAGCCGAGACCTGATCTTGGGAGCGAAGCGCACCGTGGCACCAACGGAAAGACCAGAACAATTGAGAACAAGGACCAGCTACGGGCTGACGGCACGGAATCTCCCGACACTGTAACGGGCAGCCGAGGATAGCTGGTGGGGTCGGAGCGGCCCTGACCGGCGCCCACCCGGGGAGCGAGACCGGGCCTGCGCTTGCCGAGGTACGAGACCACGAGGGGAGGAGAGCTTGTGAATAGGCTCGGGCCGGCGCCTTGGGGGTGCGGCCCTCTCCGCCCTTCCTGGTCGATGCCCTCCAAGGCCTGACATAAGAGGAAAATCATGGACCCCGCGTTGCCACCGGTGCGCAAAGAAATGGACGTACAGGAAACCCTGGACAAAATATTAGGGGCGATTGAAGATACAAAGACAACACTACAACACAATATCAACCAATTAGCGGTCGAAGTAGGCCTACTGAGGGCAGACCACCATAAACTGGCAGACAGGGTCAAGGAAACGGAATCTACATTGGCAGTCATTGGGCCGAAACAGAAAGATCTAGCAGCTGAGGTGACCTCCCTGGCTACTAGAGTAGCACGACTTGAACAAAGAGCTGAGGATGCGGAGGGAAGAAACAGGAGGAACAATGTGCGCGTGGTGGGCCTTCCTGAGGGGGCTGAAGGAGCCAACATGGTGGACTTCCTGGAGAAATGGTTTAGTACAACGGTAGCGCTTGGATGCCTAACACCCTTCTACACGCTGGAGCGAGCGCACCGGATGCCGTCGAGGCCTCTCGCCCCCGGCAGGCCACCCCGTGTAGTGATTGCCAAATTGCTGCATTACAAAGTTGGTGGTGAAGTGTCCCCCCCTGGAGGGCTCAGGGGAGGACTCAGATGATACAGTGGTGTCCTCAGCTGGGGACTCAGGCTGCTCGAGATGTGCTCCCAGGGTGACGCCGCAAACTGCTGACGAGCTCGGATAAACTTGGCACGAGAGGACCTGGCGATGCGGTACAACAGGAGAACGTGAGGTCCCTTCGGACTTGGCCGCCCCTCGAACCAGTACCTCGCTGGTCCAGCTAGTCTGGCGAGAACTGTAGCTATATGTTTGAACAAGTTGCACTGTTGCGTGATTTTCTGGGCTATCTGCAGGTTAGTAGGCGCCCTGGGGTGGGGGAGTTGGGGTTTACAGTTATCAGTTAACTTGGCTAAATGGGTGGCGATGTACGATGGTAGTAAAGGTCTGAACATGGGTAGGGGTAGACCGGAAATCTGGGGTTACCAGGGGCGCTATTATCAAACTACTAGAGGGAGGTGGAGAAACTGAGGCGCATATGGAGGGGACAGGTGTTTGCCACAGAGTACTCAGCTTACGCGAGGGGGGTGTTGATATGGGTCAGGGCCGGGGTCCCGCTAATAATAGATTCATCTAACATAGATCGGGAGGGCAGATTTGTGGTATTGGAGGGGAGACTGCATGGTATTTCAATTGTCATGAGTTGCATTTATGCCCCCAATCAGGACCAAATCCCCTTCCTAACTAAGATATCGAGCCACCTTACCCGCCAATGCACAGGAGAATTGCTAGTGGGGGGGGACTTTAATGCAATATTAGACACTAACATGGACAGATCGACCCCGCCGCTGCAGGGTGCAGTGTCCACTAGAATAGCCAAAAAGCTTCGTGAACGGCTGGACACTTGGGGGCTTGTGGATATCTGGTGGAAACAACACCCAAAAGACAGTGACTACTCGTATTATTCAGGCCTCCACTGGCTGCACACTAGAATTGATAGAATGCATGCACGGCGGGCCTTAGGCGTTATGTGACCCACTCCGAGTATCTTGGCCGCACACTGTCAGACCATAATCCCTTGCTGCTGACACTAAGAATTTTAGAGCACAGACCCCCAATACCATCATGGAGACTGTCCTAACTGCGTTGGAGGATCAGACGTATAGAGATGCCCTTCGTTGCCACCTGACAGAACATATCAAGATTAATAGTAGATCCACCACATCTAGGGCCACAGAATGGGAAGCACTTAAGGTGGTAACGAGGGGCTTCTGCCTGGGTCAATCGGTGGGGGTGAAACGCACACTTGAAATGGAATTCTCCTCCTTAGAGAAGAAAATACACGAAGAAGAAGTGAGACAGGATTCTGGAGCCCAAGAGAACGAGGAATA
Organism: Pleurodeles waltl; assembly: GCF_031143425.1. Lineage (NCBI taxonomy): Eukaryota > Metazoa > Chordata > Amphibia > Caudata > Salamandridae > Pleurodeles > Pleurodeles waltl. Next base: position 1,179,080,799 of record NC_090439.1, read on the forward strand.
TAACCGAGCCCGTAGAGAACATTCCCGGATCGAGGCACAGCTTAGGTGTCATAACATACAAAAATACTTGGCATCAGTACAATCAGAGGAGGGTAGGTCAGGGAGACTGCTGGCTTGGCTGGTGCGCCCAGGCAGGGGGGGGAGAGCCCATCACGAGTATACAAGACAAAGAGGGACTTTGCAGGCGTAGTCCAGGCCCAATTAATGAAGCATTTAAGGAATATTACATGCACCTGTACAGGAAACCCAGCGACCTGGGGGTGGAGGCCTTTCATAACTTCCTGCAGTGAATCACTCTCCCAGCTCTGAACCCGGAAGAGAGGGATAGCCTGGGGGGTCCCGTGGCAGCGGAGGAGATAAGCAAGGCCATATCGCGGTTGGCTCCCGGAAAGACTCCCGGTACAGATGGCCTCCCAATGGACTTTTATAAAAAAATATAGGACATTGTTGGTGCCTGAGCTGGCTGAGGAATACGCGGAGGCCCTGCGCCGAGGGGAGCTACCAGACACACTGCGCGAGGCTTTGGTGGTGCCGCTCCCTAAAACAAAAAAAAAGGGAAGCACCAGTGACTGACTTTCGTCCTTTATCAATGCTGAACAGCGACTTTAAGATTCTCAGTAAGATCATGGCTGGCAGGTTGCTCCCCCTTATGACCACATTAGTGCATGCAGATCAGAATGGTTTCATCCCTGGCCGCAGCACCTCGCTGAATTTAAGGCGAATTTTTGCTATCTTACACATGCCAGTAGTAGAGAAGCCTCCTACGGGAGTCTTGCTAGCGGTGGACTTCGAAAAGGCCTTCAACTCGATTAGGTGGGACTACCTCAGGGCTGTGATGCTAAAGATGGGAATAGGTGAGAGCTGGGTGAAATGGGTGGACCTGCTGTATTCCTCCCCGCTAGCTAGGGTGAAGACGGGCAGAACGATCTCTAATACATACCCGGTATATCGGGGAACTAGGCAGGGATGTCCCCTATCCCCACTGCTATTTGCCCTGGCAATCGAACCTCTGGCAGCCCAGCTGCGACAAGAGGGAGTCGGTAAAGGAATTAAATGGGGTCTAAACGAGCATGTTATTTCCCTATGCGCGGACGATATTCTGGTGTATCTGAGAGATGGAACCAGTGGTCTCCCGTGGGTTCTGAAGATTCTGGAGGACTTCGGGGGAACTGTCGGGACTTCGCCTTAACCGAGGCAAAACATTTGTATTCCCCATGCTGCTAAACTGCATGCGCCCCGAAACGTGTCCAGGGGATGTGAACTGGGCCCCACGGACCTTTAAATTTTGGGTATCCAAATATTCCATGAACTGGGCGACCTCCGAGACGGCAACTTGGGTGGGACGCTCCGTTCTCTGTGCTCCTCGATCGGGTTCTGGTGATCACTAAAACTAACAACAATGGCTAGAGTAGCATTGTCTAAAATGGTTATGCTTCCCCTCCTCCTCTACTACTTTGCTAACCTACCGTTATGGATCCCCCCCTTCGTGGTTCCGTGAATTGAACGCTCTGCTTCGGGAGCTAATATGGGACGAGGGTCGTAGGCGCACAGCACTGACGACTATGTGCAGAGCGACGCGTGTGGGCGGACTAGGGGCTTCTCACTTCGAGGCATATTACTTGGCATCCCAACTGCAATGGGTGGCCGGCTGGATGGTGGGCAAAGGACAACTGGACTTGTTTACTTCCCATGGTCCGTTGGACACAGCCCGAATGATAGCACGTATGATAGGGAGGAGGGTTGCCCCCCCTCAGAGAAAACCTAATGACTAACGCTGCGACGACGTGCTGGAGGAGATGTATGAGTAGGGTCGGAGTTGGTCCACCCTACTCTCCGGCGCTACCACTATCGGTCTTAGATGTGGACCCGAAGGGGACCGGTTCCGGGGGTTGGGGGCTGGGACCGTGGACGGGAGTGGGAGTGGAGACGGTGGGAGAGCTTTTTAAGGAAGGGGTATTGAAGAACTTCGTCGACTTGGTAGGAAAGGGGTCCCTCAGGGTCAATTTTTGCTGTTGAGGAAGTTAGTGCATTCTCTGAAAGACCATTGGGATTCGATCAATGCAGAACCCAAGGTCCACAGAGTGTTACACCTCCTGTTGACATCGGGGGAAGAACCCCACTTGATTACGAAAATATATCGAGCCCAGATAGAAGCTGCATTGAATCCCCTGCACTCGCTGAGGGAGAGGTGGGAGAAAACGATCGGACACGTTTTGTCCGAGACAGAGTGGAACAGGGCTCTGGCTTATCCCCGGGGGATCTTGCGTAACACCCGTTTACAATACATCCAATATAACTACCTACATAGGACGTACCTTACTCCTCACCGACTGTTTCGTATATATGGGGGGGACCCCCAGGACATGCCCCAGATGTGGTGAGGGCAAGGCAGACTTTGACCACATGAGGTGGAAATGCGCAGTGTTACAGATTGGCTGGAGGGCAATGATAGGGATCATGTCAGGGTTATATGACACAGAACTGCCGTTTACCCCCAATATATGTCTACTGTACCTAAAAACGGGTACGTTACGAGGGAAGGTTAGGAATCGCTTCCTAGATCTCGCACTGGCCCTCTACAAAAGGCTGATCATGAGGGGTTGGAAGGCTCCTAGCCACCCCTCACTCGCTGAATGGAAAAGCGATGTCACGAAGTTGACCAGGACAGAATTACAAGTCTTGAAGGCTGAAGAAGCAAAAGGTATCCGACAGACCTCCATAGCCCCAGAATGGGAAGATCTAATGATGAGCTGGTTCAATGTAGTGAAAGGACCAATAGCTCCCAATACAGTACCAACAGAAACAGAGCCCTGAGTGAGTATAGAAATGAGATAAGGGATACACCCAATAATAACACCTTTTGGGGAGGGAAAAACACCAATGAAACAGTTAGACGAGAATGCCAACAGATCACAATATGACACAGGGGGCAGTGCGGAGTCGGTCACATACTGTTGCAAAAAGCAGCAGGAAAATGTATGAGGTTAGATAGTTATCCCCCCAAGTATAGCGTCCTCAGGGAATGACCCCTCCTAACCAACACCAAAACCACCTACAAAAAGCCACCAAGTGTGTACATAGTTTAATCTCAAGTTACAGCTGTTATGCAGGCATATAAAATGAATGGGTAACACAGGACGACAGTGTAGGAGGCTGGACTGGCTTGTAGTGAGTACCAAGGGGTACTTACACCTTGCACCAGGCCCAGGTATCCCTTATTAGTGTAGAAGGGGTGTTTCTAGCAGCTTAGGCTGATAGATAATGGTAGCTTAGCAGAGCAGCTTAGGCTGAACTAGGAGACATGCAAAGCTCCTACTATACCACTGGTGTCATATGCACAATATCATAAGAAAACACAATACACAGAAGTACTAAAAATAAAGGTACTTTATTTTTATGACAATATGCCAAAAGTATCTCAGTGAGTACCCTCAGTATGAGGATGCCAAATATACACAAGATATATGTACACAATACCAAAAATATGCAGTAATAGCAAAAGGAAGTAATGCAAGCAATGTAAAGTTACAGTAGATTGCAATTGGAGCACATAGGTATAGGGGCAACACAAACCATATACTCCAAAAGTGGAATGCGAACCACAAATGGACCCCAAACCTATGTGAGCTTGTAGAGGGTTGCTGGTGCTGTAAGAAAACAGTGAGGGTTAGAAGAATAGCCCACCCCAAGACCCTGTAAAGTAGGTGTAACGTGCACCTATAACCCCCAGAGAGCACAGAAGTCGTGATAGGGGGTTTCTGCAAGGAAGACCAACACCAGCAAAGCAACCAAAGTGGATTTCCGAACCTGAGTACCTGTGGAACAAGGAGACCAAGTCCAAGAGTCGCGACAATGTCGAGAGTGGGCAGATGCCCAGGAAATGCCAGCTGAGGGTGCAAAGAAGCTGCCACCGGATGGTAGAAGCTGTGGATTCTGCAAGAACAAAGGGGGCTAGAAACTTCCCCTTTGGAGGATGGATGTCCCACGTCGTGAACAAGCTTGCAGAGGTGTTCCCACACAGAAATACCTCAAACAAGCCTTGCTAGCTGCAAGGGTCGCAGTTAGGGTTTTTGGATGCTGCTGTGGCCCAGGAGGGACCAGGATGTCGCCACTTGGATGAGGAGACAGAGGGGGTGCCCAGAAAGTCAGGGAGCCCTCACAGAAGCAGGCAGCACCCGCAGAAGTACCGGAACAGGCACTTGGAAGAGGAGTGAACCGGAGTCCACCCGAAGACACAAAAGGGAGTCCCACGACGCCGGAGGACAACTCAGAAGGTTGTGCACTGCAGGTTAGAGTGTCAGGGACCCAGGCTTGAATGTGCACAAAGGAAATCCCGGAAGAGTGCACAGGAGCCGGAGCAGCTGCAAATCACGCGGTACCCAGCAATGCAGTCTAGCGTGGGGAGGCAAGAACTTACCTCCACCAAACTTGGACTGAAGAGTCACTGGACTGTGGGAGTCACTTGGACAGAGTTGCTGAGTTCCAGGGACCATGCTCGTCGTGCTGAGAGGGGACCCAGAGGACCGGTGATGCAGTCTTTTGTTGCCTGCGATTGCAGGGGGAAGATTCTGTCGTCCCACAGGAGATTTCTTCAGAGCTCCTGGTGCAGAAAGGAGGCAGGCTACCCCCAGAGCATGCACCACCAGGAAACAGGCGAGAAAGCAGCAGGATCAGCGATACAAGGTTGCAGTAGTCGTCTTGGCTACTTTGTTGCGGTTTTGCAGGCGTCCTGAGCAGTCAGCGGTCGATCCTTTGGCAGAAGGTGAAGAGAGAGATGCAGAGGAACTCTGGTGAGCTCTTGCATTCGGTATCTGAAGAATTCCCCAAAGCAAAGACCCTAAATAGCCAGAAAAGGAGGTTTGGCTACCTAGGAAGGAGGATAGGCTAGTAACACAGGTAAGAGCCTATCAGAAGGAGTCTCTGACGTCACCTGATGGCACTGGCCACTCAGAGCAGTCCAGTGTGCCAGCAACACCTCTGTTTCCAAGATGGCAGAGGTCTGGAGCACACTGGAGGAGCTCTGGGCACCTCCCCTGGGAGGTGCAGGTCAGGGGAATGGTCACTCCCCTTTCCTTTGTCCAGTTTCGTGCCAGAGCAGGGCTGGGGGATTCCTGAACCGGTGTAGACTGGCTTATGCGGAGATGGGCACCATCTGTGCCAATCAAAGCGGTTCCAGAGGCTGGGGGAGGCTACTCCTCCCCAGCCCTGACACCTTTTTCCAAAGGGAGAGGGTGTAACACCCTCTCTCTGAGGAAGTCCTTTGTTCTACATTCCTGGGCCAGGCCTGGCTGGACCCCAGTAGGGCAGAAACCTGTCTGAGGGGTTGGCAGCAGCTGCAGTGAAACCCTGGGAAAGGCAGTTTGGCAGTACCCGGGCCTGTGCTAGAGACTCGGGGGATCATGGAATTGTCTCCCCAATGCCAGAATGGCATTGGGGTGACAATTCCATGATCTTAGACATGTTACATTGCCATGTTCGGAGTTACCATTGTGACGCTATACATAGGTAGTGACTTATGTATAGTGCATGCGTGAAATGGTGTCCCCGCACTCACAAAGTCCGGGGAATTTGCCCTGAACGATGTGGGGGCACCTTGGCTAGTGCCAGGGTGCCCACACACTAAGTAACTTAGCACCCAACCTTCACCAGGTGAAGGTTAGACATATAGGTGACTTTTAAGTTACTTAAGTGCAGTGGTAAATGGCTGTGAAATAACATGGACGTTATTTCACTCAGGCTGCACTGGCAGGCCTGTGTAAGAATTGTCAGAGCTCCCTATGGGTGGCAAAAGAAATGCTGCAGCCCATAGGGATCTCCTGGAACCCCAATACCCTGGGTACCTCAGTACCAAATACTAGGGAATTATAAGGGTGTTCCAGTATGCCAATGTGAATTGGTAAAATTGGTCACTAGCCTGTCAGTGACAATTTGTAAAGCAAAGAGAGCATAACCACTGAGGTTCTGGTTAGCAGAGCCTCAGTGAGACAGTTAGGCATCACACAGGGAACACATACATATAGGCCACAAACTTATGAGCACTGGGGTCCTGGCTAGGAGGGTCCCAGTGACACATAACAAACATACTGAAAACATAGGGTTTTCACTATGGGCACTGGGCCCTGGCTAGCAGGATCCCAGCGAGACAGTGAAAACACCCTAACATATACTCACAAACAGGCCAAAAGTGGAGGTAACAAGGCTAGAAAGAGGCTACTTTCTCACAAACGCATTATTGTTTTTTATGTTATGTGTTTCAATATTATTCCAGGACGTGCTATACTCTTCCCTACTAATAACACAGGTACAACAGCTTCTTATTTACCAATGCTTTCACCCTATCCGCCATGTCTACTGGTTCTTTAGTTACTTATACCAACAACTGCACTACTTTACACCTTCCATAACACACCACGCCGTGTCCCTCCACGCTAGCCTACGCCACTTCACCCCACTCCACAAGAGTCTACACCACTCTGTGTCCCTCCACTCCACACTAGTCTACACCACTCTGTGTCACTCAACACTAGTCTACACCACTGCACACTAACCTACACCACTCTATTATACGCCACTCCACACTAGTCTACACCACTCTACTATACACCACTCCACACTAGTCTACACCACTCTGTGTCCCTCCACTCCACACTAGTCTACACCACTCTGCTATACACCACTCCACACTAGTCTACACCACTCTACACAAGTCTACACCACTTCACTCCACCCCACTCCACAAGCGTCTACACCACTCCGTGTCCCTCCACTTCACACTAGTCTACACCACTCTACTATACGCCACTTCACACTAGTCTACACCACTCTATTATACACCACTCCACACTAGTCTACACCACTGCACACTAGCCTACACCACTCTACTATACGCCACTCCACACTAGTCTACACCACTCTACTATACGCCACTCCACACTAGTCTACACCTCTCTACTATATGGAGCAGGGGCCGTAGACAACAGAGGAGGTAGAGAGCAGCTCTGGTCCGTACAGAGAATTCGCGAGACGCACCATTGCAGCCCCCCAGGTCCTCACCGCCCTCGCGGCTATCCTCGCCCTGTGCCGCCCCCGGGGGTCCTTGGATTTAACCAGGATGTTGGGAACCCCGCTGTTTACACTGGACCAGAGGGCAGGTATTTAGGATTTTCTGTGGATTTTCACCTCCCGGACCCACTGAGGTGAGCCTGAGTTGAGCCCAAGGGAGAGTTTTCTATTACCCAGTCACAGAATACACCCCTCCCAGCTCCATACTTGCCAATAGACCTGATTCAGGCGGGAGACTCCCGGTTTCTTACTGCAACAATTGGCTTGATTTTGTCTGTCTCCCGACTGGAATGGCCTCCTTTTTTAACGGAAGTCAGTGTGAGAATGTAATTCTCCTGAATATTATTTTAAAGTCTCACACTTTCCCCTTCTAAAATGTTGGCATTTATGGAACTCACACATGCTACTACCGTTAAGGGGGCTGGATGAGGTGGTCTGGGTTTCTTGCAGGTTTGTGCAAGGAAGGACGTTGTTAAAATCTGGTTAATTTGGTACTCTGTGAAAAATGGAACGCCCCAGAGCCTATGTTTTTTAGGTTGAGCATTCGAGGCCTCTTGTATATACTTTATTAGGTCGAGCATTCGAGGCCTCTTTTATATACTTTAGTATATACTTCTATACTTCTTTTTGGGGTCTCTGCTTTTTCACTGGTTTGTTTCAGTGTCCTTAAAAAATCCTTGCTTGCTAGTGGTCAATCCTTGCTCTTTGTCCCACCTTTTCCACTGTTGTACACTTCCCTGGCGTATGGCCCTAGTACTTGTACCCTTCCACTTGTGCCAATGTAGCAGGTGCTTAGGGATTACTTTGTTCAAAGGCTAATAGCATTTGACCAGAGCGCTGGATGCTTCAGTGGCCCCAGGCTGTTTCTGTTAACAGGGCTCTAGTCTATTATTTACTTTTCATCTGCAGTGATGTGTGACTTTGTTTATTCCATTCGTTACTCTCCCTCGCACATTTTCTGTTCTTGCATTACAAATGCTTGTTCCTTTTGTCTGTCTCTGCGAGCTCTCAGCGGCTGCTTATGTCAACTGTTTTACTTTTTATTTTCAGTTTGTGGCAAGAAAACACTAATAGCTGAAACTCAAGCGAACACGAGACTATTGCAGTTCAAATGCTTGTCTTTATTGTTCAAATGCTTGTCTTTATTGGCTTACCGATTTCAGCTGTAAACAGGGCTATAAATCTCATTCTTATCTCCTCACATCTGCTGTGCATTCAAAGGAAGGTCTGTTTCCTGTTTTAGAATGTTGTTAAGAACTCTCTTTTTTAATACAATTTCACCAGTTTCGTGTTGGAGCTCTGGTTCTGAGTTAAGCACAGATGTAACCCTTAAATGGCTGTATAGTTTGTGAATGCTTCATGAAGGGGCTTATTAGTTTGCCCCTCCTCGTTTTTCGCTTGGCGGGCGGCCATCTTTCTGTCATTAATGGTTGACGAACCTGAAATGTATCGGCTTCATTTATGACTGTTTTCCTTTTGTACAGGATGCCAGGGCTCCCTGATTTCATCCACATTGTGTTACTAATACTGCGTTTGTCACGCGTCAAACACAAGACTATTCCCAAAGCTGCCTTGTTTTCTTGCAGAGCATTTATTTCTACATCTTATCGTTGCTGTAACATTGCTTCAGGAGACAAGCAACATTTGGTTTCCGCAGTCATGAGTTTCAGAAGAGAGTTTTGGGCATGGCAGTAGGCTTGTAAATCATGTTGTTATCTGTATCATACAGCTTCTTTTTGGATGCCCTAAAGAGGCCCGACATTGTTTCAGGATTACGTTTTAATTAGTATCCTGTGCTCGCATATTTAGTTACATCAGCTGAAGTTTCAGAGGAGATCTTTGCATACCGGCATGTTTACATTAGTGGCTGTATATAGATTAAAGAGGCTTGAAATCGCTTTCGTATATGATGTTTTATGATTTTAGATAAGAGATAATTTGAGAATGTAATATAAAAAAGTGAAAAGAAAGAAAGCAATGGCTAATGTAGTGCTTCATTTGAGGCGGTGGTTTTTGGTGCGGGGCATTTTTACTTATTTTTATGGACTGGCTACTATTTTTTGTCTTATTTCTTTACTGCGAGCAAAAGACGCATATGGGAAAGATGTAAGAATCGAAAACAAATTTCAGAAAGGGTGAAAGTAGAAAGCTGTACGAGAGAGCTGAATTAGTAATTGTAAGGGGACAAGCAGCCAGTGTGGCAAGGCCAGTGCCACCAGGTGTGACAGAAACTGTCTTGGGACTGACTACCCCAGTTTCTACTATGGACCCATAAGTGAACCCAACTACACCCTTTGCTTGACTGTTGCAAGCAGTCCCACCACTAGTACCACTACTGCTAGGGGCACTAGAGCTTGATGTATTAGTGGTGGTAGGCTCAGGGGGTTTACCTGGACAGGACTTATCCCCTGGCCTATGGCCTATATTTTTACACACAAAGCACCAAGGCTTTTTAAATTGTGTAGGTTGAGAAGAAGAGGAAGAATTAGTTTTATCTCCACCCCCTGAAGAGTGTTTAAGATTTGAAGTGGAATCTTTGGTTTTACCCTTATCCCCATGCTTATCTTGAGATTTTTCACCATCTTTCTCTGAAGGCTTACCATTCTTCTTCTTGCCATCTTTGTCACCCCCTGTATGAACTTTTCTGTTCACTCTTGTTCTGACCCATTTGTCTGCCTTCTTTCCCAACTCTTGGGGAGAGGTCAGATCAGAGTCTACCAAGTACTGGTGTAACAAATCTGACACACAATTATTAAGAATATGCTCTCTCAGGATTAAGTTGTACAGGCCTTCATAGTCATTCACTTTACTGCCATGTAACCACCCTTCCAAGGACTTCACTGAATGGTTAAATGAAATCAACCCAATCTTGTGAAGACTCCTTTTTGGTCTCTCTGAACTTTATCCTGTATTGTTCAGTGGTTAAGCCATAACCATCAAGGAGTGCACTCTTAAGAATAGTGAAACTGTTGGCATCACTTTCTTTCACAGTAAGGAGTCTGTCTCTACCCTTACCACTAAATGATAGCCATAGGATAGCAGCCCAGTGCCTTTGAGGGACATCTTGAACAACACAAGCCCTCTCAAGTGCAGCAAACCACTTGTTAATGTCATCCCCCTCCTTATAAGGGGGAACTGTCTTGTGCAGATTCCTGGAATCATGCTCTTTTACAGGATGACTATGGGGAATACTGCTGCTGCCACCATGGGTATTTAAACCCAGCTTCTGTCTTTCTTTTTCAATCTCTAGAGATTGTCTATCTAAATCCAGCTGTTGCTTCTTGAGCTTCAGTCTGGAAGTCTCCACTCTCAATTTATTGAGCTCCCTTTCCAACATTCTGTCATCAGTGTGGGTGGGAGGGACATGTCTAGAAACAGAAGTGTGATGAGAATGGACAGAAGGAGACCTATCCCTAACAGAGGGAACCTTAACAAGTTGACCAGCAGTATAATGTGAGATTCCACCATCTGTATGGTGAGACCTCCTACTGTGATGAGAGACCACACTATCTGTATGGTGTGACTCTGCATCTACTTCAACCCTGCTAGGCTGTCTGATACTGGGCAGGCTGGGAAGTTTCCTTACTGAATCTATCTGCAGGGGTGTCCCTGGATCAGACTGAGAACCATCAACTACTTTTTCAACAGATTGGGCACTTATGGCCTTATCTTGTTCTCTAAGCATGTTAAGTAACAGTTCTAAAGAAGGATTCTTCCCTACACTCAAACCTCTTTCCATGCAGAGACTCCTTGCTCCTTTCCAGCTAAGGTGATCATATGCAAGTTTGGACAGATCAACATTTTGGCCTGTGCCAGACATTTTTAGAAAGAGTTAAGTGATAGAAAAAGTGAAGAAAAAGTGTTTCAGAACTTTTAGAATGACAGAAAAAAAACTTTTAAAACTTTTTAGAACTTTTTAGAAAGTTTAGAAGTACTTTTCAGCAATAGAAAAGAGTGAAAAGAGTGAATGCAAAACTTTTTAGCACTGTGTACACACACTGAACTTGTTTTGTATATTTTCCTCTTATGAAAAGTACAATGTCAAGAGTGGTAAGTAGTCTCAAAGCACTTATCCCACCGCTGCACAACCAATGTAGGAGGCTGGACTGGCTTGTAGTGAGTACCAAGGGGTACTTACACCTTGCACCAGGCCCAGGTATCCCTTATTAGTGTATAGGGTGTCTAGCAGCTTAGGCTGATAGATAATGGTAGCTTAGCAGAGCAGCTTAGGCTGAACTAGGAGACGTGTGAAGCTACTACAGTACCACAAATGCAAATGCACAATATCATAAGAAAACACAATACACAGTTATACTAAAAATAAAGGTACTTTATTTTTATGACAATATGCCAAAAGTATCTCAGTGAGTACCCTCAGTTTGAGGATAAGAAATATACACAAGATATATGTATATAATACCAAAAATATGCAGTATAGTCTTAGAAAACAGTGCAAACAGTGTAAAATTACAATAGGATGCAATGGAAGCACATAGGGATAGGGGCAACACAAACCATATACTCCAAAAGTGGAATGCGAACCACGAATGGACCCCAAACCTATGTGACCTTGTAGAGGGTCGCTGGGACTAATAGAAAATAGCAAGGGTTAGAAAAATACCCCACCCCAAGACCCTGAAAAGTGAGTGCAAAGTGCACTAAAGTTCCCCTAAAGACACAGAAGTCGTGATAGAGGAATAATGCGAGAAAAACACAACCCAGCAATGCAACAACAATGGATTTCCAGTCGAGGGTACCTGTGGAACAAGGGGACCGAGTCCAAAAGTCACAAGCAAGTCAGAGATGGGCAGATGCCTAAGAAATGCCAGCTGTTGGTGCAAAGGAGCTTCTACTGGACTGAAGAAGCTAGGAATTCTGCAGGAACGACAAGGGCTAGAGACTTTCCCTTTGGAGGATGGATCCCCCATGCCGTGGAGAGTCGTGCAGAAGTGTTTTCCCACCAGTTGGACGCCAACAAGCCTTGCTAGCTGCAAGTCGTGTGGTTAGCGTTTTTGGATACTGCTGTGGCCCAGGATGGACCAGGATGTCGCCAATTTCGTCTGGGGACAGAAGGGATGCCGTGCAAGCCAAAGAGCCCTCTCAGAAGCAGGCAGCACCCGCAGAAGTGCCAGAACAGGCACTACGAAGTAAAGTGAAACAGTGCTCGCCTGAAGTTACACAAAGGGGTCCCACGTCGCCGGAGACCAACTTAGAAAGTCGTGCAATGCAGGTTAGAGTGCCGTGGACCCAGGCTTGGCTGTGCACAAAGGATTTCTGCCGGAAGTGCACGGAAGCCGGAGAAGTTGCAAAAGTCGCGAAAACCAACAATGCTGTCTGGCGTGGGGAGGCAAGGACTTACCTCCACCAAACTTGGACTGAAGAGTCACTGGACCGTGGGGGTCACTTGGACAGTGTTGCTGGATTCAAGGGACCTCGCTCGTCGTCGTGAGAGGAGACCCAAGAGACCGTGATGCAGCTTTTTGGTGCCTGCGTTAGCAGGGGGGAAGATTCCGTCGACCCACGGGAGATTTCTTCGCAGCTTCTGATGCATAGAGGAGGCAGACTACCCCCACAGGATGCACCACCAAGAAAAACAGTCGAGAAGGCAGCAGGAGCGGCGTTACAATGTTGCAGTAGTCGTCTTAGCTACTTTGTTGCAGTTTTGCAGGCTTCCAGCGCAGTCAGCAGTCGATTTCTTGGCAGAAGGTGAAGAGGGAGATGCAGAGGAACTCTGATGAGCTCTTGCATTCGTTATCTGAGGAATCCCCAAAGAAAGAGACCCTAAATAGCCAGAAAAGAGGGTTTGGCTACTTAGGAGAGAGGATAGGCTAGCAACACCTGCAGGAGCCTATCAAAAGGAGTCTCTGACGTCAGCTGTGGGCACTGGCCACTCAGAGCAGTCCAGTGTGCCAGCAGCACCTCTGTTTTCAAGATGGCAGAGGTCTGAAGCACACTGGAGGAGCTCTGGGCACCTCCCAGGGGAGGTGCAGGTCAGGGGAGTGGTCACTCCCCTTTCCTTTGTCCAGTTTCGCGCCCAGGCAGGGCTGAGGGGTCCCTGAACCGGTGTAGACTGGCTTATGCAGAATTAGGCACATCTGTGCCCAAGAAAGCATTTCCAGAGGCTGGGGGAGGCTACTCCTCCCCTGCCTTCACACCATTTTCCAAAGGGAGAGGGTGTAACACCCCCTCTCTGAGGAAGTCCTTTGTTCTGCCATCCTGGGCCAGGCCTGGCTGGACCCCAGGAGGGCAGAAGCCTGCCTGTGGGGTTGGCAGCAGCAGCAGCTGCAGTGCAACCCCAGAAAAGGCAGTTTGGCAGTACCAGGGTCTGTGCTACAGACCACTGGGAGCATGGAATTGTGCCAACTATGCCAGGATGGTATAGAGGGGGCAATTCCATGATCTTAGACATGTTACATGGCCATATTCGGAGTTACCATTGTGAAGCTACACATAGGTAGTGACCTATGTGTAGTACACGCATGTAATGGTGTCCCCGCAGTCACAAAGTCGGGGAATTTGCCCTGAACAATGTGGGGGCACCTTGGCTAGTGCCAGGGTGCCCACACACTAAGTAACTTTGCACCTAACCTTTACCAGGTAAAGGTTAGAGATATAGGTGACTTATAAGTTACTTAAGTGCAGTGAAAATGGCTGTGAAATAATGTGGGCATTATTTCACTCAGGCTGCAGTGGCAGGCCTGTGTAAGAATTGTCAGAGCTCCCTATGGGTGGCAAAAGAAATGCTGCAGCCCATAGGGATCTCCTGGAACCCCAATACCCTGGGTACCTCAGTACCATATACTAGGGAATTATAAGGGTGTTCCAGTAAGCCAATGTAAATTGGTAAAATTGGTCACTAGCCTGTTAGTGACAATTTAAAAGTAATGAGAGAGCATAACCACTGAGGTTCTGGTTAGCAGAGCCTCAGTGAGACAGTTAGGCACCACACAGGGAACATATACATGCACACTTATGAGCACTGGGGTCCTGTGTGACAGGGTCCCAGTGACACATACATATAGGCCACAAACTTATGAGCACTGGGGTCCTGACCATCAGGGTCCCAGTGACACATAACAAACATACTGAAAACATAGTGTTTTCACTATGAGCACTGGGACCTGGCTATCAGGATCCCAGTGAGACAGTGAAAACAGTGACAAACACCCTGACATACACTCACAAACAGGCCAAAAGTGGGGGTAACAAGGCTAGAAAGAGGCTACTTTCTCACACCATCTTGTGGGTAAAGGCGCTATAGTCCGTTCTTGTGATGCAGAGTCCGGAAGTACAGCAGTCACTCGTGCCATCCTGTGGGTAAAGCGTTATAGTCCGTTCTCGTGATGCAGAGTCCGGAAGTACAGCAGTCACTCGTCCGATCTTGTGGGTAAAAGCGCTATAGTCCGTTCTTGCGATGCAGAGTCCGGAAGTACAGCAGTCACTCGTGCCATCTTGTGGGTAAAAGTGCTATAGTCCGTTCTCGTGATGCAGAGTCCGGAAGTACAGCAGACACACTTGTGCCATCTTGTGGGTAAAAGCGATATAGTCCGTTCTCGTGATGCAGAGTCCGGAAGTGCAGCAGTCACTCGTGCCATCTTGTGGGTGAAAGCGCTATAGTCCGTTCTCGTGATGCAGAGTCCGGAAGTGCAGCAGTCACTCGTGCCATCTTGTGGGTAAAAGCGCTATAGTCCGTTCTTGTGATGCAGAGTCCGGAAGTACAGCAGTCACTCGTCCGATCTTGTGGGTAAAAGCGCTATAGTCCGTTCTTGTGATGCAGTGTCCGGAAGTACAGCAGTCACTCGTGCCATCTTGTGGGTAAAGGCGCTATAGTCCGTTCTTGTGATGCAGAGTCCGGAAGTACAGCAGTCACTCGTGCCATCTTGTGGGTAAAAGCGCTATAGTCCGTTCTTGTGATGCAGAGTCCGGAAGTACAGCAGTCACTCGTGCCATCTTGTGGGTAAAAGCGCTATAGTCCGTTCTTGTGATGCAGAGTCCGGAAGTACAGCAGTCACTCGTGCCATCTTGTGGGTAAAAGCGCTATAGTCTGTTCTTGTGATGCAGTGTGCGGAAGTCCAGCAGTCACTCGTGCCATCTTGTGGGTAAAAGCGCTATAGTCCGTTCTTGTGATGCAGTGTGCGGAAGTGCAGCAGTCACTCGTGCCATCTTGTGGGTAAAGCGCTATAGTCCGTTCTCGTGATGCAGAGTCCGGAAGTGCAGCAGTCACTCGTGCCATCTTGTGGGTAAAAGCGCTATAGTCCGTTCTCGTGATGCAGAGTCCGGCAGTACAGCAGTCACACTCGTGCCATCTTGTGGGTAAAAGCGCTATAGTCCGTTCTCGTGATGCAGAGTCCGGAAGTACAGCAGTCACTCGTGCCATCTTGTGGGTAAAAGCGCTATAGTCCGTTCTCGTGATGCAGAGTCCGGAAGTGCAGCAGTCACTCGTGCCATCTTGTGGGTAAAAGCGCTATAGTCCGTTCTCGTGATGCAGAGTCCGGAAGTACAGCAGTCACTCGTGCCATCTTGTGGGTAAAAGCGCTATAGTCCGTTCTCGTGATGCAGAGTCCGGAAGTACAGCAGTCACTCGTGCCATCTTGTGGGTAAAGCGCTATAGTCCGTTCTTGTGATGCAGTGTCCGGAAGTACAGCAGTCACTCGTGCCATCTTGTGGGTAAAGCGCTATAGTCCGTTCTCCTGATGCAGAGTCCGGAAGTGCAGCAGTCACTCGTGCGTGTAACCTGAAAGGTGGTGGCCGTATGGGGGAAACTGGGGGACGGCCCAGACATTCGGGGTTCATTTCCATGTCTACGTTCTGTGATGAGGGACATTGCATGGGGGTGCGGGCAGTATGAGGAGACCGGCCGGTGCCGGGAGACCGGGTGGGTGGTGCAGAGGTTGAGCCCACTTTGAAGCCTGGGGCTGCGGGGGGTTTCTTATCGGCGTTCTCAGTCTGAGGGAGCACAGACACACATGGGAGAGTTCTCAGTCTGAGGGAGACACACATGGGAGAGTTCTCAGTCTGAGGGAGACACACATGGGAGAGTTCTGAGTCTGAGGGAGCACAGACACACATGGGAGAGTTCTCAGTCTGAGGGAGACTGTAGGAGGCTGGACTGGCTTGTAGTGAGTACCAAGGGGTACTTACACCTTGCACCAGGCCCAGGTATCCCTTATTAGTGTAGAGGGTGTCTAGCAGCTTAGGCTTATAGATAATGGTAGCTTAGCAGAGCAGCTTAGGCTGAACTAGGAGACGTGTGAAGCTACTACAGTACCACAAATGATTATGCACAATATCATAAGAAAACACAATACACAGTTATACTAAAAATAAAGGTACTTTATTTTTATGACAATATGCCAAAAGTATCTCAGTGGGTACCCTCAGTATGAGGATAGCAAATATACACAAGATATATGTACACAATACCAAAAATATGCAGTATAGAGTTAGAAAACAGTGCAAAAAGTGTAAAATTACAATAGGATGCAATGTAGTCACATAGGGATAGGGGCAACACAAACCATATACTCCAAAAGTGGAATGCGAACCACGAATAGACCCCAAACCTATGTGACCTTGTAGAGGGTCGCTGGGACTATTAGAAAATAGCAAGGGTTAGAAAAATACCCCACCCCAAGACCCTGAAAAGTGAGTGCAAAGTGCACTAAAGTTCCCCTAAAGACACAGAAGTCGTGATAGAGGAATAATGCAAGAAAAACACAACCCAGCAATGCAACAACAATGGATTTCCAACCGAGGGTACCTGTGGAACAAGGGGACCGAGTCCAAAAGTCACAAGCAAGTCGGAGATGGGCAGATGCCCAAGAAATGCCAGCTGTTGGTGCAAAAAAGCTTCTACTGGACTGAAGAAGCAAGGAATTCTGCAGGAACGACAAGGGCTAGAGACTTCCCCTTTGGAGGATGGATCCCCCACGCCGTGAAGAGTCGTTCAGAAGTGTTTTCCCGCCGGAAGGACGCCAACAAGCCTTGCTAGCTGCAAGTCGTGCGGTTAGCGTTTTTGGACACTGCTGTGGCCCAGGATGGACCAGGATGTCGCAAATTGGACCAGGAGGTAGAGGGGACGTCGAGCAAGACAAGGAGCCCTCTCAGCAGCAGGTAGCATCCGGAGAAGTGCCAGAAACAGGCACTACGAGGATGCGTGAAACAGTGCTCGCCTGAAGTTACACAAAGGGGTCCCACGTCGCCGGAGACCAACTTAGGAAGTCGTGCAATGCAGGTTAGAGTGCCGGGGACCCAGGCTTGGGTGTGCACAAAGAATTTCCGCCGGAAGTGCACGGAAGCCGGAGAAGTTGCAAAAGTCGCGAAAACCAACAATGCAGTCTGGCGTGGGGAGGCAAGGACTTACCTCCACCAAACTTGGACTGAAGAGTCACTGGACCGTGGGGGTCACTTGGCCAGTCTTGCTGGATTCAAGGTACCTCGCTCGTCGTCGTGAGAAGAGACCCAAGGGACTGTGATGCAGCTTTTTGGTGCCTGCGTTGGCAGGGGGAAGATTCCGTCGACCCACGGGAGATTTCTTCGCAGCTTCTGATGCAGAGAGGAGGCAGACTACCCCCACAGGATGCACCACCAAGAAAAACAGTCGAGAAGGCAGCAGGAGCGGCGTTACAATGTTGCAGTAGTCGTCTTAGCTACTTTGTTGCAGTTTTGCAGGCTTCCAGCGCAGTCAGCAGTCGATTTCTTGGCAGAAGGTGAAGAGGGAGATGCAGAGGAACTCTGATGAGCTCTTGCATTCGTTATCTGAGGAATCCCCAAAGAAAGAGACCCTAAATAGCCAGAAAAGAGGGTTTGGCTACTTAGGAGAGAGGATAGGCTAGCAACACCTGCAGGAGCCTATCAAAAGGAGTCTCTGACGTCAGCTGTGGGCACTGGCCACTCAGAGCAGTCCAGTGTGCCAGCAGCACCTCTGTTTTCAAGATGGCACAGGTCTGGAGCACACTGGAGGAGCTCTGGGCACCTCCCAGGGGAGGTGCAGGTCAGGGGAGTGGTCACTCCCCTTTCCTTTGTCCAGTTTCGCGCCCAGGCAGGGCTGAGGGGTCCCTGAACCGGTGTAGACTGGCTTATGCAGAATTGGGCACATCTGTGCCCAAGAAAGCATTTCCAGAGGCTGGGGGAGGCTACTCCTCCCCTGCCTTCACACCATTTTCCAAAGGGAGAGGGTGTAACACCCCCTCTCTGAGGAAGTCCTTTGTTCTGCCATCCTGGGCCAGGCCTGGCTGGACCCCAGGAGGGCAGAAGCCTGTCTGTGGGGTTGGCAGCAGCAGCAGCTGCAGTGCAACCCCAGAAAAGGCAGTTTGGCAGTACCAGGGTCTGTGCTACAGACCACTGGGAGCATGGAATTGTGCCAACTATGCCAGGATGGTATAGAGGGGGCAATTCCATGATCTTAGACATGTTACATGGCCATATTCGGAGTTACCATTGTGAAGCTACACATAGGTAGTGACCTATGTGTAGTACACGCATGTAATCGTGTCCCCGCAGTCACAAAGTCGGGGAATTTGCCCTGAACAATGTGGGGGCACCTTGGCTAGTGCCAGGGTGCCCACACACTAAGTAACTTTGCACCTAACCTTTACCAGGTAAAGGTTAGAGATATAGGTGACTTATAAGTTACTTAAGTGCAGTGAAAATGGCTGTGAAATAATGTGGGCATTATTTCACTCAGGCTGCAGTGGCAGGCCTGTGTAAGAATTGTCAGAGCTCCCTATGGGTGGCAAAAGAAATGCTGCAGCCCATAGGGATCTCCTGGAACCCCAATACCCTGGGTACCTCAGTACCATATACTAGGGAATTATAAGGGTGTTCCAGTAAGCCAATGTAAATTGGTAAAATTGGTCACTAGCCTGTTAGTGACAATTTAAAAGTAATGAGAGAGCATAACCACTGAGGTTCTGGTTAGCAGAGCCTCAGTGAGACAGTTAGGCACCACACAGGGAACATATACATGCACACTTATGAGCACTGGGGTCCTGAGTGACAGGGTCCCAGTGACACATACATATAGGCCACAAACTTATGAGCACTGGGGTCCTGACCATCAGGGTCCCAGTGACACATAACAAACATACTGAAAACATAGGCCCTCATTCCAACCCTGGCGGTCGGTGTTAAAGCCGCGGCCATACCGCCGACAGGCTGGCGGTCCGAAAAATGGAATTCTGACCCTGGCGGTTACCGCCAACAGAGACCGCCGCTTCAACAATCCGCCCGCCGCGGCGGTACAAACAAACAGACTGGCGGTCACCGCCAACAGCCCGGCGGGAGACAATGTACCGCCTACACGATCACGACCCACCAATCCGCCACATTTTCCGGGGCGGGAGCACCGCTGATAAAAACACGGCGGAAACAGACTACACACGGGAAAACGCTCACCTCGACACACTCCACGGCGAATTCCGAGAGCATGGAACCAGAATTACAGGTCATCCCCGCACTCCTATACCTGCTCCTCGTCCAGGAGCACGCCCGGCGGCGCGGAAGACATCGGTGAGTACTGCACCTACGACACAGGGGAGGGAAAAAATTAGCGGCACACCCCCACCCACCCCCACCCACAACAACACCCACATCAATGCATTCCCACAGATCACTGTCACAACCCCCAACACCCCCCCCTCCGAAATAATGCAAAGTCCAAAGGAATACATAGCAAACAGGCGGATATATTGAAATTATTTATCGAAAATATTTTTAAATAATTAAACTATGTACAAATTATTTACATCTACACACTGTAGTCCAACTAATGTCCGGGGACCACAGGGGTCCCGGCCAAATGGGCAAGGCCCAGTCCCACGACAAGAACTCCACGGAGAGAACACTGCAGGGGCATCAGATAGAAAAAAGGACAGGCACCTCAGGGGGAAGGGAAAGGGGGGCACCTCAGCCACTTGAGTACACAACGCCAGATCCACGAGGGGACTCCATGACCACTGTCCCATCCTGGGGAATGCAAAGCCACAGTCTCAAAAGTCTCACAAGTGGGTGGCCTGCCCACTGGGCCATCCTGGGGAGAGCAAAGCCACAGTCCAAACAGTCCATACAGTGGGTGGCCTGCCCACTGGGCCATCCTGGGGAGACCAAAGCCACAGTCCAAACAGTCCATACAGTGGGTGGCCTGCCCACTGGGCCATCCTGGGGAGAGCAAAGCCACAGTCCAAACAGTCCATACAGTGGGTGGCCTGCCCACTGGGCCATCCTGGGGAGAGCAAAGCCACAGTCCAAACAGTCCATACAGTGGGTGGCCTGCCCACTGGGCCATCCTGGGGAGAGCAAAGCCACAGTCCATACAGTCCATAACAGACTCCACTGCCACTGGAGGAGGCATGTTGCCCAGAGGACATCCTGCAGCCCTGCCAGAGACAGATTCTGCCCTGCCACGTCTGCCAAAGGGCCAGTGGTCCTTGCCTTGAAGGGCCCAGTTCAGCGGTGCTTGCCCAGTTCAGCGGTGCTTGCCTTGAAGGGCCCAGTTCAGCGGTCTTGAGACGGCGGGGCCCAGTTCAGCGGTGCTTGCCTTGAAGGGCCCAGTTCAGCGTTGCTTGCCCAGTTCAGCGGTGCTTGAGACGGCGGGGCCCAGTTCAGCGGTGCTTGCCCAGTTCAGCGGTGCTTGAGACGGCGGGGCCCAGTTCAGCGGTGCTTGACTTGAAGGGCCCAGTTCAGCGGTGCTTGCCCAGTTCAGCGGTGCTTGCCTTGAAGGGCCCAGTTCAGCGGTGCTTGCCCAGTTCAGCGGTGCTTGAGACGGCGGGGCCCAGTTCAGCGGTGCTTGCCTTGAAGGGCCCAGTTCAGCGGTCTTGAGACGGCGGGGCCCAGTTCAGCGGTGCTTGCCCAGTTCAGCGGTGCTTGAGACGGCGGGGCCCAGTTCAGCGGTGCTTGCCTTGAAGGGCCCAGTTCAGCGGTGCTTGCCTTGAAGGGCCCAGTTCAGCGGTGCTTGCCCAGTTCAGCGGCCTTGAGACGGCGGGGCCCAGGTCAGCGGTGCTTGCCTTGAAGGGCCCAGTTCAGCGGTGCTTGCCCAGTTCAGCGGTCTTGAGACGGCGGGGCCCAGTTCAGCGGTGCTTGCCTTGAAGGGCCCAGTTCAGCGGTGCTTGCCCAGTTCAGCGGTGCTTGAGACGGCGGGGCCCAGTTCAGCGGTGCTTGCCCAGTTCAGCGGTGCTTGAGACAGCGGGGCCCAGTTCAGCGGTGCTTGCCTTGAAGGGCCCAGTTCAGCGGTGCTTGCCCAGTTCAGCGGTGCTTGCCTTGAAGGGCCCAGTTCAGCGGTGCTTGCCCAGTTCAGCGGTGCTTGAGACGGCGGGCCCAGTTCAGCGGTGCTTGCCTTGAAGGGCCCAGTTCAGCGGTCTTGAGACGGCGGGGCCCAGTTCAGCGGTGCTTGCCCAGTTCAGCGGTGCTTGAGACGGCGGGGCCCAGTTCAGCGGTGCTTGCCTTGAAGGGCCCAGTTCAGCGGTGCTTGAGACGGCGGTCCCCAGCGGAGCGGTGCTGGAGACGGCGGACGGTCTATGGCCAACTGCTCATTGCCTGGTGGTGCCCTCCTGGGCAGCGGGGATGGGGCTCCTTCAATGTCCACCTGGGCTGTGGGTGGTGGGGCCCTCCTGGCCAGCTGGGCTGTGTCCTCCCTGGGCAGCGGCTAGGGGTGTGGTGGCCTCCTCCTGGGCAGCGGCTAGGGGTGTGGTGGCCTCCTCCTGGGCAGCGGCTAGGGGTGTGGTGGCCTCCTCCTGGGCAGCGGCTAGGGGTGTGGTGGCCTCCTCCTGGGCAGCGGCTAGGGGCGTGGTGGGCTCCTCCTGGGCAGCGGCTAGGGGTGTGGTGGGCTCCTCCTGGGCAGCGGCTATGGGGGTGGTGGGCTCCTCCTGGGCAGCGGCTATGGGGGTGGTGGGCTCCTCCTGGGCAGCGGCTAGGGGTGTGGTGGGCTCCTCCTGGGGAGCAGGCCTGCTGCCTGACTTCTCCGCCTTGCTGCCCTTGCCCACCTTAGTCGGGAGTCTGTGGCCCTTGCCTCCCTTTGGAGCTGTGGCTGCTGACGGTGGCTGGGTGGTGTGCTGGGGGGATGTCGAACCCGGGCTCCTGCGGCGCCCCTTCCGCCTTCTGCTCCTCTTCCCAGGGGGTGGGCTGACTGTCCCCTTGCTGCTGGGCGACGAGCCGGACATGCGGGCTGGTGGGCTCCAATACCCCTGCACCCTTGTCAAGGGGGCTGCAGGGCTGGTGGTGGCTGAGGTGCTCTTTTTACCCCGACGAGAAGGAGGGGGGGGCGCAGGGTCAGGAAAGAAGGTAGCAGTGGAAAGATAGATTTTTTTAAGACAGTGGAGAGTGATAGGTACAGTGGGAATGGGAGTGGAGGGAGAGGATCTGGTTGTAGGTGAGTGACGTTTGCTGTCTTTGGGTGCAGGTGCAGGAGGGATAGGCTGTCGTGAGGTGGATGGCTGTTGGGTGGGTGGGTGGCTGCGTTTGTGTGGTGTGGAAGAGGGGGCGACAGACACAGTGGGAGAGGACACAGGGGACGTGTAAATGGCAGTGGGGGTGGTGACTGCACGTGTGCGGACTGTACTGGAGGGTGTGCTGGTGATGGAAACACTGGCTGATGGTGAGGTGAATGAAGGTGTGAGTGTAGACGTCACAGGGAGGGAGGAGGGAGACGAGGAGGTGGGGGGCACAGAGGTGGTAGTGACTGTTGGCATGTCTGCATCGGAATGTTGCTTGTGTGAATGTCTGCGTGATGTGTGGTGCTTATGTTTGGATGAGCTTCTCTTGGGTGTTGAGGTGTGTGCAGGCTGGTCTGATGGTGTGGATGGGACAGGCAGAGGAACAGGAGACTGGGAGGAGGGAGTTAGTGGAGGGAGGCAGGAGACAGGGACAATGGCTGCCGTCAGTGCTGAGGCCAGAGCCTGGAACGATCGCTGATGGGCAGCCTGACCCGAATGAATGCCCTCCAGGTACGCATTGCTGCGATGGACCTCCCTCTCCACCCCCTGGATGGCATTCAAAAGGGTAAACTGCCCAACAATGAGCGTCCTCAGGAGGTCAATGACCTCCTCACTGAGGGCAGCAGGGGTAACAGGGGCAGGGCCTGAGGTGCCTGGGGCGAAGGAGATGCCCGCCTTCCTGGCAGAGCGGGCACTGGGCGAACGCTGAGGGGCTGCTGGGAGGGCGGAGATGGTTCGCTGGGTGGCGGCTGTACCTGTAATTGCGGGGGGCACGGATGTTGCCGCCACCGCAAGGGAGCTCCCTTCCGAGGACGTGTCCATGTCGCTGCCGGCTCCAGTGGTCCCCGTTGTGGAGCTCCCCTCGCCCTCCGTCTCACTGGTCCAGTCAGACTCGGTGGCATGGCCCTCCTGGACCATGTGAGATGCAGCTCCCTCCTGCCCAGATGCCAATTCTCCTCCGCCTGATGATGCTGATGCACACAAGCACAGAAAGACAAACAAAAAGGGGGGGGGAGAGAGAAAATGAAAGAGATCTTGAGTACATGGAGCACCAGTACAGTTAGCGGACATGACAGACACAGATGCCCCCTGCACTAACTTGCGCACTTGGAGTCCGCTATGCACCCCATGGAACATGCCCTACACGCCTAGAGTTCACAACTGCACCCATGGATGACACGGCCCAGGGATGGCTGTACTGGCACACTACTGAGGGTGGTGGCTGGGGACACAGGGGCTTACGGAGGGGCCTAGCCTACAGATTTCGCCCTGGCCAGGGGTACCCACAGCCCTCCTCCCCCACCCAGACACCTCCACTGCGCGACAACAGAGCAGATTGTGCTTGTACTCACCCCCTTGTGACTGCTGTGCTGCCCTCACGCGCCCATCCAAATCAGGGTAGGCCACCGCCAGGATCCGGAACATCAGGGGGGTCAGATGACGGCAGGCACCCCGGCTGCGTTGGGAGGCCATCCCCAGCAGAGACTCGGCGGTCTTCTTCGTCCCGCGGCGGATGTCCTCCCACCTCTTGCGGCAGTGGGTGCCCCGTCGATGGTGGAGCCCCAGGGTCCGGACTTCCTTGGCGATGGCACGCCAAATCCCGATCTTCTCATGGGCGCGGACCTATGTGACACGTACAGGGAGGGAGAAATACCAAGTTCAAGTTTGTCTGCGTTTTCGGTGGCAGTGGCCCCCCGCCCCCCCCATCCCCGCCATGCCCCCCGCCAGGCCCCCCATCCCCGCCATGTGTCCCGCCATGCCCCCCATCCCCGCCATGTGCCCCGCCAGGCCCCCCATCCCCGCCATGTGCCCCGCCAAGCCCAACATGCCCCCGCCAGGCCCCCCATCCCGCCATGTGCCCTGCCAGGCCCCCCATCCCCGCCATGTGCCCCGCCAGGCCCCCCATCCCCGCCATGTGCCCCGCCAGGCCCCCCATCCCCGCCATGTGCCCCGCCAAGCCCAACATGCCCCCGCCAGGCCTCCCATCCCCGCCATGCCCCCCGCCAGGCCCCCCATCCCCGCCATGTGCCCCGCCAGGCCCCCCATCCCCGCCATGTGCCCCGCCAGGCCCCCAATCCCCGCCATGTGCCCCGCCAGGCCCCCCATCCCCGCCATGTGCCCCGCCAGGCCCCCCATCCCCGCCATGTGCCCCGCCAGGCCCCCCATCCCCGCCATGTGCCCCGCCAGGCCCCCCATCCCCGCCATGTGCCCCGCCAAGCCCAACATCCCCGCCATGTGCCCCGCCAAGCCCGCCATCCCCGCCATGCCCCCCATCCCCGCCATGTGCCCCGCCAGGGCCAAGATGTGCCCCCCAGCCCCCCAAGCCAGCCAGTGGCCCCAAATCCATATTGAATTAAACTCACTTGTTGGTCTGGAGGACCGTAGAGTAGCGCATACTGGGGGAGGACCCCATCCACAAGTTTCTCCAACTCCTCTCCGGTGAAGGCAGGGGCCCTTTCCCCAGTCGCAGCAGCCATTGTCCCTTCCAGACCGAGGTCACAGCAGCACTTGCAGTATAGGTCCTCTCCTGTGAAAGATCAAGTCGCAAGTGAATAAGTAGATAGAAAATGGCAGTCACGCCCGCGGCGGTGTGTACCGCGGCGGTGCGTACCGCCAGCGCCGGCGCCCTTCGCCATTGGCTCCTGAAACCCATAGGCTTCAATGTTAACCAATGCGGCTTCGCGCCGCGGTCTTCGACCGCCTACCGCCACGGTGTGCCACGCCAGCGCATTGACCTCACATCCCATTGTCACACTTCACAGGTCAGGCAGCCGCCATTTCGAGGGCCCACATGGCTCAATTTCTAGTGCGTCACACAGGCCTAGGCCTTGCATAGCCACTCATACACGCCATTCACTGCATAGAGAATCGTTTACTGTGCAAGCTGTGAGTACGTACCTGTGGGTTGCTTGACTGTGTGCTCCATGTTGTCCTTCCTAGGCACCGTCCGCTGGGTTTGGCCAGGAGAAGGAGGAATCCGCCCGTGTACAGACCGCTGGTGGACCTGTCAACAATGGAGGAACGCCACATCATCATGACCTACCGGCTTGACCGTGCCACTATAAATGAACTTTGTGCCCAGCTGGAGGCCGACCTGATGTCCCCCATCCGCCAACCCACAGGGATTCCCCCTCTGGTGCAGGTCCTGTCAGTACTCCATTTCTTGGCAAGTGGGTCATTTCAAACAACAGTGGGAATTGCTTCTGGGATGTCTCAGCCCATGTTTTCTAAGGTGTTGTCCAGAGTGTTGTCTGCCCTGATGAAATACATGAGGAGCTACATCATTTTCCCTGAGGTGGCTGAATTGGCTACAGTGAAGGGTGATTTCTATGCCCTTGGACATATTCCCAACGTAATTGGTGCCATTGATGGGACCCATGTGGCTTTGGTTCCCCCAAGAGACAGTGAGCAGGTGTACAGGAACAGGAAAAGTTACCATTCCATGAACATCCAGGTGGTGTGTTTGGCTGACCAGTACATCTCCCATGTCAATGCCAAGTTCCCTGGGTCAGTGCATGACGCCTACATCCTAAGGAATAGCAGCATCCCTTACATGATGGAACAGCTAGAGAGACACCGTGTATGGCTCTTGGGGGACTCTGGGTACCCCAATCTGTCGTGGCTACTGACCCCAGTAAGGAATCCCCGGACCAGGGCAGAGGAACGGTACAATGATGCCCATGGGCGTACTAGGAGGGTGATCGAACGCACCTTTGGCCTCCTAAAGGCCAGGTTTCCGTGCCTGCATATGACAGGGGGATCCCTAATGTACTCACCAAAGAAGGTGTGTCACATCGTCGTGGCCTGCTGCATGCTTCACAACCTGGCTTTGCGCCGCCAGGTGCCTTTCCTGCAGGAGGATGGTCGAGATGGTGGTGTAGTGGCAGCTGTGGAACCTGTGGAGAGTGACGAGGAGGAAGACGACGGGGCTGAAACAGACAACAGGGACAGAATTATCGCACAGTACTTCCAATAGGAGACAGGTAACAATTCAAACATTACTTAGTAAATGTATGGTACTCTACTGCATCTCTGCTGCCTGTCTATTTGCCCCAGTGTCTGATGACTGAGTTGTGGCTTTTCCCTCCCTATTTCAGATCAGGGGTCCCCACTACGAGTCCTGTGCTTGGTTTCCCCATGGACTACAGCTTTGTGGCAGCGGTTTGTTGTCTTCACTATGTACAAGGACATATTTGCACTGTACTGTCAATTACAAAATTTAGAAATCACAGCCAGACTCCAGATATTTTTGTGCAACACAGGTGTTTATTTAAGTGCTCAAAATGGGATGGGTGGTTTCAAGTGGGTGGGGGCTATGGTGAAGGAATGTCCATGGTAGAGTCCAGAGTTACAGTCACACAGGTGCATTGTCCATAGGCCTGTGGAAAGATGGAGCAGGGGCAGTTCAAGGATGGACAGGGTAACAATGTGGGACAGTGTGATGACATCAGGTGGTATCCTTTGCTGGCGGGGGTCTTGACATCCTACTCTGTCTTCTTTCTAGATCTCAGGGCCCTCTTGCGGGGTGGTTCTTCTCCTGCAGGAGGTGGGGGTCTGGTGGGCTGCTGTTGGGCGGGGGCCTCCTGTCCACTAGCGCCGGCGGAGGTGGTTGGCAGTTCTTGTTCGAGGCTAGTGGCAGGGGCCGCTTGTGGTTGTTGAGTGTCCGTCCTGGCGGTGATGAGTTGCTGCAGCAGCCCTACCATGGTGACCAGGGTGGAGGTGAGTGCTCTGATGTCCTCCCTGTACCCCCGATAGTGTTCCTCCTGCAGCACCTGGATCTCCTGGAACCTGGCCAGTACCGTCGCCATCGTCTCCTGGGAGCGGTTGTATGCTCCCATGATGGTGGTGAGGGCCTCGTGGAGAGTGGGTTCCCTGGGCACCTCCCCCCCCTGTCGCACAGCTGCCCTCCCAGTTCCCCTGTTTCCCTGGGCCTCTGTCCCCTGGACGGTGTGCCCACTACCACTGCCCCCAGGTCCCTGTTGTTGTTGGGGTGGTGGGTTCTCCTGGGTGCCCTGTAGTGGTAGACACACCGCTGATTGACGCACCCTGGAGACAGAGGCTTGGGCCCGCTGGGTGGGAGCTGTGCTGGTGTTCCCAGAGGGGGTTGGGTCTGGAGTGGCCTGTGGCTGTCTGAGGGGAACCGACTGTCCAGAGGTCCCCGATGGTCCAGGCTGGTCATCAGGGTCCAGGTCGACAGAGCTGGTGTCATCGCTGGCGGCCTCTTGGGTGGGGGGTGTGGAGAATTCCGGGCCCTCCGTGGCGGTGTGTTGGCGGTCGGGTCCTGCAGGGGTATAGAGGTATGGTTATAGTTTCAGTGTGCCATATGGGTGAATGTGTGGGTTCCCGTGTCCCCCAGTGCTGGCATTCGTGTGTGGGGGCTTTGGTGAGGGTGGCTTGTGGGAGAGATGTGTATGTGCATTGGGCATGCTTTGGTGATGGGTGTCCATGCTTAGTGGACGCATGCAGGCCTAGGTATTGGGATGTGTGGGTTGTGATGGTGAGACATTGGCAGGGACTGGGTGTGCTGGGGGTGGGGGTGAGGATGGTGGTGGGGGTGAGGATGGTGGTGGGGGTGAGGGTGGGGGTGGGGGTGAGAGTGGGGGTGAGGATGGTGGTGGGGGTGGGGGTGAGGATGGGGGTGAGGATGGGGGTGAGGGTTGGGGTATGATTTGGCATGCAGGTGGGGGGGTAGCAGTATTGAAGCTTCGACTTACCAGAGTCCATTCCTCCTCCGACTCCTGCGAGGCCGTCAGGATGCAGGATGTTCAAGACTTCCTCCTCCCATGCTGAGAATTGTGGGGGTTGAGGTGGGGGTCCTCCGCCAGTCTTCTGCACGGCGATGTTGTGCCGGGATACCATGGAACGCACCTTCCCCCGTAGGTCGTTCCATCGCTTCCTGATGTCTTCACGGTTTCTGGGGTGCTGTCCCACTGCGTTGACCCTGTCGACGATCCTCTGCCATAGCTCCGTCCTCCGGGCAATGCTGGTGTGTTGTACCTGTGTGCCGAAGAGCTGGGGCTCTACCCGAACGATTTCCTCCACCATGACCCTGAGTTCTTCGTCGTAGAAGCGTGGGTGTCTTTGGGGTGCCATGGAGTGGTGTGTATGATGTGTGAGGTGAGGTATGGGTGGTTAAGTGTGTTGAGTGGGGTGGTATGTGTTGTTTTGTGCTTGGTGATTGTGTGGGTGATGGTGTAGTGTGCCTCTGTGTGCTGCTATTCTCTTTTCGGTGCTGTGTCATTCTGTGGTTTTCTTCGGAATTTGGTCGTAGGGGTTTGTGGGTGATGTAGGTGTGTGTTTTATATTGTATTGTGTGTGTGGGAGTGGTGTGTGTATGTGTATCAGGTGTGTGGAATTCAAATGGGCCAATGTGGATGTGTTTTGTTCGTTTGTGGGTATTCTGACCGCGGCGGTATGTACCGCCAATGGAATACCGCGGTTGAAAGACCGCCGCGTGGATTCGCGGGTCGTAATGGCATGGGCGTATTTCTGTTGGCGTGACGGTGGAGGTTTGGCCGCCTCCACTTTTCCGCCGACCGCTGGTCTGGCGGTCTGTTGTGGCTGTCGGATTTTCAGCGGTTTGGCTGCTGCGGGTCAGAATGATCGTGGCGGATTACCGCGACCGCGGCGGATTTTTGGAGGATTTCTGACCGGCGGTAAGCGCCTTTTACCGCCGAGGTCAGAATGACCACCATAGTGTTTTCACTATGAGCACTGGGACCTGGCTATCAGGATCCCAGTGAGACAGTGAAAACAGTGACAAACACCCTGACATACACTCACAAACAGGCCAAAAGTGGGGGTAACAAGGCTAGAAAGAGGCTACTTTCTCACACCATCTTGTGGGTAAAGGCGCTATAGTCCGTTCTTGTGATGCAGAGTCCGGAAGTACAGCAGTCACTCGTGCCATCTTGTGGGTAAAGCGTTATAGTCCGTTCTCGTGATGCAGAGTCCGGAAGTACAGCAGTCACTCGTCCGATCTTGTGGGTAAAAGCGCTATAGTCCGTTCTCGTGATGCAGAGTCCGGAAGTACAGCAGTCACTCGTGCCATCTTGTGGGTAAAAGCGCTATAGTCCGTTCTCGTGATGCAGAGTCCGGAAGTACAGCAGTCACACTCGTGCCATCTTGTGGGTAAAAGCGCTATAGTCCGTTCTCGTGTTGCAGAGTCCGGAAGTACAGCAGTCACACTTGTGCCATCTTGCGGGTAAAAGCGCTATAGTCCGTTCTCGTGATGCAGAGTCCGGAAGTGCAGCAGTCACTCGTGCCATCTTGTGGGTGAAAGCGCTATAGTCCGTTCTCGTGATGCAGAGTCCGGAAGTGCAGCAGTCACTCGTGCCATCTTGTGGGTAAAAGCGCTATAGTCCGTTCTTGTGATGCAGAGTCCGGAAGTACAGCAGTCACTCGTCCGATCTTGTGGGTAAAAGCGCTATAGTCCGTTCTTGTGATGCAGTGTCCGGAAGTACAGCAGTCACTCGTGCCATCTTGTGGGTAAAGGCGCTATAGTCCGTTCTTGTGATGCAGAGTCCGGAAGTACAGCAGTCACTCGTGCCATCTTGTGGGTAAAAGCGCTATAGTCCGTTCTTGTGATGCAGAGTCCGGAAGTACAGCAGTCACTCGTGCCATCTTGTGGGTAAAAGCACTATAGTCCGTTCTTGTGATGCAGAGTCCGGAAGTACAGCAGTCACTCGTGCCATCTTGTGGGTAAAAGCTCTATAGTCTGTTCTTGTGATGCAGTGTGCGGAAGTCCCGCAGTCACTCGTGCCATCTTGTGGGTAAAAGCGCTATAGTCTGTTCTTGTGATGCAGTGTGCGGAAGTGCAGCAGTCACTCGTGCCATCTTGTGGGTAAAGCGCTATAGTCCGTTCTCGTGATGCAGAGTCCGGAAGTGCAGCAGTCACTCGTGCCATCTTGTGGGTAAAAGCGCTATAGTCCGTTCTCGTGATGCAGAGTCCGGCAGTACAGCAGTCACACTCGTGCCATCTTGTGGGTAAAAGCGCTATAGTCCGTTCTCGTGATGCAGAGTCCGGAAGTACAGCAGTCACTCGTGCCATCTTGTGGGTAAAAGCGCTATAGTCCGTTCTCGTGATGCAGAGTCCGGAAGTGCAGCAGTCACTCGTGCCATCTTGTGGGTAAAAGCGCTATAGTCCGTTCTCGTGATGCAGAGTCCGGAAGTACAGCAGTCACTCGTGCCATCTTGTGGGTAAAAGCGCTATAGTCCGTTCTCGTGATGCAGAGTCCGGAAGTACAGCAGTCACTCGTGCCATCTTGTGGGTAAAGCGCTATAGTCCGTTCTTGTGATGCAGTGTCCGGAAGTACAGCAGTCACTCGTGCCATCTTGTGGGTAAAGCGCTATAGTCCGTTCTCCTGATGCAGAGTCCGGAAGTGCAGCAGTCACTCGTGCGTGTAACCTGAAAGGTGGTGGCCGTATGGGGGAAACTGGGGGACGGCCCAGACATTCGGGGTTCATTTCCATGTCTACGTTCTGTGATGAGGGACATTGCGTGGGGGTGCGGGCAGTATGAGGAGACCGGCCGGTGCCGGGAGACCGGGTGTGTGGTGCAGAGGTTGAGCCCACTTTGAAGCCTGGGGCTGCGGGGGGTTTCTTATCGGCGTTCTCAGTCTGAGGGAGCACAGACACACATGGGAGAGTTCTCAGTCTGAGGGAGACACACATGGGAGAGTTCTCAGTCTGAGGGAGACACACATGGGAGAGTTCTGAGTCTGAGGGAGCACAGACACACATGGGAGAGTTCTCAGTCTGAGGGAGACTGTAGGAGGCTGGACTGGCTTGTAGTGAGTACCAAGGGGTACTTACACCTTGCACCAGGCCCAGGTATCCCTTATTAGTGTAGAGGGTGTCTAGCAGCTTAGGCTTATAGATAATGGTAGCTTAGCAGAGCAGCTTAGGCTGAACTAGGAGACGTGTGAAGCTACTACAGTACCACAAATGATTATGCACAATATCATAAGAAAACACAATACACAGTTATACTAAAAATAAAGGTACTTTATTTTTGTGACAATATGCCAAAAGTATCTCAGTGGGTACCCTCAGTATGAGGATAGCAAATATACACAAGATATATGTACACAATACCAAAAATATGCAGTATAGAGTTAGAAAACAGTGCAAAAAGTGTAAAATTACAATAGGATGCAATGTAGTCACATAGGGATAGGGGCAACACAAACCATATACTCCAAAAGTGGAATGCGAACCACGAATAGACCCCAAACCTATGTGACCTTGTAGAGGGTCGCTGGGACTATTAGAAAATAGCAAGGGTTAGAAAAATACCCCACCCCAATACCCTGAAAAGTGAGTGCAAAGTGCACTAAAGTTCCCCTAAAGACACAGAAGTCGTGATAGAGGAATAATGCAAGAAAAACACAACCCAGCAATGCAACAACAATGGATTTCCAACCGAGGGTACCTGTGGAACAAGGGGACCGAGTCCAAAAGTCACAAGCAAGTCGGAGATGGGCAGATGCCCAAGAAATGCCAGCTGTTGGTGCAAAAAAGCTTCTACTGGACTGAAGAAGCAAGGAATTCTGCAGGAACGACAAGGGCTAGAGACTTCCCCTTTGGAGGATGGATCCCCCACGCCGTTAAGAGTCGCGCAGAAGTGTTTTCCCGCCGGAAGGACGCCAACAAGCCTTGCTAGCTGCAAGTCGTGCGGTTAGCGTTTTTGGACGCTGCTGTGGCCCAGGATGGACCAGGATGTCGCAAATTGGACCAGGAGGTAGAGGGGACGTCGAGCAAGACAAGGAGCCCTCTCAGCAGCAGGTAGCATCCGGAGAAGTGCCAGAAACAGGCACTACGAGGATGCGTGAAACAGTGCTCGCCTGAAGTTACACAAAGGGGTCCACGTCGCCGGAGACCAACTTAGGAAGTCGTGCAATGCAGGTTAGAGTGCCGGGGACCCAGGCTTGGGTGTGCACAAAGGATTTCCGCCGGAAGTGCACGGAAGCCGGAGAAGTTGCAAAAGTCGCGAAAACCAACAATGCAGTCTGGCGTGGGGAGGCAAGGACTTACCTCCACCAAACTTGGACTGAAGAGTCACTGGACCGTGGGGGTCACTTGGCCAGTCTTGCTGGATTCAAGGTACCTCGCTCGTCGTCGTGAGAAGAGACCCAAGGGACTGTGATGCAGCTTTTTGGTGCCTGCGTTGGCAGGGGGAAGATTCCGTCGACCCACGGGAGATTTCTTCGCAGCTTCTGATGCAGAGAGGAGGCAGACTACCCCCACAGGATGCACCACCAAGAAAAACAGTCGAGAAGGCAGCAGGAGCGGCGTTACAATGTTGCAGTAGTCGTCTTAGCTACTTTGTTGCAGTTTTGCAGGCTTCCAGCGCGGTCAGCAGTCGATTTCTTGGCAGAAGGTGAAGAGGGAGATGCAGAGGAACTCTGATGAGCTCTTGCATTCGTTATCTGAGGAATCCCCAAAGAAAGAGACCCTAAATAGCCAGAAAAGAGGGTTTGGCTACTTAGGAGAGAGGATAGGCTACTAACACCTGAAGGAGCCTATCAGAAGGAGTCTCTGACGTCAGCTGCTGGCACTGGCCACTCAGAGCAGTCCAGTGTGCCAGCAGCACCTCTGTTTCCAAGATGGCAGAGGTCTGGAGCACACTGGAGGAGCTCTGGGCACCTCCCAGGGGAGGTGCAGGTCAGGGGAGTGGTCACTTACCTTTCCTTTGTCCAGTTTCGCGCCCAGGCAAGGCTGAGGGGTCCCTGAACCGGTGTAAACTGGCTTATGCAGAATTGGGCACCTCTGTGCCCAACAAAGCATTTCCAGAGGCTGGGGGAGGCCACTCCTCCCCTGCCTTCACACCATTTTCCAAAGGGAGAGGGTGTAACACCCCCTCTCTGAGGAAGTCCTTTGTTCTGCCATCCTGGGCCAGGCCTGGCTGGACCCCAGGAGGGCAGAAGCCTGTCTGTGTGGTTGGCAGCATCAGCAGCTGCAGTGTAACCCCAGAAAAGGCAGTTTGGCAGTACCAGGGTCTGTGCTACAGACCACTGGGAGCATGGAATTGTGCCAACTATGCCAGGATGGTATAGAGGGGGCAATTCCATGATCTTAGACATGTTACATGGCCATATTCGGAGTTACCATTGTGAAGCTACACATAGGTAGTGACCTATGTGTAGTACACGCATGTAATGGTGTCCCCGCACTCACAAAGTCGGGGAATTTGCCCTGAACAATGTGGGGGCACCTTGGCTAGTGCCAGGGTGCCCACACACTAAGTAACTTTGCACCTAACCTTTACCAGGTAAAGGATAGACATATAGGTGACTTATAAGTTACTTAAGTGCAGTGAAAATGGCTGTGAAATAATGTGGGCATTATTTCACTCAGGCTGCAGTGGCAGGCCTGTGTAAGAATTGTCAGAGCTCCCTATGGGTGGCAAAAGAAATGCTGCAGCCCATAGGGATCTCCTGGAACCCCAATACCCTGGGTACCTCAGTACCATATACTAGGGAATTATAAGGGTGTTCCAGTAAGCCAATGTAAATTGGTAAAATTGGTCACTAGCCTGTTAGTGACAATTTGAAAGTAATGAGAGAGCATAACCACTGAGGTTCTAGTTAGCAGAGCCTCAGTGAGACAGTTAGTCACTACACAGGTAATCAATCAATCAATCAATCAATCACATTTATAAAGCGCGCTACTCACCCATAAGGGACTCAAGGCGCTGGGGGGGAGGGGGTCAGTGCTCGAAGAGCCAGGTCTTGAGCTGCCTTCTGAAGGGGAGGTGTTCGGGTATGGCGCGAAGGTGACTGGGCAGGGAGTTCCAGGTCTTCGCTGCCAGAAAAGAGAAGGATTTTCCTCCGGCGGTGGTTTTGCGGATGCGGGGAACGGCTGCCAAGGCCTGACCGGTGGAGCGCAGACTGCGCGGAGGAGTGTAGAAGGAGACGCGGGAGTTGATGAGTTTGGGTCCGAGGTTGTAGAGGGCTTTGTGTGCGTGGGTGAGGAGTCTGAAGGTGATCCTCTTGTTGACCGGGAGCCAATGGAGTTTTCTCAGGTGTCCGGAGATGTGGTGGTGGCGAGGTATGTCCAGGATGAGTCGTGCTGCGGCGTTCTGGATCCGTTGAAGTTTCCTCTGCAGCTTGGTGGTGATGCCGGCGTACAGAGTGTTCCCGTAGTCCAGGCGGCTGGTGACGAGGGTGTGGGTGACGGTCTTCCTGGTGTCGATGGGGATCCAGCGGAAGATCTTGCGGAGCATGCGGAGGGTGTTGAAGCACGCTGAGGTCACCGAGTTGACCTGTCTGGTCATCGAGAGGGAGGAGTCCAGGATGAAGCCGAGGTTGCGTGCGTGGTTGGTCGGTTGGGGAGTGCTGCCTAGGGCGGGGGGCCACCAGGAGTCGTCCCATGCGGAGGGGGTAGGGCCGAGGATGAGGACCTCCGTTTTATCTGTGTTCAGTTTCAGTCGGCTGTCTGTCATCCAGGTCGCTACTTC
This sequence comes from Pleurodeles waltl, assembly GCF_031143425.1. Taxonomy (NCBI): domain Eukaryota; kingdom Metazoa; phylum Chordata; class Amphibia; order Caudata; family Salamandridae; genus Pleurodeles; species Pleurodeles waltl. The sequence goes on from NC_090439.1 coordinate 1,179,115,749, forward strand.
CTTCATGCCGTCGTGCAGTCTGGTCCTTGCTGATGTGGGGTTGTTGGTGAGGGATAAGATGAGCTGGGTGTCGTCGGCGTAGGATATGATGTCGAGTCCGTGTTTGCGTGCGATGTTTGCCAGGGGGGTCATGTAGACGTTGAATAGGGTGGGGCTGAGGGAGGATCCTTGGGGTACGCCGCAGATGATCTCCGTGGCTGCGGATCTGAAGGGGGGGAGGCGGACTCTCTGGGTCCTTCCGAAGAGGAAGGAGATGACCCATTCCAGGGCCTTGCCTCTGATGCCGGCGCTGCAGAGGCGGTCTATCAGGGTGCGGTGGCAGACCGTGTAGAAGGCTGCAGAGAGATCCAGGAGAACAAGGGCCACGGTTTCACCCTTGTCGGTCAGGGCTCGGATGTCGTCCATGGCTGCGATGAGGGTGGTTTCGGTGCTGTGGTTGGCCCTGAATCCGAACTGAGTGGAGTCGAGGGAGTCAGAGGTTTCCAGGGCGGCAGTGAGTTGAGCGTTGACGATTTTCTCAATCACTTTGGCGGGGAACGGTAGGAGAGAGATAGGCCGGAAGTTTTTGAGTTTGGTGGGGTCTGCTGTAGGTTTCTTTAAGAGGGCGTTGAGTTCTGCGTGTTTCCAGCTTTCAGGGAAGGTAGCGGTGGTGAGGGAGGCGTTGATGACGTCTCGGAGGTGGGGTGCGATGATGTTGTCGGCCTTGTTGTAAATGTGGTGAGGACAGGGGTCGGAGGGTGATCCCGAGTGGATCGAGTTCATGACGCAGGTGGTTTCCTCGGTGGTGGTAGGGTTCCAGGCGAGGATGGTGGAGATGTCGTTTGCGGCTTCCGGGGGCGGGTTCATGTTGGTGGTCGTGAAGCTGTTGTAGATGTCGGCGATCTTACGGTGGAAGAAGGTCGCGAGGGAGTCGCAGAGGTCCTGTGAGGGAGGGATGGGGTTGGTTTCTGTGTCCGGGTTGGAGAGCTCTTTGACGATGCCAAATAGTTCGTTGCTGTTGTGGGCGTTGTTGTCAAGTCTGTTCTGGTAGGCTGTTTTTCGTGCGGTGCGGAGGCGTTGGTGGTGTTGGCGGGTGGTGTCCTTGAGAGCTGTCAAGTTTTCCTCTGTCGGGTTGAGGCGCCATGTCTTCTCGCGGAGGCGGCATTCTTTCTTGGAGTTTTTGAGTTCGGTGGTGAACCAGGAGTTTTTCTTGTGGTTGTTGGTGTTGGTTTGGGTCTTCAGAGGGGCCAGGAGGTTGGCGCAGTCGGAGATCCAGTTGGTGAGGTTGTTGGCGGCCTCGTTGGGGTTGCTGGTGCTGGTGGGTTGGTTCAGGGAGAGCGTTGCTGCGAGTTGTTCTGTGGTGATTCGGTTCCAGTGTCTTTTTGGTGGTTGCCGGGTGTGGTGATGCACGGCGGTTTTCTTGAAGCTGAAGTGGACGCAGCTGTGGTCCGACCATGTGAGTTCGGTGGTGTGGCTGAAGGTGATGTGTTTGCTTGAGGAGAAGATGGGGTTGAGCATGTGTCCGGCGCAGTGGGTGGGGGTGTTGACCAGTTGTTTTAGTCCCAGGTTGGCGAGGTTGTCTAGAACGGCGGTGGTGTTGTTGTCGGTGTGGTTCTCCAGGTGAAAGTTGAGGTCTCCTAGGAGGATGTAGTCGGTGGATGAGAGTGCGTGGGGGTTGACGAAGTCTGCGATGTCTTCGCTGAACTTGGTGCGGGGTCCTGGTGGTCTGTACATGAGGGTGCCTCTTAGGGTTGTCTTGGGGTCGCTGTGGATCGCGAAGTGGAGGTGTTCGGCGTCGGGAAGTGAGTTGTCGGTGTGGGTCGAGATGCTGATGGAGCTTTTGTGTGCGATGGCGATGCCTCCTCCGGTGCGGTTGAAGCGGCCTCTCCGGATGATTTTGTAGCCGTCGGGGATGGCTATGGCGATGTCGGGTGCCGAGGAGGGGTTCATCCAGGTCTCGGTGAGGAAGGCGATGTCTGGGTTCGTTGAGTTGATGAGGTTCCACAGTTCGATGGCGTGCCTGTGGATGAAGCGGGTGTTGACCAGGATGCATTCGAGGTTGCTTCCGGGGGCGTCGTTCTTGGTGGTGGCGGTGTGGGTCCGTAGGCAGGTGAAGCGGCAGTTGCTGCAAGTGAAGGGTCCGTGGGTTCGTTTCGGGGTGGCGCGGTAGCAGCCCGGCGCGCGGCCGGGGTTGAGGTTGGCGAGGGTGGCGGAGTCATAGGTCAAGCGGGGGGCGCGGGGGCCAGGGGTTCGGGCGCTGGACGCGGTCCAGGCGCGGACGGGCGCAGACGGGCTTGCCTTAGGCGCGGCCGCCATTTAAGGGGTAGGTGGGGAGGCGGGGTCAGCTGGGAGGCGGGAGGTGGGCGGGCAGGGGAGCTGGAAGCGGGAAAAAAGAGCGGGAAAAAAAGAGCGGGAAAAAAGAGCGGCAAAAAAGAGCGGCAAAAAACGGCAGGAAAAGCGCGGTAGGAGCGGCGGGAAAAAGCGGCAAGACGGCGAAAAGGGAACAAGAGCCTACTAAAATCTACTAAAAAGGAGGGGCTGAGAGGGGAGGACGGCGCACGGCGCTCGGGGGCACACGCACGGGATACAAGGAGAGAAAAGGGAATTTCAGTCACTCGGGGGCACACGCACGGGATACAAGGAGAGAAAAGGGATTTTTAGTCAGAACCAGCACAAGCACTCGGGGTACACGGGCAAGAAGGGGGGAGCACACTCACAGGAGAGGAAGGCAGTCAGGGACTGGAGGCGCTGCGTGAGCAGGGGAGCGACCTACCCGAGGGTCAGTGGTCGGCACACTTATGAGCACTGGGGCCCTGTGTTGCAGGGTCCCAGTGACACATACAACTAAAACAACATATATACAGTGAAAAATGGGGGTAACATTCCAGGCAAGATGGTACTTTCCTACACAACCCCCCCCCCCAAACAAAGGACAATAAGATTAGTCATTTCCTGATGGGTCTTCATTGTCTAAGTGGAAATATCTGGAGAGTCCATCTGCATTGGAGTGGGTACTCCCAGGTCTATGTTCCACTGTATAGTCCATTCCCTGTAGAGATATGGACCACCTCAACAATTTAGGATTTTCACCTTTCATTTGTTTTAGCCAAAGTAGAGGTTTGTGGTCTGTTTGAACAATGAAGTGAGTGCCAAACAGGTATGGCCTCAACTTCTTCAAAGCCCAGACCACAGCAAAGGCCTCCCTCTCAATGGCAGACCAACGCTTTTCTCTAGGGGTCAACCTCCTACTAATAATAGCAACAGGTTGATCCTGGCCCTCAGAATTTAGTTGTGATAGGACTGCCCCTACTCCTAATTCAGATGCATCAGTTTGGACATAGAAGTTTTTAGAGTAACAAGGGCTTTTCAGGACAGGTGCAGAGCACATGGCCTGCTTCAGCTCCTCAAAAGCTTTCTGACAGTTTGCTGTCCACAATACCTTTTTAGGCATTCTTTTGGAAGTGAGGTCATTAAGAGGGGCTGCAATGGAGCCATAGTTCTTGATGAACCTCCTGTAATACCCAGTGAGGCCTAAAAAGGCTCTCACCTGAGTCTGTGTAGTAGGGGGAGTCCAATCCACAATTGTCTGGATCTTCCCCTGTAGTGGTGCAATCTGTTCTCCACCAACCAGGTGTCCCAGATAAACCACCTTCCCCTGCCCTATCTGGCACTTTGAAGCCTTGATAATGAGGCCTGCCTTTTGCAGGGCCTCCAAAACTTTCCATAGGTGGACCAGGTGATCATCCCAGCTGGAGCTAAAGACAGCTATATCGTCCAGATATGCTGCACTGAAAGCCTCCAGCCCTTGCAGGACTGTATTCACCAACCTCTGAAAAGTGGCAGGTGCATTCTTCAAACCAAAAGGCATTACAGTGAACTGGTAATGTCCTCCAATGGTAGAAAATGCAGTTTTTGCTTTAGCATCTTCTGATAATTTGATCTGCCAATACCCTGCAGTCAAATCAAAAGTTCTTAGATACTTGGCAGATGCCAGTGTATCTATGAGCTCATCTGCCCTGGGTATAGGGTGAGCATCTGTTTTGGTTACCTGGTTAAGCCCTCTGTAGTCAACACAAAACCGCATTTGCTTCTTTCCATCTTTGGAATTGGGTTTTGGTACCAGTACCACAGGAGAAGCCCATGGACTGTCAGAGTGCTCAACCACTCCTAGTTCCAACATTTTCTGAACTTCTTGCATTATGCAGTCCCTGACATGGTCAGGCTGCCTATAGATCTTACTTTTGACAGGCAAGCTGTCTCCAGTATCTATAGTGTGCTCACACCAAGAAGTGGTGCCTGGCACAGTAGAGAAGAGTTCTGAAAATTGTCCTAGGAGATTTATGCAATGGTCTTTCTACTCAGCAGTAAGACAATCAGCCAAAACTACACCTTCCACAAGAGCATCTTGTTCTGTGGAAGAGAAGAGATCAGGTAGAGGATTACTGTCTTCTTCCTGTCCCTCATCAGTTGCCATGAGCAGGGTGAGATCAGCCCTGTCATAGTAGGGTTTCAGGCGGTTGACATGGAGCACCCTAAGGGGACTCCTGGCAGTGCCTAACTCAACCAAGTAGGTGACTTCACCCTTCTTCTCAACAAGTGTGTGGGGTCCACTCCATTTATCTTGGAGTGCTCTTGGGGCCACAGGCTCCAAGACCCACACTTTCTGCCCTGGTTGGTACTGAACCAAAACAGCCTTCTGGTCATGCCATTGCTTCTGGAGCTCTTGGCTGGCCTGAAGGTTTTTACTGGCCTTTTTCATATACTCAGCCATCCTTGATCCGAGGCCTATTACATAGTCCACAATATCTTGCTTAGGAGCTTTTATAGGTTGTTCCCAACCCTCCTTAACAAGTGTGAGTGGACCCCTAACAGGGTGTCCAAAAAGAAGTTCAAAGGGGCTGAAGCCCACTCCTTTCTGGGGTACCTCCCTGTAGGCAAAAAGGAGGCATGGTAAAAGGATATCCCATCTCCTGCGGAGTTTCTCTGGGAGTCCCATAATCATGCCTTTGAGAGTTTTATTAAACCTCTCCACCAGTCCATTTGTTTGTGGATGATAGGGTGTGGTGAACTTGTAAGTCACCCCACACTCTTTCCACATGGCCTTCAAGTAAGCAGACATGAAATTGCTTCCTCTGTCTGAAACTACCTCTTTTGGGAAGCCCACCCTGGAAAAGATTCCCAGGAGGGCCTTTGCCACTGCAGGAGCTGTAGTGGTCCTAAGAGGAATTGCCTCAGGATATCTTGTGGCATGGTCCACTACCACCAAGATAAACCTATTGCCTGAAGCAGTAGGAGGGTCAAGGGGGCCAACTATGTCAACCCCTACCCTTTCAAAGGGAACCCCAACCACAGGCAGTGGAATAAGGGGTGCCTTTGGAGTGCCACCTGTCTTGCCACTAGCTTGACAGGTTTCACAGGACTTACAAAATTCCTTTGTGTCCTCAGACATCCTAGGCCAATGAAACAGGGGAACAAGCCTGTCCCAAGTTTTCAGCTGCCCAAGATGCCCAGCAAGGGGAATATCATGTGCAAGAGTTAGGAGGAACTTTCTGTACTCCTGAGGAATCACTAATCTTCTGGCTGCCCCAGGTATAGGATCCCTTGACTCAGTGTACAAGAGATTGTCCTCCCAGTAAACTCTGTGAGAGTCACTGATATCCCCATTTGCTTGTTTGACAGCTTGCTGTCTTAGACCCTCTAATGTGGGACAGGTTTGCTGTGCCACACTCAGCTCCTCTCTGGCAGGCCCCCCTTCACCCAAAAGCTCAGCCGTGTCTGCTTCCAGCTCCTCTGGTGTAGGTTCTGCACATGGAGGGAACTCTTCTTCCTCAGAAGAAGAATCCACTGTAGAGGCAGGGATAGTAGGAAGTGGTTTGCTTCTACTAGCCCTAGCTTTAGGGAGCACTTGGTCCATTGTTCCAGGTTCCAAGCTTCCCTGTCCTTTTTGCTTTTTGGCCTGAGCCCTTGTCAAAGCAAAAATATGCACTGGAATGCCCAGCATTGCTGCATGGGCCTCCAACTCCGCATCTGACCAAGCTGATGTCTCCAAATCATTGCCTAATAGACAGTCTACAGGTAAATCTGAAGCTACCACAACTTTCTTTGGACCAGTAACCCCCCCCCCAGTTGAGATTTATAAAAAGCCATGGGGTGGCTAAGTGTGTTGTTGTGAGCATCGGTTACTTGGTACTGGTGACCAAGTAGGTGTTGTTCAGGGTGCACCAGTTTCTCAATCACCATTGTGACACTGGCACCTGTGTCCCTGTAGGCCTGGACCTCAACACCATTTATTAGGGGTAGTTGCTTGTACTTATCCTTGTTAAGGGGACAAGCAACCAAGGTGGCCAAATCAATAGCCCCCTCAGAGACTAATGTAGCCTCTGTGGTCTCCCTAATCAGACCAACCCCAACTAATTTACCAATAGTGAGCCCAGCTACTCCCTTGGATTGGCTATTAGTAGGTTTGCTCCCACCACCACTGCTATTAGTAGGGACACTAGGTGTAGCAGTAGGGGTTGTAGTGGTAGGAGGCTTGGTGCTTTTCTTTGGACAACTGGGATCTGTTGTCCAATGGCCTTTTACTTTACATAAATAGCACCATGGTTTATTTTCTTGATTATGTTTTGAAGAGGATTTAGGCCCACCACCCCCACCAGATTGCTTTTGGGGGCCTGATGAAGACTCATTTTTAGATTTGTCCCCACCTTTGTCTGAAGGCTTACCATCCTTCTTCTTGCCATCGTTGTCACCCCCTGTATGAACATTTCTGTTCACTCTTGTTCTGACCCATTTGTCTGCCTTCTTTCCCAATTCTTGGGGAGAGGTCAGAGCAGAGTCTACCAAGTACTGGTGCAACAAATCTGACACACAATTATTAAGAATATGCTCTCTCAGGATCAAGTTATACAGGCCTTCATAGTCAGTCACTTTACTGCCATGTAACCACCCTTCCAAGGACTTCACTGAATGGTCAATGAAATCAACCCAATCTTGTGAAGACTCCTTTTTGGTCTCTCTGAACTTTATCCTGTATTGTTCAGTGGTTAAGCCATAACCATCAAGGAGTGCACTCTTAAGAATAGTGAAATCGTTGGCATCACTTTCTTTCACAGTAAGGAGTCTGTCTCTACCCTTACCACTAAATGATAGCCATAAGGTAGCAGCCCACTGCCTTTGAGGGACATCTTGAACAACACAAGCCCTCTCAAGTGCAGCAAACCACTTGTTAATGTCATCCCCCTCTTTGTAAGGGGGAACTATCTTGTGCAGATTCCTGGAATCATGCTGTTTTACAGGATGACTATGGGGAATACTGCTGCTGCCACCATGGGTATTTAAACCCAGCTTCTGTCTTTCTTTTTCAATCTCTAGAGATTGTCTATCTAAATCCAGCTGTTGCTTCTTAAGCTTCAGTCTGGAAGTCTCCACTCTCAACTTATTGAGCTCCCTTTCCAACATTCTGTCATCAGCGTGGGTGGGAGGGACATGTCTAGAAACAGAAGTGTGATGAGAATGGACAGAAGGAGACCTGTCCCTAACAGAGGGAACCTTAACAAGTTTACTAACAGTATAATGTGAGAGTCCATCATCTGTATGATGAGACCTCCTACTGTGATGAGAGACCACACTATTTGTATGGTGTGACTCTACATCATCTTCAACCCTGCTAGGCTGTCTGATACTGGGCAGGCTGGGAAGTTTCCTTACTGAATCTGTTTGCAGGGGTGTCCCTGGATCAGTCTGAGAACCATCAACTACTTTTTCAACAGATTGGGCACTTATGGCCTTATCTTGTTCTCTAAGCATGTTAAGTAACAGTTCTAATGAAGGATTCTTCCCTACACTCAAACCTCTTTCTATGCAGAGACTCCTTGCTCCTTTCCAGCTAAGGTGATCATATGCAAGTTTGGACAGGTCAACATTTTGGCCTGTGCCAGACATTTTTAGAAAGAGTTAAGTGATAGAAAAAGTGAAGAAAAAGTTTTTCAGAACTTTTAGAAAGACAGAAAAAAAAAACTTTTAAAACTTTTTAGAACTTTTTAGAAAGTTTAGAAGTACTTTTCAGCACTTAGAAAACAGTGAAAAGAAGAAATGCAAAACTTTTTAGTTATGTGTACATACACTGAACTTGTTTTGTATATTTTTCTCTTACGAAAAGTACAATGTCAAGAGTGGTAAGTAGTCTCAAAGCACTTATCCCACCGCTGCACAACCAATGTAGGAGGCTGGACTGGCTTGTAGTGAGTACCAAGGGGTACTTACACCTTGCACCAGGCCCAGGTATCCCTTATTATTGTAGAGGGTGTCTAGCAGCTTAGGCTGATAGATAATGGTAGCTTAGCAGAGCAGCTTAGGCTGAACTAGGAGACGTGTGAAGCTACTACAGTACCACAAATGATTATGCACAATATCATAAGAAAACACAATACACAGTTATACTAAAAATAAAGGTACTTTATTTTTATGACAATATGCCAAAAGTATCTCAGTGGGTACCCTCAGTATGAGGATAGCAAATATACACAAGATATATGTACACAATACCAAAAATATGCAGTATAGTCTTAGAAAACAGTGCAAACAGTGTAAAATTACAATAGGATGCAATGTAGTCACATAGGGATAGGGGCAACACAAACCATATACTCCAAAAGTGGAATGCGAACCACGAATGGACCCCAAACCTATGTGACCTTGTAGAGGGTCGCTGGGACTATTAGAAAATAGCAAGGGTTAGAAAAATACCCCACCCCAAGACCCTGAAAAGTGAGTGCAAAGGTCACTAAAGTTCCCCTAAGGACACAGAAGTCGTGATAGAGGAATAATGCAAGAAAAACACAACCCAGAAATGCAACAACAATGGATTTCCAATCGAGGGTACCTGTGGAACAAGGGGACCGAGTCCAAAAGTCACAAGCAAGTCGGAGATGGGCAGATGCCCAAGAAATGCCAGCTGTTGGTGCAAAGAAGCTTCTACTGGACTGAAGAAGCAAGGAATTCTGCAGGAACGACAAGGGCTAGAGACTTCCCCTTTGGAGGATGGATCCCCCACTCTGTGGAGAGTCGTGCAGAAGTGTTTTCCCGCCGGAAGAACGCCAACAAGCCTTGCTAGCTGCAAGTCGTGCGGTTAGCGTTTTTGGACGCTGCTGTGGCCCAGGATGGACCAGGATGTCGCAAATTGGACCAGGAGGTAGAGGGGACGTCGAGCAAGACAAGGAGCCCTCTCAGCAGCAGGTAGCACCCGGAGAAGTGCCAGAAACAGGCACTACGAGGATACGTGAAACGGTGCTCACCTGAAGTTACACAAAAGGGTCCCACGTCGCCGGAGACCAACTTAGGAAGTCGTGCAATGCAGGTTAGAGTGCCGGGGACCCAGGCTTGGGTGTGCACAAAGGATTTCCGCCAGAAGTGTACGGAAGCCGGAGAAGTTGCAAAAGTCGCAAAAACCAACAATGCAGTCTGGCGTGGGGAGGCAAGGACTTACCTCCACCAAACTTGGACTGAAGAGTCACTGGACCGTGGGGGTCACTTGGACAGTCTTGCTGGATTCAAGGGACCTCGCTCGTCGTCGTGAGAGGAGACCCAAGGGACGTCATGCAGCTTTTAGGAGCCTGCGTTGGCAGGGGGAAGATTCCGTCGACCCACGGGAGATTTCTTCGCAGCTTCTGATGCAGAGAGGAGGCAGACTACGCCCACAGGATGCACCACCAAGAAAAACAGTCGAGAAGGCAGCAGGAGCGGCGTTACAATGTTGCAGTAGTCGTCTTAGCTACTTTGTTGCAGTTTTGCAGGCTTCCAGCGCGGTCAGCAGTCGATTTCTTGGCAGAAGGTGAAGAGGGAGATGCAGAGGAACTCTGATGAGCTCTTGCATTCGTTATCTGAGGAATCCCCAAAGAAAGAGACCCTAAATAGCCAGAAAAGAGGGTTTGGCTACTTAGGAGAGAGGATAGGCTACTAACACCTGAAGGAGCCTATCAGAAGGAGTCTCTGACGTCAGCAGGGGGCACTGGCCACTCAGATCAGTCCAGTGTTCCAGCAGCACCTCTGTTTCCAAGATGGCAGAGGTCTGGAGCACACTGGAGGAGCTCTGGGCAGCTCCCGGGTGAGGTGCAGGTCAGGGGAGTGGTCACTCCCCTTTCCTTTGTCCAGTTTCGCGCCCAGACAAGGCTGAGGAGTCCCTGAACCGGTGTAAACTGGCTTATGCAGAATTGGGCACCTCTGTGCCCAACAAAGCATTTCCAGAGGCTGGGGGAGGCTACTCCTCCCCTGCCTTCACACCATTTTCCAAAGGGAGAGGGTGTAACACCCCCTCTCTGAGGAAGTCCTTTGTTCATCCATCCTGGACCAGGCCTGGCTGGACCCCAGGAGGGCCGAAGCCTGTCTGTGGGGTTGGCAGCAGCAGCAGCTGCAGTGTAACCCCAGAAAAGGCAGTTTGGCAGTACCAGGGTCTGTGCTACAGACCACTGGGAGCATGGAATTGTGCTAACTATGCCAGAATGGTATAGAGGGGGCAATTCCATGATCTTAGACATGTTACATGGCCATATTCGGAGTTACCATTGTGAAGCTACACATAGGTAGTGACCTATGTGTAGTGCACGCATGTAATGGTGTCCCCGCACTCACAAAGTCGGGGAATTTCCCCTGAACAATGTGGGGGCACCTTGGCTAGTGCCAGGGTGCCCACACACTAAGTAACTTTGCACCTAACCTTTACCAGGTAAAGGATAGACATATAGGTGACTTAAAAGTTACTTAAGTGCAATGAAAATGGCTGTGAAATAATGTGGGCATTATTTCACTCAGGCTGCAGTGGCAGGCCTGTGTAAGAATTGTCAGAGCTCCTTATGGGTGGCAAAAGAAATGCTGCAGCCCATAGGGATCTCCTGGAACCCCAATACCCTGTGTACCTCAGTACCATATACTAGGGAATTATAAGGGTGTTCCAGTAAGCCAATGTAAATTGGTAAAATTGGTCACTAGCCTGTTAGTGACAATTTGAAAGTAATGAGAGAGCATAACCACTGAGGTTCTAGTTAGCAGAGCCTCAGTGAGACAGTTAGTTACTACACAGGTAACACAGTCAGGCACACTTATGAGCACTGGGGCCCTGTGTTGCAGAGTCCCAGTGACACATACAACTAAAACTACATTTATACATTGAAAAATGGGGGTAACATGCCAGGCAAGATGGTACTTTCCTACAGAGACACACATGGGAGAGTTCTCAGTCTGAGGGAGACACACATGGGGGAGTTCTCAGTCTGAGGGAGCGCAGACACACAAGGAGAGTTCTGAGTCTGAGGGAGCTCAGACACACATGGGAGAGTTCTGAGTCTGAGGGAGACACACATGGGAGAGTTCTGAGTCTGAGGGAGCACAGACACACAAGGGAGAGTTCTCAGTCTGAGGGAGACACACATGGGGGAGTTCTCAGTCTGAGGGAGCGCAGACACACATGGGAGAGTTCTCAGTCTGAGGGAGACACACATGGGAGAGTTCTCAGTCTGAGGGAGACACACATGGGAGAGTTCTGAGTCTGAGGGAGCACAGACACACATGGGAGAGTTCTCAGTCTGAGGGAGACACACATGGGAGAGTTCTCAGTCTGAGGAAGCACAGACACACATGGGAGAGTTCTCAGTCTGAGGGAGACACACATGGGAGAGTTCTCAGTCTGAGGGAGACACATATGGGAGAGTTCTGAGTCTGAGGGAGCGCAGACACACATGGGAGAGTTCTGAGTCTGAGGGAGCACAGACACACATGGGAGAGTTCTCAGTCTGAGGGAGCACAGACACACATGGGAGAGTTCTCAGTCTGAGGGAGCGCAGACACACATGGGAGAGTTCTCAGTCTGAGGGAGACACACATGGGAGAGTTCTGAGTCTGAGGGAGCACAGACACACATGGGGGAGTTCTCAGTCGGAGGGAGCACAGACACACATGGGTGAGTTCTCAGTCTGAGGGAGACACACATGGGAGAGTTCTCAGTCTGAGGGAGCACAGACACACATGGGGGAGTTCTCAGTTGGAGGGAGCACAGACACACATGGGTGAGTTCTCAGTCTGAGGGAGACACACATGGGTGAGTTCTCAGTCCGAGGGAGCGCAGACACACATGGAAGAGTTCTCAGTCTGAGAGAGCGCAGACACACATGGGAGAGTTCTCAGTCTGAGGGAGCACAGACACACATGGGAGAGTTCTCAGTCTGAGGGAGCGCAGACACACATGGGAGAGTTCTCAGTCTGAGGGAGCGCAGACACACATGGGAACTGGCCTCTGGTATTGGCCGTGTAGCGGCTGCACCCAAGCACGCTCTGTCTTGTTCCGCGGGGGTGGGGGATGGGGGGCAGGGTTGGGGAGGTAGGGTAGTGTTGAGGGAGTGCAGAAAGTGAGCTACGGGTAGTTTGATGTTCGGTGTTTAAGACCTCTAGCCAGGGAACTCCACTGGGCAGGAAGGGCGGCTGCCGTGTGGGTTTGTGTGGGCACTGGGCAGAGGTAGAGTAACTCGAAGAGACTTTCATTGGAACACGCTGTATTCTATGAAATGTTAGGGGAAGTTTCGTGTAGACTAACAAAGGACCTGAGAACCGTGGCTGTATTCTGAGGGGTCAGTGCCCCCCTTCTAGGCCGGAAGAAGCGGGCTGTAATGTAGATATGCTGTCCGTGTGGCAGCCCTCCCCCTGCCCTCCCTTTAGGTTCTGAGCACAGTTCCACCCTGGCTCTGCCCGGCTCGCCTCTAGGCGCTGGGGCTCTGCCTCTAGCCGCTTCTCCCCGCCATGTGTCGCTATGTGGCTGCACATGTGACTTTTCGCCGTTTACTTGTACGACTCTGTCTCTCTGTCAGCTTTTTTTCCTCTGCCTCTTTCACATCCTGTTTACTCTCCACTTGCATTTCCTCTTACCGACTCTTCAGCCCTCCCTTGCTCTTTAGATGCCCTTGCATGTAAGCCGCAGTGATCTGGAGCTTCCTTTCCTGAAGGGTGCATGACTGCAATGACAGATGTTTCTGCGTCTGCTCGCTCCGAGGAGTGACTCACAGATATGCACTCCTGTTTTTTATTTTGTTAAATGCATTTCGGCCACAGAATACAAGTAAACGTGCACTTTACAACTCTGAGCGACGGTATAGGAATCGCTTGTGTGCAGCCAACGGACCTTACTGGCCCCGCGTCCACCTTTCTCTCCACAGCACCTCTCGGACTTTCTTCCGTCAGGCTGGATGCTCAGCCGCTTGTAACACAGTCACAGTCTGGCTCAAACCCCCTCGCCCTGACTGCACAGCCCGGTACCCTGTCACCCAGCGGTGGATCCTTCACTCTGTCCGGTACCCTGTCACCCAGCAGTGATCCTTCACTCTGTCCGGTACCCTGTCACGCCAGCAGTGGATCCTTCACTCTGTCCGGTACCCTGTCACCCAGCGGTGGATCCTTCACTCTGTCCGGTACCCTGTCACCCAGCAGTGATCCTTCACTCTGTCCGGTACCCTGTCACACCCAGCAGTGGATCCTACCCTGTCACCCAGCAGTGGATCCTTCACTCTGTCCGGTACCCTGTCACCCAGCAGTGATCCTTCACTCTGTCCGGTACCCTGTCACCCAGCAGTGGATCCTTCACTCTGTCCGGTACCCTGTCACCCAGCAGTGGATCCTTCACTCTGTTGGTGTACTTCTGTCACACCCACGACAGAACCTGCCGTCTGTGGCCCTGTTGCACAGGCTGTGTAGCCAGGCTTCCCCCATGATGACTGCAGCATCATTCATACCGGTCACGCTGGCTCCCTTGAAGCACTCGCGGGCTGTCGTTACTCCGGTAACAAGCTCGTAAAGCACCTACCGCTGCATCCATGGACATCCAACAGCATCTCAGTATCTATAACGACCGCAAGACGCGGATCAGCTTAAGAGTTGGAGACACACCTCTGACACCTTGTCTATTACATAATAAAACTACCCTACAAAAAACACTACACTCCTCATGGCTCTCTCTGCCACCAAGTCCACCACCCACACACACAGACCCAACAAAATGCCTCCTTAACCTGCTGGAAGAGGAACACTACATTGAAAAGCAAGACTATTGTGAGCCTCAAAGAGTTATCGCAACTAGCAACACTCCTGCCTCAAGCTCACATTATACTACTTACCCTTCTCCTAAACAAAACCACACTACCACTAACACAGCTTTTCTAAACTGCCAGCTCATGAATGCTCGATCACTCTCAAAAAACAAGCACCAGATCTACGACCTGCTCACAGACACACAACCTGACTTACTATTCATAACTGAATCCTGGTTGGGAGATGACATGGACCCAGTGTTGCACAAAGCCGTTCCTCCAGGCTATCAAACCATCACACAAAACCGTATAAGCAAGAGACGAGGTGGACTAGCTATTATATTCAAACAGGCATTGAACCTCAGTAAAACAGACAACATTTCCATACAAGGTTGTGAAGCCCTCCTTACCAGATGCCACCCTACTCCAACTTCCTCCTGAAACTTTCTCCTCCTTTACAGACCTCCACCTAACAACTCCACATTCCCAGATGCTTTATTAGACACAGTCTCAAACCTTATTACACTATACTCCAACCTATGCATTCTTGGGGATCTAAACAATTGGTTTGACAAACCCAATATGCCCCACCCAAAAGCTCTCACCACTGGCCTAGTCACATTGAACCTATATCAGATTGTACACAATCCCACATACATCGCTGGACACATCCTAGATGTCATTTTTGCTAAGCCTGAACTAGTTACTATTCATACCATCACACCAATCACTTGGTCAGACCACCATTTGATAACTTTCCGACATACAACTCCACAAATAAACACACCCCACAACTACTTATATACATACACCTATCGACCATGGAGCAAACTCAATTTGGATGACTTAGAAACACAATTAACAACCAACACAGAGCTAGATACAATTCATTCTGTGGCAAAACGTTGAGTGGCTACAGGAAGCTTTTGAATTCCTAATACCACTCAGAAAAACTAAACACAACAAAAGAAAACCAACACCTTGGAGAAACACAGAACTTAAAAAGATAAAGCAACAAATCAGAAAGTTGCGGCGGACCTGGCTCAAAACAAACAACAGTCAAGACAAACTGCAGCTACACAAACTTAACAGGATATACAAATCATCAATCAAAAAAGCTAAAAAAAAAGGTACTACGCAGACAGTATTCAAAATACTCAATCTACAACCAAGGAATTATATAAAATTCTCAATGAATTTCGAAAACCTGCATGCATGGAAGGAAGTCATCCCACTTCTCAAGATTACACAAATTGGCAACTCACTACACAACCAAGGCAGACACATTGGACTCCTATTTAAAACAGAAGAAAAACATCAGCACCAACCACTTTCATAAAATACCCTCTAAGAATAAACCAACCTAGCCTCTACAGTCCTTCAAACAAATATCCCAGGATGAATTTATGGATTTGGTCAAAGCAAGCAGACCTTCTGGTTGCCCTTCGGACCCTTGCCCACCACAAATCTTCAAGAACATTCTTCCATCTACTTCTGCTGCCACACCTGTAAGAAGAATCATCAACAACTCTTTAACTTCAGGAACTTTTCCAGTAGACCTGAAAAAGGCATACATATGACCTTTATTAAAGAAAACAAACCCAGACCCGCAAGACCCCAACAACTACAGACCAATCACAAATGGACCTTTCCTGGGCAAATTGATAGAAAGAGCAGCATTCGCCCAGATGTCACAATTCATTGGAGACAATTCTATACTTTCAGACTTCCAAACTGGATTCCGCCCAGGAAGAAGCACTGAATCAGCACTCATAGCAATCTGGGATGACCTAAATGGAGTTGCTGCACTACTTCTCTTGGACCTCTCGGCTGCCTTTGATACGGTTGACCATGACACCCTAATTCAAAGACTCCACGAAGCTGGCATACAAGGGATTGATCTCGACTGGATTACTTCCCATCTTCAAAAAATATCTAATATCATCCACTCGCCCACCTTCTCGTCCGAACACTACCTCACAAAAACAGGGGTCCCCCAAGGATCATTCATCTCACCTTTGCTTTTCAAAATCTACATGATATCTTTACCAGAACTGATCAATAATTTCCATCTCACGTGCTACAACTATGCAGATGACACACAAACACTACTTAAATTAGAATGCCCCAAAAACATTGAAAACTCACAAATCTTCAGTTGCCTCCGAGCCGTTGATCAGTGGATGACCTGGAGCCATCTCAAACTAAATACCTCCAAAACAGAAATACTCATATGTGGTGATTGGAAAAATTATGAACCTCTGTGCGTCTGGTCTGATGATCTCAGACCACCTCCTCAATTATCCAAGGAAGTTAAAAACCTAGGACTCACCATGGATTCCAAGTTAACTATGAATGCCCAAGTGGACAAATTAGCACTAACAAGCTTCATCACCATGAAAACTTTACGACGCATCTTCCCCCACCTCGGATTTCCACGCAAGGTGCAAGTTACTATCTCGCTTGTACTATCCAAACTGGATTATGCCAATGGCCTCTACCATGGATCATCTCGATCTATTATGAAAAAACTACAACGTATCCAGAATTCCGCAGCCAGGCTACTATTACATGTAAAGCCGCAAGCCCACATCTCCCCTGCCTTGAGAGCACTACACTGGTTACCCGTTGCCAGAAGATGCACTTTCAAGCTGCTTTGTATCACCCACAAAGCTATACATGGAACAGGACCGCTTTTTATCAGAAACAAAATAACCAAATACATCCAACAAAGAAACCTCCGCTCAAGATTGGCACCCCGCCTTAGAACACCACCATACAAGAAAAAGACTATGGGTGGTACATCCTTCTCCGTTCAAGCAGCCAAACTATGGAATTCATTACCCCCAACTATAAGAGCCACAGATATCTTTCTTGTCTTCAGAAAACTACTCAAGAGTTGGCTCTTTCCTTCATAACCACCATATTCAAACAACTATGGACTGCATATGCCTATGTTGATAAATATTTTTTTCAGATTATGTGTATATTTCTAATTATGGATAGTTTCTTTAGAAAATATGTATCGCTACTATGTCATAACAATAAAATGCACACACATTCTTTAAACCTGATTGACTAAGTATATTTTACCTATGGATCCAATTATGTATTGTATGTGCATATGTGTGTATGTATGTATATATATATATGTATGTATGTGTATATGTTGTCTCTGTGCTTGGCATGTTCGTGGGTCATTGCATGGCTCCTAGGTGGGTTGTTATACTAGATAGCTATGAATTCCTGCTCTCATCTTATCACACTTATCTACCCATCATCATATGTCATGTCTCTATCAAACTATGCTCCATTCTCACTCTGACTTATCCCAAATCCTTTCTACTACTTTCATCTCCTAAATAACTCTGCCTAAGCTCTTCCCTCCGCTTCCACATCTAACTCACCAAACCTCACTCTACTACCGTGACCTCCCACACAACCCTACTAAATTCTCCCGCATTTATCTCACCCTGCTACTATGCTCTCCCTAACCCTTCCACATACTCTTCCCTCCTCCATCCCTTTTGCTCATCCCAAGCCTTTGGGTTGAGTAAATTAAGTATATACTCCCAATTAACACTTCTGGATTTCTGTCCTCCTCCACCCCTCCATTACTCCAGTCAATCTAACTAACAAACTCTCATATACCCGGCTCAAAGTAACTCATAATAATACTAAAACTGTACTCATTATTTCCCGATACTAATCCATCACTAATTCTTGTTGGGTTCCAGAATAGCGTGCTACTCACCGAAAAGCGTTTCAACGCCTCCTCAGGGGTAGTAAGCGCTATATAAATACGATTACAATACAATACAATATGCCACTCCACACTAGTCTGCAGCACTCTATGTCACTCCCACATGAACCACTCTACTATATGCCACTCCACACTAGTCTACACCACTCTACCTTTCGCCACTCCATACAATAGCACTCTACACCATTCCACTATACGCCACGTCACTTCACTCCACTCTAACTAGTCTACACTGCTCTACTATACGCCACTTCATTTCACTCCACTCTACTCCACACCACTCAGTGTCACTCCACTCAACTCTACGGCACTCCACACTATGGCACTCTACACCACTTCACTATATGCCACTTCACTTCACTCTCCTCCCTTCCAGTGCAGGATGAAGGCAGGCAGCACCCAAATCATGCACCACCAGGAAACAGTCGAGAAAACCGGCAGGATTAGGTGCTACAATGTCGCTGGTAGTATGCTTGCTACTTTGTTGCAGTTTTGCAGGCGTCCTGGAGCAGTCAGCGATCAATCCTTGGCAGAAGTCGGAGAGAGGTGCAGAGGAACTCGGGTGAATTCTTGCAAGTTGTTATCTGAGGAAAAGCCCACAGGAGAGTCCCTAAATAGCCCTCAGAGGAGGAGTGGCCACGTAGTCAGGTAAGCACCTATCAGGAGGGGTCTCTGACGTCTCCTGCTGGCCATGGCCACTCAGAGGCCTCCAGAGTGCCCTCACACCTCTGGATCCAAGATGGCAGAGGTCTGGGACACACTGGAGGAGCTCTGGGCACCACCTCTGGGGTGGTGATGGACAGGGGAGTGGTCACTCCCCTTTCCTTTGTCTAGGTTCATGCCAGAGCAGGGAATGGGGGTTCCCTGAACCGGTGTAGACTGGCTTATGCAAGGAGGGCACCATCTGTGCCCATCAAAGCATTTCCAGAGGCTGGGGGAGGCTACTCCTCCCCAGCCCTCCACACCTATTTACAAAGGGAGAGGGTGTAACACCCTCTCTCAGAGGAAATTCTTTGTTCTGCCTTCCTTGGACTGGGATGCCCAGAACCCAGGAGGGCAGAATCCTGTCTGTGTGGTGGCAGCAGCGGTAGCTGCAGAGAAAACCCCAGAGAGCTGGTTAGGCAGTACCCGGGGTCCATAGTGGAGCCCTGGGGATGCATGGGATTGGCACCGCAATACAACATTTTCCATGGGGGGACAATGCCATGATCTTAGACATGTTACATGGCCATATTCGGAGTTACCATTGTCTGTTAGTCAGCCCCCCTGATACCTCCTCCTATGGCAGTGTCTGCCACTCACCAGCCCCCATGACACCCCCTCCTATGGCAGTGCCTGTCACTCACCAGCCCCCATGACACCACCTCCTATGGCAGTGTCTGTCAGTCGCATCACCCCCCCATAACACCCCTTCCTTTGGCAGTGTCTGTCAGTCACCAGCCCCCGTGACACTCCCTTCTGTGGCAGTGTCTGTCAGTTACTGCACCCACCATGACACTCCCTCCTATGGCAGTGTCTGTCAGTCACTAGCCCCCCTGATACATCCCTCCTAAGGCAGTGACTGTCAGTCACCAGCCCCCATGACAGCCTCACCTGTGGCAGTGTCAGTCAGTCACTGCGTACCCCATGACACCCCCTCCTGCGGCAGTGTCTGTCAGTCACCAGCCCTGTGACACCCCCTCCTGCGGCAGTGTCTGTCAGTCAGCACCCCCATGACACCCCTTCCTATGGCAGTGTCTGTCAGTCACCAGCCCCCATGACACCCCCTCCTATGGCAGTTTCTGTCAGTCAGCGCTCCCCTGATACCCCTTCCTATGGCAGTGTCTGTCAGTCACCATCCCCAGGACACCCCTTCCTATGGCAGTGTTTATCAGTCACCAGCTCCCCTGATACCCCCTCCTTTGGCAGTGTGTGGAATTAACTGCATCCCCGTGACACCCCCTTCAATGGCAGTGTCTGTCAGTCACTGTACCCCCATGACACCCCCTCCTATGGCATTGTCTGTCAGTCACTGCACTCCCCCATGACACCCCTTCGTATGGCAGTGTCTGTCAGTCACCAGCCCCCATGACACCCCCCTATGGCAGTGTGTGGAAGTCACTGCATCCCTGTGACACCCCCTTCTATGGCAGTGTCTGTTAGTAACTGCACCCCTATGATACTCCTTCCTGTGGCAGTGTCTGTCAGTCACTGTACCCACCATGACACCCCCTCCTATGGCATTGTCTGTCAGTCCCCAGTCCCCATGATATCCCCTCCTATGGCAGTGTCTGTCAGTCACCATCCCCATCACACCCCCTCCTATGGCATTGTCTGTCTGTCAGTCACCAGCCCCCATGATACCCCCTCATATGGCAGTGCCTGTCAGTCACTGCGTACCCACATGACACTCCCTTCCTATGGCAGTGCCTGTCAGTCACCATCCCCATCACTCCCCCCTTCTGTGGCAGTGTCTGTCAGTCACCAGCCCCCATGATACCTCCTCCCATGGCAGTGTGTGGAAGTCATTAGAGGCAGGAATAAACATAGAACATGTGCAGTGAGACTCCAGAAAGGGGCAGAGAAGAGACTTGCACATAGAGGGGCAGCGGGGGTTCCTTACCAATATGAACCGCAGAGACATTGCTGCAAAGAGTTTGGAAGAAGTGTAATGCGAATAATATTCAGTAATTAACGCCATCGAGGTTGAGAGCCCAACAGAGGAAAGATTTATCTATGAGTCCTCTATGTTGTACCACAGCTCCCTGCCTCTGCCGTCTTGATATCCTGTCCAAGTGTGGTGGCGTGGGGGGGGTTGACAGCTCCAAGTCAGCCACATCTACTGCTACCAATGGCCAGGGAGGATTCCTGAGGTCCAGGGGGACTGATACTCATTGCTGAACCCTTGAGAAGACTCAAACAGACTTCGTTGCTGTGCATCACCTGGGAGCTAGCAGTCTCATCACACTGAGCTTCATTTCCAAGAGGCTCCATGGTATGTGCAACAGTTCAGCCAGCAGAACGCTGCATTCTGGGACTTGTAGTTTCACTTTTTAGATTGTTTGTATCACCTCAAAAACAAGCATGGAAAGTTCTGATTTTCAAGCTTGTTCTTCATTTCTTAAATATTAAACTACAAGTCCCATAATGCACCATACTTCAGTTGAGAAGCCAGGCCTGACCACTCTTGCACACAGCACTTGTTAGCCATGTCTGACTCCATTTCTGCTTCCTTCTGTAAAAGTGTCACATGTTTGTTCTCTAAAGACCTACTGCCCATGGTGCCTGGAGGCACAGTTTGTATATATCACGTGAAACCACAGCCTAGAGGAGCACAGTTTCAAACGTTCCATCTGTGTAAGAAATTCATGAGTGGGGAGAGTGTAAGTGTCAATGAACTGTGAAATATTCTTCAAAACCTGCATCTTACAATCAGCAAAGAAACCAGATGGAACCAATATAAACCCTAAAATGACGAGAACCACTGTAATTACTGCATTTTTTTTATGATTACAGAGTTTGAAAGAGGCGACACTTTGCCTGAATGCCAGAGCAGGTTTTCTCTCGTAGGGACAACAAAAGGGGCATCCACACACATAGAATAACTCCTGAAAACCCTCCTCCCTCTGTGTTCAGACTCCCTCTAGAAACTAAGATATGTTGTTGAAGTCACAGGGAAATATCCAGGGGAACAACGATGGAGGATAGACTGGGTGGGTGGAGAGATGCTTGGAGTGGAGAGATAAAGGAAGGGGAGATGCAGAGATGCTAACCAGTGCTAAAGTGCTCGTGCCCTCTCCCCTAAAACATGGTCACATTGGGTTCCACCCAAATGCCACACTTATTTTACTTGTAAGTTCCTAGTAAAGTGGTAATTCCTATATTGCTTCTCGTGGGCTTGCAGCACTTGTTGTGCCACCCACATAAGTAGCACTCCAAACATGTCCCGGGCCTGTCATTGAAGCCTGTGTGCAGTTTTATACTGCCATGTTGGCCTGGCAAAGGAAACCATTTGCCAGGCCTAAAGTGTCCTTATTACTACATGTAAGACACCCATAGGGTTAAGGTATTAGGTGATAACTTTCAAACTGGGAGCAAGTAAGGAGGTTGAATTTTGTGTCTATGGAATTGTAATTTCAATCGTTATTTAATGGGATAGATGGATTTCAAGTAACAATTCTGAAAATGTCACTTTTGAAAAGTTTGCATTTTGTTGTCCCAAATAGTTGGTGCCTGCACCCTGAATCCCGGACCACATCCCTAGGTGTAGCTGGCAGTTGGTCTTTGTGTATTCCACCCAGATAGTGAGACAAAAGTGGAATAGGTGTTGTCAGGATGGGCCATGTCTGTCAGGATGGGGAATGAGCTGTCCCCTACTACACTTGCACTACAAAGACTCTGCCTCAGCACACACACAAATGGTTTCACACTAGTCTTTTGTGCCCCAAGAGAAGCAGAGGCCAGCACAGGGAGCAAAGAAATTCCAAACTCCTCTGTGGGAGAACACCAGAAGCATCTCACACATCAAAGCAGGCGCCAATGATAAATAGTGGACCCTAAGACCCAAGTGCCCAGTACACTCTTGGACCCCTGTTGATGCCACAGAAGGACACCCTGCTGCTCTGCTGTTGGAGGCCTGCTGTACTTGCTAAATAAGGAAGACTGGACTCGCACCCTTCATCCCAGGCTGGAGTGACTTCACAGGTAAGCTGACTGACCTCCTGTTAGAGCTACAGGGACATAACCAGCTACAGAGGCCTCAATGCAACTACCCAGCTGACCTGCTGCCCAGATCTGCAACTAGACCTGCCTGGGCCCTGTTGGCCTCTGCTGGAGTGGGTTCCCGATCCACCAAGAGGTGTCTCCCAGGTGCTGGATCCTTGGTGTGGCATCTGTTGAGCTCCCCCTTGAAGAAAAGGAGAAATCCTGAAGTTTTGGGTTTTTCTCAACTGTGTGAACAGGCTCGCTCATGCCAAGATCCTGCCGCCCACGATGTCCGCCAATGCAAAGCTCTGGGGAAATCGATTCTTCATGTTACAGCAGCTCCCAGTTACACCTGACAAAGAAAGTTCTGCACTTTGCTTTACAGCATCGGCAGCTGCTGTGACCGCCAATGCAAATCTCCTGCAATGCTCATCTGTGACACCCGACAAGATACTTGCGCTACTGCGACAACCATCTGTGACACTCTCCCTGCTCCTGGACTCCTCCACTGCGAACTGTACTCTTCTTGCCAGACTTTGAGAAGGTAACTTTTCAGCGGGACTGTCCTTGTCCCTGTGTCCGGCCCACCCTCCATTGCAGTCAGGCTGAACTTGTGACGTTCATCTGGTACCACACAACTAGATAACCACAAGTGGCTCTTTGTGTGTTTAGCTGCTGTACTTACCATAAATCTGTAAAGCTTGCATATCTCTGGTTCTACTGATTGGATATTTGTCATTGTGGTGTCAAATAATTGATTACATTTTACTTTGTGTAGAACTTTTAATATTGTTTGAAGTTCTACATAAAAAAATTACACATTGCCTATAACTTAAGAACTACCTTCCTTGTACCAATGCCAACATTTTGTTAAGGGCACCCCCCCATACCAAGAGTTACCAACAATATGACAGTACTAGAATTTTACCATTGATACTGTCCATATGCCATGGATGACCCGTATGTCAAAAAATACCTCCAGTATTGCTGATCCAGAAATTAACAGGTTATACTTCCCCAGCCTGCCACCTTAGCCCCAATATGCCATAGCTGCCCTCTCTGAGGCAAAAAGTATCTTTGGTATGCCAGCACTACCATTTCATCATAAGTGCTAAGTACTACTACCAGTATTGTAGGGTCTGCATTTGGGCTCAGGTGCAGCCCCTTATGTCAAGAATTACTCCAATGTCCCAGTACTCACATTTTGCCATGAGTGCCCCCCTGGCAAGAATTTCCTCCAGTGTGCCAGTGCCAGCATTTTTTTTCATGTGGGCCCTATGCCAAGAAGTACTTCTAGTATGCCAGGGCTTGCACCTTGCCTTGGGTGACCTCCCTTATGTGAAGAATTATATCCCATATGCCAGCTGCATACCTTGTATGCTGGCATAAACCCAGAATAATAATAAGGAGTATGCAGTGGCAGACTAACAATCTTGAAACACACAAACAAATAAACTATTACTCAGTCAAAGTCTCTCACTCATATGCACTCCCTCACTCATTCACTGTCTTCTGCCTCGCTCATTCTAAATCACACTTACTCATTCTGTCAGGGAGACCAGATCCTCGGGGTCTGAGCACGTTCCCAACAAGTCCACCACTAGACAGCTCCAGAACTCTGATAGAAATATCACAGAGCCTGAGAGAGTCCAAGCCGGGGGAAAGGGGATTAGGATGGGAACAGCTGGGAAGGAGACCTGTAGGAAACAAAAGGTTAAAACAAACAATATCAAGATTATATCACATTAATCTTTCCTAGACTATGATTCAAAGCATTGTCATACTGTAACCATGGATAACTTAAGCAGGGACTAAATAACTAGGCCTCAAGACGTCTGGTTACCTGGGAAGGAATCAAGAATGATTAATACCACTTCTCAATGAACCTCTTAATGAAATGTTACACATTGACTAGGAATATAAGAACCCTCTAGAATTATGTTTTCAAAATCAAACATGGTCTTTTTGCATGAGGACAAGAAAATAATCTGAACGTTTTCTGGAACACAATAGGAGTTGTATTAAGGGACTTATTATGCACATATAATGTAACATCTAGAATTTTAACACTTAGTTTTAAATGCAGAAACATGAATTGCGCACGTTGGTGATTTCAACAAGAATCGCGCGTCTTGCCGATTCGAACCCCACCATGTAAATGCCAAGAAATGGTTGCGCACAATGAGTATCAAGGGTTAAACACAAGGAATGAATCGCGCGTCTTGCCGATTCGAATACCAAGAAATGGTAGCGCACAATGAATATCAAGAGTTAAACACGAGGAATGAATCGCGCGTCTTGCCGATTCGAATATCAAAATGTAAATGCCAGAAAAACCAAGAGCACATTCACACGCAAAACATTTGCAGCTAACATGCGCCTTTTGGTGCTACTTTTCCAAAATTATCTTATAGGAAGTCATTCTGAGGAATGCGTCGAGGGTCATTCACTTGGTGCAAATGAGGGCTGAATTTATAATTTTTAGCAGGGTTGTTTTAAGTTCCCACTCTGCCCTGCTTGCAACTTTTTAACCAAATCGCGAAGTACCTGGTCAAAATAAAGTTTGGAAAATATGGTGTAAGTATAACACTTAAGAAAAAACTCCAAATCTTCAAACATAACCATAATATCCATTTAGGGTTCAGTTTGAAAACCGGGACTGAATCCTGCCTGTGTAATAGCTAATTTTTTTATTTTTTATTTTAACCATAACTTCCAAATCTTTGTATATTGTGTGTATGAGGCAGATACACGAATCAAAATCATCATCATTCCTCACACTGTTCGTACTTGTGACACCTAACACCACATCTTTGATCTTAGCACAGCCAGTCTCCACTACTGAACCCTGACTCACTTCATCAGCTCTATCCTTGGGACCTTCCTTGCCTTCTTTGCATGTTTCATTAAGGGTGGGAGCCGTAGATAGGGGTCTCCACACAGGTGCAACGTGTGACTGTATCTACCTGTGGGAGAACACATGTCCCTATGACCTCTGCACCAGCTTTAAGGGCACCTTTGGAGGACTCACTGCCAGTGCACCACCTCATATGTGACACACGCACTGGGGCTCCCCATGACCTCTGCTCCATCTCCAAGGGCACCTTTGCAGGACACACTGCCAGTGCACCACCTCATGTGTGACACAAGCAGTGGGGCTCAGAGTAGCTCCTCTCCCCCTGTGCCTCCATCTGCAATATGGCCCAGAATAACAGGCAAAGGCATTGCCTTATTTGGATGTTGCCACGCCCCCATGCAAATGAGAGAATCTCCTTTTAACTCAGAAATTCTTCCAGTTTCTATTTGAGCTGTAAACGGCACAGCACCAAATCAGGGAGTGATTAATATTTGCTCTATTTCTGAGGTAAGTGTATCTACTTCACACATTGAGACATTTGCACATTTCTTAATGTACTGCAGTTAAGAAGCCTATTGGTTTTGCTAATGCTTCTTAGCTCTAGCTAGGGTGAGACAGTTTGTCTGGGTCTTCTTGCATACATGGTGGCTATCTTAATCAGGGGCAGCTCCTCCTCAATGGCAGAGGAGCATCGCCCCCCGCCCCACCACTATAGTAAAAACATAATTAACTCTGTTTATTGACAAGGACTGAGGGGGAGTGATAGAGCAATACCCCCCCGCAGGGCGCATGTATGTTTGGCCGGCTGTCTCAGGCCGGCCAAACATACATGCACACTAGGCTCTCTCCAACCTGGAACATCGTTGCTGTGTTGGAGAAAGCAAGCAGAGGCTCCCACTCTGCCTCGGAGCGCCCTGGCTGGGCGCTCTGTCCAATTATACCACTGCTTTGCTTGAAAGCAGAGATAGGATTGGACGCAGGGCAGGCTGGGAGCCTGTGCCTGCAATGCAGGACAGAGCAAAGCATAGCAGATTGAGTGGCGTGGAAAAAAGGTAAGGGTATTTTTTTTTAATTATTATTATTTTTTTAATGTATTTTTTATTATTATTCTTCTTATTATTTTTTTTGGTCCCCCACCAAGGGCGGTGCCTCCCTGCCCCTTTTCCCTCCCATGAGCCGTGCATGATCCTAATTAGTTAATATTTTAACAAAAAGGAACTAAAAGACAGTTATAACGGAAGCGTGAACACCCCTGACTGCATTTTTAACATTTATTACAGTAAAGCATTAACAAAATACATAGAAATGTGCCTGGTTTGTCAGTGTGTCTGTGCACTTTCACAGGTGGCCAACATGGAATGGTGTCAAATCTATATGAAGATGGTCTCAAGCCGATGGCCAAAAGTCACCTGTGGGTGCGGAGTTCTGTAGGGGGCAGCAACCTCTAGGTGAAGGGTTTAAGGGGCTAATTGGGAGGGGGAGGCATGGGAGCAGAGAGAGAGAAAGAAGGGAACAAACAATCCCTTGTAAGCACTGCAGTGGTCTCCTTTTGTCAATGCTTGTTTACTACCAGCATCCTTTTCTCTCTGCTGCTGGAGGTTGGTTGGCCTTTTGTGAGAGTTTATCTGAGGGCCTCACCCCAGATCTATTGTTTTATCCTTTGTAGGGAGAGGTCTAACCCTAATGCCTATTTCCCTGATGCACGTTATGTTTTGGGGGCTCTGTTGGGGGTGACAGATTCTTCTGGGGTAGAAGGTTGGGGGGAAATGGGAAGTTTTAATGTTTTTCTTGTGGGTTTTGCTTTGTTACACACACTAGGTGCTGTGTACAGTTGCTGCTGCCTTCTCCTCAATGCACTTAGCGGGGTAGCCCCTGGTGGTTCCCCTGCCATGACTCTGGGCCTGGGCCTCTTTGCTGCTGCTATGGGTAGTTTTCAGGTTATGAGGTAGAACGTCAGTGGCCTGCTGGACCGGATCAAGCTGCGTCCTTTGCTATGCTAAGAGAACATATCCAGCGGTCAGAATCAGGAGAATCAACTTATGGGCACTAATTGCGCCTTCGTGTGCCTGTTCGGTTATGACAGGGCTGCTATGTGGGATACCCCAGGAGCTCCAGGGGTGTACCTATTCTTCTGCACAGATCGTTCCACTTGGTAGTGACTCGGTTGGCCTTGGATCCTCAAGGCCACTATTGGAGGGTACACTATATGGCCAGCATGTCTTTCTCTTTAGTGTGTACATACCACCTTATTTGCTAACACAGACCCTCCGGGTACTCAAAGGGATTGTGTTTGGGTTTCCCCAGGGGACTACCGTTCTAGGAGTAGACTTTAATGCAATGCCCCATCCTGACCTAGAGGCCCTGGGCCCCCTGACAGGTCATTAAGAGCGGGGAACAAAGCAGCTGGAATCCTGGATGGAATCCTTGAGCCCTTGTGATGCCTGGTGGATTTGGCATTCTACCTCCTGGGAGGACACACACAAGGCGGTGTTGACTAAGACCTTCTCAAAGATTGCCCTCCTACTCCAAGGGCCACGGATGTACTCCTCATGACTGTGGCACATATCCTGCCTAGAGGTATTTCTGACCACCCTCTGGTGCTCGTTTGTTTTGGGGCTCCAACCTGATCTAGACACCCAGTGTGGCATCTTAATGCCTGGTGTCTCACAAAGGTTTCGGGAGCACTTCAGGTGGAAATAAACTTCTATTTTGAGACAATGTGGGTTCAGTGGCCTCTATTCGCCCCATGTGGGTGGCGGGTAAGGCAATGATTCGGCTGATCACTAAGTCATACCTTCGCAGTGAGGAAAGGCTCAAGGGGGAGGTGCTTACATGCCTTGAAACCCACATCCTTGCTCTTGAATGGCACTGCTCTAGGGGATACCCAAAGGGTTTCACTGACAGCTCGAAGTCGATTGAGCATCGCTGCACAAACTGGAATTTGATGAGGTGCATCTCTGGAATGGTGTCTGAGCTTAGTAGGTCCAATGTTGTGGTCTGGAAATTTGCTTGTAGACTGGGATGAAGCCAGTTAGTTCCCTGTTACAAGCCGATCCAGCTAAAACATTTCTAAACCAGCCTATGGGAGTGAAATCTGGGGGCATGTAGAGCATGAGCACCTCCAGGTAGCTGAAAACAAGTTTTTGCATAAAATGCTTTATGTCCCTCAAAGTACCCCCTCCTGCACAGTACATGAACAACTGGGTTCTACCTATATTTCTGACTCTATAACTCTCTGTCCCCTTTTATGCTGGGCTGATCTATCGACTAAATGAGCTCAACTTAACAGGTAGATTTTAGAAGACTGTTTATCCCAATGCATATTCCCTGAATTAAGAATACTAAAAACGAGTTTCAGAACCTTCGGAGGGGGAACTTTTTTTTAGTTCTGATAAAATTGTACAGGCAGATTGTGGCTGGGTAAAAGATGACTTCCTAAGAAACAAAATGTTAGCTAGAAAATCAGAAGCTCTGCAGCAGGTTTCGGGCAGAAGTCTTTACTGTTGTAAACTAATTTTATTGTAGAGCCCTACCTTACAATAGTAACTCTAGCTGTGTGTGTTATCTGCTAACAAGATTTAGGCTGAATCTGCTGCCACAGTTATTAGTATTTCCCCGGGGGTGGCATGATTTCATTTCTCTAGCACCTGCGACCAGAGGTCTATGCAGGACACTACACATTTCACCTTTCTTTGTGAATATTATGAGGTCCAAAGGAAGGCATATCTAATCCGCCATCCCAAAGAACAAGGTTTTCTACAGGTTTGCTAAGCTCTTATTTTTGCAAACACTTTCAGAAGACATTGTTTTTCATGTTGCTAATTGTTTTGAATCGACTGTGCGTTCAAGGGTTTCTATGACGGATTCTTTCTTATTTGACTCTATGAATTGATGGTCTTTTATTGTTTTTCTTATCAATTTTAACCATTGTTTTTTGTTCTGATCTATGCTTTTATGGTTGTTATAACCAAATTAAGCTTTCTTTAATTAAATTATTACTCTACTGGCTCACTATGGGTGGGATGCAATCATGTGTAATTGCGGGTGTTAAGGATGCAGCGGGTTGGAGCCTCACCAATGCTGAGGAAGTCGCAGAACTGTTTTCTTCCTACTAACAGGCCCTGCATGCCTCCCACGGCTGGCAATCACAGGACCAGGACAACATGCCTCTCTGTAATATGGCTCTGGCCAGGCTCACAGCACACCACACTGCGGTCCTCGAGTCGGACATCTTGACAGACGAGGTGGAGGTGGCTATACAGGACCTAACCACTGGCCGGACCCCTGGGACAGACAGGTTCGCTGAGGAATATTAGTGCTGCTTCGACTCTGTGCTCATGCCTCACCTGGGGAACTCATATTTTGAATCTACCAGAGTGGTACTCCACAAAAAAGTGCAAGTGGCCGACACATGTGCCTCCTACTGGCCCATTTAGTTGATTAATGTGGAGCTTACAAAATAGTTGCCCCACTATCCTCCCTTTTGTTTGCTTTGGCCATAGATCCCCTGGCTGTGATTAGTCGGCAGGATACGCTGGTGTGGTGCTGGTGATGAGGAGAGGGAATTGAGGATAAGATTGCCCTGCACGTGGATGACGTGCGCCTCTTCCTGATTCAACCGCAGTTGTCGGGCCCTCAAGTCTTTCATATTCTGAATGCTTCTGAGGAGGCCTCTGTGTGTAAGTCTGTTTTGGTCCTGCTCAAGGGAGATGTGGTGATAGTCAGTTGATGGAGTATAATCCCAGTCAAGAGCCTAAGTTTCAACTACTTAGGGGTCCATATAGTGCTCCTACTGGATCTGGCTCAGACCCTAATTTTGAGCCAGATCCAGTAGCAGCCCACCCCCCCCACCACCAGCACCTTGAGAACCTCACGGGTGCGTAGTGCGCTTTACAAATGCTTTGATTGATTGACTCCACTGCTCACAGACACAAACAGGACACTGCAGTCGTGGTTTGGCTTCCCACCTAATGCGCTGGGTAGGGTGACCCAGTTCAAAATTCTGTTGCTCCTCAATTACCTTTATTTCTTGCAAAATGTCCCTTTCCCTATCCCCGCTTCTTGGTTCACCCTGCTTCGTGATCTCATCTGCTCCTTCCTCTGGAAGGGGGGACACTTCTGTGCATTGTCTGGGCTAAGTGTTATTATTCACTGTTTGGTGGGGGCCTGGCTGATATCAAGCTTTACTACTGGGCTTCACACCTTTTGGCCATTAATGACTGGAGGACAGGGAGGGCTGGAGTGACTCCACCTATAGGGTGGAACTGAACCCACTGGGCTTCAGTGAGGTCCTAGGATACCTGTATGGCTGCCCCATCCCTACCGCCAGTTTGGAGCCCACTAGGGTAGTGCAAATGTGCTGGCACGTATCACTCTGCTTCCTGGGATTGTAAACTCACTTAGCAGGCCCCTCTATGCCATTAAGCCAAACTTGAGGGGTTTAGTCAGTGGGACAAGATCGGCATTACATCCCTGGAGATGTGTGGAGCGGTGCACCATGAGCTCCTTTGCTGAACTGTAGAACTGTTTCCAGCTTTGCACACCCAAATTCACAAATATCTGCAGCTCTGACTCATGCTGACCGCTTACTGACCTTACCGACCATCCTGATTACAGTCTGCTGGCGGCCCACCTACTGATGGGTGGCATCGGCAGCAGTGGCGTCTCTCAGATATGCCATTCTTTGATACATAATGTCCCTGACACACTTGGGCCACCAAAGCTGAGGCAGGGGAGATCAATGGCACAGACTGGTGCCACGCTCCTACGGCCCCCAGTGAAACTGTTCTGTCAGCCAGGCTGTGACTGGCTCTATTAAACTTTCTGCGTGTGACCCACCTGACCCCTCGCCGCCTCTGGCAGGCGAGGAAGCTTTCCACAGCCCGGTGTTCCTCTGCACCCACTGAGGCAGATTTTCTTCATATAATCTGGCAGTGCCCTGGCAGCGTGCCGTTCTGTAAATGTACAGCAGACTTCTTACGTGGGTGCTGGGGAGACTAACTGAGCTCACGCCCCGGGTGGGGGTTGTGGGTCCTGGCAGACATAGGTGAAGCAGCGGTGACCAGACACTGGTTCGTGTTGCCTCTGCCCTGACTTAGACTGATATAGTGCAGAAGTGGAGCTCTCTGGCCCGACCCACGATCCCAGAGTGGCAGAGGGCATTGGGTTGGTGCCCGAGAAGAAAGAGACTGTGTAGAGACTGCAGGTTGTCCACAGAAGCAAGACCGAGTCTGGGGCCCTTTAGGTGGGACTTCTATGGACTGGGAGGCATTACAGCACTGGGGACCTGGCACGGGCTTCTGTTGGGTTGCGATGGGGTGGCGATAGGGGAAAGGGAGATGGGTTGTGCACTGGTGTGCTGTGTTATAATGTCAATACAATTTTGTTTATTAAAAAAAATCTATATGAAGATGGGCTCACACCGATGGCACAGAATCCAGCCTGAAGGGTCCGAGATCTGTAGAGGAGCAGAAGTCCCTTGGTTGGGGGTGTGAAGGGGGTAATTAATAGATGAAGATGGGAGAGGCAGGGGAGAAGAAAAAGAGGGAAGAAGGGCACAAACAGCCCAAAGTTTTTGCTGCCAGAATTGACTTTGTCAATGCTTGTTGGCTGCAATATTGACTTTGCCAAAGCCTGTAAAATAGAGTCAGAAGCATTGTAAAAGCTAACGACCGTGCATCTACACAGCTGTTCCCCTTCTGCATGTTTCCTAGAGTAGGAGTAGGTCTCTGTAAAGTGTTCCACTGATTGTCGGAGATGTGTCTGTAGTAAATCAACAGCACTAAAACCTGGTGGGCTTGGAATCTATCTTTAACCTTGGCTTGAAACTGTAACTTATCTGAGTGACCTCAAAAGAGAATAAGGTGTGTGACAAAACCAGTAAGAGAAAATTATGAATTTACTTACATTTATCTAACTATCAAACTGAGGAGAGGAAGAGAGCACCTGTTATCATGTGTGTATTAATGTCATCCAAGAATGTGTGCTACTGCTGAGGGGGTAGTTTCATGAGGTTACAATACATCTCACTTTGAGCCTGGCTTTTAAATTCAGTAAAAACATGCTTTTAAAAGGAGTTCATATTTATGGCCTCTTCAGAAGAAAAGGTGTTTTTTATTTCCTTAAGATTTTCAGTGATTCCTACAATGGTAAAACCCACAACGTTGCTTCAGGCGATAAACCCTGTGTCTCTGTCCTTGTCTCTAGTGCCAAGAACCCAAGAAGCTGAGTCCACCTGTGATTAGAGGTTCCGAGCTGATTCTCTCCTGTGCTGTCTGAGTAAGGGATAGAATGTCTAAATCTTGGCCCTGTGTTAACCTGTAAAGCCCTATACCCTATGCCTTATGCTACTGAAAGCCCATGTCTTGAGCGCCTAGAAGTCTACAGGTTTCTGAGTTCACATATGACACACAAACACCATATAGGTCCAGTTCCTAGGATGGATTCCTCCCAAGCCCTGCTAGTAAGAGATCCCCAGCTGACCCCTATACCGCCCCCCCCTGGACATACCCACCCGCCTCCCCATCCTGTACAGTACCTCTCCCGCAACCCTGTGAGCAGTCACTCCTCTGACCCCTTGTTCTGTCTCCTCTCTTACAGTGACGTCCTCCCGAGTGCTGTTTGTGCTCTGTGCTCTCTGTGCACTTTTACTCCTGCTGGTGGTGGCCTTGGCTGCACAAACTGGTAAGTCTCCTACTCTGATAAAGTGCATGAGATCAGAGATTGCACTCAGTCATTGCCAGAGGAGGCTGATATCACACATACACACACCTAGTGTTAGAAAAGGCCTCTTTTTGGCATGGTTAGACCCCCACTTTTTGTCTAATGTATGATGTAGCCTAGAAATCATAGTGCCCAGGGCACATGCTAACCAGGTTCCCTGGGACAGAGCTCTTTCCCTAAAACTGTTGTGATGCATTGACACAATTGGATACACCTTTAGCTACCACTATAAGTCCCAGTTAAAAGGTACTTGGGTACCCAGGCCATGGGGTACTAAGGGTAGGCACCTGAGGACAGCAGCACTGATTATGCCAGATGCACCCAGCACTGCTATAGCAGGCTGGGTACCCCGGTGCAAACCTAAAACACAAACTCGAATTGCCACACTACCTGTGTGCCCTGTCCACCATGCACTGCAAATACTATGGATAAGACACCCCTCTAGTAGGCCTTCCAGCCCTAAGGCAGGGCGCACCATATTATATGTGAGGGCATAGCTGCATGAGCAATATGCCCCCCACTGTGTACTTACAAAACATGGGACATAGTGAGTGAACAGAGCAGCCATTTAAAAAAAATGTGCTGGACCCTGTCAACACGAGTTTCCCAGCTACATGATTGCCACTCTGAACCCTGGGTTGTTTGGTAAGACATAAATCGATAAATTAATAAGGAATTTAGACATAAGAATCAAAGAAAAACATTACCTCTGTTAGTCTACATCTCGGGATGTGATCATAAAAACTTGAACCTCTATATCCTATTAGGTACGCTTCAGATTAACATCTGGTGCTATTCCAACATCTCACATCCATCTATGTCACATCTGATATCTTTCCGTTAGGCTCTAGACTTTACACGCAAATGCTCTAGCACGATACCTAAATAGATGCGAGGAGTAAGTATGTGGAAAATATAGAAAGAAAAAAAGTATTGCAGCATTGACACAATAATAAGTACATAAAAGGATGTCAGAAAATACTTCACATGAAATCCAGTATAGGATAAGTAACCAAACAAAAATATATAATACACTTCACCAAGATGTAAAAACCCAATCCAAATGGCTGCCGAATATACCATGTTGGCAAGGAGAAGATTCCCAAACCAGAATGGCTTTCAAAAAGCATTGAGTAAATTCCTGAAAAGAAGCTCCTCAACAGAGGTGAGTAATTTAAATTTATTGAGGACACAAGTCAAAGGCTATATCAGGAGTGAGCTAGCAGCCGGCACTTCAACCGTTCCCTCATTCACACACAACATTTTCCTTTCCTCATACCTTCACAATGTTCCATGCAAGAAGGAACACTGCATAAAGCGTCTTGTGAGGAAACTCTCACGAGGCAGAATGCAACACATCTTCCTCCTTATAATATTTAACAAAATAACTAAAAACAAGAATAAAAGAAAACAAGGTCTTAATCACATATATAAACAAAATAGAGTAAAATCTCTTAACAGATGCATACAATTATTATTTTCAACAGTTACAAAAAATAAGTCTAGCTGAAATTAAGAACAAATATACATATTATGTATTGAATCAACCCATCACATTATCTCCATGCGAGACCTGCTTTTGTCCAGTTCTCACTTGTCTGCTATGTTCTTCTTCATTCTTTGATGAAGCAAAACACCTCTACCATGCTTTCCTCCCCTTTGTTTCTTTTGCATCTTCTTATTTTGTACAATTTTCTCGTTTTTTTTTCATTCATAACATCTCCTATTTCTTGCCTCAACAGGCAGTCTGAAATTCCTACCACTTTTTGGTAGTTCAACACATTTCCTTTACTCAGTAACACCATGTAAGGATAAGGAAATTTAGCTAAATCCTTGTCTTCATGCCCTTTCCTCACACGCACAAGCTTGCCAACATCAAACCCATTCTTCTATCTTTTCACTTTTTCTGTCCAATCTTTTCATTCCACTTCTTTACACACCAACCCTCTTGCCTTCCTTCCTCGCATTACTTCAAACAGCACTTTTCCTGTGACACTGTTGGGTGTACTGCAATAAGCCCAGGCCATTTTTTTTCACTGCACTCTTCCACTGGTAACCATGACTTAATGATAATTGCAGCCCTTCCTTTAGAATCTGTTTCATCCTTCTACCAGTCTATTACTCTGAGGAACATAAACTGAAGACCTGATGTGCTCTACCCCATACATTTCCAGAAATTCCTTTTTCTCTTGTGGCACAACTGCATACCATTATCTGTCACCAATTGCTCTGGTATACCTTCTCTATGCCACACTTCTTCTAAAAATGTTATTACAACTTGAGTGATCACATGATCAGTAAATTTTACTTCTGGCCATCTCCAAAAATTATCTATGGCTACTAGTGCCTACTTGGGATATGAACCCAAGACTCTGTAAGGACCTGAAATATCCAACCCTAGTTTCTTCCAAGACACATCACTTTTGCCCACCTCCACTGGAGCATATTCCACTCTCTTATGCAACTTGCCCCTCCAAGCACATGGTAGACATTCTCTCACTGCTCTCTCCACATCTTTATCTAATCCAGTCCACCAGTATTCCAACCTTATTCTGGAATAACGTGGCTTGCTAATACTCATGCCAGCATGTCCTTCATGTACTAATTTCACAGTACTGCTTCTCAGTATCTCTGGCAGAACCAATAACTCACCCTTGAAAAACACATCCCCACAAATTGATAATTCTGTGCTAACATTCCTGACCAACTCTGCTTTCTGTGAAGCCTTACCTTTGATTGGCCAATCTTTCGTCAAATATCCCTCAACCTTCTGTAATGCAACATCCTCCCTAACAGCTTGGACCCAGTCCTCGTGAGATATATCGCCCTCAGTATAGTAACATTTGCCACCAGCCACTTTTTCTCATCCTCTTCTCATACTTCACCCTCACTTTCCACTAGTAACCATGACAAAAAAATCAGCAATTGCATTTTTCTTTCCAGTTACATATTCCATTCTGAAAGTGTACTCCATTATTCTTAACACCCACTTGGTAATTCTTGATGAAACCTGATCTGTACCAACACCCACCAATGGTCGGTGATCTGTACGAATCATAAAATCCATTCCCAATACAAAATTCCAGAAATGGCACACACTCCAACACACCAACCCTTTTCTTTCAATAGCAGAATAAGAAAACTCTGCTCCTCTCGAAGGTCTTGAGGAATAAGCAATCACCACATTTTTACCATCCCTATGTTGCATCAACACCGCTCCCAAACACATACTACCTGCATCTGTGCAAATTATACATTTATCTTTAGTGTCAAAAGGTTTCAAAGCTGGAGCTAATGCAAAACATTTTTTCACCAACATAAATTCCTTCTGACAATCCTCATTCCATTCAAATTTAACATTCTTTGCCAAAGGTTTCCTCATACATTCAGATTTGTCCACAAAAATATAAACAAAACAAGATTAACACTTCACAAGTCCTAGGAACTATTTATTAACATTTTTGCAACACTCATGTTCTACCATGTCTGTTCCAAAAATCAAAGTGTCATCTTGAAAATAAGTCACATTATTTTCCTCTTTTATTAATGCATGGCTCTCTGAAATACTGCTACTGCGAATGCCAGGCCAAAAGGCATATGCTTAAACCAGTAGGCCCCTTCAGTAGTGATAAACAACATGAATGGTCTTGAATCTGGATGCAGCGAAGCCCCCTTGATTGTCATGAGCATGCCACCAGTGTTGGGCAGAGGGTGATGATCTGTCCAGATGTACTTATTATGATAACGTAAATCCACACACATGGGTAAGACTCCCCTACTTTTTTTGCCAAAACCACTGGAGCTAACCACTCTGAGGCTTGAATCTACTCAATGATATCTTTTTGACATAACCTTTGCAACTCCTTCCTCAAAGGTTCCTTCAACACCAATGATACACCTGGAGGGTTATGTGCCTTGGGACATCCATTATCTTGATTCTGTGTGTAAACCCCTTCTGTAGGCTTAGATTTTCCTGGAAAACATTAGGAAATTCATTTCCCCACATTGTCTCATCAATCACGTTTACTTTAGTTTGTCCTCCCAACACTTGATCAGGGTGACTGGGATCCAACCTAATCTTTCATTATCTCTGTTGTAGCAAACCTAAGAAATCTTAACCATATTTGGTGATATACACTTTGGATTGCGTTTTTACACCTTGAAATTCAAGTGCATCTATCTAATAACCCACCAAATCAATGGGTTTGTCTCCATAAGCCACTAATGTCTGGAGCACATAGTTCCTTTTCCAGAAACTTTCCTCAATATTCTTCCCCCACTAATTTGTAATGTGCCCCAGAGTCTGTCATTTGTACTTCTATTCCATAGATAGTGATTCCACTAAACAGATGGCCTATCTCTCCTGACCCCAACCTCTCTTACTTCTAACAAAAAACATTTTGTACTTCTCTCTCTTCATCCAAAACATTAACATTCTTTTTTTCTTGTGAAGTATTAGCTTTCAATGACCCTTTGCATTTACACACTCTCACAAAGTGACCTTTAATTTAACATTTTATACTTACTTGACCTATGGCAGGGCAATTTAAACCAGTTGCTACGTGCATGAGGTAGAATACAACAATTCCCAACCCAAAATGGCTGCTGAACATATCCCGTTGACGAGGAGAAGATATCTAATCTAAGATGACTACTGTACACGTCAGTTAAATAACGTGGTTACACTGACAGTTCACATGCACACAATGACTTGTAATGTGAAAAATTCAGTAAATTTGGAAATGCCAGTCAGATGCGCAAAAGAACAAGTACACCATGCTGCCCCCTTCGTAAATTCCCTCTTGACGTAACACTCCTTCCAATCAATTGGGGCACAATTCCTGCTGGTTCCCGATACAACTATAAAGCACCACACATGTGTTCTGGTTGTCTCCAGTCTTACAGAGAATAAAGATGCTGTCCCCCAGGTAAGGGCAGCATCATGAAACATTGTCTGAACCCCAACTCTGTACTTTTTACTGTGCACTTGTACCTGATCATTCCAGAAGTCCACATGCCACATGTGATAAAAAGTCTGTAAGGCTCAAAAACACACTGGAAATAACAGTAACCCCTACCAAAATGGGGTGAGAGCCACACAAGCCACATGAACTGCTTGATTTGTCTCTCAGATTCATGCCAATGGAAAGGGTACTAACCTGAGGAAAACATAAATCTGCCTGTTTTTTTAGGTTTGCCTCTGGATCAAATTTGGTATATTGTTTCCTTTTTTGTAGCCCAATTTCACTCCGCAGGCAGATTTAAAAAAAAAACAGAATGCTTTATGTCCCATTACATAAAATATTTCCACCTACCACTGTTCAGTACACATGTAATAAATACCTAAGCCCCTATTAATAATATGGCGCACTGCCCTGGATCACCAAGGCACACCTGGTGCTTGAGCACAGACAGGCTCAGTGACCTGTATTACAGTTAACACTCTGCTTCCACTGCATCTGTGAATGTATGCCTGCACTAGGAGAAGGATATTAGTGAAAGGCAGAATGGCTGTCTCAAGGGCGTGGTCTGGCCCTAGGCGTTGTGCTCAGTGGCCGGGTGCGATCTCGAGGGAGGCAACAGAGCTGACAGGACACGGTGGGGACTGTTATCCCTGTTCTTGTGCCCTCCCTAGCCACTAGGAGCTTGGACGAGGGCCTGGAGACCCCCCTCAATAGGGACTACGATGCGTCCTTCGAGCCCGTGGACTGCAGATGGAGTGAAGACCACAGGCTCGATTAGTAAGTGAGCGAGGCTTCAGCGGCGGCCAGCGTGGACTCACCGGAGGGCCTCAAGTGAAAAAGCTGTGCCCCACATGTGGGCAGAGGAAGGGACTGCAGACCCTATTGAGGTGGTGCCACGGTCTTGCACAACATCACAAATAAAGACACGAGGAACACGAAACCCTAGCAGTGCACAGCGGAGACCCGGAGGGGAGGTCCCGCGTGTGGATGCCTCAAGTTCTCCTGGGACATCGGCAGAGCCTGCGGCCCGTAACACACAGCATAATAACCGCGGGCTCGCTCAAAAGTCTGCACTTACCTGAGGCCGTACAGGGTGCCTCACAGCAGAGGCTCTGCAGGTGCATACCATGACCTTTGAGACGCGCTAGGAAGTCGCGCCTACAATGAATGCAGCAGCCGTGGGCTTGATTATGTCGCATACAACGCCACGGTAATCTGCAGCGGGGCCAGGAGGTGAGGCCCCACAGGAGGCTACTACACAGACCAGGACAAAGAGGGGGACAGCGGCCGGCAACAGAGAGTCCAGACGTGGGCTCAATCATTTCCAGTTTCATGTTAGGACTAGATCCTGACACTGCCCTCGATCACAGACAAATCTATGCCCCGTCATTTGAGGCACATTTTGCAGCACACATTACTAGAATCACGGCGCAGGGGACAGTGGTACAGCTGTTGTACTCTCAGGCCCTGGGTTATCGGCAGGGCCCGCGAGTTGCCTTGTGAGATGAGGCCACAAACCTGACCCCTCCCACCCACCTCTGCCAGGCCTGCTAGCATGGGCAACACTCTCAGTGCCTTCGGAGTATTGCAGATCTTCCAAGCCAGATAGGGCCCTCTGTCCTCTACCAGTGTTTACCGGTCCTAAGCTTAACAGGGATCCATTGGAGCCTCATCACTGTTTTCTCACTTCCACCACTGTGAACCAAGGGAGACAAGGGTTTATCAGGACGACCACATGGAGTCTGAATAATAAGGTCCTAAGTCTTTCAGGGACAAGTGGAAAATTCTTATGATGGACCTGACGGTCTGTGAAGGAGATCACCCTTCTCGGGACACAAACCCTGGAGTGAAATATTGCCGCACCCTGTCCCTACCACCCAATGCCCGCTGATGCAGATGCAGAACTATGCTGTTCTTTAGGGGGTTCAAGGGTGCCCGACCTCGCCCAGCATTCATCTCTCCATTACTAGCCTCTGGAAAAATGGCGTATGTCAGGAAGATCTGGGACCATGCCTACTAGCCTTTCAGGCACTCAAGGGACTTTCGGTCCCAGTGGGACACCTCATCCAGCCGGCACTTGGCGAGATGTGCCAAGAAGGTGGCACAGCAGGACACGGCAGCAGCGGCAAACCAGTGTTATTTGTTCGGAGCCTGGACTCACCCTGACATAGGAAATGCGGCCCCTGCGACATTCGACATTCAACATTTGATTCTGAGCTCCACCAACTTCATTACCTGGGCATTACCAAGGAAATGTCCCCAGTCAAATCATCGGGCAAATGGGCAGGCAAATCTACATGTCAATTGCTTTTCCCAGAAGCTGTCTCACAACCATGGCCAATTTCTTCCTTCACCCCCAGCACAGACCTCAGTTCCACAGAAAACCCCGCCCAGATACTGCCATGGAGTGTATTCTACAGGAAATCTCCGTAGTAAGCCGCCTCCTGGAAGCAATGGACACTAAAATCACAGACCTCTTGGTTGACTCCAAATCAACCCGAGCAGACAGTGGCTTTATTTAGATCATCATCTACACAACGTTGAAAATAGGATGGCGGACCTTCCGGATCACAAAATGGAGCTACAGTTCCTCAGCAATAAACTCACTGACTTGGAGGACCGAAGCGAAAAAACACAGAGGGGGCAGATATGAGGGCCTTCCTCTGCGACTTCATTCCCGCCCTCACAGGCCTCACTTTTTCTCCCCCTTACACAACAATACTGTGGAGAGACCCCGTCCCATAATAGGATGCTTTCTACATCATGAACAAGTTCGCCAACTGTTGACGCCTGCGAGGACCCATGGCCCTTACCGACATGATGGTCAGGAGATCCATAGTGCTGCAGACTTCTCCCGAGAGATGAATGAAAAAAGAAAGGCGTTCCTAGCTCTTAGACCCC
This sequence comes from Pleurodeles waltl, assembly GCF_031143425.1. Lineage (NCBI taxonomy): Eukaryota > Metazoa > Chordata > Amphibia > Caudata > Salamandridae > Pleurodeles > Pleurodeles waltl. The sequence continues at coordinate 1,179,156,681 of NC_090439.1, forward strand.
AACTGCTCCATATGAATATTAAATTTGGACTATTCGAGCTGGCTATAATGTGGATTACCATGGATGGTAAATCTAGAGACTTCTTGGATCCTATATACTTGCGCTCTTTTGTGGACGGCCTTTCCACCCAACCTATGGATCAGGATCCCGCGGCCTCTTCAACAAACCACTTCTTGTCACGTGACTCTACCATACACTCGATGTCTGACCCTAGTGACTTCTCCGTACATCCTGGGATGCACAAAACGGGTAGATCCCTGGACTGACCACCAAGATCTCAAGACGGAGTGATGTGGCCCTTCAGGAAGTGGTGGACATTACCCAGGGGCCGCCTGGGGACAGAGACAAGTCACGGTCCCCTCTGAAACCTTTGCCCCCAGCTGACTGACAGCATAACTGGCCTCTTATGGGGAGCTGCTGGCAGGTATTTCTAGTGCCCCTACTGGATACCCAGTCTGTTCATCGGCAGAACGATAAGTACCACGTATGTTTGTCTCCTCTATTACCATAGAACACCATATCATTGTTACTTTTGTTTCCATTGCTGCTGTTGTTATTGTTGTTTATAAGCAAATCACCTACTGGACTGGAGACGTTCCCCCCAACCTACCCATGACCCCATTCCTGCAGTTCTAGGATCCTACAGTTAGCAATCAAAATGGGTCCATCCACCACTATGTTGCGTCCCTGCTGATCAATATCATAGTACGGTTCCACACCCATAACTGTGTTAAACATCTCAGTGATCAAGGCCCTATTCTAATATTCAGGGTGGAGGGAATAACACATATCCGCAGTAAATAGTGAGCCACCAATAACCAAAGCATAATTGCACATGAAAACCAAAGCAGAGAATTGACCGGGTTGAAACACCATGAGATAGTGCCCCTCATATGGTTTACCCTGGTTAGGCTATGCCTCCCATCGTCATTATCAGCTGACACCCTGAGGGCTCTCTCTATCCGTTCCCACATATGTCCCCGGGTATCCACCTCTATATCCCTGCTACTCCGCCTCCCTTATTACCATCCTAGTGGGCTTCCAAATATGCATCTGCTACTTTGAGCACACCTAGAGATCCCTTTCTTTTCAATAATGCCCAGATCAAAGATGTCCTATGTTCTTAACGCTGAGTCCTGCGGGTACGTCTGGGCGTCAGTCAGGAGCCTCCCCACTATCCTTTCCCCTCCCAACTCTGGGAATGCTATGTTACAATTTTTTCCCCGCTGGCTCTTTGCCCTCCCATATCTTGGGCACGCCCAGCTGCGGATCTCATAGAGTTAGACCTGCGGTTTATAGAAGTTAGGCTCACATACGTTATACCTTTTAACCCAGACACAGGTCTGGACGGTCCTCTCTTCATCCCTCTTGAGCTGTGTCCGTCTCTCTCTTCTCTTATTCTCTCTTAGTTTTGTTTTGTCACCTCTTCCCTTCCTCTCTCCGCTTTTCCCCTCCTCCCTTCTCCTTCTCCTGTGTTAGGTCCTACGCTCTTGGGCATGACCGCGAGCCCTCTCTCCCGGCCCTACCTCCCCCTTCCTGCTCTCCCTGCATTGCACACCACCTTGACATAGATAGCCCGAATTGCCCCGTCCCACCTCATACATCCGATAGTGCCAGTTCTATCCCCGCAAGGCCGCGTGACAGTTTTGGATATGGGAACTGCCCTCCCACCAATGATAGTATCATGGAACATTCATGGCCTTACACAGTACATCAAAAGAGGAAATAGTCCTATCTTACTTGCAATCCAAACACGCAGATGCTGCCCTATTGCAGGAAACACACTTGTCCTCCTCAGAATCCAAAAACGTAATCGGGACTGGGTGGGCCACATACTATATAGCAGCAGTCAACCGTCCACTTCGGGAGGCTCCTGTTCAACGTGCAGATGTGGGGTGGCGCTCCTCCTTCGTCGCTCTTTGCAATTCAAGGTGCTCAAGTCATGGACCGATCCTGAGGGTAGATACACCCTCACCAAATTCAGGCTTGGGGATCACACACTTTGCATAGGATCTGTTTACGCCCCCACCGGTTCTAAGCACTCATTCTTTTTACATAGCAATCGTCTCCTGGCTGAGATTTGGGCCTCTCACTGCCTTCTCGGTGGGGATTGGAACTTGGCTCGAGACGCGATTCTGGACTAAACAGGAAGATTAGATATTGGTAACAATGCAGAGTGAGCCCTATGGGGGAATGTAATGGCGAACCATAGGCTGGTGGACCACTGGCACCTCTCTCATCCACTTGACCGTGAATACACCTTTATTTCGTCTGTCCGACGAACACAGTCTCGGCTGGACTATTTCATTACCGTCCATAAAAATATTCCCATGGTTCGGGACTTCATGATTCTGGAGGCAGCACTATTGGACTATGCCCCAGTGCTCATAACACTAGAATTTGGTCTGGCTTCTCCGGGCCGTAAACCATGGCGCCTGAATGTATTACGATATCTAACACCAGAGGGCACGAACCAACCCCGTTCCCACATCTCTACCTATCTAACTGACAACAAAGGCTCGGTCCCCTTCCCTCTTGTTTTATGGGCTGTGGCGAAAGCAACAATTAGAGGACAACTTATAAGAGATGCTGCCCTCGCTAATGCCCAGAGACTTTCCTGTAGGCAGGAACTAGAGGGTATGATAGTAACGCGTGCCCACGAACACACTACAAACCCACCTCAACCATGCACTGTCACCTCAAAAAGGCAAAAATGGAACTTAATACCCTCTGTACCTCCCAGGCAGAATATGCACTACAAAGGATGAAAGGCAGACATTATGAGCAGGGTGAATAGGCAGGACGATTGTTGGCAGCCCAGCTGTGCTAGCAGGAGGCAGCTTTAGCAACCCCAGCCATTCGTGACATCGACAATACGCTCCTCACGCACCTGCAGACAATTGCTGATACATTTGGACACTTCTACCAGACCCTATACACGCCCAAAACCGCAACGGATCATGATCGCCTAGCGGAGTTCTTTGAAAAGGCTCGCATCCCTAGTTTCACAGCAGACGGCAGGGCTCTGTTAGAAGGAGAAATTAGCAGAGAAGAGGTTTTGAAAGCCATTTCCAATATACCGTACCACAAGGCTCACGGGGAGGATGGTTTCCCAGTGGAGTTTTACAGATGGACAGGACAGGAAACGGTGGACTCTTTTATATGAAGCATTCCAGGGTGTGGAACAGACATGCTCTCTTAACCCGCTTTCCAATAGGGCATCCATAGACGTCCTGCTGAAGCTTGGGAAGGACCCCTTACTATTTGGCAGCTACCGTCCCATTTCCCTCCTCAATGGAGATGTCAAGATACTGGCTAGCATCTTGGCGACCCATCTCAAAAAGGTCATACCATCCATTATTCATCACACCCAGGTAGAATTTGTGCCAGGCGATAAGAATCCACCTTCGTTCCCTAGTGTATACACTCTGGATTACTAAGGATTCCAGGGAAGAGGCCGTGGCCCTCTCCCTTTATGCCGAGAAAACCTTCAATAGAATAGAATGGTGGTATCCCTTTGAAACTGAGCCACTTCGGATTAGGGGACAGCTTTATCAAAAAAGTACATTGTCTGTATGACTCGCCCACAGCACAGGTAAACTACGGGGGATTCCTCTCCGATGTGTTCCCAGTTAACCGTGGGATGATACAGGACTGCCCTCTGCCTTCACTGCTATTCCTCTTGGCTGTTGAACCATTAGCAGTGCTAAAACACAGATCCCCATCCATATCCGGCATCACTATCCCGGGAGGCCGCTCTGTGATATACCTATATACCGATGACATCTTACTTACGCTCACTGAACTCGCTCACTCCCTCCCAGCACTATGTGCTACCCACACAGAATTTGAAGCAATATCGGGTTATAAAATTAACTGGGATAAAAGCGAAGCCCTACCTCTATCCCTGGTGACCACGAGTGCAGCTATTACAGCTTTCCCCATCTTGTGGAAACAGTCACAACTCAAATACCTAGGAATCCTTAATAACAGGGGCCTGGAGCAGATGGTACAGGACAATATGGAGCCCTTGTTAGTTCGCACCCAACAAGACTTTGCAAAATGTTCTCAACTGGGTCTCTCCCCTTTGGGGAGAGTACAGGCCGTTCGTATGGTTACTTTACCATGATACACATACGTCCTTGGGATGTTACCATTGTTGGTGCCCCTGCCAATGCTCAGGAAGGTAGATACCTGTATACGTAAATTCATGTGGAGTTCAATGCAACCGTGGCTCTCCAAAGCTACACTCCTGGCACGGAGAGAATGTGGAGACTTAGGATTGACTTCTGTTGAACACTCTGCGCTGGCGCTTCAGCTATCTCAGTTGACTTACCTACTCCCGGAAACGCCAAACTCACCACAGTGGGTAAGGACAGAATGCTCAATCTGGAGTAAGTCCAGAGACCTGGAGGAGCTATATGGCATCAAGATCCCTCCACCCCAACCCGCGCATCCGGTGATGCAAGCCATGCTACACTCTTGGTGCCGGGCTCACTGTTTTCTAGGAGAGGACCCTCTGATCCATGCACATTCACCACTTTGGGGCAGCATCAGCTTAATGATAGGGCGGGTGGCGTTCGACTGGGAGGGCTGGAGGACTAGGGGCATTATAACTATTTACCAGCTTTCCGCTAACGGTACGTTTAAGCCGTTAATGACACTATAGACTGAGTTTGGACTACCTACTCATTACTCTTGGACCCCTTTCCTTTGGTTTGTGAACGGCTGAGCTCCATATGCGTCCCCCCATTCGTTCCTTCCTCCCTTTCCCATCCCCCCTTTCCTCATCCACCTCCGCTGCCACCACCCACCCACGGTCATCATATCTATGTCTATCTCCCCCTATCTTTCCTTTTCTTTTCCTTATTCTCTCCCTCTTCCCTCCCCCTCTCAGAATCTTCTAGTTCTCCCATTTCTTCTTATGTTTTATCTCTCCTCACTCTCCTCTTTTCTCGTTCTACCTCTCCCTTTCCCCCCACCGTCCTCTCCCCTATCTACTTCCTCACTCCCTGACCCTCCTTCCCACTTCCTTTCTTCCACTGTATGTTCCTATAGGCATGGGTCCATCTATACCCCCATACCAACATTCTTTTCTCATGTTTGTTCTCTCTTCCTAGAACCTCACCCCTCTATTTCCATTTATATCCTTTTCTCCTTCCGCTACATTATGGATCATGATCCTCAACATTGTCCTCATTATGGCTGTTGCATGTTATTTCCCTCTCCCGGTATTGCAGGTTCAGAGGTCCCTATGGTATCTATTGTCCCCATGCTGTATTCACTCCTTTCTCCATCCTGTGGTACTACACTGAAACCCCAACCATCAGGGGTCATGGATCCTCTCTTTCAGCTCCCTCCACATGAAGAGACAGGATAGTAACTTGGCGACTGCCGTAGATAAAAGCCCTGGCATTTAGCGTTGTACCCTCACTGCTGACTGAGGCCGGTAATGATACACCTATAGAGTACAATTTTTCTTTCATGGTCGGTAATACGTAAGAACCAGAATCGCTGACACATGATGCTATACGTAAATCGCTTAGGGATATAGCATATGGAGTGTTATCACATGTCTGGGGTCCTGGCGACTACCACTAATATGGCTGTTATGTACTGTGCTGTTGACGAAGGCTTCTTATTTTCATCTGTAATGTCAATACAATGCTAGCTGTTATTTCACTGTTACTGCTCTTTAATAAAGAAATATGAAACAGAATGGCTGTCTCAAGCCCCGGACATCCTTTCTTCCAACAGGTGGCAACTGGCTTACATTTGAAATGGGGGACATTGATCCCCTGCAGGACAGTGCAATATGTGACTGCATCCACCTGCAGATGGATGTCTGTGGGTCTTGGGGGTATGCACTGACTCCCTGTAATCCAGTCAGTGTGCCTTTCTGTTAGAAATGGGGTCTTTGGTTGGAAGTCAGGTTACCCCCTCTCCAAGCAAGGACCCTCACTAGTCAGGGTAAGTCACACACAATCCAAATTATCCTGTGCCCCCCCTCTGGTAGGTTGGCACTGAGCAGTCAGGCTTCACTTAGAACACCACAAAAATACACGACACAGTGCTTAGAAAAATATGTAATATTTATCTGGATAAATGCAGGTCAGAATGATTAAAATGCAAAAAGAATATGTTGAAATATCACTGTAAAAGTAATTTAAAGTGTCTCTTAAAAAATAACAAGTGTCTCTTGCAGTACAAAGTACCTGGTTTGCGTTCAAAAATCCTCGCAAGGGACCACAGAGGAGGAGATGCATGGAAAACGGAGAGGTGTGCGTCGGTTTCACCCTTTCGCACACAGACTTGCATTGTTATTTTCCACGCAGGAAAGACGTTGCGTCGATTTCCGGTGCGCAGACTTGGATCGTCTTTGGGTTGCGGGGTTTTCGGATGCCCCAGGGATGATGTGTGAAATCCTGGGCTTGCGGAGCTAAATCACAGGTGCTGCGTCGATCCTGTGAGCGTTGTGTGGAAATTTGTACCGCACGGCAGGCGCTGCGTCGATTCCTCTCAGGAAGTCGGGCTGCGTCTTTCCATCTCGGCTTGGGTCGATCCAGTAGGGCCATGCGTCAAAGTTCCGATCGCAACACTGGCACTGCGTCGATCCTCCATCCGGCTGCGTCGATCCTCCATCTGGCTGCATCATTCCGGTTCGGCGTGCAGTGAATTTTTCACCATAATGCCAGCTGTGTATCGTTTTTAGCAGGTGGAGCTTCAAATTTTTACTGCGTGGGGAATCCGGTTGCAGGAGTGAAATCTTTTTGGTCTTGAGACTTCAGGAAATAGGAGGCAAGCTCTATCCAAGCCCAAGCAGTATATGAGGGTAGCCCTAATGCTATCCTATGAAAGGAGCAGGCCCCACAGCAGTGTAAAATGAATTTAGGAGTTTTACACTACCAGGACATATAGAACACACATGTTCATGTCCTACCTTTTACCTACATAGCACCCTGCACTATGGGCTACCTAGGGGTGGCTTATATGTAGAAAAAGGGGAGTTTAAGGCTTGGCAATTACTTTTAAATGCCAAGTCGAAGTGGCAGGGGGCTACTTATGTGGGTGGCACAACAAGTGCTGCAGCACACTAGTAGCATTTAATTTACAGGCCCTGTGCACATGTAGTTGTTGGAAAGTACCATCTTGCCTGGCATGTTACCCCCATTTTTTCATGTTTGTCAGTTTTGTTTTTGCCTGTCTCACTGGGATCCTGCTAGCCAGGACCCCAGTGCTCATGTTTGTGGCCTGAATGTGTGTACCTGTGTAGTGACTAACTGTGTCACTGAGGCTCTGCTAATCAGAACCGCAGTGCTTATGCTCTCTCTGCCTTTAAAATTGTCACTATAGGCTAGTGACCATTTTCACCAATTCTAATTGGCACACTGGAGCACCCTTATAATTCCCTAGTATATGATACCTAGGTACCCAGGGTATTGGGGTTCCAGGAGATCCCTATTGGATGCAGCATTTCTTTTGCCACCCATAGGGAGCTCAGACAAACCTTAACACAGGACTGCCACTGCAGCCTGAGTGAAATAACGCATACGTTATTTCACAGCCATTTTACACTGCACTTCAGTAACTTATAAGTCACCTATATGTCTAACCCTCACTTAGTGAAGGTTAGGTGCAAAGTTACTAAGTGTGAGGGCACCCTGGCACTAGCCAAGGTGCCCCCACATAGTTCAGGCCAATTTCACCATTACACGTGTGCACTACATATAGGTCAATACCTATATGTGGCTTCACAATGGTAACTCCGAATATGGCCATGTAACATGGCTAAGATCATGGAATTGTCCCCTCATCCCAAATCTGGTATTGGGGTGCCAATCCCATGCATCCCCGGGGCTCCACTTTGGACCATGGGTACTGCCAAACCAGCTCTCTGGGGTTTTCTCTGCAGCTACCGCTGCTGCCACCCCACAGACAGGGTTCTGACCTTCTGGGGTCTGGGCAGCCCAGTCCCAGGAAGGCAGAACAAAGGATTTCCTCTGAGAGAGAGTGTTACACCCTCTCACTTTGGAAATAGGTGTTAAGGGCTGGGGAGGAGGAGCCTCCCTCCAGCCTCTGGAAATGCTTTGAAGGGCACAGATGGTGCACTCCTTGCATAAGCCAGTCTACACTGGTTCAGGGAACCCCCAGTCCCTGTTCTGGCGCTAAACTGGGCAAAGGAAAGGGGAGTGACCACTCCCCTGTCCACCACCACCCCAGGGGTGGTGCCCAGAGCTCCTCCAGTGTGTCTCAGACCTCTGCCATCTTGAATCCAGAGGTGTGAGGGCACACTGGAGGCCTCTGAGTGGACAGTGCCAGCATGTGATGTCAGAGACCCCTCCTGATAGGTGCTTACCTCACTAGGTGGACAATCCTCCTCTGAGGGCTATTTAGGGTCTCTCCAGTAGGCTTTTCCTCAGATAACAAATTGCAAGAATTCACCAGAGTTCCTCTGCACCTCTCTCTTCAACTTCTGCCAAGGATCGACAGCTGACTGCTCCAGGACACCTGCAAAACTGCAACATAGTAGCAAGAAAATTACCAGCAACATTGTAGCGCCTAATCCTGCCGGTTTTCTCGACTGTTTCCTGTGGTGCATGCTCTGTGGGCTGTCTGCCTTCACCCTGCACTGGAAGCCACGAAGAAATCTCCTGTGGGTTCCCCCTACTCCAGCAGGCACCAAACTTCAGCATCACCAGTACTCTGGGACCCCTCTCATCCTGACGAGTGTGGCCCCTGGAACACAGGTGATGGACCCAAGTGACCCAGACTGTCCAGTGGTCCAACTGTCCAAATTTTAAGGAGGTAAGCCCTTGCCTCCCCTCTCCAGACAGTAATCCTGTGCAATGCGTGAACTGCAGCTGCTTGTGCTTCTGTGCACTTTTGCAAGGATTGCTTCGTGCACAGCCAAGCCCAGGTCCCCAGCACGCCGTCCTGCATTGCTCAACTCGCTGAGTTCTGAGTTGACCTCCAGCTTCGTGGAACCCTCTTTTGTAGTGTTGAGACGACTGCTGTGCTCAGTCTTCTTGAACCCATGTTCAAGGACTTCTGCGGGTGTTGCCTTCTTGTGCGTGGGCTCTCTGTGTTGCTGAGGGCCACTTCTGTCTCCTCTCCCAAGTGGCGACATCCTGGTCCTTTCTAGGCCCGGAAAGCACCCTTTTTTGTCAACTGCTATCTTTGCAGCTAGCAAGGCTTGTTTGCGGTCTTTCTCCAAGGAAACAACTCTGCATCCTCCAGCACTCTGTGGGGAATCTTTTGCACAAAGGAGAAGTTCCTAGCAACTTTCGTTGTTGCAGAATCTTCAGCTTTTTCCATCCGGAGGCAGCCATTTTGCACCTTCATCCTGGGTTTAGTGGGCTCCTACCCCCCCCCCCCCGAACACTTGCACGACTCTTGGACTTGGTCCCCTTCCTTTTCAGGTCGTCAGGTCCAGGAATCCATCTTCAGTGCTTTTCACTCTGTTGTGGTCTTTGTAGACTCCTCTATCATGAGTTTAGGGTGTTTCTAGGGAAGTAGTAGCAATATATTTCTATTTTTCAGGGTCTTAGGGTGGGGTATCTTGGGCACCCTTAGTGTTTTCTTACACTCCCAGTGACCCTCTACACACTACACTAGCCTAGGGGTCCATTCGTGGTTCTCATTTTAATTTCTTAGTATATTGTTTGTGTTGCCCCTAGGCCTATTGCATCCTATTATATTCTACAGTGTTTGCACTACTTTCTGACTGTTTTACTTACCTGATTTTGGTTTGTGTGTGTATTTTGTGTATTTTACTTAACTCATAAGGGAGTATATCCTCTGAGATATTTTTGGCACATTGTCACTAAAATAAGGTATCTTTTATTTTTAGTAACCCTGAGTATTGTGTTTCTAATGATATAGTACCTATGTGATATAAGTGGTATAGTAGGAGCTTTGCATGTCTCCTAGTTCAGCCTAAGCTGCTCTGCTATAGCTACCTTGATCAGCCTAAGCTGCTAGAACACTACTAATTTACTAATAAGGGATAACTGGTCCTGGCACAGGGTGTAAGTACCATCGGGTACCCACTATAAGCCAGGCCAGCCTCCTACAGGTATGCACCTATGAGGAGGGATCTCTGACGACACCTGCTGGCACTGGCCACAAGTGCCCCCACACCTCTGAAAATAGGATGGCAGAGGTCTGAGACACACTGGAGGAGCTCTAGGCATCACCCCTGGGGTGGTGATGGACAGGGGAGTTGTCACTCACCTTTCCTTTGTCCAGCTTCATGCCAGAGCAGGTAAAGTGTGCAGAGTCCTAAAGCCAGCAAAAATGAGGTCAGAAAAATAGGAGGAGGAATGCAGAAAGTTTGGGGGTGACCCTGCAGAAAGGCCATTTCCAACACTTAAGATGGCCTCCTTGCCTGTGCACCGGTGTCTATAACGCAGCCGAGCCACACAATACAAACAAGAAACTGGCGATTTAAGTTTAAAGCAGCGCTGCATGTGCACAGGTTCAATCTGTATTCGGGAAAGGATCTTACAAGCAACAGTAAGTAAAAAAGGAAGCTCTGACACGTTGTGCGTCCTGAGTAATTTTGATAGCACAGTCCCTAATGTCCTTCCATTCTCACCTTACCCAGTCCTCTCCTGGAAATCAGATGTTCTATCCACTCAGGTGTTTCTAGGCTATTTGCTACCCTTTTCCTTCTCAAATATTTATAAATATCTGGTTTCTCACCATCCCATGTTTATATGGGTTCCAATCCCGGTCCATCACCAAACATGCTGCAGACAGTTCTTGGCATCAGCTCTGTCACAGCACAAACCTTTGGATCATGGCAGAGATCATATGTCTCATCAAATCTTGACCCAGGAATCCTCCGCTTCCCCTGGGCCAATTCATGGCTTTCCTCTGTTTTGTGGAGACCCTTAGGATGCAGGAGGTAGGGACTGTGGGTATAGACTTACCAGTCACAGCTTCCCTCTGGTAAGTGTCAGCCCGTGGCAAGTGGTGGATTACCATCTGCTATTCCTCCATCATTTGCTGTCTCCAGTCCTGGGAGGGAGGAGGAAGCAGGGAGCGTGGGCACCGTAGGGCTTCACAGCACTCTGACGTCACTGCAGTGAATGACTGGTACATATTTATCTGTTCATACTAATGACTACATGTAGAAGCTGTGCACTACAAACAAGTGCTGTGTGTTGTGGTTTGCTTGCACACTGCACATAATGATTTGCACTGCCACTACTTGGCCATCAATTTGGTTTCATGGGTTTGTATCTTACTGCTGCTGATTATATCACACTTTCTGCTTTTAGGACACTGTTTATCACAGGACACTCCAGGGCCTTCTCGCATAGAGTCCTGCCCCATGGACTGGCTCTACAGTAGAAACAAGTGTTATTACTTCTCAGTGATGTATCGAAAGGAGGGGGACTGGGACGAGAGCCAGAGGTTCTGCTCCTCACACAAGGGGTCCCTCGCTCTCTTCGACACCCAGGAGGACCTGGTAAGGACAAATAAGCGAACAGTATATTTAGGACCAATTACCTGCATTTAAAGCTGTTTAGGATTTTTGGGCCCCTAGGCAGTAGCAATTTGTTGACCTACCAACTCAAACCTTGCTCACCCATTCTCTCCCACTACCGGCATTGGGTAACACACACTTTTATGAAAAATTTGGTGTTTCTAGTCAGGGTTTTAAGCAAGTTTGTGGAATGAATAAACATCCTTTCAGCAACACTGACCCCACCCCCCAAAAAATCTTAAAACACAACTGCTTGCTTTTTGCTTGCACTATCATTGACTTTGTGATATATTTATTGCTTTACAAATCAAAATGTTTGGCACATCTGAAGTTTAGTTTATTGACATAGGAAGTTGAGCTGTGAACTATGCAAAGAGAGAAGAACTCACCAACTCGCAATGTTTGCAGAAATGTTGTTAACAGTTAATTTTATTTATGTACTATCCCAGGTCATGTTGACCCCAAAAAGAAACATAGGATCCACCCTTGTATTGGAAACACTTCGATAATACCCATCGGAAATCGAACCTGGTCTACTATTTTAGACAGAGTGTTAAGCTAAGATGGCCTTTCCTATACCTCATGTCTTGTTCCCTGTCCCTGTGAGGTTGTTTCCACCGCCTTCAGGACCCCATGTGTCATTCTTCACCGAGACACTCTGGTGTCCAGGTAGCTCACCACAACCACTGATGTTTGAGGGACCCTTCAGAAGCGCACTTACCCTAAACCATGGCTACACGCTATAGCAAGAAGTCAGCTAGAGGCACAAGATAGGTCTTGAGAGTGTATCTTCAAACATCTCTGGGTTTGAAAGGGAACCAACACTGGAAAAAGGGGACCAGGCCAGGTGGAGTGCAAGGACAGAAGATGCAAGTCTTCAGGAATGATCAGTAGGCTAAGTTAGCAAGATACAGCAATATTCTTTGCTGAAGGAAGGAGTCAAGTATACCACTCACCTCATACTCTGGCATCCCCCATACCCACTGAAGAAGGAGGAGAAGCACATAGTGAGGGATTTAGGGAAACCCGATGGAGGTGCAAGAGAGCAGGAAGAGTACAGCTTAGAGCAACAGAACTGACCACCATGGAAACTGTTAGGATGCAAAGAAAAATATTCTCTGGTATGGTGTTGAAAACTAGAAGAAGCAAACATCTTCTTGGTGACCACATCTTATCTAAAACATAGATCTTGGAGTAAAACATTTCCATATCTCTTATGATCTCTCTTTGCTTCAACATGTTGAATGACATACATCTGCATCTCCTGTGATGAGAGAAAACAGTGAAAAAGTGAGAAAATGATAATGCTATAGAGTACAGAGTATTATCTGACATAAATATATTGTCCTAAATAATGTTTACAAATGTACTGTCCAATTGGACGTTGTAGGAGGCTGGCCTGGCTTGTAGTGGGTACCAGAGGTACTTACACCTTGTGCCAGGTCCAGTTATCCCTTATTAGTGTAGAAGAGGTGTTTCTAGCAGCTTAGGCTGATAGATGATAGCTATGGCAAAGCAGCTTAGGCTGAACTAGGAGACATGTAAAGCTCCTACTATACCACTGGTGTCATTTGCACAATATCATAAGAAAACACAATACACAGAAGTACTAAAAATAAAGATACTTTATTTTTATGACAATATGCCAAAAGTATCTCAGTGAGTACCCTCAGTATGAGGATAAGTTATATACACAGGATATATGTACACAAACCAAAATTATGCAGGTAGTTGCAAGAAAAGTAATGCAAGCAGTGTAGTTACAGTAGATTGCAATAGGAGCACATAGGTATAGGGGCAACACAAACCATATACTCCAGAAGTGGAATGCAAACTACAAATGGACCCCAAACCTATGTGAGCTTGTAGGGGGTCGCTGGGACTGTAAGAAAACAGTGAGGGTTAGAAAAATAGCCCACCCCAGGACCCTGAAAGGTAGGTGTAAAGTGCACCTACTACCCCCAGAGAGCAGAGAAGCCGTGATAGGGGGATTCTGCAGGAAGAACAAGCACCAGCAATTCAACAACAGTGGATTTCGGGACCTGAGTACCTGTAAGACAAGGGGACCAAGTCCAATAGTCACAACAGTGTCGAGAGTGGGCAGGAGCCCAGGAAATGCCAGCTGAGGGTGCAAGGAAGCTGCCACCTGTTGGAAGAAGCTTGGAGTTCTGCAAGAAAGAAGAGGACTTGGAACTTCCCCTTTGGAGGACAAAGGTCCCACGTCGCGATGAAGCTTGCAAAGGTGTTCCCACGAAGAAATACCGCAAAAAAGCCTTGCTAGCTGCAAGGGTTGCGGTTAGGGTTTTTGGATGATGCTGTGGCCCAGGAGGAACCAGTTGTCGCCACTTGGATGAGGAGATAGAGGGGGTGCCCAGCAAGTCAGGGATCCCTCACAGAAGCAGGCATCACCCGCAGAAGTACCTGAACAGGCACCTGGAGGAAGAGTGAACCGGAGTCCATGCGAAGTCACAAAAGAGAGTCCCACGACGCCGGAGGACAACTCAGAAGGTTGTGCACTGCAGGTTAGAGTGTAGGGGACCCAGGCTTGGCTGTGCACGAAGGAAATCCTGGAAGAGTGCACAGGAGCCGGAGCAGCTGCAAATCACGCTGTACCCAGCAACGCAGTCTAGCGTTGAGAGGCAAGGACTTACCTCCACCAAACTTGGACCGAAGAGTCACTGGACTGTGGGAGCCACTTGGACAGAGTTGATGAGTTCCAGGGACCACGCTCGTCATGCTGAGAGGGGACCCAGAGGACTGGTGATGCAGTCTTTTGTTACCTGCGGTTGCAGGGGGAAGATTCCGTCGACCCACAGGAGATTGCACCAGGAGCTCTGAAGAAGAGAGGAGGTAGGCTACCCCCAGAGCATGCACCACCTGGAAACAGTCGAGAAAGTGGGCAGGATGAGGCGATACAAGTTTGCTAGTAGTCGTCTTGCTACCTTGTTGCGGTTTTGCAGGCGTCTTGAGCAGTCAGCGGTCGATCCTTTGGCAGAAGGTGAAGAGGGAGATGCAGAGGAACTCTGATGAGCTCTTGCATTCGTTATCTGAAGAATTCTCCAAAGCAGAGACCCTAAATAGCCAGAAAAGGAGGTTTGGCTACCTGAGGAAGGAGGACTGGCTACGAAGAGAGGTAAGAGCCTATCAGAAGGAGTCTCTGATGTCACCTGCTGGCACTGGCCACTCGGAGCAGTCCAGTGTGCCACAGACACCTCTGTTTCCAAGATGGCAGAGGTCAGGGACACACTGGAGGAGCTCTGGGCACCTCCCCTGGGAGGTGCAGGTCAGGGGAGTGGTCACTCCCCTTTCCTTTGTCCAGTTTCGCACAAGAGCAAGGCAGGGGGATCCCTGAACCTGTGTAGACTGGCTTATGCAGAGATGGGCACCATCTGTACCCATCAAAGCATTTCCAGAGGCTGGGGGAGGCTACTCCTCCCCAGCCTTCACACCTATTTCCAAAGGGAGAGGGTGTTATACCCTCCCTCAGAGGAAATTCTTTGTTCTGCCTTCCTGGGCCAGGGCTGCCTGGACCCCAGGAGGGCGGAAACCTGTCTGAGGGGTTGGCAGCAGCAGCAGCTGAAGTGGAGACCCGGGAAAGGCAGTTTGGCAGTACCCGGGTTCTGTGCTAGAGACCCGGGGGATCATGGAATTATCCCCCCAATGCCAGAATGGCATTGGGGTGACAATTCCATGATCTTAGACATGTTACATGGCCATGTTCGGAGTTACCATTGTGACACTGTACATAGGTAGTTTCCTATGTACAGTGCACACATGTAATGGTGTCCCCGCACTCACAAAGTCCGGGGAATTTGCCCTGAACGATGTGGGGGCACCTTGGCTAGTGCCAGGGTGCCCACACACTAAGTAACTTTGCACCCAACCTTCACCAGGTGAAGGTTAGACATATAGGTGACTTATAAGTTACTTAAGTGCAGTGGTAAATGGCTGTGAAATAACGTGGATGTTATTTCACTCAGGCTGCACTGGCAGGCCTGTGTAAGAATTGTCAGATCTCCCTATGGGTGGCAAAAGAAATGCTGCAGCCCTAGAGATCTCCTGGAACCCCAATACCCTGGGTACCTCAGTACCATATACTAAGGAATTATATTGTTGTACCAGTATGCCAATGTGAATTGGTAAATTTAGTCACTAGCCTGTTAGTGACAAATTTGGAAAGCAGAGAGCATAACCACTAAGGTTCTGGTTAGCAGAGCCTCAGTAAGACAGTTAGGCATCACACAGGGAACACATACAGGACACATAATTATGAGCAGGGTCCCAGTGACACATAGACTAAAACAACATATATACAGTGAACTATGGGGTTAACATGCCAGGCAAGATGGTACTTTCCTACACAACCCCCCCCCCCAAACGAAGGACAATAGGACTAGACATGACCTGATGAGTCTTCATTGTCTAAGTGGAAGTATCTGGAGAGTCCATCTGCATTAGAGTGGGTACTCCCAGGTCTATATTCCACTGTATAGTCCATTCCCTGTAGAGATATGGACCACCTCAACAATTTCGGGTTTTCACTTTTCATTTGTTTTAGCCAAAGTAGAGGTTTGTGGTCTGTCTGAACAATGAAGTGAGTGCCAAACGGGTATGGCCTCAACTTCTTCAGTGCCTAGACCACAGCAAAGGCCTCCCTCTCTATGGCAGACCAACACTTTTCTCTAGGGGTCAACCTTCTGCTGATAAAAGCAACTGGTTGATGCTGGCCCTCAGAATTCAGTTGTGATAAGACTGCCCCTATCCCTAATTCAGATGCATCAATTTGAACAATGATTTTCTTGGAGTAACATGGGCGTTTTAGGACAGGTGCAATGCACATGGCATGGTTAAGCTCCTCAAAAGCTTTCTGACAGCTAGCTGTCCACAATACCTTTTTAGGCATCTTTTTACTTGTGAGATCATTAAGTGGGGCTGCTATGGAGCCATAGTTTTTTTATGAATCTCCTGTAATACCCATGATTGTCTGGATTTTCCCCTGAAGTGGTGAAATCTGTTCTCCACCTACCAGGTGTCCCAGATAAACCACCTTTCCCTGCCCTATCTGGCACTTTGAGGCCTTGATAGTGAAGCCTGCCTTTTGCAGGGCCTCCAAAACTTTCCAAAGGTGGACCAGGTGCTCATCCCAGGTGGAGCTAAAGACAGCTATATCATCAAGATATGCTGCACTAAATGCCTCCAACCCTTGCAGGACAGTGTTCACTAACCTCTGAAAAGTGGCAGGTGCATTCTTCAAACCAAAGGGCATCACTGTAAATTGTTAGTGCCTTCCTATAGTTGAAAATGCAGTTTTAGGTTTAGCAGAGCCTCAGTGAGACAGTTAGTCATCACACAGGGAACACATACAGGGCACACTTATGAGCACTGGGGCCCTGGCTGGCAGGGTCCCAGTGACACATACACTAAAACAACATATATACAATGAAATATGGGGGTAACATGACAGGCAAGATGGTACTTTCCTACAGGGAGGTGTGAGAAAGTAGCCTCTTTCTAGCCTGGTTACCCCCACTTTTGGCCTGTTTGTGAGTGTATGTCAGGATGTTTGTCACTGTTTTCACTGTCTCACTGGGATCCTGATGGCTGGGCCCCAGTGCTCATAGTGAAAACACTATGTTTTCAGTATGTTTGTTATGTGTCACTGGGACCCTGCTAGTCAGGACCCCAGTGCTCATAAGGTTGTGGCCTATATGTATGTGTCACTGGGACCCTGTCACACAGGGCCCCAGTGCTCATAGGTGTGCATGTATGTGTTCCCTGTGTGGTGCCTAACTGTCTCACTGAGGCTCTGCTAACCAGAACCTCAGTGGTTATGCTCTCTCATTTCTTTCCAAATTGTCACTAACAGGCTAGTGACCAATTTTACCAATTTACATTGGCTTACTGGAACACCCTTATAATTCCCTAGTATATGGTACTAAGGTACCCAGGGTATTGGGGTTCCAGGAGATCCCTATGGGCTGCAGCATTTCTTTTGCCACCCATAGGGAGCTCTGACAATTCTTACACAGGCCTGCCACTGCAGCCTGAGTGAAATAACGTCCACGTTATTTCACAGCCATTTTACACTGCACTTAAGTAACTTATAAGTCACCTATATGTCTAACCTTTACCTGGTAAAGGTTAGGTGCAAAGTTACTTAGTGTGAGGGCACCCTGGCA
Organism: Pleurodeles waltl; assembly: GCF_031143425.1. NCBI lineage: Eukaryota > Metazoa > Chordata > Amphibia > Caudata > Salamandridae > Pleurodeles > Pleurodeles waltl. The sequence continues at coordinate 1,179,174,354 of NC_090439.1, forward strand.
CTAGCCAAGGTGCCCCCACATTGTTCAGAGCCAATTCCCTGAACTTTGTGAGTGCGGGGACACCATTACACGCGTGCACTACATATAGGTCACTACCTATATGTAGCTTCACCATGGTAACTCCGAATATGGCCATGTAACATGTCTATGATCATGGAATTGCCCCCTCTATACCATCCTGGCATAGTTGGCACAATCCCATGATCCCAGTGGTCTGTAGCACAGACCCTGGTACTGCCAAACTGCCCTTCCTGGGGTTTCAGTGCAGCTGCTGCTGCTGCCAACCCCTCAGACAGGCAGCTGCCCTCCTGGGGTCCCGCCAGGCCTGGCCCAGGATGGCAGAACAAAGAACTTCCTCTGAGAGAGGGTGTGACACCCTCTCCCTTTGGAAAATGGTGTGAAGGCAGGGGAGGAGTAGCCTCCCCCAGCCTCTGGAAATGCTTTGTTGGGCACAGAGGTGCCCAATTCTGCATAAGCCAGTCTACACCGGTTCAGGGACCCCTTAGCCCCTGCTCTGGCGCGAAACTGGACAAAGGAAAGGGGAGTGACCACTCCCCTGACCTGCACCTCCCCTGGGAGGTGTCCAGAGCTCCTCCAGTGTGCTCCAGACCTCTGCCATCTTGGAAACAGAGGTGCTGCTGGCACACTGGACTGCTCTGAGTGGCCAGTGCCACCAGGTGACGTCAGAGACTCCTGCTGATAGGCTCCTTCAGGTGTTAGTAGCCTATCCTCTCTCCTAGGTAGCCAAACCCTCTTTTCTGGCTATTTAGGGTCTCTGTCTCTGGGGAAACTTTAGATAACGAATGCAAGAGCTCATCCGAGTTCCTCTGCATCTCTCTCTTCACCTTCTGATAAGGAAACGACTGCTGACCGCGCTGGAAGCCTGCAAACCTGCAACATAGTAGCAAAGACGACTACTGCAACTCTGTAACGCTGATCCTGCCGCCTTCTCGACTGTTTTCCTGCTTGTGCATGCTGTGGGGGTAGCCTGCCTCCTCTCTGCACCAGAAGCTCCGAAGAAATCTCCCGTGGGTCGACGGAATCTTCCCCCTGCAACCGCAGGCACCAAAAAGCTGCATTACCGGTCCCTTGGGTCTCCTCTCAGCACGACGAGCGAGGTCCCTCGAATCCAGCGACTCTGTCCAAGTGACCCCCACAGTCCAGTGACTCTTCAGCCCAAGTTTGGTGGAGTTAAGTCCTTGCCTCACCTCGCTGGGGTGCATTGCTGGGAACCACGACTTTGCAGCTACTCCGGCCCCTGTGCACTTCCGGCGGAAATCCTTTGTGCACAGCCAAGCCTGGGTCCACGGCACTCTAACCTGCATTGCACGACTTTCTAAGTTGGTCTCCGGCGACGTGGGACTCCTTTGTGCAACTTCGGTGAGCACCGTTTCACGCATCCTTGTAGTGCCTGTTTCTGGCCCTTCTCCGGGTGCTACCTGCTTCAGTGAGGGCTATTTGTCTTGCTCGACGTCCCCTCTCTCTTCAGGTCCAATTTGCGACCTCCTGGTCCCTCCTGGGCCCCGGCAGCGTCCAAAAACGTCAAACGCACGATTTGCGACTAGCAAGGCTTGTTGGCGCCTTTTTAGCGGGAAAACACTTCTGCACGACTCTGCAAGGCGAGCGGGATACGTCCACCAAAGGGGAAGTCTCTAGCCCTTTTCGTTCCTGCAGAAACCTCAGCTTCTTCTGTCCAGTCGAAGCTTCTTTGCACCCGCAGCTGGCATTTCCTGGGCATCTGCCCATCTCCGACTTGCTTGTGACTTTTGGACTTGGTCCCCTTGTTCCACAGGTACCCTAGATTGGAAATCCACAGTTGTTGCATTGCTGGTTTGTGTCTTTCCTGCATTATTCCTCTAACACGACTACTTTGTCCTTAGGGGAACTTTAGTGCACTTTGCACTCACTTTTCAGGGTCTTGGGGAGGGTTATTTTTCTAACTCTCACTATTTTCTAATAGTCCCAGCGACCCTCTACAAGGTCACATAGGTTTGGGGTCCATTCATGGTTCGCATTCCACTTTTGGAGTATATGGTTTGTGTTGCCCCTATCCCTATGTTTCCCCATTGCATCCTATGGTAACTATACATTGTTTGCACTGTTTTCTAAGACTATACTGCATATTTTTGCTATTGTGTATATATATCTTGTGTATATTTCCTATCCTCTCACTGAGGGTACACTCTAAGATACTTTGGCATATTGTCATAAAAATAAAGTGCCTTTATTTTTAGTATAACTGTGTATTGTGTTTTCTTATGATATTGTGCATATGACACTAAGTGGTACTGTAGTAGCTTCACACGTCTCCTAGTTCAGCCTAAGCTGCTCTGCTAAGCTACCATTATCTATCAGCCTAAGCTGCTAGACACCCTATACACTAATAAGGGATAACTGGGCCTGGTGCAAGGTGCAAGTACCCCTTGGTACTCACTACAAGCCAGTCCAGCCTCCTACATTGGTTGTGCAGTGGTGGGATAAGTGCTTGAGACTACTTACCACTCTTGTCATTGTACTTTTCATAAGAGAAAAATATACAAAACAAGGTCAGTGTATATACACATAGCCAAAAAGTTTTGCATTTCCTCTTTTCACTCTTTTTTAAGTGCTGAAAAGTACTCCTAAACTTTCAAAAAGTTCTTAAAAGTTTAAAAAGTTTTTTTTCTGTCTTTCCAAAAAGTTCTGAAAACTTTTTTCTCTTTTTCTATCACTTTAACGCTCTCTAAAAAATGTCTGGCACAGGCCAAAGTGTTGATCTGTCCAAACTTGCATATGACAACCTTAGCTGGAAAAGAGCAAGGAGTCTCTGTATAGAGATACGTTTGAGTGTAGGGAAAAATCCTTCCTTGGAACTGTTACTTAACATGCTTAGAGAACAGGATAAGGCCATAGGTGCCCCATCTGTTGAAAAAGTACCTAATAGTTCCCAATCTGATTCAGGGACTCCCCCAGGAAAAGATTCAGGAAAGAAACTTCCTAGCCTGCCCATTACTAGACAGTCTAGCATAGTTGGTAATGATGATGAGCCACACCATACAAATAGTGTTGTCTCACATCATAGCAAAAGCATTTATTCTCACCATACTGGTAGTAATGTTTCTGTAAACCAAGCTGTTAGGGTGGCTTCTGTAAGGGACAGGTCTCCTTCTGTTCATTCCCATCATAGCTCTGTTTCTAGAAATGTCCCTCCCACCAACCCTGATGACAGAATGTTAGAGAGAGAACTCAATAAGTTGAGGGTGGAACAAACCAGACTGAAGCTTAAAAAGCAACAGCTGGATTTGGATAGACAGTCTTTTGAATTAGAGAAGGAAAGACAGAAGTTGGGTTTCGATACCCATGGTGGCAGCAGCAGTATTCCCCATAGTCATCCTGCAAAAGAGCATGATTCCAGGAATCTGCACCAGATAGTTCCCCCTTATAAGGAGGGGGATGACATTAACAAGTGGTTTGCTGCACTTGAGAGGGCCTGTGTTGTACAGGATGTCCCTCAAAGGCAGTGGGCTGCTATCCTATGGCTATCATTTAGTGGAAAAGGTAGGGATAGGCTCCTTACTGTGAAAGAAAATGATGCCAATAATTTTACAGTTCTTAAGAATGCACTCCTGGATGGTTATGGCTTAACCACTGAACAGTACAGGATAAAGTTCAGAGAGACCAAAAAGATGTCTTCACAAGACTGGGTTGATTTCATTGACCATTCAGTGAAGGCCTTGGAGGGGTGGTTACATGGCAGTAAAGTTACTGATTATGAAACCTGTATAACACAATCCTGAGAGAGCATATACTTAATAATTGTGTGTCTGATTTGTTGCACCAGTACCTGGTAGACTCTGATCTGACCTCTCCCCAAGAATTGGGAAAGAAGGCAGACAAATGGGTCAGAACAAGGGTGAACAGAAAAGTTCATACAGGGGGTGACAAAGATGGCAATAAGAAGAAAGATGGTGAAAAATCTCAAGATAAGCATGGGGATAAGGGTAAAACCAAAGATCCCACTTCAAATCTTAAACACTCTTCAGAGGGTGGGGATAAAACTAATTCTTCCTCTTCTTCTCAACCTGCACACATTAAAAAGCCTTGGTGCTTTGTGTGTAAAAACAGAGGCCATAGGCCAGGGGATAAGTCCTGTCCAGGTAAACCCCCTGAGCCTACCACCACTAATACATCAAGCTCTAGTGCCCCTAGCAGTAGTGGTACTAGTGGTGGGACTGCTGGCAACAGTCAAGCAAAGGGTGTAGTTGGGTTCACTTATGGGTCCATAGTGGAAACTGATGTAATCAGTCCCAAGACAGTTTCTGTCACACCTAGTGGCATTGGCCTTGCCACACTGGCTGCTTGTCCCCTTACAATGGATAAGTACAGGCAGACAGTTTCAATAAATGGTGTTGAGGCCTTGGCCTACAGGGACACAGGTGCCAGTTTCACTTTGGTGACTGAAAACCTAGTGCACCCTGATCAACACATCATTGGACAACAGTATAAGATTATTGATGTCCATAACTCAACTAAGTTTCTTCCCTTAGCTATAATTCAGTTTAGTTGGGGTGGAGTTACTGGCCCTAAGCAGGTGGTGGTATCACCTAGCTTACCTGTAGACTGTCTCTTAGGTAATGACCTAGAGGCCTCAGGTTGGGCTGATGTAGAGTTTTATGCCCATGCAGCCATGCTGGGCATCCCTGAGGAATTGTTCCCTCTCATTTCAAGTGAAATGAAAAAGCAAAGGAGAGAAGGCCTGAAAACTCAGGATCCCTCTCCATCAACAGGTAAAAAGGGTATCACAGTATCCCCTAACCACCCTACCATTCAGGATACTATTCCTGTGGTGGGAGAAACCTCTCCTGGGGTGGCACCTGTTCCAAGGGAATCATCAGCTGGCAAAGCTGGACTCCCTGAGGTGGAAGTACCTCTCTGTGGGATAACTAACATTGGTGAGAAAAAGAGCACCATTTTAGTTAACATGGAGCATCCCTCCAACCCTCCCAGAGAAACTTTAGTGCAGAAACTCTGCACTGCCTCACAACACTTAGGACAGCATCCCTGCCCTAGTGTGGAGCTAATAGGACAGCATCCCTGCCCTGCTCCAACCCAAGAGAAACAGCATCCCTGTTCTCTCTTCCAGCCATATGGACAAAGTTTTTGCCCAGCTATGGCTTTTCTGAGACAGCATCCCTGTCTGGCATTTCCATCACTACAAATAGGTTCAGTGGACAATTCCCACTGCTCTAAACTAAAACTTACTGATAGAAACTCTGAAAATACATCTTCACATTGTTGCTTAGCTAAAAAACTTCAAACAGGATGGTTTACATCCCCACAGGGAAGTAACCATATAGTGGATGATAAAGGGAGTAACCAGTCTATTGCAGAGCTACTCTCAACTTATCACCACTTAGACAATAAAGTCTCAACTGGCCAAGGTTAGCCTTATTGTCCTTCGTTTGGGGGGGGGGGTTGTGTGAGAAAGTAGCCTCTTTCTAGCCTGGTTACCCCCACTTTTGGCCTGTTTGTGAGTGTATGTCAGGATGTTTGTCACTGTTTTCACTGTCTCACTGGGATCCTTATGGCTGGGCCCCAGTGCTCATAGTGAAAACACTATGTTTTCAGTATGTTTGTTATGTGTCACTGGGACCCTGCTAGTCAGGACCCCAGTGCTCATAAGGTTGTGGCCTATATGTATGTGTCACTGGGACCCTGTCACACAGGGCCCCAGTGCTCATAGGTGTGCATGTATGTGTTCCCTGTGTGGTGCCGAACTGTCTCACTGAGGCTCTGCTAACCAGAACCTCAGTGGTTATGCTCTCTCATTTCTTTCCAAATTGTCACTAACAGGCTAGTGACCAATTTTACCAATTTACATTGGCTTACTGGAACACCCTTATAATTCCCTAGTATATGGTACTAAGGTACCCAGGGTATTGGGGTTCCAGGAGATCCCTATGGGCTGCAGCATTTCTTTTGCCACCCATAGGGAGCTCTGACAATTCTTACACAGGCCTGCCACTGCAGCCTGAGTGAAATAACGTCCACGTTATTTCACAGCCATTTTACACTGCACTTAAGTAACTTATAAGTCACCTATATGTCTAACCTTTACCTGGTAAAGGTTAGGTGCAAAGTTACTTAGTGTGAGGGCACCCTGGCACTAGCCAAGGTGCCCCCACATTGTTCAGAGCCAATTCCCTGAACTTTGTGAGTGCGGGGACACCATTACACGCGTGCACTACATATAGGTCACTACCTATATGTAGCTTCACCATGGTAACTCCGAATATGGCCATGTAACATGTCTATGATCATGGAATTGCCCCCTCTATACCATCCTGGCATAGTTGGCACAATCCCATGATCCCAGTGGTCTGTAGCACAGACCCTGGTACTGCCAAACTGCCCTTCCTGGGGTTTCACTGCAGCTGCTGCTGCTGCCAACCCCTCAGACAGGCAGCTGCCCTCCTGGGGTCCAGCCAGGCCTGGCCCAGGATGGCAGAACAAAGAACTTCCTCTGAGAGAGGGTGTGACACCCTCTCCCTTTGGAAAATGGTGTGAAGGCAGGGGAGGAGTAGCCTCCCCCAGCCTCTGGAAATGCTTTGTTGGGCACAGAGGTGCCCAATTCTGCATAAGCCAGTCTACACCGGTTCAGGGACCCCTTAGCCCCTGCTCTGGCGCGAAACTGGACAAAGGAAAGGGGAGTGACCACTCCCCTGACCTGCACCTCCCCTGGGAGGTGTCCAGAGCTCCTCCAGTGTGCTCCAGACCTCTGCCATCTTGGAAACAGAGGTGCTGCTGGCACACTGGACTGCTCTGAGTGGCCAGTGCCACCAGGTGACGTCAGAGACTCCTGCTGATAGGCTCCTTCAGGTGTTAGTAGCCTATCCTCTCTCCTAGGTAGCCAAACCCTCTTTTCTGGCTATTTAGGGTCTCTGTCTCTGGGGAAACTTTAGATAACGAATGCAAGAGCTCATCCGAGTTCCTCTGCATCTCTCTCTTCACCTTCTGATAAGGAAACGACTGCTGACCGCGCTGGAAGCCTGCAAACCTGCAACATAGTAGCAAAGACGACTACTGCAACTCTGTAACGCTGATCCTGCCGCCTTCTCGACTGTTTTCCTGCTTGTGCATGCTGTGGGGGTAGTCTGCCTCCTCTCTGCACCAGAAGCTCCGAAGAAATCTCCCGTGGGTCGACGGAATCTTCCCCCTGCAACCGCAGGCACCAAAAAGCTGCATTACCGGTCCCTTGGGTCTCCTCTCAGCACGACGAGCGAGGTCCCTCGAATCCAGCGACTCTGTCTAAGTGACCCCCACAGTCCAGTGACTCTTCAGCCCAAGTTTGGTGGAGGTAAGTCCTTGCCTCACCTCGCTGGGCTGCATTGCTGGGAACCGCGACTTTGCAGCTACTCCGGCCCCTGTGCACTTCCGGCGGAAATCCTTTGTGCACAGCCAAGCCTGGGTCCACGGCACTCTAACCTGCATTGCACGACTTTCTAAGTTGGTCTCCGGCGACGTGGGACTCCTTTGTGCAACTTCGGCGAGCACCGTTTCACGCATCCTTGTAGTGCCTGTTTCTGGCCCTTCTCCGGGTGCTACCTGCTTCAGTGAGGGCTCTCTGTCTTGCTCGACGTCCCCTCTCTCTTCAGATCCAATTTGCGACCTCCTGGTCCCTCCTGGGCCCCGGCAGCGTCCAAAAACGCCAAACGCACGATTTGCGACTAGCAAGGCTTGTTGGCGTCTTTTCAGTGGGAAAACACTTCTGCACAACTCTCCAAGGCGAGTGGGATCCGTCCACCAAAGGGGAAGTCTCTAGCCCTTTTCGTTCCTGCAGAAACCTCAGCTTCTTCTGTCCAGTCGAAGCTTCTTTGCACCCGCAGCTGGCATTTCCTGGGCATCTGCCCATCTCCGACTTGCTTGTGACTTTTGGACTTGGTCCCCTTGTTCCACAGGTACCCTAGATTGGAAATCCACAGTTGTTGCATTGCTGGTTTGTGTCTTTCCTGCATTATTCCTCTAACACGACTACTTTGTCCTTAGGGGAACTTTAGTGCACTTTGCACTCACTTTTCAGGGTCTTGGGGAGGGTTTTTTTTCTAACTCACTATTTTCTAATAGTCCCAGCGACCCTCTACAAGGTCACATAGGTTTGGGGTCCATTCGTGGTTCACATTCCACTTTTGGAGTATATGGTTTGTGTTGCCCCTATCCCTATGTTTCCCCATTGCATCCTATGGTAACTATACATTGTTTGCACTGTTTTCTAAGACTATACTGCATATTTTTGCTATTGTGTATATATATCTTGTGTATATTTCCTATCCTCTCACTGAGGGTACACTCTAAGATACTTTGGCATATTGTCATAAAAATAAAGTGCCTTTATTTCTAGTATAACTGTGTATTGTGTTTTCTTATGATATTGTGCATATGACACTAAGTGGTACTGTAGTAGCTTCACACGTCTCCTAGTTCAGCCTAAGCTGCTCTGCTAAGCTACCATTATCTATCAGCCTAAGCTGCTAGACACCCTATACACTAATAAGGGATAACTGGGCCTGGTGCAAGGTGCAAGGTGCAAGTACCCCTTGGTACTCACTACAAGCCAGTCCAGCCTCCTACAGGAGGTACTCCAGAAAGGAGTGGGCTTCAGCCCCTTTGAACTCCTCTTTGGGCACCCTGTAAGAGGTCCCCTAACAATTGTGAAGGAGGGTTGAGAACAACCTTTAAAAGCTCCTAAGCAAGACATAGCGGACTATGATCCTAAGATCCTAGAGTGGCTGGGTACATGAAAAAGGCCAGTAAAAACATTCAGGCCAACCAAGAGCTCCAAAAGCAATGGCATGACCTGAAGGCTGTTTTGGTTCAGTACCAACCAGGACAGAAGGTGTGGGTATTGGAGCCTGTGGCCCCAAGAGCACTCCAAGACAAATGGAGTGGACCCCACATCATTGTTGAAAAGAAGGGAGAGGTCACCTACTTGGTTGACCTGGGCACTGCCAGGAGTCCCCTTAGGGTGCTCCATGTCAGTCGCCTAAAACCCTACTATGACAAAGCAAAACCTTTAGGTTAGGTGTACATACACTGAACTTGTTTTGTATATTATTCTCTTATGAAATGTACAAAATGACAAAGTGCTAAGTTGTTACAAATACTCATCCCACCGCTGCACAACAAATGTAGGAGGCTGGCCTGGCTTGTAGTGGGTACCAGGGGTACTTACACCTTGTGCCAGGTCCAGTTATCTCTTATTAGTGTAGAAAAGGTGTTTCTAGCAGCTTAGGCTGATAGAAGGTAGCTATGGCAAAGCAGCTTAGGCTGAACTAGGAGACATGTAAAGCTCCTACTATACCACTGGTGTCATATGCACAATATCATAAGAAAACACAATACACAGAAGTACTAAAAATAAAGGTACTTTATTTTTATGACAATACGCCAAAAGTATCTCAGTGAGTACCCTCAGTATGAGGATAAGTTATACACACAAGATATATGTACACAAACCAAAATTATGCAGGTAATAGCAAGAAAAGTAATGCAAGCAGTGTAAAGTTACAGTAGATTGCAATAGGAGCACATAGGGATGGGGCAACACAAACCATATACTCCAGAAGTGGAATGCGAATCACAAATGGACCCCAAACCTATGAGAGCTTGTAGGGGGTCGCTGGGACTGTAAGAAAACAGTGAGGGTTAGAAAAATAGCCCACCCCAAGACCCTGAAAGGTAGGTGTAAAGTGCACCTACTACCACCAGAGAGCACAGAAGTCATGATAGGGGGATTCTGCAGGAAGAACAAGCACCAGCAATGCAACAACAGTGGATTTCCGGACCTGAGTACCTGTAAGACAAGGGGACGAAGTCGAATAGTCGCGACAGTGTCGAGAGTGGGCAGGAGCCCAAGAAATGCCAGCTGAGGGCGCAAGGAAGCTGCCAACTGTTGGAAGAAGCTTGGAGTTCTGCAAGAAAGAAGAGGACTAGGAACTTCCCCTTTGGAGGATGGACGTCCCACGTTGCGGTGAAGCTTGAAAAGGTATTCCCACGCAGAAATACCGCAAACAAGCCTTGCTAGCTGCAAGGGTTGCGGTTAGGGTTTTTGGATGCTGCTGTGGTACAGGAGGGACCAGGACGTCGCCACTTGGATGAGGAGATAGAGGGGGTGCCCAGCAAGTCAGGCAGCCCTCACAGAAGCAGGCAGCACCCGCAGAAGTACCTGAACAGGCACCTGGAGGAAGAGTGAACCGGAGTCCACGCGAAGTCACAAAAGGGAGTCCCAAGACGACGGAGGACAACTCAGAAGGTTGTGCACTGCAGGTTAGTGTCGGGGACCCTCGCTTGGCTGTGCACGAAGGAAAGCCTGGAAGAGTGCACAGGAGCCGGAGCAGCTCTGAACTGGTGTAGACTGGCTTATGCAGAGATGGGCACCATCTGTGCCCATCAAAATATTTCCAGAGGCTGGGGGAGGCTACTCCTCCCCAGCCTTCGCACCTATTTCCAAAGGGAGAGGCTGTTACACCCTCTCTCAGAGGAAATCCTTTGTTCTGCCTTCCTGGGCCAAGGCTGCCTGGACCCCAGGAGGGCAGAATCCTGTCTGAGGGGCTGGCAGCAGCAGCAGCTGCAGTGGAGACCCTGGAAAGGCAGTTTGTCAGTACCCAGGTTCTGTGCTAGAGACCCGGGGGATCATGGAATTGCCCCCCCCCCAATGCCAGAATGGCATTGGGGTGACAATTCCATGATCTTAGACATGTTACATGACCATGTTCGGAGATACCATTGTGACGCTGTACATAGGTAGTGACCTATGTACAGTGCACGCGTATAATGTTGTCCCCGCACTCACAAAGTCCAGGGAATTTGCCCTGAGCGATGTGGGGGCACCTTGGCTAGTGCCAGGGTGCCCACACACTAAGTAACTTTGCACCCAACCATCACCAGGTGAAGGTTCGACATATAGGTGACTTATAAGTTACTTAAGTGTAGTGGTAAATGGCTGTGAAATAACGTGGACGTTATTTCATTCAGGCTGCAGTGGCAGGCCTGTGTAAGAATTGTCAGAGCTCCCTATGGATGGCAAAAGAAATGCTGCAGCCTATAGGGATCTCCTGGAACCCCAATACCCTGGGTACCTCAGTACCATATATTAGGAAATTATATGGGTGTACCAGTATGCCAATGTGAATTGGTAAATTTAGTCACTAGCCTGTTAGTGACAAATTTGGAAAGCAGAGAGAGCATAACCACTGAGGTTCTGGTTAGCAGAGCCTCAGTGAGACAGTTAGGGACCACACAGGGAACTCATACAGGACACATACTTATGAGCACTGGGGCCCTGCCTGGCAGGGTCCCAGTGACACATAGACTACAACAACATATATACAGTGAACTATGGGGGTAACATGCCAGGCAAGATGGTACTTTCCTACAGACGTAGTAATAGAAAATCTACTCTTTAAGGAATGATAGGCCAGATGTATCAAGCTCCTGGTTTGCAGTGTTAAGAAATCACTATTTTAGAAATGCAAAATGTGATGTATCAAAATCGCAAGTCAGTAATAGCGGTTTATTTAAATTCACAAATGCAATTTGCGATGAGCAAATACCGAATCCCCCAAAAATTGCGAATCGGTGTTTGAAATTCGCAAATTGAGAAGACAGCAAACCGGAACAGCCTGAGGACATCACAACCAGGAAGTGAATCAGCCCATGCTGTTTCCAGGAGCCACACCCACAGGAGCAGACAGAGAGACACAGCCCAGCACCAGGGAGGCAGCTTTGTGATCCAGCCAGGACCGAAGATCAACATGCCCAATGATGGGAATGTGAAGGAGAAAGGAGACAGGAAGTGCAAGCTCAAATTGAGTGAGCAGGAATTCAAGGTGCTCATTAAGGTGGTGTTCAGGAACCATGACAAACTTTTTGGGAAGAACTCACTCCAGGTACCTGAAAGTGAGAAGAGGAAACTGTGGTCAGAAATACAGACCAAAATATGCGCAGTGGGTGTTGCGCAGCGCTCTGTTGAGGAGATACGCAAGCAACTCTATGACTTGTGTTCCCATGCCAAACAGAGGGTGGCCAGCAGGCTAAAGGAGGCAAGGAGCACCAGAGAACCATCCACCCAGACACGGTCCACACCAATTGAAGACATGGTGGAGTCCACGCTGCTTCCTGAAGCTGTCAGTGGTAACACTGACATGGACACCTCAGGGACACCCAGCACCAGCAAAGGTAAGGCCAGTAATGATATGTATCCCCATACGTGCATGTACAAATGCCCAATAGAAAATAGCTATGAGCTTGATGCATTGTGATAAGTAGTCCAGGCCACATCTTACATACAATGCAGCAATGCCTTATGGGAGTGGTGTCCACACCCCTAAAGTGCTAATACCACATATATAGCAAGTTAGTGTTCTGCCACACAGAGGAACAACACACACAACTCACAGTGATACGATGTTAGTGTACATTTATGACTATTGTGCAATATTATGTGATACATTTATAAATGACTTGATGCACATTGTCGTTGCAGATGTCCCGGGCCTTGCTGCAGCAGCATGTGGAAATGTGGGGGATGTCGAAACACAGCCACAGTCTGACTCAAACACCAGTGAGTCTTACAGTATTGCACCAAATAGCCGCAGGGGAAGGGTGTTACCCCTTCTGTGCCCAGGACGTAATGGTTATGTCCTGAGGCACAGTGCTCTTGTGCCCAGGACGTAACCATTACGTCCTGGGCACAGAGCTCAGAGGGAGCGCAAGTGCTCCCTCTGTGGGGTTCCCCCCCAACCCCCAAGGCAGGGATGGTAGGGGAAGACCTTCCCCTTCCACCCGCACCCCCCCATCCCCCACCTGTGACGTCCGCGCGCAATCGCGAGCTGATTATCACAAAGGGCTTCCTCCATTGTGCTGGAAGCTCAGCTTCCAGCGCGATCGGAAGAGAAATGCAAAGCATTTCTCTTCCGATTGCGTGGAGGAGGCCAGAGAGGCTCAAAAGGGAAGGAAAGGAATTTCCTTCCCTTTGAAGTCTCTCTCAGCGTTTCAAAAGCCGGATTGTAAAGCAATCCGGCTTTTGAAATGCCCACTAGACACCAGGGATTTATTTTTGTAAATGAAATTGGCATGAGGGAGCGACCCCTTGGGCAAGGGTCGCTCCCAGGGGGGGAATTTTTTTTAAGGCCTTTTCTGCCCCCGGGTGGGGTGGGGGGGGGGGGTGCAGAAACCTCTAGGCACCAGGGATACATTTTTTATTTTTTTTATTGTTTTTGATTTTAGAGGTGGGGAGCGACCCCTTAGGCAAGGGTCGCTCCCATAGGGGGCAAATTATATTTAGGCCATTTCTGCACCCCTTGGGAGCAGATTGGTCTATTTTTATGAGGCCAATCTGCCCCCAACGGGGACAGAAACCACTAGACACCAGGGAGTTTTTTTTTTCTCGTGAATTTCACGCAAGGGGAGCGACACCTTAGGCATGAGTCATTCCTCTGGGGGGGCAAATTTTATTTTAGGCCATTTCTGCCCCCTTGGGGGGAGATCAGCCTATTTTAATTTGGCCGATCTGTCCCCAAGACGGGCAGAAACCACTAGGCACCGGGGATTTTTTTTGTTGTTGTTGTTTTACAGATGGGGAGCGACCCCTTAGGCAAGGGTCGCTTCCCTGGAGGGGCAAATTGTATTTAGGCCATTTCTGCCTGCTTAGGGGATGATTGGCTGATTTTAGGTCAATCTGCAGAAACCACTAGGCACCAGGTATCCTTTTTTTTTTGCGCCGTCACGCAAGGGGAGCGATCACGTAGGCAAGGGTCACTCCCCGGGGGGGGGGCAAATTTATTTTAGCCCATTTCTGCTCCCTCTGGGGGCAGATCGGCCTATTGTTATTAGGCCAATCTGCAACCTCTAGTCGCCAGGGCACTTTTTTTTTTTTTTTTTTTCTTTTTTTTTTTTTAGAGATGGGGAGCGACCCATTAGGCAAGGGTCGCTCCCCGGGGGGGGGTTGGTGGAGCGATGGGGGGGGGATTTATTTTAGGCCATTTCTGCCCCCCCGGGGGCAGATCGGCCTATTGTTATTAGGCCGATCTGCCCCCCGGGGGGGCAGAAACCTCTAGGCGCCAGGGCTAATTTTTGTTTTGTTTTTTGTTTGTTTGTTTCTTTTTAGAGATGGGGAGCGACCCATTAGGCAAGGGTCGCCCCCCTGGGGGGCAAATTGTATTTAGACCATTTCTGCCCCCCTTGGGGGCAAATCGGCAGATTTTAGGTCAATCTGCCCCCAAGGGGAGCAGAAACAACTAAGCACCGGGGATCTTGTTGTTTGCGCCAATGTCACACAGGGGGAGCGCCCCCGTAGGCAAGGGTCGCTTCCCGGGGGGGTTGGGGGGGGGAATTTATTTTAGGCTATTTCTGCCCCCCCCTGGGGCCGGCTGATCTAGAGGCCAAAATCCACAGGTAGGCACTTTGCAAAAAACACCTCTGTTTTCTGTGAAAAAATGTGATGTGTCCACGTTGTGTTTTGGGCCATTTCCTTTCGTGGGCGCTCGGCCTATCCACACAAGTGAGGTACCATTTTTATCGGGAGACTTGGGGGAACACTGGGTGGAAGGAAATCTGTGGCTCCTCTCAGATTCCAGAACTTTCTGTCACCGAAATGAGAGGAAAAAGTGTTTTTTTGGTCAATTTTTGAGGTTTGCAAAGGATTCTGGGTAACAGAACCTGGTCAGAGCCCCACAAGTCACCCCATCTTGGATTCCACTAGTTGACTAGTTTTCAAAAATGCGCTGGTTTTCTAGGTTTCCCCAGGTGCCGACTAAGCTAGAGGCCAAAATCCACAGGTAGGCACTTTGAAAAAACACCTCTGTTTTCTGTGAAAAAAATGTGATGTGTCCACGTTGTGTTTTGAGCCATTTCCTTTTGTGGGCGCTAGGCCTACCCACACAAGTGAGGTACCATTTGTATCGGGAGACTTGGGGGGAATACAAAATAGCAAAACAAGTGTTATTGCCCCTTGTCTTTCTCTACATTTTTTCCTTGCAAATGTAAGGCAGTGTGTAAAAATGACGTCTATGTGAGAAATGCCCTGTAACTCACATGCTAGTATGGGCACCCCGGAATTCAGGGATGTGCAAATAACCACTGCTTCTCAACACCTTATCTTGTGGCCATTTTGGAAATACAAAGGTTTTCTTGATGCCTATTTTTCACTTTTTATATTTCAGCAAATGAATTGCTTTATACCCGGTATAGAACAAAAACCCATTGCAAGGTGCAGCTCATGTATTGACTCTGGGTACCTAGAGTTCTTGATGAACCTACAAGCCCTATATGTCCCGCAACCAGAAGAGTCCAGCTGACGTAACGGTATATAGCTTTAAAAAATCTGACATCGCAGGAAAAAGTTACAGAGTGAAACGTGGAGAAAAATGGCTGTTTTTTTTACCTCAATTTCAATATTCTTTTATTTCAGCTGTTATTTTCTGTAGGAAACACTTGTAGGATCTACACAAATTACCCCTTGCTGAATTCAGAATTTGGTCTACTTTTCATAAATGTTTAGCTTTCAGGGATCCAGCATTAGTTTCTCATCCATTTCGGTCACTAACTGGAAGGAGGCTGAAAGCACAAAAAATAGCAAAAATGGGGTATGTCCCAGTAAAATGTCAAAATTGTATTGAGAAATTGGGTTTTCCAATTCAAGTCTGCCTGTTCCTGAAAGCTGGGAAGATGGTGATGTTTCCACCACAGCATCCTTTGTTGGTGCCATTTTCAGGGAAAAAACCACAAGCTGCCTTCTACAGCCCTTTTTTCCAATTTTTTGAAAAAAAAAAAGCTTTTCACTGTATTTTGGCTAATTTCTTGGTCTCCTTCAGGGGAACCGACAAAGTCTGGGTACCTCTAGAATCCCTAGGATGTTGGAAAAAAGGACGCAAATTTGGTGTGGGTAACTTATGTGAACAAAAAATTATGAGGGCCTAAGTGCGAACTGCCCCAAATAGTAAAAAAAAAAGCTCGGCACAGGAGGGGGAAAAGGCCTGACAGCGAAGGGGATAACCTGGATTCAGATGAAATGCCAGATGAAGTCCCCACACCACCCCCAGAGGCTAGATCCACAGGAAGACAGCAGTCCCTGCCCCAGCATCAGCCAACTCCCCTCAGGAGGCATCACAAAGCAGGCAGACAGTGCACAGATGAAGGAGAGGGCCCATCACTCCTTGGCAGCCTTGAAGCTTCCATGCTGACAGTGCAGCGCCTGCAATGCAAACACATGATGTCAATGCACAGGCAGTTGGTGTCAATCGATCATAACATGGGTACAATGCACAGGCAGTTTGAGTCTCACAATGACAATATGGGAGTACTGCACAAGCAGATGGATGTACTCCATGAAAACATTGGATCAATGAACAAGCAGTTGGAGTCTCTGAACGAGGCACAGCAAACAGCAGCCGAAAACACAAAGGAGTTGACAAACGCCATTAGGGACCTCTGCACTGACATTCAGCAGGAGCGTGTCAGCCACCGTAGATGCCATCACCAATTCATGGGAAGGTTTGATGGGTTCTGCAGATCGATCAATCGGCTCGCTAGCTCAACTGTCTTAATTTCATGACGTGCTGTGGGCATACAGGTGGACAGGGCACACTGCAATCAATGTTGCCGATGCAATGCAGACAGCACGCAGTGCTACGAATAACGAACTGGGTGGTGGGGATAGTGAGGAGTTTTTTAGCCTCAGCAGTCTTACAGCCCCTGTGATGGATCCTAGGCATCGCAGTACCAGACACAGTACTGCCTGTGAACCCGCTACAAGAGGTGCCAGTGAAGCCACTGAGCACTGCAGTGTAGTGCGTGGACATAGGAAGTAATGTTGAGGGCTACAGGGGACTACCGTCATATGTAGCTTTAAAGTTATACTATAATGCTAATAGTGTGACACTGCTAATCACACATGTTTGCCTATAGTGCATGACTATGTCCTATTGACACATACGCTACCTGAAGTCAAGGTAATAAAGTTGCTAACTACAGAAATACATAATATTGGAGTGGTCAAAGATACTAAAGAGAGGTGGTTGATGCTTAGCGACGCACATCTGAAACCAATAACAACAAAAGTATAATATCGTCAATGAGTCCTGTGGCGGGTGCCAGCCTGGTGCAAGAAACCCAACCACCAAGGGTTTCGAGGTGCACACAAACAGAGGTGGATATAAATAAACACCTATGTCATGCGCTGTAAGTTACAGAATCTAGAAAAAGAGCAACCAGGGCACTCCAAACAAATGAGTCCAAAATTGGGTGGCTTTGTGTGAAACGCTTTAATTCTTTGTGATCGGTAGTTGAATCGCAGTTCTAAGATGTTCAAGTCCACATATGAAAAGGTATATACGAGTTACAACAACAGTCTGAATCCTCAGAATAAACAGGTATATACAAGTAAAAAAAACAGCCAACACGTGTTTCGTCCTTACAGACTTTTTCAAGGCTGCAAAATAGAGACAAATGGGAACTATTTACAATTAGTGGCACTACCATCTGGTAAGTACATTTGAAGAGTACAAACATCAAAGGCGATAACTCAAAAGGGTGAGTTAACCTCAGCGTGAAGAAATATTCAAGATAGAGAAAACCCTTTAAGCTAAAACGTTGCATGCATTAAAAAAGAAGAAAAACAGGGATAAGGGGTCACCGTAAGTGCAAAAGAGAAAGGTTAAAAAAGTTCTAATTGTACTAAGGGAGTATTCGAGAAATCTTGAGGAGTGGGAGACCATATGGTCAACACAGGCGAAAAGGAAATCATCGAGTACAGAGTGCAGATATATGTGAGACAGACAATGCTCGTGGGTGTAGTAATTTACCTCAAGAAAACTGAGAGTAGAGTAGCTAATGTTGTTCTGTTTGAAATCCAAATGCTGAGATTTTATCTAAGGAGGAGAGGCAAAAACCGGAAGAAACGCAGCGTTATTTGTTGAGTTAAACTCGATAGCACGAGTGTGATATTAGAGGATTATGAAAAGTGTACAATGAGGTGGGGGAGGTAAGGTGGTAAAAAACCTACCAAGAATTAAGAGGTCCAAACAGGTAAATGCGCGTTCCATCTATGTAAGGGACAGGTATTCCTCAGGCGTAACAATTCTGGATCCAATGGTATGTCCGCAGTATGGGACATAGAATAATTGAAAGGTCTAAGTAGACCCTGCCTGTAGAAATATAACGGAACAAAAAAGGAGAAAAAGGACGCTATGTCACGTGTACGAGATAAGCGGTACAGGAAGTATAAAAGATAATAAGTGCTGACGTGCTTGACATATTTAACAGGTGTAAAAAGCCCTGTCCTGACTTGTTTAAGACGTTATCATGAAGGAAGGAACGGCGAATCAAACACGTGCGGGGAAAGGAATTTAACTCCCCCTACCCATGCGGCACACAAGGCAGCGTGTGCGAGTAGAGCCACTAATGGTACATGTGAAACAAAACCAAATAAATATTTCACAAATATACCTTGGAATCGACCAACATATAGGGAGGACAAGTCTGTTTAAATTAGGCTAGAATGCTTGTCAGGGGAAGAACAATTACACACAAAAAAACCAAAGAAACTGTCTGGTCGGGAAAGTCAAACCCCGTATTACTAACTAGCTGGGAAAGTCTCCCGTTGACTAAACACATACGCTAATATTTATATACACTAAAGGAGAAAGGCTAAGGTCATTCTCCCCTACCTGTGCCGCCCCGTAGACTCCGGGAAAGCAAGTGAAAACCGCGTAAGTAATGTCCCGCAGCGCCTGATAATGCTGCCGTGTTCTAGGAAGGAGCGAGGCCATTCGAGTGTCCGCGTCTATATGCGCACACTCTAAAAATAAACGAAGGACTAGGAAGATTGCCGGCAGACAGGGAGTTCCTGTTAACTACTTTGAAAATGGGCGCCATATTGGAGTGTGCCCGCGGCAACCGGGTGGACAAGGCTGCGTAAACTTGAAAGGAGAAAGACGTGAGCCGGTGTGTAGTATTTAAAATTTAAAGAGCCCCAAAGATTCAAGGATTTGGCATTAGCAAAGAGTGGTATGGGGGAAAGCATTATTATGAGGAGAAGGCATGCATGGTAAGTAAATAGAGAAAGTGTGTTATTGATTTATAGGTGAATAGAAATTTTAAGGAAAAGGTGCAGGACACTGAACACAGTCCCTATGACATAATAATACATCGGAAAGATAATGCAAATCGGTGAGGATGCCCTGGTACCTTGGGACATAGGTTTATACAATATAATCAAATGGAAATAATGGTGAATACGAGATGTGAGAACATTAAGGACAGATCAAGTAATAATGCAAAAAGGCGTGGGTACCTGTTGAGTAAAAAAGATCTTCTATAACAGTACCAAACATACTACTTGGTATAGGCAGTCATACAGTATGCATGAATAAAGGACAAACAGCAGACGGGGGAAAGGGAAAACATATTGAACAATGTGGGTCCTTAGACTGACATGATGGTGTGGTATCTTCAGTGCGTTTTTTCTAAATATATTATATTATTGAAGACAGTGGGAGATGGCTAAGTCCCACATTCTGTTGTGGACAATACTGTCCCTGATCAAATGGTAGGAATGCACTGTGAAAGAAGTAAAATGTATAGACACATGCGTGCTTAGAGAAATACATGGAGGTCCTTGTGGATGTTCAGGCCCTGTTCAACCGCTCGTAGCTTGATTATCCACCTGCTCTCCAGGCGTCTTAGGGCCAAAGTACGGTTACCCCCTCGAGGCGTTTTATTAAGAGAGTCAATCCCATGTATATGGATGTCCAAGACTTCCCTGTGTCCATGGGTCTCGTTAAAGTGGATCGCAAAAGGATAGTTGATGTTGGACGATCGAATGGCTCTGAGGTGTTCTTGAATACGCTCTTTCAGTGGTTGGATGGTGCTTCCAACATAGATTAGCCCACATGTACACACAATGCAATATACCACATAACTTGTGTTACAGTTAATGAAGTGTTTTAATTTGTCTGTGATCTGGGTGTTGTACTGGAATCTCACTGTCTTGTCTTTGATGTATTCACAAATATTGCAGTGTCCACACCTGTACGTGCCTGGTGGTGGTTTTGGTAGCCAAGTGTCCCTGCTCTCAGGTGGCAGGAAACTATGACATAGCTGGTCGCGTACGGTGGTACCCCTTGCGTAATTGCGTAATTTGGAACTGCGTTTCAGACATAGGGGCTACCATCCACAGACCCTCAATAAAGCCTGTAACAAGATCATGAAAATTAAACACCCGACCTTACTCACCAATACTAAGAAAAACAGTTCACAAGAACGTATCTCCCTTGTTTTCCAGCACAGTGCATTAAGCTCCCAAATTCACAAAACTATACAGAAACACTGGTCCGTGTTATTAACAGATGAGACACTAAAAAATGGCCTTACTGGAAAACCTAGTATTGTTTATAAGAGGGGTACAACCGTACGCGACCAGCTATGTCCTAGTTTTCTGCCACCTGAGAGCAGGGACACTTGGCTACCAAAACCACCACCAGGCACGTACAGGTGTGGACACTGCAATATTTGTGAATATATCAAAGACAAGACAGTGAGATTCCTGTACAACACCCAGATCACACATGAATTAAAACACTTCATTAACTGTAACACAAGTTATGTGGTATATTGCATTGTGTGTACATGTGGGCTAATCTATGTTGGAAGCACCATCCGACCACTGAAAGAGCGTAATCAAGAACACCTCAGAACCATTCGATCGTCCAACATCAACTATCCTTTTGCGATCCACTTTAACGAGACCCATGGACACAGGGAAGTCTTGGACATCCATATACATGGGATTGACTCTCTTAATAAAACGACTCGAGGGGGTAACCGTACTTTGCCCCTAAGACGCCTGGAGAGCAGATGGATAATCAAGCTACGAGCGGTTGAACAGGGCCTGAACATCCACAAGGACCTCCATGTATTTCTCTAAGCACGCATGTGTCTATAAATTTTACTTCTTTCACAGTGCATTCCTACCATTTGATCAGGGACAGTATTGTCCACAACAGAATGTGGGACTTAGCCATCTCCCACTGTCTTCAATAATATAATATATTTAGAAAAAACGCACTGAAGATACCACACCATCATGTCAGTCTAAGGACCCACATTGTTCAATATGTTTTCCCTTTCCCCCGTCTGCTGTTTGTCCTTTATTCATGCATACTGTATGACTGCCTATACCAAGTAGTATGTTTGGTACTGTTATAGAAGATCTTTTTTACTCAACAGGTACCCACGCCTTTTTGCATTATTACTTGATCTGTCCTTAATGTTCTCACATCTCGTATTCACCATTATTTCCATTTGATTATATTGTATAAACCTATGTCCCAAGGTACCAGGGCATCCTCACCGATTTGCATTATCTTTCCGATGTATTATTATGTCATAGGGACTGTGTTCAGTGTCCTGCACCTTTTCCTTAAAATTTCTATTCACCTATAAATCAATAACACACTTTCTCTATTTACTTACCATGCATGCCTTCTCCTCATAATAATGCTTTCCCCCATACCACTCTTTGCTAATGCCAAATCCTTGAATCTTTGGGGCTCTTTAAATTTTAAATACTACACACCGGCTCACGTCTTTCTCCTTTCAAGTTTACGCAGCCTTGTCCACCCGGTTGCCGCGGGCACACTCCAATATGGCGCCCATTTTCAAAGTAGTTAACAGGAACTCCCTGTCTGCCGGCAATCTTCCTAGTCCTTCATTTATTTTTAGAGTGTGCGCATATAGACGCGGACACTCGAATGGCCTCGCTCCTTCCTAGAACACGGCAGCGTTATCAGGCGCTGCGGGACATTACTTACGCAGCTTTCACTTGCTTTCCCGGAGTCTACGGGGCGGCACAGGTAGGGGAGAAAGACCTTAGCCTTTCTCCTTTAGTGTATATAAATATTAGCGTATGTGTTTAGTCAACAGGAGACTTTCCCGGCTAGTTAGTAATACGGGTTTTGACATTAGTCACGCGTTCTTCACTTGCTTTCCCGGAGTCTACGGGGCGGCACAGGTAGGGGAGAAAGACCTTAGCCTTTCTCCTTTAGTTTATATAAATATTAGCGTATGTTTTAGTCAAAGGGAGACTTTCCCGGCTAATTAGTAATACGGGGTTTGACTTCCCCGACCGGACAGTGTCTTTGTTTTTTTTTTTGTGTAATTGTTTTTCCCCTGACAAGCATTCTAGCCTAATTTAAACAGACTTGTCCTCCCTATATGTTGATCGATTCCAAGGTATATTTGTGAAATATTTATTGGGTTTTGTTTCACATATACCATTTTGTGGCTCTACTCGCACACGGCGCCTTGTGTGCCGCATGGGTAGGGGGAGTTAAATTCCTTTCCTCGCACGTGTTTGTTTCGCCGTTCCTTCCTTCATGATAACGTCTTAAACAAGTCAGGACAGGGCTTTTTACTCCTGTTAAATATGTCAAGCACGTTAGCACTTATTATCTTTTTTACTTCCTGTACCACTTATCTCGTACACGTGACATAGCATCTTTTTTCTCCTTTTTTGTTCCGTTCTATTTCTACAGGCAGGGTCTACTTAGACCTTTCAATTATTCTATGTCCCATACTGCGGACATACCATTGGATCCAGAATTGTTACGCATGAGGGATACCTGTCCCTTACATAGATGGAACGCACATTTACCTGTTTGGACCTCTTAATTCTTGGTAGGTTTTTTACCACCTTACCTCCCCCACCTCATTGTACAATTTTCATTATCCTCTAATATCACACTCGTGCTATCGAGTTTAACTCTACAAATAATGCTGCGTTTCTTCCGGTTTTTGCCTCTCCTCCTTAGATAAAATCTCATCATTTGGATTTCAAACAGAACAACATTAGCTACTCTAATCTCAGTTTTCTTGAGGTAAATTACTACACCCACGGGCATTGTCTGTCTCACATATATCTGCACTCTGTACTCGATGATTTCCTTTTCGCCTGTGTTGACCATATGGTCTCCCACTCCTCAAGATTTCTCTAATACTCCCTTAGTACAATTAGAACTGTTTTAACCTTTCTCTTTTGCACTTACGGTGACCCCCTATCCCTTTTTTTCTTCTTTTTTAATGTATGCAACGTTTTAGCTTAAAGGGTTTTCTCTATCTTGAATATTTCTTCACCCTGAGGTTAACTCACCCTTTTGCGTTATCGCCTTTGATGTTTGTACTCTTCAAATGTACCTACCAGATGGTAGTGCCACTAATTGTAAATAGTTCCCATTTGTCTCTATTTTGCAGCCTTGAAAAAGTCCGTGAGGACGAAACACGTGTTGGCTGTTTTTGTTACTCGTATATACCTGTTCATTCTGAGGATTCAGACTGTTGTTGTAACTCGTATATACCTTTTCATATGTGGACTTGAACATCTTAGAACTGCGATTCAACTACCGATCACAAAGGATTAAAGCGTTTCACACAAAGCCACCCAATTTTGGACTCATTTGTTTGGAGTGCCCTGGTTGCTCTTTTTCTGAATATTGGAGTGGTGTTGTCATTACTTACTTCAGAACTGGTTGTGCGTGATATCTGCACATCGGTGAAGGGGTGGTAATGCATCAACATCTTCATCGGAGTCCGGCTCCAATGGTTTAACTGGTATGCCCTGTCTCGTTGCAATGTTGTGCAACATAGCACATGTAGCCACAATTTTGCAGGTCGTATCTGGGCTGTACTGTAGTGCACCCCCACTCTTATGGATCCACCTGAAGCGACTCTTCAGCAGTCTGAAGGTCTGCTCCACCACACTGTGGGTTGCCCTGTGTGCAGCATTGTACCTCCTCTTTGCTGACGTTGCAGGGTTCAGGTAGGGCCTCAGTATATAGGTCTACACTGCGTATGCACTGTCTCTTGGAACGAATTGAGAGTAAAATGAGTACTGTCGATATCTGACATCACAATAACATCAATGGAACATTGTGAACTATTACATTACCCAGTAGATATACTTTGCCAAACTCCCCAGCTAGCAGTCTTGTGTGAATCCTGCTGTGGCGAAAGATGTATAAGTCATGTGTGCTACCTGGGTATCTGGCCACGAGATCGGTAATGATGTTGGAGGCATTGCTAATCGTCAAAAACCAAGAAAAGGAGGGGCTAAAGAGATATGGGATTGTAGGAGGCTGGACTAGCTTGTAGTGGGTACGAATAGGTACTTACACCTTGCACCAGGCCCAGGTATCCCTTATTAGTGTAGAGGGGTGTCTAGCAGCTTAGGCTGATAGAAAAGGTAGCTTAGCAGAGCAGCTTAGGCTGAACTAGGAGACGAGTGAAGCTCCTACAGTACCACTAGTGTCACTTGCACAATATCATAAGAAAACACAATACACAGATATACTAAAAATAAAGGTACTTTATTTTTATGACAATATGCCAAAGTATCTCAGTGAGTACCCTCAGTATGAGGATAGCAAATATACACAAGATATATGTACACAATACCAAAATATGCAGTAATAGCAATAGAAAACAGTGCAAACAATGTATAGTCACAATAGAATGCAATGGGGGCACATAGGGATAGGGGCAACACAAACCATATACTCTAGAAGTGGAATGCGAACCACGAATGGACCCCAAACCTATGTGACCTTGTAGAGGGTCGCTGGGACTGTAAGGAAACAGTGAGGGTTAGAAAAATAGCCCACCCTAAGACCCTGAAAAGTGGGTGCAAAGTGCACCTAAGTTCCCCAAAGAGCACAGAAGTAGTGATAGGGGAATTCTGCAAGGAAGACCAACACCAGCAATGCAACAACGATGGATTTCCTGACGAGAGTACCTGTGGAACAAGGGGACCAAGTCCAAGAGTCACGATCAAGACGGGAGTGGGCAGATGCCCAGGAAAGGCCAGCTGTGGGTGCAAAGAAGCTGCCACCGGATGGTAGAAGCTGTGGATTCTGCAAGAACGACAAGGGCTAGAAACTTCCCCTTTGGAGGATAGATGTCCCACGTCGTGAAGAGTCGTGCAGAAGTGTTTCCGTGCAGAAAGACCGCAGACAAGCCTTTCTAGCTGCAAGGGTCATGGTTAGGGTTTTTGGATGCTGCTGTGCCCCAGGAGAGACCAGGATGTCGCCAATTGCGTGAGGAGACAGAAGGGGCGTGTAGCAAGACAAAAAGCCTACTCAGAAGCAAGCAGCACCCGCAGAAGTGCCAGAACAGGCACTACGAAGTGGAGTGAACTGGAGCTCACCCGAAGTCACAAAGTAAGGTCCCACGACGCCGGAGGACAACTCAGGAGGTCGTGCACTGCAGGTTAGAGTGCCGGGGACCCAGGCTTGGTGGTACACAAAGGAAATCCTGGAAGAGTGCACAGGAGCCGGAGTAGCTGCAAAACACGCGGATCCCAGCAATGCAGTCTAGCGTGGGGAGGCAAGGACTTACCTCCACCAAACTTGGACTGAAGAGTCACTGGACTGTGGGAGTCACTTGGATAGAGTTGCTGAGTTCAAGGGACCTTGCTCGTCGTGCTGAGAGGAGACCCAGAGGACCGGTGATGCAGTTCTTTGGTGTCTGCGGTTGCAGGGGGAAGATTCCGTCGACCCACGGGAGATTTCTTCGGAGCTTCTAGTGCAGAGAGGAGGCAGACTACCCCCACAGCATGCACCACCAGGAAAACAGTCGACAAGGCGGCAGGATCAGCGTTACAAGGTCGCAGTAGTCATCTTTGCTACTTTGTTGCAGTTTTGCAGGCTTCCAGCGCGGTCAGCAGTCGGTTCCTTGGCAGAAGGTGAAGAGAGAGATGCAGAGGAACTCTGATGAGCTCTTGCATTCGTTATCTAAAGAATTCCCCAAAGCAGAGACCCTAAATAGCCAGAAAAGGAGGTTTGGCTACTTAGGAAGGAGGATAGGCTAGCAACACAGGTAAGAGCCTATCAGAAGGAGTCTCTGACGTCACCTGCTGGCACTGGCCACTCAGAGCAGTCCAGTGTGCCAGCAGCACCTCTGTTTCCAAGATGGCAGAGGTCTGGAACACACTGGAGGACCTCTCGGCACCTCCCAGGGGAGGTGCAGGTCAGGGGAGTGGTCACTCCCCTTTCCTTTGTCCAGTTTCGCGCCAGAGCAGGGCTGGGGGATCCATGAACTGGTGCAGACTGGCTTATGCAGAGATGGGCACCATCTGTGCCCATCAAAGCATTTCCAGAGGCTGGGGGAGGCTACTCCTCCCAAGCCCTAACACCTTTTTCCAAAGGGAGAGGGTGTAAAACCCTCTCCCTGAGGAAGTCCTTTGTTCTGCCTTCCTGGGTCAAGCCTGGCTGGACCCCAGGAGGGCAGAAACCTGTCTGAGGGGTTGGCAGCAGCAGCAGCTGCAGTGAAACCCCGGGAAAGGCAGTTTGGCAGTACCCAGGTCTGTGCTAGAGACTCGGGGGATCATGGAATTGTCTCCCCAATGCCAGAATGGCATTGGGGTGACAATTCCATGATCTTAGACATGTTACATGGCCATGTTCGGAGTTACCATTGTGACGCTATACACATGTCGTGACATATGTATAGTGCACGCGTGTAATGGTGTCCCCGCACTCACAAAGTCCGGGGAATTTGCCCTGAACAATGTGGGAGCACCTTGGCTAGTGCCAGGGTGCCCACACACTAAGTAACTTAGCACCCAACCTTTACCAGGTAAAGGTTAGACATATAGGTGACTTATAAGTTACTTAAGTGCAGTGGTAAATGGCTGTGAAATAATGTGGACGTTATTTCACTCAGGCTGCACTGGCAGGCCTGTGTAAGAATTGTCAGATCTCCCTATGGGTGGCACAAGAAATGCTGCAGCCCATAGGGATCTCCTGGAACCCCAATACCCTGGGTACCTCAGTACCATATACTAGGGAATTATAAGGGTGTTCCAGTATGCCAATGTAAATTGGTGAAATTGGTCACTAGCTTGTTAGTGACAATTTGGAAAGAAATGAGAGAGCATAACCACTGAGGTTCTGGATAGCAGAGCCTCAGTGAGACAGTTAGTCATAACACAGGTAACACATACAGGGCACACTTATGAGCACTGGGGCCCTGCCTGGCAGGGTCCCAGTGACACATACAACTAAAACAACATATATACAGTGAAATATGGGGGTCACATGCCAGGCAAGATGGTACTTTCCTACAGGGATATTCGGAAAAAGAGTCATGGTCCTGTGTGAAATACTCCCATCTAACATATAAATCAAAAAGGTATACACAGTTCCACAAAAAAAACGGATTCCTATATTTCAAAGGTTCCTGGAAATCCATCTTGTTGGAACAAGAGCCCTCACTCCCCATTTGGTGACATGCTTCCTCATTGGGCTACGCTCCTCATCAGGCCGGCACTGCAATGCCTGATGGGCCCCACGAGGGGGCTCTTTGCCGGAGATCTTTCGACATTGGATCATAGCCGGTCAGTGTATATAGTGATGTAGGATTGGTATACAAAAAGAAAAGGAAGTGCTGTTAAAGATGACTAGAGGTGAAACGAATTTTATTAGGGTATCTAACCTCTGTCATGATTAAAAACAGATGTGAGGGGGGGGAGCAAGATAAGGTCTAGTCTCCCCAAAAAAACAGAAAAAGAAAAAATGTATTAATAACTGTCACTACATCCCTCAACTTAGAGTGTAGTGTATGTATGTTCAGGATCCCCTGTACTATTATTGAATCAAGGTCAACATGTTTCTCGCTTTTTAGTCTATACGATCTTGTGCGATTCTTCAGGACCAATTAACCTACCTAATCTTAAAGTTATCTGTTACCCATAGTAGGGAGTGTCTCATTAGGCTGGAACCCTCCTCTTATTAGTGGATGGGCCCCATCGGGTAAGGCACCAAGCTTGCGTGGTCCAATGTGGTTTGAATCTATACCACAGCTGGCAGCCCCACCTGCCCCGGCTCGATGTCCCCGGAAGGCATTGCTAATCACCTGTATGTTCATGGAATGATGGTTCTTAGAGTTGCGATACAAATACTCGGTGGCCGATGGTGGACAGATTGCTACATGTGTCCCATCGATGGCACCTATGACATGTGGGAACTGTGCAATCTGGTAGAAATTGATTTTCATCTGTTGTAATTCCTGTGGGGTGTTGGGGAATCGTCTGTGCTCTTGTATTTTGCTCCACATGGCATTGAGAAATGCATTGAAGAAGCGTGAGAGAGCACTCTGTGAGACCCCCCGCTGCTGCTATAATCCCTTGATAGCTCCCTGAGGCTAATAGGTGCAGGGAGCATAATACCTGCACATGGGTGGTTATACTATTGGTCGTGTGTGGTGCGCTGCAGTATGGGTTGTAGATCTGCTATCAGGTCAAGTATCATGGCTGAGCTTAACCTGTACTTCTCATAAATTTCCTCCTCTGTATGGTAAAAAAAAGGTTTATGTGCACTCTTAAAATGCACTCCTGTCTCCTCCTCCCTCTCCTCAAACCTGCCAAGATCCTCATTCTCCTCGTATTGTGGAAAGGAGGCTGAGTCATTCTGGGCCTCTTTATATAGGTTGCACCTGGTTTCCACCTGATTTCAATTTGTGGTAAATTGCATGTGCAAAAGGTCATTCTGCGAATATTCGCAATTTGTGAATTTTTTATGCATCGCATTGCTACATGGTTTTGCATGTCGCAATCAGCGTATCACATTTTGCGTCCGGATTTTGCGAATCGCTATCTGCGATTCACAATTCTTTGGCGCAGTTTGCGTCCCGCAAATAGCGATTCGGTAAATCATGTGATTATTTGCGATTGGCCGTTTGCGACACGCAAATCCATGTCAAATTCGCAAAAATTCACTTTTTTAGCAATTCCTTATTTTCACACTACGACTGACTTTCATACAAATTGTTTTCCCACTGGCGAGTGAGAAAGGAGTGGGAGGAATATATAGAAACATAGATTTTCATGCAAAGGGTAAATCCGTATGTACAAATATATAAATTTATAATATAACTGCAATGGCCACATCTGTCCGAGGAGAAGAAAGGGCGCTGTTGCAAAGTCATCTTTTTGACCTGTTCATCCCCATTTTTTTTTTTTTTGTTGCTGACTGGTGCTGATGATAACTGACTCTGACTGTGCCTGGACTCTGTTAGCCAGACCCAGGCCAGTGCTATGTTAAAACAAACACTTGTAGTTGAGTACACTAGGTATTAGGGTACCCTTTCGATTTGTCCTAACAGACCATGTAAGTCCCTAGTATATAATGGGGCAAGGGTGTACAATCTGCCTATAAGCCCCTATATAACAGGGCATGAAGATTAGAGGCCCAGCAGAATTTCGGCACTTGCATGTGTGCACTGCTGTATGCTTCCTGTCCTTTTAAATGCAGACCTGCCTTGCAGCCTGTCTTTAAAAGTTACATTCCTACCATTTGCATGACAGCCCCTGTAGGTCCCTAGTAAACAATGTGGCAAGGGAGTGCCAACTACCTATAAAACCCTTGTACATAATAGGGCATGAAAGTAGAGACCCAGCAGAATTACTGCCCTTTGCATGTGGGCACTGCTGTAGGTTTTCTGTCATTTTAAAATGCAGTCTGGCTCTGCAGACTGCATTTACATGGAAATGGTGTCCCAATTTGGCTTTGGTGCTGTGGGCACTTTAAATGTGATGATGTACCTTATTTTCGTGGTATTAATAGTAAGGAAAGGCGCAGAAAAGTAATTTAAGGACTTCAAAGATTTGTTTTGATAAATCCAGCAATTTGACATTGGTGAATTTATCAGAACTTGTATAGAAAATAAGTTATAAGGCTTTTCTTTCTGTAAGCCAAAATCCGGCCTTCTGACTGTCCCCTCTGATTGGTCAGTGCTAACAGGATTAGCAGAGCTGCTTGATTAAGTAATAAGTGGCTGTCCAGGGGAGAGCATATCTGGTGAAGGGCTGCTCGGGGGCTACACAGGAATGCATGAGCAGGGGGGGAGGGGTAATAAAACATACAGCCTCAAAGGAGAGCAAGACAGGAGAGAAGGCCAGATCATCTAACCCCCACCTTCTGGACACCTCAGCCAGATACTAGGCTTAAGGAAGGAATTTGCAGATGTTAGAAGGAGGAGAGATATGGAAATGAGCAGCACTCGAGGATAGTTTAGTCAGCTCTTAGTTTCAGACATCATGGATTTTGGAAAAATTGTGCTTTCTGGGGCAGGAATATGCCACACTTTGCAGGAAGTGGTCACGCATCTAGGCGCCACTCTGCATTCTATTGGTTGGGCGCCCCCCTTCCTGATGCCCAGGAGCTGGAAATAAATATGTGAGAGGTGCATAGCCTCTCAGATCTGCTGCCTGAAACTAAAAGAGAAAGAAGGACTCTCCTGCTGGAATCTGGATCTGCACCCTTGGCCTGCACTTCTAAGTGAACTGTGCCTGCTGCACAATCTGGCACTACAGCCCTGGGGACAGTGCCTTGCTTCAAGAAGGACTCAGGAGTGGACACCCTGCAGCTACAGGTTAACAGCGCTTCACCTGCATCATCCCCTGCAAAAGTCCCCAGCCTGGAGTGCACCCAGTGGACTTTTAAGGATTTGGCCGGGTGCATTGTGGGAATTGTGGTCCAACTTTCCAAGGACCATCCAGGAGATTCCAGACCCTTGGATTTGTGTTTTGGACCCTCTGTACCTGCAAGGAGGACTTAAGGAAACGCCTCCTGAAGATTGTAGAAGTTTGGAAAGTTTTAGTAAAATTGGCGCTTTGTGTTTCTAAGCACTAGGAAGTGTTTATTCTTTACAAAATGCATATCTCTGGTTCCAAGGACCCACCCGGAGATTCCAGACTCTTGGATTTATGTTTCGGACCTTTTGTACCTGCAAGGAGGACTTCAGGAAACACCTCCTGAAGTTTAGAGAATGTTGGTAAAGTTGGCACTTTTTGTTTCTAAGCGTTAGAAAGTGATTATTCTTTTTAAATTCATATCTCTGGTTCCCTACATTGGATTTTTGTCCGTTTGGTGTCTACTTAATCATAAAAATATGACCTATTTTTATAAATTGGTGTGGGATTTGTATTGTGTGTTGTGCCCCACTTATTACTGTATTGGTGTTTTTGAATGCTTTACACTCTTGTCTCCTAAGTTAGGCCTGCCTGCTCGGTTATAGCTACCAAGGGTGGAGCAAGGGGCTAATTTACTGGGACCTGTACTGAACCTATATTTGGCTAGTGGCCTTGGTGCCAGTGGTAGGTTCATAGTTACCACTGCCAGTAACCCACTTTCCATCAGGCGCATATGAATCTACAGCACTACAAGCCATGAACAGATGCTTACAGGGTAAGTAACATAATCTGTTCAGTGACATTTGTGACTGTAGATACACTGCTCTGCATAGACTGTAAAGCAGTTCATCTGTAGAAGTGGTGGCTAGCCTGT
Organism: Pleurodeles waltl; assembly: GCF_031143425.1. NCBI lineage: Eukaryota > Metazoa > Chordata > Amphibia > Caudata > Salamandridae > Pleurodeles > Pleurodeles waltl. The sequence goes on from NC_090439.1 coordinate 1,179,205,724, forward strand.
GGGAGTTCCAGTTGACTGGAAAAGGTTATGTTGTGCTGCCTTACCTACTCTGGCTTGTTGGCGTGTTCAAACATTCACACAGTAGTATTTTGTGACAGTGTGTGGTGTAGACCATGTAGCTGCTTTACAAATGTCAGCTATGTGAATGTTTCCAAGGAAGGCCATAGCTGCTCCCTTTTTTCTAGTAGAGTGTGCTATGAGAGAAACAGGGAAAGGTCTTTTGGCCTTAATGTAGCAAGTTTGTATACATTTGACTCTCCATCTGGCTATGCCTAATTTGGATATTGGGTTGCCTTTATAAGGTGCGAAAAAGGCTACAAAAAGCTGTTTGGTTTTCCTAAAGTTTTTAGTTCTGGCCATATAGAACATGAGAGCCCTTTGACATCTAATGTGTGAAAGGCTGTTTTGGTAACGGAATAAGACTGTGAGAAGAAAGCTGGGAGCTCAATAGACTGATTGAGATGAAATTGTGAAACCACTTTAGGCAGACATTTAGGATTCGTGCGAAGAACTTCTTCGTCACAATGAATTTGGAAGAAAGTTTCTTCTAAGATTAGTGGCTAGAGCTTACTCGCGCTTCTGAGTGGTGTGATGCAACTAAGAAAACCACCTTCCATGAAAAAAGTTGATGGGGACATGAGTGACGTAGTTTGAATGTGGGACCCATGAGTCTAGTGAGTACAATGCTAAGGTTCCATGAGGGGGCCGGAGGCACACTAGGCGGAATAACTTGTTTAAGTCCTTCCAAAAAAAAGCTTTTATCACTGGAATTCTGAATAAGGAAATGTGTTCTCTATTTTGGAGATATGTAGCTATAAATGTGAAATGTACATGAATGGAAATGTATGCAAGATTTGCTTTCTGCAAGTAAAGCAGATAGCAAACAATGTCTTGTACTGTGGCTTTTATAGGATCAATGCATATGGGTTGGAAGTAGCGAACAAAATGTTTCCATTTTGCAGCATAACAAGCTCCAGTGGTGGGTCTGCATGTTTCCTTGAATGTTCATACATTCTGCAGGTAAACCTAGATAACCAAATTCTACGAACTCAGGAGCAATACTGCAGGGCTCAGTGACTTGGGGATTGGATGTCTGATTTGACCTTGATTCTGGGTTAGAAGGTACGGCCTGTTGGGGAGTTTTTTGTGCGGGACTACTGAGTGATCTATTTGTGTGGTGAACCGAGGCTGGCGTGCCCTTGTGGGAGCCACAAGGATCATGATGAGAGATGTTTGCCTGATCCTACAAACCATAAAAGGAATAATGGAATGAGAGGAGCAAGCAGAAAAGTGTAGGCAGATATCCCTGGCCAACTCATCCATAAAGCATTGCCCTTAGATAATGGGTGTGGATACCTGGATGCGGTTTGGACATTTCACGTTTTCTGCTGTGGCAAAAAGGTGTATGTGAAGAGTCCTCCAACTTTTATAGTATGACTGGAGGACTTGTGGGTGGAGCTCCACTTGTGGACTTGTTGCTGCATCCTATTGAGCAGGTCTGCAAAGTTGTCCATTCCCGGTAGATATTCCACCAACGGGTGAATATGGTGGCGAATCACATATGGTCTGAGACAGGTGTGATAGCTATGAAGACTGTACCCCATCTGTTTTTGTAAGTGGTACATGGCTGTCATGTTGTCCATCTAGACAAGGTCAACCTTTTGAGACAGATGAGGAAAGAAAGCTTTCAGTGCTAGGACTATTTCCTGAAGTTCCAGGTAGTTAATGTTTAGGGACTGGTGTATGGCATCCCAGAGACCTTAAACTATCAAGTCTTGGAGATAAGCACCCCAAACTGTCTGTAATGTGTCTTTGGTCAATGTGATGTGAGACACAAAGTCTAGAAAGGGCCACCCCTTCAAGGGGTTGTTGGTGTTTCACCATTATGGAGAACTGTGAGTCTGGAGGTGTAACAACACTAGATCTTCCAGGCGGCCCTGTGGCTGAGACCATTTGCGAGACAGACACTGTTGTAGGGGGCGCATGATGTTCCTTACCATATAGGATTGATTTTCCTGAAACTGAGGGAGAAGTGTCTGAAAACTCTGAATGTGATCTGGATTGGAGTACGCTAACACTAGCTGTGCTTTTAAAATTGCCCCCAAGCAACATTGAACTAGTAGTGGTTGGAGATGGGATTTGATAATGTTGAGTCACATTGCCTTCTAAGTTAAGCCTGCCTGTTTTGTGCCATGCTACCAGAGGGTGAGCACAGGATGATTTGGGTTGTGTTGTGACTTAACCGTGACTAGGATTGTGGTCACTACTTGGACAAGGGTGTATTCTTCTGCCAACTAGAGACCCAATTTCTAAAAGGTTCCCTAATGAGGTGATATCAGGCAGGTTGTAACTACATGTCTGCATACTTAAAACACATGTGGAAGGAATGTGATGTAACCTTTAGTTTACTACTCCATAGCATACACAAACAAATGGGTTGATAGAAAGGTTTAACCAGTGTAGGAGGCTGGCCCTCTATGTAGTGTACAAACTAGGCACACTGTGTAGGGGGTCCAAGCAACCAGACATTGGTTTCCAGAGGTAAAAACAAGTTCACCTAACGCTCAAATGTTTTAGGTAGATTGGTTGAGCAGTTAGGCTAATCTTGGAGAACTGCAAAGTTTGTGTTGTACTCACAATATCAATCATGCACCACACACACTCAGAGGAATAACTTGAGACCAACTTACAAAAATACTTCACGTTTTTATATAAATTTTAGGATCAAGTTCTGTAGGAGGCTGGACTGGCTTGTAGTGAGTACCAAGGGGTACTTGCACCTTGCACCAGGCCCAGTTATCCCTTATTAGTGTATAGGGTGTCTAGCAGCTTAGGCTGATAGATAATGGTAGCTTAGCAGAGCAGCTTAGGCTGAACTAGGAGACGTGTGAAGCTACTACAGTACCACTTAGTGTCATATGCACAATATCATAAGAAAACACAATACACAGTTATACTAAAAATAAAGGTACTTTATTTTTATGACAATATGCCAAAGTATCTTAGCGTGTACCCTCAGTGAGAGGATAGGAAATATACACAAGATATATATACACAATAGCCAAAATATGCAGTATAGTCTTAGAAAACAGTGCAAACAATGTATAGTTACAATAGGATGCAATGGGGAAACATAGGGATAGGGGCAACACAAACCATATACTCCAGAAGTGGAATGCGAACCACGAATGGACCCCAAACCTATGTGACCTTGTAGAGGGTCGCTGGGACTATTAGAAAATAGTGAGAGTTAGAAAAATAACCCTCCCCAAGACCCTGAAAAGTGAGTGCAAAGTGCACTAAAGTTCCCCTAAGGACAAAATAGTCGTGTTAGAAGAATAATGCAGGAAAGACACAAACCAGCAATGCAACAACTGTGGATTTCCAATCTAGGGTACCTGTGGAACAAGGGGACCAAGTCCAAAAGTCACAAGCAAGTCGGAGATGGGCAGATGCCCAGGAAATGCCAGCTGCGGGTGCAAAGAAGCTTCGACTGGACAGAAGAAGCTGAGGTTTCTACAGGAACGAAAAGGGCTAGAGACTTCCCCTTTGGTGGACGAATCCCGCTCGCCTTGGAGAGTCGTGCAGAAGTGTTTTCCCGCCGGAAGGATGCCAACAAGCCTTGCTACACGCAAATCGTGCGTTTGGCGCTTTTGGACGCTGCTGGGGCCCAGGAGGGACCAGGAGGTCGCAAATTGGACCTGCAGAGAGAGGGGACGTCGAGCAAGACAAGAAGCCCTCACTGAAGCAGGTAGCACCCGGAGAAGTGCCAGAAACAGGCACTACGAGGATGCGTGAAACGGTGCTCGCCGAAGTTGCACAAAGGAGTCCCACGTCGCCGGAGACCAACTTAGAAAGTCGTGCAATGCAGGTTAGAGTGCCGTGGACCCAGGCTTGGCTGTGCACGAAGGATTTCCGCCGGAAGTGCACAGGGGCCGGAGTAGCTGCAAAGTCGCGGTTCCCAGCAATGCAGCCCAGCGAGGTGAGGCAAGGACTTACCTCCACCAAACTTGGGCTGAAGAGTCACTGGACTGTGGGGGTCACTTGGACAGCGTCGCTGGATTCGAGGGACCTCGCTCGTCGTGCTGAGAGGAGACCCAAGGGACCGGTAATGCAGCTTTTTGGTGCCTGCGGTTGCAGGGGGAAGATTCCGTCGACCCACGGGAGATTTCTTCGGAGCTTCTGGTGCAGAGAGGAGGCAGGCTACCCCCACAGCATGCACAAGCAGGAAAACAGTCGAGAAGGCGGCAGGATCAGCGTTACAGAGTTGCAGTAGTCGTCTTTGCTACTATGTTGCAGGTTTGCAGGCTTCCAGCGCGGTCAGCGGTCGTTTCCTTATCAGAAGGTGAAGAGGGAGATGCAGAGGAACTCGGCTGAGCTCATGCATTCGTTATCTAAAGTTTCCCCAGAGACAGAGACCCTAAATAGCCAGAAAAGAGGGTTTGGCTACCTAGGAGAGAGGAAAGGCTACTAACACCTGAAGGAGCCTATCAGCAGGAGTCTCTGACGTCACCTGGTGGCACTGGCCACTCAGAGCAGTCCAGTGTGCCAGCAGCACCTCTGTTTCCAAGATGGCAGAGGTCTGGAGCACACTGGAGGAGCTCTGGACACCTCCCAGGGGAGGTGCAGGTCAGGGGAGTGGTCACTCCCCTTTCCTTTGTCCAGTTTCGCGCCAGAGCAGGGGCTAAGGGGTCCCTGAACCGGTGTAGACTGGCTTATGCAGAATTGGGCACATCTGTGCCCAACAAAGCATTTCCAGAGGCTGGGGGAGGCTACTCCTCCCCTGCCTTCACACCATTTTCCAAAGGGAGAGGGTGTCACACCCTCTCTCAGAGGAAGTTCTTTGTTCTGCCATCCTGGGCCAGGCCTGGCTGGACCCCAGGAGGGCAGCTGCCTGTCTGAGGGGTTGGCAGCAGCAGCAGCTGCAGTGAAACCCCAGGAAGGGCAGTCTGGCAGTACCAGGGTCTGTGCTACAGACCACTGGGATCATGGAATTGTACCAACAATGCCAGGATGGCATAGAGGGGGCAATTCCATGATCATAGACATGTTACATGGCCATATTCGGAGTTACCATGGTGAAGCTACATATAGGTAGTGACCTATATGTAGTGCACGCGTGTAATGGTGTCCCCGCACTCACAAAGTTCAGGGAATTGGCTCTGAACAATGTGGGGGCACCTTGGCTAGTGCCAGGGTGCCCTCACACTAAGTAACTTTGCACCTAACCTTTACCAGGTAAAGGTTAGACATATAGGTGACTTATAAGTTACTTAAGTGCAGTGTAAAATGGCTGTGAAATAACGTGGACGTTATTTCACTCAGGCTGCAGTGGCAGGCCTGTGTAAGATTTGTCAGAGCTCCCTATGGGTGGCAAAAGAAATGCTGCAGCCCATAGGGATCTCCTGGAACCCCAATACCCTGGGTACCTCAGTACCATATACTAGGGAATTATAAGGGTGTCTCAGTAAGCCAATGTAAATTGGTAAAAATGGTCACTAGCCTGTCAGTGACAATTTGGAAAGAAATGAGAGAGCATAACCACTGAGGTTCTGATTAGCAGATCCTCAGTGAGACAGTTAGTCACTACACAGGTAACACATTCAGGCACACTTATGAGCACTGGGGCCCTGGGTTACCAGGGTCCCAGTGACACATACAACTAAAACAACATATATACAGTGAAAAATGGGGGTAACATGCCAGGCAAGATGGTACTTTCCTACACAACCCCCCCCCCAAACGAAGGACAATAAGACTAGCCATTACCTGATGAGTCTTCATTGTCTAAGTGGAAATATCTGGAGAGTCCATCTGCATTGGAGTGGCTACTCCCAGGTCTATGTTCCACTGTATAGTCCATTCCCTGTAGGGATATGGACCACCTCAACAATTTAGGATTTTCACCTTTCATTTGTTTTAGCCAAAGTAGAGGTTTGTGGTCTGTCTGAACAATGAAGTGAGTGCCAAATAGGTATGGCCTCAACTTCTTCAGAGCCCAGACCACAGCAAAGGCCTCCCTCTCAATGGCAGACCAACGCTTTTCTCTAGGGGTCAACCTTCTACTAATAAAAGCAACAGGTTGATCCTGGCCCTCAGAATTAAATTGTGATAGGACTGCCCCTACTCCTAATTCAGATGCATCAGTTTGGACATAGAATTTTTTAGAGTAACAAGGGCTTTTCAGGACAGGTGCAGAGCACATGGCCTGCTTCAGCTCCTCAAAAGCTTTCTGACAGCTTGCTGTCCATAATACCTTTTTAGGCATTTTCTTGGAAGTGAGGTCATTAAGAGGGGCTGCAATGGAGCCATAGTTCTTAATGAACCTCCTGTAATACCCAGTGAGGCCTAGGAAGGCTCTCACCTGAGTCTGAGTGGTAGGGGGAACCCAATCAATAATTGTTTGGATTTTCCCCTGAAGTGGTGCAATCTGTTCCCCACCAACAAGGTGTCCCAGATAAACCACCTTACCCTGCCCTATCTGGCACTTTGAAGCCTTGATAGTGAGGCCTGCCTTTTGCAGGGCCTCCAAAACTTTCCATAGGTGGACCAGATGATCATCCCAGCTGGAGCTAAAGACAGCTATATCGTCCAAATATGCTGCACTGAAAGCTTCCAGCCCTTGCAGGACTGTGTTCACCAACCTCTGAAAAGTGGCAGGTGCATTTTTCAAACCAAAAGGCATTACAGTAAACTGGTAATGTCCTCCAATGGTAGAAAATGCAGTCTTAGGTTTAGCATCTTCTGACAATTTGATCTGCCAATACCCTGCAGTCAAATCAAAAGTGCTTAGATACTTGGCAGATGCCAGTGTATCTATAAGCTCATCTGCCCTGGGTATAGGGTGAGTATCAGTTTTGGTTACCAAGTTGAGACCTCTATAGTCTACACAAAACCTCATTTCCTTCTTTCCATCTTTAGAATTGGGTTTTGGTACCAGTACCACAGGAGAAGCCCATGGACTGTCAGAGTGCTCAACCACTCCTAGTTCCAACATTTTCTGAACTTCTTGCTTTATGCAGTCCCTGACATGGTCAGGCTGCCTATAGATCTTACTTTTGACAGGTAAACTGTCTCCAGTATCTATAGTGTGCTCACACCAAGAAGTGGTGCCTGGCACAGTAGAGAAGAGTTCTGAAAATTGTCCTAGGAGATTTATGCAATTATCTTTCTGCTCAGCAGTAAGACAATCAGCCAAAACTACACCTTCCACAAGAGCATCTTGTTCTGTGGAAGAGAAGAGATCAGGTAGAGGATCACTGTCTTCTTCCTGTCCCTCATCTGTTGCCATGAGCAGGGTGAGATCAGCCCTGTCATAGTAGGGTTTCAGGCGGTTGACATGGAGCACCCTAAGGGGACTCCTGGCAGTGCCTAAGTCAACCAAGTAGATGACTTCACCCTTCTTTTCAACAATTGTGTGGGGTCCACTCCATTTATCTTGGAGTGCTCTTGGGGCCACAGGCTCCAAGACCCACACTTTCTGCCCTGGTTGGTACTGAACCAAAACAGCCTTCTGATCATGCCATTGCTTCTGGAGCTCTTGGCTGGCCTGAAGGTTTTTACTGGCCTTTTTCATGTACTCAGCCATCCTTGATCTGAGGCCAAGTACATAGTCCACAATATCCTGCTTAGGAGCTTTTAAAGGTTGTTCCCAACCCTCCTTTACAAGTGTGAGTGGACCCCTAACAGGGTGTCCAAAAAGAAGTTCAAAGGGGCTGAAGCCCACTCCTTTCTGGGGTACCTCCCTGTAGGCAAAAAGGAGGCATGGTAGAAGGATATCCCATCTCCTGCGGAGTTTTTCAGGGAGTCCCATAATCATGCCTTTGAGAGTTTTATTAAATCTCTCCACCAGTCCATTTGTTTGTGGATGATAGGGTGTTGTGAACTTGTAAGTTACACCACACTCCTTCCACATGGCCTTTAAGTATGCAGACATGAAATTGCTTCCTCTGTCTGATACTACTTCCTTTGGGAAGCCCACCCTGGAAAATATTCCCAGGAGGGCCTTTGCCACTGCAGGAGCTGTAGTGGTCCTTAAAGGAATAGCTTCAGGATATCTTGTGGCATGGTCCACTACCACCAAGATAAACCTATTGCCTGAAGCAGTAGGAGGGTCAAGGGGGCCAACTATGTCAACCCCTACCCTTTCAAAAGGAACCCCAACCACAGGCAGTGGGATAAGGGGTGCCTTTGGAGTGCCACCTGTCTTGCCACTGGCTTGACAGGTTTCACAGGACTTACAAAATTCCTTTGTGTCCTCAGACATCCTAGGCCAATGAAACAATGGAACCAATCTGTCCCAAGTTTTCATTTGACCCAGGTGCCTAGCTAGGGGAATGTCATGTGCCAGTGTTAGGAGGAACTTTCTGTACTCCTGAGGAATCACTAATCTCCTGGCAGCTCCAGGTTTAGGATCCCTATGCTCAGTGTACAAGAGGTTGTCCTCCCAGTAAACTCTGTGAGAGTCACTGACATCCCCATTAGCCTGTTTGACAGCTTGCTGTCTGAGACCCTCTAATGTGGGACAGGTTTGCTGTGCCACACTCAGCTCCTCTCTGGCAGGCCCCCCTTCACCCAAAAGCTCAGCAGTGTCTGCTTCCAGCTCCTCTGGTGTAGGTTCTGCACAGGGAGGGAATTCTTCTTCCTCAGAAGTAGAATCCACTGTAGAGGGAGGGATAGTAGGAAGTGGTTTGCTTCTACTAGCCCTAGCTTTAGGGAGCACTTGGTCCATTGTTCCAGGATCCAAGCTTCCCTGTCCTTTTTGCTTTTTGGCCTGAGCCCTTGTCAAAGCAAAAATATGCCCTGGGATGCCCAGCATTCCTGCATGGGCCTCCAACTCCACATCTGACCAAGCTGATGTCTCCAAATCATTCCCTAATAGACAGTCTACAGGTAAATCTGAAGCTACCACAACTTTCTTTGGACCAGTTACCCCCCCCCCCCCCCAGTTGAGATTTACAACAGCCATGGGGTGGCTTTGTGTTATGTTGTGAGCATCGGTTACTTGGTACTGGTGTCCAAGTATGTGTTGTTCAGGGTGCACCAGTTTCTCAATCACCATTGTGACACTGGCACCTGTGTCCCTGTAGGCCTGGACCTCAACACCATTTATTAGGGTTAGTTGCTTGTACTTCTCCAAGTTATGGGGGCAAGCAACCAAAGTGGCTAAATCAATAGCCCCTTCAGAGACTAAAGTAGCCTCTGTGGTCTCCCTAATCAGACCAACCCCAACTAAATTACCAAAAGTGAGCCCAGCTACTCCCTTGGATTGGCTATTAGTAGGTTTGCTCCCACCACCACTGCTATTAGTAGGGACACTAGGTGTAGCAGTAGGGGTTGTAGTGGTAGGAGCTGTGGTGCCTTTCTTTGGACAACTGGGATCTGTTGTCCAATGGCCTTTTATTTTACATAAATAGCACCATGGTTTCTTTTCCTTGTTCTGATTAAAGGAGGATTTGGGCCCACCACCCCCACCAGAGTGTTTTTGTGGGCCTGATGAAGACTCATTTTTAGATTTGTCCCCACCCTTGTCAGAAGACTTACCATCCTTCTTTTTGTTGCCATCTTTGTCACCCCCTGTATGAACTTTTCTGTTCACTCTTGTTCTGACCCATTTGTCTGCCTTCTTTCCCAATTCTTGGGGAGAGGTCAGATCAGAGTCCACCAAGTACTGGTGCAACAAATCAGACACACAATTATTAAGAATATGCTCTCTCAGGATCAAGTTATACAGGCTGTCATAATCAGTAACTTTACTGCCATGTAACCACCCCTCCAAGGCCTTCACTGAATGGTCAATGAAATCAACCCAGTCTTGTGAAGACTCATTTTTGGTCTCTCTGAACTTTATCCTGTACTGTTGAGTGGTTAAGCCATAACCATCCAGGAGTGCATTCTTAAGAACTTGGAAATTATTGGCATCATTTTCTTTCACAGTAAGGAGCCTATCCCTACCTTTTCCACTAAATGATAGCCATAGGATAGCAGCCCACTGCTTTTGAGGGACATCCTGTACAGCACATGCCCTCTCAAGTGCAGCAAACCACTTGTTAATGTCATCCCCCTCCTTATAAGGGGGAACTATCTTGTGCAGATTCCTGGAATCATGCTCTTTTGCAGGATGACTATGGGGAATACTGCTGCTGCCACCATGGGTATCTAAACCCAACTTCTGTCTTTCCTTCTCTAATTCTAAAGACTGTCTATCCAAATCCAGCTGTTGCTTCTTGAGCTTCTGTCTGGTTTGTTCCACTCTCAATTTATTGAGCTCCCTTTCTAACAATCTGTCATCAGGGTGGGTGGGAGGGACATTTCTAGATACAGAGGTATGATGGGAATGAACAGAAGGAGACCTGTCCCTTACAGAGGGCACCCTAACAGCTTGGCTACCAGCATAATGTGAGAGCACACCATCAGTATGGTGTGATTCAACCTCTGTACCAACTATGCTAGACTGTCTAGTAATGGGCAGGCTGAGAAGTTTCTTTCCTGAACCTTTTCCTGGGGGAGTCCCTGGATCAGATTGAGAACCATTAGCTACTTTTTCACCAGATTGGGCACTTATGGCCTTATCCTGTACTCTAAGCATATTAATTAACAGTTCTAAGGAAGGATTCTTCCCTACACTCAAACCTCTCTCTATGCAGAGACTCCTTGCTCCTTTCCAGCTAAGGTGATCATATGCAAGTTTGGACAGTTCAACATTTTTGCCTGTGCCAGACATTTTTTAGAGAGAGTTAAAGTGATAGAAAAAGAGAAAAAAGTTTTCAGAACTTTTTGGAAAGACAGAAAAAAAACTTTTTAAACTTTTAAGAACTTTTTGAAAGTTTTAGAAGTACTTTTCAGCACTTAGAAAAGAGTGAAAAGAGGAAATGCAAAACTTTTTGGCTATGTGTATATACACTGACCTTGTTTTGTATATTTTTCTCTTATGAAAAGTACAATGACAAGAGTGGTAAGTAGTCTCAAGCACTTATCCCACCACTGCACAACCAATGTAGGAGGCTGGACTGGCTTGTAGTGAGTACCAAGGGGTACTTGCACCTTGCACCAGGCCCAGTTATCCCTTATTAGTGTATAGGGTGTCTAGCAGCTTAGGCTGATAGATAATGGTAGCTTAGCAGAGCAGTTTAGGCTGAACTAGAAGACGTGTGAAGCTACTACAGTACCACTTAGTGTCATATGCACAATATCATAAGAAAACACAATACACAGTTATACTAAAAATAAAGGTACTTTATTTTTATGACAATATGCCAAAGTATCTTAGAGTGTACCCTCAGTGAGAGGATAGGAAATATACACAAGATATATATACACAATAGCAAAAATATGCAGTATAGTCTTAGAAAACAGTGCAAACAATGTATAGTTACAATAGGATGCAATGGGGAAACATAGGGATAGGGGCAACACAAACCATATACTCCAGAAGTGGAATGCGAACCACGAATGGACCCCAAACCTATGTGACCTTGTAGAGGGTCGCTGGGACTATTAGAAAATAGTGAGAGTTAGAAAAATAACACTCCCCAAGACCCTGAAAAGTGAGTGCAAAGTGCACTAAAGTTCCCCTAAGGACAAAATAGTCGTGTTAGAAGAATAATGCAGGAAAGACACAAACCAGCAATGCAACAACTGTGGATTTCCAATCTAGGGTACCTGTGGAACAAGGGGACCAAGTCCAAAAGTCACAAGCAAGTCGGAGATGGGCAGATGCCCAGGAAATGCCAGCTGCGGGTGCAAAGAAGCTTCGACTGGACAGAAGAAGCTGAGGTTTCTACAGGAACGAAAAGGGCTAGAGACTTCCCCTTTGGTGGACGGATCCCTCTCGCCTTGGAGAGTCGTGCAGAAGTGTTTTCCCGCCGGAAGGACGCCAACAAGCCTTGCTACACGCAAATCGTGCGTTTGGCGCTTTTGGACGCTGCTGGGGCCCAGGAGGGACCAGGAGGTCGCAAATTGGACTTGCAGAGAGAGGGGACGTCGAGCAAGACAAAGAGCCCTCACTGAAGCAGGTAGCACCCGGAGAAGTGCCAGAAACAGGCACTACGAGGATGCGTGAAACGGTGCTCGCCGAAGTTGCACAAAGGAGTCCCACATCGCCGGAGACCAACTTAGAAAGTTGTGCAATGCAGGTTAGAGTGCCGTGGACCCAGGCTTGGCTGTGCACGAAGGATTTCCGCCGGAAGTGCACAGGGGCCGGAGTAGCTGCAAAGTCGCGGTTCCCAGCAATGCAGCCAACGAGGTGAGGCAAGGACTTACCTCCACCAAACTTGGGCTGAAGAGTCACTGGACTGTGGGGGTCACTTGGACAGCGTCGCTGGATTCGAGGGACCTCGCTCGTCGTGCTGAGAGGAGACCCAAGGGACCGGTAATGCAGCTTTTTGGTGCCTGCGGTTGCAGGGGGAAGATTCCGTCGACCCACGGGAGATTTCTTCGGAGCTTCTGGTGCAGAGAGGAGGCAGGCTACCTCCACAGCATGCACAAGCAGGAAAACAGTCGAGAAGGCGGCAGGATCAGCGTTACAGAGTTGCAGTAGTCGTCTTTGCTACTATGTTGCAGGTTTGCAGGCTTCCAGCGCGGTCAGCGGTCGTTTCCTTATCAGAAGGTGAAGAGGGAGATGCAGAGGAACTCGGCTGAGCTCATGCATTCGTTATCTAAAGTTTCCCCAGAGACAGAGACCCTAAATAGCCAGAAAAGAGGGTTTGGCTACCTAGGAGAGAGGAAAGGCTACTAACACCTGAAGGAGCCTATCAGCAGGAGTCTCTGACGTCACCTGGTGGCACTGGCCACTCAGAGCAGTCCAGTGTGCCAGCAGCACCTCTGTTTCCAAGATGGCAGAGGTCTGGAGCACACTGGAGGAGCTCTGGACACCTCCCAGGGGAGGTGCAGGTCAGGGGAGTGGTCACTCCCCTTTCCTTTGTCCAGTTTCGCGCCAGAGCAGGGGCTAAGGGGTCCCTGAACCGGTGTAGACTGGCTTATGCAGAATTGGGCACATCTGTGCCCAACAAAGCATTTCCAGAGGCTGGGGGAGGCTACTCCTCCCCTGCCTTCACACCATTTTCCAAAGGGAGAGGGTGTCACACCCTCTCTCAGAGGAAGTTCTTTGTTCTGCCATCCTGGGCCAGGCCTGGCTGGACCCCAGGAGGGCAGCTGCCTGTCTGAGGGGTTGGCAGCAGCAGCAGCTGCAGTGAAACCCCAGGAAGGGCAGTCTGGCAGTACCAGGGTCTGTGCTACAGACCACTGGGATCATGGAATTGTACCAACAATGCCAGGATGGCATAGAGGGGGCAATTCCATGATCATAGACATGTTACATGGCCATATTCGGAGTTACCATGGTGAAGCTACATATAGGTAGTGACCTATATGTAGTGCACGCGTGTAATGGTGTCCCCGCACTCACAAAGTTCAGGGAATTGGCTCTGAACAATGTGGGGGCACCTTGGCTAGTGCCAGGGTGCCCTCACACTAAGTAACTTTGCACCTAACCTTTACCAGGTAAAGGTTAGACATATAGGTGACTTATAAGTTACTTAAGTGCAGTGTAAAATGGCTGTGAAATAACGTGGACGTTATTTCACTCAGGCTGCAGTGGCAGGCCTGTGTAAGAATTGTCAGAGCTCCCTATGGGTGGCAAAAGAAATGCTGCAGCCCATAGGGATCTCCTGGAACCCCAATACCCTGGGTACCTCAGTACCATATACTAGGGAATTATAAGGGTGTTCCAGTAAGCCAATGTAAATTGGTAAAAATGGTCACTAGCCTGTCAGTGACAATTTGGAAAGAAATGAGAGAGCATAACCACTGAGGTTCTGATTAGCAGATCCTCAGTGAGACAGTTAGTCACTACACAGATAACACATTCAGGCACACTTATGAGCACTGGGGCCCTGGGTTACCAGGGTCCCAGTGACACATACAACTAAAACAACATATATACAGTGAAAAATGGGGGTAACATGCCAGGCAAGATGGTACTTTCCTACAAGTTCATTAAGTACTTTTGTAGTTATGAATTGTTGAAGTTTTATTAAATGCAGTCTTCCTGTGCTTAAAGCGCACCATAGGTATCAATAGGCAGTCACTTATATAAAATCGTGCAGTTATGTTACCAGGTTTTGCTTTTGCAGGTTGGTCCAGGCCATTGGTGGGCAAACTGTGCCAGCTGGAGAGGCTTGGGCGGCTCTCGGTTCCGGCGGTAACAGCGTTGGAAAGTCTCTTGGAGCAGGTACAGGGCCACTTGGGGGGACCACTTGGAAAAGGGTGGTTCTTTCAGATTCAAAGGTGGTGCCTTGCGGTCCCATTGGGGTGTCGCGGTCACAAGGGGTGTGGGACCCTGTGGGTACAGCGGGTTCCTTGTTGCTGGGTGGCTGGATGCAGGTTAAGTTGTTGATCCAGGAGCTGTGCGCAACTGTAGGAAAGTACCATCTTGCCTGGCATGTTACCCCCATTTTTCACTGTATATATGTTGTTTTAGTTGTATGTGTCACTGGGACCCTGGTAACCCAGGGCCCCAGTGCTCATAAGTGTGCCTGAATGTGTTACCTGTGTAGTGACTAACTGTCTCACTGAGGCTCTGCTAATCAGAACCTCAGTGGTTATGCTCTCTCATTTCTTTCCAAATTGTCACTAACAGGCTAGTGACCATTTTTACCAATTTACATTGGCTTACTGGAACACCCTTATAATTCCCTAATATATGGTACTGAGGTACCCAGGGTATTGGGGTTCCAGGAGATCCCTATGGGCTGCAGCATTTCTTTTGCCACCAATAGGGAGCTCTGACAATTCTTACACAGGCCTGCCACTGCAGCCTGAGTGAAATAACGTCGACAATATTTCACAGCCATTTTACACTGCACTTAAGTAACTTATAAGTCACCTATATGTCTAACCTTTACCTGGTAAAGGTTAGGTGCAAAGTTACTTAGTGTGTGGGCACCCTGGCACTAGCCAAGGTGCCCCCACATTGTTCAGAGCCAATTCCCTGAACTTTGTGAGTGCGGGGACACCATTACACGCGTGCACTACATATAGGTCACTACCTATATGTAGCTTCACAATGGTAACTCCGAATATGGCCATGTAACATGTCTATGATCATGGAATTGCCCCCTCTATGCCATCCTGGCATAGTTGGCACAATCCCATGATCCCAGTGGTCTGTAGCACAGACCCTGGTACTGCCAAACTGCCCTTCCTGGGGTTTCACTGCAGCTGCTGCTGCTGCCAACCCCTCAGACAGGCATCTGCCCTCCTGGGGTCCAGCCAGGCCTGGCCCAGGATGGCAGAACAAAGAACTTCCTCTGAGAGAGGGTGTGACACCCTCTCCCTTTGGAAAATGGTGTGAAGGCAGGGGAGGAGTAGCCTCCCCCAGCCTCTGGAAATGCTTTGTTGGGCACAGAGGTGCCCAATTCTGCATAAGCCAGTCTACACCGGTTCAGGGGACCCCTTAGCCCTGCTCTGGCACGAAACTGGACAAAGGAAAGGGGAGTGACCACTCCCCTGACCTGCACCTCCCCTGGGAGGTGTCCAGAGCTCCTCCAGTGTGCTCCAGACCTCTGCCATCTTGGAAACAGAGGTGCTGCTGGCACACTGGACTGCTCTGAGTGGCCAGTGCCACCAGGTGACGTCAGAGACTCCTTGTGATAGGCTCCTTCAGGTGTTAGTAGCCTATCCTCTCTCCTAAGTAGCCAAACCCTCTTTTCTGGCTATTTAGGGTCTCTGTCTCTGGGGAAACTTTAGATAACGAATGCAAGAGCTCATCCGAGTTCCTCTGCATCTCTCTCTTCACCTTCTGATAAGGAATCGAGTGCTGACCGCGCTGGAAGCCTGCAAACCTGCAACATAGTAGCAAAGACGACTACTGCAACTCTGTAACGCTGATCCTGCCGCCTTCTCGACTGTTTTCCTGCTTGTGCATGCTGTGGAGGTAGCCTGCCTCCTCTCTGCACCAGAAGCTCTGAAGAACTCTCCCGTGGGTCGACGGAATCTTCCCCCTGCAACCGCAGGCACCAAAAAGCTGCATTACCGGTCCCTTGGGTCTCCTCTCAGCACGACGAGCGAGGTCCCTCGAATCCAGCGACTCTGTCCAAGTGACCCCCACAGTCCAGTGACTCTTCAGTCCAAGTTTGGTGGAGGTAAGTCCTTGCCTCACCTCGCTGGGCTGCATTGCTGGGAACCGCGACTTTGCAGCTACTCCGGCCCCTGTGCACTTCCGGCGGAAATCCTTTGTGCACAGCCAAGCCTGGGTCCACAGCACTCTAACCTGCATTGCACGACTTTCTAAGTTGGTCTCCGGCGATGTGGGACTCCTTTGTGCAACTTCGGCGAGCACCGTTTCACGCATCCTCGTAGTGCCTGTTTCTGGCACTTCTCCGGGTGCTACCGGCTTCAGAGAGGGCTCCTTGTCTTGCACGATGTCCCCTCTCTCTGCTGGTCCAATTTGCGACCTCCTGGTCCCTCCTGGGCCTCAGCAGCGTCCAAAAACGCTAACCGCACGATTTGCAGCTAGCAAGGCTTTTTGGCGTTCTTTCGGCGGGAAAACACTTCTGTACGACTCTCCACGGCGAGTGGGATCCGTCCACCAAAGGAGAAGTCTCTAGCCCTTTTCGTTCCTGCAGAAACCTCAGCTTCTTCTGTCCAGTAGAAGCTTCTTTGCACCCGCAGCTGGCATTTCCTGGGCATCTGCCCATCTCCGACTTGCTTGTGACTTTTGGACTTGGTCCACTTGTTCCACAGGTACCCTAGATTGGAAATCCACAGTTGTTGCATTGCTGGTTTGTGTCTTTCCTGCATTATTCCTCTAACACGACTTCTTTGTCCTTAGGGGAACTTTAGTGCACTTTGCACTCACTTTTCAGGGTCTTGGGGAGGGTTATTTTTCTAACTCTCACTATTTTCTAATAGTCCCAGCGACCCTCTACAAGGTCACATAGGTTTGGGGTCCATTCGTGGTTCGCATTCCACTTTTGGAGTATCTGCTTTGTGTTGCCCCTATCCCTATGTTTCCCCATTGCATCCTATTGTAACTATACATTGTTTGCACTGTTTTCTAAGACTATACTGCATATTTTTGCTATTGTGTATATATATCTTGTGTATATTTCCTATCCTCTCACTGAGGGTACACTCTAAGATACTTTGGCATATTGTCATAAAAATAAAGTACCTTTATTTTTAGTATAACTGTGTATTGTGTTTTCTTATGATATTGTGCATATGACACTAAGTGGTACTGTAGTAGCTTCACACGTCTCCTAGTTCAGCCTAAGCTGCTCTGCTAAGCTACCATTATCTATCAGCCTAAGCTGCTAGACACCCTATACACTAATAAGGGATAACTGGGCCTGGTGCAAGGTGCAAGTACCCCTTGGTACCCACTACAAGCCAGTCCAGCCTCCTACAGCAACTGAGACCCTTGGAGCTAGAGGTGAGTCTATTGGAGGGCGGCTTACAGGACAACATGGCACTCTGGTGGAAGGCCCGGGGTGTTCCTGAAGTCCCTCGACTGGGGATTCCTCCTGGTCCTTTTTCAGCTCTGGGGGAGCTGGTTCTCTTGGTGTCCGATATCCACTGACCAGTACCAGGGGTATTGGCACGACTCTGGAGGGCACCAATCTTGGCACACTTGTGAGGTGTGTCCTGGCAGTCATCGGTGTGTTGTCAGATCTGGTTGCAGCTTCTGGTTCGAGAGATATCGGCCAGTCAGTAAAGTGACTCTCACTGGATTGCTCGTTCTTTGTTGGTTGCACAGTGGTACCTCCACTCAGAAGAGAGATCTTGGGTGATTGGTAAAGCCTGTAGGTCCTCTGGGTTTCTTGAGGTCAGTCTAGTGTCCAGCTCCTCCACAGCAGCGATTCTCGGGTCCATGGTGTAGCAGGCAGGGTTTGTCGCCTTTTTTTGATGCAGCAGGTCCACAGTTCTCTTGCTTTGGATCGTCTTTGGTGCTGGTCTTTTTGTTCTTTTGAATCTGAAATCTTGGGCTTGCGATGTCCAATAAATACTGAACTTAGTCGGCTTTTTAGGGGGAACCTGGTAGTGTCCAATGGAACACTTACCCTTGGGTGGCTACACTCACTATGGTGACCACTTCCTGTGGGAAGGGTCACTTCCCTACACCTCATTGACTATTTTCACTCCATGGAGGAATATGTAAAAGAGGATCCACCTCACAGGCAACACCTTAGGGGTGGTGCATGCCATGTAAGCTGTTGTAAGTAAACAAACATCTTCCTCAACTGAGGTGATTCTTTTGAAGTGATTCGTCACAGAGGCCTCACTTATCACTATCTATCTAGAAAGAACATGGCAGAGAAATGATAATTTGACAGGATGTACATGACTCAAGACCAGATAACTTTCCCCACCATTCATTACCAGTACCTTGTGGGTTTCTCCATTGCACATTCACATCTTGTCTCTTCCTGCACAGTGCCCCCTACTGCTGCAATGGCACAACAGTTACAGCCCCTGCAACCTCCTGGTCCCTATCATCAGGTAGTTTAAACAAGCAATAGCAAAGCCAATAGATCTCACATTTGAAACAACTTATGACACAAAAAGTGATACAATTAAATTATACCCATTCCACTGATGACAAAACTGGGAATCAAGTATTGTTTTAAAATGTGTTTAATCAGATACTTTTCAAGCCGTTCCCACTATATGAGCGAGAACATATGGTTGATATAAATATTGATTGTTTAGTTCCTTCCATGTAAACTTGTTGCAAATTGTAAAAAAAATATATGGCTGAATCATTTTTCCTTTATGCAGAATTTCTTGATGGACATTTCCGGTGAGCACCACGTGTGGGTCGGTCTGCGGAAGAGAGAGGATGGAATCCATTGGGCGAACGGGACCACCTGCAGCAGCAGCTTGTAAGAGTCTGTCACCTTTTTATAAGGACATTTGTTTGTATTGAGAGTGGCTGAAATCTACAATTTAGATATGAGTGTGTAATGCACACCAGGATAGGCTCAGCTGGCTCCCTTTAGAACTCACAAACCCTGCCCGTGGACTTGACACAGGGTCTGTTTCACACAAACAGAGCACTGGATGTGCGTTTTAAAGATGCTCTCCAGCACACATTTGTGATGACTGGTGTCAGGGGAGGCTGGTGGATTTTAAAATTGGTGGGTGGATGTTTTAGACCTGTGTACAATACACAAGCAAGCCCGAACTGAAAGAGGTGGATGTTGGGTGGAGCGGTGGGGGGGAGAGGTTCTTCCCCACATAATATTTTTTAATTAAATAGATACAAATGGTGGGTTGTACAACACACATTTATTACCATTTTTAAAGTATCAAAAAGGGTTATTTTACAGCACAGTTATCAAAGGCAAGCCAGAAAATATCCCAGGCATTATACTTAAACGGTCTGTTTGCAAAATATGCGACAAAACACAAGCCAAGCACACACACTCATCTACCCCAAACAAAAAGCACCCAAAGGGCTTTCTACCCCTAACACATTTCTGTGTTGGTTGATCAAGGTCGAAAGGAGTGGCTCCCACTCCTGCCTGCAGCACCTTTAGTTCATAGTTAGTTGTGGTGACAAGTACCCAGTGGGAGGATGCACATTTGAAGGAGTTTAAACACCCAAATAATGTAGCACCACAGACCTCTTCTCATTTACATGAGCGGTGGCAATCTGGCTCTTCTCACAAGGAAATGAAGCCTCCAGCTGAGATGTCTTCTTAGGAAATCATTAAACACTAGTCCAATCATCGACCTAGACTCATTCAGACAAAGGGCCCACATTTCAGCAGCCACCTCTTTCCCATAACTCAGGGTTTGCCATCACCAATGCATGTGACCATGGAAAGAGAAAACATAACACATGGATAGCTCCTGGAAGCCTTAAGTGCCAAAGAAACCATGGAAAAGTACTTTAGACTGCTTCATAACATGAGCACTCCTGAGGGTGAATATATGATGCTGCAAAACGCCTGCCTTGTAGAATGGAGGTAAAGTTATTCTACACGGCATATGAAGCACTTGAACACTTATAAAGCGCTTTATGGCTCACAAGAGTAAGGGAAAGCATTATTTATAAATAACAAAATACAATAAGCCTGCAGACCCCGAGAGAAGACTGAGTAGTCTGTTTTTGGTGTGCGTTCATTGGCCAAAACACAAATGACTCTTTAAATTATGTTTAAAGAACATTGTTTTGTCTGCTTAGCACAGTATTATTCATTAAACTGTATAATAAATAAAAGTGTGATGAAGAAACAAACACTTAGTGATGACAAGTCATCCAGTGCATTGTAGGTGTAAAAACAAACCCTCTCCTCTATAAACGCAGTTCACACCTGTGGGATGAATAGTGTTCTTGATGTTAGTGAGCAACAAAGCCCTGCGAACACTCGATCTGATCAGCTGTTTCACTGTGTGGTGTCGTCAGGTTTGGCATCTTCGACTCTCTGGTGGAGATATCTGACTTGCATGCACTTGAGGTGTGGGCACAGTGCTGTATGAGTGCACATTTGTAGCTGGAAGTTCTTGTTGTGGTTAGTCAGTCTGATTTGGTTCCTGGGGGCTGAACCATGTCTCGCAGTGACCCTTCAGTGTTGAGAGACTGTTAGAAATTGGGTTGTTGGAGGAGCCCTAGCTAAGCAACAGACACAATCCCTTGTAAGGTGAACCACAAAAAGTGGGTAGCTTGGCACAAAAAGCAGTCAGACATAAGTTAGAGGCAATGTGTAAAGTAATTATGCAGCACGCAAACAGCAATAAAATGAAAACTCAAACATCCCAAACCAATTTAGAAAGATAGAGTACATTTTAATAAATTATTTGGCAAACAGAGCAGCAATCCAGCAGATCAGAAGTCTTTCAGAGCAGAAGCCCAGCAGAGTGGCAGTCCTTCTTCATAGCAGAGTAGCCACAGGTCCAGAAGCACTGAAGAGTTGGTGTCTGAGGCTGTACTTTATACCCTGGTGCACTGGTTATTGAAAGTTGAAGAAGCTTCTAGACAATAGCTTTGAAGTGCATGGAATTTCCTGCCTCCACTGCCTTGGCTCCAAGCTGGCCCCAGTAACAATGTGAGGTCTTTAGGCCCTTTGTAAGAAGGCAGAGCGCAGCCTATTCAGAGGTAAGTTGGGCTATACTCAATTCTGCCCCCACCCTGCCAGCCGATTACCCATTCAGGTACACCTCATCCCTCTATTGTGTGACTGTTAGAGAGAAAGTCACAAAGTCTGACTGTCAGTTACACCCCGTCATGTGACCTTGGCCAAGCTGCAGACACAAAAGGGCTAAGAGCAGAAGAATGCTAACTTTCTAAAAGAGGCACATTTAAAATTGTTATAAAAAAATGACTTCCTGATTAAAAGGGTTCTTTATTACAAATCCAAAGACACAAACCTTGATATAGTTACCAGCTTCCAGTTGGAATTTATGGTGTATTGACTGTCATAAGAAATCCCCAATGTTGTCTGTAGGAAAGTAGCCTCTTTCTAGCTTGGTTACCCCCACTTTTGGCCTGTTTGTCAGTGTGTTTGACTGTGTCTACTGGGAACCTGGTAATCAGACCCCAGTAGTTATGCTCTCTCCCTTAAATTATGGTTGTTCCATACTGGTAACCCAGTATTTCACCCACAATTGGCATACTGATGCCCTTATAAGTCCCTAGTAAATGGTACCTGGGTACCCAGGACATTTGGATTCCAGGGGATCCCTATGGGCTGCAGCATTTCTTTTGCCACCAATAGGGAGCCCATGCAAATGCTTCTTCAGGACTGCCATTGCAGTGTGCGTGAAAAGGTGCATACACCCGTTCACTGCCATTTACTGCCAGGTCACTTATGAGCCACTCCTATAGCAGGCCTTCCAGCACTGAGGGCAGGGTGCAGAGTACCTGTGTGAGGGCACCCCTGCACTAGCAGAGGTATCCCATGACCTCCAGGACCATTTTCCTGGACTTCATGAGTGCAGGGAAACCATTTTACGTGTGTACTGGACATAGGTCACTACCTATTTCCAGCTCCATAATGGTAACTCTGAACATAGGCATGTTTGGTATCAAACATGTAGAAAGCATACCCCCGTGCTTTTGCTAGCATTGATTGTTTGATTCCATGCACTTTGGGGGCTCCTTAGAGAACCCCCAGTATTGCCATTCCAGCCTTCTGAGGTTTTCCAGGCAGCCCCAGCTGCTACCACCTCACAGGCAGGTTTCTGCCCTCCTGTTGCTTGAGTCGCTCAAGCCCAGGTAGGCAAAACAAAGGATTTCCTTTTGTAGAGGGTTGTTACACCCTCTCCCTTTGGAAATAGGTGTTACAGGGTTGGGAGGGGCAGCATTTCCAAGCCACTGGAAATGCTTGGAAGGGCACATTTGGTGCCATCCTTGCATAATCCAGTCTATACCAGTTCAGACCCCCCCAGTCCCTGCCTTGGTGCAAAACTGGACAAAGGAAAGGGGAGTGACCACTCCCCTGTCCAACACCATCCCAGGGGTGGTGCCCAGAGCTCCTCCAGAGTGTCCCTGAGCTTTGCCATCTTGGATCCCAAGATGGTGGGACACTCTGGGAGCATCTGATTGGCCAGTGCCAGCAGGTGACTTTAGAGACCCCTCCTGATAGGTGCTTACCTGGTTAGGTGACCAATCCCCCTTTCAGGACTATTTAGGGTCTCTCCTTTGGGTGGTTCTTCAGATTCGGAATGCAAGACTCCAGCAGGAATCCTCTGCATACTCTACTTCACATTTTCACTGAAAAAAATGCATTCGGACCCTCCAGGAACTCTACAAACTGCAACAAAGAAGCAAAGATGACTTCTGCAACCTTGTATCTTCAGCTTCTGCCAGCAACTGCAACTGTTTCCCAGTCTTGCATCCTCAGAGGACAGCCTGTCTTCAGCCTACACCAGAAGAATGAAGGAATTTCCCTTGGAGTGAAGGAGTCACTCTCCTGCTTCAGCAGGCACCTCTCTGCATCGACGATGGGTGGTGTGGGTCCCCTTTCCCTTATGAGTTGCGTGGATCCTGCATCACATCATAGGTGGTTGAGTGAAGTGGTCCCGATGGTGCTGATGTCCTTCTGTCCAAGTTTGGTGGAGGTAAGAGCTTGCCTCCCCACGCAAGACAGTACCCCCATGCACTCTGCGTTTTGCAGTTGCCAAGGCTTGTTGGCATACTTCCACAAAGTTCTTTATGCACCGTGCAGCTCCAGCCCCCCAGCACTCTATCCTGCAACGCACATCTTCCTGAGTGGTTCTCCAGCGGCGTGGAATCCTTTATTGTAGTGATGCATGGGCATCCTTTTGTACCTCCTTTGTCCCCATGCTGTGGAACTCCTGCGCTTGTTGTCTGGTCTTCTCTGGCTCTCTGAGTTGCTGAGAGCCCCCTCTGACTTCCCTACCTGGTAGTCCACCAGGTCCCTCCTGGTCCCAGGCAGCGCCAATTTCCCCTAACTGCAAGCTTTGCGTGTGCCCAAGCTTGTTGGCAGACTCCAGCGACACAAACCAGGCTGCAATCCCCCACCCGGCGTGGGACATCATCTGCACCAACCAGAACCAGCATCTGTCTTCTGGGGTGCAGTACTGACTGTTCTTCACCGGTGGTTCTTCTTTTGCACCTTCATACAGGTTGGCAGGGGCTCCTGTTCTCCCTGGACTCGTCTG
The DNA here is from genome assembly GCF_031143425.1 of Pleurodeles waltl. NCBI lineage: Eukaryota > Metazoa > Chordata > Amphibia > Caudata > Salamandridae > Pleurodeles > Pleurodeles waltl. Next base: position 1,179,229,355 of record NC_090439.1, read on the forward strand.
TGCTTCTTGGACTTGGTCCCCTTTCTTCACAGGTCTTCAGGTCCAGGAATCCACTGTTGGTGTCTTGCAGTCTCTTCCGGTTCTTGCATAATCTTCTTTCTCCTGTTTCTGTGTGTTTTGGGAAGTTCCTGTACTTTACTCCTAGTTTCCTGGGCTCTGGGGAGGGTTCTAGTACTTACCTTTTGGTGTTTTCTACTACTCCTAAAGACCCTCTACACACTACACTTGCCTAGGCGGGAAACAGACATTTGCATTCCAATATTTTAGTATATAGTTTGTGTTCCACATAGGCCCATTTATGACTATTGTGATTTTCATTATCTGCAGTTTTCTAACTGTTTTACACCTGTTTTTGCATAGTAGTGTATATCATTTGTGTACTACCTACCTCCTAAGGGAGTATAGTCTCTATGGTATTTTTGGCATTTGTGTCACCAAAATAAAGTACCTTTATTTTTGTAACACTGAGCATTTTCTTTCATGTGTGCGAGTACTGTGTGGCTACAGTGGTATTGCTTTAGCTTTGCATGTCTCCTAGATAAGCCTTGACTGCTCAGCTACAGCTACCTCTAGTGAGCCTGGCTTCTAGACACAGCCTACAATTCACTATTAAGGGATAACTGTCCCTGGTATAAGGTGTAAATACCTTAGGTACCCACTACAAACCAGGCCAGCCTCCTACATTGGTGGTGCAGCAGTGGGATAAATACTTGCAATTGCCTGTCACCTCGTGCTTTCCACAGGAAGGACCACTCTATTCCAAGAGATATACAAATATACCTGTAGGAGGCTGGCCTGGCTTGTAGTGGGTACCAGAGGTACTTACACCTTTGTGCCAGGTCCAGTTATCCCTTATTAGTGTAGAAGAGGTGTTTCTAGCAGTTTAAGCTAATAGAAGGTAGCTATGGAAAAGCAGCTTAGGCTGAACTAGGAGACATGTAAAGCTCCTACTATACCACTGGTGTCATATGCACAATATCATAAGAAAACACAATACACAGAAGTACTAAAAATAAAGGTACTTTATTTTTATGACAATATGCCAAAAGTATCTCAGTGAGTACCCTCAGTATGAGGATGACAAATATACACAAGATATATGTACACAATACCAAAATAATGCAGTAATAGCAAAAGGAAGTAATGCAAGCATTGTAAGTTTCCAATAGATTGCAATAGGGGCACATAGGTATAGAGGCAACTCAAACCATATACTCCAAAAGTGGAATGCGAACCACGAATGGACCCAAAACCTTTGTGAGCTTGTAGAGGGTCTCTGAGACTGTAAGAAAACAGTGAGGGTTAGAAAAATAGCCCACCCCAAGACCCTGAAAGGTAGGTGTAAAGTGCACCTACTACCCCCCCGAGAGCACAGAAGTCGTGATAGGGGGATTCTGCAAGGAAAACCAACACCAGCAATGCAACAACAGTGGATTTCGGGACCTGAGTACCTGTAAGACAAAAGGACCAAGTCCAAGAGTCGCGACAGTGTCAAGAGTGGGCAGGAGCCCATGAAATTCCAGCTGAGGGTGCAAGGAAGCTGCCACCGGATGGAAGAAGCTTGGTGTTTTGCAAGAACGAAGAGGACTAGGAACTTTCCCTTTGGAGGATGGATATCCCACGTCGTGAAGAAGCTTGCAGAGGTGTTCCCACGCAGAAAGACCGCAAACAAGCCTTGCTAGCTGCAAGGGTCGCGGTTAGGGTTTTTGGATGCTGCTGTGGCCCAGGAGGGACCAGGATGTCGCCACTTGGATGAGGAGGCAGAGTGGCGACACTTGGATGAGGAGACAGAGGGGGTGCCCAGCAAGTCAGGGAGCCCTCACAGAAGCAGGCAGCACCCGCAGAAGTACCGGAACAGGCACTTAGAAGAGGAATGAACCGGAGTCCACGCGAAGTCACAAAAGGGAGTCCCACGACACCGGAGGACAACTCAGAAGGTTGTGCACTGCAGGTTAGAGTGTCGGGGACCCAGGCTTAGCTGTGCACGAAGGAAATCCTGGAAGAGTGCACAGGAGCCTGAGCAGCTGCAAATCACGCGGTACCCAGCAATGCAGTCTAGCGTGGGGAGGCAAGGACTTACCTCCACCAAACCTGGACTGAAGAGTCACTGGACTGTGGAAGTCACTTGGACAGAGTTGCTGAGTTCCAGGGACCACGCTCGTCGTGCTGAGAGGGGACCCAGAGGACTGGTGATGCAGTCTTGTGACTCTTGGACTTGGTCCCCTTGTCTTACAGGTACTCAGGTCCCGAAATCCACTGTTGTTGCATTGCTGGTGTTGGTTTTCCTTGCAGAATCCCTCTATCACGACTTCTGTGCTCTCTGGGGGTTGTAGGTGCACTTTACACCTACCTTACAGAGTCTTGGGGTGGGCTATTTTTCTAACCCTCACTGTTTTCTTACAGTCCCAGCGACCCTCTACAAGCTCACATAGGTTTGGGGTCCATTCGTGGTTCGCATTCCACTTTTGGAGTACATGGTTTGTGTTGCCCCTATACCTATGTGCTCCTATTGCAATCTACTGTAACTTTATACTGCTTGCATTACTTCCTTTTGCTATTACTGCATAATTTTGGTATTATGTACATATATCTTGTGTATATTTGTCATCCTCATACTGAGGGTACTCACTGAGATACTTTTGGCATATTGTTATAAAAATAAAGTACCTTTATTTTTAGTATATCTGTGTATTGTGTTTTCTTATGACATTGTGCATATGACACCAGTGGTATAGTAGGAGCTTTGCATGTCTCCTAGTTCAGCCTAAGCTGCTTTGCCATAGCTACCTTCTATCAGCCCCTAGCTTCTAGATACACCTCTTCTACACTAATAAGGGATAACTGGACCTGGCACAAGGTGTAAGTACCTCTGGTACCCACTACAAGCCAGGCCAGCCTCAAGCCTTGCCCCTGGACAACTGAGATATCGCAAGGCAGATCTCCTCGACCTCGATAGGCCCGTTCAGTGTGTCCGCCTGTTCCGGTTCTCCCCATTGCTTTCAATACAAAACCCGACGCCGGTTTGCACTCTGCACCCGGCCGCCCCTGTGCCGCTGAGGGTGTACTTTCTGTGCCTGCTTGTGTCCGCCCCCCTAGTGCCCTACAAAACCCCCTGGTCTGCCCTCCGAGGACACGGGTAGTTACCTGCTGGCAGACTGGAACCGGGGCACCCCTGTTCTCCATTGAAGCTTATGTGTTTTGGGCACCTATTTGACCTCTGTACCTGACCGGCCTTGAGCTGCTGGTGTGGTAACTTTAGGGTTGCCTTGAACCCACAACGGTGGGCTACCTTGGACCCAACCTTTAACCCTGTAAGTGTTTTACTTACCTGTGAATTACTTACCTCCCCTAGGAACTGTTGATTTTTGCACTGTGTCCACTTTTGAAAAAGCTTATTGCCATTTTTGCCAAAACTGTACATGCTGTTGTGATTATTCAAAGTTCCTAGAATACCTGAGGGAAATATCTTTCATTTGAAGTAATACTTGTTAATCTTGAACCTGTGGTTCTTAAAATAAACTAAGAAAATATATTTTTCTATATAAAAACCTATTGGCCTGGAGTAAGTCTTTGAGTGTGTGTTCCTCATTTATTGCCGGTGTGTGTACAACAAATGCTTAACACTATCCTCTGATAAGCCTACTGCTTGACCACACTGCCACAAAATAGAGCATTAGAATTATCTCTTTTTGCCACTATCTTGCCTCTAAGGGAAACCTTGGACTCTGTGCACACTATTTCTTACTTTGAAATAGTATATACAGAGCCAACTTCCTACAACTGAGGATTGTCGTGAGCCAGCCATGCCAACAGGCAGCCTGGTCTGTCGCCCTCAGGGTACTGGTGTGTAGTGTAATGATGGTGATCATGTTTGCACAATCTATCTCCCTGTCTGCGCGTATGGATATGAGTGTGTCCGCCGCTTTCTCGCCTCTGGCAACAGCAATCTCTTCAGTGCCTAGTTTGGACTCTAACTGCGAAAGTTCCCTGGCTAGTACCCTGCGGACCCCATAGAAAGCTGTCATGCAGTGTCCCCGTATCACCACCTTATGTGCATCCCACTCCGTAGCCCTATGTGTGGTCGTGTTTAGGTTTTGTGTGAAATAAGTGGTCAGGCATTGTGCTAGGTCCGCCTGAAAGGGGGGATCCGTCAGGGCCTCCGGTTGCAGGCGTCATATTAGTATCCGGGTCCCCGGGCGGCCCCAGTCCAAAGCCACCTGTAGGGGGCATTGAACCGACACAGTACGTGTCAGGTAAGTGGCAGAGTTGACCTTGGCTATCATTACAGAAGGGACAAAAATAGGTTGATCCTTGTATGCAAGTCATGCACCGGGGAGTAAAATGAATACTCGCGGTCTGTCAGGTGTCGCAGGCGCCAGATCTCGTTTAGGCCATTGTGAGAAAGTAGCCTCTTTCTAGCCTTGTTACCCCCACTTTTGGCCTGTTTGTGAGTATATGTCAGGATGTTTTCACTGTCTCACTGAGATCCTGCTAGCCAGGGCCCAGTGCTCATAGTGAAAACCCTATGTTGTAAGTGTGGTTGTTATGTGTCACTGGGATCCTGCTAGCCAGGACCCCCATGCTCATAAGTTTGTGGCCTATATGTATATGTTCCCTGTGTGATGCCTAACTGTCTCACTGAGGCTCTGCTAACCAGAACCTCATTGGTTATGCTCTCTCTGCTTTCCAAATTGTCACTAACAGGCTAGTGACCAATTTCACCAATTCACATTGGCATACTGGAACACCCTTATAATTCCCTAATATATGGTACTAGGTACCCAGGGTATTGGGGTTCCAGGAGATCAATATGGGCTGCAGCATTTCTTTTGCCACCCATAGGGAGCTCTGACAATTCTTACACAGGCCTGCCACTGCAGCCTTAGTAAAATAACGTCCACGTTATTTCACTGCCATTTACCACTGCACTTAAGTAACTTATAAGTCACCTATATGTCTAACCTTCACCTGGTGAAGGTTGGGTGCAAAGTTACTTAGTGTGCGGGCACCCTGGCACTAGCCAAGGTGCCCCCACATCGTTCAGGGCAAATTCCCCAGACTTTGTGAGTGCGGGGACACCATTTCAAGCGTGCACTATACATAGGTCACTACCTATGTATAGCGTCACAATGGCAACTCCGAACATGGCCATGTAACATGTCTAAGATCATGGAATTGTCACCCCAATGCCATTCTGGCATTGGGGAGACAATTCCATGATCCCCCGAGTCTCTAGCACAGACCCGGGTACTGCCAAACTACCTTTCCCGGGGTTTCACTGCAGCTCCTGCTGCTGCCAACCCCTCAGACAGGTTTCTGCCCTCCTGGGGTCCAGCCAGGCTTGGCCCAGGATGGCAGAACAAAGGACTTCCTCAGAGAGAGGGTTTTACACCCTCTCCCTTTGGAAAAAGGTGTCAGGGCTGGGGAGGAGTAGCCTCCCCCAGCCTCTGGAAATGCTTTGATGGGCACAGATGGTGCCCATCTCTGCATAAGCCAGTCTACACCGGTTCAGGGATCCCCCAGCCTTGCTCTGGTGCAAAACTGGACAAAGGAAAGGGGAGTGACCACTCCCCTGACCTGCACCTCCCAGGGGAGGTGCCCAGAGCTCCTCCAGTGTACTCCAGACCTCTGCCATCTTGGAAACAGAGGTGCTGCTGGCACACTGGACTGCTCTGAGTGGCCAGTGCAAGCAGGTGACGTCAGAGACTCCTTCTGATAGGCTCTTACCTGTGTTGCTAGCCTATCCTCCTTCCTTGGTAGCCAAACCTCCTTTTCTGGCTATTTAGGGTCTCTGCTTTGGGGAATTCTTTAGATAAAGAATGCAAGTGCTCATCCGAGTTCTTCTGCATCTCTCTCTTCACCTTCTGCCAAAGGATCGACCGTTGACTGCTCATGACGCCTGCAAAACCACAACAAAGTAGCAAAGACGACTACTGCAACCTTGTATCGCTTCTCCTGCGGCCTTCTCAACTGTTTCCTGGTGGTGCATGCTCTCGGGGTAGCCTGCCTCCTCTCTGCACCAGGAGCTCTGAATCTCCCATGGGACGACGGAATCTTCCCCCTGCAACCGCAGGCAAAAAAAGACTGCATCACCGGTCCTCTGGGTCCCCTCTCAGTACGACGAGCGTGGTCCCTGGAACTCAGCAACTCTGTCCAAGTGACTCCTACAGTCCAGTGACTCCTCAATCCAAGTTTGGTGGAGGCAAGTCCTTGCCTCCCCACGCTAGACTGCAATGCTGGGTACCGCGTGATTTGCAGCTGCTCCAGCTCCTGTGCACTCTTCCAGGATTTCCTTTGTGGACTGCCAAGCCTGGGTCCCCGACACTCTAACCTGCAGTGCACAACCTTCTGAGTTGTCCTCCGGCGTCGTGGGACTCCCTTTTGTGTCTTCGGGTGGACTCCAGTTCACTCCTCTTCCAAGCGTCTGTTCTGGTACTTCTGCGGGTGCTGCCTGCTTCTGTGAGGACTCCCTGACTTGCTGGGCGCCCCCTCTGTCTCCTTATCCAAGTGGCGACATCCTGGTCCCTCCTGGGCCACAGCAGCATCCAAAAACCCTAACGCGACCCTTGCAGCTAGCAAGGCTTGTTTGCGGTCCTTCTGCGTGGGAACACCTCTGCAAGCTTCTTCACGACGTGGGACATCTATCCTCCAAAGAGGAAGTTTCTAGCCCTCTTCGTTCTTGCAGAATCTACAGCTTCTACCATCCAGTGGCAGCTTCTTTGCACCCTCAGCTGGCATTTCCTGGGCATCTGCCCTCTCTCGACATTGTCGCGACTCTTGGACTTGGTCCCCTTGTTCCACAGGTACTCAAGTCCAGAAATCCATTTTGGTTGCTTTGCTGGTGTTGGTCTTCCTTGCAGAAAGCCCCTATCACGACTTCTGTGCTCTCTGGGGGTTATAGGTGCACTTTACACCTACTTTTCAGGGTCTTGGGGTGGGATATTTTTCTAACCCTCACTGTTTTCTTACAGTCCCAGCGACCCTCTACAAGCTCACATAGGTTTTGGGTCCATTCGTGGTTCGCATTCCACTTTTGGAGTATATGGTTTGTGTTGCCCCTATACCTATGTGCTCCTATTGCAATCTACTGTAACTTTATATTGCTTGCATTACTTCTTTTGCTATTACTGCATATTTTTGGTATTGTGTACATATATCTTTTGTATATTTGGCATCCTAATAGTGAGGGTACTCACTGAGATACCTTTGGCATATTGTCATAAAATGTGTATTGTGTTTTCTTATGATATTGTGCGTATGACACCAGTGGTATAGTAGAAGCTTTGCATGTCTCTTAGTTCAGTCTAAGCTGCTCTGCTATAGCTACCTTCTTTCAGCCTAAGCTGCTAGAAACACATCTTCTACACTAATAAGGGATAACTGGACCTGGTACAGAGTGTAAGTACCCCTTGGTACCCACTACAAGCCAGGCCAGCCACCTACAGCCATTTTTTACACTCCATGTGTCAAGCTCCCGTGAAAACCTGCCTGCTCGGGGCGTAGGGCAGGGGAGGAGAAGAGCGGTCAAGGTGAGTATCCGGGACACTATTAAAGTCTCCGCCCCAGATGCTCTCCACAGTGGGGTCTCAGAGCAAGCCAGCGGACACTGCCTGTAGAAAGCTCTTTTGGGAGGTGTTGGGTGCATAACGGGCTACAAGAGTCAGTGGTTTACCTTCTAGGCAACCCTCTGTCAGTACATAGCGGCCATCAGGATCGAGTCGGGTATGAGAGATCGTTTACGGGACATTTGGTGCTATCCAGATTGCCACTCCTCTGCAAAGGACGAGGTGACAGTGCCCACGAGTTGTCCCTTCCAGTTGGTGCGCACCCTCTCTATCATGGTTGCAGTCAAGTGAATTTCCTGTAGCATTTCTATGTGGACAAGGTGTCGCCTTAAGAAGCTGTATATGTGCTGTCGCCTGCGAGTACTAGACAAACCCCGAACGTTCCATGTGATTAGGCTAAAGCGTGGGGTGTGTGACTGAGGTTGTGTAATCTTAGCTAGGTTATTATGTTTGAGCGCAAGGTGGTATCCCAGTGCTGTACCCTCATTGCTTGTGGGATACCCTCTGGTGTCCTCCCCCAAGCATAATTTACAAAGCGGGCGCCGCAAGGGAACCCACTGTACCCCTCCCATTCTCCAGACGCGGCATCGACAGGGAAAACCAATAAGAACATAGAATAGGGAAAACCCCCAAAAAGAGGGGAAGGAAATGTAATTCAATACATAATAACTTTGTGTAAACAAAAAATGAGGGCTGTAGGCCCACAAGAAAGGAAACTGGTCCATATGGTGCGGGCGCGGTGCGAGAGTCACAGACAGCGGAGGACTGGCCCCCGGCCACCTAGGCACCCAATCAGGCCACCACCACCTCAGATCCCGCACTAATCGTTGCAGGTATGTGATCCGCATTCCCAGGGAGTTGCGCGTTGGTCCGATGTGTCTCAGAGCGAATGAAGTAGGACAGAGTGGTGAGGGAGGGTCTTGGGGTTTTATCTCCCGTGAAGGAAGTGGCAGCGCGGGACCTGTGGGTCAGATGTCATCTGCAGACCGTGGAGTGAGCAACGGGCCCTGGTGGGAGTCCCCAGCATCTGAGGAGTCGGCCCAGGTGGATTTGACGTCAGTGTCCGGCAATGCACTCAGGGCCAAGTATGCGTTGGAGGAAAACCGCGTGGCTTCGCAATAGATGCGTGCGCTCCTCCACTGATTGTGCCTTGGTAGGCTTGGTGCCCGATCGGGCTTGGCGATCTCACTTTCTTTTTGGGGGTGCCCAGGACCCTTCCGGGCTCCCCTGTCGAGTGGGCTGGGCCAGCCCCTTTGCATGTAGCCAGGTACAGACATCCTCTGAGGAATTGAAAACATGCACTGTGGAGCCATCCTGTATCGGTAGTTTCGCAGGGAATAGTAGGGCGTATTTAATGTTGTGCTCGCTGAGGAATTGTTTTGCAGAGTAGAAGGAGTTGCGGCGGCGGCGTTTTTGGACTTCAGCAGTGAAATCCGGATAGGTGGTGATTGTTGTGTTCTCGTATTTTTGCGGACCCTCTTTGCGGTAAAGCTGAAGCACTAGGTGTCTGTCTCATTAGTTAAGGAAAAGGGTGACCAATGGGCAGGGATGGGCTCCGGGTGGTGGAGGTCTGCCCGGGACTCTATGTGCCCGTTCGATCGAGAAGAATTTTGGCACAATGTTCGTAGGATGGTGTCCATAAGCCAGCCTTCCAGAAATATTTCCGTGTTGGGGCCCTCGGCTCTCTCAGGGAAGCCCACCAGGCGTATATTGTTGCGCCTTGACCTGCCCCCCACGTCCTCGCCTCTGCGTCTGAGTTCGTCTACCTCTGTGGATAAGTGATTCATTTGCTCCCGGAGGGATTTCACGTCTGGGGTCAGCTGTGCTATGTTACCCTCTGTCTCCGTGACTCTCCCCGCCAGTGCCCGGTCTCCATTCGTAGTTGATTGACAGCTAGGGCAACAGCGTTAATCTTCGTTTCGAGAGTACTTTTGGTGTCCGTAATGGATTGTAGCACCCTCTCGAACTGCGTTGTATGGCCCTGTACGGTTGACTCAAACTGGCTCAGCGCTCGGGCTGTCGAATCCGGAGCCCCAGGTGACGTTCCTGGCATATCCGCGGGTGGCGCTGGTGTCTTAGCGGGTCGCGTCTTGCCCATCCGGGTATCTAGATGTCAGTGTAAAACAGGTCCGGGGCGCTCAAACTGGGCAGCGCACGTTCTGTGCGTTTCTGAGGAGTGTGGCCAGTGAGCCGACAGGGGGCGAGGCGTATGCAGTGCCGGAAAATTGAAGGGAAATTGGTGCTGTAGACTGGTACCGCGAGTTAGTAGGATGAACAAGTCGGGAGCAGGTGCCGACCTCTGCGGTGTGATGAGGAGAAGGAGCAGGGTGAGGACAGGAGGATTGAGTGTCCTACTGGTCAAGTTGTCCGTATGGGTCCGCGGGTTCGTTGGGCCCCGAAGGCAGCAGGAGGTGATCCAGTCGAATTAAATATGGCAGGCTTGGGACAACGATGTTGCTAGCGCAGGAAGAGGACCAATATCTCCAGTGTGTGGCTGGCTTCATAAGAGGCGTAGACTTTAGGAGCAAGGGCAGCAGAGGTTTGTGCGTGGGCGCAATGGCGACGAGGGACCCCAGTGTGCGTGCAGGGTAAGCCGTGGCTCGATAAGTGCCACCGATTCCCCACCTTGTTGATGCACAAGACCTAGGCTTCAATCCCAGTGTCCAGGCGACAATCACAGTGTTCCACGCCACAGGGGGCTGGATAGATGTGCTTGGTGGCCTGCGAGGGGAAGGGGAAGGCCTCCTGGGGCGAGCCATGTACTCACTGTCAAGGAGGAAGTCACCGCTGGTGTTGCGTCGTCGAAAGCTTCCAATCAGACATCCATGTGAGTGCTATCTTCCTGAAGCATGTGTTTGAAGGCTTGCTTGTGGAGAGGCAGAGTTGGTCTGGGCCCCTCAGACTGCACACGTCATCCGCAGTGCGCGCCAGAGGCACCTCGCTGCAGTGGGAGTGTTTTCCCAGTCTTCCAGGCTGGCGGCAGGCCATGGCCCCACAGAGCACGTGGGGTCAGGCGGGTGCAGATCCAAGAGTCGCCCAAGGGGAGCCTTCAAACTTCGGGGCCTGCGCCCCCTCAGGGTGGCACTATATCAAACCCCACGGTATTAAAGGGCAACATTCAACACAGTTGGGTGCACGGTTCGGGCATGACATGAACTGCAGAGGCGAGCTCCCCTGGCCATCCTGTATGCCCCTCAATCCCCTTGATAGGCTATCCTGCCTGCCTCTGGACGCTGGCACAAATAATATATTTCATAAACTGCGGCTCACTACCGTTGAAGAAACTTATCCCACCAGCTCTTTCTTTGCATCACAAGAGGCATTGCAGGGCCAGCACATCACACGGCTGGACATGGTTACATACTGCTAGCTGCGGGCAGCTATTTGTGTGCTCCGAAGTTGACTTCCTGCTGTGACCCCTGCATTCCAGCTCCTAGAGCCCATCCTCGCGAATCCCTTCCTGCAGAGGCTAATTTCCAGGTTACATGCTGACAAGCAGGAGACCGCGCCAGTGGGTGTCCCTGTTGCTCGATGGGCATGGGCTGATGCCCTGGAGGTTCTCATTTCAGAGTAACAGTGGTGATTCTGCTGCACCCAATCCCAAGCATTCTCGCCTAACTAGTGACTGTGCTTTGTGCCCTCTTACTTCTGCTTGCTAAACGGCAATGCACTGGGGTCGCTGCCCATGCCCACAACTGGCTGATTGGCTCAAAGATGTGGCGCATTGCCAGGATGAACTTACCTCTTATTGGCAACTGATGCTGGTGCGATCACGTCCCAAAGTTATCTGGTCCACCTTGGAGTGCAAGACCCTCCCCTGATGTGTGCTGCAGATTACCCATCTCTTTCCTGCATACCATGCTTTGATCGCGCCCCCCCAGGGATGTCAGTAGGAGCTACTGATTTGGGATCCCCGTCCTTTCAGTTTCCTGAGTAATGCATCTTCCCCTCCTTATCTCCCTCTCTCCAGATTGCCCCTTTAATGGTTCTGGATGTATTGCTTGCACCATAAGAGTAAGGACTGTGGGGCATATTTATAAGCCCCTAGTGCCACCTTGTGCCACATTAGCATTATTTATTTTGGTGCTCATGTGGCCCAATGAGGCCAAAATCCTCGCGCCACATTTACAAAGTGGCACAATGCATCCATGTGGTAAATACCATTCCCAAGATGATGTACTTACAGAGGGTTGATGTATTTACAGGGTGTAGCAAATACCTCCCATTCTGAGTTCTTCGCTTCAAAATGAGGCCTAACATGCAGAATTGCAATTTAACACACTAAATTCTGCATGTTTTTCTCTTTTTATAGCCATTTTCACATGTTGAGTTTGGCAGGTTTGAACTGACGACAACTGTCAGGGGAAAACAGCAGTGGTGACTGCAATCACTCAACTCAGAATTCTGAACCCTGAGCAAACATCTGCTTGTAGAGGGGTATCAAATGAGCAGCACATTTTTGTTCCTAGAATTAGGCCCTCATTATGAACACGGTGAAGACCCGCACCACCGGCGGTGGCGGTAACTACCGCCAACAGTCAGACGGTATGGCCCGCCAAATAATGAAGCACATGAAAAACAGGTAGCCTGAAAACCCCTCACTCCCATCAGAGGAGTGCCGACAACGACGGAAGAGGCTGCCCACAGGCCGACGGAAAGGCCCTGACCACCCATCAAAAGATGAAGCACTGGACCGCTGTCAGTTCCGGGCCACAAACCACTGCCACGCAAAGCCAAGCGGAAACAAACCAAATAAAAGGAAACACTCACTGGAGGCTCACACAACCGCCGAAGCAGACATGGAGAGAGAGTTGCAATCATGCCAGTGCTGCTCCTTGCCATACACCTCCACGACCGAGACCGCCAACGAAGGTGACAATGGTAAGTACCGCAACCTACTAAACAAGGGAAGAAAGGGCACAGTTACATACCCCCCAGCCCGCAACGCACCCACAACCCCTCACAACCGGACAAGCCATAAACACCTGAACAAGAGATACTCACCTGATACATGGCCATGACAACCTGCCCAAAGTATGCACATGTGCACCACACCCCCCACAATGAAAAGAGGACCCACAGATTCAGAGTGTGCCAACACCAACACTGGCTACACAAACTTTAATAAAGCTCGAGGAGCAACAGGAGTCCAACAGAAGGCCAATGGCCAGTCCATAGTCAAAAGGCCGAATGGCCCAAATGGCCCCAACTTGACGCTCACAAGTACACATGGTACTCCACCATAAAGGGGCATCAATGGGGCATCCAGGCACCTCAGGGGACAGGGGCAGAGGGTCCTGAGGGTGAGGACTTACGTCTGGGAGGGGGGGCTTGGGTTTACGTTTGGGAGATGGAGGGGGCTTGGGTTTTGACTTGGAAGGTGGTGGAGCGGCCTTGGACTGGGGTGCGGCAGAAATAGGGGAAATAGCATGGGAATGGGAAGGGTGGACAGGGGCGGGCTATGACGTGGGAGGAGTGGACAGGGCAAGGAGGTGGGCACATTTAGGGATGAGACTGGGTGGGCTAATGGGTTTGAACAGGTCAACATGGGATAGAAAAAGTTTCTTAGGGGCAGTCGGGGTGGACCTGGAGGAAGGTGTGGCAGTGGAGGTAGAGGGAGTGGTCGTAACAGGTGTAGGTGTGCTTAACGTGGAATCAGGTGACTGTACAGTATGCTGAGGTGTGTAGGATGTGTGTTGGGTGGGTGTCTAGGAGCGTTTGAGTGTCTTGGGAGGAGGGGGAGCGAACACAGTGGGACAAGACAGGCTGCCAGTGTAAATAGATGTTGTCTGGGTGTCTGCAAGTCTGGTGAGTGTGCTACAAGTGTTACTCAAAGTAGTTGTGGTGAGTGCAGGTGTGGTGTCTGGGGTGCATGACTGGATGTCTGATGGTGTGGTGACTGCAAGAATGGGGTCAGAAACAGTGACTGAGGGTGCAGTGCTTGTGAGTGTGCATGTAGAGGTGAGTGACAGGGAGGTGGAAGAGGTGGACACACTGAGGGAAGTGAATGTTGTTGTGTGTGCCTTTGTATGTTGGCTGTGTGTATTCCTGGGGTGGGAAGTGTGGTGCTTGTGTTTTTCAGTGTGCTTATTGTGTGTTGAGGTGTGCGCATGGCTGTCAGAATGTGTGCTTGGGACGGGTGAAGGGAGTGGGGTGCTGGAAGGGGTAGAGGTGGTTGTAGGGGGGACGGAACGACCAGGGACAGTGGCTGCCATCAAAGAGGAGGCCATAGCCTGAAAAGATCTCTGTAGGCCAGACATGGCACTGTGAATGCCATCCAGGTATGCCTTGGTCTGCTGCACCTGGGCTACTAGCCCCTGGATGGCATTGACGGTGGTTGTCTGCCCTATAGAGATGGTCCTCAGGAGGTCAATACCCTCCTCTGTGAGGGCAGCAGGGCTGACTGGGCCAGGGGATGAGGTGCCTTGGGCAAAGGAGACGCCCACCCTTCTGGGTGAGCTGGCACTGGCAACTGGGTAGGAAGCAACTGGGAGGGTTGTGATGGTATGGGGTGGCTGAAGATGACATTGAATGGGTGTACCCTCTAGTATCTGCCACCGTACGGGGAGCTCCCATCTGAGGTATCAGAATCACTACCTCCAGTGGTAGTTGCCTCCCCTGTGGCACTCCCCTCGCCCTCCAACCCACTGGTCCCCTTGGCATCGCTCGACTCTGCCTCCGTGGAACCGTGGGCCGCTGCATCCCCACTCACCGGTGCCACTGCTCTCCTTCCAGATGATGCTGATGTACATAGACAACACAAGAGAACAGGGATGGGGGAACAAAACTGGAGAGACACTTGTAAATATCTGATTGTAGGTACATAACTGGTTCACTCATACTCCCACCCTGCACATATACCACCATGCAGCACCTACAGCTATACACATGGCTTTGCCCCTGACTAGTGGCTACAACCCTGCTCTACAGCTATTTCCAACATCACAGAAGGACCTGAAGAACTGCAGACCTGTCCCTTATCATTTAACTGCCTATGGGGGCCTTTATGTGAAATTACATCAGTCAGAGTCCCTGCCATTAGACAGCATACATAATACAGCACCCTCACACATCCATCAAGGAGGCATATGATGGTCTCTGTACTCACCCCCTTGTGTCTGGTGTGCAGCCTTCAAGCTCCCATCCAAGTCCGGATACGCCACAGGCAGATTGCGGTGCATTAGAGGAGTCAGTGCCTGACGGGCACCCCTCCCTCGTTGGGAGGACTTCCCTAGCTGGGCCTCGCAGGTCTTCCTGGCCCAGCGCCGCAGGTCCTCCCACCGCTTCCTGCAGTGGGTGCTCCACCGGTTGTAGACCCCCAGGGTCCGCACCTCCCTGGCGATGGCCTGCCAGAGTTCCCTCCCCTGATGGGCACTGACATGTAGGGGACACACAGTAAAAGTAACACAGAGGCCAGACAATGCCCATTTTATACAGCTGGCTATACGTCCCCTATGGGAAGGACACTTACAACAGCATAGCAGCACCTCACACTCGCAGCTTGTCATGCATTCCACAGCTGTACAGTTACAAATCTTGCACACGTCAACAGCCATCCACCACCATCACACACATCCATGCACCCCAATCCGCCTATTCACCTGTACCTCTGGTCAACCATAGAGCTTGCCGTGCAGGGGTAGGACCCCGTCCACCAGCTTGTCCAGTTCCTCCTTGGTGAAGGCGGGGCCCTTTCCCCTGTCACGTTTGCCATATCCAGAACCAGTGAGGACACAGCAGCACACTCAGTGGAGTACCTGCATGCACGCAATCTGGGAGTCAAGTGAAGTTGGGGTGACGAGATGGCATAACCTCCGTGCCGGTGTGCACCGTCACCACCGGCGGCTATCATGATAGGCCCATATTCCCCATTGACAACCATGTTAGCCAATGAATGGCTGCACGGCGGTGAACACAGCCTTATGGCATTACGACAACCGCTAGCGGTATGACTTCACTTCCACTGCTACATATCTTGATTACAGGGGGCAGGCATTTTGCACATTACTACGCAGTTATTAAATTCTCATTGGCCCCATGCAGGCCCTAAGGACCCCAGCCCCCAAACGCATTAACAAAAATACATTTATTCACCACACCAGTCCAGATGTATCATTAAGGACATGTCACACCAGTTTCACATCCTACTATGTATATGTGTCATCGACTTGAATGCCAGCAGTACTGAATATTCGACATGTTTAGCAGATGAATGTATGTTCCTCACATGTGTTCTCCACTCCTCCTGGGTACAGACCCATGTGGCGAGGGAGGGCCCCATTGGTGTACAGACCACTTGTTGATTTGGAGACCATGGTGGAGCGTCACATCATTATCAATTACAGGCTCACTCGTGCTACCATTCATGAACTCTGTGCATTACTGGATCCAGCACTGAGACCGGCTAATCGGAATCAGCATGCCATCCCTACTGAAGTGCAAGTGCTCTCCGCACGGGCTCATTTCAGGTGACTGTGGGCATGGTTGCAGGTTTTTCACAGCCAATGTTTAGCCTCATACTGTCAAGATTCCTGAATGCATTTGTACAACACCTGCAGTCCTATGTGAGGTTTCCCCAAAGTGCTGAACTCCTTGCCATCAAGTCAGACTTTTATGCCTTTGCCAACATTCCCCATGTGATAGGTGCCATTGATGGCACCCACATAGCTCTCATCCCCCAAGAGTAAGTGGACAGGTGTACAAAAACAGGAAGAACTTTCACTTCATGAACATTCAATTGGTGTGTACTGCAGACCAGTACATTTCACATGTGAATGCCATGGTCCCTGGATCAGTCCATGATTCCTTTGTGCTGAGGAACAGCAGTGTTCCAGACATGATGGAATAACTACAAGGGGACAGAGGATGGATCATAGGTAAGTGTGTCTGATACTTTTTTGGCACATAGCTGACAGCCAGGCTGTTTGCAACTGAGGGTTGTTAGTTACAGTCCTGTTTTGCCCACTTTTGAGGGTGATTCTGGCTACCCCAACATCCACTGGCTCCTGCCACCAGTGAGGAATCCAATCCTAGGACAGATGCTGAGAGGAATTACAGTGAGGCCCATGGAAGTACTAGGAGGGTGATAGAGCGCAGTCTACGTCTCCTGAAGGCTGGATTCCGTTTCCTCCATCTTCCTGTGGGATCCCTGGCCTGTGGCCCTGAGAAGGTGTGTAGAATAGTGGTGGCCTGCTGCTGGCTGCACAACGTGGCTGTGAGGAAATCTATTCCCCTATTGGAGGAGGAGGGTTCTGTATATCCTGACCAGCTTCCTCTGAGAGGGGATGAGAGTGATGGTGATGATGAGGAGGGGGGAGATGTACACTCCAGGAACCAACTGCTCCAACTATATTTCCAGTGACTAAGAGGTACTATTTGATGCTGTTGTTGTCTGTGTTTCATACTGTGGGTATGCCTTATCCTCTATGGGGATGTTGGGTCTACCTGTGACAAGGTTTGCTGGTGACATGTGACATGGTGAACATCTTGTTAGTCATTTCTGTTGACACCACCCCATGTTATGCGTGGGGTGCCATTCCTGCTATAAAGGTATGAGTAAATGATTTCAATCACAATTGCATGCACATTTTGATTTGATTGAACATACTGACAGGGGACGTTGGCATTTGTGTACATGTGTTTTATTTGGTGTCAGGGATGCCATGGTGCTATTTACAGTGATGGGAGTTGGCTACTGGTGGATGTCCATATTTGCTACATGGTCTCAGCTTTTGTTGGCAGTGGTAATATGTCCTTGTGTTTTTGACAAGGTTTTGGGTTTGCTATTCCACGGTGGGGATGGTGTAGGAAAGTACTATCTTGCCTGGCATGTTACCCCCCATATTTCACTGTATATATGTTGTTTTAGTCTATGTGTCACTGGGACCATGCCAGGCAGGGCCCCAGTGCTCATAAGAATGTGCCCTGTATGTGTTCCCTGTGTGATGACTAACTGTCTCACTGAGGCTCTGCTAACCAGAACCTCAGTGGTTATGCTCTCTCTGCTTTACAAATTTGTCACTAACAGGCTAGTGACTAATTTTACCAATTCACATTGGCATTCTGGTACACCCATATAATGCGCTAGTATATGGTACTGAGGTAACCAGGGTATTGGGGTTCCAGGAGATCCCTATGGGCTGCAGCATTTCTTTTGCCACCTATAGGGAACTCTGACAATTCTTACACAGGCCTGCCAGTGCAGTCTGAGTGAAATAACGTCCATGTTATTTTGCAGCCATTTACCACTGCACTTAAGTAACTTATAGGTTACCTATATATCTAACCTTCACCTGGACTTTGTGAGTGCGGGACACCATTACATGCGTACACTGTACATAGGTCACTACCTATGTACAGCGTCACAATGGTAACTCCGAACATGGCCATGTAACATGTCTAAGATCATGGAATTGTCACCCCAATGCCATTCTGGCATTGGGGGGAAAATTCCATGATCCCCCGGGTCTCTAGCACAGAACATGGGTACTGCCAAACTGCCTTTCCGGGGTCTCCACTGCAGCTGCTGCTGCTGCCAACCCCTCATACAGGTTTCTGCCCTCCTGGGGTCCAGGCAGCCCTGGCCCAGGAAGGCAGAACAAAGGATTTACTCTTTGAGAGTGTGTAACACCCTCTCCCTTTGGAAATAGGTGTAAAGGCTGGGGAGGAGTAGCCTTCCCCAGCCTCTGGAAATGCTTTGATGGGCACAGATGGTGCCCATCTCTGCATAAGCCAGTCTACACCGGTTCAGGGATCCCCCAGCCCTGCTCTGGCGTGAAACTGGACAAAGGAAAGGGGAGTGACCACTCCCCTGACTTGCACCTCCCAGGGGAGGTGCCCAGAGCTCCTCCAGTGTGTCCCAGATCTCTGCCATCTTGGAAACAGAGGTGTCTGTGGCACACTGGACTGCTCCGAGTGGCCAGTGCCAGCAGGTGACGTCAGAGGCTCCTTCTGATAGGCTCTTACCTCTCTTGGTAGCCAATCCTCCTTCCTAGGTAGCCAAACCTCCTTTTCTGGCTATTTAGAGTGTCTCTACTTTGGGAACCTCACCAGGTAACGAATGCAAGAGCTCATCAGAGTTCCTCTGCATCTCCGTCTTCACCTTCTGCCAAAGGATCGACCGCTGACTGCTCAGGACGCCTGCAAAATCGCAACAAAGTAGCAAGACGACTACTAGCACAGCTTTCTCCACTGTTTCCAGGTGGTGCATGCTCTGGGGGTAGCCTGCCTCCTCTCTGCACCAGGAGCTCTGAAGAAATCTCCCGTGGGTTGACGGAATCTTCCCCCTGCAACCGCAGGCCACAAAAGACTATAACACCGGTCCTCTGGGTCCCCTCTCAGCATGACGAGCGTGGTCCCTGGAACTCAGCAGCTCTGTCCAAGTGACTCCCACAGTCCAGTGACACTTCAGTCCAAGTTTGGTGGAGGTAAATCCTTGCCTCCCCACGCTATACTACATTGCTGGGTACCGTGTGATTTGCAGCTGCTCCGGCTCCTGTGCACTCTTCCAGGATTTCCTTCGTACACAGCCAAGCCTGGGTCCCCGACCTGCAGTGCACAACCTTCTGAGTTGTCCTCCGGCGTCGTGGGACTCTCTTTTGTGACTTCGCATGGACTACGGTTCACTCTTCTTCCAAGTGCCTGTTCAGGTACTTCTGCGGGTGCTGCCTGCTTCTGTGAGGGCTCCCTGACTTGCTGAGCGCCCCCTCTGTCTCCTCATCCAAGTGGCGACATCCTGGTCCCTCCTGGGCCACAGCAGCATCCAAAAACCCTAACCGCAACCCTTGCAGCTAGCAAGGCTTGTTTGCGGTCTTTCTGCATGGGAATCCCTCTGCAAGCTTCATTGCGACGTGGGACATCCATCTTCCAAAGGAGAAGCTCCTAGACCTCTTCTTTCTTGCAGAACTCCAAGCTTCTTCCAACAGGTGCCAGCTTCCTTGCACCCTCAGCTGGCATTTCCTGGGCTCCTGCCCACTCTTGACTGTCGCAACTATTGGACTTGGTCCCCTTGTCTTACAGGTACTCAGGTACGGAAATCCACTGTTGTTTCATTGCTGGTGTTTGTTCTTTCTACAGAATCCCCCATCACAACTTCTGTGCTCTCGGGGGTAGTAGGTGCACTTTACACCTACCTTTCAGGGTCTTGGGGTGGGCTATTTTTCTAACCCTCACTGTTTTCTTACAGTCCCAGCGACCCTCTACAAGCTCACATAGGTTTGGGGTCCATTCGTGGTTTGCATTCCACTCTTGGAGTATATGGTTTTTGTTGCCCCTATACCTATGTTCTCCAACTCCAATCTACTGTAATTTTACATTGCTTGCATTACTTTTCTTGCTATTACCTGCATAATTTTGATATGTGTGCATATATCTTGTGTATATATCTTATCCTCATACTGAGGGTACTCACTGAGATACTTTTGGCATATTGTCAAAAAAATAAAGTACCTTTATTTTTAGTACTTCTGTGTATTGTGTTTTCTTATGATATTGTGCATATGACACCAGTGGTATAGTAGGAGCTTTACATGTCTCCTAGTTCAGCCTAAGCTGCTTTGCCATAGCTACCTTCTATCAGCCTAAGCTTCTAGAAACACCTCTTCTACACTAATAAAGGATAACTGGACCTGGCACTAGGTGTAAGTACCTCTGGTACCCACTACAAGCCAGGCCAGCCTCCTACAGATGGTGGTTCAGTGGCACACTTGAGGGACAATTCTTGTCAGTCACTTCTTGGAGGGGGCCTTGGTCTTGGCTGGTGTTCCAGTGCCGTATCTGGGCCTGAGGGACTGTTTGGGTGCCTGGTCTTGGCCTGTACGGGTTGAGGTGGTGGTCTTCTGTATGTCCTCAGATGGTGGCACCAGTCTAGTTGCTGCTGCTGATGTTGCTGGCTGGTCTGGACCTTGGTCTGTGGTAGGGGCTTCCTAGTCTGTGGGGGTCTCAGGCTGGGTTGTGACACGGTGCAGCAGCGCCCCTGCTATGGTGGCCATGGTGGTATTGAGCAGTTTCCACTGCTCCATGGTCTCTTGGTGCTCTGCTATCTGCAGCAGTTGACTCTGCTCCAGGGTGGCCACAATCTGGCCCATCCTTTCCTGGTATGGTGGTATGCTCCCAGGACCTCAGAGATTACCTCCTGGGCTGCAGAATCCATCTTTTGGCCTCCCCCGGACCACTGATGCCCTCCCACTGGGCCTACCCCCTGTGCCTGTGTCCCCTGCAAAGGTCTGGCGGTACCACTTGTAATGGACCCATCGTATTTCTGCCTGTTGGTAGGTGGTGACTGTGGCCTCTGTCCTTGTGTTCCACCAGCCTGTGGACTGAATACACAGGTGTGGGGCCGGTTGCCCAGGGCTGATGTTGGTGGCTTGGTGGTAGGGGTGTCAGTGGTATCCTGGATGGGGCTGCTGGATGGTGACAGTCCAGGACTGTGTGACGGGCCAGGGTATTCCTCACTGTCCAGAGTTCCCTCTCCAGTATCCTGAGTGGTGCCTCTGTCTCCATGTGGGGGCACTGCCACTCCTTGTCCTGTCCGTCAGGGTGGCATGGGTGGGGGTGCCTGCTGGGGGAATGGACATGTATGTTACAATTGCAAATTCAGATGGGGGTGCACAGGACTGGGCTATTATGTGCATGTTTTCCACTGTTGGGCCATGCAGGATGCCTTTGTGAGGTTGCCATTGCATTTTGTTTGGGATGTGAAGGTGCATTGTGGGTGGTGTAGTGCCATTGTGATTCCTTGCAGGGGTAGGTGGCTGTGCACAGGGGGAGGGATGTGAGCCTGATAGTGGGTTTGTGGGCATGCAGGGTGACCGGATGTAGTGAGTGTGGCCTGGGTGGGGTAGGGGTCCTGGTGGCTGTTGGAGGGTTGGGGTGTTGCATGTATTACAGGCGTGATGGATATGGGGTAATTGTAGTCTTCTGGTCTGCAATGTTGTGCCAGGATGCCATGGACCTCACCTTCCCGTGCAGGTCGTTCCATCTCTTGCGGATGTCGTCCCTCATGTGTGGATGGTTTCCCTTCGTTGACCTTGTTGACAATGGTCTGCCATAACGCCATCTTCCTGGCGATGGGTGTGTGCTGGACCTGGGCCCCGAATATTTGTGGCTCGACCTTCAGTATCTCGTCCACCATAGTCCTTAGCTCCCATTCTGTGAAGCTTGGTTGCTTGCGGGGTGACATGGTGTGTGTTGTGAGTGGTGTGTTGTGTGGATCTAGGTGAAGGTGCTGTTGTGTGGTTGGGTGTGTGATTTGTGTGTTGTGGCTATCAGTGTCTGCTTGTGGAGTTCTCAGTCTCAGTTGTCCTATTGGCGATGCAAAGGATTGTGGGGTGTGTCTGTGAGTGTTTTATAGTGTTGTGGATGTGTATCAGGTGTGTGGGTTTCAAACTTGCCAATGTGTGCATTTCTTACTGTTGGGTCCCATTGCTGGCCGTGGCAGTCTGTACCACCAATGGTCGTTCGACTTGCACTGACTGCAGCGGTGAATTGTGCTTCATTATTTGGAGGGCGGGGAATTTGTGTGTTCGGCAGTGGCCGGGTGGGATGGGCAGCATTTTTGCCGACAAGGCCCTGGCAGTGACTGGTGGCAGGAAATTTTTTGGCGGATTCAGATTTTTGCATCTTTATATGGCAGGTTTCTGTTCTCCGCCAATGGCGGGATTCTGTTCACCGTCGCCACAACGGGGAACGGTGTTTACCGTCATGTTCATAATGACCCCCTTAGTGATTAATGTGCTGTTTTTTGTTGCGTCATACCCAGGACCAGGATACTAGGGCCCTTATTTATACATTTTTTTGCGCCTCATTTGCGTCACTTTTTGGCGCAAAAGTGGCGCAAACTTACCAAATAAAAGTATAAATATGGGCCAAGATGTCGCCGATCTGCACTCTGCGCCTCCGTTGGTAGGAATCCTCCTGCCAGCCTTTCGCCTGCATTGGTTCTCTAGGGTTGGGGTCCTTATTCCTTGTCGGGAACCTCGTCTACAAGATGACCATGGAACCCTGGAATCTTTTGACTGAAGCTCACGAATAATTGGAATTATGCACATCATTACTTAGCACTTCTCCAGTTTTGGCTTTGACCGACCTTCTGTTGATGTACCCTTATCCAAACTGACTAATGGCGGAACACCCCATCAAAGCACCCCCCCAGTACCATCCCTGTGTTCTTGTGGGCTTGTACAGCTCTCTGTCCTTAAGATGCGCCTTCATTGCTCCTAGTGAACGTTTTTCGTTTATTTTTTACTGCAGTAGGTCGCAATGAAGGGGCTGCAGCAGTCCCAGGCACTGATTACCGTCTTTGCAGTGCCCAAATCTGCTCGCATCTGTTGTCATCTGCAGTGAGATTCAAGATGAGCACAAACCGTTGATATTGCCACCCAGCCAGCAAATTGCTACCCTGTGGCTACAGTCATCACTCTGTGTGTTTTAAGAGTGTTGTTCCTTATGTCTTGGGCTAACCAAGTTCAGATTAGTCAAAGAGAGTTGGATCATTAAGACACTTGCGAATAGTAAATTGAGTACATACATTCCAGACCCAGTTCTCTCTGTATTGAGCAGGGATATTACAGCAGGCTTGGCTGACCTATCCCTCAGAGACCCAAGGAGATGTCCCGGACTCTCTGAAAATGGGACATATAGGTGCCCTCCTGAGAAACCCCTATAATGAGCCAAACTAACTGAGCAACTTCTGCCGAGTAATTCTTGAATTTTTAACTCACCCAACACATTTTGGAACAAAATCTTCAAGATGTCCTTCTTTCTGGCTAGAGTTATGGCTCAAGCACTGAAACTGTGATGATTTATATCATGGATGACGTGTGGCGCCATTTCGACGAGATAGGTCCAGCAGGCTAAAGATGCAGAAGTCTATCGGTGGCCCCCGAAGTGGTCACTCACAAAATCCTACCAAGTACTAGGTATAGAATGGGGACAAATGGATCAGTCCTCTTCTGGTTCTCCTCCAATTTAGGATCCCATCCAAAACAAGTCAAGATGAGTGGGTATCTTGCTGAACAATACTTTGCTACCCGAGGAGAACCCCAATTTTACACCATGTCACTGATTTTCTTCAATCTTTAGATGGAACCACTAACATCCATTCCAAAACAGGCAAACATTGCCTACCATCTTTACATCCAGCTATACCTGAAAGTGTCCACCAAATCCTCACAAACGTTCAGATACAGCTATCTGCCAACCACCAGAAACTGATGCCTCTGAAATCAGAAATCCTCATCATCATCCCCCTGTCGTAGTTTGGACTCTTGCTCTGAGCATGACTGCTGGTCTCAAGATGACAGTACTTTAATTTGTAGGTGACTAAGGTGGTCATTACAACCCTGGCAGACGGTGTTAAAGCTGCGGTAATACCGCAACCAGGCCGGCGGACAAAAAAAGGGAATAATGACCCTGGCGGAAACCGCCAACAAAGACAGCCACTTTAACACACCGCCCGCCACGGCCGTACAGACAAGCAGCGCGGCGGTCACCGCCAACAGAAAGGCGGAAGACAATGTACCGCCCATAGTATCACAACCCGCCAATCCGCCACCTTTGCCGGGGCGGTTTCACCGTAGATAAAAACACGGCGGAAACAGCTTTTGCAATGGGAAAACGCTCACCTGAACACATCCCACGAGGAACGAGGACTCCATGGACCCGGAACTCCAAATACTCCCTGCCCTTGTGGTTCTGCTCCTCTACGACCAACATCTACGTAGGCGCCGAAGACAACGGTGAGTACTGCACCTACGACATGGGGGGGGGAGGCAAAAGTTAGGGGGACACCCACCAAACACCCTCACCCCCAACCTTGCATAATACAACATACACACCAATGCATTCCCAAAAATCACAGTAACAACCCACAAGCCCCCCGGAAGAATGAAAAGACAAAGCGAAATTCGGTCAAACATTGTAATGTGGCAATATACATGTCATACAAAAATATACAGATATATATGAAAATCAGTCATAATTATATACATTACGAGAAGTAGTGCAGATATGTACATAACAATGTCCGTGCACCAACAGTCCAAAAATGCATGGGCGAGGCCCAGAAAGGATACCTCACCACAATCGGAGAGAACACTGCCGGGGCATCAGATAGAAATACTACAGGCACCTCAGGGGGAAGGGAAGGGGGGGCACCTCAGCCGGATGACTGCAAAGCCAGATCCACGACGAGGCTCCATGCCCATTGATGTATCCTGGGGAGTGCAAAGCCACAGTCTCTCAAGTCTCTACAGTGGGTGGCTTGCCCACTGTGCCATCCTGGGGAGTGCAAAGCCACAGTCTTTCAAGTCTCTACAGTGGGTGGGGTGCCCACCGTGCCATCCTGGGGAGTGCAAAGCCACAGTCTTTCAAGTCTCTACAGTGGGTGGCTTGCCCACTGTGCCATCCTGGGGAGTGCAAAGCCACAGTCTCTCAAGTCTCAATAGTGGGTGTGGTGCCCACCGTGCCATCCTGGGGAGTGCAAAGCCACAGTTTTTCAAGTCTCTACAGTGGGTGGCTTGCCCACCGTGCCATCCTGGGGAGTGCAAAGCAACAGTCTCTCAAGTAGATGCAGGTCTCCACTGGTACTGTGGGGGACTGGTGCCCAGACTGGATGAGTCTCCCTGTGAAAGTTCCTGTCCTGTCACTGTCCCAGCTGCACATGGGATAAGGATGCCTGATGTGCCGGTCTATTCATTCCTACCCGGTGCTTGCCCTGTTCAGTGGTGTTTTGCCATGGCGGTTCAGGAATGTTCAGCGGTGCTTTGCCATGGCGGTTCAGGACTGTTCAGCGGTGCTTTGCCATGGCTGTCTTTGCCCTGTTCAGCGGTCTTCAGCATGGCGGTCTTTGCCCTGTTCAGCGGTGCTTTGCCATGGCGGTCTTTGACCTGTTCAGCGGTGCTTTGACATGGTGGTTCAGGACTGTTCAGCGGTGCTTTGCCATGGTGGTCTTTGTCCTGTTCAGCGGTCTTCAGCATGGCGGTCTTTGCCCTGTTCAGCAGTGCTTTGCCATGGCGGTCTTTGACCTGGTCAGCGGTGCTTTGACATGGCGGTTCAGGACTGTTCAGCTGTGCTTTGCCATGGCGGTCTTTGACCTGTTCAGCGGTGCTTTGACATGGCGGTTCAGGACTGTTCAGCGGTGCTTTGCCATGGCGGTTTAGGACTGTTCAGCGGTGCTTTGCCATGGCGGTTTTTGCCCTGTTCAGCGGTCTTCAGCATGGCGGTCTTTGCCCTGTTCAGCGGTGCTTTGCCATGGCGGTCTTTGCCCTGTTCAGCGGTGCTTTGACATGGCGGTTCTGGTACAGACATTGGTGTGTGGCATGACGTTCCCTACACTGGGCATTGGTGTGTGGCATGACTTTCCCTACACTCGGCATTGGTGTGTGGCATGACGTTCCATCATAGCCCACCTGGGCTGTGGCAGCCGGGGCCCTCCTGGGCACTGACTCAGGCGGTGGCAGTGGTCTCCTGACCAGTGACGATACTTGTGCCCTCCTGGGCACTGACTCCGGCGGTGGCGGTGGTCTCTGGACCAGTGACAATACTTGGGCCCTCCTGGGCAATGACTCTGGCGGTGGTCTCCTGACCAGTGACGATACTTGGGCCCTCCTGGGCACTGACTCTGGCGGTGGCAGTGGTCTCCTGACCAGTGACGATACTTGGGCCCTCATGGGCAATGACTCTGGTGGTGGTCTCTGGACCAGTGACGATACTTGGGCCCTCCTGGGCTGTGACTCCGGCGGTGGTCTCCTGACCAGTGACGATACTTGGGCCCTCCTGGGCTGTGACTCCGGCGGTGGTCTCCTGACCAGTGACGATACTTGGGCCCTCCTGGACAATGACTCTGGCGGTGGTCTCCTGACCAGTGACGATACTTGGGCCCTCCTGGGCTGTGACTCCGGCGGTGGTCTCCTGACCAGTGACGATACTTGGGCCCTCCTGGGCAATGACTCTGGCGGTGGTCTCTGGACCAGTGACGATACTTGGGCCCTCCTGGGCACTGACTCTGGCGGTGGTCTCTGGACCAGTGACGACGGTGCTGGCGGTTGTTTCTCGACCGCCGGAAATGATGGCACACTTCTCCGCCGTGACACTCACAACAGGCTGGGCAGACTTCCTCTGTCCCTTCCCCACCTTTGGTGGAGTCACAGCTGACTCTCCAATCCCCTTGGAACCCATGTGAGTTGTTTTCCTACCAGGAGTCTTCACACGGTCCCGTCGTCCACTCTCCAATTTTAGAGCCTTTACAGGGGGTGGGCTGCCAGTGCCTTGGCTCCGGGTCACACTGCCTGCCCTGGTGGCCGGTGCACTCCACAAACCTTGAACAGGCACCACTGGTATTGGAGGCTTTTTGGCTGAGGCACTACAACGGGACTGATGAATTGGAGGGAGGGGGTGGGGGCAAAAAGGTCAACTTTACAGAGGGACAGTTTCTGACGAACACTGGGATGGGTAGTTGGAGGGGGCCTGGGAGTGGAGGAAGAGGAGGTGGTTGTCAGAGGTGTCACTTTAGGTGTTTTGGGTGCAGGTGCAGGTGCAGGTACTGAAGACTGTCGTGAGGTGGATGGATGTAGGGTGAGTGATTGCCGGCGTTTGTGTACTTTGGGAGGGGGTGTCACAGACACACTGGGAGAGGACCCAGGGGACATGTAATTGGGAGTGGAGGTGGTGAGTGCAGGGGAGTGGCTTGTGGTGCTGGGTCTCCTTGTGCGATTCATGGTGCCTGTAGATGTGGTGCATGCAGGTGTGTGTATAGACGAGACTGGGAGGGAGGAGGGAGAAGAGGAGGAGGGGTACACAGTGGAGGCAGTGGATGTTGCTGTGTCTGTATGTGGGTGAGGCTTGCGTGAGTGCCTGTGGGTTGTGTAGTGCCTACGTTTGCTTGAGCTACCTGTGTGTGCTGACATGTGTGCATGCTGGTCTGTAGGTGTGCTTGGGATGGGCTGGGGTACAGGAGATTGGGTCTGGGTGGAGGAGGTTGGAGGGGGGAGGCTAGACACAGGGAAAAATGGCTGCCATCAGTGCTGAGGCCAGAGATTGCAGGGTTCGCTGAAGGACAGCCTGACCAGAATCAATGCCCTCCAGGAATGCATTACCGTGTTGCAACTCTCGTTCTACACCCTGTATGGCATTCACAATGGTAGACTGCCCAACAGTGAGTGACCTGAGGAGGTCAATGGCCTCCTTACTGAGGGCAGCAGGGGTGACTGGGGCAGGGCCTGAGGTGCCCATACCTCCCTACCCAGGACAGGTCAATCAGCAGTGTGTCCACCACTACAGGGAACCCAGGATAACCCACCACCCCAACAACAACTGGGACCTGGGGGCAGTGATAGTGGGCACACGGTCCAGGGGACGGAGGCACAGGAACACAGGGGAACTGGGAGGGCTGCTGTGCGACAGGGGGCGGACAGGCCAAGGGAACCCACTCTCCACGATGCCCTCTCCTCCATCATGGGAGCATACCACCACTCCCAGGGGACGATGACGACCGTCCTGGACAAGTTGCAGGAGACCCTGCGCCTGCAGGAGGAACAGTATTTGGGGTTCAGGGAGGCGCTCAGGACCATCACCTCCGCCCTGGGCACCATCGTAGCCCTAAAATGGAATACGCCCTAATACCCTTATGAGAATATGCCTAACCTCCTACCTAAAGGAGAGCTGGGTTTGTTAAACCTAGTCTGCCAAAGCCGTGTCCCTGAGAGGAGCCCCCAACCCTCGTTACCTTGGAATGAGGTCTCCATCTCAGACTCCGCAGGGACACGAAGACTGGGTCAGCGTCAAGATGACTGCAGCATCGGTATCAGTGATGGTGGCGATGCCCTCTGGTCGGAATCCCTCTGATTATCTGTCTAAAGTGTGATGTATTTATACAGATCTACAAGGTCCCCTGACGTAGGTGTAATTCAAAACAATAGATAACAGACATGCTTGGGACGGCAATTAATATCAACAATCCCTCAAAAGTATAGAGAGGGAAAATCCCTAAGTGTGAACACCTACTGTTTTTTTGTCTTTCGTGCTTGATCTTGACGCCTTGGCGCAGTGACACTGATAATGAGACTCATAACAAGTGGCCTAACTATAAACAAGGCAGCCATGTTAAAGGAAATAAGGGCCATATGTACGAACACATTTTCCCATTGACACAGAATGGGAAAAATCCTTTGCTACATCTGGCCCTAAATAATTAAATGGACTAAGACAGAGCAAGCTAAGTAGGTTAAAAGTCACTAGGTGACGGGGCACGAGTTTACAAGCCTACGGCTAAGCTAACTCCTGTTATCCCTTTAAAACAAACTAGGATTCACTACACCCCTCTCCCAAGCCCCCACTGAAGGCCTCACCTCCAGTTCTAGAGCAGTTAACTTCACCCAATGCACTAGACTGCACATGTAAACTCACAGACTTCTCTAAATCCCTCAGGATCACCATCGACAAGCATCTGAATATCCAAACTCACATTAACAACATATGAAAGAGCTCCCAGTTGCAAGTCAGATTTCGAAAAACATTAAAACTTTCATTCCAGTTGCAGAACTTAAATGATCAGAACAGGCCCTAGTCATCTCCAGACTCCACTACAGAATTGCACTCTATACTGGCCCAGTGAAGGCTGCTCTGAGCTCCGCTGCAAGGGTCATCTCAGGAACAAGGTGCTCCGAACAGATTATCTGTGTTCATTTCACTCTGCCGGTCACCATGGAAACCAGAAGCATCTTTAAAGTTTCATCTGTTATTCACAATACCGTGCATTGTGACAATACCAGAGTAGCATGCTGAAAACCCCAGACCATCTAGAGGGCGCCGATCCACAGGAGGTGTACTTTCTCTTACTCTAGAACCACCTGGGCTTACAAAAAACCCAATCTTTCACCCCTTCTCAGGAAGCTTACAAGATATGTGGAACTATCTCCACACTCAGTTACACTAAACCATATTTCGTATCTTTCAAAAGAGAAATGAAATCCCCTGAACCAGAAATACCTCATGACCTAAAACACTTTCTGTAACTCGTGCCCCAAGGTAATAACTCGTGCCTTCTCCACGCTCTGCTTATGACCTCACGTATTACATCACTCATGCAATGTTCTGTAAAGACTGGGAGTTACTCCTACTCGATGGAGTGATAAATACTCAGTATTAAGAATGAAGACTAGTGAGTGAGTGAATACGTTTTTCTCGTGTGCAGGTTTGTAATCAAAGTAGAGAATGAGTGAGCTCAGGTTAGGGGATGGTGGTGCAAATCTATACACATACACACACATTCATTCTCACTACTGAGTCCTTGTCACTAAATAGATTACAATGATTACACATTACGAGTACGGTACAAGGCATGACCTGCATTGATCCCATTGTATCCACTTTAATTAAAGTCCCCGTGTCTCACCCCAGCTGCATTGAATCCCCGCCTCCTACTCTCACTGTCTAACTGTGGAAAAATTTCTCTGTCTTACCAGGTGTTCGATGAGAGACTTCGGGGAGTGCACGTACACTGGACTCCGAGCTCTGTGGCTGTCTGCATGTTGGCTCCCCAGACCTTTCATTTGTACTAAGGAGCCCTATGTGTGAACCCAGGAACCGAGGAGGCTGCACAGGATCTATCTGTGACACTGTACTAGGTCCGGGCTGTCCGAGCTAGATCCACTCATTTTCTCATTTGAGTGATTTCACATAAATACCATTCATTATTAGCTGCCTTTCCCATTTTGTACATATAATGGACAGTCAAAGCAAGTCTGCATTCACAATGTATGATGACTGTAGCGTGTGTTGTAGTGTTCACAAGAGGTGAACCTGCTGTAAATAATGTTATTCATACGCCTTTGAAACTCTTACCATGGTTGCCTTCCCTTCTGCATTCACCTCGGATACCAAGAAAGACTTGGTTAGGCATGTTTATCCATGAATTGTTCTTACTAACATTGTTAGTTGAAGAGAAAACCGAATAAGCATTTTAATGATTGTCAGATGCACGTTGTTTTTTCTTCCAGCGCGCTGAAGCTCTCCGCCCTGTGAAAGGAAAGTCTTATTATCACTCCCCCTGACTAATCTCCCCCCCTGGCTGAAAGCATCTCCAGACCTCTTTTACTCACCATCACCCTCATCCCTCAGCCATCTCCTGCATGAATGTGTACAAAACCAAGGGGTGCAACCCTCTGCTCGTTAAACACTGGTTCAGACCTCCCACAGCACCCCTGTCTGTTACCTGCCCCCATCCTCTGGTTGTAACTCTAGTAACACCATCTCTCACTGCTCTGGGGTCACCGTAAGCTGTGACCGGACACATCCCCCTGACAAGCCCACATCACCCATTTCCCTTCTGTGAGTTTGTGCCAAAGCCAGGGGTGCCACCCTCCCCTCGTTAAACACTGGTTCAGACCTCCCACAACCCCCTGTCTGTTACCTTCCCCCATGCTCAGGTTGTAACTCTACTAACACCATCTCTCGCTGCTCCGGGGTCACAGCTCTGACCGGACACATCTCCCAGACAAGCCCACATCACCTGTGTCCCTTCCTCTCCTGATCTTTCCTGCTCCTGTAAACACTGTCTGCAGCGGACCCCTCTTAGACCCCAAAATCCCCTCGAGAAATGGCCTCGGGACATCATCATTTGTGATACACTGAATAAGCTAAACAATAAAATGGTGACTGTACTAACATTTCCAGGTGGACGTGCCCTCCACTCCCACCTGTCTCACTAGACAGACCCCATCATTCTCCTTCTAC
This sequence comes from Pleurodeles waltl, assembly GCF_031143425.1. Classification (NCBI taxonomy): domain Eukaryota; kingdom Metazoa; phylum Chordata; class Amphibia; order Caudata; family Salamandridae; genus Pleurodeles; species Pleurodeles waltl. Next base: position 1,179,260,650 of record NC_090439.1, read on the forward strand.
CCTTACTTTTATTCCCTTCTCTGTCTCATCCTCCCATCACTCACCTCACTAACTCCTTACCTGTTGGATCAAACCCCTAAAACATTTACCATAAAATCTGTCTCTGACATTTTCCCAGTAGTCACTACTAGCAGCAGATGTCAATCAATGACCACACCCCCTATCCTCATCACCACACCTGCCCTGCTTCTCTTGTTCGCCCCACTCTTAACAAACTCCATCCATGTCTGCCAGAAACATTTCAGCCCTCTCTGCCCTCTCTAGCCCTCACCGCCCTCTCTTGGCTTCACTGCCCTCACTCCCCTCACTGCCCTCACTGCTCTCGCAGAGTGCCACCACTTCACTCACTGCCCTCCGTGCCCTCAGTGCTCTTAAAGTGGCAGCTCTTCACTCTCAAGCCCTGGCATGTGAGGGGCTTGGAAGAAAATGTTACACTGTCAACACCATAAACTAACCCCTCAGCACCCTCAGAATCCACTGATCATTGGTTGACAACTTGTTAATCAATTGCTACCACCTCATTGTTTACCATATATCACTATCTGGTTACCGCCAGTGCAACTGAAGAGATTTCCGGAAAAAGCCACTCTGTTTGTGCTCTTTCCAGTCATCCGGCCAATCTTCTCTGCACCTTCGTCCTTCCACAATAAGGCAAATCTGGTCCATGTAGGAGGCTGTCCTGGCCTACAGTGGGTACCTTGTGGTACTTACACCTTGTGGCAGGTCCAGTTATCCCTTATTAGTAGATTAGAGGTGTTCTAGCAGCTTAGGCTGGTAGAGATAGCTATAGCAGAGCCGCTTAGGCTGAACTAGGAGACTTCCAAAGGTCCTACTATACCATTTATGTCACTAAGTACTATATCATAAGAAAACACAATACTCAGAGTTACTAAAAATAACTACTTTATTTTAGTGACATTATGCCAAAAGAATCTCAGAGGATATACTCCCTTAGGAGATAAGTAATATACACAAAATATACACACACAAACCAAATTAGGTAAGTAAACAGTTAGAAAAGTAATGCTTAGAGTGTAGAACACAATAGAATGCAATAGGAGAAAATAGGCCTAGGGGCAACACAAACCATATACTCCAAAAGTGAAATGCGAACCACGAATGTACCCCAAGCCTATTGTAGTGTGTAGAGGGTGTAGGAAAGTACCATCTTGCCTGGCATGTTACCCCCATTTTTCACTGTATATATGTTGTTTTAGTTGTATGTGTCACTGGGACCCTGGTAACCCAGGGCCCCAGTGCTCATAAGTGTGCCTGTATGTGTTACCTGTGTAGTGACTAACTGTCTCACTGAGGCTCTGCTAATCAGAACCTCAGTGGTTATGCTCTCTCATTTCTTTCCAAATTGTCACTGACAGGCTAGTGACCATTTTTACCAATTTACATTGGCTTACTGGAACACCCTTATAATCCCCTAGTATATGGTACTGAGGTACCCAGGGTATTGGGGTTCCAGGAGATCCCTATGGGCTGCAGCATTTCTTTTGCCACCCATAGAGAGCTCAGACAATTCTTACACAGGCCTGCCACTGCAGCCTGAGTGAAATAACGTCCACGTTATTTCACAGCCATTTTTCACTGCACTTAAGTAACTTATAAGTCACCTATATGTCTAACCTTTACCTGGTAAAGGTTAGGTGCAAAGTTACTTAGTGTGAGGGCACCCTGGCACTAGCCAAGGTGCCCCCACATTGTTCAGAGCCAATTCACTGAACTTTGTGAGTGCGGGGACACCATTACACGCGTGCACTACATATAGGTCACTACCTATATGTAGCTTCACCATGGTAACTCCGAATATGGCCATGTAACATGTCTATGATCATGGAATTGCCCCCTCTATGCCATCCTGGCATTGTTGGTACAATTCCATGATCCCAGTGGTCTGTAGCACAGACCCTGGTACTGCCAGACTGCCCTTCCTGGGGTTTCTCTGCAGCTGCTGCTGCTGCCAACCCCTCAGACAGGCATCTGCCCTCCTGGGGTCCAGCCAGGCCTGGCCCAGGATGGCAGAACAAAGAACTTCCTCTGAGAGAGGGTGTGACACCCTCTCCCTTTGGAAAATGGTGTGAAGGCAGGGGAGGAGTAGCCTCCCCCAGCCTCTGGAAATGCTTTGTTGGGCACAGAGGTGCCCAATTCTGCATAAGCCAGTCTACACCGGTTCAGGGACCCCTTAGCCCCTGCTCTGGCGCGAAACTGGACAAAGGAAAGGGGAGTGACCACTCCCCTGACCTGCACCTCCCCTGGGAGGTGTCCAGAGCTCCTCCAGTGTGCTCCAGACCTCTGCCATCTTGGAAACAGAGGTGCTGCTGGCACACTGGACTGCTCTGAGTGGCCAGTGCCACCAGGTGACGTCAGAGACTCCTTGTGATAGGCTCCTTCAGGTGTTAGTAGCCTTTCCTCTCTCCTAGGTAGCCAAACCCTCTTTTCTGGCTATTTAGGGTCTCTGTCTCTGGGGAAACTTTAGATAACGAATGCATGAGCTCAGCCGAGTTCCTCTGCATCTCCCTCTTCACCTTCTGATAAGGAATCGACCGCTGACCGCGCTGGAAGCCTGCAAACCTGCAACATAGTAGCAAAGACGACTACTGCAACTCTGTAACGCTGATCCTGCCGCCTTCTCGACTGTTTTCCTGCTTGTGCATGCTGTGGGGGTAGTCTGCCTCCTCTCTGCACCAGAAGCTCCGAAGAAATCTCCCGTGGGTCGACGGAATCTTCCCCCTGCAACCGCAGGCACCAAAAAGCTGCATCTCCGGTCCCTTGGGTCTCCTCTCAGCACGACGAGCGAGGTCCCTCGAATCCAGCGACACCGTCCAAGTGACCCCCACAGTCCAGTGACTCTTCAGCCCAAGTTTGGTGGAGGTAAGTCCTTGCCTCACCTCGCTGGGCTGCATTGCTGGGAACCGCGACTTTGCAAGCTTCTCCGGCCCCTGTGCACTTCCGGCGGAAATCCTCTGTGCACAGCCAAGCCTGGGTCCACGGCACTCTAACCTGCATTGCACGACTTTCTAAGTTGGTCTCCGGCGACGTGGGACTCCTTTGTGCAACTTCGGCGAGCACCGTTTCACGCATCCTCGTAGTGCCTGTTTCTGGCACTTCTCCGGGTGCTACCTGCTTCAGTGAGGGCTCCTTGTCTTGCTCGACGTCCCCTCTCTCTGCAGGTCCAATTTGCGACCTCCTGGTCCCTCCTGGGCCCCAGCAGCGTCCAAAAACGCCAAACGCACGATTTGCGTGTAGCAAGGCTTGTTGGCGTCCATCCGGCGGGAAAACACTTCTGCACGACTCTCCAAGGCGTGGGGGATCCATCCTCCAAAGGGGAAGTCTCTAGCCCTTGTCGTTCCTGCAGTATTCACAGTTCTTCAGCCTAGTAAGAGCTTCTTTGCACCAACCGCTGGCATTTCTTGGGCATCTGCCCATCTCCGAGCTGCTTGTGACTTTTGGACTTGGTCCCCTTGTTCCACAGGTACCTTCAGACAGGAATCCATCGTTGTTGCATTGCTGATTTGTGTTTTCCTTGCATTCTCCCTCTAACACGACTATTTTGTCCTTAGGGGAACTTTGGTGCACTTTGCACTCACTTTTCAGGGTCTTGGGGAGGGTTATTTTTCTAACTCTCACTATTTTCTAATAGTCCCAGCGACCCTCTACAAGGTCACATAGGTTTGGGGTCCATTCGTGGTTCGCATTCCACTTCTGGAGTATATGGTTTGTGTTGCCCCTATCCCTATGTTTCCCCATTGCATCCTATTGTAACTATACATTGTTTGCACTGTTTTCTAAGACTATACTGCATATTTTTGCTATTGTGTATATATATCTTGTGTATATTTCCTATCCTCTCACTGAGGGTACACTCTAAGACACTTTGGCATATTGTCATAAAAATAAAGTACCTTTATTTTTAGTATAACTGTGTATTGTGTTTTCTTATGATATTGTGCATATGACACTAAGTGGTACTGTAGTAGCTTCACACGTCTCCTAGTTCAGCCTAAGCTGCTCTGCTAAGCTACCATTATCTATCAGCCTAAGCTGCTAGACACCCTATACACTAATAAGGGATAACTGGGCCTGGTGCAAGGTGCAAGTACCCCTTGGTACTCACTACAAGCCAGTCCAGCCTCCTACCTTGGTTGTGCAGTGGTGGGATAAGTGCTTGAGACTACTTACCACTCTTGTCATTGTACTTTTCATAGGAGAAAAATATACAAAACAAGGTCAGTGTATATACACATAGCCAAAAAGTTTTGCATTTCCTCTTTTCACTCTTTTCTAAGTGCTGAAAAGTACTTCTAAACTTTCAAAAAGTTCTTAAAAGTTTAAAAAGTTTTTCTGTCTTTCCAAAAAGTTCTGAAAACTTTTTTTTCTCTTTGTCTATCACTTTAACTCTCTCTAAAAATGTCTGGCACAGGCCAAAAAGTTGAACTGTCCAAACTTGCATATGATCACCTTAGCTGGAAAGGAGCAAGGAGTCTCTGCATAGAGAGAGGTTTGAGTGTAGGGAAGAATCCTTCCTTAGAACTGTTAATTAATATGCTTAGAGTACAGGATAAGGCCATAAGTGCCCAATCTGTAGAAAAAGTAGCTAATGGTTCTCAATCTGATCCAGGGACTCCCCCAGGAAAAGGTTCAGGAAAGAAACTTCTCAGCCTGCCCATTACTAGACAGTCTAGCATAGTTGGTACAGAGGTTGAATCACATCATACTGATGATGTGCTCTCACATTATACTGGTAGCCAAGCTGTTAGGGTGCCCTCTGTAAGGGACAGGTCTCCTTCTGTTCATTCCCATCATACCTCTGTATCTAGAAATGTCCCTCCCACCCACCCTGATGACAGATTGTTGGAAAGGGAGCTCAATAGATTGAGAGTGGAGCAAACCAGACTGAAGCTCAAGAAGCAACAGCTGGATTTGGATAGACAATCTTTAGAAATAGAGAGGGAAAGACAGAAAATGGGTTTAGATACCCATGGTGGCAGCAGCAGTATTCCCCATAGTCATCCTGCAAAAGAGCATGATTCCAGGAATCTGCATAAGATAGTTCCCCCTTACAAGGAGGGGGATGACATTAACAAGTGGTTTGCTGCACTTGAGAGGGCCTGTGCTGTACAGGATGTCCCTCAAAGGCAGTGGGCTGCTATCCTATGGCTATCATTTACTGGAAAAGGTAGGGATAGGCTCCTTACTGTAAAAGAAAATGATGCTAACAATTTCCAAGTTCTTAAGAATGCACTCCTGGATGGTTATGGCTTAACCACTGAACAGTACAGGATCAAGTTCAGAGATACCAAAAAGGAGTCTTCACAAGACTGGGTTGATTTCATTGACCAGGCAGTGAAGGCCTTGGAGGGGTGGTTACATGGCAGTAAAGTTACTGATTATGACAGCCTGTATAACTTAATCCTGAGAGAGCATATTCTTAATAATTGTGTGTCTGATTTGTTGCACCAGTACTTGGTGGACTCTGATCTGACCTCTCCCCAAGAATTGGGAAAGAAGGCAGACAAATGGGTCAGAACAAGAGTGAACAGAAAAGTTCATACAGGGGGTGACAAAGATGGCAACAAAAAGAAGGATGGTAAGTCTTCAGACAAGGGTGGGGACAAATCTAAAAATGAGTCTTCATCAGGCCCACAAAAACACTCTGGTGGGGGTGGTGGGCCCAAACCCTCCTTTAATCAGAACAAGGAAAAGAAACCATGGTGCTATTTATGTAAGATAAAAGGCCATTGGACAACAGATCCCAGTTGTCCAAAGAAAGGCACCACAGCTCCTACCACTACAACCCCTCCTGCTACACCTAGTGTCCCTACTAATAGCAGTGGTGGTGGGAGCAAACCTACTAATAGCCAATCCAAGGGAGTAGCTGGGCTCACTTTTGGTAATTTAGTTGGGGTTGGTCTGATTAGGGAGACCACAGAGGCTACTTTAGTCTCTGAAGGGGCTATTGACTTAGCCACTTTGGTTGCTTGCCCCCATAACTTGGAGAAGTACAAGCAACTAACCCTAATAAATGGTGTTGAGGTCCAGGCCTACAGGGACACAGGTGCCAGTGTCACAATGGTGATTGAGAAACTGGTGCACCCTGAACAACACATACTTGGACACCAGTACCAAGTAACCGATGCTCACAACATAACACAAAGCCACCCCATGGCTGTTGTAAATCTCAACTGGGGGGGGGTATCTGGTCCAAAGAAAGTTGTGGTAGCTTCAGATTTACCTGTAGACTGTCTATTAGGGAACGATTTGGAGACATCAGCTTGGTCAGATGTGGAGTTGGAGGCCCATGCAGCAATGCTGGGCATCCCAGGGCATATTTTTGCTTTGACAAGGGCTCAGGCCAAAAAGCAAAAAGGACAGGGAAGCTTGGATCCTGGAACAATGGACCAAGTGCTCCCTAAAGCTAGGGCTAGTAGAAGCAAACCACTTCCTACTATCCCTCCCTCTACAGTGGATTCTAATTCTGAGGAAGAAGAATTCCCTCCCTGTGCAGAACCTACACCAGAGGAGCTGGAAGCAGACACTGCTGAGCTTTTGGGTGAAGGGGGGCCTGCCAGAGAGGAGCTGAGTGTGGCACAGCAAACCTGTCCCACATTAGAGGGTCTCAGACAGCAAGCTGTCAAACAGGCTAATGGGGATGTCAGTGACTCACACAGAGTTTACTGGGAGGACAACCTCTTGTACACTGAGCATAGGGATCCTAAACCTGGAGCTGCCAGGAGATTAGTGATTCCTCAGGAGTACAGAAAGTTCCTCCTAACACTGGCACATGACATTCCCTTAGCTGGGCACCTGGGTCAAATGAAAACTTGGGACAGATTGGTACCACTGTTTCATTGGCCTAGGATGTCAGAGGACACAAAAGAATTTTGTAAGTCCTGTGAAACCTGTCAAGCCAGTGGCAAGACAGGTGGCACTCCAAAGGCACCCCTTATCCCACTGCCTGTGGTTGGGGTTCCCTTTGAAAGGGTAGGGGTTGACATAGTTGGCCCCCTTGACCCTCCTACTGCTTCAGGCAATAGGTTTATCTTGGTGGTAGTGGACCATGCCACAAGATATCCTGAAGCAATTCCTTTAAGGACCACTACAGCTCCTGCAGTGGCAAAGGCCCTCCTGGGAATATTTTCCAGGGTGGGCTTCCCAAAGGAAGTAGTATCAGACAGAGGAAGCAATTTCATGTCTGCATACTTAAAGGCCATGTGGAAGGAGTGTGGTGTAACTTACAAGTTCACAACACCCTATCATCCACAAACAAATGGACTGGTGGAGAGATTTAATAAAACTCTCAAAGGCATGATTATGGGACTCCCAGAAAAACTCCGCAGGAGATGGGATATCCTTCTACCATGCCTCCTTTTTGCCTACAGGGAGGTACCCCAGAAAGGAGTGGGCTTCAGCCCCTTTGAACTTCTTTTTGGACACCCTGTTAGGGGTCCACTCACACTTGTAAAGGAGGGTTGGGAACAACCTTTAAAAGCTCCTAAGCAGGATATTGTGGATTATGTACTTGGCCTCAGATCAAGGATGGCTGAGTACATGAAAAAGGCCAGTAAAAACCTTCAGGCCAGCCAAGAGCTCCAGAAGCAATGGCATGATCAGAAGGCTGTTTTGGTTCAGTACCAACCAGGGCAGAAAGTGTGGGTCTTAGAGCCTGTGGCCCCAAGAGCACTCCAAGATAAATGGAGTGGTCCACACACAATTGTTGAAAAGAAGTCTGAAGTCACCTACTTGGTTGACTTAGGCACTGCCAGGAGTCCCCTTAGGGTGCTCCATGTCAACCGCCTGAAACCCTACTATGACAGGGCTGATCTCACCCTGCTCATGGCAACAGATGAGGGACAGGAAGAAGACAGTGATCCTCTACCTGATCTCTTCTCTTCCACAGAACAAGATGCTCTTGTGGAAGGGGTAGTTTTGGCTGATTGTCTTACTGCTGAGCAGAAAGATAATTGCATAAATCTCCTAGGACAATTTTCAGAACTCTTCTCCATTGTGCCAGGCACCACTTCTTGGTGTGAGCACACTATAGATACTGGAGACAGTTTACCTGTCAAAAGTAAGATCTATAGGCAGCCTGACCACGTCAGGGACTGCATAAAGCAAGAAGTTCAGAAGATGTTGGAACTAGGAGTGGTTGAGCACTCTGACAGTCCATGGGCTTCTCCTGTGGTACTGGTACCAAAACCCAATTCTAAAGATGGAAAGAAGGAAATGAGGTTTTGTGTAGACTATAGAGGTCTCAACTTGGTAACCAAAACAGATGCTCACCCTATACCCAGGGCAGATGAGCTAATAGATACACTGGCATCTGCCAAGTATCTAAGCACTTTTGATTTGACTGCAGGGTATTGGCAGATCAAAATGTCAGAAGATGCTAAACCTAAGACTGCATTTTCTACCATTGGAGGACATTACCAGTTTACTGTAATGCCTTTTGGTTTGAAAAATGCACCTGCCACTTTTCAGAGGTTGGTGAACACAGTCCTGCAAGGGCTGGAAGCTTTCAGTGCAGCATATTTGGATGATATAGCTGTCTTTAGCTCCAGCTGGGATGATCACCTGGTCCACCTTTGGAAAGTTTTGGAGGCCCTGCAAAAGGCAGGCCTCACTATCAAGGCTTCAAAGTGCCAGATAGGGCAGGGTAAGGTGGTTTATCTGGGACACCTTGTTGGTGGGGAACAGATTGCACCACTTCAGGGGAAAATCCAAACCATTATTGATTGGATTCCCCCTACCACTCAGACTCAGGTGAGAGCCTTCCTAGGCCTCACTGGGTATTACAGGAGGTTCATTAAGAACTATGGCTCCATTGCAGCCCCTCTTAATGACCTCACATCCAAGAAAATGCCTAAAAAGGTATTATGGACAGCAAACTGTCAGAAAGCTTTTGAGGAGCTGAAGCAGGCCATGTGCTCTGCACCTGTCCTAAAAAGCCCTTGTTACTCTAAAAAATTCTATGTCCAAACTGATGCATCTGAATTAGGAGTAGGGGCAGTCCTATCACAACTTAATTCTGAGGGCCAGGATCAGCCTGTTGCTTTTATTAGTAGAAGGTTGACCCCTAGAGAAAAGCGTTGGTCTGCCATTGAGAGGGAGGCCTTTGCTGTGGTCTGGGCTCTGAAGAAGTTGAGGCCATACCTGTTTGGCACTCACTTCATTGTTCAGACAGACCACAAACCTCTACTTTGGCTAAAACAAATGAAAGGTGAAAATCCTAAATTGTTGAGGTGGTCCATATCCCTACAGGGAATGGACTATACAGTGGAACATAGACCTGGGAGTAGCCACTCCAATGCAGATGGACTCTCCAGATATTTCCACTTAGACAATGAAGACTCATCAGGTAATGGCTAGTCTTATTGTCCTTCGTTTGGGGGGGGGTTGTGTAGGAAAGTACCATCTTGCCTGGCATGTTACCCCCATTTTTCACTGTATATATGTTGTTTTAGTTGTATGTGTCACTGGGACCCTGGTAACCCAGGGCCCCAGTGCTCATAAGTGTGCCTGTATGTGTTACCTGTGTAGTGACTAACTGTCTCACTGAGGCTCTGCTAATCAGAACCTCAGTGGTTATGCTCTCTCATTTCTTTCCAAATTGTCACTGACAGGCTAGTGACCATTTTTACCAATTTACATTGGCTTACTGGAACACCCTTATAATCCCCTAGTATATGGTACTGAGGTACCCAGGGTATTGGGGTTCCAGGAGATCCCTATGGGCTGCAGCATTTCTTTTGCCACCCATAGAGAGCTCAGACAATTCTTACACAGGCCTGCCACTGCAGCCTGAGTGAAATAACGTCCACGTTATTTCACAGCCATTTTTCACTGCACTTAAGTAACTTATAAGTCACCTATATGTCTAACCTTTACCTGGTAAAGGTTAGGTGCAAAGTTACTTAGTGTGAGGGCACCCTGGCACTAGCCAAGGTGCCCCCACATTGTTCAGAGCCAATTCACTGAACTTTGTGAGTGCGGGGACACCATTACACGCGTGCACTACATATAGGTCACTACCTATATGTAGCTTCACCATGGTAACTCCGAATATGGCCATGTAACATGTCTATGATCATGGAATTGCCCCCTCTATGCCATCCTGGCATTGTTGGTACAATTCCATGATCCCAGTGGTCTGTAGCACAGACCCTGGTACTGCCAGACTGCCCTTCCTGGGGTTTCTCTGCAGCTGCTGCTGCTGCCAACCCCTCAGACAGGCATCTGCCCTCCTGGGGTCCAGCCAGGCCTGGCCCAGGATGGCAGAACAAAGAACTTCCTCTGAGAGAGGGTGTGACACCCTCTCCCTTTGGAAAATGGTGTGAAGGCAGGGGAGGAGTAGCCTCCCCCAGCCTCTGGAAATGCTTTGTTGGGCACAGAGGTGCCCAATTCTGCATAAGCCAGTCTACACCGGTTCAGGGACCCCTTAGCCCCTGCTCTGGCGCGAAACTGGACAAAGGAAAGGGGAGTGACCACTCCCCTGACCTGCACCTCCCCTGGGAGGTGTCCAGAGCTCCTCCAGTGTGCTCCAGACCTCTGCCATCTTGGAAACAGAGGTGCTGCTGGCACACTGGACTGCTCTGAGTGGCCAGTGCCACCAGGTGACGTCAGAGACTCCTTGTGATAGGCTCCTTCAGGTGTTAGTAGCCTTTCCTCTCTCCTAGGTAGCCAAACCCTCTTTTCTGGCTATTTAGGGTCTCTGTCTCTGGGGAAACTTTAGATAACGAATGCATGAGCTCAGCCGAGTTCCTCTGCATCTCCCTCTTCACCTTCTGATAAGGAATCGACCGCTGACCGCGCTGGAAGCCTGCAAACCTGCAACATAGTAGCAAAGACGACTACTGCAACTCTGTAACGCTGATCCTGCCGCCTTCTCGACTGTTTTCCTGCTTGTGCATGCTGTGGGGGTAGTCTGCCTCCTCTCTGCACCAGAAGCTCCGAAGAAATCTCCCGTGGGTCGACGGAATCTTCCCCCTGCAACCGCAGGCACCAAAAAGCTGCATCTCCGGTCCCTTGGGTCTCCTCTCAGCACGACGAGCGAGGTCCCTCGAATCCAGCGACACCGTCCAAGTGACCCCCACAGTCCAGTGACTCTTCAGCCCAAGTTTGGTGGAGGTAAGTCCTTGCCTCACCTCGCTGGGCTGCATTGCTGGGAACCGCGACTTTGCAAGCTTCTCCGGCCCCTGTGCACTTCCGGCGGAAATCCTCTGTGCACAGCCAAGCCTGGGTCCACGGCACTCTAACCTGCATTGCACGACTTTCTAAGTTGGTCTCCGGCGACGTGGGACTCCTTTGTGCAACTTCGGCGAGCACCGTTTCACGCATCCTCGTAGTGCCTGTTTCTGGCACTTCTCCGGGTGCTACCTGCTTCAGTGAGGGCTCCTTGTCTTGCTCGACGTCCCCTCTCTCTGCAGGTCCAATTTGCGACCTCCTGGTCCCTCCTGGGCCCCAGCAGCGTCCAAAAACGCCAAACGCACGATTTGCGTGTAGCAAGGCTTGTTGGCGTCCATCCGGCGGGAAAACACTTCTGCACGACTCTCCAAGGCGTGGGGGATCCATCCTCCAAAGGGGAAGTCTCTAGCCCTTGTCGTTCCTGCAGTATTCACAGTTCTTCAGCCTAGTAAGAGCTTCTTTGCACCAACCGCTGGCATTTCTTGGGCATCTGCCCATCTCCGAGCTGCTTGTGACTTTTGGACTTGGTCCCCTTGTTCCACAGGTACCTTCAGACAGGAATCCATCGTTGTTGCATTGCTGATTTGTGTTTTCCTTGCATTCTCCCTCTAACACGACTATTTTGTCCTTAGGGGAACTTTGGTGCACTTTGCACTCACTTTTCAGGGTCTTGGGGAGGGTTATTTTTCTAACTCTCACTATTTTCTAATAGTCCCAGCGACCCTCTACAAGGTCACATAGGTTTGGGGTCCATTCGTGGTTCGCATTCCACTTCTGGAGTATATGGTTTGTGTTGCCCCTATCCCTATGTTTCCCCATTGCATCCTATTGTAACTATACATTGTTTGCACTGTTTTCTAAGACTATACTGCATATTTTTGCTATTGTGTATATATATCTTGTGTATATTTCCTATCCTCTCACTGAGGGTACACTCTAAGATACTTTGGCATATTGTCATAAAAATAAAGTACCTTTATTTTTAGTATAACTGTGTATTGTGTTTTCTTATGATATTGTGCATATGACACTAAGTGGTACTGTAGTAGCTTCACACGTCTCCTAGTTCAGCCTAAGCTGCTCTGCTAAGCTACCATTATCTATCAGCCTAAGCTGCTAGACACCCTATACACTAATAAGGGATAACTGGGCCTGGTGCAAGGTGCAAGTACCCCTTGGTACTCACTACAAGCCAGTCCAGCCTCCTACAGAGGGTCACTGGGAGTGTAAGAAAACACTAAGGGTGTCCAAGATACCCCACCCCAAGACCCTGAAAAGTAGGAGTAAAGTTACCCTACTACCCAAGAAAGACAGTGAAGTCGAGATAGGGGATTCTGCAAGGACAACAACTGACTGCAAAGCACTGAAGACGGATTCCTGGACCTGAGGACCTGCAAAGGAAGGGGACCAAGTCCAAGAGTCACGCAAGTGTCCAGGGGGGGCAGGAGCCCACTAAACCCCGGATGAAGATGCAAAATGGCTGCCTCCGGGTGGGAGAAGCCAAAGATTCTGCAACAACAGAAGGTGCCAGGAACTTTTCCTTTGGTCAGAAGATGTCCCACGGTGTGCTGGAGGATGCTGAGTTGTTTCCATGCAGAAAGACCGCAAACAAGCCTTGCTAGCTGCAAGAGTCACAGTTGAGGATTTTGGGTGCTGCCAGGGCCCAGGAAGGACCAGGAGGTCGCCCCTTGGAGGAGGAGACAGAGGGGGTGCTCAGCAACAAAGAGAGCCCACACAGAAGCAGGCAGCACCCGCAGAAGCACCTGAACAGACACTTAGGAGATCTTAAGATGGCAGTCGACTCAGCACTACAAAAGGGAGTCCCACGAAGTCGGAGTTCAACTCAGCGAATTAGGCAATGCAGGACAGAGTGCTGGGGACCTGGGCTAGGCTGTGCACAAAGGAAGTCTTGCAAAAGTGCATAGAAGCCCTAGCAGCTGCAGTTCACACAGTACACAGGATTTCTATCTGGCGTGGGGAGGCAAGGACTTACCTCCACCAAATTTGGACAGAAGGGCCAATGGACTGTCGAAGACACTTGGAACCAGCTCCTGTGTTCCAGGGACCACGCTTGTCAGGATGAGAGGGGACCCAGAGGACTGCTGCTGCAGAAGTTTGGTGCCTGCTTTGGCAGGAAGAAGATTCCGTCGACCCATGGGAGATTTCTTCTTGGCTTCCAGTGCAGGGTGAAGGCAGACAGCCCTCAGAGCATGCACCACCAGCAAACAGTCGAGAGAGCCGGCAGGATGAGGCGCTACAATGTTGCTGGTAGTCTTCTTGCTACTTTGTTGCGGTTATGCAGGTGTCCTGGAGCAGTCAGCGGTCGATCCTTGGCAGAAGTCGAAGAGGGAAGTGCAGAGGAACTCTGGTGAGCTCTTGCATTCGTTATCTGATGAGAAACCCACAGGAGAGACCCTAAATAGCCCTCAGAGGAAGACTGGCTACAAAGAAAGGTAAGCACCTATCAGAAGGGGTCTCTTATGTCACTTGCTGGCACTGGCCACTCAGAAGTGTCCATTGTGCCCTCACACCTCTGCATCAAAGATGGCAGAGGTCTGGGACACACTGGAGGAGCTCTGGGCACCTCCCCTTGGGAGGTGCTGGTCAGGGGAGTGGTCACTCCCCTTTCCATTGCCAAGTGTCGCGCCAGAGCAGGGCTGGGGGGGGATCCCTGAACCAGTGTAGACTGGCTTATGCAAGGAGGGCACCTTCTGTGCCCTTCAAAGCATTTCCAGAGGCTGGGAGAGGCTACTCCTCTCAGGCCCTTAACACCTATTTCCAAAGGAAGAGGGTGTAACACCCTTTCTCAGAGGAAATCCGTTGTTCTGCCTTCCTGGGACTGGGCTGCCCAGGCCCCAGGGGGGCAGAAACCTGTCTGAGGGTTGGCAGCAGCGGTAGCTGCAGAGAAAACCCCGAAAGGTTAGTTTGGCAGTACCCGAGCTCTATGCTGGAGACCCAGGGATGCATGGAATTGTCCACCCAGTGCCAGAATGGTATTGGGGTGACAATTCCATGATCCTAGACATGTTACATGCCATGTTCGGAGTTACCACTGTGATGCTACGTATAGATGTTGACCTATATATAGTGCAGACGTATAATGGTGTCCCCGCACTCACAAAGTCTGGGGAATTGGCCCTGAACAATGTGGGGGCACCTTGGCTAGTGCCAGGGTGCCCACACACTAAGTAACTTTGCACCTAACCTTCGCTAAGTGAGGGTTAGACATATTAGTGACTTATAAGTTACTTAAGTGCAGTGTAAAATTGCAGTGAAATAACGTGGACGTTATTTCACTCAGACTGCAGTGGCAGTCCTGTGTAAGAATTGTCTGAGCTCCTTATGGGTGGCAAAAGAAATGCTGCAGCCCATAGGGATCTCCTGGAACCTCAAAACTCTGGGTACCTAGGTACCTTATACTAGGGAATTATAAGGGTGTTCAAGTGTGCCAATCAGAATTGGTAAAATTAGTCACTAGCCTGCAGTGACAATTTTAAAAGCAGAGAGAGCATAAACACTGAGGTTCTGGTTAGCAGAGCCTCAGTGATACAGTTAGGCACCACACAGGGAACACATACAGGCCACAAACCTATGAGCACTGGGTTCCTGGCTAAGAGGATCCCAGTGACACATATCAAACACACTGACAACATAGGGTTTTCACTATGAGCACTGGGCCCTGGCTAGCAGGATCCCAGTGAGACAGTAAAAACACCCTGACATATACTCACAAACAGGCCAAAAGTGGGGGTAACAAGGCTAGAAAGAGGCTGCCTTCCTACAGTCCACCGTTAGAAACTGGGTTTCTGGTTGACTGGGGAGTGAGCCCTAGCCAAGCAGCAACCACAATCTTAGTCAGGGTAAGACACAAACAACCCCAAATTAACCTGTGCTCACCCCTGGCAAAGTGTAAAGTATTTGTTCAACTTTTCAAACCCTAAAATAGTTAAAACACCACACAAAAGATCCCACACCAAGTTAGAAAAATAGAGCTGAATTTAATAAATAAAACAAGATTAAAATGACAAGCATCCAATCAGTAGAACAGGAGGTATGGATTTTTTAAAAAGCAACTGCAATATAGTGCCAAAAAGCATAACGCACAGCTATTGCAGGAGGCTGGCACTCTAAGTAGTGTACAAAATGAGGCATACTGTGCATGGGGTCCAGGCAACAACAGGTTCATTTACAGGGGTAAAAACTAGATCACCTAATGTTCTAATGTTATGGTAGATTGGTTAAGCAGTTAGGCAAATCTTGGAGAAGTGTAAAGCATTTGTTGTATTCACACTATCAATAACGCAAGCCACACACTCAAAACAATAACTCAAGACCAATTTACAAAAATAGTTTGGATTCTTATATACATTTTCAGGTTAAGATCATGGAATTTGGGTACGTACTTTTTGAGATATGAATTTTTGAAGTTCTAATAAAGTCAGGCCCATATTTAAACTTTTTGACGCCAAACTGAGCAAATGCAGTTTTGCATCAAAAAGTTTATCGCCGGCTTGTGTCATTCCTGAGCGCCAGCCAGGCGCCATATTTATGGAATGGTGCAAGCTGGCGCTAAGATTGGGCTAGCGTTAAAAAACAATGGCACTAGCCAGGTGGGGGTGACGGTATGGGAATAGGAGGTTGTGCATCAAAAAATGATGCAAGGCTGGTTAGTGGCAAAAAAAAATGCAGCTCACCAGCCTTTTGTCATTTCCAGATGCAAAACCATCCAAAAACACGACTCCTGTCTTAGAAAAGACAGGAGTCATGCCCACCACCCCAATGGCCAGCACAGGGGACCAGTGTCCCCTGGGCATGGCCATTGCACCCAGTGCCATGCAGGGTACACCATGTTAGGGCCCTCCAATGGCAGTTTTTAAAAAAAGATCCCCATACTTACCCTACTTATTTGGGATGCAATCCCCCATCCTCTGGGTCCCTCTGGTGTGGGTGGGGGGTGTTCCTTGGGCTTAGGGTGGGCACCTGTGGGCCCATTCCATGGTGTTTACCCATGAAAATGTGACACAGGTCCCCTAGCACCTGGTCTGACCCAGGCATTAAATAATGGTGTTAAGTAAGGTTAGTGCTGTTATATGGGTCCGCATCCCATCTGTGTGTCATTTTAGCACAGGGGGATAAATATGGCAATATGGGGATAGTGTCATTTTTTAGTTGGGAACACCTACCTTACATTTCATTGATGCAAGGTAGATTCATGCATCCAAAAAATGCCGCAAACTCCAATATTTTGATGCTAGACAGGTCTAGCATCAAAATATAAATATGGAGTTAAGTTTGTGCCACAATTGTGTAAAAAAAATGACGCGAGTGTGGCGCAAACAGATAATAAATATGCTACTTAGTCTTTTTGAGCATTACATATGCACCATAGGAATCAATGGTGGATCACAAATTGGCAAGTTCTCCTTTTGCAGGTAAGTCGAGGTCATGAATGGCCACTATTGGTTAGTTGCAGGAGTTGGGGTGGCCCCCAGTTCTAGCGGGAGCAGCAGGAAGTGGTCTTTGGAGCTGGTGCCAGGCCACTGCGTGGGGCCACTCGGAAATGCTCTGCACAGGCGGACTTATAGGTAAGTCCAGCTGGTCCTCTTGGAGTATAGAGGTCACAAGGGGTGCGGGGACCCATACCACAAAGCTGGTTCTTCGATGCAGAGCACAGGACAGCTGGATGAAGAGCGAATCAGTGAGCCAAGAGCTGTGCCTAAAGATACCCTTGGAAGCAGGAGGTAGGTTGGTTTGAGGGCGCTTGCAAGTCGGCAGGGGCACTCAGGTGGGAGGTTCCGGTGTTTTCAGAAGTCCCTTGATTGGGACTTGCCCTGGTTTTTTTAACAGTCCAGAGTGGGCTGTTTTTCTTGGTGTCTGATGTGAGGTGACCACTAGGGCAATTGTACGGTTTGCTGGAGGGCGCAGTGCCACTAAACTCTGCACACTTGCAGGGTTTGTCCTCGCGTTCCATCAAGCAAAGTTTGGTCCAGCTGCAGCATCTGGTTCAGTGGTCAGCAGCCGGTCAGAGAAGTGGACCTCAATGGCTTGTTGGTTCCTTGCGGTTGTGGAGGGATACCTTTACTCAGGAGGGAGTTCGTTGGCAGTTTGGCTACACCCACTAAGTGACCACTGTAGTAGGCTGGCCTGGCTTGTAGTGGGTACCAGAGGTACTTACACCTTGTGCCAGGTCCAGTTATCCCTTATTAGTGTAGAAGAGGTGTTTCTAGCAGCTTAGGCTGATAGAAGGTAGCTATGGCAAAGCAGCTTAGGCTGAACTAGGAGACATGTAAAGCTCCTACTATACCACTGGTGTCATTTGCACAATATCATAAGAAAACACAATACACAGATATAATAAAAATAAAGGTACTTTATTTTTATGACAATATGCTAAAAGTATCTCAGTGAGTACCCTCAGTATGAGCATGAGTTATATTCACAAGATATATGTACACAAACCAAAATTATGCAGATAATAGCAAAAGGAAGTAATGCAAGCAATGTAAAGTTACAGTAGATTGCAATAGGAGCACATAGGTATAGGGGCAGCACAAACCGTATACTCCAAAAGTGGAATGTGAACCACGAATGGACCCCAAACCTATGTGAGCTTGTAGAGGGTCACTGGGACCGTAAGAAAACAGTGAGGGTTAGATAAATAGCCCACCCCAAGACCCTGAAAGGTAGGTGTAAAGTGCACCTACTACCCCCAGAGACCACAGAAGTCATGATAGGGGGATTCTGCAGGAAGAACAAACACCAGCAATGCAACAACAGTGGGTTTCCGGTCCTGAGTACCTGTAAGACAAGGGGACCAAGTCCAAGAGTCGCGACCGTGTTGAGAGTGGGCAGGAGCACAGGAAATGCCAGCTGAGGGTGCAAGGAAGCTGCCACCGGGTGGAAGAAGCTTGGTGTTTTGCAAGAACGAAGAGGACTAGGAACTTCCCCTTTGGAGGATGGATGTCCGACGTTGTGAAGAACCTTGCAGAGGTGTTCCCACACAGAAAGAACGGAAACAAACCATGCTAGCTGCAAGGGTCGTGGTTAGGGTTTTTGGATGCTGCTGTGGCCCAGTAGGGACCAGGATGTCGCCACTTGGATGAGGAGACAGAGGGGGCGCCCAGCAAGTCAGGGAGCCCTCACAGAAGCAGGCAGCATCCGCAGAAGTACCTGAACAGGCACTTGGAAGAAAAATGAACCAGAGTCCACCCGAAGTCACAAAAGGGAGTCCCACGATGCCGGAGGACAACTCAGAAGGTTGTGCACTGCAGGTTAGAGTGTCGGGGACCCAGGCTTGGCTGTGCACAAAGGAAATCCTGTAAGAGTGCACAGGAGCCGGAGCAGCTGCAAATCACGCAGTACCCAGCAATGCAGTCTAGCGTGGGGAGGCAAGAACTTATCTCCACCAAACTTGGACTGAAGAGTCAATGGACTGTGGGAGTCACTTGGACAGAGTTGCTGAGTTCCAGGGACCACGCTCGTCGTGCTGAGAGGGGACCCAGAGGACCGGTGATGCAGTCTTTTGTTGCCTGCGGTTGCAGGGGGAAGATTCTGTCGACCCACGGGAGATTTCTTCAGAGCTCCTGGTGCAGAGAGGAGGCAGGCTACCCCCAGAGCATGCACCACCTGGAAACAGTTGAGAAAGCCGGCAGGATGAAGCGATACAAGATTGCTAGTAGTTGTCTTGCTACTTTATTGCGGTTTTGCAGGCGTCCTGAGCAGTCAGCGGTCGATCCTTGGCATAAGGTGAAGAGGGAGATGCAGAGGAACTCTGATGAGCTCTTGCTTTCGTTATCTGGTGAGATCCCCAAAGCAGAGACCCTAAATAGCCAGAAAAGGAGGTTTGGCTACCTAGGAAGGAGGATTGGCTACCAAGAGAGGTAAGAGCCTATCAGAAGGAGCCTCTGATGTCACCTGCTGGCACTGGCCACTCAGAGCAGTCCAGTGTGCCACAATCACCTCTGTTTCCAAGATAGCAGAGGTCCGGGAAACACTGGTGGAGCTCTGGGCACCTCCCCTGGGAGGTGCAGGTCAGGGGACTGGTCACTCCCCTTTCCTTTGTCCAGTTTCGCACCAGAGCAGGGCTGGGGGATCCCTGAACTGGTGTAGACTGGCCTATGCAGAGATGGGCACCATCTGTGCCCATCAAAGCATTTTCCAGAGTCTGGGGGAGGCAACTCCTCCCCAGCCTTCACACCTATTTCCAAAGGGAGAGGGTGTTACACCCTCTCTCAGAGGTAGTCCTTTGTTCTGAGTTCCTGGGCCAGGTCTGCCTGGACCCCAGGAGGGCAGAAACTTGTCTGAGGGGTTGGCGGCAGCAGCAGCTGCAGTGTAGACCCCGGAAAGGCAGTTTGGCAATACCCGGGTTCTGTGCTAGAGACCCAGGGGATCATGGAATTGTCCCCCCAATGCCAGAATGGCATTGGGGTGACAATTCCATGAGCTTAGACATGTTGCATGGCCATGTTCGGAGTTACCATTGTGACGCTGTACATAGGTAGTGACCTATGTACAGTGCACGCGTGTAATGGTGTCCCTGCACTCACAAAGTCCGGGGAATTTGCCCTGAACGATGTGGGGGTACCTTGGCTAGTGCCAGAGTGCCCAAACACTAAGTAACTTTGCACCCAACCTTCACCAGGTGAAGGTTAGACATATAGGTGACTTATAAGTTACTTAAGTGCAGTGGTAAATGGCTGTTAAATAACGTGGATGTTATTTCACTCAGGCTGCAGTGGCAGGCCTGTGTAAGAATTGTCAAAGCTCCCTATAGGTGGCAAAAGAAATGCTGCAGCCCATAGGGATCTCCTGGAACCCCAATACCCTGGGTACCTCAGTACCATATACTAGGGAATTATAAGGGTGTTCCAGTATGCCATTGTGAATTGGTGAAATTGGTCACTAGCCTGTTAGTGACAATTTGGAAAGCAGAGAGAGCATAACCACTGAGGTTCTGGTTAGCAGTGAGACAGTTAGGCATGACACAGGGAACACATACATATAGGCCACAAACTTATGAGCACTGTGGTCCTGGCTAGCAGGGTCCCAGTAAGACAGTGAAAACACCCTGACATATACTCACAAACAGGCCAAAAGTGGGGGTAAGAAGGCTAGAAAGAGGCTACTTTCTCACACAACCCCCCCCCCCCCCAAACGAAGGACAATAAGGCTAACCTTGGACAGTTGAGACTTTATTGTCTAAGTGGGGATAAGTGTAGAGTAGCTCTGCAATAGACTGGTTACTCCCTTTATCATCCACTACATGGTTACTTCCCTGTGGGGATGTCAACCACCCTGTTTGAAGTTTTTTAGCTAACCAACAATGTGAAGATATATTTTCAGAGTTTCTATCAGTAAGTTTTAGTTTAGAACAGTGGGAATTGTCCACTGGACCTAATTCTAGTGATGAGAATGCCAGACAGGGATGCTGTCTCAGTAAAGCCATAGCTGGGCAAAAACTTTGTCCATATGGCTGTAAGAGAGAACAGGGATGCTGTTTCTCTTGAGATGGAGCAGGGCAGGGATGCTGTCCTATGAGCTCCACACTAGGGCGGGGCTGCTGTCCTAAGTGTTGTGAGGCAGTGCAGGGTTTCTGCACTAAAGTTTCTATGGGAAGGTTGGAGGGATGCTCCATGTTAACTAAAATGGTGCTCTTTTTCTCACCAATATTAGTTATCCCACAGAGAGGTACTTCTACCTCAGGGAGTACAGCTATGCCAGCTGATGATTCCCGTGGTACAGGTGCCACCCCAGGGGAGGTTAATCCCACCACAGGAATGGTATCCTGAATGGCAGGGTGGGTAGGGGATACTGTGATACCCTTTTTACCTGTTGTTGGAGAGGGATCCTGAGTTTTCAGGCCTTTTTCTCTCCTTTGCTTTTTCATTTCAGTAGAAATGAGAGGGAACAATTCCTCAGGGATACCCAGCATGGCTGCATGGGTATAAAACTCAGCCCAAACTGAGGTCTCTAGGTCATTACCTAAGAGACAGTCTACAGGTAAGCTAGGTGACACTACCACCTGCTTAGGGCCATTAACTCCACCCCAACTAAGCTGAACTATAGCTAAGGGAAGAAACTTAGTGGAGTTATGGACATCAATAATCGTGTACTGTTGTCCAATGATGTGTTGTTCAGGAGACACTAGGTTTTCAGTCACCAAAGTGATACTGGCACCTGTGTCCCTGTAGGCCTGGGCCTCAAAACCATGTATTGAAACTGTCTGCCTATACTTATCCATTGTAAGGTGACAAGCAGCCCTTGTGGCAAGGCCAATGCCACTAGGTGTGACAGAAACTGTCTTGGGACTGACTACCCCAGTTTCTATGATGGACCCATAAATGAACCCAACTGCACCCTTAGCTTGACTGTTGCCAGCAGTCCCACCACTATTACCACTACTGCTAGGGGCACTAGAGTTTGATGTATTAGTGGTGGTAGGCTCAGGGGGTTTACCTGGACAGGACTTATCCCCTGGCCTATGGCCTTTATTTTTACACACAAAGCCCCAAGGCTTTTTAATGTGTGCATGTTGTGAAGATGAGGAAGAATTTGATTTATCCCCACCCCCTGAAGAGTGTTTAGGATTTGAAGAAGGATCTTTGGTTTTGCCCTTATCCCCATGCTTATCCTGAGATTTCTCACCATCTTTATTCTTGCCATCCTTGTCACCCCCTGTATAAACTTTTCTGTTCACTCTTGTTCTGACCCATTTGTCTGCCTTCTTGCCCAATCCTTGGGGAGAGGTCAGATCCGAGTCCACTAGATATTGGTGTAACAAGTCAGACACACAGTTATTCAGAATATGCTCTCTCAGAATTAGATTGTACAGGCTTTCATAGTCAGAAACTTTACTGCCATGTAACCACCCCTCCAAGGCGGCCTTTACTGAACAGTCAACAAAGTCTATCCAGTCTTGTGAGGACTCTTTTGTGGTGTCTCTGAACTTAATCCTGTATTGTTCAATGGTTAAGCCAAATCCATCGAAGAGTGCATCCTTCAAAACTGCAAAATTATTGGCATCACTTTCTCCCACAGAAAGGAGCCTATCCCTACCCTTTCCATTGAAAGATAGCCATAGGATAGCAGCCCACTGCCTTTGAGGGACCCCCTGTACCATACAGGCCCTCTCAAGAGCAGCAAACCACTTGTTAATGTCATCCCCCTCCTTGTAAGGGGGAACTATCTTGTGCAGATTCCTGGAATCATGCTCTCTCACAGGATTGCTATCAGGAATACTGCTGCTGCCACCATGGGGTCCAAACCCCAACCTCTGTCTCTCCTTCTCCAGATCTAGGGATTCCCTGTCTAGAACCAGCTGTTGCTGTTTAAGCTTCAGTCTGGTCTCTTCCACTCTCAACTTGTTGAGTTCCCTTTCTAACATTTTGTCTTCAGGGTGGGTGGGTTGGGAATGCTTGGACACAGAAGATATTTTGGATTCAACAGAGGGAGACCTGCCTCTAACAGATTGCACTCTAACAGCCTTGCCTGCAGGTACACAACCATCCCTACTATGATAGGAGCTTCTATTACTACCAGTATTGCTAGGTGGTCTGCTAAGGGGCAGATTAGGAAGAGAACCCTGTACACCTCCCTCAAGGGGCTCCCCTGAGTCAGAGTGTGAGCTATCTCCTAACTTCTCAATTGAAGTGCCACCCTGGGACTTATCATTCTCAATGAGCATGTTAGACAGAAATTCTCTAAAAGGGTTCTTTCCTACCACTAAACCTCCTTAGGCTCTTAAAGTTAAGATTGTCATATGTTGTATTGACCATTTTAAGAGAAGTTCCTACATCAGACATGATAGAAGAAGGTTTAGAGACAGTGAGAAGAGAGAAAAAGTTTCAGGACTTTTTAAAGAACAGAAACAAAAAACTTTTTCAAACTTTTGAAACTTTTTGAAAGTTTCGGAGTACTTTTCAGCACTTCAGATAGTGTAAGAGGAGAAAAGCAAAACTTTTTGGTTAGGTGTACATACACTCAACTTGTTTTGTATATTATTCTCTTATGAAAAGTACACAATGACAAAGTGGTAAGTAGTTGCAAATACTTATCCCACCGCTGCACAACCAATGTAGGAGGCTGGCCTGTCTTGTAGTGGGTACCAAGGGGTACTTACACTCTTTACCAGGTCCAGTTATCCCTTATTAGTGTAGAAGAGGTGCTTCTAGCAGCTTAGGCTGATAGAAGGTAGCTATAGCAGAGCAGCTTAGGCTGAACTAGGAGACATGCAATGCTCCTACTATACCACTGGTGTCATATGCACAATATCATAAGAAAACACAATACACAGATATACTAAAAATAAAGGTACTTTATTTTTATAACAATATGCCAAAAGTATCTCAGTGAGTACCCTCATTATGAGGATGCCAAATATACACAAGATATATGTACACAATACCAAAAAATATGCAGTAATAGCAAAAGGAAGTAATGCAAGCAGTGTAAAGTTACAATAGATTGCAATAGGAGCACACAGGGATAGGGGCAACACAAACCATATACTCCAAAAGTGGAATGCGAACCACGAATGGACCCCAAACCTATGTGAGCTTGTAGAGGGTCGCTGGGACTGTAAGAAAACAGTGAGGGTTAGAAAAATAACCCACCCCAAGACCCTGAAAGGTAGGTGTAAAGTGCACCTACAACCCCCAGAGAGCACAGAAGTCGTGATAGGGGTTTTCTGCGAGGAAGACCAACACCAGCAATGCAACAACAGTGGATTTCCGGACCTGAGTACCTGTAAGACAAGGGGACCAAGTCCAAGAGTCGCGACAGTGTCGAGAGTGGGCAGATGCCCAGGAAATGCTAGCTGAGGGTGCAACGAAGCTGCCACCGGATGGAAGAAGCTTTGTGTTCTGCAAGAACGAAGAGGACTACGAACTTTCCCTTTGGAGGATGGATGTCCCACATCCCCAATACAAATTCACCACACCTTATCAACCACAAACCAATGGACTGGTAGAGAGGTTTAATAAAACTCTCAAAGGAATGATAATGGGACTCCCTGAAAAACTCAGGAGGAGATGGGATGTCCTGTTACCTTGCCTCCTTTTTGCTTACAGAGAGGTACCCCAGAAAGGAGTGGGCTTCAGCCCCTTTGAACTCCTATTTGGACACCCTGTAAGAGGTCCCCTAACACTTGTGAAGGAGGGTTGGGAACAACCTTTAAAAGCTCCCAAGCAAGACATAGTGGGCTATGTACTCGGCCTAAGATCCAGAATGGCTGAGTACATGAAAAAGGCCAGTAAAAACCTTCAGGCCAGCCAAGCGCTCCAAAAGCTATGGCATGACCAGAAGGCTGTTCTGATTCAGTACCAATCAGGACAGAAGGTGTGGGTATTGGAGCCTGTGGCCCCAAGAGCACTCCAAGACAAATGGAGTGGACCCCAACTCATTGTTGAAAAGAAGGGCGAGGTCACCTACTTGGTTGACCTGGGCACTGCCAGGAGTCCCCTTAGGGTGCTCCATGTCAATCGCCTAAAACCCTACTATGATAGGGCTGATCTCACCCTGCTCATGGCAACAGATGAGGGACAGGAAGAAAAGAGTGACTCTCTCCCTGATCTCTTCTGTTCCACAGAACAGGATGCTCTAGTGGAAGGTGTAGTTTTGGCAGACTGTCGTACTGCTGAGCAGAAAGACAACTGCATAAATCTCCTAGGTCAGTTTTCTCAACTCTTTTCTACTGTGCCAGGCACCACATCTTGGTGTGAGCACTCTATAGATATTGGAGACAGCATGCCTGTCAAAAGTAAGATCTATAGGCAGCCTGACCATGTCAGGGACTGCATAAAACAAAAAGTTCAGAAAATGCTTGAACTAGGAGTGGTTGAACATTCTGAAAGCCCATGGGCCTCTCCTGTGGTGCTTGTACCAAAGCCTCACTCAAAAGATGGGAAAAGAGAGATGAGGTTTTGTGTAGATTACAGAGGTCTTAACCAGGTAACAAAAACTGATGCTCACCCTATACCCAGGGCAGATGAGCTCATAGATACACTGGCATCTTCCAAGTATCTAAGCACCTTTGATTTGACTTCAGGGTATTGGCAGATCAAGTTATCAGAGGAGGCTAAAGCAAAAACTGCATTTTCCACTATTGGAGGGCACTACCAATTCACAGTAATGCCCTTTGGTTTGAAAAATGCACCTGCCACTTTTCAGAGGTTGGTGAATACAGTCCTGCAAGGGTTGGAGGCTTTTAGTGCAGCATATCTGGACGATATAGCTCTCTTTAGCTCCACCTGGGATGATCACCTGGTCCACCTGTGGAAAGTTTTGGAGGCCCTGCAAAAGGCAGGCCTCACTATCAAGGCTTCAGAGTGCCAGATAGGGCAGGGGAAAGTGGTTTATCTGGGACACCTGTTAGGTGGAGAACAGATTGAACCACTTCAGGGGAAAATCCAAACAATCATGGATTGGGTTCCCCCTACAACTCAGACCCAAGTGAGAGCCTTCCTAGGCCTCACTGGGTATTACAGGAGATTCATTAAACATTATGGCTCCATTGCAGCCCCACTTAATGATCTCACTTCCAAGAAGATGCCTAAAAGGGTATTGTGGACAGCTAGCTGTCAGAAAGCTTTTGAGGAGCTCAAACAGGCCATGTGCACTGCACCTGTCCTAAAAAGCCCATGTTACTCCAAGAAATTCCTTGTTCAAACTGATGCATCTGAATTAGGGGTAGGGGCAGTCTTATCACAACTCAATTCTGAGGGCCAGGATCAACCTGTTGCTTTTATCAGCAGGAGGTTGACCCCTAGAGAAAAGCGTTGGTCTGCCATAGAGAGGGAGGCCTTTGCTGTGGTCTGGGCCGTGAAGAAGATGAAACCATACCTCTTTGTTACTCACTTCATTGTTCAGACAGACCACAAACCTCTCTTATGGGTAAAGCAGTTGAAAGGAGAAAACCCTAAATTGTTGAGATGGTCCATTTCACTACAGGGGATTGGAGTTTACAGTGAAACATAGACCTGGGAGTAACCACTCCAATGAGGATGGACTCTCCAGATATTTTCACCTAGACAATGAAGACTCATCTGGGCAAGGTTAGCCTTATTGTCCCTCGTTTGGGTGGGAAGAGGGGTTGTGTAGGAAAGTACCCTCTTTTCGCCATGGTTACCCCCATTTTCTGCCTTATGTCAGTGTGCTTGATGGTGTTCACTTGAATCCTGCTAACCAGGACCCCAGAGGTTATGCTCTCTCTCCTTCAAATTTTTTTGTTGCATACCGGTAACCCAATGTTTCACCCAAACTTGGCATACTGGTGCCCCCTTATAAGTCCCAAGTATATGGTACCTGGGCACACAGGGCATTGGGTTTCCAGGAGATCCCTATGGGCTGCAGCATTTCTTTTGCCACCCTTAAGGAGCCCTTGCAAATGCTTCTGCAGGACTGCCATTGCAGCCTGCGTGAAAAGGTTCATGCACCCTTTCACTGCCATTTACACTGCACCAGGTCACTTATAAGTCACCCCTGTTGCAGGCCCTCCATCCCTGAGGGCAGGGTGCAGAGTACCTGTGTGTGAGGGCACCCCTGCATTAGCAGAGGTGCCCCCATGACCTCCAGAACCATTTTCCCAGACTTCGTGTGTGCCGTGCCGCCATTTTACACGTGTACCGGACATTGGTCACTACCTATGTCCAGCTACATAATAGTAACTCTGAACATAGGCATGTTTGGTATCAAACATGTTGGAATCATACCTCAATGCTTTTGCAAGCATTGGTTGTATGATTCCATGTACTCTGGGGACCCCCAGATTTGCCATTCCAGCCATCTGAGTTTTTGCAGGCAGCCCCAGCTGCTGCTTCCTCTCAGACAGGTTTCTGCCCTCCTGTTGCTTAAGCAGCTAAAGCCCAGGAAGGCTGAACAAAGGATTTCCTTTGGGAGAGGGGTGTTGCACCCTCTCCCTTTGGAAATAGGTGTTACAGGCATGGGAGGGGTAGCCTCCCCAAGCCACTGGAAATGCTTTAAAGGGAACATTTGGCGCCCTCCTTGCACAGTTCAGTCTACACCAGTTCAGGGACCCCCCAGTCCCTGCTCTGGCTTGAAACTGGACAAAGGAAAGGGGAGTGACCACTTCCCTGTCCATCAACACCCCAGGGGTGGTGCTCAGAGCTCCTCCTGAGGGTCCCTGGGTTTTGCCATCTTGGAGTCCAAGTTGGCAGGGAACTCTGGGAGCCTCTAATTGGCCAGTGCCACAGGTTGATGTCAGATCCCTCCCCTGATAGGTGCTTACCTGTTTAGCTGACCAATCCCCATTTAAGGGCTATTTAGGGTCTCTCTCTTGGGTGGTTCCTCAGATTCGGATTGCAAGACTCCAGCATGAATCCTCTGCATCCTTTACTTCACCTTCTCACTGACGAATCTGCATCTGGACCCTCCAGAAACTCTACAATCTGCAACAAAGAAGCAAAGACTACTTCTGCAACATTATATCTTCAGCTCCTGCCAGCAACTGCAACTGTTTCCCAGTTGTGCATCCTCAGAGGACAGCCTGTCTTCAGCCTGCATGAGAAGAACAAAGGAATCTCCCTTGGAGTGAAGGAGTCACTCCCCTGCTTCAGCAGGCACCTCTCTGCAACGACGACCGGCTGTGTGGATCCCCTCTACTGACAAGTTGTGTGAATCCTGCATCATGGGTGGTGGACTTAAGTGGTCCAGACGGTCCTGACTTCTTACTGTCCAACTTTGGTGGAGGTAAGATCTTGCCTCCCCACCCAAGATAGTACCCACATGCACTGCTTATTTTGCAGTTGCCAAGGCTTCTTGGCATCCTTCCACAAAGTTCTTTAGGCACCATGCACATCTGGCCCCCAGAACTGCACTTCTTCCTGCAACGCACAGCTTCCTGAGTGGTCCTCCAGTGGCGTGGGATACTTTGTTGTCTTGCTGCGTGGACCTTTTTTTACACCTTCTTTGTCCCCATGCTGTGGGACTCCTGGGGCTGCTGCCTGGCCTTCTGTAGACTCCCTGAGTTGCTGAGAGCCCCCTTGGACTTCCCCTCCTGGGTAGAGTCCACCAGGTCTCTCCTGGTCCCAGACAGCACCATTTTCTGCTAACCGCGAGTTTTGCGTGTGCCAAGACTTGTTGGGGGAGTCCAGTGACGGAAACCAGACTACAATCTTCCATCCGGTGTGGGACATCATCTGCGCCAACCAGGAACCCGCATCTGTCATCTTGGGTGCAGTACTGACTGTTGTTCTTCACTGGTGGTTCTTCTTTTGAACCTTCATTTGGGTTAGCAGGAACTCCGGTTCTCCCTGGACTCTTCAGTGCTTCTTGGACTTGGTCCCCTTCTTCCACAGGTTTTCAGGTCCAGGAATCCATTGTTGGTGTCTTGCAGTCTCTTCTGGTTCTTGCATTATCTTATTTCTCATGTTCTTCTGTGTTCTAGGAAAAGTTACTGTGATTTAGTCCTGCTTTCCTGGGCTCTGGGGTGGGTTTTATTGCTTACCTTTGGTGTTTTCCAATACTCCCAGCGCCCCTCTAAACACTATACACTATACTTGCCTAGGTGGGAAACTGACATTCACATTACACTTTCTTAATATATGGTTTGTGTTTCCCCCAGGCCCATTTCTAACTATTGTGATTTTCACTAATTGCACAGTTTCTAACTGTTTTTACTGCTATTTCTGCATACTAGTGTATATAGTTTGTGTATTACTTAACTACTAAGGCACTATAGTCTCTATGGTATTTTTGCCATATGTGTCACCAAAATAATGTACCTTTATTTTTGTACCACTGAGTATTTTCTTTCATGTGTGTGAGTACTGTGTGACTACAGTGGTATTGCATGAGCATTGCATGTCTCCTTGATATGTCTTGGCTGCTCAGCTACAGCTACCACTAGAGAGCCTGGCTTCTAGACACTGACTACATTTCACTAATAAGGGATTACTGGACCTGGTATAAGGTGTAAGTACCATAGGTTCCCACTACAAACCAGGCCAGGTTCCTAAATCTGGGCTGCTATCCAGTGCTAAAGTGCGAGTGCTCCTATGTAAAATGTATGTCTAATTGACTTTCCATGATTGACATATTTGATTTATTATAAGTCCTTAGTACAGTGACCTGGAGGTGCACAGGGCCAGCAAATAAAATGCTACTAGTCGGCCTGCAGCACTGGTTGTGCCACCCACATTAGTAGCCCTGTAAACATGGCTCAGACCTGCCACTGCAGTGTCTGTGTGTGCAGTTTTAAACTGCCAATTCGACTTGGAAAGTGTACCCACTTGCAGGCCTAAACCTTCCCTTTTTATACATGTAGAACACCCCTAAGGTAGGACCTAGGTAACCCCATGGACAGGGTGTAGTGTATGGAAAAGGTGTGACATGTACTTATGTGTTTTACATGTCCTGACAGTGAAATACTCCCAAATTCGGCTTTCACTGTTGCAAGACCTATCTTTCTCCTTGATTAACAAGGGGCTGTCTTTAAAATTATTAAAGTGCAGATTCCCTTTAGGACTAGATAGAAAAATGGAGTTTAGGGTCTCTGAACTCACAATTTAAAAAATCATCTTTTAGGAAAGTTGTTTAGTAGATTGTGTGTTTGAAAATGCCACTTTTAGAAAGTAGGCATTTTCTTGCTTGAACCATTCTGTGACTCTGCTTATTTGTGGATTCCCTGTCTGGGTCAGTTTGACAGTTGGGCTGTTTGCACCTCTCCTCTAGACAGTGACACAAAGAGAGCTGGGGTGTAGCCTGCATATCCTGATGAGCCATCTGGGCTGAGGGGAGGGGAGAATGGTCATTTACGCTTAAAAGGGCTTTGCCTGCCCTCACACAATAGAGTCTCCAACCACCCTGATGTGTGTCTGGGGCCTGGCCTGGGCAAAGCAGGATCTTGAAAACAACAGAGACTTCTCTTTGAAGTAGGCCTCCTACTTCAAAGGCAGAAAGGGTTATAAGAAGAGCACCCAAACTCCTGAAAATCAGATCACTTCTGGAGTCAAGAGGAACCTCTGCCAAGGAAAAATGCTGAAGAGCTGAGGAAAAGTGATGCCCCTGTCTGTGACTGTGCTTTTTGGGCTATCCTGCAGTTGCTGCTTCTGCCTGTGAAAGGGGACAAAGACTGAACTTTGTAGTGCATTCCTGCTGGAGAAGAATCTCTGAGGGCTTGGACTGAGCTTGCCTCCTGTTGTTGAAGTCTCAAGGACAACAAAGACTTCTCTCTGCCAGCACTTGGACCTTCTGCTCAGAGTCCTGCCTGCCAAGTGGTGCCCTAACCTGTCTCTGGGCCCTTGAAAGGTGCAACTTGTGGAAAAGGACAAAAATCCACACAAAGACCACCATGCGGGGCAACTTTTGACGCACCAGCCACCTTGCGGCTAATAAATGACGAGCCGCCATCCTCGTGGCTAAAATTGATGCTCCACCTGCATCACGGCTGGAAGATCAAGGCAACGCGGCTGGCAGTATGACGCGCAACACCCGCAGCGGCTGCTGTTATTGACGCAAGCCCCCACGCAGTGCAGTTTCCTGACATTGTGCACCCAGATTTCAATGCAAAATCACTGGGTGTGGAAAATCAATGGAAAGCCTGCCCAGACCTGAGGTGCTCATCTAGATCGATGCATCGCTCTCTTGCCAGAGAGAAGAAAGGATGCACACCGACCCGACCGAAGGAGGAACGAGGCACGCTTTCTTTTGCAGGTGAGTAATCAACGCATCGCTGGCCTTTTTCAATGCACACTCGTCCATGCGGTTTTATTTTGATGCTACCCAGGTACTTTTTTGAAATAAGAACATTCTTACTGTTTTCTAAGGATTAAGACTTTTATTCTTTTTAAAATCTATAATTTGACTTGTGTATGTCAGATTTTTGTCATTTTGGTTTTGTTTTGTTTAAATAAATATTACCTATTTTTCTAAATCTTTGTTGTGTCATTTTGTAGTGTTTTCACTGAGTTACTTTGTGTGTTTGTACAAATACTTTACACATTGCTGCTGAAGTTAAGCCAGCCTGCTTGTGCCTAGCTACCATGGGGGTGAGCAGGGTTAACTGAGGGTGATTCTCCTTTACCCTGACTAGGGTGAGGGTCCTTGCTTGGATATGGGGTAACCTGACTGCCCACCAAAGACCCCATTTCTAACACTGTCTATAATCGAAGTCTGGTCTGTGCTGGTTGACAGCTCCTCTTGTGCATTTCACCCAGACAACCACAAACACAGGATACTCAGTCACACCTGCACTCATCTGCATACTCAATGGCTCTTCCTGGGCTAGAAGGGTGGAGGATGTGCCACTTTCATTTTAAAGGATAGTGACCTGCCCTTACACAAAGGACTGCCAAACTCCCTACTAGGACAGTGGTAGTCAGACCTGTACTGAAAGGGGAACTTGTGCATTTCAAAACCACTCTTTGAAGTCTCCCCCACTTCAAAGGCATTTGTGGGTATATAAACTCTGACCCCACCAACTCAGACACTTCTGGACCTGAACCTGCAACCTTTCAAGAGGAACTGCCGGGCTGTCCAAAGGACTCATCTGGACTGCTTTGCTGAGAAGGACTGCTGCCTTTTTGTTGCCCTGCTGCCCTGTTGCCTTATGACTTTGCTGAGAAGTGCTCTCCAAGGGCTTGAATTGAGCTTGCCTCCTGTTTCCTGAAGTCTCAGGACCAAAAAGACTTAGACTCTTCAGGAAACTCCTTGTGCGCCGACAAACGACGCACAGCCTGCCAGAAATAACGTACAGCCATCTTGCTACCGAGAAATCACCGCACAGTTGAACAGGAACAACGCAGCCTGACTTTCCGAGTGAAGATTCGATGCAGTGCCTTCCTTGTGACCGAAAATTCAACGCACAGCCCTATTGGATCGACGCACATCCGAACCACAATGACTCAGCCGATTCCCCGAGTGGAAAATCAATGCAGCGCCTGCTGTGCGACAGAAAATGTGACCCATCTCCTTACCGGATCAACACAATGCCTGTGACTTCTTCCAGCACTCCAAGGATTCCCCGGCATCGTCCCTGGGCCTCAAAAAGATCTCCACATTGCAGTGAGCAATGAAGACTGTGCGCCGAAAAATGACGCAGGCCCCTTGCAGCGTGGTAGGAAACAACACATTGTACATTCTGCGTCAGAAAATCCGATGCACACCCTATTTTGCCACGCATCTTTTTCTCTGCGGTCTCCATGCATGTTATTTTTGATGCAAAAAAGATACTTGGTGTAATCAAGAGGCAACTGTTGATTTCTAAGAGTTAAAACTCTTTTTAAACCTGCAAAAGTGATATTTCAACTTATGTTTATTGAATCTTTATCGTTTTGACCTTATTTTAGTCAGATGAATATTGTATATTTTTCTAAACCAGTGTGGTGTATTTTTGTGGTGTTTTCACTTTGTTACCGCATGATGTATTGCACAAATACTTTGCACATTGCCTTCTATGTTAAGCCTGACTGCTCAGTGCCAAGCTACCAGAGCATGGGCACAGGATAATTTGGATTGCGTGTGACTTACCCTGACTAGAATTGTGGTCCTTACTTGTACAAGAGTGTGTATCTCTGCTAACTAGAGGCTCCATTTCTAACAGTTGGATTATGATATGAGTGGTGAGTGGTGAAACACTACAAGCATTGAAAAAATATGCAAGCCTAAAATATTGTACAAGGGTCTTAGAAGTAAATTAAATATGCCAATATTGGATACATCATTCAAACCATGTTTCGTGGGAGAAGCACATGCACTTTAGCACTGGGTGGTAGTGGTAAGGTGCTTAAAGTCCTAAGGTCAACAGAAAGAATCAGCAAAGCAAGCTTGCAAAAAGTTTAGGGGAAGACCACCCTAAGGCTGGCAGGTCTAAAAAGACCCATTGGCTATGCCAGTTTGTGATATTATCACACTGGCTGCAGAAATGTAAAAAGCCAATGGCTGTGCTGAATCCAGCAGTGGTCTGGAAGCAGGATGATGTGAACAGCATGTAAGATAAAATGTTGATAGCTGCTTGAATGTCCTTTCAGACCTAGACAGTCATCCTGCAGTGAGACTGTAAAGGCGAAGCCTGGAACAGAATGAAAAGCAAGCAACAGCAATGTTCAAAAAGAGCATGATCCCTGTGGCAGGATGAGAGAGAGCATCGATGAATGATGAAATCTAGATTGCAGCTGGATCCCTCACAAGATCGAAACTTCAGAGGCCCATCTTGGAGGCCATGTTGATATAAAAGATATTAGGCAGCCATCCTAGGGTCCGGCTCGCCTTAGAGATGAGGCAAAACAGAAGGAAAAATCCATACTGAAATAACAAAAAACTATGGCCCTCACTTTAACATCAGTGGTACATACCACATACCGCTGCGGTGACAGCCGCCAACATACCGCCACCGCAGCTACCATCCATCCGCCATATTCGGAGCACTGGCTGACTGCCACCACAATAAGGGCAGAAATTCAGCAGTGTTCATGGTGGCGGAGGGTGTTAAGATGGCGCTGCTACCACCAGCACTGCCACGCCAGTAGAAAGCCGCCAGCTGTATTATGACCCGTAATAACCTGGTGGTGTTCTGCTGGTGGGACGCTTATGGTAGCAGCGCCCCTTCCCACAACCTGCCAGAAGGCCTCCTCACCCGATAGGGTAGTGCGGTGGGAGGGTGCGGGTTGTTGTGTGTTTGTGTCTGAGTGTGTGTGTGAATGCGTCCGTGTGTGTTGTTTGCGTGGGTATATGCATGTGAGTGAATGCATGTCAGTGTGATTTTGTGTAGGAATGTGTGTGAGCATGTCGAAGTATCCATGAATAAAAGTGCGTATGTCTGTGTGTGAATGAATGTGTGCATGTGTGTATGTCAGTGTAAGTAAATGGGTGTATGCCTGGCGTGTGTTTGTGTGCGTGTATGCGGGGAGAGAGGTGTGGGGTGAGGGGCGCTGTGACTATGGTGGGAGTGGGGGAGGGGGTGATGTGTGCATGTGTGGCTCTGGGGGTGGGGTCAGTTGTGTGGTGTGTACTTGTATGGGGGTGAGTGAGTGGATCAGAAGAGGGTGGGGGTTAGTATGTGTATCGGGTGGTAAATTTGGATGGTGGTGGGTGGGGGCATCAGGTGAGTGTTGGGGGGTTGGGGGAGCTGCCTATCGGTGACAGAGAAGGAATTCTCTGTCACCGGTAGGGACTACCCCCATGGTTTTTGTGGCGTTACTAAATCCAGGAAAAACATGGTGGTAGGCCGGCTCATAATACCATGGGTGGTACTATGCCGGCTGCTGCATGGCGGTATGTGTGGAGAAGTGGCAGGTTGGCTGCAGCCAAACCAGCGATCTCATAATGTGGCGGTAAGTGCCGCCAGCCTGTTGGTGGTCATACCGCCACATTATCCCTGGCGGTCTTAATGAAGGCCTATATGTGGATATCATGCATGGATGCCACTTCTCAGTGCTTTGACTCACTTCTTTCTCTCTATTCTGTCTCTCTCGATATCTCTCCTCTGTCCTTCCTTCTCTGTCCCTATCCTCAGTGCATCTGATATTCAGCTCCAATCCATCAATGCTCCTCTTTTTGTCCCTGTAACAACCCACCTTCCACCTTGTTCTCTGAACCCAAAAATAAGCAGATAATTAGGAGGTAGAACAGGTATGTGGGGTGTGAGAGCATCGCCTCTTGTTTCCTCTTGTGAAGTTCAGGGATGTCTCAGTCGACAAAAAGGAACCCCAACCCGTCCTCCTAATTCACACTGATGTCTGTGCTGTATCAGTGAGTGTGGGGAGGTCTCTAACAGTCTAAGTGGGACTGATGCTGAAGTTTTTATGCCTCAGAATCTTTCCTCCACTGTATTATTTTCCTTTAACACTTGTACAATTGTACAAATTATCAGACGTTTCTTTTTCAAATGTAAATAAAGTCCCTCTTTAATCAATAGGAATGTTCAATAAATCATTGAAATAAAAATTCATTTCAAGTTACTATGAATTAATACATAAGAAAGAAACGTCCTAAGCCATATAGGCCCTCATTACAACCATGGTGGTCGGTGATAAAGCGGCGGTAATACCGCCAGCAAGCCGGCGGTAAAAAAAATAGAATTATGACCACGGCGGAAACCACTCGCACAGACAGCCACTTTAACACACCGACTGCCACGGCAGTAGCAACAAGCACCGCAGCGGTAACCACCAACAGCCAGGCGGAAGACAATGTACCGCCCACAGTATTACAATGGCCTATCCGGCACCTTTTCCAAGGTGGTACCAACTACATCAAAATCACGGCGGAAACAGTACACAGAAGTCAAAGGACTCACTTCTGGAGACTCAAGGACGAACCACAATGCCATATAACCTGAACGGCAGATCTTCCCCATGCTGGTCTACCTCCTCCTACACCAGGAATACCAACGCCAGCGACGATGACCACGGTGGGTACTGCTGCCTAGCACACAGGGGAGGGAGGAAAAGGAGAGTGACACACACACCCACACAACACCCAACACCCCTACCCCCACCCCCAACACCATACACAAAACCACATACAACAACATTACATATCCACCCCGTGCCCCTCAGGAATAATGCAAGGACAAAAGGAATAGATAAAAGTAAGTGTAATAAGATAAAATACTTCCTCAAAAATCAAAACAGTATTCACATATACACAAATGAAGGGACACTGCCCAGTCCATAATATCCGTGGGCCACAGGGCCATATCACATAGGCCAAGGCCCTACTTGACTCCTGCTTAAACATGGAGAGAACACTGCTGGGGCATCAGGTCGAAAATACACAGGAAACTCAGGGGGAAGGGGAATAGTGGGGCACCTCAGCCGGAAGATGGTACAACGCCACTGGTCCTGGAGGGGGCTAAATGGCCTCTGCGATGTCCTGGGGAGTGCAAAGCCACAGTCTCTCAAGTGGGTGGTTTGCCCACTGCTTGGTCCTGGAGAGTGCAGGGCCACAGTCTCTCAAGAGGGTGGTTTGCCCACTGCTTGGTCCTGGGTAGTACAAGGCCATAGTCTCTAGCAGATGCCTTCTTCCACTGGTTCTGGAGGGGGCCTTGTGCCTTGTGTGTTTCATCCTGGCAAGGAGGGGGTAAGTGGATGCCTTCTTCTACTGGTTCTGGAGGGGGCTTTGTGCCCAGTGTGCTTCATCCTGGCAAAGAGGGGGTGAGTGGATGGCTTCTTCCACTAGTTCTGGAGGGGGCCTTGTGCCCAGTGTGCTTCATCGTGGCAAGGAGGGGGTGAGTGGATGCCTTCTTCCTCTGGTTCTGGAGGAGGCTTTGTGCCCTGTGATGCAGCACTTGGGAGGTGCAAGGTCACAGTCTCTCACCTGTGTGTCATACCCACAAGATTTGCAGTGGGCAGGATGCATACCACTCCTTGGAGGCAGGACTACAGTCCATCCACCGGTGGCGACGGCTGCACAGTGGTGGCAGTGCTGGTGTTGGTGCTCCCAGTGGTGGGCGGAGGCTCCAGCCCTTCCCCTGCAGCCTTGAACAGCTGAAGTGCCATGGTTGGTGGTGGGGGCTCAGATCCTGTCACAGCATCAGGCCTCCTGTCCCTCCTGCCTGCAGGGGCAGGCCCTTTGCCCTTACCTTTGGCAGCTGGTGCTGCCTCCTTGCCCATGGCAGCTGGTGGAGCCTCCTTGCCCTTCCCCTTGGCAGCTGGTGCAGGCACACTGCCAGTGCGGATGGGTGTCTCCTTGGAGCTTCTCACACCTGCAGTAGCTGCCGAAACTACGGTGGCTGTGGACTGGGTGGCTGAGGTGCTGGCCTGGGTTTTGCCCACCCTGGCCCGAAGTGAAGGACGGGGAGGGTGAGGGGTAGAGAAGAGGTCAAGGGTAGAGAGAAAAAGGTTCTTAGGGACACTTGTGCGGGAAGAGGGTGAAGGTTTGGGAGTGGAGGAAGAAGGAGTGGTTGTAGGAGGTGTCTGTCTGCTGTGTTTAGGTGCAGGTGCATGGGCTGGATGCTGTTGTGAGGTGGATAGCTGTTGGGTGTCTGAGTGCTTGCGTTTGGGTACTTTGGGAGGAGGAGTCACAGACACGGTGGGAGAGGACACAGGGGATGTATGCATGGATGTGGGGTTGGTGATTGCCAGTGAGGGGCATGTACTGATAGGCGTGATGGTGGAAGTGGATGAGGATGTAGTGCATGCAGGTATGAGTGTAGACGCTACTGGGAGGGGGTGGATGATGAGGAGGAGGGGGACACATTGGAGGCAATGGATGTTGTTGTATCTGCTTCTGGATGGTGTTAGTGTGAGTGCCTGTGGGATGATGTGTGGTGCCTGTGTTTAACTGAACCACTCCTGTGTGTTGTCCTGGGTGGATGCTGGTCTGAATGTATGCTTGGGATAGGCTGGGGCACAGGGGAATGGGACTGGGTAGAGG
Source organism: Pleurodeles waltl (assembly GCF_031143425.1). Lineage (NCBI taxonomy): Eukaryota > Metazoa > Chordata > Amphibia > Caudata > Salamandridae > Pleurodeles > Pleurodeles waltl. Next base: position 1,179,298,171 of record NC_090439.1, read on the forward strand.
AAAATGGAGGAGGGAAGCTAGAGACAGGGACAATGGCTACCATCAGGGAGGAGGCCACAGCCTGGAATGATCTATGTTGGGCGTCACGCCAGAGTGAATGACCTCCAAGAATGCATTTGTATGTTGCAAATGCCCTGCCAGCCCCTGGATAGCATTCACAATGGTTGACTGCCCAATAGAGATGGATCACAAAATGTCAATACCCTCCTCACTCAGGGCATCAGGTCTAACTGGGGCAGGGCCTGAGGTGCCTGAGGCGAAGGAGATGCCCAACCTCCTGGGTGAGCGGGCATGGAAACTAGCTGAGGGGCTGCTGGGAGGGCAGTGCTAGTACAGGGGGTGGCGGCTGTACCTGTAGTTGGGGTGGCCACAGAGAGGTCCGACACCACCAGGGAGGTTCCATCAGAGGAGGTATCACTTTCAGAACTGTCACCTTCAGTCTCTGCCATGGTGCTTGTAGGAAAGTACCATCTTGCCTGGCATGTTACCCCCATTTTTCACTGTATATATGTTGTTTTAGTTGTATGTGTCACTGGGACCCTGTTCTCCAGGGCCCCAGTGCTCATAAGTGTGCCTGAATGTGTTACCTGTGTAGTGACTAACTGTCTCACTGAGGCTCTGCTAATCAGAACCTCAGTGGTTATGCTCTCTCATTTCTTTCCAAATTGTCACTAACAGGCTAGTGACCAATTTACCAATTTACATTGGCTTACTGGAACACCCTTATAATTCCCTAGTATATGGTACTAAGGTACCCAGGGTATTGGGGTTCCAGGAGATCCCTATGGGCTGCAGCATTTCTTTTGCCACCCTTAGGGAGCTCTGACAATTCTTACACAGGCCTGCCACTGCAGCCTGAGTGAAATGACGTCCACGTTATTTCACAGCCATTTTACACTGCACTTAAGTAACTTATAAGTCACCTATATGTCTAACCTTTACCTGGTAAAGGTTAGGTGCAAAGTTGCTTAGTGTGAGGGCACCCTGGCACTAGCCAAGGTGCCCCCACATTGTTCAGGGCCAATTCCCTGAACTTTGTGAGTGCGGGGACACAATTACACGCGTGCACTACATATAGGTCAATACCTATATGTAGCTTCACAATGGTAACTCCGAATATGGCCATGTAACATGTCTAAGATCATGGAATTGCCCCCTCTATGCCATCCTGGCATTGTTGGCACAATTCGATGATCCCAGTGGTCTGTAGCACAGACCCTGGTACTGCCAAACTGCCTTTCCTGGGGTTTCACTGCAGCTGCTGCTGCTGCCAACCCCTCAGACAGGTTTCTGCCCCCCTGGGGTCAAGCCAGGCTTGTCCCAGGATGGCAGAACAAAGGACTTCCTCTGAGAGAGGGTGTTACACCCTCTCCCTTTGGAAAATGGTGTGAAGGCAGGGGAGGAGTAGCCTCCCCCAGCCTCTGGAAATGCTTTCTTGGGCACAGATGTGCCCAATTCTGCATAAGCCAGTCTACACCGGTTCAGGGACCCCTTAGCCCCTGCTCTGGCGCGAAACTGGACAAAGGAAAGGGGAGTGACCACTCCCCTGACCTGCACCTCCCCTGGGAGGTGTCCAGAGCTCCTCCAGTGTGCTCCAGACCTCTGCCATCTTGGAAACAGAGGTGCTGCTGGCACACTGGACTGCTCTGAGTGGCCAGTGCCACCAGGTGACGTCAGAGACTCCTTCTGATAGGCTCCTTCAGGTGTTAGTAGCCTATCCTCTCTCCTAAGTAGCCAAACCCTCTTTTCTGGCTATTTAGGGTCTCTGTCTCTGGGGAAACTTTAGATAACGAATGCAAGAGCTCATCAGAGTTCCTCTGCATCTCTCTCTTCACCTTCTGCCAAGGAATCGACTGCTGACCGCGCTGGAAGCCTGCAAAACTGCAACATAGTAGCTAAGACGACTACTGCAACTCTGTAACGCTGATCCTGCCGCCTTCTCGACTGTTTTCCTGGTGGTGCATGCTGTGGGGGTAGTCTGCCTCCTCTCTGCACTAGAAGCTCCGAAGAAATCTCCCGTGGGTCGACGGAATCTTCCCCCTGCTACCGCAGGCACCAAAAAGCTGCATTACCAGTCCCTTGGTTCTCCTCTCAGCACAACGAGCGAGGTCCCTTGAATCCAGCAACTCTGTCCAAGTGACTCCCACAGTCCAATGACTCTTCAGTCAAAGTTTGGTGGAGGTAAGTCCTTGCCTCCCCACGCCAGACTGCATTGATGGAAACCGCGACTTTTGCAACTACTCCGGCTTCCGTGCACTTCCGGCAGAAATTCTTTGTGCACAGCCAAGCCTGGGTCCAAGGCACTCTAACCTGCATTGCACGACTTTCTAAGTTGGTCTCCGGCGACGTGGGACTCCTTTGTGCAACTTCAGCGAGCACCGTTTCACGCATCCTTGTAGTGCCTGTTTCTGGCACTTCTCTGGGTGCTACCTGCTGCTGAGAGGGCTCCTTGTCTTGCTTGTTGTCCCCTCTCTCTCCTGGTCCAATTTGCGACCTCCTGGTCCCTCCTGGGCCGCAGCAGCGTCCAAAAACGTTAACCGCACAATTTGCAACTAGCAAGGCTTGTTGGCGTTCTTTTGGCGGGAAAACACTTTTGCACGACTTTCCACGGCGAGCGGGATCCGTCCACCGAAGGGGAAGTCTCTAGCCCTTTTAGTTCTTGCAGAAACCTCAGCTTCTTCTGTCCAGTAGAAGCTTCTTTGCGCCCACAGCTGGCATTTCCTGGGCATCTGCCCATCTCCGACTTGCTTGTGACTTTTGGACTTGGTCCCCTTGTTCCACAGGTACCCTAGATTGGAAATCCACAGTTGTTGCATTGTTGGTTTGTGTCTTTCCTGCATTATTTCTCTATCACAACTTCTTTGTCTTTTGGCGAACTTTAGTGCACTTTGCACTCACTTTTCAGGGTCTTGGGGAGGGCTATTTTTCTAACTCTCATTATTTTCTAATAGTCCCAGCGACCCTCTACAAGGTCACATAGGTTTGGGGTCCATTCGTGGTTCACATTCCACTTTTGGAGTATATGGTTTGTGTTGCCCCTATCCCTATGTGTCCCCATTGCATCCTATTGTAACTATACATTGTTTGCACTGTTTTCTAAGACTGTACTGCATATGTTTGGTATTGTGTACATATAACTTATGTATATTTGCTATCCTCTTACTGAGGGTACACTCTAAGATACTTTGGCATATTGTCATAAAAATAAAGTACCTTTATTTTTAGTATAACTGTGTATTGTGTTTTCTTATGATATTGTGCAAGTGACACTAGTGGTACTGTAGGAGCTTCACTCGTCTCCTAGTTCAGCCTAAGCTGCTCTGCTAAGCTACCATTATCTATCAGCCTATGCTGCTAGACACCCTATACACTAATAAGGGATAACTGGGCCTGGTGCAAGGTGCAAGTACCCCTTGGTACTCACTACAAGCCAGTCCAGCCTCCTACATTGGTTGTGCAGCGGTGGGATAAGTGCTTTGAGACTACTTACCACTCTTGTCATTGTACTTTTCATAAGAGAAAAATATACAAAACAAGTTCAGTGTGTGTACACTTTGCTAAAAAGTTTTGCATTTCCTCTTTTCACTCTTTTCTAAGTGCTGAAAAGTACGTCAAACTTTCTAAAAAGTTCTAAAAAGTTTTAAAAGTTTTTTTCTGTCTTTCTAAAAAGTTCTGAAAACTTTTTTCTCTTTTTCTATCACTTTAACTCTCTCTAAAAATGTCTGGCACAGGCCAAAATGTTGATCTGTCCAAACTTGCATATGACCACCTTAGCTGGAAAGGAGCAAGGAGTCTCTGTGTAGAGAGAGGTTTGAGTGTAGGGAAGAATCCTTCCTTGGAATTGTTGCTTAATATGCTTAGAGAACAAGATAAGGCCATAGGGGCCACATCTGTTGAAAAAGTAGCAAATGGTTCCCAATCTGATCCAGGGACTCCCCCAGGAAAAGATTCAGGAAAGAAAGTTCCTAGCCTGCCCATTACTAGACAGTCTAGCATAGTTGGTGATGATGAAGAGCCACACCATACAAATAGTGTTGTCTCACATCATAGCAAAAGCATTTATTCTCACCACACTGGTAGTGATGTTTCTGTTAGCCAAGCTGTTAGGGTGGCTTCTGTAAGGGACAGGTCTCCTTCTGTTCATTCTTCTGTGTCTAAGAATGTCCCTCCCACCAACCCTGATGACAGAATGTTAGAAAGGGAACTCAACAAGTTGAGAGTGGAACAAACCAGACTGAAGCTTAAAAAGCAACAGGTGGATTTGGATAGACAGTGTTTTGAACTAGAAAAAGAAAGACAGAAGTTGGGTTTTGAAACCCATGGTGGCAGCAGCAGTATTCCCCATAGTCATCCTGTAAAAGAGCATGATTCCAGGAATCTGCACAAGATAGTTCCCCCTTATAAGGAGGGGGATGACATTAACAAGTGGTTTGCTGCACTTGAGAGGGCCTGTGTTGTACAGGATGTCCCTCAAAGGCAGTGGGCTGCTATCCTATGGCTATCATTTAGTGGAAAAGGTAGGGATAGGCTCCTTACTGTGAAAGAAAGTGATGCCAATAATTTCCCTGTTCTTAAGAATGCACTCCTGGATGGTTATGGCTTAACCACTGAACAATACAGGATAAAGTTCAGAGAGACCAAAAAGGAGTCTTCACAAGACTGGGTTGATTTCATTGACCATTCAGTGAAGGCCTTGGAGGGGTGGTTACATGGCAGTAAAGTTACTGATTATGACAGCCTGTATAACTTGATCCTGAGAGAGCATATTCTTAATAATTGTGTGTCTGATTTGTTGCACCAGTACTTGGTGGACTCCGATCTGACCTCTCCCCAAGAATTGGGAAAGAAGGCAGACAAATGGGTCAGAACAAGGGTGAACAGAAAAGTTCATACAGGGGGTGACAAAGATGGCAAGAAGAAGGATGGTAAGTCTTCTGACAAGGGTGGGGACAAATCTAAAAATGAGTCTTCATCAGGCCCACAAAAACACTCTGGTGGGGGTGGTGGGCCCAAATCCTCTTCAAATCAGAACAAGGAAAAGAAACCATGGTGCTATTTATGTAAGATAAAAGGCCATTGGACAACAGATCCCAGTTGTCCAAAGAACAGCACCAACGCTCCTACCACTACAACCCCTACTGCTACACCTAGTGTCCCTACTAATAGCAGTGGTGGTGGGAGCAAACCTACTAATAGCCAATCCAAGGGTGTAGCTGGGCTCACTATTGGTAACTTAGTTGGGGTTGGTCTTGTTAGGGAGACCACAGAGGCTGTGTTAGTCTCTGAGGGGGCTATTGATCTAGCCACCTTAGCTGCTTGTCCCCTTAATATGGATAAGTACAAGCAGCTACCCCTAATAAATGGTGTTGAGGTTCAGGCCTACAGGGACACTGGTGCCAGTATGACTATGGTCATAGAGAAACTGGTCCACCCTGAACAACACCTACTTGGTCACCAGTACCAAGTAACCGATGCTCACAACAACACACTTAGCCACCCGATGGCTGTTGTTAATCTCAACTGGGGGGGGGTTACTGGTCCAAAGAAAGTTGTGGTAGCCTCAGATTTACCTGTAGACTGTCTACTAGGAAATGATTTGGAGACATCAGCTTGGTCAGATGTGGAGTTGGAGGCCCATGCAGCAATGCTGGGCATCCCAGGGCATATTTTTGCTTTAACCAGGGCTCAGGCCAAAAAGCAAAAAGGACAGGGATGCTTGGATCCGGGAACAATGGACCAAGTGCTCCCTAAAGCTAGGGCTAGTAGAAGCAAACCACTTCCTACTATCCCTCCCTCTACAGTAGATTCAACTTCAGAGGAAGAAGAATTCCCTCCCTGTGCAGAACCTACACCAGAGGAGCTGGAAGCAGATACTGCTGAGCTTTTGGGTGAAGGGGGGCCTGCCAGAGAGGAGCTGAGGGTGGCACAGCAAACCTGTCCCACATTAGAGGGTCTGAGACAGCAAGCTGTCAAACAGGCTAATGGGGATGTCAGTGACTCTCACAGAGTTTACTGGGAGGACAACCTCTTGTACACTGAGCATAGGGATCCTAAACCTGGAGCTGCCAGGAGATTAGTGATTCCTCAGGAGTACAGAAAGTTCCTCCTAACTCTGGCACACGACATTCCCCTAGCTGGGCATCTAGGACAAATGAAAACTTGGGACAGGCTTGTCCCCCTGTTTCATTGGCCTAGAATGTCTGAGGACACAAAGGCATTTTGTAAGTCCTGTGAAACCTGTCAAGCCAGTGGCAAGACAGGTGGCACCCCAAAGGCACCCCTTATTCCACTGCCTGTGGTTGGGGTTCCCTTTGAAAGGGTAGGGGTTGACATAGTTGGCCCCCTTGACCCTCCTACTGCTTCAGGCAATAGATTTATCTTGGTGGTAGTGGACCATGCCACAAGATATCCTGAAGCTATTCCTTTAAGGACCACTACAGCTCCTGCAGTGGCAAAGGCCGGCCTGGGAATATTTTCCAGGGTGGGCTTCCCAAAGGAAGTAGTATCAGACAGGGGAAGCAATTTCATGTCTGCATACTTAAAGGCCATGTGGAAGGAGTGTGGTGTGACTTACAAGTTCACTACACCCTATCATCCACAAACAAATGGACTGGTGGAGAGATTTAACAAAACTCTCAAAGGCATGATTATGGGTCTCCCTGAAAAACTCCGCAGGAGATGGGATATCCTTTTACCATGCCTCCTTTTTGCCTACAGGGAGGTACCCCAGAAAGGAGTGGGCTTCAGCCCCTTTGAACTTCTTTTTGGACACACTGTAAGGGGTCCACTAACACTTGTGAAGGAGGGTTGGGAACAACCTTTAAAAGCTCATAAGCAGGATATTGTGGATTATGTACTTGGCCTCAGATCAAGGATGGCTGAGTATATGAAAAAGGCCAGTAAAAACCTTCAGGCCAGCCAAGAGTTCCAGAAGCAATGGCATGATCAGAAGGCTGTTTTGGTTCAGTACCAACCAGGGCAGAAAGTGTGGGTCTTGGAGACTGTGGCCCCAAGAGCACTCCAGGATAAATGGAGTGGTCCCCACACAATTGTTGAGAAAAAGGGTGAAGTCACCTATTTGGTTGACTTAGGCACTGCAAGGAGTCCCCTTAGGGTACTCCATGTAAACCGCCTGAAACCCTACTATGACAGGGCTGATCTCACCCTGCTCATGGCAACTGATGAGGGACAGGAAGAAGACAGTGATCCTCTACCTGCTCTCTTCTCTTCCACAGAACAAGATGCTCTAGTGGAAGGTGTAGTTTTGGCTGATTGTCTTACTGCTGAGCAGAAAGACCATTGCATAAATCTCCTAGATCAATTCTCTGAACTCTTCTCTACTGTGCCAGGTACCACTTCTTGGTGTGAGCACACTATAGATACTGGAGACAGTTTACCTGTCAAAAGTAAGATCTATAGGCAGCCTGACCATGTCAGGGACTGCATAAAGCAAGAGGTCCAGAAAATGTTAGAACTAGGAGTGGTTGAGCACTCTGAAAGTCCATGGGCTTCTCCTGTGGTACTTGTACCAAAACCCCATTCCAAAGATGGAAAGAAGGAAATGCGGTTTTGTGTAGACTATAGAGGTCTCAACCTTGTAACCAAAACTGATGCTCACCCTATACCCAGGGCATATGAGCTCATAGATACACTGGCATCTGCCAAGTATCTAAGCACTTTTGACTTGACTGCAGGGTATTGGCAGATCAAATTGTCAGAAGATGCAAAACCTAAAACTGCATTTTCAACCATTGGAGGACATTACCAGTTCACTGTAATGACTTTTGGTTTGAAAAAGGCACCTGCCACTTTTCAGAGGTTGGTGAACACAGTCCTGCAAGGGCTGGAAGCTTTCAGTGCAGCATATTTGGACGATATAGCTGTCTTTAGCTCCAGCTGGGATGATCACCTGGTCCACCTATGGAAAGTTTTGGAGGCTCTGCAGAAGGCAGGCCTCACTATCAAGGCTTCAAAGTGCCAGATAGGGAAGGGTAAGGTGGTTTATCTGGGACACCTTGTTGGTGGGGAACAGATTGCACCACTTCAGGAGAAAATCCAAACAATTATTGATTGGGTTCCCCCTACTACTCAGACTCAGGTGAGAGCCTTCCTAGGCCTCACTGGGTATTACAGGAGGTTCATTAAGAACTATGGCTCCATTGCATCCCCTCTTAATGACCTCACTTCCAAGAAAATGCCTAAAAAGGTATTATGGACAGCAAACTGTCAGAAAGCTTTTGAGGAGCTGAAGCAGGCCATGTGCTCTGCACCTGTCCTGAAAAGCCCTTGTTACTCTAAAAAATTCTATGTCCAAACTGATGCATCTGAATTAGGAGTAGGGGCAGTCCTATCAAAACTTAATTCTGAGGGCCAGGATCAACCTGTTGCTTTTATTAGTAGGAGGTTGACCCCTAGAGAAAAGCGTTGGTCGGCCATAGAGAGGGTGGCCTTTGCTGTGGTCTGGGCTCTGAAGAAGTTGAGGCCATACCTGTTTGGCACTCACTTCATTGTTCAGACAGACCACAAACCTCTACTTTGGCTAAAACAAATGAAAGGTGAAAATCCTAAATTGTTGAGGTGGTCCATATCCCTACAGGGAATGGACTATACAGTGGAACATAGACCTGGGAGTAGCCACTCCAATGCAGATGGACTCTCCAGATATTTCCACTTAGACAATGAAGACTCATCAGGTCATGGCTAGTCTTATTGTCCTTCGTTTGGGGGGGGGTTGTGTAGGAAAGTACCATCTTGCCTGGCATGATACCCCCATTTTTCACTGTATATATGTTGTTTTAGTTGTATGTGTCACTGGGACCCTGTTCTCCAGGGCCCCAGTGCTCATAAGTGTGCCTGAATGTGTTACCTGTGTAGTGACTAACTGTCTCACTGAGGCTCTGCTAATCAGAACCTCAGTGGTTATGCTCTCTCATTTCTTTCCAAATTGTCACTAACAGGCTAGTGACCAATTTACCAATTTACATTGGCTTACTGGAACACCCTTATAATTCCCTAGTATATGGTACTAAGGTACCCAGGGTATTGGGGTTCCAAGAGATCCCTATGGGCTGCAGCATTTCTTTTGCCACCCATAGGGAGCTCTGACAATTCTTACACAGGCCTGCCACTGCAGCCTGAGTGAAATAATGTCCACGTTATTTCACAGCCATTTTACACTGCACTTAAGTAACTTATAAGTCACCTATATGTCTAACCTTTACCTGGTAAAGGTTAGGTGCAAAGTTACTTAGTGTGAGGGCACCCTGGCACTAGCCAAGGTGCCCCCACATTGTTCAGGGCCAATTCCCTGAACTTTGTGAGTGCGGGGACACCATTACACGCGTGCACTACATATAGGTCAATACCTATATGTAGCTTCACAATGGTAACTCCGAATATGGCCATGTAACATGTCTAAGATCATGGAATTGCCCCCTCTATGCCATCCTGGCATTGTTGGCACAATTCGATGATCCCAGTGGTCTGTAGCACAGACCCTGGTACTGCCAAACTGCCTTTCCTTGGGTTTCACTGCAGCTGCTGCTGCTGCCAACCCCTCAGACAGGTTTCTGCCCCCTGGGGTCAAGCCAGGCTTGTCCCAGGATGGCAGAACAAAGGACTTCCTCTGAGAGAGGGTGTTACACCCTCTCCCTTTGGAAAATGGTGTGAAGGCAGGGGAGGAGTAGCCTCCCCCAGCCTCTGGAAATGCTTTCTTGGGCACAGATGTGCCCAATTCTGCATAAGCCAGTCCACACCGGTTCAGGGACCCCTTAGCCCCTGCTCTGGCGCGAAACTGGACAAAGGAAAGGGGAGTGACCACTCCCCTGACCTGCACCTCCCCTGGGAGGTGTCCAGAGCTCCTCCAGTGTGCTCCAGACCTCTGCCATCTTGGAAACAGAGGTGCTGCTGGCACACTGGACTGCTCTGAGTGGCCAGTGCCACCAGGTGACGTCAGAGACTCCTTCTGATAGGCTCCTTCAGGTGTTAGTAGCCTATCCTCTCTCCTAAAGAGCCAAACCCTCTTTTCTGGCTATTAAGGGTCTCTGTCTCTGGGGAAACTTTAGATAACGAATGCAAGAGCTCATCAGAGTTCCTCTGCATCTCTCTCTTCACCTTCTGCCAAGGAATCGACTGCTGACCGCGCTGGAAGCCTGCAAAACTGCAACATAGTAGCTAAGACGACTACTGCAACTCTGTAACGCTGATCCTGCCGCCTTCTCGACTGTTTTCCTGGTGGTGCATGCTGTGGGGGTAGTCTGCCTCCTCTCTGCACTAGAAGCTCCGAAGAAATCTCCCGTGGGTTGACGGAATCTTCCCCCTGCTACCGCAGGCACCAAAAATCTGCATTACCGGTCCCTTGGGTCTCCTCTCAGCATGACGATCGAGGTCCCTTGAATCCAGCAACTCTGTCCAAGTGACTCCCACAGTCCAGTGACTCTTCAGTCCAAGTTTGGTGGAGGTAAGTCCTTGCCTCCCCACGCCAGACTGCATTGTTGGAAACCGCAACTTTTGAAACTACTCCGGCTTCCCTGCACTTCCGGCAGAAATCCTTTGTGCACAGCCAAGCCTGTTTCCACGGCACTCTAACCTGCATTGCACGACTTTCTAAGTTGGTCTCCGGCGACGTGGGACTCCTTTGTGCAACTTCGATGAGCACCGTTTCACGCATCCTCGTAGTGCCTGTTTCTGGAACTTCTCCGGGTGCTACCTGCTGCTGAGAGGACTCCTTGTCTTGCTCGACGTCCCTCTCTCTCCTGGTCCAATTTGCGACCTCCTGGTTCCTCCTGGGACGCCGCAGCGTCCAAAAACATTAACCGCACAATTTGCAGCTAGCAAGGCTTGTTGGCATTCTTTTGGCGGGAAAACACTTTTGCACAAATCTCAACGGCGAGATGGATCCGTCCACCATAGGGGAAGTCTCTAGCCCTTTTAGTTCTTGCAGAAACCTCAGCTTCTTCTGTCCAGTAGAAGCTTCTTTGCACCCACAGCTGGCATTTCCTGGGCATCTGCCCATCTCCGACTTGCTTGTGACTTTTGGACTTGGTCCCCTTGTTCCACAGGTACCCTAGATTGGAAATCCACAGTTGTTGCATTGTTGTTTTGTGTCTTTCCTGCATTATTCCTCTATCACGACTTCTTTGTCTTTTGGGGAACTTTAGTGCACTTTGCACTCACTTTTCAGGGTCTTGGGGAGGGCTATTTTTCTAACTCTCACTATTTTCTAATGGTCCCAGCGACCCTCTACAAGGTCACATAGGTTTGGGCTCCATTCGTGGTTCACATTCCACTTTTGGAGTATATGGTTTGTGTTGCCCCTATCCCTATGTGTCCCCATTGCATCCTATTGTAACTATACATTGTTTGCACTGTTTTCTAAGACTATACTGCAAATTTTTGGTATTGTGTACATATAACTTGTGTATATTTGCTATCCTCTTACTGAGGGTACACTCTAAGATACTTTGGCATATTGTCATAAAAATAAAGTACCTTTATTTTTAGTATAACTGTGTATTGTGTTTTCTTATGATATTGTGCAAGTGACACTAGTGGTACTGTAGGAGCTTCACTCGTCTCCTAGTTCAGCCTAAGCTGCTCTGCTAAGCTACCATTATCTATCAGCCTATGCTGCTAGACACCCTATACACTAATAAGGGATAACTGGGCCTGGTGCAAGGTGCAAGTACCCCTTGGTACTCACTTCAAGCCAGTCCAGCCTCCTACAGTGCTCCCCTCTGTCCCACTGGTGCCCTCACTGTCGGTGGATTCGGCCTCATTGGCCCTGTGGGATGCAGCTCCCTCCGTCGCTGGTGCCTCTGCTCCTCCACCAGATGATGCTAATGCACAGAAGGACAGGGTGACAAAATAAAAAGGGGGGTTGGGAGAGACAGAGGATGCACTTGGTCAATGCCAGCAACAACACCACTGTTGACGTGCACAACACACAGGGGACAGCCCTACTCACTAGGCGATGCACTAACAGTCACAATGCTAGTCACCAGGCCATGGACAGTAATACCTAGCGCCAGTTGCAGCATACCTGAGATCCACAGATCCATGCCCAGTAAGGGATGCCCACTAGCATGTTTGGGGTGGAGTGCATCAGCCCCTGCCCAACATGGAACCTACCCTGCAATGTCCGGCCTGGTCTAGGGGACCCACAGGCACACATCCCTAACCCAGGGACCACCCCTCCACCTGCAAGTAGTATATTGGGAACTCTACTCACCCCCTTGTGGCTGCTGTGATGGCCTCAAGCGCCTATCTAGCTTTGGATAGGCCACCGCCAGTATGGGGATCATCAGGGGGGTCATGGTTTGAAGGGCACCCCTTCCTCTTTGGGAGGCCATCCCCAGCTGGGCCTCCACCGTCTTCCTTGCCCAGCGTCTCAGGTCCTTCCACCGTTTACGACAGTGGGTGCTCTGCCTGCCGCTCATCCTTGGCTATGGCACGCCACATACCCTTTTCTGATGGGCGCTGACCTGCAGAAAAATAAAAATAGAAAATGGTATCAGTCATGCCGTCTGGCCTGTTACACTCATGTCCCACCATATCCCTCCCATCCCCTTACGCACATACATTGCCCATCATACATGCTGCTCACTGCCCAGGACCCCTCAACAACCCGCCCCACACAAGGCCTTCACACACAGAACTCCATGCATTCATGCCCCATGCATCGTGCACACAGTGTACTCACGTGTTGGTCTGGAGGCCCACAAAGCAATCGGTACTGGGGTAGGACCCCATCCACCAGTCTCCCCAACTCCGCAGCGGTGAAGGCAGGGGCCCTTACTCCAGTGATTCTAGCCATGGTCGCTTTTAGACACAAGTCACAGCAGCACTTACAGTGTAAGTCCTCTCCTGTCAGGTAGCAAGTTAGTGAACAGATAGAAAATGGAGGTCACGTCTGCAGCGGTGCGTACCGTCACCGCCGGCGTACATCACCATTGGCTAGTGTAACCCATAGGGTCCAATGATAACCTATGAAGAGTTGCACGGCAGTACTCGACGACCTTCGGCAATGGTGCAAAATGTCAGCAGCATTACCTCATTTCCACATGTCCCTCCACACAGGACAGGCATCCGCAATTTCAGGGAAGGGCAGGCCATTGCACCTAACTGCATCACAGAAGACAGAAGCACATTTTGGGACTAAACATCAACATACTGGTTCTACCACAACATGCAATGCATTGTAGATTGAGGAAATGTTGAAAACTGACCAGATGCTCATTGTTTTGCCTCCTAGATTACAAGCGATGAGGATGATTAGGAGATGAAGACATCCCCCAGTGTACAGTCCCCTGGTGTACTTGGCAACAACGGAGGACAGGCACATTAGCCTCACCTACAGACTTGATAGGTCTACAATCCAAGAGCTGAGTGCCCAATTGGAGCCAGACCTGATCTCAGCTATCCGTCAGCCCATTGAGATCCCTCCCATTGTGCAAGTCCTATCTGTGCTCCGTTTCTTGGCACGTGGCTCCTTGCAAGTAACAGTGGCCTTGGCAGCAGGAATGTCACAGCCAATGTTCTCAAACGTGCTGACCAGAGTGTTGTCTGCCCTGATGTAACACATGCGCAGCTACATCGTATTCCCCCAGGTGGAAGATTTGGCCACAGTGAAAGCTGACTTCCATGCAATGGGATATATCCCAAACATTGTACCCCCACTCACGGAGAAATTAACAGGTGTTCAGAAATCGAAAGAGCTTTCACTCGATGAATGTTTGGATAGGGTACCTGGCGGACTAGTACATCTCCCATGTGAATGCAAAGTATCCTGGGTCTGTGCATGATACCTATATTCTGAGGAATAGCAGCATCCCACATGTCAGAGGTCTTCAAACTGGCCTCAAGTGATCCTAGGGGGGGGCACCAGCCTCTGACTGAACTCTAGAGGCACCAGGTGTGGCTAATAGGTGAGCCCATGGTCCCCACCCAGTGTATGTTGGTATGTGAGCGTGGGGTTGGTACTAAGGGTGAGTGTCTGGCTAACAGGTATCCCTCGATATCTGCAGATGACTCTGGTTACCCCAACCTCTCACGGCTACTGACCCCAGTGAGGAATCGCAGGACAAGGGCAGAGGAACGTTACAATGAGGCACATGGGCGAACAAGAAGAATTATAGAGCAAACCTTTGGCCTCCAGAGGATTGTATAAAACATCGCTCAGAAACATTGTATTTTGAGACAGTGCTCAGATCCTGGTTCTGTAACTGTTCTGCTGGCCATAATGTTTAATTAAACAAATTGTTCCTAGTTTGTCAGATGCCCATTGTCTTTTGTTTTTTAAAGGTAAATTAACATTCGAGCAACAGTAGCAAAGGCAAAGAGTTTCTTCTGAAGCTTATTTTTTATCAGCTGAAGTATTTTCTAGTGTTCAACCATATCTTGGCTGTTCTAGAACTGGAGCAGAATACAATTTATTTATTGTGTCTGTAGGAGGCTGGACTGGCTTGTAGTGAGTACCAAGGGGTACTTACACCTTGCACCAGGCCCAGGTATCCCTTATTAGTGTATAGGGGTGTCTAGCAGCTTAGGCTGATAGGAAAGGTAGCTTAGCAGAGCAGTTTAGGCTGAACTAGGAGACGAGTGAAGCTCCTACAGTACCACTAGTGTCATATGCACAATATCATAAGAAAACACAATACACAGATATACTAAAAATAAAGGTACTTTATTTTTATGACAATATGCCAAAAGTATCTCAGTGAGTACCCTCAGTATGAGGATAGCAAATATACACCAGCTATATGTACACAATACCAAAATATGCAGTAATAGTAATAGAAAACAGTGCAAACAATGTGTAGTCACAATAGAATGCAATGGGGGCACATAGGGATGGGGCAACACAAACCATATACTCTAGAAGTGGAATGCGAACCACGAATGGACCCCAAACCTATGTGACCTCGTAGAGGGTCGCTGGGACTGTAAGAAAACAGTGAGGGTTAGAAAAATAGCCCACCCCAAGACCCTGAAAAGTGGGTGCAAAGTGCACCTAAGTTCCCCAAAGAGCACAGAAGTCGTGATAGGGGAATTCTGCAGGAAAGAACAACACCAGCAATGCAACAACAATGGATTTCCAGACGAGGGTACCTGTGGAACAAGGGGACCAAGTCCAAAAGTCACGATCAAGTCGGGAGTGGGCAGATGCCCAGGAAATGCCAGCTGTGGGTGCAAAGAAGCTGCCACCGGATGGTAGAAGCTGAGGATTCTGCACGAATGACAAGGGCTAGAAACTTCCCCTTGGGAGGATGGATGTCCCACGTCGTGAAGAGTCGTGCAGAAGTGTTTTCCTGCAGAAAGACCGCAAACAAGCCTTGCTAGCTGCAAGGGTTGCAGTTAGGGTTTTTGGATGCTGCTGTGGCCCAGGAGGGACCAGGATGTCACCAATTACGTGAGGGGACAGAGGGGGCATCCAGCAAGACAAAGAGCCCACTCAGAAGCAAGCAGCACCCGCAGAAGAGCCGGAACAGGCACTACAAAGTGGAGTGAATCGGTGCTCACCCGAAGTTGCACAAGAGAGTCCCACGCCACCGGAGGACAACTCAGGAGGTCGTGCAATGCAGGTTAGAGTGCCGGGGACCCAGGCTAGGCTGTGCACAAAGGAAATCCTCGGTGAGTGCACAGGAGCCAGAGTATCTGCAAAACACGCGGTTCCCAGCAATGCAGTCTAGCGTGGGGAGGCAAGGACTTACCTCCACCAAACTTGGACTGAAGAGTCACTGGACTGTGGGAGTCACTTGGACAGAGTTGCTGAGTTCAAGGGACCTCGCTTGTCATGCTGAGAGGAGACCCAGAGGACCGGTGATGCAGTTCTTTGGTGCCTGCGGTTGCAGGGGGAAGATTCCGTCGACCCACAGGAGATTTTTTCGGAGCTTCTAGTGCAGAGAGGAGGCAGACTAGCCCCACAGCATGCACCACCAGGAAAACAGTTGAGAAGGCGGCAGGATTAGCGTTACAATGTCGCAGTAGTCGTCTTTGCTACTTTGTTGCAGTTTTACAGGCTTCCAGCGCGGTCAGCAGTCGATTCCTTGGCAGAAGGTGAAGAGAGAGATGCAGAGGAATTCTGATGAGCTCTTGCATTCGTTATCTAAGGAATTCCCCAAAGCAGAGACCCTAAATAGCCAGAAAAGGAGGTTTGGCTACCTAGGAGAGAGGATAGGCTAGCAACACCTGAAGGATGCTATCAGAAGGAGTCCCTGACGTCACCTGCTGGCCCTGGCCACTCAGAGCAGTCCAGTGTGCCAGCAGCACCTCTGTTTCCAAGATGGAAGAGGTCTGGAGCACACTGGAAGAGCTCTGGGCACCTCCCAGGGGAGGTGCAGGTCAGGGGAGTGGTCACTCCCCTTTCCTTTGTCCAGTTTCGCGCCAGAGCAGGGCTGAGGGATCCCTGAACCGGTGTAGACTGGCTTATGCAGAGATGGGCACCATCTGTGCCCATCAAAGCATTTCCAGAGCCTGGGGGAGGCTACTCCTCCCCAGCCCTGACACCTTTTTCCAAAGGGAGAGGGTGTAACACCCTGTCTCTGAGGAAGTCCTTTGTTCTGCCTTCCTGGGCCAAGCCTGGCTGGACCCCAGGAGGGCAGAAACCTGTCTGAGGGGTTGGCAGCAGCTGCAGTGAAACCCCGGGAAAGGCAGTTTGGCAGTACCCAGGTCTGTGCTAGAGACCCGGGGAATCATGGGATTGTCTCCCCAATACCAATATGGCATTGGTGGGGCAATTCCATGATCTTAGACATGTTACATGGCCATATTCGGAGTTACCATTGTGAAGCTACACATAGGTAGTGACCTATATGTAGTGCACGCGTGTAATGGTGTCCCCGCACTAACAAAGTCCGGGGAATTGGCCCTGAACAATGTGGGGGCACCTTGGCTAGTGCCAGGGTGCCCACACACTAAGTAATTTGGCACCCAACCTTTACCAGGTAAAGGTTAGACATATAGGTGACTTATAAGTTACTTAAGTGCAGTGTAAAATGGCTGTGAAATAACGTGGATGTTATTTCACTCAGGCTGCCGTGGCAGGCCTGTGTAAGAATTGTCAGAGCTGCCTATGGATGGCAAAAGAAATGCTGCAGCCCATAGGGATCTCCTGGAACCCCAATACCCTGGGTACCTCAGTACCATATACTAGGGAATTATAAGGGTGTTCCAGTATGCCAATGTAAATTGGTAAAATTGGTCACTAGCCTGTTAGCGACAATTTGGAAAGAAATGAGCGTGCATAACCACTGAGGTTCTGGTTAGCAGAGCCTCAGTGAGACAGTTAGGCATCACACAGGGAACACATACATATAGGCCACAAACTTATGAGCACTGGGGTCCTCGCTAGCAGGGTCCCAGTGACACATAACAAACATACTGAAAACACAGTGTTTTCACTATGAGCACTGGGCCCTGGCTAGCAGGATCTCAGTGAGACAGTGAAAACACCTTGACATACACTCACAAACAGGCCAAAAGTGGGGGTAACAAGGCTAGAAAGAGGCTACTTTCTCACACAACCCCCCCACCAAACGAAGGACAATAAGGCTAACCTTGGCCAGTTGAGACTTTATTGTCTAAGTGGTGATAAGTAGAGAGTAGCTCTGCAATAGACTGGTTACTCCCTTTATCATCCACTATATGGTTACTTCCCTGTGGGGATGTGAACCACCCTGTTTGAAGTTTTTTAGCTAAGCAACAATGTGAAGATGTATTTTCAGAGTTTCTATCAGTAAGTTTTAGTTTAGAGCAGTGGGAATTGTCCACTGAACCTATTTGTAGTGATGAAAATGCCAGACAGGGATGCTGTCTCAGTAAAGCCATAGCTGGGCAAAAACTTTGGCCATATGGCTGGAAGAGAGAACAGGGATGCTGTTTCTCTTGAGTTGGAGCAGGGCAGCGATGCTGTCCTATGAGCTCCACACTAGGGCAGGGATGCTGTCCTAAGTGTTGTGAGGCAGTGCAGAGTTTCTGCACTAAAGTTTCTCTGGGAGGGTTGGAGGGATGCTCCATGTTAACTAAAATGGTGCTCTTTTTCTCACCAATGTTAGTTATCCCACAGAGAGGTACTTCTACCTCAGGGAGTATAGCTTTGCCAGCTGATGATTCCCTTGGAAAAAGTGCCACCCTAGGAGAGGTTTCTCCCACCACAGGAATGATATTCTGATTGGCAGGGTGGTTAGGGGATACTGTGATACCCTTTTTACCTGTTGTTGGAGAGGGATCCTGAGTTTTCAGGCCTTCTCTCCTTTGCTTTTTCATTTCAGTAGAAATGAGAGGGAACAATTCCTCTGGGATGCCCAGCATGGCTGCATGGGCATAAAACTCTACATCAGCCCAACCTGAGGCCTCTAGGTCATTACCTAAGAGACAGTCTACAGGTAAGCTAGGTGATACTACCACCTGCTTAGGGCCAGTAACTCCACCCCAACTAAACTGAATTATAGCTAAGGGAAGAAACTTAGTGGAGTTATGGACATCAATAATCATATACTGTTGTCCAATGATGTGTTGTTCAGGATGCACTAGGTTTTCAGTCACCAAAGTGATACCTGCACCTGTGTCCCTGTAGGCCAAGGCCTCAACACCATTTATTGAAACTGTTTGCCTGTACTTATCCATTGTAAGGGGACAAGCAGCCAGTGTGGCAAGGTCAATGCCACTAGGTGTGACAGAAACTGTCTTGGGACTGACTACCCCAGTTTTTATGATGGACCCATAAGTGAACCCAACTACCCCCTTAACTTGACTGTTGCCAGTAGTCCCACCACTAGTACCACTACTGCTAGGGGCACTAGAGCTTGATGTATTAATGGTGGTAGGCTCAGGGGGTTTACCTGGACAGGACATATCCCCTGACCTATGGCCTCTGTTTTTACACACAAAGCACCAAGGCTTTTTAATGTGTGTTGGTTGAGAAGAAGAGGAAGAATTAGTTTTATCCCCACCACCTGAAGAGTGTTTAAGATTTGAAGTGGGATCTTTGGTTTTACCCTTATCCCCATGCTTATCTTGAGATTTCTCACTATCTTTCTTCTTGCCATCCTTGTCACCACCTGTATGAACTTTTCTGTTCACTCTTGTTCTGACCCATTTGTCTGCCTTCTTTCCCAATTCTTGGGGAGAGGTCAGATCTGAGTCCACTAGATACTGGTGCAACAAATCAGACACACAATTATTAAGAATATGCTCTCTCAGGATTATGTTATACAGGCTTTCATAGTCAGAAACTTTACTGCCATGTAACCACCCCTCCAAGGCCTTCACTGAATGGTCAACAAAGTCTACCCAGTCTTGTGAAGACTCCTTTTTGGTTTCTCTGAACTTCATCCTGTACTGTTCAGTGGTTAAGCCATAACCATCTAGGAGTGCATTCTTAAGAACTGTAAAATTATTGGGATCACTTTCCTTTACAGTAAGGAGCCTATCCCTACCCTTTCCACTGAAAGATAGCCATAGGATAGCAGCCCACTGCCTTTGAGGGACCTCCTGAACAACACAGGCCCTCTCAAGTGCAGCAAACCACTTGTTGATGTCATCCCCCTCCTTGTAAGGGGGAACTATCTTGTGCAGATTCCTAGAATCATTCTCTTTTGCAGGATGACTATTTGGAATACTGCTGCTGCCACCATGGGGTCCTAACCCCAACCTCTGCCTTTCTTTTTCTAAATCAAAGGACTGCCTATCTAAATCCAGCTGTTGCTTCTTGAGCTTCAGCCTGGATTGTTCCACTCTCAATCTATTGAGCTCCCTTTCTAACACTCTGTCATCAGGGTGGGTGGGTTGGGCATGCCTTGAAACAGAAGAATGGTGTGAATGAACAGAGGGAGACCTGGCCCTAACAGATGGCACACTAACATTCTGGCCTACAGAAGTGACACTTCTACTGTGATGAGAAACAACACTATTACTGTGATGTGAAGCAACACTCTTACTGTGATGTGAATTCACATCAGTATTATCTATGCTAGGTGGCCTGCTAAGGGGCAGATTGGAAAGATTCCCTCCCAAATCTTTTGCTAGGGGTGCCCCAGAATCTGAGTGGGAACCATCAGCTAATTTCTCACCAGAAGTGCCAACTAAGGTCTTATCTTGTTCAATGAGCATATTAACCAACAGCTGTCTTGAGGGATTCTTCCCTACCCCTAAACATCTATCTATGCAGAGACTCCTTGCTTCCTTCCAGCTAAGGTTGTCATAAGCTATGCTGGACAGATCAAGAGTTTGGCCTGTACCAGACATGATAGAAAAGGTTTAAGGGACAGAAAAAGAAAGAAAAAGTTTCAGAACTTTTTAAAGAACAGAAAAAAAACTTTTAAAACTTTTAAAGAACTTTTTGAAAGTTTAGATTTACTTTTCAGCACTTAGTAAAAGAAGTGAGAGAAGAAAAGCAAAACTTTTTGGTTAGGTGTACATACATTGAACTTGTTTTGTATATTTTTCTCTTATGAAAAGTACAATGACAAAAGTGGTAAGTAGTTGCAAAGTACTTATCCCACCGCTGCACAACCAATGTAGGAGGCTGGACTGGCTTGTAGTGAGTACCAAGGGGTACTTACACCTTGCAGCAGGCCCAGGTATCCCTTATTAGTGTATAGGGGTGTCTAGCAGCTTAGGCTGATAGAAAAGGTAGCTTAGCAGAGCAGCTTAGGCTGAACTAGGAGACGAGTGAAGCTCATACAGTACCACTAGTGTCATATGCACAATATCATAAGAAAACACAATACACAGATATACTAAAAATAAAGGTACTTTATTTTTATGACAATATGCCAAAAGTATCTCAGTGAGTACCCTCAGTATGAGGATAGCAAATATACACCAGCTATATGTACACAATACCAAAATATGCAGTAATAGCAATAGAAAACAGTGCAAACAATGTATAGTCACAATAGAATGCAATGGGGGCACATAGGGATAGGGGCAACACAAACCATATACTCTAGAAGTGGAATGCTAACCACGAATGGACCGCAAACCTATGTGACCTCGTAGAGGGTCGCTGGGACTGTAAGAAAACAGTGAGGGTTAGAAAAATAGCCCACCCCAAGACCCTGAAAAGTGGGTGCAAAGTGCACCTAAGTTCCCCAAAGAGCACAGAAGTCGTGATAGGGGAATTCTGCAGGAAAGACCAACACCAGCAATGCAACAACGATGGATTTCCAGATGAGGGTACCTGTGGAACAAGGGGACCAAGTCCAAAAGTCACGATCAAGTTGGGAGTGGGCAGATGCCCAGGAAATGCCAGCTGTGGGTGCAAAGAAGCTGCCACCGGATGGTAGAAGCTAAGGATTCTGCACGAACGACAATGGCTAGAAACTTCTTCTTTGGAGGACGGATGTCCCACGTCGTGAAGAGTCGTGCAGAAGTGTTTTCCCGCAGAAAGACCGCAAACAAGCCTTGCTAGCTGCAAGGGTCGCCGTTAGGGTTTTTGGATGCTGCTGTGGCCCAGGAGGGACCAGGATGTCACCAATTGCGTGAGGGGACAGAGGAGGCGTCCAGCAAGACAAAGAGCCCACTCAGAAGCAAGCAGCACCCGCAGAAGTGCTGGAACTGCCACTACGAAGTGGAGTGAATCGGTGCTCACCTGAAGTTGCACAAGAGAGTCCTATGCCGCCGGAGGACAACTCAGGAGGTCATGCAATGCAGGTTAGAGTGCCGGGGACCCAGGCTTGGCTGTGCACAAAGGAAATCCTCGGTGAGTGCACAGGAGCCGGAGAAGCTGCAAAACATGCGGTTCCCAGCAATGCAGTCTGCCGTGGAGAGGCAAGGACTTACCTCCACCAAACTTGGACTGAAGAGTCACTGGACTGTGGGAGTCACTTGGACAGAGTTGCTGAGTTCAAGGGACCTCGCTCGTCGTGCTGAGAGGAGACCCAGAGGACCGGTGATGCAGTTCTTTGGTGCCTGCGGTTGCAGGGGGAAGATTCCGTCGACCCTCGGGAGATTTCTTCAGAGCTTCTAGTGCAGAGAGGAGGCAGACTACCCCCACAGCATGCACCACCAGGAAAACAGTCGAGAAGGCGGCACTACTTTGTTGCAGTTTTGCAGGCTTCCAGCGCGGTCAGCAGTCGATTCCTTGGCAGAAGGTGAAGAGAGAGATGCAGAGGAACTCTGATGAGCTCTTGCATTCGTTATCTAAGGAATTCCCCAAAGCAGAGACCCTAAATAGCCAGAAAAGGAGGTTTGGCTACCTAGGAGAGAGGATAGGCTAGCAACACCTGAAGGAGCCTATCAGAAGGAGTCCCTGACGTCACCTGCTGGCCCTGGCCACTCAGAGCAGTCCAGTGTGCCAGCAGCACCTCTGTTTCCAAGATGGAAGAGGTCTGGAGCACACTGGAGGAGCTCTGGGCACCTCCCAGGGGAGGTGCAGGTCAGGGGAGTGGTCACTCCCCTTTCCTTTGTTCAGTTTCGCGCCAGAGCAGGGCTGAGGGATCCCTGAACCGGTGTAGACTGGCTTATGCAGAGATGGGCACCATCTGTGCCCATCAAAGCATTTCCAGAGGCTGGGGGAGGCTACTCCTCCCTATCCCTGACACCTTTTTCCAAAGGGAGAGGGTGTAACACCCTGTCTCTGAGGAAGTCCTTTGTTCTGCCTTCCTGGGCCAAGCCTGGCTGGACCCCAGGAGGGCAGAAACCTGTCTGAGGGGTTGGCAGCAGCTGCAGTGAAACCCCGGGAAAGGCAGTTTGGCAGTACCCAGGTCTGTGCTAGAGACCCGGGGAATCATGGGATTGTCTCCCCAATACCAGGATGGCATTGGTGGGGCAATTCCATGATCTTAGACATGTTACATGGCCATATTCGGAGTTACCATTGTGAAGCTACACATAGGTAGTGACCTATATGTAGTGCACGCGTGTAATGGTGTCCCCGCACTCACAAAGTCCGGGGAATTGGCCCTGAACAATGTGGGGGCACCTTGGCTAGTGCCAGGGTGCCCACACACTAAGTAACTTGGCACCCAACCTTTACCAGGTAAAGGTTAGACATATAGGTGACTTATAAGTTACTTAAGTGCAGTGTAAAATGGCTGTGAAATAACGTGGACGTTATTTCACTCAATCTGCCGTGGCAGGCCTGTGTAAGAATTGTCAGAGCTCCCTATGGGTGGCAAAAGAAATGCTGCAGCCCATAGGGATCTCCTGGAACCCCAATACCCTGGGTACCTCAGTACCATATACTAGGGAATTATAAGGGTGTTCCAGTATGCCAATGTAAATTGGTAAAATTGGTCACTAGCCTGTTAGTGACAATTTGGAAAGAAATGAGAGAGCATAACTGTAGGAAAGTACCATCTTGCCTGGCATGTTACCCCCATTTTTCACTGTATATATGTTGTTTTAGTTGTATGTGTCACTGGGACCCTGGTAACCCAGGGCCCCAGTGCTCATAAGTGTGCCTGAATGTGTTACCTGTGTAGTGACTAACTGTCTCACTGAGGCTCTGCTAATCAGAACCTCAGTGGTTATGCTCTCTCATTTCTTTCCAAATTGTCACTGACAGGCTAGTGACCATTTTTACCAATTTACATTGGCTTACTGGAACACCCTTATAATTCCCTAGTATATGGTACTGAGGTACCCAGGGTATTGGGGTTCCAGGAGATCCCTATGGGCTGCAGCATTTCTTTTGCCACCCATAGGGAGCTCTGACAATTCTTACACAGGCCTGCCACTGCAGCCTGAGTGAAATAACGTCCACGTTATTTCACAGCCATTTTACACTGCTCTTAAGTAACTTATAAGTCACCTATATGTCTAACCTTTACCTGGTAAAGGTTAGGTGCAAAGTTACTTAGTGTGAGGGCACCCTGGCACTAGCCAAGGTGCCCCCACATTGTTCAGAGCCAATTCACTGAACTTTGTGAGTGCGGGGACACCATTACACGCGTGCACTACATATAGGTCACTACCTATATGTAGCTTCACCATGGTAACTCCGAATATGGCCATGTAACATGTCTATGATCATGGAATTGCCCCCTCTATGCCATCCTGGCATTGTTGGTACAATTCCATGATCCCAGTGGTCTGTAGCACAGACCCTGGTACTGCCAGACTGCCCTTCCTGGGGTTTCTCTGCAGCTGCTGCTGCTGCCAACCCCTCAGACAGGCAGCTGCCCTCCTGGGGTCCAGCCAGGCCTGGCCCAGGATGGCAGAACAAAGAACTTCCTCTGAGAGAGGGTGTGACACCCTCTCCCTTTGGAAAATGGTGTGAAGGCAGGGGAGGAGTAGCCTCCCCCAGCCTCTGGAAATGCTTTGTTGGGCACAGATGTGCCCAATTCTGCATAAGCCAGTCTACACCGGTTCAGGGACCCCTTAGCCCCTGCTCTGGTGCGAAACTGGACAAAGGAAAGGGGAGTGACCACTCCCCTGACCTGCACCTCCCCTGGGAGGTGTCCAGAGCTCCTCCAGTGTGCTCCAGACCTCTGCCATCTTGGAAACAGAGGTGCTGCTGGCACACTGGACTTCTCTGAGTGGCCAGTGCCACCAGGTGACGTCAGAGACTCCTTGTGATAGGCTCCTTCAGGTGTTAGTAGCCTTTCCTCTCTCCTAGGTAGCCAAACCCTCTTTTCTGGCTATTTAGGGTCTCTGTCTCTGGGGAAACTTTAGATAACGAATGCATGAGCTCAGCCGAGTTCCTCTGCATCTCCCTCTTCACCTTCTGATAAGGAATCGACCGCTGACCGCGCTGGAAGCCTGCAAACCTGCAACATAGTAGCAAAGACGACTACTGCAACTCTGTAACGCTGATCCTGCCGCCTTCTCGACTGTTTTCCTGCTTGTGCATGCTGTGGGGGTAGTCTGCCTACTCTCTGCACCAGAAGCTACGAAGAAATCTCCCGTGGGTCGACGGAATCTTCCCCCTGCAACCGCAGGCACCAAAAAGCTGCATTACCGGTCCCTTGGGTCTCCTCTCAGCACGACGAGCGAGGTCCCTCGAATCCAGCGACACCGTCCAAGTGACCCCCACAGTCCAGTGACTCTTCAGCCCAAGTTTGGTGGAGGTAAGTCCTTGCCTCACCTCGCTGGGCTGCATTGCTGGGAACCGCGACTTTGCAAGCTTCTCCGGCCCCTGTGCACTTCCGGCGGAAATCCTTCGTGCACAGCCAAGCCTGGGTCCACGGCACTCTAACCTGCATTGCACGACTTTCTAAGTTGGTCTCCGGCGACGTGGGACTCCTTTGTGCAACTTCGGCGAGCACCGTTTCACGCATCCTCGTAGTGCCTGTTTCTGGCACTTCTCCGGGTGCTACTTGCTTCAGTGAGGGCTCTTTGTCTTGCTCGACGTCCCCTCTCTCTGCAGGTCCAATTTGCGACCTCCTGGTCCCTCCTGGGCCCCAGCAGCGTCCAAAAACGACAAACGCACGATTTGCGTGTAGCAAGGCTTGTTGGCGTCCATCCGGCGGGAAAACACTTCTGCACGACTCTCCAAGGCGTGGGGGATCCATCCTCCAAAGGGGAAGTCTCTAACCCTTGTCGTTCCTGCAGTATTCACAGTTCTTCAGCCTAGTAAGAGCTTCTTTGCACCAACCGCTGGCATTTCTTGGGCATCTGCCCATCTCCGAGCTGCTTGTGACTTTTGGACTTGGTCCCCTTGTTCCACAGGTACCCTCAGACAGGAATCCATCGTTGTTGCATTGCTGATTTGTGTTTTCCTTGCATTTTCCCTCTAACACGACTATTTTGTCCTTAAGGGAACTTTAGTGCACTTTGCACTCACTTTTCAGGGTCTTGGGGAGGGTTATTTTGCTAACTCTCACTATTTTCTAATAGTCCCAGCGACCCTCTACAAGGTCACATAGGTTTGGGGTCCATTCGTGGTTCGCATTCCACTTCTGGAGTATATGGTTTGTGTTGACCCTATCCCTATGTTTCCCCATTGCATCCTATTGTAACTATACATTGTTTGCACTGTTTTCTAAGACTATACTGCATATTTTTTGCTATTGTGTATATATATCTTGTGTATATTTCCTATCCTCTCACTGAGGGTACACTCTAAGATACTTTGGCATATTGTCATAAAAATAAAGTACCTTTATTTTTAGTATAACTGTGTATTGTGTTTTCTTATGATATTGTGCATATGACACTAAGTGGTACTGTAGTAGCTTCACACGTCTCCTAGTTCAGCCTGAGCTGCTTTGCTAAGCTACCATTATCTATCAGCCTAAGCTGCTAGACCCCCTATACACTAATAAGGGATAACTGGGCCTGGTGCAAGGTGCAAGTACTCCTTGGTACTCACTACAAGCCAGTCCAGCCTCCTACATTGGTTGTGCAGCGGTGGGATAAGTGCTTTGAGACTACTTACCACTCTTGTCATTGTACTTTTCATAAGAGAAAAATATACAAAACAAGGTCAGTGTATATACACATAGCCAAAAAGTTTTGCATTTCCTCTTTTCACTCTTTTCTAAGTGCTGAAAAGTACTTCTAAACTTTCAAAAAGTTCTTAAAAAGTTTAAAAAGTTTTTTCTGTCTTTCCAAAAAGTTCTGAAAACTTTTTTCTCTTTGTCTATCACTTTAACTCTCTCTAAAAATGTCTGGCACAGGCCAAAAAGTTGAACTGTCCAAACTTGCATATGATCACCTTAGCTGGAAAGGAGCAAGGAGTCTCTGCATAGAGAGAGGTTTGAGTGTAGGGAAGAATCCTTCCTTAGAACTGTTAATTAATATGCTTAGAGTACAGGATAAGGCCATAAGTGCCCAATCTGTAGAAAAAGTAGCTAATGGTTCTCAATCTGATCCAGGGACTCCCCCAGGAAAAGGTTCAGGAAAGAAACTTCTCAGCCTGCCCATTACTAGACAGTCTAGCATAGTTGGTACAGAGGTTGAATCACATCATACTGATGATGTGCTCTCACATTATGCTGGTAGCCAAGCTGTTAGGGTGCCCTTGGTAAGGGACAGGTCTCCTTCTGTTCATTCCCATCACACCTCTGTATCTAGAAATGTCCCTCCCACCCACCCTGATGACAGATTGTTAGAAAGGGAGCTCAATAGATTGAGAGTGGAGCAAACCAGACTGAAGCTCAAGAAGCAACAGCTGGATTTGGATAGACAGTCTTTAGAAATAGAGAGGGAAAGACAGAAAATGGGTTTAGATACCCATGGTGGCAGCAGCAGTATTCCCCATAGTCATCCTGCAAAAGAGCATGATTCCAGGAATCTCCATAAGATAGTTCCCCCTTACAAGGAGGGGGATGACATTAACAAGTGGTTTGCTGCACTTGAGAGGGCCTGTGCTGTACAGGATGTCCCTCAAAAGCAGTGGGCTGCTATCCTATGGCTATCATTTACTGGAAAAGGTAGGGATAGGCTCCTTACTGTAAAAGAAAATGATGCTAACAATTTCCAAGTTCTTAAGAATGCACTCCTGGATGGTTATGGCTTAACCACTGAACAGTACAGGATAAAGTTCAGAGATACCAAAAAGGAGTCTTCACAAGACTGGGTTGATTTCATTGACCAGGCAGTGAAGGCCTTGGAGGGGTGGTTACATGGCAGTAAAGTTACTGATTATGACAGCCTGTATAACTTGATCCTGAGAGAGCATATTCTTAATAATTGTGTGTCTGATTTGTTGCACCAGTACTTGGTGGACTATGATCTGACCTCTCCCCAAGAATTGGGAAAGAAGGCAGACAAATGGGTCAGAACAAGAGTGAACAGAAAAGTTCATACAGGGGGTGACAAAGATGGCAACAAAAAGAAGGATGGTAAGTCTTCTGACAAGGGTGGGGACAAATCTAAAAATGAGTCTTCATCAGGCCCACAAAAACACTCTGGTGGGGGTGGTGGGCCCAAATCCTCCTTTAATCAGAACAAGGAAAAGAAACCATGGTGCTATTTATGTAAAATAAAAGGCCATTGGACAACAGACCCCAGTTGTCCAAAGAAAGGCACCACAGCTCCTACCACTACAACCCCTACTGCTACACCTAGTGTCCCTACTAATAGCAGTGGTGGTGGGAGCAAACCTACTAATAGCCAATCCAAGGGAGTAGCTGGGCTCACTTTTGGTAATTTAGTTGGGGTTGGTCTGATTAGGGAGACCACAGAGGCTACTTTAGTCTCTGAAGGGGCTATTGACTTAGCCACTTTGGTTGCTTGCCCCCATAACTTGGAGAAGTACAAGCAACTAACCCTAATAAATGGTGTTGAGGTCCAGGCCTACAGGGACACAGGTGCCAGTGTCACAATGGTGATTGAGAAACTGGTGCACCCTGAACAACACATACTTGGACACCAGTACCAAGTAACCGATGCTCACAACATAACACAAAGCCACCCCATGGCTGTTGTAAATCTCAACGGGGGGGGGTATCTGGTCCAAAGAAAGTTGTGGTAGCTTCAGATTTACCTGTAGACTGTCTATTAGGGAACGATTTGGAGACATCAGCTTGGTCAGATGTGGAGTTGGAGGCCCATGCAGCAATGCTGGGCATCCCAGGGCATATTTTTGCTTTGACAAGGGCTCAGGCCAAAAAGCAAAAAGGACAGGGAAGCTTGGATCCTGGAACAATGGACCAAGTGCTCCCTAAAGCTAGGGCTAGTAGAAGCAAACCACTTCCCACTATCCCTCCCTCTACAGTGGATTCTACTTCTGAGGAAGAAGAATTCCCTCCCTGTGCAGAACCTACACCAGAGGAGCTGGAAGCAGACACTGCTGAGCTTTTGGGTGAAGGGGGGCCTGCCAGAGAGGAGCTGAGTGTGGCACAGCAAACCTGTCCCACATTAGAGGGTCTCAGACAGCAAGCTGTCAAACAGGCTAATGGGGATGTCAGTGACTCACACAGAGTTTACTGGGAGGACAACCTCTTGTACACTGAGCATAGGGATCCTAAACCTGGAGCTGCCAGGAGATTAGTGATTCCTCAGGAGTACAGAAAGTTCCTCCTAACACTGGCACATGACATTCCCTTAGCTGGGCACCTGGGTCAAATGAAAACTTGGGACAGATTGGTACCACTGTTTCATTGGCCTAGGATGTCTGAGGACACAAAAGAATTGTGTAAGTCCTGTGAAACCTGTCAAGCCAGTGGCAAGACAGGTGGCACTCCAAAGGCACCCCTTATCCCACTGCCTGTGGTTGGGGTTCCCTTTGAAAGGGTAGGGGTTGACATAGTTGGCCCCCT
Source organism: Pleurodeles waltl (assembly GCF_031143425.1). Lineage (NCBI taxonomy): Eukaryota > Metazoa > Chordata > Amphibia > Caudata > Salamandridae > Pleurodeles > Pleurodeles waltl. Next base: position 1,179,327,321 of record NC_090439.1, read on the forward strand.
TGACCCTCCTACTGCTTCAGGCAATAGGTTTATCTTGGTGGTAGTGGACCATGCCACAAGATATCCTGAAGCTATTCCTTTAAGGACCACTACAGCTCCTGCAGTGGCAAAGGCCCTCCTGGGAATATTTTCCAGGGTGGGCTTCCCAAAGGAAGTAGTATCAGACAGAGGAAGCAATTTCATGTCTGCATACTTAAAGGCCATGTGGAAGGAGTGTGGTGTAACTTACAAGTTCACAACACCCTATCATCCACAAACAAATGGACTGGTGGAGAGATTTAATAAAACTCTCAAAGGCATGATTATGGGACTCCCTGAAAAACTCCGCAGGAGATGGGATATCCTTCTACCATGCCTCCTTTTTGCCTACAGGGAGGTACCCCAGAAAGGAGTGGGCTTCAGCCCCTTTGAACTTCTTTTTGGACACCCTGTTAGGGGTCCACTCACACTTGTAAAGGAGGGTTGGGAACAACCTTTAAAAGCTCCTAAGCAGGATATTGTGGATTATGTACTTGGCCTCAGATCAAGGATGGCTGAGTACATGAAAAAGGCCAGTAAAAACCTTCAGGCCAGCCAAGAGCTCCAGAAGCAATGGCATGATCAGAAGGCTGTTTTGGTTCAGTACCAACCAGGGCAGAAAGTGTGGGTCTTGGAGCCTGTGGCCCCAAGAGCACTCCAAGATAAATGGAGTGGACCCCACACAATTGTTGAAAAGAAGGGTGAAGTCACCTACTTGGTTGACTTAGGCACTGCCAGGAGTCCCCTTAGGGTGCTCCAAGTCAACCGCCTGAAACCCTACTATGACAGGGCTGATCTCACCCTGCTCATGGCAACAGATGAGGGACAGGAAGAAGACAGTGATCCTCTACCTGATCTCTTCTCTTCCACAGAACAAGATGCTCTTGTGGAAGGTGTAGTTTTGGCTGATTGTCTTACTGCTGAGCAGAAAGATAATTGCATAAATCTCCTAGGACAATTTTCAGAACTCTTCTCCATTGTGCCAGGAACCACTTCTTGGTGTGAGCACACTATAGATACTGGAGACAGTTTACCTGTCAAAAGTAAGATCTATACGCAGCCTGACCATGTCAGGGACTGCATAAAGCAAGAAGTTCAGAAAATGTTGGAACTAGGAGTGGTTGAGCACTCTGACAGTCCATGGGCTTCTCCTGTGGTACTGGTACCAAAACCCAATTCTAAAGATGGAAAGAAGGAAATGAGGTTTTGTGTCGACTATAGAGGTCTCAACTTGGTAACCAAAACTGATGCTCACCCTATACCCAGGGCAGATGAGCTCATAGATACACTGGCATCTGCCAAGTATCTAAGCACTTTTGATTTGACTGCAGGGTATTGGCAGATCAAATTGTCAGAAGATGCTAAATCTAAGACTCCATTTTCTACCATTGGAGGACATTACCAGTTTACTGTAATGCCTTTTGGTTTGAAAAAAAATGCACCTGCCACTTTTCAGAGGTTGGTGAACACAGTCCTGCAAGGGCTGGAAGCTTTCAGTGCAGCATATTTGGACGATATAGCTGTATTTAGCTCCAGCTGGGATGATCACCTGGTCCACCTATGGAAAGTTTTGGAGGCCCTGCAAAAGGCAGGCCTCACTATCAAGGCTTCAAAGTGCCAGATAGGGCAGGGTAAGGTGGTTTATCTGGGACACCTTGTTGGTGGAGAACAGATTGCACCACTTCAGGGGAAAATCCAAACTATTATTGATTGGGTTCCCCCTACCACTCAGACTCAGGTGAGAGCCTTCCTAGGCCTCACTGGGTATTACAGGAGGTTCATTAAGAACTATGGCTCCATTGCAGCCCCTCTTAATGACCTCACATCCAAGAAAATGCCTAAAAAGGTATTATGGACAGCAAACTGTCAGAAAGCTTTTGAGGAGCTGAAGCAGGCCATGTGCTCTGCACCTGTCCTGAAAAGCCCTTGTTACTCTAAAAAATTCTATGTCCAAACTGATGCATCTGAATTAGGAGTAGGGGCAGTCCTATCACAACTTAATTCTGAGGGCCAGGATCAACCTGTTGCTTTTATTAGTAGAAGGTTGACCCCTAGAGAAAAGCGTTGGTCTGCCATTGAGAGGGAGGCCTTTGCTGTGGTCTGGGCTCTGAAGAAGTTGAGGCCATACCTGTTTGGCACTCACTTCATTGTTCAGACAGACCACAAACCTCTACTTTGGCTAAAACAAATGAAAGGTGAAAATCCTAAATTGTTGAGGTGGTCCATATCCCTACAGGGAATGGACTATACAGTGGAACATAGACCTGGGAGTAGCCACTCCAATGCAGATGGACTCTCCAGATATTTCCACTTAGACAATGAAGACTCATCAGGGAATGGCTAGTCTTATTGTCCTTCGTTTGGGGGGGGTTGTGTAGGAAAGTACCATCTTGCCTGGCATGTTACCCCCATTTTTCACTGTATATATGTTGTTTTAGTTGTATGTGTCACTGGGACCCTGGTAACCCAGGGCCCCAGTGCTCATAAGTGTGCCTGAATGTGTTACCTGTGTAGTGACTAACTGTCTCACTGAGGCTCTGCTAATCAGAACCTCAGTGGTTATGCTCTCTCATTTCTTTCCAAATTGTCACTGACAGGCTAGTGACCATTTTTACCAATTTACATTGGCTTACTGGAACACCCTTATAATTCCCTAGTATATGGTACTGAGGTACCCAGGGTATTGGGGTTCCAGGAGATCCCTATGGGCTGCAGCATTTCTTTTGCCACCCATAGGGAGCTCTGACAATTCTTACACAGGCCTGCCACTGCAGCCTGAGTGAAATAACGTCCACGTTATTTCACAGCCATTTTACACTGCACTTAAGTAACTTATAAGTCACCTATATGTCTAACCTTTACCTGGTAAAGGTTAGGTGCAAAGTTACTTAGTGTGAGGGCACCCTGGCACTAGCCAAGGTGCCCCCACATTGTTCAGAGCCAATTCACTGAACTTTGTGAGTGCGGGGACACCATTACACGCGTGCACTACATATAGGTCACTACCTATATGTAGCTTCACCATGGTAACTCCGAATATGGCCATGTAACATGTCTATGATCATGGAATTGCCCCCTCTATGCCATCCTGGCATTGTTGGTACAATTCCATGATCCCAGTGGTCTGTAGCACAGACCCTGGTACTGCCAGACTGCCCTTCCTGGGGTTTCTCTGCAGCTGCTGCTGCTGCCAACCCCTCAGACAGGCAGCTGCTCTCCTGGGGTCCAGCCAGGCCTGGCCCAGGATGGCAGAACAAAGAACTTCCTCTGAGAGAGGGTGTGACACCCTCTCCCTTTGGAAAATGGTGTGAAGGCAGGGGAGGAGTAGCCTCCCCCAGCCTCTGGAAATGCTTTGTTGGGCACAGATGTGCCCAATTCTGCATAAGCCAGTCTACACCGGTTCAGGGACCCCTTAGCCCCTGCTCTGGCGCGAAACTGGACAAAGGAAAGGGGAGTGACCACTCCCCTGACCTGCACCTCCCCTGGGAGGTGTCCAGAGCTCCTCCAGTGTGCTCCAGACCTCTGCCATCTTGGAAACAGAGGTGCTGCTGGCACACTGGACTTCTCTGAGTGGCCAGTGCCACCAGGTGACGTCAGAGACTCCTTGTGATAGGCTCCTTCAGGTGTTAGTAGCCTTTCCTATCTCCTAGGTAGCCAAACCCTCTTTTCTGGCTATTTAGGGTCTCTGTCTCTGGGGAAACTTTAGATAACGAATGCATGAGCTCAGCCGAGTTCCTCTGCATCTCCCTCTTCACCTTCTGATAAGGAATCGACCGCTGACCGCGCTGGAAGCCTGCAAACCTGCAACATAGTAGCAAAGACGACTACTGCAACTCTGTAACGCTGATCCTGCCGCCTTCTCGACTGTTTTCCTGCTTGTGCATGCTGTGGGGGTAGTCTGCCTCCTCTCTGCACCAGAAGCTCCGAAGAAATCTCCCGTGGGTCGACGGAATCTTCCCCCTGCAACCGCAGGCACCAAAAAGCTGCATTACCGGTCCCTTGGGTCTCCTCTCAGCACGACGAGCGAGGTCCCTCGAATCCAGCGACACCGTCCAAGTGACCCCCACAGTCCAGTGACTCTTCAGCCCAAGTTTGGTGGAGGTAAGTCCTTGCCTCACCTCGCTGGGCTGCATTGCTGGGAACCGCGACTTTGCAAGCTTCTCCGGCCCCTGTGCACTTCCGGCGGAAATCCTTCGTGCACAGCCAAGCCTGGGTCCACGGCACTCTAACCTGCATTGCACGACTTTCTAAGTTGGTCTCCGGTGACCTGGGACTCCTTTGTGCAACTTCGGCGAGCACCGTTTCACGCATCCTCGTAGTGCCTGTTTCTGGCACTTCTCCGGGTGCTACCTGCTTCAGTGAGGGCTCTTTGTCTTGCTCGACGTCCCCTCTCTCTGCAGGTCCAATTTGCGACCTCCTGGTCCCTCCTGGGCCCCAGCAGCATCCAAAAACGCCAAACGCACGATTTGCGTGTAGCAAGGCTTGTTGGCGTCCATCCGGCGGGAAAACACTTCTGCACGACTCTCCAAGGCGTGGGGAATCCGTCCTCCAAAGGGGAAGTCTCTAACCCTTGTCGTTCCTGCAGTATTCACAGTTCTTCAGCCTAGTAAGAGCTTCTTTGCACCAACCGCTGGCATTTCTTGGGCATCTGCCCATCTCCGAGCTGCTTGTGACTTTTGGACTTGGTCCCCTTGTTCCACAGGTACCCTCAGACAGGAATCCATCGTTGTTGCATTGCTGATTTGTGTTTTCCTTGCATTTTCCCTCTAACACGACTATTTTGTCCTTAGGGGAACTTTAGTGCACTTTGCACTCACTTTTCAGGGTCTTGGGGAGGGTTATTTTGCTAACTCTCACTATTTTCTAATAGTCCCAGCGACCCTCTACAAGGTCACATAGGTTTGGGGTCCATTCGTGGTTCGCATTCCACTTCTGGAGTATATGGTTTGTGTTGCCCCTATCCCTATGTTTCCCCATTGCATCCTATTGTAACTATACATTGTTTGCACTGTTTTCGAAGACTATACTGCATATTTTTTGCTATTGTGTATATATATCTTGTGTATATTTCCTATCCTCTCACTGAGGGTACACTCTAAGATACTTTGGCATATTGTCATAAAAATAAAGTACCTTTATTTTTAGTATAACTGTGTATTGTGTTTTCTTATGATATTGTGCATATGACACTAAGTGGTACTGTAGTAGCTTCACACGTCTCCTAGTTCAGCCTGAGCTGCTTTGCTAAGCTACCATTATCTATCAGCCTAAGCTGCTAGACCCCCTATACACTAATAAGGGATAACTGGGCCTGGTGCAAGGTGCAAGTACTCCTTGGTACTCACTACAAGCCAGTCCAGCCTCCTACAATAACCACTGAGGTTCTGGTTAGCAGAGCCTCAGTGAGACAGTTAGGCATCACACAGGGAACACATACATACAGGCCACAAACATATGAGCACTGGGGTCCTGGCTAGCAGGGTCCCAGTGACACATAACAAACATACTGAAAACATAGTGTTTTCACTATGAGCACTGGGCCCTGGCTAGCAGGATCCCAGTGAGACAGTGAAAACACCCTGACATACACTCACAAACAGGCCAAAAGTGGGGGTAACAAGGCTAGAAAGAGGCTACTTTCTCACAGTGTCTAACAAAATGATTCCTAAACTGGGTTTTTGAATAGTCCTGGATGGAGTTCACGGAGTTGCACTACACGGAGATCCGCAAAGTGCCCAAAAAACTCAGCTGCGGTATGCGGAGTTCCGCAAGTGGCAGAGTGTGTTAGGTTGCGTCGTTCGCTCTGATTTTCAGGTCCAGGTGTTTGTCCCATGCTGAAAAATCTGTGTGAATTGCTCAAGAGTGCGCTGCTTCTTTATTGCGACTTGAGTTGATTTTCTACTCGAGCGGCAGCTACCTCAACGTGAACAGAACGTTTCTCACCACGAGCGGTCACAACCATCTGTGACCTCCTGCTTTGAGAAATCTTGCCAGGAGGTGGACTTGAGTAAGATTGTCCTTGATTGCCCTCACCAACTCACTGTTGACCAGCGCCAGTGAGGCCACTACATGGAGCTCACCACCCACATCTATTTTGTAATAACTTCTTGTTAATAGGGATGGTTATGCTCTCTTGACCAGGACCAGGACCAGGAACCTTATCAAGATTTTAACACGCCTTGAATAGTGGTGTCAAAAAGCTTCCCTTTCAATGACTACAGTAACCTCACATAGCTTTCCATTTCATTTTATGACATTGGAGTTGATCTTTTATATTGTTTAGCTGTAGTATTTTTCACAACAATATACTGAATATATGTAACATTCCTAGAATGAGCAGTAGAGATCAGGGAGTGTCAAACTCCTGAGGCCCATTCCTTGTAGTTTCTATTTGTATTCTAATGAGAGCCCATTTCAGTAGCTTAATTTCTTTGAATCAATTAAAATCTTTCTTATGGAACTGAAAGCTAATCAAACTATTTAACACTTGTTTACATTGCCATACTTTCTCAAGAGGATAAGTGTCATTATTAGATTTCTTTGTGCTTAAATTTACATTTGAAATCGTTTTGCATCCAAGAAATCCCTGAGACACATTTATATGGCATACAATGATACACTAATTTAGTAATTTCTTTAACTAAAGTATGAGATCTGCTAATCAGAAAATGAGAACATTGTGAGACAGGAACGGTTTCGGTCAAGATGACAAGCTTAAACAAAGAGAGTTTTAAATACAAAATACAATAGAAGTTTTAACTACAACAATACATCGCAGTATTTTCTCAGCTGCGTAGGTCTCTGATACAAAGAACATTTGTGTAAGATTTAGGCGTGATCACATGAAGTCATCTCCTTTCACACATGTCTTTACACTAGAAGCCTGTTCTGAGAGAAGCAAGTTTAAGAATGGTTTAGGAAGTTTTGAGTTTCCAATGCAGGTCAGGCAGTTCATAATTAATAGAAAATATAACATTCTTTGCTAATATAGGAAGTTTGCATCATGAGAAGGCCTTGCAAAAGTCAAAATTGAAACACTTCTGCTGAGCTAAAGCAGTTTGGAATTTAACACTAGCAAATCAAGCAAGTGCGGGTCATACAAAGTTTAGAAAGGGAAATGCATGTTTTAAATTCAGCATTTGGTTAGTTCAACAATTCACCCATAAGGGTTGTTAATTAAATGGAGTTTATTTTTATTGAAATCTCTAGCACAAGCTAAATATGCAAATGCTGATATGGCCACCACAGAACTTTATGGGCCACACCTTTTGCATAGCAGATCATGCCTGCAATTCCCTTAGTTTGTCCAGGGGGCTGTCATCTTCTATTTTTTTGTAAATTCTGGCTGCTTCACCTTTTTACCAATTGGTGTCCAGTTTCAAGCAGGCGCCTGCAGTCAATCTTCACTTGGGACACAGGGAAGCCTCACAACCTCTGCTGCCCCAATGGTCCCCTTACACCCAGCACTGATCAGTGGACCGGCCTGGAGCCAGCAGCTGTGTTACATCCTGCATGCAGTTAGCATAGACAGGCCACTACAATGCGGCACCACTCGCTCCCCCAAACACAGGCAAGGAAGTGAGCTCCACAATGATCCCAGGGCTCTGCCCCTCCCTGGGAGTGCTATGAATGTACAGCACAGGAATTTTCACGCTGGCCTTAGTTCCAATGGCAGGGTGGACTCCGGGCATAATGTTTGAAGGAGTGCAGTAGTGCTCATTTTCTGGCGTTTTCCTATTGGGTTGGGTCAAAAATTCCACTCCGATGGCAGAGTGTTGCCCACTCCGCACTCCACTTGGATCAAGGAGTTCCCGCAAAATTCCACCAACTGACACACGGTGGAGTTTTCTCTTGCATGTGGCTCTCCAACATTAAGATGGCGTGCAAGAATTTGCATTCTCTTGCACTGGGCACTAGAACTCTTCCGGGACAGATTTCTCAATGCAGGTGGTCTCAACAGTTGCATTGAGAAAGCTTCAGTTCATGTAAAAAATCTACTCAAGCGGCAGAAAGAAGCAGTGCCCTCTGCATGCCGTGTTATTCAAGCTGATTTTGCAGCACAGAAGAAACTGCTGCTGCTTAATATCAGCACAAGCAGTTTGACATGCCTGATTCCACTTGCTTGCAGGACTCCATGGAATCTAGCTGAGTTTTTGTATTCTGCTCATACCTAGTACACCAGTTTTTAGGCCGACCTGGACAATTTAAACTTTGAAAGAGACTTTACATTATTTTTACACAGCATGAAACTTGCAGGTCAGTTCCAAATCCTGTGATTCAAGATGGCTGTTAAAAACATTTTTCAGCCATAGTGCATCCAATCACATTGCCTTAAACTTTGAAAATGTGATAGCCAGGATTGGCTCACAAGTTTATATGGCTGAGATATACAAAACTGTTAATACCCATCAGGAATCTTTTTTAAATGCAAATATCTCAGAATCTACTGAATAGATTTACAGCAAATCAAAAAAGCACACTTTTTGAGTAAAGTTCTCCTTTTGTGTCATGATTGCTGCAAATCTGTTAAGTGGTATTTGCTCTATTTATTAACATAATTATCTTTACGATTGGAAATTGGAAGTGATAAGCTTTTGACCTCTCCACTTTTTTCCTATGGATGGATCTTGAAAAACATGGCATGCCGACACTTAGTTGACTGATTGCCAATTTTCATCCAAATCAATTGACAGGGTCGATGGTTATAGGCAAAGTAAAAAATTCCTTTGCCAAGAAAACTCTGCCTCAAACATAACTACTATATGTACATATATCATCTTGTTTTGCAAATCAAATCCCTCCAGCTTCAGTTCATTAAAACCCTTATGTTCCTCCTCACATGCTCCCAGTGTGAAATTTGTCCCTACAGCTGGATTCTTTCAGGAGGCAGGTGCTATTTCTTCTCTGAGGAATTGAAATCCTGGAATTCGAGTCAGGAATACTGTGCCTCCCGATTCTCGGACCTCATAACCATTGATGACAAGAATGAAAAGGTAGAGTATGGGGTCTATGGTGGGTTCTTCTGGCTTCCTATAGCTCATTGGGCCGAGGCATTCTATAAGAGCCGGAAGACTGTTCCATTTGGGGCTGTAGACCTTGTGTTGTAAGATGATAGCTGGTAATCGTCATCAACAATGGACACACTGAGAGAGAAATATGTGCCTAACATGGCAGTTTGATGTCAAAGGGATATGTCAAACATTTGAGTTTTGTGATGTTAGAGCATTAGTGATCTGTTGTATCAGTCTCACTTTAATGTCAGATCCCTAATGAGATGTGTGTTTAGCAACTTCAAACCTATCTCCAACATCACTGTCTGCACGATTATAAACATGTAAAAACCAAGCAAAGCAGGCTCAGTGGACAAATACAGGGAGAGGGAGGTGGAACCTTTAGGAACATATCAAAAGCTCCAACAATACTGAGTAAATTCCGTCCACATGTAAATAAGATGAGGATGAGACTGGAAGTAGGACTCTTATAGGTGTGTACTTAGATAAAATAAGACTTATAATGGTGGTCTCATAAACACCTATGAGAGGCAGTCTATGCACAATGCAATTATAAACACATGCTGGAGCAAAATATGTATACATTACAGAGGTACAAAAGAAGGAAAACACGGGCCACTGAAGAGTTACCTCTAATGCTTCTTTACATCTAGTTTTTAGTTGAGACGGTGGCGAAGAACTCATTGTACACGTGGATCGGCTTGAGGTACAGTGACATCACAATGGATTGGAGGTGGATGAATGGATCCAGACTGCAGATAGGAAGGTCGGGTTGTGGCTGTATCTCTTCCATTCACTAACCCTTGGCTGTGCCAGTGAAGACCCTGGCGACTCCGGTTTCTTACTGAGTAACGGCCATGGGGGTCTGATCTTTCAGGGTAAACAACAACCAAGAGCGATAAAGGAGGGTTCAGCTCTGACATTGCAGGAGAGACCTTGCACATGTTCATACACAGTGGAAGACCACATAGAGAGACCAGATGACATGCACTATAGACATTAGCTGTATTAGAAAGCATCAACTCCTTGAAGTGATTACTGATATTGAACCTACAGATAAACCTACTGATATTGAAACAATTAGATAAATCAGAGAGAGTTTGTGGCATAACAGCCAGAGCTGCCGACCATGGAGCTGGGGAGCCAGGATCGTGTCTCAGCATCAGCTCAACATCTTGTAATTCTGCTCAAATCATGAACGGGCCTCTTTACGAGTGTGGTGGTCTGAGGACAGTCTGACTGCTGCACTCCAAGTGATCAGACTGACCACTTACAAACCTGGTGGGTGGATCCGCCAGGGGACCGCCATCCCCCACCTAGAACATGGTTCCCACCCGCATGACAGCAGCTGGAGTTGTACGCAGCCAGGTCAGTGCTGAACTCAGTGCCACCTGGCTGATTACAACTCCCCTTACCGCCAGCCTTTCAATGGCGGTCTGACCACCATGGAAAGGCTGGCGGTAAGAGTGTGCTGGGGCCCCGCTGCCCAACACCATCGGAATATGCACTGTTTGCTTTGCAGATAGTGTGCATTCTGAGGGTGCTGCTCGTCCCCCTCTGTGCTATGGTATAAGACTCTACTCCATTTGGTCCGACTGTCGGTCTCATTGAGGGACCAACAGTGTTATAATCAAGGCCTTAATCTACCCATGCCTTCCAAAGTGAATGTGTCCTTTGTGTAACGTAACATGGTCATGTAAAGCGCTCCAATACCCTTGGGTCGAGTTTGCGCTATTTAAAACAGCAAAAAACAATATTTATGGCAGCTGTTGGAAAATGCCTTGTAGTTGCTGCTATCAAAACGTTAGGTTGCAAGCTGTAGTAACATCAGACCACCTGCATCTGCATCCCACAGCCCCCCTTCTGATTAATGTTACATGTCAACAACCCATCTAATCACTTCATTTTCTTTATAGCTCTGGAAGGGATACAGAGCTTGAGGCAGGACTAGTAGGGGGCAAATCTTATAGCACAGCAAACGTCAACAACTTCTTTGTTTTCCACAGAGGGCATGCAGTTGACAACCTAGATAACTAGAGGAAGCTAGAAGATAGTAAATAGTACACTTAGGTGCATATTTATACTTGTTTTGTGCTGCATTTGCGTCATTTTTTATTTGCAAATTTGATGCAAAACTAACTCCATATTTATACTTTGGTGCTAGACCCGTCTAGCGCCAAATTTATGGAGTCATTTTTTGGATGTGGAAACCTACTTTGCGTTAATGAGATACAAAGTAGGCATTCCGTGCAAAAAATGACTCTATGGCCTTAGCGCCATATTCATCCCCCAGTGCTAAAATCACCCACTGGAAGGAGGAGGGGTCTAAAAATGGTGCAAAGCTTGTGTTGCACCATTTTCTTTACGCCTAGGACAGGGCAGTCATTAGGGGACCTGTGGGCCTATTTCCATAGTGGAACACCATAGAATAAGCCCACAGGTCCGCTCCCCAGGGAGACTGTCCCACCCACACTAGTAGACAGCGGAGGATGGGGGACCCCATCCCAGGTAAGTATAGGTAAGTACTGATAAGTATTTTTTTAAGTGTTTTGGGGGCCCTGAAATGGGCCCCTCTACATGGCACCGGGTGCAATGACCATGCCTAGGGGACCCTAATCCCCTGTGCTGGCCATTGGGGTGGTGGGCATGACTCCTGTCTTTTCTAAGACAGGAGTCATGTGGTATGGATGGTTTTGTGTCAGAAAATGACTCTGGGAAGGTTAGAGCCATTTTGTGTACTCTAACCTGCCTAACGTCATTTGTTGGTGCAAAACTCCCTTCTTCCATACCGCCAGCCCCACCCAACTAACATTTTCTTTTTCATGCTAGCCTACCCTTTGCACCGGCTTGCACCATTCGATAAATATGGTGCCCAGCTGGTGCACAGAAATGGTGCAAGCCGGTTCTAAAATTTTTGGTGCAAAACTGTGTTAGTGCAGTTTTGCACCAAAAAATATAAATCAGGACCTTAGCTCCATAAACCCATGGAAAGGAACTCTTTTGGAAGTACATGAAACCTTGAGGGTCAATTTACCTTATACATGTATATTTTTTTTATTTGAGAATTGGATAAGGTGCTTTGAGGTTATCAGAACTCTGTACAGCAGACAGGTGACAACCCCAATTAAAGGATGGTGGTTACATGACACATAGGTTTAAAGACAGTATTAAACTTTACAAATGGTGGGTTATAAAGTACATGAGTTTACATGAAGTTGAACAGTGATGGAAGGCAAGCCAATTACTTGCCCAGATGAGCTCTGTGATTGTTGCTCTACCTATCTTACGTAAAACTAAGTAAGACAAAGGAGTTATATGAACTTCCAGTAAAAACTGCAAATGTATCCCACATTTTCTGGGTCTGCAGAGACATTTTACACATTAAAAACATTATTTCAAAGAGTCCGACCTTTTAATAAAGAAATGTCTTCAAATATAGTTCTCCAAGAGATTGATCACACAGTCAGCCAAATGTACACACACATATAATGTCCCTTTGGCACAATTGTTATTGGTCAATTGATTCAGAAGAAAAATAACCGGATTTTACAGGACAGGAGCTGGACTAGATGTAACACTGGAATGTTCCTCCATTACCACCATAGATATTAAAATGTACTCTACAACCAGGCCAGCTTTTGACATGTGTAAATACATAGTAAATGGCACAGAATAATGTAAAGCATAAATTGCATAAACATATGTGCTTTCATAAAATAATTAGACTGTAGTCCAATATATATATTTTTTGAGAAAATGAAAAAGATACATTTGATGTGGGCAACTCTCACCCGAGCCTTAGGAACTGATCACAGTTCCTATCTCTGTTTTGCACAATTTATGCAAACCTCTAAGCTTGTGAGTGGTTGGTTTTGACCTATACTGGGTGCCTCCTCGTGTTGAGCCAAAGTCATACTTCTCTGAAGAGATCTGAGAGCGAAACACATATGTCAAGAGTACTTCACTGACGAGGACTGGGATCCAAATATGTGTGTCAAGAGTTTCTTTTATTCATTCTTGATTGGCTTGGATGGAATTTCACCAATCCAAAGATGTAATACTGCACCTGGAGTGGTAAAAGCTTTTGTAATTTTTAAACTTGCCATGAATAGCTATCCTTAAAGACTTAGCTGTAAACATGTCAAAAAGGTTTGTGCCTTTCTAGTTTGACATGCATGGCACTGTACTAATCCTATGCTTAAACACTCTGCTATAAAAAAAGACATTTGCGGTGAGCAGTGTTAGAGTGTGACTGGTGTTGTGGAGTGCTCCACATAAAGGAGCTGCTCTCCACCTATGGGAACTACCCAGAGCTGCTTGCTTCCTGTTTTCCTTAATTTGTGCGGCACACTAAGCCTGAAAGGGTACCGTCTTTATACATATATATTGAGTGAAAATACCAAAGGTTTAAGTAACATTATTATAGTTAGGATCATTTTTCAGTAACAACAATAACATTTTGGACTGAAGAAACAAACAGAAATTTAGCAGTTATAGTTACCTGAGCTAACTATAACTTGCACCCCCACCAGGCACTGCTTGTGACCTCACATATTACATCATATGACCTCTCAAATGACATCATCGCTGTGTCACTGTCAGGGGATGGGGATCTTGGCACTGGTGGTGTTGAGATTGAAAGGGATAATGTTACTTTTAGGGGATGAGAAGCTTGGTTATGATGTTGGAGTGGATGGAAATTTGAACAAAAGTATCACTGAGAGGTCATGGGAAGGACAGTACAGATGTATGGGAACCTCCACCCTGGCTTCAGTGTGTTTAACTGGGAAGAGTGGGCTACTGATGTTATGAGATGAAAATGTTGGTGCTGGAGTCAATGTACAGGGAAGAGATGGGGGCAAGTGAGGAAACACAGAGTTGTGCACTGTTAAAAGCCTGAAAGTGACAGCACTGTGAAGAAGATTCACAGATCTCTTGGAAGCAAGAAGCGGATATTGACAGAAACATGAAATTACAGAGCAGCTCATCAAGCCAGGGTTTTGTTTTTATTCTGGGACTTTAAGTTCTGATTTTATCATGGGATAAAGAAGACTACAAGTCCCATAATGCAAAGTCCAACTCAGAACTGGATAAGGCCGTCGTGACCCTGATGTTGAAAGCTATTGGTGGTAGAATCCTCATGGAACATCTTAAAGGGTTGATGCATCTGCTGCAGAGCATCGCATCAAACCTACAGCTCACATCTGTAATCATAATAAGATAGCTCAGTGTTTTTCTTTTTTTTGTAAATATCCTTGTGTTACCTACAGGCCACCATTACTACACTAGCAATGGTTCAGTATACTAACTGACAGCACCACACATCTTCATTTAACCAGCAGGCATGCGTGTGAGTCTTTAAAGGGATATTGTTAGAAAGGAAATCCTATGTTCCGTTTTCCTGGGCTCAAGCTTTCCAATCAACAGGAGAGCAGAAAGCTGTCTGGGAGGTGGCAGCAGCTGGGGCTGCCTGGAATCCCTCAGAAGGCTGAAATGGCAATACGAGGGGTCCTCTAAGGATCCCCCAGAGTGCATGGAATCATACAACCAATGTTTGCAAAAGCCTTGTGGTATGATTCCAACATGTTTGATAGCAAACAAGCCTATGTTTGGAGTTACCATTATGTAGCTGGACATAGGTAGTGACCAGTGTCCAGTACACGCATAAAATGGTGTCCCTGCACTCACGAAGTCCGGGAAAGTGGGCCTGGAGTTCGTGGGAGCACCTCTGCTAGTGCAGGGGTGCCCTCACACACAAGTACTTTGCACCCTGCCCTCTGGGCTAGAAGGCCTGCCATAGGGGTGACTTATAAGTGACCTGGTGTAGTGAAAATAGCAGTGAAATGGTGCTTGTACCTTTTTATGTAGGCTGCAATGGCAGTCCTGCAGAAGCCTTTGCAAAGGCTTCTGCAGGACTGCCATTGCAGCCTGCGTGAAAACTCTATGGGTGGCAAAATATATGCTGCAGCCCATAGGGATCCCCTGGAACCCCAATGCCCTGGGTATCTAGGTACCATATACTAGGGACTTATAAATGGTCACAAATATGTCAATTGTGGGTAAAATACCAAGTTTTGGGAGAGAGAGCCTAATCACTGGGATCCTGGTTAGCAGGATCCCAGTGAACACAGTCAAGCACACTGACATCAGGCAGAAAAAGAGGGTAACCATGCCAAGAAAGAAGGTACTTTCCTAGAACCCCCCAACCCCAAGAGGGACAAGAAGGCTAACCTTTCCCAGATGAGTCTTCCTTGTCTAAGTGGAAATATCTGGAGAGTCCATCTGCATTGGACTGGTTACTCCCAGGTCTATGTTCCACTGTAAAGTCCATACCCTGTAGGAAAATGGACCACCTCAACTATTTTTGGTTTTCTCCTTTCATTTGCTGGAGCCATAAGAGAAGTTTGTGGTCTGTCTGAACAATAAAGTACCAAAGAGGTATGCTGTCAACTTCTTCAAGGCCCCGACCACAGTAGAGGCCTCACTCTGTATGGCTGACCAAAGGTTTTCTCTGGGGGTCAACCTTTTGCTAAGCTACTGGTAGATCCTGGCCCTCTGTATTCAGTTGTGAGAGAACTGCCCCAACCCCTACCTCTAAATCATCAGTCTGAACTATGGACATCTTGGAGAATTTCGGGCTTTTTAGAACAGGTGCAGAGCACATGGCCTGTTTGAGTTCCTCAAAAGCTTTCTGACAGCTGGCTGTCCATAATATATTTTTAAGCATTTTCTTGGAGGTGAGGTCATTAAGAGGGGCAACAATGGAGCCATAGTTCTTAATGAACCTCCCGTAATACCTGGTGAGACCTAAGAAGGCTCTGACCTGTGCCGGTGTGGTAGGGGGAGTCCAGTCCAAAATGGTTTGGATCTTCTCCTGTAGTGGCTGAATCTGTTCTCCACTTACCAGGTGTCCCAGATAAATCACTTTTGCCTGCCCTATCTGGCACCTTGAAGCCTTTATAGTAAGGAAAATGTTTTGCAGAGCCTCCAAAACTATCTGTAGGTGGACCAGATGGTCATCCCAGGTTGAGCTAAAGACAGCTGTATCATCTGAGAGGTTCATTTTTCAAACCAAAGGGCATTACTGTGAATTGGTGGTGCACCCCAATGGTTGAAAATGCTGTTTTTGATTTAGCATCTTCTGACAACTTAATCTGCCAATAGCCTGCAATAAAGACAAAAGTGCTGAGATACTTGGCAGATGCCAGTGTATCTATGAGTACATCTGCCCTGGGGATTGGATGAGCATATGTCTTTGTTACTGTATTGAGCCTTCTATAGTCAACAGCAAACCTGATCTCTCTTTTCCCATTCTGAGAGTGTGGTTTTGGGACCATCTCTACTGGAGTACTCAATAACTCCTAGGTCAAGCATCTTCTGCACTTCCGCATTCATGGAATCCCTTACATGATCAGATTGCCTATAGATTTTACTCTTGACAGGCAGACTCTCCCCTGTATCAATGGTGTATTCACACCATGTGATTTGAGCAGGTGTAAGGGAAAACAGTTCTGAGAACTGTCCCAGGAGATTTCTGCAGTCCTCTTTCTGAGACTGAGTAAGGCAATCTGCTAAGACCACCCCCTAAACTGAACCATCAGCTGTAGAATTTGAAAAGAGGTCAGGGAGAGGGTCACTGTCTTCCTCCTGTCTCTCATCAGTGGCCATGAACAGGGTTAAATCGGCCCTGTCATAGTAGGACTTTAGGCGATTCAAATGAAGTACTCTGAGAGGCCTTCTTGGAGTGCTAAGTTCAAGTAGGTAAGTGACCTCACCC
This sequence comes from Pleurodeles waltl, assembly GCF_031143425.1. Taxonomy (NCBI): domain Eukaryota; kingdom Metazoa; phylum Chordata; class Amphibia; order Caudata; family Salamandridae; genus Pleurodeles; species Pleurodeles waltl. The sequence goes on from NC_090439.1 coordinate 1,179,344,127, forward strand.
TTTTTCTCCACTTTGATGTGTGGTCCACTCCATTTGTCTTTGAGAGCTGTTGGTGCCCCAGGCTCCAGGACCCACACTTTCTGCCTTGATTGGTACATTGTCAGCACAGCCTTCTGGTCATGACATTGCCTTTACAATTCTTGGTTTGCCTGAAGGTTCTTACTGACCTTCTTCATATACTCAGCCATCCTTGATCTGAGGCCAAGTACATAGTCCACTATATCTTGTTTAGGGAGCCTCAGGGGTTGCTCCCAACCTTTCTTCACAAGAGCTAATGGACCCCTAATATGGTGACCAAAGAGGAGTTAAAAAGAGCTGTAGCCCACTCCTTTCTGGGTACCTCCCTGTAGGCAAAAAGGGGCATGGTAATAGGACATCCAAGCTCCTCCTAAGTTTTTCCAAGAGTCCCACAATCATGACTTTGAGTGTTTTATTCATTTGTATGTTACACCACACTCTTTCCAAGTTGCTTTTAAACACCCCCTTCTCAGGAATGTGCACAGCTCTGCTAGCAACCTTTAAATGGCTTACCACCATTGAAACTTGACCCCAAGGCTGCTGCTAGCAGAAGATGTCCACCCTATTGCAAACCCCCACTTTTGGCAGGAGCAACAACAGGAAACTAGACAAAAGACAGGAGGAGTGGCAGCCCTAGGTTGCACCACTCTAATGCCAGGTGACCCCTCCATTTCATTTTCCTCCATCTTGCATGGAAGGAAAATAGCCAATCAGGCATAGGGAAGTGACCTCTGCCCACAGGAAGTAGTCACTTAGTGGATGCAGCCACCCCAAGGAAGATGACCCATTGGCCACTACTAGGTACTCCCCTAGTGCCCTCTAAATACAGTATTTAGTGAGCACCCCTAGACCGGCGATTCAAATTCCAAGGAAACAAGACCAGCAACAAACAAGACCAAGGCTCGAGCACTGAAGTCCTGCTGCACCAAGAAAAAGGTGCCAAACCCTGCCTGCTGCACCCAGGACTCGACAATCGCCACAGAGGAGCTGCTGAACAACTGGAAAACTCCATAGAACCCCAGAGGACTTCCAGGAATTGAAAATCACCCAAGAGCTCTCTCCAGAGCAGAGGTACCACTCTGCAACAAGAAAAAACCAGCAAACCAGTGAAGGTCACTTCACTAACCAGCCACTAACTCTAGAACTGGAAGTTGCAGCTGGACCCGATGAAACACCGATGAGTGTGAGGACAAACCCTGCAAGTGTACCAAGTTTGGTGGCACTGTTTCCTCCAGCAGTCAAACCGTACAAATCCCTTGGGTATTGATCAGCGGATGTTGAACACCAGGAAAACCATCCTGCCTGGGGCTGAAAAAGGACCAGGAGGAAGCCCTAGTCAAGGGACTTTAGAAACACCCTGGACCTCCAGCAAGAGTGCCCCTGTTGTCCTGTAAGTGACCTTCAAAAATACCTACCTCAATATCCAAAGCGCATCTTTGCGCACAGCCGCTGACTCACCGATTCGCTCTACACCCAGCCGTCCTGTTCCCTGCAATGAAGAACCAGCTCTGGCCCAAGGGTCTCGCACCCCTTGTGACCTCAACACTTCAAGGGGACCCTAAAGCATTTCAAAAGTAGACCTTTTCCAAGTGGTCCCCTTCAGTGGTCCTGCACCAGCTCAAAGAGACTTTTTACCACTGTTCCCACTGGAACAGGGGACCGTCTGAATTTCTCCCCCGTCACAGCGTGCCTACCGATGACCTCAACAATCTGCTAGAGCAGAACTTGGTAAAGCAAATGTGTGATTTTATATGAATTTTTAAAGATGCCTTCCTATTGATTACAATGGTGCATAATTACTCACTGAAAGACTGCATTTATTAAAACTTCAAAAAACCATATCTTCAAAAGTTCTTAACCAATTTTGATAATCTTGGTCTTAAAATTTATATAAAAATCTGCAATATTTTGAGTTATTCCTTCGAATGTGTGAGTTGCATGACTGATACTGTGAGTACAACAAATACTTTGCACTTCTCCAAGATTAGCCTAATTGATCAACCATGCTACCATAAAAATTAGATCATTGGGAGATTTGGAAAGCAAAGTGTGGTTGCCTGGACCCCCTGCACAGTGTGCTTAGTTTTGCACACTACATAGAGGGCCAGCCTCCTACACGTAGAAAGAAAGGAACTGACATCAGCAAGTGAGAGTTGCCTATATACGCTCCGCCGTCAATTTCCAGGTGCAAATGTGTGCCACACAGTGCCACCAACCGGCATGCATAGATACTGCTGAAAGGTTTCCAGGTCCAATAGACAACTGGTGAATATTCAAAAGGTGAGGAATCTGATGCAAGAAGTCTTTATCACAGTATAACAGTTCAGATCCTATACCAAATGACAGTACTTCCTATTAATACTTGACTTTCATCAGGTAGCAAGGTTGAGCAGTCCAAAGCTTACATACGGTGATGTAGGTCAGAAACTCTGGATGGGGTTGTACAATAGTAATGTACAGGAAGATTAACTCCCAGTCAGTTCTATACTTTGAAAAAGAAAGGTTGGCTTTAATACACATATATGCACAAAATATGAGAATATGAATAAGGATATGCACTGAAAACCACAAGTTGTTAGTACTTTCCTAACAGTAGATAGAACCCTAGCAATACTACAGCTCTTAAGCCCTGTAATTGCGGTCAACAAGGGGTTCCAGTGTGATCCTGTGGGCAGTGTTTGTGAAGCCACCATGAGGCAGTCTGGTGGGAGACAAAACTAGTGATCCTAATGATTATGCACCAGAATTCAGTAGCCAAATCAAAGTTTTAGGAAAATACACTTTAATTGCAGAAACTCTTAATGCTGCTCTACAATGGCACATACTGCATTTTGGATTTACTTTGCATTAATATAATTCCAATACCTGTCTCTGGGATGCTTACAAGAGTTCCATGCCTCTACCAGGCACCCTCAACTGGACCCACTAAACACCAACAGATCCACCTCCCCAAAGACACCAGAACCTACCATAAAGTAGGCTTAGAACAAGTCTTCTGTGGGTGCTCTTCGTGACACCCAGAGAAAACCATTGGTTTGCCTAGTTTCTGGTGTCCTGGGGGCACAAGCACTTACAGTAAAACAGTAAAGTGGTCAGTAGACTAGCCCTTTGGCAGTAATCTGTCGAACGATAACCCTGCTGACTCTTGCTAACTTCCACAGGTTGATTTCTGGCCACTGAGTGAAGTTTAGCAAATTTTAACACCTCAGGACGAGAAGGTGTGATGCAAGCTTCATATGGCCCAGTCTTGGAGGGACTTAACTTCTCCTGGGTCCAGATGCCATTGTGCTAATGAATCCTGGTTCTGACCAGCTGACTGAAAAAGGCTTTTTTCTCCAAGGCAGTTACAGTTATTCAGGCAATTTCACAGAGGTCACTCACAGAAGCAGGGCTATGTGTTGTACTGAGACCCAGTCGTGGTCCAGTGTGTCTCCAAAGACAGGCAACAACAGCACTTGCAGAACCTTGGGGCACATATAGAAGAACGTGGTTAATCAGTACTGATGTGCCACTTTTCTTGCGTCGGCCCTGCCCCACCTAATGACACCATGTGTGTGCCGCGTTTACAATACAGTGCACTATGGTGGTCGTTAGGCCAATAGTGTCAAAAAACTTTACTGTATTGTGGCACTTTGCTACACTAGTGTCAAAACGGTTGGCGCTAGTGCAGCAAAGTACAAGGAGGCCCATAGGTTTCGATGGGTGCGCTATTTGAACCCCTGCTTAGAGCAGGTTTCAACAATTATGCCAAAAATGGCACAGTGAAATCTTGTGGAATTCACTGCGATGCTTTTGCACACCTCCTAACTCCGGAATGCCCCCTTGCATACATTATGCCTCACGCAGGTATAATGAGGCACAAGGGGTTGCAAAGTGGCACAATGCATGCATTGCCATAATTTGTAAATATGGCACTCCAAAAATAGCCTCCTTGCGCCACATTAGTGTAAAAAAAATTACACTAATGTGGCGCAAAGAGGTGCTAGGGGCTTGTAACTATGCCCCCGTTGTCTTTACGTGACTTCCAGGAAGTTGCCACTAACTTGTCCTCTTGGAACATTGTTGCCTTCTCCGTTATGATTAATCTTGGTCAATTATTGAGTACATGTTTGGGAATATTTAACTCCAGAGTGTGCCCTGTTGGCTGTGTCGATCTAACAGTGTTCAAAAGAGTTAATTTAATATATTATGTACAGTAAAGCAGTTGAACAATAATGTTGTGGTAAAACCAAAACCATCAGTAAGTATATTGTACTAGAACATACAAATAACTCATTAAAGTTTTTATATTTTATAGAGGGTATGTGAGGTAAGGAATGCTGTACAAGAGAAAAGTATCATATATACAAGTAAAGAGTAAAGTATTAATGTCCTCATCAACTGTAATACAATACCTCTTAATGAATAATGTAATCTTAAAATTAGGGGGGAGTGCAACAAAGTAAGAAGAAACAGAGAATTAAAATTGTCATGGAAAGTGGAAATGTTCAGACAATGTAGCATTAGTTCAAGAAACATCAGTACTATTCTGATTAATAAACGTAGTCAAAGGTAACCATAGCAGTTGGACATTATGAGAGGATGAGTATTGACTCATGTACATAGCATTCAATTTGTGATCAGAACAAACGCAATCTCACCAAGTCTTGTATGATTATTTAAAGAATGATTTCCTATTAAAAGTAATTTATTCAACAGTGATCGCTAATAAAATATCTAGTCATTTACTTTAAGGGAAAGACAGGATTAACTAATTAGTTTAGGTACCTAAAGAAACGTACGATATTGAAAGAGTGTTGTAAGTTAAAAATCTTTTTGATTTGGACCAAATAACTGTGCCAAAAAGAAAGTTTGTTTGAATGTCTAAATAGTATGTGCATATGTCACTGATAGGAAGTTCAGAAGCCCAGGATTTAGGTGACCCGCTTGGTGAAAACTCACACAAATGATGTACAGAAAGCGGAACAAAACATCCATTCACCCCAGTCACAGATGTGGGTTTAATCAATCACTTCCTTTGCTCACCAGGCCACCTAAGTTTGGACCCAACCATATGCAAATCAGCTTTGACCCTGTTCTGTAAGGGAAGAGTCCAGCCCAGACTGCCAGGGCAGGTCCTCCCTGGACCGGAAACAAACATCCTGGGACCGGTGGAACCTCGGAGCATTGTACACGGGTCATGTATAATCTGTGATAAAAGAAAAACAAGAATTGGGTAATACTAGATGACCTGGAAAATATATAAAAACATGACCAAATCTTATTCCAAAAGGATACATTCCAATTTACACCCAGTTCTTTTTCCATAAAAATTCATCCATGCTTCAAGACATGTTTTAATGAAATTGGTTGAGTCAGATTGTGTGTGTCAGTCTACCAGGATCTTTCAAGAATGTGTAAAACTTTTGTGAAATACTATTCGAGGGGCCAGTCCAGTAATATGACCGACTTTAAGCCACTGAGTTTCATGAAGTGTCACTTTCAGTGTTACTGCATATTTGTCATATTGGCTTATGCTTCTACAGTTGTAGTGGAGAATGCAACTCTGAACCCTGACAGCTAGCAGCTGAAGTTATCTTTGTTCTGGGCGACATGCACTGGTCTTTCAGACACCTCACACCACCACCTAAAAGAATAGTTTTCCCCTTTGTAGGTCTCTGCAAGAGTTCCCTCGCTTCCTTTATAGGTTATAGATCATACTTTTAGCATTGTTCCACTGATATACTTGCATTAAAGCTCAAATTGTCCTTTTAAGATAAGGATGATGATGGCATTTTAGTTTGTGCACACAGAAAACTGGTAGCAGCCTGAAAAAAGAAAGAGCCAAAAAATGAAGAACAGAAATGTGAGTTACAATTTAGGAAGCAAATGTTGTTGTTAACACTATTTCACTTACCTTCTTAATATATGTACTGTCTTGTCCATTCTAGTTTCTCATTCTGATTATGTAAAAAAACAAGCAAAATGTAAACGAAAAATGGTAGCAGTAGAGTGGTCCCAGTTGTTGTCACTTTAAAGCTTAAGTGACGTTTAGTGTCACTAGTTGGGTATCCATGTGTAAATAAGGATTCTTTTACACATAGTCAAGTATTGCAGTTTGTCTAAATATATGTGTTTCAGTTGTACAATGAGTAAAGTTGCTTACTATGTGTGGAATAGGTACAGTTACATGAATGCTGTGCTTGAGTCTAACAATACATGTCAGTGGTTTCACAACACGCCCAGTTGCTGCTACGAGACCCACCAGGCTGTAATTAGCGAGCTACAAATGCAAGTGGCCAAACAGCATCACATGTCAACGTCAGGCTTTTTAGTGATCTCATGTTCTTCTTTCTTAACATTTATGTTTTCTTCTTCCATATGGTCATCCCTCTACCCTCTAGCCCTATGCTCTCTGAAATGAGTATCATAAATGACCTCCAAGGACCTTCATTTCTTCTCATTAGAATGATGCAATTCTAATTAGGTTGCAGAAGACATGAGGACAGTCAGAGCAGGATCAGTAAGATGGGCTCTAAAACCAGTAAAAACATGGACAGGAGCAGACGTACACCCCCCAAAAGTCACTAGCTTAATAGATTGTCATCAATGTAGAAATGTGCATGTGCTTGTTATAAGAAGGTTGCCATCCCATACTGAAGACAAAACTGTAGATCCTGTCAAAGGGTTCTTGGAATTACAGTATATATAGCATTTAAAACAACTGCCTGTATTAAAAGGGAAGAAAATAAGGCCAGCAGAAAGAGCTAATAACCCTAGCCCAGGCAGCCTATCTCCTTCCACCTCAATGGATGTACCAAATATTTGACCTAAGAGATACTGACTGACAAAAAAGGACAGATTTAATGTTAGTTGCAATATTTTTGAATATGCTTCCCTCAGGGCAGCCGTGAATTTGTGCTGCTATGGAGGCAGCACATTCAAGTGGAATATGGAGCAGCTCCTTCAAAGAAGCTTTCTGTTTCACTAGACACGCAGCACCCACCTACACTTTCAAGAGAGAAGAGAGACCCCCTTGCAGGCAGGTTCAGTGAGTGACTGCACCAGCCTGCAGAGGGATAAATGAGGGGTCCATGGGACCCCATTGACCCCCTCCAGAGGACTGCCATCAGGGGGCACACAGTTTGCCACCTTTTATGACACACCTTTAGAGCACCTACATAATCGGCGTGGGTGCAGAAGTAAAGAGACTGTCTCATTTGCATAGGGCCATGCCCCTATGCAAATGAGGAAATGCCCTCTTCAGATAGAGCTGGTGCTACATGTGTGCATTTTAGCAAAAAGGGCATGAACAAGGCATTGACTTTAATGAAGGCTTGAGGAGAAGGAGCGCTATTTTCATTTCAAAGACAATGAAAACTTTTCGGATGTGTAAAACATATTGTAATGATGCTAATTCTGCTATAAAGAGAATATTACATTTTGTTTATCTAAAAATGAACAATGATGTCAGCTATTTTTGCAGTATTGTAGTATTTGCCTTTTACTTTGATGGGCTATGCAAGTGGACATTTGGCACATGGGACAACGAATGCCACTTATATTTTTGTCACACTTGTGATTTATAGAATTTTAGAGGCTTGACAGGTCTCTCACCTTCTTATCGACAGGATTAAAGGGGGGCATGGTTTAGGAAGCATAAAAAGCCTGTGTTCCCCATAACCCTGTCTAGTACTCTCCACGCCAACAGTAATCAAGACCTTAACCACACAGGCAAAATAAACTTCAGGGACAGAGCCAAGAGCTGTGGCTACATGAACTGCCTCCCCTGTTTTTTGTCCCATAGCCCGATGGATGAGAAAAAAAAATAGATGACCTTTTATGAAAACATACAAACTGGAAGAGTTAACCCTTACCTGCCCACTGCATGATAAACTAACAGTGACAGGTGTAGCTCTGCCCCCTGCTCTGACCCTACATATGATTTACTCCATTAAGAAAACTATTGATTGAGAAACTTATCAGAGCAAGAAAGATTTGTCCTCCTGCACTAGTAATATCTACAGCAGTCCCAGCCGGGCTATCTTCCTTATGACTGGAGCCGCTGTGTGTGGGAGGAGGCAGTGCACAGGAAGTGAGTGAGAATGAAGGGAAACTCTTGAAAGAAGTTACGTGAGAGCTAGAGCAGTGAGGCAATCTCACTAGAAGATTAATACAGACATACATCAATCAGTAGCAGCACATATTGTACTAAAATTAAGAAGTATGTACATGATGCAGACTGGATAACGATGACCATGAGAATGTCTACTTTAATTCTTTACACCTTAAAAGTCTATATGGGACCCAACATGAGCGTGTTGGTTAATAATTCATTGGATGGTGCAGATGTACTGTCATTTAGTCTCCAGATTCAAACTATCATGAAAAGTAGCAGTGGTTCAACATATACCACACATCCCAGAGATTATAATTAAGGGTTTGTCCACAATTCAACAACCCATAACAATAATGACAATTCTACAATAAACAACGCCCTGCTACCACAGGGTGTAATAGTAGCATCAACCATAAGGTTTCTGCTATTAACTCAATGTGGCTAAGGATACTGGAGCACCCAGAGCGACAGGTATTGCAGTAGTCTCAGAAAAAGATGATAAAACCATTGTTTTCTGTAAAGTATTTACTGTAATTTTAAATATGTGACACAAGCAGGTTGAAAATGTGTTAGTTTCAAACACAAGTATATTAGCACAACAACCAGCAGCCAACATGTGGTCCATCCTATGGACTTTTTCAAGGCTTCACAAAAGACTGTGAAGACACTGTGTTGTAGAAGTTTTCAATGATATAATTTCTGGCATTGTGCTAATCACGGAAGTGGTCTGTATGATGTGGGGAAAAGGGAAAGAAAGAACAAGGGAAGAAATATGCAACTTGAGGAATGGAAATAAAGGAAAGGTTTAACAAAACTAAAAAGCATAAAGCAAAAGAAAGACAGAGGGAAATGAAACAACATACAAATCAAAAAAGTGGGAAAACAAAGAAACTTAAAATAAAAGATAGAATAAAGGCTGAGGAAATGCTGAAAAACAACAAATAAGAATAAAAACCAAAGAGGAAAGAAGACAAAAATGAGTCAAAAGAAGCAAAAATAATGGATAAATACAACAGACTGACAAACATACAGAGAAAGAAAGTTGAGGAATAAACTGAAATTTTACCCAAAATACAAATTGTGTCAGCTATAATGCTAAAACATTTTAAAAATAGCATTTTGGCTTAAAAAGTGTTCCCTAAAGGTGGCCACTATTCCACGCAAACAGATATGACTGACCTCAGCTCAGAGTCAGGAAGACACCACACCGAGGTGCAGCTGCATTCTTAGACCACCGTCCTCTCATTCTGTGTCCACAATGCCTCTCTGAGAGCAACAAGCACAGTCCTTTCTTGATGGCCAGCCCTAGTCCACCACCCAGTCACTTTGTGTCCACAGTGCCTCTCCGAAAGTACCCAGTACAGAATACCTTCATTGATGGCCAGCCTTAGAACACAACCCCCTTGCCCTGTGTCCACAGCGCCTCTCTGAGAGTACCTAGCACAGAATACCTTTATTGATGGCCAGCCTTGGATCACCACCCCTTCAATCTGTGTCGAAAGCCCATGTCTGACACTGCACAGAAAACACCCTTTCCTTGATGGTCAGCCTTGGCTCCTGGTACATGAGAGGCTTAGATTACAGAACTGTTGTCATCCAGGTAAGTCCTTTCTCCCTTCATCAGAGCAGGTGTCTTGTCTGCTGCACCCAGAATGGATATCCGACATAATATTGAACCAACAAATATCAAGACACACAAATATTGAGTCAGAAATATTGATTACAAGAATATTGTCTACCTATACTTATAATTGTAGGTACAATACTGGCACAAAATTACCATTCACAATAATGTCGATTTTCATTATATATATATAGTACAAAATAGCATACCTTAAATATTTTAACGTATAACATTAACATTAATATAGTTTAAATTCAGTGATTTAAATATATACCTATGAATACACACATATATACATGTTTATCTATACATATATATAATGTAAAACTATTAATAAAAATATATATATATATACTTAGAGAGAATGTTTATTTTATTAGTTAATTAAAACCTTAAAAGTAATCCTTCAATATAAAATTTGACAGAACCATGTTAATACACTGAAACATGTGAACCATGTAGGAGGCTGGACTGGCTTGTAGTGAGTACCAAGGGGTACTTGCACCTTGCACCAGGCCCAGTTATCCCTTATTAGTGTATAGGGTGTCTAGCAGCTTAAGCTGATAGATAATGGTAGCTTAGCAGAGCAGCTTAGGCTGAACTAGGAGATGTGTGAAGCTACTACAGTACCACTAGTGTCACTTGCACAATATCATAAGAAAACACAATACACAGATATACTAAAAATAAAGGTACTTTATTTTTATGACAATATGCCAAAGTATCTCAGTGAGTACCCTCAGTATGAGGATAGCAAATATACACAAGATATATGTACACAATACCAAAAATATGCAGTATAGTCTTAGAAAACAGTGCAAACAATGTATAGTCACAATAGGATGCAATGGGGACACATAGGGATAGGGGCAACACAAACCATATACTCCAAAAGTGGAATGTGAACCACGAATGGACCCCAAACCTATGTGACCTTGTAGAGGGTCGCTGGGACTATTAGAAAATAGTGAGAGTTAGAAAATTAGCCCTCCCCAAGACCCTGAAAAGTGAGTGCAAAGTGCACTAAAGTTCCCCAAAAGACAAAGAGTCGTGATAGAGGAATAATGCAGGAAAGACACCAACCAACAATGCAACAACTGTGGATTTCCAATCTAGGGTACCTGTGGAACAAGGGGACCAAGTCCAAAAGTCACAAGCAAGTCGGAGATGGGCAGATGCCCAGGAAATGCCAGCTGCGGGTGCAAAGAAGCTTCTACTGGACAGAAGAAGCTGCGGTTTCTGCAAGAACGAAAAGGGCTAGAGACTTTCCCTTTGGTGGACGGATCCCACTCGCCGAGGAAAATCGTGCAGAAGTGTTGTCCCGCCGAAAGAACGCCAACAAGCCTTGCTAGCTGCAAATCGTGCGGTTTGCGTTTTTGGACGCTGCTGAGGCCCAGGAGGGACCAGGAGGTTGCAAATTGGACCAGGAGATAGAGGGGACGTCGAGCAAGACAAGGAATCCTCTCTGAAGCAGGTAGCACCCGGAAAAGTGCCACAAACAGGCACTACGAGGATGCGTGAAATGGTGCTCGCCGAAGTTGCACAAAGGAGTCCCACGTCGCCGGAGACCAACTTAGAAAGTCGTGCAATGCAGGTTAGAGTGCCGTGGACCCAGGCTTGGCTGTGCATGAAGGATTTCCACCGGAAGTGCACAGGGGCCGGAGTAGTTGCAAAAGTCGCGGTTCCCAGCAATGCAGTCTAGCGAGGTGAGGCAAGGACTTACCTCCACCAAACTTGGACTGAAGAGTCACTGGACTGTGGGAGTCACATGGACAGAGTTGCTGGATTCGAGGGACCTCGCTCGTCGTGCTGAGAGGAGACCCAAGGGACCGGTAATGCAGCTTTTTGGTGCCTGCGGTTGCAGGGGGAAGATTCCGTCGACCCACGGGAGATTTCTTCGGAGCTTCTGGTGCAGAGAGGAGGCAGACTACCCCCACAGCATGCACAAGCAGGAAAACAGTTGAGAAGGCGGCAGGATCAGCGTTACAGAGGTGCAGTAGTCGTCTTTGCTACTATGTTGCAGTTTTGCAGGCTTCCAGCGCGGTCAGCAGTCGATTCCTTGGCAGAAGGTGAAGAGAGAGATGCAGAGGAACTCTGATGAGCTCTTGCATTCGTTATCTAAAGTTTCCCCAGAGACAGAGACCTTAAATAGCCAGAAAAGAGGGTTTGGCTACTTAGGAGAGAGGATAGGCTACTAACACCTGAAGGAGCCTATCAGAAGGAGTCTCTGACGTCACCTGGTGGCACTGGCCACTCAGAGCAGTCCAGTGTGCTGGCAGCACCTCTGTTTCCAAGATGGCAGAGGTCTGGAGCACACTGGAGGAGCTCTGGACACCTCCCAGGGGAGGTGCAGGTCAGGGGAGTGGTCACTCCCCTTTCCTTTGTCCAGTTTCGCGCCAGAGCAGGGGCTAAGGGGTCCCTGAACCGGTGTAGACTGGCTTATGCAGAATTGGGCACATCTGTGCCCAAGAAAGCATTTCCAGAGGCTGGGGGAGGCTACTCCTCCCCTGCCTTCACACCATTTTCCAAAGGGAGAGGGTGTAACACCCTCTCTCAGAGGAAGTCCTTTGCTCTGCTATCCTGGGACAAGCCTGGCTTGACCCCAGGGGGGCAGAAACCTGTCTGAGGGGTTGGCAGCAGCAGCAGCTGCAGTGAAACCCCAGGAAAGGCAGTTTAGCAGTACCAGGGTCTGTGCTACAGACCACTGGGATCATGGAATTGTCCCAATAATGCTAGGATGGCATAGAGGGGGCAATTCCATGATCTTAGACATGTTACATGGCCATATTCAGAGTTAACATTGTGAAGCTACAAATAGGTAGTGACCTATATGTAGTGCACGCGTGTAATGGTGTCCCCACACTCACAAAGTTCAGGGAATTGGCCCTGAACAATGTGGGGGCACCTTGGTTAGTGCCAGGGTGCCCTCACACTAAGTAACTTTGCACCTAACCTTTACCAGGTAAAGGTTAGACATATAGGTGACTTATAAGTTACTTAAGTGCAGTGTAAAATGGCTGTGAAATAACGTGGACGTTATTTCACTCAGGCTGCAGTGGCAGGCCTGTGTAAGAATTGTCAGAGCTCCCTATGGGTGGCAAAAGAAATGCTGCAGCCCATAGGGATCTCCTGGAACCCCAATACCCTGGGTACCTCAGTACCATATACTAGGGAATTATAAGGGTGTTCCAGTAAGCCAATGTAAATTGGTAAAATTGGTCACTAGCCTGTTAGTGACAATTTGAAAGAAATGAGAGAGCATAACCACTGAGGTTCTGATTAGCAGAGCCTCAGTGAGACAGTTAGTCACTACACAGGTAACACATTCAGGCACACTTATGAGCACTGGGGCCCTGGAGAACAGGGTCCTAGTGACACATACAACTAAAACAACATATATACAGTGAAAAATGGGGGTAACATGCCAGGCAAGATGGTACTTTCCTACACAACCCCCCCCCAAACGAAGGACAATAAGACTAGCCATGACCTGATGAGTCTTCATTGTCTAAGTGGAAATATCTGGAGAGTCCATCTGCATTGGAGTGGCTACTCCCAGGTCTATGTTCCACTGTATAGTCCATTCCCTGTAGGGATATGGACCACCTCAACAATTTAGGATTTTCCCCTTTCATTTGTTTTAGCCAAAGTAGAGGTTTGTGGTCTGTTTGAACAATGAAGTGAGTGCCAAACAGGTATGGCCTCAACTTCTTCAGAGCCCAGACCACAGCAAAGGCCTCCCTCTCTATGGCAGACCAACGCTTTTCTCTAGGGGTCAACCTTCTACTAATAAAAGCAACAGGTTGATCCTGGCCCTCAGAATTAAGTTGTGATAGGACTGCCCCTACTCCTAATTCAGATGCATCAGTTTGGACATAGAATTTTTTAGAGTAATAAGGGCTTTTCAGGACAGGTGCAGAGCACATGGCCTGCTTCAGCTCCTCAAAAGCTTTCTGACAGTTTGCTGTCCATAATACCTTTTTAGGCATCTTCTTGGAAGTGAGGTCATTAAGAGGGGCTGCAATGGAGCCATAGTTCTTAATGAACCTCCTGTAATACCCAGTGAGGCCTAGGAAGGGTCTCACCTGAGTCTGTGTAGTAGGGGGAACCCAATCAATAATTGTTTGGATTTTCCCCTGAAGTGGTGCAATCTGTTCCCCACCAACAAGGTGTCCCAGATAAACCACCTTACCCTGCCCTATCTGGCACTTTGACGCCTTGATAGTGAGGCCTGCCTTTTGCAGGGCCTCTAAAACTTTCCATAGGTGGACCAGGTGCTCATCCCAGCTGGAGCTAAAGACAGCTATATCGTCCAGATATGCTGCACTGAAAGCTTCCAGCCCTTGCAGGACTGTGTTCACCAACCTCTGAAAAGTGGCAGGTGCATTTTTCAAACCAAAAGGCATTACAGTGAACTGGTAATGTCCTCCAATGGTTGAAAATGCAGTCCTAGGTTTAGCATCTTCTGACAATTTGATCTGCCAATACCCTGCAGTCAAGTCAAAAGTGCTTAGATACTTGGCAGATGCCAGTGTATCTATGAGCTCATCTGCCCTGGGTATAGGGTGAGCGTCGGTTTTGGTTACCAAGTTGAGACCTCTGTAGTCTACACAAAACCGCATTTCCTTCTTTCCATCTTTGGAATGGGGTTTTGGTACAAGTACCACAGGAGAAGCCCATGGACTTTCAGAGTGCTCAACCACTCCTAGTTCTAACATTTTCTGGACTTCTTGCTCTATGCAGTCCCTGACATGGTCAGGCTGCCTATAGATCTTACTTTTGACAGGCAAGCTGTCTCCAGTATCTATAGTGTGCTCACACCAAGAAGTGGTACCTGGCACAGTAGAGAAGAGTTCAGAGAATTGATCTAGGAGATTTATGCAATTATCTTTCTGCTCAGCAGTAAGACAATCAGCCAAAATTACACCTTCCACAAGAGCATTTCGTTCTGTGGAAGAGAAGAGATCAGGTAGAGGATCACTGTCTTCTTCCTGTCCCTCATCAGTTGCCATGAGCAGGGTGAGATCAGCCCTGTCATAGTAGGGTTTCAGGCGGTTTACATGGAGTACCCTAAGGGGACTCCTGCAGTGCCTAAGTCAACTAAATAGGTGACTTCACCCTTTTTTTCAACAATTGTGTGGGGACCACTCCATTTATCTTGGAGTGCTCTTGGGGCCACAGGCTCCAAGACCCACACTTTCTGCCCTGGTTGGTACTGAACCAGAACAGCCTTCTGATCATGCCATTGCTTCTGGAGCTCTTGGCTGGCCTGAAGGTTTTTACTGGCCTTTTTCATATACTCAGCCATCCTTGATCTGAGGCCAAGTACATAGTCCACAATATCCTGCTTAGGAGCTTTTAAAGGTTGTTCCCAACCCTCCTTTACAAGTGTGAGTGGACCCCTAACAGGGTGTCCAAAAAGAAGTTCAAAGGGGCTGAAGCCCACTCCTTTCTGGGGTACCTCCCTGTAGGCAAAAAGGAGGCATGGTAGAAGGATATCCCATCTCCTGCGGAGTTTTTCAGGGAGACCCATAATCATGCCTTTGAGAGTTTTGTTAAATCTCTCCACCAGTCCATTTGTTTGTGGATGATAGGGTGTTGTGAACTTATAAGTTACACCACACTCCTTCCACATGGCCTTTAAGTATGCAGACATGAAATTGCTTCCCCTGTCTGATACTACTTCCTTTGGGAAGCCCACCCTGGAAAATATTCCCAGGAGGGCCTTTGCCACTGCAGGAGCTGTAGTGGTCCTTAAAGGAATAGCTTCAGGATATCTTGTGGCATGGTCCACTACCACTAAGATTATTTTATTGCCTAAAGCAGTAGGAGGGTCAAGGGTGCCAACTATGTCAACCCCTACCCTTTCAAAGGGAACCCCAACCACAGGCAGTGGAATAAGGGGTGCCTTTGGAGTGCCACCTGTCTTGCCACTGGCTTGACAGGTTTCACAGGACTTACAAAAATCTTTGGTGTCCTCAGACATCCTAGGCCAATGAAACAGGGGAACAAGCCTGTCCCAAGTTTTCATTTGTCCTAGATGCCCAGCTAGGGGAATGTCGTGTGCCAGAGTTAGGAGGAACTTTCTGTACTCCTGAGGAATCACTAGTCTCCTGGCAGCTCCAGGTTTAGGATCCCTATGCTCAGTGTACAAGAGGTTGTCCTCCCAGTAAACTCTGTGAGAGTCACTGACATCCCCATTAGCCTGTTTGACAGCTTGCTGTCTCAGACCCTCTAATGTGGGACAGGTTTGCTGTGCCACACTCAGCTCCTCTCTGGCAGGCCCCCCTTCACCCAAAAGCTCAGCAGTGTCTGCTTTCAGCTCCTCTGGTGTAGGTTCTGCACAGGGAGGGAATTCTTCTTCCTCAGAAGTTGAATCCACTGTAGAGGGAGGGATAGTAGGAAGTGGTTTGCTTCTACTAGCCCTAGCTTTAGGGAGCACTTGGTCCATTGTTCCAGGATCCAAGCTTCCCTGTCCTTTCTGCTTTTTGGCCTGAGCCCTGGTTAAAGCAAAAATATGCCCTGGAATGCCCAGCATTGCTGCATGGGCCTCCAACTCCACATCTGACCAAGCTGATGTCTCCAAATCATTCCCTAGTAGACAGTCTACAGGTAAATCTGAGGCTACCACAACTTTCTTTGGACCAGTAACCCCCCCCCCCAGTTGAGATTAACAACAGCCATGGGGTGGCAAAGTGTGTTGTTGTGAGCATCGGTTACTTGGTACTGGTGACCAAGTAGGTGTTGTTCAGGGTGGACCAGTTTCTCTATGACCATAGTCACACTGGCACCAGTGTCCCTGTAGGCCTGAACCTCAACACCATTTATTAGGGGTAGCTGCCTGTACTTATCCATATTAAGGGGACAAGCAGCTAAGGTGGCTAAATCAATAGCCCCCTCAGAGACTAACACAGCCTCTGTGGCCTCCCTAACAAGGCCAACCCCAACTAAATTACCAAAAGTGAGCCCAGCTACTCCCTTGGATTGGCTATTAGTAGGTTTGCTCCCACCACCACTGCTATTAGTAGGGACACTAGGTGTAGCAGTAGGGGTTGTAGTGGTAGGAGCGTTGGTGCTTTTCTTTGGACAACTGGGATCTGTTGTCCAATGGCCTTTTATCTTACATAAATAGCACCATGGTTTCTTTTCCTTGTTCTGATTTGAAGAGGATTTTGGCCCACCACCCCCACCAGAGTGTTTTTGTGGGCCTGATGAAGCCTAATTTTTAGATTTGTCCCCACCCTTGTCAGAAGACTTACCATCCTTCTTCTTGTTGCCATCTTTGTCACCCCCTGTATGAACTTTTCTGTTCACCCTTATTCTGACCCATTTGTCTGCCTTCTTTCCCAATTCTTGGGGAGAGGTCAGATCAGAGTCCACCAAGTACTGGTGCAACAAATCAGACACACAATTATTAAGAAGTTGCTCTCTCAGGATCAAGTTATACAGGCTGTCATAATCAGTAACTTTACTGCCATGTAACCACCCCTCCAAGGCCTTCACTGAATGGTCAATGAAATCAACCCAGTCTTGTGAAGACTCCTTTTTGGTCTCTCTGAACTTTATCCTGTATTGTTCAGTGGTTAAGCCATAACCATCCAGGAGTGCATTCTTAAGAACATGGAAATTATTGGCATCACTTTCTTTCACAGTAAGGAGCCTATCCCTACCTTTTCCACTAAATGATAGCCATAGGATAGCAGCCCACTGCCTTTGAGGGACATCCTGTACAA
The DNA here is from genome assembly GCF_031143425.1 of Pleurodeles waltl. Classification (NCBI taxonomy): domain Eukaryota; kingdom Metazoa; phylum Chordata; class Amphibia; order Caudata; family Salamandridae; genus Pleurodeles; species Pleurodeles waltl. The sequence goes on from NC_090439.1 coordinate 1,179,361,600, forward strand.
CACAGGCCCTCTCAAGTGCAGCAAACCACTTGTTAATGTCATCCCCCTCCTTATAAGGGGGAACTATCTTGTGCAGATTCCTGGAATCATGCTCTTTTACAGGATGACTATGGGGAATACTGCTGCTGCCACCATGGGTTTCAAAACCCAACTTCTGTCTTTCTTTCTCTAGTTCAAAAGACTGTCTATCCAAATCCAGCTGTTGCTTTTTAAGCTTCAGTCTGGTTTGTTCCACTCTCAACTTGTTGAGTTCCCTCTCTAACATTCTGTCATCAGGGTTGGTGGGAGGGACATTCTTAGACACAGAAGAATGAGCAGAAGGAGACCTGTCCCTTACAGAAGCCACCCTAACAGCTTGGCTAACAGAAACATTACTACCAGTATGGTGAGAATACATGCTTTTGCTATGATGTGAGACAACACTATTTGTATGGTGTGGCTCATCATCATTACCAACTATGCTAGACTGTCTAGTAATGGGCAGGCTAGGAAGTATCTTTCCTGAATCTTTTCCTGGGGGAGACCCTGAATCAGATTGGGAACTATTATGTACTTTTTCAACAGATGGGGCACTTATGGCCTTATCTTGTTCTCTAAGCATGTTAACTAACAATTCCAAGGAAGGATCCTTCCCTACACTCAAACCTCTCTCTATGCAGAGACTCCTTGCTCCTTTCCAGCTAAGGTGATCATATGCAAGTTTGGACAGATCAACATTTTGGCCTGTGCCAGACATTTTTTAGAGAGAGTTAAAGTGATAGAAAAAGAGAAAAAAGTTTTCAGAACTTTTTAGAAAGACAGAAAAAAACTTTGTAAACTTTTAAGAACTTTTTGAAAGTTTAGAAGTACTTTTCAGCACTTTAGAAAAGAGTGAAAAGAGTAAATGCAAAACTTTTTAGCTATGTGTACACACACTGAACTTGTTTTGTATATTTTTCTCTTATGAAAAGTACAATGACAAGAGTGGTAAGTAGTCTCAAAGCACTTATCCCACCACTGCACAACCAATGTAGGAGGCTGGACTGGCTTGTAGTGAGTACCAAGAGGTACTTGCACCTTGCACCAGGCCCAGTTATCCCTTATTAGTGTATAGGGTGTCTAGCAGCTTAAGCTGATAGATAATGGTAGCTTAGTAGAGCAGCTTAGGCTGAACTAGGAGACGTGTGAAGCTACTACAGTACCACTAGTGTCACTTGCACAATATCATAAGAAAACACAATACACAGATATACTAAAAATAAAGGTACTTTATTTTTATGACAATATGCCAAAGTATCTCAGTGAGTACCCTCAGTATGAGGATAGCAATTATACACAAGTTATATGTACACAATACCAAAAATATGCAGTATAGTCTTAGAAAACAGTGCAAACAATGTATAGTTACAATAGGATGCAATGGGGACACATAGGGATAGGGGCAACACAAACCATATACTCCAAAAGTGGAATGTGAACCAAGAATGGACCCCAAACCTATGTGACCTTGTAGAGGGTCGCTGGGACTATTAGAAAATAGTGAGAGTTAGAAAATTAGCCCTCCCCAAGACCCTGAAAAGTGAGTGCAAAGTGCACTAAAGTTCCCCAAAAGACAAAGAGTCGTGATAGAGGAATAATGCAGGAAAGACACCAACCAACAATGCAACAACTGTGGATTTCCAATCTAGGGTACCTGTGGAACAAGGGGACCAAGTCCAAAAGTCACAAGCAAGTCGGAGATGGGCAGATGCCCAGGAAATGCCAGCTGCGGGTGCAAAGAAGCTTCTACTGGACAGAAGAAGCTGCGGTTTCTGCAGGAACGAAAAGGGCTAGAGACTTTCCCTTTGGTGGACGGTTCTCTCTCGCCGTGCTGAGTTGTGCAAAAGTGTTTGCCCGCCGAAAGAACACCAACAAGCCTTGCTAGCTGCAAATCGTGCATTTAGCGTTTTTGGACGCTGCTGAGGCCCAGGAGGGACCAGGAGGTCGCAAATTGGACCAGGAGAGAGAAGGGACGTCGAGCAAGACAAGGAGCCCTCTCTGAAGCAGGTAGCACCCAGAAAAGTGCCAAAAACAGGCACTACAAGGATGCGTGAAACAGTGCTCGCCGAAGTTGCACAAAGGAGTCCCACGTCGCCAGAGACCAACTTAGAAAGTCGTGCAATGCAGGTTAGAGTGCCGTGGACCCAGGCTTGGCTGTGCACGAAGGATTTCCGCCGGAAGTGTACAGGGGCCGGAGTAGTTGCAAAAGTCGCGGTTCCCAGCAATGCAGTCTATCGAGGTGAGGCAAGGCCTTACCTCCACCAAACTTGGACTGAAGAGTCACTGGACTGTGGGAGTCACTTGGACAGAGTTGCTGGATTCGAGGGACCTCGCTCGTCGTGCTGAGAGGAGACCCAAAGGACCGGTAATGCAGCTTTTTGGGGCCTGCGGTTGCAGGGGGAAGATTCCGTCGACCCACGGGAGATTTCTTCGGAGCTTCTGGTGCAGAGAGGAGGCAGACTACCCCCACAGCATGCACAAGCAGGAAAACAGTTGAGAAGGCGGCAGGATCAGCGTTACAGAGTTGCAGTAGTCGTCTTTGCTACTATGTTGCAGTTTTGCAGGCTTCCAGCGCGGTCAGCAGTCGATTCCTTGGCAGAAGGTGAAGAGAGAGATGCAGAGGAACTCTGATGAGCTCTTGCATTCGTTATCTAAAGTTTCCCCAGAGACAGAGACCCTAAATAGCCAGAAAAGAGGGTTTGGCTACTTAGGAGAGAGGATAGGCTACTAACACCTGAAGGAGCCTATCAGAAGGAGTCTCTGACGTCACCTGGTGGCACTGGCCACTCAGAGCAGTCCAGTGTGCTGGCAGCACCTCTGTTTCCAAGATGGCAGAGGTCTGGAGCACGCTGGAGGAGCTCTGGACACCTCCCAGGGGAGGTGCAGGTCAGGGGAGTGGTCACTCCCCTTTCCTTTGTCCAGTTTCGCGCCAGAGCAGGGGCTAAGGGGTCCCTGAACCGGTGTAGACTGGCTTATGCAGAATTGGGCACATCTGTGCCCAAGAAAGTATTTCCAGAGGCTGGGGGAGGCTACTCCTCCCCTGCCTTCACACCATTTTCTAAAGGGAGAGGGTGTAACACCCTCTCTCAGAGGAAGTCCTTTGTTCTGCTATCCTGGGACAAGCCTGGCTTGACCCCAGGGGGGCAGAAACCTGTCTGAGGGGTTGGCAGCAGCAGCAGCTGCAGTGAAACCCCAGGAAAGGCAGTTTGGCAGTACCAGGGTCTGTGCTACAGACCACTGGAATCATGGAATTGTCCCAATAATGCTAGGATGGCATAGAGGGGGCAATTCCATGATCTTAGACATGTTACATGGCCATATTCGGAGTTACCATTGTGAAGCTACATATAGGTAGTGACCTATATGTAGTGCACGCGTGTAATGGTGTCCCCGCACTCACAAAGTTCAGGGAATTGGCCCTGAACAATGTGGGGGCACCTTGGTTAGTGCCAGGGTGCCCTCACACTAAGTAACTTTGCACCTAACCTTTACCAGGTAAAGGTTAGACATATAGGTGACTTATAAGTTACTTAAGTGCAGTGTAAAATGGCTGTGAAATAACGTGGACGTTATTTCACTCAGGCTGCAGTGGCAGGCCTGTGTAAGAATTGTCAGAGCTCCCTATGGGTGGCAAAAGAAATGCTGCAGCCCATAGGGATCTCCTGGAACCCCAATACCCTGGGTACCTCAGTACCATATACTAGGGAATTATAAGGGTGTTCCAGTAAGCCAATGTAAATTGGTAAAATTGGTCACTAGCCTGTTAGTGACAATTTGAAAGAAATGAGAGAGCATAACCACTGAGGTTCTGATTAGCAGAGCCTCAGTGAGACAGTTAGTCACTACTCAGGTAACACATTCAGGCACACTTATGAGCACTGGGGCCCTGGAGAACAGGGTCCTAGTGACACATACAACTAAAACAACATATATACAGTGAAAAATGGGGGTAACATGCCAGGCAAGATGGTACTTTCCTACAAACCACATGAATTTATAAAACTGGGAAGAGCTAAATATATTTCACAAATTAAAAAAAATTCCTACTTGACTCCGGATTCTGGTGCAGGAGTTCATTGCGGTCTAGCTGTGTGGCGATGTTACCAAATTACCTTTCTTTCTTTGGTGTGTTTACTCAGAGTGGGTGTCTCTATTCAGGCCCTCCCTATCACAGGCTTGTTCCAGCAGACATTATTTTACTGGAATAGATTTGCAAAAATGTAACCAATCTAACATTAAATATGGTGTTTTGTGGGTTGAATGCTTCAATTAGTGCTTGTCTACAGGATCTAATCCCTAGGCCGTTTAGTTCTTTTTTTCAGTAAGCGTTTTCTTTCTACAGCCAGTGCTGAGCAAATGCAGTCCACATGCACCAAGTTTTCCACCACCAGATGACAAAGGCGGCACTCATGTTTGCCTTGCTCGTGGCCCCTTCTTCCAATTTGGCAGGAGGTCTGGCGTTGGGACATCGCCCAGCCTGAGCCTTAGAAATCGTTGCTTAATTTTCCGTGAGTAGGGGGCGGCCATAAGTGTGAATTCTTTAAGAGTTTTAAACCAATTAAGAGTCAGCCAGCCATGCAACCTTTTGATCAGAGCTTCTCTGTCTTTTAACCAGCTAAGTAGTTTACTTGACTTATTGACTACTTTGTTAAAAGCCGTCGTGGTAAGCGACTGATCCCATACCCCACCTAGATTCAAGAGGCTTATACTCTTTTCCAGGTACCTTTTGTACTTTCCATTCCCTCTGTCTAGGGTGATTTCCTGCCAGACTAGAGACCCTTTTTGGGCGCGGCTCAGTTTGTAACAACATTTGATGAAAGCTGACAGGCGAGCCAGCAACTGTTTAACCATCATAAATTCTAGTCTGACCTGGGCTGCGGAGGCATGCCTTGGTAGTCGAAAGGCACGCTTGTACGTTTTTATCAAAAGCTTCTCCAAAAGAGCTACCTCCATACCCCTCATTATTTCTGCCCCATACAAGAGGTTTGGCAATAAATATATATTTATATTTATTTTACTTATACATGTATATATATATATATATATATATATATATATATATATATATATATATATTTATATATATATATATTTATATTTAAATTAAATGAAACATATTAAAACACATGCACAAAATATTAACATAAATTACAAAATTAATTAAACCTAAAAAATATAAAATAAAAAAATATATTTATAAAAAAATATTAGATATATTTAAAACAATCTATCTATAAACAAATTCAAAAAATTAAACAAACAAATATTAATACAAATATATAGATGTAAACAATATTAAAAATAAGTACTTAGATAAGAAAAATAAATAATACACAATTCCCACTCCAGTCTATGCAACAGTAGGGAAGTGCTGTACTTGGGAGGGGTAAAATTTAATAATCCCACTCGAATCAGTTCAATGGTAGGGAACATGTTGGACTTCAGAGAGGTTAAATTTACTACTCCCACACCAGTCTGTGCAATAGTGGGGAACACATTGGACTTCTGAGGGTTACATTTATCATTCCCATTCTAGCAAATGCAGTTGTAAGGAAAGTGTTGGACTTTGGAGGGGTCATATTTATATTCCCACTCCAGTCTGTGAAACAGGAGGGAAAGCATTGGGCTCCGGTGGGGGGGGGGAGGGGGGTTGGTGGGCGGGAAGGGGCTGCTAAGTTTACTATTCTCATTACAATCTGTACACCAGTAGGGAAAGTGTTGGACTCCAGAGGGGCTATATTTACTATTACAACTCCAGTCTGCGCAGCAGTAGAGAAAGTACATCACTTCAAGCACATAACATATTTTAAAAAACCCTATTAATTGAACTGAAATACACAACTGTTCCTTGGAAAGGTATATATAAAAAAGAAAATTCAATTAAACAATGTGCATGATTATTAAAGATGTTAATAATTAATTACGAATGTAAAACCATTATTAATGTATTATTCAATTAAGTTCCTGCATTACACTCACACATACCAACCAGCCCACACTTAAAATATAACTGAAATAAATAAGTATAACACAATTAACATAATTATTCATAAATTAAAAAAATCATAATGTTTAGAAATTGTGTCTCTAGTTGGCAGTCAGTTTATACCCCGTCTAAGTCGGGACCCTCACTCCAGTCAGGGTAAGGGAGATACCCAGCTCAGATAACCCCTGCTCACCCCCCTTGGTAGCTTGGCATGAGCAGTCGGGCTTATCTCAGCAGCAACATATAAAGCATTTCCACATACCACCAGTAATACAGTGAAAACACTACAAAAGGACACCACACCAGTCTTAGAAAAATAGCCAATATGTATCTGTGCAAAACAAGACCAAGATGAGAAAAAATTCCAAGATACAGCAATGAATTTTGCAGAAATGAATTTAAAAATACAGTTCCTTAAAGTTGATAGCTCCATATGGGGCTATCATGGCATCATAAACAAATCCAACAGTTCAAGCCAACTGCGATGTCGCGGGCCAGCTACGGTGTCGGGAAGACCCGCAAACAGTACTTTGGAAGTGTAGGGCGTCGTGGTCCTCGTGATGAGATACGGAGTGCGGCATCTCTGGCATCAGCAGTAATCGGCGGGCGTCAGTTCTGGAGGTTGGTAGAGGGATCGGCGGACCCTTGAAGTCGCACGCATTGCAAATTGAACTGACGACAAAGTCAGGAGCGCTGGTGGTGATGGTGTCAGGGTTGTGATGCAAAGCGGGACGATGCGACATGTGGTCCCCACAGGTCACAGTGCAGGCTGCGACTTGGTGACTGCCTCCCATGGTGTTGGTGAGACCAGGGTTGCGGTGTGAAGTGGGGCGGTGTGACATGTGGTGTCTCCAGGATGTGTTGCAGGCAGCAGTAGAGTCAATGGCGTTGGCAGCGGTGAGCTGAGGCTATGTTACAGGATGGAACAGTGCTTCGTGTACCACATGAGCGGTGTCCTCAGGCCACATTGCAGGCAGTGGTGTCAGTGTCAGCATAGAGCTTCATCTTTGGGGATACCAGGCTGCGATGTGAGCAAGGCGATGCAGAGTGTGGGGCCTGCAGGTCACTGTGCAAGCAGCAGCTCGGTGACCACTTAAGGTGGTGGCATTGATGAGACCAGGGTTGCGGTGCGAAGTGGGGCACAGCTCCATGCAACGTTGTCAGGTCACGGTGAAGGAAGCAGCATCGTTGACGGCGTGGTCATGGTATTTCTTCTGTCGCACCACAAAACACACGGTTCCCATTGTTTCTTAGTTAACTTCTAACCCTGGACCCCAACAAATCCAACAACCTGCACCTAATATATAACACAAATATATATAATAGTTACACAATTTACATAAATAATAATCAATTGCACACTTAATAATAAATCAATAATTGTTAATAATTATTTGATTAACCTTCCATTCAATACCCCATCAAATCCAGCAACCCCACGTAATATATAAATAAAAATATAATACCTACACAATTTACATAATAAATAATCAAATAGATAATGAATAATACATTAATAACTGATTGTTAAATAATTATACTAAATTAACTTCCCCCTGTATGCCTATACACCTCACAAATCTCTACACTGTAAAGTACTATTAAATTACAAATTATAAATCACTTAAATTTACAAACTATATTTAAAAATATATTTTCAACAATCATACAAACAACATGTAACATATTAAATTAAGATATCAACTAAAACACATAAATATCATTAAAAACAATATTCTTTACAACTATATTATTGAAAAACATATGAACACATATATTCTTGAAAACTATATTAGCTAAAACATTAATATTCTTATCAACAATATTCCTGCCTCATAATATACTTGCATCCCAATATTTTGTTTTCTGATATTCCTGTATCTCGATGTTTTAAGCTTGATATCACCTCCCAGAATAGCCTAGTCCTGGCATCCCCGGAAAACACTTTTTGGGTGGATGAAGGCCAGAAGGATGAAGATGATCAATACAATGTTCACCTGCAACTAAGAACAGGATGGGAAGATGGGGATGTACTGTACTCCTTCCCCCACCGCACCCACTCAATTGCTTTGTGTGTTTTTGCTTCATTTAACCAGAATGACCTGGTACTGGCACCTGTTTGGTCAAAAAACACAGACATATAGCAACAAAGGATGGGAAGCAGAGGAGACACATACTGCACAGTCAAGGAGGTGAACCTCTTGTTCGAGCTAAACTGAAATTGTCACAGTGGCTCAGCTCCAAAGCTGTGTAATGCTAGTCTGCCTTTCAATGCTTTTTTAGGTCGTGCCTATAGACTAGTTGTCTAAGACTGCGAACAATTCACTCACAGTTTCACTTGCAGTCGCCAACTTGGAATGAATTTTCTTATCATATAAAAAACAAGCATTGACAAAGCCAATGTGTTGGGCCTTTTGCAAAGCTGCAACACTTCAAGCCATTACTACATGTCCCTCTCAACTCAGAACCAACAGTCTTTAACATGTCTGTAGTTCCTCAAGGTTTTACTAGTTGTCCACCTTGGGTCAGAAACACAGGCTTAAAAAGACTTTTCAAAAGCTCCATGTGAAGACAAGTTATAGTTAGTAGAATAATAATGTTAGAATGTAGTGAGGTAGTAATGACATAAGACAGAATGTTGGAGGAGAAGAAGAGGGGTAGTGAGCAGAGGAGCTCATCTGGAGATGTCATATGAAGAAATAAAGATTTTATACTGGACAAACTTTGTTGGAGTCAAACCTTTACACTCCACTTTAGTAAGTCTTTACTATATTACTACATCTCCTTCTTGAGTCTGAATTAACTGCTAGAAAAGTCTTTCACGTGTCTGCAGTGTCACAAGACATCCTTAGATGCAAGTAGGATGCAGTCGCCTAAAATGTCCCTCATGAAGCTGAGCGTTGTGGCCTCGTCTAATATATTTGCATCTACACTTCTGCTGCTCTAAGAATGTGTGCTTGTTTTCTATAGGATACATGAATATCTCAAAGCTGGTTATGATGAGCACAAAACATCACACCTGCCAATAAATGCCTTTTATACTACAGAACTCTGTGATTTCTCTCAAATAAATAGAGGCACCAGCAGTCACTGGTAAATTTGAGGGCTTTCCATCTTCTTCTTAAAAGACTACTTTTTAACTGGAAGTTCATCTGTGAGCCAGTACATTTTAGTTGCTTAGCCTGAGGACAGCCTGTGGCGGAACTGTGCGGATCCATCACCTTACACTGTGTTCTGTGGCAGTAAGAAGTAAAATGCCAGTGCCAGCGGAAGAAGCCAAGAAACTCACAAGCATAGTACTTGCAGTCATTACTAGCTGTACCCTTCTAGTCCCGCTGCAACACTTCAAGCGGTTACTAGGTGTACCTCTCATGTCAGATGCACCTGCTTGAAGTCTTGTCACAGCTGCTGCACTTCAAGTGGTTACTAGGTGTTTCTCTCCAGTCAGATGCTACTGCTTGAAGTCTTCATGAAGCTGCACCACCTCAAGTGGTTACTATGTATCCCTCTCGAGTCATACGCTACTGCTTGAAGTATGTACAAAGCTGCAGCACTTCTAGGCTACCGCTTGAAAACTTCTCAAAGCTGCAGCACTTCAAGTGGTTACTAGGTGCTCCTCTCCAGTCAGATGCTGCTGCTTGAAGCCTTCATGGAGCTGCACCACCTCACGTGGTTACTATGTATTCCTCTCAAGTCATATGCTACTGCTTGAAGTATATACAAAGCTGCAGCACTTCTAGGAGCGTCTAGCACCAGCATTACTTGATGCCCCTTTTGAGTCAGATGCTACTTCTTGAAGCCTTCATGAAGCTGCAGCACTTCAGATGGTTACTAGGTGCACCTCTCGAGCCAGATGCTACTGCTTGAAGCCTTCATGAAGCTGCAGCACTTCAGATGGTTACTAGGTGCACCTCTCGAGTCAGATGCTACTGCTTGAAGTCTGCTTGAAACTGCAGCACTTAATGTGGTTATTAGATGTGTCTCTCCAGTCAGCTATGAGTAGCAGTACTACCCCTTGAAGTCTTCACGAAACTGCAGGTGTCTGTTGGACCTCACCCTCATCCTCAACATTTTACCTCTTTCCTCCTATTTTTTCTGACCTGTTTCTGTGGGCTTTAGGACTCTGGGCACTTTAGCACTGCTTACCACTGCTAAAGTAGATGTGTAAATGGTGATTGTGATTGCTTATCCCTGATTGGCATCTTTGATTTACTAGTAACTCCCTAGTATACTGCACCATGTGTGCCCAGGGCCTGTAAGTCAAATGCTATTAGTGGGCCTGCAGCACTGATTGTATCATCCACATGAGTAGCCCTGTAAGCATACCTCAGACCTCCCAACAAAGTGTCTGTGTGGGCAGTTTTAAACTGTCATGTCAACCTGGCAAGTCCACCCACTTGCCAGGCCCAAACCTTCCCTTTTTTACTACATGTAAGTCACCCCTAAGGTACACCCAAGGTAGCCTCATGGGCAAGGTTCACTTTATGTAAAAGATAGGACTTGTACTGGTGTATTTTACATGTCTTATCAGTTTTCACTATTGCAAGGCCTATCTCTCCCCTAGGTTAACATGGGGATTGCCTTTAAATACCTTTTAAGTATAATTTCCCGTTGGGAGCAGATTGAGATGTGGAGTTTAGGGTCTCCAAACTCACAATTTAAAAATACAACTTTTAGTGAAGTTGATTTTTAAAGTTGTGAATTTGAAAATGCCACTTTTAGAAAGTGGGCATTTTTTTGGTTAACCATTCGGTGCCTCTGCCTGCCTGTGGAATCCATGTCTGGGTCAGACTGACAGTAGGGCTGTTTGTGAATTCACTCTCTGCAATGAAACAAAGGGAGTTGAAGTGTGCCCTGCATATGCTGATGACCCATCAACTGGCTGCTAGGTCCCCTGGGCTAGAGTGGTGGGAGGAGTTGTCACTGACACCTGGCTAGGGCTGTGCCTGTCCTCACACAACGCTGTCTCCACCCCCTTGGAGTGCGTCAAGAGCCAGGCCAGGGCAAGGCACGACCTTGTGAACAACAGAGACTTTCCTTTGAAGCTTGCTTACTTCAAAGGCAGAAATGATTATAAGTAGTGGACCCAGACTTTCAGAACACTTCTGGGTCAAGAGGCAGATTCCTCAAAAGGTTAAATGTACTCAGCATGATTGCAAAAAATCATAATCATACTGTTCTCAATAAAACAAAACACTTCCAATGTGTTTCTTTCACTTAGCTTGCACAACTGGTCAGATGTTCATTACAACAAATAAGAGTTATTCTTCATTTGTTTATATTATCACTATCCAATGACCCAAGAACACCTTTTCAACCTCTTTTGGTAAACTCATTTTTAAGGTCTTTCCTACACAGCGCTTACATTGTGCTTGATTTGTTGTTCATTCACTCTTTACCTAATCTGCCCATGCCTGCACCCAGTTCAACCCATCTTATAAGGTACTTGCTTTCACTTTGATCTCTCCCCTTTACCTAATATCCCTGCTTTATAATACCGCCAGTAACAGTACAATATATTGCATTTCTCAATAAACAACTCATAACACTTTAATTGAGTTACAGTAACTTATATTGCAAAACTACTCACAATCTACAAATTACAGCAAAAAAATGAATTATTAGTCACATAGGCAAAACCTAATGCATTTACCAATGCTTGTTTGAAATTGCACATGGTTACCGTTGACTTGGAGTTCATGGTAATTGCATTTCCTAAATGCACAATTCACATTTAGTCAATTCTTTGGGCATCTGAATAGGAATCACAAAAATGCAATTCCCTAAAGAGCTTTGTACATCTGAAAAGCCCACTTAGCATTTTTTAACTGCTCAAAATAGCATTTTGGACCGTAAAGAAATGCTAAATGGCTTTGTACATCTGACCCTAAATGCCTCAAAATAGCTGCATGATATTGAACACACCATGGGCATGCATCTGGCATAGTATAGTTTTCCTTTAAACTGAAAGCACAACAAGTGGAAGCCTTCCGGATGTATTGGCATCAAACTGAAAGCAGATTCAACATTCGCCTTAGCCATGAGGGCGCCCACCCCAACCTCTCTGACTCATTCAGTTGCCTCACCAAATGAAGCACATGACACTGAACACATATCCTGGCTGAGCTAGTGGTTGATTGAGTTCCCTTTGGGGTAGGAGAGGTAGTGTATCATTCCGTATTTGACTTCCTCTTTTTTTGGGACAATTCCCTGTGGAGAGATGATAAGATTCCTCAGGGAAGGTTTGTCAAACGGGCCGTCTATCCTAGACTGTAGCTTCTTTTCTATTTTTTCTGCCAATGTAGCCAGTAACACCTCTGCTGAGCGGAAGTTCCTTGACAGTCTTCCTGACAATGGTCCAGTGTGAGGAACTCTCAACCCCTCCTTAAACCACATGAAAGTAACTGCCTCTCCTCTTCCTTAGGGTACTCGTTCAAGAGTATTGCTAGTGTGCCACAGAGGATTGGGGCTGGGCTTTTTGTTATTGCACTGGAACAACAGCTGGTCATTGACCATGGGGCCCGATGTAGGTCTTTCATGGAATTTGCAAGAAAAGGCTGGGTGTCCAACTCCACATGTGAGCACCCATGCTGGAATTTGCAAGCCCCATCTTAGGAGCAGTTGACCGTATTGATCAGTTGGCTAGTGTTGTCCTGTGGTTTCCGCAGAAGCATTGTTTTGAATCTATCAGCCAGCCTGGGTGTCCAAAATTACTACCTGAACCACGGCTCACCTCCCCAAAGGTAATTAAAGATGCAAAAACACAGCAGTCACATTACCTCCCGTCCCTCCCTCGCCTTCCTTTCCTAACCAATGAGGCTCCCTGCCTCCCCCTAGACCCCTCCCTTCCCCTTTGAAAAGCCACCCCCACCCCACCACCTCCTGTTCTTTTTGTCTAGCCCGCTAGACTTACCTTTTCCTTCTCCTCCACTGCGGGGCCTGGGGGGACCTCGTGTTGACTCTCAGCGAGCACAGTGCTCCTCACAGTGAGTTCTCCGGTGGTCGCTTCTTCCTGTGGTAGGCGGCGCTGCCTTGGAGATGCGTCTTTGGAGTCGGCTGACGGAGTCGGTCAGCTCTCTGGTGGCTGGGGCTGTGCTTCCGGATCTTAGCCTTGCGTATGTTGGGCTGATGTGCCAGTTGTGGGAATTTGCATATTGGCGGTAGGACGGACGCTTCTGCCCGCGTTTTTTATTATTTTGGGGTTAATTACTGCTCTTTTCTCATTTGCTGCTGTTGGATGGGGGGGGCTTTCTCGTTTATTTTACTGGATGCTGTTGGCCTCTTGGGTACATTTCTTGTTGGGATTATGTCGAGGCAGGTTCCTTCCAAGCAGCGCAGGATTGTCTCTTCATCTTCTTCGGGGGAGGATGTTGCGGTTCCCCTTCCCACTCCTGGTGGACACCAGGTTGCGCTGGGGGTTCCTGCGCCTCTCATGTCCAGGGAGGAGGTTCAGGACATGATTGAGATGGCTGTGTCTCATGCTCTTCAGGCTGGAGCGCCTAGACCTGGACATTCTCCTGCCTCCCGTTCTTTCCAGGGCTGCGGAGGGGACCTCTTCATCGGATGATGACGCCCCTTTTACTTCTTCTGGTGGGAAGTATGTCTCCAGGGAGGAGATGTGGGAGGTTCTGACGCATGTTCGGGACAATTTAGGGTTTCCTGTTTTTCAGCCTTCGGGGACTGATTCCCACTTATTCACTCCATATCAAACGCCTTCGCGGTTTGCCATGCCTTTCCAGGGCCCTGTTAAGGATATGGTGTTCCGGGAGTGGAAGGATGTGGACAAGTCTCAGGTTCCGTGCTTCCTTCGGAAACTGTACTTACTGGAGGGGGAGGAGGTGTTGCCCCCTTCTGTTAAGCTAGATTCCATTTTAGCAACTTTGAGTGGCAAGACGGCGGTCAATCTGGAGGACTGCGTTCCTGCTGATGCCACTGACAGGAAGGTGGATTCGGGTTTGAAGAGGGCATTTGCGGCAGAAAATTTGGCCCTCAGAGCTGGTATTTTTTCTGCTTATTCTGCCCAATCCTTGGTGCAGGATTTTGACAAACTGGCGGTGGCTGTTCAGGAGGGTTCGGAGTATTCGAAGCTGCTGGCGGTTATGGAACAACAGGCCAGGTTGCTGGCTGACATGTCGTCTGATGTTGTCCGCACTTCGGCTCTGGCTTCGGGGGCTTTGATTGGGGCTAGTAGGTCCCTCTGGTTAAGGATGTGGAAGGCGGATCCAGGGGAGAAGTCTGCTCTCCTGCGGCTTCCTTTTGAAGGGCGCAATTTGTTTGGGGATCAGTTGCCTTCCTTGTTTTCGAAAGCTTTTAAGGAGAGGAAGCACGCCTTGCCTTACAAAGATGGTTCTTCTTCTGGCAAGGGTTGGAGGAAGCATTCTCGTTCTTCTCCCAAGTTTGATTCCAAGTCTTTTTCTTCCAGGAAGTGTTGTTTTCAGCCCCGTTTTTCTCCTAAAAAGTCTGCTCCTTCGGGTCGGGGAGGCCTCAAGAAGGGTTCCTGACAATCACTGTGGGCCTGGCAGCGGGCCAGTTGGGGGTCGGCTGAGGCACTTTCTTCACGTTTGGCAGGAAGATGTCAAAGGTCTCTGGGTGCTGGACATTCTGAACAATGGCTACGCCATAGACTTCGATGTGGTTCCTCCAGATACAGGGGTTCGTCCTACTCCTCTGCCTGCGAATGGTGCCCAGAGGCGGGCATTGTTGGAGGGGGTCCGGGACTTGCTCATCAAGGGGGCCATCTCCCATGTTCCTGTGGGGGAGAGGGGTCTGGGCACTTATTCCGTCTTGTTCCTGGTTCCAAAGGTGTCAGGAGGCTTTCGTCCTGTCCTCAATCTCAAGGGTGTAAATTCCTGGATCAAGACTGTGCATTTCCGTATGCTTTCCATTCAGTCAATTTTTCCTCTGGTCGGTCCAGGGGATTTTCTGGGGTCTCTGGATCAGCAGGATGCTTACCTGCATGTTCCAGTGGCTCTGTCTTCTCAAAGGTTCCTCCGCTTTGCTTTAGGCCAGGACCATTTTCAGTTCTGTGTTCTGCCGTTTGGCCTCAAATCCTCTCCCCGGATTTTCACCAAGGTACTGGCTCCTCTGGTAGCTCTTCTACATTCCGATGGTGTGTTTGTCCATCCTAATTTGGACGATATTCTGATTCAAGCTCCCACTCAGGTTCTGTTAAGGAGTCATGTAGCCCGAGTACTGTTGGTCCTGCAAAATTATGGTTTTTTGGTCAACTGGGGGAAGTCAGATTTGGTCCCCTCCCAAGATCTGTTTTTTCTTGGGCCCGATTTCTGACTCTTCGAGGCTTGGTGACTGTGTCGGAGAAACTGTTGTTGTGCCTCCAGTCACAGGTGTTGTCGATCTTGTCGCAGACTGCTCCCAGAGCCCTTCAGCGGTTGCATCTGCAGGGTCATTTGGCATCAGTGGTTTTTCTAGTACTTTGGGCATGGTTTCATCTTCTTTGCCTGATAAACTGGTTTCTCGTTCGTTGGTCTCCGGTGTCGGGTTCTCTTCGGACAAGGATTCCTGTGTCGGGGTTTGTTCGCAGGGAGTTGGGTTGGTGGCTGGTGCCAGCTCATCTTCGATTGGGGGTGTCTTTGTCTCCTCCTCGGCCGGTGGTAGTGACAAACGATGCCAGCCTCTCTGGTTGGGGGGCTTGGCTGGGGTCAGCTCAGGGCCAGGGGTTTTGGTCGCCTCTGGATGCCAGACGCTCCTCGAATTGGCGGAAGTTGAAGGCGGTTCTTCTTGCTCTGGTTCATTTTCAGGAATTCCTGAAGGGATTGGATGTTCTTATCCAGACAGACAACTTGGTGACAAAGTATTACGTGAACAGGCAGGGGCGGGACCAAGTTTGCGGTCTCTGTTTCGCATTGCGAGGGACATTTTTGTTTGGGCTCAGGAGTGGGTTCTGTCTGCGAGCCACCTACATTCAGGGGGTGGTAAATGTTCGGACAGATCTTCTGAGCCGGGTCATTTCGTCGTCCCAGCTTTTCTCCCTCCGGTTGTCTCTGTTCCGTCGACTGGTTCGCCTGTGGGGTCTTCCTGTGTTGGATGTGTTTGCCTCCCCAGAGAATGCGAAAGTGAGGCGCTTTTGCTCCTGGTTTCGTTGTCAGCAGGCTTGGGCGGTGGACGGGATGTCGTGACCTGGGCCTCAGGATCTTCTGTACGCATTCCCGCCCTTCCAGTTGCTCCGTGCGTTTCTGGTGTGGGTACGTCTTCTGAAGGCCAGGGTTCTCTTGATCGTGCCACATTGGCCACGGGCGAATTGGTTTCCATTGCTTTGGTTGATGGCATCTGGTCACATGTGGACTCTCCCTCTCTGTACCTCGCCTCTGGAGTTTCCTTGCCTCCCTCTGGGTCGTTGCGGCGGTTGCACTTGGCGGCTTGGAAGTTGAAATGAGGGGATTGACAAGCTTGGGGGTTCCGGTCACTTTGAGTTCAACTTTGCTAGCTTCACAGCGTCATTCCACATTGCTCTCTTATGGTCGGCAGTGGAAAGTTTTTTCTACCTGGTGTTTGCGGCACCGGTTGGATCCTATGGCAACTTCTCTGTTTGAGGTGATGCAGTTTCTGCAAGATGGGGCCCAGTTGGGTTTGTCTGTGGCTTCACTGCGTGTGCAATGGGCTGCGATTCAGGCTTTTAGGGGTCCGTGGCATAATCTGTCTGATGAAGGTCGTTTGATGCCTCGTTTTTTTCAGGGCCTTCTTAACTTGTTTCCTCGTCCGGTGCGGTCCTTTCCTTCCTGGGATCTTTCTTTGGTGTTGGAAGCCTTGACTGTTCCTCCCTTTGAACCTCTGGAATCAGGTGACATGCGTTATCTAACTTTGCAAAAAAAAATTCTGGTGGCCATTACTTCAGCCCGCCGTTTGGGGGAGTTGGGGGCTTTGGCCTGCTCTTTTCCTTTTAGTAAGGTTTTTCCAGATTGGGTTGTGCTTGTACCGGTTCCCTCGTTTGTTCCCAAAGTGAATTCGGCTTTCCATGCTCGGCAGGATGTTATCCTGCCTGCTTTTTGTCCCAATCCTTCCTCTGCTGAGGAGGTTCGGTTGCATTCTTTGGATGTACGTAGGGCTTTGTTGGAATATCTATGGGTGGTTGCTCCTTTCTGGAAAGGTGATTCCCTGTTTGTTAATTTTGGTCCGACTCGGAAGGGGGAGAAGCCGTCCACTGCTTCCTTGGGTCGTTGGGTCCGCTCTCTAATGTTGATGGCTTATTCTTTGCAAGGGGTTGTGCTTCCTCAGGGGATACAGGGCCGTTCTACCAGGGGTATGGCTGCTACGGTGGCTGAGCTGCAGGGCGCTTCTGTGGTGGAAATTGGCAGGGCAGCTACTTGGGTCTCTCCTTCTACTTTTGTTCGTCATTACAGGCTGGCGCAATTAGTGGGTTTGGAGTCGGTATTGGGTCATTGTGTCTTGTCCTCTATGATGTAATAGGGGGGTTGTTGTCCGGTGTCCTTTTTGGTTGTGATTAAACTTGTTGCAACTCAGTGTCCGTCTCCTGTGTTTCTCTTGCGGTGTCTCATTGGTTAGGAAAGGAAGGCGAGGGAGGGACGGGAGGTAATGCATCCATTACTTACATTAATGGCATTACTCCTAGTCCTACTCCCTCGCCTTCCTTTCCGTTCCCTCCCGCACTCCCGAACGGACCGCCTAAGTTGCTGTTTGGGCTTGATTCTGTACAGGAGGTGTTGGGGGGGGCTTTTCAAAGGGGAAGGGAGGGGTCTAGGGAGAAGGCAGGGAGCCTCATTGGGTAGGAAAGGAAGGCGAGGGAGTAGGACTAGGAGTAATGCCATTACCGGAAGTAATGGAGACATGAGTGATCTCTGTGTGAAAGGCTGTGCGCAGTGGGGCTTTGTGCATTACTCAGCCAAGACTTATAACCCAATGGGATCTTCCAAACCCCTTTGTTTGCCATTAGGTGTAATTGCCTGTACTGAGGTGTCTAGCATCTTGTGTCTAGAAGCCCAGAAGGTGCTTAGTGATGTCAGGCACTACGGGCTGGTCTCAGGCTGAATTCTTCCCAATCTCTCTAAAGGATGCCCACCTAACCCCTGTACATGCTCCATCTCTTCTGTAAAGGCCTAAAGGCCCCCTCCCTCCCTCACCCCCCACCCTTCTTGTAGACTTCCCCCATCTGTGCTTTGTGTTACTGAGGATGCAGTGGTGTCCATCTTCCTGGTAGCAAGAAGCCCGGATTAGCACCTGTGATGTTAGACATGCCAGGTCTTAGGCTGGATCCCTTTCATGCTCTATGAGTAAGTGATGGTCAGTTTAGACCGTTTCTCGCTCTCCTTTAGAATTGCACTTTCTGTGCCTGACCCCTCTGGTCCTTCTGCCTTCTGCTGATGAGAACAGTTCTGTGCGCGTCAGTCTCGTGTCAAGTAGCCCAGATTATACTGACTCCCCCTGTGATGTCAGCCACTTTAGGTCTTAGGCTGCATTCCTCACAAGCTCTCTCAATAAGACATATACAAATAAGCCCTGTTGCTGCCCCCCCTGGTACCGATCCCTCTCTCTGTTCCAGGTGAGCAGACTCTTCTCTGACCCCTTGTTCTGTCTCCTCTCTTACAGTGACTATATCCTCCCGAGTGCTGATGATGCTGCTCTGTTGTGTCTGTACACTTCCACTGCTGCTGGCCATTTGTGCTCTGACTGGTAAGTCCCTACTCTGATATAGCTCACAATGTCAGGGATTGCTCTCTAGCCCAGTGCAAGAAGTGTTAAGTGCTGTCTCTCTCTTACACACACACACAATTACACACACACGCACACAGGCACACATAGAGACAGTGCTAGAGATGTCAAGTGCTGTCTCACACACACACTTAGAGCCAGTACCAGAGATGTCAGATGCTGGGACACACACACATAGAAGTTGTGGAAGAGATCAGGTGCTGTGACACACAAGCATGTGGAGCCAGTGCCAGAGGTGTCAAGTGCTTTCACACAAATAGAGCTAGTGCTACAGGCATCAGTTGCTGTCAAACACACATAAAGCCAGTATAAGAGGTGCCAGGTGCTGTCACAAACACACACAAACAGAGCCAGTGCTAGAGGTGTCAGATGCTGTCACACTCACACGCTGAGCCAGTGCCAGAGGTGTAAGGTGCTGTCTCACACACAAACACACACACAAACATAGAGCCATCATTAGCGGTGTCATGTGCTGTCACACACACACATACATACCCCGTACTAGACGTGTCAAGTGCTATTACACACACGAATACTCGAAGAGCCAGTGATAAAGGTGTCAGGTGTTGTCTCACACACAAACACAACAGCAGCCAATGCTAGAGGTTTCAGGTGCTGTCTCTCAGACACACACACACATATATACTCACACAGAGCCAGTGATTGAGGTGGCAGATGCTGTCTCACACACACTCACACACACACACGCACACACACACATAAACACATGCACACAGAGCCAGTGCTAGAGGTGTCAAATGCTGTCCCTCTCACACCCACACACACACAGACACACAGAGCCAGTGCTAGAGATGCTGTCACATACATGTAAAGACAGTCCAATGGTGTCAGGTGCTGTCACACACACTGACCAACAGATGTGGTAAGCATGGGACTAACACTAGGTCCCAGGTTGTCATGTGGGGTGTCAGGGTCCATGTGACCTACACCGACTGATTGGTGACAGGTTCAAGACAATGGACTGTCACACACATGTAGCATCTGGTTGCACCCCAGTGATAGACGGGAACAATTGTTGTATTGGGTTCAAATGTACTGTGGGTTGAGGGGGTGGTCAGTTTTAGGATCACAGCAGGGTAAAGTAGGGTGGGGAGTGGTTCAAAGGGTAGTTTGTAGCCTGACTCAATACATCTGGAAGGGGGCACATGAGGGAGGAGGAGGTTACCCATCCACCAAGACACATTCACAGTTATTGACTTTGTTCACGTGGAATGTCCATGGGCTAGGAAATAAGGTTTAAAGGGTCTAGTCATCAAGGATCTCAACAGATATAGAGCGTATCTAGTATTCTTACAAGAAACACATTTCACTGGCATCCAGCACTGTAGCCCGGAGAGGAACAAATATATGATCACCTGTTTTGCACATTACACTTCAGGATCAAGGGGGGGAGGGGGTGATTTTATTCAAGAGGCGTTTGCCATTTCATGTGACCCGCACATGGACAGATGCCAGTTGGTATGTGGCACTGTTGAGGGAATATAAGGGTGAGGCTGTGCCACCAGGACATCAATTGGCAATGTTGCATAAGATGGGGAATATTCTTGGGGAGCCCCCCCATGTGCACGGTTATTGGTGGAGATTTAATTTAGTTTTGGATACTCAGCTAGATAGAATAAGCACAAGGACAGAGGGGAAAGCAACCCGAGGGAAGTTAGAAGGATTTGCAGAGCACTCCAGGGGCCCGAGAGAGAATACTCTTACTATTCTAATGTGCACGACATGCACTTTAGACTTGATTACTTCATTACCCCTGACTGCACTTCCAATAGGTTAATGGAGGCAGAGTATCTGTCTGAGGGATCAGTGATCACTCACCTTTGCGAACAACTATGACGACTGGCGTGAGGCGGGCGAGGTGGCTATGGAGAATGGAGACCTGGCGCCTCATGAATAAACCAAAGGTCCAAAGATTAGACAATGCCTCCAAACTTTATTTTGAGTAGAACAATGACACAGTTCAGAGTCCAGTTACTTTGTGGGAAGCATATAAAGCTATGATCTGGGGAGTAATCATTGCTTGGGAGATAGCATACATGAGGCACAGGTGGAATAGACGGACCACCCTGGCTTGGTTTAAGATGAAAGCTTTTCCCCGATTTTTGTACATCCTTCAGAATAGTCCATACAAAACTGCAGATGCCCTGTCTGCCAGTGTGGACATGCTTGTGAGAGCACTTCTTTGGGTGAGGGGACAACCCCACATAGCCATGAAGGTCCTCCAAAGATCAAAGTATGAGGGAGGCATAGCTTTAGAGTGTATTAAGAAATATTATTATGCTGCGCAGGTCAGTGAGGTGAATAATTGAGTGTATGTGGATTGGGAGAACCCGGTGTTTTATTCAGATAGACGGACATGGGTGGGAGGAGCTACCTGCATGCATTACACGGAGGACGGTTGACCCCTAGTGCCTGCACAGCCACTAGAACAGTAGTGAATGTCTGGAAGAGAATGACTCAGGAGCAGGGTTGGGGAAGTAGGTTGACCCCCAAAGACGCCACTCTGGAAAGGTTCCAGGGGGCAAAATGGGGAATGTCTAAAGAAATACTGATGTTGGGGACGGAGGGAGGGCAAAGTAGATGGGTAGGTCTAGAGTTGCCTTACCGGCCAACGATGGTGGGCGGTAGCTAGATATCTAGTGAGATGTAGGGCATTATGGGCCTCATGTACGAGGTTTTGGCGCAGGGCAGTGCTGCAATGATTCTTGCTGCGCTGTACTGCGTCAAAAGAAAAGGCCAGGAATGTGCTGTATCTGTGAGATCCGGTGCATTTCTGTCTTTTTCGCCTGCACTGGCGCATAATGGGCTGCCATGCGCCAACGCAGGGTCCGTTGCACCATGGTGCACGGTTTCTGTGTTGCAGGGATGATTGCTTTGTGCATACCGATCATCACAAAAAAAATCACAATAGGCATTTTCCTCATTCTATGTGTGCTGCAGAATGCAGCACACGTGGGAAGAGGAAAAAATGTGGAAAAATGTAAACATTTCTCCTCGTTACACCTGCTCAGGAGAGGCTTACGTTTTTGGTGCTGCCCCAGATTTACGCTATGCTGTAAATCTGGGGCACTGTCAGAGCCATGGGTGTTAAGTGGGAACACCCACAGCAACGCCAATGGAACGCCTCCCTGACGCAGTGTGAGGCAATGCAGAGACTTGCACTGCATTGCCTCTCTCCATATCTGCAAGGCCATGTGAAGCCACGCACGGTGGCTTTGCATGGCCTTGTAGATATGGCTATGCAGTCTGCACCACAGGACCGTCACACAAGTGATGGTTAGGTGGTGCGGGAGCTTCAAAACAAGCACCCATGTGTTTCCTGTTGGGCTTGTGTCTGTAATGGTATTGGAGGTTGGGGGTGCCCAAAATGTGTATGAGGTGCAGTATTATTTGAAGTTGACAAATGGTTGTCTTGTTATGTATAAAACAAAAAATACATTTTTTTTAAGAAAAGAAGGAAATCTGGTTGCAAGACCTCTGGTCACTAAAGATTGCCCTCAGATAATAAGTCTTCCAAAGCTACTGCCAGGTCTTCCAAATGACATTGGAATAATGATCTTAAAATTACTTGACTGATCATGGCTATGGTGCTCTGGCATCACCATGCAGCACTTCTGGTTCACGCTTCCATATGGGCATCGATATGGAATCGGAGCACTCTGATTGCTCTCAAGAACACCTCCTTTCTATCATGGGAAATCATAAAAGGAAAGCACACAATACATTCATGCCTGCTGCGTTAGTGGTGCAGTCAAGTGCTCTAGTGTTTGACCCACATGTTCTTGTCCTCCCTAGATGTCCAATCCAGGCTACACAGTTTTTTGAGAAGAATGTGCTTAATTACTCATTTACCATTGAAATGGCTAAGACCTGCCTTACCAGGAAAAGTCAAGGAAACCCCAGAGTTGGACCCCACTATGGTGACTTAATGAGGAAATTATCAAAATATCCCAAAAAGGGAGCCTGGGAAGTATCCAGGAAATATTACTTGATAAATCAGTCCACTAAGATCCTTCAATGGCATGTGGCTTTCCCTTTGACCCATTTATTTTTGCCAGTTAGGCCCAGCATGCAGTGAGGCACCGTTCAATTGATTTGAATTATCAGATTTGGTTTCAGCAGAAGCGAACCTTTTGATAAAAGGCATGTTATTTGGTGACCCTTTTGTGAAAGACCTCTGCAGGTTTTTCAACACATTTACTGCTTTGAACAAAGCTCACTTGTCCCTCTAGAAGGTCTTTCAACACAGCCTTTTTTGAACAGCTGGGGGATGCAGGGGACGATCATCTGGCCGTTTATTCACACAAAGCTCCCAAATAGGTTTTCCCTACCACAAATGTGGCCGTACGATACCTTCAAAGGAGGTACCTTTTTCCCCTTCATGGCCAGAGGTGGCCTTAGCTGATTTCAGAGAGGTGGCTCTAGTTCTGGATTTATCAGTACAAATTATTTGAATATCATGTGTGATTTTGAGGGCGGGTAGGTTTGTTCCTTCACAATTGGAAGCTGATTACTCAGGATGCTTGGGTTCCACTGATGGCTCAGTGATTCAAGGAAACATTTTATGGCAGAGCAATGAAGCACGCTGCCCCAGACAGTTGAATGTTTCCCATCTAGAACAGAGTTTTGTCGACACAGAGATTTAGAGTTTGTTGGACAAAGCATCATATGTATTTCAGATCCTCATTCCAGGGTTTTTTCCAGCAGTTTGTTTCTGGTGATGTGGAAAAGAGGAGGGACAGGCTAGTACTGAACCTGAAAAAATTCAGTGGCTAGATTTTGTACAGGCTTTTCAAGACTGATTGGACCTGAAGAATGCTTATCTCACGATTCTGTTATATAGCTATTTTAGCCATATTTTAGCCATGTTATTTTAGTAAACTAGGCCTGCCATTGTGCACTTTAGCCCAGTTACATTTTATTCAAGCATTGCTTTATTTTTCTAGCAATAGCCACATTTGCGGTGTTTGTTTCTCTCTAATTGTCCTTTCGCCCAGGAAAGCAAAACTTTCTCAGTAGGACATTCATTTCACTTTGTGCTTCCTTCAAGGCTACCGGCAGATAGGTTGCCGAAAAAAAGTGGTATGCTGTGTCTCCAACATACACAGAAACATACACACTTATACTCATTTCTTAGAAGGTCAACTGCTTTATTATAAAAACACTCCTTTGTCGCATACACATTAGAGGGAGATTCCAGCCAGGTGACCACAACGGCGTGCCTAATGCTGATTGCCTCGCTACAGCTGCTTGCTTAGACTGCCGAACCGCTGATCTACGTGGGGACGGTGTCCGTCTAGACTACAGGCTTCCTTACTAAGGTATGAGGGATGATGCTTTCCCAGGGGGAACCCTGAAGGGCAGGTTAGGCTTAATATGCTGTGCTCTAAACATAGCGTAGGTAGGAGAACTATATCTTACTCCTAGTGACAATATGGTGGGACTATTTTTGTGTTTCACTCTCCTCGTCACCTTGTTGCTTCTATTGTGTTTTATTATCCTACTTATTGTAATACATGCTATTTTATCTAAGATGTAGTTACTTCAATAAATCCTTATTGAACTATATTCTGCCTCTGTTGTCTTTTCCTGTGTCAGACCATTGTAACTGAGAGACAGGTATGAGATCTGATCAACCGCACTTCCCCTGAGGAGTCTTTCTTGTCATGTGCCCGGTTGCCACAATCATCCCTGCTCTTGGGTGGAGATGAGGTGCTGCTGGTTAGCCTGAAAACCCAGATTAGGCCGACAGATGTCACATGATGTAGAATTTTACTTAGCATCCCACAGTCTATGTGATTCTGTTGCCCAAATCGAGTAGCCTCATTAGCATAATAAGAACCTATGCAACAATTCCATTATTTTCTCCTCACAGATGCCTTTGTAAGTTTCAGTGGAGCTCCCAAGGGTACAAATTCACTATTCTCCCATAAGGCCTGTCTTCAGCTCATTGGTGTTTCCACAATTCGATCAGCCCTTTACAAGACTTCACGAAACCCTCCAGCCACCCACCGCAAGGACTACAACTCCCAGCAGCCTCCGCTACTGGGAGGAAACCTGCTGCTGTTCTGCCATTTTCCCACCCTATCCCACATTTAGGTGGGCACCTCCTCCTGCATTGTGAGACTCCATAAGATCCTCCAGCCACCCATCACAAGGACCACAACTCTCAGCACCCTGATGCTGTTTTCCCACCATTTTCCCGTCCTAGTCCCATTTAGGTGGATGCCTGCTCCTGCATCACGTAACGCATGCTGGCCACACCCGGGTAAAGCCTCGGCCAGTGGCAGGCGCATCTGTGCACATCAGAGGCCAGGGAAGGTGGGGCTAGACAACCCCTCTTTCGTTGCAGATTCATGTAAGGTTGCCCAGTCTTCATCACCTCCTAGCCCTGCCTATGCTATGCCAGCGTCCACCCCTCTGCTTCACCATCTTCTGTTCTCCCTGGGCTGCCAGCTTCCCTGCAGGTTGCTCCCCGACCCAAGCAGCCTATCCCGCTAAGCGCACCCTCTCCGGGTCTGCCTTCCCACCCTCTTTCCCCGGGAAAAACCAGCCAGCCTCTGCCCCTGTTCCTGCCTCCTGCTCACAGCACCTCTGGTGCTCTCGCCTCCACCAACACACTACAGGTCAGAGGTCCCCCGTCATTCTGGTACCTCCCTTCATGGAGGCCACCATTGTAGGAGGCTGGCCTGACTTGTGGTACTTACACCTTGTGCCAGGTCCAGTTATCCCTTATTAGTAGATTAGAGGTGTTCTAGCAGTTTAGGCTGATAGAGGTAGCTATAGCAGATCAGGTTAGCCTGAACTAGGAGACATGCAAAGCTCCTACTATACCACTTATATCACTTAGTACTATATCATAAGAAAACACAATACTCAGTTACTAAAAATAAAGGTACTTCATTTTAGTGACAATATGCCAAAAGTGTCTCAGAGGATATACTCCCTTAGGAAGTAAGTAATATACACAAAATATACACACACAAACCAAATCAGGTAAGTAAACAGTTAGAAAAGTAGTGCAAACACTTTAGAACACAATAGAATTCAATAGGGAAGAAAAGGGCTAGGGGCAATACAAACCATATACTCCAAAAGTGGAATGTGAACCACGAATGGACCCCAGGGCTAGTGTAGTGTGTAGAGGGTCACTTGGAGTGTAAAAAAACCCTAAGGGTGTCCAAGATACCCCACCCCAAGACCCTGAAAAGTAGGTGTAAAGTTACCCTACTACCCCAGAAAGAGGGTAAAGTCGAGATAGGGGATTCTGCAAGGACAACAACTGACTGCAAAGCACTGAAGACGGATTCCTGGACCTGAGGACCTGTAAAGGAAGGGGACCAAATCCAAGAGTCACACAAGTGTCCAGGGGGGGCAGGAGCCCACTAAACCCCAGATGAAGGTGCAAAAGGGCTGCCACTGGGTGGAAGAAACTGAAGATTATGCAACAACGGAAGGTGCCAGGAACTTCTCCTATGGTCAGAAGATGTCCCACGGCATGCTGGAGGATGCAGAGTTGTTTTCACGCAGAAAGACCACAAACAAGCCTTGCTAGCTGCAAGATTCAGTTTTGAGGATTTTGGGTGCTGCCAGGGCCAAGGAAGAACCAGGAGGTCGCCCCTTGGAGGAGGAGACAGAAGGGGCGCTCAGCAATACATGAGATCCCACGCAGAAGCAGGCAGCACCCGCAGAAGCACCTGAACAGGCGTTCAGAAGAGCTGAGGACGACGGTTGACTCAGCACAACAACAAAGGTCAGAGTCCTAACTCAGCGAGTTGGGCAATGCAGGACAGAGTGCTGGGGACCTGTGCTAGGCTGTGCACAAAGGAAGTCTTACAACAGTGCACCAAAGCCCAAGCAGCTGCAGTTTAGGCAGTACACAGGATTACTGTCTGGCGTGGGGAGGCAAGGACTTACCTCCACCAAATTTGGACAGAAGGGCCACTGGACTGTCGGGGACACTTGGACCCAGCTCCTGTGCTCCAGGGACCAAGCTCATCAGGATGAGAGGGGACCCAGAGGACCGGTGATACAGTAGTTTGGTGCCTGTGCTGGCAGGGGGGAGATTCCGTCTACCCACAGGAGATATCTTCTTGGCATCCAGTGCAGGGTGAAGGCAGACAGCCCTCAGAGCATTCACCGCCAGGAAACAGTTGAGAAAGCCGGCAGGATGAGGTGCTTCAATGTTGCTGGTAGTCTTCTTGCTACTTTGTTGCGGGTTTGCAGGTGCCCTTCAAACCATTTCCAGAGGCCAGGAGAGACTACTCCTCCCAGGCCCTTCACACCAATTTCCAAAGGGAGAGGGTGTAACACCCTCTCTAAGAGGAAATCCTTTGTTCTGCCTTCCTGAGACTGGGCTGCCCAGGCCCCGGGGGGCAGAAACCTGTCTGAGGGTTGGCAGCAGCGGCAGCTGCAGAGAAAACCCCAGAGAGTTAGTTTGGCAGTACCCGGGCTCTATGCTGGAGCCCCGGGGATGCATGGAAATGTCCCCCCAATACCAGAATGGTACTGGGGAGACAATTCCACGAACCTAAACATGTTACATGGCCATGTTCGGAGTTACCATGGTGACGCAACATATAGGTATTGACCTATGTGTAATGCACGCGTGTAATGGTGTCCCCGCACTCCCAGTGTCCGGGGAAATTGCCCTGAACTATGTGGGTGCACCTTGGCTAGTGCGAGGGTGCCTTCACACTTAGTAACTTTGCACCTAACCTTCACCAAGTGAGGGTTAGACATATAGGTGATTTATAAGTTACTTAAGTGCAGTGTAAAATGGCTGTGAAATAGCATGGACGTTATTTCACTCAGGCTGCAGTGGCAGTGTAAGAATTGTCTGAGCTCCTGATGGGTGGCAAAAGAAATACTGCAGCCCATAGAGATCTCCTGGAACCCCAATACCCTGGGTACCTAGGTACCATATACTAGGGAATTATAAGGATGTTCCAGTGTGCCAATCAGAATTGGTAAAATTAGTCACTAGCCTGCAGTGACAAATTTAAAAGCAGAGAGAGCATAAACAATGAGGTTCTGGTTAGCAGAGTCTCAGTCATGCTGTTAGGTACCACACAGGGAACACATATAGGCCACAAACGTATGAGCACTGGCGTCCTGGCTAGCAGGATCCCAGTGACACATATCAAACACACTGACAACATAGGGTTTTCACTATGAGCACTGGGCCCTGGCTAGCAGGATCCCAATGAGACAGTAAAAATACCCTGACATATATTCACAAACAGGCCAAAAGTGGGGTTAACAAGGTGTAGGAGGCTGGACTGGCTTGTAGTGAGTACCAAGGGGTACTTGCACCTTGCACCAGGCCCAGTTATCCCTTATTAGTGTATAGGGTGTCTAGCAGCTTAGGCTGATAGATAATGGTAGCTTAGCAGAGCAGCTTAGGCTGAACTAGGAGACGTGTGAAGCTACCACAGTACCACTTAGTGTCATATGTACAATATCATAAGAAAACACCATACACAGTTATACTAAAAATAAAGGTACTTTATTTTTATGACAATATGCCAAAGTATCTTAGAGTGTACCCTCAGTGAGAGGATAGGAAATATACACAAGATATATATACACAATAGCAAAAATATGCAGTATAGTCTTAGAAAACAGTGCAAACAATGTATAGTTACAATAGGATGCAATGGGGAAACATAGGGATAGGGGCAACACAAACCATATACTCCAGAAGTGGAATGCGAACCACGAATGGACCCCAAACCTATGTGACCTTGTAGAGGGTCGCTGGGACTATTAGAAAATAGTGAGAGTTAGCAAAATAACCCTCCCCAAGACCCTGAAAAGTGAGTGCAAAGTGCACCAAAGTTCCCCTAAGGACAAAATAGTCGTGTTAGAGGGAAAATGCAAGGAAAACACAAATCAGCAATGCAACAACGATGGATTCCTGACTGAGGGTACCTGTGGAACAAGGGGACCAAGTCCAAAAGTCACAAGCAGCTCGGAGATGGGCAGATGCCCAAGAAATGCCAGCGGTTGGTGCAAAGAAGCTCTTACTAGGCTGAAGAACTGTGAATACTGCAGGAACGACAAGGGCTAGAGACTTCCCCTTTGGAGGATGGATCTCGCACGCCTTGAAGAGTCGTGCAGAAGTGTTTTCCTGCCGGATGGACGCCAACAAGCCTTGCTACACGCAAATCGTGCGTTTGGCGTTTTTGGACGCTGCTGGGGCCCAGGAGGGACCAGGAGGTCGCAAATTGGACCTGCAGAGAGAGGGGATGTCGAGCAAGACAAAGAGCCCTCACTGAAGCAGGTAGCACCCGGAGAAGTGCCAGAAGCAGGCACTACGAGGATGCGTGAAACGGTGCTCGCCGAAGTTGCACAAAGGAGTCCCACGTCGCCGGAGACCAACTTAGAAAGTCGTGCAATGCAGGTTAGAGTGCCGTGGACCCAGGCTTGGCTGTGCACAAAGGATTTCCGCCGGAAGTACACAGGGGCCGGAGAAGCTTGCAAAGTCGCGGTTCCCAGCAATGCAGCCCAGCGAGGTGAGGCAAGGACTTACCTCCACCAAACTTGGGCTGAAGAGTCACTGGACTGTGGGGGTCACTTGGACGGTGTCGCTGGATTCGAGGGACCTCGCTCGTCGTGCTGAGAGGAGACCCAAGGGACCGGTAATGCAGCTTTTTGGTGCCTGCGGTTGAAGGGGGACGATTCCGTCGACCCACGGGAGATTTCTTCGGAGCTTCTGGTGCAGAGAGGAGGCAGACTACCCCCACAGCATGCACAAGCAGGAAAACAGTCGAGAAGGCGGCAGGATCAGCGTTACACAGTTGCAGTAGTCGTCTTTGCTACTATGTTGCAGGTTTGCAGGCTTCCAGCGCGGTCAGCGGTCGATTCCTTATCAGAAGGTGAAGAGGGAGATGCAGAGGAACTCGGCTGAGCTCATGCATTCGTTATCTAAAGTTTCCCCAGAGACAGAGACCCTAAATAGCCAGAAAAGAGGGTTTGGCTACCTAGGAGAGAGGAAAGGCTACTAACACCTGAAGGAGCCTATCAGCAGGAGTCTCTGACGTCACCTGGTGGCACTGGCCACTCAGAGCAGTCCAGTGTGCCAGCAGCACCTCTGTTTCCAAGATGGCAGAGGTCTGGAGCACACTGGAGGAGCTCTGGACACCTCCCAGGGGAGGTGCAGGTCAGGGGAGTGGTCACTCCCCTTTCCTTTGTCCAGTTTCGCGCCAGAGCAGGGGCTAAGGGGTCCCTGAACCGGTGTAGACTGGCTTATGCAGAATTGGGCACATCTGTGCCCAACAAAGCATTTCCAGAGGCTGGGGGAGGCTACTCCTCCCCTCCCTTCACACCATTTTCCAAAGGGAGAGGGTGTCACACCCTCTCTCAGAGGAAGTTCTTTGTTCTGCCATCCTGGGCCAGGCCTGGCTGGACCCCAGGAGGGCAGCTGCCTGTCTGAGGGGTTGGCAGCAGCAGTAGCTGCAGTGCAACCCCAGGAAGGGCAGTCTGGCAGTACCAGGGTCTGTGCTACAGACCACTGGGATCATGGAATTGTACCAACAATGCCAGGATGGCATAGAGGGGGCAATTCCATGATCATAGACATGTTACATGGCCATATTCGGAGTTACCATGGTGAAGCTACATATAGGTAGTGACCTATATGTAGTGCACGCGTGTAATGGTGTCCCCGCACTCACAAAGTTCAGTGAATTGGCTCTGAACAATGTGGGGGCACCTTGGCTAGTGCCAGGGTGCCCTCACACTAAGTAACTTTGCACCTAACCTTTACCAGGTAAAGGTTAGACATATAGGTGACTTATAAGTTACTTAAGTGCAGTGTAAAATGGCTGTGAAATAACGTGGACGTTATTTCACTCAGGCTGCAGTGGCAGGCCTGTGTAAAATTTGTCAGAGCTCCCTATGGGTGGCAAAAGAAATGCTGCAGTCCATAGGGATCTCCTGGAACCCCAATACCCTGGGTACCTCAGTACCATATACTAGGGAATTATAAGGGTGTTCCAGTAAGCCAATGTAAATTGGTAAAAATGGTCACTAGCCTGTCAGTGACAATTTGGAAAGAAATGAGAGAGCATAACCACTGAGGTTCTGATTAGCAGAGCCTCAGTGAGACAGTTAGTCACTACACAGGTAACACATTCAGGCACACTTATGAGCACTGGGGCCCTGGGTTACCAGGGTCCCAGTGACACATACAACTAAAACAACATATATACAGTGAAAAATGGGGGTAACATGCCAGGCAAGATGGTACTTTCCTACACAACCCCCCCCCAAACGAAGGACAATAAGACTAGCCATTACCTGATGAGTCTTCATTGTCTAAGTGGAAATATCTGGAGAGTCCATCTGCATTGGAGTGGCTACTCCCAGGTCTATGTTCCACTGTATAGTCCATTCCCTGTAGGGATATGGACCACCTCAACAATTTAGGATTTTCACCTTTCATTTGTTTTAGCCAAAGTAGAGGTTTGTGGTCTGTCTGAACAATGAAGTGAGTGCCAAACAGGTATGGCCTCAACTTCTTCAGAGCCCAGACCACAGCAAAGGCCTCCCTCTCAATGGCAGACCAACGCTTTTCTCTAGGGGTCAACCTTCTACTAATAAAAGCAACAGGTTGATCCTGGCCCTCAGAATTAAGTTGTGATAGGACTGCCCCTACTCCTAATTCAGATGCATCAGTCTGGACATAGAATTTTTTAGAGTAACAAGGGCTTTTCAGGACAGGTGCAGAGCACATGGCCTGCTTCAGCTCCTCAAAAGCTTTCTGACAGTTTGCTGTCCATAATACATTTTTAGGCATTTTCTTGGATGTGAGGTCATTAAGAGGGGCTGCAATGGAGCCATAGTTCTTAATGAACCTCCTGTAATACCCAGTGAGGCCTAGGAAGGCTCTCACCTGAGTCTGAGTGGTAGGGGGAACCCAATCAATAATTGTTTGGATTTTCCCCTGAAGTGGTGCAATCTGTTCCCCACCAACAAGGTGTCCCAGATAAACCACCTTACCCTGCCCTATCTGGCACTTTGATGCCTTGATAGTGAGGCCTGCCTTTTGCAGAGCCTCCAAAACTTTCCAAAGGTGGACCAGGTGATCATCCCAGCTGGAGCTAAAGACAGCTATATCATCCAAATATGCTGCACTGAAAGCTTCCAGCCCTTGCAGGACTGTGTTCACCAACCTCTGAAAAGTGGCAGGTGCATTTTTCAAACCAAAAGGCATTACAGTAAACTGGTAATGTCCTCCAATGGTAGAAAATGCAGTCTTAGGTTTAGCATCTTCTGACAATTTGATCTGCCAATACCCTGCAGTCAAATCAAAAGTGCTTAGATACTTGGCAGATGCCAGTGTATCTATAAGCTCATCTGCCCTGGGTATAGGGTGAGCATCAGTTTTGGTTACCAAGTTGAGACCTCTATAGTCTACACAAAACCTAATTTCTTTCTTTCCATCTTTCGAATTGGGTTTTGGTACCAGTACCACAGGAGAAGCCCATGGACTGTCAGAGTGCTCAACTACTCCTAGTTCCAACATTTTCTGAACTTCTTGCTTTATGCAGTCCCTGACATGGTCAGGCTGCCTATAGATCTTACTTTTGACAGGTAAACTGTCTCCAGTATCTATAGTGTGCTCACACCAAGAAGTGGTGCCTGGCACAATGGAGAAGAGTTCTGAAAATTGTCCTAGGAGATTTATGCAATTATCTTTCTGCTCAGCAGTAAGACAATCAGCCAAAACTACACCTTCCACAAGAGCATCTTGTTCTGTGGAAGAGAAGAGATCAGGTAGAGGATCACTGTCTTCTTCCTGTCCCTCATCTGTTGCCATGAGCAGGGTGAGATCAGCCCTGTCATAGTAGGGTTTCAGGCGGTTGACATGGAGCACCCTAAGGGGACTCCTGGCAGTGCCTAAGTCAACCAAGTAGGTGACTTCACCCTTCTTTTCAACAATTGTGTGGGGTCCACTCCATTTATCTTGGAGTGCTCTTGGGGCCACAGGCTCCAAGACCCACACTTTCTGCCCTGGTTGGTACTGAACCAAAACAGCCTTCTGATCATGCCATTGCTTCTGGAGCTCTTGGCTGGCCTGAAGGTTTTTACTGGCCTTTTTCATGTACTCAGCCATCCTTGATCTGAGGCCAAGTACATAATCCACAATATCCTGCTTAGGAGCTTTTAAAGGTTGTTCCCAACCCTCCTTTACAAGTGTGAGTGGACCCCTAACAGGGTGTCCAAAAAGAAGTTCAAAGGGGCTGAAGCCCACTCCTTTCTGGGGTACCTCCCTGTAGGCAAAAAGGAGGCATGGTAGAAGGATATCCCATCTCCTGCGGAGTTTTTCAGGGAGTCCCATAATCATGCCTTTGAGAGTTTTATTAAATCTCTCCACCAGTCCATTTGTTTGTGGATGATAGGGTGTTGTGAACTTGTAAGTTACACCACACTCCTTCCACATGGCCTTTAAGTATGCAGACATGAAATTGCTTCCTCTGTCTGATACTACTTCCTTTGGGAAGCCCACCCTTGAAAATATTCCCAGGAGGGCCTTTACCACTGCAGGAGCTGTAGTGGTCCTTAAAGGAATAGCTTCAGGATATCTTGTGGCATGGTCCACTACCACCAAGATAAACCTATTGCCTGAAGCAGTAGGAGGGTCAAGGGGGCCAACTATGTCAACCCCTACCCTTTCAAAGGGAACCCCAACCACGAGCAGTGGGATAAGGGGTGCCTTTGGAGTGCCACCTGTCTTGCCACTGGCTTGACAGGTTTCACAGGACTTACAAAATTCTTTTGTGTCCTCAGACATCCTAGGCCAATGAAACAATGGTACCAATCTGTCCCAAGTTTTCATTTGACCCAGGTGCCCAGCTAAGGGAATGTCATGTGCCAGTGTTAGGAGGAACTTTCTGTACTCCTGAGGAATCACTAATCTCCTGGCAGCTCCAGGTTTAGGATCCCTATGCTCAGTGTACAAGAGGTTGTCCTCCCAGTAAACTCTGTGAGAGTCACTGACATCCCCATTAGCCTGTTTGACAGCTTGCTGTCTGAGACCCTCTAATGTGGGACAGGTTTGCTGTGCCACACTCAGCTCCTCCCTGGCAGGCCCCCCTTCACACAAAAGCTCAGCAGTGTCTGCTTCCAGCTCCTCTGGTGTAGGTTCTGCACAGGGAGGGAATTCCTCTTCCTCAGAAGTAGAATCCACTGTAGAGGGAGGGATAGTAGGAAGTGGTTTGCTTCTACTAGCCCTAGCTTTAGGGAGCACTTGGTCCATTGTTCCAGGATCCAAGCTTCCCTGTCCTTTTTGCTTTTTGGCCTGAGCCCTTGTCAAAGCAAAAATATGCCCTGGGATGCCCAGCATTGCTGCATGGGCCTCCAACTCCACATCTGACCAAGCTGATGTCTCCAAATCATTCCCTAATAGACAGTCTACAGGTAAATCTGAAGCTACCACAACTTTCTTTGGACCAGATACCCCCCCCCAGTTGAGATTTACAACAGCCATGGGGTGGCTTTGTGTTATGTTGTGAGCATCGGTTACTTGGTACTGGTGTCCAAGTATGTGTTGTTCAGGGTGCACCAGTTTCTCAATCACCATTGTGACACTGGCACCTGTGTCCCTGTAGGCCTGGACCTCAACACCATTTATTAGGGTTAGTTGCTTGTACTTCTCGAAGTTATGGGTGCAAGCAACCAAAGTGGCTAAATCAATAGCCCCTTCAGAGACTAAAGTAGCCTCTGTGGTCTCCCTAATCAGACCAACCCCAACTAAATTACCAAAAGTGAGCCCAGCTACTCCCTTGGATTGGCTATTAGTAGGTTTGCTCCCACCACCACTGCTATTAGTAGGGACACTAGGTGTAGCAGTAGGGGTTGTAGTGGTAGGAGCTGTGGTGCCTTTCTTTGGACAACTGGGATCTGTTGTCCAATGGCCTTTTATCTTACATAAATAGCACCATGGTTTCTTTTCCTTGTTCTGATTAAAGGAGGATTTGGGCCCACCACCCCCACCAGAGTGTTTTTGTGGGCCTGATGAAGACTCATTTTTAGATTTGTCCCCACCTTTGTCTGAAGACTTACCATCCTTCTTTTTGTTGCCATCTTTGTCACCCCCTGTATGAACTTTTCTGTTCACTCTTGTTCTGACCCATTTGTCTGCCTTCTTTCCCAATTCTTGGGGAGAGGTCAGATCAGAGTCCTCCAAGTACTGGTGCAACAAATCAGACACACAATTATTAAGAATATGCTCTCTCAGGATCAAGTTATACAGGCTGTCATAATCAGTAACTTTACTGCCATGTAACCACCCCTCCAAGGCCTTCACTGCCTGGTCAATGAAATCAACCCAGTCTTGTGAAGACTCCTTTTTGGTCTCTCTGAACTTTATCCTGTACTGTTCAGTGGTTAAGCCATAACCATCCAGGAGTGCATTCTTAAGAACTTGGAAATTATTGGCATCATTTTCTTTCACTGTAAGGAGCCTATCCCTACCTTTTCCACTAAATGATAGCCATAGGATAGCAGCCCACTGCTTTTGAGGGACATCCTGTACAGCACAGGCCCTCTCAAGTGCAGCAAACCACTTGTTAATGTCATCCCCCTCCTTATAAGGGGGAACTATCTTGTGCAGATTCCTGGAATCATGCTCTTTTGCAGGATGACTATGGGGAATACTGCTGCTGCCACCATGGGTTTCTAAACCCAACTTCTGTCTTTCCCTCTCTATTTCTAAAGACTGTCTATCCAAATCCAGCTGTTGCTTCTTGAGCTTCAGTCTGGTTTGTTCCACTCTCAATCTATTGAGCTCCCTTTCTAACAATCTGTCATCAGGGTGGGTGGGAGGGACATTTCTAGATACAGAGGTATGATGGGAATGAACAGAAGGAGACCTGTCCCTTACAGAGGGCACCCTAACAGCTTGGCTACCAGCATAATGTGAGATCACATCCTCAGTATGGTGTGATTCAACCTCTGTACCAACTATGCTAGACTGTCTAGTAATGGGCAGGCTGAGAAGTTTCTTTCCTGAACCTTTTCCCGGGGGAGTCCCTGGATCAGATTGAGAACCATTAGCTACTTTTTCTACAGATTGGGCACTTATGGCCTTATCCTGTACTCTAAGCATATTAATTAACAGTTCTAAGGAAGGATTCTTCCCTACACTCAAACCTCTCTCTATGCAGAGACTCCTTGCTCCTTTCCAGCTAAGGTGATCATATGCAAGTTTGGACAGTTCAACATTTTTTCCTGTGCCAGACATTTTTTAGAGAGAGTTAAAGTGATAGAAAAAGAGAAAAAAAAAAGTTTTCAGAACTTTTTTGGAAAGACAGAAAAAAAAACTTTTTAAACTTTTAAGAACTTTTTGAAAGTTTAGAAGTACTTTTCAGCACTTAGAAAAGAGTGAAAAGAGGAAATGCAAAACTTTTTGGCTATGTGTATATACACTGACCTTGTTTTGTATATTTTTCTCTTATGAAAAGTACAATGACAAGAGTGGTAAGTAGTCTCAAGCACTTATCCCACCACTGCACAACCAATGTAGGAGGCTGGACTGGCTTGTAGTGAGTACCAAGGGGTACTTGCACCTTGCACCAGGCCCAGTTATCCCTTATTAGTGTATAGGGTGTCTAGCAGCTTAGGCTGATAGATAATGGTAGCTTAGCAGAGCAGCTTAGGCTGAACTAGGAGACGTGTGAAGCTACCACAGTACCACTTAGTGTCATATGCACAATATCATAAGAAAACACCATACACAGTTATACTAAAAATAAAGGTACTTTATTTTTATGACAATATGCCAAAGTATCTTAGAGTGTACCCTCAGTGAGAGGATAGGAAATATACACAAGATATATATACACAATAGCAAAAATATGCAGTATAGTCTTAGAAAACAGTGCAAACAATGTATAGTTACAATAGGATGCAATGGGGAAACATAGGGATAGGGGCAACACAAACCATATACTCCAGAAGTGGAATGCGAACCACGAATGGACCCCAAACCTATGTGACCTTGTAGAGGGTCGCTGGGACTATTAGAAAATAGTGAGAGTTAGCAAAATAACCCTCCCCAAGACCCTGAAAAGTGAGTGCAAAGTGCACCAAAGTTCCCCTAAGGACAAAATAGTCGTGTTAGAGGGAAAATGCAAGGAAAACACAAATCAGCAATGCAACAACGATGGATTCCTGACTGAGGGTACCTGTGGAACAAGGGGACCAAGTCCAAAAGTCACAAGCAGCTCGGAGATGGGCAGATGCCCAAGAAATGCCAGCGGTTGGTGCAAAGAAGCTCTTACTAGGCTGAAGAACTGTGAATACTGCAGGAACGACAAGGGCTAGAGACTTCCCCTTTGGAGGATGGATCCCCCACGCCTTGGAGAGTTGTGCAGAAGTGTTATCCCACCGGATGGACGCCAACAAGCCTTGCTACACGCAAATCGTGCGTTTGGCGTTTTTGGACGCTGCTGGGGCCCAGGAGGGACCAGGAGGTCGCAAATTGGACCTGCAGAGAGAGGGGACGTCGAGCAAGACAAAGAGCCCTCACTGAAGCAGGTAGCTTCCGCAGAAGTGCCAGAAACAGGCACTACGAGGATGTGTGAAACGGTGCTCGCCGAAGTTGCACAAAGGAGTCCCACGTCGCCGGAGACCAACTTAGAAAGTCGTGCAATGCAGGTTAGAGTGCCGTGGACCCAGGCTTGGCTGTGCACGAAGGATTTCCGCCGGAAGTGCACAGGGGCCGGAGAAGCTTGCAAAGTCGCGGTTCCCAGCAATGCAGCCCAGCGAGGTGAGGCAAGGACTTACCTCCACCAAACTTGGGCTGAAGAGTCACTGGACTGTGGGGGTCACTTGGACGGTGTCGCTGGATTCGAGGGACCTCGCTCGTCGTGCTGAGAGGAGACCCAAGGGACTGGTAATGCAGCTTTTTGGTGCCTGCGGTTGCAGGGGGACGATTCCGTCGACCCACGGGAGATTTCTTCGGAGCTTCTGGTGCAGAGAGGAGGCAGACTACCCCCACAGCATGCACAAGCAGGAAAACAGTCGAGAAGGCGGCAGGATCAGCGTTACAGAGTTGCAGTAGTCGTCTTTGCTACTATGTTGCAGGTTTGCAGGCTTCCAGCGCGGTCAGCGGTCGATTCCTTATCAGAAGGTGAAGAGGGAGATGCAGAGGAACTCGGCTGAGCTCATGCATTCGTTATCTAAAGTTTCCCCAGAGACAGAGACCCTAAATAGCCAGAAAAGAGGGTTTGGCTACCTAGGAGAGAGGAAAGGCTACTAACACCTGAAGGAGCCTATCAGCAGGAGTCTCTGACGTCACCTGGTGGCACTGGCCACTCAGAGCAGTCCAGTGTGCCAGCAGCACCTCTGTTTCCAAGATGGCAGAGGTCTGGAGCACACTGGAGGAGCTCTGGACACCTCCCAGGGGAGGTGCAGGTCAGGGGAGTGGTCACTCCCCTTTCCTTTGTCCAGTTTCGCGCCAGAGCAGGGGCTAAGGGGTCCCTGAACCGGTGTAGACTGGCTTATGCAGAATTGGGCACATTTGTGCCCAACAAAGCATTTCCAGAGGCTGGGGGAGGCTACTCCTCCCCTGCCTTCACACCATTTTCCAAAGGTAGAGGGTGTCACACCCTCTCTCAGAGGAAGTTCTTTGTTCTGCCATCCTGGGCCAGGCCTGGCTGGACCCCAGGAGGGCAGCTGCCTGTCTGAGGGGTTGGCAGCAGGAGTAGCTGCAGTGCAACCCCAGGAAGGGCAGTCTGGCAGTACCAGGGTCTGTGCTACAGACCACTGGGATCATGGAATTGTACCAACAATGCCAGGATGGCATAGAGGGGGCAATTCCATGATCATAGACATGTTACATGGCCATATTCGGAGTTACCATGGTGAAGCTACATATAGGTAGTGACCTATATGTAGTGCACGCGTGTAATGGTGTCCCCGCACTCACAAAGTTCAGTGAATTGGCTCTGAACAATGTGGGGGCACCTTGGCTAGTGCCAGGGTGCCCTCACACTAAGTAACTTTGCACCTAACCTTTACCAGGTAAAGGTTAGACATATAGGTGACTTATAAGTTACTTAAGTGCAGTGTAAAATGGCTGTGAAATAACGTGGACGTTATTTCACTCAGGCTGCAGTGGCAGGCCTGTGTAAGATTTGTCAGAGCTCCCTATGGGTGGCAAAAGAAATGCTGCAGCCCATAGGGATCTCCTGGAACCCCAATACCCTGGGTACCTCAGTACCATATACTAGGGAATTATAAGGGTGTTCCAGTAAGCCAATGTAAATTGGTAAAAATGGTCACTAGCCTGTCAGTGACAATTTGGAAAGAAATGAGAGAGCATAACCACTGAGGTTCTGATTAGCAGAGCCTCAGTGAGACAGTTAGTCTCTACACAGGTAACACATTCAGGCACACTTATGAGCACTGGGGCCCTGGGTTACCAGGGTCCCAGTGACACATACAACTAAAACAACATATATACAGTGAAAAATGGGGGTAACATTCCAGGCAAGATGGTACTTTCCTACACAAGGCTAGAAAGAGGCTACTTTCCTACAACTACCCCTCCCCTATCCCTCTCTCCAGCACCATGTCTCCCCACGACATGGAGACCGCAGCAGATGCATGCAGAGGACATGCCACATGCGCACCCAGACCACACACAGCGACAGGACCCCCAACCCCTACAGCCACAACGTCTTCACTTTGGAATAACTGTGAGCCCTGAACCCCGGACACCAGGACAACAACAACTGAACCCATAACTCCCCCAGGTCCACTGAAGGTCCCTTCTCCTTCTGGACCTGCCACTTCACCTGCATCACTGAAGATACCACCAACACCTCTCCAATCAGCCACTCTGCATCACACACACCCACCAACAAGGCTGACGTCAGCACCTTCAGAAAGTTCAACTGCTTGCTAATCAACACACGCTCACTCGGAAAACACACCCTGGAAATCTGGGACATCATCATGACGTTCGACCTCTATGCAGTTTTCATCACAGCAACCTGGCTGAACCCTGCATTATCTAAAAGACCTCAGCTTTCACCTTGAGAACACCAACAATGCCCACAAGGCCGACCTCCTAGAAAGCATGATCAACTTCTGACTCAAGCAGCTTGTCACCCCACACACACCACAGGACACACAATCCAATCCCATCTTCTCAGCAAGTAACAGAGTAACAGACACCCAAACCGAGGAGCTCACCTGGACCAATCCCCACTGCATCCATATCACCATATCTGAAACCCCCAACATCCCTGCATCAACTGCTAGCGACATACAGCACAGCTGGTCAAAGGTCTCAGTGCAACGCACTCAACTTCTGCCTACCCACCATCACCGAAGACAAAGAACAAGCAGCAGAAAACTTTGCAAACTGGATCACTGCAAGCACCAATGAAGTTGCACCAAGGAATCCCACCAACCCCAAGAAACAAACAAACCATCCCAACTGGTTCACAGCAGAAATCTAAATTCAGAAACACAACTGCAGACAGAAGGAAAGAAGATGGCGTGCCAGTAAGACCCTCAAATGATTCCCTCAATCATCACCACCATCACCTGAAAAATACCAAGAAGACTGCCCTAGCCAACCGCATCAATTACAGCTCCAACATCAGCAAGCAACTCTTCAACATAGTCAAGGAGTTCACAACCCCTTAGCAAGCGAAAACACCATCACACCCTCGCAAGCTCTCTACGACACCCTCTGGGACTTTTCCCACTACAAAATCAACACCGTTTACCAAGACTTCGCAACCCAGACCCCGCAGAGGATAACATCAACCATCTCACGCTGACCAACACCCACCCCACCAACTCACCTCATGGAACATCTTTACTGAGAAGGAAACAGCATCCATCATGAGATCCATCCTCTGGAGCCCCAGCAGATCCCTGCCCCACCACATTTAAAACCTCAGCAATCAACCTATCAGCAGAGAACTCACTAAGGTCCTCAACTCCTCGATCACCATGGCTCATTTTGACCGGAAATGGAATCATGCCAACATGAATCCATTGCTGAGGAAACAATGCGCAGACCCAGGAGAACTCAAGAACTGCGGACCAATCTCCCTGCTCCCTTTCCCAGCCAAGGTCATTGGGATTGCTATCAACATCAAGGTAACCAGACAACCTTTTGGACCCCTCCTAAGCTGGCTTTAGAGCAAAGCACAGCACCAAGACAGCTTTCGTCGCAGCTATGGACAACATCAGAATGCTGCTAGACCACGGAGAAACAGCAGCCCTCATCCTCCTCAACCACTCAGCAGCCTTCAACACCGTGTCCCACCACACGCTGATCAACAGACTCCACGAGATCAGAATACAAAGAGCAGCCCTCAAGTGGATTGTTCCCTACCTCACAGGAAGAACACAGAATATCATCATGCCCGCACTCCTTCCTAAGAACATCACCTGCAGAATAACTCAAGGCTCATCACTCAACCCAACACTTTTCAACATATACATGACACCCCTGGCCAACATCTTCAGGAGCCACGGACTCAACATTATTCCCTACGCCGATGAAACTCAACTCATCCTCTTCCTGACAAACGACCATCAAAGACAGGTTTGAAAGATGCATGAAGGAGGTGGCCATCTGGATGAACAACAATGGTCTCAAATTCCACACTGACAAGACAGTACTCATCTTCAGGAAAGGCAAGCACACCCTATGGAACAATGAGTGGTGGCCACACAAGCTAGGCTCCAACCCCAAACTGTCTGAACACGCCTGCAACCTCAGCATTATCCTCGGCAGCAAGCTATCCATGAAGTAACAGGTCAGCACTGTCTCATTGTCTGCTTCCTCACCCTCCAAATGCTCAGGAAGGTATTCTGATGGTTCCAACCCAATACCTGGCAAACTGTCATGCAAGCTCTCGTCACCAGCAGACTCAACTATGGCAACTCCCTCTACCTAGAGTCACTGCCCAACTCATGAGGAAACTCCAGACCATCCAGAACACAGCAGCCAGACTCTTCCTCAACCTCCCCAGACAGACACACACCACCCCTCACGTCTGGAAACTCCATTGGCTACCTGTTGCAAAGAGATGCCAGTTCAACCTGCTCACCCACGCATACAAGGCACTACACAATGCAGATCTGGCATACGTCAACAGTCAAGTGACTTTCCACCAAATGACCAGAGAACTCCTTTCCAGCTCCCTCTCCCTGGCAGCTACACAGCAGATCTGCTGTGCTAACAGCAGAGGCCGCTCCTTCTCTCTCCTCATGACTAACACCTGTAACACCCTCACCCTGCACCTGAGAGCCTCACCATTGCTCCAACAGTTCAAGAAGGACTTCAGAACCTGGATGTTTAACCAACAGGAACAGTCAGTGGGATCCGGCAGCACAACGGCTCAGCGCCGCAAGACCCTCACGGGTGAAGCAGCCGTGCAATACAAATCCTGATTGATTGATTGATTGATTGAAAGGTTGAGACCCTCAGAGCCAC
The DNA here is from genome assembly GCF_031143425.1 of Pleurodeles waltl. Taxonomy (NCBI): domain Eukaryota; kingdom Metazoa; phylum Chordata; class Amphibia; order Caudata; family Salamandridae; genus Pleurodeles; species Pleurodeles waltl. The sequence continues at coordinate 1,179,403,785 of NC_090439.1, forward strand.
AGGGATTTAAATGATTGTTTAACTGGATGATATAATAAGTTTTACTCAAGATCAAACAACAGCAAATTTGCACCTGAACAGGGTGATCTATTAAATGCAGGAGCTGGGGTTTTTTAATCAACACCTCAAAATTGGTGTTAATCATTTCTCAATGTGTAGACGGCCTGGAAGGAATTGTGGTCAGCATTGACCAGTCAGACTTTATCCTTGAGATAGAAATTTAGGGATGTTAGCATCCTCTATCCCAGCAATACTTCCAGCATACTCTACTATGCCATCTCCCAGGAAATATTTCCAGGGCCTCTTCATTACAGGGCCCATCAGATACTGAAGAATCAACATCTTCACAAAAGTCTGTCAAACGTGGATCAGGTGCCCTTGTTAATGGAGGCCAAGACAAAGGTGTCTTTGTAACTGGAGCACATGTATGCCTGGAACGGCAGGGCTATTTTTGAGTTTGAACCAAAGATAGTTATAGAGTCCAAAGCCAGCAAATGGGGCTGGGATGCATGATGCGGTCCAATCTCCACCTGAGGCAGATGGTCAGAGACAGAAATAATGGGCATAGTTACAAGGCCCTAGCATCACCTTGCATCATTTATTTTATGCTAAGGCGGCATTAAAGAGGCCATTCTACTAAGCCATATTTAAAAAGTGGTGCAATGCTTGCATTGCACCACCTTGTAAACTCTTGCTCCACATTATGCCTGAGTCACGTATAATGTATGCAAGGGGGCGTTCTGACGCAGGAAGATTTACAACTTTTCATGGTGCAATTTTTTCATCATTTTCAATGCCTTCTCAGAGCAAATGTTAAAATGATGCACCCATTTTAATCAATGGGCCTCCCTGTGTTTTTATGCACTAGTGTCAAAATGTTTGACGCTAGTGCAGCAAAATGCCACAATAGTATCAAAAATGTTGATGCTATTGCCCTAACGACCACCATGGTGCAACGTATTGTAAATACGTCGCAACCATGGTGTCGTTAGGTGGGGCAGACACGATGCAAGAAAAGTGGCGCTTCAGGATCTATGCGCCACTTTCTAGTAAATATACCCCTAAGTTTCACATCAATTGTTGGGAACTTCTTGCATGATCGTTTGCCCTAAGGACTTTCCAGCCTGATTTAGAGGTCATCAGGCAGTTAACTGTCAGAAATGTGACGGGCATCCCGTCCACCGTATTGCAAAAGCCACTGGATACAATAAACGTTTAATACGGCAGACAGGATATTCGTAATATTTGTGATAGAGAAACCTGTTCATCGAACTCTAAATCAAGCCCTCTATTCATCAGAAAGTGAATGCCACATATATTTCAGGATGGGCAATATCTCTGTATCATGTTAAATCAACAAACTGGGAAGAACACATCACTGAAGATTAGTGCAAATAGGATTTCTGGCAATTTTGACTACACCGTCAAATTTCGGGGGTAGTGGAGTATATTCTGTGGTAATGGTGGTGGAACTACAGATATCTCTACAACAGCAGCAATTGGATTCTGCATCCCCAAGTTTTTGCATCCATCAATCAGAGATGGGGTCCCTGCAGCGTTGATCTTTATGTGTCCAGGCTGAACAGAGAGGTGAAGGCTTTCTTCAGCTGAAGGCCGGACCCAGTGGTACCGGAAACAGACGCATTCCTCAGGACTGAAATTGGACCTTCATTATGCATTTCCCTTATTCATTATGATTCAGAGAGCAGAGTCAAGTGATGAGGCAGGAGGTGCAGTTCATATAAGTGACTTCTATCTGGGGAACCCAATACTGGTTTCCAGTTCTTGTGGTGTGTACATGTCTCTAATCCACCTACACCTAGGTATTCTGTCCAATGGGATGTACATTAAGTGATACAGTTCCTTGAGAACTGGTTGCACAACCTTAATCTAACTAGAAAGCAATTAATGAATGACCATGCGTTTGTGGTATTTGTCACGCAGACGGGTATCGAATGTTCGTGCCCTAGACCTAAAAGTGCATCTCCATTGCATTTCCATGAAGCAGATACTATTGCATTATATATTGCAGTCTCAGGCACAGCTTTGTTTGGGGTGCCCAGCCCCAATCGGGAATCTGAGGCTTCCCACATCTGTTGCTTTGTAGCTGGGTTTGTTCTATATATATTTAACAAAAGCTTCACATCACAGCAGACTCCTGGATGGACTTGAATTGGTCATGAGTCACAGAACATCAGTATGATGACAAAAGGATGTATGTCAGGCAGTTATAAGAGAAGTAATGATTATTTCACATTTTCTGCTTCTAGGACGCTTTTCATCACAGGACATCCCAGTGCCTCCTCACTTAGAGCCCTGCCCCATGGACTGGCTCCACAGTAGAAACAAATGTTATTACTTCTCATCCATGTATAAAGAGGACGGGGATTGGGACGAGAGCCAGAAATTCTGCTCCTCACACAATGGGTCCCTCGCTCTGTTCGACAACGAGGAGCAACTGGTAAGGACATGAAACAAACACGCGGTACATATAGGACCATATAGGACCACTTACCCATCAGTCGAAACTGTGACCCTGTTGTGAGAAAGAGGGTGGTTGTGAGATTACTCCAAGTAATAATGTGACTATTCACTATTAGATCCAGTTAGGGTTCTTAAAATTAAACCTCAGTTCAGAGTTATGACTTTTCGCAAGAGTTTTGTAGATCACTGCTCTTTCCTCAAAACTATTTTAAATCTCTTTTTCACTCTTAGTGATAAACTATGAGCCTCAAACCTGAGGGTCTGGCCCAAAGTCAGTGCTTCACCCCCTCGGAAATAGAGCATGGGTTGAATCCAGGGGCTTAGTTTCTTCCAGCTCAAACTTTTATCTTTGCACTTACAAAACATTTCTGGTTCTTATTCACTGACGGCTTTGTCCGAGGAGTTCTGTGCAGCTTGAATCTGATGCTAGATTTAATGTTTGGGGCCAGGCAAAGTCCAGCGGTCTTGTGTGGAGCCTTGGTTCTTGAAGAGCATTCAAGGCTAAAACCATTAGCTTTTGCTTTAGACTCAAAACTTGCAGAGCTGTGGGGAGAAAGAGAACACTCTAGCACCAGCCAATGCTCCAGGAGTTGGGAGCACCTCTTGGGAGTTAGGACTCAATCTTACAGGCTACACCAACAGCGCCCAGGGCAAATTCAGGTGCAATTGGGCACCGTGCAGGTGCATGGCCTCTATAGCTTTTGTGTCCCTGGAGCTTAACAGGAGGCCTTCCAACTTGCCCTTGGGGTCCACTCACTGGTCTTTGACTCAAGTGGGAGCAGGTCCAGCCCTTGGGTTTTCTCGACATGGGATCAACAGCAAGAGCAGCCCTTCTCTTTTTGAAGTCCTGTCTTTGTTTAACAGTCTTTTTTGGTGAAGCCTTTCTTTCTGAAGTCCAGGGATTCTGATGATGCTGTTCTTCTGATCTCTCCAAGTCCAGCGGAGTTCTGAGGCTGATAGCCAGAGGTGCCACTTTAATGCCAATGTTGAGTTTGTGGGCGGGGAGTACTCACTAACAAATGGTTGCAAAATTCACACAGCCAACTCTACCCTGCTGCTGCATCATTTCACAGCCCTCTCGCCATCCTGTGAGGAGGAGATCAGACCTCCTCCCATCAAGATGCCTTTTGTTCCCCTTTTCTCAGAGCCATTCACACTTACCGGCTGGAGGGCAGCAGTCTTGGCTGACAACTGTATTTCAGAAGTGGCTACTAGAAGCTGTGGGCAACAAAAAAGGGATTTTCTAAAGTCATCACTGTTTTAAAAGTTACCTCACTAAATCAGGTTTAATGTAACAATTATTTGTATGCCTTACAGTACTATATTTGGAGGTTCCAAATGGAAGGAAGTGGTTGGGCTAGTGCAATTCCATGTTAGCCAATGGGACTGCCAACCTGGCTACAGTGAAAGCAACAATTGCATGTTTTCACTGTCAGATCATGTAACCTATTAAAGAACCAAGGGCCAGATGTACAACCATTTGTTTTTGTGACTCGCAATTTGTGATTTTTTGTGACTCGCAAATTGCGATTCACAAAACAAAATGTACAATAGTGTCAAGCACACTGTTTCCGATTCCAAAGTGGGTCGCAAGGGACATGCCTCATTAATATTCATGAGGTAGGTCGCAATTTGCAATCCATTTTGGGAATGACAACACTCCCAGGGATGGTGGCCTGCTGGAGTCAGCAGACCACCATTTCTGTTACTACTTTTTAAAAAATCATTTTTTTCAGGCAAACCGTTTTCCTTAAAGGAAATGGGATGCAAATCAACCAAAAAAAAAAAGAAAAGTTCTCTTGGGGACCCCCTCCCGTTTGCGAATGGGTTACCGCCAATTTGAAATTGGTGGTAACTGCGATTGTTTTGCAACCCCATTCATGATCACAAAACAATGATGCATAGGCCTGTGACTTGCAATTAGAAAGGCACGCCATTGGAATGCACCTTCTTAATTGTGAGTCACAATCCCTATTTTGCGAGAGGGTAATTGTGGGAGGCTGGCCTGGCTTATAGTGGATACCAATGACACTTACACATTGTGCCAAGTCCAGTTATCCCTTATTAGCAGAGTGTAGTAGTGTTCTAGCAGCTTAGGCTGATAGAGGTAGCTGTAGCTGAGCATCCAAGGCTGAACAAGGAGACATGCAAAGCTCATGCAATACCACTTATATCATATAGGTACTATATCATAAGAAAGACGATACTCAAAGTTACTAAATATAAAGGTACTTTATTTTAGTGACAATGCACCAAAAATATCTCAGAGGATATACTCCCTTAGCAGGTAAGTAACATACACAAAATATACACAACAAACCAAATCAGGTAAGTAAAACAGTCAGGAAATAGTGCAAACACTGTAGCATACAATAGGATGCAATAGGCCTGGGGCAACACAAACCATATACTAAGAAAGTGGAATGTGAACCACGAATGGACCCCTAGGCTAGTGTAGTGTGTAGAGGGTCGCTGGGAGTGTAAGAGAACACTAAGGGTGTAAAAGATACCCCACCCCCAGACCCTGGAAAGTAGGAGTAAAGTACTACTATTTCCCCAGAAACACACTAAAGTCGTGATAAAGGATTTTGCAAGGACCACAACAGACTGCAAAGCACTGATAATGGATTCCTGGACCTGAGGACCTGAAAAGGAAGAGGACCAAGTCCAAGAGTTGCTAAAGTGTCCAGGGGGGGCAGTAGCCCACTAAACCCCGGATGAAGGTGCAAAATGGCTGCCTCCAGTTGGAAGAAGCTGAAGGTTTTTCAACAACGAAAGGAGTTAGGAAGTTCTTCTTTGTGCAGAAGATGTCCCCCGGCATGCTGGAGGATGCAGAGTTGTTTCCTTGGCAAAATACCACAAACAAGCCTTGCTAGATGCAAGAGTCGCTGTTGGAGAATAATGGTGCTTCCTGGGCCCAGGAAGTACCAGGATGTTGCCATATGGGAGATGAGATAGAGGGGACCCTCAGCAACATAGAAAGCCCATGCACAAGAAGGAAGCACCCGCAGAAGTCCTTGAACACGGGTTCAAGAAGTCTGAACATGGCGGTCATCTCAACACTGCAAAGAGAGGTCCCACGACACCAGAGATCAACTCAGGGAGTGGAGCATCACAGGACAGAGTGCTGTGGACCTAGGCTCAGCTGTGCATGCAGGATTTCTTGGAAATGTGCACAGAAGCCCTTGTAGCTGCAGATCACACAGTGCACAGGATTACTGTCTGGAGAAGGGAGGCAAGGACTTACCTCCTCAGAATTTGGACAGTTGGACCACTGGACAGTATGAGTCACGTGGGTCCACAACCTGTGTTCCATGGGCTTGTCAGGGCGAGAGGGGACCCAGATTACCAGTGACACTGAAGTTTGGTGCCTGCTGAAGCAGGGGGAAGATTCTGTTGACCCAACGGAGATTTCTTCATGGTTTCCAGTGCAGGGTGAAGGCAGGAAGCCCTCAGAGCATGCACCACCAGGAAACAGTCGAGAAAGCCAGCAGGATTAGGTGCTACAATGTCGCTGGTAGTCTTCTGGCTACTTTGTTGCAGGTTTGCAGGCATACTGGAGCAGTCAGCGGTCGATCCTTGGCAGAAGTCGAAGTGCAGAGGAACCCTGATGAATTCTTTGCAAGTTGTAATCTGAGGAAATGCCCACAGGAGAGGCCCTAAATAGCCCTCAGAGGAGGATTGGTCACCTAGTCAGGTAAGCACCTATCTGGAGGGGTCTCTGATGTCACCTGCTGGCACTGGCCACTCAGAGGCCTTCAGAGTGCCCCCACACCTCTGGAAACAAGATGGCAGAGGTCTGAGACACACTGGAGGAGCTCTGGGCACCACCCGGGATGATGATGGACAGGGGAGTGGTCACTCCCCTTTCCTTTGTCCAGTTTCATGCCAGAGCAGGGACTGGGGGTTCCCTAAACCAGTGTAGACTGGCTTATGCAAGGAGAGCACCATCTGTGCCGTTCAAAGCATTTTCAGAGGCTGGGGGAGGCTACCCCTCCCCAGCCTTTGACACCTATTCCCAAAGAGAGAGGGTGTATTGTATTGTATTGTATTGTGTTTCGCATTTATAGAGCGCATTCCGGCATAAGCATCGAAGCACTAGGAACAAAAAAGTGAGTGAGCCAAAGGACAAGGCAGAAGAAGAGAAGAGACCAAAACTACTGTGGAAAAAGCCTGGTCTTTAGCTTCTTTCTGAATTCCAAGAGATCGTGTTCTTTCCTCAGCATAGGAGGGAGTGTATTCCAATAATGCCTTATCACCCCATCTGGCCTTTCGAGTCCGTGGTATGAAGGCCAAATTGGAATCAGCAGATCTGAGCTGACGACTAGGAATATACCAGCGAAGTCCCGAATTCACAAGATCTGGGCCGCTGGTACATAGAACTTTATGTGTTAAGCACATTGTGTTGAAGGCAATACGTTTCTTCACAGGCAACCAATGAAGTTGCCTCAAAGTGGCACTGGCCGAAGTGGAACATGGGAGATTGAGTGTTAAACGAGCTGCAGTATTCTGGATCAGTTGAAGTTTGCTAAGTGACAACTTGTCACAGTTAAGAAAAAGGGCATTGCAATAATCTATTTTTGAGATAACTAGAGCAAGTTTTCAGTATGCAAAAAACAGGTTTCAGTGATAGAATTGACCTGTGGGTTAAAGGTTAAAGCAGTGTCAAAGATGACCCCCAGATTCTTAGTAGAATCAATCGGAGCCGGAAGATCTCCACATACTAATGGCCACCAGCGGGAGCTCCATATATTTTTACTAGACCCAAAAAAAAGAATTTCCGTTTTGTCGCCGTTCATTTTGAGCCAGTTCATGCCCATCCATCTATTAATCTCAGACATACATTGGTGGAAAGGGTCGGCGACTTCTTCCTAATTCCCATGAATAGGGATGATCAATTGGGTATCATCCACGTAAGAAGAGGTCAGAAAGCCAAATGAGTGAATCAGTCTGGCCAAAGGAGCCATCTACAGATTAAATAGGGTGGGGCTGAGTGAAGAACCCTGAGGTACCCCGCAAGGTAACTTGTATGCTGGAGCTTTAAAGTCCCCGCAAGTTACTATAGTAAATCTGTTTTCAAGAAAAGTCTTCAGAATATCTAAAGCTGTACCCCTAATGCCAGCCCAGTGTAGGCGATGCGTCATAATTTGAGGGGAGATGGTATCAAATGCTGCTGACAAATCTAAAAGCACTAAGATATTGCCATTTCCCTCATCAACTAGTTGATGAGGTGTAACACCCTGCTCTCAGAGGAAATGCTTTGTTTCTGCCTTCCTGGGACTGGGCTGCCCAGACCCCAGGAGGGCAGAACCCTGTCTGTGGGGTGGCAGCAGCTGTAGCTTCAGAGAAAACCCCAGAGAGCTGGTTTGGCAGTACTCGGGGTCCATAGTGGAGCCCCCAGGATGCATGAAATTGGCTCCCCAATACCATATTTGGAATAGGGGGACAATTCCATGATCTTAGACATGTTACATGGCCATATTCGGAGTTACCATTGTGAAGCTACATATAGGTATTGACCTATATGTAGTGCACGCGTGTAATGGTGTCCCCGCACTCACAAAGTTCAGGGAATTGGCTCTGAACAATGTGTGGGCACCTTGGCTAGTGCAAGGGTGCCCTCGCACTTAGTAACGTTGCACCTAACCTTCAGCAAGTGAAGGTTAGACATTTAGGTGACTTATAAGTTACTTAAGTGCGGTGAAAATGGCTGTGAAATAATGTGTGCGTTATTTAACTCAGGCTGCAATGGCAGTCCTGTGTAAAGGTTTGTCTGAGCTCCCTGTGGGTGGCAATAGAAATGCTGCAGCCCATATGTATCTCCTGGAACCCCAATACCCTGGATACCACAGAACCATATACTAGGGAATTATTAGGGTGTTCCAGTATGCCAATTGAAATTTGTAAATGTAGTCACTAACATATAGTGACAAATGTAAAGGCAGAGAGAGCATGAGCACTGACGTTCTGATTAGCAGAGCCTCAGTGACACAGTTAGTCACTACACAGGTAAACACATTCAGGCCACAAACTATGAGCACTGGGGTCCTGGCTAGCAGGATCCCAGTGAGACAGGCAAAAACATACTGACATATATGTAAAACTGGGGGTAACATGCCAAGAAAGATGGTACTTTCCTACAGTAACTGGATTCAGACTCACACAATAGGGTTAGTACTTCCTACAAGGTCATTTTGCTGTTGAAAAAGGCAAATTTTGCATTTTGCAACAGCAAAATAGTTTTGTCCACCTGGCCCCATGTCATTCCTTTTAATGTTTGGCACCCTGGCTTATTGGGCACTAAGGGCCTCATTCCGACCCTGGCGGTCATGGACCGCCAGGGCCAGGGACGGAGGAAGCACCGCCAACAGGCTGGCTGTGCTTCTGGGGCAATTCTGACCGCGGCGGTAAAGGCGCGGTCAGAAAAGGGGAACCGGCGGTTTCCCGCCGGTTTTCCCCTGCCCCAGGGAATCCTCCACGGCGGGGATTCCGACCCCCTTCCCGCCACCCTGTTCCTGGCGGTTTTTACCGCCAGGAACAGGATGGCGGGAACGGGTGTCGTGGGGCCCCTGGGGGCCCCTGCAGTGCCCATGCCACAGGCATGGGCACTGCAGGGGCCCCCTTACAGGGCCCCACATTGATTTTCAGTGTCTGCACAGCAGACACTGAAAATCACGACGGGTGCCACTGCACCCGTCGCACACCAGCAACTCCGCCGGCTCCATTCGGAGCCGGCATCATCATTGCTGGGGCTTTCCCGCTGGGTGGGCGGGCGGCCTTTTGGCGGTTGCCCGGCCAGCGGGAAAGTCATAATGACCGCCGCGGTCTTTTGACCGCGGTACTGTCTTCTGGCGGTTCCCGCCAGGCGGGCGGCTTCCGCCGCCCGGGGGGGTCAGAATGACCCCCTAAGTCCTACCTTACGGGTGACTTACCAATATTGAAAACACCGGTTTGGGCCTGTCAAAAAAGTTTATTCTGCCATATTGAGTTGACATTTTGAAACCTGCCCAACTTGGCAGGCCTCGGGTCATATGTTTTACTTTGTCGCTGCTGTAGTGACACAACCAAGTGCTTCAGCCACAAGAGACCTTTAACTTACTAGCCCGGGGTGCACTTGGTACCATATCCTAGGGGCTCAAGGGCAATTTAACTATGCCAGTCAGGTACTAGCCAATTGCACATACGTTTTGAGGGATCAGAGAGCATGCGCGGGCCTTGGCAGCAGAACCCGGTGCACCTCAGAGTAAAAAAACAGCAGAATCAGTTGACATATGTAGGTGGTAAGAAGTCCCTTCCTTACAGAAGGCACCAACAATGTGTTGCCACATCTGCTCACATCTGGCTTCCCATCTCCCCACCCTGCCAGCATTTGGGTCACATTTTAACATACTAGGCCTGCCGCTGTGCACTTTAACCTAGATGTATTGTATTCACTTGGATTTATTATTGTTACAGTAGCCACTTTTACAGTCTTCTTTTATTTTCTCTCTATCTGACTGTTTTTGGCTAGGCCAGCACTCTGTTCTCAAACAAGACATTCTTGCTCACTCTGTGCTTCTTCCAAGGCTACAGTAAGATAGGTTGCCGGTGAACGTGGTATAAGTTAGTCTCTGACATTCATAGAAAATACACATACTGTAAAAGTGGCTACTGTAACACTAATAAAGCAAAGCCGAATATAATATATCTAGGTTAAAGTGCACAGTGGCAGGCCTAGTATGTTAAAATAATGTGCATGAAGCTATAACTAAAATGGCTACACAACACCCTCCCCTTGTCGGTTGAAGGTGGTTCAAAGCCTAAATATACTTAAAAGCTACTAAGCTCAACCTAAGATATATATGTAAAAATGTCAATAATGACGGTTAAAAGGACACCTGAGCGTATAAAAAGACAATTTAAAACTGTTAACATGTGGCATAAAAGGGACCAAATTTCAAGAGTCAGAGTTATTTTTAGAATTTCCAATCGATTCCGGGACAATGGAGGACAGGAAATCTTTCACTTCACTTTCACTTCAGCAGGTGTTAAAGTTGGCAAGGCATCACCGAGAAGGACCAAGGAGCAGTCGTGTTCTATAGCCTGAGCCTCAGCCAAGGCGGCATTCTGTGGTGTGCCCAATGATGAGTTAAGAGCCACATCCTCCAGGAAGGGCAACTCATAAGTAGCTTCTTGTAGCAAATGCACCCTCAACGTGCATGGCTGGGTATAAGCCCTCAGCTAGAACATCAACAGATCAGCGTCCAAAGAAAGCAAGCGCTGCGTAGAAAGACAAACTTCCAGTGCATGTTCCAAAGAGCACCAGAAGCACTGAAACATGGGCTGCAAACAATGTAAAACCGGTCTGAATGACAGGGACCAGTCACACTCCAATTGCTCCAGGAGTATTGCTCCAAAATACTGCATCATGCGTTCACGACACAGCTGCGCTGTTCGGATCGCTTTCGTTCCTTCTTGTTGCAGCGGGGCACCCATTGCACTTAAAAAATAGCAACAGCAAAATGCCAACTATTATAGCCAAAGTTATTGGAAATCCCCTGAAAATACTGGAAAATATTGAGTGGATGGCTGATGGTATTCAACTGAATATGGAGGAGAAGGTGTGAACGAAACCAGAACCAACAACCTTAAAGAAATTTACGATTCCAGTAGTACTGGATGCATTAAATATCAATCCACGAGTTCATCAAAGTGTCTTGGAAAGTTGGTACTTAAAAGGGACTGTATCTCTGCTGACGACCCTGCCAGCTGAAGTGGGTAGGTCTTGCGTGCAGATATAAGAGCCACATGTTTTTGAAACAATAAAGCCTTGAGTCTGCTCAACTTGTCAAAATTTACATTAGAAGTAGCAATATGAGGCCAAATGTCCGCTACCTCTTTTATTTTATTGGGAGGAAAAAGTACGTTCCCGCAACATGTAACAATCTTAGAGACCGAAACAACATAAACTATTCCGGCTCACATCCCACAATAGTCTTAACCATTGAGGAGAACATAGCTGCCGTTTGAAAGAACCTGGAACGTAGGTCTAATCAAGGGGACTGAAACTCCCTTCAGATAATAAGCCAAGTTCTCTGCAGACGCATTACACACCCCATGCAAGGACAGCTGTTTACAAACCATCAAATGGCAGACAGAAGTCTTGCATTCATTACTGCTAAGAAAGACTTATTTCATGCTACTGAGACATTTGTATGCGAAGGCTAGCTCCCACACCTCAGGGATGTAACTATCTCCCAGTTGTTCGTATCTGCCTACCGGAATGTGTTTTAAACAGGATGTGAATTGTAGTGTGGAAATAGGCAGATTAATAACCCCGTGAATTAACCACTCAGCAGATGGTATTACAGCCACAGTAAAAGGCAACTTTTCAAATTTTTCGATGTTAGCATGAGGTAAGTCACTTCTTGCTTAGCCATTAGTTGTTGTTATCGCGTTAAATTAAAGGAAGAAAATATTTCCCTCGCGCTGACATATTGCCAGGGAACGCGACCTGCCTTCAATATTTAAAGTGTCCAACCCAACTGCATAATGGACCTTAGCTGACTCTGCCAATGATGGAAAGAAGACATATCTGTTTGTATAATATCTAAAGCAGAAGAGACGATGTTATTTAAGGTGTATATCCGGCCTGACAGGATAATAATACCATTATCTACAACAGCTAATGCCTTCTTTAAATTTTCCTGGTCTACTTGCCTTAACCGGGCAGCAGCTTCTTGTTGTGAAAGCTTCCAAATTTCATTAAATACTTCATATAAGAAGTGTTTTCTACGTTGTTTGATGGGGCCTAACAGGAAGTCCTGTAAGTTGGTGTTATTAGACAGGAGACTGAGGTGTTCTCTAACCGCCTTTAGTGAGGAACTTCTTAACCATTGCTGGCATAGTTTCCCTACACTGTATGTTGTTACTATACCTGCATGTTCTGAAGTTATATAGCGAGGGTCCGGCCTATTTGTTCTAAAACCTCCCTAGGAGTTGATAAAACTGTTGCGACACCCATTGGTATCTATTGGCCGCAATAACCACCCACCAGGACATGTCAGTGAAACATTAAATGTGTCATTCTGGCCCCATTCATCGAGCTGCTCTTCAGTTGCATTTATATAGTTTTGCCACTTATAAAATTTTGCAGGGGCAGGTATACTGGGCGTGTTCAATTCCTTAATCTTTTCTAAGCCTAAACAACTTGTTTGTTGTACAGTTTCATTTAAAAATATAATTTGAACAGGTATCAGGCATGTTCTAAATAAAGCTTCCTTCCCCCGTATTTGCCAATGTCTAGTTCCCCACACACTCTTCAAGTCAATCGACTTTAGCTAATATTCCTAGCCTTCTATAGTCAACTGGGAAACAAAGGAATCCGAATATATAAATGTCGTATTTGTCAATAATATGCGTATGTTTTCTGTAGGTGGCAATTTAAAATAATAGGTCTCAGCATTTTTAACATTGTGCCCAGAAAAATATGTAAACTTCTCAGAATACATTCTAGAACTCCCTTGTGGTGGAGTCAGACAATGTTCCCATTGTGTATAATTAAAAACAGTTTTAGGGCTGCTTGCTCTGTGGATGAAATGGTGCCCATAATAATTATAAGAAAACATGTCACCATAATTCTCTTTAGATTGATAAACATCTTCGTTTTCAAATACAGTTTAATACTGCAATTCAGTCATCATAGAATCAACTGCTTTCACATCCCAATCATCAGAAACAACCACGGGTATTATTATACCGTCCATTGAAAGTTTAAACACATATGGTATTTGAATGACCTCTGTAGGGCCGTATATATCAAATGTTACTTTATCCCAAACAATCTCATCAGGAATTGGTACAGCAGGAATGTTCACAAAGGACAAGTCTCTGCAGACCTTGTGAGAAGAAAAATTTGGTTTTAGGACCTCATCCACCAGTCCAACTGTTGATTTTTCAGGAAGAAAATGACCATGTATTAACAAAAAGAACGTGACAACAAACCCAGTCCAAAGCAGTAAGGCTAGTACAGTCAAGGAAAGCCACAGATAGTAACATGGAAGAATGAAGTAAGTTACTTTAAGCCAATTTATCAGCTTACGTGGTTTTGACAGTTCAGGTGTAGAAGAGGTGAATGAGTCCGAAAAGTCATCGTTGATGTCGGCAAAGTATCCAAAAGCAGTTTGTGCAAAAACTGGAGCCGTGTTTGTTGGTGGAGTTGGTGTTTTCTTTTTAAATTGGGGTTTTTGTTGAGGAGGTTTCTCTTCCTTTTTAAAAAAAACCTCTGATGGGCGTTGTGATTCCTGTCTCGGTTTCACATACTCTGTTCTTCGCTCTGATCGCTCATCCCTCTCATTGCATTTTTCCAATGAGTCCTGAAAGGAACAAGATTTGCGTGTATCAGTATATTGATATCTATCAGGCGTTTTTATATTATCTCTATTTCAGAGATGATATCTATTCTCTGGGGTCTCCATACGCAGAGATTCTCCCCTTTATTTTTTAGGAGTTTGTTGTTTTTTATCCCAGCGTTTCTTGTTGCCCTCAGGAGCTTGCTTGGAAAAATCTTTTCTCAGCCACGGTGTGCTGGAGTATGCACAGTTGTTTCCACGCAGAAAGACCACAAAAAACCCTTGCTAGCTGCAAGAGTCGCGGTTGAAGATAATGGGTCCTGCCTGGGCCCAAGAAGGACCAGGAGGTCGCCCCTTGGAGGAGGAGACAGAGGGGGTGCTCAGCAACAGAGAGAGCCCAAGCAGAAGCAGGCAGCACCTGCAGAAGCACTTGAACAGACGTTCATGAAATCTGAGCATAGCGGTCGTCTCAACACAACAAAGAGGGTCCCACGAAGCTGGTGGTCAACTCAGCGAGTTGAGCAATGCAGGACAGAGTGCGGGGGACCTGGGCTGTGCTGTGCATGTAGGAGTCCTTGCAAAAGTGCACAGAAGCACTAGCAGCTGCAGATCACACAGTACACAGGATTACTGTCTGGCGTGGGAAGGCAAGGACTTACCTCCACCAAATTTGGACAGACGGTCCACTGGACTGTTGCAGTCTCTTGAATCCAGGTCCTGTGTTCCAGGGACCACGCTTGTCAAGATGAGAGGGGACCCAGAGGACCGGTGATGCAGAAGTTTGGTGCCTGCGTTAGCAGGGGGAAGATTCTGTCGACCCACAGGAGATTTCTTTTTGGCTTCTAGTGCAGGGTGAAGGCAGACAGTCCTCAGAGCATGGACCACCAGGAAACAGTTGAGAAAGCCGGCAGGATTAGGCGCTACAATGTTGCTGGTAGTCGTCTTCTTACTTTGTTGCAGTTTTGCAGGCATCCTGGAGCAGTCAGCGGTCGATCCTTGGCAGAAGTCGAAGAGGGAGATGGAGAGGAACTCTGGTGAGCTCTTGCATTCGTTATCTGACGAGAAACCCACAGGAGAGACCCTAAATAGCCCTCAGAGGAGGATTAGCCACCTAACCAGGTAAGAGCATATCAGGAGAGGTCTCTGACGTCACCTGCTGGCACTGGCCACTCAGAGATCTCCATTTTGCCCTCACACTTCTGCATTCAAGATGGCAGAGGTCTGGGACACACTGGAGGAGCTCTGGGCACCACCCTGGGGTGGTGATGGACAGGTGAGTGGTCACTCCCCTTTCCCTTGTCCAGTTTCATGCCAGAGCAGGGGCCGGGGGCTCCCTGAACCTGTGTAGACTGGCTTATGCAAGGAGTGCACCATCTGTGCCCTTCAAAGCATTTCCAGAGGCTGGGGGAGGCTACTCCTCCCCAGCCCTTAACACCTATTTCCAAAGGGAGAGGGTGTAACACCCTCTCTCAGAGGAAATCCTTTGTTCTGCGTTCCTGGGACTGGGCTGCCTGTCTGAGGGTGGGCAGCAGCGGTAGCTGCAGAGAAAACACCAGAGAGCTAGTTTGGCAGTACCCGGGGTCCATGCTGGAGCCCCGGGGATGCATGGCGATTGGCCCCCAAATACCACATTTGGCTTTGGGGGATAATTCCATGATCTTAGACACATTACATGGCCATGTTCAGAGTTACCATTATGAAGCTACATATAGGTATTGACCTATATGTAGTTCACGCATGTAATGGTGTCCCCGCACTCACAAAGTCCGGGGAAATTGCCCTGAAAAATGTGGGGGCACCTTGGCTAGTGCCAGGGTGCCCTCACACTAAGTAACTTTGCACCTAACCATCACTAAGTGAGGGTTAGACATATAGGTGACTTATAAGTTACTTAAGTGCAGTGTAAAATCGCTGTGAAATAACATGGATGTTATTTCCCTCAGGCTGCAGTGGCAGTCCTGTGTGAGAATTGTCTGATATCCTTATGGGTGGCAAAAGAAATGTTGCAGCCTATAGGGATCTCCTGGAGCCCCAATACCCTGGGTACCATATGCTAGGGAATTAAAAGGGTGTTCCAGTGTGCCAATCAGAATTGGTGAAAATGGTCACTAGTCTGCAGTGACATTTTAAAAAGCAGTGAGAGCATAAACACTGAGGTTCTGGTTAGCAGAGCCTCAGTGATACAGTTAGGCACCACACAGGGAACACATATAGGCCACAAACTATGAGCACTGCAGTCCTGGCTAGCAGGATCCCAGTGACACAGGCAAAAAGAAACTGACAGACAAGTGAAAATGGGGGTAACATGCCAGGCAAGATGGTGCTTTCCTACACATACTGTACTAATCGCATGTATATCGCTGTCAGTTCAGTATATAAGTGCGAACATCAGCTACTGCTAAATTTGCTACTGCAGGGTGAGGTGTATAAGTGACTAATAAAGGCAAGGTAGGACCCTCATTACGTAGAGGACCTAACCTAACTGGTAAAATCGTGTGGGGTAGGGCACCATCAAGCCAATTGTTATGTTCTTGATAAGTTAGAGGTATTTCCAAATATGCATATGCTCTGTATTATCCAGGTACGTTTGGAAGTATATAGTGATGAAATGTGTTTGTGTTCCCATCAACTGCTGGAAATGTGACCCAAGAATAGAAAAGTACTGTTCTATAAGCTGCATGGGCGTCCACCACAAATGTGACTGGAGCCCCCTGGGCCGTTAGGCCTTTTGCTAATAAATGTGCAGTCAGGGTGTTGTGTAGCTATTTTGTTATAGCTTCATACACATTATTTTAACATACTAGGCCTGCCGCTGTGCACTTTAACCTAGATATATTTTATTCAGCTTTGCTTTATTAGTGTTACAGTAGCCACTTTTATGGTATGTGTATTTTCTATGAATGTCAGAGACTAACTTATACCACGTTCACCTGCAACCTATCTTACTGTAGCCTTGGAAGAAGCACAGAGTGATCAAGAATGTCTTGTTTGAGAACAGAGTGCTGGCCTAGGCAAAAACAGTCAGATAGAGAGAAAATAAAAGAAGATCGTAAAAGTGGCTACTGTAACAATAATAAATCAAAGCGAATACAATACATCTAGGTTAAAGTGCACAGCGGCAGGTCTAGTATGTTAAAATAACGTGCATGAAGCTATAACTAAAATGGCTACACAACAATACCAAAAATGACAAATACATTCCTCTCAGATCAGAAATTTCCACTTAAAAGCATATAAGGGAATCTCCAATGCTAATTGACTTTGGGAGCTTTTCACTACCAGGACAGGTAAAACGTGTAAGTAAATTTCCTGCCATTTACTTACATAGCACCCTGCCCTATGGGCTACCAAGGGCCAACATTAGGGGTGACTTATACGTAATAAAAGGGGAATTGAAGGCTTGGCAAGTAGTTTGAAATGGCAAGTCAAAGTAGGTCTGAACTGCACATAGAGGCCTAGCAATAGCAGGTCTGAGACATGGTTAAGGAGCCACTTATGTGGGTGGCACAATGTGTGCTGCAGGCCAACTAGTAGCATTTAGTTTACAGGCCCTGGGCACATGTAGTGCACTTTACTAGGGACTTCCAGGTAAATTATAGATGCCAATTGGGAAGGAGCCAATGTTACCAAGTTTAGGGGAGAGAGCACAAGCACTTTAGTACTGGTCAGCAGTGGTGAAGTTCGCAGAGCCCTAAAACCAGAAAAAAGGAGATCAGAAAAATGGAGGGAGGCAGGCAAAAAAGTTGGGGGAAGACCACCCGAAGGCTGTCAGGTCTGACATGGTTGATCACTGGATTCACCATCTTGATTGACCTACTAACAATGAGTGTTTGCAAGGGTCCAAAGGAGAGCCAGATTTACAAAGAAAGATAGCATGTTCAGATTCACACAAGGAAATAGGATGAAAGTTGGCCAAGTGGACATTGAAGGCACAAAAGACTGAGAATGGCTTTGAAAGCTATCCACCACTACATCGTTGTTATCAATGCCTTTTTGAATAATGTCAATTTTTTTCCTGGAAAAAAATTAGATAGCCTATCACAGAGACTGAGACGGAAGAATATCTCTTTGAGAGGCTTTAGGTTGCAGGAAGGTCTTTCCAATTTGAAAAATCATCTTAGGATCATTACTTGATACCTCAACTTGTGAAGCGCAAAAAGGTCTTTTTGGTGTCCCGTATTGATTTGTGATATTTTTTCAGAGCTACTTTATGTCCAATTAAATCTTCAGGTTTATGAGAAGACCTCCTTGTCTGTTCAAACTGTTTACAGATTAGCTTTTCCTTTTCCTTAACAAAGGTGCGGAAAAGTCTGATCATTTTCAGCCAGGGTGAAGTAATTAAGTTAGATCATCTTTGGCTTCTGTTCTCCAATGGATAATTAGTTCTAGCTCATTGGATAACTCTCCCGTGAAAGAGAGGAAGATGGAAGCTAACCGACTGACCAAATGAGAGCAAGTTATCTTTCAGCCCTTATGAATGTGCAAATTGGTGGACTGCATTTGTCTAATAGCAGGAGGCCAATGATCCAATAATACATTGAAAGGGACTGATAGCGGGTCTGACTATGCCAGAGCTTTTGGCACCCCCAGAAGAAGCAATAGAAAGTTGCTAAAAACCAAGTCCAGAGTGTGACCTGCTAAATGTGGAGGACCCACTATGCGTTGAGGGAGGCCAAGAACAGCTAACATATCGATAAGACTCTTTGTATCCAAATTAGAAGATCTTTCATGAGACAATTAAAATCGAATCTCCTAATAGAGTGAAATTGGTGTATTGAAGTATATAAGGAGAGAGCGACTCCTAAGGAGCCAAGAAAGCTGGGTCAAGGACCCTCCGGGCGATTAACCACTATTCCGGCAAAGGAACAAGAAATACCTAATTTAAAATAAAACTCAAGGCTCTCCGCTCCCCTTAGGTTCTCAACTTGAAATGTACTATATTGGAAAACATCCCAGAAAATAATAGCCAGACCAGCACCTCTGCCTTCACTTCTATTGCGTAGGAGAATGGAGTAGCCCAAATGCAAAGCATGTTTGGGGAGAGAGTGTGCATGTAGGAAAGTAGCCTCACTTTTGGCCTGTTTGTGAGTGTGTTCGACTGTGTTCACTGGAATCCTGCTAACCAGGACCCCAGTGACTGTGATCTCTCCTCTAAATTTAGTTGCTGGGAACTTTTTATCCCCACAAAGGGCATTGGGGTTCCAGGGGATCCCTGTGGGCTGCAGCAGTTATTCTACCACCCATAGGGAGCCCAATCAAAGGGTTCTGCAGGCCTGCCATTGCATCCTGCGTGAAACAGGTGCATGCACCTGTTTTCTCTACAGGTCACTGCACCAGGTCACTCTAAGTCACCCCTATGGTAGGCCCTCTCAGCCCAGAGGACAGGGTGCAGGTACTTGTGTGTGAGGGCACCCCTGCACTAGTAGAGGTGCCCACACGAACTCCAGCTCCAATTTACTGGACTTTGTGGGATGCCATTTTATATGTGTACTGGACTTAGGCCACTACCTATGTCCAGCTCCATAATGGTAACTCCGAACCTTGGCATGTTTGGAACCATGATTCCATGCACTCTGGGGGTTTCTTTAGAGGATGCCCAGCATTTCTACCACCAGTCTTACAGGGTTTTCTAGGCAGCCCAGCTAATGCCACACCTCAGACCGGTTTCTGCCCTCCTTCGCTTGATCTGATAAAGCCCAGGAAGGCAGAACAAAGGATTTCCTTTGGAAGAGGGAGGTAACACCCTTTCCCTTCAGAAATAGGTGTGACTGGCTGGGAGCGGTAGCCTCCCTAAGCAACTAGTTTGCTTTGAAGGGAACATTTGGTGCCCTCCATGCATAAACCAGTCCACACCAGTTAAGGGACCCCCAGTCCCTGCTCTGGCTCTAAACTGGACAATGGAAAGGGGAGTGACCACTCCCATGTCCATCACCACCCCAAGGGTGGTGCCCAGAGCTCCTCCAGAGGGTCCCTAGGTTCTGCCATCTTGATTCCAGGATGGCAGGGAGCTCTGGGAGCATGTGAGTGCCCAGGCCAGGCAGGTGACGTCAGAGGCACCCTTTGATAAGTAGTTACCTGGTTAAGCGACCAGGGGCCAGATGTAGCAAATTTAAAATTTGCGAGGTGCAAAGTGCGAGTCCATGCGACTCGCACTTTGCACCTCGCAAATTGGTATGCAGTACGGTGTCTCAGACACCGACTGCAACTCGCTATGGGGTCGCAATGACCCACCTCATGAATATTCATGAGGTGGGTCGCAAATTGCGGCCCCATAGCGAGTATAGGCACTCGCAAACATGGAGGCCTGCTGTCGTCAGCAGACCTCCATGTTCGTGACTGCTTTTAAATAAAGCAGTTTTTTTTTTTTTAAGTGTAGCCCGTTTTCCTTACAGGAAAACGAGCTGCACTTAAAAAAAAAACGAAAACTTTTGTTTCGGTATTTTTTCAGGGCAGGGAGTGGTCCCTTGGACCACTCCCTGCCCTGAAAAAATATTTGTGGGTCCAGTCACAAACTGGAAGGGGTCCCATGGGGACCCCTTCCAATTTGCGAGTGGGTTACCATCCACTTGAAGTGGATGGTAACTGCGATGCCATTTGCGACCGCGTACGCGGTCGCAAATGGTATTGCATACCACTCAGACTCGCAAATAGGAAGGGAACACCGGGCCAGATGTAGCAAAGTATTTGCACGTAGCAAACGGCGAAAATCGGCGTTTGCGAGGTGCAAATGCCACTTTGCTATGCAGAAATGCATATTGCGAGTCGGTACCGACTCGCAATATGCATTTCCGACTCACAAATAGGAAGGGGTGTTCCCTTCCTATTTGCGAGTCTGAGTGGTATGCAATACCATTTGCGACCGCGGTCGCAAATGGCATCGCAGTTACCATCCACTTCAAGTGGATGGTAACCCACTCGCAAATTGGAAGGGGTCCCCATGAGACCCCTTCCAGTTTGTGACTGGACCCACAAATATTTTTTCAGGGCAGGGAGTGGTCCAAGGGACCACTCCCTGCCCTGAAAAAATACCGAAACAAAAGGTTTCGGATTTTTTTTAAGTGCAGCTCGTTTTCCTGTAAGGAAAACGGGCTACACTTAAAAAACAAAAAAACTGCTTTATTTAAAAGCAGTCACGAACATGGAGGTCTGCTGACGACAGCAGGCCTCCATGTTTGCGAGTGCCTATACTCGCTATGGGGCCGCAATTTGCGACCCACCTCATGAATATTCATGAGGTGGGTCATTGCGACCCCATAGCGAGTTGCAGTCGGTGTCTGAGACACCGTACTGCATACCAATTTGCGAGGTGCAAAGTGCGAGTCGCATGGACTCTCACTTTGCACCTCGCAAATTTTAAATTTGCTACATCTGGCCCACCCCTTCCTATTTGCGAGTCGGAAATGCATATTGCGAGTCGGTACCGACTCGCAATATGCATTTCTGCATAGCAAAGTGGCATTTGCACCTCGCAAACGGCGATTTTCGCCGTTTGCAACGTGCAAATACTTTGCTACATCTGGCCCCAAGCCCCCTCGTTGGGCTATAGAGGGTCTTCCTGTAGGGTGGGTCCTCAGATTCAGCTTGCACTATTCTAGCAGGACTCCTCTGCAACCTCTGCTTCAACTTCTGGCCTCTGGAACCACAACTGGACCCTCCAGGAACCTACAAGCTGCAAATCCACGAGGAACACTATTCTGCAACATTGTATACAGAATTTCTGCCAGCTTTCAACATTTCCCCAGCAGTGCATCCTCAGAAGACTGACACTCTTCAGCCTGCACAAGAAGAAGAAGGAATCTCCTTTGGGGTGAAGCCATTTCTCCCCTGTAAATACAGGTACATGGATGCAACAGCGACTGGCTGCGTGGATCTTCCCTCATCCTGAGTGGCGTGGGTCCTGCATCACAGGTGCTGGTCCAGAGAGCCTCATTGGTCCTCTCTACCAGCTGTCGCACTTTCCTGATGGCAAGTCCTTCCTACTCCACACAAGACAGTACCCCCTTACACCGCGTCCTTTGCAGCTGCCAAGGCTTGTTGGCTTCACCTCCAAGGAGAACTTCAGGTGAAGTGTAGCTCCAGCCCCCAGCACTCCCTCCTGCAACTCCTGGGCCTCTGCATGGTCCTCTGACAAAGTGGAAGCAACCTCTGTGGTGCTGCATCGGCTGCTTCAGCGACTTTTGTGTCCCTGTCCAGGGGGACGCCTGTGGGTGATGCCTCTGCTCTTGTGGGCATTCTATTACGCAGAGGGTCCCCTATTACTCCCCCTCCTGGGTAGAGTCCCCCTGGACTTTGCTGGTCCCCAGCAGCACCCTTTTTCCTCCAATCGCAAATTTGCCTTTGCCAAGGCTTGTTGGTGGAAATCCTTCACTGACACCCATCTGCAATCCAGCTTCCAGCGTGGGACACCTTTTGCATGCATCAGGAACTCTTCTCCAGCTTCTGTGATGCAGTGCTGACCTGTCTTCCTTCTTCATCGACCAACTCCAAAAGGTACCTCTGGGTGGGTAGTACCTCCTACCCCTCCACCCTGGACTCCACAGACACTTCTGGACTTGGTCCCCTCTCTCCACAGGTTTCCATCATTGGTAATCCACTGCTGGTTCCTTGCAGGCTGTTCTGGGTGTCTTCTTTTTCTTCTTTTCATCCCATGGGGTTGTTTTGGGGAAATCCAGTGTTTTACTGCTGGGTGGTACTACATTACTTACCTGTGTGGTTTCCTACGACTCCCAGCTCCGTTTTACAAAATTTACCTTCCTAGGTCAGGGCCCTGTATGAAAATTCCACTTTCGTAGTATATGATTTGGGCTCTCCCTAGGGCTACTATTGCTTATTGCTATTTTACACTGTTTTCTAATCTTTTTATGCCCCCTACTGTTTATTAGTGTGTGTGTATATAAATATAGAGTATTTACTTACCTCCTATTGGAGGTTTGCCTCTCTAGTATGTTCTGATACTGTGTTCCAAAAATGAAGTACCTTTATTTTTGTACACCCAAGTGTTTTCCTTCTTGTGTGTAAGTACTGTGTAGTTGTAGTGGTATTGCATGAGCTTTGCATGTCTCCTAGATAAGCCTTGGCTGCTCATCCACAGCTGCCTCTTGAGTGCCTGGCTTCTAGACACTGCCTACACATCTCTGAGAGAGGAGACCTGGAGCTGGTATAAGGTGTAAGTACAATAGGTACCCACCACACACCAGGCCAGCTTCCTATGCATTTATAAGACCACCCGAAAGAGACTCTTTCTCCAAAATCCCCCCCTCAAATAATGGACATTTGCCAATGAAACACACCATCACAGCTAGCACAAGAAAAAGGGCCCCCAGTTTTTAAAATATTTAGGACAGTACCACAATGAGGCATCCTACCTAAAAACTCCCTGCAAGGCACTATATTATCCCAAACAAGCACAATGCATTCTGCCCCTACATCTCCCTGGCACCCATTTCAACAAATATTTATAAAAAAATAACGCTTGTCCCGAAGCTCACAAGAAGAAGTATTGAAGCTGGTGAGCAACCACAACAGGTAAATACTGACAACAGATCTTTTGTAACAACGTATGGCACAAAAATTATCAATCTGAATTATATCCAACCCACTGAAAACAACACTGGGAATCACACTGTGTTTTATAATGTGTTTAATAAGATAGGTTTCCAAGCTTCTCCTACTAAAAGAGTGAGGATGTGTCTGATTTGAATAATGCTTGATTCGTTTTTTCCATCAAAAATTGTTTCAAAACTACGAAAAATATAACGCTGGATCATTTTTCCTTCATGCAGAATTTCTTGATGGACATTTCCAGAGGGGACCACATGTGGGTCGGTCTACGGAAGAGAGACAATGGAATCCACTGGGTGAATGGGACCGCCTGCAGCAGCAGCCTGTAAGTTTCTGTAACTTTTTAATATGACCATTGTGTTTGTATCCAGGCGAGCTGAAATCTACAATTCAGAGTTATGTGTTTGTAATGAACAACAGGATAGACTCAGCTGAAATCTACAATTCAGAGTTATGTGTTTGTAATGGACAACAGGATAGACTCAGCTGAAATCTACAATTCAGAGATATGGGTTTGTAATGCACAACAGGATAGACACAGCTGAATCTACAATTCAGAGGCATGGGTTTGTAATGAACACCAGGATAGGCTCAGCTGGCTCCCTTGGGAAGTCATGAGAACTGACCATGGACTTGACATAGGCCCTCATTACAAACCTGGCGGTCGGTGTTAAAGCGGCGGTAAAACCGCCAACAGGTCGGCGGAAAAAAAAATGGGATTACTACCATGGCGGAAACCGCCAACAGAGACAGCCACTTTAACACTCCGACCGCCACGGCGGTACAGATAAACAGCATGGTGGTCACCGCCAACAGTCAGGTGGAACACAATGTACTGCCCACACTATTATGACAGGCCAATCCGCCACCTTTTCCGAGGCAGATTCAACGCGAACAAAAACACGGCGGAAACAGGACTTGGAAGGGAAAACACTCACCTCTACACAACCCATGAGGAACCAGGACGCCATGGAGCCTGAACTCCAAATACTCCCTGCGATTTTCTTCCTGCTCCTCTACCAGGAGCACGAACGACGGCAGCGACGACCACAGTGAGTACTGCACCTACAACAGAGGGGCGTTGGGAGGGTAAAGAGTGTGACACACACAGGCAACACGCAACACCCCCACCCACTACAACACACACACAAATATATGCTGAAACATTACATTTACAGCCCCTAACCCCCCTCTGGAAGAACGCAATGACAAAAGGAAATGAGTTGAATGATTGTAATCATGTAAAATTCATTAATCAAAATTGAATATACACTATAAACAAATATGTACACCAAGAATTCAAGTCCGAGTACTGCACCAATGTAGTCCGTGGACCACTGGGCCCAAAATGCATGGGTGAGGCCCACACAAGATACCCGATCAAAATGGAGAGAACACTGCAGGGGCATCAGATAAAAAAAAAAAACAGGCACCTCAGGGGGAAGGGAAGGGGGGGGGCACCTCAGCCGGATGAGTGCACGACACCAGCTCCACGAGGGGGCTCCATGCCCATTGATGTATCCTGGGGAGTGCAAAGCCACAGTCTCTCAAGTCTTTCCAGTGGGTGGTTTGCCCACTGCTGCATCCTGGGGAGTGCAAAGCCACAGTCTCTCAAGTCTCTCCATTCGGTGGTTTGCCCACTGCTTTATCCTGGGGACTACAAAGCCACAGTCTCTCAAGTCTCTCAAGTGGGTGGTTTTCCCACTGCTGCATCCTGAAGAGTGCAAAGCCACACTCTCAAGTCTCTCAAGTGAGTGGTTTGCCCACTGCTTTATCCTGGGGAGTGCAAAGCCACAGTCTCTCAAGTCTCTCAAGTGGGTGGTTTGCCCACTGCTGCATTCTGGGGAGTGCAAAGCCACTGTCTCTCAAGTGGGTGGTTTGCCCACTGCTGCATCCTGAAGAGTGCAAATCCACACTCTCAAGTCTCTCAAGTGGGTGGTTTGCCCACTGCTTTATCCTGGGGAGTGCAAAGCCACAGTCTCTCAAGTCTCTCAAGTGGGTGGTTTGCCCACTGCTGCATTCTGGGGCGTGCACAGCCACAGTCTCTCAAGTCTCTCAAGTGGGTGGTTTGCCCACTGCTTTATCCTGGGGAGTGCAAAGGCAGTCTCTCAAGTCTCTCAAGTGGGTGGTTTGCTCACTGCTGCATCCTGGGGAGTGCAAAGCCACAGTCTCTCAAGACTCTCAAGTGGATGGTTTGCCCACTTCTTTATCCTGGGGAGTGCAAAGCCACAGTCTCTCAAGTCTCTCAAGTGGGTGGTTTGCCCACTGCTGCATCCGGAGGAGTGCAAAGCAACAGTCTCTCAAGTCTCTCAAGTGGATGGTTTGCCCACTGCTTTATCCTGGGGAGTGCAAAGCCACAGTCTCTCAAGTGGGTAGTTTGCCCACTGCTTTATCCTGGGGAGTGCAAAGCCCCAGTCTCTCAAGTCTCTCAAGTGGATGGTTTGCCCACTTCTTTATCCTGGGGAGTGCAAAGCCACAGTCTCTCAAGTCTCTCAAGTGGGTGGTGTGCCAACTGCTGCATTCTGGGGAGTGCAAAGCCACGGTCTCTCAAGTCTCTCAAGTGGGTGGTTTGCCCACTGCTTTATCCTGGGG
Organism: Pleurodeles waltl; assembly: GCF_031143425.1. Taxonomy (NCBI): domain Eukaryota; kingdom Metazoa; phylum Chordata; class Amphibia; order Caudata; family Salamandridae; genus Pleurodeles; species Pleurodeles waltl. Next base: position 1,179,429,752 of record NC_090439.1, read on the forward strand.
AGTGCAAAGCCACAGTCTCTCAAGTGGATGTCTTCCTCCACTGGTTCTGGAGGGGGCTTGGTGCCCAGAGTGCTTCATCCTGCCAAGGACTGAGTAAGTAAATGCCTTTCTCAACTGGTTCTGCAGGGGGCTTTGTGCCCAAAGTGCGTCATCCTGTCAAGGACTGAGGTAGTGGATGTGATACTCCACTGGTTCTGGAGGGGGCTTTGTGCCCAGAGTGCTTCATCCTGCCAAGGACCAAGGACTGAGGTAGTGGATGTGATACTTCACTGGTTCTGGAGGGGGCTTGGTGCCCAGAGTGCTTCATACTGCCAAGGACTGAGGTAGTGGATGTGATACTCCACTGGTTCTGGAGGGGCTTTGTGCCCAGAGTGCTTCATCCTGCCAAGGACTGAGGTAGTGAATGTGATACTCCACTGACGGTGGGTCAACATGGAAGCTGCCCAGGCCCCTGGAACTGATCACCAGCCTCGTACGAATGACCACTGGGGATTGCAGCCATGTCTGCGATGGTGCCACTGGCTCAGGATGTGGCGTGGCTCCTGGCGGTGCTGGTGGTGCTGGCGGCGGGCTCAGTAGTGGCGGTGCTTGCGGTTATCATTGGGCAGTGGTGCTGGCGGGGGGCTCACTGACCTCGGTGCTGGCTGCGGTGTCATGAGCGGCGGTGCTTGTGGGGGGGCTCACTGACCTCGGTGCTGGTGGCAGTGTCATGAGCAGCGGTGCTGGTGGGGGGCTCACTGACCTCGGTGCTGGCGGAGGTGTCATGAGCGGCGGTGCTGGTGGGGGGCTCACTGACCTCAGTGTTGGTGGCAGTGTAATGAGGGGCGGTGCTGGTGGCGGGCTCACTGACCTTGGTGCTGGTGGCGGTGTCATGGGCGGCGGTGCTGGTGGCGGGCTCACTGACTGCAGTGCTGCTGAAGGGCACAGTGTCTGTGGTGCTGGGGAAGGGCTCAGTATCTTGGGTGCTGGCGGTGGTGCCCGTGGCGGCGGTGCCGGTGGCGGTCTTGTCCGCTGTGCGGGTTGGCGGCGACGTTGACTTGCCTTTCTTTTTCAGGCACTTCCCCACCTTGGATAGTGGCACAGCTGTCTTGCCACTCCCAACTGTTGTCTTGGCTGAGCCCTTGGTGGCAGGTGTTTTGGCCTTCTCCCTCCGGGATGTGGGCAACTTCTTCTGTTTTGGAAGTAAGAGAATGTCCTTGGCATCGCTCCTTGGGACTCTGGCAGCCCTGCTGCTTGGCGCACTCCAGAATCCGGTTACTGCTGGCACCACTGTGCCCAGTGATGTGGTGGCTGAGGTGCTGGGTTGGGACCTGGAAAGGCGGGCCCTAGGGGACGGAAGGAGTGGGGGGAGGTGAAGGGAAGAGGTCAAGGTTTGACAGGAAAGGTTTTTTAGACACACTGGGACGGGTAGATGGAGGGGGTTTGGGAGTGGTAGTGGTTGTAGGAGGTGTTTGTTTGCTGACTTTGGGTGAAGGCGCATGGGCTGGAGGCTGTCGTGAGGTGGATGGCTGTTGGGTGGGTGTGTGACTGCGTTTGTGTACTTTGGGAGGAGGGCTCACAGACACACTGGTAGAGGACACAGGGGATGTGTGAATGGTAGTGGGGGTGGTGAGTGCACGTGAGCGGTGTGTGGTGATGGGCGTGCTGGTGATGGAGGTAGTGGCTGAGGATGTAGTGCATGTAGGAGTGAGTGGGGACGTGACAGGGAGGGAGGAGGGAGATGTGGAGGAGGGGGACACAGTGGAGGCAGTGGATGTTGGTATGTGTGCATGGGTATGATGCTTGTGTGAGTGCCTGTGGGTTGTGTGGTGCTTATGTTTGCCAGAGCTACCCTTGTGTGTTGAGGTGTGTGCATGCTTGTCTGATGGTGTGCTTGGGATAGGCTGAGGTACTGGGGATTGGGTCTGGGTGGAGGAAGTTGGAGGGGGGAGGTTGGACACAGGGACCATGGCTGCCATCAGTGCTGAGGCCAGAGTCTGAAATGCTCGCTGTTGGGCTGCCTGGCCAGAATGAATGCCCTCCAGGTATGCATTTGTCTGTTGCAACTGCCTCTCTACACCCTGGATGGCATTCAGAATGGTAGACTGTCCAACAGTGAGGGATCTCAGGAGGTCAATGGCCTCCTCACTGAGGGCATCAGGGCTGACTGGGGCAGGGCCTGAGGTGCCTGGGGCGAAGGAGATGCCCGAGTGGCCACGGGGCACACGCTGAGGGGCTGCTGGGAGGGCGGTGCTGGTAGGGGGGGGGTGGCTGTACTTGTAGATGCGGGGGCACAGAGGGGCCCGCCACTGCAAGGGAGCTCTCATCAGAGGAGAAGTCGGTGTCGCTGGTCTCTGCTCCAGTCCCCGCCGTGAAGCTCCCCTCGCCCTACGTCCCATTGGTGAATTCTGACTCCGTAGTCTCGCCCTCCAAGGCCATGTGGGATGCAGCTCCCTCCTGCTCCGGTGGCACAGCTCCTCCGCCTGATGATGCTAATGCACACAAGAACAGGGAGACCACAAAAAGTGGGGGAAAGAAAGTAGAAAGACATGTTCAGAACATGCAATACCGCTACCGTTGGCGGACACTACAGACACAACAGCCCTCTGCACAACGCCATGCACTTAGAGTTCTCTAATTCCTCACAGGTACATGGTGTACATGGCCTATGCCCGATTGCTCCACACATGGAAGTCACAGGAGCCTGACTAAGTGTATTTGGCTCTTACTTCTGGTGGGGTTGGGGTGCCATTTAGCCTGCCTCACAAAGGGTCCTTGCCTACAAGGCTCGCCCTAGCCTAGGGAAACCCACAGCCCACCTACCCCACCCAGACACCTCCAATACGCTCACAGTCAGATGGATGTGACTGTACTCACCCCCTTGTGGCTGCTGTAATGCCCTCAAGCGCCCATCCAACTCCGGATACTCCACCGCCAGGTTCTGGAACATCAGGGGGGTCACGGTGCGATGGGCACCCCTCCCATTTTGGGAGGCCATCCCCAGCTGGGCCTCCGCCGTCTTCTTGTTCCAGCGACGAATGTCCTCCCATCTTTTACGGCAGTGGGTGCTCCGTCTGTGGTAGACCCCCAGGGCCCGCACGCCAAATATCCTTCTTCTGGTGGGCAATGACCTACAGGAATAGTACAGGGGAAAAGGTACAACATTAACAGTTCGGACCATCACAGTCATTGGTCCACGTTCCCACCGTTGCCCTGACGCACATACACTCACCCTCGGATCATGCACGCCTCATCCCCCCCCATATCCCATCCATACCACTCCAAACAGGCATTGCCCATACAGTATGCTCACAGTGTACTCACCTGTTTGTCTGGAGGACCGTAGAGTAGCTTGTACTGGAGAAGGACCCCATCCACTAGTTTATCCAACTCCTCCGATGTGAAGACAGGGGCCCTTTCCCCAGACACATGAGCCATCGTCGCTTCCAGACTGAGGTCACAGCAGCACTTGCAGGTTAGGTCCTCTCCTGTTGAAGATCAGGTATCAAGTGAGTGAACAGAGAGAAAATGGTGGTCACGTCCGCGGCGGTGCGTACCGTCACCGCTGGCGTACATCGTCATTGGCTCCTGGGACCCATAGGGTCCAATGTTAACCAATGCAGGATTGCGCTCCGGTCTTCGACCGCCTACCGCGACGGTGTACAACGCCAGCACAGTTACCTCATATCCCCTTGTCCCACATTACAGGTCAGGCAGCCGCCATTTCAGGGGGCCACATGGCATTAAATTTAAATGCGTCACACATTTCTAGGCCTTGCATACACACTAAAACAGGCACATAGCGGATTGACAAATATGTGCAATAAAGTTGTTGTTTTAGTACCTCAGTGTTGGCTGACCCTCTGATCGCTGTTCTCATCCATAGAGCACGTCCGCTGGGGCAGGTGATGAGATGGTGGCATCCTCCGGTGCACAGACCGCTGGTGGACCTGTCGACAATGGAAGAGCGACATGTAATTGTCACCTACAGGCTTGATCGTGCCACAGTCCATGAACTGTGTGCCCAGTTGGAGCCAGACCTGATGTCAGCTATCCGCCATCCCACAGGAATCCCCCCTCTAGTGCAGGTCCTGTCAGTACTGCCATTTCCTGGCAAGTGGGTCTTCTCAAACTACAGTGGCCCGAGCATCAGGTATGTCCCAGCCTATGTTCTCAAACGTGTTGTCCAGAGTGTTGTCTGCCATGATAAAAAACATGCACAACTACATCGTTTTCCCTCAGGTGGAGGATTTGCCTACAGTGAAAGGTGACTTCTATGCCCTGGGACATATCCCCAACATCATAGGTGCCATTGATGGTACACATGTGGCCTTGGTACCCCCCGCAGGAGTGAACAGGTGTACAAAAACCGGAAGAGCTACCATTCTATGAATGTGCAGATGGTGTGTTTGGCAGACCAGTACATCTCCCATATGAACGTCAAGTTTCCTGGCTCAGTGCATGACGCTTACATCCTGAGGAATGGCAGCATCCCTTATGTGATGGGGCAACTCCAGATGCACTGTGTGTGGCTGTTAGGTGAGGACAAGGACCCTATACAGTGTGAATAGTTGTCTGGATGTGGGGTTGTCCCTAAGGGTTAGTGTGTGTCTAACGCTTGTCCCTCAACATTTGCAGGTGTCTCTGGCTACCCCAACCTGTCATGGCTACTGACCCCAGTGAGGAATCCCAGGACAAGGGCAAAGGAACGCTACAATGAGGCCCATGGGCGAACTAGGAGGGTTATAGAGAGGACCTTCGGCCTCCTGAAGGCCAGGTTCCGGTGCCTCCATATGACAGGTGGTTCCTATACTACTCACCAAAGAAGGGTTGCCAGATCATCGTGGCCTGCTGTATGCTGCACAACTTGGCTTTGCGACGGCAGGTGCCTTTTCTGCAGGAGGATGGTCCTGAAGGAGATCTTGTGGCAGCTGTGGAGCCTGTGGACAGTGAAGAAGAGGAGGCAGAAGAAGAGGACATAGACAACAGAAACACCGTGATCCAGCAATACTTCCAGTGAGACACAAGTAAGAAGACATCACTGCCTCCTACATCTGATAAAATTGTTCGACCTATCATCTGTCTGTCACATTCACCCAGTGTATGGACCCTAATTTGTCACTTTCCCTTTCGATTTCACAGATGTGGGTCCCACTGTGTGACCTCTGCTATGTTACCTGATGGACTAGAGCTGTGTGACATAGGTATTTTGACAATACAATGGACAATGCTATTGCCCTCAGTTATTGCAAATACACATATGTGAAAGCACAGACTGACTCCAGATTGTTTTGTATTCAAGGGTGTTTATTTAAGTACTAAATAGTGGAGGGAGTTGTAAAATGGGCAGGGGTGATGGTGGAGGAATGTCCATGGCAGAGTCCAGTCTATTTGTCTCACAGGTGCATTGTCCAAAGGGGCATAGAAGTGGAGCTAGGGCAGTTTAAGAATGGACAGGGTGACAAAGTGGTCCAGAAGGATGACATTCAGGATGGTCTCATTCCTTGGCGGGGGTCTTGGCATTGTTGTCTGTCTTTGTCCTGGATCTCAGGTGGGTGGGTGCTGTGCTGGTGTTCCCTGAGTGGGAGGCTCTGTGGTGGCCTGTGACTGTGTCAGGGGAACTGATTGTCCCGAGTTCCCAGATGGGCTGGGCTGGGCATCTAGATCCAGTTGGACAGAGCTGCTGTCATCACTGTGGGCCTCTTCTGTGGGGGGGTGGACATGTCTGGAACCTCCTGTCCGGTGACGTTGGGTAGGGGTCCTGCAGGGGTGTAAAGGCATGATTATTGCATCTGTGTGTGCCATGGTGTGTAATGGGTGAATGACCCTGTACCCCAGTGCTTACATTCTTGTGTAGGACCTTGTGTGATAATTGTTTAGGGGTCTGTGTGGGTATCTGTAGTGGACATGCATTGGTGATGGGTGTCCATGCTTTGTTGTTACATGTAGGGCTTGGTGTTGGGATGTTTGGTTTGTGATAGTGGGACATATGTGAGGAGTTAGAGTGATGGGGTGAATGCGAGGGTGGGGGTATGTGATAGCATGCAGGCAGGGTGGAGGATGAAGTAGCTAAAGATTTGACTTACCAGAGTCCATTCCTCCAGCTACTCCTGCGAGGCCCTCAGGATGCAGTATAGCCAAGACCTGCTCATTCCATGTTGTTAGTTGTGGGGGAGGAGGTGGGGGTCTGCCGCCAGTCCCCTGAATTGCAATGTGGTGTCTTGAGACCATGGAACGCACGTTCCCCCGTAGGTCGTTTCACCTCTCCCTGATGTCATCCCGTGTTTTTGGATGCTGTCCCACTGCGTTGACCCTGTCCACGATTCTGCGCATTAGCTCCATCTTCCTAGCTATGGTGGTGTGCTGCACCTGTGATCCGAATAGCTGTGGCTCTACCCGGATGATTTCCTTCACCATGACCCTGAGCTCCTCCTCAGAAAACTTGGGGTGTCTTTGCGGTGCCATGGGGTGGTGTGGGTGATGTGTGAGGTAGTGTGTGTTGTGATGTGTGGGGTGATGTTTAGGGGTGTGTGGTGTTTTGTGCGTGGATGTGTATGAGTGATGGTGTTGTGTGCCTCTGTATGCTGGTGTGGTCTTTGCTTTGCTGTCTCTCTGCTTCTTCCAAATTGTTTGTTGTAAGGGTTTGTGGGTAATGTGGGTGTGTGTTTTATATTGTATTGGGTGTGTGGGAGTGGTGTGTGTATGTGTATCAGGTGTGTGTGTATTTGGGATTGTCCAATGTGGTAGTGTGTGTATTTTGAGCACGGCGGTGTGTACCGCCAATGGAATACCGCGGTTGAAAGACCGCCGCATGGATTCGTGGGTCGTGATAGGGTGGGCGTATTCCTGTTGGCGTGGCGGTGGAGGTTTTGTTATTGCCAATTTATCACTGACCTTTGGTGTGGTGGACTTGTGTGGGTGTCTAGATTTTGGTGGATTCTGAGCTGTGGGTCTTAATAGCTGTGGCGGAATTTCGCGGCCGCGGCGGTGTGTTTGCGGTCTTCTTCAAGGCGGTAAGCGGGATATACTGCCAATGTTGTAATGAGGTCCATAATCTGTTATCTAGCCCAAAAGTGCTCTAGATAACACATTTTAAAATTGCATTAAAAGTGCAGTTTTAAGATGTGTTAGATAGCATATGTTTAGGCTGACTGGTGTCAGTGGTGGTTTGTGGATTTTAAAAGGGTTCAGTGAAAGTTTTAGACTTGCGTATATAATACATGAGCCTGGCAGCGGCCATACTCCAGGAAGGCCTGCCCTTCTTTATGCGAGGATGCGGCCTGCTCCATGGCGGCACCCCCATGTGGCTGCGGATGAAGTGAGGGGAGGTGCTTCCAATAACTTTGGTGAGTCGGGCCTGCTTGCTCTCCCGCGACCCTCCCGAGCTACCACGTGGCCCTGCTGCTGGTGCTATTCTGGTTCCCCTGTCCGCTAGCTCCAGGCCCCATTGACTAGACCAGGTGCAACCTTCAAAAGACTCTTCTGTTGAAGGAAGGGATATGCGCATTGGACTGTCATGTGCGCCCTCCCCGCCCTGCTGACTGCCGCTCTTTAGGACCTGATATTGGATGACGGCAACAGCAGGGCCGAATATATCCCAGGCTCTTCAAAGCACTTCCCAACCGGCGCACATCGGGGAAATCTGATACTTCACAAGGCCCCTTTTGGGCCCTGGCACGAAGGGCAGCGCTATATGCTCCCATATCACCATCCTGAAAAATTCTACTGGGACAGCCTGCTTCCACACAGACTGAACAACCACAATCCCACTTGTTGAACAAGAGGCCCCCTGCATGGCTGCCCCACTGCTGCTTTGGGTCTGGCCTGCTTGTGCCCCCCGGCCTGGCCACTCTGCCGAGGTGTGGCGGGGCCCCACCGACCACAGGGGGGGCTCCAGGCATGCAGCAGATGTGTTGGAGGATGATGCACCTTTAGAGCCCGACCTGAAGGAGATCCTCCTGGACCATAATACAAGCCTAAAAAACACTGATGCCAAGCTAGACCTACTCACCATTCGCCTGCACCAGGTGAAGAACAGGGTGGACAAACATGACACAAGACTGGACCATTTGGAAACATATGTCTCAGATGCCGAGGACCTTCACTCCGATACTAAAGAACATATTCTCTGAATGGATAAAGTCCTCTAACTAATCAAGCGATAAAACTAAGACCTCGAGGCAAAATCTAGGTGCAACAACGGTCGCATCACAGGAGTTCCAGAATCCATGCTCCACATGGACAATATTTCAGAAGGACTCTATGTGAAGAAGCTGGGCGGGACCCAGTCCAAGCTACTTACAGCGATAGCCAATGAATTTTTGTATTTTTGTCTGCAGAATGGCATTTCGGTGACATTGAAATACCTCCCAGGTCAACGCAATGTGATAGGGGATTGGCAATACCGTCACCTCAGAGATTTCATCGACTTGAAAATACACCCGAAAGTCCTCCATGCGTTGATCCGCAGATGGGGTCCATGCGGCATAGACCTTTTTGTGTCTTGCCTGAATCACCAACTTCCGGTCTTCTTCAGTTGACATCCAGAATGGATTGGAGTCCATTTCGAAATTACATCTTTCTCCCATGAGTTTATGTGGTAGGAGTATTTATATGGGCCATCTCTATGGTTTACCATGTGACTGTTTTTTTTTTACGCTAAAGTTATTGGCTGCTGAGAAAATAAAATATAGAAAGGGAAGCATAATCTTCACCTCTGTGTCCTTAATAGAATTGAAAATGTGTTATTGCAAATGCTAGAAAATGTTTTATTTCCTTATTTACTGCAGTATCCTCAGTAGAAAATGCTTTCAGTTTTCCACTTCGATTCCATCAAGAGGGAGTTCAGATGTGCCACATTGTTGACATAAATTTAGCATGATAGCACTCTAGTTGCTCATTAGAGTACTGTAAGCTGCTGATCACTGGGGAGTTAACTGGCAGACTGCTGCTGGTGTTGAGAGTGCATGTTTCAGTCTGCATGTCAGAATGTCTTAATGAAATAGAAGAGGAAGATATTTGAGAATCCATTTAAAACTTGCCCTAATTTGTCTTTCTAATGTACTAACCATAATCTCTAAGATAAAATGAACCCCCTCATTTTGTTCCTTTCTAAATTAAATGTTTTAAGTTTAACCAGTTTGATTCAATCAAGATGGCTTCAGGTGTGCCACACTTTCATCATAAGTAAGACTGTTAGCACTCTGGGAGGCTGCAGTAGAACACAAGGGACTCAACTGACAGGATGCTCCTGTTGGAAGTTCATGCTTCACTGAGAATGTCAGACTTCATTCTCAAATGACTGAGAAAGATAGTGTGAATTTACAAAAATATGCTATCATTTTAGCTTTTGGAGACCCTTCAATAACTTCTATTGGAAAATTATGAGAAAACATTTTTCTCTCAAACATGATGCACGAAATCCCAGCAGGGTAAAATCACCTTAGAATACACCACAATTCCTAAAATTAGTATGGTACCATCAAATGATTTATATTACAAATAAAATCTGTTGTCACCCTTTATATGTTCTTTTTGTGACCGTCAACACATGCCATTCCCTACAATGCATTTCAATGAGATGCTATCATGTGTATTGGTCCTAAGATGGCTGCCAACACTTCCTGGTTGAAGTGCTGACAGCCAATCAGATCTCACCATGAGCATACTGGTATCCGGACCCCATAGGACTGATGGCGGGGTCCCTGAGGGCAAGAGAATGGAGAAGTTATTGTTTTTTAACATAACTATAACTGCTGAATTTCTGTGGTTTTGTGTGGGTAAAACCTGAACCCAATTAAGGCCCATATTTATACTTTTTTAGCGCCGCATTTACCTCTTTGACTAAAAAGCGGCACTAACTTACAAAGTACAATTGTATTTGGAAGTTTGTGCCGCTTTTGTGTCAAAAGGCGGTGCAAATGCGGTGTTAAAAAAGTATAAATATGGCCATAAATGTTTTCATCAAAAATGTTACGGCAAATATTACAGTGATATAATCAATGATGTTATCAAAGATGTCATGAGTAGCATAATCTGTGGGGTAATTAGCAGTGCATGGTTATAGTTACTTGAGCTAACTCTATAACTGGTGAATTTGTAACCTTTGGTGAATGCCTATGTTTTTTCTCAAGTCTATATCATAACTATAACATCCCTGTAACCTTTGGTTTTTCAGTGAGTTTCTGTGTTTTTTTTTAACATACAGTCATTTTTATTACTATACGTTAATCCAACCACTGCCGCGCATGGCCCCACAAGCACCCAACTTTGCACCATGCACAGCCTTCACCCATGCGTGGCAGGGGTTTCCCGCAAGGCCTTTCCTGCAGCCAGACCATACTGCCAACCCCCCCAACTACCCATCCCCACACTGCGCACAATCGTTTGGCAGTTGGTGGAGGGAGTTGGCAGAAGCCTGTGAGAATAGGTGTAAGTGGGTGTATCTGGGGATGTGAGTGGCTGTTAGAGTCTCTGTCTGGGTGTGAGAATGTGTGCATCAGTGTCTTAGTGGGTGCATCAGTGTCTGCGCAGGTCTGTGAGTGAGTGTATGAGGGTGTCAGTGGGTACATGAGTGTCTGAGTGGGTCTATGAGTGGGTGAGTGAGGGTCTGAGTGGGGCTGTGAGAGGGTGCACAAGGGTTTGAGTGGGTCTGTGAGTGGGTGCACGAGTGTCTGAGTGGGCCTGTGAGTGAATGCGCAAGGGTCTGAGTAGGAGAAAGAGATTGAATGAGAGAGCGAAAGAAAGAGATTTTTTTAGGCCTTGATGGATAATTTATTTAGTAAAAGATATTTCTGCAAAAATTGAAAATAAAAATGTATTTGTTAACCTTTCAGTATTAGTCTTAAACATTAGCAGTTGTTAAAAAAATAAAGGATGGAAATAACTACAGATACACCTGGAGTCGAACCCTGAACTCTCAGTGTGAAGGTCTGTGACCTGGCATCTTTGGTGTGGCCTCCCCTGTCTGGGTCAGACTGACAGTTGGGCTGTTTGTGAATCCCCTCTAGACAGTGACACAAAGGGAGCTGGTGTGTAGTCTGCATATCCTGATGAGCCATCTGGGCTATAGTGGAGGGAGGAGTGGTCACTTACACCTGAATGGGCTGTGCCTTCCCTCACACAATGCAGTCTCCAACCCCCTGGCCTGGGCAAGGCAGGATCTTGTGAACAACAGAGACTTTCCTTTGAAGTTTTCCTACTTCAAAGGCAAAAAGGGAAATAAGTAGTGGACCCAAAACCCCAGATTTTTTTATTACATCTGGAACCAAGAGGAACCTCTGCCAACGAGAATAGCTGAAGAGCTGGAGGAAGAGAACTATCCCTTTGCCTGTGACTGTGCTTTGCTGGGTTGGCCTGCAGTTGCTGCTTCTGCCTGAAAGAGGACAAAGACTGGACTTTGTGGTGTATTCCTGCTTGTGAAGAATCTCCAAGAGCTTGGACTGAGCTTGGCTCCTGTTTTGAAGTCTCAGGGCCATCAAAGGCTTCCTCTGCCAGCACCTGGACTCTCTGCTGAGACTCCTGTCTGACCAAGTGGTGCCTATCCAGTCCCTGAGCCCTTGATAGGTGAAGCTGACAGAACAAGGAGTGAAATCCAGGCACAGAACACCATGCAGGGAACATTTTGACGCACCACCTGCAACATGGCTGAAAAATGACACACCACCCACTTCACGGCTAAAATCGATTCTGCACCTGCGGCTGTAAAAACAACGCAACATCCGCTTGCTGCTCCTGATGTTGACACAGCACAGTTTTCCAATTCCTTGCAGCAGGATTTCTCACGCATCATCGCCGGGCACCAAAAATCAACGCAAGCCTGTGCAGATCCAAGGTGCCCGTACAGAAATCAGTGCATCCCTATCTTTCGGGAGAGAAAAACAACACTGTTGCCTACCTGGTCGAAGAAGAAACAACGCACGGCCTCACTTGCGAGTAAGGAATTGACGCATCGCTGACTTGTACGACACACGCTCGCCTGTGCGGCATTATTTTTTAAGCAAATCGGGTTCTTTGTTTAACAACAATGTTTCCATTGTTTTCTATGGAGTAATACTCTAATTCTTTTGAAAATTAATATCTTGATTTGTGTATGTTGGAATTTTGTAGTTTTGGTCTTGTTTAATTTAGATAAGTATTTTCTAATCTGTTGTCGTGTCCATTCTGTAGTGTTTTCACTGTGTTGCTTTGTGTGTGTTAGTCCAATACTTTACACATTGCCTTGGAGATAAGTCTGACTGCTTGTGCCAAGCTAAAAAGTGGGTGAGCAGGGGTTATCCCATGTGTGTAATCTCCATGGCCCTGACTAGAGTGCGGGTCCCTGCTTAGACAGAGTGCAAACTGACTGCCAACCAGAGACCCCATTTCTCACAAAATCCTAATGGAAAAACAAATGGGGAAAACATGTTTTGGGACCTCCCCTTTTTCTTGCTGCCCTCCCCTTGGACTGGTCACCCTGAAACTGTCCAGGCAGCAGCCGAAGGGACTGGCAAATGTTTTTACAAATGTTTTGTGAAGATTCGTGAAGCACTGCCAAAGATATAGGCAAGTAAAAAATGCTCTTTATATAGAAACTAGGTCCTAACTATAACTAATTAGTGGAGAATGCTGCTATGTGTATATATGTGTGTATATATATATTTATATATTTTGTAGGAACTGGCCTGGTGTGTGGTGGGTACCTAAGGCACTTACACCTTATACCAGGTCCAGGTATCCCCTATTAGTGTAGTGTAGAGAGTGTCTAGTAGCCAGGCTCTCTAGAGGTAGCTGTGGATGAGCAGCCAAGGCTTATCTAGGAGACATGCAAAGCTCATGCAATACCACTGTAGTCACACAACACTTACACACATGAAAGAAAACACTCAGTGTTACAAAAATAAAGGTACTCTATTTTAGAGACACAAATACTAAAAGGTATAGAGAGGCAATCCTCCAATAGGAGGTAAGTATCACACTAGATATGTTCACTAGTAATTAGCATGAGGCATAGAAAGTGAAAGAAAGCAGTGCAAATGCAAATACACAATAGTGACTCTAGGGGGAGCCCAAACCATATACTAAAAAAATGGAATACGAATGCAGGTCCCCCACCTAGGTAAGTGGAATGTGTAGAGGGGAGCTGGGGGTACTTGGAAACCCCAAAATTAAGTACCACAGGGCTCTCTAGAGACGAGGAAGAAAGGAGTAAGTTACTATTTTCCCCAAATCACCCACAATGAAGAAAATGAAGAAAATTAAACTCCCAAACAAGACTGCAAGAAGCCAGCGGTGGATTCCTGAAGAGGAAGACCTGTGGAAAAAGGGGATCAAGTCCAGAAGTCACAGAAGAGTCCAGGGGGAGCAGGAGCTGGTCGACGGTAGGGCGGTCAGCAATGAAGCCCTGGAGAAGGTGAAGAGTTCCTGGAGGATGCAGTTGACGCCCCATGCCAAATGGATGATTGCAGTCAGTCGATGGCATGGAAAAGCCACCAACAAGCCTTGACAAAGGCAGAAGTCAAGGTGAAGCAAAAGTGGAGCTGCCAGGGACGAGCAAGGTCCAGGAGGACTCAACCCATGAGGGAGTCCTGGGGAGACCCTCAGCAAAGCAGATAGTCCAAAGAAGAAGAGGCAGCCCCCCAGGAGACCCGCTGGATGAGGAACCAGGAGTCACAGAGGAGCCCACGCAGCACTGCTGAAGAAAGGTCCCACTCTGCAGGAAATGCACACAGAGGGCTGTGCATCACAGGAAGCAGTGCTGAGTGCTGGGGCTACATGGAGCATCAAGATCCCTTGGAGGAGATGCAAACAAGCCTTAGTAGCTGCAAGAGACGCTGTGCAGAGGGGTACTGTCCTGCTTGGGAATGCAAGGACTTACTGCCACCAAAGTTGGGCAGCTGGCAGAGAGGACCAAGCGGACTACTCTGGACTACAACCTGTGATGCGGGATCCACGCAGTTCAGGATGAGAGAAGATCCATGCAGCCTGTCATCATTGCAGTTGGTGCCTCCGGATGCAGGGGTGTCACTCCACTCCAAGGAAGATTGATTCTTCCTTCTCATGCAGACTGAAGACTTGCCACCCTCATAGGATGCACAGCCTGTAAACAATGGAAGGAGCCATGGAAACAATGTTGTAAGCAGATTCTTTTTCATGGATGCAGATTGCTGGTTCCTTGAGGGTCCAGCCACGGTTCCAGTAGCTAGAAGTCAAGGTAGAGGTTGCAGAGGAGGCTTGTTGGAATCTTACAAGCTGAATCCGAGGAGCCACTCAAGAGAGAGACCCTAAACAGCCCTGGAAGGGGGATTGGTCACCCACTCAGATGCTCGCAGAGATCCCTGCCAACCATGGATTTAAATTGGCAGAACCCAGGGACCCTTTGGAGGAGCTCTGGGCACCACCCCTGGGGTGGTGATGGACAGGGAGTGGGCACTTCCCTTTCCATTGTCCAGCTTCATGCCAGAGCAAGGACTGGAGGTCCCTGAACCGGAGTAGAGTTAGTTATGCAAGGATGGCACCAAATGTGTTCTTCAAAGCATACTAGAGGCTTGGGGAGGCTACCCGTCCCAAGCCATGAAACACCTATGTCCAAAGGGAGAGGGTGTTACCCACCTCTCCCAAAAGAAATTCTTTGTTCTGCCTTCCTGGGCTAAAGTTGTCCAAGCAACAGGAGGGCAGGAACCTCTCTGAGGGGTGACAACAGTTTGGGCTGCCAAGAAAACCCCTGAAGGCTGGTAGGAGCAATGCTTGGGGTCCTCTAAGGAGCCCCCAGAGTGCATGGAATCATACTTCCAGTACTGGCAACAGTACTGGGGTATGATTCCAGCATGTATGATACCAAACATGCCTAGGTTCAGAGTTACCATTATGTAGCTGGACATAGGTAGAGACCTATGTCCAGTACACGCATAAAATGCCATCCCTGTGCTCATGATGTCCAGGAAAATGGAACTGGAGCTCATGGGGGCACCTCTGATAGTTCAGGGGTGCCCTCACACACAGGTACTTGCACCCTGCCATCTGGGCTAGGAGGGCCTTCATAAGGATGACTTACAGTGACCTGGTCAGTGACCTGTAGTGCATGCACCCTTTCACGCAGGCTGCAATGGCAGGCGTGCAGATACACTTTGCATGGGCTCCACACAGGTGGCATAATACATGCTGCAGTCCATGGGGATCCCCTGTTACCGCAATGCCCTGGGTACCTGGGTCCCATATATGAGGGCCTTACATAGCGGCACCAGTATGAAAAATGTGGGCTGCAAGTAACCAAGTTACCAATTTAGAAGGGAGAGAGCATAATCACTGGGGTCCTGGTTAGCAGGATCCCAGTGAACACAGTGAAACACACTGACAATTGGCAGACAATGGGGGTAACCGTGCCAAGAAAGAGGGTATATATATATATATATATATATTCAGACTTAATGTTGAGATCTTTCCACTATAATGATTAGGTCATAGTCATGACCGAGACTGTTACTGGTTACTATCCCACTGTGTCCTCTTTCTGTAGAGTCTACATGTCTCACACCAGCTGCATTGAATCCCGTCTCCGCCTCTCACTGTCTAACTCTGCACAATATCTTTCTCTTTCCAGGTGTTCGATAAGAGACTTTGGGGAGTGCATTTTCATTGGACTCCGAGCTCTGTGGCTGTCTGCATGTCACCTCCCCAGACCTTACATATGTACTAAGGAGCCATATGTGTGAACACAGGAACCGAGGGGGCTGCAGAAGGTCTATCTTTGACACTAGGTGGCGCTGCTACTTTTGTACTAAGGAGCTATACAGTGAACACCCTGTAATGTACCGAGGACACTGCGCAGAACCTGTGTCTGCCACTGGGAGGCGCTGCTGCATCATATTCAATGAGAACAACATCTTCATTTAACCTCCCACCAGTTCACACTCCTCATCTGATAGTGACAAGAGCGGGAACAGATCTCTTTGTGGACCCGGTGGTGGCAGAGTCCAGCTCAGTGAGAATGAGAGTTAGAGCTGCTGTTGGCCCTCCTGATGTTCCAGGGCTAATGACACAAAACTCAGCAGCCGCCTTCTGCAGAGCGTTGTCATTGCACCCTCCTCAGAGTACAACACCCATAGGTGTTGGCTGTTTTCAAGTGAACTTAAGACTGCTCTATCCTACCTGTCTGCAAATCAAAAGTCCAAATCCTGGAAGGGCTGCGGGGGGGCATCCTTCTGAGTTTGGTAAATTAGTGCCATTATGTCAGGTAACCCTGAAATCTGTGATTCATTTAGAAACAGCAGAAGCGAAGAATTAAGGGCCAGATGTAGCAACCAGTTTGCGACTCACAAACGGCAAAAATTGCTGTTTGCGAGTCGCAAACCGGAGTTTGCTATGCAGAAATGCATTTTGCGAGTCGGGACCGACTCGCAAAATGCATTTCTGACTCGCAAATAGGAAGGGGTGTTCCCTTCCTATTTGCGACTCACAGTGGTATGCAATTCCATTTGCGACCGCGTACGCAGTCGCAAATGGAGTCGCAGTTACCATCCACTTGAAGTGGATGGTAACCCACTCGCAAATTGGAAGGGGTCCCCATGGGACCCCTTCCCCTTTGTGAATGGACCCCAAAATATTTTTTCAGGGCAAGTAGTGGTCCTCCTGCCCTGAAAAAATTCCGAAACAAAAGGTTTCGGATTTTTTTTTAAGTGCAGCTCATTTTCCTTTAAGGAAATTGGGCTACACTTGAAAAAAAAAAAGTGCTTTATTAACAAGCAGTCACGGACATGGAGGTCTGCTGACTACAACAGGCCTCCATGTCAGTGAGTGGCCATAGTCGCTATGGGGCCGCAATTTGCGACCTACCTCATTAATATTAATGAGGTGGGTCTTTGCGACCCCATAGCGACTCGCAGACGGTGTCTGAGACACAGTTCTGCATAGCAAATTGCAAGTCGCAATTTGCAAAGTACCTACATCTGGCCCTAAGAGTGATAAAAAGTGCAACTGGATTAGACCTATTTATGAACAGTTTCTGTCTCTGTATTTGCCACGGGAAATGACGTCAAACACAAAACTCATGGTCACAGTTATTAAAAGCCATCCTGAAGATCCTCTTAAAGCCGAACCACAAGCCAATCAGGCAAAATATATGCAAATCTTCTCCCATGTTCTTTCAGTTCGCACTCCCTGTTTCTACATTTGTCTCTGTCTTTCACTCCCTCCTCTTTCTTTTCTCCAGTTTGTTTTCTTCGCCTCTGTTTCTCCTGCTAAGAAGAGAGACAGAGTGTATGCACGATGATGTATTGAGGGCCTACACCCATCAGTGACCACAAAGGCACTTTCATTCACAAGCCAGACTGATTGGTATTACCTTCACTTGTTCCATTTTAGGTCTGGCACAACCCTACGGATTTTGTTTATAGGAAAAAAATCTTTAAAACAATACAGAGATATAAACAGGGACTGTGAGTCCTCTTCGTCCATAGGTCTGTTCACCTGTCATTACCATTCTGTTTCCACCCACCTCAGCATACAGCACAGGGCAGTGGATCCGCCCAGTACAGCCATTGGCTGCCTTCAGAGTGAGTGACAGTGTGACACTTTTACACAATGTGCACATCTGCCTTAAAGAAGGTCACCTACAGTCCTCAGCAGGTGGACTGATGTATTATTTATTGACAATAAACATAATTTGTTCTTTACGCATGCTTATTTCTCTATATTTGAAACAAAAAGAAGACAAAACAATCTCCATTTTATTTTCTTCAATCGTGGCTGCTACTGGAAAGTTAATTAATTCACAAAGAATGATCCATCAAATGAGTTTGTAAATCAAGATTCTGTTTAGATCAATTTGCTTATCACTAGCGCCTTCTAGTGAAAATAGACAATCTCTGCATTTATATATACATTACGAGTTGCATCAGTTTATAGATCTGACATTACATATTATTATACCTTTTTACAACAAATGACTAACTGTTATGATGGTTTAATTTATCAATGTAATTACTGCACTATGCTGCCTCTTTCATGTGAGAGCGCAAGGCATCAAAGATTTAAGCAGTTTGAAAGAAGGGGGATGGTTGATCCTGTGGAGCAAAGAATAAAATATCCTCATCCATAGAGTGTAAGGATATTGCAAGTCTCTCCAGAGATCCAGAGTCTCCTTGCTTCCTTCTCTGCTTCCACCTTACACTCTGCACAGATCTGCATCTTACACGTGTGCCTCTTCCATAGATGCCCCTTCCCTGCTAACCCTTACACTCTACATGGATCTACCTCTTACACTCATGCCCCTTACCCTGCTCTCCTTGCTTCCTTCCCTTCTACCACCTTACACTCTACACAGATCCACTTCTTACACTCATGGCCCTTGCCCTGCTCTCCTTGCTTCCTTACCTGCTGCCACCTTACACTCTACACGGATCTACCTCTTACACTCATGGCCCTTACCCTGCTCCCCTTGCTTCCTTCTGTGCTGTCACCTTACACTCTACATGGATCTACCTCTTACACTCATGCCCCTTACCCTGCTCTCCTTGCTTCCTTCCCTGCTGCCACCTTACACTCTACACATATCTACCTCTTACACTCATGCCCCTTACCCTACTCTCCTTGCTTCCTTCCCTGCTGCCACCTTACACTCTACACAGATCTACCTCTTACACTCATGCCCCTTACCCTGCTCTTCTTACTTCCTTCCCTGCTGCCACCTTACACTCTATACTGATCCACCTCTTACACTCATGCCCTTTACCCTGCTCTCCTTGTGTCCTTCCCTGCTTCCTCCTTACACTCTATACTGATCCACCTCTTACACTCATTCCCCTTACTCCTGCTCTCCTAGCTTCCTTCCCGGCTCCCTTACATTCAGCATTGATCCAGCTCCTGCCCTCCTGCCTGTATTCCTCCTCTCATTGATTCCTTCCATACTCTCTCCCTTACACTCTACACTGTTACACCTCTTACGCTTGTGCCTCTTACCCCTGATTTCCTTGCTTCCCTCTCTGTGCTCCTGTTACACTCTGCATTGATCCACCTCTTACACACATGCCCCTTACCTCTAATCTCCCTGCTTTCTTCCCTACTCATGACCCCCTCCCCTGCTTCCATACTAATTCAACTTTTCAACCCGCTCTGAGCCTCACTTTTCACATTAATAACAACTTGTTTGACTTTGCCTGTTTCCTGTCCTCTTCCCTGCTGCTCTCTTTTGCTCCTGTCTGTGTTTTTTCAGGGAATTTTAGGTGTTCAAAGTACATGGACAGGAGATGCCAGTTTGCAGGAAAAGACCAGGGACAGAAGACACTAGCACAGAGCAGGGACAGGAGACAGCAGGCAGCAGGAACAGACCAGGGATAGGAGACATCAGGCAGCAGGAACAGACCATGGACAGGAAACACCAGCACAGAGCAGGAACAGGATACAACAGGCAGCAGGAACAGACCAGGGATAGGAGACACCAGGGACAGGAGACACCAGGCACAGGAGACACCAGGCAGCAGGAACAGACCAGGGACAGGAGACACCAGGAAGCAGCAACAGCAGGGACAGGAGACGCCAGGCAGCAGGAACAGAGCAGGGACAGAAGACGCCAGGCAGCAGGAACAGACCAAGGTCAGGAGATGCACACCAAGCAGCAAGAACAGACCAGGGACAGGAGACACCAGTGTAGGTAGCTGGCCTGCTCTGTAGTGGGTACCAAAGGTACTGACACCTTAGACCAGGTCCATTTATCTCCTATTAGTGAAATGTAGTCAGTTTCTAGAAGCCAGGCTTTCTAGAGGTAGCTGTAGCTAAGCAGCCAAGGCTTATCTAGGAGACATGCAAAGCTCATGCAATACCACTGTAGTCACACAGTACTCACACATGAAAGAAAATACTCAGTGTTACAAAAATAAAGGTACTTTATTTTGGTGACACAAATACCAAAAATACCATAGAGACTATCCTCCTTTAGCAGGCAAGTAAAACACAAATTACATGCACTAGTATGCAGAAGTAGGCATAAAAAAACAGTTAGAAAACAGTGCAATTAGTGAAAATCACAATAGTTAGAAATGGGCATCGCAGGATAAAGTGCTGGGGGCCGGAGCTGCACAGTGCATGAAGAACTTCATGGAGTGATGCCAACAAGCCTTGCCAACTGTAAAACGTGCAGTGCATGGGGGCACTGTCTTACGTGGGGAGTCAAATTCTTACCTTTACCAAGTTGGACAGTAGGACATCAGGACTTTCGGGACCACTTTCGTCCACAACTCGTGATGCAAGATCCATACAGCTCAGCAGGAGAGGGGATCAATGCAGCCTGTCGTCATTGCAGTTGGTGCCTGCTAAAGCAGGGGTGTGACTCCTTCATCCCAAGGGAGATTATTTTGCTCTTCTGGTGCAGGCTGAAGATGGGCTGTCCTCTGAGGATCCTCTATAGGGAAATAGTTGTAGTTGCTGGCAGGAGCTGAAGATACAATGTTGTAGAAGTCATCTTCGCTTTTTTGTTGCAGTTTGTAGAGTTCCTGGAGGATCCAAAAGCAGTTTCTTCACTGAGAAGGCGAAGTAGAGGATGCAAAGGATTCCTGTTGGGGTCTTGCAATCCAAATCTAAAGAACAACCCAAAGGAGAGACCCTAAATAGCCCTAAAAGGGGGATTGATCAGCTAAACAGGTAAGCACCTATCAGGGCAGGGCTCTGACGTCACCTGCTGGCACTGGCCACTCAGATGCTCCCAGAGTTCCCTGCCAACTTGGAATCCAAGATGGCAAAACCCAGGGACCCTCTGGAGGAGCTCTGAGCCCCACCCCTGGGGTGCTGATGGACAGGGGAGTGGTCACTCCCCTTTCCTTTGTCCAGTTTCACGCCAGTGCAGAGACTAGGGGTCCCTGAACCGGTGTAGACTGGATTATGCAAGGAGGGCACCAAATGTGCCATTCAAAACATTTCCAGTGGCTTGGGGAGGCTAGCAGCGATAGCAGCGATGGCATCTGGTCGGAATCCCTCTATCTATCTGATAAAGTGAGGAGTATATATACAGATCTGCCCAGATCCCTGACGTTCGTTAGTTCCAAAACAATAGATAACAAGGCATGCTTGGGACGGTAATTGGTATAAACATTCCCTCAAAAGCGTGAAGAGGGAAAGTCCCTAACGTGGACACCTCCAGTTTGTATTTATCACCTGGTCTTGACGCCTTAGCGTGGTGGCACTGATAAGGGAAATCAAAACATGAGCCTAAGTCACAACAAGGTAGCCATTTTAAAAT
The DNA here is from genome assembly GCF_031143425.1 of Pleurodeles waltl. Taxonomy (NCBI): domain Eukaryota; kingdom Metazoa; phylum Chordata; class Amphibia; order Caudata; family Salamandridae; genus Pleurodeles; species Pleurodeles waltl. The sequence continues at coordinate 1,179,450,936 of NC_090439.1, forward strand.
AATTAATTTAATAAATACGCTAAGACAGAGCAGGCTAAGTAGGCTAAAAGTCACTAGGTGACAGGAGCACGAGTTCTGCAAGCCAAAGGCTAAGCTAACTCCTGTATCCCATCAAAACAAACCAGGATTCACTACACCCTCCCCATTGCCATAACAAGGATGACACTGTGACAAGGCGCCACAGAGGGTGAGAAGAAAAAATCCTAAACTGCTGAAATGCTCTGTACTAAAAGCATAATACAAGATAAAATCTTCTAAAATATATAAAAACAATAGCTAAAAAACATATCATGAGATATGACATTGATCATGACAAGCAAGGCAGGCCAAATATAAACAACAGAGACATACTTTTGAATTTTTAAATCAAAGCCAATTATCGAATTATTTAGAATAGTCATGATCTTGGAGAGCATCCCCGGAGTCATTGAATGGAAAGGATCCCCAAAGGGTGGCCACATTGTCAGATGTTAAATCGATCACAGGATAAGCAGACGGATCCACTGAGAAGTAGTGCGTAGAAGTCTCTTGTGCAGGTTCATTCCTAGTAGCATCATCCTCCATAGTGTATTGAGCCAACTCAGTGAGCATAGAAGGCTCGTAGGAGGCCTCGCAAATCAACCTTAGTCTCAAGGGGCACGACTGTGAGTGAACCCTCATTGGGGACATCAGCAGTTCTCGTTCCACAGGAGGCACTGGGGTAACAGCAAGGCACACTGCCGGCAAATATTTGAAGAGGCACAATGTGCAGTGAAAGACTGGTTGCACACACCATGAGAGTGGTCGGAATGTCAATTACCAATCACGCTCCAACTCCAACAGCAAGGAAGCATTGAAGATCTGAACCGTGCGTTCACGGGAAGGTTGAGCTGATGGCAGCGGCTCCATTGCTGTGGTCCGCTGAAAAGACACAATCACTGCGAATCAGAAAAAATAGCAGCAGTATCCCGCCAATCAAAGTCAAAATAAGTGCAAAGCCACCAAACACGCTTGAAAAGAGTGAATGGATGGCCGATGGGATGACTCCGAAGACAGTCTGGAAGGTGGACACAAATCCAGACTTAACAGCCTTAAAGAAATGCAAAATTCTATATACCAGCTCTCCAAAGTGCTTGGGGAAGTTGGTATTTAATATGGATTGTATCTCGGCTGATGATCTTGCAATACGTCTCTCTGGCTGAAGTCAACGCGACCTGTTTTTGAAACAGTAGCGCCTTTATTCTGCTCAGCTTGTCAGAATTTACATTATTAGTATCAATGCGAGGCTGCATGTCTGATACCTTTATCTCTCATGTAGGGGGGAATAAAACATGTCCACAACACGTAACGATCTTAGAAACTGAAGTTGCATAGGCAATTCCTGGTCATATACAGCAACAACTTTGGTCGCTCAGCACCACATAACTTCCATTGGAAAGTACTAAAAATGCCAGATGAATCAAAGGGACGAGAGTACCCTTCAGAAAACAAGCCACGTTTGTGACCCCCGCATTGCAAAGGCTGTGAAGGGACACCTGTTTGCAGATCGTAGAATGACTAACAGTAGTCTTGCATCCGCTTCTGCTAAGACAGACCTCTGTTTCGCCGTTCAGACATCTGTAATCAAAAGGTAACTCCCACTCTTCCTTAATATAACTATCGCTTAGGCGCTCATACCTGCTAACGGCAAGATGTTTCATGCATTCTGCAAAGTGAAAAGCTGAAATGAGCAGATTAATAATGCCATGTAAGAGCCATACTTTTAAGGGACTCTCTGCAACTGTGAAAGGCTACTTTTCTAACTTCTCTACCTGGAACATGGTGAAACTTGCTTCCCTTTTAGCCACTTCTGCTGATCCTTGGATAAATTAAAAGCAGTGAACAATGCACTACCGTTAATGTACTTCCACAGAATACGTCAATTTTTCAAAGTCTGTAACATCCAACCTAACTGCACAATGGAACACAGCTGACTCTGCCCAAGATATAAACGGGACAAGTCTGTCTGGATAATATCTATTGCAGATGACTCTATGTTAGTTAGTGAATAAATTCTGTTGGACAATGTATTCATGCCGTTATCGACAACAGCTAAAGCATTTTCTAAGTTTTCCTTATCTAGTTGTCCTAAACGTGCTGCAGCTTCATCTGAGAAAGCTTCCATATCCCGTTATACATAGCATATATGGATCTTTTTGAGCATTGTTTCCTAGGACCCAGCAAAAAGTCCTGTAAGTCCATATCTTCAGAAAGAGTTTTGAGATGTTCTTTAACTTTTGCTAACCCCAGACAGGATGTCTGTTGAATGGTGTCATTTAAAACGATAATTTGGACAGGGATGAGGCATTCTCTAAACAAAGCTTCCCTACCCTGTATTTGCTAATCGTGTGTTTCCCATACACTTTTTAAATCAACTGTGTTCTTCCAGTATTCATAACCTTCAATGGTCAAACACGAAACAAAGGATTCTGAATATATCAGGCTTGTGTCAGTTAGCACAATCTTCCTAATCTTCTAAGGCGGCAACCTAAAATAGTATGATGCTGAAATTTTTGTGTCATCCCCAGTGGAATAAGAGAATTTGTCTAAATAGTGTTTTGGTATCCCCACCTGTGGTGTAGAACAGTGTTCCCACTGTGTAAAGCTAAATAATTGTCTATGTCTAGTTGCACAGTGCAGATAGTAATGTACCCAGTTAATATAGCAGAACAATTCCCTATAATTCATTGTATTTTTATATACATCATCACTTTCAAACACTGAGCAGTCCTTCATTTCAGTTAACATAGAATCAACTGTCTGGACATCCCAATCACCAGATACAACACCAGGTGTAATGACATCTGTCATAGAAATCTTAAACACATATGGAATCTGCATGACCTCAGTAGGCCCGTATACACAAAATGGAACTTTGTCCCACACAATACCATCATGAATCTGCACAGCCGAAATGTTCACAAGGGACAAGTCCCTTCGGACCTTATGTGAGGAATGATATGGAGTCAATACTTCATTCACAAGCTCAACCGAGGAGCGAACAGGAAGGTAATGGCCATTTATGTGTAAAAAGAAAACAGTCACAATCCCAATCCATAGGAATAATGTAATAAATGTCAAACTGAGCGAAAAATAGTTCCACAAGTAAATAAAATAGTTATTTTTAAGCCATATGTACAGCTTATGTGTCTTTGATACGTTTTTAATTGCTGGAGTTGATGTGGCTGAAGAAAAGTCATCAATGTCAATAAAGTAACCAGAAGCAGTCTCTGCAAATACAGGAGCATGTGCTTTACTCGTTGAAGGATCCACATCGCGTGGAGGCTCATTGTAGATAGCATTGTCAGTCTGTATTGTGTTGATGTAGAAAAGAGCCAAATCTTGGGTAGGTGCCGTCATGGATGTGGTAACAGGAATCAGCAAGAGTTCATTTTCCGCCCTCCCCATGGTTGAGGAAGTGTTTGAAACATCATGGGACATTGTTACGTAGTCCGTTGTCGTGTTCTTCTATGAAGAGGTATGTCCTGTCGGGTGGTGAGAGGGAATCAGGGACCACCCAGGGGACCTCTGGGTCTACTGTGTAGGATCGGCCACATGGTGAACTTTGACATCATCGATGGAGACAAATCTGTTTGCTTTGGACCCCGGCAATGGTGGTATGATGACTGCTCTGGTACCTTGTATCCCCAAGACTGGGACTGGTGCTTTGTAAAATGGACCGAATTCCTTTTTTCAGAACAATCTTCTCACGTACCAGAGCCCTGACTTTAGAAATCCAGCCAGTGGAAGTAGTTGGTAAATCCCTTATTCCTAAGGTGACAGCAGTGGCGAATGATTTATCATCATAAAAATTCCTGAAGCTCCTGCAAAACAGTGACATGTTCATTGATGTCAAATGGCGTGTCTGCTGCCACCAAACTAGGGCCATCAAGATGTAGGACATACGTAGGTATCCCAAAGAGAACCTCATGAGAAGTGAGTCCCCCCAAGGACCGTCTTGGCAGATTGTTCAGTGCTCTCTGGACCCCATGCAGGTGATGTAGCCAATCTCGGCCAGAACCTAATACCCTGGCTGTTAAGGATTGCTTTAGATCATGGTTCAGCCTCTCCATGACCGAATTTCCCTTGGGATGGTATGGTGAGGAGTAATGGAGTTCAACACCCATCGTCCCCATGGTGTCCCTGAATGCCTTTGAGGCAAATGCAGGGCCCTTGTCCGTATGGAATGCTGCAACCGTATATGTACCGATAAAGATCAGCAAGTCTTTTAAAACAGTTTGAGCGTCAGCCGACTGCTGAGGCCATACCCACATGATTCTAGAACAAGAATCTACAGTGACTGAGATGTATTTGTATGCACCATCAGGTTGTAGTGGGCTACAGTGGTCCAGGTACAGGCATTGTAGTGGCCTATTGGGCACTAAGAGGGATGTCTGACGTGGGCTTTTTATGTTGGAGCCCTATACTTGCTGGCAAATATTGCAACAAAGGACGTATCGCTTTGTCTATCTGCATAGACCTGGCCACCAGAAACGTTTCTGTAAGAGTGTTATTGTGGCTGAAACACCAGCATGTGCAGAGGCAACACCCTCATTTGCTGCTTTTATTAGACCTAGGAGGTCATTATGAACACAGCAGTAAACACCGTCGACCGCTGTAGCAACTGCGAACAGAAGACCACCATTGGCGGTGAACAGAAACCCGCCATATAATAATGCCAAAATCAGAAACCAACAAAAATCTCCCTGCCACCAGTCACTGCCAAGACCTTGTCAGCAGAAATGCTGGACCTCCCACCCCACCACCGCGGAGCACACAAACACCCCACCCTCCAAATAATGAAGCACAAATCACTGCCGCGGTCAGTGGAAGCCGAACGACCATTGACGGTACAGACCGCCACGGCCAGTAAGTGAACCCAACAGTAAGAAATGCACACATTGGCAAGTTTGAAACCCACACACCTGACACACATCCACAAAACTATGAAACACTCACAGACACACCCCACAATCCTTTGCATCGCCAATAGGAGAAGCCAGACGGACAACACTACAGGCAGACACTGAACGCCACATCACACGCCTCACACACCCAAACACACAACAGCACCCTCACCTAGATCCACACAAGACACCATTCACACACCATGGCACCCCCCAAACACCCATGCTTCACAGAAAGGGAGCTAAGGACCATGGTGGACGAGATACTGAAGGTCGAGCCACAATTATTCGGGGCACAGGTCCAGCACACACCCATCGCCAGGAAGATGGAGCTATGGCAGACAATAGTGAACAAGGTCAATGCAGTGGGACACCATCCACGCACCAGGGACGACATCCGCAAGAGATGGAATGACCTGCGTGGGAAGGTCAAGTCCATGGCATCCCGGCACAACATTGCAGTCCAGAAGACTGGGGGAGGACCTCCACCAATACCACCCAACTACACTGACTGGGAGGAAAAGGTACTGGCCATCCAGCACCCTGAGGGACTCACTGGACTCACTGGAGGAATGGACTCAGATAAGTCATCTACATTTACCCCATATCCATCACATCTGTAATGCATGCACCACCCCACCCCTCTAACAGCCACCAGGACCACTACCCCACCCAGGCCACAATCACTAAATCCAGTAACCCTGCATGCCCACAAACCCACTAACAGGCCCACATCCCTCCCCCTGTGCACAGCCACCTACCACTGCAAGGAATCACAAAGGGACTACACCACCCACAATGCCCCCCCCACATCCAAATCAAAATGCAATGCAAACCTCACAAAGAAACCCTGATTGGCCCCAAAGTGTGAAAACCTGCAAAAAACAGCCCAGTCCTGTGCACCCCATCCGATCATGCAATTGAAACAGACATGTCCATTCCCCCCAACAGGCATCACCACCCATGCCACCCTGACAGACAACAAAAGGAGTGGCAGTGCCCCACAAGGAGACAGAGGCACCTCCCAGGACACTGGAGATGGAACCCTGGACATTGACGATCACCCTAACCCCTCACACAGTCCTGGGCGGTCATCATACAGCAGCCCCACCCAGGACACCAGTGACGCCCCTACCACCCAGCCAACAACATCAGCCCAGGGCAACCGTCCCCACGCCTGTGTATCCAGGCCACAGACTGGTGGAACACATGGACAGAGGCCACAGTCACCCCCTAACAACAGGCAGGAATACGATGGCCCCAGTACAACTGGTACTGCCAGACCTGTGCAGGGGACACAGGCACAGGGGGCTTGGCCCAGTGGGAGGGCATCACTGGCCCGGGGGAGGCCACAGGGTTGATGCTGCAGCCCAGGACCTGATCTCTGAGGTCCTCTGAGCATATCACCATACCCAGGACAGATTGGCCCAGAGAGTGTCCACCCTGGAGCAGTGTCAAAGGATGCAGGTACTAAACTACCAAGAGGCCATGGAGCAGTGGAAACTGAACAATGCCCCAATGGCCACCATAGCAAGTGCGCTGCAGCACCTTGTCCCAACAAAGCCTGAGGCCCACACAGACCAGGAAATCCCTACTGCAGGCCAAGATACAGACCGGACAACAACAGCAGCAGCAGCAACTCAACATGTTCCATCATCTCAGGACACACAGGAGACATGCATCTCAACCCGTACAGGCCAACAGCAGGCCAACACCAGGCAGATATGGGACAGAAACACCTGCCAAGACCAAGGCCCCCTCGAAGAAGTGACTGTGGCAAGGACTGTCCTCCAAGTGTCCCACTGAACCAACGACCAAACCGTGTGAAAACAACAACAAACACTGGAAAACATAGATGGACATACCACTACTGCCAACAAATGCTGCAACCATGTTGCCATATTGTACACCACCAGAACTCCCATTACTGTAAATTGCAGGATGTAATCCCTGCACCACATAAAACACCAGTTCACCTATTACAATGTCCCCTGTCATTATGCTTAAACAAAGTGAAGTATGGATGCAACTGTATTATAAATCATTTATTCTTACCTAAGTAGCAGGAATTGCACCACATGCTCAACATGTTGCTGTGCCTACAGATATGTCGAACTATTATACTATAATGTTACATGTCCTATGCAGACTTAGTCACAGTGGCAATGGCTATTCACCCTACACCCCCCTAGATGAAAAGGCACACTGACTGTATGCTGCACAACAATCTCATTGATTAGTCCCACATAGTTACTGGAAATACAGTTGTATCAGTTGGGTCCTGGAATGTACATCTTCCCCCTCCTCATCATCACTCTCATCCCCTCTCTGAGGAAGCTGGTCTGGATATACAGCACCCTCCTCCTCCAAGAGGGGGATAGAATTCCTCACAGCCACATTGTGCAGCATGCAGAAGGCCACCACTATTCTACACAACTTTTCAGGTCCATAGGCCAGGGAACCACCAGAGATATGTAAGCAACGAAATCTACCCTCAGGAGACCTATTGTGCGCTCTATCACCCTCCTAGTCCATCCATGGGCCTCATTGTAATTCCTGTCTGAATCTGTTCCAGGATTCCTCACTGGTGTCAGGAGCCAACGCATGTTGGGGTAGCCAGAATCACCTATAAACAGGGGCAAAACAGGACTGTCAATGACAACCCTCAGTGGCAGACAGCCTGGCTGTCTGCTAAGTGGCAATAAGTGTCAGACACACCTACCTATGATCCATCCTCTGTCCCCTTGTAGTTCTTCCATCTTGTGTGGCACACTACTGTTCCTTAGCACAAAGGAATCATGGACTGATCCAGAGAACATGGCATTCACATGTGAGATGTACTGGTCTGCAGTACACACCAATTGAATGATCATTGAATGAAAGTTCTTCCTGTTTCTGTACACCTGTTCACTGACTCTTGGGGGAATGATAACTACGTGTGTGCCATCGATGGCACCTATCACATGGGGTATGTTGGCAAAGGCTTAGATGTCCGACTTGATGGCAGGGAGGTCAGCACTTTGGGTACACCTCACATAGGATTGCAGGTGTCCTACAAATGCATTCAGAAATCTGGACAGTATAATGCTAAACATTGGCTGTGAAAAACCTGCTTCCATGTCCACTGTCACTTGAAATGAGCCTGTGGCCAGGAAATGGAGTGCAGAGAGCACCTGTACTTCATTAGGGATGGCATGCTGATTCCGATTAGCCGGTCTCAGTGCTGGATCCAGTAATGCACAAAGTTAATGAATAGTAGCACGAGTGAGTCTGTAATTGATAATGATGTGACGCTCCACCATAGTCCACAAATCAACAAGTGGTCTGTACACCGATGGGGCCCTCCCTCGCCTAAGGGTCTGTACCTAGGAGGAGTTGAGAACACATGTGAGGAACACACATACATCTGCACACATTATTTCCTATTCAGGACTGCTGGCATGATTGTCGACAACACAAATGCTTAGTATGTGTGACATTACAGCAACATGACCACAATGATATATCAGACTGTTCAGGTGAGGTAATGTATATTGTTTCATGCATATGGGTGTTTAGTGGACAATAGGGCCTGTATGGTGCAGATGAAAATTTTACAACTGCGTAGTTAAGGCCAAAATGTCTGCCCCCTGTAATCCAGAAGTGTTGTGGTGGAAGTGACCTCATACCGCTAGTGGTGGACATCTTAACCCCTGAAGACTGGGATCGTAAGTGAAGTACTTACCTGCCAACTGTGTTGTTATTTTTCCTCCCCTAGGACTGCATTGCTTTCCATGAGAAATTGCATTATTTTAAATTGAAAAGTATTACTTACCTGAAAACTGTTTTATCTGTGAATTTTAAAGAAAAGTGCATTTGATACTTGAAAGTGATACATACATGAAACTGTTTTTACCTGTAACAAAGGTTCTATTGGTTCTAGAAAAAAAGTAGCAGAGTATATTTGTGATACATAAAACATTAGCCTGGAGCTAGTCATTGAGTTTGTGCCGCTTTTCTTGACCGTGTGTGTACAACAAACGCTTTGCACTACCCTCTGATACGCCTGATTGCTCGTCCACTCTACCACAAAAGAGAGCGTTAGTATTATCTACTTTAGCCTCTGTCAAGCCTCTGGGGATCTACTGGACTCTGCACACTATACCTCATTTTGGTATAGTATAAACAGAGCCAGCTTCCTGCACTCTCATCCTGTCCACCTCCACCAGCCTGCCCATTCTTCCAGCACGTCTGCCTGTTTGTCTCTAGAATCTGCCCATTTTCACTTGAACCTGCCCTCCTGTCCACCGGTCTGAGTTGCTCTTCCCAGACAGGATCACTTCTCCTCAGGCTGTTGTTTTCCTCTCAGTCTGACTTTTCTGCCCTTAAGCATGCCCACCCTTCCCCAGTCTGTTCATTCCTCTCATGGAATCTGCCCACTTTCTTCTCAGCCTGCCTGCTTCAACCAGATGGTCAGTTCTCCCTAGAGTGTGTCCGCTTTCGGTCTGCCCATATTGCAGAGTCTGCCCTCTTACCTCAGATTGAATATTTCTGCTTTTCTCTCACCCTACCCTTTCTCCTCAAGTCTGCCCTTCTCCCTTAATTTTGACCACTACTATAACCTAATCCTTCCCTCAAATGACGTGTAGGTAAAGTAATATATTCCCCCCGGTGTAATAATCCCAGTCTTTGTGAATTGACACTTGGCTTCTGTTTCCTGCATAGAGGGTGTGTAGCCACCACAGATGGTCCTCGTCTAGTGGTCAATTCCCACTGTGTGCAGACAGGACTCCCCTGGACACTCCTGTGGTTTGTTACCTGCAACAATCCCACCTCCATGGCTGTCATCACACATGTTTACATGTTGAAAAGTGACCCAACTTAAAAACATGGGCAGTTTTTTTAAATATCTAATTCTCTGATTGGGGCTACTTTTCCTTTGGTGCCCGGTCTATCTTCTGGCCCCGTCTGGCACTGGGGTCGGCTCTAGGGTTGAGAGGCAGTTCTGTACTCCCCTTCGGTGCCAGGGAAGAGAGGCGGTCCTTGCTTCATCTGCCCCCCTGGAGCAGAGTAATTTGGGCTGCGCCCCTACACGTTACCGAAGTAATACACATATGTAACCAACATCATATACTCTGTGTGCCTTAACATTATTAATGTAAACTGAGGCATTAGAACATATTATTGGTGGTGTATTCACTGTACAAGTTAGAGTTTTATGTATACATGTGTTCTGATGTTTTGTTTTAACATGAAGATTTGTAGTTCTCATTCACATTTACACTTATATTTTGAAATGGTGCATTTATTAAATGTACATTTTGCATGTAATCACGAATTCATTTATTGTTGTTTTGTATGTATTCTGACAGAATGTTTGAATCCTTAATTGTGCATTAGAAGTGCATATTGACAATAATCTATTGGGTTAGCTTAAAAGAGGCTTTCAACCTGAAATTGTACTTTTCTGTTCTTTTGCAGGTGTACATTTCAGATTTCTTAGCTAGAGAAAGGAGTATTGTGTATTAGAGATTTTGTGTATTAGAGAGGCTTGAGAAGAAAAGTCTTGGCACGGACTGGGCAATTTAATACTTGGAAGAAGGCTCCTATTCAATCTGTATCTGGATTGAAGACATCTGGTCGCTGGAAGTCTGTGGGATAGGAGATCTGTCTGCTGTTGCAAGTGTGCTCTGTGATGAGGAGAAATAGTTGTGTTTCTGAGACGTGTTTGGAGCTATAGATGCTGCTGGAGCTTTCCATATTAAGTTGGTGCTTCTATTGCTAGAGTTACTGCAGATTCCTCTAGACCTTGAGAGGCGCAGACCCGTCCGCGCCCTCTTGTCCTTACTGTGTGGAGCTTCACCCTAAGCCTGATTCTGTTCTTTTGAAGACTTTTACTGGAATATTATGATGCTGACACCCGCCTTGCTTCATCCCTGACCCCTGGAGACACTTAAGCCTGCAATCCCCTGCTTTGTAAGAACCTGAGTTAGATGATCTTAAATCTGTTCAGGATTAGAAGGAGCAAACTGGATTATTCCTAGCATCTGTAGGACTCTGGCTGTTATTTCTGTATGGCTTACGCTATTGAGATTGGATTTATTCCGGCTTTTCAGCTTGCTGGTCTTGCTTTTGTACCTTTAGAATGTGTTTCTAATCTGCACATATATTGGAGTGATTACTAATTTGTAAGAAACCTACTAATTTTTTCCCTATCGATTTCAGGTTCTCGAATAGCAAAATAGACTTCGGGCGTTTTGCGGTGTCAATTGGTCGTTAACTCTCGCTGTCTACCACGAGAGCCATCATTGAGAGACCACGCGCCATCCCGCACCCCTCTGGGGGGCAGGCCTGGTTGTGTGCACCCCCCCCGGCTGACAAGTGCGGGCCCTGCTCTCACCCCACCCGTTCTGTGGGCAGAGAGCCGGTGGTGTACTGTCCTCTGGTGCCAGGGAAGAGAAGCGGTCCTGACCCCCTCTGGGGGGCAGGCCTGGTTGTGTACACACCTCCCGTGCCAGGACTCTCACCAGGCTGCCTCTGGGAAGAGAGGGGATCATTGGTCTCACCTGACCCCCCCGGGAGGTCAGTGCTGGTACACACCCCCGGCTGACAAGTGCGGGCCCTGCTCTCACCCCACCCGTTCTGTGGGCAGAGAGCCGGTGGTGTACTGTCCTCTGGTGCCAGGGAAGAGAAGCGGTCCTGACCCCCTCTGGGGGGCAGGCCTGGTTGTGTACACACCTCCCGTGCCAGGACTCTCACCAGGCTGCCTCTGGGAAGAGAGGGGATCATTGGTCTCACCTGACCCCCCGGGAGGTCAGTGCTGGTACACACCCCCGGCTGACAAGTGCGGGCCCTGCTCTCGCCCCACCCGTTCTGTGGGCAGAGAGCCGGTGGTGTACTGTCCTCTGGTGCCAGGGAAGAGAAGCGGTCCTGACCCCCTCTGGGGGGCAGGCCTGGTTGTGTACACACCTCCCGTGCCAGGACTCTCACCAGGCTGCCTCTGGGAAGAGAGGGGATCATTGGTCTCACCTGACCCCCCGGGAGGTCAGTGCTGGTACACACCCCCGGCTGACAAGTGCGGGCCCTGCTCTCACCCCACCCGTTCTGTGGGCAGAGAGCCGGTGGTGTACTGTCCTCCGGTGCCAGGGGAGAGACGCGGTCCCGACCCCCACTGAGAGGGCAGGGCTGGTACACACCTCCCGTGCCAGGACTCTCACCAGGCTGCCTCTGGGAAGAGAGGGGATCATTGGTCTCACCTGACCCCCCCACACCCCCCCGGGAGGTCAGTGCTGGTACACTCCTCCCGTGTCAGGGGGCGGGTGCGGGCCCTGCTCTCACCCCACCCGTTCTGTGGGCAGAGAGCCAGCTGTGTACTCTCCTCCGGTGCCAACACAAACAGAGCCGGGGACGTTCCTTTTACCTGGTTTGCATGTGGGGGGGGGGGGGTCCACCGGGGCCTGTTGTGTGCTCAGCTCCGTCCCAGGAAGAGGTGCGGCCCTTCCGCCTGCCCGGGGCTCTGGAGGGGGCTGGTTCTCAGGTGCACACCCCAGGTGCGGGTGCCAGGGAGGGGTGCACCCCCTTCTCTCGCCTGCCCCCTCTGGGAGTGGGGCTGGCGGGGCGGCTGGCTCTTATGTGCACACCCCAGGTGCAGGTACCAGGGAGGGGTGCGGCCCTTCCTCCTACCTGAGGGCTCTGTGGGGAGGGCTGGTAGTACACTCCCTCCTCTCGCCTGTAGTCTCTGGGGAGGGCTGGTTGCTGCGCTACCTCAGCAGGTGCCGGGGGCAGGTACTCTCCCTCCTCCCACCTGGTGCCAGGTGCGGGTGCCAGGGAGGGGTGCACCCCCTTCTCTCGCCTGCCCCCTCTGGGAGTGGGGCTGGCGGGGCGGCTGGCTCTTATGTGCACACCCCAGGTGCGGGTGTCAGAGAGGGCTCGCTCCCTCCTCTCACCTGGCCCCTCTGGGAGGGAGGGGGGCTGGTGGTACCCTCCCTCCTCTCGCCTGGTCCCGTCTGGGGAGGGCTGGTTGCTGCGCTACCACAGCAGGTGCCAGGGGGCAGGTAGTCTCCCTCCTCCCACCTGCTCCCCTCTGGGGGAGGGCTCATGATACTGTGCCTCTCCTCACCTGGCCCCTCCGGGAGGGGGGGGCTGGTGGTCCCCTCCCTCCTGTCGCCTGGTCCCCTCTGGGGAGAGCTGGTTGCTAGGGCTGGTTGCTGCGCTACCACAGCAGGTGCCAGGGGGCAGGTAGTCTCCCTCCTCCCACCTGCTCCCCTCTGGGGGAGGGCTCATGATACTGTGCCTCTCCTCACCTGGCCCCTCCGGGAGGGGGGGGCTGGTGGTCCCCTCCCTCCTGTCGCCTGGTCCCCTCTGGGGAGAGCTGGTTGCTAGGGCTGGTTGCTGCGCTACCTCAGCAGGTGCCAGGGGGCAGGTAGTCTCCCTCCTCCCACCTGGTGCCAGCGGCGGGCGACCCATAGAGCAGAGTTTGCATTTACTCCTGCCAGAGGACGGAGGGCGAGAGAGGGGGTGACGAGACCCGTGAGACAGGGGGCCCTCACCCGAGACCCCGGCACCGGAAGGGGGCAGTCAGGGCTGCGCAGGGCATCCTCGGGCTATTCTTAAACATCTCCCAGGAGCCCCCGACAGCCCCGTCCAAGTCGCAGACCCCGAACCAGGACAGACACCGGGACAGGCACCGGAGCCAGGGGACGAGAACAGAGGTGCAAAGGGGGTGTATCCTCGGCAGGGCCACAAGGGAGTAGTGGGCACCAGAGACTGGTACCACCACCCACTGCCAGCCGGAGACCTTGGACCAGGACACACACCAGGGGCAGAGGTGGCTTGAACAGAGGTGCACAAGAGGCTGCCAATGGACACCAGAGACCCCGGACCGTGGCCGACACCAGGGGCCGACTGAGACCGTGGGTCAGCGCCGGGACCAGGAGCGGAGGAGCAGAGGGCCGGAGGCAGAGCCACTCAAAGGAGAAGTGAGCACTAGGAGAGGGCACCGCACCCGTGCCAGCCTGAGACCAGGACAGACACCACACACACCAGGGCAGAGAGCAGGGGCCGAGGGGGCGGGCGCAGAGGTGCACAGGGACCAGGAGGGAGTCCGTGTGCACCAGGGACGGCCTCCGCACCCAATACCAAGAGGGCGGGAGACTATGGAACCAGAGCCCAGCATCTTATCATGCAGTGCAGCCTCGGGATATTCCCATAAATCTGTGGGCAGCTTGGACACAAATGTTTGTGACTCTCGCCATCCCCTACCAGACACCCCGTACCAGGACAGGACACGAGGACAGACACCAGGGGCCGAGGGAGGGTCTGGACCAGAGCCTGTCACAGAAGCACCGAGGGGAGGACGGACCTCGCGGCGCCCAGGAGGGGACGTGACCGACAAGAGGAGGACAGTGGACTCGGGGCTGGGGCTTGACGAGGATCCAGGCAGTGATGGCGAGTACAGTGAGCCAGACGCCCTCAGTGCATCTAGCGCAGCTTCTGGCTGTTCTACGGAAGCTGGCCCCAACCCCCAGCCCGTGCCGGACACCCCGGCCCAGGACAGGGCACCAGCACCGGGGATCGAGAGGGGGCCGAGGTCAGAGCTGGAGCTTGAGAGGGCGAAACTCCTGAGGGACCCAGGAGGAGGGAGCCGGGGCTCAGGACCGAGGCTGCACCAGGACACAAGGAGCCCAGGACAGGATGGAGACCCAGAGCCGGGGTCAGAGCCTGAGAGAGAGAACCTCCTGCGCCTGCAGGAGCCAGGAGGAGGAGGGAAGCGAGGCCAGGACACAAGGAGCCCAGGACAGGATGGAGACCCAGAGCCGGGGTCAGAGCCTGAGAGAGAGAACCTCCTGCGCCTGCAGGAGCCAGGTGGAGGAGGGAACCGAGGCCAGGACACAAGGAGCCCAGGACAGGATGGAGACCCAGAGCCGGGGTCAGAGCCTGAGAGAGAGAACCTCCTGCGCCTGCAGGAGCCAGGAGGAGGACGGAACCGAGGCCAGGACACAGGGAGCCCAGGACAGGATGGAGACCCAGAGCCGGGGTCAGAGCCTGAGAGAGAGAACCTCCTGCGCCTGCAGGAGCCAGGAGGAGGAGGGAACCGAGGCCAGGACACAGGGAGCCCAGGACAGGATGGAGACCCAGAGCCGGGGTCAGAGCCTGAGAGAGAGAACCTCCTGCGCCTGCAGGAGCCAGGAGGAGGAGGGAAGCGAGGCCAGGACACAAGGAGCCCAGGACAGGATGGAGACCCAGAGCCGAGGTCAGAGCCTGAGAGAGAGAACCTCCTGCGCCTGCAGGAGCCAGGTGGAGGAGGGAACCGAGGCCAGGACACAAGGAGCCCAGGACAGGATGGAGACCCAGAGCCGGGGTCAGAGCCTGAGAGAGAGAACCTCCTGCGCCTGCAGGAGCCAGGAGGAGGAAAGCGAGGCCAGGACACAAGGAGCCCAGGACAGGATGGAGACCCAGAGCCGGGGTCAGAGCCTGAGAGAGAGAACCTCCTGCGCCTGCAGGAGCCAGGAGGAGGAGGGAAGCGAGGCCAGGACACAAGGAGCCCAGGACAGGATGGAGACCCAGAGCCGGGCTCAGAGCCTGAGAGAGAGAACCTCCTGCGCCTGCAGGAGCCAGGAGGAGGAGGGAACCGAGGCCAGGACACAAGGAGCCAAGGACAGGATGGAGACCCAGAGCCGGGGTCAGAGCCTGAGAGAGAGAACCTCCTGCGCCTGCAGGAGCCAGGAGGAGGAAAGCGAGGCCAGGACACAAGGAGCCCAGGACAGGATGGAGACCCAGAGCCGGGGTCAGAGCCTGAGAGAGAGAACCTCCTGCGCCTGCAGGAGCCAGGAGGAGGAGGGAAGCGAGGCCAGGACACAAGGAGCCCAGGACAGGATGGAGACCCAGAGCCGGGCTCAGAGCCTGAGAGAGAGAACCTCCTGCGCCTGCAGGAGCCAGGAGGAGGAGGGAACCGAGGCCAGGACACAAGGAGCCCAGGACAGGATGGAGACCCAGAGCCGGGCTCAGAGCCTGAGAGAGAGAACCTCCTGCGCCTGCAGGAGCCAGGAGGAGGAGGGAACCGAGGCCAGGACACAAGGAGCCCAGGACAGGATGGAGACCCAGAGCCGGGGTCAGAGCCTGAGAGAGAGAACCTCCTGCGCCTGCAGGAGCCAGGTGGAGGAGGGAACCGAGGCCAGGACACAGGGAGCCCAGGACAGGATGGAGACCCAGGGCCGGGGTCAGAGCCTGAGAGAGAGAACCTCCTGCGCCTGCAGGAGCCAGGAGGAGGAGGGAACCGAGGCCAGGACACAGGGAGCCCAGGACACGATGGAGACCCAGAGCCGGGGTCAGAGCCTGAGAGAGAGAACCTCCTGCGCCTGCAGGAGCCAGGAGGAGGAGGGATCCGAGGCCAGGACATCGGGAGCCCAGGACAGGATGTAGACCCAGAGCCGGGATCAGAGCCTGAGATAGAGAACCTCCTGCGCCTGCAGGAGCCAGGAGGAGGAGGGATCCGAGGCCAGGACACCGGGAGCCCAGGACAGGATGGAGACCCAGAGCCGGGGTCAGAGCCTGAGAGAGAGAACCTCCTGCGCCTGCAGGAGCCAGGAGGAGGAAAGCGAGGCCAGGACACAAGGAGCCCAGGACAGGATGGAGACCCAGAGCCGGGGTCAGAGCCTGAGAGAGAGAACCTCCTGCGCCTGCAGGAGCCAGGAGGAGGAGGGAACCGAGGCCAGGACACAGGGAGCCCAGGACAGGATGGAGACCCAGAGCCGGGGTCAGAGCCTGAGAGAGAGAACCTCCTGCGCCTGCAGGAGCCAGGAGGAGGAGGGATCCGAGGCCAGGACACCGGGAGCCCAGGACAGGATGGAGACCCAGAGCCGGGGTCAGAGCCTGAGAGAGAGAACCTCCTGCGCCTGCAGGAGCCAGGAGGAGGAGGGAACCGAGGCCAGGACACAAGGAGCCCAGGACAGGATGGAGACCCAGAGCCGGGGTCAGAGCCTGAGAGAGAGAACCTCCTGCGCATGCAGGAGCCAGGAGGAGGAGGGAAGCGAGGCCAGGACACAAGGAGCCCAGGACAGGATGGAGACCCAGGGCCCGGAACCAGAGAGTGTAGCCCACAGCTGATGTGGTGCAACCGACCTCACAGCGCACAGGATGGTTACCCCTCTCCATCTGGAAACAACCCCCAATGTCTTTCCAACACCCCCGCACCCCTGACAGGGATCTTGGAACAATCCAGCAAACCAGGGACTGATAGGAGGCCTGAGGCAGAGCCTGGCAGGGAGGAGCAGAGGCGGCTCCTGCTTGATGGGGAGTTTATCCTCACCCCAGAATACGAGCCCCCCCCTGAGGCTACTGAGGGACATCGGACGAGCTGGAAGAGCGGCTTCCTCCCGTCCAGAGGTAAGCAGCGTTTCTGCCTCAGGATATCACCTCCTGCCCCCTAGAGGCCAGGAAGGGTAAGTGCACAAGGTGTCCTTCTCCTGCCCCTCGAGGCCAGGAAGTGTAACTGCAAAGGGTGTCCTCCTCTTACCACCTAGAGGTATCAAGGTGTATCTTCACCAGGTGTTTAGCTCCTGTCGTCGAGAGTTATGAAATATAACATCTTCCCAGAGGTAAGGAGGCGTTGCTGTGATCGGCGCCCATCTCTTACCCCCAGACCTCGTGAGGTGTAACTGCACCATGTGTTCATATTGTACAATTAGAGTGTATAACTATATACATTACCCAGAGGCTCAATGTAACTATGCTGGGCATTCATATCCTACCCACAGGATGGTTGTAACTACATCTGGTGTTCATATCCTACCCACATGATGAGTTTAACTACACCTTGTGTTCATATCCTACCCCCAGGGTGAGTGCACTACACCTGTGTAGGAGGCTGGACTGGCTTGTAGTGAGTACCAAGGGGTACTTGCACCTTGCACCAGGCCCAGTTATCCCTTATTAGTGTATAGGGTGTCTAGCAGCTTAGGCTGATAGATAATGGTAGCTTAGCAGAGCAGCTTAGGCTGAACTAGGAGACGAGTGAAGCTCCTACAGTACCACTAGTGTCACTTGCACAATACCATAAGAAAACACAATACACAGATATACTAAAAATAAAGGTACTTTATTTTTATGACAATATGCCAAAGTATCTCAGTGAGTACCCTCAGTATGAGGATAGCAATTATACACAAGTTATATGTACACAATACCAAAAATATGCAGTATAGTCTTAGAAAACAGTGCAAACAATGTATAGTTACAATAGGATGCAATGGGGACACATAGGGATAGGGGCAACACAAACCATATACTCCAAAAGTGGAATGTGAACTACGAATGGACCCCAAACCTATGTGACCTTGTAGAGGGTCGCTGGGACTATTAGAAAATAGTGAGAGTTAGAAAATTAGCCCTCCCCAAGACCCTGAAAAGGGAGTGCAAAGTGCACTAAAGTTCCCCAAAAGACAAAGAAGTCGTGATAGAGGAATAATGCAGGAAAGACACAAACCAACAATGCAACAACTGTGGATTTCCAATCTAGGGTACCTGTGGAACAAGAGGACCAAGTCCAAAAGTCACAAGCAAGTCGGAGATGGGCAAATGCCCAGGAAATGCCAGCTGTGGGTGCAAAGAAGCTTCTACTGGACAGAAGAAGCTGCGGTTTCTGCAGGAACAAAAAGGGCTAGATACTTCCCCTTTGGTGGACGGATCCCTCTCGCCGTGGAGAGTTGAGCAGAAATGTTTTCCCGCCGAAAGAACGCCAACAAGCCTTGCTAGCTGCAAATCGTGCGGTTAGCGTTTTTGGATGCTGCTGTGGCCCAGGAGGGACCAGGAGGTAGCAAATTGGACCAGGAGAGAGAGAGGGGACATCGTGCAAGACAAGGAGCCCTGTCAGCAGCAGGTAGCACCCGGAGAAGTGCCAGAAACAGGCACTACGAGGATGCGTGAAACGGTGCTTGCTGAAGTTGCACCAAGGAGTCCCACGACGCCGGAGACCAACTTAGAAAGTTATGCAATGCAGGTTAGAGTGCCGTGGACCCAGGTTTGGCTGTGCACAAAGGATTTCCGCCGGAAGTGCACAGGGGCCGGAGTAGCTACAAAAGTCACGGTTCCCAGCAATGCAGTCTAGCGAGGTGAGGCAAGGATTTACCTCCACCAAACTTGGACTGAAGAGTCACTGGACTGTGGGGGTCACTTGGACAGAGTTGCTGGATTCGAGGGACCTCGCTCGTCGTGCTAAGAGGAGACCCAAGGGACCGGTAATGCAGCTTTTTGGTGCCTGCGGTTGCAGGGGGAAGATTCCGTTGACCCACGGGAGATTTCTTCGGAGCTTCTGGTGCAGAGAGGAGGCAGACTACCCCCACAGCATGCACAAACAGGAAAACAGTCGAGAAGGCGGCAGGATCAGCGTTACAGAGTTGCAGTAGTCGTCTTAGCTACTTTGTTGCAGTTTTGCAGGCTTCCAGCGCGGTCGGCAGTCGATTCCTTATCAGAAGGTGAAGAGAGAGATGCAGAGGAACTCTGATGAGCTCTTGCATTCGTTATCTAAAGTTTCCCCAGAGACAGAGACCCTAAATAGCCAGAAAAGAGGGTTTGGCTACCTAGGAGAGAGGATAGGCTACTAACACCTGAAGGAGCCTATCAGAAGGAGTCTCTGACGTCACCTGGTGGCACTGGCCACTCAGAGCAGTCCAGTGTGCTGGCAGCACCTCTGTTTCCAAGATGGCAGAGGTCTGGAGCACACTGGAGGAGCTCTGGACACCTCCCATGGGAGGTGCAGGTCAGGGGAGTGGTCACTCCCCTTTCCTTTGTCCAGTTTCGCGCCAGAGCAGGGGCTAAGGGGTCCCTGAACCGGTGTAGACTGGCTTATGCAGAATTGGGCACATCTGTGCCCAAGAAAGCATTTCCAGAGTCTGGGGGAGGCTACTCCTCCCCTGCCTTCACACCATTTTCCAGAGGAAGTCCTTTGTTCTGCCATCCTGGGACAAGCCTGGCTTGACCCCAGGGGGGCAGAAACCTGTCTGAGGGGTTGGCAGCAGCAGCTGCAGTGAAACCCCAGGAAAGGCAGTTTGGCAGTACCAGGGTCTGTGCTACAGACCACTGGGATCATGGAATTGTCCCAATAATGCCAGGATGGCATAGAGGGGGCAATTCCATGATCTTAGACATGTTACATGGCCATATTCGGAGTTACCATTGTGAAGCTACATATAGGTAGTGACCTATATGTAGTGCACGCGTGTAATGGTGTCCCCGCACTCACAAAGTTCAGGGAATTGGCCCTGAACAATGTGGGGGCACCTTGGCTAGTGCCAGGGTGTCCTCACACTAAGTAACTTTGCACCTAACCTTTACCAGGTAAAGGTTAGACATATAGGTGACTTATAAGTTACTTAAGTGCAGTGTAAAATGGCTGTGAAATAACGTGGACGTTATTTCACTCAGGCTGCAGTGGCAGGCCTGTGTAAGAATTGTCAGAGCTCCCTATGGGTGGCAAAAGAAATGCTGCAGGCCATAGGGATCTCCTGGAACCCCAATACCCTGGGTACCTCAGTACCATATACTAGGGAATTATAAGGGTGTTCCAGTAAGCCAATGTAAATTGGTAAAATTGGTCACTAGCCTGTT
Source organism: Pleurodeles waltl (assembly GCF_031143425.1). Classification (NCBI taxonomy): domain Eukaryota; kingdom Metazoa; phylum Chordata; class Amphibia; order Caudata; family Salamandridae; genus Pleurodeles; species Pleurodeles waltl. The sequence goes on from NC_090439.1 coordinate 1,179,471,443, forward strand.
AGTGACAATTTGAAAGAAATGAGAGAGCATAACCACTGAGGTTCTGATTAGCAGAGCCTCAGTGAGACAGTTAGTCACTACACAGGTAACACATTCAGGCACACTTATGAGCACTGGGGCCCTGGAGAACAGGGTCCCAGTGACACATACAACTAAAACAACATATATACAGTGAAAAATGGGGGTAACATGCCAGGCAAGATGGTACTTTCCTACACAACCCCCCCCAAACGAAGGACAATAAGACTAGCCATGACCTGATGAGTCTTCATTGTCTAAGTGGAAATATCTGGAGAGTCCATATGCATTGGAGTGGCTACTCCCAGGTCTATGTTCCACTGTATAGTCCATTCCCTGTAGGGATATGGACCACCTCAACAATTTAGGATTTTCATCTTTCATTTGTTTTAGCCAAAGTAGAGGTTTGTGGTCTGTCTGAACAATGAAGTGAGTGCCAAACAGGTATGGCCTCAACTTCTTCAGAGCCCAGACCACAGCAAAGGCCTCCCTCTCAATGGCAGACCAACGCTTTTCTCTAGGGGTCAACCTCCTACTAATAAAAGCAACAGGTTGATCCTGGCCCTCAGAATTAAGTTGTGATAGGACTGCCCCTACTCCTAATTCAGATGCATCAGTTTGGACATAGAATTTTTTAGAGTAACAAGGGCTTTTCAGGACAGGTGCAGAGCACATGGCCTGCTTCAGCTCCTCAAAAGCTTTCTGACAGTTTGCTGTCCATAATACCTTTTTAGGCATTTTCTTGGATGTGAGGTCATTAAGAGGGGCTGCAATGGAGCCATAGTTCTTAATGAACCTCCTGTAATACCCAGTGAGGCCTAGGAAGGCTCTCACCTGAGTCTGAGTAGTAGGGGGAACCCAATCAATAATTGTTTGGATTTTCCCCTGAAGTGGTGCAATCTGTTCCCCACCAACAAGGTGTCCCAGATAAACCACCTTACCCTGCCCTATCTGGCACTTTGAAGCCTTGATAGTGAGGCCTGCCTTTTGCAGGGCCTCCAAAACTTTCCATAGGTGGACCAGGTGATCATCCCAGCTGGAGCTAAAGACAGCTATATCGTCCAAATATGCTGCACTGAAAGCTTCCAGTCCTTGCAGGACTGTGTTCACCAACCTCTGAAAAGTGGCAGGTGCATTTTTCAAACCAAAAGGCATTACAGTGAACTGGTAATGTCCTCCAATGGTTGAAAATGCAGTTTTAGGTTTAGCATCTTCTGACAATTTGATCTGCCAATACCCTGCAGTCAAGTTAAAAGTGCTTAGATACTTGGCAGATGCCAGTGTATCTATGAGCTCATCTGCCCTGGGTATAGGGTGAGCATCAGTTTTGGTTACCAAGTTGAGACCTCTGTAGTCTACACAAAACCACATTTCCTTCTTTCCATCTTTGGAATGGGGTTTTGGTACAAGTACCACAGGAGAAGCCCATGGACTTTCAGAGTGCTCAACCACTCCTAGTTCTAACATTTTCTGGACCTCTTGCTTTATGCAGTCCCTGACATGGTCAGGCTGCCTATAGATCTTACTTTTGACAGGCAAGCTGTCTCCAGTATCTATAGTGTGCTCACACCAAGAGGTGGTACCTGGCACAGTAGAGAAGAGTTCAGAGAATTGATCTAGGAGATTTATGCAATGGTCTTTCTGCTCAGCAGTAAGACAATCAGCCAAAACTACACCTTCCACAAGAGCATCTTGTTCTGTGGAAGAGAAGAGATCAGGTAGAGGATCACTGTCTTCTTCTTGTCCCTCATCAGTTGCCATGAGCAGGGTGAGATCAGCCCTGTCATAGTAGAGTTTCAGGCGGTTTACATGGAGTACCCTAAGGGGACTCCTTGCAGTGCCTAAGTCAACCAAATAGGTGACTTCACCCTTTTTCTCAACAATTGTGTGGGGGCCACTCCATTTATCTTGGAGTGCTCTTGGGGCCACAGGCTCCAAGACCCACACTTTCTGCCCTGGTTGGTACTGAACCAAAACAGCCTTCTGATCATGCCATTGCTTCTGGAGCTCTTGGCTGGCCTGAAGGTTTTTACTGGCCTTTTTCATATACTCAGCCATCCTTGATCTGAGGCCAAGTACATAATCCACAATATCCTGCTTAGGAGCTTTTAAAGGTTGTTCCCAACCCTCCTTCACAAGTGTTAGTGGACCCCTAACAGGGTGTCCAAAAAGAAGTTCAAAGGGGCTGAAGCCCACTCCTTTCTGGGGTACCTCCCTGTAGGCAAAAAGGAGGCATGGTAAAAGGATATCCCATCTCCTGCGGAGTTTTTCAGGGAGACCCATAATCATGCCTTTGAGAGTTTTGTTAAATCTCTCCACCAGTCCATTTGTTTGTGGATGATAGGGTGTAGTGAACTTATAAGTCACACCACACTCCTTCCACATGGCCTTTAAGTATGCAGACATGAAATTGCTTCCCCTGTCTGATACTACTTCCTTTGGGAAGCCCACCCTGGAAAATATTCCCAGGAGGGCCTTTGCCACTGCAGGTGCTGTAGTGGTCCTTAAAGGAATAGCTTCAGGATATCTTGTGGCATGGTCCACTACCACCAAGATAAACTTATTGCCTGAAGCAGTAGGAGGGTCAAGGGGGCCAACTATGTCAACCCCTACCCTTTCAAAGGGAACCCCAACCACAGGCAGTGGAATAAGGGGTGCCTTTGGGGTGCCACCTGTCTTGCCACTGGCTTGACAGGTTTCACAGGACTTACAAAAATCTTTTGTGTCCTCAGACATTCTAGGCCAATGAAACAAGGGAACAAGCCTGTCCCAAGTTTTCATTTGTCCCAGATGCCCAGCTAGGGGAATGTCGTGAGCCAGTGTTAGGAGGAACTTTCTGTACTCCTGAGGAATCACTAATCTCCTGGCAGCTCCAGGTTTAGGATCCCTTGCCTCAGTGTACAAGAGGTTGTCCTCCCAGTAAACTCTGTGAGAGTCACTGACATCCCCATTAGCCTGTTTGACAGCTTGCTGTCTCAGACCCTCTAATGTGGGACAGGTTTGCTGTGCCACACTCAGCTCCTCTCTGGCAGGCCCCCCTTCACCCAAAAGCTCAGCAGTATCTGCTTTAAGCTCCTCTGGTGTAGGTTCTGCACAGGGAGGGAATTCTTCTTCCTCTGAAGTTGAATCCACTGTAGAGGGAGGGATAGTAGGAAGTGGTTTGCTTCTACTAGCCCTAGCTTTAGGGAGCACTTGGTCCATTGTTCCAGGATCCAAGCTTCCCTGTCCTTTTTGCTTTTTGGCCTGAGCCCTTGTCAAAGCAAAAATATGCCCTGGGATGCCCAGCATTGCTGCATGGGCCTCCAACTCCACATCTGACCAAGCTGATGTCTCCAAATCATTTCCTAGTAGACAGTCTACAGGTAAATCTGAGGCTACCACAACTTTCTTTGGACCAGTAACCCCCCCCCAGTTGAGATTAACAACAGCCATTGGGTGGCTAAGTGTGTTGTTGTGAGCATCGGTTACTTGGTACTGGTGACCAAGTAGGTGTTGTTCAGGGTGGACCAGTTTCTCTATGACCATAGTGTAGGAGGCTGGACTGGCTTGTAGTGAGTACCAAGGGGTACTTGCACCTTGCACCAGGCCCAGTTATCCCTTATTAGTGTATAGGGTGTCTAGCAGCTTAGGCTGATAGATAATGGTAGCTTAGCAGAGCAGCTTAGGCTGAACTAGGAGACGTGTGAAGCTACTACAGTACCACAAGTGTCACTTGCACAATATCATAAGAAAACACAATACACAGTTATACTAAAAATAAAGGTACTTTATTTTTATGACAATATGCCAAAGTATCTCAGTGTGTACCCTCAGTATGAGGATAGCAATTATACACAAGTTATATGTACACAATACCAAAAATATGCAGTATAGTCTTAGAAAACAGTGCAAACAATGTATAGTTACAATAGGATGCAATGGGGACACATAGGGATAGGGGCAACACAAACCATATACTCCAAAAGTGGAATGTGAACCACGAATGGACCCCAAACCTATGTGACCTTGTAGAGGGTCGCTGGGACTATTAGAAAATAGTGAGAGTTAGAAAATTAGCCCTCCCCAAGACCCTGAAAAGTGAGTGCAAAGTGCACTAAAGTTCCCCAAAAGACAAAGAAGTCGTGATAGAGGAATAATGCAGGAAAGACACAAACCAACAATGCAACAACTGTGGATTTCCAATCTAGGGTACCTGTGGAACAAGGGGACCAAGTCCAAAAGTCACAAGCAAGTCGGAGATGGGCAGATGCCCAGGAAATGCCAGCTGTGGGTGCAAAGAAGCTTCTACTGGACAGAAGAAGCTGAGGTTTCTGCAGAAACGAAAAGGGCTAGAGACTTCCCCTTTGGTGGACCGATCTTTCTCGACGTGGAAAGTCGTGCAGAAATGTTTACCCGCCGAAAGAATGCCAACAAGCCTTGCTAGCTGCAAATCGTGCGGTTGGCGTTTTTGGACACTGCTGTAGCCCAGGAGGGACCAGGAGGTCGCAAATTGGACCATGAGAGAGAGGGGACGTCGAGCAAGACAAGGGGCCCTCTCAGCAGCAGGTAGCACCCGGAGAAGAACCAGAAACAGGCACTACAAGGATGCGTGAAACGGTGCTCGCCGAAGTTGCACAAAGGAGTCCCACGTCGCCGGAGACCAACTTAGAAAGTCGTGCAATGCAGGTTAGAGTGCCGTGGACCTAGGCTTGGCTGTGGACAAAGGATTTCCGCCGGAAGTGCACGGAAGCCGGAGTAGTTGCAAAACTCGCGGGTTCCAACAATGCAGTCTGGCGTGGGGAGGCAAGGACTTACCTCCACCAAACGTGGACTGAAGAGTCACTGGACTGTAGGAGTCACTTGGACAGAGTTGCTGGATTCAAGGGACCTCGCTCGTCATGCTGAGAGGAGACCTAAGGGACCGCTATTGCAGCTTTTTGGTGCCTGCGGTAGCAGGGGGAAGATTCCGTCGACCCACGGGAGATTTCTTCGGAGCTTCTAGTGCAGAGAGGAGGCAGACTACCCCCACAGCATGCACCACCAGGAAAACAGTTGAGAAGGCGGCAGGATCAGCGTTACAGAGTTGCAGTAGTCGTCTTTGCTACTATGTTGCAGTTTTGCAGGCTTCCAGCGCGGTCAGCAGTCGATTCCTTGGCAGAAGGTGAAGAGAGAGATGCAGAGGAACTCTGATGAGCTCTTGCATTCGTTATCTAAAGTTTCCCCAGAGACAGAGACCCTAAATAGCCAGAAAAGAGGGTTTGGCTACCTAGGAGAGAGGATAGGCTAGCAACACCTGAAAGAGCCTATCAGAAGGAGTCTCTGACGTCACCTGGTGGCACTGGCCACTCAGAGCAGTCTAGTTTGCAGGCAGCACCTCTGTTTCCAAGATGGCTGAGGTCTGGAGCACACTGGAGGAGCTCTGGACACCTCCCAGGGGAGGTGCAGGTCAGGGGAGTGGTCACTCCCCTTTCCTTTGTCCAGTTTCGTGCCAGAGCAGGGCTAAGGGGTCCCCTGAACCTGTGTAGACTGGCTTATGCAGAATTGGGCACATCTGTGCCCAAGAAAGCATTTCCAGAGGCTGGGGGAGGCTACTCCTCCCCTGCCTTCACACCATTTTCCAAAGGGAGAGGGTGTAACACCCTCTCTCAGAGGAAGTCCTTTGTTCTGCCATCCTGGGACAAGCCTGGCTTGACCCCAGGGGGGCAGAAACCTGTCTGAGGGGTTGGCAGCAGCAGCAGCTGCAGTGAAACCCCAGGAAAGGCAGTTTGGCAGTACCACGGTCTGTGCTACAGACCACTGGGATCATGGAATTGTACCAATAATGCCAGGATGGCATAGAGGGGGCAATTCCATGATCTTAGACATGTTACATGGCCATATTCGGAGTTACCATTGTGAAGCTACATATAGGTAGTGACCTATATGTAGTGCACGCGTGTAATGGTGTCCCCGCACTCACAAAGTCCGGGGAATTGGCCCTGAACAATGTGGGGGCACCTTGGCTAGTGCCAGGGTGCCCTCACACTAAGTAACTTTGCACCTAACCTTTACCAGGTAAAGGTTAGACATATAGGTGACTTATAAGTTACTTAAGTGCAGTGTAAAATGGCTGTGAAATAACGTGGACGTTATTTCACTCAGGCTGCAGTGGTAGGCCTGTGTAAGAATTGTCAGAGCTCCCTATGGGTGGCAAAAGAAATGCTGCAGCCCATAGGGATCTCCTGGAACCCCAATACCCTGGGTACCTCAGTACCATATACTAGGGAATTATAAGGGTGTTCCAGTAAGCCAATGTAAATTGGTGAAATTGGTCACTAGCCTGTTAGTGACAATTTGAAAGAAATGAGAGAGCATAACCACTGAGGTTCTGATTAGCAGAGCCTCAGTGAGACAGTTAGTCACTACACAGGTAACACATTCAGGCACACTTATGAGCACTGGGGCCCTGGAGAACAGGGTCCCAGTGACACATACAACTAAAACAACATATATACAGTGAAAAAATGGGGGTAACATGCCAGGCAAGATGGTACTTTCCTACACAACCCCCCCCCCAAACGAAGGACAATAAGACTAGCCATGACCTGATGAGTCTTCATTGTCTAAGTGGAAATATCTGGAGAGTCCATCTGCATTGGAGTGGCTACTCCCAGGTCTATGTTCCACTGTATAGTCCATTCCCTGAACGGATATGGACCACCTCAACAATTTAGGATTTTCACCTTTCATTTGTTTTAGCCAAAGTAGAGGTTTGTGGTCTGTCTGAACAATGAAGTGAGTGCCAAACAGGTATGGCCTCAACTTCTTCAGTGCCCAGACCACAGCAAAGGCCTCCCTCTCTATGGCAGACCAACGCTTTTCTCTAGGGGTCAACCTCCTACTAATAAAAGCAACAGGTTGATCCTGGCCCTCAGAATTAAGTTGTGATAGGACTGCCCCTACTCCTAATTCAGATGCATCAGTCTGGACATAGAATTTTTTAGAGTAACAAGGGCTTTTCAGGACAGGTGCAGAGCACATGGCCTGCTTCAGCTCCTCAAAAGCTTTCTGACAGTTTGCTGTCCATAATATTTTTTTAGGCATTTTCTTGGATGTGAGGTCATTAAGAGGGGCTGCAATGGAGCCATAGTTCTTAATGAACCTCCTGTAATACCCAGTGAGGCCTAGGAAGGCTCTCACCTGAGTCTGAGTAGTAGGGGGAACCCAATCTATAATAGTTTGGATTTTCCCTGAAGTGGTGCAATCTGTTCCCCACCAAGAAGGTGTCCCAGATAAACCACCTTTCCCTGCCCTATCTGGCACTTTGAAGCCTTGGTAGTGAGGCCTGCCTTTTGCAGGGCCTCCAAAACTTTCCATGGGTGGACCAGGTGATCATACCAGCTGGAGCTAAAGACAGCTATATTGTCCAACTATGCTGCACTGAAAGCTTCCAGCCCTTGCAGGACTGTGATCACCAACCTCTGAAAAGTGGCAGGTGCATTTTTCAAACCAAAAGGCATTACTTTGAACTGGTAATGGCCTCCAATGGTTGAAAATGCAGTTTTAGGTTTAGCATCTTCTGATAATTTGATCTGCCAATACCCTGCAGTCAAATCAAAAGTGCTCAGATACTTGGCAGATGCCAGTGTATCTATGAGCTCATCTGCCCTGGGTATAGGGTGAGCATCAGTTTTGGTTACCAGGTTGAGACCTCTGTAGTCTACACAAAACCGCATTTCCTTCTTTCCATCTTTGGAATGGGGTTTTGGTACAAGTACCACAGGAGAAGCCCATGGACTTTCAGAGTGCTCAACCACTCCCAGTTCTAACATTTTCTGCACCTCTTGCTTTATGCAGTCCCTGACATGGTCAGGTTGCCTATAGATCTTACTTTTGACAGGCAAGCTGTCTCCAGTATCTATAGTGTGCTCACACCAAGAAGTGGTACCTGGCACAGTAGAGAAGAGTTCAGAAAATTGACCCAGGAGATTTATGCAATGGTCTTTCTGCTCAGCAGTAAGACAATCAGCCAAAACTACACCTTCCACTAGAGCATCTTGTTCTGTGGAAGAGAAGAGATCAGGTAGAGGATCACTGTCTTCTTCCTGTCCCTCATCAGTTGCCATGAGCAGGGTGAGATCAGCCCTGTCATAGTAGGGTTTCAGGCGGTTGACATGGAGCACCCTAAGGGGACTCCTGGCAGTGCCTAAGTCAACTAAATAGGTGACTTCACCCTTTTTCTCAACAATTGTGTGGGGTCCACTCCATTTATCTTGGAGTGCTCTTGGGGCCACAGGCTCCAAGACCCACACTTTCTGCCCTGGTTGGTACTGAACCAAAACAGCCTTCTGATCATGCCATTGCTTCTGGAGCTCTTGGCTGGCCTGAAGGTTTCTACTGGCCTTTTTCATATACTCAGCCATCCTTGATCTGAGGCCAAGTACATAGTCCACAATATCTTGTTTTGGAGCTTTTAGAGGTTGTTCCCAACCCTCCTTGACAAGTGTGAGTGGACCCCTAACAGGGTGTCCAAAAAGAAGTTCAAAGAGGCTGAAGCCCACTCCTTTCTGGGGTACCTCCCTGTAGGCAAAAAGGAGGCATGGTAACAGGATATCCCATCTCCTGCGGAGTTTTCCAGGGAGACCTATAATCATGCCTTTGAGAGTTTTGTTAAATCTCTCTACCAGTCCATTTGTTAGTGGATGATAGGGTGTAGTGAACTTGTATGTCACACCACACTCCTTCCACATAGCCTTCAAGTAAGCAGACATGAAATTGCTTCCTCTGTCTGATACCACCTCTTTTGGGAAGCCCACCCTGGAAAAGATTCCCAGGAGGGCCTTTGCCACTGCAGGAGCTGTAGTGGTCCTAAGAGGAATTGCTTCAGGGTATCTGGTGGCATGGTCCACTACCACCAAAATGAACCTATTGCCTTAAGCAGTAGGAGGGTCAAGGGGGCCAACTATGTCAACCCCTACCCTTTCAAAGGGAACCCCAACCACAGGCAGTGGAATAAGGGGTGCCTTTGGAGTGCCACCTGTCTTGCCACTGGCTTGACAGGTTTCACAGGACTTACAAAACTCTTTTGTGTCCTCAGACATTCTAGGCCAATGAAACAAGGGAACAAGCCTGTCCCAAGTTTTCATTTGCCCCAAATGCCCAGCTAGGGGAATGTCGTGAGCAAGAGTTAGGAGGAACTTTCTGTACTCCTGAGGAATCACTAATCTCCTGGCAGCTCCAGGTTTAGGATCCCTTGCCTCAGTGTACAAGAGGTTGTCCTCCCAGTAAACTCTGTGAGAGTCACTGCCATCCCCATTAGCCTGTTTGACAGCTTGCTGTCTTAGACCCTCTAGTTTGCGACAGGTCTGCTGTGCCACACTCAGTTCCTCCCTGGCATGCCCCCCTTCACCCAAAAGTTCAGCAGTGTCTGCTTCCAGCTCCTCTGGTGAAGGTTCTACACAGGGTGGGAATTCTTCTTCCTCAGAAGTTGAATCCACTGTAGAGGGAGGGATAGTAGGTAGTGATTTACCTTTGCTACCCCTAGCTTTAGGGAGCACTCGGTCCATTCTTCCAGGATCCAAGTCACCCTGTCCTTTTTGCTTTTTGGCCTGAGCCCTTGTCAAAGCAAAAATATGCCCTGGAATGCCCAGCATTGCTGCATGAGCCTCCAACTCCACTTCTGCCCAAGCTGATGTCTCTAAATCATTCCCTAATAGACAGTCTACAGGTAAATCTGAGGCAACCACAACTTTCTTTGGGCCAGTAACCCCCCCCCAGTTGAGATTCACAACAGCCATGGGGTGGCTAAGGGTGTTGTTATGAGCATCGGTTACTTGGTACTGGTGACCAAGTAGGTGTTGTTCAGGGTGGACCAGTTTCTCTATTACCATTGTAACACTGGCCCCAGTATCCCTGTAGGCCTGAACCTCAACACCATTTATTAGGGGTAGTTGCTTGTACTTATCCATGTTAAGGGGACAAGCAACCAAGGTGGCTAAATCAATAGCCCCCTCAGAGACTAACACAGCCTCTGTAGTATCCCTAATCAGACCAACCCCAACTAAGTTACCAATAGTGAGCCCAGCTACTCCCTTGGATTGGCTATTAGTAGGTTTGCTCCCACCACCACTGCTATTAGTAGGGACACTAGGTGTAGCAGTAGGGGTTGTAGTGGTAGGAGGCTTGGTGCTTTTCTTTGGACAACTGGGATCTGTTGTCCAATGGCCTTTTATTTTACATAAATAGCACCATGGTTTCTTTTCTTTATTTTGATTAGAAGAGGATTTGGGCCCACCACCCCCACCAGAGTGTTTTTGTGGGCCTGATGAAGACTCATTTTTATATTTGTCCCCACCCTTGTCAGAAGACTTACCATCCTTCTTCTTATTGCCATCTTTGTCACCCCCTGTATGAACTTTTCTGTTCACCCTTGTTCTGACCCATTTGTCTGCCTTCTTTCCCAATTCTTGGGGAGAGGTCAGATCAGAGTCCACCAAGTACTGGTGCAACAAATCAGACACACAATTATTAAGAATATGCTCTCTCAGGATCAAGTTATACAGGCTTTCATAATCAGTAACTTTACTGCCATGTAACCACCCCTCCAAGGCCTTCACTGAATGGTCAACAAAATCAACCCAGTCTTGTGAAGACTCCTTTTTGGTCTCTCTGAACTTCATCCTGTACTGTTCAGTGGTTAAGCCATAACCATCCAGGAGTGCATTCTTAAGAACTGTAAAATTATTGGCATCACTTTCTTTCACAGTAAGGAGCCTACCCCTACCCTTTCCACTAAATGATAGCATTAGGATAGCAGCCCACTGCCTTTGAGGGACATCCTGGTCAACACATGCCCTTTCAAGTGCAGCAAACTTCTTGTTAATGTCATCCCCCTCCTTATAAGGGGGAACTATCTTGTGCAGATTCCTTGAATCATGCTCTCTTGCAGGATGACTATGGGGAATACTGCTGCTGCCATCATGGGTTTCTAAACCTAATTTCTGTCTTTCTTTTTCTACTTCTAAGGATTGCCTATCTAAATCCAGCTGTTGCTGCTTGAGCTTCAGCCTGGATTGCTCCACTCTCACTCTATTGAGCTCCCTTTCTAACATTCTGTCATCAGGGTGGGTGGGAGGGACATTCCTTGAAACATAAGTATGGTGAGAATGGACAGAAGGAGACCTGTTCCTTACAGATGGCATCCTAACAGCTTGGTCAACAGAAACATCACCTCTACTATGGTGAGAAGGAATACTCTTGCTATGATGTGAGACCACACTATCAGTATGGTGTGACTCTACATCAGTACCAACTATGCTAGGCTGTCTGATAAGGGGCAGGCTAGGAAGTTTCTTTCCTGAATCTTTTTCTAGGGAAGTCCCTGGATCAGATTGTGAACCATTAGCTACTTTTTCAACAGAGTGGGCCCCTTTGGCCTTATCCTGTTCTATAAGCATGTTAACCAACAGTTCTCTGGGGGGGTTCTTACCTACACTTAAACCTCTTTCCATGCAGAGACTCCTTGCTCCTTTCCAGCTAAGGTGATCATTAGCAAGTTTGGACAGATCAACAGTTTGGCCTGTGCCAGACATTTTAGACAGTGTTTATGTGATAGGAAAAGGTTTTCAGAACTTTTAGAAAGACAGAAAAAAAACTTTAAAAACTTTTTAAGAACTTTTAGAAAGTGTAGAGGTACTTTTCAGCACTTAGAGAAGAAGTGAAAAGAGGAAATGCAAAACTTTTTGGTTAGGTGTACATACACTGAACTTGTTTTGTATATTTTTCTCTTATGAAAAGTACAGTGACAAAAGTGGTAAGTAGTTGCAAAGTACTTATCCCACCGCTGCACAACCAATGTAGGAGGCTGGACTGGCTTGTAGTGAGTACCAAGGGGTACTTACACCTTGCACCAGGCCCAGGTATCCCTTATTAGTGTATAGGGTGTCTAGCAGCTTAGGCTGATAGATAATGGTAGCTTAGCAGAGCAGCTTAGGCTGAACTAGGAGACGAGTGAAGCTCCTACAGTACCACTAGTGTCACTTGCACAATATCATAAGACAACACAATACACAGATATACTAAAAATAAAGGTACTTTATTTTTATGAAAATATGCCAAAGTATCTCAGTGAGTACCCTCAGTATGAGGATAGCAAATATACACAAGATATATGTACACAATACCAAAAATATTCAGTATAGTCTTAGAAAACAGTGCAAACAATGTATAGTTACAATAGGATGCAATGGGGACACATAGGGATAGGGGCAACACAAACCATATACTCCAAAAGTGGAATGCGAACCACGAATGGACCCCAAACCTATGTGACCTTGTAGAGGGTCACTGGGACTATTAGAAAATAGTAAGGGTTAGAAAACTAGCCCACCCTAAGACCCTGAAAAGTGAGTGCAAAGTGCACTAAAGTTCACCAAAGGACATAGAAGTCGTGATAGGGGAATTCTGCAGGAAAGGACACAAACCAGCAATGCAACAACGATGGATTTCCAGTCGAGGGTACCTGTGGAACCAGGGGACCAAGTCCAAAAGTCACAAGCAAGTCGGAGATGGGCAGGTGCCCAGGAAATGCCAGCTGTGGGTGCAAAGAAGCTGCTACTGGACAGAGGATTCTGCAGGAACGACAAGGGTTAGAGACTTCCCCTTTGGAGGATGGATCCCTCACGCCGTGGAGAGTCGTGCAGAAGTGTTTTCCTGAAGAAAGACTGCCAACAAGCCTTAATAGCTGCAAGTCGTACGGTTAGGGTTTTTGGATGCTGCTGTGGCCCAGGAGGGACTAGGATGTCGCCAATTGCGTCTGGGGACAGAGGGGGCGTCGAGCAAGAGAAGGAGCCCTCTCAGAAGCAGTGCCGGAACAGGCACTACGAAGAGGAGTGAAACGGTGCTCACCTGAAGTTGCACAAAGGAGTCCCACACCGTCGGAGGACAACTTAGAAAGTCGTGCAATGCAGGTTAGAGTGCCGTGGACCCAGGCTTGGCTGTGCAGAAAGGATTTCCGCCGGAAGTGCACAGAGGCCGGAGTAGCTGCAAAAGACGTGGTTCCCAGCAATGCAGTCTGGCGTGGGGAGGCAAGGACTTACCTCCACCAAACTTGGACTGAAGAGTCACTGGACTGTGGGAGTCACTTGGACAGAGTTGCTGGAATCAAGGGACCTCGCTCGTCGTGCTGAGAGGAGACCCAAGGGACCGGTGATGCAGTTCTTTGGTGCCTGCGGTTGCAGGGGGAAGATTCCGTCGACCCACGGGAGATTTCTTTGGAGCTTCTAGTGCAGAGAGGAGGCAGACTACCCCCACAGCATGCACCACCAGGAAAACAGTCGAGAAGGCGGCAGGATCAGCGTTACAGAGTTGCAGTAGACGTCTTTGCTACTTTGTTGCAGTTTTGCAGGCTTCCAGTGCGGTCAGCAGTCGATTCCTTGGCAGAAGGTGAAGAGAGAGTTGCAGAGGAACTCTGATGAGCTCTTGCATTCGTTATCTAAGGAATTCCCCAAAGCAGAGACCCTAAATAGCCAGAAAAGAGAATTTGGCTACTTAGGAGAGAGGATAGGATAGCAACACCTGAAGGAGCCTATCAGAAGGAGTCTCTGATGTCACCTGCTGGCCCTGGCCACTCAGAGCAGTCCAGTGTGCCAGCAGCACCTCTATTTCCAAGATGGCAGAGGTCTGGAGCACACTGGAGGAGCTCTGGGCACCTCCCAGGGGAGGTGCAGGTCAGGGGAGTGGTCACTCCCGTTTCCTTTGTCCAGTTTCGCGCCAGAGCAGGGCTAAGGGGTCCCTGAACCGGTGTAGACTGGCTTATGCAGAAATGGGCACCATCTGTGCCCATGAAAGCATTTCCAGAGGCTGGGGGAGGCTACTCCTCCCCTGCCTTCACACCTTTTTCCAAAGGGAGAGGGTGTAACACCCTCTCTCTGAGGAAGTCCTTTGTTCTGCCTTCCTGGGCCAAGCCTGGCTGGACCCCAGGAGGGCAGAAACCTGTCTGAGGGGTTGGCAGCAGCAGCAGCTGCAGTGAAAACCCCTGAAAAGGCAGTTTGGGAGTACCCGGGTCTGAGCTACAGACCCGTAGGATCATGGGATTGTGCCAACAATACCAGGATGGCATAGAGGGGGCAATTCCATGATCTTAGACATGTTACATGGCCAAATTCGGAGTTACCATTGTGAAGCTACACATAGGTAGTGACCTATGTGTAGTGCACGCGTGTAATGGTGTCCCCGCACTCACAAAGTCCGGGGAATTTGCCCTAAACGATGTGGGAGCACTCTGGCTAGTGCCAGGGTGCCCACACACTAAGTAACTTAGCACCCAACCTTTACTAGGTAAAGGTTAGACATATAGGTGACTTATAAGTTACTTAAGTGTAGTGAAAATGGCTGTGAAATAATGTGTGCATTATTTCACTCAGGCTGCAGTGGCAGGCCTGTGTAAGAATTGTCAGAGCTCCTTATGGGTGGCAAAAGAAATGCTGCAGCCCATAGGGATCTCCTGGAACCCCAATACCCTGGGTACCTCAGTACCATATACTAGGGAATTATAAGGGTGTTCCAGTATGCCAATGTGAATTGGTGAAATTGGTCACTAGCCTGTTAGTGACAATTTGGAAACAAATGAGAGAGCATAACCACTGACGTTCTGGATAGCAGAGCCTCAGTGAGACAGTTAGTCATAACACAGGTAACACAGTCAGGCACACTTATGAGCACTGGGGCCCTGGCTGGCAGGGTCCCAGTGACACATACAACTAAAACAACGTATATGCAGTGAAAAATGGGGGTAACATGCCGGGCTAGATGGTACTTTCCTACAGCTGTGCATCGCAGGATAGAGTGTTGGGGACCTGGGCTATGCTGTGCATGAAGAACGTTTGGAAGAAGAGCACAGAAGCCCAAGGAGCTGCAGAAGAAACGGTGCAGAAGGATACTGTCTCTGCGTGGGGAGGTAAGCTCTTAGCTCCACCAAATTTGGATAGCTGGACCTTTGGACAGTCAGGGTCACTTCGGTCCACAACCAGTGTTCTAGGGATCACGCTCGTCGACAGGAGAGGAGTCCCAAGATACCAGTTGTTATCATAGAGAGGTGCCTGCTGAAGCAGGGAAGTGAATCAGTCACTCCACAGGAGATTCCTTTAGTTCTTCTGGTGCAGGGTGAAGACAGGTAGTCCCCAGAGCGTGCAGACATTGGAAACTGTTGCAGTTGCAGGCTGGAGCTGAAGTTGCAGGTCACAGGATCCTTCATGGATACTCTGTCGCAGTTACAACGGTTCCTGGAGCAGTCTGCGGTTGATCAGATGGTCAGAAGCAGAAACAGAGGATGCAAAGGAGTCCTGGAGAAATCCTGCAAACCAAATCTGGGGCAACACGCAGAGGAGAGATCTTAAATAGCCCTGAGAGGGGATTGGTTACCTACCCAGGTATGCACCTATCTGGAGGGGTTTCGGACGTCACCTGTTGGCACTGGCCATTCAGATGCTCCCAGAGTGTCCCCACACCTTGGAATCCAAGATGACTAATGCCAGAGACACTTTGGAGGAGCACTGGGCACCACCCCAGGGGTGGTGATGGACAGGGGAGTGGTGTAGGAGGCTGGCCTGGCTTGTAGTGAGTACCAAGGGGTACTTACACCTTGCACCAGGTCCAGGTATCCCTTATTAGTGTAGAGGGGTGTCTAGCAGCTTAGGCTGATAGGAAAGGTAGCTTAGCAGAGCAGCTTAGGCTAAACTAGGAGGCGTGTAAAGCTCCTACTGTACCACTGGTGTCATATGCACAATATCATAAGAAAACACAATACACAGATATACTAAAAATAAAGGTACTTTATTTTTATGACAATATGCCAAAGTATCTCAGTGAGTACCCTCAGTATGAGGATAGCAAATATACATAAGATATATGTACACAATACCACAATTATGCAGTAATAGCAATAGAAAACAGTGCAAGCAATGTATAGTCACAATAGGTTGCAATGAGAGCACATAGGTACAGGGGCAACACAAACCATATACTCTAGAAGTGGAATGCGAACCACGAATGGACCCCAAACCTATGTGACCTTGTAGAGGGTTGCTGGGACTGTAAGAAAACAGTGAGGGTTAGAAAAATAGCCCACCCCAAGACCCTGAAAAGTGGGTGCAAAGTGCCCCTAAGTTCCCCAGGGTGCACAGAAGTCGTGATAGGGGAATTCTGCAAGGAAGATCAACACCAGCAATGCAACAACAATGGATTTCCAGACGAGAGTACCTGTGGAACAAGGGGACCAAGTCCAAAAGTTACGATCAAGTCGGGAGTGGGCAGATGCCTAGGAAATGCCAGCTATGGGTGCAAAGAAGCTGCCACTGGATGGTAGAAGCTGTGGATTCTGCAAGAACGAAGAGGGCTAGAAACTTCCCCTTTGGAGGATGGATGCCCCACGTCGTGAAGAAGCTTGCAGAGGTGTTTCCGTGCAGAAAGACTGCAAACAAGCCTTGCTAGCTGCAAGGGTTGTGGTTAGGGTTTTTGGATGCTGCTGTGGGCCAGGAGGGACCAGGATGTCACCAATTGCGTGAGGAGACAGAGGGGGCATCCAGTAAGACAAAGAGCCCACTCAGAAGCAATCAGCACCCGCAGAAGTTCCGGAACAGGCACTACGAAGTGGAGTGAACCAGAGCTCACCCGAAGTCACAAAGGAAGGTCCCACGACACCGGAGGACAACTCAGGAGGTTGTGCACTGCAGGTTAGAGTGTCGGGGACCCAGGCTTGGCTGTGCACAAAGGAAATCCTGGAAGAGTACACAGGAGCCGGAGCAGCTGCAAATCACGTTGTACCCAGCAATGCAGTCTAGCGTGGGGAGGCAAGGACTTACCTCCACCAAACTTGGACTGAAGAGTCACTTGGACAGAGTTGCTGAGTTCAGGGGACCTCGCTCATCGTGCTGAGAGGAGACCCAGAGGACAGGTGATGCAGTCTTTTGGTGCCTGCGGTTGCAGGGGGAAGATTCCGTCGACCCACAGGAGATTTCTTCGGAGCTTCTAGTGCAGAGAGGAGGCAGACTACCCCCACAGCATGCACCACGAGGAAAACAGTTGAGAAGGCGGCAGGATCAGCGTTACAAGGTCGCAGTAGTCGTCTTTGCTACTTTGTTGCAGTTTTGCAGGCTTCCAGAGCAGTCAGCGGTCGATTCCTTGGCAGAAGGTGAAGAGAGGGATGCAGAGGAACTCTGATGAGTTCTTGCATTCTTTATCTAAAGAATTCCCCAAAGCAGAGACCCTAAATAGCCAGAAAAGGAGGTTTGGCTACCTAGGAGAGAGGATATGCTAGCAACACCTGGAGGAGCCTATCAGAAGGTGTCTCTGACGTCACCTGCTGGCACTGGCCACTGAGAGCAGTCCAGTGTGCCAGCAGCATCTCTGTTTCCAAGATGGCAGAGGTCTGGAGCACACTGGAGGAGCTCTGGGCACCTCTCAGGGGAGGTGCAGGTCAGGGGAGTGGTCACTCCCCTTTCCTTTGTCCAGTTTCGCACCAGAGTAGGGCTGGGGGATCCCTGAACCGGTGTAGACTGGCTTATGCAGAAATGGGCACCATCTGTGCCCATGAAAGCATTTCCAGAGGCTGGGGGAGGCTACTCCTCCCCAGCCCTAACACCTTTTTCCAAAGGGAGAGGGTGTAACACCCTCTCTCTGAGGAAGTCCTTTGTTCTGCCTTCCTGGGCCAAGCCTGGCTGGACCCCAGGAGGGCAGAAACCTGTCTGAGGGGTTGGCAGCAGCAGCAGCTTCAGTGAAACCCCGGGAAAGGTAGTTTGGCAGTACCCGGGTCTGTGCTAGAGGCTCGGGGGATCATGGAATTGTTTCCCCAATGCCAAAAAGGCATTGGGATGACAATTCCATGATCTTAGACATGTTACATGGCCATGTTCGGAGTTACCATTGTGAGGCTATACATATGTCCTGACATATGTATAGTGCACGCGTGTAATGGTGTCCCCGCACTCACAAAGTCCGGGGAATTTGCCCTGAACAATGTCGGGACACCTTGGCTAGTGCCAGGGTGCCCACACACTAAGTAACTTAGCACCCAACCTTTACCAGGTAAAGGTTAGACATATAGGTGACTTATAAGTTACTTAAGTGCAGTGGTAAATGGCTGTGAAATAACGTGGACGTTATTTCACTCAGGCTGCAATGGCAGGCCTGTGTAAGAATTGTCAGATCTCCCTATGGGTGGCACAAGAAATGCTGCAGCCCATAGGGATCTCCTGGAACCCCAATACCCTGGGTACCTCAGTACCATATACTAGGGAATTATGAGGGTGTTCCAGTATGCCAATGTAAGTTGGTGAAATTGGTCACTAGCCTGTTAGTGACAATTTGGAAAGAAATGAGAGAGCATAACCACTGAGGTTCTGGTTAGCAGACCCTCAGTGAGACAGTTAGTCATCACACAGGGAGCACATACAGGGCACACTTATGAGCACTGGGGCCCTGGCTGGCAGGGCCCCAGTGACACATACAACTAAAACAACATATATACAGTGAAATATGGGGGGTAACATGCCAGGCAAGATGGTACTTTCCTACAAGTGGTCACTTTCCTTTGCTTTGTCTAGTCTCGCACCAGAGCAGGGGGGGTCCATGATTGGGTGTAGACTGGATTATGCAAGGAGGGCACTGTTTGTGCCCTTCAAAGCATTTCCTGAGGCTCTTGGAGGATATCCCTCCCATGCTTGTAACACCTATTTCCAATGGGAGAGGGTATAACACCCCTCTCCTAAAGGAAATGCATTGTTCTGTCTTCCTGGGCTTAAGCTGCTCAAGCAACAGGAGGGCAGAAACCTGTCTGTGAGGTGGAAGCAGCTGGGGCTGCAGTGGAAACCTCATTGAGCTGGTTTGGCAGTACTGGGGGCTCATGGGGGAGCCCCCAGGCTGCATGGAATTGCTCCCCCAATACCAGATTTAGATTGGGGGTTCAATTTCACAATCTTAGACACCTCACATGGCCATATTCGGAGTTACCATTGTGAAGCTACATATATGTATTGACATATAGGTAGTGCACGCTTATATTGGTGTTTCCCCGCACTCACGAAGTTCAGGGAATTGGCTCTGGACAACTTGGGGGGACCTGTGCAAGGGTGCCCTCACACACAGTACCTTTGCACCTAGCTTTCTGTAACTGAAGGTTAGACATATAGGTGACCTATGAGTTACCTAGTGCAGTGTAAATGGCAGTGAAAGGGTGCATGCACCATTTCACACAGGCTGCAATGGGTTCCCTGTGGGTGGCAAAATAAATGCTGCAGCCCATAGGGATCCCCTGCAACCCCAATGCCCTGGGTAACGAGGTACCATATACTAGGGACTTATAAGGGGAGTCCATTGTGCCAATTTGGAATGAAATAATGGGTTACCAGTATGTAGTGACACATTTTGAAGGTGAGAGAGCATAAGCACTGGGGTCCTGGTTAGCAGGATCTTAGTGACACAGTTGAACACACTGACAAAAAGCAGGTGAAACACCATAAGCACTGGGGTCCTAGCTAGTAGGATCCCAGTGACACAATCAAACACACTGACAGGTAAACATTGGGGGTAATATGCCACAAAAATGGTACTTTCCTAACCAACACCCTCAAAAAAACGAGAGACAATGAGGCTAACCTTGCCCAGATGAGTATTCATTGTCTAAGTGGAAATATCTGGAGGGTCCAGCTGCATTGGAGTGGTTACTCCCAAGTTTATGTTCCACTGTAAAGTCCATCCCCTGTTGGGAAATGGACCACCTCAACAATTTAGGGTTTTCACCTTTCATTTGTTTTTAGCCATAAGAGAGTTTGTGGTCTGTCTGAACAATGAAGTGTGTCCCAAAGAGGTATGGTCTCAACTTCTTCAGGACCCAAGACCACAGTAAAGGCCCCCCTCTCTATGGCTGACTGTGATATATTGTATATATTGTATTTTGTATCTGGTGTTGCTCTCTCTTTGTTTGTATTTTATTATGGCCCTGCAGTAGTATCTTTGTGTTGGTATGTTCCTGCTCCCCCCACTCCCTCTCTGGTGGTGTCTTCAGAATGTGGAAGCTTGAGTGGAAATTCCTGGAGACAGCAGCTGTGGGGGCAGTAGCCTTATTCCTGTGTTCGTGGATGGAGTTTCTATTTGTTGGACAAGAACTGTAATAAACCATTTACAGTGATTATTTACCAGCTTTGCCATCTCATTTCCTGTTGAGGACATCTTCTTGATTCTACACTTTGGCGACGATTGGTTTTCGGATCCTCGTGGAGTTACCAAGAAACTTCAACACGTTTCAACAAGTTTTGTTTTTTCTTGTAAACTTCAAGTACAAGGTACTGTGTCAGCATTTCTATTATATATATGTTTTTTTTGTATCCTTTTTCTAACGTCCGTTGCTGCTCGCACACTGTTTACTTTTGTGCACTCTCATCGGCGTGGGGCCTTAGCAACTGTTTCCATAGTTGTTGGTGATGCTCTGTCTATTCGGAAACAGCTGACGCTGTCTTCCGCATTCTTTGTGCTGCCTCCTGTGTTATTCAGACGTTTCCTAGCAACGGCTGACTCTTCCCGGCCGCATTACATTCGCTCGGCCTATGGTGCCTCCAACGTCTGGTGTCTTTCTGCTGCATTACAAAGTATTTGCGTGGCTTATTTCAGAGGCAACGGTGCAGGCTCGCTTTTAATGTTGCCGTATTGGATTCTTGAGCAACTTTTAACCAGCAACTTAGTTTGTTTTTGTAATTGGGGGTTTCAGATTATTACTGCATTTTTATGACTTCGTTTTTTTTTCTTCGTGTCTGTAACAACGGGAAAGTTTTTTTTTTCTTCACTCATCTTTGAAGAGTTTTGAAACATTCTTCAGCTTTAACGTATTTTTTTTTTTTCTTACTCTTCAAGTTGTGGACTTGCTGCAGCTAACATGCAGAACATTACTCCACCTCCATTTTTTCTTGCTCTTTCTGGAGATCCTCCTATACCTTGGCCTAAATGGAAGAAAGGTTTCCTAACTTATATACGTGTTTGTGGCAGCAATTTATCTTCTGAAAGGAAAACCTCTGTTTTACAACACTGCCTGGGAGCTGAGGGGCAGGAGATTTTGGAAACCTTAAATGCCTTAGTAGCTTCTGATGGTGCTGAAGGCGACACGTCACTGAATGAATTTGATGCAACTTTACTTAGATTGGATAAATATTTTTTACCTAAAATTTCGATTATCTTGCAACAATATTATTTCCGGAAACGTAAAAGAATGAGGATGAATCCATTGAGGATGTTGCCACTGCTTTACGTAAACTTGCGTCTTCCTGCAATTTTGGGGAGAATATTGAAGAGCACATTCAAGATCAATTTATGCTGGAATGTAAAAGTGACAAAGTTAGAGAAGCTTTATGGTCGCAAAATGATCCAACCTTGGATGAAGTACTAAAAATTGCTAAACAAGGGGAACATTCTATGTCTTGCATAGAGAATTTGAGAAAATCAAGAAATCTTTCAGTGGATGTTCAAGTTCTTGATGTTAAATCTAAAATTAAGAGTCACACAAGTAATAAAACAAGGCTTTTATGTTATAGGTGTGGCTCAACTGCTCACCTTGCTAATAGCAAAGATCGTGCAGCTCTTCATTTGACCTGTAACAAGTGTAGGAAGAAGGGTTATTATGCTAAATGTTGCAAATCTTTAGCTAAATCGAAGGTTAAAGTTCATGAAATTGAATGTGATGAAGATCAAGACTTTGTTCTTCAGATTGTCAATGATGTCAATTGTGTATCCAGTATTCGGTGTGAATATCTATCTGATTCTATTGATGTAAATGGTATCTCCATCGCTATGATGATGGATTCAGGGTCAAAACTTTCCCTTGTGTCTGAATATGATTTTGCAAAGCATTTTCAGGGTAAAGTTTCCCTTCTGGATCCTGATGTCACTCCGTATAGTTATGGTGCCAAACCTATCAAATTAAGGGGATACTTTGATGATACTATTACATTCAAAGGGAGCACTATTTATGGCAAAATATATGTTCTTGTTGTTGGTGATACAATCTTAAGTTGGCCGCATAAAAAAATGCTGGGAATGATTTTGAATCCCAATTCAGTTCCACAAGTGCAGGTTCAGAAAGTTTATACTATCGATGTGGAATTTATGAGTGAATTTTCTGGTGTGTTTGCCTCCAAGATTGGATGTATTACAGGTTATAAACACCACATTTGCCTGAAGAAAGGTTCACAGCCGGTAGCTTGTAACGTTAGGAATGTTCCTTTTGCTTTACATGGAAAGGTAAAGTTTAAACTGCAAAGATTACAATCTGAGGGAATAATTTAAGAAGTTGAGGCATCACAATGGATTGCTAAAATTGTGGTTGCCATGAAGAAATCTGGGGACATCAGGCTCGGTGCAGACCTCAGACATCTCAACAAATCTGTCATTGAAGATGAATTTCCTCTACCAAATATAAGGGAAATGGTTAGCTTGTTGGGAGATGCAAAATATTTTACCACTCTGGACCTAAGCTCTGCATATCACCAGGTTCAACTGTGTGAGGAATCTAAATTGTTAACATCTTTTATCACTCCTTTTGGTGTTTTTAAATTTAACAGAATGCCTTTTGGATTATGTTCAGTGGTTTCTGTATTTCAGAGGCTTATGAATGACATTCTTGGTAAAGTAGATAGTGTAAGGTTCTTTCAGGATGATGTCCTAATTTTCTCCGACACTCTTGAGCAACATGTGTCGAAGATTAAGGACGTTCTGCAGATTTTTTGTCTCCAAGGCATCATGTTAAAAGGAGACAAATGCAAGTTTGCTTGTTCTGAGATTTTGTATCTGGGTCATGTCATTTCTGCTGATGGTGTGAATCCAAAGCAGGATTTGGTCAGAACTATTGTTAATTTATTGGATCCTGAAAAAACGATTTGCAAGCTTTCTTAGGTATAGCTGAGTTTTATTCTAAGTATGTTCATAATTTTACCAGCAGATGTTATGTTATGTTATGTTATAATTGCTTCTATAGCGCCTAAACTGCCCAGGGGCCTCGTAGCGCTTGTACTGCGATAGCGGAAATGTACTGTTTATGTTCGTGCAGGAGTTTAAGTTTTAAATAACCAAGTCTTCAGATCCTTCCTAAAAGAAGTCTCTTGTGAAGTTGATCTAATATTGAGAGGAAGGTTGTTCCAGAGCAAAGCACCTTGATATGCCAAAGATCTTCTTCCCCATCTTGCTTTCTTCACCGTTGGCACTATGGCCAGGTTAGCTGAGGAGGATCTGAGTGGCCTGGCTGGAATGTAGACATGTGCCAACGTTTTAAGCATTTCAGGACCATTTTCGAATATGGCTCTATGAATGTGGCATAGGGCCTTGAACTGAATCCTTTCCTCCACAGGGAGCCAATGTAGGGATGCGATTCCTGCCCGTATGGAGTGTTGCTTAGGAGTATTTAGAAGCAGACGTGCAGCTGCGTTTTGTACCCTTTGTAATCTTTGAATCACATATCTTGGTGATCCTACAAACAGGGCATTGCCATAATAAATCCGGGAACCTATCAGTGCCTGAATAACCAGTCTTCTGGCAAGAAACGGTAGTATGGTTAAAACCTTCCTCAAAGTCCTGAGCAGGGCGAATGAGGTTCCTGCTATTCTATTGGCATGTTGGGACATTGAGAGTTGGGGGTCCAACCATACACCCAGGCTTTTAATGAGACATTTAGGGGGTGGAAGGGTGGGCACTCCTCTTAATAGGCTAGGATTAACTAAGGGCATTTTTTGCCCAAAGAACATCCAGATCCAGTTGCATTAGAAGTTTACTCAAGAAGGGAGCGGGGTTTGTTTGGTCTGATGAGTGCAAGAGAGAGTTTGTAGGCTTAAAAGGTGCTTTGTCCACTGCTCAGTGCCTCAATAGTTTTCATCCAGGGTTACCCTGCTGTATTATCACGGATGGTTCAGATAGAGGTTTGGGCTGTGTACTTAAGCAGATGTATGATGGTAAAGAAGTTACTATTGCATTTGCTTCCAGAGCCCTGAGGGGGCAGAGTCTAGGTATTCTACCATTGAAAAAGAGGCATTAGCCATTTATTGGGCAATAAAGAAGTTTAGACAATTTCTTTGGGGGTCTCGCTTTACAGTGCAGTCGGATCACAATCAGTTACAGGAGGTCTTTGATAAGAAAGGTTTGGATTGTATTTCCATGCAAATTTGCAAGTGGATTGTAGGTCTCCAGGATTTTCAGTTTTCTGTTAAATATGCTCCTGGGTGTGAAAATAAAACTGCAGATTGTTTGTCAAGGTTGTGGACTGAAAATTGGGATCAGGATGATGACCAAACTTCTTGGTGGATTGATGATGAAGTCAAGGTTTGTGTTGTGACAGATGGTTGTATTTTAGAGAAAGAATGGTTGGAGGAATTAGATAAAGACCAAGGGGGTCATTACAACCCTAGCGGACTGTGTTAAAGGTGCGGTAATACCGCAAACAGGCCGGCGGACAAAAAAAGGGAATTATGACCGTGGCGGAAACCGCCAACATAGACAGCCACTTTAACACTCCGCCTGCCACGGCGGTACAGACAAGCAGCGCGGCGGTCACCGCCAACAGACAGACGGAAGACAATGTACCGCCCACAGTATCACAACCCGCCAATCCGCCACCTTTTCCGGGACGGATTCACCGTGGATAAAAACACGGCAGAAACAGCTTTTACAATGGGAAAACGCTCACCTTAACACACTACACGAGGAAGGAGGCCACCATGGAGCTGGAACTACAAATACTCCCTGCCCTTGTCTTCCTGCTCGTCTACGAACACCAGCAACAGCGGCACTGAAGACAACGGTGAGTACTACACCTACGACATAGGGGAGGCAAAAGTCAGGGACACACACACGCGACACCCCCACCCCCACCCTCGCACATTACAACACACACACCAATGCATTTCCAAACATCACAGTAACAACCCACAACCCCCCCCCCCCCGGAAGAATGCAAAGACAAAAGGAAATCAGTTCAAACATTGTAATGTATCAAAATACAGTTACCAAATATATACAGATATATATACACATTCCAAATTTTATACATTATGAGAAGTAGTGCAGGTATGCACATATCAACGTCCGTGCACCACTGGGCCCAAAATGCATGGGCGAGGTCCACACTAGATACCTGTCCACAAACGTAGAGAACACTGCACGGGCATCAGATAGAAATACAACAGGCACCTCAGGGGGAAGGGAAGGAGGGGCACCTCAGCCGGATTACAGCACCACGCCAGATCCACGATGGGGCTCCATGCCCATTGATGTATCCTGGGGAGTGCAAAGTCACAGTCTCTCAAGTCTCTACAGTGGTTGATTTGCCCACTGTACCATCCTGGGGAGTGCAAAGCCACAGTCTCTTAAGTCTCTACAGTGGGTGGGTTGCCCACTGTACCATCCTGGGGAATGCAAAGCCACAGTCTCTCAAGTGGATAACAGTCTCCACTGGTTCTGGAGGGGGACTGGTACCCAGAGTGCTTCATCCTGTTAAGGACAGATGGAGTGGATGCATGACTCCACTGGTTCTGGACGGGACTGGTGCCCAGAGTGCTTCATCCTGTTAAGGACAGATGGAGTGGATGCATGTCTCTACTGGTTCTGGAGGGGGAATGGTGCCCAGACTGCATCAGGCTCCCCATGACAGTTCCTGTTCCGTCACTGTCCCAGCTGCACATGGGATAACGATGCTTGATGTGGCGGTTTTTTCCCTGTCCAGCGGTGCTTTGCCATGGCGGTCTCTGACCTGTTTAGCGGTGCTTTGCCCTGTTCAGCGGTGCTTTGAAAGTTCAGCGGTCTTCACCATGGTGGTGTTTTCCCTGTTCAGCGGTGCTTTGCCATGGCGGTCTCTGACCTGTTGAGCGGTGCTTGCCATGGCGGTCTCTGACCTGTGCATTGTTGTGTGGCATGACGGTCCCTCATTGCCCAGCGGGGCTGTGGCTGCCGGGGCCCTCCTGGGCACTGACTCTGGCGGTGGTCTCCTGACCAGTGACGATACTGCTGCCCTCCTGGGCACTGACTCCGGCGGTGGTCTCTTGACCAGTGACGATACTGCTGCCCTCCTGGGCACTGACTCCGGCGGTGGTCCTGGTCTCAGGACCAGTGACGATACTGCTGCCCTCCTGGGCACTGACTCCGGCAGTGGTCTCAGGACCAGTGATGACAGTGCTGGCGGTGGCGTTCCGGCCGCTGGGGAGGATGGCGCCCTTCTCCGCAGTGCTGCTCTTCCCAGACTGTGCAGACTTCCTCTGGCCCTTCACCACCTTTGGAGGAGTCACAGCTGACTCGCCACTCCCCCTGGGACCCTTGTGGGCAGGTTTTCCCCCAGGAGTCTTCACCCTGTCCCGTCGGCCACTTTCCAACTTGAGGTGCTTTACAGGGGTGGACTGGCAGTGCTTTGGCTCCGTGTCACACTGGCTGCCCTGGTGGCCGGTGCACTCCACACACCTTTGACACGCACCACTGGTACTGGACTTTTTTGGGCTGAGGTGCTACTACAGGGCCTATCAATTGGAGGGGTGGGAGTGGGGGCAAAGAGGTCAACGTTGCTGAGGAAGAGTTGCTGACGAAGACTGGGATGGGTAGCTGGAGGGCGTCTGGGAGTGGAGGAAGAGGAGGTGGTTGTAGGAGGTGTAACTTAAGGTGATTTGGGTGCAGGTACTGGAGGCTGTCGTGAGGTGGATGGATGTTGGGTGTGTGAGTGGCCGCGTTTGTGTACTTTCGGAGGGGGCGTCACAGACACACTGGGAGTGGACACAGGGGACGTGTAAATGGTAGTGGGGGTGGTGAGTGCAGGTGAGCGGGGTGTGGTTCTGGGTGTTCTGGTGCGAGTCCTAGTACCTGTAGATGTAGTGCATGCAGGTGAGAGTGTAGCCGACACTGGGAGGAAGGAGGGAGACGACGAGGAGTGGGACACAGTGGAGGCAGTGGATGTTGCTGTGTCTGTATGTGGGTGATGCTTGTGTGAGTGCCTGTGGGTTATGTGGTGCTTATGTTTGCCTGAGCTACTTGTGTGTGTTGAGGTGTATGCATGCTTGTCTGATGGTGTGCTTGGGATAGGCTGGGGTACAGGGGATTGGGTCTGGGTGGAGGAAGTTGGAGGGGGGAGGCTAGACACAGGGACAATGGCTGCCATCAGTGCTGAGGCCAGAGATTGCAGGGTTCGATGAAGGGCAGCCTGACCAGAATAAAGGCCCTCCAGGAATGCGTTACCATGTTGCAACTCCCTTTCTACACCCTGGATGGCATTCACAGTGGTAGACTGGCCAACAGTGAGTGAATTGAGGAGGTCAATGGCCTCCTCACTGAGGGCAGCAGGGGTGACAGGGGCAGGGGCTGAGGTGCCTGGGGCGAAGGTGATGCCCACTCTCCTAACTGAGCGGGCACGGGTGAACGCTGAGGGGCTGCAGGGAGGGCGGTGCTGGTAGGGGAGGTGGCGGCTGTACCTGTAGAAGTGGGGGGCACAGATGGTGCGGCCACCACAAGGGAGCTCCCATCGGCGGATGAGTCCGTGTCGCTGTTTGGTGATCCGGTGACCGACGTGAAGCTCCCCTTGCCCTCCGTCCCACTGGTGTATTCAGAGTCTGTGGTGTGGCCCTCCATGGCCATGTGGGATGCAGCTCCCTCGTGCTCTAGTGCCACTGTACCTCCGCCTGATGATGCTGATGCACAAAAGAACAGGGAGAGCAGAAAAGGGGGGGGGACGACAGAAGAAAGACAGGTTGAGTGCATGGCTTACCGCTACCGTTGGCGGACAATACAGACACAGCAGCCCCCTGCACTACGCCGTGCTCTTGGCCTCTACAGATGCAATTCCTGGGATCTGGCCTACATGGCTATGGTGGACATCTGCACACATAGATGCCACAGGGACACGTATACCTGTACTTGGCACTCTGCTGAGGTGGAGTGACACATGGCCTGCATTACGGAGGGGCCTAGCCTACGTAACTAGCCCTGGCCTAGGGAAACCCACACCCCTCCTCCCCCCACCCAGACCCCTCCACTGCACGCAAAGACATCAGAATGAGAGTGTACTCACCCCCTTGTGTCTGCTGTGATACCCTCAAGCGCCTATCCAACTCCAGGGAGGCCACCACCAGGATCCGGAACATCAGGGGGGTCATGGTGCGACGGGCACCCCTCTAACGTTGGGAGGCCATCCCCAGCTGAGCTTCCGCCGTCTTCTTGCTCCAGCAGCGAATGTCCTCCCATCTTTTCCGGCAGTGGGTGCCCCGTCTCTGGTGGACCCCCAGGGTCCGGACGTCCTTGGCGATGGCACGCCAAATGTCCTTCTTCTGGTGGGCGCTGACCTACATGACATGCACAGGGGAAGAAGAGAAGTCATTACCAACTGCACCGTCGATGTGAGTGACCCTCATCCCTACCCTTGCCATGTGGCACATGCATTCACACTCCTTCATGTTCCCTGAACTCTGCCCCCTTCCAACTCACATCCAACCCTCTCCACCCAGGCATAGCCCATAGAACGTGCTCCCTGTGTACTTACCTGTTGGTCTGGAGGACCGTAGAGTAGCATGTACTGGGGGAGGACCCCGTCGACTAGCTTCTCCAACTCCTGAGCAGTGAAGGCAGTGGCCCTTTCCCCAGACGCAGCAGCCATTGTCTCTTCCAGACCGAGGTCACAGCAGCACTTGCAGTGTAGGTCCTCTCCTGTCGAAGATCAGGTATTGAGTGATTGAACAGATAGAAAATGGCGGTCACGTCCGCTGCAGTGACGTCCGCGGCGGTGCGTGTCATCACCGCCGGCGCACTTCATCATTGGCTCCTGGGACCCACAGGGTCCAATGTTAACCAATGCATCATTGCGCCGCGGTCCACGACCGCCTACCGCGACCGTGTTCAACGCCAGCGCAGATACCTCACATCCCATTGTCCCAGTTTAGAGGTCAGGCAGCCGCCATTTCAGGGGCCCACATGGCTTCATTTACTACTGCGTCACACATACCTAGGCCTACACTCAACACACATACAGGAACAGTTTTGTGTTTTGTGTCGTGTTCTGTGTATCTGTGGGTACATACCTGGGAATTTGTTGACTCTGTGGTCGCTGTTGTCCTTCCTAGGCACCGTCAGCTGGGACATTTGAGAAAATGGCGGAATCCTCCGGTGTACCGACCGCTGGTGGATCTGTTGACAATGGAGGAGCGACATTTGATCATCACCTACAGGTTTGACCGTGCCACTATCCAGGAACTATGTACCCAGTTGGAGCCAGACCTGATGTCACCAATCCGCCTTCCCACTGGAATCCCCCCTGACGTGCAGGTGCTGTCAGTGCTCCATTTCCTTGCAAGTGGGACTTTTCAGACAACAGTGGCCATGGCATCAGGGATGTCCCAGCCTATGTTTTCCAACGTGTTGTCCAGAGTGTTGTCTGCTTTGCTGAAACACGTAAGGAGCTACATCGTTTTCCCTCCGGTGGAGGATTTGGCTACAGTTAAAGGAGACTTCTATGCCCTTGGACATATCCCCAACGTCATAGGTGCTATTGATGGAACCCATGTAGCTCTGGTCCCCCCCCACAGGAGTGAACAGGTGTACAGGAACCGGAAGAGTTATCATTCTATGAATGTACAGATGGTATGTTTGGCAGACCAGTACATCTCCCAGGCAAATGCTATGTTCCCTGGCTCTGTGCATGACGCCTACATCCTGCGGAATAGCAGTATCCCGTATGTGATGGGTCAACTCCAGAGGCACCGTGTGTGGCTATTAGGGGACTCTGGTTACCCTAACCTGTCATGGCTATTGACCCCAGTGAGAAATCCCAGGACCAGGGCAGAGGAACGCTACAATGAGGCCCATGGGTGGACTAGGAGGGTGATCGAACGCACTTTCGGCCTCCTGAAGGCCAAGTTCAGGTGCCTCCATATGACAGGTGGTTCCCTATTCTACTCACTGAGGAAGGTGTGCCAGGGGATGGTGGAGGAATGTCCATGGCAGAGTCCAGTCTATTGGTCACACAGGTGCACTGCCCATATGGGCAGAGGAAGTGGAACTGGGGCAGTTTCAGTATGGACAGGGTAACAAAGTGGGACAGTGGGAGGACAATCAGGGTGGTCTCATTTCCTGGCGGGGGTCTTGCCATCTTGCTCTGTCCTGTTCCTGGATCTCAGGGACCGCTTGCGGGGTGGTTCTCCATCTGCAGGGGGTGGGGTGCTGGTGTGGTGGTCCTGTGGCGGGGCGTCCTGTCCACTAGCGCCGGCGGAGGTGGTGGGCAGTTCATCGTCCATGCTAGTGTCAGGGGCCCCTTGGAGTGACACGGTGTCCCTCATGGTCTTTTGTATGTCCTTCAGCACCCCTACAATGGTGCCCAGGGCGGAGCTGATGGTTCTGAGCTCCTCCCTGAACCCCAAATACTGTTCGTCCTGCAGGCGCTGGGTCTCCTGAAACTTAGCCAAGACCGTAGCCATCGTCTCCTGGGAGTGGTGGTATACTCCAATGATGGAGGAGAGGGCCTCGTGGAGGGTGGGTTCCATTGGCCTGTCCGCCCCCTGTCGCACAGCAACCCTCCCAGTTTCCCTGTGTTCCTGTGCATCCGTCTCCTGGACCGTGTGCCCACTACCACTGCCCCCAGGTTGCTGTTGTTTTTTGGGTGGTGGGTTATCCTGGGTTCCCTGTAGTGGTGGACACACCGTTGATTGACGTGTCCTGGGTACGGAGGTATGGGCCCGCTGGGTGGGTGCTGTGCTGGTGTTACCAGAGGGTGGAAGGTCAGTGTTGGCCTGTGCCTGTGCCTGTGCAAGGGGAACCGACTGTCCTGAGGCCCACGATGGTCCGGGCTGGTCATCTGGATCCAGTTGGCCAGAGCTGCTGTCGTCACTGTGGGCCTCTTCTGTGGGTGGAGTGGAGATGTCTGGACCCTCCTCTGTGGTGACGTTCCGTAGTGGTCCTGCAGGGATATAAGAGCATGATTATTGCATGTGTGTGTGTGTAATGGTGTGCAATGGGTGGGTGTGCGTGTACCCCAGTGCAAGCATTCCTGTGTGTGGGTTTGTGTGATGATGGTTAGGGGGTTGTTATGGGTATGTACAGTGAGCATGCTTTGGTGAGGGGTGAGCATGCTTAGTTGTGTCATGCAGGGCTTGGTGTTGGGATGAGTGGTTTGTGTAATTAGTACATTAGTGAGGAGTTGTAGTGATAGGGGAGGGGCTGAGGGTGGGGGTGTGTGATAGCATGCAGGTAGCGTGGGGGATATGATAGTTAAGATTTGACTTACCAGTGTCCATTCCTCCACCGACTCCTCCGAGGCCCTCAGGATGCATGATGGTCAAGACTTGCTCCTCCCATGTTGTTAGTTGTGGGGGAGGAGGTGGGGGTCCGCCGCCAGTCCACTGTACCACAATGTTGTGCCTGGAGACCACAGAACACACCTTCCCCCGTAGGTCGTTCCACCATTTCCTGATGTCCTCCCGATTTCTTGGATGCTGTCCCACAGCGTTGACCCTGTCCACGATTCTGCGCCATAGCCCCATCTTCCTGGCTATGGAGTTGTGCTGCACCTGTGAGCCAAATAGCTGTGGCTCTACCCGTAGGATTTCCTCCACCATGACCCTGAGCTCCTCCTCGGAAAACCTGGGGTGTCTTTGGCGTGACATGGGGTGGTGTGGGTGATGTGTGGGGTGGTGTAAGTGTTGATGTGTGTGGTGATGTGTAGTGGTTGTTGTATGGGTGATGGTGTTGTGTGCCTCTGTGTGGTGGGGTTCTCAATTGCTGTGCTCTCTGTCTCTCGGCTTCCTCAAAATTTCTGATCGTAGGGGTTTGTGGGTGATGTGGGTATGTGTTTTATATTGAATTGGGTGTGTGGGAGTGGTGTTTGTATGTGTATCAGGTGTGTGTGTTTTTAATTGTCCAATGTGGCGGTGTTTTGGAGATGTGTGTGTATTTTGAGCGCGGCGGTGTGTACCGCCAATGGAATACCGCGGTTGAAAGACCGCTGCGTGGATTCGTGGGTCGTAATAGCATCGGTGTGTTTCTTTTGGCGTGATGGTGGAGGAATTGTTTTCGCCAGTTTAACACTGACCTTTGGTGTGGCGGACTTGTGTGGGTGTCTGAATTTCGGCGGATTCCGAGATGTGGGTCATAATAGCTGTGGCGGAATTCCG
Source organism: Pleurodeles waltl (assembly GCF_031143425.1). Classification (NCBI taxonomy): domain Eukaryota; kingdom Metazoa; phylum Chordata; class Amphibia; order Caudata; family Salamandridae; genus Pleurodeles; species Pleurodeles waltl. The sequence goes on from NC_090439.1 coordinate 1,179,503,575, forward strand.
CAGCCGCGTCGGTGTATTGGCGGTCTTCTGCACGGCGGTAAGCGGCTTTTACCGCCAATGTTGTAATGACCCCCCAACAAGTATTGGGACGAGTCAAGGAGTTTTTGTTATCTGGTCGCACATTGGGTGATTGTGAGAAGGATGAATTATACAAGAGAGTTTGGAATGAGCTCTCTGTTGAGAAATGTTTGGTTTTGAGAGCTGGGAGGTTGGTTCCCCCCTCAGGTTTACGTGAAAGATTGTTTATGTTTTGAGCATTGTGGTCACCATGGTATTTGCAAGACCAAGGAAAGATTAAGAAGTACGTATTGGTGGCCGGGCATGGATATAGCGTTAAAAAGGAAAGTCCGAGATTGTGTGGAATGCAAATTTGCTGATAAGACTTTAAAAAGAAGGACACCTCCTATGGAATTAAGGGAAATTCCCAAAGAAGTTTGGGATGAAGTGGCATTGGACATGATGGGTCCAGTCAATTGTGGTTCTGTTTCTAAATATGTTGTGGTCCTAATGGATGCTTTGTCTCGCTGGCCAGAAATCTTGAGTTGTGATAGCACTGCCCCAATCCCTGCATCTGAAGCATCTGTCTGGACAATTAACTTCTTTGAATAGTTTGGGCTTTTTATGACAGGTGCAGTACACATAGCCTGCTTAAGCTCCTCAAAAGCTTTTTGAAATGAACCTCCTTTAGTACCCAGTGAAACCAAGGAAGACTCTGACCTGGGTCTGTGTTGTAGGGGGAGCCCAGTCTAAAATAGTCTGGATCTTCCCCTGTAGTAGTTGAATCTGTTCTCCACATACCAGGAGTACCAGTTAAACCACTTTCCCTTGCCCTATCTGGCACTTTGAGGCCTTGATAGTGAGGTCTGCCTTTTGCAGGGCCTCCAAAACGTTCCAAATGTGGACCATGTGGTCATCCCAGGTAGAGCTCAACACAGCAATGTCATCATGATATGCTACTCTGAAAGCTTCCAGACCTTGGAGGACTGTGTTCATCAACCTCTGAAAAGTGTCAGGTGCATTCTTCAAACGAAAGGGCATAACAATAAACTGATAATACCCTCCAATGGTAGAGAAAGCTGTTTTGGGTTTAGCATCTTCTGATAGCTTGATCTGTCAATACCCTGCAGTCAAGTAAAAAATGCAGATGCCAGTGTATCACTAAGCTCATCTGCCCTGGGTATAGGGTGAGCATCAGTCTTTGTGACTGTATTTAGCCCTCTATAATCTACAACAAACCTCATCTCCCTTTTTCCATTCTGAGAATGAGGCTTGGGTACAAACACCACTGGGCTGGCCCAGGGGCTATCTGAGTGTTCAATCACTCCTAAGTCCAACATCTTCTGAACTTCAGACTTAATGCAGTCCCTGACATGGTCAGACTGCCTATAAAGTTTACTTTTGACAGGTAATCTGTCTCCAGTGTCTATGGTGTGCTCACACAAAGTAGTCTGACTAGGTGTCAGAGAGAAAAGTTCAGAAAATTGGCCTAGGAGGTTCCTGCAATCCTCCTTCTGCTCTTCAGTAAGGCAGTCTACAAGAAAAACCCCATCCACTGAGCCATCAGCTGCAGTGTTGGAGAAGAGATCAGGGAGAGGTTCACTCTCTTCTTACTGTCCCTCATCAGTGGACATGAGTAGGGTTAAGTCAGCCCTATCATAGTAGGGTTTCAGGCAGTTCACATGAAGCATCCAGAGGGGGCTTCTTGGAGTGCCAAGGTCCACCAAGTAGGTGACCTCACCCTTTTTCTCCACTATTGTGTGTGGACCACTCCGTTTGTCTTGGAGTGCTCTGGGTACCACAGGCTCCAGTACCCACACCTTCTGTCCTGGTTAGTCCACAGTCAGGACAGCCTTCTGGTCATGCTTTGCTTTTGCAATTCTTGGCTGGCCTGAAGGTTCTTAGTTGCCTTTTTCATGTACTCAGCCATTCTTGATCTTAGGCCAATTACATAATCCACTATATCTTGTTTAGGGGGCTTCAAGGGTTGCTCCCACGCCTCTTTCACAAGACCTAATGGACTCCTAACAGGATGACCAAAAATGAGTTCCAAAGGGGCTGTAGCCCACTCTCTTCTGGGGTACCTCCCTGTAGGCAAAAAGGAGGCATGGTAACAGGACATCCCATCTCATTCTGAGTTTTTCAGAGAGTCCCATTATCATACCTTTTTGAGATTTATTAAACCTCTCAACCAACCTGTTAGAAATGGGGTCTTTGGATGACAGCCAGGTTACCCGCTGTTCAAGTAAAGACCTTCACTATAGTCAGGGTAAATGAGAATCACCCTCAGCTAACCCCTGCTTACCCCCTTGGTAGCTTGGCAGAGCAGTAGGCTTAACTTCAGAGTGCTAGGTGTAAAGTATTTGTACCAACACACAAAGTAACTCAATGGAAACACTACAAAATGACACAACACCAGTTTAGAAACATAGGGAATATTTATCTAAAGAAAACAAGACCACAACGACAAAAATCCGACATACACAAGTCAAGATATGATTTTTTATAGATTAAACTCAAAAATAGCGCTTAGAAACTCAAAATGCTTTGATGAGGTGTTAACACGGCGTCGTGACTGGGTCGTTCCCAACAAGCGACACAAGCGGCGCCCGACACGGAGTCGCGTAGACCCACAAGTACAGTACCTTTGGTGAAGACTGAAAACAAGTCGCTGCGTGAAGTCGGGGATCGCGGCGTCTGTGCGAAATGTTGAATCTACACACTTCAAGCGGCGTCGGTTACGACGTGGTGCGGCGACTTCCACGGAGTCACGGACTTCAGCGGGGCTGCAGCAGTGTCGGGCCTGCAAAGGTCGTCGCATTCCAGCAAAGACCACGGCGTCGGGTGCAGGCAGCATCACCGGATTCAGCAGCGGCGTCGGTCCGAAGTCGTCTAAAGTCGATTTCCTTGGATTTCTACCAGCTTTATTTTAGAGGGCCCAGGGACTGGATAGGGCACCACTTGTCTGAACAGGAGTCTTTCCAGAGACTCCAGTTGCTGGCAGAGAGAAGTCTTTGCTGTCCCTGAGACTTCAAACAACAGGAGGCAAGCTCCAAATCAAGCCCTTGGAGATTTCTTCACAACGAAGGCACACAAAGTCCAGTCTTTGCCCTCTTACTCTGACAGAAGCAGCAACTGCAGGATAGCTCCACAAAGCACAGTCACAGGCAGGGCAGCACTTCTCCTCAGCTCTTCAGCTCTTCTCCAGGCAGAGGTTCCTCTTGTTTCCAGAAGTGTTCTAAAGTCTGTGGTTTTGGGTGCCCTTCTTATACCCAATTTCTCCTTTGAAGTAGGCCTACTTCAAAGTAAAGTCTCTTTGGAATGCAAAATCCTGCCTTGCCCAGGCCAGGCCCCAGACACTCACCAGGGGGTTGGAGATTGCATTGTGTGAGGACAGGCACAGCCCTTTCAGGTGTAAGTGACCATTCCTCCCCTCCCTCCTAGCACAGATGGCTCATCAGGAAATGCAGACTACACTCCAGCTCCTTTTGTGTCACTGTCTAGTGTGAGGTGCAACCAGCCGAACTGTCAAACTGACCCAGACAGGGAATCCACAAACAGGCAGAGTCACAGAAATGGTATAAGCAAGAAAATGCTCACTTTCTAAAAGTGGCATTTTCAAACACACAATTTTAAAATCAACTTTACTAAAAGATGTATTTTTAAATTGTGAGCTCAGAGACCCCAAACTCCACATGTCCATCTGTTCCCAAAGGTAATCTACACTTTAATCAGATTTAAAGGTAGCCCCCATGTTAACCTATGAGAGGGACAGGCCTTGCAACAGTGAAAAACGAATTTAGCAATATTTCACTGTCAGGACATATAAAACACTTTACTATATGTCCCACCTTACCCATACACTGAACCCTGCCCTTGGGGCTACCTAGGGCCTACCTTAGGGGTGCCTTACATGTAGCAAAAGGGAAGGTTTGGGCCTGGCAAGTGGGTACACTTGCCAAGTCGAATTTACAGTTAAAACTGCACACACAGACACTGCAGTGGCAGGTATGAGACATGATTACAGAGCTACTTATGTGGGTGGCACAACCAGTGCTGCAGGCCCACTAGTAGCATTTGATTTACAGGCCCTGGCACCTCTAGTGCACTTTACTAGGGACTTACTAGTAAACCAAATATGCCAATCATGGATAAACCAATCACATACACATTTTGTAAAGGAGCACTTGCACATTAGCACTGGTTAGTAGCGGTAAAGTGCCCAGAGTAACAAATCAGCAAAATCAGAGTCCAGCACACATCAGCATCCTGGGAAACAGAGGCAAAAAGTTAAGGGAGACCACGCCAAGGATGAAAAGTCTAACACAACCCATTTGTTTGGGGATGGTAAGATGTGGTGAATTTATATGTTACACCACACGCTTTCCACATTGCTTTTAGGTATGCAGACATGAAGTTACTACCTCTGTCTGATAGTACCACTTTTGGGAAGCCCACTCTGGAAAATATTCTTAGGAGGGCCTTTGCCACTGCAGGTGATGTAGTGGTCCTTAGAGGTATGGCTTCTGGGTATCTAGTGGCATGGTCCACTACCACTGAAGTGAACCTATTTCCAGAAGCAATTGGAGGATTAAGGGGGCCAACAATGTGAACCCCTACTGTAGGAGGCTGGCCTTCTATGCAGTGTGCAAAACCAAGTACACTATGCAGCGGGTTCAGGCAACCACACATTGGTTTCCAGAGGTAAAAAGTAGACCACCTAATGCTCCATTTTTTAAGGTAGCTGTTCCAGCAGTTAGGCTAATCCAGGAGATGTGCTAGGTATTTGCTGTACTCGCAAATCCAATCATGCACCACACACACTCAATGAATAACTCGAGACCAGAATTTATAAAAACACTTCAGAAGTTTATATACATTTTAAGACCAAAATCTTTAGAATACGTTAAGTACTTTTCTTGTTATGACTTTTTGAAGTTTTAATAAAGTTAATCTTTCTGTGAGTAATTACGCACCATAGGTTTCAATAGGCAGTCCCTTTTAAAACGACATTAAAAATTGTACAGTTGAGTTACCAGTCTCTTCTTTTGCAGGATGGTCGCAGTAGTCAGGGGGCACCTTGTGCCAGTTGGAGAGCCACAGCTGGCTTCCGGTTCCGGTGGGAGCAGCGTTGGAAAGTCTCTTGGCAAAGGCACAGGGCCACCTGGATGGGCCACTTGGAAAAGGAGTTGGTTTGCAGATTTAAAGATGGTGTCTTGGGGTCCCCTTGGGCTGTGGAGGTTGCAAGGGGTTGGGGACCCGGGGCACACAGCAGATCCCGGGATGCAAGGCTCAGGGCAGCCAGATGCAGGCCGAGTTGGAGGTCCAGGAGCTGCAAGTCCTTCGGAGCTGGAGGTGAGTCTCTTTGAGGGCTGCTTACAGGATAACAGGGGCACTCTGGTCAGTGGTCTGGGGTGTTCCTGAAGTCCCTCGAGTGGGGCTTCCTCCTGATTCTTTTTCAGCTCTGGGGGAGTTAGTTTTCTGCTTGTTCGATGTCAGCTGACCAGTACTAAGCATATTGGCGTAACTCAGGGACTAGAGGGTGCAGTGCCACCAATCTTGGCACACTTGTAGGGCACATCCGGGCGGTCATCGGTGTTTCGTCGGGTCTGGCTGTGACTTCCGGTTTCGGAGATATTTGCCATTTCGTGAAGTGAACCTCACCAGTTTTTTGGTTCTTGCTTTGTTTTTGAGTGGTGCTTCCACTCAGAAGGGAGATCTGGGATGATTCTTAAATCCTGGAGGACCCCCTTGTTTCTTGGGGTTGGTGCAGTGTCCAGCTCCTCCTCAACTGTGATTTTGAAGTCCTGGGTGCAGCAGGCAGTGTTTGGTGCCTTTTCTTGTGCAGCAGGTCAACAGTTCTCTTGCTTTGGATCTTCTTTTTTGCTGGTCTTCTTAGTCTTTTCAAATCCTTTTAAAATCTGATTTCTTGTTCTAGGGAGCCCACTAAATACTGAATTCAGTGGGCGTTTTAGGGGGAACCTTGTAGTGGCCAATGGGACACTTACACTTGGGTGGCTACACCTACTACAGTGACCACTTTCTGTGGGAAGGCTCACTTCCCAAGCCTGATTGGCTATTTTTCTCCATTCCAAGATGGAGAAAATTAAATGAAGGGTCCACTTCGCCTGCAAGCCCCTAGTGGTGGAGCATGCACAGTGAAGCCACTCTTCCTAACCTTTGTGTGGTTTCCCACCTTTGCTCCCTCCAAGAATGGGGGTTTGCAAAGGGAGAGGCCATCTGCTGCTAGCAGCAGGCCTTGGGGTCAAGTTTCAAGGGAAGTAGCCCTTTGAAGCTCACTGCCAGGGCATTGCACCTTCCTGAGGGAGGGGGAGTTAGATCCTCCACCCAGGAAGGGCTTTGTTTCCCAAACCAGAGAAACTGGGCTCTCCCCCAGGGTTTGTGCATTGGCTGTCTGGATGTGGCAGGCTTGCAGGAACCAGTCAGCAACCAAGCCAGGATAGGTAGTTTTTGAAGGGGGCACCTCTAAGGTGACCCCAGGGTACATTCTATAATAAATCCAGGACTGGTACCAGTTTGGATTTATCATTCTAAGTTGTTTGATACCAAACAACCCAGGGTTCAGAGAAGCCATTATGTAGCTGGGAAACCCGTATTGATCAGTGTCCAGCTACAGAGCCCTGCTACACCCTTTGTAAGAAAGTACCATCTTGCCTGGCATGTTACTCCCATTTTTACATGTATGTCAGTTGGTTTTTGCCTGTCTCACCGGGATCCTGCTAGCCATAGTTTGTGGCCTGAATGTGTAAACCTGTGTAGTGACTAACTGTCACTGAGGCTCTGCTAATCAGAATCTCAGTGCTTATGCTCTCTCTGCCTTTAAAATTGTCACTATATGCCAGTGACCATTTTCACCAATTCTAATTGACACACTGGAACACCCTTATAATTACCTAGCATATGGTACCCAGGTACCCAAGGTATTGGGGTTCCAGGAGATCCCTATGGGCTGCAGCATTTCTTTTGCCACCCCTAGGGAGCTCAGACAATTCTTACACAGGACTGCCACTGCAGCCTGAGTGAAATAACGTCCACGTTATTTCAAAGCCATTTTTCACTGCACTTAAGTAACTTATAAGTCACTTATATGTGGAACCCTCACTTGGTGAATGTTAGGTGTAAAGTTAGAGGGCATCATGGCACTAGACAAGGTGCCCCCACATAGTTCAAGGCAATTTCCCCAGACTTTGTGAGTTCGGGGACACCATTACACGCGTGCACTACATATAGCTCAATACCTATATGTAGCTTCACAATGGTAACTCTGAACATGGCCATGTAACATGTCTAAGATCCTGGAATTGTCCCCCCAAGCCAAATCTGGTATTGGGGTGCCAATCCCATGCATCCCCGGGGCTCCAGCATGGACCCCGGGTACTGCCAAACTAGCTCTCTGGGGTTTTCTCTGCAGCTATCGCTGCTGCCAACCCTCAGACAGGTTTCTGCCCCCCTGGGGCCTGGGCAGCCCAGTCCCAGGAAGGCAGAACAAAGGATTTCCTCTGACAGAGGGTGTTACACCCTCTCCCTTTGGAAATAGGTGTTAAGGGCTGGGGAGGAGTAACTTCCCCCAGCCTCTGGAAATGCTTTGCTGGGCACAGATGGTGCCCTCCTGGCATAAGCCAGTCAACACCGGTTCTGGGAGCCCCCTGCCCCTGCTCTGGCACGAAACTGGACAAAGGAAAGGGGAGTGACCACTCCCCTGTCCATCACCACCCCAGGGGGGTGCCCAGTGCTCCTCCTGTGTGTCCCAGACCTCTGCCATCTTGAATGCAGAGGTGTAAGGGCACAGTGGAGGCCTCTGAGTGGCCAGTGCCAGCAGGTGACGTCAGTGACACCTCCTGATAGGCTCTTACCTGGTTAGGTAGCCAATCCTCCTCTGAGGGCTATTTAGCGTCTCTCCTGTGGGTTTCTCTTCAGATAACGAATGCAAGAGCTCACTAGAGTTCCTCTGCACTTCTCTCTTCAATTTCTGCCAAGGATCGACCGCTGACTACTCAAGGACACCTGCAAAACCACAACAAAGTAGCAAGAAGACTACCAGCAACATTGTAGCGCCTAATCCTGCCTGTTTCCTGGTGGTTCATGCTCTGAGGGCTGTCTGCCTTCACCCTCCACTGGAAGCATAGAAGAAATCTCCCATGGGTCAACTGAATCTTCCTGCTGCTAATGCAGGCCCCAAACATCTGCATCACCGGTCCTTTGGGTCCCCTCTCATCTTGACGAGCGTGGTCCCTGGAGCACAGGAGCTGGATCCAAGTGACCCTGACCGTCCAGTGGCTGCTACCCTAGTACCAAGATAATCAATATCTGGACATTTTCCCAGCCTTTCCTCATCTAAATCGAAATTTGTGGAATAGGACTTAAGGGGATATTGTTTTTGTTGCATTAATAGCCCCCCATGAACAAAGCTCTGAATAATTATTTATTTAACTCCTGCTATTTTTTAGGTTTCACCTGCACAGTGCTTGAACTGACCTTGTGAAATCTATTGTATTTAATATGCATTTTAAAAGGGGCTTACATCCTGCCCTCGCTTTTCATTGGTTTGTGTGCTTGCCACTTACTTTCCCTAGATTTCTATTGGCTGTAGGGTACTATTTCCTGTTGATACTCTGTGTGTTTCTCTTATCAGTCTCCCATAATCCAAGTACTGTGTTCATTCACTTTGTGGAGCTTTTTTTTAAGCTTATGGAGGTGCTGCCAGAGAGATATCCATCATTTTTTAATTAGTTTGAGGCCCATCCTTTTTTCACGTGAACAAGCACATTTATTTTTTCAGGTCGCCTCTTTGCTTGAAGAATGGTATTTGAGTGACTGTGGGTGTTTTTACCAGGTAAGTTTTGTTTCACTTTCCCATGTTGTTCCTCACCAGGTCTGGAATGCATCTTTCTCCAAGCCTTGCTTTCAGCCCCACCCGGGTTTTGCATGCACCATGTTTCACTTCCCCTTGTTGTTCCTCACCAGGTCTGGAATGCATCGTTCTCCAAGCCTTGCTTTCAGCCCCACCCGGGTTTTGCATGCAGCATGTTTCACTTCCCCTTGTTGTTGCTTTTGACCTATTTATGGCCATTTCTAGCTGGAATTGCAGGTACACCTTTGGCATAATGATAGCATAAATGTGTCCACACATAGCATGATGGTAGCTGTCTCTGCCAAAATGTTGGCCATTCCAGACACACTGATCCATATTTAAAAGAACATAATGCAGCGTGGTTCCGCAAGCCAGCTTGCAGCGCTACGCTGCACCATTAGGAAAGTGAAGGGATGCATCGTATTTACAGAAATACAGCGCATCCCTGTATTTTCCTCTGTGCTGGTACACAATTGACTGCCTAGCGCCAACGCAGAAACCCTTGCACCATGGGTGCCTGAGTTACAGGGATGATTATGTGCAGAAAGGGACAGCTTCCTGCACATGAACAATCATTAATAGCGTTTTCCTCCTTCTAGGTGTGCTATAGAATGCAGCAGACATAGAAAGGGCAGACATTGAGGAGAAATAAAGGTATTTCTCCTCGTTGTGCCACTTTTATGCCACCCCAGGGATGGCGTAGGAATCTGACGCATTCCCAGGCTTACGAAACCTTGTAAATCTGGGAATGCGCCAGTTTTCATGGACATTGCATTGGAACACCCACAGCAAAACCCATAGAATGCCCCTTTCACGCAGAGTTATGCATGAAATGGGGCCGTATTAACAAGCCCTTGAAAAGCCACGCATATTGGCTTTACGAGGCCTTGTAAATATGTGCGGGCACACTGCACAGCTGAAGCATCACAAAAGTGATGCCCTGGCAGCAACATTGTGCTGCAGAGGTGTTGTGAATATGCCCCATTGTGTCCAGCACAATATATTGCCTTTCTCATTGAATGAGTCATAACACCTTAATGGAGTTTCAGTAACCCATATTGCTCAACTGCTCACCAAGCTACAATTTACAACAAAACACAGCTAATTATTAATCACATATGCGAAAACTAATGCATTCACCAATTCTTGTTAAAATTATTTCTGATGTTTTCCTGCTCAGGAGACTTTGTCTCAAGTGTCTCAAGTCCAGTGAGTGGTGCTCTGGTGCGGTCTTATCCTCTTGTTACTCAGCAGAGCACTTGACTCTGCTAGGAGATTAAAGACAGAAGATCTGAAGAACAGCTAGACTGCACAGCTTGCTAAAAATGTGCACAAACACATGACAACAAGGGGAAAGCTCCCCTATTTCAAGCACTGCAACAGCCACTCTGCCTGTGCCTTCATGGTAGTCCCCCTCCAGGCAACACTGGGGTCACTGACTTGGAGCAGCACACAGAGGATTGACTTAACCAGTGCGATTACCTACTTCGCTGACAACATGGGGGGTCACCAAATTGAATGCAACCTCGAGCAGCGTCCCACACATCAAGGCTTTCACTTTTTTCTGGCAACATGGGGATCACTGATGTGAGAGAGATCAGGCGGCTAGCCCTCACTCCTCAAGTGGTCTCAAGCATATCACACACTCGCTCACTGGGATCCACTCAACAAGGTCCACACTGGGTCTCTCTCCCTTATTGTGCTCTTCTCCTCCTCACAATGCACACTAGTCTTGTCAGGCACCCAGAAGGCTGCTCAGGGCAAGTGGTTTGACTATCTGGGTGATGGCCACTCACCCAGGTGGGTTATTGGCAGAACATGGCCCCAGTCCTTGTTTCAGCAGCTAGAAGTCTTGGGGATCTTCCTTCTGATTAACAGTGCTCCCACCTTTATAGCTTTAGACATAAGTGTGATTTAGTGTCTCATCCTTTGAAATTTGGGTTCTGCGCATCAACTCCTTTGAAGTGCTCTCTCTCTTTTACCCTGTCATTTGTGAATCGAACATTCTGCCACAGCCGGAGTGGCTCCAATTCCTAATGACCCACAATGTAGGCCAAGGGAGTAACTGAGGATCACACCTGGCTGTCAGCCTCCACTGACGTATGCCTCACAATGGGTCAGAGGCCTAAGCCTTCCCTTCTTTCCTCATTCCCTGGTTCTACAGTGCACACCTTATCAGACGCACCATCTCCCTGACAATGAGCCCAGGCCCACTGACCAGTAACTCTTCCTAGAAACAAAGAGACCTTTGATGTGCACAGAAGATACCCTGCTCCCCTTCCTCCAGTGTACATGTCCCCACCCTGCCCTCTGGAATATCAGCAATCCACATCTCCTGTCTGGGGTTTCAGTTCTCACCCTCATGAGCCTTTCAGGGTTCTGAGATTCCAAAATAGAACCACCAGCCTCCATGGTATGTACCATATACAGGCACACACATGCATTCCAGAATGCACACAGAAGTATTGTGTGCTGTTTGGCACGACAGACACTCCATGCAGGTCAAGGGTGAGCTAAGTACACAGCACAGAACTTTACAAGAGTGAGTCATTGACCCCTCTCCCTCAAAGACATGTTTTCACAATTGAGCACAATGAAACACAAAATGGGTATTCTACTAGCACTGTGCTCATGTCAGTAAACTGCTGATAAGAGCAGTGGCCCTCTACCACCAAGAAGATAGCACTTGCTGTGTCCCTCTTGGCCTAACAAGACTGGTTTACTCTGAGGCAGGCCTATGTTATGGCGCTTGTGCATGACCCGTGTTCATCTACAACCAAAAATCATTACCATGTGTCCAGGTATCCTTGCAGCCGGGCCACTCACGGCAGGGGTGCATGCATGTTGCCATGTAGGGTTTTTTTTCCATCCGAATACCGGTGTATATGGAGAACAAAACACCAAAATCTGCATGTTATGCTCATTTCAATGGGCACAATTTGTAATAGGTAGTAAATATTGCAGCTTTTACAATACAATTCCCTTGCGTTGGATTTTAATAGGTAAAGTGATGTAAGGTGGATTTGTAAAGTGCTGCTTGTCACCTGTGAGGGTTCTAGGTACTTGAAGGTGGGATAACTACCTATTGGCTGGGCCACTGGTAATTAGGGCCTAGGTGTAAGGCTGAATCCTGCCTAAGATTCATGAGTACACCCTGTATTTGCGCTCTCTCCTCCTGTAGAATTCTACTCCCTGTGCCTGCTCCTCCAACCTCCCTTCAGTAGAGTGACACTCCCTGTGTCAGGTATGCCTTTCCCACAACCATCCTATAGAGTATCTCTCTTTGTGCCCTCTCTGAGGACAGCTTGGTGCCCATTTATCTAGTGCCTAGAAGTCTTGAGTGGTCTGAGCTCACCTGTGATGCCAGGCACTACAGGTCTATGTCATGGTCTAGATTCCTCAGAGGCCCCGTGAGTGAAGCCTATCCAAGAAAGCCCCGCACCTGCTCCCACCCGTAGAGTTGCATCCCCATTACCCTGTGAACAGTTGCTTCTTATCCCCATGTCTTTCTCCTCTCTTGCAGAGTTTGTATGCTCCAGATGGTTCACTGCTGTCTGTGCTCTCTGTGCACTTACACTCCTGCTGCTGCTGATCTTGACTGGTACGTCTTCCACTCTGGTAAGGTTCATGACTTCAGAGATTGCTCTTGGACACATTACGAGAGGTGTCAGGTGGTGTCCCACATATATTGACTACCAGGAGAGATGTATGTGAGGTTTTGGGTAGCTCGGGCTGCACCTCAGCATCTTGCCTACTTCTCCTTCAGCAGCTGAGAAGGTGCACTCTCTCAATTGTGCACACTGCTCATATGTGTGAACTGTGAGAAGGGACCTCACCCCTCCCCTGCACTCACTCCCCCTCTTCCCTGGGAACCACCAGTTTGTTTTTTTCTGTCTGGGGGGCATCAACAGTGGCTTGCGTCCAGGTGTGGGTGATGTGCAGATCTACCTGACACAGTGCGGATGGCACTCATCACTGAGGTGGCACGGTGTGCAAAATAATGATGGACTGGGATGCAGCCCAAGTGATGACCAGTGGCTGAGATCAATTCAAGGATTACATCGGTCACCTTGTTTTTGATGTACCTTATCTGTTGCACACGTCATGATGCACCTTCTGAAGGGCTCTTTGCTTCTGTGCCCATGCCCATAATACAGCTTTCTTTCCTCATTTCCATTGTGGTCCCCATGGGGGGTGGCCGTAGGGGATTCAAGCCCCAATGCAAATGAGGGCTCACCCCTTTAAGATCATGTCGCTGCTACATGGGTGCTGATGCAATCTCTTTTACAGATCACACAGTCATCTTTGGCCCCTTATGCAATGCCAAGTTGCCCCAGGATTGTCAAAAGTGGGCTCACGCCTGTTGTAATCCATGACACTTTTGATAATACAAACCCTGCTGCCCCGCCATCCTCGTGTACATGTCTTCATCTTGGATGCCCTTCCCTACTTTACAAGAAATTAGCTGTTTCCTCCCCTCAAGTTGTGCTTGGGTGTCCACTCCCCCTACTCATCCCATATGTTTATATATGCCATCATGGCCGTATGAAGTGTTCTCCTTTTCCATCCCCAAACATGTTGCAGACACAGTGCTTGGCACTGGCCCTGTCACAGCAGGAACTTGTCAATCATGGCAGAGACCCTCTGTTTCCACGGTGTCTGTACAGGTCAGCTGGAGACAGCAGACAGTGACACCATCACTGGACCCACCGATCCTCTGCTTCCTCTGGGTCAGTTCACAGCTCCCCTCAGGTGTGTGGAGACCCCAGGATGTAGACGGCAGTGGAGGGTGGTTGTGACGTCACAGCAGGGAGTATCTGGTGATGATTGTTGATTCATCCTAATTTACATCTTCATTGTAGTTATATTTACTTGTTCTTGTGCAGATCTCTTTTGTGCTGTAGCGGGCTCTCTCTGTAGAAGTCCCTAAATACATACACACCAAGACGCAAATAAAATACTGCACATCAAACCTGACTGTTGTATTCATCTGGATCAGTAGTGAGTAACAGGACATTGGTAGGATGAGAAGATGAGATGTGTCGGAGAGTTGAGAGAGACATAGTGATTATTTCACATTTTCTGCTTTTAGGATACTATTTATCACGGGAGACTCCAGGGCCTTCTCGCTCAGAGCCCTGCCCCATGGACTGGCTCTACAGTGGAAACAAGTGTTATTACTTCTCAGTGATGTATCGAAAGGAAGGGGACTGGGACGAGAGCCAGAGGTTCTGCTCCTCACACAAGGGGTCCCTCGCGCTCTTCGACACCCAGGAGGACCTGGTAAGGACATGAAACTAACAAATCATACACTTAGGATTCCCGCAGTAAGAGCTGCTCTTTGATTACAGCCTCGCATGTGATACCTTCAAATTCATTGTTTTTTTAATGAAAAAATATGTTGGGTACATATTGATGTGGGAGGTAAAGGTGTAAACCATGCAACGCAAGGAGAACTCAAACAACTCACAATATTGTCAGAGAAGTGATTAAACAATTGTTTTTGCTTATGAACTTTCTCTGATCATGTTGAACCGGAAGTGAAACACAGGTGTCACCTTTGGATTGGAAACCACTGCAATAATACCTAGAAATCGAGTACAGGCACCATTCTAGATAGTGATTAAGGCTAAGATGTCCTTCCTCACAACTCATGTCCTGTACCCTGGTGCTCTATGGTTGTTGTGATTCAACTGAATTTAGAATGTCAGCATTCATGCTTCACCTGGACGCAAGGGGGTCAGCACAACTCATGTCCTGTGCCCTGGTGCTATATGGTTGTTGTGATTCAACTGAATTTAGAATGTCAGCATTCATGCTTCAACTGGGCGCAAGGGGGTCAGCACAACTCATGTCCTGTACCCTCGTGCTATATGGTTGTTGTGATTCAACTGAATTTAGAATATCAGCATTCATGCTTCACCTGGACGCAAGGGGGTCAGCACAACTCATGTCCTGTGCCCTGGTGCTATATGGTTGTTGTGATTCAACTGAATTTAGAATATCAGCATTCATGCTTCACCTGGACGCAAGGGGGTCAGCACAACTCATGTCCTGTACCCTGGTGCTATATGGTTGTTGTGATTCAACTGAATTTAGAATATCAGCATTCATGCTTCAACTGGACGCAAGGGGGTCAGCACAACTCTCCACAGCCACGGTTGTTTCAGGCACCCTGTGGAAGCACACCTAGCCTCATCCATGAAAGCACGCTGTAGCAGGCATCCAACTGGAGGCACAAGGTAAGTCCTGAGAGGCTCTCTCCAAACATCTCTGGGTATGGACCATAAGTGTTCCTTGGAAAATAGAGATCAAGCTGCGTGTGTGACCAAAAGCGGCAGGTTTCCAGGAATGCGCAATAGGCCCAGAGCCTTTCCAATCAATAAAATACTGCAAAATGTCTTGCTGAAAGAAGGAGTCAAGTGTAAGACTTCACTCATACTCTGATACAGCCCCCAAAAACTACTGAGGAAAGACAAGAAGTAGTACATAGTGGTACAGTAGGAGAGCTACCACCACCGTTTGGGAAGAGAAGGTGTACAGCAACAGAACTGACCACCACAAAAATTAAGAAGGAGCAACCAAAAGATGTGCAAATATGGTGTTGAGCCCAGAAGACGCAACCCTCTTCTTGACAAACAGAAACGTGTTTGCTGGAATAAGACAGTTACATGTCTTTCATGAGCTCTCTTTTCTCCAATAATATGTTGAATGTTATACTAGTTAATCCTCTGCAATGAGAGATGTCAATGAATGAGAGATGATGTGATGGTGTTCTGTGGTATCAAGTGCAAAGATTTGGCTGAGCGTCACAGACAGGCAGACTGGAGCCTAGCGGCCATGAGTGGCGATGCTTGCTGTGCGAAGACATGAACTTGTGGTGATTCGTGCTAATTCTTCGGGCAAGCGGTGTGAATCTGGAGCAGACGGGTTCACAGTCACAAAGAGCCCAAAAGCTTGATTTCAGGTGTCCAAAAAACACTTCCAAGGGCCAAGGACCTGAAATACACCTCTAGGAGGGACAGTAGCTTGTTAAAGGCAGGTTCAGGAGCTGTGGATGTTGAGGTTGAAGACTTTTGTTTCCCTGAGACTTGAACAGGAGGAAAGCCAGCAAGCCCCTTGAGTCACTCTGGGTTCAAGTGAGATGGGTCCAGTTCTTCCTCAGTAGGGTAGAGGGCAGCAGGCAGGAGGGCAGCATAGCGGAAAAGCAGTTCTTCCAAAGCAGCAGTCCAGAGTGGATGTTCCTGTAGCAGCACAGCAGTCCTTCTTCCTGGCAGGGTTCTTCACAGGTCCAGTAGTGTACTGAAGTGGTGGTGTCAGAGGCCCAGTACTTGTACCCGATTGTGCATTTAAGTGTGGATAATTCAAGGAAATGGCTTTGGAGTGTGCAGAGGTATCCCCTTCCTGCCCTGACTCTAGACTCCCAACGGGAGATATGCAGCCCATTGGGTGGGGACAGGACACAGCCAATGCAGATGTAAGTGAGGTAGTGCTCAGCTCTGCCCCCCATCAATCCAGTTAATGACCCATTGAGGCTCATCAAGTCATACCTAAGCTTCCATTGTGTGTCTCTGTCTGGGGGGAATACACAAAGACTATCTGTGACCCCCACCCCACACATGTGATTAGAGACAGACGTCAGGAACCAAATGGCTAAAGTAAGAAAATGACAACTTTTTGAAAGTTGTATTTTCAGAACTGTAATTTAAACTCCCATTTCACCATAAATTAGGATTCCAGAGACACCAAACTTGGAAAGTCCATCTCTTTATAATTGGAAGTTACACTTATAAAAGAATGGTATCCTATGGGAGAGATAGGCCTTGCATTAGTGAAAAATAAATGTAGGACTTTTACATTACCAGGGCATGTAAAATGTAAAAATGCAATTCCTACCTGTTACATATATTGCACGCAGCCCTCTGGGCGGTCCAGGGCAAACCCTAGAGGTGTCTTACATGTAGGAGAAGGGAAGGTTTAGGCTTGGCAAAAGTTTTATTTTTTCAGGTTGACAAGTGAGTGTATGACCTAATTCAGGCTGCAATGGCAAACCTGGGACATGTTTAAAGGGCTACATAAGTAGGCGGCACAATCAGTGCTGCAGGCCACTAGTAGCATTTCATTTACAGGCACTGGGCACATATAGTGCAGTTTACTAGGGACTTATAAGTAAAATAAATATGCCAATTAGGTATATACCAATCAAACCATGTTTTAGGTAGCGAGCACAAGCACATCAGCACTGTTTAACGATAGGAAAGTCCACAGCATCCTAAGGGCAACAAAAACGAGTTTGGCAAAAGGTGGAGGAAAACGTTCAAAATATTTGGGGGTGACCTTACAGGGAGAGCCATTTACAACACCATCAATTGTCAGTCTTTCTATAGGATCATGACCCATAGCACACCCCACAGTCGGACTACCACCTGGGATTCACTACTGAAACCTCTCTTCTTGGTGTTGCTGAGCCTCTGAGATGGCAGCTAAATTGCTGTGTCACTGCCACTCTCATCATTCTGGAGCAAAGTCTGTTATTTGATACAGTGTCCCATCCAGTCATGCTTCTGAAGCTACAGATGGGAAACGTTCTTAATCACATGTCCTTAACAATGCGGATGTTTCCCACGCAAGCATAACCACGCTTGCCGGAGCAACGCATGGCTTTTTCTGTGCCTTAACCATGCATGTGCTAAACTAGACATATGCGCGGTTAAGACACAGAAAAAAGCCATGCCTTGTTCGGGAGAGGATGCGGTGAGGTAAGTGGGGCATGGTTAGGCCGGTGGATTAAGGTATCCTGGGGGTGGGGGGTCAGGGGTTGGCTTCTTTTTTTTAAGGGGCAGGGGTGGGGGTTAGTTTTTTTTTTTTAGGGCTTAGAGTGGGGTGATCGGGGTGGTTTATTTTTAAAGGGGTCGGGGAAGGTTAAGGAAGGGCAGGACGAGGGAGGAGAGAAGAGGAGGAAGGATCAGGAGAGGAAGCGGTGAGGTAAGTGAGGCTGGGGCAGGGTTGGTGGGTAGTTTTGAGCACGGGGTGGAATTAGGGCTTAGGGTGGGTGGGGGTGTTGGGGTACTTTAGTTTTTAGGGGCGGGGGATTGGGTAGTTTTTTTAGGGTTCAGGGCGAGTGGGGGATGGGGTAATTCAGTTGTTAGGGGCGGAGTGGGGGGCTGGGGTAGTTTTTTTTAGGGCTTAAGGTTGGTAGGGGTGGGGTAGTTTACTTATTGGGGGAACATTTTAGGGCTCAGGGTTGGTGGGAGGTGTTGGGGTAGTTTAGCTTTTACGGACAGGGGTTGGGGGTCAGGGTAGTTTTTTAGGGCTCAGGGCGGTAGGGGGTGTCAAGGTAGTTTAATTTTTAGGGGGGAGTGGAGGATCAGGATAGGTTTTTTTTTAGGACTCAGGGCCGGTGGGGGTTGTCGGGTAGTTTAGTTTTATGGGGTGAGGGATCTGGGTCATTTTTGTAGGGTTCAGAGTGAGTGGGGTGTCAGGGTACTTTAGTTTTTATGGGCAGGGTGGGGGGATTGGGATGGTTTTGTTTTTTTAGGGCTCAGGTTGGGTGGGGTGGTCGGGGTAGTTTAGGTATTAGGGCCTTAGGGTGGGTGGGGGGTTGCATGAAAGAGTAACACATGCCATTTTGCAGGCCATTTCCACACATGCCTTTACTAGGCATCCTTTTACAACAAAATGCTTTGTAAAGGCATGCATGGTAAAGGCATGCATAGAAACAATTTGGCTGTGGTTCTAACTGCGTTGTTAAGGCATGTATTGTTCCGGCATGCGTGGTTCTATCATACAACTCTACAGATATCAGCATCCAGGGCTTGGCTCTATCAAAGTGTAGCGAGGTAGGAGGCATTTTGCCTTTCTTAGTCTCACCTTATCGAACACCCTTCCCTTAAAGCTTTTCCTGTGTGCCTCCTTGATGGAGTTCCGAAAAGCTTCAGAAGACTTGACTATTTTAACTGATGTGGCTGCCATACGCTCCTTACTTAGCACCGGGAAACTCCATTGGTGTGGCCATGTGTTTTACAAATGGATAGATAGATAGATAGATAGATAGATAGATAGATAGATAGATAGATAGATAGATAGATAGATAGATAGATAGATAGATAATGAAAGAGATAGATAGATAGTTAGATAGATAGATAGATAGATAGATAGATAGATAGATAGATAGATAGATAGATAGATAGATAGATAGATAGATAGATAATGAAATAGATAGATAGATAGATAGATAGATAGATAGATAGATAGATAGATAGATAGATAGATAGATAGATAGATAATGAAATAGATAGATAGATAGTTAGATAGATAGATAGCTAGATAGATAGATAGATAGATAGATAGATAGATAGATAGATAGATAGATAGATAGATAGATAGATAGATAGATAGATAGATAGATAGATAGATAGATAGATAGATAGTTGCAACTGACCCCTCTTGTTTTAAGGTTCCACTTTTTGTATATCCCAGAACCTTTCACTCACCCCGGTGCATGTGTATGTCATGGCCCTCATTATGACATTGGCAGCCGCCTGTGTGGCCTGAATCTCGCCGGCCCTATTATGGCTTCCCCGCTGGGCCAGCAGGGATCAGGGCCTTAACATTGTTGGCAGCAATGTGGCAGTGCAGCGGGTGCAGCCACACCTGTCTCGCATTCCACTGCACAGATGGGGCTGTGATGGGGGTCCCTCCAGTGCCAAGCGCATGGAGACTGCAGCGGTGTTTACCACCATGGACAAGCTGCCGGATGGGGACTCGTAATCTCAGCGGGAGGTGGTGACTTTGATTTCTGTTGCTAAGGGTGAATACATTTCTGGGTCAGCCTACTTGTTTTTTTGTCCCTGATTACTGATTCAGGGAGGCAGATGACAGTCATGTGCAGAGAATGTACAACTCACACTTCATTGTGCCTATCTTATGGCTACTCCAGTCTGGCAACAGCTCAAGTGCTACCTGCTGTATGAAGCATCTCCTCCGAGGAAGGTTGAAGAGCAGCAGAGAAAGACACTGTCCAAGAGAAGCAGGACAGAGCCAGGAAAGAACCAAAGATGGCTGCTCCTTAAAGGAGGTTGGCTTTCTATATAGTGAACAGAAAGGATGTCTGCTATGCAGAGAGTCCAAGCAACTCCACCTTGGTATTCAGAGGTAATAAATAGACCAACTAATGCTCTATTTCTTTAATGGTAGCTTGGTCGAGCAGTTATTCTAATCTTGGAGAAGTGCTCACAGTATCAATAAATATGGCCATGCGCTCAAGTGAATAACTCGAGACCAATTTACAAAAATACTTCAGATTTCTATAAAAAAATGTAAGACCAAGATCATCACAATCAAGTAAGTACTTTTTGTGTTATGATTTTTCAAAGATTAGCAAAAATAGTATTTTTGTGCATAATTACCCACCATAGGAATCAGTGGAAGAAAACTTTAAAAATGGATATGCAATCAGGCAATCTTCTCACAAAGGTCTCCTTCAGTTTCAGTTCTAGGTCATCAAGATGTTTTGTGGGCCAGCCAGAGAAGTTTGGGCGATTCACGTTTCAAGTGGGAGTAGAGGCTGAAAGTCCTGGAGCTGGAGCACAACAGAGAGGGGACCACTTGGAAACACACTGCACAGGTGGACTTAAAGGTAGGTCTGGTGGTTCCCCTTGGAGTGTAGAGGTTGCAAGGGGTTAGGGACTAGAGCACAGCTGGTTTTCTGATGCAAGGGCCAGGGAGTCCAGGTGCAATGCAGATAGGCAACACAAGGGCTGTGCGTAAAGGAGCCTTTGGAGCCAGGGGCAGGTCACTTGGAGGGTGGTTTGTAGGTCAGCAGGTCAACTCTGAGGTGGGTTCTTGGGTGTCCTGAAGTTCCTCAATGGGTGCTTGCTTCTGGTCCTCAGAGAGACCGGAGTGAACTTTTCTTCTGGGTGTGTGATGTTGGGGGGGATCCAGTACTCCGGGCTATGGCACTCCTCAGCCACTGGAAGTTGCAGTTCCACCAAACTTGGCACACTAGCAGTGTTTGTCCTCTGGGCCCATTGAATGGAATTTGGTCTGGCTGCTATTTCCGGTTTGTTGGTCAGTAGCCAGTCAGTGAACTGGTCTTCACTATATCTTGCTGCTGGTTGCAGGGAGTGATGGCTTCTCTCTGGAGGGAGGTTCCTGGCAATATTTAGCAGGTCCCCTGGGGTTCCTTAGAGTCCATCTGATGTCCAGTTGACCCCTCAGTGATGATTGATGAGTCCTGGGTGCAGCAGACTGGGTTTGGCACCTTTTTTTTTCCTGCAGCAGGGCTTCTGTTTTAAAGCCTTGGGTCTTCCTTGTCGCTGGTCTTCTTGTATCCATCAAATCTGATCTGCAGGTCTAGGGATGCCCACTATATATTTCATTTAGTGAGTGTTTAGGGGAGTACCTGGTAGTGGCCAATGTGCCACTTACCTTATGGTGGCTTCACCCACTATGTGGCCACTTCCTGTGTGTAGAGATCACATTCCTAACCCTGATACGTTATTTTCCTGACATCCAAGATGGAGGAAAATTAAGTGGAGTGAAACTATCTCAGGCTATAGAGAATAGCCATAGGGGTTATTTACAAATAAGTAATATTCAGCCACGTCACACTGTAATCAATGGAAAGTCGAAGCGAGAGGCAACAGATACTAAAGAGCTACTGAGGCCATCAGTGAAGGTTCAGATGAGCTTGTTCCAGCATCTGGTGGTACCTTAGATGCAGCTGCGGTTTGACTGCAGTCCACTGTCCAGTCACTTTAATGTAAGGCTTGTACAAAGTTTATTACAGAAAATGCGTGTTTTAATAACTAGATCTATGAATTAAACCGGACAGAACCCTTGTTTTTTCTCCGGTGTTGTCATTTAAAAAAAAAGCATTGTAGTCTTTAAGTGCGACAATGTGATTTATTTTAAATACAAGCATGTATGGTGTTTCTACTGCTACTTCACCACATCAGCAGTACTGTGAACAGGCGAGTTTGATACCAAATACTGAAGCACAGCTTTAAGAAGCAGAAAGTTTGAAAACACACACAATAAAGCAGTCTCAGCTGATGACTGGGCAAAGTGGCAGGGTGGGGGGAACAAAATAAAGATAAAAATAAAAAATTACCTTAAGCAGGCTGCCGCTCTCCGCTGCACCACAGGCACAGGCACCCAGCCTGCCCTGCGGCCAATCATGACGCTGCTCAGACCAGTGTTAGGATTGGCTGGAGCACCCTGGCTGGGCGCTTAAAGGCAGACTGGGAGCCTGGGCCTTCTCTCTACAACCCAGCAACACAGTGCCGGGCTGGAGAGAGCCCTTGTGCGCATGTGTGTTTGACCGGCCCGAGACGGCCGGCCAAACTTACATGCACACTGAGGGGAGTGCTCTGTGCCTTCTCCTCCATGGCTGTCAGCCCCCATGGCCCACTCCTTTAAAATTAAAACCCTAATAAACATTGTTTATTATCAATTAATTTATAAAGGTTTGCAGCTGCTGGTGGCGGGGGGCTGACGCTCCTCTGCCATAGTGGAGGAGCAGGCCCTGCAATAAAGGTACACTAACAGTAGATAAACCTAATTCTGGCATGAAAATTTATGCAGTATCCTGTTAAGTGCCTGGACTCTGAGGTAGATAGATTTGAAAGTCCCTTGTAAGCCAAAGCTGGCATGCAAAGACATGTCAAGTAAGCCATTGGCCACTAGTTTTGTCACTTCCGGAAGGAGTGACCTTAAGGAAGGCCTTGTAGTACAATAGTACCCGGCCCACTGCAGGCCAATCCCATGCCCAGAAGTAGGTCTTTGTTGCGGGAAAAACCCATTCATTGCCATAACACCTTGAGACAGCTCTAGCAATTAGAGAAATAGAGAGCAAAAAGGCGAAGTAATGCAAGTATGGGTGGGCGCAAATCTAAATAGATGCCTCGAGCTGCAGTGCCTAAACGGTAAAGTAGCACTTCTCAAATGGGAGTCCTAGAAAGAAGCCATGAGCCTCAAGCATGCAATTTCTCATCTTTTTCACTCTGTCCACACAGGGGGCCTTAGAACCATCTTGGGTTCAAGAAATGCGAATACACTGGAGTTTTAAGGCAAATAAACAAGGCAATTGACAAATTGTGACCTAAAATAAAAATACAGGGGGTCAGTGAGCAGAAACTGTGAGGAGCTAAGGGCAGTGCCATTGTGCCAAAATTCAAACCAATATAACGTCACTGTGCCAAGAGAACATTGCAAATGTATTGAACTAGAACAGTGACAATTGTAAAGTTTAGTCAAGCCTCTAGTTAACATAACAGAACTTCACTGAGCATCTGAAAGTGATCTTCGATTAGCATTGGTATCTGGCCAATACACATACAGCTTACACGATCTTTCAATGCTTAAAGAAAGAGGGGGGTTCCATTGACCAGATCCTACTAGTTTGAGGTAAACAGACTTGTAACAAGTGTTTTGCGGTGGGCTTACCAAAAGCGAGATTGCGCAGGCCCTGTCACAGACACCACTCCACCATCTTTGAATGTCCTGAAGAGACTACTTTATTTCCATCACAACTTCGAATGGATTCAGCCACTTCAAAATACATTATCCTCGGGCAACACCTCCTGATTAAAAATGACCACAGATCTGAGAAATTAATTTCTTGCTAGCTACACACCAAGTAGTCCACGGTTAGTATTGTAATGGATTGCATTGCAAACAAAGGGCACTAGACCAGTCATGTATTTAAAAAAAAGTAGTCCTCAAACCCTCCTTAAAACATGGACGCCGCGTATGTTAACAGTAGTTGGCTGGTGCTCTCGAGGAGTGCTAAACACCAGAAAAGGCATGACGTATGCATACCTTTGACAAATGAAGTCAAGAGATTTAGGAGGATGGCCCTCTATGTAGTGTGCAAAGCTAGGCACACTGTGCAGGGAGTCCATGCAACCACACGTTGGTTTCAAGGTGTAAAAACTAGGTCACCTAATGCTCTCATTTTTATGGTAGCTTGGTGGAGCAGTTACGCCAGTCTTAGAGAAGTGCAAAGAATTTGTTGTACTCACAGCATAAATCATGCAACTCACACATTCGAATGAATAACTCGCAACACATTTATAAAAATAATTCCGATTTTGATATTAATTTTAAGACCAAGACTATCCTAATTGGTTAAGTACTTTTGGAGATATGAATTTTTGAAGTTTAAAGAAAATAGTCTTTCTGTGCGTAATTACACACCATAGGAATCAATAGAAAGACACCTTTAAAAATACATATAAAATCATACATTTGAGTTACCAAGTTCTCCTTTTTCAGGTTGGTTGAGGTCATTGGTGGGCACAATGTGCCAGCTGGAGAAGTTCAGGTGGCTCCCGGTACAAGCAGAAGCAGCTGGGAAAAGTCTCTGGAGCTGGTGCAGGATCACTGTGGGGGAACACTTGGATAGCACTGCACAGGTAAGTTTAGAGGTGGTTTCTTGGGGTCTCCTTGGAGTGTCCAGATTGCAAAGGGTAAGGGACCCTTGGGGCACAGCGGGATCTTCATTGCAGGGCACAAGGCAGCCGGGTGCAGAGCGAATTGGTGATCCAGGAGCTGTGTGCAAAGATGCCTTGGATCTGGAGGTAAGTCTCTTTAAGGATCGTTTGCAGGACAATGGGGGTACTCTGGTGGGAGTTCCAGGGTGTTCCTGAAGTCCCTTGACTTGGGCTTCCTCTTGTTTTTTTTCAGGCCCGGGCAGGCTGGTTTTCCTGGTGTCAGACGTAAGATGACCAGTATCCAGGGTATTAGTACAGTTCGAGCACTGGAAATCTCAGTTGCAGGGTTTGTCCTTGTGACCGTTGGAGTGTTGTCAAATCTGCTTGCATGTTCAGGGTCAGGAGTTAGCAACCAGTCAGTGAAGTAACCCTCACTGGGTTGCTGGTTCCTTGGTTGTTGCAGAGTGGTACCTCCACTCTGGAGGGAGGTCTTGGGTGATTGGTGAAGCCTGGAGGTCCTCTGGATTTCTTGAGGTCAATCAAGTTGTCCAGCAGCTCCTCAGCAGTGATTGTTGGGTCTTGGGTGCAGCAGGAAGGGTTTGGTACTTTTTATTTGTGCAGCAGCTCCACAGTTCTCGTGCCTTGGAACTTTTTTGTGCTGGTCTTTTTTGTGTCCTTTGAATCTGATTTCTTGGTCTAGGGATTCACACTAAATACTGAATTTAGTGGGCCTTTTAGGGGGTACCTGGTAGTTTTCAATGGGGCACGTACCATCGGGTGGCTACACCCACTATAGCGACCACTTCCCTATCCCTGATTGGCTGTTTTCCTTCCATCTAACATAGAGGAAAACGAAATTGAGTGTCCACCTTGCAGGCAACACCTTAGAGGGTGCCTGGAGGTGGCAGACTGTATAGAACCAGTCAGCAACCATGCCAGGGTAGTTAGCTTTTGCAGGGCCATCTCTAAGGTGACCCCTCCATACATTTAGGGGTAAATCTAATACTGGTACCAGTTTGGATTTATCCTTCTGAGTTGTTTGATACAAAACAACCCAGGGTTCAGAGTAGGCATTATGTAGCTGGGGAACTCGTGTTGGCCAGTGTCCAGCACACGTATTGAAATGGCTGCTCTGTTCACTCACTATGTCCCAGGTTTGGCAAGGACACAGTGGGGGCATATTGCTCATGTAGCTATGCCAGCACATATAATATTGAGCACCCTTCCTTAGAGATGTAAGGCCTGCCAGAGGGGTGTCTTACCTATATTAAATGCAGTGTATGGTGGTCAGGGCACACAGGCAGTGTGCCATATCCAGTTTGTGTTTTAGGTTTGCACCAGGACACTCAGCCTGCAATCTGGATGCATGGCCCTAGAGGGTGGCACAATCAGTGCTGCTGCCCTGATGGGGCCTACCCATTGTACTCCATGCCCTGGATACCTAGGTACCCGTTTACTAGGGACTTATAGTGGTAGTTAAAGGTCTATCCAATTGTGCCAATGCATCACAACAGTTTTAAGGAAAGAGCTCTGTCCCAGAGAACCTGGTTAGCAGAGGCCCTGGGTACTACAAGTTCTAGGCTACATCAAACATCAGGCAGAAAGTGGGGGCTAACCATTTTAAAAAGAGCCCTTTTCTCTTAAGGGAATTTTGAAAGGCAAGAACACAAACAAATGAAAGTACTAGGCATGGTTAAAGCCCACAGATTAGATGACAACAGGTTGAAAGCAGCGCTTGCACACTGCTATGCTTTGTCTAAAAAAAGAAAAGAAAAGTATTCCCCTCTCATCCCCACTAGTCCCAGTTATACACATGAATCTCCTGGGATAGGTGGTAAATAGGCAGAGGGAGGACTATGGGGCTCATTATTAACCCGGCGGTTCAGACCGCCATGCCGGCGGTGACGGAAAAGACCGCCACCAGCATGGTGGTTTAAACCGCCATATTATAAACACAGGGATGGCTCCACCACCGCCAGGCTACTACCGACAGGCAGCCTGACGATGGCAGATATTATTATATGACAGGTTTCAGCGCCGCCCTCTGGATAATGAACCCTGTTTCCCCCATCCTTTCCCTGGCGGGTCCCCCCGCCAGAGAAATTGCAGAAGGGGTGCTCTAGGGCCCCTCTGGGCGCCACTGCCAATGCACTTGGCATGGGCAGTGCAGGGGCCCCCGTGCAGCACTTGTCGCGCAGATCACTGTCTGAACGGCTCCATGTGGAGCTGTCGGCAATGTCCCAGCCCTTCATTCTACTGGGCCGGCTGGTGGAAACACTCTTTTCGCCCGCCGGCCCAGCAGAATGTTCGTAATGCAGCCGGCGGGGTTTCAAGGGAGCTGGCGGTCTATGGAAAGACCGCCAGCATGAACACGGCAGGGTTTCCTGCCGTGTTCATAATGAGCCCCTATGTATGTCTTTGGGCTTTGAGGGCAGTAGTAACTCTTTTGCATATAACTCAAGCTGTGATCAACATTACGCCATGCCCGCCAACCATTTTTGTTTAGTAGGCATTGCTCTTTCCCCACTAAGGAGGGCAATCTTCTCTTTGCCAGTAGCAGTACCAGTTGCACATTCGAGATAAGTCCTAGCAAATATACAGTGGGGTCACAGCCTGTATGATCCAGCACCATGTCTAACAGAGCAGTGGTAACCTGAGTCCAATAATTCTTGACTGCGTGACAATGCCAGGCCAAGTGTAAAAAGTCAGCCCCTTCCACTAGACACATTGTTTGCAATATGTGTCTGCCCTTTGTCCAAACCGGTGTAATGTGACCGGTGTATAATACATGTGGTGCAGGAATTTGAAGTGGATTATTCGTAGATTACAGTTAGATGTAAGGAGTGTACAGTGGAATTTCCAATCCACCTCCTCTATTGGGTGGTCCAGCACCTCATTCCAACTCTTGAGTGCCCTATTATGGGTCTGAGGTCTGTGAGACTACGATGTGGTATATCGTTTTGTAATTAAGTGTCTTCGTGTAGTAGTAGTAAGCAATTCTGGCTCATCTGGAAAACACGGATATAGGGTTTGTAAGGCAGCCCTGAGATGGTGGTATGTAAGCATCAATAGTGGCTTATGCCTCTGAGCGCTAGATACATCTTCTAGGGATATAAACCTGCCATTGGGGTAGACATTTGCCATTGTTTTGAGTCCTGTGTGATTGAGTATTTCTAACGCCAGATATGGCAGGATGGTGTCACAGCAGCAAAGCTGGGGCATAAAGCTGCATTTTTCCCGTCCGCTCTCCCAAGTCTCTCCAAGTGCAGTTAGTAAGGCATTTATTTCTGTGCGAGTGACCCCCTCTCTTTTATGCAGTAGAAGAACTGAAAGCAGTGCTGGGAAAGCATCATTGGCCTACACAGCAGTATGTGGTCTATAGTTGTGTGGTGTATGCCAATAACATGCGAAATGAGCCTGTGCACACAGGTAATACAAGTGAAAGTCTGGCGCATTGCATCTGCCAATAGTGTATGGCAAGGTAAGTATTTTCTAGCTGTCTCTTGGTTGTTTCCCTGCCCATGTCAATCTATCTCCTGAAGATAAATATTTATTTCTTCCCCAGTAGAAGTCTTATGATGGCCTTATATATGGGAATAAAATTGTTTGAATGCATCAAGGAAGGCAGGAGTATCAGAGCACTCTCGAGCCTCTGGAGTGGATATCTTAATTATGTGTTCTAGGCCACGTGGTGCTCCGAGGTTTTCAGCCAGAGTGCGTCCCATTGACCCATCTCCCTCTAGATGCTGTACTGTTGGGGCCCTAGACCCATTGTGGTGTTGGGGCCCTCATGCCACTCAAGGAAGTGACCCAGACACAGTGGTAGGGTTCTGTAAACTGACCACGGGCACGTGCGCCCGGCCCTTTTTATTGGCAGGGTCACCTGACCGGTGACGCCTGTGTTGGGTGGGTGTGGGGTGTGTATGTGAAGCCAGCCCTCAGCCCAGTGGCTGGTTAAACACTAGAACGTGTCCCACAGGACACTACAGATGCGAGCCACATGTCTTTTAGATAAAAACTGTGTTTTCTGTCCTGGTAGGTCAAGGTATTCTGTGAGGTTTCCACAGATGGCAGCCAGTATGGCCAGAGTAAGCCAACTCTCATATTGTCGCTCAAGGGAGTTTTTGTAGTTTATGTATTTCAGCACATCTGACTGAGTGCTGATGCATATCTCTCTATTTGTGACTTTAAAGGGCTCCCAGAGCATCATGTTTTGCCCCTGCAGTGCCCACATTTTTCTCAAAATACTGGATAATGTCTGACCACAGTTCCTATCTGAACAAAGTGTCAAGCTGGGCATATGCTCGGAACCTCCTTGTGAAGTGGATTGAAGCTACATGGGGTATTGGGAATTTTAACTGGACTGGGGCTTGATCAGAGAGCATCTTTGACATGGGACTCACTTCCTCGATCCATGCAGAAACTTCCTTCAAGACCAACCAGTAGTCCAATCTTGACCACTATCCTTGAATTGAGGAAAGAAATGTACCCTCCCTCATCCACCAGCCTGTTTTCCTCCAACCTCTCTCAAGTGACCCCTGCAGGGCGCCTACGCTACCAATCTGATGCCACTGACCTGTCCATTTTAGTGTCTAAGTATGTGTTCAATCATGGAATATGGATGACTCCAGAGCGACGTGTAAAAGTTAGGGTCATCTACTTTATGTCCATAAGTATTTATTATTGTAATTGGTGTGCCATGCAATGTCCCTTGGGCCATCGTGGGGCATCCTTGGTTGTCAACTGTGGAGTGTGTAAGTTGAAATGGAAGGCCTCATTTGACTAGCATCAGTATCCCTTTGAGTACGATGAGTAGGATAATGCCAGTCTATATCCCGCCCATTTCACTCCATCTTTATGCTCGCTATCACATGTCAGGTGCGTCTCCTGTAGGAGAGCAATCTGAATATTGTGTCGATTGAGATATGAAAGGACCATTCGAGTCTTGCTGGGATTATTGAGTCCTTGTTTGTTCCATGTTAAACAAGTAAGCTGGCACCCTGATCTAGCCATTGTGCTTTCATTTTGAAAATGATAATAGCTACAAACTCACAGCATAACACCTATGGTGATGGTGGAGTAAGTGACACATTGGGAACAAAAAACACTGCCTTCAACCCCTTTCCCTCATATTTCAGCATTATAACTTTGCTAGCGCCATCCGCTGAACTGATATCAAGTAACAAAACAGACAACGGAGGATACCAAAACAGCATACAATAAGTAAGTCTACTTATCACGTTCATTTGAAGTGCATCCTCTTGGGGTACCCCCAGGCTCCCGGTCTCTCCCTAGAGGTACAGAGGTGGCTAGAGAGGTTCATTTCTCTGCCATCTCACCAGAGTCAATCATGTAGTTCCGCCGAACCACCTGTCATGAATGTGCACCCACATTCTTAATTGGCAGGAACTCATGGCGGACCACCTGAAGCACCACTGTGAAAGCTGGATAGAATGCAATCTGGTTACCCTGGTAGTTTATATCCCTCTTCTCACGGGCCAGCCGGAGCATCGGTAGTGCAATAATTGTGTGATGATGAAACCCGGAGGCAACCCAGGCCGCAGCTGTCACATGATTGTTCTATGCCCTCTTTTAACTATCAGGAGGTGCAACACTTTATCTTCTCTGTAGATTGAGGTTAACATATTTTCTACATACATTTCCATCTTCCCAGTGTTAGTGGACTCAGGAATTCCAGTCATGCACAAGTTGTTTTGACACGAGCGTGCCTCCAGATCTTCATTTTTTTGCTTGTATAACAGTCAGGACCTTCTCCTTATTCAGACAGCTCGTGCGGACAGATTGCAGTTCTTCTGCTGTTGAAGCATTGTTTGTTTTTCTAATTTAACTGCCTTACTGTCCATGCACAAGTTTAGTGAATTGATCTTTCCATCTATAGATTGGAGACTGTTATGCATCAACAGTAATGTAGTGAAGTTCCAACTGAGGAACTTTGATCATGTTTGCGGACCAGTGGGGTTTCCTGTGGCAGCCTGGTAGAGCTCCAGGTCTCAAAGTGAGTAGGGTTTGGTTCCAATCTATTTTCCCCTAGTTTAAGTTGGGCCCTTCCTCTGGTTAGTATGAATTCTGTTTCAAAGCGCTCATGTCGTACCTAATGGTCTCTGTTTCTAGCCCTCTGTCCAGGGGCATCTGCACCCCCATCAAGCAGCAACAGCACAACAGGGAGTCCGCTAAGCCATCACTCACTCATCAACATTATCAAGTATGTATGGAGTTGCAGGGATCGCACTTATCAAGTATATGCCCCTATAAGATGCCAAATATACATGTGAAGGAGCTCTCACTATATGTTTTCACCCTTCATAGTGAACTCCTGGTAGCTCCAAGTTTCTCACAAGCAGCAGTATGCACCTATCCTGAGAATACTCTTTCATGGTGCTGCATGTTGTGGCAGCACCCCAATCTGCTGCCCGAGGGGCAACTGCTCTCAGGGACAGCAAAACTATCTTCACCCTGCCAGATCTCCACTGTGTTGCAGGTGGTAGAGTGGGGATTGCGTGCTTCATGGCCCCAGAGCACCACATGCTTCAACCAGGCAGTGAGGAAGGCTCTGATATAGTTTCTATTTCGGGTCCAAGCAGCTGCTCACTGCGTACCAGAGGTCTATTTCTCAGTTTAGGTCTGGTAGCATGACAAGTAGCTTGTAAATATACATGAGCAAGTTGTGTTATATCCAGGGGTCACTATCAGTTCTCCTCTCGTTCTCTTAAATCCACTGGACCTTCACAGTTCCCACGGATCACATCACACTGATGGGCGTGGGTTCATGCGGCCCCTGAAACACTCCCAGTGGGAGCTACAGCACTCTGGTCATGCTCTCAGGTGATGCCTGCACACCGGCCCACCTATGCCGTGTATGGTCTTCCTAGCCTCCACAAGGGAGTCATCAGCATCTCTATGGGGAATCAGAGTTGTCTGCTCACCAGCCATGAGGCTCATTGCACCGCACACTCTTTGTGAGTGCGAGCTGCTCCTCTATGCTCACTCCCCTGGTGCAGGGCTTTGGTCATGGATATAAGGGTATCTAGGTGCACTCAGTGCTCGGGTGTGCCCTTTCACCACTGGGATCTTCGTCAATCTTCAGGTGCACTCTTCTGACCACCTCAAAGTCACTACCGTTTCTCAGGCTCAGTTTCCAAGCACGATTTTCGCGTATGTCCGGCCACTCGCACCACACCACTCCTGCAGCTCGCAGGTCTCAGCTGTGTCCTCTGACAAAACTTGGGTACTACAGCGACCAATTGAGCTCAATCATTTCACCATGTTGTCACACTGTGAGGGTATTCTTGCTGTCAAAAATAGCTGCGGAATAGCAGGATAATTATCGGACTTTAAACTCTGGCCAACTGCTGCACTAATGTGCAGCCATCTTGCCTTGGGCTCTCTGGACCCCCTGCACTACTGATGTTAATGATTTCTTTAAACATACCTTTCCCCTTTCATTCCATTGCCAGATATTTAGTAATTTCTTTTATTTTATCCTGAAATGTTCATGTTTATTTGGTTTAGTTATGTTTGAGACACCTTTATGTAGCAAGGATTGGTTACTGAAACAATATGTTTACGCTACCTTGCAGTATATAGTTAGAATGTCTAGATGGTGTTTCATGATTTGACATCCATTGGTACCCTACAATTTCTGTTTTTCAATAAAAAATTGTAAAAAAAAAAGAAGCAAAGGAAACTGGTTTTGAAATTTGAAAATGTATATAAAACTGGATTCTAGATCCCTTTACTTGGTTCCACTCACGAGTTCTCTTCAGAAAGGAGGGCTCTACAGACTACTAGAAGAGGTGCTGCCTAGTCTAACCGTGCCTCGTCTCTGCCTGATAGACAGTCGTATAATGGTGATGGGATGTCACAAAAAGTCTGCATCTTCTGCTGGAGGAGCTGATGGTCTTCCTTGTGCTAGGAAGCCTGTTTGAGTGCTGAGAGAGTGAATGAATGCATCTGACCTGCAGGCGGAGAAACTGTGAAGGAGAAGTCCAGTGTGTTTTGTTGTGATAGAGCATCAACTATCACAGCTGAGTGAGCTGAGGGCTGTTTTTCAGAAGCTGGGTTCAATCTTCTCCTTCTGTGTATTATTTTGGTGCACACAAGTTCTAGAGGAGTTGGCTGAAGTGAATATAGTTTGGTAACCTGCTACTGTAGGTACTGCTCCAGTACACTTGGATAAGTTGTTGACCTCATTTCGTAGTTTTTGCACAGAAATGTCAGGTGTACATGGGGTTGCCCCCTTAGTCCACTCTTGGAATGCTTATCACCTGGGGGTGCAGAAAAGAGCAGCATAAGGGATGGAGAAACTTGTACAGCGACCACTGGCAAACCTTTGGATTGATGAACCAAAGCTGTAGATTATACAACAGTTCTCTGCTAAAAACAAAAATTCAATCTGGATGCTGCAGATTGGGCAAACTATCATCCTACATCACTTATGACAATCGGTGCTAAGTTTGTAGAAAAATATTGTTACCACCAATTAACAGCCTTTCCCGAAGAATCATTTCCTATTACACACCTCTCCGTCAGGCGCCCCCCTTGGATTCAGTGCTAAAACTGCTATTCCTGGCATTGCAGAGCACCTGAGACTGGAGCTGGATCACAGTGGCACTGCCACTCCCTTCTGGATCTGAGTGTGGTATTTGATACAGTGTCCCATCGAGTCATGCTTCAGAAGCTAGCAGATATTGACATCCGGGGTTTGGCTTTATCCTGATTTAGCTCCTCCCTGCAAGACGGCTCATTCCAGCTGAGTGCCAAACCTCATACAACAACTGTGATGCGGCTGCCATGAGGTGTTCCACTGGGCTCAGGATGGCAGAAGTCCACTAAACCTTAGTCTCTGCCTTACTGAGGTTCCTGGATGGACCAGTGTGCCACACCACCGCTGGAGACAACAGAATCTGAATGAAGCCAGTCCTGTCCCATGGAGGGAATCACATAGAACTGGTCTTCATAAAACAATAGACTCATTTAATATGGATAGAGATAAATAAAGGTGAACTTTAAAATCCAACCAAACCAGCAAGAAATCTGAGCAAGAAACATAACGCATGATTTTAATGTACTCCTGGTGACTCTAATATCTGTGCTATTCGACCATCCTGATTAGTCACCTTTTTAGTCTAAATATATTTTTATTGAATATAAGCAAGCAAAAAGCAAATCAGACAAAATCATGATAACAAAAAGATTTGGTGTAAGAGTCCCAGGACATAATTAGTGCCTTGGTCGATTAAAGATGGTAGAGAAATTAGTGTCAACTGACATCACAACTGAAAAGACGTGATCAAAGAAATTGTGGTGCGATATGTCAATGTCTTGTGGTTATTATATCTGTAGAGTAAATCCAGAACTCTGCTGTGTGTCATTAGTAATTGTGTAGGGAAAGTTGGTAACTGTAAATACATATAAATTATTAGTTATCTGAAGCATCTTTGACCTTATTTCCTGTGTACTTCATTAAGGTTTAGTGTTTGAATTGTGGGAATCTAGTTTAGCTCAAACAAGTCTTTCCAGCAGCATCCACCATTATTCTTGCAATGAGATGTTATCACCCCACCTAGTAAAATATGTGCCATTCCTTCCAGGTCTGAAATTATTCTTAGGATATGTCTTTCAGGTTGTATAGATTCATTTTACAGGGCATTGAGTCGAAGAGGTTGTTGCTTCAATATGGATTTACCTTAAAGAAATGAAAGACGAGGCATTTGGCAAAACAAGAAGAGTTGATGGCCTTAGCCGTAGAGCAGTACACAGTTGGGGTCTGATGACTGTCTCAAAGTTACAGAGTTCTGTTAGCAATTATACACATTTCTTGAAGTGTCATAAAACACTTTGCGCATTCTTTTGAGAAAGGAATCCAGGCTTAGTCAACAAGTCATAAATCTGACCATCTGATAAAGTGCACAGGTGGGTCTGGACCTTGCATGGTCATAATGGGGGTCAGTAGGTAACATGTCCAGTTGTCCTGAATGGGGAGCGCATGATCACTGCGTGTTGTGTTCTGATTGTCTGACTGTTCTTAACATCATGTGGCATCTAACTTTTATGGTGTTTTAGGAGTGTACATGCTCCCATCCAAATGTCTTTTATTGGGGCCAATCTCCTAGGACCATTGTGGGGTCTCTGCCTATCTGGGGGATAGATCTGGGTTTTTCCTGTTTGTTGGTTTGTCTATGGGCTACATGTCACCTCACTTATGATCTGTCAATGATTAGCTTCAGGCCTAGGTCACAGGGCGTGCCTGACCACGTATTTCTGACTCGGTGTTGATGGGGAGGTCACATCCGGTGGATTCTACAACAGTGATGCGAGTTTGTTGTTATGCACACACATATCATGGTGTACATTGACATAGTTTTTATCATTGTTAACAAGATATTTTGTCAGCGTGGTCAGTAGGGCCAGTGAACACAAATGTAAAATCCTCCTTTGGCTGAAAATTCGCTATTAGTTTGATATATCAAAACATCTTTGACCAGAATATTTTGGCTTGTTTCTTAGCTTCGAGCAGTGTAGTCTTGATGGTGTTCAAAAGTCATGTGTAAGAACATATATTATGTTTAGGATAGCAAATGGGTAATTTTACATCTGAAAGGAGGGAGAGATATGTTCTCCAGTTAACTGTTGATCAGTAGTGTTACAGTCATTTCCTATTTTGTTTTTAATTTCTTCCAAGATTAGAGGTATTAGATTTCAACAAAGCATACATATGGAAAATAATATGACCACCTCTTGTCCTGTTGGCTCTCATTATACCAGTAAGGCTGCTGGATTTGAGCGTCAGCATCACCTGAATTGTGGGTAACTGACTTCGATCCCACACTATGTGACAACTGTCAGCCTAGTCTGTTTCTGGCTAGCTAGCAGTGGCTCACCTGTGCCCAAGAGCAGGGGTGATTTGTGACAGCCGGATGCATGACATTGTGACCTCTCAGGGAAGTGGTGGTGTATCAGATCTTATCCTTTTCTCCCAGTTACATTCATCTCACACATGCAAAGACAAACAGAAGCAGGAAATGGTTCAACAAGCTTTATTGAATCAACTGAGTCCTAGATAAAAAACCATAACCATTTAATAATTAGGATGATAAAACATACTAAAAACATAATGGAAACAAGAAAAAAGTGAAACACAAGAAAAGTCCTGCCATACTGTCGCTATGCGAGATGTGTGATTCCTACCTACGCCACTAATGTTCTATTATTTGAGCACAGCAGGATAAGACCTAGTCTGCACTTCAAGACCGCCCTGGAGAGAAATCATCTGCCATACCTGAGTATGGCAGTAGTGAAGAAGCATGTTGTTTATTGAGGCACCTTTCCCATATAGGTCCAGGAACTGGTAATCTCAGTAACCCACTGTATGAAAGTCAAACAGCATGGGGGAGCAGTCTTCTGGCTGGAACCTCCTTCTAACGTGCAGGGGATAGAGAGATGTTTTTTATAATAAAACAGCTAGGGCCAGAGTCAAAGAAAAGTGGCTCAGCGCAGTGCTGCGCCAAAATTGGGAGCACCACGCTGTGTCACTTTAGAAACGCAGGGATGCGCCGTATTTAAGGGAATACGGCACACCCCTGCATTTCTCCCTGCACTAGCACTAAATTTAGCTGCCAGCGCCAACACAGGTGTTCTTGCACCATCGTGCAAGGATGTCTGTGTTGAGGGGTGTGATTGTTGATGTGCGGGAAGGTGTCCCTTCCTGCACATAAACCATCACTAATGGTGCTTTGGCACTTCTGTGTGTGCTGTACAATGCAGCACACACAGAAGTGCCAAAGCGTAATTTTCAAATGATTGTTTATGTGCAGGAAGGGACACCTTCCCGCACAGAAACTATTTCTGGCATTTTGCATTTTCGATGCGTGCGGCAGAATGCAGCACACATAGGAAAAGCAAAAACGAGGAGGAATAAAAATATTCCTCCTCGTTGTGCCCTGCTAACGCCACCCCTGGGGGTGGCATTAGATTTTGGTGCTGCCTCAGGTTTACAAAATTTCATAAATCTGAGGCAGCGTGAAAATGCAATGGGAGTTGCTGTGGCACGCCCACAATAACACCCATTGCACACCCCTTCCACACACAGTGCTGCATAGGCAGGTGACATATTAACAAGGTGGCGTTAAGCCACAAAAAGTGGCTTAATGCCATCTTGTAAATACAGCGCTGTACTTAGTGCCACAGGAGCATCACAAAAAGCGGCGGTCCTGTGGTGCTGATGGCCTATAAATACGGCCCCTAGTGTTTTGAGAAAAGTGTCCCCATGTAAAAATACATGTGTTTCTGTGAGATGTTGGAGGTGCGGTGTACCACTTTGTGCCAGCAACGCTATCTTGTTGCAGCCTTGAATAAAGCACAGAGTGGAAGAATGTCATGCTAAGAAATGTAAATGCTTTCTTAAGCGAAAGGAAAATAAAACATCATCATGAATTGGATCGTCTCCAAAAGAATAAAATTAAATAAAATGAACTATGACTAGGCTAAAGGGCACAGGCAGCAGACCTATCTGCTAAAATATCGTTCCCACAAACATCACTGAAATGGCTTCGCTACACTCTAGTACGATTCTTTATTATTTGTATTATGGAGGGATCTCCAGCCCAACTGGAGCATTTATTCAAGCAAGATTTTAGTTTGAGCACAAATCGATGTTTTCCAATTGAAATTGATTAGTACGAAAAATGTAAGGGGATATCTATTTGGTCCAATCACTGTAACATACTCTTTGAGGACCAATCTCTTCCAACAAAGGTGTTACCATCTTGTTAAAATTATTTGTTACACCACAAGGAGGCGATGTTAGAGTGTCTGAAATTAACTTCCAACAACTCGTCAACTTTTAAAATAGGTTTTTTGTGTTGTTCAAAATGTATTTTGAGTGTGACAAAGATAATTTGTTCAAAGTTAAGAATGAGATCGGATTGAAGTCTCTCAATATTGATTGTTGTACAAACGACCAAGCAGGACAGTAGGAATCCGATTGAATCGGCCATCTGGGGCCAGATGTACGTAGATGTACGTAGCTTTTTTCCTTGTTGCAAATGGCCCCATTCTGCAAATCGGGCCCTTTGTGACAAGAGAAAAGCCTTTTGGTATATTCAAACCCTATTTTGCAATTCAGTAATCTATTTAACGAATCGCAAAATAGGTTTGTGAGTTAATATTCAGAAGGGGGTGTGCAGAGGGTGTCCCTTCCAAACAGCAAGTCGCAGTGGCATGTAAGATAGTTTTGTGACCGTGAATGCAGTCGTAAAACCTTCGCAGTTACCATCAACTTCAAGTTGGTGATGATAACCCATTTGCAAGGGACCGCTTCCCTTTTGTGAACGGGGGAGACAACATTTTTTCAGAGCAGGCAGTGGTCCCATGAAAAACGAAAAAGGAAACTTTCCATTTTTTTTGTAATGCATTCTCTCATCCACCATCCCTGTGAGTGCAGACATTCCCAATCGTGTCACAAATTGCGACCTACCTCATCAATATTAATGAGGCAGGTCATTTGCGACCCCATTGGGAATCACAAACTATGTGCTTGACACTGTTATACATTTTGTTTTGCGAGTCACAATTTGCGATTCCCAAATGGATCACAAATTGCAAGTTGCAAAAGAAAATGTCATACATGTGGCACTTGGTGAAAAAGAAAATCCATGTAGAAGTTCCTAAAATTTGCTATGTCATCGATACTGTACCCTATGTGGGGTATCTCAGGGTTAGGTTTAATCCTTATTTATTAAACAAGAGTGCAGCACAGCGACAGACTAGGGTGACTGCAGAGAATAAGTTGCTGGAGTTGAGTATTGAATCAGAACATCTGGGTTGTTTCATTATGAGTGCCCCCTTCCTAGAAGGTATATCTGTACTACAGGGTCCTTGGCAGAGATGAAGGACTAAGCGAATCGGAGGGTAAACTTAGTTAGTTGAATCCCTATGTTTTAAAACAAAGAAAAGAGAAAAATGTGGTGGACAGAGATAAGTATATGCTATTAGAAACATTGATTAGTTAGTGACTATTCCACTGCTAAGAGTCCAGGTTAAGCGGAGCCTGACAGAGGCTCAAGCCAGCTGAGGCACCTGAGTTGTGACCACGGGAGAGCGGAAGCAACATACACCTCTGGCTTCTGGCAGGCAGCGACTACTATCGCGAAGTGGGGCTCTACAGCTGAATCTGCTGGAAAGTGTGACCTCTGACTTGGAATAAGAACGATTATAGTGGCTGGCAGCTACTCCTGAATGCCCATGGACAGAAGCAGTTGGACTTGTCTTTGGTGCGCCTTTGGCACGTCCTCAGCACAGTCGCACATGCAGAAAACACCGAGGGGCCGGAGGAGCTTGAGGAGCCGGCCGGGTACCAGGATCGCGGCACTGAGACGAGAGGACCTGGGGGGTGCTTCGACCCCGCTCCCTCCGACACCACCACTGTCACCAACACCTCAGCTGCCACCCACGAGGTCCCCAAGGCCGCTGGCAAGGCTGCAGTGGCTGCTACAATGACCCGCAGGAAAGCAGGACCCCCGCAGCCCCGCAGAGATGGGGACATCAGCAGTAATCTCGGGCTGCCCAGTGGGGAGCGGTGAGTGCAGTGAGCACGGGGGGAGGGGGGGAAGCGCAGGGGAACCGCAGTGTCACTGTGAATTCAGGGGCCCCAGAGACACAGAGAGACGCAGAGGGGGCGGAGTGGATACACAAGGCTTCTGTGCCTCTGTGGTCCTGAGACTCGCTCCACTGATCCACCCACTGTTTCCAGCTGCACACTCTGACTTAGACTCTATCTGGACACTGCTGGTCTACCTGAATTACCTAAGTCTTGGCCCACCAAACTCCAAGCCTCCAAGTCCCCAACTATCGGCCCCCAGCACAAAACTGTGCTTGTGCCCCTCCACTCCCCCGACCTCCAGGTACAACGAGGGATGTGAGGCGGCACAGCCCTAGATAGCAAACCATGCTCACACCGGCGGACGGAGGCACCTGAGGCTGGGACCCAGACTTCTGGACTCCCAACTACACCCATGCTCTAGGCCGCGTGTTCGTGCCTCTCCTCTATTTCTTCACAGTGCGAACTGTAGGCCTGCAGGCCTGGGGGCATGGTGGCACAGCTAATTGCAAGGCATTTAGAGCATAGAGCACAAAACAACAGATTCAACGGGTGCAGTGTGAAGCGACCCAAATAAGACGCAAACAGTGAGAGATTAGAGAGGAACCCAGCCCCTTCCTAGCTCTTTCTTGGCAAGGAATGACTAAAAGGAAATACAACACGCGCCGGCAAGGGATGTGAGAGTGCTCGACCCCGCAATATATGCACAAGGGGGCAAGCATACCACTTCCCCTGGCAGCCAGGACATTTGAAGGCAACAGCGAAGACCACCTAGGCCATTCAGCCACGCAGGATTGCCCAAAGGAAAGGACTCTATAATCTGATACCGCTGCAAACCAACAGCAGCGGGATCAGAACGTGCCCACAAAGGGTCACACGTAGCGGGGGCTCAAGACAATCATACTAAAAACCCAGTGTCAAGCCCAGCAAAAGGCATTGCCCCAGCAGAGACACCCCCCGGGGGGTCTGAAGTGCAAAGATCACTTTCATGCCCCACATTTACAAAAGCCCATCATGACCCCTATATCACTAGCGAATCTATACTCCATGCATGGTCTGCAACATCACCACTTCAGAATAGGAGGACCATCATCACTGAAAACAAAGTCTCCAAGCAATCAAACTCACTCATGGCCTACTCCCCCATATTGGGGGTCAAAAATCAAATGCCCCTGATGATGACTGTCGCCCAACAAACCACTTGAAGACATCATATAACCTTGAAGAAGAAACAAAAACTTTGCCTACCAACCTGGAAAGGGTGAGTTTCACAGACTAGGAACTCAGGGTGCTGTGTGAACACTTCCTTAACAACATAGAGGAGCATATTGACAAAACACTCAGTCACACTACTACAGCAATGAGGCCTCCAGGAGGGCATGGGGGTGGATTAACATCTAGGTGTTCGACAGAAACACAAGAGCTGACAGCGATCAGAGCCTCGCAGGACGCCATGGCAAGGGCCCTCCTCTGGCAACAAGATGGAGTTGCAACTTGGCCTGATTCAGTCCCTAGCAATGCACCTACCTGATATCGAGGCAAAGGTAACACTTTTGGAGAGCTACTTCATTGCAACAAAGTAGGGATCCCAATGCCCATGTTTCCCAATTATTGACAAGATAAGTTCCCTACCAAACATACTGATTGAACTAGTTGGAGTGGTCAAGGCATTGGTGAGGGCAGACGAGACCGCAGTAGTGAGAACATCCCTCCAAATGTGCTGTGAGGATCAAGGTTCAGACACTGCAGATTCAGTGGCAACACCATGGAACCCTCCTCAGCTACCTCCAGAAGCTAAGTGCTTAACCCCAGAAATCCTCCCCAACATGGTCTGCCCGCTACAAAAAAATAGGCCTGGAGAAGGGCAGCTCTTAGTTAGGGAAGGTGTCAGAGTTTCCCCTGTAATAGAATAAAGTAGGGAAACAGAAACTCCTAAGAATGAAATGTCGGAATCAAGCATTGAAGTAACAACCAAATTCAAGGGAGACAAAACACAAACTAGCAACTTCCCCCGCCAAGCCCCCTGAAGTTTCGACCACTGGCCTCTCAAGGAGAGCAAAGAAAAAGTTAAAAAAGCAAGCCCGGAAGCAAAGATGCCAAAGCAGAATGGTCATAAGAAACAAAACAAATACTGCAACCCAATCTTTCTGCCACACACAGCACAAAAAAGTCAGCCACAAGAACAAGCGGCAGAGCCGCTGCCAGCCTCCCTTAGGTTGGAAGGGGAAACCATACACACCAAGAAGATATATCCAGGAAATATAAGCGGCAGTGACACAGTTGGCCCCCTTTAGTGGGGTAGAGGCAGCCAAATCCACTGGGCTCACCCCATCATCTGAAATCATCACCAGAGAAGCAGAAGACACACCAGGTAGCCCAGGAGATCAGAAAACTACTTTGGATCAGGGTATCCATTCATGGAGACTCGCCCAAAAGCAAACCCAGTAAGGATGATAACATATCGTCTTAGCGAGGCAGGCTCAAGGGACTACTCTAGCCCACACACCGCACAGGTATATCACGCTGCTCTGCAAGCAGACTCAAGAAGCGAACAAGATCTACATGTTGGACCTGGCCCTTTTTGCAGGGACATCCCCAATATTTTTGCCTCCTTGTTCTTATTTTTTCTGACCTGTTTTTGTTGGCTTTAGGACTCTGGGCACTTCACCACTGCTGACCAGTGCTAAAGTGCATTGGCTCTCTGTGTAAATTGTATTGGTTATTGGATTTTCCATGATTGGCATATTTGATTTACTAGTAAGTCCCTAGTAAAGTGAACTAGAGGTACCCAGGGCCTGTAAATCAAACACTACTAGTGGGCATGCAGCACTGACTGTGCCACCCACATGAGTAGCTGTAGGAAAGTATCATCTTGCCTGCCATGTTACCCCCATATTTCACTGTATATATGTTGTTTTAGTCTATGTGTCACTGGGACCCTGCCAGCCAGGGCCCCAGTGCTCATAAGTATGTGCCCTGTATGTGTTCCCTGTGTGATGACTAACTGTCTCAGTGAGGCTCTGCTAACCAAAACCTCAGTGGTTATGCTCTCTCTGCTTTCCAAATTTGTCACTAACAGGTTAGTGACTAAATTTGCCAATTCACATTGGCATACTGGTACACCCATATAATTCCCTAGTATATGGTACTGAGGTACCCAGGGTACTGGGGTTCCAGGAGATCCTATGCGCTGCAGCATTTCTTTTGGCACCCATAGGGAGCTCTGACAATTCTTACACAGGCCTGCCACTGCAGCCTGAGTGAAATAACGTCCACGTTATTTCACAGCCATTTACCACTGCACTTAAGTAGCTTATAAGTCACCTATATGTCTAAACTTCACCTGGTGAAGGTTGGGTGCAAAGTTACTTAGTGTGTGGGCACCCTGGCACTAGCAAAAGGTGTCCCCACATCGTTCAGGGCAAATTCCCAAGACTTTGTGAGTGTGGGGACACCATTACACGCATGCACTGTACATAGGTCACTACCTATGTACAGCGTCACAATGGTAACTCAGAACATGGCCATAGAACATGTCTAAGATCATGGAATTGTCTCCCCAATGCCATTCTGGCATTGGGGGGACAATTCCATGATCCCCCGGGTCTCTAGCACAGAACCCGGGTACTGCCAAACTGCCTTTCCGGGGTCTCCACTGCAGCTGCTGCTGCCAAC
The DNA here is from genome assembly GCF_031143425.1 of Pleurodeles waltl. Lineage (NCBI taxonomy): Eukaryota > Metazoa > Chordata > Amphibia > Caudata > Salamandridae > Pleurodeles > Pleurodeles waltl. Next base: position 1,179,546,173 of record NC_090439.1, read on the forward strand.
CCCTCAGACATGTTTCTGCCCTCCTGGGGTCCAGGCAGCCCTGGCCCAGGAAGGCAGAACAAAGGATTTCCTCAGAGAGAGGGTGTGTAACACCCTCTCCCTTTGGAAATAGGTGTGAAGGCTGGGGAAGAGTAGCCTCCCCCAGCCTCTGGAAATGCTTTGATGGGCACAGATGGTGCCCATCTCTGCATAAGCCAGCCTACACTGGTTTAGGGATCCCCCAGCCCTGCTCTGGCGCGAAACTGGACAAAGGAAAGGGGAGTGACCACTCCCCTGGCCTGCACCTCCCAGGGGAGGTGCCCAGAGCTCCTCCAGTGTGTCCCAGACCTCTGCCATCTTGGAAACAGCGGTGTCTGTGGCACACTGGACTGCTCTGAGTGGCCAGTGCCAGCAGGTGACGTCAGAGGCTCCTTCTGATAGGCTCTTACCTCTCCTGGTAGCCAATACTCCTTCCTAGGTAGCCAAACCTCCTTTTCTGGCTATTTAGGGTCTCTGCTTTGGGAAATTCTTCAGTTAATGAATGCAAGAACTCACCAGAGTTCCTCTGCATCTCCCTCTTCACCTTCTACCAAAGGATCGACCGCTGACTGCTCAGGACGCCTGCAAAACCGCAAACAAAGTAGCATGACGACTACTAGCAACCTTGTATCGCTTCATCCTACCGGCTTTCTTGACTGTTTCCAGGTGGTGCATGCTCTGGGGGTAGCCTGCCTCCTCTCTGCACCAGGAGCTCTGAAGAAATCTCCAGTGGGTCGACGGAATCTTCCCCCTGCAACCGCAGGCAACAAAAGACTGCATCACCGGTCCTCTGGGTCCCCTCTCAGCACGGCGAACGTGGTCCCTGAAACTCAGAAGCTCTGTCCAAGTGACTCCCACAGTCCAGTGACTCTTCAGTCCAAGTTTGGTGGAGGTAAGACCTTGCCTCCCCACGCTAGACTGCATTGCTGGGTACCGTGGGATTTGCAGCTGTTTCAGCTCCTGTGCACTCTTCCAGGATTTCCTTCGTGGACACCCAAGCCTGGGTAGCTGACACTCCTTTCTGCAGTGCACAACCTTCTGAGTTGTCCTCCGGCGTCGTGGGACTCCCTTTTGTGACTTCGGGTGGACTCCGGTTCACTTTTCTTCTAAGTGTCTGTTCAGGTACTTCTGAGGGTGCTGCCTGCTTCTGTGAAGGCTCCCTGACTTGCTGGGCGCCCCCTCTGTCTCCTCATCCAAGTGGCGACATCCTCGTCCCTCTTGGGCCACAGCAGCATCCGAAAACCCTAAACGCAAATCTTGCAGCTAGCAAGGCTTTTTTGCGATCTTTCTGCATGGGAACACCTCTGCAAGCTTTTTCACGATGTGGGACATCCATCCTCCAAAGGGGAAGTTCCTAGTCCTCTTCGTTCTTGCAGAACACCAAGCTTCTTCCAACAGGTGGCAGCTTCCTTGCACCCTCAGCTGGCATTTCTTAGGCTCCTGCCCACTCTCGACACTGTCGCGACTCTTGGACTTGGTCCCCTTGTCTTACAGGTACTCAGGTCTGGAAATCCACTGTTGTTGCATTGCTGGTGTTTGTTCTTCCTGCAGAATCCCCCTATCAGGACTTCTCTGCTCTCTGCGGGTAGTAGGTGCACTTTACACCTACCTTTCAGGGTCTTGGGGTGGGCTATTCTTCTAACCCTCACTGTTTTCTGACAGTCCCAGTGACCCTCTACAAGCTCACATAGGTTTGGGGTTCATTCGTGGTTCGCATCCCACTTTTGGAGTATGTGGTTTGTGTTGCCCCTATACCTATGTGCTCCTATTGCAATCTACTGTAACATTACATTGCTTGCATTACTTCCTTTTACTATTATCTGCATAATTCTGGTTTGTGTACATATATATTGTGTATATAACATCCTCATACTGAGGGTACTCACTGAGATACTTTTGGCATATTGTCATAAATATAAAGTACCTTTATTTTTAGTATATTTGTGTATATTGTTTTCTTATGATATTGTGCATAAGACACCAGTGGTATAGTAGGAGCTTTACATGTCTCCTAGTTCAGCCTAAGCTGCTTTGCCATAGCTACCTTCTATCAGCCTAAGCTGCTAGAAACACCTCTTCTACACTAATAAGGGATAACTGGACCTGGCACAAGGTGTAAGTACTTCTGGTACCCACTACAAGCCAGGCCAGCCTCCTACATTGGTTCTACAGCAGTGGGATAAGTACTTGTAACTACTTACCACTTTGTCATTGTGTACTTTTCATAAGAGAATAATATACAAAACAAGTTCAGTGTATGTACACTTAACCAAAAGGTTTTGTTTTTCTCCTCTTACACTTTCTACTAAGTGCTGAAAAGTACTCCAAAACTTCTAAAACGTTTCTAGAAGTTTGAAAGAGTTTTTTTTCTGTTCTTTAAAAAGTCCTGAGACTTTTTCTTTCTTCTCACTGTCTCTAAACCCTCTTTTATCATGTCTGCTGTAGAATCTGCTCTTAAAATGGTCAATACTACTGATGACAATTTAAATTTCAATAGCCTAAGGAGTCTCTGCTTAGATAGAGGTTTAATGATAGGAAAGAACCCTACAAGGGAGTTTCTGTATTACATGCTCATTGTGAATGATGAGTCCCTAGCTGGCACTTCAAATGAGAAGTTAATAGATAGCTCCCATTTTGACTCAGCGGAACTCCTTGAGGGAGGTAGGGAGGGTTCTGTTCCAAATCTGCCCCTCAGCAGACCACATAGCAATGCTGGTAGTAATAGGAACTCCCATCATAGTAGGGATGTTTTTATTCCTGGAGGCCAGGTTGTTAGAGTCCAAGCTGTTAGGGACAGATCTCCCTCTGTTGTTTCCAATTTCTCGTCAGTGTCCAAGCATTCCCAGCCCACCCACCCTGAAGACAACATGTTAGAAAGGGAACTCAAAACTTTGAGAGTGGAAGATACCAGACTGAAGCTTAAACAGCAACAGCTGGCTCTAGACAGGGAATCCCTAGACCTGGAGAAGGAGAGACAGAGATTGGGGTTAGGACCCCATGGTGGCAGCAGCAGTATTCCTGATAGTAATCCTGTTAAAGAACATGATTCCAGGAATCTGCACAAGATAGTTCCCCCTTACAGGGAGGGGGATGACATCAACAAGTGGTTTGCTGCACTTGAGAGGGCCTGTATGGTACAGAGGGTCCCTCAAAGGCAGTGGGCTGCTATATTGTGGCTATCTTTCAATGGAAAGGGTAGGGATAGGCTCCTTACTGTTAGAGAAAGTGATGCTAAAAAATTTGCAGTTTTGAAGGATGCACTCTTGGATGGATTTGGTTTAACCACTGAACAATACAGGATTAAGTTCAGAGACACCAGAAAAGATTCCTCACAAGACTGGATAGACTTTGTTGACTATTCAGTGAAGGCCTTGGAGGGGTGGTTACATGGTAGTAAAGTTTCTGACTATGAAAGCCTGTATAATCTTATTCTGAAAGAGCATATTCTGAATAACTGTGTGTCTGACTTGTTACACCAATGTCTAGTGGACTCAGATCTGACCTCTCCCCAAGAATTGGGAAAGAAGGCAGACCAATGGGTCAGAACAAGAGTGAACAGAAAAGTTCATATAAGGGGTGACAAGGATGGCAAGAAGAAGGATGGTAAGTCTTCTGACAAGGGTGGGGACACAAGTAAAAATGAGTCTTCATCAGGCCCACAAAAATCCTCTGGTGGGGGTGGTGGGTCCAAATCCTCTTCAAATCAAGTTAAAAAACATTGGTGTTATTTGTGTAAAGTCAAAGGCCACTGGACAACTGATGCCAGTTGTCCAAAGAAAAACACCAAACCTCCCACTACCACAACCCCTACTGCAAACTCCAGTGCCCCTAGTAATAGCAGTGGTGGTGGGAGCAAACCTACTAATAGCCAATCCAAGGGAGTAGCTGGGCTCACTTTTGGTAATTTAGTTGGGGTTGGTCTTGTTAGGGAGACCACAGAGGCTGTGTTAGTCTCTGAAGGTGCCATTGATTTGGCCACCTTGGATGCTTGCCCCGTAATATGGATAAGTACAAGCAACTTACCCTAATACATGGTGTTGAGGTTCAGGCCTACAGGGACACAGGTGCCAGTGTTACCATGGTAATAGAGAAACTGGTACACCCTGAACAACACCTACTTGGTCACCAGTACCAAGTGACAGACGCTCATAACAACACTCTTAGCCACCCCATGGCTGTTCTGAATCTCAACTGGGGGGGCATTACTGGTCCAAAGAAAGTTGTGGTTGCTTCAGATTTACCTGTAGACTGTCTACTAGGAAATTATTTAGAGACATCAGCTTGGGCAGAAGTGGAGTTGGAGGCTCATGCAGCAATGCTGGGCATTCCTGGGCATATTTTTGCTTTGACAAGGGCTCAGGCCAAAAAGCAAAAAGGACAGGGTAACTTGGATCCTGGAACAATGGACCAAGTGCTTGCTAAAGCTAGGGTTAGCAAGGGTACATCCCTACCCACTATCCCTCTCTCTACAGATGATTCTCCTTCTGAGGAACAAGAATTTCCTCCCTGTGCAGAACCTTCACCAGATGAGCTGGCAGCAGACACTGCTGAGCTTTTGTGTGATACCTAACTGTCTCACTGAGGCTCTGCTAACCAGAACCTCAGTGGTTATGCTCTCTCTGCTTTCCAAATTGTCACTAACAGGCTAGTGACCAATTTCACCAATTCACATTGGCATACTGGAACACCCTTATAATTCCCTAGTATATGGTACTAACGTACCCAGGGTATTGGGGTTCCAGGAGATCCCTATGGGCTTCAGCATTTCTTTTGCCACCCATAGGGAGATCTGACAATTCTTACACAGGCCTGCCGGTGCAGCCTGAGTGAAATAACGTCCATGTTATTTCACAGCCATTGACCACTGCACTTAAGTAACTTATAAGTCACCTATATGTCTAACCTTCACCTGGTGAAGGTTGGGTGCTAAGTTACTTAGTGTGTGGGCACCCTGGCACTAGCCAAGGTGCCCCCACATTGTTCAGGGCAAATTCCCCGGACTTTGTGAGTGCAGGGACACCATTTTACGCGTGCACTATACATAGGTCACTACCTATGTATAGCGTCACAATGGTAACTCCGAACATGGCCATGTAACATGTCTAAGATCATGGAATTGTCACCCCAATGCCATTCTGGCATTGGAGAGACAATTCCATGATCCCCCGGGTCTCTAGCACAGAACCCGGGTACTGCCAAACTGCCTTTCCAGGGTCTCCACTGCAGCTGCTGCTGCTGCCAACCTCTCAGACAGGTTTCTGCCCTCCTGGGGTCCAGGCAGCCCTGGCCCAGGAAGGCAGAACAAAGGATTTCGTCTGAGAGAGGGTGTGACACCCTCTCCCTTTGGAAATAGGTGTGATGGCTGCGGAGGAGTAGCCTCCCCCAGCCTCTGGAAATGCTTTGATGGGCACAGATGCTGCCCATCTCTGCATAAGCCAGTCTACACCGGTTTAGGGATCCCCCAGCCCTGCTCTGGCGTGAAACTGGACAAAGGAAAGGGGATTGACCACTCCCCTGACCTGCACCTCCCAGGGGAGGTGCCCAGAGCTCCTCCAGTGTGCCCCAGACCTCTGCCATCTTGGAAACAGAGGTGTTGCTGGCACACTGGACTGCTCTGAGTGGCCAGTGCCATCAGGTGACGTCAGAGACTCCTTCTGATAGGCTCTTACCTTTCTTACTAGCCTATCCTTCTTCCTAGGTAGCCAAACCTCCTTTTCTGGCTATTTAGGGTCTCTGCTTTGGGGAATTCTTCAGACACCGAATGCAAGAGCTCACAAGAGTTCCTCTGCATCTCCCTTTTCACCTTCTGCCAAAGTATCGACCGATGACTGCTCAGGACGCCTGCAAAACTGCAACAAAGTAGCAAAGACGACTACTGCAACCTTGCATCACTTCATCCTGCCGGCTTTCTCAACTGTTTCCTGGTGGTGCATGCTCTGGGGGTAACCTGCCTCCTTTCTGCACCAGGAGCTCTGAAGAAATCTTCTGTGGGTCGACGGAATCTTCCCCCTGCAACCGCAGGCAACAAAAGACTGCATCACCGGTCCTCTGGGTCCCCTCTCAGCACAACGAGCGTGGTCCCTGGAACTCAGCAACTCTGTCCAAGTGACTCCCACAGTCCAGTGACTCTTCAGTCCAAGTTTGGTGGAGGTAAGTCCTTGCCTCCCCACGCTAGACAGCATTGCTGGGTACTGCGTGATTTTGCAGCTGCTCCGGCTCCTGTGAACTCTTCCAGGATTTCCTTGGTGCAAAGCCAAGCCTGGGTCCCCGACGCTCTAACCTGCAGTGCACAACCTTCTGAGTTGTCCTCCGGCGTCGTAGGACTCCCTTTTGTGACTTTGGGTGGACTCCGGTTCACTCCTCTTCTATGTGCCTGATCCGATACTTCTGCGGGTGCTGCCTGCTTCTGTGAGGGCTCCCTGACTTCCTGGGCGCCCCCTCTGTCTCCTCATCCAAGTGGCGACATCCTGGTCCCTCCTGGGCCACCCTAACCGTGACCCTTGCAGCTAGCAAGGCTTGTTTGCGGTCTTTCTACGTGGGAACGTCTCTGCAAGCTTCTTCGCGACGTGGGACATCCATCCTCCAAAGGGGAAGTTCCTAGTCCTCTTCGTTCTTTGAAAACACCTAGCTCCTCCCATCCGGTGGCAGCTTCCTTCCACCCTCAGCTGGCATTTCCTGGGCATCTGCCCACTCTTTACACTGTTGCAACTCTTGGACTTGGTTCCCTTCTCTTACAGGTACTCAGGTCCGTAAATCCACTGTTGTTGCTTTGCTGGTGTTGGTTTTCCTTGCAGAATCCCCCTATCACGACTTCTGTGCTCTCTGTGGGTTGAGGTGCACTTTACACCTACCTTACAGAGTCTCGGGGTGGGCTACTTTTCTAGCCCTCACTGTTTTCTTACAGTCCCAGCGACCCTCTACAAGCTCACATAGGTTTGGGGTCCATTCGTGGTTCGCATTCCACTTTTGGAGTATATGGTTTGTGTTGCCCCTATACCTATGTGCTCCTATTGCAATCTATTGTAACTTTACACTGCCTGCATTACTTCCTTTTGCTATTACTGCATATTTTTGGTATTGTGTACATATATCTTGTGTATATTTGGTATCCTCATACTGAGGGTACTCACTGAGATACTTTTGGCATATTGTCCAAAAAATAAAGTACCTTTATTTTTAGTATATCTGTGTATTGTGTTTTCTTATGATATTGTGCATATGACACCAATGGTATAGTAGGAGCTTTACACGTCTCCTAGTTCAGCCTAAGCTGCTTTGCCACAGCTACCTTCTATCAGCCTAAGCTGCTAGAAACACCTCTTCTACACTAATAATGGATAACTGGACCTGGTAAAGAGTGTAAGTACCCCTTGGTACCCACTACAAGGCAGGCCAGCCTCCTACACTAGTCACCTGCTGGTGCAGAGAAAAACTGCAGAAGGGACAGAGACACTTGCAAAATGATTGTCTGAGCACCACTTTAAAGTTGATAAACGCTTGGTATGATTTGTTAAGTTGCAGCTTTGTTGAGAAACTGCATGAGTTCACTTTGACAGAGCTGGTTTTCTAATTTTGTTGTTTTTGATAAGAACTCTCAGGACAGTGAAGACCAAGAAAGAGAGGTGAAGCCCTTACCTACTGTGCACATCGGTTGCCTGAAAACCACTTCAGATGTTGGCAAACCCAAAGAGCACCACAACAACCAAAGTGCACTAAGTTTGTTGTTTTGTGCCATCCTGCTGTTCTGCCCCACTGGAGTTTTGAGAAGCTCTGACCAATTAATTGACAGAAATCCTTTTGTAAACTCTTGAAAAAGTCTGGGCACAGCTCAAGTGTACTTGGAGATCAAGAAAATCAGGTAGTACATTTAAACCTGTTTAGAACCCTCCCCTTTACATCATTTATCCCAACAATTAAAAACAAATGCAACCCTTCAAACCTTGTCATCCTCCTCCTTCTGTGGCATATCGATATTTTGTTGACAGACATCACAGCACTGGTCAGTGTGAATCTCCACAGGGTGCAGTTCAAATGTCCCTGAAGCAAGCAAACATCATCCAACCACTGGAGAACCCATCATCCGGTTCAAAGACCCTGGCAATCTATATGGACTTTGGTGTGATGGCGTATGGTGGCACTCCAATCACCATACCGATGTCCGCCACTACACTCCCTCTCCACTCTTGGTTGAGCTGCCCCTGTTACTGAGTACCCCTACCACTAGTGGCCATTGCATGGTGGGAAGGTTTAGGCGTGGGCAGGTTCGTACCTGTACCTCTTTCCCCAGACCCTTGGCCTCACGATTCCAGTCCCACTGAAGATAGCTCAGGAGACTGAGCACCTGCCATGATCTGTGTGAAACCATTAGGTCAGAGATTCCAACAACAGTGAAATAAATAGGTGGGTTAATGCACTGTTGCACCATTGTGTTTATGTGTATGTCACTCAGTATGTCTTAATTTGTGCTAGCTCTTCTGAATATGATAAACCCAAATTCAAGTGGCAGTGTAGCCCTTTTCAGAGAACATTTCTTTGTCAAGAGGAGCAACTCACTATGACAGTGTTGCCCTTACAACCACATGCTGTGTGTGGGGCCACTTCAAAGCACATTACAGAAAAATGCACTGACCCCAGCATACTCTACTGAGAGTGTCTGGACACAGGTTCCTAACAGAAAATCTTTTGTTAGGTGGGTGTAACACCCCAAACATCCCACCCCCGCTGTAGCTATGCTCCTGGTTAGACAAAGGAGCCGGGCAACGAACTGGATGTGTTTAACTGATGATGTTATATCATCACTGCTGGTTTAGGGGTTAAGGATATTTCTTTGGGTAAATTTTTAGGAAAAGTGGCACTCCACTGTGTGCAGCGCCACTTTTCTTGTACCGTTTACCGCCACCATGTGTGCGCTATATTTAAAATACGGCGCACCATGGTGCAGGGTAGGGGGCAATTTTGTCATTTCTCAAGACGCTTTGGTTTGTACTCTGCAGGAGTAGCACCAAAATGTTGGCAGTACTCCTGCAGAGTACATCGGGCCCATTATAAATAATGGAAGTCCCCTTTTAGTACCTGCTCCGAGCAGGAGTTAAAAGTGCCGTAAAAAATGACACAGGAAAATCTGTTTGATTTCCTTGTGCCATTTTTTCCTCCCTTCCAACTGGGGAACACCCCCTTTGCATACATTATGCCTGGCACACACATAATGTAGTGCAAAGGGTTACAAAGTGGCGCAATAATTGTGGAGTGAGGATTTTGGCCTGGTTGGGCCGCAATAGCGTAAAAGAACTACACTAATGTAGCTCAAGGTGGCGCTAGGGGACTAAAAATATGCCCCTATATGCCAGTGTTGCATAGTTTTAATGTTAAATATGTGTATGCAGGTAGTATGAGTCTTTGTTAAATAAAAATAATCTCTTTGTTAATAAATATCTACCTAAAATGACACATTTGGAGTAGATTCATCACAGGGGCCTCACTTATCATTACCTAGCTACAAAGAACATGGCAGAGAAATAAATATTTGGGAGGGTGTGTTGGGAGGATGTGTTGAATCAGTGGCTGCAGCTATAGATATTTTATCCCTCCATTCATTACCGGTGGTTCGGTTCCTCCATATAGAGTCCAGGATACCATGGATACAAATATTTTGGACAGGAATATTGAAGGACTGAATATCAAAAGGTAAGTATAGATTTTCTGTGCCTAAATCCATATATCTGTACCTTCATGAAACATGAATCTTCAAGGTAGACAGATGTGGAGATAAGAATAATTAATGTATGCTTTAATTACTCTGTGCTTTTACCTATTTGTGTTTTGTACTTCAATATTCTGTCTTCGGTATTCGTGTGTCACAATATTATTGTATTCGATACTGAAGTATACAAACTACTGGACCCTTCTGGTCTTCTCCATTGCGCATGTGCATCGTCTCTCTTCCTGCACGGCGCCCCCTGCTGCACTATGGCACAATGCTTTCCATTTCTGCATCTTCCTGTCTGCCTATTTCAATAAATATTTACAATGAATAACACGCATCTCCACGTCTAGGCGAGGAAGATTTAAAGCCGTTGGGCCACCACAACAGGTAAATACTGAGAACAGATCTTTTGTAAGAATTTGTGGCACAAAACATGATAAAATTTAATTATACCCAACCCAATTACAAGAGAATTGGGAATCAAGCAGTGTTTTAACATTTTAATCAGATACGTTTTCAAGCTTTCTGCTATATAAGTGAGGACATTTGTGAAATGGAAATATTGATTGATTAGTTCATTCTAAAGTTGTTTAAAAATAATGAAACACACAGGTAAAAAATACAACGCTGGATCATTTTTTCCTTGGTGCAGAATTTCTTGACAGACATTGCCAGAGAACACCAAATGTGGGTCAGTCTACGGAAGAGCGAGGATGGGATCCACTGGGCGAATGGGACCGTCTGCAGCAGCAGCCTGTAAGAGTCTGTCACCTTTTAATATGAACATTGATTGTGTCTACACTGGCTGAAATCAGCCATATAGGTAGATGAAGTGGTAACGTACATCAGGATAGGCTCCTCTGACTCCCCGGGAAGCCGTGAGTACCGACCGTGGACCTGACACAAGGGTCCATATCACAGGCAGCCCTGGAAGTGCTTTTTAAAGACCTGTTATCCAGCACACCTTTGGGCTCACTGGTGTCAGTGTGGACTGGTGGATTTTAAAAGTGGTGGGTGGAAGTTTTAAACCTGTGTTGAATACATAAGTGAGCCTGAACTCAGAGAGGTCATCTCCCGCAAAAAATGTTTTAAAAATGGGTTGAAATTGGAAGGTTTTACAACACACATTTACTACAATTCTTGTTTTTCAAAACAAGTTTCTAAATGGAATATTTTACATTACAAATATCCAGAGAAATATTAAAAGCAAATCAAAAATATCCCAGGCATTAACCTAATGGTCTGTTTGCAAAATGTCCTATGGCCATCAAACCAAGCACACACACACATGTTGACCTAAAAAACATTCGCACTCAAAGTGTGTCCTCCCTCTAGCACATTTCTGCCTTTACTGTGACGGTCAATCCAGGCCTAGAGTTGTGACTTGACTCCTTCGTAGAGCAGCGTTGGGCCATAATTAATAGTGGTGACAAGTACCCAGTGAGAGTATGCACACATGAAGTACTTTAAAAAGCCACACCAAACAATGTAGAACAACAGACCACCTCTCATAACAAAACCAAAATCAGGATGCTTGTTTCTGGTCCAGGGAGGACCTGGCTTGGCAGTCCGGGCTGGACTGTTGCTATTGGGAGCAGGGTCAAGACTGATTTTCTTATGGTTGGGTCCAAACTGGGCTGACGTGGCGAGCAAACTAACAATGGATAAAACCCAGATCTGTGACTAGTTTGATGGTTTCAAAAGTTTCAACACTCCGTCCATCATTATACTTTGGTTTTGCTATGTGTGCTCAAAGCGGGTCCCTTGCTTGCTGCGCCAATGGATTCAAGCTATCCAGGCTGATGAGGGGTGATACCCAAAACCGGTCCCAGGATGGTTGTTTCTGGTCCAGGGAGGCCTTGACTTGGAAGTTTGGGCTGGACTGTTCCTATGGGGACCAGGGTCAAGACTGATTTGCATATCAATGGGTCCAAATTGTGCTGATGTGGTGAGCAAACTAACAATGGATTAATCCCAGATCTGCGACTGGGCTGACGGTTTGAAAGGTTTCAACACTCCGTCCATCATTTTATTTTGGTTTTGCTATGTGTGCTCTAAGTGGCAAGGCTATGTCCAGATGTGTATCCCTTGCTCTCTGCGCCAATGGATTCAAGGTAATCTGGTTGATGAGGGTTGATACCCCACAACTGGCCCCAGGATGGTTATTTCTGGTCCAGGGAGGACCTGGCTTGGCAGTTCGGGCTGGACTGTTCCCAGGGATCAGGGTCAAGACTGATTTGCCTATGTCCGGGTCCAATCTGGCCTGACGTGGCGAGCAAACTAATGATGGATTAAATCCAGATCTGTGACTGAGTGTGAGGGTTTGAAAAGTTTCACCATTCCATTCATCAATTTATTTTGGTTTTGCTAGCTCCTGAGAGTCTTCAGTGCCAAAGGAGACTATGATGAAGTACATTCAACTGTTTCAGAAATTGAGAACTCCCGTATGTCACCCTTCAGAATGCCTACCTGTCGAAGGGGGGTAAAGTTGTGCTATCAGGGATATGAAGCAGCACACTACTTACAGTGCACTTTGGGAGTTACAAGGGAAAGAGGAATGTTGTAGAAATACAAATGCAACACAGCCCCAGAGAGGACTGAACAGCTGTTTTTTTGTGTCAGTCGATTGGACAAAATGCAAATGATCCTTCAAATAATGTTTAAAGAGCATTGGGCCTGATTTGGATATTGGAGGACATGTTAGATCCGTGGAGGACGGATAGGATATGTTACCGTCGTCTTTTCTACCATTCATTAAACTGTATAATGAATAAAAGTGTGCTTAAGAAACAAACACGCACTGATGACAAGCTGTGTACTGTACGGAGCGATTGATAAAAAGCTCTCCTCCTACAAACGCAGTTCACGCTGTGTGGTATGGTCAGGCTTGGCACCCGCGTCTCTCTGGCGTGGATATCTGGCATGCGGGCACTCATGATGTGGACACAGTGCTGTGTGCAAGTTATTTTGAAACTGGCAGTAGTTCTGATGGTCAGTCAGCATGGTTAATTTCCTTGGGGTGGGTCATACCTCATGGTGACCCTTCTTGAGAGACCATGCTTAAGGCACAGTGTGTCTGGTAGCCTCGCCTCTGTGTCTTGTACACCCTTACACCGGCTAGCTGAGACATTTACCGCACAGTGTGGGCACTGAAGACCTTATTGTAAGGTGACTCTGGAGTAGCCGTTCCTATGCTTCCCGTGCGGTGTAGTCTTGGCCTGTGAATGGGCTGAAGGGTGGAGGTCATGTGTGGCGAGGCGGGGTCACAGCACCTGGGCCAGGCAGGTAAACAATGGCACCTGTGGGCAGAGCAGCGGGCAGCGCCTGCTGGTCACAGGGCTATGGGAGAGCCCAGTCTCTGTAGTGCCAGTCCTTTAGGTGCCACAGGGTATTGTCGCTTCTCTACCAGGGTCTTTCACGGTCGTGTTATGTTGTCCTTCTGTGTGTGGTTAGTGACCCTGGGTAAGTGAAGTCCTCATGCAGGGTGGCCAACCATCCCCCATTTGCAGGTTTGTCCTCCAATCATGGCTTCCATGTCCCTCCCGCACAGAAGCACTGGGGGACACCAGTTGACCCGCATTTTGATTTTCCATCACTGGTAACTCTCCCAAACATCAAACAACTCTGACTCTCTCAGCCCTTTGTGAGGTGTAAAGGAGGTAGCTAGAGGTAGCCTGAGGGAGTCTGCGGCACAGGAGCAGGGTCAGCTTTAGAGATGCAAAACCAGCCACCTGCTGATGCACACCCCTGAATGTGTAAATGAACCTCCCCGGAAGCTACCCACAGTGTTCATTTAATCCATTAATCATGTTACAAAGAGCCGGCATACTGTTAGATGAGTGGACAGGCGCACAAGGAAAGTATTATCCTCCCAGGATCAAACAGTTTGTTAAAGCAGTAGAGCAGAGAATTCAGCGCACTGCTACTCGCTGCATTCACCCCATTCTGTAAATTTGTGAAATAACCACGCGGCTGAGCACTTCCACACTCCCCAAGTAAGCCTCTTTTTTAACCACACAATTACCAGAAACATTTACATTGTTTCTACATACCCTCAATCTTGCCAAAAACGAGCAGAGGAATCAGTGCAAAAGTGATTTCTTAAGAGCACACAATTTGGCCAAATGGACAGCCGGGATTTAAAAACTATGGGCCAGATTTACTAAAAAGTGGTGCAGCGTGGTTCTGTGCCAAAATTGCAGCTCCGCCCATCTTTTAAAAATGCAGGGATTTGCCGTATTCACTACAATATGGAGCACCCATGCGTTTCCTCCTGCGCTGGCGCTAAATTGAGCTGCCTAGCACCATCGTGCAAGGATGTCTGTGTTGAGGGGTTTCGTTGTTTATTTGCAGGAAGGTGTCCTTTCCTGCACATAAGCAATCACTAATGGCGATCTGGCACTTCTGTGTGTGCTGCAGAAGGGCCAAAGTGTCATTTTGAAATGATTGTTTATGTGCAGGAAGGCACACTTTCCCACACATAAACAATAACTTCTGGCATTTTGCTCTTTCTATGCGTGCTGCAGAATGCACCACACATTGAAAAAGCAAAAAACGAGGAGGAATAAAAGTATTCCTCCTCGTTTCGCCTTGCTAACGTCACCCCTAGGGTGGCATTCGATTTTGGCGCTGCTGCAGGTTTACGACAACTCGTAAATCTGAGGCAGCATCAAAATGCAATAGGTGTTGCTGTGGCACGCCCACAGCAACACCCATTGCACGCCTCTTCCACGCAAAGGGCTTCGTGTGAAGGGACCGCATTTACAAAAAGTGGCTTAACGGCACCTTGTAAATATGGCACGGGGCATAGCGCCACCGGAGCGTCACGAACAATGACGTTCCGGTGGCGCTAGGGGCTCTTAATTATGAACCAAAGTCTTCTTGTTCCACGTTTAAACTTGTTCACTAGACCACAACTTGGGCGGCAGCGATTCTAAGGCCCACGGAAACACCACTGTGTTGTGGGACATACTTCCCTTTACAACACAGTATTTCTTTCCTACATATGTACGTTAAGTGGCAAAAGTGAGACCAGATGCCAAGTGTCCTTGTTCCGTGGCAAACGCACGCGCACTGGACCAGGTCCTGGGGCAGTATACGGGATGCAAGGCCCTAGTCATAGTAAATACTGACATTTGCCATTGGAGTTTCAAAGTTTAAGATTATTTTGTTCCATTTGGATGTCACGGTGCTCATTCTCTAAAGTCATTGTCTCTGGAAACTTGCAAAAATGCTTCCCCTTGACCCTCCCTCCACAGTGCCAACAAAAATAGATGTTGTGCATTAATCTACCCTGTCTTGGCATTTTCTATGCCAGAGCGGTTTACATTTGGTGGTGAAGAGGAAATGAAATGAACAGTCTCGGTTCCGTATTTTTCACTGAATCATATCCAGTTGAATAACTTTAAGAGCAAAAAATAATATTGTGATAACAAGGTCTCTAAGAAATATATTCATTATATTTGTTAATAATTATTATATATATAAATGTTATACATATTTATCCATTCTTAAATTGATTTAGAAAAAGGCAAAACCCCAAGGCACACAGGAATATGACTGTTATAAGTTTGCAAACACATCACATGGTGCTAAATTGAGCTCTAACACCTACCTCAGTGCATCCCACAAATGATCACTCCACAAATTATTTCAACCTTTTATTTTAATGTATTTTCACATTTTTAAATGGCTTGCTGTAAAGTTGTCAAACATTTCTTTTGGTGAAGTTTCTAATGTCCGTGACCTCCAAAATGCAGGTCGGGCTAAAATGGTTTGTGATCCCCAAATCCTAATTGTATGCCTTTGGATCAAAAAGTTATACCCGAAAAATACTTTGCTTCAAGTTATGGCAACATTGTGACCCCGCCGAGAGTTGCAAGGCCAATGAAAGTGTTATTTATGTGTGATAATATATCTGTAATGAATATGGACACACACACACCCAGACAGAATGAACCCATAGGTAGAAACCATGCACACTAGAAACATTACCATCACAAGTCCAACTAACAATCCAACATGGAACCAATTAATTTCAGTGCCAAACGTGGAACACTCTTCCAGACCAAAGACCTCCTTACCTTCAGGAAACTTCTCAAGACCTGGCTGTTCAGGCAGTACCAGCACCACCTCCCCCCCCAGCACACACACTCTCCCCTCTCCCCTCCTCACCGCCTTGAGACCCTCACAGGTGCGTAGTGCGCTTTACAAATCCCTGATTGATTGATTGATTGAAGGAGACATGGCAGCTAAAAGAATTGCAATAGAAAACCTGTCAATATCTCAGCAAATGTAGGCAGGTTTATCTTATCATCTTCCTATCTGAACATCTGAAGCTTTCTTTTCGTCTGTTTCTCTAAGAACCGTATTCCCTTCCAAAGGACTTCTGGCCTTGGATCGGGTCGAATGACCTAAAACCAGCACAAGTGGTCAGGAATTTGGGAGTCTACCTGGATGATAAGCACTATGGAGGCACATATTAAACTGCACTACTGCTGCCGCTGAGTAGGATTGACTACTGCCATGCAGCACTGCTCGAAGCTCTTGAATACTTGACAAACAGACTCTATGGTGTGCAAACAATAGCGGGTAAACTGCCGATGGATATATCCAGACTTGGTTCTTCTTCCATAGATTTGAAAGAATTACACTGGTTGGTGAGGTCAGTGCCATAGCTCGTGCCTTCATGTAGAGAAGACCTTGCCCTGTAGTTGTCCATCAGGCCACTTTCACACACTCCCTCCCCTGCCCACCAGGAAAGAACACAGATGTGGCTCACTTTACCGCTGAGCAGCCAGTAGGCATTTCTTTCCAGCTCGGTGTCCAGCTCGTTGTTTCCTCTCCACCTGAGGATAGTGTGGCGAAAGCCGATCACACCCCTGATGCTGTTTTAAATAGCTGAAGAGCTCAGAAAGTGGCACCAACTTACACCCTGATCACATTGTTATAATTACAGAGGACAGCATACCCCAACACAATAATATGAATATCCTTTAACCCCCTACTTGTCCTACCACCCACAGCCGAAGCACCACTCCATGTACCAAGCCTATTTCTCCCAGCTCAAAAAGCTCTCCTCTCCCCTTCTCTCTTCATGAAAGTTACATTTAACGATCAATAACTTGTCTCATCCCACATAAGGATCAGCCATCCACATCTCATCAGACCTTCTTAACATTTGGTCTAAAAGTGACTCCCTAACAAGAGAACTCAAGAGATTGTCTTCAGAGCCTAGAATCACAAACCACACACCTCAGAGTCATCTCTACCAACCAGTTAAGCACCACAGCCATCTACTGACCGCACACCTGAGGAGCAGCAAAAAAGGACTTGCTATGATCTGTCCGAGAAGGCATTTTCACTCAATACTAGAAGATTACAACTCAGTCACCCTCAATGAACTGCCATCAAGCTTGCAGAACATAAGTGCCCTAAACATGGGAGTAAACTTAATGTGGACAACCTCATTGCCATTTTGCTCTCTGTAGCAGAATCCTCAGTGACTACAAAAAGCATCCTCTAATGCGTTCTCCTGAACTCCAGGTCTGATGCAGAATATAGAGACAATATGCTCACATGACAGGGATCTCCTATTGGTAAAAGAAACTTGGCTCAATAGCTCTGATGCATTTTTGGAGAGACGGGGTCCTCCTTACTGTCAAATAATGTGAACGGACGGAGAGGGGCGAACAGGTGATAGTTTGGGAAGAGAAACACTTAACATTAGAATACATGGGAATAACTCTCCAAGCTACTATCTTATCCTATCCTGATCCTATATAAGGGAAGAAGACAAAAGAGAATGATTGAATGGTGGTAGAAACAATAACATGGAACTTGTTCTGCTCTGAGAAAAGGAAATAAAAGGCTAACATCTTCAAGGATAAAGCCACTTACTTCAGAAAAGAATATGATGAAACAAGAAACAAACCAAAGAATATTATCAAGCATCAGACCAACCCCATGAAATAAACATTCAAATATAGCTATAAAAGAGATGTTTAGCTTTTATCACTGAGAAGGATAAACAGCTAGAACTCTCTTTACCAACCACCCCAGTCACCCCATCAAGCACCCCGCTAACCTCAAAAACCATTACAGTATAGAATGGGTTCAGATTAGTTAATGATGGATCAAAAGGAAACTTGTGAACACTACTTTGACGGCACACATTCCAGACCCAGTTCCCTCTGCATTAATTGAAGAATGTTCAGGGATATGGCACTGCACTCAGCTGATCAGTGTCTCAAACGCCCAAGGCAAATGCTCCAGGACTGTACTGTCGATCATCGGGTTACTTATCCCCTATCTTGTTGCCAGATGGAGTGTTCTCCCCAGCCCAGATACTCATAAATGAACACCCCACAGGGAGAGCTAGATCTTACACGTCTTTATTCCCCTGTATTCAACTGCAAACTCCTGATTCTAAACATGAAATCTATTCACCACACCTGAACACGAACATCACAGTTCTACGCAGTCCATTAGGAACCAAAAGGGTTCCGTCATTGCTAACTCACAAGACATGACAGACTGGTCCGGCTACCTCCTTGTTCTCTCCTATCTCACCATTAAAAGATCAACTCACAGAGGTCAAGTGGAGCGACCAATAATATTGTATTGTATTGTATTGTAATAGTATTTATATAGCGCTTACTACCCCTGACGAGGCATCAAAGCGCTTTTCGGCGAGTAGCACACTACTCCGGAACCCAACAAGAATTAGTGATAGATTAGTATCGGGAAATATGAGTAGAGTTTTAGTATTATTATGAGTTCATTTGAGCCGCGGATACGAGAGTTTGTTAGTTAGATTGACTGGAGTAATGGAGGGGTAGAGGAGGAAAGAAATCCAGAAGTATTAATTGGGAGTATATCCTTCATTTACTCAACCCAAAGGCTTGGGATGAGTAAAGGGGGATGGAGGAGGGAAGAGTCTGTGGAAGGGGTAGGGAGATCATAGTAGCAGGGTGAGATAAATGAGGGCAAATTTAGTAGGAATGGTTGGGAGGTCATGGCAGTAAAGTGAGGTTTGGTGAGTTAGATGTGGAAGCGGAGGGAAGAGCTTAGGCAGAGTTATTTAGGAGATGAAAGTAGTAGGATGGATTTGGGATGAGTCAGAGTGGGAATGGAGGATAGATTGATAGAGACATGACATATGATGATGGGTAGATAAGTGTGATAAGATGAGAGCAGGGATTCATAGATATCTAGTATAACAACCCACCCAGGAGCCATGCAATGACCCACGAACACGCCAAGCACAGAACAGCATACATACACACACACACACACACATATGTATATATATATATATACACACACATACATACACACATGAATACACACACATATGCACACACACATATGTGCATACAATACATAATTAGAACCATGGGTAAATATACTTAGTCAAACAGGTTTAAAGAGTGTGTGTGTATTTAATTGTTATGACATAGTAGTGATACATATTTTCTAAAGAACTATACATAACTAGAAATAGACACATAATCAGAACAAATATTTATCAACATAGGCATATGCAGTCCATAGTTGTTTGAGTATGGTGGTTATGAAGGAAAGAGACAACTCTTGAGTAGTTTTCTGAAGACAAGAAAGTTATCTGTGGCTCTTACAGTTGGGGGTAATGAATTCCATAGTTTGGCTGCTTGAACGGAGAAGGATGTACCGTCTTTATCTTGTATGGTGGTGTTCTAATGCGGGGTGCCAGTCTTGAGCGGAGGTTTCTTTGTTGGATGTATTTGGTTATTTTGTTTCTGATAAAAAGTGGTCCTGTTCCATGTATAGCTTTGTGGGTGATACAAAGCAGCTTGAAAGTGCATCTTCTGGCAACTGGTAACCAGTGTAGTGATCTCAAGGCAGGGGAGGTGTGGGCTTGCGGCTTTACATGAAATAGTAGCCTGGCTGCAGAGTTCTGAATACCTTGTCGTTTTTTCATAATAGATAGAGATGATCCATGGTAGATGCTATTGGCATAATCCAGTTTGGATAGTACAAGCGAGATAGTAGCTTGCACCTTGTGTGGAAATCCGAGGTGAGGGATGATGCGTCGTAGAGTCTTTATGGATCAAATTAACTACAGTTAGCTAATGTATAAGATAACACCGTGCCTTATATACCAGACAAAGATATCCTCTGAAATTGAATGGACAAAGAATAAAAAATCTATGCATAGCAAAGTAAACCTAAACAAGGAAAGAATACAACTGAGAATGATTGAATTGAGATGAAAAAAAAACTGGAACCTGTTCCACTCTGAAAGAATATGAGGCCAACATCCTCAAGGCTAAAGCCACCTACATTCAGAACACAACTTGATAAACCAAGAAACACACCAAAGAAACTATTCATTATTATCCCCATGATGAAATGTACAATCATCTCTACCTAGGAGAGAAGCAAGAAGCTTTAAGATTGCCTCACTGAGAAGATTAAACAGATAGAGCTATCAATACTAACCATCTCAGCTGCCCCATCAAGCATCACTTTAACCCCAAAACCTATCACACTATAGCATGAGTCCAGATTAGTCAATGGCAGTGAGATCAATAGGACACTTGCAAACACTAAATCGACCTCACACATTCCAAACACAATTTTCTCTGCAATAATGAAATAATTTAGATGGGTATTGCACCAGTCTCAGCTGACCAATGCCTCAGAGGAACAAGGAGATTTCCTGGACTGCCTAATGATGGGACATATAACTGCCCCCCTAAGAAACCCCAATGCTGAGCCAAATTACCTGAACAACGTTCACCCAGTAACTAACTTTCCATTTCTAGCCACAATTCTCGAAATTTCAACGCAACTTAACCAACACATTTTGGAACAAGATCTCCTTCAGTCTGGATTCAGGCAGAGATATAGCACTGACACTGTGATGCTTCATATCATGGAGGATGTGTGGCATCATTGAGACGAGATGAACTCCTGTATGTTGTAGGAAGCTGGCCTGGTGTGTGGTGGGTACCTTAGGTACTTACAACTTATACCATGTCCAGATATCCCCTATTAGTGAAATGCAGACAGTGTCGAGAAGCCAGGCTCTCTAGAGGTAGCTGTGGATGAGCAGTCAAGGCTTATCTAGGTGACATGCAAAGCTCATGCAATACCACTGTAGTCACCCATCACTTATACACATGAAAGAATTCACTGAGTGTTACAAAAATAAAGGTACTTTATTATGATAACACAACACCAACATTACTATAGAGGCAATACTCCCTTAGGAGGTAAGTAATACACAAGTTATATACACTAGTTGTCAGAAACAGGCATAGGAATAGTTAGAAAACAGTGCAAATAGTGTAAAACACAATAGAGAATAGTGGGAGCACAAACCATATATTTAAAAAAAGGAATGTGAGAGTGTCACCCCCACCCAGGTAAGTGGAGTGTGTAGAGGGTCGCTGGGGGTATCAGGAAAGCACAAAGGTAAGTACCACAACACCCCCAGCAACCAGGAAAGCAGGAGTAAATCACTAAAATTTCAATAGAACACCCACTTAGTACATAAGAAGAGAATTGCAAAACCCAAAGAAACCCATGGAGGACTGCAAGAAACTAATGGTGGATTCTTGAAGAGGAAGACCTGTGGAAAGACGGGACCAGGTCCAGAAGACACAGCAGAGTCCAGTGATGTCAGGAGCTCCTACCCACCAAGCTGATGCAGAAGTTGGTCGACGGTGCAGAAGGAAAGTCAGCACTGCAGTCCTGGAGTCAGAGTCGAGTTCCTGGAAGATGCAGGTGATGTCCCACGCCAGAAGGAAGATTGCAGTCGGATTTGCATGTCCAGTTTCCCACAACAAGCCTTGGCACATGCAAAGCCCGTGGTTGGCAAAAAGTGGTGCTGCTGGGGACCAGCAAGACCCAGGAGGACCCACAAGGGGTAGTCAGAGGGAGCCACCAGTGTCACAGAGAGCCCACAAAAGCATAGGCAGCACGCACAGGAGTCCCACATGACAGGGACACAGAAGGTGCAACTAGAGCACATGCAGCACTACGAAAAGGAGTCCCATGCCGCAGGAGATTCAGTTGGGGAGCTGTGTGTTGCAGGAAGGAGTGCTGGGGGCTGGAGCTACATGAAGACCCCTTGGAATAAGTGCCAACAAGCCATGGCAGCTGCAAAGGATGTGGTGCATGGGGGTACCATCCTGCGGGGGGAGGCAAGGGCTTACCGCCACCAAAGGTGGACAGCTGGTACAGTTGTCGTTGCTGTTGGTGCCTGTATATACAGGGGAGTGACTCCTTCACTCCAAGGAAGATTCCTTCTTCTTTCCTGTACAGAATAGAGATGGGCTGTCCTCAGTGGATGCACAACCTTGGAAATGTTGCAAAAGCTGGAATGAGCCAGAGAAACAATGTTGCCGGTGAACTCTTTGTATTTTTTGCAGATTGTCCTGGGGAGTCCAGATGCAGATTCTTTGGTCAGAAGTCGAAGTAAGGGATGCAGAGGAATTCCTGCTGGAATCTTGCAACCCGAATCCGAGGAACCACCAAAAGAGAGAGACCCTAACTAGCCCTGAAAGGGCGATTGGTCACCTAGCAGGGTGACCACCTATCAGGAAGGTGCTCTGACATCACCTGCCTGGCCTGGCCACTCAGATGCTCCCAGAGGTCCCTGCCAACCTTGGATTCAAGATGGCAGAGCCTAGGGACTCTCTGGTCACTCACTTTCCAATGTCCAGTTTCACGCCAGAGCAGGGACTGGAGGTCCCTGAACCGATGTAGACCGGTTTATGCACAGAGGGCACCAAATATGCCCTTCAAGCCATACCAGTGGCTCGGCAAGGCTACCCCTTCCAAGCCATGTAACACCTATTTCCAAAGGGAGAGGGTGTAACACCCCTCTCCTAAAGGAAATCCTTTTTTCTGACTTCCTGTGCTTGAGCCACTCAAGCAACAGGAGGGCAGAAACCTGTCTGTGAGGTGGTAGCAGCTGGGGCTGCCTGGAAAACCTTACAAGGCTGTGGAAGCATTGCTGGGGATCCTCTAAGGAATCACACAACCAATACTTGCAAACGTATTGGGATATGATTCCAACATGTTTGATACCAAACCTGCCTAGGTTTGGGGTTACCATAATGTAGCCGGACATAGGTAGTGACCTATGTCAGTACATACGTAAAATGGCGTCTCTGCACTCACAAAGTCCAGTAAAGTGGGGCTGGAGTTTGTGAGGGTACCTCTGCTAGTGCAGGGGTGCCCTCACACACAGGTACATGCACCCTGCCCTCTGGGCTGAGAGTGCCTACCATAGGGGTGACTTATAGTGACCTGGTGTAGTGGCCTATAGTGAAAATGGGTGCATTCCCCCGGCTCACGCAGACTGCAATTGTAGGCCTGCAGAACCCTTTGCATGGGCTCCCTATGGGTGGCAGAAAGACATATAATGGGGCACCAGTGTGCTAATTGTGAGATGGATACAGAGTTTTGGGAGAGAGAGCGCAATCACTGCAGTCCTGGTTAGCACACTGACATCGGGCAGAAAAAGGGGTAACCATGCCAAGAAAGAGGGTACTTTCCTGCATATGTTTATACAACTAGACCTATCAGAAGCCCTCAAAGTGGTCAATTTCAAAATTCGACTAAATACTATGTATAAAATGGAGACAAATTGATCACTTTTCAACTGGTTCTCCTCCTAATTATCAAACCAAACACTGCATGTAAAAAACAGTGGGTATCTTACTGAAGTATACATTGTTACCCCGAGTTCCACTCTTTCATTGATTCTCTTCATTCTTTATATGGGACCTCGAACATTCATTCTAAACAGGCAAACCCAGCCTACCATCTCTGCTTCAAAGGTGCATCTCATCAAGATATTCTACATCTCAGTCCCCATAGACATGCTCCTGAATATCCATCCTCACATACACAACGTAACAAAGAGCTCCCAATTCCAAGCCAATTTTCTAAAACAAAAACACCAAACCTTTCATTCCAGCCTCAGAACGCAGACGTGCTGTACAAGCCCAAAGCATCTCTGTAAATGCACTCCATACTTGTTTTCCAAAACCCCACCTGGCCAGATGAACGCATTTCTGAACTTTGCTGCAGGAATCATCTCAGGAATAGGTTTCTAAAGACCCTGTGTTCATGCAACTCAACAGGTGCCCCATGGAAACCAGAAGAATCTTCAAAGCTCCATGCATTACTCACAGTGTGTGCATTGTGCCAATACCATAATGCCACGCTCAAAACCTCAGGCCATCGGGAAGATGACATTCTATAAGAAGTCTAAATTCTCTTCATTTAGAACCACCTACGCTCCCTATTGCTTTCCATGGTCTGTTGTGCTTCATTGCGGTCCCGCTTGCCCTGTGTGGTGTATTGTCCCCCTGCACCCCCTGTTGCTTGCCCTGTAAGGTCAGTTTGGTGCCCCTGCCCATCTCCCACATTCTTCATGCCCTCTGTTCTGTGATCCAATGTATCATACTTGCCAACATTTTGAACTTACTAAGAGGAAAGTTTTGAAACCAAAACCTGGGGAATTGGTTTTCATCATTGAATTACATTGAAAAAGAGGAGATTTTAGCCAAGGGGCAGCCAAAATAAAGCCCTTTGGGCTTTCTAAACATTGGGATTCTCCTGCCTGAATCTGTTCTGTTGGAATGTATGGTTGTACTGCCCCTGCCTCTTCCTTCTGCCCTCAATGGTCTGTTCTATTGCTGCAGCCTCTCCTGCCTATCCTGCATGGTTGGTTCGTTGACCCTGCCCCCATTTCCCCTGCCCTTCATAGTCCATTGTGTTGCCGCTGCCCCTCCTGCCTGCCCAGCGTGGTCAACTTGTTGCCTCTGCACCCACCTCCCTGCCCTCAATATCTGAGTCAATGCCCCCGACCTCTGCCTTCCCACACTATTCTAAAGAAAAACTAGATTACAGGACTTATTCCCTTAGAAATTATGGTTAGTGCTCTAAAAAACTAAAATGAGGACATACTTTCTGAGTTCTCAAGTAGCGACAAAGCACTTTAAAAGTATTTGGTATCTTTATGTTCTTGTGTAATGTAACAGATGCTCATATAAAGCACTCCAATACTTTTGATCAAGTCTACGCTATATGAATCTGCAAAAAAATGAAACAATTATATGTTTTACACATTCCTGGCATTGGGCTATACTTGGGTAAACTTGGGTGATATGTGCCCTATATTTGGGCTCTTTCTCTTGGTGGTCATCTTGGGAGACATGTTTGCTATGGCGCTCCCTAATTTTCTTATTTACTGCAGTATCCTCAGGAGAACATGCTTTCAGTTTTCCATTTTGATTCCATCAAGATGGAGTTCAGATGTGCCACATTTTTTACATCAATTCAGAATGATAGCACTCTAGTTGCTCATTAGAGTACTGTAAGCTGCTGATCGCCAGGGAGTTAACTGAAAGTGCATGTTTCATTCCACATGTCAGAATGTTTTTATGAAATAGAAGACGAAGTTATTTGAGAATCCACTTAAAACATGACCTTCTTCTGCACTAACCATAAGAGAAAATGAGCTTCCTCACTTTTGTTCCTTTCTAAGTTAAATGTTTTAGGATTTACCAGTTTGATTCAATCAAGATGGTGTCAGGTATGCCACACTTTTGTAATAAATAATATTGTTAGCGCTCTAGTTGTTCTTTAGAACACTCTGGGATACTGCAGTAGAACTCAAGGGAATCAACTGATAGGCTGTTCCTGTTGGAAGTTTATGTTTTACTGGGAATATCACACTTAATTCTCAAATGCTGAGAAAGTGTGAATTTACAAAAAATATGCCCTCATTTTAGCTTGTGGGCCTTCCAATACCTCTATTGGTAAATCACGTTATAGTTAGGATCACATTTTAAACGTACCAAACCATACAAATTCACTAGTCATAGTAAGATACCTTAAGTAACTATAACTCATGCCATAAGGTAACTATAACTTGCACCCTGCCATGCACAGGTATGTGATCAATAATTTTATAGCAGGAGGTCTTGCAGTGACTTTATCAATGATGTTATCAAAGATGTCATGGGTGCCGTAATTTGTGGAGTAATCAGCAGTGTATGGCTAGGGAGCAAGGTATAGTTACCTTAGGGCACAAGTTATAGTTACTTGAGATAACTGTAGCTATTACTGGTGAATTTCTATGGTTTGGTACGTTTAAAATGTGAGCCTAATTATAACGTAACCTTTGGTTTTTTTAAATGATTTAAAAAAAAATCTATTTCCTAACTGTAACATCCCTGTGACCTTTGTTTTTTTCAGTGAATTTCTATGGCTTTTTTAATGTAATTTCTATTACTATACATTAATCCAAACCCCACCGCAGAGGGGGTTGGCCACACCAGGCCCTGAGGCCAACCCCCTATAAGCACCCAACCTTGCACTATGCATGTCCTTCACCCATGCGCAGTGGAGGTTGCATGCAAGACCTGGCCTGCAGCCAGACTCTGTGGCCAACCTACCTATCCACCCAACACAATGCTGAGCATGTCCATTTGGACGTGCGCGACGGGAGTTATCAGCAGCCTCTCTGGGCATCAGAATAGGTGTAAGAGCATGTAACTGGGTGTGAGAGTGGTAGTAAGAGTGTCTGTCTGGGTGGGAGAGTGCGTACATCAGTGCTTTTGTGGGTGCATAAGTGTGTGCTTGGTCTGTGAGTGGGTGCATGAGGGTGTCAGTGGGTCTGTGAATGGGTGCATTAGTGTCTCAGTGGGTCTGTGAGTGGGTGCGCAAAGGTCTGACTGGGGGTGTAAGTGGATGCATGAGGCTCTGAGTGCATCTGTGAGTGGGTGTGTGAGTCTCTGAGTTGATGTGTGAGTTTGTGCATATCTGTCTGAGTGAGTGTGTGAGTGGGAGAAATTAAAGAGAGACAGAGAGAGAGAAATATAGTGAAAGAGGTGGAGAGTTTTTTTGGGGTTTGATGTATGATTTACTTAGGATTAACATTTTCTCTAGAATTTAAAATTCAAATAATTTGTACTTTGAAATAAAAGTAAGGAAGCCAGTCTGGCTGGACTCGAACCTTGACTGCTCAGTGTGAAGGTCTAATTTCTTTTCATAAATCTGTTTATTGGTAATTTATTATTACATTGTTTCGTGTTTTGATAATTGTTACATATTAGTATAGTATGGTGTGCTATGTATATACCATCACACATTGATTAATACATACAAGTCCCTTTGCTACAGCATATTATACAGCATATACTTGTAGTTATTCAACTGTTCAGTTCGAGCATTGTGCTGGCTTCAATCATCTTACAGTGTTGTTTTTACTGTTTGGTGCGCTTTATTGCTGCTGGCTCGTTGCGTAGCTGCAGTTTGGAAAGTCAGCAATGTATCTAATGTCCATCGGCTAGTGCGTCATTGACAGCGCCAGTTGGTTTAACATTATTTCCGAATCTAATGTTCAATTGAGAAGATACTAGTAAGGAGGCATAGATTATGAAGTTTATATGTATTAACTGTTAAATGGAACAGACACTTGCAAAGGTTTCACACATGTAAATATTATCCAGTCAGGGTAGGGATCTTTACAAATCTATTTGCTGACAGAGGGGCTGGGCCGGGTGCAAGGTAAGGTGGATACTATCGCTTTACTTCCCCGGTATCGGAACATATCTCGCTAAGTTTCACGTTCAGTTCCCCGTGTGGTGCATTTTCTCGTCGGTGGATACCCATTTGTATTATTCTATTCCCTCCTCTGTTGGGTGTACTCCTATGTTACGCAGTCGCAGCAGCATTCCCTCCCAGGTGGCGGACAGTGGAAACTGTCTCAACCCCAGGACTTCTTCCCGTGCAAGCGCCGTGCCCTCAGCTCCCGCCCATACCTTGAGAGAGCACCTCCAGGCCTGTACCGGTGGCGGATTCGGTGATTTCCACCTACGGGTCACTAATCGCTTTTCCACTATGATTCTTAAATCCGTGAAGCGTACCTCCGCTCTGCGTTGCTTACTTCTGGGGAATGGTCCTAGAGTGCATGCTTCCCATGTGGAGGGTATTTATTGAGCTATACAGTCAGACAAGTTGGCAGTTACCACCCTCCAGTATGAGTCCAAGTCAGGACAGGACCACAGCATATGCAACAAGTCTACTCCGATATCAAGGCATCAGGGACAAGCTGCGTCTCTGCGATCGAAGTATCTGTTCACGCGGGCTGGGGTGAGGTAGGCTTTATGCACTATGTAGTATTGGATTAGGCGAAATGGAGAGTTGCGAGGCACATTGAGGTGGCCCGAGAGAGCTGATCTCCATCTTGCCACCGCAATCGAATCGCCTGTGTCTGCCTCCCAAGCCATGCGTAGCATTTCTCTTTCAAGGGCAGTCTGGGTTCTCAGGGCGTCCGCCAGCCAGCTGATCAGGTGGCACCTGCAACCCACCACCTGCAAATACTGAATCAGTAAGTGCGTAAGAGGCGCTACTGAGATGTCTGCCCATCCAGACCTCAGTGCCCTCACCAAGGAGCAATGTAGTAAGAACTGGCCAGGTGGCAATCCCATCTCCTGAAGTCTGGCAAAGGGAAGCAGCTGGGCTTCTTCATAGAGATCTCCCAGTGTGTATAATTCTATTTCGTGCCATGTGCATAGTTCAGATTCTGAGGTGACTCTGGGGCCTCTTGGTGTGCCTAATAGTTCTAGGGCTGGTGCAAAAGGGATTATCGAGTTTGTGAGGCGTAGCGATCGGCGGAAGCATCTATGGGCCACCTTAAGAAAGAGTTGACGTGGGCTCTGCGCTTGTGTGAGTGGGTGGAATAGGTGTTGTATCTGTTAGAGTGACCATGGCTCACTCTCTGAAGCTGTGTCTGCGTGCTGAGCTTCAGCTAGCCATCTGGATATCCACTGAAGCTGAGCCGCTAGGTAGTAATGTTCCAGGTTAGGGACTGCTAGTCCGCCCTTATCTAGCGGTAGGTACAGTTTTTTAAGAGCGACTCTGCGACGGCAGCCACTCCAAATAAATTCTCTCAGTCCCGTTTCCAGTGCTCTGAAGAAGTCTGAAGGAACATAGTGCGGGAGGTTAGAGAAAAAGTACAAGAATTGGGGCAAAACCACCATTTTCAGAAGTGCTATCTTGCCTGCTACTGACAGCGGTAGTGTTCTCCAAAATATCATTTGGGACTTGACCGAGGACGCCGACCTCGCAAGGTTAACCTCGAATATATCTTCCTTGCTGTGGTAGATACGAATACCCAGGTATCTAAACGTATGAGGTTGCAATGGGACAGGGTTCTCGGCTAATATAAGTCCTGGGCCCGTTAGTCCCGGGTCAAAGGGAAAGAGGCAGGATTTAGCCCAATTTACTCTAAGGCCAGATATTGAAGCGAATTGTTGTAGGAGCAAGCCGGCCTCGAGGGTATCCGCGTGATATCTCAGAAGTATAGGAGAAGGCCATCGGCATATAACAACACTATGTGGAGGCCATGCCCTAATGGGATTCCCCAGTTACTCCCCTCTTTACGCGGGGCCGCTGCTAAGGGTTCCATAGCGAGTGAGAATAGAAGTGGTGAAAGAGGGCAGCCCTGTCTCGTACCCCTGCGCACCTGGATCGGCTCCAATATCTCGGGTCCCAATCTCACTCGGACCAGTGGTCTGGTGTATAGTAATTTAATTAAACGGGTAAAGGATGGTCCTATGCCAAACTGCCGCAACACTTTGAACAGGTAGGGCCACTCCAGGGAGTCGAAAGCCTTTTCCAGGTCTAGGACGAGGCAGCCCACTCGCGGGCAGTCATGTTTCGCATATTGCATGACTCTGAATAGCCTTCCGATGTTTTGGGAGGTGTCTCTGGCTGGGACAAACCCGTTTTGGTCCGGGTGTATCAGTCCCGGCACTGTCGGTGCGAGGCGCGTCGCCAGCAGTTTGGCTAAAATTTTATACTCAGGGTTCAGCATCGCCAATGGTCTATACGACCCCAAGTCCACTGGATCCCTCCTGGGCTTGGGAAGGGAAACCAGCAGCACCTCTCTCCGAGTGGTTGACAAATGGCCCTCCTGTTCTGCCGCCTCATATACACAGAGCACTTTGGGTACCAACTGTAGCTCGAAGGCCTTATAAAAGTCAACCGGGATCCCGTCTGGGCCTGGTGTTTTGCCAGACGCAAGTTCACGGATACTAGATCTAATCTCTTCCAGGTCGAGGGGTGTTTCAAGGGCCTCAGACTGATCGTCTTCTAATTGTGGGAGCTCCACTCCAGCAAGAAATTCTGCGCCGGTGTCGCCTCCAGGAGGAGCCCTCGAGGCGTAGAGTGCTTCGTAATGTCTTGTAAATTCGGCTTGTATCTCCCTGGGTGCATATAGAATTTCCACTATTGGTTTCCTCTCACAGTCCTGTCTGATCAACCAGGCTAAAAGCTTGCCTGCTTTGTTGGCTGATGCATGGGTTCTCGCAGAGTGTGCAGTGTAATTTAGACATCGTAAACGTTCCAGTAACGACAAGTGTTCGGCGCGTACTGCCGGTAGTCTCAAGTCATCAGTTTGAGTATTGGCTGCTTCCCTCTCTGACTGTAACAGGACCTGCTCCACTCGGGTCAGTTCACGTTCTACGGAGCGGCGCAGGTTACACTGAGCTCCCAAACAGTGCCCACCCGTGAAGACCTTAAATGCATCCCACTCTATTAAACCCGAAGAGGCGGTGCCGTCGTTTTGTTCAAAGAATTCTGGGATTACGGCGCTCAGTGACGCTCTGAAAGCAGCGTCTTCCAGTAGCTCCGGTCTCAGTCTCCATGTAGGAATGGGTGGACGTGGGGATGCCCAGCATAGGCGCGCAATCAGGGGGTTATGGTCGGAGTGTGTGCGCCCCAGATATTCCGAGTTCACCACCACCGGGGCGAAACTCGTGTTGCAAAGTATTCTATCTAGATGCACGTGTAGGGAGTGCGGGGCTGAGTAGAAGGAGTAAGTCCTGTCCGTCCTGTGTCGCTGTCTCCATACGTCTACTAATTGCCATTGTTGGGTCCAGTCAACCAGACCCTGCGAAGCAGCTACCACTGGTGATGGGGGCAGCGGGGGAAAGGAGCGGTCTAATTCCACATCAAGCTCACTGTTGTAGTCCCTTCCCAGGAGCCACGGAAGGCCGCTCCAGCCCGCCAATTGGTGGGATAGTTTATGTAGAAAGGCAGTTTGGTCTGTGTTTGGGGCATATATAGAGCCCAGTACAACCGTGTGTCCTGCGAGTCTTCCCTTAACTAGTACAAATCTACCCTGTGGGTCCACGATCTGCTCGTCCGCTACAAAGGGAATCAAATCCAAATAAGTGCACCCTTGGCATATGCTGATTGTCCCGTCGCATATAATTGCCCTCTTCAGCGCTGGTGCAATCGGGGAATCTCAGGGTTCGCTAGGTGTGTCTCCTGTAAGATTGCTATGTGGACTGAGTGACGTTTGAGGTAGGAGTAAATGGCATACCGCCGCTTGGGTGTGTGAATGCTTCTTACATTCCAGGTGATTGCTGTGTAAATGTGGCCATAATATAGGCATTGGGTTCCTTTTCGTGCCTCCCCTTCCCGCCCCCCTGTGTAGTGTTACGTCTTTTTTCCCCCTGGCAACTAAGGATTCAGTAAGTGTCGACCGGCAACAATAAAACGTAACTAATGCCATTAGAGCAGACAAACAACAGGTCACCGCCCAAACACAAACAACAAAACCAACAAAGTGTTGTCACACATCCATACATTGTGTGTCTCCGCTGATAGGAGCTTGGGGGGAGGCTGAGTTTTACAGAAGGGAGTGAGTCAGCCGAGGGCCGTTTATCCGGTTGTGGCGTATAACAGAAAGAATAGAGGGGAACATGGGGGAGGCCCCACATCTCCCTGTCTTAGGAGAGTACAGCGCTCAGGGCGAGGTGTCGGGTAGTCTGGTGCGCATATAGTTGCTTATGGGTCAATGCATGTATTCTGCAGTCAGAGCCATGGCTTGCTTATCTCCTAAGTCTCATCCATGCAGATATCATTGGCTGGGTAGTTCTCGATGGTCAGTGTGAAGGTCTAATGACACTGAAAATGAATAAAAAAAATAAAAATTCTAAGCCCTTTATGGGATATCTGGGATGTAGGGAGCGCTCAAGGGCTCCACCCCCAGTCCCTCAATATTTAATTATATATTTATTTTTAATTTCACTTTTTTTAAATGCCCTTATGGGATATTTTTTCAGCAAGCACTGAGCTACTTTACAGGTCCTGCTGTCATAACCTGAAGTGTTTGCTGTGGCTGGGCACCCCGGAACATAGCAGGAGCTGGCCTGGGGCGGGGGGGGGGGTGGCCCCCAAGGTTTGGGGGTCCAAAATGGACCCCCTTTACATTATTGATTATGTGCCCCGGGGATGAAGGTCCCCGATCCACTGGGCCTATACAGTCCCCCTCAAAATTGAGCATTGCCGGGGGGGAGGGTGGGGGGTTTCCGGGGCAGCGGGGGGGCAGGTGCCCCCCCCATATTAAAGTCACAGCCCTGGGGAGGTGATGGTCCCTAGGGCAGTGGGGGGGCCCCCACCTTCTTTCCACATAAGTCCCCGGGACTTGACCCACCTAGGGGCATGATAGTAATGAAGCTCAGAAGACTGCGCTTCATTTTTTTGTTTATTATTTTGTGGCAGATCCACTGCTTTTTAAGCCCAGGTGGGTGGGGGTCCACCAGAGCTAAGGGGTCAGGGTGTTCGTACTTCAGCCGAGTCCGAGGATGGCTAACAACAGTGTTATGTTTTGGTGTGGCTTTAACTGTGATGTACCTAATAGATTCTTGGGTACTGTGAGAAAGTAGCCTCTTTCTAGCACGGTTACCCCCACTTTAAGCCTGTTTGTGAGTGCGTGTCAGTGTGTTTTTACTGTGTCACTGGGATCCTGCTTGCCAGGACCCCAGTGCTCATAGACAAAAACCTATATGTCAGTGTGTTATGCCTGTCTCATTGGGATCCTGCTAGCCAGGACCCCAGTGCTCATAGTTTGTGGCCTAATGTGTGTGTTGTCAGCAGTGCTTGACTGTGTCACTGAGGCTCTGCTAACCAGAACCTCAGTGCTTATGCTCTTTCTGTCTTTAAATTTGTCACTATAGGCTAGTGACTTAATTTACCAATTTCAATTGGCACACTGGAACCCCCCTTATAAGTCCCTAGTATATGGTACCTAGGTACCCAGGTCGTAGGGGTTCTAGGAGATCCTTATGGGCTGCAGCATTTCTTTTGCCACCCATAAGGAGCTCAGACAAACCCTTTCACAGGACTGCCACTGCAGCCTGCGTGAAATAACGCACATGTTATTTCACAGCCATTTTCACTGCACTTAAGTAACTTATAAGTCACCTATATGTCTAACCTTCACTTGCTGAAGGTTAGGTGCAAAGTTACTAAGTGTAAGGGCACCCTTGCACTAGCAAAGGTGCCCCCACATAGTTCAGAGACATTTCCCAGGACTTTGTGACTGTGGGGACGCCAATACAAGTGTGCACTACATATAGGTCAATACCTATATGTAGCCTCACAATGGTAACTTTGAATATGGCCATGTAAGGTGCCCAGGATCATGGAATTGTCCCTCCATTCCAAATATGGCATTGGGGAGCCAATTTCATGCATCCTGGGGGCTCCACCATGGACCCCCAGTACTGCCAAACCAGCTCTCTGAGGCTTGCACTGCAGCTACAGCTGCTGCCATCTCACAGACAGGGTTCTGCCCTCCTGGGATCTGAGCAGCTCAGTCCCAGGAAGGCAGAACAAAGCATTTCCTTTGGGAGCAGAGTGTTACACCCTCTCCCTTTGGAAATAGGTGTTACAGGCTGTGGAGGGGTAGATGGTGCCCTCCTTGCATAAGCCAGGCTACACCGGTTCAGGGACCCCTTGTCACCTGTTCTGGGGTGAAACTGGACAAAGGAAAGGGGAGTGCCCAGACCTTCTCCAGAGTGTCCCAGACTTCAGCCAACTTGCTTTGCAAGGTATGGGGGCCCTCTGGAGGTCTCTGAGTGGCCAGTGCCAACAGGTGACGTCCGAGACCCCTCCCAATAGGTTCTTGTCTGATAAGGTAGCCAATCCCCGTCTCAGGGCTATTTAGCATCTCTCCTGTGGGTTCTCTTCAGATTCTACTTGCAAGTTTCCAGCAGGAATCCTCTGCAACTACTACTTCATCCTCTGACCTCGATCAACCGCATTCTACTCCAGGAACCGCTGTAACAGCAATAAAGTATCCAGAAGGGATACTTTTCCTCTGCAACTTCAGCTCCAGCCAGCAACTGCAACAGTTTACATAGTGTGCTCACTCTGAGGACTCCCTGTCTTCACCCTGCACCAGAAGGACCAAAGAAATCTCCCGTGGGGTGACGGTGTCACTCCCCTGCTCACACAGGCAACTTCTAAGTTGACGACCGGTTCTCTTGGACTCCTCTCACAGTGATGAGCGTGCTCCTTGGAACACAGAGGGTGGACACCATTGACACAATTTGGAGGAGGAGAGACCTTGCCTTCCCCCAGAACGACAGTACCCCTGTGCACCGCGTCTTCCTGACCTCCTGAGGCCTCTGTGCACTATTTACAAAATTATTTCATGCCCAGCCTGGCCCAGGTCCTCAGCACTCTATCCTGCGATGCTCAACTCGCTGAGTTGATCTCCAGTGGCGTGGGACCTTCCTTTGTAGTGCTGCACCAACCACATTTTGCACCTCCTTTGTCCTTGTGTCCTGGGACACCCATGGGTGCTATCTGGTGCTATGAGGGCTCGATAAAGTGCTGAGAGCCCCCTCTTCCTCCTCACACAGAGTTGAGGCTCCCAGGTCCCTCCTGGGTCCAGATAGCGCGTAGTTGACGCAAAATGTGACTTTGCCGGAACCAAGGCTTGGTGGAGGAATCGAGCACCAAAACTCACCTGCATGCAACTTTGGACAAAGGACTGCCTTTGTATCATGAAGGAACCTGCTGGCATCTTCCTAGGGTGCATTTCTGCAGTCTTCGCCCAACAAGGGACTCTTCTTTTGCACCCTCTTCTGGGTTGGCAGGGGTTCCTGTCCTTCCTGGAACTTCTTTCGACTTCTGGACTTGGTCTCCTTCTTTTGCAGGTCTTCAGGTCCAGGCATCCACTGTTTGTTGTTTGGAGACTTGGTTGGTTCTTGCAATAATTCCAATCACAAGGTGTAGTGTGTTCTAAGGAAACTTGTAGTACTTTACTTCTGCTTTTCTGGGCTCTGAGGTGGGGTAATTTACTTACCTTAACTATATTCTTACTCTCCCAGCGATTCTGCACACACTACACTTGTCTAGGGGGGAACTTGTGATTCGCATTCCACTTTCTTAGTATATGGTTTGTGTTGCCCCTAGACCTATTTTCTCCCATTGCATTCTATAGCATTTCCTATTGTTTGCACTATCGTATGTCTAATTACTTGCCCTATTTTGGTGTCTAGTGTACATATTGTGTATAATACTTATATCCAGAAGGAGTATTGCCTCTAATTTATTTTTGGTACTGTGTCACCCAAATAAGCTACTTTTATTTTTGGTAACACTGAGTATTGTCTTTACTTGTGTATAAGTACTGTGTAACTATAAGTGGTATTGCATGAGCTTTGCATGTCTCCTAGTTCAGCCTAAGCTGCTCTGCTATAGCTACCTCTATCAGCCTTAGCTGCTAGAACACTACTACATTTCACTAATAAGGGATAACTGGACCTGGTATAAGGTGTAAGTACCCAAGGTACCCACTACAAACCAGGCCAGCCTCCTACAGGTACATCACAGAGAATGCCTACAACCAGACTACAGTGGGAGTTGGGAGACAGTAGCAGGAGGAGACCGTCCTGTTGTGGTGGCTGTTTCATGAAAACTTATAACTTCAATAAATGCCTGGATTTCAACATCTTACATCATTTGTGACCCTTTGGGGGCTTTCAGGTTCAAGAGGTTACCGTTTGGGTTAGAATCACCAGCAGCCTGTTTCCAGAGATTGATGAAGAAGGTCCTAGAAGAGGTGCAGAATGTGTTATTTTTCCAGGACGATATTCTCATTTATGGCGAAAATGAAGTGGCTCGTGATGTAACGTTAAACAATGTTCTAGAGAGACTAAGAGAAAATGGACTTACTGTGAAAAGAGAGAAGTGTCAATTTAGAGTTAACACAATGACGGATTTTAGACATGTTGTTTCTGGAGAGGGCATTAAACCTAAGATTAGTCTAACTGAATCTATTGTTAGGGCGCCCGCTCCTGTTAATAATGGATGGTGTTAGACCCTTTTTAGGTTTGGCTGAATATTATTCCAAATTTGTTTGGGGTTTTGCTAATATGGTCATGCTGCTGAGGATGTTGCTTAAGAAAAGGAACACATTTATATGGTCTGATGAATGTGAGAAGGCATTCATATGTATTAAGAATGTAATAGGAAATAATAGGAAATATGCCAAACCTGAATCATTTTGATATGACTAGAAGGACCATCCTTACCACTGATACCAGTCTTAAGGGGCTAGGTGCAGTTTTGAGTCAGGTGGACAATGGAGAAGAGAAAGTGATAGCATTTTCCTCTCGTTCTCTGAAAGGATCGAAGATAAATATTCTGTCAATAAACGAGAAGTGCTTGCTTGTGTGTGGGCTATCCATTATTTTAAGTTCTCCTTATGGGGCCTACCTTTTACATTAAGGTTGGACCATAAACCATTAGTACAAATGTTTACAGGTAAGGGGTCGGACAAGGCCACTCTTAGGATTAAAAGATGGTTGGAGAGCGTGTTGGAGTTTAACCTTAAGACTGAATACTTACCTGGTTTGAGAAATGCCACTGCAGACTGTTTGTCTAGAATGCCTGTTGAAGGAGATGATCCTGTGGAGCAGTGTGCTCCGTTGTTGTGGGTGATGGAGTCAGCCTTATCTCAGGATGAGTGGTGTTGTGAGGACGAGAAAGATGCTGTTCTAGCAGAAATAAGATACATGAAAGTGAATGGATGGCTTGATCTGAAGTACTTGAATATGGAGGCACAGAAATGTTGGGGTGTGAGAGATGAATTAAGCATTTTGAATGATCAAGTATTCAAAGGAGATTGTGTTGTCCCACCAGTAGGGTTGAGAGATAAAATAATGACTCTTGCACATGAAGGACATCTAGGCAGGAATCTTACCAAAGCCAGAATATGAGAAAATTATTGGTGGCCTGGACTTGACAAAGAAGCAGAAAACTTGGGGAGGGATTGTTGGTTCTGTGCCAATAGTGATAAAACTAAGGTAATGAGAGCAGCACCTTTGTCTCCTGTAGAAGTGCCTGAGGAACCGTGGGTCTAACTCGGATTGGATATAGTGGGACCATTCAATTTGTTGAACCCTAATGAGAGATTTGTATTGGTTTTGGTGGACTATAAGTCAAAATGGGTGTACACTTGTTGTGTTGGATCAGTTACAGCTAAGACTGTGATAGAATTCTTGAAAGATGTGTTTGTTGTGGAGGGCGTTCCCAAAGTGATTGTCACAGACAATGGGGTGCAATTTGTTTCTGTTGAAATGAAAGCTTTTTTCAAAGATTTGTCTATTGAACATCAGCACACAGCACGTTATGCTCCGCAAGCCAATGGTCTTGTAGAGAAGAGGAATGGACTTATAAGAGACTGTGCTCAGTTAGCCTTGACAAGAGGAGGAGAAGTCAGAAATATATTGTGGGTTCATCACACTGCTTCAAGTGTTTTGACAAAGAAGTCTCCATTCCAGTGTTTGAGAGGATGAGTGGTGGGGTCTAAGTTGATTCCCAAGTGGTTAGGATGTTATGGTGATGATGAGAGTGTGGATGGCAGCATAGTTCATATGCATCAGAGAAGGAATAAGGAGCGATTTGATAACAAACATTGTGCGGTGGCCAGGAACTGGAAATTAGGAGAGTTGGTGTTTGTAAAGAAACCAAGATGGTAATTCAAAGGGGAGTCTAAATTTATAGGACAATTTTGCATCAAGGAACTTAAGAAAAATGTAGTGACTCTAGAGAATAGAGAGGTGTGGAGTATGTCTAGATTGGCTAAGTGTGATTGGAACACCAAACTGGTGAAAGCCAAACTGTGTGCTGATGAACTGGGAGACAGTAGGAAAATCTTACAACATCATATGTTCATTTCTCACCAAAGGAGATTCGCACTTGTAGGAGGCCAGAGTATCTCAGACTAGGTGTGATCATGGTTACCCTCCCTATGTCTGCACTTTTATGTCTTGTACATACTAGGTTGAGTAATGCTTTAAGTATATTATATTATTGTAAAGTAGTTAATTCTTAGTATTAATAAATGTTTATGTATTTGTTTGGGGGTAGGATGTGCTGTGGTGTGGCTTTAACTGTGATGTACCTAATAGATTCTTGGGTGCATCACAGAGAATGCCTGCAACCAGGCAACAGTGGGAGTTGGGAGAGAGCGACAGGAGGAGGGCGTCCTGTTGTGGTGGCTGTTTCATGGAAACTTATAACTTCAAAAAAAGCCTGGATTTCAACCGTGGAAGGTGTCTTCATAACGTTATCAGGCAATCAAATCTCTGCACGAGATCGGTAGGGGTCACATAGTCTTTGAGTCCCTAGATGTACAAATATGTTTTGTCCTTACTTTCTCAAAAGCTACTGAAGGGAATTACACCAAAACAAAAAAGAGTTCCTTGCCGGACCAGGAACTACCTTCCTGCCAAATCTGATGTAATTCCGTACAATAGTTTTTGCGCTATTGCTGTTCAAAATCCCTATGGAAAAATGAATAGGTAAAACATGTTTTGGGACCCCCCCTTTTTTCTTCGCCCCTCCTGGATGCATCACCTCAAAACTTTCCAGGCAGCAGCTAACGGGACTGGCAAATTTTGTGGATGGTTTCGTTAAGATTCCTGAAGTGACATCAAAGATAGTAAAAAAATGCTTTTTATATAGAAACTAGGCCCTAACTATAGCTACCTAGTGGCGACTGCTACTCAGATCTATATATATATATATATATATATATATATATATATATATATATATATATATATATCTATACTAGAAGATGAAGGATCACAAGAAAACAAACAACAGCCGACCAGGGCAAAAATCTAGATCCCAAAGGATGCAATGAGTCACAAGAAAATGTAATATCCAAGAAAGAAGTGACTCAAACAGATGATCTCACCAAAGAACAAAAATATATTTCTACTACAACGTTTCAGCTTCCGCCTTCCTCGGGTAGTACAACATGGTTTGTTGCTCGGGTGGCTGCACAGCTGACACTGCTGGAATTTCAAAAAGCATCATGAGTGAAGATTCCAGTTGGAATGTGGAATCAATGAAGGCCTGAGAACTCTTCAGAT
The DNA here is from genome assembly GCF_031143425.1 of Pleurodeles waltl. Lineage (NCBI taxonomy): Eukaryota > Metazoa > Chordata > Amphibia > Caudata > Salamandridae > Pleurodeles > Pleurodeles waltl. The sequence continues at coordinate 1,179,585,155 of NC_090439.1, forward strand.
ATGCAGACGTCAAGTGGTATTGTTAGTGATGTTCAGTCCATCTGGATGCGGTGATTTTAAACGGTACATCCAGAAGTTTTCTGATGTCCAGTAGTTCTTCCTTTAAGACATGTTCCACAGGGAAAATCTTCAAATCTGATAGGAAATGGTCCACAAGGTTAAAATTATTGGCTACAGGCTGGTGAAGTTTACTGTTAATTATTGCTGATTTGTGGTTCCTGACTCGTGTGCAGAGGTCATTCACTGTTTGGCCTACATATTGTTTTTCACAGCTTTGGCGTTGGCACTGATAAATAATGCATGTTGAGTGACATATAAGACGCTGTCTTATTCCATAGGTCCTTCTAGTAACAGAGCTAGTTACTTATGATGTTTGTAAAAGGTATTCACATGTGATGCACCTTTTAGAATCACAGTAATGTGTATATATATATATATATATATATATATATATATATACACACAAATTAATGCTGAGTTCTTCCCACTATATTGTTTGGGTCCTAGTCATGACCAGCAATATTCTGATGGATACAACTACCTGTGGATTCCTCACCTCATGAATACTCCCATGGCGCCAGCATTCGACGGAAATCTTCTTACTAGTCTCTGCACGTCGACGAGGATGTCACTGTCTCGCACGCGACGCCGTCTGACGTCATACAGGCAATAAGAGGTCCTCGACGACGTGCAGACGTCAGTTCCCTTTTTTCCGTGCATTCGAAACGGTTATCTTCGAGGGAGCAACTGTTACTCTTGCGGTTACAGTGTATATCTTGCTGCGTACTCTTTCTCTGTGGAAATAATGTCGCAGAGAAAGTCTGGATTTAAGCCTTGTCGTGAGTGTGGAGGCAAGATGTCGGTGACGGATCCTCATTCCGATTGCCTTTGGTGTTTGAGCTCCGACCACGACGTCTCGACTTGTGATTCGTGTCAGCACATGAATCCGAAGGCCCTTAAAGAACGCGAGGCGAAGCTGTTTATGGCCAAGTCAAAGGAGAAGCATCACAAGAAAAAGTCTTCTCCAAGACATCGGCGTCATCGAGACTCCCGGCGGCGTAGAGAATCTCGGCGTCATTCAAGGGAGGCTCGTTCCAGGTCTCCGGATCGGCGCCGGAGGACATGGGAGGTCAGCCCCACGGTGACGCCGCATCCTTCGACGCCGTTGCTCTCTCCGGCGTCTCCAACTTCGCCTGGACAGGCGTCGGTGATTGAGGTATTGGAGCCTCAAGTGTTTTCTCCGGCGCAGACGCCGAGGCCGGCGTCGGGGTCGCCTCCGAGTCAGGCACCCCAGTATCCGGCTTTTCCCACCCCTGGAGCCGATAGTTCCGCATTCTTGAATGCGATGTATGCCATCTTCCAACAGATGGCTCCAGGGGGTGCTCCGGCTGGGCCTTTGGCCTTTTCTTTGGGTGATCCTGCGCCTCTTCGGCCGGCACCCTTTATGCCCTTTCTCCCGTTTGGGAACATGGGCTCGGCGCCAGTGTCGGCGCCGGTGGCCGCTCCGATGGCTTCGGAGGGATTGGCCCCAGGGATTTCCATCCCGTCGACGTCGAGATTTCGGCCTGTGACTCCGGTGGGTCCATCCGTTTCATCTGCTCTTCAGTCGGCGCCGAAGTTACCTGTGGCGCCGGATGCGGCGTCGGTGGCTTCGGAAGATCGGCGCCGATCTCCGACTTCGGCGGAGGTATTGTCGACTCCGCGGATTGAGCAACGACTGCATTCAAGGAGGCGTGCTCTCCGGGTACTAGAGGAGCAGGAGTACCAACGAGCCCTAGAGGAAGGAGAGCTAGAGGACTCGGGTGATGGGCTGCGTGGACTGGAGTCGGCCAGTGGGCTGGACACTTCCCCTGAGTGGGACCTTTCGTCCCCGGGGGAATATACAGAGGAAGCTGCTTCCTTTCATACAGTGGTACGGAAGGCAGCTAGTTTTTTGGACCTGCCTTTGCCGGTGGTGGAGGCGAAACAAAACCTTTTGACAGAGGTGTTGCATCCGGCCTCAGCCGCGGCGGAGCCTCTATTACCTTTTAATGACGCTCTGCTGGATCCGGTTTTAGAGGTGTGGAAGAAGCCGGCATCTTCCCCAGCAGTTCACAGAGCCGTGGCCAGGAGGTATCGGACGGCTCCAACTGATCCTGGTTTCCTATCTAGGCACCCTACGCCGGAGAGCTTGGTTGTGCAGGCCTCCTGTTCGTCCAAGTCAGCACCTGGTTCTTTTCCGACGGTGCCGGGGGACAGAGATTCAAAAAAGCTGGAGGCGCAGTCGAAGAAGATTTTTTCGTCCTGCAGTCTGGCTTTAAAAGCCACCAATGCAACCTGTATCCTGGGGAGGTATATTCATGCTCTGATGGATGACATCTCCTCTTCGTTTACAGAGCTTCCCCAGGGTCTTTTGGATCTTGTCTCTGATGCTCAGGCTGCTGCGACCCAAATTGCCTCCTGCATTCTGTTGCTTACTTTGCTTTAAATTAATGCTGAGTTCTTCCCACTATATTGTTTGGGTCCTAGTCATGACCAGCAATAATTGCTATCCCACTGTATCCACTTTCTGTAGTCTCCATGTTTCACACCAGCTGCCTTGAATCCCCGCCTCCTCCTCTCACTGTCTAACTCTGCACAATATCTTTCTCTTTCCAGGTGTTCGAAAACAGACTTCGGGGAGTGCATGTTTATTGGACTTCGAGCTCTGTGGCTGTCTGCATGTGAACTCCCAAGACCTTTCATTTGTACTAAGGAGCCCTATGTGTGAACACCAGGAACCGGGGGGGGGGGGGGGGAGGTGCAGAAGTTCTGTGTTTGACACTAGGTGGCGCTGCTACCATTGTTCTAAGGAGCCGTATGAGCAAACACCCTGTGAGGCACCGTGGACACTGAACTGCCTGTCACTGGGTAGCGCTGCTGCATCATATTTGATGGCAACAATATCTTCCTTTGACCTCTTACACCCATTAACTGTTTATGACCAGGGCGGGAACAGTTCTCTTTGTGGACACTGTGTGGGCAGAGCCAGCTCAGTGAGAGTGAGAGCTGCTGTTGGCCCTCCTGATGTTTCCAGGGCTAATGACACACCAAACTCAGCAGCCCCATTCTCTGATTTAAGTTCACAGTAAGTTTAATTAAGGTGTAATAGCTAGCAGTTTTAATATTCCCGGTAGGACCTGGCTAGCATTGGCTTGACAAAGGTCCCCGCACCCCTCTGGTGCCGGGGGGGGGGGACCCCTGAGCTCCATGGGGCTCCCTCAGCACAGCATCTGGCCTGAGTGAGTGCAGAGAGGGGCTCCCACCATGTTCTTTGCAGGGGGCCTCCAGGTTTGTTGCGCCACTGCTGGCTAGATGTTTTTAGGCTCTGCCTGGCCTTCTCAGGGAGGGAGCTCAGCCCCGTCCTCTGGTCTGGGGGATTCTCTAGGTAATGAACAGGGCCACCGGTATGCATTGTGTAGAGCTGCTGCAAAAACGCAAAGAAATGGTGTTTATAAAAAAGGGTTATTTTTCCATTTCAGGAGTTCTGGAGCAGTTTCAAGATATTTTATTGCTTCTGATTTCTCAAGAGGATGTTATTTGTGAAATGTATCTCTTTCAATGCACTTCATTGCTTGGAATTACTCTCAACAGAGTATCGCTCTAAGGGCCATATTTATGACCTGGTTTGTGTCGCTCCTATACCACACTCTATGCAAGAGCGTTGCAAGTCTTAAGTGAGATTTATGAAATCATGCAAGGCCACCTTGCATGGCATCTAAAATCTGGAGTAATGTAACTCAGCACATATCGCTGTATTACATTACTCTGTACCAGGGAGCCGTTTCCATGGGCATCGCATGCGCGTTTCCACTCAACATTCATGGGTTGTAACACATTCCCGGCTTTACAAGAACTTTTAATCAGATGAATGTGCCAAAAAGATATGCCTCCCCAGGAGCGGTGTAACAAGGAAAATATGTTTATTTCTGCTTATTTTTTCCTCTTTCTATGTGTGCTGCAGAAAGCACACAGAGACAGAGGAAAATGCCTCTCAGCATTGTTATTGTGCAGAAAGGTGTCCTTTCCTGCACAAAAACAATCCTGCCACCATCGCCATGATGCAAGTGTGGCTGTGTTGTACTAGGCAGGCAAAAGGGCACCGGTGCAGGGGGAAGGGACAGGAATGCTCCATATTGGATAAATATGGTGCATTCCTGCTCTTTTCCTGTAATACAGAGTTGCGCCCTGTGCCACACATTCCATAAATATGAGCCTTAATGCTCAGTTTACCGACCTCGGAAACAGTTTATTAAGATTCTGGCATACTATGGGTCCGGCTTCTTGCCAGGGCTTTACAGTCCCTTTGCACTTGCTTCTTAGGGTGTCAGGTCTCATCAAGAGTGGGTGCTGGGTTGGGGGGACCTTGTAATGGAAGATATGAATGATTGCGTTCGGCTGTGGATGTGATCTATTCAGAAGCACATCCATTAGCAGATCTGTGGACAAAGACCTCCCCATCACCTGGAGGAGCCCACAAACCCTGCCCCCATCATTGAGGATTTTTACATGTTAAAGCCCTCCTGTGTTGTCATTGCACCCGCCTCACAGTACAACACCCCTAGGTGTCAGCTGCTTTCATGTGAACCTATAGACAGATGGCTGCTTGGCCTGTGGGGTGAGGCTCACAGCTCTATCCCGCCTGCAAATCAAAAGTCCAAATCCTGGAAGGGCTGGCTCTTGGGGGGGGGGGGGTCCTTCTGAATTTGGTCAATTAGTGCCATCATGTCAGGTAACAGTGAAATCTGTGACTCATTTAGAAACAGCAGAAGCGAAGAATGAAGTGTGATAAAAAGTGCTAGTGGATTAGACCTATTTATGAAGTTTCTGTCTTTGCATTTACCTGGGGAAATGATGTCAAACAGAAAACTCGTGGCCACAGTTATTAAAAACAATCCCGAAGAGCCTCTTAAGGCCAAACAACAAGCCAAGGTAGAAAAATATATGCAAATCTTCTCCCATGTTCTTTCACTCCCCACTCTCAGTTTCTCCATTTCTCTTTTTCTTTCACTCCCTCCTCTTTCTTTTCTCCAGTTTTTTTCATCCGCCAAACCGACTGGTATTCCCTTCACTTGTTCCATTTTAGGTCTGGCGCTAGCCAACGGATTTTCTTTTTAAGACATTTTTTTAAAAATAAAATACAGAGATACAAACATGGACTTTCAGAGACTCCTTTTCGTCCATAGGTCTGTTCACCTGTCATTACCTTTCTGTTCCTCCCACCTCAGCATACAGCACAGGGCAGTGGATCCGCCCAGTCCAGCCATTGGCTCCCTTCAGAGTGAGTGACAGTGTGACACTTTTACACAATGTGCACATCCGCCTTAAAGAAGGTCCTCAGCAGGTGGACCGATGTGTTATTTCTCCTCAATTATTATTATTTGTTCTTTACACACGCTTATTCCTTTTTATTTTAAACAAAAAAGCAGACAAAACAATCTCCATTTTATTTTCTTCAATCGTGGCTGCTACTGGAAAATTAATTACTTCACAAAGAATGATCCATCACATGAGTTTGTAAATCAGGATTCTGTTTAGATCAATTTGCTTATCACTTGCGCCCTCTAGTGAAAAATAGACAATCTCTGCATTTATACACACATTATGAGTTCCATCAGTTTATAAATCTGGCATTTAACATATTATTATACCTTTTTACAACAAATTAATAGCTTTTATGATATATTTAATTCATTAATTAAATCACTGCACTATGCTGCCTCTTTCATGTGAGAGTGCAAGGCACCAAGGATTTAAGCAGTTTGAAAGAAGGGTGATGGTTGATCCTGTGGAACAGAGAATAAAATATCCTCAGTCGTAGAGTGTAAGGATATTGCAAGTCTCTCCAGAGATCCAGGCTCTCCTTGCTTCCTTCCCTGTTGCCACCTTCTACACGGATCTGCATCTTACATGTGTGCCTCTTCCATAGATTCCCCCTTCCCTGCTGCCACCCTACACTCCACACGGATCTACCTCTTACACTCATGCCCCTTACCCTGCTCTCCTTGCTTCCTTCCCTGCTGCCACCTTACACTCTGCACTTATCCACCTCCTACACTCATGCCCCTTACCCTGCTCTCCTTGATCCCTTCCCTACTGCCACCTTACACTCTACACAGATCTAACTCTTACACTCATGCCCCTTATCCTGCTATCTCTGTTTCCTTCCCTGCTGCCACCTTACACTCTATTCTAATCCACCTCTTACAGTCAGGTCCCTTACCCCTGCTCTCCTTACTTCCTTCCCTGCTTCCTAACACTCTGCACTTATTCACCTCTTACACTCATGCCCCTTACCCCTGCTCTCCTTGCTTCCTTCCCTTCTACCACCTTACACTCTATACTGATCCACCTCTTACACTCATTCCCCTTACCCTGCTCTCCTTGCTCCCTTCCCTGCTTCCACCTTACACTCTACACGGATCTAACTCTTACACTCATGCCCCTTATCCTGCTATCTCTGTTTCCTTCCCTGCTGCCACCTTACACTCTATTCTAATCCACCTCTTACACTCAGGTCCCTTACCCCTGCTCTCCTTACTTCCTTCCCTGCTTCCTAACACTCTGCACTTATTCACCTCTTACACTCATGCCCCTTACCCCTGCTCTCCTTGCTTCCTTCCCTTCTACCACCTTACACTCTATACTGATCCATCTCTTACACTCATCTCCCTAACTCTGCTATCCTTGCTTCCTTCCCTGCTGTCACCTTAAACTCTACACGGATCTACCTCTTACACTCATGCCCCTTACCCTGCTATCTTTGCTTCCTTCCCTTCTGCCACTTTACACTCTGCAGTGAGTAATCTCTTGCACTCATGCCCCTTACTCTGCTATCCTTGCTTCCTTCCCTGCTGCCACCTTACACTCTGCAATGATTAATCTCTTACACTCATGCCCCTTAGCCTGCTCTCCTTGCTTCCTCCCCTGCTGCCACCTTACACTCTACACAGATCTAACTCTTACACTCATGCCCCTTATCCTGCTATCCCTGTTTCCTTCCCTGCTGCCACCTTACACTCTATTCTGATCCACCTCTTACACTCAGGTCCCTTACCCCTGCTCTCCTTACTTCCTTCCCTGCTTCCTTACACTCTGCACTTATTCACCTCTTACACTCATGCCCCTTACCCCTGCCCTCCTTGCTTCCTTCCCTTCTACCACCTTACACTCTATACTGATCCACCTCTTACACTCATTCCCCTTACCCTGCTCTCCTTGCTTTCTTCCACGTTCCACCTTACACTCTACACGGATCTACCTCCTACACTCATGCCCCTTACCCTGCTATCCCTGCTTCCTTCCCTGCTGCCACCTCACACTCTATACTGATCCACCTCTTACACTCATCTCCCTTACCCTGCTATCCTTGCTTCCTTCCCTGCTGCCACCTTACACTCTATAGTGATCCACCTCTTACACTCATTCCACTTACCCTGCTCTCCTTGCTTTCTTCCCTGCTGCCACCTTACACTCTACACGGATCTACCTCTTACACTCATGCCCCTTACCCTGCTATCCCTGCTTCCTTCCCTGCTGCCACATCACACTCTATACTGATCCACCTCTTACACTAATCTCCCTTACCCTGCTATCCTTGCTTCCTTCCCTGCTGCCACCTTACACTCTATACTGATCCACCTCTTACACTCATGTCCCTTACCCCTGCTCTCCTTACATCCTTCCCTGCTTCCTTACACTCTGCACTTATCCACCTCTTACACTCATGCCCCCTACCCCTGCTCTCCTTGTCCCCTTCCCTGCTGCCACCTTATACTCTATACCGATCCAACTCTTACACTCATGTCTTTTTCCCTGCTCTCCTTGCTTACTTTCCTGGTTCTTCCTTATAACTCTACACAGATCAGTCGCTTACACTCATGCCCCTTACCCTGCTCTCCTTGCTTCCTTCCCTGCTCCCTTACACTCTACACGGATCTACCTCTTATACTCATGCCCCTTACCCCTGCTCTCCTTGCTTCCTTCCCTGCTGCCACTTTACACTCTACACAGATGTACCTCTAACACTCATGCCCCTTACCCCTGCTCTCCTTGCTTCCTTCCCTGCTGCCACCTTAAACTCTACACGGATCTACCTCGTACACTCATGCCCCTTACCCGGCTATCCGTGCTTCCTTCCCTGCTGCAACTTTACACTCTGCAATGAGTAATCTCTTGCACTCATGCCCCTTACTCTGCTATCCTTTCTTCCTTCCCTGCTGCCACCTTACACTCTGCAATGATTAATCTCTTACACTCATGCCCCTTACCTTGCTATCCTTGCTTCCTTCCCTGCTGCCACCTTACACTCTATGCTGAGCTACCTCTTACACTCATGCCCCCTACTCCTGCTCTCCTTCCTTCCTTCCCTGTTTCCATCTTACACTCTACACGGATCCGCCTCTTACAATCATGCCTCTTACCCTGCTCTCCTTGCTTCCTTCCCTGCTGCCACCTTACACTCTATACAGATCCACCTCTTACACTCATGCCCCTTACCCTGCTCTCCTTGCTTACTTCCCTGTTGCTACCTTTCACTCTATACTGATCCACCTCATACACTCATGCCCCTTACCCTGCTCTCTTTGCTTCCTTCCCTGCTGCCACCTTACACTTTATACTGATCCACCTCTTACTCTCATGCCCCTTACCCTGCTCTCCTTGCTTCCTTCCCTGCTGCCCCCTTACACTCTATACAGATCCACCTCTTACACTCATGCCCCTTACCCTGCTCTCCTTACTTCCTTCCCTGCTTCCTTACTTTCTGCAATTTTCCACCTCTCACACTCATGCCCCTTTACCCTGTTCTCCTTGCTTCCTTCCCTCTTCCTTACTCTCTGCACTGATTCATCTCTTACACTCAAGCCCCTTACCCATTTTATCCTTGCTTTCTTCTCTGCTTCCTTACACTCTACACTGATCCACCTCTTACAATCATGCCCCTTACCCTTGCTCTCCTTGCTTTCTTCCCTGCTTCCAACTTACTCTCTGCACTGATCCAGCCCTCCCACTCATGCCACTCGATCATTGAATATGAGCAGCTGGATCAGACCACAGACAGGAGACACCAGGAGCAGAAAGGGACAGGAGACACCAGACGGCAGGAACAGACAGGGACTGGAGACACCAGTCAGCAGGAACAAACCAGGTACACGAGACACTAGACAGCAGGAACAAACCAGCGACAAGAGACAACAGGCAGCAGGAAAAGAACAGGGACAGGAGACACCAGTCAGCAGGAACGGACAAGGGACAGGAGGCACAGGGCAACAGAAAAAGACCAGAGACATGAGAAACCAGGCAGCAGAAACCGACCAGGAACAGGAGACACCAGGGAGCAGAAACAGAAGAGAGACAGGGGGCATCAGGCAGTAGGTACAGACCAGGGACTGGAGAAACCAGGCAGCAGAAGCAGGCCAGATACATGAGATACCAGGCAGCAGAAACAGGCCAGATACATGAGACACCAGGCAGCAGAAACATGACAGCTACATGAGACACTAGGCAGCAGGAACAGACTAGGGAGAGGAGACACCAGGCAGCAAGAACAAGCCAGGGACAGGAGACACCTGGCAGCACGAACAGACAGGGATTTTAGACACCAGTCAGCAGGAACAAAGCAGGGAGAGAGACACCAGGCAGCAGGAACAGCAGGGACAGGAGACACCAGGCAGCAGCAACAGCAGGGAAAGAAGGCACCGGCAGCAGGAACAGAACAGGGACAGCAGACACCAGGCAGCAGTAACAGCTAGAGAAAGGAGACATCAGACAGTAGGAACAGACCAGGGACACTAAACACCAGGCAGCAGGAACAGACTAGGGACAGTAGACACCAGGCAGCAGGAACAGACCAGAGACAGGGGACATCAGGCAGCAGGACAGACCAGGGACAGGGGACACCAGGCAGCAGGAACAGACCAGGTACAGGAGACACCAAGCACAGACCAGAGACAGGAGACGCCAGGCAGCAGGAACAGATCAGGGGCAGGAGACCCCAGACAGCAGAAACAAACCAGGACAAGAGATAACATGCAGCAGGAGCAGAGCAGGGGACAGAGACACCAGGCAGCAGAAACAGATCATGGACAGGAGACACCAGGCAGCAGCAGCAAAGCAGAGACAGAGGAGTTACCAGGCAGCAGGAATAGACCAGGGACAGAGGAGACACCAATCACCTGGAACAGGCCAGGGACAGGAGATGCACACCAGGCAGCAGGAACAGAACAGGAACAGGTGACAACAGACAGCAGGTACAGACCAGGAACAGAGCAGGTATCAGGCTGCAGGAACAGACCAGGAACGGGAGTGACCAAGCAGCAGGAACAGACCAGGGACAGAAGACACCAGGCAGCAGGAACAGAGCAGTGACAAGAGACACCAGGCACAGTCAGAGTCGAGAAACGCAAGGCAGCAAGAACATACCAGGGAGAGGAGGCACCAGGTGGCAGGAACAGCCAGGGAATGGAGACACCAGGCAGCAAGTACAGACCAGGGACAGTTGACACCAGGCAGCAGGAACAGACCAGGGACAGGAGACATCAGGCAGCAAGATACACTGGGCTGCAGGAACTGACCAGGGGCATTATACACAAGGCAGCAGGAACAGTCAAGAGACTAGAGTCACCAGACGGCAGGACAGATCAGTGACAGGGGGCAGCAAAAACAGACCAGGGATAGGAGACACCAGGTAGCAGGAGCAGCAAGGACAGGAGACACCAGGCAGCAGGAGACACCGGGCAGCAGGAGCAGACCAGGTACAGGAGAAACCAAACTCCAACCAGAGACGGGAGACATCAGGCAGCAGGAACAGACCAGGGACAGGAGACACCAGGATGCAGGAACAGCCAGGGACTGGAGACACCAGGTGGCAAGGGCAGACCAAGGACGGAAGACATGTGGCAGCAGGAACAAACCAGGGACAGGATTCACTAGGCATAATGAACAAACCAGGGACAGGAGACATCGGGCAGCAGGAACATCAGGGACAGAAGACACCAGGCAGCAGCAACAGCAGGGACAGGAGACACCTGCAGCAGGAACAGAACAGGGACAGCAGACACCAAGCAGGAAAGGAGACATCAGGCATTTGGAACAGACCAGGGACACTAAACACCAGGCACCAGGAACAGACCAGAGGCAGGAGTCACCAGCCGGAGGGAACAGACCAGGGACAGGGGACACCAGGCAGCAGGAGCAGCAAGGAAAGGAGACACCAGGCAGCAGGTGACACCGGCCAGCAGGATCAGACCAGGTACAGGACACACCAAGCACAGGCCACAGATAGGAGACGGCAGGCAGCAGGAACAGATCATGGGCAGGAGACACCAGGCAGCAGAAACAAACCAGGGACAGGAGGCAACATGCAGCAGGAGCAGACCAAGGACAAGAGACCCCAGGCAGCAGGAACAGCAGGGACAGGAGACACCAGGCAGCAGAAACAGACCAGAGACAGGGGGCACCCGGCGGCAAGTACAGACTAGGGACAGGAGTCACCAGGCAGCAGGAGCAGACCAGAGACTGGGACAACCGGATAAAAAAACAGAGACAGTAGAATCTAGGCAGCAGAAACGAACCAGGAACAGGAGACACCAGGCCGCAGGAACAGACCAGGAACAGGAGACAACAGACAACAGGAACAGTCAGGGACTGGAGACACCAGGCGGCAGGAACAGCCAGGGACTGGAGACACTAAGGGGGTGATTCTGACCCCGGCGGTCCTTGACCGCCGGGGCCGGGGTCGGCGGGAGCACCGCCAACAGGCTGGCAGTGCTCCTGAGGGCATTCTGACCGTGGCGGTTTGGCCGCGGTCAGAAAGGGAAAACCGGCGGTCTCCCGCCGGTTTTCCGCTGCCCTCAGGAATCCTCCATGGGGATTCCGACACCCCATACCGCCATCCTGTTCCTGGCGGTTCGCCCGCCAGGAACAGGATGGCGGTATGGGGTGTCGTGGGGCCCCCATAAGAGGGCCCCACTTTGAATTTCACTGTCTGCACCCGTCGCACCCTCCCCACTCCGCCGGCTCCATTCGGAGCCGGCTTCCTCGTGGGGAGGGGTTTCCCGCTGGGCTGGCGGGCGGCCTTCTGGCGGTCGCCCGCCAGCCCAGCGGGAAACACAGAATAACCGCAGCGGTCTTATGACCGCGGTGCGGTATTCTGGAGGGGGGAACTCTGGCGGGGGGCCTCCGCCCCCCGCCAGAGTTAGAATGACCCCCTAAGTGGCAGGAACAGCCAAGGACTGAAGACACCAGACGGCAGGAACAGCCAGCGACTGGAGACTGTAGTAAGGTATCCTCTTTCTAGCCTGGTTACCCCCAGGTTTGGCCTGTTTGCGAGTAAATGTCAGGGTGTTTTTACTGTCTCAATGGGATCCTGCTAGCCAGGGCACAGTGCTCATAGTGAAGACCCTATGTTGTCAGTTTGTTTGATACGTGTCACTTCGATCCTGCTAGCTAGGACCCCAGTGCTCATACGTTTGTGGCCTATACGTGTTCCCTGTGTGGTGCCTAACTGTATCACTGAGGCTCTGCTAACCAGAACCTCAGTGTTTATGATCTCTCTGCTTTTAAAATTGTCACTGCAGGCTAGTGACTAATTTTACCAATTGTCATTGTCACACTGGAACACCCTTATAATTTCCTAGTATATGGTACCTAGGTACCCAGGGTATTGGGGTTCCAGGAGATCCCTATGGGCTGCAGCATTTCTTTTGCCACCCATAGGGAGCTCAGACAATTCTTATGTCCATGTTATTTCACAGCCATTTTTCACTGCACTTAAGTAAGTCACCTATATGTCTAACCTTCACTTGGTGAAGGTTAGGTGCAAAGTTACATTGTTCAGGGCACTTTCCCCGGACTTTGTGAGTGCGGGGACACCATTACACGTGTGCACTACATATAGGGCAATACCTATATGTAGCTTCACCATGGTAACTCCGAACATGGCCATGTAACATGTCTAGGATCGTGGAATTCGATGCATCCCAGGGTCTCCAGCACAGAGCCCGGGTACTGCCAAACTAACTTTCCAGGGTTTTCTCTGCAGCTACCGCTGTTGCCAACACTCAGACAGGTTTCTGCCCCCCTGGGGCTTGGGAAGCCCAGTCCCAGGAAGGCAGAACAAAGGATTTCCCCTGAGAGAGGGTGTTACACCCTCTCCCTTTGGAAATAGGTGTGAAGGGCCTGAGAGGAGTAGCCTCTCCTGGCCTCTGGAAATGCTTTGAAGGGCACAGATGGTGCCCTCCTTGCATAAGCCAGTGTACACCGGTTCAGGGATCCCCCAGCCCTGCTCTGGCGTGAAACTGGACAAAGGAAAGGGGAGTGACCACTTCCCTGACCAGCACCTCCCAGGGGAGGTGCCCAGAGCTCCTCCAGTGTGTCCCAGACCTCTGCCATCTTTGATGCAGAGGTGTGAGGGCACGATGGACAGCTCTGAGTGGCCAGTGACAGCAGGTGATGTCAGAGACCCCTCCTGATAGGTGCGCACCTTTCTCTGTAGCCCATCCTCCTCTTAGGGCTATTTAGGGTCTCTGCTGTGGGTATCTCACCAGATAACAAATGCAAGAGCTCACCAGATTTCCTCTGCACTTCCCTCTTCGACTTCTGCCAAGGATCGACCGCTGACTGCTCCAGGATGCCTGCAAAACCGCAACAAACTAGCAAGAAGACTACCAGCAACATTGTAGCACCTCATCCTGACGGCTTTCTCGACTGTTTCCTGGTGGTGCATGCTCTGAGGGCTGTCTGCCTTCACCCTGCACTGGAAGCCAAGAAGATATCTCCAGTGGGTCGATGGAATCTTCTCCCTGCCAACGCAGGCACCAAACTTCTGCATCACCGGTCCTCTGGGTCCCCTTTCATCCTGATGAGCGTGGTCCCTGGAACACAGAAGCTGGGTCCAAGTGTCTTCGACAGTCCAGTGGCCTTTCCGTCCAAATATGGTGGAGGTAAGTCCTTGCCTCCCCACACCAGACAGTAATCCTGGGTACTGCGTGAACTGCAGCTGCTCGGGCTTCTGTGTACTCTTACAAGACTTCCTTTGTGCATAGCCTATCCCAGGTCCCCAGCACTCCGTCCTGCATTGCCCAACTCGCTGAGTTGGACTCCAACTTCATGGTACTCCCTTTTGTTGTGCTGAGTTGACCGCCATCTTCAGATCTTCTGAGCACTTGTTCAGGTGCTTCTGCGAGTGCTGCCTGCTTCTGCATGGGCTCTCCGTGTTGCTGAGCGCCCCCTTTCCCCCCACCCCTCCAAGGGGCGACCTCCTGGTCCTTCCTGGGCCCTGGCAGCACCCAAAATCCTCAACCACGACTCTTGCAGCTAGCAAGGCTTGTTTGCAGTCTTTCTGCGTGGAAACAACTCTGCACCCTCCAGCACGCTGTGGGACATCTTCTGACCAAGGGAGAAGTTCCTGGCACCTTCCGTTGTTGCAGAATCTTTGGCTCCTTCCCCCCAGAGGCAGCCCTTTTGCACCTTCATCCGGGGTTTAGTGGGCTCCTGCCCCCCTGGACACTTGCATGACTCTTGGACTTGGTCCCCTTCCTTTGCAGGTCCTCAGGTCCATGAATCCGTCTTCAGTGCTTTGCAGTCAGTTGTTGTCCTTGCAGAATCCCCTATCTCGCCTTTACTGTCTTTCTGGAGTAGTAGGGTAACTTTACTCCTACTTTTCAGGGTCTTGGGTTGGGGTATCTTGGACACCCTTAGTGTTTTCTTACACTCCCAGAGATCCTCTACACACTACACTAGGCCTGGGGTCCATTTGTGGTTCGCATTCCACTTTTGAGGAATATGGTTTGTGTTGCCCCTAGGCCTATTTCTCCCTATTGCATTCTATTGTGTTCTACAGTGTTCGCACTTATTTTCTAACTGTTTACTTTCCTGATTTGGTTTGTATGTGTATATTTTGTGTATATTACTTACCTCCTAAGGGAGTATATCCTCTGAGATACTTTTGGCATACTGTTACTAAAATAAAGTGCCTTTATTTTTAGTAACTCTGAGTATTATATATGATATAGTGCTAAGTGATACAAGTGGTATGGTAGGAGCTTTGCAGGTCTCCTAGTTCAGCCTAAGCTGCTCTGCTATAGCTACCTCTATCAGCCTAAGCTGTTAGAACACCTCTAATCTACTAATAAGGGATAACTGGACCTGGCACAAGGTGTAAGTACCACAAGGTACCCACTATAAGCCAGACCAGCCTCCTACAGAGACACCAGGTGGCAAGTACATACTAGGGACAGGAGACACCAGGCAGCAGGAACAGACTAGGGACAGGGGACACAGGCACAGAGCAGGGACAGGAGACACCAGAAACATACCAGGGACAGGAGACACAGGGAAACAGGAAACAAACAGAGACAGGAGAATCCAGGCAACTAAAACTGACCAGGAACAGGAGACACCAGGCAGCTGGAACAGACAAGGGACACTAAACACCTGGCAGCAGGCAGGAACAGACCAGGGAGAGTAGACATCAGGCAGCAGGAACAGACCAAAGACAGGAACCACCAGCTGGCAGGAGCAGACCAGAGGCATGAGATACCAGGCAATAAGAAAAGACCAGAGACTTGGGACACCAGGCATCAGGAACAGATCAGGGGCAGGAGACACCAGGCAGCAGAAACAAACAAGGGAGAGGAGACATAAGGTGCAGGAACAGCCAGGAACTGGAGACACCAGCCAGCAGGAACAGACCAGGGACAGGAGACACTAGGTATCAGGAACAGACCAGGTATAGGAGACACCAAGCTCAGACCAGAGACAGGAGGCACTAGGCACAGTTCAGCGACAGTAGACACCAAGCAGCAGAAACAGAGTAGGAACAGGAGACACCAGGCAGACAACATGCGGCAGGAGCAGACCAGGGACAGAAGACACAAGGAAGAATGAACAGACTAGGGACAGGAAACACCATGCAGCAGGAACAGATCAGGTATAGGAGACACCAGGCATCAGGAAGCGACCAGGGACAGGAGACACCAGGCAGCAGGAACAAACCAGAAACAGGGGACACCAGGCAGCAGGAACAGAGCTGTGACAGGAGTCACCAGGCCACAGGAACAGCCAGGGATAGGAGACATGGGGCAGCAGGTCCAGCAGATACAGGAGACACCAGGCAGCAGGAACAGACCAGAAAGAGGAGACAGCAGGTGGGTGGAACAGCTAGGGCATGGAGCCACCTGGAAGCAGGAACAGACCAGGGACAGTAAACATCAGGAAGCAGGAACAGACCAGGGACAGGAGGCACCAGGCAGCAGGAACAGACCAGGGACACTAAAAACCAGGCAGTACGAACAGACCAGGGACAGTGGACACCAGGAAGTAGGAACAGACCAGAGACAGGAGTCAACAGTCAGTAGGAACAGACCAGGGACAGGGTGCACCAGGTAGCAGGACAGACCACACATATCTGACACCATGCAGAAGGACAGACCAGTGACAAGAGACATCAGGCAGCAGGGGCAGCAAGTACAGGAGACTCTAGGCAGCAGGAACAGACCAGGTACAGGAGACACCAAGCACAGACTGGAGACAGGGGACACCAGGCAGCAGGAACAGATATGCGGCAGGAGACACCAGGCAGCACCAAAAGCAGGTACAGGAGACACCAGGCAGAAGGAACAGACCAGGGACACTAAACACCTGGCAGCAGGAACAGACCAGGGACACTAAACACCTGGCAGCAGGAACAGACCAGGGACAGAGGAGGTACCAGGCAGCAGGAACAGGCCAGGGACAGGAGATGCAGACTAGGCAGCAGGAACAGACCAGGGACAGGAGACACCAGGCAGCAAGAACAGGCCAAGTACAGGAGACAACAGGTAGCAGGAACAGACCAGGGACATAGGAGACACCAGGTGGCAGAAACAGACCAGTGACCGGAGACGCACATCAGGCAGCAGGAACAGACCAGTCACAGGAGACACCAGACAGCAGGAACATACCAGGAACAGGAGACACCAGGCAGCAGGAACAGCAGGGACAGGAGACACCAGGCACAGACCAGGTACAGGAGACACCAGGCAACAGGAACAGGAGACACCAAACAGCAAGACCAAACCAGGAACAGGAGACACCAGCCAGCAAGAACAGAACAGGTACAAGAGACAACAGGCAGCATGAACAGATCAGGGATGGGAGACATCAAGTAGCAGGAAAAGTCCAGGGAGCAGGAGACAGGAGGCATCAGGAACAGACCAGGAACAGGAGACATCAAGAAACAAGAACAGACCAGGGACATTAGACACTAGACAGCAGTAACAGGCCAGAGACAGGGGACACCAGGCAACAATAACAGACCAGGAACAGAGGAGACACCAGGCATCAGGAACAGACCAGGAACAGAGGAGATACCAGGCAGCAGGAACAGGTCAAGGACCGGAGATGCACAGCAGGCAGCAGGAACAGACCAGGGACATAGGAGACACCAGGTGGCAGGAACAGGGAAGTGACCGGAGATGCACACCAGGCAGCAGGAACAGACAATCACAGGAGACACCAGACAGCAGGATCATACCAGGAACAGCAGACACCAGGCAGCAGGAAGAGACCAGGAACAGGAGACACCAGGCAGCAGGAACAGCAGGGACAAGAGACAGCAGGACCAGAACAGGGACATGAGACACCAGGCACAGACCAGGTACAGGAGACACCAGGCAGCATGAACAGACCAAGAAGAGGAGACACCACACAGCAAGAGCAAACCAGGAACAGGAGACAGCAGGCAGAAGGAACAGAACAGGTACAGGAGACACCAGGCAGCACGAACAGATCAGGGATGGGAGACATCAGGCAGAAGACAAAGGCCAGGGAGCAGGAGACAGCAGGCATCAGGAACAGACCAGGAACAGGAGACATCAGGAAACAGGAACAGACCAGGGACAGGAGACACCAGGCAGCAGGAACAGACCAGGGGCAGGAGACACCAGGCAGCAGGAACAAACCAGGGACAGAAGACACCAGACAGCAGGAATAGCAGGGATTTGGGTTTGGAAAGAAGAAAAAAAAAATTTTTTTGGCTTCAATCACAGAGTCACAACTCCATTGCTGCCTTCAGCGTGGCCCCCCAATGTGAAGCTGCGATGGAGTCGCTGCTGAGTACCCAAAAAAACAAAACTTTACACATATATATACAATATATAAATATATATATATACACACAAACACACAAACTCTGTGTCAGACACTCTTCCACACTACTGACAGACACAGAAGTATAAGTAGTCATACACACACTGGCACTCATGCTGACAAGGCTTCGTCGCAGGGTCTGGCTGCAGGCCAGGTCTTGTGGGCAAGTTCTGCTGCGCATGGGTGAAGGCCGTGCACGGTGCACGGTTGGGTGCTTATAGGGGTTGTGGCCAACCGCCCCTGCGCACTGCCGAAGACCGTGCGCAGCGGTGGTTGGATTAATGTATAGTAATGATATTTACTATACATTAAAAAAACATACAAATTCATAGAAAAAAACAAAGGTAACAGGGACATTATAGTTAGGTTCTGAGTTTACTCATACGAAACCATAGAAATTCAACAGTTATAGTTAGAGTTCTTTCAAGTAAATATAACTCGTGCCCTGCAGTAACTATAACTCACGCCGTCGACATGCACAGCTAATTACTTCCTATATTATGTAATTAATGATTTATATGGCATCTTTGATATCACTGCAATGTTTGCAATAACATTATTGATAAGAAAAATGTGCATGGCAAAGGCGCGAGTTATAGTTACCTTAGGGCATGAGAACCTAACAATAACGTCCCTGTAACCTTTGTTTTTTTCAGTAAAAAAAAATATATATTTATATATATATATATATATATATATATATATATATATATATATATATATAAAATAATGCTTTAATACTTTAGTTAGTATTACCATTCCATTGTATTGTCATTCTATTTACTTAAAGTTTACTACCCCTAACAAGGCGTTGAGGTGCCTTATGTAGCCCTTACTACCCCTGACACATCGTTGAACAGCCTTATATATCTCTTGAGACCGCTAAAAGCTTCTGTCCACCAATCACTGACTGCAGGACATTCACAGACTGAAAGATGATGAGACCACTTCATGACTATCCCATTTCCAGGCAGTGAGTGAGACAAGTCAGTGAATTTGATGGTTTTAAGGGTGTCTTTCTGATTTTTGTAGAATATCTTTAGATCATTATTCAGTACAATATTCTTCTAATCACGTATCCAGTTTTAAGAGATTCAGTGAAATGAGAATTGTTGTACTGTTCGATACATTTCTAAACTTTAAATGCTTCCCTGAAGCCCTACCCATCTTTAATCTTTATGATGCTTCATTCACAATTATAAGAGACACAAACAGAAGAAGGTGCCAGGGCTGTTGTTGTGATTGTGAGCATCCTGTGCAGGACAAGAGCTGAGTTTGAGCATCCTGTGCAGGGGAAGAGCTGATTGTCAGCATCCTGTGCAGGGGAAGAGCTGAGTGTGAGCATCCTGTGCACAGCAAGGGCTGATTGGGCCCTAATGAAATCCCAGCTACTGTTATAAAATCAAATGGTCCCCTCTGGAGTAAACTTAGTTGCCCAGTTTTTAGAAGGTACTTTGAGCCCCAAAAAGTTCCCCCCTCCTGGAAGGGGGGCTTTATAGTTCCACTTTCCAAGAAAAGTGATCAGAATCTACCAGAAAATTATCATCAAATCACTCTCCTGGACGCAGTGAGTAAAGTCTTTGCGAAATGTTTGCCTACTCAGATCAACCATTGAACAGAAGATCATAATTCTATCCCACTGGAGCACATGGGTTTCAGTAGAAAGCACGGAAGGATGTACAATATGACTGCCCTCCAAGTAATAAAAGAAAAATATGTTCATTTTAGGGGGGAATGCTATACATGGCGTTTGTAGACTTTTACACAGTGTTTGATAAGGTAGATTGTATCACTCTGTGGAATAAGCTTGCTAGGTGGGGTATGCCAGCCCCCCTTTTAAGTTAGTTTGTGACCTCCAGACTGATACTTGGTGCAGAATCCTCTTGGGTGAGGACAGGGGTTTATCCCTAATAATACCGACCCCTAATGGGCTAAAACAAGGGTTTTTGCCTGCTCCCCTCCTCTTCTCCCTGTATATTTCTGACCTTCTGGATTTTTTGTCCTGGAACAAGGGTATTGCGGTCGCGGGAAAACACACCGTCTGCCTGTTGTATGCCGACAACATAGTTATTTTTGGACTTACGCCAAAAGGCCTAAGCAGTCACCTGCAGTCATTACAACTTTTTGCTGAAACTCACTTTTTGAGGATTCATGTATGTAAAAGCAAAGTCATGTGTGCTCACAGGAGGAAAAAAACGAGATATGGAAACTATGAATGGTTCCTGTGGGGGTCATAACCTGGAAACTGTTGAGCAATACACCTTCCTGGGTGTCACATGAAAATTAACATGCCCAAAGTCATATCCCAGGTTAAAGGCTTGGGCTCACTTTACAGGGCCACAGGGAGGAGGCATTTTGCACATTTTTAGAGGTCTTTTGAGCTAAGATACCCGCTTCTCTTTTGTGTGGTAATAAACTGATTGAAATCTCAAATTGGGGTTGTTTAAACAGGTTGGAAGGTTCAGCCCTCTGAATCTTGGCCTCTGTTACCTCAGCACGTTCAGCGACAGCTTCAAGATTAGAATCGGGGTAAGAAGTGCTTATGTTCAGGGTCTTTCATGGGTGGTGCTTTGGATTTTGTGCCTCGTAAAGGGTGAACACGACACATTAAGGTACTGGCTAAGAAAATGCATTCCAGAGGGTCTAAAAAAGAAATCAACTATTTATAGAAACTTTATTGCTGCTGTAGATCTGTTGCAATTAGATCCCTCCTTGATTTCTACCTTATCTAGTCAGCATTTAAAAGTTTGTTTAAAACAAGCGACCTGGGCCTTGAGTTTCCACTCAGATAGGGAGGCCTGCTCCCTAAACAAGGGCTTCCACTCGGCTATCGATTCCTCTACAATCAATAAAGCACAGTCTTACATTTCCTGGGATCTGCCTCATGGGATACATCGTTTGTGGATGCTGTTAAGGCACGGCATGCTCCCTTTGAACTCTCTTTTGGCTAAACGGTACCGATCCTTTTGTAATAGTCTGCAGGATCTCAAGCATGTTTTCTTTCTCTTCCCTGCGCTCTCTCAGCACCGGAGAATTTGGTTGAGGCCGATCTGTAAACAGTTGTACATTTATTCCACCTCTGCTTCATTAAAGTCACTATATGCACCTCCAAATAAAATTTTGTTATTAAAGTTTTAATTTTTTTCAAGGGTTTTGTAAAGGTTTATTATACTCTATGATATTTGTAGTATGTTTGCAATGGATGTAAGAAATTCCCAAATGAAACATTGCTTAGGCATCTTTTCCTTTCAAGCACAGATTAAAGCCACAAACGTGACGGATTTCCCGTCCGCCTCATTACAGGTTCCAATGTATCATATGGCACTAGTAATACGCCAAACTCGTAATGAGGCCCTAAGTCACTTCCTATGTTAAAATAAGATATTTAGGGGCATATTTATAATGCCTAGCGCCACCTTGCGCCACATTGTGCCAGGCATAATGTATGCAAAGGGAGCATTCCCCTGTAAGGGGGCCGAAAAAATGCCGCAAGGAGATCTCCTTACGTCATTTTTTACAACACTTAATGCCTGCTAAAAGCAGGCGTTAAAAGGGGGCTTCCTTTCTTTAGAATGTACTCTAATATTTTGGCGCTACTCCTGCAGAGTACATAGAAAATGACGCTATTGCCCCCTACCCTGCGCCATGGTGCGCCGTATTTTAAATACAGTGCACACATAGTGGTGGCAGGAAAGGGCGCAAGAAAAGTGTCCCTTCACACAGTGCAGCACCTCTTTTTAAATATGCCCCTTAGTACTTGTAACTCTTTCAGAGTTTATAGGTCTCAGTTTTTGGGTATTGATTCATTTGGTTTTGATTCATTTGGTATTGAGACCATTTGTTCCACTCTAATTCGCATTGGAATCTAACGGAGATTATATCTCTTCATATTGAGGATATTCCGCATGACTGTTTGGTTGTTTTATGATGGGATGACTTGTCTTATGCGTATTTTCCACTGATGAAATTCAAAGGAAACTTGTTTTAAAGAATTATTGTTTTTATGTTCTTAGACATTACTGGGCGGGGTGGGCAGTTTTAGTGTGCATAAATTCTATGATATTTATTTGCATGAATCTGGAGTCTATATGTGGAGCTCTACGGAGTTCCGCAACATAATAAAAATAAACTTGAAGAAAGGGAGAAAGCAGGAATGAAAAAAACCTGCAAAAGTGAGATGAAGGGGCAGGGAGTGTGTGGGGTGGAGGAAAGAGGCATGAGGTGGAATCAAGACTAGAAAGATTTGATATTATCAACCTGCATGGTCAGCAGCAGTATGCTGGGTTCTGAGAACATCTTTGTGACTAAAAATGTATTCTTCTACAAATTAAGGTCCACGTGTGCTGTGTTGTACAACTCACATACAATGTTTGATAAGTTTTAAAGTATGTCTGGGTTTAGTATTTGGTAGTTGAAGGGTACCCTTTTAGTACAAATCCTACGTTAGACATCACACACACCATTGCACTATGGTGCAAAGGTGCGTGTACTATTGAAAGGCAGCCTAGAAGAGATGAAACGCAATATCTTAGTATATCTTCTCCTAGCGTAACACAGCACAGCAGGTTTGGTTTTAAATAAACCCAGTTCTACTTCTCTTGGTCACTTAGAAGTTCTTAAAGTTTAAGAGTTTGACAGTTTGGCACTTGGCTATGTTCAAACTCAGTATAACAGGGGGCCTTGTCTAGAGTTCATCAAGTGGACATACGTGTCCAGGGTTCAAGAGTAGTAGTTGTGAGATACTAGCAATTAAATATTGTAGTATGTAAATAAAGCCACCCATATTGGACCATGATTAGAGCCACCAGGAGCACAACTTCCTGCGTCACTGCACGTGGGGTGAAATCCCACACCTGATGCTTTACACACCTGTAGGAGGCTGGACTGGCTTGTAGTGGGTTCCAAGAGGTACTTACACCTTGCACCAGGCCCAGGTATCCCTTATTAGTGTAGAGGGGTGTCTAGCAGCTTAGGCTGATAGAAAAGGTAGCTTAGCAGAGCAGCCTGGGCTGAACTAGGAGAGAAGTGAAGCTCCTACAGTACCACTAGTGTCACTTGCACAATATCATAAGAAAACACAATACACAGATATACTAAAAATAAAGGTACTTTATTTTTATGACAATATGCCAAAGTATCTCAGTGAGAACCCTCAGTATGAGGATAGCAAATATACACAAGATATATGTACACAATACCAAAATATGCAGTAATAGCAATAGAAAACAGTGCAAACAATGTATAGTCACAATAGAATGCAATGGGGGCACATAGGGATAGGCGCAACACAAATCATATACTCTAGAAGTGGAATGCGAACCACGAATGGACCCCAAACCTATGTGACCTTGTAGAGGGTCGCTGGGACTGTAAGGAAACAGTGAGGGTTAGAAAAATAGCCCACCCCAGGACCCTGAAAAGTGGGTGCAAAGTGCACCTAAGTTCCCCAAAGAGCACAGAAGTAGTGATAGGGGGATTCTGCAAGGAAGACCAACACCAGCAATGCAACAACAATGGATTTCCTGACGAGAGTACCTGTGGAACAAGGGGACCAAGTCCAAAAGTCACGATCAAGTCGGGAGTGGGCAGATGCCCAGGAAATGCCAGCTGTGGGTGCAAAGAAGCTACCACCGGATGATAGAAGCTGTGGATTCTGCAAGAACGACAAGGGCTAGAAACTTCCCCTTTGGAGGATGGATGTCCTACGTCGCGAAGAGTCGTGCAGAGGTGTTTCCGTGCAGAAAAGACCGCAAACAAGCCTTGCTAGCTGCAAGGGTCGCGGTTAAGGTTTTTGGATGCTGCTGTGGCCCAGGAGGGACCAGGATGTTGCCAAATGCGTGAGGAGACAGAGGGGGCATCCAGCAAGACAAAGAGCCCACTCAGAAGCAAGCAGCCCCCGGAAAAGTGCCGGAACAGGCACTACGAAGTGGAGTGAACCGGAGCTCACCCGAAGTCACAAAGGAAGGTCCCACGACACCGGAAGACAACTCAGGAGGTCGTGCACTGCAGGTTAGAGTGCCAGGGACCCAGGCATGGCTGTGCACAAAGGAAATCCTGGAAGAGTGCACAGAAGCCGGAGTAGCTGCAAAACACGCGGTTCCCAGCAAAGCAGTCTAGCATGGGGAGGCAAGGACTTACCTCCACCAAACTTGGACTGAAGAGTCACTGGACTGTGGGAGTCACTTGGACAGAGTTGCTGAGTTCAAGGGACCTCGCTCGTCATGCTGAGAGGAGACCCAGAGGACCGGTGATGCAGTTCTTTGGTGCCTGCGGTTGCAGGGGGAAGATTCCGTCGACCCACGGGAGATTTCTTCGGAGCTTCTAGTGCAGAGAGGAGGCAGACTACCCCCACAGCATGCACCACCAGGAAAACAGTCGAGAAGGCGGCAGGATCAGCGTTACAAGGTCGCAGTAGTCGTCTTTGCTACTTTGTTGCAGTTTTGCAGGCTTCCAGCACGGTCAGCAGTCGATTCCTTGGCAGAAGGTGAAGAGAGAGATGCAGAGGAACTCTGATGAGCTCTTGCATTCGTTATCTAAGGAATTCTCCAAAGCAGAGACCCTAAATAGCCAGAAAAGGAGGTTTGGCTACTTAGGAGAGAGGATGGGCTAGCAACACCTGGAGGAGCCTATCAGAAGGAGTCTCTGACGTCACCAGCTGGCACTGGCCACTCAGAGCAGTCCAGTGTGCCAGCAGTACCTCTGTTTCCAAGATGGCAGAGGTCTGGAGCACACTGGAGGAGCTCTGGGCACCTCCCAGGGGAGGTGCAGGTCAGGGGAGTAGTCACTCCCCTTCCCTTTGTCCAGTTTCGCGCCAGAGCAGGGCTGGGGGATCCCTGAACCGGTGTAGACTGGCTTATGCAGAGATGGGCACCATCTGTGCCCATCAAAGCATTTCCAGAGGCTGGTGGAGGATACTCCTCCCCAACCCTTCTTATGGTGCTCTGTGGATTCTCCCAGGTTAGATTTCATCTCCCTGTTCAATGCAGATGTAACACTGAATAGGAACTCCTTGCTCAAATGTTTATTTGAGATCGTAAATCTAAAACTCATTCAAGGTAGTGACTTCGACTTGGTTTCCCTGATACCATTTGAAGACGGTTTCAAATCAAGGGTTACTTTTCACTCTAAACGTACAGCAAACACTTTTTAAAGGTTTTCTGAAAGCTTCAAAGGAGGGGGATTGATGTAATACCGTATTAGAAGAGGATAGGTTGCAAGCTACGAACAATAGTTTTCACCAGGCACAGCCTGTGCTCCTGCCGGGAGGTGGGGGCACGATCTAAGGGGCCTGAACATCCATCTGGATAAGCGTGGTAGGGCTGCAGCAGCGTCGGGCCTGCAAAGGTTGTTGCGTTCCAGCGAAGATCACAGAGACGGTTGCAGGCGGCATCACTGGATTCAGCAGCGGCGTCGGTCCGAAGTTGTCCGAAGTCAATTTCCTTGGATTTCCACCAGCTTTCCTTTCAAGGGCCCAGGGACTGGATAGGGCACCACTTGTCAGAGCAGGAGTTTCTCCAGAGACTCCAGGTGCTGGCAGAGAGAAGTCTTTGCTGTCCCTGAGACTTCAAACAACAGGAGGCACGCTCTAAATCAAGCCCTAGGAGATTTCTTCACAAGATGGAAGGCACACAAAGTCCAGTCTTTGCCCTCTTACTCTGGCAGAAGCATCAACTGCAGGATAGCTCCACAAAGCACAGTCAGAGGCAGGGCAGCTCTTCTTCCTCAGCTCTTCAGCTTTTCTCCAGGCCGAGGTTCCTCTTGTTTCCAGAAGTGTTCTAAAGTCTGTGGTTTTGGGTGCCCTTCATATACCCATTATTTCCTTCAAAGTAAAATCTCTTGTGAATGTGAAATCCTGCCTTGCCAGGCCAGGCCCCAGACACTCAGCAGGGAGTAGGAGACTGCATTGGGTGAGGACAGGCACAGCCCTTTCAGGTGTAAGTGACCACTCCTCCCTCCTAGCACAGATGGCTCATCAGGAAATGCAGATTACACCCCAGCTCCCTTTGTGTCACTGTCTAGTGTGAGGTGCAACCACCCCAACTGTCAAACTGACCCAGAAGGGGAATCCACAAACAGGCAGAGTCACAGAAATGGTATAAACAAGAAAATGCTCACTTTCTAAAAGTGGCATTTTCAAACACACAATCTTAAAACCAAATTTACTAAAAGATGTATTTTTAAATTGTGAGCTCAGATACCCCAAACTCCACATGTCCATCCGCTCCCAAAGGGAATCTACACTTTAATCTGATTTTAAAGGTAGCCGCCATGTTAACATATGAGAGGGACAGGCCTTGCAACAGTGAAAAACAAATGTAGCAATATTTCACTGTCAGGACATATAAAACACATTACTATATGTCCTACCTTAACCATACACTGCACCCTGCCCTTGGGGCTACTTAGGGCCTAACTTAGGGGTTAAGAAAAGGGAAGGTTTAGGCCTGGCAAGTGGGTACACTTGCCAAGTCGAATTTACAGTGAAAACTGCACACAGACACTGCAGTGGCAGGTCTGAGTCCTGATTACAGAACTACTTATGTGGGTGGCACAACCAGTGCTGCAGGCCCACTAGTAGCATTTGATTCACCGGCCCTGGGCACTTCTAGTGCACTGTACAAGGGACTTACTACTAAATCAAATATGCTAATCATGGATAAGCCAATCACATACACATTTTGTAAAGGATCACTTGCACTTTAGCACTGGTTAGCAGTAAAATCAGAGTGCAGCATACATCAACAACCTGGGGAACAGAGGCAAAAAGTTAAGGGAGACCACGCCAAGGATGAAAAGTCTAACAGTTAGTTACAACTTGGCCTTCATTGCTCTCAAGACATCTCACTGATGAAAGATATATACTTAAATTGACACTGTACAATATTTAGATATTTTTATTAATCTTCAATTTTACTCAAAATCCACAAAGTGATCTTCAGAAATGTTCAAACGTGAGTAAAATGTGTATTTCTGTTCATCCAATGACTTCTGTGTCTCTGCAGATCCTTCTCCCACGGATTGGAAATCTGTGGCTGTGGCTGTTGGGGGTGTGGCCGTGTTTCAGCTGGGGATTGTCATAGGTCTGACAAGTGTCAGTAAGTACCTTCCACCTTGAGTATACCGTCTCATAAAATAACTATCCTCTCGCTTTCAAGTAATAAACAGGCTGATTCTCAGCTCATCCAGAACATTTACCAATGGAAGCCCCACCTCCACCACTGGACAGAAGCATCTGCAGCAAACCCAAGATGTTCAGCTTTTCTGAATAAATTGAGAGGCAAGGTGGCAGGTAATTTTCATAAATTTTATGGATGAAAGTGGGAAAGAACTTGGTTGATAGTTGGACTTGAGACTCACACCCACACTGTGCTCTTAAGTAAAAGATACTTGAGGAGACAATATGACGTTCAGACGTTGGCAGCTGCTACTGTGAGGACAAGAGACCTGGACAAAAGTCATTTGGAGACCAAGACCTTTATGGTGACATCAGAGCATGATCCTCACTCTCAACTCCAGATCAGAGATAGTCTTGAAGTGTTCAAGGGCTAGGAGGCAGCTCATGATGCAGAGGGTCAGGCCCGGTCCTGGTAGGAAGGGTCAGGTCATCTAGACTCCCCAAGGTAGCCATCACCCACCCAAGACTCATTCACAAATAGCGGACAATATTTTGTTCTTTCCCTTAACGATTCACATGGGCCTTCAGCCTCACTTACACAGCCTAATTGTTTAACTTTCATGAGTAACCTCAATGCTTTGGGCGTCTTGAAGTGCCGGGGGACATGACCGAAGACAGTGGTGATAGCGGCCGTTATCATGCACATGTGGACACCTTGGTATTTATGACAGTTCCACTAAATAAAGAGACTGCAAACTCCCATCACAAAGTACTTAAGAGACATCAACAGTCATAGCTTAGTAACAGCCTGAAAGCATTTTTTCATCCAAAGAAAAGTGATTGAGAATGTGCATATGACCAGGATTTACCTACCATAGTTTGTATTTACCTACCATAGGTTGTATTTACCTACCATAGGTTGTGTTTACCTACCATAGGTTGTATTTACCTACCACAGGTTGTATTTCCCTACCATGGGATGTATTTACCTACCATAGGTTTGGATCATACCAATGCATAACCTCTCATTCCCGGCTGCATTGCTTTGCTCTCCTGCCTCCCCAGCTTCTTCTGCCACAATGGAACCTTCCTTGCTGCTGTGTCTGCTGTGAGTGCTGCTGACACTCCGCTCTGACCAGTGCCTGGACCGAAGAGCTGATGGTGAATTAATAAACCCACGTGTACTCCTCGATTGCCTTTAGTAATTATAACATGTGCATGTTAGCAGTGGCTTGTTTTCTTCCTAAATTGTGGCACCAGGTGAGAAAAACACTGACATTGTCAAACACTGTGACTCCTAAAAAGGAAAGACTTGGCACGTTACAGTTCAAGCCTCCTTTACACACCACAGAACGTACCACACATGCAGCAGCAGGGAACAAACTCATGAGAGAAGAGAGGAGTCCTGGATCTGGTCCTGCAGAGGGAGAGAGGAGGGTGAGAGGGAGAGAGGAGGGTGAGTGGGAGAGAGGAGTCCTGAAGGGGGTCATTACAACCTTCTGAGGCTTTGATGATCTCATAAATCAATTGTTTTGTGTTAAAAAGGGGGGGAGTTTAAACATGAGTGGGATCATTGGGGGGTCATGGGGCAGCAGATGTACACTTTCCAGTACAATGGTGTTATCCTCTATACATTGTAAATGGTTCATCCCTCAGCTGTTTATAAAGTCTGCATGACATTAACTAAACTGCTTGTTTCTGAGCGTCAGGTGTCCACAGAGGACATTTCACCACTGAGCTGCTGATTTTAGAGTCTCCATGACATGACATGAACTGAGCTGCTTGTGTTTCTGAGCATCAGATGCCCAGGGAGGACATTTCACCACTGAGCCGCTCCCTGCCACCTGCTTGTGGTCACTGACAGCACTTGGAACTAGTAGGTGTCTGTGGCCACCTAAGGTCCGGTGTGTGGCTTCCTCTTCCTGCGCACGTGCAACACTCTGCAGACACTGACCCTCCTTCAGCAGTACAAGTGCCTGGTCTTATGATAGGCTCCCAGCTGCGGATGCCGCCAGGACTCACCAATGGAAGACGAGGATAGATACACAGCGCTGAACTTCAGGCGAAGGAAGACACCTGTGGACAAAGGTGAGCATCCGCCGAGAGTTTCTACCATCCAAGTTTCCTGTAGGAATATGATATCGTAATTCTCAATATAGGAACACCATACCACATCCTCAAGGTTCCTGGCTAAGCCAGCTATATTCCAAGATATCAGTCTAATATTTGTTTTCCCTTTTACACAGGGTGGATCTAATACTATAGGTAGGTTGTCTTTTTCTGTAACATCCTCTAGTTCAACCAAAGGATTTGACTCTTTATCTTGGTTATAGTCTATACTAACGTCATTAACCTCCATAGTCACTGTGGGGCACTTATCAGGTACGCCCAAACTGATTACCTCACTCAAAATAGAATAAGGGGATTTAACGCTGTTTGCCAATTTAACTATCCCTGGATTTCTGGGGCTCAAAGGTAGTGTAAGTTTCGGTTCTAAACTTTCTATACTCTGTTTTTGTTCCCACATCTGGGTATATACTAACATTTCTGTGATAGAATCCCCTGCTCGTGGGAGTCAATCGTTTTCATCCAAAGTACACAGTACCGAAAATCTGTTTTCAATTGGAATATAAAAATTAGTGTTTCTTCTATTAGTCAAGAGTCTGCGTTTTTTAGAAAATTCTGATGTACTGGCTAAATGTCTATAAAAATAACCCAGAGAGTGCACACCCACATCAGACTCCTCTACATCCAAAGAAGCTGCTCTAAGAAGAACAGTCGCAACATGTTGAGGGTGCCTAAAATTAACAATTACACAATCCCCCTTACAGTTTTTCCTCGCGTTTCCGATCCATGGTACCCGTCTGGTAGACAGTATATGTTCGGATAGATGTGGGGGGAAACCACAATTTTTGTTTAACCAAGCAACTGATTTCCGTTTGAGAGAATCATGTGATTCCTCACGGAAATTCATTGCTGTAGGGTCTAAGGGAGGGACATTCGAAAGGACTATGACATATGGTTCACAATCAGGTGGGAGATCAATATGATTTGGGCTGTTCACGGGGGGAGTGTACCTCACGATATTAGATGCAGCTGCTTTCATATGAGAGGTAGTATCCACCATACATGGTGGCTCCTTAGATTCTGGTAAACATGACCTCTGTGCTACAACCAATTGTGCAGAGTTACCGGATTGGGCGGGTAGCTCAGACTGTTTCATAGTCTGTTCCTTACACATCTTATCTAAAAGACCACCCAACCTAGATACCTCCGTAGATAACAATTCAATTTTTTCCATAAGAGGTTTAGTCATATGGTCTAGTTTTTCCTCAAATAGCTTAGCGATGTTCCCCAAGAGATCACAATTCACATCGTCCTTATTAATTGTAATCTCGTTATTAGCTACATTACTTCTATGACCATGTTCTATCGTTGGTTTAGGATGTATGTTTCCCCGCTTAATTTGCGTTTTTCTGCATTTTCTAACAGCTCTCTTAGGAGGAGAGTGAGACAATGCAGGCTCACTCGGGGGCTCCAATGGGTCTTGAATTGGTGGTTCTAAAACTAAGGGTAAAATGGCTGAGTTTTCCAAAGGCAAAGCTTCAGTATTAGGGGGATCCACCATAATGGAACCGCTACCATCGTCTACAGAAGAAAACATTTCTGAGGTGGGCTCCTTCCCTAAGGATTTCCTTCTGTCTATGTTTATCTTGCTCACCATTTTAACCAAGTAATTATCCAGGGTGGAAATATTTTTAGACATTCTACACCACCCTCACGTATATAACAACCACTATTAGTATTGATAAAATACTCGATGGACTGTCTAGTATTTGGTATTTATAGCCCTCCCCTACACAGAGCTTTTATATCGTAACAAAGTATAGGGCACCTACATATATCAACAATAACACAGAACAACAAGTGTGTATTTCCCAGAAGGCACAATAACTCAATTAAATGGAGCCCAAGTATACAGCTTACAAAGCGTTATCAGAATAAATAGAAGCAATTAACAGCTTAGCGAGTTGGCCCAACCCGACCCCTTCCGGCCCCCTAACGGCCACACAACGGCCCGCCCTTTGCCCGGGCTTAGCCCGGTGCAGCCCGCGCGCGGTCCCGCTCAGCCAGGGGCAGGATCAGTTTAATAGCGCCTTCGGGTGCGCAAATTGCGTTGGTTCCGCTTCCGGGGTGGAAGGGGACCTGGGTAATATAGTCCCGACCTGTCCCGTCAAACGCTCCCCCCACACAGCGGTCCTGCTTCCTCCACAACGCGCGTCGAGCGCCGAAGAAAGTAGGGCTCCTGCCCTGACGCGATTGGCTGCCCCTCCTGCCTCCTCCACAACGCGCGTCGAGCGCCGAAGAAAGTTTTAAAGGGCTCCTGCCCTGATGCGATTGGCTGCCCCTCCTGCCTCCTCCACAACACGCGTCGAGCGCCGAAGAAAGTTTTAAAGGGCTCCTGCCCTGACGCGATTGGCTGCCCCTCCTGCCTCCTCCACTAATATAATATGTTTGCTGCCAACTCCGCGCTACTGCACATCTGATGACGTGTTGAAGATCCCTTCATCGACACATGAGACGTTTTTGCAATTTGAGAAGGTGGGGGCCTGTTTTATTTAGAGGTTTATAGTAATGTTAGCAGAAGATTCAATGTTACCAACGGTGTGCTCCAATGGTAGGCTTTTCATTACTATTCATTGTTCAGGTGTTTTAGGTTGGGATCAGCCATTTAACCAGGACTCAGTATTAATGACATGCACTGAGTATGAGTCCGCGGATGGACTACTTCCACAGGACCTGTAGTGTGAAGCCAGGTGAATCCAAAGCTGGAGGTAGGTTTAGAACACAGCAGGTATGAGCTGAATAAATGTGGCACACCTTTTAATAAACAAATGTTTTTTTGTTGGCATTTTATGTGTTTAATGCCATATTGTATAATTTATACTCAATTTATTTTACTCTGGGAAGTAGAAAGGATTGTTTTAATAAAAGGCCACTGCTTTGCTTTCGTGCTAGACAATGTCAATAATTATTGACTAACTGTTTGAATAAAATCTACTGAAGTTTTACAAAACAAATCTTTGCTTTTGGAGTAACACAGGGTTCCGTCCGTTGAACTGATGTTTGTTGAAATATTAAAATAGTGAGATAGTATTCCTGAATGTATTCATAATTTGTCTTTAATCTATAAAATGACCCATAATTTGCTTTCCCTTGCTGCACAATTTGCTGCATAAATTACATTCAGTGCTTCATTTCTTAGTCACCCCTGACACAGTTAATCTTCCATTGCTGCATAATTCCAGATGCGCGGGTCATAACCTCTGTGTTAGACATGACTAGTTGATCTTTTGAGAACACTGATTTCTGCACTCTACCATAAGTATACACAGGACTGACTACAATTCCTTACAGTCAGACCAGTCTGTTATATACCTTGCAGACTGCTGCCGCGGGCTACGCCGGTTGTTAAAGGCCCTGAATCCGAGTTATAGGCCTGAATCGTGGATCTCCAGCATTCCAGTGTTCTACATCGGATTATTTACACAGCTAACCTCCCCTGATAGGAATTCTTAAATGTGATATTAAGCGTATGGTTACTTGATTTCCTGATGGTGGTATTTATGCAAACTCCTCCAGTCACAAGGACAAACCTCCCATAATTCCACCAGGGAATGTGCATCTCTTGGGGTCAGTGGTTCAGAGAATCGGAGTCATCCAGCCTCTACATTCTCTTCCACTCCGGTCTTGGCAGTAACAATACTGAAGTGTTTGCACAAATAGAGATTCCAGCCCTCAGGATTCCAGCCCAGGAGACACTGCCTCCCTTTTCATGGTCTGTCCCGTTAGCACAGCTGTCGCCAGACAATTATGTGAGTATCACCAGAAGAGGGACCTTGGCTCCGCACACATTTTGGAGGCAAGGAGTTCTTGATGATATTGAGAAGAAGTTGTGTGCTTCCACAAAAAAAGTGCCTGAACTCTACACAGCTGTGATCATTCTGTTCATTTATTCAGCTGCCTGACTTTGACCCTTGGGGTCGCACACATCTCACTGCAATGCTACTAAAGTGTCTGAGATAAGTAGATCATTTATGAAGTTTCTTCACAGCAGCAAAGATGGGAGGAGGACAGTCATTAACCTACATGGATTTTTAGGTCTGGCGTGACAGTGCATTCATAAGCTGGACCATGCATTGCCAATGCTTGTTGAATTGTGCATCCGGTTCTGAAGAGAGATGTTTGATGTACGTCTTTGGGGCGGGTCCAGTAAAGCACTTGGGCACTGTGTGTCCTGCACTAGGAGAGACTTCCAGCTGTGTTAGAGCAGACTTCAGATCCCCTCCCCCGACAGATGGAGATAAGAGACACCCCCTCCTCTACAGCAACATGTCTGCAGGTGTCTCCGAACCAACCCTCGAAGATGGATAAAAACAATGTAGTTTCTGCAATAATGAAACTTAGAACCAATTCCTTCATTCAGCTTGTGATTATGTCACACATAAGTCAAGAACATTGTGACTTATGAGTCATGAAACTGTCACACTTCAGCGCACTGCAAACATGTTAATGACACACATTGCAAACTGAGAGCCAGGCCCTCCTGCGGAAGGGTCTGCAGGGGGGTCCCTAGTCCTCAGGCCTTGCTTTCAGAATCTCTGTACTCTGTGCTCAGCTTGGGATAAAGTATAGCTCAAGGTGTCACACATAAGTAATGACAATTGTCATGTTAATGTCACACATTGGCAAACTGAGAGCCAGGCCCTCCTGGGGAAGGGTCTGCGGGGGGCCCTAGTCCCCAGGCCCCTTGGCGTTTGAACTCCCCGCACTCTTGCTACATTTGTTCACAGACTTTAGATGTGGACCGCACGGGAACCTGTGACACTCCCACTATATTAAAAGAGACCGCAAGCTCCCTACACAAAATACTTAAGTGTGACAATAACACTGGCAATGTCAAGCATTTGGATTTTTTTAAGAGAAAATACATTAACACGTTTCACTAACACAACACAGACACACAAAGAATAGGTGCAGGGCAGCAAGAGCGCAAAAAGTACACACACAGGCACACACAGGCACATGCACAGGCGCACACACACACGTGTACTCACCCACAAGCACACACAGACACAGGCACATGCACACACACACACACACACACACCCACAAGCACACACAGGCACATGCACACGCACACACACACACACCCACAAGCACACACAGACACAGGCACATGCACACACCCACACATCCACAAGCACACACAGACACAGGCACATGCACACACACACACACACGTGTACTCACCCTCACATACACACCCACAAGCACACACAGACACAGGCACATACACACACACACACACACACACACACAAGCACACACAGACACAGGCACATGCACACACACACACACACACACCCACAAGCACACACAGGCACATGCACACGCACACACACACACACCCACAAGCACACACAGACACAGGCACATGCACACACCCACACATCCACAAGCACACACAGACACAGGCACATGCACACACACACACACACACGTGTACTCACCCTCACATACACACCCACAAGCACACACAGACACAGGCACATACACACACACACACACACACACCCACAAGCACACACAGACACAGGCACATGCACACACACACACACACACACACGTGTACTCACCCTCACATACACACCCACAAGCACACACAGACACAGGCACATGCACACACACACACACACACACCCACAAGCACACACAGACACAGGCACATGCACACAAACATCCACAAGCACACACAGACACAGGCACATGCACACACACACACCCACATGCACACACAGACACAGGCAAATGCACACACACCCACATGCACACACAGGCACATGCACACACACACACCCACAAGCACACACAGGCACAGGCACATGCACAAGCGCTTGTACGGTAACACTTCAAGCTTCCTTTACAAACCACAAAACGTACCACAAAGGCAGCAGCAGTGAAGCAGACACTGACAGAAGAGGGGAGAGGAGGAGAGAAGAGGGAGAGATGGAGAGACAAAAAATGTAAAATAGAGAGAGAGAGGGGTGTGGCAAACAGAGGAAAATGAAAGCAGAGAGAGAAGAGGATGAGGCAAAGAGAGGAAAATGTAAAACAGAGAGAGGAGGGTGAGGCAAAGAGAGGAAAATGTAAAACAGAGAGAGAAGGGTGAGGCAAAGAGAGGAATATGTAAAACAGAGAGAGAAGGGTGAGGCAAAGAGAGGAAAATGTAAAACAGAAGGAGAGGAGGGTGAGACGAAGGGAGGAGAATGTATAAGTGAGAGAGGGAGGAGGGTGAGGTGACGAGAGGTAAATGTAAAACAGAGAGAGAAGGGTGAGGCAAAAAGAGGAAAAGGTTAAACAGAGAGAGAAGGGTGAGACGAAGGAAGGAAAATGTAAAACAGAGAGGGGAGGGTGAGACGAAGAGAGGAAAATGTAAAACAGAGAGAGAAGGGTGAGGCAAAGAGAGGAAAATGTAAAACAGAGGATGAGGAGGGTGAGACGAAGGGAGGAAAATGTATAAGTGAGAGAGAGAGGAGTGTGAGGCAAAGAGAGGAAAATGTAAAACAGAGAGAGAAGGGTGAGGCAAGGAGAGGAAAATGTAAAACAGAGAGAGGAGGGTGAGGCAAAGATAGGACAATGTATAACTAAGGGAGAGGAGAGTGAGTTGAGGAGAGAAAAATGTAAAACAGAGAGAGAAGGGTGAGGCAAAGAGAGGGAAATGTAAAACAGAAGGAGAGGAGGATGAGACGAAGGGAGGGAAATGTATAAGTGAGAGAGGGAGGAGGGTGAGGTGACGAGAGGAAAATGTAAAACAGAGAGTGGGTTAGGCGAGGCGAGGAAAATGTAAAACAGAGTGAGAGGATGGTGAGAAAGAGAGAGAGGGAAATGTATAAGAGAGAGAAAGAGGAGGATGAGATGGAGAGAGGAAAATGTAAAACAGAGAGAGAAGAGACTGAGATGGAGAAAGGAAAATGTAAAACAGAGAGGGGAGGGTGAGGCAGAGAGAGTCGGGTTCGTTTGAGGAAGGGGAATTTAAAACAGAGAGAGAGGACAGTGAAGTTGAGAGTAAGAGGCAAAGCAGAGAGAGGAAAAATAGAGAAGGCTGAGGCAAAGAAAGAGAGCAAGTGAGAAGAGGGAGGAGGGACAGTGAGGTGGAGAGAAGGAGGAGGATGTAGAAATAGAGAGGAGGGAGAGGTAGAGACTGCTGGCAGGTGAGGGAGAAAGAGAAGAGAAAGAGAAGAGTAAGGAGGAGAAAGGATGGTGAGGAGGAGACAGAGAAGGGTGAGGTGAGACATGACATCTGTTTGTTTCTGAGCGTCAGATGCCCACAGAGCTGCTGATTATAGAGTCTGCATGCCATGAAATAAGCTGCTTGTGTTTCTGAGCGTCAGCTGCCCAGGGAGGACATTGCACCACTGAGCTGCTGAATATAGAGTCAATCAATGAATCAATCAATCAGGGATTTCTAAAGCACACTACTCACCCTTGAGGGTCTCAAGGCGCCAATAGAGTCTTCATGCCATGAACTAAGCTCCTTGTGTTTCTGAGTGTCAGATGCCCAGAGAGGATATTTCAAATCTGAGCCACTCCCCACCTCCTGCCTATGGCCACTGAGAGAACATGAAAGCAGTGAATGTCTGTGGCCACCTAGAGTCAGGCGTGTGTGGCTTCCTCTTCCTGTGGACTTGCAGCACTCTGCAAACACTCAACACTGCAAAAGCAGCACAAGTGCCTTGTTGTCCGAGAGGCTCCTCAGCTGTGGATTCAACCAGGATTTACTAATGGAAGACAAGGATAGATACACAGCGCTGCACTTGAAGCTACGGAAGAATCCTAGGAAGAAAGGTGAGCATCTCAGAGAGATTCAGGGAGCCCTGGGAAACCTAGGAGGAAAGGTGAGCATCCCAGAGAGATCCAGGGAGCCCTGGGAAACCTAGGAAGAAAGGTGAGCATCTCAGAGAGATCACAGAGCCCTGGGAAAGATAGGAAGAAGAGATTAAGGGAGCCCTGGGAAACCTAGGAAGAAAGGTGAGCATCCCAGAGAGATCCAGGGAGCCTTGGGAAACCTAGGAAGAAGAGATTAAGGGAGCCCTGGGAAACCTAGGAAGAAAGGTGAGCATTCCAGAGAGATCCAGGGAGCCCTGTGAAACCTAGGAAGAAAGGTGAGCATCTCAGAGAGATCACAGAGCCCTGGGAAAGATAGGAAGAAGAGATTAAGGGAGCCCTGGGAAACCTAGGAAGAAAGGTGAGCATCCCAGAGAGATCCAGGGAGCCTTGGGAAACCTAGGAAGAAGAGAGTAAGGGAGCCCTGAGAAAGCTAGGAAGAAAGGTGAGCATCCCAGAGAGATTCAGGGAGCCCTGGAAAACCTAGGAAGAAAGGTGAGCATCCCAGAGAGATTCAGGGAGCCCTGGAAAACTAAGGGTCCTGGATTAATTAAAGGGCTGTTTGTTAGCATGTGGCTCCAAGAAGGAATTCAGGGACATAGTTATCAACACTTTGCGCCAGTCTAACGTCACCTAATTTTACAGCTCAAAGTGTTTATTTGTTGTCTGGTGGAAAGTTTACTAAATGTCAAGGGGCATCTCATGGTTACAGGGGCATTCCCAAGCTTACACCTATGGTTTTTAATGCAAACCCCAATCTACTAACATGTATTGATAGTGCTTTGCACCAAAAAATTACACCTCCTCGAGGCAGGCGCTAAGTTAGAGAAATGTTTTACGTCTCAAAATTTTTAAAACTTTCCACCTGTGCTTAAATGGAGCTGGTGGCTCCAGGTAGGGTACACTGGGATTATTTTGAGCACCAGAATTTATTTTTCACCAACAGACTTTGACCCAGAAGACGAGAGGAAAAGGTAGAAGTGGAGAAAGACGGTGAAAGAAAGAAGGGGAAAGTAAGTAAGGGAGAAATCAGGAATGAAACAGAACATACAAAAGTGAGATGAAGGGGCAGGGAGAGTGTGGTGGTGGAGGATAGAGGCGTGAGGTGGAATCAAGACTAGACAGATTTAGTATTCTCATCCTGCATGGTCGGCAGCGGAATGCTGGGTTCTGAGAACATCTTTGGGGCCAAGAATGTTTTATTTCACACATTAAGGTCCACGTGTGCCCTTTCAGTACAAAACCTATGTTAGGGATCACACACACACCATAGCACCATGGTGCAAAGGTGCATGGTTGATGATGGGGAGCCTGAAAGCGCGCCGGCGCTGGGAAGAGTAGACACGCAATATCTTACGAAATATGGTGCTGCCCAGGGCTACTACTCTGAGCCACATACAAGTTCTTAAAGTTTAGGAGTTTGGACAGTTTGGTGCTTGGCTGTGTTCAAACTCAGTATAACAGGGGGCCTTGTCTGACGTTCATCGAGTGGACATACGTATCCAGGGTTCAAGAGTAGTAGTTGTGAGATACTAGCAGAGTATTAAATACTGTAGTATGTAAATAAAGTCGCCCATATGGGACCATGATTAGAGCCACCAGGAGCACAACATCCTGCGTCACTGCACATGGGGTGAAATCCCACACCTGATGCTTTACAAAACCCAACTTCTCACCTTATAGCAGGTGATTGGGAAAGAGGTATTCAGGCATTTACAAATGTGACAGCTGTGGGCAGAGGGAACTAACATTCCTAATTTATGGGGTCAATTACATCTTTTTTTAATGTTCAATGTCTTGGATTCTACAGTGTTTCTTGGTTAAACACTGACTCAGTATTATTGACATGTCCTGAGTATGATTCCATGGATGAACTACTTCCAAGGGGCCTGTAGTGTGAAGCCAGGTAAACCCAAAGCTGAAGGTAGGTTTAGAACACAGCAGGTATGAGCTGAATGATGTGGCGCACCTTTTAATAAAAAATGTTTTACTTATGGCATTTGTTTCTGTTTAATGCAGCACTATATGTGTTTTACACATGTTCTACTCTCAGAGGTAGGAAGGACAGTGTAAATAAAAGGCCACTGCTATTCTTCGAGGAAGATACTATCAATAAATGTTGACTAACATTGTAAATTAAATCTATTGAATTTGAAATTAGTCTATGTA
The DNA here is from genome assembly GCF_031143425.1 of Pleurodeles waltl. Classification (NCBI taxonomy): domain Eukaryota; kingdom Metazoa; phylum Chordata; class Amphibia; order Caudata; family Salamandridae; genus Pleurodeles; species Pleurodeles waltl. The sequence continues at coordinate 1,179,624,534 of NC_090439.1, forward strand.
TGTTATGTATGTTGAAATATGAAAATAGTGAGATAATATTACTGATTGATATTCATACTCTGTCTCTAATCATATAAAATTATCATTAAAAGCATAAATCGCTACGTAATGTTGCATTTGGTGCTATATAATGAGGTCAGCCCTGACACAGTTAATCCTCCATTGCTGTATAATTCCAGAGGCCCGGGTCATGACCCCTGTTTCAGACATGACTAATTAACCATTGAGACCACTGAGGTCTACTTTCTACCATTGGTGCACCCAGGACTGACTGAAGTCTATTACCACCCAAGTGGTCTGTTATGTGGCTTTATAGCTCTCTGCCCAGGGCCGTACCAGTTGTTAAAGGCCCTGAACCTGAGTTATAAAAAGTGAAGCCTTTTGGGGTTTGATACAACTTGGCCTTCATTGCTCTCAAGACATTTCATTGATGTGAGATGCATATTTAGGGCTTACATTGACACTGTACAATACTGCAATGTAGACATTTTTACTCGGGATCCACAAAGTGATCCTCAGCAAGTTTCAAACGTGAGTCAAATGTATATTTCCGTTCATCCAATGACTTCTGTGTCTCTGCAGATCCTTCTCCCATGGATTGGAAATCTGTGGCCGTGGCTCTTGGGGCCGTGGCCGTGTTTCAGCTGGGGATTGTCATAGGTCTGACAAGTGTCAGTAAGTACCTTCAACCTTGAGTATACTGACTGATAAAATAACTATTCTGTCTCTTTCAAGTAATTAAATTCAGAGAAAAATGAATAGTCAGGGCTCAGATTCTTAAATCCCCGATGTTGGAGTTCGTGGTACTACCCCCCTCATTCAGAGGTGGATGGTAACCGGTCAAGTGATGCTGTGTCTGCCCTGTCCACCCTCCTCTTGCATCTCCCACCCTTCTGTAAAGGACGGGGACAGGGGTTCCCATCAGTGAAGGCTTTTTGGGATCTGTTGTAAGGAGAGCCTTCTTTGGATCCATCATCTAGGGGATGTGGTTACAAAAGGGACGCCCCACTGGTTCTGGAAGTCTCGGCATCTCCAGCTTCCTGACTGCAAGACTCTGAATGCTGATCTTGGATGAACATGGCAGGTCCTTTAGATACAGGGCAGGTCACCTCCTGCATCCTTCATTACCAGCAGAGTCTTGTCTCAGTCCTGGGATACTGTGACTGCAAGACTCTGAATGCTGATCTTGGATGAACATGGCAGGTCCTTTAGATACAGGGCAGGTCACCTCCTGCATCCTTCATCACCAGCAGAGTCTGGTCTCAATCCTGGGATATAGTCACTGCAAACACTTCAGCCTCTAGAAGCCCCAGGGCACTGAATGTGCTGTGGGCATCAGTTTGTATCCAGCCTTGGGCTCATAATCAACTGCCCATCCTGAGTCAAAGTGAAACCCTTGCTTTTTCTTCTCTGTACAGCAAAGCTCCATTGGAACTCTCCTCCGTACACTGTTTTCATGACAGGACAAAGCACAGGATGTGTGGCGGGACAGGCACAGGTGGGGCTGAGTTGTGCAACCTTGGCTATCATGTTTCTAAATGTACTTATGCAGCTGTTCTGTCCAGTTGCCGACTGGCTCAGGCCCGCTGAGCATCAGACAGGCGTTTCTCTTGGGTGAATATTCAAGCTTAAATGTGCACTTTTCTTTACAAAGGATTCTAAAGCTAAGAGGGAATGTAAACCCCCTTGAGCACCCTAACATATGGGTACCCCACATCATATGAACTCAGCAGTGTAACCCACAATGTGTGTACAGCCAGGGTGAACGAAGGGCACTATTAATGACACATACACAGATTTACCTCACAGTGTCACCATTGGGGTTCATGCGAGCATGCGTAATCCACTTTCAACATGCGTGAGTGCTGGTATCGCCTGGTCACCGGGGTAATAACTGCTCATGTAACATGCATTAGCAACGCCAAGAGGTCTGGCTTGCACTTTGATTTACAAGGTAGACCCATTGGCTATGCCAATGCTTGTTATCAGTGCACTGAATGCAGGAATGTAACAAGCCAATGGCTGTGCTGAATCCAGCAGTAGTCTGGGTGTTCCCGGGTAAGATACAAGATGGATAGCGGCCTGAATGTCTTGTGAGACCGAGAGTTCTGGACAGTCATCCTGCAGTGAGACTGTGAAGCCGAAGCCTGGAACAGAATGAAAAGCAACCAAGGGTCATGTTCAAAACCAGCATCACCCCTGTGGCAGGATGAGCGAGAGCATCGATGAATGATGAAATCTAGATTGCAGACGGACCTCTCTCAAGATCGAAACTTCAGATCCCCATCTTGGAGGCCGCGCTGATGTCTAAGATATTAGGCAGCCATTTTAGGGTCAGGCTCGCCTTAGAAATGAGGCTAAACAATAGAAAAATCCATACTGCAATAACAAAACTATATGTACAGCATGCATGGATGCCACTTCCGAGTGCTGTGACTCACTTATTTTTGTCTCTTCTGTCTCTCTCTGTATCTCTCCTCTGTGCCTTTTTCTCTGTCCCTATACTTGGTGCTTCTGAGATTCAGCTCCAATCCATCAATCCTCCTCTTTTTGTAACAACCCACCTTCCCCCTTGTTCTCTGAACCCAGAAATAAGCAGATAATTAGAAGGTATAACAAGTTTGTGGGGTGTCAGAGCATCACCTCTTGTTCCCTCTTGTGAAGTTCAGAGAGGTCTCAGTCGACAATAAGGAACCCCAAGCAGTCCTCCTGATTCCCACTGATGTCTGTTGTATCAGTGAGTGTGGTGAGGTCTCTAGCAGTCTAAATGGGACTGATGCTGGAATTTTTAAGCCTCAGTACCTTTCCTCCATTGTATTATACTCCTTTACCAATTATTGTGCACGTAGTTGAAGGTTCCTTTTTAAATGTAAATGAAGTCCCTCTTTAATCAATAGGAATGTTCAATAAATCATGAAAATAAAAATGCATTTCAAGTTACTATGATTCAATACATAAGAAAGAAACGTCCTAAGCCATATTTTTTGTGTTTTATGAGTAAAGGGACCAATGCACAGAATAATTATTGTTTGATTCTACAAGTGCCATGGCAGTAGTTTGTGAGTAGTAGTTATTCTGTATTATTTCCCACCCACTCCTTGCTCATCACCTGTTTATATCTAATTGTTAGCAATTGAAATAACATTGGTTATCTCATACTAACCCACCTACAGGTATTTTATTCACTCTGTTATTCAGTGTTCAAAGGTTACTTCTGGACTCCACTGAGCTCTTCAGCCACTTGCCTCAGTCCACAGACTTTCATGAATTCTGGCTTTGTCTTTGATGATATCCAGCTGACCTCAGAGGAGTTAAAGGACCACGTGTGTGAAGATTCTAAAGGTAGAGACACTCACTCAATTCAAATAATGGATTAATTTGGTAGAGTCCCAGTAACGAGGATAAGTAACAAGGCAACACAATTTACAATAACATTAACATCATATAAAACCAAATCACACATTTAAAAAGCAATGTGAATTTATTGATGTAGCTTGTTTAGCGAAATACTTTGTGAATCACAAACATTCTTGTTAAGTAACAACATCTCAAGTTATGAAAAGGTGAGAAGATGAGAAGAACTTGCTGTAAATCTTGAGTCCCAAGCTTGCAAACACCATAAAAAGGTAATTCAAAGAGTAAAAATAAATCTATGTAATTCATATTTATAATTTTCAGTTGACAGATGTTTTGAAGAAATTCGTAGTGCTCAGTTAATGTACATTAAGTAAGTAAAAGTTTATTTGCAGAGCTAATAAAATCATTGCATGCAGCTGGTAAAAATTGAATATCTATACAATGGTAACTGACAGATCTCAAACAAGATGCGTGAGACCGACGGTAATGATAGTGCTTAGAATAATAAGAAATGATGCTCAACTTAAAGCACGTAAAACCTCATGCGTACGTTTCTAGTTAAAATGCCACTTTGCGGACAGATGAACTTGCTGCATGTGAGACTGTAAATGGCCTTATGTCGCCGTAATACCTTTGTTTGCAGATGTACAGTATATGTACAGAGCCCTTAAAGTGCGTACTTATTTTTAATCTAAAGTGTGTGCGTGGAGCTCGTTAAAATACATCCTAATCACCTCCAGTCTGTATCCTGAGGCTGGTGGCTTTAAAGTGCATACTAAATGTAATTATAAAGTGTATGTCTGGAATTCTTAAAGTGCATACTAAATGTAATTATAAAGTACGTGTCTGGAACTCAAAGTACATGTCTGGAACTCTTAAAGCGCATACTAAATGTAATTATAAAGTGCGTGTCTGGAACTCTTAACGCGCATACTAAATGTAATTATAAAGTGCGTGTCTGGAACTCTTAAAGCGCATACTAAATGTAATTATAAAGTGCGTGTCTGGTACTCTTAAAGTGCATACTAAATGTAATTATAAAGTGCGTGTCTGGAACTCTTAAAGCGCATATTAAATGTAATTATAAAGTGCGTGTCTGGAACTCTTAAAGTGCAACCGAAATTTAATTATAAAGTATATGTCTGGAACTCTTAAAGTGCATACTAAATGTAATTATAAAATGCGTGTCTGGAACTCTTAGGACCATATTTATATTTTTATAGCACCGCATTTGCGTCATTTTGTGAAGCAAAAGCGACACACACAAAATACAGTTATATTTTGTAAGTTTGCGTCGCTTTTATGTAAAAAAATGACGCAAATGCGGTGCTATAAAACTATAAATATGGCCCATATACTATCTTCTCTGTTGCCAGGTTGAGGAGATGGCTTTTCTCTTCTGGAATACGATTTTCTAGGTCAGCAAGGTATAAATTAAACAAACTTGGTGCAAGGATGCATCCCTGTTTCAGGCCATTCATTGTGCTGATATTTTTTTGTGACATTGCTGCTGTCCCCTATTTTAACCTGAGCCCAGTTCCATTGTACAGTGGTATAATTGTCATTAGGAGGTTTCATGGATGCCCCATGCTGCCAATTCTGTCCAGAGATGGCCATGCGGGACGCGGTCAGAGGCCGATTTGAGGTACATAAAGCACGCAAACAGCTGGGTTTTTGCGCTGTTTTGCCTTTTCGGCTAAGATGGTAAGTGCTGTTAATGTGAGCATCCACATGCCTGGTCTTAGCCCAGTTTGTATTTTTGGTATCAGATTTTTTTTCATTGACCGATGCTTGCAAGTCTTGAAGTAGCCATGAGACGTACAGTTTTGTTTCAATGTCACTTGGCAAGGATTGGCTTCCATTCTTAAAAATTATTTGAAAAATGTGTCCTTTCCAAGAATCTGGAATGCTGTGGGTACAAAAAATTTGATTGAAAAGGGGTACTAGGTAACTCAACCAGTTTTTTAAAGATTTTCTGTACTTGCTTGATGTTAGTCATGGGTGCCACTATTTGCGAGTTGGTGTTTGTTGTAGGCTGCATTTTGGCGTGATGGGCATGGTTGATCATTGTACTCTGGATTTCTTCGGGACTGGATTGGTTTCTGTGTGTTACAGGTTCTAGGTCTGCGTTTTTGATTTCCCTGCTTTCATTTGTTGGCTGGCAGGGCATACCAGTGGTGTAACCAAACTTGAGGGAGCCCCCCCTGCAAGTACAAGGAGGGCCACCCTGACCCAGACAGGAGCTCTCAGGCTAGGGGCCCATCGCCCATGCATGGTGTACTGTGCTGAGGGGGCTCCCAGGAGATCAGGGCACCCTGCACCGCCGGGGCTACAGGGGATATTCTTATACTATTGTGGCATACATGCCGCAGATGTGATTGTACATTACTCAATACCTGAAGTAAAACTATTGTTAACTGTCAGTTTTGTAATGAAAACTGAATATGATTTTTTTTAAATATGCTAGGCAATATAGGCCCAGGCTTCAAGCAAAACTTTGCAAAAGCAAATTCTAAATTTTTAAGAAATGTGTACACGTTCAACTCATGCAACAAAACGCTACTCTTACTGAGTGCTCTTGGTGAGTGTTGGGCCACTGTACTTGTTCTATGGCCCCCATTTTAAGACAGCGGCACAATCTTAGGTTAAAGCACTACGAGGCTGAGTTCTAGATGAATTATGTGGCGTGAAATGCTTTATTAGATACCTAGTAGAGATTTGAAGATTTTGCCTTTCACTCTAATAGGAAAATTATGAATAGAAAATCAATGCATTCCAGACCTAAGAGTAACTCGGAGGGGATCATGACATCATACATTTTAGGGCATGTCCCAGGTGATTTTTGCCTAATTATTTACAAACTGCTCCTATCGCTAATGATTAAGAGGGCCTTCTTAGTCACTGAATAGTAAATATGAAGATTAAAATTCAATTTGTAGGTAAAAAAACTAACTTTCTCTAATTTGTTAGGGGGCACATACCGATTGAAAGTAGAAGAAGGAAATTTCAAACTGGAAATCATTTCTAGGATTTCTTCACAATTCTTTGAATAATGAACCTTAGTAAATTAGTGGAAAACAAAAAGACAATTCGCTATGGATGTTACCCGTGTTAATTCGTCAACATGACATCCTCAGAATAAAAATAAAAATGTATATATTCATTACCAATGGCAGGAGATAATTTGCACACAGTACTTAATATATTGGGGAAATCATAAATGTGCAGCTACAGAAGAAGTGTCTACAACCTTGTTTTAATACCTCGAGTGTAGAAATTCTATGCATGAAGTTGTGGTCACACCCAGGAGCAACTGGAACAAAATATCAGTACTGAGAGAATTGAGTGCACTCAAGAAGTACTTGGAGATTTGTAGAGAGGGCCCCTTATGCCACAGGATGTTTCTGTGGACTTTATCAAAGGCTGTAGTGAAATCGATAAAGGTAACATAAAGTGGCTAACCTTTACTTCCAATGTAATCCTCATCTATAAATTGAACTGTCATGATGCTAAGGTTAATATTGGAATAATCGAGGCCCATGCTCAGAAGTACATATTCACACATAAGAACAATGTCACATCACCACTATTAAATTCCCCCATCATGAACTCTCCATCATCCCCGGAACAAAAGTATGTGGTCAGGCAGGCTCTAAAACCAAGGCCGGAGATTGCAGATTGACAGGTCACAAGTGGAATAATGTGTAGCCGCAGACAAATGCCCGAACAGGAGTCTTACATCATTCCCCCAGATAGGTGCAGCAACACCACAATGGTCCGTGAAATTAGCCCCCCAAAAATACACATGGCCAGAGTGGTGTGCACATTCCCCAACAAACCATAAAGTCAGATGCCACATGAAGTTAGCAACACTTAGCCAATCAGAACACAGCACACACAGCAACCACATGGCCCTCAGGCCGGACCTCTGGACACGTACTTGCTGGCCCATATTGTGTCCACACAAGGTTGAGATCCACCTGCATTTGCTATCAGGACCTTAATTATGACTCCAAGACAGCTGTGTACATTCTTCACCCCAAAAAGGAATGTTGTATTTGTTTTATGGTTGTATTTTAAGACAGTCCTTAGACCCTGGTTCTGTAACTGTTCTCCTGACCGTAGTGTTTAATTAAAAAAACTGTTCCTAGTTTGCCAGATGCCCATTGTCTTTCGTTTTTTAAAGGTAATTTAACATTCGAGCAACACTAGCAAATGCAAAGATTTTCTTCTGAAACTTATTTTTTCCAGCTGAAGTATTTTCTAATGTTCAAACATATCTTGCCTGTTCTAGAACTGGAGCAGAAATGTATTTATTGTGTCTATCAAAATGATTTCTAATTTGGGTTTATGAATAGACCTGGACAGAGTTCACGGAGTTGCACTACACAGAGCTCCACAAAGTGCCCAAAAAACTCGGCTGCGATATGTGGAGTTCCGCAAGTGGCAGAGTGCGTTAGGTTGCGTTCTTCGATCTGATTTTTAGGTCCATGTGTTTGTCCCATGCTGACAAATCAGTGTGAATGGCTCAAGAGGGTGCTGCTTCTTTATTGCCACTCAAGTTGATTTTCTACGCGAGTGGCAGCTACCTCAACGCGAACAGAACGTTTCTCAACGCGAGCGATCGCAAACATCTGCGACTGCCCGCTTTGAGAAAACTTGCCAGGAGGTGGTCTTGAGTAAGATTTTTCTTGCTCGCACTCTCCAACTCACTGTTGACCAGCGAGATAAAAACTCTACTGTGCTCCAATACACGAAGTTTACCACCCACCCCTATTTTTTAATCACTTCTTGTTAATAGGGATAGTTATGCTCTTTTGCCAAGAACCAGGAACCTTATCAAGATTTTAACATGCGTTGAATAGTGGTGTCAAAAAGCTTGCCTTTCAATGATTACAGTAACCTCACATAGCTTTTCTTTTCATTTTATGACATTGGAATTTATCTTTTATATAGTTTAGAGGTAGTACTTTTCACAACAATACACTAAAAATATGTAACATTCCTAAAATGAGCAGTAGAGATCAGAGAGTGTCAAACTCCTGAGGCCCATTTCTTGTAGTTTCTATTTGTATTCTCTTGAGAGCCCATTTCAGTAGCTTAATTTCTTTGAATCAAATAAAATCTTTCTTATGGAACTGAAAGCTAATCAAACTATTTAACACTTGTTTACATTGCAATACTTTCTCAAGAGGATAAGTGTCATTATTAGATTTCTTTGTGCTTAAGTTTACATTTCAAATCATTTTGTATCCAAGAAATCCCTGGGACACATTTATATAGAATACAATGATACACAAATTTAACAATTTCTTTAGCTAAAGTATGAGATCTGCTAATCAGAAAATTAGAAAATTGTGAGACAGGAACAGTTTCCGTCGAGATGACAAGTTTAAACAAAGAGAATTTTAAATACAAAATACAATAGAAGTTTTAACTACAATGATACATCGCAATATTTCCTCAGCTGCGTAGGTCTCTGATACAAAGAACATTTGTGTAAGATTTAGGCGTGATCACATGAAGTCATCTCCTTTCACACATGTCTTTAAACTGGAAGCCTATTCATAGAGAAGCAAGTTTAAGATTGGTTTAGGAAGGTTTGAGTTTCCAATGTGGGTCAGATGGCTCATAATTAATAGAAAATATAACATTCTTTGTTAATATAGGACGTTTGCATCATGAGAAGGCCTCACAAAAGTCACAATCTAAACACTTCTGCTGAGCTAAAGCAGTTTGGAATTTAACACTAGCAAATCAAACAAGTCAAACAAGTGCGTGTCATACAAAGTTTAGAAAGGAAAATACAAGTTATAAATTCAGCATTTGGTTAGTTCAACAATTCACCTATAAGGGTTGTTAATTAAATGAAGTTTATTTTTATCGACGTCTCTAGCACAAACTAAATATGCAAATTTGTATAAGGCCACCACAGACCTTTATGGGGCATGCCTTTTGCATAGCAGATCATGCCTGCATTTCCCTTTATTTGTCCAGGGTGTTGTCATCGTCTATTTTTTTGGTAAATGCACACTTGACTGTTTCATCTTTTTACCATTTGGTGCCCAGTCTCAAGCAGGCGCCTGTAGTTACTCTTCACTTGGAACACAGGGAAGCCTCACAACCTCTGCTGCCCCAATGGTCCCCTTACACCCAGCACTGATCAGTGTACCGGCCTGGGAGCCAGCAGCTGTGTTACATCCTGCATGTAGTTAGCATAGACAGACCACTACAATGCTGCACCACTCGCTCCCCCAAACGCAGCCAAGGAAGTGAGCGCCACAGTGATCCCAGGACTCTGACCCTCCCTGGGAGTGCTATGAATGTACAGCACAGGAATTTTCACGCTGGCTTTAGTTACAATGGCAGGGTGGACTCTGAGCATAATGTTTGAAGGAGTGCAGCAGTGCTCATTTTCTGGCGTGTTCCTATTGGAGTGGGTCAAAAATTCCATTCTAACGGCGGAGCGTTGCCCACTCCGAACTCCACTTGGAGCATGGAGTTCCAGCAAAACTCTACCAACTTACACATGGTGGAGTTTTCTCTTGCATGTGGCTCGCCAACATTAAGTTGGCGTGCAAGAATTTGCATTCTCTAGCACTGTGCACTAGAACTCTTCCCGGCCAGATTTCTCAATGCGAGTGGTCTCAACAGTTTGTGTTGAGAAAGCTTCAGTTCAAGTAGAAAATCTACTCAAGTGGCAGAAAGAAGCAGTGCCCTCTGGCATGCCGTGTTGTGTTGTTCAAGCTGATTTTACAGCACAGAAGAAAATGCTGGTGCTGAATATCAGCTCAAACAGTTTGACATGCCGGATTCCACTTGCTTGCAGTACTCCATGGACACTAGCTGAGTTTTTGGATTCTGCCCATGCCTAGTAGACAAGTTCTTGGGCCGAACTGGACAATTTAAACTTTGAAAGATACTTTACATTATTTTTACACAGCATGAAACTTGCAGGTGAGTTCCAAATCCTGTGATTCAAGATGGATGTTAAAAAAAAAATTTCAGCCATGGTCCAGCCAATCACATTGCCTTAAACTTTGAAAATGTGATAGCCAGGATTGGCTCACAAGTTTATATGGCTGAGATATAGAAAACTTTTAGTACCCATCAGGAATCTTTTTTAAATGGAAATATTTCAAAATCTACCGAATAGATTTACAGCAAATCAAAAAAGCTCAATATTTGAGTAAAGTTCTCCTTTCGTGTCATGTTTGGTGTGAATATGTTAGTGGTGTGGTGTTTGCTCTATTTATTAACATAATTTCCTTTGGGATTGGAAATTGGAAGTGATAAACTTTTGACCTCTCCACTTATGTTTTTTCCTATGGATGGATATTCAAAAACATGGCATGCCGCCACTTAGTTGACTGATTGCCAATTTGAATCCAAATCAATCAACAAAGTCGAAGGTTTTAGGCAAAGCAAAAAATGCCTTTGCCAAGAAAACTCTACCTCAAACATAACTACTATATGTAAATATATCATCATGTTTTTCAAAGCAAATCCCTCCAACTTCAGTTCATTAAAACCCTTCTTTTCCTCCTTTCAGGCTCCCTGTGTGAGATCTGCCCCTACAGCTGGATTCTTTTAGGAGGCAGGTGCTATTTCTTGTCTGAGGAATTCAAATCCTGGAATTCGAGTCAGGAATACTGTGCCTCACGATTCTCAGACCTCACAACCATTGATGACCAGAATGAAAAGGTAGAGTATGGGGTCTATGGTGGGTTCTTCTGGCTTCCTATAGCTCATTGGGCCGAGGCATTCTATAAGAGCCGGAAGACTGTTCCATTTGGGGCTGTAGAACTTGTGTTGTAAGATGAGAGCTGATAATCGTCATCAACAATGGACACACTGAGAGAGAAATATGTGCCTAACATAGCAGTGTGATGTCAAAGGGATATGTTAAAAATTAGAGTTTTGTGATGTTAGAGCATTAGTGATCTGTTGTATCAGTCCCACTTTAATGTCAGATCCCTAATGAGATGTGTGTTTAGCAACTTCAAACCTATCTCCAACATCACTGTCTGCACAATTATAAACATGTAAAAAGCAAGCAAAGCAGGTCCAGGGGACAAAAACAGGGAGAGAGAGGTGGAACCTTTAGGAACATATCAAAAGCTCCAACAATATTGAGTAGATTCTGTGCACATGCAATTGAGATGAGAATGAGACTGGTAGTAGGACTCATATAGGTGTGTACTTAAATAAAATAAGACTTATAATCCTGGTCTCATAAACACCTATGCAAGCAAGTCTATGCACAATGCAACTATAAATATATAGTGGAGCAACGTATGTTTACATTACAGATGCACAAAAGAAGGAAAACAGGGGACACTGAAGAGTTACCTCTAATGCTTCTTTACATCTAGGATTTAGTTGAGACAGTGGCGAAGAACTCATTGTACACGTGGATCGGCTTGAGGTACAGTGACATCACAATGGATTGGAGGTGGATGAATGGATCCAGACTGCAGACTGGGAGGTAGGGTTGTGGCTGTATCTCTTCCATTCACTTACCCTAGGCTGTGCTAGTGAAGACTCTCTTGACTCCAGTTTCTTATTGAATAACAACAGCCATATTTATCCCCCTGTGCTAAAATCACGCACGGGATGGAGGAGGGGTTTGCTTTGCACCATTTTTTAATGCCTGGGTCAGGGCAGGCATTAGGGGACCTGTGGGCCTATTTCCATGGTGGAACACCATGGAATAAGCCCACAGGTGCCCTCTCCAGGCTCCAGGGACACCCCAAACCACACCAGAGGGACAGTGGAGGATGGGGGACCCCATCCCACGTAAGTATAGGTAAGTACAGGTGAGCATTATATTTTTTTAAGATTGCAGACTGGGAGGTAGGGTTGTGACTGTATCTCTTCGATTCACTAACCCTTGGCTATGCTAGTGAAGACTCTCTTACTCCAGTTTCTTACTGAATAACAACAGCCATGGGGGGCTGATCTTTCTGGGTAAACAACAACATAAGAGCGATAAAAGAGGGTTCAGCTCTGGCATTGCTGGAGATACCTTGCACATGTACATACACAGTGGAAGACCACATAAAGAGATCAGGATGACATGCACTCTACACATTAGCTCTATAAGAAAGCATCAACTCTTTGAAGGGATGACTGATGTTGAACCTACAGTAAACAATTAGATAAATCAGAGAGAGGTTGTGGCATAACAGCCAGAGCTGCTGACCTTGGAGCTGGGGAGGCAGGTTTGAGTCTTAGCGTAAGCTGAACATCTTGTAATTCTGATCAAATCACGACCGGGCCTCATTATAAGTGTGGTGGTCCGAAGACAGTCAGATCACTTAACTCCAGGTGATCAGACCGCCCACTTACAAACTTGGTGGGTGGACCTGCCAGGAGACCGCTGTCCCCCATCAAGGACATGGTTCCTAACCGCATGACGGCAGTTGGAGTTGTACGTAGCCAGGACGGTGCTGAACTCAGTGCCACCTGACTGATTACAACTCCCCTTACTGCCAGCCTTTCAATGGTGGTCTGACCACCATGGAAAGGCTGGAGGCAAGGGTGTGCTGGGGGCCAAAGGTGGGGCATGCCAAGAATGGCATGGGCAGTGCAGGGTCCCCCCCTGCCTGGCACCATCAGAATATGCACTGTCTGCTTTGCAGATAGTGTGCATTCTGAGGGTGCTGCTCACCACCCTCTGTGCTATGGTATAGGACTCGGCTCCCATTTGGCAGTCCCATTGATGGACCGACTGTGTTATAATCGGGGCTTTGATCTACACATGGTTTCCAAAATTATTGTGTCCTTGTGTAACGTAACAAGCTCATGTAAAGCGCTCCAATACCCTCGGGTCGAGTTTGCAATATATAAAACAGCAACAAAAAAAATGTATGGCAGCTGTCGGAAAATGCTGTGTAGTCGATGCTATAAATAAGTTTGGTTGCAAGCTGTAGTAACATCAGAACATGTGCATCTGCATCCCACAGCCCCCCATCTGCTTGATGTTACATGACAACAACCCATCTAATCATTTTATAGCTCTGGAAGGGATACAGAGCTTGAGGCAGGACTGGTGGGGGGCAAATCTTATAGCACAGCAAGCATCAACAATTGGTTTGTTTACCACTGAGGCCATCCAGTTGACAGCCTAGACAACTAGAGGAAGCTAGAAGACAGTAAATAGTACACTTAGGGGCATATTTTTACTTGTTTTGCACCAAATTTGCAGCATTCTTTTTACTCAAATTCGATGCAAAAGTAACTCCATATTTATACTTTGGCGCTAGACCCGTCTGGCGCCAAATGTATGGAGTTAAAGTCATTTTTTGGCAGTGGAAACCTACTTTGCGTTAATGAGATGCAGAGTAGGCGTTCCTGTGCAAAAAATTACTATGGCTTTAGCGCAATATTTATCCCCCTGTGCTAAAATCAGGCACGGGATGGAGGAGGGGTAAAACCATTTTCTAATACCAGGGTCATGGCAGGCATTAGGGGACCTGTGGGCCTATTTCCATAATGGAACACCATGGAATAAGCCCACAAGTGCCCTCCCCAAGCCCCAGGGACACCCCAACTCACACCACAGGGACAGCAGAGGATGGGGGACCCCATCCCAGGTAAGTATTTTTTTTAAGTGCCATTGGGGGCCCTGTAATGGCCCTCCTACATGGCACTGGGTGCAATGGCCATGCCTGGGGACCCTGGTCTCCTTTGCTGGCCACTGGGGTGGTGGGCATGACTATTATCTTTTCTAAGATAAGAGTCATGTGGTATGGATGGTTTTGCTTCAGAAAATGACTCTAGGCAGGTTAGAGTCATTTTATTTTACTCTTACCTGCCTAGCATCATTTTTTATTGCAAACCCCCTTTCTTCTATGGCGCCAGCCCCACCCCACTAACATGATGTTTTGTTACGCTAGCCTACCCTTTGCACTGGCTTGCACCATTCCATAAATATGGTGCCCCCCGGCTGGTGCACAGAAATGGTGCAAGCCGGTGCTAAACTTTTTGGTGCAAAACTGCATTAGTGCAGTTTTCACAAAAACTATAAATCGTGGCCTTAGCTCCATAAACCCAAGGAAAGGAACTCTTTTTTGAAGTACAAAACCCATCATCCATGAAACCTTGAGGGTCAATTTACCTTATAAATATATATTTTCTTTATTTGAGAATTGGATAAGGTGCTTTGAGGTTATCAGAACATTGTACAGCAGAGAGGTGACAACCCCAATTAAAGGATGGTGGTTACATGACACATAGGTTTAAATACAGTATTAAACTTTACAAATGGTGGGTGACAAAGTACATGAGTTTACATGAAGTTGAACAGTTATGGAAGGCAAGCCAATTACTTGCCCAGATGAGCTCTGTGATTGTGGCTCTACCTATCTTACGTAAAACTAAGTAAGACAAGGGAGTTATATGAACTTCCAGTGGGAGAATCAGAGGAGAAACTGCAAATGTATCCCCCATTTGCTGCATCTGCAGAGACATTTTACATATTAAAAACATTTTTTCAAAGAGTCTGACCATTTAATAAAAACATTTCTTGAAATATAGTTCTCCAAGAGATTGCTCAGGCAGTCAGCCAAATGTACACACACATATGGTGTCCCTTTGGCACAATTGTTATTGGTCAATTGATTCAGAAGAAAAATACCCGGATTTTACAGGACAGGAGCTGGACTAGATGTAACACTGGAATGCTCCTTCATTACCACCATACATGTTAAAATGTACTCTACAACCAGACCAGCTTTTGGCATGTGTAAATACATAGTAAATGGCACAGAATAATATAAAGCATAAATTGCATAAACATATGTGCTTTCATAATTTAATGAGACTGTAGTCCAATATAGATATATTTTTGGAGATAATGAAAAAGATACATTTGATGTGGGCAGATTTAGAGTGTTGCTAAGGTTCTAGATGTGCTCCAACAAGATCAGCTCTCACCAGAGCCTTAGGAACTGATCACAGTTCCTATCTCTGTTTTGCACAATTTATGCAAACCTCTAAGCTTGTGAGTGGTTGGTTTTGACCTATACTGGGTGCCTCCTGGTGTTGAGCCAAAGCCATACTTCTCTGACGAGCTCTGAGAGTGAAACTCATATGTCAAGAGTACTTCACTGACGAGGTCTGAGATCAAAATACATGTGTCGAGAGTTTCTTTTATTCATTCCAGATTGGCTTGGATAGAATTTTACAAATCCAAAGCTGTAATACTGTACCTGGAGTGGTAAAAGCTTTTGTAATTTTTAAACTTGCCATGGATAGCTATGCTTAAAGACTTTGCTGTAAAAATGTCAAAACGCTTTGTGCCTTTCTAGTTTGGCATGAATGGCACTGTGCTAAACCTATGCTTAAACACTCTGCTATAAAAACAGACATTTACGGTGAGCAGTTTTAGAGTGTGAATGGTGTTGTAGAGTGCTTCACATAAAGGAGCTGCTCTCCACCTATGGGAACTACCCAGAGTTGCTTGCTTCCTGTTTTCCTTAATTTGTGTGGCACACTAAGCCTGAAAGGGTATTGTCTTTATACATAGATATTGACTGAAAAATACCAAAGGTTTAAGTAACATTATAGTTCAGATAATTTTTCAGTAATAACAGTGACATTTTGGACTGAAAAAACAACACAGACATTTAGCAGTTATAGTTACCTGAGCTAACTATAACTTGCACCCCCACCAGGCACCTCTTGTGACCTCACATATAACATCATATGACCTCTCAAATGACATAATCGCTGTATCACTGTCAGGGGATGGGGATCTTGGCACTGGTGGTGTTGAGACTGAAAGGGATGATTGTGCTGGTGTTACTTTTAGGGGATGAGAAGCTTGGTTATGATGTTGGTGTGGATGGAAATTTGAACAATGGTATCACTGTGAGGTCATGGGAAGGTCGGTACAGGTGTACGAGAACCTCCACCCTGGCTTCAGTGTGTTTAGCTAGGAAGACTGGGCTAGTGATATTATGAGATGAAAAAGTTGGTGCTGGAGTTAATGTACAGGGAAGAGATGGGAGGCAGGTGATTCAAGCATTAGAAGTTAAAGCATGCAGCAAAGGACCTGTGAGGAAACACACAGTTGTGCACTGTTAAAAGCCTGAAAGTGACAGCGCTGTGAAGAAGATTCACAGATCTCTTAGAAGCAAGGAATGGATATTGACAGAAACATGAAATTACGGAGCTCTCAAGTGTCCCTGCTTGACTAGCTCATCAAGCCAGGGTTTTGTTTGTTTTCTGGGACTTTAAGTTCTGATTTTATTATGGGATAAAGAAGACTACAAGTCCCAGAATGCAAAGTCCAACCTGGAACTGGATAAGGCCTTCATGACCCTGATGTTGAAAGCTATTGGTGATAGAGGGATGGAAAGGGAAGAGTAAGTGGGGGTGGAGTGGAGGAATGCAGGATATTCAGTACAGGTGAGAGTGGTGAAAAACAATACAACAGAACCATAGAGGAGGGAATACTCAGAAGACTGGAAGGAGCGTGAAAGGTTAAAAGTAGTGATATACATAGGAGGTGAAAGGTGAGGAGTATGGAAATATCAGTCAAGGAAGAAGAGACACATAGAGACTGATAAGAGAGGAATAAGGGCCTACTTTTTGGGGGAGAGCTTGACAAGCAGGCGAGTAAGGGGAAATTAGAAGAGTGATGAAGATAGGTAAGAGAGGGGCTGGGTAATTCCAGTGCATGTGAACATCAGTGGAGAGTAGAGGGGATAAGGGGTGAGTTGTAGGATAATGAAAGGTAAATAGTGGAGAGACACTGAGGACACAAGCAGACAGGACTATGGATATATACAAGGAAAGACAACAATAAACTGGAAGAATGGGAAGAGTATGGGAAAGTGAATATTTAAAGGACAGAAGAGGGAATGTGAAAAACGGCAAGGGGAGAAACAGGAGGTAAAGTAGGAGGAGATACGGTGGGAAAAAGAAACACAAAAGGAGAATGGAGATGGGAAGTGAAGTGGAGAAATAGGAGTAGAGTGGAAAAGAGTGAAAGGTAGATGCCAGCAACTGTGATGGAGGTAAAGCAAGAGAAGAAGGGGTTGAAGGAGGTCAAGAAGAATGCAGGGATAGGAAGATGGAGACTTACATACAAGTATGGTCCTCAATAGCATTAGTGCAACAAGTGCAGTGGCACTGGAGGGTGAGGAGCCCTTTGCCTCTGAATTATGGTTGGTTTTTACTACCCACCCAGGGCAGCAGGGGAGCCAGTTTCAGTACTTACATTAGAGACCGGGGCTCCTTTCCTTTTGCCTGCACACTCCAGCGCAATGACATTTAAATGCAAAAGAAGTAAATATGGATGCCACATTTCGCAAACTAAAGCAGTGACTCTGCTCTTGAAGCTCAATAAAGAGTGTATTTATAGGGTTGATTCAGAGAGAAAGTAAACAGGTCAATGTCTAGCTGATGGGCTGCCACTAGTATTGAGGAAAGGAGTGTAACCCCCCACCCGGCCTGAATTCAAAACTTTGGCAGCACATATTCTGTGTCCCACAGCGGGTGAGGCCAAGAGTATTTTCGGCACTTTGGAATGAAATCCTCAGTGGAAACAGTCCTTTCACTTGGAAGTGTTTTTGTCTCATATGGCCGGATGCTTGGTCCATCTTGCAATGAGTTACATTGATATACAAGGGCTGATCCCTCTTACATTGACACAAAAAAGTTGATCCCTCTTACATTGATATACAAGTGATGATCCCTCTTACATTGACACTCAAGGGTTGATCCCTCTTACACTGACATACAAGGGCTTATCCCTCTTACATTGGCACTCAAGGGTTGATCCCTCTTATACTGACATACAAGGGTGGATCCCTCTTACATTGACATACAGGGGTGGTTCCCTTCTATCTCATTGATTTTAGAATTGCCGTGCTCCAGACTGCCCCATGGATTAGCTTCATACATGGGATTGTGCACAGAATCCACAGCCTAGTCACAGGCATCACACCAGAGAAACATGTTGATGGTTCCTACAGTCCAGTTGCACCACATCCGCATTGTTCCATTGGTTTCTGTACTGTACATACTTAATATCTCTAGTTTGATACTACTCTTAAATATTATAATTTTTACTAGCCTTACATTGAAAGACAATGGACGTGGAGGCAGATGTGGAGCCTTCAGAAGCAAAGAGATCCAACCCGATGACTGCATCACCAAGACCAGGTGGATCTGTGAAAAGAAGGTGATCCGGATCTCATCCTGAGAAGTGGACGCTGATAGATTAGTGCGTTCCAGATAGCTTGAGAAATAAAAATGCAGTCCATTTTTAGTATCAACATTTATGATTTTACAATCTATTAAAACTGACCAATACATTTTTTTCAGACATTTCTTTTTGTATCTCAGAAGGATGGTCCAAGTGTTGGCGACGGTGCATATTCCATTGGTTGTACTGTGTAAATCCTTTGTCCATACATATATGTGTTTAATGAGAGATCATGATACATACATTAGATGAGCTGTTAACGTCCTGAATTCTACTGAGAATATATTTTCAACAAGCATCTGTTAGCCTGGCATACAAACATGCATTTATATACCAAATTACCCTTTCAAGCTGGAGTGGTAAGAAAGGTAGTTGGAAGTGATGAGTCATTGCTCTAGAACATGGGTTGAAATAAGCATTTTGCATCTAAAGAATTCTTTGTATGGCCCTTTCCATAATCACAAATCCTCATGGCACAAGACGCTGAGGGTCAAATTAACCAAAGAGACATTTTAACTCAGTCAGTCACCGGGATCAATCACAGTCTGAGTAGAGATCAGAGGAAAGGTTGCATACGGCCTTTGTAGCTATAGGTTGGCTGGGATCAGGTGGAGGCACCCATAGTGTGAATACACCAGAAGCTCCAATAGATAAAAGGCCCAGCCTTTTGTACCCATAGTGTACGATATTCCATCAGTAACACTGTAAAAATATTTCAAACCCATGTTATATTGAAGTTCACAACCTTTACTAGATTTTAAATATGAATCATTCTTTCTAAACTTGGAATGATCTTCCGTTAATAGCTGATGGCTCTTCCTCCTCTCCATTTCCAGAAGCCGCATTAGTAGCAGAATGTGAATGAGTTAAAATGCTGCTTTCCAGAAAGTGATCTGCTTCTAGTAACTATCAGTGCAAACATACCCTATGTATATTGATTGGTTTGGACAGGGAAAGCTTTAGCAGTTTCCCAGAGCTAATAAATACTGTATCCAGAGAAAGACAAATGATTAGTTCTCTTCCGCCATTAGTTGTTGTAAGTCACATTCACATATTGATCTGTCATCATTTATCAGTCATTGGGTGATTGGAATGCATGGATCAGTATTGATGATGATGGTTCTGTTCTAATGATGCAATATTGCCTACAACTGGGTGCTCTGAAGGGAGGGGCTTCTATGACAGAATATTAACTAAAGAAACATTGAGATGCAAAAATGTTGTTCACAAATTAAGATATTTCTCCTCATAGTGCTTCCCCTGGGGAGGTGTAAGGTTTTGGCACATCCAAGTTGACAGGCTCTCATACATCTGGGAATGCATCAAAATCAATGGGTGTTGTGGAGGAGAACCCACCACAATGCCTGTGCAATGCCTCCCTGGTGCAGAGTAAGCCAGTGCAGTGGCTTGCGCTTCCTTGCATTACTCCATGTCTATGAGGCCCTTCAAAGTCACGCAAAGTGGTTTTGTCAGGCCTCAAAGATGTGGTTGAGAGGCGTGCGCCACCACTGTGTCACTAAAAGTGATGCAATGGCAGCGCAAACCTCTCAGAAATATGCCCAGACTAAAAGATATTATAACTCACAACTGATCTAACAAAATATATAACATTTATTAAGGACCAGAAAAATCGATCAATAATTTTTTATTCATTTACACTTCGGACACCAAGACTGCAAAAGACCAAC
This sequence comes from Pleurodeles waltl, assembly GCF_031143425.1. Lineage (NCBI taxonomy): Eukaryota > Metazoa > Chordata > Amphibia > Caudata > Salamandridae > Pleurodeles > Pleurodeles waltl. The sequence continues at coordinate 1,179,644,799 of NC_090439.1, forward strand.
AGCAATGAAGAAAGAAGAAAATGCTGGAATAAAGAACAAACAAGTACAACGCGAACATTACCAACTTGTAAGCGGAATATATAAATCTACACTACAAAACATCAAATTAGAAAATGAACCATAACAAATAACTATAAATATCTCTAAAGTATATCAATACCCATAAACAAAAACTCTGAAAATGGTAAACATTGGAAGGAAGTAATTCATGAAATTGTCAACAAACAGAAGAACCAACAGCTGAAAAACACCAAAGAAAATGTAAGTATGCATAGTAACACATGTTACATTTAATTAATATGTATAATAATAAGAAATAATAATTTCAATTAATAATAGCACTTATTTTCATAATCTTGTAATCAACAGATATAAGCTCTCATTTAAAGATTGGCGTTAAATGCCTGCCTTCCGCCGCCACGACGGCTGCCAAAAGACCGTCGCCAAAGCTAACATCTGTTCTGCCAAATTATGACCACAGCTGCATTTCCGCCACAAGAAGGGCGGAAATCCGGCTGTGGCCATACTGGTAGACGGTGTCAAAGTGGTGCTGCTACCACCAGCAGCACCACGCCAGTAGACAGCCGCCAGCTGTATGTGTGAGTTTGTGCGTTATTGCGAATGTGTGTGTAGTGTTGTTTGCGTGGGTGTATGCATGTGTGCGAATGCGTGTATGAATGGAAATGTGATTGCGTGTCTGCCTGTCAGTGTGAATGTGTGTACAGATGTGTGCGAGAAGGAAGGGATACATGCGTGAATGAATGCGTGTATGGCAGTGTGAGTGAGGGTGTGCATGTGTGGTGCATGTCTGCAAGTGTGCGTTTATGGGGTGTGGGGGATTGGAAGGGGGGTGTGGATGGAGGGAGGTGTTATGGGGGGAGGTGGGGGCATCTGTCCACCATACACTGCATATACTACACCCCTCTGGCAGGCCTCCAGCCCTAAGGCAGGGTGCACCATATCATATGTGAGGGCATATCTGCATTAGCAATATGCCCCCACAGTGTCCCTGTCAAATCTGGGACATAGTGAGTGAACATAGCGGCCATTTGCGTATATGTGGTTGACATTAGTCAACACAAGTTTTCCAGCTACATGATGGCCACTCTGAACCCTGGGTTGTTTGGTATCAAACAACTCAAAATGATAAATCCAAACTAACACCAGTATTGGATTTAACCTTAAATTTACCCAGGGGCCACCTTCGAGGTGCCCCCTGCAAAAGCTAACCCTTACTGGCAGAGTTGCTGGCTGATTCCATCCAGCTGCCATTCCAGACAGCCACTATACAAACCTGGGGGAGAGCCCTGGCTCTCTGGTTTGTGAAACAATGCCCTTACTGGCTAACACCCCCTCTCTCAGGCATGTGCAACACCCTGGTGGTGAACTTCAAAGGGCTATAGCCCCTGAAACTCGAGCCTCCAGGCCTGCTGCTAGCAGCAGAGGGCTTCCCCCTTTGCAAACCCCAACTTTTGGTAGGAGCAAAGGTGGGAAACTAGACAAAGTGTAGGAGGAGTGGCCTCACTGAGCATGCACCACCCCTAAGGGCTTGCATGCAAAGTGGACCCTCTGATTCAGTTTTCTCCATCTTGGAATGGAGAAAAACAGCCAATGAGGTTTAGGGAAGTGACCGTTCCCAAAAAAAGAGGTCACGATAGTGGGTGTAGCCACCCAAGCGTAAGTGCCCCATTGGACACTACCAGGTTCCCCCTAAAACGCCTACTAAATTCATTATTTAGTGGGCTCCCCTAGACCAAGATTTTAGATTCGAAAAGAAGACAAGAAGACCACCACCAGAGAAACCGCCACGATGAGAACTGAGGACCTGCTGCACCAGAAGATTACTTATTCTAAATATTTGTGTTCTTAAAAATTATATAAAAGTCTGAAGTATTTTTTATAAATTCTGGTCTCAAGTTATTCATTGAGTGTGTGTGGTGCATGATTGGATTTGTGAGTACAGCAAATACTTAGCATATTTCCTGGATTAGCCTACCTGCTCGACCAGCTACCTTAAAAACTAGAGCATTAGGTGGTCTGATTTTTACCCCTGAAAACTAACATGTAGTTGTCCGAACCCTCTGCATAGCGTACTTGGTTTTGTACAGTACATAAAGGGTCAGCCTCCAACAGTGGATGTGGTCCTCACATCTTCCAGTTCTCACTTCAAGGTCATCACCGTTCTTTTAAACAGTTAAAGTTCTTGAACGTTCTCAAGATGAGATGCACCATGTCAGGTGGAGCTGACACTGAATGCTGCCAAACAGTTCCAATTATTAAATACACAAGTACCTGTTGCAACAAGGTGAGGACCACTGTGGCTTTCTGAAGGCCCCCAGAATGTGTATAGAAATCTATACAGAAGCTTGGAAGGTCATATAGGTTTCAAACCATGGGACCTGAGAGTGGATAGAATGTAATTGACTCATAGAAAGCCATAGAAAGCCTGCGTCCTCATGGTCAAGAAGGATGTAGCTATTTGCTATATCATGGGGTGGTGTCAGGAATGAGAATTTGGTTGTGATAGAGAAAATAATCTATTTTAGTCAGGGGACCCATTTTGTTTCAGAGAGCTGAAACTCCATGGCAACTATTTGGGGTTGAAACTGACACCTTGTATTTTAAGGATTACAGATAGATCAGTCCAAGAATGGCCAATATTATACCAGTACAAGCATCACACCAGGACAAGGCATCTTGGTACCAAGAGGGTCTGCGATATATCAGTAGTTACCCCCATTATGCATGTTTAGAGCATCACCCACAATACCACAAAGGGTGCTAATTACCGACTATCCACACAGGAGGGCAGTGAGTGTTCCTCTTACAGTCACACGACATATATAACCCAAAACCTCTCAAACTTGACATTATTCTTCTCGGTCTATAACTGCGCAGGACAGAAGATGATTTCAGGGGAGTGGGTAAAGGAGTCATTGTCCAGCTCATATTCTGTGTTTATTCCACTTTGCGTTTCACAATCTTTTACCCTCAGTTATGTATTGAGGTCACGCGCCTGTGATTCCAGGCAGGGATCAATGTTTTAAGGTACATTGTGTACTGGCACCACCTGAAGTGCCCATCCCCCATTCTCCACTGGTTACCTGTGCAAGAGGAAGGTCAGGGTCCTTGCATTCTGTGCTGATAATGTCTACTAACGTGTCTCAGCCCCTCCCCTTCTCACGTTTCCTTGTTCACCTGGTGCATTGTGTTCAGAATTCTTGATGCCCTGAGCCTTAAGGAGACATGAACCTCACAGTGACTGAGAGAGGAAGGGTCAGAGATGTTGTCCATCCCTATAGACTCACTTCCCCTCTAGAGCAGCATAGTGATGGGGGGATAAAGGAAGCAGTGATTGTGGATCTTTTCATCTGATGCAGCAGCGCCACCCAGCGGCTGAGACAGGTCCTCTGCAGTCTCCCTGGAGTAACACGATGTTCAGACTATGGCCTCTTAGTACAGATGCAGAAGCGCCACCCAGCGGCAGAGACAGATCCAGTGGAGTCTCCATGGAGTAGCATCATATGTTCGAAGTACAGATGCAGCAGCGCCACCCAGCGGCTGAGACAGGTCCAGTGCAGTCTCCCTGGAGTAACAAGATGTTCAGACTATGACCTCTTAGTACAGATGCAACAGCGCTACCCAGTGTACAGACAGATCCTCTGCAGCCTCCTCGGTGCCTTACAGGGTGTTCAGATATAAGGTCTCTTGGTACAAATGTGGGATCTGGGGGGATGACATCCAGACACCCGCAGGTCTCCATGTCTGCTGTAGACGCCCTGTCTACCCTCGTCTGTTATTGTACATCTGGGAACAGAGAGAGAGACAGGTCTAGGGTTAGACACTGAGAGGCAGAAACAGAGCTTACTGCAGCTGCAGACATGAGACATGGAGACGGTAAACAAAGGAGAGACACTGTGGGAGGAGTCTGTGCTGGGAGTGCAAGAGGAGTGATGTATAAGGACTGAGGACATGCATAGGGAGAGTGAGATGAGGCACAATAGAGTTATGTATAGGGAATTAGGCCATGCACAGGGTGTTATGTATACGGAGTCAGGCCATAGATAGGGACTGAGGCCATACATAGACAGTAATGTATGGGGACTGAGGCCATGCAAAGGGAGTTATGTCTAGGAAGTGAGGAAAAAGATAGGGACTGAGGCCATACATAGGCAGTAATGTGTGGGGACTGAGGCCATGCATGGGCAGTTATGTATGGGGACTGAGGCCATGCAAAGGGAGTTATTGTAGGAAAGTACCATCTTCCTTGGCATGTTACCCCTATTTTTACCTGTGTGTCAGTATGTTTTTGCCTGTCTCACTGCGATCCTGCTGGTCAGGACCACAGTGCTCATAGTTGATGGCCTGATGTGTGTGTCAGTATAGTGCTTGACTGTGTCACTGAGGCTCCGCTAACCTCAACCTCAGTGCTTATGCTCTCTCTGCTTTTAAATTTGTCACTGTAGGCTAGTGACTTTATTTAACAATTTCAATTGGCACACTGGACCCCACCTTAGAAGTCCCTAGTATATGGTACCTAGGTTCCCAGGGCATTGGGGTTCCAGTAGATCCATTTGGGCTGCAGCATTTATTTTAACACACATAGGGAGCTCAGACAAACTCTTGCACAGGCCTGCCATTGCAGCCTGCATGAAATAATGCACACGTTATGTCACAGTCATTTTCACTGCACTTAAGTAACTTATAAGTTACCTATATGTCTAACCTTCACTTGCTGAAGGTTAGGTGCAAAGTTACTAAGTGTGAGGGCACCTTTGCACTAGCAAAGGTGCCCCCACATAGTTCAGGGCAATTTCCCGGGACTGTGTGAGCGCGGGGACGGCATTACACGCATGCACTACATATAGGTCAATACCTATATGTAGCTTCACAATGGTAACTCCAAATATGGCCATGTTACATGTCTAAGATCATGGAATTGTCTCCCCATTCCAAATCTGGTATTGGGGAGGCAATTCCACGCATCCTGGGGCTCCACTATGGACCCCCAGTACTGCCAAACCAGCTCTCCGAGGCTTGCCCAGCAGCTACAGCTGCTGCCACCTCACCTCACAGAGATGGTTCTGCCCTCCTGGGGTCTGAGCAGCTCAGTCCCACGAAGGCAGAACAAAGCATTCCTTTGGGACCAGGGTGTTACACCCTCTCCCTTTGGAAATAGGTGTTACAGGCTGGGGAGGAGTAGCCTCCCCCAGCCTCTGGAAATGCTTTGAAGGGCACAGATGGTGCCCTCCTTGCATACGCCAGTCTACAGCGGTTCAGGGACCCGTTGTCCCCTGCTCTGGTGCGAAACTGGACAAAAGAAAGGGGAGTGACCACTCCTCTGTCCATCACCACCCTTGCGGTGGTGCCCAGAGCTCCTCCAGTGTGTTCCAGACTCCAGCCATCTTGCTTTGCAAAGTGTGGGGGCACTCTGGAGGTCTCTGAGTGCCCAGTGCCAACAGGTGACGTCAGAGACCTCTCCTGATGGGTCCTTTCATGATAAGGTAGCCAATCCCCCTCTCAGGGCTATTTAGGGTCTCTCCTGTGGGTTCTCTTCAGATTCTGCTTGCTAGCTTCCTTCAGAAATCCTTTGCAACTACTACTTCATCCTCTGACCACGGATAAACCACAGCCTGCTCCAGGTACCGCTGTAACAGCAACAGAGTATCCACAAGGGATACTTTTCCTCTGCAACTTCAGCCCCAGCCAGCAACTGCAACAGTTTCCATGGTGTGCACACTCCAAGGACTCCCTGTCTTCATCCTGCACCAGAAGGACCAAAGAACTCTCCCATGGGGTGACGGAGCCACTCATGCAGGCACCTCCCAAGACGACAACCGGTACCCTTGGACTCCTCTCACAGCGACGAGAGTGTTCCTAAGGACACAGACGGTGGACCCCAATGACTGTCCTGAGGTCCTACTGACACAATTTGGAGGAGGTAAGACCGTGCCTTCCCCGAGAGCGATGGTAATCTTGTGTTCTGCGGCTTCTTCACCTCCTGAGGCCACTGTGCACTATTTGAAAAATTCCTTCATGTACATTCTGGCCCAGGTCCCCAGACTCCGTCCTGCGATGCTCAACTTGCTGAGTTGTTCTCCAGCGGTGTGGGACCTTCCTTTGTTGTGCTGCACCAACCGCGTTTTTCACCTCCTTTGTCCCTGTGTCCTAGGACTCCTGTGGGTGCTGTTGGGTATCCTGAGGGCTCTCTAAAGTGCTGAGAGCTCCCTCTCCCTCCTCACACAGAGTTGAGGCCCCCATGTCCTTCCTGGGTCCAGCCAGCACCATTTTGATGCAAAATGCACTTTTGTCGTAACCAAGGCTTGTTGGTGACTTCCAACATGAAATTACGTCTTCATCCATCTTCACGTCGTGGGACATCTTCTGCATCATGCAGGAACCAGCTGGCATCTTCCTAGGGTGCATTCCTGCAGTCTTCGTCCAACTGGAGACTCTTCTTTTGCACCCCGTTCTGGGTTGGCAGGGGCTCCAGACCTTCATGGAACTTCTTTCGAATTCTGGACTTGGTCCCCTTTATTTGCAGGTCTTCAGGTCCAGGAATCCAGCAGTTGTTGTTTGCAGACTTGGTTGGTTACTGCAAAATCCCAATCACGAGGTGCAGTGTTCCTAAAGAAACTTGCACTACATTACCCCTGCTTTTCTGGGCTGTGGGGTGGGGTAATTTACACACCTTTACTGTATTCTTACTCTCCCAGTGATTCTGCATACACTACATTTGTCTAGAAGGGGGAATTTGTGATTCGCATTCCACTTTCTTAGTGTATGGTTTGTGTTTCCCCTAGACCTATTTTCTCCTATTGCATTCTGTAGCATTTAATATTGTTTGCACTGTCCTATGACTAATTACTTGTCTAATTTTGGTGCCTAGTATATATATGGTATCTAATACTTACCTCCAGAAGGAGTATTGTCTCTAAGATATTTTTAGTACTGTGTCACCCAAATAAATAGCTTTATTTTTTGGTCACACTGAGTATTGTCTTTACTTGTGTATTAGTACTGTGTAACTATAAGTGGTACTTGTCAGACTTTTGCTCCTTGGCGTGGTCTCCCGTAACTTTTTGCCTCTGTTTCTCAGGTTATTGATGTGTGCTGGGCTCTGTTTCTGCTGTTTTTGTTACTCTGTGCACTTTACCAATGCTAACCAGTGCTAAAGTGCAAGTGCTCCTCTGGCAAAATGTGTATATAATTGGCTTATCCAAGATTGGCATATTTGGTTTACTAGTAAGTCCCTAGTACAGTGCACTAGAGGTGCCAGGGCCTGTAAATCAAATACTACTAGTGGGCCTGCAGCATTGGTTGTGCCACCCACATGAGTAGCTCTGTAATCATGTCTCAGACCTGCCACTGCAGTGTCTGTGTGCAGTTTTAACTCTAAATTCGACTTGGCAAGTGTACCCACTTGCCAGGCCTAAACCTTCCCTTTTCTTACATGTAAGGCACCTCTAAGGTAGGCCCTAGGTAGCCCCAGGGGCAGGGTGCAGTGTATGGTTAAGGTAGGACATATAGTAATGTGTTTTATATGTCCTGACAGTGAAATATAGCTAAATTTGTTTTTAACAGTTGTAGGAAAGTCCTCCTCTTTGCCCTGGTCACCCCCACACTTTTTGGACAGGTACTGGTGGTTACTGACTCTTGGCTGTGCCCTGGGTACTGCTTACCAGTCCCAGGGCCAGTGCTCTGTGTAAAATGGATATGCAAATTAGGCTAATTATAATTGGCTAAGTTAACCTACCTATAAGTCCCTAGTATATGGTAGGGCATGTAGGTTTAGGGACCACAGCATAGGTGGTGCACACCTAGGTGCACTGCTGAGGTGCCCAGTGTCATTTTAAAGGCAGGCCTGCCTTGCTGGCTGCTTTTAAATTAAAGTTATATGCAAATTCGACTTTGGAATTAAAAGTAGTTCCAAAGTCTTAAACTACCTTATTTTTACATATAAGTCACCCCTAAGGTGTGCCCTATGTGCCCCTAGGGCTGGGTGCCATGTAACTATAAGCAGGGACTTTATAAAAATAGATTTATAAACCCTGGTGAGGTAAAAACAGCCAAATTCGTTTTTCCCTCATTGAAGTAAATGGCCTGCATAGACTAGAATGGGGAGACTTTATTTTAAATTTTAAAGTCTCCTTAAATGTTGCATACCAAGAATTTGGTATCAAATTATTTGTTGTAATAAATCCCACAACTTCCAGTTGTGGGATTTAATATAACTTGTTCAGGTAAAAAGTTATAGACTTTCCCTAAAAGGTTGCCAATTTCAGCCCTGCATTGTTTTTTATGCTGTGCTCTGATTGGCCTGCCTGCAGCAGCTTAGCCAAGCTGCCTTGATGAGGTGTGAAGTGGCCTGGATTCACACAAAGGAATGTGCTTGTGGGAGAGAATCTCCCCTCAGCAGATGGTGAGGCAGGAAGGGGAGGGCTGCCAAACTGGTCTTCAAAGGCAGAGAAGGACATTTGGAGCACCCAGCAACACCCCCACATCCTGCAACCCCAGACAACTAGGTGCCCCCTTGATTAGATTAGGAGAGGGCAGGAGAGGGGTGTGTTTATGATTTTTAGCCACACCAGTGGGTGGGCTCAGCCAGATGTAACCTCCAAAAATCAGATTCAGCCATGTTGGATTTTTAGAGACTGTTGCCTTCTGGGATGGATTTTTGCCTCACTTCCCAGGAAGTGGTCATTACAGGGGGACGACCCTGTACCTGATTGGAGAACCAGGACCCCCCTGCTTTTCACCCAGGAGCAAGGATAAAACTGGCAGACCTGCACCCACACCTCAGATCCCCACCAGATTTCAACAAGAAAAGAACTAAAGGAGAAGAAGGACTGCCCTGCTGGACCCCTGGCCTGCACCTGGAACCTGCACTCAGAAGGACTGCACCAGCTGCACACTTGGGCTTCACCACAAGAAGGACTTTGCCTGGCTTCAACTGGTTCAAGGAGGGACTCCCTGTTTGCTACAGGTGAAAAATTGCTATCCAGAGTCCCCTGCACCAACTCCTGAAGAAAGTGACCAGCTGACCACTGTCCAGTGGCCAAAAAGGAGTTTGTGCCAGGTGCATTCTGGGAGTTGAAGTCCGCACCCCCCAAGGACCATCTCAGAACTTCTGGACCCTTGGGGTGAGCTGTGGACCCCAAAAGAACCTTAAAAGAACATCTGGGTGAAGCCCCAGAAGTTTGGAGAAGATTTGAGAATTTTTTTAAAAAAGCTCCATAGAGGGACCGACCCGCTGCGGAAATTCTAGCCGGCTTGCCTCAACCGCGACCCGGCCTGACTTGGTGGTTCGTCCCGGTAAAGAAAAACCTCCGAAAAAGAGACTAAGTCCGAAGGTAAAAAGTTGACCGGGACCTCCCAGCCATCGTATCCGAGAAGGGCTCCACGGACGTCGGATCAAGATCCAGGTTTACCCCGGTCGAAGGATTTTCATCTCGAAAAAACGACTAAGTCCGAAGGTAAAAATCTCCACCGAGGAATCCAGCATCGCGTATCCGGAGAAGGGCTCCAGGAGGTCGGATTCGACTGGCAGGTTCGTCCCGCTGAAGAAAATCTTCAAAATAAAGACTAAGTCAGAAGGTAACTTTTTAACCGAGGCCTCCCGCGACTTGTAGCCGAGCAGGGCTCCATCGCGGTCGGCCTGAAACTTTGACTTTGCCCCGGTCGAGGTGCAACCAGATGACCCGATTGGCGCTTTTTGTTTCTAAGCGCTAGAAAAATAATAATTCTTTAAAAATTAATATCTCCGGTTCCCTTTATCCGATTGTATTCGTTTTGGTGTCATTTTAAAGATAAAAATATAAACTATTTTTATAAATTGGTTTTGGATTTTTAAACTGTTTCCTGTGTTTTATTTGATTACTGTTTTGTGATATTTGAATGCTTTACACTCTGTCTCCTAAGTTAAGCCTTGACGCTCGTTGCCAAGCTACCAAGGGTTGAGCTGGGATTAATTTTCTGAGACCTAACTGTACCTAGGTGGAGGTTAGTGGCTTGTTGCTAGGTGTAGGTACCTACCTGCCCTTAGCAATAACCCATTTTACAACAACAGTTGCAAGGCTTGTCCCTCTCATAGGTTAACATGGGGGCTACCTTTAAATCTGATTAAAGTGTAGATTCCTGTTGGGGGCGGATGGACATGTGGAGTTTGGGGTCTCTGTGCTCACAATTTAAAAATACATCTTTTAGTAAAGTTGATTTTAAGATTGTGTGTTTGAAAATGCCACTTTTAGAAAGTGCTTATAGATCACAGAGGGTAACCCATAAACCCAAAGTGGCTGAGTAGAAATCAATTATCAAATACTACAATGCCCCCAAAGGAAACCAAAGTTATTTACAAACATTATGAACAGCATAGGTACACAAATAAACAAAGAAAAGTTTGTTAATTAATTCACATATAAACATTAAAATCCTATTTATGCAATCATTCAGTAGAAACACCCCAATACAAAAACGGAAGGAAAAAACAGTGCGAAAAGTGAATGTGCTTGTGATAAACAATAAAGAAAAGGAATAATCAATATCCTAAAAGTTCAAAAACTAGCTTCGCGGCTGAAAATCGATGCTCGCCTGCAACGCGACCTGAAGATCGACACCCGGGGCTGGAGAAACGACGCACAGCATCGCTGACGGAGGCTGGTGAGATTGCAACCCACGCTGCGTGGTTTTCGGATCATCGTGCTGCTGGATTTCCGACGCAAACACTGCTGCACGTATAAAACGACGCAAGGCCTGCCCAGACCCAAGAGTGCTGACCGGATCGACGCTTCGCTCTCCTGCGGAGAGAAGGATCGGCGCGCTGGACCCGACGAAAGGAGAAATGATGCAAGGTCTCACTCGTGAGTGAAATTGACGCATCGCAAGCCCTTTTTGATGCACACTCACCCGTGCAGGTTTTTTTTTGATCCACCCAAGGTACATTCTCACACTAACAGCATTAGCGTGTGTTTAATACTACATGAAGACTCTTTTTCCTTTTCAATTGATAACTTGACTTGTGTATTGTGGATATTTGTCATTTTGGTCTTGTTTTGTTTAGATATATATTTTCTATTTTGCTAAACCTGTGTTGTGTCATTTTGTAGTGTTTTCATTAAGTTACTGGGTGTGTTGGTACAAATACTTTACATCTAGCACTCTGAAGTTAAGCCTACTGCTCATGCCAAGCTACCAAGAGGATAAGCAGGGGTTAGATGAGGGTAATTCTCTTTTACCCTGACTAGAATGAGGGTCCTGGCTTGGACAGGGGGTAAGCTGACTGCCAACCCTAGGGTCCATTTTTAACAGTATTGCATGAGCTTTGCATGTCTCCTAGTTCAACCTAAGCTGCTCTGCTATAGCTACCTCTATCAGCCTAAGCTTCTAGAGCACTACTACTTCATTAATAAGGGATAACTTGACCTGGTATAAGGTGTAAGTACCCAAGGTACCCCCTAAAAATCAGGCCAGCCTCCTACAGTTATTTATGGGAAGTAAGGCAAAAGAAAGGGACTGAGGCCATACATAGGCAGTTATGCATAGGAAGTGAGGACATGCATGGGCGGTTATGTATACAGTAGTAAGTGAGGTACTGCATACACAGTTATTTATAGGGACTTAGGCCATCCACAGGGAGTTATGTATAGGGAGAGAGGCCATGCATGGGCAGTTATGTATAGGAAGTAAAGCCATGCATACGCAGTTATGTATAGGTAGTGAGGCCATGCATGGGCAGTTATGTATAGGAAGTGAGGCACTGCAAACACAGTTATGTATAGGGACTGAGGCCATGCATGGGCAGTTATGTGTAGGAAGTAAAGCCTTGCATGAGTAGTTATGTATAGGGACTGAGACCATGCATAGGCAGTTATGTGTAGGAAGTTAAACCATACATGAGCAGTTATGTATAGGGACTGAGGACATGCATCAGCAGTTATGTATGGGGACTGCGTCCATACATGGGCAGTGATGTATAAGGAAAGAGGCCATGCACAGGGTGTTATGTATACGGAGTCAGGCCATGCATGGGCAGTTATGTCGGAGGACTGACGTCATGCACAGGGAGTTATGTATAGGGAGTCAGGCAATAGATTGGGACTGAGGTCATGCATATAGATATATACGTAGAGGGCTATACAGAAAGAGTTATCTATATTGTATGTGCTATACACAGGGATTTATGTGGAGGAAATGAGGCCATGCACAGGGTGATCTGTATAGCGAGGGAGGATATGCAGAGGGAGTTAGGCATAGGGAGTGAGAACCTGCACAGGAAGTTATGCGTAGGGAGTGAGGCTATGGACAGTGAGTTATGCATAAGTAGTGAGGCAATGGACAATGAGCTATGCATAGGAGTGAGGCCAATGGACAGTGACTTATGCTTAGGAAGTGGGGGCATGCATAGGAAGTTATGTATAAGAAGAGCGGCCATGCAGAGGGGTTTATGCACAGTGAGTTATGTATAACGAAGGAGGTCCTGCACAGGAAGTTATGCATAGAGAGTGAGGCCATGGACAGTGAGTAATGCATAGGAAATGAGGCCATGCATAGAGACCTATATATGTGGTGGGGCTATAAACAGAGAGTTATGAATATTGAATGGGCTATATACAGGGAGTTATGTGGAGGAACTGAGGCCATGCACAGGGTGATCTGTATAGCGAGTAAGGTCCTGCACAGGAAGTTATGCATAGTGAGTGAGGCAGTGGACAGTGAATTATGGACAGGGAGTGAGGCTATGGACAATGAGTTATGCATTGGAAGTGAACCTTTGGACAGTGCCTAATGCATAGGGAGTGAGCCTATGGACAGTGAGTTATGCATAGGCAGTGGGGTCAAAAAAATGGAGTTATGTACAGGGAGAGGGGCCATGCAGAGGGAGTGAGGCAATGCAGAGGGGGTTTTGCATAGGGAGTGGAATCATGCACATGGAGTTATGTACATGGAGTGGGGAAATGCAGAGGGTATTATGTATAGGAAGTGAGGCCATGCATGGGCAGTTGTGTATCAGAAGTGAGGCCATGCATAGGCAGCTATGTATAGGAAGTGAAGCCATGCAAGGGCAGTTATGTAAGGCCATGTAGAGGGAGTTTTGCATAGGGAGTGGAATCATGCATAAGGAGTTATGTACAGTGAGTGGAGTCATGCAGAGGGTATTATGTATAGGAAGTGCGGCCATGCAGAGGGGTTTATGCACAGTGAGTTATGTATAACGAACAAGGTCCTGCACAGGAAGTTATGCATAGAGAGTGAGGCCATGGACAGTAAGTAATGCATAGGAAATGAGGTTATGCATAGGCAGCTATGTATAGGAAGTGAAGCCATGCATGGGCAGTAATATGAGGCCATGCAGAGGGAGTTTTGCATAGGGAGTGGAATCATGCACATGGAGTTATGTACAGGGAGTGGAGTCATGCATAGGGTATTATGTATAGGAAGTGAGGCCATGCAGAGGGTATTATGTATAGGGAGTGGGGCCATGCACAGGGAGTGAGGCCATGCAGAGGGATTTTTCCATTGGGAGTGGAATCACTCATAGGGTGTTACTCATAACTTACAAGTAGCATTGCTAGGACTGAGGTCAGGCCCAGAGGAAGTGAATCCATCAGAGCTCATGTCCTGGGACTGGACTCACTGCTGGGAGTGAGCTCTAGTTATAATGTGGCACAGAGCAATGTATACCATAGGCAAGAGAGAGACTCATGTATAACCCAAGAGGTGTGATGACAAATCTTTGCAGGACAAGAGATAACATCACCTTCCATCGTGGCTTTCAATAAGTGATGTTTATTGCTGCACAACACAGTGAGACACTTTATCAGCCTCTGAATGATAAAATGCTGAGTCGACCTGCTGGCAAGCCGTCCGGTGACTTTGAGGTTATAGACAGATCCTGAGGAATGCATCAGTGCACTGAGTCACCAGACCCACAGGCTGGATGGAAGTGTTTCTGGACAAGGAGGGCTCTGGCACCTCCAATGAAGTTATAACTTGTGTTTAGGGAGCCTGTGGTGATGTTCACTACACACTCACATATATCTGCATCATCGCTTCTAGCAGGCTGGAGCCAAACACAATATTACTCTCAATAACTATTAAACCTCACAGGCTGCTGTGCAGGGGCCCCGTCCACCCATTGGGCTCCATCCCCCCTCTTCCCCAGACCGACCCACGTCTGGTGCCCAGAGGAAACGTCCACCAAGTAATTCTGCATCAGAAAGGAGCAACAATTCAGCTTGTATTTCTAAGGTAATCAAATAATATCAGATGCAATAAATGAAACAGTGTTTGTTCGAAACGCTTGGTCGCTTACAGTCATAAACTGGAAACATTATGTAAACGTCTCTGATTAAACACATTTTAAGACAACTCTTGCTTGAGCCCCAGTTCCACCTCAAGTGGTTTGGTATCATGTGGGCGGTGTCGGTGTTCGTGCTACATGTTCTTACCGCAGGTTTTGTTTGTATTTTTTCAGCTGTTGTGGTGACTCAGGGGTTTCAGACCTTTCTCCTGTGGAACTGGAATGAAAACTATTTGCTGATTTTAAGAAGAAGTTTCATCAGAGGGTCCCTTCCCTCCAGAGGGGGCAGCCAGGGAGATGCTGTAGGGTCCCCTCCCTCCGGAGGGGGCAGTCAGGGGGATGCTGTGGGGTCCCCTCCCTCCGGAGGGGGCAGCCAGGGAGATGCTGTAGGGTCCCCTCCCTCCTGAGGGGGCAGCCAGGGAGATGCTGTAGGGTCCTCTCTCTCCAGATGGGGCAGCCAGAGATGCTGTAGGGTCCCCTCCCTCCTGAGGTGGCAGCCAGGGAGATGCTGTAGGGTCCCCTCCCTCCAGAGGGGGCAGCCAGGTGGATGCTGTAGGGCCCCCTCCCTCCAGATGGGGCAGCCAGGGAGATTCTGTAGGGTCCCCTCCCTCCAGAGGGGGCAGCCAGGGAGATGCTGTGGGGTCCCCTCCCTCCAGAATGGGCAGCCAGGGGATGCTGTAGGTCCCCTCCCTCCAGAGGGGGCAGCCAGAGATGCTGTAGGGTCCCCTCCCTCCAGAGGGGGCAGCCAGGGAGATGCTGTAAGGTCCCCTCCCTCCAGAGGGGGCAGCCAGAGATGCTGTAGGGTCCCCTCCCTCCAGAGAGGGCAGCCAGGGAGATGCTGTAGGGTCCCCTTCCTCCAGAGAGGGCAGCCAGGGAGATGCTGTAGGGTCCCCTCCCTCCAGAGAGGGCAGCCAGGGAATGCTGTAGGGTCCCCTCCCTCCAGAGGGGGCAGCCAGGGAGATGCTGTAGGGCCCCCTCCCTCCTGAGGGGGCAGCCAGGGAGATGCTGTAGGGTCCCCTCCCTCCAGAGAGGGCAGCCAGGGAATGCTGTAGGGTCCCCTCCCTCCAGAGGGGGCAGCCAGGGAGATGCTGTAGGGTCCCCTCCCTGGGCAGCCAGGGAGATGCTGTAGGGTCCCCTCCCTCCAGAATGGGCAGCCAGGGAGATGCTGTAGGGTCCCCTCCCTCCAGAGAGGGCAGCCAGGGAGATGCTGTAGGGTCCGCTCCCTCCTGAGGGGGCAGCCAGGGAGATGCTGGAGGAGAAATCACTGACCCAGAGCAGCAGGGGGCGCTGTGGGGGAAGAGAGCTGGTGAGATGGAGAAGGGCACAAGGGCTGCAGTGAATGGTGGGAAGTTACCTGGTGTGTGAGCCATGGACCAGTCACCTCCTGCCACATGTGAATTATCTGCCTTGTTTCTTATCCAACATTACTGCATTGAATCAATAAAAGGTCACACAATAAATAAAATACAAACAGATTAAAAGTGGGCAGTCTACATTAAATAAAAATAAAATCCAGATTTTGAGTTACTGTGCTATGTCACTCATGGTCCGCCAGGTTTCCCAGGTGTAAGATGTCACTACACGATATATCACGGGTGGATCAGTCCTGTGGTAGCCTTACAGGTCGTGGGGTAGTTTGTTCTAAACAATGGAAACAGATTTGTATTTCTTATATTTCACGTTTTTGTACAAAACCCCATATATTGTCTCAGTTCGTCTGACAGCAAAGGCACAAAGGCCTTCCCTGCTGGCTATTTACACCAATTATCTTTAAAAAAAAAAAATTCGGGTGGGATTGATGTTAAAACCCCCAGTTCTGCTCCCATTCAGCTGCCCCCACCTCCTTCATAATATAGACTTGTGGGGTGACGCTTCTCAGGCTGTACTGAGGCTCCCCCCGCCGAAACAACACAAGGTGATGGGTGAAGCTTAAATTAATCTGGGTCACTAGTGATGAGATCGGACAGCCTGCATTCCATTCCATCGTATTTTCTTCATCATACCACTCTAGACAAAAGCCGTCTTATGCAGATCAGTCCTCTCCCTGCTCCTCATGGGAAGCAATATTCTGTTTCTGCCAGGTGAGGCCTCCTCCAGGGGGGACCAGAGGCAACACAGACCTGCTTCTGACTCTCTGGACCTCCTCTGGAGGGTGGAGCTTGGATCCTATCACACAATGAGCCCTAGGACTCAAGCTTGCATCCTAGGGCAGCTCCCACATTCAGGGGTAGCCAGCCATCTGTTTCCAGTGGTGTAAGGAAACCTGAGGGGGGCCCCCTGCACAGGACATGGAGGGGCCCCCTCCTCCGGACTCACTCAGGAGCTCTCAGGTCAGGGTACTGTGCTGAGGGGCCACCTGGAGCTCAAGACCCCCACACTCCGCAGGGGCTGTGGGGGCCTTTGTTACACCACTGCCTGTTCAGTCTGTTTCTGCAGCACTATAGGATTTTGCTGACAACCCTCTGATAATCAGGTCAGTGTATCCTGCTTCCTTGTATTGTAAAATATCTTTCCAGGTGGCTCCATGGATACACAGCGATGAGTTTAGATTTCAAGACATAATAGTAAATTGTTAATATTAGGGCAATTTTAAAAGCCACCCCCCCAGTAAGTGATGCATGGCGACTTCTGTTTTTGGTGTGTGTAGGTTTAGGGTTGGTGACTATTTGGTCCCAGGTAGTGTATACAGTATATAGGCTGAGCAGTTAGCACAATATCACACATCCCTGGCATCCTTCAGTGATGAGTGACTCCTCAGTGGTACCTTCACCTCGTTTTCGAAGCCTAGATTAGAGTGGTTATACTAATCTAATCCCTTCATTTTCCAGCAATTTCCCCAATGTAGCCTGGAATGGCATGGGAATAGTAAACCAGGCACTTTCAATACTTTAGTTTATAAAGAGACTGAACAGTAAGGCGCAATCACCCGTGCTTAATTTGAGTCGGTGGTTGCTGGTGCGGGGGACCGGCACTTATTTTTGAGGGCCTACTGTAGGAGGCTGGACTGGCTTGTAGTGAGTACCAAGGGGTACTTGCACCTTGCACCAGGCCCAGTTATCCCTTATTAGTGTATAGGGTGTCTAGCAGCTTAGGCTGATAGATAATGGTAGCTTAGCAGAGCAGCTTAGGCTGAACTAGGAGACGTGTGAAGCTACTACAGTACCACTTAGTGTCATATGCACAATATCATAAGAAAACACAATACACAGTTATACTAAAAATAAAGGTACTTTATTTTTATGACAATATGCCAAAGTATCTTAGAGTGTACCCTCAGTGAGAGGATAGGGAATATACACAAGATATATATACACAATAGCGAAAATATGCAGTATAGTCTTAGAAAACAGTGCAAACAATGTATAGTTACAATAGGATGCAATGGGGAAACATAGGGATAGGGGCAACACAAACCATATACTCCAGAAGTGGAATGCGAACCACGAATGGACCCCAAACCTATGTGACCTTGTAGAGGGTCGCTGGGACTATTAGAAAATAGTGAGAGTTAGAAAAATAACCCTCCCCAAGACCCTGAAAAGTAAGTGCAAAGTGCACTAAAGTTCCCCTAAGGACAAAATAGTCGTGTTAGAGGGAAAATGCAAAGAAAACACAAATCAGCAATGCAACAACGATGGATTCCTGACTGAGGGTACCTGTGGAACAAGGGGACCAAGTCCAAAAGTCACAAGCAGCTCGGAGATGGGCAGATGCCCAAGAAATGCCAGCGGTTGGTGCAAAGAAGCTCTTACTAGGCTGAAGAACTGTGAATACTGCAGGAACGACAAGGGCTAGAGGCTTCCCCTTTGGAGGATGGATCCCCCACGCCTTGGAGAGTCGTGCAGAAGTGTTTTCCCGCCGGATGGACGCCAACAAGCCTTGCTACACGCAAATCGTGCGTTTGGCGTTTTTGGACGCTGCTGGGGCCCAGGAGGGACCAGGAGGTCGCAAATTGGACCTGCAGAGAGAGAGGACGTCGAGCAAGACAAAGAGCCCTCACTGAAGCAGGTAGCACCCGGAGAAGTGCCAGAAACAGGCACTACGAGGATGCGTGAAACGGTGCTCGCCGAAGTTGCACAAAGGAGTCCCACGTCGCCGGAGACCAACTTAGAAAGTCGTGCAATGCAGGTTAGAGTGCCGTGGACCCAGGCTTGGCTGTGCACACAGGATTTCCGCCGGAAGTGCACAGGGGCCGGAGAAGCTTGCAAAGTCGCGGTTCCCAGCAATGCAGCCCAGCGAGGTGAGGCAAGGACTTACCTCCACCAAACTTGGGCTGAAGAGTCACTGGACTGTGGGGGTCACTTGGACGGTGTCGCTGGATTCGAGGGACCTCGCTCGTCGTGCTGAGAGGAGACCCAAGGGACCGGAGATGCAGCTTTTTGGTGCCTGCGGTTGCAGGGGGAAGATTCCGTCGACCCACGGGAGATTTCTTCGGAGCTTCTGGTGCAGAGAGGAGGCAGACTACCCCCACAGCATGCACAAGCAGGAAAACAGTCGAGAAGGCGGCAGGATCAGCGTTACAGAGTTGCAGTAGTCGTCTTTGCTACTATGTTGCAGGTTTGCAGGCTTCCAGCGCGGTCAGCGGTCGATTCCTTATCAGAAGGTGAAGAGGGAGATGCAGAGGAACTCGGCTGAGCTCATGCATTCGTTATCTAAAGTTTCCCCAGAGACAGAGACCCTAAATAGCCAGAAAAGAGGGTTTGGCTACCTAGGAGAGAGGAAAGGCTACTAACACCTGAAGGAGCCTATCACAAGGAGTCTCTGACGTCACCTGGTGGCACTGGCCACTCAGAGCAGTCCAGTGTGCCAGCAGCACCTCTGTTTCCAAGATGGCAGAGGTCTGGAGCACACTGGAGGAGCTCTGGACACCTCCCAGGGGAGGTGCAGGTCAGGGGAGTGGTCACTCCCCTTTCCTTTGTCCAGTTTCGCGCCAGAGCAGGGGCTAAGGGGTCCCTGAACCGGTGTAGACTGGCTTATGCAGAATTGGGCACCTCTGTGCCCAACAAAGCATTTCCAGAGGCTGGGGGAGGCTACTCCTCCCCTGCCTTCACACCATTTTCCAAAGGGAGAGGGTGTCACACCCTCTCTCAGAGGAAGTTCTTTGTTCTGCCATCCTGGGCCAGGCCTGGCTGGACCCCAGGAGGGCAGATGCCTGTCTGAGGGGTTTGGCAGCAGCAGCAGCTGCAGAGAAACCCCAGGAAGGGCAGTCTGGCAGTACCAGGGTCTGTGCTACAGACCACTGGGATCATGGAATTGTACCAACAATGCCAGGATGGCATAGAGGGGGCAATTCCATGATCATAGACATGTTACATGGCCATATTCGGAGTTACCATGGTGAAGCTACATATAGGTAGTGACCTATATGTAGTGCACGCGTGTAATGGTGTCCCCGCACTCACAAAGTTCAGTGAATTGGCTCTGAACAATGTGGGGGCACCTTGGCTAGTGCCAGGGTGCCCTCACACTAAGTAACTTTGCACCTAACCTTTACCAGGTAAAGGTTAGACATATAGGTGACTTATAAGTTACCTAAGTGCAGTGTAAAATGGCTGTGAAATAACGTGGACGTTATTTCACTCAGGCTGCAGTGGCAGGCCTGTGTAAGAATTGTCAGAGCTCCCTATGGGTGGCAAAAGAAATGCTGCAGCCCATAGGGATCTCCTGGAACCCCAATACCCTGGGTACCTCAGTACCATATACTAGGGGATTATAAGGGTGTTCCAGTAAGCCAATGTAAATTGGTAAAAATGGTCACTAGCCTGTCAGTGACAATTTGGAAAGAAATGAGAGAGCATAACCACTGAGGTTCTGATTAGCAGAGCCTCAGTGAGACAGTTAGTCACTACACAGGTAACACATATGAGCACTGGGGCCCTGGGTTACCAGGGTCCCAGTGACACATACAACTAAAACAACATA
Source organism: Pleurodeles waltl (assembly GCF_031143425.1). Lineage (NCBI taxonomy): Eukaryota > Metazoa > Chordata > Amphibia > Caudata > Salamandridae > Pleurodeles > Pleurodeles waltl. Next base: position 1,179,665,020 of record NC_090439.1, read on the forward strand.
TATACAGTGAAAAATGGGGGTAACATGCCAGGCAAGATGGTACTTTCCTACACAACCCCCCCCCAAACGAAGGACAATAAGACTAGCCATTACCTGATGAGTCTTCATTGTCTAAGTGGAAATATCTGGAGAGTCCATCTGCATTGGAGTGGCTACTCCCAGGTCTATGTTCCACTGTATAGTCCATTCCCTGTAGGGATATGGACCACCTCAACAATTTAGGATTTTCACCTTTCATTTGTTTTAGCCAAAGTAGAGGTTTGTGGTCTGTCTGAACAATGAAGTGAGTGCCAAACAGGTATGGCCTCAACTTCTTCAGAGCCCAGACCACAGCAAAGGCCTCCCTCTCAATGGCAGACCAACGCTTTTCTCTAGGGGTCAACCTTCTACTAATAAAAGCAACAGGTTGATCCTGGCCCTCAGAATTAAGTTGTGATAGGACTGCCCCTACTCCTAATTCAGATGCATCAGTTTGGACATAGAATTTTTTAGAGTAACAAGGGCTTTTCAGGACAGGTGCAGAGCACATGGCCTGCTTCAGCTCCTCAAAAGCTTTCTGACAGTTTGCTGTCCATAATACCTTTTTAGGCATTTTCTTGGATGTGAGGTCATTAAGAGGGGCTGCAATGGAGCCATAGTTCTTAATGAACCTCCTGTAATACCCAGTGAGGCCTAGGAAGGCTCTCACCTGAGTCTGAGTGGTAGGGGGAATCCAATCAATAATAGTTTGGATTTTCCCCTGAAGTGGTGCAATCTGTTCCCCACCAACAAGGTGTCCCAGATAAACCACCTTACCCTGCCCTATCTGGCACTTTGAAGCCTTGATAGTGAGGCCTGCCTTTTGCAGGGCCTCCAAAACTTTCCAAAGGTGGACCAGGTGATCATCCCAGCTGGAGCTAAAGACAGCTATATCATCCAAATATGCTGCACTGAAAGCTTCCAGCCCTTGCAGGACTGTGTTCACCAACCTCTGAAAAGTGGCAGGTGCATTTTTCAAACCAAAAGGCATTACAGTAAACTGGTAATGTCCTCCAATGGTAGAAAATGCAGTCTTAGGTTTAGCATCTTCTGACATTTTGATCTGCCAATACCCTGCAGTCAAATCAAAAGTGCTTAGATACTTGGCAGATGCCAGTGTATCTATTAGCTCATCTGCCCTGGGTATAGGGTGAGCATCTGTTTTGGTTACCAAGTTGAGACCTCTATAGTCTACACAAAACCTCATTTCCTTCTTTCCATCTTTAGAATTGGGTTTTGGTACCAGTACCACAGGAGAAGCCCATGGACTGTCAGAGTGCTCAACCACTCCTAGTTCCAACATCTTCTGAACTTCTTGCTTTATGCAGTCCCTGACATGGTCAGGCTGCCTATAGATCTTACTTTTGACAGGTAAACTGTCTCCAGTATCTATAGTGTGCTCACACCAAGAATTGGTGCCTGGCACAATGGAGAAGAGTTCTGAAAATTGTCCTAGGAGATTTATGCAATTATCTTTCTGCTCAGCAGTAAGACAATCAGCCAAAACTACACCTTCCACAAGAGCATCTTGTTCTGTGGAAGAGAAGAGATCAGGTAGAGGATCACTGTCTTCTTCCTGTCCCTCATCTGTTGCCATGAGCAGGGTGAGATCAGCCCTGTCATAGTAGGGTTTCAGGCGGTTGACATGGAGCACCCTAAGGGGACTCCTGGCAGTGCCTAAGTCAACCAAGTAGGTGACTTCACCCTTCTTTTCAACAATTGTGTGTGGACCACTCCATTTATCTTGGAGTGCTCTTGGGGCCACAGGCTCCAAGACCCACACTTTCTGCCCTGGTTGGTACTGAACCAAAACAGCCTTCTGATCATGCCATTGCTTCTGGAGCTCTTGGCTGGCCTGAAGGTTTTTACTGGCCTTTTTCATGTACTCAGCCATCCTTGATCTGAGGCCAAGTACATAGTCCACAATATCCTGCTTAGGAGCTTTTAAAGGTTGTTCCCAACCCTCCTTTACAAGTGTGAGTGGACCCCTAACAGGGTGTCCAAAAAGAAGTTCAAAGGGGCTGAAGCCCACTCCTTTCTGGGGTACCTCCCTGTAGGCAAAAAGGAGGCATGGTAGAAGGATATCCCATCTCCTGCGGAGTTTTTCAGGGAGTCCCATAATCATGCCTTTGAGAGTTTTATTAAATCTCTCCACCAGTCCATTTGTTTGTGGATGATAGGGTGTTGTGAACTTGTAAGTTACACCACACTCCTTCCACATGGCCTTTAAGTATGCAGACATGAAATTGCTTCCTCTGTCTGATACTACTTCCTTTGGGAAGCCCACCCTGGAAAATATTCCCAGGAGGGCCTTTGCCACTGCAGGAGCTGTAGTGGTCCTTAAAGGAATAGCTTCAGGATATCTTGTGGCATGGTCCACTACCACCAAGATAAATCTATTGCCTGAAGCAGTAGGAGGGTCAAGGGGGCCAACTATGTCAACCCCTACCCTTTCAAAGGGAACCCCAACCACAGGCAGTGGGATAAGGGGTGCCTTTGGAGTGCCACCTGTCTTGCCACTGGCTTGACAGGTTTCACAGGACTTACAAAATTCTTTTGTGTCCTCAGACATCCTAGGCCAATGAAACAGTGGTACCAATCTGTCCCAAGTTTTCATTTGACCCAGGTGCCCAGCTAAGGGAATGTCATGTGCCAGTGTTAGGAGGAACTTTCTGTACTCCTGAGGAATCACTAATCTCCTGGCAGCTCCAGGTTTAGGATCCCTATTCTCAGTGTACAAGAGGTTGTCCTCCCAGTAAACTCTGTGTGAGTCACTGACATCCCCATTAGCCTGTTTGACAGCTTGCTGTCTGAGACCCTCTAATGTGGGACAGGTTTGCTGTGCCACACTCAGCTCCTCTCTGGCAGGCCCCCCTTCACCCAAAAGCTCAGCAGTGTCTGCTTCCAGCTCCTCTGGTGTAGGTTCTGCACAGGGAGGGAATTCTTCTTCCTCAGAAGTAGAATCCACTGTAGAGGGAGGGATAGTAGGAAGTGGTTTGCTTCTACTAGCCCTAGCTTTAGGGAGCACTTGGTCCATTGTTCCAGGATCCAAGCTTCCCTGTCCTTTTTGCTTTTTGGCCTGAGCCCTTGTCAAAGCAAAAATATGCCCTGGGATGCCCAGCATTGCTGCATGGGCCTCCAACTCCACATCTGACCAAGCTGATGTCTCCAAATCGTTCCCTAATAGACAGTCTACAGGTAAATCTGAAGCTACCACAACTTTCTTTGGACCAGATACCCCCCCCCAGTTGAGATTTACAACAGCCATGGGGTGGCTTTGTGTTATGTTGTGAGCATCGGTTACTTGGTACTGGTGTCCAAGTATGTGTTGTTCAGGGTGCACCAGTTTCTCAATCACCATTGTGACACTGGCACCTGTGTCCCTGTAGGCCTGGACCTCAACACCATTTATTAGGGTTAGTTGCTTGTACTTCTCCAAGTTATGGGGGCAAGCAACCAAAGTGGCTAAGTCAATAGCCCCTTCAGAGACTAAAGTAGCCTCTGTGGTCTCCCTAATCAGACCAACCCCAACTAAATTACCAAAAGTGAGCCCAGCTACTCCCTTGGATTGGCTATTAGTAGGTTTGCTCCCACCACCACTGCTATTAGTAGGGACACTAGGTGTAGCAGTAGGGGTTGTAGTGGTAGGAGCTGTGGTGCCTTTCTTTGGACAACTGGGATCTGTTGTCCAATGGCCTTTTATTTTACATAAATAGCACCATGGTTTCTTTTCCTTGTTCTGATTAAAGGAGGATTTGGGCCCACCACCCCCACCAGAGTGTTTTTGTGGGCCTGATGAAGACTCATTTTTAGATTTGTCCCCACCCTTGTCAGAAGACTTACCATCCTTCTTTTTGTTGCCATCTTTGTCACCCCCTGTATGAACTTTTCTGTTCACTCTTGTTCTGACCCATTTGTCTGCCTTCTTTCCCAATTCTTGGGGAGAGGTCAGATCAGAGTCCACCAAGTACTGGTGCAACAAATCAGACACACAATTATTAAGAATATGCTCTCTCAGGATCAAGTTATACAGGCTGTCATAATCAGTAACTTTACTGCCATGTAACCACCCCTCCAAGGCCTTCACTGCCTGGTCAATGAAATCAACCCAGTCTTGTGAAGACTCCTTTTTGGTATCTCTGAACTTTATCCTGTACTGTTCAGTGGTTAAGCCATAACCATCCAGGAGTGCATTCTTAAGAACTTGGAAATTGTTAGCATCATTTTCTTTTACAGTAAGGAGCCTATCCCTACCTTTTCCAGTAAATGATAGCCATAGGATAGCAGCCCACTGCTTTTGAGGGACATCCTGTACAGCACAGGCCCTCTCAAGTGCAGCAAACCACTTGTTAATGTCATCCCCCTCCTTGTAAGGGGGAACTATCTTATGCAGATTCCTGGAATCATGCTCTTTTGCAGGATGACTATGGGGAATACTGCTGCTGCCACCATGGGTATCTAAACCCATTTTCTGTCTTTCCCTCTCTATTTCTAAAGACTGTCTATCCAAATCCAGCTGTTGCTTCTTGAGCTTCAGTCTGGTTTGCTCCACTCTCAATCTATTGAGCTCCCTTTCTAACAATCTGTCATCAGGGTGGGTGGGAGGGACATTTCTAGATACAGAGGTATGATGGGAATGAACAGAAGGAGACCTGTCCCTTACAGAGGGCACCCTAACAGCTTGGCTACCAGTATAATGTGAGAGCACATCATCAGTATGATGTGATTCAACCTCTGTACCAACTATGCTAGACTGTCTAGTAATGGGCAGGCTGAGAAGTTTCTTTCCTGAACCTTTTCCTGGGGGAGTCCCTGGATCAGATTGAGAACCATTAGCTACTTTTTCTACAGATTGGGCACTTATGGCCTTATCCTGTACTCTAAGCATATTAATTAACAGTTCTAAGGAAGGATTCTTCCCTACACTCAAACCTCTCTCTATGCAGAGACTCCTTGCTCCTTTCCAGCTAAGGTGATCATATGCAAGTTTGGACAGTTCAACTTTTTGGCCTGTGCCAGACATTTTTAGAGAGAGTTAAAGTGATAGACAAAGAGAAAAAAGTTTTCAGAACTTTTTGGAAAGACAGAAAAAAAACTTTTTTAACTTTTAAGAACTTTTTGAAAGTTTAGAAGTACTTTTCAGCACTTAGAAAAGAGTGAAAAGAGGAAATGCAAAACTTTTTGGCTATGTGTATATACACTGACCTTGTTTTGTATATTTTTCTCTTATGAAAAGTACAATGACAAGAGTGGTAAGCAGTCTCAAAGCACTTATCCCACCGCTGCACAACCAATGTAGGAGGCTGGACTGGCTTGTAGTGAGTACCAAGGGGTACTTGCACCTTGCACCAGGCCCAGTTATCCCTTATTAGTGTATAGGGTGTCTAGCAGCTTAGGCTGATAGATAATGGTAGCTTAGCAGAGCAGCTTAGGCTGAACTAGGAGACGTGTGAAGCTACTACAGTACCACTTAGTGTCATATGCACAATATCATAAAAAAACACAATACACAGTTATACTAAAAATAAAGGTACTTTATTTTTATGACAATATGCCAAAGTATCTTAGAGTGTACCCTCAGTGAGAGGATAGGGAATATACACAAGATATATATACACAATAGCGAAAATATGCAGTATAGTCTTAGAAAACAGTGCAAACAATGTATAGTTACAATAGGATGCAATGGGGAAACATAGGGATAGGGGCAACACAAACCATATACTCCAGAAGTGGAATGCGAACCACGAATGGACCCCAAACCTATGTGACCTTGTAGAGGGTCGCTGGGACTATTAGAAAATAGTGAGAGTTAGAAAAATAACCCTCCCCAAGACCCTGAAAAGTAAGTGCAAAGTGCACTAAAGTTCCCCTAAGGACAAAATAGTCGTGTTAGAGGGAAAATGCAAAGAAAACACAAATCAGCAATGCAACAACGATGGATTCCTGACTGAGGGTACCTGTGGAACAAGGGGACCAAGTCCAAAAGTCACAAGCAGCTCGGAGATGGGCAGATGCCCAAGAAATGCCAGCGGTTGGTGCAAAGAAGCTCTTACTAGGCTGAAGAACTGTGAATACTGCAGGAACGACAAGGGCTAGAGGCTTCCCCTTTGGAGGATGGATCCCCCACGCCTTGGAGAGTCGTGCAGAAGTGTTTTCCCGCCGGATGGACGCCAACAAGCCTTGCTACACGCAAATCATGCGTTTGGCGTTTTTGGACGCTGCTGGGGCCCAGGAGGGACCAGGAGGTCGCAAATTGGACCTGCAGAGAGAGGGGACGTCGAGCAAGACAAAGAGCCCTCACTGAAGCAGGTAGCACCCGGAGAAGTGCCAGAAACAGGCACTACGAGGATGCGTGAAACAGTGCTCGCCGAAGTTGCACAAAGGAGTCCCACGTCGCCGGAGACCAACTTAGAAAGTCGTGCAATGCAGGTTAGAGTGCCGTGGACCCAGGCTTGGCTGTGCACACAGGATTTCCGCCGGAAGTGCACAGGGGCCGGAGAAGCTTGCAAAGTCGCGGTTCCCAGCAATGCAGCCCAGCGAGGTGAGGCAAGGACTTACCTCCACCAAACTTGGGCTGAAGAGTCACTGGACTGTGGGGGTCACTTGGACGGTGTCGCTGGATTCGAGGGACCTCGCTCGTCGTGCTGAGAGGAGACCCAAGGGACCGGAGATGCAGCTTTTTGGTGCCTGCGGTTGCAGGGGGAAGATTCCGTCGACCCACGGGAGATTTCTTCGGAGCTTCTGGTGCAGAGAGGAGGCAGACTACCCCCACAGCATGCACAAGCAGGAAAACAGTCGAGAAGGCGGCAGGATCAGCGTTACAGAGTTGCAGTAGTCGTCTTTGCTACTATGTTGCAGGTTTGCAGGCTTCCAGCGCGGTCAGCGGTCGATTCCTTATCAGAAGGTGAAGAGGGAGATGCAGAGGAACTCGGCTGAGCTCATGCATTCGTTATCTAAAGTTTCCCCAGAGACAGAGACCCTAAATAGCCAGAAAAGAGGGTTTGGCTACCTAGGAGAGAGGAAAGGCTACTAACACCTGAAGGAGCCTATCACAAGGAGTCTCTGACGTCACCTGGTGGCACTGGCCACTCAGAGCAGTCCAGTGTGCCAGCAGCACCTCTGTTTCCAAGATGGCAGAGGTCTGGAGCACACTGGAGGAGCTCTGGACACCTCCCAGGGGAGGTGCAGGTCAGGGGAGTGGTCACTCCCCTTTCCTTTGTCCAGTTTCGCGCCAGAGCAGGGGCTAAGGGGTCCCTGAACCGGTGTAGACTGGCTTATGCAGAATTGGGCACCTCTGTGCCCAACAAAGCATTTCCAGAGGCTGGGGGAGGCTACTCCTCCCCTGCCTTCACACCATTTTCCAAAGGGAGAGGGTGTCACACCCTCTCTCAGAGGAAGTTCTTTGTTCTGCCATCCTGGGCCAGGCCTGGCTGGACCCCAGGAGGGCAGATGCCTGTCTGAGGGGTTTGGCAGCAGCAGCAGCTGCAGAGAAACCCCAGGAAGGGCAGTCTGGCAGTACCAGGGTCTGTGCTACAGACCACTGGGATCATGGAATTGTACCAACAATGCCAGGATGGCATAGAGGGGGCAATTCCATGATCATAGACATGTTACATGGCCATATTCGGAGTTACCATGGTGAAGCTACATATAGGTAGTGACCTATATGTAGTGCACGCGTGTAATGGTGTCCCCGCACTCACAAAGTTCAGTGAATTGGCTCTGAACAATGTGGGGGCACCTTGGCTAGTGCCAGGGTGCCCTCACACTAAGTAACTTTGCACCTAACCTTTACCAGGTAAAGGTTAGACATATAGGTGACTTATAAGTTACTTAAGTGCAGTGTAAAATGGCTGTGAAATAACGTGGACGTTATTTCACTCAGGCTGCAGTGGCAGGCCTGTGTAAGAATTGTCAGAGCTCCCTATGGGTGGCAAAAGAAATGCTGCAGCCCATAGGGATCTCCTGGAACCCCAATACCCTGGGTACCTCAGTACCATATACTAGGGGATTATAAGGGTGTTCCAGTAAGCCAATGTAAATTGGTAAAAATGGTCACTAGCCTGTCAGTGACAATTTGGAAAGAAATGAGAGAGCATAACCACTGAGGTTCTGATTAGCAGAGCCTCAGTGAGACAGTTAGTCACTACACAGGTAACACATATGAGCACTGGGGCCCTGGGTTACCAGGGTCCCAGTGACACATACAACTAAAACAACATATATACAGTGAGAAATGGGGGTAACATGCCAGGCAAGATGGTACTTTCCTACACCTACACTTAGTTTTCTATATCAGGCATTTACTGCGAGCAAAAGACACACATGGGAAAGACGATCAAAGAGAAAATCGAAAAAGCGCCACCAAGGGCGAAAGCAGAAATCTGCCAGAGTGAGCTGAAGGGGAAGGGAGTGGCTGCAAATGAATTAAAGAGCCCTGAGATTGATCTAGGATTACGCTGCCTCAGCATTCAGTGCTCTACTTTTAAATGCAGCAGCCGCAAAGGAGAGCTTTGGGCACTGGCAAATTTTTATTTATAAATTAAGCACTGGCTATCACACATCCCCTGGGTCCTCCGGTGCTGCTTGAGACATCGGTGGTACCTTTGCCTCCTTTTGCAAGCCTTGCTCCAGCAGCTGTGTTTACATGGAGGGATCACAGAGTCTCTGACATCCATTCCTAATCTCCATCACCGGCATGGGCTTCCATACCAGATCCTGTCCTTTGAGACAGATGCTGTTTTCAGGTCAATGAATGTCATAGCAAGTGACTGGTGACTCCTTATTTTAACATATTTAATACAGATTAAATGTAGACTCATTGCTTGTTCTGTTGTGCTCAGGCCCTTCCTGGATTCAGGTTGAATGTTCCTTAGTTCACTATCATCAGCTCAGTCCTAAATGTGTTTAAGCAAGACTTTGCCTTAGACCTTTCCTGCACCACCCAGAAAGGAGACTGGGCAGCAATCTGCCAAGGTCTTCTTGATCATAAATGGGAAGGATGATCCCTGACCTCAAGGACCTCAGTACATCTCAAGGACCTCAGTACATCATTATTTTTGAGTACCACGTTAAAGAGGGTGCACGGCGTTGGTGCCTCGGCTCCTCCTATAGCACAGGAGAGGTCCACAGAGCCCTTATCTGGCTCAGGAGCTTCATTCTGTTTTTCACCTGAAGTTAACATCTCTACAATAATACTTTCTGGGGCAACACCTGACGAGGTGCCTTTGAGTGGCTGGGCCAAGGGGCTTCATCACCTGCAGTTGGGCTGAGTTTCTCATTGCATCCCTTGCTCTCTATATGGCCTCCCTTTTTTACAGTACTTTTATATTCATATTTTCATGTTTTCAGAACTACTGCCATTAGGGCTAGTGCATCACCCCTTTAGAGCTTTATTCTTCTCTCTTTCGTGGCCTGCCCAGGTCTAGACAATGTCAGTGTAGGAGGCTGGCCTGGCTTATAGTGGGTACTTGATGGTACTTACACCTTGTGCCTGGTCCAGTTATCATTTATTAGTCGAATAGAGGTGTTTGTAGCAGCTTAGGCTGATAGAGGTAGCTATAGCAGAGCAGCTTAGGCTGAACTAGGAGACATGCAAAGCTCCTACTATACAACTTATATCATATAGGTACTATATCATAAGAAACACAATTCTCAGGGTTGCTGAAAATAAAGGTACTTTATTTTTGTGACAATGTTCCAAAAATATCTCAGAGGATATACTCCCTCAGGAGGTAAGTAAAATACACAAAATATACACACAAACCAAAATCAGGTAAGTAAAACAATCAGAAAGTAGTGCAACACTGTAGAATACAATAGGATGCAATAGGCCTAGGGGCAACACAAACTATATACTAAGAAAGTGGAATGCGAACCATGAGTGGAACCCCTAGGCTAGTGTAGTGTATAGAGGGTCACTGGGAGTGTAAGAAAACACTAAGGGTGTCCAAGATACCCCACACCAAGACCCAGGAAAGTAGGAGTAAAGTACTACTATTTTCCCAGAAACACCCTAAACTTGTGCTGGAGGATTTTGCAAAGACCACAACAGACTGTAAAGCACTGAAGATGGATTTCTGGACCTGAGGACCTGCAAAGGAAGGGAACCAAGTTCAAGAGTTGCAAAAGTGTCCAGAGGGGGCAGGAGCCCACTAAACCCCGGATGAAGGTGCAAAATGGCTGCCTTTGGATGGAAGAAGCTGAAGATTCTGCAACAATGAAAGGTGCTACGAACTTCTCCTTCATGCAGATGATGTTCCACGGAGTGCTGGAGGATGCAGAGTTGTTTCTTTGGCAGAATACCGCAAACAAGCCTTGCTAGCTGCAAAGGTCACTGTTAACGAAAAAGGGTGCTGCCCGGGCCCAGGAAGAACCAGGATGTTGCCTTTTGGGAGAGGAGACAGAGGGGGCCCTCAGCAACGTAGAGAGCCCATGCACAAGCAGGTAGTGCCCGAAGAAGTCCTTGAACATGGGTTCAAGAAGACTGAACACAGCAGTCATCTCAACACTACAAAAGAGGATCCCAAGATGCCGGAGGTCAAGTCAGGGAGTTGAGCAATGCAGGGCGGAGTGCTGGGGACCTTGGCTGTGCATGAAGAATTCCTTGGAAAGGTGCACAGAAGCCCTAGCAGCTGCAGTTCATGCGGTGCACAGGATTACTGTCTGCAGAGGGGAGGCAACGACTTACCTCCCCCAAATTTGGACAGCTGGACCACTGGACAGTCTGGGTCACTTGGGTTCACCACCTGTGTTACAGGGGCCACGTTCATCAGGATGAGAGGTGTCCCAGAGTACCGGTGACGCTGAAGTTTGGTGCCTGCTGGAGCAGGGGGAAGATTCCATCAACCCACAGGAGATTTCGTTGTGGCTTCCAGTGCAGGATGAAGGCAAGCAGCCCCCAAAGCATGCACCACCAGGAAACAGTCGAGAAAGCCGTCAGGATTAGGCACTACAATGTCGCTGGTAGTCTTCTTGCTACTTTGTTGCAGTTTTGCAGGCATCCCGGAGGAGGCGGCGGTCGATCCTTGGCAGAAGTCAAAGACAGAGGTGCAGAGGAACTCTGGTGAATTCTTGCAAATCGTTATCTGAAGTAAATCCCACAGGAGAGACCCTAAATAGCCATCAGAAGAGGATTGGCCACCTAACCAGGTAAGCACCTATCAGGAGGGGACTCTGACGTCACCTGCAGGCACTGGCAACTCAGAGGCCTTCAGAGTGCTCTCACACCTCTGGATTCAAGATGGCAGAGGTCTGGGATACACTGGAGGAGCTCTGGGCACCACCCCTTGGGTGGTGATGGACAGGGGAGAGGTCACTCCCCTTTCCTTTGTCCAGTTTCGTGCCAGAGGAGGGACTGGGGGTTCCCAGAGCCGGTGTCAACTGGCTTATGCAAGGAGGGCACCATCTGTGCCCTTCAAAGCATTTCCAGAGGCTGGGGGAGGCTACTCCTCCCCAGCCCTTCACACCTATTTCCAAAGGGAGAGGGTGGGAGAGACCCCAGGAGGGCAGAACCCTGTCTGTGGGTTGGCAGCAGCGGTAGCTGCAGAGAAAAGCCCAGAGAGCTGGTTTGGCAATACCCAGGGTCCATGGTGGAGCATGGCATTGGCACCCCAATACCAGATTTGGCAAAGGGGGATAATTCCATGATCTTAGACATGTTACATGGCCATATTCGGAGTTACCATTGTGAAGCTACACATAGGTATTGACCTATATGTAGTGCACATGTGTAATGGTGTCCCCGCACTCACAAAGTCCGGGTAAATGGCCCTGAACTATGTGGGGGCACCTTTGTAAGTGCAAGGGTGCCCTCACACTTAGTAACTTTACACCTAACGTTCAGCAAGTGAAGGTTAGACATATAGGTGACCTATAAGTTACTTAAGTGCAGTGAAAATGGCTGTGAATTAATGTGTGTGTTATTTTACTCAGGCTGAAGTGGCAGTCCTGTATAAAGGTTTGTCTGAGCTTCCTATTGGTGGCAAAAGGAATGCTGCAGCCCATAGGGATCTCCTGGAAACCCAAATAACCTGGGTACCTAGGTACTATATAATAGGGAATTATAGGGGTGTTCCAGTGTGCCAATTAGAATTGGTAAAAATGGTCACTAGCCTTAGTGACCATTTTATAGGCAGAGAGAGCATAACCACTGAGGTTCTGGTTAGCAGAGCCTCAGTGAGACAGTTAGGCACCACACAGGGATCACATACAGGCCACAAACTATGAGCACTGGGGTCCTGGCTCGCAGGGTCCCAGTGAGAGAGGCAAAACAAAACTGACAAATAAGGTTTTCACTATGAGCGCTGGGGCCCTGGTTAGCAGGATCCCAGTGAGACAGTAAAAACACCCTGACATATACTCACAAACAGACCAAAAGTGGGGGTAACAATGCTAGAAAGAGGCTACCTTCTCACTGTCAGTCTAGACTGTTCTGCCTTCTGGTGATTCACTACTTCTGTCCAGTGGTGATAAAGTAGGAGGAATCCTCCTAAATCAATGATGCAAGTCTAATGAGTAAAGGGCCTCCTGCTCTTACAGTGGTAGTCATTTCCTTTTGGTGTTATTGCAGCATGATTAATACATACAGCAGCAGTGTATTTAAAATGTTAGACTTTCACGCTGCTCAAGCCTGCCTTGCTGCTTGAACCGAGGACTACCAGAGTGACTCCAGGAGCTAGTTGACTGGCCTCCTGTTCAGAGCTACTGGGAGGCAAAAAGCTCTAACAACCTCGAACCTCCACATGGAATGCTGATCCCCCCAAGTGGTCTCCAACCAGTCCTGGACCTTTGGAAGTGATGCTAAGGGTGCTAAACCAACCTAACCCTAAAACCTCAACAGTGGCCCGAGAACTAACAGGAGACTGCGAGCTAAAGGCCCCTGTAGCCCACACAGTGCGGGGGGCTCAAGCTCTAGAGGCCCCCCTTACAGAAGCCACCCTAACAGCTTGGTTTACAGAAACATTACTACCAGTATGGTGAGAATAAATGCTTTTGCTATGATGTGAGACAACACTATTTATTTGGTGTGGCTCATCATCATTACCATCTATGCTAGATTGTCTAGTAATGGGCAGGCTAGGAAGTTTCTTTCCTGAATCTTTTCCTGGGGGAGTCCCTGAATCAGATTGGGAACTATTAGGTACTTTTTCAACAGATGGGGCACCTATGGCCTTATCCTGTTCTCTAAGCATGTTAAGTAACAGTTCCAAGGAAGGATTCTTCCCTACACTCAAACCTCTCTCTATACAGAGACTCCTTGCTCTTTTCCAGCTAAGGTTGTCATATGCAAGTTTGGACAGATCAACACTTTGGCCTGTGCCAGACATTTTTAGAGAGAGTTAAAGTGATAGAAAAAGAGAAAAAAAAGTTTTCAGAACTTTTTGGAAAGACAGAAAAAACTTTTCAAACTTTTAAGAATTTTTTGAAAGTTTAGAGGTACTTTTCAGCACTTAGAAAAGAGTGAAAAGAGGAAATGCAAAACTTTTTGGCTATGTGTATATACACTGACCTTGTTTTGTATATTTTTCTCTTATGAAAAGTACAATGACAAGAGTGGTAAGTAGTCTCAAGCACTTATCCCACCACTGCACAACCAATGTAGGAGGCTGGACTGCCTTGTAGTGAGTACCAAGGGGTACTTGCACCTTGCACCAGGCCCAGTTATCCCTTATTAGTGTATAGGGTGTCTAGCAGCTTAGGCTGATAGATAATGGTAGCTTAGCAGAGCAGCTTAGGCTGAACTAGGAGACGTGTGAAGCTACTACAGTACCACTTAGTGTCATATGCACAATATCATAAGAAAACACAATACACAGTTATACTAAAAATAAAGGTACTTTATTTTTATGACAATATGCCAAAGTATCTTAGAGTGTACCCTCAGTGAGAGGATAGGAAATATACACAAGATATATATACACAATAGCAAAAATATGCAGTATAGTCTTAGAAAACAGTGCAAACAATGTATAGTTACAATAGGATGCAATGGGGAAACATAGGGATAGGGGCAACACAAACCATATACTCCAAAAGTGGAATGCGAACCACGAATGGACCCCAAACCTATGTGACCTTGTAGAGGGTCGCTGGGACTATTAGAAAATAGTGAGAGTTAGAAAAATAACCCTCCCCAAGACCCTGAAAAGTGAGTGCAAAGTGCACTAAAGTTCCCCTAAGGACAAAGTAGTTGTGTTAGAGGAATAATGCAGGAAAGACACAAACCAGCAATGCAACAACTGTGGATTTCCAATCTAGGGTACCTGTGGAACAAGGGGACCAAGTCCAAAAGTCACAAGCAAGTCGGAGATGGGCAGATGCCCAGGAAATGCCAGCTGCGGGTGCAAAGAAGCTTCGACTGGACAGAAGAAGCTGAGGTTTCTGCAGGAACGAAAAGGGCTAGAGACTTCCACTTTGGTGGACGGATCCCACTCGCCTTGGAGAGTCGTGCAGAAGTGTTTTCCCGCCAGAAGGATGCCAACAAGCCTTGCTAGCTGCAAATTGTGCGTTTGGCGTTTATGGACGCTGCTGGGGCCCAGGAGAGACCAGGAGGTCGCAAATTGGACCTGAAGAGAGAAGGAACGTCGAGCAAGACAAAGAGCCCTCACTGAAGCAGGTAGCACCCGGAGAAGTGCCAGAAACAGGCACTACAAGGATGTGTGAAACGGTGCTCGCCGAAGTTGCACAAAGGAGTCCCACGTCGCCGGAGACCAACTTAGAAAGTCGTGCAATGCAGGTTAGAGTGCCGTGGACCCAGGCTTGGCTGTGCACAAAGGATTTCCGCCGGAAGTGCACAGGGGCCGGAGTAGCTGCACAGTTGCGGTTCCCAGCAATGCAGCCCAGCGAGGTGAGGCAAGGACTTATCTCCACCAAACTTGGGCTGAAGAGTCACTGGACTGTGGGGGTCACTTGGACAGAGTCGCTGGATTCGAGGGACCTCGCTCGTCGTGCTGAGAGGAGACCCAAGGGACCGGTGATGCAGCTTTTTGGTGCCTGCAATTGCAGGGGGAAGATTCCGTCGACCCACGGGAGATTTCTTCGGAGCTTCTGGTGCAGAGAGGAGGCAGGCTACCCCCACAGCATGCACAAGCAGGAAAACAGTCGAGAAGGCGGCAGAATCAGCGTTACAGAGTTGCAGTAGTCGTCTTTGCTACTATGTTGCAGGTTTGCAGGCTTCCAGCGCGGTCAGCGGTCGTTTCCTTATCAGAAGGTGAAGAGAGAGATGCAGAGGAACTCGGATGAGCTCTTGCATTCGTTATCTGAAGTTTCCCCAGAGACAGAGACCCTAAATAGCCAGAAAAGAGGGTTTGGCTACCTAGGAGAGAGGATAGGCTACTAACACCTGAAGGAGCCTATCAGCAGGAGTCTCTGACGTCACCTGGTGGCACTGGCCACTCAGAGCAGTCCAGTGTGCCAGCAGCACCTCTGTTTCCAAGATGGCAGAGGTCTGGAGCACACTGGAGGAGCTCTGGACACCTCCCAGGGGAGGTGCAGGTCAGGGGAGTGGTCACTCCCCTTTCCTTTGTCCAGTTTCGCGCCAGAGCAGGGGCTAAGGGGTCCCTGAACCGGTGTAGACTGGCTTATGCAGAATTGGGCACCTCTGTGCCCAACAAAGCATTTCCAGAGGCTGGGGGAGGCTACTCCTCCCCTGCCTTCACACCATTTTCCAAAGGGAGAGGGTGTCACACCCTCTCTCAGAGGAAGTTCTTTGTTCTGCCATCCTGGGCCAGGCCTGGCTGGACCCCAGGAGGGCAGATGCCTGTCTGAGGGGTTGGCAGCAGCAGCAGCTGCAGTGAAACCCCAGGAAGGGCAGTTTGGCAGTACCAGGGTCTGTGCTACAGACCACTGGGATCATGGGATTGTGCCAACTATGCCAGGATGGCATAGAGGGGGCAATTCCATGATCATAGACATGTTACATGGCCATATTCGGAGTTACCATGGTGAAGCTACATATAGGTAGTGACCTATATGTAGTGCACGCGTGTAATGGTGTCCCCGCACTCACAAAGTTCAGTGAATTGGCTCTGAACAATGTGGGGGCACCTTGGCTAGTGCCAGGGTGCCCACACACTAAGTAACTTTGCACCTAACCTTTACCAGGTAAAGGTTAGACATATAGGTGACTTATAAGTTACTTAAGTGCAGTGTAAAATGGCTGTGAAATAACGTGGACGTTATTTCACTCAGGCTGCAGTGGCAGGCCTGTGTAAGAATTGTCAGAGCTCCCTATGGGTGGCAAAAGAAATGCTGCAGCCCATAGGGATCTCCTGGAACCCCAATACCCTGGGTACCTCAGTACCATATACTAGGGAATTATAAGGGTGTTCCAGTAAGCCAATGTAAATTGGTAAAAATGGTCACTAGCCTGTTAGTGACAATTTGAAAGTAATGAGAGAGCATAACCACTGAGGTTCTGGTTAGCAGAGCCTCAGTGAGACAGTTAGGCACCACACAGGGAACACATACATGCACACCTATGAGCACTGGGGTCCTGTGTGACAGGGTCCCAGTGACACATACATATAGGCCACAAACCTATGAGCACTGGGGTCCTGACCAGCAGGATCCCAGTGACACATAACAACCATACTGAAAACATGGTGTTTTCACTATGAGCACTGAGGCCTGGCTATCAGGTTCCCAGTGAGACAGTGAAAACAGTGACAAACACCCTGACATACACTCACAAACAGGCCAAAAGTGGGGGTAACAAGGCTAGAAAGAGGCTACCTTCTCACACAACCCCCCCCCCCCAAACGAAGGACAATAAGGCTAACCTTGGCCAGTTGAGACTTTATTGTCTAAGTGGTGATAAGTAGAGAGTAGCTCTGCAATAGACTGGTTACTCCCTTTATCATCCACTATATGGTTACTTCCCTGTGGGGATGTAAACCACCCTGTTTGAAGTTTTTTAGCTAAGCAACAATGTGAAGATGTATTTTCAGAGTTTCTATCAGTAAGTTTTAGTTTAGAGCAGTGGGAATTGTCCACTGAACCTATTTGTAGTGATGGAAATGCCAGACAGGGATGCTGTCTCAGAAAAGCCATAGCTGGGCAAAAACTTTGTCCATATGGCTGGAAGAGAGAACAGGGATGCTGTTTCTCTTGGGTTGGAGCAGGGCAGGGATGCTGTCCTATCAGCTCCACACTAGGGCAGGGATGCTGTCCTAAGTGTTGTGAGGCAGTGCAGAGTTTCTGCACTAAAGTTTCTCTGTGAGGGTTGGAGGGATGCTCCATGTTAACTAAAATGGTGCTCTTTTTCTCACCAATGTTAGTTATCCCACAGAGAGGTACTTCTACCTCAGGGAGTCCAGCTATGTCAGCTGATGATTCCCTTGGAACAGGTGCCACCCCAGGAGAGGTTTCTCCCACCACAGGAATGGTATCCTGAATGGTAGGGTGGTTAGGGGATACTGTGATACCCTTTTTACCTGTTGATGGAGAGGGTTCCTGAGTTTTCAGGCCTTCTCTCCTTTGCTTTTTCATTTCAGTAGAAATGAGAGGGAACAATTCCTCAGGGATGCCCAGCATGGCTGCATGGGCATAAAACTCTACATCAGCCCAACCTGAGGCCTCTAGGTCATTACCTAAGAGACAGTCTACAGGTAAGCTAGGTGATACCACCACCTGCTTATGGCCAGTAACTCCACCCCAACTAAACTGAATTATAGCTAAGGGAAGAAACTTAGTGGAGTTATGGACATCAATAATCTTATACTGTTGTCCAATGATGTGTTGATCAGGGTGCACTAGGTTTTCAGTCACCAAAGTGAAACTGGCACCTGTGTCCCTGTAGGCCAAGGCCTCAACACCATTTATTGAAACTGTCTGCCTGTACTTATCCATTGTAAGGGGACAAGCAGCCAGTGTGGCAAGGCCAATGCCACTAGGTGTGACAGAAACTGTCTTGGGACTGACTACCCCAGTTTCTACTATGGACCCAAAAGTGAACCCAACTACACCCTTAACTTGACTGTTGCCAGCAGTCCCACCACTAGTACCACTACTGCTAGGGGCACTAGAGCTTGATGTATTAGTGGTGGTAGGCTCAGGGAGTTTACCTGGATAGGGCTTATCCCCTGGCCTATGGCCTCTGTTTTTACACACAAAGCACCAAGGCTTTTTAATGTGTGCAGGTTGGGAAGAAGAGGAAGAATTTGTTTTATCCCCACCCTCTGAAGAGTGTTTAAGATTTGAAGTGGGATCTTTGGTTTTACCCTTATCCCCATGCTTATCTTGAGATTTTTCACCATCTTTCTTCTTATTGCCATCTTTGTCACCCCCTGTATGAACTTTTCTGTTCACCCTTGTTCTGACCCATTTGTCTGCCTTCTTTCCCAATTCTTGGGGAGAGGTCAGATCAGAGTCTACCAGGTACTGGTGCAACAAATCAGACACACAATTATTAAGTATATGCTCTCTCAGGATTGTGTTATACAGGCTTTCATAATCAGTAACTTTACTGCCATGTAACCACCCCTCCAAGGCCTTCACTGAATGGTCAATGAAATCAACCCAGTCTTGTGAAGACTCCTTTTTGGTCTCTCTGAACTTTATCCTGTATTGTTCAGTGGTTAAGCCATAACCATCCAGGAGTGCATTCTTAAGAACTGTAAAATTATTGGCATCACTTTCTTTCACAGTAAGGAGCCTATCCCTACCTTTTCCACTAAATGATAGCCATAGGATAGCAGCCCACTGCCTTTGAGGGACATCCTGTACAACACAGGCCCTCTCAAGTGCAGCAAACCACTTGTTAATGTCATCCCCCTCCTTATAAGGGAGAACTATCTTGTGCAGATTCCTGGAATCATGCTCTTTTGCAGGATGACTATGGGGAATACTGCTGCTGCCACCATGGGTATCTAAACCCAACTTCTGTCTTTCCTTCTCTAATTCAAAAGACTGTCTATCCAAATCCAGCTGTTGCTTTTTAAGCTTCAGTCTGGTTTGTTCCACCCTCAACTTATTGAGTTCCCTCTCTAACATTCTGTCATCAGGGTTGGTGGGAGGGACATTTCTAGAAACAGAGCTATGATGGGAATGAACAGAAGGAGACCTGTCCCTTACAGAAGCCACCCTAACAGCTTGGTTTACAGAAACATTACTACCAGTATGGTGAGAATAAATGCTTTTGCTATGATGTGAGACAACACTATTTATTTGGTGTGGCTCATCATCATTACCATCTATGCTAGATTGTCTAGTAATGGGCAGGCTAGGAAGTTTCTTTCCTGAATCTTTTCCTGGGGGAGTCCCTGAATCAGATTGGGAACTATTAGGTACTTTTTCAACAGATGGGGCACCTATGGCCTTATCCTGTTCTCTAAGCATGTTAAGTAACAGTTCCAAGGAAGGATTCTTCCCTACACTCAAACCTCTCTCTATACAGAGACTCCTTGCTCTTTTCCAGCTAAGGTTGTCATATGCAAGTTTGGACAGATCAACACTTTGGCCTGTGCCAGACATTTTTAGAGAGAGTTAAAGTGATAGAAAAAGAGAAAAAAAAGTTTTCAGAACTTTTTGGAAAGACAGAAAAAACTTTTTAAACTTTTAAGAACTTTTTGAAAGTTTAGAGGTACTTTTCAGCACTTAGAAAAGAGTGAAAAGAGGAAATGCAAAACTTTTTGGCTATGTGTATATACACTGACCTTGTTTTGTATATTTTTCTCTTATGAAAAGTACAATGACAAGAGTGGTAAGTAGTCTCAAGCACTTATCCCACCACTGCACAACCAATGTAGGAGGCTGGACTGCCTTGTAGTGAGTACCAAGGGGTACTTGCACCTTGCACCAGGCCCAGTTATCCCTTATTAGTGTATAGGGTGTCTAGCAGCTTAGGCTGATAGATAATGGTAGCTTAGCAGAGCAGCTTAGGCTGAACTAGGAGACGTGTGAAGCTACTACAGTACCACTTAGTGTCATATGCACAATATCATAAGAAAACACAATACACAGTTATACTAAAAATAAAGGTACTTTATTTTTATGACAATATGCCAAAGTATCTTAGAGTGTACCCTCAGTGAGAGGATAGGAAATATACACAAGATATATATACACAATAGCAAAAATATGCAGTATAGTCTTAGAAAACAGTGCAAACAATGTATAGTTACAATAGGATGCAATGGGGAAACATAGGGATAGGGGCAACACAAACCATATACTCCAAAAGTGGAATGCGAACCACGAATGGACCCCAAACCTATGAGACCTTGTAGAGGGTTGCTGGGACTATTAGAAAATAGTGAGAGTTAGAAAAATAACCCTCCCCAAGACCCTGAAAAGTGAGTGCAAAGTGCACTAAAGTTCCCCTAAGGACAAAGTAGTTGTGTTAGAGGAATAATGCAGGAAAGACACAAACCAGCAATGCAACAACTATGGATTTCCAATCTAGGGTACCTGTGGAACAAGGGGACCAAGTCCAAAAGTCACAAGCAAGTCGGAGATGGGCAGATGCCCAGGAAATGCCAGCTGCGGGTGCAAAGAAGCTTCGAATGGACAGAAGAAGCTAAGGTTTCTGCAGGAACGAAAAGGGCTAGAGACTTCTCCTTTGGTGGACGGATCCTTCTCGTCTTGGAGAGTCGTGCAGACGTGTTTTCCTCCCGGAAGGACGCCAACAAGCCTTGCTAGCCGCAAATCGTGCGTTTAGCGTTTTTGGATGCTGCCGGGGCCCAGGAGGGACCAGGAGGTCGCAAATTAGACCTGAAGAGAGAGGGGACGTCGAGCAAGACAAAAAGCCCTCACTGAAGCAGGTAGCACCCGGAGAAGTGCCAGAAACAGGCACTACAAGGATGCGTGAAACGGTGCTCGCCGAAGTTGCACAAAGGAGTCCCACGTCGCCGGAGACCAACTTAGAAAGTCGTGCAATGCAGGCTAGAGTGCCGTGGACCCAGGCTTGGCTGTGCACAAAGGATTTCCGCCGGAAGTGCACAGGGGCCGGAGTAGCTGCAAAGTCGCGGTTCCCAGCAATGCAGCCCAGCGAGGTGAGGCAAGGACTTACCTCCACCAAACTTGGGCTGAAGAGTCACTGGACTGTGGGGGTCACTTGGACAGAGTCGCTGGATTCGAGGAACCTCGCTCGTCGTGCTGAGAGGAGACCCAAGGGACCGGTGATGCAGCTTTTTGGTGCCTGCGGTTGCAGGGGGAAGATTCCGTCGACCCACGGGAGATTTCTTCGGAGCTTCTGGTGCAGAGAGGAGGCAGGCTACCCCCACAGCATGCACAAGCAGGAAAACAGTCGAGAAGGCGGCAGGATCAGCGTTACAGAGTTGCAGTAGTCGTCTTTGCTACTATGTTGCAGGTTTGCAGGCTTCCAGCGCGGTCAGCGGTCGTTTCCTTATCAGAAGGTGAAGAGAGAGATGCAGAGGAACTCAGATGAGCTCTTGCATTCGTTATCTGAAGTTTCCCCAGAGACAGAGACCCTAAATAGCCAGAAAAGAGGGTTTGGCTACCTAGGAGAGAGGATAGGCTACTAACACCTGAAGGAGCCTATCAGCAGGAGTCTCTGACGTCACCTGGTGGCACTGGCCACTCAGAGCAGTCCAGTGTGCCAGCAGCACCTCTGTTTCCAAGATGGCAGAGGTCTGGAGCACACTGGAGGAGCTCTGGACACCGCCCAGGGGAGGTGCAGGTCAGGGGAGTGGTCACTCCCCTTTCCTTTGTCCAGTTTCGCGCCAGAGCAGGGGCTAAGGGGTCCCTGAACCGGTGTAGACTGGCTTATGCAGAATTGGGCACCTCTGTGCCCAACAAAGCATTTCCAGAGGCTGGGGGAGGCTACTCCTCCCCTGCCTTCACACCATTTTCCAAAGGGAGAGGGTGTCACACCCTCTCTCAGAGGAAGTTCTTTGTTCTGCCATCCTGGGCCAGGCCTGGCTGGACCCCAGGAGGGCAGATGCCTGTCTGAGGGGTTGGCAGCAGCAGCTGCAGTGAAACCCCAGGAAGGGCAGTTTGGCAGTACCAGGGTCTGTGCTACAGACCACTGGGATCATGGGATTGTGCCAACTATGCCAGGATGGCATAGAGGGGGCAATTCCATGATCATAGACATGTTACATGGCCATATTCGGAGTTACCATGGTGAAGCTACATATAGGTAGTGACCTATATGTAGTGCACGCGTGTAATGGTGTCCCCGCACTCACAAAGTTCAGTGAATTGGCTCTGAACAATGTGGGGGCACCTTGGCTAGTGCCAGGGTGCCCACACACTAAGTAACTTTGCACCTAACCTTTACCAGGTAAAGGTTAGACATATAGGTGACTTATAAGTTACTTAAGTGCAGTGTAAAATGGCTGTGAAATAACGTGGACGTTATTTCACTCAGGCTGCAGTGGCAGGCCTGTGTAAGAATTGTCAGAGCTCCCTATGGGTGGCAAAAGAAATGCTGCAGCCCATAGGGATCTCCTGGAACCCCAATACCCTGGGTACCTCAGTACCATATACTAGGGAATTATAAGGGTGTTCCAGTAAGCCAATGTAAATTGGTAAAAATGGTCACTAGCCTGTTAGTGACAATTTGAAAGTAATGAGAGAGCATAACCACTGAGGTTCTGGTTAGCAGAGCCTCAGTGAGACAGTTAGGCACCACACAGGGAACACATACATGCACACCTATGAGCACTGGGGTCCTGTGTGACAGGGTCCCAGTGACACATACATATAGGCCACAAACCTATGAGCACTGGGGTCCTGACCAGCAGGATCCCAGTGACACATAACAACCATACTGAAAACATGGTGTTTTCACTATGAGCACTGAGGCCTGGCTATCAGGTTCCCAGTGAGACAGTGAAAACAGTGACAAACACCCTGACATACACTCACAAACAGGCCAAAAGTGGGGGTAACAAGGCTAGAAAGAGGCTACCTTCTCACACCCCCTCAGCACAGCACCTGGCCTAAGTGAGTCCAGAAAAGGGCCCCTTCCATGGTCTTTGCAGGAAGGCCCCCTCCTGCTTTGTTATGCCACTGTACCCTCACCTAGCTGCCCGAGGTGCATCACCATTCAGACTGACTTCTTGGTAGTTCCTGCTACGCTCTTGTACACAGCAGAACATCCTGTTCAATCGGTCCTCCCAGAGAAGGTATCCATCCTCATGGAGGCCACCTCGGTTACATCTTGCAGCTTTGTGCCACTGGAGATTTTCGACTTACAAAACAGTGACAAAGTTAGAGCCTAGAAATCTTCACCACAACTTCATCCAGTAATTCCCAGACTAGGACCCCTCTTCCTCGTACACTAACAACTGCCTTTTCCCAGCTGAACTTTACCCTCTTTGGAACCTTTCTTTGAAAATTCATCTAAGTCCAAAAGTATGCTTTGACCAGGCCCAATCCACTCTGTATAGCTGTACTGTGCTCCATTGTGATCTGCCGTAACCTTGGACTTTGCATGACCACCAACTTTGCTTGACGCTTTGTTCTTTTTGGCACTGTTTTTCACCTCAAACTTAAAAAATTCATAACTCCACGTTTACTAAAGGATTTCTTTCATTTTGGTGTTATTGTATTCATTAAAATGTACTCTATTTTTCTAAATTGATGTGGTATTTTTCTTATGTTATGTTTTCACTGTGTTACTGTTTGTGTCCTTCATAAATAGTAAACATATGTGCCAAGCTACCAGAAAGTTGACACAAGTTACCAGAAGGTTAGGCATGGGCTAATTAGTGACTTTTGTGGTGCATCCCAACAAAGATTGTGTTTGTTGCTTGAGAGGGATTGTCACGCCTCTTAACCAATAACCCAGTTTCTTATAACTTCCTTGTCCGACTCTCGCACTATTCTACCTCTGTTGTCAGTGTTTGCAGAGGTGTTTTCGTCATTCTCAGTTCTTAATTGTGCCAGCTTGAGTGCTTTCACCTTCTTCAAATTGGCTGTGTCCCCCATTAACAGGATATGGGGAGGATGGGGAGCAGAGATGAGGAGGCGAGGAACAAAACAGCTCTGCATAAGCTGCCAAGAAACCCATGCACAGCTGATTGCTGGATCTAAATGTTTTACTTGTTTGTTTCATGCCCTTACCAGGTTCCCCTGGGTGCTAAAGAGAGTGAGGGACCCGTTGTACAAGAAGCAAAAGCTCTGGCTGTTCTTCCAGCCCCCTTCCTTTTCATACTTCATCGAGAAGCAATAACACTTGTTTCTACTGTAGATCCAGTCCATGGGGCAGGACTCTGTGCGAGAAGGCCCTGGAGTGTCCTGTGAGAAACAGTGTCCTAAAAGCAGAAAATGTGAAATAATCATTATTAACATAACACATGTCTTTGTGAAGTGTACGTTCACCGCTTGAGGCATGTAGGCACCAACAAACAGGTGTTTATGGTTACCTATCCCAATGCTAGTCATTGTATTGACTTCGCAAGGATGAAAGACCGAGTGGTCCTTCCAGGAGTCAAACCTATAGCCATATTGTCAACCACAGGTTTCTGGAGTGGATGAGAGTCCCGGCCTTCCTCTCACAACTGCCCGGCCCTCATCACCGAGACCTCACATTCATGTTCTGTGAGCCTTTACTAGTTCAAGTACCACAGTCACTTTGTATGTATGTGTTAATGCACACATATACAGTAGAGAGAACCCAGCTACAAGACAACAGATGCTGCAAAATCTTTCAAGTCTATTTTATTGAAATATAATGGACAGATCTTTCTACTTCATGATAATCAGCAAACACTGTGCCATTGCAAAGGAAGAGGAACACGGGTAAGTATGGGCTTAATGTGTGTTCATTAGTGGCGCGTTACAACACACAAGGCCACTGCTGTTTCTCCTCATGAACGGATCCAGCTGTAACAGTCAGTGAATAGTTCCCTACCTGAGATTCAGCATAGGAATTCCCTCATCAACATTCTACTAGCTCAGTATTTTGAATACATAAAGCATACTACATTGTATTTTTATATACAAACACAATTAGCTGCACTAGATCTAGAATGCTATGAAATACTCATAAAAGAAAACACAACTATATATATAAAAACAAAATTACAAAATGAGAAAATAGCCTATTATGTCACAAAGCTAAACATAGCATCACTCAAAGGACTTCACGTTAGTTGAAGCTATTTTGCCCACAAATAAAACTGAAGAGGGATTCAAATTCTCTGGAACAGGTCTTGATGACTGCACTGGATTCTCACTGAGTACCTTCACATTCTCACCCTGTACCTTCAGAACTTCCCCACATTCCACCAATGTCCACCCTCAGCCCTCACAGCATCACTGCACACCTTTCCCCAGTCACAGGTTTTCCGCAACTGGCATCCCTTTCTTTACAAAATTGGACTTTTTTACTTGTGCCATATCAACTTCCTGGAAAGATAGTTCTCTAGTGCATTTTCCCAGATCAGATCTTTCCCTTAGTTTCTTCTGTGCACTTTCCACCCTTCTAAGCATAGCTCCATGATCCACATTCCTAACAACTTTGATACACACAGTTCTAGATAACCAGGCAGAAAAAAGTACCGACGTTAGTTGACGTCCCCTTAGTAACTCAAAGAGAGAACCTTGGTGAGGGAATGGAGTGTAGTATGATAGAACTACAGCATCAGCATCATGTCTTCCTCAGAGTTATAACAATTGTTCTTTGCCCATTTGATGCACTTAACAATTACCCTGTTCATCCTTTCCACCAGAATCCTTTAGGAATTTTCCATATCAGAGTTTACAAACTGAACCCCACTGTTGGAGATAATTTGCTCTGGGAACCCTCCTTTCATAAATAAGTCTCTCAGAAATATCACCTCATTGCTTGCAGTGGGTTTTGGAACAAAATGTACCTCATGCCATTTGCTGTGATAATCCATCTGCACATATGTACTGTATAATGCTGGTGATGATGTAGACAATGAAAGGGCCCCACAATGTCTATCCCTACTTTCACCCATGGCCTGTCAGGGAGCTGTATAGGTTGCAAAGGTGGTGTCTCCTGTTTGAGCTCTTTCTCCGGTTACTGTACACAGCGCACTCCTTCACCATCATTTCTATGGCCCTCATTACAACCCTGGCGTTCGGTGTTAAAGCGGCGGTAAGACCGCCAACTAGCCGGCGGTAAAAAAAATGGAATCACGACCATGGTGGAAACTGCCAACATAGACAGCCACTTTAACACTCTGACCGCCATGGTGGTAGAAACAAACACTGCGGCGTTCACCGCCAACAGACAGGTGGAAGACAATGTACCGCCCACACTATTATGAGAGGCCAATCCGCCACCTTTTCCAGGGCTGAGCCAACGCGAACAAAAACACAGTGGAAACAGGACTTGGAAGGAAAAACACTCACCTCTACACATTCCACGAGGAACCAGGATGCCATGGAGCCAGAACCCCAAATACTCCCTGCGATGGTATTCCTGCTTCTCTACCAAGAGCACGAAAGACGTCGGTGATGACCACAGTGAGTACTGCACCTACAACACAGGAGAGGGGGGAGGAAAAAGAGAGTGACACACACACATGCAACATGCAACACCCCCACCCACAACACCATACACACAAATACATGCTGCAACATTACATTTATACCCCCCCAGCTCCCTGGAAGAATGCAAGGACAAAAGGAAATGAGTTGAACGATTGTAATAAATAAAAATCCATTAGTCAAAACTTGAAATACAGTATAAACAATTATGTACACCAACTACACAAGTCCGGATAGTGTACCATTCATAGTCCGTGGACCACTGGGCCCAAAATGCATGGGCAAGGCCCACACTCGATACCAGACTCTAAACGGGAGAGAACACTGAAGGGGCATCAGATTGAAATGAAACAGGCACCTCAGGGGGAAGGGAAGGGGGGGGCCCATGCCCACTGCTGTATCCTGGGGAGTGCAAAGTCACAGTCTCTCAAGTCTCTCAAGTGGGTGGGTTGCCCACTGCTTTATCCTGGGGAGTGCAAAGCCACGGTCTCTCAAGTCTCTCAAGTGGGTGGGTTGCCCACTGCTCTATCCTGGGGAGTACAAAGCCACAGTCTCTCAAGTCTCTCAAGTGGGTGGGTTGCCCACTGCTCTATCCTGGGGAGTGCAAAGCCACAGTCTCTCAAGTCTCTCAAGTGGGTGGGTTGCCCACTGCTTTATCCTGGGGAGTGCAAAGCCACAGTCTCTCAAAGCTCTCAAGTGGGTGGGTTGCCTACTGCTCCATCCTGGGGAGTGCAAAGCCACAGTCTCTCAAGTGGATAACAGTCTCCACTGGTTCTGGAGGGGGCTTGGTGCCCAGAGTGCTTCATCCTGCCAAGGACTGTGGTAGAGGATGCCTTTCTCCACTGGTTCTGGAGGGGGCTTTGTGCCAAGAGTGCTTCACCCTGCCAAGGACAGAGGTAGTGGATGTGATACTCACCTCACGGTGGTGCAACATGCAAGCTGCCCAGGCTCCTGGAACTGACCGTCATTCAAATAAAGATTACACACGGTTCCATATAGAAAAATGGGTTTCTTTCAGATAGAACTCTTGGTCCGTAGACGAGAACCAGAGCTGTTCGAAGCAAGAGCCCTCACTCACCATCCGGTGCATGCTTCATCATAGGGCCAGCTCCTCGTCAGGCCGGCGCTGCAATGCCTGACGGGCCCCACAAGGGGGCCCTTTGCCGGAGATCTTTTGTGAATCAAGTATAGCCGGTCAAAAACAGGTAAATGAAGGATTGGTAAATAAAGAGATTATGTACATAGAGTAACACAGGGGACCCTGTGTGCTCCGTCTCTTATATGCCATTGCTCTCTAAGAGACATTATTTGTACTATACAATGCGTATTTTTATGGGGTTTGTGGTCATTATTCCACTAATTCCCCCTATTCTGGTTTTTAATCTTGTCAGAGGTATAAACACGAGTATTAAAATTATTAGCAGTTACCTCTATGCATTTTTAATCTCTTTATTTACCTCTTCCCTACACCCCCTCCCCCCGTCCGTCCACTAGGGCCCGCCTTTCCAGGTCCCAACCCAGCACCTCAGCCACCACATCACCGGGCACAGTGATGCCAGCAACTGCAGGCTTTTGGAGTGTGCCAAGCAACAGGGCTGCCAGTGTTCCACGGAGCGAGGGCAAGGACATTCCGCCACCTCCAAAAGTAAAAAAGTTGCCCACATCCCAAAGGGAGAAGGCAAAACTGGGGAAAACTGGGGAAAAGGAAAAACTTTAACAATCTGGACCGTCACAGTCATTGACCCACATTCTCACCCTTGCCCTGACGCACATACACTCACCGTCCGCTCATGCAGGCCTCAGTCCCCCCCGTATCTACCATCCACACCACTCCAAACAGCTATTGCCCATACAGCATGCTCACAGTGTACTCACCTGTTTGTCTGGAGGACCGTAGAGTAGCGTGTACTGGGTGAGGACCCCATCCATTAACTTCTCCAACTCCTCCGAAGTGGAGGCAGGGGCCCTTTCCCCAGACTCACGAGCCATCGTCGCTTCCGGACTGAGGTCACAGCAGCACTTGCAGTGTAGGTCCTCTCCTATCAAAGGTCAGGTATCAAGTGAGTGAACAGACAGAAAATGGCGGTCACGACCACAGGGGTGCGTACCGTCACCGCCAGCATACATCGTCATTGGCTCCGGGGACTCAAAGGGTCCAATGTTAACCAATGCAGGATTGCGCGCGGTCTTCGACCGCCTACTGCGACGGTGTAGAACGCCAGCGCAGTTACCTCATATCCCCTTGTCCCACCTTACAGGTCAGGCACCCGCCATTTCAGGGGGCCACATGGCATTATTTTTAAATGCGTCACACCTATCTAGGCCTTGCATACACACAGTGACTGGCACATTGCGGATTGACAAATGTGTGCAATAATACATTTTTTAATACCTCAGTGTTTGCTAACTCTCTGATCGCTGTTCTCGTCATTAGGGCACGCCCGCTGGGGCAGCTGAGGAGATGACGGCATCCTCCGGTGTACAGACCTCTGGTGGACCTGTCGACAATGGAAGAGAGACACATAATAGTCACCTACAGACTTGATTGTGGAACAATCCATGAACTGTGTGCACAGTTAGAGCCAGACCTGATGTCAGCTATCCACCATCCCACAGGAATCCCCCCTCTAGTGCAGATCCTGTCAGTACTCCATTTCCTGGCAAGTGGGTCTTTTCAAACTACAGTGGCCATTGCATCAGGGATGTCCCAGCCAATGTTCTCAAACGTGTTGTCCAGAGTGTTGTCTGCTCTGCTGAAACACATGCGTAGCTACCTAGTTTTCCCTCAGGTGGAGGATTTGCCCACAGTGAAAGGTGACTTCTATGCCCCATATCCCCAACATCATAGTTGCCATTGATGGGACACATGTGGCATTAGTACCCCCCCCGCAGGAGTGAACAGCTGTACAGAAACCGGAAGAGCTACCATTCAATGAATGTGCAGATGGTGTGTTTGGCCGACCAGTATATCTCTCATGTGAATGCCAAGTTTCCAGGCTCAGTACCTAATAGGTGAGGACAAGGACTGTGTGAATAGTTGTCTGGGTCTGGGGTTGTCCCAAAGGGTTAGTGTGTGTCTAACAGTTGTCCCTCGACATTTACAGGTGACTCTGGGTACCCCAACCTCTTATGGCTACTGACCCGAGTGAGAAATCCCAGGACAAGGGCAAAGGAACGCTACAATGAGGCACATGGGCGAACTAGGAGAGTGATTGAAAGGACCTTCGGCCTCCTGAAGGCCAGGTTCCGATGCCTCCACATTACAGGTGGTTCTCTCTACTACTCACCAAAGAAGGTGTGCCAGATCATCATGGCCTGCTGCCTGCTGCACAACCTGGCTTTGCGGCGGCAGGTGCCTTTTCTGCAGGAGGATGGTCCAGAAGGAGGTCTTGTGGCAGCTGTGGAGCCTATGGACAGTGAAGAAGAGGAGGCAGAAGAAGAGGATATCAACAACAGAAACAACGTTATCCAGAAATACTTCCAGTGAGACACAGTTAAGAAGATGTCACTGGCTCACACATCTTATACAATTGTTAGACCTATCATATGTCTGTCACTTTCACCCAGTGTATGGATCCTTACTTGTCACTTTGACTTTCCATTTCACAGTTGTGGGTCCCACTGTGTGACCTCAGCTATATTACCTCATGGACTAGAGTTGTATGATAAAGGTATGTTGACAATACAATCGGCATTGCTATTTTTCTTAGTTATTTCAAATACACATTTGTGAAAGCACAGACTGACTCCAGATTGTTTTGTGATTCAAGGGTGTTTATTTCAGTGCAACTTACTGGAGGGGGTTGTAAAATGGGCAGGGGTGATGGTGGAGGATTGTCCATGGCAGAGTCCAGTCTATTTGTTTCACAGGTGCATTATCCAAAGGGGCATAGGAAGTGGAGCTAGGGCAGTTGATGGATGGACAGGGTGACGTAGTGGGACAGAAGGATGACATTCAGGGTGGTCTCATTTCCTGGCGGGGTCTTGGAATTGTTCTCTGTCTTTGTCCTGGATCTCAGGGACCATTTGCGGGGTGGTTCTCAATCTGCAGGGGGTGGGGTGCTGGTGTTGTGGTCCTGTGGCGGTGCCTCCTGTCCACTAGCACCGGCGGAAGTGGTGGGCTGTTCATCATCCAGGCTAGTGTCAGGAGCCCCTTTTTGTGCCACAGTGTCCCTCCTGGTGTTCACAAGGTCCGTCAGCACCCCTACAATGGTGACCAGGGTGGTGTTGATGGACTTGAGTTCCTCCCTGATCCCAAAGTACTGTTCCTCCTGCAGCTGCTGGGTCTGCTGAAATTTGGCCAGTGCCGTTGCCATCGTCTCCTGGGAATGATGGGACGCTCCCATGATGGAGGAGAGGGCCGCATGGAGAGTGGGTTCCCTGGGCCTGTCCTCCCCCTGAAACACACAACAGTCCTCCCAGTTCCCCTGTTTTCCTGTTCCTCTGTCCCCTGAACCATGTGCCCACTGCCACTTCCCCCAGGTCTCTGATTTTTTTGGGGTGGTGGGTTTGCCTGGGTTCCCTGTAGTGGTGTACACACTGCTGCTTGACATGTCCTGGGGACAGTGGGATGGGCCTGCTGGATGGGTGCTGTGCTGGTGTTTCCTGAAGGGGGAGGCTCTGTGGTGGCATGTGCCAGTGTCAGGGGAACCGACTGTCCCGAGGTCCCAGATGGGCTGGGCTGGTCATCTTGATCCAGTTGGACAGAGCTGCTGTCATCAATGTGGGCCTCTTCTGTGGGGGGAGTGGACATGTCTTGAACCTCCAGTCCGGTGATGTTGGGTATGGTTCCTGCAGGGGTGTAAAGGCATGATTATTGCATCTGTGTGTGCCATTGTGTGCAATGGGTGGGTGACCCTGTACCCCAGTGCTTGCATTCTTGTGTAGGACCTTGTGTGATAGTTGGTTTGGGGATCTGTGTGGGTATCTGTAGTGGACATGCTTTGGTGATGCAGGGCTTGGTATTGGGATGTGTGGGTTGTGATAGTGGGGCACATGTGAAGTGTTGGAGTGATGGGGGTGAGGGTGGGGTATGTGATGGCATGGAGGTAGGGTGGGGAATGTAATAGTTAAGTATGACTTACCAGAGTCCATTCCTCCTGCTACTCCTGCAAGGCGCTCAGGATGCAGTATAGCCAAGACCTGCTCCTCCCATGTTGTTAGTTGTGGGGGAGGAGGTGGGGGTCTGCCGCCAGTCCTCTGAACTGAAATCTGGTGTCTTGAGACCACGGAACGCACCTTCCCCCGTAGGTCATTCCACCTCTTCCTGATGCCTACTTCAAAGACAGAAAGGAGTATAAGTAGTGGAGACAAAGCCCAGAATTTAAAGATTAAGGGGGTTATTCTAACTTTGGAGGAGGTGTTAATCCGTCCCAAAAGTGACGG
Organism: Pleurodeles waltl; assembly: GCF_031143425.1. Lineage (NCBI taxonomy): Eukaryota > Metazoa > Chordata > Amphibia > Caudata > Salamandridae > Pleurodeles > Pleurodeles waltl. The sequence goes on from NC_090439.1 coordinate 1,179,696,856, forward strand.
AAAAGTGACGGATTTACCACCAGCCGTATTACGAGTCCATTATATCCTATGGAACTCGTAATACGGCTGGTGGTATATCCGTCACTTTACCGTCACTTTTGGGACGGATTAACACTCCTCCAAAGTTAGAATAACCCCCTAATTCTGGAACCAAGAAGAACCTCTGCCAACCTCTGCCAAGGAGAAGAGCTGAAGCGCTGGAGAAGCAGTACTGAAAAAGACTGGACTTTGCTGTGTTTTCCTCCTTGTGAAGTGTCTCTAAGGGCTTGGGCCGAGCTTGCCCTCTGTTCTGAAGTCTCAGGGCCATCAAAGACTTCCTCTGCACCTCCTGGACTCTCTTGCTGAGACTCCTACCCTGCCAAGTGGTGCCCACTCCAGTAACTGGGCCCTTGAGAGGAGAAGTCCGGAAATCGATCCATCGCTCCTCTCTTCTGGAGAAAAATTACGCATTGCCTACCCGACCAGAGAAAAAAGGATGCACGGCCTCACTTAAGAGTAAGGAATCAATGCATCACTGACTTTTCCGATGCACGCTCACCAGTGCGGCTTTATTTTTGACAAACCAGGTACTTTGTGTAACATCAACGCATCCATTGTTTTCAATGGAGAAAGACTGTTTTTACTTTCAAAATGTATAACTTTGCTTGTGTATGTTGCAGTTTTGTAGTTTTGGTCTTGTTTGATTTAGATAAATAATGGCTATTTTTCTAAACTGGTGTGGAGTCCTTTGTAGGGATTCCACTGTATTACCGTGTGTGTTGGTACAAATGCTTTACACATTGTCTTTGAGATAAGCCTGGCTGCTTGTGCCAAGCTACCAAGGTGGTATCTTAAATGCGTATCTCCTTTGACCTGACTAGAGTGAGAGTCCCTACATGGACAGAGTGCAAACTGACTGCCAACGAGAGACCCCAGTTCTAACACTGATGTTCATTCACCACTAGACTCGATATAGCAATTGTTACTAGTGAGGCTGCTGTCGTAATTGTCTTGAAGTTTTCCATCCAAGTGCTTGTATACTCGAGTATCAATCAATCAATCAAAGCATTTGAAAAGTGCACTACTCACCCGTGAGGGTCTCAAGTCTTGAGGTGTCTCCTGAAGGTAAGTAGGTCCAATGTCTATTACAGGTGGGTGGGAAGAATATTCCACGTCTTGGCGGCCAGGTGGGAGAACGATCTGCCACTGGTGGTCATTCTGTGGATGCGTGGGATGGTGGCGAGGGCAAGGTCAGCGGGGTGAAGCTGTCGAGTCGGGTTGTAGAAGGAGAGCCGTCTGTTGAGGTATTCTGGTCCAGTGTTGTGAAGAGCCTTGTAAGCGTGGGCAAGGAGTTTGAACGTGATTCTCTTGTCAATGGGGAGCCAGTGCAGATCTCTCAGGTGGGCTGTGATGTGGCTGTGCCAGTGGATGTCTAGAATGAGCGTGCGGAAGTGTTCTGTATGCGTTGCAGTCTTTTCTGGAGCTTGACCGTGGTTCCTGCGTGAGGGCATTGCCGTAGTCCAGTCTGCTGCTTATGAGGGCTTGGCGACTGTCCTTCTGGTTCCAGTGGCGATCCATTTGAAGATCATCGTTGACGCATTTGCTTAGGGTATTGTGACAGATGGTGTGAAATGCACCCAAGAGGTCCAGGAGGATGAGGGCCATGGTTTCACTGTTGTCAAGTATGGTCCTGATATCGTTGGTGGCGGCGATGAGGGTGGTTTCGATGCTGTGGTTGCTGCAGAATCGGGATTGGGACGGGTCCAGAGTGTTTTTCTCCTTGAGAAAGCAGGTCAGTTGTTTGTTTACAATTTTCTCGATTACTTTTGCTGGGAAGGGGAGCAGGGAGATGGGCCAGAAGTTCTTGAGGTCCTTTGGGTCCATTTTGGGTTGGCGGCTTCTCGTATGATGATTGGCAATATTGGAGGGCTCTTGGATTTTTTGCAGTATTATCAAACTCCGTGGATGAATTTTAGGCCTTGGCCCTGGCTGGGCATTTGTAGCTTGAGAGCATTTAATTCGACTTGCACCAGAGAGGGTGTGTACCAGGTGCCTGATTGATTCAGTAGATTTGCAGAATACTCCAGTCCCAGAAGAAGTAATGTAGGCGATACTTGATTTAGATTTGTAATTCATCGCGATTCGTGCTCCTGAGTCTACCAATTGATGCAAGCTCTTGTCAACAACCATGACGTCAATATATGGGTCAATGCATTCTTACGGGCCCCCAGTGATATTCTTGTCTTCCGTAACCACCACAGTCATGTCCTGGAATTCCTTTACAATATGTTGATCTTTCTCCTCCAGGACTTCGTCCCCGACCATGCTGCTCACCTTAGGCACCCAAGTCTAACTGCTATGGCATACTTTAGCAAAATGCCTTACTTTGCCATACTTGTGGCATGAGACATTCTTAGCCAGGTGTGTCTTGCCTTCTCTGCCACAAGGGTAGTTGCCACACCTATACCTATGTTGCTACATTTAAAGAATTGTTTTCCAGTGTATTTGACCTCTCTATGTATCTGTACTCTATGTATCTGTTGACCACTTTGAAGAGCACATGCATTCCCTTTAATAGTTGTAGAAATATTCAGCAGATGTTTAAATAGCTTCCTATCTTTAAACTCTAAGGAATGCAAACGTTTTAAAAAAAATCTTTCTGCTCCGAAACGTGATCCTCAAATTGCTACCTGATTCACTTCAAATGCATAAAACCATTGCTTTCACAGAATCCCTTGATTACCAGGAGATTCAAGAAACAGTGGAGGTGGGTTTACTGACTGGATGACTGGTATAGTTATAAAAGGTAAAAATAGATTAAGGAAAACAATATAACTAATGTACACACACCATACACATCCTGTGATATGTTGGGGATTCAGCACAAAGACATCAGGAAGAAAATGGAGTGCATGTCACCGTCATTTTTAAAAAAGGGGTGCATGTCACTGTTGTTCAATAGGCCAAGGACATGCTACTCCTTGCCAAAACACTGGTTCCCAAGACTCACAATGTGCAATATCCTTAGGAACATGTATGATTCCAAAGCAAAATGGTGGTCTAGGAGCAGACACAGTGAAAGGCGAAGTTATTGGCAAACAGATTTAAAATGGCGGCTTCACGTGAAAAGCTTGAGCGTTAAACACTAAAGTCGATCAAGACTCTGCTGTAACACTAGGTCCAAAAATGAGGGCTTGAGATGAAACGAATTGATAAGCTGATGCGCAAACGTTTAATGTTATACATGACACAACTAACTTCCCCCAAGATGCATCTACTCCAATCTGGCTCGTATGCTTAAGAACACTGTTAAAGATGGCTCATACGCTCGCCAACTAATGATCTATGTATCCACAACCACAAGCGGTATATCGTTTGTATCAAGGTGAAGGTATTATATGGTATGACTGGGTAGTCTTACCATGGAATACCAACACAATACCCAGCATTGGACCTTGGATTCACTCGCAGTAAACCCTTGCTCAGTCCCGGTAGTGTGGCAAAGAACAGTCAGACTACTTAGAGGAACATGTGTAAAGCATTTCACAATAGCACCATAGACAATAAGTAAATTACACAATTTAAATGAAATCTCATGCCGATTTAGAAAAACAGAGAAGATTTTTATCTTAATTTAGACACCAAAACAAATGTTTTATCTTACATACACCCAGAGTTGTGATTTTTAGAAGCTTTAGAAAATAGAGTCTTTGTACAGTTTAACAGGCATTAGTGATGTCTGTATCTATGCTAGGGGTCTGCTCTGGAGTCAGTGATGATCAAGTGGCTGTCAGTCTCTATGCTGGTGACAGACAAGCCTTGGTAGCTGCAAAGGTGATCTGCTGGCATTTCAACAGTTGGAGTTTGTCCAGCGTGGAGTAGATGGCCTCTCTCACACTCTTTGGATGCAGGACATCAGGCCTCTTGGGCCTCAGTCACAATGAGTCTACTGTGTCGCAGGTCTTCGACTTCTGTACGTTGATTTACTCTTGCAGGTTACAGAGGACTGGTACCAGCAGTCAGGGGAGTCTTCCTTGGCTTCTCGGTGTCCACTGGGGTCCCTCTCTCTGGGACCAATGAATCTTCACCACAGCACACATTGGGCACTCTATTCCAGGACTGATCTCCTTGGGTCATCTCTGTGTCCTCTCCTCATGCTGCGGTTGGAGTCCAGGTCCTGTTGTTGGTGTTGGTGTCAGGGATGCCCCTTAAATCCTAGAATTAGTGGGCGTTAAGGGTGTGAGGGACAGTGGCCAATGGTCCCTGTGACTAGTCCACGCCTGAAGAGACAACTTACTGTTGGAATACCTCACTTTTCTACCCACAACCCACTATTCCTAAGGTTTACCAATATGGCAGAAACTTCACTCGCCTGTGCAGACATCTAAGTGTGTGACTAGCCTTTGGGAGGTGTATGCCCCCTGCAAAGCAAATTTTCCCATTTGCCTTGCAGGACAAGGCGAGAAGAGCTTTGTCCTCTGCTGGGGGACAGGTATTTACACCATAAGGGCAGGTGAAGCCTTTGAGGCTCACTGTCTTGATGCTAATCTCGCTAGCCATCCTGGGAGGGATGAGGTGTGATCTCCTTCCTGCACAGGCACTTGGTCTTTTGTCCTGCGGAGGTGCTAGCACTACCAGCAAGAGGTCAGACTCTCTTTTCTGTGGCAGACCCTCTAAGGGTGCCACCCGGGCACATGATAGCTAAGCCTGACTATGGGCATCATACTCAGGGTTAAAAAACATAGGTGGTCATTCTGACCGTGGCGGGAACAGCCAAATGGCAGCTATGCGGTCAGAAGACCGCTGCAGCCATTCCGACCTTCCCGCTGGGACAGCGGGCGCTATCAATGTTAGCGCCCGCCGGCCCAGCGGGAAGGTGGCCTGCAACACTGAAGCCGGCTCCGAATGGAGCCGGCGGTGTTGCAGGTGTGCGACGGGTGCAGTTGCACCCGTCGCGCTTTTCACTGTCTGCAAAGCAGACAGTGAAAAGCAGGCTGGGGCCCTGTTAGGGGGCCCCTAGACACCCGTTACCGCCAGCCTCTTCCTGGCGGTGACAACCGCCAGAAACAGGCTGGCGGTAAGGGGGTCAGAATCCCTATGGCGGCGCTGCTTGCAGCGCCACCATGGAGGATTCTCCCAGCCGGGGGAAATCCGGCGGGAAACCGCCGGACCCGGCTGGGCGACCGCAGCTGTACTGCCGTGGTCGGAATGACGAATGAAGCACCACCAGCCTGTTGGCGGTGCTTCCGTCATTCGCCAACCTGGCGGTCTATGACCGCCAGGGTCAGAATGAGGGCCATAGTGTTTAATACCAAATATGGGGGAAATCGTCCAGGCCATCGTGGAGCTGGACATCTGAGCAGTGGTCAGATGCCAGCCCATGTTATCATATGGACTGCCGGTTACTTGTGTCAGCATTGCATTTTAAATGCCAACAAGTGGCCATATGTGCTCCTTCACATATGTCCTCACTCATAGAACTGTGCACTCTGCCTCCTGGGCTATAGTAGGCCTGACTTAGGGGTGACTGTCCTGTCTAACGGGGACTCTGTTTGCACTTGGTGAGGGCAGAGCCTCACTCGAGCAGCAGGCTACTCGTGCAGGCTGTCTTGGCAGCTCTTCAGTATCTCTTTTACTTGGGTCATATAGGGTAGCACAATCCATACTGCAGCCATGGTAACCCCTTTACTACCCTTGCCTTGGGTACCAGTGGGAATCTCCTGCATTAGCCTAACTGCTCGACCAGGTACCTTAAAAATTGGAGCATTGGGTGGTCTAATTTTTACCTCTGGAAACCAAAGTGATGTTGCCTGGACCCCGTGCACAGTGCGCCTAGCTTTGCACACTACACAGAGGGCCAGCCTCCTACAGGCAGACACAGCTTTTAGGTCCGAATGCTTTCTAGTGCAATTGTGACCTGCACCAGCCCTCGCACAACATCCCTTCAGCAGTGGGACATATCTGGATGTTCACTGTAGGCCTTGCCACGCTTGATGTAGCATTTTCCAGGCTGTTGATAGGCGTGGTGAATGCATTGATTCTAACAATGTTCTGCCTATGGTGCATAAGCTGCGCCCACACGTTGGTTTTCAGAGATAAAATCTAGATCACCTAATGCTCTAATTTTCGAGGTAGCTTGGTCAAGCAGTTAGGCCAATCTTGGAGAAGTGCAAAGCATTTGTTGTACTCACAATATCAATCATTCAACTCACACTCTCTAAGGAATAACTCGAGACCAATTTACAAAAATACTTCAGATTTTTATATACATTTTAAGATCAAGATTATCAAAACTGGTTAATTACTTTTGAAGATATGGATTTTGAAAGTTTCAATAAACCCAGTCTTTCTGTGTGTAATTACGCACCGTAGGAATCAGTAGGAAGTCACCTTTAAAAATTATATAAAATCACACAGTTGCTTTACCAAGTTCCACTTTTGCAGGCTGGTCGAGGTCACTAGTGGGCACGCTGTGCCAGCTGGAGAAGTTCTGGTGGCTCCCGGTTCTGGAGGGAGCAACAGTGGAATTTCTCTGGGAGCTGGTGCAAGGCCACTGAGGGGGACCATTTGGAAAAGGTCTGCTTTGGTCAAGTTAAAGATTGTTCCTTGAGATCCCCTTGGAGTATCGAGGTCGCAAGGGGTGAAGGACCCTTGGGGCACAGCTGGTCGTTTGTTGCAGGGTGCAGGGCAGCTGGGTGCAGAGCGAATCAGTGAGCCAGAGGCTGTGCACAAAGATGCCCTTTGGATCTGGAGGTAGGTCTTTTTGAAGGTTGCTTACACAACAAAAGGGGAACGCTGGTGGGAGGTCTTGGGTGTTCCAGAAATCCCCAAACTAGGGCTTTCTCCTGGTCCTTTTTCAGCTGTGGGTGAGCGAGTTTTCCTGGTGTCTGACGTCAGCTGACCAGAATCCAGGGTATTAAGATGATTCATTAAGTAAGACCCTGGAGGGTGCAGTGCCACCAAAGGTAGCCCACTTGTGAGGTTTGTCCTCTTGGTTGTTGATGTGTTGTCAAGTCTGGCTGCAACTTTCAGTTTGGGAGATATCGGCTGGTCAGTGAAGTGACCCTTACTGGGTTGTTGGTTATTGGATTGTTGTAGAGTGGTATCTCCACTCTGGAGGGAGTTCTTGGGTGATTGGTGAAGCCTGGAGGTCCTCTGGGTTTCTTGAGGCCAGTTCAGTGTCGAGCTTCTCCACAAGGGTGATTTCATCAGGCTGGGTTTGGCGCCTTTTCTTGATGCAACAGGTCCGTAGTTCTCATGCCTTGGTTCTTTTTTCTGCTGGTCTTCTTTACTGAATTTAGTGGGCATTTTAGGAACCTGGTAGTGTCCAATGGGACCCTTACCTTTGGGTGGCTACACTCATTATAGTGACCACTTCCTGTGTGAAGGGTCACTTCCCTTAACCTAATTGGCTATTTTCCTGCCGTCTAAGATGGAGAAAAATGAAATTGATTGTCCATCTTGCAGGCAACACCTTAGGGGTGGTGCATGCCAAGTGGGGAGCACTCCTCCTATCCTTTGTGTGGTTTCCCACCTTTGCTACCACCAAAAGTAGGGGTTTGCTGCTAGCAGCAGGCCTAGTAGTCGAGTTTCAAGGGTAGTAAGCCCTTTGAAGCTCACCGCCAGGCAGTGCACATTCCTGAAGAAGGGAGTGTTAGCTCCTCCACCCAGGCAGGGCATTGTTCTACAAGCCAGAGAGACAGGGCTCTCCCCCAAAGTTTGTATATTGGCTGTCAAGAGGTGGCAGGCTGGATAGAACCCGTCGGCAACCGTGCCAGGGAAGTTAGCTTTTGCAGGGGGAACCTTTACGGTGACCCCAGGGTACACTTAGGGATAAATCCAATATTGGTACCAGTTTGGATTTATCATTCTGGGTTGTTTGATACCAAACATCCCGGGGTTCAAGGTGGCCACCATGTAGCTGGGAAACTTGTGTTGACCAGTGTCCAGTACATGTATTAAAATGGCTGCTCTGTTCACTCACAGTGTCCCAGGTTTGGCAAGGAAACAGTGGGGGCCTATTGCTCATGCAGCTATGCTCTCACATATAGCATGGAGGACCCTGCCTTAGGGCTGTAAGGTATGCCACAGGGGTGTCTTACCCATAGTAAATGCAGTGTACGGTGGTCAGGGCACACAGGCAGTGTATCATGTTGAGTTTGTGTTTTAGGTTTCCACCTTGGCACTCAGCCTGCAATGGCAGTGCTTGGTGCATCTGGATGCATGGCCCTAAAGGGTGGCACAATCAGTGCTACTGCCCTCATGGGCCTACCCATAGTACCCCATGCCCTGGGTGCATAGGTGCCCACATACTAGGGACTAGTAGTGGTAGTTAAGGCTGTATCCAATTGTGCCAATGTATCACAACAGTTTTAGGGAAAGAGCTCTGGCCCAGGGAACCTGGTTGGCAGGGGCCCTGGGTACTACAACTTCTAGACTACATCAAACAACAGGCAAAACCTGGGGCCTAACCATGTCAAAAAGAGGCCTTTTCTCACACTGTGTTCAGGCTTCTTTTTTGTTTGCCAGTGCTCCTGCCCATTCTCCACAGCCTTGGTCAGGCATTGAGCCCACTAATGACCCCACCTATTGTTTTTGTTTTGCAGACGCTGTGACTGAGTGTGATTCGCTCAAGCCCACCATAGAAGCTTAGTGTTTCTGCCACTCCTGGCATGGGCTCACTGCTCTTGATCACAGGCCTGGACTCGGCTATGGTGGGCTCACTTGTGATGGAATGGTGACCATCGCTGTCTGGAAATGTGGGCAGTGGTGAGGTTCTGACTCTCCTCCCTTTTGGGGTAGATGAGCAGGGTGGAGGTGATGGTGGAGTTGATGACTCCTGAAGGATGTCACTCCCAGTAGCAGGTGCAGAGACATCTGGGCTGTGATCTGTGGGACATATATGTACATAACACTATATAAATATAAAATACTTCAAAATATAATTGCTTTGGGCACTACAATGTTGTGACGTTGCTACAAGTGTGTATGACTTGAAGGAGATGTGCGTAATTGTTAGATATGACTTTCAGCAGTCAGTACAGCATACTGATGAAGTGCACTACAACTCCCATGATGCATTGGCTGGCTGGGCCAGACACCTCAATGGAGTATTTCATGCACTGATGTATCTGATGCGGTTTGCCTAACAGCATGGCCTAGATGAAACATAAACTTATATGACTTACCCTGGCTGCTGCCTGCTGGGATGGATGTGTCAATGTCCCCAACACTGTGGCCCCAACACTTGTGACACTCACCGGTTCGATGGTCTCCTCAATCAGGCTCTCCATGGCAGTCAGAGGTGTGTGTGTAGAGGGTCCTTGTTCAGTCCCACTCCCCTCTACCATCCTGCTGGCCAGGTTGTCTTCGGTCCTGGAGGACAGGTCATACCATTGCTTCCTGATTTCAAGGAAGGTAAACTGTGCTGCCCCAAAGGAGTTTATTTTGTCCACTATCCTCTGCCAAAATGTATTTTTCTAGGCCTCAGAAACTGAAAAGGAGTACTTCCCAAACAGCAGGTCCATCTTAGCTACAAACTCCTCGGTGAGCACCTCCAGGTCTCTCTCAGAAAACTTTGTTTTTATTTTTCTGCTGCCTCCAGCTCCACTCCTGTCCTCTGTAAGCATGGTGTGGTGTGCCCTGGGCCACTCCCTGCTTCCAGTAGGTGTGTTAGGCCTCTGGTTGGTGGTCACACCCCGTAATTGCCACCCACCAGGGCTGTGACATCATCAAACAGCTTTCAGCTGCATCATGGGCTTAGTTTCCTTAATTCCGGTTTCTTAAAAAGGAATCGGAATTTAGTGATTTCTTAAATACCGATTTCCTAATTGCAATAGCCACTCTGTAGAAATCGCTATTAGGAAATCTCACACTTTGTACATACCAATTTGTGACTTGCACATAGCGATTTCTACAGAGACTCTATTTGCAAGTCGCAGAAATGGAATTTCGCACATCTGAGCCTAAGAAACAAACCCATTGAGAAGAACAGAAGAATGATGGATAAGGAAATGTTACCTGTGAATAACTATGAATGACGGGTGTGTTTTTCACCACAGGGTTTAGAATAGCATGAGAATAAAGCCTGGGGTTTCTATAATGTTATTCAGTACATGAGGGTAAAAAATATCCCCTTAATTCACAGTGATAAATCTATAATTTTATGTTCTAAGTGGGACACAAACCTGTCCACTCTTGTGAACAGGCTTTTACAAATGTGGCATTTTACACACATAAGTAAACCTGGACTGAAACAGGCAGGTCTCAGCTTCCGGGTTCAGCACAGTGTAACCCAAGCTTGTTTCTCATCACTGTGACATACTTACAGTGAATACTAGTGTTTTGAAAGTCCTCTTCAGGAAAGTGGACTGTGATGGAACCATATATAGCAGATAACTATGGGCCTGATTACGACTTTGGTGGAGGGGATCACTCCATCCCAAATGTGACGGATAACCCGCCCGCCATATTAAGAGATCCATAGAATATAATGGACTGGTAATTCGGCGGGCAGGATATCCGTCACATTTGGGATGGTGTAATCAACTCTGCTAAAGTCAGAATCAGGCCCTATGATTCTTGTTATTTGTAGTGTCCTGCCCGACCCGTGAAGATGCAACTCCTCCATGTGGGCAGTCTTAACACCCACCCCACACCCATCCAACACATGTGTCACCAGTCATGTGATCCTACTAATAAAAGGGGCCAGGTGCACGTGCCTGAGGCCAGCTGCTCCCACTAGAATAACATATGTGTCATTCATTACACTAGTATGTGGGTCTAGGGCCCGCAACTTGACATTATTCACTGATGTGTGACATCAGTGTAGTGGGAAGTGGTACAGTAACATCCTCTGTCTTCTCCCACCGCCCAGGTTTGGAGACAGCAGGGGAAAGTGCTGGAAGGGCAGATTGTGGCCCACAATTTGCCAGGTGCAGGCACAGGCCCAGTCCTGGCCTCCCATAGCTTCTTCAGTATCCTCTGGTCTGCACATACCTGACGCAAGTGATGAAGGGACACAGAGGTAGCAGATAAATGCTGGGTCAGGTGATGGTGTTACACCCTGCTGTCTCAAGCTGGTCTGATCTCACCCAGGAGTGACAACATTGTTCTGTGACAGAGCTGATGCCAAGAGTTGTGCATGTAGAGTGTTTGGGAGGAGGAAGGAGAGGTGGGGTGGGAGGGCAGGATAAAATACATCTTTAAATATCAGGGAAGAGTAGGGGTAGCACATAGCCAAGAAATGTCAGAGGAGGAGGGAACACCTAATTTCATGAAAAGGAAGGATGAATCCTGATGAAGGTAGGTGAGGATGGCACTGCGGGACAGCTGGTATCTTTTACATAGCTACTGGAAATTGCTGTGTAAAAGAATCTTGCAAATTGGGAAATCTGCCTTTTTATTTTGCATATGAAGCCTAAATTGAGCAACAAAAATGCCCAAAATTGGCATGAAGGAAAACCAAAGGAACAGGCAGATCTGAAATGTTTGTCAGATTCCTGCCTTTTTTGTGGGTACAAGCCTGAGAAAGAACCTGGGCAGTAGAAGTGGTGCTCATGTGACCTTGTTGTGACTGGGATTTATTTTTTAAAATATATTTTTATTATTATTAATTAACTTTCACTGCATTACATTCTTGATGGCATCGATAGATTTCCATTTAGTACATATAATTGAACATAAAATATACAGCAGACTCTTTCAATTTCTAATGCTCCCACCTCATTTATTCTTATCCTAGACTTGCATAGGTTCCTTGTGAGTGCAATGCGTATAGATTGCTTCGGTGTCTTAGGGGTACATCACTATCCTGTGGTCGTATTTAATCTGGAGTGCCCATTTGTTCGTGTCTCAAACTTATCTAAAACTACTTATTATTTTAACTTGATGGCACTATTTCAATCAGACTACATTCACAACCATGGTGGGTGTTACTCATTGTTTCCTTGTTCTTCTTTTTTTTTTTTTCCTCCCTTCTTTCAACCAATGGAGACCAGGCCGGTGCCTTCTTATGCTTATTGTCTCTATTTCCTCACACCGAGACTGATGTGCTTGGGGGCCGGGAGCTTCCATGTTCTGTCTCTTGGGGTTCGGTCATCCTATCCCCCTAACTGCCTGTTCCGGTTGGTCCTAGTCACCCTCTTTCCACCCCTTTTCTTTTGGTTCCCCCATCATGCCCTATTGTCTGTGCTTTACCCTATTAGTCGCTCTGGGCTTCCACTGCCACACCCCCTTCCTTAGTCTGACTGTCCCATCTCAGGAGTATTTCTTCCCACGCCAGGGCAATGGGGGTTTGGCGCATACCCCTTGCTTCCTCACTTTTCAGCACTTGCAATTCTGCTCGGGCCCATCTTGACACATCCCGCCTCCATTCGCTCGCCGATGGGCAGCTGGGAGATTTCCAGCCTATCATGATTCGTCTCCTATAGAGGACAAGTGCAAGGTCCAGGAAGCGTCCCCTCACTTTCCCTAGAGGCTCATGTGCTCTCAAACCCAGTAAGCATGCCGCCGGGGATAGCGCAATCTCCACCCCCAGCACCCGCTCCTGGTCCGCCAGCGCCTCAGCCCAGCCCCTCTGGAGCTCTGGGCAATTCCATACCATGTGGTCAAAGTCTGCAGTTACATTTCCGCATCTAGGGCATGTCTTGGGGGTTCCCCCATAGATTCTTGTCAGTCTGTGTGGGGGTGAGGTATGTTCTGTGCATGTAGTTGTACTGTATGTATCTCAACCGGGTGTTTCTGGATACCGTCCGAGGATAGGCTAGTGCCCTGCTCCACTCCACATCTGTTAATTCCCTGCTCACTGTCTTTTCCCACTGTTCTCTTCGGGGCTGTAGTGCGTCCAGTGATTCCTCATTTTGGGACCTGTAGATCTTGGCTATTAGGTGAGATTTCCCACAAGACGTTAGTAGTAAGTGCAGTACTCTGTGGGTTGAGGGCTCTGCATTTACCGTTCCCCAGTGCTCTTTGAGGATGTGTGTTAGTTTCTTATACTGGAGGAACTGTCCCCTTGGGACACCCATTTCTATTAGGTCTGAGAAGGACCTCAGCACCCCCTATTGAAACAGTGCTCCGACTGTCTCTACTCCCACTCTCCTCCAGGGTCCGAGGCAAAATCCCACCAGGTTCCCATCATCTGTTCCTTCCCCCAGTACTGAGAGTGGGAGCTCAGGGGAATAAGGCTGTCCCAACCCTACTCTTCTCACACTTTTCTTCCAACATGCTGCCGCTACACTCGTCATCATACTGTCCGTGCGCTTGGTCACTCTCATGTTCACCATCCGCGCAATGATTCTTTCCATTCCAATTTCTCCTTGAGCAGTATATCTATCCAATTGTCCCTTTCCTCCCATCCACGCCGCAGTCCACTGCAGTTGTGATGCTAAATAATAAAACTCGAAGTCAGGGACTCCCAGGCCCCCCATGTGTGTCTGCCTTGGTCCCATATAAGCTCCCTGATCGGCGTTTTAAGCTCGCGGAACCACGCTGAATTGATCTGCAGCAGCAGGTTCGCGAAATAGTAAAGTAATCGGGGCAGGATTATCATTTTGGACAGTGCAACTCTGGCCATTATGGATAGCCTCAGAGAGCGCCAGAACTTTACTGAGGGCCGCAGGGAGTGGAGCGCCCTCCCAAGATTGCCATCCCGGAGGTCCCCCTCCTCGTGGAAAACCTGTATTCCCAGGTACTTAAATGTCCTCGGTGCCTAGCCTACATCTTCGGGGCACGATGCGGGCCGGTCACATCCCGCCAGCATGGGAAAAACATATGTTTTGCCCCTATTGAGATGCAATCCCGATAGGAACCCAAAGTGCTCCAGGGCATCCAGAGCCCAGGGGAGTCCTGTCTCTCCGTCCCCGAGGTAGATGAGTATATCATCTGCATAAAGGGAAACAATGTGCTCCGGTTGTCCCCATTGTATCCCTCTGCCATCCCTACATAGCTGAGCTGCCAGCGGCTCGATAGCCAGTCCGAATAATAGTGGCGATAGAGGGCAACCCTGCCTTGTGCCCCTGTGGATCGGGTAGGTGTCGGATACCGTCTTGCCCGTCCTCACTCTAGCCAGGGGGGATGCATATAGCAGGTCTACCCGCTTTACCCAGCCCTCTCCCAACCCCATCTTCCTCATCACTGTCCTCAGGTAGTCCCATCTAACAGAATCAAAGGCTTTTTCGAAGTCCACAGCGAGTAATACCCCGGTCAAAGGTTTCGCTTCCCTGGGCATATGTAGAATGGCAAATAGTCGTCTCAGGTTAAGGGATGTGCCCCGGTGTGGGACAAACCCGTTCTGATCCTCGTGAATCAGTTTGGGCATGTGGCTGAGCAGCCGATTGGCCAGAACTTTGCTGAGTATTTTAAAATCATTGTTCAGCATTGACAGGGGGCGAAAATTAGCGACAGATGTCTCTCTATCTTTAGACTTTTGGCAGTGGGACCACCAATGCTTCCCTCAGCGTGGCCGGCAACACACCCCGGCTCAATGCCTCAGAGTACACCTCCGCCAGCCTAGGGGCCAGTAAGGTTTCGTACTTCTTATAGAAATCCATAGGTAAGCCGTCCGTTCCCGGTGTCTTCTCGGGCGCTAATTGCGATATGGCATTCTTTATCTCATCTGCTGTCACAACTGCCCCAAGCCCCTCCTGTTCCTCAATTGTCAGCGTTGGCAATGGGAGATGCTGCAGATATGCCTCAAGAGCCGGTTCGTCAAGCTCCCCAGGTTTCCTATATAGATGAGCATAGTATTCCATGAAAGCATCATTTATAGTGTTTGGGCTGTGTCTTCCCTCTCCCTCCATGGTTATCACCTTGGTTATAGGCTCTCCTTCCCCTCCAGGTCTTACCAGCCACGCCAGCATTCTGCCTGACCTCCCCTCCTTGGAGTGTAATGAGGTCATATAGTTTTGCACACTATGGCATCTAAGTTGTTCCTCAACCTGGGAGTGGTCTCTCCGTGCCTGGGCATACTTTTCCCCTTCCTGCTCATCTGTTCCCTGTCTCCGTTCTCCCTCATGTATATCTTTCTCTAGTCTGGTCAGTTCACGTTCCAGCGTTCGTCTCACCCCCATCGTCTGTCCCATACAGAATCCTCTGGTTGTCACTTTGAGGGTCTCCCACTCAACGGATCTAGAGTCAGTGGATCCCTCGTTAATTTTAATATGGTCAGCGAGGAAGAGGCGAAGGTCATCCCTGTACACCTGGTCCTCCAAGGCTCCAGGAGCCAATCGCCACATCGGGATGGGGGGCCTAACCTCCCTCACTCTCCAGGTCAGCAGAAGACGATTATGGTCAGAGAGCGTACGTCCCAGGTATTCAGAGTGGACCATCCCCTGCATTAGTGTTGCTGTACAAACCACCCTGTCAATTCTTGTGTGTACCCTGTGGAGTCCTGAGTAGAATTAATAATCTTTTTCAGTAGGGTGTTGCTCACGCCATATGCCCAATAATTCCCATGCATCTAGCCATTCTCTAAGTTTTTGGGCTACTCTGCTTGTCGTTGCCCCCGACAGTGGTGGGGTGGAGCGGTCTAGTTCTATATCTAACACGCTGTTAAAGTTTCCCCCTATCAAGAGGCCTCCTCCCCGCTGGCTCGTGAGTTTACCCGATAGCCGTGTCATAAAGGGGATCTGGTCCTGGTTAGGAGCATAAATGCGACTCAAGGTAATTGGTACACCGTGCAATCTTCCCTCTAACACCACGTATCTGCCTTCCTGGTCAATATTGGTGGATTCTACTGCAAAGGGAACCCCTGCACGTATCCATATCAGCGCCCCCCTAGCATATGCAGAGTATTCCGTGGCATACAACTGACCCCTCCATCTTCGCCTTCTCTTTTCCGCTTCCCCCTTCGCTATGTGGGTCTCTTGTATTAATGCCACTTGGATACCCCTCCTCTTTAGGTAGGACAGAGTTTTGTGTCATTTGTTTGGTGTTCCCAACCCCCGCACATTCCATGTTAGCATATTATACTCTGCCATATTGTAGAGACATTCACTATATTTCCTTCATGGCCCGTCCCATTGGCCTGAAACCTGTGTCTGACTGTATGTCTAATCCTAACAACCCACCTACTGCAGAACGCCATCAGAACTAACAATCTTGAACCCCAACTCCCCTTCCCCAGGGCGCCCCCTAAACAGAAGGCTGCCCAAAATATTGTGCAACTGTGCAACTCAGACAAACTGTCAATTCTAGTTCTCGCCATACTGTCGGAATGGACGAGATTCTGGTGGGGGGGACCGCGCCCGTAGTGGCCATCAGTAGACTGTCCACCTCCATCTCAGGGCTGCGCTGCTTTTCCGATTACCCGAGCTCATCCGCCGTCTGAGGGGTCACCTTTGGTACCTGCACCGAGCAGCCCGACCCGTCTACCGAGGACATCACCGTGCCGTCCGATTCTCCGTCTGAGTGTCTGAGGGGCGATTCCTCTCTACTCATGGAGGCAGCAGCCTCTAATGCCGCTTTTTTCCCCATTTCCTTTTGCGACTGGGTTGGTGCCAAGCGGGGTCGGATCCCGTTCCGTCGTCTTCCCGGGCCCCGGCATACTCCCCCGTTTGAGTGTCGCACCACTAGGGTCCCTCGGGCCTCCAGCCAGTCCCACGCCTCCTCAGGAGTCTGGAAGAAGGTGGTCCTACCATCCATAGTCACCTTTAGTTTTGCCGGGAAAAGGAGCGAGTATTGGATTCCTTCCTCTCTCAAGGCCTTTTTGACTGTCAGGTATGATGCTCGCTTGGTTTGGACATCCAGTGTGAAGTCGGGGAAAATTGTCACCTCCCCGTTCGCAACTTTAAAAGGGCCTGCTTCTCTGGCTCTTTGTAGAAGAATATCTCTGTCTCTATAGTGGAGGAGTCTGGCGATCATCACACGCGGAGGATGGCCCGGTGCCAAGGGCCTCGAAGGCACCCAGTGCGCCCGCTCCAGGGTGTAGAATGGGGTCAGGCACTCATGGGCCACGATCGTCTGCAGCCATTCCTCTAGAAATTTTAGCATGTTCGCTCCTTCGGCCCCTTCCGGCAGCCCCACTACACGCACATTGTTTCTGTGGCTTCTGCCTTCTGCGTCCTCTGCTCTTTGTTCTAGGCGTGCAACCCTATCCACAAGGCACGTAACCTCGGCTTTTAGGTCTTTTTGTTGCGGGACAATTTCAGCCAGGACATTCTCCGTGTCTTTTACTCTATCCACTAACTTGTGGTGGTCCGCCCTCAGCAGGCCAACTTCAACTGCGACCTGGTTAATGTCACGTTGTAGAGTAGTTTTAGTGTCCTCAATTGCACCCAATATCTTATCTAAGGTGTCCTGCATTTTAAGTTGGGGAGGGTCCAGCGGCTCTCCCTCTTTACGTTCAATGGGTGTCATATTTCCGATTATTTTGCCTTTGTGGCGATTCTTAGGGGACATCTGGCACCGGGTAGGGCCACCCACTCAAGCTGGACCGAGTTCTGGGATCTCACAGGTTTCCTTTTGACCCCTCACTTCGTTCTCCGCCTCCGGCACCCCGTGGTTTGCCCGGGTCACTCAGATGGTCAGTGTCTCTTCACTCGTCACCGTCCGAGGCCGGAGTTCTCTATGGATCAGGTTCCGTTACCGCCCGCCGGGGTTACTCTCTCTCTGTTTATTATATTTTTATTTATTGGTGCCCTTCAAGGTGCTGATCTTTGGGAGCACAGGCGTGTTTCAGTGGGGCTCCGCCGGGGGATCGATTGCAACACTCACCCTCCTTTTCCGATTTCGGGTCTCCACCATCTCCTTTCTGTTCCTCGGTGCGGCCCTTGAATTTCTTATGTGTCCAAGGGTCAGATCCCGTGTTCTCTCTGCCCCTACTCCGGGCGCGATTGTCCTGTGGTCGGGCCCACTGACTCCGCCCACCTCCTTGTTGCCGTGTTTCTTTGTGGTTCGCTCCTCTGGTCTCCGCAGCACGCCTTCGGTCCTCCTTTGGCCTAGTGAGCGTCCCCCAGCACCAGCGCCGTCACCCGCCATTCCGTTCCGCTCCCGGTCTCTCCTGTTCGAACCAGGTTCCGCCACCTCACGCCGGGGCTTCTCTCCCTCCGTTTATTATATATTTATTTATTTACTTATTTAAGGGCCCACTTCAGGGTGCTGATCTTTAGGGGCGCAGGCTGGGCTCCGCCGGGGCGCCAGGAGAATCTCTTGCATCACTCACCCTACTCCGGGGCACCGATTTCGGGCCTCCGCCATCTCCTTTCTGTTCCTTGATACCTCTCAGTGACTTCCTATGTGTCCAAGGGGTTAGGTCCCATATTCTCTTTGCCCCGACTACGGGCGTAGGTGTCGATTGTCCGGCTATCGGGGCCCACTGGCTCCGCTCACCTCCTTGCTGCTGTGTTTCTTTGGGGCCCGCACCTCGGGTTTCCGCTGCACGCCCTCAGCACTCCCTCGGACCAGTGAGCACCCCCCGGCCCAGCGCCGTCACCCGTCAGACCGCTCCACTCTCGGCCTCTCCTGTTCGGACCAGGTTCTGCCGTCGTATGCTAGGATTTATCTCTCTCCGTTTATTATATATTTATTTATTTATTTAGGAGACCCCTTCAGGGTGCTGATCTGTTCTTGGGGGGCGCAGGTATGTTCCAGTGGGGCTCTGCCGGAGTGCCAGGGGGATCACATGCAACACTCACTCTGCTCCGGGGCGCCGATTTCGGGCCTCCACCTTCTCCTTTCTGTTCCTCAGTGCAGCTCTGTGTGTTTCTTATGTGTCCAGATGGTCAGATCCGGGTTTCCCACTGCCCAGACTCCGGGTGTAGGTGCGACGAACAGGGCCCACTGGCTCCGCTCGACTCCCTGCTACTGTGTTTCTTTAGGGCACGCTCCTCGGGTCTCTGCAGCACACTCTCGGCAGTCCCCTGGCCCCAGCGCCGTCACTCGCTAAGTCTCTCCGCTCCCTCCTGTTCCTCGCGCGTGGCCGGTCGGCTCCGCGCTGGCCGCTTGTTCGTACTTGGGTCCCCGGCTGCGCTGGGCCCGCTAAGTAGATAGCTTAGCGGTTCCCCAATCTGCATCGGAGTCTCTCAGCCTCGCTCCGTTCGGGCTCCACTGTTTTGCAGTGTCCTCCACAGCTCTCCCGCACTGCGATTGCGGTTTGCCCCGAGGGCCGGGTGTGGATTTAACTCGCGCGGCTACGCCCCCGTTGTGACTGGGATAACCACACAAGCTGCATGAACCAGGGTCCCATCACAGTCCACTTTCCTGAAGAGGATTTTCTAAACACTAGTATTCACTGTAATTATGTCACAGGTTTATAGACCTTATTTTTTACCATTGTATGTGGAAGAGAATTTTGTGCAATTTTATCACGATTACCTTGCCCTTACAGAAAATGCATTTGTAGTTCAACAAACAATAGTAGTAGGTCTGGGGGTGGCTGGGTGTTCTGGGCAGGGCAGCAGGAGGCTGGAACTCAGGTAGGAGGCACAATTTTAAGGCGAGATTAGGAGACCCCGCAGGGTCTGAGGATCCACAAATCTGTCAGGAAAATGGTCTAGAAATAATATCCACAGGAGAATTACCATAAATCAATGCCCGCTGAAGTACATTGTAAATCATTTCACATACAGCATGAAAGGAACTCAGCTAAAGCTCCCTGAGATTCCCCAGTATCCCAGTATAAAAGGCCACACCCCGTTCAGAGGTATGCTCTCAGTATCTTGGACACATCTCAGTATAAAAGAAAGCCATATTCCACTCAGAGGCACTTGCTGAGTATCGTGGGTGGATCCCAGTATAAAAGGAGGCCACGCCCCACTCAGAGGCACGCGCTGAGTATCCTGGGAGGATCCCAGTATAAAAGGAGACCAGTACCCCACTAAGGTGCACGTGCTCAGTATTGATTGTTCCAGCAGCGCGTGTGGAGGAGAATCAGCCCAAGAATGTATTCAAACAAGAAATCAAACTGAAGCAGGTTTTCCGATTCTACACATAACATGAGCCTTGTGAAATCCACATGACCACTAGCACAACACAGCATCAGTTAATGGCCTTAAGGCTACTGTCCTGATATATGGACCTGTAACCTGCACCCAGGTGTCTCTTCTGCAACAGAACCTGCATCTAAGATAAAGTATTCAATGAACAGGGCTCAGGTGAGTGTGGGCTGTTGGTAAATGTAAGTAAATTGATTATTTTTCTTACTGGTTTTGCACATACTTTATTCTCTTTCGAGGTCACTCAGGTAGGTACACAGATTCGAGCCCAGGCTAAAGGGAGATTCCACGTTCACCAAGTTTTAGTGCTGTAGATTTACTACAGACACAGCTCCGGCAATCAGTGGAACACTTTACTTTACAGAGACCTACTCCTACCCTAGGAAAAATTCAGAAGGAGAACAGCTGTGTAGAGGCACTGTCCTTGGTTTTACCAATGTGTGTGCCTCTATTCTGCAAGCATTGACAAAGTCAATACTGCTCCCAACAAGCATTGACAAAGGTAGACCTCTACAGTGCTTATGAGGGACTGTTCGTGCCCTTCATCCCTTCTTTCTCTGCTCCCCTGCCTCTCCCACCTCCCTCTCTTAATTACCCCCTTCATACCCCGCACCTAGAGGTTGCTACCCCCTACAGAACTCAGCCATCTCAGGTGCCTTCTGCACCATCAGCGTGCAGCCATCTTCATACAAAATTGACACCATTCCATGATGGCTGCCTGTGAATGTGCAGGGAAGTTTACACCTCCATCACAACTGTCTTTCAGTCCCTTTTTGTTAAAGGCTTTATTAATTCAGATAGCCACCATATATACAAGAACACCTGGGAAAGCCATCTTACCCTACCCAGAGCAAAGATGCATTGACAAAACCAAAGGGTTGCTTAACCAAGACCAATTGATATTACAATGCTTAATGTGCTGACGTATATAATGTGGATACACTTAACTCAGAAACAGTGCAAACAGAAAACAGGGAGAGGCACAACGCCCTGTCTGTTTCTGAGTTGTGCTGTTTACAGATGAAACATAAATTACAGGCATCTGAATAAGGCAACGCCTTAGCCCGTGTGTCAGTGGCAATTTGCAGACAGGACACAATGGCAGAGGAGCTACTGGGAGCCATAGTGCTTATGTGTTGCACATAAGGTAGTGCACTGGCAGTGTGCCCTCAAAGGTGCCCTTGGAGCTGGCACAGAGATCACAGGGACACATGTTCGCCCACAGGTAGATACAATCACACATTGCACCTGTGCGGGGGGGATCCCCACCTACCATTCCCACCATTAATGCATCATACAAAGAAGACAACTTAGTTCCCCAGGCTAGAGCTGATCTGCTGAGTCAGGGTTCAGTGGTAGAGAATGACTGCGCTAAGATCAAGGATGTGGAGGTAGGTCTGAGAAATACGCACAGTGTGTGGGATGATGATGACGATTTTGGTTCATTCGTCGGTCATACACACAATAGGTCAAGATTTGAAGGTTTTGGTTAAAAACAACTTGTTAGCCATCACACAGGCAGGATTCAGGACGGTTTTGAAACTAAACCTTAAATGGAGGTAATGGTTATGTTTGAAGATTTAGAGACTTCGTAAAGTGTAGCTGTTCTCTTTACACCATCATCTTTAAAGTTTATTTTGACCAGGGGCTTGGTGATTTGGTCAAAGAGTTGCAAGCACCAGACATAAGGAAAGTTCCATTTGATTGCAATGAAATAGAACATAATGGATATTTTGCTAACAATGTATTCTGCCAAGGGAATTCTGCTTGGTTGAAAGAGAAGGTAGCTAAGAATGAAGATGTTGTGCTCAGAAGGGAGTATCTGTGAAGACTCGGATAATTTTAAATCCATGTATACCAGATCAAGGTCTTCATATACCCATTGACGATTTATGACAACACATTGTTAAAAACTTTCCCAAAGCATTACCTAATTAGATTGTCTGTTTTCCAACACACAATCAATCTGAACCCTGAATCCATTCAAGTAAAACATGAACCTAGAGGTGTTTCCAAGGGGAGGGGGGAGAATTACAAGACATGCTAGAAGATACGGTCAATAAAACATTATTGAAGAGGAAGAGGCTGCAGAATGTTCATCTCCTATCATTGTAACAAAGTAAAATGATGACAAACTCCTATTATGTGTTGATCTTAGTTCACTGAGCAACAATATTGTAATTAACACCCAGGACCTTGTGAACCCCCACTTTAGTAGCTACAACAAGGGGTGGGGTTCCTTACAGGTCTCTTCTCTCTGCAGCTCCAGACAAACACTCATCATTATTGCTGGAATATAGGGTCAATAGAAGAGACAGCAGGAGCAAGGAAAACAATAGCTGGATACTTAGAACAAAGAATGAATGAAAGAATATTGAAAAACAGGGTGAAAAGGAAGTATGGATGAATGAGTGGATGGATGAATGTGGTTGAATGAGTAGATGAATGGATGAGTGAAGGATAGATGGAAGGACAGGTGAAGAAATGACAAAGTGAATGTATGGGTGGAGAGATGAGTGAATGAACGGATAGGTGGGTTGACAGGTGAAAAGATGGCAGAGTGAGTAAAATGAATAGGTGGATAAACAGGTGAAAGTATGGCAGAGTGAAGGAATAGATGGATAGGTGAATGGACAGGTGAAAATATGGCAGATTAAAGGAGTGGATGGATAGTGCATGGACAGGTGAAATTATAGCAGAGTAAAGGGATGGATGGATGAATGAATGAATGATAGTGCATGGATAAGTAGACAGACAGGTGAAAGGATGCAGAGTAAGGAAATGTATGACTCAGTGGATGGCCAGGTAAAAGTATGTCAGAGTGATGAAGAGATGAGTAAATGGATGGCAGAGTGGATGATGATGGATAGATGACAGGGTGGATGAATGATAGTGTGGATGGATGACTGAATGGCAGAGTGGGTGGATATATGGCAGAGAAGATGAATGGATAGTTGGATGGCAGAGCGGATGGATGGGTGTATAAATGGATGGCACAGTGGATGGATGGATGAATGGCAAAGTGAATGAATGGATGGCAGAGTGGTTTGATGATGGCAGAGAAGATGAATTGATGGTTGGATAGCAGAGTGGATAGATTGATGGATGAATGACAGAGTAGATGGATGGATGGGCCGAAGGATGGATGGATGGATGGCAGAACGAGTGGATTGATGGTTGAATAGCATAATTAATCTATGGTAGAGTGGATCAGTGGAAAGGTGGCAGAACAAGTGGATTGATGGCTGAATAGCATAATTGATCTATGGTAGAGTGGATGACTAGAAAGATGGTAGAGTGGATGTCTGAACAGTGGTGCAAATGGATAGATGGCAGAGTGGGTTGAACGGATGGATGGAGGACTGGTTGAATTGATGGATTGCAGAGTGGAATGGTGGATATATGGATGGGTGATGGACAGCAGAGTGGATGGATGGATGCCACAGTGGATGGGTGAATGGATGGTAGAGTGAATGAATTGATGGATGGCAGAGTGGATGGATGGATGGATGGATGGCAGAGTGGATGGATGGACGGATGATGGATGGCAGAGTGGATAGATGGATGGATGATGGATGGCAGAGTGGATGGATGGCAGAATGAAGGAGTGGATGGATGATAGAGTGGATGGATGGTACAGTGTATGAATGTTAGAGTGGATGAATGGATGGGTAGCAAAGTGAATGGAAAGATAGCAGTGTGAATGGATAGATGGACAGATGGCGGAGTGGATGGATGGAGGGCAAAGTGATGGATGGCTAATTGGAAGGATGGATGAATGGATGGATGGATGGCAGATTGAGTGGATGGATGAATGGGTAATGGGGAAGACTGAATGATGGACTAAAGAATGAATGACAGAATGTAAAGGTGAAATAGTGGATATCATCAAGTAGATGCAAGGGTGAAACAATGAATGGATATATGCATGGATGGAAGAGACAAGGAAGCTGTTTAAGTGAGGGTTCGGCTCACTTGCTTCACTTGCTTGGTGGCATCAGCACTTTAGTTCAAAGTGGGGGCAATTTTAGATTTCTGGCTACTCCCTTGTTGACACCATCCTTTGTACAACATAAATGAGTTAATGTTGATGCATTGTAATTGATTACAGTAATAATCACTCCATGTAGTTTATATTCCTTCAAAAGAAGCAGTTGGTCTCTTGTGTAAAGGTTTTCCAAGGTGACCTCTTGATATTCATGCAGAGGGAAGAAGATCACTTGGATGTGACCAGAAAAAATGTGTCCTCTCTTGTGTGAAAGTGGTTTGGTTCTGAGGGCTGATAAATAAGTTTTGTTTTTTAAAAAAGTGGGTTGCTTAAGCCACTCAATCTCAAGGATGGTCTTTTGTCCAACTCAACCTGAGTGATGCTATTAAATATGTGCAGCTGATTCTGTAAAACATTGTTGTCAACTCTGCTGCTTGATAACACCTCTTATAATGCTATTACAGAAGGAGCAACAGCTTGAGTGGGTGCGAGGCAGCAGCAGGCCCTCAGGGCTGTGCCAAGTGCCACAGTTAATGCTCCCACATTGAAACCTTACTCTCAGGACAACACATGCATCATTGCAGCGGGTGGCCTGGTCAGTCCTTCCTCAGTGCAATAAAGACCATGAATAGGATGTAGCTCTCGCTTCACAAACTCTGAGCATGACTGACGACTGTTGGCATGCGCAGGGGCTGTCAACCACTGCAGACATTACATTTGGGGCAGAAAATGTATCCTTCCCTTAAATCATAAATCCATGCGTAAGGCTTCCAGTGTAAATAATTCATTGGCAGCTAAACTGCAGGTATAGTGCTTTGAAGTAAAATTTGTAGGAGAAAAAAAACATTGCTGAAGACTTTTTGTTGAGCAACCATGTGGACAATATTTGTGACAAAAAGGGAGATGAATAGATTGCTATAACATCTTCCATCCGGAAGTGGTGGAGTCATCAACTTGGGGGGCTACAGATGAAGAATGGTGGGAAGCAGACAGCAAAGATAAACTGATCCTGGTTCAAAACATGAAGTCACCCATGGCATATGGACAATATCAATTGTAAAACTCTAGTACTGCAATATTTTAAGTGCCTTTTGGCATGATGGGGTGCCCATACCGAAATGCTGGCATTGGCACAATGGAGGTAGTTCTTAACTTAGAAGCAATGTGTAAAGTATTTATGCAGCACTTCAAACAGTGACAAATGGAAAACACTGCACCAGAAAAACTGAAAAACAAATTTATAAAAATAGATTAAAATGTAATAAATTGTTTGTTTAACAGCACACTGACAAAAGTCCAGTTAGTAGAACCAGAAATATGCAATTTTAGAGATTTAAGGTACATATAGGTGGTCATTTCAACCTCAGCGGTCTTTTCACAAGACCGCAGAGGGACCGGCGTGCTGAAGAACACCAGTGCTGGTGGTTTTCCGCTTGGCGAATTATGACTGCTGGCAGCCCTCCGTCCTTTTCTGGGCGGAGAGCCGCCAGCAGCCATACTGGTGGCCGGCGGGGAAGTGGAGGTTGCTCCACCCCCACTGCCCCGTCAACAGAACACCGCCCACCGAATCACGTTACGTGATGCAGCGTGGCGGTGTTCTGTTGACGGGGTGCTGATGGCGGAGCAGCCCCCATGGATCCCGTCCCCTCCCGGAGGATCAACGGACCAGGTAAGTTGATCGTCCGTTAGGGGAGGGGGCAGGGGGGTGTTGTGTGTTGTGTGCGTGCATGGGGGTGTGAGTATGTAGAAGGGGTGTGTGAGTGCATGTATGCATGCAGGGGGTGTTGTGTGTTTGGAAATGTGTGTGTGTCTGTCTGTATGTATGTCTGTATGGATGTGTGTGTGTGTATGTCTGAATGTGGGTGTGCATGTATGACTGTGTGTGTGGCTGTTGGCATGTTTGTTGGTGTGTGTGCGGGTATGTGTGTTGGTGGTGTCTGCGTGCGTGTCGGGTGTGAGTCTGTAAAGTGATGTTGGGGGTGAGGGTGGGGAGGGGTGGTACTGCCACCTTTGGGGGTGGCAGGGGGGTGGGGGGTGTTGGGTAAGGACGTGGGGTGGGGTGGGGGTTGGGGAAGACCCCTATCAGTGCCAGGGAAGGAATTCCCTGGTACTGATAGTGCTTACCGCCATGGATTTCATGGTGGTTCCCAACCCCATGAAATCCATGGCGGTCAGCCTGGTCATGATACTGCCGGCGGACTTGTGACGGCCGACGGGCTGGAGACCCAAGTCTCCAGCCCAGCGGTCGTCTCCGCCCTGGCGGTCGGTTCACAGAAGTGGCGGATGACCATGGCGGTAACCGCCATGGTCATGATTCCATTTTTTTTACCGCCAGCCTGTTGGCGGTAAGACCGCTGCTTCTCAGCCAACCGCCAGGGTTGTAATTAGGGCCATAGTGCCTAAATGCAAAAAGAGCTAATTGTGGTTATCTAGTCATGCGATAGCAGGTGAAAGTCACAAGTTCAGCCTGACTGCAATGGAGAGTGGGCCGTACACAGGGACCAGGACAGTCCTGCTGAAAGGTTACCTTCTGGCTAGAAGAGTGCAGTTTGTGGTGGAGGAGCCCATGAGGAGTAGGGAGAGCATCATGCATAGTCATTGCAGTAGAGGGAGGGTCCTGTCAGGTTTTACAGATGATCATTGTTGGAGAGTCGTGTTGGCGGTCACTGCAGGTTGTTGATGCTGTAGAGCAAAGTGCAGATCTCACGTTGTCAAAAGTCGAGTCCACCAGAGCTTTGCTTTGGCAGACAGGGTGGGCGGCATGATTTTGGCATGAGCCAGCCCGTTCAAGGGTGAGAAGCACCCAAAACTTCAGAATTTCTCCTGTTCCTCAAGGAGGAGCCACACAGATGCCACACCAAGGGTCCAGAACCTGGGGGGCACCCCTTGGGGATCAGGAACCCTCTCCAGCAGAGGCCAGAAGGGCTCAGGCAGGTCTAGTTGCAGGTCTAGCCAGCAGGTCAGCTGGGCAGTTGCAGGGATGACTCTGGAGCTTGTTATGTCCCTGTAGCAGCAGGTCAGTCAGCTTACCTGTGAAGTCACTCCAGCCTGGGATGAAGGGTGCAGGACCGGTCTTCCTTATCAGCAAGCAGGGCAGGCCTCAAGCAGCAGACCATTCACAAAGGTCCGGGGGTGTACTGGGGAGTTGGTTCTGAGGGTCCACTATTTATCCTTGGTACCAGCTTTGAAGTAGGAGTTCTTCCCCAGAAAAGTGTCTGGAAGTTTCTTCCTCCCTTTGCTGGCCTCGGCCTTTCTGGGGGCACAAAAGACTAGTGTGAAACACCTTGTGAGTGAGCTGAGGCTGAGTCTTTGTAGTGCAAGAGTGGTAGATGACAGCTCATACCCCATCCTGACAGACATGGCCCATCCTGGCAACACCTATTCCACTTTTGTCTCACTGTCTGAGTGGAATACACAAAGACCAACTGCCGGCTACACCTAGTGATGTGGTCCAGAAATTAGGCTGCAGGCACTAAATGGTTTGGACAAGAAAATGCCAACTTTCTAAAGCTGACATTTTCAGAATTGTTCCTTAAAATCCAGCTTTACCATTATAGAGAGTTTCAAATTCCTTAAACATCAAATTTGACCTCCTTACCAGTTCCCAATTTGAAAGTTATCACTTAATAAGTTAACCGTAGGGGTGACTTATATGTAGTAAAAGGAAGGTTTAGGCCTGACACATGTTTTATTTGGCAGTTCAACCTGGCAGTTTAAAACTGCACACAGGCTGCAATTGCAGGCCTGAGACAAGCTTATAGGGCAACGTAAGTGAATGGCACAATAGGTACTGCAGGCCCACTAGAAGCATTTAATTTACAGGCCCTGGGTACAGGCAGTACCACTTTACTAGGGACTTACAAGTAAATTACGTGTGGCATTCAGGAGGAAGTCAGTGTTGCCATGGTTTAGGGAGAGCACAAGTGTGAGAAAGTAGCCTCTTTCTAGCCTTGTTACCCCCACTTTTGGCCTGTTTGTGAGTGTATGTCAGGGTGTTTTCACTGTCTCACTGGGATCCTGCTAGCCAGGGCCCAGTGCTCATAGTGAAAACCCTATGTTTTCAGTATGTTTGTTATGTGTCACTGGGACCCTGCTAGTCAGGACCCCAGTGCTCATAAGTTTGTGGCCTATATGTATGTGTTCCCTGTGTAGCGCCTAACTGTCTCACTGAGGCTCTGCTAACCAGAACCTCAGTGGTTATGCTCTCTCATTACTTTCAAATTGTCACTAACAGGCTAGTGACCAATTTTACCAATTTACATTGGCTTTCTGGAACACCCTTATAATTCCCTAGTATATGGTACTGAGGTACCCAGGGTATTGGGGTTCCAGGAGATCCCTATGGGCTGCAGCATTTCTTTTGCCACCCATAGGGAGCTCTGACAATTCTTACACAGGCCTGCCACTGCAGCCTGAGTGAAATAACGTCCACGTTATTTCACAGCCATTTTACACTGCACTTAAGTAACTTATAAGTCACCTATATGTCTAACCTTTACCTGGTAAAGGTTAGGTGCAAAGTTACTTAGTGTGAGGGCACCCTGGCACTAGCCAAGGTGCCCCCACATTGTTCAGGGCCAATTCCCTGAACTTTGTGAGTGCGGGGACACCATTACACGCTTGCACTACATATAGGTCACTACCTATATGTAGCTTCACAATGGTAACTCCGAATATGGCCATGTAACATGTCTAAGATCATGGAATTGCCCCCTCTATGCCATCCTGGCATTGTTGGCACAATTCCATGATCCCAGTGGTCTGTAGCACAGACCCTGGTACTGCCAAACTGCCTTTCCTGGGGTTTCACTGCAGCTGCTGCTGCTGCCAACCCCTCAGACAGGTTTCTGCCCCCCTGGGGTCAAGCCAGGCTTGTCCCAGGATGGCAGAACAAAGGACTTCCTCTGAGAGAGGGTGTTACACCCTCTCCCTTTGGAAAATGGTGTGAAGGCAGGGGAGGAGTAGCCTCCCCCAGCCTCTGGAAATGCTTTCTTGGGCACAGATGTGCCCAATTCTGCATAAGCCAGTCTACACCGGTTCAGGGACCCCTTAGCCCCTGCTCTGGCGTGAAACTGGACAAAGGAAAGGGGAGTGACCACTCCCCTGACCTGCACCTCCCCTGGGAGGTGTCCAGAGCTCCTCCAGTGTGCTCCAGACCTCTGCCATCTTGGAAACAGAGGTGCTGCTGGCACACTGGACTGCTCTGAGTGGCCAGTGCCACCAGGTGACGTCAGAGACTCCTTGGGATAGGCTCCTTCAGGTGTTAGTAGCCTCTCCTCTCTCCTAGGTAGCCAAACCCTCTTTTCTGGCTATTTAGGGTCTCTGTCTCTGGGGAAACTTTAGATAACGAATGCAAGAGCTCATCCGAGTTCCTCTGCATCTCTCTCTTCACCTTCTGATAAGGAAACGACTGCTGACCGCGCTGGAAGCCTGCAAACCTGCAACATAGTAGCAAAGACGACTACTGCAACTCTGTAACGCTGATTCTGCCGCATTCTCGACTGTTTTCCTGCTTGTGCATGCTGTGGGGGTAGTCTGCCTCCTCTCTGCACCAGAAGCTCCGAAGAAATCTCCCGTGGGTCAACGGAATCTTCGCCCTGCAACCGCAGGCACCAAAAAGCTGCATTACCGGTCCCTTGGGTCTCCTCTCAGCACAACGAGCGAGGTCCCTTGAATCCAGCAACTCTGTCCAAGTGACTGCCACAGTCCAGTGACTCTTCAGTCTAAGTTTGGTGGAGGTAAGTCCTTGCCTCCCCACTCCAGACTGCATTGTTGGTAACCGCAACTTTTGCAACTTCTCCGGCCCCTGTGCACTTCCGGCGGAAATCCTTTGTGCACAGCCAAGCCTGGGTCCACGGCACTATAACCTGCATTGCACGACTTTCTAAGTTGGTCTCCGGCGACGTGGGACTCCTTTGTGCAACTTCGGCGAGCACCGTTTCACGCATCCTCGTAGTGCCTGTTTCTGGCACTTCTCCGGGTGCTACCTGCTTCAGAGAGGACTCCTTGTCTTGCTCGACGTCCCTTCTCTATGCTGGTCCAATTTGCGACCTCCTGGTCCCTCCTGGGCCTCAGCAGCGTCCAAAAACGCCAACTGCATGATTTGCAGCTAGCAAGGCTTGTTGGCATCCTTTCGGCGGGAAAACACTTCTGCACGACTTTCTAAGGCGAGAGGGATCCGTCCACCAAAGGGGAAGTCTCTAGCCCTTTTTGTTCCTGCAGAAACCTTTGCTTCTTCTGTCCAGTCAAAGCTTCTTTGCACCCGCAGCTGCCATTTCCTGGGCATTTGCCCATCTCCGACTTGCTTGTGACTTTTGGACTTGGTCCCCTTGTTCCACAGGTACCCTAGATTGGAAATCCACAGTTGTTGCATTGTTGGTTTGTGTCTTTCCTGCATTATTCCTCTATTACGACTTCTTTGTCTCTTGGGGAATTTCAGTGCACTTTGCACTCACTTTTCAGGGTCTTGGGGAGGGCTAGTGTTCTAACTCTCACTATTTTCTAATAGTCCCAGCGACCCTCTACAAGGTCACATAGGTTTGGGGTCCATTCGTGGTTCACATTCCACTTTTGGAGTATATGGTTTGTGTTGCCCCTATCCCTATGTGTCTCCATTGCATCCTATTGTAACTATACATTGTTTGCACTGTTTTCTAAGACTATACTGCATATTTTTAGTACTGTGTACATATAACTTGTGTATATTTGCTATCCTCACTCTGAGGGTACACTCTGAGATACTGTGACATATTGTCATAAAAATAAAGTACCTTTATTTTTAGTATAACTGTGTATTGTGTTTTCTTATGGTATTGTGCAAGTGACACTTGTGGTACTGTAGTAGCTTCACACGTCTCCTAGTTCAGCCTAAGCTGCTCTGCTAAGCTACCATTATCTATCAGCCTAAGCTGCTAGACACCCTATACACTAATAAGGGATACCTGGGCCTGGTGCAAGGTGTAAGTACCCCTTGGTACTCACTACATGCCAGTCCAGCCTCCTACAACAAGCACATTAGCACTGGTCAGCATCTCTGCATCTCTCCTCCCTATATCTCTCCACTCCAAGCATCTCTCCATCCACCCATTCTCCCTTCATTCTATCCTCTCCTGTATCTTTCCCTCTGACTTCAACAACATGTCCCAGTTTCTAGAGGGAGTCGCCTGAACACAGAGGGGGTGGGTTTTCAGGTGTTATTCCATGTTTGTCGAATACCATGGTTGCCTGGCTCAGTTATAGACAACCATGTGCCCCTGTGAGGTAAACCCTGCTCTGTGACTCAGGGAAAGTGCTTTCTGTGAGAGGGTCACAGGCTGATCAGCAGCAGCCTTACTCACCTGACAGCAGTGTTACCACTTCCATTCCAGCAAAGTCCTGCCTCTCAAACTCTGCAATCATTAAATGCAGTAATTACAGTACTTCTCATCACTTTAGGGTTTATATTGGTTCCATCTGGTTTCCTTGTGATTGTTAGATGCAGGTTTTGAAGAATATTTCACAGTTCATTGACACTTACAATCTCCCCCACTCATGAGTTTCTTCCACAGCTGGAAAGTTTGAAACTCTGCTCTTCTGGGCTGTAAACTCACTTGATGTCTACAAACTGTGCCTCCAGGCACCATGGGCAGTAAGACTTCAGAACAGAAGCACGTGGCGCTTTACAGAAGGAAGAGGAAATGAAGCCAGCATGGCTAACAAATACTGTGAGCAAAACTGGTCAACCCCTGCTTCTCAGCCGAAGTATAGTGCATTATGGGACTTGTAGTTTAATATTTAAGAGGTAGAGAAACAGCTTAAAAATCAGAACTTTCCATGCTTGTACTTACAAGGTTGAAAGTGGAACTACAAGTCCCAGAATGCAGCGTTCTTCTGGCTGACGCGTTACACATACCATGGGGTATCTTGGTAATGAAACTCGGTGTGATGAACCTGCTGGCGGCAGGTGATGCACAGAATGTGAGGCACTGAAAACCAAACATCACCCTCTGGGACCAGGTGTGTGTGTGTGGGTGTGTGTGTGTGTAAATATGTGTGGGTGGGGGGGGGTGATGTGAGGCCACTTAGAGACCATACTTGCTGGGTGCGTCATTCAATGTGAGACCGATTCTCCCCTATCCCGGGGGCCGAGTTACCAGCCGCCCATGGGTTACTGTGGAAGATGCGGCCCCTCCAGGCTTCTGCCACAGTTCTCGACAACGCTTCATCTCTAACTTAATCGCACATCAAGGATTATAGAGCGAAAAAAAACCTGAATATTGATTATTGGTGGCCGAGAAGTGCTAACACGATTCTTTGTTCAACGTCATGAATTCACTTCTATATGAGAAAAATGTATTATATCAAAGTTTGCCTTACTTCACAAAGAAAATACAGTGCTGTAGGGCTTTCAAATGGCACCGCAGCGCTACAAGTGGGAAAGATTGGGAACATCGTGTCCAGAACCACGCCTGTAGTTAAGGCAGAGAAAAAGGGAGATCCATCGGAAGAGGACGCGGTCAGGTAAATGGGCCTGGGGCAGGGTTGGGGTAATTTTTAGGGCTGGGGCCGGGGATGAAGGGGTTGATGTGGTTAGGTTATTTTATATCTATATTCAGGGCAGGTGGGGGGGTCGGGGTTGGCGTAATTTTGTATTTGAGGCGGGTGGGGGAAGCTAACTGGTGGTTGGGTAATTTTGTATTTGGGGCCGGGGTGAGTTATTATGGGTGGGGGTCAGGGTAATTTTGTATTTAGGGTGGGTGGAGGGTTCAGGTTTTTAGGGGCAGGGGTTAGGAGTTGGGGTAATTTTGTATTCAGGGCAGGTGGGGTCCAGTTTTTAGGGGCAGGGGTGGGGAGGTTGGGGTAATTTTGTTTTTAGAGGTTGGGTAGTTTTATTTTTGGGGGGTGAGGGTGGTTTTAGGGCTCCGGGTGGTTGGGGGTACCAGGGTAGTTTTTAAAGGTGGGGGGTCGGGGTACTTCTGTTTTTAGTAGTAGTGGGGTCAGGGTAATTTTGTTTTTAGGGGTTGGGTTTTATTATCGGGGTGGAGGTCGGTTTTAGGGCTCAGAGTGGGTGGGGGTATTGGGGTCATTTTTAAGGGTTGCGGGGCCGGGGTATATCTGTTTTTAGGGTGGGGGGGTGGCATGCGATGATCATTCATGCCATTTCCACACATGCCTTTACTAGGCATGCCTTTACAATGAAAAATCGGTGTAAAGAAATGCATGCTAAAGGCATGCATAGAAACAATGCGTTAATGGTTCCAACCGCTTTGTTCAGGCATGCGTGGTTCCATCATAGAACCGCACAGGCTCCCTAAACACAAGTTATAACTTTCTTGGAGATGCCAGAGCCCTCCTTGTTTAGAAACACTTCCATCCATCCTCTGGGTCTGGTGACTCAGTGCACTGATGCATCCCCTCAGGATCTGTCTATAACCTCAAAGTCACCGGACAGCTTGCCAGCAGGTCGACTCAGCATTTTATCATTCAGAGGCTGATAAAGTGTCTCACTGTGTTGTGAAGCAATAAACATCACTTATTAAAAGCCAAGATGCCACAGGGCTAAGGTGACTTTAAAAGGAAGGTGATGTTCTCTCTTGTCCTGCAAAGATTTGTCATCACAGCTCTTGGGTTAGAATGAGTCTCTCTCTTGCACATGGTATACATTGCTTAGTGTCACATTCTCACTAGAGCTCACTCCCAGCAGTGAATCCAGTCCCAGGACATGAGCTCTGATGGATTCACTTCCTCTAGGCCAGACCTCAGTCCTAGCACTGCTACTTGTATGTTATGAGTAACACCCTACGTGGGATTCCACTCTCTATGGAAAACTCCCTGTGCATGGCCTCACTCCCTGTGCATGGCCCCACTCCCTATACATAATACTCTCTGCATGACTCCACTCCCTGTACATAACGCCATGTGCATGATTCCACTCCCTATGCAAAACTCCTTCTGCATGGCCTCACATTACTGCCCATGCATGGCTTCACCTCCTATACATAGCTGCCTATGCATGGCCTCCCTCCCGATACATAACTGCCCATGCATGGCCTCACTTCCTATACATCACTGCCCATGCATGGCCTCACTTCCTATACATAACTACCCATGCATGGCCTCACTTCCGATACATAACTGCCCATGGATGGCCTCACTTCCTATACATGACTGACCATGCATGGCCTCACTTCCTATACATAGCTGCCTATGCATGGCTTCACTTACGAAACATAACTGCCCATGCATGGTCTCACTTTCTATACATAGCTTCCCATGCATGGCTTAACTTTCTCATGTCCTATACATAACTGCCCATTTATGGCCTCATCCCTATACATAACTCCCTGTGGGTGGCCTCAGTGCCTATACATAACTGTGTATGCAGTACCTCACTTTTTATAGATAACTGCCCATGCATGTCCTCAGTCCCCATACATAACTGCCCATGCATGGCTTCACTTCCTATACATAACTGCCCATGCATGGCCTCAGTCCATATCTATGGCCTTACTCATAAAACATAACACCCTGTGCAAGGCCTCATCCCCTAAACATAACCCTACTCTGCCTCATCTCACTCTCCCTAAGCATGGCCTCACTCTTTATACATCACTCCTCCTGCACTCCCAGCACAGACTCCTCCCACAGTGTCTCTCCTTTGTTTACCATCTCCATGTCTCATGTCTGCAGCTGCAGCTGCAGTGAGCTCTGTTTCTGCCTCTCTGTGTCTAACCCTGGGCCTGCCTCTCTCTATTCCCAGATGTACAATGACAGATGAGGGTGGACAGTGCGCCCACGTCGGACATGGAGCCCTGCGGGTGTCTGGATGTCATCTCCCCAGACCCCACATTTGTACCAAGAGACCTTATATCTGAACAGCCTGTAAGGCACCGTGGGGCCTGCAGAGGATCTGTCTGCACACTGGGTAGCGCTGTTGCATTTGTAGTTTGAGCAAATGGTGCTACATCAAGGAGGCTGTAGAGGATCCGGCTCAGCTACTGGGTGGCGCTGCTGCATCTGTACTAAGAGGCCACAGTCTGAGCAGCTTGTGTAGCACCGTGGAGACTGCGGAGGACCTATCTGTACACTGGGTGGCACTGTTGCATTTGTACTGAGGCCATAGTCTGAACATCTTGTGCTGCACCGTGGAGACTGTAGAGGATCTTTCTCAACCGCTGGGAGGGGCTGCTGCATCAGATGAAAAGATCCACAAGCACCGATTCCATTATCCTCCCATCACTTTATGCCGCGCTAGAGGGGAAGTGAGTCTATAGGGATGGAGGGCATCTCTGACCCTTCCTCTCTCAGTCACTGTGAGGTTCATCTCTCCTTAAGGCTCAGGGCTTCAAGAATTCTGAACAGAGGGCACCAGGTGAACAAGGAAACGTGAGAAGGGGTGGGGCTCTGTAGGAAAGTACCATCTTTCATGGCATGTTATCCCCATATTTCACTGCATATATGTTGTTTTAGTCTGTGTGTCACTGGGACCCTGCCAAGCAGGGCCCCCGTGCTCATAAGTATGTGCCCTGTATGTGTTCCCTGTGTGATGACTAACTGTCTCACTGAGGCTCTGCTAACCAGAACCTCAGTGGTTATGCTCTCTCTGCTTTCCAAATTGTCACTAACAGGCTAGTGACCAATTTCACCAATTCACATTGGCATACTGGAACACCCTTATAATTCCCTAGTATATGGTACTGAGGTACCCAGGGTATTGGGGTTCCAGGAGATCCCTATGGGCGGCAGCATTTCTTTTGCCACCCATAGGGAGCTCTGACAATTCTTACACAGGCCTGCCAGTGCAGCCTGAGTGAAATAACATCCACGTTATTTTACAGCCATTTACCACTGCACTTAAGTAACTTATAAGTCACCTATATGTCTAACCTTCACCTGGTGAAGGTTGGGTGCAAAGTTACTTAGTGTGTGGGCACCCTGGCACTAGCCAAGGTGCCCCCACATTGTTCAGGGCAAATTCCCCAGACTTTGTGAGTGCGGGGACACCATTACACGTGTGCACTATACATAGGTCACTACCTATGTATAGCGTCACAATGGTAACTCCGAACATGGCCATGTAACATGTCTAAGATCATGAAATTGTCACCCCAATGCCATTCTGGCATTGGGGAGACAATTCCATGATCCCCCGGGTCCCTAGCACAGAACCCAGTACTGCCAAACTGCCTTTCCGGGGTCTCCACTGCAGCTGCTGCTGCCAACGCCTCAGACAGGTTTCCGCCCTCCTGGGGTCCAGGCAGCCCTGGCCCAGGAAGGCAGAACAAAGGATTTCCTCTGAGAGAGGGTGTGACATCCTCTCCCTTTGGAAATAGGTGTGATGGCTGGGGAGGAGTAGCCTCCCCCAGCCTCTGGAAATGCTTTGATGGGCACAGATGCTGCCCATCTCTGCATAAGCCAGTCTACACTGGTTTAGGGATCCCCCAGCCCTGCTCTGGTGCGAAACTGGATGAAGGAAAGGGGAGTGACCACTCACCTGACCTGCACCTCCCAGAGGAGGTGCCCAAAGCTCCTCCAGTGTGCCCCAGACCTCTGCCATCTTGGAAACAGAGGTGTTGCTGGCACACTGGACTACTCTGAGTGGCCAGTGCCAGCAGGTGACATCAGAGACTCCTTCTGATAGGCTCTTACCTCACTTAGTAGCCAATCCTCCTTCCTAGGTAGCCAAACCTCCTTTTCTGGCAATTTAGGGTCTCTGCTTTTGGGAATTCTTCAGATACCGAATGCAAGAACTCACCAGAGTTCCTCTGCATCTCCCTCTTCACCTTCTGCCAAAGGATCGACCGCTGACTGCTCAGGACGCCTGCAAAACTGCAACAAAGTAGCAAAGACGACTACTGCAACCTTGAATCCCTTCATCCTGCCGGCTTTCTCGCCCGTTTCCTGGTGGTGCATGCTCTGGGGGTAGCCTGCCTCCTTTCTGCACCAGGAGCTCTGAAGAAATCTCCAGTGGGTTGACGGAATCTTCCAACTGCAACCGCAGGCAACAAAAGACTGGTCCTCTGGGTCCCCTCTCAGCACGACGAGCGTGGTCCCTGGAACTCAGCAGCTCTGTCCAACTGACTCCCACAGTCCAGTGACTCTTCAGTCCAAGTTTGGTGGAGGTAAGTCCTTGCCTCCCCACGCTAGACTGCATTGCTGGGTACCGTGTGATTGCAGCTACTCCTGCTCTTGTGCACTTTTCCAGGATTTCCTTCGTGCACAGCCAAGCCTGGGTGTAGGAAAGTACCATCTTGCCTGGCATGTTACCCCCATTTTTCACTGTATATATGTTGTTTTAGTTGTATGTGTCACTGGGACCTTGGTAACCCAGGGCCCCAGTGCTCATAAGTGTGCCTGAATGTGTTACCTGTGTAGTGACTAACTATCTCACTGAGGCTCTGCTAATCAGAACCTCAGTGGTTATGCTCTCTCATTTCTTTCCAAATTGTCACTAACAGGCTAGTGACCATTTTTACCAATTTACATTGGCTTACTGGAACACCCTTATAATTCCCTAGTATATGGTACTGAGGTACCCAGGGTATTGGGGTTCCAGGAGATCCCTATGGGCTGCAGCAATTCTTTTGCCACCCTTAGGGAGCTCTGACAATTCTTACACAGGCCTGCCACTGCAGCCTGAGTGAAATAACGTCCACGTTATTTCACAGCCATTTTACACTGCACTTAAGTAACTTATAAGTCACCTATATGTCTAACCTTTACCTGGTAAAGGTTGGGTGCAAAGTTACTTAGTGTGAGGGCACCCTGGCACTAGCCAAGGTGCCCCCACATTGTTCAGAGCCAATTCCCTGAACTTTGTGAGTGCGGGGACACCATTACACGCGTGCACTACATATAGGTCACTACCTATATGTAGCTTCACCATGGTAACTCCGAATATGGCCATGTAACATGTCTATGATCATGGAATTGCCCCCTCTATGCCATCCTGGCATTGTTGGTACAATTCCATGATCCCAGTGGTCTGTAGCACAGACCCTGGTACTGCCAAACTGCCCTTCCTGGGGTTTCACTGCAGCTGCTGCTGCTGCCAACCCCTCAGACAGGCATCTGCCCTCCTGGGGTCCAGCCAGGCCTGGCCCAGGATGGCAGAACAAAGAACTTCCTCTGAGAGAGGGTGTGACACCCTCTCCCTTTGGAAAATGGTGTGAAGGCAGGGGAGGAGTAGCCTCCCCCAGCTTCTGGAAATGCTTTCTTGGGCACAGATGTGCCCAATTCTGCATAAGCCAGTCTACACCGGTTCAGGGACCCCTTAGCCCCTGCTCTGGCGCGTAACTGGACAAAGGAAAGGGGAGTGACCACTCCCCTGACCTGCACCTCCCCTGGGAGGTGTCCAGAGCTCCTCCAGTGTGCTCCAGACCTCTGCCATCTTGGAAACAGAGGTGCTGCTGGCACACTGGACTGCTCTGAGTGGCCAGTGCCACCAGGTGACGTCAGAGACTCCTGCTGATAGGCTCCTTCAGGTGTTAGTAGCCTATCCTCTCTCCTAGGTAGCCAAACCCTCTTTTCTGGCTATTTAGGGTCTCTGTCTCTGGGGAAACTTTAGATAACGAATGCATGAGCTCAGCCGAGTTCCTCTGCATCTCTCTCTTCACCTTCTGATAAGGAAACGACCGCTGACCGCGCTGGAAGATTGCAAACCTGCAACATAGTAGCAAAGACGACTACTGCAACTCTGTAACGCTGATCCTGCCGCCTTCTCGACTGTTTTCCTGCTTGTGCATGCTGTGGGGGTAGCCTGCCTCCTCTCTGCACCAGAAGCTCCGAAGAAATCTCCCGTGGGTCGACGGAATCTTCCCCCTGCAACCGCAGGCACCAAAAAGCTGCATTACCGGTCCCTTGGGTCTCCTCTCAGCACGACGAGCGAGGTTCCTCGAATCCAGCGACTCTGTCCAAGTGACCCCCACAGTCCAGTGACTCTTCAGTCCAAGTTTGGTGGAGGTAAGTCCTTGCCTCACCTCGCTGGGCTGCATTGCTGGGAACCGCGACTTTGCAGCTACTCCGGCCCCTGTGCACTTCCGGCGCAAATCCTTTCTGCACAGCCAAGCCTGGGTCCACGGCACTCTAACCTGCATTGCACGACTTTCTAAGTTGGTCTCCGGCGACGTGGGACTCCTTTGTGCAACTTCGGCGAGCACCGTTTCTTGCATCCTTGTATTGCCTGGTTCTGGCACTTCTCCGGGTGCTACCTGCTTCAGTGAGGGCTCCTTGTCTTGCACGACGTCCCCTCCCTCTTCAGGTCCAATTTGCGACCTCCTGGTCCCTCCTGGGCCCCGGCAGCGTCCAAAAACGTTAAATGCACGATTTGCATGTAGCAAGGCTTGTTGGCGTCCTTCCGGCAGGAAAACACTTCTGCACGACTCTCCACGGCGAGTGGGATCCGTTCACCAAAGGGGAAGTCTCTAGCCCTTTTCGTTCCTGCAGAAAACTCAGCTTCTTCTGTCCAGTCAAAGCTTCTTTGCACCCGCAGCTGGCATTTCCTGGGCATCTGCCCATCTCCGACTTGCTTGTGACTTTTGGACTTGGTCCCCTTTTTCCACAGGTACCCTAGATTGGAAATCCACAGTTGTTGCATTGCTGGTTTGTGTCTTTCCTGCATTATTCCTCTAACACGACTACTTTGTCCTTAGGGGAACTTTAGTGCACTTTGCACTCACTTTTCAGGGTCTTGGGAGGGTTATTTTTCTAACTCTCACTATTTTCTAATAGTCCCAGCGACCCTCTACAAGGTCACATAGGTTTGGGGTCCATTCGTGGTTCGCATTCCACTTTTGGAGTATATGGTTTGTGTTGCCCCTACCCCTATGTTTCCCCATTGCATCCTATTGTAACTATACATTGTGTGCACTGTTTTCTAAGACTATACTGCATATTTTTGCTATTGTGTATATATATCTTGTGTATATTTCCTATCCTCTCACTGAGGGTACACTCTAAGATACTTTGGCATATTGTCATAAAAATAAAGTACTTTTATTTTTAGTATAACTGTGTATTGTGTTTTCTTATGATATTGTGCATATGACACTAGGTGGTACTGTAGTAGCTTCACACGTCTCCTAGTTCAGCCTAAGCTGCTCTGCTAAGCTACCATTATCTATCAGCCTAAGCTGCTAGACACCCTATACACTAATAAGGGATAACTGGGCCTGGTGCAAGGTGCAAGTACCCCTTGGTACTCACTACAAGCCAGTCCAGCCTCCTACACTGGGTCCCCGAAACTCTAACCTGCAGTGCACAACCTTCTGAGTTGTCCTCCGGCGTCGTGGGACTCCCTTTTGTGACTTCACGTGGACTCCAGTTCACTCTTCTTCTAAGTGCCTGTTCCGGTGCTTCTGCGGGTGCTGCCTGCTTCTGTGAGGGCTCCCTGACTTGCTGGGTGCCCCCCCTGTCTCCTCATCTAAGTGGTGACATCCTGGTCCCTCCTGGGCCACAGCAGCATCCAAAAACCGTAACTGCAACCCTTGCAGCTAGCAAGGCTTGCTTG
This sequence comes from Pleurodeles waltl, assembly GCF_031143425.1. Taxonomy (NCBI): domain Eukaryota; kingdom Metazoa; phylum Chordata; class Amphibia; order Caudata; family Salamandridae; genus Pleurodeles; species Pleurodeles waltl. The sequence goes on from NC_090439.1 coordinate 1,179,737,240, forward strand.
CGGTCTTTCTGAGTGGGAACACGTCTGCAAGCTACTTCACGACGTGGGGCATCCATCCAAAGGGGAAGTTCCTAGTCCTCTTCGTTCTTGCAAAACACCAAGCTTCTTCCATCCGTTGGCAGCTTCCTTGCACCCTCAGCTGGCATTTCCTGGGCTCCTGCCCACTCTTGACACTGTTGCGACTCTTGGACTTGGTCTCCTTGTCTTACAGGTACTCAGGTCCGGAAATGCATTGCTGGCATTGGTTTTCCTTGCAGAATCCTCCTATCACGACTTCTGGGGGTTGTAGTTGCACTTTACACCTACCTTACAGGGTCTTGGGGTGGGCTATTTTTCTTTTCTAACAGTCCCAACAACCCTCTACAAGCTCACATAGGTTTGGGGTCCATTCATGGTTCTCATTCCACTTTTGGAGTATATGGTTTGTGTTGCCCCTATACCTATGTGCTCCTATTGCAATCTATTGTAACTTTACACTGCTTTCATTACTTCCTTTTGCTATTACTGCATATTTTTGGTATTGTGTACATATATCTTGTGTATATTTGGCATCCTCATACTGAGGGTACTCACTGAGATACGTTTGGCATATTGTCATAAAAATAAATTACCTTTATTTTTAGTATATCTGTGTATTGTGTTTTCTTATGATATTGTGCATATGACACCAGTGGTATAGTAGGAGCTTTACATGTCTCCTAGTTCAGCCTAAGCTGCTTTGCTATAGATACATTCTATCAGCCTTAGCTGCTAGAAACACCTCTTCTACACTAATAAGGGATAACTGGACCTGGCACAGGGTGTAAGTACCTCTGGTGCCCACTTCAAGCTAGACCAGCCTCCTACATTGGTTGTGCAGCGATGGGATAAGTACTTGTAACTACTTGTCACTTTGTCATTTTGTACTTTTCATAAGAGAATAATATACAAAACAAGTTCAGTGTATGTACACCTAACCAAAAAGTTTTGCTTTTCTCCTCTTACACTTTCTGCTGAAAAAGTACTCCTAAACTTTCTAAAAGTTTCAAAAAGTTTGCAAAAAAGTTTTTTTTCCTGTTCTTTAAAAAGTCCTGAAACTTTTTCTTTCTTCTCACTGTCTCTAAACCTTCTTCTATCATGTCTGATGTAGGAACTTCTTTTAAATTGGTCAATACAACTTATGACAATCTAAACTTTAAGAGCTTAAGGAGTCTATGCATTGATAGAGGTTTAGTGATAGGAAAGAATCTTTCAAGAGAATTTCTATTTAATTTGCTCATTGAGAATGATAAGTCCCTACCTAGCACTTCAATTGAGAAGATGGTAGATAGCTCACACTCTGACTCAGGGGAGCCCCTTGAGGGAGGGGTGTAGGGTTCTATTCCAAATCTGCCCCTTAGCAGACCACATAGCAATTCTGGTAGTAATAGAAGCTATCATCATTGTAGGGATGCTTTTGTTCCTGGAGGCCAGGTTGTTAGAGTGCAACCTGTTAGGGACAGGTCTCCCTCTGTTGGTTCCAATATATCCTCAGTGTCAAAACATTCCCAACCCACCCACCCTGAAGACAACATGTTAGAAAGGGAACTCAAAAAGTTGAGAGTGGAAGAGACCAAGCTGAAGCTTAAACAGCAACAGCTGGCTCTAGACAGGGAATCCCTAGACCTGGAGAAGGAGAGACAGAGATTGGGGTTTGGACCCCATGATGGCAGCAGCAGTATTCCTGATAGCAATCCTGTGAGAGAGCATGATTCCAGGAATCTGCACAAGATAGTTCCCCCTTACAAGGAGGGGGATGCCATTAACAAGTGGTTTGCTGCACTTGAGAGGGCCTGTATGGTACAGGGGGTCTCTCAAAGGCAGTGGGCTGCTATTCTATGGCTATCTTTCAATGGAAAGGGTAGGGATAGGCTCCTTACTGTTAGAGAAACTGATGCTAATAATTTTGCAGTTTTGAAGGATGCACTCTTGGATGGATTTGGCTTAACCACTGAACAATACAGGATTAAGTTCAGAGACACCAGAAAAGAGTCCTCACAAGACTGGATAGACTTTGTTGACTGTTCAGTGAAGGCCTTGGCGGGGTGGTTACATGGCAGTAAAGTTTCTGACTATGAAAGCCTGTATAATCTTATTCTGAGAGAGCATCTTCTGAATAACTGTGTGTCTGACTTGTTACACCAATATCTAGTGGACTCAGATCTGACCTCTCCCCAAGAATTTGGAAAGAAGGCAGACAAATGGGTCAGAACAAGAGTGAACAGAAAAGTTCATACAGGGGGTGACAAGGATGGCAAGAAGAAGGACGGTACGTCTTCTGACAAGGGTGGGGACAAAAGTAAAGATGAGTCTTCATCAGGCCCACAAAAACACTCTGGTGGGAGTGGTGGGTCCAAAATCTCTTCAAATCAAGTAAAAAAGCCTTGGTGTTATTTATGTAAAGTAAAAGGTCATTGGACAACTGATGCCAGTTGTCCAAAGAAAAACACCAAACCTCCCACTACCACAACCCCTACTGCAACTTCTAGTGCCCCTAGTAATAGCAGTGGTGGTGGGAGCAAACCTACTAATAGCCAATCCAAGGGAGTAGCTGGGCTCACTTTTGGTAATCTAGTTGGGGTTGGTCTTGTCAGGGAGACCACAGAGGCTGTGTTAGTCTCTAAAGGTGCAATTGATTTGGCCACCTTGGTTGCTTGTCCCCTTAATATGGAGTACAAGCAACTTCCCCTAATAAATGGTGTTGAGGTTCAGGCCTACAGGGACACAGGTGCCAGTGTTAACATGGTAATAGAGAAACTGGTACACCCTGAACAACACCTACTTGGTCACCAGTACCAAGTAACAGGCGCTCATAACAACACTCTTAGCCACCCCATGGTTGTTGTGAATCTCAACTGGGGGAGGGTTACTGGTCCAAAGAAAGTTTTGGTTGCTTCAGATTTACCTGTAGACTGTCTACTAGGAAATGATTTAGAGACATCAGCTTGGTCAGAAGTGGAGTTGGAGGCTCATGCAGCAATGCTGGGCATTCCTGGGCATATATTTGCTTTGACAAGGGCTCAGGCCAAAAAGCAAAAAGGACAGGGTGACTTGGATCCTGGAACAATGGACCAAGTGCTCCCTAAAGCTAGGGGTAGCAAGGGTAAATCCCTACCCACTATCCCTCCCTCTACAGATGATTCTCCTTCTGAGGAAGAAGAATTTCCTCCCTGTGCAGAACCTTCACCAGATGAGCTGGCAGCAGACACTGCTGAGCTTTTGGGCGGAGGGGGGCATGCCAGGGAAGAACTGAATGTGGCACAGCAATCCTGTCCCACATTAGAGGGTCTCAGACAGCAAGCTGTCAAGCAACAAATTGGGGATGTCAGTGACTCACATAGAGTTTACTGGGAGGACAACCTCTTGTACACAGAGGCAAGGGAAACAAAACGTGGAGCAGTCAGGAGATTAGTCATTCCCCTGCAGTACAGAGAGTTCCTCCTATCGCTGGCACATGACATTCCTTTGGCTGGGCATTTGGGTCAGATTAAAACATGGGAAAGGCTTGTCCCCCTGTTTCACTGGCCTAGGATGTCAGAGGACACAAATGATTTGTGTAAGTCTTGCGTTACCTGCCAAGCCAGTGGCAAGACTGGTGGCACACCAAAGGCTGCCCTTATTCCACTACCTGTCCTTGGGGTCCCTTTGAAGGGGTAGGGGTTGACATAGTTGCCCCCCTTGACCCTCCTACTGCTTCAGGCAATAGGTTTATCTTGGTGGTAGTGGACCATGTCACAAGATATCCTGAAGCAATTCCTCTAAAGACCACTACAGCACCTGCAGTGGCAAAAGCCCTCCTGGGAATCTTTTCCAGGGTGGGTTTTCCAAAAGAGGTTGTATCAGACAGGGGTAGCAACTTTATTTCTGCATACTCGAAGGCTATGTGGAAGGAATGTGGTGTAACATACAAATTCACCACACCTTATCATCCACAGACAAATGGACTGGTAGAGAGGTTTAATAAAATTCTCAAAGGAATGATAATGGGACTCCCTGAAAAACTCAGGAGGAGATGGGATGTCCTGTTACCTTGCCTCCTTTTTGCTTACAGGGAGGTACCCCAGAAAGGAGTGGGCTTCAGTCCCTTTGAACTCCTCTTTGGGCACCCTGTAAGAGGTCCACTAACACTTGTGAAGGAGGGTTGGGAACAAGCTTTAAAGCTCATAAACAGAATATAGTGGACTATGTACTTGGCCTAAGATCCAGAATGGTGGAGTACATGAAAAAGACCAGTAAAAACCTTCAGGCCAGCTCCAAAAGCAATGGCATGACCAGAAGGCTGTTCTGATTCAGTACCAACCAGGACAGAAGGTGTGGGTATTGGAGCCTGTGGCCCCAAGAGCACTCCAGGACAAATGGAGTGGACCCCACCTCATTGTTGAAAAGAAGGTCGAGGTCACCTACTTGGTTGACCTAGGCACTGTCAGGAGTCCCCTTAGGGTGATTCATGTCAACCGCCTAAAACCCTACTATGACAGGGCTGATCTCATCCTGCTCATGGCAACAGATGAAGGACAGGAAGAAGAGAGTGACCCTCTCCCTGATCTCTTCTCTTCCACTGAAGATGATGCTTTAGTGTAAGGTGTAGTTTTGGCAGACTGTCTTATTGCTGAGCAGAAAGACAACTGTATAAATCTCCTTGGACAGTTTTCTGAACTCTTTTCAACTGTGCCAGGCACCACATCTTGGTGTGAACTCACAATTGATACTGGAGACAGCTTGCCTGTCAAAAGTAAAATCTATAGGCAGCCTGACCGTGTTAGGAACTGCATAAGCAAGAAGTTCAGAAAATGCTTGATCTAGGAGTAGTTGAACATTCTGAAAGCCCACGGGCCTCTCCTGCGGTGCTTGTACCAAAGCCTCACTCAAAAGATGGAAAAAGGGAGATGAGGTTTTGTTTAGATTACAGAGGTCTCAACCAGGTAACAAAAACTGATGCTCACCCTATACCCAGGGCAGATGAGCTCATAGATACACTGGCATCTGCCAAGTATCTAAGCACCTTTGATTTGACTGCAGGGTATTGGCAGATCAAATTGGCAGAGGATGCTAAAGCTAAAACTGCATTTTCTACTATAGGAGGGCACTACCAATTCACAGTAATGCCCTTTGGTTTGAAATATGCACCTGCCACTTTTCAGAGGTTGGTGAATACAGTCCTGCAAGGGTTGGAGGCTTTTAGTGCAGCATATCTGGACGATATAGCTGTCTTTAGCTCCACCTGGGATGATCACCAGGTCCACCTATGGAAAGTTTTGGAGGCCCTGCAAAAGGCAGGCCTCACTATCAAGGCTTCGAAGTGCCTTGTGTTGAGGTGTATGCATGCTTGTCTGATGGTGTGCTTGGGATAGGCTGGAGTACAGGGGATTGGGTCTGGGTGGAGGAAGTTGGAGGGGGGGAGGCTAGACACAGGGACAATGGCGGCCATCAGTGCTGAGGCCAGAGATGGCAGGGTTCAATGAAGGGCAGCCTGACCAGAATGAATGCCCTCCAGGAATGCATTACCGTGTTGCATCTTCCTTTCTACACCCTGGATGGCATTCACAATGGTAGACTGCCCAACAGTGAGTGACCTGAGGAGGTCAATGGCCTCCTCACTGAGGGAGCAGGGGTGACAGGGGCAGGGGCTGAGGTGCCTGGGGCGAAGGTGATGCCCACCCTCCTGGGTGAGCGTGCATGGGGCGAAGGCTGAGGGGCTGCTGGGAGGGAGGTGCTGGTAGGGGAGGTGGCGGCTGTACCTGTAGAAGTGGGGGGCACAGATGGTGCCGCCACCACAAGGGAGCTCCCATTGGCGGACGAGTCTGTGTCGCTGTTTGGTGATCCGGTGACCGACGTGAAGCTCCCCTCGCCCTTCGTCCCACTGGTGTATTCAGAGTCTGTGGTGTGGCCCTCCATGGCCATGTGGGATGCAGCTCCCTCGTGCTCCGGTGCCACTGTACCTCCGCCTGATGATGCTGATGCACAAAAGAACAGGGAGAGCAGAAAAGGGGGGGACGACGACAGAAGAAAGACAGGTTGAGTGCATGGCCTACCGCTACCGTTGGCGGACAATACAGCCACAGCGGCCCCCTGCACTACGCCGTGCTCTTGGCCTCTACAGATGCAATTCCTGGGATCTGGCCTACATGGCTATGGTGGACATCTGCACACATAGATGCCACAGGGGCATGTATACCTGTACTTGGCACTCTACTGAGGTGGGGTGGAGTGCCACATGGCCTGCATTACGGAGGGGCCTAGCCTATGTAACTCGCCCTGGCTTAGGGAAACCCACAGCCCTCCTCCCCCACCCAGACCCCTCCACTGCGCGCAAAGTCCCCAGAATGAGAGTGTACTCACCCCCTTGTGTCTGCTGTGATGCCCTCAAGCGCCCATCCAACTCCGGGTAGGCCACCACCAGGATCCAGAACATCAGGGGGGTCATGGTGCGATGGGCACCCCTCCTATGTTGGGAGGCCATCCCCAGCTGAGCCTCCGCCGTCTTCCTGCTCCAGCGGCAAATGTCCTCCCATCTTTTCCGGCAGTGGGTGCCCTGTATCTGGTGGACCCCCAGGGTCCAGACATCCTTGGCAATGGCACTCCAAATGTCCTTCTTCTGGTGGGCGCTGACCTACATGACATGTACAGGGGAAGAAAAGAAGTCATTACCAACTACACCGTCGATGTGAGTGGCCCCCATCCCTACCCTTGCCATGTGGCACATGCATTCACAGTCCTTCATGTTCCCTGAACTCTGCCCCCTTCCAACTAACATCTAGCCCTCTCCACCCAGGCATAGCCCATACAACGTGCTCCCTGTGTACTTACCTGTTGGTCTGGAGGACCGTAGAGTAGCGTGTACTGGGGGAGGACCCTGTCCACGAGCTTCTCCAACTCCTGAGCAGTGAAGGCAGGGGCCCGTTCCCCAGACGCAGCAGCCATTGTCTCTTCCAGACCGTGGTCACAGCAGCACTTGCAGTGTAGGTCCTCTCCTGTAGAAGATCAGGTATCGTGTGATTGAACAGATAGAAAATGACGTCCGCGGCGGTGCGTATCATCACCGCCGGTGCACTTCATCATTGGCTCCTGGGACCCATAGGGTCCAATGTTAACCAATGCAGCATTGCGCCACGCCTACCGTGACAGTGTACAACGCCAGCGCAGATACCTCACATCCCATTGTCCCAGTTTAGAGGTCAGGCAGGTGCCATTTCAGGGGCCCACATGGCTTCATTTACTACAGCATCACACATACCTAGGCCTACACTCAACACACATACAGGAAGAGTTTTGTGTTTGGTGTCGTGTTCTGTGTATCTGTGGGTACATACCTGGGAATTTGTTGACTCTGTGGCCGCTGTTGTGCTTCCTAGGCACCGTCAGCTGGGACATTTGAGAAGATGGCGGAATCCTCCGGTGTACCGACCGCTGGTGGACCTGTTGACAATGGAGGAGCGACATTTAATCATCACCTACAGGTTTGACCGTGCCACTATCCAGGAACTATGTACCCAGTTGGAGCCAGACCTGATGTCACCAATCTGCCATCCCACTGGACTCCCCCCTGACGTGCAGGTGCTGTCAGTGCTCCATTTCCTTGCAAGTGGGTCTTTTCAGACAACAGTGGCCATGGCATCAGGGATGTCCCAGCCTATGTTTTCCAACGTGTTGTCCAGAGTGTTGTCTGCCCTGCTGAAACACGTGAGAAGCTACATCATTTTCCCTCAGGTGGAGGATTTGGCTCCAGTTAAAGGTGACTTCTATGCCCTTGGACATATCCCCAACATCATAGGTGCTATTGATGGCACCCATGTAGCTCTGGTCCCCCCCGCAGGAGTGAACAGGTGTACAGGAACCGGAAGAGTTATCATTCTATGAATGTACAGATGGTATGTTTGGCAGACCAGTACATCTCCCAGGTAAATGCTATGTTCCCTGGCTCTGTGCATGACGCCTACATCCTGCGGAATAGCAGTATCCCGTATGTGATGGGTCAACTCCAGAGGCACAGTGTGTGGCTATTAGGGGACTCTGGTTACCCTAACCTTTCCTGGCTATCGACCCCAGTGAGGAATCCCAGGACCAGGGCAGAGGAACACTACAATGAGGCCCATGGGAGAACTAGGAGGGTGATCGAACGCACCTTCGGCCTCCTGAAGGCCAGGTTCAGGTGCCTCCATATGACAGGTAGTTCCATATTCTACTCACCGAAGAAGGTGTGCCAGATCATCATCGCCTGCTCGATGCTTCAGAATCTTGCTTTGCGACTCCAGGTGCCTTTTCTGCAGGAGGATGGTCCAGATGGCGGTGTTGGGGCAGCTGTGGAGCCTGTGGACAGTGATGAGGAGGAAGCTGAGGAAGAAGACATAGACAACAGGGAGTCAGTCATACAGCAATATTTCCAGTGACACACAGGTGAGAATATTTTATTTTACTATTAGATTCACTTTCACACTTCTACCTCTATCCTGTCTGTCATTTAGTAGCAGTATTTGGTAACCGAGTTGTACCTTTCCATTATGGTTTCACAGGTGCGGTTACCAACGTGTGTCATCTGCCTGCATCCTTTATGGACTTGTGATGTGTGACATAGGTATGTTGGCATTACAATTGAAAACACATTTTGACACTGTCATTGATAATACAAATTTACCAAATCACAGACTGACTCCAGATTGTTTTGTGCTTCAAGGGTGTTTATTTAAGTGCTCAAAAATGGAGGGGGGTTGTAAAATGGTGATGGTGGATGGTGGAGGAATGTCCATGGCAGAGTCCAGTCTATTGGTCACACGGGTGCACTGCCCATATGGGCATAGGAAGTGGAGCTGGGGCAGTTTAAGTATGGACAGGGTAACAAAGTGGGACAGTGGGAGGACAATCAGGGTGGTCTCATTTCCTGGCGGGGGTCTTGCCATCTTGCTCTGTCCTGTTCCTGGATCTCAGGAACCGCTTGCGGGGTGGTTCTTCGTCTGCAGGGGGTGGGGTGCTGGTGTGGTGGTCCTGTGGCGGGGCGTCCTGTCCACTAGCGCCGGCCGAGGTGGTGGGCAATTCATCGTCCAGGCTAGTGTCAGGGGCCCCTTGGAGTGCCACGGTGTTCCTCATGGTCTTCTGTATGTCCTTCAGCACCCCTACGATGGTGCCCAGGGCGGAGCTGATGGTTCTAATCTCCTCCCTGAACCCCAAATACTGCTCCTCCTGCAGGCGCTGGGTCTCCTGAAACTTGGCCAGGACCGTTGCCATCGTCTCCTGGGAGTGGTGGCATGCTCCCATGATGGAGGAGAGGGCCTCGTGGAGAGTGGGTTCCCTTGGCCTGTCCGCCCCCTGTCGCACAGCAGCCCTCCCAGTTCCCCTGTGTTCCTGTGCCTCCGTCCCCTGGACCGTGTGCCCACTACCACTGCCCCCAGGTCCCTGTTGTTGTTGGGGTGGTGGGTTAGCCTGGGTTCCCTGTAGTGGTGGACACACCGCTGATTGACGTGTCCTGGGTACGGAGGTATGGGCCCGCTGGGTGGGTGCTGTGCTGGTGTTACCAGAGGGTGGAAGGTCAGTGTTGGGCTGTGCCTGTGCAAGGGGAACCGACTGTCCCGAGGCCCACGATGGTCCGGGCTGGTCATCAGGATCCAGTAGGGCAGAGCTGCTGTCATCACTGTGGGCCTCTTCTGTTGGTGGAGTGGAGATGTCTGGACCCTCCTGTGTGGTGACGTTCCGTAGTGGTCCTGCAGGGATATAAGAGCATGATTATTGCATCTGTGTGTGTAATGGTGTGCAATGGGTGGGTGTGCATGTAACCCAGTGCACGCATTCCTGTGTGTGGGTTTGTGTGATGATGGTTAGGGGGTTGTTATGGGTATGTGCAGTGAGCATGTTTTGGTGAGGGGTGACCATGCTTAGTTGTGTCATGCAGGGCTTGGTGTTGGGATGAGTGGTTTGTATTATTAGTACATTAGTGAGGAGTTGGAGTGATAGGGGAGGGGGTGAGGGTGGGGTGTGTGATAGCATGCAGATAGGGTGGGGGATATGATAGTTAAGATTTGACTTACCAGTGTCCATTCCTCCACGACTCCTCCGAGGCCCTCTGGATGCATGATGGTCAAGACTTGTTCCTCCCATGTTGTTAGTTGTGGGGGAGGAGGTGGGGGTCCGCCGCCAGTCCACTGTACCGCGATGTGCCTGGAGACCACGGAACGCAGCTTCCCCCGTAGGTCATTCCACCTCTTCCTGATGTCCTCCCGATTTCTTGGATGCTGTCCCACAGCGTTGACCCTGTCCACGATTCTGCGCCATAGCTCCATCTTCCTGGCTATGGAGGTGTGCTGCACCTGTAAGCCAAATAGCTGTGGCTCTACCCGTAGGATTTCCTCCACCATGACCCTGAGCTCCTCCTTGGAAAACCTGGGGTGTCTTTGGCGTGACATGGGGTGGTGTGGGTGATGTGTGGGGTGGTGTAAGTCTTCATGTGTGTGGTGATGTGTAGTGATGTGTGGTGTTTTGTGCGTGGAATGTTGTATGGGTGATGGTGTTGTGTGCCTCTGTGTGGTGGGGTTCACAATTGCTGTGCTCTCTGTCTCTCGGCTTCCTCAAAATTTCTGGTCATATGGGTTTGTGGGTGATGTGGGTGTGTGTTTTATACTGAATTGGGTGTGTGGGAGTGGTGTTTGTATGTGTATCAGGTGTGTGTATTTCAAATTGTCCAATGTGGCGGTGTTTTGGAGATGTGTGTGTATTTTGAGCGCAGTGGTGTGTACCGCCAATGGCATACCGTGGCTGAAAGACCGCCGCATAGATTCGTGGGTCGTGATAGCCTGGGCGTGGTTCTGTTGGCGTGATGGTGGAGGAATTGTTTTCGCCAGTTTAACACTGACCTTTGGTGTGGCAGACTTGTGTGGGTGTCTGAATTTCGGCGGATTCCGAGATGTGGGTCATAATAGCTGTGGCGGAATTCCGCGGCGGTGTATTGGCGGTCTTCTGCACGGCGGTAAGCACCTTTTACCGCCAATGTTGTAATGACCCCCTTAATTCCTTATCATTTTTAGAAGAGGGTGGAGGAGGCTGGCCAGGTTTGTAGTGGGTACCGAAAGGTACGTACACCGTATGCCAGGTCCAGTTATCCCTTATTAGTAGAATAGAGGTGTTTCTAGCAGCTTAGGCTGATAGAAGGTAGCTATGGAAAAGCAGTTTAGGCTGAACTAGGAGACATGCAAAGCTCCTACTATACCACTTATATCATATGCACCATATCATAAGAAAACACAATACTCAGAGTTCCTAAAAATAAAGGTACTTTATTTTTATGACAATATGCCAAAAGTATCTCAGTGAGTACCCTCAGTAAGAAGGTAAGTAATATGCTCAAGTTATGTATACACAAACTAAAAATAGGTAAGTAAGAGTCAGAAAAGTAATGCAAACAGTGTAGAATTACAATAGGTTGCAATAGGAAAGAATAGGTATAGGGGCAACACAAACCATATACTCCAAAAGTGGAATGCGAATCACGAATGGACCCCAGACCTATGTGAGCTTGTAGAGGGTTGCTGGGACTGTAAGAAAACAGCCAGGGTGTCCAAGTTACCCCACCCCAAGACCCTGAAAAGTAGGAGTAAAGTACATCTAATACCCCAAGAGAGCACAATATTCATGATAGGGGGATTCTGCAAGAACAACAAACACCAGCAGTGCACTGACAATGGGTTTCCGGACCTGAGGACCTGCAAGGCAAGGGGACCAAGTCCAATAGTCGCGACAGTGTCCGGGGGGGGCAGGAGCCCCGGAAACCCCAGATGAAGGTGCAAGGAATCTGCCTCCGGATGGAAGAAGCTTGGAATTCAGCAAGAAAGAAGAGGACTACGAACTTCTCCTTTGGTGGAAAGATGTCGCGATGAAGCTTGCAGACGTATTCCCATGCAGATATACTGCAAGCTGCAAGGGTTGCAGTAGAGGTTTTTGAGTGCTGCTGAGGACCAGGAAGGACCAGAATGTCACCACTTCGGGGAGGAGACAGAGGGGGCACTCAGCAACTCAGAGAGTCCTCACAGAAGCAGGGAGCACCCGCAGAAGTACCTGAACAGGCACTTGGAAGATTTGTGAACCAGAGTCAATGCAGAGTTACAAAAGAGGGTCCCACGACGTCGGAGGCCAACTCAGCGGGTTGTGCACTGCAGAACAGAGTGCTGGGGATCCAAGCTAGGCTGTGCACAAAGGTAATCCTGGAAGAGTGCACAGAAGCCGGAGCAGCTGCAAATCACACAGAACACAGGTTTGCAGTCTAGGGTTGGGAGGCAAGGACTTACCTCCACCAAACGTGGACTGAAGAGTCAGTGGACTGTGGGAGTCACTTGGACAGAGTTGCTGTGTTCCAGGGACCACACTCATCAGGATGAGAGGGGACCCAGAGGACCAGTGATGCAGTCTTTTGGTGTCTGCGTTAGCAGGGGGAAGATTCTGTCGACCCAGAGGAGATTTCTTTGGAGCTTCTGGTGCAGGGTGAAGGCAGGCTACCCCCAGAGCATGCACCACCGGGAAACAGTCGAGAAGGTCGGCAGGATTAGGCGCTACAATGTTGTTGGTAGTCGTTGTAGGAGGCTGGACTGGCTTGTAGTGAGTACCAAGGGGTACTTGCACCTTGCACCAGGCCCAGTTATCCCTTATTAGTGTATAGGGTGTCTAGCAGCTTAGGCTGATAGATAATGGTAGCTTAGCAGAGCAGCTTAGGCTGAACTAGGAGACGTGTGAAGCTACTACAGTACCACTTAGTGTCATATGCACAATATCATAAGAAAACACAATACACAGTTATACTAAAAATAAAGGTACTTTATTTTTATGACAATATGCCAAAGTATCTTAGAGTGTACCCTCAGTGAGAGGATAGGAAATATACACAAGATATATATACACAATAGCAAAAATATGCAGTATAGTCTTAGAAAACAGTGCAAACAATGTATAGTTACAATAGGATGCAATGGGGAAACATAGGGATAGGGGCAACACAAACCATATACTCCAAAAGTGGAATGCGAACCACGAATGGACCCCAAACCTATGTGACCTTGTAGAGGGTCGCTGGGACTATTAGAAAATAGTGAGAGTTAGAAAAATAACCCTCCGAAGACCCTGAAAAGTGAGTGCAAAGTGCACTAAAGTTCCCCTAAGGACAAAATAGTCGTGTTAGAGGAATAATGCAGGAAAGACACAAACCAGCAATGCAACAACTGTGGATTTCCAATCTAGGGTACCTGTGGAACAAGGGGACCATGTCCAAAAGTCACAAGCAAGTCGGAGATGGGCAGATGCCCAGGAAATGCCAGCTGCGGGTGCAAAGAAGCTTCGACTGGACAGAAGAAGCAAGGTTTCTGCAGGAACGAAAAGGGCTAGAGACTTCCCCTTTGGTGGACGGATCCCAATCGCCGTGGAGAGTCGTGCAGATGTGTTTTCCCGCCGAAAGAACGCCAACAAGCCTTGCTAGCTGCAAATCGTGCGTTTGGCGTTTTTGGACGCTGCTGGGGCCCAGGAGGGACCAGGAGGTCGCAAATTGGATCTGAAGAGAGAGGGGACGTCGAGCAAGACAAAGAGCCCTCACTGAAGCAGGTAGCACCCGGAAAAGTGCCAGAAACAGGCACTACAAGGATGCGTGAAACGGTGCTCGCCGAAGTTGCACAAAGGAGTCCCACGTCGCCGGAGACCAACTTAGAAAGTCGTGCAATGCAGGTTAGAGTGCCGTGGACCCAGGCTTAGCTGTGCACAAAGGATTTCTGCCGGAAGTGCACAGGGGCCGGAGTAGCTGCAAAGTCGCGGTTCCCAGCAATGCAGCTCAGCGAGGTGAGGCAAGGACTTACCTCCACCAAACTTGGGCTGAAGAGTCACTGGACTGTGGGGGTCACTTGGACAGAGTCGCTGGATTCGAGGGACCTCGCTCGTCGTGCTGAGAGGAGACCCAAGGGACCGGTAATGCAGCTTTTTGGTGCCTGCGGTTGCAGGGGGAAGATTCCGTCGACCCACGGGAGATTTCTTCGGAGCTTCTGGTGCAGAGAGGAGGCAGACTACCCCCACAGCATGCACAAGCAGGAAAACAGTCGAGAAGGCGGCAGGATCAGCGTTACAGAGTTGCAGTAGTCGTCTTTGCTACTATGTTGCAGGTTTGCAGGCTTCCAGCGCGGTCAGCAGTCGATTCCTTATCAGAAGGTGAAGAGAGAGATGCAGAGGAACTCGGATGAGCTCTTGCATTCGTTATCTAAAGTTTCCCCAGAGACAGAGACCCTAAATAGCCAGAAAAGAGGGTTTGGCTACCTAGGAGAGAGGATAGGCTACTAACACCTGAAGGAGCCTATCAGCAGGAGTCTCTGACGTCACCTGGTGGCACTGGCCACTCAGAGCAGTCCAGTGTGCCAGCAGCACCTCTGTTTCCAAGATGGCAGAGGTCTGGAGCACACTGGAGGAGCTCTGGACACCTCCCAGGGGAGGTGCAGGTCAGGGGAGTGGTCACTCCCCTTTCCTTTGTCCAGTTTTGCGCCAGAGCAGGGGCTAAGGGGTCCCTGAACCGGTGTAGACTGGCTTATGCAGAATTGGGCACATCTGTGCCCAACAAAGCATTTCCAGAGGCTGGGGGAGGCTACTCCTCCCCTGCCTTCACACCATTTTCCAAAGGGAGAGGGTGTCACACCCTCTCTCAGAGGAAGTTCTTTGTTCTGCCATCCTGGGCCAGGCCTGGCTGGACCCCAGGAGGGCAGCTGCCTGTCTGAGGGGTTGGCAGCAGCAGCAGCTGCAGTGAAACCCCAGGAAGGGCAGTTTGGCAGTACCAGGGTCTGTGCTACAGACCACTGGGATCATGGGATTGTGCCAACTATGCCAGGATGCTATAGAGGGGGCAATTCCATGATCATAGACATGTTACATGGCCATATTCGGAGTTACCATGGTGAAGCTACATATAAGTAGTGACCTATATGTAGTGCACGCGTGTAATGGTGTCCCCGCACTCACAAAGTTCAGGGAATTGGCTCTGAACGATGTGGGGGCACCTTGGCTAGTGCCAGGGTGCCCTCACACTAAGTAACTTTGCACCTAACCTTTACCAGGTAAAGGTTAGACATATAGGTGACTTATAAGTTACTTAAGTGCAGTGTAAAATGGCTGTGAAATAACGTGGACGTTATTTCACTCAGGCTGCAGTGGCAGGCCTGTGTAAGAATTGTCAGAGCTCCCTATGGGTGGCAAAAGAAATGCTGCAGCCCATAGGGATCTCCTGGAACCCCAATACCCTGGGTACCTCAGTACCATATACTAGGGAATTATAAGGGTGTTCCAGTAAGCCAATGTAAATTGGTAAAAATGGTCACTAGCCTGTTAGTGACAATTTGGAAAGAAATGAGAGAGCATAACCACTGAGGTTCTGATTAGCAGAGCCTCAGTGAGACAGTTAGTCACTACACAGGTAACACATTCTGGCACACTTATGAGCACTGGGGCCCTGGGTTACCAGGGTCCCAGTGACACATACAACTAAAACAACATATATACAGTGAAAAATGGGGGTAACATGCCAGGCAAGATGGTACTTTCCTACAGTCGTCTTGCTACTTTGTTGCGGTTTTGCAGGCGTCCTGGAGCAGTCAGCGGTCGATCCTTAGTAGAAGATGAAGAGGGAGATGCAGAGGAACTCTGGTGAGCTCTTGCATTCGTTATCTGAAGAATTCCCCAAAGCAGAGACCCTAAATAGCCAGAAAAGGAGGTTTGGCTACCAAGGAAGGAGGATTGGCTACCAAGAGAGGTAAGAGCCTATCAGAAGGAGTCTCTGACGTCACCTGATGGCACTGGCCACTCAGAGCAGTCCAGTGTGCCAGCAGCACCTCTGTTTCCAAGATGGCAGAGGTCTGGAGCACACTGGAGGAGCTCTGGGCACCTCCCAGGGGAGGTACAGGTCAGGGGAGTGGTCACTCCCCTTTCCTTTGTCCAGTTTCGCGCCAGAGCAGGGCTAAGGGGTCCCTGAACCTGTGTAGACTGGCTTATGCAGAAATGGGCACCATGTGTGCCCATAAAAGCATTTCCAGAGGCTGGGGGAGGCTACTCCTCCCCTGCCTTCACACCATTTTCCAAAGGGAGAGGGTGTAACACCCTCTCTCAGAGGAAGTCCTTTGTTCTGCCATCCTGGGCCAGGCCTGGCTGGACCCCAGGAGGGCAGAAGCCTGTCTGAGAGGTTGGCAGCAGCAGCAGCTGCAGTGAAACCCCAGTAAAGGCAGTTTGGCAGTACCAGGGTCTGTGCTACAGACCACTGGGATAATGGGATTGTGCCAACTATGCAAGGATGGCATAGAGGGGGCATTTCCATGATCATAGACATGTTACATGGCCATATTCGGAGTTACCATTGTGAAGCTACATATAGGTAGTGACCTATATGTAGTGCACGCATGTAATGGTGTCCCCGCACTCACAAAGTCTGGGAAATTGGCCCTGAACAATGTGGGGGCACCTTGGCTAGTGCCAGGGTGCCCTCACACTAAGTAACTTTGCACCTAACCTTTACCAGGTAAAGGTTAGACATATAGGTGACTTATAAGTTACTTAAGTGCAGTGTAAAATGGCTGTGAAATAACGTGGACGTTATTTCACTCAGGCTGCAGTGGCAGGCCTGTGTAAGAATTTTCAGAGCTCCCTATGGGTGGCAAAAGAAATGCTGCAGCCCATAGGGATCTCCTGGAACCCCAATACCCTGGGTACCTCAGTACCATATACCAGGGAATTATAAGGGTGTTCCAGTAAGCCAATGTAAATTGGTAAAATTGGTCACTAGCCTGTTAGTGATAATTTGAAAGAAATGAGAGAGCATAACCACTGAGGTTCTGATTAGCAGAGCCTCAGTGGGACAGTTAGTCACTACACAGGTAACACATTCAGGCACACTTATGAGCACTGGGGCCCTGGCTGGCAGGGTCCCAGTGACACATACAACTAAAACAACATATATACAGTGAAAAATGGGGGTAACATGCCAGGCAAGATGGTACTTTCCTACACAACCCCCCCCCCCCCCCCCAAACGAAGGACAATAAGACTAGCCTTGACCTGATGAGTCTTCATTGTCTAAGTGGAAATATCTGGAGAGTCCATCTGCATTGGAGTGGCTACTCCCAGGTCTATGTTCCACTGTATAGTCCATTCCCTGTAGGGATATGGACCACCTCAATAATTTAGGATTTTCACCTTTCATTTGTTTTAGCCAAAGTAGAGGTTTGTGGTCTGTCTGAACAATGAAGTGAGTGCCAAACAGGTATGGTCTCAACTTCTTCAGAGCCCAGACCACAGCAAAGGCCTCCCTCTCTATGGCAGACCAACGCTTTTCTCTAGGGGTCAGTCTCCTACTAATAAAAGCAACAGGTTGATCCTGGCCCTCAGAATTAAGTTGTGATAGGACTGCCCCTACTCCTAATTCAGATGCATCAGTTTGGACATAGAATATTTTAGAGTAACAAGGGCTTTTCAGGACAGGTGCAGAGTTCATGGCCTGCTTCAGCTCCTCAAAAGCTTTCTGACAGTTTGGTGTCCATAATACCTTTTTAGCCATTTTCTTGGATGTGAGGTCATTAAGAGGGGCTGCAATGGAGCCATAGTTCTTAATGAACCTCCTGTAATACCCAGTGAGGCCTAGGAAGGCTCTCACCTGAGTCTGAGTAGTAGGGGGAACCCAATCTATAATAGTTTGGATTTTCCCCTGAAGTGGTGCAATCTGTTCCCCACCAACAAGGTGTCCCAGATAAACCACCTTTCCCTGCCCTATCTGGCACTTTGAAGCCTTGATAGTGAGGCCTGCCTTTTGCAGGGCCTCCAAAACTTTCCATAGGTGGACCAGGTGATCATCCCAGCTGGAGCTAAAGACAGCTATATCGTCCAAATATGCTGCACTAAAAGCTTCCAGCCCTTGCAGGACTGTGTTCACCAACCTCTGAAAAGTGGCAGGTGCATTTTTCAATCCAAAAGGCATTACTGTGCATTGGTAATGGCCTCCAATGGTTGAAAATGCAGTTTTAGGTTTAGCATCTTCTGATAATTTGATCTGCCAATACCCTGCAGTCAAATCAAAAGTGCTTTGATACTTGGCAGATGCCAGTGTATCTATGAGCTCATCTGCCCTGGGTATAGGGTGAGCATCAGTTTTGGTTACCTGGTTGAGACCTCTGTAGTCTACACAAAACCGCATTTCCTTCTTTCCATCCTTGGAATGAGGTTTTGGTACAAGTACCACAGGAGAAGCCCATGGACTTTCAGAGTGCTCAACCACTCCCAGTTCTAGCATTTTCTGAACCTCTTGCTTTATGCAGTCCCTGACATGGTCTGGCTGCCTATAGATCTTACTTTTGACAGGCAAGCTGTCTCCAGTATCTATAGTGTGCTCACACCAAGAAGTGGTACCTGGCACAGCAGAGAAGAGTTCAGAAAACTGACCCAGGAGATTTATGCAATGGTCTTTCTGCTCAGCAGTAAGACAATCAGCCAAAACTACGCCTTCCACTAGAGCATCTTGTTCTGTGGAAGAAAAGAGATCATGTAGAGGATCACTGTCTTCTTCCTGTCCCTCATCAGTTGCCATGAGCAGGGTGAGATCAGCCCTGTCATAGTAGGGTTTAAGGCGATTGACATGGAGCACCCTAAGGGGACTCCTGGCAGTGCCTAAGTCAACTAAGTAGGTGACCACCCTTTTTCTCAACAATTGTGTGCGGTCCACTCCATTTATCTTGGAGTGCTCTTGGGGCCACAGGCTCCAAGACCCACACTTTCTGCCCTGGTTTGTACTGAACCAAAACAGCCTTCTGGTCATGCCATTGCTTCTGGAGCTCTTGGTTGTTACTGGCCTTTTTCATATACTCAGCCATCCTTGGCCAAGTACATAATCCACAATATCTTGCTTTGGAGCTTTTAAAGGTTGTTCCCAACCCTCCTTGACAAGTGTTAGTGGACCCCTAACAGGGTGTCCAAAGAGGAGTTCAAAGGGGCTGAAGCCCACTCCATTCTGGGGTACCTCCCTGTAGGCAAAAAAGAGGCATGGTAACAGGATATCCCATCTCCTGCGGAGTTTTTCAGGGAGACCCATAATCATGCCTTTGAGAGTTTTGTTAAATCTCTCTACCAGTCCATTTGTTTGTGGATGATAGGGTGTAGTGAACTTGTAAGTCACACCACACTCCTTCCACATGGCCTTTAAGTAAGCAGACATGAAATTGCTTCCTCTGTCTGATACTACTTCGTTTGGGAAGCCCACCCTAGAAAATATTCCCAGGAGGGCCTTTGCCACTGCAGGTGCTGTAGTGGTCCTTAAAGGAATTGCTTCAGGATATCTTGTGGCATGGTCCACTACCACCAAGATAAACCTATTGCCTGAACCAGTAGGAGGGTCAAGGGGGCCAACTATGTCAACCCCTACTTTTAAGGGAACCCCAACCACAGGCAGTGAAATAAGGGGTGCCTTTGGAGTGCCATCTGTCTTGCCACTGGCTTGACAGGTTTCACAGGACTTACAAAACTCTTTTGTGTCCTCAGACATTCTAGGCCAATGAAACAAGGGAACAAGTCTGTCCCAAGTTTTCATTTGTCCCAGATGTCCAGCTAGGGGAATGTCGTGGGCTAGAGTTAGGAGGAACTTTCTGTACTCCTGAGGAATCACTAACCTCCTAGCAGTTCCAGATTTAGGATCCCTTGCTTCAGTGTACAAGAGGTTGTCCTCCCATTAAACACTGTGAGAGTCACTGACATACCCATTAGCCTGTTTGACAGCTTGCTGTCTTAGACCCTCTAGTGTGGGACAGGTTTGCTGTGCCACACTCAGCTCCTCCCTGGCAGGGCCCCCTTCACCCAAAAGCTCAGCAGTGTCTGCTTCCAGCTCTTCTGGCGTAGGTTCTGCACAGGGTGGGAATTCTTCTTCCTCAGAAGTAGAATCCACTGTAGAGGGAGGGATAGTAGGATGTGCTTTACTTCTACTAGCCCTAGCTTTAGGGAGCACTTGGTCCATTGTTCCAGGATCCAAGTTTCCCTGTCCTTTTTGCTTTTTGGCCTGAGCCCTGGTTAAAGCCAAAATATGCCCTGGGATGCCCAGCATTGCTGCATGGGCCTCCAACTCCACATCTGACCAAGCTGATGTCTCCAAATCATTTCCTAGTAGACAGTCTACAGGTAAATCTGTGGCTACCACAACTTTCTTTGGACCAGTAACCCCCCCATCCCCAGTTGAGATTTACAACAGCCATGGGGTGGCTAAGTGTGTTGTTGTGAGCATCGGTTACTTGGTACTGGTGACCAAGTAGGTGTTGTTCAGGGTGGACTAGTTTCTCTATGACCATAGTCACACTGGCACCAGTGTCCCTGTAGGCCTGAACCTCAACACCATTTATTAGGGTTAGCTGCTTGTACTTATCCATGTTAAGGGGACAAGCAACTAAGGTGGCTAAATCAATAGCCCCCTCAGAGACTAACACAGCCTCTGTGGTCTCCCTAACAAGACCAACCCCAACTAAGTTACCAAAAGTGAGCCCAGCTACTCCCTTGGATTGGCTATTAGTAGGTTTGCTCCCACCACCACTGCTATTAGTAGGGACACTAGGTGTAGCAGTAGGGGTTGTAGTGGTAGGAGGCTTGGTGCTTTTCTTTGGACAACTGGGATCTGTTGTCCAATGGCCTTTTATTTTACATAAATAGCACCATGGTTTATTTTCTTTGTTTTGATTAGAAGAGGATTTGGGCCCACCACCGCCACCAGAGTGTTTTTGTGGGCCTGATGAAGACTCATTTTTAGATTTGTCCCCACCCTTGTCAGAAGACTTACCATCCTTCTTCTTGTTGCCATCTTTGTCACTCCCTGTATGAACTTTTCTGTTCACCCTTGTTCTGACCCATTTGTCTGCCTTCTTTCCCAATTCTTGGGGAGAGGTCAGATCAGAGTCCACCAAGTACTGGTGCAACAAATCAGACACACAATTATTAAGAATATGCTCTCTCAGGATCAAGTTATACAGGCTGTCATAATCAGTAACTTTACTGCCATGTAACCACCCCTCCAAGGCCTTCACTGAATGGTCAATGAAATCAACCCAGTCTTGTGAAGACTCCTTTTTGGTCTCTATGAACTTTATGCTGTATTGTTCAGTGGTTAAGCTATAACCATCCAGGAGTGCATTCTTAAGAACTTTGTAATCATTGGCTTCACTTTCTTTCACAGTAAGGAGCCTATCCCTACCTTTTCCACTAAATGATAGCCATAGGATAGCAGCCCACTGCCTTTGAGGGACATCCTGTATAGCACAGGCCCTCTCAAGTGCAGCAAACAACTTGTTAATGTCATCCCCCTCCTTATAAGGGGGAACTATCTTGTGCAGATTCCTGGAATCATGCTCTTTTGCAGGATGACTATGGGGAACACTGCTGCTGCCACCATGGGTTTCTAAACCCAGTTTCTGTCTCTCCTTCTCTACTTCTAAGGTTTGTCTATCCAAATCCAGCTGTTGCTTCTTGAGCTTCAGTCTGGTTTGTTCCACTCTCAGTCTATTGAGCTCCCTTTCTAACAATCTGTCATCAGGGTGGGTGGGAGGGACATGCCTTGAAACAGAAGTATGGTGAGAATGGACAGAAGGAGACCTGTCCCTTACAGAAGGCACCCTAACAGCTTGGTTAACAGAAACATCACTTCTACTGTGGTGAGAATGAATGCTCTTGCTATGATGTGAGACAACACTATCTGTATGGTGTGACTCTACATCAGTACCAACTATGCTAGACTGTCTAGTAATGGGCAGGCTATGAAGTTTCTTTCCTGAATCTTTTCCTAGGGGGGTCCCTGGATCAGATTGGGAACCATTAGCTACTTTTTCAACAGATGGGGCCCTTTTGGCCTTATCTTGTTCTCTAAGCTTGTTAAGCAATAATTCCAAGGAAGGATTCTTCCCTACACTCAAACCTCTTTCTATACAGAGACTCCTTGCTCCTTTCCAGCTAAGGTGGTCATATGCAAGTTTGGACAGATGAACATTTTGGCCTGTGCCAGACATTTTTTGAAAGAGTTTAAGTGATAGAAAAAGAGAAAAAAGTTTTCAGAACTTTTAGAAAGACAGAAAAAAAAACTTTTTTAACTTTTTAGAACTTTTTGGAAAGTTTAGAGGTACTTTTCAGCACTTAGAAAAGAGTGAAAAGAGGAAATGCAAAACTTTTTGGTTAGGTGTACATACACTGAACTTGTTTTGTATATTTTTCTCTTATGAAAAGTACAATGACAAGAGTGGTAAGTAGTCTCAAAGCACTTATCCCACCACTGCACAACCAATGTAGGAGGCTGGACTGGCTTGTAGTGAGTACCAAGGGGTACTTGCACCTTGCACCAGGCCCAGTTATCCCTTATTAGTGTATAGGGTGTCTAGCAGCATAGGCTGATAGATAATGGTAGCTTAGCAGAGCAGCTTAGGCTGAACTAGGAGACGAGTGAAGCTCCTACAGTACCACTAGTGTCATATGCACAATATCATAAGAAAACACAATACATAAATATATTAAAAATAAAGGTACTTTATTTTTATGACAATATGCCAAAAGTATCTCAGTGAGTACCCTCAGTATGAGGATAGCAAATATACACAAGATATATGTACACAATACCAAAATATGCCGTAATAGTATTAGAAAACAGTGCAAACAATGTATAGTTACAATAGAATGCAATGGGGACACATAGGGATAGGGGCAACACTAACCATATACTCCAAAAGTGGAATGCGAACCACCAATGGACCCCAAACCTATGTGACCTTGTAGAGGGTCGCTGGGACTATTAGAAAATAGTAAGGGTTAGAACAATTGCCCACCCCAAAACCCTGAAAAGTGAGTGCAAAGTGCACTAAAGTTCCCCAAAGGACATAGAAGTCGTGATAGGGGAATTCTGCAGGAAAGAACACAAACCAGCAATGCAACAACGATAGATTTCCAGTCGAGGGTACCTGTGGAACAAGGGGACCAAGTCCAAAAGTCACAAGCAAGTCGGAGATGGGCAGATGCCCAGGAAATGCCAGCTGTGGGTGCAAAGAAGCTGCTACTGGACAGTAGAAGCTTAGGTTTCTGCAGGAACAACAAGGGCTAGAGACTTCCCCTTTGGAGGACGGATCCCTCACGCCGTGGAGAATTGTGCAGAAGTGTTTTCCTGCCAAAAGACTGCCAACAAGCCTTGCTATCTGCAAATCGTGCAGTTAGTATTTTTGGATGCTGCTGTGGCCCAGGAGGGACCAGGATGTTGCCAATTGCGTCAGGGGACAGAGGGGGCGTCGAGCAAGACAAGGAGCCCTCTCAGCAGCAGGCAGCACCCGCAGAAATGCTAGAAACAGGCACTACGAGGATGCGTGAAATGGTGCTCACCCGAAGTCGCACAAAGGAGTCCCACGTCGCCGGAGAACAACTTAGGAGGTCGTGCAATGCAGGTTAGAGTGCCGTGGACCCAGGCTGGACTGTGCACAAAGGATTTCCGCCGGAAGTGCACGGAAGCCGAAGTAGCTGCAAAAGTCACGTTTCCCAGCAATGCAGTCTGGCGTGGGGAGGCAAGGACTTACCTCCACCAAACTTGGACTGAAGAGTCACTGGACTGTGAGAGTCACTTGGACAGAGTTGCTGGATTCAAGGGACCTCGCTCGTCATGCTGAGAGGAGACCCAGGGGACCGGTGATGCAGTTCTTTGGTGCCTGCGGTTGCAGGGGGACGATTCCGTCGACCCACGGGAGATTTCTTCGGAGCTTCTAGTGCAGAGAGGAGGCAGAATACCCCCACAGCATGCACCACCAGGAAAACAGTAGAGAAGGCGGCAGGATCAGCATTACAGAGTTGCAGTAGTCATCTTCGCTACTTTGTTGCAGTTTTGCAGGCTTCCAGCGCGGTCAGCAGTCGATTCCTTGGCAGAAGGTGAAGAGAGAGATGCAGAGGAACTCGGATGAGCTCTTGCATTCATTATCTAAGGAATCCCAAGAGACAGAGACCCTAAATAGCCAGAAAAGAGGGTTTGGCTACCTAGGAGAGAGGATAGGCTAGCAACACCTGAAGGAGCCTATCAGAAGGAGTCTCTGACGTCACCTGATGGCACTGGCCACTCAGAGCAGTCCAGTGTGCCAGCGGCACCTCTGTTTCCAAGATGGCAGAGGTCTGGAGCACACTGGAGGAGCAATGGGCACCTCCCAGGGGAGGTACAGGTCAGGGGAGTGGTCACTCCCCTTTCCTTTGTCCAGTTTTGCGCCAGAGCAGGGCTAAGGGGTCCCTGAACCGGTGTAGACTGGCTTATGCAGAAATGGGCACCATGTGTGCCCATGAAAGCATTTCCAGAGGCTGGGGGAGGCTACTCCTCCCCTGCCTTCACACCATTTTCCAAAGGGAGAGGGTGTAACACCCTCTCTCAGAGGAAGTCCTTTGTTCTGCCATCCTGGGCCAGGCCTGGCTGGACCCCAGGAGGGCATAAGCCTGTCTGAGGGGTTGGCAGCAGCAGCAGCTGCAGTGAAACCCCAGGAAAGGCAGTTTGGCAGTACCAGGGTCTGTGCTACAGACCACTGGGATCATGGGATTGTGCCAACTATGCCAGGATGGCATAGAGGGGGCAATTCCATGATCATAGACATGTTACATGGCCATATTCGGAGTTACCATTGTGAAGCTACATATAGGTAGTGACCTATATGTAGTGCACGTGTGTAATGGTGTCCCCGCACTCACAAAGTCCGGGGAATTGGCCCTGAACAATGTGGGGGCACCTTGGCTAGTGCCAGGGTGCCCTCACACTAAGTAACTTTGCACCTAACCTTTACCAGGTAAAGGTTAGACATATAGGTGACTTATAAGTTACTTAAGTGCAGTGTAAAATGGCTGTGAAATAACGTGGACATTATTTCACTCAGGCTGCAGTGGCAGGCCTGTGTAAGAATTGTCAGAGCTCCCTATGGGTGGCAAAAGAAATGCTGCAGCCCATAGGGATCTCCTGGAACCCCAATACCAAGGGTACCTCAGTACCATATACTAGGGAATTATAAGGGTGTTCCAGTAAGCCAATGTAAATTGGTAAAATTGGTCACTAGCCTGTTAGTGACAATTTGAAAGAAATGAGAGAGCATAACCACTGAGGTTCTGATTAGCAGAGCCTCAGTGAGACAGTTAGTCACTACACAGGTAACACATTCAGGCACACTTATGAGCACTGGGGCCCTGGCTGGCAGAGTCCCAGTGACACATACAACTAAAACAACATATATACAGTGAAAAATGGGGGTAACATGCCAGGCAAGATGGTACTTTCCTATACACTCCCAGCAGTTTGGTTGGTTCATGGGCTTGCTTTTTAAAATTCGCTTTTATTTCATTAGTGAAAGGCATGCATGCCTTTTCTGGTGTTTAGCCCTCTTCAAGTGCACCGGCCAACTACTGAAAAATATGAGGCTCCATGTTTTAGCATGGTTTCTGGACTACTTTTTCTCATGATTTCGCAGTGTGCTCTTGCTACGCAGTTGTCTAGTGTTTTGCATGATAGTGACCATGTTACATGGATAGTTGCACTTTTGCCAGTTACACGGATAATTGTACTTTTGCCGATACTTTCACTGCGAGAAAACTTCTGTTTACTTTTGTGTGTCTGCTTTGCACTGATGGCGGCCGTCGGCTTGCTTATGTGAAACTTTTACATTTCAGTCTGTGGTAAGAAAAGTCAGGTTTGGAGTTTACAATGCTAATAGCTCTAACTCTAGCAAATGCGAGACCCACTGCATTGCAAATGCTTGTTATCACTGGCTGCCTTGGTATCTGCTTTATGAGTGCTAGTTGGCGTGCTAGAATCTGGAAATGCTCAAGATATCAACAAAAAATGCAGTAGGGGAGGAAAAGAAGTGTGGAGCCGTCATTTCTCTTCGGCCTTTCAAGTTACAAATGTATAGAACAGTGTTTTTCAGATATTCTGCTGCTTAAAAGAGGAAAAGAAACTAAAGGTACAGCATCTGCCTTTTATTTGTAGATCTGGTCACATTGGCCAGTGTTCAAAAACAGTAAAGGTAGTGTGTCATTTTCGAAGTGTTAGTGTCCAACATACAGGGCCTAATACTTAAAACTATTTGAACACCTAAGCCACTTACCCCCACAAACAGCCTGATTTGCAAACACAAACCCACATTGGCAATTCAGAAAACCTGACTTCACACTGATACATCGACTTATTCACTTAATATTTCTGAGGAGTGGGAATTCCTAGGCAGGGATGCTCTAGAAGGTCAGAGCAGTGCTGGAGACCAGGCTTCTGATGGGTGTTTGTGGCAGGAGCCTAGGTATTCCTTTTTTGTTTTAGGGGTTGAGCACACAAGCACTCTGGCCTGTTGTATTCTCTCTTTGGGCTTTCAACCACACACACTCTTGCCATTAATTTTTTGTTCTGCTTGTCTTAAATGCTTTATTTTTACAGGTGCATTTTGTGAAATGTCCCTTCTTTGTGTGTCAAGTTCCCTCCCATGCGATTTCACTAAGTGAAATTTTTTGTTGTCCATCACACTATGTCACGCTTCCGCCTATGTGTGATGGCCAACAACTCTCACGCTCATGGCGGATTTGGCGCTTTGAATCGGCTTGCTTCTGTCAACTGTTTTACTTTTCATTTTCAATTTATGTGGCAAGAAAAGTCAATTTAGGAATTTACGACGCTAACAGCTCTAACTCGAGCAAACACGAGACCTATTGCATTGCAAATGCTTGTTTTAGGTTTGTTATAGATGGAAGATGTCCTATAGGTTCTTCTGTAGCTTGAGGAATGATATCCTGAAGTATAGTTCTTGTAGGTGCTTGGGAACTAGTGCCTGAGTCTTTTACAAATTGAACCCCTTTCTAACAGGTATTATTGGTGATTTTAGGGGGAGTGGTTGTGCTCCCTTACAGTTTCTGCATTGTCATCTTTTGCTGTGATTACCATGATTTGGAAGAAATGTTAGTATATTTCCTATGTGCCATTACCAGAATTTTGTTTCTGCTGTAAGAGTATCCCCTGCAGCTTCACAGAGGATTACCCTTTGAGGCATTATAAATGTCATAGTTTTGACATTATGGGGTTCATTATGACCCTGGTCATGCTAATGTGGCAGTGGTTCGGCCAACAGGCTGGCGGTACATACTGCTACATTATGACATTAGCCAACCCGTCAATTTACCATACCGACTGCCATGGCGGTAGCAGCCGCCGGGCTAGAGATAAGAATCTCCAGGCCGGTGGCCGCTATTGTACTGCTGGCGGCATCATGACCCTGCCTACCACCTTGGTTTTCGTGGCGTTCCTTCCCTGTCACTGGTAGGAGGCTTGCCCACCCCCCAAACACTCTCCAGATGCCCCCCTCCATCCCCCATCCACACACCCCTTTATCCTACCTCCCTTCCAATCCCTCACCCCCATACACGCACACTCGCACACACGCATACGCACACTCACTCACACAGGCATACACGTATGCATTCACGCATGCATCCATTCATTCCTGCACACATCCGTACACACATTCACACTCACAGGCGGACATGCATTCACATTTCCATTCATACACACATTCTCACACATACATACACCCACGCAAACAACACTACACACAAATTTGCATTCACGCACACACTCACACACACAACCCCACACACACACAGCACCCCCACCCCCTCCCCTATCGGAAACACAACTTACCTGCATCCAGGGGTCTTCCGGGAGGGAACAGGATAGGGCGCTGCTACCGCCAGCAGCATCCATCAGCGGAACACCGCCATGCCGTATTATTTCTCACAACACAGCTGGCTGTGGTCTACTGGCGTGGCACTTCTGGTGGTAGCAGCGCTACCTGAACACCATCCGCCAGTACGGCCACAGACGGATTTCCACTCTTCTTGTGGCGGAAATCCAGCTGTGGTCATAATTTGGCGGAACAGATGTTAGCTGCGATGATGGTCTTTTGGCGGCTGTCACCGCGGTGGTAGGCGGCATTTACCGCCAATCTTAAAAGGAGAGCCTATATCTGTGGATTATAAGACTATGAAAATCTTAAAAGTTCCTGCTCCGGTACTTCTGCGGGTGCTGCCTGCTTCTCTGGGGGCTCTCTGAGTTGCTGAGCACCCCCTCTGTCTCCTCCTCCAAGGGGCGACATCCTGATCCTTCATGGTCCCCAGCAACACCCAAAAACCTCTACCGCAACCCTTGAGGCTAGCAAGGCTTGTTTGCAGTATTTCTGCATGGAAACACTTCTGCACACTCCAGCACACTGTGGGACATCTTCCATCAAAAGGAGAAGTTCCTAGTACTCTTCGTTGTTGCAGAATCCTAAGCTTCTTCATCCGGAGGCAGCTTCCTTGCACCTTCATCCGGGGTTTCCTGGGCTCCTGCCCCCCCTGGACACTATCGCGACTATTGGACTTGGTCCCCTTGACTTGCAGGTCCTCAGGTCCAGGAATCTGTCTTCAATGCTTTGCTGGTGTTTGTGGTTCTTGTAGAATCCCCCTATCACGACTATTGTGTCGTTTTGGGGTAGTAGGTGTACTTTACTCCTACTTTTCAGGGTCTTGGAGTGGGGTATCTTGAACACCCTGACTGCTTTCTTACAGTCCCAGCAACCCTCTACAAGC
Organism: Pleurodeles waltl; assembly: GCF_031143425.1. Taxonomy (NCBI): domain Eukaryota; kingdom Metazoa; phylum Chordata; class Amphibia; order Caudata; family Salamandridae; genus Pleurodeles; species Pleurodeles waltl. The sequence continues at coordinate 1,179,765,860 of NC_090439.1, forward strand.
TCCAATAGGTCTGGGGTCCATTCATGATTTGCATTCCACTTTTGGAGTATATGGTTTGTGTTGCCCCTAGATCTATGTTCACCTATTTCATCCTATTGTAATTCTACACTGTTTGCATTACTTTTCTTACTCTTACTTACCTGTTTTGGGTTTGTGTACATATGACTTGTGTATATTACTTACCTTCTAACTGAGGGTACTCACTGAGATACTTTTGGCACATTGTTATAAAAATAAAATACCTTTATTTTTAGTAAGTCTGTATTGTGTTTTCTTATGATACTGTGCTATATGATACAAGTGGTATAGTAGGAGCTTTGCATGTTTCCTAGTTCAGCCTAAGCTGCTTTGCCATAGCTACCTTCTATCAGCCTAAGCTGCTAGAAACACCTCTATTCTACTAATAAGGGATAACTGGACCTGGCACAGGGTGTAAGTACCACAAGATACCCATTATAAGCCAGGCCAGCCTCCTACCCGAGCACTATGTTGAAGGGGTGCCTGCATTTGCACTAGAAAGCCAAAATGGTGCCACTGCAGCTCAAAGGGACATGAATCCACCCAGTTGTTTAGATATATGTTGTTAGTGCACTGGAAGCCTGCTAACCAGGCCCCAGTGCCCATGCTGTCTCCCTAGATTGATTTGTTGACTTGGTAATTTCCCTGATTGGCAAAGATTTTAGCACCTTGTAAGCCAATAATAAATGGCACCCAGGGCACCTAGGGCATAGGTGGTAAAGTGGTACCCAGAGCTGCAGCAGAGGTTTGTACCACCCCAGGTTACCAACCCAAATTGCTGATGGCAGGCCTGCCATTGCAGACTGCCAGGGTGGTGCAAACTGCTTGAATTCGACCATACCCTCACCATGAGTAGCACAGTCCTATGCACTGCCTTACATATATGTCAGACACCCCAAGGAAGGCCTCTGCCGGTCAGGAGGCAGGGTACATTACACTTAGGGTGCAGGAATGTAAGCATGAGCTTATATGTCTCTATAGTGTCCTTTCCATTAAAGTACACTATAAGTGCTGGCCACTCAGTAGGATAACATGGAACATAAGTCGGAGAAGACCCTGGTCACTAGCACCATTATTGTACTGCCTAAATATGTCCAGTTTGGTGTCAAACAACATGCTTTCTCTAACCCCAACCCAAATCTGAGTTTGCCACCCTTCTTTGTGCTATGGCTGTCCAGCCTGTGCTTTTTCCCTGTGTTTGCTGCTGGTGAGACAGATTTCTGCCCTCCTACCAGGTAGTGTGGACACTCCCAGGAGTCAGGATCACAGGCTAAGGCAGGAAGGAGGTCACACCTCCCACACTGCCTACCGGGCTGGTAAATAGAGCCATCAGGACGGTGAGCTTCAAAGGCTTCACTGCGAATGATAGCCATCTGTGGTGTCCCCAAGTGGAGGAAACAACCCCCCCCACCCTCAGGCACATTTGCTCCTGGTCAGGCAGGAAATTAGGTATGTAGGACAGGGCACACCCCCAGCAGGCCGACCACACGTTTATGGTGAGCAGCCCATCTGAGCACTAAATTTTTGATTTCTGCCATTTTAGGAGTGCCAGAATAGAGGGTTCTGGGTAGCTAAAGGTGGCCACTGGTTACCTCAGGGGCGGATTAGCTGTAAGAGCTAAGCCCAAAAGCACTCTTAGTCTCCCTTGGACTAGTGACACTAGTCCCATGCAAACTGCAGGTAAAAACACTCACAGGATCCGAAGATTCACTGGCCATTGGGCCCGCCATGGGATTAACAAAAGGAGTTACAGTCTTGCTTGTCCTCAAGTTTGAGGTTGCTACGTTACTCCCTCCGACCCCATGAATTCCCAAAGGATTTCTGCACCGTTACCACTGCCAAGTCTAGTTAGTTGCCAGTCTAGTAACTAACCCCCACACGTGACACTTCAAGTGCAGGACACATCGTGCAGCCTGCATCCCACATCTGCAACCCAGCCCTGAAGGAAAGTACCCCCTTTCTTGGCATGGTTACCCCCTTTTTCTGGCTGATGTCAGTGTGTTTGACTGTGTTCACTGGGATCCTGTTAATCAGGACCCCAGTGATTATGCTCTCTCTCCCAAAACTCTGTATTTTACCCACAATTGGCACACTGGTGCACTATTATAAGTCCCTAGTATATGGTGCCTAGGTACCCATGGCATCGGGACTCTAGGGAATCCCAATGGGCTGCAGCATATATTTTGCCACCCATAGAGAGCCCAAGCAAAGACTTCTGCAGGACTGCCATTGCAGCCTGAGTGAAAAGGTGCAAACACCCTCTCACTGCCATTTTCCACTACACTAGATCACTGTAGGTCACCCCTATGGTAGGCCCCCCTAGCCCAGAGGGCAGGGTGCAGGTACCTGTGTGTGAAGGTACCCCTGCATGAGCAGAGGTGCCCCCATGAACTCCAGCTCTATTTTCCTGGACTTCGTGCATTCAGGGAAGCCATTTTACCTGCGGACTGGACATAAGTCACTACCTATGTCCAACTACATAATGGTAACTCCAAACCTGGGCATGTTTGGTATCAAACATGTTGGAATCATACCCCTATACTGTGGCCAGTATTGGTTGTATGATCCCATGCACTCTGGAGGCTCCTTAGAGGATCCCAAGCAGTGATCCTACCAGCTTTCTGGGGATTCAATGGCAGCCCATGCTGCGGCTACCCTTCAGACGGGTTCCTGTCCTCCTGCTGCTTTACCAGCTCAAGCCCAGGAAGGCAGAACAAAGGATTTCCTTTGGCATTGGGGGTGGGGGAGGGGGTAGCACCTTTGGAAATAGGTGTTACATGGCTTCGGAGGGGTTGCCTCCCCAAGCCACTGCTATGCTTTGAAGGGCACATTTGGTGCCCTCCATGCATAAACCAGCCTGCACCGGTTGAGGGACCTCCAGTTCCTGCTCTGGCACAGAACTGGAAAATGGAAAGGGGATTAACTACTCCCCTGTCCATCACCACCCCGGGGGGTGGTGCCCAGAGCTTCTCCAGGTGGCCACTTGATTCTGCCATCTTGAATCCAAGGTGGGCCGAGGCCCCTGGGAACATCTGAGTGGCCAGGTCAGGCAGGTGACGTCACAGCCCCCTCTGAGTAGGTGGTCCCCTTAATAGGTGACAAATCCCCCTTCCAAGGCTATTAGGGTCTCCCTCTTGGGTGGGTCCTCAGATTCAATGTGCAAGACTCCAGCAGGACTCCTCTGCAATGTTTACTTCTGGACACTGGAACCTACAATCTGCAGCTACTGTGATGACTCTGCTCTGCAACTTTGTTTCTCCGGCACCTTCCAGCTACTGCAACATTTCCTCTGAGGAAGGGAAGTCTTCAGTCTGCACCAAGAAGCAAGAAGGAATCTCCATAGGAGTGAAGAAGTCACTCCCCTGCATCTGCAGGCACAAACTGCAGCAAAGACCAACTGCGTGGATCTCCTCTCCTCCAGAGCTGCATGAATCCTGCATCATGGATTGTGGTCTGGAGTGGTCCCCTTGGTCCTTTCTGACAGCTGTCTAACTTAGGAGCAGTAAGCCCTTGCCTCTCCACGCTGGACAGTACCCCATGCACTGTGTCTCTTGCAGCTACTAAGGCTTTTTGGCATCTCTTCCAAAGGATCTTCAGGTTCTGTGTAGCCCCAGCTCTCCTATCTGTGACACATAGCTCTCTGCATGCTTCTCCTGTAACATGGGACTCCTTTCTAGGTGTGCTGTATGGGCCTCTCTGCAAATCCTGTGATTGCGGGCTGTGGGTTGCCTGTGGGGGCTGCCTCCTCTTCCGGTGACTCTTCTCACTGCTGAGGGTCACCTGGGACTCCCCTTCATGGGTTGAGTCCTCTTGGACCTTGCTGGTTCCTGGCAGCCCAGCATTTCTTCTCCAATGACATTTGTCTTTGCCAAGGCTTGTTGGTAGTTTTTCCACACCACTGACCGACTGCAATCCATCATCCGGCGTGGGACGTCAACTGCATCACTCCAGGAACTCTTCAGCTGCTCCAGGGCTGCACTGCTGAATGTGTTTTTCCACCGTCGACCTGGTCTTGCATCCACAGACAGGTGGGTAGTGGCTCCTGCCACCACTGGACACTCCAATGTGAACTGGACTTGGTCCACTTCTTTACCATGTCTTCCTCTTCCAGGATCAACCTTTGGTTTGTTGCTGTCTTGTCTGGGTCTTGCAATATCCTTCCCTGAAGTCCTTTTGGTGGGTTTGGAGAGAACCAGGTACTTACCTCTCTTCTTCTGGTTGCTGGGGTCACTTTGGTACTTACCTTGTGGGTTTCCTAGTTCCTCCAGCTCCCCTCTACCGATTCCATTTTTTTGGGTGGGGGCCCAACTTTCACATTTCCCTTTCTTAGTATATGGTTTGCCCCCCCAGGCCTTAAGCACTTACTATTGTTTTCACTGTTTTCTATTGCATTCTATACTAATTCCTGACTGCTACTGCACATATAATAGTGTGTTTTACTTACCTAAAAGTTGGGGTATTGCCTATATGGCATTTTAGTATTTGTGTCACTAAAATAAAATAGCTTTATTTTTGTAACACTGTGTGGTTCTTTCATGTGTGTAAGTGTTGTGTGACTACAGTGGTATTGCATAAGCTTTGCATGTCTCCTAGATAAGTTGTGGCTGCTCATCCACAGCTACCTCTAGAGAGCCTGGATTCCTAGACACTGACTACACCTCACTAATAGGGGATACCTGGACCTGGTATAAGGTGATAATACTATAGGTGCTCACCACACACCAGACCATATTCCTACAGAGGGCTAACCCCCACACCATATAATACTCCACTTTCCTACATGGGGGTTTCAGCAGCGGGATGCTGACATTTTGTTTCACAGCACCACTTGGTCATGAGTGTATTTTGCACAAGATCAGATAGAACATCGCATCAAAAATATGTTTGCTAAATATTTTAGATTTTTCTAATTGGCTTGAACTCGAGGAGACTAGTTTGAGAGGAAACAAGGGCTAGGTTCGGCCTAACGTCCAAAGATGGTGTCAGTAATAACAGGGAAAAGGAGGAAAACCTTTGACCCAAATATCCCCAAAGGGATTGTCCCTCTGTATAGTGGTAAAGGTGACATTGATAAATGGTTTGCAGCGTTTGAAAGGGCTTCTGGAATGAGGAAGGTACTATCTCATCACTGAGGCTCTCCACTTTAGGAATAATTCCCAGTTACGGGCAGAGATAGACTTCTGATGCTTCCTATTCATATATGAAGAAGACGCTCATAGAAGGGTTTGGACTCACCACTAAAGAAGATAGACTGAAGTTTAGAGGCACCCAGAAAGGTCAGAGCCAGACATCGGTGGATTTTGTGGACTGGATTAAAGTCAATAAGGTGCTCACATGATGAGCTGTATAATCTGATCATGAAAGAGCACATCCTAACTAACTGTACCATAGAGAAATTGTGTTAGCATTTGGTGGATTCTGAGTTGACTTCTCCCAGAGGGCTGGGGAAGATAGCTGACAAGTGGGTCAGGTCCAGGGTGTCCAAAAAGAGCCAGGGAGGTACCAGAAAAAGTGTTCACAGGCTTCCCAGCAGTGGAAAGAGGTGATCAAGGATAACAATAAAAAGAAGGAGTTCTCAAAAGGGCCCCAAAAGACTTCTCAGGAGGGTGGGCCGAGGCTTCTCCCAGTCCAAAGGTAAAGGCTACTAGGCCATAAGAAAAGTGATGCAGCATGTTCCAAAAAGTCCCCCAGTGTTGGACAGTCCAAGCTATTGGCTATCATAGGAGTGGGGGGTAGGGTTGTACTCTGGAAAGGCCAGAGGTCACACTGAGGCTATTTTAGTTTCCCTGGGTGGGGTGCCTATTGAAGCCTTGGCACTCTTACCTGCAAGCATGAGAAGTATAGACAATGGTTAAAAATCAATAGGCTCTAGGGGATACAGATGCCAGTGTCACTATGGTGGCAGCCAGACTTGTGTCCCCAAACCAAATGTTTCCTGGTGTTAGTCATCAGGTTACCAATGCTGAAAATTAGACTAAGCTTTATCCTATGGCATTGGAGTGCTTTGAATGGGGAGGTAGTTGTGTCCCCTGCCATCCCAGTAGAGTGTGTTTTGGGAAATAATCTACAAACATCTGCATGGTCGGAAGCAGAAACAAAGGCTCATGCAGAATGCTGTGTCTCCCTGAGAAGATATGTGTTACAACCAATAGCACAGACAGTACAATAGGGAAACAAGGGGAGCTTGGATCCTTAAACAGTGAACCAAATGACCCTCATCCAGAGAAAGGGCAAGACATCTGCAAAGCCACCTTTTAAGGGGTCACAGGGCAGGGGGAGAATTATCCGGAGGGAAAATGCCCTGGTGCCTGAGGAGAGAACTGCAACTGAAGGGGCCTGGCAGAGCTTCTCAATGCAGGGACACCCTACAGAGAGGACCTGTGCCAACGGCAAAGATAATGCCCTACTCTTGAAGGCACTAGGCAGCAGGCTGCAAGGCAAGCAAAGGGAGATGACAGCGGTACCCACTGCATGTACTCTGAGGATGGGCTTTTGGAAACTGAGGCCGAGGGCCCCAAACAAGAGCAGAGAGGAGTGTAGAGATCCCCCAAAAGTAGAGAGAGTTTATCCTCACTTTGGCCCATGACACCCCCTTCGCTGGACATCTGGGACAAACCAAAAAGTGTGACAGGTTGGTTGGCAATTTTTATTGGCCCCATATACCAGAAAAACTGTAGGCATTTGTGCCCTACTGTGTGACTTTCCAGGGCAGTGGCAAAATAGACACACACTTGAAGGCTCCCTTAATTCCACTACCAGTGGTTGGAACTCCCTGTGAGAGGAAGTGATTGACAGTGTTGGCCCCATGGACCATCAGACTGCCTATGGGAATAGATGTATCCTAGTGGTAGTGGGCCATGCCCTAGGTACCCAGAAGTAATTCCTCTTAGGACTGCTACTGCTCCTGCAGTAGCAAAGACCCTAATTGGCATCTATACCAGGGTTGGATTTCCTAAAGAGGAAGTGTCAGATAGAAGCACTAATTTTATGTCTGCCTATCTCAAGCCTATGCGGGATGAATGTAGGGTGCATTACAAGTTCACTACCCCCTATCACCCTCAAACTAATGGTTTGGTTGAGAGATTTAACAAAAACTTGAAGGGCATGATAATGGGCCTGCAAGACAAACTCAAAAGGAGTTGGGATGTCCTGTTACCTTGCCTACTGCTGCATACAAAGTGCTACAACAAAAGGGGGTTGGGTTCAGCCCTTTTGAATATTTGTTTGGCCGTCCTATAAGGGGTCTATTGAGTCTTGTAAAAAAAAAAAGATGGGAGCGACCTCTCAAAGAGCCCAATCAGGACATAGTGGACAGAGTATATGTAGGAAAGTACCATCTTGCCTGGCATGTTACCCCCATTTTTCACTGTATATATGTTGTTTTAGTTGTATGTGTCACTGGGACCCTGCCAACCAGGGCCATAGTGCTCATAAGTGTGCCTGAATGTGTTACCTGTGTAGTGACTAACTGTCTCACTGAGGCTCTACTATCCAGAACCTCAGTGGTTATGCTCGCTCATTTCTTTCAAATTGTCACTAACAGGCTAGTGACCAATATTACCAATTTACATTGGCTTACTGGAACACCCTTATAATTCCCTGGTATATGGTACTGAGGTACCCAGGGTATTGGGGTTCCAGTAGATCCCTATGGGCTGCAGAATTTCTTTTGCCACCCATAGGGAGCTCTGACAATTCTTACACAGGCCTGCCACTGCAGCCTGAGTGAAATAACGTCCACGTTATTTCACAGCCATTTTACACTGCACTTAAGTAACTTATAAGTCACCTATATGTTTAACCTTTACCTGGTAAAGGTTAGGTGCAAAGTTACTTAGTGTGAGGGCACCCTGGCACTAGCCAAGGTGCCCCCACATTGTTCAGGGCCAATTCCCCAGACTTTCTGAGTGCGGGGACACCATTACACGCGTGCACTACATATAGGTCACTACCTATATGTAGCTTCACAATGGTAACTCCGAATATGGCCATGTAACATGTCTATGATCATGGAATTGCTCCCTCTATGCCATCCTGGCATAGTTGGCACAATCCCATGATCCCAGTGGTCTGTAGCACAGACCCTGGTACTGCCAAACTGCCTTTTCAGGGGTTTCACTGCAGCTGCTGCTGCTGCCAACCCCTCAGACAGGTTTCTGCCCTCCTGGGGTCAAGCCAGGCTTTTCCCAGGATGGCAGAACAAAGGACTTCCTCTGAGAGAGGGTGTTACACCCTCTCCCTTTGGAAAATGGTGTGAAGGCAGGAGAGGAGTAGCCTCCCCCAGCCTCTGGAAATGCTTTCATGGGCACATTTGGTGCCCATTTCTGCATAAGCCAGTCTACACCGGTTCAGGGACCCCTTAGCCCTGCTCTGGCGCGAAACTGGACAAAGGAAAGGGGAGTGACCACTCCCCTGACCTGCACCTCCCCTGGGAGGTGTCCAGAGCTCCTCCATTGTGCTCCAGACCTCTGCCATCTTGGAAACAGAGGTGCTGCTGGCACACTGGACTGCTCTGAGTGGCCAGTGCCACCAGATGACGTCAGAGACTCCTTCTGATAGGCTCCTTCAGGTGTTGCTAGCCTATCCTCTCTCCTAAGTAGCCAACCCCTCTTTTCTGGCTATTTAGGGTCTCTGCTTTGGGGATTTCCTTAGATAACGAATGCAAGAGCTCATCAGAGTTCCTCTGCATCTCTCTCTTCACCTTCTGCCAAGGAATCGACTGCTGACCGCGCTGGAAGCCTGTAAAACTGCAACAAAGTAGCAAAGACGACTACTGCAACTCTGTATCGCTGATCCTGCCGCCTTTTCGACTGTTTTCCTGGTGGTGCATGCTGTGGGGCTAGTCTGCCTCCTCTCTGCACTAGAAGCTCCGAAGAAATCTCCCGTGGGTCGACGGAATCGTCCCCCTGCAACCGCAGGCACCAAAGAACAGCATCACCAGTCCCCTGGGTCTCCCCTCAGCACGACGAGCGAGGTCCCTTGAATCCAGCAACTCTGTCCAAGTGACTCCCACTGTCCAGTGACTCTTCAGTCCAAGTTTGGTGGAGGTAAGTCCTTGCCTCCCCACGCCAGACTGCATTGCTGGGAACCGCGACTTTTGCAGCTACTCCGGCCTCCGTGCACTTCCGGTGGAAATCCTTTGTGCACAGTCCAGCCTGGGTCCACGGCACTCCAACCTGCATTGCACGACTTTCTAAGTTGGTCTCCGGCAAAGTGGGACTCCTTTGTGCAACTTCGGGTGAGCACCGTTTCACGCATCCTCGTAGTGCCTGTTTCTGGCACTTCTCCGGGTGCTGCCTGCTGCTAAGAGGGCTCCTTGTCTTGCTCGATGTCCCCTCTGTCCCCAGACGCAATTGGCGACATCCTGGTCCCTCCTGGGCCACAGCAGCATCCAAAAACCCTTTCTGCACGATTTGCAGCTAGAAAGGCTTGTTGGCGGTCTTTCGGCGGGAAAACACTTCTGCACGACTTTCCACAGCGTGGGGGATCCATCCTCTAAAGGGGAAGTCTCTAGCCCTTGTCGTTCCTGCAGAACCTTCAGCTTCTACTGTCCAGTAGCAGCTTCTTTGCACCCACAGCTGGCATTTCCTGGGCATCTGCCCATCTCCGACTTGCTTGTGACTTTTGGACTTGGTCCCCTTGTTCCACAGGTACCCTCGACTGGAAATCCATCATTGTTGCATTGCTGGTTTGTGTCTTTCCTGCAGAATTCCCCTATCACGACTTCTTTGTCCTTTGGGGAACTTTAGTGCACTTTGCACTCACTTTTCAGGGTCTTGGGGTGGGCTATTTTTCTAACCCTTAATATTTTCTAATAGTCCCAGCGACCCCCTACAAGGTCACATAGGTTTGGGGTCCATTCGTGGTTCGCATTCCACTTTTGGAGTATATGGTTTGTGTTGCCCCTACCCCTATGTGTCCCCATTGCATCCTATTGTAACTATACATTGTTTGCACTGTTTTCTAAGACTATACTGCATATTTTTGGTATTGTGTACATATATCTTGTGTATATTTGCTATCCTCATACTGAGGGTACACTCTGAGATACTTTGGCATATTGTCATAAAAATAAAGTACCTTTATTTTAAGTATATCTGTGTATTGTCTTTTCTTATGATATTGTGCAAGTGACACTTGTGGTACTGTAGTAGCTTCACACGTCTCCTAGTTCAGCCTAAGCTGCTCTGCTAAGCTACCATTATCTATCAGCCTAAGCTGCTAGACACCCTATACACTAATAAGGGATAACTGGGCCTGGTGCAAGGTGCAAGTACCCCTTGGTACTCACTACAAGCCAGTCCAGCCTCCTACAGTATATGAAAAAAGCAAACGGATACCTTGAGGCCAGACAGAAGCTTAAATAGCACTGGTATGACCAGAAGTTAGCATTGGTGGAGTACCAACCCGGACACTGGTGTGGGTTTTGGAGCCTGCAGCTCCCAGGCCCCTCCAGTTCAAGTGGATTAGGCCCTATCCAATTGTGGAGAAGAAGGGGGAATTCAAATACCTAGTTAATTTGGGTACCCTCGGGAATCCTCACAGGGTCTGCATTTTAACCGGCTAAAACCACGCCAGGACAGACCTAACATGGTCATGCTCCTTGTCTTTGATAAGGGCCAGGAGGAGGAAACCCTTCCCTGACCTTCTGTCAAACAACCCTCAAGACGGGAGAGCAGAGGGTGTACTCTTGTACTCCCTCTCTACCACACAGCAAACTGACTGCAGGCAAGTCCTAGGACGGTTTGCTTACCTCTTTTCCTTAACTCCTGATTGTAGGAGGCTGGCCTGGCTTGTAGTGGGTACCAAGGGGTACTTTCACTCTGTACCAGGTCCAGTTATCCCTTATTAGTGTAGAAGAGGTGTTTCTAGCAGCTTAGACTGATAGGAGGTAGCTATAGCAGAGCAGCTTAGGCTGAACTAGGAGACATGCAAAGCTCCTACTATACCACTAGTGTCATATGCACAATATCATAAGAAAACATAATACACAGATATACTAAAAATAAAGGTACTTTATTTTTATGACAATATGCCAAAAGTATCTCAGTGAGTACCCTCAGTATGAAGATGCCAAATATACACAAGATATATGTACACAATACCAAAAATATGCAGTAATTGCAAAAGGAAGTAATGCAAGCAGTGTAAAGTTACAATAGATTGCAACAGGAGCACATAGGTATAGGGGCAACACAAACCATATACTCCAAAAGTGGAATGCGAACCACAAATGGACCCCAAACCTATGTGAGCTTGTACAGGGTCACTGGGACTGTAAGAAAACAGTGAGGGGTAGAAAAATAGCCCACCCCAAGACCCTGAAATGTAGGTGTAAAGTGCACCTACAACCCCCAGAAAGCACAGAAGTCGTGATAGGGGGATTCTACAAGGAAGACCAACACCAGCAATGCAACAACAGTGGATTTCCAGACCTGAGTACCGGTAAGACAAGGGGACCAAGTCCAAGAGTCGCAACAGTGTTGAGAGTGGGCAGATGCCCAGGAAATGCCAGCTGAGGGTGCAAGGAAGCTGCCACCTGATGGAAGAAGCTTTGTGTTCTACACGAAACGAAGAGGACTAGGAACTTCGTCTTTGGAGGATGGATGTCCCACGTCGTGAAGAAGCTTGCAGAGGTGTTCCCACGCAGAAAGACCGCAAACAAGCCTTGCTAGCTGCAAGGGTCGCGGTTAGGGTTTTTGGATGCTGCTGTGGCCCACGAGGGACCAGGATGTCGTCACTTGGATGAGGAGACAGAGGGGGTGCCCAGCAACTCAGGGAGCCCTCACAGAAGCAGGCAGCACCCACAGAAGTACCAGAACAGGCACTTAGAAGAGGAGTGAACCGGAGTCCACGCGAAGTCACAAAAGGGAGTCCCACGACGCCGGAGGACAACTCAGAAGGTTGTGCACTGCAGGTTAGGGTGTCAGGGACCCAGGCTTGGCTGTGCATGAAGGAAATCCTGGAAGAGTGCACAGGTGCCGGAGCAGCTGCAAATCATGCGGTACCCAGCAATGCAGTCTAGCGTGGGGAGGCAAGGACTTACCTCCACCAAACTTGGACTGAAGAGTCACTGGACTGTGGGAGTCACTTGGACAGAGTTGCTGAGTTCCAAGGACCACGCTCGTCGTGCTGAGTGGGGACCCAGAGGACCGGTGATGCAGTCCTTTGTTGCCTGCGGTTGCAGGGGGAAGATTCTGTCGACCCACAGGAGATTTCTTCAAAGCTCCTGGTGCAAGAAGGAGGCAGGCTACCACCAGAGCATGCACCACCAGGAAACAGGCGAGAAAGCCGGCAGGATGAGGCGATACAAGGTTGCAGTAGTCGTCTTTGCTACTTTGTTGTGGTTTTGCAGGCGTCCCGAGCAGTCAGCGATCGATCCTTTGGCAGAAGGTGAAGAGGGAGATGCAGAGGAACTCTGGTGAGCTCTTGCATTCGGTATCTGAAGAATTCCCAAAAGCAGAGACCCTAAATAGCCAGAAAAGGAGGTTTGGCTACCTAGGAAGGAGGATTGGCCACTAAGAGAGGCAAGAGCCTATCAGAAGGAGTCTCTGATGTCACCTTCTGGCACTGACCACTCAGATCAGTCCAGTGTGCCTGCAACACCTCGTGTTTACAAGATGGCAGAGGTCTGGGGCACACTGGAGGAGCTCTGGGCACCTCCCCTGGGAGGTGCAGGTCATGGGAGTGGTCACTCCCCTTTCCTTTGTCCAGTTTCGCGCCAGAGCAGGGCTGGGGGATCCCTAAACCGGTGTAGACTGGCTTATGGAGAAATGGTCAGCATCTATGCCCATCAATGCATTTCCAGAGGCTGGGGGAGGATACTCCTCCCCAGCCATCACACCTATTTAAAAGGGAGAGGGTGTCACACCCTCTCTCAGAGGAAATCCTTTGTTCTGCCTTCCTGGGCCAGGGCTCCCTGGACCGAAGGAGGGCAGAAACCTGTCTGAGGGGTTGGCAGCAGCAGCTGCAGTGCAAACCCTGAAAAGGCAGTTTGGCAGTACCCGGGTTCTGTGCTAGACGGGGGGGATCATGGAATTGTCTCCCCAATGCCAGAATGGCATTGGGGTGACAATTTCTATGATCTTAGACATGTTACATTGCCATGTTCGGAGTTACCATTGTGAAGCTATACAAAGGTAGTGACCTATGTATAGTGCACGCGTGTAATGGTGTCCCCGCATTCACAAAGTCCGGGGAATGTGCCCTGAACAATGTGGGGGGCACCTTGGCTAGTGCCAGGGTGCCCACACACTAAGTAACTTAGCACCCAACCTTCACCAGGTGAAGGTTAGACACATAGGTGACTTATAAGTTACTTAAGTGCAGTGGTAAATGGCTGTGAAATAACGTGGACGTTATTTCACTCAGGCTGCACTGGCAGGCCTGTGTAAGATTTGTCAGATCTCCCTATGGGTGGCAAAAGAAATGCTGCAGCCCATAGGGATCTCCTGGAACCCCAATACCCTGGGTACCTCAGTACCATATACTAGGGAATTATAAGGGTTTTCCAGTATGCCAATGTGAATTGGTGAACTTGGTCACTAGCCTGTTAGTGACAATTTGGAAAGCAGAGAGAGCATAACCACTGAGGTTCTGGTTAGCAGAGCCTCAGTGAGACAGTTAGGCATCACACAGGGAACACATACATGTAGGCCACAAACTTATGAGCACTGGGGTCCTGGCTAGCAGGGTCCCAGTGACACATAACAAACACACTGACAACATAGGTTTTTCACTATGAGCACTGGGCCCTCGTTAGCAGGATCCCAGTGAGACAGTGAAAACACCCTGACATATACTCACAAACAGGCCAAAAGTGGGGGTAACAAAGCTAGAGAGAGGCTACTTTCTCACACTGATAGGACAGACTACTAGTCCTGAGCTAAGAATTTACTAGTGTGAGTCAAAAAAACATCTTTGGGGAATCGTGAGAGTATTGCATGGTGAGGGCTATTCCCCACACCACATAATACTCCACTTTCTTACACAGCACATTTCTACCCTGTCCTTTTGATGCAGGAGAACCCAGCAAGATGATTTGCGGCGCTGCCTGCACAAACTTTCATAAACAGAGACCTTACTTTGTAGGTGTGTGGGGACTTTTGTTGCTCAAGTGGTGCAATCCTTTTATGCAGAGCTTTGTTGAGGCAGAGGGACTCTCTCCAGCAGTGGTGGCTTCTTGTGCACATTTTCGTACTTTAATAAAGGACTTCTTTCTGTTAACTGTTTTTCATTTCAGATTCATTAGTTAAATGCTTACTTAAGCTTGTTTTTTTTACTGTATATGGTGAATGCTAATTAAGGTTTATTTCATTTCTTTATGTATGTTTATTTTATATATATATATATATATATATATATATATATGGCTAAATCGTTTTACATGTATGTATTGTAATATTCTATCCTTATTGTGTTTGACATTGTTTTTGTTTTCATTGTTTCAGTGTCTTGTTGATATTGGACATTTTCTTCATTTTTGTTTTCAATATTATATCTTTCTGTTTATTATTTGCAATATTTTTGTAGTCAATATTTTCTAATATAGAAAATTCATTTGCATTTTCTCTATATTTTTAAACAATATTTTTGCATCTCAATGTTTCTTTAGTTAATATTCTGTCTTAGAAGCCCCTCCCTTTAGAGCACCCAGTTGTGCACAATACTGCATCATTAAAACTGAACCATCATCATCAATACTTATCCATGCATTTCAATCACCCAATGACTGATAAATGATGACATATCAATATGTAAATGTTACTTACAACAACCAATGGTGGAAGAGAACGAATCATTTGTCTTTCTCTGGATAGAGTATTTATTACCTCTGCGAAACTGCTAAAGCTTTCCCTAGCCAAACCAACAAATACACATAGGGTATGTTTGCATTGATAGTTATTAAAAACAGATCACTTTCTGGAAAGCAGCATCTTAACACATTCAGATCCTGCTACTAATACAGCTTATGGGAATGAAAAGGAGGAGGAGCCATCAGCTATTAATGGAAGGTCATTCCAAGTATAGAAAGAATGATTCATATTTAAAATCTAGTAAAGGTTGTGGACTTCAATATAAAATGAGTGTGAAATATTTTTACAGTATTACTGATGGAATATCTTACACTATGGGTACAAAAGGCTGGGCCTTTTATCTATTGGAGCTTCTGGTGCATTCTGTAGGAAAGTACCATCTTGCCTGGCATGTTACCCCCATTTTTCACTGTATATATGTTGTTTTAGTTGTATGTGTCACTGGGACCCTGGTAACCCAGGGCCCCAGTGCTCATAAGTGTGCCTGAATGTGTTACCTGTGTAGTGACTAACTGTCTCACTGAGGCTCTGCTAATCAGAACCTCACTGGTTATGCTCTCTCATTTCTTTCCAAATTGTCACTGACCGGCTAGTGACCATTTTTACCAATTTACATTGGCTTACTGGAACACCCTTATAATTCCCTAGTATATGGTACTGAGGTACCCAGGGTATTGGGGTTCCAGGAGATCCCTATGGGCTGCAGCATTTCTTTTGCCACCCATAGGGAGCTCTGACAATTCTTACACAGGCCTGCCACTGCAGCCTGAGTGAAATAACGTCCACGTTATTTCACAGCCATTTTACACTGCACTTAAGTAACTTATAAGTCACCTATATGTCTAACCTTTACCTGGTAAAGGTTAGGTGCAAAGTTACTTAGTGTGAGGGCACCCTGGCACTAGCCAAGGTGCCCCCACATTGTTCAGAGCCAATTCACTGAACTTTGTGAGTGCGGGGACACCATTACACACGTGCACTACATATAGGTCACTACCTATATGTAGCTTCACCATGGTAACTCCGAATATGGCCATGTAACATGTCTATGATCATGGAATTGCCCCCTCTATGCCATCCTGGCATAGTTGGCACAATCCCATGATCCCAGTGGTCTGTAGCACAGACCCTGGTACTGCCAAACTGCCCTTCCTGGGGTTTCACTGCAGCTGCTGCCAACCCCTCAGACAGGCAGCTGCCCTCCTGGGGTCCAGCCAGGCCTGGCCCAGGATGGCAGAACAAAGAACTTCCTCTGAGAGAGGGTGTGACACCCTCTCCCTTTGGAAAATGGTGTGAAGGCAGGGGAGGAGTAGCCTCCCCCAGCCTCTGGAAATGCTTTGTTGGGCACAGATGTGCCCAATTCTGCATAAGCCAGTCTACACCGGTTCAGGGACCCCTTAGCCCCTGCTCTGGCGCGAAACTGGACAAAGGAAAGGGGAGTGACCACTCCCCTGACCTGCACCTCCCCTGGGAGGTGTCCAGAGCTCCTCCAGTGTGCTCCAGACCTCTGCCATCTTGGAAACAGAGGTGCTGCTGGCACACTGGACTGCTCTGAGTGGCCAGTGCCACCAGGTGACGTCAGAGACTCCTGCTGATAGGCTCCTTCAGGTGTTAGTAGCCTATCCTCTCTCCTAGGTAGCCAAACCCTCTTTTCTGGCTATTTAGGGTCTCTGTCTCTGGGGAAACTTTAGATAACGAATGCATGAGCTCAGCCGAGTTCCTCTGCATCTCCCTCTTCACCTTCTGATAAGGAATCGACTGCTGACCGCGCTGGAAGCCTGCAAACCTGCAACATAGTAGCAAAGACGACTACTGCAACTCTGTAACGCTGATCCTGCCGCCTTCTCGACTGTTTTCCTGCTTGTGCATGCTGTGGGGGTAGCCTGCCTCCTCTCTGCACCAGAAGCTCCGAAGAAATCTCCAGTGGGTCGACGGAATCTTCCCCCTGCAACCGCAGGCACCAAAAAGCTGCATTACCGGTCCCTTGGGTCTCCTCTCAGCACGACGAGCGAGGTCCCTCGAATCCAGCGACTCTGTCCAAGTGACCCCCACAGTCCAGTGACTCTTCAGCCCAAGTTTGGTGGAGGTAAGTCCTTGCCTCACCTCGCTGGGCTGCATTGCTGGGAACCGCGACTTTGCAGCTACTCCGGCCCCTGTGCACTTCCGGCAGAAATCCTTTGTGCACAGCCAAGCCTGGGTCCACGGCACTCTAACCTGCATTGCACGACTTTCTAAGTTGGTCTCCGGCGACGTGGGACTCCTTTGTGCAACTTCGGCGAGCACCGTTTCACGCATCCTCGTAGTGCCTGTTTCTGGCACTTTTCCGGGTGCTACCTGCTTCAGTGAGGGCTCTTTGTCTTGCTCGACGTCCCCTCTCTCTTCAGGTCCAATTTGCGACCTCCTGGGCCCCAGCAGCGTCCAAAAACGCCAAACGCACGATTTGCGCCTAGCAAGGCTTGTTGGCGTCCTTTTGGTGGGAAAACACTTCTGCACGACTCTCCAAGGCGAGAGGGATCCGTCCACCAAAGGGGAAGTCTCTAGCCCTTTTCGTTCCTGCAGAAACCTCAGCTTCTTCTGTCCAGTCGAAGCTTCTTTGCACCCGCAGCTGGCCTTTCCTGGGCATCTGCCCATCTCCAACTTGCTTGTGACTTTTGGACTTGGTCCCCTTGTTCCACAGGTACCCTAGATTGGAAATCCACAGTTGTTGCATTGCTGGTTTGTGTCTTTCCTGCATTATTCCTCTAACACGACTATTTTGTCCTTAGGGGAACTTTAGTGCACTTTGCACTCACTTTTCAGGGTCTTGGGGAGGGTTATTTTTCTAACTCTCACTATTTTCTAATAGTCCCAGCGACCCTCTACAAGGTCACATAGGTTTGGGGTCCATTCGTGGTTCGCATTCCACTTTTGGACTATATGGTTTGTGTTGCCCCTATCCCTATGTTTCCCCATTGCATCCTATTGTAACTATACATTGTTTGCACTGTTTTCTAAGACTATACTGCATATTTTTGCTATTGTGTATATATATCTTGTGTATATTTCCTATCCTCTCACTGAGGGTACACTCTAAGATACTTTGGCATATTGTCATAAAAATAAAGTACCTTTATTTTTAGTATAACTGTGTATTGTGTTTTCTTATGATATTGTGCATATGACACTAAGTGGTACTGTAGTAGCTTCACACGTCTCCTAGCTCAGCCTAAGCTGCTCTGCTAAGCTACCATTATCTATCAGCCTAAGCTGCTAGACACCCTATACACTAATAAGGGATAACTGGGCCTGGTGCAAGGTGCAAGTACCCCTTGGTACTCACTACAAGCCAGTCCAGCCTCCTACACATTCACACTATGGGTGCCTCTACCTGATCCCAGCCAACCTATAGCCACAAAGGCTATTTGCAACCTTTCATCTGATCTCTACACGGACTGTGATTGATCTCGGTGACTGACTGAGTTAAAATGTCTCTTTGGTTAATTTGACAATCAGCGTCTTGTGCCATGAGGATTTGTGATTATGGAAAGGACCACACAAAGAATTCTTTAGATGCAAAATGCTTATTTCAACTCATGTTCTAGAGCAATGACTCATCACTTCCAACTACCTTTCTTACCACTCCAGCTTGAAAGGGTAGTTTGGTATATAAATGCATGTTTGTATGCCAGGCTAACAGATGCTTGTTGAAAATATATTCTCAGTAGAATTCAGGACGTTACCAGCTCATCTAATGTATGTGTCATGATCTCTCATTAAACACATATATGTATGGACAAGGGATTTGCACAGTACAACCAATCGAATACGCGTTGTCGCCGACACTTGGACAATCCTTCTGAGATACAAAAAGAAATGTCTGAAAAATATATATTGGTCAGCTTTAATAGATTGTAAAATCATAAATGTTGATATTAAAAATGGATTGCATTTTTATTTCTCAAGCTGTTTGGAAAGCACTAATCTATCAGCGTCCACTTCTCAGGATGAGGTCTGGATCACCTTCTTTTCACAGATCCACCTGGTCTTGGTGATGCAGTCATCGGGTTGGATCTCTTTGCTTCTGAAGGCTCCACATCTGCCTCCACGTCCATTGTCTTTCAATGTAAGGCTAGTAAAAAATATAATATTTAAGAGTAGTATCAAACTAGAGATATTAAGTATGTAAAGTACAGAAACCGATGGAACAATGCAGATGTGGTGCAACTGGACTGTAGGAACCATCAACATGTTTCTCTGGTGTGACGCGTGTGACTAGGCTGTGGATTCTGTGCACAACCCCATGTATGAAGCTAATCCATGGAGCACGGCAATTCTAAAATCAATGAGCTAGAAGGGACCACCCTTGTATGTCAATGTAAGAGGGATCCACCCTTGTATTTCAATGTAAGAGGGATCCACCCTTGTATGTCAATGTAAGAGGGATCCACCCTTGTATGTCAGTGTAAGAGGGGTCAACCCTTGAGTGTCAATGTAAGAGGGATCCACCCTTGTATGTCAGTGTAAGAGGGGTCAACCCTTGAGTGTCAATGTAAGAGGGATCATCACTTGTATATCAATGTAAGAGGGATCAACTTTTGTGTGTTGATGTAAGAGATATCAGCACTTGTATATCAATGTAAGAGGTATCAGCACTTGTATATCAATGTAAGAGGGATCAACCCTTGTATGTCATTGTAAGATGGACTAAGCATCCAGCCATATGAGACAAAAACACTTCCAAGTGAAAGGACCGTTTCCACTGAGGATTTTATTCCAAAGTGCCAAAAATACTCTACGGTCTCACCTCCTGTGGGACATAGAATATGTGCTACCAAAGTTTTGAATTCAGGCCGGGTGGGGGGTTACACTCCTTTCCTTAATTCTAGTGGCAGCCCATCAGCTAGACATTGACCTGTTTACTTTCTCTCTGAATCAACCCTATAAATACACTCTTTATTGAGCATCAAGAGCAGAGTGACTGCTTCAGTTTGCGAAATGTGGCATCCATATTTAGTTCTTTTGCATTTAAATGTCATTGCACTGGAGTGTGCAGGCAAAAGGAAGGGAGCCTCAGTCTCTAATGTAAGTACTGAAACTGACTCCCCTGCTGCCTTGGATGGGTAGTAAAAAACAACCATAATTCAGAGGCAAAGGGCTCCTCCACCTCCAGTGCCACTGCACTTGTTGCACTAATGCTATTGAGGTCCATACTTGTATGTAAGTCTTCATCTTCCCATCCCTGCGATCTTCTTGACCTCCTTCAACCCCTTCTTCTCTTGTTTTACCTCCATCACAATTGCTGGCATCCACCGTTCACTCTTTTCCCTCTACTCCTATTTCTCCACTTCACTTCCCATCTCCATTCTCCATTGGTGTTTCTTTTTCCCACCGTATCTCCTCCTACTTTACTTCCTGTTTCTCCCCTTGCCTTTTTCACATTCCCTCCTCTCTCCTATTCACTTTCCCATACTCTTCCCATTTTTCCAGTTTATCGTTGTCTTTCCTTGTATATATCCATAGTCCTGTCTGCTTGTTTCCTTTGTGTTTCTCCACTATTCGCCTTTAATTATCCCACAACTCACCCTTATCCCCTCTACTCTCCACTGATGTTCACATGCACTGGAATTACCCAGCCCCTCTCTTACCTATCTTCATCACTCTTCTACTTTCCTCTTACTCGCCTGCTCGTCAAGCTCTCCCCCAAACTCTAGGCCCTTATTCTACTCTTATCAGTGTCTATGTGTCTCTTCTTCCTTGACTGATATTTCCATACTCCTCACCTTTCACCTCCTATGTATATCACTACTTTTAACCTTCCATGCTCCTTCCAGTCTTCTGAGTATTCTCTCTATGGTTCTGTTGTATTGTTTGTCACCACTCTCACCTGTACTGACTATCCTACATTCCTCCACTCCACCCCCACTTACTCTTCCCTTTCCATCCCTCTGCCACCAATAGCTTTCAACACCAGGGTCATGAAGGCCTTATCCAGTTCCGGGTTGGTCTTTGCATTATGGGACTTGTAGTCTTCTTTATACCATAATAAAATCAGAACTTAAAGTCCCAGAATACAAACAAAACCCTGGGCTTGATGAGCTAATCAAGCAGGGACACTTGAGAGCTCCGTAATTTCATGTTTCTGTCAGTATCCATTCCTTGCTTCTAAGAGATCTGTGAATCTTCTTCACAGTGCTGTCACTTTCAGGCTTTTAACAGTGCACAACTGTGTGTTTCCTCACAGGTCCTTTGCTGCATGCTTTAACTTCTAATGCTTGAATCACCTGCCTCCCATCTCTTCCCTGTACATTGACTCCAGTGCCAACTTTTTTGTCTCATAATATCACTAGCCCACTCTTCCCAGCTAAGCACACTGAAGCCAGGGTGGAGGTTTCCGTGTACCTGTACTGACCTTCCCATGACCTCACAGTGATACCATTGTTCAAATTTCCATCCACACCAACATCATAACCAAGCTTCTCACCCCCTAAAAGTAACATCATCCCTTTCAATCTCAACACCACCAGTGCCAAGATCCCCATCCCCTGACTGTGACACAGTGATGATGTCATTTGAGAGGTCATATGATGTAATGTGAGGTCACAAGCAGTGCCTGGTGGGGGTGCAAGTTATAGTTAGCTCAGGTAACTATAACTGCTAAATTTCTGTGTTGTTTTTATTCGGTCCAAAATGTTGTTGTTGTTACTGAAATTATCCTAACTACAATAATGTTACTTAAACGTTTGGTATTTTCAGTCAATATCTATGTATAAAGACAATACCCTTTCAGGCTTAGTGTGCCGCACAAATTAAGCAAAACAGGAAGCAACCAACTCTGGGTAGTTCCCATAGGCGGAGAGCAGCTCCTTCATGTGGAGCACTCCACAACACCATTCACACTCTAAAACTGCTCACCGCAAATGTCTATTTTTATAGCAGAGTGTTTAAGCATTGGATTAACACAGTGCCATGCCTGCCAAACTAGAAAGGCACAAAGCTTTTTAACATTTTTACAGTAAAGTCTTTAAGCATAGCTATCCATGGCAAGTTTAAAAATTACAAACGCTTTTACCACTCCAGGTACAGTATTACAGCTCTGGATTGATAAAATTCCATCCAAGCCAATCTGTAATGAATGAAAGAAACTCTTGACACATGTATTTAGATCTCAGACTTTGACAGTGAAGTAATCTTGACAAATGTGTTTCACTCTCAGAGCTCGTCAGAGAAGTATGGCTGTGGCTCAACACCAGGAGGCGCCCAGTATAGGTCAAAACCAATCACTCACAAGCTTAGAGGTTTGCATAAATTGTGTAAAACAGATATAGGAACTGTGATCAGTTCCTAAGGCTCGGGTGAGAGTTGATCTTGTTGGAGCACATCTAGAACCCTAGCAACACTCTAAACCTGCCCACATCAAATGTATCTTTTTCATTTTCTCCAAAAATATATATATATATTGGACTACAGTCTAATTATTTTATGAAAGCACATGTTTATGCAATTTATGCTTTACATTATTCTGTGCCATTTACTATGCATTACACATGTCAAAAGCTGGCCTGGTTGTAGAGTACATTTTAACATGTATGGTGGTAATGAAGGAGCATTCCAGTGTTACATCTAGTCCAGCTCCTGTCCTGTAAAATCCGGGTATTTTTCTTCTGAATCAATTGAGCAATAACAATTGCGCCAAAGGGACACCATATGTGTGTGTACATTTGGCTGACTGCCTGAACAATCTCTTGGAGAGCTATATTTCAAGAAATGTCTTTATTGAAAGTTCTGTCTCTGCAGACACAGCAAATGGGGGATGCATTTGCAGTTTCTCCTCTGATTCTTCCACTGGAAGTTCATATAACTCTCTTGTCTTACTTAGTTTTACATAAGATAGGTAGAGCCACAATCACAGAGCTCATCTGGGCAAGTAATTGGCTTGCCTTCCATAACTGTTCAACTTCATGTAAACTCATGTACTTTGTAACCCACCATTTGTAAAGTTTAATACTGTCTTTAAACCTATGTGTCATGTAACCACCATCCTTTAAATGGGGTTGTCACCTGTCTGCTGTACAGTGTTCTGATAACTTCAAAGCACCTTATCCAATTCTCAAATAAATAATATATATTTTTATAAGGTAAATTGACCCTCAAAGTTTCATGGATGATGGGTTTTGTACTTCAAAAAAGAGTTCCTTTCCTTGGGTTTATGTAGCTAAGGCCACGATTTATATTTTTTGGTGAAAATTGCACTAATGCAGTTTTGCACCAAAAAGTTTAGCACCGGCTTGCACCATTTCTGTGCACCAGCCGGGGGGCACCATATTTATGGAATGGTGCAAGCCAGTGCAAAGGGTAGGCTAGCGTAAAAAAACATCATGTTAGTCGGGTGGGGCTGGCGCTATAGAAGAAAGGGGGGTTTGCAATAAAAAATGACGCTAGGCAGGTTAGAGTAAAATTAAATGATTCTAACCTGCCTGGAGTCATTTTCTGAAGCAAGACCAACCATGCCACATGACTCTTGTCTTAGAAGACAATAGTCATGCCCACCACCCCAGTGGCCAGCACAGGAGACCAGGGTCCCCTGGCATGGCCATTGCACCCAGTGCCATGTAGGAGGGCCATTACAGGGCCCCCAATGGCACTTAAAAAAAATAATACTTACCTATACTTACCTGGGATAGGGTCCCCCATCCTCCACTGTCCCTCTGGTGTGGACTGGGGTGTCCATGGGGCCTGGGGAGGGCACTTGTGGGCTTATTCCATGGTGTTCCATCATGAAAATAGGCCCACAGGTCCCCTAATGTCTGCCCTGAACCAGGAATTAGAAAATTGTTTTACCCCTCCTCCATCCTGTGCCTGATTTTAGCACAGGGGGATAAATATTGCGCTAAAGCCATAGTCATTTTTTGCATAGGAACGCCTACTCTGCATCTCATTAACGCAAAGTAGGTTTCCACGTCCAAAAAATGACTTTAACTCCATACATTCGGCGCCAGACGGGTCTAGTGCCAAAGTATAAATATGGAGTTAGTTTTGCATCAAATTTGAGTAAAAAGAATGCCGCAAATTTGGTGCAAAACAAGTATAAATATGCCCCTAAGTGTACTATCTTCTAGCTTCCTATAGTTGTCTAGGCTGTCAACTGGATGCCCTCAGTGGAAAACAAACCAATTGTTGATGTTTGCTGTCCTATAAGATTTGCCCCCACCAGTCCTGCCTCAAGCTCTGTATCCCTTCCAGAGCTATAAAGTGATTAGATGGGTTGTTGACATGTAACATAAAGCAGATGGGGGGCTGTGGGAAGCAGATGCAGGTGTTCTGATGTTACTACAGCTTGCAATCAAACTTATTGATAGCAGCGACTACACAGCATTTTCCGACAGCTGCCATAAATTTTTTTTTTTGCTGTTTTATATATAGCAAACTCGACCCAAGGGTATTGGAGCGCTTTATATGAGCATGTTATGTTACACAAGGACACAGTAATTTTGGAAAGCATGTGTAGTTCAAAGCCCCGTTTATAACACTGTCGGTCCCTCATTTGGACTGCCAAATGGGAGCTGAGTCCTATCCCGTAGCACAGAGGGGGGTGAGCAGCACCCTCAGAATGCACACTATCTGCATATTCCGATGGTGCTGGGCAGGGGGGGCCCCTGCACTGCCCATGCCATTTATGGCATGCCCCACCTTTGGCCACCAACACACCCTTGCCTCCAGCCTTTCCATGGTGGTCAGACCACCATTGAAAGGCTGGCAGTAAGGGGAGTTGTAATCAGCCAGGTGGCACTGAGTTCAGCACCGTCCTGGCTGCGTACAACTCCAACTGCCGTCATGCGGTCAGGAACCATGTTCTTGGTGGGGGACAGCGGTCTCCTGGTGGGTTCACCCACTAGGTTTGTAAGTGGGCTGTCTGATCACTTGGAGTGAAGTGATCTGACTGTCTTAGGACCACCACACATGTAATGAGTCCCGGTCGTGATTTGATCAGAATTACAAGATGTTCATCTTACACCGAGACTCAAACCTGCCTTCCCAGCTCCAAGGTCTGCAGCTCTGGCAGTTATGCCACTACCTCTCTCTGATTTATCTAATTGTTTACTGCAGGTTCAATGCCCTCCGACTCCAACACTACCAAGATCACCTGCGGAGTCCCCCTAGGGTCCTCCCTCAGCCCCACACTCTTCAACATCTACATGATCCCCATAGCCACATCCTCTGAGCACACGGAATCACTATCCTCTCCTATGCAGATGACACCCAACTCATCCTCTCCCTCACCCGCAACCCCACCACCGCCAAAACCAACCTACACGCCACTCTCCTCGACACCGCCAACTGGATGACCACTAACCACCTCAAGCTCAACTCAAACAAAACCGAGATCATCATCTTCGGCCCCAACAAAACCACATGGAATGACTCCTGGTGGCCCACTGCCCTAGGCCCCGCACCCACCCCCGCAAACCACGCACGCAACCTCGGCATCATCCTAGACCCCTCCCTCTCCATGACACAGCAAATCAATGCTCTAACCTCCTCCTGATTCCACACACTCCGCACTCCAAAAAAATCCTTTAAATGGATTCCCCCAGAAACCAGAAAGACAGTCACCCACGCACTCATCAGCAGCAGACTGGACTACAGTAACGCCCTCTACGCCGGCACCACACTCAAACTCAAACACAAACTCACGCCTCGTCCTTGGCCTCCCCCACCACAAACGAATCTCACCACACCTCAAATCCCTTCACTGGCTCCCATAGACAAGAGAATCACATTCAAGATCCTGATCCACGCACATAAATCCCTCCACAACACTGGCCCAACCTACCTCAATGAAAGAGTTAACTTCCACACGCAACCTCCGATCAGCCGACCTAGTCCTAGCCACAGCCCCCGCATCCAACGCACCACCACAGGAGGCAGGTCTTTCTCCTACCTAGCCCCCAAAACCTGGAACTCCCTCCAAACCGACCTTCGCAAAACTAAAGACCTACTGGTCTTCAGAAAGAACCTCAAGACATGGTTGTTCGATCAGTGACCCTCCCTGCCCCCCCCGTTTCCCCTCCCCCAGCACCTTGAGACCCTCATGGGTGAGTAGCGCTCTACAATTTTTTTTGGATTGATTGTTTTTTGAATATCAGTCATCCCTTCAAGGAGTTGATGCTTTCTTATAGAGTGAATGTGTAGAGTGCATGTCATCCTGGTCTCTTTATGTGGTCTTCCACTGTGTATGTACATGTGCAAGGTCTCTCCAGCAATGCCAGAGCTGAACCCTCTTTTATCGCTCTTATGTAGTTGTTTACCCAGAAAGATCAGACCCCCTCATGGCTGTTGTTATTCAATAAGAAACTGGAGTCAAGAGAGTCTTCACTAGCACAGCCTAGGGTAAGTGAATGGAAGAGATACAGCCACAACCCTACCTCCCAGTCTGCAGTCTGGATCCATTCATCCACCTCCAATCCATTGTGATGTCACTGTACCTTAAGCCGATCCACGTGTACAATGAGTTCTTCGCCACCATCTCAACTAAATCCTAGATGTAAAGAAGCATTAGAGGTAACTCTTCAGTGTCCCCTGTTTTCCTTCTTTTGTGCATCTGTAATGTAAACATGTGTTGCTCCACTATATATTTATAGTTGCATTGTGCATAGACTTGCTTGCATAGGTGTTTATGAGACCACGATTATAAGTCTTATTTTATTTAAGTACACACCTATAAGAGTCCTACTACCAGTCTCATTCTCATCTCAATTACATGTGCACAGAATCTACTCAGTATTGTTTGAGCTTTTGATATGTTCCTAAAGGTTCCACCTCCCTCTCCCTGTATTTGTCCCCTGGACCTGCTTTGCTTGCTTTTTACATGTTTATAATCGTGCAGACAGTGATGTTGGAGATAGGTTTGAAGTTGCTAAACAAAAATCTCATTAGGGATCTGACATTAAAGTGAGACTGATACAACAGATCACTAATGCTCTACCATCACAAAACTTAAATTTTTAACATATCCCGTTGACATCACACTGCTATGTTAGGCACATATTTCTCTCTCAGTGTGTCCATTGTTGATGACGATTACCAGCTATCATCTTACAACACAAGGTCTACAGCCCCAAATGGAACAGTCTTCCGGATCTTATAGAATGCCTCGGCTCAATGAGCTATAGGAAGCCAGAAGAACCCACCATAGACCCCATACTCTACCATTTCATTCTGGTCATCAATGGTTATGAGGTCTGAGAATCGGGAGGCACAGTATTCCTGACTCGAATTCCAGGATTTGAATTCCTCAGAGAAGAAATAGCACCTGCCTCCTAAAAGAATCCAGCTGTAGGGGCAGATCTCACACAGGCAGCCTGAGAGGAGGAAAAGAAGGGTTTAATGAACTGAAGTTGGAGGGATTTGCTTTGAAAAACAAGATGATAAATTTACATATAGTAGTTATGTTTGAGGTAGAGTTTTCTTGGCAAAGGCATTTTTTTATTTGCCTAAAACCTTCGACTTTGTTGATTGATTTGGATTCAAATTGGCAATCAGTCAACTAAGTGTCGGCATGCCATGTTTTTCAATATCTATCGATAGGAAAAAACATAAGTGGAGAGGTCAAAAGTTTATCACTTCCAATTTCCAATCCCAAAAGAAATTATGTTAATAAATAGAGCAAACATCACACCACTTAACAGATTCACACCAAACATGACACGAAGGGAGAACTTTACTCAAATAGTGAGCTTTTTTTGATTTGCTGTAAATCTATTCGGTAGATTTTGAAATATTTGCATTTAAAAAAGATTCCTGATGGGTACTAAAAGTTTTCTATATCTCAGCCATATAAACTTGTGAGCCAATCCTGGCTATCACATTTTCAAAGTTTAAGGCAATGTGATTGGTTGGACTATGGCTGAAAAAATGTTTTTAACATCCATCTTGAATCACAGGATTTAGAACTGACCTGCAAGTTTTATGCTGTGTAAAAATAATGTAAAGTCTCTTTCAAAGTTTAAATTGTCCAGTTCGGCCCAAGAACTTGTCTACTAGGCATGGGCAGAATACAAAAACTCAGCTAGATTCCATGGAGTACTGCAAGCAAGTGGAATCGGGCATGTCAAACTGTTTGTGCTGATATTCAGCACCAGCATTTTCTTCTGTGCTGTAAAATCAGCTTGAACAACACAACACGGCACGCCAGAGGGCACTGCTTCTTTCTGCCACTTGAGTAGATTTTCTACTTGAACTGAAGCTTTCGCAACACAAACTGTTGAAACCACCCTCATTGAGAAATCTGGCCGGGAAGAGTTCTAGTGCCCAGTGCTAGAGAATGTAAATACTTGCACGCCAACTTAATGTTTGTGAGCCACATGCAAGAGAAAACTCCACCATGTGTAAGTTGGTAGAGTTTTGCTGGAACTCCATGCTCCAAGCGGAGTGCGGAGTGGGCAACACTCTGCCATCAGAATGGAATTTTTGATTGTAGGAGGCTGGCCTGGTTTGTAGTGGTACCAAGGGGTACTTACACTCTGTACCAGGTCCAGGTATCCCTTATTAGTATCTAGCAGCTGTTCGATCTCATTTTTAGGTCCACGTGTTTGTCCTACGCTGACAAATCAGTCTGAATGGCTCAAGAGGGTGCTGCTTCTTTATTGCCACTCAAGTTGATTTTCTACTCGAGTGGCAGCTACCTCAACGCAAACAGAACGTTTCTCAACGCGAGCAATCGCAAACATCTGTGACTGCCCGCTTTGAGAAACCTTGCAGGAGGTGGTCTTGAGTAAGATTTTTCTTGCTCGCACTCGCCAACTCACCGTTGACAAGCATCAGCGAGATAAAAACTCTACTGTGCTCCAATACACGAAGTTCACCACCCACCCCTATTCTTTAGTCACTTCTTGTTAATAGGGATAGTTATGCTCTTTTGCCAAGAACTAGGAACTTTATCAAGATTTTAACATGCCTTGAATAGTGGTGTCAAAAAGCTTGCCTTTCAATGACTACAGTAACCTCAGATAGCTTTTCTTTTCATTTTATGACATTGGAATTTATCTTTTATATAGTTTAGAGGTAGTACTTTTCACAACAATACACTAAAAATATGTAACATTCCTAAAATGAGCAGTAGAGATCAGAGAGTGTCAAACACCTGAGGCCCATTTCTTGTAGTTTCTATTTGAATTCTCTTCCAGTTTGAAATTTCCTTCTTCTGCCTTCAGTTGGTATGTGCCCCCTAACAAATTAGAGAAAGTTTGTTTTTTTACCCACAAATTGAATTTCAATCTCCATATTTACTATTCAGTGACTAAGAAGGCCCTCCTAATCGTTAGCAATAGGAGCAGTTTGTAAATAATTAGGCAAAAATCATCTGGGACATGTCCTAAAATGTATGATGTCAAGATCCCCTCCGAGCTACTCTTAGGTCTGGAATGCATTGATTTTCTATGCAGAATTTTCCTATTAGAGTGAAAGGCAAAATCTTCAAATCTCTACTAGGTATCTAATAAAGCATTTCACGCCACATAATTCATCTAGAACTCAGCCTCGTAGTGCTTTAACCCAAGATTGTGCTGCTATCTTAAAATGGGGGCCATAGAACAAGTACAGTGGCCCAACACTCACCAAGAGCACTCAGTAAGAGTAGCGTTTTGTTGCATGAGTTGAACGTGTACACATTTCTTAAAAATTTAGAATTCGCTTTTACAAAGTTTTGCTTGAAGCCTGGGCTTATCTTGCCTAGCATATTACAAAAAAATCATATTCAGTTTTCATTACAAAACTGACAGTTAACAATAGTTTTACTTCAGGTATTGACTAATGTACAATCACATCTGTGGCATGTATGCCACACTAGTATAAGAATAGCCATGTAGACCCGGCGGTGCAGGGAGCCCTGAGCTCCCGGGAGCCCCCTCAGCACAGTACACCATGCATGGGCCCCTAGCCTGAGAGCTCCTGTCTGGGTCAGGGTGGCCCTCCTTGTACTTGCAGGACGAGCTCCCTCAAGTTTGGTTACACCACTAGTATGCCCTGCCAGCCAACAAATGAAAGCAGGGAAATCAAAAACGCAGACCTAGAACCTGTAACACACAGAAACCAATCCAGTCCCGAAGAAATCCAGAGTACAATGATCAACCATGCCCATCACGCAAAATGCAGCCCATAACGAACACCAACTCGCAACAGCAATGACCAGAAGAGAAAAGCCATCTCCTCAACCTGGCAACAGAGAAGATAGTATGCCTACAATACGCCGATGATATTGTCCTCCTGAGCCAAACACCAATTGGCTTACAATCTTCTATCAATGTAGTAAAATCCCAACTGGACCAGCAAGACTTTGAGCTGAACCTAAAGAAAACCAAAGTGGCCCGTCTGGTTGATACCAAGTATAAGTCACTCACTTGGTTCATCAGGGACAAAAGGTTGTGGTAGAGGTCATGTATAAGTACTTGGCCATCAATTTGGGGCACCAGTTGTCCTTTAAACACCATCATTCTGCCTTCATATGCAAAAGCACGTTCATTAGTCTTTGCTATTAAACAGCAGAACAAGAAACTCAGTTGCCCCTCATTCGGTCACCTACTAACTGTGATGGCAACTGATTCATTCCAATGGCATTTGGTATGGGGATTATGCATGGTGGGGAAACGGAAATGCTCAATATGCCACAAACAAGAGCCTATAAATCAGTCTTCTCCTTACTAAAATCATCATCTCCAGCCCAACTTTGTTTCAGATCTGGTTAAAAAATCAAAAATTACAAAGAATGAGCACCTTTGTTAAATATGCTGGACACTGTGTGCCTCTTAGAAGGGCTCCCTAAATAATCTATGATGGATGGAAATGGAGGAACAGTTGAAGAACAAACAAAAACAACTTGGAGAGAATATTTAGAACAGGCAATAGAGGAATTAGGCATTTGAGACGCATGGGCCATCAACATTGAAGGAGCAGCCTTCAGCAGAGTAACTAATTCTGCAACCAAATACCTGTCCCATCCACATGATAAGAACCATCTTGCAAAGAGAGGGCACGCCTGGAGCCCCAGGAGCACCTGCTAGCTCACGTCTCTCCGGCCTTAAAACACCAGTTTATCTTATAGCGATTCGATCACATAGACACTAAAGATCTCACACCATCCTGGAAGTGTCGGCCATCCAACCCAGGCTGCAGCCTATGTGGCTACAAGCAAGAGTCAGTATTACACATCTTCTGCTCATGTCCAGAAGTCATGGACCAAAGGAAAAAGCAACTAAAGCCAATGTTCTTGAAACTTCTTATTCGCTCCTGCGGGAAAGCTGTGAGTCACTGGGTGAGTGGAGCCTTCAACCCGCTAACTTGCCAGGGAACAACATTTTAAAAACTGGCACTGAAGAAGCTGAATGGCACCAGGAATAAGAACAGATATGACTAGTGTGCACTTTAAGATTTCCAGACACACACTTTATAATTAGATTTAGTATGCACTTTAAGAGTTCCGCACATGCATTTTATAATTAAATTTAGTATGCTCTTTAAGAGTTCCACATATGCACTTTACAATTAAATTTAGTATGCACTTCAAGATTTCTGCACATGTACTTTATAATAAAATTTCGTATGCACTTTAAGAGTTCTGCTAATGCACTTTATAATTAAATTTAGTATGCACATTAAGGCCCATATTTATAGTTTTATAGCACCTCAATTGCGTCATTTTTTTTACATAAAAGCGACGCAAACTTACAAAATATAACTGTATTTTGTAAGTGTGTGCCGCTTTTGCTTCACAAAATGACGCCAATGCGGTGCTAAAAAAATATAAATATGGGCCTAAGAATCCCAGACACGCATTTTATAATTACATTTAGTATGCACTTTAAGAGTTCCAGACATACACTTTATAATTACATTTAGTATGCGCTTTAAGAGTTCCAGACACGTACTTTATAATTAGATTTAGTATGCACTTTAATAGTTCCAGACACGCACTTTATAATTACATTTAGTATACGCTTTAAGAGTTCCAGACACCACTTTATTATTACATTTAGTATGCGCTTTAAGAGTTCCAGACATGCACTTTATAATTACATTTAGTGTGCACTCTAAGAGTTCCAGACACGCACTTTATAATTACATTTAGTATGCACTTTAAGAGTTCCAGACACGCACTTTATAATTACATTTAGTATGCACTTTAAGAGTTCCAGACACGCACTTTATAATTACATTTAGTATGCGCTTTAAGAGTTCCAGACACGCACTTTATAATTACATTTAGTATGCGCTTTAAGAGTTCCAGACACGCACTTTATAATTACATTTAGTATGCGCTTTAAGAGTTCCAGACACGCACTTTATAATTACATTTAGTATGCGCTTTAAGAGTTCCAGACACGCACTTTATAATTACATTTAGTATGCACTTTAAGAGTTCTAGACATACACTTTATAATTACATTTAGTATGCACTTTAAAGCCACCAGCCTCAGGATACAGACTGGAGGTGATTAGGATGTATTTTAACGAGCTCCACACACACACTTTAGATTAAAAATAAGTACGCACTTTAAGGGCTCTGCACATATACTGTACATCTGCAAACAAAGGTATTACGGCGACATAAGGCCATTTACAGTCTCACATGCAGGAAGTTCATCTGTCCGCAAAGTGGCATTTTAACTAGAAACGTACCCATGAGGTTTTACGTGCTTTAAGTTGAGCATCATTTCTTATTATTATAAGCACTATCATTACCGTCGGTCTCACGCATCTTGTTTGAGAGCTGTCAGTTACCATTGTATAGATATTAAATTTTTACCAGCTGCATGCAATGATTTTATTAGCTCTGCAAAGAAACTTTTACTTACTTAATGTACATTAACTGAGCACAACGAATTTCTTCAAAACATCTGTCAACTGAAATTTATAAACATGAATTACATAGATTTATTTTTACTCTTTGAATTACCTTTTTATGGTGTTTGCAAGCTTGGAACTCAAGATTTACAGCAAGTTCTACTCATCTTCTCAGCTTTTCATAACTTGAGATGTTGTTACTTAACAAGAATGTTTGTGATTCACAAAGTATTTCGCTAAACAAGCTACATCAATAAACTCACATCGCTTTTTAAATGTGTGATTTCGTTTTATATGATGTTAATGTTATTGTAAATTGTGTTGCCTTGTTACTTATCCTCGTTACTGGGACTCTACCAAATTAATCCATTATTTGAATTGAGTGAGTGTCTCTACCTTTGGAATCTTCACACACGTGGTCCTTTAACTCCTCTGACGTCAGCTGGATATCCTCAAAGACAAAACCAGAATTCAGGAAAGTCTGTGGACTGAGGCAAGTGGCTGAAGAGCTCAGTGGAGTCCAGAAGTAACCTTTGAACACTGAATAACAGAGTGAATAAAATACCTGTAGGTGGGTTGGTATGAGATAACCAATGTTATTTCAATTGCTAACAATTAGATATAAACAGGTGATGAGCAAGGAGTGGGTGGGAAATAATACAGAATGACTCCCACTCACAAACTACTGCCATGGCACTTGCAGAATCAAACAATAATTATTCTGTGCATTGTTCCCTTTACTCATAAAACACAAAAAATATGGCTTAGGACGTTTCTTTCTTATGTATTGATTCATAGTAACTTGAAATGCATTTTTATTTTCATGATTTATTGAACATTCTTATTGATTAAAGAGGGACTTCATTTACATTTAAAAAGGAACCTTCAACTATGTGCACAATAATTGGTTAAGGAGTATAATACAATGGAGGAAAGGTACTGAGGCTTAAAAACTCCAGCATCAGTCCCATTTAGATTGCTCACCACACTCACTGATACAACAGACATCAGTGTGAATCAGGATGACTGCTTGGGGTTCCTTATTGTCGACTGAGACCTCTCTGAACTTCACAAGAGGGAACAAGAGGTGATGCTCTCACACCCCACAAACCTGTTATACCTTCTAATTATCTGCTTATTTCTGGGTTCAGAGAACAAGGGGGAAGGTGGGTTGTTACAAAAAGAGGAGGATTGATGGATTGGAGCTGAATATCAAAAGCACCAAGTATAGGGACAGAGAAAAAGGCACAGAGGAGAGATACCGAGAGAGACAGAAGAGACAAAAATAAGTGAGTCACAGCACTCGGAAGTGGCATCCATGCATGCTGTACATATAGTTTTGTTATTGCAGTATGGATTTTTCTATTGTTTAGCCTCATCTCTAAGGCGAGCCTGATCCTAAGATGGCTGCCTAATATCTTTTGCATCAGCGCGGCCTCCAAGATGGGGATCTGAAGTTTCGATCTTGAGAGAGGTCTGGCTGCAATCTAGATTTCATCATTCATCGATGCTCTCGCTCATCCTGCCACAGGGCTCATGCTGTTTTTGAACATGAACCTTGGTTGCTTTTCATTCTGTTCCAGGCTTCGGCTTCACAGTCTCACTGCAGGATGACTGTCCAGAACTCTCGGTCTCACAAGACATTCAGGCCGATATCCATCTTTTATCTTACCCGGTGTTCCCGTCATCCTGCTCCCAGACCACAGCTGGATTCAGCACAGCCATTGGCTTGTTACATTCCTGCATTCAGTGCACTGATAACAAGCATTGGCATAGCCAATGGGTCTACCTTGTAAATCAAAGTGCAAGCCAGACCTCTTGGCGTTGCTAATGCATGTTACATGAGCAGTTATTACCCCGGTGACCCGCAATACCAGTACTCACGGATGATGAAAGTGGATTACGCATGCTTGCATGAACCCCAATGGGGACACTGTGAGGTAAATCTGTGTATGTGTCATGAATAGTGCCCTCCATGCACCCTGGCTGTACACACATTGTGGGTTACACTGCTGAGCTCATATGATGTGGGGTACCCATATGTTAGGGTGCTCAAGGGGGTTTACATTCCCTCTTTGCTTTAGAATCCTTTGTAAAGAAAAGTGCACATTTAAGCTTGAATATTCACCCGAGAGAAACGCATGTCTGATGCTCAGTGGGCCTGCGCCAGTCTGCAACTGGACAGAACAGCTGCATAAGTACATTTAGAAACATGATAGCCAAGGTTGCACAACTCAGTCCCACCTGCGCCTGTCCCGCCACACATCCTGTGCTTTGTCCTGTCATGAAAACAGTGTATGGAGGAGAGTTCCAATGGAGCTTTGCTGTACAGAGAAGAAAAAGCAAGGGTTTCACTTTGACTCAGGATGGGCAGTTGATTATGAGCCCAAGGCTGGATACAAACTGATGCCCACAGCACATTCAGTGCCCTGGGGCTTCTAGAGGCTGAAGTGTTTGCAGTGACTATATCCCAGGATTGAGACCAGACTCTGCTGGTGATGAAGGATGCAGGAGGTGACCTGCCCTGTATCTAAAGGACCTGCCATGTTCATCTAAGATCAGCATTCAGAGTCTTGCAGTCAGGAAGCTGGAGATGCCTAGACTTCCAGAACCAGTGGGGCGTCCCTTCTGTTACCACATCCCCTAGATGATGGACCCCAAGAAGGCTATCCTTACAACAGATCCCAAAGAGCCTTCACTGATGGGGAACCCCTGAGCCCGTCCTTTACATAAGGTTGGGAGATGCAAGAGGAGGGTGGACAGGGCAGACACAGCATCACTTGACTGGTTACCATCCACCTCTGAATGGGGGGGGGGGGGGTAGTACCACAAACTCCAACATTAGGGAATTAAGAATCTGAGCTCTGCATATTCCTTTTTCTCTGAGTTTATTAACTTGAAAGAGACAGAAAAGTTATTTTATCAGTCAGTATACTCAAGGTTGAAGATACTTACTGACACTTGTGAGACTTATGACAATCCCCAGCTGAAATACGGCCACGCCCCCAAGAGCCACGGCCACAGATTTCCAATCCGTGGGAGAAGGATCTGCAGAGGCACAGAAGTCATTGGATGAACGAAAATATACATTTTTCTCACATTTGAAACTTGCTGAGGATCACTTTGTGGATCCCGAGTAAAAATATCTACAGTGCAGTATTGTACAGTGTCAATGTAAGCCCTAAATATGCATCTCTCACCAATGAAATGTCTTGAGAGCAATGAAGGCCAAGTTGTATCTAACCCCAAAAGGCTTCACTTTTTATAACTCAGGTTCAGGGCCTTTAACAACTGGTACAGCCCTGGGCAGAGGGCTATAAAGCCACATAACAGACCACTTGGGTGGTAATAGACTTTAGTCAGTCCTGGGTGCACCAGTGGTAGAAAGTAGACCTCAGTGGTCTCAATGGTTAATTAGTCATGTCTGAAACAGGGGTCATGACCCGGGCCTCTGGAATTATACAGCAATGGAGGATTAACTGTGTCAGGGCTGACCTCATTATATAGCACCAAATGCAACATTACGTAGCGATTTATGCTTTTAATGATCATTTTATATGATTAGAGACAGATTATGAATAACATTCAGTAATATTATCTCACTATTTTAATATTTCCACATACATAACATACATAGACTGATTTCAAATTCAATAGATTTTATTCACAATGTTAGTCAACATTTATTGATAGTATCTTCCTTGAAGAATAGCAGTGGCCTTTTATTTACACTGTCCTTTCTACCTCTGAGAATAGAACATGTGTAACACACATACAGTGCTGCATTAAACAGAAACAAATGACATAAGTAAAACATTTTTTATTAAAAGGTGAGCCACATTTATTCAGCTCATACCTGCTGTGTTCCAAACCTACCTCCAGCTTTGGGTTTACCTCGCTTCACACTACAGGTCCCTTGGAAGTAGTCCATCAGCGGAATCATACTCAGTGCATGTCATTAATACTGAGCCAGTGTTTAACCAAGAAACACTGTAGAGTCCAAGGCATTGGACATTACACAGAGATGTAATTGACTCTATAAATTAGGAATGTCAGTACTCTCTGCCCACAGTGTCACATTTGTAAATGCCTGAATGCCTCTTTCACAATCACCTGCTAAAAGGTGAGCAGTTGGGTTTGTAAAGCGTCAGGTGTGGGATTTCACCCCATGTGCAGTGACGCAGGATGTTGTGCTCCTGGTGGCTCTAATCATGGTCCCATATGGGTGACTTTATTTACATACTACAGTATTTAATACTCTGCTAGTATCTCACAACTACTACTCTTGAACCCTGGATACATATGTCCACTCGATGAACGCTAGACAAGGCCCCCTGTTATACTGAGATTGAACACAGCCAAGCGCCAAACTGTCGAACTCTTAAACTTTAAGAACTTGTATGTGGCTCAGAGTAGTAGCCCTGGGTACTAAGATATTGCGTGTCTACTCTTCCAAGCTACCAGCTCCATTTAAGCACAGGTGGAAAGTTTGAAAAATTTGGAGACGTAAAACATTTCTCTAAGTTAGCGCCTGCCTCGAGG
The DNA here is from genome assembly GCF_031143425.1 of Pleurodeles waltl. Classification (NCBI taxonomy): domain Eukaryota; kingdom Metazoa; phylum Chordata; class Amphibia; order Caudata; family Salamandridae; genus Pleurodeles; species Pleurodeles waltl. The sequence goes on from NC_090439.1 coordinate 1,179,803,050, forward strand.
AGGTGTAATTTTTTGGTGCAAAGCACTATCAATACATGTTAGTAGATTGGGGTTTGCATTAAAAACCATAGGTGTAAGCTTGGGAATGCCCCTGTAACCATGAGATGCCCCTTGGCTTTGAGTAAACTTTCCACCAGACAACAAATAAACAATTTGAGCTGTCAAATTAGGTGACTTTAGACTGGCGCAAAGTGCTGATAACTATGTCCCTGAATTCCCTCTTGGAGCCACATGCTAACAAACAGCCCTTTAATTAATCCAGGACCCTTACTTTTCCAGGGCTCCCTGGATCTCTCTGGGATGCTCACCTTTCTTCCTAGGTTTCCCTGGGCTCCTTGAATATATGTGGGATGCTCACCTTTCTTCCTAGGTTTCCTCCGTCGCTTCAAGTGCAGCGCTGTGTATCTATCCTTGTCTTCCATCAGTAAATCCTGGTTGAATCCACAGCTGAGGAGCCTCTCGGACAAGGCACTTGTGCTGCTTTTGCAGTGTTGAGTGTTTGCAGAGCGCTGCGAGTGCACAGGAAGAGGAAGCCACACACGCCTGACCCTAGGTGGCCACAGACATCTACTGCTTTTATGTTCTCTCAGTGACCATAGGCAGGAGGTGGGGAGCGGCTCAGATTTGAAATATCCTCTCAGGGCATCTGACACTCAGAAACATAAGGAGCTTGGTTCATGGCATTCAGACTCTATTGGCGCCTTGAGACCCTCACGGGTGAGTAGTGCGCTTTACAAATCCCTGATTGATTCATTCATTGATTGACTCTATAATCAGCAGCTCAGTGGTACAATGTCCTCCCTGGGCATCTGACGCTCAGAAACACAAGCAACTTATTTCATGGCATGCAAACTCTATAATCAGCAGCTCAGTGGTGAAATGTTCCCTGTGGGCATCTGCCCGCAGTCTCTACCTCTCCCTCTTCTGTATTTCTACACCCTCCTCCTTCTCTCCACCTCACTGTCCCTCCTCTCTCTTCTCACTTTGCTCTCTTTCTTTGCCCCAGCCTTCTCCATTTCCCCTCTCTCTGCTTTGTCTCTTACTCTCAACTTCACTGTCCTCTCTCTCTGTTTTACATTCCCCTTCCTAAAACGAACCTGTCTCTCTCTGCCTCACCCTCCCCTCTCTGTTTTACATTTTCCTTTCTCCATCTCAGTCTCTTGTCTCTCAAGTTTTACATTTTCCTCTCTCCATCTCACCCTTCTCTCTCTTTGTTTTATATTTTCCTCCCTCCGCCTCATCCTCCTCTTTCTCTCTCTTATACATTTCCCTCTCTCTCTTTCTCACCGTCCTCTCACTCTGTTTTACATTTTCCTCTCCTCGCCTAACCCACTCAATGTTTTACATTTTCCTCTTGTCACCTCACCCTCCTCCCTATCTCACTTTTACATTTTCCTCCCTTCGTCTCACCCTCCTCTCCCTCTGTTTTACATTTTCCTCTCCTCGCCTCACCCTTCTCTCTCTGTTTTACATTTTCCTCTCCTTGCCTCACCCTTCTCTCTCTGTTTTACATTTTCCTCTCGTTACCTCACCGTCCTCCCTCTCTCACTTATACATTTTCCTCCCTTCGTCTCACCCTCCTCTCCCTCTGTTTTACATTTTCCTCTCTTCGTCTCACCCTCCCCTCTCTGTTTTACCTTTTCCTCTCCTCGCCTCACCCTTCTCTCTCTGTTTTACATTTTCCTCTCGTCACCTCACCAGCCTCCCTATCTCACTTATACAGTTTCCTCCCTTCGTCTCACCCTCCTCTCCCTCTGTTTTACATTTTCCTCCCTTCGTCTCACCCTTCTCTCTCTGTTTCACATTTTCCTCCCTCCGTCTCACCCTCCTCTCCCTCTGTTTTACATTTTCCTCTCTTTGCCTCACCCTTCTCTCTCTGTTTTACATTTTCCTCTCTTTGTCTCACCCTCCCCTCTCTGTTTTACATTTTCCTATCCTCGCCTCACCCTTCTCTCTCTGTTCTACATTTTCCTCTTGTCACCTCACCCTCCTCCCGATTTCACTTATACATTTTCCTCCCTTCGTCTCACCCTCCTCTCCCTCTGTTTTACATTTTCCTCTCTTTGCCTCACCCTTCTCTCTCTGTTTGACATTTTCCTCCCTTCGTCTCACCCTCCTCTCCCTCTGTTTTACATTTTCCTCTCTTTGCCTCACCCTTCTCTCTCTGTTTTACATTTTCCTATACTCGCCTCACCCTTCTCTCTCTGTTTTACATTTCCCTCTCTTTGCCTCACCCTTCTCTCTCTGTTTTACATGTTCCTCTCCTCAACTCACTCTCCTCTCCCTCAGTTATACATTGTCCTTTCTTTGCCTCACCCTTCTCTCTCTGTTTTACATTTTCCTCTCCTTGCCTCACCCTTCTCTCTCTGTTTCACATTTTCCTCCCTTCGTCTCCCCCTCCTCTCCCCCTGTTTTACATTTTCCTCTCTTTGCCTCACCCTTCTCTCTCTGTTTTACATTTTCCTCTCTTCGTCTCAACCTCCCCTCTCTGTTTTACATATTCCTCTCCTCGCCTCACCCTTCTCTCTCTGTTTTACATTTTCCTCTTTTCACCTCACCCTCCTCCCTATCTCACTTATACATTTTCCTCCCTCCGTCTCACCCTCCTCTCCCTCTGTTTTACATCTTCCTCTCTTTGCCTCACCCTTCTCTCTCTGTTTTACATTTTCCTCTCTTTGTCTCACCCTCCCCTCTCTGTTTTACATTTTCCTATCCTCGCCTCACCCTTCTCTCTCTGTTTTACATTTTCCTCTTGTCACCTCACCCTCCTCCCTATTTCACTTATACAGTTTCCTCCCTTCGTCTCACCCTCCTCTCCCTCTGTTTTACATTTTCCTCTCTTTGCCTCACCCTTCTCTCTCTGTTTTACATTTTCCTATACTCGCCTCACCCTTCTCTCTCTGTTTTACATTTTCCTCTTGTCACCTCACCCTCCTCCCTATCTCACTTATACATTTTCCTCCCTTTGTCTCATCCTCCTCTCCTTCTGTTTTACATTTCCCTCTCTTTGCCTCACCCTTCTCTCTCTGTTTTACATTTTCCTCTCCTCAACTCACTCTCCTCTCCCTCAGTTATACATTGTCCTTTCTTTGCCTCACCCTCCTCTCTGTGTTTTACATTTTCCTCTCTTCGTCTCACCCTTCTCTCTCTGCTTTACATTTTCCTCTCTTCGTCTCACCCTCCCCTCTCTGCTTTACATTTTCTTCTCTTTGCCTCACACTCCTCTATCTCTGTTTTACATTTTCCTCTCTTCGTCTCACCCTCCCCTCTCTGTTTTACATTTTCTTCTCTTTGCCTCACAATCCTCTCTCTCTATTTTACATTTTCCTCTCTTCGTCTCACCCTCCCCTCTCTGTTTTACATTTTCTTCTCTTTGCCTCACAATCCTCTCTCTCTATTTTACATTTTCCTCCCTTCGTCTCACCCTCCTCTCCCTCTGTTTTACATTTTCCTCTCTTTGCCTCACCCTTCTCTCTCTGTTTTACATTTTCCTATACTCGCCTCACCCTTCTCTCTCTGTTTTACATTTTCCTCTTGTCACCTCACCCTCCTCCCTCCTCCCTATCTCACTTATACATTTTCCTCCCTTTGTCTCATCCTCCTCTCCTTCTGTTTTACATTTCCCTCTCTTTGCCTCACCCTTCTCTCTCTGTTTTACATTTTCCTCTCCTCAACTCACTCTCCTTTCCCTCAGTTATACATTGTCCTTTCTTTGCCTCACCCTCCTCTCTCTGTTTTACATTATCCTCTCTTCGTCTCACCCTCCCCTCTCTGCTTTACATTTTCTTCTCTTTGCCTCACACTCCTCTATCTCTGTTTTACATTTTCCTCTCTTCGTCTCACCCTCCCCTCTCTGTTTTACATTTTCTTCTCTTTGCCTCACAATCCTCTCTCTCTATTTTACATTTTCCTCTCTTCGTCTCACCCTCTCCTCTCTGTTTTACATTTTCCTCTCTTTGCCTCACACTCCTCCCTCTCTGTTGTACATTTTTTGTCTCTCCATCTCACCCTCTTCTCTCCTCATCTCCCCCCATCTGTCAGTGTCTGCTTCACTGCTGCTGCCTTTGTGGTACGTTTTGTGGTTTGTAAAGGAAGCTTGAAGTGTTACCTTACAAGCGCCTGTGCATGTGCCTGTGTCTGTGTGTGCTTGTGGGTGTGTGTGTGTGTGTGTGCATGTGCTTGTGGGTGTGTGGGTGTGTGTGTGTGCGTGCATGTGCCTGTGTCTGTGTGTGCTTGTGGGTGTGTGGGTGTGTGTGTGTTTGTGTGTGTGTGTGCATGTGTCTGAGTGTGCTTGTGGGTGTGTGTGTGTGTGTGTGCCAGTGTCTGTGTGTGCTTGTGGGTGTGTACTTTTTGCGCTCCTGCTGCCCTGTACCTATTCTTTGGGTGTCTGTGTTGTGTTAGTGAACGTGTTAATGTATTTTCTCTTAAAAAAGTCAAAATGCTTGACATTGCCAGTGTTTTTGTCACACTTAAGTCTTTTGTGTTGGGAGCTTGCGGTCTCTTTTAATATAGTAGGACTGTCACAGGTACCCGTGCTGTCCACATCTAAAGTCTGTGAACAAATGTAGCAAGAGTGCGGGGAGTCAAAAAACCAAGGTGCCTGGGGACTAGGGACCCCCCTGCAGACCCTTCCTCAGGAGGGCCTGGCTCTCAGTTTGCAATGTGTGACATTAACATGACAATTGTCATTACTTATGTGTGACACCGGGAGCGACACTTAATCACAAGCTGAGCACAGAGTACAGAGCTTCAGAAAGCAAAGCCTGGGGACTAGGGACCCCTCTGCAGACCCTTCCTCAGGAGGGCCTGGCTCTCAGTTTGCAATGTGTGACATTAACATGACAATTGTCATTACTTATGTGTGACACCGGGAGCGACACTTAATCACAAGCTGAGCACAGAGTACAGACCTTCAGAAAGCAAGGCCTGTGGACTAGGGACCCCCTGCAGACCCTTCCGCAGGAGGGCCCGGCACTCAGTTTGCCAATATGTGACATTAACATGTTTGCAGTGCGCTGAAGTGTGACAGTTTCATGACTCATAAGTCACAATGTTCTTGACTTATGTGTGACATAATCACAAGCTGACTGAAGGAATTGGTTCTAAGTTTCATTATTGCAGAAACTACATCGTTTTTATTCAGCCTCGAGGGTTGGTTCGGAGTCACCTGCAGACATGTTACTGTGGAGGAGGGGGTGTCTCTTATCTCCATCTGTCGGGGGAGGGGGGTCTGAAGTCTTCTCTAACACAACTGGAAGTCTCTCGTGGTGCAGGACACACAGTGCCCAAGTGCTGCCTTGTGATGCTGACACCTTCACACAGTCCGTCATGTTTAACAAGTGGCGCGAGACTAGCATTTTAAAACGGAAACTACTACAAATCCCAGAATGCAATGTGCTGTAGTCTAAGGAGCAGGAACTTGTAGAGGTTTCTGACCTGGGATAGGCCATGTGGGAGCTGTGAGCAGCGGAATCCAGTTGGTGGTAGAAGCTGGACAATGAACAAATGCTCCTCAGGCTTTATTTCTAATGTACCTTATTAGATCAGTACATGAATTTCTATAATTAATTATCGAGTCTGCCCCCATAATAAACATAAGAAACGTGACAAAACAAAACCCCAAAACTCTGTCTGACAAGATACTTAAGTCAGCTCTCACCTGTTACTGTGATATGCGCCTTGATGCCTCTCCGTGGCCGCTGCAGCGCTATGACTGTCACTGCATTGCTTGAGAGCTCACTCTGGCCCTCATTCTGACCTTGGCGGGCGGCGGAGGCCGCCCGCCAAAGTCCCGCCGTCAGGTTACCGTTCCGCGGTCGAAAGACCGCGGCGGTAATTCTGACTTTCCCGCTGGGCTGGCGGGCGGTCTCCTTCAGACCGCCAGCCAGCCCAGCGGGAAAGAGGCTTCCACGATGAAGCCGGCTCGGAATCGAGCCGGCGGAGTGGAAGCTGTGCGACGGGTGCAGTTGCACCCGTCGCGTATTTCACTGTCTGCGCAGCAGACAGTGAAATACATTGAGGGGCCCTCTTACGGGGGCCCCTGCAATGCCCATGCCAGTGGCATGGGCACTGCAGGGGCCCCCAGGGGCCCCGCGACCCCCCCCTACCGCCATCCGGATCTCGGCGGTCCGACCGCCGGGATCTGGATGGCGGTAGGGGGGGTCAGAATCCCCGCGGCGGTGCAGCAAGCTGCGCCGCCGCGGAGGATTCAATGGGGCCGCGGTACACTGGCGGGACCCCGCCAGTGGTGCCGGTCCGACCGCGGCTTTACCGCCGCGGTCGGAATCCCCATTGGAGCACCGCCGGCTTGTCGGCGGTGCTCCCGCGGTCCTCCGCCCTGGCGGTCAAAGACCGCCAGGGTCAGAATGAGGGCCTCTGTCTTTACTGGACCCGCCCCACAGACGGACATCAAACATCTCTCTTTAGAACCGGATGCACAATCCAACAAGCATTGGCAATGCCAATAGGTCCAGCTTATGGATGCACTGTCAAGCCAGACCTAAAAATCCATGTATTTAATGACTGTCCTCCTCCCATCTTTGCTGCTGTGAAGAAACTTTATAAATGATCTACTTATCTCAGACACTTTAGTAGCATTGCAGTGAGATGTGTGCGCCCCCAAGGGTCAAAGTCAGGCAGCTGAATAAATTAACAGAATGATCACAGCTGTGTAGAGTGCAGGCACTTTTTTGAGGAAGCACACAACTTCTGCTCGATATCATCAAGAACTCCTTGCTCCCAAAATGTGGGTGGAGCCAAGGTCCCTCTTCTGGTGATGCTCACATAATTGTCTGGCGACAGCTGTGCTGACGGGACAGATCATGAAAAGGGAGGCAGTGTCTCCTGGGCTGTAATCCTGAGGGCTGGAATCTCCATTTGTGCAAACACTTCAGTATTGTCACTGCCAAGACCGGACTGGAAGAGAATGTAGAGGCTGGATGACTCCGATTCTCTGAACCACTGACCCCAAGAGATGCACATTCCCTGGTGGAGTTATAGGAGGTTTGTCCTTGTGACTGGAGGAGTTTGCATATACGCCACCATTAGGAACTCAAGTAACCATACGCTTAATATCACATTTTAGAATTCCTATAAGGGGAGGTTAGCTGTGTAAATAATCAGATTTAGAACATTGGAATGCTGGAGATCCACGATTCAGGCCTATTACTCGGATTCAGGGCCTTTAACAACCGGCGTAGCCCGCGGCAGCAGGCTGAAAGGCCATATAACAGACCGGTCTGACTGCAAGGAATTGTAGTCAGTCCTGTGTATACTTATGGTAGAGTGCAGAAATCAGTGTTCTCAAAGATCAACTAGTCCTGTCTAACACAGGGGTCATGACCCGCGCCTCTGGAATTATGCAGCAATGGAAGATTAACTGTGTCAGGGGTGACTAAGAAATGCAGCACTGAATGCAATTTATGCAGCAAATTATGCAGCAAGGGAAAGCAAACTATGGGTCATTTTATAGATTAAAAGCAAATTATGAATACATTCAGGAATACTATCTCACTATTTTAATATTTCAACAAAAATCAGTTCAACAGAAGGAACCCTGTGTTTCTCCAAAAACAAAGATTTGTTTTGTAAAACTTCAGTAGATTTTATTCAAAAAGTTAGTCAATAATTATTGATATTGTCTAGCACAGAAGCAAAGCAGTGACCTTTTATTAATACTGCCCTTTCTACTTCCCAGAGTTAAAGAAATTGAGTATAACATATACAATATGGCATTAAACACATAAAATGCCAACAAGTTCAATATTTTTTTAATAAAAGGTGCACCACATTTTTCAGCTCATACCTGCTGTGTTGTAAACCTACCTCCAGCTTTGGATTTACCTGGCTTCACACTACAGGCCCTGTGGAAGTAGTCCATCCTCGGACTCATACTCAGTGCATGTCATTAATACTGAGTCAGTGTTTAACCAGGAAACACTGTAGAACACAAGGCTTTGGACATTCAACAGAGATGCCAATGTCTCAGTCCATTAATTGTTTGAACTGTTTACACAAACGCCTCAATACATCTTTGCTGATTACTAAAAGGTGAGCAGTTAACTTTTGCAAAGTATCAGGTGTGGGATTTCATCCCATGTGCAGTGACACTAACAAGCTTTATGCTAATTTAACTTTCTTCCTTTAAGTCTGCAGATTTTGTAAGAGTTTGTAGATTCTGTGTGAAGTGTGACAAGCTATGATTCCATTGAAGAAGATGAGGGAGCAGAGTTTGGGTCTCTTGGAGGCCCTGGTCATGGCCACTATGGATGACTTTACCTTCATGCTTTAACCCTCACCACAGCTGTGTGGTGTTCTGCTGGGATCTCACACCTACAGCTCCTGAACACTGGTCACGTATCTCCCTCTGTGAACTCCAGACAAAGACCCTCTATGATGCTGACTATCAACACAGTCAGTTACCAAATTGTAAAACCCTTAAACTTTGAGAACTTCTACATGTCTAAGAGAACAGCACATGGTTCATTTAGAAAGAGGGTTTCTGTGCTGTGTTCTGCTGGGAGGGGAGAGCTGGACTGCACTATGTTACCTAAAGTATTGTGCTGCTCTGGTCCCAGCGTTGGTGCTCTTCCAGGCTGCCTACCACCACGTACACACGTGCACCATGGTGAAAGGTGTGTGCGATGTCTAGCATAGGTAGGGCAGTGAATGGTTACCCTTCCAGTACCAAATACTCAGCCCAGACATACTGTAAAACTTTTCAAACTTTGCATGTGAGTTGTGCAACGAGCAGGCACCATTTGTAACTTGCAGAAGAGGCTCTAGAACCCAGAGTGTGTCCCAGAAGCCAGCTGTACCTTGGGGAACATAAGGCATGAATCTACCAAAGCTGTCTGATCTTAGCTCCACTCCATGCCTCTTTCTTCCACGACCATACCCTTTCTGCCCCTTTATCTCTCTTCTGCAGTTTTAAATCCCTGCTGGTTTTCCTTTGATAAGGATTGTTATTATTTCTTGTCCGCTCTCTTTCTCTCTGTTTTTACCCTTTCCTGTAATATTCTGCGTCAAATTCTACTGACGAAAAATTATCCTGGTCCCCAAAACAGAGTGATTTTGGCCTCATCTGCAACCACCAGCTCCTTTTATGCACATACCACACATGGGACCTTTTAAAACTTTGCAGAAGTAAAACATTCATCTAACTTTGCGCCTGCCTCGAGGAGCTGTACGTTTTTGGAGTAAACCTCTGTCTACAAATATTAGTCAATAGGGCTTGTCATCCACAACCATAGGTATGAGTTGGAAACACCCTTGTACAGTCTGAATACTCCCTTGACGTTCAGGAACATTTCCAACACACTGGAAATTAAATAACTGGTCCTGGATCTTTTCTTGAAGCTGCATGATGACAAACATCCTTTTAATGAATCCAGTAACCTGCAGCGTCTCAGCTCCTCCAGCTCTCGGAGGATGCTCACCTTTGTCCACAGGTGTCTTCCTTCGCCTGAAGTGCAGCGCTGTGTATCTATCCTCGTCTTCCATTGGTGAATCCTGGCGGCATCCGCAGCTGGGAGCCTATCATAAGGCCAGACACTTGTACTGCTGAAGGAGGGTCAGTGTCTGCAGAGTGTTGCACGTGCACAGGAAGAGGAAGCCACACCCACCGGACCTTAGGTGGCCACAGACTCCTACTAGTTCCAAGTGCTGTCAGTGACCACAAGCAGGTGGCAGGGAGCGGCTCAGTGGTGAAATGTCCACTGTGGGCATCTGACGCTCAGAAACACAAGCAGCTTAGATCATGTAATGCAAACTCTATAAACAGCAGCTCGATGGTGAAATGTCTTCTGTGGGCACCTGACGCTCAGAAACAAGCAGCTTAGATCATGGCATGCTGACTTTATACTGTAAAGAGCCAAGGGATGAACATTTACACTGTATAGAGGAAAAAACACCATTGAACTGGAGAATGTACATCTGATGCCCCCCCCCCATCCCACTCATCTTTAAACTCCCCCCTTTTTAACACAAAACATTTAATTTATGAGATCATCAAAGCCACAGAAGGTTAAAGGTGACCCTCATCAGGACTCCTCTCTCCCTCTCACCCTCCTCTCTCCCTCTCACCCTCCTCTCCCCCTCTCTCTCTCTCATCCTCCTCTCTCCCTCTCACCCTCCTCTCCCCCTCTCTCTCTCTCATCCTCCTCTCTCCCTCTCATCCTCCTCTCTCCCTCTCACTCTCCTCTCTCCCTTTCACCCTACTCTCTCCCTCTCTCCCTCTCACCCTCCTCTCTCCCTCTCATCCTCCTCTCTCCCTCTCACCCTCCTCTCTCCCTTTCACCATACTCTCTCCCTCTCTCCCTCCTCGCTTCCTCTATCCCTCTCAGCCTCCTCTCTCCCTCTAACCCTCCTCTCACCCTCTCTCTCTCTAATCCTCCTCTCTCCTTCTCACCCCCCTCTCTCCCTCTGCAGGACCAGATCCAGGACTTCTCTCTCCCTCTTCTCACTCACCCTCCTCTCTCCCTTGCACCCTCCTCTTTTCATCTCTCCCTCTCTCCCTCACACCCTCCTCTCTCCCTCTCAGCCTCCTCTCTCCATCTCAGCCTCCTCTCTCCCTCTCAGCCTCCTCTTTCCCTCTGAGCCTCCTCTCTCCATCTCCCCCTCCTCTCTTCCTCTCACCCTCCTCGCTCCCTCTTTCTCTCTCATCCTCCTCTCTCCCTCTCACCCTCCTCTCTCACTCTCACCCTCCTCTCTCCCTCGCACCCTCCTCTCTCCATCTCTCCCTCTCACCCTCCTCTCTCCCTCTCTCCCTCTCACCCTCCTCTCTCCCTCTGAGCCTCCTCTCTCCCTCTCACCCTCCTCTCTCCATCTCTCCCTCTCACCCTCCTCTCTCCCTCTGAGCCTCCTCTCTCCATCTCAGCCTCCTCTCTCCCTCTCACCCTCCTCTCTCCCTCTCACCCTCCTCTCTCCCTCTGCAGGACCAGATCCAGGACTTCTCTCTCCCTCTTCTCACTCACCCTCCTCTCTCCCTTGCACCCTCCTCTCTTCATCTCTCCCTCTCTCCCTCACCCTCCTCTCTCCCTTGCACCCTCCTCTCTTCATCTCTCCCTCTCTCCCTCACACCCTCCTCTCTCCCTCTCAGCCTCCTCTCTCCATCTCAGCCTCCTCTCTCCCTCTCACCCTCCTCTTTCCCTCTGAGCCTCCTCTCTCCATCTCACCCTCCTCTCTCACCCTCCTCTCTCACTCTCACCCTCCTCGCTCCCTCTCTCTCATCCTCCTCTCTCCCTCTCACCCTCCTCTCGCCCTCCTCTCTCACCCTCCTATCTCCCTCGCACCCTCCTCTCTCCATCTCTCCCTCTCTCCCTCTCACCCTCCTCTCTCCCTCTGAGCCTCCTCTCTCCATCTCAGCCTCCTCTCTCCCTCTCACCCTCCTCTCTCCCTCCTCTCTCCCTCTTTCTCTCTCATCCTCCACTCTCCCTCTCACCCTCCTCTCTCACTCTCACCCTTCTCTCTCCCTCTGCAGGACCAGATCCAGGACTCCTCTCTCCCTCCTCTCTCTCACCATCCTCTCTTCCTCGCACCCTCCTCTCTCCATCTCTCCCTCTCCCTCTCAGCCTCCTCTCTCTCACCCTCCTCTCTCCCTCTCAGCCCCCTCTCTCTCATCCTCCTCTTCCCTCTCACCCTCCTCTCTCCAAGTCAGCCTCCTCTCTCACTCTCACCCTCCTCTTTCCCTCTGAGCCTCCTCTCTCCACATCTGCCTCCTCTCTCCCTCTCACCGTCCTCTCTCCCTCTCACCCTCCTCTCTCCATCTCACTCTCCTCTCTCCATCTCACTCTCCTCTCTCTCTCTCACCCTCCTCTCTCCCTCCCCAGGACTCCTCTCTCCCTCTCACCCTCTCACCCTCCTCTCTCCCTCTCACCCTCCCCTCACCCTCTCACCCTCCTCTCTCCCTCTCAGCCTCATCTCTCCCTCTCAGCCTCCTCTCTCCCTCTCTCACCCTCCACTCTCCCTCTCCCCCTCCTCTCTCCCTCTCAGCCTCCTCTCTCCCTCTCCCCTTCCTCTCTCCCTCTCTCACCCTCCACTCTCCCTCTCAGCCTCCTCTCTCCCTCTCCCCCTCCTCTCTCCCTCTCAGCCTCCTCTCTCCCTCTCCCCCTCCTCTCTCCCTCTCTCACCCTCCACTCTCCCTCTCAGCCTCCTCTCTCCCTCCACTCTCCCTCTCACCCTCCTCTCTCGCTATCACCCTCCTCTCTCCCTCTCAGCCTCATCTCTCCCTCTCAGCCTCGCTCCCACCCTCCTCTCTCCCTCTCACCCTCCACTCTCCCTCTCACCCTCCACTCTCCCTCTCCCCTCCTCTCTCCCTCTCAGTCACATCTCTCCCTCTCACCCTCCCTTCTCGCTCACACCCTCCTCTCCCCCTCTCACCCTCCTCTCTCCATCTCACTCTCCTCTCTCTCTCTCACCCTCCTCTCTCCCTCTCACCCTCCCCTCACCCTCTCACCCTCCTCTCTCCCTCTCACCCTCCCCTCACCCTCTCACCCTCCTCTCTCCCTCTCAGCCTCATCTCTCCCTCTCAGCCTCCTCTCTCCCTCTCTCACCCTCCTCTCTCCCTCTCCCCCTCCTCTCTCCCTCTCTCACCCTCCACTCTCCCTCTCAGCCTCCTCTCTCCCTCTCCCCCTCCTCTCTCCCTCTCAGCCTCCTCTCTCCCTCTCCCCCTCCTCTCTCCCTCTCTCACCCTCCACTCTCCCTCTCAGCCTCCTCTCTCCCTCCACTCTCCCTCTCACCCTCCTCTCTCGCTATCACCCTCCTCTCTCCCTCTCAGCCTCATCTCTCCCTCTCAGCCTCGCTCCCACCCTCCTCTCTCCCTCTCACCCTCCACTCTCCCTCTCACCCTCCTCTCTCCCTCTCCCCTCCTCTCTCCCTCTCAGTCACATCTCTCCCTCTCACCCTCCCTTCTCGCTCACACCCTCCTCTCCCCCTCTCACCCTCCTCTCTCCATCTCACTCTCCTCTCTCTCTCTCACCCTCCTCTCTCCCCCCCCAGGACTCCTCTCTCCCTCTCACCCTCTCACCCTCCTCTCTCCCTCTCACCCTCCCCTCACCCTCTCACCCTCCTCTCTCCCTCTCAGCCTCATCTCTCCCTCTCAGCCTCGCTCCCACCCTCCTCTCTCCCTCTCACCCTCCACACTCCCTCCCACCCTCCTCTCTCCCTCTCAGTCTCCTCTCTCCCTCTCACCCTCCACTCTCCCTCTCACCTTCCTCTCTCTCTCTCACCCTCCTCTCTCCCTCTCACCCTCCCTTCTCGCTCTCACCCTCCTCTCCCCCTCTCACCCTCCTCTCTCACTCTCCTCTCTCTCTCTCTCTCTCATCCTCCTCTCTCCCTCTCACCCTCATATCTCCCTCCCCAGGACTCCTCTCTCCCTCTCACCCTCTCACTCTCCTCTCTTCCTCTCACCCTCCCCTCTCGCTATCACCCTCCTCTCACCCTCTCAGCCTTATCTCTCCCTCTCAGCCTCCTCTCTCCCTCTCACCCTCCTCTCTCCCTCCTCTCTGTCTCTCAGCCTCCTCTCTCCCTCTCACCCTCATATCTCCCTCCCCAGGACTCCTCTCTCCCTCTCACCCTCTCACTCTCCTCTCTTCCTCTCACCCTCCCCTCTCGCTATCACCCTCCTCTCTCCCTCTCAGCCTCATCTCTCCCTCACAGCCTCCTCTCTCCCTACTCTCTCTCTCACTCTACTCTCTCGCTCTCACCCTCCTCTCTCCCCCTCCCCCTCCTCTCTCCCTCTCAGCCACATCTCTCCCTCTCAGCCTCCTCTCCCTCTCACCCTCCTCTCTCCCTTTCACCCTCCCCTCTCGCTATCACCCTCCTCTCTCCCTCTCTGCCTCATCTCTCCCTCTCACCCTCCTCTCTCCCTCCTCTCTCGCTCTCACCCTCCTCTCTCGCTCTCACCCTCCTCTCTCTCTCACTCTACTCTCTCACTCTCACCCTCCTCTCTCCCTCTCCCCCTCCTCTCTCCCTCTCAGCCTCATCTCTCCCTCTCCCCCTCCTCTCTCCCTCTCACCCTTCACTCTCCCTCTCACCCTCCTCTCTCCCTCTCAGCCTCCACTCTCCCTCTCACCTTCCTCTCTTTCTCTAACCCTCCTCTCTCCCTCTCACCCTCCTCTCTCCCTCTCCAGGACTCCTCTCACCCTCTCACCCTCCTCTCTCCCTCCCCTCTCGCTATCACCCTCCTCTCTCCCTCTCAGCCTCATCTCTCCCTCTCAGCCTCATCCCTCCCTCTCACCCTCCTCTCACCCTCCTCTCTCCCTCTCACCCTCCTCTCTCGCTCTCACCCTCCTCTCTCCTTCTCCCCCTCCTCTCTCCCTCTCAGCCACATCTCTCCCTCTCAGCCTCCTCTCTCGCCCTCCTCTCCCTCTCACCTCCTCTCTCCCTCGCACCCTCCTCTCTCTCTCTCACCCTCCTCTCTCCCTCTCAGCCTCCTCTCTCGCCCTCCTCTCCCCCTCTCATCCTCCTCTCTCCCTTTCACCTTCCTCTCTCCCTCTCAGCCTACTCTCTCCCTCTCACCCTCCTCTCTCCCTCTCAGCCTTATCTCTTTCTCTCACCCTCCTCTCACCCTTCTCTTTCTCTCTCACCCTCCTCTCTCCATCTCACCCTCCTCTCTCCCTCTCAGCCTCCTCACTCCCTTTCACCTTCCTCTCTCCTTCTCACCCTCCTCTCTCCCTCTCAGCCTTATCTCTTTCTCTCAGCCTCCTCTCACCCTCCTCTTTCTCTCTCACCCTCCTCTCTCCATCTCACCCTCCTCTCTCCCTCTCAGCCTCCTCACTCCCTTTCACCTTCCTCTCTCCTTCTCACCCTCCTCTCTCCCTCTCACCCTCCTCTCTCCCTCTCAGCCTCCTCTCTCCCTCTCAGCCTCACCTTCCTTCCCTCTTCTCTCTGCTTCACCTTTCTCTCTCTCCACCTCACCCTCTCCTCTCTCTGTTTTATTTTTTCCTCTATCCATCTTACCCTCCTCTCTCCATCTCAGCCTCCTCTCTCTCTCTCACCCTCATCTCTCCCTATTCTCATCCTTCTCTCTCCCTCTCACCCTTCTCTCTCCCTCTCTCACCCTCCTCTCTCCCTCTCACCCTCCTCTCTCCCTCTCATCCTCCTCTCTCCCTTTCACCTTCCTCTCTCCCTCTCAGCCTCCTCTCTCCCTCTCTCTCCCTCTCACCCTCCTCTCTCCCTCTCACCCTCCTCTCTCCCTCTGCAGGACCAGATCCAGGACTCCTCTCTCCCTCCTCTCCCTCACCTTTCTCTCTCCACCTCCCCCTCTCCTCTCTCTATTTTATTTTTTCCTCTCTCCATCTCACCCTCCTCTCTCTCCACCTCCCCTCTTCTCTCATCCTCTCGTTCCCTGCTGCTGCCTTTGTGGTTTGTTCTGTGCTGTGTAAAGGAAGCTTGAACTGTAACGTGCCAAGTCTTTCCTTTTTAGAAGTCACAATCTTTGACATTGTCAGTGTTTTTGTCACCTGGCGCCACAAGTTAAGAAAACAAGCCACTGCTAACATGCACATGTTATAATTGCTAAAGACAATCGAGGAGTACACGCGGGTTCATTCATACACCATCAGCTCTTCGGTCCAGGCACTGGTCAGAGCGGAGTGTCAGCAGCACTCACAGCAGACACAGCAGCAAGGAAGGGTCCATTGTGGCAGAAGAAGCTGGGGAGGCAGGAGAGCAGAGGGATGGAGCCGGGAATGAGAGGTTATGCATTGGTATGATCCAAACCTACAGTAGGTAAATATAACCTATGGTAGGTAAACACAACCTATGGTAGGGAAATACAACCTGTGGTAGGTAAATACAACCTGTGGTAGGTAAATCCTGATCATATGCACATTCTCAATCACTTTTCTTTGGATGAAAAAATGCTTTCAGGCTGTTACTAAGCTATGACTGTTGATGTCTCTTAAGTACTTTGTGATGGGAGTTTGCAGTCTCTTGGTTTAGTGGGACTGTCATAAATACCAAGGTGTCCACATGTGCATGATAACGGCCGCTATCACCACTGTCTTCAGTCCTGTCCCCCGGGACATCAAGAAGCCCAAAGCATTGAGGTTACTCATGAAAGTTAAACAATTAGGCTGTGTAAGTGAGGCTGAAGGCCCATGTGAATCATGAAGGAAAAGAACAAAAGATTGTCTTCTATTTGTGAATGGGTCTTGGGTGGGTGATGGCTACCTTGGGGAGTCTAGCTGACCTGACCCTTCCTACTACGACCGGGCCTGACCCTCTGCATCTTCAGCTGCCTCCTAGCCCTTGAACACTTCAAGACACTCTCTGATCTGGAGCTGAGAGTGAGGATCATGCTCTGATGTCACCATAAAGGTCTTCAAATTACTTTTCTTCAGGTCTCTTGTCCCCACAGTAGCGGCTGCCCCGATGCACCGGCTGAACGTCATATTTTCTCCTCAAGTGTGTTTTACTTAAGATCACAGTTTGGGTGTGAGTCTCAAGTCCAACTATCAACCAAGTTCTTTCCCACTTTCATCCATTAGGTTGGTGAAAATGACCCGCCACGTTGCCTCTCAAATTATTCAGAAAAGCTGAACATCTTGGATTTGCTGCAGATGTTTCTGTTGAGTGGTGGAGGTGGGGCTTCCATTGGTAAATGTTCTGGATGAGCTGAGGATCAGCCTGTTCATTACTTGAAAGAGAGAGGATAGTTATTTTATGAGACGGTATACTCAAGGTTGAAGGTACTTACTGACACTTGTCAGACCTATGACAATCCCCTGATGAAACACGGCCACGCCCCCAAGAGCCACGGCCACAGATCTCCAATCCGTGGGAGAAGGATCTGCAGAGACACAGAAGTCATTGGATGAACAGAAATACACATTTTACTAAGGTTTGAAACTTTCTGAGAATCACTTTGTGGATTCCGAGTAAAATTGAAGAATAATAAAAATATCTGAGTATTGTACAGTGTCAATTTAAGTATATATCTTTCATCAGTGAGATGTCTTGAGAGCAATGAAGGCTGAGTTGTAACTAACCCAAAAAGCTTCACTTTTACGCTCAACGAAAGAAAAGGTAAATAAGTGTTGCGAAGATGTTACTGCGGAAAAAAAGAGAAGTGAATGGTTCAATGACTGATCCTCTAAATGACTGTCCCCAAGGGATGCCCATTCCCTGGGGCTACTGTAGGAAGCCTGTCTTGTGAGTGAATAACAGCTTTAGGAATCATGTGACCACACGTAGTGTTCCTATAAGAGGAGGACAGCTGTGTAAATACTCAGATTCAGAACATTGGTATGGTGGGGATCCACGGCTCTGGTCTATAACTTGGGTTCAGGGCCTTTAACAGTCGATATAGCCCTCGGCAGCGGGCTATAATGCCATAGAGTAGACCAGTCAGGCTGTAATGAATTTTAGTCAGTCCTGGGCACACCTAAGGCAGAGTGCACAAATCAGTGTTCCCAAAGATCAACTAGTCCTGACTAACAAGGGGTCATGACCCAAGCCTCTGGGATTTTAGCAATGGAGGATTCCATGTGTCAGTGGTCACTTCATTATGCAGCATCAAATTATGCCTTATAGATCATCTTATATGAATAAAGGCAAATTATGACTAACATTCAGTAATATTATCCACTATTTTAATATTTCAGCATACATCAATACAACAGAATGAACCCAGTGTTTTTCTAAATACATAAACTGGTTTCAAATTCAGTAGATTTTATTGAAAATGTTGGTCAACATGTGATGATGTCGTGTAGGATGAAAGTGCAACAGTTGCCTTTATTAACACTGTACTTTCTACCGCCAAGAGTAGAAAATGTGCAAAACATATACAAAGTAGCATTAAATAGAAAAAATGCCAACAAGTAAACATTGCTTATTAAAAGGTGTGCAGCATTTATTCAGCCCATACCTGCTGTGTTCTAAACCTACCTCCAGCTTTGGGTTTACCTGGCTTCACACTACAGGTCCAGTGGAAGTAGTTCCTCCGCGGAATCATACTCAGTAGAAGTCATTAATACTGAGCCAGCGTTTTACAGAGATGTAATTGACTCCATAAATTAGGAATGTTAGTTCTCTCTGCCCACAGTGTCACCCTTTTAAATGCCTGAATGCCTCTTTCCCAATCACCTGCTAAAAGGTGAGCAGTTGGGTTTGTAAAGCATCAGGTGTGGGAGTTCACCCCATGTGCAGTGACGCAGGATGTTGTGTTCCTGGTGGCTCTAATCATGGTCCAATATGGGTGACTGTATTTACATACTGCAGTATTTAATACTCTGCTAGTATCTCACAACCACTACTCTTGAACCCTGGATACGTATGCCCACTTGATGAACTCTAGACAAGGCCCCCTGTTATACTGAGTTTGAACATAGCCAAGGGCCAAACTGTCAAACTCTTAAACTTTAAGAACTTCTAAGTGACCAAGAGAAGTAGAACTGGGTTTATTTAAAACCAAACCTGCTGTGCTGTGTTACTCTAGGAGAAGAGACACTAAGATATTGTGTTTCTGCTCTTCTAGACTACCTATCATCATACACGCACCTTTTCACCATAGTGCAATGGTGTGCGTGATGTCTAACATAGGATTTATACTAAAAGGGTACCCTTCCAGTACCAAATAGTAAACCCAGACATACTTTAAAACGTATCAAACATTGTATGTGAGTTGTACAACACAGCACACGTGCACCTTAATTTGTAGAAGAATACATTCTTAGTCACAAAGATGTTCTCAGAACCCAGCATACCGCTGCTGACCATGCAGGTTGAGAATGACAAATCTTTCTAGTCTTGATTCCGCCTCACGCCTCTTTCTTCCACCCCACACTCTCCCTGCCCCTTCATCTCACTTTTGCAGGTTTTTTTCAGTCCTGCTTTCTCCCTTTCTTCAAGTTTCAAGTTTATTTTTATTATGTTGCAGAACTCTGTAGAGCTCCACATATAGACTCCAGATTCATACAAATAAATATTATAGAATTTATGCACACTAAAACTGCCCACCCCGCCCAGTAATGTCTAAGAACATAAAAACAATAATTCTTTAAAACAAGTTTCCTTTGAATTTCATCAGTGGAAATACGAAGAAGACAAGTCATCCCATCATAAAACAACCAAACAGTCATGCGGAATATCCTCAATATTAAGAAATATAAACTACGTTAGATTCCAATGTGAATTAGAGTGGAACAAATGGTCTCAATACCAAATTAATCAAAACCAAATGAATCAATACCCAAAAAGTGAGACCTATAAACTCTGAAAGAGTTAAAAGCACTAAGGGGCATATTTAAAAAAGAGCTGCTGCACTGTGTGAAGGGCCACTTTTCTTGCGCCCTTTCCTGCCACCACTATGTGTGCACTGTATTTAAAAAACGGCGCACCATGGCGCAGGGTAGGGGGCAATAGCGTCATTTTTCATGACGCTATTGATGTACTCTGCAGGAGTAGCGCCAAAATATTAGAGTACATTCTAAAGAAAGGAAGCCCCTTTTAACGCCTTGCAGCATTTTCTCGGCCTCCTAACAGGGGAATGCTCCCTTTGCATACATTATGCCTGCCACAATGTGGCGCTAGGTGGCGCTAGGCATTATAAATATGCCCCTAAATATCTTATTTGAACATAGGAAGTGACTTGGGGCCTCATTACGAGTTTGGCGTATTACAAGTGCCATAGGATACACTGGAACCTGTAATGAGGTGGACGGGAAATCCGTCACGTTTGTGGCTTTAATCTGTGCTTGAAAGGAAAAAGATGCCTAAGCAATGTTTCATTCGGGAATTTCTTACATCCATTGTGAACATACTACAAATATCATAGAATATAACAAAAGCTTTACAAAACCCTTGAAAAAAATTAAAACTTTTATAACAAAATTTTATTTGGAGGTGCATATAGTGTCTTTAATGATGCAGAGGCGGAATAAATGGACAACTGTTTACAGATCGGCCTCAACCAAATTCTCCGGTGCTGCGAGAGCTCAGGGACGAAAAAGAAAACATGCCTGAGATCCAGCAGGCTGTTATTACACAAATTACACATTTCTGAGGAACGGTACCATTTAGCCGATAGCCGAGTGGAAGCCCTTAATTAGGGAGCAGGCCTCCCTATCTGAGTGGAGTCTCAAGGTCCAGGTCGCTTGTTTTAAACAAACTTTTAAATGCTGACTAGATATGGCAGAAATCAAGGAGGGATCTAATTGCAACAGATCTACAGCAGCAATACAGTTTCTATAAATTGTTGATTTCTCTTTTAGACCCTCTGGAACTTATTTTCTTAGCCAGTACCTTAATGTGTCGTGTTCACCCTTTACGAGGCACAAAATCCAAAGCCCCACCCATGAAAGACCCTGAACATAAGCGCTTCTTAACCCGATTCTAATCTTGAAGCTGTCGCTGAACGTGCTGAGGTAACAGAGGCCAAGATTCAGAGGGCTGAACCTTCCAACCTCTTTAAACAACCCCAATTTGAGATTTCAATCAGTTTAATACCGCACAAAAGAGGAGCGGGTATCTTGGCTCAAAAGACCTCTAAAAATGTGCAAAATGCCTCCTCCCTGTGGCCCTGTAAAGTGAGCCCAAGCCTTTAACCTGGGATATGGCTTTGTGCATGTTATTTTTCATGTGAGTTTTATTGCTTAGCTTGCCACATATGATCTTCCCCAGGAAGGTGTATTGCTTTACAGTTTCCATGTTATGACCCCCCCCCCCCCAGGAACCATGCAAAGTTTCCATATCTCGTTGTTTTTCCTCCTGTGAGCACACATGACTTTGCTTTTACATACATGAATCTTCAAAAAGTGAGTTTCAGCAAAAAGTTGTAATGACTGCAGGTGACTGCTTAGGCCTTTCGGCGTGAGTCCAAAAATAACTATGTTGAAGCATACAACAGGCACGGCGTGTTTTCCCCCAACCAAAGGAGAAATACCCTTGTTCCAGGACTAAAAATCCAGAAGGACAGAAATATACAGGGAGAAGCGGAGGGGAGCAGGCAAACACCCTTGTTTTAGCACATTAGGGGTCAGTATTATTTGGGATAAACCCCTGTCCCCACCCAAGAGGATTCTGCACCAAGTATCAGTCTGGAGGTCACAAACTAACTTAAAAGGGGGGCTGGCATACCCCACCTAGCAAGCTTATTTCACAGTGATACGATTTACCTTATCAAACACTGTGTGAAAGTCTAGAAACGCCATGTATAGCATTCCCCCTTAACATTAACATATTTTTCTTGTATTATTTGGAGGGCAGTCATGTTGTCCATCCTTATGTGCTTTCTACTGAAACCCATTTGCTCCAGTGGGATAGAATTATGCTCTTCCGTCCAATGATTGATCTGAGTAAGCAAATCTTTTGCAAAGACTTTACTCACTGCGTGCATGACAGTGATTTGATGATAATTTTATGGTAGATTCTGGTCACTTTTCTTGAAAAGTGGAACTATAAAGCCCCCCTTCCAGGAGGGAGGAACTTTTTTGGGCAAAGTACCTTCTAAAAACAGGGAAAATAATTTTACTCCAGAGGGGACCATTTGATTTTATAACAGTGGCTGGGATTTCATTTGGGCCCATAGCAGCCGGATGGCACATTGCCTTAATTACTAGCTCTAGCTCTTTTTGAGTTGGCTGGACCCACAGAGAAATGTCCTCCACTACTCTACAATTCTTAGCGACTCCTGCATTTGCCACGTAGATCCCCTGAATGAAGGTGACCCACTTTAATCCATCAATGGCAGCTGGGATGGAACTAGCCTTTGTACCGCTTCCCTCCATGACAAGTGCCCAAAAGGACCTCGTCTGGCCTTTAAAAACTGCCTCTCTAAGTTTTATCCAAAATATATTCTCCTCCGCTCTCTTTAGATGTACCTTCAACTGGCTCCTCCTGCTTTATAAAAACTTTGGCGCACCCCTTTACGATATGAACCAAATATTGCTCCCTTACTAAGGAATCAATTTCCCGATTTAAATAGAGGAGGAGTCTGGGGATCCCCTTCGGTATCACAACTGAGGACATTTGCTTAGCAGCTTTAGTTAACAACTGTATAAGAGTAGAACAACATTTTATTTCTTTCCCCACCCAATCAGGGAGTTTGTCAAGGGTAGCCTCTAAGATGTCCCCCAGGTCTGCAATTGCCTTGAGGTTCCAAAACGTCCTTCCTGTTTTCCTACTGAACCTCACGGCCTCCCAATCAAGCCTCCAAGAACCAACAGGCAACATTCACACAAAGAATAAGGGGATTGTGGTCACTGAGAGAGGGTTCGACAACCTTTAGGTCACTCAATAAAGAGGAGGCACAGCCCACCACTGAGTAATACAAAATTTATGCCCCCCGGGCGCTTTATGGTTCTATGAGGGGGGGAATCAGAGAGGACTATCAAACACTCCACCTCTTCCAGCAAGGTCACCAGAGCTTTTCCTCTCTTATTGGTTTTTATTTTTGGAGGGAAAATAACTGGCGGTATCTGCAAAGCATCTTCTTTTTCAGGGTTCCGCAACTGGTCCAACACAAAATTAGATACCTTACAATTCAAATCCCTCACAATAATTATATATGGGGGAAGTACCGTATCTGTCTCTTTCTTTATATAAGAAAAAACCTTACCTAAAAGGACATAATAAGGGGTCTCCGGTGTTATGTAAGCGTTTACGAACAGGAATGGCTGGATTTTCAGAGTACCATCGTATCTAAGCAAAGTTACTGCCATGAAAATATTACTAGGGTCTCAAAGTTCCACTGAATTTCATTGGACAAAAGACGTGCCACCCCTTCCTTCTCATAACCCCTCCTTGGCGTGGATGCTTTGCAATCTAGAACGATAAAGTCCTCACAGACCAGATCCTCAGTACACCACGTATCTTGGAGACAAACTACGTCGGCCTCCAAAGAGCAGAATTAATGCAGCTTCTCCTGACTCTTCTTTATGCCAGCAGCATTCCAGGATATGATTCTTAACTCATTGTGAATAGGAACTCATTGAATCTTAACTCATTGTGAATAGGAAGGCCGTTGCAAAAAACTACCCTGAGTAACGCAGGATAGTGCACCGGGCAACCAGTTCCATTTAGGGGGATCCTCTTTCAGCCTTCCCTGGGTGGGGGATGCAGGCAGTTCACTAATGGATACCTGTCTACCCCGCTCATCTAGATGGATGTTCAGGCCCCTTAGATCGTGCCCCCACCTCCCGACAGGAGCATGGGCTGTGCCTGTTGAAAACTATTGTTCATAGCTTGCAACCTATCCTCTTCTAATACGGTATTACATCAATCCCCCTCCTTTGCAAGCATTCAGAAAACCTCAAAAACGTGTTTGCTATACCTTTGGAGTGTAAAGTAACCCTTGATTTAAAACCGTCTTCAAATGGTATTAGGGAAACCAAGTCGAAGTCACTACCTTGAATGAGTTTTAGATTTACGATCTCAGATTAACACTGGAGCAAGGAGTTCCTACTCAGGGTTAAATCTGCATTGAACAGGGAGATTAAATCTAACCTGGGAGAATCCACAGAGCACCATACAGGGTCGGGATCTTCAAACGCTGTGAGGTCCCTTTTCATACCCATCTCTGTGACGGGAACAGCCAAAGGCTCCAAGGAGGAGGGGACCAGAGACAAAGGTGCCCATGTTCTTCCTCCGCCCTCCACCCCTCCATTAGCTGACCCATGAGCAGAATCTACCGCTGGAAGGGGTGCTTGCAGAGATCGTGTTATACCATTGACAGTCTGAGTAACAACCGTACCCGCTCTAACGCGAAGCTTCCTACGACCCTTGTGGTGAGTCTACGGAGGGGTTTTTCTTCTTCCCTCTCTTCTTCTCCTGCTTTTCCTTCCTGTTCCCTTCCTCAACCTGCGGGGCAACCAACTCGCCCATACTTGCTACCGATCTAGGCTCTGATTTAAATATCAGAAACAGGCTCTGACCACCTCCCTGTCTGTCTCCATCCAGATGCTTCCCGATGTAAGAGGTATTAAAGATAGATTTTATAGACTCCATGGGACTCTCCATATGGGAAACGTTCATAATGTACTCTTTACTTTGTGGTTTACCAGCCTGCGGGGAGAAATCCGGACAAGCGGCCACTTTCTGGGTGTTTCCCAAGCTTGGCCTTGCAGCACCATTGACGTCCCCTTCATCACCCGGGCACGAGGCCTTTCCCAGATCGCTGCTCACAAGCTCCTTTAACATTTTCATAACCGTGTCCAGAACACAATCAGAGCCCCCAAAATGTTTTTCTAACAACTTTCGAATTGGGGACAGAAGCCTTTCTAGACACAGGAAGGACGCTGAGACTGTCATCTCTTCCTCGGGTGGTGAAATCATTTATTACCCCTCGCTTCCATGTCTGGTGTTACAGAGATGTGTGATTTCAAGGGAGAGGACTCTGGGGGTGCCACTGAACAGTCACAATCCCGTAGGAGCTGCCGCAGTCGGGGTACCCTCTATCTTCGCGGCCATCCTGTCCTCTTGTTGTCTGTACCCCCTACACAGGTCCATGTTCAAACCTGGGAGGATAAAATCATCTTGGACGTAAGAGAGGGGAGAAAAAGAGGAATTCTCAGAGACCTCCTTCCGGTTAGGGGAAGATTCAGTGCAGGAGAAGAATTTGACCCAGTGGATTCGGCGCTTGCACAAACCCTCCCCCGCAACAAACTACCCGATCTCAGCTCTTCACAGTCACCCCCAAGTCCTATGTCTTTGGAATTCCACAATCGGGGGCTCCGCCTCTTCAGCGGTCCCGCACCCTAAATTTAAAAAGCTGGACCCTCAGACCCGACAGCAGAGGCCCCCTGCGGCCGGGTAGAGGGGAGTACTCTCATGTCCCCAGTAGTGCGCGGAGGTGCGACTTTCTCCAACCAGCTAAATCCGCAGAGGAGGCCCCAGGGATGGAAACACGTTGTCCCAGCTCCGACTTACTGGCGCAGCTTGTGGGGGCTGAATAGAGATCACACGGAGAAGGCAACTGAGTTCATAAAAACACGTTACAATTAACCAGCTCAAGAGAGCGGAGGCAGATCCCGCGGGTCCCACAAGGGCCGGGGCAGAGCGGGGCAGAGCGGGGCAGCCCTGTCCCAGCAAGCGGCCCTGTCCCACTGCGGCCACCTCTGCGCAAAGCAGCCCCTGGGCCCCGACGCGCACCGCAGCGCACTGCACTCTGCCGCTGGGAGGCGCTGTTGCACCACACCTGTCCAAGCAGAAAAGATTGCTGCAGATAGACAAAGGTCTGTGCATCCCCCGGCAGCCCATGTCCAGTCCTCTTTAATACACCTTGGCCGTCCAGAAGTATTTAATTCACCATCTTCCAACCCCAAGGGAGACAAAGAGGCTGTGAAGTCTCCATCTGTATCCAAGTCTGAAGCTGCAAGAGACGCCATAGAAAGCTGCACATCTTCAGTATTTCATTATATCACTGTAAAAGCACATTCTGGCCTGGAGCCCTGTCTCACATGGAGAATGGAAAGATGGGGACAGTCTCTCCTTCCCGCTTTAGGGCAGGTACAGTTCAGCATCTGATCTATTTCCCACTGGGCTCTAATAATGCTGAAACTTTGGGACCTGCCCTTGTGACACTTCTTAGAAACAAATTCTGCGCTGTTTCGTTTTTTCTGTAAATTGTATTTGAGTTTTGGGAAGTATATTGTTTTGCCACTGGTCAGGAAGGCTTGTGTGCTTTCTTCAAGTTGAAGCATGATTCATTAAATGTAGAATATTTTTTGCAGTTTTCTGGATTATGGTAATATTATTGTATTTATTATTTTATCATAGTACTGTTGTATCTGCTTGTATGTGAATAAAGACTTTTGATGATGATGTATCTTAAAGGGTTAACGTGCCTGCTGCAGAGCACTGCAACCAACCTCCAAATCACACATGCAATCCTTGAGAGGTAGCTCAGTGGGTTTTGTTACAAATATCCTAGTGTTACCTACAGGGCTCTTTTCCGACACTAGTAAATAGTTTGGTGTCCTAAATGACTGCAACACGCTTCTGTATTTACCCAGCAGACCCAGCATGCATACGTGTGATTCTTCAGAGGCATAATGTTAGAAAGCACCATAAATCCATAAAGGATATTGTAGTTTATAGCACGGACTGAAATTGCTTTAAATACATCACACACCACTGGAAGGATAAGGAACGTTTTGAGTGGGTTTCCTTTAGTTTCACACTTGTAGCACCTCAGAAAAGCTCCAGTTTTATCTTTTGTAAACATCTACTGTAAACATTAAACCTTGAGCGCAGGAATCTGAAGTATGCTCATGCACTATGGCTACCACTGATGGCACATTGTGTGAGTCAGGTTATCGCTTTAGTTCTTTATTACAAGTCTGTGATCTTCACACACAGACCTTATAGAAACAAGTCATTGTAGCTGTTGATTCTCCTCCCAGTATAAGAGCCAGCTCTTGCCCTGCACAGGATGCAGCGGCTCTTTCTGTGCACACAGGGTGCACACTCTACCCAGAGGGGGCCAGTGCTTGCCATGCACAGGCTCATGCCGTGCACACAGGGTGCAGGAAGGGCCAGCTCTTGCCGTGCATGGGATGCTCACATTTAGCTCTTGATGTGCACAGGATGCTAACTCTCAGCTCTTGCCGTGCATGGGATGCTCACACTCAGCTCTTGATGTGCACGGGATGCTCACACTCAGCTCTTGATGTGCATGGGATGCTCACACTCAGCTCTTGCCCTGCACAGGATGCTCACACTCAGCTCTTGCAGTGCACAGGACGCTCACACTCAGCTCTTGCAGTGCACAGGATGCTAACACTCAGCTCTTGCAGTGCACAGGATGCGCACACTTAGCTCTTGATGTGCACGGGATGCTCACACTCAGCTCTTGCCCTGCACAGGATGCTCACACTCACCTCTTGCACTGCACAGGATGCTCACACTCAGCTCTTGCCGTGCACGGGATGCTCACACTCAGCTCTTGCCCTTCACAGGATGCTCACACTCAGGTCTTGCTGTGCACAGGATGCTCACACTCATCTCTAGACGTGCACAGGATGCTCACACTCAGCTCTTGACATGCACAGGATGCTCACACTCGGCTCTTGCAGTGCACAGGATGCTCACACTTAGCTCCGGATGTGCATGGGATGCTCACACTCAACTCTTGCCATGCAGAGGATGGAGTTGGCTCATACTGTGCACACAGGGTGCACACTCCTTCCAGTAAAAGGGCCAACTCTTGCCAGGCACTGGCTCATGCCATGCATACTGGGGGCAGACCCCACTCAGCAAAGGGACAGCTCTTGCCATGCACAGGATGAGGCCAGCTCTTGGCATGCACAGGATGCTCACACTCAGCTCTTGCTGTGCACCGAATGCTCATACTCAGCTCTTGGGGTGCACAGGATGCTAAGACTCAGCTCTTGGCGTGCACAGGATGCTAAGACTCAGCTCTTGGAGTGCACAAGCTGCTAAGACTCAGCTCTTGGCATCCACCGGATGCTCACACTCAGCTCTTGGTGTCCACCGGATGCTCACACTCAGCTCTTGCCGTGCACAGGATGCTCACGCTCAGCTCTTGCCGTGCACAGGATGCTAAGACTCAGCTCTTGCTGTGCACAGGATGCTAAGACTCAGCTCTTGGCGTGCACAGGATGAGGCCAGCTCTTGGCATGCACGGGATCCTCACACTCAGGTCTTGAAGTGCACCGAATGCTCATACTCAGCTCTTGGCGTACACAGGATACTAAAACTCAGCTCTTGCCGTGCACAGGATGCTAAGACTCAGCTCTTGGCATGCATGGGATGCTCACACTCAGCTCTTGCGGTGCACCGAATGCTCATACTCAGCTCTTGGCGTGCACAGGATGCTCACACTCAGCTCCGGCAGTGCACAGGATGGTCACACTTAGCTCTTGATGTGCATGGGATGCTCACACTCAGCTCTTGCCTTGTATGGGATGCTCACACTCATCTCTTGGCATGCACGGGATGCTCACACTCAGCTTTTGCCTTTCATGGGATGCTCACACTCAGCTCTTGCCGTGCACAATCAGCTCCTACTGTGCACAGGATGCTCACACTCAGCACCTGCTGTGCATGGGATGCTCACACTCGGCTCTTGCCCTGCACAGGATGCTCACTCTCAGCTCTAGCAGTGCACAGGATGTTCAGACTCAGCTCTTGCCCTGCACAGGATGCTCACACTCAGCTCTTGCCATGCATGAAATACTCACACGCAGCTCTTGCTGTGCACAATATGCTCACACTAAGCTCTTGAAGTGCATGGGATGTTCAGACTTAGCTCTTGCCGTGCACAGGATACTCACGCTCAGCTCTTGCCATGCATGGGATGCTCACACTGAGCTCTTGCCATGCATGGGTTGCTCACACTCCACTCTTGCCATGCACAGGATGCTCACACTCAGCTCTTACAGTACACAGGATGCTCACACTTAGCTCTTGATGTGCACGGAATTCTCACATTCAGCTCTTGCCTTTCATGGGATGCTCACACTCGGCTCTTGCCGTGCACAGGATGCTCACTCTCAACTCTTGCAGTGCACAGGATGTTCACACTCAGCTCTTGCCCTGCACAGGATGCTCACACTCAGCTCTTGCCATGCAATGAATACTCACACTCAGCTCTTGCTGTGCACAATATACTCACACTAAGCTCTTGAAGTGCATGGGATGCTCACACTTAGCTCTTGCCGTGCACAGGATACTCACGCTCAGCTCTTGCCATGCATGGGATGCTCACACTCAGCTCTTGCCATGCATGGGTTGCTCACACTCCACTCTTGCCATGCACAGGATGCTCGCACTCAGCTCTTACAGTACACAGGATGCTCACACTTAGCTCTTGATGTGCACGGGACGCTCACACTCAGCTCTTGCCCTTCCCAGGATACTCACACTCATCTCTAGACATGCACAGGTTGCTCATACTCATCTCTAGAAATGCACAGGATGCTCACACTCAGCTCTTGGCATTCACAGGATGCTCACACTCAGCTCTTGCCGTCCATGGGATGCTCATACTCAGCTCTTGCAGTGCACAGAATGCTCACACTCAGCTCTTGCAGTGCACAGGATGCTCATACTCAGCTCTTACAGTGCACAGGATGCTCACACTAAGCTCTTGATGTGCATGGGATGCTCACACTCAGCTCTTGCCCTGCACAGGATGCTCACACTCAGCTCTTGCAGTGCACAGGACGCTCATACTCAGCTCTTGCAGTGCACAGGATGCTAACACTCAGCTCTTGCAGTGCACAGGATGCTCACACTTAGCTCTTGATGTGTACGGGATGCTCACACTCAGCTCTTGCCCTGCACAGGATGCTCACACTCAGCTCTTGCAGTGCACAGGGTGCTCACACTCAGCTCTTGCCGTGCACGGAATGCTCACAGTCAGCTCTTGCCCTTCACAGGATGCTCACACTCAGCTCTTGCAGTGCACAGGATGCTCACACTCATCTCTAGACGTGCACAGGATGCTCACACTCAGCTCTTGCCCTTCCCAGGATACTCACACTCATCTCTAGACATGCACAGGTTGCTCATACTCATCTCTAGAAATGCACAGGATGCTCACACTCAGCTCTTGGCATGCACAGGATGCTCACACTCAGCTCTTGCCGTCCATGGGATGCTCATACTCAGCTCTTGCAGTGCACAGAATGCTCACACTCAGCTCTTGCAGTGCACAGGATGCTCATACTCAGCTCTTACAGTGCACAGGATGCTCACACTAAGCTCTTGATGTGCATGGGATGCTCACACTCAGCTCTTGCCCTGCACAGGATGCTCACACTCAGCTCTTGCAGTGCACAGGACGCTCATACTCAGCTCTTGCAGTGCACAGGATGCTAACACTCAGCTCTTGCAGTGCACAGGATGCTCACACTTAGCTCTTGATGTGTACGGGATGCTCACACTCAGCTCTTGCCCTGCACAGGATGCTCACACTCAGCTCTTGCAGTGCACAGGATGCTCACACTCAGCTCTTGCCGTGCACGGAATGCTCACAGTCAGCTCTTGCCCTTCACAGGATGCTCACACTCAGCTCTTGCAGTGCACAGGATGCTCACACTCATCTCTAGACGTGCACAGGATGCTCACACTCAGCTCTTGGCATGCACAGGATGCTCACCTTCAGCTCTTGCAGTGCACAGGATGCTCACACTTAGCTCTGGATGTGCATGGGATGCTCACACTCAGCTCTATGCATGCTCAGGATGCTCACACCCAGCTCTTGCCATGCAGAGGATGGAGTCGGCTCATACTGTGCACACAGGGTGCACACTCCTTCTAGTATAAGGGCCAACACTTGCCAGGCACTGGCTCATGTCATGCATACTGGGGGCAGACCCCACTCAGCAAAGGTCCAGCTCTTGCCATGCACAGGATGAGGCCAGCTCTTGGCATGCACAGGATGCTGACACTACGCTCTTGCTGTGCACCGAATGCTCATACTCAGCTCTTGGCGTGCACAGGATGCTAAGACTCAGCTCTTGCCGTGCACAGGCTGTTAAGACTCAGCTCTTGGCATCCACCGGATGCTCACACTCAGCTCTTGGCGTCCACCGGATGCTCACACTCAGCTCTTGCCGTGCACAGGATGCTCACGCTCAGCTCTTGCTGTGCACAGGATGCTAAGACTCTTGCCGTGCACAGGATGCTAAGACTCAGCTCTTGCCGTGCACAGGACGAGGCCAATTCTTGGCATGCACAGAATCCTCACACTCAGGTCTTGCCGTGCACCGAATGCTCATACTCAGCTCTTGGCGTACACAGAATACTAAAACTCAGCTCTTGCCGTGCACAGGATGCTAAGACTCAGCTCTTGGCATGCATGGGATGCTCACACTCAGCTCTTGCGGTGCACCGAATGCTCATACTGAGCTCTTGGCGTGCACAGGATGCTAAGACTCAGCTCTTGCCGTGCACAGGATGCTAAGACTTAGCTCTTGCCGTGCACAGGATGCTCACACTCAGCTCTTGGCATGCACAGGATGCTCACACTCAGCTCTTGCCATCCATGGGATGCTCACACTCAGCTTTTGCAGTGCACAGGATGCTCACACTCAGCTCTTGCAGTGCACAGGATGCTCATACTCAGCTCTTACAGTGCACAGGATGCTCACACTTAGCTCTTGATGTGCATGGGATGCTCACACTCAGCTCTTGCCCTGCACAGGATGCTCACACTCAGCTCTTGCAGTGCACAGGACGCTCACACTCAGTTCTTGCAGTGCACAGGATGCTCACACTCAGCTCTTGCAGTGCACAGGATGCTCACACTTAGCACTTGATGTGCACAGGATGCTCACACTCGGCTCTTGCCCTGCACGGGATACTCACACTCAGCTCTTGCAGTGCACAGGATGCTCACACTCAGCTCTTGCTGTGCACGGGATGCTCACACTCAGTTCTTGCAGTGCACAGGATGCTCAGACACAGCTCTTGCAGTGCACAGGATGCTCACACTTAGCACTTGATGTGCACGGGATGCTCACACTCAGCTCCATGCATGCTCATGATGCTCACACCCAGCTCTTCCCATGCAGAGGATGGAGTCGGCTCATACTGGGCACACAGGGTGCACACTTCTTCCAGTATAAGGGCCATCTCTTGCCAGGCACTGGCTCATGCCATGCATACTGGGGGCAGACCCCACTCAGCAAAGGGCCAGCTTTTGCCATGCACAGGATGAGGCCAGCTCTTGGCATGCACAGGATGCTCACACTCAGCTCTTGCTGTGCACTAAATGCTCATACTCAGCTCTTGGCGTGCACAGGATGCTAAGACTCAGCTCTTGGCGTGCACAGGATGCTAAGACTCAGCTCTTGGCGTGCACAGAATGCTAAGACTCAGCTCTTGCCATGCACAGGCTGCTAAGACTTAGCTCTTGGTGTCCACCGGATGCTCACACTCAGCTCTTGCCGTGCACAGGATGCTCACGCTCAGCTCTTGCCGTGCACAGGATGCTAAGACTCAGCTCTTGCTGTGCACAGGATGAGGCCAATTCTTGGCATGCACAGGATCCTCACACTCAGGTCTTGCCGTGCAATGAATGCTCATACTCAGCTCTTGGCGTACACAGGATACTAAAACTCAGCTCTTGCTGTGCACAGGATGCTAAGACTCAGCTCTTGGCATGCATGGGATGCTCATACTCAGCTCTTGCGGTGCACCGAATGCTCATACTCAGCTCTTGGCGTGCACAGGATGCTAAGAGTCAGCTCTTGCCGTGCACAGGATGCTAAGACTTAGCTCTTGCCGTGCACAGGATGCTCACATTCAGCTCTTGGCATGCACAGGATGCTCACACTCAGCTCTTGCCGTCCATGGGATGCTCACACTCAGGTCTTGCCCTGCACCGAATGCTCATACTCAGCTCTTGGTGTACACAGGATACTAAAACTCAGCTCTTGCCGTGCACAGGATGCTAAGACTCAGTTCTTGGCATGCATGGGATTCTCACACTCAGCTCTTGCGGTGCACCGAATGCTCATACTCAGCTCTTGGCGTGCACAGGATGCTAAGACTCAGCTCTTGCCGTGCACAGAATGCTAAGACTTAGCTCTTGCCGTGCACAGGATACTCACACTCAGCTCTTGCAGTGCATAGGATGCCCACACTCAACTTTTGCAGTGCACAGAATGCTCACACTCAGCTCCGGCAGTGCACAGGATGGTCACACTTAGCTCTTGATGTGCATGGGATGCTCACACTCAGCTCTTGCCTTGTATGGGATGCTCACACTCATCTCTTGGCATGCATGGGATGCTCACACTCAGCTCTTGCCTTTCATGCGATGCTCACAATCAGCTCTTGCCGTGCACAATCAGCTCCTACTGTGCACAGGATGCTCACACTCAGCACCTGCTGTGCATGGGATGCTCACACTCGGCTCTTGCCCTGCACAGGATGTTCACTCTCAGCTTTAGCAGTGCACAGGATGTTCAGACTCAGCTCTTGCCCTGCACAGGATGCTCACACTCAGCTCTTGCCATGCATGAAATACTCACACGCAGCTCTTTCTTTGTACAATATGCTCACACTAAGCTCTTGAAGTGCATATGATACTCACACTTAGCTCTTGCCGTGCAGAGGATACTCACGCTCAGCTCTTGCCATGCATGGGATGCTCACACTTAGCTCTTGCCATGCATGGGTTGCTCACACTCCACTCTTGCCATGCACAGGATGCTCACACTCAGCTCTTACAGTACACAGGATGCTCACACTTAGCTCTTGATGTGCACGGGATTCTCACACTCAGCTCTTGCCTTTCATGGGATGCTCACACTCAGCTCTTGCCGTGCGTAATCAGCTCCTACTGTGCACAGGATGCTCACACTCAGCACCTGCTGTGCATGGGATGCTCACACTCGGCTCTTGCCCTGCACAGGATGCTCACTCTCAGCTCTTGCAGTGCACAGGATGTTCACACTCAGCTCTTGCCCTGCACAGGATGCTCACACACAGCTCTTGCCATGCAATGAATACTCACACTCAGCTCTTACTGTGCACAATATGCTCACACTAAGCTCTTGAAGTGCATGGGATGCTCACACTTAGCTCTTGCCGTGCACAGGATACTCACGCTCAGCTCTTGCCATGCATGGGTTGCTCACACTCCACTCTTGCCATGCACAGGATGCTCACACTCAGCTCTTACAGTACACAGGATGCTCACACTTAGCTCTTGATGTGCACGGGATGCACACACTCAGCTCTTGTCCTGCCCAGGATGCTCACACTCATCTCTAGACATGCACAGGATGCTCACACTCAGCTCATGGCATGCACAGGATGCTCACACTCAGCTCTTGCCGTCCGTGGGATGCTCACACTCAGCTCTTGCAGTGCACAGGTTGCTCACACTCAGCTCTTGCAGTGCACAGGATGCTCATACTCAGCTCTTGCAGTGCACAGGATGCTAACACTCAGCTCTTGCAGTGCACAGGATGCTCACACTTAGCTCTTGATGTGTACGGGATGCTCACACTCAGCTCTTGCCCTGCACAGGATGCTCACACTCAGCTCTTGCAGTGCACAGGATGCTCACACTCAGCTCTTGCCGTGCACGGAATGCTCACAGTCAGCTCTTGCCCTTCACAGGATGCTCACACTCAGCTCTTGCAGTGCACAGGATGCTCACACTCATCTCTAGACGTGCACAGGATGCTCACACTCAGCTCTTGGCATGCACAGGATGCTCACCTTCAGCTCTTGCAGTGCACAGGATGCTCACACTTAGCTCTGGATGTGCATGGGATGCTCACACTCAGCTCTATGCATGCTCAGGATGCTCACACCCAGCTCTTGCCATGCAGAGGATGGAGTCGGCTCATACTGTGCACACAGGGTGCACACTCCTTCTAGTATAAGGGCCAACACTTGCCAGGCACTGGCTCATGTCATGCATACTGGGGGCAGACCCCACTCAGCAAAGGTCCAGCTCTTGCCATGCACAGGATGAGGCCAGCTCTTGGCATGCACAGGATGCTGACACTACGCTCTTGCTGTGCACCGAATGCTCATACTCAGCTCTTGGCGTGCACAGGATGCTAAGACTCAGCTCTTGCCGTGCACAGGCTGTTAAGACTCAGCTCTTGGCATCCACCGGATGCTCACACTCAGCTCTTGGCGTCCACCGGATGCTCACACTCAGCTCTTGCCGTGCACAGGATGCTCACGCTCAGCTCTTGCTGTGCACAGGATGCTAAGACTCTTGCCGTGCACAGGATGCTAAGACTCAGCTCTTGCCGTGCACAGGACGAGGCCAATTCTTGGCATGCACAGAATCCTCACACTCAGGTCTTGCCGTGCACCGAATGCTCATACTCAGCTCTTGGCGTACACAGAATACTAAAACTCAGCTCTTGCCGTGCACAGGATGCTAAGACTCAGCTCTTGGCATGCATGGGATGCTCACACTCAGCTCTTGCGGTGCACCGAATGCTCATACTGAGCTCTTGGCGTGCACAGGATGCTAAGACTCAGCTCTTGCCGTGCACAGGATGCTAAGACTTAGCTCTTGCCGTGCACAGGATGCTCACACTCAGCTCTTGGCATGCACAGGATGCTCACACTCAGCTCTTGCCATCCATGGGATGCTCACACTCAGCTTTTGCAGTGCACAGGATGCTCACACTCAGCTCTTGCAGTGCACAGGATGCTCATACTCAGCTCTTACAGTGCACAGGATGCTCACACTTAGCTCTTGATGTGCATGGGATGCTCACACTCAGCTCTTGCCCTGCACAGGATGCTCACACTCAGCTCTTGCAGTGCACAGGACGCTCACACTCAGTTCTTGCAGTGCACAGGATGCTCACACTCAGCTCTTGCAGTGCACAGGATGCTCACACTTAGCACTTGATGTGCACAGGATGCTCACACTCGGCTCTTGCCCTGCACGGGATACTCACACTCAGCTCTTGCAGTGCACAGGATGCTCACACTCAGCTCTTGCTGTGCACGGGATGCTCACACTCAGTTCTTGCAGTGCACAGGATGCTCAGACACAGCTCTTGCAGTGCACAGGATGCTCACACTTAGCACTTGATGTGCACGGGATGCTCACACTCAGCTCCATGCATGCTCATGATGCTCACACCCAGCTCTTCCCATGCAGAGGATGGAGTCGGCTCATACTGGGCACACAGGGTGCACACTTCTTCCAGTATAAGGGCCATCTCTTGCCAGGCACTGGCTCATGCCATGCATACTGGGGGCAGACCCCACTCAGCAAAGGGCCAGCTTTTGCCATGCACAGGATGAGGCCAGCTCTTGGCATGCACAGGATGCTCACACTCAGCTCTTGCTGTGCACTAAATGCTCATACTCAGCTCTTGGCGTGCACAGGATGCTAAGACTCAGCTCTTGGCGTGCACAGGATGCTAAGACTCAGCTCTTGGCGTGCACAGAATGCTAAGACTCAGCTCTTGCCATGCACAGGCTGCTAAGACTTAGCTCTTGGTGTCCACCGGATGCTCACACTCAGCTCTTGCCGTGCACAGGATGCTCACGCTCAGCTCTTGCCGTGCACAGGATGCTAAGACTCAGCTCTTGCTGTGCACAGGATGAGGCCAATTCTTGGCATGCACAGGATCCTCACACTCAGGTCTTGCCGTGCAATGAATGCTCATACTCAGCTCTTGGCGTACACAGGATACTAAAACTCAGCTCTTGCTGTGCACAGGATGCTAAGACTCAGCTCTTGGCATGCATGGGATGCTCATACTCAGCTCTTGCGGTGCACCGAATGCTCATACTCAGCTCTTGGCGTGCACAGGATGCTAAGAGTCAGCTCTTGCCGTGCACAGGATGCTAAGACTTAGCTCTTGCCGTGCACAGGATGCTCACATTCAGCTCTTGGCATGCACAGGATGCTCACACTCAGCTCTTGCCGTCCATGGGATGCTCACACTCAGGTCTTGCCCTGCACCGAATGCTCATACTCAGCTCTTGGTGTACACAGGATACTAAAACTCAGCTCTTGCCGTGCACAGGATGCTAAGACTCAGTTCTTGGCATGCATGGGATTCTCACACTCAGCTCTTGCGGTGCACCGAATGCTCATACTCAGCTCTTGGCGTGCACAGGATGCTAAGACTCAGCTCTTGCCGTGCACAGAATGCTAAGACTTAGCTCTTGCCGTGCACAGGATACTCACACTCAGCTCTTGCAGTGCATAGGATGCCCACACTCAACTTTTGCAGTGCACAGAATGCTCACACTCAGCTCCGGCAGTGCACAGGATGGTCACACTTAGCTCTTGATGTGCATGGGATGCTCACACTCAGCTCTTGCCTTGTATGGGATGCTCACACTCATCTCTTGGCATGCATGGGATGCTCACACTCAGCTCTTGCCTTTCATGCGATGCTCACAATCAGCTCTTGCCGTGCACAATCAGCTCCTACTGTGCACAGGATGCTCACACTCAGCACCTGCTGTGCATGGGATGCTCACACTCGGCTCTTGCCCTGCACAGGATGTTCACTCTCAGCTTTAGCAGTGCACAGGATGTTCAGACTCAGCTCTTGCCCTGCACAGGATGCTCACACTCAGCTCTTGCCATGCATGAAATACTCACACGCAGCTCTTTCTTTGTACAATATGCTCACACTAAGCTCTTGAAGTGCATATGATACTCACACTTAGCTCTTGCCGTGCAGAGGATACTCACGCTCAGCTCTTGCCATGCATGGGATGCTCACACTTAGCTCTTGCCATGCATGGGTTGCTCACACTCCACTCTTGCCATGCACAGGATGCTCACACTCAGCTCTTACAGTACACAGGATGCTCACACTTAGCTCTTGATGTGCACGGGATTCTCACACTCAGCTCTTGCCTTTCATGGGATGCTCACACTCAGCTCTTGCCGTGCGTAATCAGCTCCTACTGTGCACAGGATGCTCACACTCAGCACCTGCTGTGCATGGGATGCTCACACTCGGCTCTTGCCCTGCACAGGATGCTCACTCTCAGCTCTTGCAGTGCACAGGATGTTCACACTCAGCTCTTGCCCTGCACAGGATGCTCACACACAGCTCTTGCCATGCAATGAATACTCACACTCAGCTCTTACTGTGCACAATATGCTCA
The DNA here is from genome assembly GCF_031143425.1 of Pleurodeles waltl. Lineage (NCBI taxonomy): Eukaryota > Metazoa > Chordata > Amphibia > Caudata > Salamandridae > Pleurodeles > Pleurodeles waltl. Next base: position 1,179,840,592 of record NC_090439.1, read on the forward strand.
CACTAAGCTCTTGAAGTGCATGGGATGCTCACACTTAGCTCTTGCCGTGCACAGGATACTCACGCTCAGCTCTTGCCATGCATGGGTTGCTCACACTCCACTCTTGCCATGCACAGGATGCTCACACTCAGCTCTTACAGTACACAGGATGCTCACACTTAGCTCTTGATGTGCACGGGATGCACACACTCAGCTCTTGTCCTGCCCAGGATGCTCACACTCATCTCTAGACATGCACAGGATGCTCACACTCAGCTCATGGCATGCACAGGATGCTCACACTCAGCTCTTGCCGTCCGTGGGATGCTCACACTCAGCTCTTGCAGTGCACAGGTTGCTCACACTCAGCTCTTGCAGTGCACAGGATGCTCATACTCAGCTCTTGCAGTGCACAGGATGCTCACACTTAGCTCTTGATGTGCATGGGATGCTCACACTCAGCTCTTGCCCTGCACAGGATGCTCACACTCAGCTCTTGCAGTGCACAGGACGCTCACACTCAGCTCTTGCAGTGCACAGGATGCTCACACTCAGCTCTTGCAGTGCACAGGATGCTCACACTTAGCTCTTGATGTGCACGGGATGCTCACACTCAGCTCTTGCCCTGCACGGGATGCTCACACTCAGCTCTTGCAGTGCACAGGATGCTCACACTCAGCTCTTGCCGTGCACGGGATGCTCACACTCAGATCTTGCAGTGCACAGGACGCTCACACTCAGCTTTTGCAGTGCACAGGATGCTCACACTTAGCACTTGATGTGCACCGGATGCTCACACTCAGCTCTTGCCCTTCACAGGATGCTCACACTCAGCCCTTGCAGTCCACAGGATGCTCACACTCATGTCTAGACATGCACAGGATGCTCACACTCAGCTCTTGGCATGCACAGGACGCTCACACTCAGCTCTTAAAGTGCACAGGATGCTCAAACTTAGCTCTGGATGTGCATGGGATGCTCACACTCAGCTCTATGCATGCTCAGGATGCTCACACCCAGCTCTTGCCATGCAGAGGATGGAGTCGGCTCATACTTTGCACACAGGGTGCACACTCCTTCCAGTATAAGGGCCAACTCTTGCCAGGCACTGGCTCATGCCTTGCATACTGGGGGCAGACCCCACTCAGCAAAGGGCCAGTTCTTGCCATGCACAGGATGAGGCCAGCTCTAGGCATGCACATGATGCTCACACTCAGCTCTTGCTGTGCACCGAATGCTCATACTCAGCTCTTGGCGTGCACAGGATGCTAAGACTCAGCTCTTGCCGTGCACAGGCTGTTAAGACTCAGCTCTTGGCATCCACCGGATGCTCACACTCAGCTCTTGGCGTCCACCGGATGCTCACACTCAGCTCTTGCCGTGCACAGGATGCTCTCGCTCAGCTCTTGCTGTGCACAGGATGCTAAGACTCTTGCCGTGCACAGGATGCTAAGACTCAGCTCTTGCCGTGCACAGGATGAGGCCAATTCTTGGCATGCACAGAATCCTCACACTCAGGTCTTGCCGTGCACCGGATGCTCATACTCAGCTCTTGGCGTACACAGAATACTAAAACTCAGCTCTTGCCGTGCACAGGATGCTAAGACTCAGCTCTTGGCATGCATGGGATGCTCACACTCAGCTATTGCGGGCACCGAATGCTCATACTCAGCTCTTGGCGTGCACAGGATGCTAATACTCAGCTCTTGCCGTGCACAGGATGCTAAGACTTAGCTCTTGCCGTGCACAGGATGCTCACACTCAGCTCTTGGCATGCACAGGATGCTCACACTCAGCGCTTGCCATCCATGGGATGCTCACACTCAGCTTTTGCAGTGCACAGGATGCTCACACTCAGCTCTTGCAGTGCACAGGATGCTCATACTCAGCTCTTACAGTGCACAGGATGCTCACACTTAGCTCTTGATGTGCATGGGATGCTCACACTCAGCTCTTACCCTGCACAGGATGCTCACACTCAGCTCTTGCAGTGCACAGGACGCTCACACTCAGTTCTTGCAGTGCACAGGATGCTCACACTCAGCTCTTGGAGTGCACAGGATGCTCACACTTAGCACTTGATGTGCACAGGATGCTCACACTCGGCTCTTGCCCTGCACAGGATACTCACACTCAGCTCTTGCAGTGCACAGGATGCTCACACTCAGCTCTTGCTGTGCACGGGATGCTCACACTCAGTTCTTGCAGTGCACAGGATGCTCAGACACAGCTCTTGCAGTGCACAGGATGCTCACACTTAGCACTTGATGTGCACGGGATGCTCACACTCAGCTCCATGCATGCTCATGATGCTCACACCCAGCTCTTCCCATGCAGAGGATGGAGTCGGCTCATACTGGGCACACAGGGTGCACACTTCTTCCAGTATAAGGGCCATCTCTTGCCAGGCACTGGCTCATGCCATGCATACTGGGGGCAGACCCCACTCAGCAAAGGGCCAGCTCTTGCCATGCACAGGATGAGGCCAGCTCTTGGCATGCACAGGATGCTCACACTCAGCTCTTGCTGTGCACTAAATGCTCATACTCAGCTCTTGGCGTGCACAGGATGCTAAGACTCAGCTCTTGGCGTGCACAGGATGCTAAGACTCAGCTCTTGGCATGCACAGAATGCTAAGACTCAGCTCTTGCCGTGCACAGGCTGCTAAGACTTAGCTCTTGGTGTCCACCGGATGCTCACACTCAGCTCTTGCCGTGCACAGGATGCTCACGCTCAGCTCTTGCCGTGCACAGGATGCTAAGACTCAGCTCTTGCCGTGCACAGGATGAGGCCAATTCTTGGCATGCACAGGATCCTCACACTCAGGTCTTGCCGTGCAATGAATGCTCATACTCAGCTCTTGGCGTACACAGGATACTAAAACTCAGCTCATGCCGTGCACAGGATGCTAAGACTCAGCTCTTGGCATGCATGGGATGCTCATACTCAGCTCTTGCGGTGCACCGAATGCTCATACTCAGCTCTTGGCGTGCACAGGATGCTAAGAGTCAGCTCTTGCCGTGCACAGGATGCTAAGACTTAGCTCTTGCCGTGCACAGGATGCTCACATTCAGCTCTTGGCATGCACAGGATGCTCACACTCAGCTCTTGCCATCCATGGGATGCTCACACTCAGGTCTTGCCCTGCACCGAATGCTCATACTCAGCTCTTGGTGTACACAGGATACTAAAACTCAGCTCTTGCCGTGCACAGGATGCTAAGACTCAGTTCTTGGCATGCATGGGATTCTCACACTCAGCTCTTGCGGTGCACCGAATGCTCATACTCAGCTCTTGGCGTGCACAGGATGCTAAGACTCAGCTCTTGCCGTGCACAGGATGCTAAGACTTAGATCTTGCCGTGCACAGGATACTCACACTCAGCTCTTGCAGTGCACAGGATGCTCACACTCAACTTTTGCAGTGCACAGAATGCTCACACTCAGCTCCGGCAGTGCACAGGATGGTCACACTTAGCTCTTGATGTGCATGGGATGCTCACACTCAGCTCTTGCCTTGTATGGGATGCTCACACTCATCTCTTGGCATGCATGGGATGCTCACACTCAGCTCTTGCCTTTCATGCGATGCTCACACTCAGCTCTTGCCGTGCACAATCAGCTCCTACTGTGCACAGGATGCTCACACTCAGCACCTGCTGTGCATGGGATGCTCACACTCGGCTCTTGCCCTGCACAGGATGCTCACTCTCAGCTTTAGCAGTGCACAGGATGTTCAGACTCAGCTCTTAACCTGCACAGGATGCTCACACTCAGCTCTTGCCATGCATGAAATACTCACACGCAGCTCTTTCTTTGTACAATATGCTCACACTAAGCTCTTGAAGTGCATATGATACTCATACTTAGCTCTTGCCGTGCACAGGATACTCACGCTCAGCTCTTGCCATGCATGGGATGCTCACACTTAGCTCTTGCCATGCATGGGTTGCTCACACTCCACTCTTGCCATGCACAGGATGCTCACACTCAGCTCTTACAGTACACAGGATGCTCACACTTAGCTCTTGATGTGCACGGGATTCTCACACTCAGCTCTTGCCTTTCATGGGATGCTCACACTCAGCTCTTGCCGTGCACACTCAGCTCCTACTGTGCACAGGATGCTCACACTCAGCACCTGCTGTGCATGGGATGCTCACACTCGGCTCTTGCCCTGCACAGGATGCTCACTCTCAGCTCTTGCAGTGCACAGGATGTTCACACTCAGCTCTTGCCCTGCACAGGATGCTCACACTCAGCTCTTGCCATGCAATGAATACTCACACTCAGCTCTTGCTGTGCACAATATGCTCACACTAAGCTCTTGAAGTGCATGGGATGCTCACACTTAGCTCTTGCCGTGCACAGGATACTCACGCTCAGCTCTTGCCATGCATGGGTTGCTCACACTCCACTCTTGCCATGCACAGGATGCTCACACTCAGCTCTTACAGTACACAGGATGCTCACACTTAGCTCTTGATGTGCACGGGATGCACACACTCAGCTCTTGCCCTGCCCAGGATGCTCACACTCATCTCTAGACATGCACAGGATGCTCACACTCAGCTCATGGCATGCACAGGATGCTCACACTCAGCTCTTGCCATCCGTGGGATGCTCACACTCAGCTCTTGCAGTGCGCAGGATGCTCACACTCAGCTCTTGCAGTGCACAGGATGCTCATACTCAGCTCTTACAGTGCACAGGATGCTCACACTTAGCTCTTGATGTGCATGGGATGCTCACACTCAGCTCTTGCCCTGCACAGGATGCTCACACTCAGCTCTTGCAGTGCACAGGATGCTCACACTCCGCTCTTTCAGTGCACAGGATGCTCACACTTAGCTCTTGATGTGCACGGGATGCTCACACTCAGCTCTTGCCCTGCACGGGATGCTCACACTCAGCTCTTGCAGTGCACAGAATCCTCACACTCAGGTCTTGCCGTGCACCGAATGCTCATACTCAGCTCTTGGCGTACACAGAATACTAAAACTCAGCTCTTGCCGTACACAGGATGCTAAGACTCAGCTCTTGGCATGCATGGGATGCTCACACTCAGCTCTTGCGGTGCACCGAATGCTCATACTCAGCTCTTGGCGTGCACAGGATGCTAAGACTCAGCTCTTGCCGTGCACAGGATGCTAAGACTTAGCTCTTGCCGTGCACAGGATGCTCACACTCAGCTCTTGGCATGCACAGGATGCTCACACTCAGCTCTTGCCATCCATGGGATGCTCACACTCAGCTTTTGCAGTGCACAGGATGCTCACACTCAGCTCTTGCAGTGCACAGGATGCTCATACTCAGCTCTTACAGTGCACAGGATGCTCACACTTAGCTCTTGATGTGCATGGGATGCTCACACTCAGCTCTTGCCCTGCACAGGATGCTCACACTCAGCTCTTGCAGTGCACAGGACGCTCACACTCAGTTCTTGCAGTGCACAGGATGCTCACACTCAGCTCTTGCAGTGCACAAGATGCTCACACTTAGCACTTGATGTGCACAGGATGCTCACACTCGGCTCTTGCCCTGCACAGGATTCTCACACTCAGCTCTTGCAGTGCACAGGATGCTCACACTCAGCTCTTGCTGTGCACGGGATGCTCACACTCAGTTCTTGCAGTGCACAGGATGCTCAGACACAGCTCTTGCAGTGCACAGGATGCTCACACTTAGCACTTGATGTGCACGGGATGCTCACACTCAGCTCCATGCATGCTCATGATGCTCACACCCAGCTCTTCCCATGCAGAGGATGGAGTCGGCTCATACTGGGCACACAGGGTGCACACTTCTTCCAGTATAAGGGCCATCTCTTGCCAGGCACTGGCTCATGCCATGCATACTGGGGGCAGACCCCACTCAGCAAAGGGCCAGCTCTTGCCATGCACAGGATGAGGCCAGCTCTTGGCATGCACAGGATGCTCACACTCAGCTCTTGCTGTGCACTAAATGCTCATACTCAGCTCTTGGCGTGCACAGGATGCTAAGACTCAGCTCTTGGCGTGCACAGGATGCTAAGACTCAGCTCTTGGCGTGCACAGAATGCTAAGACTCAGCTCTTGCCGTGCACAGGCTGCTAAGACTTAGCTCTTGGTGTCCACCGGATGCTCACACTCAGCTCTTGCCGTGCACAGGATGCTCACGCTCAGCTCTTGCCGTGCACAGGATGCTAAGACTCAGCTCTTGCCGTGCACAGGATGAGGCCAATTCTTGGCATGCACAGGATCCTCACACTCAGGTCTTGCCGTGCAATGAATGCTCATACTCAGCTCTTGGCGTACACAGGATACTAAAACTCAGCTCTTGCCGTGCACAGGATGCTAAGACTCAGCTCTTGGCATGCATGGGATGCTCATACTCAGCTCTTGCGGTGCACCGAATGCTCATACTCAGCTCTTGGCGTGCACAGGATGCTAAGAGTCAGCTCTTGCCGTGCACAGGATGCTAAGACTTAGCTCTTGCCGTGCACAGGATGCTCACATTCAGCTCTTGGCATGCACAGGATGCTCACACTCAGCTCTTGCCATCCATGGGATGCTCACACTCAGGTCTTGCCCTGCACCGAATGCTCATACTCAGCTCTTGGTGTACACAGGATACTAAAACTCAGCTCTTGCCGTGCACAGGATGCTAAGACTCAGTTCTTGGCATGCATGGGATTCTCACACTCAGCTCTTGCGGTGCACCGAATGCTCATACTCAGCTCTTGGCGTGCACAGGATGCTAAGACTCAGCTCTTGCCGTGCACAGGATGCTAAGACTTAGCTCTTGCCGTGCACAGGATACTCACACTCAGCTCTTGCAGTGCACAGGATGCTCACACTCAACTTTTGCAGTGCACAGAATGCTCACACTCAGCTCCGACAGTGCACAGGATGGTCACACTTAGCTCTTGATGTGCATGGGATGCTCACACTCAGCTCTTGCCTTGTATGGGATGCTCACACTCATCTCTTGGCATGCATGGGATGCTCACACTCAGCTCTTGCCTTTCATGCGATGCTCACACTCAGCTCTTGCCGTGCACAATCAGCTCCTACTGTGCACAGGATGCTCACACTCAGCACCTGCTGTGCATGGGATGCTCACACTCGGCTCTTGCCCTGCACAGGATGTTCACTCTCAGCTTTAGCAGTGCACAGGATGTTCAGACTCAGCTCTTCCCCTGCACAGGATGCTCACACTCAGCTCTTGCCATGCATGAAATACTCACACGCAGCTCTTTCTTTGTACAATATGCTCACACTAAGCTCTTGAAGTGCATAAGATACTCACACTTAGCTCTTGCCGTGCACAGGATACTCACGCTCAGCTCTTGCCATGCATGGGATGCTCACACTTAGCTCTTGCCATGCATGGGTTGCTCACACTCCACTCTTGCCATGCACAGGATGCTCACACTCAGCTCTTACAGTACACAGGATGCTCACACTTAGCTCTTGATGTGCACGGGATTCTCACACTCAGCTCTTGCCTTTCATGGGATGCTCACACTCAGCTCTTGCCGTGCACAATCAGCTCCTACTGTGCACAGGATGCTCACACTCAGCACCTGCTGTGCATGGGATGCTCACACTCGGCTCTTGCCCTGCACAGGATGCTCACTCTCAGCTCTTGCAGTGCACAGGATGTTCACACTCAGCTCTTGCCCTGCACAGGATGCTCACACACAGCTCTTGCCATGCAATGAATACTCACACTCAGCTTTTGCTGTGCACAATATGCTCACACTAAGCTCTTGAAGTGCATGGGATGCTCACACTTAGCTCTTGCCGTGCACAGGATACTCACGCTCAGCTCTTGCCATGCATGGGTTGCTCACACTCCACTCTTGCCATGCACAGGATGCTCACACTCAGCTCTTACAGTACACAGGATGCTCACACTTAGCTCTTGATGTGCACGGGATGCACACACTCAGCTCTTGCCCTGCCCAGGATGCTCACACTCATCTCTAGACATGCACAGGATGCTCACACTCAGCTCATGGCATGCACAGGATGCTCACACTCAGCTCTTGCCATCCGTGGGATGCTCACACTCAGCTCTTGCAGTGCACAGGATGCTCACACTCAGCTCTTGCAGTGCACAGGATGCTCATACTCAGCTCTTGATGTGCATGGGATGCTCACACTCAGCTCTTGCCCTGCCCAGGATGCTCACACTCATCTCTAGACATGCACAGGATGCTCACACTCAGCTCATGGCATGCACAGGATGCTCACACTCAGCTCTTGCCATCCGTTGGATGCTCACACTCAGCTCTTGCAGTGCACAGGATGCTCACACTCAGCTCTTGCAGTGCACAGGATGCTCATACTCAGCTCTTACAGTGCACAGGATGCTCACACTTAGCTCTTGATGTGCATGGGATGCTCACACTCAGCTCTTGCCCTGCACAGAATGCTCACACTCAGCTCTTGCAGTGCACAGGACGCTCACACTCAGCTCTTGCAGTGCACAGGATGCTCACACTCAGCTCTTGCAGTTCACAGGATGCTCACACTTAGCTCTTGATGTGCACGGGATGCTCACACTCAGCTCTTGCCCTGCACGGGATGCTCACACTCAGCTCTTGTAGTGCACAGGACCCTCACACTCAGCTCTTGCAGTGCACAGGATGCTCACACTTAGCACTTGATGTGCACCGGATGCTCACACTCAGCTCTTGCCCTTCACAGGATGCTCACACTCAGCCCTTGCAGTCCACAGGATGCTCACACTCATGTCTAGACATGCACAGGATGCTCACACTCAGCTCTTGGCATGCACAGGACGCTCACACTCAGCTCTTGCACTGCACAGGATGCTCAAACTTAGCTCTGGATGTGCATGGGATGCTCACACTCAGCTCTATGCATGCTCAGGATGCTCACACCCAGCTCTTGCCATGCAGAGGATGGAGTCGGCTCATACTTTGCACACAGGGTGCACACTCCTTCCAGTATAAGGGCCAACTCTTGCCAGGCACTGGCTCATGCCTTGCATACTGGGGGCAGACCCCACTCAGCAAAGGGCCAGTTCTTGCCATGCACAGGATGAGGCCAGCTCTAGGCATGCACATGATGCTCACACTCAGCTCTTGCTGTGCACCGAATGCTCATACTCAGCTCTTGGCGTGCACAGGATGCTAAGACTCAGCTCTTGCCGTGCACAGGCTGTTAAGACTCAGCTCTTGGCATCCACCGGATGCTCACACTCAGCTCTTGGCGTCCACCGGATGCTCACACTCAGCTCTTGCCGTGCACAGGATGCTCTCTCTCAGCTCTTGCTGTGCACAGGATGCTAAGACTCTTGCCGTGCACAGGATGCTAAGACTCAGCTCTTGCCATGCACAGGATGAGGCCAATTCGTGGCATGCACAGAATCCTCACACTCAGGTCTTGCCGTGCACCGAATGCTCATACTCAGCTCTTGGCGTACACAGAATACTAAAACTCAGCTCTTGCCGTGCACAGGATGCTAAGACTCAGCTCTTGGCATGCATGGGATGCTCACACTCAGCTCTTGCGGTGCACCGAATGCTCATACTCAGCTCTTGGCGTGCACAGGATGCTAAGAATCAGCTCTTGCCGTGCACAGGATGCTAAGACTTAGCTCTTGCCGTGCACAGGATGCTCACACTCAGCTCTTGGCATGCACAGGATGCTCACACTCAGCTCTTGCTGTGCACAGGATGCTCACACTCAGCTCTTACAGTACACAGGATGCTCACACTTAGCTCTTGATGTGCACAGGATTCTCACACTCAGCTCTTGCCTTTCATGGGATGCTCACACTCAGCTCTTGCCGTGCACAATCAGCTCCTACTGTGCACAGGATGCTCACACTCAGCACCTGCTGTGCATGGGATGCTCACACTCGGCTCTTGCCCTGCACAGGATGCTCACTCTCAGCTCTTGCAGTACACAGGATGTTCACACTCAGCTCTTGCCCTGCACAGGATGCTCACACTCAGCTCTTGCCATGCAATGAATACTCACACTCAGCTCTTGCTGTGCACAATGTGCTCACACTAAGCTCTTGAAGTGCATGGGATGCTCACACTTAGCTCTTGCCGTGCACAGGATACTCACGCTCAGCTCTTGCCATGCATGGGTTGCTCACACTCCACTCTTGCCATGCACAGGATGCTCACACTCAGCTCTTACAGTACACAGGATGCTCACACTTAGCTCTTAATGTGCACGGGATGCACACACTCAGCTCTTGCCCTGCCCAGGATGCTCACACTCATCTCTAGACATGCACAGGATGCTCACACTCAGCTCTTGCCGTCTGTGGGATGCTCACACTCAGCTCTTGCAGTGCACAGGATGCTCACACTCAGCTCTTGCAGTGCACAGGATGCTCATACTCAGCTCTTACAGTGCACAGGATGCTCACACTTAGCTCTTGATGTGCATGGGATGCTCACACTCAGCTCTTGCCCTCCACAGGATGCTCACACTCAGCTCTTGCAGTGCACAGGACGCTCACACTCAGCTCTTGCAGTGCACAGGATGCTCACACTCAGCTCTTGCAGTGCACAGGATGCTCACACTTAGCTCTTGATGTGCACGGGATGCTCACACTCAGCTCTTGCCCTGCATGGGATGCTCACACTCAGATCTTGCAGTGCACAGGATGCTCACACTCAGCTTTTGCAGTGCACAGGATGCTCACACTTAGCACTTGATGTGCACCGGATGCTCACACTCAGCTCTTGCCCTTCACAGAATGCTCACACTCAGCCCTTGCAGTCCACAGGATGCTCACACTCATTTCTAGACATGCACAGGATGCTCACACTCAGCTCTTGGCATGCACAGGACGCTCACACTCAGCTCTTGCAGTGCACAGGATGCTCAAACTTAGCTCTGGATGTGCATGGGATGCTCACACTCAGCTCTATGCATGCTCAGGATGCTCACACCCAGTTCTTGCCATGCAGAGGATGGAGTCGGCTCATACTTTGCACACAGGGTGCACACTCCTTCCAGTATAAGGGCCAACTCTTGCCAGGCACTGGCTCATGCCTTGCATACTGGGGGCAGGCCCCACTCAGCAAAGGGCCAGTTCTTGCCATGCACAGGATGAGGCCAGCTCTAGGCATGCACAGGATGCTCACACTCAGCTCTTGGCGTGCACAGGATGCTAAGACTCAGCTCTTGGCGTGCACAGGCTGCTAATACTCAGCTCTTGGCGTCAACCGGATGCTCACACTCAGTTCTTGGCATCCACAGGTTGCTCACACTCAGCTCTTGCCGTGCACAGGATGGTCATGCTCAGCTTTTGCCGTGCACAGGATGCTAAGACTCAGCTCTTGGCGTGCACAGGATGCTAAGACTCAGCTCTTGCCGTGCACAGGATGCTAAGACTTAGCTCTTGCCGTGCACAGGATGCTCACATTCAGCTCTTGGCATGCACAGGATGCTCACACTCAGCTCTTGCCATCCATGGGATGCTCACACTCAGGTCTTGCCCTGCACCGAATGCTCATACTCAGCTCTTGGTGTACACAGGATACTAAAACTCAGCTCTTGCCGTGCACAGGATGCTAAGGCTCAGTTCTTGGCATGCATGGGATTCTCACACTCAGCTCTTGCGGTGCACCGAATGCTCATACTCAGCTCTTGGCGTGCACAGGATGCTAAGACTCAGCTCTTGCCGTGCACAGGATGCTAAGACTTAGCTCTTGCCGTGCACAGGATACTCACACTCAGCTCTTGCAGTGCACAGGATGCTCACACTCAACTTTTGCAGTGCACAGAATGCTCACACTCAGCTCCGACAGTGCACAGGATGGTCACACTTAGCTCTTGATGTGCATGGGATGCTCACACTCAGCTCTTGCCTTGTATGGGATGCTCACACTCATCTCTTGGCATGCATGGGATGCTCACACTCAGCTCTTGCCTTTCATGCGATGCTCACACTCAGCTCTTGCCGTGCACAATCAGCTCCTACTGTGCACAGGATGCTCACACTCAGCACCTGCTGTGCATGGGATGCTCACACTCGGCTCTTGCCCTGCACAGGATGTTCACTCTCAGCTTTAGCAGTGCACAGGATGTTCAGACTCAGCTCTTCCCCTGCACAGGATGCTCACACTCAGCTCTTGCCATGCATGAAATACTCACACGCAGCTCTTTCTTTGTACAATATGCTCACACTAAGCTCTTGAAGTGCATAAGATACTCACACTTAGCTCTTGCCGTGCACAGGATACTCACGCTCAGCTCTTGCCATGCATGGGATGCTCACACTTAGCTCTTGCCATGCATGGGTTGCTCACACTCCACTCTTGCCATGCACAGGATGCTCACACTCAGCTCTTACAGTACACAGGATGCTCACACTTAGCTCTTGATGTGCACGGGATTCTCACACTCAGCTCTTGCCTTTCATGGGATGCTCACACTCAGCTCTTGCCGTGCACAATCAGCTCCTACTGTGCACAGGATGCTCACACTCAGCACCTGCTGTGCATGGGATGCTCACACTCGGCTCTTGCCCTGCACAGGATGCTCACTCTCAGCTCTTGCAGTGCACAGGATGTTCACACTCAGCTCTTGCCCTGCACAGGATGCTCACACACAGCTCTTGCCATGCAATGAATACTCACACTCAGCTTTTGCTGTGCACAATATGCTCACACTAAGCTCTTGAAGTGCATGGGATGCTCACACTTAGCTCTTGCCGTGCACAGGATACTCACGCTCAGCTCTTGCCATGCATGGGTTGCTCACACTCCACTCTTGCCATGCACAGGATGCTCACACTCAGCTCTTACAGTACACAGGATGCTCACACTTAGCTCTTGATGTGCACGGGATGCACACACTCAGCTCTTGCCCTGCCCAGGATGCTCACACTCATCTCTAGACATGCACAGGATGCTCACACTCAGCTCATGGCATGCACAGGATGCTCACACTCAGCTCTTGCCATCCGTGGGATGCTCACACTCAGCTCTTGCAGTGCACAGGATGCTCACACTCAGCTCTTGCAGTGCACAGGATGCTCATACTCAGCTCTTGATGTGCATGGGATGCTCACACTCAGCTCTTGCCCTGCCCAGGATGCTCACACTCATCTCTAGACATGCACAGGATGCTCACACTCAGCTCATGGCATGCACAGGATGCTCACACTCAGCTCTTGCCATCCGTTGGATGCTCACACTCAGCTCTTGCAGTGCACAGGATGCTCACACTCAGCTCTTGCAGTGCACAGGATGCTCATACTCAGCTCTTACAGTGCACAGGATGCTCACACTTAGCTCTTGATGTGCATGGGATGCTCACACTCAGCTCTTGCCCTGCACAGAATGCTCACACTCAGCTCTTGCAGTGCACAGGACGCTCACACTCAGCTCTTGCAGTGCACAGGATGCTCACACTCAGCTCTTGCAGTTCACAGGATGCTCACACTTAGCTCTTGATGTGCACGGGATGCTCACACTCAGCTCTTGCCCTGCACGGGATGCTCACACTCAGCTCTTGTAGTGCACAGGACCCTCACACTCAGCTCTTGCAGTGCACAGGATGCTCACACTTAGCACTTGATGTGCACCGGATGCTCACACTCAGCTCTTGCCCTTCACAGGATGCTCACACTCAGCCCTTGCAGTCCACAGGATGCTCACACTCATGTCTAGACATGCACAGGATGCTCACACTCAGCTCTTGGCATGCACAGGACGCTCACACTCAGCTCTTGCACTGCACAGGATGCTCAAACTTAGCTCTGGATGTGCATGGGATGCTCACACTCAGCTCTATGCATGCTCAGGATGCTCACACCCAGCTCTTGCCATGCAGAGGATGGAGTCGGCTCATACTTTGCACACAGGGTGCACACTCCTTCCAGTATAAGGGCCAACTCTTGCCAGGCACTGGCTCATGCCTTGCATACTGGGGGCAGACCCCACTCAGCAAAGGGCCAGTTCTTGCCATGCACAGGATGAGGCCAGCTCTAGGCATGCACATGATGCTCACACTCAGCTCTTGCTGTGCACCGAATGCTCATACTCAGCTCTTGGCGTGCACAGGATGCTAAGACTCAGCTCTTGCCGTGCACAGGCTGTTAAGACTCAGCTCTTGGCATCCACCGGATGCTCACACTCAGCTCTTGGCGTCCACCGGATGCTCACACTCAGCTCTTGCCGTGCACAGGATGCTCTCTCTCAGCTCTTGCTGTGCACAGGATGCTAAGACTCTTGCCGTGCACAGGATGCTAAGACTCAGCTCTTGCCATGCACAGGATGAGGCCAATTCGTGGCATGCACAGAATCCTCACACTCAGGTCTTGCCGTGCACCGAATGCTCATACTCAGCTCTTGGCGTACACAGAATACTAAAACTCAGCTCTTGCCGTGCACAGGATGCTAAGACTCAGCTCTTGGCATGCATGGGATGCTCACACTCAGCTCTTGCGGTGCACCGAATGCTCATACTCAGCTCTTGGCGTGCACAGGATGCTAAGAATCAGCTCTTGCCGTGCACAGGATGCTAAGACTTAGCTCTTGCCGTGCACAGGATGCTCACACTCAGCTCTTGGCATGCACAGGATGCTCACACTCAGCTCTTGCCGTGCACAGGATGCTCACACTCAGCTCTTACAGTACACAGGATGCTCACACTTAGCTCTTGATGTGCACAGGATTCTCACACTCAGCTCTTGCCTTTCATGGGATGCTCACACTCAGCTCTTGCCGTGCACAATCAGCTCCTACTGTGCACAGGATGCTCACACTCAGCACCTGCTGTGCATGGGATGCTCACACTCGGCTCTTGCCCTGCACAGGATGCTCACTCTCAGCTCTTGCAGTACACAGGATGTTCACACTCAGCTCTTGCCCTGCACAGGATGCTCACACTCAGCTCTTGCCATGCAATGAATACTCACACTCAGCTCTTGCTGTGCACAATGTGCTCACACTAAGCTCTTGAAGTGCATGGGATGCTCACACTTAGCTCTTGCCGTGCACAGGATACTCACGCTCAGCTCTTGCCATGCATGGGTTGCTCACACTCCACTCTTGCCATGCACAGGATGCTCACACTCAGCTCTTACAGTACACAGGATGCTCACACTTAGCTCTTAATGTGCACGGGATGCACACACTCAGCTCTTGCCCTGCCCAGGATGCTCACACTCATCTCTAGACATGCACAGGATGCTCACACTCAGCTCTTGCCGTCTGTGGGATGCTCACACTCAGCTCTTGCAGTGCACAGGATGCTCACACTCAGCTCTTGCAGTGCACAGGATGCTCATACTCAGCTCTTACAGTGCACAGGATGCTCACACTTAGCTCTTGATGTGCATGGGATGCTCACACTCAGCTCTTGCCCTCCACAGGATGCTCACACTCAGCTCTTGCAGTGCACAGGACGCTCACACTCAGCTCTTGCAGTGCACAGGATGCTCACACTCAGCTCTTGCAGTGCACAGGATGCTCACACTTAGCTCTTGATGTGCACGGGATGCTCACACTCAGCTCTTGCCCTGCATGGGATGCTCACACTCAGATCTTGCAGTGCACAGGATGCTCACACTCAGCTTTTGCAGTGCACAGGATGCTCACACTTAGCACTTGATGTGCACCGGATGCTCACACTCAGCTCTTGCCCTTCACAGAATGCTCACACTCAGCCCTTGCAGTCCACAGGATGCTCACACTCATTTCTAGACATGCACAGGATGCTCACACTCAGCTCTTGGCATGCACAGGACGCTCACACTCAGCTCTTGCAGTGCACAGGATGCTCAAACTTAGCTCTGGATGTGCATGGGATGCTCACACTCAGCTCTATGCATGCTCAGGATGCTCACACCCAGTTCTTGCCATGCAGAGGATGGAGTCGGCTCATACTTTGCACACAGGGTGCACACTCCTTCCAGTATAAGGGCCAACTCTTGCCAGGCACTGGCTCATGCCTTGCATACTGGGGGCAGGCCCCACTCAGCAAAGGGCCAGTTCTTGCCATGCACAGGATGAGGCCAGCTCTAGGCATGCACAGGATGCTCACACTCAGCTCTTGGCGTGCACAGGATGCTAAGACTCAGCTCTTGGCGTGCACAGGCTGCTAATACTCAGCTCTTGGCGTCAACCGGATGCTCACACTCAGTTCTTGGCATCCACAGGTTGCTCACACTCAGCTCTTGCCGTGCACAGGATGGTCATGCTCAGCTTTTGCCGTGCACAGGATGCTAAGACTCAGCTCTTCGCGTGCACAGGATGCTAAGACTCAGCTCGTGGCGTGCACAGGCTGCTAAGACTCAGCTCTTGGCATCCACCGGATGCTCACACTCAGCTCTTGGCATCCACCGGATGCTCACGCTCAGCTCTTGCCTTGCACAGGATGCTCACGCTCAGCTCTTGCCGTGCACAGGATGCTAAGACTCAGCTCTTGCCGTGCACAGGATGATAAGACTCAGCTTTTGGCGTGCACAGGATGAGGCCAGCTCTTGGCATGCACGGGATCCTCACACTCAGGTCTTGCCGTGCAACCGAATGCTCATACTCAGGTCTTGGTGTACACAGGATACTAAAACTCAGCTCTTGACGTGCACAGGATGCTAAGACTCAGCTCTTGGCATGCATGGGATGCTCACACTCAGCTCTTGCGAGTGCACCGAATGCTCATACTCAGCTCTTGGCGTGCACAGGATGTTAAGACTTAGCTCTTGCTGTGCACAGGATGCTCCTACTGTGCACAGGATGCTCACACTCAGCACCTGCTGTGCATGGGATGCTCACACTCGGCTCTTGCCCTGCACTGGATGCTCACTCTCAGCTCTTGCAGTGTACAGGATGTTCACACTCAGCTCTTGCCCTGCACAGGATGCTCACACTCAGCTCTTGCCATGCAATGAATACTCACACTCAGCTCTTGCTGTGCACAATATCCTCACACTAAGCTCTTAAAGTGCATGGGATGCTCACACTTAGCTCTTGCCGTGCACAGGATACTCACGCTCAGCTCTTGCCATGCATGGGTTGCTCACACTCCACTCTTGCCATGCACAGGATTCTCACACTCAGCTCTTACAGTACACAGGATGCTCACACTTAGCTCTTGATGTGCACCGGATGCGCACACTCAGCTCTTGCCCTTCACAGGATGCTCACACTCAGCCTTGCAGTCCACAGGATGCTCACACTCATCTCTAGACGTGCACAGGATGCTCACACTCAGCTCTTGGCATGCACAGGACGCTCACACTCAGCTCTTGCAGTGCACAGGATGCTCACACTTAGCTCTGGATGTGCATGGGATGCTCACACTCAGCTCTATGCATGCTCAGGATGCTCACACCCAGCTCTTGCCATGCAGAGGATGGAGTCGGCTCATACTGTGCACACAAGGTGCACACTCCTTCCAGTATAAGGGCCAACTCTTGCCAGGCACTGGCTCATGCCATGCATACTGGGGGCAGACCCCACTCAGCAAAGGGCCAGCTCTTGCCATGCACAGGATGAGGCCAGCTCTAGGCATGCACAGGATGCTCACACTCAGCTCTTGCTGTGCACCGAATGCTCATACTCAGCTCTTGGCATGCACAGGATGCTAAGACTCAGCTCTTGGCATGCACAGGCTGCTAAGACTCAGCTCTTGGCATCCACCGGATGCTCAAACTCAGCACTTGGCGTCCACCGGATGCTCACGCTCAGCTCTTGCCGTGCACAGGATGCTAAGACTCAGCTATTGCCGTGCACAGGATGATAAGACTCAGCTTTTGGCATGCACAGGATGAGGCCAGCTCTTGGCATGCACGGGATCCTCACACTCAGGTCTTGCCGTGCAACCGAATGCTCATACTCAGCTCTTGGTGTACACAGGATACTAAAACTCAGCTCTTGCCGTGAACAGGATGCTAAGACTCAGCTCTTGGCATGCATGGGATGCTCACACTCAGCTCTTGCGGTGCACTGAATGCTCATACTCAGCTCTTGGCGTGCACAGGATTCTAAGACTCAGCTCTTGGCATGCACAGGATGCTCACACTCAGCTCTTGCAGTGCACAGGATGCTCACACTCAACTTTTGCAGTGCAATGGTTGCTCACACTCCACTCTTGCCATGCACAGGATGCTCACACTCAGCTCTTGATGTGCATGGGATGCTCACACTCAGCTCTTGCCTTGTATGGGATGCTCACACTCATCTCTTGGCATGCACGGAATGCTCACACTCAGCTCTTGCTTTCATGGGATGCTCATACTCAGCTCTTGCCGTGCACAATCAGCTTCTACTGTGCACAGGATGCTCACACTCAGCACCTGCTGTGCATGGGATGATCACACTCGGCTCTTGCCCTGCACAGGATGCTCACTCTCAGCTGTAGCAGTGTACAGGATGCTCACACTCAGCTCTTGCCCTGCACAGGATGCTCACACTCAGCTCTTGCCATGTATGAAATACTCACACGCAGCTCTTGCTGTGCACAATATGCTCACACTAAGCTCTTGAAGTGCATGGGATGCTCACACTTAGCTCTTGCCGTGCACAGGATACTCACGCTCAGCTCTTGACATGCATTGGATGCTCACACTTAGCTCTTGCCGTGCACAGGATACTCACGCTCAGCTCTTGCCATGCATGGGTTGCTCACACTCCACTCTTGCCATGCACAGGATGCTCACACTCAGCTCTTACATTACACAGGATGCTCACACTTAGCTCTTGATGTGCACGGGATGCTCACACTCAGCTCTTGCCCTGCCCAGGATGCTCACACTCATCTCTAGACATGCACAGGATGCTCACACTCAGCTCTTGGCATCCATAGGATGCTCACACTCAGCTCTTGCCCTGCACAGGATGCTCACACTCAGCTCTTGCCATGCATGAAATACTCACACGCAGCTCTTGCTGTGCACAATATGCTCACACTAAGCTCTTGAAGTGCATGGGATGCTCACACTTAGCTCTTGCCGTGCACAGGATACTCACGCTCAGCTCTTGCCATGCATGGGATGCTCACACTGTGCTCTTGCCATGCATGGGTTTCTCACACTCCACTCTTGCCATGCAGAGGATGCTCACACTCAGCTCTTACAGTACACAGGATGCTCACACTGAGCTCTTGATGTGCACTAGATGCTCACACTCAGCTCTTGCCCTGCCCAGGATGCTCACACTCATCTCTAGACATGCACAGGATGCTCACACTCAGCTCTTGGCATCCACAGGATGCTCACACTCAGCTCTTGCCGTCCATGGGATGCTCACACTCAGCTCTTGCAGTGCACAGGATGCTCACACTCAGCTCTTGCCATGCATGGGTTGCTCACACTCCACTCTTGGCATGCACAGGATGCTCACACTCAGCTCTTACAGTACACAGGATGCTCACACTTAGCTCTTTATGTGCACGGGATGCTCACACTCAGCTCTTGCCCTGCCCAGGATGCTCACACTCATCTCTAGACATGCACTGGATGCTCACACTCAGCTCTTGGCATGCACAGGATGCTCACACTCAGCTCTTGCCGTCCATGGGATGCTCACACTCAGCTCTTGCAGTGCACAGGATGCTCACACTCAGCTCTTACCATGCATGGGTTGCTCACACTCCACTCTTGCCATGCACAGGATGCTCACATTCAGCTCCTACAGTACACAGGATGCTCACACTTAGCTCTTGATGTGCACGGGATGCTCACACTCAGCTCTTGCCCTGCACAGGATGCTCACACTCCGCTCTTGCAGTGCACAGGATGCTCACACTCAGCTCTTGCCGTGTACAGGATGCTCACACTCAGCTCTTGCAGTGCACAGGATGCTCACACTTAGCTCTTGATGTGCATGGGATGCTCACACTCAGCTTTTGTCGTGCACAGGCTGCTCACACTCAGCTCTTACAGTGCACAGGATGCTCACACTTAGCTCTTGATGTGCACAGGATGCTCACACTCAGCTCTTGCAGTGCACAGGATGCTCACACTCAGCTCTTGCCGTGCACGGGATGCTCACACTCAGCTCTTGCAGTGCACAGGATTCTCACACTCAGCTCTTGCAGTGCACAGGATGCTCACACTTAGCACTTGATGTGCACGGGATGCTCACACTCAGCTCTTTCCCTTCACAGGATGCTCACACTCAGCTCTTGCAGTGCACAGGATGCTCACACTCAGCTCTTGGCATGCACAGGATGCTCACACTCAGCTCTTGCAGTGCACAGGATTCTCACACTTAGCTCTGGATGTGCATGGGATGCTCACACTCAGCTCTTGCCCTGCACGGGATGCAAACACTCAGCTCTTGCAGTGCACAGGATGCTCACACTCAGCTCTTGCAGTGCACAGAATGCTCACACTCAGCTCTTACAGTGCACAGGATGCTCACACTTCGCTCTGGATGTGCACGGGATGCTCATACTCAGCTCTGGCCCTACACAGGATACTCACACTCAGCTCTTGCAGTGCACAGGATGCTCACACTCAGCTCTTGCAGTGCACAGGATGCTCACACTCAGCTCTTGCCTTCTATGGGATGCTCACACTCAGCTCTTGCAGTGCACAGGATGCTCACACTCAGCTCTTGTAGTGCACAGGATGCTCACACTCAGGTCTTGCAGTGCTCAGGATGCTCAAACTCAGCTCTTGCAGTGCACTGGATGCTCACACTCACAACAACAGCCCTGGCACCTTCTCCTGTTTGTGCCTCTTATAATTGTGAATGAAGCATCATAAATATGGGGGGGGGGCATCAGGGAAGCATCTGAAGTTTGGAAATGTATCCAACAGTACAACAGTGCTAATTTCACTGAATGTCTTGAAACTGGATACATGGTTAGAAGAATATTGTACTGAATAATGATCTAAAAATATTGTACAAAAATCAGAAAGACCCCCTTAAAACCATCAAATTCACTGGCTTGTCTCACTCACTGCCTGGAAATGAGATTGTCATGAAGTGGTCTCATCCTCTTTCAGTCTGTGAATGTCCTGCAGTCAGTGATTGGTGGACAGAAGCAGAGCGTCCCTGGTCTCTTCCTGCTGCCCGGTGTCTCCTGTTCCTGATCTGTTCCTGCTGTCTGATGTCTCCTGTGACGGGTCTGCTCCTGCTGCCTGGTGTGTGTCTTCAGTCACTGTCCTGCCACCTGGTGTCTCCTATACCTGGTCTGTTCCTGATGCCTGGTGTCTCATGTTCCTGGTCTGTTCCTGCTGCCTGGATTCTCCTGTCTCTGTTATTTTCCTGTTTCCCCATGTCTCCTGTCTCTGGTCTGTTCTTGCTAACTGGTGTCTCCTGCCCCTGGTCTGTTTCTGCTGCGTGGTGTTTCCTGCCCCTGGTATGTTCCTGCTGCCTGGTGTCTCCTGTCCCTGCTCTGTGCCTGCGTCTCCTGTGCCTGGTCTGTTCCTGATGCCTGGTGTCTCCTGTTCCTAGTCTGTGCTTGCCACATGGTGTCTCCAGCCCCTGGCTGTTCCTGCCACCTGTTGTTTCCTCTTCCTGGTCTGTTCCATCTGCCTGCTGTCTCCTGTCCCTAGTCTGTACTTGCCGCCTGGAGTCTCCAGTCGCTGGCTGTTCCAGCCTCCTGGTGTCTCCAGTCCCTGGCTGTTCCTGCCGCTTAGTGTCTCCTGTCCCTGGCTGTTCCTGTTGCCTGGTGTCTCCTGTTCCTGGTCTATTCCTGCTGCCTGGTGTCTCCTGTTCCTGGTTCGTTTCTGCTGCCTGGATTCTACTGTCTCTGTTTTTTTCCTCTTGCCCCGTGTCTCCAGTCTCTGGTCGGTTCCTGATGCCTGGTGCTTCCTCTTCCTGGTCTGTTCCTGCTGCCTGGTGACTCCTGTCCCTAGTCTGTACTTGCCGCCTGGAGTCTCCAGTCGCTGGCTGTTCCTGCTGCCTGGTGTCTCATGTATCTGTCCTGTTTCTCCTGCCTGGTATCTTCTGTCCCTGGTCTGTTCCTGCTGCCTGGTGTCTCCTGTCCCTGTTCTGTTCCTGCTGCCTGGTGTCTCTTGTCCCTGGTCTGTCCTGCTGCCTGGTGTCTCCTGCCCCTGGTCTGTTCCTGCTGCATGGTGTCCCTAGTATGTAGCTGCTGCCTGGTGTCTCCTGTCCCTGGTCTGTTGCTGCTGCCTGGTGTCCCTGGTATGTAGCTACTGCCTGGTGTCTCCTGTCCCTGCTTTTCCTGCTGCCTGGTGTCTCTGGTCAGTTCCTGCTGCTTGGTGTCTCCTGTCTCTGGTCTGATCCAGTTGCTCATATTCAATGATCGAGTGGCATGAGTGGAAGGGGTGGATCAGTGCAGAGACTAAGTTGGAAGCTGGGAAGGAAGCAAGGAGAGCAGGGGTAACTCTTCTGTCCCTATTCTGATCCTGCTGCCTGGTGTCTCCTGTCCCTGGTCTGCTCCTGATGCATGATGTCTCCTGTCCCTGGTCTTTCCCTGCTGCCTGGTGTCCCCTGTCTCTGGTTTGTTTCTGCTGCCTGGTGTATCCTGTCCCTGGTTTGTTTCTGCTGCCTGGTATCTCCTGTCCCCGGTCTGTTCCTGCTGCATGGTGTCTTCTTTCCCTGGTCTGTCCTTCCTGTCTGCTGTCCCCTCTCTCTGGTTTGTTCCTTCTCCCTCTTGTCTGCTGTTCCTGCTCTGCTCCTGCTGCCTCTTGTCTCCTGTTCCTGGTCTGTTTCTGCTGCCTGGTGTCTCCTCTTCCTGTTTTCTTCCTGCTGCCTGGTGTCTCCTGTCCCTGCTGTTCCTGCTGCCTGGTGTTTCCTTCCCCTGTCTGCTCCTGCTGCCTGGTGTCTCCTGTCCCTGGCTGTTCCTGTTGCCTGGTGCCTCCTGTCTCTGGTCTGTTCCTGTTGCCCTGTGTCTCCTGCCCCTGGTCTGTTCCTGGTGTCTCCTGTCTCTGGTCTGATCCAGCTGCTCATATTCAATGATCGAGTGGAATGAGTGGAAGGGGTGGATCAGTGCAGAGAGTAAGTTGGAAGCTGGGAAGGAAGCAAGGAGAGCAGGAGTAACTTCTCTGGCAGTGGTCTGCTCTTGCTGCCTGGTGTCTCCTGTCCATGGTCTGTTTCTGATGCCTGGTGTCCCCTGTTCCTCATCTGTTCCTGCTGCCTTGTGTCTCTCTCCCTGGTTTGTTCCTGCTGACTGGTGTCTCCAGTACCTGGCTGTTCCTGCTGCCTGGTGTCTCATGTCCCTGCTGTTCCTGCCGCCTGGTGACTCCTCTCCCTGGTCTGTTCCTGCTGCCAGGTGTCTCCTGTTCCTGCTGTCTGGTGTCTCCTCTCCCTGATTTGTTCCTGCTGCCTGGTGTCTCCTGTCTCTAGTCTGTACTTGTCCCTTGGTGTCTCCAGTCGCTGGCTATTCCTGCGGCCTGGTGTCCCATGTCCCTGGTCTGTTCCCTCCAGCTGGTGTCTCCAGTCTCTGGCTATTCCTGCGGCCTGGTGTCTCCAGGCCCTGGCTGTTCCTGACCCTTAGTGTCTCCAGGCCCTGGCTGTTCCTGCTGCCTGGTGTCTCCTGTCCATGGTCTGTTCCTGCTGCCTGGTGTCTCCTGTCCCTTGTCCGTTCCTGCTGCCTGGTGTCTCCTGTTTCTAGCCTGTTCCTGCTGCCTGGTGTCTCCTGTTCCTGGTCTGTACTTGTCCCCTGGTGTCTCCAGTCGCTGGCTGTTGCTGCTGCCTGGTGTCTCCTGTCTCTTGTCTTTTCCTGTTTCCCTGTGTCTCCTGTCTCTTGTCTTTTCCTGTTGCCCCGTGCCTCCTGTGTCTGGTCTGTTCCTGGTGTCTCCTGTCTCTGGTCTGATGCTGCTGCCTGGTGTCTCCTGTCCCTGCTTTTCCTGCTGCCTGCTGTCTCTGGTCTGTTCCTGGTGTCTCCTGCCCCTGGTCTGATCTAGCTGCTCATATTCAATGATCGAGTGGCATGAGTGGGAGGGGTGGATCAGTGCAGAGAGTAAGAGAGCAGGGAAGGAAGAAAGAAGAGCAGGGTAAGGGGCATGAATGTAAGGGGTGGATCAGTGCTGAGTTTTAAGTGAGAGCAGCGACTGAAGCAAGGACAGTGGGGTAAGTGACAACCATGCCAGTGGAAGAGGTGGATCACTTTTCATTCTTCATTCGGTTACAACAATAACCACAAAAAACACATAAAATCAGTTCAATCAGTCAAATTCTTCTATTGAGCTAACAGCCATAAAAGGATAAAGCATCAGTTTAATCACAATAATCTATAAATGTGTATTTCAAGGTACATAGCACAACCTTTAACACCTAAAAACTGACCATGTCCTAACAGTCAGTGCGAGGCTCAGTTTAGCAAAAACTGGTCACAAGAAAG
The DNA here is from genome assembly GCF_031143425.1 of Pleurodeles waltl. Classification (NCBI taxonomy): domain Eukaryota; kingdom Metazoa; phylum Chordata; class Amphibia; order Caudata; family Salamandridae; genus Pleurodeles; species Pleurodeles waltl. The sequence continues at coordinate 1,179,864,821 of NC_090439.1, forward strand.
GCAGAAACTCTAACCTAGGGCAGAAGATTCAGATTCCTCTGGGAATATTGGGGTTCTTCTCTGTCCTGATTCTAGGTGCTTGTTGAACACAACTTATAAAATCAGTGAAAGTCCAATACATTCTATACAGTTCAGAGGTATTGAATATATTACACACATATATCATGAAATACACTTATAGCATATGGTAAAACAGGTATGTTAAACACAGTTTCAATTACAGCACAACCTTCAGGCAGGGGAACAAAGAGGTCTGTCCATCGGAAGATGGAAAACAACTCTCATCTTAGGATGAAACCTCTAATACTCCAGGCAAAGCAAACGAATTACTGAGCCCACTAGACTCCTTCTACAAAACACAGCGATAATTAAAAAAGCAAGGGGTAAGAAGAGACCAGGGAAGGAAGCAAGGAAAGTAGGGGTAAGGGGCATGAGCGTAAGAGGTGGATCATTGCAAAGAGTAACGGATGGACAAGAAAGGAAGCAAGGGGAGCAGGGTAAGGCATGAGTGTAAGAGGTGGATCAGTGCAGAGTGTAAGGTGGAAGCAGGGAAGGAAGCAAGGAGAGCAGGGTAAGGGGCATGAGTGTAAGAGGTGGATCAGTGGAGCGTGTAAGATGGCAGCAGGGAACGAGGCAAGGTGAACCATGGTAAGGGGCATGAGTGTAAGAGATGGATCAGTGCAGAGTGTAAGGGAGAGGGAAGGAAGCAAGGAGAGCAGGAGTAAGGGACATATGTGTAGGAGGTGGATCCGTGTAGAGTGTAAGATGGAAGCAGGGAAGGAAGCAAGGAGAGCAGAGTAAGGGGCATGAGTGTAAGAGGTGGATCAGTATAGAAGATAAGGAGGCAGCAGGGAAGGGGGCAAGAAGAGCAGCGTAAAGGACATGAGTGTAAGAGGTGGATCCGTGTAAAGTGTAAGGTGGCAGCAGGGAAGGGGGCAAGGAGAGCAGGGTAAAGGGCATAAGTATAAGAGGTAGATCCGTGTAGAGTGTAAGTTGGCAGCAGGGAAGGGGGCAAGGAGAGCAGGGTAAGGGGGCATGAGTGTAAGAGGTGGATCTGTGTAGAGTGTAAGGTGGCAGCAGGGAAGGGGGCATCTATGGAAGAGGCACACATGTAAGATGCAGATCTGTGCAGAGTGTAAGGTGGAAGCAGGGAAGCAGGGAAGGAAGCAAGGGTAAGGGGCATGAGTGTAAGATGCAGATCCGTGCAGAGTGTAAGGTGGCAGCAGGGAAGGGGGCATCTATGGAAGAGGCATACATTGAAGAAAGGAGAGCAGGGGTAAGGGGCATGAGTGTAAGAGGGGAATCTGTATAGAGTGTAAGGTGGCAGCAGGGAAGGAAGAAAGGAGAACAGGGATAAGGGGCATGAGTGTAAGAGGTGGATCTATATAGAGTGGAATGTGGCAGCAGGGAAGGAAGCAAGGAGAGCAGGGTAAGGGGCAAGAGTGTAAGAGGTGGATCAGTATAGAGTGTAAGGTGTAGCAGGGAAGGAAGCAAGGAGAGCAGGGTAAGGGGCATGAGTGTAAGAGGTAGATCCGTGTAGAGTGTAAGGTGGCAGCTGGGAAGGGGGCATCTATGGAAGAGGCACACATGTAAGATGCAGATCTGTGCGGAGTGTAAGGTGGCAGCAGGGAAGGAAGCCAGGAGAGCAGGTTAAGGGGCATGAGTGTAAGAGGTGGATCTGTATAGACTGTAAGGTGGCAACAGGGAAGGAAGCAAGGAGAGCAGGGTAAGGGGCATGAGTGTAAGAGGTGAATCTGTATAGAGTGTAAGGTGGCAGCAGGGAAGGAAGCCAGGAGAGCAGGTTAAGGGGTATGAGTGTAAGAGGTGGATCAGTATAGAGTGTAAGGTGTAGGCAGGTAAGGAAGCAAGGAGAGCCTGGATATCTGGAGAGACTTGCAATATCCTTACACTCTACGGCTGAGGATATTTTATTCTCTGTTTCACAGGATCAACCATCTCCCTTCCTTCAAATTGCTTAAATCCTTGGTGCTGTGCGCTCTCACATGCAAGAGGCAGCATAGTGCAGTCATTTCATTGATTAATTAAGCATATCATAACAGTTGGTCATTTGTTGTAAAAAGGTATAATAATATGTTTAATGTCAGATTTATAAACTGATGGAAATCGTAATGTATATATAAATAAATACAGAGATTGCCTATTTTTCACTAGAGGGCGCTGGTGATAAACAAACTGATCTAAACAGAATCCTGACTCACAAACTAATTTGATGGATCATTCTTTGTGAAGTAATTAACTTTCCAGTAGCAGCAACGATTGAAGAAAATAAAACAGAGATTTTTTTTTTTTTCCTTTTTGTGTTTTAAATGTAAAGAACAAATCATTTCATTGACAAGAAATACCACATCAGTCCACCTTCTGAGGACCTTCTTTAAGGGGGATGTGCACATTGTGTAAAAGTATCACACTGTCACTCACTCTGAAGGCAGCCAATGGCTGGACTGGGCGGATCTACTGCCCTGTGCTGTATGCTGAGGTGGGTGGTAACAGAATGGTAATGACAGGTGAGCAGACCTATGGATGAAGAGGGCTCATGGAAAGTCCCGATTTATATCTCTGTAGTTTTTTAAAGTTTTTTTACTTAAAAGCAAAATTCGTAGGGTTGTGCCAGACCTAAAGTGGAACAAGTGACGGTAATACCAGTCAGTCTGGCTTATGAGTGAAAGTGCCTTTGTGGTCACTGATGGGTGTAGGCACTCAATACATCATCATACATACACTCGGTCTCTCTTCTTAGTGGGAGAAACAGAGGCAAAGGAAACAAACAGGAGAAAAGAAAGAGGAGGGAGTGAAATACAGAGAGAAATGGAGAAACAGAGAGTGAGGAGTGAAAGAACATGGGAGAAGATTTGCATAAATTTTTCTACCTTGGCTTGTGGTTTGGCTTCAAGAGAATCTTCAGGATTGCTTTTAATAACTGTGGCCACGAGTTTTGTGTTTGACGTCATTTCCCCCGGCAAATGCAGAGACAGAAACTTCATAAATAGGTCTAATCCACTAGCACTTTTTATCACACTTCATTCTTCGCTTCTGCTGTTTCTAAATGAATCACGGATTTCACTGTTACCTGAAATAATGGCACTGATTTACCAAACTCAGAAGGATGGACCCCCCGCGAGCCCTTCCAGGGTTTGGACTTCTGATTTGCAGACAGGCGGGATAGAGCTGTGACCTCACCCCACAGGCCGAGCATCCATCTGCCTATAGGTTCACATGAAAGCAGCTGACACCTAGGGGTGCTGTACTGTGAGGCGGTGCAATGACAACGCTCTGCAGAGGGCGGCTGCTGAGTTTTGTGTCATTAGCCCTGGAGCATCAGGAGGGCCAACAGCAGCTCCTACTCTCATCCTCACTGAGCTGGACTCTGCCACCGCCGGGTCCACAGGGAGATCTGTTCCTGCCCTCGTCATTAACAGATAAGGAGTGTAAACTGGTGGGAGGTTAAATGAAGATATTGTTCTCATTGAATATGATGCAGCAGCGCCACCCAGTGGCAGACACAGGTTCTGCGCAGTGTCCACGGTGCCTCACAGGGTGTTCACTCATACGGCTTCTTTAGTACAAAAGTAACAGCGCCACCTAGTGTCAAAGACAGACCTTCTGCAGCCCCCTCGGTTCCTGTGTTCACACATATGGCTCCTTAGTACAAATGTAGGGTCTGGGGAGGTGACATGCAGACAAGTACACAGCTCGGAATCCAATGAACATGCACTCCCCGAAGTCTGTTATCGAACACCTGGAAAGACAGACATTTTCCACAGTTAGACAGTGAGAGGCAGAGGCGGGGATTCAATGCAGCTGGTGTGAGACATGGAGACTTTATGGAAAGTGGACACAATGGAACAGCAACCAGTGCTGGTCATGACGAGGGCGTAATCAATATAGTGAAAAGAACTCAGCATTAAGTTTGAATTTTTAAAAATATATTATATATATACTTCTTTGCTACCAACGATCAGCTGCACCAGCATGGACACATTGTACGGCAGGGATCCAAAAATCATTTAGAAAAGAAATCTTATATCTAGGCTTAAACTTGCATCTAGTCACGGCCAACACGTTTCGGCATAACACTTTCTACAGGGCCCAAGTGCACGCCACGGCAATCACGCTTATAACATATATATATATATATATATATATATATATATATATATATATATATACACATACACACACTTAAAAAACAAAGGTTACAGGGAGGTTATAGTTAGGCTCACATTTTAAATCTACAAAACCACTGAAATACCAGTTATAATTAGATTTACCTCAAGTAACTATAACTGGTGCCCTACGGTAACTATAACTCACGACCTCGCCATGCACAGTATTTTCAATTTTTTCACCAAACACTTTACTGCAATATTACATTGATATTATCAATTATGTTATCAAAGATGTCATGAGTGCTGTAATTTGTGGGTTAATTAGCAGTGCATGGCAAGGGCGAGAGTTATAGTTACCTTAGGTTGTGTGAGTGCATATATCAGTATTTTAGTGGGTGTGCGTCAGTGTGTGCGTGGGTCTGTGAGTGACTGCATGAGGCTGCCAGGGAGTCTGTGATTGGGTGTGTGAGTGTCTCAGTGGGTGTGTGAGTGGGAGAAATTGATTGAAAGAGAGACAGAGAGAGTTTTGTAGGCTTTAATATCTCATATACTTAGAATGAGACATTTTTGTTGGATTTAACAAAAAATGTATTTAATTTTTTTTTTAAAGTACATATATATATTTTTTTAAAAGGGAAAGGAGTCCAGCTTGACTCGAACGCCCATAGCTCAGTGTGAAGGTCTGCAACATTCACACTGAGCTATGGGGGTTTTCTTTATTTTTATTTAGCATTTTGTGGGCTATGTGGGACCAAGAGAGAGCCCTCATGGGCTTCCCCGCAGTCCCTACTTTTTTTTTTCTTTTTTAAATCATTTAAAAAAAAAATTCAAAACCCTTTACAGGCTAATTTTTTTACGTAAAAGCGGCGCAAACGTTCAAAATATAATTGGATTTTGTAAGTTTGCGCCACTTTTGCATAAAAAAATGACTCCAATGCAGTGCTAAAAAGGTAAAAATCAGGCCCTTAATCTCTGTCCCCTGACAGAAATGAAACTTTGGATTTTGACTGCGGGCCTGCTTTAAAGGTCTCGCTGACGAAAGCCAAAATGTTTGCTGTGACTTGGCTGCCACAGCAATCAGCTATGCCCCGGGACGTAGCAGGAGCTGACCTTGGAGTGTGGCGGTCTCCAGGTCCATCTATAGCTCCACCAGGGGAGCCCACCAACAAGAACTTAGCCCCAGAAGTGTTTTCCCCAGGGGTGGTGGTCCCTGGGGCAGCGAGGGGGGCCGTGCACCAACCCTCTCCAATTAACATGTTGCCCTGCACTTTGTTTTTTTTAAAGAATTTATGAGCGGATTTGTGATCCACCACATCTCTGCTAGTAAAATTTAAAAAAAATGCTTTTTAGTCCTGGGGGAGGGACTGGGGCTTTGGGGCCCCACCACCAGAGCTAAGGGATCAAGGTATTCATACGCTGGCCCATTTTGTTTTTTTAAAACTTATTTTTAGGGACCGGACTGAAGATGAGTCCCAAGATGACTGACAACACTTCAAGTGTTAACAGCCAATCAGATCTCAGCACAAGATCGTTAAGGGTCGTGAATCCTTCATGTCCCTAGATCCTAGATATACAAATGTGTTTTCTCCTTATTTTCTCAATAACTAGAGAATGGAATTACACCAACACATGTCAGCACTCTTTCTGGACCATGACCTACCTTCCATCCAAATTTGGTGTAATTCTGTCCAGTAGTTTTTGCGCTATGGCTGTTCAAAACCTGTATGGAAAAATGAATGGGGGAAACTTGTTTTGGGACCCCGTTTTATCTCACCCCTTCCTCCCCCTGCAGGTCAATCTGAAACTTCCCATACAGCAGCTGACGGGGCTGGCAAATATTTGTGGAACGTTTTGTGAAGATTCGTCAAGCGGCACAAAAAAAAGTGAAAAAAAGCCTTTTATATATAAACTATGTCCTAACTGTAACTACCTAGTGGCGACAACCACTAGGTAAGATATATATATATATATATATATATATATATATATATATATATATACATATATATATATATATATATATATATACATATATATATATATATATATATATATATATATATCCTCCAACACTCCCTTAAATATCAGGAGAACCAGGACACCTCCAATGTGAAAATTTAATTTATTTCAGCACAAACATCCAACGCGTTTCGGCAACAGCCTTACTCATGGATAAGTCATTGCTGGAGTGCTCCAAATAAAAAACCCAAGTTAATCATAAACATAAAAAACAGACAAGTTCTAAATTCATCCACCATGAAGCACATATTGCAGAGGCCATCTTACAGGGCATCTATAAACCAATTACACAGTAGTTAGTAACATAATCTTGCAAGTTGTTAATCCAATTTGACTCTAATATTTGTTCAAAATCTGTCATAAAAATTCCTTATGATATCACTAACCAGCAAGTAAAATCTAATAGCAAATGTACAAAATTATAAAATCATTCATTATAATCTCAAGGTACATTAAATATAAATATTTTCAGAATTTAAAACTTAATATATTTTTCTTTTAAATCTTAAATATTCATACCCATGTCTCAATTGCTAACACTAAGGAGGTCATTCTAACCCTGGCAGTCCAAGACCGCCAGGGCTAAAATGACGGGGGCACCGCCAACAGGCTGGCGGTGCCCCGCAGGGCATTCTGACCGCGGCGGTTCGGCCGCGGTCAGAAGTGGAAAACCGGCGGTCTCCTGCCGGTTTTCCACTGCCCTTTTGAATCCGCCATGGCGGCGCAGCGCGCAGCGCCGCCATTGGGATTCAGACACCCCATACCGCCATCCTGTTCCTGGCAGTTCGCCAATGGCATGGGCACTGCAGGGGCCCCCGTAAGAGGGCCCCACAATGAATTTCACTGTCTGCATTGCAGACAGTGAAATTTGCGACGGGTGCCACTGCACCCGTCACACCTTCCCACTCCGCCGGCTCCATTCGGAGCCGGCGTCCTCGTGGGAAGGTTGTTTTGCACTGGGCTGGCGGGCGGCCTTTTGGCGGTCGCCTGCCAGCCCAGTGTAAAACCCAGAATCACCGCAGCGGTCTTCCGACCGCGGAGCGGTATTCTGGAGGGGGAACTCTGGCGGGCGGATTCCGCCGCCCGCCAGGGTGAGAATCACCCCCTAAATCCTATAACACCCAAGTGGGCATACATGCATACAAAGGACTCCCTTTGGTGGATGAATTTAGAACTTGTCTGTTTTTTATGTTTATGATTAACTTGGGTTTTTTATTTGGTGCACTCCAGCAATGACTTATCCATGAGTAAGGCCGTTGCCGAAACGCGTTGGATGTTTGTGCTGAAATAAATTACATTTTCACATTGGAGGTGTCCTGGTTCTCCTGATATTTAAGGGAGTGTTGGAGGATGCATTAGGCCTCTCGGAGCCCTTCCAGGACCGCTGTATGGAGCACCTGCTTTCCGGGACTTGTTTGCGAGTTATATATATATATATATATATATATATATATATATATATATATATATATATAGGAAAACGCCTCTGTCATCAGAAGAAATGGAGTCACACTCACATGTGGGCTCTTTTGTTTGTAAAGTTCAAACAGACTTCTGATTGCACCCTACTCTCCTTCCCGACGCGTTTTGGTCCACCTGGACCTTGTTCCCAGGTATGATGCTAATAGTCCTATTTCACTACCAAGACCACACACCTCAATTTCAAAGAGGTTGCTTTTCAAGGACTGGGGAATTTCAATATATTGTTCCAAGACGTTTCAAATATTCACCATTTCTCTTTTTACATGCAACTTATTAACTGAGAGAGCAATAGATGTTTGTCTGCGCCCAATAATATTGGGATAGCGTGTCCTTTCGCAAAATCTAGAGGGTTCTACCCTCATTAAGACCTCTCTCCAGAAGGTTCTAATCCGGGGCAGTGCCATAGGAGGTGAGTAAAAGTACCAAACTGGCCCAAATGCCACCAGCAAGTACTGTTGCTGCCCCTCTTCTATTGGGTGATTGTGGTCAGTGTATAATACAGCAGTATGCAATTTTAGGCAACATTTCCTTGAAAGAGGTACTGCGAGCTGAAGCTTGGTGTAAAAGTGTCTCGCTTTTTGTTTGTCGCAAAAGTGCGTTCAAATTCCACAGTGATTAGTCTCAGTAATGTAATGAAACCTGAGGGGCCTCCCTGCAAACTACAGTCAGGATCTTTTAGGTTAGGGTACTGTGCTGAGGGGGACCGTTCGAGCTTGGGGACCCCGGTACCCCGGGAGCTGCAGGGGCTTATGTTATGCCACTGGCAAGACCTCTTTGATGCTCCTGAAGTATGTGGTCCATAGGTAGCTGTGGTGGTTAACTGGTTGGCACAGAAGACTCTGAAGTGTTAACATCATTTGGATGGTTGCGCTTGTGTGGCTTGTGATTCTAAGCTCTGTGGACAATCTCTTCAGTTCTCTCGTTAGTGAGTCAAGTTTAGACAAGATGCTAAGAAGGGAAACGTGCAGGTCTAGGGAATCCAGAGATGTGGATGCTCGATCCTTATACGAAGAGCCAGAAGTTATTGATTGGTGAATGGAACTTTCATGATGAGAGATGGGGAAAGGAGGGTGGTTCTGGGCTGGGCGGAACAGGTTTGGTACATGGTGTGGTGGTTGCCTGTGGGTGGTAGCACAAGTGGTGGGAATGAAGAGGGTTCATATTATTGTGTTGTGCTCTGTTCACCTCTGTGAAACAAAGCAATGTCAAGAAATGCTGCTCCAATTCCACATTTCATTTTTGAGGTTTCATTCTAAAGTCCCCTCCTCTAACTCAGGCCATCTTAGCTATAGCTCAGCTGCAGATTGAAGTTTTTAAGTGTGATCATACTGTATTTGAGTTTTAATTCATGTACCTACTCCTGGGATAAGCCTTGGCTGCTCACTGCGGGAACTTATGAAAAGCAAGTTTAGAAAATGATCAACTGTGGTATCCAAAAGGAATGAAATACTTCTAAATCTTGAAACACCAATGGTAAATATCAGTATTACTGTGAATAAGGCCATGCATCCACATAATGTTTTATCCATGCAACTAGGAGACTTGACATCTGATCTCAGCTTTATTGTTACACCTAGGCACAAAGGAAATAAACACTTTATTCTAAAGGTGGGCAAGACCCACAGAACTATGACATTTCACTAGGAAGGGCAGTCCCTTGGCTTTGTCATCAGAATCACTGCCACCCAAGTTGTGGTTTAGCGGACTAGTTTGAAACCTGAAACTAGGTGACACAGATTTAAATCCGGGCATCCCATTTGGCCACTTTTGGACTTATTGCCCTGTTTGTGTTTTTGCCAGACTGGAAGTATTTAGAAGCAACATAAATGTTCCTAGTAAGTGTGTGGTTAAAAAAATATATGATTGTGATTACTAGGGGGAGTGGAGAAGTACCCAGTCTCATGGTACATTCACTTTAATGCAATACGGTGACAAATGCAGCAAGCAGCAGTGTGCCACAGTCTCTGGTCTACTAGTTTAACAAACTGTTTGATCCCGGGCAGATCATACTCTTGTGCTCTGTCCACTCATCTGACTGAATATGTGAGCCCTTTGAAACATGCTTAGTGTAATTAATAAACACTACGGGCATGACGTGCTGATAAAGATATCTGAACGGGACTCCATCTTAAAGTGTGCTTAGTGTCAGCTTGACTTTAGTTATTACTCTTTGTCAGCTTTAAAGAAGATATTTACATGTTTTCATGACACAAAGGCACACTTAGCTTGAACAACAACGTTTTCCTGTTAGTTTATCAGCAGCATCAAGACAGGACTCTGGCCAAGATACCCTATAGTATCTATGTCCCAGGGTCATCTGGTAAATATATACGAGATATAATATTGATATGTGCACAGAGATGCCACATATAAGTACTGATTCTGCCTGAATTCTTCTTGACATCCACAATCAACATCAGTGCAAATGGTCCACAAGGGCGACACTTCACCCTTGGGGACCATTTGTGTCTAATATTGTTTATACCCCGGTCCCTTGGTTATGTGTTATTTCCCCGTATTTTAAATGACATCCACAAGCAGTTTGACCAGTTAGATTTTAATGTGGTTATTGTTTTATATAAATTCTGAGATTTGACCATTCAGATTGGAGAGGTCTTAGTCCTCGAGCTTTGAAGAGCGGACTCAGATTTCATATTACTGGCTGGTTCCTACTAGGCCTACGTTGGACCTATGGAGCTGTAATTGAGTTTGACTGAACTCCAGTAACAGAAGGCTCCCTCCTCCTTGCCCTGCTGGCTGAAGGTCTGACAACACAGAGGCCCTCTGTGTGGCAGGTACGCAGAGCTGCAATTGTAACACTTCTGGAAAAGACAATATTAACCTATCTTTCAAGCTCTCAGAGTAGTGAGTGATAAGAGTGGGTGTAGGAAATAAGGAACTGAGGGCGTAATTTAGAGTTTGGCAGATGGAATTCTCGGTCACATTTGGGGCGGTTATTGCCGTCTGCCTAAGTACAAGTGCATTATATTTAACGGCACTTCTAATGCAGCGGGTATATCCGTTACATTTGTGATGGAGTATCCCATCCACCAAACTCTAAATCAGACCCTGGGTGCTGAGCACCACAATATACACATGTGTTGTGTTCACCCTTATAACAGTGACCTGCTTCATATGTTCCGTGGCCATAACTCATGCACTAATTCATAGAATACTGCAATAAGTGTTTTTAAAAATACACTGTGTTATAATTAGTACAGATGCTTGAGTGTGGCATTCTAAGCATGAAAGGTGTGCTTGTTGAATACCACTGCGTTCCTGGGAGATGGACTGTTTCATTTACCAGCGTGAACTTCGCCCCTCATGAAACAGGGCAGAGTGCAGGTCTGCAGTAAACCGGATCCACCTTTCTCATACATAGCGCATTCCTTGTGTTAGGGGGTCTAAACCTGTAGACTTACAGAACAGCCCTAAGACATGTAACAATGCATGCAGGGCAGGTCCCCAGCAGGGTTGTCATTTACATACTCAGGGATGTTTATCAGCAGGTGGGCTGGTTTCCAGCTCTAAAGCTAAACCTCCCCCTGAACCTGCACGGTGCAGGACCACATCTGTGCTGCAGCTCCTCCCTCAAGCCACCTACAACTACCTCCTCTGCAGCTCACACAGGGCTCAAAGAGTGAGAGCTGCTTGACATTTGAGAGTTAAATGTGATGAGGAACCAAAATGTGAGACGATTGACGTCTTAGACTTCCTCTGTGTGGGCAGGGCGATGTTAGCCATGTGACTGGCCACCCTGTATGGAAACCTGACTTACCAAAGGCCAGTCACCACACCCAGAAGGACAACATATCAGGACAGTTAAGGACCTTGTTAAAAGTGACCACAGGCTGCAGCACTTAAAAGGACTGGCACTGCAGAGACTGGTCTCTCCCGAAGCCCTGTGAGGAGCAGTCACTGCCTGCTGCTCTGCCCCACAGGTACCCACGTGCTGTGGCCAAGCCTTGCCACCAGTGCCCCGTACCCTTCACACCATTCACAGGCCAAGACCACACCACAGGGGAAGCATGTAAACTGCACTCCAGAGGGTCACATCTTAATAAGGGCCCTAGTGCCCATACTGTGAGGTGCCTGTCAGAGCTATCAGGCCTGGGGTTGTTTGAGACCCAGGGGACAGAATGCCTTAAGCATGGTCCGACAACACTAAAGTGTCAATGTGAGGCATGAACCAGCCCCCACGAAACAAACCTGGCTGACTAAAACCAACAACTTATGTCACTTCACACAGAACTATGGCCACTCCACCAGTGCCAGCATGTCAGACATACCAGCCAGAGGGGCAGAGGTGCCAAGCCTGACAATACCGCAGATCAGATCCAGTCTTGGCAGACCACAACAGCATCATAGCTCACTATCAGCAAGACATTATTCATCCAGCAGGTATGAACTGCATTTATAGAGGAGAGGGCTTGTTATTACACTGATAATGCACTACACAACTTGACATAAGTGCATTTTTGTTTCCTAAGCACACTTTTATTAATTATACAACGTAATTAAAAATAGTGCACTGCACAGACAAAACAATGCTCTTTAAACAGAAAAAGTAAGTTTTGTCCAGGGCACTGACAAAAAAAAAAAACTACACAGTCTTCTCTGGGGTGTATTTTATTAGTATTTATATATGCTGCATTCCCTTGTGAGCCATAAAGTGCTTTTATAGGTGGTATAGTGCTTCATACCCCCTGTAGAAGAACTTTACTTCCACTCTACAAAGTAGGTATTTTGTTGGGTCACATACACCACTTCAGGAGTGCACATCCTCTGAAACAGTCCACTATACTTTAACAGTGACTTTGGCACTGAAGGCTTCCAGGAGCTATCCATTTGTTTTGTTTTCTCTTTCCATGGTGACATGCATTGGTGATGATGACCACTGGGTTATGGGAAAGAGGGGGCTGCTGATGTGAGGACCCTTTGTCTGGATGATTCTAGGTCCATGGACTGACTATCTGTCAATGAGGTACTAGGGAGACCTCTCATCTGGCTCCTTTCTTCCCATGTGAGAAGAGCAAGATTTTTACTGATCATCTAGTGAGAAGAGGTCTGTGGTGGTACATTGTTTTGGTGTGACGTACATCAAGTGTGCATCCCCTCACTGGCTACTTGTCACCACAATTAATTATGATCTAAAGCTCCTCTAGGCAGTAGTGGGAGATACTTCTCATGGCTTTGATCAACCAACGCAGTAAATATAGAAATGTGTAAGAGGTAGGAAACTCTTAGGGTGCTTATTTGTTTAGGTTGATGAGTGTGTATGCTCTTGGCTGGAGGGCTGTAGGACATTTTACAAACAGACCTTCTAGGTATAATGCCTGGGATATTTTTTTACTTGCTTTTAATTTGTTCCTGATATTTGTGCTGTAAAATATCCAATTTAGACACTTTTATAACATTTTTAGTAAATGTGTGTTGTAAAAAATGAACCATTTGAATCCATATTTTTCAAAATGTTCTTGCGGTGGAGAACCTCTCCCCCTCCCCAACACCCACCTCTTTCAGTCTTTCAGTTCAGGCTCGCTCGTGTATTATATGCAGGTCTAGAACTTTCACCGACCACTCTAAAATCCACCAGCCCCCACTGACACCTGTCAGCCCAAACGTGTGCTGGAGAATGTCTTAAAACAACACTTGCAGGGCTCACTTAGTGTGACACGGACCAGTGTGTCTTGTCCACGGTCAGTGCTCACTGCTTCCAAAGGGAGCCAGCTGAGCCTATCCTTGTGTGCATTACACACTCATATCTCTAAATCATGGATTTCAGCCATCCTGGGTACAAACACACTGTCCCTATAAAAAGGTGACAGACTCTTACAAGCTGCTGCTGCAGGCGGTCCCGTTCGCCCAGTGGAATCCATCCTCTCTCTTCCGTAGACCGATCCACACGTGGTGCTCACTGGAAATGTCCATCAAGAAATTCTGCACAAAGGAAAAATAATTCAGCCATGTATTTTTTTTATAGATTTCAAAAAGTTTAGATGGATAGAACAAAACAATCAATATTTATATCATCCATATGTCCTCGCTCATATAATGGGAACAGCTAAAAACATATGTCATTAAACACATTTTAAAACAATACTTGATTCCTAGTTTTGTCGTAAGTGCGTTGGGTATAATTTAGTTTATAATTTAGTCCTATCATTTTTGTGCCACAAGTTGTTTCAAATGTGAGAACTATTCGCTTTACTAATGCTTGGTTAAACTACTTGATGACACAAACAACCAGGAAGTCGCAGAGCCTGTAAACTACTGTGGCATGGCAGCAGCAGGGGGCGCTGTGCAGGAAGAGACAAGATGTGAATGTGCAATGGAGAAACCCACAAGGGAATGGTCGTGATTAGTGGGGGAAGTCATCTGGTGTTGTAGTCATGAATCATACACATTCTGTCAGGGATAAGTGAGGCCTCTGTGACAGGTCACTTCAAAATGTGTCATGTTAGGTAGATATTTGTTTATTTAAAATATCTTACATTTATTTAAAGAAGAGTCATACCACCTACAAACAAAAGATTGACATAATAAAACTATACAACAGTGGTTCCCAACCTTTTGACTTCTGTGGACCCCCACTTTATCATTACTGGAAACCAAGGACCCCCCCTCCAATGAATCATTGTTGGAATCTGGGGACACCCCATTGAGTCATTACTGAAAGCTGGGGACCTAATCTGTTAATATTATTTCATTTTTGAAGCAGTCGCGGACCCCCTGAGGAGGCTTCGTGGACCCCCAGGGATCCCTGGACCACAGGTTGGGAACCAGTGCTATACAACATTGCCCTGTACTCTTAAAATCACATTTAACAGTGGAATTGACAAATGAAGTAAAACGTCAGGTAGTTAATTCCACCACCCAATTCTAACATCATGTGGGTTTGACCGACCACTGGTGGCAGAAGAGGCCCGGGTACCATCATCTGATTGGTGCTCCCCCCCCTCTGCCCTGTAAGTGGTAGCCGGGTGAAGGGTTGTGGTAGTTTGTGGAGGAAGGAGTTATGTTAATAACACAGACTCACAGAAGAAGGTAAAGCAAGTTTATTCAATCTGAGGATATCAAGCCCCCCCTTTTTCCCACACACAAATGATACAGCATGCAAATCACTAACTGTACAATGGATTCTACAATCACAATGTAACAATGTAACATATGTACCATTGTTAATGATACATTGGAATCCTCAACTAGTTTTGCAAATCACTGAATAATTACAATGAATATTTCATTTGGGTTTATTGTTTCATTCTATTTGGCCATCAATATGCTAAAACTGGGCAAGCATCAAAGCATAAGTGCAAATATTTTGGTGGAAATATATGCATTACTCTTTATTTTATTTCCAAATGAGAAAATAAATATCATTCAAGTATTTTCTAAAGTGCAGCGTATCACCCGTGGGGTCTCAAGGCGCTGTATAAATGGATAACTACTGATAAGATGGCCAGAAAATAAATATGGATAATCCAGACAGAAATGTTAAAAAAAATAAACACCACAAAACTGGGAGCTCTAAATGTAACATACATGCAAATGCCAATAATACATTGGGCTCCTCAGCTCTTTTTTATTATAAATATTATCAGCTTTTAACCAACCCAGTGGGTTCCTGCTCCCTGACTAATCATAGGGCCACTATCAACGAAGACTCAACACAAACAGCACCTTCCTCCTCGGATGTAGAGAAGTCCTCCATTAGAGACAGGAATATCCATGGAGGCAAAAGGATGCAAGAATACAAAGGGTGAACAGTAGTTCTTCAGTCAAAAACAGCTGTAACGTGTGGCTGGACCACAGCACCCTATAGCTTTCAAACTCTGCATTCTCCTAGTTGCTGCAATATCACCTATTCCAAGTTCTGTGACCTGCTGCCTCCACTGAGCTCTTTGTGTGATCCCTCCGTGTCTTGTCAGATTGAAAACCACCCTTTCCATTATGCATCGCTGTCCTTTCTTCTGAGCCTTTAATTAACACTAGATTTTTATAAAATGTACATGTATGAATACATTTTTGAATTCATGGCAACATTGATGTTCTGGAACTTGAGGATTATCTGTGTGTTATTTACATACTTAAAACAATACCGAAGGCCGAGTCAGTCTTGGCAGCAAGTAAAGGTAGTCGTTCAAGAAGAAGGTAGTGATACATGGTTATGCTTTGCCAGACAGCAGCTCCCCAACCAGTTGGCTTTGCCATGGAGACCTACCCATGGTCAGCAGTGTCTGGTGATAACCAGTGCCAAATGTTGGAGAGAGGTCTAGCAAAACCAACAGCAGATTCTCTACTTGAAGCATCCTGTCTTCAGAGATAATCCATCGAAGAATCTAGTGTCACTGAGATTTTCATAAAAGACAATGGATGTTGGAAAGAGGTTATTAATAAAAAATGAATAGTCTATGAATCACAGAAGCAGGCATTGTCTTAACATGGGAAATGGAGCAAACTTCTCGAACACTGGCAAAGCACTAATGTATACACGTGTGTAGTCTGATCTTATGAGAACAAGTGAGACACTCTTCAAATAGTAATAATAAAGTGCAACCACTCTGATGAAGCAAGCTGGTCTTCAAAGTTTAGGTGAGCACAGCTCAACATCAGAGACAGGCACTTCCTTTGAGAAATGTTAGTCGTGCTTTGCTCCGCATTGAACCCCCATTCTCCAGTTAAATCCCTTTGATCCTGGCTGCCATTAGCCCACTTTCCCATCCAGACACTGCTAGCTGGGAGATGGTGGCCCTGGAGAAGCAATGATGGCATCCTGGGCAGCTGCAGTGGGCTTTCTCACCCACTTCCTTGCTTGTCCTGCAATGTGTCACCCTGGTGTCTAGTTACGAGGGAGACCCAAGACTCGATAGGCATGGGGGACACTGCTCCCTTTGCTGGGTAGATGCTTTGGCAGCCCTGGAAGTGTCCTTCGGGAGCTGGTGTTTCAGCTGGAGTTCCGGCTCCTTTTTGCTTCACCTCAGCAGGCCCTGGAGCCCCGAATCCTGTGGGAACAGCTCAAACCCCGACAAGCATGAGCTTCCTGTGGGGCTGGTGAGCATGACTGCTCAGGGGAGGCGAGGGGATCACTGTGGGCCTCTGAGCTGGGAGATGTAGTGTCTCATTAGTAAGAGATGATGGGACCCTTTTGGTTCCTGCGCGACTCTGCTGAAATGTGACGTGTATTCGGGTGTGGTGAACAGAATTCATGGTTTAGAATGTTAGGTTCCCGGTTACATTCTGAGGATTAAAGACATGCTATACAAAGCTCTGTGTGTAGCAAAATCATTTACAAATACAGGGGCTAGGAAGGACACTCCAACTGGTGACGAGATAGAAGTATGTAAACGGAAGAACTGACAGTGCTCTCTAGAGATTTGCTGTGGTCCGGCAAACTGCTCATGTGTGCCACATGGGCCATAGTCAAAGTGAAGATCAACATATGTGGAGTCACAGCATCCACCCAACCAGTGCAAAGCTTTCGAAGAAGACAAACAACTTACAGAGAAATGTGTGTATTATTGGTCAGAACCCCACTAGTGAGACCATGAAAAAGATACTTTGCCACAGTGCACCACAGAGCCAAAAGCTAAATGGAACAATAATGCTAAAGGAAAGGACAATCAGGTACAGTGAAACACTAAAGGCAGCGACAACCACGTGCAAGAAGAGAAATAGCCAGATACAGAGGAACGCTAAAGGTAGTGAAAACCAGGTACAATTCAGAAGATTGAAAATGGTGCTGAACACCTGAAGGAGAAACAAAAAAAAATCCTTATTGCAAAAGAGGTCTCATGACCTCAAACTCGGTCTGTGACGACCCTAATGCCAGCATGTCACAGGACCTCAAAGATGTTGTAAATTAAGCAGATTCGAGTGGACAGCAGATGGTGCAGAAGAGAACCCCACGTTCAACGTCAGTAAGGTCCACAAATGGTTATAATGGTGTTTCCTTCTTGCAACCATTACTTACTGCTGAACAATCACTGGCTACTCTCTACCCACAAACTCAAGACGTACAAACTCAGCTGGGAACACTGCATGTCAAGGTCCATTTACAAGACAGGAGAAGAGGGCGAAAGATGATGAGGTCCACTCCCACAGAAACAATGTGGGGCTACCTGAGAACGCAGAGGGTCAGAATGCAGTAACCTACTAAGAGACGTGGATCCGTAGCTTTGTCCCCTCCTACTTCTCTGTTGAGCGGGTACACAGATTGCCAGGGAGGAGACCCCCCTTCGGTGCCATGCGGGGGCTGCTTGTGATTCTGTCTTCAGTACTACAAGGAATGCAATCTCATCCTGAGAGAGAGTCGAAAGCTTGACAACCAAGTAGTGGACAATGTCCGAGTGATGATCTTTCTGGGCTGCACGATAGCCATGCAGCATCAGTGGAGTTATTTTCTTGCTGTGAATCTTGGACTTCAGGAATCCAACATTATACATTTTTTCATCTTTCTTGCATGTCTCCAGGTCCTGGCGGGTTGTACAACACACTTTTTCACTGATTCTAATGAGGGCTGAGACTGGGCAGAACATTGTGGGTTGGGAGGTTCTGCCTCGTTGCAACGGCTGCCTGCTGACTCGGGGACCTCCATCAGGAGCCGTTGGTGGAGATGAGGTTGCCAGTCATCAAAGTTATTAGACCTAGCATCCTAGACATGACTTCCCCTAACTTTTTGACTTCTGACCTCCTTTTTTATTGGCTTTGTTTTTTCTGGCCTTAGGACTCTGGGTACTTTAACACTGCTAACCAATGCTAAAGTGCAGGTGCGCTCTGCTTAAAACATGGTAACACTGACTATCCACAATAGGCATATTACATTTACTTATAAGTGCCTAGTACAGTGCACTACCTGTGCCAAGGGCATGTGAATTAAATGCAACTAGTGGGCATGCAACAGTGATTGTGTCGTCCACTTCAGTAAACTTGGCTCAGGCTTGCCTCTGCAGAGCCTGTGTGTGCAATTTTAAACTGCCATGTCAAACTAGCAAGTTAACCCTCTTTTTAATAAATATAAGTTACCCCTAAGATAGGCACTGGACAGCCCCACAGGCAGGGTGCAGTGTATTTTATAAGTTGGACATGTACTTTTAAGTTTTACATGTCCAGGTAGTGAAAAACTCTTATATCTGTCTTTCACTACTGCAGGGCCTATCTCTCTTATAGGTCAAACTGGGATTGCCTTATTACATTTTATAAGTGTTATTTCCATGTAAGAAAGGATGGGACCCCCAGGTTTGGTGTCTCTGGAGTCACAATTTAAATCACAATTGATGGTGAAGTCAGATTTAAAATTATAATTCTGAAAATGTTCTTACCTTAAATCATCTATTGGCTTCTGCCTGTCTCTGAATACATGTCTTTGTGGGATAACAGCTGGTCTCTTGTGTGTTCCCTCCTGACAGCCACATACAAAAGCAGATTAGGTATGACTGATGGACCATCAGCATCCTGATGGACCAGCCTGGGCAGAATGGAAGGTATGGGCTGTGTCCTGGTCCCATACAAAGGGCTGCATAACCCCCAGTAGTGTGTATGGGGCCAGTGCAGGAAGGGCAGGGCCCCTGTGCATTACAAGGGCCTCTCTTTGAAGTTTCCCCCACTTCAAAGGTACCATAAGAGCCAGACTTCTGACCCCACAAAATCAGTACATGTCTGGACCTGAGTACATTCTGCCAGGAAGGAGGACTGCAGTGCTGCAGAAGGGACTGTCACTCTGATGGAGTCTGCTGGACTTTGCTGTACTCCTGCTCTGCTGTAACTGGCCTGCTGCCTGCTGTCCTCCTTGCCTGGGAGTGAAAGGGACTGCACCTGCATCTCTACATCTCCAGAATCAAAGTGAGTACATGGGTTTGCTGGCTTGCCTCCTGTTCTGAAGACTCAGGGACAATCAAAGACTTCACTTCGTCCTGCAACAGCACCTAGACTTTACTTGCTGCAAGTCTTGGAGTTCCAAGAGGAGTCATTCCACTCCTGGGTCCTTGGGAGTGGGAATAAAATGCTGCAAATGCACAATCCACTTATAGCCATCTATATGTTGGTCAGAACTGATACATCTCCCCCTCGACACCTATTAAACAGCAGAGGGTATTATTCCACCTAGTCAAACTAAAAAACAAATATTGCACTACTCCAAGAACCGCACCTTTCTGAACTAGAGGTTAAAAAGTTAAAAACAAGGTGATTGGTCTGGCCACGTGCAGAAATGGCCACCTTATCTCAGAGCTCCAAGAGGCAGCGGGACCTATACGATGATGGGGGCACCCGGAGGGCCATGTGGCTCCTTAGGTGTGCCCCAGGAGACTCTTGGAGTACTGTGCCCCGACCGAGGACGCAAGCTGGACACTCTTGGCACCATATGCGGCTCCCTGCCAGATGGGGTGGGTGGGGCCTAGATGGCAGCCTGCAGCAGCGGCCTCGCGTACCCAGGAAGAGTAGCTCCCGGAGTACTTCAGATGGGCCGCGGTATAAGAGATCTGCTGCCACTGCCAGCAAAGAGGCTCTAGCGAGGGTCCCTCCCTCCATCTTTCATCCGGAGGCCCTTTCTACCTACACTCCTCTCCCACTGCTCCATCTGCAGCAGTCTGTTTTGGCCTGCAACCACACGGGGAGGATATGACTGGCGATGGGGGAACGATGGGGGTGTGATGCTGCTATTGCCCCCCCACGTCTGTGAAGGTGACTTGTTAGTGCTGTTCCAGGGATACCCGGGGACTGCCTTCTCCCTCCCCCCGGCTCTGGCTTCCCCTACTTGACAATATGGAACATCACAGGATTGCTCTCAACTAGGACGGCATGGGTGGGGAGGGATCGTTAGGCATCCCCCTCAACGGGATCAGCCCCCTCCCCACAAAGCTTGGAGCAGTGGTCAGTGAAGTACCCTATTGCGAAGTGCCTCGCCCCGCCTAATTAGGAGTAGCCTTCAGTGTTCTCCTTCTGCCCATCCTTTTGAGGTTGCACACTCATTGCCTACACTATGTGGGCTATTGCACCAAAGGACTATCACGAGAACCCTGGGCCCTGTGATCACTCAGAGATACCACTGTTCACCGGCTATCTTCCTCCCCATACAATATCATCAGCGAGGCTCGGAGATGGGGTGAGGACACCTTGACAGAGGGATCTGAAGGGGGTGGAGTTCGTAGGTGGGGTCTGTCTGTGACTTGGGGTCTACGGATACCCCACAACGCCTGCACACTCTCCCTCATCTCTACTCTGCTTTCCCTACCATGACGGAGGTCGCGCTGTGATCAGTGTGGCCCTCTGCACCATCCCTTCTTCTTGAACAATCGATTTTGGACGACAGACTAAGCAGGCAAGCCAAAGGCGAGCGCTTCGGGACCCAACTCTATGGTACTAATCTCTGGCAAACCTGCAAGACAACGCCCCTTCTCTGAAGCCCTCCATCATACATGCCCGATGTCCTCTGCCAAGGGACTGCAACCAACTGACCTGCCCCGCGCCACAGCCAATCCGGTGCAGGAAGCAACGATGGACTGCATACTTACTGCAATTATTACAGCGGTGGGCACAGACTTGAGGGCATGGACTCTGATATATCCTCATTGGCCATGGAGACAAAATCCATATGATTGGACATTGCATGTTTCCAGACTAGAGTGTCAGGACTGGAACATCGGGTAGCGACAGTGGAGGACCATCTCAACACCACTCCAGACTGCGACCAAGAGCTTTTGTATCTCCACAGTAAGTGCATTGATTTGGAGGACAGGAGCCGCAGAAACATCATCCATTTTTTCATATTCCTGGAACAAATAGAAAGGACTGATATCTATACCTTCTTGCGGACAGCCCTCCCCACACTGACAGGCTTAACTTTTGACCCTTCATTGGAATTTCAGAGGGCACACCGACTGGGCCCAAAAATACCGGGTGGATCAACCAGAACCAGTCCAATCATTGCCTGTCTCATGCGCCACTGGCAGGTCGTCAAATGCTCCTCATGGCCCGATCTCATGGACCATTCTGAACAGGAGACTACGAGGTCCGCATCACAGCGGACTTCTCGAAGGAGACCAACAACCATCGAAAAGCATTCCTGTCACTTAGACCACGACTACGCCAACTGGATGTGAAATATGATTTGTTCAACCCAGCGCGGATGTGGATCACCGAAGACCAATCTTCCAGGGACTTCTACGAACCAGAGGACTTACAGCTCTTTCTGGTCACCCTGTCTCCACAAGTAATGGATATGACTCCTATGACCCAACTTTCATGACAGACTGTTTGTGCTCAGGGCACGCCACCTCCGCCAGCCACCTTGGAAATAGAACCCCGTCACAAGAATGATCTTCACCTCA
The DNA here is from genome assembly GCF_031143425.1 of Pleurodeles waltl. Classification (NCBI taxonomy): domain Eukaryota; kingdom Metazoa; phylum Chordata; class Amphibia; order Caudata; family Salamandridae; genus Pleurodeles; species Pleurodeles waltl. The sequence goes on from NC_090439.1 coordinate 1,179,886,776, forward strand.
GATGCAGGGATCCATAGAAACTAGCGAGGGTCCATGGTGAGAGAGATCAAATACTGCGGATGGTGGCGCACCATACTCAGTTGTTCGACACGAACAAATCTCACTCCCCTTTGAAACTGTTTCCTGTCCCCACCTGACATCACGGGATGGCACGGAGCATTTACTACCCAAGAGACTTGATTGAGCTGCAGGACTCTCACCCCAGTATCGGCGGACAGATGAGTACCTTGCTGCATTGTGTTGCTTGTTAATTACAGCATCCAAGTCCCAATGTATTTAAATCCTTGTTCAGATTTACTAAATAGTCAAGATACATTTAGCTTTATGTCTACGTCTCTAGCGTTGTTTTTTCTCAAAATTCTGACCTGTATGTCTTTTCTTCTCCCCACCTCCCTCTCTTCCTCTACCGGCCTTCTTATCACCCCTTTGGCGTACTAAGGTCCAGCTAGAACAATTGCAGGAATGTGTGATATGTTGAATGTAACACGTAGTATGTAAGACATAGGGTGCAGTGTACAGTCTTCCAGTTAAGCCGAATAAGGTTATCAATGGGGACTAAGTCTTATTCCGAAAACACCACAATGCATCTTTAATATTGTTTTTTCATGTTTAAACTAATGTTGGAACTGAACTGCTTAGGCACTCCGGACTCTGCGATTGCTAACTGATATTATTTATGACCAGGCTTACCTCAGTATAGGTGGACAGATGAGTATCGTGCTGCATTGTGTTAATTGTTAGTTACGACATCCTAGCTGAGATGTACTTTGAATATAGTTCAGATTTACTAGTTAGTTGAGATACATCCAGGTCCACAGGGTTGTTTCCTTCTCTCAGGATTCTGACCTATACGTCCCTCTTTCTTCCCCTACTTGCTTTCTTAACACCCCATTGGCGTACCAGGGTCCAGCTAGAACACCTGCAGGAACATGTGATTTGTTGAATGTAATGCGCAGCACGTAAGATGCAGGATGCAGTGTACACTTCTCTTGCCAAGCCGAACATGGTTGTATCGGGGCCTAAGCCCATAATGTCTCATTTTGAAAGTTTCACGCTGTGTCTCTTATATTGCTTTTTTATGCTTAAACTGATGTTGGAACCGGGCTGATCAGGCACCCCGGATTCTGCAGATGCAAGCCAAAATTGTTTATGACCAGGGTAGTACCTTAGGTTTCATTACCCCATACCCCATGATCTCCTGTATACAGTGCTAGATCGTGCCCACCCCCCTACCTCCCCCGCCTTGGGACCCTCACCCGTGACCCTGGAGCTTACACACTAACACATATCCATACCCACTTGCATGCTCTCAATCCTGTGTCATGATTACAAATCTTCTATGCCAGCGGCTCCCTGTGCGCACCCTGCCCCTGGAAGGGGCCCTCCTGGCCATCCGTGCAAGCTCCACAGGTCTAGACTCGCGGTCCACAGTTTTGGACCCTTTGGGCTCTACCCCTACCCATAACCGGTAGGCCCTCCTCTCTACCCCTCTCTTCTTCTCTCTTTGTCTCTTTCTTCTCACTCTATCATCTTCCTTCTTTTTCTCCTCTCCCTCTCCTCTACCACTTCTTCTCCCCCTCTTGACTGGTTTCTATCTTTTGACTACGACCGCACATCCTTTTCCTGCCTTGGCCTTCCCACCCTTTTTGTGTTTGTTTTTGTTTTTCTCCTTCCCATTTACTCTGACATAGGAAGTCTGAGACACCCTCCTGTGTTCTCTAGATCCAGAAGGACACCTTTTTACTCCCACATACCCATATGATGACCCCTGCCATGGGGACCACTCTGCCCTTGAAAACAGTATCTTGGAATGTTCATGGTGTCATGCACCATATCAAAAGAAAGAAGATCCTCTCTTATTTGCAATGCAAACACACAGATATTGCCCTCTTGCAGGAAACACATCTGTCATCCTTGAAATCCGAAAAATGGCACCGTGACTGGGTAGATAAAGAGTTCTATAGTGGTAGCCCACCATCCCCATTGGAAGGCTCTGGTTCTTCACGCAAATGTGGGGTCGTGATTCTTCTTCGCCGTTCCTTACAGTTTGAGGCGCTCCAATCTTGGCCAGACACGGATGGTCGATATATCCTTACCAAACTCAATATTGGAGGTTGCATACTATGTATTGGGTCTGTGTGTGCTCCTCCGGGTTCCAAACATTCCTTCTTTCTACGCCTAAACCGCCTTTTGACAGAGATTGGTGCCTTTCAATACCTCTTGGGTGGAGATCCAATCCTCGACAGAACAGGCAGGTTGGACATTGGCAAGAATGCGGATAGGGCACTCTTTGGAGATGTAATCTTGGACCATGGACTGGTAAATCATTGGTGTTTAACACATCCGGCTGACCAAGAGTACACTTTTATATCACCGGTTCACGGGACACAGACCTGATTGGACTATTTCCTCATCTCTCTTACACTGGTCTCCATGATCAGAGACTCCCGGATACTGGAAGCAGTGATCTCCGACCATGCCAGAGGGAATTTTTGGAGCTAGACTTGGGCCTGGCTTCTCCCGGCCAAAAACTGTGGTGTCTAACCTTATCATGCTACAATACACCGAAAGGTAAGGATCAACTATGTGCCCACGTCTCTGCCTATGTAACTGACAATAAAGGTTCAGTCTCCTCTCCCCAAGTCTTCTGGGCAGCAGCAAAGGCGACAATCAGAGGACAACTCATGAGAGACGCATCCCTTGCTAACACCCAGAGACGCTCTTGCCAATGAGAAATAGAAGGACTAATAGCAACATATACCCACAATTGCAGAAAGAAGAAAAACCACGGCACATCGCAGATTCGTAGAAGTATCTACACTAGTATCGGGCACTTCTATGTTCGTGGTCTTGAACACACACACATATCTATCGGATACGGGCCTCTCCTTTCGTACACAACTTTAATCTTTATTTTCTTTCACATCAGGCACTATATTGTACATAAATCTATGAAATACATGTGATTGATTCATTCCATCTTCATATCATTATGTTCACAGCCTTGAAAAAGTAATTACTGACGAAACACGTGTCAGCTGTTGTTTTATTTGAACATGAGAACTGTATTGGCCTGTTGACACCTTTCCCAGTTGTTTTGCTGGGTCAACTTTAGGGTGTACGTCTTCTCTGACATACCACAGAAGAATAAATAGATACTTCTACGAATCTGCGATGTGCCATGGTTTTTCTTCTTTCTGAAAATCAACTGTGGACCTTTTGAGGCGACAGATTATGCACCCTGTGGCTGGGTGTTAAAACCGCTTGGTCACTCTTTTTCAGAATTCAATTGAGACCTGACAGACTAATACTTTGGATACAACCTTTAGATTACATCTTGGAAGTGCGCACCACTCTTACACAGCCACAACTTGTTGTTTTTGTAATATATACCCACAATTATATGGAATCTCGCTCCCCAGACACGAGCTGTTGTCTCGAGAAGACAAAGATGGAGCTCAACGCATTATATACTTCCCCGGCAGAGTACGTCCTGCAAAGGATGAAAGGCAGACACTATGAGCAGGACGAAAAGGCAGGTCAGTTGCTCGCACCCCAGCTACGTCAACGGGAGGCAGCTCTCGCCATCCATGCCATCCGGGATGTTGAGAGGACGCTCTTCACCCACCCACACGAAATAACTGATACATTTGGACGCTTTTATCTAACCCTCTATGCCCCCAAAATGAGACAGGATCATGGCAGACTGGCTGCATTTCTTGAGGGCACCCAGATTCCCCGCCTTACCGAGGAAGGCAGGGGGCTACTAGGAGGCGAGATCAGCAAAGAGATCACACAAGCAATATCCAGCCTATCCTACCACAAAGCCCTGGGGGAGGATGGATTCCCAGTGGAATATTACAAATGGACTGGTGCAGATACGGTGGCCTCCCACTATAAAGCCTTCCGGGGTGCAGGGATCCTTATTTCCTATTTCTAATAGGGCATCCATAGCGGTCCTCCTGAAACCAGGTAAGGACCCCTTACTATGTGGCAGCTATCGTCCCATCTCACCTCTTAATAGAGATGTTAAGATACTGGCCAGCATCTTGGCGTCTCACCTCAAAAATACATTCCGTCTCTTATCCACCACACCCAGGTGGGTTTTGTACCGTGACGCTCCTCCATAAACCATCTCCGCACCCTTGCACATACACTCTGGGACACCAGAAACTCCTGAGAAGGCCTTTGACCGGATCTAATGGTGGTATCTTTGTGAGACCCTGAAACACTATGGTTTGGGTGATGGGTTCATCGTCAAAGTTCGATGGCTGCACGACTCACCCACGGCACAGGTAAATTGATGGGAGATTCCTTTCTGACGTGTTTTCCATCAAACTAGGAACCCTACAGGGTTGTCCACTGTCACAGCTGCTTTTCCTTTTGGCAGTATAGCCCCTGGCAGCTACTATCCGACGGTCACCCACCATAGCTGACGTCCCTATCCCTGGAGGCCTCTCCACGATTTACCTGTATGCAGATGACATATAGCTCACACTTACGGACCTCTAAATTTCCCTTCCAGCACTGCAAGATATCCTGGCAAAACTTGAAGCACTATGAGGGTATAAAATAAACTGGGATAAGAGTGAAGCTCAACCCCTGTCCCCAGTAACCACAAGTGCAGCTCTTACGGCACTTCCAATTGCCTGGAAACAATAACGCCCTAAATATCTGGGGATCCTCGTCAATAAGGGCCTAGCTCTCATGGTATGATCTAATCTGGAACCCCTGCTGGACCGAACCAATCGTGATTTTGAAAAATGGGTCTCTCCCTATGGGGGAGAGTATAAGCTGTACTCATGGTCACTCTGCCACAGTACACTTATGTGCTAGGGATGTTACCACTATTAGTTCCTCTGTCAATGCTCAGAGCGGTTGATGCCTGCATACTTACATTTGTGTGGGGATCTCTTAAACCACAGCTCTCCAAAGTTAACCTTATTGCACGGCGGGAATGGGGGAGACTGGGATTACCTTCAATACAGCACTATGCGCTGGCACTACATCTTTCGCATTTGGCCTTCATATCAGACCCACCCCTGTGAGTAAAGGCACAACAAGTACTCTTGCATAAACCGCTGGGTCTGGATCTGCTCTATGGTTCTAGAGCCCCCACCCACACCTTGATCATCCAGTCATACAGACCTCGCTGGACTCTTGGAGCCGGGATCACCGCCTTCTGGGAGTAGATCCACAGATTCATATGCACGCACCGCTCTGGGGCAATACCGGTTTCTTAATGGGGGGAAAGTGGTTGATTGGAGGTCTGGCCGGCTACGGGCATCCTATCCATTGACCAACTCTTAGATAATGGGACGCTGAAAACGTTCCCGGTGCTACAAGCTGAATTTGGACTCCCTGACCAATGTTTTTGGCAATATGGACAACACTCACACTGTCTCTAGAGCCATTTGGCGACCCACCCATGGACCCTGCAACATTCACTGGTGCTTGAGTATTTACGAACCTGGGGCTCCTTCTGGGGAGTGACGTTGTGGCTAAACAACCTCTCGAAGTAACATATTTTTTCTCTACCCCTTCTCACCTCTCTTAGGACCTGATGGCAAACCCAATTGCAGGTAGACTACGATATGAAAGACTGGACTGACCTACTGGAGGCGCAGGAGCGGGGGTTCGAGAGGCAAGAATTACATTTTCCCTTTTTAAGACTCTACACGACTGGTACTGGACCCCCTAGAAGCTTAGAGCGGCTAGACAATTGCCCTATGAGACTTGTTGACGATGCCCCCACCTGCGTTGTGATTCATTGCATATACTATGTGACTGTCTGAATATACATCCATATAGGGAGGCATTTAGGGTCACACTGAGAGAGATTCTACCCTTGCCGCCCTCTCTCCCAAAATCTCTGCTACTTTTGCATGACACTGAAGCTATCCAAGGCATGTACCGTATACAACTTCGCCTCTTGCATACAGCACTAACCATGGTTAAACTATGTATTCCTCAACACTGGTGCGCGGTCATGCCCTCCTCTCACGAGAAATGGCTGTCGGCAATGTTCCAAACTGCTACCCGTGAACATATCATATATACCCTACAGGACAAGACAGAGATATTCCTGCAAACATGGGCCCCTTTCTCCGACTAGCGAATAATTAAACCCCCCTCCTTCCTCCATGTCCTCCTCCCCCATCTCCCCTTTTTTTTCCCTTTCCCTTCCCCCCACCCTCTCTGCCGGTTGTACTTGCTTGCTCTCCCTTTCTTTGACTCTCTCCTCACTTCTCTCTCTCACCGCCTCATTCATATACTATTTCTCTCTATTGCTCCTTCTTTCTGGTTCTTCCTTCCTACTTCCCTTCCTCTTTTTCTCCTTCCCCACTCTCTGCCCCTTCTCTCTATAACTCTCTTTGTCTTCCATACTTACGCTCCCTCCCCCTTCTCTTTATTTCTTCCCTTCCCTCACACTTGCGCGATCATCCCCTCTGTCTCTACAATACGATGTCAGCCCCCAGTGTTTAAGGATTATGATTTCTTCTCTGACATCTCCACCCTCTCTTTGTTGTGCTGCTGCACCTAGTTGCGTTCTACATGTGCACGTGCTCCAGAACTGGTATGGGTGCTCACCATCTTTCCTTCTGTATAATGTCATCATGGGTATTAGTGCTGGGCCCATCTCTGTGCCACTGACTATGGTCAGCTTTGCCACCTACTACTACCTGGTTCTCCCTGCAGCTGGCAAAAGCTGGAGACCCTACACATGCTCCTACAAATGCTCGCTCATATCACTCAGTTCTTATGACATTATGACACTGCAGAATTTTGCTGAGGTTATGATAACTGTTTACGATCTGGCCACATTGTTTTTGGGGGAGGATTACTGTTGTCTCAGACCATGCACCAGTACACCCGGACCTTCGACTTATCCCCTTTTCACAGAAAAGGTGATGGCTCTTCAACAACGCATTTCTTTTAGATACTAAATGTGCCTCCCAATTTGAAAGCTTTCATTCTGAATTTTTTATATTAACACTACAATTGACTGTTCTGTGGCAATGATTAGGGATTCCTTTAAAGCAACTGCAAGGGGATTTATAAAAAGAGAGGTCTGTGGAAACACAATCAAACCAATAAAATAGAATTATAAAATTGGAGTATACAGCTTATCACTCGAAAATCCACTCTTCCCTAAAACCTCCTATTTGTGCACGCTATTATGGAGGCCAAAATAAAATGGGGAAATTGCTTGCAAGATCAGGAGAGACAGAACCAGGATACATTCTCTACAAAAGAGTACTGGTATCACTCCTTTTAAGGATAAGGACATCTTAACTGAATTCCTTGATACAAATTTATAATTTCCAGAGACACAACCATCACAATCAGACGTATTCAAATACTTTCAAACCATTCCTTCCCCTTCTTCATATGATATTGATTTTGAGTCACTAAGGGCAGATATTTCACTCTTACAAATTACTCATGCAGTTTCAATATTATGTAGAGGGAAAGCTCCTGGGCCTGATGGGTGTACTGTTGAATTTTATAGTCACTTTGCAAAACCTTTCCTTCCAAACGTTTTACGTTTATTTAACTTATTTATCAATAAGGGCAATTCTCAGGGCTATTTCCAAGATACCATGATTTTTTTAATTACTAAAGAAAATAAAGATCTCTCACAGTGCAATAATTACCACTCAATTAATTTATTTAACATTAACTACAAAATATTTGAAAAGAAAGATTTAGGTATTGCCCTTTAATCCTATTTTATCTGATCTCACAGTTCCAGAGCAGATCGGTTTTGTTAAGGGTAGATTGGCCCCCAAGAATCCTCAAGTCTTTTTTTATGTCTTAAGCACACATCTACATTAGATCATCCAATATCCGGCATTGCTTTGGACACAAAAAAAGGTTTTTGATAGGAATGGTTGGGATTGTATGTTTCAGGAATTAAACTGGATTGGTTTTCCACCCAAACTGTTTGCTTTAATCTCCTTGCTATACACATGTACTAAAGCCTCAATTTCTTTTAACAGTATGCTCACAGACTATTTTCATTTGTTTAGAGGGGTATGTCAAGGTTGTCCCTTATCACCTCTGGTGTTTATTGTTGCACTTAAACCCTATTTAACCAAAATTCAATACAATATACATATGTCAGGATTTGAAGCTGGATCTCATATTGTTCTAACCCTACAGCTTCCCTGCCTTCTTTTCTTCAACAAGCCACTAGTTTTTCCCACCGACCAGGTAATTGGCCTAACACTGAAAGATGCAAGTTATCATCTTTAAATGTTGTATGTAATAAACAACTTTTTGATCATATAGTATTTGCTTGGCAACCCATCAAAATCAAGTATCTGGTATCGTGGTTTTCACCAACAATAAAAGAGACTTTCAAACTGAATTTTGATTACATTAGCAAAACATGAAAAAATAGTATTTCCCGATGGCACCCCCATTTTCATTTTTGGTGGGGAAGAATTGACTCTATTAAAATGATGCTAACTCTTTTGATATTGTATGTTATTGCGATGATTCCCATTCACATTCCTGATTAGTATTTTATGACAATAGACTCTCTTTTATCAAAATTTCTTTGTAAAAACAAGTCCCCTCATATGGATGTGTCCTCATTAAGCAGGGTCAGTGAGTTCTGGTGGCTTTGGTGGTTCCTGATGCTCAGTTCTGCAGCTCTACATCTTGCTCTTCCTGCACAGTTTTGCCTCTGGTTTTCCATGTTTCTCTCCTAAATCCCTCACTATGTGATTCTCCTCTTTCTTCGCTGATTATGGGGGATGCCAGCGTATGAGGTGAGTGATATACTTCCAAACCCAGAGGTGTCTTGAGAGATACTCTCAAGACTTACCGTGTGCCTTGGGTTTGCCCCCTCCTATAGCGTACAGCCATTGTTCGGTATAGGTGTGCTTTCAAAGGGTCCCTCAAACATCATTGGTTGTGGCAAGTTGTCTGGGCACAGTAGTGTCTGGTTGAAGAATCACACACAGGGTCCAAAAGCCAATAGAATCACAACAACATGAACAGGGTAGAGGACATGAGGTATGAGAAAGAACATCTTAGCCTGAAAATAGTGCCCATGGTTTGATTTCCTATAGATATTATTGAAGTGTTTCCAATCCAAGGGTGGCTCCTATCTTTCTTTTGGGAGTCAACATGACCGGGTTGGTACATACAAAAAATTAGTTTGTAAAGACTATTCTGACAATATTGCAAGTTGGTGAGTTCTTCTCTCCTCGCATAGTTCACACCTGGAGTTCCTAAGTCAATAAACTAAACTTCATATGCAACATACATTTTTATTTGTAAAGCAATAAATATATTAAAAGGTCACTCGTAGAAAGTGAAAGCAAAAAGCAAAGCAGTATATCTTTTAAGATGTTGTTTTAGGGAACAGCATTGCTCAAGGGTAGTTTTTTCATTCCATAAACCTGCTTAAAACCCTGACTAGGAGGTCCCTAGCAGGAGGAACACCCACTTGTTCATAATAAAGAAGCATTTTACCCAATTGCCGGTAGAGTGGGAGAATGTGTGAGCAAGGTGAGAGTGGTTGGGGCAACAAATTGTTACTGCCTACAGGGCCAGAAATCCTACTCGGTTCTGAATGCAGGTGAGTGGTCTTAAATGTATTGTTCACTTGTTTCATGTCCTTACCAGTTCCTCCTGGGTGTCGAAGAGCGCGAGGGACCCGTTGTGTGAGGAGCAGAACCTCTGGCTCTCGTCCCAGTCCCCTTCCTTTCGATACATCACTGAGAAGTAATAACATTTGTTTCCACTGTGGAGCCAGTCGATGGGGCAGGTTTTCAAACGAGGAGGAACGGGGGCGTCCTGTGATGAATAGTGTCCTAGAAGCAGAAAATGTGAAATAATCAGCAGCTGTAAGACACACACCCCTGAAATGATGGACAAGTAATGACAGTGCAAGTCAATGCATGCAGTGCGTAAACTATTAGTATAAACAGATAAATGTGTTCTAGTTACTCACTCTTGTGATGTCACAGCACTGCTGAGCTCTACAGCACCCACTCTCCCTGCCTCCTCCTGCCTCCCAGGGCAGGATACAGCAGATGACAGAGGAATGGTAGTCAGTCTATACCCACAGTCCCTGCCTCCTGCATCCAAGGGGTTTCCACAACCCGGAGGAGAGCCATGAACTGACCAAGGGGAAGCAGAGGATTCCTGGATCAAGCGATGATGAGGCATAAGATCTCTGCAATGATCGAAAAGCTTGTGCGGTGATAGAGCTGATTCCAAGAACTGTGTCTGCAGGATGTTGATGATGGACAGGGATGGTCTGGTGGGATACCATATATGTTTGAATGTGTGGTGAGAGAAGGGGAAGGGACCAGCTGAGGAACACCCGAGGGGAGAGAACATCTGATTTCCAGGAAAGGGCTGGGAAAGGGGATGAAAACTCCAGCTGAAGGTAGGTCAGGATGGATAGACATCAGAGACGGCATCATCAAAGTGCTCAAGCCGCGCAACAAGTGCATGAGCTTGCTTTTTGACTCACTGTGGCACTTTGGTAAACAGACTTGTGTGATTCTTTCTATAATACAGATTGCACCTGTGCACATGCGGAACTGATTCAAACCTAAATGGACAGTTTCTCACTTGCATTGAGGAATGACTCCATGAATGTGAGGGAATGTTCTCCTCTGTGCCTGTGCTGCGTTATAGACGCAGGTGCAAAGGCAAGCAGTAGTAATGCTTTTCTTTGTTTTCTTAAGTTTAAATTGTTTATTCATTTATCTGTTTATGTCATTTATGTCATTTTTTGTTTACCTTTACATGTCTGATGAGAAAGAGATATATTAAATGAGGTGAGTGATTAGAGTTTTGTGTTAGGAGAGAGATATAGCATTGAGAGATAAACTGAGCAATAGCAACAAATGCTAATATGATGGAACGCTAGAGACGTGCCAAGGGGGTTTGAGTCTCCACTTTGTGGGTATTCCTAGGACTGAATGGAACAGTGTGATATTTTTATTTATTTGCATATTGCTGTTTTTGTTTTGACTGGTTGGCACTACTTTTATAGCTTTAGCCAAAACATTTTGATTATTATTTGGAACATAAGGAGTGATGTGGGCCTACTGTTAGAAATTGTAAATATTTATTTCAGTTATGTTCGCTCTTTGTGGTCTGAAGTAGGTTGACGGTCTAGATGTTGATGGTAGTGCTGAATGGGAGGGAAGTTATGTCCATTCTGATTGGTTAATTGGGAAATTTAAACCAAGGTAAGGGGTTTCTGCTTTCCTTTCCTGTGTTTGTTGTGCAGAGACGCCAAGAGTGTGAGACAGTGAGGGTCTAGTACGAAGGATTGATTTGAGGAGCTTGGTGTGCTTTTTATGTTTGAATAGATTTGTTTTTTCATTGACAGTGATGTTTAGTCCTATCATGGATTTGATGCAATATATTATCCGAAAGTCTTCTACGTGAAAAGGTACGGATAGCTCCATGAGGGTTCTTGCATGATTTTATTTAATGTTTTCACCAGGTTTTATTTGGGATGGTTCTTTTCTTGTGGTAGCAATGCACAGTGGGTGTCACGACTTTTGTGGTGTTTGTTACTTGCTTAAATTATTATTTTGCTTAATGGTGTTTTTTATTTAAAATAATTTGTGATATCTCTTTGTTTGGACTTCGGTGGCTTCATTTTGGGTGATTAAAGGTATAAGATACATTGTTATACAGCTTTTGACATTTGTGACATTCCTGCAGGGGGACAGACTTACCAGGATTGTCTATATTGCAGTTATTATAATGGAGTGAAGGGATCATCCGTCTGACATTTTGAGGACTTGGTGTTTATTCTTTATATCACTTTGAAGAAACTGAAGACATTGGTACTTTGTACTGAATGTCAACCTACCGCAAGGTAATGCTTTACAATTACAATCAATATAATGAGAAAGGATACAGAATTGTGTTGCTAGGTGAGGTAATCTTTCAATTTAGGATAACAGGATGGATGAATGTGAATGTGTTTAGTGATCCACTTTATATTTGGATATAGGGAGCAATGATTACAACAGTTTATAGGGTATAGACTATGGAAATGTATGTATGGAATTTCCACCACCATGGATAGGATGTATAATCAAGATACTTGAAACAGCATACAGATTTGTCGTAGCTAGGTGAGCAAATCTTTAAGTTTAATAAAACAGGAAGGATGCATTTTAAATTATTTAGTGATACTTTTAACATTCTATATAGGGGAGCAATAATTAAAACTGTTTAAGGGGTATAGCCTGCACTGGAATTGTATGTATTGAATGTTCACTAGTATGAATTGGATGTTTTTCTTTGAGATATGTATTTATTCTTTGGGTAATACAGATGTTGAACTTTGTTATGTTTCACTTCAATTGGATTGTAGCTTTTTTACATGCTTATCAAGTTCCTAATTGTGAGAAAGTAGCCTCTTTCTAGCAAGGTTACCCCAGTTTTTGGCCTGTTTGTAAGTGTGTTTTGAATGTGTCACTGGGATCCTGCTAGTCAGGACCCCAGTGCTTATAGTTTGTGACCTACTTGCCAGTGTGCTTGACTGCTAACCAGGACCCCAGTGCTCATGCTCTCTCTGGTTCCACATTTGTCCTTACATACTGGTAACACAGTACTGAACTCCAAATTGGCATACAGCTCACCCCTTATAAGTCCCTAGTATATGCTGCGTAGGTACAGAGGGCATTGGGGTTCCAGGGTATCCCTATGGGCTACAGCATTTCTTTTGCCACCCATAGGGAGCCCATGCAAAGGCTTCTACATGACTGCACCAGGTCACGTATAAGTCACCTATATATCAAGTCTTTCAACCCTGAAGGCTGGGTGCAAAGTACCTGTGTGTGAGGGCACCCCTGCACTAGCAGAGGTGCCCCCACGTCGTCCAGGCCCATTTTCCCAGACTTACTGAGTGCAGGACGCCATTTTACACGTGCACTGGACAAAGGAAAGGGGAGTGGCCACTCCCCTGTCCATCACCACCCCAGGGGTAGTGCCTGGAGCTCCTCCAGAGTGTCCCTGTGTTTTGCTATCTTGGATTCCAAGGTGGTTGCGCACTCTGGGAGCATCTGAGTGGCCATTGCCAGCAGGTGACGTCGGAGACACCTCCTGATAGGTGCTTATGTGGCTAGATGACCAATCCCCATCTCAGGGCTATTTAGGGTCTCTCCTCTGGGTGTTTCTTCAGATTCGGATTGCAAGACTCCAGCAGGAATCCTCTGCATCCTTTACTTCATCTTCTACCAACAGAACAACCGCTGACCACTCCAGGAACTCTGCAAAAACTGCAACAAAGAAGCAAAGACAACTTCTGCAACATTGTAACTTTCAGCTCCTGCCAGCAACTGCAACAGTTTCCAGGTCGTGCATACTCCGAGGACTGCCTGTCTCCAGCCTGCACCAGAAGAACCAAAGGAATCTCTTGTGGAGTGACGGAGTCACTTCCCTGCTTCAGCAGGCACCTCTCTGCAGCAACGACCGGTGGCTGGGGTCCCCACTCCAGACAACAGGTGTGGATCCAGCAACACAGGTGGTGAACTAAAGTGGCTCCAACAGTCCCAACATCCAGCTGTCCAACTTTGGTGGAGGTAAGAGCATGCCTCCCCACGCAAGACAGTACCCCAATATTCCATGTGACTTGCAGTTGCCAAGGCTTGTGTGCAACATTCCAAGAATCTCTTCATGCATAGCACAGCTTATGCCCCCAGCACTACATCCTGTGACACACAGCTTCTTGAGTGGTCCTCTGGCGGCGTGGGAATCCTTTGTATCATGCTGCTTAGTCCTCCATTTGCATTTTCTTTGTTCCCATGCTGGGGGACTCCTCTGCATGCTGCCTGGTCTGAGGGCTCTCTGAGTTGCTGAGAGCCCCCTCATCTGCCCCTTTTGGGTAGAGGCCACCAAGTCCCTCCTGGTCCCGGCCAGCACCATTTTCCACTAACCGAAAGCTTCGCATGTGCCAAGGCTTGTTGGTGGAATCCAGCGACTCAAACCAGACTACATTCATCCATCCGGCCTGGGGCATCTTCTGCAGAAGCCTGGAATCTGTCTTCTTTGGTGCAATACTGGCTTTGTCTTCTCACCAGTGGTTCTTCTTTTGCACCTTCATCCGGATTAGAAGGGGCTCTTGTTCTCCCTGGACTCTTCAGTGCTTCCTGGACTTGGTCCCCTTCTTACACAGGTCTTCAGGTCCAGGATTCCATAGTTAGTCTCTTGCAGTCTATTCTGGTTCTTGCATAATCTTCTATCACAACTTCTTGTGTGTTTCAGGAAACTAACTGTGATTTGTTCCTGTTTTCCTGGGCTCTGGGTTGAGGTCTATTACTTACCTTTGGCGTTTTCTTCCACTCCCAGTGCCCCTCTACACACTACACCTGCCTAGGTGGGAAACCAACTTTCAAATTCCACTATTTTATTATATGGTTTGTGTTCCCCCTCGGCCCATTGCAACTTATTGTGATGTGGTGTTTCCATATGTTGATGGAATAATTCTGATGCAATGTTTAACTATAATTGGTGTTTGTGTATTGGATTAGGCTGTAAATGAATTGTGCCCTGAACAACTTGAATGTATTATGGTCTGACGAAAACATGATGATAGACGTATGTTAGCCATACTATTTATGTATATGAATAATAAATCTAAGATTTGGTATTCAAAGAACCTACTTTTTAGGCATTATTATGAAGCGCCTCTTCCATTAAGAAATTACATGCTACTATTGATGTGACGTGTCTCAGCCCTCATGGTATAAATCCTGGAGGACACCATGGTGCTAGGATTGACCTAGAAGGTTTTTTTTTTTAAACTGATCGAGTTGAAAGGCTGGGCTGTGTATGAGAACGTGTAATAGTCAGTGGAAGGACATGGCATTCTTGGATGGCATCACCAAGGGTGCTTGTGTATCATTCTGAAACCCTGATGTTCATGACACGTTTTGTGGTTGGAGGGTGTTGAGAATGTTATATTTGAGAAAAGCTTTCCAATTTATCAGCCTCCTTTTCTGAAGAGGGGATAGGAGAGAAAAAAGGATGTCATCAGTGTGAAAGAAGGTTTTGAACCAGTTAAGCATAAATCGAGGTCTGCTCCTTTGAGGGTACGGGGTGAACTGTCAGGACCTTTGCTGATGTTATGCAAGGGGGCCCACTGAATCGTTTTGTGGCATTTGTCTATCATAGTGGTGAGGAAAAAGAATAAAGATTCAAGAAAGTGCTTTGACTTATACAATCTAAAAAAAAACTATTTGTGTGGATGGGCATTCTTTGCCCAAAATTAATGACATGGTCCCCAAATTGGGAGAAGCAAAATGTTTTTCCAAGCTGGATTTGCACTTCACTTATCACCAGGTAGAACTTGCAGAAAATTCCCGCTGATTGACTGCTTGCTCTACCCCGGGTAGTCTATTTCAATTTCGCAGAATGCCATTTGTCCTTGTATCAGCTGCAGCTGTTTTCCAGTGATTGATGGGCCAAGTTTTACATCGTATGAGTGGGGTGTTAGCATTTCAAGATGATGTTTTGATTCTTGGGAAGAAGGAGCAAGAGTATTTGGAGAGATTAAGTGAAGTTCTGAATAATTTAAAAGTTAGAGGCATTAGACTCAGGAAGGATAAGTGTGTTTTTGGAGTCAATGCTGTTGAGTTTGTTGTTCATGTGATTCCTGGGGAAAGAGATTAAACCAAGACCTGGTCTCTTGGAAGCAACTGAGAAGATGTCTTTCCCCACATATCATTAGCAATTGTAGCATTCAGGGAATATGTGAACTTTTCTCTAAGTTCATTGAGAATTTTGCAACTGTTGCTTAGTCCATGTACAGGTTACATTAAAATTTCCAGTTTGTGAGCAACAAGGAGCAGCAACTTGCTTTTGCTTTTGCATTTCTGAGCCCCCTACATTCCTGGGAGACTCTTTGTCACTGTTGATGCCAGTAATGTGGGAATTGGGGGTGCTCTGTCACAGGGTAGAGACACCCATGACTACACCATTGCTTTTGCATCTAGCACCTTGAATGTCCATAAATACCAGTATTCTGTAATTGCAAAAGAAATGCTTGCCTGTGGATGGGCTGCTGAAAAGGTTAGACCATATATTTGGGACATAATTCCTTCTGCAGATGCATCATAAGCCTTCCGTGCCAACTCTAAACAGAAGCAGTGTTGGTTCAACTAGGGATACTGCAAGATTGGTGTGATTAAGTTAGAAACGTCTGGAAACTACTTTTCAAGTAGAACATCTCCCTGGAGGTTGAAACAAGAACGTAAACAGTTTTTCTTGCCTTCTAGTAATGAACATTCTTTGTGTTCCATGAGTTAGATGATGAGTAGATTGAATGGCTTGTTGCAGGTGCGTCCTGGATGTCAAATAGGCATATAAGTGACAGTGGGTGGAAAAATTAGCTGTCCAAAAATTGGGAACTTACCAAGGTCATACAGTAGGTGTTGAACAGTAGGCCACGTGAGAAGGTGTTGTCCATTCACCTTCAAACTCACAGTAAAGTTTAGAGTGAGCTTTCTTTGCATAAGGGTTTGTTATTTTGCAACGTAAAGCTCATTTCACCTTGCAAGATCAGAAGTAGATTCGTACACTTATCTCATGCAGGGCATTGGGGGAAAACTGCTAGAAAGTGGAGGTTGAGAGAAAGTTTTGGTGGACTGCTATGGATAGAAATGCTGGGTGTTAGATTGAAAGATGAACAGTGTGTAGAGCTAATGATAAGGGTTTGCACACATGGTGGTGGAAGTGGGGTGCTAAGGGGTGCAAGGAAAGTGGACCTGCACTAGGTGTTATGTTATGAAACTTTATAGAGCGCATAGCTACCCGAAGGCCTCCCAGCGCTATACCAAATCTTCAAAAACACAACCTTGTGGACAGACAGCTAAAACAACCAGGTTTTCAATAGCCTCTGAAATGAAAGTTTGTGGCTGGTTTGTCGTAGATTCAGTGATTGTGAATTCCACAATCTGGCTCCAAGGGCAAGGTATCAATCTTCTGACCCATTTAGCTTTTTTAATTGGGGGAGTGGCAGCAAGGGCCGCGGAGGATGATCTAAGATATCTTGTGGGTTTGTAGAAGGAGGCTAGGGTTCTCAGAAGTGGCGTCCTTTGTCATACAGGGCTCCATGGATGTAACATAAAGATTTTAATTTTATCCGTTGCTCTATGGGGAGCCAGTGCAGAGTGCAGCTCCACTTTTCTTAACCCCTTCGCTGCCAGGTCTTTTCCTCCCTCCTGTGCCAGTGGCTATTTGGGGCAGTTCGCGCTTAGGCCCTCATACTTTTTCTCCCACATAAGCTAGCCAAGCCAAACTTGCGTCCTTTTTTTCCAACATCCTAGGGATTCCAGAGGTACCCAGACTTTGTGGGTTCCCCTGAAGGAGGCCCAGAAATTAGCCAAAATACAGTGAAAATGTTGTTTTTTTCAAAAAAATCGGAAAAAGTGGCTGCAGAAGAAGGTTTGTGTATTTTTCCCTGAAAATGGCATCAACAAAGGGTTTGCAGTGCTAAAATCACCAGCTTCCCAGCTTTCAGGAACAGGCATACTTTAATCAGAAAACCCAATTTTTCAACACAAATTTGGCATTTTACTGGGACATACCCCATTTTTATGATTTTTTGTGCTTTCACCCTCCTTCCAGTCATTGACAGAAATGGGCATGAAACCAATGCTGGATCCCAGACACCTAAAGATTTCTGAAAAGTAGACAAACTTTTGAATTCAGCAAGGGGTAATTTGTGTAGATCCTACAAGGGGTTACTA
This sequence comes from Pleurodeles waltl, assembly GCF_031143425.1. Lineage (NCBI taxonomy): Eukaryota > Metazoa > Chordata > Amphibia > Caudata > Salamandridae > Pleurodeles > Pleurodeles waltl. Next base: position 1,179,904,523 of record NC_090439.1, read on the forward strand.
CAGAAAATAACAACTGAAAAAATAAATATTGAAATTGAGGTAAAAAAACAGCAATTTTTCTCTACGTTTTACGCTGTAACTTTTTCCTGCAATGTCAGATTTTTTAAAGCAATATACCGTTACATCTGCTGGACTCTTCTGGTTGCGGGGATATATAGGGCTTGTAGGTTCATCAAGAACCCTAGGTACCCAGAGCCAATAAATGAGCTGCACCCTGCAGTGGGTTTTCATTCTATAACGGGTATACAGCAATTCATTTGCTGAAATATACAGAATGAAAAATAGCTATCAAGAAAACCTTTGTTCTTCCAAAATGGGCACAAGATAAGGTGTTGAGGAGAAGTGGTTATTTGCACATCTCTGAATTCCGGGGTGCCCATACTAGCATGTGAATTACAAGGCATTTCTCAAATAGACGTCTTTTTTACACACTCTCTTATATTTGGAAGGAAAAAATGTAGAGAAAGACAAGGGGCAATAACACTTGTTTTGCTATTCTATGTTCCCCCAAGTCTACCGATAAAAATGATACTTCACTTGTGTGGGTAGGCCTAGTGCCCGCTACAGGAGATGCCCCAAAACACAAAGTGGACACATCCCATTTTTTGACAGAAAACAGAGGTTTTTTTGCAAAGTGCCTACCTGTAGATTTTGGCCTCTAGCCCAGCCGGCACCTAGGGAATCCTACCAAACCTGTGCATTTTTTAAAAATAGAGACCTAGGGGAATCCAAGACGGGGTGACTTGTGGGGCTCTGACCAGGTTCTGTTACCCAGAATCCTTTGCAAACCTCAAAACTTTGGCTAAAACACGTTTTCCTCACATTTCGGTGACAGAAATTTCTGGAATCTGAGAGGAGCCACAGATTTCCTTCCACCCAGCGTTCCCCCAAGTATCCCGATAAAAATGATACCTCACTTGTGTGGGTAGGCCTAGCGCCCGTGACAGGAAATGCCCCAAAACACAATGTGGACACATCCCAATTTTTGACAGAAAACAGAGGTGTTTTTTGCAAAGTGCCTACCTGAAGATTTTGGCCTCTAGCTCAGCCGGCACCTAGGGAAATCTACCAAACCTGTGCATTTTTTAAAACTAGAGACCTAGGGGAATCCAAGGAGGGGTGACTTGTGGGGCTCTGACCAGGTTCTGTTACCCAGAATCCTTTGAAAACCTCAAAATTTGGCTAAAAAAACACGTTTTCCTCACATTTCGGTGACAGAAATTTCTGGAATTTGAGAGGAGCCACTAATTTCCTTCTACCCAGCGTTCCCCCAAGTCTCCCGATAAAAATGATACCTCAGTTGTGTGGGTAGGCCTAGCGCCCGCAACAGTAAATGCCCCAAAACACAACATGGACACATCCCAATTTTTGACAGAAAACAGAGGTGTTTTTTGCAAAGTGCCTACCTGAAGATTTTGGCCTCTAGCTAAGCCGGAACCTAGGGAAATCTACCAAACCTGTGCATTTTTTAAAACTAGAGACCTAGGGCAATCCAAGATGGGGTGACTTGTGGGGCTCTGACCAGGTTCTGTTACCCAGAATCCTTTGAAAACCTCAACATTTGGCTAAAAAAACACGTTTTCCTCACATTTCGGTGACAGAAAGTTCTGGAATTTGAGAGGAGCCACAAATTTCCTTCCGCCCAGCGTTCCACCAAGTCTCCCGATAAAAATGATACCTCACTTGTGTGGGTAGGCCTAGCGCCCCCGAAATTAAATGTTCCAAAACACAACGTGGACACATCACATTTTTTCACAGAAAACAGAGGTGTTTTTTTTACAAAGTGCCTACCTGTTGATTTTGACCTCTAGCTCAGCTGGCCCCAGGGGGGGCAGAAATAGCCTCAAATAGATTTGCCCCCCAAACCCCCCACCCGGGAGCGACCCTTGCCTACGGGGTCGCTCCCATTGCCTACGGGGTCGCTCCCCTTGCGTGACATTGGCGCAAAAAAAAAAAAATCCCTGTTGATTTTGACCTCTAGCTCAGCTGGCCCCAGGGGGGGCAGAAATGGCCTAAAATAGATTTACCCCTCCAACCCGCCAACCACGCCTCCTCCGGGAGCGACCCTTGCCTACGGGGTCGCTCCCCTGGTGTGACACTGGCGTAAAAAAAGAATCCCCGGTGCCTAGTGGTTTCTGCCCCCTTCAGATTGACCTAAAATCGTCTGATCTGCCCCTAGAAATGGTCTAAATACAATGTGCCCCCCAGGGGAGCGACCCTTGCCTAATGGGTCGCTCCCCATCTCTAAAAAAACAAACAAACAAAAAAAAAGACAAAACAAAAAATGTGCAATGGCGCCTAGAGGTTTCTGCCCCCTCTGGGGGCAGATCGGTCTAATAACAATAGGCCTAAGGGGTCGCTCCCCACCTGTAAACAAACAAAATGAAACAAAAACAAAACAAACAAAAAAAAGATCCCTGGTGCCTAGATGTTTCTGCCCCCCCGGGGACAGAAAAAGGCCTTCCAAAAAAATGCCCCCCCTGGGAGCGACCCTTGCCCAAGGGGTCGCTCCCTTATGCCAGTTTCTAATAAAAAAATATATATCCCTGGTGTCTAGTGGGCGTTCCAAAAGCCGGATTGCTTGCAATACGGCTTTTGAAACGCTCAGAGAGACTTCAAAGGGAAGGAAATTCCTTTCCTTCCCTTTGAAGCCTCTCTAGCCTCCTCCACGTGATCGAAAGAGAAATGCTTTGCATTTCTCCTTTGAGGAGGCCCTCTGTGATTGTCAGTGTGCGATGCGCGCTTACGTCATGGGGGGGTGGGGGCGTGGAGGGGTTCAGGGGTGGAAGTGGAAGGGCTTCCCCTTCCATCCACAACCAGGGAGGTGGGTGGGGAGCCCATGGCGGGAGCGCTAGCGGTCCACGCAGTTCCTGGGTGCAGGACGACGTGATCTCGTCCAAGGCACCCGGGAACCGGTGCCTTGGACGAGATCACCTCGTCCAAGGCACCGTAGGGGTTAAACTTGCCCCAAGGTGTTTACATTTCAAATGGTTTACTTCATCTTGCAATCTCTAAGAATATTTGCTTGTTTTTAAAGATCTTGGGACAGATTGTTTAAATAGTGGTGCTACATTACATGTAGTGTGACTTTTCTTGCGGCCCCTTGCCCCCCCTACCGCCATCATGTGTGTGCCATATTTAAAAAATGGCGCACCATGGCGCAGGGTAGGGGGCAATACCATCATCATTTCTGATGCTATTGATCTACTGTTCAGGGTTAGCAGCAAATTTATGGCATTAAAAATGCCGCAAAGAGATCTTTTAGATGTGATTGCACCATTTGTTTACCCCCTCTAATGGGGGGACGCCCCCCCCTTGCATACATTATGCCTGGCGCAGGCATAATGTGGCGCAAGTGGTCACATAGTGGGGCAATGCATGCATTGCGCCACTTTGTATATATGGTGTTGCGATTTTGGCCTCATTCTGCCACATTAGCATGAAAAATTATGCTAATGTGGCGCAAGGAGGCGCTAGGGGCTCCTAAAGATGCCCCATTGTCTTTCTATAGTTTCTTTAATGAAACATGTGACTCTTGCGTATTTTAACCTGAGTGGCCTCCAGGGTTTAAGTAAACTCAAGCCGCAGGTGGATGTTTGTGACAGCGCATGAATAAAAGTTCTGAAGCTGAGACTGAAGACAGTGGGAGTTTCTCACATTTTCGGTCAGTTAGCAATACAGGTGTGAAAAGTATGTGCACATCCAGTCCTTTGCACCTATTGCGGAGAGTACCGGGCAATGGTCACATATGTGCCAGTTGTAATTATGGAAAAGTGTGAGATATGCAGAAGGAAGAATTCAGAAAGTTGTGCGGAAATAAAGGTTGTAAGTCTACCACAGTGATAGACCATGAAGGTTATAAGTCTACCACAGTGATAGACCATGAAGGTTATAAGTCTACCACAGTGATAGACCCTGGAGAAAGTGGTGTGCAGGGCAGAATGGGAGTGCTCGTGACACTTTCAAAGCTACATCTCTTTGACAGAACTTATTAATGCTTAATTAACAGTCTTGCATTTTCAGAATTGGAACATTTCATTACCAAATATTCATAACAAAATCTTTCTTGTTATTCATTTAGCTGATACAGCTAAAAAGCACTGGCAAAGCCAATAGGCCTGGCTTGTTTGAAGTACATGCGCTGGCGGCTGTGTGAGATGTCTGGATGCAGTAACAAAAAACTCACAGCCATGCACCCAAGCACTGGTCCGGTGGCACACTGAGTGGAGCACAGGAGTGTAGTTTACATGTTTTAAGGCACACCACTAATTACTTGGGCCTCTCCTCTCGAACAGGATTTCTGGTTACACTTCCTTATCCTCCCTCCTTTTAGAGACCACACCCCATCATTTCAATCCCACTTACAGCACTGCCCAGAGGACCACTGGACCAACGTGGCTCTGCTTAATGACTTTAAGTCTGCCCTTCCCTACAGACAGAAACACACCTGGCACAGAGGTGTTTATGCTGCAATAGGATCCTCATCTAACATAGAGCACTCATTGGACTGGGCTTTGGGGAGTGTGGACTATAAACATATCTAGAGACCTCCCTTCTGCAATGACATCAGCAGTGAACGTGTCCTCACCTTGAAGTGATGAGTGCCATGAAAGAGAAGAAACAGTTTTAATGTATTAAAATAATAGTAGCCAGTAATCAAGGTAAATAAAGATCTGTCATTCCAGAGCTATGACAGGTAGACCTGTGGATAACCTGCATCTGGAGACAGGCCGCCCTCACTGCATCACAGGGTGGGCAAAAAGTGGTGGGACAGAGCCATGAGGGGGAGATGGTGGGGGTGGTGCTCCCTACAGACAGTGCACACAGGGGCTGTCTTTCCTAATGAGAGGCTCTAGCCTCTGCTGAAGGAGGGAGAAAAAGGTGAGTGCCACACTCGAAGCACACCTCACCTGACACCAGGTACACATAGGAGCTTGTACCTCACCTGATACCTGAGTAGGGAGAGACTGCTGCTGAAGGAGTGGAACAAGTGAGATGTGCCCGAGGCACACAAAACCTCACATACACCCCCCAGCTCTACATACATGTGTGACAGCACCTGGCACTGGCTACAGATACATATGTGACAGCAGCTAACACTGGCTCTACATACATGTGTGACAGCACCTGGTACTGCCTCCAGATACATATGTGACAGCACCTAACAGTGGCTCTACATACATGTGTGACAATACCTACTCTGGCTGAACATACACGTGTGACAGCACCTGACACCATCTCTAAGTGTGTGTGTGTGACAGCACTTGCACCTCTCACACTGGCATTGCATGTTTGTCTGGCACTTGCTCTTCTTCTTTGTGTGTGACTGCATCTTACACCTCTGACACTGACTCTACACTTGCATGCATACGTGCCTGTGTGACAGCACATGACACCTTTGGCACTGACTGTGTGTGTGTGTGTGTGTGTGTGTGTGTGAGACTGCGCCTGAAACCTCTCACATTGGCTGTTTCTGTGTGAGACAGCACCTGACACTTCTAGCACTGGCCTGTTGTGTGTGTGTGTGACACATCTGACACCTTTGGCACAGGCTCGACATGTGTGCGTGTGTGTATGTGTGTGACCACACCTGCACCTCTGGCATTGATTTTACATATGTGGCGTATTGCATCAGACTGACACTGGCTATATATGTGTATGACAGCACTTGACACCTCCGGCACTGTCTCTACGTGTGCGTGTGTGTGTGTTACAGCACCTGACACCACTCGCACTGCCTCTACATGTGTGTGAGACAGCACCTGACATCTCCAGCCCTAGCTCTACATGTGTGTGACAACACCAGCCCCATCTGGCACCAGCTCTAGGTGTGTCTAGGTGTGTGTACATGTGACAGCACTAGCCACATCTCGCACTGGTTCTAGGAGTGGGTGTACATTTGACAGCACTAGACACCTTTGGCACTGGTTTTAGGCATATGTACATGTGACAGCAACATACACTTCTGGTACTGGTTCTAGGTGTGTGTACATGTGACAGCACCATACACCTCTGGCACTGGTTCTAGGAGTGTGTACATTTGACAGCACTAGACAACTTTGACACTAGTTTTAGGTGTGTTTACATGTGAAAGCAACATACACTTCTGGCACTGGTTCTAGGCGTGTGCACATGGGACATCACTAGACACCTCTGGCACTAGATCTAGGTGTGTGTACATATGACAGCACCATACACCTCTGGCACTGGTTCTCAACATGTGTTTACATGTGACAGCACTAGACACCTCTGGCACTTGTTCTAGGTGTGTGTACTTGTGACAGCACCTTACACATCTGGCACTGACTTTAAGAGCAATCTTTGACCTTCGGAGAGCTGGCTGCGGGGACTGGTGCTGGCGGATATGCTCACTCCCCTTTTCTCTGTGGAAAGGGCACACCGGATTCACACGCGGTCGAGGCCGCCGGGGAGCAGTTCTCGGCCGTTCATTATCTGTTTCCATTATGTGGACAGGGATGATATACTCCGTACTATACAGGCCTCTCCGCCCCCTAAGGTGGATGTTGCACATATTCTGCTGTTCCCGGACTACACCCTAGCGGTGCAGAGAGATCGAGCATCCTACCTGCCTTTGAAACATAGACTTCGGTCTCTCAGCCTAAACTACTCCTTGGTATTTCCTGCCAAGCTGCGCATTGTGGCTGAGAATAAGTCGCACTTCTTTTCTACACCTGAGGCGGCGTGGGAGTGGCTCGAATCAACGGGTTGTGCCACGGGTCGGGCGACGGAGCAATCTGTGCCGATGTTGCGAAGTAAGCGCAGCTGGCCAGACGTGCCTGGAAGAGAAGTGAAATCAATGCAGGACCTGGGACACATGCACCAGACTTGGAGCAGCTCATACAGGAGAAGAGAGAGGCGATTCACTCAGCTGCGGCGATCAGTGTCTCCCCACTGGTGTCCGAATCGGAAACTAAAATTTTACAACCACCCAGTGATCGACCTATCATGCCTGACCGATCTTCCGAGTGAGGCTGTGTTGTGGGCCTATCTGTAACACCAGCCACGGCGGATGAACTTTTTTAAAGGCTGCCTGAAATGTGTTGGAGACCCACAAACCGCTGGGATTGCGCACCTGGCCTGTTAGATGTGCTTGAATCCACTCAGCATGTCTGATGTTGTGATTAGATGGAGGATCTGGTTGTTGAATGTGGACCCTTAGTCCCGGGGCGGTGCGCGAGTGGTTGCTGGGTCTGTGATTGTTCTCCTCCCCTGCTCACTATTATGATTGACGAGGGTGGTCAACCTCCTGCTGGTCTTCCTTCTCTGCCCCCCTCCCTATTATCTGCTATAGCCGGATAGCATGGTTCATGTAGGGATCGTATCTCTGCGGGATTAGCCTACCCCATACTCCTACTAGTGGAGACACATAATGAGTGGTTGTGTTGTTGCACGCTGCTGTTCGCGTTGTTTGGTTTGGGCGGTGACCTGTTGTCTATCTGCCCTGATGGTATTGGTTCTGTTTTGGTTATGCTGGAAGACATACATAGAGAACTTGATCGGAGGTTGGGCTGCTGTCAATGCGGATACAGCACTAGGCGGTGAGGCGGGGTGTCTAGGGGCCAGATGTACCAAAGGATTTTACCCATTCTGTGTCTATGGGAAAAAGTTTTCGTACATATGGCCCTAGGGGTGGGGGTGGTTGGCTATTTGTGATATGTCTTCATACACTGCGATCACCTGGAATGTGAGGGGCATACACACCCCTATGCGCCGATATGCTATCTACTCCTACCTTAGAAGGCAGGAGACACACCTGGTGGGTTCAGAGATCCCTCGTTTGCAGCAACGCTGTAGAGGGCAGCTCCATGCAACAGGTCACTCGCCGTATGCTAGGGGTGCTCTGATCGGGACCAGACGTCTTTCCTGTGCGGATTATCCCAGCACTTGGCGGGTTGGAGTGAGTTCCCATGGTTATTGGGGGGGGACTTCAATAGTGTGCTTGATGTTGACTTGGATCACTCCTTCCCTCCGTTACCCATGTCTCCAGTTGTGACAGCTGCGCGCAGCCTCATGTCTTGGGCCCCGCATTGGCAGTTGGTTGACATTTGGCGGTAGCAGCATGCCAGGGATAGGGTCTACTCATTTTACTCTGCTCCGCACTCCCTGCATGTGTGTTTAGACAGGATTTTTTGCACTCAGAATCTGGCCCCAGTGATTGTGGACACGGATTATCTAGGGCGTACGCATTCAGACCACAATCCGTTACTGGCGAGCCTGCGTTGGGACTCCTTCCCTCTGGCTGTTCCCACCTGGAGGATGAGACCGGAAGTATTGGAAGATGCTGCCTTTAGGGCATCGCTGAGCGCTGCGATCCCGGAGTACTTTGAGCACAATGAGGGCACAGCCTCATCTGGATTGTTAGAATGGGATGTGTTTAAAGTCTTTATCCGTGGGCATTGCTTGGGGACCCAGTGTAGCCTGTGCTGCTCCGTGGAACGCGACCTGACCCGAGTGGTGCGTACTATGTTGCACCCAGAGGGCAAGGCGGCTGGTAGTTTGACAGAAGCCAGGGAGTTGTCTGTGGCTCGTACTGAACACCGTTGTTACTTGAGCGCTCGCGCTGTTTTAATTATGCCACGCACTCTGCGAGAACACACGCCTCTGCTGATAAAGCGTGCAGGCTGCTGGCTTGCCTTATTCAACGTGACTGCGACAGGGGACCAGTTGTGGAGATTCGTTCATGGGCGGGGTGATGGTGCATATGCCCCGGGAAATGCATGCTGAGTTCACGAGCACTATGGGCTTTGTATGCTTCGGGTACGCCTCCTGCGGAGAGTCTCTGTAATGACTTCCTCGCTAGTGTAGAGCTTCCATGTTTGGCGGAGGAGCAAATGGAGGTACTGGAGGCGCATCTTGACCTTGAGGAAATAAAGTCCAGTATTGGTGAGCTGGCATACGGTAAAACCCCAGGTCCGGATGGTTTACCGGTTGACTTCTACAAGGCATTTGAGTCCCAGCTGGCACCCCGGTTGCTCCAGATGTACGAAGAGGCTGTGCAGAGGGGTTGCTTGTCGGCCTCTCAGAGGGAGGCACTAATGGTGCCTCTTCCTGAACCCAGGAGGGACCCAGCGAGGATGGGATCATACCGGTCGCTTGCGATGCTGAACACTGACTACAAAATTCTGGCTAAGGTGTTGGCAGTGCGTCTTGCCTCGAGGGTGCCAGACCTGGTCCACCCCGACCAGAACGGGTTTGTGCTGGCTAGAGACACCTCGCACAATATTAGACGGCTGTTTTGCGTCATGCAGTATGCAAGACGTGACTGGCCGAGAGCAGGCTGCCTCGTCTTGGATTTGGAGAAGGCCTTCGACTCCCTGGAGTGGCCTTACCTGTTCAGGGTATTGCAGCAGTTTGGCATAGGACCCTCTTTTGGACGGCTGGTTAAGCTGTTATATACTCGGCCGCAGGTTCGGGTAAAACTTGGAGGTGTCATATCGGATCCGATCAAAGTGTGCAGAGGCACGAGACAGGGCTGCCCTCTCTCGCCATTGCTATTTTCTCTCGCCATAGAGCCCCTGGCGGCAATTCTGCACGGTGAGGGGACCGACTGGGGTATTGCCCTGGGGGACGGTGTGCACATAGTATTGTTGTACGCTGATGACCTCTTCCTGTTCTTTCGAGACATCACGCAGATTCCCCCGAGGGTGGGAACGCTGTTACAGTGCTTTGCGTTGATATCCGGCCTCAGGGTCAACTGGTCCAAATCAAGGGGGTCATTCTGACCTCGGCGGTAAAAGGCGCTTACCGCCGGTCAGAAGACCGCCATAACACCGCAGCGGCCGCGGAAAGCCGCCACGGTCATTCTGACCCACAACAGGCAAACCTCCAAAAATCCGTCCTCCACTGCAGCCCGCCACATCAGCGGGCAGCGATAAACTGGAGATGACCAAACCTCCACCGTCACGCCAACAGAAATACGCCCATGCCATTACGACCCACGAATCCACGCGGCGGTCTTTCAAACGTGGTATTCCATTGGCGGTACACACCGCCGTGGTCAAAATACACACACCCATACAAAACACAGCCACATTGGACAATTCGAAATACACACACTGATACACATACACCACCACTCCCACACAATCAATCAACTATAAAACACACACCCACATCACCCACAAACCCCTACGACCACAATTAATGAGAGAAGGAGAGAGAGACACAGCAGACAATCCATAGCAATACACACTGAGGCACACTACACCATCACACACACCACATAGTAGCACAAAGCACCACACACCAACATACTCATCATCACATACACCACCCCACACCTCACCCACACCACCCCATGGCACCCCAAAGGCACACACGCTTTTCGGACCAAGAACTCCGGGTCATGGTGGAGGAAATCCTAAGAGTGGAACCCCAGCTCTTCGGCTCACAGGTGCAGCACACCAGTATAGCTAGGAAGGCGGAGCTATGGCAGCGGATCGTGGACAGGGTCAACGCGGTGGGACAGCATCCCAGGAATAGGGACGACATCCGCAAAAGATGGAACGACCTACGGGGGAAGGTCCGATCGATGGTCTCCAGGCACAACATCGCGGTCCAGAAGACTTTACATCATGGGAGCAAGAGGTCTTGAACATCCTGCATCCTCAGGGCCTCGCAGAAGTAGCCGGCGGAATGGACTCTGGTAAGTCCAATCTCAACTACTACATCCCCCCCACCCCACCAGCATGCCAACCCACACCCCCACCCTCACCCCCAACCCCCCAGCACACATCCTCCCTGACAATGTCTCACCAGCACAACCCACCCATCCCAACACCAACTCCTGCATGCCAACACAATCCATGGACACCCATCACCCAAGCATGACCACTGCACTTACCCCCCCCCCCCCCCACTAACTACCCTCACAACACCTCCCTCAAGGGAATGCCTGCACTGGGGGACAAGGGCACCCATAACACGCACGCTATTGCACACACAGAAACAATAACCAAACTCTCTTACCCCATGCAGGACCCGAACGCCAACACACCAGCCAGGAGGGTCCAGAAATGTCCATCCCACAGCCGGAACAGGCCCACAGTGAGGACAGCAGCTCTGTCGACACTGAACCTGATGACCAGCCCGGACCATCTGGGACCTCTGGGCAGTCGGTTCCCCTCAGGCAGCCACAGGCCACACCAGACCCGACCCCCTCTGCCAACACCAGCACAGCTCCCACCCAGCGGGCCCATGCCTCTGTCTCTAGGACAGGTCAATCAGCGGTGTGTCTACCACTACAGGGCACCCAGGCTAACCCAACACCCCAACAACAACAGGGACCTGGGGGCAGTGGGAGCGGGCACACCGTCCAGGAGGCAGAGGCCGGGGGAAACCGGGCAGCTCGGAGGGCTGCTGTGCGACAGGGGGGGGAGGAGAGGCCCAGGGAACCCACTCTCCAAGAGGCCCTCACCACCCTCATGGGGGCTTACCACCACTCCCAAGAGACGATGGCGACGGTACTGGCCAGGTTCACGGAGATCCAGGCACAGCAGGAGGAACGCTACATGGGGTTCAGGGAGGAGCTGAGAATCATCGGGACCGCAATGGGGACCATCGTCCTGGCCCTCAACAGGATAGAAGACGCGTTGCGGGACCATGTGGCACCACACAGGGCCCCTGTCACTAGCCCGGACCAGGAACAGCCTACCACCTCCGCCGGCGCTAGTGGACAGGAGGCCCCAACACCACGACAGGCCACCAGAACCCCACCTCCTGCTGAAGAACAACCACCCCGTAAGAGGAGCCTGAGATCCAAAAGAAAGACAGAGTAGGATGTCAAGACCCCGGCCAGCAGGACATACCCCCTGAACTCTTCCCACTGTCCCACAATGCCACCCTGTCCAACCTTGAACTGCCTCTGCTCCATCCTTCCACAGGCAAAAGGACAATGCACCTGTGAGACTGAGAACTGGACTCTGCCATGGACAGTACTCCACCCCCACCCATCACCCTTATAATCACATGTACCAATATCTAGCACTGTAAATAAATCACATATTGCACACAAATCAGTTTGGAGTCATGCTGTATTATTAACAAATGTATTACATATTACTGTTCAATATCTGTTCTGTCAATTAGTGATGACAACATACCAATGTCAATACGCTGTAGTTCATGGGCAAACCAAGCAGAAGTCAGGCACTGAGTCATACAGCACTGAGAAGGGAAAGGAAAACCAAAAATTACCCCAAAAAAACTGGTGGGAACTACAGAAAGTACAGATGCAGGAGGCTATAAGCAATTGTGAAATGGCGTGGGTGATTCTTACCTGTGTGTTACTGGAAATACTGTAGTATCACTCTGTCCCTATTGTCTGTGTCGTCCTCTGAGTCTTCCTCCTCTTCACTCTCCACAGGCTCCACGGCTTCTACAACACCACCATCTGGACCATCCTCCTGCAGGAAAGGCACCCGGCGTCGCAAAGCCAGGTTGTGAAGCATACAGCACGCCACGATGATATGGCACACCTTCTTTGGTGAGTACATTAGGGATCCACCAGTCATATGCAGGCACCTAAATCTGGCCTTCAGGAGGCCAAAGGTTCGCTCAATCACCCTCCTAGTACGCCCATGGGCCTCATTGTACCGTTCCTCTGCCCTTGTCCGGGGATTCCTCACTGGGGTCAGTAGCCACGGCAGGTTGGGGTAACCAGAGTCACCTATTAGCCACACACGTTGTCTCTCTAGCTGTTCCATCACATAGGGGATGCTGCTATTTCGCATAACATACGCGTCATGCACTGACCCAGGGAACTTGGCATTTACATGGGAGATGTACTGGTCAGCCAAACAGACCACCTGCACATTCATAGAATGGTAATTCTTCCTGTTCCTGTACACCTGTTCATCGTCATTTGGGGGGACTAAAGCCACATGGGTCCCATCAATTGCACCAATGATGTTGGGGATGTGTCCAAGGGCATAGAAATCTGCTTTCACTGTAGGCAAATCACCCTCCTCTGGGAAAATGACGTAGCTCCGCATGAGTTTCATCAGGGCAGACAACACTCTGGACAACACTTTGGAAAACATAGGCTGAGACATCCCAGATGACATGGCCACTGTTGTCTGGAATGAGCCAGTTGCAAAGAAATGGAGGACAGACAGAACCTGCACTAGAGGGGGAATTCCTGTGGGTTGGCGGATGGGGGACATCAGGGCTGGCTCCAGCTGGGCACACAGTTCATGGATGGTGGCTCGGTCAAGTCGGTATCGTAGTATGATGTGCCGTTCTTCCATTGTCGACAGGTCAACCAGCGGACGGTACACAGGAGGATTCCTCCTTCTCCTCGTAAGTCCCTGCGGACGGTGCCTAGGAAGGACAACATGGAGCACTGAGTCAAGCAACTCACAGGTACGTACAAATCAGCTAGCAAAGTACACGAAAACTTCTGGTTTGCTATGTTTGTATGTGTGCAAAAGCAAGGCCTAGGCCTGTGTGACGCAGTAGAATTTAAGCCATGTGGGCCCTGAAATGGCGGCTGCCTGACCTGGGAAGTGGGACAATGGGATGTGAGGTCAATGCGCTGGCGTGGCACACCGTGGCGGTAGGCGGTCGAAGACCGCTGTACGAAGTAGCATTGGTTAACATTGTACCCTATGGGATTCAGGAGCCAATGACGATGTGCGCCGGCGGTCGCGGTACGCACCGCCGCGGTACGCACCGCCGCGGGCGTGACCGCCATTTTCTATCTGCCTAATCACTCGAGACCTGATCATCCACAGGAGAGGACCTATACTGCAAGTGCTGCTGTGAACTCGGTCTGGAAGTGACAATGGCTGCTGCGACTGAGGAAAGGGCCCCTGCCTTCACGTCTGAAGAGTTGGAGAAACTTGTGGACGGGGTCCTCCCCCAGTATGCGCTACTCTACGGTCCCTATTGTCTGTGTCGTCCTCTGAGTCTTCCTCCTCTTCACTCTCCACAGGCTCCACGGCTTCTACAACACCACCATCTGGACCATCCTCCTGCAGGAAAGGCACCCGGCGTCGCAAAGCCAGGTTGTGAAGCATACAGCACGCCACGATGATATGGCACACCTTCTTTGGTGAGTACATTAGGGATCCACCAGTCATATGCAGGCACCTAAATCTGGCCTTCAGGAGGCCAAAGGTTCGCTCAATCACCCTCCTAGTACGCCCATGGGCCTCATTGTACCGTTCCTCTGCCCTTGTCCGGGGATTCCTCACTGGGGTCAGTAGCCACGGCAGGTTGGGGTAACCAGAGTCACCTATTAGCCACACACGTTGTCTCTCTAGCTGTTCCATCACATAGGGGATGCTGCTATTTCGCATAACATACGCGTCATGCACTGACCCAGGGAACTTGGCATTTACATGGGAGATGTACTGGTCAGCCAAACAGACCACCTGCACATTCATAGAATGGTAATTCTTCCTGTTCCTGTACACCTGTTCATCGTCATTTGGGGGGACTAAAGCCACATGGGTCCCATCAATTGCACCAATGATGTTGGGGATGTGTCCAAGGGCATAGAAATCTGCTTTCACTGTAGGCAAATCACCCTCCTCTGGGAAAATGACGTAGCTCCGCATGAGTTTCATCAGGGCAGACAACACTCTGGACAACACTTTGGAAAACATAGGCTGAGACATCCCAGATGACATGGCCACTGTTGTCTGGAATGAGCCAGTTGCAAAGAAATGGAGGACAGACAGAACCTGCACTAGAGGGGGAATTCCTGTGGGTTGGCGGATGGGGGACATCAGGGCTGGCTCCAGCTGGGCACACAGTTCATGGATGGTGGCTCGGTCAAGTCGGTATCATAGTATGATGTGCCGTTCTTCCATTGTTGACAGGTCAACCAGCGGACGGTACACAGGAGGATTCCTCCTTCTCCTCGTAAGTCCCTGCGGACGGTGCCTAGGAAGGACAACATGGAGCACTGAGTCAAGCAACTCACAGGTACGTACAAATCAGCTAGCAAAGTACACGAAAACTTCTGGTTTGCTATGTTTGTATGTGTGCAAAAGCAAGGCCTAGGCCTGTGTGACGCAGTAGAATTTAAGCCATGTGGGCCCTGAAATGGCGGCTGCCTGACCTGGGAAGTGGGACAATGGGATGTGAGGTCAATGCGCTGGCGTGGCACACCGTGGCGGTAGGCGGTCGAAGACCGCTGTACGAAGTAGCATTGGTTAACATTGTACCCTATGGGATTCAGGAGCCAATGACGATGTGCGCCGGCGGTCGCGGTACGCACCGCCGCGGGCGTGACCGCCATTTTCTATCTGCCTAATCACTCGAGACCTGATCATCCACAGGAGAGGACCTATACTGCAAGTGCTGCTGTGAACTCGGTCTGGAAGTGACAATGGCTGCTGCGACTGAGGAAAGGGCCCCTGCCTTCACGTCTGAAGAGTTGGAGAAACTTGTGGACGGGGTCCTCCCCCAGTATGCGCTACTCTACGGTCCTCCAGACCAACAGGTGAGTACACTGAGTGCACATTGAATGGGTAATGCCTGTGTGGAGTGGGGTGGCTGTCAGTTGGTGGGGTGGGGAGAAAATGACGAATGCAACGCACAACTGATGGGAGTATGGGCCACATGGCAAGGGTGGGGAGGGGGGGACATGTACTCCAAACATGCAGATATCTGACCTTTTCTCTTTCCCACCCTGTACTTGTCAAACAGGTGAGCGCCCATCAGAAAATCGATATTTGGCGTGCCATCGTCAAGGAAGTCCGGGCCCTGGGGGTCTACACCAGACGGGGCACCCACTGTCAGAAGAGGTGGGAGGACATCCGCCGCGGAACCCGTAAGACTGCCGAGACACTGCTGGGGATGGCCTCCCGACCTAGGAGGGGTGCCAGTCGTACCCTGACCCCCCTGATGTCCCGGGTCCTGGCGGTGGCCTACCCTGAGATGGATGGGCGCTTGAGGGCATCACAGCAGACACAAGGGGGTGAGTATCAGCACATTCTCCTATCTTTACGCGCAGTGGAGTCGTCTGGGTGGGGGAGGAGGGCTGTGGGTGACAGTAGGCCAGGGCGCTTTCTGTAGTGTAGTCCCCTCCCTTAGACATGGCCCTGTGCCCCCGCCCACCACCTCTGTAGGGTGGCAAGTGCAGCTATCCATGGTCCAACATCACCCATGAGCGCGTCTGTTGTCCCTAAACCTGTTGGCCTAGTCAGAAGTACAGAGTAGTGTACCCCAAGTTCGCGCCTTAGTGCATGAGGCACCTGTGTCTGTCCTCTCCGCCAAGGCTATTGCCAAGGCATGCACTCAACTTTGTTTTATATCTCCCCCCACCCTTATTCTTTATTTCCTGTGCATTAGCATCATCAGGCGGAGGAGATTTGGCGTCGGAGCACGAGGGAGCTGCAGGTCACCAGGCCCCAGTGGGCACTGACACAGACACCGAGGGCACCAGTGATCCGGAGTGAGAGGGGAGCACCACAACGGGGGCCGGTGGAGACACCAGCGACACGGACACGTCCTCGTTTGGGAGCTCCCTAGCGGGGGCGGCAACATCTATGCCCCCCGCAACAACAGGTACAGCCGCCACCCAGCGCACCAGCACCGCCCTCCCAGCAGCCCCTCAGTCTTTGCTCCGTGCCCGTTCACCCAGGAAGGCGCGCGTCTCCTTCGCCCCAGGCACCTCAGCCCCTGCCTCTGTTACCCCTGCTGCCCTCAGTGCGGAGCTCATTGACCTGGTGAGGACGCTCATTGTTGGGCAGACTACCCTTTTGAATGCCATCCAGGGGGTGCAAAGGGAGGTGCAACAGAGCAATGCCTACCTGGAGGGCATTCATTCGGGTCAGGCTGCCCATCAACAAGCGTTCACCTCTCTGGCCTCAGCACTAACGGCAGCCATTGTCCCTGTCTCCAGTCTCCCTCTTCTGTCTGCCTCCAGCCTTTCTCTGTCTCCTGTTCCTCAGCCTATCCCCTCCACACCATCTGACCAGCCTGCACACACCTCAACACCCAAGGCCAGCTCATCCAAACATAAGCACCACAGAACACACAAGCATTCACACAAGCAACACCCAGTTGCAGACATACCAACAGTCACTACCACCTCTGTGTCCCCCACCTCCTCGTCTCCCTCCTCCCTCCCTGTGACGTCTCCACTCACACCTGCATGCACACCAACATCAGCCAGTTCTTCCATCACCAGCACACCCTCCACTACAGTCCTCACACGTGCAGTCACCACCCCCACTACCATGTACACGTCCCCTGTGTCCTCTCCCACTGTGTCTGTCACCCCCTCTTCCAAGACACATAAACGCAGACAGACACCCATACAACAGCCAACCACCTCACGACAGCCTACGTCTCAGTCACCTGCACCCAAAGACAGCACACATGACTCTCCAACAACCACATCCTCTTCCTCCACTTCTATCTCCACTACTCCTACCCTTTACCCTGATCCCAAGAAACTTTACCTCACAACTGTTGACCTCTTTCCCTCCCCTGACCCACCCCCTCCATCTGGGAAAAGTCCCAAAGGCACCTCAGCCACCACCAGCCCAGCTTCCAAGGTACAAGTGGTGCATGGAATGTGGAGTCCACCCTTTGGCGGCAGTGACACGTCACTGAGCAGCAAGGGGACTGGCAGCCCCCCCCCAGGCAAGAGGACCCGGAAGGTGAAGGGCCACCGTGAGCGGACTGAGACGGCTGCCCCCAAGGAGGTGACTCCGGCCACTTCACCTGCCACAACAGACAGGGGAGGCAAGGGCCCGAGAGCCCCATCAAAGGAGCGGAAGGGCAGCAGGGCGGAGAGGCCAGCCAGCAGGAGCACGGAGCAGGAGGGCCCCACACGCCCCATCCCGGCTGCAAGGGACGACACCAAAGGGCCCAGGACTCCGTCTCCGAAGGGGCATGACACTGCACGTTCGGAGGGCGAGTGAGCAGGTTGTCCAGCCCACGTCTGACTCCCTACACTGACTGGAAAAGCACCGCTGAACAGGGCCCCGCCGTGCAGAAGAGCACCGCTGAAGAGGGCCCCGCCGTGAAGACAGGCACCGCTGAACAGGGCCCCGCCGTGCAGAAGAGCACCGCTGAACAGGGCCCCGCCGTGAAGAAGAGCACCGCTGAAGAGGGCCCCGCCGTGAAGACAGGCACTGCTGAACAGGGCCCCGCCGTGCAGAAGAGCACCGCTGAACAGGGCCCGCCGTGAAGAAGAGCACCGCTGAAGAGGGCCCCGCCGTGAAGACAGGCACCGCTGAACAGGGCCCCGCCGTGCAGAAGAGCACCGCTGAAGAGGGCCCTGCCGTGAAGACAGGCACCGCTGAACAGGGCCCCGCTGTGCAGAAGAGCACCGCTGAAGAGGGCCCCACCGCGAAGACAGGCACCGCTGAACAGGGCCCCGCCATGAAGAAGAGCACCGCTGAAGAGGGCCCCGCCGTGAAGACAGGCACCGCTGAACAGGGCCCCGCCGTGCAGAAGAGCACCGCTGAAGAGGGCCCCGCCGTGAAGACAGGCACCGCTGAACAGGGCCCGCCGTGAAGAAGAGCACCGCTGAAGAGGGCCCCGCCGTGAAGACAGGCACCGCTGAACAGGGCCCCGCCGTGAAGACAGGCACCGCTGAAGAGGGCCCCACCGTGAAGACAGGCACCGCTGAACAGGGCCCCGCCGTGCAGAAGAGCACCGCTGAACAGGGCCCCGCCATGAAGACAGGCACCGCTGAACAGGGCCCCGCCGTGCAGAAGAGCACCGCTGAACAGGGCCCAGCCGTGAAGACAGGCACCGCTGAACAGGGCCCCGCCGTGCAGAAGAGCACCGCTGAACAGGGCCCCGCCGTGAAGAAGAGCACTGCTGAAGAGGGCCCCGCCGTGAAGACAGGCACCGCTGAACAGGGCCCCGCCGTGCAGAAGAGCACCGCTGAACAGGGCCCCGCCGTGAAGAAAGGCACCGCTGAACAGGGCCCCGCTGTGAAGACAGGCACCGCTGAAGAGGGCCCCGCCGTGAAGACAGGCACCGCTGAACAGGGCCCCGCCGTGCAGAAGAGCACCGCTGAACAGGGCCCCGCCGTGAAGACAGGCACCGCTGAACAGGGCCCCGCCGTGCAGAAGAGCACCGCTGAACAGGGCCCCGCCGTGAAGACAGGCACCGCTGAACAGGGTCCCGCCGTGCAGAAGAGCACCGCTGAACAGGGCCCCGCCGTGAAGAAGAGCACCGCTGAAGAGGGCCCCGCCGTGAAGACAGGCACCGCTGAACAGGGCCCCGCCGTGCAGAAGAGCACCGCTGAACAGGGCCCCGCCGTGAAGAAAGGCACCGCTTCGCTGGGCTCTTCATCTCAAGCACTGCTCCGCTGGGCTCTTCATCTCAAGCACTGCTCCGCTGGGCCCCTTGTCTCAAGCACCGCTCCGCTGGGCCCTTCCTGTCAAGCACCGCTCCGCTGGGCCCTTCCTGTCAAGCACCGCTCCGCTGGGCCCCGCCGTCTCAAGCACCGCTCCGCTGGGCCCTTCCTGTCAAGCACCGCTCCGCTGGGCCCTTCCTGTCAAGCACCGCTCCGCTGGGGTCTTCATCTCAAGCACCGCTCCGCTGGGCTCTTCATCTCAAGCACCGCTCCGCTGGGCCCCGCCGTCTCAAGCACCGCTCCGCTGGGCCCTTCCTGTCAAGCACCGCTCCGCTGGGGTCTTCATCTCAAGCACCGCTCCGCTGGGCCCTTCCTGTCAAGCACCGCTCCGCTGGGCCCTTCCTGTCAAGCACCGCTCCGCTGGGCCCCGCCGTCTCAAGCACCGCTCCGCTGGGCCCTTCCTGTCAAGCACCGCTCCGCTGGGCCCTTCATCTCAAGCACCGCTCCGCTGGGCCCCGCCGTCTCAAGCACCGCTCCGCTGGGCCCTTCCTGTCAAGCACCGCTCCGCTGGGGTCTTCATCTCAAGCACCGCTCCGCTGGGCCCTTCCTGTCAAGCACTGTTAATGGTTCACTGTACCCACCATGCCTCCTCCTTGACCAGTGCAGACTGTCATCCACTTGAGAGACTATGGCTTTGCACTCCCCAGGATGGCACAGTGGGCAGCCCACCCACTGTAGAGACATTGAGAGACTGTGGCTTTGCACTCCCCAGGATGGCACAGTGGGCAGCCCACCCACTGTAGAGACATTGAGAGACTGTGGCTTTGCACTCCCCAGGATGGCACAGTGGGCAGCCCACCCACTGTAGAGACATTGGGAGACTGTGGCTTTGCACTCCCCAGGATGGTACAGTGGGCATGGTGGCTCCTCGTGAATCTAGCGTCGTGGACTCATGTGGCTGTGGTGCTCCCCCCTTCCCTTCCCCCTGAGGTGCCTGTAGTTTTTACATCTGATGCCCCTGCAGTGTTCTCTCCAAAGGACTCAGGTCTCCTGTGTGGGCTTTACCCTTGTTGCGCAAAACTATGGCCCACGGACATGTTCAAATCGTAGGATGTGCAGGACTTGTTACTTCAGTTATACACTGATGTGTATATATTTTTTTTTTATGTAAATATTTTTTCATGGTTGGACTATGATATTCAGGAGGTTTTTGGTACATAAATATTTATTCACATTTTGATTTTGTCATGGCATTTTTTACGGGGGTTTGGGTGATGTCACTGTGACCTGTTGCTCTGCATTGGTGTGTACATATTGGGGGGGTGGGGGTCGCATATGTGTGTGCCCGTAACCCTTTCTTCCTCCCCCCTCCCCTGTGTCGTAGGTGCAGTACTCACCGTTGATGTCTGCGCCGGAGTTCATACTCGTGGTAGATGAGAAGGTAGACGAGAGCAGGTATGATGTTCAATTTGGGTTCCATGCTGTCCTCCTTCCTCGTAGAGTGCGTAGTGGTGAGCGTTTTCCCGTTCGTAGTCTGTTTCCGCCGTGTTTTTATCGGCGGGGCTCCCGCCCCGGAAAAGGTGGCGGATTGGTGAGTTGTGATAGGGTGGGCGGTACATTGTCTGCCGCCTGGCTGTTGGCGGTGACCGCCGCGCTGTTTGTCTGTCCCGCCGTGGCGGTCGGAGTGTTAATGTGGCGGGCTGTGTTGGCGGTTCCCGCCAGGATCAGAATACCATTTTTTGGACCGCCAGCCTGTTGGCGGGTTGGCCGCCGCTTTATCACCGACCGCCAGGGTTGGAATCACCCCCCAAGTCTTTTTCCCTTTGACTCTGAGCTCCGAGATCCCAGACTCATATTGGCTGGGAGTCCTGTTCTATGGCAGCCATGTATGATCCGATACCTGGGTGTCCGTGTTTACCATTGTGGGGGGGACCTGATTGATGGCAACCTCACGAGAGCGGTGACTTCGATTAGGTCCCAGATGTCCTTTTGGAGGGCACTGCCGTTATCGGTGGCTGGTAGAGTGGCGCTGTTGAAGATGGTGGGCCTGCCTCGCTTATTGTACTTTTTTTCAAACCTGCCGAATTATATCTCCCCGGGCTTCTTTAGAACCCTGGAGTCAGAGTTGCGGGAATTTATTTGGAATGGAGGCCGTTGCAGGGTTGCTCTGAGGAAACTGTATTTGCCGCCCGAAAGGGGCGGGTTGGCGGTCCCTAACCTAGAGCACTATTATTTGGCCGCTCAACTTCAGTGGGTGTCCAGGTGCCTGGCGGGCACCCAGCTCACTGATACGGCCTCTTAGCATGGCCCCTGGACACCCCAGCAGATTCTGCACTTTTTTCATCCGCTTATGCGGGTGCCAGCCCCGCACCAGGTGTTCCTCAAGGTGGCACACAGATGTTTTCACAGATCCCTTCACCTTACCGGGTGGGTGGTCCCGTTTGCGCCTGCCATAGCACTACTGGGCACGCCACGGGGTCCCAGGATTACGACGGGCTCTGAGCTGCGCGCGTGACATGAAGTGGAACTGTGCACGCTGGGCGATCTCTATGAAGATGGCCAACTGCTTTCGTTCACTCGGCGTCAGGAGCTGGGGCTGCCGCCTGGGCAGTTCCTCCTCTACAACTCCCTGCTGGGAGCCCTGAGACCCAAATGGGGAGATCTGTCAACGGCTCCCCCCACCCACTTGCGGATTCAATACTTACATGTGATGGGTCAGGGTAGGTGCTTGATTAGCTGGTTTGAAGACGCATTGCGAGCACATATTGCCCTGGAGAGTGATACGCTGCATATGGCCTGGGAGGAGGATGCGGATAGTTCAATTTTCGAATCACAGTGGAGATCAGTCCTTTCTAGTCACCGTGCTATACCCCATAACTCCAGATTTCGTTTAATTAAGTTCTACATTGTCCATAGAGCCTATCTCACCCCGGATCGAGTGAATGAATATTTTGCTCGCCAGAATGCAGCTTCTCCTCGCTGTTGTGCGATAGGTGTGGATTTGCTACACATGTTGTCGTCTTGCTCTTCTTTGTGCTCCTACTGGAAGGCAGTGGTTACCTGTCTGTCGGAGTGCACAACTCGTCGGGTCCCTTTCACTTGGGAGGCGTGCATGCTGGGATTGTTTCCTAGAGGCAAGGAGCATAGGGCTGCGGTGCGCTTCAAGGATCTGGGGCTAATTACAGCAAAGAGGTTGGTGACCCGTAGATGGAAATCATCGGATCCCCCACTGATGCAGGCTTGGAAATGCTCCTTTGAGGGGTGGGCCGGGCTGAGGGAGCGGCGCTGAGGAGGGAAGAGGTGTTGGGGCTGTGTCAGTTTCCATTATCGGCTGGTTAGAAAGAGTTAATGTCGTGCCTGCGGAGCATGAGTGGGTCTCCGGAGGAGGAGAGCTTGGTCTAGCATGGATGAGTGTTCGCTCGGTGTGTGGTGTGCTGGGCCAGGACGCTGTGTGTGCTCATTGGTGGGCTCTGATGAGGTGCAGGAGTTTGGCGAGGTGAGGTGGACAGGAATTTAGGATAGGCTCTTCCCCTTCGCCGACACGCCGGATTGAGGTACATTAGCGCCCAACCCATTCAGGAAGTGCTCACATGGCAGTTTATCGCACATATGTGTAGTACCCAGCATTCGTTATTGTTCGTATTGTTAGTTTGTTGCCTGTTTACAACAATAGTCTGCCAGCCAACCACACTCATGCTGCAGTGTGAATGGAGATAACACAGTACAACGATCTGTCTTGTTATGTAACGCCCTTATTTAATACTTTAGTCACTGATGCCCCCTATCTGAGGACATACGTGTAAGCACTCTCATTTGTATGGACGTGGCCCTCTTGACAACAATTCTCTGATGGAACTCAAGCTATACATGGACTAATGGAGCAGCTGGAGACTAAGTAGCGGTTTGTCACATAACCAGAATTTTCTTTTTCCTTGTTTGTTTCACTTCGATTGGCAATTTAAGGGCATTGTAATTACATAATATTGCTTCTCCGCATACAAGTAATTTGTTTTTAGTTGTCCTCACAAAGTAAAATGCAATAAACAGATTTATGAGAAAAAAAAAATAGCAATCTTTGACCTCAAGCACTGGCTCTACATGTGTGTGACATCCCTAGACTCCTCTGCACTGGCTCTACATGTGTGTGACAGCACCTAAGACCTCTGGCACTGGCTCTAAGAGCAATTCCTGACCTCATGCACTTTATCAGAGTAGAAGACTTACCAGTCAGTGCAGCCAAGGCCACCACCAGCAGGAGTAAAAGTGCACAGAGCACGAGCAGCACTCGGGAGGACAACGTCCCTGTAAGAGAGGAGACAGAACAAGGGGTCAGAGGAGTGACTGCTCACAAGGTGCAGGGAGAGGTACTGTACAGGATGGGGAGGGGGGATGGATCTGTGCAGGCGGGGGCTGGTAGAGGGGTCAGCTGGGGATCTCTTACTAGCAGGGCTTGGGAGGAATCCATCCTAGGAAACATGACCTAAGTAGTGCTTGACGTCATATGTGAACTCAGAAACCTGTAGACTTCTAGATGCTCAAAAGATGGGCTTTCAGCAGCACAAGGCATAGGGAATAGGACTCTACAGGATAGGGCAGGGTCTGGATTTAGACATTCAATCCCTTACTCAGAGAGCATGGGAGGGAGTCATCCTGGAACCTCTAATAACTGACGTCACAGGTGGACTCAACTCCTGGGGCTTCTTGGCGCTAGGGAGAAGGATACTGACACAAGGTTTTCTGGCTAAAGCATGTTGTGGGCTTTACCATTGTAGGAATCTCTAAAGGTTCATAAAAAAGAAACACCTTTTCTGCTGAAGAGGCCATAAAATGAACTCTTTTTAAAACACATTTTCACTAAATTTAAAAACCAGGCTCCAAATTAGATATATTTTCTCCTCATAAAATGACTCCTCAATAGTGACACACATGCTGGTATGCCACTAATGCAGACATGATAGAAGGTGCACACTTCTGTTCCTCAGGTTGATAATCAGATAAAAGTAGGTAAATTCATATTTTGTTTTTACTGGTTTTGTCCCATGCTTCATTCTGTTTGAGGTCACTCAGGTAAGTACACTGTTGTTAGCCAAAGTTAAAGGTAGATTCCACATACACCAAGTTTTAGTGCTGTTGATTTACCACAGACACAGCTCTGACAATCAGTAGAACACTTTACAGAGACCTAGTCCTACCCTAGGAAACATGCAGAAGGGGAACAGCTGTGTAGAGGTACTGTCCTTAGTTTTACCAATGCTTGTGCCTCTGTCTTGCAAGCACGGACAAAGTCAATACTGCAGCCAACAACCATTGACAACACCATTACTGGCAGCCAACAAGCATTGGCAAAGTCAATCCGTTCCAGTGAACAAGTATTGACAAAACCCATACTGGCAGCCGACAAGCATTGACCAAGGGAACCTCTGCAAAGCTTATGAGGGGCTGGTTGCCCTCCTATTCCTCCCTTTTTTTGCTCCCCCCGCCTATCCCATCTTCCTTCTTTATTGTTCCGTTTAATTCACCCCCCACCTAGAGGCTGCTGCCCCCTATAGAACCCATCCCCCTCATGTGCCTTCTGCGCCATCAGCGTGCGGCCATCTTTATACAGATTTAACACCATTCCATGATGGCCGCCTGTGAGTGTGCACAGACCCACTGACTAACTGGATGCATTGCTATGTGTTTTGCTGATGCTTTACCATAAAACATTTAAAAAATACAATCAGGGATCCTTACACCTCCGTCACAACTGTCTTTTAGTTCCTTATTGTTAAAGCAATAATTAAGATTGCCAGTATCTATACAAGAACACCACAGAAAACTGCCTTACTCTAGCAAGAGCTAAGAAGCACTGGCAAAGCCAATAGGTTGCTTGACCAAGATCTATTGGCTTTTTATATTTTGTTTTGCAGTATCTGAAGTAGATACACTCAACTCAGAAACAGAGCAAATAGAAAACACTCCCTATTTCGGAGCTGTGCTGTTTACACCTCAAATAGAAACTGGAGTTAAGGGGATTCCCTCATTTGCATGGGGGTGTGGCAACATCCAAATAAGGCAATACCTTTGCCCATTAGGGTGGGCCATATTACAAATGCAGCCCAAGGGCAAAGGAGCTACTGGAGGCCCCAGTGCTTGTGTCACACATGATGTAGTGCACTGGCAATGTGTCCTCTAAAGGTGCCCTTCAAGGATGTGGTGTTAGGTGTGAGGAGTATGAGCAGTGTGTGGGATGATGATGATTTTGGTTAATTCATGTGCATCATACACACAATAAACAAAGATTTGGAGATTATTGCTAAAAACTATTTGCTGGCTGTTACACAGGCAGGATTCAGGCCCGGTTTTCAAACTGAATCCTAAATGGAGGTTATGGTTATGTTAAAAAATTTGGAGATTTAGCTTGTGTGTAGTTCTCCTTACACCATCATTTCCAAAGTTTATTTTGACCAGGTACTTGGTTAAATAGTTGCAAGCAGGGATGGTTTGCGAACTTAAAGCTGTTATTAGTGCACCTGTGCAGATGTGCTAATACAGGCTAAAACCAGCTCTGAAAAATCAAAAAACAATAAGCAACTCTTTCAAGTTGCTGCCACGGTCATGTAACTTGCACCTCTACTCCTGGAGGCTGAACCTGTCCTCAATGTGACAAAACCAGCCTCCTGGGTCTTCGGTCTCTCAGGGGATTGCCTGCTTGACCCACTGGCCAGTCCGGCCATGGATGCAAGCAACAAACATTAGAAAAGTTTCACTTGATTGCAATGAAATAGAACATAGGCCCTCATTATAACCCTGGCAGTCGGTGACCGCCAAGGCTATAGTGGCATTCATACCAGCAACAGGCTGGCGGTACTGGACACTACATTTTGACCGTGGCAGTACTGCCACGTAACACCGCTGGGACTGGCGGTATACCGCCATGGTGGTCCCGGCAGTCGTAATCCGCCATGGCAGGGATTTCGACTCCCCTAACTGCCAGCCTGTGAAAGGCTGGCGGTAAGGGGACTTGAGGTGACCCTGGGGGCCCCTGCACTGTCCATGCACTTTGCATGGGCAGAGCAGGAGCCCCCCGGCATAGACCCATCATGCATTTCACTGCCTGAATTTCAGGCAGTGAAATGTGCGACGGGTGCTACTGCACCCGCTGCACATCAGCATTGCCGCTGGCTCTATTACGAGCCGGCTAAATTGGTCCAGCTGAAAAGTTGAAATAGGGAGCCAGACATACCGCCAGCAATGGTGGTATTCTGGCGCCCGCAGCCTTGACTGTCTTCTGGGAAGACCGCTGAGGTTGTAATGAGGGCCAATGTATTTTGTCAAGGGAGTTCTGCTTGGTTGAAGGTACCAGAAGACCACCGAGGTTGTAATGAGGGCCAATGTATTTTGTCAAGGGAGTTCTGCTTGGTTGAAGGTGCTTGTAGCTAGGAATGCCGATGTGCTTTCGTGGAAGGATCTGTGAAGACTAGAATCATTTTAAATCCATGTGTACGAGAGCAAGTTCTTCCTATTTCCAGTGAAGATTTATGTCAACACATTGTTAAAACTTTTCCCAAAGTATTGCCTAATTAGATTGTCGTTGTTTCAACAAAAATGCTATTCCAGTAAAACATGAGCTTAGAGGTGTTTCCAATAGGGGAAGGAAATAACTACAAGACATTCTAGAAGATAAGATCAATAAAACATTACTGAAGAGGTGTAGGCTGCAGAATGGCCATCTCCAATCATTGTAACAAAGTAAAATGATGGCAAGCTCCCCTTCTGTGTTGATCTTAGGGCACCGACCAATAATAGTGTAATCAAAACCTGTTCTCTGTACAACATAAATGAGCTAATCTCCATGAATTGCGATTCATTCCAGCATTTATTACTCCATTTATTTTACATTCCATATATGTACATTTTTCAGGCACCAATATATCATCTCTTGATGCAGTTACACTTTTGCATACAGGTTTTCCATGGCAATATTTTGTTTTTCATGTAGAATGAAGAAAATCACTTGGAGGTGATCAGAGAAACGTGTACATGCATTGGCAAAGCAAATAGGCCACACCTATGTGAGAGATATTGGCTTTGGCAATGACTTGTAGCCATGATGCACACCAGTGTGGTGGCTATTCGGCATGGCTAAAAGTTAGTGGTGTAGAGTGGGGCAGATTGGGGTAGACTGGAATAGGGTAGACTGGGGTAGAGTGGAATGGGGTAGATTGGAGTGGAGTGGGGTAGATGTGGGTAGAGTGGAATGGAATAGATTGGGGTACAATAGTTATATTGTAGTAGGGTAGATTGGGGTAGAGTGAGGTAGCCTGGAATGGGATTGATTGTAGTGGATCTGAAGTGGAGTGGACTGGATCAGATTAACGTTTGGTAGATTGGAGTTGAGCAAGGTAGATTGAAAAGGAGTGAGGTGGATTGAGGTATATTGGAATGGAGTATGTAGGATTGGGTAGATTGAAGTGTGGTGGGATATTTGGGATAGATTGGAGAGGGGTAGATTGAATTGGAGTAGATCGAGGTGGATTGTGGTAGACTGGGGTGGAATTGGATAGACTGGAGTGAAGTGGGGTAGGTTGAAGTGGGGTATATTGGAGTAGATTGTGTAAAGTGGGTAGACGGGGAAGAGTGGAGTGGGATGGGTTAGGGTAGATTGGAGTGAAGTGTGATAGATTTTTTGTGGAGTGGTGTAGATTGGAGTGGATTGGAATGGGGTGGATTAGGGTAAAGTGGAGTGGGGTAACGCATTTATTAGAGTAGGGTAGATTTGAATGGAGTGGGGTAGATTGGGATTGTTGCAGTAGGGTAAAGCGGGGTAAGGTGGTGTGGGAGAGATTGGAAAGTGGTGGAATAGATTGAAGTGGGGCGGGGTAGATTGGAGAAAAGTGAGATAGAGTGGGGTAGACTGAGAGGAGTAGATTTTAGTGGTGTAGATGGTAGTGGAGTAGATTAGTGTTGGCTGGAGTGGGGAGATTGTAGTATGGTAGATTGGGGTGGGATAGGTTGGAGTGGGTCGGATTGGGTTGGGTTAGATTGGACTGGAGTGGGGTAGATTTGAGTGCAGTGTGGTAGCTTGGAGTAAAGTGGAGTGGGGTAGATTGGGTTTGAATGGAGTGGAATGTGGTAGAGTGGTGCAGGGTAGATTGGGCGGACTGGAGGAGGGCAGATTAGGGTGGAGTGGATGGATAGGGGTGGAGTGGATTGGGGTAGATTGTGGTAGACTGGAGTGGATAGATTGTGGCAGCTTGGAGGGGTTAGATTGGGGTTTGTGGGGTACAATGCAGTTCAGTAGATTGGAATGGAGAATGGAGTTGGATAGACCAGAGTGGAGAATGGAGTGGAGGGGCTAGATTGGGAGAGATTGGAGTATGGTGAATTTGGTTAAATTAGAATGGAATGGAGTGGGATTGGCTGATGTGGAATTGGTTAGATTGGAGTGGAGTGGGGTCGATGGGGTGGATTAGAGTAG
Source organism: Pleurodeles waltl (assembly GCF_031143425.1). Lineage (NCBI taxonomy): Eukaryota > Metazoa > Chordata > Amphibia > Caudata > Salamandridae > Pleurodeles > Pleurodeles waltl. The sequence goes on from NC_090439.1 coordinate 1,179,933,277, forward strand.
GGTAGATTTGAATGGAGTGGGGCTGACTGTAGCGGAGTGTGGCAGACTAGGGTAGATTAAAGAGGGATAGATTGGAGTGGGGTAGTGTGGAGTAGGGTAGTCTGGAGTAGGAGAGACTGTGGTAGATTGAAGTACAGTAGAGTGGAGAAAAGTCGGGGTAGAATGGGGTGGGGTGGTATTGAATGGAGTGGGGTTGATTCGAGTGGAGTAGGTTAAAGCAGATTGAGGAATATTGGATTGGGGTAGATTGGAGCAAGGAAGATTGGGATGAAGTGGAGTGGGGCAGAATGGAGAGGGGTAGGGTTGAGTAGGTTCGAGTGGATTAAATTGTAGTGAAGTCACATAGATTTGAGTGGAGTGTGGTAGATTGGCGGGGATAGATTGGACTGGGGTTGGGGAGTGAATTGGGGTGGAGTAGAGTGGGGTTTGGCAGATTTTGAGTAGAGTGAAGTGGGGTAGATCAAAATTAAATGATGTTGATTGAGTAGACTGGAGTGGGGTAGATTGGATTGAAGTGGAGTTTAGATTAGATTTAAACAGAGTGGGGTAGATTGGAGTGGGGTGTTGTAGATTTTGAGTAGGCTGGGGTAGTTTGCTGTAGATTGGAGATGGGTAGATTGTGGTAGATTCGAATGGGGAGATTTTGGTAGATTGGTGTGAGGTATATTGGGGTAGAGTGGAGTGAAAATTGGAGTGGGCTAGACTGAAGTGTAGATTATGGTCGATTATGGTAGACTGAAGTAGATTGGAATGGAGTAGGATAGATTGTAGTGGAGATTGGAGGGGTGTAAATTGGAATGCAGTGAGGTAAATTGGACTGGGGTAGATTGGTGTTGATTGTATACTGGGTGATGTGGGCTACATTGGAGTAGACTCAGGTGGATTGGAGTGGAGTGAGATATAGATCGGGGTGGAGTGGGTTGGCTGGGGTAGATTGGAATGGGGTGGATTGGAGTGGCGTGTGGTGGGGTGATTGGGTTAGATTGAGCAGAGTGAGATAGCTTGAAAAGGAGTTATTTGGGATAAATTAGAAATGAGTAAATTGGAATGGAGAAGGGTAGATTGTAGTGGAGTGGGTTAGATTGGGGTGGAATAGATTGGGGTATATTGCAATGGATTGGGGTATATTGTAGTGGAGTGGAATGGGGTAGAATGAACGATATTGGAATGGATTATGGTAGACTGGAGTGGAGTGGGATAGATTGGTGTTGAGGGGAGTGTGGTAAATTGGGGTAAAGTAAAACATGGTTGTTTGGGGTAGATTTGATTGACGTGGGGTAGATTGGAGTTGGGTGAAGTAGAGTGGGGGGACGTGGAGTGGTGTGGTGTGAGGTAGATTGGAGTGGGGCTGACTGGGTTGGGGTGTAATTGGGTTGGGTAGATTATTGTGGGATCGGTGAGGTAGATTAGGTTTGATTGGATTGGAGGAGAGTGGGTTGGATTGGAATGGAGTGGGGTAGACTGAGGTAAATTGAGTGGGGTAGATTGAGTTGAGTGGGGTAGACTGAAGTGGAGTGTGGTAGATTAGAGTGGAGTAGATTGGTGGAGTGGGTTGATTGGAGAGGAATGTGGCAGATTGTAGTGAAGTAGAGTGAAGTATATTGGAGTAGACTGCAGTGGAGTGGGGCAAGTGGTGTGGAGTAGAGAGGCATAGAGTGGACAGACATGGAGTAGAGTGGTGCATTGTGTCGTGGAGTAGAGTGGAGTGGCATGTCATAGAGTGGAGGGGCGTAGAGTGGAGTGGCATGTCATAGAGTGGAGGGGTGTAGAGTGGAGTGGCATGTCATAGAGTGGGGCGTCAGAGTGGAGTGGCATAGAGTGGAAGGGCATAGAGTATTGTAGGGTGGGGTGGTGTAAAGTGAAGTGATGTTGTGTGGAGTATGCGTGGTGTGGTAGCGCGCTGTCATTACAGATAACACAATTTCAATTGAAATGACCATTAAATTTGCATCAACATACAATTTTACTGCACACAAATGATGATGTGTGGAAATGTCATCACCCGGTGTATTGATATATTTTGATCATATTCAAATATTTGTTTTCACCACACTTTAGAATTATAAAAAAAATGTGCTTCATGTTTACTTTAATAATACTGATATAGTCTGAAACAGGAACAGTTCATTTATGTTGTGTGCTATAAGGATTAACTTACTATACCGTCTCCTCTCACATGGGTACTCAGCAGGATTGCCACATAAATCCTCTCACTTTAAAGTCAGAGAAAGAAAAATAAACACTAATCTCCCTCGGAAGACAGAGTCTGACATTTAAATGCACAGCAAATGTGAAAAAATAAGAACATGATTTAAATGCCTGTTTACAGAAAGCGACTACTCAGAATGATACAGTAAACAAGGAATGCTCACAGGAGGGACAAACTAAGTCAGCAGATAGAAAGCAAGCAACGGGGAGTCACATACCGCAAAGTCAGTAGTAGGCAATTGGTGAAATGCATTCCCAGGGAATCTTCTAGCTGAGCTGACCGGTAGGCTTCGACATAAAATAGTTTGGTTCTGAGTGCCGATAAATGTGTTTTGTTTAAAAATTGATGTTAGGTTATGAGAGTTCTTGAAAAAATAGCACATCACCACAGCGTTGTACAATCCCCAATGTAATGACAAGTGGAACAGTTTAACTGACAAATGAAGATGAAATTATGTCTCAGCAAATGCCAAGGTTTAGTGAAAACCATTAGGGACAGGCTTTGGGATTATCAGATAACACCTTGCGCTATAAGTGGAAAATCTCAGTTTGTGCCACTCAAGGTCACAACATCAGTGTCACAGGTTTGTCCTTAGTGGCTCAAGAAGAAATTGGAAGGCATAAATGTTTGTCTACCAATGACAAAGCCATGCTTATATAAAAGTCTTCACAGGAACATCTAAAGTCCAAAGAACGCTATGGTGACTCCAGAAAAACAAAAACAGCTCTCTTAAGGTCAATGATTAGTTCACAATACTAAAATCTGGAATGAAAATTAAAGGAAAAGTAACTTTTTGTGTAAGAAATTGGGATGTTAGCAGAGAGGGGAGAGGAGTAAGTATCCACATCAAGTAATATCCACAATCCTGTCAGGGTGAACCACTAGAGTCCCTAAATAAACCTACATTCAACCCCCTGGTAGCTATGGCGCAGAGCAGACCCAATTAACTAAGAGGCAATGTGTAAAGTATTTATGCTGCACCAAAACAGTAATAAAGCAGAAATGCAAAACAGTAGGAATCCCAAACCAAATTTGAAAAATAATCAACTAGACATGAAAATTACAAAATCCAAGAAGGAGAAATTTAAATAAGAATATTTTTATGTTTCAGTAGAAATAATGCCAAAAAGCAGATAGTAGCGATGATAGTAAATGGTTGCAGCAGACTAGCACCTAGGTGCAATTTGACATTGACTGTAATGGAGCATGGGTCAGATACGCTAATCAAGTTAGTCCTGGTAAAAAGATTTTACCTTCTAACTTTAGTCTTTTAGATCCTTATCCACCGCAGGAGCAACCCACAAGGGAGGCACTTAAAGACTCACAGGGTGTGAGGCAGAGGTCAAGTGCTGGACCCATTCAGGTCTAGTTGACACTGGTTGCTGGACAGTTGCAGGAAAGCCCTCTTGTAGCTTGTTGTATCCTTGTAGAATGAGCAAGACACCAGCCCTGTGACCCTTGTAGTCCATGTCTGGGTACAAGAGGGAGCAGGTCCAGCCCTTCAGGGCTCGTCGCAGATCATGGACAGCAAACTCAGTCCTCTTCCATTCGTCCTCAGGTCCGGCAGTGTTCTGAAGTGAGCACCTAGAGGCACCACATTTAAGCCTGACAGGAGCTAGTGGGTTTGAATGGCTCCTGCAGTGGTGGCTCCTTATCAAGGGCTTTAGGCACAGCCCTTCCTCCTGTGAGGCCCCTTCCCACAACTGCAAATTATTTAACTGAACAGTATTCAGAAGAACACAACTTTTGATATTTATTAGCACACAAATGCCGGAAGGCCTCTTAGCACTGACATGTATCAGATATGAAGCACTCAAAAATGTAAGCAGGAAACAAAAAAAGTCAGGACTTGAGCAATTTTCTAAGCCGATTAAGTCTCTGTTTGTTCTTAAGCTCCCAAGGGAATTTATTCCACAAATTATCTGTGGAATAAACAAAACTCCTACCATCCCAGGGTGCTTTATTACATCTTTATATAGAGACTATTTTTAATACAGCTGAACTCAGAGTTCTCCTTGGCATATCCCAGATGAACTTGTCCCTCAGATGTTCAGGGCCTATCCTGTGAAGTGAATTATGCGCTGTACAGATGGACTTAAAAGGCCACTCATTACTTTACTGGGAGCCAGTGAACCTCCACTAAGGCCTGAGAGACTGACTAATATTTTCAGACTTTTTTGAGGAGCTGGAATTTATTTAGAGAATGCTGTTGAATGCCCTGTTAAAAGACATCACAATAGTCCAGCCTAGACAATACACATGAAAACTGCTCGTGCACGGGTCAGCCCTCTGAGCCTCATCTCCAGTCTCCTGGTCATGGGACACGAGGCTGAGGGGACTGAGCGATGATCTGGCTACTGAGGTTTGTTTAAAAAAGGCACTGTGTAGGTGGATGCCAGAGTTGTGCACATGAGGGGCAAGGAGTTCAGCTACGATCCACTTATACAGGCATAATCCATTGTATTTAACAGACATAGGTGGTCGTTACGACAATGGCAGTAAATACTGCTTACCGCCGCAGTGGCGACTGCCCATATACCGCCGCAGAGGCAAATATCCATTTTCCGTATTATGACACACACACACACCAATCGGACAGAATACTGCCACATTCACAAATCCGCCAGCCCAAAGATTAGTGTTTAAATGTCGGTACCAACACCCATTCCATTACGCCAACAAAACAACGCCCACCACATCATGACCCATCAATCACCATGGCAGACATTCAATGGCACTAAACCATTGGCAGTACACACCGCACGCTCAGAATGGACACCCAAATATTAAACTACACAACATTGGCCAATACCAAAACCACACACCTGACACTAATACACACACCACACCAATACACACCACTATAAAATACACACCCACATTACCCACAACCCTTTACGAACACCAATTATTGCCACAAGACTGACACCAAGACCACTGAGACAACTATACACACACCACATACACCCATACATCCGTCCACACCCCACATCACACACCCCGCCACATTACTCAACACCCTCTAACCAACACACAACACCCATGTCCCCACTAAGGCACCCCTGTTTCACTGATGAGGAGTTGCGGGTCATGGTGAAGGAAATAGCCAGGGTAGAGTTACAGCTGTTTGGAGCACAGGTCCAGCAAATATCCACTGCCAGGAAGATGGAACTATGGCGGAGAATCATGGATAGGGCGAATGCCGTGGGACAGCATCCAAGAAAAAGGGACAACATCAGGAAGAGGTGGAACGACCTACGAGGGAAGTTAGAGGACAGAGGACTGGCAGTGGACTCCCACCTCCTCCCCATAGCTCACAGCATGGGAGGAGCAAGTCTTGGCAATCCTGAGGGTCTCCCTGGAGTAGCCGGAGGACTAGACACTGGTGAGTCAAGATTTACTACTTTTCAACCCCCATACCTGCATGCCATCTCACCTCCTCACCGTCACTCCCATCATTCCACTGCATCCCACACACTGCACCTACACATCTGACTAACCCCAATGCCAAGCCCTGCATGCTATACCAATCTATGAACAGCCATCCCAGCCCTGCATGTACACCCATCACAAAAGCATGCACAGCATAGGGGAACTAACAATCACACAATACATCACAATACACAAACATAGGTGGCAGGGCAACAGCAACAATAGATGGGAAGCTAGCAGTGTACAATATGTCACAGACATGAAGCATAATATATCACTTACATCCCCACAGGTGCCCCAGCCAATGTCAGGGGAGAGGAGGTGCAACGACTATCCAGTCCCCCAACAGAAGATGCAGTGATCACAGTAACTCTGCACTTCAGGATCTGGATGAACTACCTGGCTCATCAGGGATCACTGGTCAGTCGGCCACCCCAGACCACTCACAATCCACCACAGAGCCTTCCCCATCAGTATCCAACACCACAGTAGCTAACCAGCATCCCCACATCTCTGTCCCCAGGACATGTCAATCAGAAGTGTACCCACCTGTATAGGGACCCCAGTCCACACCGCACCCCCAAGACAATCAGGGACTTGGAGTCAGTTGCAGTGGTTACACCGTTCAGGGGACAGAGGCCCAGGGGAACAGGGACACTGGGAGGAACGCTGTGCGCCAGGTGGAGGACAGGCCCAGGGAACAGACTCCCTAGGAGGCACTCACCAATATCCTGGGGGCCTACCAACTATCCCAGGAGGAGATGGGCCAGATCCTTACCAAGATGCAGGAGAACAAGTGGCTGCAGGAGGAACACCATCAGGAGATCAGGAAGGACTTGCAGGGTCTCAACACTACCATGATCTCCATAGCAGGGATGCTGTCAGACATGGCCAACATCATGAGGGAATTGACAGAACACCAGTGGGCCCCTACCACTAGCCAGTCTACTGAACAGCCCTCCACTTCTGCTGCAGCTAGTGGGCAGGAGGCCCCGCCACAGGACCCACAGGACATCAGCACCCCTCCCCCTGCAGAAGGTGAACTACCCCACAAAAGTTCTCTGTGACCCCGACAGAAGCCAGAGACACTTGCCAAGACCAAGACCACTGCCAGGAAATGAGACTCTCCTGATTGTCCCCCTTGTGTCCCACCCTGTCACCTTGTCCACTGGACTGGAACAATACCCTGGACGTACCTCTACCATCACCCCATTTCATTGCATTTCCCATCAATTATTTGCAGTACAAAAAATACACTTGAAGACAACTTGAGTGGCAGTGTTTTATGTGTTGAAAATGTGCATATATGGGAGCAGTCACATCTAGTGCAAATGATCTGAACACTGTGATAGCATACAATTAATGACCTGTAGCTGTCTTTAGTAATCATCAGGACACTGTTGTCATAACACCAACATCTGAAAAATGACAAGCTATAGGTGACAGTAAGTTGAGATGCAAAGGCATTGAATGCCATCCTGCTACAGTCACACAGATGAAATCAATAGACAGAGAAATGGTCAGTTACACTGTCTCTCTCCTGTGTGTCATTGGAAGCATTGACGTATAACTGATGTTCTGTTGTCCACATCCTCATCCTCTGCCTCCTCGTCCTCACTGTCCTCAGGGTCCACTGCTGCCACAGGGGCATCTCCAGTCTCCTCCTCCTGCAGAAAAGGCACATGTCGTCTGAGGGCCAGGTTGTGAAAGATGCAGCGTGCCATTACTATCTGGCAGACCTTCCCGGGTGAGTAGCACAGGGATCCACCTGTCAGATGGAGGCCTTCAGGAGCCGGAAGGTCCTTAAGATTATTTTCCTGGTTCTCCCATGTGCATCATTATAATGGTTCTCAGCCCTTCTCCTGGCATTCCTCACAGAGATCAGGAGCCACGATAGGTTTGGGCAGCCAGAGTCACCTGCAAGTATTGAGGGACAGACATTGGCCTTGGACAATGGTATGGGGATAACTCCTGAAGGCATACACTGACATACATTGGGTGGGGACTCAGGCTCACCTATTAGCCACACCCTGTGCCTCTGTAGTTGTGCAATCACATTTGGGATGCTGCTATTCCTCATAACAAAGGCATTATGCACCGACACAGGATACTTGGCAGTGACGTTGGAGATGTACTGGTCCGCCAGGCACACCATTTGCACATTCATTGAGTGAAAACTCTTCAGATTCCTGAACACCTGTTCATTCTGGCGGGGGGTACAAACGCAATATGTGTACAGTCAATCGCCCCAATAATATTGGGTATATGTCCCATTGCATACAATCCAGCCTTCACAGTGGCCAAATCTTCCACCTGGGGGAAGCAATGTAGCTGCACATGTGTTTGACGAAGGCAGACAAAACCCTTGCCAGCACGATTGTAAACACTGGCTGTGACATTCCTGCTGCCAAGCCCATTGTCACTTGGAAATAACTAGTTGCCAGGAAATGAAGCACTCATAGAACTTGCATAAGACGGGGGATCCCAGTGGGATGACAGATAGCTAATATCAGGTCAGGCTCCAACTGGGCACACAGCTCTGTGATTGTGGCCCTGTCCAGCCTATAGGTGAGTATAATGTGCCTGTCCTCCAGTGTAGCTAAGTCCACAAGGGGTTGTACACGAGGGGTTGTCTCCTTCTCCTGTTCATCCGCAGTGGTAGGAATCTAAGAGACACAAGAGTGAGTAGACTGTCACAATTTGAACAATGGACCCACCACCTCACTGTACATATGTGAGAAAGTAGCCTCTTTCTAGCCTTGTTACCCCCACTTTTGGCCTGTTTGTGAGTGTATGTCAGGGTGTTTTCACTGTCTCACTGGGATCCTGCTAGCCAGGGCCCAGTGCTCATAGTGAAAACCCTATGTTTTCAGTATGTTTGTTATGTGTCACTGGGACCCTGCTAGTCAGGACCCCAGTGCTCATAAGTTTGTGGCCTATATGTGTGTGTTTCCTGTGTGGTGCCTAACTGTCTCACTGAGGCTCTGCTAACCAGAACCTCAGTGGTTATGCTCTCTCTGTACAAATTGTCACTAACAGGCTAGTGACCAATTTTACCAATTTACATTGGCTTACTGGAACACCCTTATAATTCCCTAGTATATGGTACTGAGGTACCCAGGGTATTGGGGTTCCAGGAGATCCCTATGGGCTGCAGCATTTCTTTTGCCACCCATAGGGAGCTCTGACAATTCTTACACAGGCCTGCCACTGCAGCCTGAGTGAAATAACGTCCACGTTATTTCACAGCCATTTTACACTGCACTTAAGTAACTTATAAGTCACCTATATGTCTAACCTTTACCTGGTAAAGGTTAGGTGCAAAGTTACTAAGTGTGAGGGCACCCTAGCACTAGCCAAGGTGCCCCCACATTGTTCAGAGCCAATTCCCTGAACTTTGTGAGTGCGGGGACACCATTACACGCGTGCACTACATATAGGTCACTACCTATATGTAGCTTCACAATGGTAACTCCGAATATGGCCATGTAACATGTCTAAGATCATGGAATGGCCCCCTCTATGCCATCCTGGCATTATTGGGACAATTCCATGATCCCAGTGGTCTGTAGCACAGACCCTGGTACTGCCAAACTGTCTTTCCTGGGGTTTCACTGCAGCTGCTGCTGCTGCCAACCCCTCAGACAGGTTTCTGCCCTCCTGGGGTCAAGCCAGGCTTGTCCCAGGATGGCAGAACAAAGGACTTCCTCTGAGAGAGGGTGTTACACCCTCTCCCTTTGGAAAATGGTGTGAAGGCAGGGGAGGAGTAGCCTCCCCCAGCCTCTGGAAATGCTTTCTTGGGCACAGATGTGCCCAATTCTGCATAAGCCAGTCTACACCGGTTCAGGGACCCCTTAGCCCCTGCTCTGGCGCGAAACTGGACAAAGGAAAGGGGAGTGACCACTCCCCTGACCTGCACCTCCCCTGGGAGGTGTCCAGAGCTCCTCCAGTGTGCTCCAGACCTCTGCCATCTTGGAAACAGAGGTGCTGCTGGCACACTGGACTGCTCTGAGTGGCCAGTGCCACCAGGTGACGTCAGAGACTCCTTGTGATAGGCTCCTTCAGGTGTTAGTAGCCTCTCCTCTCTCCTAGGTAGCCAAACCCTCTTTTCTGGCTATTTAGGGTCTCTGTCTCTGGGGAAACTTTAGATAACGAATGCAAGAGCTCATCCGAGTTCCTCTGCATCTCTCTCTTCACCTTCTGATAAGGAAACGACTGCTGATCGCGCTGGAAGCCTGCAAACCTGCAACATAGTAGCAAAGACGACTACTGCAACTCTGTAACGCTGATCCTGCCGCCTTCTCGACTGTTTTCCTGATTGTGCATGCTGTGGGGGTAGTCTGCCTCCTCTCTGCACCAGAAGCTCCGAAGAAATCTCCCGTGGGTCGACGGAATCTTCCCCCTGCAACCGCAGGCACCAAAAAGCTGCATTACCAGTCCCTTGGGTCTCCTCTCAGCACGACGAGCGAGGTCCCTTGAATCCAGCAACTCTGTCCAAGAGACTGCCACAGTCCAGTGACTCTTCGGTCCAAGTTTGGTGGAGGTAAGTCCTTGCCTCCCCACTCCAGACTGCATTGTTGGTAACCGCGACTTTTGCAACTTCTACGGCCCCTGTGCACTTCCGGCGGAAATCCTTTGTGCACAGCCAAGCCTGGGTCCACGGCACTCTAACCTGCATTGCACGACTTTCTAAGTTGGTCTCCGGCGACGTGGGACTCCTTTGTGCAACTTCGGCGGGCACCGTTTCACGCATCATCGTAGTGCCTGTTTCTGGCACTTCTCCAGGTGCTACCTGCTTCAGTGAGGGCTCCTTGTCTTGCTCGACGTCCCTTCTCTCTTCAGGTCCAATTTGCGACCTCCTGGTCCCTCCTGGGCCTCAGCAGCATCCAAAAACGCCAACCGCACGATTTGCAGCTAGCAAGGCTTGTTGGCGTCCATTCGGCGGGAAAACACTTCTGCACGACTCTCCAAGTTGAGAGAGATCCATCTACCAAAGGGGAAGTCTCTAGCCCTTTTCGTTCCTGCAGAAACCTTTGCTTCTTCTGTCCAGTCGAAGCTTCTTTGCACCCGCAGCTGGCAATTCCTGGGCATCTGCCCATCTCCGACTTGCTTGTGACTTTTGGACTTGGTCCCCTTGTTCCACAGGTACCCTAGATTGGAAATCCACAGTTGTTGCATTGTTGGTTTTTGTCTTTCCTGCATTATTCCTCTATTACGACTTCTTTGTCTTCTGGGGAACTTCAGTGCACTTTGCACTCACTTTTCAGGGTCTTGGGGAGGGCTAGTTTTCTAACTCTCACTATTTTCTAATAGTCCCAGCGACCCTCTACAAGGTCACATAGGTTTGGGGTCCATTCGTGGTTCGCATTCCACTTTTGGAGTATATGGTTTGTGTTGCCCCTATCCCTATGTGCCTCCATTGCATCCTATTGTAACTATACATTGTTTGCACTGTTTTCTAAGACTATACTGCATATTTTTAGTACTGTGTACATATAACTTGTGTATATTTGCTATCCTCACTCTGAGGGTACACTCTGAGATACTGTGACATATTGTCATAAAAATAAAGTACCTTTATTTTTAGTATAACTGTGTATTGTGTTTTCTTATGGTATTGTGCAAGTGACACTTGTGGTACTGTAGTAGCTTCACACGTCTCCTAGTTCAGCCTAAGCTGCTCTGCTAAGCTACCATTATCTATCAGCCTAAGCTGCTAGACACACTATACACTAATAAGGGATACCTGGGCCTGGTGCAAGGTGTAAGTACCCCTTGGTACTCACTACAAGCCAGTCCCGCCTCCTACATTGGTTGTGCAGTGGTGGGATAAGTGCTTGAGACTACTTACCACTCTTGTCATTGTACTTTTCATAAGAGAAAAATATACAAAACAAGTTCAGTTTGTGTACACATGGCTAAAAAGTTTTGCATTTCCTCTTTTCACTGTTTTCTAAGTGCTGAAAAGTACTTCTAAACTTTCAAAAAGTTCTTAAAAGTTTAAAAAGTTTTTTCTGTCTTTAAAAAAAGTTCTGAAAACTTTTTTCTCTTTTTCTATCACTTTAACTCTCTCTAAAAATGTCTAGCACAGGCCAAAATGTTGATCTGTCCAAACTTGCATATGACAACCTTAGCTGGAAAAGAGCAAGGAGTCTCTGTGTAGAGAGAGGTTTGAGTGTAGGGAAGAATCCTTCCTTGGAACTGTTAATTAACATGCTTAGAGAACAGGATAAGGCCATAGGTGCCTCATCTGTTGAAAAAGTACCTAATAGTTCCCAATCTGATTCAGGGACTCCCCCAGGAAAAGATTCAGGAAAGAAACTTCCTAACCTGCCCATTACTAGACAGTCTAGCATAGATGGTAATGATGATGAGCCACACCATACAAATAGTGTTGTCTCACATCATAGCAAAAGCATTTATTCTCACCATACTGGTAGTGATGTTTCTGTAAGCCAAGCTGTTAGAATGATTTCTGTAAGGGACAGGTCTCCTTCTGTTCATTCCCATCATACCTCTGTATCTAAGAATGTCCCTCCCACCAACCCTGATGACAGAATGTTAGAGAGGGAACTCAATAAGTTGAGGGTGGAACAAACCAGACTGAAGCTTAAAAAGCAACAGCTGGATTTGGATAGACAGTCTTTTGAATTAGAGAAGGAAAGACAGAAGTTGGGTTTTGAAACCCATGGTGGCAGCAGCAGTATTCCCCATAGTCATCCTGTAAAAGAGCATGATTCCAGGAATCTGCACAAGATAGTTCCCCCTTATAAGGAGGGGGATGACATTAACAAGTGGTTTGCTGCACTTGAGAGGGCCTGTGTTGTACAGGATGTCCCTCAAAGGCAGTGGGCTGCTATCCTATGGCTATCATTTAGTGGGAAAGGTAGGGATAGGCTCCTTACTGTTAAAGAAAGTGATGCCAATAATTTCCAAGTTCTTAAGAATGCACTCCTGGACGGTTATGGCTTAACCACTGAACAATACAGGATAAAGTTCAGAGAGACCAAAAAGGAGTCTTCACAAGACTGGGTTGATTTCATTGACCATTCAGTGAAGGCCTTGGAGGGGTGGTTACATGGCAGTAAAGTTACTGATTATGACAGCCTGTATAACTTGATCCTGAGAGAGCATATTCTTAATAATTGTGTGTCTGATTTGTTGCACCAGTACTTGGTGGACTCTGATCTGACCTCTCCCCAAGAATTGGGAAAGAAGGCAGACAAATGGGTCAGAACAAGAGTGAACAGAAAAGTTCATACAGGTGGTGACAAGGAGAACACTAAGAAGAAAGATGGTGAAAAATCTCAAGATAAGCATGGGGATAAGGGTAAAACCAAAGATCCCACTTCAAATCTTAAACACTCTTCAGAGGGTGGGGATAAAACAAATTCTTCCTCTTCTTCTCAACCTACACAATTTAAAAAGCCTTGGTGCTTTGTGTGTAAAAATAGAGGCCATAGGCCAGGGGATAAGTCCTGTCCAGGTAAACCCCCTGAGCCTACCACCACTAATACATCAAGCTCTAGTGCCCCTAGCAGTAGTGGTACTAGTGGTGGGACTGCTGGCAACAGTCAAGTTAAGGGTGTAGTTGGGTACACTTATGGGTCCATAGTAGAAACTGGGGTAGTCAGTCCCAAGACAGTTTCTGTCACACCTAGTGGCATTGGCCTTGCCACACTGGCTGCTTGTCCCCTTACAATGGATAAGTACAGGCAGACAGTTTCAATAAATGGTGTTGAGGCCTTGGCCTACAGGGACACAGGTGCCAGTTTCACCTTGGTGACTGAAAACCTAGTGCACCCTGATCAACACATCATTGGACAACAGTATAAGATTATTGATGTCCATAACTCCACTAAGTTTCTTCCCTTAGCTATAATTCAGTTTAGTTGGGGTGGAGTTACTGGCCCTAAGCAGGTGGTGGTATCACCTAGCTTACCTGTAGACTGTCTCTTAGGTAATGACCTAGAGGCCTCAGGTTGGGCTGATGTAGAGTTTTATGCCCATGCAGCCATGCTGGGCATCCCTGAGGAATTGTTCCCTCTCATTTCTACTGAGATGAAAAAGCAAAGGAGAGAAGGCCTGAAAACTCAGGATCCCTCTCCATCAACAGGTAAAAAGGGTATCACAGTATCCCCTAACCACCCTACCATTCAGGATACCATTCCTGTGGTGGGAGAAACCTCTCCTGGGGTGGCACCTGTTCCAAGGGAATCATCAGCTGGCAAAGCTGGACTCCCTGAGGTAGAAATACCTCTCTGTGGGATAACTAACACTGGTGACAAAAAGAGCACCATTTTAGTTAACATGGAGCATCCCTCCAACCCTCCCAGAGAAACTTTAGTGCAGAAACCCTGCACTGCCTCACAACACTTAGGACAGCATCCCTGCCCTAGTGTGGAGCTCATAGGACAGCATCCCTGCCCTGCTCCAACTCAAGAGAAACAGCATCCCTGTTCTCTCTTCCAGCCATATGGACAAAGTTTTTGCCCAGCTATGGCTTTACTGAGACAGCATCCCTGTCTGGCATTTCCATCATTACAAATAGGTTCAGTGGATAATTCCCACTGCTCTAAACTAAAACTTACTGATAGAAACTCTGAAAATACATCTTCACATTGTTACTTAGCTAAAAAACTTCAAACAGGGTGGTTTACATCCCCACAGGGAAGTAACCATAGAGTGGATGATAAAGGGAGTAACCAGTCTATTGCAGAGCTCCTCTCTACTTATCACCACTTAGACAATAAAGTCTCAACTGGCCAAGGTTAGCCTTATTGTCCTTCGTTTGGGGGGGGGGGGGTTGTGTGAGAAAGTAGCCTCTTTCTAGCCTTGTTACCCCCACTTTTGGCCTGTTTGTGAGTGTATGTCAGGGTGTTTTCACTGTCTCACTGGGATCCTGCTAGCCAGGGCCCAGTGCTCATAGTGAAAACCCTATGTTTTCAGTGTGTTTGTTATGTGTCACTGGGACCCTGCTAGTCAGGACCCCAGTGCTCATAAATTTGTGGCCTATATGTATGTGTTCCCTGTGTGGTGCCTAACTGTCTCACTGAGGTTCTGCTAATCAGAACCTCAGTGGTTATGCTCTCTCATTTCTTTCACATTGTCACTGACAGGCTAGTGACCAATTTTACCAATTTACATTGGCTTTCTGGAACACCCTTATAATTCCCTAGTATATGGTACTGAGGTACCCAGGGTATTGGGGTTCCAGGAGATCCCTATGGGCTGCAGCATTTCTTTTGCCACCCATAGGGAGCTCTGACAATTCTTACACAAGCCTGCCACTGCAGCCTGAGTGAAATAACGTCCACGTTATTTCACAGCCATTTTACACTGCACTTAAGTAACTTATAAGTCACCTATATGTCTAACCTTTACCTGGTAAAGGTTAGGTGCAAAGTTACTAAGTGTGAGGGCACCCTAGCACTAGCCAAGGTGCCCCCACATTGTTCAGAGCCAATTCCCTGAACTTTGTGAGTGCGGGGACACCATTACACGCGTGCACTACATATAGGTCACTACCTATATGTAGCTTCACAATGGTAACTCCGAATATGGCCATGTAACATGTCTAAGATCATGGAATGGCCCCCTCTATGCCATCCTGGCATTATTGGGACAATTCAATGATCCCAGTGGTCTGTAGCACAGACCCTGGTACTGCCAAACTGCCTTTCCTGGGGTTTCACTGCAGCTGCTGCTGCTGCCAACCCCTCAGACAGGTTTCTGCCCTCCTGGGGTCAAGCCAGGCTTGTCCCAGGATGGCAGAACAAAGGACTTCCTCTGAGAGAGGGTGTTACACCCTCTCCCTTTGGAAAATGGTGTGAAGGCAGGGGAGGAGTAGCCTCCCCCAGCCTCTGGAAATGCTTTCTTGGGCACAGATGTGCCCAATTCTGCATAAGCCAGTCTACACCGGTTCAGGGACCCCTTAGCCCCTGCTCTGGTGCGAAACTGGACAAAGGAAAGGGGAGTGACCAAACCCCTGACCTGCACCTCCCCTGGGAGGTGGCCAGAGCTCCTCCAGTGTGCTCCAGACCTCTGCCATCTTGGAAACAGAGGTGCTGCTGGCACACTGGACTGCTCTGAGTGGCCAGTGCCACCAGGTGACGTCAGAGACTCCTTGTGATAGGCTTCTTCAGGTGTTAGTAGCCTCTCCTCTCTCCTAGGTAGCCAAACCCTCTTTTCTGGCTATTTAGGGTCTCTGTCTCTGGGGAAACTTTAGATAACGAATGCATGAGCTCAGCCGAGTTCCTCTGCATCTCTCTCTTCACCTTCTGATAAGGAAACGACTGCTGACCGCGCTAGAAGCCTGCAAACCTGCAACATAGTAGCAAAGACGACTACTGCAACTCTGTAACGCTGATCCTGCCGCCTTCTCGACTGTTTTCCTGATTGTGCATGCTGTGGGGGTAGTCTGCCTCCTCTCTGCACCAGAAGCTCCGAAGAAATCTCCTGTGGGTCGACGGAATCTTCCCCCTGCAACCGCAGGCACCAAAAAGCTGCATTACCGGTCCCTTGGGTCTCCTCTCAGCACAACGAGCGAGGTCCCTTGAATCCAGCAACTCTGTCCAAGAGACTGCCACAGTCCAGTGACTCTTCAGTCCAAGTTTGGTGGAGGTAAGTCCTTGCCTCCCCACTCCAGACTGCATTGTTGGTAACCGCGACTTTTGCAACTTCTCCGGCCCCTGTGCACTTCTGGCGGAAATCCTTTGTGCACAGCCAAGCCTGGGTCCACGGCACTCTAACCTGCATTGCACGACTTTTTAAGTTGGTCTCCGGCGACGTGGGACTCCTTTGTGCAACTTCGGTGAGCACCGTTTCATGCATCCTTGTAGTGCCTGTTTCTGGCACTTCCTCGGGTGCTACCTGCTTCAGTGAGGGCTCCTTGTCTTGCTCGACGTCCCCTCTCTTTTCAGGTCCAATTTGCGACCTCCTGATCCCTCCTGGGCCTCAGCAGCATCCAAAAAAGCCAACCGCACGATTTGCAGCTAGCAAGGCTTGTTGGCGTCCGTTTGGTGGGAAAACACTTCTGCACGACTCTCCAAGGCGAGAGAGATCCGTCCACCAAAGGGGAAGTCTCTAGCCCTTTTCGTTCTTGCAGAAACCTTTGCTTCTTCTGTCCAGTCGAAGCTTCTTTGCACCCGCAGCTGGCATTTCCTGGGCATCTGCCCATCTCCGACTTGCTTGTGACTTTTGGACTTGGTCCCCTTGTTCCACAGGTACCCTAGATTGGAAATCCACAGTTGTTGCATTGTTGGTTTGTGTCTTTCCTGCATTATTCCTCTATTACGACTTCTTTGTCTTCTGGGGAACTTCAGTGCACTTTGCACTCACTTTTCAGGGTCTTGGGGAGGGCTAGTTTTCTAACTCTCACTATTTTCTAATAGTCCCAGCGACCCTCTACAAGGTCACATAGGTTTGGGGTCCATTCGTGGTTCGCATTCCACTTTTGGAGTATATGGTTTGTGTTGCCCCTATCCCTATGTGCCTCCATTGCATCCTATTGTAACTATACATTGTTTGCACTGTTTTCTAAGACTATACTGCATATTTTTAGTACTGTGTACATATAACTTGTGTATATTTGCTATCCTCACTCTGAGGGTACACTCTGAGATACTGTGACATATTGTCATAAAAATAAAGTACCTTTATTTTTAGTATAACTGTGTATTGTGTTTTCTTATGGTATTGTGCAAGTGACACTTGTGGTACTGTAGTAGCTTCACACGTCTCCTAGTTCAGCCTAAGCTGCTCTGCTAAGCTACCATTATCTATCAGCCTAAGCTGCTAGACACCCTATACACTAATAAGGGATACCTGGGCCTGGTGCAAGGTGTAAGTACCCCTTGGTACTCACTACAAGCCAGTCCAGCCTCCTACAACATACAGCATTAATGTGATGGGACAGTGGAATGGAAATGTATGTGCAATTTTCTACAATGACGCATTTATGGATAATCTGATTGTATTCCACTATCATGGAATGGTGACCACCTGTTCCTGTATCTAGGGACAGGTGGAAGTGAGGTTACTCCGCCGACATTGGGCGTCGTGGCTGAAGGCGGCCGTGCACCACCGTGCAACTCCTCATTGGCTAATATGGGGCTCTATGGAGTACAGTGGCCAACGGGGATCAGCGGCGGCGGTGACGGAGTACACCCCCACGGACGTGACTGACATTTTGTATCCAAATCCTCACTTGATTCCTGACTCTCCACAGGAAAACACTTACACTGCGTGTGCTGCTGTGTCCTGTGTCTGGAACCTACCCGTGTGACCAGGGAAAGGTCTCCTGCTTTCACGTCGATAGAGTTAGAGCGCTTGGTGGATGGGGTCCTACCCCAGTATGGACTGCTGTATGGGCGTCCAGACCAACAGGTGAGTACACCTTGGGCACGATGCATATGGGAAGGTTGCATGGAGATGTGTGTGTAAGCATCATGTCATTTGGGGGGATGTCTGGTGGTAGTGTACATGGTGGGTGCCGGGCCATGTGTGTGCCAATGGAGATGAAAATGGGAATTGTGAGCCAATAGGCTGGATTGTATGTGTAATGCTGTCTTCCTGTCTGTATTACCTCTGCAGGTCAGCGCCCATCAAAAGAAGGGATTGTGGCGTGCCATTGTAGGAGGCTGGCCTGGCTTATAGTGGGTACCGGACGGTACTTACATTGTGTGCCAGGTCCAGTTATCCCTTATTAGTAGTGTTCTAGCAGCTTAGACTGATAGAGGTAGCTTTTGCAGAGCAGCTTAGGCTGAACTAGGAGACATGCAAAGCTCCTACTATACCACTTATATCATATAGGTACTATATCATAAGAATCACAATACTCAGAGTGACAATGTGCCAAAAATATCTCAGAGTATATACTCCCCTAGGAGGTAAGTAAAGTACACAAAATATTCACACAAACCAAAATCAGGTAAGTAAAACAGTCAGAAAGTAGTGCAAAACACTGTAGAATACAATAGGATGCAATAGGCCTAGGGGCAACATAAACCATATACTAAGAAAGTGGAATGCGAACCATGAGTGGAACCCCTAGGCTAGTGTAGTGTATAGAGGGTCGCTGGGAGTGTAAGAAAACACTAAGGGTGTCCAAGATACCCCACCCCAAGACCCTGAAAAGTAGGAGTAAAGTGACCCTACTTCCCCAGAAACACACTAAAGTTGTGATAGGAGATTCTGCAAAGACCACAATGGACTGCAAAGCACTGAAGACGGATTCCTGGACCGGAGGACCTGCAAAGGAAGGGGACCAAGTCCAAGAGTCATGAAAGTGTCCAGGGGGGGCAGGAGCCCACTAAACCCCGGATGAAGGTGCAAAATTGCTGACTCTGGGTGAAAGAAGCTGAAGATTCTGCAATAACAGAAGATGCCAGGAACTTCTCCTTCGTGCAGAAGATGTCCCACGGAGGGCTGGAAGATGCAGAGTTGTTTCCTTGGCAAAATACCGCAAACAAGCCTTGTTAGCTGCAAGAGTCGCGGTTGAAGAAAAAGGGTGCTGCCCCAGCCCAGGAAGGACCAGGATGTCGCCACTTGAGGAGACAGAGGGGGCCCTCAGCAACGTAGAGAGCCCATGCCCACGAAGGTAGCACCCGCAGAAGTCCTTCAACATGGGTTCAAGAAGTCTGAACGCGGCGGTCGTCTCAACACTGCAAAAGAGGGTCCCACGACATCGGAGATCAACTCAGGGAGCTGAGCATCGCAGGACGGATTGCTGGGGACCTAGGCTTGGCTGTTCATGCAGGATTTTGTGGAAATGTGCACAGAAGCCTTGTAGCTACAGTTCACACGGTGCACAGGATTAATGTCTGGAGAGGGGAGACAAGGACTTACCTCCTCCAAATTTGGACAGTTGGACCACTGGACAGTCTGGGTCACTTGGGTCCATGACCTGTGTTCCAGGGGCCACGCTCATCAGGATGAGAGCAGTCCCAGAGTACCGGTGATGTTGAAGTTTGGTGCCTGCTGAAGCAAGGGGAAGATTCCGTCAACCCATGAGAGATTTCTTCGTGGCTTCCAGTGCAGGATGAAGGCAGGCAGCCCCCAAAGCATGCACAACCAGAGGTACACATTCACAATGATTGACTGCCCTACAGAGATTGATCTCATGAGGTCAATAGCCTCCTCACTCAGGGCAGCAAGGATCACTGGGGCAGGGCCTAAGGTGCCAGGTGTGAATCAGATGCCCACCCTCCTGGGTGAGCGGGCACGGGACACACGCTGAGGGGCTACTGAGAGGGAGGTGCTGGTACAGGGGGTGCGGCCGTACCTGGACCTGGGGTGCTCTCAGAGGTGTCTGCCACCACCAGGGAGCTACCATCGGAGGAGGAATCAGTCAGTGTTGTCATCTTCTGTCTCTGCCGCAGTGCTCACCCTCCGTCCCACTGGTTCCCTCGGCGTTGGTGGACTCCTGGGTCCTGTGGGATGGTCACTCCCCTTTCCTTTTTCCAGTTTTGCACCAGAGCAGGGACTGGGGGTCCCTGAACTGGTGTAGACTGTTTTTTTCAAGGAGGGCACCAAATGTGCCCTTCAAAGCACAGCCAGTGGCTTGGGGAGGCTACCCCTCCCAAGCCTGTAACACCTACTTTAAAGGGGGAGGGTGTAACACCCCTCTCCCAAAGGAAATCCTTTGTTCTGCCTTCCTGGGTTCGAGCTGCTTGAGCAACAGGAGGGCAGAAACCTGTCTGGGAGGTGGCAGCCGCTTGATCTGCCTGGAAACCCTCAGAAGGCTATAATGGCAGTACTGGGGGTCCTCTAAGGAGCCTCCAGAGTGCATGGTATCATACAACCAATGCTTGCAAAAGCATTGGAGTATGATTCCTACAGGGTTGATATGAAACATGTATATTTACGGAGTTACCATTATGTAGCTGGACATAGGTATTGACCTATGTCCATCACACATGTAAAATGGCGTCCCCGTACTCAAGAAGTCCGGGAAATGGGCCTGGAGATCGTGGGGACAACTCTGCTAATGCAGGGGTGCCCTCACACACAGGTACTTTGCACCCTGCCCTCTGGGCTAAAAGGCCTGCCATTGTAGTGACATATAAGTGACCTGGTGCAGTGGAAAATGGCAGTCAAAGGGTGCTTGCACCTTTTCATGCAGGCTGCAATAGCAGTCCTGCTGAACCCTTTGCATGGGCTCCCTATGGGTGGCAGAATAACTGCTGCAGCCCATAGGGATCCCTTGGAACCACAATGCCCTGGGTACCTAGGTAACACATACTTGGGACTTCAAATGGGGCACCAGTGTGCCAATTGTGGGTGAAATACTGTGATAACAGTTAACAACAACTACATTTAGGGGGGAGAGCATAACTACTGGGGTCCTGGTTAGCAGGATCCCATTAAACACAGTCAAACACACTGACAAACAGGCCCAAAGTGGGGGGTAATCAAGCTAGAAAAAGGCTACAGGATTCAAAAAATAATAACCCCTCTAACCATTTGTAGGAAAGTACCATCTTGCCTGCCATGTTACCCCCATATTTCACTGTATATATGTTGTTTTAGTGTATGTGTCACTGGGACCCTGCCAGCCAGGGCCCCAGTGCTCATAAGTGTGCCCTGTATGTGTTCCCTGTGTGATGACTATCTGTTTCACTGAGGCTCTGCTAACTAGAACCTCAGTGGTTATGTTCTCTCTGCTTTCTAAATTGTCACTAACAGGCTAGTGACCAATTTCACCAATTCACATTGGCATACTGGAACACCCTTATAATTCCCTAGTATATGGTACTGAGGTACCCAGGGTATTGGGGTTCCAGGAGATCCCTATGGGCTGCAGCATTTCTTTTGCCACCCATAGGGAGCTCTGACAATTCTTACACAGGCCTTCCAGTGCAGCCTGAGTGAAATAACGTCCACGATATTTCACAGCCATTTACCACTGCACTTAAGTAACTTTTAAGTCACCTATATGTCTAACCTTCACATGGTGAAGGTTGGGTGCTAAGTTACTTAGTGTGTGGGCACCCTGGCACTAGCCAAGGTGCCCTCACATCGTTCAGGGCAAATTCCCCGGACTTTGTGAGTGCGGGGACACCATTACACGCGTGCACTATACATAGGTCACTACCTATGTATAGCATCACAATGGTAACTCCGAACATGGCCATGTAACGTGTCTAAGATCATAGAATTGTCACCCCAATGCCATTCTGGCATTGGGGAGACAATTCCATGATCCCCAGAGTCTCTAGCACAGACTCGGGTACTGCCAAACTGCCTTTCCCGCAACAAAGTAGCAAAGACGACTACTGCAACCTTGTATCGCTGATCCTGCCGCCTTCTCGACTGTTTCCTGGTGGTGCATGCTCTGGGGGCAGCCCACCTCCTCTCTGTACCAGGAGCTCTGAAGAAATCTCCCGTGGGACGACGGAATCCTCCCCCTGCAACTGCAGGCAACAAAAGACTGCATCACCGGTCCTCTGGGTCCCCTCTCAGCACGACGAGCGAGGTCCCTTGAACTCAGCAACTCTGTCCAAGTGACTCCCACAGATCAGTGACTATTCAGTCCAAGTTTGGTGGAGGTAAGTCCCTGCCTCCCCACGCTAGACTGCATTGCTGGGAACTGCGTGTTTTGCAGCTACTCCGGCTCCTGTGCACCCACCGAGGATTTCCTTTGTGCACAGCAAAGCCTGGGTCCCCTGGCACTTTAACCTGCATTGCACGACCTCCTGAGTTGTCCTCCGGCTTCGTGGGACCCTCTTGTGCAACTTCGGGTGAGCTCCGGTTCACTCCACTTCGTACTGCCTGTTCCAGCACTTCTCCGGGTGCTGCTTGCTTCTGAGTGGGCTCTTTGTCTTGCTGGACACCCCCTCTGTCACCTCACGCAATTGGTGACATCCTGGTCCCTCCTGGGCCACAGCAGCATCCAAAAACCCTAACCGCGACCCTTGCAGCTAGCAAGGCATGTTTGCAGTCTTTCTGCGGGAAAACACTTTTGCAGGACTCTTCACAACGTGGGACATCCATCCTCCAAAGGGGAAGTTTCTAGCCCTTGTCGTTCTTGCAGAATCCTCGGCTTCTACCATCCGGTGGCAGCTTCTTTGCACCCACAGCTGGCATTTCCTGGGCATCTGCCCACTCCCGACTTGATCGTGACTTTTGGACTTGGTCCCCTTGTTCCACAGGTACTCTTGTCTGGAAATCCATTGTTGTTGCATTGCTGGTGTTGGTCTTTCCTGCAGAATTCCCCTATCACGACTTCTGTGCTCTTTGGGGAACTTAGGTGCACTTTGCACCCACTTTTCAGGGTTTTGGGGTGGGCTATTTTTCTAACCCTCACTGTTTTCTTACAGTCCCAGCGACCCTCTACAAGGTCACATAGGTTTGGGGTCCATTTGTGGTTCGCATTCCACTTCTAGAGTATATGGTGTGTGTTTTCCCTATCCCTATGTGCCCCCATTGTATTCTATTGTGACTATACATTGTTTGCACTGTTTTCTATTGCTATTACTGCATATTTTGGTATTGTGTACATATATCTTGTGTATATTTGCTATCCTCATACTGAGGGTACTCACTGAGATACTTTTGGCATATTGTCATAAAAATAAAGTACCTTTATTTTTAGTATATCTGTGTATTGTGTTTTCTTATGATATTGTGCATATGACACTAGTGGTACTGTAGGAGCTTCACTCGTCTCCTAGTTCAGCCTAAGCTGCTCTGCTAAGCTACATTTTCTATCAGCCTCAGCTGCTAGACACCCCTCTACACTAATAAGGTATACCTGGGCCTGGTGCAAGGTGTAAGTACCCCTTGGTACTCACTACAAGCCAGTCCAGCCTCCTACAGAGGGCACTACCAATTCACAGTAATGCCCTTTGGTTTGAAAAATGCACCTGCCACTTTTCAGAGGTTGGTGAATACAGTTCTGCAAGGGTTGGAGGCTTTTAGTGCAGCATATGTAGATGATATAGCTGTCTTCAGCTCCACCTGGGATGATCACCTGGTCCACCTGTGGAAAGTTTTGGAGGCCCTGCAGAAGGCAGGCCACACTATCAAGACTTCAAAGTGCCAGATAGGGCAGGGGAAAGTGGCTTATCTGGGATACCTGGTAGGTGGAGAACAGATTGCACCACTTAAGGGGAAAATCCAAACTATCATAGACTGGGTTCCCCGTACACTGCAGGCCCAGGTGAGAGCCTTCTTAAGCCTCACTGGGTACTACAGGAGGTTAATTAAGAACTATGGCTCCATTGCAGCCCCAATTAATGACCTCACTTCCAAGAAAATGCCTAAAAAGGTATTGTGGACAGCAAGCTGTCAGAAAGCGTTTGAGGAGCTGAAACAGGCCATGTGCACTGCACCTGTCCTAAAATGTCCATGTTACTCCAAGAAATTCATTGTTCAAACTGATGCATCTGAATTAGGGGTAGGGGCAGTCTTATCACAACTCAATTCTGAGGGCCAGGATCAACCTGTTGCTTTTATCAGCAGGAGGTTGACCCCTAGAGAAAAGTGTTGGTCTGCCATAGAGAGGGAGGCCTTTACTGTGGTCTGGGTACTGAAGAGGTTGAGGCCATAGCTGTTTGGCACTCACTTCATTGTTCAGACAGACCACAAACCTCTACTTTGGCTAAAACAAATGAAAGGTGAAAACCCTAAATTGTTGAGGTGGTACATATCTCTACAGGGAATGGACTATACAGTGGAACATAGACCTGGGAGTACCCACTCCAATGCAGATGGACTCTCCAGATATTTCCACTTAGACAATGAAGACTCATCAGGTCATGGATAGTCTTATTGTCCTTCGTTTGGGGGGGGGGGGGTTGTGTAGGAATGTACCATCTTGCATGGCATGTTACCCCCATATTTCACTGTATATATGTTGTTTTAGTGTATGTGTCACTGGGACCCTGCCAGCCAGGGCCCCAGTGCTCATAAGTGTGCCCTGTATGTGTTCCCTGTGTGATGACTATCTGTTTCACTGAGGCTCTGCTAACTAGAACCTCAGTGGTTATGTTCTCTCTGCTTTCTAAATTGTCACTAACAGGCTAGTGACCAATTTCACCAATTCACATTGGCATACTGGAACACCCTTATAATTCCCTAGTATATGGTACTGAGGTACCCAGGGTATTGGGGTTCCAGGAGATCCCTATGGGCTGCAGCATTTCTTTTGCCACCCATAGGGAGCTCTGATAATTCTTACACAGGCCTGCCATTGCAGCCTGAGTGAAATAATGTCCACGTTATTTCACAGCCATTTACCACTGCACTTAAGTAACTTATAAGACACCTATATGTCTAACCTTCACTTGGTGAAGGTTGGGTGCTAAGTTACTTAGTGTGTGGGCACCCTGGCACTAGCCAAGGTGCCCCCACATCGTTCAGGGCAAATTCCCCAGACTTTGTGAGTGCGGGGACACCATTACACGCGTGCACTATACATCGGTCACTACCTATGTATAGCGTCACAATGGTAACTCCGAACATGGCCATGTAACGTGTCTAAGATCATGGAACTGTCAGCATTGGGGAGACAATTCCATGATCCCCCGAGTCTCTAGCACAGACCCGGGTACTGCCAAACTGCCTTTCCCAGGGTTTCACTGCAGCTGCTGCTGCTGCTAACCCCTCAGACAGGTTTCTGCCCTCCTGGGGTCCAGCCAGGCCTGGCCCAGGAAGGCAGAACAAAGGACTTCCTCAGAGAGAGGGTGTTACACCCTCTCCCTTTGGAAAAAGGTGGCAGGGCTGGGGAGGAGTAGCCTCCCCCAGCCTCTGGAAATGCTTTGATGGGCACAGATGGTGCCCATCTCTGCATAAGCCAGTCTACACCAGTTCAGGGATCCCCCAGCCCTGCTCTGGCGTGAAACTGGACAAAGGAAAGGGGAGTGACCACTCCCCTGACCTGCACCTCCCAGGGGAGGTGCCCAGAGCATCTCCAGTGTGCTCCAGACCTCTGCCATCTTGGAAACAGAGGTGCTGCTGGCACACTGGACTGCTCTGAGTGGCCAGTGCCAGCAGGTGACGTCAGAGACTCCTTCTGATAGGCTCTTACCTGTGTTGCTAGCCTATCCTCCTTCCTAGGTAGCCAAACCTCCTTTTCTGGCTATTTAGGGTCTCTGCTTTGAGGAATTCTTCAGATAACGAATGCAAGTGCTCATCAGAGTTTCTCTGCATCTCTCTCTTCACCTTCTGCCAAAGGATCGACCGCTGACTGCTCAGGACGCCTGCAAAACCGCAACAAAGTAGCAAAGACGACTACTGCAACCTTGTATCGCTGATCCTGCCGCCTTCTCGACTGTTTCCTGGTGGTGCATGCTCTGGGGGTAGCCCGCCTCCTCTCTGCACCAGGAGCTCTGAAGAAATCTCCTGTGGGACGATGGAATCCTTCCCCTGCAACCGCAGGCAACAAAAGACTGCATCACCGGTCCTCTGGGTCCCCTCTCAGCACGACGAGCGTGGTCCCTAGAACTCAGCAACTCTGTCCAAGTGACTCCCACAGTCCAGTGACTCTTCAGTCCAAGTTTGGTGGAGGTAAGTCCTTGCCTCCCCACGCGAGACTGCATTGCTGGGTACCGTGTGATTTGCAGCTGCTCCGGCTCCTGTGAACTCTTCCAGGATTTCCTTTGTGCACAGCCAAGCCTGGGTCCCGACACTCTAACATGTAGTGCACAACCTTCTGAGTTGTCCTCCGGTGTCGTGGGACTCCCTTTTGTGTCTTGGGGTGAGCTCCGGTTCACTCCTATTCCAAGTGCCTGTTGCGGTACTTCTGCGGGTGCTGCCTGCTTCTGTGAGGGCTCCCTGACTTGCTGGGCGCTTCCTCTGTCTCCTCATCCACGTGGCGACATCCTGGTCCCTCCTGGGCCACAGCAGCATCCAAAAACCCTAACTGCGACCCTTGCAGCTAGCAAGGCTTGTTTGCAGTCTTTCTGCGTGGGAACACCTCTGCACGCTTCTTCACGACGTGGGACATCCATCCTCCAAAGGGGAAGTTCCTAGTCCTCTTCGTTCTTGCAGAATCCACAGCTTCTACCATCCGGTGGCAGCTTCTTTGCACCCTCAGCTGGCATTTCCTGGGCATCTGCCCACTCTCAGATTTGTCGCGACTCTTTGACTTGGTCCCCTTGTTCCACAGGTACTCTCGTCCGGAAATCCACTTTGGTTGCTTTGCTGGTGTTGGTCTTCCTTGCAGAAACCCCCTATCACGACTTCTTTGCTCTCTGGGGAATATAGGTGCATTTTACACCTACTTTTCAGGGTCTTGGGGTGGGCTATGTTTCTAACCCTCACTGTTTTCTTACAGTCCCAGTGACCCTCTACAAGCCCACATAGGTTTGGGGTCCATTTGTGGTTCGCATTCCACTTTTGGAGTATATGGTTTGTGTTGCCCCTATACCTATGTGCTTCTATTGCAATCTACTGTTACTTTACATTGCTTGCATTACTTCCTTTTGCTATTACTGCATATTTTTGGTATTGTGTACATATATCTTGTGTATATTTGTGTATATCTTGTGTATATTTGGCATCCTCATATTGAGGGTACTCACTGAGATACGTTTGGCATATTGTCATAAAAATAAAGTACCTTTATTTTTAGTATATCTGTGTATCGTGTTTTCTTATGATATTGTGCATATGACACCAGTGGTATAGTAGGAGCTTTGCATGTCTCCTAGTTCAGCCTAAGCTGCTCTGCTATAGCTACCTTTTCTATCAGCCTAAGCTGCTAGAAACACCTCTTCTACACTAATAAGGGATAACTGCACCTGGTACAGAGTGTAAGTACCTCTGGTACCCACTACAAGCCAGGCCAGCCTCCTACACCATTTAATGTCTGTTTAAGCTCTCTCCCTAAGGGACTCCTTCGCCTTTGAGAAAGGTGGGGAAAATATTTTTTAAGAGCAGGCAGTGGTCTCACAGGCCACTGCCTATTCTCAAAAAATGAAACTGAAACATTTAATTTTTTTCTTTTTAAACTCATCCCATTTTCCTTTAAGGAAAATGGGCTGCGTTTAGAAAAAAAAAGTATTTTCATTCAAAAGCAATCACAGACATGGCGGTCTGCCGAGCCCAGCAGGCCACGGTCCCAGAATTGCGACTTACCTTATTATTTATGACGTAGGTCCTTTTGCAACCCACTGGGAATCGCAAAAGAAACTAAAAAAAGATTCATAAATATGAAATTGCAATTTCCTAACTGCGATTCACATGAAATCACAATTAAGAACTCTCCACTTCAAACTTTAGTACATGTGGCCCCCAATTTCTAACAGTATAACTAAATGAAAGTGAGTGTGTGTGGTGGATATTGGGCCATCAAACACCCGATTGTAGCACTTGATCCTCACAGGCCTACTCAAGGGAACCACCAATCACTGGCACACAATAACAATACTAAAAATGACTGCCAGTCAGTACGTTTTCTTTAGAAAAACAGAAGTACATTTATTACACCCACACTACTAATTATTATTAATTATTATGCTCTAATTTAGAAGTATACATTGGCTGACATTGCGCAACCACTCATGACCCCCTAGAGGGGTAACCCAAACGGATCAAGTGTGTTCAAACAGTCTTGTTGTAATTAGGATATTACTTTGGCATGAACCTTTGTCATAATTACAATAATGATACATCAATAAAACATGTCCATTCATCCTGAAAACCAAAGAAAACATTTATCAGAAATGAACTTTGTGACATATTTACTAGAAGTGGTGCAGCGCGGGCACTGCATCAAAATTGGCAGCACTGCTCTGCGTCACTTATATAATACGGGATGTTCTGTATTTCAAAGAATACAGCGCGTCCGTGTTTCTCCCTGCGGCAGCTCTAAATTAGCTGCTGATTGCCAGCACAGCCACCCTTGTACCATGGTGCAAGGATGGCTGCATTGCAGGGGAGATTGTTTTTGTGCAGGAAGGGATGTCTTCCTGCACAAAAACAACATCTAATGCGATTTGCTCCTTCTATGTGTGCTGCAGAAAGCAGCACACATAGAAAGAGCACAAAACGAGGAGAAATGGAAGCATTTCTCCTTTTTGCTCCATGAGAACACCACCCCTGGAGCGGCGTTAGATTTTGGTGCTGCCTCAGGTTTACAAAATCTCGTAAATCAGAAGCAGCATCAAAACGCATTTGAGGATTTTGGATGCTGCCAGGGCCCAGGAAGGACCAGGAGGTCGCCCCTTGGAGGAGGAGACAGAGGGGGCGCTCAGCAATGCAGAGAGCCCATGCAGAAGCAGGCAGCACCCACATAAACACCTGAACAGGCACTTAGAAGATCTGAGGACAACAGTCAACTCAGAACAACAAAAGAAGGTCCCACGATGTCAGAGTCCAACTCAGAGAGTTGGGCAATGCAGGGCGGAGTGCTGGGGACCTGGGCTAGGCTGTGCATGAAGGAATCCTTGCAAGAGTGCACAGAAGCCCTAGCAGCTGCTGTTCATGCAGTACACAGGATTACTGTCTGGCGTGGGGAGGCAAGGACTTACCTCCACCAAACTTGGAAAGAAGGACCACTGGACTGTGGGGGTCACTTGGATCTAGCTCCTGTGTTCCAGGGACCACGCTCCTCGAAATGAAAGGGGACCCAGAGGACCAGTGAAGCAGAAGTTTGGTGCCTGTGGTAGCAGGGGGAAGACTCTGTTAACCCACAGGAGATTTCTTCGGGATTTCCAGTACAGGGTGAAGGCAGACAGCCCTCAGAGCATGCACCACCAGGAAGCAGTCGAGAAAGCCGGCAGGATTAGGCGCTACAATGTTGCTGGTAGTCTTCTTGCTACTTTGGTGCGGTTATGCAGACGTCCTGGAGCAGTCAGCCGTCGATCCTTGGCAGAAGTCGCAGAGAGAAGTGCAGAGGAACTCTGGTGACCTCTTGCATTCAGAATCTGAGGAGAAACTCACATGAGTGACCCTAAATAGCCCTCTGAGGAGGATTGGCTACAGAGAAAGGTAAGCACCTATCAGGAGGGGTCTCTGGCGTCACCTGCTGGCACTGGCCACTCAGAGCCGTCTATTGTGCCCTCACACCTCCTCATCCAAGATGGCACAGGTCTGGGACACACAGGAGGAGCTCTGGGCACCTCCCAGGGGAGGTGCAGGTCAGGGGAGTGGTCACTCCCCTTTCCTTTGTCCAGTTTTGCGCCAGAGCAGGGCTGGGGGATCCCTGAACCGGTGTAGACTGGTTTATGCAAGGAGGGAACCATCTGTGCCCATCAAAGCATTTCCAGAGGCTGGGGGAGGCTACTCCTCCCCAGTCCTGACACCTTTTTCCAAACAGAGAGGGTGTAACACCCTCTCTCTGAGGAAGTCCTTTGTTCTGTCTTCCTGGGCCAGGCCTGGCTGGACCCCAGGAGGGCAGAAACCTGTCTGAGGGGTTGGCAGCAGCAGCAGCTGCAGTGAAACCCCGGGAAAGGCAGTTTGGCAGTACCCAGGTCTGTGCTAGAGACTCAGGGGATCATGGAATTGTCTCCCCAATGCCAGGTTGGCATTGGGGTGACAATTCCATGATCTTAGACATGTTACATGGCCATGTTCGGAGTTACCATTGTGACGCTATACATAGGTAGTGACCTATGTATACTGCACGCGTGAAATGGTGTCCCCGCACTCACAAAGTCCGGGGAATTTGCCCTGAACGTTGTGGGGGCACCTTGGCTAGTGCCAGGGGTGCCCACACACTAAGTAACTTTGCACCCAACCTTCACCAGGTGAAGGTTAGACATATAGGTGACTTATAAGTTACTTAAGTGGTAAATCGCTGTGAAATAACGTGGACGTTATTTCACTCAGGCTGCACTGGCAGGCCTGTGTAAGAATTGTCAGATCTCCCTATGGGTGGCAAAATAAATGCTGCAGCCCATAGGGATCTCCTGGAACCCCAATACCCTGGGTACCTCAGTACCATATACTAGGGAATTATAAGGGTATTCCAGTATGCCAATGTGAATTGGTAAAATTGGTCACTAGCCTGTTAGTGACAATTTGTAAAGCAGAGAGAGCATAACCAGTGAGGTTCTGGTTAGCAGAGCCTCAGTAAGACACTTAGGCATCACACAGGGAACACATACATATAGGCCACAAACTTATGAGCACTGGGCCCTGGCTAGCAGGATCCCAGTGAGACAGTGAAAACACCCTGACATATTCTCACAAACAGGCCAAAAGTGGGGGTAACAAGGCTAGAAAGAGGCTACTTTCTCACACAGACCCCTTGTGGACTTGGCTACACTGGAGGACAGGCACATAATACTCACCTATAGACTGGACAGGACCACAATCACAGAGCTGTGTGCCCAACTGGAGCCTGATCTGATATCAGCTATCTCACTGGGATCCCCCCTCTTGTGCAAGTTCTATCAGTGCTCCATTTCCGGGCAACCGGTTCTTTCTAAGTGACAGTGGGCTTGGAAGCAGGAATGTCACAGCCATTGTTCTCAGTCGTGCTGGTAAGGGTTTTCTCTGCCTTGGTCAAACATATGTGCAGCTACATTGCTTTCCACCAGATGGAAGATTTGGCCTGTGTGAAAGCAGGATTCTATGCAATGGGACATATAGCCATTATTAGGGCGATTGACGGAACACATATTGCGCTTGTCCCCACGCCACAATGAACAGGTGTCCAGGAATCAGAAGAGTTTCCACTCATTCAATGTCCAAATGATGTGCCTGGCTGACCAGTACATCTCCCACGTCACTGCCAAGTATCCTGGGTTGGTGGATGACGTGTTCGTCCTGAAGAATAGCAGCATCCAAATGGGATGGGACAACTACAGAGGAACAGGGTGTGGCTAATAGGTGAGCCTGAGTCACCACTCAATGTATGTCAGTGTATGCCTTCTGGTGTTATCCCCATACCATTGTGTAAGGCTAATGTTTGTCTCTCAATACTTGCATGTGGCTCTGGCTACACAAACCTTTTGTAGCTCTTGACCCCTGTGAGGAATGCCAGGACAGGTACTGAGAATCAGTATAATGATGCACATGGACGAACCAGGCGGATCATTGAACGTACCTTCAGCCTCCTAAAGGCCAGGTTCAGATGCCTCCACCTGACAGGTTGATCCCTGTGCTGCTCACCCAAGAAGGTCTGCCAGATAGTAGTAGCATGCTGCATGTTGCACAACCTGGCCATCAGACGACATGTGCGTTATCTGCAGGAGGAGGAGATTGGAAATGCCCCTGTGGCAGCAGTGGACCCTGAGGACAGTGAGGATGAGGAGGCAGAGGATGAGGATGCGGGCAACAGAACATCAGTTATACATCAATACTTCCAATGACACACAGGTGAGACAATGGAACTAACCATTCCTCTAAATATTGATCTTTTCTGTGTGCCTGCAGCAGGATGGCATTCAGTTCCTTTGCATCTCAACTTACTGTCACCTATGGCTTGTCATTTTTCAGATGTTGGTGATATGACAACAGTGTCCTGATGTGATTACTAAAGACAGCTGCAGGCCATTAATTGTATGCTATCACAGTGTTCAGATCATTTGCACTAGATGTGATTGTTCCCATATATGCATATTTTCAACACATAAAACACTGTCACTCAAGTTGTGTTCAAGGATGTTTATTGTACTGCAATAATTGATGGAAAAGTGCATTGGAATGGGTTGATGGTAGAGGAAAGTCCTGGGTATTGTTCCAGTCTGTTTGTAGCACAGGTCCAGTGTCCAAGGGGCCACAGAAAGGGGAGCAAAGGCAGTTATAAGTGGACAAGGTGACAGGGTGAGACACAAGGGGGGCAATCAGTAGAGTCTCATTTCCTGGCGGTGGTCTTGGTCTTGGCAAGTGTCTCTGGCTTCTGTCTGGGTCGCAAAAAACATTTGTGGGGTGGTTCACCTTCTGCAGGGGGAGGGGTGCTGGTGGCCTGTGGGTCCTGTGGCAGGTCCTCCTGCCCACTAGCTGAAGCAGAAGTGGCAGACTGGTCAATAGGCTGGCTAGTGGTAGGGGCACACTGAATTGCTGTCCATTCCCTCATGATGTTGGCCATATCTCCCAGCACCCCTGCTGTGGAGACCATGGTGGTGTTGAGAGCATGCAAATCTTCCCTCATCTCCTGGTGGTGTTCCTCCTGCAGCCGCTTGTTCTCCTCCATGTTGGTAAGGATCTGGCCCATCCTAGGATTGTTGGTAAGCCCTTTGGACATTAGTGAGTGCCTCCTGGAGAGTCAGTTCCCTGGCCCTGTCCTCCCCCTGGCACACAGCTGTCCTCACAGTGTCCCTGTTCCTCTGTGCCTCTGTCCCCTGAACAGTGTGCTCACTGACCCCAGGACCCTGATTGTCTTGGGGGTGAGGTGTGGACTGGGATCCCTGTACAGGTGGGCACACTACTGATTGACGTGTTGGATACTGATGGGGGAGGCTCTGTGGTGCACAGGAGAGCTGGGGTGGCCGACTGTGCAGTGGTCCCTGATGGGCCAGGTCGGTCATCCAGATTCTGAAGTGTCATCACTGTGGGCATCTTCTGTTGAGGGACTGGTTTGTCGTGGCACCTCCTCTCTGCTAAGATTGGCTGGGGAACTTGTGGAGATGCATTATGCTTCATGTCTTTGACATATTGTTCTTCCTTAGCTTCCCCTCTATCGTTGCCCTGCCACCTTTGTTTATGTATGATAATGTGTTGTCGGATTGTTAGTTCTCCATGCTGTGCATGCTTTGGTGGTGGGTGTACATGCAGGGCTGGGAGGGATGTACATGCATTGCTTTAGCATGCAGGGCTTGAAACTGGGGTAAGTCAGATGTGTAGGTGCACTGTGTGGGATGGAGTGGAGTGATGGGAGTCATGGTGAGGGGGTGAGATGGATTGCAGGTATGGGGGGTGATAAGTAGTAAATATTGACTCACCAGTGCCCAGTCCTCCGGCTATTCCAGGGAGTCCTTCAGGATGCAGTATTGCCAAGACTTGCTCTTCCCATGCTGTGAGCTGTGGGGGAGGAGGTGGGGGTCCACTGCAAGCCCTCTGGATGGCTAGCTGGTGCCTTGCTGCCACGGAACTTACCTTCCCCGTAGGTCGTTCCACCTCTTCCTGATGCTGTCCCTTGTTCTTGGATGCTGTCCCACAGCATTCACCCTGTCCACCATTCGCCGCCATAGCTCCATCTTCCTGGCAATGGATATTTGCTGGACCTGTGCTTTAAACAGCTGTGGCTCTACCCTGAATATTTCCTCCACCACGACCCGCAACTCCTCATCAGTGAAACGGCGGTGCCTTAGTAGGGACATGGGTGTTGTGTGATGTGTGTCGTGCAGAGGGTGTTGAGTAATGTGGTGGGGTGTGGGATGTGGGGTGCGTGATGGATGAATGGGTGTTTGTGGTACGTGTGTAAGTAGTGGTTTTTGTGTCTGTCTTGGGGCAATTATTGGTTTTCGTAAAGGGTTGTGGATAATGTGGTTGTGTGTTTTATAGTGCTGTGGGTTAGTGAGTGTGGTGTGTGTATTAGTGTCAGGAGTGTGGCCAAAGTTGTGTTGTTTTGTATTTGGGTGGCCATTCTGAGCATGCCGGTGTGTACCGCTGTAGGAGGGAGGCCTGGTTTGTAGTGGGTACCTTGGGTACTTACACCTTACACCAGGTCCAGTTATCCCTTATTAGTGAAATGTAGTAGTGTTCTAGCAGCTTAGGTTGATAGAGGTAGCTATAGCATAGCAGCTTAGGCTGAACTAGGAGACATGCAAAGCTCCTGCAATACCAATTGTAGTTACACAGTACTTATACACAAGTAATGACAATACACAGGGGGTCATTCTGACCCACGGAAGCACCGCCAACAGGCTGGCGGTGTTTCCTGGCCAATTCTGACCGCGGCGGTAAAGCCGCGGTCAGAAAAGGGAAACCGGCGGTTTCCCGTTGGTTTTCCCCTGGCCAAAGGAATCCTCCATGGCGGGATTCTGACCCCCTTCCCGCCAGCCTGTACTGAGGCTGGCGGGAACGGGTGTCGTGGGGCCCCTGGGGGCCCCAGCACTGCCCATGCCACTGGCATGGGCAGTGCAGGGGCCCCCTAACAGGGCCCCATTAAGATTTTCAGTGTCTGCTTGGCAGACACTGAAAATCGCGACGGGTTGAGGAAATTCGATTTTTTAATACGATCGTATCGACCCGCCATTTTGTGGCCCGCCGCCATTTTATGTTGCCTTCACTCAGGCAGCACAGCGAACGAAGTCCATTCTGCCTTTTCTGCTTATTCTGCAACATGGTGTTCAAAACAGCTTTCTGCCTCTATCTTTACAAGGCTGGTATTAAGGTCTGACCGAGTACACTAATCCCTGTCTGGTTTTCTAATCCTTGTTTCAACTATCTGTAGGCTCACACTATTCTCCGCCAATCTTATCTTATCGTCTGGCCTTCGCTGTCCTTTGCTAGTATTCTCTCATTTCACAACTGTCTTCCAAACGCACACAAACTTATCGCACCACATGCAAACTTCGTTGTGGATCGGTTAATGAATTAAGTTCAAGGGAGGGGTGACAAACACAGCTGGAGGGGAGGCAACCTTAAGTCACTTGATACTTTGTTCTGTCTTGTTTTCCGACATTTCTATTGACTCTGTTCTATCTTTACATCATTCTTACTGGCTCCTTTCTACGTGTTCTGGGAGTGTATGTAGTTAATAAATGTTTTTATACGGTATATAAGATTGTGCGCCACAAAGTAAAGTGGCAGTCTCCTGAGAACATACCTTGTGTACTTCTTGGACAACTGTACTAGCTGCAGCTAATAAATCTGATCTTTTACGCCTGACAGAGTGTCCCGTGTCTCTGTTAGTTGAGGCAGGTGAATCCAAGGAGATTTCAGGCGTACCCTGCGCCGCCAGGCCCATAAGGTTCTGGTTCTTCAACTGGCGCCCAACGTGGGGCGGCTTCAGCGGTACCGGTTCTGCCTGAAGGTCGTGAGGAACCCCGCAAGAAAATTCTGGAGGAATCGCGAGCCACGTCAAGCGACCCCTGTATGTCGAAGTGGTCCGAAGGTCTTTTTCAGCGCGGTTACTCCTTCCTGACGGCTACTGACGACTGCTGCCCTGACTGCCGCCCTGCCTTGGCCCTTTCTTTGATGATGTATGGTAAAGCGAGACGATAGACGGGCCTCTGTTGGTGTAAGAAGACATCCTTAGTTAAGTATTTGGTGGGTCGCGCCCACAAATTTTGGTCTTTGTTTTGTCCTTAGGTTCTTAGATTTGGCCATTGCAGTGGCCAAAGCCGAGGGGTAAGTGCATTTGTGCTGTGTAAACTGAAAGTTTTACCCCCTTGATGTTTGTGAACAGCCAGTAAAAATCGTGAGATGTCTGGTCTGACTAAGTTTGGAAAACTTTGTTGCTTTGGTTGTAATAGGGACTCCCAGCTTGAGGACTCCTGTCCGATTCCTTCGGTTGGAACTCCCACATATGAGCTCTATTCTAAACATGGTGTTGGTCCTATTGCCTTTAATAAGACATGGACCCGATATACAAAGAAAGATGGTGTTTTAAAATGGCCAGAAAATGGTAGTTTCGAAACTGATGTGCAAGATAATTTTGAAGCAACGTTATTTAAAAGAAAAGCCCGGCCGGCAATGTTTGACTCTTTTCGCCTTTGGCGTAAGGAAGCCAAACAGAGAGAAATTAAACAAGCGAAACGAGATAGGAAAACACAGGGAATGACGATTATACAGGCTGCTCAGCAATTCAAAGATGATGAAATAGATAATGCAATGGAAATTTCAGACAGACAGCATCGAATGGCAATAGATAAATGCTATCCGACGTTGCCTATCTCTTCCCTTGATAAAAGAAAAGATTTTGAGGAAGATTCCTTAATGTCCCACTTATTGAAATTGCCTCCGCCCTATGTACAAGGTGCTAATGCACCCCCGATGTTACAGCCTGTTCAGCCGCCAGTTGTGCTTCCGCCTGCTCCAGCTTTTCCACATTTGCCTCCTCAAGTATTGCCTATGCCAGCTTTGCCTTTAACTCCTTTGCCTTCTGCTCCTTTGGCAATTCCTAATGCTCCTTTAGTTAATTCACCTAATACCTTGTCCCCTATCCTTATGTCAAATTCTCCATCTACGCGTAAGCGATTTGCAGATACTGTCTCTGGTCTCTTATCACCTTTCTTTGAAGCTTTAAATGTGTCTCCAGCTTTTTCTCGAAGACAGTCTCGTAGTCAATTCCCAGACTCCGAAGAGCGAGAAAAATTGGACTCACTTGCTTGTAGATGGATCAAGAAGGGTCCCCAATATAGTACGTCTGATATTATGTCCACCTTTCTGCAATGGAATGCACCTACGCAGAGATATGTTTTTAAAGTTATGTGCGATACTCTCGCTAAAGAATGGGAGGATATGAATTTGGGTTCGGTCCCACAGGATCTGTTAGATGTTCAGGCTGACTTTGACAAAGGACTTATTGTGGGTCCTAAGGTTGAAAACGCTGTCAGAACACTTATTTCTTTCAGATCCCTATTGTTCTCACAGACTTTTCCTGATTCTGATCCTTCAGTTAGGACAGCACTGAAAAACTATCCCATGAGAGAGGTTTCTCCAATATGGAAGGAAGAAGTTGCAGCAGCAGGTGCTAATCCAGCTATTCCTGCGCATTTTCAGCGCATATGGATACATGTCCCCTGGAAAAGGTCTGAAGTTTTAGCACTTAAACAGTCACTACCAGATTCACGCAAAAATCCTGCTGGTTACTATAAAGAGTTGTCGCAAACAGTTGATGCATGTACTATGAATTTAGCAGATATTGACATGTTGATGGGAAATGTAGTTCCACAGACAATATGGGCTAAAATTCGTAGAGAGGATCACGCTCAAGAATTAGGCGGCGATTGGAACGCTATTATTGCCGCAGATAGAGGTCAACTAGGTGGTGCAAAACCCGACGCTTTGATCTCAGAACTCCCTGGTAGGATTATTACATTAATGAAAACAATGATGCCTGCTTTGAGAGTTAATTGGGATAAGCTAGCAGCATGTAAACAAAAGAAAGATGAAAGTGTTTCCGATTTCTTTACCCGATTTGAGGAGACATTCATTGATCACAGTGGTCAAGATATGGCTACAGAAGGGGGACAGCGATTATTTGTGGATAAGTTCGTATATAACTTGCTTCCTGAACTATCACACAAGCTAAAAGACTCCGAGAGTTCATGGGCAGTTTCTTCTTCCGCCCAGATATTGGCTACTGCACAATATTATGAAAATAGAGACAAAGAAGAAAGGGAAAAACAAGAGAAAAAGACGAAAGAATTAAAAACTAAAGTTCTCTTGCAACAGGCTTATCCTCCTCGTTATGTTCAGCCTCAGTTTCAACAGCCTCCGCAGTTTCAGAGGTTGTATCAAAAGCCTGAACCATTCATTCCAAGACCTTTGCTAGGTCCCAATCAATGTGCTTATTGTAGGGAGGAAGGTCATTTTAAGAACAATTGTCCAGCATTGTTGCAGCGTAATGGAGCAACATCTGCTTCACGAGGTCGTGGTGGTCTTCAGTCAGTAAATAGAGGTAGAGGTCGAGGTGTGTTAACCCAAGGGCAGCGTTCTTTTGTTCCTCCAAATTCCGGAAATTACTTTGACCAGCAAAATGTTAGGTCTACACAGTATTACAGTGAGGATCAGTATATTGAAGGAGGGAATGAAAGTCTTCATTTTGAATAGGACAGCCATGGACAAAGTAAGGGGGTTACGTCAATTCCAGTGGATCAGAATGGACCTTATGTTAATGTCACTACAATGGGTGTTTCAGAGCCATTTCTTTTAGATACTGGTGCCATGAGAAGCTCTATCATTCATTCTAAACTCCCTGGCGCACCTTTGTCTGGCTTAACGAATGTATCTGTAGGATTTTCTGGCGCCCCTGTTCGCAATCCAGTTTCTTGCCCTTTACCTGTTTCAATAGGCCCTTATGATTTAGAAGCTCCGCTTCTTCTGACGAATGGTTGTGGTGAAAATCTGTTGGGTTTAGATCTATTAAAAAGAATGCATGCTACGATATATTGTTCACCTTCTGGTGTATACCTCACTCTAGGACAGAAAATGACTAGTCCAATGTACTTATCAAAAGATCAATTCCCACCTGAATTGCTTTCTCTTCCCGAAACGCTTTGGGCTACGGGTCCGAATGACGTTGGTTGTCTTGAGATCCCACCTTATGTTGTTACTCTTAAACCCAATGCTGAAATGCCACGTATTCCGCAATACAGAATCTCTACTGAAGGTGAGAAAGCACTTCTGGAAATTGTCCATGATTTGATTCAGAAGGGTGTGGTTGAGGAAACGAGAGGAAATACATGTAACAGTCCTGTTCTTCCGGTTCTTAAACGCACTGATCCTTCTCAGCCTCCTGTTTATCGTTTTGTAATTGATCTTCGGGAGGTAAACAAGATTGTCGTACCGCAGTTTCCTGTAGTCCCAGATATCACTGCTCTGTTGACGATGATACCTTCTACAGCGACTTGGTTTTCAGTTATCGATTTAAAGAATGCTTTCTTTAGTATTCCCATCGCCGAAGAGAGTAGAGATATTTTTGGTTTTTCCCTCGGAGGCCGAAGCTTCCGGTTTAAACGCGCACCTCAAGGTTATTGTGAAAGTCCCTCTGTTTACAGTCAAGCTCTAAAATGTCATCTTGATGCCTTTTCCTTACCGTCCGGTGCCGCTCTCATTCAGTACATGGATGACTTATTAGTTGCCGCTGATTCAGAGGAGATTTGCAAAAACGTGACCGTTGCACTGTTGCGTCATTTGTTTGATCTGAATCACAAGGTTTCTCCTTCTAAATTACAATATGTCTGTCGCGAGGTGACTTATTTGGGTCATCTCTTGTCAAAGGAGGGACGACGATTGACCCCCGAACGAATTCAGGCAATTGCACAAATGTCAGTGCCATCCACACAAAGAGAGGTACGTGCCTTTTTGGGCATTACTTCTTATTGTAGACAGTGGATTCCGAGTTTCTCTTTATTGGCTAAACCGCTGTTGGCGCTAACTTTAAAAGATACGCCTCAGCCTCTTCCGTGGACTGACGAGTGTCAGAAGAGTTTTACTGATTTGCGTATTGCTTTGTGTTCTGCTCCTGTATTGGGTACTCCTGATTACAGTAAGTCCTTTACGCTCTATGTCCACGAAAGAGAGGGTTGTGCATTGTCAGTCTTAACGCAGCGTTTTGGAGATCAACAGCGACCATGCGCATATTTCTCAGCTACGTTAGATCCAGTAGCTAAAGCATTGCCTAGTTGTCTTAAGGCGACAGCGGCAGCAGCAATTTCTATCCGACAGTCTGCTGGAGTAGTGCTAGATAATACTCTCATTGTTATGGTGCCACATGCAGTGGATATTTTACTAAATAGGACAAAAACGCAGCATCTTACGAGTGCTCGGTTGTCCGGATATGAGCTGACGCTTTTGGCTAGTCACATACACATCAAACGATGTAATACCCTGAATCCAGCTACTTTGTTGCCTCTTCCAGAAGAGAGAGATGTCTCTGAACAGCATGATTGTTTTCTCCGTACTGAAGAAGAGACTAAGGGTAGAATTGACCTAAAAGACACGCCATTGGTGAATCCAGATGGAACACTATGGGTAGATGGTTCTTGTTTCAAGCTCCCGAATGGAGATACAGTTTCAGCCTACGCTATTACTACTTTGCATACGATTGTGGAGACAGCACGCATTAGACATAATTCAGCTCAGGCAGCTGAATTGATAGCCTTAACTAGAGCGTGTGTGTTATCCGAAGGAAAAAGAGTAAACGTGTACACTGATAGCCAATACGCTTTTGGTGTAGCGTTTAACTTTGGGCTCTTATGGAAGGAAAGAGGATTCTTTACTTCCCATGGTACTAAGATACAACATGGTCAATTAGTGACTGAACTTCTTGAGTCACTTACAATGCCTACTCAGATAGCGATTGTGAAGTGTAGTGCACACAAAAAGATTGTGGACGATGTTGGTCGAGGAAATGCATTTGCAGATGAGGTAGCGAAAAAGACAGCCAGAGACAACACAAGTCGAATGTATGTTGCAGGTCCCGCAAACTGCGTAAGAGAAAAGGGAATGTGTGAAGATACAGTAGAGAGTGTGAAATCAATTCAAGGAGAGGCTACGGAGAATGAGTTGAGAAAGTGGAAGGAAAGTACAGGAATGTTAGATGAGATGGGATGTTGGGTTGAATTATCAGAACATCAACGTTGGCTGTTACCAGATGCTTATGTACTACCTGTAGTTACTATGGCACATGGTCCAGCTCACCTAAGTGCAAAAGGAATATGTAAACTTCTGGCTCCAGTGTGGCAAAATGAGGGGATCCCAAAGTGTGCAAATAATGTAGTAAAACATTGTATTGTTTGCTTGATGTACAATCCGGGAAAGGGAACCCCAACTCCAGCAGGTCATTTTGCTCCTCCAACATATCCATTTGAGGTGTTGCAGATCGATTATATTCACATGGAACGATGCAACAACCTCAAATATGTTCTGGTGGTAGTATGTGCTTTTTCTAGATGGGTAGAAGCCTACCCTCTGAAGGACAATACTGCTTTATCAACTGCCAAAATACTTTTGAAAGAATTCTTCCCTAGGTTTGGTTTGCCGCGCATTGTCTGGAGTGACAATGGGAGCGAATTTGTGGGTCAAGTCATGCAAAAAGTTTGTGCAGGTCTTGGCATAAAACAGAAGTTCCACGCGGCGAATCACCCACAGTCGGCTGGTTTAGTAGAATGCTACAATGGAACCTTGAAGCTTAAAATTGCTAAGGTGCAAGCTAGCACAGGACTTAATTGGCCTGATGCTTTACCATTGGCTCTTCTGTCCATCAGAACAGCCGTACACTCTCGTTTGGGGCTTAGCCCTTACGAAGTGATATTTGGTCGCCCAGCTAATGTATGGGGAGTTCCTCGCCCTAAGAAATACTCAGACTTGCCATACCAGATGTTGATTGACTACTTGCATGACCTTACAACTAAATTGCGTGTTCTTCATCAACAGGTTCAGAGTGCTCTACCAGAGGCTTCCACAGACCCAGGTCATTCCATCCGACCAGGTGACTGGGTCTGCACGAAAAATTTCCAACGACAGAGAAATTTGGAGCCCAGATGGAGAGAGCCACGCCTGGTTCTTTTGACCACAAGAACAGCAGTTAAAGTCGAAGGAAAGAAAAACTGGGTGCATGCCGTGCACTGCAAGAAAGTGCCTTTGCCTTTGCCTTTCGATCAGTGGGTCCGTAGAGGCATCAGTGACTCTGAAAGTGAGAAAGTTCCGCAATTTGTACCATTCAGTGATGCGCGTCTAATTGGAACACTTTCTGAGAAAGAGGACGACGACATCCTTCAAGAAGCAATACCATCGCATCGACGCTTGAACACGACAAATCCAGGAACATTGTTTCAAAACCAGACTGCCTCTGGACAGGAACGCTATAATTTGAGACCAAGACCAAAGAACTTGTAACTTTCTCTCCTATGTAGTACTCTATCCCGGTTGCAGGGTCACGGTAGGAGTCTTAGTCACGACCTGAGTAAGTGGCAATAGGCCTGCAGGACCTCACAGTGTCATAGGACGGTAGATAATCGTGACTACAGTGATTGAGGAAGATTGCCGTGAGCATCCACTTAGAAAGATGGAGGCTACATTAAATAAAAGAGAAAGTAAAAATGTAAAGAATAATTGTAAAGAAATATGTAGTCGTTGTAGTATTGCTCTATGCGTCATTATATTGTCGTGTATTCTTTTGGCATCTGTAAACTGGATCATTATTACTCTGCAGCAAAAAGTTGTCTCTTCTCCTACCTCTACATCTTCTTCTACTATCTCTCCGCACCTATTTCACACTCTTCCCCAGCATGAACTCATCAGAAGAACTGAATACTTTAACAATTCCTTCGTCCAGTTGTTACATCAACATCAGTTAGTGATCAATACAACTGACTGTTGGGTGTGTGGACTCATACCACATACAGTAGAAAATGGAATGCCATATTTAGTTCTTCCATTCTCCTATGAAGGTTCCGCTTGGGCTTATTTTGTCATTTTCAATAATGCATATCAAAGTAAAATTAAACAACCTGTCAGTTCACATAGTGTTGGTTCAGATTTCAGTCATAGTTTATTGATAAAGGGAATGGTAGCTATGGCTAAAATCATGGAAAAAAGTGAAGCTTCCATAGATGAAAGAAAAGCATATACCAATTGGAACATAACTAATTACATTTCCAGCCTCAATGATAAGATTGAGCAAGGAAAATCTCCTCCGATACGGGTCATACCCCAACAAGGAAATTTCTGTCTGCAAATACATGGAAGAACTCCAAACACCAGACAAAGAGAAAGTTTATGTTCCCATACATATGTTTATTCAGCCCTGAATTCACCGCCGTTAGTACCATCTCAAGGTACATACTTCGTTTGCCACGATAGGGCTTATACATGGTTGCCAGCTGATTTTTCTGGTACTTGTTATATAGCCTTTCTTCTTCCCCCTACATACACCGCTCCTGCGAACCATCATAAAAATAGATATGGCAGAGGGATTGTGGATTCGAAAGACACAGCAGGACAAGAGGGAGGAGATTTCCTCAAAGGATTTCTTCCCTTCTGGGGTCCAATGGCCAACAGCAGAAATATAAGGCAATTGGTTCGTGTCGTAGAAACCACCATAGACATCACTGTAGGAGCTTTAAGTAACATTACAGCTGAACTACAGGCTGATCGTCTTATGACCTTGCAGAACCGTGTTGCCTTAGACTTTGTTCTTGCGGACCGTGGTGGAGTATGCAAATTGATCGGATCAAGTTGCTGTATTTTCATACCTAATGACGCTCCGACAGTATACCAAGCTATCTCTAAGTTACACATAATCTCCGAGTCGATTCATCAGGACGAAGGAGATTGGTCCTTTTCAGAGTGGTTTTGGGGATTACTGTCCAAATGGGGTTGGAAGGTATTGACATTCTTTGGAGTAATTTTAGCTTTTATATTCTCTTGTTGTCTTTGTATGCACTGCGGTCCTGCCATCTGCAACCTATGTACTACTGCATGTATTCCCAAACCCAAGTCACAAAGAGCAGAGAATATCAAAATGATGGTACAGCAACAGCTTGATGACCTCATGGCCATAGACATCGACTCAGAC
Source organism: Pleurodeles waltl (assembly GCF_031143425.1). Taxonomy (NCBI): domain Eukaryota; kingdom Metazoa; phylum Chordata; class Amphibia; order Caudata; family Salamandridae; genus Pleurodeles; species Pleurodeles waltl. The sequence goes on from NC_090439.1 coordinate 1,179,977,004, forward strand.
TAACATGAGTTTGTGTATCTTGCCTGAGTTCTGGCAAAAGGAGGGTCTGAGGAAATTCGATTTTTTAATACGATCGTATCGACCCGCCATTTTGTGGCCCGCCGCCATTTTATGTTGCCTTCACTCAGGCAGCACAGCGAACGAAGTCCATTCTGCCTTTTCTGCTTATTCTGCAACATGGTGTTCAAAACAGCTTTCTGCCTCTATCTTTACAAGGCTGGTATTAAGGTCTGACCGAGTACACTAATCCCTGTCTGGTTTTCTAATCCTTGTTTCAACTATCTGTAGGCTCACACTATTCTCCGCCGATCTTATCTTATCGTCTGGCCTTCGCTGTCCTTTGCTAGTATTCTCTCATTTCACAACTGTCTTCCAAACGCACACAAACTTATCGCACCACATGCAAACTTCGTTGTGGATCGGTTAATGAATTAAGTTCAAGGGAGGGGTGACAAACACAGCTGGAGGGGAGGCAACCTTAAGTCACTTGATACTTTGTTCTGTCTTGTTTTCCGACATTTCTATTGACTCTGTTCTATCTTTACATCATTCTTACTGGCTCCTTTCTATGTGTTCTGGGAGTGTATGTAGTTAATAAATGTTTTTATATGGTATATAAGATTGTGCGCCACAAAGTAAAGTGGCAGTCTCCTGAGAACATACCTTGTGTACTTCTTGGACAACTGTACTAGCTGCAGCTAATAAATCTGATCTTTTACGCCTGACAGAGTGTCCCGTGTCTCTGTTAGTTAAGGCAGGTGAATCCAAGGAGATTTCAGGCGTACCCTGCGCCGCCAGGCCCATAAGGTTCTGGTTCTTCAGGGTGCAACTGCACCCGTCGCACCCCAGCAAATCCGCCGGCTCCATTCGGAGCCGGCTTCATCTTTGCTGGGGCTTTCCCGCTGGGCCGGCGGGTGATCTTTTGAAGATCGCCCGCCGGGCAAGCGGGAAAGTTAGAATGGTCCCCGCGGTCATTTGACCGCAGGCGGTGTTTGGGCGGTTTCCGCCCGGCGGGTGGTGCCCGCCGCCCGCCGGGGTCGGAATGACCCCCACAGTGTTACCAAAAACAAAGGTAGTTTATTTGGGAGACACAGTACCAAAAATATGTAAGAGGCAATACTCCTTCTGGAGGTAAGTATTATACACAATATATACACTAGACACCAAAATAAGGTAAGTATCTAGACATAGGATAGTGCAAACAATAGGAAATGCTATAGAATGCAATGGGAGAAAATAGGTCTAGGGGCAACACAAACCACATACTAAGAAAGTGGAATGCGAATTATGAATTCCCCCCTAGACAAGTGTAGTGTGTAGAGAATCGCTGGGAGAGTAGGAAAACAGTAAAGGTAAGTGAATTACCCCACCCCAGGGCCCAGAAAAGTAGGAGTAAAGTACTGCAAGTTTCCTTAGGACACACTACAAGTCGTGATTAGAGTTATTGCAAGAACCAAGCAAGACTGCAAACAACATATGGATTCCTGGACCTGAAAATCTGCAAAGGAAGGAGACCAAGTCCAGAAGTCAGAAGACGTTCCAGGAACGACAGGAGCCCCTGCCAACCCATAAAAGGGTGCAAAAGAAGAGTCCATGGTTGGACGAAGACTGCAGAAATGCACCTAAGGAAGATGTCAGTGGGTTCCTGCATGATGGACTGGATGTCCCAAGAAGAGAAGTTGGATGCAGGTGAGTTTTGGCGCAGTAATTATCAAACAAGCCTTGTTTCCAGCAAAGTTGAGTTTTGCGTCAAGTTGGCATTATCTGGACCCAGGAGGGATCTGGGTGCCTCAACTCTATGTGAGGAGGTGCAGCACTACAAAGAAAGGTTCCACGCCACCGGAGAACAACTCAGCAAGTTGAGCATCGCAGGATAGAGTGTTGGGGACCTGGGCCAGGCTGTGCACGAAGGCATTTTGCAAATTGTGCAGAGAGGCCTCAGGAGGTGAAGAAGACACAGTGCACAGGGGTACTGTCGTTATTGGAGAAGGCAAGGTCTTACCTCTTCCAAATTGGGACAGCAGGACCTCAGGACAGTCTGTGTAGATGGAGTCCACCCTCTGTGTTCCAAGGAGCATGGTTGTCACCAGGAGAGGATTCAAGAGAACTGGCCGTCGACTTAGAAGTTGCCTGTGTGACCAGGGAAGTGACTGTCACTTCACAGGAGATTTCTTTGGTCCTTCTAGTGCAGGGTGAAGATGGGGAGTCCCCAGAGCGTGCAAACCGTGGAAACTGTTGCAGTTGCTGGCTGGAGCCTAAGTTGCAGAGGAAAAGTAGCCCTTCCGGATACTTTGTTGCTGTTGCAGCGGTTCCTGGAGCAGTCTGCGGTCGATCCGAGGTCAGAGGATGAAGTAGTATTTGCAGAGTATTCCTGATGGAAACTTGCAAGTAGAATCTGAAGAGAAACCCACAGGAAATACCCTAAATAGCCCTGAAAGGGGATTGGCTACCTTATCAGGTATTACCCTATCAGGAGGGGTCTCTGACATCACCTGCTGGCACTGGCCACTCAGAGGCCTCCAGAGTGTCCCCACACCTTGGAAAACAAGATGGCTGAAGTCTTAGACACACTGGACGAGCTCTGGGCACCACCCCTGGGGTGGTGATGGACAGGGGAGTGGTCACTACCCTTTCCTTTGTCCAGTTTCATGCCAGACAGGGACTGGGGGTCCCTGAACCGGTGTAGACTGGCTTATGCAAGGAGGGCACCCTCTGTGCAGTTCAAAGCATTTCCAGAGGCTGGAGGGGAGGCTACCCATACCCAGTCTGTAACACCTATTTCCAAAGGGAGAGGGTGTACCACCCTGCTACCAAAGGAAATGCTTTGTTTTGCCTTCCTGGGACTGAGCTGCTCAGACGTCAGGAGGCTAGAACCCTGTCTGTGAGGTGGCAGCAGCTGTAGATGCATTGCAAGCCTCAGAGAGCTGGTTTGGCAGTACTGGGGTGTAGGAAAGTACCATCTTGCCTGGCATGTTACCCCCATATTTCCCTGTATATACGTTGTTTTAGTCTATGTGTCACTGGGACCCTGCCAGGCAGGGCCCCAGTGCTCATAAGTGTGCCCTGTATGTGTTCCCTGTGTGATGACTAACTGTCTCACTGAGGCTCTGCTAACCAGAACCTCAGTGGTTGTGCTCTCTCTGCTTTCTAAATTGTCATTTACAGGCTAGTGACCAATTTCACCAATTCATATTGGCATACTGGAACACCCTTATAATTCCCTAGTATTTGGTACTGAGGTACCCAGGGTATTGGGGTTCCAGGAGATCCCTATGGGCTGCAGCATTTCTTTTGCCACCCATAGGGAGATCTGACTATTCTTACACAGGCCTGCCAGTGCAGCCTGAATGAAATAACATCCACGTTATTTCACAGCCATTTACCACTGCACTTAAGTAACTTATAAGTCACCTATATATCTAACCTTCATCTGGTGAAGGTTGGGTGCAAAGTTACTTAGTGTCTGGGCACCCTGGCACTAGCCAAGGTGCCCCCACATCGTTCAGGGCAAATTCCCCAGACTTTGTGAGTGCGGGGACACCATTACACGCGTGCACTATACATAGGTCACTACCTATGTATAGCGTCACAATGGTAACTCCGAACATGGCCATGTAACATGTCTAAGATCATGGAATTGTCACCCCAATACCATTCTGGCATTGGGGAGACAATTCCATGATCCTCCGGGTCTCTAGCACCGAACCCGGGTACTGCCAAACTGCCTTTCCGAGGTCTCCACTGCAGCTGCTGCTGCCAACCCCTCAGACAGGTTTCTGCCCTTCTGGGGTACAGGCAGCCCTGGCCCAGGAAGGCAGAACAAAGGATTTCCTCTGAGAGAGGGTGTGACACCCTCTCCCTTTGGAAATAGGTGTGATGGCTGGGGAGGAGTAGCCTCCCCCAGCCTCTGGAAATGCTTTGATGGGCACAGATGCTGCCCATCTCTGCATAAGCCAGTCTACACCGGTTTAGGGATCCTCCAGCCCTGCACTGGCGCGAAACTGGACAAAGGAAAGGTGAGTGACCACTCCCCTGACCTGCACCTCCCAGGGGAGGTGCCCAGAGCTCCTCCAGTGTGCCCCAGACCTCTGCCATCTTGGAAACAGAGGTGTTGCTGGCACACTGGACTGCTCTGAGTGGCCAGTGCCAGCAGGTGACATCAGAGACTCCTTCTGATAGGCTCTTACCTTTCTTACTAGCCTATCCTCCTTCCTAGGTAGCCAAACCTCCTTTTCTGGCTATTTAGGGTATCTGCTTTGGGTAATTCTTCAGATACCGAATGCAAGAGCTCACCAGAGTTCCTCTGCATCTCCCTCTTCACCTTCTGCCAAAGGATCGACCGCTGACTGCTCAGGACGCCTGCAAAACCGCAACAAAGTAGCAAAGATGACTACTGCAACCTTGTATCGCTTCATCCTGCTGGCTTTCTCGACTGTTTCCTGATGGTGCTTGGTCTGGGGGTAGCCTGCCTCCTTCTTGCACCAGGAGCTCTGAAGAAATCTCCTATGTGTCGACTGAATCTTCCCCCTGCAACCGCAGGCAACAATAGACTGCATCACCGGTCCTCTGGGTCCCCTCTTAGCACGACGAGCGTGGTCCCTGGAACTCAGCAACTCTGTCCAAATGACTCCCACAGTCCAGTGACTCTTCAGTCTAAGTTTGGTGGAGGTAAGTCCTTGCCTCCCCACGCTAGACTGCACTGTTGGGTACTGTGTGATTTGCAGCTGCTCCGGCTTCTGTGCACTCTTCCAGGATTTCCTTCATGCACAGCCAAGCCTGGGTCCCAGACACTCTAACCTGCAGTGCACAACCTTCTGAGTTGTCCTCCAGTGTCGTGGGACTCCTTTTTCTGACTTCGGGTGGACTCTGGTTCACTCCTCTTTCAAGTGCTTGTTCAGGTACTTCTGCGGGTGCTGCCTGCTTCTGTCAGGGTTCCCTGACTTGCTTGACACCCCTTCTGTCTCCTCATCCAAGTGGCGACATCCTGTTCCCTCCTGGGCCACAGCAGCATCCAAAAACCCTAACCGTGACCCTTGCAGCTAGCAAGGCTTGCTTGTGGTCTTTCTGCGTGGGAATACCTCTGCAAGCTTCTTCACGACGTAGGACATGCATCCTCCAAAGGGGAAGTTCCTAGTACTCTTCGTTCTTGCAAAACACCAAGCTTCTTCCATCCGTCGTCAGCTTCCTTGCACCCTCAGCTGGCATTTCCTGGGCTCCTGCCCACTCTCTGCACTGTTGCGACTCTTGGTCTTGGTCCCCTTGTCTTACAGGTACTCAGGTCCGCAAATCCACTGTTGTTTCATTGCTGGTGTTGGTTTTCCTTGCAGAATACCCCTATCACAACTTCTGTGCTCTCTGGCGTTTGTAGGTGCACTTTACACCTACCTTACAGGGTCTTGGGGTGGGCTATTTTTCTCACCCTCACTGTTTTCTTACAGTCCCAGCGACCCTCTACAAGCTCACATAGGTTTGGGGTCCATTCGTGGTTTGCATTCCACTTTTGGAGTATATGGTTTTTGTTGCCCCTAAACCTATGTGCTCCTATTGTAATCTATTGTAACTTTACACTGCTTGCATTACTTCCTTTTGCTATTACTGCATAATTTTGGTATTGTGTACATATATCTTGTGTATATTTCTTATCCTCATACTGAGGGTACTCACTGAGATACCTTTGTCATATTGTCATAAAAATAAAGTACCTTTATTTTTAGTATATCTGTGTATTGTGTTTTCTTATGATATTGTACATATGACACCAGTGGTATAGTAGGAGCTTTACATGCCTCCTAGTTCAGCCTAAGCTGCTCTGCTATAGCTACCTTCTATCAGCCTAAGATGCTAGAAACACCTCGTCTACACTAATAAGGGATAACTGGACCTGGCACAAGGTGTAAGTACCTCTGGTACCCACTACAAGCCAGGCCAGCCTCCTAAATTGGTTGTGCAGCAGTGGGATAAATACTAGTAACTACTTACCACTTTGTCATTTTGTACTTTTCATAAGAGAAAAATATACAAAACAAGTTCAGTGTATGTACACCTAACCAAAAAGTTTTGCTTTTCTTCTCTTACACTTTCTGCTAAGTGCTGAAAAGTACTCTTAAACTTTCTAAAAGTTTGAAAAAGTTTGAAAAAGTTTTTTTTCTGTTCTTTAAAAAGTCCTGAAACTTTTTCTCTCTTCACACTGTCTCTAAACCTTCTTCTATCATGTCTGATGTAGGAACTTCTCTTAAAATGGGCAATACTATTTATGACAATCTAAACTTTAAGAGCCTAAGGAGTATCTGCATTGATAGAGGTTTAGTGATAGGAAAGAATCCTTCAAGAGAATTTCTATTTAACCTGCTCATTGAGAATGATAAGTCCCTAGCTGGCACTTCAATTGAGAAGATGGTAGATAGCTCACACTTTGACTCAGGGGAACCCCTTGAGGGAGGTGTGGAGGGTTCTATTCCAAATCTGCCCCTTAGCAGACCACCTAGCAATGTTGGTAGTAATAGGAGCTCCCATCATAGTAGGGATGCTTTTGTTTCTGAAGGCCAGGTTGTTAGAGTGCAAGCTGTTAGGGACAGGTCTCCCTCTGTTAATTCCAACATATCCTCAGTATCCAAGCATTCCCAACCCACCCACCATGAAAAAAACATGTTAGAAAGGGAACTCAAAAAGTTGAGAGTGGAAGAGACTAGGCTGAAGCTTAAACAGCAACAGCTGGCTCTAGACAGGGAATCCCTGAACCTGGAGAAGGAGAGACAGAGATTGGGGTTTGGACCCTATGGTGGCAGCAGCAGCATTCCTGATAGTAATCCTGTGAGAGCATGATTCCAGGAATCTGCACAAGATAGTTCCCCCTTACAAGGAGGGGGATGACATTAACAAGTGGTTTGCTGCACTTGAGAGGGTCTGTATGGTACAGGGGGTCCTTCAAAGGCAGTGGGCTGCTATTCTGTGGCTATCTTTCAATGGAAAGGGTAGGGATAGGCTCCTTACTGTTAGAGAAAGCGATGCCAATAATTTTGCAGTTTTGAAGGATGCACTCTTGGATGGATTTGGGTTAACGACTGAAAAAAAAGGATTACGTTCAGAGACACCAGAAAAGAGTCCTCACAAGACTGGATAGACTTTGTTGACTGTTCAGTGAAGGCCTTGGAGGAGTGGTTACATGGCAGTAAAGTTTCTGACTATGAAAACCTGTATAATCTTATTCTGAGGGAGCATATTCTGAATAACTATGTGTCTGACTTGTTACACCAATATCTAGTGGACTCAGATCTGACCTCTCCCCAAGAATTGGGAAAGAAGGCAGACACATGTGTCAGAACAAGAGTGAACAGAAAGGTTCATACAGGGGGTGATAAGTGTAGGAGGCTGGCCTGGCTTGTAGTGGGTACCAAGGGGTACTTACACCTTGCACCAGGTCCAGATATCCCTTATTAGTGTAGAGGGGTGTCTAGCAGCTTAGGCTGATAGAAAATGTAGCTTAGCAGAGCAGCTTAGGCTGAACTAGGAGACGAGTGAAGCTTCTACAGTACCACTAGTGTCACTTGCACAATATCATAAGGAAACACAATACACAGATATACTAAAAATAAAGGTACTTTATTTTTATGACAATATGCCAAAGTATCTCAGTGAGTACCCTCAGTATGAGGATAGCAAATATACACAAGATATATGTACACAATAACAAAATATGCAGTAATAGCAATAGAAAACAGTGCAAACAATGTATAGTCACAATAGAATGCAATGGGGGCACATAGGGATAGGGGCAACACAAACCATATACTCTAGAAGTGGAATGCGAACCACGAATGGACCCCAAACCTATGTGACCTTGTAGAGGGTCGCTGGGACTGTAAGAAAACAGTGAGGGTTAGAAAAATAGCCCACCCCAAGACCCTGAAAAGTGGGTGCAAAGTGCACCTAAGTTCCCCAAAGAGCACAGAAGTAGTGATAGGGGAATTCTGCAAGGAAGACCAACACCAGCAATGCAACAACGATGGATTTCCTGACGAGAGTACCTGTGGAACAAGGGGACCAAGTCCAAAAGTCACGATCAAGTCGGGAGTGGGCAGATGCCCAGGAAAAGCCAGCTGTGGGCGCAAAGAAGCTGCCACTGGATGGTAGAAGCTGTGGATTCTGCAAGAACAACAATGGCTAGAAACTTCCCCTTTGGAGGACGGATGTCCCACGTCGTGACGAGTCGCGCAGAGGTGTTTCCGTGCACAAGGAACGAAAACAAGCCTTGCTAGCTGCAAGGGTCGCGGTTAGGGTTTTTGGATGCTGCTGTGGCCCAGGACGGACCAGGGTGTCGCCAATTGCGTGAGGAGACAGAGGGGGCATCCAGCAGGACAAAGAGCCCACTCAGAAGCAAGCAGCACCTGGAGAAGTGCCAGAACAGGCACTACAAAGTGGAGTGAACTGGAGCTCACCCGCAGTTACACAAGAGGGTCCCACGACGCCGGAGGACATCTCAGGAGGTCGTGGAATGCAGGTTGGAGTGCCGGGGACCCAGGCTTGGCTGTGCACAAAGGAAATCCTGGAAGAGTGCACAGGAGCCGGAGTAGCTGCAAAAAACGTGGTTCCCATCAATGCAGTCTAGCGTGGGAAGGCAAGGACTTACCTCCACCAAACTTGGACTGAAGAGTCACTGGACTGTGGGAGTCACATGGACAGAGTTGCTGAGTTCAAGGGACCTCGCTTGTCGTGCTGAGAGGAGACCCAGTGGACCGGTGATGTAGTTCTTTGGTGCCTGCGGTTGCAGGGGGAAGATTCCATCGACCCACTGGAGATTTCTTTGTAGCTTCTAGTGTAGAGAGGAGGCAGACTACCCCCACAGCATGCACCACCAGGAAAACAGTTGAGAAGGCGGCAGGATCAGCGTTACAATGTCGCAGTAGTCGTCTTTGCTACTTTGTTGCAGTTTTGCAGGCTTCCAGCGTGGTCAGCAGTCCATTCCTTGGCAGAAGGTGAAGAGAGAGATGCAGAGGAACTCTGATGAGCTCTTGCATTCGTTATCTAAGGAATTCCCCAAAGCAGAGACCCTAAATAGCCAGAAAAGGAGGTTTGGCTACTTAGGAGAGAGGATAGGCTAGCAACACCTGAAGGAGCATATCAGAAGGAGTCTCTGACGTCACCTGCTGGCACTGGCCACTCAGAGCAGTCAAGTGTGCCAGCAGCACCTCTGTTTCCAAGATGGCAGAGGTCTGGAGCACACTGGAGGAGCTCTGGGCACCTCCCAGGGGAGGTGCAGGTCAGGGGCGTGGTCACTCCCCTTTCCTTTGTCCAGTTTCGTGCCAGAGCAGGGCTGGGGGATCCCTGAACCGGTGTAGACTGGCTTATGCAGAAATGGGCACCATCTGTGCCCATGAAAGCATTTCCAGAGGCTGGGGGAGGCTACTCCTCCCCAGCCCTAACACCTTTTTCCAAAGGGAGAGGGTGTAACACCCTCTCTCTGAGGAAGTCCTTTGTTCTGCCTTCCTGGGCCAGGCCTGGCTGGACCCCAGGGGGGCAGAAACCTGTTTGAGGGGTTGGCAGCAGCAGCAGCTGCAGTGAAACCCCTGAAAAGGCAGTTTGGCAGTACCAGGGTCTGTGCTACAGACCACTGGGATCATGGGATTGTGCCAACTATGCCAGGATGGCATAGAGGGGGCAATTCCATGATCATAGACATGTTACATGGCCATATTCGGAGTTACCATTGTGAAGCTACATATAGGTAGTGACCCATATGTAGTGCACGCGTGTAATGGTGTCCCCGCACTCACAAAGTCCGGGGAATTGGCCCTGAACAATGTGGGGGCACCTTGGCTAGTGCCAGGGTGCCCACACACTAAGTAACTTTGCACCTAACCTTTACCAGGTAAAGGTTAGACATATAGGTGACTTATAAGTTACTTAAGTGCAGTGAAAATGGCTGTGAAATAATGTGTGCATTATTTCACTCAGGCTGCACTGGTAGGCCTGTGTAAGAATTGTCAGATCTCCCTATGGGTGGCACAAGAAATGCTGCAGCCCATAGGGATCTCCTGGAACCCCAATACCCTGGGTACCTCAGTACCATATACTAGGGAATCATAAGGGTGTTCCAGTAAGGCAATGTAAATTGGTGAAATTGGTCACTAGCCTGATAGTGACAATTTGGAAAGAAATGAGAGAGAATAACCACTGAGGTTCTCGATAGCAGAGCCTCAGTGAGACAGTTAGGCACCCCACAGGGAACACATACATATAGGCCACAAACTTATGAGCACTGGGGTCCTGACTAGCAGGGTCCCAGTGACACATAACAAACATACTGAAAACATAGGGTTTTCACTATGAGCACTGGGCCCTGGCTAGCAGGATCCCAGTGAGACAGTGAAAACACCCTGACATACACTCACAAACAGGCCAAAAGTGGGGGTAATAAGGCTAGAAAGAGGTTACTTTCTCACACAACCCCCCCCCCCAAACGAAGGACAATAAGGCTAACCTTGGCCAGTTGAGACTTTATTGTCTAAGTGGTGATAAGTAGAGAGTAGCTCTGCAATAGACTGGTTACTCCCTTTATCATCCACTATATGGTTACTTCCCTGTGGGGATGTAAACCACCCTGTTTGAAGTTTTTTAGCTAAGCAACAATGTGAAGATGTATTTTCAGAGTTTCTATCAGTAAGTTTTAGTTTAGAGCAGTGGGAATTGTCCACTGAACCTATTTGTAGTGATGGAAATGCCAGACAGGGATGCTGTCTCAGTAAAGCCATAGCTGGGCAAAAACTTTGTCCATATGGCTGGAAGAGAGAACAGGGATGCTGTTTCTCTTTAGTTGGAGCAGGGCAGGGATGCTGTCCTATGAGCTCCACACTAGGGCAGGGATGCTGTCCTAAGTGTTGTGAGGCAGTGCAGGGTTTCTGCACTAAAGTTTCTCTGGAAGGGTTGGAGGGATGCTCCATGTTAACTAAAATGCTGCTCTTTTTCTCACCAATGTTAGTTATCCCACAGAGAGGTACTTCTACCTCAGGGAGTCCAGCTTTGCCAGCTGATGATTCCCTTGGAACAGGTGCCACCCCAGGAGAGGTTTCTCCCACCACAGGAATGGTATCCTGAATGGTAGGGTGGTTAGGGGATACTGTGATACCCTTTTTAACTGTTGATGGAGAGGGATCCTGAGTTTTCAGGCCTTCTCTCCTTTGCTTTTTCATTTCAGTAGAAATGAGAGGGAACAATTCCTCAGGGAAGCCCAGCATGGCTGCATGGGCATAAAACTCTACATCAGCCCAACCTGAGGCCTCTAGGTCATTACCTAAGAGACAGTCTACAGGTAAGCTAGGTGATACCACCACCTGCTTAGGGCCAGTAACTCCACCCCAACTAAACTGAATTATAGCTAAGGGAAGAAACTTAGTGGAGTTATGGACATCAATAATTTTATACTGTTGTCCAATGATGTGTTGTTCAGGAGCCACTATGTTTTCAGTCACCAAAGTGATACTGGCACCTGTGTCCCTGTAGGCCAAGGCCTCAACACCATTTATTGAAACTGTCTGCCTGTACTTATCCATTGTAAGGGGACAAGCAGCCAGTGTGGCAAGGCCAATGCCACTAGGTGTGACAGAAACTGTCTTGGGACTGACTACCCCAGTTTCTATGATGGACCCATAAGTGAACCCAACTACACCCTTTGCTTGACTGTTGCCAGCAGTCCCACCACTAGTACCACTACTGCTAGGGGCACTAGAGCTTGATGTATTAGTGGTGGTAGGCTCAGGGGGTTTACCTGGACAGGACTTATCCCCTTGCCTATGGCCTCTATTTTTACACACAAAGCACCAAGGCTTTTTCAATTGTGTAGGTTGAGAAGAAGAGGAAGAATTTGTTTTATCCCCACCCCCTGAAGAGTGTTTAAGATTTGAAGTGGGATCTTTGGTTTTACCCTTATCCCCATGCTTATCTTGAGATTTTTCACCATCTATCTTCTTATTGTTCTCTTTGTCACCCCCTGTATGAACTTTTCTGTTCACCCTTGTTCTGACCCATTTGTCTGCCTTCTTTCCCAATCCTTGGTGAGAGGTCAGATCAGAGTCCACCAAGTACTGGTGCAACAAATCAGACACACAATTATTAAGAATATGCTCTCTCAGGATCAAGTTATACAGGCTGTCATAATCAGTAACTTTACTGCCATGTAACCACCCCTCCAAGGCCTTCACTGAATGGTCAATGAAATCAACCCAGTCTTGTGAAGACTCCTTTTTGGTCTCTCTGAACTTTATCCTGTACTGTTCAGTGGTTAAGCCATAACCATCCAGGAGTGCATTCTTAAGAACTTTGTAATCATTGGCTTCACTTTCTTTCACAGTAAGGAGCCTATCCCTATCTTTTCCACTAAATGATAGCCATAGGATAGCAACCCACTGCCTTTGAGGGACATCCTGTACAACACAGGCCCTCTCAAGTGCAGCAAACCACTTGTTAATGTCATCCCCCTCCTTATAAGGGGGAACTATCTTGTGCAGATTCCTGGAATCATGCTCTTTTGCAGGATGACTATGGGGAATACTGCTGCTGCCACCATGGGTTTCTAAACCCAGTTTCTGTCTTTCCTTCCCTACTTCTAAGGTCTGTCTTTCCAAATCCAGCTGTTGCTTCTTGAGCTTCAGTCTGGTTTGTTCCACTCTCAATCTATTGAGCTCCCTTTCTAACAATCGGTCTTCAGGGTGGGTGGGAGGGACATTCCTAGACACAGAAGTATGGTGAGAATGGACAGAAGGAGACCTGTCCCTTACAGAGGGCACCCTAGCAGCTTGGCTAACAGAAACATCATTTCTACTGTGATGAGAATGAATGCTCTTGCTATGATGTGAGACAACACTGTCTGTATGGTGTGACTCAACCTCAGTACCAACTATGCTAGACTGTCTAGTAATGGGCAGGCTAGGAATTTTCTTTCCTGAATCTTTTCCTTGGGGAGTCCCAGGATCAGATTGGGAACCATTAGCTACTTTTTCAACAGATGGGGCACTTTTAGCCTTATCTTGTTCTCTAAGCATGTTAAGCAATAATTCCAAAGAAGGATTATTCCCTACACTCAAACCTCTCTCTATGCAGAGACTCCTTGCTCCTTTCCAGCTAAGGTGATCATATGCAAGTTTGGACAGATCAATATTTTGGCCTGTGCCAGACATTTTCTAGAGAGAGTTAAAGTGATAGTAAAAGAGAAAACACGTTTTCAGAACTTTTAGAAAGACAGAAAAAAAAACTTTTAAAACTTTTAAGAACTTTTTGAAAGTTTAGAAGTACTTTTCAGCACTTAGAAAAGAGTGAAAAGAGGAAATGCAAAAACTTTTTAGTTATGTGTACACACACTGAACTTGTTTTGTATATTTTTCTCTTATGAAAAGTACAATGACAAGAGTGGTAAGTAGTCTCAAAGCACTTATCCCACCGCTGCACAACCAATGTAGGAGGCTGGACTGGCTTGTAGTGAGTACCAAGGGGTACTTGCACCTTGCACCAGGCCCAGTTATCGCTTATTAGTGTATAGGGTGTCTAGCAGCATAGGCTGATAGATAATGGTAGCTTAGCAGAGCAGCTTAGGCTGAACTAGGAGACGAGTGAAGCTCCTACAGTACCACTAGTGTCACTTGCACAATATCATAAGAAAACACAATACACAGATATACTAAAAATAAAGGTACTTTATTTTTATGACAATATGCCAAAGTATCTCAGAGTGTACCCTCAGTAAGAGGATAGCAAATATACACAAGATATATGTACACAATACCAAAAATATGCAGTATAGTCTTAGAAAACAGTGCAAACAATGTATAGTTACAATAGGATGCAATGGGGACACATAGGGATAGGGGCAACACAAACCATATACTCCAAAAGTGGAATGCGAACCACGAATGGACCCCAAACCTAGGTGACCTTGTAGAGGGTCGCTGGGACTATTAGAAAATAGTTAGGGTTAGAAAAATAGCCCACCCCAAGACCCTGAAAAGTGAGTGCAAAGTGCACTAAAGTTCCCCAAAGGACATAGAAGTCGTGATAGGGGAATTCTGCAGGAAAGACACAAACCAGCAATGCAACAACGATGGATTTCCAGTCGAGGGTACCTGTGGAACAAGGGGACCGAGTCCAAAAGTCACAAGCAAGTCGGAGATGGGCAGATGCCCAGGAAATGCCAGCTGTGGGTGCAAAGAAGCTTCTCCTGGACAGGAGAAGCTTAGGTTTCTGCAAGAACGACAAGGGCTAGAGACTTCCCCTTTGGAAGACGGATCCCTCACGCCATGGAGAGTCGTGCAGAAGTGTTTTCCCGCCGAAAGACCGCCAACAAACCTTGGTAGCTGCAAATCGTGCGGTTAGCGTTTTTGGACGCTGCTGTGGCCCACGAGGGACCAGGATGTCGCAAATTGCGTCAGGAGACAGAGGAGACGTCGAGCAAGACAAGGAGCCCTCTCAGCAGCAGGTAGCACCCGGAGAAGTGCCAGAAACAGGCACTACGAGGATGCGTGAAACGGTGCTCACCCGAAGTTGCACAAAGGAGTCCCACATCGCCGGAGACCAACTTAGAAAGTCGTGCAATGCAGGTTAGAGTGCCGTGGACCCAGGCTTGGCTGTGCACAAAGGATTTCTGCTGGAAGTGCACAGAGGCCGGAGTAGCTGCAAAAGTCGCGGTTCCCAGCAATGCAGTCTGGCGTGGGGAGGTGTAGGAGGCTGGACTGGCTTGTAGTGAGTACCAAGGGGTACTTGCACCTTGCACCAGGCCCAGTTATCCCTTATTAGTGTATAGGGTGTCTAGCAGCTTAGGCTGATAGATAATGGTAGCTTAGCAGAGCAGCTTAGGCTGAACTAGGAGACGTGTGAAGCTACTACAGTACCACTTAGTGTCATATGCACAATATCATAAGAAAACACAATACACAGTTATACTAAAAATAAAGGTACTTTATTTTTATGACAATATGCCAAAGTATCTTAGAGTGTACCCTCAGTGAGAGGATAGGAAATATACACAAGATATATATACACAATAGCAAAAATATGCAGTATAGTCTTAGAAAACAGTGCAAACAATGTATAGTTACAATAGGATGCAATGGGGAAACATAGGGATAGGGGCAACACAAACCATATACTCCAAAAGTGGAATGCGAACCACGAATGGACCCCAAACCTATGTGACCTTGTAGAGGGTCACTGGGACTATTAGAAAATAGTGAGAGTTAGAAAAATAACCCTCCCCAAGACCCTGAAAAGTGAGTGCAAAGTGCACTAAAATTCCCCTAAGGACAAAGAAGTCGTGTTAGAGGAATAATGCAGGAAATACACAAACCAGCAATGCAACAACTGTGGATTTCCAATCAAGGGTACCTGTGGAACAAGGGGACCAAGTCCAAAAGTCACAAGCAAGTCGGAGATGGGCAGATGCCCAGGAAATGCCAGCTGCGGGTGCAAAGAAGCTTCGACTGGACAGAAGAAGCTGAGGTTTCTGCAGGAACGAAAAGGGCTAGAGACTTCCCCTTTGGTGGACGGATCCCTCTTGCCTTGGAGAGTCGTGCAGAAGTATTTTCCCGCCAAAAGGACGCCAACAAGCCTTGCTACACGCAAATCGTGCGTGTGGCGTTTTTGGACGCTGCTGGGGCCCAGGAGGGACCAGGAGGTCGCAAATTGGAACTGCAGAGAGAGGGGACGTCGAGCAAGACAAAGAGCCCTCACTGAAGCAGGTAGCACCCGGAGAAGTGCCAGAAACAGGCACGACGAGGATGCATAAAACGGTGCTCGCCGAAGTTGCACAAAGGAGTCCCACGTCGCCGGAGACCAACTTAGAAAGTCGTGCAATGCAGGTTAGAGTGCCGTGCACCCAGGCTTGGCTGTGCACGAAGGATTTCCGCCGGAAGTGCACAGGGGCCGGAGTAGCTTGCAAAGTTGCGGTTCCCAGCAATGCAGCCCAGCGAGGTGAGGCAAGGACTTACCTCCACCAAACTTGGGCTGAAGAGTCACTGGACTGTGGGGGTCACTTGGACAGAGTCGCTGGATTCGAGGGACCTCGCTCGTCGTGCTGAGAGGAGACCCAAGGGACCGGTGATGCAGCTTTTTGGTGCCTGCGGTTGCAGGGGGAAGATTCCGTCAACCCACGGGAGATTTCTTCGGAGCTTCTGGTGCAGAGAGGAGGCAGGCTACCCCCACAGCATGCACAAGCAGGAAAACAGTCGAGAAGGCGGCAGGATCAGCGTTACAGAGTTGCAGTAGTCGTCTTTGCTACTATGTTGCAGGTTTGCAGGCTTCCAGCGCGGTCAGCGGTCGATTCCTTATCAGAAGGTGAAGAGGGAGATGCAGAGGAACTCAGCTGAGCTCATGCATTCGTTATCTAAAGTTTCCCCAGAGACAGAGACCCTAAATAGCCAGAAAAGAGGGTTTGGCTACCTAGGAGAGAGGAAAGGCTACTAACACCTGAAGGAGCCTATCAGCAGGAGTCTCTGACGTCACCTGGTGGCACTGGCCACTCAGAGCAGTCCAGTGTGCCAGCAGCACCTCTGTTTCCAAGATGGCAGAGGTCTGGAGCACACTGGAGGAGCTCTGGACACCTCCCAGGGGAGGTGCAGGTCAGGGGAGTGGTCACTCCCCTTTCCTTTGTCCAGTTTCGCGCCAGAGCAGGGGCTAAGGGGTCCCTGAACCGGTGTAGATTGGCTTATGCAGAATTGGGCACATCTGTGCCCAACAAAGCATTTCCAGAGGCTGGGGGAGGCTACTCCTCCCCTGCCTTCACACCATTTTCCAAAGGGAGAGGGTGTCACACCCTCTCTCAGAGGAAGTTCTTTGTTCTGCGATCCTGGGCCAGGCCTGGCTGGACCCCAGGAGGGCAGCTGCCTGTCTGAGGGGCTGGCAGCAGCAGCGGCTGCAGTGAAACCCCAGGAAGGGCAGTCTGGCAGTACCAGGGTCTGTGCTACAGACCACTGGGATCATGGAATTGTACCAACAATGCCAGGATGGCATAGAGGGGGCAATTCCATGATCATAGACATGTTACATGGCCATATTCGGAGTTACCATGGTGAAGCTACATATAGGTAGTGACCTATATGTAGTGCACACGTGTAATGGTGTCCCCGCACTCACAAAATTCAGTGAAATGGCTCTGAACAATGTGGGGGCACCTTGGCTAGTGCCAGGGTGCCCTCACACTAAGTAACTTTGCACCTAACCTTTACCAGGTAAAGGTTAGACATATAGGTGACTTATAAGTTACTTAAGTGCAGTGTAAAATGGCTGTGAAATAACGTGGACGTTATTTCACTCAGGCTGCAGTGGCAGGCCTGTGTAAGAATTGTCAGAGCTCCCTATGGGTGGCAAAAGAAATGCTGCAGCCCATAGGGATCTCCTGGAACCCCAATACCCTGGGTACCTCAGTACCATATACTAGGGAATTATAAGGGTGTTCCAGTAAGCCAATGTAAATTGGAAAAAATGGTCACTAGCCTGTCAGTGATAATTTGGAAAGAAATGAGAGAGCATAACCACTGAGGTTCTGATTAGCAGAGCCTCAGTGAGACAGTTAGTCACTACACAGGTAACACATTCAGGCACACTTATGAGCACTGGGGCCCTGGGTTACCAGGGTCCCAGTGACACATACAACTAAAACAACATATATACAGTGAAAAATGGGGGTAACATGCCAGGCAAGATGGTACTTTCCTACACAACCCCCCCCCCAAACGAAGGACAATAAGACTAGCCATTACCTGATGAGTCTTCATTGTCTAAGTGGAAATATCTGGAGAGTCCATCTGCATTGGAGTGGCTACTCCCAGGTCTATGTTCCACTGTATAGTCCATTCCCTGTAGGGATATGGATCACCTCAACAATTTAGGATTTTCACCTTTCATTTGTTTTAGCCAAAGTAGAGGTTTGTGGTCTGTCTGAACAATGAAGTGAGTGCCAAACAGGTATGGCCTCAACTTCTTCAGAGCCCAGACCACAGCAAAGGCCTCCCTCTCAATGGCAGACCAACGCTTTTCTCTAGGGGTCAACCTTCTACTAATAAAAGCAACAGGTTGATCCTGGCCCTCAGAATTAAGTTGTGATAGGACTGCCCCTACTCCTAATTCAGATGCATCAGTCTGGACATAGAATTTTTTAGAGTAACAAGGGCTTTTCAGGACAGGTGCAGAGCACATGGCCTGCTTCAGCTCCTCAAAAGCTTTCTGACAGCTTGCTGTCCATAATACCTTTTTAGGCATTTTCTTGGATGTGAGGTCATTAAGAGGGGCTGCAATGGAGCCATAGTTCTTAATGAACCTCCTGTAATACCCAGTGAGGCCTAGGAAGGCTCTCACCTGAGTCTGAGTGGTAGGGGGAACCCAATCAATAATAGTTTGGATTTTCCCCTGAAGTGGTGCAATCTGTTCCCCACCAACAAGGTGTCCCAGATAAACCACCTTACCCTGCCCTATCTGGCACTTTGAAGCCTTGATAGTGAGGCCTGCCTTTTGCAGAGCCTCCAAAACTTTCCAAAGGTGGACCAGGTGATCATCCCAGCTGGAGCTAAAGACAGCTATATCATCCAAATATGCTGCACTGAAAGCTTCCAGCCCTTGCAGGACTGTGTTCACCAACCTCTGAAAAGTGGCAGGTGCATTTTTCAAACCAAAAGGCATTACAGTAAACTGGTAATGTCCTCCAATGGTAGAAAATGCAGTCTTAGGTTTAGCATCTTCTGACAATTTGATCTGCCAATACCCTGCAGTCAAATCAAAAGTGCTTAGATACTTGGCAGATGTCAGTGTATCTATAAGCTCATCTGCCCTGGGTATAGGGTGAGCATCAGTTTTGGTTACCAAGTTGAGACCTCTATAGTCTACACAAAACCTCATTTCCTTCTTTCCATCTTTAGAATTGGGTTTTGGTACCAGTACCACAGGAGAAGCCCATGGACTGTCAGAGTGCTCAACCACTCCTAGTTCCAACATTTTCTGAACTTCTTGCTTTATGCAGTCCCTGACATGGTCAGGCTGCCTATAGATCTTACTTTTGACAGGTAAACTGTCTCCAGTATCTATAGTGTGCTCACACCAAGAAGTGGTGCCTGGCACAGTAGAGAAGAGTTCTGAAAATTGTCCTAGGAGATTTATGCAATTATCTTTCTGCTCAGCAGTAAGACAATCAGCCAAAACTACACCTTCCACAAGAACATCTTGTTCTGTGGAAGAGAAGAGATCAGGTAGAGGATCACTGTCTTCTTCCTGTCCCTCATCTGTTGCCATGAGCAGGGTGAGATCAGCCCTGTCATAGTAGGGTTTCAGGCGGTTGACATGGAGCACCCTAAGGGGACTCCTGGCAGTGCCTAAGTCAACCAAGTAGGTGACTTCACCCTTCTTTTCAACAATTGTGTGGGGTCCACTCCATTTATCTTGGAGTGCTCTTGGGGCCACAGGCTCCAAGACCCACACTTTCTGCCCTGGTTGGTACTGAACCAAAACAGCCTTCTGATCATGCCATAGCTTCTGGAGCTCTTGGCTGGCCTGAAGGTTTTTACTGGCCTTTTTCATGTACTCAGCCATCCTTGATCTGAGGCCAAGTACATAATCCACAATATCCTGCTTAGGAGCTTTTAAAGGTTGTTCCCAACCCTCCTTTACAAGTGTGAGTGGACCCCTAACAGGGTGTCCAAAAAGAAGTTCAAAGGGGCTGAAGCCCACTCCTTTCTGGGGTACCTCCCTGTAGGCAAAAAGGAGGCATGGTAGAAGGATATCCCATCTCCTGCGGAGTTTTTCAGGGAGTCCCATAATCATGCCTTTGAGAGTTTTATTAAATCTCTCCACCAGTCCATTTGTTTGTGGATGATAGGGTGTTGTGAACTTGTAAGTTACACCACACTCCTTCCACATGGCCTTTAAGTATGCAGACATGAAATTGCTTCCTCTGTCTGATACTACTTCCTTTGGGAAGCCCACCCTGGAAAATATTCCCAGGAGGGCCTTTGCCACTGCAGGTGCTGTAGTGGTCCTTAAAGGAATAGCTTCAGGATATCTTGTGGCATGGTCCACTACCACCAAGATAAACCTATTGCCTGAAGCAGTAGGAGGGTCAAGGGGGCCAACTATGTCAACCCCTACCCTTTCAAAGGGAACCCCAACCACAGGCAGTGGGATAAGGGGTGCCTTTGGAGTGCCACCTGTCTTGCCACTGGCTTGACAGGTTTCACAGGACTTACAAAATTCCTTTGTGTCCTCAGACATCCTAGGCCAATGAAACAATGGAACCAATCTGTCCCAAGTTTTCATTTGACCCAGGTGCCCAGCTAGGGGAATGTCATGTGCCAGTGTTAGGAGGAACTTTCTGTACTCCTGAGGAATCACTAATCTCCTGGCAGCTCCAGGTTTAGGATCCCTATGCTCAGTGTACAAGAGGTTGTCCTCCCAGTAAACTCTGTGAGAGTCACTGACATCCCCATTAGCCTGTTTGACAGTTTGCTGTCTGAGACCCTCTAATGTGGGACAGGTTTGCTGTGCCACACTCAGCTCCTCCCTGGCAGGCCCCCCTTCACCCAAAAGCTCAGCAGTGTCTGCCTCCAGCTCCTCTGGTGTAGGTTCTGCACAGGGAGGGAATTCTTCTTCCTCAGAATTAGAATCCACTGTAGAGGGAGGGATAGTAGGAAGTGGTTTGCTTCTACTAGCCCTAGCTTTAGGGAGCACTTGGTCCATTGTTCCAGGATCCAAGCTTCCCTGTCCTTTTTGCTTTTTGGCCTGAGCCCTTGTCAAAGCAAAAATATGCCCTGGGATGCCCAGCATTGCTGCATGGGCCTCCAACTCCACATCTGACCAAGCTGATGTCTCCAAATCATTCCCTAATAGACAGTTTACAGGTAAATCTGAAGCTACCACAACTTTCTTTGGACCAGTTACCACCCCCCAGTTGAGATTTACAACAGCCATGGGGTGGCTTTGTGTTATGTTGTGAGCATCGGTTACTTGGTACTGGTGTCCAAGTATGTGTTGTTCAGGGTGCACCAGTTTCTCAATCACCATTGTGACACTGGCACCTGTGTCCCTGTAGGCCTGGACCTCAACACCATTTATTAGGGTTAGTTGCTTGTACTTCTCCAAGTTATGGGGGCAAGCAACCAAAGTGGCTAAATCAATAGCCCCTTCAGAGACTAAAGTAGCCTCTGTGGTCTCCCTAATCAGACCAACCCCAACTAAATTACCAAAAGTGAGCCCAGCTACTCCCTTGGATTGGCTATTAGTAGGTTTGCTCCCACCACCACTGCTATTAGTAGGGACACTAGGTGTAGCAGTAGGGGTTGTAGTGGTAGGAGCTGTGGTGCCTTTCTTTGGACAACTGGGATCTGTTGTCCAATGGCCTTTTATTTTACATAAATAGCACCATGGTTTCTTTTCCTTGTTCTGATTAAAGGAGGATTTGGACCCACCACCCCCACCAGAGTGTTTTTGTGGGCCTGATGAAGACTCATTTTTAGATTTGTCCCCACCCTTGTCAGAAGACTTACCATCCTTCTTTTTGTTGCCATCTTTGTCACCCCCTGTATGAACTTTTCTGTTCACTCTTGTTCTGACCCATTTGTCTGCCTTCTTTTCCAATTCTTGGGGAGAGGTCAGATCAGAGTCCACCAAGTACTGGTGCAACAAATCAGACACACAATTATTAAGAATAAGCTCTCTCAGGATAAAGTTATACAGGCTGACATAATCAGTAACTTTACTGCCATGTAACCACCCCTCCAAGGCCTTCACTGCCTGGTCAATGAAATCAACCCAGTCTTGTGAAGACTCCTTTTTGGTCTCTCTGAACTTTATCCTGTACTGTTCAGTGGTTAAGCCATAACCATCCAGGAGTGCATTCTTAAGAACTTGGAAATTATTAGCATCATTTTCTTTTACAGTAAGGAGCCTATCCCTACCTTTTCCACTAAATGATAGCCATAGGATAGCAGCCCACTGCTTTTGAGGGACATCCTGTACAGCACAGGCCCTCTCAAGTGCAGCAAACCACTTGTTAATGTCATCCCCCTCCTTATAAGGGGGAACTATCTTGTGCAGATTCCTGGAATCATGCTCTTTTGCAGGATGACTATGGGGAATACTGCTGCTGCCACCATGGGTATCTAAACCCAACTTCTGTCTTTCCTTCTCTAATTCTAAAGACTGTCTATCCAAATCCAGCTGTTGCTTCTTGAGCTTCAGTCTGGTTTGTTCCACTCTCAATCTATTGAGCTCCCTTTCTAACAATCTGTCATCAGGGTGGGTGGGAGGGACATTTCTAGATACAGAGGTATGATGGGAATGAACAGAAGGAGACCTGTCCCTTACAGAGGGCACACTAACAGCTTGGCTACCAGTATAATGTGAGAGCACACCATCAGTATGGTGTGATTCAACCTCTGTACCAACTATGCTAGACTGTCTAGTAATGGGCAGGCTGAGAAGTTTCTTTCCTGAACCTTTTCCTGGGGGAGTCCCTGGATCAGATTGAGAACCATTAGCTACTTTTTCACCAGATTGGGCACTTATGGCCTTATCCTGTACTCTAAGCATGTTAATTAACAGTTCTAAGGAAGGATTCTTCCCCACACTCAAACCTCTCTCTATGCAGAGACTCCTTGCTCCTTTCCAGCTAAGGTGATCATATGCAAGTTTGGACAGTTCAACATTTTTGCCTGTGCCAGACATTTTTTTTGAGAGAGTTAAAGTGATAGAAAAAGAGAAAAAAGTTTTCAGAACTTTTTGGAAAGACAGAAAAAACTTTTTAAACTTTTAAGAACTTTTTTAAAGTTTTTAGAAGTACTTTTCAGCACTTAGAAAAGAGTGCAAAGAGGAAATGCAAAACTTTTTGGCTATGTGTATATACACTGACCTTGTTTTGTATATTTTTCTCTTATGAAAAGTACAATGACAAGAGTGGTAAGTAGTCTCAAGCACTTATCCCACCACTGCACAACCAATGTAGGAGGCTGGACTGGCTTGTAGTGAGTACCAAGGGGTACTTGCACCTTGCACCAGGCCCAGTTATCCCTTATTAGTGTATAGGGTGTCTAGCAGCTTAGGCTGATAGATAATGGTAGCTTAGCAGAGCAGCTTAGGCTGAACTAGGAGACGTGTGAAGCTACTACAGTACCACTTAGTGTCATATGCACAATATCATAAGAAAACACAATACACAGTTATACTAAAAATAAAGGTACTTTATTTTTATGACAATATGCCAAAGTATCTTAGAGTGTACCCTCAGTGAGAGGATAGGAAATATACACAAGATATATATACACAATAGCAAAAATATGCAGTATAGTCTTAGAAAACAGTGCAAACAATGTATAGTTACAATAGGATGCAATGGGGAAACATAGGGATAGGGGCAACACAAACCATATACTCCAAAAGTGGAATGCGAAACACGAATGGACCCCAAACCTATGTGACCTTGTAGAGGGTCACTGGGACTATTAGAAAATAGTGAGAGTTAGAAAAATAACCCTCCCCAAGACCCTGAAAAGTGAGTGCAAAGTGCACTAAAATTCCCCTAAGGACAAAGAAGTCGTGTTAGAGGAATAATGCAGGAAAGACACAAACCAGCAATGCAACAACTGTGGATTTCCAATCTAGGGTACCTGTGAAACAAGGGGACCAAGTCCAAAAGTCACAAGCAAGTCGGAGATGGGCAGATGCCCAGGAAATGCCAGCTGCGGGTGCAAAGAAGCTTCGACTGGACAGAAGAAGCTGAGGTTTCTGCAGGAACGAAAAAGGCTAGAGACTTCCCCTTTGGTGGACGGATCCCTCTCGCCTTGGAGAGTCGTGCAGAAGTATTTTCCCGCCGGAAGAACGCCAACAAGCCTTGCTACACGCAAATCGTGCGTTTGGCATTTTTGGACTCTGCTGGGGCCCAGGAGGGACCAGGAGGTCGCAAATTGGACCTGCAGAGAGAAGGGACGTCGAGCAAGACAAAGAGCCCTCACTGAAGCAGGTAGCACCCAGAGAAGTGCCAGAAACAGGCACTACGAGGATGCGTAAAACGGTGCTCGCCGAAGTTGCACAAAGGAGTCCCACGTCGCCGGAGACCAACTTAGAAAGTCGTGCAATGCAGGTTAGAGTGCCGTGGACCCAGGCTTGGCTGTGCACGAAGGATTTCCGCCGGAAGTGCACAGGGGCCGGAGTAGCTTGCAAAGTCGCGGTTCCCAGCAATGCAGCCCAGCGAGGTGAGGCAAGGACTTACCTCCACCAAACTTGGGCTGAAGAGTCACTGGACTGTGGGGGTCACTTGGACAGAGTCGCTGGATTCGAGGGACCTCGCTCGTCGTGCTGAGAGGAGACCCAAGGGACCGGTGATGCAGCTTTTTGGTGCCTGCGGTTGCAGGGGGAAGATTCCGTCGACCCATGGGAGATTTCTTCAGAGCTTCTGGTGCAGAGAGGAGGCAGGCTACCCCCACAGCATGCACAAGCAGGAAAACAGTCGAGAAGGCGGCAGGATCAGCGTTACAGAGTTGCAGTAGTCGTCTTTGCTACTATGTTGCAGGTTTGCAGGCTTCCAGCGCGGTCAGCGGTCGATTCCTTATCAGAAGGTGAAGAGGGAGATGCAGAGGAACTCAGCTGAGCTCATGCATTCGTTATCTAAAGTTTCCCCAGAGACAGAGACCCTAAATAGCCAGAAAAGAGGGTTTGGCTACCTAGGAGAGAGGAAAGGCTACTAACACCTGAAGGAGCCTATCAGCAGGAGTCTCTGACGTCACCTGGTGGCACTGGCCACTCAGAGCAGTCCAGTGTGCCAGCAGCACCTCTGTTTCCAAGATGGCAGAGGTCTGGAGCACACTGGAGGAGCTCTGGACACCTCCCAGGGGAGGTGCAGGTCAGGGGAGTGGTCACTCCCCTTTCCTTTGTCCAGTTTCGCGCCAGAGCAGGGGCTAAGGGGTCCCTGAACCGGTGTAGACTGGCTTATGCAGAATTGGGCACATCTGTGCCCAACAAAGCATTTCCAGAGGCTGGGGGAGGCTACTCCTCCTCTGCCTTCACACCATTTTCCAAAGGGAGATGGTGTCACACCCTCTCTCAGAGGAAGTTCTTTGTTCTGCCATCCTGGGCCAGGCCTGGCTGGACCCCAGGAGGGCAGCTGCCTGTCTGAGGGGCTGGCAGCAGCAGCAGCTGCAGTGAAACCCCAGGAAGGGCAGTCTGGCAGTACCAGGGTCTGTGCTACAGACCACTGGGATCATGGAATTGTACCAACAATGCCAGGATGGCATAGAGGGGGCAATTCCATGATCATAGACATGTTACATGGCCATATTCGGAGTTACCATGGTGAAGCTACATATAGGTAGTGACCTATATGTAGTGCACGCGTGTAATGGTGTCCCCGCACTTACAAAGTTCAGTGAATTGGCTCTGAACAATGTGGGGGCACCTTGGCTAGTGCCAGGGTGCCCTCACACTAAGTAACTTTGCACCTAACCTTTACCAGGTAAAGGTTAGACATATAGGTGACTTATAAGTTACTTAAGTGCAGTGTAAAATGGCTGTGAAATAACGTGGACGTTATTTCACTCAGGCTGCAGTGGCAGGCCTGTGTAAGAATTGTCAGAGCTCCCTATGGGTGGCAAAAGAAATGCTGCAGCCCATAGGGATCTCCTGGAACCCCAAGACCCTGGGTACCTCAGTACCATATACTAGGGAATTATAAGGGTGTTCCAGTAAGCCAATGTAAATTGGAAAAAATGGTCACTAGCCTGTCAGTGATAATTTGGAAAGAAATGAGAGAGCATAACCACTGAGGTTCTGATTAGCAGAGCCTCAGTGAGACAGTTAGTCACTACACAGGTAACACATTCAGGCACACTTATGAGCACTGGGGCCCTGGGTTACCAGGGTCCCAGTGACACATACAACTAAAACAACATATATACAGTGAAAAATGGGGGTAACATGCCAGGCAAGATGGTACTTGCTTCCTCTGTCTGATACTACTTCCTTTGGGAAGCCCACCCTGGAAAATATTCCCAGGAGGGCCTTTGCCACTGCAGGTGCTGTAGTGGTCCTTAAAGGAATAGCTTCAGGATATCTTGTGGCATGGTCCACTACCACCAAGATAAACCTATTGCCTGAAGCAGTAGGAGGGTCAAGGGGGCCAACTATGTCAACCCCTACCCTTTCTGGTGCAGAGAGGAGGCAGGCTACCCCCACAGCATGCACAAGCAGGAAAACAGTCGAGAAGGCGGCAGGATCAGCGTTACAGAGTTGCAGTAGTCGTCTTAGCTACTTTGTTGCAGTTTTGCAGGCTTCCAGCGCGGTCAGCAGTGGATTCCTTGGCAGAAGGTGAAGAGAGAGATGGAGAGGAACTCGGATGAGCTCTTGCATTCGTTATCTAAAGTTTCCCCAGAGACAGAGACCTTAAATAGCCAGAAAAGAGGGTTTGGCTACCTAGGAGAGAGGATAGGCTAGCAACACCTGAAGGAGCCTATCAGAAGGAGTCTCTGATGTCACCTGGTGGCACTGGCCACTCAGAGCAGTCCAGTGTGCCAGCAGCACCTCTGTTTCCAAGATGGCAGAGGTCTGGAGCACACTGGAGGAGCTCTGGACACCTCCCAGGGGAGGTGCAGGTCAGGGGAGTGGTCACTCCCCTTTCCTTTGTCCAGTTTCGCGCCAGAGCAGGGCTAAGGGGTCCCTGAACCGGTGTAGACTGGCTTATGCAGAAATGGGCACATCTGTGCCCATGAAAGCATTTCCAGAGGCTGGGGGAGGCTACTCCTCCCCTGCCTTCACATCATTTTCCAAAGGGAGAGGGTGTAACACCCTCTCTCAGAGGAAGTCCTTTGTTCTGCCATCCTGGGACAAGCCTGGCTTGACCCCAGGGGGGCAGAAACCTGTCTGAGGGGTTGGCAGCAGCATCAGCTGCAGTGAAACCCCTGAAAAGGCAGTTTGGCAGTACCAGGGTCTGTGCTACAGACCACTGGGATCATGGGATTGTGCCAACTATGCCAGGATGGCATTGAGGGGGCAATTCCATAATCATAGACATGTTACATGGCCATATTCGGAGTTACCATTGTGAAGCTACATATAGGTAGTGACCTATATGTAGTGCACACGTGTAAGGGTGTCCCCACACTCACAAAGTCCGGGGAATTGGCCCTGAACAATGTGGGGGCACCTTGGCTAGTGCCAGGGTGCCCTCACACTAAGTAACTTTGCACCTAACCTTTACCAGGTAAAGGTTAGACATATAGGTGACTTATAAGTTACTTAAGTGCAGTGAAAATGGCTGTGAAATAATGTGTGCATTATTTCACTCAGGCTGCAGTGGCAGGCCTGTGTAAGAATTGTCAGAGCTCCCTATGGGTGGCAAAAGAAATGCTGCAGCCCATAGGGATCTCCTGGAACCCCAATACCCTGGGTACCTCAGTACCATATACTATGGAATTATAAGGGTGTTCCAGTAAGGCAATGTAAATTGGTGAAATTGGTCACTAGCCTGTTAGTGACAATTTGTACAGAGAGAGCATAACCACTGTGGTTCTGGTTAGCAGAGCCTCAGTGAGACAGTTAGGCACCCCACAGGGAACACATACATATAGGCCACAAACGTATGAGCACTGGGGTCCTGACTAGCAGGGTCCCAGTGACACATAACAAACATACTGAAAACATAGGGTTTTCACTATGAGCACTGGGCCCTGGCTAGCAGGATCCCAGTGAGACAGTGAAAACACCCTGACATACACTCACAAACAGGCCAAACGTGGGGGTAACAAGGCTAGAAAGAGGTTACTTTCTCACACATAGTTGGCCCCCTTGACCCTCCTACTGCTTCAGGCAATAGGTTTATCTTGGTTGTAGTGGACCATGCCACAAGATATCCTGAAGCAATTCCTCTAAGGACCACTACAGCACCTGCAGTGGCAAAAGCCCTCCTGGGAATCTTTTCCAGGGTGGGTTTTCCAAAAGAGGTTGTATCAGACAGGGGTAGCAACTTTATGTCTGCATACTTGAAGGCCATGTGGAAGGAATGTGGTGTAACACACAAATTCACCACACCTTATCATCCACAGACAAATGGACTGGTAGAGAGGTTTAATAAAACTCTCAAAGGAATGCTAATGAGACTCCCTGAAAAACTCAAGAGGAGATGGGATGTCCTGTTACCTTGCCTCCATTTTGCCTACAGGGAGGTACCCCAGAAAGGAGTGGGCTTCAGCCCCTTTGAACTCCTATTTGGGCACCCTGTAAGAGGTCCTCTAACACTTGTGAAGGAAGGTTGGGAACAACCTTTAAAAGCTCCTAAACAAGATATAGTGGACTATGTACTCGGCCTAAGACCCAGAATGGTGGAGTACATGAAAAAGGCCAGTAAAAACCTTCAGGCCAGCCAAGAGCTCCAAAAGCAATGGCATGACCAGAAGGCTGTTCTGATTCAGTACCAACCAGGACAGAAGGTGTGGGTATTGGAGCCTGTGGCCCCAAGAGCACTCCAAGACAAATGGAGTGGACTCCACCTCATTGTTGAAAAGAAGAGCAAGGTCTCCTACTTGGTTGACCTGGGCACTGCTAGGAGTCCCCTTAGGGTGCTCCATGTCAATCGCCTAAAACCCTACTATGACAGGGCTGATCTCACCCTGCTCATGGCAACAGATGAAGGACAGGAAGAAGAGAGTGACCCTCTCCCTGATCTCTTCTCTTCCACAGAAGAGGATGCCCTAGTGGAAGGTGTAGCTTTTCCTTCCAAGTGGCTGTTCTGGTACTTCTGCGGGTGCTGCCTGCTTCTGTGAGGGCTCCCTGACTTGCTGGGCGCCTCCTCTGTCTCCTCATCCAAGTGGCGACATCCTGGTTTCTCCTGGACCACAGCAGTATCCAAAAACCCTAACCGTGACCCTTGCAGCTAGCAAGGCTTGTTTGCGGTTTTTCTGCGTGGGAGCACCTCTGCAAGCTTCTTCACGATGTGGGACATCCATCCTCAAAAGGGGAAGTTCCTAGTCCTCTTCGTTCTTGCAGAACACTAACCTTTTTCCATCTGGTGGCATCTTCCTTGCACCTCAGCTGGCATTTCCTGGGCTCCTGCCCACTCTCGACACTGTCGCAACTCTTGGACTTGGTCCCCTTGTCTTACAGGTACTCAGGTCCAGAAATCCACTGTTGATGCCTTGCTGCTGTTGGTTTTCCTTGCAGAATCCCCCTATCACGACTTCTGTGCTCTCTGGGGGTTCTATGTGCACTTTACACCTACCTTACAGGGTCTTGGGGTGGGCTATTTTTCTAACCCTCACTGTTTTCTTACAGTCCTAGCGACCCTCTACAAGCTCACATAGGTTTGGGGTCCATTTGTGATTCACATTCCACTTCTGGAGTATATGGTTTGTGTTGCCCCTCTACCTATGTGCTCCTATTGCTATCTATTGCAACTTTACACTGCTTGCATTACTTCCTTTTGCTATTACTGCATACTTTTGGTATTGTGTACATATATCTTTTGTATATTTCTTATCCTCATACTGAGGGTACTCACTGAGATACCTTTGGATAGGGAAGGTTAGACATATAGGTGACTTATAAGTTACTTAAGTGCAGTGAAAATGGCTGTGAAACAGTGTGAATGAATGGTACTTGCAAAAATGTGTGAGTCCACAAATCTGAAATGGCCAGCCGCACTGCGGCCAGTTCTGATGAGTATGAGAAACACACCCGACAGGAAGACTGGACTGTTGCTTTATTAAATCCTCATGGGCAGAGCAATGAGGTTGCCAGCGGTTCCTGCAAATGCTCTTGTGAACATAACAGATGATATGGTGTTGGACTACTGCAAGGGTCTGGCTGATGTGGTTTTCTCTTTTCCTCATCAGGTGGCAGCCACAACTGTGCAGCCATTCCAGGATCAAAACCACAACCTGAGAGAAAGTGGGTGACTATGTTGTGATCAAAAAACACTTGAGAAAGACTTGTTTGGAGCCTCAGTGGAAGGGTCCCCACCAAGTAGTAATGGTTACTACTACTGCTGTGAAGTGTGCAGGAGTTCTGAACTGGATTAGTTACAGCCATACTCGGAAAATACCCTGCCCATTAGACAATGAAGAAGAGTTGTTGAAAGTACCAACAACTTCCAGACAAATTCCAGAAACTGAGAAGGAAGCTGGAGAATCAGAGACAGACCCTGAGCAGATCGAGGACAATCCAGACACACCTGTGAGAGACGAAAAGTAGGACCTACAGGAGAGTGACAGTGAACCAACCTTGAATGAGGTAACAGGAGAGTCTAATCAGAGGAGGGCTCTCTCAGATACTGAAAGACAAACAGAGCAAACTACAGACCCGGTGGAGGGAGTAGAGATGGATCAAAGTCAAAATGATCTGACTGCTCCAAGAGAAATCGCATGTACATCAAGTCAAAATCCTGCAAAATTTGAAAAAGCTGCAAGTCCAACGTTGAAAAGAGCGTTAATCAAGGGTCCACTGACAGCTGATAGGTGGCTGAAATCACAAGCCAAGAGAAAGGAATCAGTTACAGTATCAACAATTGAAGAAGATGTAGACACCACAGGAAGGAAGATTTTAATGATGGAGAATTAAATGGAGATCGAAGGCTGAAAATAAAAAGAGTTGCAAATAGAAGATACACAGGTCCTGAATGGGTGTATGCAATGACTAGTGATTGGCAGAGTGAATTTTTGTCCTTTTGTTTTGATTGTGAAATTCCAGGTCTATACTTTGGCACGTGAAGGAGGTCAATGAATGGAACATTGAGAAAATTCGGTAAGAAAGAAAGAAAGAAAGAAAGAAGACATTGAAAGTGATTTATAGTAACCTGAAAAGACTTTTTGGAATTAACCGATTTTGACAAGCTGCTAAACTGATTTTGCCAAAAGTTTTGGAAGAGAGACTGAACACTGTAAATAATTAAAAAGAAGATTTTTGTTTTGCTGCATAGATAGTTTTTATCCTTTTTCCCTTCTTCCTGATCCTTTGCAGATCATGAGTAACACTAACAAGCAAGTTAGAAAGAATAGGTGTTGTAAGTACACAGACATTGGCTTAGCAATTGTGTGCACAGTAGTATGTTTGTTATTGATTGTGATTCTGAGCCCGTTTCATAAAAATGTGCTAATCATACTTCTGTTTTAGAAACTACTAAACTTAGAGTTAGATAAGTTTAGAAGGGATGGAAAATATTTACACGTAAACCACAAGGAGAAATTTCTTCTAATGTCTTCTTTCTCTTATTGCATGAGACAATGTATGCGAGAGAGGGCTATGTTTGCACACAAATCCCTTCATCAGTAGAGGAAGGGATAACCTATCATGGCTTGACACTAACATATGGAATTAGTTGCAGTCTTTTACTAACAAGGTTCTATAACAAAGAATACGTTCTGTATTTCTATTTAAATCATGATGTAGTGTTTTTGTTTGTCCCTATTATTGAATACCTGAGTAGAATGGCTAAGAAAAATAATATAGAACTAGTGAGAGGTTTCTTTGAACCTACATTGACATTTGGTACACCTTACGCCCACAGGAACAACTTCACATGTTTGCTTACACCCATAGAAAAGAGCTTCTTAGATCACACTGAAAACAGGAGAAAGGCGAAGAAGGTGGTGGAATGCCAGAGAGTGCTTGCACATCTGCAAAGCGTATGTCAATAGTGAAATCCGAGCGAAGTCATAAAATTTAACCAATATGGTGTTGGGTACCAGGCTAGCCCTAACACCTGCCACCACAGTGTTCGGAGGAGCACACACTGAAGAGTGGGTGGTTGCCTAAATATTGAAAGAAGAGCGGCCAGGGCACACCAATAGCATGAATCCTGATCCTGATAATGTTCAGGAATAAATCGAAAGTTCGTTCTTGGAAGATGATGTGTAGATATTTATTATAAGTGCAGGTAGAAAGTAGAAATCTCGATCAAAAGACTGCGTTGTACAAAATGACCATGTGCCCAGAGCAGCCAGATGGTGCTAAATGGTGAGAGTTACAATAGGATGTTCGAATGTAACGATAAGTCCATACAACAAAACAGCCAACACGTGTTTCGTCTTCAAGACTTTGTCAAGGCTGTGGAAAACATAGATGAAAAATACATACATGTCGGTATAGTATAATTGCGCAAGGTGACTTCACAACGTCTAAAATTCTTTGTACAGAGGTAAAGAGAACAATCCGAGCGAAGGTGCAATAGAATTGTGTGAATTAAGTGCAGGAATGCGTATAGTTAATGTGACGACCAGAATGTAGTGTGAATGGCTCAATAGGTCTTATAGGTGACTAACTGAATCACGTCACAGAAGAAAAAGGCAAACAAGTCAGTCTAGAGTGGAATAAAACGGCATCATCATGCGAGGTGAGATTGTCATAAACGTGTCTACACAGTGTGATTGTAGGAAAGTACCATCTTTCCTGGCATGTTACTCCCATATTTCACTGTATATATGTTGTTTTAGTAGTATGTGTCACTGGGGCCCTGCCAGCCAGGGCCCCAGTGCGCATAAGTGTGCCCTGTATGTGTTACCTGTGTTATGACTAACTGTCTCACGGAGGCTCTACTACCCAGAACCTCAGTGGTTATGCTCTCTCATTTTCTTTCCAAATTGTCACTAACATGCTAGTGACCAATTTCACCAATTTACATTGGCATACTGGAACACCCTTATAATTCCCTAGTATATGGTACTGAGGTACACAGGGTATTGGGGTTCCAGGAGATCCCTATGGGCTGCAGCATTTCTTGTGCCACCCATAGGGAGATCTGAAAATTCTTACACAGGTCTGCCAGTGCAGCCTGAGTGAAATAACGTCCACGTTATTTCACAGCCATTTACCACTGCACTTAAGTAACTTATAAGTCACCTATATGTCTAACCTTTACCTGGTAAAGGTTGGGTGCTAAGTTACTTAGTGTGTGGGCACCCTGGCACTAGCCAAGGTGCTCCCACATTGTTCAGGGCAAATTCCACGGAATTTGTGAGTGCGGGGACACCATTACACGCGCGCACTATACATATGTCACGACATATGTATAGCGTCACAATGGTAACTCCAAACATGGCCATGTAACATGTCTAGGATCATGGATTGAGACAATTCCATGATCCCCCGAGTCTCTAGCTCAGACCCCGGTACTGCCAAACTACCTTTCCCGGGGTTTCACTGCAGCTGCTGCTGCTGCCAACCCCTCAGACAGGTTTCTGCCCTCCTGGGGTCCAGCCAGGCCTGGCCCAGGAAGGCAGAACAAAGGACTTCCTCAGAGAGAGGGTGTTACACCCTCTCCCTTTGGAAAAAGGTGTCAGGGCTGGGGAGGAGTAGCCTCCCCCAGCCTCTGGAAATGCTTTGATGGGCACAGATGGTGCCCATCTCTGCATAAGCCAGTCTGCACCGGTTCAGGGATCCCTCAGCCCTGCTCTGGCGCGAAACTGGACAAAGGAAAGGGGAGTGACCACTCCCCTGACCTGCACCTCCCCTGGGAGGTGCCCAGAGCTCCTCCAGTGTGCTCCAGACCTCTGCCATCTTGGAAACAGAGGTGCTGCTGGCACACTTGACTGCTCTGAGTGGCCAGTGCCAGCAGGTGATGTCAGAGACTCCTTCTGATAGGCTCCTTCAGGTGTTGCTAGCCTATCCTCTCTCCTAAGTATCCAAACCTCCTTTTCTGGCTATTTAGGGTCTCTGCTTTGGGGAATTCGTTAGATAACGAATGCAAGAGCTCATCAGAGTTCCTCTGCATTTCTCTCTTCACCTTCTGCCAAGGAATCGACTGCTGACCACGCTGGAAGCCTGCAAAACTGCAACAAAGTAGTGAAGACGACTACTGCGACCTTGTATTGCTGATCCTGCCGCCTTCTCGACTGTTTTCCTGGTGGTGCATGCTGTGGGGGTAGTCTGCCTCCTCTCTGCACTAGAAGCTCAAAAGAAATCTCCTGTGGGTCGACGGAATCTTCCCCCTGCAACCACAGGCACCAAAGAACTGCATCACCTGTCCTCTGGGTCTCCTCTCAGCACGACGAGGGAGGTCCCTTGAACTCAGCAACTCTGTCCAAGTGACTCCCACAGTCCAGTGACTCTTCAGTCCAAGTTTGGTGGAGGTAAGTCCTTGCCTCCCCAAGCTAGACTGCATTGCTGGGAACCGCGTGTTTTGCAGCTACTCCGGCTCCTGTGCACTCTCCGAGGATTTCCTTTGTGCACAGCCAAGCCTGGGTCCCCGGCACACTAACCTGCATTGCACGACCTCCTGAGTTGTCCTCTGGCTTCGTGGGACCCTCTTGTGCAACTTCGGGTGAGCTCTGGTTCACTCCACTTTGTAGTGCCTGTTCCGGCACTTCTGCGGGTGCTGCTTGCTTCTGAGTGGGCTCTTTGTCTTGCTGGACTCCCCTTCTGTCTCCTCATGCAACTGGCGACATCCTGGGCCCTCCTGGGCCACAGCAGCATCCAAAAACCCTAACCGCGACCCTTGCAGCTAGCAAGGCTTGTTTGCGGTCTTTCAGCACGGAAACACCTCTGCACGACTCTTTATGACGTGGGACATCCATCCTCCAAAGAGGAAGTTTCTAGCCCTTGTCGTTCTTGCAGAATCCACAGCTTCTACCATCCAGTGGCAGCTTCTTTGCACTCACAGCTGGCATTTCCTGGGCATCTGCCCACTCCCGACTTGATCGTGACTTTTGGACTTGGTCCCCTTGTTCCACAGGTACTCTCGTCAGGAAATCCATTGTTGTTGCATTGCTGGTGTTGGTCTTCCTTGCAGAATTCCCCTGTCACAACTTCTGTGCTCTTTGGGGAACTTAGGTGCAATTTGCACCCACTTTTCAGGGTCTTGGGGTTGGTTATTTTTCTAACCCTCACTGTTTTCTTACAGTCCCAGCGACCCTCTACAAGGTCACATAGGTTTGGGGTCCATCCGTGATTCGCATTCCACTTCTAGAGTATATGGTTTGTGTTGCTGCTATCCCTATGTGCCCCCATTGCATTCTATTGTGACTCTACATTGTTTGCACTGTTTTCTATTGCTATTACTGCATATTTTGGTATTGTGTACATATATCTTGTGTATATTTGCTATCCTCATACTGAGAGTACTCACTGAGATACTTTTGGCATATTGTCATAAAAATAAAGTACCTTCATTTTTAGTATATCTGTGTATTGTGTTTTCTTATGATATTGCGCATATGACACTAGTGGTACTGTAGGAGCTTCACTCGTCTCCTAGTTCAGCCTAAGCTGCTCTGCTAAGCTACCTTTTCTATCAGCCTAAGCTGCTAGACACCCCTCTACACTAATAAGGGATACCTGGGCCTGGTGCAAGGTGTAAGTACCCCTTGGTACTCACTACTAGAAAACATTGAATCTTAGTGGTGAAGAATCAAGGGGGGATGCGAAGTGTGTTGTGATGTGGATAGAAGATCTATAAATAGTGTGAAGAAAAAGAGTAAAGAAAGAAGTAAGAAGTAATTGAAAGGGGGTAAGGTACCTTCAGATGTATATAAAACATTATATGTAAACACGAAAGGTACATAGATCAAGCTACTGGTAGTCATGAGTCCTTGGGAGAAATCAAATAGCATAGGCAAATGATGGCCATGATAAGCCTGGGGTATAAAACAACAAAAAATACAATTTAATGTAAAGCAGGTGTTATGCAGAAAGCTACTTGATTTTAAAGCTACATACGGAGTAAATAATCTGGTATGCCAAGTTCTATATTGTCGCTGGAGCGTTTCCCCGTCACTAGCTTTTCCAAGGTTGCTGTGATTTTACATGTGTAATATTCTTTTCACTTTCTAGAAAAACTCGAAAAGTGAAGATGGAGCCTATCAAATTAGAAAGGTTTTCTCACAACGCAATTAAAACTTCTAAAGGAATGTTTTACTTAGTCTTTTTATGCCCATGCATGCCCCCTAATGCCACTTTAACCGCTTATAAAAACCAAAATCTCGATCAGAAAAAATGTCATTCTAAAACTAGAGAACGTTTTATCACTTAGTCTCTGTCTGTGGTATAACTTTACTTCATGCCATGTTAAGACACACAATCGGAGCATGCTGCGCACTACCAGACTTCTACAGAAATTGAAAGGCTATTCTATTCACACAACGTGGTATGCTTTTGTCACATATTTATTTTTTCTAGCCGACACAGATTAGTAAAGCTTTCCTCGCCTGGCTGCCTTGAGTTCCCCGTAAGTGGGAGAAAGTAGTGAGACAAGCCAGCAATGCTGGCAGTACCTTACCTCAAGTATTTGTGGAGCGAATAAACCTGTGCCGTGCGCATCAGGGTTTTGTCAGAGTGTTTGGCCCATGTGTGTGTCAGCCTTTTTTTTATAGGTTGATCGGTTCAGGCAAAAGAGAGTCAAAATAGAAAAGGGACTCTAATTGAGACGGTGAGCAGTTTGAGCAGCCCAAGGTGGGGGCCATTTTGAAACGGAGTGAGTCCAGATAGAGACTAGAACTACGAGCAATGGAGGCATTTAGAAAAGGAGAGGGGTGTGGAGATCCAACGTAAGAGTCATGCAGAAAAGTGTATATAATAAATATAACTGTAGTTTGTTAGAAGTACCATTGTCACAAGGTAAGGCATAATACACAAAGGTGGTATGAACTAACGTCAAACAATGTATAAGTATACAAAACAGTAAGCATGATACAAGACCAAGATGAGTGGGTTACAGATTCATCTTGTAAGTCAGAGAACTTACTAATATAGAGAACAGAAGTTATAGCTGGACACATAAAAAAATACATCTTAGTGTATGAAATATATGAAGGTGAGTGTTTTTATACAGCTAAGTTTTAAAGAAAGGTGTATAGATCCTTGTCAATGTTAATGCCCTGCTCAACAGCTCTGAGTCCAATAATCCAACTGCTTTCCAGTTGTCTAAGCCGTAGCGTTTTATTGCTGCCTCTGGGTAGTGAGTTCACTGTGTCAATGCCATGTACACTGATGCCCAGTATCTCTTGTTGTCTATGCTTGGCATTGTAGTGAACCGCGAAGGGGTAGTTGACAATATTGTTGCAGATGGCCCTGATGTGTTCTTGCAATCTCTCCTTAAGAGGTCGGATAGTGCTACCCACAGAGATGAGACTGCAAGTGCAGATAATGCAATACACTACAAATTTGGTGTTGCAGTTAATGAATTTATTGATTTTGTAAGTAACTGGTGAGTTGTATTGGAACTCGGTAAGTTTATCTTTGATGAAGCAGCAAATATTGCAGTGCCCACATTTGTAGGATCCATGTGGGGCCATGGTAACCAAGTGTTTGCTTGTTCAGGTGGCAGAAAGCTGCGACACAAGTGATTTCGAAGGGCGGGTCCCCTGCTATATGTGATGTTAGGTTTGGGAGGAAGGCTGGTTTTAAGGAATTCATCAGCTAGGAGAAATGACCAATGTTTATGAAGAATCTTATATATGTTTGAACTGAGTGCATTGTAGGGGGTAATGAAGGATGGAGGTCTGGGTGGGTTATTCTTGTTGGTGGAAGTAACCAGCAGATCTGATCTTTTAACATGCTGTTTTCTGTTGTTAGCTCGTGATAGTGTGCTAGGTGTGTAAACCCTCCGTACGAATTGTGTGTTCATTACTTTGGATTCTTCATGGAAGGTGATATCTTCACTGCAATTTCTCCTGATCCTGGTGAGCTCTCCATAGGGAATAGCTTTAATTTGAGAGGCCGGGTGTGAACTGTTAGCATGTAAGATGGCATTGCATGCTGTAGGTTTTCTGTATAGTTTAGAGCAGATTTCATTACCTCCTATGTAGAGTGTTAGGTCCAAAAAATTGACCTGTGATGTACTGTGTTCCCCAGTAAAAGTGATGTTAAAGGAGTTGGTGTTGAGATGTTGTAAAAAAAGGTCAAATGTATCTTAACTGCCTGACCAAAAAAGTAAAACGTCATCAATGTATCAGCCCCAGTATAGTATGTGTTGAGTCAAGTCCGGTGGGCACTCTCTCCATATATGTTGCCATTCATAAAAGCCCATGTACAAATTTGCAAAAGAGGGGGAAAATGTGGCCCCCATTGCCACACCTTGGATTTGTTTGAACCACATGCCTTCATGGACAAAAAAGTTGTCATCCAAAACTAGCTCTATTAGATCTAAAAGCATATTGGAGTGTTCTAGGAGTGAAGCTTCACGTGTATCAAGAAAGTGCTGGATGGCAAGTAGACCCTTGTCTCTCGGTATACAAGTGTATAGTGAGGTAACGTCTAGGGTTGCTAGGATGTGCCCCCCTGTCCATTCAAAGTCACTAAGTTTGCTGAGGAGATCCTTGGTATCTCTGATAAAGGAAGGGAGATTAACGACCAAAGGTTGTAAAAACAGGTCAATGTATTCAGAAATTCTTTTTGTTGGCGAGCCAATTCCTGAGATGATAGGCCTACCGGGCGGAAATGGATCCAGTTTGTGAATTTTCGGTAAAATGTAGATGCATGGCGACGTGGGGGTTGGATTGTAGATGTACTTGAACTCCAAATCAGTGAGGAGACATTTGTCTCTCCGTGTGGATAGTGTGTGCATTATGTGTTCATTAGCTTTGGCCAAGGGGTTGTGTGACAAGGTAGAGTATGCAGTGGCATCATTTAGTTGCCGGTCAATTTCCTTGATGTAATCAGACTTGTTCATGATCACAATGTTCCCCCCTTTGTCGGCCTCCTTGATGATTATATCTTTGTTTTGAGCAAGGGAGTGAAGGGCTTCTCTTTCAGGGATAGTAATGTTGTGTGTGATGTGTTGATGTCCTGAGCGATATAAGTCCTCAAGTTGATAGAAGTCTGCCGTGACCTGTCTGTAAAAGATGTTGATGACATTGTCATTTCCTAGATTAGGAGTAAATTTCGAGGAGGTCTTGAGACCACTGTCCAGGTGTGTGTAAGGATCAATGTTTAAATCTGATGTGATGTCTGTGAAAGATGGAGGTATGTCCGATAGAGATTCTAAAGAGAGAAGGGTCTGAATGTCTTTCAAGTCTTTAATGGTGATGTTACTAGTGGGACAGGGAACAGGAGCAATAAAATCATTCTGCGCTGGTCTACCTTCAAAGAATTTCGCAAGTTTGCATTTACAAACTAATTTAATGAGATTTATATGCAGTTCAGTGAAGTTAGGTAAAGATGATGGCACAAAACCCAAACCTTTGCTCAAAATATTTATTTGTTGCATA
The DNA here is from genome assembly GCF_031143425.1 of Pleurodeles waltl. Classification (NCBI taxonomy): domain Eukaryota; kingdom Metazoa; phylum Chordata; class Amphibia; order Caudata; family Salamandridae; genus Pleurodeles; species Pleurodeles waltl. The sequence goes on from NC_090439.1 coordinate 1,180,016,141, forward strand.
TTCAATTCAATGTTTGTCAGGTTTACAATAGAAATCTCATTATTGGTACTCGAGATAGAGTCAGTCATTTCTGATTGCGGGTGGTGGATCTCGTTGTAACCCCTTCTCTCTCTCTTGTTGTGTCTATATGCCTTTCTCTTGCCTCTCCTAATGGGATGGTGTGAGAGTCCTCTCTCCTTCGGTTGAATATTTGGCCCTTTCTGTATCTCTCTAATTCCACTAAAAAAGGTGATTTGTGAGTGGTTGATACCGTAGTTTGTAGTGTGGAGATGCAAGTGTCACTTCCACTGATACTAGAGGTGCTAGAAAGATCTGTATCACTTGTAGAGTAGGTGGAGGTGGCCCCGTTGTCAGGTGGGTGTGAAGAGGTATCTTGTCTATCTAGTTTGATGCTATCAAATTTACGCGAGTAGGTGAAAACCCTCCCATTCTTGTAATCCCCTTCATCCCTCCTAAGTTTACGTGTTTTTTTCTCTTTGATGTATTCTTGGTGTTTAAGTAATATTTCCTTAAGGATTCTATAGTTTTTTTTCTTTGGCCTCAGGTAAGTTAATTTCTTTAATTTCTTTTTCCAAGGTGAGAATTTCCTCAATGAGTTTCTCTCTTTTGGCCCGGGCATCCCTGATTAGTATGTCCATCATACCAAAGGAAGAGGTAACCAAAAGGTGTTCCCACTCCATTAGGAGTTCAGGACTGAGGTCTTCGAATGAGGGGAATAGAATCACACGCAAGCCCCTGGGAATTTGTTTGTTGTCGATATATTTTTGTAAGATGGTGTACTCCCACCATCTTGAAAGCTCTTGTTTTTTGAGGCGTTCAAGTTTAACAAATTTCATTCTCAAGCCCTCTTTTTTAATGGGTGCGTTATGGCTGGTAGATGGGCCAGTGCATGTTTGAAAAATTGCTGCAGGAGAAAGGCATTAAGGCAGAAATTAGATAAGGGCTTAGTGACAAGGACATCTAGAAATGACTATGCATTAAGTAAAATCAAAACACAAAGGAAATTAGCAATAGATGCACAACATGTAGGGAAGCTTTGTATGTATAGGCCTAAATCTAGAACTGATACATTGTTTGTGGTACCAAGTGAATGCAGACATGTGTTTCTTTTCCAGAATAAATGGACTTTCATGTTAAATGGACAAGACCCAGCAATTCCAGGGGTTTATCACATCTGTGGACCAAATGCTTATTAGCGTCTTCCGAGAGGATGGTATGGCACATGTTACTTGCAGATAGTTTTCCCTAACATATCTCAACTTGAGAACTTGAATGAGGCACCTAAACTGAATGAATTTCACCTTGCTAGACCAAAGTGAGAATCTTACTCTGGCATAATTGGAAGTATATTTGAAGCAATAATAGTGGGAGTTATCCTAAATTCTTTGAAAATTCGAAAGTTGTCTACTATTGTGGATAACATGCGGACTAGTTTTTCAGGAGCCATGGTCCTAACGAACACCAAAATGGCTGTGGTAAGATCTATGACTCTTCAGAAACGTCTTGCGTTAGTCAACCTTTCAGCAACCTAGGGAAAGGTATAATTGTAAAAATAATACAGATAATATTGATTATTGTGATTTGTATAATTGGATTATGGAGAATTCATAAATTGTATAATGTGATTAAAAAGGTGAAGATGAAAAATGATAAAAGGAGGAAAGAAATTAAATTGGAGAAATACTTTAGAGAAAATTAGAGAAAGAAAGGAAAGATAAAGGACTTTAATAAGGCAACATTTTAGGTCAACAAAAATTAGTGTCAAAAGGATGTAAGGTATGATGAAATATTTAGTCATCAGAGGAGGGATTGTGAAAGCTGAATTAATTGCTAATAAATTTGTATTGATTAATGGTTAAGTAATTTACATGAATTTTGCTAACATAGAAAATAACGTGCATCTTGGAAAATGTGCCCACTTGAGTGGCCATCATAACACGTGTAATAATTAATAAAGAATTCACCCTTATATGATTAAATAATGTGCACACGCAGAATCAAATGTATTAATGGGATATACTAATAAGTTAATGTTATAGATTGTTTAAATAATGTTGAGCTTTTGATTAATTACGAGGTTTGAGCCTAGTCAACCAAGCCTTGTGTTAAGTTTCATGGCCTAATAAATGTTTGTAAATGTCTTGGGAAAGCAGAGAATTAATATTGTTTATTGTTCACACTGCGCTGACCAAGCGATTTGCAAATGTCTTAAACTTTCTCATGAGAAGTGCTTGTGGAGATGTTCCGTACTGGAAATTATTTCTGTGTAGATTTGATCTGTGATACAGAGATGTTCCCATGCTTGGACAATAGCCGCACTGAATGGAGCTAGGATTGCAACAAAAGAATTACTCAACAAACCTGATGATGAGAACAGGAGAAGAGGAGCCAATCATCAATGTGTGAAAGACTGGCTAGTTATATTTTAGATTTGGACTTTATCTTTCATTGGTCCTACTGTAAACGTACGATTTTCTGACCAATGATGGAGTGAGAAGATTCTGTAGGGACTTTTAACGTAGCCTGACTGCTCCTCGGAGCTGGGGCACATTCTATTCCATTCTTTACCCCTGTAGTGGTCCCGTTTGAGGAGCGGAGTAGTTCCCGATGTTCCTTTTTCCTCATAACCATCTTCATAGAGAAATTGTGTTAATGCCGTTTCTTTAAGTGCTTCAGTTAATGTAGAGCCCAACCGTGGCTGAGCCATCCCCTTCATTGACGCATTGCTGATGCTGACCTGACGGATGTCCAACTGACGAAGAGAAATCGCAGCTTGCTGATTTATTGAGGAGAGGTATAATGAAATGATATTGTCTCTGTTGTTGGTTTTTTGTTCTTTCTTGTAGGTACCAACCGCTGTTTTGATAGGGCTCTAGTTAGATGTTTTCCAAATTAACTTTTGACTAAATTGTTTCGCATGAAGCCCAAACATGCTATTCTAACTGGAAGGTTAGTTAGTTTTCCCAAATGTGTTGTCAAATGTAATTAACAAAGAATTGATTTAGCTCACATGTAGACATATGCTATTTCTATTGTTTAGTTATTGATTTTACTAATTTGCACTATAACTCTTGAATGCTGAATTATAAATGCTCTAGCTAAATTGAGATTCTTTTGTCATTATGGTCAGCCAGTGTCATTTGTATACGTATTTCATGTGGTGTTGAAACTAATTTACGTGATATTTGCATTGTTAATATAGGGAAATAAACTTTCTAAAGTTTACTAAAAGGTGAGGTTATTCATGGCTACATGGGTCATGGGGCGTAAATGTTACTGACTCAAATTAATGAAAATTAATTTGATTATGTTATGCTGTTGTTGGTCAGATTATGAACAAAGATTGTGTACATGGTGTAATCACTGTAAGTGTAGTCAAAAGGTCCATCGAACCTCTAACGCATCCCCTTATATATAAATTAATAAAAGACTAAATAAGGTCAGACGTGCTCACACAGACACTGCCATAGGAGGAGGTGTCATGTGGATTGTAACTGGCAGTCACTGCCATAAGAGGGGATGTCATGGGGGGATATGATGACTGACAAACACTGCCATAGGAGGGGTGTGTCATGGGGGTGTGACATTCCCATAGGAGGGGGTGTCATGGAGGGGGTGTGATGACTGATTGACACTGCCAATGGAGGCTGTGTTATGGGGGATGCTGTGACTCACAGACACTGCTGTAGGAGGGAGTGTCATGGGGGATGATGACTGACAGACACTGCCATAGGACGGGGCATTGTGTGGAGTGGTAGTAATTCAGCAGTGGCAATCCTTGCAGTGGTAATCTCAGAGGTAGTAATCTCAGCAGTGGTAATCCCTGCAGGTGTAATCTCAGAAGTAGTAATCACAATACTGGTAATCCCTGCAATGATAATCCCTGCAGTGGTACTCTCAGAGGTATTAATAACAGTACTGGTAATCTCAGTGGTAGTAATCACACTAGAGGTAATCTCAGCAGTGGTAATCCCTGCAGTGGTAATCTCAGAGGTAGTCGTTCCAGTAGTGGTAATCTCAGCAGTGGTAATCAGTGTAATGATAATTTCAACTATGGTAATCTCAGCAGAGGTAATCCCTGCACTGGTAATCACAGAGGTAATAAACACAGTTATTGTAACCTCTGCAGTGGTAACCCGTGCAGGGGTAATCTCAGAGGTAGTAATCACAGTAGTGGTAATATCAGCAGTGGTGCTCTCAGAGTTAATAATCACAGTAGTGGCAATCTCAGCAGTGGTAATCCCTGCAGTGGTACTCTAAGAGGTAGTAATAACAGTAGTTGTAATTCTGCAGAGGTAATCTTTGCACTGGTAATATCAGAGATAGTAATCACAGTAGAGGTAATTAATCAGTGGTAATCCCTGCAGTGGTAATCTCAGAGGTAGTAATCACAGTAGAGGTAATCTCAGCAGTGGTAATCCCTGCAGGGGTATTCTCAGAGGTTGTAATCATAGCAGTGGTAATTTCAGAAGTGGTAATCCCTGCAATGGTACCCTTCGAGGTAGTAAACACAGCAGTGGTAATCTCAGAGATAGAAATTGCTGCAGTGATAATTTCAATGGTGGTATTCTCAGCAGATGTAATCTTTGCGCTGGTAATCTCAGTGGAAGTAATCACAGTAGTGGTAATTTTGGCAGTGGTAATCCCTGCAGGGGTAGTGTCAAAAGGTAGTAATCACAGCAGTGGTAATCTCAGCATTTGTAATCCCTGCAGTGGTACTCTCAGAGGTAGTAATCACAATAGTGGTAATGACAGTAGTGGTAATCTCAGCAGTGGTAATCTCAGAGGTAAAAATCACAGTAGTGGTAATATCAGTAGTGGTAATCTGTGGAAGTAATACATCTTTGGTAATCTCAGCAGTGGTAATCTCAGAGGTAAAAATCACAGTAGTGGTAATATCAGTAGTGGTCATCTGTGGAAGTAATACATCATTGGTAATCTCAGCAGTGCGGAGTGGTGTATAGTAGAGTGGTGGGGACTAGAGTGGAGTGACACAGAGTGGTGTAGACTCTTGTGGAGTAAAGTGAAGTGGCGTATAGTAGAGTGGTATAGATGAGTGTGGAGCGAAGTGGCATTCAGTGGAGTGGTGTAGACTAGAGTGGAGTGGTGTGACAGAGTGGTGTAGACTCTTGTGGAGTAGTAATCACAGTAGAGGTAATCACAGTAGTGGTAAGCAAAGCAGTGGTAATCTCAGAGGTAGTAATCACAGTAGTGGTAATTCAGCAGTGGCAATCCCTGCATGGGTAATCTCAGAGGTAGTAATCACAGCAGTGGTAATCTGAACCTTGGCAATCCCTGCAGTGGTACTCTCAGCAGTAGTAGTCCCTGCAGCGGTAGTAATCACAATAGTGGTAATTCAGCAGTGGCAATCCCTTCAGTTGTAATCTCAACAGGTAGTAATCACAGTAGTGGTAATTTCAGCAGTGGTAATCCCTGCAGTGGTACTCTCAGAGGTAGTAATCACAGTAGTTGTAATTCAGCAGTGGTAATCACTGCAGGAGTAATCTCAGAGGCAGTAATCACAGTAGAGGTAATCTCAGCAGTGGGAATTCCTGCAGTGGTAATATCAAAGGTAATAATCACAGTAGTGCTAACATCAGTAGTGGTAATCTCAGTGGTAATAATCACATCAATGGTAATCTCAGCAGTGGTAATCCCTGCTGTGGTAATCTCAGAGGCCGTAATATCAATAGTGGTAGTAAACACATCAACGGTAATCCCTGCAGTGGTAATCTCAGAGGTAGTAATCACAGCAGTGGTAATCTCTGCAGCTGTAATCTCATATGCAGTAATCCCAGTAGTGGTAATCCATGCAGTGGTAATCTCATTAGTGGTAATCCCTGAAGCAGTACTCTCAGAGGTACTCTCACAATAGTGGTAATTCAGCAGGGGTAATCTCAGAAGTAGTAATATTGTTAGTGGTAATCCCTGCAGTGGTACTCTCACTATAGTGGTAATTCAGCAGGGGTAATCTCAGAAGTAGTAATCACAATACTGGTAATCCCTGCAGTGGTAATCTCAGAGGTAGTAATCACAGAAGTGGTGATATCAGCATTGGTAATCTCAGTGATAATAATAACAACATCCGTGGAAATTTCAGCAGGGTTAAGCCCTGCAGTGGTAATTTCATAGGTAGTAGTCCCAGTAGCTATCATTAGTGGTAAACTCAGTGGTAGTAATCACATCAGTGATAATCCCTGCAATGGAACTCTCAGCAGTTGTAATCACAGTAGTGGTAATCCCTGCAGTGGTACTCTCAGAGGTAGTAATCACAGTAGTGGTAACAGCAGTGATAATCCCTGCAGTGGTAATTTCAGAGGTAGTAATTTGCACTGGCAATATCAGAGTTAGTAATCACAGTAGTGGTAGCCCCTGCAGTGGTACTCTCAGAGGTAGTAATCACAGTAGTGGTAACAGCAGTGGTAATCCCTGCAGTGGTAATTTCAGAGGTAGTAATTTGCACTGGTAATATCAGAGTTAGTAATCACAGTCGTGGTAATCACTGCAGGGGTAATCTCAGAGGTAGTAATCACAGTGGAGGTAATCTCAGCAGTTGGAGTCCCTGCAGTGGTAATCTCAGAGGTAGTAATCCCAGTAGTGGTAATGTCAGCAGTGATAATCCCTGCTGTGATATTTTCAACTATGATAATTATGATAATCTCAGCAGAGGTAATCCCTGCACTGGTAATCTTGGGGGTAGTAATCACAGTAATGGTAACCTCGGCAGCCGTAACCCCTGCAGGGGTCATTTGAGGTAGTAATCACAACAGCGGTAATATCAGCAGTGGTAATAACAGCAGTGGTAATCTCAGTGATAGTAATCACGTCAGTGGTAACCCCTGCAGGAGGAATCCGAGGTAATAAAGTGAAGTAGCGAATAGTGGAGTGGTGTAGAGTGACATTGTATGGAGTGGTGTATGTAGGAGGCTGGACTGGCTTGTAGTGAGTACCAAGGGGTACTTACACCTTGCACCAGGCCCAGGTATCCCTTATTAGTATATAGGGTGTCTAGCAGCTTAGGCTGATAGATAATGGTAGCTTAGCAGAGCAGCTTAGGCTGAACTAGGAGACGTGTGAAGCTACTACAGTACCACAAGTGTCACTTGCACAATACCATAAGAAAACACAATACACAGTTATACTAAAAATAAAGGTGCTTTATTTTTATGGCAATATGCCAAAGTATCTTAGAGTGTACCCTCAGAGTGAGGATAGCAAATATACACAAGTTATATGTACACAGTACCAACAATATGCAGTATAGTCTTAGAAAACAGTGCAAACTATGTATAGTTACAATAGGATGCAATGGAGACACATAGGGATAGGGGCAACACAAACCATATACTCCAAAAGTGGAATGCGAACCACGAATGGACCCCAAACCTATGTGACCTTGTAGAGGGTCGCTGGGACTATTAGAAAATAGTGAGGGTTAGAAAAATAGCGCATCCCAAGACCCTGAAAAGTGAGTGCAAAGTGCACTAAAGTTCCCCCAAGGACAAAGAAGTCGTGATAGAGGAATAATGCAGGAAAGACACAAACCAGCAACGCGACAACAATGGATTTCCAGTCGAGGGTACCTGTGGAACAAGGGGACCAAGTCCAAAAGTCACAAGCAAGTCGGAGATGGGCAGATGCCCAGAAAATGCCAGCTGTGGGTGCAAAGAAGCTTCTACTGGACAGAACAAGCTGAGGTTTCTGCAGGAACGAAAAGGGCTAGAGACTTCCCCTTTGGTGGACGGATCCCGCTCGCCGTGGAGAGTCGTTCAGAAGTGTTTTCCTGCCGAAAGAACGCCAACAAGCCTTGCTAGCTGCAAATCGTGCGGTTAGCGTTTTTGGATGCTGCTGTGGCCCAGGAGGGACCAGGAGGTCGCAAATTGGACCAGGAGGTAGAGGGAATGTCGAGCAAGACAACGGGCCCTTTTAGCAGCAAATAGCACCCGGAGAAGTGCCAGAAACAGGCACTATGAGGATGCGTGAAACGGTGCTCACCCGAAGTTACACAAAGGAATCCCACGTCGCCGGAGACCAACTTAGAAAGTCGTGCAATGCAGGTTGGAGTGCCGTGGACCCAGGCTTGGATGTGCACAATGGATTTCCGCCGGAAGTGCACAGGGGCCGGAGTAGCTGCAAAAGTCGTGGTTACCAACAATGCAGTCTGGCGTGGGGAGGCAAGGACTTACCTCCACTGGACTGTGGGAGTCACTTGGACAGAGTTGCTGGATTCAAGGGACCTCGCTCGTCGTGCTGAGAGGAGACCCAAGGGACCGGTAATACAGCTTTTTGGTGCCTGCGGTTGCAGGGGGAAGATTCCGTCGACCCACGGGAGATTTCTTCGGAGCTTCTAGTGCAGAGAGGAGGCAGACTACCCCCACAGCATGCACCACCAGGAAAACAGTCGAGAAGGCGGCAGGATCAGCGTTACAGAGTTGCAGTAGTCGTCTTTGCTACTATGTTGCAGTTTTGCAGGCTTCCAGCGCGGTCAGCAGTCGATTCCTTGGCAGAAGGTGAAGAGAGAGATGCAGAGGAACTCGGATGAGCTCTTGCATTCGTTATCTAAAGTTTCCCCAGAGACAGAGACCCTAAATAGCCAGAAAAGAGGGTTTGGCTACCTAGGAGAGAGGATAGGCTAGCAACACCTGAAGGAGCCTATCAGAAGGAGTCTCTGACGTCACCTGGTGGCACTGGCCACTCAGAGCAGTCCAGTGTGCCAGCAGCACCTCTGTTTCCAAGATGGCAGAGGTCTGGAGCACACTGGAGGAGCTCTGGACACCTCCCAGGGGAGGTGCAGGTCAGGGGAGTGGTCACTCCCCTTTCCTTTGTCCAGTTTCGCGCCAGAGCAGGGCTAAGGGGTCCCCTGAACCGGTGTAGACTGGCTTATGCAGAATTGGGCACATCTGTGCCCATGAAAGCATTTCCAGAGGCTGGGGGAGGATACTCCTCCCCTGCCTTCACACCATTTTCCAAAGGGAGAGGGTGTAACACCCTCTCTCAGAGGAAGTCCTTTGTTCTGCCATCCTGGGACAAGCCTGGCTTGACCCCAGGAGGGCAGAAACCTGTCTGAGGGGTTGGCAGCAGCTGCAGTGAAACCCCAGGAAAGGCAGTTTGGCAGTACCAGGGTCTGTGCTACAGACCACTGGGATCATGGGATTATGCCAACTATGCCAGGATGGCATAGAGAGGGCAATTCCATGATCATAGACATGTTACATGGCCATATTCGGAGTTACCATTGTGAAGCTACACATAGGTAGTGACCTATATGTAGTGCACGCGTGTAATGGTGTCCCCGCACTCACAAAGTCCGGGGAATTGGCCCTGAACAATGTGGGAGCACCTTGGCTAGTGCGAGGGTGCCCTCACACTAAGTAACTTTGCACCTAACCTTTACCAGGTAAAGGTTAGACATATAGGTGACTTATAAGTTACTTAAGTGCAGTGTAAAATGGCTGTGAAATAACGTGGACGTTATTTCACTCAGGCTGCAGTGGCAGGCCTGTGTAAGAATTGTCAGAGCTCCCTATGGGTGGCAAAAGAAATGCTGCAGCCCATAGGGATCTCCTGGAACCCCAATACCTTGGGTACCTCAGTACCATATACTAGGGAATTATAAGGGTGTTCCAGTATGCCAATGTAAATTGGTAAAATTGGTCACTAGCCTGTTAGTGACAATTTGAAAGAAATGAGAGAGCATAACCACTGAGGTTCTGATTAGCAGAGCCTCAGTGAGACAGTTAGTCACTACACAGGTAACACATTCAGGCACACTTGTGAGCACTGGGGCCCTGGATACCAGGGTCCCAGTGACACATACAACTAAAACAACATATATACAGTGAAAAATGGGGGTAACATGCCAGGCAAGATGGTACTTTCCTACACAATGCCCCCCCCCCCAAACGAAGGACAATAAGACTAGCCATGACCTGATGAGTCTTCATTGTCTAAGTGGAAATATCTGGAGAGTCCATCTGCATTGGAGTGGCTACTCCCAGGTCTATGTTCCACTGTATAGTCCATTCCCTGTAGGGATATGGACCACCTCAACAATTTAGGATTTTCACCTTTCATTTGTTTTAGCCAAAGTAGAGGTTTGTGGTCTGTCTGAACAATGAAGTGAGTGCCAAACAGGTATGGCCTCAACTTCTTCAGTGCCCAGACCGCAGCAAAGGCCTCCCTCTCAATGGCAGACCAAAGCTTTTCTCTAGGGGTCAACCTCCTACTAATAAAAGCAACAGGTTGATCCTGGCCCTCAGAATTCAATTGTGATAGGACTGCCCCTACTCCTAATTCAGATGCATCAGTTTGGACATAGAATTTTTTAGAGTAACAAGGGCTTTTCAGGACAGGTGCAGAGCACATGGCCTGCTTCAGCTCCTCAAAAGCTTTCTGACAGTTTGCTGTCCATAATACCTTTTTAGGCATTTTCTTGGATGTGAGGTCATTAAGAGGGGCTGCAATGGAGCCATAGTTCTTAATGAACCTCCTGTAATACCCAGTGAGGCCTAGGAAGGCTCTCACCTGAGTCTGAGTGGTAGGGGGAACCCAATCAATAATTGTTTGAATTTTCCACTGAAGTGGTGCAATCTGTTCCCCACCAACAAGGTGTCCCAGATAAATCACCTTACCCTGCCCTATCTGGCACTTTGAAGCCTTGATAGTGAGGCCTGCCTTTTGCAGGGCCTCCAAAACTTTCCATAGATGGACCAGGTGATCATCCCAGCTGGAGCTAAAGACAGCTATATCGTCCAAATATGCTGCACTGAAAGCTTCCAGCCCTTGCAGGACTGTGTTCACCAACCTCTGAAAAGTGGCAGGTGCATTTTTCAATCCAAAAGGCATTACTGTGATCTGGTAATGTCCTCCAATGGTTGAAAATGCTGTTTTAGGTTTAGCATCTTCTGATAATTTGATCTGCCAATACCCTGCAGTCAAATCAAAAGTGCTTAGATACTTGGCAGATGCCAGTGTATCTATGAGCTCATCTGCCCTGGGTATAGGGTGAGCATCAGTTTTGGTTACCAGGTTGAGACCTCTGTAGTCTACACAAAACTGCATTTCCTTTTTTCCATCTTTGGAATGGGGTTTTGGTACAAGTACCACAGGAGAAGCCCATGGACTTTCAGAGTGCTCAACCACTCCTAGTTCTAACATTTTCTGCACCTCTTGCTTTACGCAGTCCCTGACATGGTCAGGCTGCCTATAGATCTTACTTTTGACAGGCAAGCTGTCTCCAGTATCTATAGTGTGCTCACACCAAGAAGTGGTACCTGGCACAGTAGAGAAGAGTTCAGAGAATTGTTCTAGGAGATTTATGCAATGGTCTTTCTGCTCAGCAGTAAGACAATCAGCCAAAACTACACCTTCCACAAGAGCATCTTGTTCTGTGGAAGAGAAGAGATCAGGTAGAGGATCACTGTCTTCTTCCTGTCCCTCATCAGTTGCCATGAGCAGGGTGAGATCAGCCCTGTCATAGTAGGGTTTCAGGCGGTTGACATGGAGCACCCTAAGGGGACTCCTGGCAGTGCCTAAGTCAACTAAATAGGTGACTTCTCCCTTTTTCTCAACAATTGTGTGGGGTCCACTCCATTTATCTTGGAGTGCTCTTGGGGCCACAGGCTCCAAGACCCACACTTTCTGCCCTGGTTTGTACTGAACCAAAACAGCCTTCTGATCATGCCATTGCTTCTGGAGCTCTTGGCTGGCCTGAAGGTTTTTGCTGGCCTTTTTCATGTACTCAGCCATCCTTGATCGGAGGCCAAGTACATAATCCACAATATCTTGCTTAGGAGCTTTTAGAGGTTGTTCCCAACCCTCCTTGACAAGTGTGAGTGGACCCCTAACAGGGTGTCCAAAAAGAAGTTCAAAGGGGCTGAAGCCCACTCCTTTCTGGGGTACCTCCCTGTAGGCAAAAAGGAGGCATGGTAGAAGGATATCCCATCTCCTGCGGAGTTTTTCAGGGAGACCCATAATCATGCCTTTGAGAGTTTTGTTAAATCTCTCCACCAGTCCATTTGTTTGTGGATGATAGGGTGTAGTGAATTTATAAGTTACACCACACTCCTTCCACATGGCCTTTAAGTATGTAGACATGAAATTGCTTCCTCTGTCTGATACTACTTCCTTTGGGAAGCCCACCCTGGAAACTATTCCCAGGAGGGCCTTTGCCACTGCAGGAGCTGTAGTGGTCATTAAAGGAATTGGTTCAGGGTATCGTGTGGCATGGTCCACTACCACCAAGATAAACCTATTGCCTGAAGCAGTAGGAGGGTCAAGGGGGCCAACTATGTCAACCCCTACCCTTTCAAAGGGAACCCCAACCACAGGCAGTGGAATAAGGGGTGCCTTTGGTGTTCCACCTGTCTTGCCACTGGCTTGACAGGTTTCACAGGACTTACAAATCTCTTTTGTGTCCTCAGACATCCTAGGCCAATGAAACAAGGGAACAAGCCTGTCCCAAGTTTTCATTTTTCCCAGATGTCCTGCTAGGGGAATGTCGTGAGCAAGAGTTAGGAGGAACTTTCTGTACTCCTGAGGGATCACTAATCTCCTGGCAGCTCCAGGTTTAGGATCCCTTGCCTCAGTATACAAGAGATTGTCCTCCCAGTAAACTCTGTGAGAGTCACTGACATCCCCATTAGCCTGTTTGACAGCTTGCTGTCTCAGACCCTCTAATGTGGGACACTCAGCTCCTCCTTGGCAGGCCCCCCTTCACCCAAAAGCTCAGCAGTGTCTGTTTCAAGCTCCTCTGGTGTAGGTTCTGCACAGGGAGGGAATTCTTCTTCCTCAGAAGTTGAATCCACTGTAGAGGGAGGGATAGTAGGAAGTGGTTTGATTCTACTAGCCCTAGCTTTAGAGAGCACTTGGTCCATTGTTCCAGGATCCAAGCTTCCCTGTCCTTTTTGCTTTTTGGCCTGAGCCCTGGTTAAAGCAAAAATATGCCCTGGGATGCCCAGCATTGCTGCATGGGCCTCCAACTCCACATCTGACCAAGCTGATGTCTCCAAATCATTTCCTAGTAGACAGTCTACAGGTAAATCTGTGGCTACCATAACTTTCTTTGGACCAGTAACCCCCCCCAGTTGAGATTTACAACGGCCATGGGGTGGCTAAGTGTGTTGTTGTGAGCATCGGTTACTTGGTACTGGTGACCAAGTAGGTGTTGTTCAGGGTGGACCAGTTTCTCTATGACCATAGTCACACTGGCACCAGTGTCCCTGTAGGCCTGAACCTCAACACAATTTATTAGGGGTAGCTGCTTGTACTTATCCATATTAAGGGGACAAGCAACTAAGGTGGCTAAATCAATAGCCCCCTCAGAGACTAACACAGCCTCTGTGGTCTCCCTAACAAGACCAACCCCAACTAAGTTACCAAAAGTGAGTCCAGCTACTCCCTTGGATTGGCTATTAGTAGGTTTGCTCCCACCACCACTGCTATTAGTAGGGACACTAGGGGTAGCAGTAGGGGTTGTAGTGGTAGGAGGCTTGGTGCTTTTCTTTGGACAACTGGGATCTGTTGTCCAATGGCCTTTTACTTTACATAAATAGCACCATGGTTTCTTTTCTTTGTTTTGATTAAAAGAGGATTTGGGCCCACCACCCCCACCAGAGTGTTTTTGTGGGCATGATGAAGACTAATTTTTAGATTTGTCCCCACCCTTGTCAGAAGACTTACCATCCTTCTTTTTGTTGCCATCTTTGTCACCCCTTGTATGAACTTTTCTGTTCACCCTTGTTCTGACCCATTTGTCTGCCTTCTTTCCCAATTCTTGGGGAGAGGTCAGATCAGAGTCCACCAAGTACTGGTGCAACAAATCAGACACACAATTATTAAGAATATGCTCTCTCAGGATCAAGTTATACAGGCTTTCAAAATCAGTAATGTTACTGCCTTGTAACCACCCCTCCAAGGCCTTCACTGAATTGTCAATGAAATCAACCCAGTCTTGTGAAGACTCCTTTTTGGTCTCTCTGAACTTTATCCTGTATTGTTCAGTGTTTAAGCCATAACCATCCAGGAGTGCATTCTTAAGAACTGTAAAATTATTGGCATCACTTTCTTTCACAGTAAGGAGCCTATCCCTACCCTTTCCACTAAATGATAGCCATAGGATAGCAGCCCACTGCCTTTGAGGGACATCCTGTACAACACAGGCCCTCTCAAGTGCAGCAAACCACTTGTTAATGTCATCCCCCTCCTTATAAGGGGGAACTATCTTGTGCAGATTCCTGGAATCATGCTCTTTTGCAGGAGGACTATGGGGAATACTGCTGCTGCCACCATGGGTTTCTAAACCCAACTTCTGTCTTTCCTTCTCTAGTTCTAATAACTGTCTATCCAAATCCAGCTGTTGCTTTTTAAGCTTCAGTCTGGTTTGTTCCACCCTCAACTTATTGAGTTCCCTTTCTAACATTCTCTCATCAGGGCTGGTGGGAGGGACATTCCTAGATACAGAGGTATGATGGGAATGAACAGAAGGAGACCTGTCCCTTACAGAAGCCACCCTAACAGCTTGGCTAACAGAAACATCACTTCCACTGTGGTGAGAATGAATGCTCTTGCTATGATGTGAGACAACACTATTTGTATGCTGTGGCTCTTCATCATTACCAACTATGCTAGACTGTCTAGTAATGGGCAGGCTAGGAATTTTCTTTCCCGAATCTTTTCCTGGGGGAGTCCCTGGATCAGATTGGGAACCATTTGCTACTTTTTCAACAGATGTGGCCCCTTTGGCCTTATCTTGTTCTTTAAGCATATTAAGCAACAATTCCAAGAAAGGATTCTTCCCTACACTCAAACCTCTCTCTATGCAGAGACTCCTTGCTACTTTCCAGCTAAGGTGATCATATGCAATCTTAGACAGGTCAACATTTTGGCCTGTGCCAGACATTTTAAGAGAGAGTTAAAGTGATAGAAAAAGAGAAAAAAGTTTTCAGAACTTTTTAGAAAGACAGAAAAAACTTTTTAAACTTTTAAGAACTTTTTGAAAGTTTAGAAGTACTTTTCAGCACTTTAGAAAAGAGTGAAAAGAGGAAATGCAAAACTTTTTAGCTATGTGTACACACACTGAACTTGTTTTGTATATTTTTCTCTTATGAAAAGTACAATGACAAGAGTGGTAAGTAGTCTCAAAGCACTTATCCCACCGCTGCCACCAATGTAGGAGGCTGGACTGGCTTGTAGTGAGTACCAAGGGGTACTTACACCTTGCACCAGGCCCAGGTATCCCTTATTAGTGTATAGGGTGTCTAGCAGCTTAGGCTGATAGATAATGGTAGCTTAGCAGAGCAGCTTAGGCTGAACTAGGAGACGTGTGAAGCTACTACAGTACCACAAGTGTCACTTGCACAATACCATAAGAAAACACAATACACAGTTAAACTAAAAATAAAGGTACTTTATTTTTATGACAATATGCCAAAGTATCTTAGAGTGTACCCTCAGAGTGAGGATAGCAAATATACACAAGTTATATGTACACAGTACCAAAAATATGCAGTATAGTCTTAGAAAACAGTGCAAACAATGTATAGTTACAATAGGATGCAATCGAGACACATAGGGATAGGGGCAACACAAACCATATACTCCAAAAGTGGAATGCGAACCACGAATGGACCCCAAACCTATGTGACCTTGTAGAGGGTCGCTGGGACTATTAGAAAATAGTGAGGGTTAGAAAAATAGCCCACCCCAAGACCCTGAAAAGTGAGTGCAAAGTGCACTAAAGTTCCCCCAAGGACAAAGAAGTCGTGATAGAGGAATAATGCAGGAAAGACACAAACCAGCAACGCGACAACAATGGATTTCCAGTCGAGGGTACCTGTGGAACAAGGGGACCAAGTCCAAAAGTCACAAGCAAGTCGGAGATGGGCAGATGCCCAGGAAATGCCAGCTGTGGGTGCAAAGAAGCTTCTACTGGACAGAAGAAGCTGAGGTTTCTGCAGGAACGAAAAGGGCTAGAGACTTCCCCTTTGGTAGACGGATCCCCCTCGCCGTGGAAAGTTGTGCAGAAGTGTTTTCCCGCCAAAAGAACGCCAACAAGCCTTGCTAGGTGCAAATTGTGCAGTTAGCGTTTTTGGATGCTGCTGTAGCCCAGGAGGGACCAGGAGGTTGCAAATTAGACCAGGAGGTAGAGGGGACGTCGCGCAAGACAAGGAGCCCTCTTAGCAGCAGGTAGCACCCGGAGAAGTGCCAGAAACAGGCACTACGACGATGCGTGAATTGGTGCTCACCCGAAGTTACACAAAGGAGTCCCACGTCGCCGGAGACCAACTTAGAAAGTTGTGTAATGCAGGTTAGAGTGCCGTGGACCCAGACTTGGCTGTGCACGAAGGATTTCCGCTGCAAGTGCACAGGGGCCGGAGTAGCTGCAAAAGTCGTGGTTACCAACAATGCAGTCTGGCGTGGGGAGACAAGGACTTACCTCCACCAAACTTGGACTGAAGAGTCACTGGACTGTGGGAGTCACTTGGACAGAGTTGCTGGATTCAAGGGACCTCGCTCGTCGTGCTGAGAGGAGACCCAAGGGACCGGTAATGCAGCTTTTTGGTGCCTGCGGTTGCAGGGGGAAGATTCCGTCGACCCACGGGAGATTTCTTCGGAGCTTCTAGTGTAGAGAGGAGGCAGACTACCCCCACAGCATGCACCACCAGGAAAACAGTCGAGAAGGCGGCAGGATCAGCGTTACAGAGTTGCAGTAGTCGTCTTTGCTACTATGTTGCAGTTTTGCAGGCTTCCAGCGCGGTCAGCAGTCGATTCCTTGGCAGAAGGTGAAGAGAGAGATGCAGAGGAACTCTGATGAGCTCTTGCATTCGTTATCTAAAGTTTCCCCAGAGACAGAGACCCTAAATAGCCAGAAAAGAGGGTCTGGCTACCTAGGAGAGAGGATAGGCTAGCAACACCTGAAGGAGCCTATCAGAAGGAGTCTCTGACGTCACCTGGTGGCACTGGCCACTCAGAGCAGTCCAGTGTGCCAGCAGCACCTCTGTTTCCAAGATGGCAGAGGTCTGGAGCACACTGGAGGAGCTCTGGACACCTCCCAGGGGAGGTGCAGGTCAGGGGAGTGGTCACTCCCCTTTCCTTTGTCCAGTTTCGCGCCAGAGCAGGGCTAAGGGGTCCCCTGAACCGGTGTAGACTGGCTTATGCAGAATTGGGCACATCTGTGCCCATGAAAGCATTTCCAGAGGCTGGGGGAGGCTACTCCTCCCCTGCCTTCACACCATTTTCCAAAGGGAGAGGGTGTAACACCCTCTCTCAGAGGAAGTCCTTTGTTCTGCCATCCTGGGACAAGCCTGGCTTGACCCCAGGAGGGCAGAAACCTGTCTGAGGGGTTGGCAGCAGCTGCAGTGAAACCCCAGGAAAGGCAGTTTGGCAGTACCAGGGTCTGTGCTACAGACCACTGGGATCATGGGATTGTGCCAACTATGCCAGGATGGCATAGAGGGGGCAATTCCATGATCATAGACATGTTACATGGCCATATTCGGAGTTACCATTGTGAAGCTACACATAGGTAGTGACTTATATGTAGTGCACGCGTGTAATGGTGTTCCCGCACTCACAAAGTCCGGGGAATTGGCCCTGAACAATGTGGGGGCACCTTGGCTAGTGCCAGGGTGCCCTCACACTAAGTAACTTTGCACCTAACCTTTACCAGGTAAAGGTTAGACATATAGGTGACTTATAAGTTACTTAAGTGCAGTGTAAAATGGCTGTGAAATAACGTGGACGTTATTTCACTCAGGCTGCAGTGGCAGGCCTGTGTAAGAATTGTCAGAGCTCCCTATGGGTGGCAAAAGAAATGCTGCAGCCCATAGGGATCTCCTGGAACCCCAATACCCTCGGTACCTCAGTACCATATACTAGGCAATTATAAGGGTGTTCCAGTAAGCCAATGTAAATTGGTAAAATTGGTCACTAGCCTGTTAGTGACAATTTGAAAGAAATGAGAGAGCATAACCACTGAGGTTCTGATTAGCAGAGCCTCAGTGAGACAGTTAGTCACTACACAGGTAACACATTCAGGCACACTTATGAGCACTGGGGCCCTGGATACCAGGGTCCCAGTGACACATACAACTAAAACAACATATATACAGTGAAAAATGGGGGTAACATGCCAGGCAAGATGGTACTTTCCTACAGTGTACAGTAGACTGAAGGGACAGAGTGGTGTGGAGTAGAGTGGAGTGCTGTGGCGTATAAAGGAGTGGTGTACAGTGCCATTGTATGGAGTATTGTAGAGTTGAGTGACATAGAGTGGTATGTAGCAGAGTGAAGTGAAGTGAAGAGGCGTATAGTGGAGTGGTTTACAGTGCCATTGTAAGGAATGGTGTAGAGTTGACTAAAGTACAGAGTAGAGGGAAGTGAAGTGGCATAGCCTATTGTGGAGTGGAGTGACACAGAGTGGTGTGGAGTGAAGTGAAGGGGCATGTAGAGTGCCATTGTATGGAGTGGCATAGAGTTGAATGTAGTGACAGAGTGGTGTAGACTAGTGTGGATTGAACTGCTGTGGCGTATAGAGGAGTGGTGTAGAGTGCCATTGTATGGAGTGGCGTAGAGTTGAGTGGAGTGAAGTGGTGTCGCGCCCCGAGCCTTCTGTGTACCGCGCGAGGCCCCAGGTTTTACTTGGTGCCTCGCTCTGCTTTCTGTTGCGTCCCTGTTTCTCTCTGACCCCTCCTTACCTGTTCTTTTTCTTCTTTTTCCTTCTTTGCTTTCTGAGGCATTTTTCTTGTCCTTTCTTTATGTCTTTCCCCCTTCCCATGTTACCTTTTTCTTCCCAGCATTCCTTGTTCCCTATTTTCTATGGTTTCTGTTCTATTCTGTCCTATGTATTTCTTCCCTATCTAAAATGGTGTCTTTTTACTTCCTGTTGGTCATTTCCTGTTTCTTGGTATATAAGGGCTCTGTTTTCTCCCTTTCCTTGCGCTGCAACACTATCTGCTCTGATTGTGTCTTCGCTCCTGATTCTTAGCCTTCGGTTCTGAATCTTGTTAAACTTGTGTTTACCTGCATTTTTGTTTCTTTTTTATTCCTGATTTTTGTTCTTGTTTCAGGAATCCACTGTTTGGAGGTTTTTTCCCCTTTTAGGGATTTTTTCCCTCTGGCACTATTTCTAAAGGGCACGGACTGTTCTTGGCGGTTCCATTGCCTACAGCACCGTGGCTACTAGAAAGAGTCGCCCCTTTCTGGGCCAAAGCCGAACCTTCAAGACCCACGCCACTAGATCTGCGGTTTCCAGGCGCAAGCAGCACGTGAGTCGTGACAAGTGGGGTATAGTAGAGTGGTGTCGACTAGAGTGGAGTGAATTGAAGAGGGGTACAGTAGAGTGGTGTAGACTAGTGTGGAGTGAAGTAAAGTGGCGTATAGAGGAGTGGTGTAGAGTGCCATTGTATGGAGTGGTGTAGAGTTGAGTGGAGTGAAGTGGGGTACAGTAGAGTGGAGTGGTGTATAGTGCCATTGTATGGAGTGGCGTAGAGTATGGTGGAGTGAAGTGAAGTTGTGTATAGTAGAGTGGTGTAGACTAGTGTGGAGTGGAATGACACAGAGTAGTGTAGACTCTTGTGGGGTGGAGTAAAGTGAAGGGGCGTATAGTGGAGTGGTATAGACGAGGGTGGAGTGAAGTGGTGTACAGTGGAATGGTGTAGACTAGTGTGGAGTGGAGTGACACAGAGTGGTGTAGACTCTTGTGGGGTGGAGTAAAGTGAAGTGGCGTATAGTAGAGTGGTATACACAAGGGTGGAGTGAAGTGGTGTATACTGAAGTGGTGTAGACTAGTGTGGAGTGACACAGAGTGGTGTAGACTCTTGTGGGGTGGAGTGAACTGAAGTGGCGTATAGTAGAGTGGTATAGATGAGTGTGGAGTGAAGTGGCATATAGTAGAGCGGTTTAGGCTAGTGTGGAGTAGAGTGACACAGAGTGGTGTAGACTCTTGGGGAGTAAAGTGAAGTGGCGTATAGTAGAGTGGTGTAGACTAGTGTGGAGTGGCATATAGTAGAGTGGTAGAGACTAGTGTGGAGTGGAGTGACACAGAGTGGTGTAGACTCTTAGGGAGTAAAGTGAAGTGGCGTATAGTAGAGTGGTGTAGACTAGTGTGGAGTGGAGTGACAAAGAGTGGTGGGGGCTTTTGGGGAGTAAAGTGAAGTGGCATACAGTAGAGTGGTGTAGACTAGTGTGGAGTGGTGTATAGTAGAGTGGTGGAGACTAGAGTGGAGTGACACAGAGTGGTGTAGACTCTTGTGGAGTAAAGTGAAGTGGCGTATAGTAGAGTGGTATAGATGAGTGTGGAGCGAAGTAGCGTACAGTGGAGTGGTATAGACTAGTGTGGAGTGGAGTGACAGATTGTGGTGTATACTCTTGTGGAGTAAAGTGGCGTGTAGTAGAGTGGTGTTGACTAGTGTGGAGTGGAGTGACACAGAGTGGTGTAGACTCTTGTGGGGTGGAGTAAAGTGAAGTGGTGTATAGTAAAGTGGTGTAGACTAGTGTGGAGTGGTGTATAGTAGAGTGGTGGAGTGACACAGAGTGGTGTAGACTCTTGTGGGGTGGAGTAAAGTGAAGTGGCGTATAGTAAAGTGGTGTAGACTAGTGTAGAGTGGTGTCAAATAGTGTGGAGTGGAGTGACACAGAGTGGTGTAGACTAGTGTGGAATGGTGTAGACTAGTGTGACGTGGAGGGACAAGGAGCGGTATAGATGAGCATGGAGTGAAGTGGCATATAGTGGAGTGGTGTCGACTAGTGTGGAGTGACAGAGTGGTGTAGATTCTTGTGGGGTGGTGTTAAGTGGAGTGGTATATAGTAGAGTGGTCTAGACTAGTGTGGAGTGGAGTGACACAGAGTGGTGTAGACTCTTGTGGAGTGGTGTATAGTGGAATGGTGTAGACTAGTGTGGTGTGGCGTATAGGGGAGTGGTGTAGACTAGTGTGGAGTGACACGGCGTGGTGTATCAGTGAAGGTGTAAAGTAGTGCAGTTGTTGGTATAAGTAACTAAAGAGTCAGTAGAGATGGCAGATAGGGTGAACGCATCGGTAAATAAGAAGCTGTTGTACCTGTGTTATTAGTAGGGAAGAGCATAGCACGTCCTGGAATAATATTGAAACACATAACATAAAAAACAATAATGCGTTGTGGAAAGACAAGTCAAAGCAAAGACGAGGAGGAGTGTACAATGTGTACTAGCATTGCCTAAACTGAGAGGTCCGACACACGTTTTCAACTGCAAGTTCGACCTCTTGGCTTTGGCAATGCTTATTTAACACAAGCAAGAACTATTGGCTTTGCCAATGTTTGTTTTCACTTGGCTTCCACCTCCTCCTGAAAGTCCCCCACAGGGCCTGAGCACGGAAGGTTTGAAACCGATGCTCCGCCTTTCACCGCTGCTCTCCGGATGTCATTCGACCTTCTTACCTGTAGGGGGCAGGCGCGTCCTCCTCCGGCTCTTCTCTCCAGGTGATGTCTGTGTGGACCCCTCGGGTCCTGCCCTCGGTATCAGGCTCTGCTGCTCTGTCCCAGACCCCTCCTTCACTGCCTCTCTCCTGCCCGGGGTCTCCCTCCCCTCCAGCATCTCACCTCCTGACTCCACATCTTCTCTTCTCTCTGTGTCCTGGTGAAGCCCCCCTGAGTCCCTCCTCTCCCCCCTGTGACCCTCTGTCCCAGACCCCTCCTTCAGCGCCTCCCTCCTGCCCGGGGTCTCCCTCCCCTCCAGCATCTCACCTCCTGACTCCGCATCTTCTCCTCTCTCTGTGTCTTGGTGAAGCCCCCATGAGTCCCTCCTCTCCCCCCTGTCTCCCTCCTCCCTCTGATCCTCTGTCCCAGACCGCTCCTTCAGCGCCTCTCTCCTGCCCGGGGTCTCCCTCCCCTCCAGCATCTCACCTCCTGACTCCACATCTTCTCTTCTCTCTGTGTCCTGGTGAAGCCCCCCTGAGTCCCTCCTCTCCCCCCTTTCTCTCTCCCCCTTGTGACCCTCTGTCCCAGACCGCTCCTTCAGCGCCTCTCTCCTGCCCGGGGTCCCCCTCCCCTCCAGCATCTCACCTCCTGACTCCACATCTTCTCCTCTCTCTGGGTCATGGTGAAGCTCCCCTGGGTCCCTCCTCCCCCCCCTGTCTCCCTCCCCCCTCTGACCCACTGTCCCAGACCTCTCCTTCAGCGCCTCTCTTCTGCCAGGGCTCTCCCTCCCCTCCAGCATCTCACCTCCTGACTCCACATCTTCTCTTCTCTCTGTGTCCTGGTGAAGCCCCCCTGAGTCCCTCCTCTCCCCCCTGTCTCTCTCCCCCCTGTGACCCTCTGTCCCAGACCCCTCCTTCAGCGCCTCTCTCCTGCCCGGGGTCCCCCTCCCCTCCAGCATCTCACCTCCTGACTCCACATCTTCTCCTCTCTCTGGGTCATGGTGAAGCCCCCCTGGGTCCCTCCTCCCCCCCCCTGTTTCTCTCCCCCCTGTGACCCTCTGCCCCAGACCCCTCCTTCATCGCCTCTCTCCTGCCCGGGGTCCCCCTCCCCTCCAGCATCTCACCTCCTGACTCCGCATCTTCTCCTCTCTCTGTGTCTTGGTGAAGCCCCCCTGAGTCCCTCCTCTCCCCCCTGTCTCCCTCCCCCTTCTGACCCTCTGTCCCAGACCCCTCCTTCAGCGCCTCTCTCCTACCCGGGCTCCCCCTCCCCTCCAGCCTCTCACCTCCTGACTCCGCATCTTCTCCTCTCTCTGTGTCCTGGTGAAGCCCCCCTGAGTCCCTCCTCTCCCCCCTGTCTCTCTGAACTGACAGGAGCCCCCTGCCCATCTGACCCTCTCTCCCAGACCCCTCCTTCATCGCCTCTCTCCTGCTCTCCCTCCCCTCCAGCATCTGACCTCCTGACTCCGCATCTTCTCCTCTCTCTGGGTCCTGGTGAAGCCCCCCTGAGTCCCTCCTCTCCCCCCTGTCTCTCTGAACTGACAGGAGCCCCCCGCCCATCTGACCCTCTCTCCCAGACCCCTCCTTCATCGCCTCTCTCCTGCACTCTCTCCCTCCCAGCATCTGGCCTCTTGACTCCGCATCTTCTCCTCTCTCTGGGTCCTGGTGAAGCCCCCCTGAGTCCCTCCTCTCCCCCTGTCTCCCTCCCCCCTCTGACCCTCTGTCCCAGACCCCTCCTTCAGCGCCTCTCTCCTACCCGGGCCCCCCCTCCCCTCCATCATCTCACCTCCTGACTCCGCATCTTCTCCTCTCTCTGTGTCCTGGTGAAGCCCCCCTGAGTCCCTCCTCTCCCCCCTGTCTCTCTGAACTGACAGGAGCCCCCCGCCCATCTGACCCTCTCTCCCAGACCCCTCCTTCATCGCCTCTCTCCTGCTCTCCCTCCCCCCCAGCATCTGACCTGTTGACTCCGCATCTTCTCCTCTCTCTGGGTCCTGGTGAAGCCCCCCTGAGTCCCTCCTCTCCCCCCTGTCTCTCTGAACTGACAGGAGCCCCCCGCCCATCTGACCCTCTCTCCCAGACCCCTCCTTCATCGCCTCTCTCCTGCTCTCCCTCCCCCCCAGCATCTGACCTGTTGACTCCGCATCTTCTCCTCTCTCTGTGTCCTGGTGAAGCTCCCCTGAGTCCTTCCTCTCCCCCATGTCTCCCTCCCCTCTCTGGCCCTCTGTCCCAGACCCCTCCTTCAGTGCCTCTCTGCTGCCAGGGCCCCCCAACCCCTCCAGCATCTCCCCTCCTGACTCCTCATCTTCTCCTCTCTCTCTGTCTTGGTGAAGCCCCCCTGAGTCCCTCCTCTCCCCCATGTCTCCCTCCCACCACTGGCCCTCTGTCCCAGACCCCTCCTTCAGCGCCTCTCTCCTGCCAGGGCTCTCCCTCCCCTCCAGCATCTCACCTCCTGACTCCGCATCTTCTCCTCTCTCTGTGTCCTGGTGAAGCCCCACTGAGTCCCTGCTCTCCCCCCTGTCTCCCTCCCACCACTGACTCTCTGTCCAAGACCCCTCCTTCAGCGCCTCTCTCCTGCTCGGGCTCTCCCTCCCCTCCAGCATCTCATCTCCTGACTCCGCATCTTCTCCTCTCTCTGTGTCCTGCTGAAGCCCCCCTGAGTCCCTCCTCTCCCTCCTGTCTCCCTCCCACCACTGGCCCTCTGTCCCAGACCCCTCCTTCAGCGCCTCTCTCCTGCCAGGGCTCTCCAACCCCTTCAGCATCTCACCTCCTGACTCCGCATCTTCTCCTCTCTCTGTGTCTTGGTGAAGCCCCCCTGAGTCCCTCCTCTCCCCCCTGTCTCTCTGAACTGACAGGAGCCCCCCGCCCATCTGACCCTCTGTCCCAGACCCATCTATAGCTCCTAGACTTGCCTCTGAGCTGTCCAGGCCCCCAGTCTCTGTCAGGGACCGGGGGGCGTCGGAGATTACAGAATCTGTACTGGAGGGGCTGCTCCCACCTTCGTAGTACACCGAGTCTGTCCTGCCACACGGCCCCCCTCTTGTGAGTCTGACCTGTTTGTAGGGGGGGGTCCCTGTCTCCCAGTCAGTATCACACACGGGATGGATGAACCCACCCCCCTGACCCTGCGGCTTCTCTCCGGCAGTCCTGGGATCTGGGGGGCGGGGTGGGCCTCTCTTCAGGGGGCGGGGTGCGTTGGGGGGTGGTGGGCCCCTCTTCGGGGTGCGGGGTGGGCCCCTCTTCAGGGTGCGGGGTGTGACCCTCTTCAGGGGGCGGGGTGGGAGGGGTCGTGGGCCCCTCTCCGGGGGGCGGGGTGGGCCCCTCTCCAGGTCTGGCTCTCTCACACCCCCCATCACAGCGCCCTCCGGACACCCCGGACCCTCCATCCTCAGCCCAGAGTCCCTGGTACAAGAGCAGCTGCTGATCTCTGTCCCCAGCGGAGGTGAGTGCACGAGAAGCAGTAAACTACACCCCCCCCCCCCCTCAGGTAGGAGGAGGCGCTCACCTGCACCTGTCATCACCTGACGTGTGCCACAGTGCTGAGTACACGGTATTAACACTGATGCAGGCGGTGCATTACATGGTACACGGTATTAACACTGATGCAGGCGGTGCATTACACGGTACACGGTATTAACACTGATGCAGGCGGTGCATTACACGGTACACGGTATTAACACTGATGCAGGCGGTGCATTACACGGTACACGGTATTAACACTGATGCAGGCGGTGCATTACACGGTACACGGTATTAACACCGATGCAGGCGGTGCATTACACGGTACACGGTATTAACACCGATGCAGGCGGTGCATTACACGGTACACGGTATTAACACCGATGCAGGCGGTGCATTACACGGTACACGGTATTAACACCGATGCTGGCGGTGCATTACACGGTACACGGTATTAACACCGATGCAGGCGGTGCATTACACGGTACACGGTATTAACACTGATGCAGGCGGTGCATTACATGCAGCCCCAGGAATGGAGCAGCAATGGTGACCCCTGAGACCTGCCAGAGCAGCTGCGGGGGGGCTCAAGAGGGGGGAACTCAAGGCTCAGACTGATCAGCATTCACACTCCCCTCACACACCTAACAGAGCATGTGTGCTTAGAAACGCTGCTCCCAGAGGTGCTCTTGGGAATGTGTGCGCTGCGAAGCAGAGGGCCCTCCCCCCGTGGAGTGACTGCCTTGAATGGCGCCTCCTTCCCCAGGGAGTTCATTCCCACTGCAGACAAAAAGATGTGTCTGTGTCCGTGAGAATAATGTACTTATATGTTAAATGTATGTACTGAGGGGGTGTGATCAGGGCCGGCTTCAGGGCAGTGCAACTGGTGCAGCCACGCCTGGTACTGTGGGGGAGGGGTGCTGTGTTTTAAAATACCCTCTGCATTTAAAAGCACCTGCTGCAGAGTTCCTTGTGTGTCCAGCAGCTTTCAGACAGTAACAAAAATGTCAAGATAACTCTGGTGACTAATATTCCTGCTGGGGAGACATTGCAGTTTTGTCTAGTGGCAGTTTTGACTCCTCATAAAGTAGAAAATTGTTGCACCTGGCCCCACAGGTGCTAAAGCCAGCCCGGCGTGGGACTGACAGCCACTTACTTATGGGTACAGATTTTACATTGTTTACTCCAGCATGTGCAGAGGTCTGGAAAGGTGCCATTGTTATACCTTGTGAATACTGCAACTGGAACATTGTAGGAGGCTGGCCTGGTTTGTAGTGGGTACCTTGGGTACTTACACCTCATACCAGGTCCAGTTATCCCTTATAAGTGAAATGTAGTAGTGTTCTAGCAGTTTAGGCTGATAGAGTTAGCTATAGCAGAGTAGCTTAGCCTGAACATGGAGACATGCAAAGCTCATGCAATACCTCTTATAGTCACACAGTACTTATACACAAGTAAAGACAATACTCAGTGTTACCAAAAATAAAGGTAGTTTATTTGGGTGACACAAGGCCAAAATTATCTTAGAGGCAATACTCCTTCTGGAGTATTGCATACACAATATATACATTAGATACCAAAATAAGGTAAGTAATTAGACATAGGATAGTGCAAACAATAGGAAATGCTATAAAATGCAATGGGAGAAAATAGGTCTAGGGGCAACACAAACCATATACTAAGAAAGTGGAATGTGAATCACAAATTCCCCCATAGACAAGTATAGTGTGTGGAGAACCGCTGGGAGAGTAAGAATACCACAAAGGTGAGTAAAATACCCCATCCCAGAGCCCAGGAAAGTAGGAGTAAAGTACTGCAAGTTTCCTTAGGATGCAGTACAAGTCGTGATTAGAGTTAATGCAAGAACCAAGCAAGACTGCAAACAACAAATGGTGGATTCCTGGACCAGAAGACCGGCAAAGGGAGGAGACCAAGTCCAGAAGTCGGAAGAAGTTCCAGGAAGGAAAGGAGCCCCTGCTAACCTAGAAGAGGGTGCAAAAGAAGAGTCCCCGGTTGGACAAAGACTGCAGAAATGCACCAAAGGAAGATGGCGGCGAGTTCCTGAGTGATGCAATGGATGTCCCAACAAGAGATGTTGGATGCAGGCGAGTTTCGGCGTTGGATTAGTTCAACAAGCCTTGGTTCAAGCAAAGTCACGTTTTGCATCAAATTGGCACTGCCTGGACCCAGGAGGGTCCTGGGGGCCTCAACTCAAACTGAGGAGGCAGAGAGTGCTCCCAACACTGGAGGGAACCCACAGATGACCAGGCAACACCCATGGAGGTCCCAGGCGACGGGGACAGAGAAGGTGCAAATTGCGGTTGGTGCAGCACTAAAAAAGAAGGTCCCACGTCGCCAGAGGTCAACTCAGCGAGTTGAGCGTGGCAGGATAGAGTGCTGGGGACTTGGACCAAGCTGTGCATGAAGGATTCTTGCAAATAGTGCACAGAGGCCCCAGGAAGTGAAGATGACGCGGTGCACAGGGATACTGTCGCTAATGGGAAAGGCAAGCTCTTACCTCCTCCAAATGTGGACAGCAGGACCTTAGGACAGTCTGTGTTGTAGGGGTCCGCCAGCTGTGTTCCAAGGAGCACGCTCGTCGCCTGGAGAGGAGTCCAAGAGAACCGGTCGTCAACTTAGAAGGTACCTGCAAGAGCAGGGAAGTGACTCTGTCACTCCACAGCAGATTTCTTGGGTCCTTCTGGTGCAGGGTGAAGACAGGGAGTCCCCAGAGCATGCACACCGTGTAAACTGTTGCAGTTGCTGGCTGGAGCTGAAGTTGCAGAGGAACAGTAGCCCTTCTGGATACTTTGCTGCTGTTAGTGCGATTCCTGGAGCAGTCTGCGGTCGATCCGAGGTCAGAGGATGAAGTAGTAGTTGCAGAGGATTCCTGCTGGAAACTTGCAAGTAGAATCTGAAGAGAAACCCACAGAAGAGACCCTAAATAGCCCTGAGAGGAGGATTGGCTACCTTATCAGGTAAAGACCTATCTGGAGTGGTCTCTGATGTCATCTGCTGGCACTGGCCACTCAGAGGCCTCCAGAGTGTCCCAACACCTTGGAAAACAAGATGGCTGTGGTCTGGGGTACACTGGAGGAGCTCTGGGCACCTCCCCTGGGGTCGTGATGGACAGGGGAGTGGTCACTCCCCTTTCCTTTGTCCAGTTTTGCGCCAGAGCAGGGCTGGGGGTCCCTGAACCGGTGTGGACTGGCTTATGCAAGGAGGGCACTATCTGTGCCTTCAAACATTTCCAGAGGCTGGGGCAGGCTACCCCTCCCCTGCCTTAACACCTGTTTCCAAAAGGAGAGGGTGTAACACCCTCTCTCTGAGGAAGTCCTTTGTTCTGCCTTCCTGGGCCAAGCCTGGCTGGACCCCAGGAGGGCAGAAACCTGTCTGAGGGGTTGGCAGCAGCAGCAGCAGCAGTGAAACCCCTGAAATGGCAGTTTGGCAGTACATGGGTCTGTGCTAGAGACCCGTGGGATCATGGGATTGTGCCAACAATGCCAGGATGGCATTGAGGGGGCAATTCCATGATCATAGACATGTTACATGGCCATATTCGGAGTTACCATTGTGAAGCTACACATAGGTAGTGACCTATGTGTAGTGCACGCGTGTAATGGTGTCCCCGCACTCACAAAGTCCGGGGAATTTGCCCTGAACCATGTGGGGGCACCTTGGCTAGTGCCAGGGTGCCCACACATTAAGTAACTTAGCACCCAACCTTTACCAGGGAAAGGTTAGACATATAGGTGACTTATAAGTTACTTAAGTGCAGTGGTAAATGGCTGTGAAATAACGTGGACGTTATTTCACTCAGGCTGCAGTGGCAGGCCTGTGTAAGAATTGTCAGAGCTCCCTATGGGTGGCCAAAGAAATGCTGCAGCCCATAGGGATCTCCTGGAACCCCAATACCCTGGGTACCTCAGTACCATATACTAGGGAATTATAAGGGTGTTCCAGTATGCCAATGTAAATTGGTGAAATTGGTCACTAGCCTGTTAGTGACAATTTGGAAAGAAATGAGAGAGCATAACCACTGAGGTTCTGGATAGCAGAGCCTCAGTGAGACAGTTAGTCATCACACAGGTAACACATACAGGGCACACTTATGAGCACTGGGGCCCTGGCTGGCAGGGTCCCAGTGACACATACAACTAAAACAACATATATACAGTGAAAAATGGGGGTAACATGCCAGGCAAGATGGTACTTTCCTACACAACCCCCCCCCAAACGAAGGACAATAAGACTAGCCATGACCTGATGAGTCTTCATTGTCTAAGTGGAAATATCTGGAGAGTCCAACTGCATTGGAGTGGGTACTCCCAGGTCTATGTTCCACTGTATAGTCCATTACCTGTAGGGATATGGACCACCTCAACAATTTAGGATTTTCACCTTTCATTTGTTTTAGCCAAAGTAGAGGTTTGTGGTCTGTCTGAACAATGAAGTGAGTGCCAAACAGGTATGTGTAGGAGGCTGGACTGGCTTGTAGTGAGTACCTAGGGGTACTTGCACCTTGCACCAGGCCCAGTTATCCCTTATTAGTGTATAGGGTGTCTAGAAGCATAGGCTGATAGATAATGGTAGCTTAGCAGAGCAGCTTAGGCTGAACTAGGAGACGTAAGAAGCTACTACAGTACCACTTAGTGTCATATGCACAATATCATAAGAAAACACAATACACAATTATACTAAAAATAAAGGTACTTTATTTTTATGACAATATGCCAAAAGTATCTCAGTAAGTACCCTCAGTATGAGGATAGCAAATATACACAAGATATATGTACACAATACCAAAATATGCAGTAATAGTATTAGAAAACAGTGCAAACAATGTATAGTTACAATAGGATGCAATGGAGACACCTAGGGATAGGGGCAACACAAACCATATACTCCAAAAGTGGAATGCGAACCACGAATGGACCCCAAACCTATGTGACCTTGTAGAGGGTTGCTGGGACTATTAGAAAATAGTAAGGGTTAGAAAAATAGCCCACCCCAAGACCCTGAAAAGTGAGTGCAAAGTGCACTAAAGTTCCCCAAAGGACATAGAAGTCGTGATAGGGGAATTCTGCAGGAAAGACACAAATCAACAATGCAACAACAATGGATTTCCAGTCGAGGGTACCTGTGGAACAAGGGGACCAAGTCCAAAAGTCACAAGCAAGTCGGAGATGGGCAGATGCCCAGGAAATGCCAGCTGTGGGTGCAAAGATGCTGCTACTGGACAGTAGAAGCGTAGGTTTCTGCAAGAACGACAAAGGCTAGAGACATCCCCTTTGAAGGACGGATCTAGCATGCCATGGAGAGTTGTGCAGAAGTATTTTCCCGCCGAAAGACCGCCAACAAGCCTTCCTAGCTGCAAATCGTGCGGTTAGTGTTTTTGGATGCTGCTGTGGCCCAGGAGGGACCAGGATGTCGCAAATTGCGTCAGGGGACAGAGGGGGCGTCGAGCAAGACAAGGAGCACTCTCAGCAGCAGGCAGCACCCGCAGAAGTGCCAGAAACAGGCACTACGAGGATGCGTGAAACGGTGCTCACCCGAAGTCGCACAAAGGAGTCCCACGTCGCCGGAGAACAACTTAGGAGGTCGTGCAATGCAGGTTAGAGTTCCGTGGACCCAGGCTGGACTGTGCACAAAGGATTTCCGCCGAAAGTGCACGGAGGCCGGAGTAGCTGCAAAAGTCGCGGTTCCCAGCATTGCAGTCTGGCGTGGGGAGGTAAGGACTTACCTCCACCAAACTTGGACTGAAGAGTCACTGGACTGTGGGAGTCACTTGGACAGAGTTGCTGGATTCAAGGGACCTCGCTCGTCGTGCTGAGAGGAGACCCAAGGTATCGGTGATGCAGTTCTTTGGTGCCTGCGGTTGCAGGGGGACGATTCCGTCGACCCACGGGAGATTTCTTCGGAGCTTCTAGTGCAGAGAGGAGGCAGACTACCCCCACAGCATGCACCACCAGGAAAGCAGTCGAGAAGGCGGCTGGATCAGCGTTACAGGGTTGCAGTAGTCGTCTTTGCTACTATGTTACAGTTTTGCAGGCTTTCAGCGCGGTCAGCAGTCGATTCCTTGGCAGAAGGTGAAGAGAGAGATGCAGAGGAACTCGGATGAGCTCTTGCATTCGTTATCTAAGGAATCCCAAGAGACAGAGACCCTAAATAGCCAGAAAAGAGGGTTTGGCTACCTAGGAGAGAGGATAGGCTAGCAACACCTGAAGGAGCCTATCAGCAGGAGTCTCTGATGTCACCTGATGGCACTGGCCACTCAGAGCAGTCCAGTGTGCCAGCAGCACCTCTGTTTCCAAGATGGCAGAGGTCTGGAGCACACTGGAGGAGCTCTGGACACCTCCCAGGGGAGGTGCAGGTCAGGGGAGTGGTCACTCCCCTTTCCTTTGTCCAGTTTCACACCAGAGCAGGGCTAAGGGGTCCCTGAACCTTTGTAGACTGGCTTATGTAGAAATGGGCACCATGTGTGCCCATGAAAGCATTTCCAGAGGCTGGGGGAGGCTACTCCTCCCCTGCCTTCACACCATTTTCCAAAGGGAGAGGATGTAACACCCTCTCTCAGAGGAAGTCCTTTGTTCTGCCATCCTGGGCCAGGCCTGGCTGGACCCCAGGAGGGCAGATGCCTGTCTGAGGGGTTGGCAGCAGCAGCAGCTGCAGTGAAACCCCGGGAAAGGCAGTTTGGCAGTACCAGAGTCTGTGCTACAGACCACTGGGATCATGGGATTGTGCCAACTATGCCAGGATGGTATAGAGGGGGCAATTCCATGATCATAGACATGTTACATGGCCATATTCGGAGTTACCATTGTGAAGCTACATATAGGTAGTGACCTATATGTAGTGCACGCGTGTAATGGTGTCCCCGCACTCACAAAGTCCGGGGAATTGGCCCTGAACAATGTGGGGGCACCTTGGCTAGTGCCAGTGTGCCCTCACACTAAGTAACTTAGCACCCAACCTTTACCAGGTAAAGGTTAGACATATAGGTGACTTATAAGTTACTTAAGTGCAGTGTAAAATGGCTGTGAAATAACGTGGACGTTATTTCACTCAGGCTGCAGTGGCAGGCCTGTGTAAGAATTGTCAGAGCTCCCTATGGGTGGCAAAAGAAATGCTGCAGCCCATAGGGATCTCCTGGAACCCCAATACCCTGGGTACCTCAGTACCATATACTAGGGAATTATAAGGGTGTTCCAGTAAGCCAATGTAAATTGGTAAAATTGGTCACTAGCCTGTTAGTGACAATTTGAAAGAAATGAGAGAGCATAACCACTGAGGTTCTGATTAGCAGAGCCTCAGTGAGACAGTTAGTCATAACACAGGTAACACATTCAGGCACACTTATGAGCACTGGGGTCCTGACTAGCAGCGTCCCAGTGACACATACAACTAAAACAACACATATACAGTGACAAATGGGGGTAACATGCCAGGCAAGATGGTACTTTCCTACACAACCCCCCCCCCAAACGAAGGACAATAAGACTAGCCATGACCTGATGAGTCTTCATTGTCTAAGTGGAAATATCTGGAGAGTCCATCTGCATTGGAGTGGCTACTCCCAGGTCTATGTTCCACTGTATAGTCCATTCCCTGTAGGGATATGGACCACCTCAACAATTTAGGATTTTCACCTTTCATTTGTTTTAGCCAAAGTAGAGGTTTGTGGTAGGTCTGAACAATGAAGTGAGTGCCAAACAGGTATGGCCTCAACTTCTTCAGTCCCCAGACCACAGCAAAGGCCTCCCTCTCAATGGCAGACCAATGCTTTTCTCTAGGGGTCAACCTCCTACTAATAAAAGCAACAGGTTGATCCTGGCCCTCAGAATTCAATTGTGATAGGACTGCCCCTACTCCTAATTCAGATGCATCAGTTTGGACATAGAATTTTTTAGAGTAACAAGGGCTTTTCAGGACAGGTGCAGAGCACATGCCCTGCTTCAGCTCCTCAAAAGCTTTCTGACAGCTAGCTGTTCACAATACCTTTTTAGGCATCTTTTTGGATGTGAGGTCATTAAGAGGGGCTGCAATGGAGCCATAGTTCTTAATGAACCTCCTGTAATACCCAGTGAGGCCTAGGAAGGCTCTCACCTGAGTCTGAGTAGTAGGGGGAACCCAATCTATAATAGTTTGGATTTTCCCCTGAAGTGGTGCAATCTGTTCCCCACCAACAAGGTGTCCCAGATAAACCACCTTCCCCTGCCCTATCTGGCACTTTGAAGCCTTGATAGTGAGGCCTGCCTTTTGCAGGGCCTCTAAAACTTTCCATAGGTGGACCAGGTGATCATCGCAACTGGAGCTAAAGACAGCTATATTGTCCATATATGCTGCACTAAAAGCTTCCAGCCCTTGCAGGACTGTGTTCACCAACCTCTGAAAAGTGGCAGGTGCATTTTTCAATCCAAAACGCATTACTGTGAATTGGTAATGGCCTCCAATGGTTGAAAATGCAGTTTTAGGTTTAGCATCTTCTGATAATATGATCTGCCAATACCCTGCAGTCAAATCAAAAGTGCTTAGATACTTGGCAGATGCCAGTGTATCTATGAGCTCATCTGCCCTGGGTATAGGGTGAGCATCAGTTTTGGTTACCTGGTTGAGACCTCTGTAGTCTACACAAAACCGCATTTCCTTCTTTCCATCCTTGGAATGAGGTTTTGGTACAAGTACCACAGGAGAAGCCCATGGACTTTCAGAGTGCTCAACCACTCCCAGTTCTAACATTTTCTGCACCTCTTGCTTTATGCAGTCCCTGACATGGTCAGGCTGCCTATAGATCTTACTTTTGACAGGCAAGCTGTCTCCAGTATCTATAGTGTGCTCACACCTAGAAGTGGTACCTGGCACAGTAGAGAAGAGTTCAGAAAACTGACCCAGGAGATTTATGCAATGGTCTTTCTGCTCAGCAGTAAGACAATCAGCTAAAACTACACCTTCCACTAGAGCATCTTGTTCTGTGGAAGAGAAGAGATCAGGTAGAGGATCACTGTCTTCTTCCTGTCCCTCATCAGTTGCCATGAGCAGGGTGAGATCAGCCCTGTCATAGTAGGGTTTCAGGCGATTGACATGGAGCACCATAAGGGGACTCCTGGCAGTGCCTAAGTCAACTAAGTAGGTGACTTCACCCTTCTTTTCAACAATTATGTGGGGTCCTCTCCATTTATCTTGGAGTGCTCTTGGGGCCACAGGCTCCAAGACCCACACTTTCTGCCCTGGTTGGTACTGAACCAAAACAGCCTTCTGATCATGCCATTGCTTCTGGAGCTCTTGGCTGGCCTGAAGGTTTTTACTGGCCTTTTTCATATACTCAGCCATCCTTGATCTGAGGCCAAGTACATAATCCACAATATCTTGCTTTGGAGCTTTTAAAGGTTGTTCCCAACCCTCCTTGACAAGTGTTAGTGGACCCCTAACAGGGTGTCCAAAGAGGAGTTCAAAGGGGCTGAAGCCCACTCCTTTTTGGGGTACCTCCCTGTAGGCAAAAAGGAGGCATGGTAAGAGGATATCCCATCTCCTGCGGAGTTTTTCAGGGAGTCCCATGATCATGCCTTTGAGAGTTTTGTTAAATCTCTCCACCAGTCCATTTGTTTGTGGATGATAGGGTGTAGTTGTGAGAAGGTAGCCTCTTTCTAGCCTTGTTACCCCCACTTTTGGCCTGTTTGTGAGTGTATGTCAGGATGTTTGTCACTGTTTTCACTGTCTCACTGGGATCCTGATGGCTAGGCCCCAGTGCTCATGGTGAAAACACTATGTTTTCAGTATGTTTGTTATGTGTCACTGGGACCCTGCTGGTCAGGACCCCAGTGCTCATAAGGTTGTGGCCTATATGTATGTGTCACTGGGACCCTGTCACACAGGGCCCCAGTGCTCATAGGTGTGCATGTATGTGTTCCCTGTGTGGTGCCTAACTGTCTCACTGAGGCTCTGCTAACCAGAACCTCAGTGGTTATGCTCTCTCATTTATTTAAAATTGTCACTAACAGGCTAGTGACCAATTTTACCAATTTACATTGGCTTACTGGAACACCCTTATAATTCCCTAGTATATGGTACTGAGGTACCCAGGGTATTGGGGTTCCAGGAGATCCCTATGGGCTGCAGCATTTCTTTTGCCACCCATAGGGAGCTCTGACAATTCTTACACAGGCCTGCCACTGCAGCCTGAGTGAAATAACGTCCACGTTATTTCACAGCCATTTTACACTGCACTTAAGTAACTTACAAGTCACCTATATGTCTAACCTTTACCTGGTAAAGGTTAGGTGCAAAGTTACTTAGTGTGTGGGCACCCTGGCACTAGCCAAGGTGCCCCCACATTGTTCAGAGACAATTCACTGAACTTTGTGAGTGCGGGGACACCATTACACGCGTGCACTACATATAGGTCACTACCTATATGTAGCTTCACCATGGTAACTCCGAATATGGCCATGTAACATGTCTATGATCATGGAATTGCCCCCTCTATGCCATCCTGGCATAGTTGGCACAATCCCATGATCCCAGTGGTCTGTAGCACAGACCCTGGTACTGCCAAACTGCCCTTCCTGGGGTTTCACTGCAGCTGCTGCTGCTGCCAACCCCTCAGACAGGCATCTGCCCTCCTGGGGTCCAGCCAGGCCTGGCCCAGGATGGCAGAACAAAGAACTTCCTCTGAGAGAGGGTGTGACACCCTCTCCCTTTGGAAAATGGTGTGAAGGCAGGGGAGGAGTAGCCTCCCCCAGCCTCTGGAAATGCTTTGTTGGGCACAGAGGTGCCCAATTCTGCATAAGCCAGTCTACACCGGTTCAGGGACCCCTTAGCCCCTGCTCTGGCGCGAAACTGGACAAAGGAAAGGGGAGTGACCACTCCCCTGACCTGCACCTCCCCTGGGAGGTGTCCAGAGCTCCTCCAGTGTGCTCCAGACCTCTGCCATCTTGGAAACAGAGGTGCTGCTGGCACACTGGACTGCTCTGAGTGGCCAGTGCCACCAGGTGACGTCAGAGACTCCTGCTGATAGGCTCCTTCAGGTGTTAGTAGCCTATCCTCTCTCCTAGGTAGCCAAACCCTCTTTTCTGGCTATTTAGGGTCTCTGTCTCTGGGGAAACTTTAGATAACGAATGCATGAGCTCAGCCGAGTTCCTCTGCATCTCCCTCTTCACCTTCTGATAAGGAATCGACCGCTGACCGCGCTGGAAGCCTGCAAACCTGCAACATAGTAGCAAAGACGACTACTGCAACTCTGTAACGCTGATCCTGCCGCCTTCTCAACTGTTTTCCTGCTTGTGCATGCTGTGGGGGTAGTCTGCCTCCTCTCTGCACCAGAAGCTCCGAAGAAATCTCCCGTGGGTCGACTGAATCTTCCCCCTGCAACCGCAGGCACCAAAAAGCTGCATTACCGGTCCCTTGGGTCTCCTCTCAGCACGACGAGCGAGGTCCCTCGAATCCAGCGACGCTGTCCAAGTGACCCCCACAGTCTAGTGACTCTTCAGCCCAAGTTTGGTGGAGGTAAGTCCTTGCCTCACCTCGCTGGGCTGCATTGCTGGGAACCGCGACTTTGCAAGCTACTCCGGCCCCTGTGCACTTCCGGCGGAAATCCTTTGTGCACAGCCAAGCCTGTGTCCATGGCACTCTAACCTGCATTGCACGACTTTCTAAGTTGTTCTCCGGCGAGGTGGGACTCCTTTGTGCAACTTCGGCGAGCACCGTTTCACGCATCCTTGTAGTGCCTGTTTCTGGCACTTCTCCGGGTGCTACCTGCTTCAGTGAGGGCTCTTTGTCTTGCTCGACGTCCCCTCTCTCTGCAGGTCCAATTTGCGACCTCCTGGTCCCTCCTGGGCCCCAGCAGCGTCCAAAAACGCCAAACGCACGATTTGCGTGTAGCAAGGCTTGTTGGCGTCCATCCGGCGGGAAAGCACTTCTGCACGACTCTCCAAGGCGTGGGGGATCCATCCTCCAAAGGGGAAGTCTCTAGCCCTTGTCGTTCCTGCAGTATTCACAGTTCTTCAGCCTAGTAAGAGCTTCTTTGCACCAACCACTGGCATTTCTTGGGCATCTGCCCATCTCCGAGCTGCTTGTGACTTTTGGACTTGGTCCCCTTGTTCCACAGGTACCCTCAGTCAGGAATCCATCGTTGTTGCATTGCTGATTTGTGTTTTCCTTGCATTTTCCCTCTAACACGACTATTTTGTCCTTAGGGGAACTTTGGTGCACTTTGCACTCACTTTTCAGGGTCTTGGGGAGGGTTATTTTTCTAACTCTCACTATTTTCTAATAGTCCCAGCGACCCTCTACAAGGTCACATAGGTTTGGGGTCCATTCGTGGTTCGCATTCCACTTTTGGAGTATATGGTTTGTGTTGCCCCTATCCCTATGTTTCCCCATTGCATCCTATTGTAACTATACATTGTTTGCACTGTTTTCTAAGACTATACTGCATATTTTTGCTATTGTGTATATATATCTTGTGTATATTTCCTATCCTCTCACTGAGGGTACACTCTAAGATACTTTGGCATATTGTCATAAAAATAAAGTACCTTTATTTTTAGTATAACTGTGTATTGTGTTTTCTTATGATATTGTGCATATGACACTAGGTGGTACTGTAGTGGCTTCACACGTCTCCTAGTTCAGCCTAAGCTGCTCTGCTAAGCTACCATTATCTATCAGCCTAAGCTGCTAGACACCCTATACACTAATAAGGGATAACTGGGCCTGGTACAAGGTGCAAGTACCCCTTGGTACTCACTACAAGCCAGTCCAGCCTCCTACATTGGTTGTGCAGTGGTGGGATAAGTGCTTGATACTACTTACCACTCTTGTCATTGTACTTTTCATAAGAGAAAAATATACAAAACAAGGTCAGTGTATATACACATAGCCAAAAAGTTTTGCATTTCCTCTTTTCACTCTTTTCTAAGTGCTGAAAAGTACTTCTAAACTTTCAAAAAGTTTTTTTTCTGTCTTTCCAAAAAGTTCTGAAAACTTTTTTCTCTTTTTCTATCACTTTAACTCTCTCTAAAAAATGTCTGGCACAGGAAAAAATGTTGAACTGTCCAAACTTGCATATGATCACCTTAGCTGGAAAGGAGCAAGGAGTCTCTGCATAGAGAGAGGTTTGAGTGTAGGGAAGAATCCTTCCTTAGAACTGTTAATTAATATGCTTAGAGTACAGGATAAGGCCATAAGTGCCCAATCTGTAGAAAAAGTAGCTAATGGTTCTCAATCTGATCCAGGGACTCCCCCAGGAAAAGGTTCAGGAAAGAAACTTCTCAGCCTGCCCATTACTAGACAGTCTAGCATAGTTGGTACAGAGGTTGAATCACACCATACTAATGGTGTGCTCTCACATTATACTGGTAGCCAAGCTGTTAGGGTGCCCTCTGTAAGGGACAGGTCTCCTTCTGTTCATTCCCATCACACCACTGTATCTAGAAATGTCCCTCCCACCCACCCTGATGACAGATTGTTAGAAAGGGAGCTCAATAGATTGAGAGTGGAACAAACCAGACTGAAGCTCAAGAAGCAACAGCTGGATTTGGATAGACAGTCTTTAGAATTAGAGAAGGAAAGACAGAAGTTGGGTTTAGATACCCATGGTGGCAGCAGCAGTATTCCCCATAGTCATCCTGCAAAAGAGCATGATTCCAGGAATCTGCACAAGATAGTTCCCCCTTATAAGGAGGGGGATGACATTAACAAGTGGTTTGCTACACTTGAGAGGGCCTGTGTTGTACAGGATGTCCCTCAAAGGCAGTGGGCTGCTATCCTATGGCTATCATTTAGTGGAAAAGGTAGGGATAGGCTCCTTACTGTGAAAGAAAATGATGCCAATAATTTTACAGTTCTTAAGAATGCACTCCTGGATGGTTATGGCTTAACCACTGAACAGTACAGGATAAAGTTCAGAGAGACCAAAAAGGAGTCTTCACAAGACTGGGTTGATTTCATTGACCATTCAGTGAAGGCCTTGGAGGGGTGGTTACATGGCAGTAAAGTTACTGATTATGAAAGCCTGTATAACACAATCCTGAGAGAGCATATACTTAATAATTGTGTGTCTGATTTGTTGCACCAGTACCTGGTAGACTCTGATCTGACCTCTCCCCAAGAATTGGGAAAGAAGGCAGACAAATGGGTCAGAACAAGGGTGAACAGAAAAGTTCATACAGGGGGTGACAAAGATGGCAATAAGAAGAAAGATGGTGAAAAATCTCAAGATAAGCATGGGGATAAGGGTAAAACCAAAGATCCCACTTCAAATCTTAAACACTCTTCAGAGGGTGGGGATAAAACAAATTCTTCCTCTTCTTCCCAACCTGCACACATTAAAAAGCCTTGGTGCTTTGTGTGTAAAAATAGAGGCCATAGGCCAGGGGATAAGTCCTGTCCAGGTAAACCCCCTGAGCCTACCACCACTAATACATCAAGCTCTAGTGCCCCTAGCAGTAGTGGTACTAGTGGTGGGACTGCTGGCAACAGTCAAGCAAAGGGTGTAGTTGGGTTCACTTATGGGTCCATAGTGGAAACTGATGTAATCAGTCTCAAGACAGTTTCTGTCACACCTAGTGGCATTGGCCTTGCCACACTGGCTGCTTGTCCCCTTACAATGGATAAGTACAGGCAGACAGTTTCAATAAATGGTGTTGAGGCCTTGGCCTACAGGGACACAGGTGCCAGTTTCACTTTGGTGACTGAAAACCTAGTGCACCCTGATCAACACATCATTGGACAACAGTATAAGATTATTGATGTCCATAACTCCACTACGTTTCTTCCCTTAGCTATAATTCAGTTTAGTTGGGGTGGAGTTACTGGCCCTAAGCAGGTGGTGGTATCACCTAGCTTACCTGTAGACTGTCTCTTAGGTAATGACCTAGAGACCTCAGGTTGTGCTGATGTAGAGTTTTATGCCCATGCAGCCATGCTGGGCATCCCTGAGGAATTGTTCCCTCTCATTTCAAGTGAAATGAAAAAGCAAAGGAGAGAAGGCCTGAAAACTCAGGATCCCTCTCCATCAACAGGTAAAAAGGGTATCACAGTATCCCCTAACCACCCTACCATTCAGGATACTATTCCTGTGGTGGGAGAAACCTCTCCTGGGGTGGCACCTGTTCCAAGGGAATCATCAGTTGGCAAAACTGTACTCCCTGAGGTGGAAGTACCTCTCTGTGGGATAACTAACATTGGTGAGAAAAAGAGCACCATTTTAGTTAACATGGAGCATCCCTCCAACCCTCCCAGAGAAACTTTAGTGCAGAAACTCTGCACTGCCTCACAACACTTAGGACAGCATCCCTGCCCTAGTGTGGAGCTGATAGGACAGCATCCCTGCCCTGCTCCAACCCAAGAGAAACAGCATCCCTGTTCTCTCTTCCAGCCATATGGACAAAGTTTTTGCCCAGCTATGGCTTTTCTGAGACAGCATCCCTGTCTGGCATTTCCATCACTACAAATAGGTTCAGTGGACAATTCCCACTGCTCTAAACTAAAACTTACTGATAGAAACTCTGAAAATACATCTTCACATTGTTGCTTAGCTAAAAAACTTCAAACAGGGTGGTTTACATCCCCACAGGGAAGTAACCATATAGTGGATGATAAAGGGAGTAACCAGTCTATGGCAGAGCTACTCTCTACTTATCACCACTTAGACAATAAAGTCTCAACTGGCCAAGGTTAGCCTTATTGTCCTTCGTTTGGGGGGGGGGTTGTGTGAGAAGGTAGCCTCTTTCTAGCCTTGTTACCCCCACTTTTGGCCTGTTTGTGAGTGTATGTCAGGATGTTTGTCACTGTTTTCACTGTCTCACTGGGATCCTGATGGCTAGGCCCCAGTGCTCATGGTGAAAACACTATGTTTTCAGTATGTTTGTTATGTGTCACTGGGACCCTGCTGGTCAGGACCCCAGTGCTCATAAGGTTGTGGCCTATATGTATGTGTCACTGGGACCCTGTCACACAGGGCCCCAGTGCTCATAGGTGTGCATGTATGTGTTCCCTGTGTGGTGCCTAACTGTCTCACTGAGGCTCTGCTAACCAGAACCTCAGTGGTTATGCTCTCTCATTTATTTAAAATTGTCACTAACAGGCTAGTGACCAATTTTACCAATTTACATTGGCTTACTGGAACACCCTTATAATTCCCTAGTATATGGTACTGAGGTACCCAGGGTATTGGGGTTCCAGGAGATCCCTATGGGCTGCAGCATTTCTTTTGCCACCCATAGGGAGCTCTGACAATTCTTACACAGGCCTGCCACTGCAGCCTGAGTGAAATAACGTCCACGTTATTTCACAGCCATTTTACACTGCACTTAAGTAACTTATAAGTCACCTATATGTCTAACCTTTACCTGGTAAAGGTTAGGTGCAAAGTTACTTAGTGTGTGGGCACCCTGGCACTAGCCAAGGTGCCCCCACATTGTTCAGAGCCAATTCACTGAACTTTGTGAGTGCGGGGACACCATTACACGCGTGCACTACATATAGGTCACTACCTATATGTAGCTTCACCATGGTAACTCCGAATATTGCCATGTAACATGTCTATGATCATGGAATTGCCCCCTCTATGCCATCCTGGCATAGTTGGCACAATCCCATGATCCCAGTGGTCTGTAGCACAGACCCTGGTACTGCCAAACTGCCCTTCCTGGGGTTTCACTGCAGCTGCTGCTGCTGCCAACCCCTCAGACAGGCATCTGCCCTCCTGGGGTCCAGCCAGGCCTGGCCCAGGATGGCAGAACAAAGAACTTCCTCTGAGAGAGGGTGTGACACCCTCTCCCTTTGGAAAATGGTGTGAAGGCAGGGGAGGAGTAGCCTCCCCCAGCCTCTGGAAATGCTTTGTTGGGCACAGAGGTGCCCAATTCTGCATAAGCCAGTCTACACCGGTTCAGGGACCCCTTAGCCCCTGCTCTGGCGCGAAACTGGACAAAGGAAAGGGGAGTGACCACTCCCCTGACCTGCACCTCCCCTGGGAGGTGTCCAGAGCTCCTCCAGTGTGCTCCAGACCTCTGCCATCTTGGAAACAGAGGTGCTGCTGGCACACTGGACTGCTCTGAGTGGCCAGTGCCACCAGGTGACGTCAGAGACTCCTGCTGATAGGCTCCTTCAGGTGTTAGTAGCCTTTCCTCTCTCCTAGGTAGCCAAACCCTTTTTTCTAGCTATTTAGGGTCTCTGTCTCTGGGGAAACTTTAGATAACGAATGCATGAGCTCAGCCGAGTTCCTCTGCATCTCCCTCTTCACCTTCTGATAAGGAATCGACCGCTGACCGCGCTGGAAGCCTGCAAACCTGCAACATAGTAGCAAAGACGACTACTGCAACTCTGTAACGCTGATCCTGCCGCCTTCTCGACTGTTTTCCTGCTTGTGCATGCTGTGGGGGTAGTCTGCCTCCTCTCTGCACCAGAAGCTCCGAAGAAATCTCCCGTGGGTCGACGGAATCTTCCCCCTGCAACCGCAGGCACCAAAAAGCTGCATTACCGGTCCCTTGGGTCTCCTCTCAGCACGACGAGCGAGGTCCCTCGAATCCAGCGACGCTGTCCAAGTGACCCCCACAGTCCAGTGACTCTTCAGCCCAAGTTTAGTGGAGGTAAGTCCTTGCCTCACCTCGCTGGGCTGCATTGCTGGGAACCGCGACTTTGCAAGCTACTCCGGCCCCTGTGCACTTCCGGCGGAAATCCTTCGTGCACAGCCAAGCCTGGGTCCACGGCACTCTAACCTGCATTGCACGACTTTCTAAGTTGTTCTCCGGCGAGGTGGGACTCCTTTGTGCAACTTCGGCGAGCACCGTTTCACGCATCCTTGTAGTGCCTGTTTCTGGCACTTCTCCGGGTGCTACCTGCTTCAGTGAGGGCTCTTTGTCTTGCTCGACGTCCCCTCTCTCTGCAGGTCCAATTTGCGACCTCCTGGTCCCTCCTGGGCCCCAGCAGCGTCCAAAAACGCCAAACGCACGATTTGCGTGTAGCAAGGCTTGTTGGCGTCCATCCGGCGGGGAAACACTTCTGCACGACTCTCCAAGGCGTGGGGGATCCATCCTCCAAAGGGGAAGTCTCTAGCCCTTGTCGTTCCTGCAGTATTCACAGTTCTTCAGCCTAGTAAGAGCTTCTTTGCACCAACCGCTGGCATTTCTTGGGCATCTGCCCATCTCCGAGCTGCTTGTGACTTTTGGACTTGGTCCCCTTGTTCCACAGGTACCCTCAGTCAGGAATCCATCGTTGTTGCATTGCTGATTTGTGTTTTCCTTGCATTTTCCCTCTAACACGACTATTTTGTCCTTAGGGGAACTTTGGTGCACTTTGCACTCACATTTCAGGGTCTTGGGGAGGGTTATTTTTCTAACTCTCACTATTTTCTAATAGTCCCAGCGACCCTCTACAAGGTCACATAGGTTTGGGGTCCATTCGTGGTTCGCATTCCACTTTTGGAGTATATGGTTTGTGTTGCCCCTATCCCTATGTTTCCCCATTGCATCCTATTGTAACTATACATTGTTTGCACTGTTTTCTAAGACTATACTGCATATTTTTGCTATTGTGTATATATATCTTGTGTATATTTCCTATCCTCTCACTGAGGGTACACTCTAAGATACTTTGGCATATTGTCATAAAAATAAAGTACCTTTATTTTTAGTATAACTGTGTATTGTGTTTTCTTATGATATTGTGCATATGACACTAGGTGGTACTGTAGTGGCTTCACACGTCTCCTAGTTCAGCCTAAGCTGCTCTGCTAAGCTACCATTATCTATCAGCCTAAGCTGCTAGACACCCTATACACTAATAAGGGATAACTGGGCCTGGTACAAGGTGCAAGTACCCCTTGGTACTCACTACAAGCCAGTCCAGCCTCCTACATTGGTTGTGCAGTGGTGGGATAAGTGCTTGATACTACTTACCACTCTTGTCATTGTACTTTTCATAAGAGAAAAATATACAAAACAAGGTCAGTGTATATACACATAGCCAAAAAGTTTTGCATTTCCTCTTTTCACTCTTTTCTAAGTGCTGAAAAGTACTTCTAAACTTTCAAAAAGTTTTTTTTCTGTCTTTCCAAAAAGTTCTGAAAACTTTTTTCTCTTTTTCTATCACTTTAACTCTCTCTAAAAAATGTCTGGCACAGGAAAAAATGTTGAACTGTCCAAACTTGCATATGATCACCTTAGCTGGAAAGGAGAAAGGAGTCTCTGCATAGAGAGAGGTTTGAGTGTAGGGAAGAATCCTTCCTTAGAACTGTTAATTAATATGCTTAGAGTACAGGATAAGGCCATAAGTGCCCAATCTGTAGAAAAAGTAGCTAATGGTTCTCAATCTGATCCAGGGACTCCCCCAGGAAAAGGTTCAGGAAAGAAACTTCTCAGCCTGCCCATTACTAGACAGTCTAGCATAGTTGGTACAGAGGTTGAATCACACCATACTAATGGTGTGCTCTCACATTATACTGGTAGCCAAGCTGTTAGGGTGCCCTCTGTAAGGGACAAGTCTCCTTCTGTTCATTCCCATCACACCACTGTATCTAGAAATGTCCCTCCCACCCACCCTGATGACAGATTGTTAGAAAGGGAGC
Source organism: Pleurodeles waltl (assembly GCF_031143425.1). Classification (NCBI taxonomy): domain Eukaryota; kingdom Metazoa; phylum Chordata; class Amphibia; order Caudata; family Salamandridae; genus Pleurodeles; species Pleurodeles waltl. The sequence goes on from NC_090439.1 coordinate 1,180,060,550, forward strand.
TCAATAGATTGAGAGTGGAACAAATCAGACTGAAGCTCAAGAAGTAACAGCTGGATTTGGATAGACAGTCTTTAGAATTAGAGAAGGAAAGACAGAAGTTGGGTTTAGATACCCATGGTGGCAGCAGCAGTATTCCCCATAGTCATCCTGCAAAAGAGCATGATTCCAGGAATCTGCACAAGATAGTTCCCCCTTATAAGGAGGGGGATGACATTAACAAGTGGTTTGCTGCACTTGAGAGGGCCTGTGTTGTACAGGATGTCCCTCAAAGGCAGTGGGCTGCTATCCTATGGCTATCATTTAGTGGAAAAGGTAGGGATAGGCTCCTTACTGTGAAAGAAAATGATGCCAATAATTTTACAGTTCTTAAGAATGCACTCCTGGATGGTTATGGCTTAACCACTGAACAGTACAGGATAAAGTTCAGAGAGACCAAAAAGGAGTCTTCACAAGACTGGGTTGATTTCATTGACCATTCAGTGAAGGCCTTGGAGGGGTGGTTACATGGCAGTAAAGTTACTGATTATGAAAGCCTGTATAACACAATCCTGAGAGAGCATATACTTAATAATTGTGTGTCTGATTTGTTGCACCAGTACCTGGTAGACTCTGATCTGACCTCTCCCCAAGAATTGGGAAAGAAGGCAGACAAATGGGTCAGAACAAGGGTGAACAGAAAAGTTCATACAGGGGGTGACAAAGATGGCAATAAGAAGAAAGATGGTGAAAAATCTCAAGATAAGCATGGGGATAAGGGTAAAACCAAAGATCCCACTTCAAATCTTAAACACTCTTCAGAGGGTGGGGATAAAACAAATTCTTCCTCTTCTTCCCAACCTGCACACATTAAAAAGCCTTGGTGCTTTGTGTGTAAAAATAGAGGCCATAGGCCAGGGGATAAGTCCTGTCCAGGTAAACCCCCTGAGCCTACCACCACTAATACATCAAGCTCTAGTGCCCCTAGCAGTAGTGGTACTAGTGGTGGGACTGCTGGCAACAGTCAAGCAAAGGGTGTAGTTGGGTTCACTTATGGGTCCATAGTGGAAACTGATGTAATCAGTCTCAAGACAGTTTCTGTCACACCTAGTGGCATTGGCCTTGCCACACTGGCTGCTTGTCCCCTTACAATGGATAAGTACAGGCAGACAGTTTCAATAAATGGTGTTGAGGCCTTGGCCTACAGGGACACAGGTGCCAGTTTCACTTTGGTGACTGAAAACCTAGTGCACCCTGATCAACACATCATTGGACAACAGTATAAGATTATTGATGTCCATAACTCCACTAAGTTTCTTCCCTTAGCTATAATTCAGTTTAGTTGGGGTGGAGTTACTGGCCCTAAGCAGGTGGTGGTATCACCTAGCTTACCTGTAGACTGTCTCTTAGGTAATGACCTAGAGACCTCAGGTTGGGCTGATGTAGAGTTTTATGCCCATGCAGCCATGCTGGGCATCCCTGAGGAATTGTTCCCTCTCATTTCAAGTGAAATGAAAAAGCAAAGGAGAGAAGGCCTGAAAACTCAGGATCCCTCTCCATCAACAGGTAAAAAGGGTATCACAGTATCCCCTAACCACCCTACCTTTCAGGATACTATTCCTGTGGTGGGAGAAACCTCTCCTGGGGTGGCACCTGTTCCAAGGGAATCATCAGTTGGCAAAACTGTACTCCCAGAGGTGGAAGTACCTCTCTGTGGGATAACTAACATTGGTGAGAAAAAGAGCACCATTTTAGTTAACATGGAGCATCCCTCCAACCCTCCCAGAGAAACTTTAGTGCAGAAACTCTGCACTGCCTCACAACACTTAGGACAGCATCCCTGCCCTAGTGTGGAGCTGATAGGACAGCATCCCTGCCCTGCTCCAACCCAAGAGAAACAGCATCCCTGTTCTCTCTTCCAGCCATATGGACAAAGTTTTTGCCCAGCTATGGCTTTTCTGAGACAGCATCCCTGTCTGGCATTTCCATCACTACAAATAGGTTCAGTGGACAATTCCCACTGCTCTAAACTAAAACTTACTGATAGAAACTCTGAAAATACATCTTCACATTGTTGCTTAGCTAAAAAACTTCAAACAGGGTGGTTTACATCCCCACAGGGAAGTAACCATATAGTGGATGATAAAGGGAGTAACCAGTCTATGGCAGAGCTACTCTCTACTTATCACCACTTAGACAATAAAGTCTCAACTGGCCAAGGTTAGCCTTATTGTCCTTCGTTTGGGGGGGGGGTTGTGTGAGAAGGTAGCCTCTTTCTAGCCTTGTTACCCCCACTTTTGGCCTGTTTGTGAGTGTATGTCAGGATGTTTGTCACTGTTTTCACTGTCTCACTGGGATCCTGATGGCTAGGCCCCAGTGCTCATGGTGAAAACACTATGTTTTCAGTATGTTTGTTATGTGTCACTGGGACCCTGCTGGTCAGGACCCCAGTGCTCATAAGGTTGTGGCCTATATGTATGTGTCACTGGGACCCTGTCACACAGGGCCCCAGTGCTCATAGGTGTGCATGTATGTGTTCCCTGTGTGGTGCCTAACTGTCTCACTGAGGCTCTGCTAACCAGAACCTCAGTGGTTATGCTCTCTCATTTATTTAAAATTGTCACTAACAGGCTAGTGACCAATTTTACCAATTTACATTGGCTTACTGGAACACCCTTATAATTCCCTAGTATATGGTACTGAGGTACCCAGGGTATTGGGGTTCCAGGAGATCCCTATGGGCTGCAGCATTTCTTTTGCCACCCATAGGGAGCTCTGACAATTCTTACACAGGCCTGCCACTGCAGCCTGAGTGAAATAACGTCCACGTTATTTCACAGCCATTTTACACTGCACTTAAGTAACTTATAAGTCACCTATATGTCTAACCTTTACCTGGTAAAGGTTAGGTGCAAAGTTACTTAGTGTGTGGGCACCCTGGCACTAGCCAAGGTGCCCCCACATTGTTCAGAGCCAATTCACTGAACTTTGTGAGTGCGGGGACACCATTACACGCGTGCACTACATATAGGTCACTACCTATATGTAGCTTCACCATGGTAACTCCGAATATGGCCATGTAACATGTCTATGATCATGGAATTGCCCCCTCTATGCCATCCTGGCATAGTTGGCACAATCCCATGATCCCAGTGGTCTGTAGCACAGACCCTGGTACTGCCAAACTGCCCTTCCTGGGGTTTCACTGCAGCTGCTGCTGCTGCCAACCCCTCAGACAGGCATCTGCCCTCCTGGGGTCCAGCCAGGCCTGGCCCAGGATGGCAGAACAAAGAACTTCCTCTGAGAGAGGGTGTGACACCCTCTCCCTTTGGAAAATGGTGTGAAGGCAGGGGAGGAGTAGCCTCCCCCAGCCTCTGGAAATGCTTTGTTGGGCACAGAGGTGCCCAATTCTGCATAAGCCAGTCTACACCGGTTCAGGGACCCCTTAGCCCCTGCTCTGGCGCGAAACTGGACAAAGGAAAGGGGAGTGACCACTCCCCTGACCTGCACCTCCCCTGGGAGGTGTCCAGAGCTCCTCCAGTGTGCTCCAGACCTCTGCCATCTTGGAAACAGAGGTGCTGCTGGCACACTGGACTGCTCTTAGTGGCCAGTGCCACCAGGTGACGTCAGAGACTCCTGCTGATAGGCTCCTTCAGGTGTTAGTAGCCTTTCCTCTCTCCTAGGTAGCCAAACCCTTTTTTCTAGCTATTTAGGGTCTCTGTCTCTGGGGAAACTTTAGATAACGAATGCATGAGCTCAGCCGAGTTCCTCTGCATCTCCCTCTTCACCTTCTGATAAGGAATCGACCGCTGACCGCGCTGGAAGCCTGCAAACCTGCAACATAGTAGCAAAGACGACTACTGCAACTCTGTAACGCTGATCCTGCCGCCTTCTCGACTGTTTTCCTGCTTGTGCATGCTGTGGGGGTAGTCTGCCTCCTCTCTGCACCAGAAGCTCCGAAGAAATCTCCCGTGGGTCGACGGAATCTTCCCCCTGCAACCGCAGGCACCAAAAAGCTGCATTACCGGTCCCTTGGGTCTCCTCTCAGCACGACGAGCGAGGTCCCTCGAATCCAGCGACACTGTCCAAGTGACCCCCACAGTCCAGTGACTCTTCAGCCCAAGTTTGGTGGAGGTAAGTCCTTGCCTCACCTCGCTGGGCTGCATTGCTGGGAACCGCGACTTTGCAAGCTACTCCGGCCCCTGTGCACTTCCGGCGGAAATCCTTCGTGCACAGCCAAGCCTGGGTCCACGGCACTCTAACCTGCATTGCACGACTTTCTAAGTTGGTCTCCGGCGAGGTGGGACTCCTTTGTGCAACTTCGGCGAGCACCGTTTCACGCATCCTTGTAGTGCCTGTTTCTGGCACTTCTCCGGGTGCTACCTGCTTCAGTGAGGGCTCTTTGTCTTGCTCGACGTCCCCTCTCTCTGCAGGTCCAATTTGCGACCTCCTGGTCCCTCCTGGGCCCCAGCAGCGTCCAAAAACGCCAAACGCACGATTTGCGTGTAGCAAGGCTTGTTGGCGTCCATCCGGCGGGAAAACACTTCTGCACGACTCTCCAAGGCGTGTTGGATCCATCCTCCAAAGGGGAAGACTCTAGCCCTTGTCGTTCCTGCAGTATTCACAGTTCTTCAGCCTAGTAAGAGCTTCTTTGCACCAACCGCTGGCATTTCTTGGGCATCTGCCCATCTCCGAGCTGCTTGTGACTTTTGGACTTGGTCCCCTTGTTCCACAGGTACCCTCAGTCAGGAATCCATCATTGTTGCATTGCTGATTTGTGTTTTCCTTGCATTTTCCCTCTAACACGACTATTTTGTCCTTAGGGGAACTTTGGTGCACTTTGCACTCACTTTTCAGGGTCTTGGGGAGGGTTATTTTTCTAACTCTCACTATTTTCTAATAGTCCCAGCGACCCTCTACAAGGTCACATAGGTTTGGGGTCCATTCGTGGTTCGCATTCCACTTTTGGAGTATATGGTTTGTGTTGCCCCTATCCCTATGTTTCCCCATTGCATCCTATTGTAACTATACATTGTTTGCACTGTTTTCTAAGACTATACTGCATATTTTTGCTATTGTGTATATATATCTTGTGTATATTTCCTATCCTCTCACTGAGGGTACACTCTAAGATACTTTGGCATATTGTCATAAAAATAAAGTACCTTTATTTTTAGTATAACTGTGTATTGTGTTTTCTTATGATATTGTGCATATGACACTAGGTGGTACTGTAGTGGCTTCACACGTCTCCTAGTTCAGCCTAAGCTGCTCTGCTAAGCTACAATTATCTATCAGCCTACGCTGCTAGACACCCTATACACTAATAAGGGATAACTGGGCCTGGTACAAGGTGCAAGTACCCCTTGGTACTCACTACAAGCCAGTCCAGCCTCCTACAGTAGTGAAGTTGTAAGTCACACCACACTCCTTCCACATGGCCTTTAAGTAAGCAGACATGAAATTGCTTCCCCTGTCTGATACTACTTCCTTTGGGAAGCCCACCCTGGAAAATATTCCCAGGAGGGCCTTTGCCACTGCAGGTGCTGTAGTGGTCCTTAATGGAATTGCTTCAGGATATCTGTGGCATGGTCCACTACCACCAAGATAAACCTATTGCCTGAAGCAGTAGGAGTGTCAAGGGGGCCAACTATGTCAACCCCTACCCTTTCAAAGGGAACCCCAACCACAGGCAGTGGAGTAAGGGGTGCCTTTGGAGTGCCACCTGTCTTGCCACTGGCTTGACAGGTTTCACAGGAATTACAAAACTCTTTTGTGTCCTCAGACATTCTAGGCCAATGAAACAAGGGAACAAGCCTGTCCCAAGTTTTCATTTGTCCCAGATGTCCAGCTAGGGGAATGTCGTGGGCTAGAGTTAGGAGGAACTTTCTGTACTCCTGAGGAATCACTAACCTCCTGGCAGTTCCAGGTTTAGGATCCCTTGCTTCAGTGTACAAGAGGTTGTCCTCCCAGTAAACTCTGTGAGAGTCACTGACATCCCCATTAGCCTGTTTGACAGCTTGCTGTCTTAGACCCTCTAGTGTGGGACAGGTATGCTGTGCCACACTCAGCTCCTCCCTGGCAGGCTCCCCTTCACCCAAAAGCTCAGCAGTGTCTGCTTCCAGCTCCTCTGGTGTAGGTTCTGCACAGGGTGGACATTCTTCTTCCTCAGAAGTAGAATCCACTGTAGAGGGAGGGATAGTAGGAAGTGCTTTACTTCTACTAGCCCTAGCTTTAGGGAGCACTTGGTCCATTGTTCCAGGATCCAAGTCACCCTGTCCTTTTTACTTTTTGGCCTGAGCCCTTGTTAAAGCAAAAATATGCCCTGGGATGCCCAGCATTGCTGCATGGGCTCCAACTCCACATCTGACCAAGCTGATGTCTCCAAATCATTCCCTAATAGACAGTCTACAGGTAAATCTGAAGCTACCACAACTTTCTTTGGACCAGTAACCCCCCCCCAGTTGAGATTTACTACAGCCATGGGGTGGCTAAGTGTGTTGTTGTGAGCATCGGTTACTTGGTACTGGTGACCAAGTAGGTGTTGTTCAGGGTGGACCAGTTTCTCTATGACCATAGTCACACTGGCTCCAGTGTCCCTGTAGGCCTGAACCTCAACACCATTTATTAGGGGTAGTTGCTTGTACTTATCCATGTTAAGGGGACAAGCAACCAAGGTGGCTAAATCAATAGCCCCCTCAGAGACTAAAACAGCCTCTGTGGTCTCCCTAATCAGATCAACCCCAACTAAGTTACCAAAAGTGAGCCCAGCTACTCCCTTGGATTGGCTATTAGTACGTTTGCTCCCACCACCACTGCTATTAGTAGCAACACTAGGTGTAGCAGTAGGGGTTGTAGTGGTAGGAGGCTTGGTGCTTTTCTTTGGACAACTGGGATCTGTTGTCCAATGGCCTTTTATTTTACATAAATAGCACCATGGTTTCTTTTCTTTGTTTTGATTTGAAGAGTTTTTAGGCCCACCACCCCCACCAGAGTGTTTTTGTGGGCCTGATGAAGACTCATTTTTAGATTTGTCCCCACCCTTGTCAGGAGACTTACCATCCTTCTTCTTGTTGCCATCTTTGTCACCCCCTGTATGAACTTTTATGTTCACCCTTGTTCTGACCCATTTGTCTGCCTTCTTTCCCAATTCTTGGGGAGAGGTCAGATCAGAGTCCACCAAGTACTGGTGCAACAAATCAGACACACAATTATTAAGAATATGCTCTCTCAGGATCAAGTTATACAGACTGTCATAATCAGTCACTTTACTGCCATGTAACCACCCCTCCAAGGCCTTCACTGAATGGTCAATTAAATCAACCCAGTCTTGTGAAGACTCCTTTTTGGTCCCTCTGAACTTTATCCTGTATTGTTCAGTGGTTAAGCCATAACCATCCAGGAGTGCATTCTTAAGAACTGTAAAATTATTGGCATCACTTTCTTTCACAGTAAGGATCCTATCCCTACCTTTTCCACTAAATGATAGCCATAGGATAGCAGCCCACTGCCTTTGAGGGACATCCTGTACAACACAGGCCCTCTCAAGTGCAGCAAACCACTTGTTAATGTCATCCTCCTCCTTATAAGGGGGAACTATCTTGTGCAGATTCCTAGAGTCATGCTCTTTTGCAGGATGACTATTGGGAATACTGCTGCTGCCACCATGGGTTTCTAAACCCAGTTTCTGTCTCTCCTTCTCTACTTCTAAGGACTGTCTATCCAAATCCAGCTGTTGCTTCTTGAGCTTCAGTCTGGTTTGTTCCACTCTCAATCTATTGAGCTCCCTTTCTAACAATCTGTCATCAGGGTGGGTGGGAGGGACATGTCTTGAAACAGAAGTATGGTGAGAATGGACAGAAGGAGACCTGTCCCTTACAGAAGGCACCCTAACAGCTTGGTTAACAGAAACATCACTTCTACTGTGGTGAGAATGAATGCTCTTGCTATGATGTGAGACAACACTATCTGTATGGTGTGACTCTACATCAGTACCAACTATGATAGACTGTCTAGTAATGGGCAGGCTAGGAGGTTTCTTTCCTGAATCTTTTCCTAGGGGAGTCCCTGGATCAGATTGGGAACCATTAGCTACTTTTTCAACAGATGGGGCCCTTGTGGCCTTATCTTGTTCTCTAAGCATGTTAAGCAATAATTCCAAGGAAGGATTCTTCCCTACACTCAAACCTCTTTCAACATAGAGACTCCTTGCTCCTTTCCAGCTAAGGTGGTCAAATGCAAGTTTGGACAGATCAACATTTTGGCCTGTGCCAGACATTTTAGAAAGAGTTTAAGTGACAGAAAACGTGATAAAAAAGTTTTTAGAGCTTTTAGAAAGACAGAAAAAAACTTTTTAAAATTTTTAAGAACTTTTAGAAAGTTTAGAAGTACTTTTCAGCACTTTAGAAAAGAGTGAAAAGAGGAAATGCAAAACTTTTTAGTTGTGTGTACATACACTGAACTTGTTTTGTAAATTTTTCTCTTATGAAAAGTACAATGACAAGAGTGGTAAGTAGTCTCAAAGCACTTATCCCACCGCTGCACAACCAATGTAGGAGGCTGGACTGGCTTGTAGTGAGTACCTAGGGGTACTTGCACCTTGCACCAGGCCCAGTTATCCCTTATTAGTGTATAGGGTGTCTAACAGCATAGGCTGATAGATAATGGTAGCTTAGCAGAGCAGCTTAGGCCGAACTAGGAGACAAGTGAAGCTCCTACAGTACCACTTAGTGTCATATGCACACTATCATAAGAAAACACAATACACAGATGTACTAAAAATAAAGGTACTTTATTTTTATGACAATATGCCAAAAGTATCTCAGTGAGTACCCTCAGTATGAGGATATCAAATATACACAGGATATATGTACACAATACCAAAATATGCAGTAATAGTATTAGAAAACAGTGCAAACAATGTAAAGTTACAGTAGGATGCAATGGGGACACATAGGGATAGGGGCAACACAAACCATATACTCCAAAAGTGGAATGCGAACCACGAATGGACCCCAAACCTATGTGACCTTGTAGGGGGTCACTGGGACTATTAGAAAATAGTAAGGGTTAGAAAAATAGCCCACCCCAAGACCCTGAAAAGTGAGTGCAAAGTGCACTGAAGTTCCCCAGGAGACAAAGAAGTCGTAATAGAGGAATAATGCAGGAAAGACACAAACCAGCAATGCAACATCGATGGATTTCCAGTCGAGGGTACCTGTGGAACAAGGGGACCAAGTCCAAAAGTCACAAGCAAGTCGGAGATGGGCAGATGCCCAGGAAATGCCAGCTGCGAGTGCAAAGAAGCTTCGACTTGACAGTAGAAGCAAAGGATTCTGCAGGAACGACAAGGGCTAGAGACTTCCCTTTGGAGGATGGATCCCACGCGCCGTGGAGAGTCGTGTAGAAGTGTTTTCCCGCCGAAAGACCGCCAACAAGCCTTGCTAGCTGAAAATTGTGTGGTTAGGGTTTTTGGATGCTACTGTGGCCCAGGAGGGACCAGGATGTAGCCAATTGCGTCTGGGGACAGAGGGGGCATCGAGCAAGACAAGGAGCCCTCTCAGAAGCAGGCAGCACCCGCAGAAGTGCCGGAACAGGCACTACAAAGAGGAGTGAAACGGTGCTCACCTGAAGTCGCACAAAGGAGTCCCACGTCGCCGGAGGACAACTTAGGAGGTCGTGCAATGCAGGTTAGAGTGCTGTGGACCCAGGCTGGACTGTGCACAAAGGATTTCCGCCGGAAGTGCACGGAGGCCGGAGTAGCTGCAAAGGTCGCGGTTCCCAGCAATGCAGTCTGGCGTGGGGAGGCAAGGACTTACCTCCACCAAACTTGGACTGAAGAGTCACTGGACTGTGGGAGTCACTTGGACAGAGTTGCTGGATTGAAGGGACCTCGCTCGTCGTGCTGAGAGGAGACCCAGGGTACCAGTAAAGAAGTTCTTTGGTGCCTGCGGTTGCAGGGGGACGATTCCGTCGGCCCACGGGAGATTTCTTCGGAGCTTCTAGTGCAGAGAGGATGCAGATTACCCCCACAAGATGCACCACCAGGAAAACAGTCGAGAAGGCGGCAGAATCAGCGTTACAGAGTTGCAGTAGTCGTCTTCGCTACTTTGTTGCAGTTTTGCAGGCTTCCAGTGCAGTCAGCAGTCGATTCCTTGGCAGAAGGTGAAGAGAGAGATGCAGAGGAACTCTGATGAGCTCTTGCATTCGTTATCTCAAGAATCCCCCAATGCAGAGACCCTAAATAGCCAGAAAAGAGGGTTTGGCTACTTAGGAGAGAAGATAGGCTAGCAACACCTGAAGGAGCCTATCAGAAGGAGTCTCTGACGTCACATGCTGGCCCTGGCCACTCAGAGCAGTCCAGTGTGCCAGCAGCACCTCCGTTTCCAAGATGGCAGAGGTCTGGAGCACACTGGAGGAGCTCTGGGCACCTCCCAGGGGAGGTGCAGGTCAGGGGAGTGGTCACTCCCCTTTCCTTTGTCCAGTTTCGCACCAGAGCAGGGCTGGGGGATCCCTGAACCGGTGTAGACTGGCTTATGCAGAGATGGGCACCATCTGTGCCCATCAAAGCATTTCCAGAGGCTGGGGGAGGCTACTCCTCCCCTGCCTTAACAGCTTTTTCCAAAGGGAGAGGGTGTAACACCCTCTTTCTGAGGAAGTCCTTTGTTCTGCCATCCTGGGCCAAGCCTGGCTGGAGCCCAGGAGGGCAGAAACCTGTCTGAGGTGTTGGCAGCAGCAGCAGCTGCAGTGAAACCCTTGAAAAGGCAGTTTGGCAGTACCAGGGTCTGTGCTACAGACCACTGGGATCATGGGATTGTGCCAACTATGCCAGGATGGCATATAGGGGGCAATTCCATGATCATAGACATGTTACATGGCCATATTCGGAGTTACCATTGTGAAGCTACATATAGGTAGTGACCTATATGTAGTGCACACGTGTAATGGTGTCCCCGCACTCACAAAGTCCGGGGAATTGGCCCTGAACAATGTGGGGGCACCTTGGCTAGTGCCAGATTGCCCTCACACTAGGTAACTTTGCACCTAACCTTTACCAGGTAAAGGTTAGACATATAGGTGACTTATAAGTTACTTAAGTGCAATGATAAATGGCTGTGAAATAACGTGGACGTTATTTCACTCAGGCTGCAGTGGCAGGCCTGTGTAAGAATTGTCAGAGCTCCCTATGGGTGGCAAAAGAAATGCTGCAGCCCATAGGGATCTCCTGGAACCCCAATACCCTGGGTACCTCAGTACCATATACTAGGGAATTATAAGGGTGTTCCAGTATGCCAATGTGAATTGGTGAAATTGGTCACTAGCCTGTTAGTGACAATTTGGAAAGAAATGAGAGAGCATAACCACTGAGGTTCTGTATAGCAGAGCCTCAGTGGGACAGTTAGTCAGAACACAGGTAACACTTTCAGGCACACTTATGAGCACTGGGGCCCTGGCTGGCAGGGTCCCAGTGACACATACAACTAAAACAACATATATACAAAACAAGTTCAGTTTATGTACACATAGCTAAAAAGTTTAGCATTTCCTATTTTCACTGTTTTCTAAGTGCTGAAAACTTTTTTCTCTTTTTCTATCACTTTAACTCTCTCTAAAAATGTCTGGCACAGGCCAAAATGTTGATCTGTCCAAACTTGCATATGACAACCTTAGCTGGAAAAGAGCAAGGAGTCTCTGTGTAGAGAGAGGTTTGAGTGTAGGGAAGAATCCTTCCTTGGAACTGTTAATTAACATGCTTAGAGAACAAGATAAGGCCATAGGTGCCTCATCTGTTGAAAAAGTACCTAATAGTTCCCAATCTGATTCAGGGACTCCCCCAGGAAAAGATTCAGGAAAGAAACTTCCTAGCCTGCCCATTACTAGACAGTCTAGCATAGATGGTAATGATGATGAGCCACACCATACAAATAGTGTTGTCTCACATCATAGCAAAAGCATTTATTCTCACCATACTGGTAGTGATGTTTCTGTAAGCCAAGCTGTTAGAATGATTTCTGTAAGGGACAGGTCTCCTTCTGTTCATTCCCATCATACCTCTGTATCTAAGAATGTCCCTCCCACCAACCCTGATGACAGAATGTTAGAGAGGGAACTCAATAAGTTGAGGGTGGAACAAACCAGACTGAAGCTTAAAAAGCAACAGCTGGATTTGGATAGACAGTCTTTTGAATTAGAGAAGGAAAGACAGAAGTTGGGTTTAGATACCCATGGTGGCAGCAGCAGTATTCCCCATAGTCATCCTGTTAAAGAGCATGATTCCAGGAATCTGCACAAGATAGTTCCCCCTTACAAGGAGGGGGATGACATTAACAAGTGGTTTGCTGCACTTGAGAGGGCCTGTGTTGTGCAGGATGTCCCTCAAAGGCAGTGGGCTGCTCTCCTATGGCTATCATTTAGTGGAAAAGGTAGGGATAGGCTCCTTACTGTGAAAGAAAGTGATGCCAATAATTTCCAAGTTCTTAAGAATGCACTCCTGGACGGTTATGGCTTAACCACTGAACAATACAGGATAAAGTTCAGAGAGACCAAAAAGGAGTCTTCACAAGACTGGGTTGATTTCATTGACCATTCAGTGAAGGCCTTGGAGGGGTGGTTACATGGCAGTAAAGTTACTGATTATGACAGCCTGTATAACTTGATCCTGAGAGAGCATATTCTTAATAATTGTGTGTCTGATTTGTTGCACCAGTACTTGGTGGACTCTGATCTGACCTCTCCCCAAGAATTGGGAAAGAAGGCAGACAAATGGGTCAGAACAAGAGTGAACAGAAAAGTTCATACAGGGGGTGACAAAGATGGCAACAAAAAGAAGGATGGTAAGTCTTCAGACAAGGGTGGGGACAAATCTAAAAATGAGTCTTCATCAGGCCCACAAAAACACTCTGGTGGGGGTGGTGGGTCCAAATCCTCCTTTAATCAGAACAAGGAAAAGAAACCATGGAGCTATTTATGTAAGATAAAAGGCCATTGGACAACAGATCCCAGTTGTCCAAAGAAAGGCACCACTGCTCCTACCACTACAACCCCTACTGCTACACCTAGTGTCCCTACTAATAGCAGTGGTGGTGGGAGCAAACCTACTAATAGCCAATCCAAGGGAGTAGCTGGGCTCACTTTTGGTAATTTAGTTGGGGTTGGCCTTGTTAGGGAGGCCACAGAGGCTGTGTTAGTCTCTGAGGGGGCTATTTCTTTAGCCACCTTAGCTGCTTGTCCCCTTAATATGGATAAGTACAGGCAGCTACCCCTAATAAATGGTGTTGAGGTTCAGGCCTACAGGGACACTGGTGCCAGTGTGACTATGGTCATAGAGAAACTGGTCCACCCTGAACAACACCTACTTGGTCACCAGTACCAAGTAACCGATGCTCACAACAACACACTTAGCCACCCCATGGCTGTTGTTAATCTCAACTGGGGGGGGGTTACTGGTCCAAAGAAAGTTGTGGTAGCCTCAGATTTACCTGTAGACTGTCTACTAGGAAATGATTTAGAGACATCAGCTTGGTCAGATGTGGAGTTGGAGGCCCATGCAGCAATGCTGGGCATTCCAGGGCATATTTTTGCTTTGACAAGGGCTCAGGCCAAAAAGCAAAAAGGACAGGGAAGCTTGGATCCTGGAACAATGGACCAAGTGCTCCCTAAAGCTAGGGCTAGTAGAAGCAAACCACTTCCTACTATCCCTCCCTCTACAGTGGATTCGACTTCTGAGGAAGAAGAATTCCCTCCCTGTGCAGAACCTACACCAGAGGAGCTTCAAGCAGACACTGCTGAACTTTTGGGTGAAGGGGGGCCTGCCAGAGAGGAGCTGAGTGTGGCACAGCAAACCTGTCCCACATTAGAGGGTCTCAGACAGCAAGCTGTCAAACAGGCTAATGGGGATGTCAGTGACTCACACAGAGTTTACTGGGAGGACAACCTCTTGTACACTGAGCAAAGGGATCCTAAACCTGGAGCTGCCAGGAGATTAGTGATTCCTCAGGAGTACAGAAAGTTCCTCCTAACACTGGCACATGACATTCCCCTAGCTGGGCACCTAGGACAAATGAAAACTTGGGACAGGCTTGTTCCCTTGTTTCATTGGCCTAGGATGTCTGAGGACACAAAAGATTTTTGTAAGTCCTGTGAAACCTGTCAAGCCAGTGGCAAGACTGGTGGCACCCCAAAGGCACCCCTTATTCCACTGCCTGTGGTTGGGGTTCCCTTTGAAAGGGTAGGGGTTGACATAGTTGGCCCCCTTGACCCTCCTACTGCTTCAGGCAATAGATTCATCTTGGTGGTAGTGGACCATGTCACAAGATACCCTGAAGCTATTCCTTTAAGGTCCACTACAGCTCCTGCAGTGGCAAAGGCCCTCCTGGGAATATTTTCCAGGGTGGGCTTCCCAAAGGAAGTAGTATCAGACAGAGGAAGCAATTTCATGTCTGCATACTTAAAGGCCATGTGGAAGGAGTGTGGGGTAACGTACAAGTTCACCACACTCTATCATCCACAAACAAATGGACTGGTTGAGAGATTTAACAAAATTCTCAAAGGCATGATTATGGGTCTCCCTGAAAAACTCCGCAGGAGATGGGATATCCTTCTACCATGCCTCCTTTTTGCCTACAGGGAGGTACCCCAGAAAGGAGTGGGCTTCAGCCCCTTTGAACTTCTTTTTGGACACCCTGTTAGGGGTCCACTCACACTTGTTAAGGAGGGTTGGGAACAACCTTTAAAAGCTCCTAAGCAGGATATAGTGGATTATGTACTTGGCCTCAGATCAAGGATGGCTGAGTATATGAAAAAGGCCAGTAAAAACCTTCAGGCCAGCCAAGAGCTCCAGAAGCAATGGCATGATCAGAAGGCTGTTTTGGTGCAGTACCAACCAGGACAGAAAGTGTGGGTCTTGGAGCCTGTGGCCCCAAGAGCACTCCAAGATAAATGGAGTGGTCCCCACACAATTGTTGAGAAAAAGGGTGAAGTCACCTATTTGGTTGACTTAGGCACTGCAAGGAGTCCCCTTAGGGTGCTCCATGTAAACCGCCTGAAACCCTACTATGACAGGGCTGATCTCACCCTGCTCATGGCAACTGATGAGGGACAGGAAGAAGACAGTGATCCTCTACCTGATCTCTTCTCTTCCACAGAACAAGATGCTCTTGTGGAAGGTGTAGTTTTGGCTGATTGTCTTACTGCTGAGCAGAAGGACAATTGCATAAATCTCCTGGGTCAGTTTTCTGAACTCTTCTCTACTGTGCCAGGTACCACTTCTTGGTGTGAGCACACTATAGATACTGGAGACAGCTTGCCTGTCAAAAGTAAGATCTATAGGCAGCCTGACCATGTCAGGGACTGCATAAAGCAAGAAGTCCAGAAAATGTTAGAGCTAGGAGTGGTTGAGCACTCTGAAAGTCCATGGGCTTCTCCTGTGGTACTTGTACCAAAACCCCATTCCAAAGATGGAAAGAAGGAAATGCGGTTTTGTGTCGACTATAGAGGTCTCAACCTTGTAACCAAAACTGATGCTCACCCTATACCCAGGGCAGATGAGCTCATAGATACACTGGCATCTGCCAAGTATCTAAGCACTTTTGATTTGACTGCAGGGTATTGGCAGATCAAATTGTCAGAAGATGCTAAACCTAAGACTGCATTTTCGACCATTGGAGGACATTACCAGTTTACTGTAATGCCTTTTGGTTTGAAGAATGCACCTGCCACTTTTCAGAGCTTGGTGAACACAGTCCTGCAAGGGCTGGAAGCTTTCAGTGCAGCATATCTGGACGATATAGCTGTCTTTAGCTCCAGCTGGGATGATCACCTGGTCCACCTATGGAAAGTTTTGGAGGCCCTGCAAAAGGCAGGCCTCACTATCAAGGCTTCAAAGTGCCAGATAGGGCAGGGTAAGGTGGTTTATCTGGGACACCTTGTTGGTGGGGAACAGATTGCACCACTACAGGGGAAAATCCAAACAATTGTTGATTGGGTTCCCCCTACCACACAGACTCAGGTGAGAGCCTTCCTAGGCCTCACTGGGTATTACAGGAGGTTCATTAAGAACTATGGCTCCATGGCAGCCCCTCTTAATGACCTCACTTCAAAAAAGATGCCTAAAAAGGTATTATGGACAGCAAACTGTCAGAAAGCTTTTGAGGAGCTGAAGCAGGCCATGTGCTCTGCACCTGTCCTGAAAAGCCCTTGTTACTCTAAAAAGTTCTATGTCCAAACTGATGCATCTGAATTAGGAGTAGGGGCAGTCCTATCACAACTCAATTCTGAGGGCCAGGATCAACCTGTTGCTTTTATTAGTAGGAGGTTGACCCCTAGAGAAAAGCGTTGGTCTGCCATAGAGAGGGAGGCCTTTGCTGTGGTCTGGGCACTGAAGAAGTTGAGGCCATACCTGTTTGGCACTCACTTCATTGTTCAGACAGACCACAAACCTCTACTTTGGCTAAAACAAATGAAAGGTGAAAATCCTAAATTGTTGAGGTGGTCCATATCCCTACATGGAATGGACTATACAGTGGAACATAGACATGGGAGTAGCCACTCCAATGCAGATGGACTCTCCAGATATTTCCACTTAGACAATGAAGACTCATCAGGTAATGGCTAGTCTTATTGTCCTTCGTTTGGAGGGGGGGTTGTGTAGGAAAGTACCATCTTGCCTGGCATGTTACCCCCATTTTTCACTGTATATATGTTGTTTTAGTTGTATGTGTCACTGGGACCCTGTTCTCCAGGGCCCCAGTGCTCATAAGTGTGCCTGACTGTGTTACCTGTGTAGTGACTAACTGTCTCACTGAGGCTCTGCTAATCAGAACATCAGTGGTTATGCTCTCTCATTTCTTTCAAATTGTCACTAACAGGCTAGTGACCAATTTTACCAATTTACATTGGCTTTCTGGAACACCCTTATAATTCCCTAGTATATGGTACTGAGGTACCCAGGGTATTGGGGTTCCAGGAGATCCCTATGGGCTGCAGCATTTCTTTTGCCACCCATAGGGAGCTCTGACAATTCTTACACAGGCCTGCCATTGCAGCCTGAGTGAAATAACGTCCATGTTATTTCACAGCCATTTTACACTGCACTTAAGTAACTTATAAGTCACCTATATGTCTAACCTTTACCTGGTAAAGGTTAGGTGCAAAGTTACTAAGTGTGAGGGCACCCTGGCACTAGCCAAGGTGCCCCCACATTGTTCAGAGCCAATTCCCTGAACTTTGTGAGTGCGGGGACACCATCACACGCGTGCACTACATATAGGTCACTACCTATATGTAGCTTCACAATGGTAACTCCGAATATGGCCATGTAACATGTCTAAGATCATGGAATGGCCCCCTCTATGCCATCCTGGCATTATTGGGACAATTCCATGATCCCAGTGGTCTGTAGCACAGACCCTGGTACTGCCAAACTGCCTTTCCTGGGGTTTCACTGCAGCTGCTGCCAACCCCTCAGACAGGTTTCTGCCCTCCTGGGGTCAAGCCAGGCTTGTCCCAGGATGGCAGAACAAAGGACTTCCTCTGAGAGAGGGTGTTACACCCTCTCCCTTTGGAAAATGGTGTGAAGGCAGGGGAGGAGTAGCCTCCCCCAGCCTCTGGAAATGCTTTCTTGGGCACAGATGTGCCCAATTCTGCATAAGCCAGTCTACACCGGTTCAGGGACCCCTTAGCCCCTGCTCTGGCGTGAAACTGGACAAAGGAAAGGGGAGTGACCACTCCCCTGACCTGCACCTCCCCTGGGAGGTGTCCAGAGCTCCTCCAGTGTGCTCCAGACCACTGCCATCTTGGAAACAGAGGTGCTGCTGGCACACTGGACTGCTCTGAGTGGCCAGTGCCACCAGGTGACGTCAGAGACTCCTTGTGATAGGCTCCTTCAGGTGTTAGTAGCCTCTCCTCTCTCCTAGGTAGCCAAACCCTCTTTTCTGGCTATTTAGGGTCTCTGTCTCTGGTGAAACTTTAGATAACGAATGCAAGAGCTCATCCGAGTTCCTCTGCATGTCTCTCTTCACCTTCTGATAAGGAATCGACTGCTGACCGCGCTGGAAGCCTGAAAACCTGCAACATAGTCGCAAAGACGACTACTGCAACTCTGTAACGCTGATCCTGCCGCCTTCTCGACTGTTTTCCTGCTTGTGCATGCTGTGGGGGTAGTCTGCCTCCTCTCTGCACCAGAAGCTCCGAAGAAATCTCCTGTGGGTCGACAGAATATTCCCCCTGCAACCGCAGGCACCAAAAAGCTGCATTACCGGTCCCTTGGGTCTCCTCTCAGCACGACGAGCGAGGTCCCTTGAATCCAGCAACTCTGTCCAAGAGACTGCCACAGTCCAGTGACTCTTCAGTCCGAGTTTGGTGGAGGTAAGTCCTTGCCTCCCCACTCCAGACTGCATTGTTGGTAACCGCGACTTTTGCAACTTCTCCGGCCCCTGTGCACTTTCGGCAGAAATCCTTTGTGCGCAGCCAAGCCTGGGTCCACGGCACTCTAACCTGCATTGCACGACTTTCTAAGTTGGTCTCCGGCGACGTGGGACTCCTTTGTGCAACTTCAGCGAGCACCGTTTCACGCATCCTCGTAGTGCCTGTTTCTGGCACTTCTCCGGGTACTACCTGCTTCAGAGAGGGCTCTTTGTCTTGCTCGACGTCCCCTCTCTTTGCTGGTCCAATTTGCGACCTCCTGGTCCCTCCTGGGCCTCAGCAGCGTCCAAAAACGCCAACCGCACGATTTGCAGCTAGCAAGGCTTGTTGGCGTCCTTTCAGCGGGAAAACACTTTTGCACGACTCTCCAAGGCAAGAGGGATCTGTCCACCAAAGGGGATGTCTCTAGCCCTTTTCGTTCCTGCAGAAACCTTTGCTTCTTCTGTCCAGTCGAAGCTTCTTTGCACCCGCAGCTGGCATTTCCTGGGCATCTGCCCATCTCCGACTTGCTTGTGACTTTTGGACTTGGTCCCGTTGTTCCACAGGTACCCTAGATTGGAAATCCACAGTTGTTGCATTGTTGGTTTGTGTCTTTCCTGCATTATTCCTCTATTACGACTTCTTTGTCTCCTGGGGAACTTCAGTGCACTTTGCACTCACTTTTCAGGGTCTTGGGGAGGGCTAGTTTTCTAACTCTCACTATTTTCTAATAGTCCCAGCGACCCTCTACAAGGTCACATAGGTTTGGGGTCCATTCGTGGTTCGCATTCCACTTTTGGGGTATATGGTTTGTGTTGCCCCTATCCCTATGTGTCTCCATTGCATCCTATTGTAACTATACATTGTTTGCACTGTTTTCTAAGACTATACTGCATATTTTTAGTACTGTGTACATATAACTTGTGTATATTTGCTATCCTCACTCTGAGGGTATACTCTGAGATACTGTGACATATTGTCATAAAAATAAAGTACCTTTATTTTTAGTATAACTGTGTATTGTGTTTTCTTATGGTATTGTGCAAGTGACACTTGTGGTACTGTAGTAGCTTCACACGTCTCCTAGTTCAGCCTAAGCTGCTCTGCTAAGCTACCATTATCTATCAGCCTAAGCTGCTAGACACCCTATACACTAATAAGGGATACCTGGGCCTGGTGCAAGGTGTAAGTACCCCTTGGTACTCACTACAAGCCAGTCCAGCCTCCTACAACCTGTGAAACCGTAATGGAAGGGTACAACTCAGTTAACAAATGGTGATTGAAATCGAGGAACAGGATAGAGGTAGACGTGTGAAAGTTAATGTAATGTTAAACCAGAAAATGTTCTCACCTGTGTGTCACTGGAAATATTGCTGTATGACTGACTCCCTGTTGTCGTTTTCTTCTTCCTCAGCTTCATCCTCATCACTGTCCACAGGCTCCACAGACTCCACAGCTGCTACAACACCGTCATCTGGATCATCCTCCTGCAGAAAAGGCACCTGGCGTCGCAATGCCAAATTATGGAGCATGGAGCAGGCGATGATGATGTCGCACACCTTCTTCGGTGAGTAGAATAGGGATCCACCTGTCATATGGAGGCACCTGAACCTGGCCTTCAGGAGGCCAAAGGTGCGTTCGATCACCCTCCTAGTCCACCCATGGGCATCATTGTACCGTTCCTCTGCCCTGGTCCTGGGATTCCTCACTGGGGTCAATAGCCAGGAAAGGTTGGGGTTACCAGAGTCCCCCAACAGCCATACACAGTGCCTCTGGAGTTGACCCATCATATCAGGGATGCTGCTATTCCGCAGGATGTAGCCGTCATGCACAGAGCCAGGGAACATAGCATTTACCTGCGAGATGTACTGGTCTACCAAACAGACCATCTGTACATTCATGGAATGATAACTCTTCCTGTTCCTGTACACCTGTTCACTCCTGTGGGGGGGGACTAGAGCTACATGGGTCCTATCAATGGCACCTATGACGTTGGGGATATGTCCAAGGGCATAGAAGTCACCTTTGACTGTAGGCAAATCCTCCACCTGAGGGAAAATGATGTATCTCCTTACGTGTTTCAGCAGAGCAGACAACACTCTGGACAAGACGTTGGAAAACATAGGCTGGGACATCCCTGATGCCATGGCCACTGAAATGACCCACTTGCAAGGAAATGGAGCACTGACGGCACCTGCACGTCAGGGGGATTCCAGTCGGATGGCAGATCGGTGACATCAGGTCTGGCTCCAACTGGGTACATAGTTCCTGGATAGTGGCACGGTCAAACCGGTAGGTGACGATGACATGTCTTTCTTCCATTGTCAACAGGTCCAACAGCGGTCGGTACACCGGAGGATTCCGCCATCTTCTCATATGTCCCAGCTGACAGTGCCTACGAAGGACAACAGCAAAGAACCAGTCACTATTCCTCCAGGTATGTACCCACAGTTACACACAAGACTACACCAGACACAAAACCCTTCCTGTATGTGTGTTGAGTGTAGGCTTAGCTATGTGTGACACAGTAGTAAATGAAGCCATGTGGGCCCCTGAAATGGTCGCTGCCTGACCTCTAAACTGGGACAATGGGATTGTGGGGTAACTGCGCTGGCGTTGCACACTGTCGCAGTAGGCGGTCGTAGACCGCGGCGCAATGCTGCATTGGTTAACATTGGACCCTATGGGTCCCAGGATCCAATGAACAGGTGCGCCGGCGGTGATAATGCGCACTGCCGCGGACGTCACCGCCATTTTCTATCTGTTCAATCACTAGATACCTGACCTTCGACAGGAGAGGACCTACACTGCTAGTGCTGCTGTGACCTCGGTCTGGAAGCGACGATGGCTGCTGCGTCTGGGGAAAGGGCCCCTGCCTTCACTGCACAGGAGTTGGAGAAACTTGTGGATGGGGTCCTCCCCCAGTAAACGCTACTCTACGGTCCTCCAGACCAACAGGTTATTACACAGGGAGCCCGTTGTATGGGCTAGGCCTGGGTGGAGAGGGCTGGGTGGAAGAGGGAAGGGGGCAGAGTTCAGAGAACATTAATGCATGGGAATGAATGGGCCACATGGCCAGAGTAGGGAGGGGGCCACTCACATTGACGGTGCAGTTGGTAATGACTGTTCCTCTTCCCTTGTGCATGTCATGTAGGTCAGCGCCCACCAGAACAGGACCATCTGGCGTGCCATCGCCAAGGAGGTCCGGACCCTGGGGGCTCACCAGAGACGGGGCACCCACTGCCGGAAGAGATGGGAGGACATTCGCTGCTGCAGCTAGAAGACGGCCGAGGCTCAGCTGGGGATGGCCTCCCAACGTGGGAGAGGTGCCCGTCGCACCATGACCCCCCTGATGTTCCTGATCCTGGCGGTGGCCTACCCGGAGTTGGATGGGCGCTTGAGGACATCACAGCAGACACAATTGGGTGAGTACAACCTCATTCTGCGGACTTTGCGTGCAGTGGAGGGGTCTGGGTGGGGGAGGTGGGCTGTGGGTGTCCCTAGGCCAGGGCGAGTTAGGTAGGCAAGGCCCCTCCGTAATGTAGGCAATGTGGCACTCAACACCACCTCAGCAGAGTGCCAAGTCGAGGTATAGTTGCCCCTGTGGCATCCATGTGCGCAGATGTCCACCATTGCCATGTATGCCATAACCCAGAAATTGCATGTGCAGAGTGCAGGAGCACGGCGTAATGCAGGGGGCTGCTGCGTCTGTCTTGTCCGCCAACGGTAGCGGAATGCCATGCACTAAAACTCTCTTTCTTCTGTCTCCCCACCTTTTCCTGCTCTCCCTGTCCTTTTCCTGCTCTCCCTGTCCTTTTGTACATCAGCATCAACAGGCGGAGGTACAGTGGTACCGGAGCACGAGGGAGCTGCATCCCACATGGCCACAGAGGGCCACACCATGGACTCTGAATGCACCAGTGGGACGGAGGGCGAGGGGAGCTTCACGTCGGCCACTGGATCACCAACCAGCGACACAGACTCGTCTGCCGATGGGAGCTCCCCTGTGGTGGCGGCACCATCTGTGCGCCCCACTTCAACAGGTACAGCTGCCACCTCCCCTACCAGCACCGCCCTCCCAGCAGCCCCTCAGCGTTCGCCTCGTGCCCGCTCACCCAGGAGGGTGGGCATCACCTTCACCCCAGGCACCTCAGGCCCTGCCCCAGTCACCCCTGCTGTCCTCAGTGAGGAGGCCATTGACCTCCTCAGGTCACTCACTGTTGGGCAGTCTACCATTGTGAATGCCATCCAGGGTGTAGAATGAGAGTTGCAACACGGTAATGCATTCCTGGAGGGCATTCATTCTGGTCAGGCTGTCCTTCAGCAAACCCTGCAATCTCTGGCCTCAGCACTGATGGCAGCCATTGTCCCTGTGTCTAGCCTCCCCCCTCCAACTTCCTCCACCCAGACCCAATCCCCTGTACCCCAGCCCATCCCAAGCACACCTACAGACCAGCATGCACACAAGTCAACACACAAAAGTAGCTCAAGCAAACATAGGCACCACACATCCCACAGGCACTCACACAAGCATCACACCCATACAGACACAGCAACATCCACGGTCTCCACTGTGTCCCCCTCCTCCTCTTCTCCCTCCTCCCTCCCTGTCTCGTCTACACACACACCTGCATGCACCACATCTAAAGGCACCAGGAATCGTACGAGGACACCCAGCAACACAAGCCACTCACCTGCACTCACCACCTCCACTGCCATTTACACGTCCCCTGTGTCCTCTCCCAGTGTGTCTGTGACGCCCCCTCCCAAAGTACACAAACGCCGGCAATCACTCACCCAACATCCATCCACCTCACGACAGCCTCCAGTACCTGCACCCAAAACAGCTAAAGTGACACCTCCGACAACCACCTCCTCTTCCTCCACTCCCAGACCCCCTCCAGCTTCCCATCCCAGTGTTCGTCAGAAACTGTCCCTCTGTAAAATTGACCTTTTTGCCCCCACCCCCCTCCAATTCATCAGTCCCGTCGTAGCACCTCAGCCAAAAAGCCTCCAATACCAGTGGTGCGTGTTCAAGGCTTGTGGAGTGCACCGGCCACTAGGGCAGGCAGTAGGACCCGGAGCCAAGGCACTTGCAGCCCACCCCCTGTAAAGGCTCTAAAATTGGAGAGTGGACGACGGGACCGTGTTAAGACTCCTGGTGGGACAACAACTGACGTGGGTTCGAAGGGGATTGGTGAGTCAGCTGTGACTCCAACAAAGGTGGGGAAGGTCCAGAGGAAGTCTGCCCAGCTTGTTGTGAGT
Source organism: Pleurodeles waltl (assembly GCF_031143425.1). Classification (NCBI taxonomy): domain Eukaryota; kingdom Metazoa; phylum Chordata; class Amphibia; order Caudata; family Salamandridae; genus Pleurodeles; species Pleurodeles waltl. The sequence continues at coordinate 1,180,084,190 of NC_090439.1, forward strand.
GTCACGGCGGAGAAGTGCGCCATCATTTCTGGCGGTCCAGACACAACCGCCAGCAGCGTTGTCACTGGTCCAGAGACCACCGCCGGTGTCACAGCCCAGGCGGGCCCAAGTATCGTCACTGGTCAGGAGACCCCCACCAGAGTCACAGCCCAGGAGGGCCCAAGTATCGTCACTGGTCAGGAGACCAGCGCCGGAGTCACAGCCCAGGAGGGCCCAAGTATCGTCACTGGTCCAGAGACCATCGCCGGAGTCACAGCCCAGCAGGGCCCAAGTATCGTCACTGGTCCAGAGACCACCGCCAGAGTCACAGCCCAGGAGGGCCCAAGTATCGTCACTGGTCAGGAGACCACCGCCGGAGTCACAGCCCAGGAGGGCACAAGTATCGTCACTGGTCCAGAGACCACCGCCGGAGTCACAGCCCAGGAGGGCCCAAGTATCATCACTGGTCCAGAGACCATCGCCGGAGTCACAGCCCAGGAGGGCCCAAGTATCGTCAGTGGTCAGGAGACCACCGCCGGAGTCACAGCCCAAGAGGGCCCCGGCTGCCACAGCCCCGCTGGGCAATGATGGAACGTCATGCCACACACCAATGCCCAGTGTAGAGAACGTCATGCCACACACCAATGCCCAGTGTAGAGGACGTCATGCCACACACCAATGCCCAGTGTAGAAAACGTCATGCCACACACCAATGCCCAGTGTAGAGATCGTCATGCCACACACCAATGTCCGTATCAGAACCGCTATGTCAAAGCACCGCTGAACAGTCCAGAACCGCCATGTCAAAGCACCGCTGAACAGGGCATAGACCGCCATGGCAAAGCACCGCTGAACAGTCCAGAACCGCCATTTCAAAGCACCGCTGAACAGGGCAAAGACCGCCATGGCAAAGCACCGCTGTACAGTCCAGAACCGCCATGGCAAAGCACCGCTGAACAGGGCAAAGACCGCCATGGCAAAGCGCCTCTGAAAACTCCAGAACCGCCATGGCAAAGCACTGCTGAACAGGGCAAAGACCACCATGGCAAAGCACCGCTGAACAGTCCAGAACCGCCATGTCAAAGCACCGCTGAACAGGGCAAAGACCGCCATGGCAAAGCACTGCTGAACAGTCCAGAACCACCATGGCAAAGCACCGCTGACCAGGGCAAAGACCGCCATGGCAAAGCACTGCTGAACAGGGCAAAGACCGCCATGGTGAAGACCACTGAACAAGGCAAAGACCGCCATGGCAAAGCACCGCTGAACAGTCCAGAACCGCATTGGCAAAGCACCGCTGAACAGGGCAAAGACCGCCATGGTGAAGACCGCTAAACAGGGCAAGCACAGTGTAGGAATGAAAAGGCCGCCACATCAGGCATCCTTATACCACGTGCAGCTGGGACAGTGACAGGACATGAACTTTCACGGGGAGACTCATCCAGTCTGGGCACCAGTCCCACCCAGTACCAGTAGAGAACTGCATCGACTTGAGAGACTGTGGCTTTGCACTCCCCAGGATGGCACAGTGGGCAAACCACCCACTGTAGAGACTTGAGAGACTGTGGCTTTGCACTCCCCAGGATGGCACAGTGGGCAACCCACCCACTGTAGAGACTTGTGAGACTGTGGCTTTGCACTCCCCAGGATGGCACAGTGGGCAACCCACCCACTGTAGAGACTTGTGAGACTGTGGCTTTGCACTCCCCAGGATGGCTCAGTGGGCAAACCACCCACTGTAGAGACTTGAGAGACTGTGGCTTTGCACTTCCCAGGATACATCAATGGGCATGGAGCCCCGTCGTGGATCTGGCTTCGCATTCATCTGGCTGAGGTGCCCCCCCTTCCCTTCCTCCTGAGGTGCCTGAAGTATTTCGATCTGATGCCCCGGCAGTGTTCTCTCCAATTGTGTTCAGGTATCGTTTGTGGGCCTCGCCCATGCATTTTTGGACTGTTGGTGTACGGACATTGTTGTGTACATATCTGCACTACTTCTCCTATTGTATATATAATTATGACTAATTTTCAAATATATATCTGTATATTTTTGTATGACATGTATATTGGCACATTATAATGTTTGACCGAATTTCGCATTGTCTTTTCATTCTTCCGGGGGGATTGTGGGTTGTTACTGTGATTTTTGTGAATGCATTGGTGTGTATGTTGTAATATGCGAGGGTGGGGGTGTTTGGTGGGTGTCCCCCTAACTTTTGCCTCCCCCGTGTCGTAGGTGCAGTACTCAGCGGTGTCTTTGGCGCCTACGTAGCTGTTGGTCGTAGAGGAGCAGAAAGGGCAGGGAGTATTTGTAATTCCGGCTCCATGGTGGCCTCGTTCCTCGTGGGATGCGTTCAGGTGAGCGTTTTCCCATAGCAAAAGCTGTTTCCGCCGTGTTTTTATCCACAGTGAATCCGCCCCGGAAAAGGTGGCGGATTGGCGGGTTGTAATACTGTGAGCGGTACATTGTCTCCTGCCTGTCTGTTGGCGGTAACCGCCACGCTGCTTGTCTGTACCGCCGTGGCGGGCGGTGTGTTAAAGTGGCTGTCTTAGTTGGCGGTTTCCGCCAGGGTCATAATTCCCTTTTTTTGTCCGCCAGCCTGTTTGCTGTATTTCCGCAGCTTTAACACCGTCCGCCAGGGTTGTAATGACCACCAATATGCCAAAAGTATCTCAGAGAATACCCTCACTTAGGAGGTAAGTAATATACACAAGTTATATGTACACAAACCCAAAACAGGTAAGCAATAGTAAGAAAAGTAATGCAAACAATGTAGAATCACAATAGGATGCAATAGGTGAACATAGGTCTAGGAGCAACACAAACCATATACTCCAAAAGTGGAATGCGAATCACAAATGGATCCCAGACCTATAGGAGCTTGTAGAGGGTCACTGGGAATGTAAGAAAATAGTCAGGGTGTCCAAGATACACCACCCCAAGACCCTGAAAAGTAGGAGTAAAGTTACCCTACTACCCCAGAAAGACACGATAGTCGTGATAGGGGGATTCTGTAAGAACCACAAGCACCAGCAAAACGCTGAAGATGGATTCCTGGATGTGAGGACATGCAAGGCAATGGGACCAAGTCCAAGAGTCGCGATAGTGTCCAGGGGGGGCAGGAGCCCAGGAAACCCCGGATGAAGGTGCAAAAGGGCTGCCTCTGGGTGGAAGAAGCTGAAGATTCTGCAACAACGAAAAGGGCTAGAAACTTCTCCTTTGGATGGAAGATGTCACACGGCGTGCTGGATGATCCAGAAGTGATTCCATGCAGAAATACTGCAAACAAACCTTGCCAGCTGCAAGGGTCGCAGTAGAGGCTTTTGGGTGCTGCTGGGGACCAGGAAGGACCAGGATGTCGCCCCTTGAAGGAGAAGACAGAGGGGGCGCTCAGCAACTCAGAGAGCCCCCGCAGAAGCAGGCAGCACCCGCAGAAATACCAGAGCAGACACTTGGAAGTTCTGTGAACTCATAGTCACAAAAGGAGTGTCCTATGACGTCGGAGTCCAACTCAACGGGTTGAGCACTGCAGGACGGAGTGCTGGGGACCCAGGCTAGGCTGTGCACAAAGGAATCCTTGGAGAAGTGCACAGAAGCCGGAGCAGCTGCACATCACGCAGTACACAGGTTTGCTGTCTGGCGTGGGGAAGCAAGGACTTATCTCCACCAAATTTGGACAGAAGGGCCACTGGACTGTTGGAGACACTTGGACCCAGCGCCTGTGTTCCAGGGACCACGCTCGTCAGGATAAGAGGGGACCCAGACTGGTGGTGATGCAGTCTTTTGGTGCCTGCGTTAGCAGGGGGAAGATTCCGTCTACCCACAGGAGATTTGTTCTTGGCTTCCAGTGCAGGGTGAAGGCAGACAGCCCTCAGAGCATGCACCACCAGGAAACAGTTGAGAAAGCCGACAGGATGAGGTGCTACAATGTTGCTGGTAGTCATCTTGCTACTTTGTTGTGGTTTTGCAGGCATCCTGGAGCAGTCAGCGGTCGATCCTTGGCAGAAGTCGAAGAGAGAAGTGCAGAGGAACTCTGGTGAGCTCTTGCATTCGTTATCTGAGGAATAGCCTAGAGGAGAGACCCTAAATAGCCAGCAAAGGAGGTTTGGCTACTAAGAAAGGAGGTTTGGCTACCAAGAGACGTGAGAACCTATAAGGAGGGGTCCCTGACATCACCTGCTGGCACTGCCCACTCAGAGCAGTCCAATGTGCCCCCAACACCTCTAAATCCAAGATGGCAGAGGTGTGGGACACACTGGAGGAGCTCTGGGCACCTCCCCTGGGAGGTACTGGTCAGGGGAGTGGTCACTCCCCTTTCCATTGTCCAGTTTCGCGCCAGAGCAGGGCTGGGGGATTGTGAAAAAGTAGCCTCTTTCTAACCTTGTTACCCCCACTTTTGGCCTGTTTGTGAGTATATGTCAGGGTGTTTTCACTGTCTCACTGGGATCCTGCTAGCCAGGGCCCAGTGCTCATAGTGAAAACCCTATGTTGTCAGTATGTTTGTTATGTGTCACTGGGACCCTGCTAGCCAGAACCCCAGTGCTCATAAGTTTGTGGCCTATATGTATGTGTTCCATTTGTGATGCCTAACTGTCTCACTGAGGCTCTGCTAACCAGAACCTCAGTGGTTATGCTCTCTCTGCTTTCCAAATTTGTCAATAACAGGCTAGTGACCATATTCACCAATTCTCATTGGCATACTGGAACACCCTTATAATTCCCTAGTATATGGTACTGAGGTACCCAGGGTATTGGGGTTCCAGGAAATCCCTTTGGGCTGCAGCATTTCTTTTGCCACCCATAGGGAGATCGGACTATTCTTACACAGGCCTGCCAGTGCAGCCTGAGTGAAATAACGTCCACGTTATTTCACAGCCATTTACCACTGCACTTAAGTAACTTATAAGTCACCTAGATGTCTAACCTTCACCTGGTGAAGGTTGGGGGCAAAGTTACTTAGTGTGTGGGCACCCTGGCACTAGCCAAGGTGCCCCCACATTGTTCAGGGCAAATTCCTCGGACTTTGTGAGTGCGGGGACACCATTACACGCGTGCTATATACATAGGTCACTACCTATGTATAGCGTCACAATGGTAACTCCGAACATGGCCAATTAACATGTCTAAGATGATGGAATTGTCACCCCAATGCCATTCTGGCATTGGGGAGACAATTCCATGATCCCCCGGGTCTCTAGCACAGAACCCGGGTACTGCCAAACTGCCTTTCCGGGGTCTCCACTGCAGCTGCTGCCAACCCCTCAGACAGGTTTCTGCCCTCCTGGGGTCCAGGCAGCCCTGGCCCAGTAAGCAGAACCAAGGATTTCCTCTGAGAGAGGGTGTAACACCCTCTCCCTTTGGAAATAAGTGTGAAGGCTGGGGAGGAGTAGCCTCCCCCAGCCTCTGGAAATGCTTTGATAGGCACAGATGCTGCCCATCTCTGCATAAGCCAGTCTCCACCGGTTCAGGGATCCCCCAGCCCTGCTCTGGCGCGAAACTGGACAAAGGAAAGGGGGGGTGACCACTCCCCTGCACCTCCCAGGGGAGGTGCCCGGAGCTCCGCCAGTGTGCCCCAGACCTCTGCCATCTTGGAAACAGAGGTGTTGCTGGCCCACTGGATTGCTCTGAGTGGCCAGTGCCATCAGGTGACGTCAGAGACTCCTTCTGATAGGCTCTTACCTGTGTTGCTAGCCTATCCTCCTTCCTAGGTAGCCATACCTCCTTTTCTGGCTATTTAGGGTCTCTGCTTTGGGGAATTCTGTAGATAACAAATGCAAGTGCTCATCCGAGTTCCTCTGCATCTCTCTCTTCACCTTCTCCCAAAGGCTCGACCGCTGACTGCTCAGGACGCCTGCAAAACCGCAACAAAGTAGCAAAGACGACTACTGCAACCTTGTATCGCTTCATCCTGCCACCTTCTCGACTGTTTCCTGGTGGTGCATGCTCTGGGGGTAGCCTGCCTCCTTTCTGCACCAGGAGCTCTGAAGAAATCTCCCGTGGGATGATGGAATCTTTCCCCTGCACCGCAGGCAACGAAAAGACTGCATCACCGGTCCTCTGGGTCCCCTCTTGTAGGAAAGTACCATCTTGCCTGGCATGTTACCCCCATTTTTTCACTGTATATATGTTGTTTTAGTTGTATGTGTCACTGGGACCCTGTTCTCCAGGGCCCCAGTGCTCATAAGTGTGCCTGACTGTGTTACCTGTGTAGTGACTAAGGGGGTCATTCTGACCCCCGGCGGTCTAAGACCGCCGGGGCCAGGGTCGGCGGGAGCACCGCCAACAGGCCGGCGGTGCCCCGCAGGGCATTCTGACCGCGGCGGTTCGGCCGCGGTCAGAAGAGGCAAACCGGCGGTCTCCCGCCGGTTTACCGCTGCCCTTAGAATCCCCCATGGCGGCCCAGGGCAAATCTCAGAATCACCGCCGCGGTCTTTCGACCGCGGTGCGGTGTTCTGACGGCGGAACCTTGGCGGACGGCCTCCGCCGTCCGCCAAGGTTAGAATCAGCCCCTAACTGTCTCACTGAGCCACTGCAGCCTGAGTGAAATAACGTCCACGTTATTTCACAGCCATTTTACACTGCACTTAAGTAACTTATAAGTCACCTATATGTCTAACCTTTACCTGGTAAAGGTTAGGTGCAAAGTTACTAAGTGTGAGGGCACCCTGGCACTAGCCAAGGTGCCCCCACATTGTTCAGAGCCAATTCCCTGAACTTTGTGAATGCGGGGACACCATTACACGCGTGCACTACATATAGGTCACTACCTATATGTAGCTTCACAATGGTAACTCCGAATATGGCCATGTAACATGTCTAAGATCATGGAATGGCCCCCTCTATGCCATCCTGGCATTATTGGGACAATTCCATGATCCCAGTGGTCTGTAGCACAGACCCTGTGTAGGAAAGTACCATCTTGCCTGGCATGTTACCCCCATTTTTCACTGTATATATGTTGTTTTAGTTGTATGTGTCACTGGGACCCTGGTAACCCAGGGCCCCAGTGCTCATAAGTGTGCCTGAATATGTTACCTGTGTAGTGACTAACTGTCTCACTGAGGCTCTGCTAATCAGAACCTCAGTGGTTATGCTCTCTCATTGCTTTCCAAATTGTCACTGACAGGCTAGTGACCATTTCTACCAATTTACATTGGCTTACTGGAACACCCTTATAATTCCCTAGTATATGGTACTGAGGTACCCAGGGTATTGGGGTTCCAGGAGATCCCTATGGGCTGCAGCATTTCTTTTGCCACCCATAGGGAGCTCTGACAATTCTTACACAGGCCTGCCACTGCAGCCTGAGTGAAATAACGTCCACGTTATTTCACAGCCATTTTACACTGCACTTAAGTAACTTATAAGTCACCTATATGTCTAACCTTTACCTGGTAAAGGTTAGGTGCAAAGTTACTTAGTGTGAGGGCACCCTGGCACTAGCCAAGGTGCCCCCACATTGTTCAGAGCCAATTCCCTGAACTTTGTGAGTGCGGGGACACCATTACACGCGTGCACTACATATAGGTCACTACCTATGTGTAGCTTCACCATGGTAACTCCGAATATGGCCATGTAACATGTCTATGATCATGGAATTGCCCCCTCTATGCCATCCTGGCATTGTTGGTGCAATTCCATGATCCCAGTGGTCTGTAGCACAGACCCTGGTACTGCCAAACTGCCCTTCCTGGGGTTTCACTGCAGCTGCTGCTGCTGCCAACCCCTCAGACAGGCATCTGCCCTCCTGGGGTCCAGCCAGGCCTGGCCCAGGATGGCAGAACAAAGAACTTCCTCTGAGAAAGGGTGTGACACCCTCTCCCTTTGGAAAATGGTGTGAAGGCAGGGGAGGAGTAGCCTCCCCCAGCCTCTGGAAATGCTTTCTTGGGCACAGATGTGCCAAATTCTGCATAAGCCAGTCTACACCGGTTCAGGGACCCCTTAGCCCCTGCTCTGGCGCGAAACTGGACAAAGGAAAGGGGAGTGACCACTCCCCTGACCTGCACCTCCCCTGGGAGGTGTCCAGAGCTCCTCCAGTGTGCTCCAGACCTCTGCCATCTTGGAAACAGAGGTGCTGCTGGCACACTGGACTGCTCTGAGTGGCCAGTGCCACCAGGTGACGTCAGAGACTCCTGCTGATAGGCTCCTTCAGGTGTTAGTAGCCTATCCTCTCTCCTAAGTAGCCAAACCCTCTTTTCTGGCTATTTAGGGTCTCTGTCTCTGGGGAAACTTTAGATAACGAATGCAAGAGCTCATCCGAGTTCCTCTGCATCTCCCTCTTCACCTTCTGATAAGGAATCGACTGCTGACCGCGCTGGAAGCCTGCAAAACTGCAACATAGTAGCAAAGACGACTACTGCAACTCTGTAACGCTGATCCTGCCGCCTTCTCGACTGTTTTCCTGCTTGTGCATGCTGTGGGGGTAGTCTGCCTCCTCCCTGCACCAGAAGCTCCGAAGAAATCTCCCGTGGGTCGACGGAATCTTCCCCCTGCAACCGCAGGCACCAAAAAGCTGCATTACCGGTCCCTTGGGTCTCCTCTCAGCACGACGAGCGAGGTCCCTCGAATCCAGCAACTCTGTCCAAGTGACCCCCACAGTCCAGTGACTCTTCAGTCCAAGTTTGGTGGAGGTAAGTCCTTGCCTCACCTCGCTGGGCTGCATTGCTGGGAACCGCGACTTTGCAGCTACTCCGGCCCCTGTGCACTTCCGGCGGAAATCCTTTGTGCACAGCCAAGCCTGGGTCCACGGCACTCTAACCTGCATTGCACGACTTTCTAAGTTGGTCTCCGGCGACGTGGGACTCCTTTCTGCAACTTCGGCGAGCACCGTTTCACGCATCCTTGTAGTGCCTGTTTCTGGCACTTCTCCGGGTGCTACCTGCTTCAGTGAGGGCTCTTTGTCTTGCTCGACGTCCCCTCTCTCTGCAGGTCCAATTTGCGACCTCCTGGTCCCTCCTGGGCCCCAGCAGCGTCCAAAAACGCCAAATGCACGATTTGCGTCTAGAAAGGCTTGTTGGCGTCCTTTCGGCGGGAAAACACTTCTGCACAACTCTCCAAGGCGAGTGGGATCCGTCCACTAAAGGGGAAGTCTCTAGCCCCTTTTCGTTCCTGCAGAAACCTCAGCTTCTTCTGTCCAGTCGAAGCTTCTTTGCACCCGCAGCTGGCATTTCCTGGGCATCTGCCCATCTCCGACTTGCTTGTGACTTTTGGACTTGGTCCCCTTGTTCCACAGGTACCCTAGATTGGAAATCCACAGTTGTTGCATTGCTGGTTTGTGTCTTTCCTGCATTATTTCTCTAACACGACTATTTTGTCCTTAGGGGAACTTTAGTGCACTTTGCACTCACTTTTCAGGGTCTTGGGGAGGGTTATTTTTCTAACTCTCACTATTTTCTAATAGTCCCAGCGACCCTCTACAAGGCCACATAGGTTTGGGGTCCATTCGTAGTTCGCATTCCACTTTTGGAGTATATGGTTTGTGTTGCCCCTATCCCTATGTTTCCCCATTGCATCCTATTGTAACTATACATTGTTTGCACTGTTTTCTAAGACTATACTGCATATTTTTGCTATTGTGTATATATATCTTGTGTATATTTCCTATCCTCTCACTGAGGGTACACTCTAAGATACTTTGGCATATTGTCATAAAAATAAAGTACCTTTATTTTTAGTATAACTGTGTATTGTGTTTTCTTATGATATTGTGCATATGACACTAAGTGGTACTGTAGTAGCTTCACACGTCTCCTAGTTCAGCCTAAGCTGCTCTGCTAAGCTACCATTATCTATCAGCCTAAGCTGCTAGACACCCTATACACTAATAAGGGATAACTGGGCCTGGTGCAAGGTGCAAGTACCCCTTGGTACTCACTACAAGCCAGTCCAGCCTCCTACATTGGTTGTGCAGTGGTGGGATAAGTGCTTGAGACTACTTACCACTCTTGTCATTGTACTTTTCATAAGAGAAAAATATACAAAACAAGGTCAGTGTATATACACATAGCCAAAAAGTTTTGCATTTCCTCTTTTCACTCTTTTCTAAGTGCTGAAAAGTACTCCTAAAACTTTCAAAAAGTTCTTAAAAGTTTTAAAAGTTTTTTTCTGTCTTTCCAAAAAGTTCTGAAAACTTTTTTCTCTTTTTCTATCACTTTAACTCTCTCTAAAAATGTCTGGCACAGGCCAAGGTGTTGATCTGTCCAAACTTGCATATGACAACCTTAGCTGGAAAAGAGCAAGGAGTCTCTGTATAGAGAGAGGTTTGAGTGTAGGGAAGAATCCTGCCTTGGAACTGTTAATTAACATGCTTAGAGAACAGGATAAGGCCATAGGTGCCCCATCTGTTGAAAAAGTACCTAATAGTTCCCAATCTGATTCAGGGACTCCCCCAGGAAAAGATTCAGGAAAGAAACTTCCTAGCCTGCCCATTACTAGACAATCTAGCATAGATGGTAATGATGATGAGCCACACCATAGAAATAGTGTTGTCTCACATCATAGCAAAAGCATATATTCTCACCATACTGGTAGTAATGTTTCTGTAAACCAAGCTGTTAAGTTGGCTTCTGTAAGGGACAGGTCTCCTTCTGTTCATTCCCATCATAGCTCTGTTTCTAGAAATGTCCCTCCCACCAACCCTGATGACAGAATGTTAGAGAGGGAACTCAATAAGTTGAGGGTGGAACAAACCAGACTGAAGCTTAAAAAGCAACAGCTGGATTTGGATAGACAGTCTTTTGAATTAGAGAAGGAAAGACAGAAGTTGGGTTTAGATACCCATGGTGGCAGCAGCAGTATTCCCCATAGTCATCCTGCAAAAGAGCATGATTCCAGGAATCTGCACAAGATAGTTCCCCCTTATAAGGAGGGGGATGACATTAACAAGTGGTTTGCTGCACTTGAGAGGGCCTGTGTTGTACAGGATGTCCCTCAAAGGCAGTGGGCTGCTATCCTATGGCTATCATTTAGTGGAAAAGGTAGGGATAGGCTCCTTACTGTAAAAGAAAATGATGCTAATAATTTCCAAGTTCTTAAGAATGCACTCCTGGATGGTTATGGCTTAACCACTGAACAGTACAGGATAAAGTTCAGAGAGACCAAAAAGGAGTCTTCACAAGACTGGGTTGATTTCATTGACCAGGCAGTGAAGGCCTTGGAGGGGTGGTTACATGGCAGTAAAGTTACTGATTATGACAGCCTGTATAACTTGATCCTGAGAGAGCATATTCTTAATAATTGTGTGTCTGATTTGTTGCACCAGTACTTGGTGGACTCTGATCTGACCTCTCCCCAAGAATTGGGAAAGAAGGCAGACAAATGGGTCAGAACAAGAGTGAACAGAAAAGTTCATACAGGGGGTGACAAAGATGGCAACAAAAAGAAGGATGGTAAGTCTTCTGACAAGGGTGGGGACAAATCTAAAAATGAGTCTTCATCAGGCCCACAAAAACACTCTGGTGGGGGTGGTGGGTCCAAATCCTCCTTTAATCAGAACAAGGAAAAGAAACCATGGTGCTATTTATGTAAAATAAAAGGCCATTGGACAACAGATCCCAGTTGTCCAAAGAAAGGCACCACAGCTCCTACCACTACAACCCCTACTGCTACACCTAGTGTCCCTACTAATAGCAGTGGTGGTGGGAGCAAACCTACTAATAGCCAATCCAAGGGAGTAGCTGGGCTCACTTTTGGTAATTTAGTTGGGGTTGGTCTGATTAGGGAGACCACAGAGGCTACTTTAGTCTCTGAAGGGGCTATTGATTTAGCCACTTTGGTTGCTTGCCCCCATAACTTGGAGAAGTACAAGCAACTAACCCTAATAAATGGTGTTGAGGTCCAGGCCTACAGGGACACAGGTGCCAGTGTCACAATGGTGATTGAGAAACTGGTGCACCCTGAACAACACATACTTGGACACCAGTACCAAGTAACCGATGCTCACAACATAACACAAAGCCACCCCATGGCTGTTGTAAATCTCAACTGGGGGGGGGGGTCACTGGTCCAAAGAAAGTTGTGGTAGCTTAAGATTTACCTGTAGACTGTCTATTAGGGAATGATTTGGAGACATCAGCTTGGTCAGATGTGGAGTTGGAGGCCCATGCAGCAATGCTGGGCATCCCAGGGCATATTTTTGCTTTGACAAGGGCTCAGGCCAAAAAGCAAAAAGGACAGGGAAGCTTGGATCCTGGAACAATGGACCAAGTGCTCCCTAAAGCTAGGGCTAGTAGAAGCAAACCACTTCCTACTATCCCTCCCTCTACAGTGGATTCTAATTCTGAGGAAGAAGAATTCCCTCCCTGTGCAGAACCTACACCAGAGGAGCTGGAAGCAGACACTGCTGAGCTTTTGGGTGAAGGGGGGCCTGCCAGGGAGGAGCTGAGTGTGGCACAGCAAACCTGTCCCACATTAGAGGGTCTCAGACAGCAAGCTGTCAAACAAGCTAATGGGGATGTCAGTGACTCTCACAGAGTTTACTGGGAGGACAACCTCTTGTACACTGAGCATAGGGATCCTAAACCTGGAGCTGCCAGGAGATTAGTGATTCCTCAGGAGTACAGAAAGTTCCTCCTAACACTGGCACATGACATTCCCTTAGCTGGGCATCTAGGACAAATGAAAACTTGGGACAGGCTTGTTCCCCTGTTTCATTGGCCTAGGATGTCTGAGGACACAAAGGAATTTTGTAAGTCCTGTGAAACCTGTCAAGCCAGTGGCAAGACAGGTGGCACCCCAAAGGCACCACTTATCCCACTGCCTGTGGTTGGGGTTCCCTTTGAAAGGGTAGGGGTTGACATAGTTGGCCCCCTTGACCCTCCTACTGCTTCAGGCAATAGGTTTATCTTAGTGGTAGTGGACCATGCCACAAGATATCCTGAAGCTATTCCTTTAAGGACCACTACAGCACCTGCAGTGTCAAAGGCCCTCCTGGGAATATTTTCCAGGGTGGGCTTCCCAAAGGAAGTGGTATCAGACAGAGGAAGCAATTTCATGTCTGCATACTTAAAGGCCATGTGGAAGGAGTGTGGTGTAACGTACAAGTTCACAACACCCTATCATCCACAAACAAATGGACTGGTGGAGAGATTTAATAAAACTCTCAAAGGCATGATTATGGGTCTCCCTGAAAAACTCCGCAGGAGATGGGATATCCTCCTACCATGCCTCCTTTTTGCCTACAGGGAGGTACCCCAGAAAGGAGTGGGCTTCAGCCCCTTTGAACTTCTTTTTGGACACCCTGTTAGGGGTCCACTCACACTTGTGAAGGAGAGTTGGGAACAACCTTTAAAAGCTCCTAAGCAGGATATTGTGGATTATGTACTTGGCCTCAGATCAAGGATGGCTGAGTACATGAAAAAGGCCAGTAAAAACCTTCAGGCCAGCCAAGAGCTACAGAAGCAATGGCATGATCAGAAGGCTGTTTTGGTTCAGTACCAACCAGGGCAGAAAGTGTGGGTCTTGGAGCCTGTGGCCCCAAGAGCACTCCAAGATAAATGGAGTGGACCCCACACAATTGTTGAAAAGAAGGGTGAAGTCACCTACTTGGTTGACTTAGGCACTGCCAGGAGTCCCCTAAGGGTGCTCCATGTCAACCGCCTGAAACCCTACTATGACAGGGCTGATCTCACCCTGCTCATGGCAACTGATGAGGGACAGGAAGAAGACAGTGATCCTCTACCTGATCTCTTCTCTTCCACAGAACAAGATGCTCTTGTGGAAGGTGTAGTTTTGGCTGATTGTCTTACTGCTGAGCAGAAAGATAATTGCATACATCTCCTAGCACAATTTTCAGAACTCTTCTCTACTGTGCCAGGCACCACTTCTTGGTGTGAGCACACTATAGATACTGGAGACAGTTTACCTGTCAAAAGTAAGATCTATAGGCAGCCTGACCATGTCAGGGACTGCATAAAGCAAGAAGTTCAGAAAATGTTGGAACTAGGAGTGGTTGAGCACTCTGACAGTCCATGGGCTTCTCCTGTGGTACTGGTACCAAAACCCAATTCTAAAGATGGAAAGAAGGAAATGAGGTTTTGTGTAGACTATAGAGGTCTCAACTTGGTAACCAAAACTGATGCTCACCCTATACCCAGGGCAGATGAGCTCATAGATACACTGGCATTTGCCAAGTATCTAAGCACTTTTGATTTGACTGCAGGGTATTGGCAGATCAAATTGTCAGAAGATGCTAAACCTAAGACTGCATTTTCTACCATTGGAGGACATTACCAGTTTACTGTAATGCCTTTTGGTTTGAAAAATGCACCTGCCACTTTTCAGAGGTTGGTGAACACAGTCCTGCAAGGGCTGGAAGCTTTCAGTGCAGCATATTTGGACGATATAGCTGTCTTTAGCTCCAGCTGGGATGATCACCTGGTCCACCTATGGAAAGTTTTGGAGGCTCTGCAAAAGGCAGGCCTCACTATCAAGGCTTCAAAGTGCCAGATAGGGCAGGGTAAGGTGGTTTATCTGGGACACCTTGTTGGTGGGGAACAGATTGCACCACTTCAAGGGAAAATCCAAACTATTATTGATTGGGTTCCCCCTCCCACTCAGACTCAGGTGAGAGCCTTCCTATGCCTCACTGGGTATTACAGGAGGTTCATTAAGAACTATGGCTCCATTGCAGCCCCTCTTAATGACCTCACTTCCAAGAAAATGCCTAAAAAGGTATTATGGACAGCAAGCTGTCAGAACGCTTTTGAGGAGCTGAAGCAGGCCATGTGCTCTGCACCTGTCCTGAAAAGCCCTTGTTACTCTAAAAAATTCTATGTCCAGACTGATGCATCTGAATTAGGAGTAGGGGCAGTCCTATCACAACTTAATTCTGAGGGCCAGGATCAACCTGTTGCTTTTATTAGTAGGAGGTTGACCCCTAGAGAAAAGCGTTGGTCTGCCATTGAGAGGGAGGCATTTGCTGTGGTCTGGGCTCTGAAGAAGTTGAGGCCATACCTGTTTGGCACTCACTTCATTGTTCAGACAGACCACAAACCTCTACTTTGGCTAAAACAAATGAAAGGTGAAAATCCTAAATTGTTGAGGTGGTCCATATCCCTACAGGGAATGGACTATACAGTGGAACATAGACCTGGGAGTAGCCACTCCAATGCAGATGGACTCTCCAGATATTTCCACTTAGACAATGAAGACTCATCAGGTCATGGCTAGTCTTATTGTCCTTCGTTTGGGGGGGGTTGTGTAGGAAAGTACCATCTTGCCTGGCATGTTACCCCCATTTTTCACTGTATATATGTTGTTTTAGTTGTATGTGTCACTGGGACCCTGGTAACCCAGGGCCCCAGTGCTCATAAGTGTGCCTGAATATGTTACCTGTGTAGTGACTAACTGTCTCACTGAGGCTCTGCTAATCAGAACCTCAGTGGTTATGCTCTCTCATTGCTTTCCAAATTGTCACTGACAGGCTAGTGACCATTTCTACCAATTTACATTGGCTTACTGGAACACCCTTATAATTCCCTAGTATATGGTACTGAGGTACCCAGGGTATTGGGGTTCCAGGAGATCCCTATGGGCTGCAGCATTTCTTTTGCCACCCATAGGGAGCTCTGACAATTCTTACACAGGCCTGCCACTGCAGCCTGAGTGAAATAACGTCCACGTTATTTCACAGCCATTTTACACTGCACTTAAGTAACTTATAAGTCACCTATATGTCTAACCTTTACCTGGTAAAGGTTAGGTGCAAAGTTACTTAGTGTGAGGGCACCCTGGCACTAGCCAAGGTGCCCCCACATTGTTCAGAGCCAATTCCCTGAACTTTGTGAGTGCGGGGACACCATTACACGCGTGCACTACATATAGGTCACTACCTATGTGTAGCTTCACCATGGTAACTCCGAATATGGCCATGTAACATGTCTATGATCATGGAATTGCCCCCTCTATGCCATCCTGGCATTGTTGGTGCAATTCCATGATCCCAGTGGTCTGTAGCACAGACCCTGGTACTGCCAAACTGCCCTTCCTGGGGTTTCACTGCAGCTGCTGCTGCTGCCAACCCCTCAGACAGGCATCTGCCCTCCTGGGGTCCAGCCAGGCCTGGCCCAGGATGGCAGAACAAAGAACTTCCTCTGAGAGAGGGTGTGACACCCTCTCCCTTTGGAAAATGGTGTGAAGGCAGGGGAGGAGTAGCCTCCCCCAGCCTCTGGAAATGCTTTCTTGGGCACAGATGTGCCCAATTCTGCATAAGCCAGTCTACACCGGTTCAGGGACCCCTTAGCCCCTGCTCTGGCGCGAAACTTGACAAAGGAAAGGGGAGTGACCACTCCCCTGACCTGCACCTCCCCTGGGAGGTGTCCAGAGCTCCTCCAGTGTGCTCCAGACCTCTGCCATCTTGGAAACAGAGGTGCTGCTGGCACACTGGACTGCTCTGAGTGGCCAGTGCCACCAGGTGACGTCAGAGACTCCTGCTGATAGGCTCCTTCAGGTGTTAGTAGCCTATCCTCTCTCCTAAGTAGCCAAACCCTCTTTTCTGGCTATTTAGGGTCTCTGTCTCTGGGGAAACTTTAGATAACGAATGCAAGAGCTCATCCGAGTTCCTCTGCATCTCCCTCTTCACCTTCTGATAAGGAATCGACTGCTGACCGCGCTGGAAGCCTGCAAAACTGCAACATAGTAGCAAAGACGACTACTGCAACTCTGTAACGCTGATCCTGCCGCCTTCTCGACTGTTTTACTGCTTGTGCATGCTGTGGGGGTAGTCTGCCTCCTCCCTGCACCAGAAGCTCCAAAGAAATCTCCCGTGGGTCGACGGAATCTTCCCCCTGCAACCGCAGGCACCAAAAAGCTGCATTACCGGTCCCTTGTGTCTCCTCTCAGCACGACGAGCGAGGTCCCTCGAATCCAGCAACTCTGTCCAAGTGACCCCCACAGTCCAGTGACTCTTCAGTCCAAGTTTGGTGGAGGTAAGTCCTTGCCTCACCTCGCTGGGCTGCATTGCTGGGAACCGCGACTTTGCAGCTACTCCGGCCCCTGTGCACTTCTGGCGGAAATCCTTTGTGCACTGCCAAGCCTGGGTCCACGGCACTCTAACCTGCATTGCACGACTTTCTAAGTTGGTCTCCGGCGACGTGGAACTCCTTTCTGCAACTTCGGCGAGCACCGTTTCACGCATCCTCGTAGTGCCTGTTTCTGGCACTTCTCCGGGTGCTACCTGCTTCAGTGAGGGCTCTTTGTCTTGCCCGACGTCCCCTCTCTCTGCAGGTCCAATTTGCGACCTCCTGGTCCCTCCTGGGCCCCAGCAGCGTCCAAAAACGCCAAACGCACGATTTGCGTCTAGAAAGGCTTGTTGGCGTCCTTTCGGCGGGAAAACACTTCTGCACGACTCTCCAAGGCGAGAGGGATCCGTCCACCAAAGGGGAAGTCTCTAGCCCCTTTTCGTTCCTGCAGAAACCTCAGCTTCTTCTGTCCAGTTGAAGCTTCTTTGCACACGCAGCTGGCATTTCCTGGGCATCTGCCCATCTCCGACTTGCTTGTGACTTTTGGACTTGGTCCCCTTGTTCCACAGGTACCCTAGATTGGAAATCCACAGTTGTTGCATTGCTGGTTTGTGTCTTTCCTGCATTATTCCTCTAACACGACTATTTTGTCCTTAGGGGAACTTTAGTGCACTTTGCACTCACTTTTCAGGGTCTTGGGGAGGGTTATTTTTCTAACTCTCACTATTTTCTAATAGTCCCAGCGACCCTCTACAAGGCCACATAGGTTTGGGGTCCATTCGTGGTTCGCATTCCACTTTTGGAGTATATGGTTTGTGTTGCCCCTATCCCTATGTTTCCCCATTGCATCCTATTGTAACTATACATTGTTTGCACTGTTTTCTAAGACTATACTGCATATTTTTGCTATTGTGTATATATATCTTGTGTATATTTCCTATCCTCTCACTGAGGGTACACTCTAAGATACTTTGGCATATTGTCATAAAAATAAAGTACCTTTATTTTTAGTATAACTGTGTATTGTGTTTTCTTATGGTATTGTGCAAGTGACACTTGTGGTACTGTAGTAGCTTCACACGTCTCCTAGTTCAGCCTAAGCTGCTCTGCTAAGCTACCATTATCTATCAGCCTAAGCTGCTAGACACCCTATACACTAATAAGGGATAACTGGGCCTGGTGCAAGGTGCAAGTACCCCTTGGTACTCACTACAAGCCAGTCCAGCCTCCTACAACAACGTTCTGAGTTGTCCTGCGGCGTCGTGGGACTCCCTTTTGTGTCTTCGGGTGAGCTCCGGTTCACTCCTCTTCCAAGTGCCTGTTCCGGTACTTCTGCGGGTGCTGCCTGCTTCTGTGATGGCTCCCTAACTTGCTGGGCGCCCCCTCTGTCTCCTCATCCAAGTGGAGACATCCTGGTCCCTTCTGGGCCACAGAAGCATTCAAAAACCCTGACCACAACCCTTGCAGCTAGCAAGGCTTGATTGCGGTCTTTCTGGGTGGGAACACGTCTGCAAGCTTCTTCACGACGTGGGACATCCATCCTCCAAAGGGGAAGTTTCTAGCCCTCTTCGTTCTTGAAGAATCTACAGCTTCTACCATCCGGTGGCAGCTTCTTTGCATCCTCAGCTGGCATTTCCTGGGCATCTGCCCACTCTCGACTTTGTCGCAACTCTTGGACTTGGTCCCCTTGTTCCACAGGTACTCAGGTCCGGAAATCCACTGTTGCTGCAGTGCTGGTGTTTGTTCTTCCTTGCAGAATTCCCCTATCACGACTTCTGTGCTCTCTGGGGAATATAGGTGCTTTTTACACCTACTTTTCAGGGTCTTGGGGTGGCCTATTTTTCTAACCCTCACTATTTTCTTACAGTCCCAGCGACCCTCTGCAAGCTCACTTAGGTTTGGGGTCCATTTGTGGTTCACATTCCACTTTTGGAGTATATGGTTTGTGTTGCCCCTATACCTATGTGCTCCTATTGCAATCTACTGTAACTTTACATTGCTTGCATTACTTTTCTTGCTATTACCTGCATAATTTTGGTTTGTGTACATATATCTTGTGTATATAACTTATCCTCATACTGAGGGTACTCACTGAGATACTTTTGGCATATTGTCATAAAAATACAGTACCTTTATTTTTAGTACTTCTGTGTATTGTGTTTTCTTATGATATTGTGCATATGACACCAGTGGTATAGTAGGAGCTTTACATGTCTCCTAGTTCAGCCTAAGCTGCTTTGCCATAGCTACCTTCTATGAGCCTAAGCTGCTAGAAACACCTCTTCTGCACTAATAAGGGATAACTGGACCTCGCACAAGGTGTAAGTACCTCTGGTACACACTACAAGCCAGGCCAGCCTCCTACATTGGTTGTGCAGCGGTGGGATAAGTACTTGTAACTCCTTACCACTTTGTCATTGTGTACTGTTCATAAGAGAATAATATACAAAAAAGTTCAGTGTATGTGCACCTAACCAAAAAGTTTTGCTTTTCTCCTCTTAAACGTTTTACTAAGTTCTGAAAAGTACTCTAAAACTTCAAAAAAATTCTAAAAAGTTAGGTTTTTTTTTCTCTGTTCTTTAAAAAGTTCTGAAACGTTTTCTTCCTTCTCACTGTCTCTAAACCTTTTGCTATCATGTCTGTGGTAGACTCTACTCTTAAAATGGTCAATACTACTTATGACAATTTGAATTACATGAGCCTAAGGAGTCTCTGCTTAGATAGAGGTTTAGTGATAGGAAAGAACCCTACAAAAGAGTTTCTATATAACATGCTTATTGTGAATGATGAGTCCCAAGGAGGCACCTCAAATGAGAGGTTAATAGAAGGCTCCCATTCTGACTCAGGGGACCTCCTTGAGGGAGGTGGGGAGGGTTCTGTTCCAGATCTGCCCCCTAGCAGGACACCTATTAATGTTGGTAGTAATGGAGGTTCCCATCATAGTAGGGGAGTCTTTATTCCTGGAGGCAAAGTTATTAGGGTTCAGTCAGTTAGGGACAGATCCCCCTCTGTTGTTTCCAATTTATCTTCTGTGTCCAAGCGTTCCGAACCCATCCACCCTGAAGACAACATGTTAGAAAGGGAACTCAACAAGTTGAGGGTTGAAGAGACCAGACTGAAGCTTAAACAGCAACAGCTGGCCTTAGATAGGGAATTCCTAGACCTGGAGAAGGAGAGACAGGATTGGGGTTTGGACCCCATGGTGGCAGCAGCAGTATTCCTGATAGTAATCCATTTAGAGAGCATCATTCCAGGAATCTGCACAAGATAGTCCCCCCTTACAATGAGGGGGATGACATCAACAAGTGGTTTGCTGCACTTGAGAGAGCCTGTTTGGTACAGGGGGTCCCTCAAAGGCAGTGGGATGCTATATTGTGGCTATCTTTCACTGGAAAGGGTAGGGATAGGCTCCTTACTATTAGAGAAAGTGATGCTAACAATTTTGCAGTTATGAAGGATGCACTCTTGGATGGATTTGGCTTAACCACTGAAAAATACAGGATTAAGTTCAAAGACACCAGAAAAGAGTCCTCACAAGACTGAATAGACCTTGTTGACTGTTCAGTGAAGGCCTTGGAAGGGTGGTTACATGGCAGTAAAGTTTCTGACTATGAAAGCCTGTAAAATCTTATTCTGAGAGAGCATGTTCTGAATAACTGTATGTCTGACTTGTTACACCAATATCTAGTGGACTCAGATCTGACATCTCCCCAAGAATTGGGAAAGAAGGCAGACAAATGGGTCAGAACAAGAGTGAACTGAAAAGTTCATACAGGGGGTGACAAGGATGGCAAGAAGAAGGATGGTGAGAAATCTCAAGATAAGCATGGGGATAAGGGTGAAACCAAAGATCCTTCTTCAAATCCTAAACACTCTTCAGGGGGTGGGGATAAATCAAATTCTTCCTCTTCTTCACAACATACACACATTAAAAAGCCTTGGTGCTATGTGTGTAAAAATAAAGGCCATTGGCAAGGGGATGAGCCCTGTCCAGTTAAGCCCCCTTAGCCAACCAACACTAATACATCAAACTCTAGTGCCCCTAGCAGTAGTGGTAATAGTGGTGGGACTGCTGGCAACAGTCAAAGTAAGAGTGTAGTTGGGTTCACTTATGGGTCCATCATAGAAACTGGGGTAGTCAGTTCCAAGACAGTTTCTGTCACACCTAGTGGCATTGGCCTTGCCACACTGGCTGCTTGCTCCCTTCAGCCCTTGAGCCTATCAGAAGGAGTCTCCGACGTCACCTGCTGGCACTGGCCACTCAGAGCAGTCCAGTGTGCCAGCAACAACTCTGAATCCAAGATGGCAGAGGTCTGGGGCACACTGGAGGATCTCTGGGCACCTCCCCTGGGAGGTGCAGGTCAGGGGAGTGGTCACTCCCCTTTCCTTTGTCCAGTTTCGTGCCAGAGCAGGGCTGGGGGATCCCTAAACTGGTGTACACTGGCTTATGCAGAGATGGGCAGCATCTGTGCCCATCAAAGCATTTCCAGAGGCTGGGGGAGGCTACTCCTCCCCAGCCTTCACACTTATTTCCAAAGGGAGAGGGTGTTACACCCTCTCTTAGAGGAAATCCTTTGTGCTGCCTTCATGGGACAGGGATGTGTGGACCCCAGGAGGGCAGAAACTTGTCTGAGGGGTTGGCAGAAGTAGCAGCTGCAGTGGAAACCCCGGAAAGGCAGTTTGGCAGTACCCGGGTTGGGTGCTAGAGACCCGGGGGATCATGTAAATGTCTCCCCAATGCCAGAATGGCATTGGGGTGACAATTCCATGATCTTAGACATGTTACATGGCCATGTTCGGAGTTACCATTGTGACGCCGTAAATAGGTAGTGACCTCTGTATAGTGCACGCGTGTAATGGTGTCACCGCACCCACAAAGTCCGGGTAATTTGCCCTGAACGATGTGGGGGCACCTTGGCTAGTGCCAGGGTGCCCACACACTAAGTAACTTTGCACCCAACCTTCACCAGGTGAAGGTTAGACATATAGGTGACTTATAAGTTACTTAAGTGCAGTGGTAAATGGCTGTGAATTAACGTGGACGTTAGTTCACTCAGGCTGCACTGGCAGGCCTGTGTAAGAATTGTCAGATCTCCCTATGGGTGGCAAAAGAAATGCTGCAGCCCATAGGAATCTCCTGGAACCCCAATACCCTGGGTACCTTAGTACCATATACTAGGGAATTACTGTATAAGGGTGTTCCAGTATGCCAATGTGAATTGGTGAAATTGGTCACTAGCCTGTTAGTAACAATTTGTAAAGAGAGAGCATAACCACTGAGGTTCTGGTTAGCAGAGCCTCAGTGAGACAGTTAGGCATCACACAGTCAACACAAACATATAGGTCACAAACTTATGAGCACTGGGGTCCTGACTAGCAGGGTCCCAGTGACACATAACAAACATACTGAAAACATAGGGTTTTCACTATGAGCACTGGGCCCTGGCTAGCAGGATCCCAGTGAGACAGTGAAAACACCCTGACATACACTCACAAACAGGCCAAAAGTGGGGGTAACAAGGCTAGAAAGGGGCTACTTTCTCACAGGGTTAGAAAAATAGCCCACCCCAAGACCTGAAAAGTAGGTGTAAAGTGCACCTATATTCCCCAGAGAGCACAGAAGTCGTGATAGGGGCATTGTGCAAGGAAGACCAACACCAGCAATGCAACAAAGGTGTATTTCCGGACGAGAGTACCCGTGGACCCTCTACAAGCTCACATAGGTTTGGGGTGCATTTGTGGTTCGCATTCCACTTTGGGAGTATATGGTTTGTGTTGCCCCTATACCTATGTGCTCCTATTGCAATCTACTGTAACTTTACATTACTTGCATTACTTTTCTTGCTATTACCTGCATAATTTTGGTTTGTGTACATATATCTTGTGTATATAACTTATCCTCATACTGAGTGTACTCACTGAGATACTTTTGGCATATTGTCATAAAAATAATGTACCTTTATTTTTAGCACTTCTGTGTATTGTGTTTTCTTATGATATTGTGCATATGACACCAGTGGTATAGTAGGAGCTTTACATGTCTCCAAGTTCAGTTAATCGCTTTGCCATAGCTACCTTCTATCAGCCTAAGCTGCTAGAAACACCTCTTCTACACTAATAAGGGGTAACTGGACCTGGCACGAGGTGTGAGTACCTCTGGTACTCACTACAAGCCAGGCCAGCCTCCTACAAAAAGCACCAATGACAAAGTGGTTAAGCAATTACAAGTACTTATCCCACCACTGCACCACCAATGCAGGAGGCTGGCCTGGCTTGTAGTGGGTAGCTTGTAGTACTTACACCTTGTGCCAGGTCCAGTTATCCCTTATTAGTAGACTAGTAGTGTTCTAGCAGCTTAGGCTGATAGAGGTAGCTATAGCAGAGCAGCTTAGGCTGAACTATGAGACATGCAAAGCTCCTACTATACCACCTATATCACTTAGCACTATATCAAAAGAAACACAATACTTTATTTTACTGACAGTATGCCAAAAGTATCTCAGAGGATATACCCCCTTAGGAGGTAAGTAAAATACACAAAATATACACACAAACCAAAATGAGGTAAGTAAACAGTTAGAAAAGTAGTGCAAACACTGTAGAACACAATAGAATGCAATAGGAGACGATAGGCCTAGGGGCAACACAAACCATAAACTCCAAAAGTGGAATGCGAACCACGACTGGACCCCAGGCCTAGGGTAGTGTGTAGAGGGTCGCTGGGAGTGTAAGAAAACACTAAGGGTGTCCGAGATACCCCACCCCAAGACCCTGAAATGTAGGACTAAAGTTACCCTACTACCCCAAAAAGACAGTAAAGTCGAGATAGGGGATTCTGCAAAGACAACAACTGACTGCAAAGCACTGAAGACGGATTCCTGGACCTGAGGGCCTGTAAAGGAAGGGGACCAAGTCCAAGAGTCACGCAAGGGTCCGGGGGGGCAGGAGCCCACTAAACCCTGGATGAAGGTGCAAAAGGGCTGCCTCCGGGTGGAAGAAGCCAAAGATTCTGCAACAACGGAAGGTGCCAGGATCTTCTCCATTGGTCAGAAGATGTCCCACTGCGTGCTGGAGGACGCAGAGTTGTTTCCACGCAGAAAGACCACAAACAAGCCTTGCTACCTGCAAGAGTCGGGTTGAGGGTTTTGTGTACTGCCAGGGCCCAGGAAGGACCAGGAGGTCGCCCCTTGGAAGAGGAGACAGAGGGGGTGCTCAGCAACAGAGAGAGCCCACGCAGAAGCCAAGAGCACCCGCAGAAGCCCCTGAACAGGCTTTCAGAATATCTGAGCACGACGATCGACTCAGCACAACAAAAGAGGATCTCGCGAAGTGGGAGTCCAACTCAGTGAGTTGGGCGATGCAGGACAGAGTGCTGGGGACCTGGGCTAGGCTGTGCACAAAGGAAGTCTTGCAAAAGTGCACAAAAGCCCTATCAGCTGCAGTTCACGCAGTACACAGGATTACTGTCTGGCGAGGGGAGGCAAGGACTTACCTCCATCAAATTTAGACAGAAGAGCCACTGGACTGTCGGGGACACTTGGACCCAGCTCCTGTGTTCCAGGGACCACGCTCGTCAGGATGAGAGGGGACCCAGAGGACCGGTGATGCAGAAGTTTGGTGCCTGCGTTGGCAGGGGGAAGATTCCGTCGACCCACAGGTTATTTCTTCCTGGCTTCCAGTGCAGGGTGAAGGCAGACAACCCTCAGAGCATTCACCACCAGGAAACAGTTGAGAAAGCCGACAGGATGAGGCTCTACAATGTTGCTGGTAGTCTTCTTGCTACTTTGTTGCAGTTTTGCAGGCGTCCTGGAGCAGTCAGCGGTCAATCCTGGGCAAAAGTCGCAGAGAGAAGTGAGCTCTTGCATTCGTTATCTGATGAGAAACCCACAGGAGAGACCCTAAATAGCCCTCAGAGGAGGATTGGTTACAGAGAGAGGTAAGCACCTATCAGAAGGGGTCTCTGATGTCACCTTCTGGCACTGGCCACTCAGAGGTGTCCATTGTGCCCTCACACCTCTGCATCCAAGATGGCAGAGGTCTGGGACACACTGGAGGAGCTCTGGGCACCTCCCCTTGGGAGGTGCTGGTCAGGGGAGTGGTCACTCCCCTTTCCTTTGTCCAGTTTCGTGCCAGAGCAGGGCTGGGGGCATCCCTGAACCGGTGTAGACTGGCTTATGCAAGAAGGGCACTATCTGTGCCTTCAAAGCATTTCCAGAGGCCAGGAGAGGCTACTCCTCTCAGGCCCTCAACACCTATTTCCAAAGGGAGAGGGTGTAACACCCTCTCTCAGAGGAAATCCTTTGTTCTGCCATCCTGGGACTGGGCTGTCCAGGCCCCAGGCCGACAGAAACCTGTCTGAGGGTTGGCAGCAGTGGTAGCTGCAGAGAAAACCCTGGAGAGTTACTTTGACAGTACCACAGCTCTATGCTGGAGCCCCGGGGATGCATGGAATTGTCCACCCCAATACCAGAATGGTATTGGGGTGACAATTCCATGATCCTAGACATATTACATGGCCATGTTCGGAATTACCATGGTGACGCTACATATAGGTATTGACCTATATGTAGTGCACACGTGTAATGGTGTACCTGCACTCACAAAGTCGGGGGAAATTGCCCTCAACAATGTGGGGGCACCTTGGCTAGTGCTAGTGATCTCGTTGCCCTCACACTAAGTAACTCTGCACCTAACCTTCACTAAGTGACCTATAAGTTACTTAAGTGCAGTGTAAAATGGCTGTGAAATAACGTGGATGTTATTTCACTTAGGCTGCAGTGGCAGTCCTGTGTAAGAATTGTCTGAGCTCCCTATGGGTGGCAAAAGAAATACTGCAGCCCATAGGGATCTCCTGGAACCCCAATACCCAGGGTACCTAGGTACCATATGCTAGGGAATTATAAGGGTGTTCCATTGTGCCAATCAGAATTGGTAAAATTAGTCACTAGCCTGCAGTGACAATTTTAAAAGCAGAGCGAGCATAAACATTGAGTTTCTGTTTAGCAGAGCCTCAGTGATACAGTTAGGCACCACACAGGGAACACATATAGGCCACAAAGTTATGAGCACTGGAGTCCTGGCTAGCAGGATCCCAGTGACACGTATCAAACTCACTGATAACATAGGGTTTTCACTATGAGCACTGGGCCTTGGCTATCAGGATCCCAGTGAGACAGTAAAAACACCCTGATATATACTCACAAACAGGCCAAAAGTGGGGGAAACAAGGCTAGAAAGAGGCTACCTTCCTACAGTACCTCCCTGTAGGCGAAAATGAGGCATGGCAAGAGGACATCCCATCTCCTTCTGAGTTTCTCAGAGAGTCCCATGATCATGCCTATGAGAATTTTATTAAACTTCTCAACCAATCCATTTGTTTGTGGATGATAAGGGGTGGTGAATTTGTAGGTAACACCAAACTCCTTCCACATTGCCTTGAGTTATGCAGACATGAAGTTACTACCTCTGTCTGATACAACGTCTTTAGGGTAACCCACCCTGGAAAAGAGTCCCAGGAGGGATTTTGTCACTGCAGGTGCTGTAGTGGTCCTTAAGGGGATAGCTTCTGGGTACCTTATGGCATGGTCCACTACCACAAGGATGAATCTATTGCCAGAAGCTGTTGGAGGTTCAAGGGGGCCAACAATGTCAACCCCTACCCTCTCAAAGGGCACCCCAATCACTGGCAGTGGGATTAAGGGGGCCTTTGGGGTGCCAAAAGTCTTGCCACTGGATTGGCAGGTGACACAGGAACGACAAAACTCCTTTGTGTCTTCTGACATATGGGGTCAGTGAAAATGTGGAACAAGTGTGTCCCATGTTTTACTCTTGCCCAAATGCCCAGCCAAGGGAATGTCATGAGCTAGGGTTAGGAGGAATCCCCTATACTGGAGGGGGATAACCAGTCTCCTGGTGGCACCAGGTTTAAGGTCCCTTGCTTCAGTATAGAGGAGATTATTCTCCCAGTAACCTCTGTGGCTGTCACTGACATCCCCATTCTGCTGTTTGACAGCTTGCAAGCAACTAAGGTGGCAAGGTCAATGCCACCATCAGAGACAAAAACAGCCTCAGTGGTCTCCCTAACTAGACCAAACCC
The DNA here is from genome assembly GCF_031143425.1 of Pleurodeles waltl. Lineage (NCBI taxonomy): Eukaryota > Metazoa > Chordata > Amphibia > Caudata > Salamandridae > Pleurodeles > Pleurodeles waltl. The sequence continues at coordinate 1,180,111,221 of NC_090439.1, forward strand.
CACTAAATTACCAATAGTAAACCCAGCTACACCCTTTGACTGGCTATTAGTAGTACTCTTCCCACCACCACTGCTGTTACTAGGGGCACTAGTGGAAGCAGTGGGGGTTGTGGTGGTGGGAGGTTTGGTGCTTCTTTTTGGACAAGTGGGATCACTTGCCCAGTGACATTTGGTGTTACGGAGATAACACCATGGCTTTTCTGATTGTGAGAAGAGGAGTTGGACCCACAACCCCAGAGGATGTTTGTGGGCCTGATGAAGACTTAAAAGATTTTTTATCTTTGTCCCCACACTTGTCATGAGACTTACCATCCTTCTTCTTGCTGTCTTTGTCACCCCCTGTATGAGCTTTTCTACTCACCCTTGTTCTGACTTATTTGTCTGCCTTCTTTCCCAAATCTTGGGGAGAGGTCAGATCTGAGCCCACAAGATACTGATGCAACAAATCAGACACACAATTATTCAGTATATGCTCTCTCAGAATCAGGTTGTATAGGCTTTCATAATTAGTCACCTTACTGCCATTTAACCAACCTTCTAGGGCCTTCACTGAACAGTCTACAAAATCTGTCCAATCTCTGATGACTCCTTTCTGGTCTCTCTGAACGTTTTCCTGTATTGTTCAGTGGTTTAGCCCAGACCATCTGAGAGTGCCCTTTTGAGTATATGGTAGTTATATGCATCATCCTCCCTGACAATAAGGAATCTGTCTCTCCCGTGCCAGTGAAAGATAGCCACAGGATAGCAGCCCACTGAACTTGAGGGACCCTCTGAACTTTACAAGCCCTCTCAAGTGCAGCAAACCACTGGTATATGTAATCTCCATCCTTGTAAGGAGGGACAACTTTATGAAGATTTCTTGAATCAAACGTAGGTTCCCTAACATTAGAATTTCTGAAACTACTGCTGCTGCTATGGGGAACTAACCCCTGCCTTTACCTTTCCACAGCCAGGGATTCCCTGTCTAAGGCCAACTGTTGCTGCTGTAGCCTCAGTCTGGCCTCTTCTAACCTCAGCTTTCTGAGTTCCCTAACTTGGGACAGGTCCTCAGATTTAGAAGTGTGGGATGCTTCTGAAACAGAAGTGTGTGAGAAAGTAGCCTCTTTCTAGCCTTGTTACCCCCACTTTTGGCCTGTTTGTGAGGGTATGACAGGGTGTTTTCACTGTCTCACTGGGATCCTGCTAGCCAGGGCCCAGTGCTCATAGTGAAAACCCTATGTTTTCAGAATGTTTGTTATGTGTCAATGGGGCCCTGCTAGTCAGGACCCCAGTGCTCATAAGTTTGTAACCTATATGTATGTGTTCCCTGTGTGATGCCTAACTGTCTCACTGAGGCTCTGCTAATCAGAACCTCAGTGGTTATGCTCTCTCTTTACAAATTGTCACTAACAGGCTGATGACCAATTTCACCAATTCACATTGGCATACTGGAACACCCTTATAATTCCCTAGTATATGGTACTGAGGTACCCAGGGTATTGGGGTTCCAGGAGATCCCTATGGGCTGCAGTATTTCTTTTGCCACCCATAGGGAGCTCTGACAATTCTCACACAGGCCTGCCACTGCAGCCTGAGTGAAATAACGTCCACGTTATTTCACAGCCATTTACCACTGCACTTAAGTAACTTATAAGTCACCTATATGTCTAACCTTTACCTGGTAAAGGTTGGGTGCTAAGTTACTTAGTGTGTGGGCACCCTGGCACTAGCCAAGGTGCCCCCACATTGTTCAGGGCAAATTCCCCGGACTTTGTGAGTGCGGGGACACCATTACACACATGCACTATACATATGTCACGACATATGTATAGCGTCACAATGGTAACTCCGAACATGGCCATGTAACATGTCTAAGATCATGGAATTGTCACCCCAATGCCATTCTGGCATTGGGGAGACAATTCCATGATCCCCTGAGTCTCTAGCACAGACCCGGGTACTGCCAAACTACCTTTCCCAGGGTTTCACTGCAGCTGCTGCTGCTGCCAACCCCTCAGACAGGTTTCTGCCCTCCTGGGGTCCAGCCAGGCTTGGCCCAGAAAGGCAGAACAAAGGACTTCCTCAGAGAGAGGGTGTTACACCCTCTCCCTTTGGAAAAAGGTGTCAGGGCTGGGGAGGAGTAGCCTCCCCCAGCCTCTGGAAATGCTTTGATGGGCACAGATGGTGCCCACCTCTGCATAAGCCAGTCTACACCGGTTCAGGGATCCCCCAGCCCTGCTCTGGCGCGAAACTGGACAAAGAAAAGGGGAGTGACCACTCCCCAGACCTGCACCTCCCCTGGGAGGTGCCCAGAGCTCCTCCAGTGTGCTCCAGACCTCTGCCATCTTGGAAACAGAGGTGCTGCTGGCACACTGGAATGCTCTGAGTGGCCAGTGCCAGCAGGTGACATCAGAGACTCCTTCTGATAGGCTCTTACCTGTGTTGCTAGCCTAACCTCCTTCCTAAGTAGCCAAACCTCCTTTTCTGGCTATTTAGGGTCTCTGCTTTGGGGAATTCTTTAGATAACGAATGCAAGAGCTCACCAGAGTTCCTCTGCATCTCTCTCTTCACCTTCTGCCAAGGAATCGACCGCTGACTGCTCTGGAAGCCTGCAAAACTGCAACAAAGTAGCAAAGACGACTACTGCGACCTTCTAACGCTGATCCGGCCGCCTTCTCAACTGTTTTCCTGGGGGTGCATGCTGTGGGGGTAGTCTGCCTCCTCTCTGCACTAGAAGCTCCGAAGAAACCTCCTGTGGGTCGACGGAATCTTCCCCCTGCAACCGCAGGCACCAAAAGACTGTATGACCGGTCCTCTGGGTCCCCTCTCAGCACAACGAGCGTGGTCCCTGGAACTCAGCAACTCTGTCCAAGTGACTCCCACAGTCTAGTGACTATTCAGTCCAAGTTTGGTGGAGGTAAGTCCTTGCCTCCCCATGCTAGACTGCATTGCTGGGTACCGCGTGATTTGCAGCTGCTCCAGCTCCTGTGCACTCTTCCAGAATTTCCTTTGTGCACAGCCAAGCCTGGGTCCCCGACACTCTAACCTGCAGTGCACGACCTCCTGAGTTGTCCTCCGGCGTCGTGGGACCTTCTTTTGTGACTTCAGGTGAGCTCTGGTTCACTCCTCTTCGTAGTGCCTGTTCCGGCCCTTCTGCGGGTGCTGCTTGCTTCTGAGTGGGCTCTTTGTCTTGCTGGACGCACCCTCTGTCTCTTCACGCAATTGGCGACATCCTGGTCCCTCCTGGGCCACAGCAGCTTCCAAAAACCCTAACCGCGACCCTTGCAGCTAGCAAGGCTTGTTTGCGGTCTTTCTGCGTGGAAACACCTCTGCAAGCTTCTTCACGACGTGGGACATCCATCCTCCAAAGGGGAAGTTCCTAGTCCTCTTCGTTCTTGCAGAATCCACAGCTTCAACCATCCGGTGGCAGCTTCTTTGCACCCACAGCGGGCATTTCCTGGGCATCTGCCCACTCCCGACTTGATCGTGACTTTTGGACTCGGTCCCCTTGTTCCACAGGTACTCTCGTCCGGAAATCCATCGTTGTTGCATTGCTGGTGTTGGTCTTCCTTGCAGAATTCCCCTATCACGACTTCTGTGTTCTCTGGGGAACTTAGGTGCACTTTGCACCCACTTTTCAGGGTCTTGGGGTGGGCTATTTTTCTAAGCCTCACTGTTTTCTTACAGTCCCAGCGACCGTCTACAAGGTCACATAGGTTTGGGGTCCATTTGTGGTTCTCATTCCACTTCTAGAGTATATGGTTTGTGTTGCCCCTATCCCTATGTGCTCTCATTGCAATCTATTGTGACTGTACATTGCTTGCATTGCTTTCTATTGCTATTACTGCATAATTTTGGTATTGTGTACATATATCTTGTGTATATTTGCTATCCTCATACTGAGGGTACTCACTGAGATACTTTTGGCATATTGTCATAAAAATAAAGTACCTTTATTTTTAGTATATCTGTGTATTGTGTTTTCTTATGATATTCTGCATATGACACCAGTGGTATAGTAGGAGCTTTACACGTCTCCTAGTTCAGCCTAAGCTGCTCTGCTAAGCTACCTTTTCTATCAGCCTAAGCTGCTAGACACCTCTTCTACACTAATAAGGGATAACTGGACCTGGTGCAGAGTGTAAGTACCCCTTGGTACCAGTACAAACCAGGCCAGCCTCCTACATCGGGTTCTGTGCTAGCCTCTGGAAATGCTTTGATGGGCACAGATGGTGCCCATCTCTGCATAAGCCAGTCTACACCGGTTCAGGGATCCCCCAGCCCTGCTCTGGCACGAAACTGGACAAAGGAAAGGGGAGTGACCACTCCCCTGACCTGCACCTCCCAGGGGAGGTGCCCAGATCTCCTCCAGTGTGTCCCATACCTCTGCCATCTTGGATTCAGAGGTCCTGGGGCACAAGGGAATGCTCTGAGTGGCCAGTGCCAGTAGGTGATATCAGAGACTCCCTCTGATAGGTTCTTACCTCTCTTGGTAGCCAAACCTCCTTTTCTGGCTATTCAGGGTCTCTTCTCTGGGTTATTCTTTAGATAACGAATGCAAGAGCTCACCAGAGTTCCTATGCACTTCCCTCTTCGACTTCTGCCAAGGATCGACCGCTGACTGCTCCAGGACGCCTGCAAAACAGCAACAAAGTAGCAAGACGACTAGCAGCAACCTTGTAGCCTAATCCTGACGGCTTTCTCGACTGCTTCCTGGTGGTGCATGCTCTGAGGGCTGTCTGCCTTCACCCTGCACTGGAAATCCCGATGAAATCTCCGGTGGGTTGACGGAGTCTTCCTCCTGCTCAAGCAGGCACCAAACATCTGCATCACATGTCCTCTGGGTCCCCTCTCATCTCGACGAGCGTGGTCCCTGGCACACAGGAGCTGGATCCAAGAGACTCCCATAGTCCAGTGGTCCTTCAGTCCAAGTCTGGTGGAGGTAAGTCCTTGCCTCCCCACGCCAGACAACAATCCTGTGTTCTGCATGATCTGCAGCTGCTCCGGCTTCTGTCCACTTTTCCAAGACTTCCTCTGTGCACAGCCTCGCCTGGGTCCACAGCACTCCGTTCTGCATTGCCCAACTCGCTGAGTTGGACTCCGACGTCGTGGGACCCTCTTTGTGACTCTGAGTCCTCTCTGGTTCACAAATCTTCTAAGTGCCTGCTCCGGTAATTCTGCGGGTGCTGACTGCTCCTGTGGGGGCTCTCTGAGTTGCTGAGCACACCCTCTGTCTCCTCCTCCAAGTGGCGACATCCTGGTCCCTCCTGGGCCCCTGCAGCACCCAAAAACCTCTACCGCGATCCTCGCAGCTAGCAAGGCTTGTTTGCAGTATTTCTGCGTGAGAACACCTCTGCGATCTTTAGCGCGCCGTGGGACATCTTCCATCCAAAGGAGAAATTCTTGGCTCTCTTCGTTGTTGCAGAATTCCAAGCTTCTTCCATCCGGAGTCAGCTTCCTTGCACCTTCATCCGGGGTTTTCTGGGCTCCTGACCCCCCTGGACACTATTGCGACTCTTGGACTTGGTCCCCTTGCTTTGCAGGTCCTCAGGTCCAGGAATCTGGCTTCAGTGCTTTGCTGGTGTTTGTGGTTCTTGCAGAATCCCCATATCACGACTACTGTGTCCTATTGGGGTGTTAGGGGTATTTTACTCCTACTTTTCAGGGTCTTGGGGTGGGGTATTTTGGTAACCCTCACTGTTTTCTTACAGTCCCAGTGACCCTCTACAAGCTCCAATAGGCCTGGGGTCCATTCGTGATTCGCATTCCACTTTTGGAGTATATGGTTTGTGTTGCCCCTAGGCCCATGTCTACCTATTGCATTCTATTGTGATTCTACATTGTTTGCATTACTTTTCTAACTATTACTTACCTGTTTTGGGTTTGTGTGCATATGACTTGTGTATATTATTTACCTTCTAACTGAGGGTGCTCACTGAGATACTTGTGGCAATTTGTCATACAAATAAAGTACTATTTTTAGTAACTCTTTGTATTGTGTTTCCTTATGATATTGTGCTATATAATATAAGTGGTATAGTAGGAGCTTTGCATGTCTCCTAGTTAAACCTAAGCTTTGCCATAGCTACCTTCTATCAGCCTAAGCTGCTAGAAACACCTCTATTCTACTAATAAGGGATAATGGACCTGGCACAAGGTGTAAGTACCACAAGGTACCCATTGTAAGCCAGGCCGGCTTCTCACATTGGTGGTGCAGCGGTGGGATAAGTCCTTGCAACTGCTTTACCACTTTGTCATTTGGTACTTTTCATAAGAAAATCATATACCAAACAGTTCAGTGTATGCACACTTAACCAAAAAGTTTATTTTTCTATCCTAAAACTTTAAACAACGTTTCTGAAAAGTTTCTAAACGTTCTAAAAGTTTTCCAAAAAGTTTGAAAAAGTTTTTTCTCTGTACTTTCAAAAGTTCTAAAACGTTTTCTCTCTTCTCCCTATCTCTAAACCTTTTACTATCATGTCTGTTGTAGATTCCACTCTCAAACTGTCAATGCTACTTATGACATTTTGAACTACAAAAGTTTAAGGAGTCTCCGCCTAGATAGAGGTTTAGTTATAGGAAAGAACCCTACAAAAGAGTTCCTTTTTAACATGCTTGTTGTGGATGACCAGAACCAGTCTGGCCCATCAAATGAGAGGTTAGAAAATAAGGACGCTTCCCTGTCTGACTCAGGAGAGGTCCTTGAGAAGGGTGGGGAGGGTTCTGATCAGGGCCTGCCCCCTAGCAAGGCACCTAGTGATGCTGGTAGTGATAGAGGTTCCCATAACAGTAGGGCATCCTTTATCCCTACAGGCCAGGTAACCAGGGTCCAGACAGTTAGGGACAGGCCCCCCTCTAAGGTTTCCAATTTGTCATCTGTGTCAAAGCATTCCCAACCCACCCACCCTGAGGATAACTTGTTAGAAAGGGTACTCAAAAAGTTGAGGGTTGAAGAGACCAAACTGAAGCTTAAACAGCAACAGCTGCCCTTAGATAGGGAATCCCTAGACATAGAGAAGGAAAGGCAGAGGTTGTGGTTAGTTCCCCATGGTGGCAGCAGCAGTGTTTCAGATAGCAATCATGTGAGAGAACAAGATTCTAGAAACATGCGTAAGATAGTCCCTCCCTTACAAGGAGGGGGATGACATTAAAAAGTGGTTTGCTGCACTTGAGAGTGCCTGTATGGTACAGTTGGTCCCTCAAAGACAGTGGGCTGCTATCTTGTGGCTATCTTTCAATGGAAAGGGTAGGGACAGGCTCCTTACTGTTAGAGAAAGTGAAGCTAACGACTACAAAGTTTTGAAAGATGCACTCTTGGATGGATTTGGCTTAGCCACTGAGCAATACAGGTTAAAGTTTAGAGACACCAGCAAAGAGTCTTCTCAAGACTGGACAGATTTAGTGGACTGTTCAGTGAAGGCCTTAGAAGGTTGGTTACATGGCAGTAAAGTATCTGATTATGATAGCCTATATAATCTTATTCTGAGAGAGCATATTCTTAACAATTGTGTGTCTGACTTGTTGCACCAGTACCTAGTGGACTCTGATCTGACCTCTCCCCAAGAATTGGGAAAGAAGGCAGACATATGGGTCAGAACAAGGGTGAACAGAAACGTTCATACAGGGGGTGACAAGGATGGCAAGAAGAAGGATGGTAAGGGTGGGGACAAAAGTAAAAATTCGGAGTCTTCATCAGGCCCACAAAAATCCTCTAAAAATCAAATAAAAAAGCTTTGGTGTTATTTGTGTAAAGTCAAAGGCCATTGAACAACTGATGCTAGTTGTCCAAAGAAAAACACCAAACCTCCCACTACCACAACCCCTGCTGCAACTTCTAGTACCCCTAGTAATAGCAGGGGTGGTGGGAAGTCTACTACTAATAGCCAACCCAAGGGTGTAGCTGGGCTCACTATTGGGAATGTAGTTGGGGTTGGTCTTGTTAGGGAGACCACAGAGGCTGTTTTAGTCTCTGTTGGTGGCATTGATTTTGCTACCATGGTTGCTTGCCCCCTTAACATGGTTAAGTACAAGCACATTTCCTAATCAATGGTGTTGAGGTTGAGGCCTACAGGGACACAGGAGCCAGTGTAACTATGGTGATAGAAAAACTGGTCCACCCTGAATAACACCTACTTGGTCAGCAATACCAAGTGACAGACGCTCATAACAACACTCTTAGCAACCCCTTGGCTGTTGTGAATCTCAACTGCGGGGGGTTACTGGTCCAAAGAAAGTTGTGTTAGCCACAGATTTACCTGTAGACTGTCTACTAGGGAATGATTTGGAGACATCAGCTTGGGCAGAAGTGGAGTTGGAGGTCCATGCAGCAATGCTGGGCATTCCTGGGCATATTGTGGCTTTAACCAGGGCTCAGGCCAAAAAGCAAAAAGGACAGGGTAACTTGGATCCTGGAACAATGGACCAAGTGCTCCCTAAAGCTAGGGGTAAGAAGGGTAAATTCCTACCCATTATCCCTCCCTCTACAGATGATTCCCCTTCTGAGGAAGAGGAATTTCCTCCCAGTGCAGAAGCCACACCAGAGGAGCTGGAAGCAGACACTGCTAAGCTTTTGGGTGGAGGGGGGCCTGCCAGGGAAGAGCTGAGTGTGGCACAGCATACCTGTCCCACATTAGAGGGTCTCAGACAGCAAGCTGTCAAACAGCAAAATGGGGATGTCAGTAACAGCCATAGAGTATACTGGGAAGATAACCTCTTGTACACAGAGTCAAGGGACCCAAAACCTGGAGCAGCCAGGAGATTGGTCATTCCCCTGCAGTGCAGAGAGTTTCTTCTCACTCTAGCACATGACATTCCTTTGGCTGGGCATTTGGGCCAGACGAAAACTTGGGAAAGACCTGTCCCCTTGTTTCACTGGCCACGTATGTCAGAGGACACAAAAGAATTTTGCAAGTCTTATGTGACCTACAAAGCCAGTGGCAAAACTGGTGGCATTCCAAAGGCCCCCCTAATTCCACTACCAGTGGTTGGGGTGCCCTTTGAAAGGGTAGGGGTTGACATGGTTGGCCCCCTTGACCCTCCTACTGCTTCAGGCAATATCATCTTGGTGGTTGCGGACCATGCCTCAAGATACCCTGAAGCCATACCTTTAAGGACCACTACAGCTCCTGCAGTGGCAAAGGCCCTCCTAGGAATCTTTTCCAGGGTGGGCTTTCCTAAAGAGGTGGTATCAGACAGAGGTAGCAACTTCATGTCTGCATACCTTAAAGCAATGTGGAAGGAGTGTGATGTTACCTACAAGTTCACCACTCCTTACCATCCACAAACAAACAGTCTGGTTGAGAGGTTTAATACAACTCTCAAAGGCATGATAATGGGACTCCCTGAAACACTCAGAAGGAGATGGGATGTCCTGTTACCTTGCCTCCATTTGCTTACAGGGAGGTACCCCAACAAGGAATGGGCTTCAGCCCCTTTGAACTCTTTGGTCACCCTGTAAGAGGTCCACATACTCTTGTAAAGGAGGGTTGGGAACAACCTTTAAAAGCTCCTAAACAGGACATAGTGGACTATGTACTTGGCCTAAGATCCAGAATGGCTGAGTACATGAAAAAGGCCAGTAAAAACCTTCAGGCCAGCCAGGAGCTGCAAAAGCAATGGCATGACCAGAAGGCTGTTCTGATCCAGTACCAACCAGGACAGAAGGTGTGGGTATTGGAGCCTGTGGCCCCAAGAGCACTCCAAGACAAATGGAGTGGACCCCATCTAATTGTTGAGAAAAAGGGTGAGGTTACCTATTTGGTAGACCTGGAGACTGCCAGGAGTCCCCTTAGGGTGATTCATGTCAACCACCTAAAACCCTACTATGACAGGGCTGATCTCACCCTGCTCATGGCAACAGATGAGGGACAGGAAGAAGAGAATGACCCTCTCCCTGATCTCTTCTCCTCCACTGAAGAAGATGCCTTAGTGGAAGGAGTAGCTTTAGCAGATTGTCTGACTGCAGAACAGAAAGACCACTGCATCAATCTCTTAAACCAATTCTTTGACCTCTTTTCACTGATACCAGGTACCACATCCTGGTGTGAACATACAATTGATACTGGAGACAGCCTGCCTGTCAAAAGTAAAATTTATAGGCAGCCTGACCATTTCAGGGACTGCATTAAACAAGAGGTTCAGAAAATGCTGGATTTAGGAGTGGTTGAACCTTCTGAAAGCCCCTGGGCTAGCCCAGTAGTGCTTGTACCAAAACCTCACACCAACGATGGAAAGAGAGAGATGAGGTTTTGCGTAGATTACAGAGGGCTCATTCAGGTAACAAAAACTGATGCTCACCCTATACCCAGGGCAGATGAGCTCATTGATACTGGCATCTGCCAAGTATCTTAGCACCTTTGATTTGACTGCAGGTTATTGGCATATCAAATTGGCTGAGGATGCTAAACCAAAGACTGCATTTTCAACTATAGGAGAGCACTACCAATTTACAGTGATGCCCTTTGGTTTGAACAATGCACCTGCCACTTTTCAGAGGTTGATGAACACAGTCCTGCAAGGGTTGGAGGCTTTTAGTGCAGCATACCTAGATGATATTGCTGTCTTTAGCTCCACCTGGGATGAGCACCTGGTCCACCTTGGAAAGTTTTGGAGGCCCTGCAAAAGGCAGGCCTCACTGTCAAGGCCTCAAAGTACCAGATAGGGCAGGGAAAGGTGGTTTATCTGGGACACCTGGTTGGTGGAGAACAGATTGCACCACTACAGGGGAAGATCCAAACTATCATAGATTGGGCTCCCCCTACAACTCATACCCAGGTGAGGGCCTTTTTAGGCCTCACAGGGTATTACAGGAGATTCATCAAGAATTATGGCTCCATAGCAGCCCCTCTTAATGATCTCACAAGCAAGTAAATGCATAAGAAGGTATCATGGGCAGCTAGCTGTCAGAAAGCTTTTGAGGCGCTCAAACTGGCCATGTGCTCTGCACCTGTCCTAAAAAGCCCATGCTACTCCAAGAAATGCATTGTTCAAACTGATGCATCTGAATTAGGGGTAGGGTCAGTACTATCACAAATGAATTCCGAGGGCCAGGATCAACCAGTTGCTTTGATCAGCAGAAGGTTGACCCCTAGAGAAAAGCGTTGGTCTGCCATAGAGAGGGAGGCCTTTGCTGTGGTCTGGGCACTGAAAAAGTTGAGGCCATACCTGTTTGGCACTCACTTTATTGTTCACACAGACCACAAACCTCTACTTTGGCTAAAACAAATGAATGGTGAAAACCCTAAATTGTTGAGGTGGTCCATATCTCTACAAGGAATGGACTATACAGTGGAACATAGACCTGGGAGTACCCACTCCAATGCAGATGGACTCTCCAGATATTTCCACTTAGACAATAACGTCCACGTTATTTGACAGCCATTTTCACTGCACTTAAGTAACCTATAAGTCACCCACATGTCTTACCTTCACTTAGTGAGGGCTAGGTGCAAAGTTACTTAGTGTGAGGGCACTCTGGCACTAGCCAAGGTGCCCCCACATCGTTCAGGGCAATTTCCCCGGACTTTGTGAGCACGGGGACACCATTACACACGTGCACTACACATAGGTCAATACCTATGGGTAGCTTCACAATGCCCAATGGTAACTCCGAACATGGCCATGTAACATGTCTAAGATCATGGAATTGTCACCCCAATTCCATTCTGGTATTGGGGGGACAATTCCATGTTCCCCCGGGGCTCTAGCACAGCACCCGGGTACTGCCAAACTGCCTTCTAGGGGTCTCCACTGCAGCTGTTGCTGTCAACCCCTCAGACAGGTTTCTGCCCTCCTGGGGTCTGGGCAGCCCAGTAAAGTATCTGACTGTGAAAGCTTGTATAATCTGATCCTAAGAGACCATATTCTTAACAATTGTGTGTCTGATTTGTTGCACCAGTACTAGGTAGAATCAGATCTGACCTCGCCCCATGAATTGGGAAAGAAGGCACACAAATGGGTCAGAACAAGAGTGAACAGAAAAGTTCATACAGGGGGTGACAAGGATGGCAAGAAGAAGGATGGTAAGTCTTCTGACAAGGGTGGGGACAAAAGTAAACATTCTGAGTCTTCATCAGGCCCACAGAAATTCTCTGCGGTGATGGGTCCAAATCCTCTTCAAACAATCAGAAAAAGCCTTGGTGTTATTTATGTAAAGTAAAAGGCCACTGGGCAAGTGATTCCACTTGTCCAATGAAAAACACCAAACCTACCACCACCACAACCCCAACTGCAACCTCTAGTGCCCCTAGTAATAGCAATGGTGGTGGGAAATCTACTACTAATTGCCAATCCAAGGGTTTAGCTGGGCTCACTTTTGGCAATGTAGTTGGGGTTGATTTTGTTAGGGAGACTACAGAGGCTGTTTTAGTCTCTGATGGTGGCATTGACTTTGCCACCTTGGTTGCTTGTCCCCTTAATATGGATAAGTACAAGCAACTACCCCTAATCAATGGTGGTGTGGTTGAGGCCTACAGGGACACAGGAGCCAGTGTAACTATGGTGATAGAAAAACTGGTCCACCCTGATCAACATCTACTTGGTCAGCAGTACCAAGTGACAACACTCTTAGCCACCCCATGGCTGTTGTTAATCTCAGCTGGGGGTGGAGGGGGGGGGGGGGTTTATGGTCCAAAGGAAGTTGTGGAAGCCACTGAATTACCTGTAGATTGCTTACTGGGCAATGATTTGGAAACATCAGCTTGGGCAGAAGTGGAGTTGGAGGCTCATGCAGCAATGCTGGGCATTCCTGAGCATATTTTTGCTTTGACAAGGGCTCAGGCCAAAAATCAAAAAGGACAGGGAAACTTGGACCCTGGAACAATGGGCCAAGTGCTCCCAAAAGCTAGGGGTAGAAAGGGTAAGTCCCTGCCCACTATCCCTCCCTCTACAGAAGATTCCCATTTTGAGGAAGAGGAATCCTCTCCCTGTGCAGAACCTACACCAGAGGAGCTGGTAGCAGACACTGCTGAGCTTTTTGGTGCAGGGGGGATTGCTAGGGAAGAGCTGAGTGTGGCACAGCAAACCTGTCCCACATTAGAGGGTTTAAGACAGCAAGATGTCGTACAGCAGAATGGGGATGTCAGTGATAGCCATAGGGTGTGCTGGGAAGACAACCTCTTGTACACAGAGTCAAGGGACCCTAAACCTGGAGCTGCCAGGAGATTGGTCATTCCCTTGCAGTACAGAGAGTTTCTTCTTACCCTGGCACATGACATTGCTTTGGCTGGGCATTTGGGCCAGACGAAAACTTGGGAAAGACTTGTCCCCTTGTTTCACTGGCCTCATATGTCAGAGGACACTAAAGAGATTCGTCGCTCTTGTATGACCTGCCAAGCCAGTGGCAAGACTGGTGGCACACCAAAGGCACCCGTAATCCCACTTCCAGTGGTTGGGGTGCCCTTTCAAAAGGGTAGGGGTTGACATAGTTGGCCCTCTTGACCCTCCAACAGCTTCAGGCAATAGATTCATCCTTGTGGTAGTGGACAATGCCACTAGGTATCCTGAAGCCATCCCCTTAAGGACCACTGCAGCACCACTAAAGGCCCTCCAAGGAATCTTTTCCAGGGTGGGTTTCCCTAAGGAAGTGGTGTCAGACAGAGGTAGTAACTTCATGTCTGCATACCTCAAAGCAATGTGGAAGGCGTGTGGTGTAGCCTACAAGTTCACCACCCCTTACCATCTACAAACAAATGGTCTGGTTGAGAGGTTTAATAAAACTCTCAAAGGTATGATAATGGGACTCCCTGAAAAACTCAGGAGATGTCCTGTTACCCTGCTCCTTTTTGCTTATAGGGAGATACCCCAAAAAGGAGTGTGCTTCAGCCCCTTTGAACTCGTCTCTGGGCACCCTGTGAGAGGCCCTCTTGCTCTTGTGAAGGAGGGTTGGGAACAACCTTTAAAAGCTCCCAAACAGGACATAGTGGACTATGTACTTGGCCTAAGATCCAGAATAGCTGAGTATATGAAAAAGGCCAGTAAAAACCTTCAGGCCAGCCAGGAGCTGCAAAAGCATTGGCATGACCAGAAGGCTGTCCTGACTCAGTACCACCAAGGACAGAAGGTGTGGGTATTGGAGCATGTGGCCCCAAGAGCACTCCAGGACGAATGGAGTGGAGTCCATCTAATTGTTGAAAAGAAGGGTGAGGTTACCTATTTGGTAGACCTAGGCACTGCCAGGAGTCCCCTTTGGGTGATTCATGTCAACCGCCTGAAACCCTACCATGACAGGGCTGACCTCACCCTGCTCATGGCAACAGATGTGGGACAGGAAGAGGAGAGTGACCCTCTCCCTGATCTCTTCTCCACCATTGAAGCTGATGGCTTAGTGGATGGAGTGGTCTTAGCAGATTGTCTTACTGCTGAACAGAAAGACAACTGTGTCAACCTCCTAAGTCAGTTTTCTGAACTCCTTTCACTTGTACCAGGTACGACTTCCTGGTGTGAACATACAATTGATACTGGAGACAGCCTGCCTGTCAAAAGTAAAATTTATAGGCAGCCTGACCATTTCAGGGACTGCATTAAACAAAAGGTTCAGAAAATGTTGGACTTAGGGGTGATTGAGCCTTCAGAAAGTCCCTGGGCTAGCCCAGTTGTCCCAAAGCCTCACACCAAAGATAGCAAGAGAAAGATGAGGTTTTCTGTTGACTGTAGAGGGCTCAACCAAGTAACCGAGACAGATGCTCACCCTATTCCCAGGGCAGATGAGCTCATAGATACACTGGCTTCTGACAAGTATCTAAGCACTTTTGATCTAACTGCATGGTATTGGCAGATTAGATTATCAGAAGATGCTAAACCCAAGACTGCATTTTCAACCATTGGAGGGCACTACCAATTCATAGTAATGCCCTTTGGTCTGAAAAATGCACCTGCCACTTTCCAAAGGTTGGTGAATACAGTCCTGCAAGGGTTGGGTGCTTTTAGTGCAGCATATCTAGATGATATTGCTGTATTTAGCTCAACCTGGGATGATCACCTGGTCCACCTATGGAAAGTTTTGGAGGCCCTGCAAAAGGCAGGCCTCACTATCAAGGCCTCAAAGTGCCAAATAGGGCAGGGGAAAGTGGTTTATCTGGGCCACCTGGTAGGTGGAGAACAGATTGCACCACTACAGGGGAATATCCAGACTATCATGGACTGGGCTCCCCTACAACTCAAACCGAGTTGAGAGCCTTTTTAGGCCTTACAGGGTACTATAGGAGATTCATCAAGAATTATGGCTCCATAGCAGCCCCTCTTAATGATCTCACTAGCAATAAGATGCCTAAGAAGGTATTATGGACAGCTACCTGTCAAAAAGCTTTTGAGAAGCTCAAAAAGGCCATGTGCTCTGCACCTGTCCTAAAAAGCCCTTGTTACTCCAAGAAATTCATTGTACAAACTGATGCTTCTGAATTAGGGGTTGGGGCAGTGCTATCACAGCTGAATACTGAGGGCCAGGATCAACCAGTTGCTTTTATCAGCAGAAGGTTGACCCCTAGAGAAAAGCGTTGGTCTGCCATAGAGAGGGAGGCCTTTGCTGTGGTCTGGGCACTGAAAAAGTTGAGACCATACCTGTTTGGTACTCACTTTATTGTTCAGACAGACCACAAACCTCTACTTTGGCTAAAACAAATGAAAGGTGAAAACCCTAAATTGTTGAGGTGGTCCATATCCCTACAGGGAATGGACTATACAGTGGAACATAGACCTGGGAGTACCCACTCCAATGCAGATGGGCTCTCCAGATATTTCCACTTAGACAATGAAGACTCATCTGGGCAAGGTTAGCCTTATTGTCCTTCGTTTGGAGGGGGTGTTGTGTAGGAAAGTACCATCTTGCCTGGCATGTTACCCCCATGTTCACTGTATGTATGTTTGTTTTTGCCTATGTATCACTGGGATCCTGCCAGGCAGGACCCCAGTGCTCATAATGTATGTCCTGTATGTGTTCCCTGTGTGGTGCCTAACTGTATCACTGAGGCTCTGCTAACCAGAACCTCAGTGTTTATGCTCTCTCTGCTTTTACAATTGTCACTGCAGGCTAGTGACTAACTTTACCAATTCTCATTGGCACACTGGAACACCCTTATAATTCCCTTGTATATAGTACCTAGGTACCCAGAGTATTGTGGTTCCAGGAGATCCCTATTGGCTGCAGCATTTCTTTTGCCACCCATAGGGAGCTCAGACAATTCTTACACAAGACTGCCACTGCAGCCTGAGTGAAATAACGTCCACGTTATTTCACAGCCATTTTCACTGCACATAAGTAACTTTTAAGTCACCTATATGTCTAACCCTCACTTGGTGAAGGTTAGAGGTGCCAAGTTACTTAGTGTGTGGGCACCCTGGCACTAGCCAAGGTGCCCCCACATTGTTCAGGGCAAATTCCCTGAACTTTGTGAGTGCGGGGACACCATTACACGCATGCACTACCTATAGGTCACTACCTATATGTAGCTTCACAATGGTAACTCCAAACATGGCTATGTAACATGTCTAGTATCATGGAATTGTCACCCCCAATACCATTCTGGTATTGGAGGGACAATTCCATGCATCCCCGGGTCTCTAGCACAGAACCCGGGTACTGCCAAACTGCCTTTCCGAGGTCTTCACTGCAGCTGCTGCCAACCCCTCAGACAGGATTCTGCCCCCTTGAGGGCTGGGCGGCCTGGTCCCAGGAAGGCAGAACAAAGGATTTCCTCTGAGAGAGGGTGTTACACCCTCTCCCTTTGGAAA
Source organism: Pleurodeles waltl (assembly GCF_031143425.1). Classification (NCBI taxonomy): domain Eukaryota; kingdom Metazoa; phylum Chordata; class Amphibia; order Caudata; family Salamandridae; genus Pleurodeles; species Pleurodeles waltl. The sequence continues at coordinate 1,180,127,925 of NC_090439.1, forward strand.
TAGGTGTGAAGGTCTGGGGGAGGAGTAGCCTTCCCCAGCCTCTGGAAATGCTTTAATGGGCACAGATGGTGCCCAGCTCTGCATAAGCCCTGCTCTGGTGCGAAAATGGACAAAGGAAAAGGCAGTGACCACTCCCCTGACCAGTACCTCCCAGGGGAGGTGCCCAGAGCTCCTCCAATGTGTCCCACGCCTCTGCCATCTTGGATTCAGATGTGTTGGGGCACAATGGACAGCTCTGAGTGGCCAATGCCAGCAGGTGTCGTCAGAGACCCCTCCTGATAGGTGCTTACCTCTCTCAGTAGCCAAGCCTCCTTTCTCAGTAGCCAAACCTCATTTTTGGGCTATTTAGGGTCTCTCCTCTGGGCCATTCCTCAGATAACGAATGCAAGAGCTCACCAGAGTTCCTCTGCACTTCCTTCTTTGACTTCTGCCAAGGATAGACCGCTGACTGCTCCAGGACGCCTACAAAACCGCAACAAAGTAGCAAGAAGACTACCAGCAACATTGTAGCACCTCATCCTGCCGGCTTTCTCAACTGTTTCCTGGTGGTGCATGCTCTGAAGGCTGTCTGTCTTCACCCTGCGCTGGAAGCCAAGAAGGAATCTCCTGTGGGTTGCCGGAATCTTCCCCCTGCTAACGCAGGCACCAAATTACTGCATCACCAGTCCTCTGGGTCCCCTCTCATCCTGACAAGCGTGGTCCCTGGAACACAAGAGCTGGGTCCAAGTATTTCCCACAGTCCAGTGGCCCTCTGTCCAAATTTGGTGGAGGTAAGTCCTTGCCTCCCCACTCCAGACAGTAATCCTGTGTACTGCTTGATCTGCAGCTGCTCCGGCTTCTGTGCACTTTTCCAAGGATTCCTTTGTGCACAGCCTAGCCTGGGTCCCCAGCACTCCGTACTGCATTGCCCAACTCGCTTAGTTGGACTCCGACGTCGTGGGACCCTCCTCTGTGACTCTGAGTTGACCACTGTCCTCAGATCTTCTAAGTGCCTGTTCTGGTACTTCTGCGGGTGCTGCCTGCTTCTGCGGGAGCTCTCTGAGTTGCTGAGCGCCCCCTCTGTCTCCTCCTCCAAGGGGCGACATCCTGGTCCTTCCTGGTTCCGAGCAGCACCCAAAATCCACAACTGCGACTCTTGCTGCTAGCAAGGCTTGTTTGCGGTATTTCTGCATGGAAACACTTCTGCAGCCTCCAGCATTCCGTGGGACACCTTCTGACTAAAGGCAAAGTTCCTGGCACCTTCCGTTGTTGCAGGATCTATGGCTTCTTCCACCCAGAGGCAGCCCTTTTGCACCTTCATTCGGGGTTTAGTGGGCTCCTGCCCCCCTGGACACTTGTTTGACTCTTGGACTTGGTCCCCTTCATTTTCAGGTCCTCAGGTCCAGGAATCCATCTTCAGTGTTTTGCTGGTGCTTGTGGTTCTTGCAGAATCCCCTATCTCAACTATGTTGTCTTTCTAGGGTAGTAGGGTAACTTTATTCCTACTTTTCGGGGTCTTGGGGTAGGGTATCTTGGATACCCTTACTGTTTTCTTACAGTCCCAGCGACCCTCTACAACCTACCATAGGCTTGGAGTCCATTTGTGATTCGCATTCCACTTTTGGAGTATATGGGTTGTGTTGCCCCTAGGCCTATTTCTACCTATTGCATCCTATTGTGATTCTACATTGTTTGCACTACTTTTCTTACTGTTACTTACCTGTTTTGGGTTTGTGTACATAGAATTTGTGTATATTACTTACCTCCTGAGTGAGGGTATCGTCTGAGATACTTTTGGCATATGGTCACTAAAATAAAGTACCTTATTTTTAGTAACACTGAGTATTGTGTTTTCTTATGATAGTGTGCTATATGATATAAGTGGTTTAGTAGGAGCTTTGCATGTCTCCGAGTTCAGCCTAAGCTGCTTTACCATAGCTACCTCTATCAGCCTAAGCTGCTAGAAACACCTCTATTCTACTAATAAGGGATAACTGGACCTGGCACAAGGTGTAAGTACCACAAGGTACCCACTATAAGCCAGGCCAGCCTCCTGTAGTCAGCCTGCTTAATGAGATGTGAAGTGGCCTGGGCTGAGACAAAGGAAGCATTTGGTGGGAGGAGAACTGCTACAGCAGATGGCAGAGCAAGAAGAGGGTAGAGTGGCCAAAATGGCTTTCAAACGAGGGAAAGCCACCTGTGACAGAAACTAGACCTCCCCTATTTTATACTACCCCAGACAAACAGGAACCCTCTGATTTGATTAGGAGAGGGGCTAGCAAGGTGTGTGTTAGGGAAACTTAGTCACACCAGTGCGCGGACTCAGCCAGATCTAAAGTCCAAGGAGAAATGTTTGCCATCTTGGATTTTAGAGAATGTTGCTTTCTGGGATTGATTTTTGCCACACTTCACAGGAAGTTGTTGCCCCAGAGGGATGCACCCTGCATCCCATTGGATAGGAGCTCTTCCCTCCTTATTAACATAGGAGCAAGAATATGGCAGAGCTGCCCCACAAACAGATCCCTGCTGGAAGAAGATACTGGATAAGAAAGACTGCCCTGCTGGTCCCCTGGCCTGCACCTAGACCCTGCACTCACAAGGACTGCACCAGCTGCACACTTTGAGCTTCACAAGAAAAGGACTTTCCCTGCTTCTGTAACTCCAGGTACAAGGGTGCATCAAGTCCTGCAAGAAGAGCCCAGCGTCCAGTGGCCATTTGAAGATTCTGAGCAGGTGCATTCTGGGAACTGTGGTCCCAACTTCCAAAGGAGCACCTCAGAGCTTCTGGAACCTTGGACCAAGTTGTGGCCACCCCAATACCCTAAAAAGGACTTCTGGAAGAAGATCAAGAAGTTTGGAACAACTTGGAAAAAAGCTTCATAAGTGGACCGACTTGAGGTCGTGAGGCAAGGAACCTACCTTCAACAGTGACCCGGCCTAATTTTCACGTTTGTCTCGCTGAATGCTCTGGAGCTCCAGGATTCGACCAGGACCTCGCTGAAAGGCAATCTGATGACATTGTATCAAAGTCAGCTTGCAGTGGAGGACCACTCGCCGTCAAGGAAGAAAAGCTCCAGGAAAAGTTCTATGTGTAAAGGTAACATTTTGACCAAGGCCTCCCACTCAGTGAATCCGAGCAGGGCTCCATCGCGATTGGCCTCAATTTTTGACTTTGCCCCGGTCAAGCATGACCAGATGACCCCAGTTGGCTCTTTTGGTTTCTAGGTGCTCGGAAGCACATTTTCTTATTTAAACTTTCAAAATTCATATCTCTAGTTCCCTATTTTGGAGTTTTATCATTTTGGTGTCATCTTAAAGATACAAATATTCTTTATGTTCCTAAATTGGTGTTGGATTTTTATTGTGTGTTGTGTTTTACTTATTTACTGTTTTGTTGGTATTAAATGCTTTACACATTTGTCTCTTAAGTTAAGCCTAACTGCTTGAAATCTTGACTGGACTTAGTGGGGTTTGTGGCCTATTGCTAAGTGTAGGTACCTACCTGCCCTTGCCAATAATCCACTTTACAACATCTTTGGGGCCCAGTGGTGGGATCCAGAACTTGTGTTTAATATCACCATACAGAATTTAAGTGAAGCAAGTTAAAAATCCTCTAAATTGACTACGAACAATTTTTTTTCGAATTTGAACTAAATATTTATTAATTCCTTCATTGTTGATTTTTCTAAATTGTTCTGATCAATTGGTGGCAACATTTTTTGTAGTGACCTAAAACTAGGGATACCATGAAGCTTGATCTGGCAAGCCTACCCACGCTCACTGTAGCTAATCTTAGGGTGTTGCGCAGAAAGAGGGGATTGCTTCATGCTAACAACCTTGGGAAGGCTCTGGTGATTCATGGGGTCATTATGAACATGGCGGTAAACACCGTTGACCGCTGTGTTGACAGTGAAAAGTAGTCTGTCATTGGCGGTGAGCAGAAACCCGCCATTTAAAGATTCCAAAAACAGAAATCGCCAAAACTACTGTTTCCACTAGCCACCGCCAGGAACTTGTCAATGGAAAGCCTGCACACCCCACCCTGCCACTGCCGAGCACACAAATCCCCGCCCTTCAAATAATGATGCACAAATCACTGCAGCGGATAGTTGATGCCGAATGACCATTGGCGGTACAGACCGCCACAGCCAGCAATGGGACCCAACAGCAAGAAATGCACACATTGGCAACTTTGAAACACACACACCTGACACACCTCCACAATACCATAAAACACTCACAGACACAACCCACAATCCTTTGCATCGCCAATAGGAGAAGCCAGACTGACAACCCTACAAGCAGACACTGAACGCCATGTCACACAACTCACACACCCAACCACACAACAGCACCTCACCAACATCCACACAACACCCCACCCACAACACACACCATGGCACCCCTGACGCACCCATGCTTCACAGAAAGGGAGCTAATAACAATGGTGGACAAGATACTCAAGGTCGAGCCACAAATCTTCAGGGCAGAGGTCCAGCACACACCCATCGCCAGGAAGATGGAGTTATGGCAGACAATAGTCAACAAGGTCAATGCAGTGGGCAACCATCCACGCACGAGGGACGACATTCGCAAGCGATGGAACGACTTGTGCGGGAAGGCGAGGTCTATGGCATCGAGACACAACATTGCGGTCCAGAAGACTGGGGGGGACCCCCACCAACACCCCCTGAATACACCAACTGGGAAGAAAAGGTACTGACCATCTTGCACCCTGAGGGCCTCACTGGACTCACTGGAGGAATTGACTCGAGTAAGTCATCTACAATTACCCCATGTCCACCTCACCTGTAATGCATGCACCACCTCACCCCTCCAACCACCACCAGGATCACACCTCACCCTGGCCCCAATCACTACAACCAGTCACCCTGCAAGCTCACAAACCCACTAACAGGACCACATCCCTCCCTCACTGCATAACTACCCACTCCTGCAAGGTACCACAATAGCACTACGCCACCCACAATGCACCACCACATCCCATGTTAAATGCAATGGCAACCTTGTAGGAGGCTGGACTGGCTTGTAGTGAGTACCAAGGGGTACTTGCACCTTGCACCAGGCCCAGTTATCCCTTATTAGTGTATAGGGTGTCTAGCAGCATAGGCTGATAGATAATGGTAGCTTAGCAGAGCAGCTTAGGCTGAACTAGGAGACGAGTGAAGCTCCTACAGTACCACTTAGTGTCATATGCACAATATCATAAGAAAACACAATACACAGTTATACTAAAAATAAAGGTACTTTATTTTTATGACAATATGCCAAAGTATCTCAGAGTGTACCCTCAGTGAGAGGATAGGAAATATACACAAGATATATGTACACAATACCAAAAATATGCAGTATAGTCTTAGAAAACAGTGCAAACAATGTATAGTTACAATAGGATGCAATGGGGACACATAGGGATAGGGGCAACACAAACCATATACTCCAAAAGGGGAATGCGAACCACGAATGGACCCCAAACCTATGTGACCTTGTAGAGGGTCGCTGGGACTATTAGAAAATAGTGAGGGTTAGAAAAATAGCTCACCCCAAGACCCTGAAAAGTGAGTGCAAAGTGCACTAAAGTTCCCCAAAGGACAAAGAAGTCGTGATAGGGGAATAATGCAGGAAAGACACAAACCAACAATGCAACAATGATGGATTTCCAGTCGAGGGTACCTGTGGAACAAGGGGACCAAGTCCAAAAGTCACAAGCAAGTCGGAGATGGGCAAATGCCCAGGAAATGCCAGCTGTGGGTGCAAAGGAGCTTCTACTGGACAGAAGAAGCTTAGGTTTCTGCAGGAACGACAAGAGCTAGAGACTTCCCCTTTAGAGGACGGATCCCACTCGCAGTGGAGAGTTGTGCAGAAGTGTTTTCCCGCCGAAAGAATGCCAACAAGCCTTGCTAGCTGCAAATCGTGCGGTTAGCGTTTTTGGACGATGCTGTGGCCCAGGGGGGACCAGGATGTCGCAAATTGCGCCAGGAGATAGAGGAGACATCGCGCAAGACAAGGAGCCCTCTCAGCAGCAGGTAGCATCCGGAGAAGTGCCAGAAACAGGCACTACGTGGATGCATGAAACGGTGCTCACCCGAAGTTACACAAAGGAGTCCCACGTCGCCGGAGACCAACTTAGAAAGTCGTGCAATGCAGGTTAGAGTGCGTGGACCCAGTCTTGGCTGTGCACAAAGGATTTCCGCCGGAAGTGCACAGGGGCCGGAATATTTGCAAAAGTCGCGGTTACCAACAATGCAGTCTGGCGTGGGGAGGCAAGTACTTACCTCCACCAAACTTGGACTGAAGAGTCACTGGACTGTGGGAGTCACTTGGACAGAGTTGCTGGATTCAAGGGACCTCGCTCGTCGTGCTGAGAGGAGACCCAAGGGACCGGTAATGCAGCTTTTTGGTGCCTGCGGTTGCAGGGGGAAGATTCCGTCGACCCACGGGAGATTTCTTCGGAGCTTCTAGTGCAGAGAGGAGGCAGACTACCCCCACAGCATGCACCACCAGGAAAACAGTCGAGAAGGCGGCAGGATCAGCGTTACAGAGTTGCAGTAGTCGTCTTTGCTACTATGTTGCAGTTTTGCAGGCTTCCAGCGCGGTCAGTAGTCGATTCCTTGGCAGAAGGTGAAGAGAGAGATGCAGAGGAACTCTGATGAGCTCTTGCATTCGTTATCTAAAGTTTCCCCACAGACAGAGACCCTAAATAGCCAGAAAAGAGGGTTTGGCTACCTAGGAGAGAGGATAGGCTAGCAACACCTGAAGGAGCCTATCAGAAGGAGTCTCTGACGTCACCTGGTGGCACTGGCCACTCAGAGCAGTCCAGTGTGCCAGCAGCACCTCTGTTTCCAAGATGGCAGAGGTCTGGAGCACACTGGAGGAGCTCTGGACACCTCACAGGGGAGGTGCAGGTTAGGGGAGTGGTCACTCCCCTTTCCTTTGTCCAGTTTCGCGCCAGAGCAGGGCTAAGGGGTCCCTGAACCGGTGTAGACTGGCTTATGCAGAATTGGGCACATCTGTGCTCATGAAAGCATTTCCAGAGGCTGGGGGAGGCTACTCCTCCCCTGCCTTCACAACATTTTCCAAAGGGAAAGGGTGTAACACCCTCTCTCAGAGGAAGTCCTTTGTTCTGCCATCCTGGGACAAGCCTAGCTTGACCCCAGGAGGGCAGAAACCTGTCTGAGGGGTTGGCAGCAGCAGCAGCTGCAGTGAAACCCCAGGAAAGGCAGTTTGGCAGTACCAGGATCTGTGCTACAGACCACTGGGATCATGGGATTGTGCCAACTATGCCAGGATGGCATAGAGGGGGCAATTCCATGATCATAGACATGTTACATGGCCATATTCGGAGTTACCATTGTGAAGCTACATATAGGTAGTGACCTATATGTAGTGCACCCATGTAATGGTGTCCCCGCACTCACAAAGTCCGGGGAATAGTGCCAGGGTGCCCTCACACTAAGTAACTTTGCACCTAACCTTTACCAGGTAAAGGTTAGACATATAGGTGACTTATAAGTTACTTAAGTGCAGTGTAAAATGGCTGTAAAATAATGTGGACGTTATTTCACTCAGGCTGCAGTGGCAGGCCTGTGTAAGAATTGTCAGAGCTCCCTATGGGTGGCAAAATAAATGCTGCAGCTCATAGGGATCTCCTGGAACCCCAATACCCTGGGTACCTCAGTACCATATACTAGGGAATTATTAGGGTGTTCCAGTAGCCAATGTAAATTGGTAAAATTGGTCACTAGCCTGTTAGTGACAATTTGAAAGAAATGAGAGAGCATAACCACTGAGGTTCTGATTAGCAGAGCCTCAGTGAAACAGTTAGTCACTACACAGGTAACACATTCAGGCACACTTATGAGCACTGGGGCCCTGGATGACAGGGTCCCAGTGACACATACAACTAAAACAACATATATACAGTGAAAAATGGGGGTAACATGCCAGGCAAGATGGTACTTTCCTACACAACCCCCCCCAAACGAAGGACAATAAGACTAGCCATGACCTGATGAGTCTTCATTGTCTAAGTGGAAATATCTGGAGAGTCCATCTGCATTGGAGTGGCTACTCCCAGGTCTATGTTCCACTGTATAGTCCATTCCCTGTAGGGATATGGACCACCTCAACAATTTAGGATTTTCACCTTTCATTTGTTTTAGCCAAAGTAGAGGTTTGTGGTCTGTCTGAACAATGAAGTGAGTGCCAAACAGGTATGGCCTCAACTTCTTCAGTGCCCAGACCACAGCAAAGGCCTCCCTCTCTATGGCAGACCAACGCTTTTCTCTAGGGGTCAACCTCCTACTAATAAAAGCAACAGGTTGATCCTGGCCCTCAGAATTAAGTTGTGATAGGACTGCCCCCACTCCTAATTCAGATGCATCAGTTTGGACATAGAGGGGGTCATTCCTACCCTGGCGGTCCGAGACCGCCAGGGTAGGGGACCACGGATGCACCGCCAACAGGCTGGCGGTGCATCCATGGGCATTCTGACCGCGGCGGTACAGCCGCGGTCAGAAACAGAAAACCTATGGAATCCTCCATAGCGGCGCTGCAGGCAGCGCCGCCATAGGGATTCCGACCCCCTTACCGCCAGCCTGGTTCTGGCGGTTCTGACCGCCAGAACCTGGCTTGCGGTAACGGGTGTCTTGGGGCCCCCTAACAGGGCCCCACTAAGATTTTCAGTGTCTGCTATGCAGACACTGAAAATCGCGACGGGTGCAACTGCACCCGTCGCACCCTTTCCACTCCGCCGGCTCCATTCGGAGCCGGCATCCTCGTGGAAGGGGGTCGCCCGCCCGCCCAGCGGGAAACTCAGAATGACCGCTGCGGTCTTTCAACCGCGGTACGGTCTTCTTGCGGTTCCCGCTTGGCGGGCGGCTCCCGCCGCCCGCCAAGTTAGGAATCACCCCCAGAATTTTTTAGAGTAACAAGGGCTTTTCAGGACAGGTGCAGAGCACATGGCCTGCTTCAGCTCCTCAAAAGCTTTCTGACAGTTTGCTGTCCATAATACCTTTTTAGGCATTTTCTTGGATGTGAGGTCATTAAGAGGGGCTGCAATGGAGCCATAGTTCTTAATGAACCTCCTGTAATACCTAGTGAGGCCTAGGAAGGCTCTCACCTGAGTCTGAGTGGTAGGGGGAACCCAATCAATAATTGTTTGGATTTTCCCCTGCAGTGGTGCAATCTGTTCCCCACCAACAAGGTGTCCCAGATAAACCACCTTACCCTGCCCTATCCGGCACTTTGAAGCCTTGATAGCGAGGCCTGCCTTTTGCAGGGCCTCTAAAACTTTCCATAGGTGGACCAGGTGATCATCCCAGCTGGAGCTAAAGACAGCTATATCGTCCAAATATGCTGCACTGAAAGCTTCCAGCCCTTGCAGGACTGTGTTCACCAACCTCTGAAAAGTGGCAGGTGCATTTTTCAATCCAAAAGGCATTACTGTGAACTGGTAATGGCCTCGAATGGTTGAAAATGCAGTTTTAGGTTTAGCATCTTCTGATAATTTGATCTGCCAATACCCTGCAGTCAAATCAAAAGTGCTTAGATACTTGGCAGATGCCAGTGTATCTATGAGCTCATCTGCCCTGGGTATAGGGTGAGCATCAGTTTTGGTTACCAGGTTGAGACCTCTGTAGTCTACACAAAACCGCATTTCCTTCTTTCCATCTTTGGAATGGGGTTTTGGTACAAGTACCACAGGAGAAGCCCATGGACTTTCAGAGTGCTCAGCCACTCCCAGTTCTAGCATTTTCTGCACCTCTTGCTTTATGCAGTTCCTGACATGGTCAGGCTGCCTATAGATCTTACTTTTGACAGGCAAGCTGTCTCCAATATCTATAGTGTGCTCACACCAAGAAGTGGTACCTGGCACAGTAGAGAAGAGTTCAGAAAACTGACCCAGGAGATTTATGCAATGGTCTTTCTGCTCAGCAGTAAGACAATCAGCCAAAACAACACCTTCCACTAGAGCATCTTGTTCTGTGGAAGAGAAGAGATTAGGTAGAGGATCACTGTCTTCTTCCTGTCCCTCATCAGTTGCCATGAGCAGGGTGAGATCAGCCCTGTCATAGTAGGGTTTCAGGCGATTGACATGGAGCACCCTAAGGGGACTCCTGGCAGTGACTAAGTCAACTAGATAAGTGACTTCACCCTTCTTCTCAACAATTGTGTGGGGCCCACTCCATTTATCTTGGAGTGCTCTTGGGGCCACAGGCTCCAAGACCCACACTTTCTGCCCTGGTTGGTACTGAACCAAAACAGCCTTCTGGTCATGCCATTGCTTCTGGAGCTCTTGGCTGGCCTGAAGGTTCTTACTGGCCTTTTTCATATACTCAGCCATCCTTGATCTGAGGCCAAGTACATAATCCACAATATCTTGGTTAGGAGCTTTTAAAGGTTGTTCCCAACCCTCCTTTACAAGTGTAAGTGGACCCCTAACAGGGTGTCCAAAAAGAAGTTCAAAGGGGCTAAAGCCCACTCCTTTCTGGGGTACCTCCCTGTAGGCAAAAAGGAGGCATGGTAACAGGATATCCCATCTCCTCCGGAGTTTTTCAGGGAGACACATAATCATGCCTTTGAGAGTTTTGTTAAATCTCTCCACCAGTCCATTTGTTTGTGGATTATAGGGTGTAGTGAATTTATAAGTCACACACACTCCTTCCACATGGCCTTTAAGTACGCAGACATGAAATTGCTTCCCCTGTCTGATACTACTTCCGTTGGAAAGCCCACCCTGGAAAATATTCCCAGCAGGGCCGTTGCCACTGCAGGAGCTGTAGTGGTCCTTAAAGGAATTGCTTCAGGGTATCTTGTGGCATGGTCCACTACCACCAAGATAAACCTATTGCCTGAAGCAGTAGGAGGGTCAAGGGGGCCAACTATGTCAACCCCTACCCTTTCAAAGGGAACCCCAACCACAGGCAGTGGGATAAGGGGTGCCTTTGGAGTGCCACCTATCTTGCCACTGGCTTGACAGGTTTCACAGGACTTACAAAACTCTTTTGTGTCCTCAGACATCCTCGGCCAATGAAACAAGGGAACAAGCCTGTCCCAAGTTTTCATTTGTCCCAGATGTCCTGCTAGGGGAATGTCGTGAGCAAGAGTTAGGAGGAACTTTCTGTACTCCTGAGGGATCACTAATCTCCTGGCAGCTCCAGGTTTAGGATCCCTTGCCTCAGTATACAAGAGATTGTCCTCCCAGTAAACTCTGAGAGAGTCACTGACATCCCTATTAGCCTGTTTGACAGCTTGCTGTCTCAGACCCTCTAATGTGGGACAGGTTTGCTGTGCCACACTCAGCTCCTCCCTGGCAGGCCCCCCTTCACCCAAAAGCTCAGCAGTGTCTGCTTCCAGCTCCTCTGGTGTAGGTTCTGCACAGGGAGGGAATTCTTCTTCCTCAGAAGCAGAATCCACTGTAGAGGGAGGGGTGGTAGGAAGTGGTTTACTTCTACTAGCCCTAGCTTTAGGGAGCACTGTCCATTGTTCCAGGATCCAAGCTTCCCTGTCCTTTTTGCTTTTTGGCCTGAGCCCTGGTTAAAGCAAACATATGCCCTGGGATGCCCAGCATTGCTGCATGGGCCTCCAACTCCACATCTGACCAAGCTGATGTCTCCAAATCATTTCCTAGTAGACAGTCTACAGGTAAATCTGTGGCTACCACAACTTTCTTTGGACCAGTAACCCCCCCCCCAGTTGAGATTTACAACAGCCATGGGGTGGCTAAGTGTGTTGTTGTGAGCATCGGTTACTTGGTACTGGTGACCAAGTAGGTGTTGTTCAGGGTGGACCAGTTTCTCTATGACCATAGTCACACTGGCACCAGTGTCCCTGTAGGCCTGGACCTCAACACCATTTATTAAGTGTAGCTGCTTGTACTTATCCATATTAAGGGGACAAGCAACTAAGGTGGCTAAATCAATAGCCCCCTCAGAGACTAACACAGCCTCTGTGGTCTCCCTAACAAGACCAACCCCAACTAAGTTACCAATAGTGAGCCCAGCCACTCCCTTCGATTGGCTATTAGTAGGTTTGCTCCCACCACCACTTTTGGAGTATATGATTTGTGTTGCCCCTAGGCCTATTTTGCCCTATTGCATTCTATTGTGTTCTACAGTGTTTGCACTACTTTTCTGACTGTTTACTTAACTGATTTTGGCTGTGTGTGTATATTTGGTGTATATTACTTACCTCCTAAGGGAGTATATCCTCTGAGATACTTTTGCCATATTGTCACTAAAATAAAGTACCTTTATTTTTAGTTACTCTGAGTATTGCGTTGTGATATAGTGCTAAGTGATATAAGTGGTATAGTAGGAGCTTTGCATGTCTCCTAGTTCAGCCTAAGCTGCTCTGCTTTAGCTACCTCTATCAGCCTAAGCTGCTAGAACACCTCTAATCTACTAATAAGTGATAACTGGACCTGGCACAAGGTGTAAGTACCACAAGGTACCCACTATAAGGCAGGCCAGCCTCCTACAACCCATATCTATAAGGCCACGCAAAGCCATCCTGCACAGCTTCTCATGGCCTTGTATATATGGTTCAAGGCAACACAGCTCAAGTCGCTACGTTGCCTCTCAATGCGTCAGGGAGGCGTGCCATGGGCATTGCTGTGGGTGTTCCCTCTCAACGCCCATGGCTTTTGGCACTGCCCCAGATTTTCAACATAGTGTAAATATGGGGCAGCGGCAAACACGTACGCCTCCCCAGAGTAGGCAAAACAAGGAGAAATGTTTACATTTCTCTTTCTTTTTTTTCCTCTTTCAATATGTGCTGCATTCAGCAGCACACGTAAAACAAGGAAAATGCTTCTTGTGATTGTTTTTGAGCAGGAAGGTGACCTTTCCTGCACCAAAACTGTCATGCCAACAACACAGATACCCATGCACCGTGGTGCAAGGGTGCCTGTGTTGGCACTTGGTTGCCATATGAGCGCCAGCTGAAAAGACAGGAATGCACCATATCTTGTAAATAGGGTTTCCTGCCCTTTCAAACTGGTATAGGGCAGTGCAGCAAAATGGCCTGCAGTGCTGCCTCATGTCAATTCAATGTAAATAAGGCCCTAAGTGTGCGTCTAGCTTACCCTGACTAGAGCGGTGGTTCCTGCTTGTGCAGGGTCCATACTTTCCAACCAGAAACCCTATTTCTAGCAGAGAGGATTCATTGCATCCTGTAAAAGGAGGCAGGGTGACAGCCGAAACGTTTTGCTTAAGCAAATTGAACATGATTGTCCCCCCCATTTTTGATAATAGAATATTCTATGCTCTTTATTGTTTGTGCAGTGACAGCATTAGCTTTACTTTAATGAGTCTGATTCAGGTTAATGACACACTTTGGGCTTATTTACAAGCCAATGGCGCAGGGTAGTGCAGCGCAGCAAGGGACCTTACTGCGCTGCCCCGCAGGGAAACGGCAGAGATGCGTGTGTCTACAAGATACTGCACATTTCTGTCCTCTCCCTCTGTGCTGGTGCACAAAAGTCTGCTTCGCACAGACGCATGCCCTCTTACACCATGGTGCAAGGATGCCTACGCCCCAGACAGGATGGTTTCTGTGCAGGAAGGGACACACTGCTGCACTAAAAGGATCCATGGAGGCTTTTTCCTCTTTCTACATGTGCTGCAGAATGCAGCGCACATAGAAAAATTAAAAACAAGGAGAAATAAAGATATTTCTCCTTGTTGCTCCTCCCCTGGGAGGCATAGGATTTTGATGCATTCCCAGGTTTACAGATTCTTGTAAATCTGACACTGCATCAAAACCCATGGGTGTTGCGTGGAAACACCCACCGCAACGCCCATGGAATGCCTCCCTGACGCAGTGTAAGGCAATGCTGCGATATTCTCTTCACTGCTTTACAAAGTGGTTTTGCGTGGCATTTACACTGCGCCTGGGCTGTAAATAACCCCCTTTGTATTTAGGATCATACTTACAAGTTTCCCTGCACACAAAACTATCACAACATGCGCTTTCATCCTTCTATGTGTGCTGCATAATTCAGCACACATGGAAAGGCGAAAAACAAGGGGATATAAAGGTATTTCTCCTTGTTACACCTCCACTGGGAAGGATTAGGCTTTTGGCACATTCATAGGTTCATGGAATCTCAAACATCTTGGAATGTGTCAAATACCATGGCTGTTACATGAGAGCACCCACTGTAATGTCCATGTCACTCTTCCTTGTCGCAGGGTGATTTAACGAAGTGACTTGTGCTGCATTGCCCCAGTCCATATTTACAAGGCCATGAAAAGCCATGCAGGGTGGCTTTACGTGCCCTTGTAAAGAAGGCCCTGCAGTGTGCACTACCGGAACATCACTAAAAGTGACTTTTCAGTGGCACAGACAGGCTTGTATATCAGCCCCTTAGTTTCACTTTCTTGATATAAGTGTGTTCCTTGGTGCAGCTCTGCAACAGTTTCTTGTCTTTCGGTTTGGTCTTTGTCTTCAAGCGTGGGCACTGTGCTGCCGGTTTGGTAAATGCATTCTGGCTTGTGTTTTCAATGTGGTTTTCCTGTCGGGATTAGAGTTCTGTCTGGGGCAGGCTCCTGCATTCCCATCCGATAACCTTCCAAGTGAGACAGACGCAAGACTGTTCCCTGGTGTTTTTATCAGATGAAGAAAACTACCACAGTGTGAGTGTAGAAAAGTGGAATATTATGCAGTAAGGCTGTTTAGGCTTCACTATGTAATATTTTCATGTTACCCCCAACTGGCTTATTTACAAGAGGCCTCCACCGCCGAATCATCACTGTTTTAGATGCTCCGGTGGTGCAAGCCTCTCAATCATATCTATGAGGCAACGTAAAGCCACCCTGCGTGGCTTCGCATGGCCTCATAGATATGTAATAAGGCAAGTTTTTACGGGGAGAGCCATACTTCTACTAAAGTCTACACCTTCCGTGCCTTAGGGCAGTACCAAAAAAGATGGTCATTGGATTAATCTAAAAAACAACCTTTCCTGACATAAAATCGGGTTCTAGAACACAAAAATGGCGGAGAGGCAGGCAACCATGTGCCATAGACCATGCCAGGTCACTATGAATATTAAGCAGTTACAATACAGAAACATTTGCCCAAATAGTGTTTGAAGTCTGATCTGAAAAGCCCTTGACTGGTACCTGTAGCTGTTCCCTAGTAACTACTTTGTGAATGAGCACAAGTGAGATCAGGCCCAAAGGCATCCCTCTTAACGTGTGTTTCTTAATGAATTTCCTGACATAAAAATAAGCAAAAGGGCAGGATTCAGAATGAGACATGCTGTTAGATACTTCCATGCCCCATGTTCTGCATACCACAATCTGTGACAGCTCTCCAATATGTACGTAACTTTTGGCAGAGCAAGATCATGTGTTATAATCAGACTCCACAATGAGGCATCTTGGGCACTTGGAATCCCGTGCCGGGTAAGTCAACTGAAGTCTTCTGGGTGAGAGGTGGGTCATGTGTATTACGTAGTATTGTATTTGTTTAAATCTGGCACAAACCGATACCCTCCAAACTTCCTCGTGTATTTGGGAACAGTCCTCGGGGGAAAGTGGTTCTTCACTTACTATTCCCCATTTCCTCTCTATTTTTAATTGCTTCACTGGTCTATCCGATCGTAATGCTCAATGTAAGTGTGTCACTAATTTACGCCCCCTCCTGTCATGGACAATAGACAATGGAGTGTCTGTGTGAGGTCTCTGGGAATGTTGGTCATAGTCGCCTCACCGTGGCCGCTAGTTTTACATATTGAAGAAACTGTCCCCTCCCTAGTGCAAAAGTTTCCACAGCGTCTTGCAGGGAAATAAACTGGCTGTTCAGATCCAGATCAGCTAGTGTCAAACACCCTCCCCTTTGCCAACGCTCTACTGACATTGAGTTCTGGATCTGTAAAGGGGGGTAGGAGCAATATATCGAGATCGTGAGCATGAGGGCTCTTTTGTATAGTTGTCACCCATAGTTTTGCCATTAGGAGTATCAGGTGAGGGCCGGTAGTGGGAAGTGTTTCCACCTCCCAGAAATAACAATCCCAGTGGTTGCAGAGCGTTCGTAGTCTGCAAGAGGGATCGCTCCCAGCATGGGTCTGGATCAAACCAACTCACTGCGTGCTGCAGTTGTGCAGCTAGGTAATATAATTCTAGGTCTGGCAATTCAAGTCCCCCACGTTTACCCTCCCTCCGCAGTGTGTCAAGACTCACCCTGCTCCTCCACCTGTTCCAAAGTAAGTTCACCAGTAGGGAATCTAATTCACGGAACGTCTTCCACGGTATCTCATAAAAAGTGTCCTGCATAGTGTACAGACATCTCGGCAGCACGGCCATCTTTATAAGTGCCATCTTGCTCATCATGGATAGCCTCAGAGTGTTCCAGAACTGGATGGATCTCTTTAATCCGTCTATCACCCTGCCTATATTTTTTTCATAGTTGGAAACCTCATCTAGGGTGATGTGCATGCCCAGGTATCAGATTCCATCTGTTACCCAAGGTAAGTCTTCCAGTGGGAGCCGCTTTATCAGGGTGACGACCAATCCCCCTAAGGGGAAAAGAAAATATTTTGTTCTATTCACAATGAGGCCAGAGACCATTGTGAATGCCCCAAGTTCATCCAGCAGCCTCGGGACCGACTCCACTGGCTCCCTCTGATAGAGTGATGCATCATCCTCATAAAGAGAGACGATGTGTTCCAGTGCTTCCATCCATATTAGGTGTTTGTCGGAGTCTACATGCCAGCGGCTCCATAGCTAAAGCAAAAATCAGGGGCGATAAAGGGCAGCCCTGTCGGGTGCCACGCTGAAGCTCTATTGCTGCAGAGACTGTGAGGCCGGTTCATACCCTTGCCTGTGGGGACTTATAGAGAAGTTTTATCCATTTAATGTATTCTGGGCCCAGGTCCATGGTATCCAGCACCCTCCAGACATACCTCCAACTAACCGTATCAAACACCTGCTCTATATCTAAAAAGGCCGGGGCATAATCTTCATCTTCCCCCTGTAATGAGTGCATCACGTGAGCCAGTCGACGAATATCACGCAGAGTATTTCTGTGCCAAATGAACCCCGATTGATCCTCATGTACCAACTGTGGCAGGAAAGGCAGCAACCGTGTCACCATCGCATGACTAACCACCTTAAGATCTACGTTTAACATTGATATGGGTATGTAGGAGCTAGGTCTGGTTGGGTCTTTATCTGGCTTTGGTATCACCACTATGAGAGCCTCCTTAATGGAGCCCGCCAGGTCCTCCTTCTACAGCACCTCATTATATGCTTCTAGAAGTCTATCTACAACAGTTTCATAGAACTGCTGATAAAATTCAGCCAGGAGACCGTCAGGACCTGGAGATTTTGCTGGTTTTAAAGCCCTCAGTTCCAATCAATTGATCAGGGTCTCAAATGACGCGCGCCCTGACCCCGCCCTAAAAAGACTCTTACATTTTTGGGCCTATTCTTGAAAACTTTAAGAGTACGCGAAGCATTGCTTTGATGTTAATCTTGGTGTTTAGATTGGCAAAGGTTTGCGCGATCGTTTCATGGCATTTCCATACTTTGTCAGAATCGGCTGTGGGTGCGATTCATTTCTTGCATGACAAGCCTGGTGTTCGGATTGGCAAAGGCTTGCGCGACCATTTCATGGCATTTACATATTCTGGTTAGAATCGGCTGTGTGCGTGATTCATTTCTTGCATGACAACCTTGGTGTTCGGATAGGCAAAGGCTTGCGGAATCATTTCATGGAATTTACATATTCTGGTTAGAATCGGCTGTGTGCTCGATTCCTTTCTTGCATGACAATCTTGGTGTTTGGATCGGCAAAGGCTTGCGTGATCATTTCATGACATTTATATGTTCTGGTTAGAATCCGCTATGTGCGCAATTGTAGGAAAGTACCATCTTGTCTGGCATGTTACCCCCATATTTCATTGTATATATGTTGTTTTAGTCAATGTGTCACTGGGACCCTGCCAGCCAGGGTCCCAGTGCTCATAAGTATGTGCCCTGTAAGTGTTCCCTGTGTGATGCCTAACTGTCTCACTGAGGCTCTGCTAACCAGAACCTCAGTGGTTATGCTCTCTCTGCTTTCCAAATTTGTCACTAACAGGCTAGTGACTAAATTTACCAATTCACATTGGCCTACTGGCACACCCATATAATTCCCTAGTATATGGTGCTGAGGTACCCAGGGTATTGGAGTTCCAGGAGATCCCTATGGGCTGCAGCATCTCTTTTGCCACCCATAGGGAGCTCTGACAATTCTTACACAGGACTGCCACTGCAGCCTGAGTGAAATAACGTCCACGTTATTTCACAGCCATTTACCACTGCACTTAAGTAACTTATAAGGCACCTTTATATGTCTAACCTTCACCTAGTGAAGATTGGGTGCAAAGTTACTTAGTGTGTGGGCACCCTGGCACTAGCCAAGGTTCCCCCACATTGTTCAGGGCAAATTCCCCGGGCTTTGTGAGTGCGGGGACACCATTACACGTGTGCACTGTACATAGGTCACTACCTATGTACAGCGTCACAATGGTAACTCCGTACATGGCCATGTAACATGTCTAAGATCATGGAATTGTCACCCCAATCCCATTCTGGCATTGGGAGGACAATTCCATGATCCTCCGGGTCTCTAGCACAGAACCTGGGTACTGCCAAACTGCCTTTCCGGGGTCTCCACTGCAGCTGCTGCTGCTGCCAACCCCTCAGACAGGTTTATGCCCTCCTGGGGTCCAGGCAGCCCTGGCCCAGGATGTCAGAACAAAGGACTTCCTCTGAGAGAGGGTGTAACACCCTCTCCCTTTGGAAATAGGTGTGAAGGCTGGGGAGGAGTAACCTCCCCCAGCCTCTGGAAATGCTTTGATGGGCACAGATGGTGCCCATCTCTGCATAAGCCAGTCTACACCGGTTCAGGGATCCCCCAGCCCTGCTCTGGCGTGAAACTGGACAAAGGAAAGGGGAGTGACCACTCCCCTGACCTTCACCTCCCAGGGGAGGTGCCCAGAGCTCCTCCAGTGTGTCCCAGACCCCTGCCATCTTGGAAACAGAGGTGTTTGTGGCACACTGGACTGCTCTGAGTGACCAGTGCCAGCAGGTGACGTCAGAGGCTCCTTCTGATAGGCTCTTACCTTTCTTGGCAGCCAATCCTCCTTCCTAGGTAGCCAAACCTCCTTTTCTGGCTATTTAGGGTCTCTGCTTTGGGTATCTCACCAGATAATGAATGCAAGAGCTTACCAGAGTTCCTCTGCATCTCCCTCTTCACCTTCTGCCAAAGGATCGACCGCTGACTGCTCAGGACGCCTGCAAAACCGCAACAAAGTAGCAAGACCACTACTAGCAACCTTATATCGCTTCATCCTGCCGGCTTTCTCGACTGTTTCCAGGTGGTGCATGCTCTGGGGGTAGCCTGCCTCCTCTCTGCAGCAGGAGCTCTGAAGAAATCTCCCGTGGGTTGACGGAATCTTCCCCCTGCAACCGCAGGCAACAAAAGACTGCATCACCGGTCCTCTGGGTCCCCTCTCAGCACAACGAGCGTGGTTCCTGGACCTCAGCAACTCTGGCCAAGTGACTCCCACAGTCCATTGACTCTTCAGTCCAAGTTTGGTGGAGGTAAGTCCTTGCCTCCCCACGCTAGACTGCATTGCTGGGTACTGCATGATTTGCAGCTGCTCCGGCTCCTGTGCACTCTTCCAGGATATCCTTCGTGCACAGCCAAGCCTGGGTTCCCCACACTCTAACCAGCAGTGCACAACCTTCTGAGTTGTCCTCCGGCGTCGTGGGACTCCCTTTTGTGACTTTGGGTGGACTCCAGTTCACTTTTCTTCTAAGTGCTTGTTCAGGTACTTCTGTGGGTGCTGCCTGCTTCTGTGAGGGCTCCCTGACTTGCTGGGTGCCCCCTCTGTCTCCTCATCCAAGTGGCGACATCCTGGTCCCTCCTGGGCCACAGCAGCATCCAAAAACCCTAACTGCGACCTTTGCAGCTAGCAAGGCTTGTTTGCAGTCTTTCTGCGTGGGACCACCTCTGCAAGCTTCTTCACGATGTGGGACATCCATCCTCCAAAGGGTAAGTTCCTAGTCCTCTTCGTTCTTGCAGAACAGCAAGCTTCTTCCAATAAGTGGCAGCTTCTTTGCACCCTCAGCTGGCATTTCTTGGGCTCCTGCGCCCACTCTTGACACTGTCGCGACTCTTGGACTTGGTCCCCTTGTCTTACAGGTACTCAGGTCCAGGAATCCACTGTTGTTGCATTGCTGGTGTTTGTTCTTCCTGCAGAATCCCCCTATCACGACCTCTGTGCTCTCTGGGGGTAGTAGGTGCACCTTTCAACTACCTTTCAGGGTCTTGGGGTGGGCTATTTTTCTAACCCTCAATGTTTTCTTACAGTCCCAGTGACCCTCTACAAGCTCACATAGGTTTGGGGTCCATTCGTGGTTCGCATTCCACTTTTGGAGTATATGGTTTTTGTTGCCCCTATACCTATGTGCTCCTATTGCAATCTACTGTAACTTTACATTGTTTGCATTACTTCCTTTTGCTATTATCTGCATAATTTTGGTTTGTGTACATATATCTTGTGTATATTTCTCATCCTTATACTGAGGGTACTCACTGAGATACTTTTGGCATATTGTCATAAAAAGAAAGTACCTTTATTTTTAGTATATCTCTGTATTGTG
The DNA here is from genome assembly GCF_031143425.1 of Pleurodeles waltl. Taxonomy (NCBI): domain Eukaryota; kingdom Metazoa; phylum Chordata; class Amphibia; order Caudata; family Salamandridae; genus Pleurodeles; species Pleurodeles waltl. The sequence goes on from NC_090439.1 coordinate 1,180,148,585, forward strand.
TTTTCTTATGATATTGTGCATATGACACCAGTGGTATAGTAGGAGCTTTACATGTCTCCTAGTTCAGCCTAAGCTGCTTTGCCATAGCTACCTTCTATCAGCCTAAGCTGCTAGAAACACCTCTTCTACACTAATAAGGGATAACTGGACCTGGCACAAGGTGTAAGTACCTCTGGTACCCACTACAGGCCAGGCCAGCCTCCTACAGCGATTCTTTTCTTGCATGACAAACTTGGTGTTCGGATCGGCAAACGCTTGCACGATCACTTCAAGACATTTACATATTCCTGTTGGAATCGGCGGTGTGCGCAATTCATTTCTTGCATGACAACCTTGGTGTTCGGATCAGCGAAGGCTTGCGCGATCATTTCATGACATTTATATATTCTGGTTAGAATCAGCTGTGTGCACGATTCATTTCTTGCATGACAAACTTGGTGTTCGGATCGTCAAAGGCTTGCGCGATCATTTCAAGACATTTACATATTCCTGTTGGAATCGGCGGTGTGCGCGATTCATTTCCTGCATGACAAACTTGGTGCTCAGATCGGCAAAGGTTTGCGCGATCTTTTCGTGGCATTTACTTATTCCTGTTGGAATTTATAGTGTGCGTGATTCATTTTCCACATGTTAGACTTGTTCAGATCGGCAAAGGCTTGCGCAATAATTTCGAGACATTTACATATTCCTGTTGGAATCGGCAGAGTGCATGATTCATTTCCCTCATGTAAAACTTGATTCCCAGATTGGAAACAGTGTGTGCAATAATTTCATTGCTATACAAAAAAAAACTCTGAAGTGCAATGTTATTTAATGTGCACACATTTCTTTTGTGAAAATGACAAATCCTAAATGTGACGTTCTTGTGCATATTAAGTTCCTAGCATAATTCCAATTGTTTTCCAATGATGGTTTTCAGACAGCCTTTAGTCCTCATGTTAAATAAGGCAGTGTTTGTTCTGAAGCTATATTCTAGAAGGTTCTTGTGTTTCTCGACATTACGTGACATGTTATGAAAAGCTTTAATGAAACATTGCATTAATCATCCTTGATTTTATTCCAGGTATCCAGAGTTCTTGAAGTCTTGTTAAAGTCTAGTGCTAGGCCATTCATGTTCTTTCAGTCTAAGTGTTATTTCATGTTCAGAGTATCATTGAACTCTAGACTCAACAGAGTGTTATTTCATGTTCCGAGTATCATTGAACTCTAGTCTCAACAGAGTGTTATTTCATGTTCCGAGTGTCATTGAAGTCAAGACTCAACAGAGTGTTATTTCATGTTCCGAGTGTCATTGAAGTCAAGACTCAACAGAGTGTTATTTCATGTTACGAGTGTCATTGAAGTCAAGACTCAACAGAGTGTTATTTCATGTTCTGAGTATTATTGAGCCCTAGATTCAGTAGAGTGTTATTTCATATCCTAAGTATCATTGAACCCTAGATCCAACAGAGATTTTTTATGAACCTAAAAGTGATTTTATTCTGATGTTGTGTTGCTTAACCTTTTGCTTCCCACAGGTCTCCTTCCCAGCTGATCCCTTCCTAATCCCCTTTTCCCCACTTGGACTCTCTTGTGTCTTGTGGTGGACATGTTGGGAACGTGCGCAGACCCCGGGGATCTGGTGACTCTGACAGTACGGCAACCAACCGTTGGGCGAGGTTCTAGTATTTTGGTATGGCGGCAAGGTCAGTTCCCCCCTCTCTCTTAGCCCCCCAACTTCAAAAACATAAACACTGTTTTCCTTATGGCAACTGCAAAACCGATCAAAAGCCCTTGCCCCACTCCCACAGGCAGTGACCCCCCATCCCTCCCAGCTCAATTAATAGCAGGAGGGCTTTGAGTCCCGCCCCACTTGAATAATCCTTTCCTCTTAAATTAAAACAGTGTATATTACGAAACTGTTATGTACTCAGCGTATCCAGAGTGTCCAAGCCCACACCCAGTGCCAGCTCCAAATAGACGGATCGTTGCGGTGCATGCGTCAGGCCCCTGGTAGATCCTGCTATATTTATTGCAGCCTTTCTAGTGGAGTCTATTTGAGTCTGTCTTTAGGAGCAACCTTTGTTTCACCTCCTCTCTTGAGACCCTCACAGGTGAGTAGTGCACTTTACAAATTCCCTGATTGATTGATTGATTGAGTGACTCTACCTGTCACTATATGATCATCCAAGTTCCATCTCACAGTCTTCAACTTCAGCCTTGACTATCAGGTCTCCATCTTCTTCTCCCGTGCAAGTTTCAAGTGTCGATACGAGCGGCGAGAAAAGGTTTCTCACTGTTACATGGTTAGGTTCTGCTCTCAAGGTGCCGTCTTCTGATACCACTATTTTTCCTGTAGGTCTTTCACCCATTTCGGAGTTTGATTGGAATGAGGGTGGTCTCAAGGTGCCGTCTTCTGATACCACTATTTTTTCTGTAGGTCTTTCACCCATTTCGGAGTCCGATTGGAATGAGGGTGGTCTGCGGTGCTCCGTGCATCACCAATCTTTCTTTTGACCATCAGTCAGGTCTCGAAAGGGCAATGTTTGTTTCAGCCCTATGGAGTCCATCCAGTCTGTTGCATCTCGAGAAGTATCAAAGAACAGTACCTTTGTTACATGTTGCACTCTCAGTTTAGCCGGAAAGATGAAGCTGTACCGGATATCGTGGTCTCATAGCCTACATTTTTAACTCCAAGGAAACTATTACGAAGATCTTGAACTTTTTTCGTATAGTCTGGGTATACATGAATTTCTCTGTCCTCGTACCGAGGAGGACCATGCCTTCTAATATACTGGAGTATCACGTCTCTGTCTTTATGATTGAATATTTGGGCCACAATTGCTTGAGGGGGAGCCAGTGTTCTATGCGCTCTCTCAATCGAGTAAAAATGCGACAATTGTATTGAGCTCAACACTTCCGGTATCCACTCCTCTAGGAACAGCTCAGCTGAGGGACCCTCTGCCTTCTCCGGGAACCCAAGGAAGCGTAGATTGTTCCTCAGGGATCAGCCTTCTGCATCTTCAACCAGAATTGCCATTCGAGTCGCCTCAGATTGAAGCGTTTCTATAGTGGCTTGAAGCGTGCAGATTTTATTTTGAAGTTCATCGATCTCCCCTTCGGTTGACATGACCCTTACCGCCACCTTGCGAAGGTCAAGTCTCAAATGGTTAATATCCATGGCCATAGTGTCCATTTTCGCCTCAAGAGCCACCCTGGTGCCTTGCATAACTTCCAGGATTTCGTGCGTGTCTTGGGTTTGTGGTCTCTCTTCCATATTAGGAGGGTCCTCTGTCCTACGATCGCCTGATCCCTGTCCGGGAATGGTGTATTGCACAATTTTATCCACTTGCGCCCCCCTCTGAAGCTTATCCCTGCCCATCTCTCTGCGACTCTTCAGTGTGTGGCGTGGAGACTTGTGTCTCAGGGTGGAACTATTGACATAGGCGCTTTCTCTCACTATACCCACTAATTTCCAGAGCTTCGTCTTCCCAATCCATCAAGTCAATCACCTCACGGATGGGTGCCACTCGCCAAGTAGTTAGTGGTTCAACATTATTGATATTGTTTGAAATAAAGAGGGGGGGAGGCCCCAAAGTTTTCGCCGACTGCAGGGCAGGAGGGCGGCTTTGATGGTCAAATGACTCCGTCTAGTGCCTTTGTGTCTATAGTGGCCCACTCCAGGTTCCGCGGTCCCAATACGTTTCATAGCTTTCAAATCGCAGAGCATGCAGAAGGGCGGGGGGTGGGTTGGGACCCATCTACTAGCGTCCGGTGCGTGCCTTGAGGTTCTCTTTAGTAAGTTTTGCAGTACTATAGTGCATGTCTTTGTTGGCCCATCCGTGGTTTGGCTGCCTCCTGTCCCCCCTCGCCTTGCTGTCAGTGCCTCATCTCTCTTCTCTGGGCCTCCAGCCGCCGGAGAAAAAGGCCGGACCATGCCGATTCAGAGCCCCTTGTGCCGCCTCCCGACCACCCCAGCGTCTTGCTGCTGTTCAGCGCTGGTCGGTCTATCCGTCAGAACGGTCCCCCCATTGCATGCTCTGCGGCCTCTCAGTGGCCCACTCTCGATCCTCTACTAATATTCTGCAGCTTTTAGGGGCGAAACTGGGCCTTCATAGGATCGGCTCTGCCATCTTGGAGTCTTGCGGTTATGCCGCACCTCGAGGTCTCCCAGTGGATTTCTTCCTCCCCTCTCTAATACAGCACTGTCTAGTGCCGTTTCCTCTTTTCTGATATCTTCAAGATGAGGTGGATTCTTTAAGGACCCACTAGATCAGACAGGATTTCGGAGGATGACTGAATGCAGGCGCAGAGTGTGGCTCAGATGCAACTACTCAGCCATCTTGCTGGCCACGCCTCCCAACATACATTAGACTTGATAGAAATTCTGCCTTTGCAAAAATAATTTTACCAGTCATAGTAAGTGACCTCCAACCCCAAAGTGTAATCTTTTGCTTGACCTTGGACATGCTTTCTGACCAGCTCTGCAAACTACCACCCTCTCCAAAAAAATAGATCAAGAACTTTGATGTGATCTTGCACCACTTTTAGGCCCTCACCTATCTTGTCTTCTTTCCAGTTCACAGACAAACGCTCGCTCTTTGCCAGGTTAATTCTTTATGAGCATGCAAAATAAAACCTACTGCAATACCACAAATCCTGTTGAATGAAAAGGTTATCTGAACAAAAAACAGATGTATCTGCCATATAAGCAGAAGCAGTGACAGTGCACCCCATTCCTCCTGGGACAGAGATCCCTTTAATCAGCTTATCAGCCCTCAGAGCAGGAAAGGGTTCAATGGACAAAATGAGCAACAGAGGGGAAACGGCATCCCGGCCTCACTCCTGACAAAACAGGAAAAGAGTCAGTTAATGTGCCATTGATCATGACCTTGCTGAAACAATCTGAATACAATAAAGTAATCCATGTCCTGAAATTTGGATCAAAATTCATCTGTTGTCAAACCTTGAACATAAAAGAGTGGTTTAACCTATCAAAGGCCTTTTCCTGGTCCAAGTTGAGTAAACATGCAGATAACCCACGGTCTTTCACATATGATAACACATCTCTGACTAAGCATAATTTTTCAGAGATTTCACTAAGGGTGGGTAGAGCTCATGGAGTTCTACTCCGTGGAATTCCTTGGAGTTAGCTAAAAACTGAGGAGGTCCGCATGCAGTGGAATGACACCTGCCCTACCACCCTGGACTGAATGCGCCTGATCTCAGAAGTGCTAAGTAGGGTAGGGTATAGTTAACACTACTGACCCTGCTTAGCGCTTCTGAGATCCCCCAGTCACAGATCTTGGTTAAACCAATGTTTTTTGGTCAATGCGGCCTCCTGGTTTGGACCCAGTCATGTGAAAAGTCATATGGTCTCTATGAGAACAATCCAGCCCGGACTGCCAAGTCAGGTCCTCTGTGGACCTGAATTAAGCATCCTGGGACCGGTTTTGAGATATCACCCCTCTTCAGCCAGGCTAACTTGAATCTGGTGGCATAGTGAACATGGGATCCAAATCTGAACCTACCTTTCCCACAGGGCAACAAAAACAAAAACAACAGCTGCCGAATGGAATATTGGTTAATGCAAAAATTAACCCCTTGTCACATATCTGGGTTAAATCCATCATTTATTGCTCACCACGCCACAACAGTCATATGCAAATCAGTCTTTACACTGCTCTCCATGGGAACATCCTCCCCAAACTGCTAGACCAGGACTTACCAGAGACAAGAATTCTGGGGCCGGTTTCAGGGAATCACCCCTCATCAGCCAAGCTAGCTTGAATTCAGTGGCACAGTGAGCACATGACTCCTGTCTGGCATACTCTTCCCACTTAAGGTGACAAAAGCAAGAAGAACAGATAATATATGGGTTTAATTAATCATTTATTTTGATCACCACGTATAGGGAGCTGTCTCTCTATATAGTGCATTAAAATGAAGTACACGGTGCAGAGTCCAGTGGATCCCCTAAGTTTTCAAGAGGCAGAAATAGATAGGTCTAGCCCTTTTTGTGGTAGTGTCGTGTGCAGCTAGGCTCATCAAGGAGCCATGGTAAACATTTGTTGTACTGACAGAGGTAATAAATGAGACACACACTCAAAGAATAAATCCGAGACCATTGTAGAAACATAACAGTGCTTATATAAATGCTTTAAACCAAAAAACTTTGTTATAAGATAAGCAGTTTTAAATCCAAAATACTTTGCTGCTTCAACAATCGACCGTGCAATTTTCAGTCATCAATGTTAGCCTATTGAAAGAAAACAAGAATGCAGTTTCTCCGATAAGTACACAACTTGCAACCCCATCCTCAGGGTTTCAGGCTAGCACTGGGCAAGGTGCAGGTTGGTACCATGTGTGCACCCACAGTGGCACAGAGGCGGCTGTGTGCCAAGGTTAAAGTCAGAGTCGGTGCCCAGTGTTAGTCAATAGAGACTGAGGGGCACTGCTTATAGATAAGTACAGACGGAGTCAGAGGTTGGTCTCTGGGGTTTGAGGCAAGCACCGGGGGGGCCACAAGGCAGCATCAAGCTTACACCCTTAGTGGCATAGAGGCGGCCGGGTGCACTGTGCCAACACAGCCTTGGGCTCCCGATGTTAGTCAATGCAGGAGATCACTTTCAGAAACAAGCTGTAGGCTCTGGCCAGGGGGCTGTGAGAGGTCAACCCACATCTGCCAAGGTAATTTAGGATGCCTGTTGTCAAAGGGGCACCAGCGGTCTAGCTCCCGGAGGCCCAGGGGCTCTAGGTGCAGGGGTGGTTTTTGGCATCAGAAACAGCTTACTGGGCAGGTCGCGTCAGGGTGAGCCCTTGGATTTAGGCTACCGCTGTGGAGTCCGGCATGGGCCAGCCCACAATGGACTCTGGGTCAGATTTGCTGGGGAACGTTCACTGGACTGGTAAGCCACTTGGACTCGGCTGTGGGCGCAGGGTGCAGGGTGCAGAGGTGGCTCCAGGCAACCGTCTCATGGTTCCTCAGATAGACTTTGTTTTGGAGATGTTTCATTTGGACAGGTCCGCTGTCCACTGGAGTTCATGTTGTTTATTGGAGGCAGGCAGTCCTCCCAAGGCTTTGTAGTTCTCTGGGCTGCAGGACAGTCATCTTCTAGGCGCAGGCTCTTTGAAGGCTGCAGACAGGCCGGTGGGTCTGGGGCCAAGCCAGTGGATGTCTTCAGTCTTCTCTGCTGGGATGACTTTGTGGTGTGCAGCTCTTCGTATATCAACAGGAAACTGAATTTAGAGGCGTTACGGGGAGTGCCAGGTAGTAGCCAATGGGCTACTTACCTTTTGGGTGACTACACCCTTCCTATGACCACTCCCTTTGGGAAGTGGCATAGCCCTAACCCTATTGGTCTAATTCCTTCCATGCAAGAAGGAGGAATTTAAAAAGTAGTGTTCAATTTAGCTTGTCCACCCTAGGGGTGGGACTGGCAAGAAGTGGTGTAGGAAAGTACCATCTTGCCTGGCATGTTACCCCCATTTTTCACTGTATATATGTTGTTTTAGTTGTATGTGTCACTGGGACCCTGTTCTCCAGGGCCCCAATGCTCATAAGTGTGCCTGAATGTGTTACCTGTGTAGTGACTAACTGTCTCACTGAGACTCTGCTAATCAGAACCTCAGTGGTTATGCTCTCTCATTTCTTTCAAATTGTCACTGACAGGCTAGTGACCAATTTTACCAATTTACATTGGCTTACTGGAACACCCTTATAATTCCCTAGTATATGGTACTGAGGTACCCAGGGTATTGGGGTTCCAGGAGATCCCTATGGGCTGCAGCATTTCTTTTGCCACCCATAGGGAGCTCTGACAATTCTTACACAGGCCTGCCACTGCAGCCTGAGTGAAATAACGTCCACGTTATTTCACAGCCATTTTACACTGCACTTAAGTAACTTATAAGTCACCTATATGTCTAACCTTTACCTGGTAAAGGTTAGGTGCAAAGTTACTTAGTGTGAGGGCACCCTGGCATTAGCCAAGGTGCCCCCACATTGTTCAGGGCCAATTCCCTGGACTTTGTGAGTGCGGGGACACCATTACACGTGTGCACTACATATAGGTCACTACCTATATGTAGCTTCACAATGGTAACTCCGAATATGGCCATGTAGCATGTCTAAGATCATGGAATTGCCCCCTCTATGCCATCCTGGTATTGTTGGCACAATTCCATGATCCCAGTGGTCTGTAGCACAGACCCTGGTACTGCCAAACTGCCTTTCATGGGGTTTCACTGCAGCTGCTGCTGCTGCCAACCCCTCAGACAGGTTTCTGCCCCCCTGGGGTCAAGCCAGGCTTGTCCCAGGATGGCAGAACAAAGGACTTCCTCTGAGAGAGGGTGTTACACCCTCTCCCTTTGGAAAATGGTGTGAAGGCAGGGGAGGAGTAGCCTCCCCCAGCCTCTGGAAATGCTTTCTTGGGCACAGATGTGCCCAATTCTGCATAAGCCAGTCTACACCGGTTCAGGGGACCCCTTAGCCCTGCTCTGGCGCGAAACTGGACAAAGGAAAGGGGAGTGACCACTCCCCTGACCTGCACCTCCCCTGGGAGGTGTCCAGAGCTCCTCCAGTGTGCTCCAGACCTCTGCCATCTTGGAAACAGAGGTGCTGCTGGCACACTGGACTGCTCTGAGTGGCCAGTGCCACCAGGTGACGTCAGAGACTCCTTCTGATAGGCTCCTTCAGGTGTTAGTAGCCTATCCTCTCTCCTAGGTAGCCAAACCCTCTTTTCTGGCTATTTAGGGTCTCTGTCTCTGGGTAAACTTTAGATAACGAGTGCAGGAGCTCATCAGAGTTCCTCTGCATCTCTCTCTTCACCTTCTGCCAAGGAATCGACTGCTGACCGCGCTGGAAGCCTGCAACACTGCAACAAAGTAGCAAAGACGACTACTGCAACTCTGTAACGCTGATCCTGCCGCCTTCTCGACTGTTTTCCTGGTGGTGCATGCTGTGGGGGTAGTCTGCCTCCTCTCTGCACTAGAAGCTCTGAAGAAATCTCCCGTGGGTCGACGGAATCTTCCCCCTGCAACCGCAGGCACCAAAACGCTGCATTACCGGTCCCTTGGGTCTCCTCTCAGCACAACGAGCGAGGTCCCTCGAATCCAGCAACTCTGTCCAAGTGACTCGCACAGTCCAGTGACTCTTCAGTCCAAGTTTGGTGGAGGTAAGTCCTTGCCTCACCTCGCTAGACTGCATTGCTGGGAACCGCGACTTTTGCAGCTACTCCGGCCCCTGTGCACTTCCGGCGGAAATCCTTTGTGCACAGCCAAGCCTGGGTCCACGGCACTCTAACCTGCATTGCACGGCTTTCTAAGTTGGTCTCCGGCGACGTGGGACTCCTTTGTGTAACTTCGGGTGAGCACCGTTTCACGCATCCTTGTAGTGCCTGTTTCTGGCACTTCTCCGGGTGCTACCTGCTGCTGAGATGGCTCCTTGTCTTGCTCGACGTCCCCTCTCTCTCCTGGTCCAATTTGCGACCTCCTGGTCCCTCCTGGGCCACAGCAGCGTCCAAAAACGGTAACCGCACGATTTGCAGCTAGCAAGGCTTGTTGGTGTTCTTTCGGCAGGAAAACACTTCTGCACGACTCTCCACGGCGAGTGGGATCCAAAGGGGAAGTCTCTAGCCCTTTTCGTTCCTGCAGAAACCTCAGCTTCTTCTGTCCAGTAGAAGCTTCTTTGCACCCACAGCTGGCATTTCCTGGGCATATGCCCATCTCCGACTTGCTTGTGACTTTTGGACTTGGTCCCCTTGTTCCACAGGTACCCTAGATTGGAAATCCATCGTTGTTGCATTGTTGGTTTGTGTCTTTCCTGCATTATTCCTCTATCACGACTTCTATGTCTTTGGGGGAACTTTAGTGCACTTTGCACTCACTTTTCAGGGTCTTGGGGAGGGCTAATTTTCTAACTCTCACTATTTTCTAATAGTCCCAGCGACCCTCTACAAGGTCACATAGGTTTGGGGTCCATTCGTGGTTCGCATTCCACTTTTGGAGTATATGGTTTGTGTTGCCCCTATCCCTATGTGTCCCCATTGCATCCTATTGTAACTATACATTGTTTGCACTGTTTTCTAAGACTATACTGCATATTTTTGGTATTGTGTACATATATCTTCTGTATATTTCCTATCCTCTCACTGAGGGTACACTCTAAGATACTTTGGCATATTGTCATATAAATAAAGTACCTTTATTTTTAGTATACCTGTGTATTGTGTTTTCTTATGATATTGTGCAAGTGACACTTGTGGTACTGTAGTAGCTTCACACGTCTCCTAGTTCAGCCTAAGGTGCTCTGCTAAGCTACCATTATCTATCAGCCTATGCTACTAGACACCCTATACACTAATAAGGGATAACTGGGCCTGGTGCAAGGTGCAAGTACCCCTTGGTACTCACTACAAGCCAGTCCAGCCTCCTACATTGGTTGTGCAGCGGTGGGATAAGTGCTTTCAGACTACTTACCACTCTTCGCATTGTACTTTTCATAAGAGAAAAATATATAAAACAAGTTCAGTGTGTGTACACATAGCTAAAAAGTTTTGCATTTCCTCTTTTCACTCTTTTCTAAAGTGCTGAAAAGTACTTCTAAACTTTCAAAAAGTTCTTAAAAGTTTAAAAAGTTTTTTCTGTCTTTCCAAAAAGTTCTGAAAACTTTTTTTTCTCTTTTTCTATCACTTTAACTCTCTCTAAAAATGTCTGGCACAGGCCAAAATGTTGACCTGTCTAAGATTGCATATGATCACCTTAGCTGGAAAGGAGCAAGGAGTCTCTGCATAGAGAGAGGTTTGAGTGTAGGGAAGAATCCTTCCTTGGAACTGTTACTTAACATGCTTAGAGAACAAGATAAGGCTAAAAGTGCCCCATCTGTTGAAAAAGTAGCTAATGGTTCTCAATCTGATCCAGGGACTCCCCCAGGAAAAGGTTCAGGAAAGAAACTTCTTAGCCTGCCCATTACAAGACAGTCTAGCATAGTTGTTACTGAGGTGGAGTCACATCATACAGATGATGTGCTCTCACATTACACTGTCAGCCAAGCTGTTAGGGTGCCCTCTGTAAGGGACAGGTCTCCTTCTGTTCATTCCCATCATACCTCTGTATCTAGAAATGTCCCTCCCACCAGCCCTGATGACAGATTGTTAGAAAGGGAACTCAATAAGTTGAGGGTGGAACAAACCAGACTGAAGCTTAAAAAGCAACAGCTGGATTTGGATAGACAGTCTTTAGAAATAGAGAAGGAAAGACAGAAGTTGGGTTTAGAAACCCATGGTGGCAGCAGCAGTATTCCCCATAGTCATCCTCTAAAAGAGCATGATTCCAGGAATCTGCACAAGATAGTCCCCCTTATAAGGAGGGGGATGACATTAACAAGTGGTTTGCTGCACTTGAGAGGGCCTGTGTTGTACAGGATGTCCCTCAAAGGCAGTGGGCTGCTATCCTATGGCTATCATTTAGTGGAAAAGGTAGGGATAGGCTCCTTACTGTGAAAGAAAGTGATGCCAATAATTTTACAGTACTTAAGAATGCACTCCTGGATGGTTATGGCTTAACCACTGAACAATACAGGATAAAGTTCAGAGAGACCAAAAAGGAGTCTTCACAAGACTGGGTTGATTTCATTGACCATTCAGTGAAGGCCTTGGAGGGGTGGTTAAATGGCAGTAAGGTTACTGACTTTGAAAGCCTGTATAACTTGATCCTGAGAGAGCATATTTTAATAATTGTGTGTCTGATTTGTTGCACCAGTACTTGGTGGACTCTGATCTGACCTCTCCCCAAGAATTGGGAAAGAAGGCAGACAAATGGGTCAGAACAAGGGTGAACAGAAAAGTTCATACAGGGGGTGACAAAGATGGCAACAAAAAGAAGGATGGTTAGTCTTCAGACAAGGGTGGGGACAAATCTAAAAATTTGTCTTCATCAGGCCCACAAAAACACTCTGGTGGGGGTGGTGGGTCCAAATCCTCCTTTAATCAAAACAAAGAAAAGAAACCATGGTGCTATTTATGTAAAGTAAAAGGCCATTGGACAACAGATCTCAGCTGTTCAAAGAAAAGCACCAAGCCTCCTACCACTACAACCCCTACTGCTACACCTAGTGTCCCTACTAATAGCAGTGGTGGTGGGAGCAAACCTACTAATAGCCAATCCAAGGGAGTAGCTGGGCTCACTATTGGTAACTTAGTTGGGGTTGGCCTTGTTAGGGAGGCCACAGAGGCTGTGTTAGTCTCTGAGGGGGCTATTGATTTAGCCACCTTAGTTGCTTGTCCCCTTAATATGGATAAGTACAAGCAGCTACCCCTAATAAATGGTGTTGAGGTTCAGGCCTACAGGGACACTGGTGCCAGTGTGACTATGGTCATAGAGAAACTGGTCCACCCTGAACAACACCTACTTGGTCACCAGTACCAAGTAACCGATGCTCACAACAACACACTTAGCCACCCCATGGCTGTTGTAAATCTCAACTGGGGGGGGGGTTACTGGTCCAAAGAAAGTTGTGGTAGCCACAGATTTACCTGTAGACTGTCTACTAGGAAATGATTTGGAGACATCAGCTTGGTCAGATGTGGAGTTGGAGGCCCATGCAGCAATGCTGGGCATCCCAGGGCATATTTTTGCTTTAACCAGGGCGCAGGCCAAAAAGCAAAAAGGACAGTGAAGTTTGGATCCTGGAACAATGGACCAAGTGCTCCCTAAAGCTAGGGCTAGTAGAAACAAACCACTTCCTACTATCCCTCCCTCTACAGTGGATTCAACTTCTGAGGAAGAAGAATTCCCTCCCTATGCAGAACCTACACCAGAGGAGCTTGAAGCAGACACTGCTGAGCTTTTGGGTGAAGGGGGGCCTGCCAGAGAGGAGCTGAGTGTGGCACAGCAAACCTGTCCCACATTAGAGGGTCTAAGACAGCAAGCTGTCAAACAGGCTAATGGGGATGTCAGTGACTCTCACAGAGTTTACTGGGAGGACAACCTCTTGTACACTGAGGCAAGGGATCCTAAACCTGGAGCTGCCAGGACATTAGTGATCCCTCAGGAGTACAGAAAGTTCCTCCTAACTCTTGCTCACGACATTCCCCTAGCAGGGCATCTGGGACAAATGAAAACTTGGGACAGACTTGTTCCCTTGTTTCATTGGCCTAGCATGTCTGAGGACACATAAGAATTTTGTAAGTCCTGTGAAACCTGTCAAGCCAGTGGCAAGACAGGTGGCACACCAAAGGCACCCCTTATTCCACTGCCTGTGGTTGGGGTTACCTTTGAAAGGGTAGGGGTTGACATAGTTGGCCCCCTTGACCCTCCTACTGCTTCAGGCAATAGATTCATCTTAGTGGTAGTGGACCATGCCACAAGATATCCTGAAGCTATTCCTTTAAGGACCACTACAGCTCCTGCAGTGGCAAAGGCCCTCCTGGGAATATTTTCCAGGGTGGGCTTCCCAAAGGAAGTAGTATCAGACAGGGGAAGCAATTTCATGTCTGCATACTTAAAGGCCATGTGGAAGGAGTGTGGTGTAACTTACAAATTCACCACACCCTATCATCCACAAACAAATGGACTTGTGGAGGGATTTAACAAAACTCTCAAAGGCATGATTATGGGTCTCCCTGAAAAACTCCGCAGGAGATGGGATATCCTTGTACCATGCCTCCTTTTTGCCTACAGGGAGGTACCCCAGAAAGGAGTGGGCTTTAGCCCCTTTGAACTTCTTTTTGGACACCCTGTTAGGGGTTCACTAACACTTGTAAAGGAGGGTTGGGAACAACCTTTAAAAGCTCCTAAGCAAGATATTGTGGATTATGTGCTTGGCCTCAGATCAAGGATGGCTGAGTATATGAAAAAGGCCAGTAAAAACCTTCAGGCCAGCCACGAGCTCCAGAAGCAATGGCATGACCAGAAGGCTGTTTTGGTTCAGTACAAACCAGGGCAGAAAGTGTGGGTCTTGGAGCCTGTGGCCCCAAGAGCACTCCAAGATAAATGGAGTGGACCCCACACAATTGTTGAGAAAAAGGGAGAAGTCACTTATTTAGTTGACTTAGGCACTGCCAGGAGTCCCCTTAGGGTGCTCCATGTCAACCGCCTGAAACCCTACTATGACAGGGCTGATCTCACCCTGCTCATGGCAACAGATGAGGGACAGGAAGAAGACAGTGATCCTCTACCTGATCTCTTCTCTTTCACAGAACAAGATGCTCTTGTGTAAGGTGTAGTTTTGGCTGATTGTCTTACTGCTGAGCAGAAAGACCATTGCATAAATCTCCTAGATCAATTCTCTGAACTCTTCTCTACTGTGCCAGGTACCACTTCTTGGTGTGAGCACACTATAGATACTGGAGACAGCTTGCCTGACAAAAGTAAGATCTATAGGCAGCCTGACAATGTCAGGGACTGCATAAAGCAAGAAGTCCAGAAAATGTTAGAACTAGGAGTGGTTGAGCACTCTGAAAGTCCATGGGCTTCTCCTGTGGTACTTGTACCAAAACCCCATTCCAAAGATGGAAAGAAGGAAATGCGGTTTTGTGTAGAGTATAGAGGTCTCAACTTGGTAACCAAAACTGATGCTCACCCTATACCCAGGGCAGATGAGCTCATAGATACACTGGCATCTGCCAAGTATCTAAGCACTTTTGATTTGACTGCAGGGTATTGGCAGATCAAATTGTCAGAAGATGCTAAACCTAAAACAGCATTTTCAACCATTGGAGGACATTACCAGTTCACTGTAATGCCTTTTGGTTTGAAAAATGCACCTGCCACTTTTCAGAGGTTGGTGAACACAGTCCTGCAAGGGCTGGAAGCTTTCAGTGCAGCATATTTGGACGATATAGCTGTCTTTAGCTCCAGCTGGGATGATCACCTGGTCCACCTATGGAAACTTTTGGATGCCCTGCAAAAGGCAGGCCTCACTATCAAGGCTTCAAAGTGCCAGATAGGGCAGGGTAAGGTGGTTTATCTGGGACACCTTGTTGGTGGGGAACAGATTGCACCACTTCAGGGGAAAATCCAAACAATTATTGATTGGGTTCCCCCTACCACTCAGACTCAGGTGAGAGCCTTCCCAGGCCTCACTGGGTATTACAGGAGGTTCATTAAGAACTATGGCTCCATTGCAGCCCCTCTTAATGACCTCACTTCCAAGAAGATGCCTAAAAAGGTATTATGGACAGCAAACTGTCAGAAAGCTTTTGAGGAGCTGAAGCAGGCCATGTGCTCTGCACCTGTCCTGAAAAGCCCTTGTTACTCTAAAAAATTCTATGTCCAAACTGATGCATCTGAATTAGGAGTAGGGGCAGTCCTATCACAACTTAATTCTGAGGGCCAGGATCAACCTGTTGCTTTTATTAGTAGGAGGTTGACCCCTAGAGAAAAGCGTTGGTCTGCCATAGAGAGGGAGGCCTTTGCTGTGGTCTGGGCTCTGAAGAAGTTGAGGCCATACCTGTTTGGCACTCACTTCATTGTTCCGACAGACCACAAACCTCTACTTTGGCTAAAACAAATGAAAGGTGAAAATCCTAAATTGTTGAGGTGGTCCATATCCCTACAGGGAATGGACTATACAGTGGAACATAGACCTGGGAGTAGCCACTCCAATGCAGATGGACTCTCCAGATATTTCCACTTAGACAATGAAGACTCATCAGGTCATGGCTAGTCTTATTGTCCTTCGTTTGGGGGGGGGGGGGTTGTGTAGGAAAGTACCATCTTGCCTGGCATGTTACCCCCATTTTTCACTGTATATATGTTGTTTTAGTTGTATGTGTCACTGGGACCCTGTTCTCCAGGGCCCCAGTGCTCATAAGTGTGCCTGAATGTGTTACCTGTGTAGTGACTAACTGTCTCACTGAGGCTCTGCTAATCAGAACCTCAGTGGTTATGCTCTCTCATTTCTTTCAAATTGTCACTGACAGGCTAGTGACCAATTTTACCAATTTACATTGGCTTACTGGAACACCCTTATAATTCCCTAGTATATGGTACTGAGGTACCCAGGGTATTGGGGTTCCAGGAGATCCCTATGGGCTGCAGCATTTCTTTTGCCACCCATAGGGAGCTCTGACAATTCTTACACAGGCCTGCCACTGCAGCCTGAGTGAAATAACGTCCACTTTATTTCACAGCCATTTTACATTGCACTTAAGTAACTTATAAGTCACCTATATGTCTAACCTTTACCTGGTAAAGGTTAGGTGCAAAGTTACTTAGTGTGAGGGCACCCTGGCACTAGCCAGAGTGCTCCCACATCGTTCAGGGCCAATTCCCTGAACTTTGTGAGTGCGGGGACACCATTACAAGCGTGCACTACATATAGGTCAATACCTATATGTAGCTTCACAATGGTAACTCCGAATATGGCCATGTAAGATGTCTAAGATCATGGAATTGCCCCCTCTATGCCATCCTGACATTGTTGGCACAATTCCATGATCCCAGTGGTCTGTAGCACAGACCCTGGTACTGCCAAACTGCCTTTCCTGGGGTTTCACTGAAGCTGCTGCTGCTGCCAACCCCTCAGACAGGTTTCTGCCCCCCTGGGGTCAAGCCAGGCTTGTCCCAGGATGGCAGAACAAAGGACTTCCTCTGAGAGAGGGTGTTACACCCTCTCCCTTTGGAAAATGGTGTGAAGGCAGGGGAGGAGTAGCCTCCCCCAGCCTCTGGAAATGCTTTCTTGGGCACAGATGTGCCCAATTCTGCATAAGCCAGTCTACACCGGTTCAGGGGACCCCTTAGCCCTGCTCTGGCGCGAAACTGGACAAAGGAAAGGGGAGTGACCACTCCCCTGACCTGCACCTCCCCTGGGAGGTGCCCAGAGCTCCTCCAGTGTGCTCCAGACCTCTGCCATCTTGGAAACAGAGGTGCTGCTGGCACACTGGACTGCTCTGAGTGGCCAGTGCCAGCAGGTGACGTCAGAGACTCCTTCTGATAGGCTCCTTCAGGTGTTGCTAGCCTATCCTCTCTCCTGAGTAGCCAAACCCTGTTTTCTGGCTATTTAGGGTCTCTGCTTTGGGGAATTCCTTAGATAACGAATGCAAGAGCTCATCAGAGTTCCTCTGCATCTCTTTCTTCACCTTCTGCCAAGGAATCGACTGCTGACCGCGCTGGAAGCCTGCAAAACTGCAACAAAGTAGCAAAGACGACGACTGCGACCTTGTAACGCTGATCCTGCCGCCTTCTCAGCTGTTTTCCTGGTGGTGCATGCTGTGGGGGTAGTCTGCCTCCTCTCTGCACTAGATGCTGGAAGAAATCTCCCGTGGGTCGACGGAATCTTCCCCCTGCAACCGCAGGCACCAAAGAACTGCATTACCGGTCCTCTGGGTCTCCTCTCAGCACAACGAGCGAGGACCCTTGAACTCAGCAACTCTGTCCAAGTGACTCCCATAGTCCAGTGACTCTTCAGTCCAAGTTTGGTGGAGGTAAGTCCTTGCCTCCCCACGCCAGACTGCATTGCTGGGAACCGCGTGTTTTGCAGCTACTCCGGCTCCTGTGCACTTTTCCAGGATTTCCTTTGTGCACAGCCAAGCCTGGGTCCACGGCACTCTAACCTGCATTGCACGACCTCCTGAGTTGTCCTCCGGAGGCGTGGGACTCTCTTGTGCAACTTCGGGTGAGCACCGTTTCACTCCACTTCGTAGTGCCTGTTCCGGCACTTCTTCGGGTGCTGTTTGCTTCTGAGTGGGCTCCTTCTCTTGCTGGATGCCCCCTCTGTCCCCTCACGCAATTGGCGACATCCTGGTCCCTCCTGGGCCACAGCAGCATCCAACAACCCTAACCGCAAGTTTTGCAGCTAGCAAGGCTTGTTTGCGGTCTTTCTGCAGGAAAACACTTCTGCATGACTCTTCACGACGTGCGACATCCGTCCTCCAAAGGGGAAGTTTCTAGCCCTTGTCGTTCTTGCAGAATCCTCAGCTTCTACTGTCCAGTGGCAGCTTCTTTGCACCCACAGGTGGCATTTCCTGGGCATCTGCCCACTCCCGACTTGATCGTGACTTTTGGACTTGGTCCCCTTGTTCCATAGGTACTCTTGTCTGGAAATCCATTGTTGTTGCAATGCTGGTGTTGGTCTTTCCTGCAGAATTCCCCTATCACGACTTCTGTGCTCTTTGGGGAACTTCAGTGCACTTTGCACTCACTTTTCAGGGTCTTGGGGTGGGCTATTTTTCTAACCCTCACTGTTTTCTTACAGTCCCAGCAACCCTCTACAAGGTCACATAGGTTTGGGGTCCATTCGTGGTTCGCATTCTACTTCTAGAGTATATGGTTTGTGTTGCCCCTATCCCTATGTGCCCCCATTGCATTCTATTGTGACTATACATTGTTTGCACTGTTTTCTATTGCTATTACTGCATATTTTTGTGTTGTGTACATATATCTTGTGTATATTTTCTATCCTCATACTGAGGATACTCACTGAGATACTTTGGCATATTGTCATAAAAATAAAGTACCTTTATTTTTAGTATATCTGTGTATTGTGTTTTCTTATGATATTGTGCAAGTGACACTAGTGGTACTGTAGGAGCTTCACTCGTCTCCTAGTTCAGCCTAAGCTGCTCTGCTAAGCTACCTTTTCTATCAGCCTAAGCTGCTAGACACCCCTCTACACTAATAAGGGATACCTGGGCCTGGTGCAAGGTGTAAGTACCTCTTGGTACCCACTACAAGCCAGTCCAGCCTCCTACATGTATACATAGGTATGACCTGTAGTGGGCAGCAGTAAACACACCAGGAGCCAGAGTGGGGCACAGATATCTGAAAATAGAGATGTCAAACGGTACAGTAAGTGGCCATAGAATTTGGAAAATCAGGCTGCGATGTACAATGTCCAACACAAAACTGCAATGGAAGGTGAAGTTACTGTGTCTTACCTGTGTGTCACTGGAAGTGCTGTTGAATTATAGTTGTTCTGTTGTCCACATCCTCTTCCTACGACTCCTCTTCATCACAGTGCCCAGGCTCCACAGCTGCCACACGACCATCTCCAGCCTCATCTTCCTGCAGAAATGGCACCTGGCGTCTCAAGGTCAGGTTCTGCAATATGCAACATGCAACGATGATCTAGCAGACCTTCTTGGATGAGTAGCACAGGGATCCATCTGTCAGATGGAGGCACTGGAATCTGGCCTTCAGGAGGCCAAAGGTGCGCTCAATGATCCTCCTTGTTCGCCCATGTGCCTCATTGTAACATTCCTCTGCACTTGTCCTGGCATTCCTCACTGGGGTCAGTAGCCATGAGAGGTTGGGGTAACCAGAGTCACCTGTAAATATTGAGGGATACCTGTTAGCCAGACACTCACCCTAAGGGCCAAACCCACACCCATATACCAACAGACACTGAGTGGGGACCATGGGCTCACCTATTAGCCACACCCTGTCCCTCTGGAGTTGAGACATATCACATATGGAATGCTGCTACTCCTCAAAATAAAGGCATCATGCACAGACCCAGGATATTTTGCATTGACATGGGAGGTGTACTGGTCTGCCGGGCACACTATCTGCACATTCAGAGAGTGAAAGCTCTTTCGATTTCTGAACACCTGTTCATTTCTCCGGGGAGGGGGGGGCAAAGGCAATATATGTACCATCACTAGTACCAATGATGTTGGGGATATGTCCCATTGCATAGAAGTCAGCCTTCACTGTGGCCAAATCCTCCACCTGGGGGAATACGATGTAGCTTCGCATGTGTTTCATCAGGGCAGACAACACTCTGGTCAGCACGTTTGAGAACATCGGCTGTGACATCCCTGCTGCCATGGCCACTGTCGCTTGAAATGACCCACTTGGCAAGAAAAGGAGCACTGACAGGACCTGCATAAGAGGGGGGAAACCAGTGCTGCGGCGGATTACTGAGATCAGGTCTGGCTCTAGTTGGGCACACAGCTCTTGGATTTTTGGCCCTATCAAGTCTGTAGGTTAGGATAATGTGCCTGTCCTCCATTGTCGGCAGGTCCACCAGGGGTCTGTACACGAGGGTTTGTCTCCATCTCCTATTCATCCTCAGCGGTTGAACTCTAGGGTGAAAAACAGTGTGCAGATGGTTATATTCAAAGATATCCTCAGATTCAAATGCCTTGCATTATTTTACAGAAACAGTATGTGAACGTGTAGGTCCGTTGATGTGCCTATGTCTGCTCTAAAGCAGTTAGGTGCCATGGCCTGTTCCCCCCTGAAATGGCAGCTGCCTGACCTGTGAGGTCGGACAAGTAGAAATGAGGTAATTCCGCTGATGTTGTGTGCCGTTACAGGAGGCGGTCGATGACCGGCGTGCAACTCCTCATTTGTTATCATTGGGGCCTACAGGTTCCAGGAGCCAATGGTGATGTAAGCCAGCGGTGACGGTACGCACTGCCATGGACGTGACCGTCATTTTCTATCTGTTCACTCACTTGCTTCCTGACCTTCAGCAGGAGAGGACCTACACTGCAAGTGCTGCTCTGACCTGTGTCTGGAAGTGACCATGGCTCAAGTGTCTAGGGAATGGGCCCCTGCCTTCACTTCGGAGGAGTCGGAGAGACTAGTGGATGGGGTCCTACCCCACTACCCTTTAGTTTATGTTCCTCCAGACAAACAGGTGAGTACACTGTGAGCACGATGAGTGGGGACTGAATGTTTGGAGTGCTGTGTGTGTAAGCCTATTGTAGGGGGGTGCTGAAGGGTCCTTGGCAGAGTGCTGCATGTTTGGTGGGCAATGTCTGTGCGTAAGGGGATGGGAGGGATATGGTGGGCCATGAGTGTAACAGTCCGGACGGTATGACTAATACCTTTTCTTATGTATCTTTTTCTGCAGGTCAGTGCCCGTCAGAAAAAGGGTATTTGGCGTGCCATCGCCAAGGAGGTGCGGACCCTGGGGGTCTTTGACAGGCAGAGCACACACTGTCGCAAACGGTGGGAGGAACTGTGCCGCTGAGCAAGGAAGATGGCGGAGGCCCGGCTGGGGATGGCCTCTAAGCGAGGAATGGGTGCCCGTCGTAACCTGACCCCATGATGTTTTGCATCCTGGCGATGGCCCATCCGGAGTTGGATGGGCGCTTAAAGGCATCACAGCAGCCACAAGGGGGTGAGTACAGTTTCAGAATCATGAAGTTGCGAGCATTGAGGTGTTACCTGGGTGGGGGATGTGGGTCTGTGGGTGCCCCTAGGCCAGGACGAACATGGCAGGGTAGGTTCCATGATTGGCAGGGTCTGATGCACTCCAACCACAATAATGCTAGTGGGCATCTACTACTGGGCAGGGTCCTGTGGGTTTCAGATGTGCTGCTAATGGCGTTAGGCATTGTACCCCATGGCCTGGTGACTAGCATTGTAAGTGGTAGTGCATAGCCTCGTGCAAAGGGCTGTTCCCTGTGAGCTGTGTAAGCCAACGGTGGAGTTGTTGCTGGCATTGACCAAGTGCATCCTCTGTCTCTTCCCCCCTTTTTGTTTTCTCACCCTGTCCTTGTGTGCATTAGCATCATCTGGCGGAGGAGCAGAGGTGCCGGCGACGGAGGGAGCTGCATCCCACATGGGCCTGGAGGCCGAATCCACCGACGTTGAGGGCACCAGTGGGACGGATTGCGAGGGGAGCACCACGGCGGAGAGTGGAGGGGGCAGTTCTGACAGCGACACCTCCTCCGATGGAAGGTCCCTGGCGGATACCTCTTTGGCCACCCCAACTACAAGTACAGCCACCACCTCCCGTACCAGCACCGCCCTCCCAGCAGCCACTCTGCGAGTTGCCCAGGAGGGTGGGCTTCACCCCAGGTACCTCAGACCCTGCCCCATCCAGCCCTGCTGCCCTGAGTGAGGAGGCTATTGAGCTCCAGAGATCCGTCTCTGTTTGGCAGTCATCCATACTGAATGCCATCCAGGGTGTAGCAGGTCATTTGTAAAAAACAAATGCATTGCTGGAGGGCATTCACTCTGGCGTGGCGGTTCAACAGAGATCATTCCAGGCTCTGGCCAACTCACTGATGGCAGCCACTGTCCCTGTCTCTAGCCTCCCCCCTCGAACTTCCTCTACCCAGTCCCATTCCCCTCAATCCCAGCCTATCCCAAGTACACCAGCATGCACCCAAATCAACAACAGAAGTGGCTCAGGCAAACACAAGCACCACACTCCATCCCACAGGCACTCACACAAGCACCACCCAGATGCAGACACACCAACATCCACTGCCTCCACTGTGTCCCCCTCCTCCTCCTCATCCACGTCCCTCCCAGTAGCATCTCCAATCACACCTGTATGCACTACATCCTCATCCACTACCTCCATCACCAGCACGCCTATCACTACACGCCCCTCACTGGCAGTCACCAACCCCACATCCATGCATACATCCCCTGTGTCCTCTCCCACTGTGTCTGTGTCCCCTCCTCCCAAAGTAGACAAACGCAAGCACTCAGACACCCAACAGCCATCCACCTCACGACAGCATCCAGCCCATGCACCTGCACCCAAACACAGCATACAGACACCACCTACAACCACTCCCTCTTCCTCCACTCCCAAACCTTCACCCTCTCAAGCCCCAGTGTCCCTAAAAGGTTTTTCCTCTCCACCCTTGACCTATTCCCTGCCTCTCCCCCCTGTCCTTTATTTCGGGCCAGGGTGGGCAGAACCCAGGCCCGCACCTCAGCCACCCAGTCCACGGCCACAGTAGTTTCTGCAGATACTGCATGTGTGAGAGGCTCCAAGGAGGCACCCGTCAGCACTGCCAGTGTGCCTGCACCACCTGCCAAGGGCAAGAAGGGGCCACCAGCTAGCAAGGGCAAGGAGACACCACCGGCTAGCAAGGGCAAGGAGGCACCACCAGCTAGCAAGGGCAGGAAGGGAACACCGGCTGGCAGAAACAAGGTGGCCCCACCAGCTAGCAAGGACAGGAAGGGAACACCAGCTGGCAGAAGCAAGGAGGTACCAGTTGCCAAGGGCAGGAAGGGAACAACAGCTGCCAAGGGCAATGTAAAAGGCACAGATGCCCCAGGCAGGATGGATCTGGTGCCCGGGGCTGGAGCAGCATCTGGGCAAACAACACCAGCCATGGCACTTCAGCCATCCAAGGCTGCAGGAGAAGGCCTGGAGCCTCCCCCCACCACTGGCAGCACTGCCACCTGCACTGCCTGCCACCACCGCCACCTGCACCCCCACCTGCACCACTGCTAGCAGCAGCAGCCCCAGTGGGCAGCCATCCGAGGCTGCAGGGGAAGGGCTGGAGCCTCCCCCCACCACTGGCAGCACTGCCATCTGCACCTCCTGCTGCACCGCCACCTGCACCGCCACCTGTACCACTGCCAACAGCACCACTGCCAGCAGCCCCAGTGGGCAGCCGTCTGAGGCTACAGGGGAAGGGCTGGCGCCTCCCCCCACTACTGGCAGCACCGCACCGCCACCTGCATCACTGCCAGCAGCACCACTGCCAGCATCAGCAGCCCCAGTGGGCAGATGTCTGAGGCTGCAGTGGAAGAGCTGGAGTCTCCCCCACCACTGACAGCACAGCCACCAGCCCCGCAACTGCCACCACTGAGCAGCCATCACCACCGGCGAGCAGTGTGTAGTCGTGACTACATGGGCTCTAGTGCGTCCTGGCCCCTGCAACAACTGTAGGTGTGGCACCCAGGTGAGAGACTGTGGCCTTGCACCATCCAGGATTTGCAGCACAGGGCACAAGGCCACCTCCAGAACCAGAGGAAAAAGGCATCCACTCACCTCCTCCTCGCCAGGATGAAGCACACTGGGCACAAGGCCCCCTCCAGAACCAGTGGACAAAGTCATCCACTCACCCCCTCCTTGCCAGGATGAAGCACACTGGGCACAAGGCCCCCTCCAGAACCAGTGGACTAAGGCATCCACTCACCCCCTCCTTGCCAGGATGAAGCACGTTGGGCACAAGGCCTCCTCCAGAACCAGCGGAAGAAGCCATCTACTCACCCCCGCCTTGCTAGGATAAAGCACACTGGGCAAAATGCCCCCTCCAGAACCAGTGGAGAAGCCATCCACTTGAGAGACTGTGGCCTTGCACTCCCCAGGACCAAGCAGTGGGCAAACCACCCACTTGAGAGACTGTGGCCTGGCACTCCCCAGGACCAAGCAGTGGGCAAACCACCCACTAGAGAGACTGTGGCTTTGCACTACCCAGGACCAAGCAGTGGACAAGCCACACACTAGAGAGACTGTGGCTTTGCACTCCCCAGGACCAAGCAGTGTGCAGACCACCCACTAGAGAGACTGTGGCTTTGCACTCCCCAGGACCAAGCAGTGGACAGACCACCCACTAGAGAGACTGTGGCTTTGCACTCCCCAGGACCACACAGTGGGCAAACAACCCACTAGAGAGTCTGTGGCTTTGCACTCCCTGTAGGAAAGTTCCATCTTGCCTGGCATGTTACCCCCATTTTTTACTTGTGTCAGTTTATTTTTGCCTGTCTCATTGGGATCCTGCTAGCCAGGACCCCAGTGCTCATAAGTGTGGCCTGAATGTGTTCCCTGTGTGGTGCCTAACTGTGTCACTGAGGCTCTGCTAATCAGAACCTCAGTGCTTATGGTCTCTCTTCCTTTCAAATTGTCACTGCAGGCTAGTGACCATTTTCACCAATTCAGATTGGCACACTGGAACACCCTTATAATTCCCTAGTATATGGTACCTAGGTTCCAGGAGATCCCTATGGGCTGCAGCATTTATTTTGCCACCCATAGGGAGCGCAGACAATTCTTAAACAGGACTGCCACTGGAGCCTGAGTGAAATAACATCCATGTTTGCACTACATATAGGTCAGCTATGTATAGCTTCAAAATGGTAAGTCCAAATATAGCTATATAACATGTCTAAGATCATGGCATTGTCCCCGCATGCCAAATCTGGTGTTGCGGTGCCAATCCCATGCATCCCTGGGGCTCCAGCATGGACACCAGGTATCACCAAACCAGCTCTCTGGGGATTTCACTGCAGCTACTGCTGCTGCCAACCCACAGACAGGCTTCTGCCCTCCTGGGGTCTGGGAAGCCCAGTCCCAAGAAGACAGAACAAAGGATTTCTTCAGAGAGAGGGTGTTACACTCTCTCCCTTTGGAAATAGGTGTTAAGGGCTGGGGAGGACTAGCCTCCCCCAGCCTCGGGAAATGCTATGAAGGGCACAGATGGTGCCCTCCTTTCGTAAACCAGTTTACACCGGTTCAGGGCTCCCCCAGCCCCTGCTTTGGCGTGAAACTGGACAAAGGAAAGGGCAGTGACCACTCCCTTGTCCATCATTACCCCAGGGGTGGTGCCCAGAGCTCCTCCAGTGTGTCCCAGACCCCTGCCATCTTGAATGCAGAGGTGTGAGGGCACAATGGAGGCCTCTGAGTGGCCAGTGCCAGCAGGTGATGTCAGAGACCCCTCCTTACTAGGTGGCCAATCCTCCTCTGAGGGCCATTTAGGGTCTCTCCTGTGGGCATCTTTTCAGATAACGAATGCAAGAGCTCATCATAGTTCCTCTGCATCTCCCTCTTCAACTTCTGCCAAGGATCGACCTCCGACTGCTCCAGGACGCCTGCAACACTGCAACAAAGTAGCAAGAAGACTACCAGCAACATTGTAGCGCCTAATCCTGCGGGCTTTCTCGACTGTTTCCTGGTGGTGCATGCTCTGGGGGCTCTCTGCCTTCACCCTGCACTGGAAGCCAAGAAGAAATCTTACGTGGGTCGACGGAATCTGCCCCCTGCTAACGCTGGCACCAAACTTCTGCATCACCGGTCCTCTGTATCCCCTCTCATCGTGACAAGCATGGTCCCTGGCACACAGGAGCTGGGTCCAAGTGTCTGCCACATTCCAGTGGCCCTTCTGTCCAAATTTGGTGGAGGTAAGTCCTTACCTCCCCAACACAGACAGTAATCCTGTGTACTTCGCGAACTGCAGCTGCTAGGGCTTCTGTTCACTTTTGCAAGGAATCCTTCATGCACAGCACAGCCCAGGTCCCCAGCACTCTGTCCTGCATTGCTCAACTCGCTGAGTTGACCACCGGCTTCATGGGACCCTTCTTTGTACTGTTGAGATGACCACTGTGCTCAGTTTTCTTGAACCCATGTTCAAGTACTTCTGCGGGTGCTGCCTGCTTTTGTGTGGGCTCTCTGTGTTGTTGAGCGCCCCCTATGTCTCCTCCTCCAAGGGGCGACCTCCTGGTCCTTCCTGGGCCCAGGCAGCACCCATTTTCTTCAACTGCGACCTTTGCAGCTAGCAAGGCTTGTTTGCGGTCTTCCTGCATGGATCAACTCTGCATCCTCCAGCACACCGAAGGACATCTTCTGTGCAAAGGAGAAGTTCCTGCCATCTTCCGTTGTTTCAGAATCTTCAGCTTCTTCCACCCAGAGGCAGCCCTTTTGCATCTTTATCTGGGGTTTAGTGGGCTCCTGCCCCCCAGGATACTTTTGTGACTCTTGGACTTGGTCCCCTTCCTTTACAGGTCCTCAGGTCCAGGAATCCGTCTTCAGTGCTTTGCAGTCAGTTGTTGTCCTTGCAGAATCTCCTATCGCGTCTTTAGTGTGTTTCTGGGGTAGTAGGGTAACTTTACTCCTACTTTTCAGGATCTTGGGGTGGGGTATCTTGGACACCCTTAGTGTTTTCCTACACTCCCAGTGACCCTCTACACACTACACTAAGCCTGGGGTCCAATCGTGGTTCGCATTCCACTTTTAGAGTATATTGTTTGTGTTGCCCCTAGGCCCATTGCATCCTATTGTATTTTCTAGTGTTTGCACTACTTTTCTAACTGTTTACTTACCTGATTTTGGTTTGTGTGTATATTTGGTGTATGTTACTTACCTCCCAAGGGAGTATATCCTCTGAGATATTTTTGGCACATTGTCACTAAAATAAAGTACCTTTATTTTTAGTAACTCTGAGTATTGTGATTCTTATGATAGAGTGCTATATGATATGAGTGGTTTAGTAGGAGCTTTGCATGTCTCCTAGTTCAGCCTAAGCTGCTCTGCTATAGCTACCTCTATCAGCCTAAGCTGCTAGAACACTACTAATCTACTAATAAGGGATAATTGGACCTGGCACAGGGTGTAAGTACCATCAGGTACCCGCTATAAGCCAGGCCAGCCTCCCACACTCCCCAGGACATTGCAGAGGGCATGTAGCCCCCTCTAGGAGCAATGGTGTTGTACCATCTTCCGGCTGAGGTGCCCCCCCATCCCCCTTCCCCGTGAGGTGCCTGTGTATCTTCGACCTGATGCCCCAGCAGTGTTCTATCCATATTGAGGCATGTGTCAAGTGTGGCCTTTGCCTATGTGTTATGGCCCTGTGGGCCACAGACATTTTGGACTGGGCATTGTCCCTCCATTTGTATATATTGTAGATACTGTTTTCTGCTTTATGGACGTATTTATATAGATTTTTATTATTACACTGGCTTTACTCACATCCTTTTGTCCTTGCATTATTTCTGAGGGTTACGGGGTGGATATGTAATGTTTTTTGATCTGTTTGTGTGTATGGTGTTGGGGGTGGGGGTGTTGCATGTGTGTGTCACTCTCTTTTTCCTCCCCCCCTCCCTTGTGTGCTAGGTGCGGTACTCACCGTGGTTGTCTTTGCTGCTGTTCATATTCCTGTTGTAGGGGGAGTTAGACCAGCATGGGAAATATGTGCAACCCAGGCTCCATGGCGTCGTGGTTCTGCCTTGAGTGTCGAGAGGTGAGCCGTTTCCCTTCTGTGTACTGTTTCCGCCATGCTTTTGATGGCGTTGGTACCGCCCCGGAAAAGGTGGCGGATTGGCCTCTCATAATAGTACATTGTCTCCCGCCTGGCTGTTGGCGGTTAGCGCTGCGGTGCTTGTTGCTAACGCCGTGGCGGTCGGTGTGTTAAAGTGGCTGTCTGTGCTGGCAGTTTCCACCGTGGTCATAATTCCATATTTTTTACCGCCGGCCTGTTGGCTGTATTACCGCCGCTTTATCACCGACTGTCAGGGTTGTAATGAGGGCCATAGTCTTTTTGTGAATCAATGGGGAGATACTTTAAAAATGCATCTAAATTCAGGCAACGTGTTTACCAATATCTCCTTTTTCAGTGATGTTGAGGTCATCAATGGCAAATCTGGGCCAGCTGGAGAAGTTCAAGCACCTCCCAGTTATGTCAGGATCAGCGCGGAAAAGGTCTCTGGAGCTGGTGTAAGGACACTGCAGGGGACCACTTGGAAATGCAGTGCACAGGTGGGCTTAAGGGTATGTCTGGTGGGTCCCCTTGGAGTGTCGATGTTGCAAGGGGTAGGGGACCCTTAGAGCATAGCTGGATCTGAACTGGGCGCAGGGCAGCTGGGCGCAGAGTGAATCAGTGAGCCAGGAGCCAGGAGCGGTGCACAAGGATGCCCTTGGAAGCAGGAGTGTCACAGTGTCCTTTCCATGGGATCCGCACGTTGCTGAAGAAAAGGCCCACTTCCCGGCGTCACCGACTCAGAAAGCTATTATAGCACAGAGTTATGATGAAGCCGGGTGGGGGAAGGGAATTAGGGTAGGGAACTGCAGGGAGAGAGATCTGAAAAGACACCGTTAAATCAAATATGAATATACACTTTTATAAGAGTATAATTCATCAATAGACTCTTGAATAAAGGTGTTTCCATGATATCAGATTGAGACCCCTTTTGTGAAAATGAGAGCGAAGCCCCTTCTTTGAATCATGGAACAAGAATGTACTACAACCTCTGAACCAAGAGATGGCAAGAGCTTTGGACTATGGTCATACGCTGAATATCAATCCTGTAACAACTATGCATTCATAACATAAGCGCTTGATCTCGGCCTAGAAAGTCTCCAATACTTACATATAATCCTTACATATCATGCTTTCCAAAAAACAATGAAAACTATAATTTGCTTATCTCCAAAATGCTTTTACATTTACTATCTAGGCCTGAAAGTTTTTCTCATTGAACTTGAAGCACTTTGTTTGTTGGGCAGAAGCGCCTTGTTTTGTTGTTCATGAAGCGCTTGTATTATTATACATGAAGCACTTTGTTCATTATTCCAGAAAGCACTTTTACTTGTCTTGTCTGAAGCGCTACGCTTCTTATGACAAAGGCGTTTTACTTATGTGGACCAAAGCGCTTTGATTGCCGTGCCAGTGGCGCTTTACTCATGTGGACTGAAGCGCTTTGATTGCCATGCCAAGGGTGCTTTACTCATGTGGACTGAAGCGCTTTGATTGCCATGCCAAGGGCGCTTTACATGTGTGGCCTGAAACGCTTTGCTTGTTGTACTAAGGGGGGCTTTACTCTTGTGATCCAAAACGCTTTGAACATCGCGCGGAGGCTGATTTACCTTTAAAACTGAAAACGCTTTGCTCGTTGTGTAAAGGGGCGCTTTACCTTTGGAAGTAACAACTCCCTTCAAGATTGGGCTCATCAAGACCTTACCACTACAAGTACGACCTACTTGTATCTGAATTCACCATGGAATCAAGGCTATTCCGATTTGCTGTCAATCTGCCATGCAGGAAATCTGCTCTTCTTCAGAGGAACCCCCACGAGGTCTGATTGCATCGAAGTCTTCAAAATAGTGAGGAATATGCTTGGGTGTGGCTGGGCGTTATAGGCCTGCCACACACCAATATGGCCGCTGCCTCTAAAAACCTGGGAATTGTAGTCCCTTCATAGAATAGCACTGATAAGTGCATCTTGTCCACCAATGTCCTGACCATGCAGCTACATGAGCTTTACCACAGGGCAGACGACGCTGATGACCACTTTTAGAACAGGAGGGGATGACAAGTGGTGCGAATGAAGCTCCGCAAATACGCACCGCAAATACGCGCAGCAGCATATCAGGCGGGACGTGGACCGCGCACAGCCTTATTCCTGACAAGGAGGTAGGTTGCTGCTTGCAGGTCAGCAGCGGCACTCTGGTAGGAGGTCCTGGTGTTTTCTGATGTCCCTTGACTGGAGATTCCTCCTGGTCCTTTTACAGTCCGGAGTGGACTAGCTTTCTGGGTGTCTGACATTACTCTGGAGGGAGATCTTCAGTGATTTTCAGAAGTGTGGTGGTCCTCTGGGGGTTTGTAGTGTTTGTCCAATGTCATAGCAACCCTTCAGCGATGATTGTTGAGTCCTGTGTACAGCAGGCAGAGTTTGGCGCCTTCGTCTTTGTGCCGCAAGACTTCAGTTCTTAAGCCTTGGCTTTTCTTTGCTACTGACCTTCTTGTGTCCTTGGAATTTCAATCTCTGGTCTAGGGGTGCCCAATAAATATTGTATTTAGTTGTGGTTTAGGGGAGAACCTAGTAGTGACCAATGGGTCATCTACCCTAGGGTGGCTACACCCACTAAGTGACTAGTTCCTGTGGGCAGAGGTCACTTCTCTGCCCCTTATTGGCTATTTTACTTTCATACAAGATGGAGGAAAATGAAATGGAGTGGTCATCTCTCATACAACACCTTAGGGGTGGTGCAAGCTGGGGCTGACCACTCCTCCAGTCCTTTGTGTGTTTTCCTACCGCTCCTCCCTCCAAAAGTGGAGGTTTGCAATGGGGGCAGCCATCTGCTGCTAGCAGCAGGCTTGGGGATCAAGTATCAAGAATGGTAAGCCCTTTGAAGCTCACTAGCGGGGCAGGGCACATCCTGAGGAGGGGGGTGTTTACATCTGCAGCCAGGAAGGGCTTTGTTCTGGGACCCAGAGAGCAGGATCTCTCACCCCAGGATTCCAGAATCTTGGCTGGTAGTGGTAGGCTGGTTGTGATCGGCCAGCAGCCATGCCAGGGTTAGTTAGCTTTGCAGGGGTCACCTCTAAGGTGGCCCTTGTGGACCTTTGGCAATACATCCAATGCTGGTATCAGTTTGCATTTAGCATTTTGAGTTGTTTAATACCAAACAACCCAGGGTTCAGAGTAGCCATCATGTATCTAGGAACATTGTACTGACCAGTGTCCAGCACATGCATTTAAAATTGATGCTCTGTTCGTTTACTGTGTCCTAGGTTTGACAAGGACACAGTAGGTGCATATTGCTCATGCAGCTATGCCCTCACATACACTATGGTGCACCCTGCCTTAGGGCTAGAAGGCCTGCCAGAGGGGTTATTGCCTATATTGCATGCAGTGTATAGTGGACAGGACACACAGGCTGTGTGCCATGTCGAGTTTGCATTTTAGGATTTCACCAGGACACTCAACCTGCAAAGGCAGTGTTGGATGCATCTGGATGCATGGCCCTTGAGGGGAGCACAATCTGTGCTGCTACCCTCAGGGGCCTACCCTTAGTACCCATGCCCTGGTTACCTAAGTACCATTTACTAGAGGCTTATAGTGGCAGCTACAGGTCGTGCCAATTGTGCTAATGCATCACAACAGTTTTGGGAAAGAGATCTGGCCCAGGGAACCTTTTTAGCAGGGGCCCTGGGCACTAACAACTTTTAGACCACATCAAATACCAGGCAAAAGCTAGGGGGCTAACCATGACAAAAGAAGCCGTTTCTCACACTACCATAGTGTGGTACACTTGCCAGTTTGAAATGGCAGTTTAAAACTGCACACGCAGACACTGCAGTGGCAGGTCTGAAACATGGTTATAAGGCTACTCAGGTGGGTGGCACAATCAGTACTGCAGACTCACTAGGAATGTTTGATTTACAGGCCCTGGGCACACATAGTAGACTTTACTAATGACTTACAAGGAAATCAAAAATGCCAATCACGGATAAACCAATCACCAATACAATTTAGACAGGTAGCACTTGCACTTTAGCACTGGTCAGCAGTGGTAAGGTGCCCAGAGTCCTTTGTACTAAAACCAGATCTTGGTGACTGGGGATGAATGTTTGCATGTTTGCATTGTTCAGCATTGGTCAGCATTCCGTCTATCATATGTTCTTTTTGCTTTTGTCGCCCTAAGTGAGACGTGGGTCCCTTGTTCACTGCACCAATTGATTCAAGTTAGCCTGGCCGATGACAGGTGATACCCTAAAACCAGGTCCAGGATGCTTTTTCCAGTCCAGAGAGGTCCTGACTTGGCACCATGGCAGATGGTGTGGTGGGCTAAAAAACTATGGATTGAACCCAGATCTTTGTGACTGGGGGTGAATGTTTGCATCGTTCAGCATTCCGTGTATCATCTGTTCTTTTTGCTTTTGTCGCTGTAAGTGGGAAGGGTTTGCCCAAGCGTGGTCCTGTGCTCACTGCACCACTGGATTCAAGCTAGCTTGGCTGATGAAGAGTGATACCTTAAAACCAGTCCCAAGATGCTTGTTTCCACTCTAGGAAAAACCAGGCTTGGCAGTTCAGCCTGGACTGTTCCCATGTGGAAGATGTTCAAGACTGATTTGCATATGGTTGGGTCCAAACTGGGGTGGCTTGGTGGGCAAAAATATTATGGATTAAACTGTGATCTTTGTGACTGGGGGTGAACGTTTGCATTGTTTAGCATTCCTTACATTATCTGTTCTTTGTGCTCGAGTCCTAAAGACAGGGGAGACCCTGCAGAGAGGGCCATTTCTAACACCGTCCATCATCTGTTCTTTTTCTTTTGTCCCCCTAAGTGGGAAGGGTATGTCTAGACGTGTGTTTTGTGCCACTGGATTCAAACTAGCCTGGCTGATGAAGTGTGATGCTCCAAAATTGTCCCCAGGATACTTGTTTCTGGTACAAGGTGGACCTGGCCTGACAGTTCAGACTGGACTGTTCCCATGGGGAGCAGGGGCCAGACTGATTTACATGTGGCCAGGTTCAAACTTCAGTGGCGTGGTGAGCCAGAAAACAAGGGATTTAACCCAGATCTGAGATTGGGGTTGAATGTTTACATTGTTCAACATTCCATCCATCATCTCTACTTTTTGCTTTTGTCACCTTAAGTGGGAAGTGAACGCCAGACGTGGATCCCATGCTCATTGTGGCACTGGGTTCAAGCTACCCTGATTGATGAAGGGTGATACTCTGAAACAGGTCCTAGAATGCTTGTACATGTCTAAGAAGAGCCTGCCCTGCAAGTTCAGGGTAGGCTGTTCCCAAGGGGAGGAGGGTCAATACTGATTTGTATATGGCAAAATCCAAACTGAGGTGGTATGATGAGCAAAAAAGCAATGTATTAAGCCCAGATTTGTGACTGCAGGTGGATGTTTGCATTGTTCAGCATTCCGTCCATCATTTGTTCTTTTTGCTTTTGTCAGTCTAAATGGGAAGGGTATGCCCAGATGTGGGTTTTGTGCTCACTGTGCCATTGGATTGAAACTAGCCTGGCTGATGAGAGGCGATGCCCTAAAACATGGCCCAGAATGCTTGTTCCCATCCAAGGAGGACCTGGCCTGGCAGTTTGGCCCAGATGGTTCCCATGGGAAGCATGGTTACAAATGATTTGCATATGTCTGGGTCCAAAGTGGGGTGCATGGTGAGCAAAAAAACAATGGATTAAACCCAGATCTGTCACTGGGGGTGAATGTTTGCGTTGTACAGCATTCCGTCCGTCATTTGGTCGTTTTGATTTTGTCACCCTAAGTGGGAAAGGTATGCCTAGACGTGGATCCCTGCTCAGTGTACCACTGGATTCAAGGTATCCTGGCTGAGGAGGGATGATACCCCTAACGCAGTCCAAGAGTGCTTGTTTTCGGTCCTGGGAGGACCTGGCCTGGCAGTTTGGGCTTGACTGTTCTCATGGGTAGCAGGGTCAAGATTGATTTGCATAAAGTTAGTTCCAAGTTGGGGTGGCATAGGGAGCAAAAAAATAATGGCTAAAACCCACATCTGTGATGGGTTGAATATTTGCATTGTTCAGCATTCCGCCCATCATTTGTTCTTTTTCTTTTTCTTGCAATAAGTGGGTAGGTTGTGCCCAAATATTGGTCCCAATGTCTCTGTGCCACCGGATTCAAATTAACCTGGCTAATGAGATGTGATACTGAGAAACCGGTCCCAGAATGCCTGTTTCTGCTCCAAAGAGGATCTCACCTGGCAGTTTGGGCTGAACAGTTTCCTTAGGGAGCAGGGTAAAGTCTGGTTCACATATGGATGGGTCCAAACTGGGCTGGTGTGGTGAGCAAAAAACTGATGGATTAATCACATATCTGTGACTGGTGGTAAAATTTTACATTGTTCAGCATTCCGTCCATCATTTGTTATTTTTGCTTTTGTCGCCCTAAGTGGGTCCTGCGCTCATTTTGACACTGGATTCAAACTAGCGTGGCTGATGAAGGGTGATACCCCGAAACCGGTCCCAGGATGCTAGATTTCGCACGAGGGAGGATCTGGCCTGGCAGTTCGGGCTGGACTGTTCCCACAGGAAGCAGAGTCAAGGCTGATTTCTATATGGCGGTGCACAAACTGGGATCATGTGGTGAGCAAGAAAAGGATGTATTCACCTCAGATCTGTGACTGGGGTGAATGTTTGCATTGTTCATGATTCTATCAATCATCTCTTCTTTTTTCTTTTGTCACCCTAAGTGGGAAGGTTTTTCCCAGTTGTGGGTCCCTCGCTCATCCTGACACTGGATTCAAGCTAGCCTGGCTGATGAGGGGTGAGTCCCCAAAACCTGTCCCAGAATCCTTGCTTCTGGTACAGGGAGGACCTGTCCTGGAGGCTTGGGATGGATGGTTCCCATGGGGAGCAGGGTCTAGACTGATTTGCTTATGGCTGGGTCCAAACTAGGGTGGTGTGGGGTACAAAAAATAATGGTTTCAACCCAGATCTGTGATTAGGGCTGAATGCTTGCATTGTTCAGCATTCCGTATATCATCTGTTCTTTTCTTCTGTGTTGCCTTAAGTGGGAACGGTGCATGCAGGAGTGGGTATCTTAGTCATGCAACCAAGCCACAAACAAACAGCTATGTCCTAGGGGTGGGCACCCTGGGACATAGCAGGAGCCACTCCTGAGGGTGGCAGTTCCCAGGGCCATGAGTGGCTCCACGAGGTGTGCTGCGTGGTCCCCCTCCAACATTATTAGTCCAGGATGGTGGTGGTCCCTGGGGCTAATGGCGGTCAAAACGGACCCCTGTTACATATCTATTATTTGCCCTGGGGAGGTGGTGATCACCGGGGCTCGTGGACTGCGAGGCCCCTGCACCTTATTGGTTAACTGCCCCAGGGAGGTGGTGGTCCTAAGGGCAGTGGGGGGTCTGTGCACCCTCTGCACCCAATTTCTGTAATGCCCCTGGGGGTGGTGGTCCCCTGGGTATAGGGTGGGGGTAGTGAGGCCCTCTGCACGTATTTTAATATATTGCCCCAGGTGATGGTGGTCCCTGGGGTAGTGGGGGATGCCATAATGTCTCCCCTACATTATAAAAGCATTTTGCCCCGGGGAGGTGGTGGCCCACGGGGCTGTGGGGTTCAGGAGGACTCCCCTATTGAAAACAATACAGTGTCCCTGTGACCTGACCCACCTGCTGGCTTATTTAAAAACAAGCGTGGGAGTCTGTGCTTTTGTTTTTAAAATATTTACTGTGAATGTGCAATTGTGTCGCGATTTTACAGTAATAATTTAAAAAAATGCTTTTTAGCCCTAGGGGGGTCCCTTTGGGACCCCAGCACCAGAGATAAGGGGTCAGGGTGTTCATATCCTGGCAGCTTGCATATTTTCTACTCTTTTTTTCTGGGACTCAGCTGAAGCCGAGTCCCAACAAGGCTGCCAATGCTTCCTGGTTGAAGTGTTGGCAGCCAATCAGATCTCAGCACGAGATCAGGAGGTGTCACAAATCCTTCACGTCCCTATATATACAAATTTGGATTTCCTTAAACTTCTCAAAAACTACGAAACTGTTTTACACTAAATAACAAAAATGGCTCTTTCTGGACCAACTGTTGTGATAAATTTGGTATAATTCCGCCCAGTGGTTTTGGGGCTATCGCAGTTCAAAATCCTTATTGACAAATGAATGGGGAAAACATGTTTTGGTGTCCCCTCCTTTTTCTCGGTCCCTCTTGACAGATCACACCAAAACTTTTCAGGCAGCAGCTGAAGTGAGCATCGTATTTTCTTGGAACGTTTCGTGAGGATTCATCAAACGGTGCCAAAGTTATTAGTGAAAGAAAAAACGCTCTTTCTATAGCAACTCGGTCCTAATCATAACTACCTAGTGGCTACTGCACTAGGTAATATGTATATTATATATATGCATATATCATATGTATTTATGTACATGTATGTGGCAATATTTATAGTAAAGCTATGCTTAGCCATATAAACTTACCATAAAATATTTGAATTTTTGATATTTTTGCTGAGATATTTGCCCCGCATGATATACTGTATTCTGTTGTTGACATCTGGTGCAATACCCAGCCAGGTAGGTAGATTGCAAGTTTACTAGGAAGTTTACAAAGTTGTGGCTAATTATGTAGTGCAGGGGGGCATATGCCACTTGTAAGGAAATGCCTCCTTGGCATGGTTGCCCCCTGACTTTTTGCCTTTGCTGATGCTATGTTTACAATTGAAAGTGTGCTGAGGCCTGCTAACCAGGCCCCAGCACCAGTGTTCTTTCCCTAACCTGTACTTTTGTATCCACAATTGGCAGACCCTGGCATCCAGATAAGTCCCTTGTAACAGGTACTTCTAGTACCAAGGGCCCTGATGCCAAGGAAGGTCTCTAAGGGCTGCAGCATGTCTTATGCCACCCTGGAGACCTCTCACTCAGCACAGACACACTGCTTGCCAGCTTGTGTGTGCTAGTGAGGACAAACCGAGTAAGTCGACATGGCACTCCCCTCAGGGTGCCATGCCAGCCTCTCACTGCCTATGCAGTATAGGTAAGACACCCCTCTAGCAGGCCTTACAGCCCTAAGGCAGGGTGCACTATACCATAGGTGAGGGTACCAGTGCATGAGCATGGTACCCCTACAGTGTCTAAACAAAACCTTAGACATTGTAAGTGCAGGGTAGTCATAAGAGTATATGGTCTGGGAGTTTGTCAAACACGAACTCCACAGCACCATAATGGCTACACTGAAAACTGGGAAGTTTGGTATCAAACTTCTCAGCACAATAAATGCACACTGATGCCAGTGTACATTTTATTGTAAAATACACCACAGAGGGCACCTTAGAGGTGCCCCCTGAAACTTAACCGACTATCTGTGTAGGCTGACTAGTTTTAGCAGCCTGCCACAAACCGAGACATGTTGCTGGCCCCATGGGGAGAGTGCCTTTGTCACTCTGAGGCCAGTAACAAAGCCTGCACTGGGTGGAGATGCTAACACCTCCCCCAGGCAGGAATTGTCACACCTGGCGGTGAGCCTCAAAGGCTCACCTCCTTTGTGCCAACCCAGCAGGACACTCCAGCTAGTGGAGTTGCCCGCCCCCTCCGGCCAGGCCCCACTTTTGGCGGCAAGGCCGGAGAAAATAATGAGAAAAACAAGGAGGAGTCACTGGCCAGTCAGGACAGCCCCTAAGGTGTCCTGAGCTGAGGTGACTCTGACTTTTAGAAATCCTCCATCTTGCAGATGGAGGATTCCCCCAATAGGGTTAGGATTGTGACCCCCTCCCCTTGGGAGGAGGCACAAAGAGGGTGTACCCACCCTCAGGGCTAGTAGCCATTGGCTACTAACCCCCCAGACCTAAACACGCCCTTAAATTTAGTATTTAAGGGCTACCCTGAACCCTAGAAAATTAGATTCCTGCAACTACAAGAAGAAGGACTGCCCAGCTGAAAACCCCTGCAGCGGAAGACCAGAAGACGACAACTGCCTTGGCTCCAGAAACTCACCGGCCTGTCTCCTGCCTTCCAAAGATCCTGCTCCAGCGACGCCTTCCAAAGGGACCAGCGACCTCGACATCCTCTGAGGACTGCCCCTGCTTCGAAAAGACAAGAAACTCCCGAGGACAGCGGACCTGCTCCAAGAAAGGCTGCAACTTTGTTTCCAGCAGCTTTAAGGAACCCTGCAAGCTCCCCGCAAGAAGCGTGAGACTTGCAACACTGCACCCGGCGACCCTGACTCGGCTGGTGGAGACCCGACACCTCAGGAGGGACCCCAGGACTACTCTGATACTGTGAGTACCAAAACCTGTCCCCCCTGAGCCCCCACAGCGCCGCCTGCAGAGGGAATCCCGAGGCTTCCCCTGACCGCGACTCTTTGAATCCAAAGTCCCGACGCCTGGGAGAGACCCTGCACCCGCAGCCCCCAGGACCTGAAGGACCGGACTTTCACTGGAGAAGTGACCCCCAGGAGTCCCTCTCCCTTGCCCAAGTGGAGGTTTCCCCGAGGAACCCCCCCCTTGCCTGCCTGCAGCGCTGAAGAGATCCCGAGATCTCTCATAGACTAACATTGCGAACCCGACGCTGGTTTCTACACTGCACCCGGCCGCCCCCGCGCTGCTGAGGGTGAAATTTCTGTGTGGACTTGTGTCCCCCCCGGTGCCCTACAAAACCCCCCTGGTCTGCCCTCCGAAGACGCGGGTACTTACCTGCAAGCAGACCGGAACCGGGGCACCCCCTTCTCTCCATTCTAGCCTATGTGTTTTGGGCACCACTTTGAACTCTGCACCTGACCGGCCCTGAGCTGCTGGTGTGGTGACTTTGGGGTTGCTCTGAACCCCCGACGGTGGGCTACCTTGGACCAAGAACTGAACCCTGTAAGTGTCTTACTTACCTGGTGAAACTAACAAAAACTTACCTCCCCCAGGAACTGTGAAAATTGCACTGTGTCCACTTTTAAAACAGCTATTTGTCAATAACTTGAAAAGTATACATGCAATTTTGATGATTTGAAGTTCCTAAAGTACTTACCTGCAATACCTTTCGAATGAGCTATTACATGTAGAATTTGAACCTGTGGTTCTTAAAATAAACTAAGAAAAGATATTTTTCTATACAAAAACCTATTGGCTGGATTTGTCTCTGAGTGTGTGTACCTCATTTATTGTCTATGTGTATGTACAACAAATGCTTAACACTACTCCTTGGATAAGCCTACTGCTCGACCACACTACCACAAAATAGAGCATTAGTATTATCTATTTTTACCACTATTTTACCTCTAAGGGGAACCCTTGGACTCTGTGCATGCTATTCCTTACTTTGAAATAGCACATACAGAGCCAACTTCCTACATTGTTGGATCAGCGGTGGGATACAAGACTTTGCATTTGCTGGACTACTCAGCCAATACCTGATCACACGACAAATTCCAAAATTGTCATTAGAAATTGATTTTTGCAATTTGAAAAGTTTTCTAAATTCTTAAAAGACCTGCTAGGGCCTTGTGTTAGATCCTGTTTAGCATTTCTTTTAGAGTTTAAAAGTTTGTTAAAAGTTTGAATTAGATTCTAGAATCAGTTTTAGTTTCTTAAAAAGTATTCCAACTTTTAGAAGCATAATGTCTAGCACAGATGTGAATGTGGTGGAACTCGACACCACACCTTACCTCCATCTACAGATGAGAGAGCTAAGGTCACTCTGTAAACTAAAGAAAATAACAATGGGCCCCAAACCTACCAAAATACAGCTCCAGGAGCTTTTGGCAGAGTTTGAAAAGGCCAACCCCTCTGAGGGTGGCAACTCAGAGGAAGAGGATAGTGACTTGGAGGACAATTCCCCCCTACCAGTCCTATCTAGGGAGAACAGGGTCCCTCAAACCCTGACTCCAAAAATAATAGTCAGAGATGCTGGTTCCCTCACAGGAGAGACCAACACCTCTGAAATCACTGAGGATAACCCCAGTGAAGAGGACATCCAGTTAGCCAGGATGGCCAAAAGATTGGCTTTGGAAAGACAGATCCTAGCCATAGAGAGGGAAAGACAAGAGATGGGCCTAGGACCCATCAATGGTGGCAGCAACTTAAATAGGGTCAGAGATTCTCCTGACATGTTGAAAATCCCTAAAGGGATTGTAACTAAATATGAAGATGGTGATGACATCACCAAATGGTTCACAGCTTTTGAGAGGGCTTGTGTAACCAGAAAAGTGAACAGATCTCACTGGGGTGCTCTCCTTTGGGAAATGTTCACAGGAAAGTGTAGGGATAGACTCCTCACACTCTCTGGACAAGATGCAGAATCTTATGACCTCATGAAGGGTACCCTGATTGAGGGCTTTGGATTCTCCACTGAGGAGTACAGGATTAGGTTCAGGGGGGCTCAAAAATCCTCGAGCCAGACCTGGGTTGACTTTGTTGACTACTCAGTGAAAACACTAGATGGTTGGATTCAAGGCAGTGGTGTAAGTAATTATGATGGGCTGTACAATTTATTTGTGAAAGAACACCTGTTAAGTAATTGTTTCAATGATAAACTGCATCAGCATCTGGTAGACCTAGGACCAATTTCTCCCCAAGAATTGGGAAAGAAGGCGGACCATTGGGTCAAGACAAGGGTGTCCAAGACTTCAACAGGGGGTGACCAAAAGAAAGGGGTCACAAAGACTCCCCAGCAGAAGGGTGATGAGACAACCAAAACTAAAAATAGTAAAGAGTCTTCTACAGGCCCCCAAAAACCTGCACAGGAGGGTGGGCCCAGAGCCTCTTCACAAAACAATGGGTACAAGGGTAAAAACTTTGATCCCAAAAAGGCCTGGTGTCATAGCTGTAAACAGCATGGACACCAAACTGGAGACAAGGCCTGTCCCAAGAAAGGTTCCACTCCAAACTCCCATCCAGGTAACACTGGTATGGCTAGTCTCCAAGTAGGATCAACAGTGTGCCCAGAGCAAATCAGGGTCCACACTGAAGCTACTCTAGTTTCTGAGGGTGGGGTGGATTTAGCCACACTAGCTGTCTGGCCGCCTAACATGCAAAAATACAGACAGCAACTCTTAATTAATGGGACTAGAATAGAGGGCCTGAGGGATACAGGTGCCAGTGTCACCATGGTGACAGAGAAACTGGTTTCCCCTGGCCAATACCTGACTGGAAAAACTTACACAGTCACCAACGCTGACAATCAGAGAAAAGTACATCCCATGGCAATGGTTAATTTAGAATGGGGAGGGGTCAATGGCCTGAAACAGGTGGTGGTCTCCTCAAATATCCCAGTGGACTGTCTGCTTGGAAATGACCTGGAGTCCTCAGCATGGGCTGAGGTAGAACTAAAAACCCATGCAGCAATGCTGGGTATCCCTGAACTGGTGTGTGTGAAAACAAGAGCACAGTGCAAGGCACAGGGTGAACAAGTAGAGCTGGAGTCTGGAAGAATGGCCCAGCCTACCAAGAGGAAAGGAAAGTCAGTTGGGAAACCAACTGCAACACAGCAAAAGAAAGGGAACCTCTCTTCTCAGGAAGAAGTTCTGCCCTCTGAGGGAACTGAGCCTTTGGAGCTTGAACCTTATCAGGTTGAGCTCTTGGGCCCAGGGGGACCCTCAAGGGAGGAGCTGTGTAAGGGACAAGAACCCTGTCCCTCTCTTGAAGGCCTTAGGCAGCAAGCTGCTGAAGAGTCCAAAGGCAAGAAAAATGGAACGCATAGGGTCTATTGGGAAGATGGACTCCTGTACACTGAGGCCAGAGACCCCAAACCTGGTGCCACTAGGAGAGTGGTAGTGCCTCAGCTGTTCAGGAAGTTCATCCTAACATTGGCCCATGACATTCCCCTTGCTGGACATTTGGGACAAACCAAGACGTGGGAGAGGTTAGTCAACCACTTCTACTGGCCCAATATGTCCAACATGGTTAAGGAGTTTTGCCTCTCCTGCCCCACCTGTCAAGCCAGTGGTAAGACAGGTGGGCATCCAAAGGCCCCCCTCATTCCACTTCCTGTGGTGGGGGTGCCCTTTGAAAGAGTGGGTGTGGACATAGTTGGTCCACTAGAACCTCCCACAGCCTCAGGAAATATGTACATCCTGGTAGTAGTGGATCATGCTACCAGGTATCCTGAAGCTATTCCCCTTAGGTCGACTACTGCCCCTGCAGTAGCCAAGGCCCTCATTGGTATCTTTACCAGAGTGGGTTTCCCTAAGGAGGTGGTGTCTGACAGAGGTACCAACTTCATGTCAGCATACCTAAAGCACATGTGGAATGAGTGTGGAGTGACTTATAAATTCACTACACCCTACCATCCACAAACTAATGGCTTAGTTGAGAGATTCAACAAGACATTAAAAGGCATGATCATGGGGCTCCCAGAAAAACTCAAAAGGAGATGGGATGTCCTCCTGCCATGTCTGCTTTTCGCTTACAGGGAGGTACCACAGAAGGGAGTAGGATTCTCGCCCTTTGAACTTCTGTTTGGTCATCCTGTAAGGGGACCACTTGCCCTTGTTAAAGAAGGCTGGGAGAGACCTCTCCATGAGCCTAAACAGGACATAGTGGACTATGTACTTGGCCTTCGCTCTAGAATGGCAGAGTACATGGAAAAGGCAACCAAAAACCTTGAGGCCAGCCAACAACTCCAGAAGTTTTGGTATGACCAAAAGGCTGCACTGGTTGAGTTCCAACCAGGGCAGAAAGTCTGGGTTCTGGAGCCTGTGGCTCCCAGGGCACTCCAGGACAAATGGAGTGGCCCTTACCCAGTGCTAGAGAGGAAGAGTCAGGTCACCTACCTGGTGGACCTGGGCACAAGCAGGAGCCCCAAGAGGGTGATCCATGTGAACCGCCTTAAGCTCTTCCATGACAGGGCTGATGTGAATCTGTTGATGGTAACAGATGAGGACCAGGAGGCAGAGAGTGAACCTCTCCCTGATCTTCTGTCATCAGACCCAAAAGATGGCACAGTAGATGGAGTGATCTACTCAGACACCCTCTCTGGCCAACAGCAGGCTGATTGTAGGAGAGTCCTACAACAGTTTCCTGAGCTTTTCTCCCTAACCCCTGGTCAGACACACCTGTGTACCCATGATGTGGACACAGGAGACAGCATGCCTGTCAAGAACAAAATCTTCAGACAGTCTGACCATGTTAAGGAAAGCATCAAGGTGGAAGTCCACAAGATGCTGGAATTGGGAGTAATTGAGCGCTCTGACAGCCCCTGGGCTAGCCCAGTGGTCTTAGTCCCCAAACCTCACACCAAAGATGGAAAGAAAGAGATGAGGTTTTGTGTGGACTACAGAGGGCTCAAT
Organism: Pleurodeles waltl; assembly: GCF_031143425.1. Lineage (NCBI taxonomy): Eukaryota > Metazoa > Chordata > Amphibia > Caudata > Salamandridae > Pleurodeles > Pleurodeles waltl. Next base: position 1,180,191,480 of record NC_090439.1, read on the forward strand.
TCTGTCACCAAGACAGATGCCCATCCAATTCCAAGAGCTGATGAGCTCATAGACAAATTAGGTGCTGCCAAATTCCTAAGTACCTTTGACTTGACAGCAGGGTACTGGCAAATAAAAATGGCACCTGGAGCAAAAGAGAAAACAGCATTCTCCACACCTGATGGGCATTATCAGTTTACTGTTATGCCCTTTGGTTTAAAGAATGCCCCTGCCACCTTCCAAAGGTTGGTGAATCAAGTCCTTGCTGGCTTGGAGTCCTTTAGCACAGCTTATCTTGATGATATTGCTGTCTTTAGCTCCACCTGGCAGGATCACCTGGTCCACCTGAGGAAGGTTTTGAAGGCTCTGCAATCTGCAGGCCTCTCTATCAAGGCATCCAAATGCCAGATAGGGCAGGGAACTGTGGTTTACTTGGGACACCTTGTAGGTGGAGGCCAAGTTCAGCCACTCCAACCCAAGATCCAGACTATTCTGGACTGGGTAGCTCCAAAAACCCAGACTCAAGTCAGGGCATTCCTTGGCTTGACTGGGTATTACAGGAGGTTTGTGAAGGGATATGGATCCATTGTGACAGCCCTCACTGAACTCACCTCCAAGAAAATGCCCAAGAAAGTAAACTGGACTGTGGACTGCCAACAGGCCTTTGACACCCTGAAACAGGCAATGTGCTCAGCACCAGTTCTCAAAGCTCCAGATTATTCTAAGCAGTTCATTGTGCAGACTGATGCCTCTGAACATGGGATAGGGGCAGTTTTGTCCCAAACAAATGATGATGGCCTTGACCAGCCTGTTGCTTTCATTAGCAGGAGGTTACTCCCCAGGGAGCAGCGTTGGAGTGCCATTGAGAGGGAGGCCTTTGCTGTGGTTTGGTCCCTGAAGAAGCTGAGACCATACCTCTTTGGGACTCACTTCCTAGTTCAAACTGACCACAGACCTCTCAAATGGCTGATGCAAATGAAAGGTGAAAATCCTAAACTGTTGAGGTGGTCCATCTCCCTACAGGGAATGGACTTTATAGTGGAACACAGACCTGGGACTGCCCATGCCAATGCAGATGGCCTTTCCAGGTTCTTCCACTTAGAAAATGAAGACTCTCTTGGGAAAGGTTAGTCTCATCCTCTTTCGTTTGGGGGGGGGTTGTGTAAGGAAATGCCTCCTTGGCATGGTTGCCCCCTGACTTTTTGCCTTTGCTGATGCTATGTTTACAATTGAAAGTGTGCTGAGGCCTGCTAACCAGGCCCCAGCACCAGTGTTCTTTCCCTAACCTGTACTTTTGTATCCACAATTGGCAGACCCTGGCATCCAGATAAGTCCCTTGTAACAGGTACTTCTAGTACCAAGGGCCCTGATGCCAAGGAAGGTCTCTAAGGGCTGCAGCATGTCTTATGCCACCCTGGAGACCTCTCACTCAGCACAGACACACTGCTTGCCAGCTTGTGTGTGCTAGTGAGGACAAACCGAGTAAGTCGACATGGCACTCCCCTCAGGGTGCCATGCCAGCCTCTCACTGCCTATGCAGTATAGGTAAGACACCCCTCTAGCAGGCCTTACAGCCCTAAGGCAGGGTGCACTATACCATAGGTGAGGGTACCAGTGCATGAGCATGGTACCCCTACAGTGTCTAAACAAAACCTTAGACATTGTAAGTGCAGGGTAGTCATAAGAGTATATGGTCTGGGAGTTTGTCAAACACGAACTCCACAGCACCATAATGGCTACACTGAAAACTGGGAAGTTTGGTATCAAACTTCTCAGCACAATAAATGCACACTGATGCCAGTGTACATTTTATTGTAAAATACACCACAGAGGGCACCTTAGAGGTGCCCCCTGAAACTTAACCGACTATCTGTGTAGGCTGACTAGTTTTAGCAGCCTGCCACAAACCGAGACATGTTGCTGGCCCCATGGGGAGAGTGCCTTTGTCACTCTGAGGCCAGTAACAAAGCCTGCACTGGGTGGAGATGCTAACACCTCCCCCAGGCAGGAATTGTCACACCTGGCGGTGAGCCTCAAAGGCTCACCTCCTTTGTGCCAACCCAGCAGGACACTCCAGCTAGTGGAGTTGCCCGCCCCCTCCGGCCAGGCCCCACTTTTGGCGGCAAGGCCGGAGAAAATAATGAGAAAAACAAGGAGGAGTCACTGGCCAGTCAGGACAGCCCCTAAGGTGTCCTGAGCTGAGGTGACTCTGACTTTTAGAAATCCTCCATCTTGCAGATGGAGGATTCCCCCAATAGGGTTAGGATTGTGACCCCCTCCCCTTGGGAGGAGGCACAAAGAGGGTGTACCCACCCTCAGGGCTAGTAGCCATTGGCTACTAACCCCCCAGACCTAAACACGCCCTTAAATTTAGTATTTAAGGGCTACCCTGAACCCTAGAAAATTAGATTCCTGCAACTACAAGAAGAAGGACTGCCCAGCTGAAAACCCCTGCAGCGGAAGACCAGAAGACGACAACTGCCTTGGCTCCAGAAACTCACCGGCCTGTCTCCTGCCTTCCAAAGATCCTGCTCCAGCGACGCCTTCCAAAGGGACCAGCGACCTCGACATCCTCTGAGGACTGCCCCTGCTTCGAAAAGACAAGAAACTCCCGAGGACAGCGGACCTGCTCCAAGAAAGGCTGCAACTTTGTTTCCAGCAGCTTTAAGGAACCCTGCAAGCTCCCCGCAAGAAGCGTGAGACTTGCAACACTGCACCCGGCGACCCTGACTCGGCTGGTGGAGACCCGACACCTCAGGAGGGACCCCAGGACTACTCTGATACTGTGAGTACCAAAACCTGTCCCCCCTGAGCCCCCACAGCGCCGCCTGCAGAGGGAATCCCGAGGCTTCCCCTGACCGCGACTCTTTGAATCCAAAGTCCCGACGCCTGGGAGAGACCCTGCACCCGCAGCCCCCAGGACCTGAAGGACCGGACTTTCACTGGAGAAGTGACCCCCAGGAGTCCCTCTCCCTTGCCCAAGTGGAGGTTTCCCCGAGGAACCCCCCCCTTGCCTGCCTGCAGCGCTGAAGAGATCCCGAGATCTCTCATAGACTAACATTGCGAACCCGACGCTGGTTTCTACACTGCACCCGGCCGCCCCCGCGCTGCTGAGGGTGAAATTTCTGTGTGGACTTGTGTCCCCCCCGGTGCCCTACAAAACCCCCCTGGTCTGCCCTCCGAAGACGCGGGTACTTACCTGCAAGCAGACCGGAACCGGGGCACCCCCTTCTCTCCATTCTAGCCTATGTGTTTTGGGCACCACTTTGAACTCTGCACCTGACCGGCCCTGAGCTGCTGGTGTGGTGACTTTGGGGTTGCTCTGAACCCCCGACGGTGGGCTACCTTGGACCAAGAACTGAACCCTGTAAGTGTCTTACTTACCTGGTGAAACTAACAAAAACTTACCTCCCCCAGGAACTGTGAAAATTGCACTAAGTGTCCACTTTTAAAACAGCTATTTGTCAATAACTTGAAAAGTATACATGCAATTTTGATGATTTGAAGTTCCTAAAGTACTTACCTGCAATACCTTTCGAATGAGCTATTACATGTAGAATTTGAACCTGTGGTTCTTAAAATAAACTAAGAAAAGATATTTTTCTATACAAAAACCTATTGGCTGGATTTGTCTCTGAGTGTGTGTACCTCATTTATTGTCTATGTGTATGTACAACAAATGCTTAACACTACTCCTTGGATAAGCCTACTGCTCGACCACACTACCACAAAATAGAGCATTAGTATTATCTATTTTTACCACTATTTTACCTCTAAGGGGAACCCTTGGACTCTGTGCATGCTATTCCTTACTTTGAAATAGCACATACAGAGCCAACTTCCTACACCACTCTCACCCGAACGCTTTGGCTGCATCTAGGAAGACACTTCTCTGTGTAATCAACATATACTGAAGCTATGAAATATGTTGTCCACCTCTCCTAGCAGATAGCGTTTAGTGCAGTGTTGTAATAAGGATCCAGCCTTATCATCTGAACATAGGTTTCCGCTAATAGCATCGCTGCTAAGACTCAAAGATGAACCTTCTCCAGGAGCTTCTGTAAATGAGGTCATAGACTTATGGATGACTGCTTGTAATGTAATGTAAGGTGGACTTGTAGAGCGCTGCTTGTCACCCGTGAGGATATCAGGGCACTAGTGGTGTTTGTCACTGGTATTTCATGCTCAGTTTAGGATTATTTGCATGATTTATAGAAGTACTGGAGCTTCAACAGATCACTAAATACCTCCTCAAGGCATCCCATGGCTGGCGGGGGGATAATAGTGACAAACGTGGCTGTCCCGTCATTGCCAGGTGGTTTACCACTGCCTGTTTCTGTGCGTGGCTGGATGTGAAACCTGTTGTACACTGCTCAAAGGTCCTCAGTTCGGTTCCAGGAAAGTCCCTGATAAGGTGCTTTTGAGATCTCGCTCTACCCTGGGTGTCTCTGACATTGCTGATTTACAGATAATCTATTGCATGCCAGCAGCACCTCAGCCTTATCTTTATTGCACCAGGTGAGGTGTGTCCTGCCTCTGTTGGTGAACTTCGCTCGTATTTTGGCAGCTGAGTACAGCTTCACTTTACACAGTCAGTTGTTGGATTGCTTCAGTTTATCTGCAGCAGTTTCCAGTTATCGCTTTCTCCTGCTTCTTCTTTGAACACGTTTGTAAGAGCACTGATCAGTCCTTGCATGCCACCATGCCACGGGGGATAAATTGTGCTCCTCTGATTGGACAACAAGCCCTCCACCATCTCAATGACCCTCCTCACCCCAGCAGAGTCTCCCTCACTGCCTTATCTTGCCTAGAAGGTTCCCTCTGTGGAGACAGGACTAAGCCCACCTTCTCCTAGGTCCTGAGTACTGCCTCTTCCTCCAAATCAGAACTGCATCCTATTCTAATCCTCACACACCTCCCATGTGCCAGAGCACATAGCGCTGCGACACCTGAACCTTCTTTCACTGTGAAAGTGTGGCTAGCAGGGGCAGACTGGCCCATGGGGCGGTCAGCGGTGCCCGGTGGATGGCCTAGAATGTCAGTGCGCGGGCCACTTTTTGTTTAGCTGTGTATGGGCCTGTTTTATGGCCAGATGGCTGGTTTTTACTGCTGAGTTCCTTGATATCACAAGCATTCCCTACAGCCAACTAAAAAGCATGCAGTCTCTCCTACCTTGCAAACCATCCTTACAGTGCTTGCTTATAAGTACAAAACTGGCTTTTTCTGCAAATGTGGATCATTCTTAAAGTTTCACCTGCACAGCGCGTGTGCTTGTTAGGTTTCACCTACACAACACTTACATCTTACAACTGGCTTACATCCTGCCCTTCCTTTGTGTACTTTTACTCCATTCCTATTGGTTGCAGCGTACTATCTCCATGTGTCTTCCTAGTGTTTATCTTATCAGTAGCCCAGGGCCCAAGTACTCCTTTCTATCTGCTACTGTGTTATCTGTGAGGAACTGCGTTTGGATACTGTCCTCCGAAGGCGTCGGAGCTCTATAAACAAGCCCTTCACACTCCGCCATGTAGAAGTGTACGCATGCGCACATTCATTGCTAGGCAAGGAGAGGGTGATTAGCCCAGAACCAGAGGCTGTTGATCCGAAGCTCAAGGTCACCCGCTCTAGCCGCTGTGCCACATCCCTCATCCTTTGTATTGCCCTATCTCGTGCCCGGGGTGGCACATTCAGCGGGTTCACTGTGCTTCAGTTGTGTTTTTCACCTTCTCCCTTTTTTCATGGTTTAAAGCGTGGGCACGCATGTGCCCAGTACAGACTCATAACCTTTCCACAGGATTTAAGTAAACTTCTGGGTAATTTTCCGCATATTAACAGAAAACAATGAAGTTCTTTATACTCAGGAGATGCAACAGGTCAAGTAAAGGGGCAGTTCCTTTATGCCCAACACGGGCATGCTCACACCCTCGACACAACCAGCGACTGAATCACCACAGCTGCAGTCATGGAGCCCTCACAGAAGCAGGCAGCACCTGCAGAAGTACCGGAACAGGCACTTGGAAGAGGAGTGAACCGGAGCTCACCCGAAGACACAAAAGGGAGTCCAACGACGCCGGAGGACAATTCAGGAGGTTGTGCACTGCAGGTTAGAGTGTCGGGGACCCAGGCTTTGCTGTGCACAAAGGAAATCCTGGAAGAGTGCACAGGAGCCGGAGCAGCTGCAAATCACGCGGTACCCAGCAATGCAGTCTAGCGTGGGGAGGCAAGGACTTACCTCCACCAAACATGGACTGAAGAGTCACTGGACTGTGGGAGTCACTTGGACAGAGTTGCTGGGTTCCAGGGACCACGCTCGTCGGGCTGATAGGGGACCCAGAGGACAGGTGACACAGTCTTTTGTTTCCTGAGGTTGCAGGGGGAAGATTCCATCGTCCCACGGGAGATTTCTTCAGAGATCCTGGTGCAGAAAGGAGGCTGGCTACCCCCAGAGCATGCACCACTAGGAAACAGGCGAGAAAGCAGCAGGATCAGCGATGCAAGGTTGCAGTAGTCATCTTTGCTACTTTGTTGCGGTTTTGCAGGCGTCCTGACCAGTCAGTGGTCGATCCTTTGGCAGAAGGTGAAGAGAGGGATGCAGAGGAACTCTGATGAGCACTTGCATTCGTTATCTAAAGAATTCCCCAAAGCAGAGTCCCTAAATAGCCAGAAAAGGAGGTTTGGCTACCTAGGAAGGAGGATAGGCTAGCAACACAGGTAAGAGCCTATCAGAAGGAGTCTCTGATGTCACCTGCTGGCACTAGCCACTCAGAGCAGTCCAGTGTGCCAGCAGCACCTCTGTTTCCAAGATGGCAGAGGTCTGGAGCACACTGGAGGAGCTCTGGGCACCTCCCCTGGGAGGTGCAGGTCAGGAGAGTGGTCACTCCCCTTTCCTTTGTCCAGTTTCGCACCAGAGCAGGGCTGGGGGATCCCTGAACCGGTTTAGACTGGCTTATGCAGAGATGGGCACCATCTGTGCCCATCAAAGCATTTCCAGAGGCTGGGGGAGGCTACTCCTCCCCAGCCCTGACACCTTTTTCCAAAGGGAGAGGGTGTAACACCCTCTCTCTGAGGAAGTGCTTTGTTCTGCCTTCCTGGGCCAGACCTGGCTGGACCCCAGGAGGGCAGAAACCTGTCTGAGGGGTTGGCAGCAGCAGCAGCTGCAGTGAAACCCCGGGAAAGGTAGTTTGGCAGTACCCGGGTCTGTGCTAGAGACTCGGGGGATCATGGAATTGCCTCCCCAATGCCAGAATGGCATTGGGGTGACAATTCCATGATCTTAGACATGTTACATGGCCATGTTCGGAATTTACCATTGTGACGCTAAACATAGGTAGTGACCTATGTATAGTGCACGCGTGAAATGGTGTCCCCACACTCACAAAGTCTGGGGAATTTGCCCTGAACGATGTGGGGGCACCTTGGCTAGTGCCAGGGTGCCCACACACTAAGTAACTTAGCACCCAACCTTCACCAGGTGAAGGTTAGACATATAGGTGACTTATAAGTTACTTAAGTGCAGTGGTAAATGGCTGTGAAATAACGTGGACGTTATTTCACTCAGGCTGCAGTGGCAGGCCTGTGTAAGAATTGTCAGAGCTCCCTATGGGTGGCAAAAGAAATGCTGCAGCTCATAGGGATCTCCTGGAACCCCAATACCCTGGGTACCTCAGTACCAAATACTAGGGAATTATAAGGGTGTGCCAGTATGCCAATGTGAATTGGTGAAATTGGTCACTAGCCTGTTAGTGACAATTTGTAAAGAGAGAGCATAACCACTGAGGTTCTAGTTAGCAGAGCCTCAGTGAGACAGTTAGGCATCACACAGGGAACACATACATAGAGGCCACAAACTTATGAGCACTGGGGTCCTGGCTAGCAGGGTCCCAGTGACACATAACAAACATACTGAAAACATAGGGTTTTCACTATGAACACTGGGCCCTGGCTAGCAGGATCCCAGTGAGACAGTGAAAACACCCTGACATACACTCACAAACAGGCCAAAAGTGGGGGTAACAAGGCTAGAAAGAGGCTACTTTCTCACACAACCCCCCCCCCCCAAACGAAGGACAATAAGGCTAACCTTGGCCAGTTGAGACTTTATTGTCTAAGTGGTGATAAGTAGAGAGTAGCTCTGCAATAGACTGGTTACTCCCTTTATCATCCACTATATGGTTACTTCCCTGTGGGGATGTAAACAACCCTGTTTGAAGTTTTTTAGCTAAGCAACAATATGAAGATATATTTTCAGAGTTTCTATCAGTAGGTTTTAGTTTAGAACAGTGGGAGTTGTCCACTGGACCTAATTCTAGTGATGACAATGCCAGACAGGGATGCTGTCTCAGTAAAGCCATAGCTGGGCAAAAACTTTGTCCATATGGCTGGAAGAGAGAACAGGGATGCTGTTTCTCTTGAGTTGGAGCAGGGCAGGGATGCTGTCCTATGAGCTCCACACTAGGGAGGGGTGCTGTCCTAAGTGTTGTGAGGCAGTGCAGGGTTTCTGCACTAAAGTTTCTCTGGGAGGGTTGGAGGGATTCTCCATGTTAACTAAAATGGTGCTCTTTTTCTCACCAATATGAGTTATCCCACAGAGAGGTACTTCCACCTCAGGGAGTACAGCTATGCCAGCTGATGATTCCCTTGGAACAGGTGCCACCCTAGGAGAGGTTTCTCCCACCACAGGAATGGTATCCTGAATGGCAGGGTGGTTAGGGGATACTGTGATACCCTTTGTACCTGTTGTTGGAGAGGGATCCTGAGTTTTCAGGTTTTCTTCTCTACTTTGCTTTTTCATTTCAGTAGAAATGAGAGGGAACAATTCCTCAGGGATACCCAGCATGGCTGCATGGGTATAAAACTCTACATCAGCCCAACCTGAGGTCTCTAGGTCATTACCTAAGAGACAGTCTACAGGTAAGCTAGGTGATACTACCACCTGCTTAGGGCCAGTAACTCCACCCCAACGAAGCTGAACTATAGCTAAGGGAAGAAACGTAGTGGAGTTATGGACATCAATAATCTTGTATTGTTGTCCAATGATGTGTTGTTCAGGAGCCACTAGGTTTTCAGTCACCAAAGTGATACTGGCACCTGTGTCCCTGTAGGCCTGGGCCTCAACACCATTTATTGATACTGTCTGCCTGTACTTATCCATTGTAAGGGGACAAGCAGCCAGTGTGGCAAGGCCAATGACACTAGGTGTGACAGAAACTGTCTTGGGAATGACTACCCCAGTTTCTATGATGGACCCATAAGTGAACCCAACTACACCCTTAGCTTGACTGTTGACAGCAGTCCCACCACTAGTACCACTACTGCTAGGGGCACTAGAGCTTGATGTATTATTGGTGGTAGGCTCATGGGGTTTACCTGGACAGGACCTATCCCCTGGCCCATGTCCTTTTTTTTTTACACACAAAGCACCAAGGCTTTTTAATGTGTGTAGGTTGTGAAGAAGAAGAGGAAGAATTTGTTTTATCCATACCCCCTGAAGAGTGTTTAGGATTTGAAGAAGGATCTTTGGTTTTACCCTTATCTCAATGCTTATCCTGAGATTTCTCATCATCTTTCTTCTTGCCATCCTTGTCACCCCTGTATGAAATTTTCTGTTCACTCTTGTTCTGACCCATTTGTCTGCCTTCTTTCCCAATTCTTGGGGAGAGGTCAGATCTGAGTCCACTAGATATTGGTGTAACAAATCAGACACACAGTTATTCAGAATATGCTCTCTCAGGATCAGATTATAAAGGCTTTAATAGTCAGAAACTTTACTGCCATGTAACCATCCCTCCAAGGCCTTCACTGAATGGTCAACAAAGTCTACCCAGTCTTGTGAAGACTCTTTTCTGGTTTCTCTGAACTTAATCCTGTATTGTTCAGTGGTTAAGCCAAATCCATCCAAGAGTGCATTCTTTAAAACTTTAAAATTATTGGCATAACTTTCCTTCACAGTAAGGAGCCTATCCCTACCCTTTCCACTGAAAGATAGCCATGGGATAACAGACCACTGCCTTTGAGGGACCCCTGTACCATACTGTCTCAAGTGCAGCAAACCACTTGTTAATGTCCTCCCCCTCCTTGTGAGGGGGAACTATCTTATGCAGATTCCTAGAATCATGCTCTTTCACAGGATTGCTATCTGGAATACTGCTGCTGTCACCATGGGGTCCAAACCACAACCTCTGTCTCTCTTTTTCTAAGTCTAAGGATTCCCTGTCTAGAGCCAGCTGTTGCTGTTTAAGCTTCAGCCTGGACTCTTCCACTCTCAACTAATGGAGTTCCCTTTCTGACATCTTGTCATCAGGGTGGGTGGGTTGGGAATGTCCTGACACAGAAGAATGATGTGAATGAACAGAGGGAGACCTGTCCCTAACAGTTGGCACTCTAGCAACCTGGCCTGCAAGAATAAAATTATCCCTACTGTGATGTGAACTTACATTACTACCAGCTATGCTAGGTGGTCTGCTAAGGGGCAGGTTAGGAAGGTCACCTTCTAGCACTCTTACTGGGGGCTCCCCTGAGTCAGAGTGTGAGCTATAAGTGCCAGCTAAGGCCTTGTCATTTTCAATAAGCATGCTAGACAATAATTCTCTAGAGGGATTTTTTCCCACCCCTAAACCTCTATCAATGCAGAGACTCCTTAAACCCTTCCAGTTAAGGTGGTCATAAGCTGAGCTGACCAAGTTAGTAGAAGTTCCTACATCAGACACGATAGAAAAGGTTTAGGGACAGATAAAAGAGAGAAAAACTTTCAGGACTTTTTAAGGAAACAGAACAAAAACTTTTTCAACTTTTTAGAAACTTTTTGAAAGTTTAGGAGTACTTTTCAGCACTTAGCAGACAGTGTAAGAGAAGAAAAGCAAAACCTTTTGGTTAGGTGTACATACACTGAACTTATTTTGTATATTATTCTGTTATGAAAAGTACAAAATGACAAAGTGGTAAGTAGTTACAAGTACTTATCCCACCGCTGCACAACCAATGTAGGCGGCTGGCCTGGCTTGTAGTGGGTACCAAGGGGTACTTACACTCTGTACCAGGTCCAGTTATCCCTTATTAGTGTAGAAGAGGTGTTTCTAGCAGCTTAGGCTGATAGAAGGTAGCTATAGCAGAGCAGCTTAGGCTGAACTAGGAGACATGCAAAGCTCCTACTATACCACTGGTGTCATGTGCACAATATCATTAGAAAACACAATACACTGATATACTAAAAATAAAGGTACTTTATTTTTATGACAATATGCCAAAAGTATCTCAGTGAGTACCCTCAGTATGAGGATGCCAAATATACACAAGATATATGTACACAATACCAAACATATGCAGAAATAGCAAAAGGAAGTAATGCAAGCAATGTAAAGTTACGGTAGAGTGCAATAGGAGTACATAGGTGTAGGGGCAACACAAACCATATACTCCAAAAGTGGAATGCGAACCACGAATGGACCCCAAACCTATGTGAGCTTGTAGAGGGCCGCTGGGACTGTAAGAAAACAGTGAGGGCTAGAAAAATAGCCCACCCCAAGACCCTGAAAAGTAGGTGTAAAGTGCACCTATATTCCCCAGAGAGCACAGAAGTCGTGATAGGGGAATTCTGCAAGGAAGACCAACACCAGCAATGCAACCAAAGTGGATTTCCGGACGAGAGTACCTGTGGAACAAGAGGACCAAGTCCAACAGTCGCGACAAAGTCGAGAGTGGGCAGATGCCCAGGAAATGCCAGCTGAGGGTGCAAAGAAGCTGCCACCAGATGGTAGAAGCTGTGGATTCTTCAAGAACAAAGAGGACTAGGAACTTCTCCTTGGGTGGATGGATGTCCCACGTCGTGAAGAAGCTTGCAGAGGTGTTCCCATGCAGAAAGACCGCAAACAAGCCATGCTAGCTGCAAGGGTTGCAGTTAGAGTTTTTGGATGCTGCTGTGGCCCAGGAGGGACCAGGATGTCGCCACTTGGGAAAGGAGACAGAGGGGGCGCCCAGCAAGTCAGGGAGCCCTCACAGAAGCAGGCAGCACTCGCAGAAGTACCGGAACAGGCACTTGGAAGAGGAGCTCACCGGAGCTCACCCGAAGACACAAAAGGGAGTCCTACGACGCCGGAGGACAACTCAGGAGGTTGTGCACTGCAGGTTAGAGTGTCGGGGACCCAGGCTTGGCTGTGCACAAAGGAAATCCTGGAAGAGTGCACAGGAGCCGGAGCAACTGCAAATCACGCAGTACCCAGCAATGCAGTCTAGCGTAGGAAGGCAAGGACTTACCTCCACCAAACTTGGACTGAAGAGTCACTGGACAGTGGGAGTCACTTGGACAGAGTTGCTGAGTTCCAGGGACCACGCTCGTCGTGCTGAGAGGGGAACCGGTGATACAGTCTTTTGTTGCCTGCGGTTGCAGGGGAAGGATTCCGTCGTCCCACAGGAGATTTCTTCAGAGCTCCTGGTGCAGAAAGGAGGCAGGCTACCCGCAGAGCATGCACCACCAGGAAACAGACGAGAAAGCGGCAGGATCAGCGATACAAGGTTGCAGTAGTCGTCTTTGCTACTTTGTTGCCTGTTTGCAGACGTCCTGAGCAGTCAGCGGTCGATCCTTTGGCAGAAGGTGACGAGAGAGATGCAGAGGAACTCTGATGAGCACTTCCATTCGTTATCTAAAGAATTCACCAAAGCAGAGACCCTAAATAGCCAGAAAAGGAGGTTTGGCTACCTAGGAAGGAGGATAGGCTAGCAACACAGGTAAGAGCCTATCAGAAGGAGTCTCTGTTGTCACCTGCTGGCACTGGCCACTCAGAGCAGTCCAGTGTGCCAGCAGCACCTCTGTTTCCAAGATGGCAGAGGTCTGGAGCACACTGGAGGAGCTCTGGGCATCTCCCCTGGGAGGTGCAGGTCAGGGGAGTGGCCACTCCCCTTTCCTTTGTCCAGTTTCGCGCCAGAGCCAGGCTGGGGGATCCCTGAACCGGTGTAGACTGGCTTATGCAGAGATGGGCACCATCTGTGCCCATCAAAGCATTTCCAGAGGCTGGGGGAGGCTACACCTCCACAGCCCTGACACCTTTTTCCAAAGGGAGAGGGTGTAACACCCTCTCTCTGAGGAAGTCCTTTGTTCTGCTTCCTGGGCCAGGCCTGGCTGGACCCCAGGAGGGCAGAAACCTGTCTGAGGGGTTGGCAGCAGCAGCAGCTGCAGTGAAACCTCGGGAAAGGTAGTTTGGCAGTACCCAGGTCTGTGCTAGAGACTCGGGGGATCATGGAATCGTCTTCCCAATGCCAAAATGGCATTGGGGTGACAATTCCATGATCTTAGACATGTTACATGGCCATGTTCGGAGTTACCATTGTGACGCTATACATAGGTAGTGACCTATGTATAGTGCACGCGTGAAATGGTGTCCCCGCACTCACAAAGTCCGGGGAATTTGCCCTGAACGATGTGGGGGCACCTTGGCTAGTGTCAGGGTGCCCACACACTAAGTAACTTAGCACCCAACCTTCACCAGGTGAAGGTTAGACATATAGGTGACTTATAAGTTACTTAAGTGCAGTGGTAAATGGCTGTGAAATAACGTGGACGTTATTTCACTCAGGCTGCAGTGGCAGGCCTGTGTAAGAATTGTCAGAGCTCCCTATGGGTGGCAAAAGAAATGCTGCAGCACATAGGGATCTCCTGGAACCCCAATACCCTGGGTACCTCAGTACCAAATACTAGGGAATTATAAGGGTGTTCCATTATGCCAATGTGAATTGGTGAAATTGGTCACTAGCCTGTTAGTGACAATTTGTAAAGAGAGAGCATAACCACTGAGGTTCTGGTTAGCAGAGACTCATTGAGACAGTTAGGTATCACACAGGGAACACATACATATAGGCCACAAACTTATGAGCACTGGGGTCCTGGCTAGCAGGGTCCCAGTGTCACAGTGTCACATAACAAACATACTGAAAACATGGGGTTTTCACTATGAACACTGGGCCCTGGCTAGCAGGATCCCAGTGAGACAGTGAAAACACCCTGACATACACTCACAATCAGGCCAAAAGTGGGGGTAACAAGGCAAGAAAGAGGCTACTTTCTCACACAACCCCCCCCCCCCAAACGAAGGACAATAAGGCTAACCTTGGCCAATTGAGACTTTATTGTCTAAGTGGTGATAAGTAGAGATTAGCTCTGCAATAGACTGGTTACTCCCTTTATCATCCACTATATGGTTACTTCCCTGTGGGGATGTAAACCACCCTGTTTGAAGTTTTTTAGCTAAGCAACAATGTGAAGATATATTTTCAGAGTTTCTATCAGTAAGTTTTAGTTTAGAACAGTGGGAGTTGTCCACTGGACCTATTTCTAGTGATAAGAATGCCAGACAGGGATGCTGTCTCAGTAAAGCCATAGCTGGGTGTAGGAAAGTACCATCTTGACTGGCATGTTACCCCCATTTTTCACTGTATATATGTTGTTTTAGTTGTATGTGTCACTGGGGCCCTGGTATCCAGGGCCCCAGTGCTCATAAGTGTGCCTGAATGTGTTACCTGTGTAGTGACTAACTGTCTCACTGAGGCTCTGCTAATCAGAACCTCAGTGGTTATGCTCTCTCATTTCTTTCAAATTGTCACTAACAGGCTAGTGACCAATTTTACCAATTTACATTGACTTACTGGAACACCCTTATAATTCCCTAGTATATGGTACTGAGGTACCCAGGGTATTGGGGTTCCAGGAGATCCCTATGGGCTGCAGCATTTCTTTTGCCACCCATAGGGAGCTCTGACAATTCTTACACAGGCCTGCCACTGCAGCCTGAGTGAAATAACGTCCAAGTTATTTCACAGCCATTTTACACTGCACTTAAGTAACTTATAAGTCACCTATATGTCTAACCTTTACCTGGTAAAGGTTAGGTGCAAAGTTACTTAGTGTGAGGGCACCCTGGCACTAGCCATGGTGCCACCACATTGTTCAGGGCCAATTCCCCGGACTTTGTGAGTGCGGGGACACCATTACACGCTTGCACTACATATAGGTCACTACCTATATGTAGCTTCACAATGGTAACTCCGAATATGGCCATGTAACATGTCTATGATCATGGAATTGCTCCCTCTATGCCATCCTGGCATGGTTGGCACAATCCAATGATCCCAGTGGTCTGTAGCACAGACCCTGGTACTGCCAAACTGCCTTTCCTGGGGTTTCACTGCAGCTGCTGCTGCTGCCAACCCCTCAGACAGGTTTCTGCCCCCCTGGGGTCAAGCCAGGCTTGTCCCAGGATGGCAGAACAAAGGACTTCCTCTGAGAGAGGGTGTTACACCCTCTCCCTTTGGAACATGGTGTGAAGGCAGGGGAGGAGTAGCCTCCCCCAGCCTCTGGAAATGCTTTCTTGGGCACAGATGTGCCCAATTCTGCATAAGCCAGTCTACACCGGTTAAGGGACCCCTTAGCCCTGCTCTGGCGCGAAACTGGACAAAGGAAAGGGGAGTGACCACTCCCCTGACCTGCACCTCCCCTGGGAGGTGCCCAGAGCTCCTCCAGTGTGCTCCAGACCTCTGCCATCTTGGAAACAGAGGTGCTGCTGGCACACTGGACTGCTCTGAGTGGCCAGTGCCACCAAGTGACGTCAGAGACTCCTTCTGATAGGCTCCTTCAGGTGTTGCTAGCCTATCCTCTCTCCTAGGTAGCCAAACCCTCTTTTCTGGCTATTTAGGGTCTCTGTCTCTGGGGAAACTTTAGATAACGAATTCAAGAGCTCATCAGAGTTCCTCTGCATCTCTCTCTTCACCTTCTGCAAAGGAATCGACTGCTGACCGCGCTGGAAGCCTGCAAAACTGCAACATAGTAGCAAAGACGACTACTGCAACTCTGTAACGCTGATCCTGCCGCCTTCTCCACTGTTTTCTTGGTGGTGCATGCTGTGGGGGTAGTCTGCCTCCTCTCTGCACTAGAAGCTCCCAAGAAATCTCCCGTGGGTCGACTGAATCTTCCCCCTGCAACCGCAGGCACCAAAAAGCTGCATTACCGGTCCCTTGGGTCTCCTCTCAGCACAACGAGTGAGGTCCCTTGAATCCAGCAACTCTGTCCAAGTGACTCCCACAGTCCAGTGACTCTTCAGTCCAAGTTTGGTGGAGGTAAGTCCTTGCCTCCCCACGCCAGACTGCATTGTTGGTAACCGCAACTTTTGCAACCACTCCGGCCCCTGTGCACTTCCGGCGGAAATCCTTTGTGCACAGCCAAGCCTGGGTCCACGGCACTCTAACCTGCATTGCACGACTTTCTAAGTTGGTCTCTGGCGACGTGGGACTCCTTTGTGTAACTTCGGGTGAGCACTGTTTCACGCATCCTTGTAGTGCCTGTTTCTGGCACTTCTCTGGGTGCTACCTGCTGCTAAGAGGGCTCCTTGTCTTGCTCGACGTCCCCTCTACCTCCTGGTCCAATTTGCGACCTCCTGGTCCCTCCTGGGCCACAGCAGCATCCAAAAATGCTAACTGCACGATTTGCAGCTAGCAAGGATTGTTGGCGTTCTTTCGGCGGGAAAACACTTTTGCACGACTCTCCACGGCGAGAGGGATCCGTCCACCACAGGGGAAGTCTCTAGCCCTTTTCGTTCCTGCAGAAACCTCAGCTTCTTCTGTCCAGTAGAAGCTTCTTTGCACCCACAGCTGGCATTTCCTGGGCATCTGCCCAGGAACCGACTTGCTTGTGACTTTTGGACTTGGTCCCCTTGTTCCACAGGTACCCTCGACTGGAAATCCATTGTTGTTGCATTGCTGGTTTGTGTCTTTCCTGCATTATTCCTCTATCACAACTTCTTTGTCCTTGGGGGAACTTTAGTGCACTTTGCACTCACTTTTCAGGGTCTTGGG
The DNA here is from genome assembly GCF_031143425.1 of Pleurodeles waltl. NCBI lineage: Eukaryota > Metazoa > Chordata > Amphibia > Caudata > Salamandridae > Pleurodeles > Pleurodeles waltl. Next base: position 1,180,208,292 of record NC_090439.1, read on the forward strand.
GTGGGCTATTTTTCTAACCCTCACTATTTTCTAATAGTCCCAGCGACCCTCTACAAGGTCACATAGGTTTGGGGTCCATTCGTGGTTCGCATTCCACTTTTGGAGTATATGGTTTGTGTTGCCCCTATCCCTGTGTGTCCCCATTGCATCCTATTGTAACTATACATTGTTTGCACTGTTTTCTAAGACTATACTGCATATTTTTGGTATTGTGTACATATAACTTGTGTATATTTGCTATCCTCACTCTGAGGGTACACTCTAAGATACTTTGGCATATTGTCATAAAAATAAAGTACCTTTATTTTTAGTATAACTGTGTATTGTGTTTTCTTATGGTATTGTGCAAGTGACACTTGTGGTACTGTAGTAGCTTCACACGTCTCCTAGTTCAGCCTAAGCTGCTCTGCTAAGCTACCATTATCTATCAGCCTGTGCTGCTAGACACCCTATACACTAATAAGGGATAACTGGGCCTGGTGCAAGGTGCAAGTACCCCTTGGTACTCACTACAAGCCAGTCCAGCCTCCTACACTGGGCAAAAACGTTGTCCATATGGCTGGAAGAGAGAAGAGGGATGCTGTTTCTCTTGAGTTGGAGCAGGGCAGGGATGCTGTCCTATGAGCTCCACATTAGGGCAGGGCTGCTGTCCTAAGTGTTGTGAGGCAGTGCAGGGTTTCTGCACTAAAGTTTCTCTCGGAGGGTTGGAGGGATGCTACATGTTAACTAAAATGGTGCTCTTTTTCTCACCATATGAGTTATCCCACAGAGAGGTACTTCCACCTCAGGGAGTACAGCTATGCCAGCTGATGATTCCCTTAGAACAGGTGCCACCCCAAGCAGAGGTTTCTCCCACCACAGGAATGGTATCCTGAATGGCAGGGTGGTTAGGGGATACTGTGATACCATTTTTAACCTGTTGTTGGAGAGGGATCCTGAGTTTTCAGGTTTTCTTCTCTCCTTCGCTTTTTCATTTCAGTAGAAATGAGAGGGAACAATTCCTCAGGGATACCCAGCATGGCTGCATGGGTATAAAACTCTACATCAGCCCAACCTGAGGTCTCTAGGTCATTACCAAAGAGACAGTCTACAGGTAAGCTAGGTGATACTACCACCTGCTTAGGGCCAGTAACTCCACCCCAACTAAGCTGAACTATAGCTAAGGGAAGAAACATAGTGGAGTTATGGACATCAATAATCTTATACTGTTGTCCAATGATGTATTGTTCAGGAGCCACTAGGTTTTCAGTCACCAAAATGATACTGGCACCTGTGTCCCTGTAGGCCTGGGCCACAACACCATTTATTGAAACTGTCTGCCTGTACTTATCCATTGTAAGGGGACAAGCAGCCAGTGTGGCAAGGCCAATGCCACTAGGTGTGACAGAAACTGTCTTGGGACTGACTACCCCAGTTTCTATGATGGACCCATAAGTGAACCCAACTACACCCTTAGCTTGACTGTTGCCAGCAGTCCCACCACTATTACCACTACTGCTAGGGGCACTAGAGCTTGATGTATTAGTGGTGGTAGGCTCAGGGGGTTTACCTGGACAGGACCTATCCCCTGGCCTATGGCCTTTATTTTCACACACAAAGCACCAAGCCTTTTAAATGTGTGTAGGTTGTGAAGAAGAAGAGGATGAATTTGTTTTATCCCCACCCCCTGAAGAGTGTTTAGGATTTGAAGAAGGATCTTTGGTTTTACCCTTCTCCCCATGCTTATCCTGAGATTTCTCACCATCTTTCTTCTTGCCATCCTTGTCACCCCCTGTAGGAAAGTACCATCTTGCCTGGCATGTTACCCCCATTTTTTCACTGTATATATGTTGTTTTAGTTGTATGTGTCAATGGGACCCTGCCAGCCACGGCCCCAGTGCTCATAAGTGTGCCTGACTATGTTACCTGTGTTATGACTAACTGTCTCACTGAGGCTCTGCTAACCAGAACCTCAGTGGTTATGCTCTCTCATTTCTTTCCAAATTGTCACTAACAGGCTAGTGACCAATTTCACCAATTCACATTGGCATACTGGAACACCCTTATAATTCCCTACTATATGGTACTGAGGTACCCAGGGTATTGGGGTTCCAGGAGATCCCTATGGGCTGCAGCATTTCTTTTGCCACCCATAGGGAGCTCTGACAATTCTTACACAGGCCTGCCACTGCAGCCTGAGTGAAATAATGCACACATTATTTCACAGCCATTTTCACTGCACTTCAGTAACTTATAAGTCACCTATATGTCTAACCTTTACTTATCAAAGGTTGGGTGCTAAGTTACTTGGTGTGTGGGCACCCTGGCACTAGTCAAGGTGCTCCCACATCATTCAGGGCAAATTCCCCGGACTTTGTGAGTGCGGGGACACCATTACACACGTGCACTACACATAGGTCACTACCTATGTGTAGCTTCACAATGGTAACTCCGAATATGGCCATGTAACATGTCTAAGATCATGGAATTGCCCCCTCTATGCCATCCTGGCATTGTTGGCACAATCCCATGATCCCACGGGTCTGTAGCACAGACCCGGGTACTGCCAAACTGCCTTTTCAGGGGTTTCACTGCAGCTGCTGCTGCTGCCAACCCCTCAGACAGGTTTCTGCCCTCCTGGGGTCCAGCCAGGCTTGGCCCAGGAAGGCAGAACAAAGGACTTCCTCAGAGAGAGGGTGTTACACCCTCTCCGTTTGGAAAAAGGTGTGAAGGCAGGGGAGGAGTAGCCTCCCCCAGCCTCTGGAAATGCTTTCATGGGCACAAATGCTGCCCAATTCTGCATAAGCCAGTCTACACCGGTTCAGGGACCCCTTAGCCCTGCTCTGGCGTGAAACTGGACAAAGGAAAGGGGAGTGACCACTCCCCTGACCTGCACCTCCCCTGGGAGGTGCCCAGAGCTCCTCCAGTGTGCTCCAGACCTCTGCCATCTTGGAAACAGAGGTGCTGCTGGCACACTGGACTGCTCTGAGTGGCCAGGGTTAGCAGGTGACGTCTGAGACTCCTTCTGATAGGCTCTTCCAGGTGTTGCTAGCCTATCCTCTCTCCTAGGTAGCCAAACCCTCTTTTCTGGCTATTTAGGGTCTCTGCTTTGCGGAATTCCTTAGATAACGAATGCAAGAGCTCATCAGAGTTCCTCTGCATCTCTCTCTTCACCTTCTGCCAAGGAAACGACTGCTGACCGCGCTGGAACCCTGCAAAACTGCAACAAAGTAGCAAAGACGACTTCTGCAACTCTGTAACGCTGATCCTGCCGCCTTCTCGACTGTTTTCCTGGTGGTGCATGCTGTAGGGGTAGTCTGCCTCCTCTCTGCACTAGAAGCTCCGAAGAAATCTCCTGTGGGTCGACGGAATCTTCCCCCTGCAACCGCAGGCACCAAAGAACTGCATTACCGGTACTCTGGGTCTCCTCTCAGCACGACGAGCGAGGTCCCTTGATTCCAGCAACTCTGTCGAAGTGACTCCCACAGTCCAGTAACTCTTCAGTCCAAGTTTGGTGGAGGTAAGTCCTTGCCTCCCCACGCCAGACTGCGTTGCTGGGAACCACGTCTTTTGCAGCTACTCCGGCCTCTGTGCACTTCCGGCGGAAATCCTTTGTGCACAGCCAAGCCTGGGTCCACGGCACTCTAACCTGCATTGCACGACTTTCTAAGTTGTCCTCCGGCAACGTGGGACCCCTTTGTGCAACTTTGGGTGAGCACCGTTTCACTCCTCTTTGTAGTGCCTGTTCTGGCACTTCTGCAGGTGCTGCCTGCTTCTGAGAGGGCTCCTTTTCTTGCTCGACACCCCCTCTGTCCTCAGACGCAATTGGCGACATCCTGGTCCCTCCTGGGCCACAGCAGCACGCAAAAACCTTTACTGCACGCTTTGCAGCTAGCAAGGCTTGATGGCTGTCTTTCTTCAGGAAAACACTTCTGCACAACTTGCCACTGCGTGTGGGATCCCTCCTCCAAAGGGGAAGTCTCTAGCCCTTGTCGTTCCTGCAGAATCCTCAGCTTCTACTGTCCAGTAGCAGCTTCTTTGCACCCACAGCTGGCATTTCCCGGGCATCTGCCCATCTCCGACTTGCTTGTGACTTTTGGACTTGGTCCACTTGTTCCACAGGTACCCTCGTTTGGAAATCCATCATTGTTGCATTGCTGGTTTGTGTCTTTCCTGCAGAATTCCCCTATCACGACTTCTATGTCCTTTGGGGAACTTTAGTGCACTTTGCACTCACTTTTCAGGGTCTTGGGGTGGGCTATTTTTCTAACCCTAACTGTTTTCTTACAGTCCCAGCGACCCTCTACAAGGTCACACAGGTTTGGGGTCCATTCGTGGTTCGCATTCCACTTTTGGAGTATATGGTTTGTGTTGCCCCTATCCCTATGTGTCCCCATTGCATCCTATTGTAACTATACATTGTTTGCACTGTTTTCTAAGACTAAACTGCATATTTTTGGTATTGTGTACATATATCTTGTGTGTATTTGCTATCCCCATACTGAGGGTACTCACTGAGATACTTTGGCATATTATCATAAAAATAAAGTACCTTTATTTTTAGTATATCTGTGTATTGTGTTTTCTTATGATATTGTGCAAGTGACACTAGTGGTACTGTAGGAGCTTCACTCGTCTCCTAGTTCAGCCTAAGCTGCTCTGCTAAGCTACCATTATCTATCAGCCTAAGCTGCTAGACACCCTATACACTAATAAGGGATACCTGGGCCTGGTGCAAGGTGTAAGTACCCCTTGGTACTCACTACATGCCAGTCCAGCCTCCTACATTGGTTGTGCAGTGTTGGGATAAGTTCTTTGCAACTACTTACCACTTTTGTCACTGTACTTTTCATAAGCGAAAAATATACAAAACAAGTTCAGTGTATGTACACCTAACCAAAAAGTTTTGCATTTCTTCTCTCACTTTTTTTCTAAGTGCTGAAAAGTACCTCTATACTTTCTAAAAGTTCTTAAAAAGTTGAAAAAGTTTTTTCTGTCTTTCCAAAAGTTCTGAAAAACTTTTTCTTCACTTTTTCTGTCACTTAAACACTTTCTAAAATGTCTGGCACAGGCCAAACTGTTGATCTTTCCAAACTTGCTTATGATCACCTTAGCTGGAAAGGAGCAAGGAGTCTCTGCATAGAGAGAGGTTTAAGTGTAGGGAAGAATCCCCCCAGAGAACTGTTGGTTAACATGCTTATAGAACAGGATAAGGTAAAAGGTGCCCCTTCTGTTGAAAAAGTAGCTAATGGTTCCCAATCTGATCCAGGGACTCCCCTAGAAAAAGAGTCAGGAAAGAAACTTCCTAGCCTGCCCCTTATCAGACAGCCTTACATAGTTGGTACTAATGTAGAGTCACACCATACTGATAGTGTTGTCTCACATCATAGCAAGATTATTCCTTCTCACCACAGTAGAAGTGATGTTTCTGTTAACCAAGCTGTTAGGATGCCTTCTGTAAGGGATGGGTCTCCTTCTGTGCATTCTCACCATACCTCTGTTTCAAGGCATGTCCCTCCCACCCACCCTGATGACAGATTGTTAGAAAGGGAGCTCAATAGACTGAGAGTGGAACAAACCAGACTGAAGCTCAAGAAGCAACAGCTGGATTTGGATAGACAGTGCTTAGAAGTAGAGAGAGAAAGACAGAAAATTGGGTTTGAAACCCATGGTGGCAGCAGCAGTATTCCCCATAGTCATCCTGCAAGAGAGCATGATTCCAGGGATCTGCATAAGATAGTTCCCCCTTATAAGGAGGTGGATGACATTAACAAGTGGTTTGCTTCACTTAAGAGGGCCTGTGTTGTACAGGATGTCCCTCAAAGGCAGTGGGCTGCTATCCTATGGCTATCATTTAGTGGAAAGGGTAGGGATAGGCTCCTTACTGTGAAAAAAAGTGATGCCAATAATTTTACAGTTCTTAAGAATGCACTCCTGGATGGTTATGGCTTAACCACTGAACAGTACAGGATGAAGTTCAGAGAGACCAAAAAGGAGTCTTCACAAGACTGGGTTGATTTTGTTGACCATTCAGTGAAGGCCTTGGAGGGGTGGTTACATGGCAGTAAAGTTACTGATTATGACAGCCTGTATAACTTGATCCTGAGAGAGCATATTCTTAATAATTGTGTGTCTGATTTGTTGCACCAGTACCTGGTGGATTCTGATCTGACCTCTCCCCAAGAATTGGGAAAGAAGGCAGACAAATGGGTCAGAACAAGGGTGAACAGAAAAGTTCATACAGGGGGTGACAAAGATGGCAATAAGAAGAAGGATGGTAAGTCTTCTGACAAGGGTGGGGAGAAATCTAAAAATGAGTCTTCATCAGGCCCACAAAAACACTCTGGTGGGGGTGGTGGGCCCAAATCCTCTTCCAATCAAAACAAAGAAAAGAAACCATGGTGCTATTTATGTAAAATAAAAGGCCATTGGACAACAGATCCCAGTTGTCCAAAGAAAAGCACCAAGCCTCCTACCACTACAACCCCTACTGCTACACCTAGTGTCCCTACTAATAGCAGTGGTGGTGGGAGCAAACCTACTAATAGCCAATCCAAGGGGGTAGCTGGGCTCACTATTGGTAACTTAGTTGGGGTTGGTCTAATTAGGGAGACCACAGAGGCTGTGTTAGTCTCTGAGGGGGCTATTGATTTAGCCACCTTGGTTGCTTGTCCCCTTAACATGGATAAGTACAAGCAACTACCCCTAATAAATGGTGTTAAGGTTCAAGCCTACAGGGACACTGGTGCCAGTGTTACAATGGTAATAGAGAAACTGGTCCACCCTGAACAACACCTACTTGGTCACCAGTACCAAGTAACCGATGCTCATAACAACACCCTTAGCCACCCCATGGCTGTTGTGAATCTCAACTGGGGGGGTGTTACTGGCCCAAAGAAAGTTGTGGTTGCCTCAGATTTACCTGTAGACTGTCTATTAGGGAATGATTTAGAGACATCAGCTTGGGCAGAAGTGGAGTTGGAGGCTCATGCAGCAATGCTGGGCATTCCAGGGCATATTTTTGCTTTGACCAGGGCTCAGGCCAAAAAGCAAAAAGGACAGGGTGACTTGGATCCTGGAAGAATGGACCAAGTGCTCCCTAAAGCTAGGGGTAGCAAAGGTAAATCACTACCTACTATCCTTCCCTCTACAGTGGATTCTACTTCTGAGGAAGAAGAATTCCCACCCTGTGTAGAACCTTCACCAGAGGAGCTGGAAGCAGACACTGCTGAGCTTTTGGGTGAAGGGGGGCCTGCCAGGGAGGAACTGAGTGTGGCACAGCAGACCTGTCCCACACTAGAGGGTCTAAGACAGCAAGCTGTCAAACAGGCTAATGGGGATGTCAGTGACTCTCACAGAGTTTACTGGGAGGACAACCTCTTGTACACTGAGGCAAGGGATCCTAAACCTGGAGCTGCCAGGAGATTAGTGATTCCTCAGGAGTACAGAAAGTTCATCCTAACTCTTGCTCACGACATTCCCCTAGCTGGACATTTGGGGCAAATGAAAACTTGGGACAGGCTTGTTCCCTTGTTTCATTGGCCTAGAATGTCTGAGGACACAAAAGAGTTTTGTAAGTCCTGTGAAACCTGTCAAGCCAGTGGCAAGACAAGTGGCACCCCAAAGGCACCCCTTATTCCACTGCCTGTGGTTGGGGTTCCCTTTGAAAGGGTAGGGGTTGACATAGTTGGCCCCCTTGACCCTCCTACTGCTTCAGGTAATAGGTTTATCTTGGTGGTAGTGGACCATGCCACCAGATATCCTGAAGCAATTCCTCTTAGGACCACTACAGCTCCTGCAGTGGCAAAGGCCCTCCTGGGAATCTTTTCCAGAATGGGCTTCCCAAAAGAGGTGGTATCAGACACAGGAAGCAATTTCATGTCTGCTTACTTGAAGGCCATATGGAAGGAGTGTGGTGTAACGTACAAGTTCACTACACCCTATCATCCATAAACAAATGGACTGGTGGAGAGATTTAACAAAACTCTCAAAGGCATGATTATGGGTCTCCCTGAAAAATTCCGCAGGAGATGGGATATCCTGTTACCATGCCTCCTTTTTGCATACAGGGAGGTACCCCAGAAAGGAGTGGGCTTCAGCCACTTAGAACTCCTCTTTGGACACCCTGTTAGGGGTCCACTAACACTTGTCAAGGAGGGTTGGGAACAACCTTTAAAAGCTCCAAAGCAAGATATTGTGGATTATGTACTTGGCCTCAGATCAAGGATGGCTGAGTACATGAAAAAGGCCAGTAAAAACCTTCAGGCCAGCCAAGAGCTCCAGAAGCAATGGTATGACCAGAAGGCTGTTTTGGTTCAGTACCAACCATGGCAGAAAGTGTGGGTATTGGAGCCTGTAGCCCCAAGAGCACTCCAAGATAAATGGAGTGGACCCCACACAATTGTTGAGAAAAAGGGTGAAGTCACCTACTTAGTTGACTTAGGCACTGCCAGGAGTCCCCTTAGGGTGCTCCATGTCAATCGCCTGAAACCCTACTATGACAGGGCTGATCTCACCCTGCTCATGGCAACTGATGAGGGACAGGAAGAAGACAGTGATCCTCTACCTGATCTCTTCTCTTCCACAGAACAAGATGCTCTAGTGGAAGGTGTTGTACTGGCAGATTGTCTTACTGCTGAGCAGAAAGACCACTGCATAAATCTCCTGGGTCAGTTTTCTGAACTCTTCTCTACTGTGCCAGGTATCACTTCTTGGTGTGAGCACACTATAGATACTGGAGACAGCTTGCCTGTCAAAAGTAAAATCTATAGGCAGCCTGACCATGTCAGAGACTGCATAAAGCAAGAGGTGCAGAAAATGTTAGAACTGGGAGTGGTTGAGCACTCTGAAAGTCCATGGGCACCTCCTGTGGTACTTGTACCAAAACCTCATTCCAAAGATGGAAAGAAGGAAATGCGGTTTTTTGTAGACTACAGAGGTCTCAACCAGGTAACCAAAACTGATGCTCACCCTATACCCAGGGCAGATGAGCTCATAGATACACTGGCATCTGCCAAGTATCTAAGCACTTTTGATTTGACTGCAGGGTATTGGCAGATCAAATTATCAGAAGATGCTAAAGTTAAAACTGCATTTTCATCCATTGGAGGCCATTACCAATTCATAGTAATGCCTTTTGGATTGAAAAATGCACCTGCCACTTTTCAAAGGTTGGTGAACACAGTCCTGCAAGGGCTGGAAGCTTTTAGTGCAGCATATTTGGACGATATAGCTGTCTTTAGCTCCAGTTGGGATGATCACCTGGTCCACCTATGGAAAGTTTTGGAGGCTCTGCAAAAGGCAGGCCTCACTATCAAGGCTTCAAAGTGCCAGATAGGGCAGGGGAAGGTGGTTTATCTGGGACACCTGGTTGGTGGAGAACAGATTGCACCACTTCAGGGGAAAATCCAGACTATTATAGATTGGGTTCCCCCTACTACTCAGACTCAGGTGAGAGCCTTTTTAGGCCTCACTGGGTACTATAGGAGGTTCATAAAGAACTATGACTCCATTGCATCCCCTCTTAATGACCTCACTTCAAAGAAAATGCCTAAGAAGGTATTATGGACAGCAAACTGTCAGAAAGCTTTTGAGGAGCTGAAGCAGGCCATGTGCTCTGCACCTGTGCTGGTGATGGGTGTACTGGCTGATGGTGGTGTGCATGCAGGTGTGAGTGTAGACGTCACAGGGAGGGAGGAGGGAGACGAGGAGGTGGGGGACACAGAGGAGGTAGTGGCTGTTGGCATGTCTGCATCTGTATGTTGCTTGTGTGAATGCTTGTGTGTTCTGTGGTGCTTATGTCTGGATGAGCTTCCCTTGGGTGTTGAGGTGTGTGCATGCTGGTCTGTAGGTGTGGATGGGATAGGCAGAGGAACAGGGGAGTGGGACTGGGTGGAGGGAGTTAGAAGAGGGAGGCTGGAGACAGGGACAATCGCTGCCGTTAGTGCTGAGGCCAGAGCGTTGAACGATCGCTGATGGGCAGTCTGACCCGAATGAAGGCCCTCCAGGTATGCATTGCTTTGATGCACCTCCCTCTCCACACCCTGGATGGCATTCAAAAGGGTAGACTGCCCAACAATGATGGTCCTCAGGAGGTCAATGACCTCCTCACTGAGGGCAGCAGGGGTGACTGGGGCAGGGCCTGAGGTGCCTGGGGCGAAGGAGATGGCCGCCTTCCTGGCCGTGCGGGCACAGGCCGAAGGCCGAGGGGCTGCTGGGAGGGCGGAGCTGGTGCGCTGGGTGGCGGCTGTACCTGTAGTATCGGTGGGCACGGATGTTGCCGCCACCGCAAGGGAGCTCCCATCCGAGGACGTGTCGGTGTCACTGACGTCTGCACGGGTCCCCGGGGTGGAGCCCCCCTCGCCCTCCGTCTCACTGGTCATGTCGGAGTCCGTTGCATGGCCCTCTGGGGCCATGTGAGATGCAGCTCCCTCTTGCACCGATGCCACTTCTCCTCCGCCTGATGATGCTAATGCACACATTCACAGAAAAACAAAGAAAATGGGGGGGGGGGTGGAGAAATAAAGACAAGTTGAGTGCATGCATTGGGGACACCGTTGGTGGAGAGGACAGACACAGAAGCCCCCTGCACTACGCTGCGCACTTGGGGTACACTACTCATTCCCTGGGACATGCCCTACAAGCCCATGGGCGACAACTGCCCACACATAATACACAGGTCCATGAATAGCGTTACTAGGCACCCTACAGAGGTGGGGGGCGGGGGCACAGGACCATACCTCACGGAGGGGCCTAGCCTACAGAAATCGCCCTGGCCTAGGGATACCCACAGCCCTCCTCCCCCACCCAGGCACCTCCACTGCGCGCAAATATAGCTGAATGTGCTGGTACTCACCCCCTTGTGTCTGCTGTGATGTCCTCAAGCGCCCATCTAAATCGGGGTAGGCCACCGCCAGGATCCGGAACATCAGGGAAGTCAAGGTACGACTGGCACCCCTCCTAGGTTGGGAGGCCATCCCCAGCAGAGCCTCGGCGGTCTTCCTGATCCCGCGGCGGATGTCCTCCCACCTCTTGCGGCAGTGGGTGCCCCGTCTGTTGTGGACCCCCAGGGCCCGGACGTCCTTGGCAATGGCACGCCAAATATCGATCTTCTTATGGGCGCTGACCTATGTGACATGTACAGGGGGGGAAAAGAAACATCATCACTTTTCTGCATGCTCGATGTGAGTGGCCCCCCCCCTCCCCAAACTTGCCAGGTGGCACATGCTCTCATCTGTCGTGCCATGCATTCGTAATTCGCTCCCCTCCCCTCCATCGTACATCCACCCCACTCATCACAGGCATTGCCCACTATGCATTGCCCCCCGTGTACTCACCTGTTGGTCTGGAGGACCGTAGAGTAGTGCATACTGGGGGAGGACCCCGTCCACGAGCTTCTCCAACTCTTCGGAACTGAAGGCGGAGGCCCTTTCCCCAGTCGCAGCAGCCATTGTCACTTCCAGACCGAGGTCACAGCAGCACTTGCAGTATAGGTCCTCTCCCGTGGATGCTCAGGTCTCGTGTGATTAAGCAGAGAGAAAGTGGCTGTCACGCCCGCGGCGGTGCGTACCACGGCGGTGCGTACCGCGACCGCCGGCGCACATCGTCATTTACTCCTGAAACCCATAGGGTTCAATGTTAACCAATGCTGCTTTGCGCCGCGGTCTTCGACCGCCTACCTCCACGGCGTGCCACGGCAGCGCAATGACCTCACTTCACATTGTCACAGTTCACAGGTCTGGCAGCCGCCATTTCAAGGGCCCACATGGCTTAATTCCTACTGCGTCACACATGGCTAGGCCTTGCATCGACACTCATACAAGCTATTCAATCCAGAGAGATTCGTGTACTGTGCAGGCTGTGGGAACTTACCTGTGGGTTGATTGACTCTGTGCTCCATGTTGTCCTTCCTAGGCACCGTCCGCTGGGACTTGCGAGGAGACGGAGGAATGTTCCCGTGTACAGGCCGCTGGTGGACCTATCGACAATGGAAGAACGACATGTCATACTCACCTACAGACTCAACAGTGCCACTATACAGGAACTGTGTGCCCAGCTGGAGCCAGACCTGATGTCACCCATCCGCCAACCCACAGGGATTCCGCCTCTAGTGCAGGTGCTGTCAGTACTCAATTTTTTGGCTAGTGGATCATTTCAAACTACAGTGGCCATTTCATCTGGGATGTCTCAGTCTATGTTTTCAAGGGTGTTGTCCAGAGTGTTGTCTGCCCTGATGAAATACATGCGGAGCTACATCATTTTCCCTGAGGTGGGTGACTTGCCTACGGTGAAGGGTGATTTCTATGCCCTTGGACACATTCCCAATATCATTGGTGCCATTGATGGTACCCATGTGGCTTTGGTCCCCCCAAAAGACAATGAACAGGTGTACAGGAACCGAAAAAGTTATCATTCCATGAATGTCCAGGTGGTCTGTTTGGCTGACCAGTACATCTCCCATGTAAATGCCAAGTTCCCAAGGTCAGTGCATGACGCGTACGTCATGCGAAATAGCAGCATCCCTTATGTGATGGAACAGCTACAGAGACAGCGTGTGTGGCTAATTGGTGACTCTGGTTACCCCAACCTGCCTTGGCTATTGACCCCAGTGAGGAATCCCAGGACAAGGGCAGAGGAACGGTACAATGAGGCCCATGGGCGTACTAGGAGGGTGATCGAGCGGACCTTCGGCCTCCTGAAGGACAGGTTTAGGTGCCTGCATATGACAGGTGGATCCCTAATGTACTCACCAAAGAAGGTGTGTCATATCATTGTGGCCTGCTGCATGCTTCACAACCTGGCTTTGCGACGCCAGGTGCCTTTCCTGCAGGAGGATGGTCCAGATGGTGGTGTTGTGGCCGCTGTGGAGCCTGCGGAGAGTGAAGAGGAGGAAGACGAAGAGGACGACACAGACAACAGGGACACAGTGATACTGCAGTATTTCCAGTAACACACAGGTAAGAATCTACTCCTGCATTTTATTATATCTGTAACAGTACTGGCTCTCTACTGTCTGACCTTTCACCCCAATGTATGGTAACTTAGTTGTGAATTTGCCTTCCTATTTCAGTGATGTGGTCCCCACTGAGTGCCCTCTGGTTAATTTCCCCATGGACTACCGCTGTGTGACACTGGTATGTTGTCATCACAATGTATTTGGACATTTTTGGTTGGTTATATCGAATACATTTGGTTTAAAAAAAATAAATAGCAGACTCCAGATGGTTTTTGTGCAATAATTGTGTTTATTGAAGTGCAAAAATTGGTGTATAGTTCAAAAAGGGTGATGGGTGATGGTGGAGGCATGTCCATGGCAGAGTCCAGACTCACGTTCGCACAGGTGCATTGTCCATATGCCTGTGGAAGGTGGAGCAGGGGCAGTTCAAGGTTGGACAGGGTGAACAAGTGGGACAGTTGTAGGAGGCTGGACTGGCTTGTAGTGAGTACCAAGGGGTACTTACACCTTGCACCAGGCCCAGTTATCCCTTATTAGTGTATAGGGTGTCTAGCAGCATAGGCTGATAGATAATGGTAGCTTAGCAGAGCAGCTTAGGCTGAACTAGGAGACGAGTGAAGCTCCTACAGTACCACAAGTGTCACTTGCACAATATCATAAGAAAACACAATACACAGTTATACTAAAAATAAAGGTACTTTATTTTTATGACAATATGCCAAAGTATCTCAGAGTGTACCCTCAGTGAGAGGATAGGAAATATAAACAAGATATATGTACACAATACCAAAAATATGCAGTATAGTCTTAGAAAACAGTGCAAACAATGTATAGTTACAATAGGATGCAATGGGGACACATAGGGATAGGGGCAACACAAACCATATACTCCAAAAGTGGAATGCGAACCACGAATGGACCCCAAACCTATGTGACCTTGTAGAGGGTCGCTGGGACTATTAGAAAATAGTGAGAGTTAGAAAAATAGCCCACCCCAAGACCCTGAAAAGTGAGTGCAAAGTGCACTAAAGTTCCCCTAAGGACAAAGAAGTCGTGATAGAGGAATAATGCAGGAAAGACACAAACCAGCAATGCAACAACAATGGATTTCCAGTCGAGGGTACCTGTGGAACAAGGGGACCAAGTCCAAAAGTCACAAGCAAGTCGGTTCCTGGGCAGATGCCCAGGAAATGCCAGCTGTGGGTGCAAAGAAGCTTCTACTGGACAGAAGAAGCTGAGGTTTCTGCAGGAACGAAAAGGGCTAGAGACTTTCCCTTTGGTGGACGGATCCCTCTCGCAGTGGAGAGTCGTGCAGAAGTGGTTTCCCGCCAAAAGAACGCCAACAATCCTTGCTAGCTGCAAATCGTGCAGTTAGCATTTTTGGATGCTGCTGTGGCCCAGGAGGGACCAGGAGGTCGCAAATTGGACCAGGAGGTAGAGGGGACGTCGAGCAAGACAAGGAGCCCTCTTAGCAGCAGGTACCACCCGGTGAAGTGCCCGAAACAGGCACTACAAGGATGCGTGAAACGGTGCTCACCCGAAGTTACACAAAGGAGTCCCACGTCACCGGAGACCAACTTAGAAAATCGTGCAATGCAGGTTAGAGTGCCGTAGACCCAGGCTTGGCTGTGCACAAAGGATTTCCGCCGGAAGTGCACAGGGGCCGGAGTAGCTGCAAAAGTCGCGGTTACCAACAATGCAGTCTGGCGTGGGGAGGCAAGGACTTACCTCCACCAAACTTGGACTGAAGAGTCACTGGACTGTGGGAGTCACTTGGACAGAGTTGCTGGATTCAAGGGACCTCGCTCGTCGTGCTGAGAGGAGACCCAAGGGACCGGTAATGCAGCTTTTTGGTGCCTGCGGTTGCAGGGGGAAGATTCCGTCGACCCACGGGAGATTTCTTTGGAGCTTCTAGTGCAGAGAGGAGGCAGACTACCCCCACAGCATGCACCACCAGGAAAACAGTCGAGAAGGCAGCAGGATCAGCGTTACAGAGTTGCAGTAGTCGTCTTTGCTACTATGTTGCAGTTTTGCAGGCTTCCAGCGCGGTCAGCAGTCGATTCCTTGGCAGAAGGTGAAGAGAGAGATGCAGAGGAACTCTGATGAGCTCTTGCATTCGTTATCTAAAGTTTCCCCAGAGACAGAGACCCTAAATAGCCAGAAAAGAGGGTTTGGCTACCTAGGAGAGAGGATAGGCTAGCAACACCTGAAGGAGCCTATCAGAAGGAGTCTCTGACGTCACCTGGTGGCACTGGCCACTCAGAGCAGTCCAGTGTGCCAGCAGCACCTCTGTTTCCAAGATGGCAGAGTTCTGGAACACACTGGAGGAGCTCTGGGCACCTCCCAGGGGAGGTGCAGGTCAGGGGAGTGGTCACTCCCCTTTCCTTTGTCCAGTTTCACGCCAGAGCAGGGCTAAGGGGTCCCCTGAACCGGTGTAGACTGGCGTATGCAGAATTGGGCACATCTGTGCCCATGAAAGCATTTCCAGAGGCTTGGGGAGGCTACTCCTCCCCTGCCTTCACACCATTTTCCAAAGGGAGAGGGTGTAACACCCTCTCTCAGAGGAAGTCCTTTGTTCTGCCATCCTGGGACAAGCCTGGCTTGACCCCAGGAGGGCAGAAACCTGTCTGAGGGGTTGGCAGCAGCAGCAGCTGCAGTGAAACCCCAGGAAAGGCAGTTTGGCAGTACCAGGGTCTGTGCTACAGACCACTGGGATCATGGGATTGTGCCAACTATGCCAGGATGGCATAGAGGGGGCAATTCCATGATCATAGACATGTTACATGGCCATATTCGGAGTTACCATTGTGAAGCTACATATAGGTAGTGACCTATATGTAGTGCACGCGTGTAATGGTGTCCCCGCACTCACAAAGTCCGGGGAATTGGCCATGAACAATGTGGGGGCACCTTGGCTAGTGCCAGGGTGCCCTCACACTAAGTAACTTTGCACCTAACCTATACCAGGTAAAGGTAAGACATATAGGTGACTTATAAGTTACTTAAGTGCAGTGTAAAATGGCTGTGAAATAACGTGGACGTTATTTCACTCAGGCTGCAGTGGCAGGCCTGTGTAAGAATTGTCAGAGCTCCCTATGGGTGGCAAAAGAAATGCTGCAGCCCATAGGGATCGCCTGGAACCCCAATACCCTGGGTACCTCAGTACCATATACTAGGGAATTATAAGGGTGTTCCAGTAAGCCAATGTAAATTGGTAAAATTGGTCACTAGCCTGTTAGTGACAATTTGAAAGAAATGAGAGAGCATAACCACTGAGGTTCTGATTAGCAGAGCCTCAGTGAGACAGTTAGTCACTACACAGGTAACACATTCAGGCACACATATGAGCACTGGGGCCCTGGATACCAGGGTCCCAGTGCCACATACAACTAAAACAACATATATACAGTGAAAAATGGGGGTAACATGCCAGGCAAGATGGTACTTTCCTACACACCCCCCCCCAAACGAAGGACAATAAGACTAGCCATGACCTGATGAGTCTTCATTGTCTAAGTGGAAATATCTGGAGAGTCCATCTGCATTGGAGTGGCTACTCCCAGGTCTATGTTCTACTGTATAGTCCATTCCCTGTAGGGATATGGACCACCTCAACAATTTAGGATTTTCACCTTTTATTTGTTTTAGCCAAAGTAGAGGTTTGTGGTCTGTCTGAACAATGAAGTGAGTGCCAAACAGGTATGGCCTCAACTTCCTCAGTGCCCAGACCACAGCAAAGGCCTCCCTCTCAATGGCAGACCAACGCTTTTCTCTAGCGGTCAACCTCCTACTAATAAAAGCAACAGGTTGATCCTGGCCCTCAGAATTAAGTTGTGATAGGACTGCCACTACTCCTAATTCAGATGCATCAGTTTGGACATAGATTTTTTTAGAGTAACAAGGGCTTTTCAGGACAGGTGCAGAGCACATGGCCTGCTTCAGCTCCTCAAAAGCTTTCTGACAGTTTGCTGTCCATAATACCTTTTTAGGCATTTTCTTGGATGTGAGGTCATTAAGAGGGGCTGCAATGGAGCCATAGTTCTTAATGAACCTCCTGTAATACCCAGTGAGGCCTAGGAAGGCTCTCACCTGAGTCTGAGTGGTAAGGGGAACCCAATCAATAATTGTTTGAATTTTCCCCTGAAGTGGTGCAATCTGTTCCCCACCAACAAGGTGTCCCAGATAAACCACCTTACCCTGCCCTATCTGGCACTTTGATGCCTGCCTTTTGCAGGGCCTCCAAAACTTTCCATAGGTGGACGAGGTGATCATCCCAGCTGGAGCTAAAGACATCTATATCGTCCAAATATGCTGCACTGAAAGCTTCCAGCCTTGCAGGACTGTGTTCACCAACCTCTGAAAAGTGGCAGGTGCATTTTTCAATCCAAAAGGCATTACTGTGAACTGGTAATGGCCTCCAATGGTTGAAAATGCAGTTTTAGGTTTAGCATCTTCTGATAATTTGATCTGCCAATACCCTGCAGTCAAATCAAAAGTGCTTAGACACTTGGCAGATGCCAGTGTATCTATGAGCTCATCTGCCCTGGGTATAGGGTGAGCATCAGTTTTGGTTACCAGGTTGAGACCTCTGTAGTCTACACAAAACCGCATTTCCTTCTTTCCATCTTTGGAATGGGGTTTTGGTACAAGTACCACAGGAGAAGCCCATGGACTTTCAGAGTGCTCAACCACTCCTAGTTCTAACATTTTCTGCACCTCTTGCTTTATGCAGTCCCTGACATGGTCAGGCTGCCTATAGATCTTACTTTTGACAGGCAAGCTCTCTCCAGTATCTATAGTGTGCTCACACCAAGAAGTGGTACCTGGCACAGTAGAGAAGAGTTCAGAGAATTGATCTAGGAGATTTATGCAATGGTCTTTCTGCTCAGCAGTAAGACAATCAGCCAAAACTATACCTTCCACAAGAGCATCTTGTTCTGTGGAAGAGAAGAGATCAGGTATAGGATCACTGTCTTCTTCCTGTCCCTCATCAGTTGCCATGAGCAGGGTGAGATCAGCCCTGTCATAGTAGGGTTTCAGGCGATTGACATGGAGCACCCTAAGGACTCCTGGCAGTGCCCAAGTCAACCAAGTAGGTGACTTCTCCCTTCTTTTCAACAATAATGTGGGGTCCACTCCATTTTTCTTGGAGTGCTCCTGGGGCCACCGGCTCCAAGACCCACACCTTCTGTACTGGTTGGTACTGAATCAGAACAGCCTTCTGGTCATGCCATTGCTTTTGGAGCTCTTGGCTCGCCTGAAGGTTTTCACTGGCCATTTTCATATACTCAGCCATTCTGGATCTTAGGCCAAGTACATTGTCCACTATGTCTTGCTTAGGATCTTTTAAAGGTTGTTCCCAACCCTCCTTTACAAGTGTTAGAGGACCTCTTACAGGGTGCCCAAATAGGAGTTCAAAGGGGCTGAAGCCCACTCCTTTTTGGGGTACCTCCCTGTAAGCAAAAAGGAGGCAAGGTGACAGGACATCCCATCTCCTCCTGAGTTTTTCAGGGAGTCCCATTATCATTCCTTTGAGAGTTGTATTAAACCTCTCAACCAGTCCATTTGTTTGTGGATGATAAGGTGTGGTGAATTTGTATGTTACATCACATTCCTTCCACATGGCCTTCAAGTATGCAGACATAAAGTTGCTACCCCTGTCTGATACCACCTCTTTTTGGAAACCCACCCTGGAAAAGATTCCCAGGAGGGCTTTTGCCACTGCAGGAGCTGTAGTGGTCCTTAGAGGAATTGCTTCAGTATATCTTGTGGCATGGTCCACTACCACCAAGATAAACCTATTGCCTGAAGCAGTAGGAGGGTCAAGGGGGCCAACTATGTCAACCCCTACCCTTTCAAAGGGAACCCCAACCACAGGAAGTGGAATAAGGGGAGCCTTTGGGGTGCCACCAGTCTTGCCACTGGCTTGACAGGTGACACAGGACTTACAAAAATCTTTTGTGTCCTCTGACATCCTAGGCCAATGAAACAGGGGGACAAGCCTTTCCCATGTTTTCATCTGACCCAAATGTCCAGCCAAGGGAATGTCGTGGGCTAGAGTTAGGAGGAACTCTCTGTAATGCAGGGGAATGACCAATCTCTTGGCTGCTCCAGGTTTTGGGTCCCTTGCCTCTGTATACACGAGGTTGTCCTCCCAGTAAACTCTATGTAAGTCACTGACATCCCCATTTTGCTGTTTGACAGCTTGCTGTTTTAGACCCTCTAATGTGGGACAGGTCTGCTGTGCCACACTCAGCTCCTCTCTGGCAGGCCCCCCTCCACCCAAAAGCTCAGCAGTGTCTGCTTTCAGCTCCTCTGGTGAAGGTTCTGCACAGGGGGGAAATTCTTCTTCGTCAGAAGTAGAATCATCTGTAGAGGGAGGGATAGTAGGTAGGGATTTACCTTTACTAACCCTAGCTGGTCTTTCCTGCAGAATACCCCTATCACGACTTCTGTGCTCTTTGGGGAACTTAGGTGCACTTTGCACCCACTTTTCAGGGTCTTGGGGTGGGCTTTTTTTCTAACCCTCACTGTTTTCTTACAGTCCCAGCGCCCCTCTATGAGCTCACATAGGTTTGGGGTCCATTCGTGGTTCGCATTCCACTTCTAGAGTATATGGTTTGTGTTGCCCCTATCCCTATGTGCTCCCATTGCATTCTATTGTGACTTTACATTGTTTGCACTGTTTTCTATTGCTATTACTACATATTTTGGTATTGTGTACATATATCTTGTGTATATTTGCTATCCTCATACTGAGGGTACTCACTGAGATACTTTGGCATATTGTCATAAAATAAAGTACCTTTATTTTTAGTATATCTGTGTATTGTGTTTTCTTATGATATTGTGCATATGACACTAGTGGTACTGTAGGAGCTTCACTCGTCTCCTAGATCAGCCTAAGCTGCTCTGCTAAGCTACCTTTCCTATCAGCCTAAGCTGCTAGACACCCCTCTACACTAATAAGGGATACCTGGGCCCGGTGCAAGGTGTAAGTACCCCTTGGTACTCACTACAAGCCAGTCCAGCCTCCTACATTGGTTGTGCAGCGGTGGGATAAGTACTTTGCAACTACTTACCACTTTTGTCATTGTACTTTTCATAAGAGAAAAATACACAAAACAAGTTCAGTGTATGTACACCTAACCAAAATGTTTTGCTTTTCTCCTATCACTTCTTTACTAAGTGCTGAAAAGTACCTCTAAACTTTCAAAAAGTTCTTAAAAAGTTTTAAAAGATTTTTTCTGTTCTTTAAAAAGTTCTGAAACTTTTTCTTTCTTTTTCTGTCCCTTAAACCTTGTCTATCATGTCTGGTACAGGCCAAACTCTTGATCTGTCCAGCATAGCTTATGACAACCTTAGCTGGAAGGAAGCAAGGAGTATCTGTGTTGATAGAGGTTTAGGGGTAGGGAAGAATCCCTCAAGACAACTGTTGGTTAATATGCTCATTGAACAAGATAAGACCTTAGTTGGCACTTCTGGTGAGAAATTAGCTGATGGTTCCCACTCTGATTCTGGGGCACCCCTAGCAAAAGATTTGGGAGGGAATCTTTCCAACCTGCCCCTTAGCAGGCCACCTACTATAGCTGGTACTGATTTGAATTCACATCACAGTAATAGTGTTGTTTCTCATCACAGTAGAAGTGTAACTTCTGTAGGCCAGAATTTTAGAGTGCCATCTGTTAGGTAAGGGTCTCCCTCTGTTCATTCACACCATTCTTCTGTTTCAAGACATGCCCAAACCACCCACCCTGATGACAGAGTGTTAGAAAGGGATCTCAATAGATTGAGAGTGGAACAATCCAGGCTGAAGCTCAAGAAGCAACAGCTGGATTTAGATAGGCAGTCCTTTGATTTAGAAAAAGAAAGGCAGAGGTTGGGGTTAGGACCCCATGGTGGCAGCAGCAGTATTCCAAATAGTCATCCTGCAAAAGAGCATGATTCTAGGAATCTGCACAAGATAGTTCCCCCTTACAAGGTGGGGGATGACATTAACAAGTGGTTTGCTGCACTTGAGAGGGCCTGTGTTGTACAGGAGGTCCCTCAAAGGCAGTGGGCTGCTATCCTATGGCTATCTTTCAGTGGAAAGGGTAGAGATAGGCTCCTTACTGTTAAAGAAAGTGATGCCAATAATTTTACAGTTCTTAAGAATGCACTCCTTGATGGTTATGGCTTAACCACTGAACAGTACAGGATGAAGTACAGAGAAACCAAAAAGGAGTCTTCACAAGACTGGGTAGACTTTGTTGACCATTCAGTGAAGGTCTTGGAGGGGTGGTTTCATGGCAGTAACGTTTCTGACTATGAAAGCCTGTATAACTTAATCCTGAGAGAGCATATTCTTAATAATTGTTTGTCTGATTTGTTACACCAGTACCTGGTAGACTCTGATCTGACCTCTCCCCAAGAATTGGGAAAGAAGGCAGACAAATGGGTCAGAACAAGGGTGAACAGAAAAGTTCATACAGGGGGTGACAAGGATGGCAAGAAGAATGATGGTAAGTCTTCTGACAAGGGTGGGGACAAATCTAAAAATGAGTCTTCATCAGACCCACAAAAATACTCTGGTGGGGGTGGTGGGCCCAAATCCTCTTCAAATCAAAATAAAGAAAAGAAACCATGGTGCTATTTATGTAAAATAAAAGGCCATTGTACAACAGATCCCAGTTGTCCAAAGAAAAGCACCAAGCCTCCTACCGCTACAACCCCTGCTGCTACACCTAGTGCCCCTAGTAATAGCAGTGGTGGTGGGAGCAAACCTACTAATAGCCAAACCAAGGGAGTAGCTGGGCTCACTTTTGGTAACTTAGTTGTAGTTGGTCTGATTAGGGAGACCACAGAGGCTGTGTTATTCTCTGAGGGGGCTATTGATTTAGCCACCTTGGTTGCTTGTCCCCTTAACATGAATAAGTACAAGCAACTACCCCTAATAAATGGTGTTGAGGTTCAGGCCTACAGAGACACAGGTGCCAGTGTTACCATGGTAATAGAGAAACTGGTCCACCCTGAACAACACCTACTTGGTCACCAGTACCAAGTAACCGATGCTCATAACAACACTCTTAGCCACCCCATGGCTGTTGTGAATCTCAACTGGGGTGGGGTTACTGGTCCAAAGAAAGTTGTGGATGCCTCAGATTTACCTGTAGACTGTCTACTAGGGAATGATTTAGAGACATCAGCTTGGGCAGAAGTGGAGTTGGATGCTCATGCAGCAATGCTGGGCATTCCAGGGCATATCTTTGCTTTAACCAGGGCTCAGGCGGCCAAAAAGCAAAAAGGACAGGGTGACTTGGATCCTGGGAGAATGGACCAAGTGCTTACTAAAGCTAGGGTTAGTAAAGGTAAAACACTAACTACTATCCCTCAATCTACAGTGGATTCAACTTCTGAGGAAGAAGAATTTCCACCCTGTGCAGAACCTACACCAGAGGAGCTGGAAGCAGACACTGCTGAGCTTTTGGGTGAAGGGGGGCCTGCCAGGGAGGAGCTGAGTGTAGCACAGCATACCTGTCCCACACTAGAGGGTCTAAGGCAGCAAGCTGTCAAACAAGCAAATGGGGATGTCAGTGACTCTCACAGAGTTTACTGGGAGGATAACCTTTTGTACACTGAAGCAAGGGATCCAAAACCTGGAGCTGCCAGGAGATTGGTGATTCCTCAGGAGTACAGAAAGTTCCTCCTAACTCTAGCCCACGACATTCCCTTAGCTGGACATTTTGGGGCAAATGAAAACTTGGGACAGGCTTGTTCCCTTGTTTCATTGGCCTAGAATGTGAGAGGACACAAAGGAATTTTGTAAGTCCTGTGAAACCTGTCAAGCCAGTGGCAAAACAGGTGGCACCCCAAAGGCACCCCTTATTCCACTGCCTGTGGTTGGGGTTCCCTTTGAAAGGGTAGGGGTTGACATAGTTGGCCCCCTTGACTCTCCTACTACTTCAGGCAATAGGTTTATCTTGGTGGTAGTGGACCATGCCACCAGATATCCTGAAGCAATTCCTCTAAGGACCACTACAGCTCCTGCAGTGGCAAAGGCCCTCCTGGGAATCTTTTCCAGGGTGGGCTTCCCAAAAGAGGTGGTATCAGACAGGGGAAGCAATTTCATGTCTGCTTACTTAAAGGCCATGTGGAAGGAATGTGGTGTGACATACAAGTTCACCACACCCTATCATCCACAAACAAATGGAATGGTGGAGAGATTTAACAAAACTCTCAAAGGTATGATAATGGGACTCCCTGAAAAACTCTGCAGGAGATGGGATATCCTGTTACCTTGCCTCCTTTTTCCTTACAGGGAGGTACCCCAAAAAGGAGTGGGCTTCAGCCCCTTTGAACTCCTATTTGGACACCCTGTAAGAGGTCCTCTAACACTTGTGAAGGAGGGTTGGGAACAACCTTTAAAAGCTCCAAAGCAAGACATAGTGGACTATGTACTTGGCCTAAGATCTAGGATGGCTGAGTACATGAAAAAGGCCAGTAAAAACCTTCAGGCCAGCCAAGAGCTCCAAAAGCAATGGCATGACCAGAAGGCTGTTTTGGTTCAGTACCAACCAGGGCAGAAAGTGTGGGTCTTGGAGCCTGTGACCCCAAGAGCACTCCAAGACAAATGGAGTGAACCCCACATAATTGTTGAAAAGAAGGGTGAAGTCACCTACTTAGTTGACTTAGGCACTGCCAGGAGTCCCCTTAGGGTGCTCCATGTCAATCGCCTGAAACCCTAATATTGCAGGGCCGATCCTACCCTGCTCATGGCAACAGATGAGGGACAGGAAGAAGAGAGTGACCCTTTCCCTGATCTCTTCTCTTCCACAGAACAAGATGCTCTAGTGGAAGGTGTAGTACTGGCAGATTGTCTTACTGCTGAGCAGAAAGACCACTGCATAAATCTCCTGGGTCAGTTTTCTGAACTCTTCTCTACTGTGCCAGGCACCACTTCTTGGTGTGAGCACACTATAGATAATGGAGACAGCTTGCCTGTCAAAAGTAAGATCTATAGGCAGCCTGACCATGTCAGAGACTGCATAAAGCAAGAGGTGCAGAAAATGCTTGAACTGGGAGTGGTTGAGCACTCTGAAAGTCCATGGGCCTCTCCTGTGGTACTTGTACCAAAACCTCATTCCAAGGATGGAAAGAAGGAAATTAGATTTTGTGTTGACTACAGAGGTCTCAACCAGGTAACCAAAACTGATGCTCACCCTATACCCAGAGCAGATGAGCTAATAGATACACTGGCAACTGCCAAGTATCTAAGCACTTTTGATTTGACTGCAGGGTATTGGCAGATCAAGTTATCAGAAGATGCAAAAGCAGAAACTGCATTTTCAACCATTGGAGGCCATTACCAATTCACAGTAATGCCTTTTGGATTGAAAAATGCACCTGCCACTTTTCAAAGGTTGGTGAACACAGTCCTGCAAGGGTTGGAAGCTTTTAGTGCAGCATATCTAGATGATATAGCTGTCTTTAGCTCCAGCTGGGTTGATCACCTGGTCCACCTATGGGAAGTTCTGGAGGCCCTGCAGAAGGCAGGCCTCACTATCAAGGCTTCAAAGTGCCAGATAGGGCAGGGGAAGGTGGTTTATCTGAGACACCTGGTAGGTGGAGAACAGATTGCACCACTTCAGGGGAAAATCCAAACTATTATAGATTGGGTTCCCCCTACAACTCAGACCCGGGTGAGAGCCTTTTTAGGCCTCACTGGGTATTACAGGAGGTTCATAAAGAACTATGGCTCCATTGCAGCCCCTCTTAATGACCTCACATCTAAGAAAATGCCTAAAAAGGTATTGTGGACAGCAAACTGTCAGAAAGCTTTTGAGGAGCTGAAGCAGGCCATGTGCTCTGCATATGTCCTGAAAAGCCCCTGTTACTCCAAAAAATTCATTGTCCAAACTGATGCATCTGAATTAGGGGTAGGGGCAGTCTTATCACAACTTAATTCTGAGGGCCAGGATCAACCTGTTGCTTTTATCAGCAGGAGGTTGACCCCTAGAGAAAAGTGTTGGTCTGCCATAGAGAGGGAGGCATTTCCTGTGGTCTGGGCACTGAAGAAGTTGAGGCCATACCTGTTTGGCACTCACTTCATTGTTCAGACAGACCACAAACCTCTACTTTGGCTAAAACAAATGAAAGGTGAAAACCCTAAATTGTTGAGGTGGTCCATATCCCTACAGGGAATGGACTATACAGTGGAACATAGACCTGGGAGTATCCACTCCAATGCAGATGGACTCTCCAGATATTTCCACTTAGACAATGAAGACTCATCAGGGCATGGCTAGTCTTATTGTCCTTCGTTTGCGGGGGGGGTTGTGTAGGAAAGTACCATCTTGCCTGGCATGTTACCCCCATATTTCACTGTATATATGTTGTTTTAATTGTATGTGTCACTGGGACTCTGCCAGCCAGGACCCCAGTGCTCATAAGTGTGCCCTGTATGTGTTACCTGTGTTATGACTAACTGTCTCACTGAGGCTCTGCTATTCAGAACCTCAGTGGTTATACTCTCTGATTTCTTTCCCAATTGTCACTAACAGGCTAGTGACCAATTTCACTAATTTACATTGGCATACTGGAACACCCTTATAATTCCCTAGTATATGGTACTGAGGTACCCAGGGTATTGGGGTTCCAGGAGATCCCTATGGACTGCAGTATTTCTTGTGCCACCCATAGGGAGATGTGACAATTCTTACACAGGCCTGCCAGTGCAGCCTGAGTGAAATAACGTCCACGTTATTTCACAGCCATTTACCACTGCACTTAAGTAACTTATAAGTCACCTATATGTCTAACCTTTACCTGTTAAAGGTTGAGTGCTAAGTTACTTAGTGTGTGGGCACTCTGGCACTAGCCAAGGTGCTCCCACATTGTTCAGGGCAAATTCCCCGGACTTTGTGAGTGCGGGGACACCATTACACGCGTGCACTATACATATGTCACGACATATGTATAGCGTCACAATGGTAACCCCGAACATGGCCATGTAACATGTCTAAGATCATGGAATTGTCACCCCAATGCCATTCTGGCATTAGGGAGACAATTCCATGATCCCCTGAGTCTCTAGCTCAGACCCGGATACTGCCAAACAACCTTTCCCGGGGTTTCACTGCAGCTGCTGCCAACCCCTCAGACAGGTTTCTGCCCTCCTGGGGTCCAGCCAGGCTTGGCCCAGGAAGGCAGAACAAAGGACTTCCTCAGAGAGAGGGTGTTACACCCTCTCCCCTTGGAAAAAGGTGTCAGGACTGGGGAGGAGTAGCTTCCCCCAGCCTCTGGAAATGCTTTGATGGGCACAGATGGTGCCCATCTCTGCATAAGCCAGTCTGCACCGGTTCAGGGATCCCTCAGCCCTGCTCTGGCGCGAAACTGGACAAAGGAAAGGGGAGTGACTACTCCCCTGACCTGCACCTCCCCTGGGATGTGCCCAGAGCTCCTCCAGTGTGCTCCAGACCTCTGCCATCTTGGAAACAGAGGTGCTGCTGGCACACTGGACTGCTCTGAGTGGCCAGTGCCAGCATATGACATCAGAGACTCCTTCTGATAGGCTCCTTCAGGTGCTGCTAGCCTATCCTCTCTCCTAAGTAGCCAAACCTCCTATTCTGGCTATTTAGGGTCTCTGCTTTGGGGAATTCTTTAGATAACGAATGCAAGAGCTCATCAGAGTTCCTCTGCATCTCTCTCTTCACCTTCTGCCAAGGAATCGACTGCTGACCGCGCTGGAAGCCTGCAAAACTGCAACAAAGTAGCAAAGACGACTACTGCAACTCTGTAACGCAAAGTAGCAAAAGTTCGGCACAGTTTTGAAAAGTTCAAATGTCCGTGGGCCAATGTGCAGCAACACATGGGCAAAGTCCACACACGAGATCGAGTCCATTGGAGAGAACACTGCTGGGGCATCACAAAAATCAAATACTGGCACCTCAGGGGGAAGGGAAGGGGGGGGCACCTCAGCCACATGAGTCCACGACGCCAGATCCACAAAGGGCCTCCATGCCCACTGTGCCATCCTGGGGAGTGCAAAGCCACAGTCTCTCAAGTCTCTACAGTGGGTGGGTTGCCTACTGTGCCATCCTGGGGAGTGCAAAGCCACAGTCTCTCAAGTCTCTACAGTGGGTGGATTGCCCACTGTGCCATCCTGGGGAGTGCAAAGCCACAGTCTCTCAAGTCTCTACAGTGGGTGGATTGCCCACTGTGCCATCCTGGGGGGTGCAAAGCCACAGTCCATCAGGTGGATTACAGAGTCCACTGGTCATGGAGGAGGCATGGTGGGCAGAGTGCCTCGTGAAGCCCTGCCCGACACAGAACCGGGCCTGCCAATGGGCCAGCAGTGCTTGACAGGAGGGCCCAGCGGAGCGGTGCTTGAGATGAGGGCCCAGCAGAGCGGTGCTTGACAGGAGGGCCCAGCGGAGCGGTGCTTGAGATGAGGGCCCAGCGGAGCAGTGCTTGACAGGAGGGCCCAGCGGAGCGGTGCTTGACAGGAGGGCCCAGCGGAGCGGTGCATGACAGGAGAGCCCTGTTCAGCGGTGCTTGACAGGAGGGCCCAGCGGAGCGGTGCTTGACAGGAGGGCCCTGTTCAGCGGTGCTCCTCACGGCGGGGCCCTGTTCAGCGGTGCTTCTCACGGCGGGGCCCTGTTCAGCGGTGCTCCTCACGGCGGGGCCCTGTTCAGCGGTGCTCCTCACGGCGGGGCCCTGTTCAGCGGTGCTTCTCACAGCGGGCCCTGTTCAGCGGTGCCTGTCTTGGCGGGGCCCTGTTCAGCGGTGCTTCTCACGGCGGGGCCCTGTTCAGCGGTGCTCCTCACGGCTGGGCCCTGTTCAGCGGTGCTCCTCACGGCGGGGCCCTGTTCAGCGGTGCCTGTCTTGGCGGGGCCCTGTTCAGCGGTGCTTCTCACGGCGGGGCCCTGTTCAGCGGTGCCTGTCTTGGCGGGGCCCTGTTCAGCGGTGCTTCTCACGGCGGGGCCCTGTTCAGCGGTGCCCCTCACGGCGGGGCCCTGTTCAGCGGTGCCTGTCTTGGCGGGGCCCTGTTCAGCGGTGCCTGTCGTGTTTCGAGTGAACCACACCTGGCCAATACTTCCTGCTCAGTCAGCATCGGACCTTTCCGTTGCGGGGCCCTCCTGTGATGGAGTCCTGGGGCCCTGGGTCTCCTCCGATACCCCCGGAATGGGGCTGGTGGGGCCCTCATGGCCAGGTCGGCTGCTCCCTGCCTTTTGCGCTTTGCTGCCCTTGCCCTCCTTGGCAGACTCTCCGTGGCCCTTGGCTCCCTTACCCGATGTGGCAGGTGACGGTGCAAGGCTACCCTCCTTGGGGGCAGGCGTATCAGGCCTGTCACGCCTGCCCTTCAGTTTTTTGCTCCTCTTCCCAGGGGGGGGGCTGGCTGTGCCTTTGCTGCTGGCCGATGTCCCTGCACAACGAAAGGGCGGACTCCAAAAACCAGCCACGACGTTCTTGGGAGTTGCTGGGCTGGTGGTGGCTGAGGTGTTTTTGGAACTCTTACGAGATGGAGGGGGTGGGTTAGGTGAGGAAAAGAGGTCCTGTTTATAGAGGATTCGTTTTTTAGGAGCCATGGGAAGGGTAGCTGGAGTGGGTATGGGAGTGGAGGAAGAGGATGTGGTTGTAGGAGAGTCAAGTCTGGTGTCTTTGGGTGCAGGTGCTTGGGCTGGAGGCTGACGTGAGGTGGATGGCTGTTGGTTTGGGGGCCTGCCTGCGTTTGTGTGGTTTGGAAGCGGGGGTGACAGACACACTGGGAGAGGACACAGGGGACGTGTACATGGCAGTGGAGGTGGTGACTGCACGTGTGCCGACTGGTGTGGAGGGTGTGCTGGTGATGGGCGTACTGGCTGATGGTGGTGTGCATGCAGGTGTGAGTGTAGACATCACAGGGAGGGAGGAGGGAGACGAGGAGGTGGGGGACACAGAGGAGGTAGTGGCTGTTGGCATGCCTGCATCTGTATGTTGCTTGTGTGAATGCTTGTGTGTTCTGTGGTGCTTATGTCTGGATGAGCTTCCCTTGGGTGTTGAGGTGTGTGCAGGCTGGTCTGTAGGTGTGGATGGGATAGGCAGAGGAACAGGGGAGTGGGACTGGGTGGAGGGAGTTAGAAGAGGGAGGCTGGAGACAGGGACAATCGCTGCCGTCAGTGCTGAGGCCAGAGCGTTGAACGATCGCTGATGGGCAGCCTGACCCGAATGAAGGCCCTCCAGGTATGCATTGCTTTGATGCACCTCCCTCTCCACACCCTGGATGGCATTCAAAAGGGTAGACTGCCCAACAATGATGGTCCTCAGGAGGTCAATGACCTCCTCACTGAGGGCAGCAGGGGTGACTGGGGCAGGGCCTGAGGTGCCTGGGGCGAAGGAGATGGCCGCCTTCCTGGCCGTGCGGGCACAGGCCGAAGGCCGAGGGGCTGCTGGGAGGGCGGAGCTGGTGCGCTGGGTGGCGGCTGTACCTGTAGTATCGGTGGGCACGGATGTTGCCGCCACCGCAAGGGAGCTCCCATCCGAGGACGTGTTGGTGTCACTGACGTCTGCACGGGTCCCCGTGGTGGAGCCCCCCTCGCCCTCCGTCTCACTGGTCATGTCGGAGTCCGTTGCATGGCCCTCCGGGGCCATGTGAGATGCAGCTCCCTCTTGCACCGATGCCACTTCTCCTCCGCCTGATGATGTTAATGCACACATTCACAGAAAAACAAAGAAAATGGGGGGGGGGTGGAGAAATAAAGACAAGTTGAGTGCATGCATTGGGGACACCGTTGGCGGAGAGGACAGACACAGAAGCCCCCTGCACTACGCTGCGCACTTGGGGTACACTACTCATTCCCTGGGACATGCCCTACAAGCCCATGGGCGACAACTGCCCACACATAATACACAGGTCCATGAATAGCGTTACTAGGCACCCTACAGAGGTGGGGGGCGGGGGCACAGGACCATACCTCACGGAGGGGCCTAGCCTACAGAAATCGCCCTGGCCTAGGGATACCCACAGCCCTCCTCCCCCACCCAGGCACCTCCACTGCGCGCAAATATAGCTGAATGTGCTGGTACTCACCCCCTTGTGTCTGCTGTGATGTCCTCAAGCGCCCATCTAAATCGGGGTAGGCCACCGCCAGGATCCAGAACATCAGGGAAGTCAAGGTACGACTGGCACCCCTCCTAGGTTGGGAGGCCATCCCCAGCAGAGCCTCGGCGGTCTTCCTGATCCCGCGGCGGATGTCCTCCCACCTCTTGCGGCAGTGGGTGCCCCGTCTGTTGTGGACCCCCAGGGCCCGGACGTCCTTGGCAATGGCACGCCAAATATCGATCTTCTGATGGGCGCTGACCTATGTGACATGTACAGGGGGGGAAAAGAAACATCATCACTTTTCTGCATGCTCGATGTGAGTGGCCCCCCCCTCCCCAAACTTGCCAGGTGGCACATGCTCTCATCTGTCGTGCCATGCATTCGTAATTCGCTCCCCTCCCCTCCATCGTACATCCACCCCACTCATCACAGGCATTGCCCACTATGCATTGCCCCCCGTGTACTCACCTGTTGGTCTGGAGGACCGTAGAGTAGCGCATACTGGGGGAGGACCCCGTCCACGAGCTTCTCCAACTCTTCGGAACTGAAGGCGGAGGCCCTTTCCCCAGTCACAGCAGCCATTGTCACTTCCAGACCGAGGTCACAGCAGCACTTGCAGTATAGGTCCTCTCCCGTGGATGCTCAGGTCTCGTGTGATTAAGCAGAGAGAAAGTGTCTGTCACGCCCGCGGCGGTGCGTACCACGGCGGTGCGTACCGCGACCGCCGGCGCACATCGTCATTTGCTCCTGAAACCCATAGGGTTCAATGTTAACCAATGCTGCTTTGCGCCGCGGTCTTCGACCGCCTACCTCCACGGCGTGCCACGGCAGCGCAATTACCTCACTTCACATTGTCACAGTTCACAGGTCAGGCAGCCGCCATTTCAAGGGCCCACATGGCTTAATTCCTACTGCGTCACACATGGCTAGGCCTTGCATCGACACTCATACAAGCTATTCAATCCAGAGAGATTCGTGTACTGTGCAGGCTGTGGGAACTTACCTGTGGGTTGATTGACTCTGTGCTCCATGTTGTCCTTCCTAGGCACCGTCCGCTGGGACTTGCGAGGAGACGGAGGAATGTTCCCGTGTACAGGCCGCTGGTGGACCTATCGACAATGGAAGAACGACATGTCATACTCACCTAGACTCAACAGTGCCACTATACAGGAACTGTGTGCCCAGCTGGAGCCAGACCTGATGTCACCCATCCGCCAACCCACAGGGATTCCGCCTCTAGTGCAGGTGCTGTCAGTACTCAATTTTTTGGCTAGTGGATCATTTCAAACTACAGTGGCCATTTCATCTGGGATGTCTCAGTCTATGTTTTCAAGGGTGTTGTCCAGAGTGTTGTCTGCCCTGATGAAATACATGCGGAGCTACATCATTTTCCCTGAGGTGGGTGACTTGCCTACGGTGAAGGGTGATTTCTATGCCCTTGGACACATTCCCAATATCATTGGTGCCATTGATGGTACCCATGTGGCTTTGGTCCCCCCAAAAGACAATGAACAGGTGTACAGGAACCGAAAAAGTTATCATTCCATGAATGTCCAGGTGGTCTGTTTGGCTGACCAGTACATCTCCCATGTAAATGCCAAGTTCCCAAGGTCAGTGCATGACGCGTACGTCATGCGAAATAGCAGCATCCCTTATGTGATGGAACAGCTACAGAGACAGCGTGTGTGGCTAATTGGTGACTCTGGTTACCCCAACCTGCCTTGGCTATTGACCCCAGTGAGGAATCCCAGGACAAGGGCAGAGGAACGGTACAATGAGGCCCATGGGCGTACTAGGAGGGTGATCGAGCGGACCTTCGGCCTCCTGAAGGACAGGTTTAGGTGCCTGCATATGACAGGTGGATCCCTAATGTACTCACCAAAGAAGGTGTGTCATATCATTGTGGCCTGCTGCATGCTTCACAACCTGGCTTTGCGACGCCAGGTGCCTTTCCTGCAGGAGGATGGTCCAGATGGTGGTGTTGTGGCCGCTGTGGAGCCTGCGGAGAGTGAAGAGGAGGAAGACGAAGAGGACGACACAGACAACAGGGACACAGTGATACTGCAGTATTTCCAGTAACACACAGGTAAGAATCTACTCCTGCATTTTATTATATCTGTAACAGTACTGGCTCTCTACTGTCTGACCTTTCACCCCAATGTATGGTAACTTAGTTGTGAATTTGCCTTCCTATTTCAGTGATGTGGTCCCCACTGAGTGCCCTCTGGTTAATTTCCCCATGGACTACCGCTGTGTGACACTGGTATGTTGTCATCACAATGTATTTGGACATTTTTGGTTGGTTATATCGAATACATTTGGTTTAAAAAAAATAAATAGCAGACTCCAGATGGTTTTTGTGCAATAATTGTGTTTATTGAAGTGCAAAAATTGGTGTATAGTTCAAAAAGGGTGATGGGTGATGGTGGAGGCATGTCCATGGCAGAGTCCAGACTCACGTTCGCACAGGTGCATTGTCCATATGCCTGTGGAAGGTGGAGCAGGGGCAGTTCAAGGTTGGACAGGGTGAACAAGTGGGACAGTTGTAGGAGGCTGGACTGGCTTGTAGTGAGTACCAAGGGGTACTTACACCTTGCACCAGGCCCAGTTATCCCTTATTAGTGTATAGGGTGTCTAGCAGCATAGGCTGATAGATAATGGTAGCTTAGCAGAGCAGCTTAGGCTGAACTAGGAGACGAGTGAAGCTCCTACAGTACCACAAGTGTCACTTGCACAATATCATAAGAAAACACAATACACAGTTATACTAAAAATAAAGGTACTTTATTTTTATGACAATATGCCAAAGTATCTCAGAGTGTACCCTCAGTGAGAGGATAGGAAATATAAACAAGATATATGTACACAATACCAAAAATATGCAGTATAGTCTTAGAAAACAGTGCAAACAATGTATAGTTACAATAGGATGCAATGGGGACACATAGGGATAGGGGCAACACAAACCATATACTCCAAAAGTGGAATGCGAACCACGAATGGACCCCAAACCTATGTGACCTTGTAGAGGGTCGCTGGGACTATTAGAAAATAGTGAGAGTTAGAAAAATAGCCCACCCCAAGACCCTGAAAAGTGAGTGCAAAGTGCACTAAAGTTCCCCTAAGGACAAAGAAGTCGTGATAGAGGAATAATGCAGGAAAGACACAAACCAGCAATGCAACAACAATGGATTTCCAGTCGAGGGTACCTGTGGAACAAGGGGACCAAGTCCAAAAGTCACAAGCAAGTCGGTTCCTGGGCAGATGCCCAGGAAATGCCAGCTGTGGGTGCAAAGAAGCTTCTACTGGACAGAAGAAGCTGAGGTTTCTGCAGGAACGAAAAGGGCTAGAGACTTTCCCTTTGGTGGACGGATCCCGCTCGCAGTGGAGAGTCGTGCAGAAGTAGTTTCCCGCCGAAAGAACGCCAACAATCCTTGCTAGCTGCAAATCGTGCAGTTAGCGTTTTTGGATGCTGCTGTGGCCCAGGAGGGACCAGGAGGTCGCAAATTGGACCAGGAGGTAGAGGGGACGTCGAGCAAGACAAGGAGCCCTCTTAGCAGCAGGTAGCACCCGGTGAAGTGCCCGAAACAGGCACTACAAGGATGCGTGAAACGGTGCTCACCCGAAGTTACACAAAGGAGTCCCACGTCACCGGAGACCAACTTAGAAAATCGTGCAATGCAGGTTAGAGTGCCGTAGACTCAGGCTTGGCTGTGCACAAAGGATTTCCGCCGGAAGTGCACAGGGGCCGGAGTAGCTGCAAAAGTCGCGGTTACCAACAATGCAGTCTGGCGTGGGGAGGCAAGGACTTACCTCCACCAAACTTGGACTGAAGAGTCACTGGACTGTGGGAGTCACTTGGACAGAGTTGCTGGATTCAAGGGACCTCGCTCGTCGTGCTGAGAGGAGACCCAAGGGACCGGTAATGCAGCTTTTTGGTGCCTGCGGTTGCAGGGGAAAGATTCCGTCGACCCACGGGAGATTTCTTTGGAGCTTCTAGTGCAGAGAGGAGGCAGACTACCCCCACAGCATGCACCACCAGGAAAACAGTCGAGAAGGCAGCAGGATCAGCGTTACAGAGTTGCAGTAGTCGTCTTTGCTACTATGTTGCAGTTTTGCAGGCTTCCAGCGCGGTCAGCAGTCGATTCCTTGGCAGAAGGTGAAGAGAGAGATGCAGAGGAACTCTGATGAGCTCTTGCATTCGTTATCTAAAGTTTCCCCAGAGACAGAGACCCTAAATAGCCAGAAAAGAGGGTTTGGCTACCTAGGAGAGAGGATAGGCTAGCAACACCTGAAGGAGCCTATCAGAAGGAGTCTCTGACGTCACCTGGTGGCACTGGCCACTCAGAGCAGTCCAGTGTGCCAGCAGCACCTCTGTTTCCAAGATGGCAGAGTTCTGGAGCACACTGGAGGAGCTCTGGGCACCTCCCAGGGGAGGTGCAGGTCAGGGGAGTGGTCACTCCCCTTTCCTTTGTCCAGTTTCGCGCCAGAGCAGGGCTAAGGGGTCCCCTGAACCGGTGTAGACTGGCTTATGCAGAATTGCGCACATCTGTGCCCATGAAAGCATTTCCAGAGGCTTGGGGAGGCTACTCCTCCCCTGCCTTCACACCATTTTCCAAAGGGAGAGGGTGTAACAACCTCTCTCAGAGGAAGTCCTTTGTTCTGCCATCCTGGGACAAGCCTGGCTTGACCCCAGGAGGGCAGAAACCTGTCTGAGGGGTTGGCAGCAGCAGCAGCCGCAGTGAAACCCCAGGAAAGGCAGTTTGGCAGTACCAGGGTCTGTGCTACAGACCACTGGGATCATGGGATTGTGCCAACTATGCCAGGATGGCATAGAGGGGGCAATTCCATGATCATAGACATGTTACATGGCCATATTCGGAGTTACCATTGTGAAGCTACATATAGGTAGTGACCTATAAGTAGTGCACGCGTGTAATGGTGTCCCCGCACTCACAAAGTCCGGGGAATTGGCCATGAACAATGTGGGGGCACCTTGGCTAGTGCCAGGGTGCCCTCACACTAAGTAACTTTGCACCTAACCTATACCAGGTAAAGGTTAGACATATAGGTGACTTATAAGTTACTTAAGTGCAGTGTAAAATGGCTGTGAAATAACGTGGACGTTATTTCACTCAGGCTGCAGTGGCAGGCCTGTGTAAGAATTGTCAGAGCTCCCTATGGGTGGCAAAAGAAATGCTGCAGCCCATAGGGATCGCCTGGAACCCCAATACCCTGGGTACCTCAGTACCATATACTAGGGAATTATAAGGGTGTTCCAGTAAGCCAATGTAAATTGGTAAAATTGGTCACTAGCCTGTTAGTGACAATTTGAAAGAAATGAGAGAGCATAACCACTGAGGTTCTGATTAGCAGAGCCTCAGTGAGACAGTTAGTCACTACACAGGTAACACATTCAGGCACACATATGAGCACTGGGGCCCTGGATACCAGGGTCCCAGTGCCACATACAACTAAAACAACATATATACAGTGAAAAATGGGGGTAACATGCCAGGCAAGATGGTACTTTCCTACACACCCCCCCCCCCCAAACGAAGGACAATAAGACTAGCCATGACCTGATGAGTCTTCATTGTCTAAGTGGAAATATCTGGAGAGTCCATCTGCATTGGAGTGGCTACTCCCAGGTCTATGTTCTACTGTATAGTCCATTCCCTGTAGGGATATGGACCACCTCAACAATTTAGGATTTTCACCTTTTATTTGTTTTAGCCAAAGTAGAGGTTTGTGGTCTGTCTGAACAATGAAGTGAGTGCCAAACAGGTATGGCCTCAACTTCTTCAGTGCCCAGACCACAGCAAAGGCCTCCCTCTCAATGGCAGACCAACGCTTTTCTCTAGGGGTCAACCTCCTACTAATAAAAGCAACAGGTTGATCCTGGCCCTCAGAATTAAGTTGTGATAGGACTGCCCCTACTCCTAATTCAGATGCATCAGTTTGGACATAGATTTTTTTAGAGTAACAAGGGCTTTTCAGGACAGGTGCAGAGCACATGGCCTGCTTCAGCTCCTCAAAAGCTTTCTGACAGTTTGCTGTCCATAATACCTTTTTAGGCATTTTCTTGGATGTGAGGTCATTAAGAGGGGCTGCAATGGAGCCATAGTTCTTAATGAACCTCCTGTAATACCCAGTGAGGCCTAGGAAGGCTCTCACCTGAGTCTGAGTGGTAAGGGGAACCCAATCAATAATTGTTTGAATTTTCCCCTGAAGTGGTGCAATCTGTTCCCCACCAACAAGGTGTCCCAGATAAACCACCTTACCCTGCCCTATCTGGCACTTTGAAGCCTTGATAGTGATGCCTGCCTTTTGCAGGGCCTCCAAAACTTTCCATAGGTGGACGAGGTGATCATCCCAGCTGGAGCTAAAGACAGCTATATCGTCCAAATATGCTGCACTGAAAGCTTCCAGCCTTGCAGGACTGTGTTCACCAACCTCTGAAAAGTGGCAGGTGCATTTTTCAATCCAAAAGGCATTACTGTGAACTGGTAATGGCCTCCAATGGTTGAAAATGCAGTTTTAGGTTTAGCATCTTCTGATAATTTGATCTGCCAATACCCTGCAGTCAAATCAAAAGTGCTTAGACACTTGGCAGATGCCAGTGTATCTATGAGCTCATCTGCCCTGGGTATAGGGTGAGCATCAGTTTTGGTTACCAGGTTGAGACCTCTGTAGTCTACACAAAACCGCATTTCCTTCTTTCCATCTTTGGAATGGGGTTTTGGTACAAGTACCACAGGAGAAGCCCATGGACTTTCAGAGTGCTCAACCACTCCTAGTTCTAACATTTTCTGCACCTCTTGCTTTATGCAGTCCCTGACATGGTCAGGCTGCCTATAGATCTTACTTTTGACAGGCAAGCTCTCTCCAGTATCTATAGTGTGCTCACACCAAGAAGTGGTAGCTGGCACAGTAGAGAAGAGTTCAGAGAATTGATCTAGGAGATTTATGCAATGGTCTTTCTGCTCAGCAGTAAGACAATCAGCCAAAACTACACCTTCCACAAGAGCATCTTGTTCTGTGGAAGAGAAGAGATCAGGTAGAGGATCACTGTCTTCTTCCTGTCCCTCATCAGTTGCCATGAGCAGGGTGAGATCAGCCCTGTCATAGTAGGGTTTCAGGCGATTTACATGGAGCACCCTAAGGGGACTCCTGGCAGTGCCCAAGTCAACCAAGTAGGTGACTTCTCCCTTCTTTTCAACAATAATGTGGGGTCCACTCCATTTGTCTTGGAGTGCTCCTGGGGCCACCGGCTCCAAGACCCACACCTTCTGTACTGGTTGGTACTGAATCAGAACAGCCTTCTGGTCATGCCATTGCTTTTGGAGCTCTTGGCTGGCCTGAAGGTTTTTACTGGCCATTTTCATATACTCAGCCATTCTGGATCTTAGGCCAAGTACATTGTCCACTATGTCTTGCTTAGGATCTTTTAAAGGTTGTTCCCAACCCTACTTTACAAGTGTTAGAGGACCTCTTACAGGGTGCCCAAATAGGAGTTCAAAGGGGCTGAAGCCCACTCCTTTTTGGGGTACCTCCCTGTAAGCAAAAAGGAGGCAAGGTGACAGGACATCCCATCTCCTCCTGAGTTTTTCAGGGAGTCCCATTATCATTCCTTTGAGAGTTGTATTAAACCTCTCAACCAGTCCATTTGTTTGTGGATGATAAGGTGTGGTGAATTTGTATGTTACATCACATTCCTTCCACATGGCCTTCAAGTATGCAGACATAAAGTTGCTACCCCTGTCTGATACCACCTCTTTTTGGAAACCCACCCTGGAAAAGATTCCCAGGAGGGCTTTTGCCACTGCAGGAGCTGTAGTGGTCCTTAGAGGAATTGCTTCAGTATATCTTGTGGCATGGTCCACTACCACCAAGATAAACCTATTGCCTGAAGCAGTAGGAGGGTCAAGGGGGCCAACTATTGTAGGAAAGTACCATCTTGCCTGGCATGTTACCCCCATTTTTCACTGTATATATGTTGTTTTAGTTGTATGTGTCACTGGGACCCTGGTAACCCAGGGCCCCAGTGCTCATAAGTGTGCCTGAATGTGTTACCTGTGTAGTGACTAACTGTCTCACTGAGGCTCTGCTATTCAGAACCTCAGTGGTTATACTCTCTGATTTCTTTCCCAATTGTCACTAACAGGCTAGTGACCAATTTCACTAATTTACATTGGCATACTGGAACACCCTTATAATTCCCTAGTATATGGTACTGAGGTACCCAGAGTATTGGGGTTCCAGGAGATCCCTATGGACTGCAGTATTTCTTGTGCCACCCATAGGGAGATGTGACAATTCTTACACAGGCCTGCCAGTGCAGCCTGAGTGAAATAACGTCCACGTTATTTCACAGCCATTTACCACTGCACTTAAGTAACTTATAAGTCACCTATATGTCTAACCTTTACCTGTTAAAGGTTGAGTGCTAAGTTACTTAGTGTGTGGGCACTCTGGCACTAGCCAAGGTGCTCCCACATTGTTCAGGGCAAATTCCCCGGACTTTGTGAGTGCGGGGACACCATTACACGCGTGCACTATACATATGTCACGACATATGTATAGCGTCACAATGGTAACCCCGAACATGGCCATGTAACATGTCTAAGATCATGGAATTGTCACCCCAATGCCATTCTGGCATTAGGGAGACAATTCCATGATCCCCTGAGTCTCTAGCTCAGACCCGGATACTGCCAAACAACCTTTCCCGGGGTTTCACTGCAGCTGCTGCCAACCCCTCAGACAGGTTTCTGCCCTCCTGGGGTCCAGCCAGGCTTGGCCCAGGAAGGCAGAACAAAGGACTTCCTCAGAGAGAGGGTGTTACACCCTCTCCCCTTGGAAAAAGGTGTCAGGACTGGGGAGGAGTAGCTTCCCCCAGCCTCTGGAAATGCTTTGATGGGCACAGATGGTGCCCATCTCTGCATAAGCCAGTCTGCACCGGTTCAGGGATCCCTCAGCCCTGCTCTGGCGCGAAACTGGACAAAGGAAAGGGGAGTGACCACTCCCCTGACCTGCACCTCCCCTGGGATGTGCCCAGAGCTCCTCCAGTGTGCTCCAGACCTCTGCCATCTTGGAAACAGAGGTGCTGCTGGCACACTGGACTGCTCTGAGTGGCCAGTGCCAGCATATGACATCAGAGACTCCTTCTGATAGGCTCCTTCAGGTGCTGCTAGCCTATCCTCTCTCCTAAGTAGCCAAACCTCCTATTCTGGCTATTTAGGGTCTCTGCTTTGGGGAATTCTTTAGATAACGAATGCAAGAGCTCATCAGAGTTCCTCTGCATCTCTCTCTTCACCTTCTGCCAAGGAATCGACTGCTGACCGCGCTGGAAGCCTGCAAAACTGCAACAAAGTAGCAAAGACGACTACTGCAACTCTGTAACGCAAAGTAGCAAAAGTTCGGCACAGTTTTGAAAAGTTCAAATGTCCGTGGGCCAATGTGCAGCAACACATGGGCAAAGTCCACACACGAGATCGAGTCCATTGGAGAGAACACTGCTGGGGCATCACAAAAATCAAATACTGGCACCTCAGGGGGAAGGGAAGGGGGGGGCACCTCAGCCACATGAGTCCACGACGCCAGATCCACAAAGGGCCTCCATGCCCACTGTGCCATCCTGGGGAGTGCAAAGCCACAGTCTCTCAAGTCTCTACAGTGGGTGGGTTGCCTACTGTGCCATCCTGGGGAGTGCAAAGCCACAGTCTCTCAAGTCTCTACAGTGGGTGGATTGCCCACTGTGCCATCCTGGGGAGTGCAAAGCCACAGTCTCTCAAGTCACTACAGTGGGTGGATTGCCCACTGTGCCATCCTGGGGGGTGCAAAGCCACAGTCCATCAGGTGGATTACAGAGTCCACTGGTCATGGAGGAGGCATGGTGGGCAGAGTGCCTCGTGAAGCCCTGCCCGACACAGAACCGGGCCTGCCAATGGGCCAGCAGTGCTTGACAGGAGGGCCCAGCGGAGCGGTGCTTGAGATGAGGGCCCAGCGGAGCGGTGCTTGACAGGAGGGCCCAGCGGAGCGGGGCTTGACAGGAGGGCCCAGCGGAGCGGTGCTTGAGATGAGGGCCCAGCGGAGCGGTGCTTGACAGGAGGGCCCAGCGGAGCGGTGCTTGACAGGAGGGCCCAGCGGAGCGGTGCATGACAGGAGAGCCCTGTTCAGCGGTGCTTGACAGGAGGGCCCAGCGGAGCGGTGCTTGACAGGAGGGCCCTGTTCAGCGGTGCTCCTCACGGCGGGGCCCTGTTCAGCGGTGCTTCTCACGGCGGGGCCCTGCTCAGCGGTGCTCCTCACGGCGGGGCCCTGTTCAGCGGTGCTCCTCACGGCGGGGCCCTGTTCAGCGGTGCTTCTCACGGCGGGCCCTGTTCAGCGGTGCCTGTCTTGGCGGGGCCCTGTTCAGCGGTGCTTCTCACGGCGGGGCCCTGTTCAGCGGTGCTCCTCACGGCTGGGCCCTGTTAAGCGGTGCTCCTCACGGCGGGGCCCTGTTCAGCGGTGCCTGTCTTGGTGGGGCCCTGTTCAGCGGTGCTTCTCACGGCGGGGCCCTGTTCAGCGGTGCCTGTCTTGGCGGGGCCCTGTTCAGCGGTGCTTCTCACGGCGGGGCCCTGTTCAGCGGTGCCCCTCACGGCGGGGCCCTGTTCAGCGGTGCCTGTCTTGGCGGGGCCCTGTTCAGCGGTGCCTGTCTTGTGTTTCGAGTGAACCACACCTGGCCAATACTTCCTGCTCAGTCAGCATCGGACCTTTCCGTTGCGGGGCCCTCCTGTGATGGAGTCCTGGGGCCCTGGGTCTCCTCCGATACCCCCGGAATGGGGCTGGTGGGGCCCTCATGGCCAGGTCGGCTGCTCCCTGCCTTTTGCGCTTTGCTGCCCTTGCCCTCCTTGGCAGACTCTCCGTGGCCCTTGGCTCCCTTACGCGATGTGGCAGGTGACGGTGCAAGGCTACCCTCCTTGGGGGCAGGCGTATCAGGCCTGTCACGCCTGCCCTTCAGTTTTTTGCTCCTCTTCCCAGGGGGGGGGGCTGGCTGTGCCTTTGCTGCTGGCCGATGTCCCTGCACAACGAAAGGGCGGACTCCAAAAACCAGCCACGACGTTCTTGGGAGTTGCTGGGCTGGTGGTGGCTGAGGTGTTTTTGGAACTCTTACGAGATGGAGGGGGTGGGTTAGGTGAGGAAAAGAGGTCCTGTTTATAGAGGATTCGTTTTTTAGGAGCCATGGGAAGGGTAGCTGGAGTGGGTATGGGAGTGGAGGAAGAGGATGTGGTTGTAGGAGAGTCAAGTCTGGTGTCTTTGGGTGCAGGTGCTTGGGCTGGAGGCTGACGTGAGGTGGATGGCTGTTGGTTTGGGGGCCTGCCTGCGTTTGTGTGGTTTGGAAGCGGGGGTGACAGACACACTGGGAGAGGACACAGGGGACGTGTACATGGCAGTGGAGGTGGTGACTGCACGTGTGCCGACTGGTGTGGAGGGTGTGCTGGTGATGGGTGTACTGGCTGATGGTGGTGTGCATGCAGGTGTGAGTGTAGACATCACAGGGAGGGAGGAGGGAGACGAGGAGGTGGGGGACACAGAGGAGGTAGTGGCTGTTGGCATGCCTGCATCTGTATGTTGCTTGTGTGAATGCTTGTGTGTTCTGTGGTGCTTATGTCTGGATGAGCTTCCCTTGGGTGTTGAGGTGTGTGCAGGCTGGTCTGTAGGTGTGGATGGGATAGGCAGAGGAACAGGGGAGTGGGACTGGGTGGAGGGAGTTAGAAGAGGGAGGCTGGAGACAGGGACAATCGCTGCCGTCAGTGCTGAGGCCAGAGCGTTGAACGATCGCTGATGGGCAGCCTGACCCGAATGAAGGCCCTCCAGGTATGCATTGCTTTGATGCACCTCCCTCTCCACACCCTGGATGGCATTCAAAAGGGTAGACTGCCCAACAATGATGGTCCTCAGGAGGTCAATGACCTCCTCACTGAGGGCAGCAGGGGTGACTGGGGCAGGGCCTGAGGTGCCTGGGGCGAAGGAGATGGCCGCCTTCCTGGCCGTGCGGGCACAGGCCGAAGGCCGAGGGGCTGCTGGGAGGGCGGAGCTGGTGCGCTGGGTGGCGGCTGTACCTGTAGTATCGGTGGGCACGGATGTTGCCGCCACCGCAAGGGAGCTCCCATCCGAGGACGTGTCGGTGTCACTGACGTCTGCACGGGTCCCCGTGGTGGAGCCCCCCTCGCCCTCCGTCTCACTGGTCATGTCGGAGTCCGTTGCATGGCCCTCCGGGGCCATGTGAGATGCAGCTCCCTCTTGCACCAATGCCACTTCTCCTCCGCCTGATGATGCTAATGCACACATTCACAGAAAAACAAAGAAAATGGGGGGGGGTGGAGAAATAAAGACAAGTTGAGTGCATGCATTGGGGACACCGTTGGCGGAGAGGACAGACACAGAAGCCCCCTGCACTACGCTGCGCACTTGGGGTACACTACTCATTCCCTGGGACATGCCCTACAAGCCCATGGGCGACAACTGCCCACACATAATACACAGGTCCATGAATAGCGTTACTAGGCACCCTACAGAGGTGGGGGGCGGGGGCACAGGACCATACCTCACGGAGGGGCCTAGCCTACAGAAATCGCCCTGGCCTAGGGATACCCACAGCCCTCCTCCCCCACCCAGGCACCTCCACTGCGCGCAAATATAGCTGAATGTGCTGGTACTCACCCCCTTGTGTCTGCTGTGATGTCCTCAAGCGCCCATCTAAATCGGGGTAGGCCACCGCCAGGATCCGGAACATCAGGGAAGTCAAGGTACGACTGGCACCCCTCCTAGGTTGGGAGGCCATCCCCAGCAGAGCCTCGGCGGTCTTCCTGATCCCGCGGCGGATGTCCTCCCACCTCTTGCGGCAGTGGGTGCCCCGTCTGTTGTGGACCCCCAGGGCCCGGAAGTCCTTGGCAATGACACGCCAAATATCGATCTTCTGATGGGCGCTGACCTATGTGACATGTACAGGGGGGGAAAAGAAACATCATCACTTTTCTGCATGCTCGATGTGAGTGGCCCCCCCCTCCCCAAACTTGCCAGGTGGCACATGCTCTCATCTGTCGTGCCATGCATTCGTAATTCGCTCCCCTCCCCTCCATCGTACATCCACCCCACTCATCACAGGCATTGCCCACTATGCATTGCCCCCCGTGTACTCACCTGTTGGTCTGGAGGACCGTAGAGTAGCGCATACTGGGGGAGGACCCCGTCCACGAGCTTCTCCAACTCTTCGGAACTGAAGGCGGAGGCCCTTTCCCCAGTCGCAGCAGCCATTGTCACTTCCAGACCGAGGTCACAGCAGCACTTGCAGTATAGGTCCTCTCCCGTGGATGCTCAGGTGTCGTGTGATTAAGCAGAGAGAAAGTGGCTGTCACGCCCGCGGCGGTGCGTACCACGGCGGTGCGTACCGCGACCGCCGGCGCACATCGTCATTTGCTCCTGAAACCCATAGGGTTCAATGTTAACCAATGCTGCTTTGCGCCGCGGTCTTCGACCGCCTACCTCCACGGCGTGCCACGGCAGCGCAATGACC
This sequence comes from Pleurodeles waltl, assembly GCF_031143425.1. Lineage (NCBI taxonomy): Eukaryota > Metazoa > Chordata > Amphibia > Caudata > Salamandridae > Pleurodeles > Pleurodeles waltl. The sequence continues at coordinate 1,180,251,843 of NC_090439.1, forward strand.
TCACTTTACATTGTCACAGTTCACAGGTCAGGCAGCCGCCATTTCAAGGGCCCACATGGCTTAATTCCTACTGCGTCACACATGGCTAGGCCTTGCATCGACACTCATACAAGCTATTCAATCCAGAGAGATTCGTGTACTGTGCAGGCTGTGGGAACTTACCTGTGGGTTGATTGACTCTGTGCTCCATGTTGTCCTTCCTAGGCACCGTCCGCTGGGACTTGCGAGGAGACGGAGGAATGTTCCCGTGTACAGGCCGCTGGTGGACCTATCGACAATTGAAGAACGACATGTCATACTCACCTACAGACTCAACAGTGCCACTATACAGGAACTGTGTGCCCAGCTGGAGCCAGACCTGATGTCACCCATCCGCCAACCCACAGGGATTCCGCCTCTAGTGCAGGTGCTGTCAGTACTCAATTTTTTGGCTAGTGGATCATTTCAAACTACAGTGGCCATTTCATCTGGGATGTCTCAGTCTATGTTTTCAAGGGTGTTGTCCAGAGTGTTGTCTGCCCTGATGAAATACATGCGGAGCTACATCATTTTCCCTGAGGTGGGTGACTTGCCTACGGTGAAGGGTGATTTCTATGCCCTTGGACACATTCCCAATATCATTGGTGCCATTGATGGTACCCATGTGGCTTTGATCCCCCCAAAAGACAATGAACAGGTGTACAGGAACCGAAAAAGTTATCATTCCATGAATGTCCAGGTGGTCTGTTTGGCTGACCAGTACATCTCCCATGTAAATGCCAAGTTCCCAAGGTCAGTGCATGACGCGTACGTCATGCGAAATAGCAGCATCCCTTATGTGATGGAACAGCTACAGAGACAGCGTGTGTGGCTAATTGGTGACTCTGGTTACCCCAACCTGCCTTGGCTATTGACCCCAGTGAGGAATCCCAGGACAAGGGCAGAGGAACGGTACAATGAGGCCCATGGGCGTACTAGGAGGGTGATCGAGCGGACCTTCGGCCTCCTGAAGGACAGGTTTAGGTGCCTGCATATGACAGGTGGATCCCTAATGTACTCACCAAAGAAGGTGTGTCATATCATTGTGGCCTGCTGCATGCTTCACAACCTGGCTTTGCGACGCCAGGTGCCTTTCCTGCAGGAGGATGGTCCAGATGGTGGTGTTGTGGCCGCTGTGGAGCCTGCGGAGAGTGAAGAGGAGGAAGACGAAGAGGACGACACAGACAACAGGGACACAGTGATACTGCAGTATTTCCAGTAACACACAGGTAAGAATCTACTCCTGCATTTTATTATATCTGTAACAGTACTGGCTCTCTACTGTCTGACCTTTCACCCCAATGTATGGTAACTTAGTTGTGAATTTGCCTTCCTATTTCAGTGATGTGGTCCCCACTGAGTGCCCTCTGGTTAATTTCCCCATGGACTACCGCTGTGTGACACTGGTATGTTGTCATCACAATGTATTTGGACATTTTTGGTTGGTTATATCGAATACATTTGGTTTAAAAAAAAAAAATAGCAGACTCCAGATGGTTTTTGTGCAATAATTGTGTTTATTGAAGTGCAAAAATTGGTGTATAGTTCAAAAAGGGTGATGGGTGATGGTGGAGGCATGTCCATGGCAGAGTCCAGACTCACGTTCGCACAGGTGCATTGTCCATATGCCTGTGGAAGGTGGAGCAGGGGCAGTTCAAGGTTGGACAGGGTGAACAAGTGGGACAGTTGTAGGAGGCTGGACTGGCTTGTAGTGAGTACCAAGGGGTACTTACACCTTGCACCAGGCCCAGTTATCCCTTATTAGTGTATAGGGTGTCTAGCAGCATAGGCTGATAGATAATGGTAGCTTAGCAGAGCAGCTTAGGCTGAACTAGGAGACGAGTGAAGCTCCTACAGTACCACAAGTGTCACTTGCACAATATCATAAGAAAACACAATACACAGTTATACTAAAAATAAAGGTACTTTATTTTTATGACAATATGCCAAAGTATCTCAGAGTGTACCCTCAGTGAGAGGATAGGAAATATAAACAAGATATATGTACACAATACCAAAAATATGCAGTATAGTCTTAGAAAACAGTGCAAACAATGTATAGTTACAATAGGATGCAATGGGGACACATAGGGATAGGGGCAACACAAACCATATACTCCAAAAGTGTAATGCGAACCACGAATGGACCCCAAACCTATGTGACCTTGTAGAGGGTCGCTGGGACTATTAGAAAATAGTGAGAGTTAGAAAAATAGCCCACCCCAAGACCCTGAAAAGTGAGTGCAAAGTGCACTAAAGTTCCCCTAAGGACAAAGAAGTCGTGATAGAGGAATAATGCAGGAAAGACACAAACCAGCAATGCAACAACAATGGATTTCCAGTCGAGGGTAACTGTGGAACAAGGGGACCAAGTCCAAAAGTCACAAGTAAGTCGGTTCCTGGGCAGATGCCCAGGAAATGCCAGCTGTGGGTGCAAAGAAGCTTCTACTGGACAGAAGAAGCTGAGGTTTCTGCAGGAACGAAAAGGGCTAGAGACTTTCCCTTTGGTGGACGGATCCCTCTCGCAGTGGAGAGTCGTGCAGAAGTGGTTTCCCGCCGAAAGAACGCCAACAATCCTTGCTAGCTGCAAATCGTGCAGTTAGCGTTTTTGGATGCTGCTGTGGCCCAGGAGGTCGCAAATTGGACCAGGAGGTAGAGGGGACGTCGAGCAAGACAAGAATCCCTCTTAGCAGCAGGTAGCTCCCGGTGAAGTGCCCGAAACAGGCACTACAAGGATGCGTGAAACGGTGCTCACCCGAAGTTACACAAAGGAGTCCCACGTCACCGGAGACCAACTTAGAAAATCGTGCAATGCAGGTTAAAGTGCCGTAGACCCAGGCTTGGCTGTGCACAAAGGATTTCCGCCGGAAGTGCACAGGGGCCGGAGTAGCTGCAAAAGTCGCGGTTACCAACAATGCAGTCTGGCGTGGGGAGGCAAGGACTTACCTCCACCAAACTTGGACTGAAGAGTCACTGGACTGTGGGAGTCACTTGGACAGAGTTGCTGGATTCAAGGGACCTCGCTCGTCGTGCTGAGAGGAGACCCAAGGGACCGGTAATGCAGCTTTTTGGTGCCTGCGGTTGCAGGGGGAAGATTCCGTCGACCCACGGGAGATTTCTTTGGAGCTTCTAGTGCAGAGAGGAGGCAGACTACCCCCACAGCATGCACCACCAGGAAAACAGTCGAGAAGGCAGCAGGATCAGCGTTACAGAGTTGCAGTAGTCGTCTTTGCTACTATGTTGCAGTTTTGCAGGCTTCCAGCGCGGTCAGCAGTCGATTCCTTGGCAGAAGGTGAAGAGAGAGATGCAGAGGAACTCTGATGAGCTCTTGCATTCGTTATCTAAAGTTTCCCCAGAGACAGAGACCCTAAATAGCCAGAAAAGAGGGTTTGGCTACCTAGGAGAGAGGATAGGCTAGCAACACCTGAAGGAGCCTATCAGAAGGAGTCTCTGACGTCACCTGGTGGCACTGGCCACTCAGAGCAGTCCAGTGTGCCAGCAGCACCTCTGTTTCCAAGATGGCAGAGTTCTGGAGCACACTGGAGGAGCTCTGGGCACCTCCCAGGGGAGGTGCAGGTCAGGGGAGTGGTCACTCCCCTTTCCTTTGTCCAGTTTCGCGCCAGAGCAGGGCTAAGGGGTCCCCTGAACCGGTGTAGACTGGCTTATGCAGAATTGGGCACATCTGTGCCCATGAAAGCATTTCCAGAGGCTTGGGGAGGCTACTCCTCCCCTGCCTTCACACCATTTTCCAAAGGGAGAGGGTGTAACACCCTCTCTCAGAGGAAGTCCTTTGTTCTGCCATCCTGGGACAAGCCTGGCTTGACCCCAGGAGGGCAGAAACCTGTCTGAGGGGTTGGCAGCAGCAGCAGCTGCAGTGAAACCCCAGGAAAGGCAGTTTGGCAGTACCAGGGTCTGTGCTACAGACCACTGGGATCATGGGATTGTGCCAACTATGCCAGGATGGCATAGAGGGGGCAATTCCATGATCATAGACATGTTACATGGCCATATTCGGAGTTACCATTGTGAAGCTACATATAGGTAGTGACCTATATGTAGTGCACGCGTGTAATGGTGTCCCCGCACTCAAAAAGTCCGGGGAATTGGCCATGAACAATGTGGGGGCACCTTGGCTAGTGCCAGGGTGCCCTCACACTAAGTAACTTTGCACCTAACCTATACCAGGTAAAGGTTAGACATGCAGGTGACTTATAAGTTACTTAAGTGCAGTGTAAAATGGCTGTGAAATAACGTGGACGTTATTTCACTCAGGCTGCAGTGGCAGGCCTGTGTAAGAATTGTCAGAGCTCCCTATGGGTGGCAAAAGAAATGCTGCAGCCCATAGGGATCGCCTGGAACCCCAATACCCTGGGTACCTCAGTACCATATACTAGGGAATTATAAGGGTGTTCCAGTAAGCCAATGTAAATTGGTAAAATTGGTCACTAGCCTGTTAGTGACAATTTGAAAGAAATGAGAGAGCATAACCACTGAGGTTCTGATTAGCAGAGCCTCAGTGAGACAGTTAGTCACTACACAGGTAACACATTCAGGCACACATATGAGCACTGGGGCCCTGGATACCAGGGTCCCAGTGCCACATACAACTAAAACAACATATATACAGTGAAAAATGGGGGTAACATGCCAGGCAAGATGGTACTTTCCTACACACCCCCCCCCAAACGAAGGACAATAAGACTAGCCATGACCTGATGAGTCTTCATTGTCTAAGTGGAAATATCTGGAGAGTCCATCTGCATTGGAGTGGCTACTCCCAGGTCTATGTTCTACTGTATAGTCCATTCCCTGTAGGGATATGGACCACCTCAACAATTTAGGATTTTCACCTTTTATTTGTTTTAGCCAAAGTAGAGGTTTGTGGTCTGTCTGAACAATGAAGTGAGTGCCAAATAGGTATGGCCTCAACTTCTTCAGTGCCCAGACCACAGCAAAGGCCTCCCTCTCAATGGCAGACCAACGCTTTTCTCTAGGGGTCAACCTCCTACTAATAAAAGCAACAGGTTGATCCTGGCCCTCAGAATTAAGTTGTGATAGGACTGCCCCTACTCCTAATTCAGATGCATCAGTTTGGACATAGATTTTTTTAGAGTAACAAGGGCTTTTCAGGACAGGTGCAGAGCACATCGCCTGCTTCAGCACCTCAAAAGCTTTATGACAGTTTGCTGTCCATAATACCTTTTTAGGCATTTTCTTGGATGTGAGGTCATTAAGAGGGGCTGCAATGGAGCCATAGTTCTTAATGAACCTCCTGTAATACCCAGTGAGGCCTAGGAAGGCTCTCACCTGAGTCTGAGTGGTAAGGGGAACCCAATCAATAATTGTTTGAATTTTCCCCTGAAGTGGTGCAATCTGTTCCCCACCAACAAGGTGTCCCAGATAAACCACCTTACCCAGCCCTATCTGGCACTTTGAAGCCTTGATAGTGATGCCTGCCTTTTGCAGGGCCTCCAAAACTTTCCATAGGTGGACGAGGTGATCATCCCAGCTGGAGCTAAAGACAGCTATATCGTCCAAATATGCTGCACTGAAAGCTTCCAGCCTTGCAGGACTGTGTTCACCAACCTCTGAAAAGTGGCAGGTGCATTTTTCAATCCAAAAGGCATTACTGTGAACTGGTAATGGCCTCCAATGGTTGAAAATGCAGTTTTAGGTTTAGCATCTTCTGATAATTTGATCTGCCAATATCCTGCAGTCAAATCAAAAGTGCTTAGACACTTGGCAGATGCCAGTGTATCTATGAGCTCATCTGCCCTGGGTATAGGGTGAGTATCAGTTTTGGTTACCAGGTTGAGTCCTCTGTAGTCTACACAAAACCGCATTTCCTTCTTTCCATCTTTGGAATGGGGTTTTGGTACAAGTACCACAGGAGAAGCCCATGGACTTTCAGAATGCTCAACCACTCCTAGTTCTAACATTTTCTGCACCTCTTGCTTTATGCAGTCCCTGACATGGTCAGGCTGCCTATAGATCTTACTTTTGACAGGCAAGCTCTCTCCAGTATCTATAGTGTGCTCACACCAAGAAGTGGTACCTGGCACAGTAGAGAAGAGTTCAGAGAATTGATCTAGGAGATTTATGCAATGGTCTTTCTGCTCAGCAGTAAGACAATCAGCCAAAACTACACCTTCCACAAGAGCATCTTGTTCTGTGGAAGAGAAGAGATCAGGTAGAGGATCACTGTCTTCTTCCTGTCCCTCATCAGTTGCCATGAGCAGGGTGAGATCAGCCCTGTCATAGTAGGGTTTCAGGCGATTGACATGGAGCCCCCTAAGGGGACTCCTAGCAGTGCCCAAGTCAACCAAGTAGGTGACTTCTCCCTTCTTTTCAACAATAATGTGGGGTCCACTCCATTTGTCTTGGAGTGCTCCTGGGGCCACCGGCTCCAAGACCCACACCTTCTGTACTGGTTGGTACTGAATCAGAACAGCCTTCTGGTCATGCCATTGCTTTTGGAGCTCTTGGCTGGCCTGAAGGTTTTTACTGGCCATTTTCATATACTCAGCCATTCTGGATCTTAGGCCAAGTACATTGTCCACTATGTCTTGCTTAGGATCTTTTAAAGGTTGTTCCCAACCCTACTTTACAAGTGTTAGAGGACCTCTTACAGGGTGCCCAAATAGGAGTTCAAAGGGGCTGAAGCCCACTCCTTTTTGGGGTACCTCCCTGTAAGCAAAAAGGAGGCAAGGTGACAGGACATCCCATCTCCTCCTGAGTTTTTCAGGGAGTCCCATTATCATTCCTTTGAGAGTTGTATTAAACCTCTCAACCAGTCCATTTGTTTGTGGATGATAAGGTGTGGTGAATTTGTATGTTACATCACATTCCTTCCACATGGCCTTCAAGTATGCAGACATAAAGTTGCTACCCCTGTCTGATACCACCTCTTTTTGGAAACCCACCCTGGAAAAGATTCCCAGGAGGGCTTTTGCCACTGCAGGAGCTGTAGTGGTCCTTAGAGGAATTGCTTCAGTATATCTTGTGGCATGGTCCACTACCACCAAGATAAACCTATTGCCTGAAGCAGTAGGAGGGTCAAGGGGGCCAACTATGTCAACCCCTACCCTTTCAAAGGGAACCCCAACCACAGGAAGTGGAATAAGGGGAGCCTTTGGGGTGCCACCAGTCTTGCCACTGGCTTGACAGGTGACACAGGACTTACAAAAATCTTTTGTGTCCTCTGACATCCTAGGCCAATGAAACAGGGGGACAAGCCTTTCCCATGTTTTCATCTGACCCAAATGTCCAGCCAAGGGAATGTCGTGGGCTAGATTTAGGAGGAACTCTCTGTAATGCAGGGGAATGACCAATCTCTTGGCTGCTCCAGGTTTTGGGTCCCTTGCCTCTGTATACACGAGGTTGTCCTCCCAGTAAACTCTATGTAAGTCACTGACATCCCCATTTTGCTGTTTGACAGCTTGCTGTTTTATACCCTCTAATGTGGGACAGGTCTGCTGTGCCACACTCAGCTCCTCTCTGGCAGGCCCCCCTCCACCCAAAAGCTCAGCAGTGTCTGCTTTCAGCTCCTCTGGTGAAGGTTCTGCACAGGGGGGAAATTCTTCTTCGTCAGAAGTAGAATCATCTGAAGAGGGAGGGATAGTAGGTAGGGATTTACCTTTACTAACCCTAGCTGGTCTTTCCTGCAGAATACCCCTATCACGACTTCTGTGCTCTTTGGGGAACTTAGGTGCACTTTGCACCCACTTTTCAGGGTCTTGGGGTGGGCTATTTTTCTAACCCTCACTGTTTTCTTACAGTCCCAGCACCCCTCTATGAGCTCACATAGGTTTGGGGTCCATTCGTGGTTCGCATTCCACTTCTAGAGTATATGGTTTGTGTTGCCCCTATGTGCTCCCATTGCATTCTATTATGACTTTACATTGTTTGCACTGTTTTCTATTGCTATTACTACATATTTTGGTATTGTGTACATATATCTTGTGTATATTTGCTATCCTCATACTGAGGGTACTCACTGAGATACTTTGGCATATTGTCATAAAAATAAAGTACCTTTATTTTTAGTATATCTGTGTATTGTGTTTTCTTATGATATTGTGCATATGACACTAGTGGTACTGTAGGAGCTTCACTCGTCTCCTAGATCAGCCTAAGCTGCTCTGCTAAGCTACCTTTCCTATCAGCCTAAGCTGCTAGACACCCCTCTACACTAATAAGGGATACCTGGGCCCGGTGCAAGGTGTAAGTACCCCTTGGTACTCACTACAAGCCAGTCCAGCCTCCTACATTGGTTGTGCAGCGGTGGGATAAGTACTTTGCAACTACTTACCACTTTTGTCATTGTACTTTTCATAAGAGAAAAATACACAAAACAAGTTCAGTGTATGTACACCTAACCAAAATGTTTTGCTTTTCTCCTATCACTTCTTTACTAAGTGCTGAAAAGTACCTCTAAACTTTCAAAAAGTTCTTTAAAAGTTTTAAAAGATTTTTTCTGTTCTTTAAAAAGTTCTGAAACTTTTTCTTTCTTTTTCTGTCCCTTAAACCTTGTCTATCATGTCTGGTACAGGCCAAACTCTTGATCTGTCCAGCATAGCTTATGACAACCTTAGCTGGAAGGAAGCAAGGAGTATCTGTGTTGATAGAGGTTTAGGGGTAGGGAAGAATCCCTCAAGACAACTGTTGGTTAATATGCTCATTGAACAAGATAAGACCTTAGTTGGCACTTCTGGTGAGAAATTAGCTGATGGTTCCCACTCTGATTCTGGGGCACCCCTAGCAAAAGATTTGGGAGGGAATCTTTCCAACCTGCCCCTTAGCAGGCCACCTACTATAGCTGGTACTGATTTGAATTCACATCACAGTAATAGTGTTGTTTCTCATCACAGTAGAAGTGTAACTTCTGTAGGCCAGAATGTTAGAGTGCCATCTGTTAGGTAAGGGTCTCCCTCTGTTCATTCACACCATTCTTCTGTTTCAAGACATGCCCAAACCACCCACCCTGATGACAGAGTGTTAGAAAGGGATCTCAATAGATTGAGAGTGGAACAATCCAGGCTGAAGCTCAAGAAGCAACAGCTGGATTTAGATAGGCAGTCCTTTGATTTAGAAAAAGAAAGGCAGAGGTTGGGGTTAGGACCCCATGGTGGCAGCAGCAGTATTCCAAATAGTCATCCTGCAAAAGAGCATGATTCTAGGAATCTGCACAAGATAGTTCCCCCTTACAAGGTGGGGGATGACATTAACAAGTGGTTTGCTGCACTTGAGAGGGCCTGTGTTGTACAGGAGGTCCCTCAAAGGCAGTGGGCTGCTATCCTATGGCTATCTTTCAGTGGAAAGGGTAGAGATAGGCTCCTTACTGTTAAAGAAAGTGATGCCAATAATTTTACAGTTCTTAAGAATGCACTCCTTGATGGTTATGGCTTAACCACTGAACAGTACAGGATGAAGTACAGAGAAACCAAAAAGGAGTCTTCACAAGACTGGGTAGACTTTGTTGACCATTCAGTGAAGGTCTTGGAGGGGTGGTTTCATGGCAGTAACGTTTCTGACTATGAAAGCCTGTATAACTTAATCCTGAGAGAGCATATTCTTAATAATTGTTTGTCTGATTTGTTACACCAGTACCTGGTAGACTCTGATCTGACCTCTCCCCAAGAATTGGGAAAGAAGGCAGACAAATGGGTCAGAACAAGGGTGAACAGATACAGGGGGTGACAAGGATGGCAAGAAGAATGATGGTAAGTCTTCTGACAAGGGTGGGGACAAATCTAAAAATGAGTCTTCATCAGACCCACAAAAATACTCTGGTGGGGGTGGTGGGCCCAAATCCTCTTCAAATCAAAATAAAGAAAAGAAACCATGGTGCTATTTATGTAAAATAAAAGGCCATTGGACAACAGATCCCAGTTGTCCAAAGAAAAGCACCAAGCCTCCTACCGCTACAACCCCTGCTGCTACACCTAGTGCCCCTAGTAATAGCAGTGGTGGTGGGAGCAAACCTACTAATAGCCAAACCAAGGGAGTAGCTGGGCTCACTTTTGGTAACTTAGTTGTAGTTGGTCTGATTAGGGAGACCACAGAGGGGGCTATTGATTTAGCCACCTTGGTTGCTTGTCCCCTTAACATGGATAAGTACAAGCAACTACCCCTATTAAATGGTGTTGAGGTTCAGGCCTACAGGGACACAGGTGCCAGTGTTACCATGGTAATAGAGAAACTGGTCCACCCTGAACAACACCTACTTGGTCACCAGTACCAAGTAACCGATGCTCATAACAACACTCTTAGCCACCCCATGGCTGTTGTGAATCTCAACTGGGGTGGGGTTACTGGTCCAAAGAAAGTTGTGGATGCCTCAGATTTACCTGTAGACTGTCTACTAGGGAATGATTTAGAGACATCAGCTTGGGCAGAAGTGGAGTTGGAGGCTCATGCAGCAATGCTGTGCATTCCAGGGCATATCTTTGCTTTAACCAGGGCTCAGGCGGCCAAAAAGCAAAAAGGACAGGGTGACTTGGATCCTGGGAGAATGGACCAAGTGCTTACTAAAGCTAGGGTTAGTAAAGGTAAAACACTAACTACTATCCCTCCCTCTACAGTGGATTCAACTTCTGAGGAAGAAGAATTTCCACCCTGTGCAGAACCTACACCAGAGGAGCTGGAAGCAGACACTGCTGAGCTTTTGGGTGAAGGGGGGCCTGCCAGGGAGGAGCTGAGTGTAGCACAGCATACCTGTCCCACACTAGAGGGTCTAAGGCAGCAAGCTGTCAAACAAGCAAATGGGGATGTCAGTGACTCTCACAGAGTTTACTGGGAGGATAACCTTTTGTACACTGAAGCAAGGGATCCAAAACCTGGAGCTGCCAGGAGATTGGTGATTCCTCAGGAGTACAGAAAGTTCCTCCTAACTCTAGCCCACGACATTCCCTTAGCTGGACATTTTGGGGCAAATGAAAACTTGGGACAGGCTTGTTCCCTTGTTTCATTGGCCTAGAATGTGAGAGGACACAAAGGAATTTTGTAAGTCCTGTGAAACCTGTCAAGCCAGTGGCAAAACAGGTGGCACCCCAAAGGCACCCCTTATTCCACTGCCTGTGGTTGGGGTTCCCTTTGAAAGGGTAGGGGTTGACATAGTTGGCCCCCTTGACTCTCCTACTACTTCAGGCAATAGGTTTATCTTGGTGGTAGTGGACCATGCCACCAGATATCCTGAAGCAATTCCTCTAAGGACTACTACAGCTCCTGCAGTGGCAAAGGCCCTCCTGGGAATCTTTTCCAGGGTGGGCTTCCCAAAAGAGGTGGTATCAGACAGGGGAAGCAATTTCATGTCTGCTTACTTAAAGGCCATGTGGAAGGAATGTGGTGTGACATACAAGTTCACCACACCCTATCATCCACAAACAAATGGAATGGTGGAGAGATTTAACAAAACTCTCAAAGGTATGATAATGGGACTCCCTGAAAAACTCTGCAGGAGATGGGATATCCTGTTACCTTGCCTCCTTTTTCCTTACAGGGAGGTACCCCAAAAAGGAGTGGGCTTCAGCCCCTTTGAACTCCTATTTGGACACCCTGTAAGAGGTCCTCTAACACTTGTGAAGGAGGGTTGGGAACAACCTTTAAAAGCTCCAAAGCAAGACATAGTGGACTATGTACTTGGCCTAAGATCTAGGATGGCTGAGTACATGAAAAAGGCCAGTAAAAACCTTCAGGCCAGCCAAGAGCTCCAAAAGCAATGGCATGACCAGAAGGCTGTTTTGGTTCAGTACCAACCAGGGCAGAAAGTGTGGGTCTTGGAGCCTGTGACCCCAAGAGCACTCCAAGACAAATGGAGTGAACCCCACATAATTGTTGAAAAGAAGGGTGAAGTCACCTACTAAGTTGACTTAGGCACTGCCAGGAGTCCCCTTAGGGTGCTCCATGTCAATCGCCTGAAACCCTACTATTGCAGGGCCGATCCTACCCTGCTCATGGCAACAGATGAGGGACAGGAAGAAGAGAGTGACCCTTTCCCTGATCTCTTCTCTTCCACAGAACAAGATGCTCTAGTGGAAGGTGTAGTACTGGCAGATTGTCTTACTGCTGAGCAGAAAGACCACTGCATAAATCTCCTGGGTCAGTTTTCTGAACTCTTCTCTACTGTGCCAGGCACCACTTCTTGGTGTGAGCACACTATAGATAATGGAGACAGCTTGCCTGTCAAAAGTAAGATCTATAGGCAGCCTGACCATGTCAGAGACTGCATAAAGCAAGAGGTGCAGAAAATGCTTGAACTGGGAGTGGTTGAGCACTCTGAAAGTCCATGGGCCTCTCCTGTGGTACTTGTACCAAAACCTCATTCCAAGGATGGAAAGAAGGAAATGAGATTTTGTGTTGACTACAGAGGTCTCAACCAGGTAACCAAAACTGATGCTCACCCTATACCCACGGCAGATGAGCTAATAGATACACTGGCAACTGCCAAGTATCTAAGCACTTTTGATTTGACTGCAGGGTATTGGCAGATCAAGTTATCAGAAGATGCAAAAGCAGAAACTGCATTTTCAACCATTGGAGGCCATTACCAATTCACAGTAATGCCTTTTGGATTGAAAAATGCACCTGACACTTTTCAAAGGTTGGTGAACACAGTCCTGCAAGGGTTGGAAGCTTTTAGTGCAGCATATCTAGATGATATAGCTGTCTTTAGCTCCAGCTGGGATGATCACCTGGTCCACCTATGGGAAGTTCTGGAGGCCCTGCAGAAGGCAGGCCTCACTATCAAGGCTTCAAAGTGCCAGATAGGGCAGGGGAAGGTGGTTTATCTGAGACACCTGGTAGGTGGAGAACAGATTGCACCACTTCAGGGGAAAATCCAAACTATTATAGATTGGGTTCCCCCTACAACTCAGACCCAGGTGAGAGCCTTTTTAGGCCTCACTGGGTATTACAGGAGGTTCATAAAGAACTATGGCTCCATTGCAGCCCCTCTTAATGACCTCACATCCAAGAAAATGCCTAAAAAGGTATTGTGGACAGCAAACTGTCAGAAAGCTTTTGAGGAGCTGAAGCAGGCCATGTGCTCTGCATATGTCCTGAAAAGCCCCTGTTACTCCAAAAAATTCATTGTCCAAACTGATGCATCTGAAATAGGGGTAGGGGCAGTCTTATCACAACTTAATTCTGAGGGCCAGGATCAACCTGTTGCTTTTATCAGCAGGAGGTTGACCCCTAGAGAAAAGTGTTGGTCTGCCATAGAGAGGGAGGCATTTCCTGTGGTCTGGGCACTGAAGAAGTTGAGGCCATACCTGTTTGGCACTCACTTCATTGTTCAGACAGACCACAAACCTCTACTTTGGCTAAAACAAATGAAAGGTGAAAACCCTAAATTGTTGAGGTGGTCCATATCCCTACAGGGAATGGACTATACAGTGGAACATAGACCTGGGAGTATCCACTCCAATGCAGATGGACTCTCCAGATATTTCCACTTAGACAATGAAGACTCATCAGGGCATGGCTAGTCTTATTGTCCTTCGTTTGCGGGGGGGGTTGTGTAGGAAAGTACCATCTTGCCTGGCATGTTACCCCCATATTTCACTGTATATATGTTGTTTTAATTGTATGTGTCACTGGGACTCTGCCAGCCAGGACCCCAGTGCTCATAAGTGTGCCCTGTATGTGTTACCTGTGTTATGACTAACTGTCTCACTGAGGCTCTGCTATTCAGAACCTCAGTGGTTATACTCTCTGATTTCTTTCCCAATTGTCACTAACAGGCTAGTGACCAATTTCACTAATTTACATTGGCATACTGGAACACCCTTATAATTCCCTAGTATATGGTACTGAGGTACCCAGGGTATTGGGGTTCCAGGAGATCCCTATGGACTGCAGTATTTCTTTTGCCACCCATAGGGAGATGTGACAATTCTTACACAGGCCTGCCAGTGCAGCCTGAGTGAAATAACGTCCACGTTATTTCACAGCCATTTACCACTGCACTTAAGTAACTTATAAGTCACCTATATGTCTAACCTTTACCTGTTAAAGGTTGAGTGCTAAGTTACTTAGTGTGTGGGCACTCTGGCACTAGCCAAGGTGCTCCCACATTGTTCAGGGCAAATTTCCCGGACTTTGTGAGTGCGGGGACACCATTACACGCGTGCACTATACATATGTCACGACATATGTATAGCGTCACAATGGTAACCCCGAACATGGCCATGTAACATGTCTAAGATCATGGAATTGTCACCCCAATGCCATTCTGGCATTAGGGAGACAATTCCATGATCCCCTGAGTCTCTAGCTCAGACCCGGATACTGCCAAACAACCTTTCCCGGGGTTTCACTGCAGCTGCTGCCAACCCCTCAGACAGGTTTCTGCCCTCCTGGGGTCCAGCCAGGCTTGGCCCAGGAAGGCAGAACAAAGGACTTCCTCAGAGAGAGGGTGTTACACCCTCTCCCCTTGGAAAAAGGTGTCAGGACTGGGGAGGAGTAGCTTCCCCCAGCCTCTGGAAATGCTTTGATGGGCACAGATGGTGCCCATCTCTGCATAAGCCAGTCTGCACCGGTTCAGGGATCCCTCAGCCCTGCTCTGGCGCGAAACTGGACAAAGGAAAGGGGAGTGACCACTCCCCTGACCTGCACCTCCCCTGGGATGTGCCCAGAGCTCCTCCAGTGTGCACCAGACCTCTACCATCTTGGAAACAGAGGTGCTGCTGGCACACTGGACTGCTCTGAGTGGCCAGTGTCAGCATATGACATCAGAGTCTCCTTCTGATAGGCTCCTTCAGGTGCTGCTAGCCTATCCTCTCTCCTAAGTAGCCAAACCTCCTATTCTGGCTATTTAGGGTCTCTGCTTTGGGGAATTCTTTAGATAACGAATGCAAGAGCTCATCAGAGTTCCTCTGCATCTCTCTCTTCACCTTCTGCCAAGGAATCGACTGCTGACCGCGCTGGAAGCCTGCAAAACTGCAACAAAGTAGCAAAGACGACTACTGCAACTCTGTAACGCAAAGTAGCAAAAGTTCGGCACAGTTTTGAAAAGTTCAAATGTCCGTGGGCCAATGTGCAGCAACACATGGGCAAAGTCCACACACGAGATCGAGTCCATTGGAGAGAACACTGCTGGGGCATCACAAAAATCAAATACTGGCACCTCAGGGGGAAGGGAAGGGGGGGGCACCTCAGCCACATGAGTCCACGACGCCAGATCCACAAAGGGCCTCCATGCCCACTGTGCCATCCTGGGGAGTGCAAAGCCACAGTCTCTCAAGTCTCTACAGTGGGTGGGTTGCCTACTGTGCCATCCTGGGGAGTGCAAAGCCACAGTCTCTCAAGTCTCTACAGTGGGTGGATTGCCCACTGTGCCATCCTGGGGAGTGCAAAGCCACAGTCTCTCAAGTCTCTACAGTGGGTGGATTGCCCACTGTGCCATCCTGGGGGGTGCAAAGCCACAGTCCATCAGGTGGATTACAGAGTCCACTGGTCATGGAGGAGGCATGGTGGGCAGAGTGCCTCGTAAAGCCCTGCCCGACACAGAACCGGGCCTGCCAATGGGCCAGCAGTGCTTGACAGGAGGGCCCAGCGGAGCGGTGCTTGACAGGAGGGCCCAGTGGAGCGGTGCTTGAGATGAGGGCCCAGCGGAGCGGTGCTTGACAGGAGGGCCCAGAGGAGCAGTGCTTGACAGGAGGGCCCAGCGGAGCGGTGCTTGAGATGAGGGCCCAGCGGAGCGGTGCTTGACAGGAGGGCCCAGCGGAGCGGTGCTTGACAGGAGGGCCCAGCGGAGCGGTGCATGACAGGAGAGCCCTGTTCAGCGGTGCTTGACAGGAGAGCCCAGCGGAGCGGTGCTTGACAGGAGGGCCCTGTTCAGCGGTGCTCCTCACGGCGGGGCCCTGTTCAGCGGTGCTTCTCACGGCGGGGCCCTGTTCAGTGGTGCTCCTCACGGCGGGGCCCTGTTCAGCGGTGCTCCTCACGGCGGGGCCCTGTTCAGCGGTGCTTCTCACGGTGGGCCCTGTTCAGCGGTGCCTGTCTTGGCGGGGCCCTGTTCAGCGGTGCTTCTCACGGCGGGGCCCTGTTCAGCGGTGCCTGTCTTGGCGGGGCCCTGTTCAGCGGTGCTTCTCACGGCGGGGCCCCTCACGGCGGGGCCCTGTTCAGCGGTGCCTGTCTTGGCGGGGCCCTGTTCAGCGGTGCCTGTCTTGTGTTTCGAGTGAACCACACCTGGCCAATACTTCCTGCTCAGTCAGCATCGGACCTTTCCGTTGCGGGGCCCTCCTGTGATGGAGTCCTGGGGCCCCGGGTCTCCTCCGATACCCCCGGAATGGGGCTGGTGGGGCCCTCATGGCCAGGTCGGCTGCTCCCTGCCTTTTGCGCTTTGCTGCCCTTGCCCTCCTTGGCAGACTCTCCTTGGCCCTTGGCTCCCTTACCCGATGTGGCAGGTGACGGTGCAAGGCTACCCTCCTTGGGGGCAGGCGTATCAGGCCTGTCACGCCTGCCCTTCAGTTTTTTGCTCCTCTTCCCAGGGGGGGGGGCTGGCTGTGCCTTTGCTGCTGGCCGATGTCCCTGCACAACGAAAGGGCGGACTCCAAAAACCAGCCACGACGTTCTTGGGAGTTGCTGGGCTGGTGGTGGCTGAGGTGTTTTTGGAACTCTTACGAGATGGAGGGGGTGGGTTAGGTGAGGAAAAGAGGTCCTGTTTATAGAGGATTCGTTTTTTAGGAGCCATGGGAAGGGTAGCTGGAGTGGGTATGGGAGTGGAGGAAGAGGATGTGGTTGTAGGAGAGTCAAGTCTGGTGTCTTTGGGTGCAGGTGCTTGGGCTGGAGGCTGACGTGAGGTGGATGGCTGTTGGTTTGGGGGCCTGCCTGCGTTTGTGTGGTTTGGAAGCGGGGGTGACAGACACACTGGGAGAGGACACAGGGGACGTGTACATGGCAGTGGGGGTGGTGACTGCACGTGTGCCGACTAGTGTGGAGGGTGTGCTGGTGATGGGTGTACTGGCTGATGGTGGTGTGCATGCAGGTGTGAGTGTAGACATCACAGGGAGGGAGGAGGGAGACGAGGAGGTGGGGGACACAGAGGAGGTAGTGGCTGTTGGCATGCCTGCATCTGTATGTTGCTTGTGTGAATGCTTGTGTGTTCTGTGGTGCTTATGTCTGGATGAGCTTCCCTTGGGTGTTGAGGTGTGTGCAGGCTGGTCTGTAGGTGTGGATGGGATAGGCAGAGGAACAGGGGAGTGGGACTGGGTGGAGGGAGTTAGAAGAGGGAGGCTGGAGACAGGGACAATCGCTGCCGTCAGTGCTGAGGCCAGAGCGTTGAACTATCGCTGATGGGCAGCCTGACCCGAATGAAGGCCCTTCAGGTATGCATTGCTTTGATGCACCTCCCTCTCCACACCCTGGATGGCATTCAAAAGGGTAGACTGCCCAACAATGATGGTCCTCAGGAGGTCAATGACCTCCTCACTGAGGGCAGCAGGGGTGACTGGGGCAGGGCCTGAGGTGCCTGGGGCGAAGGAGATGGCCGCCTTCCTGGCCGTGCGGGCACAGGCCGAAGGCCGAGGGGCTGCTGGGAGGGCGGAGCTGGTGCGCTGGGTGGCGGCTGTACCTGTAGTATCGGTGGGCACGGATGTTGCCGCCACCGCAAGGGAGCTCCCATCCGAGGACGTGTCGGTGTCACTGACGTCTGCACGGGTCCCCGTGGTGGAGCCCCCCTCGCCCTCCGTCTCACTGGTCATGTCGGAGTCCGTTGCATGGCCCTCCGGGGCCATGTGAGATGCAGCTCCCTCTTGCACCGATGCCACTTCTCCTCCGCCTGATGATGCTAATGCACACATTCACAGAAAAACAAAGAAAATGGGGGGGGGGTGGAGAAATAAAGACAAGTTGAGTGCATGCATTGGGGACACCGTCGGCGGAGAGGACAGACACAGAAGCCCCCTGCACTATGCTGCGCACTTGGGGTACACTACTCATTCCCTGGGACATGCCCTACAAGCCCATGGGCGACAACTGCCCACACATAATACACAGGTCCATGAATAGCGTTACTAGGCACCCTACAGAGGTGGGGGGCGGGGGCACAGGACCATACCTCACGGAGGGGCCTAGCCTACAGAAATCGCCCTGGCCTAGGGATACCCACAGCCCTCCTCCCCCACCCAGGCACCTCCACTGCGCGCAAATATAGCTGAATGTGCTGGTACTCACCCCCTTGTGTCTGCTGTGATGTCCTCAAGCGCCCATCTAAATCGGGGTAGGCCACCGCCAGGATCCGGAACATCAGGGAAGTCAAGGTACGACTGGCACCCCTCCTAGGTTGGGAGGCCATCCCCAGCAGAGCCTCGGCGGTCTTCCTGATCCCGCGGCGGATGTCCTCCCACCTCTTGCGGCAGTGGGTGCCCCGTCTGTTGTGGACCCCCAGGGCCCGGACGTCCTTGGCAATGGCACGCCAAATATCGATCTTCTGATGGGCGCTGACCTATGTGACATGTACAGGGGGGGAAAAGAAACATCATCACTTTTCTGCATGCTCGATGTGAGTGGCCCCCCCCTCCCCAAACTTGCCAGGTGGCACATGCTCTCATCTGTCGTGCCATGCATTCGTAATTCGCTCCCCTCCCCTCCATCGTACATCCACCCCACTCATCACAGGCATTGCCCACTATGCATTGCCCCCGTTGTAGGAAAGTACCATCTTGCCTGGCATGTTACCCCCATTTTTCACTGTATATATGTTGTTTTGGTTGTATGTGTCACTGGGACCCTGGTAACCCAGGGCCCCAGTGCTCATAAGTGTGCCTGAATGTGTTACCTGTGTAGTGACTAACTGTCTCACTGAGGCTCTGCTAATCAGAACCTCAGTGGTTATGCTCTCTCATTTCTTTCCAAATTGTCACTGACAGGCTAGTGACCATTTTTACCAATTTACATTGGCTTACTGGAACACCCTTATAATTCCCTAGTATATGGTACTGAGGTACCCAGGGTATTGGTGTTCCAGGAGATCCCTATGGGCTGCAGCATTTCTTTTGCCACCCATAGGGAGCTCTGACAATTCTTACACAGGCCTGCCACTGCAGCCTGAGTGAAATAACGTCCACGTTATTTCACAGCCATTTTACACTGCACTTAAGTAACTTATAAGTCACCTATATGTCTAACCTTTACCTGGTAAAGGTTAGGTGCAAAGTTACTTAGTGTGAGGGCACCCTGGCACTAGCCAAGGTGCCCCCACATTGTTCAGAGCCAATTCCCTGAACTTTGTGAGTGCGGGGACACCATTACACGCATGCACTACATATAGGTCACTACCTATATGTAGCTTCACAATGGTAACTCCGAATATGGCCATGTAACATGTCTAAGATCATGGAATTGCCCCCTCTATGCCATCCTGGCATTGTTGGTACAATTCCATGATCCCAGTGGTCTGTAGCACAGACCCTGGTACTGCCAAACTGCCCTTCCTGGGGTTTCACTGCAGCTGCTGCTGCTGCCAACCCCTCAGACAGGCATCTGCCCTCCTGGGGTCCAGCCAGGCCTGGCCCAGGATGGCAGAACAAAGAACTTCCTCTGAGAGAGGGTGTGACACCCTCTCCCTTTGGAAAATGGTGTGAAAGCAGGGGAGGAGTAGCCTCCCCCAGCCTCTGGAAATGCTTTGTTGGGCACAGATGTGCCCAATTCTGCATAAGCCAGTCTACACCGGTTCAGGGACCCCTTAGCCCCTGCTCTGGCACGAAACTGGACAAAGGAAAGGGGAGTGACCACTCCCCTGACCTGCACCTCCCCTGGGAGGTGTCCAGAGCTCCTCCAGTGTGCTCCAGACCTCTGCCATCTTGGAAACAGAGGTGCTGCTGGCACACTGGACTGCTCTGAGTGGCCAGTGCCACCAGGTGACGTCAGAGACTCCTTCTGATAGGCTCCTTCAGGTGTTAGTAGCCTATCCTCTCTCCTAAGTAGCCAAACCCTCTTTTGCCGCCTTCTCGACTGTTTTCCTGCTTGTGCATGCTGTGGGGGTAGTCTGCCTCCTCTCTGCACCAGAAGCTCCGAAGAAATCTCCCGTGGGTCGACGGAATCTTCCCCCTGCAACCACAGGCACCAAAAAGCTGCATTACCGGTCCCTTGGGTCTCCTCTCAGCACGACGAGCGAGGTCCCTCGAATCCAGCGACTCTGTCCAAGTCACCCCCACAGTCCAGTGACTCTTCAGTCCAAGTTTGGTGGAGGTAAGTCCTTGCCTCACCTCGTTGGGCTGCATTGCTGGGAACCGCGACTTTGCAGCTACTCCGGCCCCTGTGCACTTCCGGCGGAAATCCTTTGTGCACAGCCAAGCCTGGGTCCTCGGCACTCTAACCTGCATTGCACGACTTTCTAAGTTGGTCTCCGGCGACGTGGGACTCCTTTGTGCAACTTCGGCGAGCACCGTTTCACGCATCCTCGTAGTGCCTGTTTCTGGCACTTCTCCGGGTGCTACCTGCTTCAGTGAGGGCTCTTTGTCTTGCTCGACGTCCCCTCTCTCTTCAGGTCCAATTTGCGACCTCCTGGTCCCTCCTGGGCCCCTGCAGCGTCCAAAAACGCACGATTTGCGACTAGCAAGGCTTGTTGGCGTCCTTTCAGCGGGAAAACACTTCTGCGCGACTCTCCAAGGCGAGAGGGATCCGTCCACCAAAGGGGAAGTCTCTAGCCCTTTTCGTTCCTGCAGAAACCTCAGCTTCTTCTGTCCAGTAGACGCTTCTTTGCACCCGCAGCTGGCATTTCCTGGGCATCTGCCCATCTCCGACTTGCTTGTGACTTTTGGACTTGGTCCCCTTGTTCCACAGGTACCCTAGATTGGAAATCCACAGTTGTTGCATTGCTGGTTTGTGTCTTTCCTGCATTATTCCTCTAACACGACTTCTTTGTCCTTAGGGGAATTTTAGTGCACTTTGCACTCACTTTTCAGGGTCTTGGGGAGGGTTATTTTGCTAACTCTCACTATTTTCTAATAGTCCCAGCGACCCTCTACAAGGTCACATAGGTTTGGGGTCCATTCGTGGTTCGCATTCCACTTTTGGAGTATATGGTTTGTGTTGCCCCTATCCCTATGTTTCCCCATTGCATCCTATTGTAACTATACATTGTTTGCACTGTTTTCTAAGACTATACTGCATATTTTTGCTATTGTGTATATATATCTTGTGTATATTTCCTGTCCTCTCACTGAGGGTACACTCTAAGATACTTTGGCATATTGTCATAAAAATAAAGTACCTTTATTTTTAGTATAACTGTGTATTGTATTTTCTTATGATATTGTGCATATGACACTAAGTGGTACTGTAGTAGCTTCACATGTCTCCTAGTTCAGCCTAAGCTGCTCTGCTAAGCTACCATTATCTATCAGCCTAAGCTGCTAGACACCCTATACACTAATAAGGGATAACTGGGCCTGGTGCAAGGTGCAACTACCCCTTAGTGCTCACTACAAGCCAGTCCAGCCTCCTACATTGGTTGGGCAGTGGTGGGATAAGTGCTTTGAGACTACTTACCACTCTTGTCATTGTACTTTTCATAAGAGAAAAATATACAAAACAAGGTCAGTGTATATACACATAGCCAAAAAGTTTTGCATTTCCTCTTTTCACTCTTTTCTAAGTGCTGAAAAGTACTTCTAAACTTTCAAAAAGTTCGTAAAAGTTAAAAAAAAAAAAATTCTGTCTTTCCAAAAAGTTCTGAAAACTTTTTTCTCTTTTTCTATCACTTTAACTCTCTCTAAAAATGTCTGGCACAGGCCAAAATGTTGATCTGTCCAAACTTGCATATGACAACCTTAGCTGGAAAAGAGCAAGGAGTCTCTGTATAGAGAGAGGTTTGAGTGTAGGGAAGAATCCTTCCTTGGAACTGTGACTTAACATGCTTAGAGAACAGGATAAGGCCATAGGTGCCTCATCTGTTGAAAAAGTACCTAATAGTTCTCAATCTGATTCAGGGACTCCCCCAGGAAAAGATTCAGGAAAGAAACTTCCTAGCCTGCCCATTACTAGACAGTCTAGCATAGTTGGTAATGATGATGAGCCACACCATACAAATAGTGTTGTCTCACATCATAGCAAAAGCATTTATTCTCACCATACTGGTAGTAATGTTTCTGTTAACCAAGCTGTTAGGGTGGCTTCTGTAAGGGACAGGTCTCCTTCTGTTCATTCCCATCATACCTCTGTTTCTAGGAATGTCCCTCCCACCAACCCTGATGACAGAATGTTAGAGAGGGAACTCAATAAGTTGAGGGTGGAACAAACCAGACTGAAGCTTAAAAAGCAACAGCTGGAT
Organism: Pleurodeles waltl; assembly: GCF_031143425.1. Classification (NCBI taxonomy): domain Eukaryota; kingdom Metazoa; phylum Chordata; class Amphibia; order Caudata; family Salamandridae; genus Pleurodeles; species Pleurodeles waltl. The sequence continues at coordinate 1,180,274,134 of NC_090439.1, forward strand.
TTGGATAGACAGTCTTTTGAACTAGAGAAGGAAAGACAGAAGTTGGGTTTAGAAACCCATGGTGGCAGCAGCAGTATTCCCCATAGTCATCCTGCAAAAGAGCATGATTCCAGGAATCTGCACAAGATAGTTCCCCCTTATAAGGAGGGGGATGACATTAACAAGTGGTTTGCTGCACTTGAGAGGGCCTGTGTTGTACAGGATGTCCCTCAAAGGCAGTGGGCTGCTATCCTATGGCTATCATTCAAAGGAAAAGGTAGGGATAGGCTCCTTACTGTGAAAGAAAATGATGCTAATAATTTCCAAGTTCTTAAGAATGCACTCCTGGATGGTTATGGCTTAACCACTGAACAGTACAGGATAAAGTTCAGAGAGACCAAAAAGGAGTCTTCACAAGACTGGGTTGATTTCATTGACCATTCAGTGAAGGCCTTGGAGGGGTGGTTACATGGCAGTAAAGTTACTGATTATGACAGCCTGTATAACTTAATCCTGAGAGAGCATATTCTTAATAATTGTGTGTCTGATTTGTTGCACCAGTACTTGGTGGACTCTGATCTGACCTCTCCCCAAGAATTGGGAAAGAAGGCAGACAAATGGGTCAGAACAAGAGTGAACAGAAAAGTTCATACAGGGGGTGACAAAGATGGCAACAAAAAGAAGGATGGTAAGTCTTCAGACAAGGGTGGGGACAAATCTAAAAATGAGTCTTCATCAGGCCCACAAAAACACTCTGGTGGGGGTGGTGGGTCCAAATCCTCCTTTAATCAGAACAAGGAAAAGAAACCATGGTGCTATTTATGTAAAATAAAAGGCCATTGGACAACAGATCCCAGTTGTCCAAAGAAAGGCACCACTGCTCCTACCACTACAACCCCTACTGCTACACCTAGTGTCCCTACTAATAGCAGTGGTGGTGGGAGCAAACCTACTAATAGCCAATCCAAGGGAGTAGCTGGGCTCACTTTTGGTAATTTAGTTGGGGTTGGCCTTGTTAGGGAGGCCACAGAGGCTGTGTTAGTCTCTGAGGGGGCTATTGATTTAGCCACCTTAGTTGCTTGTCCCCTTAATATGGATAAGTACAAGCAGCTACCCCTAATAAATGGTGTTGAGGTTCAGGCCTACAGGGACACTGGTGCCAGTGTGACTATGGTCATAGAGAAACTGGTCCACCCTGAACAACACCTACTTGGTCACCAGTACCAAGTAACCGATGCTCACAACAACACACTTAGCCACCCCATGGCTGTTGTTAATCTCAACTGGGGGGGGTTACTGGTCCAAAGAAAGTTGTGGTAGCTTCAGATTTACCTGTAGACTGTCTATTAGGGAATGATTTGGAGACATCAGCTTGGTCAGATGTGGAGTTGGAGGCCCATGCAGCAATGCTGGGCATCCCAGGGCATATTTTTGCTTTGACAAGGGCTCAGGCCAAAAAGCAAAAAGGACAGGGAAGCTTGGATCCTGGAACAATGGACCAAGTGCTCCCTAAAGCTAGGGCTAGTAGAAGCAAACCACTTCCTACTATCCCTCCCTCTACAGTGGATTCTACTTCTGAGGAAGAAGAATTCCCTCCCTGTGCAGAACCTACACCAGAGGAGCTGGAAGCAGACACTGCTGAGCTTTTGGGTGAAGGGGGGCCTGCCAGAGAGGAGCTGAGTGTGGCACAGCAAACCTGTCCCACGTTAGAGGGTCTAAGACAGCAAGCTGTCAAACAGGCTAATGGGGATGTCAGTGACTCTCACAGAGTTTACTGGGAGGACAACCTCTTGTACACTGAGCATAGGGATCCTAAACCTGGAGCTGCCAGGAGATTAGTGATTCCTCAGGAGTACAGAAAGTTCCTCCTAACACTGGCACATGACATTCCCTTAGCTGGGCACCTAGGACAAATGAAAACTTGGGACAGGCTTGTTCCCCTGTTTCATTGGCCTAGGATGTCTGAGGACACAAAGGAATTTTGTAAGTCCTGTGAAACCTGTCAAGCCAGTGGCAAGACAGGTGGCACCCCAAAGGCACCCCTTATTCCACTGCCTGTGGTTGGGGTTCCCTTTGAAAGGGTAGGGGTTGACATAGTTGGCCCCCTTGACCCTCCTACTGCTTCAGGGAATAGATTTATCTTAGTGGTAGTGGACCATGCCACAAGATATCCTGAAGCTATTCCTTTAAGGACCACTACAGCACCTGCAGTGGCAAAGGCCCTCCTGGGAATATTTTCCAGGGTGGGCTTCCCAAAGGAAGTGGTATCAGACAGGGGAAGCAATTTCATGTCTGCATACTTAAAGGCCATGTGGAAGGAGTGTGGTGTAACGTACAAGTTCACAACACCCTATCATCCACAAACAAATGGACTGGTGGAGAGATTTAATAAAACTCTCAAAGGCATGATTATGGGTCTCCCTGAAAAACTCCGCAGGAGATGGGATATCCTTCTACCATGCCTCCTTTTTGCCTACAGGGAGGTACCCCAGAAAGGAGTGGGCTTCAACCCCTTTGAACTTCTTTTTGGACACCCTGTTAGGGGTCCACTCACACTTGTAAAGGAGGGTTGGGAACAACCTTTAAAAGCTCCTAAGCAGGATATTGTGGATTATGTACTTGGCCTCAGATCAAGGATGGCTGAGTACATGAAAAAGGCCAGTAAAAACCTTCATGCCAGCCAAGAGCTCCAGAAGCAATGGCATGATCAGAAGGCTGTTTTGGTTCAGTACCAACCAGGGCAGAAAGTGTGGGTCTTGGAGCCTGTGGCCCCAAGAGCACTCCAAGATAAATGGAGTGGTCCCCACACAATTGTTGAAAAGAAGGGAGAAGTCACCTATTTAGTTGACTTAGGCACTGCCAGGAGTCCCCTTATGGTGCTCCATGTCAACCGCCTGAAACCCTACTATGACAGGGCTGATCTCACCCTGCTCATGGCAACTGATGAGGGACAGGAAGAAGACAGTGATCCTCTACCTGATCTCTTCTCTTCCACAGATCAAGATGCTCTTGTGGAAGGTGTAGTTTTGGCTGATTGTCTTACTGCTGAGCAGAAAGACAATTGCATAAATCTCCTAGATCAATTCTCTGAACTCTTCTCTACTGTGCCAGGTACCACTTCTTGGTGTGAGCACACTATAGATACTGGAGACAGTTTACCTGTCAAAAGTAAGATCTATAGTCAGCCTGACCATGTCAGGGACTGCATAAAGCAAGAGGTCCAGAAAATGTTAGAACTAGGAGTGGTTGAGCACTCTGACAGTCCATGGGCTTCTCCTGTGGTACTGGTACCAAAACCCCATTCCAAAGATGGAAAGAAGGAAATGCGGTTTTGTGTAGACTATAGAGGTCTCAACTTGGTAACCAAAACTGATGCTCACCCTATACCCAGGGCAGATGAGCTCATAGATACACTGGCATCTGCCAAGTATCTAAGCACTTTTGATTTGACTGCAGGGTATTGGCAGATCAAATTGACAGAAGATACTAAACCTAAGACTGCATTTTCTACCATTGGAGGACATTACCAGTTTACTGTAATGCCTTTTGGTTTGAAAAATGCACCTGCCACTTTTCAGAGGTTGGTGAACACAGTCCTGCAAGGGCTGGAAGCTTTCAGTGCAGCATATTTGGACGATATAGCTGTCTTTAGCTCCAGCTGGGATGATCACCTGGTCCACCTATGGAAAGATTTGGAGGCCCTGCAAAAGGCAGGCCTCACTATCAAGGCTTCAAAGTGCCAGATAGGGCAGGGTAAGGTGGTTTATCTGGGACACCTTGTTGGTGGGGAACAGATTGCACCACTTCAGGGGAAAATCCAAACAATTATTGATTGGGTTCCCCCTACCACTCAGACTCAGGTGAGAGCCTTCCTAGGCCTCACTGGGTATTACAGGAGGTTCATTAAGAACTATGGCTCCATTGCAGCCCCTCTTAATGACCTCACATCCAAGAAAATGCCTAAAAAGGTATTATGGACAGCAAACTGTCAGAAAGCTTTTGAGGAGCTGAAGCAGGCCATGTGCTCTGCACCTGTCCTGAAAAGCCCTTGTTACTCTAAAAAATTCGATGTCCAAACTGATGCATCTGAATTAGGAGTAGGGGCAGTCCTATCACAACTTAATTCTGAGGGCCAGGATCAACCTGTTGCTTTTATTAGTAGGAGGTTGACCCCTAGAGAAAAGCGTTGGTCTGCCATTGAGAGGGAGGCCTTTGCTGTGGTCTGGGCACTGAAGAAGTTGAGGCCATACCTGTTTGGCACTCACTTCATTGTTCAGACAGACCACAAACCTCTACTTTGGCTAAAACAAATGAAAGGTGAAAATCCTAAATTGTTGAGGTGGTCCATATCCCTACAGGGAATGGACTATACAGTGGAACATAGACCTGGGAGTAGCCACTCCAATGCAGATGGACTCTCCAGATATTTCCACTTAGACAATGAAGACTCATCAGGTCATGGCTAGTCTTATTGTCCTTCGTTTGGGGGGGGGGGTTGTGTAGGAAAGTACCATCTTGCCTGGCATGTTACCCCCATTTTTCACTGTATATATGTTGTTTTGGTTGTATGTGTCACTGGGACCCTGGTAACCCAGGGCCCCAGTGCTCATAAGTGTGGCTGAATGTGTTACCTGTGTAGTGACTAACTGTCTCACTGAGGCTCTGCTAATCAGAATCTCAGTGGTTATGCTCTCTCATTTCTTTCCAAATTGTCACTGACAGGCTAGTGACCATTTTTACCAATTTACATTGGCTTACTGGAACACCCTTATAATTCCCTAGTATATGGTACTGAGGTACCCAGGGTATTGGGGTTCCAGGAGATCCCTATGGGCTGCAGCATTTCTTTTGCCACCCATAGGGAGCTCTGACAATTCTTACACAGGCCTGCCACTGCAGCCTGAGTGAAATAACGTCCATGTTATTTCACAGCCATTTTACACTGCACTTAAGTAACTTATAAGTCACCTATATGTCTAACCTTTACCTGGTAAAGTTTAGGTGCAAAGTTACTTAGTGTGAGGGCACCCTGGCACTAGCCAAGGTGCCCCCACATTGTTCAGAGCCAATTCCCTGAACTTTGTGAGTGCGGGGACACCATTACACGCGTGCACTACATATAGGTCACTACCTATATGTAGCTTCACAATGGTAACTCCGAATATGGCCATGTAACATGTCTATGATCATGGAATTGCCCCCTCTATTGCCATCCTGGCATTGTTGGTACAATTCCATGATCCCAGTGGTCTGTAGCACAGACCCTGGTACTGCCAAACTGCCCTTCCTGGGGTTTCACTGCAGCTGCTGCTGCTGCCAACCCCTCAGACAGGCATCTGCCCTCCTGGGGTCCAGCCAGGCCTGGCCCAGAAAGGCAGAACAAAGAACTTCCTCTGAGAGAGGGTGTGACACCCTCTCCCTTTGGAAAATGGTGTGAAGGCATTGGAGGAGTAGCCTCCCCCAGCCTCTGGAAATGATTTGTTGGGCACAGATGTGCCCAATTCTGCATAAGCCAGTCTACACCGGTTCAGGGACCCCTCAGCCCTGCTCTGGCGTGAAACTGGACAAAGGAAAGGGGAGTGACCACTCCCCTGACCTGCACCTCCCCTGGGAGGTGCCCAGAGCTCCTCCAGTGTGTTCCAGACCGCTGCCATCTTGGAAACAGAGGTGCTGCTGGCACACTGGACTGCTCTGAGTGGCCAGGGCCAGCAGGTGACGTCAGAGACTCATTCTGATAGGCTCCTTCAGGTGTTGCTAGCCTATCCTCTCTCCAAAGTAGCCAAACCCTCTGTTCTGGCTATTTAGGGTCTCTGCTTTGGGGAATTCCTTAGATAACGAATGCAAGAGCTCATCAGAGTTCCTCTGCATCTCTCTCTTCACCTTCTGCCAAGGAATCGACTGCTGACCGCGCTGGAAGCCTGCAAAACTGCAACAAAGTAGCGAAGATGACTACTGCAACTCTGTAACGCTGATCCTGCCGCCTTCTCGACTGTTTTCCTGGTGGTGCATGCTGTGGGGGTAGTCTGCCTCCTCTCTGCACTAGAAGCTCTGAAGAAATCTCCCGTGGGTCAACGGAATCTTCCCCCTGCTACCGCAGGCACCAAAGAACTGCATCACCAGTCCCCTGGGTCTCCTCTCAGCATGACGAGCGAGGTCCCTTGAATCCAGCAACTCTGTCCAAGTGACTCCCACAGTCCAGTGACTCTTCAGTCCAAGTTTGGTGGAGGTAAGTCCTTGCCTCCCCACGCCAGACTGCATTGCTGGGAACCGCGTCTTTTGCAGATACTCCAACCTCTGTGCACTTCCAGCGGAAATCCTTTGTGCACAGCCAAGCCTGGGTCCACGGCACTCTAACCTGCATTGCACGACTTTCTAAGTTGTCCTCCGGCGGCGTGGGACTCCTTTGTGCAACTTCGGGTGAGCACCATTTCACTCCTCTTTGTAGTGCCTGTTCTGGCACTTCTGCGGGTGCTGCCTGCTTTTGAGAGTGCTCCTTGTCTTGCTCGACGCCCCCTCTGTCCCCAGACGCAATTGGCGACATCCTGGTCCCTCCTGGGCTTTAGCAGGATCCAAAACCCCTAACCGCATGATTTGCAGCTAGCAAGGCTTGTTGGCGGTATTTCTTCAGGAAAACACTTCTGCACAACTCTCCTTGGCGTGTGGCATCCATCCTCTAAAGGGGAAGTTTCTAGCCTTTGTCGTTCCTGCAGAATCCTCAGCTTCTACTGTCCAGTAGCAGCTTCTTTGCACCCACAGCTGGCATTTCCTGGGCATCTGCCCATCTCCTACTTGCTTGTGACTTTTGGACTTGGTCCTCTTGTTCCACAGGTACTCTCGACTGGAAATCCATCGTTGTTGCATTGCTGGTTTGTGTCTTTCCTGCAGAATTCCCCTATCACGACTTCTGTGTCCTTTGGGGAACTTTAGTGCACTTTGCACTCACTTTTCAGGGTCTTGGGGTGGGCTATTTTTCTAACCCTCACTGTTTTCTTACAGTCCCAGTGACCCTCTACAAGGTCACATAGGTTTGGGGTCCATTCGTGGTTCACATTGCACTTTTGGAGTATATGGTTTGTGTTGCCCCTATCCCTATGTGTCCCCATTGCATCCTATTGTAACTATACATTGTTTGCACTGTTTTCTAAGACTATACTGCATATTTTTGGTAGTGTGTACATATATCTTGTGTATATTTGCTATCCTCATACTGAGGGTACTCACTGAGATACTTTGGCATATTGTCATAAAAATAAAGTACCTTTATTTTTAGTATATCTGTGTATTGTGTTTTCTTATGATATTGTGCATATGACACTAGTGGTACTGTAGGAGCTTCACTCGTCTCCTAGTTCAGCCTAAGCTGCTCTGCTAAGCTACCGTTATCTATCAGCATAAGCTGCTAGACACCCTATACACTAATAAGGGATACCTGGGACTGGTGCAAGGTGTAAGTACCCCTTGGTACTCACTACAAGCCAGTCCAGCCTCCTACATGACCCAAGAGGTAACAAGAGGAGGGTTTGTAGGGAGCTCCCAAGGGATGACTCCAGTGGAACCGACATTCGAAAGGTCTAGGTCTTTATTAGACTTCTGTCTGATTGGGGCTCCTCCAGATGCCACGAGATAATCAGGTTTGGGACTGCTAACTCCGCAGATCTCAAGTGCGAATATACCGCAAACACCGATAGTGCATGCTGGGAATATCTCCTTACACGGTTTAACTGCGCAACAACTGAACGATTGGTTAGACAAGTTAAATTCGCCACAGACTACTCCTGCAGCAGCAGGGAGGTCAGAAGTAGAAGAGTACCTGAATTTTGTGAGGTGGGCATGGGGGCAAATGAACGTGTTGAAGGGAGCATGGGAGTGAAAAGGTTAGAATCATACACGGAAGCTGAGTTGAGGTACTTGTGTCCAAAAATAACCAAAGAAGTGAGCAGGGTGCACCAGAGGTTGGCGAATTTGGCAGATAAAAATGGAATGGACTTAGAAAGTACTAAACATCTGAAGAGGAGTTACTGGTTAGACTTTGAGCCTAAGGATTTTGAACACATGAGATCTACTGGGATGAAGGCACACCTTAAAGAAATACTGCAGAGTGCACAAGTTTTGGGCGCCTTAGAGAAATGGGAAGGCAGATGGGCGAAGAAGAGAGATAAAAGGAAGATGGACTGCATAGAGCAGCCAGCAAAAGCCTCACAGGATGCGGGTGCGGTAAAGATGTTACCAGTGAGACCAGTGATGATATTCTGTCATTTACAAATGACGTTCCCAGACTGAGGGAGAAACCAATAGAGTGGTATCAGCAGACGGACAGGTTTGTGAAGCTTGCGAAATGTCTCTGGGAAGACCTGAATACTCTCTTTGAGATAATAGTTCCAGCTGATTTGTGGCTTGAGAGCAAGAGAAGTGTGGATTGGCTGGCTGCGGAACCGGCAAGGGATAGAGTCATAGGAGCACTGTCTCCTGAGGTGATGAAGTACTAGTACAAGGTGATTGTGTTCTTGAAACAGAGGGTTTCGCCGCAGAATATTGACTGGCAAAAGATTCATCGGACAGCACAGGAAGCCGAAGAGTCGATACATGCCTGTTATGAGAGGTTGTTGAAAGCGTTCAAGCACTATAGCGGTACAGAGGTCATTGAGGCGAAGGACATGAATCACCTTGTGTTCAGATTTGTTGAAGGATTGAGACGTGAGATTTGTCAGATGATTATCAATCACTTGATCTGTTGGCAAGCAAATCCGATTGACGAGGTGTTGCAGTATGCGAAGTACTGTAGTGACGAGATTGAGTTGAAGCAGCTCAAGCTGAAGGAGAAAGTGATGGTGATGCAAATTAAGGCAGCACAATCAGGGATGCAGGGAGGTTGTTTACAACAGATGGTGCAGCAGCCACAAGGTAACAGAATGTTTCAGGCGCAAGTGAGAGGCAGAGGTCGAGGAGGTTTTGTGAGCAGAAGCACAGACTTAAACACTATAGTAGTCCAAAACGATGTACAGGGGATGAAGAAGATGTTACCTTGTCATGCTTGCAGGGGCATTGGACATTGGAAGCGGGAGTGCCTGATGATGGTGCAGGAGGGTGTTGTTCAACAAAGCAATGATGGCAGTGCATTTCAAAATTTGGAGGGACCGAGGCTGAGAGGTCCTAATCCAAAATTTCAGAATAACATGATTCAGATGCAGGGTTTCCAGCCCATGCAGCAGGTGCAGATGCCATGTATACAACCGATGAATATGCAACAAATGCAGCAGCAAGTACCTAGACAGCAAATGCAAGTGCCCTTAGTGCCAATGGAACTGTGTAGGAAGGTAGCCTCTTTCTAGCCTTGTTACCCCCACTTTTGGCCTGTTTGTGAGTATATGTCAGGGTGTTTTTACTGTCTCACTGGGATCCTGCTAGCCAGGGCCCAGTGCTCATAGTGAAAACCCTATGTTGTCAGTATGTTTGATATGTGTTACTGGGATCCTGCTAGCCAGGACCCCAGTGCTCATAAGTTAGTAGCCTATATGGGTTCCCCGTGTGGTGCCTAACTGTATCACTGAGGCTCTGCTAACCAGAATCTTAGTGTTTATGCTCTCTCTGCTTTTAAAATTGTCACTGCAGACTAGTGACTAATTTTACCAATTCTCATTGGCACACTGGAACACCCTTATAATTCCCTTGTATATGGTACCTAGGTACCCAGGGTATTGGTGTTCCAGGAGATCCCTATGGGCTGCAGCATTTCTTTTGCCACCCATACGTAACTCAGACAATTCTTACACAGGACTGCCACTGCGCCTGAGTGAAATAACGTCCAAGTTATTTCACAGCCGTTGTACACTGCACTTAAGTAACTTATAAGTCACCTATATATCTAACCCTCACTTGGTGAAGGTTAGGTGCCAAGTTACTTAGTGTGTGGGTGCCCTGGCACTAGCCAAGGTGCTCCCACATTGTTCAGGGCAAATTCCCAGGACTTTGTGAGTGCAGGGACACCATTACACGTGTGCGCTACATATAGGTCAATACCTATATGTAGCGTCACAATGGTAACTCCGAACATGGCCAATGCAACATGTCCAGGATCATGGAATTGTCACCCCAATACCATTCTGGTATTGGGGGGACAATTCCATGCATCCCCGGGTCTCCATCATAGAGCCCGGGTACTGCCAAACTAACTTTCCGGGGTTTCCACTGCAGCTACTGCTGCTGCCAACCCCTCAGAGAGGTTTTTGCCCCCCTGGGGCCTGGGCAGCCTGGTCCCAGGAAGGCAGAACAAAGGATTTCCTCTGAGAGAGGGTGTTACACCCTCTCCCTTTGGAAATAGGTGTGAAGGGCCTGGGAGGAGTAGCCTCTCCTGGCCTCTGGAAATGCTTTGAAGGGCACAGATGGTGCCCTCTCTGCATAAGCCAATCTTCACCGGTTCAGGGATCCCCCAGCCCTGCTCTGGCACAAAACTGGACAAAGGAAAGGGGAGGTACCATTCCCCTGACCAGAGCTCCTCCAGTGTGTCCCAGGCCTCTGCCATCTTGGATGCAGAGGTGTGAGGGCACAATGGACAGCTCTGAGTGGCCAGTGCCAGCAGGTGACGTCGGAGACCCCTCCTGATAGGTGCTTACCTTTCTCAGTAGCCAATCCTCCTCTGTGGGCTATTTAGAGTCTCTCCTGTGGGCATCACACCAGATACCTAATGCAAGAGCTCACCAGAGTTCCTCTGCACTTCCCTCTTCGACTTCTGCCAAGGATCGACCGATGACTGCTCCAGGACGCCTGCATAACCACAACAAAGTAGCAAGAAGACTACCAGCAACATTGTAGCGCCTCATCCTGCTGGCTTTCTCAACTGTTTCCTGGAGGTACATGCACTGAGGGCTGTCTGCCTTCACCATGCACTGGAAGCCAAGAAGAAATCTCCTGTGGGTCGACGGAATCTTCCCCCTGCCAACGCTGACACCAAACTTCTGCATCACCGGTCCTCTCATCCTGATGAGCGTGGTCCGTGGAACACAGGAGCTGGGTCCAAATGTCTTCGACAGTCCATTGGCCCTTCTGTCCAAATTTGGTGGAGGTAAGTCCTTGCCTCCCCACGCCAGACAACAATCCTGTGTACTGCACGGACTGTAGCTGCTCGAGCTTTTGTGCACTTTTGCAAGACTTCCTTCATGCACAGCCTAGCCCAGGTCCCCAGCACACCGTCCTGCATTACCCAACTCACTAAGTTGGACTCCGACGTCGTGGGACCCTCCTTTGTGACTTTGAGGTGACTGCTGTCCTCAGAGCTTCTAAGTGCCTGTTCAGGTGCTTTTGCGGGTGCTGCCTGCTTCTGCGATGTCTCTCCATATTGATGAGCACCCCCTCTGTCTCCTCCTCCAAGGGGTGACCTCCTGGTCCTTCCTGGGCCCTAGCAGCACCCAAAACCCTTAACCGCGACTGTTGCAGCTAGAAAGGCTTGTTTGCAATCTTTCTGTGTGGAGACAACTCTGCATCCTCCAGCACACCGTGGGACATCTTCTGACCAAAGGGGAAGTTCCTGGCACCTTCCGTTGTTGCAGAATCTTTGGCTTCTTCCACCCGGAGGCAGGCATTTTGCACCTTCATCCGGGGTTTAGTGGGCTCCTGCCACCCCGGACACTTTCGTGACTCTTGGACTTGGTCCCCTTCCTTTACAGGTCCTCAGGTCCAGGTATCCATCTTCAGTGTTGTGCAGTCAGTTGTTGTCCTTGCAGAATCCCCTATCTTGAGTTTACTGTCCTTCTGGGGTAGTAGGGTAACTTTACTCCTACTTTTCAGGGTCTTGGGGTGGGGTATCTTGGACACCCTTAGTGTTTTCTTACACTCCCAGCTACCCTCTACACACTACACTAGGCCTGGGGTCCATTTGTGGTTCACATTCCACTTTTGGAGTATATGGTTTGTGTTGCCCCAGGCCTATTTCTCCCTATTGCATTCAATTGTGTTCTACAGTGTTTGCACTACTTTTCTAACTGTTACTTACCTGATTTAGGTTTGGGTACATATAATTTGTGTATATTACTTACTTCCTAAGAGAGTGTATCCTCTGAGATACTTTTGGCATATTGTCACTAAAATAAAGTACCTTTATTTTTTAGTAACTCTGAGTATTGTGTTTTCTTGTGATATAGTGCAATATGTTATAAGTGGTATAGTAGGAGTTTGCATGTCTCCTAGTTCGGCCTAAGCTGCTCTGCTATATCTACCTCTATCAGCATAAGCTGCTAGAACACCTCTATTCTACTAATAAGGGATAACTGGACCTTGTAACCGCCAGGGCAGAGGGCAGAGGAAGCACCGCCAACAGGCTGGCGGTGCTTCCGGGGCAATTCTGACCGCGGCGGTAAAGCCGCGGTCAGAAAATTGGAAACCGGCGGTTTCCCGCCGGTTTTCCCCTGCCCCAGGGAATCCTCCATGGCGGCGCTGCATGCATCGCCGCCATGGGGATTCCGACCCCCTTCCCGCCAGCCTGTTCCTGGCGGAGGCTGGCGGGAACGGGTGTCGTGGGGCCCCCTAACAGGGCCCCATTAAGATTTTCAGTGTCTGCCTAGCAGACACTGAAAATCGCGACAGGTGCCTCTGCACCCGTCGCACACCAGCAACTCCGCCGGCTCCATTCGGAGCCGGCTTCATCGTTGCTGGGGCTTTCCCGCTGGGTGGGCGGGCGGCCTTTTGGCGGTCGCCTGCTCGCCCAGCGGGAAAGTCAGAATGACCGTCTTCTGGCGGTCTCCGCCCGGCGGGCGGTGCCCGCAGCCCGCCGGGGTCGGAATGACCCCCAAGGTGTTCGATCACCTGTTCTAATGAGGGAATTGAGGTTCAGATAAACAGTGACGATGAAGGAGATGAGGAGCAGGTTTCACATCCTGAGACGGAAACCACAGATGAGGAGTATCTTCTTATTAACTTCTTTCCAATATTCACAGTGACTGACCTTCCAGCAGACTTGCAGGGGACAGTCCAAGAAAAGGTGTGGGACTTGACAGGGAAAGAAGTAGGACTGATAAAAGGAGTAGAACCAGTTAAAGTCAATGGAAAGCCAAATGCTGTGTTCCCCCAGGTACCGCAATACCATATGGCGCAAGTTGTCCTTATAATGGTGGCGCAGTTAATTGCAGACTTTGTGAAACCGGGAGTTTTGAAAGAAGTGATTGGCAGCCCATGTAATTCACCAATAATGGGATTAAGAAAGCATTGTGGGAAGGTTTGGATTGTCCAAGACTTGAGAAAGATCAATGACCTAGTAATGAAATGTTACCGAGTGGTGCCAAATCCAGCTGTGATTATGTTCCAGGTTCCATGTGATGCATAGTGGTTCACAGTAATTGATTTGTCCCAGCCGTTCTTTTCTGTGCCTCTTCATGAGGGCAGCCAATTCCTATTCAGTTTCAAATTCCTGGATAAGGTTTACAATTGGTGTCGAATTCCTCAAGGGTTTTGGAATCACCTTCCATGTTCAATCAGATACTGAAGAAAGATTTGGAGTCATTGGAATTGCCTTTTCAATTGACTCTAGTGCAGTACATTGATGATCTGTTGATCGAATCCAAAACAAGGGATGAGTGTAAGTATGATTTAATTGCCTTACTGAACCACTTGGGAAAAAACAGACACAAGGTGTCCCCGAAGAAGTTGCAGTTGTGTCAGAAACAGGTGAAGTACTTGGGTCATCAAATTGAGAAAGGGTCGAGGAAGTTATCCAGGGAGAGGGTGACTGCCCTGTTACAGGTGAAACCCCCAACGACACGTAGAGATGTTAGAATGTTTCTGGGAATGGTGGGCTACTGTCGTCAGTGGATCCAAAATTTCTCAGTCATCTCCAAGCCATTGGTGAGACTGACGGTTAAGGAAGGGCCAGATGTCATAACGCTGTCAGAAAAGGAATGAAGGTATTTACTGAATTGAGGGAGAACATGTGCAGGGCTCCAGCTTTAGGTATGCCTGATTGCACGAAGCCTTTTGTTCTGTTTTGTCATGAATGTGATGCATGTTCTTTGTCTGTCCTGACACAGGTCCATTGAGGTATAAACCGACCAGTAGCATAATTTTCAGCTACTTTGGACCCAGTTGCAGCAGCCTTACCGGGTTGTCTCCATGCAGTAGCAGCAGTTGGTCAAAGCCTCACACAGTGTGAAGGCATAGTGATGGAAAATCCTTTAACAGTCATGGTCCCTCACTCAGTTGAGATCCTGTTAACCTGCACCAAAATGCCACACATGACAAATGCAAGATTGACGAAATATGAAACAAATATTTTGGGGTCACCATATGTAACGTTGAAAAGATGTAAAGATGTACAGTGTTGAACCCGGCAACTTTGCTTCCAAATGAAAACACAGAGGTTGAAGATGTAGAACATGATTGTCTTGAGGTAACAGAAATGTGCACCAAACTGAGGCCTGATATTAAAAATACCCAATTGGAATAAAATGACCAAATTATCTTTGTAGATGGCTCATGTTTAAGAGACTCAGTAACAGTGCTGAGAGCCGGATACGCTGTATGTAAAATATCTGGTATCGTGGAAGCGTCTTGGCTTGAGAAAGTATATTCTGCTCAAGTGGCTGAATTGGTTGCTCTTACAAGAGCTTGCCATGCTTCTGCCCAGCTGAGTTACTATCTATACTGATAGCAGATACGGATTCGGAATTGTCCATGATTTTGGCCAACTATGGTCACAGAGGGGTTTCTTGAGCTCTTCTGGTTCTCCAGTGAAAAATAGTGAGAGAATTAAGGAGTTGTTGCACGCGATTCAGTTACCTCATGAAATTGCTGTCGTGAAATGCAGTGCTCATTTGAAATCACAAGACTTTGTTTCAATGGGAAACGGATATGCGGATCAAGTCGCAAGGTTTTGCGCATTGGACTGTATATCGTTTAAGGATCAGTGGGAATTGTTACCTGAAACAGAAAATGTGACATGTACAGGCTATTCATTAGGGGTGATTGACACGTTAGAAGAATCAAGATTGTTGCAGGGACGTGCCAGCAAAGATGAGAAGCGTTCTTGGGTTAGGATGCAATGTGTACAAAGACCAGATGACTTGTGGGTTTCAGATGAAGAGAAAATGGTTTTGCCGAACAGTCTCCTGTCACAGTTTGCAAGGTTTTACCATGGTCAAGCACATATTGGGAGAGCTGCAGAAGTGATTTGTCACAGGTGTATCATCTGTCAACAGATGAATGAGGGGAAAGGGACAGTGGTGAATTTGAGCCACATTGGGAGAGCAGGAGGTCCATTTAGCAGAATGCAATTGGATTTT
This sequence comes from Pleurodeles waltl, assembly GCF_031143425.1. NCBI lineage: Eukaryota > Metazoa > Chordata > Amphibia > Caudata > Salamandridae > Pleurodeles > Pleurodeles waltl. The sequence continues at coordinate 1,180,289,376 of NC_090439.1, forward strand.
ATTGAGATGCCTGTGTGTGGAGATTTGAGATATGTGTTGGTGATTGTGTGTATCTTTAGTCACTGGATTGAAGCATACCCTACAGGCAGGAATGATAGTCTCACAGTAGCAAAGCTGCTGCTTAGGAATTGATACCACGTTTCGGGTTTCCGATCTCTTTAGAATCAGATTGGGGAAGTCACTTCAACAACGAGGTGGTTAAGCTATTCTGCGCAGCATTGAACATTGAGCAGAAGTTGCATTGTAGTTACTGTTCTGAAGCATCAGGACTAGTGGAGCAGATGAATGGTACTCTGAAGTCGAGAATGGCAAAAGAATGTGTGTAGCCATGAATTTGAAATAGCCCGATGCATTGCCTTTGGTGTTAATGTCAATGAGAAATACACCTAACAAGAAAACAGGACCGTCTCCTCATGAGACTGCCCGCAGTGCCTGCAAATGCTCTTGTGAATATCACGGATGATATGGTGTTGGACTACTGCCAGGGTTTGGCTGACGTGGTCCACTCTTTCTCTCACCAGGTGGAAGCTACCACCCTGCCACCGATAAATGATCCAGGACACAATCTGAAAGCTGGTGACTGGGTTGTCATCAAGAAACACGTAAGGAAGTTGTGTTTGGAGCCACGTTCGAAGGGGCCATATCAAGTAATACTACAACCGCTGTGATGTGTGCGGGAATTCCGAATTGGATCCATTGCAGTCACACGAAAAAGGTGACGTGTCCAACTGATGAGGAAGTTGAGTTCTTGAAAGTACCAACAACAGAGAAGGAAGTCTCAGGGCTGGAGAGTGATCGAAGGGAAACTGAGACAGAAAGAGAGCCCGTTGAGGACGGCTTGGTCACTCCAGTAAGAGACAAAGGAGAAGACTCCCAGAGGGGTGACAGTGAGCCTATCTCAACTGAGGGACCAGGAGAGCCAAATCAGAGGGAAGTTCTCCCAGAAGCAGATGAATATGGAAATGAGCTAGAGCCTCTGACAGATCCAGAAGGCGAAGGAGTTGAGGCGGAAAAGAGCCAGAGTGCCCAGACTTCTCCTGAGCAAATTGCAGGTTCATTAAGGGAAAACACCATAGAGTCAGAGGAGGGCGAAGGGTTGCCACAGGAAAGACCAAAGGCCAGAGAGGTACTGAAAGGAGATGAGTGGCCAGAATTGCAAGTGGAAAAGGGAAAAGTAGTCATCGAAGATGCAATAGGGGAAGAGGTTGATACAACAAGGAGAGAAGATCTAAGTGAAGGAGAGTTGCAAGGTGATCGCAAGTTGAAAGAAAGAGAGTAGCCAACAGAAGGTACGCGGGTCCTGAATGGGCGTATGCAATGTCAGCTGAATTGCAACAAGAGTTCTTGACGTTCTGCTTTGATCGAGAAGTCCCAGTTCAGTAATTTGGTACCTGAGTCTGGCCAAAGAGACTGAGTTGGCATGAGAATTGAATTAAAGAAGAATTGAGAAAAGAGACTGATAACTTACCGGATGTGACACTGATAAGCTAAATTGACTTTTGAAAACCGATTTTCACAAGCTGCTAACCTGAGTTGACAAGGATCCTGGGAGAGAAAGTGAAAGCTGTAAATACTTGTTTGTTTTGATTCTGCAGCGAAAAAAAAAAAGAAAAGAAGAAAATTTATTCTAACTTTCCTCTCTTGTTTGAATTAACCTTCCTTCAATTTAGATTCTTTACAGATCATGGCTAACACTAGAGAGGATAATAGAGGGAATATGCGTTGTAAATGCTTGGGTGTTGGTTTGGGTGTCGTGTGTGTGCTATTCATCATAGTTGTGAAAGTGGGTATCCCATTAGTGGGTAAGAGTGGAACTAACAATGCTACAATTCCTGAGACCGCCACTGCACTAACAGCTTGGGAGAGGTTTGAACAGGATACGATATATTTGCATGAGGGAAATGACGCAAAAGGGGAATTATCAACTAATGTTTTCTATTGCTTGCTGAGTGAGTTTGTTGACACAATGGATGCAAAAGATTGTTATGTGTGCACACAGATTCCTGTTTCGGTACAAGAGGGGGTTACCTATCATAGTCTGCCATTAACATATGGGATAATCTGTAGTCTGTTACTAACAAGATTCTATAACCAGGAAGAGATTCAGTATTTTTATTCCAACCATGATCTTGTGTTTTCTTATGTGCCTATCATAGAGGATTTGAGTAGTGTAGCTAAGTATTATAGCATGAAGTTAGTTAATGGATTCTTTGAGGCGACATTAAGGATTAGTACATCTTATGCACACCGCAATAATTTGGCATGTTTAATTACACCTGTAGAGAAAAGCTTTTTAGATCACACGGAAGACAGAAGAAGGGCTTTGAAGGGTAAATTGGGAAAAGGATTGCAGCAGCAAGCTTTTGCTAATAGTGAGGGTTACAGTGCAAATAGGGGAACAGGGGAAGTTAGCTTTAGATGCCCTACATGTAGGTAAGCTTTGCATATCTAGGCCGATATCATATTATGACAATGTGTTTGTGGGAACGAGTGAATGTAAGCATGTGTTTTTGTTTCAGAGTAAGTGGACGTTCATGTTAAATGGACAGGATCCAGCGATCCCTGGAATCTATTATATATGTGGACTTAATGCTTATTACCGTCTTCCAAAGGGATGGTATGGGACATGTTATTTGGGAAAAGTTTTCCCAAAGATATATCAACTTGAGGATTTGAAAAAGTTTCTGAAATTGTCTGAATTACATCGTACTAGACAAAAGAGAGAGACTGCTGCTGGTGTAGTAGGAGACATATTTGGGGCGATAATTCCTTCAGTGGGAGTTATCTTAAACTCCATAAAGATTCAAAAGATGTCTACTATTGTGGATAACATGCTGACAAACTTTTTGGGAGCCATCTGCCCCCAAGGGGGGCAGAAAGCCCACCAGAGACCAGGGAAGATTTTATTTTCAAAATAAGAGGTTAGGGGTATGGCCATAACCCCACCCCAAATGAATGGGGCCAAAGTTGTTCTGTTCACCAGTGGGCAGATTGGGCAATTACCCCCGATCCACACCCCAGGAGGACAAAAAGTCTACTAGATGCCAGGGAATAAAAAAAATAAAAGAAAATAGTGGGGTCGTGGCTACCAACCAGTATGGGTCTGGTTATGCCCCCACCCAAACTGAAGGGGCTAACAGTCTTTCAGCTCTCCCCGCACATTAAAACATCTTATCCCATGGCAACCAAGAGGACATTTGATTATTTTTGGTTTTGTTTTATATTTGGGCCATGAGAGCTTGGTAACTCTCAAAATTGTCCCACTTGAAATGGTGAGGGCAGCACTTTTTTTTTACTTTACGACGCTGCCATATAGAAAAATCCACAAGACCTAGACACATCTGTAAACTAAAAATCTAGTTGATTCCAGGGTGGTGTGCAACTTTGCTGGGAAGCACACATTTTTCCCACATTTTTGTGGTGTAGGCACTTTGCAAAAAACACCTCTGTTTTCTTTGAGAAAATGTGATATGTCCAATTTGTGTTTTGGGCCATTACCTGTCGCGGGCACTAAGCCTTCCCACACAAGTGAGGTACCATTTTTATACGGAGACTTGGGGGAACGCTGGGTGGAAGGAAATTTGTAGCTCCTCTCAGATTCCACAACTTTCTGTCACCGAAATGTAAGGAAAAGTATTTTTTAGCCACATTTTGAGGTTTGCAAAGGATTCTGGGTAACTGTACCTGGTGAGAGCCCGACAAGTCACCCCATCTTGGATTCCCCTAGTTCTCTAGTTTTCAAAAATGTACAGGTTTGGTAGATTTCCCTAGGTGGCGGCTGAGCTAGAGCCAAAATCCACAGGTAGGCGCTTTGCAAAAAACACCTCTGTTTTCTTTGAGAAAATGTGATGAGTCCACTTTGTGTTTTGGGGCATTTACTGTTGTGGGCACTAGGCCTACCCACATAAGTGAGGTACCATTTTTATCAGGCGACTTAGGGGACCGCTGGGTGGAAGAAAATTTGTGGCTCCTCTCAGATTCCACAACTTTCTGTCAATGAAATGTGAGGAAAAAGTATTTTTTTAGCCACATTCGGAGGTTTGCAAAGGATTCTGGGTAACAGAACCTGATGAGAGCCCCACAAGTCACCCCATCTTGGATTCCCCTAGATCTCTAGTTTTGAAAAATGCACTGGTTTGGTAGGTTTCCCTAGGTGACGGCTGAGCTAGAGGTCAAAATCCACAGGTAGGCACTTTGCAAAAAATACCTCTCTTTTCTTTGAGAAAATGTGGTGTGTCCACTTTGTGTTTTGGGGCATTTCCTGTCGCGGGCCCTAGGCCTACCCACACAAGTGAGGTACCATTTATATCGGGAGACTTGGGGGAACATAGAATAGCAAAACAAGTGTTATTGCCCCTTGTCTTTCTCTACATTTTTTCCTTCCAAATACAAGACAGTGTGTAAAAAAGATGTCTATTTGAGAAATTCACATGCTAGTATGGGCGCCCCAGAATTCAGAGATGTACAAATAACCACTGCTCCTCAACACCTTATCTTCTGCCCATTTTGGAAATACAAAGGTTTTCTTGATACCTATTTTTGACTCTTTAGATTTCAGCAAATGAATTGCTGTATACCGGGTATAGAATGAAAACCCACTGCAAGGAGCAGCTCATTTATTGGCTCTGGGTACCTAGGATTCTTAATGAACCTCGAATCCCTATATATCCCCGCAACCAGAAGAGTCCAGCAGACGTAACAGTATATTGCTTTCAAAAATCTGACATCGCAGGAAAATGTTACGGAGTAAAACGTGGAGAAAAATGGCTGTTTTTTTCACCTCAATTTCAATATTGTTTTGTTTTAGTTGTTATTTTCTGTAGGAAACCCTTGTAGGATCTACAAAAATTACCCATTGCTGAATTCAGATTTTAGTCTACTTTTCAGAAATGTTTAGATTTCTGGGATCCAGCATTGGTTTCATACCCATTTCTGTCAATGACCGGAAGGAGGCTGAAAGCACAAGAAATAGTAAAAATGGGGTATGTCCCAGTAAAATGCCAAAACTGTGTTGAAAAATTGGGTTTTCTGATTCAAGTCTGCCTGTTCCTGAAAGCTGGAAAGCTGGTGATTTTATCACTGCAAACCCTTTGTTGATGCCTATGTCAGGGAAAAAACCACAAGCCTTCTTCTGCAGCCCTTTTTTCCATTTGCTTTTTTTAAAAAAATGAAATTTTCTCTGTATTTTGGCTAATTTCTTGGTCTCCTTTGGGGAACCCACAAAGTCTGGGTACCTCTAGAATCCCTAGAATGTTGGAAAAAAAGGACGCAAATTTAGCGTGGGTAGGTTATGTGGACAAAAAGTTATGAGGACCTAAGCACACCCTACCCCAAATAGCCAAAAAAAGGCCTGGCACCTGAGGGGGAAAAAGCCTGGCAGCAAAGGGGTTAACAGTAGGCAAGCTCAGTCCAAGCACTTGGAGAAACCTTGCTAGCAGGATACACAACAAAGTCCAGTCTTTATCCTCTGCAAAGCAGAAGCAGCAACTGCAGGCCAACCCAGGAAAGCACACACAACAAAAGGGGCAGTACTGCTCCTCTCAGCTCTTCAGCTCTTCTCCTTGGCAGTGGGTCCTCTTGATCCAGAATTGATCTAATAGTCTGGGGTTGTTGGACCACTACTTATCCTCATTTATGCTGAAATAAAGCTTCAAAGGAAAGTCTCTGTTCTTCACAAGATCCTACCTTGCCCATGCCTGGCTCGGACGCATTCCAAGAGGGTGGAGACAGCATTGTGTGAGGACGGGCACAGCCCTAATCAGGTGTCAGTGACTACTCCTCCCACCACTCTAGCCCAGGGGGACCTATCAGCCAGTTGATGGACCATCAGCATATGCAAAGTCGTTTTCTGTTTTGAGTACAGACTGGGAAAGACGGTAAAAGGCAAAAATAAAGGAATGTCTTTGATGTTACATAATTATTAAAAGAGGTTTGACCAAGTAAAGAGGTTATATGCTGCCAGAATCCGAAAATTACAAAAGACGTATTCTATATACTACTAACAATCACTCATATAAAAAGACCCATGTCAAAGAATCTTAGAAAAATAGGTGTTTCCGGCTAGAAGAATTGCTCAGTCCTGAGGATGACCCACTAATAATTTATGTCTTGATACAGGGTCGAAACGTTGACTACATTATATGTAGATTACATATGAGTGACTTCAGGACACCTGGAATAAAGGGGTCCAATTGAAGTTCGCTTTACTCTTATATGTTTTTAACCACATTTGTATATATTGTATATAATACTTTGGCACTAACATCACTTTATCACTTTCAGTGCGCCGTTATTTTGGGAGCACCTATTTCTTAATGAAGTTTTTATGGGTAAAGGAGTTTTTTCATCAGATTAAATAATAAAAGGTGATATGAATCAATCTGAGGTTATCATATATTTTTAAGATAACAGGTTTTTATTATTTTCTAATGCCGCAGGAGTGTAGGCATATACTTCCCCCGAGTTGACGAAATTTGTGTTTACTATTTAAATTACCCAGGTCTAAGGGTTATATGGGTTTGCCTCATTTGGTATAATAATAACTTTCTAAAAGTGGCATTTTCAAACTCACAACTTAAAAATCAACTTCATTAAAAGTTGTATTTTTAAATTGTGAGTTTGGAGAACCCAAACTTCAGATCTCTATCTGCTCCCAACGGAAAATTACACTTAAACTGTATTGAAAGGCAATTCTCATGTTAACCTCGGGGAGAGATATGCCTTACAATAGTGAAAACTGAATTTAGCAGTATTTAACCATCAGGACATGTAAAACACACCAGTACATGTCCTATCTTTTAAATAAAGTGCACCCTGCCCGTAAGGCTACCTTGGGCATACCTTAGGGGTGACTTACATGTAGTAAAAAAGGGAAGGCTTGGGCCTGGCAAGTGGGTACATTTGCCAGGTTGACATGGCAGTTTAAAACTGCCCACACACACACCGAAATGGTAGGTCTGAGATATGTGTACAGGGCTACTCATGTGTATGATACAATCAGTGCTGCAGGCCCACTAATAGCATTTGACTTACGGTTCCTTGGAACCCATGGTGCAGTATACTAGGGACTTACTAGTAAATCAAAGATGGCAATCATGGATACCAATCACAATCACAATTTACACAGAGAGCATATGCACTTTAGGAGTGGTTAGCAGTACTAAAGTGCCCAGAGTCCTAAAGCCGACAAAAACAGGTCAGACAAAATAGGAGGAAGGAGGTAACACGTTGGGGATGACCCTCCAAAAAGGGTGAGGTCCAACAGACACTTGCAGTTTCGTAAAGACTTCAAGGGGTAGTACTGCTTCTCACAGCTGACTGGAGAGACACATCTAGTAACCACATTAAGTGCTGCAGTTTCAAGCAGACTTCAAGCAGTAGCATCTGGTTCGAGAGGTGCACCTAGTAACCACCTGAAGTGTTGCAGCCTCAAGAAGACGTCAAGCAGTTCTATCTGATTGGAGAGACACATCTAGTAACCACATTAAGTGCTGCAGTTTCAAGCAGACTTCAAGAAGTAGCATCTGACTCGAAAGGCACACCTAGTAATGCTGGTGCTAGGTGCACCTAGAAGTGCTGCAGCTTTGTATATACTTCAAGCAGTAGCGTATGGCTCGAGGGGGATACACAGTAACCATTTGAGGTGGTGCAGCTTCATGAAGGCTTCAAGCAGCAGCATCTGACTGGAGAGGAGCCCCTAGTAACCACTTGAAGTGCTCCAGATTCGTGAAGCCTTCATGCAGTAGAATCTGAATGGGGAGGCACCTAGTAAACACATTAAGGGCCAGATGTAGCACAATCCGATTTTGCGACTTGCAAATTGCGAGTCTGAGCGACTCACAATTTGCAAGTCGCAAAATCGGATGCAGAATGGTGTCTCAGACACCTTCTGCGACTCGCTTTGGGGTCGCAAAGACCCACCTCATCAATATTTATGAGGTGGGTCGCATTTTGCAACCCCATAGCGAGTCCCTGCACTCACAGGGAGGGTGGCCTGCTGTAGTCAGCAGACCTCCATGTCTGTGACTGCTTTTTAAATAAAGCATTTTTTTTTTTTTCATTTTGCAACTCTGAATTGCGATGCGAGTCGCAAATAGGTAGGGAACATCCCTTCCTATTTGCGAGTCGCATTCCCAAATTGCGAGTCGGTACTGACTCGCAATTTGGGAATGAGCATCGCGGGAGGCCGTTTGCATGGCGCAAACTGCGTTTTTTGCAGTTTGCGCCATGCAAACGGAGTGCTACATATGGCCCTAAATTCTTTAGATTTAACAAGACTTCAAGCAGTAAAATCTGACTGGAGAGGAGCACCTAGTAACCACTTGAACTGCAGCAGCAGGATTCGAAGGGTACATCTAGTAATGACTGCATGTACTACATGCTTGTGACTTTCTTGCCAGCCTCAATAAAATTCAGTAAAATATATATTGGCTTCTTCAGCTGGCACTGGCATTTTACTTCTTACTGCCACAGAACACAGTGTAAGGCGATGGATCCGCACAGTTCCGCCACAGGCTGTCCTCAGGCTAAGCAACTAAAATGTACTGGCTCACAGATGAACTTCCAGTTAAAAAGTAGTCTTTTAAGAAGAAGATGGAAAGCACTCAAATTTACCAGTGACTGCTGGTGCCTCTATTTATTTGAGAGTCATCACAGAGTTCTGTAGTATACAAGACATTTATTGGCAGGTGTGATGTTTTGTGCTCATCAAAAAAACACTTTGAGATATTCATTTATCCTATAGAAAACAAGCACACATTCTTAGAGCAGCAGAAGTGTAGATGCAAATATATAGCCACAACGCTCAGCTTCATGAGGAACATTTTAAGCAACTGCAACCTACTTGCATCTAAGGATGTCTTGTGACACTGCAGACACTTGAAAGACTTTTCTAGTAGTTAATTCAGACTCAAGAAGGAGATGTAGTAATATAGTAAAGTGGAGTGTAAAGATTTGACTCCAACTAAGTTAGTCCAGTATAAAATCTTTATTTTTTCATATGAAATCTCCAACTCAGCTCCTCTGCTCACTGACCCTCTTCTTCTCCTCCAACATTCTGTCCTATGTCATCACTACCTCACTACACTCTAACATCATTATTCTAATAACTATAACTTGTCTCCATATATCTCCTCCCTTAAACACTAAAATATATTATTCATTATTCTATAACTTTACATTTCTTAACCAACTTATAATATAGTTAATTTCTTGTTATGTTACACATAGCTATAAAAAGTTGCTGCATAAAAGTTAGTAATAACAATAACACTGTAGATATCAATAGGGGTTTGTATACCCCTCATCACCTATGCATACATTCCCCATGCTCCATGTTGTTCCATTCTATAAAATTACTATATTATTCTAACTTCTCTCACTCTTTGCAGAACAGAGTACTTACTGTGGCCTTTCTGGACCATTCCTCCCTTCCTTATGGCAACCCAATCTCTGCATTGCACATTGCAATTTTTGACACCCTTCCTTTTGTTATAATAATACATGTTTTTCACTTTTAATTTTATCATTTCACGGTCAACTTTCACCATATTTTTTTCTTTTAAACAGATAGGACACTCTTTTATACCCGGTTCCCTCCCTTTCAAAGATACAAAAGGTGAGACACCTGTTACAGAGTGTGGAGTTACACGGTGTGACCAGATCATCTTCCTCAGTTCATTTTTCCATGGAAGTTGATTAACTAGAGATAACTGTATTTTCCATCACAATGCGATTTATTCTTTCTACTAATCCATTTGCCTGTGGACGGAATAAATCTACCCTTTCATGTATAATTCCCATTCCATCCAAATACTCCGTCATTTCCTTAGATACAAACTGTACTCTAATATCTGGCACAATTTTCTTCGGTATTCCTTCTTCCGCAAACATTTCTTTCAAGAATTCAATTACTCCTGCCGTATTTATATGTTCTATTGTTTTAACCACAAACCATTTACTGTGACAATCCACCAACACTACTATGCCTTACTCATAACTTAAATATCAGATCCATAAAATCAATGTGCAACTTCTCCCATGGTTTTTCCGGAAACTCCATAACAGATAACGGGGGTTGTCTTGCTATTTTGATCTTATCACTGTTTGCACATGCAACACAATTTCTTACCCTCTCTTGCACTTCCTGATCCATTCTAGGCCATCAATACGATTGCTGCACTTTTGTCTTCATCATTGATCGACCAGAATGTCCTTCATGTACAATGTCCATAACGTGTCCACAAATTCCTCTTGGAAGAACTAATTGATTTCTCCTCATTAATTTGCCATTTACTCTACCTAATTCCTCTCTTACTTTAAAGTACGCACTTACATCACTATTGAATCTATATTCATCTTTCCATCCTTCCACATCTCTTGTTTCAACCTGCTTCATAATTAAATCTTTTTCTTTAGCAACCTTCCATTCTTCATCACTTACAGCCACCTGCTCAAGATACTCTTTCTTCACACATAGTAACATTATCAACAACAACTTCTTGCTCACCCTGCATTATTGATACATAATCTGCTACTACATTTTTACTACCCTTGACAAATTCAACCTCAAAGTTATAATCCATAAAAGACAATAAACATCTTGAGATGCGTGGAGTAACATTCCCTCCCATTCCTCTTCCCCCTTTCAAAATATAAGACAAGGATTTATGATCAATTCTCACCCTGAAAGGTAAACCCACACATAGAAATTGAAATGGTTAATTTCCCAGCAACAAGCCAAGGCATCCCTCTCAATCACAGAATACGCCCTTTCAGCACCTTGTAAACTTCTGGACGCAAACCTCACAACACACTCCTTATCATCCTTCTTGTGGGTCAAAACTGCACCAATGACAACATTGCTGGCATTTGTAGTTATGTAAGTTCTTGTCATAACATCAAAATGACCCAACATGGGTGCCTGAATTATACATTTTGTATTTTTAGAAAGCCATATTCACACACCTCATTCCAAATAAACTCTACCCCTTTCTTTATTAACTTTCTTAGAGGCTCACAATTTCAGTAAAGTTTTGTACAAACATTTATCCTTTGGTATACCACATAATCTGAAGCTAATCCAAAAGGCATTCTCTTGTAGTGAAATGCTCCTAGCGGTGTTGCAAAGGATTTAAGATGCTTAGATTGTTCACATAACTTCACTTGATGATATGCAGATGACATGTCAAGAACAATAAATACTTCTCCTTTTCCCATCATTGCTAACATTTGAAATATATTAGGAAGTGATTGCCTGTCCATCCAAATTTTTAATTAAGATCACTAAGATCCACATATAGCCAAATTTTACCTTCTTCCTTTGACACAATTACAGCTGGTGCAAGCCATTCAGAGGCTTCAATGGGTTCAATAATATCTTGTTCCAGTAATTTATCCAATTCTTGTTTTAAACGTCCTTTCCTCAAATTAGAAATATTCCTTACTTTGTGAATTACTGGTTTTGCCCCTTTTTTAATGTTAATTTATGAGCAAAACCCTCCAACACCCCCAGAGAATTAGAAAATAATTTGGATATTTTTTATCCACATTGTCACTACAACCTTCAGCCACTTCTGCTATTGACTCTAACATAACTGGTTCTTTTGCATTTGGATTTATTATGAATCCCAAATCCTTCTGATAATGCCATCCCAACAAATCTGATCCATAATCCATAATATCTATTCTTCCATGCACATATCTGTTCTTAATAGTAATCATCATCCATACCATTCCCAAAATTATTATTTTCTTTCCTGTGTATCCTACAGCCCTTATATCTTCTATGATTAACTGCACATTTTCCATCCCCACCCAATTTGCTTCATATGTTTCTTTTAAAATAAGTGTAAATAGATTTCCTGAATCTATTAATACCTTAGTTGGTATATTATTAAAAGAAACTTGACAATGGGGCTTTCCCAATTTGTCAGTACTCTCTGATTTAACTCCTTGCAGACTTCTAGTCATCTTTTGTTTACATTGATCAATTCCATTTGAGTGATCAATATTTAAAATCACCTCATAAATACCCTTACACTCTTCTTGATCTTCTAGGTCTACTAGTTGTATCCTTCTATTACCTCTTGAGTCAACTTATGTTTTGCACACTTTGGCAAAATGTCCTCTTTTGCCACAATTTCTACAAATTACATTCTTTGTCGGACACATTCTACTAAATGCAATTTGACCTGGAGCACCACAACAAAAACATTTCACTTCTCTCCAACTAGATTTTTTTGCTTCAATTGTATGCCACCTTTGGTTGTTTCTATGTTTTCCAATACCATTCTATTCTCCTCTTTAGTTGTGTCCTTGGTATTGCCATTTGTAATTTAATTTATTGTATCATATTTTTCCTCTCATCATCAGTATTGTCTATTTCTTGTAACCACACTGCTGTATGTTCCATCCTTTTAGCTTTTTCTATAGCTTCATCCAATTTGGGGTCTTTCACTAATAACTTCTCTTCTACCTTCTTGCTGTATGCACACCTTACATTTGGATTTCTTATTAAAGAATCATTTAAGTGTTCAAATTGACAAAAATAGTACAAGGCCTCTCAATGCCGCTACATATGATGCAATATCTTCATCTTCCCGTTGTACTCTTGAAAAATATTTATGCCGCCCCAGAACTAAATTTGTTTTAGGAATAAACTGAATGCCTAACATTTGCATTCATATATCAAATACATTGGCTGGATGACCATCACCCATTCCTAATGATAATTCTGGTAAGTCTTCATAAATCCTCCTGCCTTCAATTCCTAAATGATGTAATAAAATGGCTTTACATTGAGGTGGTCCATAGCAGTTTCCTCCAATTGTTAACAAATATGTTGTGACATTTTTTTCCCCTTGTTTCCAAGGAATCACTGGATTCCCAGGTGTTGACAAAAATTGCGGTGGTGAGGACATAGATTGTCCTGCCATTTAAAAAAAAATATTAGTGTAGTTACTTTTTCAAGCACTCTAGGATTCCTTTTGAAAAGATAGGCAAAAGTCTACAAAAAAAATCCACTTTGGTTCACACTTGTTTACATATACTAACCTAGTAATGTATTTAGTAGTTTAGATGAATAATATATGTTTATTCTTCTTGCTACTTTAAAAATTAGCTTTCCAGTTCGCATGAAACGGTAATCTTATCTTTATGTTGTTTCCACGCAGTCCTATGTTTATTTTTATTAACTTACTGTAATAAACACTCCTTTCTCTATTGCAGTGAACAGTCCCTTGGCTATTGCTGATCAGTCCTTCGTCTATTGCCTTGATCCGCATGCCAAGTTACTTTCGGGAAAACAAACGCTGTCTGGATCGTAAAAAAGAGAGGAGCTGGGCGGGGCTCCTGCTCATCCCGCTCCTCCATTGTGCACCTCACGTCCCTGTTCTGCCAAGTTGAGAGAGGCCGCCGAAAGTATTATCCGATCGGCTGCAAGTCTTGTGAAGCACGCGCTCGTTTGGATGAGCCATGCATGCGCAAATCATGGCTGTGGGGTCAATGTAGGTAATTTTAATGCAATATTTAATCAAGCTTTCACTGCCATTATATGCTGTAAATTGTAAAGAGACACTTCCCTTGAAATTAACTTTAGTTTCCAATTTGCATCCATTTGCTTTTGAGGTTACATGGGTGAAGATGTCTGTTGCTCTCTGTCCCCTGAACAGATTAGTCGCCACTCGTCGCCAATGTAAAGATTTGGCAAAGTTCATCCAGTATAAAATCTTTATTTCTTCATATGACATCTATAGCTGAGCTCCTCTGCTCACTAACCCTCTTCTGCTCCTTCAACATTCTGTCTCATGTCATCACTACCTCACTACATTCTAACATCATTATTCTACCAACTATAACATGTCTTCACATGGAGCTTTTAAAGCCTGTGTTTCTGACCCAAGATGGACAACTAGTAAAACCTTGAGGAACTACAGACCTGTTAAGGAGCCACAAATTTCCTTCCACCGAGCATTCCCCCAAGTCTCCCGATAAAAATGGAACCTCACTTGTGTGGGTAGGCCTAGCACCCACGAAAGGAAATGGCCCAAAACACAACGTGGACACATCAAATTTTTTGACAGAAAACAGAGGTGTTTTTTACAAAGTGCCTACCTGTGGATTTTGGCCTATAGCTCAGCCGGCACCTGGGGAAACCTAGCAAACCAGTGCATTTCTGAAAACCAGACACCTAGGTGAATCCAAGATGGGGTGACTTGTGGGGCTCTGACCAGGTTCTGTTACCCAGAATCCTTTGCAAACCTCAACATTTGACCCACAAAACACTTTTTCCTCTCATTGCGGTGACAGAAAGTTCTGGAATCAGAGAGGAGCCACAAATTTCCTTCCACCCAGCTTTCCCCTAAGTCTCCCGATAAAAATGGTACCTCACTTGTGTGGGTAGGCCTAGCGCCCACGAAAGGAAATGCCCCAAAACACCATCTGGACACATCAAAATTATCTCTGTTTTTGCAGGGGGGAACCTGTGTTTTTGGTCCTGGGCTCAGCAGCCTTCTAGGGAAACCTACCAAACCCAGACATTTCTGAAAACTAGACACCCGAGGGAGTCCAGTGAGGTGTGACTTACCCAGAATCCTCAGCAAAAATCATATTTTTCCCACATTTCTGTGTGGGATCACTGCACTGGGACACATTTTATACCACCCAATGTTCCCCTCAGTCTCCCGGTAAAAATGATACCTCATTTGTGTAGGTGGGCCAAGTGCTTGTGAAAGGGAAGAGCCAAAAACATGTCAATATTGAGGGGGAACAAAGGGAGTTCAAAAGGGCAGTTTGCAAAAAAAACATTTTTAGGCTGACAAGTGCAGCAGAATTTTTATCGGCATAGATGAGACAATGCTGGGTGGTAGGAATTTTGTGGATTCCTGCAGATTCCGGAAGGTTCCATCACAAAAACGTGGGAAAAATGTGTGATTTCCAGCAAAGTTGGAGGTTTGCAGGGGATTGTGGGTTCAAAAATGGTGTGGGGTGCATGTGAAACACACCATCCTGGAATCACCCAGATGTTTAGTTTTCAGATGTGTCTAGGTCTTGTGGATTTTTCTACATGGCAGCGTCCCAAAGTCCATAAAGTGCAGCCCACACCATTCCAAGTGGGACGATTTTGAGAGTAAGCCAAGTTCTCATGGCCCAAATGTAAAACTAAAACCCAAAATAATCAAATTTCTGTAGGAGGCTGGCCTGGCTTCTAGTGGGTACTAGAGGTACTTACACCTTGTGCCAGGTCCAGTTATCCCTTATTAGTGTAGTAGAGGTGTTTCTAGCAGCTTAGGCTGATAGAAGGTAGCTATAGCAGAGCAGCTTAGGCTGAACTAGGAGACATGCAAAGCTCCCACTATACCACTGGTGTCATATGCACAATACCATAAGAAAACACAATACACAGATATACTAAAAATAAAGGTACTTTATTTTTATGATAATATGCCAAAAGTATCTCAGTGAGTACCCTCAGTATGAGGATGCTAAAAAATACACAAGATATATGTACACAATACCAAAAATATGCAGTAATAGCAAAAGGAAGTAATGCAAGCAGTGTAAAGTTACAATAGATTGCAATAGGAGCACATAGGTATAGGGGCAACACAAACCATATACTCCAAAAGTGGTCACTGGGACTGTAAGAAAAAAGTCAGGGTTAGAAAAATAGCCCACCACAAGACCCTGTAAGGTAGGTGTAAAGTGCACCTGCAACTCCCAGAGAGCACAGAAGTCGTGATAGGGGGATTCTGCAAGAAAAACCAACACCAGCAATGCAACAACAGTGGATTTCTGGACCTGAGTACCTGTAAGACAAGGGGACCAAGTCCAAGAGTCGCGACAGTGTCGGGAGTGGGCAGGAGCCCAGAAAATGCCAGCTGAGGGTGCAAGGAAGCTGCCACCGGAGGGAAGAAGCTTGGTGTTTTGCAAAAACGAAGAGGACTAGGAACTTCCCCTTCGGAGGACGGATGTCCCATGTCGTGAAGAAGCTTGCAGATGTATTCCCACGCAGAAAGCCCACAAACAAGCCTTGCTAGCTGCAAGGGTCGCGGTTAGGGTTTTTGAATGCTGCTGTGGCCCAGGAGGGACCAGGATGTCGCCTCTTGGATGAGGAGACAGAGGGGGCGCCCAGCAAGTCAGGGAGCCCTCACAGAAGCAGGCAGCACCTGCAGAAGTACCGGAAGAGGCACTGAGAAGAGGAGTGAACTGGAGTCCACCCGAAGTCAGAAAAGGGAGTCCCACGACGCCGGATGACAACTCAGAAGGTTGTGCACTGCAGGTTAGAGTGTCGGGCACACAGGCTTGGCTGTGCATGAAGGAAATCCTGAAAGAGTGCACAGGAGCCGGAGCAGCTGCAAATCACGCGGTACCCAGCAATGCAGTCTAGTGTGGGGAGGCAAGGACTTACCTCCACCAAACTTGTACTAAAGAGTCACTGGACAGTGGGAGTCACATGGAAAGATTTGATGAGTTCCAGGGACCACGCTCGTCGTGCTGGGAGGGGACCCAGAGGAGCAGTGATGCAGTCTTTTGTTGCCTGTGGTTGCAGGGGGAAGATTCCGTCGACCCACGGGAGATTTCTTCAGAGCTCCTGGTGCAAGAAGGAGGCAGAATACCCCCAGAGCATGCACCACCAGGAAACAGGCGAGAAAGCCGGCAGGATGAAGCGATACAAGGTTGCAGTAGTCGTCTTTGCTTCTTTGTTGCGGTTTTGCAGGCGTCCTGAGCAGTCAGCGGTCGATCCTTTGGCAGAAGGTGAAGAGGGAGATGAGAGGAACTCTGGTGAGCTCTTGCATTCGGTATCTGAAGAATTCCCCCTAAGCATAGACCCTAAATAGCCAGAAAAGAGGGTTTGGCTACCTAGGAAGGAGGATAGGCTAGTAAGAAAGGTAAGAGCCTATCAGGAGTCTCTGACGTCACCTGATGGCACTGGCCACTCAGAGCAGTCCAGTGTGCCAGCAACACCTCTGTTTCCAAGATGGCAGAGGTCTGGGACACACTGGAGGAGCTCTGGGCACCTCCCCTGGGAGGTGCAGGTCAGGGGAGTGGTCACTCCCCTTTCCTTTGTCCAGTTTCGCACCAGAGCAGGGCTGGGGGATCCCTAAACCGGTGTAGACTGGCTTATGCAGAGATGGGCAGCATCTGTGTCCATCAAAGCATTTCCAGAGGCCGGGGGAGGCCACTCCTCCCCAGCCATCACACCTATTTCCACAGGGAGAGGGTGTAACACCCTCTCTTTGAGGAAGTCCTTTGTTCTGCCTTCCTGGGCCAGGCATGGCTGGACCCCAGTAGGGCAGAAACCTGTCTGAGGGGTTGGCAGCAGCAGCAGCTGCAGTGAAACCCCTTGAAAGGCCTATGTATAGTGCAGGCGTGTAATGTTGTCCCCGCACTCACAAAGTCCGGGGAATTTGCCCTGAACGATGTGGAGGCACCTTGGCTAGTGCCAGGGTGCCCACACACTAAGTGACTTTGCACCCAACCTTCACCAGGTGAAGGTTAGACATATAGGTGACTTATAAGTTATTTAAGTGCAGTGGTAAATGGCTGTGAAATAACATGGACGTTATTTCACCCAGGCTGCACTGGCAGGCCTGTGAAAGGGTATTGAGATCTCCCTATGGGTGGCAAAAGAAATATTGCAGCCCACAGGGATCTCCTGGAACCCCAATACCCTAGCTACCTCACTACCATATACTAGGGAATTATAAGGGTGTTCCAGTATGCCAATGTGAATTGGTGAAATTGGTCACTAGCCTGTTAGTGACAATTTGTAAAGCAGAGAGAGCATAACCACTGAGGTTCTGGTTAGCAGAGCCTCAGTGAGACAGTTAGTCATCACACAGGGAACACATACAGGGCACACTTATGAGCCTGGCAGGGTCCCAGTGACACATAGACTAAAACAACATATATAGTGAAATATGGGGGTAACATGCCAGGCAAGATGGTACTTTCCTACAATGTCTTCTTGCTTGCTGTGGGATAAGATGTTTTAGAGTGCGGGGGAGAGCTGAAAGACTGTTACCCCCTTCAGTTGAGGTGGGGGCGTAACCAGGCCCATACTGGTTGGTAGCCACCCCCCAAAATTTTTGTTTTTTTTAAATTCCGTGGCATCTAGTAGACTTTCTGCCCCCCCCCCCCGGTTGTGGATCAGGGGTAATTGCCCCATCTGCCCACTAGTGGGCAGAACAACTTTGGCCCCATTTATTTGGGGTGGGGGTATGGCCATACCCCACCCTCTTATTTTTGGAAAAAAAACTTCCCTGGCCTCTGGTGGGCTTTCTGCCCCACCCCCCCCTTGGGGCAGATGGGCCTTCCAAAAATAGGCCCATCTGCCCCCAATGGGGGGCAGATATGGCCAACAGTAATGTGCCCCCATGGCAGCAACCCTTACCCAAGGGGCTGCCTCCCTAAAGAAAACACACGCATACACACACACCAATCCCTGGTGCGTAAGTGGTTTCTGCCCCCCATGGTGGCAGATTGGCCTAACAAAAATTGTTCCGATCTGCCCCCAAGGGGGGCAGAAATGGTCTAAATACAATTTGCCCCCCCCCCAGGGAGCGACCCTTGCCTAATGGGTCGCTCCCCATCTCTAAAAAAAACAAACACAAAAACAAAAAATAAAAAATGCCCTGGCGCCTAGAGGTTTCTGCCCCCCCGGGGGCAGATCGTCCTAATAACAATAGGAAAATCTGCATCCAGGGGGGGCAGAAATGGCCTAAAATAAATTTGCCCCCCCATCCCCCGGGAGCGACCCTTGCCTGCGGGGTCGCTCCCCTTGCGTGACATTGGCGCAAAAAAAAAAGATCCCCGGTGCTAGATTGACCTAAAATCGTCCGATCTGCCCCCAAGGGGGGCAGAAATGGTCTAAATACAATTTGCCCCCCAGGGGAGCAACCCTTGCCTAATGGGTCGCTCCCCATCTCTAAAAAAGCAAACAAACACACAAAAAACACACAAAAAACATTAGCTCTGGCGCCTAGAGGTTTCTGCCCCCCCTGGGGAGCGACCCTTCCAACCTCCCCCCCGAGGAGCGACCCTTGCCTATGGGGTTGCTCCCCTTGTGTGACATTGGCACAAAAAGAAAAATACCCTGTGCCTAGATGTTGGGGCAGATTGACCTAAAATCGTCCGATCTGCCTCCAAGGAGGGCAGAAATGGCCTAAATACAATTTGCCCCTCCAGGGGAGCGACCCTTGCCTAAGGGGTCGCTCACCATCTGTAAAACAACAACAAAAAACACATCCCCGGTGCCTAGTGGTTTCTGCACCACTTGGGGGCAGATCAGCGTAATTAAAATAGGCTGATCTGCCCCCGAGGGGCGCAGAAATGGGCTAAATATAGTTTGCACCCTAAGGGAGCGACCCTTGCCTAAGGGGTCACTCCCCACCTCTAAAAAAATAAAATAAAAAAAAATATCCCTGGAGCCTAGTGGTTTCTGCCCCCCTAACAATAGGCCAATCTGCCCCCAGGCTTGCTTGCAATCCGGCTGCTAAAACACTCAGAGAGACTTCAAAGGGAAGGAAATTCATTTCCTTCCCTTTGAAGCCTCTCCGGCCTCCTCCACTTGATCGGAATTTCTTTGCATTTGCATTGCATTTCTCTTCCGATCGCGGTGGAAGCTGAGCTTCCAGGGCAATGGGAGGAGGCCTCTGTGATTGTCAGCACGCGATCGCGCGCTGACATCACGGTGGGGGGGTCGGGGTGGAAGGGGAAGGGCTTCCCCTTCCCTCCCTGCCTTGGGGGGGGGTTGGGGGGAACCCTACGCTCCCTCTGGCCTCTGTGCCCAGGACGTAATGGTTACGTCCTGGGCACACGAGCACTGTGCCTCAGGACGTAACCATTACGTCCTGGGCACAGAAGGGGTTAATGTCCAACTGTTATGGTTACCTTTGACTATGTTTATTAATCAGAATAGTACTGCTGTTTCTTGAACTAATGCTACATTGTCTGATAATGTCAACTTCCCATGACAATTTTAATTCTCTGTTTCTTCTTACTTTGTTGCACTCTTCCCTAATTTTAAGATTCCATTATTTATTAAGTGGTATTGTATTACAGTTGATGAGGACATTAATATTTTACTCTTTACTTGTACATATGATACTTTTCTCTTGTACAGCATTCCTTTCCCTCCCATATCCTCTATAAAATATAAAAACTTTAATGAGTTGTTTGAATGTTCTAGTACAATATACTTACTGATGTTTTTGCTTTTACCATAACATTATTGTTCAACTACTTTACTGTACATAGTGTGTTAAATAAACTCTTTTAAACACTGGTAGATTGACACAGCTAACAGGGCACACCCTGGAGTTAAATATTCCCAAACATTAATCCAATAATTGACCAAGATTAATCATAACTGAGAAGACAACAATGGTCCAAGAGGAGAAGTTGGTGGCAACTTCCTGGAAGTCACGTGGGGACTAAGTAAAGACAACAGGGTCATATTCACAAGCCCCTAGCACCTCCTTTGCATCAAATTAGTGTCATTTTTTTACACTAATGTGGCACAAGGAGGCAATTTTTGCCGTGCTATATTCACAAAGTAGCGCAATGCATGCTCTGTGCCACTTCGCAACCTGTTGTGCCACATTATACCTGCGTCAGGCATAATGTATGCAAGGGGGCATTCCGGCATTAGGAAGTGTGCAAAAACATCACCATTTTTGGCATAATTTGTGACATCTGCTATAAGCAGGGGTTCGAATGACGCACCCATAGAAACCTATGGGCCTTCTTGCACTTTGCTGCACTAGCGCCAACTTTTTTGACACTAGTGTAGCAAAGTCCCACAATACAGTAAAAAATGTTGACACTATTGGCCTAACGACCGCCATGGTGCACAGTATTGTAAACGCGGCCCACACATGGTGTCATTAGGTGGGGCAGGGCTGATGCAAGAAAAGATGCACATCTGTACTGATTCGCCACGTTCTTTTACATGTGCCCCAAGGTTACGCAAGTGCTGTTGTTGCATGTCTGTGGAGACACACTGGACCACGAGTGTGTCTCAGTACAACACATAGCCCTGCTTCTGTGAGTAACCTCTGTGGAATTGCCTGAATAACTCTACCTGCCTTGGAGAAAAAAGCCTCTTTCAGTCAGCTGGTCAGAACCAAGATTCATTAGCACAATGGCATCTGGACCCAGGAGAAGTTCAGTCCCTCCAAGACTGGGCCATATGAAGCTTGCACCACACCTTCTTGTGGTCCTGAGGTGTTAAAATTTGCTACACTTCACTCAGTGACCAGAAATCATATTGTGATAGGTAGCAAGAGTCACCGTAAACCAGAACCATTTGATTTTTCATTCTAGACCAAGAGGTTCCAGAGATCGCATTCGCTTAAGCCGAGAGTGAACTTAATCTCCAGCTTTGTCCTGGCTCCACACATGGCCATTGTGTGTGCTTCTGGGCCAGTGGTTGCCCGTGCCAATCTACTGACTATTGCCCAAAAAGGCCTGCTCAGGGTGAGTTATCATTCAAAAAATTACTGCCAAAGGGCTAGTCTACTCACCACTTTACTGTTTTACTGTAAATGCTTGTGGCCCCATGCTGGACACCAGAAACTAGGCAATCAAATGGTTTTCTCTGGGTGTCACGAAGAGCACCCACAGAAGACTCTTTCTAAGCCTACTTTGGGCTTTTAGTCGGTGGATCTGTGGGTGTTAAGTGGGTCCATTTGAAGCTGCCTGGAAGAGGCATGGAACTCTTGTAAGCATTCTAGAGCAAGGTATTGGAATTATATTACCTGCAAAGTAAATCCAAAATGCATTATGTGCCACTGTAGAGCAGCATTAAGAATTTCAGTAATAAAAGTGTATTTTTCTAGAACTTTGATTTGGTTACTAAATTCTGGTGCATAATCATTAGGATCACTAGTTTTATCTCCCACCAGACTGCCTCATGGTTGCTTCACAAACACTGTCCACGGAATCACACTGGAACCCCTTGTTAACCGCAGTTACAGGGCTTAAGAGCTGTAGTATTGTTAGGGTTATATCTACTATTAGGAATATACTAACAACTTGTTGTTTTCAGTGCATATCCTTATTCATATTCTCATATTTTGTGCATATCTGTGTATAAAAGCTGTTGGACTTTTTTGCTTATGCAGGGTCATCCCCAATCTTTTTGCCTCCTGCCTCCTATTTTTTCTGACCTCTTGCTGTTGGCTTTTGAACTCTGGGCACTTTGCCACTGCTAACCAGTGCTAAAGTGCATATGCTCTCTGTGTAAATTGTATGTAATTGGTTTATCCATGATTGGCATATTTGATTTACTAGTAAGTCCCTAGTAAAGTGCACTAGAAGTGCCAGGGCCTGTAAGTCAAATGCTACTAGTTGGCCTGCAGTACCGGTTGTGCCACCCACATAAGTAGCTCTGTAATCATGTCTCAGACCTGCCACTGCAGTGTCTGTGTGTGTGCAGTTTTAACTGTAAATTCGACTTGGCAAGTGTACCCACTTGCCAGACCTAAACCTTCCCTTTTCTTATATGTAAGGCACCCCTAAGATATGCCCTAGGTAGCCCCAAGGGAAGGGTGCAGTGTATTGTTAAGGTAGGATATATAGTAATGTGTTTTATATGTCCTGACAGTAAAATATTGCTAAATTTGTTTTTCACTGTTGCACGTCCTGTCCCTCTCATAGATTAACATGGGGGCTACGTTTAAATCTGATTGAAGTGTAGATTCCCTTTGGGAGCGGATGGACATGTGGAGTTTGGGGTCTCTGAGCTCAAAATTTAAAAATACATCTTTTAGTAAAGTTGATTTTAAGATTGTGTGTTTGAAAATGCCACTTTTAGAAAGTGAGCATTTTCTTGCTTATACCATTTCTGTGACTCTGCCTGTTTGTGGATTCCCTGTCTGGGTCAGTTTGACAGTTGGGCTGGTTGCACCTCACACTGGACAGTGACACAAAGGGAGCTGGGGTGTAGCCTGCATATCCTGATGAGCCATCTGTGCTAGGAGGGAGGGGAGGAGTGGTCATTCACACCTGAAAGGGCTGTGCCTGTCCTCACACAATGCCGTCTCCGACCCCCTGGTGAGTGTCTGGGGCCTGGCCTGGACAAGGCAGGATTTCACATTCAAAAGAGACTTTACTTTGAATTAGGCCTACTTCAAAGGAGAAATTGGGCATAAGAAGGGCACCTAAAACCACAAACTTTAGAACACTTCTGGAAACAAGAGGAACCTCTGCCTGAAGAAGAGCTGAAGACTTGAGGAGAAGTGCGCCCTGACTGTGACTCTGCTTGGTGGAGCTATCCTGCAGTTGCTGCTTCTGCCAGAGTAAGAGGACAATGACTGGATTTTGTGTGCCTTCCATCTTGTGAAGAAATCTCCAAGGGCTTGATTTAGAGCTTGCCTCCTGTTGTTTGAAGTCTCAGGGACAGCAAAGACTTCTCTCTGCCAGCACCTGGAGTCTCTGGAGAGACTCCTGCTCTGACAGTTGGTGCCCTATCCAGTCCCTGGACCCTTGGAAGGAAAGCTGGTGGAAATCCAAGGAAATCGACTTTGGACCGATGCCGCTGCTGAATCCGGTGACACCGCCTGCAACCGCCTCCGTGATCTTTGCTGGAACGCTACGACCTTTGCAGGCCCGATGCCGCTGCAGCCCCGCTGAAGTCTCTGACTCTGTGGAAGTCACCGCACCACGTTGCGACGACGCCGCTCCAAGTGCCTGGATTCAACATTTCGCACAGACGCCGCGATCCCCGACTTGTTTTCACTCTTCACCAAAAGTACTGTACTTGGGGATCTACGCGACTCCGTGGCTGGTGCCACTGGTGTCGGCTTGTTGGAAACGACTCCGTCACGATGCCGTGTAAACGCCTCATCAAAGCATTTTGTTTTTCTAAGCGCTATTTCTCAGTTTAATCTTTAAAAATTCATAACTTGACTTGTGTATGTCGGATTTTTGTCGTTCTAGTCTTGTTTTGTTTAGATAAAGATTTCCAATTTCCTAAATTGGTGTTGTGTCATTTTGTAGTGTTTTCATTAAGTTACTGTGTGTTGGTACAAATATTTTACACCTAGCACTTTGAAGTTAAGCCTACTGCTCTGCCAAGCTGCCAAGGGGGTAAGCAGGGGTTAGCTGAGGGCGATTCTCTTTTACCCTGACTAGAGTGAGGGTCCTTGCTTGAACAGGGGGTAATTTGACTGTCAACCAAAGACCCCATTTCTAACAAAAGCCATTTCCTTTTTCAAAGTATAGAACTGACTGGGAGTTAATCTTCCTGTAAATTACTATTGTGTAAACCCATCCAGAGTTTCTGACCTACATCACCGTAAGCTTTGGACTGCTCAATCTTGCTACCTGATGAAAGTCAAGTGTTAATAGGAAGTAAGTGATGAGTCATTTGGGATATGATCTGAACTGTTATACTGTGATAGAGACTTCTTGCCTCAGATTCCTCACCTTATGCATATTCCCCAGTTGTCTATTGAATCTGGACACCTTTCAGCGGTATCTATGTGTGCCGGTTGGTAGCACTGTGTGGCACACATTTGCACCATCCATTCTGGAAATTAACTGCGGAGCATATATAGGCAACTCTCACTTGTTGATGTCAGTTCCTTTCTTTCTATGTGTAGGATGCTGGCCCTCTATGTAGTGTGCAAAACTAAGCACACTGTGCAGGGGGTCCAGGCAACCACACGTTGGTTTCCAGATCTCTTAATGCTCTAATTTTTATGGTAACTTTGTTGGGCAAGCTCACTTTCACTGCCATTTTCACAACACCAGGTCCCTTATAAGTCACCCCTATGGCAGGCCTTCTAGCCCAGAGGGCAGGGTGCAAAGTACCTGTGTGTCAGGGCACCCCTGCAGTACCAGAGGTCCCCCACAAACTCCAGGCCCACTTTCCCGGAATTTGTGAGTGCAGGGATGCCATTTTATGCGTGTACTGGACACTGGTCACTACCTATGTCCAGCTACATAATAGAAACTCCGAACATAGGCATGTTTGGTATCAAACATGATAAAATCATACCCCAAGGCGTTTGCAAGCATTGGTTGTATGATTCCATGCACCTTAGAGGGCCCCCAGTATTGCCATTTCAGCCTTCTGAGGGTTTCCAGGCAGCCCAAAAGGATTTCCTTTGGGAGAGGGGTGTTACACCCTCTCCCTATGTAACTAGGTGTTACATGCTTGGGAGTGGTAGCCTCCGCAAGCCACTGGAAATGCTTTGAAGGGCACTTTTGGTGCCCTCCCTGCATAAACCAGCCTACACCAGTTCAGGGACCCCCAGTCCCTGCTCTGGAGTGAAACTGGACAAAGGAAACCAGAATGACCACTTCCCTGTCCATCACCACTCCAAAGGTGGTGCTCAGAGCTCCTCCAGAGGGTCCCTGGTTTTTGCCATCTTAGATTCAAGGTTGGCAGGGAACTGTGGGAGCATCTGAGTGGCCAGTGCCAGCAGGTGATGTCAGAGCTCTCCCCTGATAGGTGCATACCTGGTTAGGTGACAGATCCCCCTTTCAGGGCTATTTAGGGTCTCTCCTTTAGGTGGTTCCTCAGATTCAGATTGCAAGAGTCCAGCAGGAATCCTCTTGCAACGCTTCACTTCAACTTCTCACTGAAGAAACTGCATATGAACCCTCCAGGAACTCCACAAGTTGCAACAAAGAAGCAAGAAGCCTTCTGCAACATTGTATCTCTGGCTTCTGCCAGCAACTGCAACAGTTTCTCAGTTGTGCATCCTCTGAGGACAGCCCATATTCAGCCTGCACCAGAAGAGCAAAGGAATCTCCCTTGGGGTGAAGGAGTCACTCCCCTGCTTCTAAAGGCACCAACTGCGATGACAACTGGCTGCGTGGATCTCCTCTCATGCAGAGTTGCGTGGATCCTGCATCACAGGTGGTGGACTGAAGTGGTCCTGACGTTCCTCTCTTCTAACTGTCCAACTTTTGTGGAGATAACAGCTTGCCTCTCCACACAAGACAGTACCCTCATGCACCAATTTCTTTTGCAACTGCCAAGTCTTGTTGGCATCCTTCCTCCAAGTCTTTCATGCATCTTGTAGCTCCGACCCCCAGCACTCTGTCCTGCGACACACAGCTTTCTGAGTGGTTCTCCAGTGGTGTGGGAGTCTTTGTTGCAGTGCTGCATGGGCCTCTTCTGCAACTTTCTTGTCCCCATGTTGTGGGACTCCTGGGTGCGCTGCCTGATCTTCTGTGGGCTCTCTGTGGAGCTGAGGGCCCCCTCTGACTTCCCCTCCTGGGTAGAGTCCACCTGGTCCTTCCTAGTCCCTGGCACTTCCCTTTTCCGCCAACCGCAAGCTTTGCATGTGCCAAGGCTTGTTAGTGGACTCCAATGACGCAAACCAGACTGCAATCCTCCATCCGGCGTGGGACATTACCTGTACCCTTCATGAACCTGATTTCGTCTTCTTGGCTGCAGTACTGACTCTTCTTCACCAGTGGTTCTCCTTTTGCACCTTCATCCAGGTTAGCAGGGACTCCTGCTATTCCTGGCTCTTCTGTGCTTCTTGGACTTGGTCCCCTTCTATCACAGGTCTTCTTGTCCAAGAATCCACTGGGTTTTGCATAATTCGTCTCCTAGTTGCTTTGTGTGTTCAGGAAAACTTACTGTGATTTACTCCTGTTTTCCTGGGCACCGGGGTGGGCTGTGCTACTTACCTTTGGGTGTTTCTAGTACACCCAAAGATAAGTACCACTCCTAGTACTCCAAACTCCCCTCTACAAGGTACACTTGCCTAGGTGGGAGACCGACATTCGTATTCCACTTTTTTAGTATATTGTTTTGCTCCTCCTAGGCCCATTTCTAACTATTGTGATTTTCACTAATTGCACTGTTTTCTAATGGGTTTTATTACTATTTCTCGATATTAGTGTATTTAAGTTGTGTATTACTTACCTCATAAGAGAGTATAGTCTCTATGGTATTTTTGGTAGTGTCTCACCAAAATAAAGTATCTTTATTTTTGTAACACTGATTTATTTCCTGTCTGTGAGTACTGTGTGACTACAGTGATATTGCATGAGCTTTGCATGTCTCCTAGATTAGCCTTGGCTGCTCATCCACAGCTACCTCTAGAGAGCCTGGCTTCTAGACACCGACTACACTACACTAATACGGGATAAATGGACATGGTGTAAGGTGTAAGTACCATGGGTACCCACCACACACCAGGCCAGCCTCCTACACACCTCCCCCAAGAAGGGCTTTGTTCTGATACCCAGAGAGCAGGCTCTGTCATGTAAGGGTCTCAGAATATTGTCTGGTGGTGGCAGGCTAGTTTTTACAAGCCAGCAACCGTGCAAGTGTAGTTCTCTTTTGCAGAGGGCACCTCTAAATTTACCCAGTTTGGATTTATCATTTTGAGTTGTTTGATACAAAACTAGAAGGCTTGATCTAATCTCAGCCGCTGGTAATTATTCTGGTCCGCATCCCAGTCCATCTTTATTTGTCTGCACAGTCCAGGTTCTTCCTGAACCAGAACAGATGCAACCCACAAGCTTCCTCATGGCATTGCCAGCCCGCATATTTTCTGTCTGCCTAACAAGGTCAGCCACCATTACATAGGCATATTAGGCAAGGTCCCACCACATCCATTTCCATGTCACTGCCCACCTGACTGCTGCGCGGTGTTGGGTCCATCTTATGTAGCCCCTACAGTGTCTCATGGAGTCGGGAGCGGCAGAATACTGCGTACTTGCTAGATAGGCCAGCTGGAGTGTGCAGATGCACATCCTAATGCTCCACCATTTTGGTCACTGTGGGCCAGATGTAGCAAATTGGCAATTTGCGACTTGCAAATTGCGAGTCCCTGCGACTTGCAATTTGCAAGTCGCAAATTGCTATGCAGTACGGTGTCTCAGACACCGACTGCGACTCGCTATGGGGTCGCAATGACCCACCTCATGAATATTCATGAGGTGGGTCGCAAATTGCGGCCCCATAGCGAGTATAGGCACTCGCTAACATGGAGGCCTGCTGACGTCAGCAGACCTCCATGTTCGTGACCTGCTTTTCAATAAAGCAGTTTTTTTTTTTTTAAGTGTAGCCCGTTTTCCTAACAGGAAAACGAGCTGCACTTAAAAAAAAAACGAAACCTTTTGTTTCGGTATTTTTTCAGGGCAGGGAGTGGTCCCTTGGACCACTCCCTGCCCTGAAAAAATATTTTTGGGTCCAGTCACAAACTGGAAGGGGTCCCATGGGGACCCCTTCCAATTTGCGAGTGGGTTACCATCCACTTGAAGTGGATGGTAACTGCGATGCCATTTGCGAACGCGTACGCGGTCGCAAATGGTATTGCATCCCAATGCGACTCGCAAATAGGAAGGGAACACCCCTTCCTATTTGCGAGTCGGAAATGCATATTGCGAGTCGGTAACGACTCGCAATATGCATTTCTGCATTGGGAAACGCGTTTAGCAAGTCGCAAACGGCAAATTTTGCCGTTTGCGACTCGCTAAACGTTTGCTACATCTGGCCCTGTGTCTCTACTCAAGCTTTTTAGCAATGGCTGCGGAATCATCTTGCACGTACTGGCATAGTACTGGCAATTCTTTCCATTTCTATACCATTATCCCTACTGTCATCTGAGGTCTCAGGCTGTAAAGCTGGTGTAACCAGTCTCCATTCATGCATGCACTCACTCACTCATTCATCCATTCATGAGCTCATGCAACCATTCGTCCGTGCACTCACACAGTCATCCATGTACTTACCATTTATCATACTATCCATGCAGTAACTCATCTCAATGTACCTCACCTATAACCGATGCAAGCATTCAGTCACATACTCATTACTTGTTAGTGTACACTCTGGTATTCAGTCTACAGGGCCTGTTACTTGGCAATGCACATTCTAGTATTCAGTCCTCAAAACCTGTTTCTTAGTAAAGTACACACTAGTACTCAGTCCTCAGAACCTGTTCCTTCGCAAAGCACACTCTGGTATTCAGTCCTCAGAACCTATTACTTAGTAAAGCTCACTCTGGTACTCAGCCCTCAGAACCTGTGACTTAGTAGAGTACACCCTGGTATTCAGTCCTCAGGATTTGTTTCTACGTCATGCACTCTTTGGTATTCAATCTTCAGGCCTGTTACTTATTGATGTACACTCTGGTATTCAGTTCTCATAACTTGTTACTTAGTAAAGCCCACTCAGGCATTCATTCCTCAGGATCTGTTACTTTGTCATGCACACTCTGGTATTCACTCCTCAGGACCAGTTACTTAGTAATGTACACATTGATATTCAGTCCTCAAGACCTGTTACAAAGTAAAGTGCATTCTGGTATTCAAACCCCAGGGCTTTTGCCTCTTCCTTTTCATTTGAGGTTGTTCTGTGGTTAAGGATAGACTGACAGCTTCATGTCAAATGTTGCATGGTGTTAGTCATCAGGTTACCAGTGCTGAAAATTAGACTAAGCTTTATCCAATTACATTGGAGAGCTTAGAAAGGGGAGGTACTTGTGTCCCCTGCCATCCCAGTATCTACAGACGTCTGCATGGCCAGAAGCAGAAACAAGGGCTCATGCTGAACATCTGTGTCTCCCTGAGAAGGTGTGTTACAACCATAGCACAGACAGCGCAAAAGGGAAACAAGGGGAGTCTGGATCCTCAAACAGTGACCCCCATCAAAAGAAAGGGCAAGATGTCTGCTGAGCCACCTTTTAAGGGGGAGAATTCTCCTAAGAGAAATGCCCTAGTGCCTGAGGAGAGAACTGCACCTGAAAGAGCCTGGTCTAACCTGGCAGAGCTTCTCAGTGCATGACACTCTCTCAAAAGAGGACCTGTGCCAAGGGCAAATAGAATGCCCTACTCTTGAAGGCATTAGGCAGCAGGCTGCAGTCTGCAAGGCAAGCAGAGGGAGATTACAGCGGTACCCACAGCTTCTGTACACTGAGGCCAAGGACCCCAAACAAGGGCAGAGAGGAGGGTGGAGGTCCCACAAATTTACTGAGAGTTCACCCTCACTTTGTCCCATGACATCCCCTTAGCTGGACATCTGGGACAAACTAAAAAGTGTGACAGGTTGGTTGACAATTTTTATTGGCCCCATATGCCTGAAAAATGAAGATGTTTTGTCAGTACTGTGTGACTTGCCAGGCCAGTGGCAAGATAGACCCACACCCAAAGGTTCCCTTAATTCCACTACCAGTGGTTGGGACTTCCTTTGAGAGGAAGTGATAGGCAATGTTGACCCCATGGACCCTCAGACTGCATCTAGGAATAGATGTATCCTAGTGGTAGTGGGCCATGCCACTAGATACCCAGAAGCAATTCCTCTTAGGACTGCTACTGCTTCTGCAGTAGCAAAGACCCTAATTGGCATCTTCACGAGGGTTGGGCTTCCTAAAGAGGTAGTGTCAGATAGAAGTACTATTTTTATGTCTGCCTATCTGAAGGTTATGTGGGATGAATGTGGGAAGGGTGCATTACAAGTTCACTAGCCCCTATCACCCTCAGACAAATGGTTTGGTTGAGAGTGTCAACAAAAACTTGAAGGACATGATAATGGGCCTGCCTGACAAACTCAGAAGGAGTCTGGATGTCCTGTTACCTTGCCTACTCTTTGCATACAAAGAATTACAACAAAAGGGGGTTGGGTTCAGCCCTTTTGAACTTTTGTCTATCCGTCCTGTGAGGTGTCTATTGAGTCTTGTAAGAAAAAGATGGGAGCGACCTCTCAAAGAGCCCATGCAGGACATAGTGGGCAGAGTATATGAAAAAAGCCAACAGATATCTTGAGGTCAGACAGGAGCTCATAAAGTACTGGCATGACCAGAAGTCAGCATTGGTAGAGTACCAACCAGGACAGCTGGAGTGGATGTTGGAGCCTGCGGCTCCCAGGGCTGTCAAGGACAAGGGGAATGGAACCTATCCAATTCTAGAGAAGGGGGAAGCCACTTACCTGGTTAATTTGGGTACCCCCAGGAATCCTCACGGGGGTCTGCATGTTACCTGCCTAAAACCACACCAGGACAGACCTGACATGACCATGCTCCTGGTCACTGATGAGGGCCAGGAGGAGGAAACGCCTCCCTGACCTTCTGTCAAACAACCCTCAAGACGGGTCAGTAGAGGATGTATTCTTGTCTGACTCCCTCTCTGCCACACAGCAAACTGACTGCGGGCAAGTCTTAGGACAGTTTGCTTAGCTCGTTTCCTTAATTTCTGAAAGGACAGACTACCAGGACTGAGCTAAGGATGTACTAGTGTGAGTCTAAAAAACATCTTTGGGGTATTGTGAGAGTATTTTATGGTCAGAGCTAATCCCCACACCACATAATACTCCACTTTCTTACACAGCACATTTCTGCCCTGTCCTTTTGATGCAGGAGAGCACAGCAAGAAAACTTGCTGCACTGTCCTGTGCAAAACTTTCATAAACAGAGCCATTACTTTGTAGGTGTGTGGGGAATTTTGTTGCTCAAGCTGGTGCAATCCTTTTATGCAGAGCTTTGTTGAGGCAGAGGGACATTCTCCAGCAGTGGTGTCTTCTTGTGCACATTTTCGTAAATGCTTACTTAAGCTTGTTTTTTTACTGTATATGGTAAATGCTAATTAAGCTTTATTTCATTTTCTTTATGTGTGTGTAATTTTGCATGTATGCATTGTAATATTCTATCACTATTGTGTTTGACATGTTTTTTCTTTTTTTTCTTTCAGTGTCTTGTTGATATTGGACATTTTCTTCTTTATTGTTTTCAATATTATATCTTTCTGTTTATTATTTACAATATTTTTATAGTCAATAGTTTCTCTCCACCATATAGAAAGTTCATTTGAATTTCCTCTATATTTGTATACAATATTTTTGCATCTCAATGTTTCTTTAGTTAATATTCTCTCATAGAAGCCCCTTCCTTTAGAGCACCCAGTTGTGGACAATTGCATCATTAAAACTGAACCATCATCATCAATACTGATCCATGCATTCCAATCACCCAATGACTTACACTATGGGTACAAAAGGCTGGGCCTTTTATCTATTGAAGCTTCTGGTGCATTCACACTATGGGTGCCTCCACCTGATCCCAGTCAATCTATAACCACAAAGGGTGTATGCAACCTTTCCTCTGATCTCTACTCAGACTGTAATTGATCCCGGTGACTGACTGAGTTAAAATGCCTCTTTGGTTAATTTGACCCTCAGCGTCCTGTGTCATGGAGATTTGTGATTATGGAAAGGACCACACAAAGAATTCTTTAGATGCAAAATGCTTATTTCAACCCATGTTCTAGAGCAATGACTCATCACACTTCCAACTACTTTGTTACTACTCCAGCTTGAAAGGGTAATTTGGTATATAAATGCATGTTTGTATGCCAGGCAGACAGATGCTTGCAGAGAATATATTCCCAGTAGAATTCAGGACATTAACAGCTCATCTATTGTATGTGTCATGATCTTTCATTAAACACATATGTGTATGGACAAGGGACTTACATAGTACCACCAATGGAATACGCACTGCCCCCGACACTCGGACCAGCCTTCTGAGATACAAAAAGAAATGTCTGAAAATAAAATTTGGTCAATTTTAATAAATTGTAAAATCATAAATGTTGATACTAAAAATGGATTGCATTTTTATTTCTCAAGCTATCTGGAATGCACTAATCTATCAGCGTCCACTTCTCAAGATGAGGTTCAGATCACCTTCTTTTCACAGACCACCAGTTCTTGGTGATGCAGTCATCGGGTTGGATCTCTTTGCTTCTGAAGGCTCCACATCTGCCTCCACATCCCTGGTCTTTCAGTGTAAGGCTAGTAAAAAATATAATATTTAAGAGTAGTATCAAACAAGAGATATTAAGTATGTACAGTACAGAAACCAATGGAACAATGCAGATGTGTTGGCAACTGGACTGTAGGAACCATCAACATGTTTCTCTGTTGTGATGCCTGTGTCTAGGCTGTAGATTATGTGCACAACCTCATGTATGAAGCTAATCCATGGCACAGTCTGGAGCACGGAAAAACTAAAATCAATGAGCTAGAAGGGATCCACCCTTGTATGTCAAGGTAAGAGGGATCAACCCTTGTATGTCAGTGTAAGAGGGATCAACCCTTGAGTGTCAATGTAAGAGCATCAACCCCTGTGTGTCAGTGTAAGAGGGATCAGCCTTTTTGTGTCAATGTAAGATGGACTAAGCATCCAGCCATAGGAGACAAAAACACTTCCAAGTGAATGGACAGTTTCCACTGAGGATCTAATTCCAAAGTGCCAAAAATACTCTACGGTTTCACCTCCTGTGGGACATAGAATATGTGCTCCCAAAGTTTTGAATTTCAGGCCGGGTTGGGGGTTACACTCCTTTCCTCAATACTAGTGGCAGCCCATCAGCTAGACATTGACCTGTTTACTTTCTCTCTGAATCACCCCTATAAATACACTCTTTATTGAGCATCAAGAGCAGAGTCACTGCTTCGGTTTGTGAAATGTGGCATCCATATTTAGTTCTTTTGCATTTAAATGTCATTGCACTGTAGTGTTCAGGCAAAAGGAAGGGAGCCTCGGTCTCTAATGTAAGTACTGAAACTGTCTACCCTGCTGCCCTGGATGGGAAGTAAAAAACAACCATAATTCAGAGGCAAAGGGCTCATCACACTCCAGTGCCACTGCACTTGTTGCACTAATGCTATTGAGGACCATACTTGTATGTAAGTCTTCATCTTCCCATCCCTGCATTCTTCTTGACCTCCTTCAACCCCTTCTTCTCTTGCTTTACCTCCATCACAATTTCTGGCATCCACCTTTCACTCTTTTCCACTCTACTCCTATTTCTCCACTTCACTTCCCATCTCCATTCTCCTTTGGTGTTTGTTTATCCCACCATATCGCCTCCTACTTTACTTCCTGTTTCTCCCCTTGCCTTTTTCACATTCCCTCCTCTGTCCTTTAAATATTCACTTTCCCATACTCTTCCCATTCTTCCAGTTTATCGTTGTTTTCTTTGTATATATCCATAGTCCTGTCTGCTTGTTTCCTTTGTGTCTCTCCACTATTCACCTTTCATTATCCCACAACTCACCCCTTATCCCTTCTACTCTCCACTGATGTTCATGTGCTCTGGAATTACCCAGCCCCTCTCTTACCTATCTCTATTACTCTTCCACTTTCCCCTTACTCACCTGCTTGTCAAGCTCTCCCCCAAACACTAGGCTCTTATTCGTCTCTTATCAGTCTCTATGTGTCTCTTCTTCCATGACGGGATATTTCCACACTCCTCATCTTTCACTTCCTATGTATATCACTACTTTTAACCTTTCGTGCTTCTTCCAGTCTTCTGATTATTCTCTCCTCTATGGTTCTGTTGTATTGTTTTACACCACTCTTACCTGTACCGACTATCCTGCATTCCTCCACTCCACCCCACTTACTCTTCCCTTTCCATCCCTCTGCCACCAATAGCTTTCAACATCAGGGTCATGAAGGCCTTATCCAGTTCCGGGTTGGAATTTCAATTATGGGACTTGTAGTCATCTTTATCCCATAAGAAAATCAGAACTTAATGTCCCAGAATACAAACAAAACCCTGGCTTGATGAGCTAGTTAAGCTTGGACACTTGAGAGCTCCATAATTTCATGTTTCTGTCAATTTCCATTCCTTGCTTCTAAGAGATCTGTGAATCTTCTTCACAGTGTTGTCACTTTCAGGCTTTTAACAGTGCAAAACTGTGTGTTTCCTCACAGGTCCTTTACTGCATGCTTTAACTTCTAATGCTTAAATCACATGCCTCCCTTCGCTTCCCTGTACATTGACCCCAGCACCATCTTATTCATCTCATAATATCACTAGCCCAGTCTTCCAAGCTAAACACACTGAAGCCAGGGTGGAGGTTCCTGTACACCTGTACTGACCTTCCCATGACCTCACAGTGATACCATTGTTAAAATTACCATCCACACCAACATTAAAACCAAGCTTCTCATCCCCTAAAAGTAACACCAGCACAATCATCCCTTTCAATCCCAACACCACCAGTGCCAAGATTCCCATCCCCTGGCAGTGACACAGCCATGATGTCATTTGAGAGGTCATATGATGTAATATGTGAGGTCACAAGCAGTGCTTGGTGGGGGTGCAAGTTATAGTTAGCTCAGGTAACTATAACTGCTAAATTTATGTGTTGTTTTTTCAGTCCAAAATGTCATTGTTGTTACTGAAAAATTATCCTAACTATAACATTACTTAAACCTTTTGTATTTTCACTCAATATCTATGTATAAAGACAATACCCTTTCCGGCTTAGTGTGCTGCACAAATTAAGCAAACCAGGAAGCAAGCAACTCTGGGTAGTTCCCATAGGCAGAGAGCAGCTCCTTTAAGTGGACACTCTACAACAACATTCATACTCCAAAACTGCTCACCTCAAATGTCTGTTTTTATAGCAGAGTGTTTAAGCATAGGATTAGCACAGTGCCATGCATGCCAAACTAGAAAGGCATAAATGTTTTTGCAATTTTTCAGAAAAATCTTTAAGCATAGCTATCCATGGCAAGTTTAAAAATTACAAACTTTTTTACCACTCCAGGTGCAGTATTACAGCTCTGGATTAATACAATTCCATCCAAGCCAATCGGGAATGAATACAAGAAACTCTTGACACATGTATTTAGATCTCAGACCTCGTCAGTGAAGTAATCTTGACAAATGTGTTTCACTCTCAGAGCTCGTCAGAGAAGTATGGCTTTGGCTCAACACAAGGAGGCACCCAGTACAGGTCAAAACCAACCACTCACAAGCTTAGAGGTTTGCATAAATTGAGCAAAACAGAGATAGGAACTGTGATCAGCTCCTAAGGCTTGGGTGAGAGTTGATCTTGTTGGAGCACATCTACAACCATAGCAGCACTCTAAATCTGCCCACATCAAATGTATCTTTTTCATTTTCTCCAAAAATATATATACAGTATATATTGGTCTACAGTCTAGTTATTTTATAAAAGCACATATGTTTCTGTAATGTATGCTTTACATTATTCTGTGCCATTTAGTATGTATTTACACCTGTCAAAAACTGGACTGGTTGTAGAATACATTTATACATGTATGGTGGTAACAGAGGAGCATTCCAGTGTTACATCTAGTCCAGCTCCTGTTCTGTAAAATCCGGGTATTTTTGTTCTGAATCAATTGATCAATAACAATTGTGCCAAAGGGACACCAATCTCTTGGAGTACTATATTTCAAGAAATGTCTATATTAAAAGGTCAGACTCTTTGAAATAATGTTTTTAACGTGTAAAAATCTCTGCAGACGCAGCAAATGGGGGATACATTTCCAGTTTCTCCTCTGATTCTCCCACTGGAAGGTCCTATAACTCCCTTGTCTTACTTAGTTTTACATAAGATAGGTAGAGCCACAATCACATAGCTTTTCTGGGCAAGTAATCGGCTTGCCTTCCATTACTGTTCAACTTCATGTAAACTCATGTACTTTGTAATCCACCATTTGTAAAGTTTTATACTGTCTTCAAACCTATATGCCATGTAATCACCATCCTTTAATTGGGGTTGTCACATATCTGCTGTACAGCGTTCTGATAACCTCAATGCACCTTATCTAATTCTCAAATAAAAAAATATACATTTATAATGTAAATTGACCCTCAAGGTTTCATGGATGATGGGTCGTGTACTTCAATAAAGAGTATCTTTCCATTGGTTTATGGGTCTAAGTGTACTATTTAACATCTTCTAGCTTCCTCTAGTTGTCTAGGCTGTCAACTGGATGCCTTCAGTGGATAACAAACCAATTGTTGATGTTTGCTCTGGTATAAGATCTGCCCTCGCCCCTCAGTCCTGCCTCAAGCTCTGTATCCCTTCTAGAGCTATTAAGAAAATGAAGTGATTAGATGGGTTGTTGACATGTAATATTAAGCAGATGGGGGGGGCGTGGAATGCAGATGTAGGTGGTCTGATGTTACTACAGCTTGCAACCAAACTTATTGATCGCAGTGACTACAAGGCATTTTCTGACAGTTGCCATAAGTATTTTTGTTGCTGTTTTATATAGCAAAAACTCGACCTGAGGGTATTGGAGCACTTTACATGAGCATGTTAAGGTACACAAGGACACAATAACTTTGGTAGGTATGGGGAGATTAAGGCCCCAATTACAACACTGTTGGTCCCACAATGGGACTGCCAAATGGGAGCCAAGTCCTATACCGTAGCACAGAGGGGGCAAGCAGCACCCTCAGAATGCACACTAACTGCAAAGCAGACTGTGCATATTCTAGTGGTGCTGGAAAGGGGCCTCTGGACTGCCCATGCCATTCATTGCATGGACAGTGCCTTGGCCCCCAGCACACCCTCACTGCCAGCTTTTATGGAAAGGCTGGTGGTAAAGGGAGTTGCAATCAGCACCGACCTGGCTGCATATAACTCCAACTGCCGTCAAGTGGTTGGGAACCATGTTCTCGGTGGGGTCCACCCACCAGATTTGTTAGTGGGCGGTCTTATCACCTGGAGTGCGGCAGTCCGACTGCCCTCGGACTCCCACACTCGTAATCAGGCCCGGTTGTGATTTGACCAGAATTACAAGATGTTCAGCTGACGCTGAGACTTGAACCTGGCTCCCTAGCTCCAAGGTCGGCAGCACTGGCTGTTATGCCGCAACCTCTCTCTGATTTATCTAATTGTTTCCTATAGGTTCAATATCAGTCATCCCTTCAAGGAGTGATGCTTTCTTTAGAGCTAATGTGTAGAGTGCATGTCTTCCTAGTTGCTTTATGTGGTCTTCCGCTGTGTTTGTACATGTGCAAGGTCTCTCCAGCAATGCCAGAGCTGAACCCTCTTTTATCGCTCTTAGTTGTTGTTTACCCAGAAAGATCAGCCCCCCCATGGCTGTTGTTATTCAATAAGAAACTGGAGTCAAGAGAGCCTTCACTAGCTCAGCCAAGGGTTAGTGAATGGAAGAGATACAGCCACAACCCTACCTCCCAGTCTGCAGTCTGGATCCATCCATCCACCTCCAATCCATTGTGATGTCACTGTACCTCAAGCCGATCCACGTGTACAATGAGTTCTTCGCCACCGTATCAACTAAATCCTAGATGTAAAGAAGCAATAGAGGTAACTCTTCATTGGCCCCTGTTTTCCTTCTTTTGTGCGTCTGTAGTGTATACATATGTTGCTCCAGTATATATTTATAGTTGTATTGTGCATAGGCTGTCTCTCATAGGTGTTTATGAGACCATCTTTATAAGTCTTATTTTATTTAAGTACACACCTATATGAGTCCTACTACCAGTCTCATTCTAATCTCATTTACATGTGCACAGAATCGACTCAGTATTGCTTGAGCTTTTGATATGTTCCTAAAGGTTCCACCTCCCTCTCCTTGTATTTGTACCCTGGACCTGCTTTGCTTGGTTTTTCCATGTTTATAATCGTGCAGACAGTGACGTTGGAGATAGGTTTGAAGTTGCTAACACAAATCTCATTAGGGATCTGACATTAAAGTGAGACTGATACAACAGATCACTAATGCTCTGACATCACAAAACTCTCATTTTTAACATATCCCTTTGACATCACACTGCTATGTTCGGCACATATTTCTCTCTCAGTGTGTCCATTGTTGATGACGATTATCAGCTATCATCTTACAACACAAGGCCTACAGCCCCAAATGGAACAGTCTTCCGGATCTTATGGAATACCTCGGCCCAATGAGCTATAGGAAGCCAGAAGAACCCACCATAGACCCCATACTCTACCATTTCATTCTGGTCATCAATGGTTATGAGGTCTGGGAATCGGGAGGCACAGTATTCCTGACTCAAATTCCAGGATTTCAGATAAGAAATAGCACCTGCATTCTGAAAGAGTCCAGCTTTAGGGACAGATCTGACACAGTGAACCTGAGAGGAGGAGAAGATGAATTTTAGTGAATTGAAATTGGAGAGATTTGCTTTACAAAACATGACAAATTAACATATAATAGTTATGTTTGAGACAGGGCTTTCTTGGCAAAAGCATGTTTTGCTTTGCCTATAACCTTCAACTCTGTCGATTGATTTGGATGAAAATTGGCAATTAGTCAACTAACTGTCGGCATGCCACGTTTGTTCAAGATCCATCCATAGGAAAAGCGTTAAGTGAAAAGGCGAAAAGTTTATCACTTCCAATTTCCATTCCCAAAGGAAATTATGTTAATAAATAGAGCAAACACCACACCACTAACAGATTCACACCAAACATGACACGAAAGGAGAATTTTACTCAAAAAGTGTGCTTTTTTGATTTGCTGTAAATCTATTCAGCAAATTTTGAGATATTTGCATTTAAAAAAGATGCCTGATTGGTATTAACAGTTTTGAATATCTCAGCCATATAAACATGTGAGCCAATCCTGGCTATCACATTTTCAAAGTTTAAGGCAATGTGATTGGCTCTTAACGTTGGCGAGCCACATGAACTCCATGCTCCAAGTGGAATGCAGAAAATGAGCACTGCTGCACTCTTTCAAATATTATGTTCAGAGTCCACCCTGCCATTGGAACTAAAGCCAGCGTGAAAATTCGCGTGCTGTACATTCATAGCAGTCCTAGCGAGGGACAGAGTCCTGGGATCACTGTGGCGCTCACTTCCTTGCCTGTGTTTGGGGGAGCGAGAGGTGCAGCATTGTAGTGGCCTGTCTATGCTAATTGCTTGCAGGATGTAACACAGCTGTTGGCTCCAGGCCGGTCCACTGATCAGTGCTGGGTGTAAGGGGACCATTGGGGCAGCAGAGGTTGTGATGCTTCCCTGTGTTCCAAGTGAAGAGTGACTGCAGGCGCCTGCTTGAGACTGGGCACCAATTGGTAAAAAGATGAAACAGTCAGGTGTGCATTTACAAAAAGAGTATAAAATGACAGCCACCTGGACAAACCAAAGGAAATGCAGGCATGATCTGCTATGCAAAAAGGCGTGCCCCATAAAGGTCTGTGGTGGCCTTATACAAATTTGCATATTTAGCTTGTGCTAGAGATTTCAATCAAAATAAACTCCATTAAATTAACAACCCTTATGGGTGAATTGTTGAACTAACCAAATGCTGCATTTTAAACATGTATTTTCCTTTCTAAACTTTTTATGACCCACACTTGCTTGATTTGCTAGTGTTAAATTCCAAACTGCTTTAGCTTAGCAGAAGTGTTTCGATTGTGACTTTTGTGAGGCCTTCTCATAATGCAAACTTCCTCTACTAACAAAGAATGTTATATTTTCTATTCATTATTAACTGCCTGACTGCATTTGAAACTCGGAACTTCCTAAACTTGCTTCTCTATGAATAGGTTTCCAGTGTAAAGACATGCGTGAAAGGAAATGACTTCATGTGATCACGCCTAAATCTTGCACCAATGTTCTTTGTATCAGAGACCTACGCGGCTGAAAAAATATTGCAATGTATTGTTGTAATTAATTTTGTATTTAAAACTCTCTGTGTTTAAACTTGTCATCTCGACGGAAACTGTTCCTGTCTCAAAATGTTCTCATTTTCTGATTAGCAGATATAATACTTTATCTAAAGAAATTGTTACATTTGTGCTTCATTGTATGCCATATAAATGTGTCCCAGGGAATATAAATGTGTCCCAGGGAAAGAACAATATCAATCACTTGTTCTCTGACTCTCTGTTGCCTATGAGAACCTAGTGATTAGAGGTTTAGAGGCATCTCAGACCATTCTCTATCTTTTCTCCCTGCAGAGGCTTACATGTTCTTCCTTTTCAGTGCTGATAGCTTTACTGTCTAGACTGACTCTCAGACGCTTGCTCCTTTTTGCTATGTTACATTACATTGCTTGATACTCTCTCACTCAGGTGATTTTCTGCCAATGAGCCTTGAATGCTCTTTTACTCTTTAGGAGTTAGTCAACTTCACTTTATTTCCCTTACCTAGAAATATAGAATAGGGATCGAATAATGGAAAAACATTATGCTATGCTCTATAATTTATGCTTGGCTAATAAAAAAACAATCTAACAACTGATGATGAATAAAACCTTTAAAATTTAACTCCAACTCTATTTATTGACTCCTTAAAATGTATGAATTTGTATTGCATTGTGGAGATTTCAGAAAATTTTGGATTCTCTGCGCTCCCACTTGTCATGGCCCAGAGAGGACAGGGGAACCACCAACAGTTTAGAAAGCGTTTTGGAATGTGGCAGAACTGCAACTGTCCCCGAAAGCGCCCCCATTCCAATTTCAGGTGTGTACCTTAAGTCTCACAGGGGGGTCACATTTAAGCATATGTAAAACAGAAAAGATACTCATGTTGGCAAAATTATGAAACACACAATTCTTTATTGCCCATACTCAAGTTAACACTGAATCACTACATATATTAAATGTGGTCATGCTGCTACCATACTGAACTTATTATTGGGGTGACACCATGACAAAGCCAATAGACTTGACCTTTCATGCCTGCACCCCATTATATTGTGTTTAGGATATGCAGGATGATATTGTGGTCCAGTAGCCTGGCAGCATGCGATGCCCTTTGGCCAATCTGTGTTGTGCATTTGGGGGGTTGGCCAGCTAAGGGTGGTTGAGTGCAGGGCCTAGTTGCAGGACAGGTCGTGTTGCAATGCCTTATGTGCCTAGTTTAAGATCAAGCAGAGCAAGGGTTAAAAACTAAGTAAATCATAAAAACATCAACCAAACCTCAATTAAAAGGTGAGCTAACTATGGTTGAGGCTCTAATACACAAACCCCCTGATATCCTCGCAACATACAACATAACTCACATTTAACCACTATGAATAATTTTCTAATGGAACAAAAACAAAATAGAAGTTACTTTAAGAATGATATGGCGTACAACTATGAATTATGCTGTTGTTCTGTGTATTTGAGTCAAACAATCGTCCGTTATCAACTATGTTAACTATGTCATTATAAATTATGCCACCGGCCATGTT
Organism: Pleurodeles waltl; assembly: GCF_031143425.1. Lineage (NCBI taxonomy): Eukaryota > Metazoa > Chordata > Amphibia > Caudata > Salamandridae > Pleurodeles > Pleurodeles waltl. The sequence continues at coordinate 1,180,331,297 of NC_090439.1, forward strand.
TTTTTTAGTGATAGGTCTTTTCTTTGTTTCTATATCATTTGTAAATTGTATTTATGAGTATGGCGGCCAGCACAATTTATATGGCATGTGTTGGGTGTGTTTACACCATAACTGGTAAATTTCTGTGGTTTGTCAATTTTGAGCCAGAAACATAATTTCGGTTTAACGGTAGTTTTCAGTGAATTTAATATTATTTATAATATATGTATTTTCCAACCAAGGCTGTGTCTAACAAGGCTGTTACCAGGCCCTGTATCCAACCTGCAATAGGGGTGGTCAAAGGGCCTAAACATACCCATGGTGGTCAGTCTTCAATGTATACAGTCTTTAGCTGTGCACACCATGGAATGAGGCAGGGCCTTCTATCCCACAGTAGGGAGTGGCTGCAGAGTCTGACTTGGTGATAGTACAAACCTCAGAAGGGTTGAGCAAAGGGCCTGGCCTTCAGCCATTCCATATGCGTAACTGGCAGAGAGGTGCCATGCCCTGCTGTGCACAGCCTTCAGCGCTATGAGCAAGAGATGGGCACGAGGCTTGGCCTAGGGCCAGGCCCTCTAGACAAACCTCTGTGAGTGGCCGACCTTAACTGTGCAAGGCCTTCAGCCCTGCACAGCAGTGGTTTTTGTGCAGGGACTGGTCATGGCGTGTCGTTGACCTATAGAGGTTGGCCCATCGCCTCGTCTTCCTATATATTTTCTTTGGATTCACAAATCTCTAATATGTCACAAATCTGAGGCATACTTCACACTCAGAAGTTTGCTTCCGACTCAGGAATCCTTTGTGGCGCCTAAAATGTTGCCTGGGATTCATGGTATGGAGATAAGTACTGCAGACCCAATCCACCACTTTAGGAGTTGGAGATTCACAAATCTGAAAACAGAACCCTTTTCCTTTTTAAAATGTAGACAGGGGAGGCATTTCTGGGTCTCCCATTATGGACAAGGGACCAGTATGTGACTGCCATGAATTATTATATGATTTTTATTATTTTTAAGGATATTTGGACTTTGCCTCTAATCCTGGAAGGGCTTCTGCAAGAGAATTTTCTTCTCCTGCAGCAGTCAGATTGCTCAGATATAAGGTTCTTATATTGGAGCTGAAAGGGACGACAGGAGAAAGGGCTCCCTCTTTCAATCAGTTCCCCCTATTTTTCAAATTCCCAGATTCAAAATAACTTGTGAATCCCCTATGGCAAAAATATTCAAAAAGCTTAACCCTATAAGAACACTCTAGCATTTGTTTTCAACATTTCTGACTCAAAAACTACTGAACAGATTTATATGTAACCAAAGAAAGACATTTTTCTGAATAAAGTTCTGTTTTGATGCCAAGTTTGGTGTTAATCAGTTCAGCTGTTCAGGCTCTAGGTGGAAGCAACGTCCTTATGGGCTTTGAAATGGGAAAACATGTTCGCAGAGATTCACGACGTATGACATGCCCAGCCTTAGCTGAGTAAGCTAGTAGGTTATCAGATTTCATGTAAATACATCACCTGTGCCAAACGTTACAGGCAAATCAAAAATGCCTTATAGATGGAAAGTTGGGCTGAACTACAACTGCAAAATAGCTACCACCTCTGTGTAATGTGTGTGTAAGTGCATGAATAATTATTTTTGGGAATATCCCACTTAATGTTTTTTGCCACATGTTGCATTTGTAATTAGGGACTACAACCATGTTTGATGAGAGAATATGCATTTTTCTTGTTTTTCTGTTTACTCAGTATTAAAATGTACATCTTGTTGATATAAAGTTGACAATCAATATATGCATGGGCATTGATAAGTGAACCTCCATTGACAGTCTGTAATAAGTGACCAGTAACTGTACAGGTCAATGATCTTGGAGCACTCAGCGCCTGGTCTGGATAGGTAAGTGATGCTCTTCACCATCTCTCTCTTTCTTGTTCATATATAGAAGTAGGAGGTACATTTGTCTTCCTTGATAGACCTCGGTTTCTTCCTATCAGAATTGGCAATTTACACAAACTGGTATATTCCTACTGCAATAATCACAAACCACAGAAAGGACTTGAACCCTTCAAGACTGTTGAACTGGTTGAATTCAGTAGATCCAAGCTTTGCAATGAGCTAAAGAGAAGACAAAACAGAATTCAAAATTACATTGACATTAAAATATTACATGTTTGTAACCTACTATTTAATTAGAACATTGGAAGTTGGCAGCTCCATTAAAAACAATGGAGTGCTGCAGGCTTTTACTGACCGGTAAAAGCCTGCAGCGCCAACATTCCAATGTTTGCTTTGTTCACAGCAGCAGCTGTGAACAAAGCCTCACCGAGCCCGAGGGGATTTTAATCCCCTCGGGCTCCGTGAGCAATTTGTTTTTTTAAATAGAACATTCTGCCCTGAGTGGCAGAATGTTCTAATAGCCTTAGAACCCGCCGTAGCGGGCTCTACCGCTTTTAAAAGCCCTTTCCCTTGTTAAATGCCCTTGCCTTCGGCTTGGGCATTTAACGCGGGAGCGGGCCTTTAATAGCCGGTAGAGCCCGCTACGGCGGGTTCTAAGGCTATAATACATCTTGGATAAAAAATGATTTCGTAATGTAAATTTAACCAGAAACAAATTTAATAATGACACTTGTCCTATTGAGGAAATATGGCCCGATAAGCAAGATTTAAACAGGTTAAATTATTTTCAGTTCTTTAAGAAAGATTTTATTTGAACCAAAGAAATTAAGCTACTAAAATGGGCTCTCAAGAGAATACAAACAGAAACTATAAGGAATGGGCCTCTGGAGTTTGTCACTCTCTGGTCTCTTCTGCTTATTCTAGGAACGTGGGATATTTTTGGTGTATTGTTGTAAAAAGTACTAACTCTAAACAAAATAAAAGATCAATTGTAATATCAATGGATAAGCTATGTGTAGTTACTGTGGTCATAGAAAGGGAAGCGTTTTGACACCACAATTCAAAGCTTTCTACAATCTTGATAAAGTTCCTGGGTCTTGGCAAGAGACCATCACTATACCTATCGACAAGTAGTGATTCCAAGACGCAATAGAGAAATCATATTATTAGACACAGTCAATAAATTATTTTCTGCTCCAAATCTAGAACAGCCAAGATATGCCTAAACAACAGAAAATACTTCCGCTGGAACAAATATGATTTGGGAAAAATACTTTGCTGTTATTAGCATTACGACAGTTCAATTAATATATGAGAAATACATTGTAAGAAAAGGTTAGCCACTGTATGTCACCTTTGTCACCTTCACTACAGCCTTTGATAAAGTCAACAGAAACAACTTGTGGCATAAGATGCCCTCTCCACAAATCTTCAAGAATCTCTCGAGTGCATTAATTTCCCTTTGTAATTATATTTTGTTCCAGGTACACCTGGGTGTGATCACAGCTTCATGCATTGAATTTCTACACATAAGGTATTAAAACAAGGTTGTAGCACACTTGTTCTGTTGTCTGTACATTTAAGATTTACCCAGTATATTATGTACTTGGGGAAATGATCTCCTGCCATTGGTAATAAAAACATACATATTGTTTTTAATGCTGAGAATGTCATTACAAGAAATTAACCTGTTAGCATCCAAAGTGGATTGTCTTCTTTTCACTAATTTACTAAGGTTCATTATGTGAAGATAAGCGTGACGAAGCCCAATATCATGACTTTCAGGTTGGAAACTTCCCACTTTTCGCTTTAGTGAATACAGGAATCTCAACAAATTTGAGGAAGTGCATTTTTAAGCATTAATTGAATTTAATCTACATAATTACAATTCCGTGGCTAAGGGGGCCTCTCAATCATTAGATTTAGGGGCAGTCTGTAACTCAATAGGCAAAAAAAATCTGGGACATGCCCTAAAATGTAAGATGTCAAGATCCCCTCCTAGTTATCTGGAAAACATTCATTTTCTATGTATAATTGTCCTAATAGAGTGAAAGGCAAAATCTTAAAATCTCTACTAATTATCTCACAAAGCATTCCACATATTTCATCTAAAACTCAGCCCCATAGTGTGTGAACCTCAGATAGTGGTGCTATCTTAAGATGGGGGCCATAGAACAAGCACTGTGGCCCCACACTCACCGAGAGCAGTCAGTAAGAATGGTGTTTTGTTGCATGAGTTTAAAGTGTACACATTTCTTCAAAGTTTGGTATCTGCCTTTACAGAGTTTGTCTTGAAGCCTGAACCCACCTTGGCTAGCGTATTTAAAAAAATCATATTCAGTTTTCATTAAAAGATTGACAGTTAACTATAGCTTTCCTTCAGGTATTGACTAATGTACATTCATAAAGTATAACTTATTTCTTCTTCTCGTCAACTAAAAGTATAACCATCATTTACATAGATTTATTTTTATTCAATGAATAACCTTTTTGGGGTATTTTGTGAAAATTGTGTAACAGCTTGGCTTTGTGTGGCATGTATCTTGTTTGCAAGCTTGGGTCTCAAGATTTACAACAAGTTCTACTTGTCTTCCCAACTTCTCATAATTTGTGATGTTGTTACTTAACAAGAATGTTTGTGATTGACAAAGTATTTAGCTAAACAAGCTTCATCAATAAATTCACATCACTTTTTAAATGTGTGATTGGGTTTTAAATGATTTTAATGTTTTTGTAAATTGTGTTGCCTTGTTCGTTATCCTCATTACTTTGACTCTACCAAATTAATCCATTATTTGAATTGACTTGAATTGAGTAAGTGCCTCTACGTTTAGAATCTTCACACACATGGTCCTTTAACTCCTCTGACGTCAGCTGGATATCCTCAAAGACAAAGCCAGAATTCCGCAAAGTTTGTGGACTGAGGCAAGTGGATGAAGAGCTTAGTGGAGTCCAGAAGTAACCTTTGAACACTGAATAACGGATTGAATAAAATACCTGTAGGTGGGTTGGTATGAGATAACCAATGTTATTTCAATTGCTAACAATTAGATATAAACAGGTGAAGTGCAGGGAGTGGGTGGGAAATAATACAGAATAACTCCCACTCACAAACTACTGCCATGGCACTTGTAGGATCAAACAATAATTATTTTGTGCATTTTTCCTTTTACCCATAAAACACTAGGAATATGGCTCTGGATGTTTATTTTTCTATGTATTCATTCATAGTAACTTGAAATGCATTTTTATTTTCATGATTTATTGAACATTGATAGTTATTAAAGAGGGACTTCATTTAAATTAAAAAAAGAACCTTTGAATATTTGTACAATAATTGGTTAAAGAATATAATACAATGGAGGAAAGGTACTGAGGCGTAAAAACTCCAGCATCAGTCCCATTTAGACTGCTGGAGACCTCCCCACACTCACTGATACAACAGACATCAGTGTGAATTAGGAGGACTGGTTGGGGTTCCTTATTGTCGACTGAGACTTCCCTGAACTTCACAAGAGAGACAATAGGCGATGCTCTCACAATCTACATACCTGTTATACTTTCTAATTATCTGCTTATTTCTGGTTTCAGAGAACAAGGTGGAAGATGGGCTGTTACAAAAAGAGGAGGATTGATGAATTGGAGCTGAGTATAGGTACAGAGAAAGAGGCACAGAGGAGAGATACCAAGAGAGATAGAGAGAAAAAGAAGTGAGTCACAACACTGAGAAGTGGCATCCATGCATGCTATACACATATTTTTGTTATTTCAATATGGAGTTTTCCTATTGTTTAGCCTCATCTCCATGGTGAGCCTGACCCTAAGATGGCTGCCTAATATCCTTTACATCAGCATGGCCTCCAAGATGGAGATCTGAAGTTTCGATCTTGTGAGAGTTCCAGCTGCAATCTAGATTTCATCATTCATCGATGCTCTTGCTCATCCTGCCACAGGGGTCATGCTGTTTTTGAACATGACCCTTGATTGCTTTTCATTCTGTTCCCGGCTTCGGCTTTACAGTCTCACTACAGGATGACTGTCCATAACTCTCGGTCCTACAAGACATTCAGGCAGCTATCCATCTTTTATCTTACCCGGTGTTCCCTTCGTCCTGCTTCCAGACCATTGATGGATTCAGCACAGCCATTGGCTTTTTACATTCCTGCAGTCAGTGCACTGATAACAAGCATTGGCATAGCCAATGGACCTACCTTGTAAATCAAAGTGCAAGCCAGACCTCTTGGCGTTGCTAGTGCATGTTACATGAGCAGTTGCTATCCCCGGTGACCAGGCGATACCAGTACTCACGCATGATGAAAGTGGATTACACATGCTCGCATGAACCCCTGTGGGGACACTGTGAGGTAAATCTGTGTATGTGTCATTAATAGTGCCCTCCATGCACCCTGGCTGCACACACATTGTGGGTTACACTGCTGAGTTCATATGATATAGGGTACCCATACATTAGGGTACTCTATGGGGTTTAGATTCCCTCTTAGATTTAGAATCCTTTGTGAAGAAAAGCTTGAATATTCACCTAAGAGGACAGGAGAAACACCTGTCTGATGATCAGTGGACCTGAGCCAGTCTGTAATTGTACAGAACAACTACATAAGTAAACTTAGAAACATGATAGCCAAGGTTGCACAACTCAGTCCCACCTGTGCCTGTCTCATCACACATCCTGTGTTTGTCCTGTCATGAAAACAGTGTATGGAGGAAAGTTTCAATGGAGCTTTGATGTACAGAGAAGAAAAAGAAAATGTTGGTTATGAGCCCAAAGCTGGATACAAACTGATGCCTACAGCACATTCAGTGCCCTGTGGCTTCTAGAGGCAAAAGTGTTTGCAGTGACTATATCCCAGGACTGAGACAAGACTCTGCTGGTAATGAAGGATCCAGGAAGTGACCTGCCCTGTAACAAAAGGACCTGCCATGTTCATCCAAGATCAGCATTCAGAGTCTTGCAGTCACCAGATCCCAGGACTGAGACAAGACTCTGCTGGTAATAAAGGATGCAGGAGGTGACCAGCCCTGTATCTAAAGAACCAGCCATGTTCATCCAAGATCAGCATTCAGTGTCTTGCAGTCACAATATCCCAGGACTGAGACCAGATTCTGCTGGTGATGAAGGAGGTGACCTGCCCTGTATCTAAAGGACCTGCCATTTTCATCCAAGATCAGCATTCAGAGTCTTGCAGTCAGGAAGCTGGAGATGCCGAGACTTCCAGAACCAGTGGGGCGTCCCTTCTGTAACCACATCCCCTAGATGAAGCACCCCATGAAGGCTTTCCTTACACCAGATCCCATGGTGCCTTCACTGATGGGGAACCCCCTTTATATAAGGGTGGGAGATGCAAGAGGAGGGTGGACAGGGCAGACACAGCATCACTTGACTGGTTACCATCCACCTCTGAATGAGGGGGGTAGTACCACAAACTCAAACAGTGAGGATTTTTAGAATCTGAGCTCGGGATATTCCTTTTTCTCTGAGTTTATTTACTTGAAAGAGAGAGAATAGTTATTTTATCAGTCGGTATACTCAAGGTTGAAGATACTTACTGACACTTGTCAGACCTATGACAATCCCCAGCTGAAACACGGCCACGGCCCCAAGAGCCACGGCCACAGATCTCCAATCCGTGGGAGAAGGATCTGCAGAGACACAGAAGTCATTGTATGGACAGAAATGTACATTTTACTCACGTTTGAAACTTTCTGAGGATCACTTTGTGGATTCCGAGTAAACTCTCATAATAATAAAAATATCTAATTATTGCACAGTATCAATTTAAGTATCATTTTGTCAGACCTACAAATACATCTATCATCAGTGAGATCACTGAGAGCAATGAAATCCAAGTTGTATTGAACCCCAAAAAAGTTCACTTTTATGATCAACAAAGGAAAAGGTAAATAATTGTTGTGAACTTGTTACTGTACAGACAGGAGTGAAAGAGAAGTGAGTGGTTTGGTCAAATAGCTTATTCTCTGAATGACTGTCCCCAGAGATGCTCATTCCCTGGTAGTATTAAAGGAAGCCTGTCCTTGGGACTGGAAGAGTGTTCACAAATAACAGCTTTGGAAATCACATCACAACATGTTTAATGTTGCATTTTATAATTCCTGAAACAGGAGGACAGCTGTGTAAATAATCAGATTTAGAACATTGGACTTCTGGAGATCTATATCTCTGGTCCACAACTTGGGTTAAGGGCCTTTAACAACCAGTAGAGCCCTCTGTAGCCGGTTATAAGGACATAGAATAGACCTCTCAGATTGGGTGCACATAAGGCAGAGTGTAGAATTCAATCTTCTTAAAGGTCAACTGGTCCTGACTCACACAGGGGTCATGAACTTGGCCTCTGGAATTATACAGAAATGGAGGATTCAATATCTCTGGGGTGACTACTTTTACAGCACCAAGTTCAATTTATACAGCAAGGTAAGTATTTATGGTTCATTTTATATGAATAAAAGCAAATTATGAATAACATTCAGTAATATTACATTGCTTTTTTAATATTTTAACATCCATCAATACAACAGAAGAAGGCCTATGTTTTTCTAAATACACGGACTACTTACTAATTCAATAGATGTTATTTAAAAAGTTATCAACATGTAATGACGTTGTGTAGAATGAAAGCACAACCGTGGCCTTTTATCAGCACTGCACCTTCTACTGCCAAGAGTAAAGAAATGTGTAAAAAACATCTACAAAGTGGCATTAAACAGAAAAAATGGCAACAAGAAAAATATTTTTGGCACCTTGACTTTTAGGCTACTTTCCAACAGATACACACTTTAAGCTGGTTTGTGTCACTGGTGTAAAGTGTTAATAATTATGGGCCAGATGTAGGAACCGTTTTGCGTGGCGAAAACTGCGAAATTCGCAGTTTGCGCCATGCAAAACGGGCATCGTGATGCACATTCCCATTTTGCGAGTCGGTACCGACTCGCAAAATGGGAATGCGATTTGCAAATAGGAAGGGGTGTTCCCCTTCCTATTTGCGATTTGCACCGTGATGCAGAATTGCTGTGTGATCGCGAACGTGGTTGCAAAGCAATTCGCAGTTAGCACCCATGTGAAGTGGGTGCTAACTCATTCGCAAAAAGGAAGGGGTCCCCATGGGACCCCTTTCCCTTTGTGAATGTCGCCAAAAATATTTTTTCAGACCAGGCAGTCGTCTAATGGACCACTGCCTACTCTGAAAAAATGAAACCAAATGGTTTCAGTTTCCCGAGTGTATTGCAACGATCCCTGTGAGTGCAGGGAATCGCAAATTGCGACCCACCTCATTAATATTAATGAGGTGGGTCTTAGCGGCCCCCTTGCGATTCGCAGATGGTGTCAGGGACACCATTCTGCATATGGTTTTGCGACTTGCAAACTGCGAGTCGCAAAACCATTTCTACTTACATCTGGCCCTATGTCCCTGAATTCTCTCTAGGGGCCGCGTGCTAACAAACATCCCTTTAATTAATCCAGGACCCCTAGTTTCCCAGTGCTCCCTGAATCTCTCTTGGATGTTCACCTTTCTTCCTAGGTTTCCCAGGGCTCTCTGGATCTCTCTGGGATGCTCACCTCTCTTCCTAGGTTTACCAGGGCTCCCTGAATCTCTCTGGGATGTTCACCTTTCTTCCTATGTTTCCCAGAGCTATCTGGATCTCTCTGGGATGTTCACCTTTTTTCCTATGTTTCCCAGGGCTCCCTGAATCTCTCCTCTCTGGGATGTTCACCTTTCTTCCTAGGTTTCCCAGGGCTCCCTGAATCTCTCTGGGATGTTTACCGTTCTTCCTAGGTTTCCCAGGGCTCCCTGAATCTCTCTGCCAATTCTCACCTTTCTTGCTAGATTTCCTCCGTCATTTCAAGTGCAGCGCTGTGTATCTATCCTTGTCTTCCATCAGTAAATCCTGGTTGGATCCACAGCTGAGGAGCCTCTCGGACAAGGCACTTGTGCTGCTTTTGTAGTGTTCAGTGTTCGCAGAGCGCTGCGAGTGCACAGGAAGAGGAAGCCATACACGCCTGACCCTAGATGGCCACAGTGCACATTCCTAAGTAACAGGCCCCAAGGACTGAATACCAGAGTATTAATTACTAAGTAAGCTGGGGTAAGCAGACCACCATGCCTGTGATTGCTTTTAAATAAAGCAATGTTTTTTAAAAACAAAAATGCAGCCTGTTTTCCTTAAAGGAAAATGGGATGTGTTTAGAAAGAAAACAATGAAACTTTTAAGTTTCAATTTTTAGGAGTAGGCAGTGATCGGTGGGACCACTGCGTGCTCTTAAAAATGTTTTTCTGTCATTCACAAAGGGGTCCCATGAGGACCCCTTCCAATATGCAAATGCATTACCACCAGCTTTGAGTTGTTGATACAAAACACGAGAAATTTCTATTTGGCAAGGACGGCCTAAACACACCCTTTGCAAATAGCTACTTCTGAATCCAAACTGAGATTCTGGAGAGTCGCAGTTTGGGTGTTTGTGCATCAGGAAAAGCATTTGTGCTGTCGCAAATGGCCGGAGTTTGGAAATCGGACTGTTTGCGACATCAAAAATGCTTTGAAAGTATGGTCCATAATTACTAAGTAACACGTCCTGAGGACTGAATACCAGAGTGTACATTACGAAGTAACATTCCCTGAGGTATGAATACCAGAGAGTGCATCACTAAGTAATAGGCCCTTAGGACTGAAGACCAGAGAGTATATCACTAAGTAAAAGCCCCTGAGGACTTAGAACCAGAAGGTAAATCACTAAGAAACTGCCCAGAGGACTGAATACCAGAGTGTACATTACTAAGTTGAACAGTCCTAGGGGATTGAATTTCCAGAATGTGCATTACTAAGTAACAGGCCCAGAGAGCTGCCAGAGTGTACATTACCACGTACTGGCTCTGAAGTGTGAATACCAAAGTGCACATTACTAAGCAACAAGCTCTGAGGACTGAATACCAGAGTGTACATTACTAAGCAACAGGTCCTGACATCTGAATATCGGAGTGTACATTGCCAAGTAACAGGCCCCTAGGACTGAACACCAGAGTGTGTATTCCAACTAAAATGTCCTAAGGACTGATTACCAGAGTGTACACCACTAAGTAACTGACCCTGAGGACTGAATACCAGCACTTCCTGCTGTACGTAGCCTTCATGGACCTGTCCACTGCTTTTGACAGTGTGAATCGTATTATTGTATGGTGAATGCAATTAGGTTTGGGGGTGGGTGTAGCCCTAGTACACTTTTTGAAAGCACGAATTTCAAAGCCAGGATTAGTTTCAGCACAAATGGGGAAGTTTTTAAGCTGGGTTGCGGTGTCCATCAAGGTTTTGTAATTGCTCCACTGCTGTTCATTTTAAATTTTAATAATTTAAGCCCCTCTTTATTGAGCAGCACTAAGGATGTCCCAAAATAGCCAATGTGGTTTTTGCGCCACTATTATACTTAGAAGATGCGGTTTTGGTTCTCCATATGTTGGTGAACTAATTTGTAGATTTTATGGGTAGGTTAGAGCTGAATACTAATTTCAGGAAGTCACATATTGGCCCTCATTATGACATTGGCTGTCAGGTGATCGCCACACCGGCAATGGCTGTAGTACCGTCTGCAGGCTGGTGGTAATGACTGCCAAATAATGACCATGATGGTGATCCCTCCCATAGATAGCCAATGTATCACCCCAACTGCCAGTGCGGTACGGCCACTGACCACGGCGGTAGCTACCGACAGGCTGCAGAAGACAAGGATCTGCCACCATATAATGACAGCAGACCGTCAGGATTTCCGTGGTGTTAGTATTGCCACCAAAAGCCTGGCCGTAACATCATGTAAAAGGAGACACTCACCTCCAGGGACACACAAGAGTCGATGGAACCCAAAATGGAAGTCTTCCCGATGCTGTACCATGTGATGGCCGTCCAGGAGCATCAACGCTGATAAAGACGACAACGGTGAGTATAGCCGCCTAGCACACAAGGGTGGGAAGGGAGAGTGACACATACACACGCACAACACACACCAAACACATATGCCACACACCCAAAACAATCTGCAGAGGTAGTCAACTGCAACATAACCACGGTGCAAAGAAAGCCAGGACACATACCTCTGGTCTAACCACTGTAATTAGTTGGGAACAACAACCTCAATTGTGAAAAGAGATAAATATAAATACATATATATGTACAGAAAGGGCCATTGGCCAGTCCAAAGTTATTAATGGCCACAGGGAAATGTCCAAGACCGAACTTGTTTCCTGACAGCCTAGGCTTTCCACTGGGCAGGGGCATCATGGAAATGGCAGGCAGGCACCTCAGGGGGTAGGGGGGATAGGCGGGGATAGGAGGGTGGTGGGGGTTTCTTGGGACGGGGGTCGTTGGGCTTGGATTTGGGAGGGGATGGGTCCTTGCCCTTCTTGGTAGAAGGCGGAGGAGTGGCCTTGGGATAGGGGGGACGGAGTGCCACTCTTGTGCCCTTAGTGGCGGGGGCACTCTTAGGGGGAGGAACAGGAGTCAAATGGGAGCTGGAGAGACTGGGCTAAGGGTGGAGGGACTTTCCTCTTACGGTCTTCTTGTGTTTGCAAAGGATTGTAGGTGAGATGGGGATGTGTTTTATAGTGCTGTTGGTGGGTGTGTGTGATTGTGTCGGGTGCAAGTTTTTTGGACTGGCCAATGTTGGTTTGTTTTGGTTTGGGGTGGCCATTACCGCTTCAGTGCTGTGCACCACAATGGTTTACCACCATTGAATGTCCGCTGTGGTGATTCATGGGTCATTATTTGGAGGGTGTTGTTCTGCTGGTATAACGGTATGGGTTTGCTAGTTCTGACAGTTTTTCGCCTTGTTGGGTCTGGCGCATTTGTGGTTGTGGCTGGTTTCTGTCGATTTTGTGTGTTTGTGTCATTATCTCGCGGGCAGATGTTCTCCTCCGCGGCGGTATGTTGGCACCCGTCACTGTGGTGGGATGCGGAAAATACAGCAACTGTCATAATGAAGGCCTTTATGACTTGTGGCCCCAACAAGTGGAGAGTCTCATCTGTAGTATGTGGGGGAGCAAGTAGGTAGTGTGCATAGCTTCCCATACCTGGATGTAAGGTTTGACAGGTCAGGAACCTGGGGTTCCCATGTCTCATGTGTTGCTAACATTCCTTGGCGGCAGGATTGCTCCGGAGTCTCACTTGTTCAACAGATCGCAGGACCCTGTCACCACTTATTTGTGTCTATAGGTCTCAATGTGCCTCTGTCACCCACTGTGGCGCAGGAGTATTGGGTTACGTGAACCTTAACTCCTTACAGAGAGGAGAACGTCATTTACACATGACAGCTGAATTTGCCTCCATCCAGTGCTCACTACATCTGCCATGGTGAGATAGGCCTACCTTACCTTGAGAACAGTATCAGCTTACCCCCATTCTATTATCAATCTGAATATGGAAAACCCAGAGGTGTCATTAAACAGAGATATCATAAAAGATTGCTGCAGTTAGACAAAGGTTTGTGCATCCCCCGGCAGCCTATGTCCAGTCCTCTTTAATACACCTTGGCTGTCCAGAAGTATTTAATTCACCATCTTCCAACACAAGGGAGACAAAGAGGCTGTGATGTCTGTGAGAAAGTAGCCTCTTTCTAGCCTTGTTACCCCCACTTTTGGCCTGTTTGTGAGTGTATTTCAGGGTGTTTTCACTGTCTCACTAGGATCCTGCTAGCCAGGGCCCAGTGCTCATAGGGAAAACCCTATGTTTTCAGTATGTTTGTTATGTGTCACTGGGACCCTGCTAGTCAGGACCCCAGTGCTCATAAGTTTGTGACCTATAGGTATGTGTTCCCTGTGTGATGCCTAACTGTCTCACTGAGGCTCTGCTAATCAGAACCTCAGTGGTTATGCTCTCTCATTTCTTTCAAATTGTCACTGACAGGCTAGTGACCAATTTTACCAATTTACATTGGCTTACTGGAACACCCTTATAATTCCCTAGTATATGGTACTGAGGTACCCAGGGTATTGGGGTTCCAGGAGATCCCTATGGGCTGCAGCATTTCTTTTGCCACCCATAGGGAGCTCTGACAATTCTTACACAGGCCTGCCACTGCAGCCTGAGTGAAATAACGTCCACGTTATTTCACAGCCATTTTACACTGCACTTAAGTAACTTATAAGTCACCTATATATCTAACCTTTACCTGGTAAAGGTTAGGTGCAAAGTTACTTAGTGTGAGGGCACCCTGGCACTAGCCAAGGTGCCCCCACATTGTTCAGGGCCAATTCCCCGGACTTTGTGAGTGCGGGGACACCATTACACGTGTGCACTACATATAGGTCACTACCTATATGTAGCTTCACAATGGTAACTCCGAATATGGCCATGTAACATGTCTATGATCATGGAATTGCCCCCTCTATGCCATCCTGGCATAGTTGGCACAATCCCATGATCCCAGTGGTCTGTAGCACAGACCCTGGTAATGCCAAACTGCCCTTCCTGGGGTTTCACTGCAGCTGCTGCTGCTGCCAACCCCTCAGACAGGCATCTGCCCTCCTGGGGTCCAGCCAGGCCTGGCCCAGGATGGCAGAACAAAGGACTTCCTCTGAGAGAGGGTGTTACACCCTCTCCCTTTGGAAAATGGTGTGAAGGCAGGGGAGGAGTAGCCTCCCCCAGCCTCTGGAAATGCTTTCTTGGGCACAGATGTGCCCAATTCTGCATAAGCCAGTCTACACCGGTTCAGGGGACCCCTTAGCCCTGCTCTGGCACGAAACTGGACAAAGGAAAGGGGAGTGACCACTCCCCTGACCTGCACCTCCCCTGGGAGGTGTCCAGAGCTCCTCCAGTGTGCTCCAGACCTCTGCCATCTTGGAAACAGAGGTGCTGCTGGCACACTGGACTGCTCTGAGTGGCCAGTGCCACCAGGTGACGTCAGAGACTCCTTCTGATAGAATCCTTCAGGTGTTAGTAGCCTATCCTCTCTCCTAGGTAGCCAAACCCTCTTTTCTGGCTATTTAGGGTCTCTGTCTCTGGGGAAACTTTAGATAATGAATGCATGAGCTCAGCCGAGTTCCTCTGCATCTCTCTCTTCACCTTCTGATAAGGAATCGACTGCTGACCGCGCTGGAAGCCTGCAAACCTGCAACATAGTAGCAAAGACGACTACTGCAACTCTGTAACGCTGATCCTGCCGCCTTCTCTACTGTTTTCCTGCTTGTGCATGCTGTGGGGGTAGTCTGCCTCCTCTCTGCACCAGAAGCTCCGAAGAAATCTCCCGTGGGTCGACGGAATCTTCCCCCTGCAACCGCAGGCACCAAAAATCTGCATTACCGGTCCATTGGGTCTCCTCTCAGCACGATGAGCGAGGTCCCTCGAATCCAGCAACTCTGTCCAAGTGACCCCCACAGTCCAGTGACTCTTCAGTCCAAGTTTGGTGGAGGTAAGTCCTTGCCTCACCTCGCTAGACTGCATTGCTGGTAACATCGACTTTTGCAGCTACTCCGGCCTCCGTGCACTTCCGGCGGAAATCCTTTGTGCACAGTCCAGCCTGGGTCCACAGCACTCTAACCTGCATTGCACGACCTCCTAAGTTGTTCTCCGGCGACGTGGGACTTCTTTGTGCGACTTCGTTTGAGCACTGTTTCATGCATCCTTGTAGTGCCTGTTTCTGGCACTTCTCCGGGAGCTACCTGCTGCTGAGAGGGCTCCTTGTCTTGCTCGACGTCCCCTCTCTCTCCTGGTCCAATTTGCGACCTCCTGGTCCCTCCTGGGCCGCAGCAGCGTCCAAAAACGCTAACCGCACGATTTGCAGCTAGCAAGGCTTGTTGGCATTCTTTCGGCGGGAAAACACTTCTGCATGACTTTCCACGGCAAGCGGAATCCGTTCACCAAAGGGGAAGTCTCTATCCCTTTTCGTTCCTGCAGAAACCTCAGCTTCTTCTGTCCAGTAGAAGCTTCTTTGCATCCACAGCTGGCATTTTCGGGGCATATGCCCATCTCCGACTTGCTTGTGACTTTTGGACTTGGTCCCCTTGTTCCACAGGTACCCTAGATTGGAAATCCACAGTTGTTGCATTGTTGGTTTGTGTCTTTCCTGCATTATTCCTCTAACACGACTTCTTTGTCCTTAGGGGAACTTTAGTGCACTTTGCACTCACTTTTCAGGGTCTTGGGGAGGGTTATTTTTCTAACTCTCACTATTTTCTAATAGTCCCAGCGACCCTCTACAAGGTCACATAGGTTTGGGGTCCATTCGTGGTTCACATTCCACTTTTGGAGTATATGGTTTGTGTTGCCCCTATCCCTATGTTTCCCTATTGCATCCTATTGTAACTATACATTGTTTGCACTGTTTTCTAAGACTATACTGCATATTTTTGCTATTGTGTATATATGTCTTGTGTATATTTCCTATCCTTTCACTGAGGGTACACTCTAAGATACTTTGGCATATTGTCATAAAAATAAAGTACCTTTATTTTTAGTATAACTGTGTATTGTGTTTTCTTATGATATTGTGCAAGTGACACTTGTGGTACTGTAGTAGCTTCACACGTCTCCTAGTTCAGCCTAAGCTGCTCTGCTAAGCTACCATTATCTATCAGCCTAAGCTGCTAGACACCCTATACACTAATAGTTATAAAACAACAAAAGAGGGTCCCATGAAGCTGGGGGTCAA
Source organism: Pleurodeles waltl (assembly GCF_031143425.1). Classification (NCBI taxonomy): domain Eukaryota; kingdom Metazoa; phylum Chordata; class Amphibia; order Caudata; family Salamandridae; genus Pleurodeles; species Pleurodeles waltl. Next base: position 1,180,347,830 of record NC_090439.1, read on the forward strand.
CTCGGCGAGTTAAGCAATGCAGGATGGAGTGCTGGGCACCTGGGCTGTGCTGTGCAAAGAGGAATCCTTGCAAAAGTTCACTGAAGCCCTAGCAGCTGAAGATCACGCAGTACACAGGATTACTGTCTGGCGTGGGGAGGCAAGGACTTACCTCCACCAAATTTGGACAGAAGGACCACTGGACTGTCGGGGTCACTTGGATCTAGCTCCTGTGTTCCAGGGACCACGCTCGTCAAGATGAGAGGGCACCCAGAGGAACAGTGATGCAGAAGTTTGGTGCCTGCCTTAGCAGGGGGAAGATTCCGTCAACCCACAGGAGATCTCTTCTTGGCTTCCAGTGCAGGGTGAAGGCAGACAGCCCTCAGAGCATGCACCACCAGGAAACAGTCGAGAAAGCAGGCAGGATTAGGCGCTACAATGTTGCTGGTAGTCTTCTTGCTACTTTGTTGGGGTTTTGCAGGCGTCCTGGAGCAGTCAGGCGTCGATCCTTAGCATAAGTCGAAGAGGGAGATGCAGAGGAACTCTGGTGAGCTCTTGAATTTGTTATCTGAAGAGGAACCTGCAGTAGAGACCCTAAATGGCCCTCAGAGAAGGATTGGCTACCTAACCAGTTAAGAGCCTATCAGGAGGGGTCTCTGACGTCACCTGCTGGCACTGGCCACTCAGAGGCCTCCATTGTGCCCTCACACCTCTGCATTCAAGATGGCAGAGGTCTGGGACACACTGGAGGAGCTCTGGGCACCACCCCTGGGGTGGTGATAGACAGGGGAGTGGTCACTCCACTTTCCTTAGTCCAGTTTCACGCCAGAGCAGGGGCTGGGGGATCCCTCAACCGGTGTAGACTGGTTTATGCAAGAAGGGCACCATCTGTGCCCTTCAAAGCATTCCCAGAGGCCAGTAGAGGCTATTCCTCTCAGACCTATTTCCAAAGGGAGAGGGTGTAACACCCACTCTCAGAGGAAATCCTTTGTTCTGCCTTCCTGGGACTGGGCTGTCCAGACCCCAGGAGAGCAGAAACCTGTCTGAGGGTTGGCAGCAGCGGTAGCTGCAGAGAAAACCCCAAAGAGTTAGTTTGGCAGTACCCGGGGTCCAAGCTGGAGCACTGGGGATGCATGGGACTGGCACCCCAATACCAGATTTGGCATGGGGGTACAATTCCATGATCTTAGACATGTTACATGGCCATATTCAGAGTTATCATTGTAAAGCTACATATAGGTATTGACCTATACGTAGTGCACGCATGTAATGGTGTCCCCTTACTCACAAAGTCTGGGGAAATTGCCCTGAACAATGTGGGGTCACCGTGGCTAGTGCCAGGGTGCCCTCACACTTAGAAACTTTGCATCTAACCTTCACCAAGTGAGGGTTAGACATATGGGTGACATATAAGTTACTTAAGTGCAGTGTAAAATGCCTGTGAAATAGCGTGGATGTTATTTCACTCAGGCTGCCGTGGCAGTCCTGTGTAAGAATTGTCTGAGCTCCCTATGGGTGGCAAAAGAAATGCTGCAGCCCATAGGGATCTCCTGGAACCCCAATACCCTAGCTACCTAGGTACCATATACTGGAGAATTATAAGGGTGTTCCAGTGTGCCAATCAGAATTGGTGTAAATGGTCACTAGCCTCCCCCCACACCCCCAAAGTCAGGGATGGAAGGGGAAGCCCTTCCCCTTTCACCCCCGACCCCCCCACCCCCCGTGACGTCAGCGCGCGCGCGTGCGCTGATTAGTCACAGGGTCTCCCCCATCGCGCTGGAAGCTCTGCTTCCAGAGCGATTGAAAGAGAAATGCTCACCATTTCTCTTTCAATCACGTGGGGGAGGCCAGGAGAGGCTTCAAAGGGAAGGAAATGTAATTCCTTCCCTTTGAAGTCTCTCCCAGGGTTTCAAAAGCCGGATTGCTTGCAATCCGGCTTTTGAAACCCCACTAGACACCAGGGATTTTTTTGGGGGGGGGATATTGACATAAGGGAGCGACCCCTTGGGCAAGGGTCGCTCCCAGGGGGGGCATTTTTTTGGGAAGGCCTTTTCTGCCCCCCCCCCCCTATTATTAGGCCGATCTGCCCCCAGGGGGGTAGAAACCGCTAGGCACCAGGGATCATTTTTTTTTTTTTCTTTTCTTTTTGTTTTGTTTTGGTTCTGTTTTAGGTGGGGAACGACCCCATTTCTGCCCCCCTTGGGGGCAGATTGGCCTATTTTGATGAGGCCAATCTGCCCCCAAGGGGGGGCAGAAACCACTAGACACCAGGGAGTTTATTTTTTTTTACGTGAATTTCACGCAAGGGGAGCAACCTGGGGGAGGGATTATTTTTGGCCATTTCTGCCCCCCTGGGGGGTAGATCAGCCTATTTTGATTAGGCTGATCTGCCTCCAAGGGGGGCAGAAACCACTAGACACCAGGGATTTTTTGTTTTTTTTGTTTAACAGATGGGGAGCGACCCCTTGGACAAGGGTCGCTCCCCTGGAGGGGCAAATTGTATTTAGGCCATTTCTGCCCGCTTTGGGGGCAGATCGGCTGATTTTAGGTCAATCTGCCCCCAAGGGGGCAGAAACCACTAGGGAAGGGGATTTTTTTTTGGTGCCAATGTCACGCAGGGGGAGCGACCCCGTAGGCAAGGGTCGCTCCCAGGGGGGGGTTTGGGGCCAAATTACTTTAGGCCATTTCTGCCCCCCCGGGGGCAGATTGGCCTATTGTTATTAGGCGATCTGCCCCCAGGGGGGGCAGAAATCTCTAGGCGCCAGGGCAAATTGTTTTTTTGTGTTTTTGTTTTTTTAGAGATGGGGAGCGACCCATTAGGCAAGGGTCGCTCCCCTGGGGGCAAATTGTATTTAGACCATTTCTGCCCCCCTTGGGGGCAGATTGGCCGATTTTAGGTCAATCTGCCCCCAAGGGGGCAGAAACCACTAGGCACCGGGGATTTTTTTTTTGGCGCCAATGTCACGCAGGGGGAGCGACCCCATAGGCAAGGGTCGCTCCCGGGGGGGGTGTTGGGGGACAAATTTATTTTAGGCCATTTCTGCCCCCCCGGGGCCGTCTGAGCTAGAGGCCAAAATCCACAAAATATGGGATGTGTCCACGTTGTGTTTTGGGCCATTTCCTGTCACAGGCGCTAGGCCTACCCACACAGGTGAGGTATCATTTTTATTGGGAGACTTGGGGGAACGCTGGGTGGAAGGAAATTTGTGGCTCCTCTCAGATTCCAGAACTTTCTGTCACCGAAATGTGAGGAAAACATGTTTTTTTGCCAAATGTTGAGGTTTGCAAAGGATTCTGGGTAACAGAACCTGGTCAGAGCCCCACAAGTCACCCCATCTTGGATTCCCCTAGGTCTCTAGTTTTCAAAAATGCACAGGTTTGGTAGGTTTCCCTAGGTGCCGGCTGAGCTAGAGGCCAAAATCTACAGGTAGGCACTTTGCAAAAAACACCTCTGTTTTCTTTCAAAAAATGTGATGTGTCCACGTTGTGTTTTGGGGTGTTTCCTGTCACGGGCGCTAGGCCTACCCACACAAGTGAGGTATCATTTTTATCGGGAGACTTGGTGGAACGCTGGGTGGAAGGAAATTTGTGGCTTCTCTCAGATTCCAGAACTTTCTTCCACCGAAATGTAAGGAAAACGTGTTTTTTTAGCCAAATTTTGAGGTTTGCAAAGGATTCTGGGTAACAGAACCTGGTCAGAGCCCCACAAGTCACCCTATCTTGGATTCCCCTAGGTCTCTAGTTTTCAAAAATGCACAGGTTTGGTAGGTTTCCCTAGGTGCCGGTGAGCTAGAGGCCAAAATCTACAGGTAGGCACTTTGTAAAAAACACCTCTGTTTTTCTTTAAAAAAATGTGATGTGTCCACGTTGTGTTTTGGGGGATTTCCTGTCATGGGCGCTAGGCCTACCCACACAAGTGAGGTATCATTTGTATCGGGAGACTTGGGGGAACGCTGGGTGGAAGGAAATATGTGGCTCCTCTCAGATTCCAGAACTTTCTGTCACCAAACTTTGAGGAAAATTAGTTTTTTTAGCCAAAGTTTGAGGTTTGCAAAGGATTCTGGGTAACAGAACCTGGTCAGAGCCCCAGAAGTCACCCCATCTTGGATTCCCCTAGGTCTCTAGTTTTCAAAAATGCACAGGTTTGGTAGGTTTCCCTAGGTGCTGGCTGAGCTAGAGGCCAAAATCTACAGATAGGCAATATGCAAAAAACACCTCTGTTTTCTTTAAAAAAATGTGATGTGTCCACGTTGCGTTTTGGGGCGTTTCCTGTCGCGGGCGCTAGGTCTACCCACACAAGTGAGGTATCATTTTTATCGGTAGACTTGGGGGAACATAGATTAGCAAAACAAGTGTTATTGCCCCTTGTCTTTCTCTACATTTTTTCCTTCCAAATATAAGAAAGTGTGTAAAAAAGACATCTATTTGAGAAATGCCCTCTAATTCACATGCTAGTATGGTCACCCTGGAATTCAGAGATGTGCAAATGTCCACTGCTCCTCAACACCTTATCTTGTGCCCTTTTTGGAAATACAAAGGTTTTCTTGATAGCTATTTTTCACTCTTTATATTTCAGCAAATGAATTGCTGTATACCCGCAATAGAATGAAAATGCACTGCAGGGTGCAGCTCATTTATTGGCTCTGGGTACCTAGGGTTCTTGATGAACCTACGAGCCCTATATATCCCCACAACCAGAGGAGTCCAGCAGATGTAACGGTATATTGCTTTAGAAAATCTGACATTGCAGGAAAAAGTTACAGAGTAAAACATAGAGAAAAATTTATGTTTTTTTCACCTCAATTTCAATATTTTTCTTTTTCAGTTGTTATTTTCTGTAGGAAACCCTTGTAGGATCTACACAAATTACCCCTTGCTGAATTCAGAATTTTATCTACTTTTCAGAAATGTTGTGGTTTCTGGGATCCATCATTGGTTTCATGCCCATTTCTGTCACTGACTGGAAGGAGGCTGAAAGCACACAAAATCGTAAAAATGGGATATGTTCCAGTAAAATGCCAAAATTGTGTTGAAAAATTGGGTTTTCTGATTCAAGTCTGCCTGTTCCTGAAAGCTGGGAAGCTGGTGATTTTAGCAACGCAAACCCTTTGTTGATGCCATTTTCAGGGATAAAACCACAAGCCTTCTTCTGCAGCCCCTTTTTCCCATTTTTTTGAAAAAAACAAAATGTTCACTGTATTTTGGCTAATTTCTTGGCCTCCTTCTGGGGAACCCACAAAGTCTGGGTACCTATAGAATCCCTAGGATGTTGGAAAAAAAGGACGCAAATTTGGCTTGGCTAGCTTATGTGGACAAACAGGGCCTAAGCGCAAACTGCCCCAAATAGCCAAAAAAAGGCTCGGCACAGGAGGGGGAAAAAAATTCCTGGCAGCAAAGGGGTTAAGCCAAAGTAGAGGTTTGTGGTCTGTCTGAACAATAAAGTGAGTACCAAACAGGTATGGTCTCAACTTTTTCAGTGCCCAGACCATAGCAAAGGCCTCCCTCTCTATGGCAGACCAACACTTTTCTCTAGGGGTCAACCTCCTGCTGATAAAAGCAACAGGTTGATCCTGGCCCTCAGTATTAAGCTGTGATAGCACTGCCCCAAACCCCAAATCAGAAGCATCAGTCTGGACTATGAATTTTTTGCAGGAGCAAGGGCTTTTTAGGGCAGGTGCAGAGCACATGGCCTGTCTGAGCTCATCAAAAGCTTTTTGACAGCTAGCTGACCACAATATCTTTTTAGGCATCTTCTTACTAGTGAGGTCATTAAGAGGAGCTGCAATGGAGCCATAGTTCTTAATGAACCTCCTGTAGTACCCTGTGAGGCCTAGAAAGGCTCTCACCTGGGTTTGAGTTGTAGGGGGAGCCCATTCCATAATGGTCTGGATCTTCCCCTGCAGTGGTGCAATCTGTTCCCCACCTACCAGGTGGCCCAGATAAACCACTTTCCCCTGCCCTATCTGGCACTTTGAAGCCTTGATAGTGAGGCCTGCCTTTTGCAGGGCCTCCAAAACTTTCCACAGGTGGACCAGGTGATCATCCCAGTTGGAGCTAAAGACAGCTATATCATCCAGATATGCTGCACTAAAAGCTTCCAATCCTTGCAGGACTGTGTTCACCAACCTTTAAAACGTGGAAGGTGCATTTTTCAGACCAAAGGGCATTAAAGTGAATTGATAGTGCCCTCCAATGGTTGAAAATGCAGTTTTGGGTTTAGCATCTTCTAATAATGTAATCTTCCAATACCCTGTAGATTAATCTAAAGTGCTTAGATACTTAGCAGAAGCCAGTGTATCTATCAGCTCATCTGCCCTGGGTATAGGGTGAGCATCTGTCTTGGTTACTTGGTTGAGCCCCCTATCGCCAACACAAAACCTCATCCCTCTTTTTCCATCCTTACTGCAAGGTTTTGGGACAAGCACCACTGGGCTAGCCCATGGGCTTTCTGAAGGCTCAATCACTCCTAAGTTTAACATATTCTATACCTCTTGATTTAAGCAGTCCCTGACATGGCCAGGCTGCATATAAATCTTACTTTTGACAGGTAAACTGTCTCCAGTATTGATTGTGTGCTCACACCAAGTAGTGGTACCTGGGCCCATATTTATACTTTTTGACGCTAAACTGCGCTAACGCAGTTTAGCGTCAAAAAGTTTTGCGCCGTCTAACGCCATTCTGAAGTGTCATGCGGGTGCCGTATTTATGGAATGGCGTTAGACGGCGCAATCAGACCGGCGCTGCCTGGTTTGCGTGGGAAGAAACCACGTAGACCAGACAGCGCCGGCGTAGGGGGAAAATGGCGCATGGGCGTCTTAAAATGGGGCAAGTCAGGTTACGTCGAAAAAATCGTCTTAACCCGACTTGCGCCATTTTTTAACGACGCCCATCCCCCATCAACATGACTCCTATCATTGTAAAGATAGGAGTCATGCCCCCTTGCCCAATGGCCATGCCCAGGGGACTTCTGTCCCCTGGGCATGGTCATTGGGCATAGTGGCATGTAGGGGGGCACAAATAAGGCCCCCCTATGCCACCAAAATAAAATATAAAAAATAAAAAATAAAACTTACCTGAACTTACCTGAATGTCCCTGGGGTGGGTCCCTCCATCCTTGGGGGTCCTCCTGGGGTGGGCAAGGGTGGCAGGGGGGGTCCCTGGGGGCATGGGAGGGCACCTGTGGGCTCATTTTGAGCCCACAGGCCCCTTAACGCCTGCCCTGAGCAGGCGTTAAAAAGTGGCGCAAATGCGCCGTTTTTAGCCACGCCAACTCCCGGGCGTCTCTTTTGCCCGGGAGTATAAATACCACGTAAAGGCCTGGGAGTCATTTTTTAGACGGGAACGCCTCCCTTGCATATCATTAACGCAAGGAAGGGGTTCACGCTAAAAAATGACGCACATTCCGGGAACTTTGGCGCTATTCGCCTCTAACGCCATAGTATAAATATGGCGTTAGTTGGCGTTAGTTTTGCGTCGAAATTGCGTCAAAAAAAACGACGCAATTTCGGCGCAAACGGAGTATAAATATGGCCCCTGGTATCAGTGAGAAGAGTTCAGAAAACTGACTTAAGAGATTTACACAGTTGTCTTTCTGCTCAGCAGTAAGACCATCTGCAAGTACTATACCCTCCACTGAGCCATCAGATTCAGTGGTTGAGAAGAGATCAAGGAGAGGGTCACTCTCTTCTTCCTGTCCTCCATCAGTTGCCATGAGCAGGGTGAGATAAGCCCTGTCATAGTAGAGTTTTAGGCGGTTGACATGGAGCACCCTAAGGGGACTCCTGGCAGTACCCAGGTCTACCACTTAGGTAACCTCACCCTTTTTCTCAACACTTAGATGGGGTCCACTCCATTTGTCCTGGAGGGCTCTTAGGCCACAGACTCCAATACCCACACCTTCTGTCCTGGGTGGTACTGGGTCAGGACAGCCTTCTGGTCATGCCATTGCTTTTGCAGCTCCTGGCTGGCCTGAAGGTTTTTACTGGCCTTTTTCATGTACTCAGCCATTCTTGATCTTAGGCCAAGTACATAGTCCACAATGTCCTATTTAGGAGCTTTTAAAGGTTGTTCCCAACCCTCCTTAACAAGTGCAAGGGGACCTCTCACAGGAGTCCCATTATCATGCATTTGAGAGTTTTATTAAACCTCTGTTAGAAATGGTGTTTTTGGTTGGCAGTCAGGTTACCCCCTGTCCAAGCAAGGACCCTCACTCTAGTCAGGGTAAGTCACACACAATCCAAATTATCCTGTGCCCACCCTCTGGTAGCTTGGCACTGAGCAGTCAGGCTTAACTTAGAAGGCAATGTGTAAAGTATTTGTGCAATAAATCATACAATAGCACAATATAGCACCACAAAAACACACCACGCAGTGTTTAGAAAAATATATAATATTTAGCTGGATATTTGCAGGTCAAAACGATAAAAGATGCAATAAGAAAATGTAAAGATATTACTGGGAAGTGATATAAAGCGTCTTAAGTCTTTTAAAAGCAAACAAAGTCTCTTTCAAGCATAAAGTACCTGGTTTGAGTGAAAAATCTCCGCAAAGGGCCGCAGGGGAGAAGATATGTGGAAAATGGTGTGTGTCTCGTTATTTTCCATGCGGGGAAGACGTTGTGTCGATTTCCGGTGCGCGGATGATCTCCTCTTTGGGTGCGGGGTTTTCAGACGCCCCGGAGTCTGTGCGTGGAATCCTGGGCTTGTTGACCAGCTCTGCGTCGTTCCGGTGGGCGATGCATGGAAATTTCTCCCTCACAGCAGGCGCTGCGTCGATTTCCACTCTGGAAGTCGGGCGGCGTTGTCCCAGGTGGGCCGTGCGTCGAAGTTCCAGTCGCACCGCAGTTGCCGCGTCGATCTTTTCCTTGCGAAGTCGAGCTTCGTCGTCCCGGTTCGGCGAGCGGTGAATTTTTCACAGCAGAACAGGCTGTGCGCAGAATTTGTCGCCACACAAGGAGTCCAGTTGCAAGAGAGTAGTCTTTTTGGTCCTGAGACTTCAGGGAACAGGAGGCAAGCTCGATCCAAGCCCTTGGAGAGCACTTCTGCAGCAAAGCAAGAGAGCAGCAAGGCAGCAGGGCAACAGCAAGGCAGCAGTCCTCTGTAGAAAGCAGTCAGGTGAGTCCTTTAGGCAGCCAGGAAGTTCTCCTTGTCAGGGTGCAGGTTCTGGTTCAGGTTTCATCTCCAGGAAGTGCCTGAGGTGGTAGGGCAGAGGCCCTATTTTTATACCCAAATGTGCCTTTGAAGTGGGGGAGACTTCAAAGAGTGGCTTAGAAGTGCACCAAGTCCCCTTTCAGTTCAATCCTGTCTGCCAGGGTCCCAGTAGGGGGTGTGGCAGTCCTTTGTGTGAGAGCAGGCCCTCCACCCTCCCAGCCCAGGAAGACCCATTCAAAATGCAGATGTATGCAAGTGAGGCTGAGTACCCTGTGTTTGGAGTGTGTCTGAGTGAATGCACAAGGAGCTGTCAACTAAACCCAGCCAGACGTGGATTGTAAGGCACAGAAAGATGTAAGTGCAGAGAAATGCTCACTTTCTAAAAGTGGTATTTCTAAAATAGTAAGATTAAATCCAACTTCACCAGTCAGCAGGATTTTGTATTACCATTCTGGCCATACTAAATATGACCTTCCTACTCCTTTCAGATCAGCAGCTACCACTTCAACAATGTATGAAGGCTGCCCCAATGCTAGCCTATGAAGGGAGCAGGCCTCACAGTAGTGTAAAAACGAATTTAGGAGTTTTACACTACCAGGACATTTAAACTACACAGGTATATGTCCTGCCTTTTACCCACACAGTACCCTGCTCTAGGGGTTACCTAGGGCACATCTTAGGGGTGACTTATATGTAGGAAAAGGGACGTTTTAGGCTTGGCAAGTACTTTTAAATGCCAAGTCAAAGTGACAGTGAAACTGCAGACACAGGCCTTGCAATGGCAGGCCTCAGTCAAGGTAAAGGGGCTACTTAAGTGGGTGGCACAACCAGTGCTGCAGGCCCACTAGTAGCATTTGATCTACAGGCCCTGGGCACATGTAGTGCACTCTACTAAGGACTTATAAGTAAATCAAATAGTCCAATTTGGTGTGATCCAAGGTTACCATGTTTAAAGGTAGAGAGCATATGGTTAGCAGTGGTAAAGTGCGCAGAGTCTAAAACCAGCAAAAACAGTGTCCAACAAGTGAAGGGAGGCAGGCAAAAAGTTAGGGGTGACCACCCTAAGGCTGTCAGGCCTAACATGTGTCCCCCCCAGCTGAAAGTGGGGAGAGCTAACCAACCTCCTAGGCTCTCTCATCTCTAAGGCGGAAGTATCTATAGAGACCATCAGCATTGGCGTGGTCAACCCCTGGGTGATGCTCCACCGTAAAGTCCATCCCATGTAGGGAAAAGGACCACCTCAAGAGTTTGGGATTTTCCCCCCTCATCTGCATGAGCCATCTGAGGGGCCTGTGGTCTGTCTGAACCCGGAAGTGAGTCCCAAACAGGTATGGTCTCAGCTTCTTCAGTGCCCAGACCACAGCAAAGGCTTCTCTTTCAATAGCACTCCACCTCTGTTCCCGTGGTAATAGTCTTCTGCTAATAAAGACTACTGGTTGGTCTAGGCCCTCCTCATTTAGCTGTGCTAGGACCGCCCCTATGCCATGCTCTGAAGCGTCTGTCTGCATGATAAATTCCTTGGAGTAGTCAGGGGCCTTGAGCATGGGGGCCGTGCACATGGCTTCCTTCAGGGAGTCAAAGGCTTTCTGACAAGCCTCTGTCCAAGTCACCAACCTAGGTTGCTTTTTGGATGTGAGTTCTGTCAAGGGTGTCACCATGGTTCCATAGCCCTTGACAAATCTGCGGTAATACCCGGTGAGGCCTAAGAAGGCTCTCACCTCTGTTTGGGTTCTAGGTGGTTGCCAGGCCTTGATAGTTTCAATCTTGGCCTGGAGTGGCTGCACCTTGCCACCACCTAATAGGTGTCCCAAGTACACCACGGAACCCTGCCCAATCTGGCACTTACTGGCCTTGATGGTCAGGCCTGCCTGTTGCAGGGCCTGAAGCACCTCCTTCAGGTGAAGCAGGTGTTCCTCCCAGGTGTCACTGTAGACGGCAATGTCGTCCAGGTAGGCTGCGCAGAAGGCATCCTTGCCAGCTAGGATCCCGTTAACCAACCGCTGGAAGGTAGCGGGGGCATTTTTCAACCCAAAGGGCATCACCCGGAACTGGTAATGGCCCTCAGGTGTTGAAAATGCTGATCTCTCTTTAGCCCCCTCAGTCAATGCGATTTGCCAGTACCCTGATGTGAGATCAAAAGTACTGAGTAATTTGGCAGCGCCTAGCCTGTCTACGAGCTCATCAGCTTTGGGGGATGAGGTGAGAATCAGTCCGTGTGACTGAAATGAGACCCCGGTAGTCCACACAGAACCTAGGTTCTGGCTTGGCACCGGGGGCAGCAGTCTTGGGTACCAGCACCACAGGGCTGCCCCAGGGACTGCTAGACTTCTCAATAACCCCAAGAGCCAACACCTTGGAGACTTCCTCTTTGATGCTGGCCTTCACCTTGTCTGACAACCTGTAAATGTTGTTCTTTACAGGGGGACTGTCTCCTGTGTCAATATCATGGACACACAAGTGTGTGCGTCCAGGGGTGAGAGAAAACAGGGAGGAGTACTGTTCCAGTAACTGGTAGCAGCCCCCTCTCTGGTCTAATGTCAGGGAGTCAGAGAGAATGACACCCTCCACTGACCCATCACCTTCCTTGGCAGCGAGGAGGTCGGGGAGAGGTTCACTCTCCTCTTCCGCCCTCTCATCTGTCACCAGAAGCATGTTGACTTCAGACCTCTCAAAATGAAGCTTCAGTCGGTTGACATGGAGCACCCTTAGGGGGTTCCTAGGGGATTGGAGGTCCACTAGGTAAGTGGCCTCCCCTTTCCTCTCCTTCACTTCAAATGGGCCAGACCAGTGGTCCTGGAGAGCTCTAGGCTCTACTGGCTCCATTACCCACACTTTGTCTCCAGGTTGAAACTCTACCAGGGTGGCCTTCTGGTCATACCAGCGTTTCATTACCTCTTGACTGGCCTCAAGGTTACTTTTGGCCACTTTCCAAAAGCAGTGCATCTGGTTGCAGAGGGCCAGCATGTAGCTGACCACATCCTGAGGGGGTACCTTTGGAGCTTTCTCCAACCCCTCCTTGACAATGCTTAAGGGTCCCCTGACAGGGTACCCATAGAGGAGCTCAAAGGGACTGAACCCTACCCCCTTCTGGGGTACCTCTCTGTAAGCAAAGAGAAGACATGGTAAGAGGACGTAACACTTACCCCTCAGGGCCTCAAGGAGGCCTGTGATCATGCCTTTCAGGGTCTTGTTGAATCTCTCCACAAGACCATTAGATTGGGGGTGATAGGGTGTGGTGAACTTGTAGGTTACACCACACGCATCCCACATAGACTTCATGTATGCAGACATGAAGTTAGTGCCTCTGTCAGACACTATCTCCTTTGGGAATCCCACACAGGTAAATATCCCCATCAGAGTTCTGGTCACCACCGGTGCAGTTACGTTCCTCAGAGGGATTGCCTCTGGGTAACGGGTGGCATGGTCCACGAAAATCAGGATGAACCTGTTGCCTAGGGCAGTTTTGGGGTCCAATGGACCAACAATGTCGATGCCCACCCTTTCAAAGGGGGTGCCAACGACAGGAAGTGGAATCAGGGGGGCCTTAACTCTTTTTCTTGTTTTACCACTGGCAGGTAGGATAGGACCTACAGAACGTATCTGAGTTTGTCCTCATTCTGGGCCAATAGAAGTGGGTGACAAGCCTGGCAAAGGTCTTGTCTTGCCCCAAATGTCCTGCCAGGGGAATGTCGTGAGCCAGCCCCAATAGGAAGGTCCGGTAACACTGGGGGACCACCAGCACACGCGCTGCCCCAATGGCCGGAACCTTAGGCTCACTGTAGAGGAGATAATTCTCCCAATATATTTGGTGATCGCCAGAGGCTTCACCTGCTGCCTGGGCTGAGGCTTGCTTCCTCATGCCCTCTAGAGTGGGACGTTCTTTCTGTGCCTTGCAGAATTCCTCCCTGGTTAGCCTACCCTCAACTTGCCAGCCAGCAAGCTCAGGTAGGTCACCTAGGACGGCAATGTCTTCCCCAGTTGGCTCGGGGGCCTCCTCCTCAGGAACCCCGTCAACGACTGCGGGAACTTCTGGGACCGGTTTCCCACGCCCCTTGCCCCTCCTCTTGGCAGTTGTCTGGGCCGTTGTTCCAGGCTTCAGACGCCCTTGACTTCCCTCTCGGGCAGCCATGGACCGTGTGGTCATGCAGACCCACTCAGGCAATCCTAACATCTCCAACTGAGACCTTATCTCTACCTTCTTCCAGGTAGTGTGCTCAAGGTCGTTGCCTAACAGACAATCTACAGGCATGGCAGGACTCACAGCTACTTTTAGAGTACTAGAGACCCCCCCCACTCAAAGTGAACCAGAGCTACCGGTAGGTGGCTCTCACAATTGTCGGCGACTATGACTTGGTGGAATGTATTTGGGATGACTTGCTCTGCTGACAACAGCTGACCCTTGACAGTGGTATACTGTCTATTGTGTCACGCAGAGCCTCTACCATTTACCCATTGATGCTGACCCACTGCCTATACTTGGAAGTATTAGCAGGCATGTGGGTTTTTGGCACCATCTCTGCATCCCCCAGGGACACTAGGGTTACCTCTGTCTGCTCCCCAAAACTGACTGGGACCATCTCCTCCCCGAGGACTACGCTAGCCAACGCAGGTGTCTGCCCTCCTTTGGGGGGCTGTGCCCTCTTGGGACACTTGGAGTCGCCCTCATAGTGCCCATACTTATTGCACTCTGCACATTGGGGTACAAACCTCCCCATCTTATGGTCAGTAAAACCTCTACTTTGGGAATCAGACCGGGACTGGTTACCACTACTCCCTTGCGAACTATTTTGGGGGCCTTTTGAGAACTCCTTATTTTTTAGTTTTTCTCCCCCTCTTTCTTCTGATGGGAACCCTGACCACCTTTGTGGGTGTCCCCCCCAGATACCTCTCTGGACACTCTGGTACTAGTCCAGAGGTCCGCCTCCTCAGCAAGCTTCCTGGGATCAGTCAGCTTACTGTCTACTGGGTGCTGGCGCAACTCTGTAAAACAAATACTGAGCATATGCTCTCTCAGAATCAAATTATACAATCCTGTGTAAGCATCTACTTTGCAGCCCTGCACCCATCCATTCAGTGCCTTACTGGAAAAGTCAAAGAAATCTACTCATGTTTGTGTGGACAGTTTGGTGCTGTCCCTGAACCTCTGACGGTATTTCTCAGGGGTCTGCCCAAACTTGGCAAGTAAAATGGCTTTCTGAAGTGGGTATGTGTTTTGATCCTTTATGTCCAATGGTGGCACATAACTCCAAATAGCTGTACCCCATTGCCCTTCAGGAACCTCATGAGCCCTTCGTGCAGCTTCATAAGCAGCTAGCCATTTATCTATGTCATCTCCCACTACAAAACTGGGCACCACATTTTTGGGTATACAAACCTTCTTTTCTCCAGCAGGTCCTGTCTGTATGCTGCCACCATTACCGCTGGATTCAGACTGCTTTGCCTTCAGATCCAGCTCCTTGAGACTCAGTTCATGAGCCAAAAAAGGTTTCTTTGCAGCCAAGGCTCTCTCAGCTGCTTGTGCTTCTCTCTCTGCCCTTCATTCCTCCTGTTGAGCCTCAATTTTAAGTCCGGCCATTTACAATTGGAACTCCCTCTCCTCTCTCCTTTCCTCTGCGGTTAGGCCTTGATCAGAGACACTGCTCCCTGGTCTGGAAGGGGGCACAATTGCAGTGGAACCATCACCCACTGATGTCAAAAAATCCTCTAGGGGGCCATCTTCTGGCTCCTCCTCCTCAGCATCCTCCTCTAAATGGGCTTATGCCCAGGCCCTCAGCGCCACTTAAAAGTCCTCCTTTCTGGAGGCCCCTTTGGTGGGTACACTCATCTCCATGCAGAACCCTTTTAGCTGTTTGACAATATATGTCTCCAACAGGGCTAGGTCAAAATCTCCTGCTGAGACCCAACCTGAGACATGTTGAGTGAGGATTTAGGTTTAGAAAATTGTCAGGAAAAATGAATTTGCAAAAAGAGATAAAAATCAAGTTGACCTTCAACTGTGGGTAGGTAGTGAAATACTTAGCTACTGTATGTCACTGCACAAATACAAGCCCTATCCTCGCCGCTGATCACCAATGTTAGAAATGGGGTCTTTGGTTGGCAGTCAGGTTACCCCCTGTCCAAGCAAGGACCCTCACTCTAGTCAGGGAAAGACACACAATCTAAATTATCCTGTGCCCACCCTCTGGTAGCTTGGCACTGAGCAGTCAGGCTTAACTTAGAAGGCAATGTGTAAAGTATTTGTGTAATAAATCATACAATAACACTATATAGCACCACAAAAACACACCACACAGTGTTTAGAAAAATATACAATATTTATCTGGATATTTGCAGGTCAAAACGATAAAAGATGCAATAAGAAAATGTAAAGATATCACTGGGAAGTTGTAGGAAAGTACCATCTTGCCTGGCATGTTACCCCCATATTTCACTGTATATATGTTGGTTTAGTCTATGTGTCACTGGGACCCTGCCAGGCAGGGCCCCAGTGCTCATAAGTATGTGCCTGTATGTGTTCCCTGTGTGATGCCTAACTGTCTCACTGAGGCTCTGCTAACCAGAACCTCAGTGGTTATGCTCTCTCTGCTTTCCAAATTTGTCACTAGCAGGCTAGTGACTAAATTCACCAATTCACATTGGCATACTGGTACACCCATATAATTCCCTAGTATATGGTACTGAGGTACCCAGGGTATTGGGGTTCCAGGAGATCCCTATGGGCTGCAGCATTTCTTTTGCCACTCATAGGGAGCTCTGACAATTCTTACACAGGCCTGCCACTGCAGCCTGCGTGAAATAATGTCCACGTTATTTCACAGCCATTTACCACTGCACTTAAGTAACTTATAAGTCACCTATATGTCTAACCTTCACCTGGTGAAGGTTGAGTGCTAAGTTACTTAGTGTGTGGGCACCCTGGCACTAGCCAAGGTGCCCCCACATCATTCAGGGCAAATTCCCCGGACTTTGTGAGTGCGGGGACACCATTACACGCGTGCACTGTACATAGTTCACTACCTATGAACAGCGTCACAATGGTAACTCCGAACATGGCCATGTAACATGTCTAAGATCATGGAATTGTCATCCCAATACCATTCTGGCATTGGGGGGACAATTCCATGATCCCCCGGGTCTCTAGCACAGAGCCCGGGTACTGCCAAACTGCCTTTCCGGGGTCTCCACTGCAGCTGCTGCTGCTGCCAACCCTTCAGACAGGTTTCTGCCCTCCTGGGGTCCAGGCAGCCCTGGCCCAGGAAGGCAGAACAAAGGACTTCCTCTGAGAGAGGGTGTAACACCCTCTCCCTTTGGAAATAGGTGTGAAGGCTGGGGAGGAGTAGCCTCCCCCAGCCTCTGGAAATGCTTTGATGGGCACAGATGGTGCCCATCTCTGCATAAGCCAGTCTATACCGGTTCAGGGATCCCCCAGCCCTGCTCTGGCGCAAAACTGGACAAAGGAATGGGGAGTGATCACTCCCCTGACCTGCACCTCCCAGGGGAGGTGCACAGAGCTCCTCCAGTGTGTCCCAGACCTCTGACATCTTGGAAACAGAGGTGCTTGTGGCACACTGGACTGCTCTGAGTGGCCAGTGCCAGCAGGTGACGTCAGAGGCTCCTTCTGATAGGCTCTTACCTCTCTTGGTAGCCAATCCTCCTTCCTAGGTAGCCAAACCTCCTTTTCTGGCTATTTAGGGTCTCTGCTTTGGGGATCTCACCAGATAACGAATGCAAGAGCTCACCAGAGTTCCTCTGCATCTCCCTCTTCTCCTTCTGCCAAAGGATCGACTGCTGACTGCTCAGGGCACCTGCAAAACCGCAACAAAGTAGCAAGACGACAACTAGCAGCCTTGTATCGCTTCATCCTGCTGGCTGTCTCAACTGTTTCCAGGTGGTGCATGCTCTGGGGGTAGCCTGCCTCCTCTCTGCACCAGGAGCTCTGAAGAAATCTCCAGTGGGTCGACGGAATCTTCCCCCTGCCACCGCAGGCACCAAAAGACTGCATCACTGGTCCTCTAGGTCCCCTCTCAGAACAACGAGCGTGGTCCCTGGAACTCAGCCACTCTGTCCAAGTGACTCCCACAGTTCAGTGACTCTTCAGTCCAAGTTTGGTGGAGGTAAGTCCTTGCCTCCCCACGCTAGACTGCATTGCTGGGTACCGCGTGATTTGCAGCTGCTCCGGCTCCTGTGCACTCTTCCAGGATATCTTTTGTGTACAGCCAAGCCTGGGTCCCCGACACTCCTTCCTGTAGTGCAAAAGCTTCTGAGTTGTCCTCCGGCGTCGTGGGACTCCCTTTTGTGACTTCTGGTGGACTCCGGTTCACTTTTCTTCCAAGTGCCTGTTCAGGTACTTCTGCGGGTGCTGCCTGCTTTTGTAAGGGCTCACTGAGTTGCTGGGCGCCTCCTCTGTCTCCTCTTCCAAGTGGCGATATCCTGGTCCCTCTTGGGCCACAGCAGCACCCAAAAACCTCTACAGTGACCCTTGCAGCTAGCAAGGCTTGTTTGTGGTCTTTCTGCGTGGGAACAATTCTGCAAGCTTCATCGCGATGTGGGACATCCGTCTTCCAAAGGAGAAGTCCCTAGCTCTCTTCTTTCTTGCAGAACTAAGAGGTTCTTCCATCTGGTGGCAGCTTCCTTGCACCTTCAGCTGGCATTTCCTGGGCTCCTGCCCACTCTCGACACTGTCGCGACTATTGAACTTGGTCCCCTTGTCTTACAGGTACTTAGGTCTGGAAATCCACTGTTGTTGCATTGCTGGTGTTTGTTCTTCCTGCAGAATCCCCCTATCACAACTTCTGTGCTCTCTGGGGGGGTAGTAGGTGCACTTTACACCTACCTTTCAGGGTCTTAGGGTGGGCTATTTTTCTAACCCTCACTGTTTTCTTACAGTCCCAGCGACACTCTACAAGCTCACATAGGTTTGGGGTCCATTTGTGGTTCGCAATCCACTTTTGGAGTATATGGTTTGTGTTGCCCCTATACCTATGTGCTCCTATTGCAATCTACTGTAATCTTACACTGCTTGCATTACTTTTCTTGCTATTACCTGCATAATTTTGGTTTGTGTACATATATCTTGTGTATATAACTTATCCTCATACTGAGGGTACTCACTGATATATTTTTGGCATATTGTCATAAAAATAAAGTACCTTTATTTTTAGTACTTCTGTGTATTGTGTTTTCATTATGATATTGTGCATATGACACCAGTGGTATAGTAGGAGCTTTATATGTCTCCTAGTTCAGCCTAAGCTGCTTTGCCATAGCTACTGTCTATCAGCCTAAGCTGCTAGAAACACCTCTTCTACACTAATAAGGGATAACTGGACCTGGCACAAGGTGTAAGTACCTCTGGTACCCACTACAAGCCAGGCCAGCCTCCTACAGAAGTGATATAAAGTGTCTTAAGTCTTTTAAAAGCAAACAAAGTCTCTTTCAAGCATAAAGTACCTGGTTTGAGTGAAGAATCTCCCCAAAGGGTCGCAGAGGAGGAGATACGTGGAAAATGGTGTGTGTGTCGGTTTCGCCCCTTCACACACAGACTTGCGTCGTTATTTTTCACGCTGGGAAGACGTTGTGTCGATTTCCGGCACGCAGACGGGTCTCCTCTTCTGGTGCAGGGTTGTCAGATGCCCCGGGGTCTGTGCCTGGAATCCTGGGCTTGTTGATCAGCTCTGCGTCGTTCCGGTGGGCAATGCATGGAAATTTCTCCTTCACAGCAGGCGCTGTGTCGATTTCCCCCTGGAAGTCGGGCGGCGTTGTCCCAGGTGGGCCGTGCGTCATAGTTCCGGTCGCACCGCAGGCTGCGCGTCAATCTTTTCCTTGCGAAGTCAAGCGTCATTGACCCGGTTAGGCGAGCAGTGAATTTTTCACAGCGGAACAAGCTGTGCGTAGAATTTGTCGCCGCACAAGGAGTCCAGTTGCAAGAGAGTAGTCTTTTTGGTCCTGAGACTTCAGGGAACAGGAGGCAAGCTCTTGGAGAGCACTTCTGCAGCAAAACAAGAGAGCAGCGAGGCAGCAGGGCAACAGCAAGGCAGCAGTCCTCTGTAGAAAGCAGTGAGGTGAGTCCTTTAGGCAGCCAGGCAGTTCTTCTTGTCAGGGTGCCGGTTCTGGTTCAGGTTTCTTCTCCAGGAAGTGTCTGAGGTGGTAGGGCAGAGGCCCTATTTTTATACCCACATGTGCCTTTGAAGTGGGGGAGACTTCAAAGAGTGGCTTAGAAGTGCACCAGGTCCCCTTTCAGTTCAATCCTGTCTGCCAGGGTCCCAGTAGGGGGTGTGGCAGTCCTTTGTGTGAGAGCAGGCCTTCCACCCTCCCAGCCCAGGAAGACCCATTCAAAAGGATACCTAGTGGCATGGTCCACTACCACAAGTATAAACCTATTGCCTGAAGCTGTTGGAGGGTCAAGGGGGGCAACTATGTCAACCCCTACTCTTTCAAAGGGTACCTCAACCACAGGAAGTGGAATTAAGGGGGCCTTTGGTGTGCCACCAATCTTGCCACTGGCTTGGCAGGTCACACAAAAGCGACAAAACTCTTTGGTGTCCTCTGACATATGAGGCCAGTGAAACAAGGGAACAAGCCTGTCCCAAGTTTTACTTTGGCCCAAATGCCCAGCCAAAGGAATGTCATGTGCCAAGGTAAGAAGAAACTCCCTATACTGCAAAGGGATGACCAATCTCCTGGCAGCTCCAGGTTTAGGGTCCCTTAATTCAGTATACAGGAGGTTGTCTTCCCAATACACCTTATGACTATCACTGACATCCCCATTCTGCTGTTTGACAGCTTGTTGTCTCAAGCCCTCTAGTGCGGGACAGGTCTGCTGTGCCACACACAGCTCTTCCCTAGCAGGCCCCCCTGCTCCCAAAAGCTCAGCAGTGTCTGCTGCCAGCTCATCTGGTGTAGGAAAGGGGAATCTTTTGGTGAGGGGGGAATAGTGGACAAGGATTTACCCTTACTACCCCTAGCTTTCGGGATCACTTGGTCCATTGTTCTGGGATCCAAGTTTCCCTGTCCTTTTTGCTTTTTGGCCTGAGCCCTTGTCAAAGCAAAAATATACCCATGAATGCCCAGCATTACTGGATGAGCCTCTAACTCCATTTCAGCCCAAGCTGATGTCTCCAAATCATTGCCTAGTAAGCAATCTACATGTAATTCAGTGGCTACCACAACTTTCTTTGGACCAGTAACCCCCCTCCAGTTGAGATTCACAACAGCCATGGGGTGGCTAAGTGTGTTATTGTGAGCATCAGTCACTTGGTACTGCTGACCAACTAGGTGTTGATCAGGGTGAACCAGTTTCTCTATAACCATAGTTACACTGGCTCTTGTGTCCCTGTAGGCCTCAACATCAACACCATTGATTAGGGGAAGTTGCTTTTACTTACCCATATTAAGGGGACAAGCAACCAAGGTGGCAAAGTCAATGCCACCATCAGAGACTAAAACAGCCTCTGTGGTCTCCCTAACAAGACCAACCCCAACTACACTGCCAATAGTGAGCCCAGCTACACCCTTGGATTGGCTATTTGTAGTAAAGTTCCCACCACCACTGCTATTACTAGGGGCACTAGAGGTTGCAGTTGGGGTTGTGGTAGTGGGAGCCTTGGTGTTTTTCTTTGGAAAAGTGGCATCACTTACCCAATGGCCTTTTACTTTACATAAATAACACCATGGCTTTTTCTGATGGTGAGAAGAGGATTTGGACCCACCACCCCCAGAGGATTTTTGTGGGCCTGATGAAGCCTCAGAATGTTTTTTATCTTTGTCCCACCCTTGTCAGAAGACTTACCATCCTTCTTGCCATCCTTGTCACCCCCTGTATGACGTTTTATGTTCACTCTTGTTCTGACCCATTTTCTGCCTTCTTTCCCAATTCTTGGGGAGAGGTCAGATCTGAGTCTACCACGTACTGGTGCAACAAATCAGACACACAACTGTTCAAAATATGCTCTCTCAGGATTAGATTATACAGGCTTTCATAGTCAGTCACCTTACTGCCATGTAACCAACCCTCCAAGGCCTTCACTGAACAGTCTACAAAGTCTGTCCAGTCTTGAGAGGACTCTTTTCTGGTGTCTCTAAACTTAATCCTGTATTGTTCAGTGGTTAAGCCAAATCCATCCAAGAGTGCATCTTTTAAAACCTTGTAGTTATTAGCATCACTTTCTCGGACAGTAAGGAGCCAATCCCTGCCCTTACCAGTGAAAGATAGCCACAAGATTGCAGCCCACGGCCTTTGAGGGACCAACTGTTCCATACAGCACTCTCAAGTCCAGCAAACCACTTGTCAATGTCATCCCCCTCTTTGTAAGGGGGGACTATCTTATTCAGGTTTCTGGAATCTTGCTCTCTAACAGGATTGCTATCAAAAACACTGCTGCCGACACCATGGGGAACTAACTCCAACATCTGACTTTCCCTTTCCACATCCAGAGATTCCCTCTCTGGATGTAAGCTTCAGCCTGGCCTCTTCCAACCTCAGCTTTCTGAGTTCCCTTTCCATTAGGTTATCCTCAGGGTGGGAGGCTTGGGAATTGTGAGACACAAAAGAAATGTGGGAATTGGCAGAGTTAGACCTGTCCCTAACTGTCTGGACCCTAGTAACCTGGCCTCTAGGAGTGAAAGGTGCCCTATTAGTGTGTGACCCCCCCTCCCACTACCAGTGTCACTAGGTGGCCTGTTAGCTGTCAGGTCATTGGAAGAACCCTCCCCAGCATCCTCAGGGGACTCCTCTGAGTCTTGCTGGGTACCCCCCTCCTCTACCTCCTGGTCCTGGGATGGGCCAGACTGGTTCTGGTCACTTTCTAGGAGAAGGCTAAGGAGAAGATCTTTGGTAGGATTCTTACCAATGGCTAAACCTCTTTCAATGCAGAGACCCCTCAAACTTTTAAAGTTTAAACTACCATATGTTGCCTGGACAACTGTGGGAGTAAGTTCTACAGCATACATGATAGAAAGGGTTTAGGACAGAGAGAGAAAAAAAGTTTAAAAACTTTTCAAGGAAAAGAAAAAAAAAAAATTCAAACTCTTTCACATTTTTGAAACATTTCAGAAACGTTTTAGAAAGTTTTAGAGAAGGAAAGTTAAACTGTTTAGGTTACTGTTTATATTCTGAAGTATTTGGTATATGTTTTTCTTATGAAAAGCACCAATGACAAAGTGGTAAAGCAGTTACAAGTACTTATCCCACCACTGCACCACCAATGTAGGAGGCTGGCCTGGATTATAGTGGGTACCTGATGGTACTTACACCTTGTGCCAGGTCCAGTTATCCCTTATTAGTAGATTAGTAGTGTTCTTGCAGCTTAGGCTGATAGAGGTAGCTATAGCAGAGCAGCTTAGGCTGAACTAGGAGACATGCAAAGCTCATACTATACCACTTATATCATATAGCACTATATCATAAGAAACACAATACTCAGGGTTACTAAAAATAAAGGTACTTTATTTTAGTGACAATATACCAAAAGTATCTCAGAGGCTATACTACCTTAGGAGGTAAGTAATATACACAAAATATACACACAAACCAAAATCAGGTAAGTAAACAGTTAGAAAAATAGTGCAAACACGATAGAATACAATAGGATACAATAGGCCTAGGGGCAACACAAACCATATACCTCAAAAGTGGAATGCGAACCACAAATGGACCCCAGACCTAGTGTAGTGTGTAGAGGGTCGCTGGGAGTGTAGGAAAACACTAAGGGTGTCCAAGATACCCCACTCCAAGACCCTGAAAAGTAGGAGTAAAGTTACCCTACTACCCCAGAAAGACAGTAAAGTCGCGATAGGGGATTCTGCAAAGGCAACAACTGACTGAAAAGCACTGAAGATGGATTCCTGGACCTGAGGACCTGTAAAGGAAGGGAGCCAAGTCCAAGATTCACACAAGTGTCCAGGGGGGGCAGAAGCCCACTAAACCCCGGATGAATGTGCAAAAGGGCTGCCTCTGGGTGGAAGAAGCCAAAGATTCCTCAACAACGGAAGGAGCCAGGAACTTCTCCTTTGGTCAGATGATGTCCTACGGTGTGCTGGAGGATGCAGAGGTGTTTCCAAGCAGAAAGACTGCTAATAAACCTTGATAGCTGCAAGAGTTGCAGTTGAAGATAACGGGTGCTGCACAAGCCCAAGAAGGACCAGGAGGTCGACCCTTGGAGGAGGACACAGAAGGGGTGCTCAGCAACAGAGAGAGCCCATGCAGAAGCACGCAGCCCCCGCAGAAGCACTTGAACAGGCATTCAGGAAATCTGAGCATGGCGATCGTCTCAACACAACAAAAGAGGGTCCCACAAAGCCGGGGGTCAACTCAGCGAGTTGAGCAATGCAGGACGGAGTGCTTGGGACCTCGGCTGTGGTGTGCACAAAGGAATCCTTGCAAAAGTGCACAGGAGCCCTAGCAGCTGCAGATCACACTGTACACAGGATTACTGTCTGGCGTGAGAAGGCAAGGAATTACCTCCACCAAATTTGGACAGAAGGACCACTGGACTGTCGGGGTCACTTGGATCTAGCTCCTGTGTTCCAGGGACCAGGCTCGTCAAGATGGGTGGGGGCCCAGAGGACCGGTGATGCAGAAGTTTGGTGCCTGCGTTAGCAGGGGGAAGATTCCGTCGACCCACAGGAGATTTCTTCTTGGCTTCCAGTGCAGGGTGAAGGCAGACAGCTCTCAGAGCATGCACCACCAGGAAACAGTTGAGAAACAGGCAGGATTAGATGCTACAATGTTGCTGGTAGTTTTCTTGCTACTTTGTTGAGGTTTTGCAGGCGTCCTGGAGCAGTCCACTGTCGATCCTTGGCAGATGTCGATGAGAGAGATGCAGAGGAACTCTGGTGAGCTCTTGCATTAGTTATCTGAAGAGGAACCCACAGGAGAGACCCTAAATGTCCCTCAGAGGAGGATTGGCTACCTAACCAGGTAAGAGCCTATCAGGAGGGGTCTCTGACGTCACCTGCTGGCACTGGCCACTCAGAGGCCTCCATTGTGCCCTCACACCTCTGCATTCAAGATGGTAGAGGTCTGGGACACACTGGAGGCGTTCTGGGCACCACCCCTCGGGTGGTGATGGACAGGGGAGTGATCACTCCACTTTCCTTTCTCCAGTTTCTTGCCAGAGCAGGGGCTGGGGGATCCCTGAACCAGTGTAGACTGGTTCATGCAAGGGCACCATCTGTGCCCTTCAAAGCATTCCCAGAGGCCAGGAGAGGCTACTCCTCTCCGGCCCTTAACACCTATTTCCAAAGGGAGAGGGTGTAACACCCTCTCTCAGAGGAAATCCTTTGTTCTGCCTTCCTGGTACTGGGCTGCCCAGTCCCCAGGAGAGCAGAAACCTTTCTGAGGGTTGGCAGCAGGGATAGCTGCAGAGAAAACCCCAGAGAGTTAGTTTGGCAGTACCCGAGGTCCATGCTGGAGCCCTGGGGATGCATGGGAGTGGCACACCAATACCAGATTTGGCATTGGGGGCAATTCCATGATCTCAGACATGTTACATGGCCATATTCAGAGTTACCATTGTGAAGCTACATATAGGTATTGACCTATATGTAGTGCACGTGTGTAATGGTCTCCCCGCACTCACAAAGTCCGGGGAATTGCCCTGAACAATGTGGGGGCACCTTGGCTAGTCACACTTAGTAACTTTGCACCAACCTTCACCAAGTGAGGGTTAGGCATATAGGTGACTTATAAGTTACTTAAGTGCAGTGTAATATGGCTGTGAACGTGGACGTTATTTCACTCAGGCTGCAGTGGCAGTCCTGTGTAAGAATTGTCTGAGCTCCCTATGGATGGCAAAAGAAATGCTGCAGGCCATAGGGATCTCCTGGAACCCCAATACCCTGGGTACCTAAGGTACCATATATTAGGAAATTATAAGAGTTTTCCAGTGTGCCTATCAGAATTGGTGTAAATGGTCACTAGCCTGCAGTGACAGTTCAAAAAGCAGAGAGAGCATACACACTGAGGTTGTGGTTAGCAGAGCCTCAGTGATACAGTTAGGCACCACACAGGGAACACATATAGGCCACAAACTATGAGCACTGGGGCCCTAGCTAGCAGGATCCCAGTGACACAGGCAAAAACAAACAGGCAAAGACACACAAGTAAAAATGGGGGTAACATGCCAGGCAAGATGGTACTTTCCTGCATTTATCTAATCAAAACAAGACCAAAATGACAAAACTCCAACATACACAAGTCAAGTTATGAATTTAAAAAGCAAAAAGATTCTCAAATCCTTTAGAAAACAGTGAGAGCGTTGTTAGCATACAAAAGTACCTGGGTAGCATCAAAATAGAGCTGCACAGGCGAGTGTGCATTGGAAAAGGCCAGCGATGTGTCGATTTCTCACTCGCAAGCAAGATCCTGTATCATTCCTCCTCCAGGCAGTTTGGCGTGTGTTGTTTGTTCTCTCTTGCAAGAGAGCGATGTGTTGGTCTGGACGGGGACCTTGGGCCCGGGTAAGCTTTGCATTGATTTTTCGTGCACAGCGATGTTGCGTCAAAATCCTGCGCTATGTGACGTCATTAACAGCAGCCACTGCTGGTGTTGCGCATCATTTCTCCAGACACGTTGTGTCGATCTCCCAGCTGGGATGCAGGTGGAGCATCATTTTAGCAGCAAGTATGGCAGTGCGTCGTTTATCAGCCGTGAGGCGGGTGGTGCATCAAAAGCTTCCCTGCACAGTTGTCCTTGCGTGGATATCTGCCCTTTCCACCAGCTTCACCTTTCCAGGGCCCAGAGACAGGTTAGGGCACCACTTGGCAGGCAGGTCTCTCAGCAGAAAGCCCAGGTGCTAGCAGAAAGAAGTATTTGATGTCCCTAAGTCTTCAACAACAGGAGGCAAGCTCAGTTCAAGCCCTTGGTGATTCTTCACCAGTGGAAAGTCACACAAACGTCAGTCTTTGTCCTTTCTCAGGCAGAAGCAGCTACTGCAGGCCAATCCAGCAAAGCACAGTCACAGGCAAAGGGGCAGTACTCCCCTTCCAGCTTCCAGCTCTTCTCCTTGGAGGAGGCTCCTCTTGGTTACAGGAGTATTCTGAGGTTCTGGGTGCTCTTTGTATACCCCTTTCTGCCTTTGAAGTAGGCCTACTACAAAGAGAAGTCTCCATTGTTTTCAAGATTCTGTCTTGCCCAGGCCAGGCCCCAGACACACACCAGGGGGATTGGAGACTGCATTGGCTGAGGACAGGCACAGCCCTTTCAGGTGTAAGTGACCACTCCTCCCTTCCCCTCAGCCGAGATGGCACATCAGGATATGCAGCCTACATCCCAGCTCCCGTTGTGTCACTGTCTAGAGGGAATTCAGAAACATCCCAGTGTGGATTCCACAGGCAGGCAGAGGCACAGAATGGGTAAGCAAGTAAATGCCCACTTTCTAAAAGTAGCATTTTCAAACACACTTCCCTAAAAGATGTATTTGTAAATTGTGAGTTCAGAGACCCCAAACCCCACATGTCTATTTTCTCCAAAAGGAATTTATGCTTTAATAATATTTAAAGGCAGCCCCCATGTTAACCTTTGAGAGAGAGAGGCCTTGCAACAGTGAAAAGCGAATTTTGCAGTATTTCACTGTCAGGACATGTAAAACACATAAGTACATGTCCCACCTTTGACATACACTGCACCCTGCCCATGGGGCTACCTAGGGCCTACCTTAGGGGTGCCTTACATGTATAAAAAGGGAAGGTTTAGGCCTGGCAAGTGGGTACACTTGCCATGTCGTATTGGCAGTTTAAAACTGCACACACATAAACTGAACTGGCAGGTCTAAGCCATGTATACAGGGCTACTAATTTGGTCAGCACAACCAGTACTGCAGGCCCATTAATAGCATTTGATTTACGGGCCCTGGGCACCTCTAGTACACTTTTCTAGGGACTTAATAGTAAATCAAATGTGCCAATCATGAATAAGCCACTGTACACATATAATTTACACAGGGAACACTTACACTTTAGCACCAGTGGTAAAGTGTCCAGAGCAAACAAAATCAGCAAAAACAGAGTCCAGCACACAGAAGCAACCTGGGAAGTAGAGGCAAAAAGTTAGGGGAGTCAATGATGCCAAGTCTAACAAATCCATGAAGGAGTTTATAGTTTATAGCACAGACTGAAATGTATTTACATGTATAACACACACCTCTGGAAAGATAAAGCACAGTCTGTTGGAGTTTCTCTTAGTTTTCACAGTTCCATCGACTGAAAATTTGAGCCTTGTGACTGGAATCTGAAGAATGCTCATGCAGTATGTCTACCTCTGAAGGCACATTCTGTTAGTCAGGTTCGCGCTTTAGTTCCTTATTACAACTCTATGATCTTCACACACAGACATTATGTAAACAAGTCATAGTAGCTGTTGATTTTCCACCCAATATAAGAGCCAGCTCTTGACATGCACAGGATGTGGCCGGCTCTTGCCATTCACAGGATGTGGCCGGCTCTTTCTGTGCACACAGGGTGCACACTATGCCCACAGGGTGCCAGCTCTTGGTGTGCTCAGGCTCATGCCATGCACACAGGGTGCACACTACACCGAAAATAAGTGCCAGCTCTTGCCATTTACAGGGTCATGCCTTGCATACTCCAGACTCCACTCAACGAAGGGCCAGCTCTTTCCATGCACAGGATGAGGCCAACTCTTAGCGTGCATGGGATGCTCACACTCAGCTCTTGCTGTGCATAGGATGCTCACACTGATCTCTTGCCATGCACAGGATGCTCACACTTAGCTCTAGCCGTACACAGGATGCTCACACTCTGGCTGTACATGGGATGCTCACACTCAGCTCCTGCCATCCACAGGATGCTCACACTCACCTCTTGCCGTGTACAGGATGCTCACACTCAGCTCATGCCCTGCACAGGATGCTCACGCTCAGATCTTGCCACACACAGGATGCTCACACTCAGCTCTTACTGTGCACGGGATGCTCACACTCAGCTTTTGTTGTGCACAGGATGCCCATAGTCAACTTTTGCTGTGCACAGGATGCTCGCACTCAGCTCTTGCCATGCACATGATGCTCACACTCAGATCTTGCTGTGTACAGGATGCCCACACTCAGCTGTTGCCATGCACAGGATGCTCACACTCAGCTCTTGCCGTACACAGGATGCTCACACTCAGCTCTTGGGGTACATGGTATGCTCACATTCAGCTCTTGCTGTACACGGGATGCTCACACTTAGCTCTTGTCGTGCACTGGATGCTCATACTCAGCTCTTGCCATGCACAGGATGCTCACACTCAGCTCTTACTGTGCACAGGATGCTCACACTCAGCTCTTGCCGTGCACAGGATGCCCACACTCAGCTCTTGGCGTGCATGGGATGCGCACACTCAGCTCTTGCCTTTCATGGGATGCTCACACTCAGCTCTTGCCATGCAAGGGATACTCACACTCAGCTCTTTCCATGCACAGGATGCTCACACTCAACTCTTGCTGTGCACAGGATGCTCACATTCAGTTCTTGCCCTGCACAGGATGTTCACACTTAGCTCTTGCTGTGTAAAGGATGCTCATACTCAGCTCTTCCCCTGCACAGGATGCTCACTCTGAGCTCTTCACCTGCACAGGATGCTCACACGCAGCTCTTTCCATGTACTGGGTAAGGCCAGCTCTTGCCGTGAATGGGATGCTCACACTCAGCTCTTGCCGTGTACAGGAAGCTCACACTCAGCTCTGTAGTAGTGGTCAGTGGCTTCAGTGGTTAGCAGAGGAGAGATCCTGTCTCTCTGGATGGTGGCAGTTATTTAACAGCAGACGTGGCACCTTCTTCTGTTTGTGTCTCTTATAATTGTGAATGAAGCACCATAAAGATGGGTGGGGTTTCAGGGAAACATCTGAAGTTTAGAAATGTCATCTCTTGAAACTTGATACATGATTAGAAGAATAGTGGTCTCAAGAGATATATAAGGCTCTTCAACAATGTGTGTATATATATATATATATATATATATGTGTATATATATATATATATATATATATATATATATATATATATATATATACAATCACTGAAGAAAACAAAGGTTACAGGGACATTATAGTTAGGTTCTCATACCCGGAGGTAATTATAACTCGCGCCCTTGCCATGCAGTTTTCTTATCAATCTTGTTATTGCAAACATGCAGTGATGTCAAAGATGCCATACAAGATTGTCAATTACATAATATGTGGAGTGATTAGCTGTGCATGTCGAAGGCGTGAGTTATAGTTGCTTGAAAAAACTCTAACTAGAACAGCTGAATTTCTATGGTTTTATACGATAAATTCAGAACCTAACTATAACGTCCCTGGAATCTTTGATTTTTTCAGTGAATTTGTATGCTTTTTTAACCTATAGTAATTTTCATTACTATAAATTAATCCAACAACCGCTGCGCTCTGCCTTTGGCCTTGTGAGGTGGCGGTTGGTGACAACCCCCTATAAGCACCCAACCATGCACTGTGCACGGCCTCCACCCATGTCAACGTGAGTGCCAGTGTGTTTATAACTACTTAAACATCTGTGTCTGTCAGTAGTGTGGAAGTGTCTGACACTGAATTTGTATATATATATATATATATATATATTTATTCTTTTTTTTGGGCCGTATGGCCCGGTCGTGACTCTATCGTGGCTTCACACGGGGGCCACGCTGAAAGCCGCAACTGAGTTGTGACTGCGATTGTGGCCAAAAAAATATTTTTCTGCTTTCTAAACCCAAAAACTGTACCCTCACACACCCTTTAATGTTCCCATGAGTTCAAAGTACCTCTACTCCATCCCCTTCTGTTATTATGAGCCCCTATTTCCATCCCTTGGGACCAGGCCCCGGTTCATAAAATGGCAGCTGCAACTTTCCGAACAGGTTGCGGCAAACCAATCACAGTATTCCTTGTGGCTCGAGGGTTCACGTAGGGGTTGCAAATCCTTCGCGTCCCTATTTATACAAATTTGGATTTCCTTGAATTTCTCTAAAACTACTGAATGGATTTACATCAAATAACAACAAGCATTTGCAATGCAACAGGTCTCGCATTTTGTTGAGTTAGAGCTATTGTCATCGTAAATTAATAACTGGACTTTTCTTGCCACATAAATTGGTCAACCCTGCCTCATAACTTCATTGTTTCCTGCCATATAATTCCTGTGATCCAGCATTTAAGTCAACGTCCGACCTCCTGACTTCAACACACATGCTGTGGGGTTCCCAAGGGTTGTGTCTGGTCATGGCATGAGTCTGAATTCCTTGTGTGTCCAGGAGGTTTCAGGCAACAACAAAAATGTTGAGATAACTTTGGTGAATAATGTTCATGTGGAGCGAGATCAGCGTTTAGTTTACTGGCAGTTTTCACTCATTATAAAGTAGCACAGAGGGTTAATGAGCATGCTGCAAACAACATGAACCAAGCGTAAACACAGAATGGAATTGTATATGAGTATAGCTGTGTGCTACTGCTTTTGTCACACAAATCCTTATGTCACTTGTGGATCTTCTGGCGTGGCCCTTGTAATGAGCTGAGGGGGTGAAGGATGCTTTGAATAAATAAATGAATAAATAACACATTTGTTTCTACAGTACGATCAGGTTAGAAGGGCACTAGGTTAGTGCCCTTCCATTTCTAGTGCTTTGCAGCATTTTCAAGATCTTCTTATAGTTTCGCATTGCTCAAATGGGTGCAATATCTGATATTTATGTGTTCAATTTTCTTCAGTGCTGGATGTGGCTAGCGAGAAAGTGTCACTCGTAATGGTTGAAATGTCACTGATAATTACACTGAAATTAGGAAAATGTCACACATACCAATGTGAAATCTTGTCAGCTATGTCTACACATTTACAATGTGAAGATAATGTTAAATGTACTATTCTATACATGCAAGAACAAAAAGAATGCTCTAGAAATACAAGAAAGGACTCTGTCATCATGCACACTTTCACATCAAGAAAGCTTGATCCCAACACTAGGCCACTGATCGAGTTATAAGCTCCTGCACTTATTTTTTCCAATTTAAAAACTGGTTCAAGGGGATGCTGAAGCAGCAAGAAAGTGATCTGCATAAAGGAATAAATGCCCTAGGTCTGCACGAGTCTTAGTGACAAGAAACAAGGGATCCAGGGTGAATTAGTAACTGCTAGAAGATGACATGCCTGGTGACAGCCACTGTCCTATAATAAAAAGTAAAGCCCATGGAATGTTCTGAGACCAGAAGTGATAATTTCATCTGTCCTGCAGCTATAGAGAGAGAAGTAGGTCCCAAGGATGCCCTGAATCTCACCCTCTGCAGAAAGGACCCTTACTGGATTCCTTAGTGGCACCCCAGGGGAGCAGGCCCAGCCTGCTCAGGAAGGGCTCTCTTTCCCACTACCCCCATGCACTCCGTGCCACTTCAGCAACCTGCTCCTTTGGGGTCACCGGAATTAGGAAGACAGATGCGAAAGGGGAGGGGCGGGATCAGCTGTGGGAACCAATCATTTTGAGAGAACGGTTGTTGTGTTGATTGTTTTAATAGGGACAAAGTCAAAAGCCAACAAACATCTTGTTCTCACGTGGAACTGAAGATGGCGCCAACATTCCATAATCGCTATAACTGCGGGTCATTGTTTGACAAAAAGAGCACAAACATTGCCTGGGGAACATCCATCCCCCTCTGATATACACCAACTGTGGAACCGTGGTATCCAGAAGCTCAAATCATGTTTACACTCACGCTGTAAGTAGCCTGCATTTCTCGGAAGTCTTCAAACATAACATCAGCCCTACGCTCAAGTTATATATTCTTGTGAGTGATGATAAATCGGAAAGTGATGCATTGTAAGCCAAGTCTTCGTTTCCTGGTCTGTCGAGTTTTAGGAGACGCGTCTTGTAGTAAAACTGCGACTGTCAGGGACTCTTCTGGCATTGGTGCAGCAGGAGCAGTGACACCCGGTCCCAAGGATGTGAGGGCTCTATACCCTAATTACAGCTGTCCTTTCCCATGCAGCCAGAAGGCAAGGGCACGTTGCCCTTTCCTGCACTGTGCTCAGGGGACAACTCCTGACAGCCACTGGCGGCTGGAGGCGCGGGAGGGGAGTTCTGGAGAGGATTCTGCCCCAGACCAAAATGCTGCGATCCCGGGACACGGCGCCGGGTCTGTG
Organism: Pleurodeles waltl; assembly: GCF_031143425.1. Classification (NCBI taxonomy): domain Eukaryota; kingdom Metazoa; phylum Chordata; class Amphibia; order Caudata; family Salamandridae; genus Pleurodeles; species Pleurodeles waltl. The sequence goes on from NC_090439.1 coordinate 1,180,380,082, forward strand.
TGCTGCTGCCCCGCACCGGAAGTGCTGAGAAATGACACAGACGCCAGTGTTTGCTTGATTTTCAACCCTTAGAAATACCCCTCAGGTTGGATTCATTTGAAAATATTCTATTTGGGCTACTTAAGATATTTATCTTCCAAATGGAGATCATAGAATATGCATGAAAGAACTTTTCATTGTCCGTAGTAGAAATATGGCCAAGTACACAGGGAGAGACACAATGAAACTAGGGAAGAGAAGAAATTGTGGACGGTCAGATAGAGGGGTTAAAAACACACACGTGTGCGGATGTACATGCATCAGATGAACGATATAAGATGAAACACAGCAGCATGCGCACCGTGTCAAGGCCGGGCACGACGTCTACCCGCCCTGTTTCCTCACAGTTATAGCACAGAGCCCGTTTTGTCCATGACTGTGCTAACACGTCCCTCCATGACTACTCTATACACTCTGGGACTCGTTTTTAGGCCAATTAATCTTTTGACCCTGATTGAAGACACCTTAGGACGCGATAGATAATCAACATGACAATCAATATATCAACAACATCATCAATATTTACTATAACTAGACAATTCACTTTAGTCAAAGACATTAATAAAACTCAGAAACCACCATGGCCTTTCAGTCATGAATAACCACATCAATTTAGTACGAGTTAGTGATATTTATTCCCTATTGATTACAATTCTAATAGCAAGTTTATTAATTTCAGTAGCAAAAAGCTCATCAACATTGGTTGTCATCATTTGGAAACTCGAATAAGACTTCATCAAAGCAAGAATCACAATAATTAGAACATAACACGACGTCAACATAGATTATCCTTAGCAGAGTATCATTAACGCGTCAATTCAACAAAGCTGAGATTTCGTCATTTGTCTATTTGCGTTTGTGTAATGAACCCCTGACTAACCTCGAATTAGCATTTGGCATGCTGGGCTTGATGCAAAACAATTTGGCAACATCAGTTTAGAAAACCCTCTGACTATGGTCTCTGTCAAAAGGAAGCAGTTGGTACCTAGAAAGGAAAAGCAAACAGACAATCACAATTTCATTGTCATATAGTTACCCTCTGTATTGGGTCAGCATACAGATTCTGTCTTCGTCCTCAGGACATCAGTCGATTCGCCATCAGTCAGGAACTCAGCTCAGGTAAGAAGGGTAAAAGGGCAAAGGTACTTCCCTCAAAAGGAGGTAAAGTATAAACGGGCAATATAAGGCAAGAATGGTTTCAAGACCCAATCTAGCAAGTCACCAAACAGAGTGACAAAGTTTCTGGATCATATCAATAGCATTTCCCTAACTAATCTAAGTGACTCCCCGTGTCATAGGTTTTTATCCCTTTTTCGTTGTACAGTCCCCTAAAATTTAATTGGTCAAAGTCTGTACCTCACTATCTCCCTCCAAAAGGTTTCAATTAGCTCATCAAATTTGTCACCCCATAACAGTCCTCACGTAGTTTATTGGTCCTTATGATTGACGTCTTCAGTGGGTAGAATGTCCGGTATGATTTCATCCTCTCGTGTTCCTTTGCACATCTTCAGTCAGTGGCTCCATTGCCTGTACCGGTTTAGGCGAACTTGTACCTGCAAGTAATCTACACTGTTGCATTCAGCTAAAATGTTTCTACAATCAAGTCGAATTTCATGAGAACAGATCTACTACAGTTACATTCATAGTCTAGCTTTAGAAAAACAAGAGTTCATGTCCTTCAGCAAGTCAGCACACTGCACGTTTAGAAAAACACATTTAATATGAAAGCCAGGCAGCTAGGCCTCGACTCATGCTAACTAAGGTCTAATGATTTATTAGCAGAACTTGAGCAACATAATCTTTGATAATTAGTGTAAAACTATATCTCAATATACCTTTTTCATCATTATTAGTAATTTTCATTAGTACCCGTATATATTGACGGCCACTCCCCGTGGGCACATTTCAAGCACGCTTATTACAAAATACATTAGTGCATTTTCAATGCAGCATTATTATACATTAGTTCATAAACATTTCATGTTAATATATAAACAGATAAGCTACGCTCTCTCTGTCCCTCCTCTGATGACAGTTGTCATCACACAGAACCTTTCCCTTCATAACCTTTAATTTTCTTCAAAGTACGCATTTTAATTTCTTCCTCCCTATGTGATTTTTCCCAAATTTCTTTAAACATTTTCTCCATTTCTTTTTCTTCTTTTCTTTACTGCATTTTGCCAAATTTCCCCTAATTCTTATATTAATTTTGCATGATAACCAGAGTCCCAATAGGCAAACTAAGATAATCAGTATACCCCCTATTATTTTTGCAAATACCCCATTCCAAAGGCTACTAAACCAGTTCCCTACTTTGGTAATTCCTTTCCCAACCTTTTCCCACACTCCAGGTTCTTTCAGCTCCTTTAAATCTGCACTGTCTCTTGTTAAGTTAGTAAGCATACCTCTAATCTTATTACTATTATCTGGAATAAACGTACAACAATGGCGCTCATTAAGCATCCTACAGACTCCGCTACTCTTTTCTAAAAGAATGTCTAAAGCAAGCCGGTTTTGAAGAGTCATACCCCTCTCCGCAGCAAGTTCAGTATCCTACAGGAGTTTGGCCCCTGTGAAGTTTGTCAGCATGTTATCAACAATAGTAGACAACTTTCGAATCTTTATGGAGTTTAAAATAACCCCTACTGAAGGAATTATGGCTCCAAATATGTCACCAACGACAACAGCCGCTGTCTCTCTCTTCTGTCTAGCATGATGTAATTTAGACATTTTAGGAATTTGCTTTAAGTCATCAATCTGGTAAATCTTTGGGAAAACTATTCCCAAAAAACATGTCCCATACCATCCCTTAGGAAGACGGTAATAAGCATTAAGTCCACATATATAATAGATCCCAGGGATCGCTGGATCCTGTCCACTAAACATGAACGTCCACTTACTCTGAAACAAAAACACATGTCTGCACTCACTCGATCCCACAAACAAAGTATCAAGCTCAGATTTTGGCCAATATATGCAAAGCCTACCTACATGCAGTGCATCTATAGCTAATTTGCCTTGTGTCTTTATTGCAGTGTAAGCATAATCATTTGCAAACGTGAGTTTTTCTAAACCCTTTTCTATCCTTTCTTTCAGTGCCTTGCGTCTATCATCAGTGTGATCTAAGAAGCTTTTCTCTACAGGTGTTAGTAAGCAGGTTAGATTATTGCGATGCGCATAAGCTGTTCCCAATATCAATGTCGGCTCAAAGAAACCCCTAACTAATTTTATGCTGTGCTCTTTGTTTAGAAACTCAATCACAGGCACAAAAGAAAACACTACATCTAGATTAGAATAGAAGCATTACACATGTTCTTGATTATAGAATCTCGTTAATAGCAAACTACAGCTTATCCCGTCGGTTAGTGGCAGACTATGATAAGTAACCCCTTCTTGTACTGATCAAGGAATCTTCGTGCACACATAGCAATTTCTTGCATCCATTGTGTCAACATACTCATTCAGCAAGCAATAGAAGACATTAGTAGATAGTTCCCCCTTTGAGTTAGTACCCTCATGCAAGTATTTAGTATCCCGCTCAAACTTTTCCCACGGTGTTAGTGTAGCAGTTTCAGGAGTTGAAGCGTTGTTAGTCACTTTCTTATCCACCAACGGCATTCCCACAATCACACTTATAATTATTATTGCACACACAATTCCCACACTAACAGCTAAACATGCTCGAGTCCTACCTTTACTACTATTATCCCTAGTGTAACTCATGATCTGTATAGAATCAGAAGGCAAGATAATACAAAGCAAACAATCAATTTGAGGATGATATAAAAAGATTTTTTTTTTCAATGCAAAGTCTCTCTTTTTCAGCAAGTGTTTACAGTGTTTCACTCACTCCAGGACCCCTTTGTCGAATCAGGTTTAGCAACTTGTCATAATCAGTTTTTCAGAGTCAAATCAGGTTATCAGTGTCACATCCGGTAATTTACCAGTCTCTTTTCTCAGCTTTTCAGCTCTATTCAATTTCAATTTTCCATTTTTAACACAGTCTCTTTCTAATGTTGAATTCAGGTGCCGTAGTATTGACCTGGAACCTCTCGGTCAAAACAAAACGCCAAGAATTCTTGTTGCCATTCAGCTGATGTTGCATACGCCCATTCAGGACCTGCGTACCTTCTGTTTGCAACTCTTTTTGTTTTCAGTTTGCGATCACCTTGCAACTCTCCTTCACTGAGATCTTCTTTCCTGATTGTATCAACGTCTTCCTCTATTGTGTCACTAGGGATCACTCTTTCCCCTGCAGCTTGTGTCTCTGGCCAGTTATCTCCTTTTAGTGTTTTCCTCCTCTTGTGCTATGGTGTTTTCTCTTGATAGACCTGCAAGCGGCTCAGGAGGAGTCAGAACACCTCGACTTTCTTCTGCCTCACTTCCTTCGCCTTGAGGGTCTGTTATGGGCTCAACTTCAAAGCCGTATCCGTATGCTTCTGGGAGAACCTCTCTTTGTGTCAGTTCCCCTGTTGCCTCGGCTGAGATAGGCTCACTGTCACCTCTCTGGAACTCATTTACTTTTTGAGGGACTAAGCCGTCCTCAGCAGGCTCTCCTTCAGTCTCAGTTCCCCTTTGATTTTTCTCCGACCCTGAGACTTCCTTCCCTGCAGTTGTTGTTTTGGACAATTCAAGTTCCTCATCAGTTGGACCCGTCACCTTCTTTGTGTGACTGGCATGTATCCAATTCGGAAGACCTGCACATTTCACAGCTGTAGTAGTAGTCAGTATTACTTGATATGGCCCTTTCCAACATGGCTCCAAACACGACTTCCTCACGTGCTTCTTGACAACAACCCAGTCACCTGGCTTTCAGAGTGTGAGCTGGATCACTTATCGGTGTCAGTGTGGTGTCCTCCACCTGGTGAGAGAAAGAGCGGACCACGTCAGCCAGACCCTTGCAGTAGTACAACACCATATCATCCGTGATATTCACAAGAGCATTTGCAGGCACTGCGGGCAACCTCATAGCTCGACCCATTAGAATTTTGTGTGGAGATAGTCCTGTTTTCTTGTCAGGTGTGTTTCTTATTGACATCAGCACTAAGGGCAATGCATCTGGCCATTTCAAATTTGGAGCTGCGCACATTTTTGCCATTCTCGACTTCAGGGTACCATTCTTCTGTTCCACTAGTCCTGAAGCTTCAGGGCGATAGCTACAGTGCAACTTCTGTTCAGTGTTCAATGCGGCACACAAGAGCTTGATCACCTCATTGTCAAAGTGTCTGCCCCTATCTGATTCTAAAGAGATCGGGAACCCGAAATGTGGTATTAGCTCCCTAAGCAGCAGCTTTGCTACTGTGAGGCTGTCATTCCTACGTGTAGGGTAAGCTTCAATCCAGTGACTGAAAACGCACACAATCACCAACACATACCTCAAGCCTCCACACACAGGCATCTCAATAAAATCCATCTGCATCCAGCTAAATGGACCTCCAGCTCTCCCAATCTCCCACAGTCCCTTTCCCCGCATTCATTTGCTGACAGATGATGCACCTGTGACAGATAACCTCTGCAGCTTGTCTGAATTTTGGAGTGAACCAATCAATTTTGAACAACCTGATCATCGCATCTCTCCCAACATGTGCTTGACCATGGTAAAACCCTGCAAACTGTGACAAAAGACTGTTTGGCAAAACCATTTTCCCCTCCTCTGAGACCCATAAGTCATCAGACCTCTGTATGCATTGCATTCTCTGCCAGGAGCGTTTCTCCTCCTTGCTGGCACGTCCCTGCAAGGATTTTAACTCATCTAATGTGTCAACCACCCTTAACGCATACCCTGTGCATGTTTCATTTTCAGTTTCAGGTAACAATTCCCACTGATCTCGAAATGATATACAGTTCAATGTACAAAACCTTGCGACTTGATCTGCATATCCATTTCCCATTGACACAAAGTCTTGTGATTTGACATGAGCACTGCATTGAACCACGGCAATTTCAAGAGGTAACTGAATCGCATGCAACAAATCCTTAATTTTCTCACCATTTTTCACTGGAGAACCAGAAGAGGTCATGAAGCCTCTGTGTGACCATAGTTGGCCAAAATCATGTACAATTCCAAATCCATATCTGCTGTCAGCATAGATAGTGACTTTCAGATTTTCAGCTGTGTGGCATGCCCTAGTAACAGCAATTAATTCAGCCACTTGTGCAGAGTATACTCTTTCGAGCCAGGAAGCTTCTAAGATACCGGTGATTGTACACACGTCATATCCAGCTCTCAGTACTCCTACTGCATCTCAGGCATGAACCATAAACAAACATAATGTAATAATTTTCCTCTAATTGTATATCTTTAATGTAAGGTCTTGGTTTGGTGCACAGATCTGTTACCTCAAGACAATCATGTTCCACTTCCTCAGCATCATCAATGTCTGCATTTTCAATAGGAAGCAATGTTGCCGGGTTCAATACAGTACATCGTTTCAAGGAAACATTTGGAGACCCCAGAATAACTGTTTTATATCTGGTAAGTCGTGCATTCGTCATGTGTTGCGTTTGGTTTGGGTCAACAGGATTTCAACTGAGTGAGGGATCAATACTGTTAGGGGATGTCCCATCACTAAACCTTCACACTGAGTGAGGCTTTGACCAACTGCTGCAACTGCACGCAAACAACCTGGTAAGGCTGCTGCGACTGGGTCCAAAGTAGCTGAACAATATGCTACTGGGCGGTTTGCACCTCCATGGACCAGTATCAATCAGACAAAGAACAAGCATCACGTTTATGACAAAACAGCACAAATGGCTTTGTGTAATCAGGCATACCTAAAGCTGGTGCCCTGCACATACTTTTCCTCAGTTCCATGAATGCCTTCATCCCTTTCTAGGACATGGTTATAGCATCCGGACCATCCTGAACCTCTTTAACAGTTAACCTCACCAAAGGTTTGGAGATAATCGAGAAGTTGGGGATCCACTGACGACAGTATCCCACTATTCCCAAAAACATCCTGACATCTCTCTTGTTGTCGAGGGATTCATCTGCAGTATGGCTGTCACTCTCTCTTTAGAAATTCTTCTAGAACCCTTTTCAATCAGGTGACCTAAGTACTTCACCTCTTTCTGACAGTATTGCAGCTTCTTTGGGGACACTTTATGTCCATTCTTTCCCAAATGATTCAGTAAGGCAATTGTGTCGTACCTGCAGTCATCTGTTGTTCTGGGCACAATCAGCAAATCATCAATGTACTGCAGTAAGGTTGAACTGAAGGGCAACTCTAATGATTCCAAATCCTTCTTCAATATCTGATTGAAGATGGAAGGTGATTCAGAAAACCCTTGAGGAATTCTGCACCACTGTAGACCTTATCCAGGAATTTGAAACTGAAGAGAAACTGGCTGTCCTCACGAAGAGGCACCGAAAAGAAGGCTTGTACAAGTCCACAACTGTGAACCACTCTGCATCACACGAACCTGAAACATAAACACTACTGGATTTGGCACTATGGGGCAACATTTTACTACAATCTCGTTTATTTTCCTCAGGTCTTGAACAATTCGAACTTTCCCACAAGGCTTTTTCAGACCCATTATTGGTGAATTACACGGGCTACTCAATACTTCCTTCAGAATCCCTTGCTTCACAAAGTCCGCAATTATTTGCATCACTTGTATAAGGACATCTTGTGCCATGTGGTACTGCGGTACCTGGGGAAACACTGCATTTGGCTTCATCTCTACTTTGACTGGTTCTACTCCTTTTATTAGTCCCACTTCTTTTCCGGTCAGGTCCCACACTTTCTCCGTCACTGTTCCCTGTAAATCGGCTGGCAAGTCATTTATTGTGAGCATCGGGAACAAAGTGTAAGTGTATCTGTTGCATGGGCTGTAACCCCTGCATCTGAACCATGTTATTCTGGAAGTCCTGATTGTGCCCTCTCATTTTTGGACCCCTCACATTTTGAAATGTACCAACATCATTGCTTTGTTGAACAGCACCATCCTGTACTGCCATTGGACATTCCCGCTTTCAGTGCCCCACGCCCCTGCACGCGTGACATGGCGACACCTTCTTCATTCCCTGTACCTCATTTTGTACCACAACGGTATTAATATCTGGACCCCTATTCACAAAACCTCCACAACCTCATCCTCTTGGTTGCGCCTGAAACATTCCACTTCCTTGCAGTTGCTGCTGCACCACCTGCTGTATTCCATTTCCCTGCATCCCTGCCTGCGCTGCCTTAATCTGCATTACCATCACCTTCTCCTTCAACTTTCTCTGTTTCAGCTCGATCTCGTCACTACAGTATTTCACATACTGCAATACCTCATCAAACGGTTTCGCTTGCCAACAGATCAAATGGTTATTAATCATCTGACTAATCTCTGGTCTCAGCCCTTCAACAAATCTGAACACAAGATGGTTCATGTCTTTCGGCTCAAAGACCTCAGTGCCACAACCTTTAACAACCTCTCATAGTGAGCATGAATCGACTCCTTTGCCTCCTGTGAGGTTCCACCAATTTTCGGCAACTTTCGGCGACACTTTCTGCTTCAGGAACTCAATCACTTTATGGTAATATTTCATCACTTCTAGTGATGGTGCTCCAGTAACCTTATCCCTTGCCGGCTCTTCTGTCGGCCAGTCCACAACTCTCTTGCACTCAAGCCATAAGTCAGGTGGAACTATAATCTCAAACAGGGTATTCAAGTCCTCCCAGAGACATTTTGCAAGCTTCACAAACCTGTCTGTCTGTTGATACCACTCTATCGGCTTTTCCCTCAACCTGGGATAATCATTTGTGAATGACAGAATGTCACCTCTAGACCACGGTACATGGACTAAAACACCCTCAGCTGTTTCTCTCATTGGCAACATCTTTATTGTCCCCGTCTCCAGTGCGGTTTTAGCCTGCTTTGGTTCCGGACCGTCACCTTTCTCTTTATCTCTTTTCTTTGCCCATCTGCCTTTCCACTTTTCCAATGCTCCCCATATCTGAGCACTCTGCAGTATTTCTTTGAGATGTGTTTTCATTCCAGTAGATCTCATGTGTTCAAAGTCTTTAGGCTCAAAGTCTAACCTATAGCTCCTCTTCAAATGTTTAGTACTTTCCATGTCTATGCCACATTTGTCTGCCAGGTTTGCCAACCTCTGGTGCACCTTGCTCACTTCTCTAGTTATTTTGGGGCACAGATACCTCAATTCTGCCTCTGTATATGACTCCAATCTGTTCACCCCCATTGTGCCTTCTACTAGTCCTGTGGCTTCTACACCGAGTCTCACAAAATTCAGGTATTTGTCTCTTTCTGACCTTTCTGTGGCCACTGTAGTAGCCTGCGGAGTGTTAAGCTTGTCTAACCACTCATTCAATTATTGCGCTCTCAAGCCTTGCAACAAGATATTTCCAGACTGCACCATAGGTGTCTGTGTCATATTTATACTGGTGGACCAACAGTAATTGGCAACGATATAGCAGCTGGTGACTGTCCAAGTCCCAAACCCTGCGGAGCATTCACTCCCATAGCTTGATTTATCATAGGCGCTGTAGCTACTGACTGTGATCCCACAACAGAAGTGTAAATCGGAAACATCTGTTGCTGCAGCTGAGGCAGCAATTGTGGAGTTGGCTCAATCTGTACTAGCTTTGATCTAGTGTATACTGGATCAGACGTAACCATCAAGCTCGTAGTTGTTTCTAATACTGGGACATCTGGATAGAGCCTCTGAATCTGTGGTGGCTGCAACTGTATCTGCGAGTCTGGCGCAGTGGGTACACTGATACCATTTTGTATCAAAACTGTATTACTTGTCTGCACTGTACTCATGATTCCCTTAGTCTGTGCCAGATCTTCAGAACCCACACTCGTGCTCTGTGTATTGTTATTTATGGCAAATGGTGGCAGGCGGTCATGTAACAACTGATTAAGGAACTCTTTGTCGTCTGAATCGTCTTCATCTACCCAGGACCGCTGAGTCTCTTTTGTTTTTCTAGAGCCCTTGTCTGTCTTACAAGTAGCTTTCTTTCCCTGCGTCTCATCTTCTTGAGTTATTACCGGAAACATCTTAAGTCCATCAACTACTCCCCTTCTCCACATCCTGGTCTCGTATCCCATCTAGCTTCAGCTAAAGTTTTTTCTGCTCTTTTCATTCTTCTCTCAAAGTTCTGGTGTCTCTGTCGAATGGCCATTAAATCCCAGATTGCTAATGCCTCATACTGAGCTGGTCTCGGAGGCGGTTTTTGTATACTTAACATCCATCGCAAATTCTCTAAAACTCTCGTATTAAACATTCTGTGTTCCGGAAACGCCAAACATCCCTCCTTCTCTGTCAATTTGCACCACTGCTTTAACCAATGACATGGCGGACTCCCTTCTCCTCCATTACAATATAAGCTGGAGTACCTTCAGGCAGTGTAGGCTCCCCTACATTCGCTGCAATGAATGTATCTCCCCTCAAGGCACACTTTAAAGCCTCGAAAAACATCATCTTTGCATCTTTTATTTTGTTTAGAATCTAATCAGGAAGTGACTTTAATTCCCAGAACACTCTTCGCCCACTTTTTCTCAACCTATTGCCTCTCATGGACGGCTGCCAATCCGTGCGCGACCCCTATCGGCAACTGACCTATCCCAGTGCGACTCAACTGACGTCACACTCACACACTCTGCGGCTGACAAAGTCTTGCGGCTTGTCCTCCTTATACACACAGGACTAATGCAATATATTGCGAGCACCTTTAACAACAAAAACTCTAATTTGATGGTTTACTACAGGAAGTGTACACAATCGCTTTAGAACTTTACAGAGAATTCACTTAAAGCCTCGGCTGCTACTCCCTCCTTCTCGGCTCCCGCACTCGCAAGCAGAATTCGACCCGCAAATCCTACTCTCGACTTGTCAATGGTTCAGTCTAGTGCACTTTAGAACTTGCCAAATCTCCATCGAAGGTTTCACTCACACATTTTGAATCAAACTCGACTTTCAAACCACGCCCGATTGACCTATTAAACCGCACAAATTACAACATAAACCCAAGTGTCTCCTACACTTGTCAATATACTCCAGAGTCTTTGACCACGACGTGTCTGTACATCACCAACAACCACGTGGATACTTTTTTAGCACAAAGCGCCACACTCACATGAAGTTCACTGACTTCCCTCCTCTCATACTACCAGGTACGCCCACTCCGACTAAAACAACATTACCTGGCCTAAACTCATACAAACCTCACAAATCACCTGCCATATGCATAAGCTGAGCAAGCACAAATTCTACACCACACATCCTAAGACGCCAAGAACATACCAAACTCACTTAAGCAGGCTCCGAGATTCCGGGAAAGTCATGGGCAATTTAGAAACGCATCATACCTCCAATTTGCATTATCTCAAAAAAACAAACCTAAACAATGATTGTCCGTCCTAGGGCCCCCAAAGGGCCTAACCGTCGCTCTGCTACCAGAACTGCTAACGTGTCCCTTTATGACTAATCTATACACTCTGGGGCTTGTTTTTAGGCCGATGAATCTTTTGACCCTGATTGAAGACACCTTAGGACGCGATAGATAATCAACATGACAATCAATATATCAGTAACATCATCAATATTTACTATAACTAGACAATTCACTTTAGTCAAAGACATTAATAAAACTCAGAAACCACCATCCCCTTTTAGTCATGAATAACCACATCAATTTAGTAAGAGTTAGTGATATTTATTCCCTATTGATTACAATACTAATAGCAAGTTTATTAATTTCAATAACAAAAAGCTCATCAACATTGTTATAATTTGGCAACTCGAATAAGACTTCATCAAAGCAAGAATCACAATTATTAGAACATAACACGACGTCAACATAGATGATCCTTAACAGAGTATCATTAATGCGTCAATTCAACAAAGCATAGATTTCGTCATTTGTCTATTTGGGTCTGTGTAATGAACCCCTGACTAACCTCGAATTAGCATTTGGCATGCTGGGCTTCATGCAAAACAATTTTGCAACATCAATTTAGAAAACCCTCTAACTATGGTCTCTGTCAAAAGGAAGCAGTTGGTACCTAGAAAGGAAAACCAAACAGACAATCACAATTTCATTGTCATATAGTTACCCTCCGTATTGGGTCAGGATACAGATTCTGTTTTCGTCCTCAGGACATCAGTCGATTCGCCATCAGTCAGGAACTCAGCTCAGGTAAGAAGGGTAAAAGGGAAAAGGCACTTCCCTCATAAGGAGGTAAAGTATAAACGGGCAATATAAGACAAGAATGGTTTCAAGACCCAATCTAGCAAGTCACCAAACAGAGTGACAAAGTTTCTGGATCATATCAATAGCATTTCCCTAACTAATCTAAGTGACTCCCCGTGTCATAGGTTTTTATCCCTTTTTCGTTGTACAGTCCCCTAAAATTTAATTGGTCAAAGTCGGTACCTCACTATCTCCCTCCAAAAGGTTTCAATTAGCTCATCAAATTTGTCACCCCATAACAGTCCTCACGTAGGTTATTGGTCCTTATGATTGACATCTTCAGTGGGTAGAATGTCCGGTATGATTTCATCCTCTCGTGTTCCTTTGCACATCTTCAGTCAGTGGCTCCATTGCCTATACCGGTTTAGGCGAACGTGTACCTGCAAGTAATCTACACTGTTGCATTCAGCTAAAATGTTTCCACAATCAAGTCGAATTTCATGAGAACAGATCTACTACAGTTACATTCATCGTCTAGCTTTAGAAAAACAAGAGTTCATGTCCTTCAGCAAGTCAGCACACTGCACGTTTAGAAAAACACATTTAATATGAAAGCCAGACAGCTAGGCCTCGACTCATGCTAACTAAGGCCTAATTATTTATTAGCAGAACTTGAGCAACATAACCTTTAATAATTAGTGTAAAACTAAATCTTAATATAACTTTTTCATCATTATTAGTCATTTCCATTAGTCCCCGTAAATATTGGCGGCCACTCCCCGTGGGCACGTTTCATGCATGTGCTTTTGCAAAATACATTAGTGCATTTTCTATGCAGCGTTATTATACATTAGTTCATAAACATTTAATGTTAATATATAAACAGATAAGCTACGCTCTCTCAATTGCCTAACGTGCCACATCGTATGCCCAGCTTCATTAAAAAAAGAAAAGTCAATAACAGTTGGTAAGAGACCGGAAGGCGCGAGCATCAGGGTGGTGCTTTCAGACCCTGTCCGCCTCCTAGTTCAGACCAGGGCTCCACCCACTCTCATTGATGGGAGGGGCGGGATTAGCTGTGAGGACGTTCTGCGCCAATCGCAGCACGAGATCCGTCTTCGGTTAACACATGTGTCAATGTAACCAGCGGCGCTGGCATTCTACCAAACGTATTTCCCTGTTCAGTCTGAAGGGTGGGGAGGAGCTGTTATGCGGAAGTTGTTCATGAGGGACGTCTCGTGACACTGAAATGAGGAAGTGACAAAAGCGGTGACGCAGACAAATGCAAGGCACGCCAGGCTTGGAAGCCATCTTGGAACGGGATACTTTAGTTGTGGGTAATAAGAAAAGCAGTTCCCATGCGACGACTAAGGGACCATTACACTATGGGTTTATGCTAGTTAACTGATACTGTATATCCTGCTCTTAAATGAACTAAATACAGTGTAAGTACAATTAAATTTGTACATAATCGAAGGTGATCGAACATGGCGTGCACATGTGCTGCGAGCACATAGAAGCGGGCGCACCCTCTTTTTCCCTTTGACTAATCGACATCAGTACCTAAAATGTAATTTTGATTTTCAATGGACGTAACTCTTAAGTAGTGTTCAGAAATATTTGAGCACTAACACCAGTGCATCTAATATGGCGCCCATTTTTGGAGTTTCCGGTTTCTTTTTCCCTTGAATTTGTAGAAGCCTTTACTGTGTAAATGTGTGCGTTAAATGGCTGCCACGCATTGTTAGTTTACAGAATGCAGTTCATGACCCTCTCAAAACTCTGTTCAGGGTACGGTTACCAGAAATATAAAGCCAAAAAAGAGAGTGAGGACGAGCTGGCCCTGGAAAAGCCCCTCTGCTGGTTTATGTTTACAGACGGAGCCGGTGGGGAGGAGGGAGCTGGTGGGGAGGAGGGACTGAACACACCCGTAGTGTAAGACGAACAGGCAAATACTGGAAAAAAAGGTCACCTACAGAAGAGATAAACAGGACATTGCGTGTTTATACAGTAATTGGTGCTGCTCCAAAAGAGAAAAAGGCAGGACAAAGAGGCAGAACTGACCACTAGCAAGAAAGCATTTTTAAAGGACACTGCAACCAACAAATTAGATACTTTGAACTCACAGCATAAGTATACTTAAACGTATACAACACGTTGAACGCTTACACTCGACCTAAAAAGGACTCTTTCTGCCACATTTGGTGTAATTCCATCTAGTGGTTTTAGCGCTATCACCATTGAATTATTCCTATGGAATTTAACATTGAAATCTCTAAATTTCTACCCCCCTTTATCTCAGACCCCATTTGACAGATCACCAAAGATATAGGCAAGAAAAAAACATTTTTTTCTATAGAACGAGGGCCCAGATTTACAAGAATCAGTACTGAAGGGCCAGATTTCTTGTGCTCCCTACAGCCACCTAGTGACACCATGGACGCGCACGTTAGGCCAATAGCGTCAACATTTTTTATGCTATTGTGGCACTTTACTGAACTAGTGTCAAAAATGTTGATGCTAGTGCAGCAAAGTGCAAGGAGGCCCATTGATTTCAATTTCAATAGTTGCGTCCTTTTAACGCCTGCTTTGAGCAGGCATTAAAAATTACGCCAGAAATGGTGCAATTAAATCTTGTAAATTTCATTATGCCATTCTGTAGGCCTACTATTGCCAGAATGCCCTTATTGCATACATAATGCCTGGTGCAGGCATGATGTGGTACAAGGGGTCGCAAAGTGGCACAATGCATGCATTCGCACCACTTTGTAAATATGGCGCTGCGATTTTTGCCTCGTTGAGCCACATTAGCGTAAAAAATAAAATGTGGCACAAGGAGGTGCTAGGGCCTTGTAAATATATACATATATATGTATAAACACACACATATATATTCACTGAAAAAAGAACAGCAAAGATTAAAGTAACATTATAAATTGTAATAATATATTACTTTATGATAAAAACCAAAGTGAAGTGAGAATCAAAATGAAACCAGAGATACAACTGGTTGGCAAAAAAGAAACTAACAGTGCTCACTGTGGCTTGTTGTCTTGGTGGACAAGCCTTAACCTTTCCTTATTATACATGTAAAGCACCCCTAAGGTAGGCCCTAGGTAGCCCCAAGGGCAGGGTGCAGTGTACATTAAAGGTGGGATCTGTTCTAATGTGTTTTTCATGTCCTAACAGTGAAATTCTGCCCAATTAGTTTTTCACTGTTGCAAGGTCTAGCTCTCTCATAGGTTAACATAGGGGCTGCTTTAAACATTATTAAAGTGCAGATTCCCTTTGAGAGCAGAAAGAAATATGGAGTGTGGGTCTCGGAAGTCACCATTTTAAAAATACATCTTTTAGTGAAGTTGGTTTTTAGATTATCTGTTTGAAAATGTCACTTTTAGAAAGTGGACATTTTCTTGCTTAAACTATTCTGTGACTCTGCCTGCTTGTGTATTCCCTCTTTGGGTAAGACTGACAGTCAGGCTGTTTGTGAATCCCCACTATACAGTGACACTAAGGGAGCTGAGGTATAGCCTGGTATCCTGATGAGCAATCTGGGCTAGAGGGGAGGGACCAGTGGTCACTTGCACCTGAAAAGGCAGTGCCTGCCCTCACACAATACAGTCTCCGACTGCCTGGTCTGGGCAAGGCAGGATCTTGCAAACACCAGAGACTCCCCTTTGAAGTTTGCCAACTTCAAAAGCAGAAAGGGGTATAAGTATTGGACCCAAAACCCCAGGAACTCAGATCACTTCAAGAACCAAGACGAACCTCTGCTAAGGAGAAGAGCTGAAGAACTGGAGGAGGAGTACTGCCCCTTTGCTGTGTTTGTTTTGCTGGGTTGACCCGCAGTTGCTGCTTCTGCCTGAGAGGAGACCAAGACTGACTTTTGTGACATTCCCACTGGTGAAGAATCTCTAAGGGCTTAGAGCAGAGCGTGCCTCCTGTTGAAAGTTTCAGGGATGTTAAAGACTTTGGCCCTCATTATAACCCTGGCGGTAAAACCCACTTACCGCCGTGCCGACGGCCGCCAACATACCGTGACCACGGCGGTAATCCGCCACGGGTATCATGACCCAAACAGAGAACACCGCCACAATACAGATACCCACACAAATCCGCCACATCAAAGGTCAGTGATAAACTAGCGGTCCCAAAACCCACACCGTTACGCCAACAGGAATACGCCCACAGTATCACGTCCCACAAATCAACGCAGCGTTCTTTCAACCGCAGTAAACCATTGATGGTACACACTGCTGCGCTCAAAATACACACACATATACAAAACCACACCACATTGGACAAATCAAAATACACACACCTGACACACATACACACACCACACCCTCACACTCATACCATTATAAAACACATACCCACATTACCCACAACCTCTTACTATGAAAAAAAAGAGAGCAAGCGTAGAGAGACAAGCAAAGAGCACACACTTACTCAGAGGCACAGCACACCATCAAACATACACTATCCACGTACATCACAGTATACACACCAACACATCACCCTACACATATCACTCACAGCACATCCATGGCACCTCAAAGGCACCCCAGGTTCTCTGAGGAAGAGCTATGGGTCATGGTGGTGGAAATCATCCGGGTAGAGCCACAGCTATTTGGATCACAGGTGCTGCAGACTTCCATTACAATGAAGATGGAGTTGTGGCGCAGAATCGTCGACAGGGTCAACGCCGTGGGACAGCACCCCAGAACCAGGGATGACATCAGGAAGAGGAGGAATGACCTATGGGGGAAAATGCGTTCCGTGGTATCAAGACAACAGATAGCAGTAGAGAGGACTGGCGGTGGACCCCCACCTCCTCCTCCACAACTAACAACATGGGAGGAGCAAGTCTTGGCGATCATGCATCCTGAGGGCCTCGCAGGAGTAGCAGGATGTAGGAAAGTACCATCTTGCCTGGCATGTTACCCCCATTTTTCATTGTATGTATGTTGTTTTAGCCCTTGTGTCACTGGGATCCTGCCAGGCAGGACCCCAGTGCTCATAGATTGTGCCCTGTATGAGTTAACCAGAACCTCAGTGTTTCTGCTCTCTCTGCTTTCTAAATTTATCACTGCAGGTAAGTGACTAAATTTACCAATTCTCATTGGCACACTGGTACACCCATATAATTCCCTTGTATATGGTACTGAGGTACCCAGGGTATTGGGGTTCCAGGAGATCATTATGGGCTGCAGCATTTCTTTTGCCACCCATAGAGAGTTCAGACAATTCTTACAAAGGCCTGCCACTGCAGCCTGAGTGAAATAACGTCCACATTATTTCACAGCCATTTTTCACTGCACATACGTAACTTATAAGTCACCTATGTGTCTAACCTTCACTTAGTGAAGATTGGGTGCCAAGTTACTTAGTGTGTGGGCACCCTGGCACTAGCCAAGGTGCACCCACATTGTTCAGGGCACATTCCCTGGACTTTGTGAGTGCAGGGACAGCATTACACGCATGCACTATACATAGGTCACTACCTATGTATAGCGTCACAATGGTAACTCCGAACATGGCCATGTAACATGTCTAAGATCATGGAATTGTCACCCCAATACCATTCTGGTATTGGGGGGACAATTCCATGATTCCCCGGGTCTGTAGCACAGAACCCAGGTACTGCTAAACTGCCTTTCCGGGGTTTCCACTGCAGCTGCTGCTGCTGCCAACCCCTCAGACAGGATTCTGCCCTCCTGGGGTCAAGGTAGCCCTGGCCCAGGAAGGCAAAACAAAGCATTTCCTCTGAGAGAGGGTGTTACACCCTTTCCCTTTGGAAATAGGAGTGATTTGCAGCTGCTCCTGCTCCTGTGCACTCTTCCAGGATTTCCTTCATGCACAGCCTAGCCCGGGTCCCCAGCACTCCGTCCTGCAGTGCTCAACCTACTGAGTTGGCCTCCGACGTCGTGGGCCCCTCCTTTGTGACTCTGAGACAGCTCCGTTTCACAAATCTTCTAAGTGCCTGCTCCAGTACTTCTGCGGGGGCTGCCTGCTTCTGTGGGGTCTCTCTAAGTTTCTGAGCGACTCCTCTGTCTCCTCCTCCAAGGGGCTACATCCTGGTCCCTCCTGGTCCCCAGCAGCACCCACAAACCTCTACTAAGACCCTTGCAGCTAGCAAGGCTTGTTTGCAGTATTTCTGCTTGGAAACACTTCTGCAACCTTCATCACGACGTGGCACACCTTTCTTCCAAAGGAGAAGTTCCTAGTCCTCTTCGTTGTTGCAGAACTCTAAGCTTCTTCCATCCAGAGGCAGCTTCCTTGCACTTTCATCCAGAGTTTCCTGGGCTCCTGCCCCCCCTGGACACTATTGCGACTCTTGGACTTGGTCCCCTTGCCTTGCAGGTCCCCAGGTCCAGGAATCCGTCTTAAGTGCTTTGCTGGTGTTTGTGGTTCTTGCAGAATCCCCCATCACGACTATTGAGTTCTTTTGGGATAGTAGGTGTACTTTACTCCTACTTTTCAGGGTCTTGGGGTGGGGTATCTTGGGCACTCTTACTGTTTTCTTACAGTCCCAACGACCCTCTACAAGCTCTCATAGGTCTGGGGTCCATTCTTGATTCGCATTCCACTTTTGGAGTATATGGTTTGTGTTGCCCCTAGACCTATGTTCACCTATTGCATCCTATTGTAATTCTACACTGTTTGCATTACTTTTATTGCTATTACTTACCTGTTTTGAGTTTGTGTACATATAACTTGTGTATATTACTTACCTTCTTACTGAGGGTACTCACTGAGATACTTTTGCCATATTGTCATAAAAATAAAGTACCTTTATTTTTAGTAACTCTGAGTATTGTGTTTTCTTATGATATTGTGGTATATTATATAAGTGATATAGTAGGAGCTTTGCATGTCTCCTAGTTCAGCCTAACCTGCTTTGCCATAGCTACCTTCTATCAGCCTAAGCTGCTAGAAACACCTCTATTCTACTAATAAGGGATAACTGGACCTGGCACAGGGTGTAAGTACCACAAGGTACCCACTATAAACCAGGCCAGCCTCCTCCACGGAGGACTGGATTCTGGTAAGTCAAGCCTTAACTACTTCATCCCCCCATACCTGCATGCCATCACATATCCCCACCCTCACCCTCACTCCCATCACTCCATCACCTCACATCTACCCCACCATCACAACCCACACATCTCAATACCAAACCCTGCATGCGACACCAATGCATGGACACCCATCACCCCAGCATGCCCAGTACAGAGACTCACCTAGCCCACACAATCAGCAATCACACAAGGCCAATGCAACAGGGAAACCACTACTAGATGAGAGAAGCAGACCCATCACAAAAGATGGCACACACAGGTACAATAACAATGCATTTGCATCCCAACCGGACCCCTACCCAACGTCACCGGAGAGGAGGTGCCAGCTACAATCAGTCCCCCCACAGAAGAGGCCCACAGTGATGACAGCAGCTCTGCACGCCTGGATCACGATGACCAACCTGGCCCATCAGGGACCTCTGGATAGTCGGTTACCCTGCCACAGTCCTAAACCACCACAGAGCCTACCCCCTCAGGAAACACCAGCACAGCACCCACCCAGCAGGCCCATGCCACTGTCCTCAGGACACGTCAATCAGCAGTGTGTCCACCACTACAGGGACCCCAGGCAACCCCGCAAACCCAGGACGATCAGAGACTTGGGGTCAGTGGCAGTGAGCACACGGTTCAGGGGACAGAGGCACAGGAAAACAGAGAAGCTGGGAAGACTATTGTGCAACAGGGGGAGGACAGGCACAGGGAACCCACTCTCCAGGAGGCACTCTCAAACATCATGGGAGCATACCACCACTCCCAGGAGACCATGGGCATGGTACTGGGCAAGTTGCAGGAGACCCAGTGGCTGTAGGAGGGACAGTACCTCGAGATCAGGGATGACCTAAAAAACATCTACACCATCCTGGTCACAATAGCAGGGGTGCTGGCTGACATGGGCAGGCCCATGAGGGAGGCAGTGGCACAACAAAGTGCCCCAGACACTAGCCAAACCAAGGAACAGCCTTCCACCTCTGCCGGCGCTATTGGACAGGAGGCCCCGCCACAGGACCAACAGGCCACCAGCACCTCACCCCCTGCAGAAGGAGAACCACCCTGCAAACTGTCCCTGCAATCCAGGCAGAAGACAGAGAACATTGCCCAGACCCCTCTAGGAAATAGGACTCTCCTGATTGTCTCCCTTCTGTCCCACTCTGTTCCCCGTCCACCTTGAACTGCCATTATTCCCCTTCCTAAGCCCCATTTGACAATGCACCTGTGATACCAAGAGACTGGACTTTACCATGGACCTTCCTCCACCATTACCCCAGCCCCTAGACCCTACCCCCATAATATTTAGCAAAAAAATAAACACCACTGAAATATAAACCATACTGGAGTCAGTGTAATGATTGGAAAGAAGTATTCTCACAACATTCTCAAAGCATTGCAACATCCATGTTCATTGAATCATAACAATGCATGAAAGTTGGTGGGCAGCAGTAAACATAGCAGAAGCCAGATTGGGGTACACAGATCTGAAAAAAGGTAACCCAAAGGGAGCAGTCAGTGGCCATGCACAGAGAGTAAGAGCATGCCATGTACAATATCCTAAAATATACTGAAATGTGAAGAGGAGTTACAGTCTCTTACCTGTGTGTCACTGGAAGCACTGCTAGATAATGTCTGGTCTGTTGTCCACATCTGCCTTCTCTTCCTCACTGTCCACAGCTCCACCGCTGCCACAAGACCATCACCAGGCTCATCCTCCAGCCAGAATGGCACCCGGTGTCTCAATGCCAGGTTGTGCAACATACAGCATGCCACCATTATCTGGCACAACTTCTTGGGTGAGCAGTACAGGGATCCAAGAGGCTGAATGTCCGCTCAATTATCCTCCTTGTTCATCCATGTGCCTCATTGTAACGTTCCACTGACCTTGTCCTGGGATTCCTCACTGGGGTCAGTAGCCATGACATGTTGGGGGAACCAGAATCACCTGTAAACATCGAGGGACAATTGTGAGACACACACTAACCTTTAGGGACAACCCCATACCCAGACACCAACATATACTGTGTGGGGACCTTGGCCTCACCTATTAGCCACATCCGGTGTCTCTGGAGTTGTGCCATCACATAAGGGATGCTTCTATTTCTCAAGATATAGGCATCATGCACAGAGCCAGGATATTTGTCATTCACATGGGAGATGTACTGGTCCGCCAAACACACCATTTGCACATTCTTCGAATGATAGCTTTTTCTATTCCTGTAGACCTGTTCATTTCTGCGGGGGGCAAATGCCACACATGTACCATCAATGGCACCAATGATGTTGGGGATATGTCCCAGGGCATAGAAGTCACCTTTCACTGTGGCCAAATCCTCCACCTGGGGGAAGACGATGTAGCTGTGCATGTGTTTCAGCAGGGCTGACAACACTCTGGTCAACACGTTAGAGAACATTGGCTGAGACATTCCTGATGCCATGGCCACTGTTGTTTGAAAAGACCCACTTGCCAGGAAATGGAGTACTGACAGGACCTGCACCAGAGGGGCTATTCCGGTGGGGTGGCGGATAGCTGACATCAGGTCTGACTCCAATTGGGCACACAGTTCTTGGATTGTGGCACGATCAAGTCTGCATGTGATTATAATGTGTCTGCCCTCCATTGTCGACAGGTCCACCAGGGGTCAGTATCCCGGAGGATGCCGCCATCTCATCATCTGCCTCAGCAGTTGTAGCCTATGGAAGAGAACGGTGAGCAGAAGTTAATTTCCCACAGAGACAGCACAACTGTGTATGCATTAATGTCACAGCAGCAGTGTGTATGAACTAGAGTCAGTATTTGTGCCAATATGTGCTGTGACGCAGTTAGGTGCCATGTCATGTGCCCCCATGAAATGGCGTCTGCCTGACCTGTAAGGAGGGACAAGGGGAAATGAGTTAACTGCGCTGGCATTGTGCAGCGTCGCGGTAGGCGGTCGAAGACCGCCGCGGAACTCCGAATTGGTTATCATTTGGCCCTATGGGTTCCAGGAGTGACAGTACGCACCGCCGCAGACGTCATTGCCATTTTCTAGCTATTCACTCACTTGCTACCTGACCATGAACAGGAGAGGACCTACACTGCAAGTGCTGCTGTGACCTGAGTCTGGAGGCGACAATGGCTCGAGTGTCTGGGGAAAGGGCCCCTGCCTGCACTGCAGAGGAGTTGGAGAAACTGGTGGATGGGGTTCTCCCCCAGTGCACGTTACTCTACAGTCCTCCAGACAAACAGCTGAGTACACTCTGAGCATGGTGCGTGGGCCATGAATGTGGGGAGGGCTGTGTATATAAGCCACATGTGGGGGGGGGGCTGAGGTGTCCTTGCCTGAATGTTGCATGTGACCTGGTCAGTGTAGGTGCCTCAGGGCGTGGGTGGGAACTGGTGGGCAATGAGTATGACGGTTTGGACAGGTGAGTAAAAACCTTTTCCGCTGTCTTTTCCCTCTAGGTCAGCACCCACCAGAAGATGGGTATTTGGCGTGCCATCGCCAAGGAGGAGGGGACCCTGGGGGTCCATCACAGGCGGAGCACCCGCTGCCCAAAGAGATGGATACCTCTGTGCCAATCCCAACAATAGGTACGGCCGCCACCCCTCCTTCCAGCACCGTCCTCCCAGCAGCCCATCAGCATGTTTACCGTGCCCGCTCACCAAATAGGTTGGGCATCTCCTTCGCCCCAGGCACCTCAGGCCCTGCCCCAGTCAGCCCTGCTGCCCTCAGTGAGGACCCTATTGACCTCCTGAGATCCCTCACTGTTGGGCACTCAACCATTCTGAATGCTATCCAGGGTGTTGAGAGGCATTTGCAACAAACAAATGCATACCTGGAGGGCATTTTTTCTGGCGTGGCCTCCCAACAGAGAGCATTTCAGGCTCTGGCCTCAGCACTAATGGCAGCCATTGTCCCTGTGTCCAGCCTCCCCCCTCCAACTTCCACTACCCAGACCCAATCCCCTCTACCTCAGCCTATCCCAAGCACACCTTCAGACGAGCATGCACACACATCAACACACAAAAGTGGCTCAGGAAAACATAAGCACTACACATCTTCACACCGGCACTCACAAAAGCACCATACCCAAGCACACATACCAATATCCACTTCTTCCACTGTGTCCCCCTCCTCCTGTTCGTCCACCTCCCTCCCAGTAGCATCTCCACTCATACCTGCATGCACTACATCATCAGCCACTACCTCCATCACCAGCACGCCCATCACAAAAAACCCCTCACGAGCAATCACCACCCCCACAACCATGCACACATCCCCTGTGTCCTCTCCCAGTGTGTCTGTGAGCCCTCCTCCCAAAGTACACAAACACAGGCACACACCCACCCAACAGCCATCCACCTCACAACAGCCTCCAGCCCATGCACCTTCACCCAAACTCAGCAGACGTACACCTCCTACAACCACTACCTCTTCCTCCACTCCCACACCCCCTCCATCTGCCCATCCCAGTGAGTCAAAGAAACTTTTTCTTGCTAACATTGATCTCTTCCCTACACCTCCCCCCTCCTTCCCATAGGGCCAGGATGTCTAGATCCCAGGACAGCACCTCAGCCCCCAAATCAGCATCCGCTGTGGTCCCTGCAGGTCCGGGAGGATTGAAGGGGGCACCCGTCAGGGCCTGCCAGTGTGCCACCTACCGAAGCTAAGGACCACCCGATTCCACCACCTGCCAAGGTAAAGAAAGGGCCGGCATGCAGAAGGGAAAAGACGCACCACCCACCCAGCAAGGCCTCTTCCAGAACCAAATAGGACAGTGCCAAGGTCCCAGCAGCGACTACCAAGGCGGGGAAGGGACACAAAAGCAAGGGAAAGTCACCTCAGGGCACGGAGCCTCCTGATGAGGGACTGGGGACCCCCATTTCTCATGACAGGCCAGCTACCTGTACCACGGTGAGCACCGCCGCAACAACCACCACCTGCAGCGCCACCTGCACCGACATCTGCACCGCCCCCTGCAGCGCAGCTGCCACAACTACAGTCACCAGCGGGCAGTCGTCCGAGGCTGCTGGAGATGGCCTGGTGTCTCCATCCACCACTACAGACACCTGCACCACGGGCAGCACCTCCGCCGCTGCCCCCGCCACAGCCACCGCCTCCTGCACCGCCATGTGCCCAGCCTGTGCTACTACATCGGACATCAGCAGCATCCCCAGTGGGCAGCCGTCAGAGGCTGCAGGAGACGTCCTGGACCCTGCACACACTTCATGAGGCACCAGCAACAGCACTGGCACTACCAGCAGTTTGCAGCCTAGGTCGCCACAGGGTGGAGTGTGGCTCTGCCACCATGGAGTATCATGCTACCTGTTCCCTGAAAATCCCATGCCTCAAACACCCAGGTGAAGGAATGGGAACTGCCACACCCCAGGTGCAGCACCACTGGGCACCCTGGCCCCTCCAGAACCAGTGGAGAAAGGCATCCACTCACCCAATCCTTGGCAGGATGAAGCAGACTGGGCACAAATCCCCCTCCATAACCAGTGGAGAAAGGCATCCATTCACCCAATCCTTGGCAGGATGAAGTACACTGGGCAACATGCCCCCTCCAGGACCAGTGGAGAAAGGCATCCACTCACCCAATCCTTGGCAAGATGAA
Source organism: Pleurodeles waltl (assembly GCF_031143425.1). NCBI lineage: Eukaryota > Metazoa > Chordata > Amphibia > Caudata > Salamandridae > Pleurodeles > Pleurodeles waltl. The sequence goes on from NC_090439.1 coordinate 1,180,404,944, forward strand.
AGCCCCCTCCAGAACCAGTGGAGAAAGGCATCAACTTGAGAGACTGTGGCTTTGCACTCCCCAGGAGCAAGCAGTGGGCAAACCACCCACTTGAGAGACTTGATAGAATGTGGCGTTGCACTCCCCAAAAGCAAGCAATGGGCAAACCACCCACTTGAGAGACTTGAGAGACTGTGGCTTTGCTCTCCCCAGGACATCGCTGTGGGCAAACCACCCACTTGAGAGACTGTGGCTTTGCATTTCACAGGACATCGCTGTGGGCATGTTGCCCCCTCCAGGAGCCGTGGCATAGTACCATCTTCCGGCTGAGGTGCCCCCTCCCCTTCCTCCTGAGATGCATGTGTGTTTTTGACCTGATGCCCCTGCAGTGTTCTCTCCATTTTGAGGCAGGAGTCAAGTGTGGGCTTCGCCAATGGTTTTTGGGCCCACTGGTCCTCGGACATTTACAAGGTACAGTGTATGGCGTTCTGTACAAAATGTAAATATTTGTATATACTAATTTTTTGATACTCATTTGCTATATCTGCATGTTCCAAAATATCACTGATTGAACTCGATTCCTTTTGTCCTTGCGTTCTTCCAGGGGGTTACAGGGTGTATCTGTAATGTTGATGTATTTGTATGTGTCTATGGTGTTGTGGGAGAGGGTGGGGGGTGGGGGTGTTGCGTGTTGCGTGTGTGTGTCACTCTCTTTTACCTCCCACCCTCCCCTGTGTGCTAGGTGCAGTACTCACGATTGTCGTTGCCACCTTCTTTGGTGTTCCTGGTAGATGAGGAGGTAGACCAGCATGGGCAGGACCTGCAGCTTGGGCTCCATGGCGTCCTGGTTCTTCGTTGGGTGTCGAAAGGTGAGTGGTTCCCCTTCTGTGTACTGTTTCCGCTGAGCTTTTGATGTTGTTGGTACCGCCCTGAAAAAGGTGGCGGATTGGTCTGTCATAATACAGTAGGCGGTACATTGTCTTCCGCCTGTCTGTTGGCTGTAATCGCCGTGGTGTTTGTCGCTACCGCCCTGGCGGTTGGAGTGTTAAAGTGGCTGTCTATGTTGGCGGTTTCCCCTGTGGTCGTGATCCCATTATTTTTTCCGCCAGCCTGTTGGCGGTGTTACTGCCACTTTAACACTGACGGCCAGGGTTGTAATGAGGGCCTTTGTTTTCATCTGCCTACAGCCCTGGGAATTTTGTGTTTTGTGCTGTAAAAGAAGAAGAACCACATTGACGCTGTAAACACCGCTGCTGCCTGCACCATGACCTGCTGACGCCACATGGAGCACTGCCCCAAGTCGCATCGCAACCCTGGTCTCACCGACACTGCCATCTCACGCTGTCACTTAGCAGCTGCTTTCACTGTGACCTGTGAGGCGTCCATCCGTGTCTCCTTGCTTACACCGCAGCCTTCCCATCACCGGATACGCCACTCCCCGCTGACACCGATGCCGCTGCCTGCACAGTGGACTGTGGACACCTCTTGTGAGGTACACGAAGAACCATCCTGTCCCACACTGCAGCCCTGGTCCACCGACGCCAGCGCCATCAGCTCCAGTGTCATCAACCAATGCCCCTGTCTGCACCGTGACCTCTGTGCACCGCACGGAGCATTGCCCTGCTTCGCAGCACTGCCTTGGGCCTACCGACAACAACGCTTCAGCTACGAAGACAGAGCTGACTGCACGGCGACCTGGAGATACTGCAGGTTGTATCAGCCTGCTTCACACTGCAGCCCTGGTCTCACCGACACCCTTGGATGCCGTCACCAAGCCGCTGCCTGCACTGTGACCTCTGGGCACCGCACGTTGCATCGTCTCGCTTTGCACCGAAGCCCCGACACCATCCATGCCAGCGCTCCTGACTTCAACATCAGCCCAGAGTTCGATCTGCAAAGCGTGTGACTTCAAGGGCCCAATGACCCCAGCTCCGACATCCAGAACCAATGCCTGTGATGAAAGTGAAGCCACACTCTGGATCTTTTTGTGAGGATCACCATGGCCTGCATTTCTAAGGTACTGTTTGCCAGTCTTCCTTACACCATAGCTGGCCCACAACGCCGCGGCCAACATGAACTGTTGGAATTGTTGTTCAGTGATAGTCCCAAATGGAGCAATCAACTACAGGAACTATATTTTTAAGTTAGTTCTTGCAAAATTCATAACTTTATTACTCTATTTTTCTCACTGTGGCCTTGTTTTACATAGATAAATATTGGCTATTTTTCTTGCTGTGGTGTCCTTTTGTGGTGTTTTCACTGTATTACTGTGTGTTATGCAAAAATGCTGTACAAATTGCTTCTGAGATAAGCCTGACTGCTCGTGCCAAGCTGCCAAGGTGGTGAGCAAAGAATATCTGAGCTGGGTATCTCCCTTATCCTGACTAGAGTGATGGTCCCTACTTAGACAGGGTGCAAACAGACTGCCAACTAAAGACCCCATTTCTAACAAAGGGCATGAGTGTAAGAGGCGGATCATTGCAGAGTGTAAGGGGGAAGCAGGGAACGAAGCATGCAGAGCAGGGGTAAGGACATGAGAGAAAGAGGTGGATCCGTGTAGAGTGTAAGGTGTAAACAGCAAAGGAAGCAAGGATTGCAGGGGTAAGGCTCATCAATGTAAGAGGTGAATCAGTGCAGATTGTAAGGAGAAAACAGAGAAGTGTAAAGTGTAAAACAGGTATAAAGGGTATGAGTGTAAGAGGTGGATCAGTGCACAGTGTAAGGAAGCAGGGAAGGAAGCAAGGAGAGCAGGGGTAAGAATCATGAGTGTAAGAGGTGGATCAGTGCCGAGTGTAAGTTGGAGGCAAAGAAAGAAGCAAGGAGAACAGGGGTATGGAGCTTGAGTGCAAGAGGCAGGTCATTGCAGAGTGAAAGGAGAGAGCAGGGAAGGAAGCAAGGAGAGCAGGGGTAAGGGGCATGAGTGTAAGAGGTGGATCAGTGCAGAGTATAAGGTGGAAGCAGGGACAGAAGCAAGGAGAGCAGGTGTAATGGGCGTGAGTGTAAGAGATCGATCAGTGCAGAGTGTAAGGTGGAAGAAGGAAAGAAAAAGCAAGGAGCGGAGGGCAAGGGGGATGAGTATAAGAGGTGGATCAGTGCAGAGTGTAATGTGGATGCAGGGAAGGAAGCAAGGGGAGCGGGGTAAGGGCCATGAGTGTAAGAGGTGAATCAGTGCAGGGTCTAAGGGACCAGGGAAGGAAGAAAGGAGAGCAGGGTTAAGGGGCATGCGTGTAAGCAATGGATCAGTGCAGAGTGTAAGGTATCAGCAGGGAAGGAATCAAGAACAGCGGGAGTAAGAGGTATGAGTGTAAGAGGTGGATCAGTGTAGAGTGTAAGGTAGAAACACAGGAAATTAAGGAGACCAGGGGTAAGGGTCATGAGTGTAAGAGGTGGATAAGTGTAGAGTGTAAGGAGGAAGCAGGGAAGGAAGCAAGTAGAGCAGGGTAAGGGGTGTGTATGTAAGAGGTGGATCAGTATAGAGTGTAAGGAAGCAGGGAAGGAAACAAAGAGCATAGGGTGAGGGGCATGAGTGCGAGAGGTAGATCAGTGCAGAGTGTAAGGGAGAGCAGGGTAAGGGGCATGAGTTTAAGAGATAAATCAGTGCAGAATGTATGGTGGAAGCAGGGAAGGACACAAGGAGAATAGGGGTAAGGGACATGAGTGTAAGAGGTGGATCAGTACAGAGTGTACGGAAGCAGGGAAAGAAGCAAAGAGAGCAGGGGTAAGGGGCATAAATGTAAGAGGTAGATCAGTGCAGAGTGTAAGGTGTAAGCAGGAAACAAGGCAAGGAGAGCAGGGTAAGGTGCATGAGTGGAAGAGGTGGATCAGTGCAGAGTGTAAGGGGGAAGCAGGGAAGGAAGCAAGGATAGGAGGGTAAGGGGCATGAGTGTAATAGGTAGATCTGTGCAGAGTGTAAGGTGAAAGCAGAGGGGGGGGCAACTATAGAAGGAGCACTCATGTACGAGGTAGATCCATGTAAAGTGTAAGGTGAAAGTAGGAAAGGAAGCGAGAGCAGAGGTTTGGGGCATTAGTGTAACAGAGGAAGAAGTGCACACTGTAAGGGACCAGGGAAATAAGCAAGGAGAACAAGGGTATGAGGTATGAGTGCAAGAGGTGGATCTTTGCAGAGGGCAAGGGGAGGGAGGAAAGGAAGCAAGGAGAGCAGGGGTAAGTGGCATGAGTGTAAGAGGTGGATCAGTTCAGAGTGCAACAGGTGGACAGGGATGGAAGCAAGGGGACCAGGGGTATGAGACATGAGTGAAAGAGGTGGAACTGTGCAGAGTGTAAGGTGGCAGCAGGGAAGGAAGCAAGGAGAGTAGGGTAAGGGGCATGAGTAAAGAGGTGTAGAGTGTAAGGTGCAGCAGGGAAGAAAGCAAGGAGAGCAGGGTAAGGGGCCTGAGTGTAAGAGGTAGACCCGTGTAGAGTGTAAGGTGGGAGCAGGGAAGGAAGCAAGGATAGCAGGGTAACGGGCATAAATGTAAGAGGTAGATCAGTGCAGAGTGTAAGGGGGAGGGAAGGAAACAAGGAGCGCAGGGTAAGGGTAATGAGTTTAAGAGTTAGATTAGTGGAGAGTGTAAGGGAGAGGGAAGGAGACAAATTGAGCAGGGTAAGGTGCATGAGTGTAAAAGGTGGATCATTGCAGAACGTACAGTGGAAGCAGGGATGGAAGCAAGCAGAGCAGGGGTAAGGAACATGAGTGTAGGAGGTGCATCAGTGCAGATTGTAAAGTGTAAAGGGGAAGCAGGGAAGTAAACATTGAGAGCAGGGGTAAGAGACATGATTGTAAGGGGTAGATCTGTGCAAAGTGTAAGATGAGAGCAGAGGTGGGGGCAAGTATAGAAGGGGCACACATGTACGAGGTAGATCCATGTACAGTGGAAGGTGGAAGCAGGAAAGGAAGCAAGAGCAGGGGTTTGGAACATGAGTGTAAGAGGTGGGTCAGTGCAGAGTGTAAGGAAGCAGGGAAGGAAGCAAGGAGAGCAGGGTAAAGGGCATGGGCGTAAGAGGCGGATTAGTGAAGAGTCTAAAGGGGAAGCAGGGAAGGAAGCAAGGAGAGCAGGGGTAATGGGTATGAGAGTAAGAGGTGAATCAGTGCAGATTATAGGGGAGCAGGAAAGGAAGCAAGGAGAGCAGGGTAAGGGGCATGGGTTTAAGAGGTGGATTAGTGAAGAATGTAAAGGGAAAGCAGGGAAGGAAGCAAGGAGAGCAGGGGCAATGGGTAGGAGAGTGAGAGGTGAATCAGTGCAGATTCTAGGGGAGCAAGCAAGGAAGGAAGGAGAGCAGGGTAAGGGGCATGGGCATAAGAGGTGGATTAGTGAAAAGTGTAAAGGGTGAAGCAGGGAAGGAAGCAAGGAGAGAAGGGGCAAGGGGCATGATTGTGAGAGGTGCATCAGTGCAGAGTGTAAGGGGGAAGCAGTGATTTCTCTTTGTTTGGTCTTCGGTTGCTTCATTTTGGGTAATTAAAGGGATGAGATACATTGTTATACTGCTTTTGATATTTGTGACATCCCTCCAGGGGGACAGATCCCGCTTAGACTATCTTTTTCCTTCTTTAACCTGACATAGAAGCTTTTTGGATCGCAGACTATGCACCATTATGCCCGGACCTTGACCTTATACCCTTTTCACCAAAAACAGGTGGATGGAGCTTTACCAACGCACTACTTTTTAGATACTGAATTTACTTCCCAATTTGAAACATTTGCTTCTTATTTTTTTTTATTAACACTACAACTCACTCTTCTTTGGCGATGATTTGGGGTTTCCTTAAAGCAGCGGCAAGGTGATTTGTAATAAACGTTGCTTTAGAAACGAAAAAGTCTGTGGAAGCACAATCACACAAATAAATACTTTAAAAACATTTGAGTATACCTATTATCACCTGAAAAACAACCCTTCCTACAACATCTTATTGGCGCCAAGCTCACCTTTATTGAAGAGCAGCGCATGCTATTATGAAGGCAAAAATAAAATGGGAAAGTTCCTTGTAAACTACTTCAAGATCAGAATCAGAATGCATTCCCTGCAAAACATTACTGGTATTACTCATTTTGAGGATAAGGATCCCTTAACTGAATTCCTTAACTTTTATATAGATTTATATTTTCCTGAGACACAACCATTGCAATCAGATTAAATCAGAAACTTTCAAACCATTCCTTCCTCTCCCTCACATCATATTGGTTTCGAGTCACTAGAGGCAGATATTACTGATGCAGTTTGAATATTACGTAGAGGAAGAGCTCTTGGGCCTGATGGCTTTAATATTGAATTGTATAGGGACTTTGCAAAACGTCTCTTCCTCAACCTTGTACTTTTATTTAACTCACTTGTCAATAAGGGTACTTCTCAGGACTATTTCCAAGATGCCATATTTTTTTAATTCCGAAAGAAAATAAGGATCTTCCACAGTGCAAGAATTGGCATTCCATTTCTTAGTTAACACAGACTACAACATTTTTGCAAAGAAAGGTTTTGACCTAGCCCATTGATCCTATTTTACCTGATCTCATAGGTCCAGAGCAATTCGATTTTGTTAGGGGTCGATTGGCCTCCGACACTGCTCGAGTCTTTTTTCAATGTCCTAAGCAAGGCCTTGACCTTAGATCATTCTATTACCGCCATTGCTTTCAATGCAGAAAAGGTTTCTGATAGGATCGGTTGGGATTTTCTGTTTCAGGCATTAAATGGATTGGTTTTCCACCCAAATTGATTGCTTTGATCTTGTAATACACAGACCCTAAAGCCTCAATTTCTGTTAACGGTATGCTCTCAGAGTATTTTTCTTTGTTTAGAGGGGTACGTCAAGGTTGTCCATTATCACTTCTGTTGTTTATTATTGCACTTGCAACTTTATTTACCAATATTCAAAAAGATACACATTTGTCAGGTTTTGAAGCTAGATCTCACCAAGTTAAAATGTCAGTCAATGTGAATTATATTCTTCTATATTGCTCTAACCCTACAGCTTCCCTGCCTTCCTTTCTTCAACAAGTCACTACTTTTTCCCACCTATCTGGTAAACAGCTGCTCACTGACAAATGTGAGTTATCACCTTTAAATGTTCTACGTAATAAACATATTTTTGATCACAGAGGATTTGCTTGGCAACCCTCCAAAATAAAGAATCTGGGATAGTGGTTTTCACAGACGATTAAAGAGAATTTCACATTGAATTTTGATTACATTAGCAACACACTAAGACCCAGATTTAGGAGGGCCTAACGCCTCCTTGCACCACATTAGCGTCATTTTATTTTTTTAAGCTAATGTGACCCAACCGGGTCAAAATTGACACACTATATATAGAAAGTCCTCCAATGCATGAATAGCACCACTTTGTAACCCTTTGCGGTACATTATGCCTGTGCCAGATGCAGAGGATTCCTGCTGAAGTCTTGCAATCCGAATCTGAGGAAACACCCAGGAGAGATACCCTAAATAGCCATGAAAGGGGGATTGGTCACCTACACAGGTCAGCACCTATCAGGAGAGGGCTCTGAGATCACCTGTTGCCTCTTGCCACTCAGATGCTCCTACAGTGCCCTGCCAACTTGGAATCCAAGATGGCAAAACCCAGGGACACTCTGGAGGAGCTCCGGGCACCATCCCTGGGGTGGTTGAGTGGTCACTCCCCTTTCCTTTGTTCAGTTTCGCATCAGAGCAGGGACTGGGGGACCCTGAACCGGTGTAGACTGGATTATGCAAGGAGGGCACCATCTGTGCCCTTTTAAGCATTTCCAGAGGCTGCTCCTCCCATGTATGTAACACCGATTTCCAAAGGGAGAGGGTGTAACACCCCTCTCCCTAAAGAAATTATTTTTTCAGCCTTCCTGGGCTGGAGTTTCTTGAGCAACAGGAGGGCAGAACCCTGTCTGTGAGGTGGCAGCAGCTGGGTTTGCTTGTAAAACCTCAGAAGGCTGGTATGGCAGTACTGGGGGTCCACTGTGGAGCCACCATGGAGCATGGAATCATACAACCAATGCTAGAATCTGCATTGGGGTATAAGTCCGAGATGTTAGATACCTCACATGGCCATCTTCAGAGTTACCATTCTGAAGGTGGACATAGGTATTGTCCTATGTCCAATGCATGCTTAAAAAGGCATCCCCACATTCACAAAGTCCAGAATAATAGTCCTTGACAATGTGGGGGCACCTCTGCTAGTGCAGGGGTGCCCTCACACAAAGATACTCTGCACCTAGCATTCAGGGTTGGAAGGCCTAGTATATGAGTGACTTATAAGTGACCTGGTGCAGTGCAAATGGTATTGAAATGGTGCATGCACCATTTCACACAGGCTGCAATGGCAGTCCTGTTGAAGTCTTTGCATGGGCTCCCTATGGGTGGCAAAAGATATGCTGCATCCCTTAGGGATCCCTTGGAACCCCAATGACCTGGATACCTAGATACCATATACTGGGGACTTATAAGGGGTGCCCAGTATGCCAATTTGGGATGAAATACTGGTTTACCAGTATTCAGTGACAAAATTTAGAGGAGAACATAAGGCTAGCAGGATCCCAGTGACACAGTCAAACACACTGCCATCAGGCAGAAATTGGGGTTAACATGCCATAAAGAGGGTACTTTCCTACAGATGCTAATCCTGCAATGCCCATCGAGGCCCTTTGTAAATACTGGTGTGCCTCCTTTTATCACCTGCTCTGAGCAGGCATTAAAAGTGTAAAAAAAAAAATGACGCACAGAAATCTCTTAGATTTCTTTGCGCCATTTTTTCAGCCCCCCAAATAGGAGAAAGCCCCCTTTGCATACAGTATTCCTGGTGCAGGCATAATGTGGCGCAAAGGGTTACAAAGTGGCACAATACATGCATTGCGCCACTTTGTAAATTTGGCGCAGCATTTTTGGCCTTGCTGGGACACATTAGCGCAAAGAAATGATGCTAATGTGGCACAAGGGGGTGCTAAGGGCTCTTAAATCTAAATGATAATATTGCCGGACGGCACCACTCTTTCTTTCTTGGTGGGGCAGAATTGACTCTATTAAAATGATGCTTACTCCTTTGATATTGTATGTAATTGCAATGATTTCCATTCACATCCCTGATTACTATTTTAAGAAAATAGACTCTCTTTTATCAAACTTTCTTTGGAAAAATGAATCCCCTTGTATATCTGTGTCCTCATTAAACATGGTCAGTCAGGTCTGGTGGCGTCAGTTGTTCATGGTGCTCATTTCTGTAGCTGTACATCTTGCTCTTCCTGCACGGTGTTACGTCTGGTTTTCCAAGTTTCTCTCCTAAATTTCTCACTATGTGATTCTCCTCTTTTTCGGTGATTAAGGGGGATGCCAGAGTATGAGATGAGTGGTATACTTGACTTATTCCTTAAGCAAAGATTATTCCAGTATTTTGATAATGGGAAAGACTTTGGAACTACTGATCATTCCTGGAAATTTGCCTCTTTTGTCCGTGCACTCCACCTTGTCACCTTTATGGAGGAGGGGACCCAGGGGAAGCAGGGTATTCCGGGGTCAAGCGATGATGAGTCATAAGATCTCTGCAATGATCGAAAAATGTGTGCTATGACAGAGCTGATTCCAAGAACTGTGTCTGCAACATGTTGGTGATGGCCAGGGATTGAAAATCCATATAGACGAGGGGTAGTGGAACACCAGATATGTTTGAATGTGTGGGGAGAGAAGGGGAAGGGACTAGCTGAGAAACACCTGATGGAAGACAACATCTGATTTCTAGGAAAGGACTGGGTAAGGGGGTGAAAATTCCTGCTGAAGATAAGTGAGGATGGAAGGACATCAGGGACTGCATTTTGACTCACTTTGGCACATTGGTACTCAGAAGGGGCCACAATCACTTGTATGATTCTTTCTATAATATAGATGGCACCTGTGCACATGCGGGCCTGATTCAAACCTAAATGGACAGTTTCTCACTTGCATTGAGGAATGACTCCATGCGAACGAGGGGCATTCACCTCTGTGCCTGTGCTGCATTAAAGACACTGGTGCAGAGGCCAGCAGCAGTAAAGTAATGTTTTTCTTTGTTTTCTTATGTTTAAATTGTTTATTCATTTATCTGTTTATGTCATTTTGTTGTTTACCTTTACATGCCTGATGAGAAAGAGATATATTAAATGAGGTGAGTGATTAGAGTTTTGTGTAAGGAGAGGGATATAGCATTGAGAGATAAACTGATCTATAGCACCAAATGCTAATATGATGGAACACAAGAGACGTGTCAACGGGATTCGAATCTCCACTTTGAGGGTATTCCTAGGACTGAATGAAACAGTTTGACATTTTTCTTTTTTTGCATTTTGATGTTTTTCATTTGACTGGTTGGCACTACTTTTATAGCTTAGCTAATACATTTTGATCAGAGATTTGTATTTGGAACGTAAGGAGTGATGTGGGCCAATTGTTGGAAATTGTAAATATTTATGTCAGTTATGTTCGCTCTTTGGGTCTGAAGTATTTTGACAGTCTAGATATTGAGGGTAGTGCAGAATGGGAGGTAAGTTATGTGTATTCTGATTGGTTAGTTGCCAAATTTAAACCAAGGGAAGGGGTTTCTGTTTTCCCTTTCTGTGACACCAAGAGTATGAGATGGTGAGGTTCTAGTATGAAGGATTAGTTTGAGGAGTTTGTTGTGGTGTTTATGTTTGACTAGATTTTTTTAATTGACAATGATGTGAAGTCTATATCATGGTTTTGTTGCAATAATTGAAGTTTGTTTAAGGAATACAATGTCTGACAGTTTTCTACATGGAAAGTTACAGATAGATGCATGATAGAAACATGAATGCTTTTATTTAATCTCTTCATCAGGTTTTACTTGGGATGTTTATTTTCTTGTGGTAGCAATGCACAGTGGGTGTCATGACTTTTGTGGTGTTTATTACTTGCTACAATTATTATATTGCTTAATTTGTTTTTAATTCAAATAATTTATTTGTGATTTCTCTTTGTTTGGACTTCGGTTGCTTCATTTTAGGTAATTAAAGGTATGGGACACATTGTTACACTGCTTTTGATATTTGTGAAATCCCTCCAGGGGAACAGACTTACCAGGATTGTCTATATTGCAGTTACTATAATGGAGTGAAGGGATCATCCGTCTGACATGATGAGGACCTGGTGTTTATTCTTTATATCACTTTGAAGAACCTGAAGACATTGGTACCTTGCACTGAATTGCAATCTGCCGCAAGATAATGCTTTAACGTTATAATCAATATATTGAGAAATGATACAGAATTGTTGTTGCTAGGCGAGTTAATGTTTCAATTTAGGAAAACAGGAAGGATGAATCTGAATGTGTTTAGTTATACTTTGAACATTCGGTATAGGGGAGGAATAATTAAAACCGTTTAATGGATATAGACTTCACTGGAAATTAATGTATTGAATTTTCACCAGTATGGATTGGATTTTTTTCTTTGTGATATGTATTTACTATTTGGGTAATACAGATGTTGAACTTTATTACGTTTCACTTCAATTGGAGTCTAGTTTTTGTACTTGCTTATCAAGTTTCTAATGGATAGTGTATGATTCAAATTTAATAATGTCCTGTTACATAGGAGTTGCTTCTGCTTATAATAGCTTTTTTGTTATCTTTATCATTATTTCAACCCTGATGCAGTTTTAGGCTTTGCGAAAACATGCATCAGCTAGCATTATATCTGTTTTGTGGTTCTCGCGACTCAACAGAGTTGAAGTCTCTGCTACTGGTTATTTTCACCTGTGAATTGTACCTAATGACCCAGTTGTGGGTGTTTCTGTATGTTGGTGGAATAATGTGGATGTACTATTTATCTATAATTGATGTCTGTCTATTGGATTAGGCTGTGAATGAATTATGCTCTGAACAAATTGAATGTATTATGGTCTGTTGAAAACATGACAATAGGTGTACGTCATTCATACTATATATATGTATATGAATAATAAATCTGAGATTTGGTATTCAAAGAACCTACCTTTGAAGAATTATTTTGGGGTGCTTCTTCCATTAAGAAATCACATGCTACTATTGATTTCCAGTGTCTATGACATGATCTCAGCCTTCCTTATATCAATTCTAGAGGATATGATGGTTCTAAAACCTCCAGACACCCAATCTACAAACCTTGGCAGGGAGCCCTGTCTCTCTTGTTTTGTAAAACAATGCCATCCCTGGGTGGAGGTGCTAACACCTCCTCCATCAGGAATGTGCACTGCCCTGGCGACGAGCTTCAAAGGGCTTACCGCTAGCAGCAGATTGCCAATCCCTTTGCAAATGCCCACTTTTAGCAGGACTAAAGGAAGGAAACCATACAGAGAGTATGGGAAAAAGCCCCACCTGGAATGCACCACCCCTTAGGTGTTACCTGCGAGGTGGGCACTCCATTTCATTTTCCTCCATCTTAGATGCAAGAAAAATAGCCAATCAGGGATAGGGAAGTAACCCTTCCGCCAGGCAGTGGTCACTATAGTGGGTGTGGCCACCCAAAGTTAAGTGTCCCATTGAACACGATCAGGTTCCCCCTAAAATGACCACTAAATAGAGCCCTTTAGTGGGCACCCCTAGACCAGATGATCAGATTCGAAGGACACAAAGAAGACCAGCACAAAGAAGATCCAAGGCATGAGAACTGTGGATCTGCTGCATAAAGAAAAGGTGCCAAACCCTGCCTGCTGCACACAGGACCTGACAATTGCCGCTGCGGAGCCGCTGGGCAACTGGACTGACCTCAAGAACCCCTGAGGACCACAAGGTTTTGCCAGTCACCCAAGATCTCCCTCCAGAGTGGAGGTACCACTCTGCAACAAGAAGAGACCAGCATCTCAGGGCGGTGCACTTCACTGACTGGCCGCTAACTCCAGAACCGGAAGTCGCAGCTGGACCCGATGACACACCAATGGCCGCAAGGACAAAACCCTGCAAGTGTGCCAAGTTTGGTGGCACTGCACCCTCAAGTGGTCGAATCGTACCAATATCATGGCACTGGTCATCTGACGTGAACACCAGGAAAACCAGCCCGCTGGCTGAAAAACGACCAGGAGGAAGCCCCAGTCAAGGGACTTCAGGAACTCCTCAGACCTCCTGCCAGAGTGCCCCTGTTGTCCGGCAAACGTCCTTTGAAGCGACTTACCTCCAGATCCAAAGGGCATCTTTGCGCACAGCACCTGGCTCACGATTCGCACTGCACGCGGCTACCATGTGCCCTGCAACGAAGAACTGTTGTGCTCTAAGGGTCCCTCACCCCTTGCGACCTCAAAATTCCAAGAGAACCACAAGGAGCCACCTCTAAACTTACCTGCACAGACCTTTTCCAAGTGGTCCCCAGCAGTGGCTCTGCACCAGCTCCAGAAACGTTTCACAGCAGCTCCCGCCACAACAGGGTGCCACCCAAACTTCTCCAGTTGGCACCAGTGTGCCCATCAAAGACCTTGACCAACCTGCAAAAGAAGAACTTGGTAAAGCAACTGATTGATTTAATATACATTTTTTAAAGGTGACTTTCCATTGAATCCTATGGTGCATAATTAAGCACAAAAAAAAGACTGTTTTTACTAACTTCAAAAATCCATATCTCAAAAAATAATTATCCAATTTTGATAATCTTGGCCTTTAAAAATACATATATATCTGAAGTATTTCCTATAATTGGTTTCATGTTATTCATTTTAATGTGTGTTTCATGAGTGCTACTTTGAGTACAACAAATGCTTTGCACTTCTCCAAGATTGGCTTAACTGCTCGACCAAGCCACCTTAAAAATGAGAGCATTAGGTGTAGGAAAGTACCATCTTGCCTGCCATTTTTCACTGTATATAGGTTGTTTTACTCTATGTGTCACTGGGACGCTGCCAGGCAGGGCCCCAGTGCTCATATGTATGTGCCCTGTATGTGTTCCCTATGTGATGCCTGACTGTCTCACTGAGGCTCTGCTAACCAGAACCTCAGTGGTTATGCTCTCTCTGCTTTCCAAATTTGTCACTAACAGGCTAGTGACTAAATTTACCAATTCCCATTGGCATACTGGTACACCCATATAATTCCCTAGTATATGGTACTGAGGTACCCAGGGTATTGGGGTTCCAGGAGATCCCTATGGGCTACAGCATTACTTTTGCCACCCATAGGGAGCTCCGACAATTCTTACACAGGCCGGACAGTGCAGCCTGAGTGAAATAACGTCCACGTTATTTCACAGCCATTTACCACTGCACTTAAGTAACTTATAAGTCACCTATATGTCTAACCTTGACCTGCTGAAGGTTGGGTGCAAAGTTACTTAGTGTGTGGGCACCCTGGCACTAGCCAAGGTGCCCCCACATCATTCAGGGCAAATTCCCCGGACTTTGTGAGTGCGGGGACACCATTACACGCGTGCACTGTACATAGGTCACTACCTATGTACAGCGTCACAATGGTAACTCCGAACATGGCCATGTAACATGTCTAAGATCATGGAATTGTCACCCCAATGCCAATCTGGCATTGGGGAGACAATTCCATGATCCCCCGGGCCCAGGAAGGAAGAACAAAGGATTTCCTCTGAGAGAGGGTGTAACACCCTCTCCCTTTGAAAATCGGTGTGAAGGCTGGGGAGGAGTAGCCTCCCCCAGCCTCTGAAAATGCATTGATGGGCACAGATGGGGCTCATCTCTGCATAAGCCAGTCTACACCGGTTCAGGGATTCCCCCAGCCCTGCTCTGGCGCGAAACTGGACAAAGGAAAGGGGAGTGACCACTCCCCTGACCTGCACCTCTCAGGGGAGGTGCCCAGAGCTCCTCTAGTGTGTCCCAGACCTCTGCCATCTTGGAAACAGAGATGTCTGTGGCACACTGGACTGCTCTGAGTGGCCAGCAGGTGACGTCAGAGGCTCCTTCTGATAGGCTGTTGCCTCTCTTGGTAGCCACTCCTCCTTTCTAGGTAGCCAAACCTCCTTTTCTGGCTATTTAGTGTCTCTGCTTTGGGGATCTAACCAGATAACGAATGAAAGAGCTCACCAGAGTTCCTTTGCATCTCCCTCTTCACCTTCTGCCAAAGGATCGACTGCTGACTGCTCAGGACGCCTGCAAAACCACAACAAAGTAGCAAAGATGACTACTAGCAACCTTGTATCGCTTCATCCTGCTGGCTTTCTTGACTGTTTCCAGGTGGTGCGTGCTCTGGGGGTAGCCTGCCTCCTTTCTGCATGAGGAGCTATGAAGAAATCTCCAGTGGGTCGATGGCATCTTCCCCCTGCAAATGCAGACAACAAAAGACTGCATCACTTGTCCTCTCGGTCCCCTCTCAGCATGACGAGCGTGGTCCCTGGAACTCAGCAACTCTGTCCAAGTGACTCCCACAGTCCAGTGACTCTTCAGTCCAAGTTTGGTGGAGGTAAGTCCTTGCCTCCCCACGCTAGACTGCATTGCTGGGTACCGCATGATTTGCAGCTTCTCCGGCTCCTGTGCACTCTTCCACGATTTCCTGTGTGCACAGCCAGGCCTGGGTCCCCGACACTCTAACCTGCAGTGCAAAACCTTCTGAGTTGTCCTCTGGCGTCATGGGACTCCCTTTTGTGACTTCGGGTGGACTCCGGTTCACTTATCTTCTGAGTGCCTGTTCAGGTACTTCTGCGGGTGCTGCCTGCTTTTTTGAGGGCTCCCTACATTGCTTGGCACCCCCTCTGTCTCCTCTTCCAAGTGGCAACATCCTGATCCCTCGTGGGCTACAGCAGCACCCAAAAACCCCAACCTCAACCTCAACTCTTGCAGCTAGCAAGGCTTATTTACGGTCTTTCTGCGTGGGAATACCTCTGCAAGCTTCTTCACGACGTGGGACATCCATCCTCCAAAGGGGAAGTTCCTAGCCCTCTTCGTTCTTGCAGAACACCAAGCTTCTTCCAACAGGTGGCAGCTTCCTTGCACCCTGAGCTGGCATTCCCTGGGCTCCTGCCCACTCTCAACACTGTCGCGACTCTTGGACTTGGTCCACTTGTCTTACAGGTACTCAGGTCTGGAAATCCACTGTTGTTGCATTGCTGGTGTTTGTTCTTCCTGCAGAATCCCCCTATCACGACTTCTGTGCTCTCTGGGGGTTGTAGGTGCACTTTACACCTACCTTTCAGGGTCTTGGGGTGGGCTATTTGTCTAACCCTCACTGTTTTCTTACAGTCCCAGCGACTCTCTACAAGCTCACATAGGTTTGGGGTCCATTCGTGGTTCGCATTCCACTTTTGGAGTATATGGTTTGTGTTGCCTCTATACCTATGTGCTCCTATTGCAATCTACTGTAATTTTACATTGCTTGCATTACTTCCTTTTGCTATTATCTGCATAATTTTGGTTTGTGTACATATATCTTGTGTATATTTCTTATCCTCAAACTGAGGGTACTCACTGAGATACTTTTGGCATATTGTCATAAAAATAAAGTACCTTTATTTTTAGTATAACTGTGTATTGTGTTTTCTTATGATATTGTGCATGTGACACCTGTGGTATAGTTGGAGCTTTGCATGTCTCCTAGTTCAGCCTAAGCTGCTTTGCCATAGCTACCTTCTATCAGCCTAAGCTGCTAGAAACACCTCTTCTACACTAATAAGTGATAATTGGACCTGGCACAAGGTGTAAGTACCTCTGGTACCCACTACAAGCCAGGCCAGCCTCCTATATCAGGTGATCTAGTTTTTTTTTTTAACTCTGTAAACCAACTTGTGGTTGCCTGGACCCACTGCACAGTGTGCCTAGCTTTGCACACTACATGGAGGACCAGCCTCCTACACTGGCAAGTGAGTATACATGCCTGTTGGAATTGGCAGTTTAAAACTGTACACACAAACACTACAGAGGCAGGTCTGAGTCATGTTTACAAGGATGCTTATGTGGGTGGCATAATCAGTGCTGCAGGCCCACTATTAACATTTTATTTACAGGCCCTGGGCACCTCTAGTGCACTTTACTAGGGACTTACTAGTAAATCAAATATGCCAATCATGGAAAAGCACTTGCACTTTAGCACTGTTTAGCAGTGGGAAAGTGCCCAGAATATCAAAAACCAGCACACAGTCACAACATAGGAAGCAGAGGCAAAAAGACTGGGAAGATTACACCAAAGATGCCTGGTCTAACAGGCAGTGTTCCATACAGTGCAGTGTTCTTGCTCGCACTGCTTTGTGCATTGTATTTTCTTGTCCAGTGTTCCATAGAGTACAGCCTTCTTGCTAATTTCACAGTTTTGCACAGTGTGCTCTCTAGTGTTGTGTTCCATAAATACACTGTTCCTGCTCATGCTGTCTTGTGCTTGTACCATTATGTACAGTGTGCCCTCTCAGGAGGTGTTCCATAGAGTACAGTGTTCTTTCTGATGATACCTTGTGCTAAGTGCAGTCTTCTAAATGTGCACTCTAGGGCAGTGTTCAATACACTGCAGTGTTTTTGCTTGTGCTGTCTTGTGCGCTGCATGGTCATGTACAGTGTGCCCTTTAGGGAAGTGTGCCAGACAGTACAGTTTTCTTGCTAGGGCTATCTTGTCCACTGTACTGTCTTGTACAGTGTTCCACAAAGCACAGTGTTCTTTCAAGCTGTACTGTCTTGTACAATGTGCTGTTCACTGCAGCGTACCCTTCAATAGAGTGTGACTCCTTGGACAGTGCACTGCCTAGTTCAATTTTCCGTTTAATACTACGTACCCACTAGTGCAATGTGCTGTCCAGTACAGTGTGCTCTCTAGTACAGTGTTTCATGTAGTGCAGTGTTTTTGCTAGTGCTGTCTTGTGCACTGTACTGTCATGTACAGTGTGCCCTCTAGGGCAGTGTGCCATACAGTGTAGTGGTCTTTTTAATGCTGTATTGTGCATTGTACAGTCTTGTACAGTATGTTCTCTAGAAGGAGGAAGTCATCTTCGGTAAGCACACCTTGCTAAGGGGCTCTGCCTGTTGGTCTCGAATCCAACCCAACCCAACTACCTATGCATAGAACCTTAAAATAGAAGTTGACAACTAGCTGGCTAACACAGGACAAGTGAATGCAGTTTCCGCCTCCTGTTTCCACACACTTGAGATGCTCAAGATGATTTTCAAGTAGATTCCCTTCAACACCCCAAGAACCACTATCCAGGCTCTCACCACCAGCAATTTGAAATAATTCAGCCCACTTTACATAGGAATCAACGCACAACTGAGTAGAAGATTCCAGACTATATAAAATTCAATTGCCAGACTCACACTCCCCATCACCCTGCACCACAAACACCTTCACTAACTCTCCTAAAAATAGAACTCTTCATGCATACAAAGCCTTGCACAATTTCACACCTAAGTACCATCAGCAATTGCATTAACTTCCACATACCTACCCACTTGACACCTCCACTCTGCCAGACTTCTAGTTGCACACATCCCCTGTACAGCATGAACAGATTCCTGTGTCTGTTCCCCCTGCCTGCTGTGCTCTGTTGCTGCCAGTTTTATATTTACTTTTGTACTTCTGTATTGCATTTCGTTCTTGTTTGTTTGTTGTTGCCTGTGCCTTTCTCCCCCCTCCGCTTGCCCGCTTCCCACCGTTTTTCCTTCTGCCTCACCTCCCTCCAGCCCTACCCACCTCCTGGGACCTACTTCATGGAGGTCGCAGTGCGACCGCACCACTGGCAAAGTCAATCTCATCCACGCCTTGTCACAGGAACCCTGGTCCTCTGTCCATCCACAGTTACTCCGCTGAAGAGCTCTGATCCTTGCACCCCATCCACTGCAGCAACAACTGTGGCATTGCATCCCCTCGATAAATGTCAGCACTGTTTTCCTGCTGCTGCTGCCATTTTGCCTGCAGCTCAGGACTTCCTGCCTTCAAGGAAACCTGAGCCTCACACACTGCACCAACCACAACTACCCCGAAAACTCTTGACTGCCTCCTGCTCAATGCCTGATTGCTCTGCAAAGATGCTAGTCAACTCTGGGACACCATCACAACCCTCATCCCCGATGTTATCTCGATTACAGAAACCTAGATCAACTCCACCTCCTCTGCTGACATCACATCCACAACACCCAGCAGCTAACAAATTTGGAGTAGGCATCAACTTCATCCACAATGAAGCCATCCGCTGCAGAACCACTGAAGGCAACACCACAGTGATCAAGGAAATCCTAAACTTCCAACTCCACACCAATGGCAAAATTACCTTCAGAGGCACCCTCACCTACAGATTTCCAGGACCTCGGTCCACACTGCTCCTGCTTCACAGCCCCATGATAACGTTCCGGGTGAGTAGAGCTCTCTACAAATACTTATAACGTCGTAGGTGACCTTGTGCACTGTAATGTCTAGTACAGTGGTGTTCTACCACAGAACACAGTAACCTGTTTAATGCAATCTGCCATTTAGTACAGTGGCTGCTCTATCACAGTGTTTAGTACAGTGGACTCTCAAGCACAGTGTTCTCTGTAGGACAGTGGGAGGTACTCTAGCACAGCGTACTGTCTTCAGTGCACTCTGTAGTACAGCGAGCTGTCTAGTGCAGTCTACCCTCTAGGAAAGGGGGTATTTTAGAACCGTGCAAACTCTGCAGTGTGTTCTGTAGTATATTGTGCTGTCTAGTGTAGTGTACCGTCTACTAAGGTTTCCTCTTGGCACAGTGGGTGAACTAGCACAGTGTTTAGCTCAGTGGTCTGTCTAGCAGTGTTCCATCTAGTACAGTGGCCACCCAGTGCAAGCTACTGTCTACAGTGTGCTCGGTAGTACAGTTACCTTTTTTAGTACGGCCTACCACCTGGCACAGTGTTCTATCTAGTACAGTGGGTGTCTAGCATAGTGTGTACTATTTACAGTGCACTCTCTAGTACAGTGATTTTTTTAGCACAGTCTGCCATCTGGCAAAGTATTTTGTCTAGTGTAGTGGAAGTCTAGTACAGTGTGTACTCTCTACAGTGTGCTCTGTAGTACAATTAACTTTTTCAGTGCAGTCTACCATCTGGTGCAGGGTTCTCTCTAGTACAGTGGATGACTAGCATAGTGTACTGGTGGAAACATGATGCACCATACAGTAAGCTATCTAGTGCTCTCTGTAATTTAGTAGTGTGTACTGTCGGTAGAGTCCTCTGTAGTACAGTGAGCTGTGTAGTGCAGTCTCTCATTTAGAACAGTGAGTGTTGTAGCAGAGTGTTCAGTACAGTGGGGTACAGTGGGCTCTCCAGCACACTGCATTCTCTGCATTGTACTCTGTACTGCTTGTACTAACTTGACCCCATAAAACTCATGTTCCATGTACAGCGCCTGGTGTGTGATGCTCCTTCTACAACAAAATTGTGTATAAAGAACATCTCTGCTCCTCCAGAATGGTGCTGTCTAGTGCAGTGTTCCAGACAGATGATGTTTAGCAAAGTGTACTGTACATAGCGCTCCTTACTATATGTACTTTCTAGTGCAGTGTACACTACACAAAAGATTGTTCCTTTGAGGTAGGTGCTGTATAGTGGAGAGCATTGTATAGTGTGGTGTGCTTCTTCCAAGTGGGTGCTGTATAATCTGGTATATTGGCACTTTAGTGTGCTCCTTTCAGACAGGTGATGTCTAGTGCAATTTAAATTATAGTGAAGTCCTTTGAAATAGGTCCTGTCTCATGCAGAACAGTACAGCGTACTTCTCCAGATAGGTGCTTGTTAGAAATGGGGTCTCTAGTTGGCAGAGGTATACACCCTTGTCCAAATAGGGACCACAATCCTAGTCAGGGTAAGTCACACACACTCCAAATTATCCTGTGCCCACCCTCTGGTATCTTGGCACTGAGCAGTCAGGCTTAACTTGGAAGGCAATGTTTGAAGTATTTCTGCAATACATCATACAGTAACACAGTGAAAACAACACAAAAATACACCACACAGTTTTAGAAAAAGTGCTATTTATCTGAATAAAATAACATCAAAACAACAAGATCCAATAAGCACAAATTGAAATATCGCTTTTAAAAGATTTTAAATAGTCTTAATCTTTTTAAATAAACAGTTGTCTCTTTGTTACCTGGTATGCATCAAAAATAACAACGTGCAGAGACCACAGAGGAGGAGATGCGTTGAAAAATAAGGTGTGCGTCGGATTTTCCGGCGCAACACAGATGATGCATTTTTTCTTTCTACGCTACAAGGGCTTGCTCATTTATCAGTGTGCAGTCTTGGTTCCTCCCTGCGATGCAGGGATATTTTAACGCCCAGGGACGATGCTGGACTATGAGGGGAATGGCTGTCCCTGTACAATGCAGACTTCATGGGCCTTCTCTACACTTTCCACCAGACCTCCTTCACTCTCAGGCTCTTCCCGTTCTTCAGTCTGTACATGGAAATAGTCCTGAGGCTGGTGTATGAGCTGCAGCCCACCCCCCAGGAGCAAAGCTGAAGTTGGTGTAGGAGCTGCACCCCACCCCCCCATTAGCAAGCAGAGCTGCAGCTGGTGTAGGAGCTGCAGCCCAGCCCCAAGGAAAAGAGCTGAGGCTGGTGTAGGAGCTGCAGCCCACCCCAGGAGCAGAGCTGAGGCTGGTGTAGGAGCTGCAGTCCCCCCTCCCCAGTAGCAGAGCTAAGGCTGGTGTAGGAGCTGCAGCCCCCTTCAAAAGCAGAGCAGATGCTGGTGTAGGAGCTGCAGCCCCCCCCCACCGGAACAAAGCTGAGGCTGGTGTAGGAACTGCACCCCCCTTCAAGAGCAGAGCTAATGCTTGTGTAGGAGCTGCAGCCCCCCCTCCCCCGGAGCAGAGCTGTAGCCAATGTAGGAACTGCAGCACCCCCAGGAGCAGAACTGAGACTGGTGTAAGAGCTCTAACCCCCTCCACAAGCTAAGCTGAGGCTGGAGTAGGCACTGTAGCCCTCCAGAGCAAAGCTGAGGCTGGTGTAGGAGCTGAAGCCCCCCAGGAGCAGAGCTGAGGCTGGTGTAGAAGCTGCAGCACCCCTTTCACCCCACCATTACATTTATGCTGCCCTCCTCCGCCTCTAGATGTCACTGGGGGAGGGATACCTCTTGCTGGAGTCCTGTGGGTGAGGGGCTGTGACCCCCGTGAGGGGGAAGGCTGTGACTCCTGTGTGTGGGGGGGGCTATGACTCCTGTGTAGGGGAGGGGTGCCAGTTCACGAGGGGGAGTCAGCGTTATATTCCATCTCCCAGCTCAGATTTAACCCCTTCTGCTCCTGATTTGTCATTTTATTAACATTCAGCACTGAACCCACAACCACATCTGGCTCCAAATACAGGCATTACTGATTCCAGTCATAGGCACTGCTCACTCAAGTCACAGCCACTCCTCAGTCTAGTCACAGGCAATCTTGTCCAATTAACAATAATGATGACTCAAGGCACAGACACTTCTGACTCCCGGGACAGGCACTGCTGGCTCGGTTACAGATAACCCTAACTTCAACTACAGGCACTGCTAACTAAACCTAGGCAATGACCAATGTGAAATACTGTCACTGCAGACTCGTAAAATAGGCACTGCGCACTCAAATACAGATAACCTTAACTCAGGGTACAGCTATAACAGACTCCTGTCACAGGCACTCCCGACTGCAACCATATGCATCCACTAACTCTAACCATTCCAGGCACAGGCACTGCTAGCTCAATGCACAGGGACTGTTGATTCAAAACTCAATTATTGCTGATTCAAAGTGGGCACTGCTTATTCCAGTGACTGGCACTACTTATTCAAAACATTGCTTATTCAATACACAGGCACTGCTGACGCCATTACAGCTAATGTGGGCTTTACAAACAGGCACTGCTGACATCAAACACGTGGACTAGTGATGTAAAACACTGTCACTGCATACTCCACAAACAGGGACCTCTCACACATCACTCTGACTGCATTCACAAACACTCCTGGTTGCACATAGAGGCACTGCTGACTACTGTCACAGGCACTGTTTATTCTGTGACGAGGCACTACTGATTTCAAGCACATGCTCTACTGGCATAAGATATTGTCACAGCTTACTTCTCTAAAAGACACTGTTCACTTAATTACAGGTAACCCAGACTCCAAGCACGGGCACTGCTGATTCCAATCACAATCACCCCTGACTCCTTACAGATAATGCTGATTACACGCCCAGGGGCTCATGACTGTAGGCAAAGGCACTGCTGACTACATTACTTCTAATGCTGACTCCAGCCAGGCAATGATGATGCAAAAACAATACATCTGATTCAAAACAAGGAACTACTGTGTCCAGTTATAGGCACTGCTCATTCAAAATAGGCACTGCTGATACAGGCACTAATGACCTCAGCTACAAGGACTGCTGAATTAAATTACAAGTACCGTTGACTGGAAACACAGACACTGGTGACTGAATTTCAGATAAACCCTCAAGTAATAGGCCGTTTGTACTCCAAGAATGGGCACTTCTCACTCAGCTATAGGTCATTCATACACCCTCCCAAGCATAGAAACTGCTGCCTCAGTTACAGATAACTCTGACTCCAAATACAGGCGCTGCTAACTTGAAACCCAGGAACTACTGACTCCACTCAATGGCACCGTTGAGTTGGCTCTCATTGTACCAATGAGACTGCTGGCTGTGGGCAGCAGCAGCACCTGAATTGTGGGGAACTGAGACCAATCCCACACCATGTGACAACTGTCAGACTAATCCTTTTTCGGCCAGCTAGCAGTGCCTCATCTCTGCCCAAGAGCAAGGATGATTTGTGCCAACCGGGCGCATGACATTGTGACTTCTCAGGGAAATCGTGGTGGATCAGATCTTATCCTTTTCTCTCCGTTACATTAGTCACACACATGCAAAGACAAACAGAGTCAGGAAATGCTTCAATAAGATTTATTGAATCAGATGTGTCTTAGCTAACATAACTTGAAATGCAATAATTAGGATGATGAAACCTATTAGAAGCAAAATGGTGACAAGGTAAGTGAAACAAAAGAAAAGTCACACCATACTGTCATTGTGCAAGTTGTGTGATTCCGACCTACGCTACTAGTGGTCTATGTTAGAGCAGAGCACGATTAGCCCTAATCCACCCTTGAGGATCACCCCAGGAAGACATCATCCCCCATATCTGAGTATGATGGTAGCTGAGAAGCCTGTTGTCTATAGAGACACCATCCCCATATAGGCCAGGGAACAGGTGTTCTTAGTGTGTAGGTGTAACAAAGTCAGACAGCATGCAGTTGTGGTCGTCTGGCTGGAACTTCCTTCTAACGTTCATGGGGCAGATAGATGTTTTTGTAATAAAACAACTAGTGTTCTGAGAAAAGTTTCCCCACTTAAAAATACCTCTGTTTCTGTTAAGTGTTAAAGATGCAGTGTACGTACCACTTGTGCCAACAAACCTATCGCGTTGCAGCTGTGGAAAAATCAGAGTGAAAAGAATGGTGTGGCAAGAAATGTAAATGCTCCTAGGTGAAAGGACAGCAAGATAAAGGAAAATAAAACGTCTCCACAAGTGTGGCCGGTTCTAAAAGAATAAAATGAAATACAATTAAATGTTACTAGGCTAAAGGGCACAGGCAGCAGGTCTACTTGCTAAAATTACATGCCCTCAGGCGTTACTAAAATGGCTCTACAACAGCACTTGATTCCAAGCCAAGCAACTTCCCTTTTAAAACACAGGCACTGCTCACTCCAAGCACAGTCACTCATGACTCATTACAGATAATGATAATTGCAATTACAGGCACTGCCAAACATGGACACTACTGATGTGAAATACTATCACTGCTTAATCCACAAACAGGCACTGTTCACTCAATTACAGATAATCTCACTCCAAAAGCAGATACTGGTAACTCCTGTCACACAAATTACTGTCTCCAAGCATGTTCACAGACACTACTGTCTAGAAGCATGAGCACTTTAGGCATTGCTGACTTCAAACACAAGCACTGCTGATTCAAAACACAGGTACTGATGACCCCTTTATAGCTAACATTGACTCCAAACACAGACTGTTGGGTCCAAACAGGAACTGCGGACTTCAGGCACAGGCACTACTCACTAAATTATAAATAATCCTTACTCCATTAACACATACTCCTGACTCGGATACTCCAGGTACAGCTAACTGAATTACAGGTAATCCTGATTTCAATCACAGGGACTGTTGACAGCAAGTCGAAGCACTTTTAAACTCAAAACACAGGTGTTGTTGACTCCAAACACAATGACACCTGACTCATTACAAATAATGTCGACTCGAAGTCCAGGGGCACGATCTCTATTGAGGCATAACACAGTCCCAGCTTACTCCATGAACAGGCACTGTTCAGTCAGTTACAGCTAACCTTGGCTCTAGATAGAGCTCTACAGACTCTTATTATGGGCACGCCTGACTCTAAACACAGACACTGCTAACTCCAAGCACGTTTTCGTCAGAGTAAAGACACTGCAGACTTCTGTCAGGCACTGCTGATTCAAAGCATAAAAATGATTGCCTAAAGTCATGGGCATTGCTCACTCAAAACAGGCAAGGCTTACTAGGCACAGCTGACTCTCAGCATTGGCACTGCACATTCAAACACAGAAACTGCTGCCTCAAGTCATGGGCACTGCTCATTCAAAAGAGGCAATGCTGACTCCAAACACACACTCTTCCTCAATTCTAAGCAACCGCTACCCCAAGCACAGGCACTACTGACTCCAGTAAGCTTAATGCTCACTCCAAGCATAGGCACAGCTAAATAAAGTACATGTAATCCTGATTCCAATCACAGGCTCGCAGACACTGCAAGCTGAGGCACTTCTGATTCAAAACACAGGCACTATTGACTCCAATCACAATCACTCCTTATTAGGGGTGGGCGACGAGCTCCCCTCCGCTGGCGGAACTAACTGAGTTTTTAGCACTCCGTGCTTAGCTTGGAGTGCGAAGTTCACCCAAAACTGCACTAGTCCCACCATCTGAATGGAGCTCGCAATGTGTAGACTGAATTGAGGCCAGGGCCCTAGGCAGGGAAAGCTGCTGTTTCAGGCCTCTTGTGCACCGGCCTGCCTGGGCATCTTGTACACTGGCCTGCCCCATGTGCAGTGCACACCAGCCGCTCTGGTGCACAAGAGGTCTGAAACTGCAGCTTTCACTGTAGGAAAGTACCATCTTGTCTGGCATGTTACCCCCATATTTCACTGTATATATGTTGTTTTAGTCTATGTGTCACTGGGACCCTGCCAGGCAGCGCCACAGTGCTCATAAGTATGTGCCCTGTATGTGTTCCCTATGTGATGCCTAACAGTCCAGAACATCAGTGGTTATGCTCTCTCTGCTTTCCAAATTTGTCACTAACAGGCTAGTGACTAAATTTACCAATTCACATTGGCATACTGGTACACCCATATAATTCCCTTGTATATGGTACTGAGGTACCCAGGGTATTGGGGTTCCAGGAGATCCCTATGGGCTGCAGCATTTCTTTTGCCACCCATAGGAAGCTCTGACAATTCTTACACAGGCCTGCACTGCAGCCTGCGTGAAATAACGTCCACGTTATTTCACAGCCATTTACCAATGCACTTAAGTAACTTATAAGTCACCTATATGTCTAACCTTGACCTGCTGAAGGTTGGGTGCAAAGTTACTTAGTGTGTGGGCACCCTGGCACTAGCCAAGGTGCCCCCACATCATTCAGGGCAAATTCCCCGGACTTTGTGAGTGCGGGGACACCATTACACGCGTGCACTGTACATAGGTCACTACCTATGTACAGCGTCACAATGGTAACTCCGAACATGGCCATGTAACATGTCTAAGATCATGGAATTGTCACCCCAATGCCATTCTGGCATTGCGGAGACAATTCCATGATCCCCCGGGCCCAGGAAGGCAGAACAAAGGACTTCCTCTGAGAGAGGGTGTAACACTGGGGAGGAGATGGAATCTTCCCCCTGCTAACGCAAACACCAAAAGACTGGACCTCTGGTCCTCTGGGTCCCCTCTGATCCTGACGAGCTTGGTCACTGGCACACAGCAACTCTGTCTAAGTGACTCCCACAGTCCAGTGACTCTTCAGTCCAAGTTGGTGGAGGTAAGTCCTTGCCTCCCTGTAGGAGGCTTGACTGGCTTGTAGTGAGTACCAAGGGGTACTTACACCTTGCACCAGGCCCAGGTATCCCTTATTAGTGTATAGGGGTGTCTAGCAGCTTAGGCTGATAGAAAATTGTAGCTTAGCAGAGCAGCTTAGGCTGAACTAGGAGACGAGTGAAGCTCCTACAGTACCACTAGTGTCATATGCACAATATCATAAGAAAACAAAATACACAGATATACTAAAAATAAAGGTACTTTATTTTTATGACAATATGCCAAAGTATCTCAGTGAGTACCCTCAGTATGAGGATAGCAAATATACACAATATATATGTACACAATACCAAAATATGCAGTAATAGCAATAGAAAACAGTGCAAACAATGTATAGTCACAATAGAATGCAATGGGGGCACATAGGGATAGGGGCAACACAAACCATATACTCTAGAAGTGGAATGCGAACCACGAATGGACCCCAAACCTATGTGACCTTGTAGAGGGTCGCTGGGACTGTAAGAAAACAGTGAGGGTTAGAAAAAAAGCCCACCCCAAGACCCTGAAAAGAGGGTGTAAAGTGCACCTAAGTTCCCCAAAGAGCACAGAAGTCGTGATAGGGGAATTCTGCAGGAAACACCAACACCAGCAATGCAACAACGATGGATTTCCAGACGAGAGTACCTGTGGAACAAGGGGACCAAGTCCAAAAGTCACGATCAAGTCGAGAGTGGGCAGATGCCCGGGAAATGCCAGCTGTGGGTGCAAAGAAGCTGCCACCGGATGGTAGAAGCTGAGGATTCTGCAAGAACGACAAGAGCTAGAAACTTACCCTTTCGACGATGGATGCCCCACGTCGTGAAGAGTCGTGCAGAAGTGTTTTCCAGCGGAAACACTGTAAACAAGCCTTGCTAGCTGCAAAGATCACAGTTAGGGTTTTTGGATGCTGCTGTGGCCCAGGAGGGACCAGGATGTCATCAATTACGGGAGGGGAGAGAGGGGCCGTCCAGCAAGACAAGGAGCCCTCTCAGAAGCAAGCAGCACCCGCAGAAGTGCTGGAACAGGCACTACGAAGAAGAGTGAACCGGAGCTCACCCGAAGTCACAAAAGAGAGTCCCACGCCGCCGGTGGACAACTCAGGAGGTTGTGCAATGCAGGTTAGAGGGCCGTGGACCCAGGCTTGGCTGTGCACAAATGAAATCTTCGTGGAGTGCACAGGAGCCGAAGCAGCTGCAAAACACGCAGTTCCCAGCAATGCCGTCTAGCGTGGGGAGGCAAGGACTTACCTCCACCAAACTTGGACTGAAGTGTCACTGGACTGTGGGAGTCACTTGGACAGAGTTGCTGAGTTCAAGGGACCTCGCTCGTCGTGCTGAGAGGAGACCCAAAGGACCGGTGATGCAGTTCTTTGGTGCCTGCGGTTGCAGGGGGAAGATTCCGTCGACCCACGGGAGATTTCTTCAGAGCTTCTAGTGCAGAGAGGAGGCAGAGTACCCCCACAGCATGCACCACCAGGAAAACAGTTGAGAAGGCGGCAGGATCAGCGTTACAAGGTCGCAGTAGTCGTCTGTGCTACTTTGTTGCAGTTTTGCAGGCTTCCAGCGTGGTCAGCAGTCGATTCCTTGGCAGAAGGTGAAGAGAGAGATGCAGAGGAACTCTGAGGAGCTCTTGCATTCGTTATCTGAGGAATTCCCCAAAGCAGAGAACCTAAATAGCCAGAAAAGAGGGTTTGGCTACTTAGGAGTCAGTATAGGCTAGCAACACCTGAAGGAGCCTATCAGACGGAGTCTCTGACGTCACCTGCTGGCACTGGCCACTCAGAGCAGTCCAGTGTGCCAGCAGCACCTCTGTTTCTAAGATGGCAGAGGTCTGGAGCACACTGGAGGAGCTCTGGGCACCTCCCAGGGGAGGTGCAGGTCAGGGGAGTGGTCACTCCCCTTTCCTTTGTCCAGTTTCACGCCAGAGCAGGGCTGAGGGATCCCTGAACCGGTGCAGACTGGCTTATGCAGAGATGGGCACCATCTGTGCCCATCAAAGCATTTCCAGAGGCTGGGGGAGGCTACTCCTCCCCAGCCCTGACACCTTTTTCCAAAGGGAGAGGGTGTAACACCCTCTCTCTGAGGAAGTCCTTTGTTCTGCCTTCCTGGGCCAGGCCTGGCTGGACCCCAGGAGAGCAGAAACCTGTCTGAGGGGTTGGCAGCAGCAGCAGCTGCAGTGAAACCCCTGGAAAGGTAGTTTGGCAGTACCCGGGTCTGTGCTAGAGACCCGGGGGATCATGGAATTGTGCCAACAATGCCAGGATGGCATTGAGGGGGCAATTCCATGATCATAGACATGTTACATGGCCATATTCGGAGTTACCATTGTGAAGCTATACATAGGTAGTGACCTATGTATAGTGCACGCGTGTAATGGTGTCCCTGCACTCACAAAGTCCGGGGAATTTGCCCTGAACAATGTGGGAGCACCTTGGCTAGTGCCAGGGTGCCCACACACTAAGTAGCTTAGCACCCAACCTTTACCAGGTAAAGGTTAGACATATAGGTGACTTATAAGTTAATTAAGTGCAGTGAAAAATGGCTGTGAAATAATGTGGGCATTATTTCACTCAGGCTGCAGTGGCATGCCTGTGTAAGAATTGTCAGAGCTCCCTATGGGTGGCATAAGAAATGCTGCAGCCCATAGGGATCTCTTGGAACCCCAATACCCTGGGTACCTTAGTACCATATACTAGGGAATTTTAAGGGTGTTCCAGTATGCCAATTTAAATTGGTGAAATTGGTCACTAGCCTGTTAGTGACAATTTGGAAAGAAATGAGAGAGCATAACCACTGAGGTTCTGAATAGCAGAACCTCAGTGAGACAGTTAGTCATAACACAGGTAACACACACAGGGCACACTGGGGCCCTGGTTGGCAGAGTCCCAGTGACACATACAACTAAAACAACATATATACAGTGAAAAATGGGGGTAACATGCCAGGCAAGATGGTACTTAGCTACACAACCCCCCCCCAATCGAAGGACAATAAGACTAGTCATTACCTGATGAGTCTTCATTGTTTAAGTGGAAATATCTGGAGAGTCCATCTGCATTGGAGTGGGTACTCCCAGGTCTATGTTCCACTGTATAGTCCATTCCCTGTAGGGATATGGACCACCTCAACAATTTAGGATTTTCACCTTTCATTTGTTTTAGCCAAAGTAGAGGTTTGTGGTCTGTCTGAACAATGAAGTGAGTGCCAAACAGGTATGGCCTCAACTTTTTCAGTGCCCAGACCACAGCAAAGGCCTCCCTCTCTATGGCAGACCAAAGCTTTTCTCTAGGGGTCAACCTCCTGCTGATAAAAGCAACAGGTTGATCCTGGCCCTCAGAATTAAGTTGTGATAAGACTGCCCCTACCCCTAATTCAGATGCATCTGTTTGGACAATTAATTTTTTGGAGTAACAGGGGCTTTTCAGGACAGGTGCAGAGCACATGGCCTGCTTCAGCTCCTCAAAAGCTTTCTGACAGTTTGCTTTCCATAATACATTCTTAGGCATTTTTTTAGATGTGAAGTCATTAAGAGGGGCTGCAATGGAGCCATTGGGGGTCATTCTCACCCTGACCGCGGAAGCACCGCCAACAGGCTGGCGGTGCTTCCGGGGGCATTCTGACCGCGGCGGTAACGCCGCGGTCAGAAATGGGAAACCAGTGGTGTCCCGCCGGTTTCCCGCTTCCCCTGGGAATCCTCCATGATTCCGACCCCCTTCCTGCCAGCCTGGTTCTGGCGGTTTTCACCGCCAGAACCTGGCTGGCGGGAACAGGTGTCGTGGGGCCCCTGGGGGCCCCTGCAGTGCCCATGCCAATGGCATGGGCACTGCAGGAGCCCCCTAACAGGGCCCCAAATAGATTTTCAGTGTCTGCGTGGCAGAGACCGAAAATCGCGACGGGTGCAACTGCACCCGTCGCACCCTTTCCACTCCGCCGGCTCCATTCGGAGCCGGCATCCTCGTGGAAGGGGGTTTCCCGCTGGGCGGGCGGGCGGCCTTCTGGCTTTCGCCCGCCAGCCCAGCGGGAAACTCAGAATGACCGCCGCGGTCTTTCGACCGCAGTACGGTCTTCTGACGGTTCCCGCTTGGCGGGCGGCTCCCGCCGCCCTCCAAGCTTGGAATCACCCCCATAGTTCTTTATGAACCTCCTATAGTACCCAGTGAGGCCTAAAAAGGCTCTCACCTGAGTCTGAGTAGTAGGGGGAACCCAATCTATTATAGTTTGGATTTTCCCCTGAAGTGGTGCAATCTGTTCTCCACCTACCAGGTGTCCCAGATAAACCACTTTCCCCTGCCCTATCTGGCACTTTGAAGCCTTTCCATAGGTGGACCAGGTGATCATCCCAGCTGGAGCTAAAGACAGCTATATCATCTAGATATGCTGCAATAAAAGCTTCCAGCCCTTGCAGGACTGTATTCACCAACCTTTGAAAAGTGGCAGGTGCATTCTTCAATCCAAAAGGCATTACTGTGAATTGGTAATGGCCTCCAATGGTTGAAAATGCAGTTTTTGCTTTTGCATCTTCTGATAATTTGATCGGCCAATACCCTGCAGTCAAATCAAAAGTGCTTAGATACTTGGCAGATGCCAGTGTATCTATTAGCTCATGTGCCCTGTGTATAGGGTGAGCATCAGTTTTAGTTACCTGGTGGAGACCTCTGTAGTCAACACAAAATCTAATTTCCCTTTTTCCATCTTTGGAATGAGGTTTTGGTACAAGTACCACAGGAGAGGCCCATGGACTTTCAGAGTGCTCAACCACTCCCATTTCCAGCATTTTCTGCACCTCTTGCTTTATGCAGTCTCTGACATGGTCAGGCTGCCTATAGATCTTACTTTTGACAGGCAAGCTGTCTCCAGTATCTATAGTGTGCTCACACCAAGAAGTGGTACCTGCACAGTAGAGAAGAGTTCAGAAAACTGACCCAGGAGATTTATGCAGTGGTCTTTTTGCTCAGCAGTAAGACAATCTGCTAGTACTACACCTTCCACTAGAGCATCTTGTTCTGTGGAAGAGAAGAGATCAGGGAGAGGGTCACTCTCTTCTTCCTGTCCCTCATCTGTTGCCATGAGCAGGGTGAGATCACCCCTGTCATAGTAGGGTTTCAGGCGATTGATATGGAGCACCCTAAGGGGACTCCTGGCAGTGCCTAAGTCAACTAAGTAGGTGACTTCACCCTTCTTTTCAACAATTATGTGGGGTCCACTCCATTTGTCTTGGAGTGCTCTTGGGGCCACAGGCTCCAAGACCCACACTTTCTGCCCTGGTTGGTACTGAACCAAAACAGCCTTCTGGTCATGCCATTGCTTTTGGAGCTCTTGGCTGGCCTGAAGGTTATTACTGGCCTTTTTCATGTACTCAGCCATCCTAAATCTTAGGCCAAGTACATAGTCCACTATGTCTTGCTTTGGAGCTTTTAAAGGTTGTTCCCAACCCTCCTTAACAAGTGTTAGAGGACCTCTCACAGGGTGACCAAATAGGAGTTCAAAGGGGCTGAAGCCCACTCCTTTCTGGGGTACCTCCCTGTAAGCAAAAAGGAGGCAAGGTAACAGGATATCCCATCTCCTGCGGAGTTTTTCAGGGAGTCCCATTATCATACCTTTGAGAGTTTTGTTAAATCTCTCCACCAGTCCATTTGTTTGTGGATGATAGGGTGTGGTGAACTTGTATGTCACACCACATTCCTTCCACATGGCCTTTAAGTAAGCAGACATGAAATTGCTTCCCCTGTCTGATACCACCTCTTTTGGGAAGCCCACCCTGGAAAAGATTCCCAGGAGGGCCTTTGCCACTGCAGGAGCTGTAGTGGTCCTTAGAGGAATTGCTTCAGGGTATCTGGTGGCATGGTCCACTACCACCAAGATAAACCTATTGCCTGAAGCAGTAGGAGGGTCAAGGGGGCCAACTATGTCAACCCCTACCCTTTCAAAGGGAACGCCAACCACAGGCAGTGGAATAAGGGGTGCCTTTGGGGTGCCACCTGGCTTGCCACTGGCTTGACAGGTTTCACAGGACTTACAAAATTTCTTTGTGTCCTCTGACATTCTAGGCCAATGAAACAAGGGAACAAGCCTGTCCCAAGTTTTCATTTGCCCCAAATGTCCAGCTAAGGGAATGTCGTGGGCTAGAGTTAGGAGGAACTTTCTGTACTCCTGAGGAATCACCAATCTCCTGGCAGTTCCAGGTTTTGGATCCCTTGCTTCAGTGTACTAGAGGTTGTCCTCCCAGTAAACTCTGTGAGAGTCACTGACATCCCCATTTGCTTGTTTGACAGCTTGCTGCCTTAAACCCTCTAGTGTAGGACAGGTATGCTGTGCCACACTCAGCTCCTCCCTGGCAGGCCCCCCTTCACCCAAAAGCTCAGCAGTGTCTGCTTCTAGCTCCTCTGGTGTAGGTTCTGCACAGGGTGGAAATTCTTCTTCCTCAGAAGTAGAATCCACTGTAGAGGGAGGGATAGTAGGTCGTGTTTTACCTTTACTAACCCTAGCTTTAGGGAGCACTTGGTCCATTCTTTCAGGATCCAAGTCACCCTGTCCTTTTTGCTTTTTGGCCTGAGCCCTGGTTAAAGCAAAAATATGCCCTGGAATGCCCAGCATTGCTGCATGAGCCTCCAACTCCACTTCTGCCCAAGCTGATGTCTCTAAATCATTCCCTTATAGACAGTCTACAGGTAAATCTGAGGCAACCACAACTTTCTTTGGACCAGTAACCCCCCCCAGTTGAGATTCACAACAGCCATGGGGTGGCTAAGAGTGTTGTTATGAGCATCGGTTACTTGGTACTGGTGACCAAGCAGGTGTTGTTCAGGGTGGACCAGCTTCTCTATTACCATTGTAACACTGGCACCTGTGTTCCTGTAGGCCTGAACCTCAACACCATTTATTAGGGGTAGTTGCTTGTATTTATCCATGTTAAGGGGACAAGCAACCAAGGTGGCTAAATCAATAGCCCCCTCAGAGACTAACACAGCCTCTGTGGTCTCCCTAATCAGACCAACCCCAACTAAATTCCCAAAAGTGAGCCCAGCTACTCCCTTGGATTGGCTATTAGTGGGTTTGCTCCCACCACCACTGCTATTACTAGGGGCACTAGGTGTAGCAGCAGGCGTTGCAGTGGTAGGAGGATTGGTGCTTTTCTTTGGACAACTGGGATCTGTTGTCCAATGGCCTTTTATTTTACATAAATAGCACCATGGTTTCTTTTCTTTGTTTTGATTTGAAGAGGATTTGGGCCCACCACCCCCACCAGAGTGTTTTTGTGGGCCTGATGAAGACTCATTTTTAGATTTGTCCCCACCCTTGTCAGAAGACTTACCATCCTTCTTCTTGCCATCTTTGTCACCCCCTGTATGAACTTTTCTGTTCACTCTTGTTCTGACCCATTTGTCTGCCTTCTTTCCCAATTCTTGGGGAGAGGTCAGATCAGAGTCCACCAGGTACTGGTGCAACAAATCAGACACACAATTATTAAGAATATGCTCTCTCAGGATTAAGTGATACAGGCTTTCATAATCAGTAACTTTACTGCCATGTAACCACCCCTCCAAGGCCTTCACTGAATGGTCAACAAAGTCTACCCAGTCTTGTGAAGACTCCTTTTTGGTTTCTCTGAACTTCATCCTGTACTGTTCCGTGGTTAAGCCATAACCATCTAGGAGTGCATTCTTAAGAACTGTAAAATTATTGGCATCACTTTCTTTCACAGTAAGGAGCCTATCCCTACCCTTTCCACTGAAAGATAGCCATAGGATAGCAGCCCACTGCCTTTGAGGGACATCCTGTACAACACAGGCCCTCTCAAGTGCAGCAAACCACTTGTTAATGTCATCCCCCTCCTTGTAAGGGGGAACTATCTTATGCAGATTCCTAGAATCATGCTCTTTTGCAGGATGACTATTAGAAATACTGCTGCTGCCACCATGGGATTCAAATCCCAATTTCTGTCTTTCTCTTTCTATCTCCAATGACTGCCTATCTAAATCCAGCTGTTTCTTCTTGAGCTTCAGTCTGGATTGTTCCACTCTCAATCTATTGAGCTCCCTTTCTAACACTCTGTCATCAGGGTGGGTGGGTGAGGCATGTCTAGAAACAGAAGTATGCTGAGAATGAACAGAAGGAGACCTGGCCCTAACAGATGGCACTCTAACAATCTGGCTAACAGAATGAATACTCCTACTATGATGAGAAGGAACGCTTTTACTGTGATGTGAGGTAACACTATTACTGTGGTGTGAATTCACATTTGTGCCAGCTATGCTAGGTGGCTTGCTAGGGGGCAGGTTGGCAAGATTCCCTCCCAAATCTTTTGCTAGGGGTACCCCAGAATCAGAGTGGGAACCATCAGCTAATTTCTCACCAGAAGTGCCACCTAAGGTCTTATCTTGTTCAATGAGCATATAAACCAACAGTTGTCTTGAGTGATTCTTCCCTACCCCTAAACCTCTATCTATGCAGAGACTCCTTGCTTCCTTCCAACTAAGGTTGTCATAAGCTATGTTGGACAGATCAAGAGTTTGGCCTGTACCAGACATGATAGAAAGTGTTTAAGGGACAGAAAAAAGTGAGAAAAAAGTTTTCAGAACTTTTTAAAGAACAGAAAAAAAAACTTTTAAAACTTTTTAAGAACGTTTTAGAAAGTTTAGAGGTACTTTTCAGCACTTAGTAAAGAAGTGATAGGAGAAAAGCAAAACTTTTTGGTTAGGTGTACATACACTGAACTTGTTTTGTATATTTTTCTCTTACGAAAAGTACAATGACAAAAGTGGTAAGTAGTTGCAAAGTACTTATCCCATCGCTGCACAACCAATGTAGGAGGCTGGACTGGCTTGTAGTGAGTACCAAGGGGTACTTACACCTTGCACGAGGCCCAGGTATCCCTTATTAGTGTATATGGGTGTCTAGCAGCTTAGGCTGATAGAAAATGGTAGCTTAGCAGAGCAGCTTAGGCTGAACTAGAAGAAGAGTGAAGCTCCTACAGTACCACTAGTGTCATATGCACAATATCATAGGAAAACACAATACACAGATATACTAAAAATAAAGGTACTTTATTTTTATGACAATATGCCAAAGTATCTCAGTGAGTACCCTCAGTATGAGGATAACAAATATACACAAGATATATGTACACAATACCAAAATACGCAGTAATAGCAATAGAAAACAGTGCAAACAATGTATGGTCACCATAGAATGCAATGGAGGCACATAGGGATAGGGGCAACACAAACCATATACTCTAGAAGGGGAATGCGAACCACGAATGGACCCCAAACCTATGTGACCTTGTAGAGGGTCACTGGGACTGTAAGAAAACAGTGAGGGTTAGAAAAATAGCCCACCCCAAGACCCTGAAAAGTGGGTGCAAAGTGCACCTAAGTTCCCCAAAGAGCTCAGAAGTCGTGATGGGGGAATTCTGCAGGAAAGACCAACACCAGCAATGCAACAACGATGGATTTCCAGACGAGAGTACCTGTGGAACAAGGGGACCAAGTCCAAAAGTCACGATCAAGTCGAGAGAGGGCAGATGCCCAGGAAATGCCAGCTGTGGGTGCAAAGAAGCTGCCACCGGATGGTAGAAGCTGAGGATTCTGCAAGAACGACAAGAGCTAGAAACTTCCCCTTTGGAGGATGGATGTCACACGTCGTAAAGAGTCGTACAGAAGTGCTTTCCTGAGGAAAGACTGTAAACAAGCCTTGTTAGCTGCAAAGCTCGCAGTTAGGGTTTTTGGATGCTGCTGTGGCCCAGGAGGGACCAGGATGTCACCAATTGCGTGAGGGGGCAGAGGTGGCGTCCAGCAAGACAAGGAGCCCTCTCAGAAGCAAGCAGCACCCGCAGAAGTGCCAGAACAGGCACTACGAAGTGGAGTGAAATGGTGCTCACACGAAGCTACACAAGAGAGTCCCACGCCGCCGGAGGACAACTCAGGAGGTTGTGCAATGCAGGTTAGAGTGCCGTGGACCCAGGCTTGGCTGTGCACAAAGGAAATCTTCGTGGAGTGCACAGGAGCCGGAGCAGCTGCAAAACACGCAGTTCCCAGCAATGCAGTCTAGAGTGGGGAGGCAAGGACTTACCTCCACCAAACTTGAACTGAAGAGTCACTGGACTGTGGGAGTCACTTGGACAGAGTTACTGAGTTCAAGGGACCACGCTCGTTGTGCTGAGAGGAGACCCAGAGGACCGGTGATGCAGTTCTTTGGTGCCTGCGGTTGCAGGGGGAAGATTCCGTCGACCTACGGGAGATTTCGTCAGAGCTTCTAGTGCAGAGAGGAGGCAGACTACCCCCACAGCATGCACCACCAGGAAAACAGTCGAGAAGGCGGCAGGATCAGCGTTACGAGGTCGCAGTAGTCGTCTTTGCTACTTTGTTGCAGTTTTGCAGGCTTCCAGCGCGGTCAGCAGTCGATTCCTTGGCAGAAGGTGAAGAGAGAGATGCAGAGGAACTCTGATGAACTCTTGCATTCGTTATCTGAGGAATTCCCCAAAGCAGAGACCCTAAATAGCCAGAATAGAGGGTTTGGCTACTTAGGAGAGAGGATAGGCTAGCAACACCTGAAGGAGCCTATCAGAAGGAGTCTCTGACGTCACCTGCTGGCACTGGCCACTCAGAGCAGTCCAGTGTGCCAGCAGGACCTCTGTTTCCAAGATGGCAGAGGTCTGGAGCACACTGGAGGAGCTCTGGGCACCTCCCAGGGGAGGTGCAGGTCAGGGGAGTGGTCACTCCCCTTTCCTTTGTCCAGTTTCGCGCCAGAGCAGGGCTGAGGGATCCCTGAACCGGTGCAGACTGGCTTATGCAGAGATGGGCACCATCTGTGCCCATCAAAGCATTTCCAGAAGCTGGGGGAGGCTACTCCTCCCCAGCCCTGACACCTTTTTCCAAAGGGAGAGGGGGTAACACCCTCTCTCTGAGGAAGTCCTTTGTTCTGCCTTCCTGGGCCAGGCCTGGCTGGACCCCAGGAGGGCAGAAACCTGTCTGAGGGGTTGGCAGCAGCAGCAGCTGCAGTGAAACCTCGGGAAAGGTAGTTTGGCAGTACCCGGGTCTGTGCTAGAGACCCGGGGGATCATGGGATTGTGCCAACAATGCCAGGATGGCATTGAGGGGGCAATTCTATGATCATAGACATGTTACATGGCCATATTCGGAGTTACCATTGTGAAGCTATACATAGGTAGTGACCTATGTATAGTGCACGCGTGTAATGGTGTCCCCGCACTCACAAAGTCCGGGGAATTTGCCCTGAACAATGTGGGAGCACCTTGGCTAGTGCCAGGGTGCCCACACACTAAGTAACTTAGCACCCAACCTTTACCAGGTGAAGGTTAGACATATAGGTGACTTATAAGTTACTTAAGTGCAGTGAAAAATGGCTGTGAAATAATGTGGGCATTATTTCACTCAGGCTGCAGTGGCATGCCTGAGTAAGAATTGTCAGAGTTCCCTATGGGTGGCATAAGAAATGCTGCAGCCTATAGGGATCTCTTGGAACCCCAATACCCTGGGTACCTTAGTACCATATACTAGGGAATTATAAGGGTGTTCCAGTATGCCAATGAAAATTGGTGAAATTGGTCACTAGCCTGTTAGTGACAATTTGGAAAGAAATGAGAGAGCATAACCACTGAGGTTCTGAATAGCAGAGCCTCAGTGAGACAGTTAGTCATAACACAGGTAACACATACAGGGCACACTTATGAGCACTGGGGCCCTGGCTGGCAGGGTCCCAGTGACACATACAAGTAAAACAACATATATACAGTGAAAAATAGGGGTAACACGCCAGGCAAGATGGTACTTTCCTACACTCCCCACGCTAGACTGCAAAGCTGTGTACCGCATGATTTGCAGCTACTCCGGCTCCTGTGCACTCTTCCAGGATTTCCTTTATGCACAGCCTAGCCTGGGTCCCCAGCACTCCGTTCTGCAGTGCACAACCTTCTGAGTTGTCCACCGACGTTGAGGGACCCCTTTTGTAACTTTGCGTGGACTCCAGTTCACTCTTCTTCTAAGTGCCTGTTGGGGAACTTCTGTGGGTGCTGTCTGCTTCTGTGAGGGCTCTCTGAGTTGCTGAGCGCCCCCTCTGTCTCCTCCTCTGAAAGGTGACATCCTGGTCCTTCCTGGTCCTCAGCAGCACCCAAAAACCTCTTCCGTGAGCCTTGCAGCTATCGTGGCTTGTTTGCATGCTTTCTGCATGGGAACACCTCTGCAAGCTTCATCGTGACGTGGGACATCTGTCTTCCAAAGGAGAAGTTCCTACTCCTCTTCCCTCTTGTAGAACTCCAAGCTTCTTCCAACCGGTGGCAGCTTCTTTGCTCCTTCAGCTGGGGTTTCCTGGGCTCCTGCCCCCCTTGGACACTGTCGCGACTATTGAACTTGGTCCCCTTGTATTACAGGTACTCAGGTCTGGAAATCTGTTGTCAGTGCACCGCTGGTGTTTGTTCTTCCTGCAGAATCCCCCTATCACGACTTCTGTGCTCTCTGGGGGTAGTAGGTGTACTTTACTCCTACTTTTCAGGGTCTTGGGTTGGGCTATTTTTCTAACCCTCACTATTTTCTTACAGTCCCAGCAACTCTCTACAAGCTCACATAGGTCTGGGGTCCATTCGTGGTTAGCATTCCACTTTTGGAGTATATGGTTTTTGTTGCCCCTATACCTATGTGCTCCTATTGAAACCTATTATAATTCTACACTGTTTGCATTACTTTTCTTGCTCTTACTTACCTAATTCTGGTTTGTGTACATATAACTTGTGTGTATATATTACCTTCTTGCTGAGGGTACTCACTGAGATACTTTTGGCATATTGTCATAAAAATAAAGTACCTTTATTTTCAGTAACTCTGTGTATTGTGTTTTCTTATGATATTGTGCATATGATATAAGTGGTATAGTAGGAGCTTTGCATGTCTCCTAGTTCAGCCTAAGCTGCTTTGCCATAGCTACCTTCTATCAGCCTAAACTGCTAGAAACACCTCTTCTACACAAATAAGGGATAACTGGACCTGGCACAAGGTGTAAGTACCTCTGGTACCCACTACAAGCCAGGCCAGCCTCCTACATTGGTTGTGCAGCAGTGGGATACGTTCTTGTAACTACTTACCACTTTGTCATTGTACTTTTCATAAGAGAATCATATACAAAACAGTTCAGTGTATGTACACTTAACCAAAAAGTTTTGCTTTTCTTCTCAAAAACTTTTTACAAAGTTCTGAAAAGTTTCTTAAAACTTCTAAAAGTTTTCTAAAAGTTAGAAAAAGTTTTGTTTCTCTTTGCTTTCTAAAGTTCTGAAACTTTTTCTTTCTTCTCACTATCTCTAAACCTTTTGCTATCATGTCTGTGGTAGATTCAGCTCTTAAAACTGTAAATACAACTTATGACAATTTGAATTACAAGAGCCTAAGGAGTCTCTGCTTAGATAGAGGTTTAGTCACAGGAAGGAACCCTACAAAAGAATTTCTGTTTAACATGCTTATTGTAAATGATGAGTCCCAAGCAGGCCCATCAGATGAGAGGTTAATAGAAGCTTCCCAGTCTGACTCAGAGGAACACCTTGAGGAAGGTGGGGAGGGTTCTGAACAGGGTCTGCCCCCTAGCAGGACACCCAGTAATGTTGGTAGTAATGGAGGTTCCCATCACAGTAGGGCATCCTTTATTCCTAGAGACCAAGTTACCAGGGTCCAGACAGTTAGGGACAGATCCCCCTCTGTAGTTTCCAGCTTGTGTTCTGTGTCAAAGCATTCCCAACCCACCCACCCTGAGGATAACTTGTAAGAAAGGGAACTCAAAAAGTTGAGGGTTGAAGAGACCAGGCTGAAGCTTAAACAGCAACAGCTGGCCTTAGATAGGGAATCCCTAGACATTGAGAAGGAAAGACAGAGGTTGGGGATAGGACCCCATGGTGGCAGCAGCAGTATTCCTGATAGTAATCCTGTTAGAGAGCATGGTTTCAGGAATCTGCACAAGATAGTCCCCCCTTACAAGGAGGAGGATGACATCAACAAGTGGTTTGCTGCACTTGAGAGGGCCTGTATGGTACAGGGGGTCCCTCAAAGGCAATGGGCTGCTATTTTGTGGCTATCTTTCACTGGAAAGGGTAGGGATAGGCTCCTTACTGTTAGAGAACGTGAAGCTAACAATTTCACAGTATTGAAGGATGCACTCTTGGATGGATTTGGCTTAACCACTGAACAATACAGGATTAAGTTCAGAGACATCAGAAAAGAGTCCTCTCAAGATTGGAAAGATTTTGTGAACTGTTCAGTGAAGGCCTTGGAAGGGTGGTTACATGGCAGTAAGGTATCTGACTATGAAAGCCTATATAATCTTATTCTGAGAAAGCATATTCTGAACAACTGTGTGTCTGACGTGTTGCACCAATACCTAGTGGACTCGGATCTGACGTCTCCCCAAGAATTGGGAAAGAAGATAGACAAGTGGGTCAGAACAAGGGTGAACAGTAAGGTTCATACAAGGGGTGATATGGATGACAAGAAGAAGGATGGTAAGTCTTCTGACAAGGGTGAGGACAAAGATAAAAATACTCAGTTTTAATCAGGCCCACAAAAATCCTCTGGTGGGTGTGGTGGGTCCAAATCCTCTTCCAATAATCAACCTAAAAAGCAATGGTGTTATTTGTGTAAAGTCAAGGGCCATTGGGCAACTGATTCCAGTTGTCCATAGCAAAAACAACAAACCTCCCACTACCACAACCCCTGCTGCAAATTCTAGTGCCCCTAGTAATAGCAGTGGTGGTGGGAAACCTACAAATAGCCAATCCAAGGCTG
Source organism: Pleurodeles waltl (assembly GCF_031143425.1). NCBI lineage: Eukaryota > Metazoa > Chordata > Amphibia > Caudata > Salamandridae > Pleurodeles > Pleurodeles waltl. The sequence goes on from NC_090439.1 coordinate 1,180,446,711, forward strand.
TAGCTGGGCTCACTATTGGCAATGTAGTTGGGGTTGGTCTTGTTAGGGAGGCCACAGAGGCTGTTTTAGTCTCTGAAGGTGCCATTGATTTGGCCACCTTGGTTGCTTGTCCCCTTAATATGGATAAGTACAAGCAACGTCCCCTAATTAATGGTGTTGAGGGTCAGGCCTACAGGGACACAGGTGCCAGTGTTACTATGGTCATAGAGAAACTGGTCCACCCTGAACAACACCTACTTGGCCAGCAGTACCAAGTGACAGACCCTCATAACAACACTCTTAGCCACCCCATGGCTCTTGTGAATCTCAACTGCGGGGGTTACTGGTCCAAAGAAAGTTGTGGTTGTCTCAGATTTACCTGTAGACTGTCTACTAGAGAATGATTTAGAGACATCAGCTTGGGCAGAAGTGGAGTTGGAGGCTCATGCAGCAATGCTGGGCATTCCTGTGCATATTTTTGCTTTGACAAGGGCTCAGGCCAAAAAGCAAAAAGGACAGGGTAACTTGGATCCTGCAAGAATGGACCAAGTGCTCCCTAAAGCTAGGGGTAGCAAGGGTGAATCCCTACCCACTATCCCTCCCTCTACAGATGATTCTCCATCTGAGGAAGAAGAATTTCCTCCCTGTGCAGAACTTTCACCAGATGAGCTGGCAGCAGACACTGCTGAGCTTTTGGGTGGAGGGGGGACTGCCAGGGAAGATCTGAGTGTGGCACAGCAAACCTGTCCCATGTTAGAGGGTTTCAGACAGCAAGCTGTCAAGCAGCAAAATGGGGATGTCAGTGACTCACATAGAGTTTACTGGGAGGACAACCTCTTGTACACAGAGGTAAGGGACCCAAAACATGGAGCAGCCAGGAGATTGGTCATTCCCCTGCAGTACAGGGAGTTCCTCCTAACTCTTGCACATGACATTCCTTTGGCTGGGCATTTGGGCCAGATCAAAACATGGGAGAGACACTAAAGATGTTTGCAAGTCTTGTGTGACCTGCCAAGCCAGTGGAAAGACTTGTGGCACTCGAAATGCTCCCCTTATTCCACTACCTGTGGTTAGGGTGCCCTTTGAAAGGGTAGGGGTTGACATAGTTGGCCCCCTTGACCCTCCTACTGCTTCAGGCAATAGGTTTATCTTGGTGGTTGTGGACCATGCCACAAGATATCCTGAAGCAATTCCTCTAAGGACCGCTACAGCTCCTGCAGTGGCAAAGGCCCTCCTGGGAATCTTTTCCAGGGTGGGTTTCCCTAAAGAGGTAGTATCAGACAGAGGTAGCAACCTCATGTCTGCATACTTGAAAGCAATGTGGAAGGAGTGTTGAATAACCTACAAGTTCACCACTCCTTATCGCCCACAGACTAATGGACTGGTAGAGAGGTTTAAAAAACTCTCAAAGGTATGATAATGGGACTCCCTGAAAAACTCAGGAGGAGATGGGATGTCCTGTTACCTTGCCTCCTGTTTGCTTACAGGGAGGTACCCCAGAAAGGAGTGGGCTTCATCCCCTTTGAACTCCTGTTTTGACACTCTGTAAGAGGTCCACTCACTCTTGTGAAGGAGGGTTGGGAACAACCATTAAAAGCTCCTAAACAGGACATAGTGGACTATGTACTTGGACTAAGATCCAGAATAGCCGAGTACATGAAAAAGGCCAATAAAAACCTTTAGGCCAGCCAGTAGCTGCAAAAGCAATCAATACACATGGAGAGAGTATGTGGGGAAAAGGGATTTAAAGGGGAACACAACTGTACTCAACTCCCAATAGAACTGAAAACACACAAAAAGGAGTACAGGGTTCTTCTATTGCGACGAGGGGCAGACCACTGGTGCACCAGTTGTGCCCCAGGTTCCTCAGGGTCATCTGATAGAGGAGGGGTATCAGTGTGAGGTGGGACAGCAGTGGGTCTGGAGAACAGGGGGGAATGTCCTTTACGGACTAGGTGGTCTCACACACTATATAGTGTCATGCTTCATCATATGACCACCTAGCCCCACCCAGGTAGGACAGTGCCACCTGGGCGGACTCAACCTCACTGTTAAAAGAACAGGAGGGAGTGCGTAAATCAATTCTAGATCTGGAAAAGATCAGGGTCCAGCTAAACTAGGGAATAAAAACACCTAAGCAGATACCTGTATGAGTATTTTAATAATAGGTTCTGTTTGGTGTGATTAAAAACGAACATTGGGACGCCTCTGTGAGAACAAAGACTCACAGGGTCACCTATCTAAAGAGTGAAAGCCGACATGTTTCTGCCCTCAGTAGTGAGCCTAGAAGGTCTTGGGGCATTCATCAGGGCAAAGGATCCCTAAGACTCACGCTAGGAGTATAAGAAAACACTGTCCGGTAGTAAACATTTTAAATAAAAGAAACCAAAAAGAGGGTGGGGGGCCTACCTTAACAAGGAACTACCTGGAGGAGGCCCTATCCCTAGAGGCTAATGGCATCTGGTATCCAGGAGAGGGAGTGTCCCCTTATAGTCAGACATTCATCAAAGAGGGCGCTCGCTGTGCGCCTATACCGTCCTCTCCCTGGACCGCTTGGGTAAAGCTTGCTTGAAAAGCAATGGCATGACCAGAAGGCTGTTCTGATCCAGTACCAGCCAGGACAGAAGGTGTGGGTATTGGAGCCTGTGGCCCCAAGAGCACTCCAGGACAAATAGAGTGGACCCCATCTAATTGTTGAAAAGAAGGGTGAGGTTACCTATCTGGTAGACCTGGGCACTGCCAGGAGTCCCCTTAGGGTGATTCATGTCAACCGCCTAAAACCCTACTATGACAGGGCTGATCTCACCCTGCTCATGGCAACAGATGAGGGACAGGAAGAAGAGAGTGACCCTCTACCTGATCTCTTTTCCGCCACTGAAAATGATGCTTTAGTGGAGGGAGTAGTTTTGGCAGATTGTCTGACTGCAGAACAGAAAGACAACTGCATAAATCTCCTTGGACAATTTTCTAACCTCTTTTCAATTGTGCCAGGTACAACATCCTGGTGTGAACACACAATTGATACTGGTGACAGCCTGCCTGTCAAGAGTAAGATTTATAGGCAGCCTGACCATGTCAGGGACTACGTAAAACAAGAGGTACAGAAGATGTTGGATCTAGGAGTGATTGCACCTTCTGAAAGCCCATGGGCTAGCCCAGTGGTGCTTGTACCAAAGCCTCACTCAAAAGATGGAAAAAGGGAGATGAGGTTTTGTGTAGACTACAGAGGTCTCAATCAGGTAACAAAACTGATGCTCACCCTATACTAAGGGCAGATGAGCTCATTGATACACTGGCATCTGCCAAGTATCTTAGCACCTTTGATTTGACTGCAGGGTATTGGGAGATCAAATTGGCTGAGGATGCTAAACCAAAGACTGCATTTTCAACTATAGGAGGGCACTACCAATGTACAGTGATGCCTTTTGGTTTGAAAAATGCACCTGCCAATTTTCAGACGTTGTGAACGTCCTGCAAGGGTTGGAAGCTTTTAGTGCAGCATATCTAGATGATATTGCTGTCTTAAGCTCCACCTGGGATGAGCACCTGGCCCACCTTTGGAAAGTTTTGGAGGCCCTGCAAAAGGCAGGCCTCACTATGAAGGCCTCAAAGTGCTAGATAGGGCAGGGTAGGGTGGTTTATCTGGAACACCTGGTAGGTGGAGAACAGATTGCACCACTTCAGGGGAAAATCCAGACAATCATGGATTGGGTTCCCCCTACAACTCAGACCCAGGTGAGAGTCTTTTTAGGCCTCACAGGGTATTACAGAAGATTCATTAAAAACTATGGCTCCATAGCAGCCCCTCTTAATGATCTCACAAGTAAGAAAATGCCTATGAAGGTGTTATGGACAGCTAGCTGTCAGAAAGCTTTCGAGGAGCTCAAACAGGCCATGTGCTCTGCACCTGTCCTAAAAAGCCCATGTTACTCCAAGAACTTCATTGTTCAAACTGATGCATCTGAATTAGGGGTAGGGGCAGTCTTATCACAACTCAATTCTGAGGGCCAGATCAACCTGTTGCTTTTATCAGCAGAAAGTTGACCCCTAGAGAAAAGCGTTGGTCTGCCATAGAGAGGGAGACCTTTGCTGAGGTCTGGGCACTGAAAACATTGAGGCCATACCTGTTTGGCACTCACTTTATTGTTCAAACAGACCACAAACCTCTACTTTGGCTGAAACAAATGAAAGGTGAAAACCCTAAATTGTTTAGGTGGTCCATATCTCTACAGGGAATGGACTATCTGTGGAACATAGACCTGGGAGAACCCACTCCAATGCAGATGGACTCTCCAGATATTTCCACTTAGACAATGAAGACTCATCAGGTCATGGCTAGTCTTATTGTCCTTCGTTTGGGGGGGTGGGGTTGTGTAGGAAAGTACCATCTGCATGGCATGTTACCCCCATATTTCACTGCATATATGTTGTTTTAGTCTATGTGTCACTGGGACCCTGCCAGGCAGGGCCCCAGTGCTCATAATTATGTGCCCTGTATGTGTTCGCTGTGTGATACCTAACTGTCTCGCTGAGGCTCTGCTAACCAGAACCTTCGTGGTTATGCTCTCTCTGCTTTCCAAATTTGTCACTATCAGGCTAGTGACTAAATTTACCAATTCACATTGGCATACTGGTAAACCCATATAATTCCCTTGTATATGGTACTGAGGTACCCAGGGTATTGGGGTTCCAGGAGATCCCTATGGGCTGCAGCATTTCGTTTGCCACCCATAGGGAGCTCTGACAATTCTTACACAGGCCTGCCACTGCAGCCTGCGTGAAATAACGTCCACGTTATTTCACAGCCATTTACCACTGCACATAAGTAACTTATAAGTCACCTATATGTCTAACCTTCACCTGGTGAAGGTTGGGTGCAAAGTTACTTAGTGTGTGGGCACCCTGGCACTACCAAGGTGCCCCCACATTGTTCAGGGCAAATTCCCCGGACTTTGTGAGTGCGGGGACACCATTACACGTGTGCACTATACACAGGTACACTACCTCTGTATAGCGTCACAATGGTAACTCCGAACATGGCCATGTAACATGTCTAAGATCATGGAATTGTCACCCCAATACCATTCTGGTATTGGGGGGTCAATTCCATGATCCCCCGAGTCTCTAGCATAGAACCCGGGCACTGCCAAACTGCCTTTCCGGGGTCTCCACTGCAGCTGCTGCCACCCCCTCAGACAGGTTTCTGCCCTCCTGGGGTCCAGGCAGCCCTGGCCCAGGAAGGCAGAACAAAGGATTTCCTCTGAGAGAGGGTGTTACACCCTCTCCCTTTGGAAATAGGTGTGAAGGGCTGGGGAGAAGTAGCCTCCCCCAGCCTCTGGAAATGCTTTGATGGGCACAGATGGTGCCCATCTCTGCATAAGCCAGCCTACACCAGTTCAGGGATCCCCCAGCCCTGCTCTGGCATGAAACTGGACAAAGGAAAGGGGAGTGACTACTCCCCTGACCAGTACCTCCCAGGAGAGGTGCACAGAGCTCCTCCAGTGTGTCCCAGACCTCTGCCATCTTGTAAACAGAGATGTTGGGGGCACACTGGACTGCTCTGAGTGGCCAGTGCCAGCAGGTGATGTCAGAGGCTCCTTCTGATAGGCTCTTACCTCTCTTAGTAGTCAATCCTCCTAACCTGGTAGCCAAACCTCCTTTTCTGGCTATTTAGGGTCTCTGCTTTGGTGAATTCTTCAGATAACGAATGCAAGAGCTCACCAGAGTTCCTCTGCATCTCCCTCTTCACCTTCTACCAAGGATCTACCGCTGACTGCTCCAGGACGCCTGCAAAACCGGAAAAAAGTAGCAGGACGACTACCAGCAACATTGTAGCGCCTAATCTTGCCGGCTTTCTCAACTGTTTCCATGTGGTGCATGCTCTGGGGGTAGCCTGCCTTCACCCTGCACCAGAAGCTCTGAAGAAATCTCCTGTGGGTCGACAGAATCTTCCCCCTGCTAACACAGGCACCAAAAGACTGCATCACTGGTCCTCTGGGTCCCCTCTCATCCTGTTGAGCGTGGTCCTTGGAACACAGCAACTCTGTCGAAGTGACTCCCACAGTCCAGTGACTCTTCAGTCCAAGTTTAGTGGAGGTAAGTCCTTGCCTCCCCATGCTAGACTGCAAAGCTGTGTACCGCGTGATTTGCAGCTACTCCGGCTCCTGTGCACTCTTCCAGGATTTCCTTCATGCACCACCTAGCCTGGGTCCCCAGCACTTCGTCCTGCAGTGCACAACCTTCTGAGTTGTCCTCCGATGTCGTGGGACCCCCTTTTGTAACTTTGCATGGACTCCGGTTCACTCTTCTTCTAAGTGCCTGTTGGGGTACTTCTGCGGGTGCTGCCTGCTTCTGTGAGGGCTCTCTGAGTTGCTGTGTGCCCCTTCTGTCTCCTCTTCCAAAAGGCGATATCCTGGTCCTTCCTGGTCCTCAGTAGTACCCAAAAACCTCTACTGTGACCCTTGCAGCTAGCAAGGCTTGTTTGCATGCTTTCTGCGTGGGACACCTCTGCAAGCTTCATCGCGACGTGCGACTTCTGTCTTCCAAAGGAGAAGTTCCTAGTCCTCTTCTTTCTTGCAGAACTTCAAGCTTTTTGCAACCAGTGGCAGCTTCCTTGCACCTTCAGCTGGGGTTTTCTGGGCTACTGACCCCCCTGGACACTGTCACGACTATTGGACTTGGTCCCCTTGTCTTACAGGTACTCAGGCCCAGAAATCCGTTGTCAGTGCACTGCTGGTGTTTGTTCTTCCTGCAGAATCCCCCTTTCACGACTTCTGTGCTCTCTGGGGGTAGTAGGTGTACTTTACTCCTACTTTTCAGGGTCTTGGGGTGGGCTATTTTTCTAACCCTCACTATTTTCTTACAGTCCCAGCGACCCTCTACAAGCTCACATCGGTCTGGGGTCCATTTTTAGTTCGCATTCCACTTTTGGAGTATATGGTTTGTGTTGCCCCTATACCTATGTGCTCCTATTGCAAACTATTGCAATTCTACTCTGTTTGCATTACTTTTCTTGCTCATACGTACCTAATTCTGGTTTGTATACATATAACTTGTGTATATATATTACCTTCTTACTGAGGGTACTCACTGAGATACTTTTGCCATATTGTCATAAAAATAAAGTACCTTTATTTTCAGTAACTCTGTGTATTGTGTATTCCTATTATATTGTGCATATGATATAAGTGGTACAGTAGGAGCTTTGCATGTCTCCTAGCTCAGCCTAAGCTGCTCTGCTATAGCTACCTTCTATCAGCCTAAGCTGCTAGAAACACCTCTTCTACACTAATAAGGGATACCTGGACCTGGTACAAGGTGTAAGTACCTCTGGTACCCACTACAAGCCAGGCCAGCCTCCTACATTCACTGCCTATGGCCCTCTCCGGAATGCGCCCAGATCGGGCACATTCAGAGAGGGTGCCACTCACTGGCTCATGGAACTCCGTCTCGGCAGAATTCCACAGAGTTTTTTTATCAACCCCGTGGAATTCTGCTGAGTGGAACTCCATCAACTCCACCCAGGCCTACTTCTCACTCGTTACTGATAATGCTGACTCCAAGCCCAGGGGCTCCTGACTCGAGGGAAAGGCACTTATGAAGTAAACTACTCCACAAGCAGGCTCTGCTAACTCAGTTACAGATAATGCAGGCCCTTCTCAATCTAAGTGGAGGCATTGCTAACTTCAAGCAAGGCATTCCTCATTCCAGGCTTTCCTAATTCCCGTACACACAACCCGGATTCCAGCTACAGACTCTGCTAACTCCAAACTCAGACACTGCTGAATCAAAACACAAACACTGCTGATTCAAAACACAGGCACTACTGTCTCCAGTAATGGGCACTGGTCACTCAAAATAGGTTCTGCTGATTCCATGCACTCCTAAGTTTAAACACAGACACTGGTGGCTCCAAACAAAGGCACTGCTAACTCAATTTTAGATAATTCTGACTCAAGCACATGCATTGTTTTTTTCAGTCGTAGATAATACTCACTCCAGAAATAGAACTCCAGAAATAGACACTCCTGACTCCTCTGGTACACTTAATGCTGACTCTAGGCATAGGCACTGCTAATTTATCTACAGGCAATCCTGATTGCAATCACAGGCACTGCTGACTGCAGGCTGAGGCACTTTTGATTCAAAACAGATGCACTGTTGACTACAGTTCTGCTCATGTTGGCTTTAAGCAAAGGCACTGCTGATGTTAAAAACAAATGTTACTGATTCAAAACACAGGAACTTCTGTCTCCCAGTAACAGACACTCCTGCTTTCGAGGCATTTGTGAATTCAAGCAAGTCATTGCTGACTCCACAAACAGGAAGTGCTGACTCAAGCACATTCACTGCTATCTCAATTATATATCATTTTTACTCCAAGCACAGTGTAGGAGACTGTCCTGGTTTGTAGTGGGTACCAAAGGTACTTACACCTTATACCAGGTCCAGTTATCCCTTATTAGTGAAATGTAGTCAGTGTCTAGAAGCCAGGCTCTCTAGGGGTAGTGTGGGCGAGCAGCCATGGCCTAACTGGGAGTCAAGCAAAGCTCATACAATAACACTGTAGTCACACAGTACTTAAACACATGAAAGAAAATACTTAGGCCCTCATTACAACATTGTATGTAAATCCCGCTTACCGCCGTGCAGAAGACTGCCAACACACCGCCGCGGCCGCAGACTTGCGCTACAGCTATTACGACCCACAGCACAGAATCCGCCAAAATCTAGACACCCACAGAGGTCCGCCACACCAAACGTCAGTGATAAACTGGCGATAAAAAAACCTCCACCGTCACACCAACAGGAAGACGCCCACACTATCACGACCCAGGAATCCACTGCGGTATTCCATTGGCGGTACACACTGCTGCACTCAAAATACACACACACTTACAAAACACTACCACATTGGACAAATCCAAATACACACACCTGATACACATACACACACCACACTCACACACCAAATACAATATAAAACACACCCACATCACCCACAAACCCTTACTACCAAAAATTCAGAAAGAAGGCCAGAGAGAGACACCACCATCCACAGTCACACAACACCATCACTCACACAACATCTACGCACTTCACACAACACACACAAACACATCCCCTCACACATCACAACACACACCACCTCACACATCACCCACACCACCCCATGGCCCAGCAAAGACACCCCAGGTGTTCTGAGGAGGAGCTCAGGGTCATGGTGGAGGAAATCATCCAGGTAGAGCCACAGCTATTCGGATCACAGATGCAGCACACCACCATAGCTAGAAAGATGGAGCTATGGCGGAGAATCGTGGACAGGATAAACGCAGTGGGACAGCACCCAAGAACATGGGATGACATCAGGAAGAGGTGGAACGACCTACGGGGGAAGGTGTGTTCAGTGGTCTCAAGACACCTGATTGCAGTTCAGAGGAATGGCGGCGGACCCCCACCTCCTCCCCAACAACTAACAACATGGGAGGAGCAGGTCTTGGCTATACTGCATCCTGAGGGCCTCGCAGGAGTAGCTGACTCTGGTAAGGCCAAGCTTTAACTACTTTATCCCCCACCCTACCTGCATGCTATCACATACCCCCACCCTCACCCTCACCCCCATCACTCCAACTCCTCACATATGTCACACTATCACAAACCACCCCTCCCAACACCAAGCCCTGCATGCAACAACAAAGCATGGACACCCATTACCAATGCATGTCCACTACACATACCCGCACAGACCCCTAAACAATTATCACACAAGGTCCTACACAAGAATGGAAGAACTGGGGTACAGGGTCACCCACCCAATGCACACCTTGGCAAACACAGATGCAATAATCATAACCTTTACACCCCTGCAGGACCCCTACCCAACGTCCCCGGACAGTAGGTTCCAGACATGTCCACTCCACCCACAGAAGAGGCTCACAGTGATGACAGCAGCTCTGTCCAACTGAATCTAGATGACCAGCTCGGCCCATCTGGGACCTCAGGACAGTCGGTTCCCCTCACACTGGCCACCACAGAGCCACCTCCCTCAGGAAACACCAGCACAGCACCCACCCAGCGGGCCCATACCTCTGTCCCCAGGACACATCAAGCAGCAGTGTGTCTACCACTACAGGGAACCCAGGCTAACCCAACACCCCAAGAACAGCAGGGACCTGGGGACAGTGGCAGTGGGCAGACGGTTCAGGGGACAGAGGACCAGGAAAACAGGGGAACTGGGAGGGCTTCGGTGCGACATGGGGAGGACAGGCCCAGGGAACCCACTCTCCACAAGGCCCTCTCCAACAACATGGGAGCCTACCATCATTCCCAGGAGACAATGGCAACGGTACTGGCCAAGTTTCAGGAGACCCATCGGCTGCAGGAGGAACAGCATTTGGGGTTCAGGGAGGAACTCAGATCCATCAATACCACCCTGGGCACCACTGTAGGGGTGCTGAAGGACCTCGTGAACACCAGTAGGGACCCTGTGGCACAACAAGGGGCCCCTGACACTAGCCTGGACGATAAACTGCCCACCACCTCCGCCAGCGCTAGTGGACAGGAAGCACTGCCACAGGACCACGACACCAGCACCCCAACCCCTGCAGATGGAGAACCACCCCACAAACGGTCCCTGATAACCAGGACAAAGACAGAGAACAATGTCAAGACCCCTCCAAAAGAAAAGGGACCACCCTGATTGTCATCCTTCTGTCCCATTTGTCACCCTGTCCATAATTAAACTGCCCTAGCTCCACTTCCTATGCCCCTATGGACAATGCACCTGTGAGACTAATAGACTGGACTCTGCAATGAACTTTCCTCCACCATCACCCCTGACCATTTTACTACCCCCTCCACTATTTTGCACTTAAATAAACACCCTTACATCACAAAACAATCTGGAGTCAGTCTGTGGTTTCACAATTGTGTATTTGCAATAACTGAGGGAAATAGCAATGTCCATTGTATTGTCAACATACCTATGTCACACAGCTCTAGTCCATGAGGTAACATAGCAGAGGTCACACAGTGGTACCCACATCTGTGAAATCGAAAGGCAAAGTGAGAAATCAGGGTCCAGACACTGGGTGAAAGTGACAGAAAGATGATAGTTCGAACAATTTGAATAGATGTGGGAGGCAGTGATGTCTTCTTACCTGTGTCTCACTGGAAGTATTGATGGATCACGGTGGTTCTTTTGTCTATGTCCTCTTATTCTGCTTCCTCTTCACTGTCCACAGGCTCCACAGCTGTCACAACACCTCCTTCTGGACCATCCTCCTGCAGAAAAGGCATCTGTTGTCGCAAAGCCAAGTTGTGCAGCATACAGCAGGCCACGATGATCTGGCACACCTTCTTGGGTGAGTAGTATAGGGAACCACCTGTCATATGGAGGCATCGGAACCTGGCCTTCAGGAGGCCTAAGGTCCTCACTTTAACCCTCCTAGTCCGTTCATGTGCCTCATTGTAGCGCTCCTCTGCCCTTGCCCTGGGATTCCTCACTGGGGTCAGTAGCCATGACAGGTTGGGGTAGCCAGAGTCACCTGCAAATGTCGAGGGACAACTGTTAGACAAACACTAACCCTTAGGGACAACCCCAGACCCAGACAACTATTCACACGGTATAGGGTCCTTGTCCTCACCTAATAGCCACACACGGTGCCTCTGGAGTTGCCCCATCACATAAGGGATGCTGCTATTCCTCAAAATGTAAGCATCATGCACTGAGCCAGGATATTTGGCATTCACAAGGCAGATGTACTGGTCAGCCAAACACACCATCTGCTCATTCATGGAATTGTAACTCTTACGGTTTCTGTACACCTGTTCACTCCTGCGGGGGGAGACCAAGGCCACATGTGTCTCATCAATGGCACCTATGATGTTGGGGATATGTCCCAGGGCATAGAAGTCACCTTTCACTGTAGGCAAATCCTCCACCTGAGGGAACACGATGTAGCTGCGCATGTGTTTCAGTAGGGCAGACAACACTCTGGACAACATGTTAGAGAACATTGGCTGGGACATCCCTGATGCAATGGCCTTTGTACTTTGAAAAGACCCACTTGCCAGGAAATGGAGTACTGACAGCACCTGCACTAGAGGGGGGATTCCTGTGGGATGGCGGATAGCTGACATCAGGTCTGGCTCCAACTGGGCCCACAGCTCCTGGATTGTGGCACGATCAAGTCTGTAGGTGAGTATAACATGTCGCTCTTCCATTGTCGACAGGTCCACCAGCGGTCTGTACACCGGAGGATGCCGCCATCTCCTCACCTGCCCCAGCGGACGTGCTCTAAGGACGAGAACAGCGATCACAGGGTCAGCCAACACTGAGGTACAAAATAAACCCCTTGATTGCACACATTTGTGTAGGAAAGTACCATCTTGCCTGGCATGTTACCCCCATTTTTCACTGTATATATGTTGTTTTAGTTGTATGTGTCACAGGGACCCTGCCAGCCAGTGCTCATAAGTGTTCCTTAATGTGTTACCTGTGTTATGACTAACTGTCTCACTGAGGCTCTGCTATCCAGAACCTCAGTGGTTATGCTCTCTCATTTCTTTCCAAATTGTCACTAACAGGCTAGTGACCAATTTCACCAATTTACATTGGCATACTGGAACACCCTTATAATTCCCTAGTATATGGTACTAAGGTACCCAGGGTATTGGGGTTCCAAGAGATCCCTATGGGCTGCAGCATTTCTTATGCCACCCATAGGGAGCTCTGACAATTCTTACACAGGCCTGTAACTGCAGCCTGAGTGAAATAATGCACACATTATTTCACAGCCATTTTCACTGCACTTAAGTAACTTATAAGTCATCTATATGTCTAACCTTTACCTGGTAAAGGTTAGGTGCAAAGTTACTTAGTGTGTGGGCACCCTGGCACTAGCCAAGGTGCTCCCACATAGTTCAGGGCAAATTCCCGGACTTTGTGAGTGCGGGGACACCATTACACGTGTGCACTTCACATAGGTCACTACCTATGTGTAGCTTCACAATGGTAACTCCGAATATGGCCATGTAACATGTCTAAGATCATGGAATTGCCCCCTCTATGCCATCCTGGCATTGTTGGCACAATCCCATGATCCCACGGGTCTCTAAAACAGACCCGGGTACTGCCAAACTGCCTTTTCAGGGCTTTCACTGCAGCTGCTGCTGCTGCCAACCCCTCAGACAGGTTTCTGCCCTCCTGGGGTCCAGCCAGGCTTGGCCCAGGAAGGCAGAACAAAGGACTTCCTCAGAGAGAGGGTGTCACACTCTCTCCCTTTGGAAAAAGGTGTTAAGGCAGGGGAGGAGTAGCCTCCCCCAGCCTCTGGAAATGCTTTCATGGGCACAGATGGTGCCCATGAATAGATAAGCCAGTCTACACCGGTTCAGGGACCCCTCAGCCCTGCACTGGCGCGAAACTGGACAAAGGAAAGGGGAGTGACCACTCCCCTGACCTGCAACTCCCCTGGGAGGTGCCCAGAGCTCCTCCAGTGGGCTCCAGACCTCTGCCATCTTGGAAACAGAGGTGCTGCTGGCACACTGGACTGCTCTGAGTGGCCAGGGCCAGCAGGTGACGTCAGATACTCCTTCTGATAGGCTCCTTCAGGTGTTGATAGCCTATCCTCTCTCCTAAGTAGCCAAACCCTCTTTTCTGGCTATTTTGGGGCTCTGCTTTGGGGAATTCCTTAGATAATGAATGCAAGAGCTCATCAGAGTTCCTCTGCATCTCTCTCTTCACCTTCTGCCACGGAATCGACTGCTGACTGTGCTGGAAGCCTGCAAAACTGCAACAAAGTAGCAAAGATGACTACTGCAACCTTGTAACGCTTATCCTGCCGCCTTCTCAACTGTTTTCCTGGTGGTGCATGCTGTGGGGGTAGTCTGCCTCCTCTCTGCACTAGAAGCTCCGAAGAAATCTCCCGTGGGTCGACGGAATCTTCCCCCTGCAACCGCAGGCACCAAAGAACTGCATCACCGGTCCCCTGGGTCTCCTCTCAGCATGACGAGCGAGGTCCCTTGAATCCAGCAACTCTGTCCAAGTGACTCCCACAGTCCAGTGACTCTTCAGTCCAAGTTTGGTGGAGGTAAGTCCTTGCCTCCCCACGCCAGACTGCATTGCTGGGAACCACGTCTTTTGCAGCTACTCCGGCCTCTGTGCACTTCCGGCGGAAATCCTTTGTGCACAGCCAAGTCTTGGTCCACGGCACTCTAACCTGCATTGCACGACCTCCTAAGTTGTCCTCCGGCGGCGTGGGACTCCTTTGTTCAACTTCTGGTGAGCACCATTTCACTCCTCTTTGTAGTGCCTGTTCCGGCACTTCTGTGGGTGCTGCCAGCTTCTGAGAGGGCTCCTTGTCCTGCTGGATGCCCCCTCTGTCCCCTGACGCAATTGGCGACATCCTGGTCCCTCCTGGGCCACAGCAGCATCCTAAAACCCTAACCACACAATTTGCAGCTAGCAAGGCTTGTTGGTGGTCTTTCTTCAGGAAAACACTTCTGCACAACTCTCGACGGCGTGGAGCATCCATCCTCCAAAGGGGAAGTTTCTAGCCCTTGTCGTTCCTGCAGAATCCTCAGCTTCTACTGTCCAGTAGCAGCTTCTTTGCACCCACAGCTGGCATTTCCTCGGCATCTGCCCACTATCGACTTGGTCGTGAATTTTGGTCTTGGTCCCCTTGTTCTACAGGTACCCTCGTTTGGAAATCCATCATTGTTGCATTGCTGGTTTTGGTCTTTCCTGTAGAATTCCCCTATCACGACTTCTGTGCTCTTTGGGGAACTTTAGTGCACTTTGCACTCACTTTTCAGGGTCTTGGGGTGGGCTATTTTTCTAACCCTCACTGTTTTCTTACAGTCCCAGCGACCCTCTACAAGGTCACATAGGTTTGGGGTCCATTCGTGGTTCGCATTCCACTTTTGGAGTATATGGTTTGTGTTGCCCCTATCCCTATGTGTCCCCATTGCATCCTATTGTAACTATACATTGTTTGCACTGTTTTCTAAGACTATACTGCATATTTTTGGTATTGTGTACATATATCTTGTGTATATTTGCTATCCTCATACTGAGGGTACTCACTGAGATACTTTGGCATATTGTCATAAAAATAAAGTACCTTTATTTTTAGTATATCTGTGTATTGTGTTTTCTTAAGATATTGTGCAAGTGACACTAGTGGTACTGTAGTAGCTTCACTCGTCTTCTAGTTCAGCCTAAGCTGCTCTGCTAAGCTACCATTATCTATCAGCCTAAGCTTCTAGACACCCTATACACTAATAAGGGATACCTGGGCCTGGTGCAAAGTGTAGGTACCCCTTGGTACTCACTACAAGCCAGTCCAGCCTCCTACATTGGTTGTGCAGCGGTGGGATAAGTACTTTGCAACTACTTACCACTTTTGTCACTGTACTTTTCATAAGAGAAAAATATACAAAACAAGTTCAGTGTATGTACACCTAACCAAAAAGTTTTGCTTTTCTCCTTTCACTTCTTTACTAAAGTGCTGAAAAGTACTTCTAAACTTTCTCAAAAGTTCTTAAAAAGTTTTTAAAGTTTTTTTTTCTGTCTTTCCAAAAGTTCTGAAAAACTTTTTCCTCACTTTTCTGTCACTTAAACACTTTCTAAAATGTCTGGCACAGGCCAAACTGTTGATCTGTCCAAACTTGCTTATGATCACCTTAGCTGGAAAGGAGCAAGGAGTCTCTGCATAGAAAGAGGTTTAAGTGTAGGGAAGAATCCCTGTAGAGAACTGTTGGTTAACATGCTTGTTGAACAGGATAAGGCCAGAGGTGGCACTTCTGTTGAAAAGTTAGCTGATGGTTCCCAATCTGATCCTGGGGCACGCCTAGCAAAAGATTTAGAAGGGAAACTTCCTAGCCTGCCCATTAGCAGACAACCTAGCATAGCTGGTACTGATGTTGAGTCACATCATACAGATAGTGTGGTCTCACATCACAGTAAGAGTATTCCTTCTCATCATTGTAGAAGTGCTGTTTCTGTTAGCCAAGCTGTTAGGGTGCCATCTGTTAGGGACAGGTCTCCCTCTGTTCATTCTCACCATACTTCTGTTTTTAGGCATGTCTCTCCCACCCACCCTGATGACAGAGTGTTAGAAAGGGAGCTCAAGAGATTGAGAGTGGAGGAATCCAGGCTGAAGCTCAAGAAGAAAAAGCTGGATTTAGATAGGCAGTCCTTAGAGATAGAAAGAGAAAGACAGAAAATTGGGTTTGAAACCCATGGTGGCAGCAGCAGTATTCCCCATAGTCATCCTGCAAGAGAGCATGATTCCAGGAATCTGCATAAGATAGTTCCCCCATATAAGGAGGGGGATGACATTAACAAGTGGTTTGCTGCACTTGAGAGGGCCTGTGTTGTACAGGATGTCCCTCAAAGGCAGTGGGCTGCTATCATATGGCTATCATTTAGTGGAAAGGGTAGGGATAGGCTCCTTACTGTGAAAGAAAGTGATGCCAATAATTTTACAGTTCTAAAGAATGCACTCCTGGATGGTTATGGATTAACCACTGAACAGTACAGGATGAAGTTCAGAGAGACCAAAAAGGAGTCTTCACAAGACTGGGTAGACTTTGTTGACCATTCAGTGAAGGCCTTGGATGGGTGGTTACATGGCAGTAAAGTTACTGATTATGAAAGCCTGTATAACTTAATCCTGAGAGAGCATATTCTTAATAATTGTGTGTCTGATTTGTTGCACCAGTACCTGGTGGACTCTGATCTGACCTCTCCCCAAGAATTGGGAAAGAAGGCAGACAAATGTGTCAGAACAAGGGTGAGCAGAAAAGTTCATACAGGGGGTGAAAAAGATGGCAATAAGAAGAAGGATGGTAAATCTTCTGACAAGGGTGGGGACAAATCTAAAAATGAGTCTTCATCAGGCCCACAAAAACACTCTGGTGGGGGTGGTGGGCCAAAATCCTCTTCAAATCAAAACAAAGAAAAGAAACCATGGTGCTATTTATGTAAAATAAAAGGCCATTGGACAACAGATCCCAGTTGTCCAAAGAAAAGCTCCAAGCCTCCTAGCACTACAACCCCTACTGCTACACCTAGTGTCAATACTAATAGCAGTGGTGGTGGGAGCAAACCTACTAATAGCCAATCCAAGGGAGTAGCTGGGCTCACTATTGGTAACTTAGTTGGGGTTGGTCTGATTAGGGAGACCACAGAGGCTGTGTTAGTCTCTGAGGGGGCTATTGATTTAGCCACCTTGGTTGCTTGTCCCCTTAACATGGATAAGTACAAGCAACTACCCCTAATAAATGGTGTTGAGGTTCAGGCCTACAGGGACACTGGTGCCAGTGTTACAATGGTAATAGAGAAACTGGTCCACCCTGAACAACACCTACTTGGTCACCAGTACCAAGTAACCGATGCTCATAACAACACCCTTAGCCACCCCATGGCTGTTGTGAATCTTAACTGGGGGGGGGGGTTACTGGCCCAAAGAAAGTTGTGGTTGCCTCAGATTTACCTGTAGACTGTCTATTAGGGAATGATTTAGAGACACCAGCTTGGGCAGAAGTGGAGTTGGAGGCTCATGCAGCAATGCTGGGCATTCCAGGGCATATTTTTGCTTTGACCAGGGCTCAGGCCAAAAAGCAAAAAGGACAGGGTGATTTGGATCCTGGATGAATGGACCAAGTGCTCCCTAAAGCTAGGGTTAGTAAAGGTAAATCACTACCTACTATCTCTCCCTCTACAGTGGATTCTACTTCTGAGGAAGAAGAATTTCCACCCTGTGCAGAACCTACACCAGAGGAGCTGGAAGCAGACACTGCTGAGCTTTTGGGTGAAGGGGGGCCTGCCAGGGAGGAGCTGAGTGTGGCACAGCAGACCTGTCCCACACTAGAGGGTCTAAGACAGCAAGCTGCCAAACAAGCAAATGGGGATGTCAATGACTCTCACAGAGTTTACTGGGAGGACAACCTCTTGTACATTGAAGCAAGGGATCCAAAACCTGGAGCTGCCAGGAGATTGGTGATTCCTCAGGAGTACAGAAAGTTCCTCCTAACTCTAGCTCACGACATTCCCTTAGCTGGACATTTGGGGCAAATGAAAACTTGGGACAGGCTTGTTCCCTTGTTTCATTTGCCTAGAATGTCAGAGGACACAAAGGAATTTTGTAAGTCCTGTGAAACCTGTCAAGCCAGTGGCAAGACAGGTGGCACCCCAAAGGCACCCCTTATTCCACTGCCTGTGTTTGGGGTTCCCTTTGAAAGGGTAGGGGTTGACATAGTTGGCCCCCTTGACCCTCCTACTGCTTCAGGCAATAGGTTTATCTTGGTGGTAGTGGACCATGCCACCAGATATCCTGAAGCAATTCCTCTAAGGACCACTACAGCTCCTGCAGTGGTAAAGGCCCTCCTGGGAATCTTTTCCAGGGTGGGCTTCCCAAAAGAGGTGGTATCAGACAGGGGAAGCAATTTCATGTCTACTTACTTAAAGGCCATGTGGAAGGAGTGTGGTGCTACATACAAGTTCACCACACCCTATCATCCACAAACAAATGGACTGGTGGAGAGATTTAACAAAACTCTCAAAGGCATGATTATGGGACTCCCTGAAAAACTCACCAGGAGATGGGATATCCTTTTACCATGCCTCCTTTTTGCTTATAGGGAGGTACCCCAGAAAGGAGTGGGCTTCAGCCCCTTTGAACTCCTATTTGGACACCCTGTGAGAGGTCCCCTAACACTTGTTAAGGAGGGTTGGGAACAACCTTTAAAAGCTCCAAAGCAAGACATAGTGGACTATGTACTTGGCCTCAGATCAAGGATGGCTGAGTACATGAAAAAGGCCAGTAAAAACCTTCAGGCCAGCCAAGAGCTCCAAAAGCAATGGCATGACCAGAAGGCTGTTTTGGTTCAGTACCAACCAGGGCAGAAAGTGTGGGTCTTGGAGCCTGTGGCCCCAAGAGCACTCCAAGATAAATGGAGTGGACCCCACATAATTGTTGAGAAAAAGGGTGAAGTCACCTACTTAGTTGACTTAGGCACTGTCAGGAGTCCCCTTAGGGTGCTCCATGTCAATCGCCTGAAACCCTACTATGACAGGGCTGATCTCACCCTGCTCATGGCAACTGATGAGGGACAGGAAGAAGAGAGTGACCCTCTCCCTGATCTCTTCTCTTCCACAGAACAAGATGCTCTGGTGGAAGGCGTAGTACTGGCAGATTGTCTTACTGCTGAGCAGAAAGACCACTGCATAAATCTCCTGGTTCAGTTTTCTGAACTCTTCTCTACTGTGCCAGGTACCACTTCTTGGTGTGAGCACACTATAGATACTGGAGACAGCTTGCCTGTCAAAAGTAAGATCTATAGGCAGCCTGACCATGTCAGAGACTGCATAAAGCAAGAGGTACAGAAAATGCTTGAACTGGGAGTGGTTGAGCACTCTGAAAGTCCATGGGCCTCTCCTGTGGTACTTGTAGCAAAACCTCATTCCAAGGATGGAAAGAAGGAAATGCGGTTTTGTGTAGACTACAGAGGTCTCAACCAGGTAACCAAAACTGATGGTCACCCTATACCCAGGACAGATGAGCTCATAGATTCACTGGCATCTGCCAAGTATGTAAGCACTTTTGACTTGACTGCAGGGTATTGGCAGATCAAATTATCAGAAGATGCAAAAGCTAAAACTGCATTTTCAACCATTGGAGGCCATTACCAATTCACAGTAATGCCTTTTGGATTGAAAAATGCACCTGCCACTTTTCAAATGTTGGTGAACACAGTCCTGCAAGGGCTGGAAGCTTTTAGTGCAGCATGTCTGGACGATATAGCTGTCTTTAGCTCCAGCTGGGATGATCACCCGGTCCACCTATGGAACGTTTTAGAGGCCCTGCAAAAGGCAGGCCTCACTATCAAGGCTTCAAAGTGCCAGATAGGGCAGGGAAATGTGGTTTATCTGGGACAACTGGTTGGTGGAGAACAGATTGCACCACTTCAGGGGAAAATCCAAACTATTATAGATTGGGTTCCCCCTACTACTCAGACTCAGGTGAGAGCCTTTTTAGGCCTCACTGGGTACTATAGGAGGTTCATAAAGAACTATGGCTCCATTGCAGCCCCTCTTAATGACCTCACATCTAAGAAAATGCCTAAAAAGGTGTTATGGACAGCAAACTGTCAGAAAGCTTTTGAGTAGCTGAAGCAGGCCATGTGCTCTGCACCTGTCCTGAAAAGCCCCTGTTACTCCAAAAAATTCATTGTCCAAACTGATGCATCTGAATTAGGGGTAGGGGCAGTCTTATCACAACTTAACTCTGAGGGCCAGGATCAACCTGTTGCTTTTATTAGTAGGAGGTTGACCCCTAGAGAAAAGCGTTGGTCTGCCATAGAGAGGGAGACCTTTGCTGTGGTCTGGGCACTGAAGAAGTTGAGGCCATACCTGTTTGGCACTCACTTCATTGTTCAGACAGACCACAAACCTCTACTTTGGCTAAAACAAATGAAAGGTGAAAATCCTAAATTGTTGAGGTGGTCCATATCCCTACATGGAATGGACTATACAGTGGAACATAGACCTGGGAGTACCCACTCCAATGCAGATGGACTCTCCAGATATTTCCACTTAGACAATGAAGACCCATCAGGAAATGACTAGTCTTATTGTCCTTCGTTTGGGGGGGGGCGGGTTGTGTAGGAAAGTACCATCTTGCCTGGCATGTTACCCCCATTTTTCACTGTATATATGTTGTTTTAGTTTTATGTGTCACTGGGACCCTGCCAGCCAGGGCCCCAGTGCTCATAAGTGTGCCTGAATGTGTTACCTGTGTTATGACTAACTGTCTTACTGAGGCTCTGCTATCCAGAACCTCAGTGGTTATGCTCTCTCATTTCTTTCCAAATTGTCACTAACAGGCTAGTGACCAATTTCACCAATTTACATTGGCATACTGGAATACCCTTATAATTCCCTAGTATATGGTACTGAGGTACCCAGGGTATTGGGGTTCCAGGAGATCCCTATGGGCTGCAGCATTTCTTTTGCCATCCATAGGGAGCTCTGACAAATCTTACACAGGCCTGCCACTGCAGCCTGAGTGAAATAATGCACACATTATTTCACAGCCATTTTCACTGCACTTAAGTAACTTATAAGTCACCTATATGACTAACCTTTACCTGGTAAAGGTTAGGTGCAAAGTTACTTAGTGTGTGGGCACCCTGGCACTAGCCAAGGGGCTCCCACATAGTTCAGGGCAAATTCCCAGGACTTTGTGAGTGCGGGAACACCATTACACGTGTGCACTACACATAGGTCACTACCTATGTGTAGCTTCACAATGGTACCTCCGAATATGGCCATGTAACATGTCTAAGATCATGGAATTGCCCCCTCTATGCCATCCTGGCATTGTTGGCACAATCCCATGATCCCACGGGTCTCTAGCACAGACCCGGGTACTGCCAAACTGCCTTTTCAGGAGTTTCACTGCAGCTGCTGCTGCTGCCAACCCCTCAGACAGGTTTCATCCCTCCTGGGGTCCAGCCAGGCTTGGCCCAGGAAGGGAGAACAAAGGACTTCCTCAGAGAGAGGGTGTTACACCCTCTCCCTTTGGAAAAAGGTGTTAAGGCAGGGGAGGAGTAGCCTCCCCCAGCCTCTGGAAATGCTTTCATTCGCACAGATGGTGCCCATGAATGCATAAGCCAGTCTACACCTGTTCAGGGACCCCTCAGCCCTGCTTTGGCGTGAAACTGGACAAAGGAAAGGGGAGTGACCACTCCCCTGACCTGCACCTCCCCTGGGAGGTGCCCAGAGCTCCTCCAGTGAGCTCCAGACCTCTGCCATCTTGAAAACAGAGGTGCTGCTGGCACACTGGACTGCTCTGAGTGGCCAGGGCCAGCAGGTTACGTCCGAGACTCCTTCTGATAGGCTCCTTCAGGTGTTGCTAGCCTATCCTCTCTCCTATGTAGCCAAACCCTCTTTTCTGGCTATTTAGGGTCTCTGCTTTGGGTAATTTCTTAGATAACGAATGCAAGAGCTCATCAGAGTTCCTCTGCATCTCTCTCTTCACCTTCTGCCACGGAATCGACTGCTGACTGCGCTGGAAGCCTGCAAAACTGCAACTCTGTAACGCTGATCCTGCCGCCTTCTCGACTGTTTTCCTGGTGGTGCATGCTGTGGGGGTAGTCTGCCTCCTCTCTGCACTAGAAGCTCCGAAGAAATCTCCCGTGGGTATACGGAATCATCTGCCTGCAACCGCAGGCACCAAAGAACTGCATCACCGGTCCCCTGGGTCTCCTCTCAGCACGACGAGCGAGGTCCCTTGAATCCAGCAACACTGTCCAAGTGACTCCCACAGTCCAGTGACTCTTCAGTCCAAGTTTGGTGGAGGTAAGTCCTTGCCTCCCCACGCCAGACTGCATTGCTGGGAACCGCGTCTTTTGCAGCTACTCCGGCCTCTGTGCACTTCCGGTGGAGATCCTTTGTGCACAGCCAAGCCTGGGTCCACGGCACTCTACCCTGCATTGCACGACCTCCTGAGTTGTCCTCCGGCGGCGTGGGACTCTCTTGTGCAACTTCGGGTGAGCACCATTTCACTCCACTTCATAGTGCCTGTTTTGGCACTTCTCTGGGTGCTGCTTGCTTGTGAGAGGGCTCCTTGTCCTGGTGGGCGCCCCCTCTGTCCCCTGACGCAATTGGCGACATCCTGGTCCCTCCTGGGCCACAGCAGCATCCAAAAACCTTAACCTCACGATTTGGAGCTAGCAAGGCTTGTTTGCGGTCTTTCTTCAGGAAAATACTTCTGCACGACTCTTCATGACGTGAGACATCCATCCTCCAAAGGGAAAGTTTCTAGCCCTTGTCGTTCCTGCAGAATCCTCAGCTTCTACTGCCTAGTAGCAGCTTCTTTGCACTCACAGCTGGCATTTCCTGGGCATCTTCCCACTCTCGACTTGATCGTGACTTTTGGACTTGGTCCCCTTGTTCCACAGGTACTCTAGTCTGGAAATCCATCGTTGTTGCATTGCTGGTGTTGGTCTTTCCTGCAGAATTCCCCTATCACGATTTCTGTGCTCTTTGGGGAACTTTAGTGCAGTTTGCACTCACTTTTCAGGGTCTTGGGGAGGGCTATTTTTCTAACCCTCACTGTTTTCTTACAGTCCCAGCGACCCTCTACAAGGTCACATAGGTTTGGGGCCATTCGTGGTTCGCATTCCACTTTTGGAGTATGTGGTTTGTGTTGCCCCTATTCCTATGTGTCCCCATTGCATCCTACTGTAACTATACATTGTTTGCACTGTTTTCTAAGACTATACTGCATATTTTTGGTATTGTATACATATATCTTGTGTATATTTGCTATCCTCATACTGAGGGTACTCACTGAGATACTTTGGCATATTGTCATAAAAATAAAGTACCTTTATTTTTAGTATATCTGTGTATTGTGTTTTCTTATGATATTGTGCAAGTGACACTAGTGGTACTGTAGGAGCTTCACTCGTCTCCTAGTTCAGCCTAAGCTGCTCTGCTAAGCTACCATTATCTATCAGCCTAAGCTGCTAGACACCCTATACACTAATAAGGGATACCTGGGCCTGGTGCAAGGTGTAAGTACCCCTTGGTACTCACTAAAAGCCAATCCAGCCTCCTCCAATTTAAACCCCTTAATTGCACACATTTGTCAATTCGATATGTGCCTGTCTCTGTGTGTATGCAAGGCCTAGATGTGTGTGACGCATTTAAAAATAATGCCATGTGGCAAGCTGAAATGGCGGCTGCCTGATCAGTAATGCGGGACAAGGGGATATGAGGTAATTGCCCTGGCGTAGTACACCGTCGCAGCCGGCGGTCGAAGACCGCAGCGCAATCCTGCATTGGTTAACATTGGACCCTATGGGTCCCAGGTGCCAATGACGATGTACGCCGGCGGTGACGGTACACACCGCCACGGACGTGACCGTCATTTCCTCTCTGTTCACTCACTTGATACCTGATCTTCGACAGGAGAGGACCTACACTGCAAGTGCTGCTGTGACCTCAGTCTGGAAGCGACGATGGCTCAAGTGTCTGGGGAAATGGCCCTTGCCTTCACCACAGAGGTGTTGGAGAAACTAGTGGATGGGGTCCTCCCCAGTACACGCTACTCTACGGTCCTCCAGACAAACAGGTGAGTACAATGTGAGCATGTTGTATGGGCAATGCCTGTTTGGAGTGGTGTGGATGGGAGATGGGGCAGGGGATGAGGCGTGCATGATATGACGGTCAGTGTTTGTGTGCCAGGGCAAGGGTGGGAACATCGGACAATGACTGTGACGGTCCGGGCGGTTAAAGTTTTGCCTTTTGCCCTGCACTATTCCTCTAGGTCAGCGTCCACCAGAAGAAGGATACTTGGCGTGCCATCGCCAAGGACGTCCGGGCCCTGGGGGTCCACCACAGACAGAGCACCCACTGCTGTAAAAGATTTGAGGACATTCGCCGCTGGAGCAAGAAGACAGTGGAGGCCCAGCTGGGGATGGCCTCCCAACGTGGGATG
The DNA here is from genome assembly GCF_031143425.1 of Pleurodeles waltl. Taxonomy (NCBI): domain Eukaryota; kingdom Metazoa; phylum Chordata; class Amphibia; order Caudata; family Salamandridae; genus Pleurodeles; species Pleurodeles waltl. The sequence continues at coordinate 1,180,471,202 of NC_090439.1, forward strand.
GGTGCCTGTCGCACCATGACCCCTCTGATGTTCCGGATCCTGGCGGTGGCGTATCCGGAGATGGATGGGCGATTGAGGGCATAACAGCAGCCACAACGGGGTGAGTACACTCACATCCATCTGATTCAGTGCACATTGGAGGTGTCTGGGTGGGGGAGGTGGGCTGTGGGTTCCCCTAGGCTAGGCGAGGCTTGTAGGCAAGCATCCTTTGTGAGGCAGGCTCAGTGGCACCCCATCCCCACCAGTGGTAAGAGCCATCCAAACCTACAGGGAACCCAGGCTAACCCACCACCCCAAGAACAGCAGGGACCTGGGGACAGTGGCAGTGGGCACACGGTTCAGGGGACAGAGGCCCAGGAAAACAGGGGAACTGGGAGGGCTTCTGTGCGACAGGGGAGGACAGGCCCAGGGAACCCACTATCCACGAGGCCCTCTCCAACATCATGGGAGCCTACCATCATTCCCAGGAGACAATGGCAACGGTACTGGCCAAATTTCAGGAGACCCATCGGCTGCACGAGGAACAGTATTTTGGGTTCAGGGTGGAACTCAGATCCATCAATACCACCCTGGGCAGCATTGTAGGGGTGCTGAAGGACCTCGTGAACACCAGGAGGGACCCTGTGGCACAACAAGGGGCCCCTGACACTAGCCTGGACGATGAACTGCCCACCACCTCCGCCAGCACAAGTTGACAGGAGGCACTGCCACAGGACCACGACACCAGCACCCCACCCCCTGCAGATGGAGAACCACCCCACAAACAGTCCCTGAGATCCAGGACAAAGACAGAGAACAATGTCAAGACCCCTGCCAAGAAAAGGGACCACCCTGATTGTCATCCTTCTGTCCCATTTGTCACCCTGTCCATACTTAAACTGCCCTAGCTCCACTTTCTATGCCCCTTTGGACAATGCATCTGTGAGACTAATAGACTGGATTCTGCCATGGACCTTCCTCCACCTTCACCCCTGACCATTTTACTACCCCCTCCACTATTTTGCACTTAAATAAGCACCCTTACATCACAAAACAATCTGGAGTCAGTCTGTGCTTTCACAATTGTGTATTTGCAATAACTGAGGGAAATAGCAATGTCCATTGTATTGTCAACATAGCTATGTCACACAGCTCTAGTCCATGAGGTAACATAGCAGAGGTCACACAGTGGTACCCACATCTGTGAAATCAAAAGGCAAAGTGAGAAATCAGGGTCCAGACACTGGGTGAAAGTGACAGAAAGATGATAGTTCGAACAATTCAAATAGATGTAGGAGGCAGTGATGTCTTCTTACCTGTGTCTCACTGGAAGTATTGATGGATCACAGTGGTTCTGTTGTCTATGTCCTCTTCTTCTGCCTCCTCTTCACTGTCCACAGGGTCCACAGCTGTCACAACACCTCCTTCTGGACCATCCTCCTGCAGAAAAGGCATCTGTTGTCGCAAAGCCAAGTTGTGCAGCATACAGCAGGCCACGATGATCTGGCACACCTTCTTGAGTGAGTAGTATAGGGAACCACCTGTCATATGGAGGCATCGGAAACTGGCCTTCAAGAGGCCGAAGGTCCTCCCTGTAACCCTCCTAGTCCGCCCATGTGCCTCATTGTAGCACTCCTCTGCCCTTGCCCTGGGATTCCTCACTGGGTTCAGTAGCCATGACAGGTTGAGGTAGCCAGAGTCACCTGCAAATGTCGAGGGACAACTGTTAGACACACACTAACCCTTAGGGACAACCCCAGACAACTATTCACATGGTATAGGGTCCTTGTCCTCACCTAATAGCCACACACGGTGCCTCTGGAGTTGCCCCATCACATAAGGAATGCTGCTATTCCTCAAAATCTAAGCATCATGCACTGAGCCAGGATATTTGGCATTCACATGGGAGATGTACTGGTCAGCCAAACACACCATCTGCACATTCATGGAATTGTAACTCTTCCGGTTTCTGTACACCTGTTTACTCCTGCGGGGGGAGACCAAGGCCACATGTGTCTCATCAATGGCACCTATGATGTTGGGGATATGTCCCAGGGCATAGAAGTCACCTTTCACTGTATGCAAATCCTCCACCTGAGGGAACACGATGTAGCTGCGCATGTGTTTCAGCAGGGCAGACAACACTCTGGACAACATGTTAGAGAACATTGGCTGGGACATCCCTGATGCAATGGCCTTTGTACTTTGAAAAGACCCACTTCCCAGGAAATGGAGTACTGACAGCACCTGCACTAGAGGGGGTATTCCTGTGGGATGGCGGATAGCTGACATCAGGTCTGGCTCCAACTGGGCACACAGCTCCTGGATTGTGGCACGATCTAGTCTGTAGGTGAATATAACATTTCGCTCTTCCATTGTCGACAGGTCCACCAGCGGTCTGTACACCGGAGGATGCCGCCATCTCCTCACCTGCCCCAGCGGACGTGCTCTAAGGACGAGAACAGCGACCACAGGGTCAGCCAACACTGAGGTACAAAATAAACCCCTTTATTGCACACATTTGTCAATTCGATATGTGCCTGTCTCTGTGTGTATGCAAGGCCTAGATGTGTGTGATGCATTTAAAAATAATGGCATGCAGCAAGCTGAAATGGCGGCTGCCTGACCAGTAATGCGGGACAAGGGGATATGAGGTAACTGCCCTGGCGTAGTACACCGTCGCAGTAGGCGGTCGAAGACCACGGCGCAATTCTGCATTGGTTAACATTGGACTCTATGGGTGTAGGAAAGTACCATCTTGCCTGGCATGTTACCCCCATTTTTCACTGTACATATGTTGTTTTAGTTGTATGTGTCACTGGGACCCTGCAACACAGGGCCCCAGTGCTCATAAGTTTGCCTGACTGTGTTACCTGTGTAGTGACTAACTGTCTCACTGAGGCTCTGCTAACCAGAACCTCAGTGGTTATGCTCTCTCATTACTTTTAAATTGTCACTAACAGGCTAGTGACCAATTTTACCAATTCACATTGGCTTACTGGAACACCCTTATAATTCCCTAGTATATGGTACTGAGGTACCCAGGGTATTGGGGTTCCAGGAGATCCCTATGGGCTGCAGCATTTCTTTTGCCACCCATAGGGAGCTCTGACAATTCTTACACAGGCCTGCCACTGCAGCCTGAGTGAAATAATGCCCACATTCTTTCACAGCCATTTTCACTGCACTTAAGTAACTTATAAGTCACCTATATGTCTAACCTTTACCTGGTAAAGGTTAGGTGCAAAGTTACTTAGTGTGTGGGCACCCTGGCACTAGCCAAGGTGCCCCCACATTGTTCAGGGCAAATTCCCCGACTTTGTGAGTGCTGGAGACACCATTATATGCGTGCACTACACATAGGTCACTACCTATGTGTAGCTTCACAATGGTAACTCCGAATATGGCCATGTAACATGTCTAAGATCATGGAATTGCCCCCTCTATGCCATCCTGGCATAGTTGGCACAATTCCATGCTCCCAGTGGTCTGTAGCACAGACCCTGGTACTGCCAAACTGCCTTTTCTGGGGTTACACTGCAGCTGCTGCTGCTGCCAACCCCACAGACAGGCTTCTGCCCTCCTGGGGTCCAGCCAGGCCTGGCCCAGGATGGCAGAACAAAGGACTTCCTCAGAGAGGGGGTGTTACACCCTCTCCCTTTGGAAAATGGTGTGAAGGCAGGGGAGGATTAGCCTCCCCCAGCCTCTGGAAATGCTTTGTTGGGCACAGAGGTGCCCAATTCTGCATAAGCCAGTTTACACCGGTTCAGGGACACCTCAGCCTTGCCTGGGCGCGAAACTGGACAAAGGAAAGGGGAGTGACCACTCCCCTGACCTGCACCTCCCCTGGGAGGTGCCCAGAGCTCCTCCAGTGTGCTCCAGCCCTCTGCCATCTTGGAAACAGAGGTGCTGCTGGCACACTGGACTGCTCTGAGTGGCCAGTGCCGTCTGCTGACGTCAGAGACTCCTTCTGATAGGCTCCTTCAGGTGTTAGTAGCCTATCCTCTCTCCTAAGTAGCCAAACCCTCTTTTCTGGCTATTTAGGGTCTCTTTCTTTGGGGATTCCTCAGATAACGAATGCAAGAGCTCATCAGAGTTCCTCTGCATCTCTCTCTTCACCTTCTGCCAAGAAATCGACTGCTGACCGCGCTGGAAGCCTGCAAAACTGCAACAAAGTAGCTAAGACGACTACTGCAACATTGTAACGCCGCTCCTGCTGCATTCTCGACTGTTTTTCTTGGTGGTGCATCCTGTGGGCGTAGTCTGCCTCCTCTCTGCATCAGAAGCTGCGAAGAAATCTCCTGTGGGTCGACGGAATCTTCCCCCTGCCAACGCAGGCACCAAAAAACTGCATCATGGTCCCTTGGGTCTCCTCTCACGACGACGAGAGAGGTCCCTTGAATTCAGCAAGACTGTCCAAGTCATCCCCACTGTCCAGTGACTCTTCAGTCCAAGTTTGGTGGAGGTAAGTCCTTGCCTCCCCACGCCAGACTGCATTGTTGGTTTTCACAACTTTTGCAACTTCTCCGGCTCCCGTGCACTTCCGGCGGAAATCCTTTGTGCACCCCCAAGCTGGGTTCCCCGGCACTCTAACCTGCATTGCACGACTTCCTAAGTTGTTCTCCGGCGACGTGGGACTCCTTTGTGTGACTTCAGGCGAGCACCGTTTCACACATCCTCGTAGTGCCTATTTCTGGCACTTCTCCGGGTGCTATCTGCTGCTGTGAGGGCTCCTTGTGTTGCTCGATGTCCCCTCTACCTCTTGGTCCAATTTGCACTGTCCTGGTCCATCCTGGGCCACAGCAGCATCCAAAAACGCTATCCGCATGACTTGCAGCTAGCAAGGCTTGTTGGCGTCCATCCGGCGGGAAAACACTTCTGCACGACTCTCCAAGGCGTGACGGGTCCATTCTCCAAAGGGAAAGTCTCTAACCCTTGTCGTTCCTGCAGTATTCAAAGTTCTTCAGTCCAGTAAGAGCTTCTTTGCACCAACAGTTGGCATTTCTTGGGCATCTGCCCATCTCCGACTTGCTTGTGACTTTTGGACTCGGTCCCCTTGTTCCACAGGTACCCTAGATTGGAAATCCATTGTCGTTGCATTGCTGAGTTGTGTTTTCCTTGCATTATTCCTCTATCACGACTTCTGTGTCTTTGGGGGAACTTTAGTGCACTTTGCACTCACTTTTCAGGGTCTTGGGGTGGGGTATTTTTCTAACCCTTGCTATTTTCTAATAGTCCCAGCGACCCTCTAGAAGGTCACATAGGTTTGGGGTCCATTCGTGATTCGCATTCCACTTTTGGAGTATATGGTTTGTGTTGCCCCTATCCCTATGTGCCTACATTGCATCCTATTGTAATTTTACACTGTTTGCACTGTTTTCTAAGACTATACTGCATATTTTTGGTATTGTGTACATATATCTTGTGTATATTTCTTATCCTCATACTGAGGGTACTCACTGAGATACTTTTGGCATATTGTCATAAAAATAAAGTACCTTTATTTTTAGTATAACTGTGTTTTGAGTTTTCTTATGATATTGTGCATAATCATTTGTGGTACTGTAGTAGCTTCACACGTCTCCTAGTTCAGCCTAAGCTGCTCTGCTAAGCTACCATTATCTATCAGCCTAAGCTGCTAGACACCCTATACACTAATAAGGGATACCTGGGACTGGTGCAAGGTGTAAGTACCCCTTGGTACTCACTACAAGCCAGTCCAGCCTCCTACATTGGTTGTGCAGCGGTGGGATAAGTGCTTTGAGACTACTTACTACTCTTGACATTGTACTTTTCATAAGAGAAAAATATACAAAACAAGTTCAGTGTATGTACACATAACTAAAAAGTTTTGCATTTCCTCTTTTCACTGTTTTCTAAGTGCTGAAAAGTACTTCTAAACTTTCTAAAAAGTTCTAAAAAGTTTTTAAAGTATTTTTTCTGTCTTTCTAAAAGTTCTGAAAAACTTTTTCTTCACTTTTTCTATCACTTAACTCTTTCTAAAAATGTCTGGCACAGGCCAAAATGTTGATCTGTCCAAACTTGCATGTGATCACCTTAGCTGGAAAGGAGCAAGGAGTCTCTGCATAGAAAGAGGTTTGAGTGTAGGGAAGAATCCTTCTTTAGAACTGTTATTGAACATACTTAGAGAACATGATAAGGCCATAAGTGCCCAATCTGTTGAAAAAGTAGTTGATGGTTCTCAGTCTGATCCAGGGACACCCCTGCAGATAGATTCAGTAAGGAAACTTCCAAGCCTGTCCAGTATCAGACAGCCTAGCAGGGTTGAGCCTGTAGAGTCACACCATACAGATAGTGTGGTCTCTCATCACAGTAGGAGGTCTCATCATACAGATGGTGGACTCTCACATTATACTGTTAGTCAACTTGATAAGGTTCCCTCAGTTAGGGACAGGTCTCCTTCTGTCCATTCTCATCACACTTCTGTTTCTAGAAATGTCCGTCCCACCCACCCTGATGACAGAATGTTGGAAAGGGAGCTCAATAAATTGAGATTGGAGACTTCCAGCCTGAAGCTCAAGAAGCAACAGCTGGATTTAGATAGACAATCTCTAGAGATTGAAAAAGAAAGACAGAAGCTTGGTTTAAATACCCATGGTGGCAGCAGCAGTATTCCCCATAGTCATCCTGTAAAAGAGCATGATTCCAGGAATCTGCACAAGATAGTTCCCCCTTACAAAGAGGGGGATGACATTAACAAGTGGTTTGCTGCACTTGAGAGGGCTTGTGTTGTTCAAGATGTCCCTCAAAGGCAGTGGGCTGCTATCCTATGGCTATCATTTAGTGGTAAGGGTAGAGACAGACTCCTTACTGTGAAAGAAAGTGATGCCAACGATTTCACTATTCTTAAGAGTGCACTCCTTGATGGTTATGGCTTAACCACTGAACAATACAGGATAAAGTTCAGAGAGACCAAAAAGGACTCTTCACAAGATTGGGTTGATTTCATTGACCATTCAGTGAAGTCCTTGGAAGGGTGGTTACATGGCAGTAAAGTGACTGACTATGAAGGCCTGCATAACTTGATCCTGAGAGAGCATATTCTTAATAATTGTGTGTCAGATTTGTTGCACCAGTACTTGGTAGACTCTGATCTGACCTCTCCCCAAGAATTGGGAAAGAAGGCAGACAAATGGGTCAGAACAAGAGTGAACAGAAAAGTTCATACAGGGGGTGACAAAGATGGCAAGAAGAAGGATGGTAAGCCTTCAGACAAAGGTGGGGACAAATCTAAAAATGAGTCTTCATCAGGCCCACAAAAACACTCTGGTGGGGGTGGTGGGTCCAAATCCTCCTTTAATCAAAACAAAGAAAAGAAACCATGGTGCTATTTATGTAAAGTAAAAGGCCATTGGACAACAGATCTCAGTTGTCCAAAGAAAAGCACCAAGCCTCCTACCACTACAACCCCTACTGCTACACCTAGTGTCCCTACTAATAGCAGTGGTGGTGGGAGCAAACCTACTAATAGCCAATCCAAGGGAGTAGCTGGGCTCACTATTGGTAACTTAGTTGGGGTTGGTCTGATTAGGGAGACCACAGAGGCTACTTTAGTCTCTGAAGGGGCTATTGATTTAGCCACTTTGGTTGCTTGCCCCCATAACTTGGAGAAGTACAAGCAACTACCCCTAATAAATGATGTTGAGGTCCAGGCCTACAGGGACACAGGTGCCAGTGTCACAATGGTGATTGAGAAACGGGTGCACCCTGAACAACACCTACTTGGACACCAGTACCAAGTAACCGATGCTCACAACATAACACAAAGCCACCCCATGGCTGTTGTAAATCTCAACTGGGGGGGGGGTAACTGGTCCAAAGAAAGTTGTGGTAGCTTCAGATTTACCTGTAGACTGTCTATTAGGCAATGATTTGGAGACATCAGCTTGGTCAGATGTGGAGTTGGAGGCCCATGCAGCAATGCTGGGCATTCCAGGGCATATTTTTGCTTTGACAAGGGCTCAGGCCAAGAAGCAAAAAGGACAGGGAAGCTTGGATCCTGGAACAATGGACCAAGTGCTCCCTAAAGCTAGGGCTAGTAGAAGCAAACCACTTCCTACTATCCCTCCCTCTACAGTGGATTCTTCTTCTGAGGAAGAAGAGTTCCCTCCCTGTGCAGAACCTACACCAGAGGAGCTGGAAGCAGACACTGCTGAGCTTTTGGGTGAAGGGGGCCCTGGCAGATAGGAGCTGAGTGTGGCACAGCAAACCTGTCCCACATTAGAGGGTCTACGACAGCAAGCTGTCAAACAAGCAAATGGGGATATCAGTGACTCTCATAGAGTTTACTGTAAGGACAATCTCTTGTACACTGAGTCAAGGGATCCTAAACCTGGGGCAGCCAGAAGATTAGTGATTTCTCAGGAGTACAGAAAGTTCCTCCTAACTCTCGCACATGATATTCCCCTTGCTGGGCATCTTGGGCAGATGAAAACTTGGGACAGGCTTGTTCCCCTGTTTCACTGGCCTAGGATGTCTGAGGACACAAAGGAATTTTGTAAGTCCTGTGAAACCTGTCAAGCCAGTGGCAAGACAGGTGGCACTCCAAAGGCACCCCTTGTTCCACTGCCTGTGGTTGGGGTTCCCTTTGAAAGGGTAGGGGTTGACATAGTTGGCCCCCTTGACCCTCCTACTGCTTCAGGCAATAGGTTTATCTTGGTGGTAGTGGACCATGCCACAAGATATCCTGAGGCAATTCCTCTTAGGACCACTACAGCTCCTGCAGTGGCAAAGGCCCTCCTGGGAATCTTTTCCAGGGTGGGCTTCCCAAAAGAGGTAGTTTCAGACAGAGGAAGCAATTTCATGTCTGCTTACATGAAGGCCATGTGGAAAGAGTGTGGAGTGACTTACAAGTTCACCACACCCTATCATCCACAAACAAATGGACTGGTGGAGAGGTTTAATAAAACTCTCAAAGGCATGATTATGGGACTCCCAGACAAACTCCGCAGGAGATGGGATATCCTTTTACCATGCCTCCTTTTTGCCTACAGGGAGGTACCCCAGAAAGGAGTGGGCTTCAGCCCCTTTGAACTTCTTTTTGGACACCCTGTTAGGGGTCCACTCACACTTGTTAAGGAGGGTTGGTAACAACCTTTAAAAGCTCCTAAACAGGATATTGTGGATTATGTACTAGGCCTCAGATCAAGGATGGCTAAATACATGAAGAAGGCCAGTAAAAACCTTCAGGCCAGCCAAGAGCTCCAGAATCAATGGCATGACCAGAAGGCTGTTTTGGTTCAGTACAAACCAGGGCAGAAAGTGTGGGTCTTGGAGCCTGTGGCCCCAAGAGCACTCCAAGATAAATGGAGTGGACCCCACACAATTGTTGAGAAGAAGGGTGAAGTCACCTACTTGGTTGACTTAGGCACTGCCAGGAGTCCCCTTAGGGTGCTCCATGTCAACCGCCTAAAACCCTACTATGACAGGGCTGATCTCACCCTGCTCATGGCAACTGATGAGGGACAGGAAGAAGACAGTGATCCTCTACCTGATCTCTTATCTTCCACAGAGCAAGATGCTCTTGTGGAAGGTGTAGTTTTGGCTGATTGTCTTACTGCTGAGCAGAAAGACCATTGCATAAATCTCCTAGGACAATTTTCAGAACTCTTCTCTACTGTGCCAGGTACCACTTCTTGCTGTGAGCACACTATAGATACTGGAGACAGCTTGCCTGTCAAAAGTAAGATCTATAGGCAGCCTGACCATGTCAGAGACTGCATAAAGCAAGAAGTTCAGAAACTGTTGGAACTAGGAGTGGTTGAACACTCAGACAGTCCATGGGGTTCTCCTGTGGTACTGGTACCAAAACCCAATTCCAAAGATGGAAAGAAGGAAATGCGGTTTTGTGTTGACTACAGAGGGCTTAACCAGGTAACCAAAACAGATGCTCACCCTATACCCAGGGCAGATGAGCTCATAGATACACTGGCATCTGCCAAGTATCTAAGCACTTTTGATTTGACTGCAGGGTATTGGCAGATCAAATTATCAGAAGATGCTAAAGCAAAAACTGCATTTTCTACCATTGGAGGACATTACCAGTTTACTGTAATGCCTTTTGGTTTGAAAACTGCACCTACCACTTTTCAGAGGTTGGTGAATACTGGAAGCCTTCAGTGCAGTATATCTGGACGATATAGCTGTCTTTAGCTCCAGCTGAGATGATCACCTGGTCCACCTATGGAAAGTTTTGGAGGCCCTGCAGAAGGCAGGCCTCACTATCAAGGCTTCAAAGTGCCAGATAGGGCAGGGGAAGGTGGTTTATCTGGGACACCTGGTTGGTGGAGAACAGATTGCACCACTTCAGGGGAAGATCCAGACAATTATGGATTGGACTCCCCCTACTACACAAACTCAGGTGAGAGCCTTTTTAGGCCTCACTGGGTATTACAGGAGGTTCATCAAGAACTATGGCTCCATTGCAGCCCCTCTTAATTACCTCACTTCCAAAAGAATGCCTAAAAAGGTATTGTGGACAGCAAACTGTCAAAAAGCTTTTGAGGAGCTGAAGCAGGCTCTGTGCTCTGCACCTGTCCTGAAAAGCCCTTGTTACTCTAAAAAATTCTATGTCCAGACTGATGCATCTGAATTAGGAGTAGGGGCAGTCCTATCACAACTAAATTCTGAGGGCCAGGATCAACCTGTTGCTTTTATTAGTAGGAGGTTGACCCCTAGAGAAAAGCGTTGGTCTGCCATTGAGAGGGAGGCCTTTGCTGTGGTCTGGGCTTTGAAGAAGTTGAGGCCATACCTGTTTTGCACTCACTTCATTGTTCAAACAGACCACAAACCTCTACTTTGGCTAAAACAAATGAAAGGTGAAAATCCTAAATTGTTGAGGTGGTCCATATCTCTACAGGGAATGGACTATACAGTGGAACATAGACCTGGGAGTACCCACTCCAATGCAGATGGACTCTCCAGATATTTCCACTTAGACAATGAAGACCCATCAGGAAATGACTAGTCTTATTGTTCTTCGTTTGGGGAGGGGGTTGTGTAGGAAAGTACCATCTTGCCTGGCATGTTACCCCCATTTTTCACTGTATATATGTTGTTTAAGTTGAATGTGTCACTGGGACCCTGCAACACAGGGCCCCAGTGCTCATAAGTGTGCCTGACTGTGTTACCTGTGTAGTGACTAACTGTCTCACTGAGGCTCTGCTAACCAGAACCTCAGTGGTTATGCTCTCTCATTACTTTTAAATTGTCACTAACAGGCTAGTGACCAATTTTACCAATTCACATTGGCTTACTGGACCACCCTTATAATTCCCTAGTATATGGTACTGAGGTACCCAGGGTATTGGGGTTCCAGGAGATCCCTATGGGCTGCAGCATTCTTTTGCCACCCATAGGGAGCTCTGACAATTCTTACACAGGCCTGCCAATGCCCACATTATTTCACTGCCATTTTCACTGCACTTAAGTAACTTATAAGTCACCTATATGTCTAACCTTTACCTATTAAAGGTTAGGTGCAAAGTTACTTAGAGTGTGGGCACCCTGGCACTAGCCAAGGTGCCCCCACATTGTTCAGGGCAAATTCCCCGACTTTGTGAGTGCTGGAGACACCATTATATGCGTGCACTACACATAGGTCACTACCTATGTGTAGCTTCACAATGATAACTCCGAATATGGCCATGTAACATGTCTAAGATCATGGAATTGCCCCCTCTATACCATCCTGGCATAGTTGGCACAATTCCATGCTGCCAGTGGTCTGTAGCACAGACCCTGGTACTGCCAAACTGCCTTTTCTGGGGTTACACTGCAGCTGCTGCTGCTGCCAACCCCACAGACAGGCTTCTGCCCTCCTGGGGTCCAGCCAGGCCTGGCCCAGGATGGCAGAACAAAGGACTTCCTCAGAGAGGGGGTGTTACACCCTCTCCCTTTGGAAAATGGTGTGAAGGCAGGGGAGGATTAGCCTCCCCCAGCATCTGGAAATGCTTTGTTGGGCACAGAGGTGCCCAATTCTGCATAAGCCAGTTTACACCGGTTCAGGGACCCCTCAGCCTTGCCTGGGCGCGAAACTGGACAAAGGAAAGGGGAGTGACCACTCCCCTGACCTGCACCTCCCCTGGGAGGTGCCCAGAGCTCCTCCAGTGTGCTCCAGCCCTCTGCCATCTTGGAAACAGAGGTGCTGCTGGCACACTGGACTGCTCTGAGTGGCCAGTGCCCTCTGCTGACGTCAGAGACTCCTTCTGATAGGCTCCTTCAGGTGTTAGTAGCCTATCCTCTCTCCTAAGTAGCCAAACCCTCTTTTCTGGCTATTTAGGGTGTCTTTCTTTGGGGATTCCTCAGATAACGAATGCAAGAGCTCATCAGAGTTCCTCTGCATCTCTCTCTTCACCTTCTGCCAAGAAATCGACTGCTGACCGCGCTGGAAGCCTGCAAAACTGCAACAAAGTAGCTAAGACGACTACTGCAACATTGTAACGCCGCTCCTGCTGCCTTCTCGACTGTTTTACTTGGTGGTGCATCCTGTGGGGGTAGTCTGCCTCCTCTCTGCATCAGAAGCTGCGAAGAAATCTCCCGTGGGTCGACGGAATCTTCCCCCTGCCAACGCAGGCACCAAAAAGCTGCATCACGGTCCCTTGGGTCTCCTCTCACGACAACGAGCGAGGTCCCTTGAATCCAGCAAGACTGTCCAAGTGATCCCCACGGTCCAGTGACTCTTCAGTCCAAGTTTGGTGGAGGTAAGTCCTTGCCTCCCCACGCCAGACTGCATTGTTGGTTTTCACGACTTTTGCAACTTCTCCGGCTCCCGTGCACTTCCGGTAGAAATCCTTTGTGCACCCCCAAGCTGGGATCCCCGGCACTCTAACCTGCATTGCACGACTTCCTAAGTTGTTCTCCGGCGACGTGGGACTCCTTTGTGTGACTTCAGGCGAGCACCATTTCACGCATCCTCGTAGTGCCTGTTTCTGGCACTTCTCCGGGTGCTATCTGCTGCTGTGAGGGCTCCTTGTGTTGCTCGATGTCCCTTCTACCTCCTCGTCCAATTTGCACTGTCCTGGTCCATCCTGGGCCACAGCAGCATCCAAAAACGCTAACCACACAACTTGCAGCTAGCAAGGCTTGTTGGCGTCCATCCGGCGGGAAAACACTTCTACACGACTCTCCAAGGGGTGTGGGATCCATCCTCCAAAGGGGAAGTCTCTAGCCCTTGTTGTTCCTGCAGTATTCACAGTTCTTCAGTCCAGTAAGAGCTTCTTTGCACCAACAGTTGGCATTTCTTGGGCATCTGCCCATCTCCGACTTGCTTGTGACTTTTGGACTCGGTCCCCTTGTTCCACAGGTACCCTCGATTGGAAATCCATTGTCGTTGTATTGCTGAGTTGTGTTTTCCTTGCATTATTCCTCTATCACGACTTCTGTGTCTTTGGGGGAACTTTAGTGCACTTTGCACTCACTTTTCAGGGTCTTGGGGTGGGGTATTTTTCTAACCCTTGCTATTTTCTAATAGTCCCAGCGACCCTCTACAAGGTCACATAGGTTTGGGGTCCATTCGTGATTCGCATTCCACTTTTGGAGTATATGGTTTGTGTTGCCCCTATCCCTATGTGCCTACATTGCATCCTATTGTAATTTTACACTGTTTGCACTGTTTTCTAAGACTATACTGCATATTTTTGGTATTGTGTACATATATCTTGTGTATATTTCTTATCCTCATACTGAGGGTACTCACTGAGATACTTTTGGCATATTGTCATAAAAATAAAGTACCTTTATTTTTAGTATAACTGTGTATTGTGTTTTCTTATGATATTGTGCATAATCATTTGTGGTACTGTAGTAGCTTCACACGTCTCCTAGTTCAGCCTAAGCTGCTCTGCTAAGCTACCATTATCTATCAGCCTAAGCTGCTAGACACCCTATACACTAATAAGGGATACCTGGGCATGGTGCAAGGTGTAAGTACCCCTTGCTACTCACTACAAGCCAGTCCAGCCTCCTACAATGGGTCCCAGGTGCCAATGACGATGTACGCCGGCGGTGACGGTACGCACCGCCACGGACATGACCGTCATTTCCTCTCTGTTCACTCACTTGATACCTAATCTTCGACAGGAGAGGACCTACACTGCAAGTGCTGCTGTGACCTCAGTCTGGAAGTGACGATGGCTCAAGTGTCTGGTGAAATGGCCCCTGCCTTCACATCGGAGGAGTTGGAGAAACAAGTTGATGGGGTCCTCCCCAGTACACGCTACTCTACGGTCCTCCAGACAAACAGGTGAGTACAATGTGAGCATGCTGTATGGGCAATGCCTGTTTGGAGTGGTGTGGATGGGAGATGGGGCAGGGGATGAGGCGTGCATGATATGACGGTCAGTGTTTGTGTGTCAGGGCAAGGGAGGGAACATGGGACAATGACTGTGATGGTCCGGACGGTTAAAGTTTTGCCTTTTGCCCTGCACTATTCCTCTAGGTCAGCGTCCACCAGAAGAAGGATATATGTCCGGGCCCTGGGGGTCCACCACAGACAGAGCACCCACTGCTGTAAAAGATGGGAGGACATTCGCCGCTGGAGCAAGAAGACGGTGGAGGCCCAGCTGGGGATGGCCTCCCAATGTGGGATGGGTGCCTGTCGCACCATGACCCCCCTGATGTTCCGGATCCTGGCAGTGGCTTATCCGGAGTTGGATGGGCGCTTGAGGGCATCACAGCAGCCACAAGGGGGTGAGTACTCTCACATCCATCTGATTCAGCGCACATTGGAGGTGTCTGGGTGGGGAAGGTGGGCTGTGGGTTCCCCTAGGCTAGGACTCGGCTTGTAGGCAAGCACCCTTTGTGAGGCAGGCTCAGTGGCACCCCATCCCCACCAGTGGTAAGAACCATCCACACCTAGTCAGGCTCCTGTGACTTCCATGTGCACAGCTATCGGGCATAGGCCTTATAACCCATGTCCCTGTGAGGAATTAGGGAACTCTAAGTGCATGGTGTCGTGCAGAGGGCTGTTGTGTCTGTAGTGTCCGCCAACGTTAGTGGTATTGCATGCACTGAACATGTTTTTCTACTTTATTTCCTCCCCTCTTTGTGGTCTCCCTGTTTTTGTGTGCATTAGCATCATCAGGCGGAGGAGCTGTGGCACCGGAGCAGGAGGGAGCTGCATCCCATATGGCCCTGGAGGGCGAGACTATGGACTCTGAATTCACCAGTGGGACGTAGGGCAAGGGGAGCTCCACGGCGGGGACAGCAGCTGAGACCAGCAACACCGACTCTTCCACTGATGGGAGCTCCTTTGCGGTGGTGGACCCCTCTGTGCCCCCTGCATCTACAGGTACAGCCGCCACCACCCTACCAGCACCGCCCTCCCAGCTGCCCCTCAGCATGTGCCCCGTGGCCGCTCACCCAGGAGGGTGGGCATCTCCTTCGCCCCAAGGCACCTCAGGCCCTACCCCAGTCAGCCCTGCTGCCTTTAGTGAGGAGTCTTTTGACCTCCTGGGATCCCTCGCTGTTGGGCAGTCAACCATTCTGAATGCCATCCAGGGTGGCATCAGTCTGGAAGAGACAATGGCTCGTGTGTCTGGGGAAAGGGCCCCTGCCTTCAGCACGGAGGAGTTTGAGAAACTAGTGGATGGGGTCTTCCCCCAGTACACGCTACTCTACGGTCCTAAAGACAAACAGGTGAGTTAACTGTCAGCATACTATATGGGCAATGGCTGTTTGGAGTGGTGTTGATGAAAGATGCGGGGGGAGAATGAGGCATGCATGATATGACGGTGAGTGCATGTGCATCATGGCAAGGGTAGGGATGCAGGCAGACGGTTACATCTTCTCCTTTTCCCCTGTACTATTCCTGCAGGTCAGCACCCACCAGAAGAAGGATATTTGGCGTGCCAGCGCCAAGGAAGTCCGGACCCTGGGGGTCCACCACAGTCGGAGCACCCACTGCCGGAAAAGATGGGAGGACATTCGCTGCTGGAGCAAGAAGATGACGGAGGCCCAGCTGGGGAAGGCCTCCCAACGTGGGAGGGGTGCCCATCGCACTATGATGCCCCTGATGTTCCGTATCCTGGCGGTGGCGAATTCGGAGTTGGATGGGAGCTTGAGGGCATCACAGCAGCCACATGAGGGTGAGTACACTCTCATTATGCTGATTCAGCGTGCACTGTAGGTGTCTTGGTGGGGGAGGTGGTCTGTGGGTTCCCCTAGGCCAGGGCAACCTTAGTAGGCAAGGTCCCTTCTTAAGGCAGGCCCTGTGGCACCCCACCCCACCTGTGTTCAGAGCCAACTATACCTAGTCAGGCTCCTGTGACTTCCATGTGTGCAGCAATTGGGCATAGGCCTTGTAACCCATGTCCCTGTGATTAATTAGGGAACTCTAAATGCACGCCGTAGTGCAGGGGGCTTCTGTGTCTGTAGTGTCCGCCAACAGTAGTGGTATTGGATGCACTCAACATGTCTTTCTTTTGTCTTCCCACTCCTTTTTGTGGTCTCCCTGTTCTTGTGTGCATTAGCATCATCAGGCGGAGGAGCAGTGTCACCGGAGCAGGAGGGAGCTGCATCCCACATGGCCCTGCAGGGTGACACAACGGAGTCAGAAGCCACCAGTGGGATGTAGGGCAAGAGGAGCTCCACGGCAGGGACAGGAGCTGAGACCAGCAACACGGCCTCCTCCTCTGATGGGAGCTCCCTTGGGTGATGGGCCCCTCTGTGCCCCCGCATCAACAGGTACAGCCGCCACCCCCCCTACCAGCACCGCCCTCCCAGCAGACCCTCAGCGTGTGCCCCGTGACCGCTCACCCAGGAGGGTGGGCATATCCTTCGCCCCAGGCACCTCAGCCCCTGCCCCAGTCAGCCCTGCTGCCCTCAGTGAGGAGGCCATTGACCTCCTCAGGTCCCTCACTGTTGGGCAGTCTACCATTTTGAATGCCATCCGGGGTGTAGAGAGGCAGTTGCAACAGACCAATGCATACCTGGAGGGCATTCATTCTGGTCAGGCAGCCCAACAGCGAACTTTTCAGACTCTGTCCTCAGCACTGATGGCAGCCATTGTCCCTCTCTCAAGCCTCCCCCCTCCAACTTCCGTCACCCAGACCCAAACCCCTGTACCTCAGCCTATCCCAAGCACACCATCAGACCAACATGCACACACATCAACACACAAGGGAAGCTCAGGCAAACATAAGCACCACACATCCCACAGGCACTCACCCAAGCATCATGCACATGAAGACATACCAACAGCCGCTGCCTCCACTGTGTCCCCCTCCTCCTCGTCTCCCTCCTCCCTCCCAGTCTCGTCTCCACTCACACCTGCATGCACTACATCTTCAGCAACTACCTCCATCACCAGCACACCCACCACCACACCCCGCTCACGTGCAGTCACCACCCCCACTACCACTCACAGATCCCCTGTGACCTCTCCCAGTGTGTCTGTGAGCCCACCTCCCAAGGTACACAAACGCAGCCACATACCCACCCAACAGCCATACACCTCACGACAGCCTCCAGCCCATGCACCTTCACCCAAATTCAGCAAACGTACACCTCCTACAACCACTACCTCTTCCTCCACTCTCAAACCCCCTCCATCTACCCGTCCCAGTGTGTCCAAAAAACTTTTCCTGTCCAACCTTGACCTTTTCCCCTCACCTCCCCCACCCCTTCAGTCTCCTAGGGCCCACCTTTCCAGGTCCCAACCCAGCACCTCAGCCACAACATATGCAGGAACAATGATGCCAGTAGTAACTGGCTTCTGGATTGCACCAGGCAGCAGGGCAGCCAGTGTGCCAAGGAGCCAGACCACGGACAGTCCTCCACCTCAAAAGCACAAAAAGTTGGCCAGTGCCCGGCCTGAGAGAGGCAAAACATCTACCACCAAAGCCTCTCCCAGGGGTGCAGTTGGGAGTGTGAAGTCAGCTGCGCCACCATCCAAGGTCAGGAAGGGGTACAGAAAAACAGGCAAGTCAGCGAAAACCGGCACAGCGGACAAGACCGCCACCAGCACCGCTGAACAGTACACCGCCGCCACAAGCACTGCTGGCAAGGACACCGCCGCCACAAGCACCGCTGCCAATGACACCGCCGCCACCAGCACCGGTGAACAGGACACTGCCGCCACAAGCACCGCTGCCAAGGACACCGCCGCCACCATCACGGCTGAACAGGACACCGCCGCCACAAGCACCGCTGAACAGGACACCGCTGCCACAAGCACCGCTGCCAAGGACACCGCCGCCACCAGCACCGCTGAACAGGACACTGCCACCAAAAGCACCGCTGCCAAGGACACCCCTGCCACCAGCACTGCTAAACAGGACACCGCCGCCACCAGCACCGCAGGCCAATGAGCCCCAAAGCTTCTGACGCTACTAAGGCCGCCACGAGCAGGATGAATCGCTCTGGGCACAAGGCCCCCTCCAGAACCAGTGGAGTAAGGCATCCACTACCTCAGTCCTTGGCAGGATGAAGCACTCTGGGCACAAAGCCCCCTCCAGACCCAGTGGATATTTAAATCCACTGCCTCTGTCCTTGGCAGGATGAATCACTCTGGGCACAAAGCCCCCTCCAGAACCAGTGGAGATTTACATCCATTACATCAGTCCTTGGCAGGATGAAGGACTCTGAGCACAAAGCCCCCTCCAGAACCAGTGGAGTAACGCATCCACTACCTCAGTCCTTGGCAGGATGAAGCACTCTGGGCACAAAGCCTCCTCCGGAACCAGTGGAGATTTACATCAACTACCACTGTCCTTGGCAGGATGAAGCACTCTGGGCACAAAGCCCCCTCCAGAACCAGTGGAGATTTACATCCACTACCTTGGTCCTTGGCAGGATGAAGCACTCTGGGCACAAAGCCCCCTCCAGAACCAGTGGAGATTTACATCCACTACCTTGGTCCTTGGCAGGATGAAGCACTCTGGGCACAAAGCCCCCTCCAGAACCAGTGGAGATTTACATCCACTACATGAGTCCTTGGCAGGATGAAGCACTCTGGGCACAAAGCCCCCTCCAGAACCAGTGGAGATTTACATCCACTACCTCTGTCCTTGGCAGGATGAAGCACTCTGGGCACAAAGCCCCCTCCAACACCAGTGGAGTAAGGCATCCACTACCTCAGTCCTTGGCAGGATGAAGAACTCTTGGCACAAAGCCCCCTCCAGAACCAGTGGAGATTTACATCCACTACCTCAGTCCTTGGCAGGATGAAGCACTCTGGGCACAAAGCCCCCTCCAGAACCAGTGGAGATTTACATCCACTACCTCTGTCCTTGGCAGGATGAAGCACTCTGGGCACAAAGTCCCCTCCAGAACCAGTGGAGTAAGGCATCCACTACCTCAGTTCTTGGCAGGATGAAGCAATCTGGGCCCAAATCCCCCTCCAGAACCAGTGGAGATTTACATCCACTACCTCTGTCCTTGGCAGGATGAAGCACTCTGGGCACAAAGCCCCCTCCAGAACCAGTGGAGACTGTTATCCACTTGAGAGAGCGTGGCTTTGCACTCCCCAGGATGCAGCAGTGGGCAACCCACCCACTGGAAAGACTTGTGAGACTGTGGCTTTGCAGTCCACAAGATGCAGCAGTGGGCAACCCACCCAATGGAAAGACTTGTTAGACTGTGGCTTTGCGCTCCCCAGGATGCAGCAGTGGGCAACCCACCCACTGGAGAGACTTGAGAGACTGTGGCTTTGCATTCCCAAGGATCCAGCAGTAGGCAACCCACCCACTAGAGAGACTTGAGAGACTGTGGCTTTGCACTCCCCAGGATAAAGCAGTGGGCAACCCACCCACTGGAAAGACTTGTGAGACTGTGGCTTTGCACTCCCCAGGATGCAACACTGGGCAACCCACCCACTTGAAAGACTTGTGAGGCTGTGGTTTGCACTCCCCAGGATGTAGCAGTGTGCAACCCACCCACTGGAAAGAGTTGTGAGACTGTGGCTTTGCACTCCCCAAGATGCAGCAGTGGGAAACCCACCCACTGGAAAGACTTGTGAGACTGTGGCTTTGCACTCCCCAGGATGCAGCAGTGGGCAACCCACCCACTGGAAAGACTTGTGAGACTGTGGCTTTGCACTCCCCAGGACACAGCAGTGGGCATGGAGCCCCCTTGTGTATCTGGCGTCATGCACTCATCTGGCTGAGGTGCCCCCCCATTTCTTTCCCCCTGAGGTGCCTGTTGTATTTCTATCTGATGCCCCAGCAGTGTTCTCTCCGTTTTGATCGGGTATTGAGTGTGGGCTTCACCCATGCATTTTGGGCCCAGTGGTCCACGGACTATGATGGTGGAACACCTTGGACTTGTATTCTTGGTGTATATATTTGTTTATAGTGTAAATATATATATACATATATATGTATTTTTGATTACTGTATTTGAATAGATTACAAACATTCGACTCATTTCCTTTTGTCCTTGCATTCTTCAAAGGGGGGTTGGGGGTTGTTAATGTAATGTATCAATATGTACATATGTGTGTGTTGTAGTGAGTGAGGGTGGGGGTGGGAGTGTTGTGTTTGCGTGTGTGTGTCACTCTTTTTTCCCTCCCCCCTCCCCTGTGTTGTAGGTGCAGTACTCACCGTGGTCTTTGCCGCCGTCTTTGTTGTTCCTGGTAGAGGAGCAGGAAGATAAAGGGTGGGAGTATCTGGAGCTTGGGTTCCATAGCGTCCTGGTTCCTCGTGGGGTGTGTAGAGGTGAGCGTTTTCCCTTCCAAGTCCTGTTTCAGCTGTGTTTTTGTTCGCGGTGAATCCGCCCCAGAAAAGGTGGCGGATTGGACTGTTGTAATACAGTGGGTGGAACCTTGCCTTCCGTCTGTCTGTTGGCAGTTACCGCGCAGTGTTTGTTTGTACCCCAGTGGCGGTCGAAGTGTTAAAGTGGCTGTCTATGTTGGCGGCTTCCGCCACGGTTGTGATTCCATTTTTTTTACCGCCGGCCTGTTGCCGGTTTTACTGCCGCTTTAACACGGACCGTCAGGGTTGTAATGACCCCCATAACACCATAAGCCCAACCACTAGGCGTCCCTGCATTCCCAAGCGGTACAATAAAAGTCACAGCCTTAGGAGTAGTTAAAACTGCTTTGAAAAACCAGAGGGCCATGGATTTTTTAACCCTGATACCTTAGGGTCACTTTATAAAAATTACTTCTGGGGGCCACTACAACTCTTGCAGCAGCCCAAACTCTCCCCCTGTCCCATTAGAGGTGCCCCTGCCATCTTCAAGGCCATCAAAGGAAGTAATTTGATGCAAAGAAACCACTACATGGCATTATGGGGTGTTCTCTCTAAGCAGACTGAACATAGAATGAGAAGTTTCTGCCACTGCTTCCTCTTTTCTTCGGTGGGGCTTAGCACCCCGCATCTTCTGTTGCATTTCTACCTTTTCCTTGGGGGTGACTGGTCCCACCAGGTCACCATGATGCCCTCTTTGGTGGGGCAATCTGTGGAGCTCACTCCTGTGCTGCCCAGATGGCTCTGCTGCCTTACTGGCACAGGAGCTGGCAACTGGATTCTCCATATCTGCTCTGTTCGGGCAGGGTATTGGCACTGCAGTGGTTGCCCACTCTCTCTAAACACGGGCATGGGGAGGCAGGCTGAGACCACTGCCGTTATGGGGTGGCACAACGGCCCTTCACCTTCCTGTTTCTTCATCGGGCCCCGGGATGGGGTCCCAGGCCCCTTCCTTTCATTGTGAGGGGGCTCGATGTTGCTCCCCCTTTGCTTTGTCTCTGGTGCTCCTCTGCTCTTGCTGCAGCACAGAAGTCCATCCAAATCATTCCCTAACTTGTCTTTATTAGATGCAGAGGACCAGCTTCACTGGTCCTAGAGAGACCCACTGGCCTTCGGGCCAGCTGCATGCAGAGTCCTTAGTCCATTAGGGCATCAGAGGGTGTGTCCTTTCAGCTGTCCACGGTGTCCCTAGCCAACCCTAAGGTGCCACATCACCTTCCATCCCATCCCAACCCTTATGCACAGCATGCTGGGACAATCCGGGTGTTGCAAAGTCATCTTTTTGCCCTGTTCATCCCCATTTTTTTTGTTGCTGACTGGTGCTGATGATAACTGACTGTGCCCTGGACTCTGTTAGCCAGACCCAGGCCAGTGCTATGTTAAAACACACACTTGTAGTAGAGTACACTAGGTATTAGGGTACCCTTTTGATTGTCCTGACAGACCCTGTAAGTCCCTAGTATATAATGGGGCAAGGGTGTACAATCTGCCTATAAGCCCCTATATAATAGGGCATGGAGATTAGAGGCCCAGCAGAATTTCTGCACTTGCATGTGTGCACTACTGTGTGCTGCCTGTCCTTTAAAATGCAGACTTGTCTTGCAGTCTGTCTTTAAAAGTTACATTCCTACCTTTTGCATGACAGCCCCTGTAGGTCCCTAGTAAACAATGTGGCAAGGGGGGTGCCAACTACCTATAAGACCCTTGTACATAATAGGGCATGGAAGTAGAGACCCAGCAGAATTGCTGCCCTTTGCATGTGGGCACTGCAGGATGTTTTCTGTCATTTTAAAAGGCAGCCTGACTCTGCAGACTGCATTTACATGGAAATAGTGTCCCAATTCGACTTTGGTGCTGTGGGCACTTTAAATGTGATGATATACCTTATTTTCACATATTAGGTACCCCCCGGATCTCCCCTAGGTATCCTAGGGGCAGGGGGTAATGTAACCATAAGCAGGGGTCTTATAGAAGATGTTTTATAAACCCAGGTAAGGGAAAACTGATCATTGCATTTTCCCTCACTATAGATACTGGCCTTCATAGGCTATCATTGCTATTTCGGATTTTAATGGTAATAATAGTAAGGAAAAGCGCAGAAAAGTAATTCAAGGACTTAAAAGATTTTTTTTGGTAAATCCAGCGATTTAACATTGGGAATTTATCACAACTTGTACAGAAAATAAGTTATAAGGCTTTTCTTTCTGTAAGCCAAAATCCAGCCCTCTGACTGTCCCCTCTGATTGGTCAGTGCTAACAGGATTAGCAGAGCTGCTTGATTAAGTGATAAGTGGCTGTCCAGGGGAGAGCATATCTGGTGAAGGGCAGCTCGGGGGCTACACAAGAATGCATGAGCAGGGGGAGGGGTAATAAAACATACAGCCTCAAATGAGAGCAAGACAGGAGAATGCCAGATCACCTAACCCCCACCTTCTGGACCCCTCAGCCAGATACTAGGCTTAAGGAAGGAATATGCAGATGTTAGAATGAGGAGAGCTATGGAAATGAGCCACACTGGAGAATGGTTTAGTCAGCTCTTAGTTTCAGACATCATGGATTTTGGAAAAATTGTTCTTTCTGGGGCAGGAATATGCCACACTTTGCAGGAAGTGGTCATGCATCTGGGCGTCACTCTGCATTCTATTGGTTGGGCGCCCCCCTTCCTGATGCCTCTCAGATCTGCCGCCTGAAACTACAAGAAAAAGAAAGACTGCCCTGCTGGAATCTGGATCTGCACCCTTGACCTGTACCTCTAAGTGAACTGTGCCTGCTGCACAATCTGGTACTACAGCCCTGGGGACAGTGCCTTGCTTCAAGAAGGACTCAGGGGTGGACTCCCTGCAGCTACAGGTTTTTTTTTTTTTTTTTTTAATATTTTTACTAACAATTTGCTGTTATACAAATACAAAATGATTTGGTGTGACAGCTGAGGTTTCCCATGCAGCTCAGGATGCAGATGACGAATGAAAGAGCTCACCAGAGTTCCTCTGCATCTCCCTCTTCACCTTCTACCAAGGATCGACCGCTGACTGCTCCAGGACGCCTGAAAATCTGCAACAAAGTGGCAAGACGACTACCAGCAACATTGTAGCGCCTAATCCTACCGGGTTTCTCGACTGTTTCCTGGTGGTGCATGCTCTCGGGGTAGCCTGCCTTCACGCTGCACCAGAAGCTCCGAAGAAATCTCCAGTGTGTCGACGGAATCTTCCCCCTGCTAACGCAGACACCAAAAGACTGCATCACTGGTCCTCTGGGTCCCCTCTCATCCTGACGAGTGTGGTCCCTGGAACACAGCAACTCTGTCCAAGTGACTCCCACAGTCCAGTGACTCTTCAGTCCAAGTTTGGTGAAGATTCCGTCGATCCACGGGAGATTTCTTCAGAGCTCCTGGTGCAAGAAGGAGGCAGGCTACCCCCAGAGCATGCACCACCAGGAAACAGGCGAGAAAGCCGGCAGGATGAAGCGATACAAGGTTGCAGTAGTCGTCTTTGCTACTTTGTTGCGGTTTGGCAGGCGTCCTGAGCAGTCAGCGGTCGATCCTTTGGCAGAAGGTGAAGAGGGAGATGCAGAGGAACTCTGGTGAGCTCTTGCATTCGGTATCTGAAGAATTCCCCAAAGCAGAGACCCTAAATAGCCAGAAAAGAAGGTTTGGCTACCTAGGAAGGAGGATAGGCTATTAAGAAAGGTAAGAGACTATCAGAAGGAGTCTCTGATGTCACCTGCTGGCACTGGCCACTCAGAGCAGTCCAGTGTGCCAGCAACACCTCTGTTTTCAAGATGGCAGAGGTCTGGGGCACACTGGAGGAGCTCTGGGCACCTCCCAGGGAGGTGCAGGTCAGGGGAGTGGTCACTCCCCTTTCCTTTGTCCAGTTTCGCGCCATAGCAGGGCTGGGGAATCCCTAAACCGGCTTATGGGCAGCATCTGTGCCCATCAAAGCATTTCCAGAGGCTGGGGGAGGCTACTCCTCCCCAGCCATCACACTTATTTCCAAAGGGAGAGGGTGTCACACCCTCTCTCAGAGGAAATCCTTTGTTCTGCCTTCCTGGGCCAGGGCTGCCTGGACCCCAGGAGGGTAGAAACCTGTCTGAGGGGTTGGCAGCAGCAGCAGCTGCAGTGGAGACCCCGGAAAGGCAGTTTGGCAGTACCCGGGTTCTGTGCTAGAGACCCAGGGGATCATGGAATTGTCTCCCCAATGCCAGAATGGCATTGGGGTGACAATTCCATGGTCTTTGACATGTTACATGGTCATGTTCAGAGTTACCATTGTGACGCAATACTTAGGTAGGGACCTATGTATAATGCACGCGTGAAATGGTGTCCCCACCCTCACAAAGTCCGGGGAATTTGCCCTGAACGATGTGGGGGCACCTTGGCTAGTGCCAGGGTGCCCACACATTAAGTAACTTTGCACCCAACCTTCACCAGGTGAAGGTTAGACATATAGGTGACTTATAAGTTACTTATGTGCAGTGTAAAATGGCTGTGAAATAATGTGGGCATTATTTCACTCAGGCTGCAGTGGCAGGCCTGTATAAGAATTGTCAGAGCTCCCAATGGGTGGCAAAAGAAATGCTGCAGCCCATAGGGATTTCCTGGAACCCCAATACCCTGGGTACCTCAGTACCATATACTAGGGAATTATAAGGGTGTTTCAGTATGCCAATGTGAATTGGTGAAATTGGTCACTAGCCTGTTAGTGACAATTTGGAAAGCAGAGAGAGCATAACCACCGAGGTTCTGGTTAGCAGAGCCTCAGTGACACAGTTAGGCATCACAGAGGGAACACTTACATATAGGCCACAAACTTATGAGCACTGGGGTCCTGGCTAGCAGGGTCCCAGTGACACATAATAAACATACTGACAACATAGGGTTTTCACTATGAGCACTGGGCCCTGGCTAGCAGGATCCCAGTAAGACAGTGAAAACACCCTGACATATACTCACAAACAAGCCAAAAGTGGGGGTAACAAGGCTAGAAAGAGGCTACTTTCTCACACAACCCCCCCCCCCAAACGAAGGACAATAAGGCTAACCTTGGCCAGTTGAGACTTTATTGTCTAAGTGGTGATAAGTGGAGAGTAGCTCTGCAATAGACTGGTTACTCCCTTTATCATCCACTATATGGTTACTTCCCTGTGGGGATGTAAACCACTCTGTTTGACGTTTTTAGCTAGCCAACAATGTGAAGATATATTTTCAGAGTTCCTATTAGTAAGCTTTAGTTTAGAACAGTGGGAATTGTCCACTGGACCTATCTCTAGTGATAAGAATGCCAGACAGGGATGCTGTCTCAGTAAAGCCATGGATGGGCAAAAACTTTGTCCATATGGCTGTAAGAGAGAACAGGGATGCTGTTTCTCTTTAGTTGGAGCAGGGCAGGGATGCTGTCTTATGAGCTCCACACTAGAGCAGGGCTGCTGTCCTAAGTGGTGTGAGGCAGTGCAGGGTTTCTGCACTAAAGTTTCTCTGGGAGGGATGCTCCATGTTAACTAAAATGGTGCCCTTTTTGTCACCAATATTAGTTATCCCACATAAAGGTACTTCCACCTCAGGGAGTACAGCTATGCCACCTGATGATTCCCTTTGTACAGGTGACACCCCAGGAGAGATTTTTCCCACCACAGGAATGGTATCCTGAATGGCAGGGTGGTTAGGGGATACTGTGATACCCTTTTTACCTGTCGTTGGAGAAGGATCCTGAGTTTTCAGGCCTTTTTCTCTCCTTTGCTTTTTCATTTCAGTAGACATGAGAGGGAACAATTCCTCAGGGATACCCAGCATGGCTACATGGGTATAAAACTCTACCTCAGCCCAACCTGAGGTCTCTAGGTCATAACCTAAGAGACAGTCTACAGGTAAGCTAGGTGACACTACCACCTGCTTAGGGCCAGTAACTCCACCCAACTAAGCTGAACTATAGCTAAGGGAAGAAACTTAGTGGAGTTATGGACATCAATAATCTTGTACTGTTGTCCAATGATGTGTTGTTCAGGAGGCACTAGGTTTTCAGTCACCAAAGTGATACTGGCACCTGTGTCCCTGTAGGCCTGGGCCTCCACACCATTTATTGAAACTGTAGGCCTGTACTTATCCATTGTAAGGGGACAGGCAGCCAGTGTGGCAAGGCCAATGCCACTAGGTGTGACAGAAACTGTCTTGGGACTGACTACCCCAGTTTCTATGATGGACCCATAAGTGAACCCAACTACACCCTTAGTTTGACTGTTGCCAGCAGTCCCACCACTATTACCACTACTGCTAGGGGCACTAGAGTTTGATGTATTAGTGGTGGTAGGCTCAGGGGGTTTACCTGGACAGGACTTATCCCCTTGCCTATGGCCTTTATTTTTACACAGAAAGCACCAAGGCTTTTTAATGTGTGTATGTTGTGAAGAAGAGGAAGAATTTGATTTATCCCCACCCCCTGAAGAGTGTTTAGGATTTGAGAAGGATCTTTGGTTTTACCCTTATCCCCATGCTTATCCTGAGATTTCTCACCATCTTTCTTTGTGCCATACTTGTCACCCCCTGTATGAACTTTTCTGTTCACTCTTATTCTGACCCATTTGTCTGCCTTCTTCCCCAATTATTGGGGAGAGGTCAGATCTGAGTCCACTAGATATTGGTGTAACAAGTCAGACACACAGTTATTCAGAATATGCTCTCTCAGAATTAGATTGTACAGGCTTTCATAGTCAGAAACTTTACTGCCATGTAACCACCCCTCCAAAGCCTTCACTGAACTGTCAACAAAGTCTATCCAATCTTGTGAGGACTCTTTTCTGGTGTCTCTGAACTTAATCCTGTATTGTTCAGTGGTTAAGCCAAATCCATCCAAGAGTGCATCCTTCAAAACTGCAAAATTATTGGCATCACTTTCTCTAACAGTAGGGAGCCTATCCCTACCCTTTCCACTGAAATATAGCCATAGAATAGCAGCCCACTGCTTTTGGGGGACCCCCTGTACCATACAGGCCCTCTCAAGTGCAGCAAACCACTTGTTAATGTCATCCCCCTCCTTGTAAGGGGGAAGTATCTTGTGCAGATTCCTGGAATCATGCTCTCTCACAGGATTGCTATCAGGAATACTGCTGCTGCCACTATGGGGTCCAAAGCCCAACCTCTGTCTCTCCTTCTCCAGATCTAGGGATTCCCTGTCTAGAGCCAGCTGTTGCTGTTTAAGCTTCAGTCTGGTCTCTTCCACTCTCAACTTATTGAGTTCCCTTGCTAACGTTTTGTCTTCAAGGTGGGTGGGTTGGGAATGCTTGGACACAGAAGAAATATTGGAATTAACAGAGGGAGACCTTTCCCTAACAGTTTGCACTCTAATAATCTGGCATTCAGGAACAAAAACATCCCTACTATGATGAGAGCTTCTATTACTACCAGCATTGCTAGGTGGTCTGCTAAGGGGCAGATTAGGAAGAGAACCCTGTACACCTTCCTCAAGGGGCTCCCCTGAGTCAGAGTGTGAGCTATCTACTAACTTTTCAGATCAAGTGCCACTCTGGGCCTTATCATTCTCAATGAGCATGTTAGACAGAAATTCTCTAGAAGAGTTCTTTCCTACCACTAAACCACTATCAATGCAGAGACTCCTTAGGCTCTTAAAGGTAAGATTGTCATATGTTGTATTGACCATTTTAAGAGAAGTTCCTACATCAGACATGATAGATGAAGGTTTAGGGACAGTGAGAAGAGAGAAAATGTTTCAGGACTTTTTAAAGAACAGGAAAAAAAAACCTTTTTCAAACTTTTTGAAACTTTTAGAAAGTTTAGGAGTACTTTTCAGCACTTAGCAGAAAGTGTAAGAGAAGAAAAGCAAACGTTTTTGGTTTGGTGTACATACACTGAACTTGTTTTGTATATTTTTCTCTTTTGAAAAGTTCATAATGACAAAGTGGTAAGTAGTTACATGTACTTATCCCACCGCTGCACAACCAATGTAGGAGGCTGGCCTGGCTTATAGTGGGTACCAAGGGTACTTACACTTTGTGCCAGGTCCAGTTATCTCTTATTAGTGTAGAAGAGGTGTTTCTAGCAGCTTAGGCTGGTAGAAGGTAGCTATGGAAAAGCAGCTAAGGCTGAACTAGGAGACATGTAAAGCTCCTACTATACCACTGGTGCCATATGCACGACTTCATAAGAAAACACAATACACAGAGTTACTAAAAATAAAGGTACTTTATTTTTATGACAATTTGCCAAAAGTATCTCAGTGAGTGCCCTCAGTAAGAAGGTAAGTACTATACACAAGTTATATGTACACAAACCAAAATTAGGTAAGTAAGAGCAAGAAAAGTAATGCAAACAGTGTAGAATTACAATAGATTGCAATATGAGCACATAGGTATAGGGGCAACACAAACCATATACTCCAAAAGTGGAATGCGAACAACGAACGGACCCCAAACCTATGTGAGCTTGTAGAGGGTCTCTGGGACTATAAGAAAACAGTGAGGGTTAATAAATAGCCCACCCCAAAACCCTGTAAGGTAGGTGTAAAGTGCACCTACAACCCCCAGAGAGCACAGAAATTTTGATAGGGGGATTCTGCAGGAAGAACAAACACCAGCAGTGTACTGACAATGGATTTCCGGACCTGAGTACCAGTAAGACAAGGGGGCCAAGTGTGAGAAAGTAGCCTCTTTCTAGCCTTGTTACCCCCACTTTGGCCTGTTTGTGAGTATATGTCAGGGTGTTTTCACTGTCTCACTGGGATCCTGCTAGCCAGGACCCAGTGCTCATAGTGAAAACCCTATGTTGTCAGTATGTTTGTTATGTGTCACTGGGACCCTGCTAGTCAGGACCCCAGTGCTCATACGTTTGTGGCCTATATGTATATGTTCCCTGTGTGATGCCTAACGGTCTCACTGTGGCTCTGCTAACCAGAACCTCAGTGGTTATGCTCTCTCTGCTTTCCAAATTGTCACTAACAGGCTAGTGACCAATTTCACCACTACAAGCCAGGCCAGCCAGGCCAGCCTCCTACAGCCCCCTCTTCACCACCCTTCTCCCCGCTTCCCTCTTTTATTCACCTGACTTACTCATCGGTGAAGTGTTGGGACCAACAACACAGTGCACCCATGGGTAAATTGAAGGAAGGGAGAGGAAAGGAGCCAAAAAAAAAACCAGGGTGGATGGAAGAGAGGCCCAGGCTCAGGAATAACAGGTGGACCCACTAACAGCCCACACTGCGGCCCACACTGGCAGTCATTAGAGACACTAAACAAACTCTAGAGGCGCAGATATCGCCAGTGGAGAACAAAGTGTGTATCCTGCGCACAGATCATAAGAAGCTCACAGAGAGGGTGAAGGATGCAGACAACAAACTAGAGGTGACGCATCCAATGGTACAGGACCTCACAAAACATTGCACACAGCTGGAGAGGGGCATGGCGGTGGTTGCTGGCCACCTGGAGGATGCAGAGGGTAGATATAGGAGATACAATGTGTGCCTGATCGGAGTCCATGAAAGGACGGAGGAAGGAGTGCCAAACTCTTTGTGGAAGAGTGGCAGGAGAAGACGGTGTTCTAAGGTCGACCTTTGCACTTCTTTTCTGTAGAACGAGTGCACGAATACCAGCGTAGGAGCTGGCCCCTGGACAGCTGACTCGTCCCATTATTGTTTGCTTGATGAACTATGGAGACCGAGACAATATTCTACAACTTTCGAGCAAGCACAGCCCCTGGCTCATAAAGGGACAAGAAGTGCACATTTACTATGTGGAGGATTGCATTCGGGTTTGCATCGTTGGAGTCCCCCAATAAGCCTTGGCACACGCAAAGCCCATGGTTAGCAGAAAGTGGCGCTGCTGGGGACCAGGAGGGACCAGGTGGACCCTACCCAGGAATAGAAGTCAGAGGGGGCCCTCAGAAACACAGAGAGACCCTACACAAGACCAGGAAGCGCTTACAGGAGTCCCACAGGATGGGGACACGTAAATTGCAGAAGAGGCTCACACAGCACTACGAAAAATGCTTCCATGATACCGGAGAGCTGTGCATCGCAGGATAGAGTGCTGTGAACACATCTGGTGTGAACTTTTAAACAAGCTGAAAGAGAAAGTATTTTTCTGTATACCAAAGCATAACAAATCACGGCCGGTGACAAGGTCGGTCAGCGCCTCGGAGCACAGGGACTCCACAGTGACACCTCAGTCACGGGCGCTGTCTTTAATTACACGGGAATGGAGGAACCTGCAACACGCCAACTGCCAACAATGTCTGCGCGCAGATGCCACGACATAAACACTGCCCCGGAGGCACCGACAAGAGTCACAGGTCAACCCTGAAGAGACATGGCCCTTCCTGGTGGTGAGACGTCACCGCCTCGTTCAGAAATGCTGCAGAGCTGAGAACAAACAAGGGGAAGACGTATCACGAGTTTGCACTGTCACAAAGTGATGCAAAGTGGGACAAACTCGTGAAATGGTATTTAAACGGTACCCCTGTTTCTAATGAGGTGGCACTTGGAGCTGCTTTGCTGGGGTGCTGTGAAGTATGTGTGTGTGTGCGCGCGCGCGCGTGTGTATGCGCCAGTGTTTGTGCCTTTATGACTTAAGGGGCAAGGGGGCACAACTTCGCTCCCACAGGTTGGTTGCCGTTGTCTTCTTCGGGAAGGTGGGCCTGGACTGCGACTGGAGAACTTTAAAGGAGGCCGGTGGCTTTAAAGTCCAGAAGCACGCCATTTCACTTCCGCCTGGAGCTGCCCACCTGCCCCCGGAGCCGCCCCTCCCATCTGAAGTGCCTTAACCTGGCAGGTCTAAAGTGCCTTAACAAAACCTTATGGGGCCCCATGAAAGGTATGCTGATTGGCCTCCCGAAAACATTACACCCTCAAGCCTAGGTTAAGATTCACCAATAACTTTGTAATTATTGTTCATTGAGAAGCAGCACCATATACACAATAATAATGCCAGTTACACACGCATATATCTATATATAAACATAGAGCATGCATGCCAACATTTTAGAGCAGGCAAGTGGGATAATATTAAAAAAATAGTCGGGATAATTTATTTTCGCCTCTGACCTGTACTGAAGCAGAGGCAATCTGCCTGAATTGGGTCTATTGATGTGCACGGTGACAGCCAGCATTTCATTTTTGGCGACTTCTAAGCGCTGTATAAAAATGCCTGAAATAAAATGATGAACCTTGTCACATGCTGTAGTCCCCCACTTCCAGAATTAAGTGTCGTGCTTTCCCCAGCCTGGTACCTGCTGAATGACTTGGCCACACACAGAGAACTCTGTGAACGCCAACATTCTAAACCAATCTTTCATTACATTTTATTTTAGGGCTTACATCAACCACTGATAGCAGTCCTTGGGGAGCCACAAAGGTTCCCTTCTAAAACAACTTTGGATGTTGAAGTTAGAACTGAAATTGTGTAGCTGATCACCACTCTTTGCAGGATACCAACAGACGACAGTGCTCTCCATTTTTCAAGTTTTTATCCTCAGAGCTTAAAAGAGGAAATGTACCCTATGGCCAATTGTTAGACGTGACAGCCATAGGGTGGTCACCCCCCAACTTTTTGCCCGCCTCCCTTCACTTTTCTGACACTGTTTTTGCTGGTCTTAGGACTTTGCACACTTTACCACTGCTAACCAGTGCTAAAGTGCATATGCTCTCTCCCTTAAACACAGTAACATTGGTTCATACCCAATTGGCATATTTGGTTTACTTGTAAGTCCTTTGTAAAGTGCACTACATGTGCCCAGGGCCTGTAAATTAAATGCTACTGGTGGGCCTGCAGCACTGATTGTGCCACCCTCATAAGTAGCCCCTTATCCATGTCTCAGTCCTACCATTGCAAAGCCTGTGTGTGCAGTTTCACTGCCACTTTGACTAGCCAAGCCTTAAACTCCCATTTTTCTCCATTAAAGTTACCCCTAAGGTAGGCCCTAGGTAACCCATAGGGCAGGCTGCCATGTAGGCGAAAGGTAGGACATATACAGGACATATACAGGTGTGTTTTATGTGTCTTGTTAGGGGGAAACTACTAAATTAGTTTTTCACTACTGTGAGGCCTGCTCTTTTCATAGGATACCATTAGGATAGCATCAGGATTACCCTCATATACTGTTTGAGTGGGAAATTCTGATCAAAAAGGGGTAACCAGGTCATATTTAGTATGGCCAGAATGGTAATAGAAAATTCTGCTTATTAGTGAGGTTGGATTTTATATTACTATTTGAGAAATGCCACTTTTGGAAAGTGAGCATTTCTCTGCACTTAAAATCCATCTGTGCCTTACAGCCAATGTTCGGGATGGGCTGGTTGACAGCTCCCTTGTGCATTTCACCCAGACAATCACAAACACAGGACACTCAGCCACACTTGCACTCATCTGCATACTGAATGGGTCTTCCTAGGCTGGGAGGGTGGAGGGCCTGACACTTACATTTCAAAGGGTAGTGGTCTTTCCTCACACAATGGACTGTCAAACCCCCTACTGGGACCCTGGCAGATAGACCTGTATTGAAAGGGTAACGTGTGCACTTCAAAAACACTCTCTGAAGTTTCCCCCACCTCAAAGGCATTTATGGGTATTTAAACTGGGTCTCTGACCCCACCAACTCAGAAACTTCTAGACCTGAACCTGCAACCTTTCAAGAGGAACTGCCTGTCTGCCTGCAAAAACTCATCCTTACTTCTTTGCTTAGAAGGACTGTTGCCCTGCTGCCCTGCTGACCTCTGACTTTGCTGAGAGGTGCTCTCCAAGGGCTTGAATTGAGCTTGACTCCTTTTCTCTGAAGTCCCAGGGCCAATAAGACTTCATCTCTTCAGGAAACTGCTTGTGCGCCGAAAATCGAAACACAGCCTGACAGAAGCGATGCACAGCCTGCCTTGCGACTGAGAAATCGCTACACAGCTGAACCGGAACAACGCTGCCTGACTTCCCAAGTGGAATTTTGATGCAGCGCCTGCCTTGCAACAGAATATTCAATGCACAGCCCTACTGGATTGACGCATAGCCAAACCAAAATGATGCAGCTGATTTCCCGAGTGGACAATCGACACAGATCCTGTGGTGCAACAGAAAATCCAGCGCAGCGCCCTGCGGGATCAACCCAATGCCTGTGACTACTTCCAGCGCACCTAGGATTTCACTGCATTGTCCCTGGGTGTCAAACAGATCCCTGCATTGCAGTGAGGAACCAAGACTGCATGACGAAAAATGATGTAAGCCCCTCGCAGCGTGGAAAGAAATGCTGCATTGTCTGTGCATCGTCGGAAAATCAGATGCACACCATATTTTCCAAGCATCTCCTCCTCTGCGGTCTCTGTGCGTGTTATTGTTTACGCAAACCAGGTACTTTGTGTAATCGAGAGACAGCTGTTGATTTCTAAGATTTAAGACTCTTTTTAAACTTACAAAAGTGATATTTCAACTTGTGCTTACTGAATCTTTATAATTTTGACCTTATTTTATTCAGATAAATATCAACTATTTTTCTAATCTTGTGTGGTGTATTTTTGTGGTGTTTTCACTGTATTACTGTCTGATTTATTGCAAAAATAATTTACACATTTCTTTCTAAGTTAAGCCTGACTGCTCAGTGCCAAGCTACCAGAGGGTGGGCACAAGATAATTTTGATTGTGTGATTTACCCTGACTGGATTGTAATCCCTACTTGGACAAGGGTGTATACCTCTGCCAACTAGAGACCCCATTTTTTTACATTATGCATATGGTATGGAGGGTCGCATAGGGGGGGATCCCAAGTGCCTCTGAGATAAGCCCGACTCCTTGTGCCATGCTACCAAGGGGTGAGCAGGGTTTATCTGAGTTGTGTATCTTGCTTTCCCTGATTAGAGTGAGGGTCCCTACTTGGACAGGGTGTACACTGACTGCCAAACTAGAGACCCCATTTCTAATATTGGTGATCAGCAGTGATGATAGGACTTGTATTTGTACTTGATATACAGTAATTGGTGTACACTACTGTTTCAGTGCAGACCATTACACAACCACATACTGTTTTTCTCTTGGATTTTTGCTTTTCTTTTTCCTTTTTGGACTTCCCTTGCCTTCTGAAACTTTGCACCTTTGTTGAGCCTTATCCACAAGCATGTCTCAGTCTGGGGAGCCACCAGTATTTGCTACAAATGTGGTGTTTGAGCTGGAGAAGTTAGAGACCTATAATGTGTCTCAGTTCAAGCAGTTTTATAAGAAGTTCAAGTGTCCAATCAAAAGCTCCACCAAGAAGAAGGAGCTGTAAAAGATGCTGAGGGCCTGGTTGGCTGCAAAAAAGGCTGAGGAGCACACAGCAGAGGAGAATATTACTGTTACTGTAAATGAGGAGGTGCAGAGCATAAAGAATGCTTTTTTTGGATAACCAGGACCTGCCAGGAGGGAGGATCTCCGAGGCAGGCAGCTGTGTTTTTTCCAAAGGCCTGACCCAGGAGGAACTGCAGGA
The DNA here is from genome assembly GCF_031143425.1 of Pleurodeles waltl. Taxonomy (NCBI): domain Eukaryota; kingdom Metazoa; phylum Chordata; class Amphibia; order Caudata; family Salamandridae; genus Pleurodeles; species Pleurodeles waltl. Next base: position 1,180,506,323 of record NC_090439.1, read on the forward strand.
TAGGCGGGAAAACGGGATGCATCAACTCGAAATGGAGAAGCTCAGACTCCAGCATGAGAGGGAGCTTCAGCTGGCTAGAATAAGAAGAGAAGAAGAAAAAGACAAACTTGCTATGGAGGAGAAGATACTAATCTTTGCTCAAGAGCTGCATTTGAAGGAACTGGATCAGATGGTGGCAGAAATACCACAGTGCAATCAAAAGGAGTGTGCACATTCCCAAAGATCTAGTGAAGGATTATAAGATGGAGGATGAAATATACATGTGGTTCAAGGGGTATGAGTCAGCTCTCCACATGAGCATGGTCCCTGAGGTACGCTAGGGGCAGGTCTGTGGAAGCGCTTTGAGGCAGAAGGAGGGGACACCTTGACCGCCCTGGGGATCCTCAGAGGCTCATCTACTTTGTCATGCAGGACACCATGCTCACTAGGTATGGTCTCACTCCAGAGCAGTACAAGGAAAAGTTAAGGTCTTACAAGCAGGGGAATTCTCAAACTTGCTTGGAATGTGTTGATTCTTTTTACATAGCACTGGATGGGTGGGTGAAGGGCAGCAAGGTAATAACTTATGAGGGGCTGTACAATTTAATTGCATGGGAACATTTGTATAGTTTTTGTTTTCCAGAGCTGTGCCAGCATCTGATTGACAGCAAGCTGACTGACTTCAGGAAGCTTGCCCAGGAAGCTCATCGTTGGGAAATTACCAGGGTCCAAAAGAGGTAAGGGGGAGACTCTGCCAAGGATGAGCATGGTCCCCATCAGAAGAAATCGGGGGCAAGAGTAAGCAGGGGAAGTTCTCTAACTGGCCCCAACCTAGTTCCCAGGGTAAGGATTCCCATCCCCCAGGTGAGAGAAGCCTTGGATCTCTACAGGGAAACCTGCAGAGAAGGGTTCACACAGGTATTATTCCTATGATCAGGAGGGTCACATGGGGGGGATCCCAAGTGCCCAAGTGGGCACCCACTTCTGCGCAGTCACAGGGTTTGGCCAGTGTAGCTCTTGGTTAGCAGTTGGTTCTAGATGAATGGTGGGAGCCAGCTGATATGACCCTTGTCTCACTAGGGGACAGCGAGATGGTCCAGAGGAACCTCATTCCTGAGAACCCTAAGAAGTACAGGCAGTGGGTGTCCATCAATGGACAGACGGTGGGTGGAGGCTCTGAGAGGCACTAGAGCCAGTGTGACTACTGTCAGGTGTCACCTGGTGTCTGAAGAGCAGGTTGTCCCCAATGTGCTTCCCCAGGTAGTTGCTATAGAGAACTCTGAGTGCCTGTGAAAGGTGGCGCAAGCTCCCTATTAATGTGGGGGTCTCAGGTTTCTTAAGAGTAGCTGTGAGTCCAACCATGCCTGTTGATTGTCTCCTAGGAGGGTTCCTCTTGGTGTGAGATGGAACGCCAGATGCACTTGGAGATGTTGGGTCTGCTTCGATGGGCACCTGGTCTATGGCAGTCAGTCAGGGTGATCAGGAGGACCTGGAGCCTGAAAGAGTGGCCCAGGTGCCTGCCAGGAAGAGGAGGGGCAGGGGGCACGGGAAGCCCACCCCAAAAGTTCCCATGATCCGGGAGGAGGCTGAACCTGAGGGTGACAGCCCAGAGCCTACCGGGGAACAAGTGGTTGAACTGGGGGATGTGCCTCAGCTGACCCATTGGCAGCAAGGTGGGGGTCACACCAGGGAGGAGTTCTGCGAGGCACAGAAGACATGCCCTTCTCTTGAGGGTCTGCAGCGCAGGCTGGCGGCTGGCAAGGAGTCTGGATCACATTGGATTTACTGGGAGGCTAAGGTTGCTGAGCCTGGGGCAGCATGAGTGCTGTTGGTACCCAAACACCTCAGAACTTTCCTACTGGGTCTGGCTAATGATGTGCCTTTGGCAGGACATTTGGGGCAGGACAAAATGTTTGCGGGAAATGTTGCCCACTTTTACTGGCCCCACATGTGCAGGCACTCTGATTTATCCTGTAGGTCTTGACAGACTTGCCAGGCAAGTGGCAAGAGTGGAGGGAGATGCCAGGCTCCACTCCAACTATTCCCTGTTGTGAGGACCCCTTTTAAGTTGGTGGGAATCAACATTGTGGGGCCTCTGGACCCCAAGACAGCCAAGGGCAACAGATTTTCCTGGTCTTGGTGGACCATGCCATCTGGTACCTGGAGGCTATCCCTCTGAGATCAGTGACAGCCCTGGTGGTGGGTCTGGCATTTATGGGGATCTTTACCCGCATGGGGTTCCCCAAGGAAGTGGTGTCCTACTGGGGTACCAACTTCATATCTACATGTACAAAGTCTCTGTGGAAGGAGAGTGGGGTAACCTACAAGTTCACCACACCTTACTACCCCCAAAGCAATGGGTTGGTTGAAAGGTTCAACTGCACCCTGAAAGGCATGATTATGGGTCTGTCGGAACTCATGAGGCATAAGTGGGATGTACTATTGCCATGTACTTTGCATACAGGGAGGTATTGCAAAAGGGGCTTGGTTTTAGCCCTTTTGAGCTGCTGTATGGGCACCCTGTGAGAGGACTTCTGAGTCTGGTGAAAGAAGGCTGCGAGAAAGCACCCAGTAGCCCCCCCAGGACATAATTAGCTATGTGCTGCCCTTCATAAATCAAACTCCACGTTTAAAGAAACTCTCTCAGGCGAACCTAGAGGCAAGCCAGGAGGAAATGAAACAATGGCATGACCAGAATACCACTTTGGATGAGTTTAAGCCTGGCCAGAAAGTATGAGTCATGGTCCCAGTGGAGCCTCATGCTCTCCAGGACAAGTGGACTTGGCCTTTTGAGGTGGTGGAGTGCAAGAGTAATGTCACCTATCTGATGACTGGTGACTGGGCCTTTTGAGGTGGTGGAGTGCAAGAGTAATGTCACCTATCTGGTGAAGTTCCAGACTCCCAGGAACTCTTTGAGGGTCCTACATGTGAACTACCTCAAGCTGGGTTTTGAGATGATGGAATGGAGGAGGAGAGTAAACCTCTTTCTGACGTCCTGTCTGCCCAAGAAAAATATGGGTCTGTAGAGGGTGTGAACCTCTCCCCAACACTGACCCTGGAACAGCAGAGGGACTGTTGCCAGCTGCTAGGACAGTTTTCTTCTCTGTTTTCCTTGAAATCACGGTCACTCATTTGTGTACCCATGATGTGGTTACTGGGGACAATCCAACTGTGTAGGAGGCTGGACTGGCTTGTAGTGAGTACCAAGGGGTACTTACACCTTGCACCAGGCCCAGGTATCCCTTATTACTGTATAGGGGTGTCTAGCAGCTTAGGCTGATAGAAAAGGTAGCTTAGCAGAGCAGCAAGGCTGAACTAGGAGACGAGTGAAGCTCCTACAGTACCACTAGTGTCACTTGCACAATATCATAAGAAAACACAATACACAGATATACTAAAAATAAAGGTACTTTATTTTTATGACAATATGCCAAAGTATCTCAGTGAGTACCCTCAGTATGAGGATAGCAAATATACACAAGATATATGTACACAACACCAAAAATATGCAGTATAGTAATAGAAAACAGTGCAAACAATGTATAGTTACAATAGGATGCAATGGGGACACATAGGGAGAGGGGCAACACAAACCATTTACTCCAAAAGTGGAATGCGAACCACGAATGGACCCCAAACCTATGTGACCTTGTAGAGGGTCGCTGGTACTGTAAGAAAACAGTGAGGGTTACAAAAATAGCCCACCCCAAGACCCTGAAAAGTGAGTGCAAAGTGCAATAAAGTTCCCCAAAGAGCACAGAAGTCGTGATAGGGGAATTCTGCAGGAAAGACCAAAACCAGCAATGCAACAACGATGGATTTCTAGACGAGGGTACCTGTGGAACAAGGGGACCAAGTCCAAAAGTCACGATCAAGTCGAGAGTGGGCAGATGCCCAGGAAATGCCAGCTGTGGGTGCAAAGAAGCTGCTACTGGACAGTAGAAGCTGAGGATTCTGCAAGAACGACAAGGGCTAGAAACTTCCCCCTTGGAGGATGGATGTCCCACGTCGTAAAGAGTCGTGCAGAAGTGTTTTCCTGTGAAAAGACCGCAAACAAGCATTGCTAGCTGCAAGCTTGCGGTTTAGGGTTTTTTGATGCTGCTGTGACCCAGGAGGGACCAGGATGTCGCCAATTGTGTGAGGGGACAGAGGGGGCATCCAGCAAGACAAGGAGCCCGCTCACAAGCAAACAGCACCCATAGAAGTGCCAGAACAGGCACTACAAAGTGGAGTGAAACAGTGCTCACCCGAGGTTGCACAAGAGAGTCCCACGCCGCCGGAGGACAACTCAGGAGGTCGTGCAGTGCCGTGGACCCAGGCTTGGCTGTGCACAAAGGAAATCCTGGAAAAGTGCACAGGAGCCGGACTAGCTGCAAAAGACGCAGTTCCCAGCAATGCAGTCTAGAGTGGGGAGGCAAGGACTTACCTCCACCAAACTTGGACTGAAGAGTCAATGGACTGTGGGAGTCACATGAACAGAGTTGCTGAGTTCAAGGGACCTCGCTCGTTGTGCTGAGAGGAGACCCAGAGGACCGGTGATGCAGTTCTTTGGTGCCTGCGGTAGCAGGGGTACGATTCCGTCGACCCACGGGAGATTTCTTCAGAGCTTCTAGTGCAGAGAGGAGGCAGACTACCCCCACAGCATGCACCACCAGGAAAACAGTCGAGAAGGCGGCAGGATCAGCGTTACAGTGTTGCAGTAGTCGTCTTCGCTACTTTGTTGCAGTTTTGCAGGCTTCCAGCGCGGTCAGCAGTCGATTCCTTGGCAGAAGGTGAAGAGAGAGATGCAGAGGAACTCTGATGAGCTCTTGCATTCGTTATCTAAGGAATTCCCCAAAGCAGAGACCATAAATAGCCAGAAATGAGGGTTTGGCTACTTAGGAGAGAGCATAGGCTAGCAACACTTGAAGGAGCCTATCAGAAGGAGTCTCTGACGTCACCTGCTGGCCCTGGCCACTCAGAGCAGTCCAGTGTGCCAGCAGCACCTCTGTTTCCAAGATGGCAGAGGTCTGGAGCACACTGGAGGAGCTCTGGGCACCTCCCAGGGGAGGTGTAGGTCAGGGGAGTGGTCACTCCCCTTTCCTTTGTCCAGTTTCGCGCCAGAGCAGGGCTGAGGGGTACCTGAACCAGTGTAGACTGGCTTATGCAGAAATGGGCACCATCTGTGCCCATGAAAGCATTTCCAGAGGCTGGGGGAGGCTACTCCTCCCGTGCCTTAACACCTTTTTCCAAAGGGAGAGGGTGTAACACCCTCTCTCTGAGGAAGTCCTTTGTTCTGCCTTCCGGGGCCAAGCCTGGCTGGACCCCAGGAGGGCAGAAACCTGTCTGAGGGGTTGGCAGCAGCAGCAGCTGCAGTGAAACCCCTGAAAAGGCAGTTTGGCAGTACCCGGGTCTGTGCTAGAGACCCGTGGGATCATGGGATTGTGCCAACAATGCCAGGATGGCATAGAGGGGGCAATTCCATGATCATAGACATGTTACATGGCCATATTCGGAGTTACCATTGTGAAGCTACACATAGATAGTGACCTATGTGTAGTGCACGCGTGTAATGGTGTCCCTGCACTCCCAAAGTCCGGGGAATTTGCCCTGAACAATGTGGGGGCACCTTTGCTATTGCCAGGGTGCCATCACACTAAGTAACTTAGCACCCAACCTTTACCAGGTAAAGGTTAGACATATAGGTGACTTATAAGTTACTTAAGTGCAGTGGTAAATGGCTGTGAAATAACGTGGACGTTATTTCACTCAGGCTGCAGTTGCAGGCCTGTGTAAGAATTGTCAGAGCTCCCTATGGGTGGCAAAAGAAATGCTGCAGCCCATAGGGATCTCCTGGAACCCCAATACCCTGGGTACCTCAGTACCATACACTAGGGAATTATAAGGGTGTTCCAGTATGCCAATGTGAATTGGTGAAATTGGTCACTAGCGTGTTAGTGACAATTTGGAAAGAAATGAGAGAGCATAACCACTGAGGTTCTGGATAGCAGAGCCTCAGTGAGACAGTTAGTCATAACACAGGTAACACATTCAGGGCACACTTATGAGCACTGGGGCCCTGGCTGGCAGGGTCCCAGTGACACATACAACTAAAACAACATATATACAGTGAAAAGTGGGGGTAACATGCCAGGCAAGATGGTACTTTCCTACAAACTGTGAAACATAAGATCTACAGGGTGAATGACAGGGTTAGACCCAGCATAAAGGATGCAGTTTCCGAGATGCTAGCCTTAGGGTTCATAGAGTTCTCCAGCAGTCCTTGGGCCGGCCCAGTCTTCTTGTCCCCAAAGGCTACTGCCACCGGTGTCACTCCTAAACTGAGGTTATGCGTGGACTACTGTGGACTCAATGCCATCACTAAGACTGATACACACCCTATCCCTAGGGCTGATGAGCTCATTGATCAGCTTGTAGCTGACAAGTTCCTCAGTATGTTTGACTTAACATCTGGGTATGGGCAGATTGCCTTGACTGATGGGGCCAAAAAGAATTCAGCATTTTTATCACCAGAAGGGCACTACTAGTTCAAGGTCATGCCCTTTGGGTTGAAGAATTCCCCTGCCACCTTTCAGAGGTTGCTCAACCAAGTTTTGGCTGAGCTGACGGATTCCAGCTCCGGATAGCTGGATGACATTGCAGTGTTCAGCTCCAGCTGGGATGATCACCTGCATTACCTCTGCCAAGTGTTGAAGGCCCTGCAGAAGGCAGGCCTCACTATTAAGGCCAGTAAGTTCCAAGTAGGGCAGGGATCTGTGGTTTACCTGGGACACCAGGTGGGAGTGGTGAGGTGGCCCTCCTACAACCTAAAATTGATGTCATTCTTTCTTAGGAGCCCCACAAGACCCAGACAGAGGTGAGAGACTCACCGGCTACTACAGGAGATTTGTCAAGGGGTATGGCACCATTGTTGCTCCCTTGACAGAACTGACTGCCAGAAAGCAGCCAAGAAAGTGATCTGGATTGAGGCTGGCCAGACCTCTTTTGATGCCCTGAAGGCAACCATGTGCACAGCATCCATGCTGAGAGCACCTGACTTTTCCAAGGAATTCATTGTGCAGACTGATGCTTCAGAGCATGGTGTGGGGGCAGTTCTAGCACAGCTAAACGAAAAGGACATAGACAAGCCTGTAGCCTTTGTTAGTAGGAGGTAACTCCCCAGCAAACAAAAGTGCAGCGCAACTGAAAGGGAAGCTTTTGCTGTGGTCTGGGGACTCAAGAAGCTAAGACCCTACCTGTTTGGGACTCACTTTCGGGTTCAGATAGACCACAGGCCCCTCAGATGGTTAGAACAGATGAGAGGTGAGAACCAAAACTATTGAGGTGTTCCATCTCCCTACAGGGAATAGACTTTATGGTGGAACACCGCCCTGGTACAGAACACACCAGTGCTGATGGTCTATCCAGATTCATCTGTCTTAGTGATGAGAACTACCATGAGCTTGAGCAGTTCTCCTCACTTTCAGCTGGGGGAGAGGCGACACGTGTTGCACCTTGCATCCTTGGTGTGGTTTCCACTGTCTTTTTGCCTCTGTATTTTTGACGGTGTGCAGGATTTTGTTTTTGTTGGTTTTGGTACTCTGGGCTCTTTATCACTGCTGACCAGTACTAATGTGCAAGTGCTCCCTGTGTAAATAGTGATTATGGTTATCCCTGATTTCCATATTTGATTTACTAGTATTTCCCTAGCAAAGTGCACTAGTTGTGCCCAGAGCCTGTAAGTCAAATACTGCTAGTGGGCCTGCAGCACTGATTGTGCCACCCACATGAGTAGGCCTGCAAACATGTCTCAGACCTGCCACTGCAGTGTCTGTGTGTTCAGTTTTGCACTGCCAATTTGACCTGGCAAGTGTACCCAGGCCCAAACCTTCCATTTTGCTACATGTAAGGCACTCCTAAGGTAGGCCCTAGGTAGCCCCATGGGTAGGGTGCAGTGTAATTTAAAGGTAGGGCATGTCCTGATGTTATACATGTCATAACATAATAGTGAAATACTGGCAAATTTGTTTTTCGCTATTGCAAGGCCTATCTCTCCCACAGGTTAACATTGGGATTGCTTTTAAATACTTTTTAAGTACAGTTCCCCATTGAGAGCAGATAGATAAATGGAGTTTGGGGTTTCTGAACTCCCAAGTTAAAAATACATCTTTTCGTAAAGTTGGTTTTTAGATTGTCTGTTTGAAAATGCCACTTTTAGAAAGTGGTCATTTTCTTGCTTAACCATTCTAAGCCTCTGCTTGGCTGCTGAATCCACGTCAGAGTCAGGCTGACAGTTAGGCTGTTTGTGAATTCACTCTAGACACTAATACAAAAGACAGCTGGGGTGTGCCCTGTATATACTGATGAGTCCCCCAAGCCTGGATTTGGAGGGAGGAGCTGTCACCTTCACTTGAAAAGGCTGTGTCTGTCCCCTCATATTATAGTCTCCAATCCCCTAGAGTGTGGCTGGGGTGGGTCAAGGAAGAGGCAGGGTCTTTTGCACTACAAATACTTTCCTTAGAATTTTGCCTAGTTCAAAGGCAGAAATGAGTATAAGTAGTGGACCGCAACCCCCAGATTTGTAGAACACTTCTAGATCAAGAGTAACCTCTGTCAAGGAGAAGAGCTGTAAGGGGGAGTACTGCCCCTTTGCTGTGTGTGCTTTTCCTGATTGGCCTGCAGTTGCTGCTTCTACCTTAGAGAGGGCAAAGACTTTGCTGTGGCTCCTGCTTGTGAGGTTTCCCCTGTGACTGTCTGATAAAGAATGACCTCGAGCATACCGCTTGGAAGGAGGTAGAGTTCAAGGCTCACTTTGAAATGTTAGGGTTGCCAGAATGGGTGTGCATGACCACACGGTTAATGGCCGCCAGAGAGGGTGACCAGGAGACCCTGGAGCCTGAAACAGTGGCCCTGGTGCCTGCCAGGAAAAAGAGGGGCAAGGGGCGCAGTAAACCCACGCCTGAGATTCCCATGGTCTGGGAGGACCCTGAGCCTGAGTGGGACGCCTGAAACCTACAGGAGAAGAGGTAGCCAAACTGGGGAACCTGTCTGAGCTGACCTATTGGCAGCAGGAAGGAGGCCCGGCCAGGGAGGAGGTCTGAACAACGCAACAAGCATGCCCCACCCTTGCGGGCCTTTGAAAATAGGCCGAGGCCCCGGCAGCTGGTGACACCTCTGGATCTCATCTGATTTACTGCGAGAATGATCTCCTGTATAGTGAGCCTAAGGTTGCTGGGCCTGGGGCAGCATATGTGCTGGTGGTACCCCAGTATTTCAGAGCATTACTACTGGGTCTGTCTTATTATGTGACACTGGCAAGTCATTTGGGGCAGGACAAGACCTTTGACAGGCTTGTCACCCACTTCTATTGGCCCCAAATGAGGATGGCCCCAGAAGCGTTCTACAGGACCTATCAGACCTGCCAGGCAAGTGGCAATTCTGGGAAGAGGGGCAAGGCTCCTTTTCTACCCTCTCCTGTTGTGAGCCCCCCTTTTGAGAGGGTGGGCATTGACATTGTGGGGCCTCTGAATGCCAAGGCAGCCATGGGCAACAGGTTTATCCTGGTCATGGTGGACCATGCTGTTGTGAATGCCTCTCGCCTCTCAGCGAGATTGCTGGGTTAGGGGCAACAACCCTTTTGTTTGTAGGTGATTGAGTCACTCCTATGCCAGTTAGAAGCTGCTGGCCTAAACCTTCCGGCTCTCTAGCAGTACCTCACCCAAACCCTATGTAGTGAAGCTGATTTCTGGCAACCTAGCGCATGGTCCCTTGAGACCTCTCAGAGAAGTTGTGGTGTAACTAATCTTACCCCTTTTCTCCCGATTGAAATAAGTCTCTTACACACACAGGCAATGAAGAAGATGCAGGACAGTTCTCAATATATTTATTAAAAAGACTGCAATCTTGGATAAAATGCATGTGCTGCTATGATAATGAGAAACAACAGAAGCAGAATGGTGAGGATAAAACTGGTAAAAATTAAACCCCTCAACATATTGCAATCAACATGAAATATGTAATTCCTAGTAATACAGCCTAAACCCTACCCTAAAGTGAGAGCGGGGCATGATAAGCCTAATCTACCACAACAGTGTCCATGAGCGACGCCCCCAACCCTGTTAGATTGGGATGAGATTGGCCCCTTAGTGTACTGATCAGGAATTGCAGATAGGCAAGGCTCAGATTTGCTGCAAATCGGCATGGAGTCTAGATGGTATATCCTGATGGAACCCCCTTTATCGACATTGGTCCTATGAGGTGTTTTTATAAGGCACATGTTATTGTTTGTGCAGGAGTCCTGATGCAAATATGTACCTAAACATCAGATTGTATGCACAAACTTGTGTCGGCAATTACATAACAAATACCTGACATGTTCGCATTCTGTTCTTGTCAATGTAAAACAAAAGGAGCATGATGACATTACCCACATACATCACTGATAATAAAGCTTTCTCAGAATGACACTGATTAGGAAAATGAAAACATTTCTCTAAAATGCACGCATCTGCAAGCAGTGCTAAAAGCAAATAAATAATTAAATAGAACAAAGCAGAGCATGACAAACAGGTTAAAGTGGACTACGTAAAAGGGGAAGCAGGTCTGCCAGCTAAAAGCTAAGCTATCTCATGTGCCCAGGCAGGGAACTAAAATTGACCCACAGCACTATCCCCATTACTGAAACAAGGGTGCTACGCAATCATGCCAAGCAAGGGTGCAAGAGCCTAAGACCAAAATGCTCTAACATAAAATGTAAAAGCATGAGCAAAAACTTATATTAAAACAATTTTAAAATATTCATGAGAGATTTATAATTTCAAAAGTGACAAGCAAAGCAGACCAAGAGACAGGCCAAATTAAAAAGGCAATTTGGTGTCACAATTTGTATGTTAGAAACAGTCAGTGGTCAAATTTCAACAATAAGTGTGATCATGCAGGAGGTCTTTAATGTTATCAAAAGAGACAGAGATCAAAAAGGATTCCACTTTGGCTGGAGTCAGGGTAACCAGCCGGTTCGCAGAAGGATCCATGGAGCAGAAATGTGCAGAAGTCTCAAATGCAGAGGAACCAAATGGTGTTGGAGCCAAAAAGTTTACAAGTGATGGCTCATAAGTTGCCTCGCAAATCAACCTCAGTCTCGACAGGCATGACTGTGAATTAACCCTCACAGAGAATATCAACAGTTCTTTGTCACAGGAGGTACGGGCTATACGGCAAGACACACTGTAGGTGTGCACTTGAAGAAGCACCAGATGTAATGAAATACTGGCTGCCCACAGCATAGGACTAGTCTGAATGACAATGACAAATCACGCTCTACCTCCTCCAGCAAGGGAGCACCGAATTACTGCATCATGCTTTCACGACAAAGCTGGGCTAGTGATAGCTCCATCACTCCACTTTGCTGAGATGGGACAGCCACTGTGTATCAAAAATAGCAGCAACAGAATTCTTCCATAATGCCAAAGTTTTTTGGAATCCACCAAAAACACCAGAAAAGACCAAATGTATGGCTAAATTTATCACTCCAAACACGGTCTGGAAGGTGATGACAAATCCAGAACCTACAGCTTTAAAGAAGTGAACAATCTCTGTAGTGTCAGATGTGTTGAGAATTCTGGCCAACAATCTCCAAGGGGGTTGGGAAGTTGGTATTTAATAGGGACTGTAACTCACCTGATGATCTTGCTATCTGGAGATTATGCATATCCTTGGCTGATGTCAGAGCTACTTGTTTTCGGAACAATAGCGTATTTAGCCCCTTATTATGAACACAGCGGTCCGTACTGAGCCGGCGATGATGGCGGTAATAAACACATACAGAGGATTGGTCCAGACCGCCAAATAATGAACCAATCGAAACACAGCCATCCAGAAAACCACCCACCGCCAGTAGAGGAGTGTCGACGATGACAGCAGAGTCCGCCCACAAGCCAATGGAAAGGCCCAACCCTCCCATCAAATCATAAACCACCAGTCCCCCGCCAGTTCCGGGGTGGCAACCACCGCCACGCAAAGCCAGGTGGAAATGAACCAAATCCAAAGAAACACTCACGGAGGCCCACACAACGCGCCAAAGCAGACATGGATAGAGAGCTGCAGATCATGCCAGCCAGCCCTGCTCCTTGCCATATACCTCCACGACCGAGACCGCCGAAGAAGACGATGACGGTAATTACCGCAACCTACGAAACAAGGAAGAAAAGGGCACAGTTACATACCCACCCACTGCACTCACCCTGCAAAGCCCCCCAACCCTTCCCAGCAGCACAAGTAATACACCCCACAGCAAGAGGTACTTACCCGACACACGGCAATTCCAAATTGACCATAGTACATACAAATGCCCCACACCCACAAACAATGAAACAATAGACTAGAGTGCAACAGTGTGCCTCTAAAACACAGGCCACACAGAAATATTTATTAAAGCTCACAGAGCCAACGACTTCAAACAAGGCCAATGGCCAGTCTGTGGCGCTACAAGTGCCATGGGCCAACACGGACCCAACCTGACTCCCAAAAGTGCACAGTACTCCACCTAATGGGGCAACAAAGGGGCATCAAGGCACCTCATGGAACGGGGCAGGGAGTGGTGAGGGTGGGGACTTGCGATGGGGGTGGGTCTTGGACTTGCGCTTGGAAGGTGGAGGGGGTGTGGGTTTGTCCTTAGAAGGATGGGGGGTTGTTTTGAGCAGGTGAAGCCAGATGGACTTGGCTCTGCACAGAGCTTCTTCTTCTCTGAGGAAGGGGCACGGGAATGTGAGGGGTGGACAGGGTTGGGCTGTGAAGTGGAAGGAGTGGAAAGGGCAAGGAGTTGGGCACGCTTAGGGACAAGACGGGGTAGGCCAGTGGGTTGGAAGAGGTCAGCAGGGGAGAGGAAAAGTTTCTTCGGAGCAATTGTGGTGGTCCTGGATGGGGGCTTGGGAGTGGAGGCAGAGGGTGTGGATGTATTTGGTGTAGGGGTGTGTGTAGTGGATGCAGGTAACTGGACAGTATGCTGTGGTGTGGTGGATGTGTGATGGGTGGGTGTCTTGGTGTGTTTTTGGAGGAGGGGGGTAGACACAGAGGGAGAAGACAGGCTTCCAATGTGGACTTATGTTGTGTGTGTGTCTACAAGTCTGGTGAGTGTGCTGCATGTGTCAACTACAGTAGTTGTGGTTAGTGCAGGTGTGGTGTCTGGGGTGCATGTACGGATGTCTGCTATTGTGGTGAGTGGAGTAAGAAGAGCAGCAACTGTGACTGAAGGTGCAGTGCATGAGGGTGTGGATGTAGAGGGGACAGATAGGGAGGCAGAAGAGGTGAGCACACTGGGGGAAGTGGATGTCGTTGTGTGTGCATGTGTATGTTGGCTGTGTGAATGCTTGTGGTGGGAGGTGTGGTACTTCTGTTTTGAAGTGTACTTCTTGTGTGTTGATGTGCTTGACTGCATGTCAGATTGTGTGCTTTGGATGGGTGAAGGGAGTGGGGTGCTGGAAGGGGTAGAGGAGGTTGGAGGGGGGACAGAATGGTCATGAAAACTGGCTGCCATCCAAGAGGAGGCCAGAGCCTGAAAAGAGATCTGTAGGGCAGACACAGCACCGTAAATGCCACCCAGATAGGCATTTGTCTGCTGCACCTCTGATGCTAGCCCCTGGATGGCATTGCCAATGGTTGTCTGCCCTACAGAGATGGTTCTCAGGAGGTCAATAGCCTCCTCCATGACGGCAGCAGGGCTGACTGGAGCAGGAGAGGAGGTGCCTGCAGCGAAGGAGACACCCACCTTTCTGGGTGAGCGGGCACAGACAACTCTTGGGGAGCAGAAGGGAGGGCGGTGATGGAATGGGGGTGGCGGAAGATGTCACTGTAGTGGTGTGGCCACTAGGGTCTGCCACCGCCGGGGAGCCCCTCGTCGGAGGAGGTATCGGAGTCACTACCTCCAGTGGTAGTTGCCTCCTCTGTGGTACTCCTCTCGCCCTCCCACCCACTGGTCCCCTTGGCGTCTGATGTCTCTGCCTCCGAGGATCTGTGGGCCGCTGCTTCCCTACTTGCCGGTGCCTCAGCTCCCTCGCATGATGTTGCTGCTGTAGAAAACCAACACTAGAGAACAGGGATGGGGAGACAAAACAGGAGAGACACTTGTAAGTAGCTGAATGGATGTACATAGTGGTCAGACATACACCCACCCAGAAGACACCCCCAACAGGCAGCACCGTTCACTATGCCCATGGCCATGCCCCTGAATACTGACCAGAACCCTGCTCTACACCCATTCTCTGAACTACCTAAGGAGCTGACGTGTGGGAGACCTGACAAAGACACCTCTACACCCTTTGGGGACCATCATGTAGATGGACACCAATCAGAGTCCCTGTCTCTAAGCAGCATGAACCCTAATGCACACACAGACATCCTTACAGACTTAAGTTTGTGACATGAGTACTCACCCCCTTGTGACTGCTGTGCAGCCTTCAAGCGCCCATCCAGGTTTGGGTATGCCACCGCCAGGATGCGTTGCATGAGGGGGATCAGTTTCATACGGGCACCCCTTCCACGTTGGGAGGACTTCCCCAGCTGGGCCTCACAGATTTTGGTTGCCCAGTGCTGCAGGTCCTCCCACCTCTTCCTGCAGTGGGTTCTCCGCCGGTGGTAGACCCCTATGGTCCGCACCTCCTTGGCGATGGCATGCCAAAGTGCCCTCTTCTGGTGGCCGCTGACCTAAAAGGGTGACTGTAGGAGGCTGGACTGGCTTGTAGTGAGTACCAAGGGGTACTTACACCTTGCACCAGGCCCAGGTATCCCTTATTAGTGTATAGGGTGTCTAGCAGCTTAGGCTGATAGGTAATGGTAGCTTAGCAGAGCAGCTTAGGCTGAACTAGGAGACGTGTGAAGCTACTACAGTACCACAAGTGTCACTTGCACAATACCATAAGAAAACACAATACACAGTTATACTAAAAATAAAGGTACTTTATTTTTATGACAATATGTCACAGTATCTCAGAGTGTACCCTCAGAGTGAGGATAGCAAATATACACAAGTTATATGTACACAGTACTAAAAATATGCAGTATAGTCTTAGACAACAGTGCAAACAATGTATAGTTACAATAGGATGCAATGGAGACACATAGGGATAGGGGCAACACAAATCATATACTCCAAAAGTGGAATGCGAACCACGAATGGACCCCAAACCTATGTGACCTTGTAGAGGGTCGCTGGGACTATTAGAAAATAGTGAGAGTTAGAAAATTAGCCCTCCCCAAGACCCTGAAAAGTAAGTTCCCCAAGAGACAAAGAAGTCGTAATAGAGGAATAATGCAGGAAAGACACAAACCAGCAATGCAACAACTGTGGATTTCCAATCTAGGGTACCTGTGGAACAAGGGGACCAAGTCCAAAAGTCACAAGCAAGTCGGAGATGGGCAAATGCCCAGGAAATGCCAGCTGCAGGTGCAAAGAAGCTTCAACTGGACAGAAGAAGCAAAGGTTTCTGCAGGAACGAAAAGGGCTAGAGACTTCCCCTTTGGTGGACAAGTTCCTCTCGCCTTGGAGAGTCGTGCAGAAGTGTTTTCCCGCCGAAAGGACGCCAACAAGCCTTGCTAGCTGCAAATCGTGCTGGTTGGCGTTTTTGGAAGCTGCTGGGGCCCAGGAGGGACCAGGAGGTCGAAAATCGGACCTGAAGAGAGAGGGGACGTCGAGCAAGACAAGGAGCCCTCTCTTAAGCAGGTAGCACCCGGAGAAGTGCCAGAAACAGGCACTAAAAGGATGCGTGAAACGGTGCTCGCCGAAGTTGCACAAAGGAGTCCCACGTCGCCGGAGACCAACTTAGAAAGTCGTGCAATGCAGGTTACAGTGCCGTGGACCCAGGCTTGGCTGTGCACAAAGGATTTCCGCCGGAAGTGCACAGGGGCCGGAGAAGTTGCAAAAGTCGCGGTTACCAACAATGCAGTCTGGAGTGGGGAGGCAAGGACTTACCTCCACCAAACTTGGACTGAAGAGTCACTGGACTGTGGCAGTCTCTGGGACTGAGTTGCTGGATTCAAGGGACCTCGCTCGTCGTGCTGAGAGGAGACCCAAGGTACCGGTAATGCAGCTTTTTGGTGCCTGCGGTTGCAGGGGGAAGATTCCGTCGACCCACGGGAGATTTCTTCGGAGCTTCTGGTGCAGAGAGGAGGCAGACTACCCCCACAGCATGCACAAGCAGGAAAACTGTCGAGAAGGCGGCAGGATCAGCGTTACAGAGTTGCAGTAGTCGTCTTTGCTACTATGTTGCAGGTTTGCAGGCTTCCAGCGCGGTCAGCAGTCGATTCCTTATCAGAAGGTGAAGAGAGAAATGCAGAGGAACTCGGATGAGCTCTTGCATTCGTTATCTGAAGTTTCCCCAGAGACAGAGACCCTAAATAGCCAGAAAAGAGGGTTTGGCTACCTAGGAGAGAGGAGAGGCTACTAACACCTGAAGGAGCCTATCACAAGGAGTCTCTGACGTCACCTGGTGGCACTGGCCACTCAGAGCAGTCCAGTGTGCCAGCAGCACCTCTGTTTCCAAGATGGCAGAGGTCTGGAGCACACTGGAGGAGCTCTGGACACCTCCCAGGGGAGGTGCAGGTCAGGGGAGTGGTCACTCCCCTTTCCTTTGTCCAGTTTCGCGCCAGAGCAGGGGCTAAGGGGTCCCTGAACCGGTGTAGACTGGCTTATGCAGAATTGGGCACATCTGTGCCCAAGAAAGCATTTCCAGAGACTGCGGGAGGCTACTCCTCCCCTGCCTTCACACCATTTTCCAAAGGGAGAGGGTGTAACACCCTCTCTCAGAGGAAGTCCTTTGTTCTGCCATCCTGGGACAAGCCTGTCTTGACCCCAGGGGGGCAGAAACCTGTCTGAGGGGTTGGCAGCAGCAGCAGCTGCAGTGAAACCCCAGGAAAGGCAGTTTGGCAGTACCAGGGTCTGTGCTACAGACCACTGGGATCATGGAATTGTGCCAACAATGCCAGGATGGCATAGAGGGGGCAATTCCATGATCTTAGACATGTTACATGGCCATATTCGGAGTTACCATTGTGAAGCTACATATAGGTAGTGACCTATATGTAGTGCACGCGTGTAATGGTGTCCCCGCACTCACAAAGTTCAGGGATTTGGCCCTGAACAATGTGGGGGCACCTTGGCTAGTGCCAGGGTGCCCTCACACTAAGTAACTTTGCACCTAACCTTTACCAGGTAAAGATTAGACATATAGGTGACTTATAAGTTACTTAAGTGCAGTGTAAAATGGCTGTGAAATAACGTGGACGTTATTTCACTCAGGCTGCAGTGGCAGGCCTGTGTAAGAATTGTCATAGCTCCCTATGGGTGGCAAAAGAAATGCTGCAGCCCATAGGGATCTCCTGGAACCCCAATACCCTGGGTACCTCAGTACCCTATACTAGGGAATTATAAGGGTGTTCCAGTAAGCCAATGTAAATTGGTAAAATTGGTCACTAGCCTGTTAGTGACAATTTGTAAGAAATGAGAGAGCATAACCACTGAGGTTCTGGTTAGCAGAGCCTCAGTGAGACAGTTAGGCACTACACAGGGAACACATACATATAGGCCACAAACTTATGAGCACTGGGGTCCTGACTAGCAGGGTCCCAGTGACACATAACAAACATACTGAAAACATAGGGTTTTCACTATGAGCACTGGGCCCTGGCTAGCAGGATCCCAGTGAGACAGTGAAAACACCCTGACATACACTCACAAACAGGCCAAAAGTGGGGGTAACAAGGCTAGAAAGAGGTTACTTTCTCACACAACCCCCCCCCAAACGAAGGACAATAAGGCTAACCTTGGCCAGTTGAGACTTTATTGTCTAAGTGGTGATAAGTAGAGAGTAGCTCTGCAATAGACTGGTTACTCCCTTTATCATCCACTATATGGTTACTTCCCTGTGGGGATGTAAACCACCCTGTTTGAAGTTTTTTAGCTAAGCCACAATGTGAAGATGTATTTTCAGAGTTTCTATCAGTAAGTTTTAGTTTAGAGCAGTGGGAATTATCCACTGAACCTATTTGTAATGATGGAAATGCCAGACAGGGATGCTGTCTCAGTAAAGCCATAGTTGGGCAAAAACTTTGTCCATATGGCTGGAAGAGAGAACAGGGATGCTGTTTCTCTTGAGTTGGAGCAGGGCAGGGATGCTGTCCTATGAGCTCCACACTAGGGTAGGGATGCTGTCCTAAGTGTTGTGAGGCAGTGCAGGGTTTCTGCACTAAAGTTTCTCTGGGAGGGTTGGAGGGATGCTCCATGTTAACTAAAATGGTGCTCTTTTTGTCACCAATGTTAGTTATCCCACAGAGAGGTACTTCTACCTCAGGGAGTCCAGCTTTGCCAGCTGATGATTCCCTTGGAACAGGTGCCACCCCAGGAGAGGTTTCTCCCACCACAGGATTGGTTTCATGAATGGTAGGGTGGTTAGGGGATACTGTGATACCCTTTTTGCCTGTTGATGGAGAGGGATCCTGAGTTTTCAGGCCTTCTCTCCTTTGCTTTTTCATTTCAGTAGAAATGAGAGGGAACAATTCCTCTGGGATGCCCAGCATGGCTGCATGGGCATAAAACTCTACATCAGCCCAACCTGAGGCCTCTAGGTCATTACCTAAGAGACAGTCTACAGGTAAGCTAGGTGATACCACCACCTGCTTAGGGCCAGTAACTCCACCCCAACTAAACTGAATTATAGCTAAGGGAAGAAACTTAGTGGAGTTATGGACATCAATAATCTTATACTGTTGTCCAATGATGTGTTGATCAGGGTGCACTAGGTTTTCAGTCACCAAGGTGAAACTGGCACCTGTGTCCCTGTAGGCCAAGGCCTCAACACCATTTATTGAAACTGTCTGCCTGTACTTATCCATTGTAAGGGGACAAGCAGCCAGTGTGGCAAGGCCAATGCCACTAGGTGAGACAGAAACTGTCTTGGGAGTGACTACCCCAGTTTCTACTATGGACCCATAAGGGAACCCAACTACACCCTTAACTTGACTGTTGCCAGCAGTCCCACCACTAGTACCACTACTGCTAGGGGCACTAGAGATTGATGTATTAGTGGTGGTAGGCTCAGGGGGTTTACCTGGACAGGACTTATCCCCTGGCCTATGGCCTCTATTTTTACACACAAAGCACCAAGGCTTTTTAAATTGTGTAGGTTGAGAAGAAGAGGAAGAATTTGTTTTATCCCCACCCTCTGAAGAGTGTTTAAGATTTGAAGTGGGATCTTTGGTTTTACCCTTATCCCCATGCTTATCTTGAGATTTTTCACCATATTTCTTCTTAGTGTTCTCCTTGTCACCACCTGTATGAACTTTTCTGTTCACTCTTGTTCTGACCCATTTGTCTGCCTTCTTTCCCAATTCTTGGGGAGAGGTCAGATCAGAGTCCACCAAGTACTGGTGCAACAAATCAGACACACAATTACTAACAATATGCTCTCTCAGGATCAAGTTATACAGGCTGTCATAATCAGTAACTTTACTGCCATGTAACCACCCCTCCAAGGCCTTCACTGAATGGTGAATGAAATCAACCCAGTCTTGTGAAGACTCCTTTTTGGTCTCTCTGAACTTTATCCTGTATTGTTCAGTGGTTAAGCCATAACCATCCAGGAGTGCATTCTTAAGAACTTGGAAATTATTGGCATCACTTTCTTTCACAGTAAGGAGCCTATCCCTACCTTTTCCACTAAATGATAGCCATAGGATAGCAGCCCACTGCCTTTGAGGGACATCCTGTACAACACAGGCCCTCTCAAGTGCAGCAAACCACTTGTTAATGTCATCCCCCTCCTTATAAGGGGGAACTATCTTGTGCAGATTCCTGGAATCATGCTCTTTTACAGGATGACTATGGGGAATACTGCTGCTGCCACCATGGGTTTCAAAACCCAACTTCTGTCTTTCCTTCTCTAATTCAAAAGACTGTCTATCCAAATCCAGCTGTTGCTTTTTAAGCTTCAGTCTGGTTTGTTCCACCCTCAACTTATTGAGTTTCCTCTCTAACATTCTGTCATCAGGGTTGGTGGGAGGGACATTCTTAGATACAGAGGTGTGATGGGAATGAACAGAAGGAGACCTGTCCCTTACAGAAGCCACCCTAACAGCTTGGCTGACAGTGTAATGTGAGAGCACATCATCTGGATGCTGTGACTCCACCTCAGTACCAACTATGCTAGACTGTCTAGTAATGGGCAGGCTGGGAAGTTTCTTTCCTGGACCTTTTCCTGGGGAAGTCCCTGGATCAGATTGAGAACCATTAGCTACTTTTTTAACAGAGGGGGCACTTATGGCCTTATCCTGTTCTCTAAGCATGTTAATTAACAGTTCTAAGGAAGGATTCTTCCCTACACTCAAACCTCTCTCTACACAGAGACTCCTTGCTCTTTTCCAGCTAAGGTTGTCATATGCAAGTTTGGACAGATCAACATTTTGGCCTGTGCCAGACATTTTTAGAGAGAGTTAAAGTGATAGAAAAAGAGAAAAAAGTTTTCAGAACTTTTTGGAAAGACAGAAAAAAACTTTTTAAACTTTTAAGAACTTTTTGAAAGTTTAGAAGTACTTTTCAGCACTTAGAAAACAGTGAAAAGAGGAAATGCAAAACTTTTTAGCTATGTGTACACAAACTGAACTTGTTTTGTATATTTTTCTCTTATGAAAAGTACAATGACAAGAGTGGTAAGTAGTCTCAAGCACTTGTCCCACCGCTGCACAACCAATGTAGGAGGCTGGACTGGCTTGTAGTGAGTACCAAGGGGTACTTACACCTTGCACCAGGCCCAGGTATCCCTTATTAGTGTATAGGGTGTCTTGCAGCTTAGGCTGATAGGTAATGGAAGCTTAGCAGAGCAGCTTAGGCTGAACTAGGAGACGTGTGAAGCTACTACAGTACCACAAGTGTCACTTGCACAATACCATAAGAAAACACAATACACAGTTATACTAAAAATAAAGGTACTTTATTTTTATGACAATATGTCACAGTATCTCAGAGTGTACCCTCAGAGTGAGGATAGCAAATATACACAAGTTATATGTACACAGTACTAAAAATATGCAGTATAGTCTTAGAAAACAGTGCAAACAATGTATAGTTACAATAGGATGCAATGGAGAAACATAGGGATAGGGGCAACACAAATCATATACTCCAAAAGTGGAATGCGAACCACGAATGGACCCCAAACCTATGTGACCTTGTAGAGGGTCGCTGGGACTATTAGAAAATAGTGAGAGTTAGAAAAATAACCCTCCCCAAGACCCTGAAAAGTGAGTGCAAAGTGCACTAAAGTTCCCCAAGAGACAAAGAAGTCGTAATAGAGGAATAATGCAGGAAAGACACAAACCAGCAATGCAACAACTGTGGATTTCCAATCTAGGGTACCTGTGGAACAAGGGGACCAAGTCCAAAAGTCACAAGCAAGTCGGAGATGGGCAAATGCCCAGGAAATGCCAGCTGCGGGTGCAAAGAAGCTTCGACTGGACAGAAGAAGCAAATGTTTCTGCAGGAACGAAAAGGGCTAGAGACTTCCCCTTTGGTGGACGGATTCCTCCCGCCTTGGAGAGTCGTGCAGAAGTGTTTTCCCGCCGAAAGGACGCCAACAAGCCTTGCTAGCTGCAAATCATGCGTTTGTCGTTTTTGGACGCTACTGGAGCCCAGGAGGGACCAGGAGGTCGCAAATCGGACCTGGAGAGAGAGGAGACGTCGAGCAAGACAAGGAGCCCTCTCTGAAGCAAGTAGCATCTGGAGAAGTGCCAGAAACAGGCACTACGAGGATGCGTGAAATGGTGCTCTCCGAAGTTGCACAAAGGAGTCCCACGTCGCCGGAGACCAACTTAGAAAGTCGTGCAATGCAGGTTAGAGTGCCGTGGACCCAGGCTTGGCTGTGCACAAAGTATTTCCGCTGGAAGTGCACCGGGGCCGGAGAAGTTGCAAAAGTCGCGGTTACCAACAATGCAGTCTGGAGTGGGGAGGCAAGGACTTACCTCCACCAAACTTGGACTGAAGAGTCACTGGATGTGGCAGTCTCTGGGACAGAGTTGCTGGATTCAAGGGACCTCGCTCGTCGTGCTGAGAGGAGACCCAAGGGACCGGTAATGCAGCTTTATGGTGCCTGCGGTTGCAGGGGGAAGATTCCGTCGACCCACAGGAGATTTCTTCGGAGCTTCTGGTGCAGAGAGGAGGCAGACTACCCCCACAGCATGCACAAGCAGGAAAACAGTCGAGAAGGCGGCAGGATCAGCGTTACAGAGTTGCAGTAGTCGTCTTTGCTACTATGTTGCAGGTTTGCAGGCTTCCAGCGTGGTCAGCAGTCGATTCCTTATCAGAAGGTGAAGAGAGAGATGCAGAGGAACTCGGATGAGCTCTTGCATTCGTTTTCTGAAGTTTCCCTACAGACAGAGACCCTAAATAGCCAGAAAAGAGGGTTTGGCTACCTAGGAGAGAGGAGAGGCTACTAACACCTGAAGGAGCCTATCACAAGGAGTCTCTGACGTCACCTGGTGGCACTGGCCACTCAGAGCAGTCCAGTGTGCCAGCAGCACCTCTGTTTCCAAGATGGCAGAGGTCTGGAGCACACTGGAGGAGCTCTGGACACCTCCCAGGGGAGGTGCAGGTCAGGGGAGTGGTCACTCCCCTTTCCTTTGTCCAGTTTCGCGGCAGAGCAGGGGCTAAGGGGTCCCTGAACCGGTGTAGACTGGCTTATGCAGAATTGGGCACATCTGTGCCCAAGAAAGCATTTCCAGAGGCTGGGGGAGGCTACTCCTCCCCTGCCTTCACACCATTTTCCAAAGGGAGAGGGTGTAACACCCTCTCTCAGAGGAAGTCCTTTGTTCTGTCATCCTGGGACAAGCCTGGCTTGACCCCAGGGGGGCAGAAACCTGTCTGAGGGGTTGGCAGCAGCAGCAGCTGCAGTGAAACCCCAGGAAAGGCAGTTTGGCAGTACCAGGGTCTGTGCTACAGACCACTGGGATCATGGAATTGTGCCAACAATGCCAGGATGGCATAGAGGGGGCAATTCCATGATCTTAGACATGTTACATGGCCATATTCGGAGTTACCATTGTGAAGCTACATATAGGTAGTGACCTATATGTAGTGCACGCGTGTAATGGTGTCCCCGCACTCACAAAGTTCAGGGAATTGGCCCTGAACAATGTGGGGGCACCTTGGCTAGTGCCAGGGTGCCCTCACACTAAGTAACTTTGCACCTAACCTTTACCAGGTAAAGATTAGACATATAGGTGACTTATAAGTTACTTAAGTGCAGTGTAAAATGGCTGTGAAATAACGTGGACGTTATTTCACTCAGGCTGCAGTGGCAGGCCTGTGTAAGAATTGTCATAGCTCCCTATGGGTGGCAAAAGAAATGCTGCAGCCCATAGGGATCTCCTGGAACCCCAATACCCTGGGTACCTCAGTACCCTATACTAGGGAATTATAAGGGTGTTCCAGTAAGCCAATGTAAATTGGTAAAATTGGTCACTAGCCTGTTAGTGACAATTTGTAAGAAATGAGAGAGCATAACCACTGAGGTTCTGGTTAGCAGAGCCTCAGTGAGACAGTTAGGCACTACACAGGGAACACATACATATAGGACACAAACTTATGAGCACTGGGGTCCTGACTAGCAGGGTCCCAGTGACACATAACAAACATACTGAAAACATAGGGTTTTCACTATGAGCACTGGGCCCTGGCTAGCAGGATCCCAGTGAGACAGTGAAAACACCCTGACATACACTCACAAACAGGCCAAAAGTGGGGGTAACAAGGCTAGAAAGAGGTTACTTTCTCACAGTGACACAGAAATGGAACACAGAGGTCAGGCACTTGCAAGATAGGTACAACTGGCCAATCGTCCACTATGGGACGGACAGTACTGTCAGACTTACAGGACATATGCACACAGCATGGCATGCACCATGGCCCACGCAGGCTCAGAGGTGCACACATATGTCCTTACAACACCATCCATTACACCCAAACAGTGCAGCCCAAACCCAGCCTCACCTGTACCTCTGGTAGTCCATAGAGTTTTGCGTACAGGGGCAGGACCCCATCCACCAGCTGCTTTAGTTTCTCCTGGGGGAAGGCCGGGGCCCTTTCCCCTGCAACACGAGCCACATCCATGAACAGAGGCAGGACGCAGCAGTACACACAGTGGAGTACCTGTCCGCACGAGATAAGGGCGTCAAGTGGAGTATAGATGACGAATTTGCATACGTACCGTGGCGGTGTGCACCTTCACCGCCAGCAGCGATCATGATACGCCAGGAATCACCATTGGCATCCACGGTAACCAATGACGGTGCGAACGGCGGTAAACACCGCCTTACGCTGTTACATCAACCGCAAGCAGTATGAGGTCATTTCCACAACGACAGGCCTGGATTACAGTGGGCAGACATTTTGGCAGTAACTATGCATCTATAAATAAAATTGTGCACAATGCAGGCCCTACTTGTCACATGAAGCACCTATGCATGTGACCATTGCGTAATATAACACCCATGAAAAACACTGTTCCCTGATTGAGGTGTATATATAGATCTGTCAAAAACATGTTACTGTAGAGTCACTTCAATGAAGTATGCAGTGCACAATTGATGACAATGTGTGCCTATGTATGTGTGTTCATCACACCTTTTTGATAGCCCTCGTAGGTACCAACGCTTGTGGCGAGGAAGGGTACCATTGGTGTACAGAACACGTGTGGATATGAGGACCTTGGTGGAGCGTCAGATCACAATCAATTACAGACTCACCTGTGCAACAATTCAGGAACTTTGTGCTTTACTGGATCCTGCACTAACTCCGGGAAATCGTAATCAGCATGCAATCCCTACTGAAGTGCAGGTGCTCTACGCACTCAATTTCCTGGCCATGGGATCATTTCAAGTGACAGTGGGCAAGGGTGCTGGATTTTCACAGCCAATGTTCAGCATGATACTGACAAGATTTCTAAATGCATCTGTAATACACCTGTAGTCCTCTGTGAGATTTCCCCAAAGTACTGACCTCCCTACTATCAAGTCTGATTTCTATGCCTTTGCCAACATACCCCATGTGATGGGTGCCAACGATGGCACCCACATACCGATCATACTCCCAAGAGTCAGTGAACAGGTGTACAGAAACAGAAAGAACTTTCATTCCATGAACATCCAATTGGTATGTACTGCAGACCAGTACATCTCACAATAGTGGTGGCCTGCTGCATGCTGCACAACGTGGCAGTGAGACATTCTACCCCCTCTTGGAGGTGGAGGGTGCTGTATGTCCTGACCAGCTACCTCAGAGAGGGGAGGAGAGTGATGGAGATGATGAGGAAGGGGAAGATGTCAATTCCAGGACCCAACTGATAAAACTCTACTTCCAGTAACTGTGTGGGTCTTAGGGCTGACATTGGGGTTTGTAACACATACTGTCAGTGTGCTTAGTCATATAAGGGGGGTTTGAATCTGATCTGTGAAACAGGGTCCAGTTCAGCATGGTACAGAATAAAATTCTGCATTTACTTTGGGTCCACATTTAGGGCTAGATGTAGCAACAAAAGATTTTGCGAGTTGTAAATTGCGAGTACTAGCGACTCGCAATTTGCAACTTGCAAAATGTAATGCAGAAAGGTGTCTCAGACACCTTCTACGACTCGCTATGGGGTTGCAAAGACCCACCTCATGAATATTAATGAGGTGGGTCACAGTTTGCGACCCTATAGCGAGTCCAGGCACTCACAGGGATGGTGGCCTGCTGGAGACAGCAGACCACCATGTCCGTGACTGCTTTTTGAATAAAGCAGTTTTTTTTTCTTCTTTTGGCAGCCCGTGTTCGTTAAAGGAAAACGAGCTGCAAAAAGAAAATATTCTGAAACCATTTGGTTTTGTTTTTTTCAGAGTAGGCAGTGGTCCATAGGACCACGGCCTGCTCTGAAAAAATATTTTTATTGGCTTTCACAAAGGGGAAGGGATCCCATGGGGACCCCTTCCCTTTTACGAATGAGTTACTGTAGGAAAGTACCATCATATTTCACTGTATATATGTTGTTTTAGTTGTATGTGTCACTGGGACCCTGCCAGCCAGGGCCCCAGTGCTCATAAGTGTGCCCTGTATGTGTTACCTGTGTGATGACTAACTGTCTCACTGAGGCACTGCTAACCAGAACCTCAGTGGTTATGCTCTCTCATTTCTTTCCAAATTGTCACTAACAGGCTAGTGACCAATTTACACTGGCATACTGGAACACCCTTATAATTCCCTAGTATATGGTACTGAGGTACCCAGGGTATTGGGGTTCCAAGAGATCCCTATGGGCTGCAGCATTTCTTTTGCCACCCATAGGGAGCTCTGACAATTCTTACACAGGCCTGCCCTTGCAGCCTGAGTGAAATAACGTCCACGTTATTTCACAGCCATTTACCACTGCACTTAAGTAACTTATAAGTCACCTATGTGTCTAACCTTTACCTGGTAAAGGTTGGGTGCTAAGTTACTTAGTATGTGGGCACCCGGGCACTAGCCAAGGTGCTCCCACATTGTTCAGGGCAAATTCCCTGGACTTTGTAAGTGCGGGGACACCATTACACGCGTGCACTATACACATGTCACAACATATGTATAGCGGCACAATGGTAACTCCGAACATGGCCATGTAACATGTCTAAGATCATGGAATTGTCACCCCAATGCCATTCTGGCATTGGGGAGACAATTCCATGATCCCCCGAGTCTCTAGCTCAGACCCGGGTACTGCCAAACTACCTTTCCCGGGGTTTCACTGCAGCTGCTACTGCTGCCAACCCCTCAGACAGGTTTCTGCCCTCCTGGGGTCCAGCCAGGCTTGGCCCAGGAAGGCAGAACAAAGGACTTCCTCAGAGAGAGGGTGTTACACCCTCTCCCTTTGGAAAAAGGTGTTAGGGCTGGGGAGGAGTAGCCTCCCCCAGCCTCTGGAAATGCTTTCATGGGCACAGATGGTGCCCATTTCTGCATAAGCCAGTCTACACCGGTTCAGAGATCCCCCAGCCCTGCTCTGGCGCGAAACTGGACAAAGGAAAGGGGAGTGACCACTCCCCTGACCTACACCTCCCCTGGGAGGTGCCCAGAGCTCCTCCAGTGTGCTCCAGACCTCTGCCATCTTGGAAACAGAGGTGCTGCTGGCACACTGGACTGCTCTGAGTGGCCAGTGCCAGCAGGTGACGTCAGAGACTCCTTCTGATAGGCTCCTTCAGGTGTTGCTAGCCTATCCTCTCTCCTAAGTAGCCACACCTCCTTTTCTGGCTATTTAGGGACTCTGCTTTGGGGAATTCTTTAGATAACGAATGCAAGAGCTCATCAGAGTTCCTCTGCATTTCTCTCTTCACCTTCTGCCAAGGAATCGACCGCTGACTGCTCTGGAAGCCTGCAAAGCTGCAACAAAGTAGCAAAGACGACTACTGCGACCTTGTAACGCTGATCCGTCCGCCTTCTCGACTGTTTTCCTGGTGGTGCATGCTGTGGGGGTAGTCTACCTCCTCTCTGCACTAGAAGCTCTGAAGAAATCTCCTGTGGGTCGACGGAATCTTCCCCCTGCAACCGCAGGCATCAAAGAACTGCATCACCGGTCTTCTGGGTCTCCTCTCAGCACGACGAGCAAGGTCCCTTGAACTCAGCAACTCTGTCCAAGTGACTCATAAAGTCCAGTGACTCTTCAGTCCAAGTTTGGTGGAGGTAAGTCCTTGCCTCCCCACGCTAGACGGCATTGCTGGGAACCACGTGTTCTGCAGCTGCTCCGGCTCCTGTGCACTCTTCCAGGATTTCCTTTGTGCACAGCCAAGCCTGGGTCCCCGGCACTCTAACCTGCAGTGCAGGACCTCCTGAGTTGTCCTCCGGCGTCGTCGGTCCTTCCTTTGTGACTTCGGGTGACCTCTGGTTCACTCCACTTCGTAGTGCCTGTTCTGGCACTTCTGCGGGTGCTGCTTGCTTCTGAGTGGGCTCTTTGTCTTGCTGGACGCCCCCTCTGTCTCCTCACACAATTGGCGACATCCTGGTCCCACCTGGGCCACAGCAGCATCCAAAAACCCTAACCGCAACCTTTGCAGCTAGCAAGGCTTGTTGGCAGTCTTTCTGCATGGAAACACCTCTGCGCAACTCTTCACGACGTGGGACATCTATCCTCCAAAGGGGAAGTTTCTAGCCCTTGCCGTTCTTGCCGAATCCACAGCTTCTACCAACCGGTGGCAGCTTCTTTGCACTCACAGCTGGCATTTCCTGGGCATCTGCCCACTCCCGACTTGATCGTGACTGTTGGACTTGGTCCCCTTGTTCCACAGGTACTCTCGTCAGGAAATCCATCATTGTTGCATTGCTGGTGTTGGTCTTCCTTGCAGAATTCCCCTATCACGACTTCTGTGCTCTTTGGGGAACTTAGGTGCACTTTGCACCCACTTTTCAGGGTCTTGGGGTGGGCTATTTTTCTAACCCTCACTGTTTTCTTACAGTCCCAGCGACCCTCTACGAGGTCACATAGGTTTGGGGTCCATTCATGGTTCGCATTCCACTTCTAGAGTATATGGTTTGTGTTGCCCCTATTCCTATGTGCCCCCGTTGCATTCTATTGTGACTATACATTGTTTGCACTGTTTTCTATTGCTATTACTGCATATTTTGGTATTGTGTACATATATCTTGTGTATATTTGCTATCCTCATACTGAGGGTACTCACTGAGATACTTTGGCATATTGTCATAAAAATAAAGGACCTTTATTTTTAGTATATCTGTGTATTGTGTTTTCTTATGATATTGTGCATATGACACTACTGGTACTGTAGGAGCTTCACTCGTCTCCTAGTTCAGCCTAAGCTGCTCTGCTAAGCTACCTTTTCTATCAGCCTGAGCTGCTAGACACCCCTCTACACTAATAAGGGATACCTGACCTGGTGCAAGGTGTGAGGTGTAAGTACCCTTTGGTACCCACTACAAGCCAGGCCAGCCTCCTACAGTTACCATCCACTTCAAGTGGATGTAACTGCGAGTTGGTTTGCGACCGCATTCGTGGTCCCAAAGCAACTCAGCATGGCGATGCAGTCGCAAATAGGAAGGGAACACCCCTTCCTATTTGCGAGTCGCAGCCTCAAATTGCGAGTCGGTACCAACTCGCAATTTGCGGTTGTGCATCGCGATTGGCCTTTTGCGCCTCGCAAACTGCGTTTTACGCAGTTTGCGAGGCGCAAAAGGCTTCCTACATCTGGCCCTTAGACACACACGCGTCCTTTCATGCAACCATTTGACAATAAAGTGGTTATCAGCCAGTTGCATCCATACTTCAATTTGTTCACATTTTAACACAATACATGCATTAGAGGTATGGTGTATTTGAAGTAAATGTGGACGTCTTACCCGAGTCCACTCCTCCAGTGAGTCCCTCATGGTGCAGGATGGCCAGTACCCTTTCCTCCCAGTCTTTGTATTCGGGTGGTGTTGGTGGTAGTCCTCCCCTAGTCTTCTGGACTGGAATGTGGTGCCTTGACGCCATGCCCGTGACCTTCCCCCGCAGGTCGTTCCATCTCTTCCGGATGTCGTCCCTGGTGCATGAATGGTGTCCCACTGCATTGACCTTGTTCACAATGGTCTGCCATGGCTCCATCTTCCTTGTGATGGCTGTGTGCTGCACCTCGGCCCGAATATTTGTGGCTCCACCTTCAGGATCTCGTCCACCATGGTCCTTAACTCCCTTTCTGTGAAGTGTGGATGTTTGGGGAATACATGGTGAGTGTGGTGAATGGTGTTGGGGCTGGAAACATGGTGAGGGTGCTCATCTGTGGGTCGGTGTGCGTCTCGTGTATGGTGGCGTTCGGTGTCTGCTTCTGATGCTCTCCGTCTTCGTTGGCCTGGTTTCGTTGCAAAGGATTGTGGGGTGTGTCTAGGAGTGTTTTATGGCATTGTGACTGTGTGTCAGGTGTGTGGGTTTCACGCTTATCCAATGTGTGCACTTCTTGTTGTTAAGTCCACTTGCCGCCTGTGATGGTCGGCACCTCCAATGGTCGTCCGGCCTCCACTCTCCACCAAAGTGATTTGTGCATCATTATTTGGAGGGCGGGATGTGGGTGTGCTCGGTAGTGGCGGGGTAGGGAGGTCCAGCATTCCCACCGACAAGGTCATGGCGGGGACTGGTGGTCTGGTGATTTTTGGCGGGGTGGGAATTTTTGATCTTTACGTGGCAGGTTTCCATTCACTGCCAACGACGGGCTTCTGTTCACCGCCACCACGGCGGTCGGCGGTGTTTACCACCGTGTTCATAATGACCACCTTAGTCTGCTCAGCTTGTCAAAATTTACATTAGTAGTAGCAATGTGTGGCCACATTTCTGATACTCTTATCTCCTGTGTGAGGGGGCATAGAACATGGACGCAACAAATTTATGATTTGAGTAACCGAAATTGCGTAGGCAATGCCAGGCTTCATGCCACAGCAAATTTGATCGTTCAGAACAACATAACTTCCATTCAAAAGTAAATGAAATATCGGTCGAATCAAAGGGGCCATTGTACCCTTCAGGAAGCATGCCAAGTTGGTGACTTTGGCATTGCAAAGGCCGTGGAAGGACATTTGCTTAAAGATCATTGAGTAACTCAAAGTAGGCTCACATTTGCTTTCGCTAAGAAAGACCTAAGTTTCGCCATTCAGACACCTGACATTGAAAGGCAACTCCGTCTCTTTGTGCATGTAACTGTCTCCTAACCACTCATATTTGCCCAGAGCAAGATATTTCAAACTTTTCGTGAAAAAAACCGTGGATATAGGCTAATTTATAACTCCATGGAGTATTAATTGATATTTATGTAACTGTTTTTATTATTTATTTATAAGATTATTTTATTATGTTCTTATTATAATATCCTTTTGTTTCTTGTAGCCGAATAAAGTTTTGTTTGATGATGATAACTCCATGTACTAACCAAACTGCTGATTGTGTTTCTACCACAGTGAAAGGCAGCTTTTCTAGCTTTTGGATACTAAGCATGGTGTAAGTAGCCTCCTTCTTAGCCATTATCTGTTGTTTTATAGACAAATTAAAAACAGAAAATAAATCGATACTGCTACTGTGTTTCCATGGCATACGGCCATTTTTCAGAACCTGCATTGTCCAATCTGGCTGCATAATAGACCGCAGCTGACTTTGCTCATGTTGTAAAAAGGACATGTCATTCTGAATGATATCAATCGCAAAATACACAATGTTATTTAGGGTATAAATTCTGCTGGACAGAGTGTTCATGCCA
The DNA here is from genome assembly GCF_031143425.1 of Pleurodeles waltl. NCBI lineage: Eukaryota > Metazoa > Chordata > Amphibia > Caudata > Salamandridae > Pleurodeles > Pleurodeles waltl. The sequence continues at coordinate 1,180,537,553 of NC_090439.1, forward strand.
TTATCGACAACAGCAAAAGCCTTTTCCATGTTTTCCTTATCTATCTGTGTTAAACGTTCAGCGGCTTCCATTTGGGAAAGCTTCAATATTTCATAATAAATGTCATACAGGAATCATTCAAAGCTTGACTTTCTTGGACCTAACTTAACAAAAAGACCTGTAAGTCTATTTCCTATGACAGGAGACTAAGGGGCATATTTATACTCTGTTTGCGCTGAATTAGCTTCATTTTTCTAACACAAATGCAGTGCAAGCTTAACTCCATAATTTTTTGGATGGGTGAAACCACCTTGCGTTAATGAGATGCAAGGTAGGCGTTTCCCGTCCAAAAAATGTCTCTAAGCCCATAGTGCCATACTTATCCCCCATGCAAAAATGACGCACAATTGGGAGGTGGAAACAAAAAATTACGTGAACAACATTTTGCATCAAATTTTAACACCTAGGTCTGAACAGGCGTTAAAATGAGGCACATACACTAAAATATAAGGAAATATAAGGAAAATTCACAGAAGGAATGTTTGCTACCTCCAGGACAACATGGAAGTTGTACTGCTCCAGCTAGGCACACGCTGCAGATGTCCGCAACAATACCTGCTCCCTCCACCTCCACAACAGCAACCCCAAATACCACCACAGCACCCACAAAGGCAGGAGAGGGTATTTCAGGAGAGGACAACCCTCATTGGCCTCAAGAAGTGAGACATCATCGGGACTTAACGCCTCAACCGGGAGTCCATTCTACGCCTGCTGAACCAGATTGCACCAGACATTACAGAAAGGCTTCAAACTCCCTACAACATTCCACCCATCACAAAGCTCCTCATTGTTCTGCATATGCTGGGTTCTAGATCCTTTCAGACAACAGGGTGTAGGAAAGTAGCCTCTTTCTAGCTTGGTTACCCCCACTTTTGGCCTGTTTGTTAGTGTGTTTCATTGTGTCTACTGGGATCCTGCTAATCAGGACCCCTCTCTGCCTTTCAATTATGGTTGTTGCATACTGTTAACTCAGTATTTCACCCACAATGTGCATAATGGTGCCCCCTTGTTAGTCCCTAGTATATGGTACTTAGGTACCTGGGCATTGGGGATCCAGGGCAGCCACAACAAAGACACATATGCAACATGCCGCAGTACATCACCACATGTACCTAACACAGTCACAAACTAACAGCCACACCACATGAAGGACAGGAAGAGATATGTTCTATATGCATACAGAATAAGACCACACACCACTACAAGTGTCCACTGGTTGACTACTAAGTGTACTTCACACACATTAGACCAAACCAAAAAATAGCTCTGCCTTGTCAATGACCTATGGCATGAGCATGTACAGAAAGTCACACCTAGGCACATCACCACCTCATTCATGGTGTGCAAGACTCAGGCACAATCCACATCAAATGCCACCCAAGTGATGCCATCTACAACTATATCCCATCTACACATGGCTGACATACCTGTAGGCTGCATATACATCTGTTGAATGCATTGTATTGCACACTTAGGAAGACTAATGTACCTGACATAATAGGCAAAGGGACAGAATCATGAGACATGGTGCAACAACTACTCAGCTGACACCTCACATGCTCCAATTAGTGCCCCATAACACCATCATGCCTGTACTGTAAACTAACAATAGTACACCATGGTACAGATTCACTGCTAAACTGTAATGTACATGGATGTCATAGTAGACCCCTGAAGGAGTATGGAAGACATGACTGGCCATACATGCACTGTACTAAGTGACCTTCCAGAAATAAAGCTGGGCCCCCTCCCAAAGTCTGCACTGTACATGTGTAGTAAGTCTGGCTGAAACTCCAATTACTAAGAAGCTAGGACAAACACAGGTGCCAAATGTGATCATCATGCTAACATGTGATACACACCCTTGGACACCTGGACACTCATCGTGAATCTGTTGTCCCACAGAGGCCGCTTGGTAAACTTCCACCACAGTTAGAACGCCATTGTGGTCTAAACCCTGCTGACCCAATTAGGAGTTCACTGCTGGGCCTAGGGGCGGAAACATTATTTTCCATACGTCAGCCCATCTGGGAAGAGGGCCAAAACATTCCAACCGATTCATAAGTGATCCAGCTGCAATGTGGCAATGGGAACGGTGCAGCAGCACCCGTAGCAGTTATTACTGCATGTAGTTTGTCTTTGAAAGTGCTACAGGTCTGTCCATGTGGGCCCCGGCACTGCCCATTTGAAGTGCATGGCCAGTGCAGGGGCCTCCAGGGGGCACCTGACACCCCCTTTTTGCAAGCCTTTGTATTATTAGTGTACTGCTTTTGTCATTGTATTGTGGGGTGTCTGTCTGGGGTAAGTGTTGAGTTTAAGTTTCCTTTATTATTTATTTTGGGTGAAGTCCTGTACCCTTTTGTAATATACGGGAACTGCAGGATGGGGAACATGTCGCCTGGTGAACTGGAGAGGTTCATATAGTTGGTGGCTCATTACCTGCCCCTCATGCTGCAACCGGGTGGACAGGTGATCCTGGGCTACCCCACCAAGGCAAGGCAGCCGTAGTGGGGCAAGGTTATTTACCATCTGGCGAGTATATTCAAGACCGGACGCAATGAGCACCAGCTCAAGCATCGCTGGGCAGATCTGGTAACAAGGGAGCAGGATCTGCTGGATCATTTTGGGAATAGAAATCGTCTGAACTGTTGGTAAGTCTCCCATTGCTGCATTTAGCATTTGACTGGCAGTTGCAGATGATTGTTTAGGTCAGGCTTTGCACCCAACCTTTCTCATATCAAGGTAGCATCAATGGAACATGTGGCCACAGCATGGGAAATGCAGTTGGACCCCAGTTATGTAGGCTCAGGCCAAGTTTTACACCTGGACACATGAATGTAGATGTACTACAACATAGAATAGCAGCTTAGTAGTTGGCAGCCCCACTAACAATTGGCCCACTCCTACACTGCCTGATGAGTGCTCAGGCCTGGGGGTATCACCAGGGGTGTTGAGCTGATGGATTGCATGCCCAACCCTCCTTCTGCTCAGGGAGACAGGAAATCCAAACTTGTTCAGGCACGTGATGCTCAAAGTGTAGATGTGAGTGATGTTGAGCGGTCCATTGTTAGTTCCTATCAGTTGTGGCCCCTCTTGATTTACAGTGGATTGACATCATCCCACTGACATGTACAAGATACTGGTGATGTATGGTTGGATATAGAAGCAGATGGGGTGCAATTACATTTTTTGAGGCATGTGTGTTGGTGTAATGAGCTGTAGCAGTGCAAATGGTTGCTTGTCCTCATTTTGCAGCTGCCAACATGACCAATGATGAAAGGCGGAGGCCCGAACGCTACCGCAACATCCATCCTGGAGGTGCACATAGGTTACCGCTGCATAGCACGCCGTTTATGTCCAAAAAAAGGATCTAAGGAATGGCATGCATTCCCACACGAGGGACCCACTCACCCACCCAAGACAAAAATGGCGCAAGAACATCAATGATGCAGGGGCTCCCAGCTGAACCCACCCCACCCACATCTGCAACACCAGTCGCCACCCTGCAGCAGTTTTCCCTCCACCTGTCGCTGGGCCATCACAATTGGAAGAGGACTTATGACGGGACATCAACCTGATGTCTCCAGCGTTTGGACAAGTTGAAGGAGGCTTTGGCAGAAGACCGCAAAATCCTCAAGGATAATTAAAAAGAAGGTTAAGAAGTCAGAGAAATGAACTTGGGGTTCCTTACCCTCCCTTGTAAAGTTTTACCATGTTTTAGTTTGGGTTTTATGTAGTTAGTGGTAGGTTAATGTAGTGTATCCATTAGTTAGGATAAGTGTAGTTGAGGGGTGGGTTTCTATTCTTAGGTTTTTATTGGTGGGTTGTTGGGTGGCGGGGTTATGTTGAGGTTTATATTTTTAATGAAAAAAAATAAATAAATTTTTTACAAGTATAAAAGAGATATATTTGTTTAGGCCATAGGATTAGTTAGTACATGTGTAGTTATAGTAATTGTTGTCCTACTCGTTTCTTAAGGGGGAGCGGGTCCAATATTTAGAGTGAGTTGTTTTATGTGTAAGTTAAGTGTAGCATAGGTTTGATAGATTTAGTTGTATGACAAGTATAGTTAGTATAGGTTAGTTTAGGATAGGGTAGGTTTTAGTTGTTTTTGAGTAGATCATTTTTATAATACATATCTTGTTATCATTGCAAACAGTTTGGGTAATTAGTGTGAGTCTCAGGATTCTCCCCATGAGTGTACTGGACAAATTTGGGAAATGGCCTAGGGAAGCCATCCTGCCTGCAAAAGCCTCATTTATCATGTCTTATAACTATTGATCTACCAGTGCATGTATCTACTAGTCCATGGATCTGCCATCCAGTGTACCCATCACTCATGATGACTATGTATACTTTGTATTGGACAGGTAGGTCTGGTACTTCAGCTGTCAGTGTGGGATCCTGTAGTAGGAATGTTGGGAACTGTGACACATCTGACAACAGCCACAATTGTAATTCTGTCTGCATGACTGACAGGTGGCCATCACTAATGAGGTTAGCCACCTCCTTACTACACCAATGAGTTCTTCTGTACTCCCAGCTGACGATATTGCCCTAGACTCGCTTTTCAGTCATAGCTGCCATATATGGTGAGGGAACCATATATGTGTCATTTGTGACATACTCAGTGAATCGCTTGTAGGTGAGGAGACGAGCATACACATTTTTCATGTTAAGATCCTTGTGTGTAGCTTTGTGCCCCTACAGTCCTGCACTCTTGTACTGATATTCTGTGACCAATGACATGGATTCACACATTACAATCATTTAGCTGAGTCAAAGGATGACAATAGGCGTAGACATGCTAATTGTGTACAAGGTGTTCATTTACAGGCGGAAATGCTGTAGTGAGATATTTACAACATCCAGGTCAGTGACCCCATTTGTGAAATTCAGATATTTGTGACACAATACAAGCCCAGGGTTGAGGGACTTGTCATGGGACATGCTTCAGGGTAGTGTCAATAAGTGTGGAGGAACAATAATTGCCAATTGGTAAGTGAGAGACAATGACAGTCCATAGCAGGCAGGTCAAGAGTGTGTGGGGGAAGAGTGCACATATTCTACTGTGACAACACTGGCATGATCTTTAGTGTAGAACTAAGGAGAACTCTGCCCATGTGGCATAGACTGGTGCTACTGGGTACTCTTCCGAGTAAAGATGAACTGTTCCACATCTTCATCCTCTGATGTGTGTGGTGTCTCCTGTACCATTAGTGATGGTGGTGGGGAGGTAGAGGGGGCCACACACACTTCAGTGGTTGAAGATGTGGAGTCGCAATTCCCAGTAGCAGCCATATGTGGTATAACATGTGGCAGCACTGCAGCAAGGAGGAACTGCTGATCTTTCAGGATAGCAGCAACATCCTGGTGGGAGGCAGCCGTGTCTGCCCTGAGGGAGGGCACTTCACGCTGAATGGAGTCCAGCTTGTTCTCTATCATGCTGGTGCCAGTTTGGATGGGTAGATGTTGTAGCATCTTCCTCATGGCAGCAGTTATGTCCTTCAGACACTGGAGGACTCCACACAGTGGGGAGTGTGTGCCTTAGTTAGCAGCTGTGTGTTCATTAGCTGTCAAAAGGCACATGCGCATTCCTTCTAGGCTGGCTGCCACTGTCTCCATTCCCACCCGCATCTCCTTGGCCAGCTCCCGCTGGACTCCTACCACTGTCCTCTGGAAGCTTGTCCGTGGGTCCCCAGAGTCCTGTGCTGTGTCTTTACTGGTGATAGTAAATTTTGGGTGCTACATTGGTTGTCTTTCTTGCAACTGGAGGTGGTGTCTGTAGGAAAGTACCATCTTGCCTGGCATGTTACCCCCATATTTCACTGTATATATGTTGTGTTAGTCTATGTGTCACTGAGACCCTGCCAGGCAGGGCCCCAGTGCTCATAAGTATGTGCCCTGTATGTGTTCCCTGTGTGATGCCTAACTGTCTCACTGAGGCTCTGCTAACCAGAACCTCAGTGGTTATGCTCTCTCTGCTTTCCAAATTTGTCACTAACAGGCTAGTGACTAAATTCACCAATTCACATTGGCAGACTGGTACACCCATATAATTCCCTAGTATATGGTACTGAGGTACCCAGGGTTTTGTGGTTCCAGGAGATCCCTATGGGCTGCAGCATTTCTTTTGCCACCCATAGGGAACTCTGACAATTCTTACACAGGACTGCCAATGCAGCCTGCATGAAATAACGTCCATGTTATTTCACAGCCATTTACCACTACACTTAAGTAACTTATAAGTCACCTATATGTCTAACCTTCACTTGGTGAAGGTTGGGTGCAAAGTTACTTAGTGTGTGGGCACCCTGGCACTAGCCAAGGAGCCCCCACATCGTTCAGGGCAAATTCCCTGGACTTTGTGAGTGCGGGGACACCATTACACACGTGCACTATACATAGGGCACCACCTATGTGTAGCGTCACAATGGTAACTCCGAACATGGCCATGTAACATGTCTAAGATCATGGAATTGTCACCCAATACCATTCTGGTATTGGGGGTGACAATTCCATGATACCCTGTGTCTCTAGCACAGTACCCAGGTACTGCCAAACTGCCTTTCCGGGGTCTCCACTGCAGCTGCTGCTGCTGCCAACCCCTCAGTCAGGTTTCTGCCCTCCTGGGATCCAGGCAGCCGTTGCCCAGGAAGGCCGAACAAAGGATTTCCTCTGAGAGAGGGTGTTACACCCTCTCCCTTTGGAAGTAGGTGTGAAGGCTGGGGAGGAGTAGCCTCCCCCAGCCTCTGGAAATGCTTTGATGGTGCCCATCTCTGCATAAGCCAGTCTACACCGGTTCAGGGACCCCCCAGCCCTGCTCTGATGCGAAACAGGACAAAGGAAAGGGGAGTGACCACTCCCCTGACCTGCACCTCCCAGAGGAGGTGCCCAGAGCTCCTCCAGTGTGTCCCAGAACTCTGCCATCTTGGAAACAGAGGTGTTGGGGGCACACTGGACTGCTCTGAGTGGCCAGTGCCAGCAGGTGACGTCAGAGGCTCCTTTTGATAGGCTCTTACCTCTCTTGGTAGCCAATCCTCCTTCCTTGGTAGCCACACCTCCTTTTCTGGCTATTTAGGGTCTCTGCTTTGGGGAATTCTTCAGATAATGAATGCAAGAGCTCATCAGAGTTCCTCTGCATCTCTCTCTTCACCTTCTACTAAAGGATGGACCGCTGACTGCTCAGGACGCCTGCAAAACCGCAACAAAGTAGCAAGACGACTACTAGCAACATAGTAGCGCCTCATCCTGCTGGCTTTCTCAACTGTTTCCAGGTGGTGCATGTTCTGGGGGTAGTCTGCCTTCACCCTGCACCAGAAGCTCTGAAGAAATCTCCGTGGGTCGACGGAATCTTCCCCCTGCTAACGCAGGCACCAAAAGACTGCAACACTGGTCCTCTGGGTCCCCTTTAATCCTGACAAGCGTGGTCCCTGGAACTCAGCAACTCTGTCCAAGTGGCTCCCACAGTCCAGTGACTCTTCAGTCCAAGTTTGGTGGAGGTAAGTCCTTGCCTCCCCACGCTAGACTGCATTGCTGGGTAGCACGTGATTTGCAGCTGCTCCGGCTGCTGTGCACTCTTCCAGGATTTTCTTCATGCACATCCAAGCCTGGTTCCCCGGCACTCCTTCCTGCAGTGCACAACCTTCTGAGTTGTCCTCCGGCATCGTGGGACTCCCTTTTGTGACTTCGCGTGGACTCCAGTTCACTCTTCTTTCAAGTGCCTGTTAGGGTACTTCTGCGGGTGCTGCCTACTTCTGTGAGGGCTTCTTGAGTTTCTGGGCATCCTCTCTGTCTCCTCCTCCAAGTGGCGACATCCTGGTCCCTCCTGGGCTACAGCAGCACCCAAAAATCTCTACTGCAACCCTTGCAGCTAGCAAGGATTGTTTGCAGTCTTTCTGTGTGGGAACACCTCTGCAAGCTTCATCGCGATGTGGGACATCTGTCTTCCAAAGAAGAAGTCCCTAGTCCTCTTCTTTCTTGCAGAACTCCAAGCTTCTTCCAACTGGTGGCAGCTTCCTTGCACCCTCAGCTGCTATTTCCTGGGCTCCTGCCCACTCTCAACACTGTCGCGACTATTGAACTTGGTCCCCTTGTCTTACAGGTACTCAGGTCTGGCAATCCACTGTTGTTGCATTGCTGGCGTTTGTTCTGCCTGCAGAATCCCCCATCACAACCTCTGTGCTCTCTGGGGGTAGTAGGTGCACTTTACTCCTACCTTTCAGGGTCTTGGTGTGGACTATCTAACCCTCACTTTTTTCTTACAGTCCCAGTAACCCTCTACAAGCTCACATAGGTCTGGGGTTCATTCGTGGTTCGCATTCCACTTTTGGAGTATATGGTTTGCGTTGCCCCTATACCTATGTGCTCCCATTGTAATCTATTGTAATTCTACACTGTTTGTATTACTTTTCTTGCTATTACTTACCTAATTTTGGTTTGTGTACATATATCTTGTGTATATAACTTATCCTCATACTGAGGGTACTCACTGAGATACTTTTGGCATATTGTCATAAAAATAAAGGGGCTCATTCCTACCCTGGCGGTCATAGACCGCCAGGGCAGGTGACGGAGGAAGCACCGCCAACAGGCTGGCAGTGCTTCCGGGGGCATTCTGACCGCGGCGGTAATGCCGCGGTCAGAAATGGGAAACGCCGCCATGGGGATTCCGACCGCCAGGAACAGGATGGCGGTAACGGGTGTCGTGGGGCCCCTGCTTTGCAGACACTGAAAATCGCGACGGGTGCCACTGCACCCGTCGCACCCCTTCGACTCCCTTCGTAGCCGGCATCCTCGTAGAAGGGGGTTTCCCGCTGGGCCGGCGGGCGGCCTTCTGGCGGTCGCCCGCCGGCCCAGCAGGAAAGCCAGAATGGCCGCCGTGGTCTTTTGACCGCCGCCCGCCAATCTAGGAATCACCCCCAAAGTACCTTTATTTTTAGTAACTGTGTATTGTGTTTTCTTATGATATTGTGCTATATGATATAAGTGGCATAGTAGGAGCTTTACATGTCTCCTAGTTCAGCCTAAGCTGCTTTGCCATAGCTACCTTCTATCAGCCTAAGCTGCTAGAAACACCTCTTTTACACTAATAAGGGATAACTGGACCTAGCACAAGGTGTACCCACTACAAGCCAGGCCAGCCTTCTACAGTGTCTGGAGGGATACCACGACATCCTGGAGAGTCTTTTGTCTGATGGTTGTCATCTGGTCATCCAGGTCATTGGAGAACTCCAGGTCAGGCAGATCAGCAAGAGTCATCATCCTCTACAATGAAATGGTATAAAATGAGTCTTTGTATGTTATGGCAGTTGACATGCCACATCATTGATTTGCCTTTGGGGGCTCAGTGACAACTTACACCCCAGACATTGTTCTTGTAGGTTATACATTGTGGGTGCAATTTATCAGCCCTATGCCCCTCCTGAGTGTCACGTAAAGGGAAGCTCAGGTGGCGCAATAGGCTGCATCATATTTACAAGGTGTGATGTATTTCCTGTTGGTGGCTTGTTACCACCTTGTTATTGTAACCCCTTCATCTGCATCAATATGTATGGTAGGGACTTGCAATGGGTGTTGCAGTGGTCAAGGCACACCGACATGCATTACAATTTGCCTCTGTCCCATTTTAACATGCTTTTGATATATCAAGGCCACACCAAAACCTTACACCACCCCAGGGATGGCATTACCAAGGTGCAATATTGAAGTTTTCTTTGATTGCTCCTCATGTTGATGTATGTGTATATGTGCGACATTCCACAGCCCACATGGACCTAGCAGATTGAGATTTTGGTTTCTGGCTGTGCTGGAAGGTGCTCCTCCTACATTACTAATGTCTCCCCCTCAATGCTGCTAAACTTGCACTATGGTGCAAAGGATGCACATTGTGGCAGTGCAGCTAATTTAACACTGGCACAGGGGTAGACCGAGGATTGTTGATCTGAACATCATTTTCTACATGACAGTGCCTGATGCCACCAAATTATGGACAAAGCCAGTTGACTAATTTTGAACTTTGAGCTAGTTTGATGGAGAATTTGCAGCCAGTTGTACTGGTGCATACATGGACCCTCATTACAAGCCATTGAAACTATGACCACTGCCAACAGCGCAAGTGGATGTGACACATGTTGACCATGGGGAATGCGCCATGGACCAATGGCCTGGCACTGGCAGGTTGCTAGCAGCTTACAGACTGGCAATGCTACCTGTCTTGTGACACAAGCCCAGCATTAAAATCAGCGCTACTCATCAAGTGTGTTATCGCCTTACCATGAGCATTTTGCATGGCGGTCCAACCCCCATCTAAAGGTTGGTGGGAATCTGGTGTGGTGTGCTCCTGGGTGCCCCTGCTCATCCCATGCACCTGGCATGGGCAGTGAAGGGGGGCCCATGGCCAAACCTTTTGTGCTTTCCACTGTGTGATTTGCAGTGACAAGTGCAACGTGTGCTGTCACATCCAATGCACCCCAAGACTGGCACTGGCTCTATTTGATACAGCAACAATGTTGTGGTAACTGCCCAAGAGAGCTGACATGAGGAGACAGATTTCCGCCCACCATCCCAGCGTGTAACTCATACTGCCACCCACGAAGGGTAAACTGCACTAGCAGTCTTACCAACTCCAGACTTGCCCATGCGCCATCCCCAGCCCGTTAATGTGATATTGGGCACCTTGATGTTCACAGGCATACACAATATGTTGTGTTTGTGTGATTGTTTCCCCACTCCTATGTGGCTCACATGGTTGGGTCAGAGTTGTATGTTCTCTAGTGCCACAGTTCTGATGAGCATCAATATGTGCGGCTCCACACTGCACCAGTTTAGTTACACAGGTTAATGGCATGTTTCCTGTGATACAGGACCACCCTGCTATTCCCCCCAGCAGCTGCACAAATTAGTTTTCCCTGCACCCAGACAAGCATTGTTGCGGCATGATGGAGAAGTGGCTGCCTTATGAGGATATGTTGCTTATGTGCAGGGTGGTTCCTGCACATGTCTGAGTAATTTTAGCTAAGGTGTGAGTTTAATGTGTGCTCTAAGATGCAGCACACATGTGTTTTGGCAATGGGACATGACAGTTGCAAAGTGTTTCTGCAAGAGACACCACCATGACGTTACCCCAGGAATGGTATTGACTGACTTCCTAGTCTCTGATGTCTCAGTTGGTTGGGAAGGGTAGGTTTGACTGTCTACAAGAGGTGTTGTGATGGCACAGCCTCAGGCACAGTAACTAGACATGCCTTCCATCCTATGTGCTGCATATGTACATGTTGGTATATAGCCCTGGTGATTGACGTATGTCCAGGTTGTGTATGAGTTGTGGTGCATGGCACAACCAAGGCGTGTGTACATGTGTTGCTTACCTTTGAATGGTGCAACTTGATTCATTTGCAATGTGTTCCACTTTCCCTGAGCCCCTTAGCACCCCCCTATCGCCACCATGTGTGGGCCGTATTTAAAATACAACACACCATGGAGCAGGGTAGGGGGCAATAGCGTAATTTCTCATGACTCTATCGATGTACTGTGTAATAGTAGCGTCAAAATATTGGCGCTACTCCTGCAGAGTACATAGGGGCCCATTCTAAAGAATGGAAGCCCTCTTTAAATGCCTGCTCTTGAGCAGGCGTTAAAAGTGCCATAAACATTGATGCAAGAAAATGTCATAGATTTCCTTATGCCATTTTTCCGGCTCCCCTTTGCATATATTATGCCTGGTGCAGCCACAATGTACTGCAAAGGAATACAGAGTGGCACAATGCATGCATTGGGGGTTTTGGCTTTATAGGGCCACATTAATGTAAAATATAACAAAGTTAATGTGTGACAAGGTGGCACTAGGGCATTGTAAATATGCCCCTGAATGTGTCCTATGTGCCTCCCCCTTCTGGCATTTTAAAAATTGGCAGTTATTTCCCGCATGGAACTTACCCTGCATTTGGGGTGGTTGTTGGAAGTCTGTGCTGTCCTGTCCTTGTATTCCTGTGACTAGCTCTTCCGCGATGATCGTTGCAACCATCTCCTCCATTTCATCCAGGTCTTCCTGTGGTGCAGGACTTCCACCTCCAGTTTGTAGTGCTGCTTTTCTGTTCCTGGCCTTTTTTCCTTAGTCCTTCGCTTACAATCATGTCTGCGTTTCTTGCACTTGGTGACAGTTCAGTTCTCCTCTGTCACACTGTTGATTTTGTCCACTATTTGCTGCCACATTGCCTCTCTCTTGCCAATTAGCAATTTGGAGCTGACTAATAGTTGGTGCTCCGTCACCTCTCTCACAAGGATCTCATGCTCCTCCTCACTAACCCGGCACTTGCGCTTTTTCTTTTTCGTTCCCCTGGGACTTCGGTGTCTCCTCCTGGCTAGTTCCTGGGTATATGAGGTCCCCCTGGGGTCTCTCCTGGCCTGCTGCTTCCATCTTCCCTCTGCTTTGCCACTTTTCCTGCTTTAGGGCCTAAATTTGATACAAATGCGGGGTTAAAATGGTGCATATCTGTTTGCCATATGTTTACGTGCCGCAAAACGGGTTAGAGTCATTTAATCAGCATAAACGTTGATTTGCCTTACGACAGGGGCGCAAAGGTTTACGTAAAATGTTTTGACTCTAACTATTTTTGAGCGCCATTGTGTATCATAGTATAAATATGACATCCGGAGGGCGCTAAAAAATGGCGCAAGCAAGCGCTAAACTTTTTTGACGCAGTTCTGCATCAAAAAGTACAAATATGGGCCTTAGATATTCCTTCACTGCTGCTAAAGTGGAAGGGCATAACCATTGTTGGCATAGTTTACCCACACCATATGTAGTAACGGTACTCCATTGTTGACCTAAGACAAAATGAGGGTCTAGCCGGCTAATCCTGAAACTCCCTGAGGAATTAACAAAACATGCCTGGCAACCATTATTGTCCTTTGGCCACAATAACCACCTACCAGGACTGTAAAGTGAAGAATTGAAGGTACCATTCTGAACCCAAGCATTCAATAATTCTTCAGTGACATTTAGAAATATTTGCCAATTATCAAATTGGTGTGGGGATACTGGGTGCATTCATTTTGCTAACCCCAAGCAGGATGTTTGCTGGACATTTTCATTCAAACATATCATTTAGAAGGGCTTAAGGCATGCTCTAAATAAAGCTTCATGTATTTGCCAATCTTTTGTTCCCTATAAACTCCTCAATTCAATAGCATTTTTCCAAAACTCAAAGCCTTTTACAGCAAGCCGGGAAACATAGGAATCTGAGTAGATTAATTTGGTGTTGGTTAGCAGTATTTTCTACATTTTGAATGGTGGTAACTTGAAATAATATGAATTAGCCTTACTAGTGAAATATGCAAACTTATACACAGAAGTTTTGGAACTTCCCAAGGGTGGAGTTGAACAATGTTCCCATTTTGTGTAATTGTAAACTAATCCGTGTTTACTAGCTTGCTTCAGAAAGTAATGTCCCCATAATTTGCGGTGTTCATATATACATCTTCACTTTCAAAAACAGTGAAGTAATCTAGCTCAGCAAGCAAAGAATCAACTGTCTTAACATCCCAGTCATCGGAAACAACACCAGTCAACTGGAATAGGAATTGCTGAAATGTTCACAAAGGACAAGTCTCTTCTAACTTTATGGGAGAAAAGGTAAGGAGTTAAAACCTTGTCCGCTGGCTCAACAGCAGCGCGTTCAGGAAGATAATGTTCATTTATAGAAAGAAAGAAAACAGTGAAAAACACAATACATAATAGAAAGGCAAACAATGTCAGTAATATTCACAGATAATACAATGGATAAATGAAATAGTTATTTTTAAGCCATAGGTACAACTTATGTGCCTTTAAACCGTTTTTGTCACCAAATTAGATGAAGTTTAAGAAACGTCATCAATATCAATGAACTACCCAGAAGTAGTCTGTGCAAACACAGGAGCCGATATAGCGGTGGTGGATGCACCCACTTCTTGTGGAGGTCCATAGTAGACGATTCCGTCCATCTGCATTGAATTGTAGTGGTAAAGTTCCATATCTTGGACAGTTCTTGTCGAAGAAGTTTTAACAGGAATCAGCAAAAGCTCATTCTCCACCCTCCCCATGCTCGAGGAAACAATTGTAGCATTATTGCTTGTACATGTAGCTGCCGAAACGTTGTTTAGTGCTTGTAGAGGTATATCCTGTTGGGTAGTGAGAAGGGAGCGGGTACTACCCAAGTGACCTCTGGGTCTACTATGCAGCATCGGCCACATGGTGCAATTTGACATTGTCAATGGAGACAAATCTGTTCCCTTTTGAACCAGGGATCGTGGTAGGATGACAGTTCTGGCACAGTGTGCTATGTAAGATGAGCCAAATTATTTTTTCACAACAATATTTTCATAAACCAGATGCCCAACTTTGGCAGCACAGGCAGATGAATTGTCATCTCGAAATAGTTGTAGTTCCTGTAAAACACCTACAGTTTCATTTATGTCAATTGGTGTGTCAGCTATGCCAGGACCATCAAGCTCTAGGACATACATAGGTGTCCCAAACAGGATCTCATATGGAGTACGCACTCTGAAGGACCATCTTGGCAGATTGTTCTGTGCTCTCTGGACCCCATATAGGTGATGAGGCCAACTACAGCCTGTACCTAATAATCTCACTGTTAAGGACTGCCGTAGGTCTCGGTTCCTCCTCTCCACAACACTGTTACCCTCGGGATGATAAGTTGAGGAATAGTGGAGTTCAACACCCATCATTCCCATGGTGTCCCTGAATGCCATAGAGCAGTGGTTTCCAAACTTTTGACTTCTGTGGACCTCCACTTTATCATTATTGGAACCTGGGGACCCCTACTGAAACATTATTGGGATCCAGGGACCCCCACTGAGTCATTACTGGAAGCCGGGGGACCCAATCTGTTAAAACAAATATTTTTTATAAGAAGTCATGGACCCCCTGAGGAGGCTTCGCGGACCCTAAGGGGTACCCGGACCACGGGTTGGTAACCACTGTCCTAGAGGCAAAGGCAGGGCTCTGGCCAGAATGGAATGATGCAACCGTATATGTACAGATAAAGACCAGCAAATATTTCATAACAGTTTGAGCATCAGCTGACCATTGTGGCCACACCCACAGAAATATGGAACAAGAGACTACATCAAATTAGATATATTTGTATGCACCATTAGGTTGTAAGTGACCACAGAGGTCCAAGTACACACATTGTAGTGGCCTGCTAGTCGCTAAGAAGGATGGCTGTGGTGGGTATTTGTGTTTTAGTCCTTAATTTGCTGGCAAATGTCACAACAAAGGACATATTGCTGGGTCTGCTTCTATAGACCTGGCTACCAAAAGCATTTTGTAAGAGAGAAAGAGTGTCCGCCACTCCTGCATAAGCAGGAGCGACTCACTCATGTGTTGCTTTGATAAGATATAATCTCTGGTCTTGGTTGGAAATCATGTGATCTCCCACCCCTGGAATGGTTCCGAAAGCTATTTTTTTTCACTGATATGATAGGAATATTTTTTGCGGTATGCTTTTGGAAAAGGCTGCTGTCAGCCAAAGCTTTTATGGCAGCTAGTGTCTCATTGTCTAACTTCGTGTGAGAATGAGTTATTGCCGCAACAGAAGCCATAGCAACCGCATTCGGCAGCTTCATCAGCCAAAGTGTTTCCTACAAAGTGCACTCCTACATGTTGATGGCCCAATGAATATGTTACATGAGCCTCCCGTAGTCTGTCCTTAAGATCAGCTACCCTTCCTCACTGAGTTCTGTGTTTTTGATGTTGTTCTTTTTGGAGTCTCTGCACTCATTTACATGCCAGTGATTAAGATAATTACTGTAGGACTGGACTCAGTTATACGAATCACACACTATTAGTGTGAGCTGTTTAGGATACGTATGTTCCAGTGTCAAGATAAGAGCCTTGAGCCAGCCAGTCCCCTAGGGTCTGCATGTAGGTATTGTGAGGGTGAAAAACACCATCCATCATCACACCACTCACCGCTGCACAAGCAGCTGAGTATTGATGTTTAGTGTCTACAGCTGACTGTGCTGAACCATCAGTTGTAAATTACAGTTTGATATTCATCAAGGGGCAAGATGTTATTAGCTGCGGGGTACTCCTGTTCATGTTGGAGAAATTCTTGTGTTTGTAGTTTTGGGTAAAAAATGTGGTCAATATCAGTGAGGTTGCCCATTGAATCCAGCATGGATGCAATGCTTTAGCGTTGGGAACGCTAGCTTTGGTGACTGCCTCTAAGGCCGGCCCCAGGGTAACGACAACAATACATTTCCCTTGGGCAAGTGGCCGCTCCTTAATGACAGCCATCTGTACAGCAGTCAGAATTTTTTTCTGTGGGTGCAAAATGCTGTTCTGCATTTGAGTATAATCGGTTACCGTGTCACCCCCATAGAAAGTGGCATACATAAACCCAATGGCACCAGCAATTATTCTAACATGTCTTGCTGCAACACCCTAAGGATGCATGTGTGTTCAATTGTCCAATGTCTACTTGAAAAATCTGGACATTAAGTCAGAGTGGTTTTATGCATATTAAGTAATCAGGAACATATGTTCTGCCAAAGTTAAAGAAACCGAGCAGGGACTGTAGTTTCATAATCGTATTTGGTGGTTGAAGTTGAGCGCATTTCTCCAGAAAGTGCAGTGCCAGGCTCTTGCCTTCATCTGATAGCTTGTATGTCAAAAACAGGACACAGAGAAAGGCTATTATTTTTTTCTTAAAATTAAAATCCCATCAACCCTGGCAAGATGAATGTCAAGGTTGTCATCTGTGAGATAGATGTCATTCACATAGGACAACGCCTCTGGATCAATATCATGTAATACTGATGTCATGCGGGCTGAAAACAACCCCAGTCTGTTCTTATAGCCCTGTTGTAAACGACAAAAGTGTTTGTGTGAGCCAATTGAGAATGCACTTAGGTCCCAACTTTCAGGCACTAAGTTTTGGCAGAATAAACTATTGGAAATATCCAAGGTTGTTTTGTATTTCTTGCGCACTAAATTGTTGATAAATGCTGTGCTATGTGCATTTTGTATTGCATATGTGCATGTGTGGTTGTTTAAGTGTCTATAATTGTAGACTATTCTATATCAATGATCTGGTTTTGCAACAGGGAATAACAGGTTATTCATTGCAGAGACACAAGGGTCAATTAATCCTTGGTACTCGAGTTGGGTGAGAATTTCTCTCACTGGGGCCTTAGCCTCGTGTTTAACGGAATATTGGGTTTGAGGCTGCAGTGTGGACCTCATAGGTATTACATGGTAGGGGAAGTCTTTATGCCACCCTACATGGTTACGGTACAGCGTGGTTGCCTGTGTTGAAGCCCAGTGAGGAGCATAAACTTCTTTTACCGTGTCAGGAACAAGAGCTCAGAAAGAAGGCAAAATGACATATTTTCCATGTGGGAGTTTGCGGACAAAATCAGGTGGCAAGTCTTTTTCTGCCAAAAGGATATCACAATTAAGTTCTTCTCAGAAAATTGCTTTTATAGTACCCTCTATGTCTCCTTCTATTTGGATATTTATTTCATAAACCCTGTAGGGTGGGGAGACACGCCTGTCCGCAGTCAGAACTACAAGAAAGTCGTTAGTTGATGTGGCATCCAGATGATCTATCCGATTCTGGTGACATAACGTGATCTCTGCCGTGCAGTCTGGCAGAGTCACTGCCCACGTCTAGTTCTTCAGCAATGTTCTCAATGCTGCTCTTTTCAAATTGTGGATTTTGTTGCAGAGATTTGTCCTCTTTCTTGTCCCACTCTCTCACTCAGTTTGTCCGGTGTGTCCTGAAAGGAACAAGAGGGACGTGTATCAGTATATTGGTATCTATCAGGTGTATTTAATGTCTCTCTATTTTGGAGATTGTATCTCCTTTCAGAGGTCTTCGGATGTGGAGAATCTGCTCTCTGACTTATTTTGTCTTTATTTAGTTTTTGTTTGTTCCAGCATTTTATAGAACCCTCTTGTGCTTGTTTAGTACCTTCCTTAGAGGTGGTTCTTTGTATTTGTGGCTTTGTTGGTCTGGTCACCAGACTATCCAGTCCCATACTTGTATAGGTTTTGGAACTATTTTAATAGCTTGCGGAACGGATTCTTCTCCCGCTCCGTGGGTGCGTTCCCCCTTAGTGAGTGGACTGTTTGTGGATTAATGACTGTAACCGCCAATCGGTGAACAGCTGGTGCAGCCCTTGCTGGGAATGTGTTCAAAGTTCGCATAACTTGCTGTACTAATTGTCTATAAATTGCTACTAGCTCATAGTAAAGTGTGCGTATATCAACTACGTGAATAACCTGTACACCAGTATGTATGTGGCAAACATAGACCGCCTTCATCCGTCATTACTTAGAGGATCTAATCTTATGGGCTGTTTTACATTCGGCAGGGCACCGTTAAACCAGTTTAGGTGTTGATACGATTGGTCCTGCTGTGGTACGTTTGCTACTCTGTATGTGTGAAAGGCATGTGTATTTGCATTTGTTTCAGGAAAGGTGACCAAGAGTAAACTGCTTCTGTTTGATAAGCTCCATTTGCTTCTACAACAATTGTTACTTCCCCATTCTCATTTGTTAAGCCATGGACTAGGACATACTGCGTTAAGGCTTGTCTGCAGCTCTCCAGAATATTTATGGTGCTAGCCATGTTTAGTAATAGGTAACAGAAAAATGAACACCAAATGGGGAGAAATGTATTTAAAAGTTCAAGCTTGAACAACCTACAATTTAGATAGGTACTCCCTATTTCAATGAGGAGGATCATTCCTAAGACCACAGACGTCTCCGTAAAATGGTACTGAGGGTACCTACTCTGTGTGAGACAGAGATACTCAGGTCAATTTGTAAATTATTGGCTAAACACCATAGTTGGTGGTGCCTTGTCGTGAATTACTCTCGCCTCTAAGCAAGAGTGCTGGATTAAGAGCGACAATCATTTTGTCTGTAGGTGACTGAGTCACTCCTTCACCAGTTAGAAACTGTCTGCCCAAACCTCCCAGCTCTCCAGCCGTGCCTCCCCCAAACCCTAAGTAGTAAAGATGATCATTGACACCCTAGTGCATGGACTTTGGAAACCTTTCAGGAAAGATGTGGTGTAACAAATCTTACCCCCTTTCTCTTGTTAGAAATAGGTCTCTACAGACAGTGAAGAAGATGCGGGACAGTTCTCAATATAGTTATTGAAAAGTCTGCAATCGACAATAAAATGCAAATGCTGCAATGATTATGGCAATGAGAAATAACAGAAGCAGAATGGTGAGTATAAAAGTGATAAATAGGAAAACCCCCAACATATTGCAATAAACTTGAAATATGTAATTCCTAGGAATAAGGCCTAAACTCTACCCTAAAGTGAGAGCTGGGCACCTAATCTGCCAATATAGGCCCTCATTATGATCTCGGCAGGGTATCTGCACTGATGGTCGACAGAAGACTGCCAGCGTGAAGTACCCCCCGCCGGCCACATAATGATCTCCCGATGGGCCGGTGGGTGGAAACAGGGCCTGAACATTGACGCTGGCTCCAAATGGAGCTGACGCCAATGCGGCAGTGCGGCGGGTGCAGGGGGGGCCCGAGTCACTCATTCCACCAGCCTTTACTGCTAGGGACTCATTATATGGAGGGCAACGCTGCTTGCAGCGCTGCCCTGGCGGATCTGAAATGCCACCACTGCCAGGCTGCCTGGTGGTGGGAGCCTGGCGGTGGCAGCGTTTCCACTGTGGCGGTTCAGCCACGTTCAGAATATGGCAGTCTGGACCCTCATGCCGTTGGCAGTAATGACAGCCACCGCCGGCGTGTCGGTCCAGACCGCCATGTTCTTAATGAGGGCCATAGTGTCCATGAGAGATGCCCCCAACCTTGTAACTTTGGGGTGAGATCGGCCCCTTAATCTCTGGACTAGGAATTGTAGAGAGGCAAGGCTGAGATTGGCTGCAAGGCAGAGTGGAGTCTAGATGGTGTATCCTGGTGGGACCCCCCCCTCTAATTACCTTGGTCTTTTGAGGTGTTTTCATAAGGCACATGTTATTGTTTGTGCAGGAATCCTGACGTGAATATGTATCTAAACATCAGATAGTGTGCGCAATTACATTACAAATACCTGACCTGTTCACATTCTCTTCTTGCCAACATAAAACAAATGAAGCAATATGACATTACCCACTTATATCAGTGATAATGACGCTTTCTCAGAATGACAATGATAAGGAAAATGAAAATATTTGTCTAACATGCATGCATCTGCAAGCAGTGCTAAAAGGAAATATATATTTAAATAGAATAAAACAGAGCATGATAAATAGGTCAAAGGGGACTAGGTAAAAAGGGCAATAGGTCTGCAAGCCAAAAGATAAGCTATCTCCTGTGCCCAAGCAGGGATTTAAAATGGATCCATGACAATGCTACCCGGTAACCAGAGGCTATCCCTCTGAGGGCAGTGACTGTGCAAGCCATGGCCAATGCATTCATGGGGATCTTTACTGTGTGGGGCTTCCCAAAGAGTTGGTATCCGACGAGGATACCAATTTCATGTTGCTGTACATGACAAATATGTGGAAGACGTGTGGTGTTGCGTACAAGTTCACTGCATCTACAAGTACACCATGCCTTACCACCCCCAAGGTATTGGGTAGGTTGAGAGGTTCAACTGTACCCTGAAGTGCACGACTATGGGTCTTTCAGAACTCATGATGTGTAAGTAGGATGTCTTATTGCCATGCCTGTGGTTTGCTTGAAGTGAGCTACCGCAAAAGGGGTTTGGCTTCAGCCCTTTTGAACTTCTGTATTAGCACCCTGTGAAAGGGTCTCTCAATTTGGTGAGGAAGGGTTGAGAGCAAGAATGCCCACCAGTATGTATTCAGAAATCGGACAGCCAGCTCCCAGAAACTCACTCAGGAGAATTTGGAAGCTAGCCATAAGGAAATGAAGCATTGGTACGACCAGAATATCACCGTGGTTGAGTTCCAGCCTGGCCAGAAGTTGTGGGTGAAGTCCCCAGTAAAGCCCGTGCTCTTCAAAACAATTGGTCTGGGCCATTTGAGGTGAAGGAATGCAAGAGTGGTGTCACCTACTTTGTGGACATGCAGACTCCTAGGAACCCTGTAAGGGTTCTGCATGTGCACTGCCTCAAACCGCACTTTGAGAGGTACTAGTTGATAATGCTCTTGGTCACGGGTAATGGGGTTGAAGAGTAGCATGAACCTGTCCCCTACCTCCTGTCTGCCAAAGAGCAGGATGGGTCAGTGGGTTGTGTGACCTCTCCTCTACTTTGACTCTAGAACAGCAAAGGGACTGTCGCCACTTAATGGGACGGTTTGCCTCTCTATTTCACTCACCCCTGGGGTCACCCATTGATACACCCATGACATTGATACTTGGGACAGTCTGCCCATCAAGCACAAGTCTTACAGGGTAACTGACAGAGTAAGGAACAGCATCAAGGAGGAGGTCTCCAAGATGCTGGAGCTAGGGGTGATTGAGAACTTCAACAGCCCCTGGTCCAGTCCTGTGGTTCTGGTCCCCAAGGCTGCTTCATCTGGTGTCATACCTGAACTGAGATTCTGTGCTGTTTACCGGGGGCTTAATGCTGTCACGTGGACTGAAGCCCACCCCATTCTGCGAACTGATGAGATCATTGACCGGTTGGGAGCTGCCAAGTTCCTCAGCACATTTGTCCTAACATCTGGGTATTGACAGATTGCCTTAACTGAGGGTGCCCAAGAGAGGTCAGTCTTCTCAGCACCAGAGGGGGACTACCAGTTCCAGGGTATGACGTTTGAGTTGAACAATGCCCCTGCCACCTTCTAAAGGGTTGTCAATCAGGTCCGAGCTGGGTTGGAGGACTTCAGTGTCACCCACTTGGATGACATTGCAGTCTTTAGCTCTAGCTGGGAGAGCCATTTGTACCACCTCCAGGAGGTGTTGAAGGCCCCGCAGAGTGCAGGCCTCACTATCAAGGCCAGTAAGTACCAAATAGGGCACGGGTCTGTGGTGTACTTGGGACACCAGGTAAGGAGCAGCTAGGTGGCACAGCTGAAGGCAAAGATTGACTCTATTCTGGCTTGGACACCTCCCAAGACCTAGACAGAAGTGAGAGCCGTGTTAGGCCTCACTGGCTATTTCAGGAGATTCGTCAAGGGATTTGGCACCATTGTTGCCCATTTGACAGAGCTGACTTCCAGAAAGCAGCCCCGTCAGGTGATCTGGACAGAGGCCTGCAAGACTGCTTTTGATACCATGAAGGAGGTGATGTGTTCTGCGCCTGTCCTCAAGTCTCCTGACTTTTCCAAGGAATTTCTGGTCCAGGCAGATACTTCAGAGCATGGTGTCGGAGCCGTGCTCTCACAGCTAATCAAAGATGGCCTAGATCAACCAGTAGCCTTCATGAGTAGGAGGTTACTTTGCCGGGAAAAGAGGTGGAGCGCATTAGAGAGGGAGTCTTTTGCTGTGGTCTGGACACTTATGAAGTTACAACCCTACCTGTTTGGGGCTTACTTTCAGGTTCAGACAGACCACAGGTCCCTCAGATGACTGATGACAGACCACAGGTCCCTCAGATGACTGATGTAGATGAGGGGTGACAATCCTAAACTGCTGAGGTGGTCCATCTCCCTACAGATAATGGACTTTACAGTGGGACACTGCCCTGAAACAGGACACGCCAAAGCTGATAGTCTGTCCATGTTCTTCTGCCTTAGTGAAGTGAACTCCTGAGGGTTTGGGTGGTTCTCCCCACTTTAAGCAGGGGGGACATGTGTTAGATCTGTCAGCTCTTGGCGTGGCTTCGCCTGTACTTTTTTGCTTCTACCTCCTGTTTTTGATCCTATGCTGAATTTCTTTTTTGCTGGCTTTAGGACTCTGGGCACTTTACCACTGCTGACCAGTGCTAAAGTGCAAATGCTCTCTGTCTAAATGGGATTGGTGATTGGTTTCTCCATGACTGGCATATTTGAATTACCAGGAAGTCTCTAGAAAGGTGCCCTGTGTATGCCTAGTGCCTTGAAATCAAATGCTACTATTGGGCCTGCAGCACTGATTGTGTCACCCACATGATTAGCCCTGTAAACATGTCTCAGACCTGCCATTGCAGTGTCTGTGTGTGCAGTTTGAAACTGCCAGTTCGACCTGGCAAGTGCATCCACTTGCCATCCCCAAACCTTACCTTTTACCACATGCAAGTCACCCCTAAGGTAGGCCGTAGGCAGCTCCATGGGGAGGGTGTGGTGTATTTACAAGGTAGGACATGTACTGCTGTGTTTCACATGTTCTAAAAGTGAACTACAGCTAAATGTGTTTTTCACTATGGCAATGCCTATCTCTTCCATAGGTTAATATTGAGATTGTCTTTAAATATCTTTTAAGTGCAGTTTCCCATTAGGAGCAGATAGAAATTTGAAATTTGGGGTCCCTGAACTGACAATTTAAAAACACATCTTTTTGTAAAGTTGTTTTTTAGGTTGTCTGTTTGAAAATGCCACTTTTAGAAAGTAGGCATTTTCTTGCTTAACCTTCCTGTGCCTCTTCTTGGCTGCTGAATCCATGTCTGGATCAGACTGACAGTTGGGCTGTTTGTGAATTCAATCTAGAAAGTGACACAAAGAATGCTGGGGAATGTCCTGCATATATCCTGATGAGTGGGAGGGAGGAGCCGACACCTGCAGTTGAAACAGCTGTTCCTAACCCCGTACAATACAGTCTCCAACCCCCTAGAGTGCGGCTCGGTCAAGGCAAAGAAATGGCAGGGTCTTGTGCACTACAAAGACTTTCTCTTGAAGCTTGCTTATTTCAAAGGCAGAAATGAGTATTAGTAGTGGACCCCAAACCCCAGACTTTAAGAACACTTCTGCATCAAGAGAAGACTCTACCAGAGAGCAGAAGTAGAAGCTTGAGGTTGACCTGTCATTCAGCCTGTTGCTTGGCTGTGCTGGCCTACTGCTTCTGCCCTCCTGGAAGCTGGTAGCCTGAGTGAAAATGCAAGCCATTGTGGCAGAAACATCAACACAGCGCCTGTCTTGCGCCTGCAAAATTGACAAATCGCCTGCTTCAGTGTGGATTCATCGTTGCCATGCATCTGGATTTTCCATGCATCATCCCTAGGCATCTAATCTTCAACATCAATGCACAGACCCAAGGCTGCATGTCCGGGAATCAACACGTTGTCCTTGTGCAGGGAAAGAAATTATGTATCACCCGCCCAGCAGGGTAAGAATTGATGCACAGCTTCACTTGCGAGTAAGGAATCGACACATTGCTTGCATTTCTGAAGCAGCACCTCCCTTGCAGCTTTATTTTTGGTGCTTCTGTACGGAGGTGTGCCAGTCACCGCAAAATAGTATAGCACAAGGTTCTTCCAAGTAAACTTGTTATTCAGAATATTTCAAATAAATAATGAGATGATGATAGATGTGCTAATCACCGCTGAAGGTATTTTCAAAGATGTGGCACCAGACTACATTTTATAACAATCTTTCTGCCAGATACAAATCTGCCAACATATAGGTGAAGCGACAGACCCCTTAAAGTGGCCTCCGTAATCAGGCATGAGCATTCTACGAATGAAAGAGATAGTGACCATAAGTACGTTGTTTGCACCTAAGATGGCCACCTTAAACTGATGTATGCATAGTTCTGTAAGATTATGCAACTTGAGCACGCACATGCACGATAACTCACTCCTCGTTTTTTCAGCCATTCACCCGAATCACCGCCCTGTGAAACCAGGCAAAACACACTCACTCTGCGTCTCGGCCCGGCAAACATACGCTGGGGCCACCAAAGCAGTCACAACAACCGCCAAGAGAAAATGAAGGACGTCTCCTGGCAGAATACAATACACTATTCTGGGTGAGTGCTCCACATGATTGTTAAAATTGTTGCCAATATGCAATGATAAAAGAAGTATGCTGACTCAGATGAACAACACCAAGCTCAGGTTTATTAGAACATTCGAACGTTGGCAGCTCCATTGAAAACAATGGAGTGCTGCAGGCTTTTACTGGCCGGTAAAAGCCCGCAGCGCCAACATTCCAATGTTCGCTTTGTTCACAGCAATAGCTGTGAACAAAGCCTCATGGAGCCCGAGGGGATTTTAATCCCCTGGGCTCCCTGAGCAATTTGGTTTTTTTAATAGAACATTCTGCCCTGAGTGGCAGAATGTTCTAATAGTCTTAGAACCCGCCGTAGAGGGCTCTACCGGCTATTAAAGGCCCTTTCCCTTGTTAAATGCCCTCGCCTTCGGCTCAGGCATTTAACGCGGGAGCGGGTCTTTAATAGCCGGTAGAGCCTGCTACGGCGGGTTCTAAGGCTATATTGGAGCACTAACAACAACTTCCAGCTCCAACAGAACTACAAATACAACCAATCAGAGAACATAGAATGTGAGCCTGAACATTCACAACACATTATGAAGAGATTCCAGGCCTACAAACTGGACTTAAGCAACACATATAAAGCAAAACATATAGTTATAATAAATGTTAAGTAAAGAAGAAGTAAGTAAATAAAATATACACACTATGACATCCTTTATGACAAACTGAAGAAAAAAGGGTCCATGGTACACTCCAAGGGAATTACTTTTGGAAAAAAAAAAAAAAAAAATTCTCATTGATTGGTGTGCATATCCACATTTAGTCCACAAACAAATTACTTCAAAAAAATAATTCTTCAAAATTGACAGTTAACTACAAAACTGGACCACACATTTGAGCACCCGCTGTTTGCAGTAAAGAAGAACACCAGCTTAGGCAATCACATAGTTCAGCCTTTACCCCTACCAAGATAGTTAAGAACAATTTAAGACGACACTGGAACCTATCTCCACTTGAAGGGCAGTCGAACTACAGAAAGGTCAGAATTCAAGCTGGACATCATGAAATAGAAACACACTGGGGCTCATTACGAGTTTGGTGGTCCTAGTACCGCAACACGCGGTGGCAGTCAGACTGGCAGACTCCTGGTGGTCTGACTGCCAGATTACGATCCAGGTAGTCGACTGCCAGGAGACTGCCATCACTGCCGGGATCACGGATCCTGATGGGTTAGCGGCAGTCAGAGTCTTGGTCAGCCACAGCGGTGCCCACTGTGCTGATCATCACTCCACTTTCCACCTGCCTTTCCAAGGCCGTGGCACTTGCTAGGGGCATGGGTATGGCATGGCATGGGCATTGCAGGAGCCACCTTGCAATCACCCTCGGAATGCACACTGTCTGCAGACAGTGCACATTCTGAGGGTGCTTTTGCATAAATTCTTTGACCTCAGCTCCCTTAAAGGAGCCGATGCCAATGACGCTGCACTGTTTTCGCCAGGCTGACGGAAACAGTATGTTTATAAGTGAACTCCTTCATTCACTCATGCATATAGAGACATACTGCTTTAATCATATTTGAGGCCTACTAGTGCACAGCCTGTGTGTTTACTTTCACTGCCCACTCTCTGAAAGCCCTTTGTCAACTCGGAACTCCATGTTTTAATAGAAATAACTGTGAGAACTTTTTATAAACCAAGTTAAGCAGTCAAACTCTTTTCTGCTTCAGTCTTTGGATGGATGAATGGAGAACTCACCCATGCTTGAAAGCCATAACCTTAGATCACCTCAGTATTGAACCTGACAATGTAAGAGTTTACATATGTATCATACATTAATAATGCTAGAATGATATTCAGAGTTTATGTCGTTTTAGTAGTGCTAGCATGACATTTGGTACAAGGGAAAAGTTAATGCTAATACTTCTGAAACCATCCAGATGCCAACATGTGCAGTACTGCCATAATTTTGACATGTAATGGCATAGTATTTGAAAGTCAAGTTGATGGTTCAAAACTTGACCCAATCTTCTACAATAAATCCAAGATACCTCCCTCTTTCAACTGATATAAGTGATATAAGTGGCTCACCTCCTCCTCGCTGAGATGAATGAGGTGTAGTATTTCACATAATACAACACAAGATAAAAAATAATATAACATAGCATATAACATTACTTATCTTATGAGATACCTTAACATACTATATATCATCATTTAATATAACATACCATATATAACAATATAACACACAACTTAACATAATTTATAACATAACCTATATACATATTATAACATACTGTGACATAACAACATAATATAATGTTCAAAATGGGGTCTTTGGTTGGCAGTCGAGTTGCCTTCTGTCCATGCAAGGACTCTTACTCTAGTCAGGAGAAAGGAGATTCACACTCAGTTAACCCAGTGCTTACCCCCTTGGTATCTTGGCACGAACAGGCAGGCTTAACTCAGAGACAATGTGTTAAGTATTTTTACCAACACACACAGTAATACAGTGAACCAGTACAAAAGGACATAACATAGGTTTAGAAAAATAGTAAGTATTTATCTAAATAAACAAGACCAAATACAATAAAAAAAATCCATATACACAGTTTAAAATTTGATCTTTATAGTTAAAAATATAAAAAAAGTTCCTAGATGCACAAATGCTGCAAGATGGTATAAAGCGGCATTGTGACTGAGTCATTTCCTACAATGTGATGCCAATTGTGCAATTTACGGAGTCACACGGACCCCCAGGCACAGTACCTCAGCAAACACGTAGGAAACGGGCCATTGCACAGAGTCGCGGAGTGAGGCGTTGCTGGATCTGATGTGGCGTCAATTCTGGTGCTATGAGGCAGAGGAGTAGAGGCATCATGAAGAGGAGTCAGGTCCCTACTGCAGAGCGGTGGAGGTGAGGCAGCATCAGTTGCAAGGTGTCGGTCCCTTGGTACCTCCGGCATTGATGAAGTCAGGCGAAGTCAGGATGCTGCGGGGCGACCTCATGGGGTCGCGATCACTTCACAGGGTCACAGGCGCTGCAACAGAGCCAAGAGTCGCGAGCATCGGGCCTATGACACTCTGTTCTTTGCAAGTTTGTGCGGGATCAGTGGCTGCGGGGACGCAAGACCTGTGGAGTCGATGGGGGTCGTCGAGGTTCATCTTGAATCCTTGAGGTTTTCTAAAATCTGGGGTCCAATACTTATACCCCTTTCTGCCTTTGAAGTTGCCCAACTTCAAAGAGAAGTCTCTGTTGTTTACAGGATCCTGCCTTGCCCAGGCCAGGCCCCAGACAAACACCAGTGGTTTGGAGACTGCATTGTGTTAAGGCAAACACAGCTCTTTCAGGTGCGAGTGACCACTCTCCCTCCACTGTAGCCCAGATGGCCCATCAGGATATGCAGGCTATACCCTAGCACCCTGTGTGTCACTGTCTAGAGGAGATGCACAAACAGCCCAACTGCCAGACTGACCCAGACAGGGAACCCACAAACTGGCAGAGTCACAGAATGGGTTGAGCAAGAAAATGCCTACTTTCTAAAAGTGGCATTTTCAAACTCACAATCTCAAACACAACTCACCGAAAGATGTATTTTTTAAATTGTGAGTCCAGAGACTCCACACTCCACATTTCTATCTGCTCTCAAAAGGAAACTACACTTTAAGATGGACTTGTGTGGGTAGCACAATTCTTGCTGCAGACTTACTAGTAGTATTTAATTTACAGGCGCTGGGTGTATATGTTATGTCTCTTTACAAGGGACTTACAAGTAAATTGAATATGCCAGTTGTATGTACACCAATGTTATCATCTTTAGGGGACAAGCACATGCACTTTAGCACTGCAGTTAGCAGTCGTAAAGTACCCAGGGTCTCAAGGCCAGCAAAAAGAGCCAGCAAACATAAGGCACGTAGGTGAAAGGTTTGGGGGAAGACCATCCTAAGGAAGATGAGTCTAACATGTCCTCTATGGTGCAAGGGAACTACTCTGCAAAGGGAGAGACTGATCACTGCTTAGTGGAATAAATGTGCCGCAACCAGCCTATTTTGTACATCAGGCCCTAACACTACTCTAAATGAATCCTCTGATGCACCCTTGCATGAAGCAAAAGTGTATAGAAATGAGCAAATGCATGTTCTTGTGACTTGCATTCCAACCATTTAATATTTTATAAACATCAAGGCCCTTAATTATCATTTTTTCATGTGGAGCAACGCAGCAGGCCACCTCTGTGGAAAGGCAGGAATGTGGCATATTTAACAACATACAGCGTATTAATGTTCTTTTCTAGCACTGGCACACTTTTGGCTGCCTAGCCCCCATTTAGGCACTATTACGTCATGCTGCAAGGGTGCCTCAGAGGCATTTCACTTTTCTATATGCAGCACATATAGAAAGAGAAAAAAACGAGTAGAAATAAAAAAATATTTATCCTTATTACACCTCACCTGTGGAGGTCTAGCTCTAATGGCAATGCTGGGAATGCATCAAAATCCATGGGTGAATGGACAGATCAAAGCAAGGCAGCGATTCATGCTGCCTGTATTACTTCAGATTTATCAAGCCACTCAGGGCCACGCAAGGTGGCCTTGCATGTCTTGATAAATCTCACTTTGCCCTTGCACCGCTTGCGTAGTGCAAGGGCGATGTCAAACCTTAATAAATCTGGCCCCAATGTATCAATTGCTTGTATGTTTAGAACCAGTGTCAACAGGGCTGGGTTTTATTGCTGAAAGGTAAAAACAATTTTAATAAGTGTTTTAGGTAAATGTTTTACTGATTGGTGTTACAGACTGTGACTAATGTGTACACTCCACAACTATGCCATCATGTTCATCTGCCACTATTTTAAGGTATTATGTGGGTATTCCAGATTATGATGGGCGAATTTTGCTTCTAATTACGTGTGCTCTTGAAACAGGATTACCATTTGGCTTCAGTGTAGGAAAGTAGCCCCTTTCTTGCTTGGTTACCCCCACTTTTGGCCTGTTTGTCAGGGTGTTTGACTGTGTCTACTGGAATTCTGCTAATGAGGACCCCAGTAGTTATGCTCTCTCCCTTAAATTATGGTTGTTGCATAGTAGTAACCCAGTATTTCACCCACAATTGGCATACTGGTGCCCCCTATAAGCACCTAGGTACCCAGGGCATAGGGGTTCCAGGGTATCACTATGGGTTTCAGCACATAATTTGCCACCCATAGGGAGCCAATGCACACACTTCTGCAGGATTGCCATTGCAGCCTGCATAAAAAGGTACAGGCACCCTTTCACTGCCATTTTTCACTACACCAAGTCACTTATAAGTCAACCCTATAGTAGGCCGTCTAACCCAGAGGGAAGGGTGCACTAGCAGAGGTGTCCCCATGAACTCCAGGCCCATTTTCCCGGACTTCGTGAGTGCATGGATGGCATTTTACACATGTACTGGACATAGGTCACTACCTATGTCCATCTTCCATTCTCTTATTAGTGTAGTGTAGGCAGTGTTTAAAAGCCAGTTTCTATAAAGGTAGGTGTAGCTGAGCAGCCAAGGCTTATCTAGGAGACATGCAAAGCTCATGCAATTTCACTGTAGTCACACAGTACTCACAGACATGAAAGAAAACACTCAGTGTTACAAAAATAAAGGTACTTTATTTTGGTGTCACAAATACCAAAACTATCATAGAGGCTATACTCCCTTGGGAGGTACGTAATACACAAATTATATGCACTAGTATGCAGAAACAGGTGTAAACACAGTTAGAAAATAGTGCAATTAGTGAAAATCACAATAGTTGGAAATGGGTCAGGGAGAACACAAACCATATGCTAAAAAAGTGGAATGCGAAAGTCAGGTTCCCACCTAGGAAGGTGTAGTGTGTAGAAGGGAGCTGCTAGTACTAGAAAACCCCAAAGGTAAGTACTAGAATTCACCCCAGTGCCCAGGAAAGCAGGAGTAAAACACAATAACTTTCCCAGAACACTCACAGAAACGAAAAAGACGATATTGCAAGAACCAGAAGAGACTGTAAGACACCAACAATGGATTCCTGTACCTGGGGACCAGTGGAAGAAGGGAACCAAGTCCAAGAAGCAGGAACAGTCCAGGAAGAACAGGAGCCCCTGCTGACCCGGATAAAGATGCAAAAGAAGAACCACAGGTGAAGAAGAACAGTCAGTACTGCACCCAAGAACATGGATTAGGGTTCCTGGTTGGTGCAGATGATGTCCCACACTGGATGAAAGATTGCAGTCTGGATCGAGTCGCTGGAGTCCGCCAACAAGACTTGGCACACGCAAAGCTCGCCATTAGTGGAAAATGGCATTGCTCGGGACCAGGAAGGACCAGGTGGACTCTACCCAGGAGAGGAAGTTAGAGGGGACTCTCAGCAACTCAGTCAGCCCACAGAAGACCAGGCAGTGTGCACAGGAGTCCCACACACGGGGACAAAGAAGGTGCAAAAGGAGGCCCACACAGCACTACACAAAGGGATCCCATGCCGCCGGAGAACCATGCAGGAGGCTGTGCATCGCAGGAGGGAGTACTGGCAGCGGGAGCTGCACGATGCATGAGGAACTTTATGGAAAGATGCCAACAGGCCTCAGCAACCACAAAACATGTGGTGCACGGGGGCACTGTCAGCACACACAGGAGTCCCACAGCACGGGGACAAAGGAGATACAAAAGGAGGCCAATGCAGCACTACGACAAAGACTCCCACGCCTCCAGAGAACCACTCAGGAAGATGTGCATTGCAATATAGAGTCCAGGGGGTCGGAGCTGCATGGTCCACGAATAACTTTGTGGAAGGATGCCAACAAGCCTTGGCAACTGCAAAACACAAGGTGCACGGGGAACTATCTTGCATGGGGAGGCAGGTCCTTGCCTCCACCAAAGTTGGACAGTAGGACGTCTGGACCGTCAGGACCACTTCAGTCCACCACCTGTGATGCAGGATCCACACAGCTCAGCAAGAGAGGGGATCCATGCAGCCAGTCGTTGATGGAGTGAGGTGCATGCTGAAGCAGGGGGGTGACTCCTTCACCCTCAAGGGAGATTCCTTCACTCTTCTGGTGCAGGCTGAATACAGGATGCCCTCTGAGGATGCACGACCAGGAAACAGTTGCAGTTGCTGGCAGAAGCTGAAGATACAATGTTGCAGAAGTCACCTTTGCTTCTTTGTTGCAGTTTGTAGAGTTTGTGGAGGGTCCAGATGCAGTTTCTTCTGTGAGAAAGTGAAGTGGAGGATGCAGAGGATTCCTGCTGGAGTCTTGCAATCCAAATCTGAAGTACCACCCAGAGGAGAGACATTAAATGGCCCTGAAAGGGGGTTTGGTCACCTAAACAGGTAAGCACCTATCAGGGGAGGGCTCTGACATCACCTGTTGGCACTGGCCACTCAGATACTCCCAGAGTTCCCTGCCAACTTGGAATTCAAGATGGCAAAACCCAGGGAGCCTCTGGAGGTGCTCTGAGCACCTCCCCTGGGGTGGTGATGGATAAGGGAGTGGTCACTACCCTTTCCTTTGTCCACTTTAGCACCAGAGCATGGAATGGGGGGTCCCAGAACCGGTGTAGACTGATTTATGCAAGGAAGGCCCCATGGAGGAAATGCCCTTCAAAGCATTGCCAGTGGCTTGAGGAGGCTACCCCTCCCAAGCCTTTAACACCTATTTCCAAAGGGAGATGGTGTAACACCACTCTCCTAAAGGAAATCCTTTGTTCTGCCTTCCTGGGCTTGAGCTACTTAAGCAACAGGAGGGCAGAAACCTGTCTGAGAAGTGACAGCAGCTTGGGCTGCCTGGAAAACCTCAGAAGGCTGGAATGGCAATACTGGGGGTCCTTTAAGGAGCCCCTGGAGTGCATGGAATCAGACAACCAATGCTTGCAAAAGCCGTCGGGTATGATTCCAACATGTTTGCTACCAAACATGCCTATATTCGGAGTTACCATTATGTAGTGGGACATAGGTAGTGAAATGCAGGGATGCGCCATATTTACTGAGGGTGAGTGATTGAAAGGTTTCGGCACTCTGTGCATTATCCTTTTGTGTTGCTAAGTTGCCCTTAGTGGGAAGGGTATGCCCAGAGGTGGGTCCAGTGCTCACTGCACCACTGGTTTCAAGCTAGCCTGGTTGATGAAGGATGATACCCTGACACTAGTCCCAGGATGGGTGTTTCAAGTCCACAGAGGACCTGACCTGGCAGTCAAGACTGATTTGCATATAGCTGAGTCCAAACTGGGGTGGCATGCTGAACAAAAAAACGATGGATTAAGCTCAGATCTGTGACTGGAGGTGAGTGTTTGAAAAGTTTCAGCACTCTTGTTCATCATCCTTTTGTGTTTCTAAATTTGCCCTAAGTGGGAAGAGTATGCCCAGACATGGATCCTGTGCTCACGGTGCCAATGGATTCAGGCTAGCCTGGCTGATGAAGGGTGATACCCTGAAACCTTTCCCAGGATGCTTGTTTCTGGTCCATGGAGGACCTGGCTTAGCAGTTTGGGCTGGACTGTTCCCATGGGGAACAGGGTCAAAATTGGTTTGCATATGGCTGTGTCCAAACTGGGGTGCCATGGTGAGCAAAAGACCGACGGATTAAACCCAGATCTGTGACTAGGGATAAGTGTTTGAAAAGTTTCAGCACTCCATCC
This sequence comes from Pleurodeles waltl, assembly GCF_031143425.1. Lineage (NCBI taxonomy): Eukaryota > Metazoa > Chordata > Amphibia > Caudata > Salamandridae > Pleurodeles > Pleurodeles waltl. Next base: position 1,180,571,036 of record NC_090439.1, read on the forward strand.
ATCATCCTTTTGTGTTGTTAAATGCATCGTATTTAATACAATGCAACAGGGGTGGCGCTAGAGTGCTGCAACAAGGAGAAATACTTTTATACATTCTGAAGCACACATAGAAATAGCAAAACTCCATTAATTATTGTTTATGTGGTGTAGGGTGGCCATTCTGCACATAAGCAATCATTAAATAATGACAATTTTCTACTTCTATGTGTGCTGCAGAATGTGACACACATAGTAATAGCAAATTGCCATTATTGATGAGGCAAGGGTGCGTGTTTTAACACTAGGTGGCTAATTTTAGCTCCAGCGCTAGGGAAAACACAGGGGTGCGCTGTATTGTCGTAAATACGGTGCATCCCTGCGTTTCTGCCAACTTTGGCGCAGCTCCACACTGCGCAGCTTCTTAGTAAATGAGGCCCAGTATTTGTCCCTAGTGTTTCCTGTCTGCGCGTCCCATGTTTGACTGCTGACCCATCTCTTGGAGCTGGGGAAGGGGCTAGTTTTGTCACAGCTGCTGGTGGAGTTCATATACTGGTCCACATGTGGCCGTCTAAAGGTGCCTCTAAGCCTCCAGCCGTCTTTTCTGTAGACAGAGGAGAGCAGTGGCTGAAGATGTGTCACTCTGCAGAAGTTGGGCCAGAGGGCAGAAGCTGGCTTTGTGCCATGGATTTTGTAAAGAGAGACTGGTGTGAAGATGTGTGAAATGTGAACCGGCCCCGGGCAGGGCACACACCCTGGGAGGACGATTGTGCTTCCTGCGGCTGCTCTGGTAGACTGGCTGCAGGCTGTGCCTGTCACTGGTGATAAGTTCTCTTTGTTCCTTACTGCCTTGTTTGTTCTGTTTTTGTTGCTTGCTGGCAGGTCGCCACACCTGCCAGAGCTTAGTTACGAGGTGTATTTAAAAGTCGGTGAAGCAACATTTTCAGGTTCCCTTCCTGTCACCCTTGTTTGCCACCCCTAGAATGCTGAGATGTTGGCAGAGTCCAAGTAAGAAGTAAAATTCTGCCACAAAAGACCCCGCTAGACAGTGATGAGGCAGACCCGTAGACAGAAGCATATGTTTGGGGGGCTTGGCCCCACACAATAACAAGAGAAGGCTCGGGGTGGGAAGTAATGATTTTAATCTACAAAATCTGTTTTAAAAAACTCTTTAATCTTGGTGATATTTGGAAACAGGCAGGCTATGTTTTATATATGAAGCCACCGTACGATCCCCGAGGGTGTTTGGAGGAAACGGGTGACAAATTGTAAATGTAAAAACACGCTAGTCCAAACAGAAGATAATTGAGAGACACTTTAAGAGTGGGTGTAGGATATTCTAGAAGATTCCTGAACCACTTGTGCCTTACAGTCTTACAACTGAAGCACATTAGCTAACACCTTACACAACACTGCATACGATTTACAGCCAGAGAACTGAGGGTCCATTACATTAGTTTACAGGTTGCATAAAACAAAATGATGGCACATGGGTCAATAATAAATGATTTAAGGATAACTTTGTAGTCATGGTTACTGTTGGACCACTAAACAGTGGTAGGGGTTATGTCAGATAATCTCTTTGAAGAGTTGCAGTAGTACATTTTAAAGCTTCTCTGGCCAAATGCATGAGTGCACTATAATTAGATTTTAATGTTTACACAATAAAGCAATAGAACTTAAATATATATAACATACATCAATGCAGAATGGTGTGAGATAGAACAGAGTTGGAGCCGTCTATATGAAGCAGTTAAAACTGCAAATGTTTGAACCCAGAGCAAAGCAGTGGTGTCTGGTGATGGTTTAAAGGGCCGAGAATTGCACTGTGCAAGCAAATAAAATGTGCAAACCTCACGTCCTCCAGAGTATTTGGAGAATTGAAGAGTGGGAAAATAAAAGTTCCAGGCATCTCACACTCTCATGCATACACAACATACACACACGAGCCACATGTATTATAGGCGTATACACAGTGTAAAAAAACACAAGGTTGAGCTGTTATGAGCTCTTTCTTCTAATGAAAGTGAAATTGTTTCTTCCAGAAAGCGACTTCATTACTGCTGTTCAGTCCCTCATACTCTTGAGTCTGGGTGGTGGTAATGTCCTGCTTCATGGCCTCCCAGGCCCATACTGGCACTCTTTAAGGGCATCCTACATGCTGCAGCCCATCTTATTCACGGCCTGAAGAAATATGATCACATTGCCTTCAACATGATGGAACTCTATGGGCTCCATTTACTGTCCTGCATCATCTTTAAAGCTAGATGCATCATTTTGAAAGTCATCATGACCAACACCTCTGTTAATCTTGTAGATCAGCTCACCACTCTCTGGTGATTCTCACCCACCGGTGATCCGGACATGACTAGACCTCATACTAGTAAGGGTAAAAAAGAAACAAAAAGTTGCAGGGCTTTTTTATTTTTTAACATACCCTACCCTAAATACGCTAAGTTAACTATAAATCACATCCCTGCCATGCACGGTTTTGTTGTCAAAAATTGTACTTCAAATACTACATTGATGCCATCAGAGATGTCATTAATGCCCTAATTTGTGTCCTAATTAGCAGTGCATGGTTAGGCCACAAGTTGTACTTACTTGAGATAAGTCTAGATTTGCTCACCACAAATGTCTGTTTAAGCAATCTTCAAAGTTTTGCTGTACAACTGGCAAAAGACTTTGTCACTTTCTAGCTTTGAGTGGATTGTACTGGACCAATCATATGCTTAAACACTTTGGTAGAAAAACAGCCATTTGAGGTGAGCAAATCTAGAGTGTCACTGGTGTTGCAGGGTGCTCCTTACTGGAGCTGCTTTCCATCTAAACTTAGGAACTACTGTAGGAGGCTGGCCTGGTTTATAGTGGGTACCTTGGGGTACTTATACCTTGTGCCAGGTCCAGTTATCCTTTATTAGTAGATTAGTAGTGTTCTAGAAGCTTCGGCTGATAGAGGTAGCTATAGTAGAGCAGCTTAGGCTGAACTAGGAGACATGCAAAAACTCCTACTATACCACTCATATCATATAGCACTATATCATAAGAACCACAATATTCAGAGTTACTCAAAATAAAGGTACTTTATTTTAGTGACAATATGCCAAACGTATGTCAGAGGATATACTCACTCAGGATGTAAGTAAAATGCACAAAATATACACACACAAACCAAAACCAGGTAAGTAAACAGTTAAAAAAGTAGTGCAAACACTGTAGAACACAATAGAATGCAATAGGAGACAATAGGCCTAGGGGCAACACAAACCATATACTCCAAAAGTGGAATGCGAACCACAAATGGTCCCCAGGCCTTGTGTAGTGTGTAGAGGGTCACTGGGAGTGTAAGAAAACACTAAGAGTGTCCAAGATACCCCACCCCAAGACCCGGAAAAGTAGGAGTAAAGTTACCTTACTACCCCAGAAAGACAGTAAAGTCGAGATAGGGGATTCTGCAAAGACAACAACTGAATGCAAAGCACTGAGGATGGATTCCTGGAAATGAGGACAGAGAGAGAAAAAAGTTTTTAGAACTTTTAAAAGAACAGAGAAAAACTTTTTCAAACTTTTGAAAACTTTTGAAAGTTTTTATAAACTTTTAAGAAACTTTTTAGAGAAGGAAAGTTAAACTGTTTAAGTTACTGTGTATATTCTGAAGTATTTGGTATATGTTTTTCTTATGAAAAGCACCAATGACAAAGTGGTAAAGCAGTTACAAGTACTTATCCCACCGCTGCACCACCAATGTAGGAGGCTGGTCTGGCCTATAGTGGGTACCTTGTGGTACTTACACCTTGTGCCAGGTCCAGTTATCCCTTATTAGTAGATTAGAGGTGTTCTAGTAGCTCAGGCTGATAAAGGTAGCTATAGCAGAGCAGCTTAGGCTGAACTAGGAGATATGCAAAGCTCCTTCTATACCACTTATATCACTTAGTATCTATATCATAAAAAACACAATACTCAGAGTTACTAAAAATAAAGGTACTTTATTTTGGTGACAATATGCCAATATACTCCCTTAGGAGGTAAGTAAAATACACAAAATATACACACAAACCAAAATCAGGTAAGTAAACAGTTAGAAAAGTAGTGCAAACATTGTAGAACACAATAGAATGCAATAGGAGACAATAGGCCTAGGGGCAACACAAAACATATACTCCAAAAGCAGAATGCGAACCACAAATGGTCCCCAGGCCTAGTGTAGTGTGTAGAGGGTCGCTGGGAGTGTAAGAAAACACTAAGGGTGTACAAGACACCCCACCCCAAGACCCTGAAAAGTAGGAGTAAAGGTACCCTACTACCCAAGAAAGACAGTAAAGTCAAGATAGGGGATTCTGCAAAGACAACAACTGACTGCAAAGCACTGAAGATGGATTCCTGGAGCTGAGGACCTGCAAAGGAAGGGGACCAAGTCCAAGAATCACGCAAGTGTCCTGGGGGGGCAGGAGCCCACTAAACCCCGGATGAAGGTGCAAAAGGGCTGCCTCCGGGTGGAAGAGGCCGAAGATTCTGCAACAACGGAAGGTGTCAGGAACTTCTCCTTTGGTCAGAAGATGTCCCACGGCATGCTGGAGGATGCAGAGTTGTTTCCACACACAAAGACCACAGACAAACCTTGCTAGCTGCAAGAGTCGCAGTTGAAGGTTTTGGGAGCTGCAAAGGCCCAGGAAGGACCAGGAGGTCGCCCCTTGGAGGAGGAGACAGAGGAGGCACTCAGCAACACAGAGAGCCCATGCAGAAGCAGGCAGCACCCGCAGAAGCACCTGAACAGGCATTCAGGAAATTTGAGCATGGCAGTCATCTAAGCACAACAAAAGAGGGTCCCACAAAGTCGGAGGTCAACTCAGAGAGTTGGGCAATGCAGGACAGAGTGCTGGGATCTGGGCTGTGCTGTGCACGAAGGAAGTCTTGCAAAAGTGCACAGAAGCCCTAGCAGCTGCAGATAACGCAGTACACAGGATTACTGTCTGGAGTGGGGAGGCAAGGACTTACCTCCACCAAATATGGAAAGAAGGACCACTGGACTGTCGGGGTCACTTGGATCCAGCTCCTGTGTTCCAGGGACCACGCCTGTCAGGATGAGAGGGGACCCAGAGGACCGGTGATGCAGAAGTTTGGTGCCTGCTTTAGCAGGGGGAAGATTCCGTTGACCCACAGGAGATTTCTTCTTGGCTTCCAGTGCAGGATGAAGGCAGACAGCCCTCAGAGCATGCACCACCAGGAAACAGTAGAGAGAGCCGGCAGGATTAGGCGCTACAATGTTGCTGGTAGTCTTTTTGCTACTTTATTGCAGTTTTGCAGGTGTCCTGGAGCAGTCAGCGGTCGATCCTTGGCAGAAGACGAAGAGAGAAGTGCAGAGGAACTCTGGTGAGCTCTTGCATTTGTTACCTGAAGAGAAACCAGCAGGAGAGACCCTAAATAGCCCTCAGAGGAGGATTGGTTACCTAACCAGGTAAGAGCCTATCAGGAGGGGTCTCTGACATCACCTGCTGGCACTGGCCACTCAGAGGTCTCCATTTTGCCCTCACACCTCTGCATTCAAGATGGCAGAGGTCTGGGATACACTGGAGGAGTTCTGGGCACCATCCATGGGGTGGTGAATGACAGGGCAGTGGTCACTCTCCTTTACTTTGTCCAGTTTCACTCCAGAGCAGTGGTGGGGAGATCCCTGAACCAGTGTAGACTGGTTTATGCAAGGAGGGCACCATCGTGGCCCTTCAAAGCATTTCCAGAGCCCAGGAGATGCTACTCCTCTCAGGCCCTTAACACCTATTTCCAAAGGCAGAGGGTGTAACCCCCTCTCTCAGAGGAAATCCTTTGTTCTGCCTTTCTGGGACTGGGCTGCCCAGACCCCAGGAGGGCAGAAACCTGTCTGAGGGTTGGCAGCAGTGGTAGCTGCAGAGAAAACCCCAGAGAGCTAGTTTGGCAGTAACCAGGGTCCATGCTGGAGCCTGGGGGATGCACAGGATTGTCACCCCAATACCATACTGGTATTGGGGGGGCAATTCCATGATCTTAGGCATGTTACATGGCCATGTCCGGAGTTACCATTGTGAAGCTACACATAGGTATTGACCTATATGTAGTTCACACGTGTAATGGTGTCCCCGCACTCACAAAGTCTGGGGAAATTGCCCTAAACAATGAGGGGGTACCTTGGCTAGTGCCAGGGTGCCCTCACAGTTAGTAACTTTGCCCCTAACCTTCACCAGGTGAGGGTTAAACATATAGGTGACTTATAAGTTACTTGAGTGCAGTGTAAAATGGCTGTTAAATAACGTGGACATTATTTCGCTCAGGCTGCAGTGGCAGTCCTGTGTCAAAATTGTCTGAGCTCCCTATGGGTGGCAAAAGAAATGCTGCAGCCCATAGGGATCTCCTGGAACCCCAAATCCCTGGGTACCTAGGCACCATATACTAGGGAATTATAAGGGTGTTCCAGTCAAAATTGGTAAAATTAGTCACTAGCCGGCAGGGACAATTTTAAAGCAGAGAGAGCATAAACAATGAGGCTCTGGTTAGCAGAGCCTCAGTGATACAGTTAGGCACCACACAGGGAACACATACAGGTCACAAACTATGATCACTGGGGCCCTGGCTAGCAGGATCCCAGTGACACACATCAAACACACTGACAAACAGGGTTTCCACTATGAGCACTGGGGTTCTGGCTAGCAGGATCCCAGTGAGACAGTGAAAACACCCTGACATATATTCACAAACAGGCAAAATGTGGGGGCAACAAGGCTAGAAAGAGGCTACCTTCCTACAACTACCCACAGTACTCACTTCTGTTTTGCATAGTTTATGCATCATTCTAACCCTGAGAGGGTGTTGTTTAGACTTATACTGGGTGCTTCTTTCTGTTTGGACAAATCTAAACCTCTCTGAAAAGATGTAACAACATTGAAACATGTGTCAGGGGTTGCTTTTGCTCATTCCATGTTGGCTTAGATGGTATTTTACTAGTCCAAAGCTGTAATACTCTACCTGGAGTGGTGAAAGGCCTTTGTTATTTTACAGCTCGGCAAGAAAGGCACTTGGCCAATCCTATGCTTAAAGATTTTGCTATACAAATGGCAAAAGACTGTGCCGCTTTTTAGTTCTGCATGGATGGTACTGGACCAATCCTATGCTTAAAAACTTTGCTAGAAAAACAGTCATTTGAGTTGAGCAAATCTAGAGTGTTGCTGGTGTTGCAGGGTGCTCCTTACTGGATCTGCTCTCCGCCTAATCTTAGGAACTACCCAGAGTTCTCTCCTCTGTTTTGCACCTCTATATCTATCTACCTATCTATCTATCTATCTATCTATCTATCTATCTATCTATCTATCTATCTATCTATCTATCTATCTATCTATCTATATAGTGTCTGGAAAGTGCTATACTTCTCTCACATACTCTGATAAGAGCAAACATGTGTCAGAGGTTGCTTTGAAGAAGTGTGGCACAATGGTTAGACAGGCAGACCCTGATGCAGAGCTCTAGCCCGGGACAAGGGTTCAATTCCTCCCTCAGTGGTTCTTTGGCTCAATCTCCCTGTACAGGATATTTCTTGCCACAGTGCCTAATCTAATTCATGGGTCTCACTCTGCAACTCTGGGCAATCGCTTGCTTAATCTCCACAACTGCCCCAACAGCACTGGGATGCCTGGCTTCACCTTGGGGGTTGACCAGGAGTAGGCACCTCACAGGGAAAAGCCAGGAAGGGTTCCACAGCGGTATGCGTTCAGCACCTCGATACCTTAGGGTCGGAGTGCGCTTCACAAGTACGACTTTACATTACATTTGATTGATTCCAGGTTAACTCAGATTGTCTGTAGCCTTTTTTCAGCTTGGCATAAATAGCACTAGCTAATCTATGCTTAAACTTTTTGCTGTAAATATTGCAAAGTCCCGTTCTAGCTTGTCATAGATAGCATAGAGCTAATCCTATGCTTAAAAGCTTTGCGAGAAAAATGGACACCACTCACAGCCCTGCATGGATACTCATCACTAAAGCATCCACACCATAGGGAACTAACAATCCAACCATACACCAACATACACAAGTGAAAGCTGACAGGGCAAATCCAACCAAAGAGGGCAAGCCACAGATGCACAATATGTCAGACACAGAAACCATAACACATCATTTACATCCCCACAGGTACCCTAGCCAATGTCAGTGGAGAAGAGGTGCCAGCAATATCCAGTCCCCCAACTGAAGAGACCAACAGTGATGACAGCAACTCTGGTCTTCAGGATCTGGATGACCAACCTGGCCCTTCAGGAACCTCTGGACAGCTGGTTACCCAGGTCCAGTCACATACCTCTGTACCCAGGACACGTCAATCAGCAGTGTGTCCAACTCTACAGGGACCCCAGGGCACACCTGGCCCCCAAGACAGTCAGGGACCTGGGGTCAGTGGGCACACGGTTCATGGGACAGAGGCACAGGCCACCAGGAACACTGGGAGAAGTTCTGTGCGCCAGGGGGAGGACAGGCCCAGGGAACAGATTCTCCAGGAGGCACTTGCAGAGATCCTGGGAGCATATCAACATTCTCAGGACACGATGGGCCAGTTCCTGGACAATGTGCAGGAGAACAGGCGGCTGCAGGAGGGACAGTAACAGTTGATCAGGGAGGACTTGCAGGCCATCAACAACACCCTGATCTCCATAGCATGGGTGTTGGCAGACATGGCCAATATTATGAGGGAGGCAGTCACACAACAGCGGGCCCCTGCCACTAGCCAAACATCTGAACAGCCTTCCACCTCAGCTGCTGCTAGTGGCCAGGAGGTCCTGCCATAGGACTCACAGGCCACCAGCACCCCTCCCCTGCACAAGGAGAACGACCCCCCAAATGTTCGCTGCTATTCCTCAGGACAAAGGCATCATGCACCGACCCAGGATACTTAGCATTGACACGGGAGATGTACTGGTCTGCCAAGCACACCGTCTGTACATTCATAGAGTGGAAACTCTTACGATTCCTGAACACCTGTTCATTCTGGCGGGGGGGACAAAAGCAATATGTGTTCCATCAGTCGCCCCAATGATGCTGGGGATATGTCCCATTGCATAGAACTCGGACTTCACTGTGGCCAAATCTTCAACCTGGGGGAATACAATGTAGCTGCATATGTGTTTAATCAGGGCTGTCAGCACTATTGAGAACAATGGCTGTGACATTCCTGCTGCCAAGCCCACTGTCACTTGGAAAGAACCAGTTGCCAGGAAATGGAACAATGATAGAACTTGCACAAGAGGGGGGATCCCAGTGGGGTGACGGATAGCAGATATCAGGTCAGGCTCCAATTGGGTACACAGCTCTGGGATTGTGGACCTGTCCAGTCTATAAGTGAGGATAATGTACCTGTCCTCCATTGCTGCCAAGTCCACCAGGGGTCTGTACAAGGGGGAATGTCTCCATCTCCTATTCATCTGCAGTGGCATCAATCTATGGGGCAAAAGAGTGAGGAGCCGGTCACAAACTGAACAATTGAGATTCAACTGAACTTTGCATGATGTTAACTTGTAATAGGTAAGTGTGATTTGCCCAGTATGTCCAAATTTCACCAGTTACTCAGCTATTTTCCAGGGCCTACCCCACCCAAGATGGTGTCTACCTTTTCTTTATGGAGGGACAGGTGGAAGTAAGGTAATTTTGCTGACGTTTTGTGGGAGGTGGTCGGGAACCGCCGTGCAATTCCTCATTGGTTACCATTGGGCCCTATGGGTTACAGTGGCCAATGGTGATCTTCGCCGGCAGTGACGGTATGCACCGCAGCAGACGTAGCAGCCATTTTCTATCTGATCCTTCCACTTGCTACCTGATCTTCCACAGGAGAGGACCTACAGTGCATGTGCTACTGTGACCTGTGTCTGGAACCTACCATGGCCCGTGTGACTGGGGAAAGGGCCCCAGCCTTCACTTCGGAGGAGTTGGAGAGACTGGTGGATGGGGTCCTATCCCAGTACGGACTGCTGTATGGGCCTCCAGACCAACAGGTAAGAACACTGTGGCCACAAGGCATGTGGCATGAATGCATGTAATAGTGTGTGGGAAAGCCGTATGGGGTGGATGGATGTCCTCTGGGTGACGTATAGGTTCTGTGCTGGGCCATGTGTGTGTAAATGGTGATGTGAAGGGGTATGGTGGGCCATAAGTGTAACAGGCATGACTGTTTGGCTAATTAAATTTTCCTGTGTGTATTGCCTCTGCAGGTCAGCGCCCATCAAAAGAAGTGTATATGGCGTGCCATCACCAAGGAGGTGCGAACCTTGGGGTTCAATGGCAGGCGGAGCACCCACTGTTCCAAACGGTGGGAGGACCTGAGATGCTGGGCACGGAAGACGGTGGAGGCCCAGCTGGGAAGGGCCTCCCAACGAGGAAGGGGTACCCGTCGAACCCTGACCTCCCTGATTGCCCGCAGACTGGCAGAGACCTATCCAGAGCTGGATGGGCGCTTGAGGGCATCACAGCAGGCACAAGGGGGTGAGTGCAGTGCCCATCATTACAACTTACACATGGTAGGGTGGTATCTGGGTGGGGGATATGGGTAAGTGGGTACTCCTAGGCCAGGCCTGACATTGCAGCCTAGGTTCCTTGGTGGCAAGGGTTCTGAAGGGGAAATCTTGCTACCTAGCTCATAGGAATCCACTACTGGTCAGGACTATATGGGTCCCAGGTGTGCTGCATTTGCCGGTGTATGCCCCTCCCCATGCCTTGGCTGCTAATTATTTCACTGGTAGTGCTATGGCATATTGGGTAGGCCTGTTCCCTGGGGGTGAGGGTGCTGTGTATGGCAACGGTGGTGTTGGTGCAGCCATTGACCAAGTGTATCCTTTGTCTCTCCCCCCTCCCTTTTTGTTTAGTCATCCTGTCCTTATGTGCATTAGCATCATCTAGCGGAGGAGCAGAGGCACCGGCGATGGAGGAAACTGCATCCCATAGTACCCAGGAGGCAGAGTCTACCGACGTGATGGCACCAGTGGGACGGAGGACGAGGGGAGCACCACGGCAGAGACTGGAGGGGACAGTTCTGACACAGACACCTGTGGGAGCTCCCTGGTGGTGGCGGATACTCCTGTGACCACCCCAGCTACAGGTACATCCGCTACCCCCGTACCAGCACCGCACTCCCAGCAGGCCCTCATTGAGTTGCCTGTGCTTGCTCACCCAGGAGGGTGGGCATCTCCTTCGCCCCAGGCACCTGAGGCCCTGCTCCAGTGAGCCCTGCTGCCCTGAGTGAGGAGGCTATTGACCTCCTGAGATCCATCTCTGTAGGGCAGTCAACCATTGTGAATGCCATCCAGGGGCTGGTAGCACAGATGTAACAGACTAATGCATTCCTGGAGGACTTTCACACTGGATTGGCGTCCCAACAGAGATTGATTCAGGCTCTGGCCTCCTCTCCATTGTCCCTGTTTCTACCCTCCCCCCTCCAACTTCCTCTTCCCAGTCCAATTCTCCTCAACCCCAACCCATCCCAAGCACACAGCCAGACGAGCATGCACACAAGACAACACACAAGAGTGTTACAGTCAAACGCAAGCATCACACTTCATCCCACAGGCACTCACACACACACCATCCAGATGCAGGCACACCAACATTCACTATTTCTACTGTCTCCCCCTGCTCCTCCTCCTCCACCTCCCTCCCAGTTCCGTCTACACTCAAACCTGCATGTGCTATATCATCACCCACTGCCAGCATTATCACCACACCAAGCAGAACACACACCTCACTGGCAGACACCTCCAAAACATCCATGCACACATCCCCTGTGTCCTTGCCCACTGTGTCTGTCCCCCCTCCTAAGGTACATAAATGCAAGCATTCAGACACCCAACAGCCATCAACCTCACAAATGCATACATGCCATGCACCTGAACCCAAATGCAGCAGACAGACACGTCCAACAAGCACTCCTTCTTCCTCCACTCCCATTACTTCTCCCTCTTCCCACCCCAATGTCCCTAAAAAGCTTTTCCTTGCCCAACTTGACCTCTTCCCTACCCCTCCCCCATATCCTACACGTATGGCCAGGACATCACAAACCCAGCCAAGCACCTGAGCCACCCAGTCGATGGGCCCAGTCGTCACCACACCCACTAGTGGTGGAAAAGGTTCCAGGCCACATGACCTGAAGGTGAAAGAACTTGCACCAGGCAGCCTCAAGGGAAAGGAGGCTGCCCCAACTGCCAGAAAGACCAAGGAGCCTGCCCCAGCAGGCAAAAAGGGAAAGGAGCCTGCCCCAGCAGGCAGGAAGAGCAAGGGGCCTGGGGCAGGAACTGTGACGAACCCCCCACCACCAACCATGGTTGTTCAGCCATCCGAGGTTGCAGGGGATGGGCAGGAGCCTCCCCCCCAGCAGCACCACCATCTCAACTGAGCAGCCGTCACCGCCAGTGGACAGTATGTAATCCTGCCTCCTCAGGCTACTGTGCGGCCTGCCCCCTGCAAATCCAGTGGGTATGTGTAGGAAAGTACCATCTTGCCTGGCATGTTACCCCCATTTTTACTTGTGTGTCAGTTTGTTTTTGCCTGTGTCACTGGGATCCTGCTAGCCAGGACCCAAGTGCTCATAGTTGTGGCCTATATGTGTTCCCTGTGTGGTGCCTAACTGTATCACTAAGGCTTTTCTAACCAGAACCTCAGTGTTTATGCTCTCTCTGCAGGCTAGTGACCATTTTCAGAAATTCTGATTGGCACACTGGAACACCCTTATAATTCCCTAGTATATGGTACCTAGGTACCCAGGGAATTGGGGTTCTAGCAGATCCCTATGGGCTGCAGCATTTCTTTTGCCACCCACGGGGAGCTCAGTCCAATATTACACAGGACTGCCACTGCAGCCTGAGTGACATAACGTCCACGTTATTTCACAGCCATTTTACACTGCAATTAAGTAACTTATAAGTCACCTATATGTCTAACCCTCACTTAGTGAAGGTTAGGTGCAAAGTTACTAAGTGTGAGGGCACCCTTGCACTAGCCAAGGTGCCCCCACATTGTTCAGGGTAATTTCCCCAGACTTTGTGAGTGTGGGGACACCATAACACATGTGAACTACATATAGGTCAATACCTATATGTAGCTTCACAATGGTAACTCCGAATATGGCCATGTAACATGTCTAAGATCATGGAATTGTCCCCCCATGCCAAATCTGGTATTGGGGTGCCAATCCCATGTATCCCTGGGGCTCCAGCATGGACCCCGGGTACTGCCAAACTGGCTCTCTGGGGTTTTCACTGCAGCTACCACTGCTGCCAACCCTCAGAAAGGTTTCTGCCCTCCTGGGGTCCAGGCAGCCCAGTCCCAGGAAAGCAGAACAATGGATTTCCTCTGAGAGAGGGTGTTACACTCTCTCCCTTTGGAAATAGGTGTTAAGGGCTGGGGAGGAGTAACCTCCCCCAGCCTCTGGAAATGCTTTAAAGGGCACAGATGGTGCCCTCCTTGCATAAACCAGTCTACACTGGTTCAGGGATCCCCCAGCCCCTTCTCTCGTGCGAAACTGGAAAAAGGAAAAGGGAGTGACCACTCCCCTGTCCATCACCACCCCAGGGGTGGTGCCCAGAGCTCCTCCAGTGTGTCCCAGACCTCTGCCATCTTGAATGCAGAGGTGTGAGGGCACAATGGAGACCTCTGAGCGGCCAGTGCCAGCAGGTGACGTCAGAGACCTCTCCTGATAGGCTCTTACCTGGTTAGGTAGCCAATCCTCCTCTGAGGGCTATTTAGGGTCTCTCCTGTGGGTTTCTCTTCGGATAACGAATGCAAGAGCTCACCAGAGTTCCTCTGAATCTCTCTCTTCAACTTCTGCCAAGGATCGACCGCTCACTGCTCCAGGACGCATGCAAAACCGCAAGAAAGTAGCAAGATGACTACCAGCAACATTGTAGCGCCTAATTCTGCTGGCTTTCTCCACTGTTTCCTGGTGGTGCATGCTCTGAGGGCTGTCTGCCTTCACCCTGCACTGGAAGCCAAGAAGAAATCTCCCATGGGTCGATGGAATCTTCCCCCTGCTAACGCAGGCACCAAACTTCGGCATCACCGGACCGCTGGGTCCCATCTCATCTTGACGAGCATGGTCCTTGGAACACAGGAGCTGGATCCAAGTGACCCCGACAGTCCAGTGGTCCTTTTGTCCAAATTTGGTGGATGTAAGATCGTAATCCTGTGTACTGTATGATCTGCAGCTGCTAGGGCTTCTGTGCACTTTTGCAAGGAATCCTTCATGCACAGAACAGCCCAGGTCCCCAACACTCCATCCTGCACTGCTCAACGCACTGAGTTGACCACCGACTTCGTGGGACCCTCCTTTGTAGTGTTGAGACGACCCCCGTGCTCAGATTTCTTGAATGCCTGTTCAAGTGCTTCTGTGGGTGCTGCCTGCCTCTGTGGGAGCTCTGCGTGCTGCTGAGCTCCCCCTCTGTCTCCTCCGCCAAGAGGCGACCTCCTGGTCCTTCCTGGTTCTAGGCAGCACCCATTTTCTTCAACCCGACTCTTGCACCTAGCAAGGCTTTTTTGCGGTCTTTCTGCGTTGAAACAATTCTACATCCTCCAGCACGCTGTGGGACACCTTCTGACCAAAGGAGAAGTTCCTGGCACCTTCCGTTGTTGCAGAATCTTTGGCTTCTTCTACCCGGAGGCGCCCCTCTTGCACCTTCATCCGGGGTTTATTGGGCTCCTGCCCGCCCTGGACACGTGCGTGACTCTTGGACTTGGTCCCCTTCCTTTGCAGGTTCTCAGGTCCAGGCATTTGTCTTTAGTGCTTTGCAGTCAGTTGTTGCCTTTGCAGAATCCCCTATCTCGACTTTACTGTCTTTCTGGGGTAGTAGGGTACCTTTCTCCTACTTTTCAGGGTCTTGGGGTGGGGTATGTTCGACACCCTTAGTGTTTTCTTACACTCCCAGCGATCCTCTACACACTACACTAGGCCTGGGGTCCATTTGTGGTTCGCATTCCACTTTTGGAGTATATGGTTTGTGTCGCCCCTAGGCCTATTGTGTCCTATTGCATCCTACTGTATTCTTTGCACTACTTTTCTAACTGTTTACTTACCTGATTTTGGTTTGTGTGTATATTTTTTGTATTTTACTTACCTCCTAAGGGAGTATATTCACTGAGGTACTTTTGGCATATTGTCACTAAAATAAAGTGCCTTTATTTTTAGGAACTCTGAGTATTGTGATTCTTATGATATAGTGCTATATGATATAAGTGGTATAGTAGGAGCTTTGCATGTCTCCTAGTTTAGCTTAAGCTGCTATGCTATAGCTACCTCTATCAGACTAAGCTGCTAGAACACTAACACTACTAATCTACTAATAAGGGATAACTGGACCTGGCACAAGGTGTAAGCACCATCAAGTACCCACTATAAGCCAGGCCAGCCTCCTACAGTATGACACCCACATGAGGGACTGTGATCTTGCACTCCCCAGGATCACAAGAACAAGGCACAAGACCCCCCCAGAGCCAGTGGGTAAGACACCCAAACACCCAACACTCCCCAGGATCAAGAGTACGGAGCATGTTGCCCCCTCCAGAACAAGTGGGCAAGTCACCCACTTTAGAGACTGTGGCCTTGCACTCCCCAGGACCAAGTACAGGGCATGTTGCCCCCTCCAGAGCAAGTGGGGAAGTCACCCACTCGAGAGACTGTGGCCTTGCGCTCCCCAGGACCAAGCACAGGGCATGTTGCCCCCTCCAGAGCAAGTGGGCAAGTCACCCACTCGAGAGACTGTGGCCTTGCACTCCTCAGGACCAAGCACAGGGCATGTTGCTCCCTCTAGAACCAGTGGTACTGTTCCATCTCCAGGATGAAGTGCCCCCCGTCCTCCATCCCCCTGAGGTGCCTGCCCATTTAGCAACTGATGCCCCTGCAGTGTTCTCTCCATGTTGAGGCAGGTGATATATGTGGCCTTGGACTTTGGCCTGTGGCCATGTGGCCTACAAACATTGTGGACTGGGCTGTGTCCCTTTTTCTGTACATATGTATATGTCAATTATCTTGCCTAACTTATGTTGCTCTCATTATATTAACTTTTTCAAAATTGTTTTGTCCTTGCATTATTCATTTGAGTTACGGGGAAAAAATGTTTTAGTAATGCAGCTGATTGTATGTATGCTGTTGGGTGTGTGTGTGTGTGTCACTCTCTTTTTTCTCCCTCCCTTCCTTGTGTGCTAGGCATCTGTACTCACCATCGTTGCCTTCGCCAGCGTTGGTGTTTGTGTTGGAGCAGCACGTAAAAGATCATGGGGAAGACATGCAGTTCTGGCTCCATGGCGCCATGGTTGTTCCCTGTGTCTCCAATGGTGAGTCCATTCCCTTCTGAGCTCAGTTTCCGCCAGGTTTTTGATGTTGTTGATACTGCCCCTGAAAAGGGGGCGGATTGCAGTGTCTTCCACCTGGCTGTAGGCGGCTACCACCGTGGTGGCTGTTGTTTCCGCCCTGGTGGTCGGTGTGGTACATTGGCTGTCTATCGGAGATCTTTTCGCTATCGTCATAATTTGGCGGTAGTTACCGCCAGCCTGTTGGCGATATTACTGCCACTTTAACACCAACCGCCAGGGTTGTAGTGAGGGCCTTTGTGTTACCCCCAGACTATGGGCACCCTTGCTGGTGCCTCTGTGTCTCGGCATTTGCTTGCTCCTTTGCCTTATTGCACCAGTAATGTCAGCCAGGGACTGCTAGAGGCCACAAAGAGGAGAGTAGGTGCCTCATATGGCAGTAGAGTTGTTCTTATTCAGACTGAAGCGCCTATGGGCTGCCTCTAGGGTACCCCGCATAGTCTCCATCACCACCCGAACCATATCTGCCAGCTTTCTCTGGACTCCTACCACAGTTTGTTGGAATGTAAGTCCTGGGTCCTGGGAGTCCAAGACTCTAGGTGGGATGGCCGGTGGTGTATGTTGGATCTTGGGAGGATCATCTGGAGACCCTGCAATGCTTTTTAGCATCCCTGCAACCAGAAATGGCATCTGGATAGCAACCAGGATTTGTTGGAAGGTATCTGGATGTATGGTTTGCAGCTGCTCATCCATATCATTCAAAAAGTCTAGGGCAGGCAGTTGGACAGGAGGTAAGGTGTCATTCTCTGCAATGAAATGGAGGTAAGTGAATGTTGAGCTCTGCTAGATGTTGACATGAGTAATCAGGTTTACAATCAAGGATTCCAAGGTAGCACTTTTAGCGCTTCATGTCCAAAACCCTAACAGCACACTGTGCAACTGGAGTGTCATTGTATTTGATGCTCTGGTGGCACAATGTGCAGGCCCCTAATTTACAAGGACACACCACACCAACTTGTGTAGCCTGTCATAGCCCTATAAATGTGTAGGAATCTCGCCTGGTGTGTGGTGGGTACCTATGGTACTTACACCTTATACCAGGTTGAGGTATCCTTTATTAGTGTAGTATAGTCATTGTCTAGAAGCCAGGCTCTCTAAAGGTAGTTGTGAATGAGCAGCCAAGGCTTATCTAGGAGACATGCAAAGCTCATGCAATACCACTATAGTCACACAGTACCTACACACATGAAAGAAAACATTCAGTTTGAAAAAATAAAAGTACTTTATTTTGGTGACACAAATACCAAAAATACAATAGAGACTACACTCTCTTAGGAGATAAGTAATACACAAATTATATAAATGAGTATGCAAAATAGGCAGAAAAACAGTTAGAAAACAGTGCAATCACAATAGAGAGAAATCGCCCTAGGGGCAGAACAAACCATGTACTAAAAAAATGGAATGCAAAATTTGGTCCCCCACCTAGGTAAGTGTAGTGCATAGAGGGTAGCTGGGAGTAAAAGGGAAGGACAAAGGTGAGTACCACAACCTGCCCGTTAGCAGAAAAGCAGGAGTAAATCTCTGTAAGCTCCCCAGATCACACACAGAGAAGGAAAGAAGAATAATGCAAAATCCCGAAGAGACTGCAAGACACCAACAGTGAATTCCCAGACTAGAGGACCTGTAGAAGAATGGGACCAAGTACAAGAAGTGCAGCAGAGTCCAGGAGGGGCGCAAGAGGTGAGTCAATGGTGAAGAAGGAGAGTCAGCACTGCACCCAAGAAGACGACGTTGAGTTCCTGGAGGACGCAGGTGATGTCCCACGCCATAAGGATGATTGAAGTCGGTTTTGCGTCTTCGGATTGCGCCAACTAGTCTTGGCACACGCAAAACCCGCGGGGAGCGGAAAGTGGAGCTGCCGGGTACCAGGAAGGACCAGGTTGACTCTGCCCAGGAGGTGAAGTCAGAGGGGGTTCTCAGCGACACAGAGATCCCACAGAATACAAGGCAGCACCCACAGGAGTCCCACAGGACGGGGGCACAAAAGTGGATGAAGAGGCCCACGCAGCACTACGAAAAAGGCTCCTATGCCGTCGGAGAATTACTCAGGGAGCTGTGCATTGCAGGATGGAGTGCTGGGGGCTGGAGCTTCAGGATGCCTGAAGATCTCATGGAAAAGATGCCAATAAGCCTTGGCAGCTGCAAAGGATGTGTGCACACGGGTACTGTCCTGCATGGGCAGGCAAGGGCTTACCTCCACCCAAGTTGGACAGTTGGAAGAGAGGACCATCGGGACAACTTCAGTGTACCAACCGCGATACAAGATCCACACTATCCCAGAGTGATCCCTGGTTGATTGAGTATTAGTAGTATTAGCCTACCCACCACCACTGCTATTGCTAGGGGCACTAGTTGTAGGAGTGGGGGTAGTAGTGGTAGGAGGTTTGGTGCTTTTCTTAGGACAGGAGCTGTCTCCTGCCCTATGGCCTTTGTTTCTACAAATATAGCACCAAGGCTTTTTGTTCTGATGGTTTTGGGAAGAGAATTTAGACCCACCCCAGAAGAATTTTGTGGGCCTTCTCCTTGTTTTTGTCACCCCCTGTATGAGCTGTTCTGCTCACCATCGTTCTTGGTAGACTCAGATCTGATCTCTCCCCAAGAATTGGGAAAGAAGGCAGACAAATGGGTCAGAACAAGAATGAGCAGGAAAGCTCATACAGGGGGTGACAAAGACAAGAAGAAGGATGGTAAGTCACATGACAAAGAAGGGGACAAAGATAAAAAACAAGGAGTCTTCATCAGGCCCACAAAAATCCTCTGAGGGTGGGGCTAAGTCATTTTCCAACAAACAGAATAAAAAGCCTTGGTGTTATATGTGTTTAATGCACCAAGCTGTCAAACAAGAGGCAGGGGATGTCAGTGACACTCACAGAGTTTACTGGGAAAATAGACTCCTATACACAGAGGCAAGGGACCCAAAGCATGGTGCTACCAGGAGACTGGTCATTCCCTTGCATTATAGGGAGTTTCTTTTGACCTTGGCACATGACATTCCCCTTGCTGGACATCCGGGGCAAAGTAAGAACTGGGACAGTCTGGTCCCTCACTTTCACAGGCCTCACATGTCAGAAGACACAAAAGAGTTTTTTTGTTCTTCCGTCACTTGCCAATTTAGTGGTAAGACTGGTGGCACCCCAAAGCCCCTTGATCCCACTGAAAGTAGTTGGGGTACCCTTTAAAAGGGTAGGGGTTGACATAGTTGGCCCCCCTGACCCTCCTACTTCTTCTGGCAATAGGTTTATCTTTGTGGTAGTGGATCATGCCACTAAATATCCAGAAAGAAATACCTCTGAGCTCCTGCAGTGGCAAAGGCCCTCCTGGAAATAATTTCCAGGGTGTGCTTTCCAAAAGAGGGGGTGTCAGACAGAGGTAGTATCTTCATGTCTGCATACCTTAAAACAACGTTAAAAGAGTGTGGTGTAACCTACAAGTTCACCACACCTTATCATCCCCAGACAAATGGATTGGTTGAGAGGTTTAATAAAACTCTCAAAGGTATGATTATGGGACTCTCTAAAAAGCTCAGAAGTAGATGGGATGTCCTGTTACCATGCCTCCATTTTGCCTACAGGGAGATATCACAGAAGGGAGTGGACTACAGCCCATTGGAACTCCTTTTTGATCACCCTGTTAGGGGTCCATTAGCTGTTTTGAAAGATGGGTGGTAGCAACCCTTGAAGCCCCCTTAACAAGATATAGTGGACCTTGTACTTGGCCTAAGATCTAGAATGGTTGAGTACATGAAAAAGGGCACTAAAAACCTTTAGGCAAACCAAGAGTTACAGAAACAATAACATGACAAGAAGGCTGTCCTGACAGTGTACCAACCAGGACAGAAGGTGTGGGTACTGGAGCTTGTGGCACCCAGAGCACTCCAGGAAAAATGGAGTGGCCCACACCTGATAGTGGAAAAGAAGGGTGAGGTCACTTATTTAGTGGATGTAGGCACTCCCAAAAGTCCTCCTAGAGTACTTGATGTGAACCGCCTGAAAGTCTACATTGATAGGGATGACTTAACTCTACTCATGGCCGCTGATGAGGGACAGGAAGATGAGAGTGACCCTCTTCCTGATCTTTTCTCCAACACTGCAGCTGATGGCTCAGTGGAAGGAGTTATTCTTGCTGACTGTCTTTCTGAAGAACAGAAGGAGGATTGCAGGAACCTCCTTGGACAATTGTTTGAACTTTTCTCTCTGACACCTGGTCGGACTACTTGGTGTGAACACACCATAGATACTGGAGACAGTTTACCTGTCAAAAGTAAGATTTATAGAGAGCCTGATCATGTCAGGGACTGCATTAAATCTGAGGCTCAGAAGATGCTTGACTTCGGAGTGATTGAGCACTCAGATAGCCCCTGGCCAGCCCAATGGTGATTCTACCCAAGCCTCATTCTCAAAAGGAGAAAAAGAAGATAAGGTGCTGTGTAGATTACAGAGGGCTCAACACAGTCACTAAGAATGATGCTCACCCTATACCCAGGGCAGATGAACTTATTGATACACTGGCATCTGCCAAGTATCTCAGCACTTTTGACTTGACTACAGGGTATTTGCAGATCATGCTATCATAAGAGGCTAAACCCAAAACAGCTTTCTCTACCATTGGAGGGCATTATCAGTTCACTCTTCTGCCCTTTCGTTTGAAGAATGCACCTGCCACTTTTCAGAGGCTGGTGAACACAGTCCTCCAAGGTCTGGAAGCTTTTAGTACAGCATATCATCACTGTAAGGCACTCCTATAGCAGGCTCTCCTAGCCCAGAGGGCAGGGTGCAAATACCTGTGGGTAAGGGAACCCCTGCACTAGCATAGGTGCCCCCACAAACTCCAGTTCCAGTTTCCTGGACTTCATGAGTTTGGGGGCGCAATTTTATGCGTGTACTGGACATAGGTCACTACCTATGTCCAGCTACATAATGGTAACTCTGAACCTAGGCATGCCCCTACTACATTCCATAGGCTGACGAATGGTACTTTCTGTGTTAGGGCTCTTTAGTGCTGCCTATGTTGATGATATAGCTGTATTTAGCCCCACCTGACAGGAACACTAGGCCCATCTAAGAGAAGTGTCTCAAACCCTACAACAGGCAGGCCTGACAGTCAGGCCCCGCAAATGCCTCATAGGAGAGGGAGATGTGGTGTATTTGGACCACCTTGTTTGTGCAGGGCATAAAAACCTCTCCAGCTCAGTATCAAACCCAGACTCAGGTCAAAGCTTTCCTCAGCCTCACAGGGTACTACTAGAGATATGTGAAAGGGTATGGAACCATTGCTGCACCCCAAAGAACTCAAATTCAAGAAACAGCCTTAAAAAGTAATTCAGACTGAGGAGTGTCAGACACCCTGACAGCCTAAAAGAGGTGTTGTGCACAGCACATGTATTAAAGGCACTTAACTTAAGCAGAGAGGGAAGATTTACAAGAAATTATGGGGGTCATTCTGACCTCGGCGGTAAAAGGCGCTTACCGCCGGTCAGAAGACAACCATAACACCGCCGCGGTCGCGGTAAACCGCCACGGTCTGTCTGACCCGCAACAGCCAAACCGCCAAAAACCCGACGTCCACTTAAGGCCGCCACACCAACGGCCAGCGAAAAACTGGCGATGACCAAACCTCCACCGTCACGCCAACAGAAATACACCCATGCCATTCTGACCCACGAATCCACGCGGCGGTCATTCAACTGCGGTATTCCATTGGCGTTACACACCGCCGCGGTAAAAATACACAGCCAGCTCCAAAACACAGCCACATTGGACAATTTGAAATACACACACCTGATATACATACAAACACCACTCCCACACATCCAATCAACTATAAAACACACACCCACATCACCCACAAACCCCCACTACAAGAAATTCGGAGAGAAGGCGAGAGACAGAGAGAGAGCACAGCTTACGAAAACCCCAACACACAGAGGAACCCAACATCATCACCCACACTACATCCACGCACAAAACACCACACACCACCACACACACCACACTCATCACCGCAAACACCACCCCACACCTCATCCACACCACCCCATGGCACCCCAAAGACACCCCAGGTTCTCGGACGCAGAACTCAGGGTCATGGTGGAGGAAATACTGCGGGTAGAGCCCCAGCTCTTCGGGACACAGGTGCAGCACACCACCATTGCCAGGAAGATGGAGCAATGGCAAAGGATAGTCGACAGGGTCAACGCTGTGGGACAGCATCCCAGAAATAGGAAGGACATCCGAAAGCGGTGGAACGACCTACGGGGGAAGGTGCGGTCGATGGTGTCGCGACACAACATCGCGGTGCAGAAGACTGGCGGCCGACCCCCACCTCAACCCCCAGAATTCACAGCATGGGAGGAACAAGTCTTGAACATCCTGCATCCTGAGGGCCTCGCAGGAGTAGGCGGAGGAATGGACTCTGGTAAGTCTAATCTCAACTACTTCATCCCCCCCACCCACCAGCATTCCAACCCACACCCCCACCCTCACCCCCAACCCCCATCACACATCCTCCTTGAGAATGTCTCACCAGCACAACCCACCCATCCCAACACCAAGCCCTGCATGCCACCATAAACCATGGACACCCATCACCTAAGCATGACCACTGCACATACCCATCCCCCCCACAAACCACCCTCACAACACCTCCCCCAAGGGAATGCCAGCACTGGGGTACAAGGGCACCCACACATTGCATGCTATGGCACACACAGAAGCAATAACCATACTCTTATACCCCTGCAGGACCCGAACGCCACCACACCGCCCAGGAGGGTCCAGAAATGTCCATCCCACCCCCAGAACAGGCCCCCAGTGATGACAGCAGCTCTGTCGACCTGGAACCAGATGACCAGCCCGGACCATCGGGGACCTCGGGACAGTCGGTTCCCCTCAGACAGCCACAGGCCACAGCAGACCTACCCCCCTCTGGGAACACCAGCACAGCACCCACCCAGCGGGCCCATGCCTCTGTTTCCAGGACAGGTCAAGCAGCGGTGTGTCTACCACTACAGGGCACCTAGGTTAACCCACCACCCCAACAACAACAGGGACCTGGGGGCAATGGTAGTGGGCACACGGTCCAGGGGACAGAGGCCCAGGAACACAGGGGAACTGGGAGGGCTGCTGTGCGACAGAGGGAGGACAGGCCCAGGGAACCCACTCTCCACGAGGCCCTCACCTCCATCATGGGAGCGTACCACCACTCCCAGGAGACAATGGTGACGGTCCTGGCCAGGTTCCAGGAGATCCAGGCCCTGCAGGAGGAACAGTACATGGGGTTCCGGGAAGAACTCCGCAACATAAGTTCCGCAATGGGTACCATCGTCGTGGCACTCAACCTGATTGAGTGGTAGCGACCCTTGACCCAAGGGTAGGTCGCTCCCCCTGCCGCTGCAGCTCCTCCAGGTTCCTGAGTTCCTGAGACCCACCCCACAGTAAGTACCCCCCACCTCCCAGCCCCTCGTTCTGCCCTGCGCTACTCACCCTCTCTCCTGCTCCTGCTTCTTTTCCTCTTTCCTTCTTCTCTGTTCTTCCTCCTCGCTCCTCGTCTGTATTCTTCTTCTGTACTCCTCTTCTCCCCGTCTTCTCTCCTCTTCTCTTCTTCCTCATCTTCTGCTGTGGTATTCTGCACCCTGTTTCTTCGTTTTTTGTATCTCCCTCCGTGATCTTCTGTGTTCTTCTGTGTTCTTCTGTGTTCCTCTGTCTTCCTCTGTCTTCCTCTGTCTTCTTCTGTCTCCCTCTGTGTTCTTCTGTATTCTTCTCTGTTCTTCTGTCTTCTTCTGTATTCTTCTGTATTCTTCTGTATTCTTCTGTGTTCTTCTGTGTGTCTTCTGCTCTTCCGGTCTTCTGCTCTTCCGGTCTTCAGTCCTTCCGGTCTTCTGCTCTTCTGTTCTTCTGTTCTTCTTTTCTTCTTGTCTTCTTGTCTTCTTGTCTTCTGCCTTCGGCTCTTCTGCCTCCTCCGTCCTCTTCTCCCCGCGCCTGCCCTCCTGCTCCTGCCTCATCCCCCTCCCCCACTCGCACCCCCCCCTCTATCTCCCCTATCTAACCCGTTCACTTTCTACCTCCATCACTCCTCCTATCTACCTATCTCTCCATCTCTCTATCCCACTATCCAACTCCCTCACTCTCCACCTCCTCCTATCTTCCTATCTTCCTATCTCTCTATCTTTTTCCCTATCTATCGATTTCTCTATCTACCTTTTCTCTCTACCTATTTCTCTATCTCTCCCCCCCTCCCGCCACCCCCTCTATTATCTATCTTCCTATCCCCTCACTCTACCTCTCACCCTCACCCACCTCTACAACCCCCCCTCCCCTATCTTCACAACCCTACACCTATCTTTCTCCCTAATCTCCTAAACCTCCTAACACTCTCCCCCCTCCACCCTTAAACCCCCCTCCCCCAGCTCTTCTCACTCTACCTGTCCCCCCCTCCCTCGCGCTTTCCCGCCGCGACCTCCTGCACGCCCCCGCCCCCCAGCTCCCATTCGCCCCCAGCTGACCCCTCCCCCCCCTCCTACCTCATATGGCGGCCGCTGCGCGACAGTGGTAGCGACCTTTGACCCAAGGTTAGGTCGCTCCCCCTGCCGCTGCAGCTCCTCCAGGTTCCTGAGTTCCTGAGACCCACCCCACAGTAAGTACCTCCCAGCCCCTCGTTCTGCCCCGCGCTACTCACCCTCTCTCCTGCTCCTGCTTCTTTTCCTCTTTCCTTCTTCTCTGTTCTTCCTCCTCGCTCCTCGTCTGTATTCTTCTTCTGTACTCCTCTTCTCCCCGTCTTCTCTCCTCTTCTCTTCTTCCTCATCTTCTGCTGTGGTATTCTGCACCCTGTTTCTTCGTTTTTTGTATCTCCCTCCGTGTTCTTCTGTGTTCTTCTGTCTTCTTCTGTCTTCTTCTGTCTTCCTCTGTCTTCCTCTGTCTTCTTCTGTCTTCCTCTGTGTTTTTCTGTCTTCCTCTGTGTTTTTCTGTCTTCCTCGGTGTTTTTCTGTCTTCCTCTGTGTTCTTCTGTCTCCCTCTGTGTTCTTCTGTCTCCCTCTGTGTTCTTCTGTATTCTTCTGTCTTCTTCTGTCTTCCTCTGTCTTCTTCTGTATTCTTCTGTGTTCTTCTGTACTCCTCTCTGTTCTTCTGTACTCCTCTCTGTTCTTCTGTGTTCTTCTGTGTGTCTTCTGCTCTTCCAGTCTTCTGCTCTTCCGGTCTTCAGTCCTTCCGGTCTTCTGTTCTTCTGTTCTTCTTTTCTTCTGTTCTTCTTTTCTTCTTGTCTTCTGCCTTCGGCTCTTCTGCCTCCTCCGTCCTCTTCTCCCCGCGCCTGCCCTCCTGCTCCTGCCTCATCCCCCTCCCCCACTCGCACCCCCCCCTCTATCTCCCCTATCTAACCCGTTCACTTTCTACCTCCCTCACTCCTCCTATCTACCTATCTCTCCATCTCTCTATCCCACTATCCAACTCCCTCACTCTCCACCTCCTCCTATCTTCCTATCTTCCTATCTCTCTATCTTTTTCCCTATCTATCGATTTCTCTATCTACCTTTTCTCTCTACCTATTTCTCTATCTCTCCCCCCCTCCCGCCACCCCCTCTATTACCTATCTTCCTATCCCCTCACTCTACCTCTCACCCTCACCCACCTCTACAACCCCCCCTCCCCTATCTTCACAACCCTACACCTATCTTTCTCCCTAATCTCCTAAACCTCCTAACACTCTCCCCCCTCCACCCTTAAACCCCCCTCCCCCAGCTCTTCTCTCTCTACCTGTCCCCCCCTCCCTCGCGCTTTCCCGCTTCGACCTCCTGCACACCCCCGCCCCCCAGCTCCCATTCGCTCCCAGCTGACCCCTCCCCCCCTCCTACCTCATATGGCGGCCGCTGTGCGACCGCGCAGCGGGCGCGTGCAGCGGGTGCGCCGCTGGCGCGCCGGAGGCGCCCCAGAGGCAAGCCCGTCTGCGCCCGTCTGCGCCTGGCCCGCGCCCAGCGCCATGACCCCTGGTCCCCAGCGCTCCCAAGCCCCGATGATCCGCTATGACCCCACCACCCTCCATGCCCTCAACCCAGGACGCTCCAACACCTGCTTCCAAGCTCACCCCAAACGCACCCATGGACCCTTCGCCTGCAACTCCTGCAAACGCATCTTCCACCACGCAACAACTACGACCACAAGCCCACGCGCCATCAACCACCTCAAGTGCATCCTAGTCAACGCTCGCTCCGTTCACAAACACGCCGTTGAACTCTGGGACCTCCTAGACTCCACAGCACCGGACGTCGCCTTCATCACGGAGACCTGGATGAACGCCTCCTCTGCTCCAGACATCGCCACCGCCATCCCCGAAGGCTACAAGATCTCCAGGAAAGACCGCACCAACCAAGTAGGAGGAGGCATCGCCATCGTCTTCAAAGACTCCATCAGCGTCACCACCTCCACTGAAGACTCCCCTCTTGCCGCTGAACACCTGCATTTTCAGATTCGCACCGACCCGAGGACCACCCTCAGAGGATCCCTCGTCTACCGTCCTCCCGGACCTCGCGCCCCTTTCAGCGACACCATCGCCGACTTCATCTCCCCGCACGCCCTCGCCTCACCGGACTACATCCTCCTAGGCGACCTCAACTTCCATCTGGAACAAAACAACGACCCCAACACCACCACCCTGCTCGACAACCTCGCCAACCTCGGCCTCAAACAACTGGTGAACACTGCCACCCACATCGCCGGACACACACTCGACCCTATCTTCTCCGCCAGCAAACACGTCTTCTTCAGCCACGCCTCCGCCCTTCATTGGACCGACCACAGCTGCGTCCACTTCACATTCCGACGCGAGACCCGCCACCTCCGCACTCAACCCATCCCTCGCCGACAGTGGAACAAGATCCCTGAAGAGCAACTGTTCGCCGCACTCGCCACCAACCAACCCACCCTCACCACCGACCCCAACGTCGCAGCCCTCAACCTCACAAACTGGATCTCCAACTGCGCAGACAACCTTGTTCCCCTCAAACGCTCGCAGCGACAGAACAACACCAAGAAACCCCTCTGGTTCTCTGACACCCTCAAAGAATCAAAGAAAACTTGTCGCGCACTTGAGAAAGCCTGGCGCAAGGACCGCACCGCTGACAACATGACCGCCCTCAAGAACGCTACCCGCAAACACCACCACCTGATCCGCACTGCCAAAAGGAATTTTTTCACCGACAGACTGGACAAAAACAGCCACAACAGCAGAGAACTCTTCAGCATCGTCAAGGAGTTCTCCAACCCCAGCGCCAACGCCAACGCCGTCACGCCCTCACAGGATCTATGCGAATCCCTCGCCACTTTCTTCCATCGCAAGATCAGCGACCTCCACGACAGCTTCGGACACCAGACCCAACCTAACACCACCGAACCCACATCCCCGACCATCACCCTCAACAACTGGACCCACATCAGCACGGAAGAAACCAAATCCATCATGAACTCTATCCACTCCGGCGCCCCTTCGGACCCCTGCCCGCACTTCATCTTTAACAAAGCCGACAACATCATCGCCCCGCACCTCCAGACCGTCATCAACTCTTCTTTTTCTTCTGCTACCTTCCCCGAATGCTGGAAACACGCCGAAGTCAACGCCCTACTAAAGAAACCTACGGCTGACCCGAGCGACCTGAAAAACTTCCGCCCCATCTCCCTTCTGCCTTTCCCAGCCAAAGTATTAGAGAAGACCGTCAACAAACAGCTGACCACCTTCCTGGAAGACAACAACCTGCTCGACCCCTCACAGACCGGATTCCGAACCAACCACAGCACTGAAACCGCCCTCATCTCAGTCACAGACGACATCAGAACCCTGATGGACAACGGTGAAACAGTCGCCCTCATTCTTCTTGACCTCTCGGCTGCCTTTGACACCGTCTGTCACCGTACCCTAATCACCCGCCTCCGCTCCACCGGGATCCAAGACCAGGCCCTGGACTGGATCGCCTCCTTCCTCGTAAACCGCTCCCAAAGAGTCTACCTCCCTCCGTTTCGCTCAGAACCCACTGAGATCATCTGCGGCGTACCTCAAGGCTCATCACTCAGCCCGACACTCTTCAATGTCTACATGAGCCCCCTCGCTAACATCGTACGCAAGCACGACATCATCATCACCTCCTACGCCGACGACACCCAACTTATACTCTCCCTCACCAAGGACCCCGCCAGCGCCAAGACCAACCTACAAGAGGGTATGAAGGACGTCGCAGATTGGATGAGGCTCAGCCGCCTAAAGCTGAACTCTGAAAAAACTGAAGTCCTCATCCTCGGCAACACCCCGTCCGCCTGGGACGACTCCTGGTGGCCCACGGCCCTCGGCACCGCACCGACCCCCGCAGACCACGCCCGCAACCTCGGCTTCATCTTGGACCCCCTTCTCACCATGACCAAGCAAGTCAACGCCGTGTCCTCCGCCTGCTTCCTCACCCTCCGCATGCTCCGCAAGATCTTCCGCTGGATCCCCGCCGACACCAGAAAAACCGTGACCCACGCCCTCGTCACGAGCCGCCTGGACTACGGCAACACCCTCTACGCTGGGACCACCGCCAAACTCCAAAATCGCCTGCAACGCATTCAAAACACCTCAGCCCGCCTCATCCTCGACGTACCCCGCAACAGCCACATCTCCGCACACCTGAGACACCTGCATTGGCTCCCAGTCAGCAAAAGGATCACCTTCCGACTTCTCACCCACGCACACAAAGCCCTCCACGACAAGGGACCGGAATACCTCAACAGACGGCTCAACTTCTACGTCCCCACCCGCCCCCTCCGCTCCTCTGGCCTCGCACTCGCCGCCGTCCCTCGCATCCGACGCTCTACGGCGGGTGGGAGATCTTTCTCCTTCCTGGCGGCCAAGACCTGGAACTCCCTCCCCACCAGCCTCAGGACCACCCAGGACCACTCCGCTTTCCGGAGACTCCTAAAGACCTGGCTGTTCGAGCAGCGATAACCACCCCCTTTGTCCCTAGCGCCTTGAGACCCGCACGGGTGAGTAGCGCGCTTTATAAATGCTAATGATTTGATTTGATTTGATTTGTCACCACATTGTGGGACCATGTGGCACCCCAAGTCCCTGTCACTAGCATGGAGGAAGAACAGCCGACCACCTCCGCCGGCACTAGTGGACAGGAGGCCCCTACACAACAGCAACGGGCCACCCGAACCCCACCCCCTGCAGAAGAAGAACCACCCCGCAAGAGGGGCCTGAGATCACGTAAGAAGACAGAGTAGGATGTCAAGACCCCCGCCAGGAAAGGATACCCCCTGATGTCAACCCACTGTCCCACTTGTTCACCCTGTCCAACCTTAAACTGCCCCTGCTCCACCTTCCACAGGCATATGGACAATGCACCTGTGAGACTGAGAGTCTGGACTCTGCCATGGACAGTCCTCCACCATCACCCATCACCGTTTTAGAACAATTCCCCAATTTTAGCACTTTAATAAACACACTTATTGCACAAAATTCATCTGGAGTCTGCCTGTTTTTTAAACAAATGTATTTGACATAACCGTTCAAAATTGTCCAGTTACATTGTGATGACAACATACCACTGTCACACAGCTGTAGTCCATGGGGAAACAAAGCAGAGGTCACGCCGTGGGGCCCACATCTCTGAAATTGGAAGGGAAAGTCACAACTCAGTTACCATACATTGGGGGGAAAGGTCAGACAGTAGAGACCCAGTAGTCTTTAAGTAGTTTTAAAATGCCGGTGTTGATTCTTACCTGTGTGTTACTGAAAATACTGCTGTATCACTGTGTCCCTGTTGTCTGTGTCGTCCTCTTCGTCTTCCTCCTCTTCACTCTCCGCAGGCTCCACAGCTGCCACAACACCAACATCTGGACCTCCCTCCTGCAGGAAAGGCACCTGGCGTCGCAAAGCCAGGTTGTGAAGCATACAGCAGGCCACAATGATATGGCACACCTTCTTTGGTGAGTACATTAGGGATCCACCTGTCATATGCAGGCACCTAAACCTGGCCTTCAGGAGGCCGAAGGTCCGCTCGATCACCCTCCTAGTACGCCCATGGGCATCATTGTACCGTTCCTCTGCCCTTGTCCTGGGATTCCTCACTGGGGTCAATAGCCACGGCAGGTTGGGGTAACCAGAGTCACCAATTAGCCACACACGGTGTCTCTGAAGTAGTTCCATCACGTAAGGGATGCTGCTATTTCACATGACGTACGCGTCATGCACTGACCCAGGGAACTTGGCATTTACATGGGAGATGTACTGGTCAGCCAAACAGACCACCTGGACATTCATCGAATGATAACTTTTTCTGTTCCTGTACACCTGTTCACTGTCTCTGGGGGGGGACCAAAGCCACATGGGTCCCATCAATGGCACCAATGATGTTGGGAATATGTCCAAGGGCATAGAAATCACCCTTCACTGTAGGCAAATCCCCCACCTCAGGGAAAATGATGTAGCTCTGCATGTATTTCATCAGGGCAGACAACACTCTGGACAACACCTTGGAAAACATAGGCTGAGACATCCCAGAAGAAATGGCCACCGTAGTTTGAAATGACCGACTTGCCAAAAAATGCAGTACTGACAGAACCTGCACTAGAGGGGGGATCCCTGTGGGTTGGCGGATGGGTGACATCAGGTCTGGCTCCAACTGGGCACACAGTTCCCGTATAGTGGCTCTGTCAAGCCTGTATGTCTGTATGATATGTCTTTCTTCCATTGTCGACAGGTCCACCAGCGGTCTGTACACTGGAACATTTCTCCGTCTCCTCGCAAGTCCCAGCGGACGGTGCCTAGGAAGGACAACATGGAGCACAGAGTCAATCAACCCACAGGTACGTTCCCACAGCTTGCACAGTACACGAATCTCTATGCAGTGAATGGCTTGTATGAGTGTCGATGCAAGGCCTAGGCATGTGTGACGCAGTAGGAATTAAGCCATGTGGGCCCTTGAAATGGCGGCTGCCTGACCTGTGAAGTGCGACAGTGGGATGTGAGGTCAATGCGCTGGCGTGGCACACCGTGGCGGTAGGCGGTCAAAGACCGCGGCGCAAAGCCGCATTGGTTAACATTGAACCCTATGGGTTTCAGGAGCCAATGACGAAGTGCGCCGGCGGTCGCGGTACGCACCGCCGCGGTACGCACCGCCAAGGGCATGACTGCCATTTCCTATCTGTTTAATCACTCGATACCTGATCATCCACAGGAGAGGACCTATACTGCAAGTGCTGCTGTGAACTCGGTCTGGAAGAGACAATGGCTCAAGCGACTGGGGAAAGGGTCCCTGCCTTCACTTCTGAAGAATTGGACAAACTCGTGGATGGGGTCCTCCCCCAGTATGCGCTACTCTACGGTCCTCCCGACCAACAGGTATGTCCACTGGGAGCATGCTTTGTGGGCAATGCCTGTGTTGAGTGGGGTGGATGAAAGATGGTGGGGAGGGGAGCGATTGAGGCATGCATCATACGACAGCTGAGAGCATGTGCCACATGGCAAGGGTGGGGAGGGGGGGGCACTCACATCGAGCATGCAGAAAATGATGATATTTTTTTCCCCCCCCTGTACATGTCACATAGGTCAGCGCCCATCAGAAGATCGAAATTTGGCGTGCCATCGCCAAGGACGTCCGCGCCCTGGGGGTCCACAACAGACGGGGCACCCACAGCCGCAAGAGGTGGGAAGACATCCGCCGCGGGAGCAGACAGACTGCGGAGGCTCTGCTGGGGATGGCCTCCCAACCTAGGAGGGGTGCCACACGGCAATTGACCCCCCTGATGTCCCGGATCCTTGCGGTGGCCTACCCCGATTTGGATGGGCGCGTGAGGACATCGCAGCAGACACAAGGGGGTGAGTACCAGCACATTCTGCTATATTAGCGCACAGTGGAGGTGCCTGGGTGGGGGAGGAGGGCTGTGGGTATCTCTAAGCCAGGGCGATTTCTGTAGGCTAGGCCCCTCCGTAAGGCATGGCCCTGTGCCCCCGGCCCCCACCTCTGTAGGGTGCTAAGTACAGCTATCCATGGCCCTGGGTCACCTATGTGTGCATTTGTCCTCCATAGGTGTCCCAATAATTGACTAGTGTACACCGAGTGCGCAGCGTAGTGCAGGGGGCTTCTGTGTCTGTCCTATCCGCCAACGGTATCGCCAATGCATGCACTCAACATGTCTTTATCCCCCCCCTTTATTTCTGCTCTTCCTGTACATGTGTGCATTAGCATCATCAGACGGAGGAGAAGTGGCATCAGAGCACGAGGGAGCTGCATCTCACATGGACCCGGAGGGCCATGCAACCGACTCCGAGTTCACCAGTGAGACGGAGGGCGAGGGGAGCTCCACAACGGGGACCCGTGCAGACGTCAGCGACACCGACACATCCTCGGAAGGGAGCTCCCTTGCGGTGGCGGCAACATCCGTGCCCACCACTACAACAGGTACAGCCGCCACCCAGCGCACCAGCTCCGCCCTCCCAGCAGCCCCTCAGCGTTCGCCCCGTGCCCGCTCGGCCAGGAAGCCGGCCATCTCCTTCGCCCCAGGCACCTCAGGCCCTGCCCCAGTTACCCCTGCTGCCCTCAGTGAGGAGATCATTGACCTCCTCCAGACGCTCATTTTTGGGCAGTCTACCCTTTTGAATGCCATCCAGGGTGTAGAAAGGGAGGTGCACCGGAGCAATGCATACCTGGAGGGCATTCATTCGGGTCAGGCTGCCCATCAGCGATCGTTCAACGCTCTGGCCTCAGCACTGACGGCTGCCATTGTCCCTGTCTCCTGCCTCCCCCCTACAATTTCCTCATCCCAGTCCCACTCCCCTGTTCCTCTGCCTATTACAGACACACCTACAGACCAGCCTGCACACACCTCAACACCCAAGGGCAGCTCATCCAGACATAAGCACCACAGATCACACAAGCATTCACACAAGCAACATCCACATGCAGACATGCCAACAGCCACTGACTCCTCTGTGTCCCCCTCCTCCTCGTCTCCCTCCTCCCTCCCTGTGACGCCTCCACTCACACCTGCATGCACACCACCATCAGCCAGTACGTCCATCACCACCACACCCACCAGAACACTCCGCACACGTGCAGTCACCAACCCCTACTGCCATTTACACGTCCCCTGTGTCCTCTCCCAGTGTGTCTGTCACCCCCACTTCCAAAACACACAAACGCAGGCAGCCACCCACCCAACAGCCATCCACCTCACGACAGCCTCCGTCACAAGCACCTGCACCCAAAGACAGCACACTTGACTCTCCTACAACCACATCCTCTCCCTCCTCTCCCATACCCACTGCACCTACCCTTGCCACTGCTACTAAAAAGTTTTTCCTCTCCAAAATTAACCTCTTTGCACCACCTGACCCACCCCCTCCCACTCGTAAGAGTCCAACCAGCACCTCAGCCACCACAAGCCCTGGACCTCCAAGGACCATAGTCCAGGGCTATTGGAGTCCACCTCCTTCTAGGGCAGCAACATCGGCCAGCAGCAAGGGGACAGCCAGCCCACCCCCTGGAAAAAAAACGAAGAAAGGAAAGGGCCGGCGCGAGAGGCCAGAGACTGCAGCTCCCAAAGGCACTCCCCTGGCACCGTCACCTGGCACATCCACAAAGGGAGGCAAGGGCCCCAGAGACTCGGCAAAGGAGGGCAAGGGCAGCACGGCGGAGAAGTCAGGCAGCAGGCGAGCTGGCCAGGAGGGCCCCACCAGCCCCATTCCGGGTGTGTTGGAGGACACCCACGGGCCCAGGACTCCAGCACAGGAGGGCCCCACAAGCGAAAGGTTGGATGGCGAATGAGCGGTAATTATTGGCCGGATCTGGTGCCCTGGGAACACATCACAAGCACTGCTGAACAGGGCCCCGCCGTCTCAAGCACCGCTGAACAGGGCCCTTCAAGACAAGCACCGCTGAACAGGGCCCTTCAAGACAAGCACCGCTGAACAGGGCCCCGCCGTCCAAGCACCGCTGAACAGGGCCCTTCAAGACAAGCACCGCTGAACAGGGCCCTTCAAGACAAGCACCGCTGAACAGGGCCCCGCCGTCTCAAGCACCGCTGAACAGGGCCCGTCAAGACAAGCACCGCTGGACAGGGCCCCGCCGTGTCAAGCACCGCTGAACAGGGCCCCGCCGTCTCAAGCACCGCTGAACAGGGCCCCGCCGTCTCAAGTACCGCTGAACAGGGCCCTTCAAGACAAGCACCGCTCCGCTGGGCCCTTCCTGTCAAGCACTGCTCCGCTGGGCCCTTCCTCTCAAGCAACGCTCCGCTGGGCCCTTCATTTCAAGCACCGCTCCGCTGGGCACCGCCGTCTCTGAACCGCTCCGCTGGGCCCTTCCTGTCAATCACCGCTCCGCTGGGCCCTTCATCTCAAGCACGGCTCCGCTGGGCCCTTCATCTCAAGCACCGCTCCGCTGGGCCCTTCCTCTCAAGCACCGCTCCGCTGGGCCCTTCATCTCAAGCACCGCTCCGCTGGGCCCTTCATCTCAAGCCCCGCTCATCTGGGCACCACCGTCTCTGAACCGCTCTGCTGGGCCCTTCCTGTCAAGCACCGCTCCGCTGGGCCCTTCCTGTCAAGCACTGCTCCCCTGGGCCCTTTCTGTCAAGCACCGCTCTGCTGGGCCCTTCATCTTAAGTACCGCTCCGCTGGGCCCTTCATCTCAAGCACCGCTCCGCTGGGCACCGCCGTCTCTGAACCGCTCCGCTGGGCCCTTCCTGTCAAGCACCGCTCCGCTGGGCCCTTCCTCTCAAGCACCGCTCCGCTGGGCCCTTCATCTCAAGCACCGCTCCGCTGGGCACCGCCGTCTCTGAACCGCTCCGCTGGGCTCTTCCTGTCAAGCACCGCTCCGCTGGGCCCTTCCTCTCAAGCACCGCTCCGCTGGGCCCTTCATCTCAAGCACGGCTCCGCTGGGCCCTTCATCTCAAGCACCGCTCCGCTGGGCCCTTCCTCTCAAGCACCGCTCCGCTGGGCCCTTCATCTCAAGCACCGCTCCGCTGGGCCCTTCATCTCAAGCACCGCTCCTCTGGGCACCACCGTCTCTGAACCGCTCCGCTGGGCCCTTCCTGTCAAGCACCACTCCGCTGGGCCCTTCCTGTCAAGCACTGCTCCCCTGGGCCCTTCCTGTCAAGCACCGCTCCGCTGGGCCCTTCATCTCAAGCACCGCTCCGCTGGGCCCTTCATCTCAAGCACCTCTCCGCTGGGCACCGCCGTCTCTGAACCGCTCCGCTGGGCCCTTCCTGTCAAGCACCGCTCTGCTGGGCCCTTCCTCTCAAGCACTGCTCCGCTGGGCCCTTCATCTCAAGCACCACTCCGCTGGGCCCTTCATCTCAAGCACCGCTCTGCTGGGCACCGCCGTCTCTGAACCGCTCCGCTGGACCCTTCATCTCACTTGTGAGACTGTGGCTTTGCACTCCCCAGGATGGTACAGTGGGCAGCCCACCCACTGTAGAGACTTGTGAGACTGTGGCTTTGCACTCCCCAGGATGGTACAGTGGGCAGCCCACCCACTGTAGAGACTTGTGAGACTGTGGCTTTGCACTCCCCAGGATGGTACAGTGGGCAGCCCACCCACTGTAGAGACTTGTGAGACTGTGGCTTTGCACTCGCCAGGATGGTACAGTTGGCAGCCCACCCACTGTAGAGACTTGTGAGACTGTGGCTTTGCACTCCCCAGGATGGTACAGTGGGCAGCCCACCCACTGTAGAGACTTGTGAGACTGTGGCTTTGCACTCCCCAGGATGGTACAGTTGGCAGCCCACCCACTGTAGAGACTTGTGAGACTGTGGCGTTGCACTCCCCAGGATTGAACAGTGGGCATGGAGGCCCCTTGTGGATCTGGCGTTGTGGACTCATCTGGCTGAGATAACCCCCCTTCCCTTCCCCCTGACGTGCCTGTAGTTTTACTATCTGATGCCCCTGCAGTGTTCTCTCCAATGGAATCGGGTCTCGTGTGTGGGCTTTGCCCATGTGTTTAGGCCCATTGGCCCACGGACAATGGCAGATAGCCAATATGGGCCGGACTTTTGAGCTATGTATATATTGTTCATGTTGTAATATATTTTATTTATATATTTGATATTTCACTTAACTTCAAATTTCCTATAATATACTTCAATTTTAACGATCATTTTATTTTGTCTTTGCATTCTTCCGGGGGGTTTGGGGGGGTGTCACTCTGAGTTGTTGCTCTGCATTGATGTGTGTGTTGTAGTGGGTGAGGGTGGGGGTGGGTGTGTCGCGTATGTGTGTGCCCGTAATTTTTTCCATCCCCCCTCCCCTGTGTCGTAGGTGCAGTACTCACCGTTGTCGCCTGCGCCGGCGTTCGTGCTCCTGGTAGAGGAACAGGAAGACAATGGCTGGGAGGATGTGGAGTTCCGGTTCCATGCTGTCCCAATTCCGCGTGAAGTGTGTAGAGGTGAGCGTTTTCTGTTCGAAAAGTCTGTTTCTGCCGTGTTTTTATCAGCGGGGCAACCGCCCTGGAAAAGGTGGCGGATTGGTGGGTCGTGATAGGGTGGGCGGTACATTGTCTCCCGCCTGGCTGTTGGCGGTGACCGCCGCGCTGTTTGTTTGTCCCGTCGTGGAGGTCGGAGTGTTAAAGTGGCGGGCT
Source organism: Pleurodeles waltl (assembly GCF_031143425.1). NCBI lineage: Eukaryota > Metazoa > Chordata > Amphibia > Caudata > Salamandridae > Pleurodeles > Pleurodeles waltl. The sequence continues at coordinate 1,180,607,957 of NC_090439.1, forward strand.
GTGTTGGCAGTTCCTGCCAGGGTCGGAATTCCATTTTTTCGACCGCCAGCCTGTTGGCGGGTTGGCCGCCGCATTAACACCGACCGCCAGGGTCAGAATGAGGGCCTATGTTATAGCAGCAATACATCAACATTATTTATGATGCGCCGGAATCCGTTAAGACATCACGGATGCACCATATCTACAATTTACAATATGGGGCACCACTGTGCAAGGACCTAAGGAATTGTAACACACCTGTGGGAACTTTACCGTAACTATTTCACCCAAAAAGTGGTGCATCACTGAAGTTGGCCACAGAACTGGCACAACTTCAGTACTGCATCAGCGTAAAATGACATAAGTAGCCTAATGTTTTAGGACCAATAGAGGGTTTGCATGCAGTATATCTATGTGTCACATTGCAATGGGCAAAGGGTAATTATGTGTACGTAGAGATCTGAGTACATGTGACATAGTGAGTGACAGTGTAATGTAAGGGACTACAAGTATATGTTGGAATGTGAAGAGGAAATACATGTATTACCTACCATATGTGTGTACTTAGTGACCCTTTCTTCACAGATATGTGACAATCATGGCCTATCCCATGCAAACAATACATAATTTCACAAAGCCTTGCTGCAGTGGATGACAAAACCATAGGTGCCATGGTCCCACCTTGATCAAGGAGTCCTACAACATGATTGCCACATGCGTAGACCCACTACTAGTAGAGGGGACCTGAAATACAAACATATTCCAGTGTGTAAAATGTCTTCAGCTGGTCAGATTACTATTGGAAAGCCACTGTGTCTTTTGTGCATTAAGCAGACATAGGAAGTTTGGACTTTGCCAACAGTGTCACTTTGCTAAAACCTTTTCAAGAGGGAACGCCTACCATGCATATGATTAACTTACCTTTGGCACAGCCTGTTGTAGCGCAGGTTAATAATGACACAACCGAAATAAAAGTGAATATGAACGCAGTGGTAAGCACTGCTGACCACCGTGGCAACGGTGAACAGAAGGACGCCATTGGCGGTGACTAGAAACCCGCCATAGAATGATCCAGAATCTGCCAAAATTCACCAGTCCACCAGTGACCGCCAGGACCCTGTCAGCAGAAATGCTGGACCTCCCACCCCACCACTGCTGAGCACACCCACATCCCGCCCTCCAAAAAATGATGCACTAATCACCTTGGCGGGCAGTGGAAGCCGAACAACCATTGGTCGTGCAGACCGCCGCTGGCGGCAAGTGGACCCTCCAGCAAGAAGTGCACACATTGGATAAGTTAGAAACCCACAAACCTGACACACATCCACAATATCATAAAACACTCACAGAAACATCCCACAATCCTTTGCAACAAAAGTAGGCCAACGAAGACAGAGAACACCAGAAGCAGACACTGAACGCGATTCCACCCCGACACCATTCACCACACTCCCCATGTCACCCCCCAAATGCCCACGCTTGACAGAAGGGGAGCTAAGGACCATGGTGGATAAGATCCTGAAGGTGGAGCCACAACTATTCGGTGCCCAGGTGCAGCACACACCCATCGCCAGGAAGATGGAGGTATGGCAGACCATTGTCAACAGGGTCAATGCAGTGGGACACCATTCACTCACCAGGGACGACATCCGCAAGAGATGGAATGACGTGCAGGGGAAGGTCAGGGCCATGGCATCTAGACACCACATTGAAGTCAAGAAGACTGGGGGAGGACCTCCACCAACACCACCGACTACACTGACTGGGAGGAAAAGGTACTGGCCATCCTGTACCCTGAGGGACTCACTGAAGGAATGGACTCGGGTAAGTCATCGACAATTACCCTATATCTATCACACCTGGAATGCATGCACCACCCCACCCCTCCATCATCTACCAGGACCAATACCCCACCCAGCCCACATTCACAACATCAAGTCGCCCTGCATGCCCACAAACCCACTTACAGGCCCACATCCCTCCCCCTGTTCACAGCCACCTACCCCTGCAAGGAATCACAATGGAACTACACCACCCACAATGCAACTCCACATCCTAAGGAAAATACAGTGCAAACCTCACAAAGGCACCCTGCAGGGCCTCAAAGTGTAAAACCTGCATAATACAGCCCTGCCCTGTGCACCCCATCTAATCATGCATTTGTAACAGACATGTCCATTTCCCCCAACATGCAAAACCACCCATGCCACACTGACGGACAGGACAAGGAGTGGCAGTTCCACCAAGGGAGACAGAGGCATCTCACAGGACATTGGTGAAGGAACCCTGGACACTGATGAGCAGGCTGGCCCCTCACACAGTCCTGGTCTGTCACCATCCAGCAGCCCCACCCAGGATACCACTGACACCTCTACCACCCAGGCAAGAATAACAGCCCAGGGCAACTGTCCACATACCTGTGTATCCAGGCCACAGACTGGTGGAACACAAGTACAGAGGCCACAGTCACCCCCTACCAACAGGCAGGAAGACGATGGCCCCAGTACAAGTGGCACCTCCAGACCTGTGCAGGGGACACAGGCACAGGGGGCTAGGCCCAGTGGGAGGGCATCAGTGGCCAAGGGGGGAGGCCACAGGATGGATGCTGCAGCCCAGTACGTGATCTCTGAGGTCCTGGGTGCCTACCAGCATACCCATGACAGATTGGCCCAGATAGTATCCACCCTGGAGCAGAGTTAGAGGATGCAGCAGGAACACCACCAAGAGGCCATAGAGCAGTGGAAGCTGCACAATGCCACAATGGCCAGCCTAGCAGGAGCACTGCTGCAGCTTATACAAACCCAGTCTGAGACCCACATAGTACAGGAGGCCCCCACTCGAGCACATGAGACAGACCGGACACTGACAGCTTCAGCAGCAACATTCCACAAACTACCCTCAGAGGAAACACAAGGAACAACCATATCATCCCCTATAGGTCAACAGCAGGCGCACAAATGGGCCCTCAGGCCAAGATATGGGACTGGAACCCCTGCCAAAAACAAGCCCCCCTCAAAGAAGTGACTCTGCTACAATCTGTCCACCAACAATCCCACACAATCAACCACCAAACAGTGGTAACAATGAATAAGAACTCATGTAAGCATTGATGGACCCATCAATACTTACAACAAGGCTGCCACCATGTTGGCATTGAGGACAACCACCCTAACCCACTGCCATCACTGTAAATCACACTATTCAATCCCTGTACCACATAAAACACATATCACACCTGTAACACTGTCCCCTGTCATAATGTGTGAACAAAGTGAAGTATGGATGCAACTGGCTGATAACTACTTTATGTGTACCTGCGTAGCTTGAAAGTACACACTCACCTTACATGTTGTTGTGCCTAAATATGTTAACAAAAATAACCACTAAATTGTTTTATGTCCTATGGAGACCTGGGCACAGTTGCAATTAGTACATTGAAACCCCCCTAGATGACAAGGCACACTGACAGTATGTTTCAGAAACACCAATCTCAGCCCTTAGTCCCACATAGTTACTGGAAGTAGAGTTGTATCAGTTGGGGCCTGGAATTAACATGTTCCCCTACCTCATCATCACCATCACTCTCGTCCCCTCTCTGAGGAAGCTGGTCAGGATATACAACACCATACACCTCCAAGAGGGGGATAGAATTTCTCACTGCCACTTTGTGCAGCATGCAGCAGGCCACCATTATTCTACACAACTTTTCAGGCCCACAGGCTAGGGAACCCCCAGAGATATGTAGACAACAAAATCTAGCCTTCAGGAGACCTATTGTGCACTCTATCACCTTCCTAGTGTGCCCATGGGCCTCATTGTGATTCCTCTCTGCATCTGTCCCAGGATTCCTCACTGGTGTCAGGAGCCAACGCTAGTTGGGATAGCCAGAATCACCTAGAAAAAGGTGCAAAACACAACAGTCATTGTCAAATCTCTGAGTCAGACAGCCTGGTTGTCTGCTAGGTGGCAGCTAGTGACAGAAACACCTACCTATGATCCACCCTCTGTCCTCTTGTAGTTGTTCCATCTTGTGACTGAACTGGGGAACATGGCATTCACATGTGAGATGTACGGGTCTGCAGTACATACCAATTGAATGTTCATGGAGTGAAAGTTCTTTCTGTTTCTGTACACCTGTTCACTGACTCTTGGGGGTATTATAGGTATGCGGGTGCCATCAATGGCACCTATCACATGGGGTATGTTTGTAAAGGCATAGAAGTCCGACTTGATGGCAGGGAGGTCAGTACTTTGGGGAAACATCACATAGGACTGCAGATGTCGCACAAATGCATCCAGAAATCTTGTAAGTATAATGCTGAACATCGACTTTGAAAATCCAGCACCCATACCCACTGTCACTTGAAATGAGCCTGTGGCCAGGAAATGGAGTGCAGAGAGCACCTGCACTTCAGTAGGGAAGGCATGCTGATTACGATTTGCCGGAGTCAGTGGAGGATCCAGTAATGCACAAAGTTTGAGAATAGTTGCACGGGTGAGTCTGTAATTGATTATGATGTGACGTTCCACCATGGTCCGCATATCCACAAGTGGTCTGTACACCGATGGGGCCCTTCCTCGACACAAGGGTCAGTACCTAGGGGGAATTTGAAACATGTGTGAGGAACACACATACATAGGCATACATTGTCAGTCATTGACCACTGCTGACTTGATTGTAGGGACTCAAATGCTAAATGTTTTTGACAGAAATTCATCTAGACCATAATGATTACTCAGGGTTTGTCATGTGTGGTATTGTTAATGGTCACATGCATAGGTGTGTTAGGTGAACAATAGGGCCTGCATTTTGCAGATATCATTATTACTAATGCGTAGTTAAGGCCAAAATGCCTGCCCCCTGTAATCCAGAACTGTCATGGTGGAAGTGACCTCATTCCGCTAGCGGTTGAAGTAACAGCATAAGGTGGTGTTCACTGCCGTTCGCACAGTCATTGGTTAACATGGATGCCAATGGGGATTCCTGGTGTATCATGATCGCCGCCGGCGGTGACGGTGCACACCGCCAAGGTATGTACGCAAATTCGTCACCACACCTTCACTTGACTCCCTGATCTCGTGCAAACAGGTACTCCACTGAGTGTACTTCTGTGTCCTGCCTCTGGTCATGGAAGTGGTTCATGTTGCAGGGGAAATGGCCCCGGACTTCACCCAGGAGGAATTGGAAAGGCTAGTGGACGGAGTCCTGCCCCTGTGCGCCAAGCTCTACAGACGGCCAGAGGTACAGGTGAGTCAGGGATTGGGGGCAATGGTTGTGTGTAATGTATGGTGTTGGCAGTACATATGAGTGCACCTCTGACCCTGCATGGGCCATGGTTCATGAAATGCTACGTGCGTATGTCCTGTTGGTATATTTGTACTGTCTGTCACATAGTGGACGTATAGCCAGCTGTACATATTTTTCAAGTGCCTGACCTCAGTGTTACATTTCTGTGTGTCCCTTTTAGGTCAGCGCCCACCAGAAGAGGGCATTTTTGCATGCCATTGCCAAGGAGGTGCGGAGCCTGGGGGTCTACAACTGGCCGAGCATCCACTGCAGGAAGAGATGGGAGGACCTGCACGCTGGGTGTGAAAAATGTGTGAGGCCCATCTGGGTAAGTCCTCCCAGCGGGGAAGAGGTGCCCGTCGGGCACTGACCCCCCTCATGATACGCATCCTGGCGGTGACGTACCCAGACCTGGATGGGCGCTTGAAGGATGCTCCGCAGTCACAAGGGGGTGAGTACACATATCACAATCTTAACCCTTGATGGATAGCTGTGTGTGCATTAGGGTTTATGCTGCTTAGTTGCAGGGACTCTGACTGATGTCCATCTACATGATGGCCCCCGTAGGGTGTAGGGGTGTTTGGGTCAGGTCCCCTATACGTCAGTTCCTAAGGTAGTTCAGGGGATGGGTGTAGAGCAGGGTTCAGGTCACTAGTTAGGGGCATGGCCATGGGCATAGTGGAAGGTGCTGCCTGTTAAAGGGTCTTCTGAGTGGGTGTATGTATGGCCACTATGTTCACTCCTTTCAGCTATTCACAAGTGTCTCTCCTGTTTGTCTCCCCATCCCTGTTCTCTTGTGTTGCTTGTGTACATCAGCATCATCTGGCGAGGGAGCTGAGGCACCGGCAAGTGGGGATTCAGTGGCCTACGGATCTTTGAAGGCAGAGCCATCCGACGTCAAGGGGACCAGTGGGTTGGAGGGCGAGGGGAGTACCACGGGGGAGGAAACTACCACTGGAGGTAGTGACTCCGATATCTCCTCCGATGGGGGCTCCCTGGCGGTGGCGGACCCTAGTGGACACACCCCTACAGTATCATCTTCTGCCACCCCCATGCCATCACTGCCCTCCCGTTTGCTCCCCACGAAGTTGCTCGTGCCCGCTCACCCAGAAGGGTGGGCGTCTCCTTCATCTCAGACACCTCCTCCCCTGCCCGAGCCAGCCCTGCTGCCCTCACGAAGGAGTCTATTGACCTCCTGAGAACCATCTCTATAGGGCAGACAACCATTGTCAATGCCATCCAGGGGGTAGCATCAGAGATGCAGCAGACCAATGCCTATCTGGATGGCATTTACGGTGCCGTGTCTGGCCTACTGAGATCTTTTCAGGCTCTGGCCTCCTCTTTGATGGCAGATAGTTTTCCTGGTCATTCCATTCCCCCTTCAACCTCCTTTACCCCACCCAGCACCCCGATCCCTTCACCCATCCAAAGCACACAATCTGACACGCAGTCAAAAACCTCAACACACAAGAAGCACACTTCTAAACACAAGCACCACACATCCCACCACAAGCATTCACACAGCCAACACCCACCTCTTCCGCCTCCCTCTCTGTCCCCTCTACATGCACACCCGCAGGCACTGCACCTTAAGTCACTATTGCTGAGCATATTTCTGAACTCACCACAATAGCAGACATCCTGACATGCACCCCAGACACCACACCTGCACTCATCACAACTACTGTAGTTGACATATGCAGAACACTCACCAGACTTGCAGACAACCACACAACATACATCCACACTGGCAGCCTGTATTCTCCCACTGTGTCAACCCCCCCCCAAAAACACACAAACACACCAATACACCCACCCATCACACATCTACCACACCTCAGCATACAGTTCAGTCACCTTTACCCACAATACGTACCCCTACACCACTTACGTCCACACCCTCTCCCTCCACTCCCACACCATCCTCCAGGTCCAACTCAATTGCTCCCAAAAAAAAAAACGTTTCCTCTCCCGTGCTGACCTCTTCCAACCCACTGGCCCACCCCGTCTTGTCCCTAAACGTGTGCACCTTCTTGCCCTTTCCACTCCTTCCACTTCACAGCCCGCCCCTGTCCGTCCTTCACATTTCCAAGCCCCTTCCACAGAGAGGAAGAAGCCCTGTGCAGATCGAACTCCATCTGGATCCACCCGGTCAAAGCACACTCCCCCACCTTCCAAGGGCAAACCCAAACCCCCTCCACCTTCCGGGGGCAAATCCTAGCCCCACCCCGCCATAAATCCCCACCCCCACTACCCCATGCCCCTGTTCCCTGAGGTGCCTGGATGCCCCATTGGTACCCCATAAGGTGGTGAACCCTAGCACTTTAGGGAGTCAGGTTGGGGCCATTGTAGCCCAAAAACGTCTGCCACTATGGACTGCCCATTGGCCTTAATGTGAAATGTTTGTTCAGTGAGCTGCATTAAAATTAATGTGTGGCCTGTGTATTGGCGTCACACTCTTGAACCCTGGTCCCTTGTTTCATTGTTTGAGGGTGTGGGGCATTTGTAGGTACTATGGTCAGATTGGATTTGCCTTGTGTCGGATAAGTACCTCTTGCTGTAGGATTTATGGGTTGTGCTGTTGTGAAGGGTTGTGCGAGCGTTGCAGAGTGGGTGGAGTGGGTGGGTATGTAACTGTGCCCTTTCCTCCCTTGTTTCATAGGTTGCAGTACTTACCGTTGTCGTCTTCGTCAGCGGTCTCGGTCGTGGAGGTATATGGCAAAGAGCAGGGCTGGCATGATCTGCAGCTCTCTATCTATGTCTGCTTCGGCCTGTTGTGTGAGCCTCCGGTGAGTGTTTCCTTATATTGGGTTTGTTTCCGCCTGCCTTTGCGTGTCGGTGGTTCCCACCCCAGAACTGACGGCGGTCTAGTGCTTCATTATTTGATGGGCTGGTTAGGCGTTTCCGTCGGCCTGTGGGTGGACGCTGTTGTCGTTGTTGGTACTCCTCTACTGGCGGTCTGTGTTTTTCCGGATGCCTGTGTTTCACTTGGTTCATTATTTGGTGGTCTGGACCGCTCCTCTGTTGGCGGCTTTTGCCGCCACCACCGGCAAAGTGGTATTTCCCGCTGTGTTCAAAATGAGGGCCAAAGTCGCTTTGGTCCTGAGACTTCAGGGGATAGGAGGCAAGCTCTGTACAAGCCCTTGGAGAGCACTTCTTCACCTCAGCCAGAGAGCAGCAAGGCAGCAGTCCTTCACGGAAAGCAGACAGGTGAGTCCTTTGGGCAGCCAGGCAGTTCTCCTTGGCAGGATGCAGGTTCTGGTTCCAGTTTCTTCTCCAGGAAGTGCCTGAGTTGGAAGTGGCAGAGGCCCTATTTAAATACCCAAATGCGCCTTTGAAGTGGGGGAGACTTCAAACAGTGGCTCAGAAGTGCAAAAGGTCCCCTCCCAGTTCAATCCTGTCTGCCAGGGTTCCAGTAGGGGGTGTGGCAGTCCTTTGTGTGAGGACAAGCTACTGTCCTTTGACATGCAAGTGTCAGGCCCTCAGCCCTCCCAGCTCAGGAAGACCCATTCAAAATGCAGATCCATGCAAGTGAAGCTGAGCATCCTGTGTTTGGGGTGTGTCTGAGTGAATGCACAAGGGAGCTGTCAACTAAACCCGGTCACACGTGGATTGTACGGTACACAAGGATTTAAGTTCAGAAAAAGGCTCACTTTCTTAAAGTGGCATTTCTAAAATAGTAATATTAAATCCAACTTCACCAGTCAGCAGGATTTTGAATTACCATTTTGGCCATACTGAATATGACTTTCTTAATACTTTCAGATCAACAGCTACCACTCCAACACTATATGAGTGCAGCCCCAATGTTAGCCTATGAAGGGAGCAGGGCTCACAGCACTGTAAAAACAAATTTAAGAGTTTTACACTACCAGGACAAGTAAACTATATAGGTACATGCCCTGCCTTTTGCCTACACAGCACCCTGCCCTATGGGTTACCTAGGGCATACCTTAGGGGTGGCCTATATGTAGAAAAAGAGGAGTTTTAGGCTTGGAAAGGACTTTTAAATGCAATGGCATGCCTGAGACAAGGTTAAGGAGCTACTTAAGTGGGTGGCACAATCAGTGCTGCAGGCCCACTAGAAGCATTTAATCTACAGGCCCTGGGCACACATAGTGCACTTTACTAGGGACTTATAAGTAAATTAAATATTCCAATTGGGTATGATCTAATGTTACCATGTTTAAAGGGAGAGAGCATATGGTTAGCAGTGGTAAAGTGCACAGAGTCTTAAACCCAGCAAAAACAGTATCTAAAAAGTGGAGGGAGGCAGGCAAAAAGTTAGGGGTGACCATCCTAAAGCTGTCAGGTCTAACAGTCACGGTTTGCACCTCATCTCTGGCAATGACTGGCATGAACGCATAATGCAAAGTACTGTAAAAAAACTAATGAGAGATGTTCTCTTTTGATGTATCTTTAGAATCTTTCACAAACTAAAATCTATATAAAACCATCAAGGTAAAAAATAAACAAATACCTCTAAGGAACATATATCTGAGCTAAATATATAGATAAAGACTAATACTAATATTAAGTATATTGTTCACAGTGTTTGAATCTGTCTGTGCAGGGCCCTTAGCAACTAAAACATTTTCTGATTGTGGTTACTTTCACAACTTGGAACATTTTTAATTACTTCTCAGTAATCTGACCCATATTGCTAATTCTGCATTACTCTCAAGGGCGGCTCCTCTGCAATGGCAGAGGAGAGTCACCCCATAGGCTAAGAGCCAGCAGCAGAAAAATAAAACAATATTTGAATATTGTTTTATTTTTTCTGCTGCTGGCTCAGGTGTAGGGAGAGGCGGGCTGAGCCAGGGGAGATGAGCAATTGTGTGCATTAAGTGCACATGTGTGTTTGGACGGCTTAAGGCGGCCGTCCAAACACTCATGCGCACTTAGATTTCTCAAGGTGTACACAGCCGGGCTGGAGAACCTGCACAGGCCCCAGGGTTGTGTCTGAGCAGCAATCAATGCCGCTCAAATCAAATCAAATCAAATCATTAACATTTATAAAGCGCGCTACTCACCCGTGCGGGTCTCAAGGCGCTAGGGGAAAGAGGGGGTTACTGCTGCTCGAAAAGAAAGGTTTTTAGGAGTCTCCGGAAAGCGGAGTGGTCCTGGGTGGTCCTGAGGCTGGTGGGGAGGGAGTTCCAGGTCTTGGCCGCCTGGAAGGAGAAAGATCTCCCACCAGCTGTGGAGCGGCGGATGTGAGGGACGGAAGCGAGTGCGAGGCCAGAGGAACGGAGGAGGCGGATGGGGACGTAGAAGCTGAGGCGTCGGTTGAGGTATTCCGGTCCCTTGTCGTGGAGGGCTTTGTGTGCGTGGGTGAGAAGTCGAAAGGTGATCCTTTTGCTGACTGGGAGCCAATGCAGGTGTCTCAGGAGTGCGGAGATGTAGCTGTTGCGGGGTACGTCGAGGATGAGGCGGGCTGAGGAGTTTTGAATGCGTTGCAGGCGATTTTGGAGTTTGGCTGTGGTCCCAGCGTAGAGGGTGTTGCCGTAGTCCAGGCGGCTCGTGACGAGGGCGTGGGTCACGGTTTTTCTAGTGTCGGTGGGGATCCAGCAGAAGATCTTGCGGAGCATGCAGAGGGTGAGGAAGCAGGCGGAGGACACGGCGTTGACTTGCTTGGTCATGGTGAGAAGAGGGTCCAAGATGAAGCCGAGGTTGCGGGCGTGGCCTGCGTGGGCCGGTGCGGTGCCGAGGGCCGTGGGCCACCAGGAGTTGTCCCAGGTGGACGGGGTGTTGCCGAGGATGAGGACTTCCATTTTTTCAGAGTTCAGCTTTAGGCGGCTGAGCCTCATCCAATCTGCGACGTCCTTCATACCCTCTTGTAGGATGGTCTTGGCGCTGGCGGGGTCCTTGGTGAGGGAGAGTATAAGTTGGGTGTCGTCGGCGTAGGAGGTGATGATGATGTCGTGCTTGCGTACGATGTTGGCGAGGGGGCTCATGTAGACATTGAAGAGTGTCGGGCTGAGTGATGAGCCTTGAGGTACGCCGCAGATGATCTCGGTGGGTACTGAGCGAAACGGAGGGAGGTAAACTCTTTGGGAACGGTTTGAGAGGAAGGAGGCGATCCAGTCCAGGGCCTGGCCTTGGATCCCGGTGGAGCGGAGGCGGGTGATTAGGGTGCGATGACAGACGGTGTCGAAGGCAGGCGAAAGGTCGAGGAGAATGAGGGCGACTGTTTCACCGTTGTCCATCAGGGTTCTGATGTCGTCTGTGACTGAGATGAGGGCGGTTTCCGTGCTGTGGTTGGTTCGGAATCCGGTTTGTGAAGGGTCGAGCAGGTTGTTGTTTTCCAGGAAGGTGGTCAGCTGTTTGTTGACGGTCTTCTCTATTTCCTTGGCTGGGAAAGGCAGGAGAGAGATGGGGCGGAAGTTTTTCAGGTTGCTCGGGTCAGACGTAGGTTTCTTTAGTAGGGCGTTGACTTCGGCGTGTTTCCAGCATTCGGGGAAGGTAGCAGAAGAAAAAGAAGAGTTGATGACGGGCTGGACGTGCGGGGCGATGATGTCGTCGGCTTTGTTAAAGATGAAGTGAGGGCAGGGGTCCGAAGGGGCGCCGGAGTGGATAGAGTTCATGGTGGATTTGGATTCTTCAGTGTTGATGTGGGTCCAGTTGTTTAGGGTGATGGCCGGGGGTGCGGGTTCGGTGGTGTTTGGTTGGGTCTGGTGTCCGAAGCTATCGTGGAGGTCGCTGATCTTGTGATGGAAGAAGGTGGCGAGGGATTCGCACAAATCCTGTGAGGGCGTGATGGCGTTGGCGTTGGCGTTGGGGTTGGAGAACTCCTTGACGATGCTGAAGAGTTCTCTGCTGTTGTGGCTGTTTTTGTCCAGTCTGTCGGTGAAAAAGTTCCTTTTAGCAGCGCGGATCAGGTGGTGGTGTTCGCGGGTAGCGTTCTTGAGGGCGGTCATGTTGTCAGCAGTGTGGTCCTTGCGTCAGGCCTTCTCGAGGGCGCGACAAGTTTTCTTTGATTCTTTGAGGGTGTCAGAGAACCAGAGAGGTTTTTTGGTGTTGGTCTGTCGATGCGTGCGTTTGAGGGAAGCAAGGTTGTCTGCGCAGTTGGAGATCCAGTTTGTGAGGCTGAGGGCTGCGTCGTTGGGGTCGGTGGTGAGGGTGGGTTGGTTGGCGGCGAGTGCGGAGAAGAGTTGCTCTTCGGGGATCTTGTTCCACTGTCGACGCGGGATGGATTGAGTCCGGAGGTGGCGGGTCTCGCGTCGGAATGTGAAGTGGACACAGCTGTGGTCGGTCCAGTGTAGAGTGGAGGTGTAGCTGAAGAAGATGTGTTTGCTGGCGGAGAAGATAGGGTCGAGCGTGTGTCCGGCGATGTGGGTGGCAGTGTTCACCAGTTGTTTGAGGCCGAGGTTGGCGAGGTTGTCGAGCAGGGTGGTGGTGTTGGGGTCATTGTTTTGTTCCAGATGAAAGTTGAGGTCGCCTAGGAGGATGTAGTCCGGTGAGGCGAGGGCGTGCGGGGAGATGAAGTCGGCGATGGCGTCGCTGAAAGGGGCGCGCGGTCCGGGAGGACGGTGGACGAGGGATCCTCTGAGGGTGGTCCTCGGGTCGGTGCGAATCTGAAAATGCAGGTGTTCAGAGGCGAGAGGGGTGTCTTCGGTGGAGGTGGTGACGCTGATGGAGTCTTTGAAGACGATGGCGATACCTTCTCCTACTTGGTTGTTATGGTCTTTTCTGGAGATCTTGTAGCCTTCGGGGATGGCGGTGGCGATGTCTGGAGCAGAGGAGGCGTTCATCCAGGTCTCCGTGATGAAGGCGACGTCCGGGGCTGTGGAGTCCAGGAGGTCCCAGAGTTCAACGGCGTGCTTGTGGACGGAACGAGCGTTGACCAGGATGCACTTGAGGTGGTTGATGGCGCGTGGGCTTGTGGTCGTGGTGGTTGCGGGGTGGAAGATGCGTTTGCAGGAGTTGCAGGCGAAGGGTCCATGGGTGCCCTAAGGCGCCCGTTCGGAAATTGACGCATCACTCTCTTGCAAGAGAGAAAAATGATGCATCGTCTTCCCAACTGGAGAAGAAATGACACACGGCCTCACTTGCGAGTAAGGAATTGACGCTTGCCAGTGCAGCTTTATTTTTGATGCAAACCAGGAACTTTGTGTAACGTCAACACACCCATTGGTTTTTATTGAGTAAGACATTTTTTAAACTTAAAAATAACTTTACTTATGTATGTTGGATTGTTGTTGTTTTGGTCTTGTTTGATTTAGATGAATATTTGCTTTTTTTTTCTAAACGTGTGTTGTCTATTTTGTAGTGTTATTACTTTATTATCGTGAGTTTTGGTACGAATACTTTACACATTGCCTTTCAGATAAGCCTAACTGCTTGTGCCAAACTACCAAGGGGTTGAGCAGGTGTTATCTTAGGTGTGTATCTCCCTTACCCTGACTAGAGTGAGGATACCTGCTTGGACAGAATGCATACTGACTGCCAACCAGACACCCATTTTCAACAGTTTCTCAGATCTTGTTAGCATGTTTGTTGAGAGATCTGGTGTTCAGGAGCATACATGCCAGATTGGATGAGGCATGTGTAGGATATGGGGAGTATATGTTGGTGAAATGTCAGTGAGTGCATTATAAAGGTTTTATTTTGGAGCAAGGTGAGGCACGGAAGAAGCAGCTGATATGGCAGCATATGGTGATGAGTGCAGGCAGGCTGGAGTCTGTGTAGTGGCAGTACTTGGTCAGACTTGGGTCCATTGCTATGGGCATGGTCCAGACATTGATGGGCTTGTCTATGTGTACTTTTGACATGCTAGCAGCACGCGTGCTGTGCAGTTACACAACTTCTGCCATTAAGTAGGTCCTAGGAGGAGCTAACTGCAGGGGGCAGGTTTGGGGCAATGGAAGGGCATTGTACATGAGGCAGGGGAAGAAAGAAGTACAGAAGGGGGAGTCAGCAAAGAAGGTGGGGAGGCAGGAAAGCACAGAAAGTAACTGGCATGAAGGAAAAGCAGAACACAAAGAGACACAAAGAGAGAGAGTGGAGAGTAGAAAACAAAAAAATCAAAACAGAGAGAGTAGATAATGGAAAAAGAGGTCTAAGAGAAAGAGTGGAAAGTGGAAACGTGCACAAAGAAAGAAAAAGGACTGAGAGAAGCATGAGAGGAATGAGCAGAGAGTAGGAGAGGAAATGGAGCACAAGAATGAGGGTGGACCTTGAGGCAGCAAGGCTGGTTCTGAAAGGGCTTTGGATTGGTCAGAGGACCAGGCAAAGTAGGTGGGAGATGAGGCCTGGGACCTGCTCAATGGGGCTGCACAGCAGGTGCCATTAAGTAGGTCTTGAGGACACTGCGAGGTAACAGGCGCAAAGGAGAAGCAGGGCACAAAGAGAGAGTGGGAGTGCAAAAGTGAGAACAAAAAGAGAGAGCAGAGAGCAAAAAAACAGGCACAAAGAGAGCAGAGAGTAGAAAAACTGGGCATAAAGAGGCACTGAGAAAAAGAGTGGAAAGTGGAAAATGGGTTAAAAGGAGGCCCAAACAAGAGAGATAGAAAAGTATGAAATGGGAACAAAGAGGCCCGAGAGAGAGTGGAAAGTGGAAAATGGAAAATGGGCATAAGCAGTTCAAGAGAGAGAGGGGAAGTGGAGAATGGGCACAGAGAGAGAGAAAAGGACAGCAAGAACAGAAAGATGATGGAGTAGAAAGCGAGAAAGAAGAATGTGCGCAAGAACAAGGCTGGACCTCAAGTCAACAAAGCCGGGCCCAAAAGGGGCCTTAGACTGGTTGGAGGACCAGTCCAGGTAGGTGGGAGCTGGGGCCTAGGCACCTGCTTTCTGATCTTTCCTTTCAGTGAGGTGCAGGAGTCTTGGATTGCCAGCTGAATATTCACAGAGGATTTTGTGGCCGGCCATCCAGGAGTGGCACGGATTCAGGCTGGTCTCCCCCCAAACCTTTGTGGAATTTCATTCTCCTGGGACCCATTTTGGGCCTGTTTGGCCCTGTGATGCCCAATGACAACTAGGCCTGTGTCTGTTGAACAACTTATAACCTACATGAACTGTGCTTACTGATATATTTTGTTATTTGCTCGGAATGCATTATGTAGCAAGGCTTGCTATTAGAACAGCCATCATGAAATATAATTGCATGCTAGATGAAACAATCTTCCTTCTGGAAAGTGACAAATGTACATGTGTTATTCCCATTTCTGTATTTAGATGTACCACGCAATATCAGACACTTAGGACCTATTATGCAATGTCCTGAGTATGATTTTTTCCCCATATATGGTGCTTTATGAAGAAATAACGGTAACAACTTTAGCAATAGTGAAGAAATGATCATACGTCAATATCAAGTACCAATGAAATGTGCAAATTTGTTTGTGGCTTAATAGTGCCCAGAGTACCAAAACCAGCAAAAACAAAGTCCAGCACACAGTCAAAACACAAGAAGCAGAGGCTAAAAAGACAGGGGAGACCCTGCCAAGGATGCCAGGTCTAATAGATACCATTGAGATGCATTCTCTTTGCATCTTCTTCCAAACAGAGACCC
The DNA here is from genome assembly GCF_031143425.1 of Pleurodeles waltl. Classification (NCBI taxonomy): domain Eukaryota; kingdom Metazoa; phylum Chordata; class Amphibia; order Caudata; family Salamandridae; genus Pleurodeles; species Pleurodeles waltl. The sequence goes on from NC_090439.1 coordinate 1,180,623,736, forward strand.
GGATAAACCTCACATCAGCACCCAGGGCTCCCGCAAGGACAGACCGAACAAACCAGGAGGAGAGCTTGCCATTATCTATAAGGACTCCATCACCTTCAATACCTCCACCGATAAGGACAAAACCTTCATGGAACACATGCCGTTTCGACTTCGACTACCAACCACACCTCCATCAAAAACACCCTAGCCTACATACCACCCAGACCACAGGCCACCTTCAGCAACCGCCTCACAGACTTCGCTAACCCGTCACTATTAGCTCAAACAGTTTTATCTTACTGAGGGATCTTAACTTCCATATCGATGACCAAAAAGATCCCCACCTCATGGACCCACTTGAGAGCCTCAAGATCCTAGGACTCACCCATTTCATCCACAAAGCGTGACACACCATTGACACAATTTTCACAGTCATCAACAAGGTCAAGTTCAGCCACCTCTCTCCGCTAACCTGGACAGACCACTTGATCATCCACTTCTTCACTCATGCACCCCAATCCCCCTCCGTCATGACTACCTACTAGGTAGATGGTGTTATTTAAGTTGTTTGGTGTAGGGGATTGGCCTTCTGTCAGAGTCACCAGATCCTCGGGGTCTGTGCACGTTCCCAGCACTTCCACCACGAGACAGCTCCAATACTCTGATTGGAATGATCACAGAGTCTAAGAGAGTCTAAGTGGGGAAAAGGGGATTAGGAAGGGAACAGCTGGGAAGGAGACCTGTAGGAAGCAAAAGGTTAAAACACACAATATCAAGATTATATCATATGAATCAGTACTAGATTATAACTCTAAGCATTGTCGTTCTGAAATCATAGATAACCTATGAATGAACTTAAAACAACTAGGCTTCAAGATTACTGGACACCTGAGAGGTGAAGATCAAGGAAAGAAAAACTTTATTATATACACACTACATCACATTTAGAACTCTAGCATTTTGTTCTCTCAAAAACTGTAGGAAACATGAATTGTGCACATTGTATACTTTCACAAAGGTTGTAAAGGTAAATACCATAGAATGATTGTGCACCATGAATAACATAAGCTAGGTTAAAGAAATAAATCACGCGTCTTGCTGGCTAGAAAACCACCTCGCAAATGCCATGAAGAGGTAGCACATTATGAACAGTGTGATATTAAACAGAAGAAAAGAATCGCGCTTCCTGCCGATTCAGATGTCACCATGAAAATACCAGAAACGTTAACGCACAATGAATAACATGAATTACACACGAGCAATGAATTGCGCCTCTCGCCGATTCGAATGCCACCATGCAAAAGCCAGAAAATGGTAGCGCACAATGAACAGCATGAGTTACACACGAGAAATGAATCGCGTGTTTCGCCGATTCGAGTGCCAACATGTAAATGCCAGAAAATGGTATCGCACAATGAACAGCAGGAGTTACACACGAGAAATGAATCACGCGTTTAGCCGATTCGAATGCCACCATGTAAATGGCAGGAAATGGTAGCGCATCATGAATATCAAGGTTTAAAACACGCGGAACGAATTGCACGTCTTTCCGATTCGAATGTCACCATATGAATGCCTGGAGAGGGTAACGCACAATGAATATCAAGGGTTACAGCACGAGGAAAGAATCACGTGTCTTGCCGATTCGAATGTCACCATATGAATGCCTGGAAATGATGTGCACAATGAATATCAAGGGTTAAAGCACGAGGAAAGAAATGCGCATCTTGCCGATTCGAATGTCACCATATGAATGCCTGGAAATGGTAACGCACAATGAATATCAAGGGTTAAAGCACGAGGAAAGAATTGCGCGCCTTGTCGATTCGAATGTTACCATATGAATGCCTGGAAATGGTAATGCACAATGAATACCATGAACTAAACACGAGTAAGGAATCACGCGTCTTGCCGATTCAAAAGTCAGCATGTAAATGCCCAATAAATATCAAGCACACTTTCACACGCACAATAGTCAAAAGATTTTATCATGATAATTAGGCCCAAGAACTCGAAATCCTTCGAGAACGGGATCGGGGGCCCAGTCCGACCTCCGTCGTACCGCCCTGATCAAGAATCACCAAGCGCAGTGAAAGGGCGAGGTCTGGAAGATCCAATTAGGCCCCCGGAACAGGAGCTCAGGAAGTTGCTGCTGCTCTGCACCGGGATCTCTGAATAGTGAGCACGTGGAGCTGGGCTGGCTCCCTTTTATAGAGTTTTAGCCCAGCCCACCAACCACACCTAGGCATGCTGCAGGGAAGCTTCTAGAAGGCCCTGGAAATGGACCACACCCTGTCACAGTCTGAAAGCCTGCAGCAGTACATTACATGTGGACAATATTTATATGCATATTAAACATAATTCTTCAGGATGAAACTCTGCAATGCAAAAGGTTAAACAACATTAGCACAATGCATAAATTATGTTAGCTGGAAATCATTAGGTTTTTGCATTATAGTTGCCCGTAGAGCGCGCACTGCCCTGATGCTGACAGTACTCCCCTCTCCCAGACGCTCTCTACGGCCTGGTTTGTCTGGATTAAGACGATGAAAATGCCTCACAAGTACTGGAGCATAGATATCAGATGCAGAGACCCATGACTTACTTTCAGGGCCATAACCTTTCCATGAGATTAAGTACCATAGGTTGCTCCGTCTCAATTTAGAATCCAACACTTTCTTGACTTCATATTCTACTTCCCCTTGTACTAGAACTGGAGCTGGAAGAGGACAGACCTTCTGGACTGCTTTTTTCAAGAGGGAAGTGTGGAACACTGGATGAATCCGTAATGACCTTGGTAATTTCAGTTTATAGGTCACAGGATTAATTTGCTTAAGAACAGTGTAAGGACCTATGAATTTGGGGTTGAATATGTGCTTCTTCTTGAAGTCTATATGTTTTGTGGAAAGCCACACTTAGTCACCTGGTTGATACTGCGGTCCCTCACAATGTTTCTTGTCATAATGCTTTTTGTATTTTTGTTTCGCTTTTTTTAAATGCTGTTGAATCAATTTCTGGGTTTGATGCAGATGTTGAATGGTTTCTGACACAGCTGGAGTAAGGGAACTTTCTTGAGGGATAGTGATGGGCAAGGTGTCAGGATGATAGCCAAACAAGCCAAAAAAAGGTGTGACCCCAGTAGAAGTGTGGAAAGAGTTATTGTAGGCTAGTTCTGCTAACCATAGCATTGATGTCCAAGAATGAAGTGCCTTTTCAGCGTAAGCAAGTAGGTACTGCTTCAAAGTCTGATTTAATCTCTCACTTTGACCATCTGTTTGAGGATGGTGGCTAGTAGATAGTGTTGATGTCACTTGAAGTGTTTTACACCATGTCTTCCAGAAATTGGAGGCAAATTGCGACCCTAGATCAGAGAGGATCATTTTAGGCAGTCCATGATAACAAACCACTCTATTCAATAAAATAGTTGCCAGTTCACTGGAAGTGGGCAATGTCTTACAGGCAATGAAATGTCCATATTTTGTGAGACTATCTACTACTACCAGGATTACTGAATGTTGTTGAACCACAGGTAGACCTGTAATAAAGTCTAAAGAAATGTGCTCCCAAGGATGACTTTGAGTTGGGAGTAGATGAAACCACCCTTTCGGTTTTGAATGACTTGTTTCCATGCGAGCACAGACTTCGCAGTTGTTTACCATTGTTTTTACATCTTTTGTTAAGGTAGGCCACCAAAAATAGCATTGGATTAATTCAAGAATTTTAGGAGTACCTGGATGACCTGCCGTGGGTATAACATGTAGCCAATGAAACACTATTTTGCGAAGTTTGGAAGTGGGCACAAACAAACTAGCGTCATGAAAAGGTAATCCTTGCTTGATTGACCTTTTGGGATTTGCTTGGACCCACGTTTGCCATTTCTCAACAGTGAAAGAATTGCAGATGTCTTCAAAGAAATCTTCAGTTCTTATGATACACAGGACTTTGTCTAAAGCAATGATAGCTCCGGAGGTTTGAACGGTAGGCCACGTGGTAGACTCTTGGCGGGACAAGGCGTCAGCTTTGCGATTGTCTTTACCTGGTCAGAAAGTTACTACAAAATCAAATTCGTCAAAAAACAGCATCCAGCGTAATTGACGAGGAGTCAAAAGTCTGGCGGAACTCATGAACTGAAGATTGCGATGATCAGTATATACTGTGACTGTGTATTTTGCACCCAACAAATGATGTTTCCATTATTTAAAGGCGTCACGAATCACCAGAAGTACTTTCCAGCAATGACATAGTTCTGTTCGGCTTCATTCAACTTCCGAGACATGTACAGGATGAAGTTGACCAGTGTCCTTGTTTCGTTGCGACAAGACTGCCCCTATTGACACATCTGAAGCATCAGCTTCTACTATGAAAGGTTGATCCGCGTCAGGATGAGTCAAGACTGGGGCAGTGGAGAAAGCTTCTTTCAAAGTTGAAAAGGCTTGGTCAGCTTCTGGGGACCACACAAATTTCTCCTTCTTTCTTAATAACTTAGTGATTGGAGCCACTGTCTGGGAGAAATGATTTATGAACCTCCGGTAAAAATGTGCAAACCCCAGGAAATATTGTACATCACGAACAGTCTTAGGGGTGGGCCAATCAGATACAGCCTTTTCTTTCTTTTCTGCCATCACCATACCTTGAGGGGAAAGGATAACCCCTAAAAACCCAACAGTGGTAACATAAAACTCACACTTGGTTAGTTTGCAATATAAATGGTCCTTTCGAAGGGCTTCAAGGATTTTCTTGACATGTTGGACATGTTCATTTTCATTGTCTGAGTGGATCAAAATGTCATTGATGTAGGCTATGGCAAATATGTCAAGGTACTCTCTAAGAACATCATTCAAGAAAAATTGAAATGCTGCTGGAGCATTACACAGGCCAAAAGGCATGACGGTGTATTCAAAAAGGCCATATCTTGTCTTGAATGCTGTTTTCCATTCGTCACCCTCTCTCATTCTGACCAAATGATAAGCACCTCGGAGATCAAGCTTCGTGTCGGTTTTTGCTTTCTTTACTTGCTCCAGTAAGACCGGAATCAGGGGTAAAGGATATTTATTCTTGATGGTGACTTTGTTCAGTCCTCTATAGTCGATACAAGTTCGAAGTTCTCCATTCTCCTTTGGAACAAAAAACAAAGGAGAAGCTGCAGGAGATTTAGAGGGGCGAATGAAACCATTCTCCAAGAATTGATCTAGATATTTTCGTAAATGTGATTTTCATGTTCTGACAGGGCATACACACGACAATTGGGATGTATCGCACCTGGGACTAGATCGATTTGACAGTCATACGATCTATGAGGAGGTAGGTTCTCTGCTTCTTTTTCATCAAATACATCCTCGTAAGATGCATACTGTTTGGGCAGTTGAATTTCTTTCTCCGCAGCAGTAGCTATGTAAGAGTTGCAGACTTTTGATACTGGAATCTTTTGGAGGTATTGTTCTTTACATAGCGCTGATGAGAACACAATCTTTTGTTCTGCTCAATTAATTTTTGGATTGTGATGAGTTAACCATGGTGAGCCAAAGATTATTCCATATTAAGGAGCATGGATAACGTCAGGGATAAGTTTCTCTTTATGTTTCTTTCTTTGATTCTTATCCTCACAAATCACCAACAAGGGGACAGTCTGAAGAGTTATTGGACCCCCAGTCAAGAGTTTTCCATCAACTGACTTGATGATTTCTGGGGTCTTCTTTTCAATACATGGGATCCCCCAAGCACAAACCAATTGGGCGTCAACAAAGTTCCCGGTAGCCCCAGAATCGACTAGAGCCTTCTTGAAATGGGTCTTTTTCTTAACGTGAACTCTTAGTCCCAGTTTGAGATGTCTAGATTGTGAAGGGTCCACAGTGACACCCAAGAGCAACCCTTCTCTGCCTCTTGGGTGCTTTAGTTTTTCCTACTCGACTTGTGCATTGGCTGCAACCTTCTGAACTGGGCCTTGTTTGCTCTTTGGTTTGATTGGACAATCTTTGGCAAAATGACCCTTTTGTCCACAATAGAGACATTGTCTATTCTTCCTACGTAAGTCTTTTTCATCTTTGGTCAACGGTCTCCTGATGCTTCCAATTTCCATTGGTTCCGGCATTCTTTCTTTCGGAGTTCTTGAGTTTCTATTTTGATGAACACACCAGAAATATATTTCAGTCTTTTTGCGTATTCCTTTTCGTTCTGATAAACGATGAGCAAGCCCCAAGACAAGGTTTATCAATTCTTGACAGTCTGTATGTTGCATGTCGATGTGAGCTAGGATATCTGAGTCCCTTATAGAACAAGGCCGCTTGTTTTTCATCAGGCCAAGATGTCTCAGCGACCAGCCAATTAAAGTTGGCTAAATATGACACTTAGGGGGTTATTCTAACTTTGGAGGAGTGTTAATCCGTCCCAAAAGTGACGGTAAAGTGACGGATATACCACCAGCCGTATTACGAGTTCCATAGGATATAATGGACTCGTAATACGGCTGGTGGTAAATCCGTCACTTTTCGTCACTTTTGGGACGGATTAACACCTCCTCCAAAGTTAGAATAACCCCTAAGTCCTGATTCCCTTGTCATAAGTCTAATAATTCACGATCTGCTGACAGTGTTACAGTTCTAGGATCAAAAACTCGCTCAAACCCTCGAACAACGTTTCTCCATTTGTACAACAGAGGGCTATCTTTACGCACAAGGGGAATAGCCGAGGTAGCTGCATCTCCAGTCAGATATGATAACAAGAAAGCTACTTTGGACTGGGCATCAGGGAAAGTCTGTGGTCTGCAGGTAAAGTGTAGTTCCACTTGAACCAGGAAAGATTGCGCTTTCAAGGGGTCGCCTGAGAAACGTTCGGGGGGAGCTAAAGGAATGGCTGAAGAGACATTGAGGGAAATGCTTGTCGGATTACCTCCAGAACTTTGAGAAGAAGGACCTGGCCAAGACACACCTATGGGAAGTTGTTCCTTCTTCTCTACCTTATCCTGTAGCTGACTCACTCTCTCAGCTAGGCTAGATGCCAAATCCTTTGATGATACCACCTCGGCTTGGAGCTGAATGGTAGCCTTGACTAGCTCGTCCAGTGTGGTCATGCTGAGATCATACACAAACCAGGAGGATAACAATTTGTGGGCTCACTATTCTGGCAGAGTCACCAGATCCTCGGGGTCTGTGCACGTTCCCAGCACTTCCACCACAAGACAGCTCCAATACCCTTATTAGAATTATCACAGAGTCTAAGAGAGTCCAAGTGGGGAAAAGGGGATTAGGAAGGGAACAGCTAGGAAGGAGACCTGTAGGAAGCAAAAGTGGACTTACTAGTAAATCAAACATTCCAATCATGTAAAAGCCAATTACACATATAGTTTACACAGAGAGCACTTGCACTTTAGCACTGGTCAGCAGTGGTAAAGTGCCCAGAGTACCAAAACCAGCAAAAACAAAGTCCAGCACACAGTCAAAACACAGGAAGCAGAGGCTAAAAAGACAGGGGAGACCCTTCCAAGGATGCCAGGTCTAATAGATACCATTGAGATGCATTCTCTTTGCATCTTCTTCCAAACAGAGACCCGGATAAACCTCTCATCAGCACCCAGGGCTCCCGCAAGGACAGACCGAACAAACCAGGAGGAGAGCTTGCCATTACCTATAAAGACTCCATCACCTTCAATACCTCCACCGATAAGGACACAACCTTCATTGAACACATGTGTTGGAAAATGGGTTATTGGTAGGGCAGGTAGGTACCTACACCTAGCAACAAGCCACAAACCTCCACGTAAGTACAGTTAGGTCTCAGTAAATTAATCCCAGCTCTACCCTTGGTAGCTTGGCATCGAGGGTCAAGGCTTAACTTAGGAGACAAAGTGTAAAGCATTCAAATATCACACAACAGTAATTAAATAAAACACAGGAAACAGTTTAAAAATCCAAAACCAATTTATAAAAATAGCTTATATTTTTATCTTTAAAATGACACAAAAACGATTAAAATCGGTTCAGGGGAACCGGAGATATGAATTTTTAAAGTATTATTATTTTCTAGCGCTTAGAAACAAAAAGCGCCAATCGGGTCATCTGGTTGCACCAGGACCGGGGCAAAGTCAAACTTTCAGGCCGACCGCGATGGAGCCCTGCTCGGCTACAAGTCGCGGGAGGCCTCGGTTAAAAAGTTACCTTCTGACTTAGTCTTTATTTTGAAGTTTTTCTTCACCGGGACGAACCTGCCAGTTGAATCCGACCTCCTGGAGCCCTTGTCCGGATACGCGAAGTCGGTTTCCTCGGTGGTGATTTTTACCTTCGGACTTAGTCGTTTTTTCGAGATGAAAATCCTTCGACCGGGGTAAACCTGGATCTTGATCCGACGTCCATGGAGCCCTTCTCGGATACGATGGCTGGGAGGTCCCGGTCAACTTTTTACGTTCGGACTTAGTCTCTTTTTTGGATGTTTTTCTTTACCGGGACGAACCACGAAGTCAGGCCTTTTCTTCTTTCCTTTTCTTGGGGACCCCTGTCTCCTAACTGTAGGGACTGACTCCCCAGGACTTTGGTTTGGGGGGGCGCCCTGGGCGACCGCCCCATCTGGGACCAGACTCACCTCTGGGAGGTCATTGCCCAGGATACAATCTAGGGGAAGGTCAGCACTGACTACCACCCTAATCCAGTCAAGGATACCCTCCCTCTCTAGGGGCACTATGGCTACAGGTTTAGAGGTGACCTCCCCTGTGGCTATCCTGACTTTCTTTGTCTTTCCTGGGACATACATGTCTGGGGTCACTAACCGGTCACTCACTACAGTGTGACTGGCACAGGTGTCTCTCAGGCCAGTGGTAGGGATCCCATTCACTTGAATGTGGTGGAAGTGCCTACTCCCACCCTCAGGGATCACCAGCTTACCATCTGGTCCTGTCTCCCAGCACAATGCTAGGAGGACTTCATCATCTGAGGAATCCTCCTCTATGGCTACACTGGACAGCCCAGTGCTAACCACTTTCTTTGGACAGGCTGCATCTCCTCTGAAGTGACCTGTCTGCTGACAGTCAAAGCAAGCCCTACTGTCCAAGAGCTTTTTTAACCCTGGGTCTCCCTGTCTCTGCATGTCAGATTGGGAGTGGGATTTACTCTCCTCCTTCTTAGGGTTCTGGGGTACCGAGGGAGTCTCTGTGGTGGGCTTACCACCTCCCTCCTTAGGTTTTTGGGGACCTGTCCCCCCCTTCTTGGAGTCTCCCCCCTGGGACTTGACAACCACCCTGGTTCTCAACCACTCATCAGCTGCCTCCCCTAGCTCTCTAGGGTTGGTCAGCTTAGAGTCCACTAGATGCTGGTGTAACCTTTCTTGGATACAATTGGTCAAGATGTGCTCTCTCATGATCAGATTGTATAACCCCTCATAAGTATTTACTTTGTTGCCAATAATCCAGCCCTCTAGTGCCTTTAGTGAGGTGTCCACAAAGTCAACCCAAGACTGGGTACTGACCTTCTGGGTGTCCCTGAACTTCATTCTATATTGCTCTGGGGTCAGACCAAACTTCTTGACTAAGCACCTTTTCATACTAGGGTATGAATCTGCCTCCTCCCCCCTTAAGGTCAGAAGCCTATCCCTCCCTGAGTTGGGGACCAACTCCCACAAAAGGGAACCCCAGTATTGAGGCTTAACCCTTCTCATTTGGAGTGCCCTCTCAAAGGCCCCTAGCCACTTATCTATGTCATCCCCCTCTACATAAGCAGGAACCACCCCCTTGGGTAATCTGGGGCAAACTCCCCCACCCATGGACACCTCAGCTTCTTTATCGCTGCTTCCATCTCTTTTTTCTTTGTATGCCCACTTTTTCTTTTCTAGGGCCAGCTTCTCTGCTTCCAAAGCTATGTAGGCTAGCTGGGCTTCCAGCTCTCTTTCCCTGATGGATGGGTTCTCTCCTCCTGAAAGGACCCTCTTCCTACCACTAGCTTTGGGTCTGCCCCTAGTGACTGTATCCATTGAGGTCCGTTCCTCCTCTTCCTCACTTGGGGTCTGATGCCTTTCCTCCCCTGAGTGGTTAGAGTTAGCATCATCCTCTTTTGGTTCCTCCTCTGGAGCTTCCTCTGTCTCTACCTCTTGGGCCTCAGCCCATGCTGTCAGGGATTTAATCAGGATTTCCTTCCTGAGATTAGTGGTTGCAGGCAACCCCCTCTCAATACACAACCCCCTAAGCTGGACTACTGTCAGTGTGGGTAGGCTAGCCAGATCAAGCTCCATGGTTCCCTAGTTTTGTGTCAACAAAAACTTTTTTGCAAAAATTGGAAACAAGAATTTAGAAAAATTACAAAAATTCAATAATTGAAATTAATCCAAATTAATTACAAAAAAAAAATTAAAATTAAAAATTAAAAACAATTTTTGCACTAGGACAATTTAAAGGATTTTTAATTTGTTTTATCTAAAACTGTAACGTGATATTGAACACAAGTACAGGATCCCGTCGCTGCTTCCAATTATGTTGGAAAATGGGTTATTGGTAGGGCAGGTAGGTACCTACACCTAGCAACAAGCCACAAACCTCCACGTAAGTACAGTTAGGTCTCAGTAAATTAATCCCTGCTCTACCCTTGGTAGCTTGGCATCGAGCGTCAAGGCTTAACTTAGGAGACAAAGTGTAAAGCATTCAAATATCACACAACAGTAATTAAATAAAACACAGGAAACAGTTTAAAAATCCAAAACCAATTTATAAAAATAGCTTATATTTTTATCTTTAAAATGACACAAAAACGATTAAAATCGGTTCAGGGGAACCGGAGATATGAATTTTTAAAGTATTATTATTTTCTAGCGCTTAGAAACAAAAAGCGCCAATCGGGTCATCTGGTTGCACCAGGACCGGGGCAAAGTCAAACTTTCAGGCCGACCGCGATGGAGCCCTGCTCGGCTACAAGTCGCGGGAGGCCTCGGTTAAAAAGTTACCTTCTGACTTAGTCTTTATTTTGAAGTTTTTCTTCACCGGGACGAACCTGCCAGTTGAATCCGACCTCCTGGAGCCCTTGTCCGGATACGCGAAGTCGGTTTCCTCGGTGGTGATTTTTACCTTCGGACTTAGTCGTTTTTTCGAGATGAAAATCCTTCGACCGGGGTAAACCTGGATCTTGATCCGACGTCCATGGAGCCCTTCTCGGATACGATGGCTGGGAGGTCCCGGTCAACTTTTTACGTTCGGACTTAGTCTCTTTTTTGGATGTTTTTCTTTACCGGGACGAACCACGAAGTCAGGCCGGGTCGCGGTTGAGGCAAGCCGGCTAGAATTTCCGCGTCGGGTCGGTCACTTTATGGAACTTTTTTTCAAAAATTCTCCAATCTTTTCCAAACTTCTGGGGCTTCACCCAGATGTTCTTTTAAGGTTCTTTTGGGGTCCACAGCTCACCCCAAGGGTCCAGAAGTTCTGTGATGGTCCTTGGGAAGTGCGGACTTCAACTCCCAGAATACACCTGGCGCAAACTCCTTTTTGGCAACTGGACAGTGGTCAGCTGGTCACTTTTTCAGGAGTTGGTGCAGGGGACTCTGGTTAGCAATTTTTCACCTGTAGCAAACAGGGAGTCCCTCCTTGAACCAGTGGAAGCCAGGCAAAGTCCTTCTTGTGGTGAAGCCCAAGTGTGCAGCTGGTGCAGTCTTTCTGAGTGCAGGGTCCAGGTGCAGGCCAGGGGTCCAGCAGGGCAGTCCTTCTTCTTCTTTAGTTCCTTTCTTGTTGAATTCTGGAGGGGATCTGAGGCGTGGGTGCAGGTCTGCCAGTTTTATCCTTGCTCCTGGGTGAAAAGCAGGGGGGCCCTGGTTCTCCAATCAGGGACAGGGTCGTCCCCCTGTGATGACCACTTCCTGGGAAGTGTGGCAAAAATCCATCCCAGAAGGCAACAGTCTCTAAAAATCCAAAATGGATGAATCTGATTTTTGGAGGAGAGATCTGGCTGAGCCCACCCACTGGTGTGGCTAAAAATCATAAACACACCCCTCTCCTGCCCTCTCCTAATCTAATCAAGGGGGCACCTAGCTGTCTGGGGTTGCAGGATGTGGGGGTGTTGCTGGGTGCTCCAGATGTCCTTCTCTGCCTTTGAAGACCAGTTTGGCAGCCCTCCCCCTTCCTGCCTCACCATCTGCTGAGGGGAGATTCTCTCCCCCAAGCACATTCCTTTGTGTGAAGCCAGGCCACTTCACACCTCATTAAAGTAGCCTGGCAGAAGCTGCTGCAGGCTGGCCAATCAGAGCACAGCAGCAAAAACAATGCAGAGCTGAAATTGGCAACTTTTTAGGTAAAGTCTAAACTTTTTACCTGGACTAGTTATATTAAATCCAACAACTGGAAGTTGTGGGATTTATTATAACAATCAATTTGATACCAAATTCTTGGTATGTAACATTTAAGGAGACTTTAAAATTTAAAATAAAGTCTGCCCATTCTAGCCTATGAAGGCCATTTACTTCAATGAGGGAAAAACGAATTTGGCTGTTTTTACCTCACCAGGGCTTATAAATCTATTTTTATAAAGTCCCTGCTTATAGTTACATGGCACCCAGCCCTAGGGGCACATAGGGCACACCTTAGGGGTGACTTATATGTAAAAATAAGGTAGTTTAAGACTTTGGAAGTACCTTTAATTCCAAAGTCGAATTTGCATATAACTTTAATTTAAAAGCAGCCAGCAAGGCAGGCTTGCTTTTAAAATGACACTGGGCACCTCAGCAATGCACCTAGGTGTGCACCACCTATGCTGTGGTCCCTAAACCTACATGCCCTACCATATACTAGGGACTTATAGGTAGGTTAACTTAGCCAATTATAATTAGCCTAATTTGCATATCCATTTTACACAGAGCACAGGCCCTGGGACTGGTTAGCAGTACCCAGGGCACCATCAGAGTCAGGAAAACACCAGCATAAAGTGGAAAATGGGGGCAAAAAGTTAGGGGGCCTCTGCAATCAGCCCCAGTTTCTCACACAACCCCCCCCCAGCCCACACGCCCAGGAGACTCAGCCCAACCCTGGGAGAGTCTTGCTGGCTTGTTAGGCGAGGAAGACAGTGAAGAAAACTGGCTGTCCCTTTGCAGGGCCTACTCTGCCTTATATCCTCCTGTCAGGGTCACTCCCTCTGGGTAGTGAAGCCATCCCAACAGTAAAAGGACCCAACCCAAACTGAAACTTCCATCTAGGGGGGTCTTCCTCCTCTCTCTCTGCCAACTTGGGTAGTGAGGTGCCCACCTCCCCTACTCCTAACTTTGCTAGGGCAAGACCTAGCTTACCCAAAGAGGTCACCCAACACTTGAGCAACCCACCATGACCAACAGGGTCAGGGGGCCTACTTTGCTATTGGCCTTGGGGTCTGCCTCCCAGGCCAAGTACAGTGCTGCCAGGAAGGCTAGCACCCAGCAGAGGCTACTGACAGCTGTCAGTACCCAGAACCACACCCTAAGCTCTCCACTGACAGGTGGCTGAGCTGCTTTAGGGGCATCTTTGGGGTCCTGGCACCCCTCTTGCTGTCTAGAGTGGGGGGCTACCACCTCCTGTGGCAGACACCCTCCTTCCACTCTCCCTTCTGTCAGTGCAGGGGCAACACCTTGCATCTGGACAGCTGCCTGACTACTCAGGACTTCCTTGGGGTCAGGTGAGGCCTCACCAGTGCCAACTCTGGGCTCCCCCCCTACTGGGGCAGAAGGCCTTTGGCTCCCTGGAACTCTCTTTAAGAGTGGCCTACCCTTCCTTTTCTTCTTTCCTTTTCTTGGGGACCCCTGTCTCCTAACTGTAGGGACTGACTCCCCAGGACTTTGGTTTGGGGGGGCGCCCTGGGCGACCGCCCCATCTGGGACCAGACTCACCTCTGGGAGGTCATTGCCCAGGATACAATCTAGGGGAAGGTCAGCACTGACTACCACCCTAATCCAGTCAAGGATACCCTCCCTCTCTAGGGGCACTATGGCTACAGGTTTAGAGGTGACCTCCCCTGTGGCTATCCTGACTTTCTTTGTCTTTCCTGGGACATACATGTCTGGGGTCACTAACCGGTCACTCACTACAGTGTGACTGGCACAGGTGTCTCTCAGGCCAGTGGTAGGGATCCCATTCACTTGAATGTGGTGGAAGTGCCTACTCCCACCCTCAGGGATCACCAGCTTACCATCTGGTCCTGTCTCCCAGCACAATGCTAGGAGGACTTCATCATCTGAGGAATCCTCCTCTATGGCTACACTGGACAGCCCAGTGCTAACCACTTTCTTTGGACAGGCTGCATCTCCTCTGAAGTGACCTGTCTGCTGACAGTCAAAGCAAGCCCTACTGTCCAAGAGCTTTTTTAACCCTGGGTCTCCCTGTCTCTGCATGTCAGATTGGGAGTGGGATTTACTCTCCTCCTTCTTAGGGTTCTGGGGTACCGAGGGAGTCTCTGTGGTGGGCTTACCACCTCCCTCCTTAGGTTTTTGGGGACCTGTCCCCCCCTTCTTGGAGTCTCCCCCCTGGGACTTGACAACCACCCTGGTTCTCAACCACTCATCAGCTGCCTCCCCTAGCTCTCTAGGGTTGGTCAGCTTAGAGTCCACTAGATGCTGGCGTAACCTTTCTTGGATACAATTGGTCAAGATGTGCTCTCTCATGATCAGATTGTATAACCCCTCATAAGTATTTACTTTGTTGCCAATAATCCAGCCCTCTAGTGCCTTTAGTGAGGTGTCCACAAAGTCAACCCAAGACTGGGTACTGACCTTCTGGGTGTCCCTGAACTTCATTCTATATTGCTCTGGGGTCAGACCAAACTTCTTGACTAAGCACCTTTTCATACTAGGGTATGAATCTGCCTCCTCCCCCCTTAAGGTCAGAAGCCTATCCCTCCCTGAGTTGGGGACCAACTCCCACAAAAGGGAACCCCAGTATTGAGGCTTAACCCTTCTCATTTGGAGTGCCCTCTCAAAGGCCCCTAGCCACTTATCTATGTCATCCCCCTCTACATAAGCAGGAACCACCCCCTTGGGTAATCTGGGGCAAACTCCCCCACCCATGGACACCTCAGCTTCTTTATCGCTGCTTCCATCTCTTTTTTCTTTGTATGCCCACTTTTTCTTTTCTAGGGCCAGCTTCTCTGCTTCCAAAGCTATGTAGGCTAGCTGGGCTTCCAGCTCTCTTTCCCTGATGGATGGGTTCTCTCCTCCTGAAAGGACCCTCTTCCTACCACTAGCTTTGGGTCTGCCCCTAGTGACTGTATCCATTGAGGTCCGTTCCTCCTCTTCCTCACTTGGGGTCTGATGCCTTTCCTCCCCTGAGTGGTTAGAGTTAGCATCATCCTCTTTTGGTTCCTCCTCTGGAGCTTCCTCTGTCTCTACCTCTTGGGCCTCAGCCCATGCTGTCAGGGATTTAATCAGGATTTCCTTCCTGAGATTAGTGGTTGCAGGCAACCCCCTCTCAATACACAACCCCCTAAGCTGGACTACTGTCAGTGTGGGTAGGCTAGCCAGATCAAGCTCCATGGTTCCCTAGTTTTGTGTCAACAAAAACTTTTTGCAAAAATTGGAAACAAGAATTTAGAAAAATTAAAAAAATTCAATAATTGAAATTAATCCAAATTAATTACAAAAAAAAAATTAAAATTAAAAATTAAAAACAATTTTTGCACTAGGACAATTTAAAGGATTTTTAATTTGTTTTATCTAAAACTGTAACGTGATATTGAACACAAGTACAGGATCCCGTCGCTGCTTCCAATTATGTTGGAAAATGGGTTATTGGTAGGGCAGGTAGGTACCTACACCTAGCAACAAGCCACAAACCTCCACGTAAGTACAGTTAGGTCTCAGTAAATTAATCCCTGCTCTACCCTTGGTAGCTTGGCATCGAGCGTCAAGGCTTAACTTAGGAGACAAAGTGTAAAGCATTCAAATATCACACAACAGTAATTAAATAAAACACAGGAAACAGTTTAAAAATCCAAAACCAATTTATAAAAATAGCTTATATTTTTATCTTTAAAATGACACAAAAACGATTAAAATCGGTTCAGGGGAACCGGAGATATGAATTTTTAAAGTATTATTATTTTCTAGCGCTTAGAAACAAAAAGCGCCAATCGGGTCATCTGGTTGCACCAGGACCGGGGCAAAGTCAAACTTTCAGGCCGACCGCGATGGAGCCCTGCTCGGCTACAAGTCGCGGGAGGCCTCGGTTAAAAAGTTACCTTCTGACTTAGTCTTTATTTTGAAGTTTTTCTTCACCGGGACGAACCTGCCAGTTGAATCCGACCTCCTGGAGCCCTTGTCCGGATACGCGAAGTCGGTTTCCTCGGTGGTGATTTTTACCTTCGGACTTAGTCGTTTTTTCGAGATGAAAATCCTTCGACCGGGGTAAACCTGGATCTTGATCCGACGTCCATGGAGCCCTTCTCGGATACGATGGCTGGGAGGTCCCGGTCAACTTTTTACGTTCGGACTTAGTCTCTTTTTTGGATGTTTTTCTTTACCGGGACGAACCACGAAGTCAGGCCGGGTCGCGGTTGAGGCAAGCCGGCTAGAATTTCCGCGTCGGGTCGGTCACTTTATGGAACTTTTTTTCAAAAATTCTCCAATCTTTTCCAAACTTCTGGGGCTTCACCCAGATGTTCTTTTAAGGTTCTTTTGGGGTCCACAGCTCACCCCAAGGGTCCAGAAGTTCTGTGATGGTCCTTGGGAAGTGCGGACTTCAACTCCCAGAATACACCTGGCGCAAACTCCTTTTTGGCCACTGGACAGTGGTCAGCTGGTCACTTTTTCAGGAGTTGGTGCAGGGGACTCTGGTTAGCAATTTTTCACCTGTAGCAAACAGGGAGTCCCTCCTTGAACCAGTGGAAGCCAGGCAAAGTCCTTCTTGTGGTGAAGCCCAAGTGTGCAGCTGGTGCAGTCTTTCTGAGTGCAGGGTCCAGGTGCAGGCCAGGGGTCCAGCAGGGCAGTCCTTCTTCTTCTTTAGTTCCTTTCTTGTTGAATTCTGGAGGGGATCTGAGGCGTGGGTGCAGGTCTGCCAGTTTTATCCTTGCTCCTGGGTGAAAAGCAGGGGGGCCCTGGTTCTCCAATCAGGGACAGGGTCGTCCCCCTGTGATGACCACTTCCTGGGAAGTGTGGCAAAAATCCATCCCAGAAGGCAACAGTCTCTAAAAATCCAAAATGGATGAATCTGATTTTTGGAGGAGAGATCTGGCTGAGCCCACCCACTGGTGTGGCTAAAAATCATAAACACACCCCTCTCCTGCCCTCTCCTAATCTAATCAAGGGGGCACCTAGCTGTCTGGGGTTGCAGGATGTGGGGGTGTTGCTGGGTGCTCCAGATGTCCTTCTCTGCCTTTGAAGACCAGTTTGGCAGCCCTCCCCCTTCCTGCCTCACCATCTGCTGAGGGGAGATTCTCTCCCCCAAGCACATTCCTTTGTGTGAAGCCAGGCCACTTCACACCTCATTAAAGTAGCCTGGCAGAAGCTGCTGCAGGCTGGCCAATCAGAGCACAGCAGCAAAAACAATGCAGAGCTGAAATTGGCAACTTTTTAGGTAAAGTCTAAACTTTTTACCTGGACTAGTTATATTAAATCCAACAACTGGAAGTTGTGGGATTTATTATAACAATCAATTTGATACCAAATTCTTGGTATGTAACATTTAAGGAGACTTTAAAATTTAAAATAAAGTCTGCCCATTCTAGCCTATGAAGGCCATTTACTTCAATGAGGGAAAAACGAATTTGGCTGTTTTTACCTCACCAGGGCTTATAAATCTATTTTTATAAAGTCCCTGCTTATAGTTACATGGCACCCAGCCCTAGGGGCACATAGGGCACACCTTAGGGGTGACTTATATGTAAAAATAAGGTAGTTTAAGACTTTGGAAGTACCTTTAATTCCAAAGTCGAATTTGCATATAACTTTAATTTAAAAGCAGCCAGCAAGACAGGCTTGCTTTTAAAATGACACTGGGCACCTCAGCAATGCACCTAGGTGTGCACCACCTATGCTGTGGTCCCTAAACCTACATGCCCTACCATATACTAGGGACTTATAGGTAGGTTAACTTAGCCAATTATAATTAGCCTAATTTGCATATCCATTTTACACAGAGCACAGGCCCTGGGACTGGTTAGCAGTACCCAGGGCACCATCAGAGTCAGGAAAACACCAGCATAAAGTGGAAAATGGGGGCAAAAAGTTAGGGGGCCTCTGCAATCAGCCCCAGTTTCTCACAACATGCCCTTTCGACTTCGACTACCAACCACACCTCCATCAAAAACACCCTAGCCTACATACCACCCAGACCACAGGCCACCTTCAGCAACCGCCTCACAGACTTCGCTAACCCGTCACTATTAGCTCAAACAGTTTTATCTTACTGAGGGATCTTAACTTCCATATCGATGACCAAAAAGATCCCCACCTCATGGACCCACTTGAGAGCCTCAAGATCCTAGGACTCACCCATTTCATCCACAAAGCGTGACACACCATTGACACAATTTTCACAGTCATCAACAAGGTCAAGTTCAGCCACCTCTCTCCGCTAACCTGGACAGACCACTTGATCATCCACTTCTTCACTCATGCACCCCAATCCCCCTCCGTCATGACTACCTACTACGTAGATGGTGTTATTTAAGTTGTTTGGTGTAGGGGGTTGGCCTTCTGTCAGAGTCACCAGATCCTCGGAGTCTGTGCACGTTCCCAGCACTTCCACCACAAGACAGCTCCAATACTCTGATTGGAATTATCACAGAGTCTAAGAGAGTCCAAGTGGGGAAAAGGGGATTAGGAAGGGAACAGCTGGGAAGGAGAACTGTAGGAAGCAAAAGGTTAAAACACACAATATCAAGATTATATCATATGAATCAGTACTAGATTATAACTCTAAGCATTGTCATTCTGAAATCATAGATAACCTATGAATGAACTTAAAACAACTAGGCTTCAAGATTACTGGACACCTGAGAGGTGAAGATCAAGGAAAGAAAAACATTATCATATACACACTACATCACATTTAAAACTCTAGCATTTTGTTCTCTCAAAAACTGTAGGAAACATGAATTGTGCACATTGCATACTTTCACAAAGGTTGTAAATGTAAATACCATAGAATGATTGTGCACCATGAATAACATAAGCTAGGTTAAAGAAATAAATTACGCGTCTTGCTGGCTAGAAAACCACCTCGCAAATGCCATGAAGAAGTAGCACATTATGAACACTGTGATATTAAACACAAGAAAAGAATCGCGCTTCCTGCCGATTCAGATGTCACCATGAAAATACCAGAAAAGTTAACACACAATGAATAACATGAATTACACACGAGCAATGAATTGCGCGTCTCGCCGATTCGAATGCCACCATGCAAAAGCCAGAAAATGGTAGCGCACAATGAACAGCATGAGTTACACGCGAGAAATGAATCGCGTGTTTCGCCGATTCGAGTGCCAACATGTAAATGCCAGAAAATGGTAGCGCACAATAAACAGCATGAGTTACACACGAGAAATGAATCACGCGTTTAGCCGATTCGAATGCCACCATGTAAATGGCAGGAAATGGTAGCGCATCATGAATATCAAGGTTTAAAACACGCGGAACGAATTGCACGTCTTTCCGATTCGAATGTCACCATATGAATGCCTGGAGATGGTAACGCACAATGAATATCAAGGGCTACAGCACGAGGAAAGAATCACGCATCTTGCCGATTTGAATGTCACCATATGAATGCCTGGAAATGATGTGCACAATGAATATCAAGGGTTAAAGCACGAGGAAAGAAATGCGCATCTTGCCGATTCAAATGTCACCATATGAATGCCTGGAAATGGTAACGCACAATGAATATCAAGGGTTAAAGCACGAGGAAAGAATCGCACGTCTTGCTGATTCGAATGTTACCATGTGAATGCTAGGAAATGGTAATGCACAATGATTATCAAGGGTTAAAGCACGAGGAAAGAATTGCGCGCCTTGCCGATTCGAATGTTACCATATGAATGACTGGAAATGGTAATGCACAATGAATAACATGAACTAAACACGAGTAAGGAATCACGCGTCTTGCCGATTCAAAAGTCAGCATGTAAATGCCCAATAAACATCAAGCACACTTTCACACGCACAAGGCTCAAAAGATTTTATCATGATAATTAGGCCTAAGAACTCAAAATCCTTCGAGAACGGGATCGGGGGCCCAGTCCGACCTCCGTCGTACCGCCCTGATCAAGAATCACCAAGCGCAGTGCAAGGGCGAGGTCTGGAAGATCCAATTAGGCCTCCGGAACAGGAGCTCAGAAAGTTGCTGCTGCTCTGCACCGGAATCTCTGAATAGTGAGCACTTGGAGCTGGGCTGGCTCCCTTTTATAGAGGTTTAGCCCAGCCCGCCAACCACACCTAGGCATGCTGAAGGGAAGCTTCTAGAAGGCCCTGGAAATGGACCACACCCTGGCACAGTCTGAAAGCCTGCAGCAGTACATTACATGTGGACAATATTTATATGCATATTAAACATAAGTCTTCAGGATGAAACTCTGCAATGCAAAAGGTTAAACAACATTAGCACAATGCATAAATTATGTTAGCTGGAAATCATTAGGTTTTTGCATTCTAGTCGCCCGTAGAGCGGGCACTGCCCTGATGTTGACAGTACTCCCCTCTCCCAGACGCTCTCTACGGCCTGGTCTGTCTGGATTAAGACGATGAAAATGCCTCACAAGTACTGGAGCATAGATATCAGCTGCGGAGACCCATGACTTACTTTCAGGGCCATAACCTTTCCATGAGATTAAGTACCATAGGTTACTCCGTCTCAATTTCGAATCCAACACTTTCTTTACTTCGTATTCTACTTCCCCTTGTACTAGAACTGGAGCTGGATGAGGACAGACCTTCTGGACTGCTTTTTTCAAGAGGGAAGTGTGGAACACTGGATGAATCCATAATGACCTTGGGAATTGCAGTTTATAGGTCACAGGATTAATTTGCTTAAGAACAGTGTAAGGACCTATGAATTTGGGGTTGAACATGTGCTTCTTCTTGAAGTCTATATGTTTTGTGGAAAGCCACACTTAGTCACCTGGTTGATACTGCGGTCCCTCACAATGTTTCTTGTCATAATGCTTTTTGTATTTTTGTTTGGCTTTTTCTAAATGCTGTTGAATCAATTTCTGGGTTTGATGCAGATGTTGAATGGTTTCTGACACAGCTGGAGTAAGGGAACTTTCTTAAGGGATAGTGATGGGCAAGGTGTCAGGATGATAGCCAAACAAGCCAAAAAAAGGTGTGACCCCAGTAGAAGTTAAAGAGTTATTGTAGGCTAGTTCTGCTAACCATAGCATTGATGTCCAAGAATGAAGTGCCTTTTCAGCGTAAGCAAGTAGGTACTGCTTCAAAGTCTGATTTAATCTCTCGGATTGACCATCTGTTTGAGGATGGTGGCTAGTAGATAGTGTTGATGTCACTTGAAGTGTGTTACACCATGTCTTCCAGAAATTGGAGGCAAATTGCGACCTTTGATCGGAGAGGATCATTTTAGGCAGTCCATGATAACGAACCACTCTATTCAATAACATAGATGCCAGTTCACTGGAAGTGGGCAATTTCTTACAGGCAATGAAATGTCCATATTTCGTGAGACTATCTACTACCACCAGGATTACTGAATGTTGTTGAACCACAGGTAGACCTGTAATAAAGTCTAAAGAAATGTGCTCCCAAGGACGACTTTGAGTTGGGAGTAGATGAAACAACCCTTTCGTTTTTGAATGACTTGTTTCCATGCGAGCACAGACTTCGCAGTTGTTTACCATTGTTTTTACATCTTTTGTTAAGGTAGGCCACCAAAGTTAGCGTTGGATTAATTCAAGAGTTTTAGGAGTACCTGGATGACCTGCCGTAGGTATAACATGTAGCCAATGAAACACTATTTTGCGAAGTTTGGAAGTGGGCACAAACAAACGAACGTCATGAAAAGGTAATCCTTGCTTGATTGACCTTTTGGGATTTGCTTGGACCCATGTTTGCCATTTCTCAACAGTGAAAGAATTGCAGATGTCTTCAAAGAAATCTTCAGTTCTTATGATACATAGGACTTTGTCTGGAGCAATGATAGCTCCGGAGGTTTGAACGGTAGGCCACGTGGTAGACTCTTGGCGGGACAAGGCGGCAGCTTTGCGATTGTCTTTACCAGGTCCGAAAGTTACCACAAAATCAAATTCGGCAAAAGACAGCATCCAGCGTAATTGACGAGGAGTCAAAAGTCTGGCGGAACTCATGAACTGAAGATTGCGATGATCAGTATATACTGTGACTGTGTATTTTGCACCCAACAAATGATGTTTCCATTCTTTAAAGGCGTCACGAATCGCCAGAAGCTCCTTTCCAGCAATGACATAGTTCTGTTCAGCTTCATTCAACTTCCGAGACATGTAAGCTACAGGATGAAGTTGACCAGTGTCCTTTTTTCGTTACGACAAGACTGCCCCTATTGACACATCTGAAGCATCAGCTTCTATTATGAAAGGTTGATCCGCGTATAATGAGTCAAGACTGGGGCAGTGGAGAAAGCTTCTTTCAAAGTTGAAAAGGCTTGGTCAGCTTCTGGGAACCACACACATTTCTTCTTCTTTCTTAATAACTTAGTGATTGGAGCCACTGTCTGGGAGAAATGATTTATGAACCTCCGGTAAAAATGTGCAAACCCCAGGAAACATTGTACATCACTAACAGTCTTAGGGGTGGGCCAATCAGATACAGCCTTTACTTTCTTTTCTGCCATCACCATACCTTGAGGGGAAAGGATAACCCCTAAAAACTCAACAGTGGTAACATAAAACTCACACTTGGTTAGTTTGCAATATAAATGGTCCTTTCGAAGGGCTGTAAGGGCTTTCTTGACATGTTGGACATGTTCATTTTCATTTTCTGAGTGGATCAAAATGTCATTGATGTAGGCTATGGCAAATATGTCAAGGTACTCTCTAAGAACGTAATTCAAGAAAAATTGAAATGCTGCTGGAGCATCGGCCAAAAGGCATGACGGTGTATTCAAAAAGGCCATATCTTGTCTTGAATGCTGTTTTCCATTCGTCACCCTCTCTCATTCTGACCAAATGATAAGCACCTCGGAGATCAAGCTTCGTGTCGGTTTTTGCTTTCTTTACTTGCTCCAGTAAGACCGGAATCAGGGGCAAAGGATATTTATTCTTGATGGTGACTTTGTTCAGTCCTCTATAGTCGATACAAGTTCAAAGTTCTCCATTCTCCTTGGGAACAAAAAACAAAGGAGAAGCTGCAGGAGACTTAGTGGGGCGAATGAAACCATTCTCCAAGAATTGATCTAGATATTTTCGTAAATGTTGATTTTCATGTTCTGACAGGGCATACACACGACAATTGGGAAGTATCGCACCTGGGACTAGATCGATTTGACAGTCATACAATCTATGAGGAGGTAGGTTCTGTGCTTCTTTTTCATCAAATACATCCTCGTAAGATGAATACTGTTTGGGCAGTTGAATTTCTTTCTCCGCTGCAGTAGCTATGTAAGAGTTGCAGACTTTTGATACTGGAATCTTTTGGAGGTATTGTTCTTTACATAGCGCAGATGAGAACACAATCTTTTGTTCTGCTCAATTAATTTCTGGATTGTGATGAGTTAACCATGGTGGCCAAGGATTATTCCATATTAAGGAGCATGGATAACGTCAGGGATAAGTTTCTCTTTATGTTTCTTTCTTTGATTCTTATCCTCACAAATCACCAACAAGGGGACAGTCTGAAGAGTTATTGGACCTCCAGTCAAGAGTTTTCCATCAACTGCCTTGATGATTTCTGGGGTCTTCTTTTCAATACATGGCATCCCCCATGCACGAACCAATTGGGCGTCAACAAAGTTCCCGGTAGCCCCAGAATCGAATAGAGCCTTCTTGAAATGGGTCTTTTTCTTAACCTGAACTCTTATTCCCAGTTTGAGATGTCTAGATTGTGAAGGGTCCACAGTGACACCCAAGAGCAACCCTTCTCTGCCTCTTGGGGGCTTTAGTTTTTCCTACTCAACTTGTGCATTGGCTGCAACCTTCTGAACTGGGCCTTGTTTGCTCTTTGGTTTGATTGGACAATCTTTGGCAAAATGACCCTTGTGTCCACAATAGAGACATTGTCTATTCTTCCTACGTAAGTCTTTTTCATCTTTGGTCAACGGTCTCCTGATGGTTCCAATTTCCATTGGTTCCGGCATTCTTTCTTTCGGAGTTCTTGAGTTTCTATTTGGATGAACACGCCAGAAATATATTTCAGTCTTTTTGCGTGTTCCTTTTCGTTCTGATAAACGATGAGCAAGCCTCAAGAGAAGGTTTATCAATTCTTGACAGTCTGTATGTTGCATGTCAATTTGAGCTAGGGTATCTGAGTCTCTTACAGAACAAGGCCGCTTGTTTTTCTTCATGCCAAGATGTCTCAGCGACCAGCCAATTAAAGTTGGCTAAATATGACACTAAGTCCTGATTCCCTTGGCGTAATTCTAATAATTCACGATCTGCTGACAGTGTTACAGTTCTAGGATCAAAAACTCACTCAAACTCTCGAACAACATTTGTCCATTTGTACAACAGAGGGCTATCTTTACGCACAAGGGGAATAGCCGAGGTAGCTGCATCTTCAGTCAGATATGATAACAAGAAAGCTACTTTGGACTGGGCATCAGGGAAAGTCTGTGGTCTGCAGGTAAAGTGTAGTTCCACTTGAACCAGGAAAGATTGCGCTTTCAAGGGGTCGCCTGAGAAACGTTTGGGGGGAGCTAAAGGAATGGCTGAAGAGACATTGAGGGAAATGTTTGTCGGATTACCTCCAGAACTTTGAGAAGAAGGACCTGGCCAAGACACACCTGTGGGATGTGGTTCCTTCTTCTCTACCTTATCCTGTAGCTGACTCACTCTCTCAGCTAGGCTAGATGCCAAATCTTTTGATGATACCACCTCGGCTTGGAGCTGAATGGTAGCCTTGACTAGCTCGTCCAGTGTGGTCATGCTGAGAACATACACAAACCAGGAGGATAACAATTTGTGGGGGCACTATTCTGTCAGAGTCACCAGATCCTCGGGGTCTGTGCACGTTCCCAGCACTTCCACCACAAGACAGCTCCAATACTCTTATTAGAATTATCACAGAGTCTAAGAGTGTCCAAGTGGGGAAAATGGGATTAGGAAGGGAACAGCTAGGAAGGAGACCTGTAGGAAGCAAAAGTTTAAAACACACAACATCAAGATTATATCATATGAATCAGTGATTTAGGTTTGCAGCAAGACACTCAGTCTGCAAGAGAAGGGCTGGATGTATCTGGATGCATGGCCCTAGAGGGTAGCATAGTCAGCGCTTCCGGCATCAGGGGCCTACCCTTAGTACCCATGCCCCGGGTGCCTAAGTACCTTTTACTAGGGACTTATAGTGGTAGCTAAAGATGTATCCAATTACCTGTACAATGTTTTTAGGGAAGGAACACTGGCACTGGGATCCAGATTAACAGGTTCCCAGTGAACCATGCCATACAGTCACTGACACAGCCGCTCACTTATACATACAGCAAATCATACACCCACTCACTCACCCATACACTCACTGAACCACCAACTCACTCACTGATACACTCACTTACACACCCAGTCACTCACCCATACAAGCATACCCACTCACTCACCTGTACATCCACTCACACACCTGCTCATACAACCATGTAGCTACTCATTAAACCACTTCTAAACCCACTCACTCACGTATATACCTACTTACATATCCACGTACTCTCCCATACAGTAAATGACTCAACCACTCTTTCACCCATAGAGCCGCTCACACATCTATGGAGGATATCATCAATTATGTCATTTGAGATGTCTTCAGTGATGTCACTGACCATGTCATCAGTGATATAACATGTGAGGTCATAAGCAGTGCATTATGGGGTGCAAGTTATAGCTAGCTCATTTAACTATATCTGCTGAATTTCACTGGTTTTGTATAAGTAAAATGTAAGCCTACCTATAACATCCCTGCTTTTTTTCAGTCAAAAAAAAAAAAAAAAAAATATATATATATATATATATATATATATATATATACACAAACTAGGGAAACTAGGGGCCACAAGTAATGAGATGTACAAAGCCCAAATTGTGAATCAGTATTTCGTTACCTTAGGGCACAAGTTATAGATACTTGAAATAACTCTAACTTTATCTATATAGCTATAAATCTCTCTCTCTCTCTCTCTCTCTCTCTCTATATATATATATATATATATATATATATATATATATATATATATATATATATATATATAAATGCTTCTTTTACGTAGTGGTAATCAAAATGATTTTTTGCTCTGGAGCCCCAATACCAGAGCTAAGTGGTCATGGTGTCCCTGCCCTTGCCCTTTTATTTTTGAATCTTTTTTCCTTGTTGAAGTGTTGGCAGCAAGTCAGATCTCAGTATGAGATCGGGAGGGTTTGCAGAGCCTTCGCGACTCGATATATACAACTTTATTTTCTCAAAACAACTGAACAGATTTACACCAAATAGCAAAAACTTTGCTTTCTAGACCAAGAGCTACCTGACTAAAAAATTTGATGTAATTCCATCCAGTGGTTTGGACACTATTGCTGATCAAACTCCATATGGAAAAATGCATACTGAAAAAGCATTTTGCCCCCACCCACACTTTTTCCTGGCCCTCACTTGACACATCACCCTGAATCTTTCCAGACAGTAGCTGACATGAGCTTCAAAATCTTGAAAAAACTGGTCAAGATTTTATATATTTATGTTCACTGTAAAATCCAAAGATTTAGGTGGACGTTATAGTTAGGGTCACATTGTCACTTTTTTAAATGTACAAAACCATACAAATTCACCAGTTATAGTTAGAGTTACCTCAAGTAACTATAACTTGCGCCCACGCCATGCACAGTTTTGTCATCAGATTTGTGGAGTAATTAGTATATATATATATATATATATATATATATATATATATATATATATATATATATATATATATGTGTATATATATATATATATGTATGTATATATATATATATATATATGTATATATATATATATACACACATATATATAGATATATAGATATATTACCTAGTGGCGGTCGTCACTTGGTAGTTATAGGTAGGATCACGTTTCTAGTTTGTTACTTGCCTAAACTTTCCAAAAAAGTTTGCCAGTTCTGTGAACTGCTGCTTGGAAAGATTCAGGGTGATCTGTCCAAGGGGGCCGAGAAAAACAGGGGGTCCCAAAGCACATTTTCCCCATTCATTTGTCCAAAGGGATTTTGAACAGCGATTGCGCAAATAACAATGGATGGAATTACACCAAATTTGGCAGGAAGGTAGGTCCTGGTCCAGAAAGAGTGTTTTTTTTGTTTTGGTGTAATTCCATTCAGTAGTTTTTGAGAAATTAAGTGGAAAACAAATTTGTATATCTAGGGACGCGAAGGATTTGCAATCCCGCTGTTGAAGTGTTGTCACACATCTTGGGACTAAACTTCTGCCGAGTCCCAAAAACAGTGAAAAAAACTCAAAAGGGGCCGGGGTATGAACAGCCTGACCCCTTAGCTCTGGTGGTGGAGTCCCAAACGGACCCCCCAAAGGATAAAAAGCATTTTTTTTGTTGATTTTACTAGCAGAGGTGTGCTTCGTTAGACTAAGGCCCCCGGGTGGGCCAATTTCTAGGGCTTTTTTTTTTAAAAAAAAGAGGAGGCCTCCAGGCCCCTTCCTGCTGCTCCAGGGACCACTGCCTCCCCTGGGCTCTTTTTTTTATGTTGGGGAGCCTGTGGCTTCCCTGCTTCCCTGGAGACCCAGTGCATTATGAGAAGCCAGCTATAGTTAGCTCAGGTAACTATAACTACTGAATTTCTACAGTTTTGTACGAATAAATTCAGAACCTAACTATAACGTCCATGTAATCTTTGTTTTTTTCAGTGAATTTCTAACATTTTTTAAAGTCTATTTCCTAACAATAACATCCCTGTAACCTTTGTTTTTTTCAGTGAATATATATATATATATATGGGCCTAACTATAACTAAATGGCAGTCGCCACCAGGTAGGTATAGTTAGGACCATGTTTCCATAGGAAAAGCATTTTTTTGACTTGCCTATATCTTTGTCAACGTTTGACCGTTTCTTCACCATATTTTTTTAAAAGGTGTTTCATTGATTCTTGTGGCACATGGAAACGTTTGGTGTAATCCGTTAGGTAGGGGGCGAGTACAAGGGGGCTAAAAAAAGGTTTGGTTTCCCATGTTAATTTCCATAGGATTTTTTAGACACGACTACTGGCTGAACCACTTGATGGAATTACACCAGATTCGGCAGAAAGCTAGCTGTCGGTACGCAGATTACGCTTTTTCGTATTTGGTGTGAATTTGATTAGTAGTTTTTGAGCTATTGAAGGAAAATTAAATTTGTACATCTCTACCAGGGAGCAATTCATGAAATTCACACATTTTTCACAAATGTGCGTGCGAAAAGAAGCATTGCAATTGGCTGACCTCTACCTGACCACAAAGTTGTGCCCGTCATTTTATTTCACTGGACATGGTTCCCAGGGGTGAAAATCCAAATTGAAAGTGACAGAAGGGGTCAGGCTGAAGGTACCCTGACCCCAAGGGTGTGATATAGGTGTGTTTTAGGTGCAAATTCTGAGTTTTAAATGGTTTTGCATCACCATGTGTGATATTTGTGAAAATTCACACATTTTTGCGAATTATTCATGAATATAGAAATTGTTTAAAGAAAAACCACAGACTCATTCATACACTAATTCATTCACTCATACATTCACTCAGACTCTTGCATCCACTGACACACCCACTCAGACACTCATGCACCCCCTCATACCCACCCAGACTCTGACATCCACTTTCAGACCCACTCAAACACTCACGCACCCACTCACAGATCCACTGACAGAGACAGGCCCTGTGGCCAACCTGCGCTGCCCACAGCCAAAGGAAGTGAGTGGAGTGGGGTTAGATGGGTATAAGGGCTTTGGTGCTAGGCCTGGTTGCAGGCCAGGCCTTGTGACCAACCCCGGAGGGGGTTGGAATAAAGTATAGTAATAAAAATAGCTTTACGTTAAAAAAATAAATAGAAATTCACAGAAAAAAACAAAGGTTACAGGGACATTATAGTTAGGTTCTGAATTTACTCGTTCCAAACCATTGATATTTAGCAGTTAGAGTTATTTTAAGTAACTATAATTTGCACCCTAAGGTAGCTACAATTCACACTTCGCCATGCACAGCTAATTACTCCACATATTATATCCTTGATGAGATCTTGTATAGCATCTTTGATATTATCATTGCAACATTTCCAATAACATTATTGATAAGAAAGTTATAGTTACCTTAGGATATATGTGTGTATATATATATATATATATATATATATATATATATATATATATATATATATATATATGTGTAAATGCTGCATTCACCATTTCTAGAGAAGGGACACTCTGTCTTGGGAGTAATCAGGAGCTTTACAAAATTATGAAAATAACATAACATTAAGGGAATCTCTGCCAGCTCCCAGGGTCACACAGATGTCTCCAAACATCACCCTAGGTTATTCAGTGCCCTTTATTTCAATGCAGGCATTTACAGCAAACTCCACACATGCCATGGCTTTTGCTGCTAGCTCGTACTGCAGTGCCACTCATCCATGTGTGTATGTGAAACAGCCATAATCTCCAGTGTGTGCCTCCAGGACAAATTGCACACTGGTGAGGAAGTTATTTCTGAAAAATACCTTTACAGTTGGTTGCACACATTCCTTTCATGGGTGTTTAAGTGATGGATGGACAGGTATTTGTTTTACCTGAGGGAGTGCAGCAGATGGAACCAGTCACACATTGCTCTTTCCTCCCGCCCCCCCCCCCCCCCCCTTCATGTGTTCTTCCTTAGAGACCGGTAGATATAAGGAGCCCAGGACACCCGACCCAGACCTCCACCACACATCGGCCCACAGTAGTCACTGTGCTCACCTCTCTCTTGCTGCACTTACTGAGCAGTTACTTCCTGCAGACCCACTCTGTGGTCAGCAAGTAGGCATGATTTGGCACAGCCTAGCCCTGGTCCTGGACTTCCTGCTCATCTGGGCTGTGACCATCAGAGGAACTATAATAGCAGGTAAGGCAGTGCTGCCAAGCTCTGACCAGCACCAAACCTCACTTCAATTGACCTTGTTAACTGATAGGACTCTTCTCTGCCACACAGCATTTGTTTAATAATGTAATATGTCAGTAGCAGCATTTCGCTGAAGTCATGTTTTATTTATTAAGAAGTTACAACACTTCTCTGCAGGACATTTTTATTGAATGTGAAAGGAATAGCACTTTTGGGCAGATGTAACATTTACTATGCTGATAAAAGCACTTCTATGCAGTCATGTGACATTCACTCTACCAGTACTAGCAGCCCGGGGAAGATGTGGGATTTTTATTCACCAGTGATAGCACTTTCCCACAATGTGACAATATTTCATTTGCAAGAAGTATGTCATATTTATGCATTACTTTGTTTTGGTTTAAGTAAAATGTGATGGGTGAAATGCCTGCATTAATCTCAGCCACTGGCAATTTCTCTCGGTCACATTCCAACCTTTTGTTTTTATGTCACGTCAGTCTAGACCCAGCTGTATGCTAATCAGTCTTGGCTCTGGTCCAATAGAAACAGTCTAGCATAAACTTCTAAGCCATCTCCTCTTAAACTGGGAACACAAGCAACCAAATACTGGTTGTGCCCTAGCTTGGGCTGTTCAGTTGTGGGAATCTTGGTTTTGTGGTTCTAGTCACACAGTGAGCATGGGACCCACATCAGAGCATATCCATTGCATTGAAGTAAACAAAAATCTGATGGGAGGAATGCTTGAATTAATCTCATACACCGGTAATTACTTTTCCCCTTCCAAGTCCACAGCTTTTTGCCCACTACGCCACCTCAGATTAGACCGGGCCATGTGCACATCAGTCTTGATCCTCCTCCTAACGAAACAGTCCAGCCAGAACTGCCAAGAGATGTCATCTTAAAACTGGAGCACAAGCAACCCAAGACCGGGTTTGCCATAGTTGGGGCTCTTCAGTCAAGTGCATCTTAGTTCCAGTGGTACATTCGTGTGAAACCTTGTTTTATGGCTCCAGTGGCACAGTGAGCGTGGGACCCACATATTGGCATATTTATCGCACCAAAGAAAACTTAAAAATGATGGGAGGAATGCCTGAATAAATTTGGCTGCTGGTAATTACCTCAGATTAGACAAGTAATATGCAAATCAGTCTTGGTCCTGCTCTGATAGGAACAGTCCCAACTGAACTGCCAAACCTGGTCCTTTCTAAAGAGGGACACCAGCAGCTCATGACCAGTCTTACTCTAGTTGAGACTTCAGTAGGGTGCATTGGGTTTCCATTAGCATAGTGATCATGGTAGCCATGTCAGAGCATACCTGTAGCACTGAAGTACACACAAAAGTAAAGGATGGAATGCTTGAATGATTCTTTGCAACTGTTAATTTCTTGGACTGCATTTCAGTCCATCATTCTTTTGTCCACTGTGATTCTTTACAGTAGACCCAGCAGTATTTAAATCAGTCTGGGCCCTGCTTCAGTAGAAACAGTAAAGATTGAACTGCCAAACCATATCTGCTTAAAAGTGGAACACAATCAACCCAAGGCTGGTTTCACCCTAGTTGGGTCTCTTCAGTCGGGAGCATCTTGGGTCCAGTGGCAGTCAGCATGGGACCAACACCTGGACATAACCATTGCAGTGGAATGCTTGAATTAATCTTTGTATGGGGTGTATGGGTTTGTGAGTGGGTTTGTGAGTAGCTATAAAAGTGTGCAAATAGCTGAGTTAGTACTATTTGGGTGAGTGACAGGTTGCGTCAGTGAATGTGTGAGTGAGTGAGTGGATGTGTGTCAATAGTTCTATTGGTAGGTGAATGAGTCTGTGGGTAGCTGTGTGTGTGGATATACAAGAATTTGTACGAGGGTATGAGTGTACATATCAGTGTTTCTGCGGATGGTGTCATCAGTAATGTCATCAGTGATGTCATTTGAGATGTCATCAGTGATGTGATCAGTGATGTCACTGACCATGTCATCATTGATGTAATATGTGAGGTCATAAAAACAGTGCATTACGGGGCACAAGTTATAGTTAGCTCAAGTAACTGTAACCTCTGAATTTCAATGGTTTCATACGATTAAATTCTAAACCTAGCTATAATTGAATTTGTATGTTTTTTTAAAATTCTATTTCCTAACTATAATGTTCCTGTAGCTTTTGTTTTTTTCAGTGAACGTCTAAGGCTTTTTTAAAAAATATAAATTAATTGTAATTACTATATGTTATTCTGAGCACTGCTGCATCCAGCTCGAAATCCACCCCATACATGGTCTTTACTGTGCACTTGGTTGTTTCTACGGGGTAGGTCAAAAGCATATGTGTCACATGCTTTTCAGCTTAAAGGAGGTTTTTGAAAGCGTGATTTATGAGCAATCATTTGTATGGTTATCAGATGATGGATGGGTTTACTGGGTGAGTGCATGGGTGGTGTGTGAGTGACTGAGAGCATAACTGTATGTGTGGCTAATTAAGTGACTGCATGGGTAGTGTACGGGTGATTGAATCCATTAGTAGTGTATAAGTGAATGAATGAGCGTATGCAACGTCTATGGGTGACTTAATGAGTGTATGTGCACATGTATACATGAGTGACATGTTGGAGCAGTTCATGAGTGGTTGAGTGAATGCACAAGTGTGTGTATGGATGACTCAATGACTATGTGTGCATGATGGTTGAGTGACAGTGCATGAGTGGTGTATCATTGATTTCAAGAGTGTGTACGGATGAGTGAGTGAGTGCTTAAGTGCATGTATGGGCGTGTTATTGAGTGTAAGAATGCATGTATGGTAAGTGACTGAGAGCACAAGTGGTGTACTGGTGAGAGACTGATTGCATGAGTCTATGTATAGGAAAGTGACTAACTGCATGAAAGGAGTGCTGGTGAGAGAGTGAATGCATGTATGGGAGAGTAAGGGGGAATGGGGTAATTTTTATTTTTGTTACTGGTGGGCACGGTCATATCAGTGCTGTCGTAATGGTCCCCAGTTACAAAGTTGCCCCCACTGGTTCTAAACTAGACCCCACTCTTCTGTCTTTCTGGGCAAATGTCCGATACCCACTACAGACAGTGTGGCACTGGTTCGACTTTTTATTTGTATTTTGTAATATTGGGAGATGAGTCACATAAACTTCTTCTGTAGGCAATTTTGAATGTGACGACAAGTGCTAAGTTAGAATATAGTATTTGACTGTATTTCTTTATCACATATTTTACTGGGTTATTTAGTAGTAAATTTTTTACACATTAAATATTTGTTCACAAATTTGTCACAAAATACAACTGTGTGGTTGTCGGCTTTCGTGGATTTCACGAATATAGCATGCTTGTAATAAAGTAGAAAAAAGAATGTGACTTGATTTATAAAAAATATATAACATCACTATTTTTTAATTAATGCTTAAACTTTAAATGTTGGCTTACTCTATATTAGAGAGTATGTAATCTCTAATGTCCCCTTCCTAATTGCGACTCGCAGTGCAATGCAGGATTGCTTTGGACCGCGAACGTGGTCGCAAACCAATCACAGTTTGCACTCTTTTGAAATGGGTGCTAACCCATTCGCAAAAGGGAAGGGGTCCCTATGGACCACTGCCTGCTCTGAAAAAATGAAACAAAACCGTTTCATTTTTCGTTTTTGTAATGCATCTCGTTTTCCTTTAAGGAAAACGGGCTGCATTACAAAAAAAAAAATGCTTTATTAAAAAGCAGTCACAGACATAGTGGTCTGCTGTTCGCAGCAAGCCACCATCCCTGTGAATGCCGCCACTCGCAAGGGGGTCACAAATTACGACCCACCTCATGAATATTCATGAGGTGGGCCTTTGCGACCCCCTTGCGAGTCGCAGATGGTGTCAGGGACACCATCCAACATTCCGAATTGCGACTCGCAATTTGCGGGTCGCAATTCAGAATATTGCTACATCTGGCCCATAATGATTTTCTGTAACTGTTTGAAACTGGGTGTGACAGTAGGTGTTTACTAACAAAGTACAGGGTGACAGGGAGAGGGGTTCCTGGTTATGGAGTGTGAAGACATCCCAGAAGAGTGTGGGTTGAGTGTCAGGGACAGTCAGGTACTGTCTCACCAGTCTCAGGAGTGTGATGTGGGGTACTTTTTCAAAGCAGAGTCACTGGATGGTTGGATGAAGGGTACTTTGGTTAATTCATGTGAGGTGCTGGGTGATGTGATTGCTGGAGAGCATATGTCTAGTCCTTACTTTTCAGAGCAATGCCAACACCAGGTGGAGTGTGAGTTCTCTGACCCCAGGGAACTTACACTGGAGGCAGACCTCTGGGTGAGTACCAGAGAGTCTGAAGAGGCATTTGGGGGTGCTCCTGAGAGGAGTGGTCTAGGTAGTTCCCAACCATGTGACGTAGGGAAGGATTGTAGTGTCCCAGGTAGGTCCCAGTGTAGTGGGATGGGTGAGGGACCCCATGTCCAGTCTCAGAGGAGAGGGAATGGGGATGGGTTGAGGCCCAAGCTGCCCGAGATCCGGTCCCAGGTCCTGGAGGGTTCCATGAGGGAACACCAGGAGGGGAGCCTAGTCTGTACCATAGGGCCATCTGTTGAGGGAGACCCCAAAGTGTCAGGCGAACTTGGGGGGGGCGGCTGTAGCCAGCGTCCCACCAGTTCTGGTGTCTGGCAGTACCACTTCTAGTGAGGGGGTGCAGAAGTCCAGACCGAGGGTTGAGATGGGGTTGTGGACCCCAGTGGAGAACCTGGAAGGTCAGAGGTCAGCTCTGAGAGCAGAGCCACCCAGGAATGACCTTGGTGAGACCATTTCTGGGTTGGGGGGAATCCAGACTCTGTCAAATGGGCAGAGGTCACAAGACCTGCACCAGACAGGCTCTTGTGTGGCCCTGGGGAGCGGTGTGTCCCTTGAGGGGGGTAATTGTGCCTCCCTGGAAGTCCTGGTGTGCCAGGCAATGGTTCAACCGTAGGGTGGTGACTCGGGGTTGAATGATCAGGTTCAGGGGGTAAACACTGACCTCATGGGGGGTAAGTGTGCTCCCAAGGAAGTCCTGGTGCGCCAGGCAGTGGTTCAACCGCAGGGTGGTGGTTCTGGGTTGGATGACCAGGTTCAGAGGATAAACTCTAACCTGGTAGGGGGTAGGTATGCCCCCAGGAAGTCCTGGGGTGCCAGGCAGTGGTCCAGTCTGTAGGTACAGACCCTGGACTGGAGGATCAGGTGCAGGGGGTAAACCCTGAGGGGTACAGAACCCCGAGAGTAGGGGCAGGGGAGAGAGAGCCTCACCCCTGGCCCCAATGCAAGCCAAGGGTACAGACTCTGGAATGGAAGGCCAGGTTCAGGGTGTTTGTGGATTCCCTGTATGGGTCATTTTTACAGTTGGGCTGGTTGCACCTCACACTAGACAGTGACACAAAAGGAACTGGGGTGTAGTCTGCATTTTCTGATGAGCAATCTGTGCTAGGAGGGAGGGGAGGAGTGGTCACTTACACCTGAAAGGGCTGTGCCTGTCCTCACACAATGCAGTCTCCGACCCCCTGGTGAGTGTCTGGGGCCTGGCCTGGACAAGGCAGGATTTCACATTCAAAAGAGACTTTACTTTGAAGTAGGCCTACTTCAAAGGAGAAATTGGGTATAAGAGGGGCACCAAAAACCACAGACTTTAGAAACACTTCTGCAACCAAGAGGAACCTCTGCCTGGAGAAGAGCTGAATAGCTGAGGAAGAAGAGCTGCCCTGCCTGTAACTGTGCTTTGTGGAGCTATCCTGCAGTTGCTGCTTCTGCCAGAGTAAGAGGGCAAAGACTGGACTTTGTGTGCCTTCCATCTTGAGAAGAAATCTCCAAGGGCTTGATCTAGAGCTTGCCTCCTCTTGTTTGAAGTCTCAGGGACAGCAAATACTTCTCTCTGCCAGCACCTGGAATCTCTGGAGAGACTCCTACTCTGCCCTGTGGTGCCCATCCATTTCCTGGGACCCTGAAAGGAGAAGCTGGCAGCCTTAAGACAAGAAAATCCACGCAAAGAGCGCCGTGCGGGGAAAAGACTGACGCGACTCCGATTTGCGGCTGAAAAAACGGCACGCCGCCGGCTCCGCAGCTGAGAAAACGACGCTTGCAGGAAACGCGACCGAAGAATCGACGCGCGGAGCAGGAGAAACACCGCCCAGCTTCCCCTGACGGAGGCTGGGAGATCACGACCTGCGCTGCGGGGATTTCAGATCATCGTGCGGCTGGATTTCTGACTGACGTACCGCCGTGCGGAGTTATTTTTGACACACACCCACCCGTGCAGGGTTATCTATTTTTGATGCACACCCGGTACATTCTCACGATAGCAGCGCTAGTGTGTGTTTAAAACTACTTAAAGACTCTTTGATTTTTTATTGATGACTTGACTTGTGTATTGTGGATTTTTGTTGTTTTGGTCTTGTTTTGTTTAGATAAATATTTCTTATTTTTCTAAACCTGTGTTGTGTCATTTCGTAGTGTTTTCAATAAGTCACTGTGTGTGTTGGTACAAATACTTTACACCTAGCACTCTGAAGTTAAGCCTACTGCTCTGCCAAGCTGCCAAGGGGGTAAGCAGGGGTTAGCTGAGGGTGATTCTCTTTTACCCTGACTAGAGGGTCCTTGCTTGAACAGAGGGTAACCTGACTGGCAACCAAAGACCCCATTTCTAACATCCCTCAACTGGTGCTTCCTTCTGGTCCTCAGAGAGTCTGGAGCAGAATTTGCTTCCGGGTGTCTGACGTTGGGGGTCCAGTACCCCTGGCAATGGGAAGTCTTAGGCCCTGAAAATTGCAGTCTATAATATATATAGTGATCTACTGAAATAATTCCTGGTTTCTAGGACAGGGGAAATAAACTCAACATACAAAACAGAAAATCCCACAGGCAACCAAATTCAAATGACTCTTTTCTTTATTGTATATATAGTGTTGTGGCTCAGACAGTCAAGTATATGTTTCTCATTTCATCTTTATTTTTCAAAACAATACATTTAATAATCAGATCATAGTATCAAAAACTGTACACACATTATTTAGTCATAATTTACGAGACACAATCCATTCTCTAGCACTCAATCAACTTCTTATGTGTTTCAATCACACTACAATTGTACCTCAGTTACTTTCAAAGATAATGGCCAAACCCCATAAGAACTCATCAAAATATATTCTGTACAGTTTCATTCAACCCAAAATATATTGAATCAAAGATCACAGAAATATATTGATGGCCTAAAGCACTTCTGTTAGGCTGAGATTCTGCATCTAAAACTAGTGACATAGCATCCTGGCATTATAGTGCACCTTGCTTTAACCGCTTGGGTGCCTAGGACGAGGTGATCTCATCCTCGGCGCTGGTTCCCCGGTGCCGAGGACGAGACCACCTTGTCCTGTTATGGGCCCCCGGGGGGAGCACTAGCGCTCCCCCCGATGGCCAGGCACCCCCCTCTTCTGGGCAGGGATGGAAGAGGAATCGCTTACCCTTCCACCCCCGCACCTCCTGCAACCCCCCTGTGGCGTCTGATGACGTCAGCGCGCTTTCGCGTGCTGACCTCATCAGAGGCCTTCCCTCTGGCGCTGGAAGCTCAGCGGGAGGGGGCAGAGAAGCCTGAAAGGAGAGGAAAGGCCTTTCCTTTCCTTTCAGACTTATCGCGATCAGGCAGCAGAAGTACCACTAGACACCAGGGTTTTTTTATTTTTTATTTACTTGACAAGGGTCGCTCTCCAGGGTGGCAATTTGTTTCCCCGGGGGGGGGAGAAACGCCCCAGACCCCAGAGATTTTTTTTTGTTTTTGTGTTTTTTATTTGTGGGGAGTGACCCCCTAGGCAAGGGTCGCACCCCTGGGGAAAAATTATTTTAAGGCCATTTCTGTCCCCCTTTGGGGCAGATCGACCTATTTTTATTAGGCCAACCTGCCCCCAAGGGGGGCAGAAACCACTAGACACCAAGGATTTTGTTTTTTTATTACATGTACACATAAGTCGAGCAGACCCTTGGGCAAGGGCCGCTCCCCAGGGGGGCAAATAATTTTATGGCTGTTTGTGCCCCCCCGGGGGCAGAAACCACCTTGACATCAGGTATTTTTTATTTATTTTTTGTTATATGTGGGGAGTGACCCCTTAGGCAAGGGTCGCTCCCCTGGGGGCAAAATTAATTCTAGGCCGTTTCTGCCCCTATTTTTTTATTAGGCTAATCTGTCCCGAGGGGGGCAGAAACCATTAGACACCAGGGATTTTTTTTTTTTTGCCAGTTTCACTTGAGGAGAGCGACCCCTTTGGCAAGGGTCGCTCTCCTAGGGGGGGGGTAATTTGTTTTAGGCCATTTATGACCCCCTTGGGGGCAGATCGGCCTACTGTAATTAGGCTGATCTGCCCCCAGGGGGGGGCAGAAACCTCTAGGCACAAGGGATTTTTTATTTTGTTTTATTTTTTTATATGTGGGGGGCAACCCCTTAGGCAAGGGTCGCTACCCTGGGGGCAAAATTATTTTTGGACCATTTCTGACCAGCCTATTTTTATTAGGCCAATCTGCCCCCAGGGGGTCAGAAACCACTAGACACCAGGGATTATTATTTTTTTGCAAAATTTCAAGCAAGGGTCATTCCCCTGGGGGGTAAATTTATTTTAGGCCATTTCTGCCCCCCTTGGGGGAAGAGCTGCCTATTTTTATTAGGCCGATCTGCCTCTAAGGGGGGCAGAATCCACTAGGCACCAGGGATTTTTTTTGTTTGCACCAATTTCATGCAAGTGGAGCGACCCCTTAGGCAAGGGTCGCTCCCCTTGGGGGGCAAATTTATTTTAGGTAATTTCTGCTCCCCTTGGGGGCAGATCGACCTATTTCTATTAGGCCGATCTGCCCCCCAGGGGCAGAAACCACTTAGGCACCAGGGATTGGTGTGTGTGTTTTGTTTGGGGGGGCAACCCCTAGGGCAAGGGTCACTCCCCACAGGGGCACTGTAGGAGGCTGGACTGGCTTGTAGTGAGTACCAAGG
Organism: Pleurodeles waltl; assembly: GCF_031143425.1. NCBI lineage: Eukaryota > Metazoa > Chordata > Amphibia > Caudata > Salamandridae > Pleurodeles > Pleurodeles waltl. The sequence continues at coordinate 1,180,662,841 of NC_090439.1, forward strand.
GGTACTTGCACCTTGCACCAGGCCCAGTTATCCCTTATTAGTGTATAGGGTGTCTAGCAGCTTAGGCTGATAGATAATGGTAGCTTAGCAAAGCAGCTCAGGCTGAACTAGGAGACGTGTGAAGCTACTACAGTACCACTTAGTGTCATATGCACAATATCATAAGAAAACACAATACACAGTTATACTAAAAATAAAGGTACTTTATTTTTATGACAATATGCCAAAGTATCTTAGAGTGTACCCTCAGTAAGAGGATAGGAAATATACACAAGATATATATACACAATAGCAAAAATATGCAGTATAGTCTTAGAAAACAGTGCAAACAATGTATAATTACAATAGGATGCAATGGGGAAACATAGGGATAGGGGCAACACAAACCATATACTCCAAAAGTGGAATGTGAACCACGAATGGACCCCAAACCTATGTGACCTTGTAGAGGGTCGCTGGGACTATTAGAAAATAGTGAGAGTTAGAAAAATAACCCTCCCCAAGACCCTGAAAAGTGAGTGCAAAGTGCACCAAAGTTCCCCTAAGGACAAAATAGTCGTGTTAGAGGGAGAATGCAAGGAAAACACAAATCAGCAATGCAACAACGATGGATTCCTGTCTGAAGGTACCTGTGGAACAAGGGGACCAAGTCCAAAAGTCACAAGCAGCTCGGAGATGGGCAGATGCCCAAGAAATGCCAGCGGTTGGTGCAAAGAAGCTCTTACTAGGCTGAAGAACTGTGAATACTGCTGGAACTTCTAGGCTAGAGACTTCCCCTTTGGAGGATGGATCCCCCACGCCTTGGAGAGTCGTGCAGAAGTGTTTTCCCGCCGGATGGACGCCAACAAGCCTTGCTACACGCAAATCGTGCGTTTGGCGTTTTTGGACGCTGCTGGGGCCCAGGAGGGACCAGGAGGTCGCAAATTGGACCTGCAGAGAGAGGGGACGTCGAGCAAGACAAGGAGCCCTCACTGAAGCAGGTAGCACCCGGAGAAGTGCCAGAAACAGGCACTACGAGGATGCGTGAAACGGTGCTCGCCGAAGTTGCACAAAGGAGTCCCACGTCGCCGGAGACCAACTTAGAAAGTCGTGCAATGCAGGTTAGAGTGCCGTGGACCCAGGCTTGGCTGTGCACGAAGGATTTCCGCCGGAAGTGCACAGGGGCCGGAGAAGCTTGCAAAGTCGCGGTTCCCAGCAATGCAGCCCAGCGAGGTGAGGCAAGGACTTACCTCCACCAAACTTGGGCTGAAGAGTCACTGGACTGTGGGGGTCACTTGGACGGTGTCGCTGGATTCGAGGGACCTCGCTCGTCGTGCTGAGAGGAGACCCAAGGGACCGGAGATGCAGCTTTTTGGTGCCTGCGGTTGCAGGGGGAAGATTCCGTCGACCCACGGGAGATTTCTTCGGAGCTTCTGGTGCAGAGAGGAGGCAGACTACCCCCACAGCATGCACAAGCAGGAAAACAGTCGAGAAGGCGGCAGGATCAGCGTTACAGAGTTGCAGTAGTTGTCTTTGCTACTATGTTGCAGGTTTGCAGGCTTCCAGCGCGGTCAGCGGTCGATTCCTTATCAGAAGGTGAAGAGGGAGATGCAGAGGAACTCGGCTGAGCTCATGCATTCGTTATCTAAATTTTCCCCAGAGACAGAGACCCTAAATAGCCAGAAAAGAGGGTTTGGCTACCTAGGAGAGAGGAAAGGCTACTAACACCTGAAGGAGCCTATCAGCAGGAGTCTCTGACGTCACCTGGTGGCACTGGCCACTCAGAGCAGTCCAGTGTGCCAGCAGCACCTCTGTTTCCAAGATGGCAGAGGTCTGGAGCACACTGGAGGAGCTCTGGACACCTCCCAGGGGAGGTGCAGGTCAGGGGAGTGGTCACTCCCCTTTCCTTTGTCCAGTTTCGCGCCAGAGCAGGGGCTAAGGGGTCCCTGAACCGGTGTAGACTGGCTTATGCAGAATTGGGCACATCTGTGCCCAACAAAGCATTTCTAGAGGCTGGGGGAGGCTACTCCTCCCCTGCCTTCACACCATTTTCCAAAGGGAGAGGGTGTCACACCCTCTCTCAGAGGAAGTTCTTTGTTCTGCCATCCTGGGCCAGGCCTGGCTGGACCCCAGGAGGGCAGCTGCCTGTCTGAGGGGTTGGCAGCAGCAGCAGCTGCAGTGAAACCCCAGGAAGGGCAGTCTGGCAGTACCAGGGTCTGTGCTACAGACCACTGGGATCATGGAATTGTACCAACAATGCCAGGATGGCATAGAGGGGGCAATTCCATGATCATAGACATGTTACATGGCCATATTCGGAGTTACCATGGTGAAGCTACATATAGGTAGTGACCTATATGTAGTGCACGCATGTAATGGTGTCCCCGCACTCACAAAGTCCAGTGAATTGGCTCTGAACAATGTGGGGGCACCTTGGCTAGTGCCAGGGTGCCCTCACACTAAGTAACTTTGCACCTAACCTTTACCAGGTAAAGGTTAGACATATAGGTGACTTATAAGTTACTTAAGTGCAGTGTAAAATGGCTGTGAAATAACGTGGACGTTATTTCACTCAGGCTGCAGTGGCAGGCCTGTGTAAGAATTGTCAGAGCTCCCTATGGGTGGCAAAAGAAATGCTGCAGCCCATAGGGATCTCCTGGAACCCCAATACCCTGGGTACCTCAGTACCATATACTAGGGAATTATAAGGGTGTTCCAGTAAGCCAATGTAAATTGGTAAAATTGGTCACTAGCCTGTTAGTGACAATTTGAAAGTAATGAGAGAGCATAACCACTGAGGTTCTGGTTAGCAGAGCCTCAGTGAAACAGTTAGGCACCACACAGGGAACATATACATGCACACCTATGAGCACTGGGGCCCTGTGTGACAGGGTCCCAGTGACACATACATATAGGCCACAAACCTATGAGCACTGGGGTCCTGACCAGCAGGATCCCAGTGACACATAACAACCATACTGAAAACATAGTGTTTTCACTATGAGCACTGAGGCCTGGCTATCAGGATCCCAGTGAGACAGTGAAAACAGTGACAAACACCCTGACATACACTCACAAACAGGCCAAAAGTGGGGGTAACAAGGCTAGAAAGAGGCTACCTTCTCACAGGCACATTACTGTTGGCCATAGCTGTCCCCTTTGGGGGCAGATCGGCTTATTTTCGGGAGGCCCATCTGCCCCCAAGGGGGGCAGAAAGCCCACCAGAGACCAGGGAAGATTTTATTTTCAAAATAGGAGGGTGGGGGTATGGCCATACCCCCACCACAAATAAATGGGGCCAAAGTTGTTCGACCCACCAGTGGGCAGGTGGGGCAATCACCCCCAATCCAGACCCTGGGGGCAGGAAGTCTACTAAATGCCAGGGAATTAAAAAAAAATTGTGGGGTGGTGGCTACCAACCAGTATGGGCATGGTTATGCCACCACCCCAACTGAAGGGGGTAACAGTCTTTCAGCTCACCCCTGCACACTAAAACATCTTATCCCACGGCAAGCTAGTGGACATTTGATTATTTGGGGTTTTGGTTTTACATTTGGGTCATGAGTGCTTGGCTAGCTCTCAAAATCATCCCACTTGGAATGGTGAGGGCTGCACTTTTTGCACTTTGGGATGCTGCCATGTAGAAAAATCCACAAGACATAGAAACATCTGAAAACGAAACATCTGGGTGAGTCGATGGTGGTGTGCTTCACATGCACCCCGCACCATTTTCTTACCCACAATGCCCTGAAAACCTGCAACTCACACATTTTTCCCACATTTTTCTGATGGAACCTACCAGAATCTGCAGGAATCCACAAAATGCCTACCACCCAGCATCGTCTCATCTATACCGATAGAAATTCTGACGCACTTGTCAGCCTAAAAATGTTTTTTTACAAACTGCCCTTTTGACCCGCTTTGGTTCCTCCTCAATTGTGACATGTTTTTGGCTCTTCCCTGTCACAGGCCCACCTACACAAGTGAGGTATAATTTTCACTGGGGAGACTGAGAGGATCGTTGGGTGGTAGGAAATTTGTCCCAGTGCAGTGATCCCACATAGAAAGTTGGAAAAAAATAGATTTTTTAGCTAAATTTGAGGTTTGCTGAGGATTCTGGGTAAGAAAACACTGGAGTATCCAGGCAAGTCACACCTCCCTGGACTCCCTTGGGTGCCTAGTTTTCAGAAATGTCTGGGTTTGGTAGTTTTCCCTGTATGGCTGCTGAGCCCAGGACCAAAACGCAGGTGCACCCCCGCAAAAACAGTTTTGTATTTGATCATTTTTATGTGTTCAGATAGTGTTTTGGGGCATTTCCTTTCGCGGGCAGTGGGCCTACCCACACAAGTGAGGTACCATTCTTATCAGAAGACTTAGGGGAACACTGGGTGGAAGGATATTTGTAGATCCTCTCAGATTCCAGAACTTTCTGACACCGAAATGTGAGGAAAAGGTGTTTTTTTGGCCACATTTTGATGTTTGCAAAGGATTCTGGGTAACAGAACCTGGTGAGAGCCCCACAAGTCACCCCATCTTGGATTCACCTAGGTGTCTAGTTTTCAAAAATGTGCAGGTTTGGTAGGTTTCCCTAGGTGCCGGCTGAGCTGGAGGCCAAAATCTACAGCTAGGCACTTTGCAAAAAACACCTCTGTTTTCTGTTGAAAAATGTGATGTGTCCACATTGTGTTTTGTAGCATTTCCTGTCGTGGGCCCTATGCCTACCCACACAAGTGAGCTACCATTTGTATCGGGAGACTTGGGGGAATGCTGGTTGGAATGAACATTTGTGGCTCCTCTCAGATTCCAGAACTCTCTGTCACCGAAATGTGAGGAAAAAGTGTTTTTTTAGCCAGATTTTGAGGTTTGCAAAGGATTCTGTGGAACAGAACATGGTGAGAGCCCCACAAGTCACCCCGTCCTGGATTCCCCTGGGTATCTAGTTTTAAAAAATGCACAGGTTTGATAGGTTTCCCTACATGCCGGCTGAGCTAGAGCCGGAAATCCACAGGTAGGTTGTCGTAGTTTGGACTTGATCTGAGCAAGACTGCTGGTTTAAGGATGACAGTACTTTTGTTTGTAGGCGACTGCGCCTTTCCTACAACAAGTCACAACTGTTGTCCCAACCTTACCGGCTCACTAGCAGCACCTCACCAGAAACACAATAGTAAAAGGTGATTTATGGCAGCCGTTTATGCATGGACTCGAGAATAAGATATCTCAGGGAGTGTCGTGGTTAAACGGAGATTACCCCTTTCTCAAAGATATATGATGTCTCATACAAACACAGGCAATGACAAAGATGCAGTAGAGGTTCAATAGATGTTATTTACCATAACTGCAATTTGCGATAAGTTGCATGGGCTGCAATGATTAGGATAATGAATAATGCAAGAAACAGAATTGTGAAGACGAGAGTCATTATTACAAAGACCCCCACCATCTTGCAATACGTAGAAAAGATATATGAGATGTAATATGCCCTAATACCCTAATGTGAAAGGCCTAACCGCCTACGTAAAGGAGAGCTGGGTTTGTTAATCCTAATCTGCCATGGCCATGTCCATGAGAGGAGCCCCCGACCCTCGTTACCTTGGAATGAGGTCTCTATCTCAGACTCCGCAGGGACACGAAGACTGGGTCAGCGTCAAGACGACTGCAGCATCGGTATCAGCGATGGTGGCGATGCCCTCTGGTCGGAATCCCTCGAAAGTATAGAGAGGGAAAATCCCTACGTGTGAACACCTACTGTTTGTTTGTCTTTGGTGCTTGATCTTGACGCGGTGACACTGATAATGTTACCCATAACAAGTGGCCTATCTATAAACAAGGCAGCAATCTTAGAAGAAATAAATAATTAAATGGGCTAAGACAGAGCAAGCTAAGTAGGCTAAAAGTCACTAGGTGACGGGGCACAAGTCTGCGAGCCAGAGGCTTAGCTTACTGCTGTTATCCCATCAAAGCGAACTAGGATTCACTACACCCTCCCCATTGTCGTAACAGGTATGACGAAGGTACAGGAACCCAAATGTTAAAACTTGTTCTGAACTAAAAGCTAAAAAAAAAAATCTTTAGAATGTGTTAAAAACATATTAAAACAAATCTGCTATAACACATACAGAGATGTTAATGTCAACCACGACAAGCACAGCGTGCAAAAGCAAAGTCAGTCTAAATGCATAATTTGGAATCGGGAATGGCAAGTCAATTCATCAAATTATTTGCTGTACGCATGATCTTGAAGAATGTCATCGAAGTCACCAACAAAGGACCTCAAAATAGAGTCAACATCATCTGATGTTAAGTCGAGTGCTGGGTGGACAAACGGATCCACAGAGCAGTAGTGAGCCGTATTTCCTGGTGTATCGTTTTCCGTTGCAGTGTCCTCGTCCATGATAGATCTCATAGGTGGCCTCGCAGACCAACCTCAGTCTCAAGGCGCATGACCATATATGAACCCTCATCGGGGACATCAGCAGTTCGTGGTCCACAGGAGATGTCGGTGCAACAGCAAGACAGACCATAGGCAGATGTTCAAAGAGACGCTATATGCAGCGGAAGACTTGTTGTACGCACCAGAGAAGGGGCCGAAATGACAACGACCAGTCATGCTCCAGTTCCACCAGCAAAGGTGCACTGAAGATCCGAACCATGTGCTCACGGCACGGTGGAGTTGGTGGGAACGGCTCCATTGCTCTGCGTTGCTGGAAAGAAACAACCACTGCGAATCAGAAGAAATAGCAGTAGTAGTCCGCCAATCAAAGCCAAAATAATCGGAAAGCCACGAAACACACTTGAAAAGAGAGAATGGATGGCTGATGGGATGACTCCAAAAACAGTCTGGAAGATGGACACGAAACCAGACCTGATAGCCTTAAAGAAATGAACAATCCCAGTGGTGCTCGAAGCATTGGATATTCTGGATACCAGTTCTCCAAAGTATTTGGGGAAGTTGGTATTTAAAAGGGATTGTATCTTGGCTGTTGATCTCGCAATCTGGAGAACATACCTCTCCTTTGCGGATGTCAAGGCGACCTGTTTTTGAAAAAATAGCGCCTTTAGCCTACTCAGCTTGTCATAGTTCACATTAATAGTACCTATGTGGGGCCATATGTCAGAAACTTTTGTCTTTCGTGTGGGGGGAAACAAAACATGTCCACAACACGTAACGACCTTCGAGACCGAGATTGCGTAGCCAACGCTTGGTCGCATGCCACAACAACTTTGATCGTTCAGTACCACATAACTTCCATTGGAAAGTACATGAAATACCGGGCGAATCAAGGGGTCGGTAGTACCCTTCAGAAAACAGGCCAAATTTGCGACCCCCGTATTGCAAGGACCGTGAAGAATCACCTGCTTGCATATCATAGAATGACGAACAGCAGTCTCACATTCGCTTCCGCTAAGAAAGACCTCCTTTTCACTGTTCAGACATCTATAGTCAAAGGGCAACTCCCAGTCTTCCTTAATAAAGCTATCTCCTAGTTGCTCATATCTTCCCACTGCAAGATGTTTCAGGCAGCTCGAGAAACGAAAGGTCGAAATCGGTAAATTAATGATGCCATGTAAGAGCCAGACAGTTGAAGGACTCTCTGCTACCATGAAGGGCAACTTATCTAACTTCTCTACTTGAAGCAGGGTGAAACCAGCCTCCCTTTTAGCCATTGTCGCTTGTTCCTTGGAAAAATTAAAGGCAGTGAAGGATTCACTCCCATTAATATACTTCAATGGAATGCGCCCACTTTTCAGTGTCTGTAATGTCCAACCTAGCTGCATGATGGAACATAGCTGTGTTTGCCCATATTATAATCGGGACAAGACTTTCTGAGTGATATCAATAACAGACAACACTATATTTGATAGTGAATAAATTCTGTTGGACAGTGTATTCATGCCGTTGTCGACAACAGATAATGTTTTCTCTAAATTTTCTCTATCCAATTGCCTTTATCGCGCAGCAGCCTCAATCTGGGAAAGTTTCCAAATTTCATTGTACATAGCATATAAAAACCTTTTCGAGCACTGTTTCCTAGGACCCAGCAGAAAATCCTGCAAGTCTATATTTTCAGAAAGAGTGTTCAGGTGTTTCTTAACTGCGGCTAACATGTTTGTTTTTACCCATTGCTGGCACAGCTTACCCACACTGTATGTTGTAACTATACCTGTATGTTGACCCGATATAAAGCGAGGGTCTGGCCTGTTAATTGAAAACCCCCCTGAAGAGTTAAAAAAATGCGTTTGACACTCATTAGTGTCAATGGGCCATATTAACCACCCGCCAGAACTGGAAAGCGAAGAATTATAGGTACCAGCCTTAACCATTGCATCTAGCCTTTCCTCTATGATATTAAGGAAGTGTTGCCAATACTTAAACCTTGCCGGAGTAGGGATACTGGGCGTGTTCAGATCCTTAATTTTCGCTAACCCCAGACAGGATGTCTGCTGAATAGTGTCATTTAAGAAAATCATTTGCACAGGAAATCAGGCATGCTCGAAATAAAGCCTCCCTACCCTGTATTTGCCAATCTTGTGTTCCCCATACACTTTTCAAGTAAATAGTGCTCTTCCACTATTCGCAACCCTCAATTGCGAGCCAGGAAACAAAGGGATCTGAATAAATCAGTTTTGTATCAGTTAGCAAAATTTTCCTAATATGTGCCAGAGGTATTTTAAAATAATACAACTCTGCTTTTCTTGTACCATGCCCAGAAAAGAATGTACATTTATCACTATAATACTTTGGACTCCCCACCAGTGGTGTAGAATAGTGTTCCCACTGTGTATAGTTCAATAGTGGCCTGTATCTAGTGGCACAGTGTAGGTAGTGATGTCCCCAATTGTTATAGCAGAACATTTCCCCATAATTCATTGTATAATCATATACATCATCACTTTCAAAAGCGGAATAGTCCTTCATTTCAGTTAGCATGGAATCAACTGTTTGGACATCCCAATCATCAGAGACAATATCAGGTGTAATTACATCAGTCATTTAAATTTTGAACACGTATGGTATTTGAATAATTTCTGTAGGCCCGTATATATCGAATGGAACTTTGTCCCACACAATCCCATCAGTAATCGGTATTGCTGTAATATTTACAGGGGACAAATCTCTTCGGAACTTATGGGAAGAAAGATGTGGTGTTAAAACGTCATCAACAGGCTCCACAGAGGAGCGATCAGGAATATAGTGACCATTTATAAGCAAAAAGAAAACAGTCACAAAACCAATACATACAAATAATGCAAAAAATGTCAAACAGAACCACAAGTAGTTCCATGGGTAAACCAAATAGTTCTTTTTAAGCCATCAATACAGCTTACTACTTTTTGAGACATTGTCAATCACAGTAGTGGATAAATCTGAAGAAAAATCATCAATGTCAATTAAATAGCCAGAGGTAGTCTCTGCAAACACAGGAGCCGGTGTACTTTGGTCCACTGCACGTGGAGGGTCTTGGTAGACAACGTCATCAATTGGTGATGTGTTTGTGTAAAATACAGCTAAATCTTGAAGCGGGGTGGTCACTGAAGATGTGACTGGAACCAACAAGAGTTCATTTTCCGCCCTTCCCATGGTCGAGGAGGTGTCTGGAACAGCAGTTGACATTGTTGCATAGTCTGTAGTAGTGATGTTCATCCTACTATGTAGATGGATGTCCTGTTGGGTAGGGAGAGGGGATCAGGAACCATCCAAGGGTCCTTCTGGTCTACTGTGAAGGATCGGCCACATGGTGCAGTTTGATGTCATCAATGGAGATAATTCTGTTTGTCTTAGAACCAGACAGCAGTGGTAAGATGACAGTCCTGGTGCCTTGTATTTCCAAGACTGGTACAGGTGCTCTGTATGATGGACCAAACTCCTTCTTCACAGCGATCTTCTCACGATTCAGATCCCCAAAATTAGGAATCCAGCCAGTTGAAGTTTTCACCAAATCCCTTATTCCTAAGGTGGCAGCACTTGCAGATGATTTATCATCACAAAATTGTTGATGCTCCTGTAAAATAGTGAGACGTTCTTTTATGTCAAACAGTGTTTATGCTGCCACCATTCCAGGGGCATCAAGATCTGGGACATACATAGGTATCCCAAAGAGAACCTGATATGGAGAGCGTCCTCCCATGGACCGTCTTGGAAAATTATTCAGTGCTCTCTGGACCCCATATAGGTGGTGTAACCAACTGTGGCCTGAACCTAATACTCGAGCTGTTAAGGACTGCTTTAGATCACGATTCCGCCTCTCCACAACCGAATTTCCCTCGGGATGGTATGGTGAGGAGTAATGGAGTTCAACACCCATCGTCCCCTTGGTGTCCCTGAATGCCTTAGAGGCAAATGCAGGGCCCTGGTCTGAATGGAATGCTGCAACCGCATAAAGATCAGCAAATCTTTTATAACAGTCCGGGCGTCAGCCGACCGCTGTGGCCATACCCACAGGAATCTAGAACAGGAATCTACAGCTACTAAAATGTATTTGTATGCACCATCAAGCTGTAAGGGACCACAATGGTCTAGGTACACACACTGTAGTGGCTTGTTGGACACTAAGAGGGATGTCTGCAGTGTGCGTTTGATTTTAGAGCCCTTGATCTGCTGGCAAATGTCACAGCAAAGGACATACTGCTTTGTTTGTCTGCATAGACCAGGCCGCCAGAAGCGTTGCTGTAGGAGTGTTATTGTGGCCTGTATATGAGCATGTGCAGAAGCGACATCCTCATGCGCTGCTTTGATTAGATCTAATCTCTGGTATTCATTGGGGATCACTCGGCCTCCAACCCTAGGAATCGTTGTGTAAGCAACATTCTTTGCACTGATATGGTAAGTATAGTTTGTAGGGTATCCTTTCAGAAGGGGCTTGCCTGCAGCCGAAGCTTTAACGGCAATCAATATTTCATTATCCATTCTCGTCTGTGAATGAGTCACTGAAGCCACAGAAGCCGTAGCCACTGCTGTTTTGGCAGCTTCATCAGCCAGTGTATTACCGGTAACGTGTACTCCTATACGCTGGTGTCCCAATGTATGGACTACATGGACACACTGTAGCTTATCCTTAAGATCAGCCACCCTCACCCTCAATGTCTTGTGTTTAATGGTGTTCCCTTTAGAATCTCTAAACCCGTTCAGTTTCCAATGATTGAGATATTCATTGTATGACTGCACACCGTATAATGAGTCACAGACTATCAAAGTCTGGCATCCTGTCTCAGTATGTTCGAACGCTAGAATAAGAGCTGTAAGCTCAGCCAACTGGGCTGTGCAGACCCCTAAGGTCTGTGTGTCGGTATTGTGAGGGTGGAAAACTCCATCTCCCATCACTCCGCTCACGGCTGCGCAAGCTGCTGAGTATTGATGTTTAGTACCTAGACCCAGTTGCGCCGAACCATCAGTGTATATGACAGTATGGTAGCTGTCTAGTGGCAAGATATTTAGAGGAGCGGGGTACTCTTGTTCATACTGGAGGAATTCCTGTGTCTGAAGTTTTGGATCAAATATACAACATCAATGGTGGTCAGAGACGTTGCCCATTAAATCCAATGCGGATATAATGCTTTAGCGTTAGGAACGCTTGCTTGGTGACAGCCTCTGAGGCCGGCACCAGGGAGACAACAATAATACGTTTACCCTGGGCAAGTGGCCTCTCTTTTATGACGGCCATCTGAACTGCTGTCAGAATCTTTTCTGTAGGAGCAAAACGTTGTTCAGCATTTGAGTATAAATGTGATTTATATGCTATGGGCACTGGGTCATCCTCATTAAAGGTGACATAAGTAAATCCAATGGCACCAGCAATTATTCTGATGACCAAATTTGTTTTATTGGCACGTGTGTGTGAGTGTCTAGCTTCTAGCATGTCCTGTTGCATGTCCCTAAGGATGTGCGTGTGTTCAATTGTCCAGTGTCTGCTAGACAAATTTGGCTGAACTAAGTCATAAAGTGGCTTGATGCGTTCTGCATAATCTGGAATGCATGTTCTGCCAAAATTGAAGAAACCCAGTAATGACTGTAATTTCTTAAGTGTGTTTGGAGGCTGTAGTTGAGCACACTTCTCTAGAAAGTGCGGGGTCAGGCTCTTCCCCTCGTTTGATAGCTCATATTCCAGGAATAATACGCTAAGAAAGGCTATCTTGCTTTTCTTAAAGTTGAATTTGTAACCGAGGTCTGCAAATCCCAAAATGATCCGATCGACCCTCGCAAGATAAATGTCGATGACGTCATCTGTGAGATATACGTCATCCACATAGGACAAAGCCTTGGAATCAATATCATGTAATATTGATGTTACACGGGCTGAAAATAGTCCTGGGCTATTTTTATAGCCTTGAGGTAAACAACAAAAGCGTTTTTGAGAGCCAAATGAGAATGCACTCAGGTCCCGACTTTCATGTGCTAAATTCTGGCAGAAGAACCCATTAGATATGACTAATGTTGTTTTATATTTTTTACGCACTATATTGTTTATCAGTACCGTGCTGTGTGAATTTTGTCTAGCATACGTGCGTGTATGACTATTTAAGTGTCTACAATCAACAACTATTCTATATGAATGGTCTGGCTTTGCAACAGGGAATAACGGATTATTCATTGCAGATGTACAGGGCTCAATTACTCCCTGGTACTCAAGTTGGGTGAGGATCTCCTTCACCGGAGCTTTCGCTTTATGTTTGACAGGGTATTGTGGCTGCGGTTGGGGTGTAGACCTAACGGGAATAATATGACAAGGAGACTCCTTGTCCCAACCTACATGATTGCGCCAAAGCCCATTCAGCAGCATAGGCTTCTTTAGCTGCTTCCGGAACAAGATCGGAGAAAGAAGGCAAATGACATCTTCCCCATGTGGGAGCTTGCGGACGTGTTCAGGTGGCCAGTTTCTTTCGGCCAATAGGATATCACTAGTAAGTTCATCCCAAAATATCACACTAATAGTGCGCTCAACGTCTACCTCTATCTGAATTTTTAAATCATAAACCCTATTGGGGGAAGAACACGGCCATCTGCTGTTTCAACTGCGACGTAATCGCTAGTTGCTGTCGCATCCAGATGATCTTTCAGACTCTGGCAACATATTGTGACTTCTGCCGCGCTGTCTAACAGAGTCACTGCCCACGTCTTGTTCCTCAACAGTGTTCTCAATTTAACTGGCATTTTTAACTGTCAGTGCTGCCACCTTCTTCTTTTTAAACTGTGGCTTTTGCTGAGGAGTCTTTTCTTCTTTTTAAATGGTAGACTGTTTTGAGTCTTTTTTCTCTTTCACGAATTCCGGACGTCGATCTTGACGGCCCCCTCTCTTGCTACGTCTATCCGGTGCATCCTGAAAGGAACGAGAGGGACGTGAATCAGTATATCTGTCTGGAGTTTTCATGTTCTCCCTATTTCTGAGATTTTATCTCCTTTTGGAGCTCTCCGGGTGTGGAGAATCAGCTCTCTTATTTCGTCTTTCTTTGAAATCTTTTTGTTTGTCCCAGCACTTCTTAGAGCCCTCTTGTGCCTGCTTTGTACCCTCCTTGTGGGTGGTACCTTGTAACTCAAATTTTTTAGGTTTAGCTACCAAACTATCCTGTCCTTTACTAGTATAGGTATCGGAAATTGTTTTCGGTAGCTGTCTCTCTTGTTCCTGGAGTGGAGTTTCCCGGAGACGCTGGCGAATTGCCAGTGCTACCGCTTCCCCCTTAATATTACTGAGTATTATTGAGGATACTGCGTCAAAGTTACACATTAATTTCATCCCCAAATCCAGGGCTGTTGCAGCCCCATGCTCATTTTGTATTTGTTTTAACACTTCCGGTAAATTGGCACGTGTCGGGGTACCATGTGTGGTAGTATATATGGCAGCGAAGACTGTACCCCATGTGGCACAGTCATCCACAGAGGGAACCATCCCAAAAGGCAAGCACATAGTGAGCAACCTATGTTTTTCCTGTGGTCTCGTATGGGGAAACACAGCTTCCAGCTGATTCGTTTTCTGGGCAATCCAGAACGGTATTTTTTCCCGTTCCGTGGGCACTTTACACACAACAGTATGCACTGTTAATGGATTAATCCCAGTAGCCAATTGATAACCACCAGCTACTGGCGGCTCTGGACGCGCTGGTGTTGTGTTCAATGTTTGCATTACAAACTGGACTAATCGTCTATATAATGCCACTAATTCATTATATAAAACCCGTAGATCTGCTATTGACATAGTCTGTATGCCTGGGTGAGGTGTGTATGTGGGAAACATAGGCAATGTTTCATAGTACATGTAGTAGGGCACCTTCGAACCAGTCCAGATGCTACTGGTATATTAGCGATATTTCATGATACTGGTATGTGCGGTACCGTAAAGGTACATTTGCAACTTTATATGTGTGGAATGTGTGCGTTATTTGGTCAACCTCAGGAAAGGGGACCCAACAGTAAAATGTTTATGTTTGGTATGCTTTATTAGCTTCTATTTTCAGAGTAACATCTCCTCCCTCATCTGTAAGGCCATGTGTTAATAAATGTTGTGTTAGTGCTTGTCTAGCATTTTCAGGAATGTCAATGGCATCAGCCATATTTGTTTAGAAAAACGGAACACCAAAAATGGGTAATATAGTCCTTTTATGAGTTCGAGCTCGAACAACCTACAGCTTAATCAGGTGTTACCTTTTCAGCTGAGGAGGATTCTCCCAAAGACCACGGACGTCTCCGTATAATGGTACTTAGGGTACCTGCTGTCTGTGAGACAGTGATAGTTGGGGTATCCGTAAATTAGTGCCTAAACACCATCGATGGTGGCGCCCTGTTGTAGTTTGGACTCTTGCTCTGAGCAAGACTGCTGGTTTAAGGATGACAGTACTTTTGTTTGTAGGCGACTATGCCTTTCCTACAACAAGTCGCAACTTTTGTCCCAACCTTACCGGCTCACTAGCAGCACCTCACCAGAAACACAATAGTAAAAGGTGATTTATGGCAGCCGTTTACGCATGGACTCGAGAATAAGATATCTCAGGGAGTGTTGTGGTTAAACGGAGATTACCCCTTTCTCACAGATATATCATGTCTCATACAAACACAGGCAATGACAAAGATTCAATAGTTTTTATTTAACATAACTGCAATTTGCGATAAATTGCATGGGCTGCAATGATTAGGATAATGAATAATGCAAGAAACAGAATTGTGAAGATGAGAGTCATTATTACAAAGGCCCCCACCATCTTGCAATACGTAGAAAAGATATATGAGATGTAATATGCCCTAATACCCTAATGTGAAAGGCCTAACCTCCTACGTAAAGGAGAGCTGGGTTTGTTAATCCTAATCTGCCAAGGCCATGTCCATGAGAGGAGCCCCCAACCCTCGTTACCTTGGAATGAGGTCTCTATCTCAGACTCCGCAGGGACACAAAGACTGGGTCAGCCTCAAGACGACTGCAGCATCGGTATCAGCGATGGGGGCGATGCCCTCTGGTCGGAATCCCTCTGATTATCTGTCTAAAGTGTGATGTATTTATACAGATCTACAAGGACCCCTGACGTAGGTGTATTCCTAAACAATAGATAACAGACATGCTTGGGACGGCAATTAATATAAACAATCCCTCAAAAGTATAGAGAGGGAAAATCCCTAAGTGTGAACACCTACTGTTTGTTTGTCTTTGGTGCTTGATCTTGACGCCTTGGTGTGGTGACACTGCTAATGTTACCCAAAACAAGTGGCCTATCTATAAACAAGGCAGCCATCTTAGAAGAAATACATAATTAAATGGGCTAAAACAGAGTAAGCTAAGTAGGTTAAAAGTCACTAGGTGACGGGGGCACAAGTCTGTGAGCCAGAGGCTAAGCTATCTCCTGCTATCCCATTAAGAAGAACTAGGATTCACTACAAGGCACTTTGCAAAAAACACCTCTGTTTTGTGTGGAAAAATGTGATGTGTCCACGTTGTGTTTTGAGGCATTTCCTGTCGCGGGCAGTAGGCGTACCTACACAAGTGAGGTACCATTTTTATCGGGAGACTTGGGGGACATAGAATAGCAAAACAAGTGTTATTGCCCCTTGTCTTTCTCTACATTTTTTCCTTCCAAATATAAGACAGTGTGTAAAACAGACGTCTATTTGAGAAATGCCCTGTAATTCACATGCTAGTATGGGCACCCCAGAATTCAGAGATGTGCAAATAACCACTGCTCCTCCACACCTTATCTTGTGCCCATTTTGGAAATACAAAGGTTTTCTTGATACCTATTTTTGACTCTTTATATTTCAGCAAATGAATTGCTGTATACCCAGTATAGAATGAAAACCCACTGCAAGGTGCAGCTCATTTATTGGCTCTGGGAACCTAGGGTTCTTGATGAACAGTAATTGCTTTAAAAAATCTGACATTGCAGGAAAAAGTTACAGAGTAAAACGTAGAGAAAAATGGCTGTTTTATTCACCTCAATTTCAATATTTTTTTATTTCAGTTGTTATTTTCTGCAGGAAACCCATGTAGGATATACACAAATTACCCATTGCTGAATTCAGTATTTTGTATACTTTTCAGAAATGTTTAGGTTTCTGGGATCCAGCATTGGTTTCACACCCATTTCTGTCACTGGCTGGAAGGAGGCTGAAAGTACAAAAAATCGTAAAAGTGGAATATGTCCCAGTGAAATGCCAAAATTGTGTTGAAAAATTGGGTTGTTTGATTCAAGTCTGCCTGTTCCTGAATGCTGGGAAGATGGTGATTTTAGCACCACAAACCCTTTGTTGATGCCATTTTCAGGGATAAAACCACAAACCTTCTTCTGCAGCCCTTTTTCCAATTTTTTAAAAAAAAATGAAATTTTCACTGTATTTTGGCTAATTTCATGGCCTCCTTCAGGGGAACCCATAAAGTCTGGGTACCTCTAGAATCCCTGGGATGTTTGAAAAAAAGGACGCAAATTTGGCATGGGTAGCTTATGTGGACAAAAAGTTATGAGGGCCTAATCCAGAACTATTCCTAATAGGCAAAAAAAGGCCTGGCACAGAAGGGGTAAGGGCCTGGCCGCGAAGGGGTTGAGGATGTACGGCCTTCCAGAGGGGTGACTTACCTCTATTGCATTCAGTGTTAGTGGACATGGCACTCTTGATGAGTGCCCTGTCAAGTTCGCAACTTTGAAATACACCTTGTCATGCACATTCAATGGCAGCCTGCATGAGGCTGGTTTGGGGCCTCTCAGAGTGGCACAATTGGTGCCTCAGCTCAGGGGGCCATTTTCAGTAACCATGCCCAGGGGCCCCAGGGGTACCATTTACTAGGGACTTGCAAGGGTGTCTGAAGTGCCAAACATAGTACAGTTTTGGGGAAAGAGATCTGGCCCTGGGATATGTTTAGCAGGGGTCCAGGGCACTTACAGTTTGAAACCACATAATTTTCCAGGCAAAATGGAGGGGGGCTACCATGTCAAAAGATGCCCTTTCTTACACTTAAAACATTTAATTTAGAAAGGAACACATTAGGAAGAACCATTTTGTCATAGAAAGTATGATTAGGGCTATACATAAATAAATTAGGGCACTTTTTAAGTGTCCAGGTGTACATCCTGTGAGTTGCTTCCCTTGTGTTCAATTGCAGCCTCCCAGAGTATTCTAAAGATCAGCTAGAGTGCTAACAGTCTTAGTTATGACAACATGTGGCACACCTGAAGCCATTTTGATTCAATCAAACTGGTAAAACTTAAAACATTTAGGCGGTCATTCTGACCCTGGCGGTCAAAGACCGCCAGGGCGGAGGACCGCGGGAGCACCGCCGACAGGCCGGCGGTGCTCCAATGGGGATTCCGACCGCGGCGGTAAAGCCGCGGTCGGACCGGCAACACTGGCGGTCTCCCGCCAGTGTCCCGCCGCCCCATTGAATCCTCCAAGGCGGCGCAGCTTGCTGCGCCGCCGAGGGGATTCCGACCCCCCCTACCGCCATCCAGATCCCGGCGGTCCGACCGCCGGGAACCGGATGGCGGTAGGGGGGGGGTCGCGGGGCCCCTGGGGGCCCCTGCAGTGCCCATGCCACTGGCATGGGCATTGCAGGGGCCCCCGTAAGAGGGCCCCTACAAGTATTTCACTGTCTGCTTAGCAGACAGTGAAATACGCGACGGGTGCCACTGCACCCGTCGCACAGCTTCCACTCCGCCGGCTCGATTCCGAGCCGGCTTCATCGTGGAAGCATCTTTCCCGCTGGGCTGGCGGGCGGCCTGAAGGCGGCCGCCCGCCAGCCCAGCGGGAAAGTCAGAATTACCGCGGCGGTCTTTTGACCGCGCAGCGGTATTCTGGCGGCCCCCGACAGGCCGGCGGCGACCGCCGCCGGTCAAAGTCGGAATGAGGGCCTTAATTTTGAAAGGAACTAAATGAAGGGGTGCATTTTGTAAATTGCAAGTCGCAATTTGGTATGGAGAAAGGTGTCTCAGACACCTTCTGCAACTCGCAATGGGGTCACAAAGACCCACCTCATTAATATTAATGAGGTGGGTCGCAGTTTGCGAGTATGGGCACTCACGGGGATGGTGGCCTGCTGGAGACAACAGACCACCATGTCCGTGACTGCTTTTTAATAAAGCAGTTTTTTTTTTCCATCTGCAGCCTGTTTTCCTTAAAGGAAAACAAGCTGCACTTGGAAACAAATACTGAAACCTTTAGTTTCGTTTTTTTCAGGGCAGGCAGTGGTCCATTGGACCACTGCCTGCCCTGAAAAAATATATTTTTTTCCATTCACAAAGGGGAAGGGGTCCCATGGGGACACCTTCCCGTTTGTGACTGGGTTACCATCCACTTCAAGTGGATGGTAACTGCAATTTCATTTGCGACCGCGAAATTGAATAGCATTGCCAGTCGCAAATAGGAAGGGAACACCCTGCAGATATCAAGCCTTCATTTTCTCTACAATCCTCTTCAGGATCGAAAAAACTAAATTCGACATCATCACAAACCTTTTTTACCCCTGCCACTGTAGCATGCAAAGGAGCTCTATTTGTTTGTTTTCTTCATATGGTAAAGCCTCCTAACTAAAGTTTGCATTTGATGTACTGCTAAAATTCTAAAATGATGAAAAGTGCTTTGGCACACTTTCTTAGATAGACATGCTAGTGAGTGTTCCTGCAGGTTTGTATATTTCCTTACTTGCATGGAACAAATCCTTGCAAAATGTGATTTTTTTAAGACTTTTGCATGGAAAGATACATAGAAAATTCCTCAGAATGTCAATTGAGTGCTTTTGAACACTATTCATACATCTATAGCTCCACTTATATACAAAAGCCTATCTATGCCTTCCCTAAGTCTTTAGCTATGACTTCCTCTAGATTTCTAGGCACTACTACCTCTTTTTCAATAGAAGAACCATCTTTTACCTCATAACATGCCCATCAACTGCATGCACCAATGTGCTCTCTTGTAAGAAGTTCCCTTAATTAAAGAAAGGCTCAATACTAGTCGTATGTCTCCATTCACCACTGAAAACTATTAGTTCTATTGACCAATCTTTATTTTTTACTTTTTCTCCTCATACTCAAGACTATTTTGTCTAGAGTTTCGTTGTATTTAGAATTAGAATAAACAGCTTCCTTTTCAGAGTGAAGGCCTTATCAACCACACCCTCAACACATTTCTGTTGTAGGTTCTGAATTACTCTGCTCAAAACATTCTAACTCTAATTTCTCTGAACTGACACTGTCTTCTACTCAAACTCTGTTCATTCATCTAGCATTTTTTACTTTATCTTATCATGTACTTTTACTCCTTTCTTAGTTGATGTCAAACTTTGTTTGTTATATACTTTATTTTTCGGTCTTTGAAGTTGAGCAAATACATTTTATGAAATGTCTTTGTTTTTTTACCCGCAGTTCTTTTTCCCTTCACTTCTTTTTCTGCATTTTGCCCCTTTTGTTTCTCAGTTGCATGGAGATAGTATTGTTTTCTCTCTTTCTCTGCTCACTTTTTGACAACATTGTAAGCCTGTACAGTTAAATAGCAGGTGGTATCTGAAAAGTAACAAAAAAAGGTAGATTTATGTTTTAATTATTTAGTTTCATATTACCTATTATAATTACTTAACTTGGTTTACTAAACGTTTGCACAGTTATTTCTACTAAAGCATGGAGTTACAAGATGACAAAGAGCTTTCAGAGACCACATTGAGTGGGCAGTGAAAGTAAACACACAGGCTCTGCACTAGTAGGCTTAAGCTATGAATAAAACAGTACTTCTCTGCATCCATGACAGGATTGTGTGAGTACTTCCCTATATATGAGTGAATGTAGGAGTCCACCTATAGAAGTGCCGTTATATGTTTTGTTAAAAGTACCAATATGTGACTGTCAATTTTTCTACCTTTATGGTTCTCTAAATGTGTATGTAAATGGCTGAAGAAATACATTGGTGCCTGTGTTAGAGAATAGAAAAAATATGCAGGTGTTGTAGGAAAGTACCATCTTGCCTGGCATGTTACCCCCATTTTTCACTGTATATATGTTGTTTTAGTTGTATGAGTCACTGGGACCCTGGTAACCCAGGGCCCCAGTGCTCACAAGTGTGCCTGAATGTGTTACCTGTGTAGTGACTAACTGTCTCACTGAGGCTCTGATAATCAGAACCTCAGTGGTTATGCTCTCTCATTTCTTTCTAAATTGTCACTAACAGGCTAGTGACCAATTTTACCAATTTACATTGGCTTACTGGAACACCCTTATAATTCCCTAGTATATGGTACTGAGGTACCCAGGGTATTGGGGTTCCAGGAGATCCCTATGGGCCGCAGCATTTCTTTTGCCACCCATAGGGAGCTCTGACAATTCTTACACAGGCCTGCCACTGCAGCCTGAGTGAAATAACGTCCACGTTATTTCACAGCCATTTTACACTGCACTTAAGTAACTTATAAGTCACCTATATGTCTAACCTTTACCTGGTAAAGGTTAGGTGCAAAGTTACTTAGTGTGAGGGCACCCTGGCACTAGCCAAGGTGCCCCCACATTGTTCAGAGCCAATTCACTGAACTTTGTGAGTGCGGGGACACCATTACACGCGTGCACTACATATAGGTCACTACCTATATGTAGCTTCACCATGGTAACTCCTAATATGGCCATGTAACATGTCTATGATCATGGAATTGCCCCCTCTATGCCATCCTGGCATTGTTGGTACAATTCCATGATCCCAGTGGTCTGTAGCACAGACCCTGGTACTGCCAGACTGCCCTTCCTGGGGTTTCACTGCAGCTGCTGCTGCTGCCAACCCCTCAGACAGGCAGCTGCCCTCCTGGGGTCCAGCCAGGCCTGGCCCAGGATGGCAGAACAAAGAACTTCCTCTGAGAGAGGGTGTGACACCCTCTCCCTTTGGAAAATGGTGTGAAGGCAGGGGAGGAGTAGCCTCCCCCAGCCTCTGGAAATGCTTTGTTGGGCACAGATGTGCCCAATTCTGCATAAGCCAGTCTACACCGGTTCAGGGACCCCTTAGCCCCTGCTCTGGCGCGAAACTGGACAAAGGAAAGGGGAGTGACCACTCCCCTGACCTGCACCTCCCCTGGGAGGTGTCCAGAGCTCCTCCAGTGTGCTCCAGACCTCTGCCATCTTGGAAACAGAGGTGCTGCTGGCACACTGGACTGCTCTGAGTGGCCAGTGCCACCAGGTGACGTCAGAGACTCCTTGTGATAGGCTCCTTCAGGTGTTAGTAGCCTTTCCTCTCTCCTAGGTAGCCAAACCCTCTTTTCTGGCTATTTAGGGTCTCTGTCTCTGGGGAAATTTTAGATAACGAATGCATGAGCTCAGCCGAGTTCCTCTGCATCTCCCTCTTCACCTTCTGATAAGGAATCGACCGCTGACCGCGCTGGCAGCCTGCAAACCTGCAACATAGTAGCAAAGACGACTACTGCAACTCTGTAACGCTGATCCTGCCGCCTTCTCGACTGTTTTCCTGCTTGTGCATGCTGTGGGGGTAGTCTGCCTCCTCTCTGCACCAGAAGCTCCGAAGAAATCTCCCGTGCCTCAACGGAATCTTCCCCCTGCAACCGCAGGCACCAAAAAGCTGCATTACCGGTCCCTTGGGTCTCCTCTCAGCACGACGAGCGAGGTCCCTCGAATCCAGCGACACCGTCCAAGTGACCCCCATAGTCCAGTGACTCTTCAGCCCAAGTTTGGTGGAGGTAAGTCCTTGCCTCACCTCGCTGGGCTGCATTGCTGGGAACCGCGACTTTGCAAGCTACTCCGGCCCCTGTGCACTTCCGGCGGAAATCCTTCATGCACAGCCAAGCCTGAGTCCACGGCACTCTAACCTGCATTGCACGACTTTCTAAGTCGGTCTCCGGCGACGTGGGACTCCTTTGTGCAACTTCGGCGAGCACTGTTTCACGCATCCTCGTAATGCCTGTTTCTGGCACTTCTACGGGTGCTACCTGCTTCAGTGAGGGCTCTTTGTCTTGCTCGACGTCCCCTCTCTCTTCAGGTCCAATTTGCGACCTCCTGGTCCCTCCTGGGCCCCAGCAGCGTCCAAAAACGCCAAACGCACGATTTGCGTGTAGCAAGGCTTGTTGGCGTCCATCCGGCGGGAAAACACTTCTGCACGACTCTCCAAGGCGTGGGAGATCCATCCTCCAAAGGGGAAGTCTCTAGCCCTTGTCGTTCCTGCAGTATTTACAGTTCTTCAGCCTAGTAAGAGCTTCTTTGCACCAACCGCTGGCATTTCTTGGGCATCTGCCCATCTCCGAGTTGCTTGTGACTTTTGGACTTGGTCCCCTTGTTCCACAGGTACCCTCAGTCAGGAATCCATCGTTGTTGCATTGCTGATTTGTGTTTTCCTTGCATTTTCCCTCTAACACGACTATTTTGTCCTTAGGGGAACTTTAGTGCACTTTGCACTCACTTTTCAGGGTCTTGGGGAGGGTTATTTTTCTAACTCTCACTATTTTCTAATAGTCCCAGCGACCCTCTACAAGGTCACATAGGTTTGGGGTCCATTCGTGGTTCGCATTCCACTTCTGGAGTATATGGTTTGTGCTGCCCCTATCCCTATGTTTCCCCATTGCATCCTATTGTAACTATACATTGTTTGCACTGTTTTCTAAGACTATACTGCATATTTTTGCTATTGTGTATATATATCTTGTGTATATTTCCTATCCTCTCACTGAGGGTACACTCTAAGATACTTTGGCATATTGTCATAAAAATAAAGTACCTTTATTTTTAGTATAACTGTGTATTGTGTTTTCTTATGATATTGTGCATATGACACTAAGTGGTACTGTAGTAGCTTCACACGTCTCCTAGTTCAGCCTAAGCTGCTCTGCTAAGCTACCATTATCTATCAGCCTAAGCTGCTAGACACCCTATACACTAATAAGGGATAACTGGGCCTGGTGCAAGGTGCAAGTACCCCTTGGTGCTCACTACAAGCCAGTCCAGCCTCCCACATTGGTTGTGCAGTGGTGGGATAAGTGCTTGAGACTACTTACCACTCTTGTCATTGTACTTTTCATAAGAGAAAAATATACAAAACAAGGTCAGTGTATATACACATAGCCAAAAATTTTGCATTTCCTCTTTTCACTCTTTTCTAAGTGCTGAAAAGTACTTCTAAACTTTCAAAAAGTTTTTTTTCTGTCTTTCCAAAAAGTTCTGAAAACTTTTTTCTCTTTTTATATCACTTCAACTCTCTCTAAAAAATGTCTGGCACAGGAAAAAATGTTGAACTGTCCAAACTTGCATATGATCACCTTAGCTGGAAAGGAGCAAGGAGTCTCTGCATAGAGAGAGGTTTGAGTGTAGGGAAGAATCCTTCTTTAGAACTGTTAATTAATATGCTTAGAGTACAGGATAAGGCCATAAGTGCCCAATCTGTAGAAAAAGTAGCTAATGGTTCTCAATCTGATCCAGGGACTCCCCCAGGAAAAGGTTCAGGAAAGAAACTTCTCAGCCTGCCCATTACTAGACAGTCTAGCATAGTTGGTACAGAGGTTGAATCACATCATACTGATGATGTGCTCTCACATTATGCTGGTAGCCAAGCTGTTAGGGTGCCCTCTGTAAGGGACAGGTCTCCTTCTGTTCATTCCCATCATACCTCTGTATCTAGAAATGTCCCTCCCACCCACCCTGATGACAGATTGTTAGAAAGAGAGCTCAATAGATTGAGAGTGGAACAAACCAGACTGAAGCTCAAGAAGCAACAGCTGGATTTGGATAGACAGTCTTTAGAAATAGAGAGGGAAAGACAGAAGTTGGGTTTAGATACCCATGGTGGCAGCAGCAGTATTCCCCATAGTCATCCTGCAAAAGAGCATGATTCCAGGAATCGGCACAAGATAGTTCCCCCTTATAAGGAGGGGGATGACATTAACAAGTGGTTTGCTGCACTTGAGAGGGTCTGTGCTGTACAGGATGTCCCTCAAAAGCAGTGGGCTGCTATCCTATGGCTATCATTTAGTGGAAAAGGTAGGGATAGGCTCCTTACTGTAAAAGAAAATGATGCTAATAATTTCCAAGTTCTTAAGAATGCACTCCTGGATGGTTATGGCTTAACCACTGAACAGTACAGGATAAAGTTCAGAGAGACCAAAAAGGAGTCTTCACAAGACTGGGTTGATTTCATTGACCAGGCAGTGAAGGCCTTGGAGGGGTGGTTACATGGCAGTAAAGTTACTGATTATGACAGCCTGTATAACTTGATCCTGAGAGAGCATATTCTTAATAATTGTGTGTCTGATTTGTTGCACCAGTACTTGGTGGACTCTGATCTGACCTCTCCCCAAGAATTGGGAAAGAAGGCAGACAAATGGGTCAGAACAAGAGTGAACAGAAAAGTTCATACAGGGGGTGACAAAGATGGCAACAAAAAGAAGGATGGTAAGTCTTCTGACAAGGGTGGGGACAAATCTAAAAATGAGTCTTCATCAGGCCCACAAAAACACTCTGGTGGGGGTGGTGGGCCCAAATCCTCCTTTAATCAGAACAAGGAAAAGAAACCATGGTGCTATTTATGTAAAATAAAAGGCCATTGGACAACAGATCCCAGTTGTCCAAAGAAAGGCACCACAGCTCCTACCACTACAACCCCTACTGCTACACCTAGTGTCCCTACTAATAGCAGTGGTGGTGGGAGCAAACCTACTAATAGCCAATCCAAGGGAGTAGCTGGGCTCACTTTTGGTAATTTAGTTGGGGTTGGTCTGATTAGGGAGACCACAGAGGCTACTTTAGTCTCTGAAGGGGCTATTGATTTAGCCACTTTGGTTGCTTGCCCCCATAACTTGGAGAAGTACAAGCAACTAACCCTAATAAATGGTGTTGAGGTCCAGGCCTACAGGGACACAGGTGCCAGTGTCACAATGGTGATTGAGAAACTGGTGCACCCTGAACAACACATACTTCTACACCAGTACCAAGTAACCGATGTTCACAACATAACACAAAGCCACCCCATGGCTGTTGTAAATCTCAACTGGGGGGGGGGTAACTGGTCCAAAGAAAGTTGCGGTAGCTTCAGATTTACCTGTAGACTGTCTATTAGGGAATGATTTGGAGACATCAGCTTGGTCAGATGTGGAGTTGGAGGCCCATGCAGGAATGCTGGGCATTCCAGGGCATATTTTTGCTTTGACAAGGGCTCAGGCCAAAAAGCAAAAAGGACAGGGAAGCTTGGATCCTGGAACAATGGACCAAGTGCTCCCTAAAGCTAGGGCTAGTAGAAGCAAACCACTTCCTACTATCCCTCCCTCTACAGTGGATTCTACTTCTGAGGAAGAAGAATTCCCTCTATGTGCAGAACCTACACCAGAGGAGCTGGAAGCAGACACTGCTGAGCTTTTGGGTGACGGGGGGCCTGCCAGAGAGGAGCTGAGTGTGGCACAGCAAACCTGTCCCACATTAGAGGGTCTCAGACAGCAAGCTGTCAAACAGGCTAATGGGGATGTCAGTGACTCTCACAGAGTTTACTGGGAGGACAACCTCTTGTACACTGAGCATAGGGATCCTAAACCTGGAGCTGCCAGGAAATTAGTGATTCCTCAGGAGTACAGAAAGTTCCTCCTAACACTGGCACATGACATTCCCTTAGCTGGGCACCTGGGTCAAATGAAAACTTGGGACAGATTGGTACCATTGTTTCATTGGCCTAGGATGTCTGAGGACACAAAAGAATTTTGTAAGTCCTGTGAAACCTGTCAAGCCAGTGGCAAGACAGGTGGCACTCCAAAGGCACCCCTTATCCCACTGCCTGTGGTTGGGGTTCCCTTTGAAAGGGTAGGGGTTGACATAGTTGGCCCCCTTGACCCTCCTACTGCTTCAGGCAATAGGTTTATCTTGGTGGTAGTGGACCATGCCACAAGATATCCTGAAGCAATTCCTTTAAGAACCACCACAGCTCCTGCAGTGGCAAAGGCCCTCCTGGGAATATTTTCCAGGGTGGGCTTCCCAAAGGAAGTAGTATCAGACAGAGGAAGCAATTTCATGTCTGCATACTTAAAGGCCATGTGGAAGGAGTGTGGTGTAACTTACAAGTTCACAACACCCTATCATCCACAAACAAATGGACTGGTGGAGAGATTTAATAAAACTCTCAAAGGCATGATTATGGGACTCCCTGAAAAACTCCGCAGGAGATGGGATATCCTTCTACCATGCCTCCTTTTTGCCTACAGGGAGGTACCCCAGAAAGGAGTGGGCTTCAGCCCCTTTGAACTTCTTTTTGGACACCCTGTTAGGGGTCCACTCACACTTGTAAAGGAGGGTTGGGAACAACCTTTAAAAGCTCCTAAGCAGGATATTGTGGATTATGTACTTGGCCTCAGATCAAGGATGGCTGAGTACATGAAAAAGGCCAGTAAAAACCTTCAGGCCAGCCAAGAGCTCCAGAAGCAATGGCATGATCAGAAGGCTGTTTTGGTTCAGTACCAACCAGGGCAGAAAGTGTGGGTCTTGGAGCCTGTGGCCCCAAGAGCACTCCAAGATAAATGGAGTGGTCCACACACAATTGTTGAAAAGAAGGGTGAAGTCACCTACTTGGTTGACTTAGGCACTGCCAGGAGTCCCCTTAGGGTGCTCCATGTCAACCGCCTGAAACCCTACTATGACAGGGCTGATCTCACCCTGCTCATGGCAACAGATGAGGGACAGGAAGAAGACAGTGATCCTCTACCTGATCTCTTCTCTTCCACAGAACAAGATGCTCTTGTGGAAGGTGTAGTTTTGGCTGATTGTCTTACTGCTGAGCAGAAAGATAATTGCATAAATCTCCTAGGACAATTTTCAGAACTCTTCTCCATTGTGCCAGGCACCACTTCTTGGTGTGAGCACACTATAGATACTGGAGACAGTTTACCTGTCAAAAGTAAGATCTATAGGCAGCCTGACCATGTCAGGGACTGCATAAAGCAAGAAGTTCAGAAAATGTTGGAACTAGGAGTGGTTGAGCACTCTGACAGTCCATGGGCTTCTCCTGTGGTACTGGTACCAAAACCCAATTCTAAAGATGGAAAGAAGGAAATGAGGTTTTGTGTAGACTATAGAGGTCTCAACTTGGTAACCAAAACTGATGCTCACCCTATACCCAGGGCAGATGAGCTCATAGATACACTGGCATCTGCCAAGTATCTAAGCACTTTTGATTTGACTGCAGGGTATTGGCAGATCAGATTGTCAGAAGATGCTAAACCAAAGACTGCATTTTCTACCATTGGAGGACATTACCAGTTTACTGTAATGCCTTTTGGTTTGAAAAATGCACCTGCCACTTTTCAGAGGTTGGTGAACACAGTCCTGCAAGGGCTGGAAGCTTTCAGTGCAGCATATTTGGATGATATAGCTGTCTTTAGCTCCAGCTGGGATGATCACCTGGTCCACCTTTGGAAAGTTTTGGAGGCTCTGCAAAAGGCAGGCCTCACTATCAAGGCTTCAAAGTGCCAGATAGGGCAGGGTAAGGTGGTTTATCTGGGACACCTTGTTGGTGGGGAACAGATTGCACCACTTCAGGGGAAAATCCAAACTATTATTGATTGGGTTCCCCCTACCACTCAGACTCAGGTGAGAGCCTTCCTAGGCCTCACTGGGTATTACAGGAGGTTCATTAAGAACTATGGCTCCATTGCAGCCCCTCTTAATGACCTCACATCCAAGAAAATGCCTAAAAAGGTATTATGGACAGCAAACTGTCAGAAAGCTTTTGAGGAGCTGAAGCAGGCCATGTGCTCTGCACCTGTCCTGAAAAGCCCTTGTTACTCTAAAAAATTCTATGTCCAAACTGATGCATCTGAATTAGGAGTAGGGGCAGTCCTATCACAACTTAATTCTGAGGGCCAGGATCAACCTGTTGCTTTTATTAGTAGAAGGTTGACCCCTAGAGAAAAGCGTTGGTCTGCCATTGAGAGGGAGGCCTTTGCTGTGGTCTGGGCTCTGAAGAAGTTGAGGCCATACCTGTTTGGCACTCACTTCATTGTTCAGACAGACCACAAACCTCTACTTTGGCTAAAACAAATGAAAGGTGAAAATCCTAAATTGTTGAGGTTTTCCATATCCCTACAGGGAATGGACTATACAGTGGAACATAGACCTGGGAGTAGCCACTCCAATGCAGATGGACTCTCCAGATATTTCCACTTAGACAATGAAGACTCATCAGGTAATGGCTAGTCTTATTGTCCTTCGTTTGGGGGGGGGTTGTGTAGGAAAGTACCATCTTGCCTGGCATGTTACCCCCATTTTTCACTGTATATATGTTGTTTTAGTTGTATGTGTCACTGGGACCCTGGTAACCCAGGGCCCCAGTGCTCATAAGTGTGCCTGAATGTGTTACCTGTGTAGTGACTAACTGTCTCACTGAGGCTCTGCTAATCAGAACCTCAGTGGTTATGCTCTCTCATTTCTTTCTAAATTGTCACTAACAGGCTAGTGACCAATTTTACCAATTTACATTGGCTTACTGGAACACCCTTATAATTCACTAGTATATGGTACTGAGGTACCCAGGGTATTGGGGTTCCAGGAGATCCCTATGGGCCGCAGCATTTCTTTTGCCACCCATAGGGAGCTCTGACAATTCTTACACAGGCCTGCCACTGCAGCCTGAGTGAAATAACGTCCACGTTATTTCACAGCCATTTTACACTGCACTTAAGTAACTTATAAGTCACCTATATGTCTAACCTTTACCTGGTAAAGGTTAGGTGCAAAGTTACTTAGTGTGAGGGCACCCTGGCACTAGCCAAGGTGCCCCCACATTGTTCAGAGCCAATTCACTGAACTTTGTGAGTGCGGGGACACCATTACACGCGTGCACTACATATAGGTCACTACCTATATGTAGCTTCACCATGGTAACTCCGAATATGGCCATGTAACATGTCTATGATCATGGAATTGCCCCCTCTATGCCATCCTGGCATTGTTGGTACAATTCCATGATCCCAGTGGTCTGTAGCACAGACCCTGGTACTGCCAGACTGCCCTTCCTGGGGTTTCACTGCAGCTGCTGCTGCTGCCAAACCCTCAGACAGGCAGCTGCCCTCCTGGGGTCCAGCCAGGCCTGGCCCAGGATGGCAGAACAAAGAACTTCCTCTGAGAGAGGGTGTGACACCCTCTCCCTTTGGAAAATGGTGTGAAGGCAGGGGAGGAGTAGCCTCCCCCAGCCTCTGGAAATGCTTTGTTGGGCACAGATGTGCCCAATTCTGCATAAGCCAGTCTACACCGGTTCAGGGACCCCTTAGCCCCTGCTCTGGCGCGAAACTGGACAAAGGAAAGGGGAGTGACCACTCCCCTGACCTGCACCTCCCCTGGGAGGTGTCCAGAGCTCCTCCAGTGTGCTCCAGACCTCTGCCATCTTGGAAACAGAGGTGCTGCTGGCACACTGGACTGCTCTGAGTGGCCAGTGCCACCAGGTGACGTCAGAGACTCCTTGTGATAGGCTCCTCAAGGTGTTAGTAGCCTTTCCTCTCTCCTAGGTAGCCAAACCCTCTTTTCTGGCTATTTAGGGTCTCTGGCTCTGGGGAAATTTTAGATAACGAATGCATGAGCTCAGCCGAGTTCCTCTGCATCTCCCTCTTCACCTTCTGATAAGGAATCGACCGCTGACCGCGCTGGAAGCCTGCAAACCTGCAACATAGTAGCAAAGACGACTACTGCAACTCTGTAACGCTGATCCTGCCGCCTTCTCGACTGTTTTCCTGCTTGTGCATGCTGTGGGGGTAGTCTGCCTCCTCTCTGCACCAGAAGCTCCGAAGAAATCTCCCGTGGGTCGACGGAATCTTCCCCCTGCAACCGCAGGCACCAAAAAGCTGCATTACCGGTCCCTTGGGTCTCCTCTCAGCACGACGAGCGAGGTCCCTCGAATCCAGCGACACCGTCCAAGTGACCCCCACAGTCCAGTGACTCTTCAGCCCAAGTTTGGTGGAGGTAAGTCCTTGCCTCACCTCGCTGGGCTGCATTGCTGGGAACCGCGACTTTGCAAGCTACTCCGGCCCCTGTGCACTTCTGGCGGAAATCCTTCATGCACAGCCAAGCCTGGGTCCACGGCACTCTAACCTGCATTGCACGACTTTCTAAGTTGGTCTCCGGCGACGTGGGACTCCTTTGTGCAACTTCGGCAAGCACCGTTTCACGCATCCTTGTAGTGCCTGTTTCTGGCACTTCTCCGGGTGCTACCTGCTTCAGTGAGGGCTCTTTGTCTTGCTCTACGTCCCCTCTCTCTGCAGGTCCAATTTGCGACCTCCTGATCCCTCCTGGGCCCCAGCAGCGTCCAAAAACGCCAAACGCACGATTTGCGTGTAGCAAGGCTTGTTGGCGTCCATCCGGCGGGAAAACACTTTTGCACGACTCTCCAACGCGTGGGGGATCCATCCTCCAAAGGGGAAGTCTCTAGCCCTTGTCGTTCCTGCAGTATTCACAGTTCTTCAGCCTAGTAAGAGCTTCTTTGCACCAACCGCTGGCATTTCTTGGGCATCTGCCCATCTCCGAGTTGCTTGTGACTTTTGGACTTGGTCCCCTTGTTCCACAGGTACCCTCAGTCAGGAATCCATCGTTGTTGCATTGCTGATTTGTGTTTTCCTTGCATTTTCCCTCTAACACGACTATTTTGTCCTTAGGGGAACTTTAGTGCACTTTGCACTAACTTTTCAGGGTCTTGGGGAGGGTTATTTTTCTAACTCTCACTATTTTCTAATAGTCCCAGCGACCCTCTACAAGGTCACATAGGTTTGGGGTCCATTCGTGGTTCGCATTCCACTTTTGGAGTATATGGTTTGTGCTACCCCTATCCCTATGTTTCCCCATTGCATCCTATTGTAACTATACATTGTTTGCACTGTTTTCTAAGACTATACTGCATATTTTTGCTATTGTGTATATATATCTTGTGTATATTTCCTATCCTCTCACTGAGGGTACACTCTAAGATACTTTGGCATATTGTCATAAAAATAAAGTACCTTTATTTTTAGTATAACTGTGTATTGTGTTTTCTTATGATATTGTGCATATGACACTAGGTGATACTGTAGTAGCTTCACACGTCTCCTAGTTCAGCCTAAGCTGCTCTGCTAAGCTACCATTATCTATCAGCCTAAGCTGCTAGACACCCTATACACTAATAAGGGATAACTGGGCCTGGTGCAAGGTGCAAGTACCCCTTGGTACTCACTACAAGCCAGTCCAGCCTCCTACAGGTTGGTTCAATAGTGCAGTAGGATCGCAGGAGATCTTGCTTCTAGGTGAGGATGTCAGCCGCTCTGTTTATTGAAGGGGATTTGGAGTGCTGTTCACTACTGATGATGGATGAAATTCAAAAACACAGATCTGAGCATGAGTCACAGTGGGCCCCTGCACTTGGATGTTTCATTGTGGATATTGTGCCCCAGGTTCAATGACTGAGGGGTCTCTGCACTAGTGTGTAGGTCGTGGGCATGGCCAAACTGGCCAGGGGGTTATTGGGCGTTTGCCACAGGGGCTGAAGAGGTAGGGTCAGGTCTCATTACTGTGTTGTGGTTCAGAACTGGCGCTGCAGTATATGCCCCCAGTTACAAAGCAGCAATCCTGCATGATCCACACACTTGAGTTTACTGTTTCTGTGTTGGGGCTCGTACGACAAACTTACCAGTACTGCTATGGATTTGCAGTCTTGTTTTGTACCACTGGCTCTTGGTGTACCTGGCACTGTGTCCAGGTATTGACAACACTACCTGCCCCTACTTTGGTCATACAGTACAGTCTTAGATGTCAGCAAAATATGTTGATCACATGTACCATAATGCAATGCAAACGGCCAAACTGTCCTAGGAAGTGATGTAGTGTAGAGTGTATCTAAAAAACCTTCCTTTCCTAGTATTCCTGACTTTCTTACATATGTTTGTAGATGTAACACTTGTCTTTTTTCAATTTCACTCCGATTGGGGATCCTATGCCCCACATGTGGATCCTGCTCCCCACATTTGAATCGTACGCTCCAAATGTGGAGCATACGCTACGGGTGCTGATGATCCGCACTCAGGGTGTAGAATCTGGAGACGGGTCGAAACCCAATGTAGACATTCACAGCAATTGCTGCAGCAGTCATAAGACCAATGCCCCATGGGAGCACATTGGAAGCACTAATCAGATTGCATCCTGGGTCTTGTAGCTATCACTCTTGCAATTATATGAAAAAATGCAATGCCAATACCATGACTGGTGAACCAAGGGCCTTATCACTGCTGGATGCAATGGCAAAGGGATGGTCCAGACACTATCCAGTGTGAGTTAAGATTTGTATTTTCGGTGTCAGATGTTGTATCATGCATGTCTTTGGTGTGTGTTTCATCAGGGCAAATTATTATTTCTGTATCTTGGAATAAAGACGGACTTTGGAATACTTGTCTCACACAAAATGGTACCAACATTTTCCAAAGAAAAATAAATGCACATGTCTTCACAACAGTGGCATGTATGTCCTATGTAACATCTAGCTAGCTGAGCCAACTTTGTACACGTGCCATCTAGTGTACAGTGCCGACAGGCAGTCTTGACATGCCAAATATGGCACATGCCATGTAGATTAGACTTGTCTGAACCATAGCCTGTTTTTACATGAATACCCATTCAAGCTTTTATGTAGAATCTGACCACACTACTCATCAGATGACATGCGATATTTTGAGACTATAAATTCTGCACATCAAAGGGGGATCATGGACACATGCTTTGGGGTGCACAGCTCCATCCAGACTGTGTCCCAACTCCACTTGTAGACTGACTTGGGAAGATGACTATGTAGCAAGGACAGGAAACCCTTGGCTCAATTTACTTAGGTAAACTTGGACTTTTGTCCAAACTTTCACACATACAGCTTTTATGGCCTTTGTGAAACTCGCCTGGATATTGCAATACGGCTTAAGGTTAGGCTTGTCAAGTGAGTCATGTCCGGGCATCACAGTGATAGTACACTTATATTGGGGATCTAAGTAACCTGGAATTGGTAAGTGATATCAAAGAACAGAGTCAGCACTTACTTCTTGAAGTCCTGTACCTTGCCCTGAATTAGCCATCAACTACATAATTTTCCCACTTCCATTTCAGTGGCTTCGGCTGTACAGGTAGACCAGGAATAGGACCAGGGACTGAGGAGAGCTTCCTGGGGACATCAACAGGTACGGCCTCTTTTGTCCATGGAAGAGGAGGTGGGACAAGAACCATGAACAGGCAACTGTAGGGGGAACCTTGAACTGGACACCTCTGGCCAGGGGAGGAGGATTTCACCTCTCCCCTAGACACTGAAGATCTTGAATCCTCAACACCTGGGCCTGCCTCTGATCCCTTTCTACATCACGGAGCCCCTAGTCTATCAGGGCACCCAGCTGCTACCCCTGCCAACAGTCCACCTCCAAGTGCCTGCATCAGTCTCCTGAGAAGTCTCCATGTCCCCTACACCCCACATCCCTTGTATTCCATACAAACCCCTCCCTATGTTGTAACCCCTGTGATTGCATCCCAGGAAGGGATGGTGGCATCTGAGGGGGAGCAGGGCATCTCCTATTGGCTCCTACAGCAGTTGCATGAGGAGCAGCATAGGTCCCTAGAGGAGATTACCCATTTCCTGGATACGATCAATACCACCATCACTTCCGTGGGTGCAGCCATGATTGCAGCCCTGTCTCATAGTCCCTCCCATACCACCCTCCAAGTGTCTCCCAGTTTGTCCTCCCACTCTTTTTCCCGCCATGCCCCCCGTAACCCCAATGTGTCCCAGTCCTGTGGGAGGTCAGGTCCTCCACCAGCCAGCAAGTAAGCAGCTACCACTGCAGAGGACCTCATTGTCATGAAGAAGGAGGATGACTAGAATGACATTAGACTGGACTATATGATTTGACTGGACATTTGTTTTTGTCCCTGTAAATAGACTGATTTCCCTGATGTTTCCTAATGTGTTTTCTTTTATTTTTTCCAACCACCTCTAAGTCCCCTGTCCATACTCTGTGAATAGCATTATTTGATTTGGTTTCTCCCTTCCCAATGGACATTTTTTGTGTAAGTTACTAATAATATAAACAAAAAGAAAACAAAAAAACTGTGTTGTGTAGTTCATTGTGTGTGCTGGAACCAAAGTATGGAAGTATACGTCTGGAGTTGGTTAGCTATGGCTTCCACATGACACAACTGTACACAGATAGTTCTAGCGAGGAACATGTCTTACCCATGTTGTTCACACATATATGGCCTACAGCCACATTAAGCAGTTGACCATCATCAACTAATGCTCAACTCAATTTAAATGTGGAATATGTCTTATATTTACATAGTGCTGTAAAAACATATGCTACAATGCTCATGGGGGATCTTGCTTGAGTCTTCTCAGTTTTGGTGGTGAGGATCTATGCAATGTGGTGTGTTTCCTGGGGCTCTTAGTTGCAGGTGGTTGTGGTTCCTGTACAGGGTTGGGGTCTGCCTGGACAGGGAGTGGTGGTTCCTGTACAAGGTGGGGGGCTGCCAGGACAGAGGGATGTGATCCCTATGCAAGGTGGGGGTCTGCCTGGACAGGGGTGGTAATCCCTGTACAAGCTGGGGGTCTGCCTTGACAGGGGGTGGTGATCCCTGCACAAGATTGTGGCCTACCTGGACAGGGGGTAGTGATCCATGTACAGGGTGGATGTCGGACCCTGGACAGAGTGAGAAAGTTACTGTGCAGTGGAGGGTGGCCGTTTTGGATTGTTGGGGGCCCTGTGCAGGTTTCCTAACCAGGGGTTGAGGGTGAGATGGTGCTCGTAGATGTCTTGGCTCCCCTTCATGCATTGGCTGAGAAGGATTTGGTATCATTTTGAGTATACTCTCTATCATCTTTATAGCCAATGCCTGGTGTCTTGCACTCTCTTTCCTCTGTATGGCCATGTTGTCCTTCAGCCTCTTCCCCATGTCTTTCCAGGATGTATTCATCTTCTCCAACACCTGGGTCATTCTGTGCACCAAATCTGGGAGTTGGCACACGTCCTCTAGTGAGGCAGACATGTCAGACAGTGTAGGCCCTATGTCACAAATGCCCTACCACACATCTGCCTCCTGGAAAAAATCTTCCCCCCACACTCCAACATGAATATCTGCCAGCCGTCTCTACTTGGGACAGCCTTGGATATGACTGGCAGGTCTACCAGCTGGGGGGAGGGTGGTGGGTGGGAGGTTGTGAGTAGGAGATTCTTGCCTAGGGCCTACCTGTTCCTCACCGGGCATGGCATGTCCCTTACATGTCAGAGAGAAGGTTTGGGAGACACTGTCAAAGTAGGAGTGTGTAGGGCAACCAACATGACTAACCTTGATGTTAGGGCTGTGAGGACGTGAGGTTTGGATTGAGTGTGTGTTGGTAATGGGCAATCCTTTAGGCTGTAGGAGGCAGCACCATGCCAACCACGATGTGGGCTTTGTTGGTAAGCTGCATTGGCCAACAAGTGTAGTCAGTGTGGTCAGGTCTTCCTCTTCTTCTACTTCCTCCTCCTATGCATTTCTGGCATATGATTAGACAGCTTGGAAGAGGAAGGGGTTCTCCCCTTGGATTGCCTGTCACCCAGCCACTGGTGCATGGTCTTTCGTCCAGAGTGGATTCATCCTCCTCACCACCTGTAAGACAGAGGTTGCAACAGGCTACGTATTTTCCATACAATATCATGTGGTGTAACATAAGTATTGAGTCAAGTTATCTTCACATAATCTGATGTTACACATGTGACCTGGTTTGTGTGCACCTACATGTGACAGTTGACACTGTGGCATTGAGGTGCTCATTGCAGAAGAAATGGTCTGTGAACCAGCAGCTTTAGGAAGAAGTGACAATATGGTTAATGTTCTGAATGAACTGTATGTAAATATGCACACATGGCACACACATGTCTCATCTTGCTGGGCATATTTTGCACACCAACTTCAGATGTAATGCTAAAATGAAAATATCTGATCATCCCCTTCCACATGGGTTTGGTTTTTGTTCAGGGGTATGGAATCTATAGACTACAACACTATATGGCACATTTACCCGATGGACAGTTAGCAGTGAGTTTGACTGCTCCTAAACTCCTGGATGGTATCATCCCTATCATTGACGTAATCTTGACAGAAGCTGTAATGTAACATAAGTATCCATTACTAAGTGCAAAGATGATGGTGATGATTCTGCATGTACATGTCAGAGGAATAGTCTAGTGATCGACAAGTTACGGGCTGCCCTCATATCAACCATGTATCACACTTACTGCCAAACATGTGTTTAGAGGGTACTGGGAGCAATAGGATGGAAATAACTAGGGTGTCCTGCACTGGCTACCTTTGGACGCACCTACATTTTTATTGGCATCATTCATCCTACATATGATGTGGTATCTGCTAATTTGTAAAGGAGTCTTCCAGACCATGCAGAGCTTGTTCATCTTTGCACATCAGATTTTGTCATCACATTAAGGATTACATGTTTGATATGGACATGGGCATCAAAGTAATCGGTTGAGCATTGTTTCATAAAAACAGCCTGAGCATTATTCCATAAACACAGCCAACACGTGTTTCATCACAACAAGGGACTTTTTCAAGGCTGCAAAGTATACAAAGGGATGTAGTTGCTAAGTCTAATTAGACAGGGTAGAGGATGATAGCATAGAGGTTGCACATGTATGTACTCTTAATAAGGCATGCATCCATCCTTAGTAAAGGACGGGTGTTATCGTGCCCATACAAATCTGTGCAGGGTGGCTACGAAACAAGGCAATCTAGCCAACGTAACGTGCTGTAGACTAGAAAAAGCCACCTCATAGAGTGTGCCCACAGCATATCAGTGTCCTGGTATTGATCACACAGTGAGTACATCTCACACCCATCACCAGTGAATAAAGAATTGTGTGCTCAGACAGCCCAAAGAAATTGGTTAAACAAAGTAGGGGGAGTCCACGTATTAGAAAGATACACAACAATGAAAGAAGTATGGAGTTGTAGTGGTAGATAGGTTGTACTTCCTTTTGCAAATAGGCTTGAAAGAAGTTGTCACGTCTAAAAGAAGGAAATTAACAGAATTGAATCAAAGGCCCACAGTGTAAGAGATAGTCGGATATAAAAGAGACCAATCCAAGTAATAGGAACTCACCTAAGAAATGGCACTGTAAGTAGGGTTTTTTAAGCATATGCATCAGTGTGTGCCTGGGTGTGTCAGTGTATACATCAGAGTGTGTCTGTGGGTATGATTGTATACATCAGTGCATACAAGGGTGTGTCAGTGTGTGCATGAATGTGTTCCTAAGTGGGTCAGCATACGCATCAGTGTTTCTGGGTGTGACAGTGTATCTATAGGTGCCTGGCAAGGTGTGTCAGCGTATGTATCAGAATGTGCCTCGGGGTGTGACTGTATGTGTCAGTGTCTGCCTGGTGTGTCAGTGTATTCATGAGTGTGTGCCTGGATGTGTCAGTGTAAGTGTGTGCCAGGGGGTATGTGTGTATGCATCAGTGTGTGGTTGGGTGTATCAATGTATGCATCAGTGTGTGCCTTGGTATGTTAGGATATGCATCCGTGTTGTCCTAGGTGTGTCAGTGTATACATGTGTGTGTATGCCTAGGTGTTTCAATGTATGTGACAGTGTGTTTCTGGCTGTCTCAATGTATGCTACAGTGTGTGCCTGGATATTTCAGGATATGCATCAGTGTGTGCCTCCATAAGACAGTGTATGTATCGGTGTCTGGCAGGGTGTGCCAGCATCTGCATCCACGTGGGCCTGGGGGTCTGACTGTAAGTGTTAGTGTGTGCCTAGGTATGTCAGTGTATGCATGAGTGTGTACCTAGGTGTGTCAGTATATGCATCAGTCTGTATCTGGGTGTGTTAGTGTATGTATCAGTGTGTCTCTGTGTGTGTTCATATATGTATTAGTGTTTGTCTGGGTGTGTTAGTTTATGCATCTGTCTTTGTATGGGTATGTCATTGTATGCATCAGTGTCTGTCTGGGTGTATTAGTGTGTGTCTATCTATATTAGTGTATGCATCAGTGTGTATTTTGGGTGTGTTTCTGTGTGTGTGTTAGTGTATGCATCAGTGTGTGTTTGGGTGTGCCAGTGTATGCATAAGTGTGTGCCTGGATGTGTTACTGTATGTGTGGTTCAGTGCTTGGGTGTATCAGTGTAGGGATGCGTGTGTGCCTAAGTGTGTTTGTCAGTATTTCCCTTGTATGTCAGTGTGTGCATTATTGTATCTCAGTGTGTTTCAGTGTGTTCATTATTGTAGGTCTGTATGTGTTAGTGTATGTTTCAGTGTCTGTCTGGGCGCGTCAGAGTGTGTGTGTGTCTGTTAGTGTATGCATCAGTGTGTACCTGGATGTTTTAGTGTATACATCGGTCTGTATCTGAGTGTTAGTGTATGCATTCGCATGTACCAGTCTATCCATAAGTGCGTGCTTTGGAGTGGTAGTGTATGCATCAGTATGTAATTAGGTGTAGCAGTATACACAGTTTAACTGAATGTCTCAGCATATGCATTAGCATATCAATCTATGAATCAGTGTGTGCCTTGGTGTGTTAGCATATGCAGCAGTTTTGTCTAGGCATGTCAGTGTATGCATCAGTGACTGTGTGAGTGTGTCAATATATATATATATATCAGTGGTTGTCTGGGTGTGTTAGTTTGTGCATTAGTGTGTGTCTGTGAGCATTACTGTATGATTCAGTGTGTGCCTGGGTGTGTCAGTGTATGGATAGGGGTGTGCATCAGTGTACCTAGGTGTTCCAGTGTATGCATCAGTGTTTCCCTGGGTATGTCAGTGAATGAATCAGTGTCTGTTTGGGTGTGTCAGCATATAAGTCAATGTGTGCCTGGGTGTGACAGTCTATGCCTATGTATGTGCCTGGGTGCGCTAGTGTATACACAATATATATGTTTTTATTAGTGTATATTAGTGTGTCAGTATACTTATTAATGTTTATTTGGGAATATTTATCATTAGTTTAGTGGCGAAAGATGTAATTAGCTACATACACTACCACAATAAATAGGTCCATTGACCTGTCAAAGAGACAGAAACATAACTAGAGGTTAACATTTCATACTATACATTTGTCTATTCTACTTTCATTATCTGCAATATAAAAAGCACTGTTAATAATAAAACACAAGAAATGTACATCTTTGTCTATCAATAATACATATTATTTAAGCATCTTAATGTTCCTTCCTCAGTGTTCTCAGCTTCTATACTTTTACACAATAAAAGAAGTGTGTATAAATAATCATCACTGATAAGTGGGGGGCAAAACAGTTATACGGACTGTAAAATACACCCCATAAGTACATAGCATGTTATTTCAAATTAACATTACTATGCATCACACCCACTACAAATATTTACCTACCTGTTTTACCTATGCTTGCTAAATATTATAATTTATATTATAGTTTTATAGTACAATTAATGTGTATGAATGAAAGTGGTTGGTGAAAAGGCATATAAAGTCATCACCCTTGGTAGGCCGCATGATGTCATTAAATCTGGTAATCACTTAAAGAGTAGTAGAGTATGTCAGCGGTGTAATTCTTTTCGTGTTTTTCCAGCTGTTCTTCAATCATAAATTTAGCAGTATTTATTTTTCTCTTTAGTAGAACTTTGTCCTTGTTTGTAGTTTGTGATCTGTGATTCCAATTACTGGTATTCTTCTTGCAAGAGTAAGTGCATTTCAAAATTTAGAATCCACTGTGAAGACATCTCCTTTGGTAGGCCTTATGATCTCTTTTACTTGTTGTTTTGGAAGTTCCAGAAGTATCTTACTTCGTTTTTCAATAGTAATCCTCATTAGAATGTTGGTTCAAGAAAGAGAATGCAAGTATTTAGTAGTTTATAGGGTAAACTCTGCTTGAATGTAAAGTTGATATCATTACACTTTGCCCTTCTAGTTGCATCTTTAAGTAGATGGTGTAGTGTCCAGATGTAACATTTCCTCCTTTATATAATAATGTCTATACAGGTATATGTTTTACCAGAAATAGAGATCTGTACAGCTTTAAAATTTGTAATTTGAGTTTCCGATTTGGTTTCATCTGCGTTGCATCGCAGTAGAATTAAAATGATATACTTGCCAGTTCTTCTTATGTTCAAAGTTGATGGAAGATCTGAGTTATATTTTGAGCATGTGCATCTTTAAACAATTTCTCAAAACTGACAGTTTTACAGTCTGGTAGAGTTAAGTAGATAAATTGTTCTGAATCTATTTCTGTTTTTGAAGAAAAGTAACAATTTCCACAATCATGCTGCCATAAGCAACTTAGTCCAAGTAGCTTATCAATAGTTACAATCTCTTTTAAGACACCAAGTGGGACCATCAAAAATACTTGTGCATCTTCGTGAATGTTTTGAGTGAAGACTACAGATCCAGTTCACAGATCTGCACAATCTATATTACAAGATGCTGTTAGAGTTGACAGCCTTAACATGGTCTTCCTCCAAATATTTCCTGCCTTCCTCCATTTTTCTGATTTAATTGTTGTTTTTAGGACTCTGTGTACTTTACTACTGCTGACCATTGTTAAAGTGCTTGTACTGTGTCCCTAAAAAATGGTAACATTGGCCCATACCCAACTGGCATATTTAATTTACCAATACATATAAGGCCCTAGTGAAGTGCACTAGAGGTGCCCAGGGCCTGTCATTTAAATGCTACTAGTGGGCCTGCAGCACTGGTTGTGCCACCCACAGAAGTAGCCCCTTCACCATGTCTTAGGCCTGCCATTACTAGGCCTGTGTTTGCAGTTTCACTGCCACTCCAACTTGGCATTTAAAATGTCTTGCCAAGCCTTAAATTTCCCTTTTCGTACATGCCACCCCTAAGGGTGACTCCAGGCAACCCATAGGGGAGGGGGCTATGAAAGTAAAAAGCAGGACATGTACTTGTGAGTTTCACATGTCCTGGTAGTGAAAAACTCCCAAAATCGTTTTTTCACTACTGTGAAGCCTGCTCCTCTCATAGGCCAGCATTAGAGATTTCCTTCTATGCTTTCAAGTAGTAATTTCTGATCTGAGAGGAATAGGCTTGTCATATTTGGTATGGTTTGAAGGGTAGTGAGCCATCCTACTTACTGGTGAAGTTGGATTCTACATTACTATTTCAGAAAGCCATCTGTGCCTTATAGCCTGCCTCCAATCTATGTCTGATCTGTGCTGGTTGACAGCTCCCATTGTGCATTCCACAGCTAGATTAGTTGATCCCCAGCGGCTTTACCTGCTGCATATGCTGAGGCCTGTCACCTCAAGAGTGAGGCACTCTTTCTGCATTTTGCAGACTTCCTCCCTGGTGGGTCCACCCTCAACTTGCCAGCCAGCAAGCTCAGGTAGGTCACCTAGGTCAGCTTTAGACAGTTTGTAAATCAGGGTGGTCAAAGAGGGAAGCCTGTCACTTTCAGAGCCATGCATAGCCAATCCTAGCCTTAAATAAAGAAATAAATGGACCAGTTAAAAATCAATTTACCTCTTTCTCGGTCGAAAGACGAAAACTAATAACTCTCTTAAAGAGCGTTTCCTCAGGGGCTTCGGGGACTGGTTTCCCATGCCCCTTGCCCTTCTCCTTGGCAACTGTGTGGGCTATGGTTCCAGGCTCTAGACGCCATTGACTCCCCTCCTGGGCAGCCATGGACCATGTGGTCATTGTGAGAAAGGGCATCTTTTGGGATGGTAGCCCCTCCAGTGTTTACCTGAAAAATGTTGTGGTTTCAAACTGTAAGTGCCATTAGCCCCTGCTAAACAGGTTCCCAGGGCCAGATCTCTTTCCACAAAACTGTTCAATGTTTGATTCTTCAACCATCCTTTTAAGACCCTAGTAAATGGTACCCCTGGTACTAAGGGCCTGGGTACTAAAGAGGGTCCCCCAGTGCTGCAGCACCAGTTGTGCCGCTCTGATAAACCCCATGGCAGCATCATGCAGACTGCCATTGGAAGTACATGACAAGGTGTATTCAAAAGTTGCAAACTCGACATGGCATGTCCACTAACACTGCATGCACTGCAGGTAAGTCACCCCTCTGGCAGGCCTCACAGCACTAAAGCAGGGTGCACTATAATTTGTGTGAGGGCATATGTGTGCATGAGCAAATATGCTCCTACTGTGTCTTTACAAAACCTTAAGACATAGTAAGTGTACAGAGAAGCCATAGCCAACCAATGCATGTGCTGGACAGTGGTCACTATGAGTTCCACAGCTACATGACGGCCTCTCTGAATACTGGGTTGATTGGTATCAAACAACTCAGAATAACAAACCCACACTGATCCCAGTGTTGGATTTATTATAACATTACCCGGAGAGCACCTTAGAGGTGCCCCCTGCAAAACCTAACAGTCCTGGCATGGTAGCTGACTGGTTTTTACCAGTCTGCTACCACCAGTCTGAAGTCCGGACTCCTGGAGTGAGAGCCTCTGCTCTCAGGAGTCAGAACACAAAGCCTTTCCTGGATAGAGGTGTCACACCTCCTCCCCCAAGAAGGCACCATGCACCAGCGGTCAGCTTCAAAGGCTCAACCGCCTTTGAAATCTGACCTCTCACTCCGCTTCTAGCTGCAGATGGTTTTCCTTTCACTTTGTACAGGAAAACCAGTGGGAAAACGTAGCCGAAGTAGTAGGAGTGGCCGTCCCCAGCCTGCACCTTCCCTCAGGTGTGACAGGCCAGGTGGCCACTCCATTTCCTTTTCTTTGATCTTGGATTGTAAGAAAATAGCCAATCAGGGTTAGGGATGTGACTCCTTTCCACAGGAAGCAGTAACATAGTGGGTGTAGCCACCCTAAGGTAAGTGGCCCATTGGCCACTACCAGGTAGTCCCCCTAACACCCTGTAATGCAGTATTTAATGGGCATTCCTAGACCTGTAGATCAGATGCTAAACAGAAGAAGACCAGGAACAAAGATGACCCGAGAATAGGAGTCCTGCTGCAAGAAGAAAAAGGGGCCAAACACTGCCTGCTGTTCCAAGGACTCAACAATCAGTACTGAGGTGTTGCCTGGAGCCCTGCCAGCCATAAACACAGGGCACTCAGCTGCATCTGCGTTTATCTGCATGCAAATGGGATTCCCTGGGCAAAACTTATCGAGGGACTCTCTCTTACACTTTAAAGGCCAGTAGTCTGCCCTCACACAAAGGACTGATGACCCCCCACAGGGCTCCTGGCAGGCAAGGCTGGGTTGAAAGGGGAAACTACACATTTCAAAACCACTCTTTGGAGTTCCCTCCAATTCAAAGGCACTTTGGGGTGTTTATATACTGGGTCTTTGACCCCACC
This sequence comes from Pleurodeles waltl, assembly GCF_031143425.1. Classification (NCBI taxonomy): domain Eukaryota; kingdom Metazoa; phylum Chordata; class Amphibia; order Caudata; family Salamandridae; genus Pleurodeles; species Pleurodeles waltl. Next base: position 1,180,706,526 of record NC_090439.1, read on the forward strand.
AAATCAGACTTTTCTGGATCTACCACTAGACTCTGTCAAAGGGTCTGACTGGCTGTCCAAAGACCTCATCTGGACTGCTTTGCTGGAAGGACTGCTGCCTGATTGTTTCCCTGCTGCCTGCTGACCCCTGAGTCTGCTGGAAAGACTCTGCCTTCCTCCTCAAGTGCTCTCCAAGGGCTTGGATTGAGCTTGCCTCCTGTTCTGATGTCTCAGGGCTATCAAAGATTTCGCCAAAGAGAAGAAAATCCAGCATGTCGGAAAATTGACGCAACAACAGCAAAATTTGATGCAACGCCTGCCCGATCGACCCAGCACCTAATCTACAGCAGAAAAATCACTGTATCGAGTGCTGGATCGACGCAGCACATGTTGCCTCTTTTCACTGAGTTCTGGGTTTTTCACGCATCGTCCTTGGGCTTCAAAATATCTCTGCATTGCAGTGAGGAACCAAAGCTGCATTCCTTGAAAACAAATGTATCGCCTTGCAGCTGCTTTACTTTTCAACACATCTCCTCCTCTGTGACTCCTTTGCGTCATTATCTTTTATGCATCACATATGCATTATGTGTGTTAAAAGTATACAACTACTGATTATTAAGGATTGAGACTCATTTAAACCTTTAAAAAGTGATATCTTGACTTGTGCAAATTGGATTTTTGTAGTTTTGTTCTTATTTTATTCAGATAAATATAATCTATTTTTCCTAAACTGGCATTAAGTACTTTTTGTGGTGTCTTAACAGTGTTACTGTATGAGTTATTGCACACATATTTTATATATTGCCTTTTAAGGTAAGCCTGCTCTGTGCCAAGCTACTGTGGGTAAGCACAGGATGATTTAGGTTGTGTTATGGCTTACCCTGACTAGGATTGTGGTCCCTACTTGGACAAGGGTGTTTACCTCTGCCAACTAGAGACTCAATTTCTACCAGAGGCAGAACATATTTTTTTTTCACTGCACAAGCGTTCTAACAACATAAAGAGTGCAGAGCACAATCTTTTATCCTTTTTCCTGTTTAATTGCATATCGGTTGACTACAGAGTAGAGGTTTGAGAACAGATAGCCAACAATTTCATCAGTATTTTTAGTATTTTTTTCCTCCAATAGTTCTTCTCTTTTTTCCTCTTTTTCTCATGAACACCACTATCATCCTTTGTAATCTTTTGTTTCAGTAAGATTCTAAGCTTTTTGCAAACTGGGTACTGCGCTAAATGAGGAGCACAGAGGCTTCTCAAACGATTATACTCTGTGACACAGCTGGAATCAGGATTTACTTTACTGTCATCAAACTCTATCAGATACAAACCGTACAAAGTTCTGTCCTGAGACAATGCTGACCTTCCTTGAATAAGGTGTTACCAATTTTAATAAATGCTGCATCTACACTTACATCTTATGCTACAGAAATTGGAAACTGCTTTCTATGAACATACAAGTCTTTTACAAGCAAGAAAAGTACAACAGACTTTGCTATCTGTTTTATATCTTCAAGTTCTAGGTTTTGAGCATCATTTGTGTTTGGATACAAAAGTAAATCAACTATTTTACCCAATGCTCCATTGACTAATTCTTCCTCAACATGTAAATTACACAGCAAAATCACCCAACAGTTCATACAAACACATAAACACGTTTCTAATCCTGCAGTTTTGGACACAGATTTCTTCATTGAATTCAGTTTTGACTGTAGTTTTTCAGTCAACAGTATTGTCACTCAATTAATGTCAGTTAAAATATTCGTTCTTTCTCCAGTTGTAACAATTCTCACTGAAAGAGGTACATTCTAGTAGGCAATACACACACAATGGATTTTTGTTGTTGAATAAATTCAAACATTAGCTGTGCTGCATATGATTTGGAAGGAAATATGTTGTTTAATAGTTAGGTTTCCAAGTAATGTTTCCCTTCTTTGATTCCTACTCTAAAATTCTTCAGAATATTTCCATATTGCTTATCAGATGCTTGACTCATGTTTCTAATTATTTCTTTGTATTGGAAATTCAGCCAAATGTTTACATTTCCAATGCTTTGTAAAGAATTCTGAGTTTCTTCATGTAACAGTGTCTTAAACACAGGCTGTCCTTTCATGTGTGTAAGTTGCAATAAATCGGCAAAAACAATTACATGCTTTCCTCCCAAGATTATATCATACTCTGTATTCAATAACTGTTACATTCTCAAATGCACAAAGATGAGCATTACGTTTGAGACTATGCTCACCTCATCGATGATTACAAGTTTTAATTGCTTCACAACACTGGAAACTTCAAGACAAGCTTCACCAGATAATTTTTGGTATTCCAGTTTGTTAATGTGTTTGACAGGTAGCATAAGTAGATGATGCAATGTACTTCCTTTGATGTTGTGTACAACTAATCCAGGAGGGGCTGTTACTACACACAACAAAAAAGAGTCTGGAGTCTGCTGTAGATCAGTAGCTAGAACCTGTATTAAAAATCTTTTGTCAGTGCCATCTTGTCCATTAACATACAAAATAATTAGCTTAAAACTTGAACATTTCCATTTATTGTTTTTGTGGCGGAATCCACACTCTATTATTTCTTTGACTGTCATACGTATTTTTTTCTCCTCATAATTCAGTACTCACTGTTGCAAATCAACATTTTCTTCTCTTGTTTGTTGCATTGCTGTCTCTATCTCATTCATTGATATGGTGGCTTCATTTTTTATTATTGGCTGACAAGAGGATCTGGACTGAGAGGTCCAGAACTACGGCTGCTTTGTGGACTATGCTTTCCTATCTCAGTAGTAATTGTTTCCTCTTGTTTAACTTATTCATTTAACACTTTCAGGTAGTTGGGAAATATTGGACACTCAATAATGTATTTTACAACATTGAAAAAGTATTCGTAGCTGTCATATTGTCCAAGTAACTCTGCTTCAGAATGCTGAGGTTTGAATAGCTGGAGAAGTGGAAAAATGTTTATTTCTCATTAGTTTGACAAGTACGTTTCCTATAGTTTATTAAGTTACCTTTTGCATGCCAAACCAAACAACCATCGCAAACAACTACAGCATATTTGCCTTCATCGATGTTTTCTGACAGATTGTTTCTGTACTTGTAATGTTGCAGAATTTCATAAGGATACATATTTTCAAGGTGTGGATTTTTTTTTAGATAGTGGGTATCCAATATGCTTGTTTTTACAATATCTTTACTTTCCGGATCAAACTCTGCTAGGTACTGCATTTCTGAACAAACTAGATGAGCTCAACCTATCTGCACACTAATAACATGCAATTACCCTGTTGGAAAGCATTTTCAAGTTAACAGTATACATACATCATACTCTGTCTTCAATATCTTGAAACTAAAACTGTACAATTTCTTAGTAAGAATTATCTCTGCAGAAATCTTCTCCCATATCTCCTTCATAGCTGTCGTCTCAGATTTTGGGATCTACAATGTCATGTAATAGAGTTGTCTGCTACAAACTGTATTTCCATGTTTACATTCCACATCTTTAAAATGATTGGATTATAATCATTAATGTACTTTGAAGCCTCTGTTCTTCTCAAGTTTTTTTTTGTTGACTTTCGCATCAATATATGTCTCACTGCACACAAAAAGCTGTTTATTCTTCCTTCTGAAATCATTGGTTGAGTGAATCCAAGATGGCATATTGTATAAAATGTATGCTTGCTTTTATATTTTTGTTGGCAGTACTTCCTACATCTGTGATTTTGGAGAACTTGTTTCCACAAACCTTTTAACCAGTATCGTTTGTAATTGGGCATGTAACATGCTATTCAATGAATGATAGGGCAGATTCATCACTGTCTGTTCCAAATTTAGGTGAATCTTTATTCCATACCTGCATATGAATATGAGGAGCACCTTTTCGTTGGTACTCTTTACGCCAAAATAAATCAGTTACTTCCCCAAGAGGAGGGTTTGTCTTGTTGCAGAAGAAATACATTATAGTTTGTAATCAATGAATAAAGTATCTGCAAATATTGGCGGTGTCGCATAGGCTCTCATTATTCTAAGGAGACTACTGGATTTGAGAGGCAGATTCACATGCGGTGTGGAAGACTGAGCCTTAACCCACTACAGGTGACACCTGTTGCCTTAATCCGGGTTTTGCGCCGGCTAACTAGCAGTGCCTCATCTCTACCCAAGAGCAGGGATGATTGGGCAGCCGAGCGCATGACACAATTAACTCCTCAAGGAAATTGTGGTTACTCAGGTCTCATCCGTTTCTCTCAGTTACATTAGTCTCGCATATACAATGACAAGCAGATCCAGTATATGTTTCAATAAGGTTTTAATGAAGAGACTGCATTTTGGACTATAAAGCATGTACTGCAATAACCAGGACGATAAAGCTTGACAAGATTAAAATTGTGACAAGGAGAGTAAAGCATGGAAAAAACTCTACCATATTGTCACTACAGTCAATAGACTAATTCCTACCTAGGCTATATTAGAGCACAGCAAGCATGCTAAGCTCTAGTTCTGCCCTTCAGGTTCCCCTGGGAAGACATCATCCCCCATACCTGAGCAAAGGGCTGATGTCTGCATAAGCAGCTGTAGCGAAGTGATCAGCAATCAGTATACAGTCGTGGTCCTCTGGCTGGAATCTCCCTCTAACATGTATGGGACAAGGAAGTGTTTTATAATAAAACAACTAATATTCTGAGAAAATGTCCCTACAGAAGGATGTGTGTGTTTCTGTGAATACCAGAGACAAAACATTTACCACGTTTACCGGCAACCTATCTTACTATAGCCTTGAGAGAAGCACAGAGTGCTTGTTTAAGAACACAGTGCTGGTCTAAGCAAAGAATAGCTGGATAGAGAGAAATAAAAAAAAGACCACAAATGTGGCTTTTGTTAAAATAATAAAAGAAGTGGAATAAAATATATCTAGGTTAAAGTGGACAGCAGCAGGCCTAGTGCTCTAAAAAAAACATGCATTGAGCTATAGCTAAAATGGCTACACAACACCCTCCCCTTGCCGGTTGAAGGTGGTTCAAAGCGTAATTATGTACAAAAGCTACTAAAACTCAACTTTAGATATATATATAAAAATGTCAATAATCTCAAGTTAGAAGGGACACTTGAGCATATATGAAAGGAAAATTAAAAAATGTTAACTTGTGGCATAAAAAGGCTGAATTTCAAGAGTCAGAGTAATTTGTTGCCAATAGAATCCGGAAAAATTGAGGACAGGAAATCTTCCACTACGGCAGGTGTTGAAGATGGAAATGCATCGCCAAGAAGGACCAAGGAGCATTCATGTTCCATAGCCTGAGCTTCAGCCAAGGCAGCAGCATTCCATGGTGTGCCCAGCAATGAGTTTGGAGCCACATTCTCCAGGAAGGGCAACTCATAAGCAGCTTCCCGTAGCAAATGCACCCTCAATGTGCACGTCCGGTAATGAAACCTCAGTGAGAACTTGAACAGATCAGCGTACAATGAAAGTAAACACTCTGTAGAAAGACAAACTCTCAGTGCATGTTCGAATGAGCACCAGAGGCACCAAAATACGAGCTGCACACAATGCAAAACGGGTCTGAATGACAGAGACCAGTCATACTCCCGTTCCTCCAGGAGTGTAGCTCCAAAGTACTGCATAATGGGTTCACGACACTGCTGCGCTGGTGGGAGCCCTTTCAGTCCTTCTTGTTGTGGCGGGACAGCCATTGCACAGAAAAAGTAACAATAGCAAAATGCCGCCTATTATGGCCAAAGTTATTGGAAATCCCCCAAACATACTGGAGAATATTGAGTGGATGGCTGATGGTATTAAACCAAATACAGAGGAGAAGGTGTGAACGAAACCAGAACCAACACCCTTAAAACCATTTGCGATTCCAGAAGCACTGGACGCATTTAATATTCATCCTACAAGTTTACCAAAGTGTCTCCGAAAGTTTGTACTTAAAAGGAACTGTATCTCAGCTGATGACCTTGCCACTTGAAGTGCATAGGTCTCACTTACAGATGTGAGCACCACATGTTTTTGGAACTATAAAGCATTGAGTCTGCTCAACTTGTCAAAATTCACATTCAGGCCAAATGTCAGCTACCTCTTTTTATCTATTCGGAGGAAAAAGTAAGTTCCCGCAGTATGTAACATTCTTAGAGACCAAAACAACATAAACTATTCTGGCTTGCATCCCACAACAGTCTTAACTATTGAGGAGAACATAGGTGACATTTGAAAGTACCTGGAATGTAGGTCTAATCAAGGGACTGGGACTCCCTTCAGATAATAAGCCAAGTTCGCTGCCTGAAGCATCACACCCCCTGTGCAATGGCAGCTGTTTACAAACCATCGAGTGGCTGACAGAAGTCTTGCATTCACTACCGCTAAGAAAGACCTCTTTCATGCCACTCAGACATTTGCCTGAGAAGGGCAGCTCCCACACCTCATGGATGTAACTATCGCCCAGCCTTTCATGTCAGCCTACTGGAATGTGTTTTAAAGAGAACGTGACTTGGAGTGTTGAAATAGGCAGATCATTGACCCTGTGTATTAACCATTCCGTAAATGGTATTTCAGACACAGTAAAAGGCAACTTTTCAAATTTTTCAATGTTTAACATGACATGTCGCTTCTTCCTTAGCCATTAGTTGTTGTTGTCAAGTTAAATGTTGAAAATATGCCCCTTGCGCTAATGTGTTGCCAGAGAACGTGTTCCGCCTTTAATGTTTGAAGTGGCCAACGGCAACTGCATAATGGACCTTAGTTGACTCTGTCCATGGTGTAAGAAGACATATCAGTTTGTATTATGTTTATAGCAGAAGAGACAATGTTATTTAGCGTGTATATCCGGTCGAACAGGGTATTAACAACAGCTAATGCCTTCTGTAAAATTTCCTGGACTATTTGCCTTAACCAGGCAGCAGCTTCTTGTTGGGAAAGCTTGCAAATTTCATTATATACTTCATATAAGAAGCCTTTTCTGTGTTGTTTTCTGGGGCCTAACAGAAAGTCCTGTAAATCAGTGTTATTAGAAAGGAGACAGAGGTGTTCTCTAACAGCATCTAGTGAGGAACTCTTCAACCACTGCTGGCATAGTTTCCCTACACTGTATGTTGTTACTATACCTGCATGTTCAGATGATACATAGCGAGGGTCCAGCCTATTAGTTCTAAAATCTCCTGTGGAGTTTATAAAATGTTCATGACACCCATTGGTATCTATTGGCTACAATAACCACCCACCAGGACGTGACAGTGAAGCATTAAACGTGCCGTTCTGGAACCATTCATTGAGCTGAGCTTCAGTTGCATTTATATATTTTTGCCGTTTATGAAATTTTGCGGGGCAGGAATACTGTCTGGAATCAATTCCTTAATCTTTGCTAAGCCAAAACAACTTGTTTGTTGTACAGTTTCATTTAAAAATATAATTTGAACAGGTAGCTAGCATGCTCCAAACAAAGTTTCCGTCCCCCTTATTTGTCACTTTCGTGTTCCCCACACACTTTTTAAGTCAATCAACTTCAGCCAAAATTCATAGCCTTCTATAGCAAACCGGGAAACAAGGGAATCCCAAAAAATTAATTTTGTATCTGTCAAAAATATGTTTATATTTTCCATTGATGGCAATTTAAAATAATATGACTCAGCATTGTTAACATTGTGCCCAGAAAAATATGCAAACTTTTCAGAATATGTTTTATAAATCCCCTGTGGTGGAGTCGGACAGTGGCCCTCATTACAACCCTGGCGGTTGGTGTTAAATTGACGGTAATACCGCCAACAGTCCGGCGGTAAGTACCGGCAAATTATAACATTGCGGAAAGATCTCTGAAAGACAGCCAATGTACCATACTGACCGCCAGGGCGGAGACAACAGCCACCTACAGACAGGCGGAAGTCAAAGTTCAGCTCTCCATATTAAGACACATCACTCAGCCACCTTTTCCGGGGCAGTACCAACGACATCAAAAGCCTGATGAAACAGACCCCAGAAGGGAAAGGACTTACCATTGGAGACACATGGAACAACCACGCCGCATATGGAGCCCGAGCTGCATGTCTTCCCGATGATATTCTACATGCTGCTCCACCACAAACAACAACTCCGGCAAAGACAATGACTGTGAGTACAGCTGCCTAGCACACAAGGGAGGGGGGAGGAAAACAACAGTGACACCCACACGTGCACCACACCCCTCCAACACCATGCACACAATCAGCTGCATTACTAAAACATTTCTACCCCGTACAGCGTACCTCAGATGAATAATGCAAGGACAACACAATTTTGAAAACGTGAATGTATTGAGAGCAACACATCAAGAAAAATAAGTCTGGTAAGATAATAGATATATACATATGTACACAAAAAGGGACACAGCCCAGTCCACAATGTTCGTATGCCACATGGCCACAGGTCAAAGTCTAAGGCCACACATGTCACCTGCATCAACACGGAGAGAACACTGCAGGGGCATCAGTTGGTAAATAGACAGGCACCTCAGGGAGACGGGGATGGGGGGGGCACCTCATCCGGGAAATGAACAAGACCACTGGTTCTGGAGGGGACAACATGCCCTGTGCTTGATCATGGGTAGTGCAAGGCCACAGTCTCTTGAGTGGGTGACAAGCCCACTTGCCCTGTAGGGGGCAACATGCCCTGGGCTTGGTCCTGGAGAGTGCAAGGCCACATTCTCTCGAGTGGGTGACTTGCCTAGTTGCTCTGGAGTGGGCAACATGCCCTGTGCTTGGTCATGGGGAGTGCAAGGTCACAGTCTCTTGAGTGGGTCACTTGCCCACTTGCTCTGAAGGAGGCAACATGCCCTGTGCTTGGTCCCGGGGAGTGCAAGGCCACAGTCTCTTGATTAGGTCACTTGCCCACTTGCTTTGGACGGGGCAACATGCCCTGTGCTTGGTCCTGGAGAGTGCAAGGCCACAGTCTCTTGTGTGGGTGACTTGCCCACTTGCTCTGGAGGGGGCCACATGGCCTGTGCTCTTGATCCTGGGGAGTTTTGGGTATGTGGGTGTCTTACCCACTAGTGCTGGAGGGAGCATTGTGCCCTGTGCTCTTGATCCTGGGGAGTCCTGGGTATGTGGGTATGTTACTCACTGGTTCTGGAGGGGGCCTTGTGCCCTGTGCTCTTGAGCCTGGGGAGTTTTGGGTATGTGGGTGTCTTACCCACTGGTTCTGGAGGGGGCATCGTGCCCTTTGCTCTTGATCCTGAGGAGTCCTGTGTATGTGGGTGTCTTACCCACTGCTTCTGGAGGGGGCCTCGTGCTGTGTGCTCTTGATCCTGGGGAGTCCTGGGTATGTGGTTGTCTTAACCACTGGTTCTGGAGGGGGCCTCGTGCCCTGTGCTCTTGATCCTGGGGAGTTTTGGGTATGTGGGTGTCTTACCCACTGGTTCTGGAGGGGGCATTGTGCCCTGTGCTCTTGATCCTGGGGAGTCCTGGGTATGTGGATGACTTACCCACTGGTTCTGGAGGGGGCCTTGTGCCCTGTGCTTTTGAACCTGGGGAGTTTTGGGTATGTGGTATGTGGGTATTCTGGCAGCTGGGGTAAGCTCCTTTCCCTTGAGGCTGCCTGGTGCAGGCTCCTTCACCTTCAGGACATGTGGCTTTGATCCTTTTCCACCACAAGTGGGTGTGGTGACGACTGGGCCCATGAACTGGGTGGCTGAGGTGCTTGGCTGGTTTCTTCCTACCCTGGCCATACGTGCAGGACAGTGGGAGGGGGGGGAAGAGGTCAATGGTGGATAGAAACAGTTTTTTAGGGATATTGGGGTGGGAAGAGGGAGAAGGAATGGAAGTAGAGGAAGAGGGAGTGGTTGTTGGAGGTTTCTGTCTTCTGATTTTGGGTGCAGGTGCATGGGCTGGATGCCATTGTGAGGTGGATGGCTGTTGGGTGTCTCAGTGCTTGCAATTGTGTACCTTAGGAGGGGGGTGGGGCAGACGCAGTGGGAGAGGACACAGGGGACGTGTGCATGGCTGTTGTGGAGGTGTCTGCCAATGAGGTGTGTGTTCTGCTTGGTATGATGATGATGCTGGTAGTGGATGATGATGTAGTGCATGCAGTGTAGACAGAAATGGGAGGGAGGTGGAGGAGGAGGAGGAGGGGGAGACAGTGGAAATAGTGGATGTTGTTGTGTCTGCATTTAGATGGTGTTTGTGGGAGTGCCTGTGGGATGAATTGTGGTGCTTGTGTTTGCCTGTACCTCTCTTGTGTGTTGTCCTGTGTGCATGCTCATCTGCCTGTGTGCTTGGGATAGTTTGGGGTTGAGGAGAATAGGACTGGTAAGAGGAAAATGGAGGGGGGAAGGTGGAAACAGGGACAATGGCTGCCATCGGAGAGGAGGCCTGAGCCTGGATAGATCTCTGTTGGGCCGCCAAACCACCATGAATGCCCTCCAGCACATGGATCTCAGGAGGTCAATAGCCTCCTCACTCAGGGCAGCAGAGCTCACTGGAGCAGGGCCTGAGGTGCCTGGGGTGAAGGTGATGCCCACCCTGATCCTGGGTGAGCGGCACGGGCAACTCGATGAGGGGGTGCTGGGAGGGCGGGCTGGTACGGGGGTGGTGGCTGTACCAGCAGCTGGGGTGGTCACAGCCAGGGTGCTTCCATCGGAGGAGGTATCTGTCAGAACTGTCCCCTCCAGTCTCTGCCATGGTGCTCTCCTTGCCCTCCGTCCCACTGGTGCCCTCAGCGTCGGTGGACTCTGCCTCCTGGGTCCTGTGGGATGCAGCTCCCTCCGTTGCCAGTGCCTCTGCTCCTCCACCAGATGATGCTAGTGCACATAAGGACAGGATGAAAAAACAAGAAAGAGAGACAAAGGAAACACTTGGTCAGTGACTCCACCAGCACCACAGTTGGCATACACAGCACACTCACACACAGGGAACAGCCCTACGCAATATGCCATAGCACTACCAGTGGAACAGTTAGTAGCCAAGGCATGGGGAGGGGCACACACCGCCAAATGCAGCACACCTGGGACCCACACAGCCCTGCCCAGTAATGGATGCCTACAATCAAGATAGCAGGATTATGCCTTCAGAACCCTAGCCATGAGGGGTCTATGCTGCAATGTCAGGCCTGGCCTAAGGGGACCCACTGACACACATCCACCACCCGGATACCACCCTACCATGCGTACGTTGTAATGATGGGCACTGTACTCACCCCCTTGTGGCTCCTGTGATGCCCTCAAGCTCCCATCCAGCTCAGGTGCGGCCACTGCCAGTATGCAGGCCATCAGGGGGGTTCAGGGTTCAGGGTTCGACGGGCATCCCTTCCTCGCTGGGAGGCCATCCCCAGCTGGGCCTCTGCCGTCTTCTGTGCCCAGCATCCCAGGTCCTCCCACCGTTTGCAACAGTGGGTGCTGTGCCTGCTGTAGACCCCCAGGGTCCTCACGTCCTTGGCGATGGCACACCATATACCCTTCTTTTGATGGGCACTGACCTGTTAAGGAAATACACACAGGAAAATAGATTTAGTCAAACAGTGCCAGTTACACTTATGGCCCACCATACTCCTTCACATCACCAGTTACACACACATGGCCAAGCACACAACCAATACACCACACAGAGGACATCCACCAACCCCCTTACACGAGGCCTTCACACACACCACTCAAGCATTCATGCCACATGCATTGTGCCCACAATGTACTCACCTGTTGGTCTGGAGGCCCATACAGCAGTCTGTACTGGGGTAGGACCCCATCCACCAGCCTCTCCAACTCCTCCGAAGTGAAGGCTGGGGCCCTTTCCCCAGTTACACAGGCCATGATTGGTTCCAGACACAGGTCACAGCAGCACATGCAGTGTAGGTCTTCTCCTGTTGATGATAAGGTAGCAAGTGAGGGATGAGATAGAATATGTGGTCATGTCCGCGGCGGTGCTTACCATCACCGCCGTAGTAGTTCACTATTGGCCACTGTAACCCATAGGGCCCAATGTTAACCAATGAGGAGTTGCACAGCGGTTCCCGACCACCTCCCACAACAGCGCACAACGTCAGCGGAATTACCTCACTTCCATCTGTCGCTTCCACACAGGACAGGCGGACGCCATTTCAGTGGGGGGGGGCAGGCCCTGGATTATTGCTGCATCACTGGTGAAATTTGGACATACTGGCCAAAACACACTTAGCTATTACTAGTGAACAGCATGCACAGTTCTGTTGTAGCCCCATTGTTCAGTTTGTGACCAGCTCCTCACTTTTTTGCCTCATAGATTGCTACCACTGTGGATGAAAAGGAGATGGAGACATACCCCCGTGTACAGACCCCTGGTGGACTTGGCAACAATGGAGGGCAGGCACATTGTCCTCACCTATAGACTTGACAGAGACACAATCACAGAGCTGTGTGCCCAATTGGGGCCTGACATGATATATGCGATCCGTCACCAGACTGGGAGCCCCCTCTTGTGCAAGTTCTATCAGTGCTCCATTTCCTGGCAACTGTTTCTTTCCAAGAGACAGTGGGCTTGGCAGCAGGAATGTCACAGCCAATGTTCTTAATAGTGCTAACAAGAGTGTTGTCTGCCCTGATTAAACACATGTGCAGCTACATTGTATTTCCCCAGGTTGAAGATTTGGCCACAGTGAAGGCCAAGTTCTAGGCAATGGGACAAATCCCCAACATAATTGTGGCGATTGATGGAACACATATTGTATTTGCCCCCCCCCCGTCAGAATGAACAGGTGTTCAGAAATCAAAAGAGTTTCTACTCTATAAATGTACAGATGGTGTGCCTGGTGGACCAGTACATCTCCCACGTCAATGCAAAGTATCCTGGGTCGGTGCATGATGCCTTTGTTCTGAGGAATAGCAGCATTCCAAATGTGATGGGCCAACTACAGAGGCTCAGGGTGTGGCTAATATGCGAGCCCTGGTTTCCACCCAGTAGATGTTGGTGTATGGGTATGGTGTGGGCCATATGGGATGATGTGTGGCTAAATGTTTTCCCTCAAACTTTGCAGGTGACTCTGGTTACCCAAACCTATCATGGCTGCTGAACCCTGTGACGAATGCCAAGACAAGGGCAGAAGAACGTTATAATGAGGCACATGGGCGAACCAGAAGGATCATAGAAAGGACCTTTGGCCTCCTAAAGGCCAGGTTCCGGTGCATCCATCTAACAGGTCGATCCCTGTGCTACTCACCCAGGAAGGTCTGCCAGATAGTAGTAGCATGCTGCTTGTTGCACAACCTTGCCCTGAGACACCATGTGCCTTTTCTGCAGGAGGAAGAGGCTGGAGATGCCCATGTGGCAGCAGTGTACCCTTTGGACAGTGAGTATGAGGAGGATGAGGATAAGGACAACAGAACATCAGACAATACTTCCAATGACACACAGGTAAGACAGTGTTACTCCACATTTCAATGACATTCGTTTGAATTTCTGTGGCACTGGCATGCTGGTATTTCCCACTTCTATGCCCACTTACCGTACCCTCTGGCAATTCATTTTGCAGATGTTGGTGACCTCACATATGCTCCTGGTGTGATCACTGCAGCCAGCTACAGGTCATTATTCTATGTTCATTTTCTGTGCAGTTGAATTGCAATGTTTGTACCTGTTTAAATGAATACAAACTTGAAAAAGTTGACATACTCCAAACTTCTTTTTTTTTTAAGGGTGTTTATTGAAGTGCTACAATATTGAGGGGGCAAGTGCTATGGGATGGGGTGATGATGGAGGAATGTCCAGGGTATTGTTCCAGTCTGTTTGTAGCACAGGTGCATTGTCCAAGTGGACATAGGAAAGGGAGCAATGGCAGTTTGTCGTAGTTTGGACTCTTGCTCTAGGCATGACTGCTGGTTTAAGGATGACAGTACTTTTGTTTGTAGTCGACTATGCCTATTCTACAACAAGTTGCAACTGTTGTCCCAACCTTACTGGCTCACTAGCAGCACCTCACCAGAAACACAATAGTAAAAGGTGATTTGCGGCAGCCTTTACGCATGGACTTGAGAGTATGACATCCCAGGGAGTGTCGTGGTTAAATGGAGATTACCCCTTTCTCACAGATATATCATGTCTCATCCAAACACAAGCAATAACAAAGATGCAGTAAAGTTTCAATAGTTTTTATTTTACACAACTGCAATCTGCGATAAGTAGCATGGGCTGCAATGATTAGGATAATGAACAGTGCAAGAAATAGAATAGTAAAGTGCGAGAAAACAGGGCTGATTGCAGAGGCCCCCTAACTTTTTGCCCCCATTTTCCACTTTTTGCTGGTGTTTTCCTGACTCTGATGGTGCCCTGGGTACTGTTAACCAGTCCCAGGGCATGTGCTCTGTGTAAAATCAATATGCAAATTAGGCTAATTATATTTGGCTAAGTCAACCTATCTATAAGTTCCTAGTATATGGTAGGGCATGTAGGTTTAGGGACCACAGCATATGTGGTGCAACCATAGGTGTACTGCTGAGGTGCCCAGTGTCAATTTTAAAGGCAGGCCTGCCTTGCTGGCTGCTTTTAAATTAAAGTTCTATGCAAATTCGACTTTGGAATTAAAAGTAGTTTCAAAGTCTTAAACAACCTTATTTTTACATATAAGTCATCCCTAAGGTGTACCCTATGTGCCCCTAGGGCTGGGTGCCATGTAACTAAAAGCAGGGACCTCATAAAAATAGTTTTATAAGCCCTGGTGAGGTAAAAACAGCCAAATTCATTTTCCCTCATTGTAGTGAATGGCCTCCATAGGCTAGAATGGGGAGACTTTATTTTAATTTTAAAAGTCCCCTTAAGTCATGAATACCAAGAGTTTCTAGTTGTGGGATTTAATATAACTTGTTCAGGTAAAGAGTTTTAAACTTTACCTGAAAAGTTGCCAATTTCACCCCTGCATTGTTTTTACTGCTGTGCTCTGATTGGCAAGCCTCTGGCAGCCTGGCCAGGCTGCCTGGATGAGGTGTGAAGTGGCCCAGATTCACACAAAGAGATGTGCCTGTGGGAGGGAATCTCCCCTCAGCAGATGGTGAGGCAGGAAGGGGGAGGGCTGCCAAACTGGTCTTCAAAGGCAGAGAAGGACATTTGGAGCAACCCAGAAACACCCCCACATCCTGTAACCCCAGACAACTAGGTGTCTCCTTGATTAGTTTAGGAGAGGGCAGGAGAGGGGTGTGTTTTTGATTTTTAGCCACACCAGTGGGTGGGCTCAGCCAGATGTAACCTCCAAAAATCAGATTCAGCCATGATGGATTTTCGAGGAATGTTGCCTCCTGGGATTGATTTTTGCCACACTTCCCAGGAAGTGGTCATCCCAGGGGGAAGAACCCTGCACCTGATCGGAGAATCAGGATCCCCCTGTTTTTCACCCAGGAGCTAGGATAAAACTGGCAGACCTGCACCCACACCTCAGTTCCCTACCACATCCCTACCAGGAAGAACTACAGAAGAAGAAGGACTGCCCAGCTGGACCCCTGGCCTGCACCTGGAACCTGCACTCAGAAGGACTGCACTAGCTGCACACTTGGGATTCACCACAAGAAGGACTTTGCCTGGCTTTAACTGGTTCAAGGAGCGACTCCCTGTTTGCTACAGGTGAAAAATTGCTAACTAGAGTCCCCTGCACCAACTCCTGAAGAAATCAACCAGCTGACCACTGTCCAGTGGCCAAAAAGGAGTTTGCGCCAGGTGCAGTCTGGGAGTTGTAGTCCACAACCCCAAGGATCATCTCAGAGCTTCTGGACCCTTGGGGTGAGCTGTGGACCACAAAAGAACCTTAAAAGAATATCTGGGAGAAGACCCAGAAGTTTGGAGAACTTTTGAAAAAAAGCTCTATAGAGGGACCGGCTTGCCGCGGCAACTCTAGCCGGCTTGCCTCAACCGCGACTCGGCCTGATTTTCAGGTTCGTCCCTGTAAAGAAAATCTCCAAAAAAGAGACCAAGGGCCAGATGTAGCAAAAGTAGATTTTGCGACTCGGAAATTAAGACTCGGAACGACTTGCAGTTTCCGAGTCGCAAAACCATATGCAGAATGGTGTCTCAGACACCTTCTGCGAGTCGCTATGGGGTCGCAAAGACCCACCTCATTAATATTAATGAGGTGGGTCACATTTTGCGACCCCATAGCGAGTCCCTGCACTCACAGGGATGGTGGCCTGCTGAAGACAGCAGACCTCCATGTCTGTGACTCCTTTTTAAATAAAGCATTTTTTTTTTTTTTGCAGCCCATTTTCCTTGAAGGAAAACGAGTTGCAAAATAAAAAAAATAACAAAACCATTTGGTTTTGGTTTTTCAGAGTAGGCAGTGGTCCACTGTACCACTGCCTGCTCTGAAAACCCCTTTTTGGCAACATTCACAAAGGGGAAGGTGTCCCATGGGGACCCCTTCCCTTTTTCGAATGGGTTACCACCAGTGTGACACTGGTGGTGACTGCAAATTGCTTTGCGACCGCGTTCGCTGCGATGCGAGTCGCAAATAGGAAGGGAACACCCCTTCCTATTTGCAAGTCGCAATCACAATTTGCGAGTCGGTACCGACTCGCAAATTGTGAATGTGCATCGCAAACAGCATTTTGCATGGCGCAAACTGCGATTTTCGCAGTTTGCACCATGCAAAATGCTTTCTACATCTGGCCCCAAGTCCGAAGGTAAAAAGTTGACCAGGACCTCCAAGCCAGCGTATCCAAGGAAGGGTTCCAAGAACGTCGGATCAAAATCCAGGTTTATCCTGGTTGAAAGATGTTCACCTCGAAAAAACTACTAACTCTGAAGGTAAAAATCTCCACCGAGGGCTCCCGCAACGTGTATCCGGAGAAGAGTTCCAGGAGGTCGGATTGGACTGGCAGGTTCGCCCTGCTGAAGAAAATCTTCAGAAAAGAGACTAAGTCCGAAGGTAAACTTTTGACTGAGGCCTCCTGCGAGCTGTAGCCGAGCAGGGCTCCATCGCGGTCGGCCTTAAACTTTGACTTTGCCCCGGTCGAGGTGCGACCAGATGACCAGATTGGCGCTAGAAAACAATATATTTTTTTTAATTCATATCTCCGGTTCCTCTTATCCGATTTTATTCGTTTTTGTGTCATTTTAAAGATAAAAATATAATCTATTTTTATAAATTGGTTGTGGATTTTTAAACTGTTTCCTGTGTTTTATTTAATTACTGTTTTGTGATATTTGAATGCTTTACCCTCTGTATCCTAAATTAATCCTTGTTGCTCGTTGCCAAGCTACCAAGGGTTGAGCTGGGTTTAATTTATTGAGACCTAACTGGACCTAAGTGGAGGTTAGTGGCCTATTGCTAAGTGTAGGTACCTACCTGCCCTTACCAATAACCCATTTTCCAACATAAAGACAAGAGTCATTGTTAGAAAACACCCCCACCATCTTGTAATAACATGAAAAGACATAAAGGGCGCCATTACGACCTTGGCGGGCGGCATCAGCCTCCCACCAAGATCAGACCGCCGGGTGGCCGCCAATGCGGCCACACTCCCGCCACGGCCATTTGGAGATCCCCGCTGGGCCGGCAGGCGGAAACCTGGTTTCTGCCCGCCGGCCCAGTGGGGATCTCGGCTGCAACACAGGAGCCGGCTCCAAATGGAGCCGGCGGTGTTGTGGCTGTGTGATGGGTGCAGTTGCACCCGTTGCGCTTTTCACTGTCTGGTACGCAGACAGTGAAAAGCTCCATGGGACCCTGTCATGGGGCCCCTGCACTGCCCATGCCGGTGCCCATGCAGGAGCCCCGCGACTCCCCTTTCCGCCAGCCTTGCACCGCCAGGAAAAGGCTGGCGGGAGGGGGACTCGTAATCCCCTGCGCTGCCCAGGCGGATAATCACCGTTGGGACAAATGTGGCGGAATACCGCCGGCCCCGGCGGTGCGACCACGGAGCTTCTGCTGCGGTCGTAATAGGTCAGGAAGCACTGCCAGCCTGTTGGCGGTGCTTCCATCATTTTAGCCCTGGCGGTCTTGTACCGCCAGGGTCAAAATGACCCCATAGTGTGTAATAAGTCCTAATACCCTATCATGATAGGCCTAACCTCCTACCTAAAGGAGAGCTGGGCATGTTAAACCTAATCTGCCAATGCCATGTCTATGAGAGAATCCTCCATCCCTCGTTACCTTGGAATGATGTCTCTATTTCAAACTCCGCAGGAATATGAAGACTGAATCAGCATCAAGATGACGTGTAGCATCGATATCATCGATGGGGGCAATGCCATCTGGCCGGAATCCCTCTGATTATCTGTCTAAAGTGTGATGTATTTATAAAGATCTACTTGGACCCCTGACGTAGGTGTGTTCCCAAACAATAGATAACGGCATGCTTGGGGCAGCAATTAATAGAAACAATTCCCTCAAAAGCATGAAGAGGGAAAGTCACTAAATGTGAACACCTACAGTTTGTTTGTCTTTGTCACTTGATTTTGACGCCTTAACACGGTGGCACTGATAATGCAAATCATAACAAGTGGCCTAACTATAAACAAGGCAGCCATCTTAGAAGAATTAAATAATTAAATGGGCTAAGACAGAGCAAGCTAAGTAGGTTAAAAGTCACTAGGTGACGGGGGCATGAGTCTGCAAGCCAATGGCTTAGCTAACTCCTGTTATCCAATTAAAACAAACTGTGATTCACTACAAGTTCAAGGTGGACAGGGTGACAGAGTGGGACACAAGGGTGATTGTCTCTGGCTTCTGTATGGATCGCAGGGAACGTTTGCGGGGTGGTTCTCTTTCTGCAGGGGGAGGGGTGCTGGTGTCCTGCGAGTCCTGTGGCAGGGCCACCTACCCACTAGTGGCAGAGGAGGTAGAAGGCTGTTCAGATATCTGGCTAGTGGCAGGGGCCCGCTGTTGTGTGACTGCCTCCCTCATAATATTGGCCATGTCTGCCAGCACCCCTGCTATGGAGACTAGGGTGTTGTTGATGGCCTGCAAGTCCTTCCTGATCCCCTAGTATTGTCCCTCTTGCAGCCGCCTGTCCTCCAGCACATTGTCCAGGATCTGGCCCATCGTGTCCTGGGAATGTTGATATGCTCCCAGGATCTCTGCAAGTGCATCCTGGAGAGTTGGTTCCCTGGTCCTGTCCTCCCTCTGGCGCATAGCAGTCCTCTCAGTGTCCCTGTTGGCCTGTGCCTCTGTCCCCTGAACCGTGTGCCCACTGCCAATGACCGCAGGTCCCTGATTGTCTTGTGTGCAAGGTGTGGCCTGGGGTCCCTGTAGAGGTGGACACACTGCTGATTGACATGTCCTGGGGCCAGAGGTGTGGGTACGCTGGATGGGTGCTGTAGTGGTGTTTCCTGATGAGGGAGGCTCTGTGGTGGTGTGTGACTGGGCCTGGGTAACTGGCTGTCCAGAGGTCCCTGATGGGCCAGATAGGTAATTCAGATCCTGAAGACCAGAGTTGCTGACATCACTGTGGGCCTCTTCATTCGGGGGACTAGATATTGCTGGCATCTCCTCTCTGCTGACATTGGCTGGGGATGTAAATGATGTGTTATGGTTTCTGTGTCTGACATATTGTACATCCTTGCCTTGCCCTCTTTAGTTGTATTTGCCCTGCCAACTTTCACTTGTATAAGTTGATGTATGGTGGGATGTTTAGTTCTTTATAGTGTGCATGCTTTAGTGATGAGTCTCCATGCAGGGCTGTCCATGCATTGGTAGAGCATGCAGGGATTGGCATTGGGATGAGTGAGATGTGATAGTGGGGTGTGTGGGTAGTGGTGGAGTGATGGGAGTGAGGGTGGGGGTTTGTGATGGCATGCAGGTAGGGGGGTGATAGTAGTAGAGAGTTGACTTACCAGAGTCCAGTCCTCTTCCAACTCCGGCCAGGCCCTCAGGATGCAGGATTGCCAAGACTTGCTCCTCCCATGCTGTTAGCTGTGGTGGAGGAGGTGGGAGTCCACCGCCAGTCTTCTGTACAGCGAGTTGGTGTCTTGCTGCAATGGAACGTACCTTCCCCTATAGTTCGTGCCACCTCTTCCTAATGTCATCCCTAGTTCTTGGGTGCTGTCCCACGGCGTTGACCCTGTCGACAATTCTCCGCCATAGTTCCATCTTCCTAACTATCAACATCTGCTTCACCTGTGCTCCAAATAGCTGTGGCTCTACCCAGACAATTTCCTCCACTATGACCCTTAGCTCCTCCTCTGTGAAGCGGGGTTGTCTTTGTGGTGCCATCGGTGTTGTGTGAGGTGTGTAGGTGAGGGTGTGTTGGGATGTGTGATGTGGGGTGCGTTAGTGGTGTATAAGTGTGAGTAGTGTGTGGCTCTGGTTGTGTCTGTGGCCTTGCTGTCTCTCTGCTGGCAATTGTTTGTATTTGTAAGGGGTTGTGGGTAATGTGTGTGTGTGTTTTATAGTGGTGTGGGTGTGTGGGTGAGGTGTGCGTATGGGTGTCAGGTATGCGTTGTTTGAATTGTCCAATGTGGAGTTGTTTTGTCTGTGGGTGTCCATTGTTAGCGTGGCGGTATGTACTGCCAATGGTTTACCACCATTGAATGTCCACCGTGGTGATTCATGGGTCAGAATGTGGTGGGCGTTGTTCTGTTGGTATAACGGTGTGGGTTTTGATACCGCCAGTTTATCACTGACCTTTGGTGTGGCAGAATTGTGTCTGTGGCTGAATACTGACAGATTGGTGTATGTGTGTCATAATACGATGAACTGATATCTGCTGTAGCGGCGGAAAGTTGACAGCAGTCAACGTGGCCATAAGTGGAATTTACCGCCAATGTCATAATGAGGGCCAATGTTCCCATTGTCTGTCATTAAAAACAGTCTTTCGGGTACTTGCTCTGTGAATGAAATGGTGTCCATAATAATTATAGCAAAACATATCACCATAATTGTCTTTAGATTGATGAACATCTTCACTTTCAAATACAGTATAATACTGCAATTCAGTCATCATAGAATCAACTGTTTTCACATCCCAGTCATCAGAAACAACTCCGGGTATTATTACATCGGTCATTGAAAGTTTAAACACATATGGTATTTGAATGACCTCTGTCAAGCCGTATATATCAAATGTTACTTTATCCCAAACATTCCTATCAGGAATTGGTATAGCGGAAATGTTCACAAAAGACAAGTCTCTGTGGACCTTATGAGAAGAAAAATGTGGTTTTAGGACCTCATCCACCAGTTCAACTGTTGATCTTTCAGGAAGAAAATGACCATGTATTAATAAAAAGAATGTTATAGCAAAACCAATCCAAAGTAGGAAGGCCAGTATAGTCAAAGAAAGCCACATCTAGTTCCATGGGAGAATAAAGTAAGTTGCTTTAAGCCAGTTTAGCAGCTCACATGTTTTTGACAGTTCAGATGTAGAAGAGGGTAATGAGTCCGAAACGGTGTCATTGATGTTGGCAAACTATCCAGAAGCAGTTTGTGCAAAAGCTGGAGCCGTATTTGTAGGTAGAGAACTGGTGGGTGTTCCCAGGGGTGATTGAAAATAAATGATGCCATCCGTCTGTGTTGAAGTTGTATCAAATTGATCAATTATTTCTGTGTTGTTTGTTGAAACAGATGTCAGTGGAACCAATGCATGATCATTTTTCACCCTCTCCAAGCTTGGAGAGGTGTCAGTGTTGCTGCTCATAACTTGTATAGGTACTTCTTGACCAGTAGTGAGAGGAATTTGGGAACTACTGGCTGTTCCTCTTGCTCTGCTGTAACTTGACATTGTCGATAGATACAAAGCGGTTTTCTTTAGCACCAGCCAATGGTGGCAGATGCTACCTCTTCATGCACTGCTTTAATCAACTCTGATCTTTTATCTTTGTTGGGAATTACTCAAACCCCTACGCCTGGTATTTTTACCTCAGTGTCTAGTCATCCTCCCATTCGGTAGGAATATTTAGCAGGAAATGCTTTGGGATAGGGCGTACCTACAGCGTAGCTTTCACGGCAGCCCATATGTCATCGCCCGGTTTCGCACCTGAGCGTGTTACTGCAGCAACAGTGGCCGTAGCTACTGCTGACTTTGCAGCTTCATCAGCCAGTGTATTTCCAGCAACGTGTATTCCAAAGCGCTGGTATCCAAATGTATGTACAACATGGACATTTGGTAATGTTTCTTTCAGATCCGCTACGTTCCCCCACAGAAGTCTGTGTTTAATGGTGTTGCCTTTAGAATGCCTGAACCCATTCTGGAGCCAGTAATGCAGGTATTAATTGAAGGACTGGACACAGTAATATGAATCACAAACAATCAGTGTTAACTGTGCAGGATCCGTATGTTCCAGTGCCATCACCAGAGCCTTTAGCTCTGCTAGTTGTGCTGTGCAATCTCCTAGGGGTTATGGCAAAGTATCCTGGGGATAAAATGTATTATCCTCCATATAGCCTCTTACGACTGCGCAAGCAACGGAGTATTGATGTTTCGTGCCAATTGCAGGTTACGCTGAGTCATCGGTGTACATGACTCTTTGATACTGATCAATAGGCAGTGTGTTTGCTGGAACTGGGTATTCTAGTTCATATTGTAAAAATAATTGTAATTTTGGGTCAGAAATTTAGTCTACATCAGTGGCTGTCGAAGACGTTGCCCATTGAATCCAAATGAGACGCATTAGGAACGTTGGCTTTGGTTACAGCCTCAAGGGCTGGGATTGGAGAAATTACAATAATGTGTTTGCCTTGGGCTAGTGGTCTTTCTTTAATGACAGACATCTGAACAGCAGCGAGAATTTTCTCAGTGGGAGCAAAGCGTTGTTCTGCTGCTTAGTACAAATGTGATTTGTATGCAATCGAGACTGTCTGACCCTCATTGAAAGTTACATAGGTGAAACCAATGGCACCAGCAATTACTCTGATGACCAGATGTGTTTTGTTGTCCCTCGTGTGTAAATGTTGCGCTGCAAGCATGTCTGTTTGCATGTGTGTTAGACTGTCCAAAAGTTACTCGAAAAGTCAGGACGTATTTAGTCATATGAAGGTTTTATGCATGATGCATAATCAGTAATGTAAGTTCTGCCAAAATGTAGGAAACCCAACAGAGATTGGAGTTTTTTAATGGTATTTGGAGATTGTAACTGTGCTCATTTTTCCAAGAATTGTGGCGCTAGGCTCTTTTCTTCACTTAATAGTTCATATCCTAGAAACAAGACGTTAAGTAAGGCTTTTTTTTTTTATTGAATTTGTAGCCAAACTTGGCAAATCCTATAACAATGAGGGATAGCTGTCTTAAATGCTGCAGTAGTTCATCATCCGTGAGATAGATATAATCTACATAGGGCAAAGCTTCAGGGTCTATGTTGTGCAATACTGAAGTCACACGAGCCTTGAACAGTCCTGGACTGTTCTTGTACCCCTGAGGTAAACAACAGAATTTTTTCTGAAAGCCTAGTGCACTGAAACTTGTTAAGTCTCTACTCTCAGGCGCTATATTTTGGCAGAAGAAACCATTAGAAATGTCCAGTGTTGTTTTGTATTTTTTGCGCACTATGTTATTCATGAGTGCTGTGCTATGTGAGATTTGTATAGCATATGTGAGTGTATGACTGTTTAAGTGTCTGTAGTCTAAAGCTATTCTGTACGAATGGTCCGGTTTAGCTACGGGGAATAACGGATTATTCATAGGTGAGACACAGGGTTCAATTAGGCCATGGTACTCCAATTGTGTGACGATTTCCCTCACGGGTGCTTTAGCATCATGTTTGATTGGATATTGGGGTTGAGGTTGGGGTTGATTTTTAATAGAAATTACATGGTAGGGGGAATCTTTGTCCCATCTTACTTTGTTGCGATATAACGCTGGTGCCTGTGCCATTGCCCAGTCAATGGTGTAGGATTTTGCAAGCTCCTCAGAAACAAGGGGCAAGAAAGAAGGTTTGATAACATCTTCCCCATAAGGGCAAGTACGGGCAAATTCAGGAGGTCAATCTTTTTCGGCCAGCAAAACATCATATATGTTTACGACGCAGTCCCAAAAGATTGCGTCTATTTTGCGCTCAATGTCTCCTTCTAACTGTAATGTTATTTTGTACACCCTATCAGGCGTGGAGACACACATGCCTGCAGTGTCTACTTGTAGGAAGTCATCAGTTGCTTTCCCCTCCAGATGGTCTAGAAGATTCTGGTGAACTATTGTGACCTCTGCCGCGCTGTCTAGTAGCACTAGTGCCCACTCCTTGGTCTTCAAGAGAGCCCTCTTCTTGAGTGGCATGTCGAATTGCAACTACTGCCACCTTTTTCTTTTTGAATTGTGTTTTTTCTTGGGGAAGTTTCTCTTCCTTTTTAACAAAAACTTCTGTTGAGCGTTGTGATTCCTGTCTCGGTTTCACGTACTCAGTTCTTCGCTCTGACCACCTACCTCTCTCACTGCGTTTTTCCGATGAGTTGTAAAAGGAACAAGATTGGCGTGTATCAGTATATTGATATCTCTCAGGCGTCTTTATATTATCTCTATTTCTGAGATCTATTTTGTGGGGTCTACATGTGCAGAGATTCTCCCCGTTTTTTTTTTAGGAGTTTGTTGTTTTTTATCCAAGCTTTTCTTAGTACCCTCAGGTGCTTGTTTGGAAGAATCTTTATTAGATTTACCTTGGAATTGTGGTTTTGTTGGTCTGGCCCCCAGACTATCTCGACCAATGCTAGAGTAGGTATCCACAATAAACGTTGGCAGCTCATGTTCTTGATCCTGTGGAGGAACGTCCTGGAGCCGCATGCGCACCGCTAATGTGACCACTTCCCCTTTAAGGTTACTTAATATAATTGAGGATACAGTGGCAAAGTTGCCCATTAATTGCATTCCCAGGTCCAGGGCTGGGGCAGCCCTGTATTCATCTTGAATTTGTTTCAGAACTTCTGGTGAATTGGCCAGTGTAGGTGTACCGTTGGGGGTTGTATAGAGCATGGCAAATACCGCAACCCATGTATTACAGTTATCTACTGTAGGAACCATCCCAAATGGCAAGCACATTGTTAATATTTTATGTTTATCCTCTGGTCCCGTATAGGGAAATACTGCTTCCAGCGCTTTTAGTTTTTGAGCTAACCAAAACGGAATTTCTTCTTGTTTGGCTGGTACTTTTCCCATGATTGAATGTACAGTCATGAGATTATTGCCTGGTGTTACTGCATGTGGTTGCGCCTGTGCAGCACGTGCTGGGTTTGTATTTAATGTTTGCATTACAAACTGTACTAATCGTCTATACATTGCTGTCAGATCAGAATATAAGCGGCGTACTTCAGCTACAATTAGGTTTGTTACAGCAGGTTGAGGTGTATAATTGGCCAATAAAGGCCAGGTAGGAACATCATTACTTATAGGACCTAACCTAACGTGCATAATTGTGTGGGGTAGGGCGCCATCAAGCCAATTATTATGTTCTTGATAAGATAGAGGTATTTCTAAATATGCATATGCTTTGTATTGTGCAGGTATGTTTGCAGATCTATAGTGATGAAATGTATTTGTTTTCCCATCAACTGCTGGAAATGTGATCCAAGAATAAAAAAGTTCTGTTCTATAAGCTGCGCGCGTCAACAACAAATGTGACTGGATGTCCCTGGGTCGTTAGGCCATGTGTCAATAAATGTGCAGTAAGGGGTTGTCTCATATTGACTGCAATTGCTACCTGTTGTGGATTCGCCATAATAATTGATAAGTTTGTTCAGAGATAAGCACACCAAATGGGGATTATCCTTTTAGAGTTCGAGCTTGAACAACCTCTAGTGTCAGATAGGTGTTTCCTACTTAGGTGAGGAGGAAATACTCAATACCACGGATGTCTCCGTATATAGTACTGAGGTGTCTTTGTATGTAGTAAGACAGAGATACTCAGGAGGACACAAAAATTAGAGTCTGACCAAGCATTGGCTGCGCCATGTTGCTTAGGGTCTCATTATTATAATGAGACTACTGGATTTGAGTGACAGAATTGCCTGTGGTGTGGAAGACTGAGTCTTCACCCACTACAGGTGACACCGGTCACCCTTATCCAGATTTTGCTGTGGCTCACTAGCAGTGCCTCATCTCTACCCAAGAGCAGGGATGATTGGGCAGCTGAGTGCATGACACATTAACTCCTCAAAGAAATCTTGGTTACTCAGGTCTCATCCGTTTCTCTCAGTTACATTAGTCTCACATATATAATGACAAGCAGAGGCAGTATATGTTTCAATAAGGTTTTTATGAAGCGACTGCATCTAAGACAATAAAGCATGTACTGCAATAACCAAGACGATAAAGCTTGACAAGATTAAAATTGTGACAAGGAGAGTAAAGTATAGAAATAACGCACCCATATTGTCACTAGAGTCAATAGACTAAGGGGGTCATTACAACATTGGCGGTAAAAGCCGCTTACTGCGGTGCAGAGCACCGCCAACACACCGCTGCGGCAGCGGAATTCCACCATGGTCATTATGACCCACAGCTTGGAATCCGCCAAAATTTAGACACCCACACAAGTCCGCCACACCAAAGGTCAGTGATAAACTGGTGAAAACAAAACCTCCACCGTTACGCCAACAGGAATACGCCCACACTATCACGACCCACGAATCCACGCATTGGTCTTTCAACCGCGGTATTCCATTGGCAGTACACACCGCCACGCTCAAAATACACTCACACATACAAAACACATCCACATTGGACAATTCGAAACACACACACCTGATACACATACACACACCACTCAAACACACCCAATACAATATAAAACACACACCCACATCACCCACAAACCCCTACGACAACAACTGTGACTGAAGGCCACAGAGAGATACCACCATCTAAAAATGAGCATCCACAGGCACTCAACACCATCATTCACACAACATCCACACATCTCACACAACACACCACTAAATATCACCCCACACATCACAACACACACCAACCCACACATCACCCACACCACACCATGGCACGGCAAAGACACCCCAGGTTCTCTGAGGAGGAGCTCAGGGTCATGGTGGAGGAAATCACGCAGGTAGAGCCACAGCTATTCGGATCACAGGTACAGCACACTTCCATAGCTAGGAAGATGGAGCTATGGCAAAGAATAGTGGAGAGGGTCAACGCAGTGGGACAACACCCAAGAAATAGGGATGACATCAGGAAGAGGTGGAATGACCTATGGGGGAAGGTGTGTTCCGTGGTCTCCAGGCACCACCTTGTGGTTCAGAGGACTGGCGGCAGACCCCCACCTCCTCCCCCACAACTAACAACATGGGAGGAGCAAGTCTTGGCTGTTCTGCATCCTGAGGGCCTCGCAGGAGTAGCTGGAGGAATGGACTCTGGTAAGTCAAATCTTTACTACTATATCCCCCACCCTACCTGCATCCCATCACATACCCTCACCCTCGCCCTCACCCCAATCACTCCAACTCCTCACAAATGTCCCAATATCACAAACCACCCATCCCAACACCAAGCCCTGCATGCAACAACAAAGCATGGACACCCATCATCAAAGCATGGCCACTGCACATACCCATACACCCCCCTAAACCATCATCACACAAGGTCCCACACAGGAATGCAAGCACTAGGGTACACGATCACCTACCCATTGCACACCATGGCACACACAGATGCAATAATCATGCTTTTACACCCCTGCAGGACCCCTACCCAACGTCACCGGACAGGAGGGTCCAGACATGTCCACACCACCAACAGAAGAGGCCCACAGTGATGACAGCAGCTCTGTCCAACTGGATCCAGACGACCAGCCCGGCTCATCTGGGACCTCGGGACAGTCGGTTCCCCTGACACAGTCAGAGGCCACCACAGAGCTTCCCCCCTCTGAAAACAACAGCACCCACCCAGCAGGCCCATACCTCTGTCCCCAGGACACGTCAATCAGCAGTGTGCCCACCACTACAGGGAACCAGGTGAACCCACCACCCCAACAACAACAGGGACGTGGGGGCAGTGGCAGTGGGCACACGGTTCAGGGGACAGAGGCCCAGGGAAACAGGAGAACTGGGAGGGCTTCTGTGCGACAGGGGGAGGACAGGCCCAGGGAACCCACTCTCCACGAGGCCCTCTCCAACATCATGGGAGCTTACCATCAGTCCCAGGAGACAATGGCAACGGTACTGGCCAAGTTTCAGGAGACCCAGCAGCTTCAGGAGGAACAGTATTTGGGCTTCAGGGAGGAACTCAAATCTACAATTCCACCCTGGGCACCATTGTAGGCGTGCTGAAGGAAGTCCTCAACACGAGGAGGGGCACTGTGGTACAACAAGGGACCCTTGACACTAGCCTCGATGATGAACTGCCTACCACCTCCGCTGGCACTAGTGGACAGGCGGCACCACCACAGGACCAGCACCCCACCCCATGCAGATGGAGAAACACCCTGAAAACAGTTCATGACATCCTGGACAAAAACAGAGAATGATGCCAAGACCCCCGCCAAGAAATAAAACCACCTTGATTGTCATCTTTTTTTGTCCCACATTGTCACCCTGTCCATCCTCAAACTTCCCCAGCTCCACTTCCTACGCCCCTTTGGACAATGCACCTGTGAGACTAATAGACTGGACTCTGCCATGGACATTCCTCCACCATCACCCCTCACCATTTTACAACCCCCTCCAATATTGAGCACTAAAATAAACACCCTTAAAGCACAAAACTATCTGGAGTCTGTCTGTGATTTCGAATGAGTATATTAGCAACTACATTGACAAAATGCTCTTTCAAATGTCAACATGCCTATGTCACACAGCTCAAGTCCATGAGGAAAGAAAGCAGATGTCACACAGTGGGACCCACATCTGTGTAGAGACTTGAGAGACTGTGGCTTTGCACTCCCCAGGATTGAACAGTGGGCAAACCACCCACTGTAGAGACTTGAGAGACTGTGGCTTTGCACTCCCCAGGATTGAACAGTGGGCAAACCACCCACTGTAGAGACTTGAGAGACTGTGGCTTTGCACTCCCAGGATTTACCGGTGGATTTGGCGTCGTGCACTCAACCTGCTGAGGTGCCCCCCCCTTTTCCCTCCCCCTAAGGTGCCTGTTTTGTTTCTATCTGATGCCCCTGCAGTGTTCTCTCCGTCTTGTTCGGGTGTCTTGTGTGGGCCTCGCTCATGCCTATTGGGCCCTGTGATCCACGGACTATGATGGTGGAATACCTTGGACTTGTGTTCTTGGTGTATTTAATTGTATATCGTATAAATCTATATATTTGTAAATATTTTTGAATCATGTTTTTTTAATATATCACAATAATTCGACTAATTTCCTTTTGTCCTTGCATTCTTCCAGGGGTGTTTGGGGGGTGTAACTGTGATGTATCATGATGTATTAGCATGTGTGTTGTAGCGGGTGAGTGTGGGGGTGGGGGTGTTGCGTGTGTGTGTCACTGTTTCTTCCCTCCCCCCTCCCCTGTGTCGTAGGTACAGTACTCACCGTGGTCTTCGCCGCCGGCGTTCGTGCTCCTGGAACAGGAGCAGGAAGATGAAGGATGGAAAAATCTGGAGCTCTGGTTCCATGGCGTCCTGGTTCCTCGTGGGGTGAGTAGAGGTGAGCGTTTTACCTTTGAATTCCCATTTCCGCCGTGTTTTTGTTTGCGGTGAATCCACCACAGAAAAGGTGGCGGATTGGTGGCTTGTAATTCTGTGGGCGGTATATTGTCCTCCGCCTGTCTGTTGGCGGTGACCGCCAAGCTGTTTGTTTGTACCGCCGTGGCGGTCGGAGTGTTAAAGTGGCTGTCTATGTTGGCGGTTTCCGCCACGGTCGTGATTCAATTTTTTTTACCCCCGGCCTGTTGGCGGTCTTACTGCCGCTTTAACACCGACTGCCAGGGTTGTAATGACCACCTAAGTAGGCTATATTAGAGCACAGAATGTTAAGCTCTAGTTCTGCCCTTCAGGTTCCCCTGGGAAGACATCATCCCCCATACCGGGGCAAAGGCCTGAAATCAGCATACAGTCGTGATCCTCTGGCTGGACTCTCCCTCTAACGTGTATGGGACAAGGAAGTGTTTTTATAAGTAAACAAGATGTCTCTACGTAAGGATGTGTGTGTTTCTATGAGTACCAGAGACAAAACGTTTACCACATTTACCGGCAACCTATCTTACTGCAGCCTTGAGAGAAGCACAGAGTGCTTGTTCAAGAACACAGTGCTGGCCTAAGCACAGAATAGCTAGATAGAGAGATAAAACAAGACCGCAAATGTGGCTATTGTTAAAATAATAAACAAAAATATATCTAGGTAAAAGTGCACAGCGGCGGTCCTAGTTTGCTAAAATAACATGCATGAAACTATAACTAAAATGGCTATACAACAGCCAGATCCAAAGAACAGAGTTTTCCTGCTGTCTTCAGTTCAATGTCTTTAATATTAGAGTTTGCTTTTCTCAATAATGGAAGCAGATCATCCCAAGCATATTCAGCACACCTACCTAGGTTTCTTGACATGCATTCCAGCTCACCGTGACAACAGTAGCAATACTCTTTGGTACCTCATTGGCAGGCAATCAAATTAATTAATCTATACTCCAAGTTTTGATCCTTTTCATGAACATTTTTAACAAACTCTTTTGGAAAAAGGTTTTGAAGATGTATTCCTGTCTTCAGTACATGGTTAACATCATATGAAAGTCCAGATAAGTCACTTTCAAACAGAAGATGAAATATGTATGGAATACACTGAAGAAATCTAAGATCTTCAGAATATAATCGCGTTGAGTTGTATTCAACTGCTGGTATCTACACAGGATGGTTATCATAGCGCCTTCTCAAATGGGAAACAGTTGTGGAAAACAGCGAGCTTCTAAACTTTTTTCCAAGACACTCAAGGGAGCTCCTTCATTGAAAAAGGTCAACTGCATCACCAATAACTGCTTTAGAATAAAGAGGATGGATGCTGTAGTGTTCATAATATTTTTCTTATCTTGATCGAGCCTCCTTTTCTATTTGACCTCTTGACGGTAATGCTTCATCCTCTATTTGTTTTATGTCTTGAAGAACATCTGTATTTTTGTAATAAATATTATTATGTAGTAGGTATTACATTACTTTTTTACCTTATTTACATTTACTAATTCTTGTCATATCCTTTTTTACTTTGTAGGAACACTGTTAGAAATGGGGTCTTTGGTTGGCAGTCAGGTTGCCCCCCTGTCCAAACAAGGACCCTCACATTAGTCAGGGTAAGTCACACACAATCCAATTATCCTGTGCCCACCCTTTGGTAGCTTGGCACTGAGCAGTCAGGCTTAACTTAGAAGGCAATGTGTAAAGTATTTGTGCGATAAATCATACAATACCACAATATAGCTTTCAAATACACATAAACGCTAAAACCACCCTTAGAGGAGCCCTCATCTACAGACCACCAGGACCCTGCCCCTCATTCTGTGACACCATCGCCCATACCATCAGCTTCCATGCCCTCTCCTCCACAAACTACATACTCCTTGGTGACCTCAACTTTCACCTGGAAAGCATCCACGACTGCAACACCACAGCCCTGCTGGACAACCTCACAAACCTCAGCCTCAAGCAACTGGTCACCTCACCCACCCACTCAGCAGGATACGCGCTAGATGCCATCTTCACCTCCAGCAACCACATCACCTTCACTCACACCACCGAACTCCACTGGACTGACCACCACTGTGTCCACTTCTCCTTCATGAAACCCACCACCCATCACAAATAACTCACCACACCCTATCACAAGTGGAACAAGATCTCCAAGGAACACCTGATCTCCAAACTCTCACAAACTCTACCGCCCATCACCAACTACCCCAACACCGCTGCCCACAACCTCACAGGATGGTTAGAAACCTGCGCAAACTCCCTCGTCCCATTGAAAACAAACAACAACACCCGTACCACTAAGACTGCCCCCTGTTTCACCACAGAACTTCAATCTTCCAAACAAGAATGCTGAAAAACTGAGAAAGCCTGGCACCTAGAACTTCTCCGCCATCAAAACAGCCATGTGCAAACACCGCCATCTCATCCGGACCACCAAACAATCATTCTACAAAGAACGCACAACAGCAAGGAACTATTTGCCATCATCCAAAAACCATCGACCCCCCACAGTCCCAAGACGTCTGCAACTCCCTCTCCAACTACTTTCACCGCAAAATCGCAGACATACACGACAGCTTCACAACACCCTCATCACCAACACCCACCACCACCGACACAACCAACACCACAACACCCTACCGCACCAACTGACTAAACACCTGGACCCCCAACAATGACAAAGAAATCGGCAAAACCATGAACTCCATCCACTCAGGCTCCCCAACAGACCCGTGCCCCCATCACATTTTCAGCAAAGCCAGCCAAATCATCGCTCCCCAGCTCAGCGCCGTCATCAACAGTTCCTTTGACACCGCAACCTTCCTAGACATTTGAAAGCATGCCGAAGTCAACGCTCTTCTCAAAAAACCCAGAGCAGACCTGGAAGACCTCACAAACTACTGTCCCATTTCTCTTCTCCCATTCCCCACAAAGGTCGCCGAGAAGATACTCAACGCACAATTATCTCACTTCCTTGAAGAAAACAACATACTCAACACCTCCCAATCTGGATTCCGCAAGAACCACAGTACTGAGCCGCCCTCATCGCCGGCACAGACAACATCAGGACCAGAGTGGACAAGGGCGAGACCGTCGCCCTCATCCTCCTAGACCTCTCTGCAGCTTTTGCTACCATATTCCAACAAACCCTTAGCGCACGCCTGTTCAACGCCGGAAGTTGCCACAAGGCCCTGAACTGGCTCACCTCCTTCCTCTCTGAAAGAACCCAAAAGAGTTCGCCTCCCTCCTTTCCGGTCTACAGCCACCAATATCGTTGGTGGGGTCACCCAAGGATCCTCTCTCAGCCCCACCCTCTTCAACATCTACAAGGCTCCTCTCACCAACATCCTCCGCCCCCATGGCATCACCATCATTTCTTACCCTGACAACACCCAGCTCATCATCTCCCTCACCAAGAACCCAGCCACCGCCAAGATTAACCTGCATGCCGGACTCCTCGACATCACCAAATGGATGACAACAAGCCACCTCAAATTGAACTCAAACAAAATAGAGATCATCATCTTCGGCCCCAAAAAGACAGAATGGAATGACTCCTGGTGGCCCACCACCCTCGGATCACCCCCAGCACCCACCACCCACGCACGCAACCTTGGCATCATACTGGACTCATACATCTCCATTACCCAGCAAATCAACGCCATATCATCCTCCTGTTTCAAAACCCTTCGCATGCTACACAAGACTTTCAAATGGATACCCCTAGAAACAAGAAGAACAGTCACCCACGCCCTCATCAGCAGCAGACTGGACTACGGCAACACCCTCTATGCTGCGACCACAGCCAAACTTCAAAGAAAACTCCAGCGAATCCAGAGCGCAGCCGCATGACTCATCCTCAACCTCCCTGGCCACGATCACATATCCACCCACCTCAGATCCCTACACTCATTGCCCATCAACAAAAGGATCATTTTCAAAGTCCTCGTCCATGCTCACAAGGCCCTCCACGACACCGAACCGGCCTACCTCAACAAAGGAGTAAACTTTCATGTACCTACTCGCCAGCTCCGCTCTGCCGACCACACCCCTGCCACAGTTCCCGCATCCAACGCTCCACCTCCGGCGGCAGATCCTTCTGTCACCTCGCCGCCAAGACCTGGAACTCCCTCCCCACCAACCTAGGCAAGACACAAGACCTACTAACATTCAGAAAGCACCTAAAAACATGGCTTTTCAGCAGTAACCGTCAACTACCCCTCCCCAGGTCCTTGAGACCCTACCGGGTGAGTAGTGCGCTTAAGAAATTACTTGATTGATTGATTGATTGATATAGCACCACAAAAATACACCACACAGTGTTTAGAAAAATATATAATATTTATCTGGGTATTTGCAGGTCAAAACTATCAAAGATGCAATAAGTAAATGTAAAGCTATCACTGAAACAATGATATAAAGGGGGTCATTCTGACCCTGGCGGTAGACTACCGCCAGGGCCAACGACCGCGGGAGCACCGCCAACAGGCTGGCGGTGCTCCCATGGGCATTCTGACCGCGGCGGTACAGCCGCGGTCAGATACGGGAAACCGGCAGTGTCCCGCCAGTTTCCCGCTGCCCAGGGGAATCCTCCATGGCGGCGCTGCAAGCAGCGCCGCCATGGGGATTCCGACCACCTTACCGCCAGCCTGGTTCTGGCGGTTTTGACCGCCAGAACCTGGCTGGCGGTAACAGGTGTTGTGGGGCCCCTGGGGGCCCCTGCAGTGCCCATGCCAATGGCATGGGCACTGCAGGGGCCCCCTAACAGGGCCCCACCAAGATTTTCAGTGTCTGCCAAGCAGACACTGAAAATCGCGACGGGTGCAACTGCACCCGTCGCACCCTTCCCACTCCGCCGGCTCCATTCAGAGCCGGCATCCTCGTGGGAAGGGGTTTCCCGCTTGGCGAGCGGGTGGCCTTCTGGCGGTCGCCCGCCCGCCCAGCGGGAAACTCAGAATAACTGTGGCGGTCTTTTGACCGTGCAGCGGTATTCTGGCGGTTCCCGTTTGGCTGGCGGCGCCCGCCGCCAGCCAAACTCAGAATCACCCCCAAAGTGTCTTAAGTCTTCTTAAAGCAAACAAAGTCTCTTTTAAGCACAAAGTACCTTGTGTGTGTAAAAAATCTCCACAATGGGCCGCAGAGGAGGAGAAGTAGTGGAAACAAAGGAGGTGTGCGTCGATTTCTCGGGCCGCATACAGTGATGAGTTGTTTAGTTTCCACGCAGGGACGGCTGTGCATCAATTTCTGGCGCTCGGTCATGGATCCTCTTCGGGTTACGGGGTTTTCAACGCCCCGGCATCTGTGCGTGGAATCCTGGGCTCCAGGAGCAAAGTCATAAGCCCTGCATCGTTCCGGTTCCACCACAAGGAATCCAGTTGCAAGAGAGAAGTCTTTTTGGTCCTGAGACTTCAGGGAACAGGAGGCAAGCTCTATCCAAGCCCTTGGAGAGCATGTCTTCACCACAGCCAGGGAACAGCAAGGCAGCAGGGCAACAGCAAGGCAGCAGTCCTTTACAGAAAGCAGTCAGGTGAGTCCTTTGGGCAGCCAGGCAGTTCTTCTTGGCCGGATGCAGGATTTGGTTATAAGTTTCTTCTCCAGGAAGTGTCTGAGTTGGAAAGGGAGAGGCCCTGTTTATATACTCAAATGTGCCTTTGAAGTGGAGGAGACTTCAAAGAGTGGCTTAGAAGTGCACCAGGTCCCCTTTCAGTTCAATCCTGTCTGCCAGGGTCCCAGTAGGCAGTGTGGCAGTCCTTTGTGTGGGAGCAGGCCCTCCACCCTCCCAGCCCAGGAAGACCAATTCAAAATGCAGATGTATGCAAGTGAGGCTGAGTATCCTGTGTTTGGAGTGTGTCTGAATGAATGCACAGGGAGCTGTCAACTAAACCCAGCCAGACGTGGATTGTACGGCACAGAAAGATTTAAGTGCAGAGAAATGCTCATTTTCTAAAAGTTACATTTCTAAAATAGTAATATTCCTTCATACTCCTTTCAGATCAGCAGCTACCACTCAAACAATATATGAGGACAGCCCCAATGTTAGCCTTTGAAGGGAGCAGCCCTCACAGCATTTTAAAAACGAATTTGGGAGCTTTACACTACCAGGACATGTAAACTACATAGGTACATGTCCTTTTGCCTACACAGCACCCTGCCCTATGGGTTACCTAGGGCATACCTTCGGGGTGTCTTATATGTAGAAAAAGGGGAGGTTTAGGCTTGGCAAGTACTTTTAAATGCCAAGTCGAATTGGCAGAGAAACTGCACACACAGACCTTTCAATAGCAGGCTTGAGACAAGGTTAAGGGGCTACTTAAGTGGGTGGCACAACCAGTGCTGTAGGCCCACTAGTAGCATTTAATTTACAGGCCCTGGGCACATATAGTGCACACTACTAGGGACTTATAGGTAAATTAAATAGTCCAATTGGGTATGATCCAATGTTACCATGTTTAAAGAGAGAGAGCATATGCACTTTAGCACTGGTTAGCAGTGGTAAAGTGTGCAGTCTAAAAACCAGCAAAAATTAGGTCAGGAAAAAGAGAAGGATGAAGGCAAAAAGTCTGGGTATAACCCTCAGGAAGGGCCATTTCCAACAAACACCATTCACTTAAATAATATGTGCATCTTCAAAACCTCTCCGTACCCCTTTAGTTTCAATATTTGTTTTGAACTCTAATGGCCAGTACACAACTCAACCTTTAACCCCTTCGCTGCCAGGCCTTTTCCCCCTCCTGTGCCAGGCCTTTTTTTGCCTATTTGGGGCAGTTCGCGCTTAGGCCCTCATAACTTTTTTGTCCACATAAGCTAACCAAGCCAAATTTGTGTCCTTTTTTTCCAACATCCTAGGGATTCTAAAGGTACCCAGACTTTGTGGGTTCCCCTGAAGGAGGCCAAGAAATTGGCCAAAATACAGTGAAAATTTCGTTTTTTTCAAAAAAATGGAAAAAGGGGCTGCAGAAGAAGGCTTGTGGTTTTTCCCCTGAAAATGGCATCAACAAAGGGTTTGCGGTGCTAAACTCAGCAGCTTCCCAGCTTTCAGGAACAGGCAGACTTGAATCCGAAAACCCAATTTTTCAACACAATTTTGGCATTTTACTGGGGCATCCCCATTTGTGCAATTTTTTGTGCTTTCAGCCTCCTTCCAGTCAGTGACAGGAATGGTCATGAAACCAATGCTGGATCCCAGAAACCTAAACATTTCTGAAAAGTAGACAAAATTCTGAATTCAGCAAGGGGTCATTTGTGTAGACCCTACAAGGGTTTCCAACAGAAAATAACAGCTGAAAAAGAAAAATATTGAAATTGAGGTGAAAAAAACATCAACTTTTCTCTACTTTTTACTCTGTAACTTTTCCCTGCAATGTCAGATTATCGAAAGCAATATACCGTTACGTCTGCTGGACTCCTCTGGTTGCGGGGATATATAGGGTTTGTAGGTTCATCAAGAACCCGAGGAACCCAGAGCCAATAAATGAGCTGCACCCTGCAGTGCGTTTTCATTCTATACCGGGTATACAGTAATTCATTTGCTGAAATATAAGGAGTAAAAAATAGCTATCAAGAAAACCTTTGCATTTCCAAAAAGGGCACAAGATAAGGTGTTGAGGAGCAGTGGTTATTTGCACATCTCTGAATTCCGGGGTGACCATAGTAGCACGTGAATTACATGGAATTTCTCAAATAGATGTCTTTTTTACACACACCCCTATATTTGGAAGGAATAAATGTAGAGAAAGACAAGGGGCAATAACACTTGTTTTGCTATTCTATGTTCCCCCAAGTCTCCCGATAAAAATGATACCTCACTTGTTTGGGTAGGCCTAGCGCCCGCGACAGGATATGCCCCAAAACACAACGTGGACACATCACAGAAAACAGAGCTGTTTTTAGCAAAGTGACTACCTGTAGATTTTGGCCTCTAGCTCAGCCGCCACCTAGGGAAACCTACCAAACCTGTGCATTTCTGAAAACTAGAGACCTAGGGGAATCCAAGGAGGGGTGACTTGTGTGGCTCGGACCAGGTTCTGTTACCCAGAATCCTTTGCAAACCTCAAAATTTGGCTAAAAAAACACATGTTCCTCACATTTCTGTGGCAGAAAGTTCTGGAATCTGAGAGGAGCCATAAATTTCCTTCCACCCAGCATTCCCCCACGTCTCCCGATAAAAATGATACCTCACTTGTGTGGGTAGGCCTAGCGCCCGCGAC
The DNA here is from genome assembly GCF_031143425.1 of Pleurodeles waltl. Lineage (NCBI taxonomy): Eukaryota > Metazoa > Chordata > Amphibia > Caudata > Salamandridae > Pleurodeles > Pleurodeles waltl. Next base: position 1,180,744,181 of record NC_090439.1, read on the forward strand.
AGGATATGCCCCAAAACACAACCTGGACACATCACAGAAAACAGAGCTGTTTTTAGCAAAGTGACTACCTGTAGATTTTGGCCTCTAGCTCAGCCGCCACCTAGGGAAACCTACCAAACCTGTGCATTTCTGAAAACTAGAGACCTAGGGGAATCCAAGGAGGGGTGACTTGTGTGGCTCGGACCAGGTTCGGTTACCCAGAATCCTTTGCAAACCTCAAAATTTGGCTAAAAAAACACATGTTCCTCACATTTCTGTGGCAGAAAGTTCTGGAATCTGAGAGGAGCCACAAATTTCCTTCCACCCAGCGTTCCCCCACGTCTCCCGATAAAAATGATACCTCACTTGTGTGGGTAGGCCTAGCGCCCGCGACAGGATATGCCCCAAAACACAACCTGGACATATCACAGAAAACAGAGCTGTTTTTAGCAAAGTGACTACCTGTAGATTTTGGCCTCTAGCTCAGCCGCCACTGAGGGAAACCTACCAAACCTATGCATTTCTGAAAACTAGAGACCTAGGGGAATCCAAGGAGGGGTGACTTGTGTGGCTCGGACCAGGTTCTGTTACCCAGAATCCTTTGCAAACCTCAAAATTTGGCTAAAAAAACACATGTTCCTCACATTTCTGTGGCAGAAAGTTCTGGAATCTGAGAGGAGCCACAAATTTCCTTCCACCCAGCGTTCCCCCACGTCTCCCGATAAAAATGATACCTCACTTGTGTGGGTAGGCCTAGCGCCCGCGACAGGATATGCCCCAAAACACAACGTGGACATATCACAGAAAACAGAGCTGTTTTTAGCAAAGTGACTACCTGTAGATTTTGGCCTCTAGCTCAGCCGCCACCTAGGGAAACCTACCAAACCTATGCATTTCTGAATACTAGAGACCTAGGGGAATCCAAGGAGGGGTGACTTGTGTGGCTCGGACCAGGTTCTGTTACCCAGAATCCTTTGCAAACCTCAAAATTTGGCTAAAAAAACACATGTTCCTCACATTTCTGTGGCAGAAAGTTCTGGAATCTGAGAGGAGCCACAAATTTCCTTCCACCCAGCGTTCCCCCACGTCTCCCGATAAAAATGATACCTCACTTGTGTGGGTAGGCCTAGCGCCAGCTACAGGATATGCCCCAAAACACAACGTGGACATATCACAGAAAACAGAGCTGTTTTTAGCAAAGTGACTACCTGTAGATTTTGGCCTCTAGCTCAGCCGCCACCTAGGGAAACCTACCAAACCTGTGCATTTCTGAAAACTAGAGACCTAGGGGAATCCAAGGAGGGGTGACTTGTGTGGCTCGGACCAGGTTCTGTTACCCAGAATCCTTTGCAAACCTCAAAATTTGGCTAAAAAACACATGTTCCTCACATTTCTGTGGCAGAAAGTTCTGGAATCTGAGAGGAGACACAAATTTCCTTCCACCCAGCGTTCCCCCACGTCTCCCGATAAAAATGATACCTCACTTGTGTGGGTAGGCCTAGCGCCCGCGACAGGATATGCCCCAAAACACAACGTGGACATATCACAGAAAACAGAGCTGTTTTTAGCAAAGTGACTACCTGTAGATTTTGGCCTCTAGCTCAGCCGCCACCTAGGGAAACCTACCAAACCTATGCATTTCTGAAAACTAGAGACCTAGGGGAATCCAAGGAGGGGTGACTTGTGTGGCTCGGACCAGGTTCTGTTACCCAGAATCCTTTGCAAACCTCAAAATTTGGCTAAAAAAACACATGTTCCTCACATTTCTGTGGCAGAAAGTTCTGGAATCTGAGAGGAGCCACAAATTTCCTTCCACCCAGCGTTCCCCCACGTCTCCCGATAAAAATGATACCTCACTTGTGTGGGTAGGCCTAGCGCCCGCGACAGGATATGCCCCAAAACACAACGTGGACATATCACAGAAAACAGAGCTGTTTTTAGCAAAGTGACTACCTGTAGATTTTGGCCTCTAGCTCAGCCGCCACCTAGGGAAACCTACCAAACCTATGCATTTCTGAAAACAAGAGACCTAGGGGAATCCAAGGAGGGGTGACTTGCGGGGCTCGGACCAGGTTCTGTTACCCAGAATCCTTTGCAAACCTCAACATTTGGCTAACAAAACACATGTCCCTCATATTTCTGTGGCAGAAAGTTCTGGAATCTGAGGGGAGCTACAAATTTCAATCCACCCAGCGTTCCCCCAAGTCTCCCGATAAAAATGATACCTCACTTGCGTGGGTAGGCCTAGCGCCGGCGACAGGAAACACCCCAAAGCGCAACGTGGACACATCCTAAATTTTGGAAAAAAACAGAGGTGTTTTTTGCGAAGTGCCTACCTGTAGATTTTGGCCTCTAGCTCAGCCGGCACCTAGGGAAACCTACCAAACCTGTGCATTTCTGAAAACTAGAGACCTAGGGGAATCCAAGGAGGGGTGGCTTGCGGGGCTCGGACCAGGTTCTGTTACCCAGAATCCTTTGCAAACCTCAAAATTGGGCTAAAAATACACATGTTACTCACATTTCTGTGGCAGAAAGTTCTGGAATCTGAGAGGAGCCACAAATTTCCTTCTACCCAGCGTTTCTCCAAGTCTCCCAATAAAAATGATACCTCACTTGTGTGGGTAGGACTAGCGCCCACGAAAGGAAAGGGCCCAAAACACAACGTGGACACATCACATTTTTTTATAAAAAGCAGTGCCTACCTGTGGATTTTGGCATGTAGCTCAGCCGACACCTGAGGAAACCTAGCAAACCAGTGCATTTTTGAAAACTAGAAACCCAGGGGAATCCAAGATGGGGTGACTTGCGGGGCTCTGACCAGGTTATGTTACCCAGAATCCTTTGCAAACATCAAAATTTTGCCCAAAAAACACTTTTTCCTCTCATTTCGGTGACAGAAAGTTCTGGAATCTGAGAGGAGCCACAAATTTCCTTCCACCCAGCGTTCCCCTAAGTCTCTCGATAAAAATGGTACATCACTTCTGTGGGTAGGCCTAGCGCCCACAAAAGGAAATGGCCCAAAACACAACGTGGACACAACATATTTTTTCACAGAAAACAGAGGTGTTTTTTGCACCTGTGGTGTTTGGCCTGTAGCTCAGCCGGCCCCAGGGGGGGGGCAGAAATGCCCTAAAATAAATTTGCCCCCCCAACCCCCACCCTCCCCCGCCGGGAGCGACCCTTGCCTACGGGGTCGCTCCCCCTGCGTGACATTGGCACCAAAAAACAAATCCCCGGTGCCTAGTGGTTTCTGCCCCCTTGGGGGCAGGTTGACCTAAACTCAGCCAATCTGCCCCCAAGGGGGGCAGAAATGGCCTAAATACAATTTGTCCCCCAGGGGAGCGACTTTTGCCTGATGGGTCGCTCCCCATCTCTAAAAAAAAAAACAAAGGAAAAAAAAAAGAAAAAAAAGACAAATTCCCCTGGCGCCTAGAGGTTTCTGCCCCCCCCCCCGGGGGGGCAGAAATGCCCTAAAATAAATTTGCCCCCCCAACACCCACCCCCCCCCCGGGAGCGACCCTTGCCTACGGGGTCGCTCCCCCTGCGTGACATTGGCGCCAAAAAACAAATACCCGGTGCCTAGTGGTTTCTGCCCCCTTGGGGGCAGATTGACCTAAAATTGGCCAATCTGCCCCCAGGGGGGCAGAAATGGCCTAAATACAATTTGCCCCCCCAGGGGAGCGACCCTTGCCTGATGGGTCGCTCCCCATCTCTAAAAAAAGAAACACCAAAAAAAAAACACAAAAAAAAAATTGCCCTGGCGCCTAGAGTGTTCTGCCCCCCCCCCGGGGGCAGTTCGGCCTAATAATAGGCCGATCTGCCCCCCGGGGGGGCAGAAATGGCCTAAAATAAATTTGCCCCCCCAACACCCCCCCCCCCCGGGAGCGACCCTTGCCTACGGGGTCGCTTCCCCTGCGTGACATTGGCGCCAAAAAACAAATCCCCGGTGCCTAGTGGTTTCTGCCCCCTTGGGGGCAGATTGACCTAAAATTGCCCAATCTGCCCCCAGGGGGGCAGAAATGGTCTAAATACAATTTGCCCCCCCCGGGGAGCGACCCTTGCCTGATGGGTCGCTCCCCATCTCTAAAAAAAGAAACAACAAAAAATAAAAAACACAAAAAAAAAATTGCCCTGGCGCCTAGAGTGTTCTGCCCCCCCCCCCCCCCCGGGGGCAGTTCGGCCTAATAATAGGCCGATCTGTCCCCCGGGGGGGCAGAAATGGCCTAAAATAAATTTGCCCCCCCAACCCCCACCCCCCCCCCCGGGAGCGACCCTTGCCTACGGGGTCGCTCCCCCTGCGTGACATTGGCACCAAAAAACAAATCCCCGGTGCCTAGTGGTTTCTGCCCCCTTGGGGGCAGATTGACCTAAAATTGGCCAATCTGCCCCCAGGGGGGCAGAAATGGTCTAAATACAATTTGCCCCCCCAGGGGAGCGACCCTTGCCTGATGGGGGGGGAAGGGGGGTGCACGGGGGTGCACAGGGGAACTGTAGCCTTGGACGAGATCATCTCGTCCAAGGCACAGAAGAGGTTAAAACCTTCCTTAACCTCTGTTGGAGGAAATTAATCGATTTTCGGTTCCCTGTGAACACTAGCTTGGAAAGGATGTACACATTGTATAAGGATTGACTCATAAACATTTAGATCTTGTCTTGAAGCTCTTGAGGTATTGAAACTGGTATTAAAGCGATCCTCTAAAAAAAGATAAGCAGCAAAATGTTCACACTTATCTCTATTTTCTTCATCAGGTTTTGAGTATAGATCAACTTTATGGGTTTGACTTTTGTAGTGAGTGTGTCAACAACATATACAAATATAATTTGTCGTCTTAGAAGAAGCTGTGTTTAACTTCCCAATTTCTTCTGTAAAGTTATAAACGTTAATTACTGTGTCCGGTTCATCTACACCTGCACATTGAAAGTCCTAATTTTCCCTACACTCTTGTTCAGGACCAAAGAATCAAAACTGAACATCGTCACAAACTCTTTGCTCTTTGCATCTGCTACTGTGCCATGTAAAATAACTCTATTCATGTCTCCTAAACATAAAGTGGGACTTTTACATAGTAATGTCTCCTAACAAAAGTTCACATTCTAGAATGGTGTATAGCTAACATTCTAAAATGCTGAAAGATGCTGTGGCACACTTTCTGTGACAAACATGCTAGCGAATGTCCTTGTAAATTGGTGTACTTCCTTACTTTGCATGGATCGAATCCTTGTAATACACCTATTGCTCTCTTCAAACTTTTGCAAGGAAATGTACAAAGAAAACTTCTGAATAAATCAACTGATTCTTGACGTATACTGCATATAACAATACAGTCCCATTTATACACAAGTGTCTGTCTACGCCTTCCCTGTACCTTTTCAACTATAACTTCCTCTACATATTTTGGTACCATTTCCTCTTTTGGAATAGGGCTACAATCCTGCATCTTAAAATATCATCCAGATGTTCCAATTGAATGCACTAATGTGTTCTCTTGGAAGTAGCTATCCTCATTAAAATAAGGTTCTGTACTGGAAGTATGTTTCCAAACAACACTGAACATTTTGCAGAAATTACTTTTATTTACAAATCCACTCCTTTGGCTCCTCTTCTTCATACTCAGCACTATTTTATCCAGTGTTCTTATTCTATTCAGAATCAAAATAAATAGTTTCCTCTTCAGAGCAAAGGCTTTATCAACTCTAGTTTCAACATATTCATTTTGTTTCATTAATTCTCTTCTCCTTTTATGTTTCTTCAAACTTTTTATGAGCTTCTGAATTACCCTAGGAAAAAACATTCCAACTCATATTTCCTTTAACTACTTCTGTATTTTGGTCAAAGTATCTGCATTATCCTTCAATGTTTTACTTTTAATTACATGCGATTTTTCTCCTTTTTTTAGGAAGCTTAAAACCAATCTTTTTATTTAGTTGCTTTTGCACACTGTCCAGTTTTCCATATACGCTTTTCAGAAAGATTTTTAGTTTTCTTACCAGCAGCTCTTTTCTCTTTCTTTTTGTTTTCTGCTTTTTGTTATTTTTCTTTCTCATTTGTGAGGAGATAGTAAGCTTTTCACTTTAGCTTTCTTGTTTTAGTTTTTGATGGCATTGAGATTTTCTTCGTTTAAGTGTAAGTAGATGTCTGTAATGAGAAAACAAACTAATACATTTAGCTTTTCTTTAGATTTTCTTAAATTATATTTTTAACCATTTAACTGATATTATGAACAATTACATTTTAATCACATAGCGCCTTGGCTCATGGACCACCCACAGCCTATGTGTGGGTTGCTATTTCTGCAATAAGAGCTCAGTTCAAGACTTGTCAAGCATTTCATCTACTGCCAGGTCGATATGGCATTTAAAATGACACTCTCAGGCTCAACAGTAGTAGGCCTGACCCATGTTTAAAGGGCTGCTTTTCTGGATGGGAGACTAGCTGCCTGAGCACTTACCTACAAATGTGAGTGAGTGCATTAGTTAACAACTGGTTCTCATACTCTAGTATGCACAGCTGCTGTTTGGATGTGTGCATCAATGTATGAGTGGATCTTTTAGTGTCTGACTGTCTGAATACTTCTATCCTCTTATAAGTAGGTACATGAGTTGCAATATGAGTGGGGCTGTGCATATGTAATTGGGAATAGGAGTCTGCCAATGCACATCTAACTCAGTGACACTGCCAAGAACATGTGTCATCTTTTAGTGACATAGCAGCATGGCTCATGGCCTACCTACAGCCTAGGTGAGGGGTGAGTAAGAAGTAATTTTAATACTAACCGAGCATTTTATCTACTGCAAAGTCGAGCTGGCATTTACAATTACACTCTCAACCTAAGAAGTAGAAGGCCCGACCCATGTGTAAACGAGTACGTTTCTGGATGGCAGACTAGCTTATCTGAACAGGTGCCTACAAATGTGAATGAGTGTATCATTTAGCAACTGTTTTTGACACTGTAATATACATAACTGCTGTTTGGATGTGTGCATCAATATGTGAGTGGCTCTTTCAGTGTCTGAGTGCATATCTAAGTGCTTCTATCCTCTTAAAAGTACGTACATGAGTTGCACTATGAGAGAGACTCTGCATATGTAATTGGGCTCTGCCAAAGGACATTAGTGAAACTGTCAAGGACATGTCTCACCTTTTAATTACATAGCACCATGGATGATGGCCTACCTATAGCCTAGGTAAGGGGTGACATTTGTGCATTAAGGGGTCAGTTCAAAACTTGTCAAGCAGGTTTTGGTTTTCTACTACCAAGTAGAGCTGACGGTTTAAACTAAACTCTCCGGCTCATTGGTAGTAGGCCCAAAGAGTGTTTAAAAGACTACATTTCTGGATGAGAGACTAATTGCTCTCCGTAGTTGCCTATACATTTGAGTGAGTGTATCAGTTAGCAACTGCTTCTGATATTGTAGGGTGCAGAGCTGCTGTTTGGATGTGTGCATCAATCTCTGAGTGGCTCTTTCAGTGTCAGACTGCGTGTCTGAGTGCTTCTATCCTCTTATAAGTAGGTACATGAGTTGCAGTATGAGAGGGACTTTGCATATGTAACTGGGCATAGGGGTGTGTCAATGCGCATCTAACTAAGTGAAACTGTAAAGGACATGTCTCATCTTTTAATCACATAGCACTATGGCTCATGGCCTACCTACAGCCTAGGTGAGGAGTGACATTTCTGCAGTTACAGGTCAGTTCCAGATTTTTCAAACAGTATTTCTACTGCTAAGTTGAGCTACACTCTCAGGCTCAGCTGTAGTAGACACAACCCACGTTTAAAAGAGTACTTTTCTAAATGGGAGACAAGCTTGCCTCAGCAGTTGCCTTCATATGTCAGTGAGAGTATTAGTTAGCAACTGGTTCTGATACTGCAGTATGCATAGCTACTGTTTGCATGTGTGCATCAATGGATAAGTGACACTTTCAGTGACTGACTGCATACCTGTTTGCTTCTATCCTTTTATAAATAGAAATATGAGTTGCAGTATGATTGAGACTCTACATATCTAACTGAGCATAGGGGTCTGCAAATGCACATCTAACTGATTGAAACAGTCAAGGAAATGTCATAACCTTTAATCAAGCAGCACCATATCTCATGGCCTACCTACAGGGTAAGTGAAGGGTGACTTTTCTGCATTAAGAATTCAGTTTAAGACCTATCAAGTACATTTTCTAGTACCAAGTACAGCTGACATAAAAGTATACACTCAGACTGAGCAGTACTACACCCGATCCCTTTTTAAAGCACTGCGTCTCTAACATACCCACTCTGTGGCTACATAGCTTTTAAATGATAATGTGTGATATAGTATTGTAGTTTACTATTTTTCTATGAATTCTGTAGTATTTATTTACAATAGTATTAAGAAATCTAGAAAGGCTAATATTTAAACAGCAGTCTTTCTGTATATAAGTTCGTCATATATACTGTATCTCTGTGAAGTATGTATGTAGACCCACACATTGGTGAAAAACTGCTGCACTTTACTATTTCTACTATGAAATCTGGGACTTGTCATATAGATTTACAATGTAGCAAAATACTTTACAAGTGCCAACATTTACAAAATTATTGTCCTGCACATAAGCACATCACACGTATATCTTTTAAATCTATAGCAAGAGTTACGCAACCATTCTCAGATCCCTGTATTTCACATAAACTGTTGTAAACCTGACATATACATTTACATTTTTGTCTTTTTTAAATAATGTTATCCTTTTTAAATACCTGTAAAATGCATCTGTTGGTCAAAATCTTTGTTTTTCAGCTCTTAGTAGATACTTTCAAATCTCAAAGAAAATATGAAAACTCAGCATAAGAATAGTATGCCATTCTCACACCATGCAACCAATAATGGCAATCTGTTGAACTTTACACTCTCTGATACTGCAAAAGGTAGCGAATCAATACATGGCTTCCATTTTTATCTATCTTTACTGCAGTTGTGAATAGCTATTGTTCCTTAATCCTTTCTTCACTTCTCTGAGCAACTTAAAATGGTAGGCTATCTCTCATTATTTGTGAATTCATCACAACACTCAGCGAGGACCCCCGTGTAGCTTTGCAACAAATTTGTGAATATTTACCGGGATCCAAAAAACATACCTTTTTAAAAGCTTATAGTTATATTACACTTCGAAAAAAACATTCTCATTTGGGAAACACATAATCATTCTAGTATAAAAACTGAAAATTTAAATATAGTAGTATATCTTTATTACCCTACCCCCAGCACTCCTTTGGCACTGTTTCTATAGCAACCCAGAAGAACCACTAGGGCCAAAGTGCAACTTATTGTTTAGAAACTGCCATTATGGTGCAGCTAAAATTCAGCAGGTGCTCTTGCGCAAATGTAACCATACCAAAGAATACATTACTTTTTAATTTTAAAAACAGCCAATCACATACGTACTTTCTTAGTTTATATATTCACAACCTAATTTTAAGTATCAGCATATAAAAATCGTCCAATGGAATTTATCCTTTTTTTTCCAAAACAAGTGCTCCCTCTATTTTAACTGTGTTTTACTTCTGAAATTTCTCATTCTTGTACAGCCTACTCCTTTGAGGTATTCATCCTTCTCTTCACAATGCTCAGAGTATGGATTGTAGGGCACAGCTTGGTGGTTTGGGCAAGTGCGTATGCTAGAAAGAGTGCCATTGACAGGTACCAGGGTGTAGGTGTTAGCACGTCTGTCCTTATTTGGTCTTTTAGTTTTGATTTATAAGGGGATGCGTTAGAGGTTCGATGGACCTTTTGCCTGCGCTTGGTGTGATTCTACCATAGGTCTTTGACCCAATGTAATCACAATGTCTTAATCAATATACATAATCAAATTATTTTTGGAGTCAGCAAACCTCACACACCATGACCCATTTGGCCATGAATAACCACACCTTTATATAAAGTTGATTTCCCTATATTAACAATACTAATGTCACGTGAATAAGTCTCAAAACCAAATGGTAAGCATACATAAACAACACGGGTTGACCAAATCCTCTAAATAATCTCAACTTAGCCAAAACATTAACAATTAAGCATTCAAGAGTCACAGTACAAATTAATAGAAAAAATAACTGCGCAATGGAAATAGCATACATCTTCATTCAGCAGGTGAATAACATCAATTCTTTGTTAAATTGTAAACACTTCCAGGACTCCCTAACTAACCTTCTGATGAGAACAGCATGTTTGGACTTCATGCAAAACAATTTAGTAAAATTAATTTGGAAAACATCTAACTATGGCTCTATCAAACAGTGGCTGGTACCTAGAAACAAAGAACAAATCTATGAAATAAGCAAAAGCATTTTGTTATACCTCTCCTCATATGGATCAGTAAGCTGCGATTTCTCTTTGTCAGTCGGGCATCTGTTCGGTCAGCATCAGCAACGGGCTGTGAAAGGGAATGGTTCAGATACTGGGACTCTAAACTATCTGAACCATTTGAGAAACAATATCTAGAAGATCAGCATTAGAAACTTAAGCAATAAAGTTAATGATAGAAAATAAAGTCACCAGGAACTGTTCAGCTCCTCAAACAGAACCATTACAGGGAAAGTCAAAATAGAATAAGACACCTCTCCTCTGTTCAGTCGGGCTAAGTTAAAATCACCTAAATAACTTCCCACCCTGTTATTGGTCAGAAAATCGTACATTTACAATTAGTACAATGGAAATAAAATAAAAAATCATGGTCAGGCTGTCTATAAATCTTACTTTTGACAGATAAACTGTCTCCAGTATCAATGGTGTGTTCACACCAAGTAGTCTGACCAGGTGTCAGAGAAAAGAGTTCAGAAAACTGACCCAAGAGGTTCCTGCAGTCTTACTTCTGCTCTTCAAAAAGGCAGTCTGCAAGGATAACTCCTTCCACTGAGCCATCAGCTGCGGTGTTGGAGAAGAGATCAGGGAGAAGGTCACTCTCATTTTCCTGTCCCTCATCAGTGGCCATGTGTAGGGTTACGTCGGCCCTGCCATAGTAGAGCTTCAGGCGGTTCACATGAAGTACTTTAAGAGGACTTCTTGGAGTGCCTAGGTCCAATAAATAAGTGACCTAACCCTTTTCCCCCACTATTATGTGTGGTCTACTCCATTTGTCCTGGAGTGCTGTGGGTTCCACAGGCTCCAGTATCCACACCTTCTGTCCTGGTTGGCACACTGTCAGGACAGCCTTCTGGTCATGCCATTGATTCTGTAACTGCTGGCTTGCCTGAAGGTTTTTAGTGACCTTTTTTATATACTCAGCCATTCTTGATCTTAGGCCAAGCACATAATCCACTATATCTTGTTTAGGGGGCTTCAAGGGTTGCTCCCACCCCTCTTTCACAAGAGCTAATGGACCCCTAACAGGGTGACCAAAGAGGAGTTCAACGGGGCTATAGACCGCTCCTTTCTGGTGTATCTCCCTGTAGGCAAAAAGGAGGCATGGCAACAGGCCATCCTATCTCCTTCTGAGTTTTTCAGAGTCCCATAATCATACCTTTGAGTGTTTTATTAAACCTCTCAACCAACCCATTTGTTTGAGGATGATAAGGTGTGGTGAACTTGTAGGTTACACCACACTCTTTCCACATTGCTTTTAGGTATGCAGACATGAAGTTGCTACCTCTGTCTGACACCACCTCTTTTGGAAAAATAACTTCCCTGGAAAAGATTCCCAGGAGGGCTTTGGCCAATGCAGGAGCTGTAGTGATCCTCATAGGTATTGCTTCTGGGTATCTAGTGGCATGGTCTACTACCACTAAAATGAACCTATTGCCAGAAGCAGTAGGAGGGTCAAGGGGGTCAACAATGTCAATCCCTACCCTTTCAAAGGGCACCCCAACCACTGGAAGTGGGATCAAGGGGCCTTTTGGGTGCGCCAGTCTTACCACTGGCTTGGTAAGTGACACAGGAGCGACAAAACTCCTTTGTATCCTCTGACATGTGAGGCCAGTGAAAATGAGGGACCAGTCTGTCCCAGGTCTAACTTTACCCTAGATGTCCAGCAAGGAGAATGTCATGAGCTAATGTCAACAGAAATTCTCTATACTGTAAGGGAATGACCAGTCTTCTGGTGGCACCAGTTTTTAGGTCCCTTGCCTCTGTGTATAGGAGATTGTATTCCCAATACACCCTATGGGTGTCATTGACATCCCCTGCCTCTTGTTTGACAGCTTGCTGCCTTAAACCCTCAAGTGTGGGACAGGTTTGCTGAGCCACACTTAACTCCTCCCTGGCAGGCCCTCAGCTGTGTCAGCTTGCAGCTCCTCAGGAACCACGGCTAAACTCCAGAAAAGGCTGCAACGCATCCAGAATGCCTCCACACGCCTCATCCTGGACATCCCCCGCCAGTGCCACATCACAGACCACCTGAAAAACCTGCATTGGCTCCCAGTCAATAAGAGAATCACCTTCAATCTCCTCACCTATGCTCACAAAGCACTGCACAACACCACACCAGACCAGAATACCTCAACAGATGGCTCTCCTTCCACAACCCGACCCGGCATCTCCGCTCCGCCAACCTCGCCCTCGCAACCGTCCCACGCGTCTGCAGAACTACAACCGGCGGTAGATCATTCTCGCACCTCACCGCCAAAATGTGGAACACTCTTCCCACCCACCTGCGCCAGACCAAAGGCCTCCTTACCTTCAGGAAACTTCTCAAGACCTGGCTGTTTGAGCAGTAGTAGCACCTCCCCCCTCCCCCCTCCTCTGCACCTTGAGACCCTCATGGGTGAGTAGTGCATTTTACAAATTACTGATTGATTGTTTGAGGTGTAGGTTCTGCCCAGGGAGTAGACTCCTCCTCCTCAAAGAGGGAATCTTCAGTGGAGGGAGGGATAGTGGAGGGAGGGATAGTGGATAACTTTTTACCCTTTTTACCCATGCTTTTGGGAAGCTCTTGGTACATTGTTCCAGGACCCGAGTTTCCCTGTCCTCTTTGATTCTTGGCCTAAGCCCTTGTCCAAGCAAAGATATGCCCAGGAATGCCCAGCATGGCAGCATGGGCCTCCAACTCCACTTCAGTCTCCAAGTCATTTTCTAGTAGATATTATTCAGGTAGATCTGTGGATACCACAACTTTCTTTGGGCCAGTCCCCCCCCCCCCAGTTGAGATCAATAACAGCCATGGGGTGGCTTACAGTGTTGTTATGGGTGTCTGTCACTTGGTACTGATGACCAAGTACGTATTGCTCAGGGGCCACTAGTTTGTTAGTCACCATTATGGCACTGACACTTGTGTCCCTGTAGGCCTCAACCTGAACACAATGTATTAGGTTTTGTTGCTTGTACGCATCCATATTAAGGGGACAAGCAACAAGGGTGGCAAGGTCCATGCCACCATCAGAGACTAAAACAGCCTCAGTGGTTTCCCTAACTAAACCAACCCACACTACACTTCCCAGAGTGAGTCCTGCTACATCGTTGGATTGGCTATTGGTAGTGTTATGTTTCCCACCACAACTGCTATTGCTAGGGGCATTAGTTGAAGCAGTGGGGGTTGTGGTGGTGGGAGCTTTGGTGTTTTTCTTTGGACAAGTACTGTCACTTGCCTAAAGTCCTTTGTTCTTACACATATAACACCAAGGCGTTTTATTCTGATGGTTGGAAGAGGATTTAGACCCACACACAGATGATTTTTGTGGACCTGATGAAGACTCCTTGTTTTTATCTTTTCCCCCACCTTTGTCATGAGACTTACCATCCTTCTTCTTGTCCTTGTCACCCCCTGTATGAGCTTTTCTGCTCACTCTTGTTCTGACCCATTTGTCTACTTTCTTTCCCAATTCTTGGTCAGATCTGAGTCCATCAAGTACTGGTGGAACAAGTCATACACACAGTTATTCAAAGTATGCTCTCTCATAATCAGTTGTATAAGCTCATTGTCAGACACTTTGCTGCCATGTAACCAGCCCTTTAAAGCCTTAACAGAACAGTCCACAAAGTCAACCCAATCCTGTGACAAATCTTTTCTTGTTTCTCTGAACTCTGTATTGTTCAGTGGATAAGCCAGATCCATCCAAGAGTGCAGTTTTAAGAATATCATAGTTGTCTGACTCTTCTTCTCCGACATTGAGAAGTCTATCCCTCCACTTGTCAGTAAAGGACAACACCAGAATAGCAGCCCACTGCCTCTGAGGGACCCTCTGAGGCAGGGCCTCTTAAGTGCAGCAACCCACTCCATAACTCTTGAAACCGCTGCTGCTGCCACCATGGGGAACTAACCCTGTCGTGTAGGCTCTCATTATCCTAATGAGAATACTGGATTTTGAGCGGCAAGATCGTTCACAGTTTGGGAGACTAAGTCTGACCCACGGTGAAGGACACTTGTCACTCTAAATCCGGGTTTTGCTCCAGCTAACTAGCAGTGCCTCATCGCTCCCAAATGGAAGAGACAATTGGGCAGCCGAGCGCATGACATCTTAGCACTTCCCACGGAGGTCGTGGTCACTCAGGTCCCAACCGGTTCTCTCATACACAGGACGTTCTCATATATAAATGACAGAGGCAGTTTAAGTTTTAAGCCATGGTTGCTGGTGCTCTGTTAGCTGTGCTGCAGTTAAAAAGGGAGTGGTCCTCCCTCCTCCCAGGTGTATTTGTAAACTTCCTGGCTGTGATGTCATCATCATGTGCTAGGAAGTGTTTTCCTGAGTGTTCTGGAGTGGTTGCTAGAGTGTTCTGCAGCACCTGCTTTCAATTTTCAGCATAGTCGCAATTTGCGTCACCCACTCGCAAATTGCGAGTCCGTTTTTTGCGCGGTCGGAAAAAGCGACCTCGCAAACAGCGGACTCGCTATCTGCGGTGCGACTCCGGGTGCGAGTCGCAATTTGTCCACGCACTTTCTACCTGCATTGCAGTTAGCGACACGCAAATTGCGAGTAGCAAATGCTCGCAATTTGCGAGTCGCTATTTTTTTCCTACCTAAATCTGGCCCCAAGTGTTATTAAAAATCAGCTGATCTTAACCTCACCTGGGATGCAACTGTATCTAAAGGAGGTGAGCAACGAACAGCACAGATTTGTTTTAACCAGGTTTAGGCTAGATCTTTTCCATCACTTGGTGAGTTTCCCAACCATAAACGGCTGGTTGAGGCCTATGGACAAATGCCCGTGTGACACGGCCACTGAGCAAAGTTCTTTCCATGCGATTTGGTTCTGTTCATTGTCGAACTCAACAAGAAAGATACTATTGCTGCCATTACTGAGATCGCTGAACTTCAGACAATGCCGACCAGCTTATGTGTTCCTACAGTCTTTATCTACCATATACCTCTGTAACATCATGTCTAAATTCCTATGGGCTATCCTTAGACACAGAAAAATAATATGTTCTGCTTTCGACTGAGAAGTAAAGTCCATAACTATTGCCATATGCAGGTGATTCTTAACCATTTTTACAGTTTTTTAACTTGCCTTTTTATGATATTATTCTGAATAGTTAATGTATATATACATGCACATATATTTTATTTTTAATATTTTTTGAACAGTTTTTAATTACAAACACTGTGTTTTTCAGTTGTATTTTGTCTCAACATTATCCATTCTATCTGAATCTTAATGTTAAATAAACCTTTCAGTGAATGTGTACCATATTTTGCATTTTTAGCCACATGATTTATTTGAGGTTGCCACATAATTTGGTCCACTTGCAGCATTATCCTAGTAACCACGACACTGATAAAGCCTTACACAGTGGTTTTGAGGCTGTCAATATGATGATGGCATCTGTATTTTAAGTAACCAATGAGGCATGTTCTGTTTGTCATGGTTCACTGTGAAACATTGGTTTATATAGCACAACATTTTGTGCAATAATAGCATCCAAATAAACACACACACTAATATATCTACATAAGCAACACAAGATACAGATAACTAGCACCTAAACTGATATGAAAAGCATAACAACTGAAAAAAAAGCTTTGTCTATTGCTCCATACCTGTTCTAAAGCTGTGCTTGACACTTAAAAGTGACCTTTCCATGCCCAACACAAATGATACATTTAGTGGGAAAGTTAATAAAGTAGGACCCAATGTAGCACAGCAACCAAAGCTGCCCTGCTGAGTTTGTGTCAAAGGAAGAAGGAAAGGCCGCGCCATTGATCTGGAGCTCTTTCTCTCTTCCCTAGGTCTGACACACTTGAGGCTGCCATGCACCTAAACATTTCTTCTTGTTACGCCTGCCTCAAGGATACATAGAGCCCTGTTTAGAATTATTAATAGATAGAGATTTGTGCCTCAACCTATGAGTGATTGCATGTGAAAGCCAAGTTCCAGATGGATCTGCCCTTGACGCAAAGGAGCACAAACTAGTGCATTGCACTAGTTTGAAGTACTTTGGGAAGCTTTCCAGCACAAATCCTAATTTGCTTTGGATATAAATAAAGCTAAAAATGCTTTGCACCAGGTTTGCGTTAGAAAAGCAAGTGTTAGTAAATATGGGTGTTAACATTACTATCTACTCGTGATTTGCATGTTTTGAATTGTTGCAGAATATTTAGGGGTAGATTTGCAACATTTTGTGCTGGGTTAGCGTCACAAAAGTGACATAAACCAGCACAGATTTTTTTTTCCTAATTTACTTTCCAGTGCAAAACTTGTTTGCCATGTTAATTAACGAAAAGCAGATTGAAGCAGAATAAGCAGCATGGGGTTGTTACATGGGTGGTACATGGGCGTTCACATACAACCCCCCCGCCTTTTGATGCAAAACCCTGTATAGAAGCATTTGTAAAGAGGGGGCCTGATTTAGAGTTTGGGGGACGGTTTACTCCATCACAAACATGATGGACATCCCGTCCGCTGTATTACAATAGCCATAGGATATAATGGCATTGTAATACGGTGAATGCAATATGAGTCCCGTTTGTGATGGAGTCCCCCTATCGGGCCAAAGTCTAAATCAGGCCCAGGGTATTGCACCAAAAGTTAACGCCAGTTCAAAGGAGGCATTAAAAGGAGAAATGTTTTTATTTCTCTGTTCTTTTATGACTTTGAATGCATTTTGCAGTGTGCAGCAGACATAAAAAGTAGGAAACATTTTAAATGAAGTCTAAGCATAGTACTTTGCTCAGGAAGTCTATCCTTTCATTATAAAACCTATGCTAGACTCACACGCACGCCCTTGCACTATGGCACAAAGTTGTGCATGTGGTGCATGGCAGCTAAAATCAGCTCCAGGGCCAACGAGAGGTGTCATCTTTATGTAGATGTGGCACTGTCCCGCTCTCTCCCTTTGATGTAATACATTTCAGGCCCTCTTCTATTACAGTAAAGCTGTTGACTTGCTGCAGAGGTCTTACTGATTGAGGAAACACACAGGGCTGAAAGGTACATATCACACCTCCAATGTAAAAATGTTGACTTGTGTTTGACTTTAACAGCAGGGAGTTGTGACGAAACTGTATGAAACTTCACTGTAAGCCACTCTACTCTACGTTATTCCACTCTAGCCACTTCACTGCTTACCACTCCACTCTACTCCACTCCAGTCTATGCTACTCCACTTTACACTACTCAACTCTATGCTATTACACTTTAGGCAACTTCACTATATGCCATCCACTCTGTGTTATTCCACTGTATGTCACTCTAATCTATGGCAGTTCACTTTATGCCACTCCACTATAAGCTATTCCATTCTACATCACTCAACTCTACGCTATACCCACTGTATGTTAATTCACTGTACACCACTTCGCTCTACCTCACTTCACTCTACAAAACTCCACTCAATGCTATAAAATTGTACACCACTATACTCTACTCCACTCCACTCTACAACACTCAACTGCACTCTGTTCCACTCTATGCTACACCACTCTACACTATTCCAGTCTTCTTCACTCCATTCCACTGTATGCCACTGCATTCTTCACTACTCCCCTCCACACTATTTCACTGTGCATAACTTCATTTCACGGCATGCATTCCACTCAATGCTACTCCACTCTACACCAATGCACTTTATGCACTTCTACTGTATGCCACTCCACACTTCTCACTCCACACTATGCCATTTCACTCTATGCTGTTACACTAACTCCACTCGAGCCTATCCCACTTCAGAGTTTGCCACTCCACTCTACCCTACTCAACTCTACGCTATTCCACTTAATGCCACTACACTCTACGTCACTTCACTCTATGCTAGTCCAATATATGCTATTCCATTCTATGTCACTCCACACTATGATACATAAACTGCATGCTATTCCAAGGCATACCACTTCACTCTACCTCAATTCACTCTACCCCACTTCACTCTGTGCTAGTCCACTCTATAACACTCAGCTCTATGCTATACCAGCCTACACCTTTACACTCCACCCACTCCACTGTACAACACTATTCCACGCCATGCTACTCCACTCTTCATCACTTCAGTCTTTCTTACTCTAGCATATGGGGCTTCACTGTATGTCACTATACTTTTTGCTGTACGCAACTCCATTCTACTTTACAACTCTGCTGTACACCACTCCACCCTACCTCACTCCACTATAAGCCACTGTACTCTTCGCCATTTCATTTTATCTCACTCCACTGTATGCTAACCCACTGTATAACACTCCACTCTACACCACTCAACTCTAATTTCTTCCACTCTACTCTACTTTACTGTACGTACTTCAATCTAGGCTACTCCACTCTATGCTATTCTACCATATGCTACTACACTGTACCCCATTCCACTCTATGCCACACCACTCTACGCCCCTATACCCTATTCCACTGCATGCAACTGCACTCTATGCCATTCCACTTTACGTCACTCCACTCTACACCCCTTTACTGAAACCTATGCCAGTCTACAACACTTAATTTTACTCTACTCAATGACATTTTACTTCAGTCAACGATGCTCTACCCCACTCCATTCTACCACACTATACTCTA
Source organism: Pleurodeles waltl (assembly GCF_031143425.1). Classification (NCBI taxonomy): domain Eukaryota; kingdom Metazoa; phylum Chordata; class Amphibia; order Caudata; family Salamandridae; genus Pleurodeles; species Pleurodeles waltl. The sequence goes on from NC_090439.1 coordinate 1,180,763,059, forward strand.
GTCTATAGCACTCAAGTGTACAATAATGTCCTCCTGTCAATGTGAGACTAAGGAATTCTAGGTTTCTCTGTGCCAAAGTAAGACACTATACTCCACACTACATAACACTGCACTCTTCACTACTACATTCTACACTACTCTACTGTATGCAACTTCACTCTACACCATTTCACTCTACGCTAATTGACTCTATTCCACTCCACTTTATTCCACTTTGTTGTGCACCACTCCGGTGTATGCTATTCCACTCTATGTAACTCCACTCCACAGCACTCCAGCCTACACCACTCAACTCTATCCCACTCCACTCTTTGCTAGGCCACTCTACACTATTCCACTGTATGCCACTCCAGCCTATTCTACTCCACGCTACCCTACTCCACTCTAAGCCACTTAACTCTGTGCCATTTCATTCTATGCCACTTCACTGTATGCTAATCCTTCTGAGTGCAGGGTCCAGGTGCAGGCCAGGGGTCCAGCAGGGCAGTCCTTCTTCTTCTTTAGTTCCTTTCTTGTTGAATTCTGGAGGGGATCTGAGGTGTGGGTGCAGGTCTGCCAGTTTTATCCTTGCTCCTGGGTGAAAAGCAGGGGGGCCCTGGTTCTCCAATCAGGGACAGGGTCGTCCCCCTGTGATGACCACTTCCTGGGAAGTGTGGCAAAAATCCATCCCAGAAGGCAACAGTCTCTAAAAATCCAACATGGATGAATCTGATTTTTGGAGGTTACATCTGGCTGAGCCCACCCACTGGTGTGGCTAAAAATCATAAACACACCCCTCTCCTGCCCTCTCCTAATCTAATCAAGGGGGCACCTAATTGTCTGGGGTTGCAGGATGTGGGGGTGTTGCTGGGTGCTCCAAATGTCCTTCTCTGCCTTTGAAGACCAGTTTGGCAGCCCTCCCCCTTCCTGCCTCACCATCTGCTGAGGGGAGATTCTCTCCCCCAAGCACATTCCTTTGTGTGAAGCCAGGCCACTTCACACCTAATCAAGGCAGCCTGGCAGAAGCTGCTGCAGGCTGGCCAATCAGAGCACAGCAGCAAAAACAATGCAGAGCTGAAATTGGCAACTTTTTAGGTAAAGTCTAAACTTTTTATCTGAACAAGTTATATTAAATCCAACAACTGGAAGTTGTGGGATTTATTACAACAATTCATTTGATACCAAATTCTTGATATGTAACATTTAAGGAGACTTTAAATATTAAAATAAAGTCTGCCCATTCTAGCCTATGAAGGCCATTTACTTCAATGAGGGAAAAACGAATTTGGCTGTTTTTACCTCACCAGGGCTTATAAATCTATTTTTATAAAGTCCCTGCTTATAGTTACATGGCACCCAGCCGTAGGGGCACATAGGGCACACCTTAGGGGTGACTTATATGTAAAAATAAGGTAGTTTAAGACTTTGGAAGTACCTTTAATTCCAAAGTCGAATTTGCATATAACTTTAATTTAAAAGCAGCCAGCAAGGCAGGCTTGCTTTTAAAATGACACTGGGCACCTCAGCAGTGCACCTAGGTGTGCACCACCTATGCTGTGGTCCCTAAACCTACATGCCCTACCATATACTAGGGACTTATAGGTAGGTTGACTTAGCCAATTATAATTAGCCTAATTTGCATATCCATTTTACACAGAGCACAGGCCCTGGGACTGGTTAGCAGTACCCAGGGCACCATCAGAGTCAGGAAAACACCAGCATAAAGTGGAAAATGGGGGGCAAAAAGTTAGGGGGCCTCTGCAATCAGCCCTGTTTTCCCACACAACCCCCCCCCAGCCCACACGCCCAGGAGACTCAGCCCAACCCTGGGAGAGTCTTCCTGGCTTGTCAGGCGAGGAAGACAGTGAAGAAAACTGGCTGTCCCTTTGCAGGGCCTACTCTGCCTTACATCCTCCTGTCAGGGTCACTCCCTCTGGGTAGTGAAGCCATCCCAACAGTAAAAGGACCCAATTCAAACTGAAACTTCCCTCTAGGGGGGTCTTCCTCCTCTGTCTCTGCCAACTTGGGTAGTGAGGTGCCCACCTCCACTACTCCAAACTTTGCTAGGGCAACACCTAGCTTACCCAAAGAGGTCACCCAACACTTGAGCAACCCCACCATGACCAATAGGGTCAGGGGGCCTACTTTGCTATTGGCCCTGGGGTCTGCCTCCCAGGCCAAGTACAGTGCTGCCAGGAAGGCTAGCACCCAGCAGAGGCTACTGACAGCTGTCAGTACCCAGAACCACACCCTAAGCTCTCCACTGACAGGTGGCTGAGCTGCTTTAGGGGCAATTGTGAGGTCCTGGCACCCCTCTTGCTGTCTAGAGTGGGGGGCTACCACTTCCTGTGGCAGACACCCTCCTTCCACTCTCCCTTCTGTCAGTGCAGGGGCAACACCTTGCATCTGGACAGCTGCCTGACCACTCAGGACTTCCTTGGGGTCAGGTGAGGCCTCACCAGTGCCAACTCTGGGCTCCCCCCTTAATGGGGCAGAAGGCCCTTGGCTCCCTGGAACTCTCTTTAAGAGTGGCCTACCCTTCCTTTTCTTCTTTCCTTTTCTTGGGGACCCCTGTCTCCTAACTGTAGGGACTGACTCCCCAGGACTTTGGGTTGGGGGGGCGCACTGGGCGACCACCCCATCTGTGACCAGACTCACCTCTGGGAGGTCATTGCCCAGGATACAATCTAGGGGAAGGTCAGCACTGACTACCACCCTAATCCAGTCAAGGATACCCTCCCTCTCTAGGGGCACTATGGCTACAGGTTTGGAGGTGACCTCCCCTGTGGCTATATTGACTTTCTTTGTCTTTCCTGGGACATACATGTCTGGGGTCACTAACCGGTCACTCACTATAGTGTGACTGGCACAGGTGTCTCTCAGGCCAGTGGTAGGGATCCCATTCACTTGAATGTGGTGGAAGTGCCTACTCCCACCCTCAGGGATCACCAGCTTACCATCTGGTCCTGTCTCCCAGCACAATGCTAGGAGGACTTCATCATCTGAGAAATCCTCCTCTATGGCTACACTGGACAGCCCAGTGCTAACCACCTTCCTTGGACAGGCTGCATCTCCTCTGAAGTGACCTGTCTGCTGACAGTCAAAGCAAGCCCTACTGTCCAAGAGTTTTTTTAACCCTGGGTCTCCCTGTCTCTGCTTGTCAGAGTGGGAGTGGGATTTACTCTCCTCCTTCTTAGGGTTCTGGGGTACAGAGGGAGTCTCTGTGGTGGGCTTACCACCTCCCTCCTTAGGTTTTTGGGGACCTGTCCCCCCCTTCTTGGAGTCTCCCCCCTGGGACTTGACAATCACCCTGGTTCTCAACCACTCATCAGCTGCCTCCCCTAGCTCTCTAGGGTTGGTCTGCTTAGAGTCCACTAGATGCTGGCGTAACCTTTCTTGGGTACAATTGGTCAAGATGTGCTCTCTCATGATCAGATTGTATAACCCCTCATAAGTATCTACTTTGTTACCAATAATCCAGCCCTCTAGTGCCTTTAGTGAAATGTCCACAAAGTCAACCCAAGACTGGGTACTGACCTTCTGGGAGTCCCTGAACTTCATTCTATATTGCTCTGGGGTCAGACCAAACTTCTTGGCTAAGCACCTCTTCATACTAGGGTATGAATCTGCCTCCTCCCCCCTTAAGGTCAGAAGCCTATCCCTCCCTGAGTTGGGGACCAACTCCCACAAAAGGGAACCCCAGTATTGAGGCCTAACCCTTCTCATTTGGAGTGCCCTCTCAAAGGCCCCCAGCCACTTATCTATGTCATCCCCCTCTACATAAGCAGGAATTACCCCCTTGGGTAATCTGGGGCAAACTCCCCCACCCATGGACACCTCAGCTTCTTTATCGCTGCTTCCATCTTTTTTCTCTTTGTATGCCCACTTTTTCTTTTCTAGGGCCAGCTTCTCTGCTTCCAAAGCTATGTATGCTAGCTGGGCCTCCAGCTCTCTTTCTCTGATGGATGGGTTCTCTCCCCCTGAAAGGACCCCCTTCCCACCACTAGCTTTGGATCTGCCCCTAGTGACTGTATTTACTGAGGACCGTTCTTCCTCATCCTCACTTGGGCTCAGATGCCTTCCCTCCCCTGAGTGGTTAGAGCTTGCATCCTCCCTTCTTTCTCCCTCCTCTGGAGCTTCTTCTGACTCTACCTCTTGGGCCTCAGCCCATGCTGTCAGGGATGTGATCAGGATTTGCTTCCTGAGATCAGTGGTTGCAGGCAACCCTCTTTCAATACACAACCCCCTAAGCTGGACTACTGTCAGTGTGGGTAGGCTAGCCAGATCAAGCTCCATGGTTCCCTAGTTTTGTGTCAACAAAAACTTTTTGCAAAAATTGGAAACAAGAATTTAGAAAAATTACAAAAATTCAATAATTGAAATTAATCCAAATTAAAAATTAAAAACAATTTTTGCACTAGGACAATTTAAAGGATTTTTAATTTGTTTTACCTAAAACTGTAACGTGATATTGAACACAAGTACAGGATCCCGTCGCTGCTTCCAATTATGTTGGAAAATGGGATATTGGTAGGGGAGGTAGGTACCTACACCTAGCAACAAGCCACTAACCTCCACATAGGTACAGTTAGGTCTCAGTAAATTAATCCCAGCTCAACCCTTGGTAGCTTGGCAACGAGCGTCAAGGCTTAACTTAGGAGACAAAGTGTAAAGCATTCAAATATCACAAAACAGTAATTAAATAAAACACAGGAAACAGTTTAAAAATCCAAAACCAATTTATAAAAATAGTTTATATTTTTATCTTTAAAATGACACAAAAACGATTAAAATCGGTTCAGGGGAACCGGAGATATGAATTTTTAAAGAATTATTACTTTTCTAGCGCTTAGAAACAAAAAGCGCCAATCGGGTCATCTGGTTGCACCTCGACCGGGGCAAAGTCAAACTTTCAGGCCGACCGCGATGGAGCCCTGCTCGGCTACAGGTCGCGGGAGGCCTCGGTTAAAAAGTTACCTTCTGACTTAGTCTTTATTTTGAAGTTTTTCTTCACCGGGACGAACCTGCCAGTTGAATCCGACCTCCTGGAGCCCTTGTCCGGATACGCGATGTGGGTTTCCTCGGTGGAGACTTTTACCTTCGGACTTAGTCGTTTTTTCGAGATGAAAATCCTTCGACCGGGGTAAACCTGGATCTTGATCCGACGTCCATGGAGCCCTTCTCGGATACGATGGCTGGGAGGTCCCGGTCAACTTTTTACGTTCGGACTTAGTCTCTTTTTTGGATGTTTTTCTTTACCGGGACGAACCACGAAGTCAGGCCGGGTCGCGGTTGAGGCAAGCCGGCTAGAATTTCCGTGGCGGGTCGGTCCCTCTCTGGAGCTTTTTTCCAAAAATTCTCAAATCTTTTCCAAACTTCTGGGGCTTCACCCAGATGTTCTTTTAAGGTTCTTTTGGGGTCCACAGCTCACCCCAAGGGTCCAGAAGTTCTGTGATGGTCCTTGGGGGGTGCGGACTTCAACTCCTAGAATGCACCTGGCGCAAACTCCTTTTTGGCCACTGGACAGTGGTCAGCTGGTCGCTTTCTTCAGGAGTTGGTGCAGGGGACTCTGGTTTAGCAATTTTTCACCTGTAGCAAACAGGGAGTCCCTCCTTGAACCAGTTGAAGCCAGGCAAAGTCCTTCTTGTGGTGAAGCCCAAGTGTGCAGCTGGTGCAGTCCTTCTGAGTGCAGGGTCCAGGTGAAGGCCAGGGGTCCAGCAGGGCAGTCCTTCTTCTTCTTTAGTTCCTTTCTTGTTGAATTCTGGAGGGGATCTGAGGTGTGGGTGCAGGTCTGCCAGTTTTATCCTTGCTCCTGGGTGAAAAGCAGGGGGGCCCTGGTTCTCCAATCAGGGACAGGGTCGTCCCCCTGTGATGACCACTTCCTGGGAAGTGTGGCAAAAATCCATCCCAGAAGGCAACAGTCTCTAAAAATCCAACATGGATGAATCTGATTTTTGGAGGTTACATCTGGCTGAGCCCACCCACTGGTGTGGCTAAAAATCATAAACACACCCCTCTCCTGCCCTCTCCTAATCTAATCAAGGGGGCACCTAATTGTCTGGGGTTGCAGGATGTGGGGGTGTTGCTGGGTGCTCCAAATGTCCTTCTCTGCCTTTGAAGACCAGTTTGGCAGCCCTCCCCTTTCCTGCCTCACCATCTGCTGAGGGGAGATTCTCTCCCCCAAGCACATTCCTTTGTGTGAAGCCAGGCCACTTCACACCTAATCAAGGCAGCCTGGCAGAAGCTGCTGCAGGCTGGCCAATCAGAGCACAGCAGCAAAAACAATGCAGAGCTGAAATTGGCAACTTTTTAGGTAAAGTCTAAACTTTTTATCTGAACAAGTTATATTAAATCCAACAACTGGAAGTTGTGGGATTTATTACAACAATTCATTTGATACCAAATTCTTGGTATGTAACATTTAAGGAGACTTTAAAATTTAAAATAAAGTCTGCCCATTCTAGCCTATGAAGGCCATTTACTTCAATGAGGGAAAACGAATTTGGCTGTTTTTACCTCACCAGGGCTTATAAATCTATTTTTATAAAGTCCCTGCTTATAGTTACATGGCACCCAGCCCTAGGGGCACATAGGGCACACCTTAGGGGTGACTTATATGTAAAAATAAGGTAGTTTAAGACTTTGGAAGTACCTTTAATTCCAAAGTCGAATTTGCATATAACTTTAATTTAAAAGCAGCCAGCAAGGCAGGCTTGCTTTTAAAATGACACTGGGCACCTCAGCAGTGCACCTAGGTGTGCACCACCTATGCTGTGGTCCCTAAACCTACATGCCCTACCATATACTAGGGACTTATAGGTAGGTTGACTTAGCCAATTATAATTAGCCTAATTTGCATATCCATTTTACACAGAGCACAGGCCCTGGGACTGGTTAGCAGTACCCAGGGCACCATCAGAGTCAGGAAAACACCAGCATAAAGTGGAAAATGGGGGCAAAAAGTTAGGGGGCCTCTGCAATCAGCCCTGTTTTCCCACACACTGTGACAGTGAAGTCTTAGGGGCATATTTATACTCTGTTTGCGCTTGATTTGTGTCATTTTTTTTTTACGCAAATCCAGCGCAAACTTCACTCCATATTTATACTTTGGTGCTAGACCCGTCTAGCGTCAAAGTTATGGAATTTGCATAATTTTTGGGATATGGAAACCTACCTTGCTTCAATGAGATGCAAGGTAGGCGTTACCATGTAACAAATGACTTTAAGGCATTTGCGCCTTAATTATCCTCCTGCGCAAAAATGACGCTTTGTGCCATTTTTTAACGCCTGGGTCAGGGCAGGCGTTAGGGGACCTGTGGGTTCATTTTCATGGTTGGAGAACATGGAAGCAGTCCACAGGTGCCCTTCCTTGCACCCAGGGACACCCCTTGCCACCCTCACCCACCCTTGGAGGACACCAATGGATGGGGGGGACCCATCTACGGTAAGTAGGTATTTTACTTTTTATTTTAAAGTGCCACAGGGGGGCCTAACTTGGGCCCCCCTACATGGCACTGTGCCCAATGACCATGCCCAGGGGACATAAGTCCCCTGGGCATGGGCATTGGGTAGGGGGGCATGACTCCTGTCTTTGCTAAGACAGGAGTCATGCCCATGGGGATTGTGCGTCAACAAATGACGCTAGTCAGGTTAGAGTCAATATTTTTTATGTTAATCTGACTTGCACCATTCTTTGACCCACACCCCCCATTCTTCCCTATGCCTCCGCTGCCCGGTAAGCGTAATTTATTTTTACGCTAACCGGGCCTTAGCGCGGGCTAGCGTCATTCCTTAAATATGACACCTGGCTGGCACATAGTAATGGCGGTAGGCGGCGTTAAACTGTTTGATGCAAACCTGCGCTAGCGCAGGTTTTCATCAAAAAGTATAAATATGGGCCCTAGTGTACAAAATGATAAAGTTTAGAAACACCAATAGAGTGTGACAAGGTCTATAACACTGCAAACTGCTGTCAGGACATTTTTATAAACAAGTTGGTAAACTGATAAGTGAACATTACTATAAACAAAGAGACCAAAAGGTCCAACATACAATCCCAAATGTGTTATGAACACTTATATCCTCTACTGTTGAAACTATGGAAAATCTGCACTCTGGCCAAAAGGAGATCTTCAGAAATTGTGGTCTTTTGTGAAGGTCCACTCCAGTCAGAGATTCAGGTTTTTGATTGGATACCTATGAACGAATTATGTACCCAAATCCAGTTCTTATTCAGTCCTGGGCTCACATCTGCCCAGCTAAGATGGAAGAAGTGTAAGCTACTGATTGTCCATTACGTACTAAATTTAAAGGGGTCCCACAAAATATTTTAGAACACAAAACCACTATCTAACGTAGTCACCGGTGTTATCCAGAAGAACCAGTGTAATAGGTGACTGGTCACTAATTTCCTCTTAAGATGCAGTCTAAAGTTTACTGAAGAGCAGATAGAGCCCCATGTACTTCACCAAGTAGTTGCAGTAGACAACTCAGAGCGCCTGTTGTAGGAGGCTGGCCTGGCTTATAGTGGGTACATGATGGTACTTACACCTTGTGCCAGGTCCAGTTATTCCTTATTAGTAGATTAGAGGTGTTCTAGCAGCTTAGGCTCATAGAGGTAGCTATAGCAGAGCAGCTTAGGCTGAACTAGGAGACTTGAAAAGTTCCTACTATACCACTTATACCATATAGCACTATGTCATAAGAATCACAATACTCAGAGCTACTAAAAATAAAGGTACTTTATTTTAGTGACAATGTGCCCAAAATATCTCAGAGGATATACTCCCTTAGGAAGTAAGTAAAATACACTAAATATACACACAATCCAAAATCAGGTAAGTAAACAGTTAGAAAAGAAGTGCAAACACAGTAGAATACAATAGGATGGAATAGGCCTAGGGGCAACACAAACCATATACCAAGAAAGTGGAATGAGAACCACTTAGGGACCCCTGGCCTAGTGTAGTGTGTAGAGGGTCGCTGGGAGCATAAGAAAACACTAAGGGTGTCCAAGATACCCCACCCCAAGACCCTGAAAAGTAGGAGTAAAGTGATACTACTTCCCCAGAAACACACTAAAGTTGTGATAGGAGATTCTGCAAAGACCACAACAGACTGAAAAGCACTGAAGATGGACTCCTGGACCTGAGGACCTGTAAAGGATGGAGACCAAGTCCAACAGTCACAAAAGTGTCCAGAGGGGGCAGGAGCCCACAAAACCCCGGATGAATGTACAAAATGGCTGCCTCCAGATGGAAGAAGCTGAAGATTCTGCAACAACGAAAGGTGCCAGGAACTTCTCCTTTGTGCAGAAGATGTCCCACGGAGTGCTGTAGGATACAGCATTGTTTCTTTTTAGAAACACCGCCAACAAGCCTTGCTAGCTGCAAAGGTTGCAGTTGAAGAAAAAGGGGCTGCCCAGGCTCAGAAAGGACCAGAAGGTTGCCACTTTGAAGAGGAGACAGAGGGGGCCCTCAGCAACACAGGGAGACCACACACAAGAAGGCAGCACCCGCAGAAGTACTTGAACATAGGTTCAGGAAAACTGAGCATGGCAGTCATCTCAACACTACAAAAGAGGGTCCCACGAAGCCGGTGGTCAACTCAGCGAGTTGAGCAATGCAGAACAGAGTGCTGGGGACCTGGGCTAGGCTGTGCACAAAGAATTCTTTGCAAAATTGCACGAAAGCCCTAGCAGCTGCAGTTCATGCAGTTCACAGGATTACTGTCTGAAGAGGGGAGGCAAGGAGTTACCTCCTCCAAATTTAGACAGTTGGACCACTGGTCAGTCTGGGTCATTTGGGTCTACCAGCTATGTTCCAGGGGCCACGCTCGTCAGGATGAGAGGGGTCCCAGAGTACAGGTGACGCTGAAGTTTGGTGCATGCTGGAGCAGGGGGAAGATTCCATCGACCCACAGGAGATTTCTTCTGGGCTTCCATTGCAGGGTGAAGGCAGACAGCCCCCAGAGCATGCACCACCAGGAAACAGTCAAGAAAGACAGAAGGATTAGTCGCTACAATGTCGCTGGTAGTCTTCTTGCCACTTTGTTGCAGTTTTGCAGGCATCCTGCAGCAGTCAGCAGTTGATCCTTGGCAGCGTTGAAGAGTGAGATGCAGAGGAACTCTGGTGAATTCTTGCACATCGTTATCTGAGGAAAAGCCCACAGGAGAGACCCTATATAGCACTCAGAGGAGGATGGACCACCTAGTCAGGTAAGCACCTATCAGGAGGTGTCTTGGACCTCACCTGCTAGCACTGGCCAGAGGCCTCCATTGAGCCCTCACACCTCTGGATTCAAGATGGCAGAGGTCTGGGACACACTGGAGGAGCTCTGGGCACCACCCCTGGGGTGGTGATGGGCAGGGGAGTGGTCACTCCCCTTTCCTTTGTCCAGTTTTGTGCCAGAACAGGGACTGGGGGTTCCCTGAACCGGTGTAGACTGGCTTATACAAGGAGGGCACCATCTGTGCCCTTCAAAGCATTTCCAGAGGCTAGGGGAGGCTACTCCTCCTCAGCCCCTAACACCTATTTCCAAAGGGAGAGGGTGTAACACCCTCTCTCAGAGGAAATTCTTTGTTCTGCCTTCCTAAGACTGGGGTGCCCAGACCCCAGAGGGCAGAACCCTGTCTGTGGGTTGGCAGGAGCGGTAGCTGCAGAGAAAACCCCAGAGAGCTGGTTTGGCAGTACGCAGGGTCCATAGTTGAGCCCCGGGGATGCATGGGATTGGCACCCCAATACCAGATTTGGCATGGGGGAACAATTCCATGATCTTAGACATGTTACATGGCCATATTCAGAGTTACCATTGTGAAGCTACATATAGGTTTTGACTTGTATGTAGTGCATGCGTGTAATGGTGTCCCCGCACTCACAAAGTCTGGAGAAATTACCCTGAACTATGTGGGGGCACCTTGGCTAGTGCTACTAACTTTGCATCTTAACTTTACTAAGTGAAGGCTAGAAATACAGGTGGCTTATAAGTTACTGAAGTGCAGTGAGAAATGGCTGTGAAATAACGTTTGCGCTATTTCACTCAAGCTGCAGTGACAGTCCTGTGTTACATTTGTCTGAGCTCCCTGTGGGTGGCAAAAGAAATGCTGCAGCCCACAGGGATCTCCTGGAACCTCAATACCCTGGGTACCTAGATACCATATATTAGGAAATTATAAGGGTGTTCCAGTGTGCCAATTAGAAGTGGTGAAAATGGTCACTAGCCTATAGTGACAATTTTTAAGGCAGAGGGAGCATAAGCACTGAGGTTCTGGTTAGCAGAGCATCAGTGACACAGTTAGTCACTACACAGATACACACATTCAGGCCACAAACTATGAGCACTGTGGCCCTGGCTAGCAGGATCCCAGGGAGGCAGGCAAAAGCAAACTTACATACATGAGAAAAATTAGGGTAACATGCCAGGCAAGATGGTACTTTCCTACACCTGTGGAGAGTGGCACAGGTTCCCTTTGAATGGAGGGGTCTCAGGTGCCTTGAGAGTAGCTGTGAGTCCAACCACGCCTGTAGATTGTCTGCTTGGCAATGACCTGGAGGATTAACACAGGTCTCACTTGGAGATGTTGGGTCTACCTGGGTGGGTGTGTGTGTCCACCCAGTCGATGGCAGCCAGTCAGGGTGATCAGGAGACCCTGGAGCTTGAAAGAGTGGCCCAGGTGTATGCCAGAAGGAGGAGGAGCAAGGGGCATGAGAAACCTGCTCCAGAAGTTTCCAAGGTCCCGGAGGAGGCTGAACCTGAGGGAAATGCCCCAGAGCCTACAGGGGAACAGGTGGCTGAACTGGGGGAGGTCCCTGAGCTGACGCAGTGGCAGCAGGAGGGTGGACCCACCAGGGAGGCAATCTGTGAAGCACACTAAACATGCCGTACTCTGGAGGGTTTGCGGCAGCAGGCTGCAGACCAGGTGTCTGGCAAGGAGTCTGGATCACACTTGATCTACTGGGAGGATGGCCTCCTATATAGTGAGCCTAAGGTTGCTGAGCCTGGGTCAGCCTGTGTGCTGGTGGTATCCCAGTGCTTCAGATCGTTCCTACTGGTTCTGGCTCATGAAGAGCCTTTAGCTGGTCATTTGGGGCAGGGTAAGACCTTTGAACCCCTTGTCACCCACTTGTACTGGCCCCAAATGCACAGGCACTCAGTTGCACACTCTAGGTCTTGCCAAACTTGTCAGGCAAGTGGCAAGAGTGGGGAAAATGTAAGGCTCCCCTCCAAACTTTTCCTGTAGTATGGAATGTGAGAGACTGGCTCCTTGTTGCAGTACCCCCCCCCCCCACACTTTGTGCCTGGTTTCAGAATGCAACTTGGACTGGAGTGCATTGGGATCCTGCTAACCAGGTTCTCAGTGCCAGTGTTCTTTCCCTAAAACATGGTAACAATAATTGGATACACCTTTAGCTACCACTATAAGTCCCTAGTAAAAGGAACCTAGTTACCCAGGGCATTGGATACTATAGGTAAGCCCCAGAGGGCAGCAGCACTGATTGTGCCACCCTCAAGAGCCATGCTTCCAGATGCACCCAGCACTGCGACAGCAGGCAGAGTGCACACCTAAAATACAAACTTGACATGGCACACTGCCTGTGTGCCCTGTCCATCCTACACTGCATATGTTATGGGTAAGTCACCCCTTTAGCAGGCCTTTCAGCCCTAAGGCAGGGTGCACCATACTATATGTGAGGACATAATTGCATGAGCAATATGCCCCCACTGTGTACTTGTCAAACCTGGGACATAGTGAGTGAACAGAGTAGCCATTTTAAAATAGGTGCTGGACACTGGTCAATACGAGTTTCCCAGTTACATAATGGCTACTCTGAACCCTGGGATGTTTGGTATCAAACAACTCAGAATGATAAATCCAAACTGGTACCAGTACTGGATTTATCATAAAAAGTACCCAGGGGTCACCTTAGAGGTGCCCCCTGAAAAAGCTAACTATTCTGGCATGCTTGCTGACTGCTTCCATCCAGCCTGCTGCCTCCAGACAACCAATCCACAAACCTTTGGGGAGAGCCCAGTCTCTCTGGTTTGTGAAACAAAGCCCTTTCTGAGTGGAGGAGCTAACTCCCCCTCCCTCAGGAATGTGCACTGCCCTGGCAGTGAGCTTCAAAGGGCTACCACCCTTGAAACTCGACCCCCAGGCCTGCTGCTAGCAGCAGATGGCCTCCTCCTTTGCAAACCCCCACTCTTAGTGGGAGCAGAGGCAGGAAACCACACAAAGGGAAGGAGGAGTGGCCTTACTGAGCATGCATCACCCCTAGAGACTTGCAGGCGAAGTGGACCCTTCATTTAATTTTTCTCCATCTTGGAATGGAGGAAAATAGCCAATTAGGTTTAGGGAAGTGACCTTTCCCACAAGAAGTCATCACTGTAGTGGGTGTAGCACCCTAAGGGTAGGTGTACCATTGGGCACTACCGGGTTCCCCCTAAAAAGCCCACTAAATTCAGTATTTATTGGGCTCCCCTAGACCAAGAATTTAGAATTGAAAAGGATTCGAGGAAGAAAAGAAGACCAACACCAGAAGAAGACCACAGCAAGAAAACTGAGGACCTGCTGCACAAGAACAGGAGCCAAACCATGGCTGCTGCACCCAGGACCCGAAAATCGCCGCTGCTGAGGAGCTGGACACTGGACCGACCGCAAGAAAACCAGGGGACCTCCAGGCTTCAAGAATCAACCCAGATCTCCCTCATTAGTGGAGGCACCACTCAAGAAAAACAAGAAACCTACAAAGGACCAAGAAACCAGTGAGTGTCACTTCACTGAAGTGCTGATATCTCTGCAACCGTAAGTCACAGCTGGACCCAGCAATAGACTGACAACCACCCGGATGAGACCTACAACTGTGCCAAGTATGGTGGCGCTGCCCCCCTTATGGCTAAGATACAGTCATACCCTGGGTTCTGGTCAGCTGACATCGGACAACCAGAAAACCAGCTCCCCCGATCTAAAAATGGATCAGGAGGAAGCCCCAGTCAAGGGACTTCAGTAACACCCTGGACCTCTGACCAGAGTACCCCGGTTGTCCTGTAAACAGCCCTCAGAATTACTCACCTCCAGCTTCAAAGGACTTCGTTGCGCACAGCTCCTGGACCTCCAACTCGCCCTGCACCTGGCTGCCCTGGGCCTTGCATCGTGGGATCTGCTGTGTGCCCCTGGTCCCCAGCCCCTTGCGACCTCAACAGCCCAAGGGGACCCCAGGCACCAACTTTAAATCTGCAAACCAGCTCCTTTTCCAAGTGGCCCATCCAGGTGGCCCTGTGCCTGTGCCAAGAACCTCTCCAACGCTGCTCCCGCTAAAACCAGGAGCCGCCCAAGACTCTCCAGCTGGCACAAGATGCCCACCACTACTACTGCGACCATCCTGCAAAAGAAGAGACTGGTAACTCAAAGGTGCGATGTTTAATGAATTTTTTAAAGTGACTGCCTATTGATTCCAATGGTGCTTCATTACGCACAGAAAGACTAACTGTGCTAAAACTTTCAAAAGTCATAACAAGAAAAGTACTTAACGTATTCTAAAGATTTTGGTCTTAAAAATTATATAAAAGTCTGAAATATTTTTATAAATTCTGGTCTTGAGTTATTTATTTTGTGTGTGGGGGGGGGCAGGATTGGATTTGTGAGTACAGCAAATATTTAGCACATCTCCTGGATTTCCCTAACTGCTCGACCAGATTCCTTAAAAATTGGTGGTCTGAGTTTTACCTCTGGAAACCAACGTGTGGTTGCCTGAACCCTCTGCACTAGGTGGTCTGATTTTTACCTCTGGAAACCAATGTGTGGTTGCCTGAACCCTCTGCATAGTGTGCTTGGTTTTGCACACTGCATGGAGGGCCAGCCTCCAACAAGCACCCCCTTTGAAAGGGTTGGTATTGACATTGTGGGGCCCCTGGATCCTAAGACAGGCATGGGCAACAGGTTTATTGTGACCTTGGTGCACCATGCTCACGGTACCCGGAAGCCATTACCTTGAGGTCAATCACCTCCCCTGTGGTGGGACGTGCTTTTATGTGGGATTTTCCCCGCATGGGTTTCCTTTAGGAGGTGGTATCTGATGGGGTACCGACTTCATATCAACCTATATGAAGTCTCTATGGAAGAAGTGTGGGGTGACCTATGAGTTCAACACTCTTTACCACCCCAAAAGTAATGATCTGGTTGAGAGATTCAACTGCACCTTGAAAGGCATGATCATGGGCGTGTCAGAGCCCATTAAGCGTAAGTAGGATGTCCTCTTGCCATGCCTTCTGTTCGTCTACAGGGAGTTGCCTCAAAAGGGTCTTGGATTTAGCCCTTACTGTATGGCCACCCTGGTTAGGTAGGGCTTGGAGAAGGTCTCCAGAAAGCCCCGCAGGATGTATTCAGTTACATGCTGGCTTTTAGGAACCAGACAGTTCGCTTCGGGAACGTCACCCAAGAGAACCTGGAAGCAAGCCAGGAAGATATGAAGCGCTGGTACGACCAGAATGCCACTCTGGTTGAGTTCCAGCCTGGCCAAAAAGTTTGGGTGATGGTCCCAGTGGAGCCCAGGGCTCTCCAAAATAAGTGGACTGGGCCATTTGAAATAGTGGAGCGCGAGAGTGATGTCACCTACTTGGTGAACTTGCGTCGCCCAGGAACCCTTTATGGGTCCTACATGTCAATCATCTCAAGCCTCATTTTGCGAGGACAGAGGTGACAATGCTCTTGGCAACGGATGATGGGGTGGAGGAAGAGAGTGAGCCCCTTCCTGACCTCCTGTCTGCCAAAGAGAAGGATGGGTCTGTGGAGGGTGTGAACCTCTCACCCTCACTGACCCCTGAGTTACAGAGGGACTGTTGCTAAGTGTTGGGGCAGTTTGCCTCTCTCTTTCCCTTGATCCCAGGGGTCACTCATCTGTGTACACATGATGTGGGCACCGGGGAAAGTCCCCCTGTTAAACGTAAGGTTTACAGAGTGACTGACAAGGTTAGGGCCAACATAAAGGATGAGGTATCAAAAATGTTAGCCCTTGGGGTAATTGAGTTCTCCATTAGCCCTTGGGCCAGTCCTGCGGTCTTGGTCCCAGAAGCAGCTGCTACTAGTGCCACTCCAGAACTCAGGTTCTGTGTGGATTACCAGGGACTCAATACAGTCACTAAGACTGATGCTTACCCCATTCCGGAGCAGATGAGATCATTAGGGGCTGCCAAATATCTAAGTACGTTTGACCTAATGTCTGGATATTGGCAGATTGCTCTGAGTGAGGGAACCAAGTAGAGGTCTGCATTTTCCACCCCAGAAGGGTACTACCAATTTAGGGTGACACCCTTTGGAATGAAGAATGCCCCTGCCACCTTTCAGAGGTTGGTCAACCAGGTGTTGGCTGGACTAGATGATTTCAGTGCCACCTATCTGGATGACATTGCTGTGTTCAGCTCCACTTGGGAGGAACACTTGCAGCACCTCTGCAATGTATTAGAGGTCTTGCAGAAGGCAGGCTTCCATATTAAGGCTAGTAAGTGCCAAATATGGCAGGGCTTTGTGATGTAATTGGGATACCAAGTGGGGAGTAGTCAGGTGGCACCTCTACAGCCATAAATCAGCACCAGTCTGGCTTGGGAGCCTCCCAAGACCCAGACTGAGGTGAGGGCCTTTTTACGTCTGACAGGATACTATAGGAGGTTTGTCAAGGGGTATGGCACTATTGTTGCTCCCTTGACTGAGTTGACCTCCAAGAAGCAAGAGGGCCTTTTTACGTCTTACAGGATACTATAGGAGGTTTGTCAAGGGGTATGGCACTATTGTTGCTCCCTTGACTGAGTTGACCTCCAAGAAGCAAGAGGGCCTTTTTACGTCTTACAGGATACTATAGGAGGTTTGTCAAGGGGTATGGCACTATTGTTGCTCCCTTGACTGAGTTGACCTCCAAGAAGCAGCTCAGAAAGCTGATCTGGACTGAGTCTTGCCCCACACCCGTGCTGAAGGCACCTGACTTCTCCAAAGAGTTTGTCATGCAGACTGATGCTTCAGAGCATGGTGTAGGAGCAGTTTTATCACAGCTAAATGAAGAGGGTCTAGACCAGCCTGTAGCCTTCATTAGCAGGAGGTTACTTCCCAGGGAACTTAGGTGGAGTACAATTGAGCATAAGGCTTTTGCTGTGGTCTGGGTGCTAAATAAGCTAAGACCCTACTTGTTTGGGACTCAATTCTGGGTTCAGACTGACCACAGGCCCCTCAGATGTTTAATGCAGATGAGGGGTGAGAATCCAAAACTGTTGAGGTTGTCCATTTCCCTACAGGGGATGGACTTTACAGTGGAACACCGCCCTGGAACAGAACACACCAATGCTGATGGTCTGTCCAGATTTTTCCACCTTAATGATTAGAACTTCCATGAGGTAGGGTAGTTCTCCCCACTTTCAGCTGGGAGGGACATGTGTTAAACCTGGCTTCCTTGGTTTGGTCTCCCCTGTCTTTTTTGCCCCTGCTTCCCATGTTTTGACTGTGTGCTGGATTCTGTTTTTGCTGTTTTTGATACTCTGGGAACTTTACCACTGCTGACCTGTCCTAAAGTGTGAGTGCTTCTGTGTAAAATGTCTGTGTAATTGGCTTTTCCATGTTTGGCATAGCTGATTTACTTGTAAGTCCCTAGTAAACTGCACTAGAGGTGCCCAGGGACTGTAAATCAAATGCTACTAGTGGGCCTGCAGCACTGGTTGTGCCACCAACATTAGTAGCCCTGTAAACATGGCTCAGACCTGCCACTGCAGTGCCTGTGTGTGCAGTTTTAAACTGCCAATTCAACTTGGCAAGTGTACCCACTTGCCAGGCCTAAACATTCCATTTTTATTCATATATGGCACCCCTAAGGTAGGCTCTAGGTAGCCCCATGGTCAGGGTGCAGTGTATGTTAAAGGTTGGACATGTACTGATGTGGTTCTCTCTGTCACTCTTTCACTTTTGATTTTTCTGCCTTTTTCTCTTTCTTCTCTCATTTCTCCTCTATTCCTTTTTCCTTTCTCCCCTCTTTCCTCTGCCCCCTCTACCCTGCGAAGCACCTTTCCCACCCTCCCGCCTCTCAGCTGACTGCTCCCCCACTGCCCTAACCTTCTTAAAGGCGGCGGCAGTGCAGCTGCATCGCTGGCGTGACAAAGGCACGCTAAAGGCAAGCCCGTTGGCGCCCATCTGTGCCTGGACCGCTGCCAGCACCAGGAACCCTGGATCTCCTTCAAACCACCTCCTGGACTGCCTCCGTTACAGCTCCGAGACCCTCCTCCGCCTCAACACCGGAAGTCTCAACAAATGCTACACCATCTCCCCAAGGACACCCACAGACCTTTCACCTGCAGGAACTGCAACTCCAGCCCTAGCCTCAATAAGCTGAAGGTACTCTACGACAACAACCCCATCAACTACCTGCTCCTGAACCTCAGCTCTCTCCACAAACACGCCACCGAACTCTGGGACTAGATCAACACCACCACACCGGACATCGCCTTCCTTACCGAGATGTGGACCAACCCCACCTTGGGTCCAGACATCGCCATCACCATTCCTGATGGTACGGCATCCGGAGGACTCGCCATTGTACACAAGTCCTCACGAGGTGTCAAGTCTCTCCCAGAAGAACACAGCACCTTCACTTCCTGGTCCACTGCAACCACAACTCCTCCATCTGTGGCACTGTGGTGTACAGGCCACCCGGACCCCGCCCAGCTTTCATGGATGACGTCATAGACATCGCTAACCCCCAGGCCCTAGCGTCAGTAGACTACCTCCTCCTCGGCAACTTGAATTTCCACCTCGAAGACTGCACTGGCCCAAACACCACTGCTCTAGTCGACAACCTTGCCACCCTCAGTCACAGACAGCTGGTCTCCACACCCACACACATCGCAGGACACACACAGGACTCCATCTTCACCTCATGCAACCCGATCACCTTTGAGACCATCTCCACGCCAGAGTGGACCGACCACTGCTGCATACACTTCACAATCACCGCACCCAGCAGCCACACCCACACCTCAAGGACCCCCACAGGAAATAGAATGAAATTACCAGCGAGCAACTTACCTCATTGCTTACCAAATCCCTCCCTCCTCCCCTGACGACGCCAACACAAGAACGCGCAATCTTAACGCATGAATCACCGAATGCGCCGACACTCTATCCCCTCTCTGGCTGATATCGGCCAAACGCGTACCTAAGAAAGCCAGCTGGTTCACCGCTGAACTCCAAGAATCAAAGCGTACCCAAGGATGTTTAGCGACAAAATGGAGGAACAGCCAAGCCAGCAAAGACCGAACTGCCACCACAGGCCGAACCGTTGACATGACCTTCTCATTTGACAAGCTGAATTGAAAGTCCATGATTTGCTTGAACCGGGACTGAAAAACAGGCAATTATTATGCAGGACTGTGTCATGGGGAGGGTTATAACCCTTTCCTGGATCCTCTGCTGGGATTCAATCTTGTGATCTAGGGGGTTTATATACATTGTTGTTGTTTATAAGATGGACATTCGTTGGATTTGTTGTACATTTCCCAAATCCTATTGAGTAATATAGCGAATTTTAACAGTACGGAGTTGTCTTATTCATTAATCGAAGACTCGATCATATGTACACATACTACATCTAAACAATTCCTCTAGGAGAATTTTTAAGTGAGACATTGTCTATACCTAGTTCCTAGGGGGATACTGGGTTGCCCCTAAGTTTGTTCACATTTAGAAAGTAGGCATTTTCCTGCTCTAACCATTCTGTGACTCTGCATGTTTTTGGATTAACTGTCTGGGTCAGACTGACAGTTGGGCTGTTTGTGAATCTCCTCTAGACAGTGACACAAACGGAGCTGAGGTGTAGCCTGCATATCCTAATGAGCCATCTGAGCTAGGGTGGAGGGAGGGGTGTTCACCTACACCTGAATGGGCTGTGCCTGCCCTCACACAATGCAGTCTCCAACACCCTGATGTGTGTCTGGTGCCTGGCCTGGGCAAGGCAGGATTTTGTGAACAGCAAAGACTTTCCTTTGAAGTTTGCCTACTTCAAAGGCAGAAAAGGGTATAAGTAGTGCACCCAAAACCCCAGACTTTAGATCACTTCTGGATTCAAGAGGAACCTCTGTCAAGGAGAAGAGCGGAAGAGCTGAGGAGAAGTGCTGCCCCTGCCTGTGACTGTGCTTTGTTTAGCTATCCTACAGTTTCTGCTTCCGCCTGTGAAAGGGGACAACAACTGGACTTTGTGGTAGAATCTCCAAGGGCTTGAGAAGAATCTCCAAGGGCCTGGACTGAGCTTGCCCCCTGTTCTGACGTCTCAAGGCAAACAAAGACTTCCTCTGCCAGCACCTGGACTCTCTTCTGAGACTCCTGCCATGCCAAGTGGTGCCTAATCCAGTCCCTGGGCCCTTGAAAGGAGAAGCTGGTGGAAAACCAAGAAAATCCAAGAAAATTGAATTTTGACGACTCCGGACCGACTCTGCTGCCGAATCCCGTGACGCCTCCTGCAATCAAAGATGTGGTTCTCACTGGAGTGCGATGACCTTGCAGGCCCGATGCCGCTGCAGCCTCACTAAAGTCTGCGACTCCGTGGAAGTCGCTGCACCACGTCGTGACCGCTGGACATCAACTCCACCGGAAGTGCGCAGATTCAATCTTTCACACCGCCTCGCTCCACCGCTCTGTAGCAAGGACCTGACGCCTCCGCTCCTTCGCTCCGCAGCACCGGAACCAACGCCGCCTCGAATCCAGAGATGCCGCGATCCCAACTCCGGGCACCGATTTGTTTCCTCATTTTCACAAGGTACTGTACCTTCGGGTACGTAGGATTCTGTGACCAGTGCCATTGGGGTCAGATCATTGGGAACAACTCTGTCACAATGAAGTGATATCAGCTATTCGAAGCATTTGTGTTTCTAAGTGTACTTTTTGTGTTTAACCCTTAAAGCTTCATAACTTGACTTGTGTATGTTGGATTTGTGTCATTCTGGTTTGGTTTTGTTCAGATAAATATTGGCTATTTTCATAACCTAATCTTGAGTCATTTTGTAGTGTTGTCACTGTATTACTGTGTGTTTGTTGATACAAATACTTTAGAAATTTTCTCTGGGTTAAGCCTTTCTGCTCATGCCAAGCTACCAAGAGGGCGAGTGGAGGTTAACCAGGTGTGTTGCTCCTTTGCCCTGACTAGAGTGAGGGTCCTTGCTTGGACAGGGGGAACCTGACTGCAACCAAAGGCCTCATTTCTAAAAGGCACTGTGGGTGAAAATTGTATGGTTGAAATGCTTCCAGATAAAGATACAGAGCCACCTACAATTGTAACTCTATGGAATGCCTGAAGCACAGACACCTGTATACGTTTTCTTCTATTATCATAATAATGTATAGTTTAAAGTGTTGATGTTTTTATGTGTAAGAGAATGTTGAATTTCTTTGTGATGGGGCATGCCTTTGAGTAGACACATGATTATTATTGAGGTGATGTTACCAAGAGATTAGAGTTGCAGACCTCTCAACTGGACCAAGAACAGATTCTAGCCTCAGCTCAACAGGCTGTGGTTCTGTCAAAAAATTCTACGTCCTTGTGATTGAAACAAATGAAACTATTTAGTTTTAATGTAAAATATCAAGATTTTGCTATAAAAATAAAATTAATTAGGCAAATTGCTCTGAGAGAGGAGGAGTGCTCTTTGGTGACCCACAGGCACAGTTCTCAATTGAAAGCACTAGCCATGCACTGTTATTGAAAGGTGACAAATACTAGCCCGGGTGGGGTTACTTCAGTCTGCCTTTATATTAAAAAGAACCTGCCCTTGCTAAAGGGCAGGAACATTGGAATTCTGCAGCATGGAAAGATGGAAATGTGTATCAGTGTTGACTAAATTATACAGCAAGAGAAGGCAAATTATTAGGCATAATACAGCATATTTATGCTAGTATTCATTATTTACTCATTTTCACACATTAACACTGTCTGAGCAAAGGTTTCTCCTCATTAGTGCCAGTTGCCAAGCAACAGGAAGGTGACCAGTGAACATTTGAGGTGGGGAGGTATGTGCGTCATATAGGTCATATGGGGTCATATACAGAGTGAAATGTCTAAGCATCCTCACGACATTCAAGATTTAAAACATTTTGTTTTTCAGTTTAAATATCTTTTTTATAATACAAATAAATATGCAGTTACATCTCAGAAGAGAACATGTTATCTAATATTAGAAATAGAAATATAAACATTTGGATATTAAAATAAATGGCAATTAGTAATACACAAATATAAGGGGTGAAAGAATAGAAGAGAATGAAAAGAGAGAAGGAAGAAAAGAAAAACAAAATATGCATTCATGAACAATATTTAGCGAAATATGAAAAAAAACTATAATACATATTAGTAGCCGAGGTATATTATAAAACTGTGCTGAAGAGTATAGAAAAACCATTAGTAAATTTCAAGTAATCAGTACATTTGTTACCTTTGAAAGATATGTATTGAGGGGTGACCACAATATATCTCTTTTAGCTGATATTGAAAGAGTTTGTAGATTATATCTGTCCAGTCTGTGGCTTTAGCACACTAAATTCTACCACTGTTTTGTGTTGAGATTTTTTGGTAGATTTCCAGTTAGATTATATAACTTGTAAACCTAATGCAAGTAAAAGATCTACAAATTTACCAACCATTTTGTTATTTGCCCATAATAAATGTAATCCACCAAGAAATATTTTGTCAATGGAGAGTGGTGTATAGATTCTGGTAATGGCAGAAATTATGTCCCAAAGTTGCATCCAAAAATCGGACCTCACTTGACCATGAAAGAACATATGAACCAGGATGAGAATTGCATCTCGAAGATGTGTAATGCTTAATAAGTTTAAATTTAAACATATGAGCAGGTGTATATAACATTCTATTATAAAAGTGATATAATGAGTGTGTTAAATTAGCTGGGCATCCTGTAGACTGTATTTTGGTCCAAATTTCATCCTGTAAAGTAGTAGGCCTACTGTGTTGTAAATCAATTTCCCAATGCGTTTAGATGTAGATCTGTCTTGAATGATCATGGTAGGTTTTTTGTAGATAAGGGAAGCTGTGGGAGCATTATGTAGTGAATAAGCAGGAGTTTAAATACCATTATTTCTAATAGGGAAGTAGAAAAAACAAAGTAAGCCTGTTGTAAGAGACCATGTAATATGTTATATCGGTGAAGGAATGAAGATGGCAATTTAAATGTTAGAGGGAGAATTGGAAAAGAGATAACTGAATTATTAGAGATAAATTGAACAACATTGAGTAGGCCTTTGTCAATCCATCTTTGCCACAAAAGGGGTTTTCCTTTGAGGATAAGCATTTTGTTTTATCATATAGGGCTTAAAAGAAATCAATGATACGTACAGATATCAGAGAGTAGAAGTGGTTTAAGCAAGGATAAACAATATGAAATAGGGGACAGTAACTAAAATTTGGGGGGTGAGACATACATATAACCTGATTGTGGGAGAAAGGAAAAATCATGGAAGATTGTAACAGAAAACAATAATTTAGGGTCTGAAGTAGTAGATTGAAAAATAAAGGATTCGATGTGTTTAATTCCGAAAGCCTTGTGATAAAGATAGTGTCAAAGCCCAGCTCACCTGAGTTCTTGTTCAGTTCTGATGGAGGTTGAAGACAATCCGACCCCACCCTGAAACTGCTTGTTCCAGCACACTAGTTTTTAAAACAGTGCACTAAGAACAGAAGCTCAAGGGAAGGGGGAAGTGGATAAAATAAAAAAGAGAGACAACACCGTTCTTGCGTTTCCACTGTTGAAGTGCTGCACAAATCTGCAGCCCTTTCTGACTTCTGTAGAAACTGGTGCCTCATGAAACATAAACAAAGAACAGATAAGTGCAACCTATTCCTAAATGGGTTCCTGACTATCCCTTTATTTATTAGAAATTCTCTTCTAAAAGTACCTCTTGGATCCTGGTCTCTAGTTTCCAGGTTTGGAATGTGTTACTGTTCTGGGATGTGTTTTCTATTACTGTAAAGCTTCTAAAACATTAAACAAATACCGTTATCAGAATTACCAATATCAAACATTCATCATCATATAACTAAAGCCTAAATTCCCAATAGCAGACTCACTTTTCCCATATTTCCAGAATCTTTTATAAAACAAATACTGTACTTTTACATCAAAATACAGCATGTAATTTGTGCAAGTCCTTGATTTACTGTTTGCCTTGCTGTTAATGGTTTCCACTGTTCGATTCTTAAAAGTTCCATGAGAAAAAACAATGTTTGCTTCACAAAGTTCTGCAAAATATTCTTGTAACAAAGAGTTTGAATCACAATGTTCGTGGAAGGTATTTCGTTTCGAATTGTCTATACACGAATCCAGAAATTGTTGTCAAAGTTCTTTCAGGTAGTAAAAAGTTTTGCACTTACTTGTTGCTGGCAAGAGATACTGATCAGTCTAACCTTGTCTTCTTTCTCTTTTGCAGGTTACTCATAGGAGAGAGGCTGAAGCAAGGAGGAACCGGAAACCAGAAGAAGGAAGAGCCAGAAGCTGCGCCCATTGAAGTCAATGAAAGTCTGTAAAGTGCAGGAGTGCCAGCGCCGAGGGATCTGTTCTCAGGTAAGCGGGAGGTAGACGAGCACAAGCACTGGGTGAGGCTCGGGGGATGCCTTTTATAGACAGGGCTGGGTGTGGTTTGAAGGGCTGGGTGTGGTCCTCACATGCTGCACATGTTCTTGGAAGGTGTGCAGAGCTGGGTGTGGTTTGAAGAGCTGGGTGTGGTCCTCACATGCTGCACATGTTCTTGAAAGGTGTGCAGAGTTTCAGTTATTATGCAAATGAGTTGGATTAACACATGGCCTAGGGAGGAGTGTTTTAAAGAAGCCTTGGTAAAAGCAAGGCCCAATGTGTAAACAAAACAGCACATTAAACAACATACACAGAAGCCAAGGGGGGGGGGAAGGTGAGATAACAAGAAAGGCTTTCAATAGTAAGTTTAAAAGGGAGCTATTACAGAACCCACTAGTGCAGTGAGAGGGGACATGCTCTTTGCTGTGTACAAACCCTAACAGTTGCCCCCCTCAAAGGCCCTCCTACAGGACGGGGTTTTCCTGGATTTTTTAAATAAAACCGTCTAATCAGCTGTGGGGCATGTACATATGATGCTGGTTCCCATGAATTCTCAGATTCATCATATCCTTTCCATTCTACTAAATAAAACAGACGTCCACTAATTCTTTTTGAGTCTTTTATGCTTTTCACTTCATATTCCAGATTTCCCTTAATTGGTATGGGTGGAGGTGGTGGTTCAGGTCGGGTTTTTGAGTTGTACGGCTTAAGCAAGGACACATGGAATGTAGTATGTACTGGATATTCTTTTGGTAAATCTAATTTTACTGTTACCGGGTTTACTATGGCAGTTATACTAAAGGGTCCAATGAAACGTGGTTGCAGCTTTCGGGATCCCTCTATGTTTAGGTTCTTTGTGGAGAGCCATACCTTGTCACCAATTTGATACATTGGGGCCTCAGAACTGTGTTTGTCTGCTTGTCTTTTCATGCTTTCCTTGTACTTTAATAAATGTTTCCTGGCTTTGTCTTGTATGTCACCTAACCTCGTTAGTCTGTCCGTTACTGTAGGCAACAGGGAATCTTCTAACAAAATGGGTATAGCTCTTGGATGATACCCCTGCAAGAAATAGAATGGTGAGCAAAGTAGAGCTGAATGCTCAGTATTCTTATAAACAAACTCTGCTACAGGGAGAGCTTCCAACCATTCACTAGAATAATCAGCCAATAAACAACGTAGCGTTTGAAGTAAGGTTTGGTTCAGTCGTTCAGTCTGTCCATCTGTCTCTGGGTGGAAAGCAGTGGATAAGGCCACATCTATTTTCAGTTCTTCACATAATTTTTTCCAAAATCTGGAGTTGAACTGGCTCCCTCGGTCTGACACCACTTTGCTTGGCAAACCATGTAAACGCACAATTTCCCTTATAAAAATATCGGCAAATTCTGCCGCCGTGGGTAATTTCCGTAATGGTACAAAATGTGCCATTTTAGATAAAAAATCCACTATAACCAACACTGTTGTGAAGGATTTTACAGGTGGTAAACCTACAATAAAGTCTACGCTCACAGTGTGCCAAGGTTGTTTGGGTGTTGGCATTGGTATTAACAAGCCGTCAGGAGCCTTATGAGAAGATTTATGTCTTGCACAAATTGGACAGGTAGTGACAAATTGCTTAATGTCCTTTCTTATAGTGTCCCACCAAAAGTGTTTTTGCACATTTTCCAGGGTTTTTACCCAACCAGGATGACCTGCCAACGGTGAGGCGTGATGCCAAATTATCACCTGTGTTTGTAATTCAGAGGTGGGCACTAACAGCATGTTGTCGTGATACAATAAACCTCGTTGTATTGTGTTATGGGAATCCTTTAACCAATCCTGAGGTGCTATTTGCATGTGTGCATTATATAGATCTGTGATGAAATCCTTCTGTTGTACTGGTGCCAACAACTTTTGGGGAGGAATAATGGGTTCTCCTATTTTATCTTGTTTCATGTCTGAGGTATGTCCGTATCTAGATAACACATCAGATTGAATTTGTTGTGCACCTGGTCTATAGGTTATAACAAAGTCAAATGTGCTAAAAAAATTTAACCAGCGCATCTGACGTGGTGTTAGTGCTTTAAGTGATCCAAAAAACTGTAGGTTCTTATGGTCAGAAAAGATTGTAACTGGGTACTTGGCTCCCATTAAATGGTGCCTCCATTCTGAAAAGGCTACTTTGATAGCTAGTAGTTCCCTTTCAGCCACAGTGTAATTTTGTTCAGCTGGCAATAACTTTTTGGAATAGAAGGCTATAGGATGTAACTGGCCATCTACTGCATCTCGTTGAGAGAGAACTCCTCCTAAAGCTACTTGTGAAGCATCCGCTTCAACAAAAAAGGGCAAGTCAGGATCAGGATGTTTCAGAATTGGGGCTGAAGTGAACTTTTGTTTTAGGAGTTGAAAGGCGTGTGCCGCCTCATCAGTCCAAAGAAATCGTTGCCCTTTCCGCAACAAGGTAGTTATTGGGGCCGCAATGTCTGCAAAATGTGCAATAAACCTCCTATAAAAATTGGCGAAACCCAGAAATTTCTGAATATCTTTTACAGAGGATGGTTCTGGCCAATCAGCAATAGCACTGATTTTCTTTACATCCATAATTATTCCTTGAGGTGACAGGCAGTATCCTAAAAAGTCCACCTTGTTGACATTAAAAGTACACTTTTCTAACTTAGCAAAGAGATGATTTTCTTTTAACTTTGATAATACTGCACGAACATGTTGGGTATGTTCTTCTGAGTTCTTAGAGTAAATGAGGATGTTGTCTATGTATACTATGACACAAACGTCCAGGAATTCGTGTAGGACCTCATTTATAAAGAACTGAAAGGCCGCAGGGGCATTACATAACCCAAAGGGCATTACTGTGTACTCAAATAAACCAAACTTTGTCTTGAAAGCTGTCTTCCACTCGTCCCCCTCTTTTACTCGGACCAGGTGGTAAGCTCCCCACAGATCTAGTTTAGTGTATACAGTAGAATGTCTTAATTGATCCAACAACACAGGTATTAGAGGAAGAGGATATTTATTCTTTATTGTAGCCTTATTTAGTCCTCTATAATCGATACACGCGCGCAGGGATTTATCCGGCTTCAGGATAAAAAAGAGTGGAGATGACACCGGAGATGTGGAATGAAGGATGAACACAGACTGTAGTAGGTCATCTAGGTAGGTTCTTAAGTATTTGGTTTCTTCGTCAGTCAAAGCATATACTCTGTTATTAGGTAAAGGGGCCCCTGGGATAAGATCTATACGGCAGTCATAAGACCGATGTGGGGGTAGCACACTAGCCTTTACTGGATCAAAGACGTCTTTAAAGTCAGAATATTCAGGAGGGAGACTTGGTTCATCTTGTGTAACACTAGCACAGTGTAATACTGTGCTCTGTTCTGTACCTGCTTCTTGATAGCAATTGGTTCTACAGAAAGAGGAATCCAAAGTAACAGTTCTATTCACCCAATCAATTTTTGGGTTATGAGTTGTTAACCAGGGTACCCCGAGAATCAAACCAAAATTAGGAGTATCTATCAGATCAAAGCTAATCACCTCTGTGTGCCCGTTCTGACAGACCATAACAAGTGGACTTGTTTGTTTTGTGATTAATCCAGTGGTCAATTCTGACCCATCCACTACACATACTGCTTCTGGACAAGGCTTTAGGCACATAGGAAGTCCTAAGATTTCAGCTAACTTATTATCCACAAAATTTCCTGTTGCGCCTGAGTCCAGTAGGACAGGGAGAGAATGCCTCACTTGGGTAGTAACAATTAAAACGACCTGAATTATGAAATGTCTAGGTATATGCGGTACCCTGAAGGCTGCAGCATTAGAGGTTTGATTAAGATGTTTTCTCGAACAAGTAACCTCTCCCCTTGTCGAGCTTAATCGTTTCCCGATTCAGTTGAGGAGGTAGAGGAAACAGCACCCTTTCGTGGAGTTTTAGGCTTTACTGGACATTCTCTGGCAAAGTGACCTGCCCTGCCACAATATAAACATAATTGAAATTTTCTCCTTCTTTCTTTTTCCTCTGATGTGAGTGGACCTCGAAGTGTCCCTATTTGCATAGGCTCTGGTTCAGGGAGTTTATTATCTGTGTCTTTCTTCTCGTGTCTAATAAAAGTTAACCGTGATTCCAGTTTGTATTTATCTCCCTTTCTTTCTCCTAGTCTATGTTCTAATTTCACAACTAAATCTACAAAGTCCGAATAGTCTTTTGGCAAATCAACGATATGAGCCAGCGCATCTTTTAACTCGTCTCTCAAACCTTTATAAAAAAGGGAGACACGCTTTTCTTCTGGCCACTGTGTCTCGGTGAGTAAACGATTAAAACTAGTGAGATAGGTCAATAAATCCTTGTTACCTTGTTTAAGATTTAAAAGCTCATTATCACTTGCCTGCATGAAAGTGGGTTTTGCAAAAAGGCTGGTCATGGTACGTTTAAATTGATTCCAATTATGGAGGATGGGATCATCCCTATCCACGAAAGGAATTGACCAATTGGCTGCTGTGCCGCCCAAATAAGACAAGACGAATGCCACTTTCGTATCATCAGTAGGGAACTGTTGTGGCTTACAAATGAAGTGTAATTGACATTGATTGATAAAAACATGGAATTTGTTACTATCTCGATGAAAACGTTCAGGTGCTGCTAAGGGCACAACATTAGGAACATTAACAGTAACCTCAACTGGGGAAGGCAAAGTTGTATGTTTTGATGGCGCCCCTGTCTCTGAGGAGGTTTTAAACAAAGGCGTAGAAGCTGTGTTCCACTGAGATCCCCTAAATTTATACCTGCTTAAATCCTGTTTTAAAGAGGTATTCTCCATCTTTAATCTCTCTATATCCTCTTGCATATGTTGCAAGTTGCCAGACACTGATTCATTATGAGCCAAGTCCTCATTTAGGGCCTGCGCCATATCCGTGACGTCAATGCCCTCTATTTCTTCCCCGGTATTCATCGTCCACCAGAACTGAATTTTTTTAAGGCTTGTGCTTCTGTCAAAGCCCAGCTCACCTGAGTTCTTGTTCAGTTCTGATGGAGGTTGAAGACAATCCGACCCCACCCTGAAACTGCTTGTTCCAGCACACTAGTTTTAAAAAAAGTGCACTAAGAACAGAAGCTCAAGGGAAGGGGGGAAGTGGATAAAATAAAAAAGAGAGACAACACCGTTCTTGCGTTTCCACTGTTGAAGTGCTGCACAAATCTGCAGCCCTTTCTGACTTCTGTAGAAACTGGTGCCTAATGAAACATAAACAAAGAACAGATAAGTGCAACCTATTCCTAAATGGGTTCCTGACTATCCCTTTATTTATTAGAAATTCTCTTCTAAAAGTACCTCTTGGATCCTGGTCTCTAGTTTCCAGGTTTGGAATGTGTTACTGTTCTGGGATGTGTTTTCTATTACTGTAAAGCTTCTAAAACATTAAACAAATACCGTTATCAGAATTACCAATATCAAACATTCATCATCATATAACTAAAGCCTAAATTCCCAATAGCAGACTCACTTTTCCCATATTTCCAGAATCTTTTATAAAACAAATACTGTACTTTTACATCAAAATACAGCATGTAATTTGTGCAAGTCCTTGATTTACTGTTTGCCTTGCTGTTAATGGTTTCCACTGTTCGATTCTTAAAAGTTCCATGAGAAAAAACAATGTTTGCTTCACAAAGTTCTGCAAAATATTCTTGTAACAAAGAGTTTGAATCACAATGTTCGTGGAAGTTATTTCGTTTCGAATTGTCTATACACGAATCCAGAAATTGTTGTCAAAGTTCTTTCAGGTAGTAAAAAGTTTTGCACTTACTTGTTGCTGGCAAGAGATACTGATCAGTCTAACCTTGTCTTCTTTCTCTTTTGCAGGTTACTCATAGGAGAGAGGCTGAAGCAAGGAGGAACCGGAAACCAGAAGAAGGAAGAGCCAGAAGCTGCGCCCATTGAAGTCAATGAAAGTCTGTAAAGAGCAGGAGTGCCAGCGCCGAGGGATCTGTTCTCAGGTAAGCGGGAGGTAGACGAGCACAAGCACTGGGTGAGGCTCGGGGGATGCCTTTTATAGACAGGGCTGGGTGTGGTTTGAAGGGCTGGGTGTGGTCCTCACATGCTGCACATGTTCTTGGAAGGTGTGCAGAGCTGGGTGTGGTTTGAAGAGCTGGGTGTGGTCCTCACATGCTGCACATGTTCTTGAAAGGTGTGCAGAGTTTCAGTTATTATGCAAATGAGTTGGATTAACACATGGCCTAGGGAGGAGTGTTTTAAAGAAGCCTTGGTAAAAGCAAGGCCCAATGTGTAAACAAAACAGCACATTAAACAACATACACAGAAGCCAAGGGGGGGGAAGGTGAGATAACAAGAAAGGCTTTCAATAGTAAGTTTAAAAGGGAGCTATTACAGAACCCACTAGTGCAGTGAGAGGGGACATGCTCTTTGCTGTGTACAAACCCTAACAGATAGATGTCAGAAAAGTTAACTCCCCCGACGATTATGGACAATTTCGTCTCTTCAATTATATGCAAGGCCTTTTTCCCTTCCACAGGAAATTGGATAAAATGTTTTCTAGGGAATTGAAGTATTTCTTAGGAATCTTAATTGATAGTATCTGAAGAGAGAAAATTATAATAAGGAGAATCATCATTTTAATTGTATCAAGACAACCCCAACAAAATAATAAGAGGAGTGATCATCCTTGAGAAAGATGTGTGATCACACTATCCAGATTTATTTTTAACATGTATCTGAGATTAGCAGTGTAGAAAGTCCCAAATCATTAATTTTCATAGGATTCCCTGAGAGATCTGCTTAGATAAAAGGCTCTTTAATACAATATTTATTAAGTGTTAAGACTTCAAACTTATCGAAGTTTAGCTTGTTCCTTGATACTGCAGAGTAAGATTTTAATTGTTCAGAAAAGGACGGTAAAGAAATGTTGGGTTGTGAAATGAAGAGAACAATATCGTCTGCATAAGCAGTATACTTGATATATGTGTCTTTGATTTGAAAACAATGTAAGGTATTGGATGTTTTAAGTTGATGTAATGAGAGTTCAAGTGCTAATGTAAATAGCAATGAAGATAGGGGGCAGCCTTGTCTTAGTACCTCTCTTAAGGTGAAAGTAAGGTGATTGCTCTTCATTCGCTAGAACAGTAGAGCGAGGCGACAAATATAGTAGGGAAATAAGTTTGATAAATCTGGGCCCTAAAACGGGCCAATCTAAATCTTTCATAGGGAACTGCTGATTAACTGTATTAAAAACTTTCTCTGCTTCTAGAGGGAGCGCAGCTAGGGAGGATGTAAGACAATTTAAAACTTTAATGACATGTTACTTTAGAGGTGCCGGTCACACAGGTGAGACTCAACCTTTTGTGGGAAGGTTAAGGAGGTATTGCATTTGTCTGCCTTATGGGGGGTATTATTCAGATCAGCAAATCGAATGTCACAAGGAGAGGTAGTATCAGTCCTCGCATCACTGACAATGTGTGTATCTTTTTTTAACAGGAAGCAACTTTGCAACAACGCCCATCACAATCTCTGCATCCTCACCACCTGGGACCACCAACAGCAGCACACATCTTGTAACAACAGGTACACTTTGTGTCTCGATTTCTGCTGAATGTTTTATTGGTAACTTAGGGCCACAGGTACGAAAGAGTTTAGCGGTCTTAAACTGTGAATTGACCTGTTTTCGACAACTAGAAAGCTTTTTGATGTATACTAACCCTATTTTGCGAGTTGTTAACCTATTACAACTCGCAAAATAGGGTTTGTGATTCAGTGTTAGGAAGGGGCATGTTAAAGGCATCCCATACTAATAGTGACACTTAGTGGTATGTGTGAATGTTTTGCGACTCGAATGCGGTCGCAAAACATTTGCAGTTTTCCACCAATTTCAAATTGGTGGCAAGCCATTCACAAATGGAAATAGGGTCTCTTGAGGGCCCCTTCCCCTTGTGAATGGTGGTGCCAACATTTTTCAGAGCAGAAAGTAGTCCCACAGACCACTAGCTACTCTTAAAACTTTTTTAAAAAACCTTTCTATTTTTTTGCTTGAAATTCATCCCATTTTCCTTAAAGGAAAACAGGCTGCATTTAAAAAAATGCATTATTTAAAAGCAGTCACAGACATGGTGGTCTGCTGACCCCAGCAGGCCACCATCCCTGTGAGTGCCAGACACTCTCAATGGGTCACAAATTATGACCTACCTCATGAATATTAATGAGGGAGGTCCCTTGCGACCCATTTGGGAATCACAAACAGTGTCCCACACACTATTGTACATTGCATTTTGTGACTTCCTAATTGAAAGTCGCAAACAATTGTAATTAGGAAGTTGCAAGTCCATGCAATAGTACATGTGGCCCTAAGGAACATGACGCTTCCTTCACTACCATCCTTGAGAGTAAGAGTGCAATCTTCATTCAACTCTGATTCAAGACAGAACATAAATTGTGTTGTCTATAATCAGAAGCAAGTAACTGATTTTCTTTATAAACAATTTTTGTGTGTTTCCCTTTTGTTTTGTGTGAGTCAGCTTCTATTATTTTGTGTCTATTCATGCTATGTGTAACACGATTAAACAGCCTTGATTTTCAAATCAAGAGCACTTTGCATTCTGGGATTTGTAGTTTCAAATGTTTCAGTCCAATGTTATGTCTATAAGCCTCAGCATACACAGTGCTGTCACCTTACAGTTCAGGACTGCCTGCAAGTGTTACACACAGCATTGGTAATTCAAGATGGCTGCTTGGGTTGTTCAAGATGGCTGTGTAGACTGTTCAGGATGGCTGCTTGATCCTGGAGCTCCTACACACGGTTCCAGCTGTGCTGCCTATCTCTCCATTCCAGGCACTGAAAGTCCACTGGGGCATTTGGAGCCAGACTGTCCCCAATATGGTGTCTGCAGGACATTCATGTCATAGGAAAGGTAGAAGAACTTGAACACCAGACAGCACTGGCTAATCTCATACTTGGTAAAACAGCTTCCTTTAAAAACTGCTCTCTTGAAATGACGGCTAAGTAGATTATAAATTGGAGCTACCCTGCGTTTCTGCAGAAGTCATGTATGAATGACATTGGTCATGTGCTTGTTGACCTAATGGGTGCACATACTGACTTTGAGGGGCAACTGGTAAAGTGAGCCTATCGACTTTCCGCAAAAATGTAGGGATGGAAGAGACATGGTGGTACACCACTCTGTGGATGTCAGGGGGAAAATAGAAAAGGAAGTGACCTGGAGGAAGTCGAAGACAATGAGCGAGTGTGCCTGTACCTGAATCAGGACTACCTGGTAAGGAAAAAACACCCACTTCAGTTACATATTAGTGATCTATTAAAGTTACAGAGAAATATACTGTCCATGGTCTGTCCAGTGGACTTGGGATTCCACCAGAAGAACAATGAGTGGTCTAGTAAGTGCTGCAGGGGGTGCTCCTACATCTTCCCAGCAGGTCCCTTTTCCCTTGTCCCTGTCCTAAAGCTGCTGCTTCCTGGTTCTGTTATGTTGTGTTACAGTTATTTCTGTAGTCTACATACATGAGGTTTCATTTAGCTGGAAAACTAAGGGACACAAAAATCATAGTGACTCATTTGCTGAGTAGGTAGGTTCTCAAGATCTTCCCAAATGAAAGAAGTGGTTGTTCAGATTGTAAAGAAAGAGGCAGAGAATGTCATCCTTTGACTGTCCCACTGTGACGGCACAGTCATGAATGGAAGAGGTTCTGACTTTGGAACTTTCTGAAACTATGAGAAATCAAATCTAGAAGTCTTTGGTGAATGGCTTTCTGTACAACAGCCATTGATTTGAAGAATATCCTATCACGATGGAAAGGCAAATGAGTTGTCTTAAGATGAATGAAACACTATGGGCCTCATTACGGTCTTGGCAGTCTTTTGACAAGACCGCCACGGTGGTGGCTGCCAAAAGACTGCCATGTTGGCTGTCATCCGACCACTATATTACGAGCCACACCTTGAAGACTGCCAAAAAATAGCCACATTTCTGAAACTGCCAGGAAACTGGCGGGCGGGAAAGAGGCAGTTTCACCACCAGCACAGCAAGCCCAACACAAAGCAGCCCACCAGATAACGAGCCACAAATCAGCACAGCGCTTTATCCATGGCAGTAAAACTCCATGGTAAAACTCCATGGTCAGAAACCACCACTGACAGAACACAACACCACATTGGACAGTTTGAATACCCCAAACCTGACACACATCCACACACACCTATACACACCACTATATAACACCCCCCTACGCAACCAACAGTCCTTTGCAACTGACATTGTCATTGCAAGGAATCATGCTAAGCCATTGTTTGTATTACACAAAGAGGGTACCAAACACACTTTTTAAACTGTACTCTGTGTCTCACTCCATCCACAGGTAACCCTTCCATTGCCATTATGGAGCGGATACCAGGCACTGTCAGCCCTCCTCAGGATGAAGGCCTCAGTCAGGACATCAAGCCTAGATGTCTGGATAATAACTACCTATCTGGCCCATCCAGGACACCTGGTCAGTCGCCGAGCCCCAGCCTCAGCCTGCCCACATCAATCCTACCACTCCAGTTGTTTAGACATCCCAGCCAAGCAAGAGCCCACAACCCTGTGTTCCAAGGACTGTTCAATCTGTTGTGTGCCCCACAGTACAGGCACCTGAGTCGTACCTTCACACCCCAGACAATGATGGTCCTGCTGACACTGGGAGTGGGCACACCGTGCCAGAGGCACAGGCACCTGGGGGCAGGGGGCAGGGGGCATGGGAGGAATGCTGCAGGCCAGAGGATGGGGCCTCAAAGGGACTTCACTAACCAGGAAACTATCTTCCAAGTCCTGGGAGTATACCAAACTTCCCAGGACAGGATGGGCCAGATCGTCACCATGTTGGGAGAAAATCAAAGGCTGCAGAGGGAATGCCATCAGGAGGCCATGAGGCAGTGGAGGCACTCAATGCAACCATAGCCTCCATAGCAGAGGTGCTGAGGAACGTCAACACCACCCTGCATGATACAGCTACCCACCATCAAGCCCCTTCCACTAGCAACATTACATGTGCCCTGTCTACATCAGCGGCAGCAAATGGAATGGAGGCCCTGCCAGGGGAACCCCAAGCCTCAGACACCCCTCCTTCAGTAGCTGAAGAACCCCTCTCCCATGCAAAGGTGGACGTCCATCCAGGCATCCGGCTAGAGCAGATGCCAAAACCACACCCACTGCCAGGAAGTGAACCTCTTGTGCTTTGTCACCCTTGTGTGCCACTGAGCCACCCTGTTGACTGTTCTGAAACCTAACTCCATTTTCCCAAGGTACAAGGACACTGGACCTGTGTGACCAAATGTTGTAGCAGCTACTCTGATTAATCCATCTCCCATGACTCCACTCATCACCTGTTTATTATATTGTTCACTTTTATTTCACTTCTCAGAAATCATGGGAACCCAGATAGGACCATGCAGCACCAGACTCAGGCCCTTCGTACTAAACATTTAAAAAGCTATCTGTCATGTACACCTCTCAGAACAGTACTATTTCACCATTGACTACTGACAATGTATACCACAAGCCCTAGGTAGCATCCTGTGGGTGGGAGGAGATGGCAATAGGAGAATGCAAGAAATCCAGCTCTAAATTGGTCAGTCCATGAGAGAAGTGAATGTTGGAATCAGTTGCTACAACACATGCTAGGGGTGAACCACTAATACTGCACACCTTACATTCCATCTGTCTGCTACCACAACTCACACACAGGCATTGGACATCATTACACCATCACATATGCTAAAGCTCAGGAGGTGTAATGTCAGCTATCCACTTCTGATTGTCCACTGACAAGACATAAAAAGGTCCACCTAACATACCTGTATGTCACTAGAAGTACTGATTGAAAAAGTCAGTCCCACCGTCAGCTCCTCCTTCTTCCTCTGACTTTTCATCACTATTTGCAGACACAGGTATGGCCTCACCCTCATCAGCTAGCAATGGTATCGGACGCCTCAGGGTTAGATTGTGGAGCATGCAGCAGGCAACAATGATTTGGCAAACCTTGTGGGACCAGTAGAGAAGGGCAGCTCCAGATAAGTCCAGGCACCTGAGTCTTGCTTTTAGGAGGCTGAAAGTACACTCAATTACATGCCTTGTCCTCCCGTGGGCTTCATGGAAACAGAGTTCCTCTGGCGTGGCTGGGTACCTCACAGGTGTCAACAGCCAAGGAAGGTTTGGATAGCCAGAGTCACCTGTGAACATAATAGTAGCACAAATTCAATTGAAGGTAATGCGAGTGTGCAGATTGTGATGACAGGTCACATTACATTCAAACACATACCAATGCATATTCACCAACTAGCCAGGCCTTCTCTGTGTCTAGTCGTGCCATCATAGTTGGGACATTGCTGTCCCACATAATGTGGGAGTCATGCACTGATCCAGGAAACTTGGCTGTCACTTGGGGGATATACTGGTCTGCCAGACACACCACCTGCACGTTGAGAGAGTGGCAGTTCTTCCTGTTCCTATAGATCTGTTTATTGACACTGCGAGGGACCAGGGATACACGGCTCCTGCAGGTGATAGGGCCCCTGCCTTCACACAGGAAGAGTTGGGGAAGCTGGTGGAGGTGGTCCTACCCCTGTATGGAAAGCTATATGGGGTACCAGAGGAGCAGGTAAGTCCAATGCCCCAGCCATGTGTGATTGGGATTGTGTGTAACGTGAGTTGGCCATGTGAACTGTAGTTGTTGTAGATGCATGCATGTGGCATACCGTACAGGTGTGTGCTGAGAAGATGGGTATGTGTGCTCACTTGCTGTTACAGTTGTGTTGTGTCAGCTCCTGCTGGTATGAGACATGTGTACATGACTTTCTCCTTTTGTCTGTGTCATCCATGCAGGTGAATGCCCATTGGAAGAAGGAGATCTGGCGTGCCATCTCCAAGCAAGTGCGGACCCTGGGGGTCCACAGCCAGAGAAGCACCCAGTGTCAGAAGTGGTGGGAGGACAAGAGACGCTGGGCCCGGAAGACTGCAGAGGCCCAGCCGGGGAAGTCTTCCCTACAAGGGAGGGGTGCCTGTCGGACCCTGACCCCACTAATGGCCCGCATTTTGCCAGTGACTTACCCTGAGATGGATGGGCGATTGAGGGCAGCACAGCAGCCACAAAAGAGTAGGTACTGACTGCTTCCTGGTCCTTGGATCGGGTTTTATGCTGTATCACTGTACCTTCTGTGATGATGTAGTAGCTGACAAATGTTCTAGACTGGTGGCAATCAGTTGGTACCACCTTGCCAGTGTATGAGATGAGGAACTGGCATCATGGTTTGCTATGTGTAAGCTTTGGAATCCTGTCTCAAGACATCATTCTCACTGTATGTGGAGATGCCCAAATGTCAATGGCACGTGTTGCACATCCTGCCATTCATATGCATGTTAGCTGGTGTTTCACCCTACCCATTTACTCTATCCCGGTCCATCCCTCTGCATATGTGTGTCAGTGGCTCTAAGGTGTCTGACCACTCCCATTCGTGCTAATCACCTGCTGTAGCAACAGGTTGAGTCACTTATTTGGTACAGGCTCCAAACATAACTTGTACTGGTACAGGTATGGACTCCACATAAGGCTGCCATCTCATGTACAACACAGATATAGCCTACCTAGGACAGTAAATATCTGCGTTTATCGTTGTAACCCCATTGTCCATTTATCTCCATTCAATGGAGTATGTGAAGGTAGCAACAAAGGGACATTCTACTTTCGGGATCTGATTTGTGACATGGGGGCATTTCATCTCTATCCCAATAGGTAGATTATAGAGAAAGTATGAGCCTTGGCAGTGCCAGCCTAATACATAATGCAACATCAATAGTATGTGTGTAAATGCCCTTCCAATTCCTTTGCAACCTTCGTAATATGTTGCCTACTTGGGGACACATCATGTGGAGTAGGACAATCTGTGCTACCCTTGGCCTAGCTAATGTGTCCAGTCAGGTGAGTATTAGGTATCGCATTATTTATGTGTTCATGAAGTGATGGTCTTGTTGTACCACTGTTTTGAAAGCAGGTATTTGTTGTAATGGAAAATATTTTGAATGCACTGGCAGGCGTGTAGGTCCACGTGTAAGTCATGTGTACATCTCATTTCCTTGTGACATTTGTGTAGTCCGGAGTTAGGTACATGTAATCACATGTCAGGTATGGTGTGAGTGATGTTGGTTTACTCATGTTGTCAAGTCCTGGAACTGTAACGGCAGGTGGAATTGTAGGTGGCCTATGATGTCAATAGTAGCTGCTTGTAGTGTAGTTGTTTTGACACTGCACTTAGTGATTGTCTAGGGATGTGTAATGTGTGCTATGTAGGCCATTGTAGCTGCACATGCAATAATGAAGTGATGTGGTGTATCTGTGTGTGCCGATTTTCCTCTATGATTGAATGATGGCAAGCCATGCCTATTCTCCAGACATGTATTCTACACATCAGTTGTCATCTATATATGGGAGTGCCACTTGTTCGGCTTCAGTTCTGGTACCCATGTTGGCATATATGTATAGGGGATCAGTCAGCAATGTGATATGTATGGCAGGTTCTGTGTGGTCTGTGAATCGGGTTGTCTACACTTTTAAGGGACATTAGTAATTGAGATGGATTGGTCAGGTGTTGTTTCAGGACATGCATGATGTGTTGTGATCACTCACTTGTTCCTCAAATAGGCAATAAAAGTATGGAGAGATATGATCTGGAGTATTCATGTAATAGATCTACTTCTGCCAGGGTATGAGTAGCATGCTGACATGGCTTTACAGGTGCTCAGGTGGTTTACTCCAGTCGTGCTAACTTACTCAGAGTGTGATGTGGGTGTGAGGGATGAAATCAAGGGCTGGATAGTAGTAACATGATGTGACATGATGTAGGCTATGTGTGTTGCCAATGGAGATAGCCTAGCCTGGACATGTTCACCTGCAGTTGTGCATGTTTACATGTGTGTAAGTAAGGAATGTGATAAACCTTTCTCTCCCTCTCTGTCTCTACCTCCGTCTCTCTCTATTTGTGTGCATCAGCATCGGCAGGCGAAGGAGATGGGGCACAGACGAGTGGGGATGCTGCTGGCCATGGGACCAATAGTGCTGCAACCACTGACAACGAGGGACCCAGTGGCCCGGAGGGCGAGCGGAGTGCCACGGGGAGACCAGATTTTCTGCCTTATCAGCTTCGGAATCCTAATCCAGTGCATACTTCCTGGTGGTAGCAGACCCATCTGGGACCACCCCTGCACCATCTTTGTCTGCCATCACCCTTACTAACACTGCCCTCCCTGTAGCTCCCCACCCAATTGTCCATGCCAGCTCACCCAAGAGGGTGAGCATCTCCTTCACTGCAGGCACATCTGCCCCTGCCCCAGTCAACCCTGCTGCCCTCAGTGAAAAGGCTTTTGACCTCCTGAGATTGATCTCTATGGGTTTGTTGACCATCGTGAATGCCATCCAAGGACTTGCATCTCAAGTCCAAAAGAGCAATGCATTCCTGGAGGGTATTCATGGTGCACTGGCTGACCTACAGCGATCCTTTCAGGCTCTGGCCTCTGCACTGACGGCAGCCAGTCACCCTTTGTCTTTCATCACCCCTCTATCTTCCTCTACCCAATCCCACACCCCTCTTCCCCATCCGAGCCAAAGCACACAGACAGACAAGCATGCATCCACCTCAACAGCCAAGGGTACCGCAGTCAAACACAAGCACCACAAGACCTACCACCGACATGCACACAGACAATACCCACCTGCAGACACACCAACACCCACTACCTGCACCCCCACTACCCCCACCTTCACAGACACTGCACCTGACACACCAGCAGACACCACACCAACATTTACTGATTCAGCCTAAACTCCAATCCTACCCACAGTCAGCACAATAGCAGAACCGCATATATCCACCCCAGTCACAACATCCACAGCCACCATAACCACTGACACACCCACATGCAGCACATCCACCATACCTGCAGTCACAACCCCAACAGACACTCACCCATCAGGCACAGCATCTCCCAGCTCCTCCACTCTACCTTCTCCATCCCACCTCCTCCACCCCACCTCCTCCTAAGACACATACACACCTACACTCACCCACCCAACAAAAGCCCAACACACACAAGCATTCCTCGCTCACACCTGCACCCAAAACATCCACCACACCTCCTACAATCACACCCTCTTCCTCCACTCCCAAACTCTTTTGCCATGACCATCCCAGTGTGTCTAAGAAGTTTTTCCTATTGGAGTTGAACCTTTTCCCTACTTCTCTCCTACCCATGTGACCCTGAAAAGATCTGTTTCCCTCCCTGAGTCTAGCCCTACAACCTTCATGTCCTCCCCTGCTCTCTGCAAGTACCCATGCCCCTCCCCTGCCAAGAATTTGACCTCTCCAAAGTGTTCTCAGCCCTCCCTAAGCCACGTCCAAAGCCCCACCTCCCAAACCTAGGCTCAAATACCCCCTCCTCCCCCCAATCCCTGAGGTGCCTGCCTGCCCATTTATACCCCTACCTGTGGAGGTAATTTAGTAGTCAGGAGTCAAGTAGGGGCAGTCTGACATACCAGTTGTGCATGTTGCACTTTCAGTTTTGGGACTGGCCTAGGGCCTTTTATTATTGTAAATACTGATATCTCATCTGTTCTTTAATTATTTATTGACATGCATCTGGGCCAAACAGTTGTTGGTTCCTACGTTACATCTTTGTCCTGCCTTTCATTCCTCATGGCTGTTATGGTCTTGCCTCCTTTATATTGTGTGTGTGGTATGTGTGTGCGGTGGTTGTGCTACCTGTTGTCTCAGAGCTGCTTGTGTGGGTGTGGGTTTTGCATTTCTCCCGCAGTGATGGCTGGGCATGGTGTGTTGGGCATGTATGTGTGTGAGACATACATTTAGGTTGCTATTGTGTTTATTGATTGCATTGGCTTTTGTCATCGTGAGTGTGGTGTGCCCTTGTCTGGTTGTACAGTGTGTGTGTGTGAGTGTGGTGATTGGTATGTCTAAAACGCTGTGTGGTGTGTTTGCGTGTGATTGTGTGTCTTGGTGCAATGGTGTTGTTATGTTGTGTTTTATATATGTATTGTCAGGTAGGGGTGTGTGTTGTGGAGTCTTGACAGTGCGTTTGAGGTGTTGCGATTGTTGTGTAGTTGTGTACTTTGCTGGTGTTGTGTGTTGTGTTTGACAGTGCTGGTGCTGTGTGTCTGTGGCTCAGCATGTGTTTTGGTAGTGTGTGTTGGCCTTGGTGTGTGTCCTGAGTCTGTGCGTGTGTGTACATGGTTGTGTGAATGTGCGTGTCAGTGTAGGAGTATGTTCCTGATGTGTGTGTTGTGTGTGCGTCGCGACCTTGGCATTATGAAACAGTGACAGATACGTGTGTGTACTCATGGTTGCTGCCTTCACCATTGGTTTTGGAGCAGGAGCAGTGGAAGACATGTAGTTCAGTTTCCATGGCGGCTACAGACAGGTATGACTTGCTGAAAGTGGACGTCTCCTTTTATACTGTTGGCTTCCACAAGGGTTTCTGTGGTTATGCAACTACAGCAGAAACGTTGGCGGTGTGCAACTTCGTAATCTGTACGGTGGTAACACAGTCTCCACTGGCTTGAAGGTGCCTCCCGCTGCCTGTGGTGGTCTGACAGCACTGGTGATGTCCGTTGTGGACTGGCTCTATTCTGTTGTAAATACTGCCATTGGCAGAATTTGGCGGTCCTCTCTACCAGCCTGTTGGCGGTACGACCGCCAACATGGAGGTCATCGGACATCCAACATCGTAATCACCCCCTATGTGTTCTTTCAATATTCCAAAAATACCTGAAAGCTGTATATTGAATAACCTGAGGGTGATGTAAAACAATGTTGTTGGAGCTAAATAATTTACATTGTGATAATCTAAGTGAGATTGAACTAATGCATTCATTACAGAGACATAAACCTGCTTGTTGACAAAAGGAACAATGAAGAGTTTGCCACTGAAAAAAATCAGCCACAGAGATAAATAGATCCATTTTTTAATGGTTTAATTCTATACAATTCTCTGATATCTACCCAGATGCCAAGGGTATGCTAAATGCCAAGGTGAGGAAGATGGAATCTCTCTGGCTCAATTTTTTCTCCTGAGATTATTGCTTGGATGCTCACTCTTGGTTCTCCCGTCACTCCATCTCCAGTTGTTCAGAACTTGGGAGTTATTCTTGCCTGTAAATTCTTGCTTGAAGCACAGACCTTCAAGGTGGCCAGTTCCTAATATTTTCAGTTAAAACCTCTACAATACATCCGTCCTTTTGTTGACAGCTGTTCCATCGTCTGTTTTCTGAATTAGGTGCTTCAACACTTATGGAACAGGTGTTTTGATGTCCCTCAAGCAGCTGTTTCATGTTGCCTAGAGCTGAAGCAACTGATCCGTTTTCTACTCCATT
The DNA here is from genome assembly GCF_031143425.1 of Pleurodeles waltl. Lineage (NCBI taxonomy): Eukaryota > Metazoa > Chordata > Amphibia > Caudata > Salamandridae > Pleurodeles > Pleurodeles waltl. The sequence goes on from NC_090439.1 coordinate 1,180,806,057, forward strand.
GGTCTCTGACCATAAAAAAACTGCTCGCTTTTTCCTATCCCTGAGGCAGCTGCTCCGTGATGCTGGTCCTGGAAACCCTACTCCTTGGTCTTTGAACCTGACACAGCTGCCCAGTACCAGTCTGAAAACAGCAACTCTGTGTTCCCTGCCCCTGAAGCAGCTGCTCCACGATCCCTTCCTCTGAAGCAAATACTTCTTAGGCATGTGTATAAAATATCATCTTCCTGGTACCTAAAGCAGCTTCTCACTGATCTCAGTCCCTTAAGCAGTTGCTCCTTGGTCCCTGAACGATGACATAGCTGTTACCTCTTCCCCCTCCCTCCTCCCACAGAAGCTGCTTTGAGATCCTTTTCTCTGTAGCAACCACTTCCTTAGCATTTCAGCTCCAGGACCTTGAAAAAACTGTTCCCAAGTTTGACTGCAGAAACTACTGCTCACTCAACTTTTGCTTTATGCCTACTGACCTTGGCCCAGCTGCTCCAAGGTAGGTAGGTAGGTTCCTGACCCTAAAGCAGCTGCTCCACCATCCCGTCTTCTGGAGCAAGTTCCTTATAGCCCCGTCTATAGGGTTGCATCTTCCTGGTTCCTGAAGCAGCTTCTTACTGGTTCAGTTTCTGGAACCAATGCTGCATTTTCTCTGGATGATGAAACAGCTGCTAGCTGCTCCAGGCTCATACATGAGCTGGTCTGAGGTCCATGCCCCTGAAGCAGTTGCACCCTGGTCTCTGGCTGATAAAACAGCTTCTAGCTGCTAGCTTCTAACTGCTCCCAGCTCTACAGAAGCTGCTTTGAAGTCCGACCCCCTGAATCACTTGCTCCCTGGTGTCTGGATTATGAAACATCTGCTACCTGCTCCTGGCTCCTACAGAAGCTGTTCTGAGGTCCATGCCCCTGCAGCAGTTGCTCCCTGGTCTGTTGCCTGTAAAGCAGTTCTACCTGTTCTTTTTCTCTGAAGTTGATTTCCCTAGTCCCTAGCATTGAAGAAGCTGCTCTGAGGTCCCTGAACCTGAAGCATTAGTTTTGTAGTCCCTGCCTCCAAGAGAACTACTTCACTTGAGCTCCAGATCCCTGACCTTGAAAAAGGTGACCTAAAAGCAGACCACTGATAAACCAAATTTGTGGACATTTCATTTAGTCGCAAATGCCAACTCACTTTCGATGCCAGTGTTCTCCATGCAGTGATTTGCAGCTTTTTAATTTTTTTAACGGGGGTGTGCCACTGTACCGCTGGTCCCTTCCCACCTGCTGACAGGGAGTTCCTCGCCTACAACTGAAGCACTATTTAACTACGTACTGCCTTTTAGGCCGTGAAATGCCAGTCAGCAGACACAATGCTGCCAAAAGTCCTCATACCTGAAAAAGCTGCTCCGACAAGCATCTCTCCCATGTTTACTGAGTTTAAAGCAGTTGCCCCAAAGTGAGGCCCATAAAGCAGTTACTTTGTTGTCCCTGCACCTGAGAAAGATGTTCTCTCACTTGTGCCTGTAATAGAACTGCTTCTTAGATCCAGACTCAGAGGAAGCTCATCACTGAAGCCCCTGCTCCTTGAAGCAGCCGATGCAAAGTCTAACATGTGAAACAGCTGCCCCTTGGTGCCTGAAGTATAAGGTCCATGCATACAAACACTGGAGCAGATGCTCTGAGGTCTGGCTCTTGAAGCAGCTTCTCTATTATCCCTTTTCTTGAAACGGCTGTGTGATACCTGCATCCTGAAACAGCTGCCCCATGGTGCCTGCAGTATGTTTTCAATGCTTAGTCTCCTTCAGCATCTGCTCCGAGGCCTGGTCCTTGACACAGCTACTCAGAGGTTGCTGTTCTTGACAATGCTCTGAAGTCCTTGCCCCTGGAAAAGCTGCTCCATGGTCCCTGACCCTGATGTAGCAACTCAGAGCAGATGCTCCGAAATCCCTGATTGTGAAGCAGTTTCTTCAAAATCCCTACCATTATAGCAACTGTCCCTTAGTCCTTATCCCTGGGGAAGCTGGTTCCTGCCCCTGAATTAGATGCTTTGCAGTCTGTGAAAGGGATGCTCAATGGTCCCTGCCACTGAAGCAGTTGTTCATAGTGAAGCAGCTGCATCATGGTCCATGATTCTGGTTTCCTACCCATTATGCAGCTTCTCTGTGACACCTGCATTAGAAGCACTACTCCAAGGCATCTGCTCAGTGGTCACAGTGCCAAAGCAACAGGTCTATGGTCTCTTCACCCTGAAGCTGTCACTTAGTAATCCCAGCCTCTACAGCAAATACTTTATACCCTTAATATCATTTCAGAAAACATCTTTAGTCTTTGGTACCATTGCTAAAATACTGTATTATCGTGGGACATAATATCGCAGGTAAGAGTATGTACTTTTTAGTAAAAAATATATCTGTATTTGATATTGTCTTATTTAATATAATTTTATGAAATACCATTTTCAATTTGTTGTTTGGCACAACATTTAAAGAAACATTTTATATAATCTCAATTGTTTAATTTGTTTGCAGACTGTTACATTTGTAGGGATAAGTGTATACAAATATATGTTCTTATATTTATTACATTCTTAAAGATTTTAAATGTGAATGTGTTAACTAGATTACATTGTCGTGTATTTGTATTTTATGTAATCAGTTTATTTTTCAATTAGATAATCATTGTAACGTCTGTGTGTATTGTATATATTAGATTTTTAAAACTTTTTTTGCTTTTTGTTTGTCCGAAGCAAGCCCTGTGCCAAAATTCCACTGGCAGCCAACCCTCAGCCACAAGGCCAACCACCTGTTTATTGCAACGCACCACAGGCACTCAGCCCCCCAACCCCTTTTTTTATTAACTTTTCTTAATATTTTCCTGATCCCTTGGGACTCCACTGGGAATCCAGGGGCCGCACTAGCTCCTGCAGAACATCTGCAGGATCGCAGAAACAAAAAAAATACTTTCTTAAATGTGACCCCACCAGTTCATCATAACAAGCCCCTTATAACTTAAGAGACACTTCATGCTGTGGCTAGGCAATCAGAGCGCGAGCTTCCGCACAAGTTCCCAGGAATGTCTTGCTCCAACAGGAACGAGTCAGCCAACAGGAAAAAAAGACCCCTCAGTGAATCAGATTACTCTATTATTTGAAATTGCATTATCACAGACCTCTGGCAAGCCTCCCGCAAAGCCAACCATCCTGAAACGCAACGTTTTGAACTGTAATTTCTTAAAAAAGTTTTCACCAAATCAGAAAATGCACTCTTTCTAGAACAAGATCTAGCTTTCTTCGAAATTTGGTGTAATTCTGTTCAACCTTTTTTTCTTTATTTCTGTCTGTAATTCCTATTGGAAATTGCATGGACAAACATGGTTTGGGTCCCCTAATATTCTCGCCTAGCTTGATAAATCACCCAAAAACTTTACTGAAAAGAGCTGTGGTTGGAAGCTAAACCTTTTTTGTTGGGAAAGTTTTGTGAAGACTCGAATGGTGCCAAATTGCAGGGATACCCTGAACCTCCCAGGCATGCACCTGGGCCAAAAACATATATATTTTTTATTAAGGAAGCAGATTGGTGGCGTGTCCATGTTACAAAATGTTAAAGATTTGCAGACTCCTGTGCCTCCAAAAAATAACATCCCGGGGCTTAACGGGGCCCAGGTAAAATGTCAGAATCAATTTTATAGGGGATGGGAGTATATGGCTGTCTCTGTGAGCCTGGTTGAGTCCCTGGATACCCCATCCCCCAGGGCTGTTAGTTTATTTAAGAGGTGGGGCATGTGGCCCTTCTCACCGACTCACCAAATTTGCCTGTGGCTCCCATCCCCTGGGGCTGAAACATTTACTAAAGGGGAGGGAGGCACGTGGACCCTGCCCAAAGCCTGCACAAGGCCTGGGAACCCATATCCAGGACTGATACATCATTGAAGGGGGAGTAGGCATGTGGTCCCCTTCTCTGATCCTGCACAATGCCCAGGGGATCCCATCCCTCAAGGCTAAAAGGTTCATGAAAGGCTGGGGGCACGCAGCCCACTTCCCCGAGACTGCACGATGTCCCTGGTCCCTTGCCCAATGTTAAATGATTTTAATTATGTTTATATGTTGTTTAATGTTGATACTTTTGTCCACTATATTTTAGCTGTTAATATGTTTTAATAAAGTTGATAGCTTTGTCTTTCATTTATATTTTTCTATTGTAATATTTTTGACCTCAATATTATGTCATAGAAATCTGAAGCAGTATCTCCCCGTCCCTGAAGCAGCTACTCATTGGTTCCAGCCTCTATAACAATTGCTTCCTGGTTCCTTACTTATAAAGAAGCTGCTTCCTGGTCTCCTACCCCAGAAGCAGAAGTTCCCTTAAGAAGCTGCTCTGAGGTCCTTGCCTCTGAAGCATCTCCTTTACAGTCCCTGTCTTTGAAGCAGCTGCTTTCCTGAAGAATTACCTTGCTGCCCATGAAACCAATCCAAAGTCCTACCATGGAAACAGCTACTCCCTGAAGCATCTTCTCCATGCCCACTGCTCCAAGGTCTGGCTCATGAATCAGCTGCACCGTGGCTCCTGCCCTTGAAGCAGCTGTCCCAAGGTCTTTGTTCCTGAAGAAACTGCTGCATGGATCCTGCCCCTGAAGAAGGTGATTTGAGGTGCCTGCCCCTGATGCATATGCTTACTGGTCCCCAGAGCTAAAGCAGATCATCTGTGGTCTCTGTCTTTAACGCAGCAGCACTCTCATCAGTGACCCTGAAGCAGCTCTCCCTGGTTCATACGCTGAAGTATTTACTGCAAGATTCACTCAACTGATCCATAGACTCCCTAGTCCTTGTGTCTATTTCCCTCAAGCACCTCCTCAATGTTTCTAGTTTGTGTCTCTGAAGCAGCTCTTCTTGGTCCCTTCCTCTGAAGTAACTGTGCCAGGGTCCCAGGTTCTAAACCAGCTCTTTATAAATACCTGCCTTTCTTGAAACCGCCTCCTGCTTCCTGGCCCCAGGACTGCTGCTTCCTTGTCAGTGCCTGAATCAAATACTCTTTAATCTATGCTCCTGCAGCAGCTTTCCGTTTCACCACAGAACAGAGTTTTAAACACCACAGTCAGCGCAAGCAAACGTAATATGGTGTAGGAGAAAAGGTTTATTGTACAGTATCAATAAAAATACCATTTAGTTGTAAAGTGCTTCACATGATAAAATAGCACAATCCTCGTGAATAGTGAATTTTAATTAAATATACAATATAGACCTAAATAATGGTTAAAATTAGTTTTGGGTGCCCAAAATCAATGTTTACAAGAGGAAATGACATCAAAAGCATGACCCCTAGTACCCTATGCCTAATAGGCAGAGGATGCAGACAAACTGTTATCAGTCATGCTTTGACAGCCAGACAGGGTGTTGGACAAGTGCTGAATAACTATATACATGGGGGCACCAATAATAGTGCAGTAACCAGGATTACTTTAGCAATAGATGAGCAGATAGTAACCATTGCTGCTGGTGTTCTACATCAGTTGTCTTTGGTAGTGGTAACAGGGTCAAACATTCTTCAATAGTGGGAATTCATTGCAGCCCCATGTGTAGAGCAATAGATGCTACAGGAAGCGCCAATTCTCTCTATCGAGATGGAAGCCCCAATATCCACAGAGAAGAAAAATCAGTGGCAGAAGGAGGCAGAAAAGGCAGGTCTCCTTTGTTTCCTAAGGTCCTAGGCAGCATGTGTATTCCAATGTACAGCCTCAAGTTTCCTTTTGAATGTAACAACAGCAAGGTTGCATCTTTCACATGTCTTAGAATGGCCTGCAAGTAGGGGGGGAATAGTCATGTGCCCACTGGTTCCTACGTTTAGGTGAAAAAAGGTATATTGTATTGGGTGGTCCTTCGGTCCTCTTGGGAAATGAATAAGGCCATCGATAATTACATTTTGAAGTTATCTCAAAGTTATTTTAATAGGTGCCATATTGGGGGGGGGGGGTCAAATAAAACCCACAGACCACCTTGAAACATTTTGTTTGGCCTAGGGTTTATTCAGAAACCACTGGATGTTGTAACAATGCCCGGAATTCCAACTAGTGAGTCCTGGATGTGCATCAATGCTCCTATACAGTTGCTTGGAATCATTTTGGGGACTATCCAGAGGATTGGGATGGATCCCAATGGCTCCTTAAAATCTTGGTAGTGGTCATAGGCAAAGCCTTGTCTTAGTGGATTATTTCCATTATATAGTACAGCCTCCACCCACTTATGTGATTTCTTGATTCCAAACTTTGTTAGGATTGGTTTGCCAAAAAAGATTTTAACAGATGAAGGAACAAACTTCACATTCAACTCCTATCCCAGACCCACATGGGTTTACACATTCACCATATAGAACTTGAGTTTACTAGTTAGGTGTTCTTATTATAGTGCTTCCCATGACCTGAGCTGCTTGCAAGATGACAGATGACATTCCATCTGGCTGTACTACTTTTCTTTAAGGCTTCAAGGTTTTGTTGAACTGTTCTGTCTTTCAAATAGGCTGTACCTCTGTCAGTGGTCAGTGTGCCAGTGTTCATGGTGGTTTTGACATAATTAGTTCATTTGACCCCCACATATAGCACATATATTTTGAGTGTAGTGCACCATAACACCAGATATCCTGAGCCAGTACCCCTGAGAAGTATGATTGCAAAGGTAGTTTTGATGGCCTTCTTTTCAATCTTCTCAAGGTTCGGATTTCAAAAGTTTGAGAGGAACACATTTTATCTTCTCATGCATGAGAATAATGTCGGAGCAAGATGACGTAACCTACCTGTAAGAAAGTGAATGATTAATTGGGGTGGATCTAAGTCTATCAAAGTAATAAGGTCAATGACCTGATTTAAACCTGGGTTCAATCTGATAAGAGCAGACAAGCTGAACTTAAAAAAAATGTGTAAAATATTTGGAAGTATAAAGACAGTTAAAACATCAAAGAAACAACACAAAAAAATCCCACTCCAATTTATAATCATAGAGATATTGTGATAAGGTAATTGACACCAAAACAACATAAATAAGTGAGGGGATCTGAAGCTGTAAATATTTAAGTGAAAAGGCACCAATGATAGTCTATGGTTGGTTTGACTGGGACCTAGGAGAGAGTTCAGGTTGACTGTAATGTTGTGTGGGTCAGATACATGAAGTAGGTTAATCTTGCTCATAGATTGTACCTTGGGACTTAGCGGCTGATTTTAATTGTTGAAGGAGAGTTTCCTCACTGCCAACACAATGGTCGGCCCACCTGATTTATATGCAACTAGGCCATAGTTTTGGCTATGACAGTGACTACTCTTTCACCACCATAGCCAAACTTCTTCAAAGGCTTGACGGAGTAAGGGTCATTGGAGGATTGGTTATATGTTCGTCCACCAAATTTCATTGGATGGAGATATAAACTTTTTCCTGCTTTTGGATTCTCTTTTTGAAAATAAAAAATAAATCAGTTTGGTACAAGGCTCCATCATGCTGATGTTGCCCTGAACCAATCAGCGAAAAGCATTGACAGAAACCGCCATCATGGTGATCCCTGGCAATGCTTTAGAAATGACCGCCAGCTTGGCAGTCATTTTTAAATTTGGTAGGCAGCAACCCTTTCGGGGCAATGGAGTAATTTACTTAATTGCCATGGTAAATAAGCTGGCCTCCCACCAGAAAATAAATTAACTACTTAGCCTATAAAGTACATATGAAAATAGTCCAGTGGGGCAAGGTTGCCTGCTGGATCCGACAAGAGTTCACCCAGTCTGGCTAGCCATTGGACAAGGTCCCACTGAAAAGCTCTGAGTGTGAAAATTCAAATTTCGCTCCAAGAGAGGTTCTCCCATTGGCAAGATTCTTTTCCCATCTTTGTCCAGCCAACGTTTCTGCATTGGGCCTGTTTAAGAGTTTGGTGGAGAGGTTACTGCATCAGAAACATGATGGGTATCTCATCTGCTATGTAACAAGTGCAATTTGATGTAATGAAGTCTCTACAATTTTAAAATTTGTACTCAGTCTCTTTTTCAGAGCTCAGCGGACATCAGATGGCGAATTTTCACACTTTACAAGTAAAGGTACAACCTTTATTCAATTAGCAGAGTACCCCAACAAAATCCCATGTAAGGGATAACTTTACCCTCACCGAATATTACAGGAACTTAGGGCCAGATGTAGCAATATTGCAAATTGTTAGTTGCAATTTGCAAGTCCTTCCGACTCGCAAATTGCAACTCGCAATTTGCAATGCAGAACGGTGTCTCAGACACCGTCTGCGAGTCGCTATGGGGTCGCAAAGACCCATCTCATTAATATTAATGAGGTGGGTCGCCATTTGCGGCCCCATAGCGACTATGGGCACTCGCTAACATGGAGGCCTGCTGTAGTCAGCAGACCTCCATGTTCATGACTGCTTTATCAATAAAGCAGTTTTTTTTTTTTTTAAAGTGTAGCCCGTTTTCCTTAAAGGAAAACGAGCTGCACTTAAAAAAAAATCTGAAACCTTTAGTTTCGGAATTTTTTCAGGGCAGGTAGTGGTCCCTTGGACCACTACCTGCCCTGAAAAAATATTGTGTGGTCCATTCACAAAGGGGAAGGGGTCCCATGGGGACCCCTTCCAATTTGCGAGTGGGTTACCATTCACTTCAAGTGGATGGTAACTGCGACACCATTTCCGACCGCATACGCGGTAACAAATGGTATTGCATACCACTGCGAATCGCAAATAGGAAGGGAACACCCCTTCCTATTTGCGATTCGGAAATGCATTTTGCGAGTCGGTCCTGACTCGCAAAATGCATTTCTGCATTGGAAACTCCGGTTTGCGACTCGCAAACGGCAAATTTTGCCGTTTGCGAGTCGCAAACAGTTTCCTACATCTGGCCCTTAGTGACTAGCCAGAGCACAAGTCAGGGATACATATGGGAGGACGGTGTCCACCCAATGTTTTCACAGGGTGGACACCATTCCTTCCCCGCCGCCAAGAAGTTGGGCCTCAGTATAATATGATGGAATTGTCATACAGCAGCTCCTACACATTGTATGTTTTCCTGTCCCAGGAGCAACATGCAGAGGTGAGTGGGGCTTTATTGTTTAAGATTCCAAATGAGCTCAAAACAAACATTGAATTTTAGGGGCCATCAGCTCTCCTGTTGTTTCAATGTTATCCTGGCTGAAAGCTATCTGAGCCTCACACATAGGTGCCAATGCAATGTAGGAGAAACAAATGCACAGGTTATCTTTGAACAAGTACTTAAAAGAAGCTACGATTTGGAGGCAAGCTTTTGATTTTGTTTAATTGCTGTGCATATGCATGCACTGTAAGAATGCCGGCTGTATTAGTCTGGACGAGTCTTCATACATACAAAAACTTAAATACCACTATTTTTGTATTTAATTGCTTTAAAGTGATACTTATTCCATGTAGGGTGTTTGAGTGCTTTTCATCCTACACACACATTTTAAATTGTTAATAAATCATACAAATATGTAAATCAATGTTTAGGAGGCTACACACAGTGAGGGTTACAAGTTGTAGGTATCACACGCCTTTCATAGATCACTCTGCTAAATTATAATGGTTGCAATTTATGAGCTGCAAGTTACAAAAGGATATTTGTTAAAATTAGTAACCCATTTACCTTTTTTACATATATAAAACTGTCATCCACATTTACAATGTGTGCTTTGCAGAAAACACATTGACCCTATGCTACTTTCTGTTACTACCTATGTTCAGTTACATAATGGTAACTCTGAGCATAGGCATGGTTGGTATCAAACATGTTGGAATCATACCTCAAGGCTTTTACAAGCATTGGTTATATGATTTCATGCACTCTGGGGGCTCCTTAGAGGACCCGCAGTACTGCCATTACAGCCTTCTGAGGTTTTCCAGGCGGCCCCAGCAGCTGCCTACTCACAGACAGGTTCCTGCCCTCCTGTTGCTTGAAAAGCTCAAGCCCAGGAAGGCAGAACAAATGATTTCATTTGGGAGAGGGATCTTAAACTCTCTCCCTTTGGAAATAGGTGTTACAGGCTTGGGATGGGTAGGCTCCCAAGCCACTGGAAATGCTTTGAAGAGCACATTTGGTGCCCTCCTTGCATAATCCAGTCTACACCAGTTCAGGGACACACAGTCCCTTCTCTGGTGTGAACCTGGACAAAGGAAAGGGGAGTGACCACTCCCCTGTCCATCACCACCCAGGGGTGGTGCTTAGAGCTCCTCCAGAGGGTCCCTGGGTTTTGCATTCTTGGATTTCAAGATGGCAAGGAACTCTGGGAGCATATTAGTGGCCAGTGCCAGCCGGTGATGTCAGAGCCCCCCCCAGATACGTGCTTACCTGGTTAGCTGACCAATCCCCTTTTCAGGGCTATTTAGGGACTCTCCTTTGGGTGGGTTTTCCGATTCGTATTGCAAGACTCCAGCAGGAATCCTCAGCATCCTTCACTTTGAATCCTCACTGAAGAAACTGCATCTGCACCCTCCAGGAACTCTACAAACTGCAACAAAGTAGCAAGACGCCTTCTGCAACATTGTATCTTCATCTCCTGCCAACAACTGCAACTGTTTCCGGGTCGTACATCCTCTTAGGACAGCCCGTCTTCAGCCTGCACCAGAATCTCCCTTGGGGTGAAGGAGTCACTCCCTTGCTTCAGCAGGCACCTACTGCAACGATGACTGGCTGTGTGGATCCCCTCTCCTGCTGACCTGCGTGGATCCTGCATCATTAGTGGTGGACTGAAGTCGTCCTGGTGGTCCTGACGTCCTACTGTTCAACTTTGGTGGGGGTAAGAGCTTGCCTCCCCATCAAGACAGTATCCCTATGCACTGTGTGTTTTACAGTTCCCAAGGCTTGTTGGCATCCTTCCATGAAGTTCTTCATGCATCTCGCAGCTCCGGCCCCCAGCACTCTATCCTGAGATGCACAGCTTCCTGAGTGGTTCTCTGGCGGCGTGGGAGCCTTTGTCCTTGTGACTCTTTTGCAACTTCTTTGTCCCCGTGTTATGGGGCTCCTCTGCATGCTACCTGGTCTTTTGTGGGCTCTCTGATTTGCTGAGAGCCCCCTCTTACTCCACCTCCTTGGTAGAGTCCACCTGGTCCTTCCTGGTCCTGGGAAGCGCCATTTTGCGCTAACCGTGAGCTTTGCGTGTGCCAAGGCTTGTTGGCAGACTCCAGCGACGCAAACCAGACTGCAATCCTCCATCCCGCGTGGGACATCATTTGCACCAATTATGAACCCGACTCCATCTTCAGGGGCTGCAGCACTGACTGGTTCTTCTTGTTCACCTAAATCCATGTTGGGAAGGGCTCCTGTTCTCCCTGGACTCTTCTGTGCTTCTTGGACTTGGTACTCTTCTTCCACAGGTCCTAAGGTCCAGGAATCCACTGTTGGTGTCTTGCATTCTCTTCTGGTTGTTGCATAATCCTTATTTTCGTTTCTGTGTGTTCTGGGGAAGTTACTGTGATTTACCTCCTACTTTCCTGGGAATTGGGGTGGGTTCTAGTACTTACCTTTGGGCTTTTCTAGTACTCCCCTCTACATGTGGTAAACCGACATTCGCCTTCCACTTTCTTAGTATATGGTTTGTGTTCCCCCAAGCCCATTTCCAACTATTGTGATTCTCACAAATTGCACTGTTTTCTAACTATTTTCATGCCTATTTCTGCATACTAGTGTATACAATGTGTGTATCACTTACCTCCTAAGGGAGTATAGTCTCTATGGTATTTTTGGAATGTGTGTCACCAAAATAAAGTACCTTTATTTTTGTAACACTGAGTATTTTCTTTAATGTGTGTGAGTACTGTGTGACTACAGTGTTATTGCCTGAGCTTTGCATGTCTCCTAGATAAGCCTTGGCTGCTCAGCTATAGCTACCTCTAGAGAGCCTGGCTTCTAGACACTGACTACATTTCACTAATAAGGGATAACTGGACCTGTTATAAGGTGTAAATACCACAGATACCCACTACAAACCAGGCCAGCCTCCTACAACCTGTGTACACTGTGTGACCACACCCACCAACACACCACATGTGAGAGGTCTCATTAATTCACGTTTGTCACAGAGTGACAGACACTTTCCCTTCCACAGTCTGCTCTGGGTGTGCACTTTGTGTTGATACAGTACATGTAGACACCCATGCACACCGTGTGACTGCACCCACCAACACACCACACGGGAGAGGTCTCACTAACTCACCCTTGTCAATGACTAAAAATAACTTTCCCTTCTCCAGTTTGCCTGGTATGTGCACCGCGTGTTGATCCAGTACCTGTAGGCACCTATGCATACCCTGTGACTGCTCCCACCAACACACCATACAGGAGAGGTCCCACTGACTCACTTTTGTCACAGAGTGAAAGATCTTCTCGTCCATTCTGCTCTGTATGTGCACCATGTGTTCATCCAGTACCTGTAGACACCTGTGCATAACATGTGACTGCTCCCACCAACACACCACACGTGAGAGGTCTCACTAACTCACCTTTGTCACAGAGTGAAAGACACCTTCACTTTCACAGTCTGCTATATATGTGCACCATGTGTGGATCCACTACTTGTAGGCAACCGTGCAGACCCCGTGACTGTTCATACCATCACGCTACTCAAGAGAGGTCTCATTAAGGGCCGCATGTACGAAATATAGGATTTGCGACTCGCAAATTGGGAGTCAGAACTACTTGCGATTTGCGAGTCACAAAACCATATGTTCAACAGTGTCAATGACACTGTTTGTGATTTGCAAGGGGGTCGCAAATGACCTACCTCATGAATATTCATGAGGTAGGTCGCAATTTGCGACCCCCTTGGGAATGGCCGCCCTCACAGGGATGGTGGCTTGCTGGAGACAGCAGACCACCATGTCTGTGACTGCTTTTAAATAAGCAGTTTTTTTATCTTTTTACATGCATTTCAAAAACCAAAAAATCAACCATTTCATAGGACCGTAGTACCACTGCCTGCTATGATTTTTTTTTTTTCAGTGCCATTCACAAAGGGGAAAGGGTCCAATGGGGACTCCTTCCCGTTTGTGAATGGGTTAGCACCAGTTTGAAACTGGTAATAACTGCGATTGTTTTCCGATCGCATTCGCGGTCACGAAACAATCATACATGGGGAACACCCCTTCCTAATTGCAACTCGCAAACCCTTTTTTCGATTCGGTAAATAGTTTGCTGAATCGCAAAAATAAGTCTGTAAATACCAAAGTGCATTTTGCACATCGCAAACGGCCCGATTCGCCGTTTATGACCTGATAAATGCTACGTACATGTGGCCCTAACTCTCTTCCTCATCAGCACTTGAAGAATTGAGATGTTTTAAAAGAAGCAATGCTGGGAGAGCCCCCACTTACATTCATCCTCTAAACAGCCAAAGACAGTTCTCTGCATCATAAGATAAGTAAACATTGCACCAGCAGTACCCTTACAGGGGTTGTGCAGGACATGGCAAGAATTCATCTGCACTGTCAGGGACTAGAAGCACAGTAGACCCCACTTCCTGTCCCTCTGTTAACTGTAATCATGTATAATGGCATGCACGTATGTGAATGATGCGTGGTGTGCTCCTCAGTGGCCTGACAGCTGAACACAAGGGACACTGAACATGAGATAATCACATTTTAATACGCACAAATGGCTGGACTGTCACTACCGGCCATTAGGTGTTTCCCCAGGAGGTCAGAAGGGTGGGGGCTGCTTTTGTAGCAGTGCAGCAGTTTAAAAAACACTACAGATTTCCTTGTTTGTCCATCCGTTTTCAGGCAACAATAAAAGTGCCACGATAACTCTTGTGATTAATGTACATGCAGGAGAGAGATCAGTGTTTTGTCTAGTGGCAGTTTTGACTCGTCTAAGGTACCACAGAGGCTTAATAGGCTTGCTGAAAAAACATGTATTATGCAGATGAAAGAATAGTATTTTATGTGCATAGCTCAGAGGGATACTGCTTCTCTCATTGATCACCGTGCAGTTCATAAATTATAATTATAATCTAGAACAGTGAGATATGAACTGCCATCAAACAGCTGCCTGCAAACCCGATGTCAGAGGTTAGAAAGCTGTATTTTTTCCCTGTCTTTGATTATCCTATTTTTTCTGAAAGGGTTTGTTTGGGTAGAAATAAATTGTTATTAGTAAAGTTTACCCTAACCACTGTTACGTTCTGAATCCTGAGTTTGTGCCTCCCCAGACCAAAATGCAACAAGTATGGATGACATGTGAATCTTACATCTTTTGGTCCCCTTTTGTTAGGTAACATTTTCTATACACTAATTCACACATGTATGATTCATTGTCTCTGTATTGTTGTGTGTGATGCAAAGTGCTCCAGCAACCTATGCTGGTAAGAGAGACACCAAATGAAATACTTGTGAGAAAGGGCTATGGAGAGATCATGAGAGGCATTGTTAGATGGAGATGATGAGGGAATCGTTGCTGTTTCCTGGTCCACTGTAAGGTCACCTTTTACTATGCTTTGAAAACTAATACAATTGAATATATAATGAAAAATGTGTTGAAGAATGCACCATTGTTGCAATTTTTTCCAAATTTTCTTTAGGTGGAGATTCCTCCCAGCCCAATTGTAATGGTCTGGCTCATTTGTTATGCACCCTTTGGGGGCTGGTGTGACAAAGTTTACCAAGGCTGCCTTGGGTTCCCAGTCCGGCTCTGGGCACACATAACCCACCTGTGATTCATGACACCTGCAGCCTCTTGTGTTTCCAAGCCTTGTGCACCTTCTCCTCACACGTGCTGGTGACAAGGATCATCACATAATTAAAAGCTGCCATTGCACAGGCAGTGTGTAGGGATGTACCTAGACACAGTTTTGGTGTTTTTGGCAGTGTTGCCATATAGGTGCCATAGTAATTGAGCTGCACCTAGTCACATTGTTGATGTTTTTGCCAGTGTTGCCCCAAACACATAGTTTTAGTGTGTTTGGCAGTGTTGTCATTAAGGGGCCATAACATTCCCAGATTGTCTTCACAGTTTCTGACCTTTTGTTTTGTGTTATTTCAGGTGTGCCACAGTGTGACCCTGAATGTGCTACCTACGAGCTGTGCACTGACAGTGCAGGATACGCAGAATGCAACTGTCAAGGCATTGAATTTGAATATATAGGTAAGTGTCTAAGGTTCTCATGTACCATCAGTACCCAATAGACATAGAACGAGTAAAACACTTTGGTCCATCCCTATAGTGAGTACAGCATTTCAGTAACATTCTTTACCATCAAAGTGACTATGTAAACATAGTTGAGTAAGGCAGCACAATCTTCTTACTCTACACAGACCTATGTTTGAACATAGAGACAGCTGTCCAAGAGATGGATAGACAGCAGAGAGAGAAACAAGACCAGAAAAATGGATGACATTTTTCAGCTATGGTTCGTGATGCAAACCATATTGCACTTTCTATGGCATCACACATGACATCATTGATTATGTGACAAATGACAACACTGATGTCATCACTTATAATAGCTGGATAATTTCAGGGGTTTGTTGCATTTGATTCAGACCAATTACTCAATTTATAAAAGTCTATTTGTGAGTGACCCTCATATTTTTACAGACACACTTAGGGTCTCATTGGGCTGGTGCGTCAGATTTCTTGTGCTGCCCTTTGATCCCCTAGCGACGCCATGGATGTTCTATATTTACAGATGTATCAGAAATTCTGATGCATCTGTTGGCATTAAACTCATACATTGCTGGACTAGAGTAAAACAAATGACACCAGTCCAGCAATGCGAGGAGGCCCTTCATAGAGAAAAGCCCTGTGTCAATTTAACACCTGCTCTGAGCAGGCGGTAAATTTCTGATGCAGTGAAGTCACAGAGTGACACAGTGAGATGTTGTAAATTTCACTGCGTCAGTTCTGCATGGCTTTTCCCATGGGAATGCCTACCCTGCATACATTATAGCTGGTGCAAGCATAATGTGATGGAAAGGGTTACAAACTGACGCATTGGCCCCAATGTGTCAGTTTGTAAATCTAGAGCAGTGTAGAGCTCTGCTAGCACCACAGCAGCATTAGAAAAAAATGATGCAACTGTGACACAAAGGTCTTGTAAATTGATCCTTAATTTTTAACTCCTATGTGCATGTCTACAGGTCTTTGGCTAAGACTACACCCAATCTGCTGCAGGCAGTCATCTCCCATTGTGCCTACAACAAGGCATTGTGGCCAACATGCCACTCATCGCCCACCCTGGTGAGAGACTGCATACAAGTGAGGAAATGAGTGGGATTAAATGCACAACAGGAGATGACTGCCAGACATTGGCTGCTATGGACAGTCAAGGCTGTGTGCAGCCTAGGTCGACCTTAGCGCCTGGCCTCCAAAGAAGCACTTTGCCCCACCTATTTCAGACACTGAACCTCAAATGTGCATGGCTGGTTCACAACAGGCTCTTCACCCAAGGTGCCATAACCAGCCTATTATCCCCTGTTGTACACGTCAAACTGCCATTATGTGCTGTCTTTAATTGCATTCGGCAAGGATTCAGCCTTCTGCCTAGCCTCCAGCCAGGCCCTGTGCCTATGACTCCACAGCCTTTCTGCAAGGGTCCAACCCCACTTCCACAGAACATTTGACCATGTACAGCTGAGGTTGGCCAAGGCGTCTACCTCCCAGCCAGGCCCTGCAGCAACCCACTATGGACAGCCAACCCCCGCTGTGCATAGGGTTTGGATCACACTAGTTTGCCTTTAGCCAGTCTGTTTTTTGAATTTTTTTTTATTTGTGCCTACTTTTGGGGAACTGCTTGTCCAGGGCAAGCTTCATGTTCACGCACTGCAAATTTAGGCCAAGCATCCCCTATTCCTGTACCTCCATTTGGGGGATCATGATTGTGATCTTATAACTGTGATTACTCCCTAGTAGGCATGTGTCAAATTTAAACTGCAGTGGTGTATTTTGCATATGTCTGACAATTTTGTATTATGCAAAATTCCCAGAATTTTGCCATTACACAACTGTGAGTAACTATGCATCATAGGTGATAACAATTTGACACAAGCCACAATTTGCAGTAAAATTGTACTGCAAGCCAATGTGAACAACAGGACACAAGCAACTGCTGTTTGTAGTGCTTTGGTTTTTGTCAACCAATTGTGCAGTACAATCTGCTAAGGAGTAAAAGTTTGTTGAGGGTGGAATTCTCCATCCCTCATTATTCCATATAGAGTTCCACAAGCAGTGACATTTCTATCTATAGCAGTCTGGGCTGAACCATCAGTATATATTTTATATTTATACTGATCTACAGGCATTGTATTACAGGGCATGGGGTACTGGAGACATTCTTGAGTTTGTCAAGAATATAGTGGGATTTATATTTCAATGGAACAGATATCCATCAGTGTTGTAACAAAGTAACTCCTCCACCAATATCTAAATCAGGCCCTTGGGCTACATCAGTAGCCACTAGAGAAGTGGCCCATTGTATCCATCCAGTGTGTAAGGCTTTTGTCTTCGGTATGTTGGCCTTTGTGACAGTCTCTATGGATGGAAATGGAGTAACCACAATTATACATTTCCTTTGAGCCAGTGGTTTCCTGTATAATAGTCTGAGCTGCAGTCAGTAGTTTTTCGGTGAATGCAAAACACATTTCTGCATTAGAATTTAAATGCAATTTACATTGGATCTGCACTGTGTCGCCCTCATTGAATGGGGCATAGGTGAAACCAACAGCAACCGGTTTGATATGGATTACCAAATCTGTTTTGTTGACACATGTATGTAAGTCTCATGCAGCAATCATGTCAGGCTGTAATTTTGTGTATGTTCTGGTGCACAATAAGTACTGAAAACATCTGGCCAAATTGAAAAGTTGTATGTGTTCTGCATAATCTGGTAGGTAGGGTATGTCACAATTGAAGAATCCTAACAAGGATTGCAATTTTTTAATGGTGTTCGGTGGTCGTTATATGGCACACGTCTGTAGGAAATGTGTGCCAGACAGTTTCCCTCATTTGACAACTTGTATCCTAAAAACAGGAGACTGAGGAAAATATTTTTTTTTTATTGAATTTGTAGCCATGATCAGCAAATCCCATAATAATGTGACCTACTCTGGCTAGATGTGTGTTTAAGTTTAAATTATCTGTGAGACATATATCATCAACATAGGACAATGCTTCCGGATCAGTATCATGCAACGTTGATGTTACTCGGACAGGAAATAATCCAGTACTGTTATTTTTCCCTTGAGGGAGCCGACAAAAATGGGCTGAAAGCTGAGCATGGAAAAAGCGGTACACTGCTCTCAGGTGCTATGATTTGGCAGAAAAAAACATAGGAGATATCCAAGGTTGTTTTATTTTTTTGCAGACAATATTATTCATTAAAGTCATACGATGTGAATTTTGTATAGCAAATGTGAGTGCAAATGTGAGTGTACACAGTTTAAATGTCTATAATCTAATACTATGCTATAGAAGTGAATCAGTCTAGATACTGGAGACTGAGGGTTATCCATAGAAGATACACAGGGTTCAAGTATTATCTGGCACTCAAGTTGTGAAGGATTTTCTCTCACTGGTGCTTTCACTTTATGTTTAATTGGGTATTGTGGTTTCACCCTGCAGGCTGGACTTTATGCTTATTACATGATAATGGTTGTTCTTGTCCCAGCAGTAAAATACCAGGGCTTTTGCCAGTTCTGTGGGGTATTCTTTTTTTACTTCTTCAGGAACAAGGACCGAGAAAGATGGTAGTATTACATCTTCCTCTTGTGGGAGTGTCCTAACAAACTCCGGTGGCCAATCTTTTTCAGCCAAGAGAACATCATACTAAGGTGGTCATTACAACCCTGGCGGACGGTGTTAAAGCTGCGGTAATACCGCAAACAGGCCGGCGGACAAAAAAAGGGAATTACGACCCTGGCGGAAACCACCAACTAAGACAGCCACTTTAACACACCGCCCGCAACGGCGGTACAGACAAACAGCGCGGCAGACACCGCCAACAGACAGGCAGGAGACAATGTACCGCCCACAATATCACAACAAACCAATCCGCCACCATTTCCGGGGCGGATTCACTGTGGATAAAAACACGGTGGAAACAGCTTTCGCTATGGGAAAACGCTCACCTCAACACATCCCACGAGAAACGAGGACACCATGGAGTCGGAACTACAAATAAACCCTGCCCTTGCATTCCTGCTCATCTACGACCAACATCGACGTAGGTGCAGAAGATACCGGTGAGTACTGCATCTACGACACGGGGGAGGGGGGAGGCAAAAGTTAGGGGCACACCCACCAAACACCCCCACCCCCACCCTCGCATATCACAACATACACACCAATGCAGTCACAAAAATCACAGTAACAACCCACAATCCCCCCAGAAGAATGCAAAGACAAAGCGCATTGCGGTCAAACTTTGTATTGTGCCAATATACTACTCATACAAAAATATACTTATATATATCACAAAATCTGTCAAAAATAAATATACAATACAAGAAGTAGTGCAGATATGTACACAACAATGTCCGTGCACAAACAGTCCAAAAATGCATGGGCGAGGCCCACAATAGATACCTGACCAAAATCTGAGAGAACACTGCCGGGGCATCAGATAGAAACAATACAGGCACCTCAGGGGGAAGGGAAGGGGGGGCGCCTCAGCCAGATGAATGCGAAGCCAGATCCACGACGGGGCTACATGCCCATGTATGCCATCCTGGGGAGTGCAAAGCCACAGTCTCTCAAGTCTCTACAGTGGGTGGTTTGCCCACTGTTCAATCCTGGGGAGTGCAAAGCCACAGTCTCTCAAGTCTCTTCAGTGGGTGGCTTGCCCACTGTTCAATCCTGGGGAGTGCAAAGCCACAGTCTCTCAAGTCTCTACAGTGGGTGGCTTGCCCATTGTGCCATCCTGGGGAGTGCAAAGACACATCTTCGCAAGTAGATGCAGTTCTCTACTGGTACTGGGTGGGACTGGTGCCCAGACTAGATGAGTCTCCCCGTGAAAGTACATGTCCTGTCACTGTCCCAGCTGCACATGGGAGAACGATGCCTGATGTGCTGGACTATTCATACCCACACGGTCTTTGCCCTGTTCAGCGGTCTTCACCATGGCGGTCTTTGCCCTGTTCAGCGGTCTTCACCATGGCAGTCTTTGCCCTTTTCAGCGGTGCTTCGCCATGGCGGTCTTTGCCCTGTTCAGCGGTCTTCACCATGGCAGTCTTTGGCCTGTTCAGCGGTGCTTTGCCATGGCGGTCTTTGCCCTGTTCAGCGGTCTTCACCATGGGGGTCTTTGCCCTGTTCAGCGGTCTTCACCATGGCAGACTTTGGCCTGTTCAGCGGTGCTTTGCCATGGCGGTCTTTGCCCTGTTCAGCGGTCTTCACCAAGGCGGTCTTTGCCCTGTTCAGCGGTCTTCACCATGGCAGTCTTTGGCCTGTTCAGCGGTGCTTTGCCATGGCGGTCTATGCCCTGTTCAGCAGTCTTCACCATGGCAGTCTTTGCCCTGTTCAGCAGTCTTCTCCATGGCAGTCTTTGGCCTGTTCAGCGGTGCTTTGCCATGGCGGTATTTTCCCTGTTCAGCTGTCTTCACCATGGCGGTCTTTGCCCTGTTCAGCGGTCTTCACCATGGCAGTCTTTGGCCTGTTCAGCGGTGCTTTGCCATGGCGGTCTTTGGCCTGTTCAGCGGTGCTTTGCCATGGCGGTCTTTGCCCTGTTAAGCGGTCTTCACCATGGCGGTCTTTGGCCTGTTCAGCAGTGCTTTGCCATGGCGGTTCTGGTACGGACATTGGTGTGTGGCATGACGAACTCCACACTGGACATTGATGTGTGGCATGACGATCTCCACACTGGACATTGGTGTGTGGCATGACGAACTCCACACTGGACATTGGTGTGTGGCATGATGAACTCCACACTAAACGTTGGTGTGTGGCATGACGATCTCCACACTGGACATTGGAGTGTGGTATGACGAACTACACACTGGACGTTGGTGTGTGGCATGACGATCACCACACTGGACATTGGTGTGTGGCATGACAAACTCCACACTGGACGTTGGTGTGTGGCTTGACGTTCCATCATTGCCCAGCGGGGCTGTGGGATCCTGGACCCTCCTGGGCTATGACTCCGGCGGTGGCGGTGGTCTCTGGACCAATAACAATACTTGAGCCCTCCTGGGCTGTGACTCTGGCGGTGGTCTCTGGACCAGTGACGAGACTTGGGCCCTCCTGGGCTATGACTCCGGCGGTGGTCTCCTGACCAGTGACGATACTTGGGCCCTCCTGGGCTATGACTCCGGCGGTGGTCTCCTGACCAGTGACGATACTTGGGCCCTCCTGGGCTATGACTCCGGCGGTGGTCTCCTGACCAGTGACGATACTTGGGCCCTCCTGGGCTGTGATTCTGGCGGTGGTCTCTGGACCAGGAACGATACTTGAGCCCTCCTGGGCTGTGACTCTGGCGGTGGCGGTGGTCTCTGGACCAGTAACGATACTTGAGCCCTCCTGGGCTGTGACTCCGGCGGTGGCAGTGGTCTCTGGACCAATAACGATACTTGAGCCCTCCTGGGCTGTGACTCTGGCGGTGGTCTCTGGACCAGTGACAAGACTTGGGCCCTCCTGGGCTGTGACTCTGGCGGTGGTCTCTGGACCAGTAACGACGGTGCTGGCAGTTGTGTCAGGACCGCCGGAAATGATGGTGCACTTCTCCGCCGTGACACTCACAACAGGTTGGGGAGACTTCCTCGGGACCTTCCCCACCTTCTTTGGAGTTACAGATGACTCACCAATTGCCTTGGATCCCATTTCACTTTTTGTCCCACCAGGAGTCTTGACATGGTCCCGTCGTCCACTCTCTTTTCAGAGCCTTTACAGGGGGTGGGCTGACAGTGCCTTGGCTCCGGGTCCTACTGCCTGCCCTGGTGGACGGGGCACTCCAAAAACCTGGAACACGCACCACTGGTACTGGAGGCTTTTTGGCTGAGGCGCTACGACGGGACTGATGAATTGGAGGGGGGGGCAAAAAGGTCAATTTGACATAGGGACAGTTTCTGACGGACACTGGGATGGGTAGCTGGAGGGGCTCTGGGAGTGGAGGAAGAGGAGGTGGTTGTAGGAGGTGTCACTTTAGCTGTTTTGGGTGCAGGTGCAGGCACTGGAGGCTGTCGTGAGGTGGATGGATGTTGGGTGAGTGATTGCCAGCGTTTGTGTACTTTGGGAGGGGGCATCACAGACACACTGGGAGAGGTCACAGGGGACGTGTATATGGCAGTGGAGGTGGTGAGTGCAGGTGAGCGGCTTGTGGTGCTGGGTGTCCTGGTGCGAGTCCTAGTACCTGTAGATGTGGTGGATGCAGGTGTGTGTGTAGACGACACTGGGAGGGAGGAGGGAGAAGAGGAGGAGGGGGGACACAGTGGAGACAGTGGATGTTGTATTGCTGTATCTGTATGGGTCTGATGCTTGTGTGAGTGCCTGTGGTGTGTGTGGTGCCTATGTTTGCCTGAGCTACTTGTGTGTGGTGACTTGTGTGCATGCTGGTCTGTAGGTGTGCTTGGGATGGGCTGGGGTACAGGGGATTGGGTCTGGGTGGAGGAATTTGGAGGGGGGAGGCTGGACACAGGGACAATGGCTGCCATCAGTGCTGAGGCCAGAGATTGCAGGGTTTGCTGAAGGACAGCCTGATCAGAATGAATGCCTTCCAGGAATGCATTACCGTGTTTCAACTCTCGTTCTACACCCTGGATGGCATTCACAATGGTAGACTGCCCAACAGTGAGTGACCTGAGGAGGTCAATGGCCTCCTCACTGAGGGCAGCAGGGGTGACTGGGGCAGGGCCTGAGGTGCCTGGGGTGAAGGTGATGCCCACCCTCCTGGGTGAGCGGGCACGGGGCGAATGCTGAGGGGCTGCTGGGAAGGCGGTGCTGGTAGGGGAGGTGGCGGCTGTACCTGTAGAAGTGGGGCGCACAGATGGTGCCGCCACCACTAGGGAGCCCCCATCGGCGAACGAGTCCGTGTCGCTGCTTGGTGATCCTGTGGCCGACGTGAAGCTCCCCTCGCCCTCTGTCCCACTGGTGAATTCAGAGTCTGTGGTGTGGCCCTCCATGGCCGTGTGGGATGCAGCTCCCTCGTGCTCTGGTGCCACTGTACCTCCGCCTGTTGATGCTGATGTACAGAAGGACAGGGAGAGCAGAAAAAGGGGGGAGACAGAAGAAAGAGAGTTTTAGTGCATGGCATACCGCTACCGTTGGTGGACAAGACAGACGCAGCAGCCCCATGCATTACTCCGTGCTCCTGCCCTCTGCACATGCTATTTCTGGGATATGGCCTACATGGCAATGGTAGAACTCTGCCCACATGGATGGCAAAGGGGAAACTATACATCAATTTGGCTTTTTTTTGAGCTGGGGTAGAGTGCCTACCTAACTCACCCTGTCCTAGGGACACCCACAGCCCACCACCCCCACCCAGACAGCTCCACTGCATGCAAAGTTCATAGGATGAGGTTGTACTCACCCCCTTGTGTATGCTGTGATGTCCTTAAGCGCCCATCCAACTCCGGGAAGGCCACCGCCAGGATCCAGAACATCAGGGGGGTCATGGTGCAACGGGCACCCCTCCCACGTTGGGAGGCCATCCCCAGCTGAGCCTCCGCCGTCTTCTTGCTGCAGCGGCGAATGTCCTCCCATCTCTTCCGGCAGTGGGTTGGGTGGTTATAAGAAGTTGGCCGCAGGCCCAAGCCCTGCGGCCAAACCCCACCATGCACGGCCAAAGGTAAATATAGCGGGTTGTCGCTGCTGCTAACCCCTGCCATGCACGGCCTTCAGCAGTGGTTGGATTAACGTATAGTAATTAAAATTACTTTACATTAAAAAAACAAAGAAATTCACTGAAAAAAACAAAAGTTACAAGGACATTATAGTTAGGAGATAGAATCAAAAACACAGACATTCACTTAAAAAAACAAAAGTTACAGGGAAGTTATAGTTAGGATCTGAATTTACTCACACAAAACTATAGAAATTAAGGAGTTATAGTTATGTTTAGCTCAAGTAACTATAACTCGTGCCCTAAAGTAACTACATGACATCTTTGATAACATCATTGATAATATCAATGTAACATTTGTTGTAAAATTATTTAGGAGAAAGCTGTGCATGGCTTTGCAGCTATTAAAGAAAAAATATTTATGTATATCCAGATACACTGATCCACCCTGCATCTACTGCGGTAGATCCTCGTGCCAATAGCAATGCCATGATTGGCTTGCCACAACCTAAGAGAAATGTTGCAATGTAGCACCTACCATTTTCTGGATGGGGATTTGGTCCGGGGGGTGATAAAGCCTAAAAGGGATAGAAGGGGTCAGGGTAGCGGTACCCTGACCCCATGTGACTGATGTAGGGGTCTCTGAGGGTCCCCCTCATGGCCAAGAAATTACCCAAAACATTTTGTGCATTTTGCACAAGGATCCTCGATACACCACAGATCCACTATCTGCAGATCGAGACCCCCCAAACAAAACCATACATCCACTCACGCACTCACTCACACACCCATTCACACACTCACACAGATGCAGAAAACCACTTCCATACCCAGTCACAGCCACACACACCTACTCCACATACACTCACACCCCCACTTAAACACCCACTCAACCACTTACACATCCGATCACAGACCCACATAACAACTAACACTCTACTCACACATACACACTTACACACCCACACAGCCACTCACACACCAACCGTGATAACTATACAGCCACTTACACACCAGTTAACAAACCCACAAATCCACTTTCACACCCACTCAAAGACCTGCATAACCACTCAAATACCGACTCACAGACCCACACAGTCACTCACATATGCACTAAAGCACTCACATACCCATAAACACCTACACAAGCACACACACCCACTCACACACCCATACAGTTACTAACACACCCACTCACAGACCCACGACACGGAGTTGGCTGCCTGCATGCAGAGGCTTGATCACAGGGCCTGTGGCTAACCCCTAATCTTGTACGGTCAAAGGCTGTGTACAGCGTCAGTTGGATCAACAAATGGTAATTAAATATTACTTTACATTTAAAAAACCCTGAAAAAAACAAAGTGTACACAGATGTTATGGTTAGGACT
This sequence comes from Pleurodeles waltl, assembly GCF_031143425.1. NCBI lineage: Eukaryota > Metazoa > Chordata > Amphibia > Caudata > Salamandridae > Pleurodeles > Pleurodeles waltl. The sequence continues at coordinate 1,180,831,149 of NC_090439.1, forward strand.
TGGAATTAAAAAACTTTAGAAACTCACAAAAAAAATAAAGGTTCAGGGACATTAGCTTCAGCTTTTCACACACACAAAACCATGGAAATTCAGCAGTGATAGTTATCTCCAGAAGTTATAACACATGACCTAAGGTAACTATAACTCGCGTCCTTCCCATGCACTGGTAATCAGCCCACATATACATCAGTGATTACATCTTTTGTCATTGATAATACCTCTGAAACATTTGCAATGCAACTATTAATGAGAAAACTGCATGATGTAGAGTTCTGCATAAATGATGCCATGAAAGAAGTAGAGAACTCTGGGTAGTTCCCAAGTTTAGGTGGAGAGCAGCTCCTACATAGCTCATCCTAAAACACCAGCAACACTTTGAATCTACTTACCCTAAATGTCTGTTTTTCTAGCAACATTTTTAAGCCTAGTGTTAGCACACTGCCATCAATAACAAGTAAGAAAGGGAGAAAGTATTTTGCCATTTCTACAGCAAAGTCTTTACTCATACAATTAGCAAGCACCATCCATGCAGAGCTGTGAAATTACAACATCCTTTTACCACTCCAGGCACAGTACTACAGCTTTGACTTGGAAAATACCAAACAAGCTAATCTGGAATGAAGAAAAGCAACTATGACATCTTTTTCACTATCATTACATCTCTTCAGAGATATAAGCTTTGTCCAGACGCAAGAGAGCACTCAATATGTCAAAGCAATACCCTTTCAGGTTTACGGTGCTGCCTAAATTATGCTCTAGATATTTCCCATGTTTAGGTGGAGAGCAGTTCCTCTATAGAGCACCCAAAATACCAGCAATATTCTGAATCTGCTCACCTCAAATGGCTGTTTTTCTAGCAAAGTTTCAAGGCATAGGATTGGCACAGTGCCATCCACGCATAGCTAGAAAGGGACAAAGGGCCTGATTACGAGTGTGGCAGTCTCTAGGTTGTAATACAGCAGTCTGACCACCACATAACAACCCTGGTGTTTGGACTGCCCGCTCTGCCAGGATCTTCAATCACGGCAGTATAGAGGATGGTGGAAGTCCTAATCCGCTATGGGGATTACAACCTCCTTCTCTGCCAGCTGTTTCATGACGGCAGCACTGCCATGAAAAGGCTTGTGAAGAATGTGGGGTCCCCTGCACTGCCCTTGCACTTGGCAATGCCCATGCATGGGCAGTGCAGGGGATCCCCTGGCCAGCACCGTCGCAGTGTTCACTGTATTCTTTGTAGACAGTGAACATTGTGAGGGTGCTAGTGTACCCTGCAGGCTACAGCATTGCCGGGGGCTCGATTAGGAGCTGGAAACAATGCTGTAGCCTGTTTCCCGCCCGCCGACCTTGCAGGAAACTCTTAAGACTTCTGGTGGTGAGGTCTCTGCGTAGGTGGTGGCCACCCTGTCAGGAGTTTGGCAGACAGGCTTTCCCATCTGCCAAACGTGTAATAAGGCCCAAAGTCTTTTGTCATTTCTACAGCAAAGTCTTTAGTGATAGGATTAACGCGTCACCCATGCAAAGCTTATAAAAGATTTTTGTAATTTTGAAGATTGTCATGGATGGCTCTTGTTAATTCTATGCTTGAAAAATTACTTAAAAAACACTTAAGGTGAGCTGACTGAGAGTGCTGTAGAGTGCTCTACATAACAGTGGTCCTATGTACCTTCTGTAGTATTAGTCTAGAAAGTAGAACTCATGAGTTCATCCTCAAACTCAAGGGAGTCATCTGGAAGATAATCACTTGCCACACTTGAAATGTCAGACCAATTGGCCTCATCATCCTCAGTTGTTTTAGGATCACTTTAATCTTTTAGTATCAACTGGTTTGTTCATTTTAATCATTGTCAATATCAACATTTGGAGGTGAGAGATACAGCCTACTGACTGTGCCAACTGTGCCAACTGCAATGACCACACACTGCAAAGACACACTGGTTACTGGACATGCTATGTACTTCATTGCCAGACTGCTGACAATAATTCCCTTTTCCCTCTTCCCTTTTACTCATACCAATAGATCAATGTGTCTTGAGCCAGGTATACCCCGACTAGGCCATCCAGATAGTTTTGGACCACATACTCATTTTATCATTGGTGATGTCACTTGCTGTGTCTGCACCTCTGCACTTGACGTAAGTCTGCCATATGAAACCAATTCATTGCTAAAGTTGGCAGTGAACCTTTTACTGTTTTTGTTGTGTGTTTAATAGCTGGTGATAGTGTTGGTTGCTGCTGTAGAGTCCTCAATCCAATAGCAGAAGGATGTGTGGAGGTTGAAGGCTGCACTTCTGCCCTGTGCTTGAATTTGCAGTTGTTCTTCTTGATCACTTTCTTCAATACTAATCAAAGTCTTGTAAACAAAGACATTGATTTCTGTAACAGGAATGAATGTGGCCAGCACTTTTTATGTAGTGGATCCAGTATTGTCGCACAGAAGTAGTCTTTGGAGACTACAGTCTGTTTTTGCAGCCTTTGATTACCTTAAAAGTTAAGAATTAAGCTTGGCATTGGTGAAAGTCTGGTCCCACCTTTTTCAAATAATCCTGTAGCGGAGGTATTAGAAATGGGGTCTGTGGTTGGCAGTCAGCTTACCCCCTGTGCAAGCCAGGACCCTCCCTCTTGGAGACGTGGGTTCGAATCACACCACTGCCACCAATGTTAGAAATGGAGTCTTTGGTTGGCAGTCAGGTTACCCCCTGTCCAAGCAAGGACCCTCACTCTAGTCAGGGCAAAGGAGAATCATCCTCAGTTAACCCCCGCTCACCCCCTTGGTAGCTTGGCACGAGCAGGCAAGCTTAACTTTCGAAGCAATGTGTGAAGTATTTGTAACAACACACACAGTAACTCAGTAAAAACACTTCAAAATGACACAACCCAGGTTTAGAACAATAGGTAACATTTATCTAAACAAAACAAGACCAAATGACAAAAATCCAACATATACAAGTCAAGTTACAAATTAAAAAAGCAAAAGTGTCTTAAATCCTTTAGAAAACAGTGAGAACATTGTTAGCGTACAAAAGTACCCGGGTAGCATCAAAATAAAGCAGCACGGGCAAGTGTGGATCAAAAAAGGCCAGTGATGCATCGATTTCTCACCCGCAAGTGAGAAGGTGCATCTTTCCTTCTCCGGTAGGGTCGGTGTGTGATGTTTCTTCTCTCGATGCGTCGATCCGGACAAGCACCTTGGGTCCAGGCAGGCTTGGCATTGATTTTCTGTGCCCAGCGATGTTGTATTGACATCCAGTCGCACGGTGTGCGGGGGCTTGAGTCGTTAACAGCAGCCGCCGCGGGTGTTGTGCTTCATTTCACCAGCCGCGTTGCTTCAATCTTCCAGCCGTGATGCAGGTGGAGCGTCGATGTAGCCACGAGGCTGGCAGCTCGTCGTTTTTCAGCCGCAAGGCAGGTGGTGTGTTTAAAGTTTCCCCGCACGGAAGTATTTGCGTGGATTTTGGTCCTTTTCCACCAGCTGCACCTTTCAAGGGCCCAGAGACAGGTTAGGGCAACACTTAGCAGACAGGACTCTCAGCAGAAAGCCCAAGCGCTGCCCGAGAGAAGTCGTTGATGTCCATGGGACTTCAACAACTGGAGGCAAGCTCAGTTCAAGACCTTGGAGATTCTTCTCCAGTGGGAAGTCACACAAAAGACAGACTTTGTCCGCTCACAGGCAGAAGCAGCTACTACAGGCCAACCCAGCAAAGCACAGTCACAGGCAAAGGGGCAGTACTCCTCCTCCAGCTTCTCAGCTCTTCTCCTTGGCAGAGATTCCTCTTTGTTCCAGAGGTAATCTGATTGTCAGGGGTTTTGGGTGCTCTTCTTTTCCCCCTTTCTGCCTTTGAAGAAGGCCAACTTCAAAGCAAAGTCTCTGTTGTTTTCAGGTTCCTATCTTGCCCAGGCCAGGTCTCAGACACACACCAGTGGGTTGGAGACTGCATTGTGAGAGGGCAGGAAAAGCCATTTCAGGTGTAAGTGACCATTCCACCACCCCCCCTCAGCCCAGATGGCCCATCAGGAAATGCAGGCTACACCCCAGCTCCCTTTGTGTCACTGTCTAGAGAGTGGTGTAAACAGCCCAACTGTCAAACGGACCCAGACAGGGAATCCACAAACAAGCAGAGTCACAGAATGGTTTAAGCAAGAAAATGCCTACTTTCTAAAAGTGTCATTTTCAAACACACAGTCTAAAAACCAACTTCACTGAAATATATATTTTTAAATTGTGAGTTCAGAGACCCAAAACTCCACATGTCTATCCGCTCCCAAAGGGAAGTTGCACTTTAATCATATTTAAAGGCAGCACCCATGTTAACCTATGAGAGGGATAAGCCTTGCAACAGTGAAAACTGAATTTAGGAGTATTTCACTTCTCAGGCCATGTAAAACACATAAGTAAATGTCCCACCTTTAACATACACTGCACACTGCCCATGGGGCTACCTACAGCCTCCCTTAGGGGTGCCTTACATGTATAGAAAGGGAAGGTTTAGGCCTGCAGAGACACTGCAGTGGCAGGTCTGAGCCATGTTTACAGGGCTACTAATGTGGGTGGCACAACCAGTGCTGCAGGCCCACTGGTAGCATTTGATTTACAGGCCCTGGGCACCTCTAGTATACTTTACTAGGGACTTACTAGTAAATCAAATATGACACTCATGGATAAGCCAACTGAATACATACAATTTATACATAGAGCATATGCACTTTAGCACTGGTTAGCAATCCTAAAGACAACAAAAACAGGTCAGAAAAAAACAGGAGGAGAGAGGCAAAAAAAAAAAGTCCAACAAGAGGCAACAATGGTATTCCTTAGCTCATGATACTATCCTCCTTGGTAATTTCCTGTGTCATAATGTTGGAGGGGAGTAGCATTTGTGTCCGACACTCCACTAGCTTGCATTTGTCCACCCAGTTGCATCTTCCCCCTTTTAATTACATTATCATTGATAGACTTGTACTGATCAAAGAGGCATTTAAGCATGTAGTGAGTTGAGCTCCAAAGTATTGGTACAAAGGATTTTACAGGGAGTTTATTAGCATGCTGAAAGGTCTTTAACTGCTTCCAGGCTTTGAATAAACATCTAAGACAAGTGCATATCCTTCAGCAGGTGCCAAGTGTCTGGCTGACTATATCTCCTTTTTTGAGAAAGTGCTGTACAATTAGGTTAATGCAATGTGCTAAACACAGGACAGTTCACCGTAAGCCATGCCATTGTCAGCTGGTACACATCCAATGTTGATAGCTCTGTGCGGATGCTATTTTTAAACGTTGGTATTAAACTCGCCCAAAGTAAGAGAGAGCACTCATCCTGCAGGACATAGGAGGAGGAGGAGCTGCTAAGTAGTGAGCACGGAGCAAGTAGCAAGCTGGAACATGGGAGCCGGTATGGTGTGGCACAAAAGGCAACCCCTCAGGGCAACCCAGGTTTGCCCCCCATGAGGCAACCTAATGCCACGCAACTCGCAGCACGCAACACCATCCCTTCTGTGTGTCCCTGTGTGTGCTTTATGGTGCATAGGAGGCACCAGAGGTTGACTGCCATTATGATAAGCCAACGCAGGTGGGCGGTCAGGTGGGCAGACAGGGGCCAGAGTGTTTGCCAAGCAGTTGGAGGGGCATTTCCATTTCCATCTTTAGCTGGTAATTTTCTGTGGAGGTGCTTCCTGTGGGCTGTTGAGGCCATTGATGTCTGCTGATGACGTGCAAGTTGAGGGCATGGCAGCCATAGTTGGCTGCCAGTGAGAGGGAGCCGTGCAGACTTAACGGAAGCAACACGGTGTGAGAAGGTAGCCTCTCTCTAGCATTGTTAACCCCACTTTAAGCCTGTTTTGTGAGTATATGTCAGTGTGTTTTCACTGTCTCACTGGGATCCTGCTAGCCAGGGCCCCAGTGGTCATAGTGAAAACCCTATTTGTCAGTATGTTTTGCTGTCTCACTGGATCCTGTCAGCCAGGAACTCAGTGCTCATAGTTTGTGGCCTAAATGTAAATGCCTGTGTAGTGACTAACTGTGTCACTGGCCACTCAGAGGCCTCCATTGTGCCCTCACACCTCTGCATTCAAGATGGCAGAGGTCTGGGACACACTCGTGGAGCTCTGGGCAACACCCCTGGGGTAGTGATGGACAGGAGAGTAGTCACTCCCCTTTCCTTTGTCTAGTTTCGCACCAGAGCAGGGGCTGGGGGATCCCTGAACCGGTGTAGAATGGTTTATGCAAGGAGGGCACCATCTGTGCCCTTCAAAGCATTCCCAGAGGCCAGAAGAGGCTACTCCTCTCCAGCCCTTAACACCTATTTCCAAAGAGAGAGGGTGTAACACCCTCTCTCAGAGGAAATCCTTTGTTCTGCCTTCCTAGGACTGGGCTGCCCAGACCCCAGGAGGACAGAAACCGGTCTGAGGATTGGCAGCAGCTGCAGAGAAAACCCCAGAGAGCTAGTTTGGTAGTACCCGAGGTCCATGCTGGATCCCCGGGGTCCACGCTGGATCCCCGTGGATGCATGGGATTGTCACCCCAATACCAGATTTGGCATGGGGGGACAATTCCATGATCTTAGACATGTTACATGGCCATATTCAGAGTTACCATTGTGAAGCTACATATAGGTATTGACCTATATGTAGTGCACACGTGTAATGGTGTCCCCGCACTCACAAAGTCAGGGGAAATTGCCCTGAACAATGTGGGGGCACCTTGGCTAGTGCCAGGGTGCCCTCACACTTAGTAACTTTGCACCTAACCTTCAGCAAGTGAGGGTTAGACATATAGGTGACTTATAAGTTACTTAAGTGCAGTGTAAAATGGCTGTGAAATAACGTGGACGTTATTTCACTCAGGCTGCAGTGGCAGTCCTGCGTAAGAATTGTCTGAGCTCCCTATGGGTGGCAAAAGAAATGCTGCAGCCCATAGGGATCTCCTGGAACCCCAAAACCCTGGGTACCACAGTACCATATACTAGGGAATTATAAGGCTGTTACAGTGTGCCAATCAGAATTGGTAAAAATGGTCACTAGCCTGCGGTGACAATTTAAAAGACAGAGAGAGTCTAAGCACTGAGGTTCTGGTTAGCATAGCCTCAGTGACATAGTTAGGCACTACACAGGGAACACATATAGGCCACAAACTATGAGCACTGGGGTCCTGGCTAGCAGGATCCCAGTGACACAGGTAAAAACAAACTGACACACAAGTAAAAATGGGGGTAACATGCCAGGCAAGATGGTACTTTCCTACAGCCAATCCTCCTCTGAGGGCTATTTAGGGTCTCTCCAGTGGGCTTTTCCTCAGATAACAATTTGCAAGAATTCACCAGAGTTCCTCTGCATCTCCCTCTTCTGCCAAGGATAGCCCGCTGACTGCTCCAGGACACCCGCAAAACTGCAACAAAGTAGCAAGAAGACTACCAGCGACATTGTAGTGCCTAATCCTGCCGGCTTTCTCGACTGTTTCCTGGTGGTGCATGCTCTGAGGGCCGTCTGCCTTCACCCTGCACTGGAAGCCACGAAGAAATCTCCTGTGGGTTGACGGAATCTTCCCCCTGCTTCAGCAGGCACCAAACTTCAGCGTCACCGATACTCTGGGTCCCCTCACATCCTGACGAGCGTGGCCCCTGGAACACAGGTAGTGGACCCAAGAGACCCAGACTGTCCAGTAGTCCAACTGTCCGAATTTGGAGGAGGTAAGTCCTTGCCTCCCCTCCCCAGACAGTAATCCTGTGCATCGTGTGATCTGCAGCTACAGGGGCTCCTGTGCACATTTCCAAGAAATCCTGCATGCACAGATGAGCCTAGGTCCCCAGCACCCCGTCCTGCGATGCACAGCTCCCTGAGTTGATCTCCGGCTTCGTGGGACCCTCTTTTGCAGTGTTGAGATGACTGCTGTGTTCAGACTTCTTGAACCCGTGTTTGAGTACTTCTGCGGTGCTACCTTCTTGTGCGTGGGCTCTCTACGCTGCTGAGGGCCCCCTCTGTCTTCTCTCTCAAGTGACAACATCCTGATCCTTCCTGGTCCCGGGCAGCACCCTTTTTCTTCAACCGCGACCCTTGCAGCTAGCAAGGCTTGTTTGCCGTCCTTTGCCAAGGAAACAACTCTGCATCCTCCAACACTCCGTGGGACATCTTCTGCACAAAGAAAAAGTTCCTGGTACCTTTCGTTGTTGCAGAATCCTTGGCTTCATCCATCCGGAGGCAGCCATTTTGCAACTTTATCCGGGGTTTAGTGGACCCCTGCCGCCCCTGGACACTTTTGTGAATCTTGGACATGGTCTCCTTCCTTTGCAGGTCTTCAGGTCCAGGAATCCGTCTTCAGTGCCTTGCAGTCTGTTGTGGTCTTTGCAAAATCCTCTATCACGACTTTAGTGTGCTTCTGGGGGAAATAGTAGCACTTTACTCCTACTTTCCAGGGTCTTGTGGTGGGGTATCCTGGACAACCTTAGTGTTTTCTTACACTCCCATCGGCCCTCTACACACAACACTAGCCTAGGGGTCCATTCGTGGTTCGCATTCCACTTTCTTAGTATACAGTATGGTTTGTTTTGCCCCTAGGCCTATTGCATTCTATTGTATTCTACAGTGTTAGCACTACTTTCTGTCTGTTTTACTTACCTGATTTTGGTTTGTGTATATTTTATGTACTTTACTTACCTCCTAAAGGCGTATATCCTCTGAGATATTTTTGGCACATTGTCACTAAAATAGGGTACCTTTATTTTTAGTAACTCTGAGTATTGTGTTTTCTTATAATATAGTGCTATATGATATAAGTGGTATTGCATGAGCTTTGCATGTCTCCTAGTTCATCCTAAGCTGCTCTGCTATAGCTACCTCTATCAGCCTAAACTGCTAGAACACTAATAATCTACTAATAAGGGATAACTGGACATGGCACAAGGTGTAAGTACCATCAGGTACCCACTATAAGCCAGGCCAGCCTCCTACACACGGTTAGTGATGGGTGTGGCTTGCAATAGTCTGCAGGGTGCCCTGCTTGGATCCCATGGCGTGCCTGGACTTAAATTACAATTTACAATGTCTGTATGGCCTGCATCCTGCTCATAATGCAATATTAACAGCAGCTGCTCACCTATAACGATTATATCACCTGTGAACGTCTGTTTCACAGTGAGTGAGCTACTAGTGACCAGCTTGTGGCTTGCGTATGACCCATGATGACAGGCATAAATGAGTTTAAATGTGGATTAGTTGGCAAGGTTTTTCCACACCTAAAAGGGGTCTTTTTTTTGCATTCAGTTCTTCCTGCATCGTCAATACTAAAGATAAGTTGATTGTTGTGCGACCCAGAAATAGTGGCAAATTCATGGAGGTTGTGTGTTTGAGGATTCACAAAGGTAAACTTAAACATTTGGTGTAAACTTAGACCAAACGTCTACGTTTATGACTTTGGGAACTCACAAAGGTCATTTACGAGTAGTATCTTTAGCTCTGCACAAGTGCGGAGCTAAAGATACAACTCTTAAATGCCCTTTGTGAATTCCTTTATGAGTCCCCAAAGTCGAAAACGTAGGCGCTTGGTATAAGTTTTGACCAAACGTCTCAGCTTACCTTTGTGAATCAGGCCAAATATCTTCAATCAAGGGAACATTGTGATTCTATTACATGCAATTTCATCGTTATTCAAAATACCTTTGGGCGATATAGTGTCAATTGAGTTTTTTGGCCCAATGGAGGGGAAGGCATAGGTAGCTACTTTGGTAACATTGCTAAATAGTTCAGTGGTACTAGTATTGAGGGGAAAACATATCCTGGCAGCTTGGGGAATTGAGTAAAGTTTACCCCCTATGGATGTGTCTACGGTGCCTTTTGTGTTGACAGAATTAAATTCAACTGCTCATTTACATGACAGGGGGATCAGACATATCAGGTTTTGAGATCTGCATGTGCTAGACAGAGAAATTTGCCAAGCAGCACAAGCCATCCAATATAGTGGCAAAAAAAGGGGCATAAAAGTAAATGTAAGATGGTTAACTGAGGCATTGTATGGCAAGCATAGGACATGACCAAATAAGGGTAATGTAATAAATATACAACATGTTTTTATAACTATTTGCTCATGGAATAGTAATTGAGTACAAACTAAATCTCAGAAAAAAAGATCTTGCTCAATTATTAGAAGAAAATCAGATAATATGTCTTCCAGAAACACGGGTTTTTGAAGACTTTGAAATAATCTGGGGCACCCAAAGTGAGGCTTAGCAATTTTTGTGGACATAGTTCTGAAGATAGAGGCTGCCCAGGTGAAATTAGAGAACAATAATATTTTTGTGGTTAAACTGAAAAACTGGAAAAAAGACAGTAAAACTCCACAATGTATAATAAATGTTTATATACCCCCTAATGTAAAAACAAAGTGCTCAATAATATCCAAGCTTCTTACTGTGAGAATGGTGCAACTACAGGAACCTTGTCTTTCTGATATATTAGTAACAGGGGATTTCAAAATGGATTTAATGAATTAATTTGTTTGTGAAGATCAGATCAATCAACAAGACTATGGGCCTCATCACGAGTCTAGCAGTTACTTGACCACCAGACTCGTGGATGGCAGTCGAACCGCCGCCATTGCCACGTTTTGACCATGGTGGTGGTGCCGCAGTTGGACAACCAGCACTGTCTGGTGGTTGCGGCGGTCCTAATCCGCGAGGGCAGCACTGCCCTGGGGATTACAACCTCGTTCTCCCCCAGCCTTTTCATGGCAGTAGCGCAGTGTGAGAAACTGGGGCTGATTGCAGAGGCCCCCTAACTTTTTGCCCCCATTTTCCACTTTATGCTGGTGTTTTCCTGACTCTGATGGTGCCCTGGGTACTGCTAACCAGTCCCAGGGCCTGTGCTCTGTGTAAAATGGATATGCAAATTAGGCTAATTATAATTGGCTAAGTTAACCTACCTATAAGTCCCTAGTATATGGTAGGGCATGTAGGTTTAGGGACCACAGCATAGGTGGTGCACACCTAGGTGCATTGCTGAGGTGCCCAGTGTCATTTTAAAAGCAAGCCTGCCTTGCTGGCTGCTTTTAAATTAAAGTTATATGCAAATTCGACTTTGGAATTAAAGGTACTTCCAAAGTCTTAAACTACCTTATTTTTACATATAAGTCACCCCTAAGGTGTGCCCTATGTGCCCCTAGGGCTGGGTGCCATGTAACTATAAGCAGGGACTTTATAAAAATAGATTTATAAGCCCTGGTGAGGTAAAAACAGCCAAATTCGTTTTTCCCTCATTGAAGTAAATGGCCTTCATAGGCTAGAATGGGCAGACTTTATTTTAAATTTTAAAGTCTCCTTAAATGTTACATACCAAGAATTTGGTATCAAATTGATTGTTATAATAAATCCCACAACTTCCAGTTGTTGGATTTAATATAACTAGTGCAGGTAAAAAGTTTAGACTTTACCTAAAAAGTTGCCAATTTCAGCTCTGCATTGTTTTTGCTGCTGTGCTCTGATTGGCCAGCCTGCAGCAGCTTCTGCCAGGCTACTTTAATGAGGTGTGAAGTGGCCTGACTTTACACAAAGGAATGTGCTTGGGGGAGAGAATCTCCCCTCAGCAGATGGGGAAGCAGGAAGGGGGAGGGCTGCCAAACTGGTCTTCAAAGGCAGAGAAGGACATCTGGAGCACCCAGCAACACCCCCACATCCTGCAACCCCAGACAGCTAGGTGCCCCCTTGATTAGATTAGGAGAGGGCAGGAGAGGGCTGTGTTTATGATTTTTAGCCACACCAGTGGGTGGGCTCAGCCAGATCTCTCCTCTAAAAATCAGATTCATCCATTTTGGATTTTTAGAGACTGTTGCCTTCTGGGATGGATTTTTGCCACACTTCCCAGGAAGTGGTCATCACAGGGGGACGACCCTGTCCCTGATTGGAGGACCAGGGCCCCCCTGCTTTTCACCCAGGAGCAAGGATAAAACTGGCAGACCTGCACCCACGCCTCAGATCCCCACCAAATTTCAAGAAGAAAGAACTACAAGGAGAAGAAGGACTGCCCTGCTGGACCCCTGGCCTGCACCTGGACCCTGCACTCAGAAAGACTGCACCAGCTGCACACTTGGGCTTCACCACAAGAAGGACTTTGCCTGGCTTCCACTGGTTCAAGGAGGGACTCCCTGTTTGCTACAGGTGAAAAATTGCTAACCAGAGTCCCCTGCACCAACTCCTGAAAAAGTGACCAGCTGACCACTGCCCAGTGGCCAAAAAGGAGTTTGCGCCAGGTGCATTCTGGGAGTTGAAGTCCGCACTTCCCAAGGACCATCACAGAACTTCTGGACCCTTGGGGTGAGCTGTGGACCCCAAAAGAACCTTAAAAGAACATCTGGGTGAAGCCCCAGAAGTTTGGAAAAGATTGGAGAAATTTTGGAAAAAAGCTCCATAAAGTGACCGACCCGACGCGGAAATTCTAGCCGGCTTGCCTCAACCGCGACCCGGCCTGACTTCGTGGTTCGTCCCGGTAAAGAAAAACATCCAAAAAATAGACTAAGTCCGAATGTAAAAAGTTGACCGGGACCTTCCAGCCATCGTATCCGAGAAGGGCTCCACGGACGTCGGATCAAGATCCAGGTTTACCCCGGTCGAAGGATTTTCATCTCGAAAAAACGACTAAGTCCGAAGGTAGAAATCACCACCGAGGAAACCGACTTCGCGTATCCGGACAAGGGCTCCAGGAGGTCGGATCCAACTGGCAGGTTCGTCCCGGTGAAGAAAAACTTCAAAATAAAGACTAAGTCAGAAGGTAACTTTTTAACCGAGGCTTCCCGCGACCTGTAGCCGAGCAGGGCTCCATCGCGGTCGGCCTGAAAGTTTGACTTTGTCCCGGTCCTGGTGCAACCAGATGACCCGATTGGCGCTTTTTGTTTCTATGCGCTAGAAAATAATAATACTTTAAAAATTCATATCTCCGGTTCCCCTGAACCGATTTTAATCGTTTTTGTGTCATTTTAAAGATAAAAATATAAGCTATTTTTATAAATTGGTTTTGGATTTTTAAACTGTTTCCTGTGTTTTATTTAATTACTGTTGTGTGATATTTGAATGCTTTACACTTTGTCTCCTAAGTTAAGCCTTGACGCTCGATGCCAAGCTGCCAAGGGTAGAGCTGGGATTAATTTACTGAGACCTAACTGTACTTTTGTGGAGGTTTGTGGCTTGTTGCTAGGTGTAGGTACCTACCTGCCCTACCAATAACCCATTTTCCAACATAATTGGAAGCAGCGACGGGATCCTGTACTTGTGTTCAATATCACGTTACAGTTTTGGGTAAAACAAATTAAAAATCCTTTAAATTGTCCTAGTGCAAAAATTGTTTTTAATTTTTAATTTGGATTAATTTCAATTATTGAATTTTTGTAATTTTTCTAAATTCTTGTTTCCAATTTTTGCAAAACGTTTTTGTTGACACAAAACTAGGGAACCATGGAGCTTGATCTGGCTAGCCTACCCACACTGACAGTAGTCCAGCTTAGGGGGTTGTGTATTGAGAGGGGGTTGCCTGCAACCCCTGATCTCAGGAAGCAAATCCTGATTAAATCCCTGACAGCATGGGCTGAGGCACAAGAGGTAGAGACAGAGGAAGCTCCAGAGGAGGAAGAAAAAGAGGAAGATGCTAACTCTAACCACTCAGGGGAGGGAAGGCATCAGACCCCAAGTGAGGAAGAGGAGGAACGGTCCTCACTGGATACAGTCACTAGGGGCAGACCCAAAGCTAGTGGTAGGAAGAGGGTCCTTTCAGGAGGAGAGAACCCATCCATCAGGGAAAGAGAGCTGGAAGCCCAGCTAGCCTACATAGCTTTGGAAGCAGAGAAGCTGGCCCTAGAAAAGAAAAAGTGGGCATACAAAGAAAAAAGAGATGGAAGCAGCGATAAAGAAGCTGAGGTGTCCATGGGTGGGGGAGTTTGCCCCAGATTACCCAAGGGGGTAGTTCCTGCTTATATAGAGGGGGATGACATAGATAAGTGGCTAGGGGCCTTTGAGAGGGCACTCCAAATGAGAAGGGTTAAGCCTCAATACTGGGGTTCCCTTTTGTGGGAGTTGGTCCCCAACTCAGGGAGGGATAGGCTTCTGACCTTAAGGGGGGAGGAGGCAGATTCATACCCTAGTATGAAGAGGTGCTTAGTCAAGAAGTTTGGTCTGACCCCAGAGCAATATAGAATGAAGTTCAGGGACACCCAGAAGGTCAGTACCCAGTCTTGGGTTGACTTTGTGGACACCTCACTAAAGGCACTAGAGGGCTGGATTATTGGCAACAAAGTAAGTACTTATGAGGGGTTATACAATCTGATCATGAGAGAGCACATCTTTACCAATTGTATCCAAGAAAGGTTACGCCAGCATCTAGTGGACTCTAAGCTGACCAACCCTAGAGAGCTAGGGGAGGCAGCTGATGAGTGGTTGAGAACCAGGGTGGTTGTCAAGTCCCAGGGGGGAGACTCCAAGAAGGGGGGGACAGGTCCCCAAAAACCTAAGGAGGGAGGTGGTAAGCCCACCACAGAGACTCCCTCTGTACCCCAGAACCCTAAGAAGGAGGAGAGTAAATCCCACTCCCACTCTGACATGCAGAGACAGGGAGACCCAGGGTTAAAAAAGCTCTTGGACAGTAGGGCTTGCTTTGACTGTCAGCAGACAGGTCACTTCAGAGGAGATGCAGCCTGTCCAAAGAAGGTGGTTAGCACTGGGCTGTCCAGTGTAGCCATAGAGGAGGATTCCTCAGATGATGAAGTCCTCCTAGCATTGTGCTGGGAGACAGGACCAGATGGTAAGCTGGTGATCCCTGAGGGTGGGAGTAGGCACTTCCACCACATTCAAGTGAATGGGATCCCTACCACTGGCCTGAGAGACACCTGTGCCAGTCACACTGTAGTGAGTGACCGGTTAGTGACCCCAGACATGTATGTCCCAGGAAAGACAAAGAAAGTCAGGATAGCCACAGGGGAGGTCACCTCCAAACCTGTAGCCATAGTGCCCCTAGAGAGGGAGGGTATCCTTGACTGGATTAGGGTGGTAGTCAGTACTGACCTTCCCCTAGATTGCATCCTGGGCAATGACCTCCCAGAGGTGAGTCTGGTCACAGATGGGGTGGTCGCCCAGGGCGCCCCCCCTACCCAAAGTCCTGGGGAGTCAGTCCCTACAGTTAGGAGACAGGGGTCCCCAAGAAAAGGAAAGAAGAAAAGAAAGGGTAGGCCACTCTTAAAGAGAGTTCCAAGGAGCCAAAGGCCTTCTGCCCCAGTAGGGGGGGAGCCCAGAGTTGGCACTGGTGAGGCCTCACCTGACCCCAAGGAAGTCCTGAGTAGTCAGGCAGCTGTCCAGATGCAAGGTGTTGCCCCTGCACTGACAGAAGGGAGAGTGGAAGGAGGGTGTCTGCCACAGGAGGTGGTAGCCCCCCACTCTAGACAGCAAGAGGGGTACCAGGACCCCAAAGATGCCCCTAAAGCAGCTCAGCCACCTGTCAGTGGAAAGCTTAGGGTGTGGTTCTGGGTACTGACAGCTGTCAGTAGCCTCTGCTGGGTGCTAGCCTTCCTGGCAGCACTGTACTTGGCCTGGGAGGCAGACCCCAGGGCCAATAGCAAAGTAGGCCCCCTGACCCTATTGGTCATGGTGGGGTTGCTCAAGTGTTGGGTGACCTCTTTGGGTAAGCTAGGTGTTGCCCTAGCAAAGTTAGGAGTAGGGGAGGTGGGCACCTCACTACCCAAGTTGGCAGAGAGAGAGGAGGAAGACCCCCCTAGAGGGAAGTTTCAGTTTGAAATGGGTCCTTTCATTGTTGGGGTGGGTTCACTACCCAGAGGGAGAGACCCTGACAGGAGGATGTAAGGCAGAGTAGGCCCTGCAAAGGGACAGCCAGTTTTCTTCACTGTCTTCCTCGCCTAACAAGCCAGGAAGACTCTCCCAGGGTTGGGCTGAGTCTCCTGGGCGTGTGGGCTGGGGGGGGGTTGTGTGAGAAACTGGGGCTGATTGCAGAGGCCCCCTAACTTTTTGCCCCCATTTTCCACTTTATGCTGGTGTTTTCCTGACTCTGATGGTGCCCTGGGTACTGCTAACCAGTCCCAGGGCCTGTGCTCTGTGTAAAATGGATATGCAAATTAGGCTAATTATAATTGGCTAAGTTAACCTACCTATAAGTCCCTAGTATATGGTAGGGCATGTAGGTTTAGGGACCACAGCATAGGTGGTGCACACCTAGGTGCATTGCTGAGGTGCCCAGTGTCATTTTAAAAGCAAGCCTGCCTTGCTGGCTGCTTTTAAATTAAAGTTATATGCAAATTCGACTTTGGAATTAAAGGTACTTCCAAAGTCTTAAACTACCTTATTTTTACATATAAGTCACCCCTAAGGTGTGCCCTATGTGCCCCTAGGGCTGGGTGCCATGTAACTATAAGCAGGGACTTTATAAAAATAGATTTATAAGCCCTGGTGAGGTAAAAACAGCCAAATTCGTTTTTCCCTCATTGAAGTAAATGGCCTTCATAGGCTAGAATGGGCAGACTTTATTTTAAATTTTAAAGTCTCCTTAAATGTTACATACCAAGAATTTGGTATCAAATTGATTGTTATAATAAATCCCACAACTTCCAGTTGTTGGATTTAATATAACTAGTGCAGGTAAAAAGTTTAGACTTTACCTAAAAAGTTGCCAATTTCAGCTCTGCATTGTTTTTGCTGCTGTGCTCTGATTGGCCAGCCTGCAGCAGCTTCTGCCAGGCTACTTTAATGAGGTGTGAAGTGGCCTGACTTTACACAAAGGAATGTGCTTGGGGGAGAGAATCTCCCCTCAGCAGATGGGGAAGCAGGAAGGGGGAGGGCTGCCAAACTGGTCTTCAAAGGCAGAGAAGGACATCTGGAGCACCCAGCAACACCCCCACATCCTGCAACCCCAGACAGCTAGGTGCCCCCTTGATTAGATTAGGAGAGGGCAGGAGAGGGCTGTGTTTATGATTTTTAGCCACACCAGTGGGTGGGCTCAGCCAGATCTCTCCTCTAAAAATCAGATTCATCCATTTTGGATTTTTAGAGACTGTTGCCTTCTGGGATGGATTTTTGCCACACTTCCCAGGAAGTGGTCATCACAGGGGGACGACCCTGTCCTTGATTGGAGGACCAGGGCCCCCCTGCTTTTCACCCAGGAGCAAGGATAAAACTGGCAGACCTGCACCCACGCCTCAGATCCCCACCAAATTTCAAGAAGAAAGAACTACAAGGAGAAGAAGGACTGCCCTGCTGGACCCCTGGCCTGCACCTGGACCCTGCACTCAGAAAGACTGCACCAGCTGCACACTTGGGCTTCACCACAAGAAGGACTTTGCCTGGCTTCCACTGGTTCAAGGAGGGACTCCCTGTTTGCTACAGGTGAAAAATTGCTAACCAGAGTCCCCTGCACCAACTCCTGAAAAAGTGACCAGCTGACCACTGCCCAGTGGCCAAAAAGGAGTTTGCGCCAGGTGCATTCTGGGAGTTGAAGTCCGCACTTCCCAAGGACCATCACAGAACTTCTGGACCCTTGGGGTGAGCTGTGGACCCCAAAAGAACCTTAAAAGAACATCTGGGTGAAGCCCCAGAAGTTTGGAAAAGATTGGAGAAATTTTGGAAAAAAGCTCCATAAAGTGACCGACCCGACGCGGAAATTCTAGCCGGCTTGCCTCAACCGCGACCCGGCCTGACTTCGTGGTTCGTCCTGGTAAAGAAAAACATCCAAAAAATAGACTAAGTCAGAACGTAAAAAGTTGACCGGGACCTTCCAGCCATCGTATCCGAGAAGGGCTCCACGGACGTCGGATCAAGATCCAGGTTTACCCCGGTCGAAGGATTTTCATCTCGAAAAAACGACTAAGTCCGAAGGTAGAAATCACCACCGAGGAAACCGACTTCGCGTATCCGGACAAGGGCTCCAGGAGGTCGGATCCAACTGGCAGGTTCGTCCCGGTGAAGAAAAACTTCAAAATAAAGACTAAGTCAGAAGGTAACTTTTTAACCGAGGCTTCCCGCGACCTGTAGCCGAGCAGGGCTCCATCGCGGTCGGCCTGAAAGTTTGACTTTGTCCCGGTCCTGGTGCAACCAGATGACCCGATTGGCGCTTTTTGTTTCTATGCGCTAGAAAATAATAATACTTTAAAAATTCATATCTCCGGTTCCCCTGAACCGATTTTAATAGTTTTTGTGTCATTTTAAAGATAAAAATATAAGCTATTTTTATAAATTGGTTTTGGATTTTTAAACTGTTTCCTGTGTTTTATTTAATTACTGTTGTGTGATATTTGAATGCTTTACACTTTGTCTCCTAAGTTAAGCCTTGACGCTCGATGCCAAGCTGCCAAGGGTAGAGCTGGGATTAATTTACTGAGACCTAACTGTACTTTTGTGGAGGTTTGTGGCTTGTTGCTAGGTGTAGGTACCTACCTGCCCTACCAATAACACATTTTCCAACACGCAGTCATGAAAAGGCTGGTGAAGAACAGGGGGCCCCAGGGGGCCCCTGCACGGCCCATGCACCCATCATGGGCGGAGCAAGGGCCCCCCTGGCCAGCACTGGCCAGAGATAATGCTATAGGTTGTTTCCTGCTAGGCCAGTGGGTGGAAACGAAGGTTCCTGCCCGCTCACCTAGTGGGAAACTCTTTATGGGCTCAGCGGGGATGTAGCCACTATGGCGGCAACCTCCCTGTCTGAACTTCTGCGGATGGTCTAAACCATCTGCAGAACTCGTAATAAGGCCCAATATGTGGTTGGTGCCACCTCAAACCACAAGGTACCTAAGTAGAAGGACACAAGTGTGAATATTTTAGTAAAATATTTAGGGGCTGATTTAAGAAAAGTGGAGCTGCATTCCTTGTGCCCCTTAGCACTCTCCTATCACCACCATGTGTGTGCCATATTTAAAATATGGTGCACCATGGCGCAGGGTGGGTGGCAATAGCATCAGAATTTCTGACACTATTGATGTACTCTGCAGGAACGCCACAATTTGGGCGCTACTCCTGCAGAGTACATAGGGGCCCATTGTATTCAATGGCATGCCCCCTTTTAACGCCTGCTCTAAGCATTAGATGATTCAGGTAATATCTTTAAATATTAGAAAAACAGACAGCAAAGGATAGTAATCTCTGCTCGAGTAAATCATTATCAAAAAGCACCATTGTTGTCGGGGGAACAGGGCACTATTTATTACCGAAGGCTTACATGGTCAGAGAATCGGAAAGGAAAGCAAGTAATTTGCTGAAAATTTAGCAAAAGGAGGTTAGTTAATCAGTGGGTGACATTTTTGGAAAAAATAATGTCTAAACAAGTAGAAATTAGGTCACAAAAGATCCCACAAGGAACAGCAGTTTGTGAGAACCAATGTGGAATAAAATTGGCTATCTCTTCTTTTGCATTAAGAAAGGAGCACAATCAATTGCTGAAAAGGATTAGGAAAGATCCAGCAGATAAAGAGTTGTGCTGTGCTTTCGTAAATCAGTATGGGATGAAAAAAGAAGAGCGAAAGATATTGTCTAGGCAAGGTGCTGTGCCCAGCCACACAAAAGGATTCAAGATACTGATGATATTGCCCCAAATAGTTTCTCAGAAAATCAGGTAAATAAAATGTTGCTACGTTTCAGGCAAGATGGTGCTCCTGGTCCAAATGGGGTACCCCAAATGCTCTTTAAGTCACACCCAAAAATTTTGGGTACCAGTTTTAACATCAATCTATAGCTGTGCACTACAACAGCAGAAAGTGCTGGATTAATGGTGGGGATCAATAATAAACCTGATATTTAAGAAAGGAAATAGGCATCGTCCAGAAAACTTCTGTTTGATTACAGTCCAAGATGTTGAAGCTAAATATTTTGCTAGTTTATTATTACTTGCTGATACCTGGGTTAGGGTCTTTTTTGGGGATGGAGCTGTTTTATCCAGGATGTTTTTTACTCATGGTTTAAAACAAGGTTATGTCTTGGCACCCTATGTATTTAATTTGTTTCTTACAGATTTATCTATTGAACTTAGTGCAGTTAATTTACATGCACCCAGGCTAGGTTCCATGTTTATCTCTGATCTGTTTTATGCTGATGCTGTCACTCTTATTAGCCAGGTCTACAAATATTTCTGGGAAAGTTATCAGTCTTTTCTCAGAAAAATTGATAATTCATCTGCATAAGTAGAAGGTAATGCAATGTAGTTGTAGAATTAACAAAAAATATAAATGGTTCCAAAATTGTAAACAAGTGGAGCAGGTTCGGTTTTATAGGTACCTACAAGTGGTTTTTGATGATCACGGATGTTTCACACAACATGAGAGAGACCTAAAGCGAAAAAGTATGGGGCATATTTATACTCTGTTTGCACCGAATTAGTGTCATTTTTTTAAACTCTAATTCGGTGCAAAACTAACTCCATATTTATACTTTGGTGCTAGACCCCTCTAGCACCAAATTTATGGAGTTAAAGTCATTTTTTGAAAGTGGAGACCTACTTTGCCTTAATGAGATGCAAGGTAGGCGTTCCCGTGCAAATAATGACTCTAAGGCCCTAACGCCATATTTAGGGGCATATTTATACTCTGCGGCATATTTATACTCTGTTTGCACCGAATTAGTGTCATTTTTTTTACTCTAATTCGGTCCAAAACTAACTCTATATTTATACTTTGGTGCTAGACCCGTCTAGCACCAAGGCCCTGATTTAAACTTTTTTTGCACCACATTAACGTCATTTTATGACGCAAAAGTGGTGCAAACTTACAAAATATTGGCCCTTATTTATACTTTTTGCTGCAAAACTGCACTAACTCAGTTTTGCACCAAAAAGTTTAGCACCGGCTTGCACCATTTCTGTGCACCAGCCGGGCACCATATTTATGGAATGGTGCAAGCCGGTGCAAAGGGTAGGCTAGAGTTAAAAAAAATGACTTTAGTCGGGTGGGGCTGGCAGTATAGAAGAAGAGGGTTTAGCACCAAAAAATGGCTTTAGGCAGGTTAGAGTAAAAAAAAATGACTCTTACCAGATTAGCGTCATTTTATGGTGCTAAACCTACCATGCCACATGACTCCTGCCTTAGAAAAGGCAGGAGTCATGCCCACCACCCCAGTGGCCAGCACAGAGGACAGGGGTCCCCTGGGCATGGCTATTGCACCCTGTGCCATGTATGGGGGCCCATTTCAGGGCACCCTATTGCACTTTCAAAAATAAAATGCACTTACCTGTACTTACCTGGGATGGGGTCCCCCATCCTCGCAGTCCCTCTAGTGTGGGTGGGGGTGCCCCTAGGGCCTAGGGAGGGCCCCTTTGGGCTTATTCCATGGTGTTCCACCATGGAAATAGAGCCACAGGTCCCCTAACGCCTGCCCTGACCCAGGTCTTAAAATATGGGGCAAAGCAAGCTTTGCCCCAATTTTTGACCCCTCCTCCCTCGCACCATTTTTACATGGGAGTATAAATATGGTGTTAAGGCCATAGAGTCATTTTTTTGCATGGGAACGCCTACCTTGCATCTCATTAAGGCAAGGTAGGTTTCCACTTCCAAAAAATGACTTTAACTTCATAAATTTGGTGCTAGACGGGTCTAGCACCAAAGTATAAATATGGAGTTAGTTTTGCACTGAGTAAAAAAAAAATTACGCTAATTCAGTGCAAACAGGGTATATATATGCCCCTTAGCGTCAAAAATTGATGCTAATCTGGTCAGAATCCTTTATTTTGACTCAAAACTGCCTAACGTCATTTTTTTTTAAGCTAGCCTACCCTTTGCACCGGCTTGCACCGTTCCATAAATATGGTGCCCAGCTGGTGCTAAAAAATGGTGCAAGCCGGTGCAAAACTTTTTGGGGCAAAACTGCCTTAGTGCAGTTTTGCACCAAAAAGTATAAATAAGGCCCTATGTCCTTGGGTTGGTGTTTTCCCGCTTAAAAAGATCTCTGATCGGCCTAAGCATTGCACCATTATTAATAGTTATATCAGCTAAACTGATAACAACCATAACTTATGAAAATGAAGCCCTTTGTGGAAGAGACGTGTTGTGTTTAAATACAATAATAACAAAAGTGTATGGGCATCTTTTTAGCCTTCCACAAAATGCATCCCTGGCACAAATACGCTTGGAGTTTGGGCAAGTAAACCGGATAATAGCCAGGAGAGGGATATATGTGAAGGCCTGGTACAGAATAAGAATGGCTAAGGAGAATGAGATGTGCTAGGCATTCTGGAAAGAACTACAAAGAAGTTGCTGGGCTCCTACATGCCACTATTTAGATCAGGCAATAAATGAGTTGGGTTTCCATGGTATTTGAGAAGGTGCCCCATCCATAGCATGTTTCAAGGGAGTAGTAAATATGAATATGAAGAGTTTGTCAATGTTAAACGATAAAGCACTCATAGAAAAGGTCACATGCGTAGGGAGTCCTGAATGACACAAGACTCTTCAATACCAACCATATTTGGAAATTAGATGGTCATTTGTTTTAAAGATAGTCTTCTTGCATTTCCAATTGGGGAAGCTGCCAGGTGAAACAAACAAGAACTTATGGGACAAAGAGCTACTGGCAGTGAGTTGTAGTTTATGTAAAAAGGGAAAGAGGAATCTTAGCCATTTTTTATGTATTTGTCCAGCTCTGGTGTAGGAAAGAAAACTCTTGTTAAAGTCTCTTTTTAATCATACGATTATGTAGACACGCAGTTATTAAACCAAGAGACCCAATATTGAATTGAAACTACTAAAAGTTTCAGGGAAGAAGATAATGATGTTAGTAATGTGGTATAGGTAAAGGTGAGCATACCTTTATTTATAGTAGGCCCAGTTTTTTAATTATTTTATTTATGCTTTTATGTATACATCAATGCAAATTCAAGTTACCAACAGTTACAACAACATTGGTTACATACATGCAATACATTAAATCTTTTTAAGCAGCCTCACTGTAATATATCATGCTCATTCCAGGGGGCCAATGATGACAGTGTGTTACATCAGCAGCATCAAATCGGTAGCCCTGGCTTTCCGGATTAATAGTGCATGCTGCAAATTCATGCACTATTAGTAAACTTGCAACCTGCCACGTAGCAAGCGGTCGATTCATGTGACTTATGCATATCACTGTTTCTCATCTATTCTCCTTCTGTTTCACCCGTCTCCTTTCCAACTAAGTATCTATGATAAGGTTTACAGTATTTTTTGGGCCAACTTTTAGAGGCAATTAATTCATTGTATGTGTCTGTCTGTGTGTTGCAGTATAACATATCTGAATGCCATTCTTTTATGGTCGGTAGGGGGCCACGGGTCTACCAAAGTAGCTATCCTTTGATTTGCCAGCAGCATATAGGCTTTCCTTCTCCACTTCTCTGTCATATCCAAGGAGGGCCAGGAGTGGTGTGCGCTCCAGTGGGCCACCCACAATGACCTCCAGTTCAGTAAATAGGCTCTCCCAAAATAGTTGCAAGCCCGGGAAAACCCACGCCATGTGAAAAAATCCTGCTTCTACCACTCCACAATCTGATGTGTCACGAAGCCCATATCTGAATAGTCTAAGGGGTGGGTAGTATGTCCTGTTAATGTATTTGAAGTGAACCATATGGTGCCTTCCATTTAGTGATATGCTTTGTGTCACCGCACAGCAGTATCGCCACTGTGTGTCCGTGAATTGTGTCCCTGTGTCTCTTTGCCATCCCTCATGCCTCTTGTGCATATGCGTAAAATCTGGTCACTAGCTTGCGGGCTGGGTGTCAGTAATGATCATGGAGAGTGTTTGCATTTCAGGTGGTTCTTGCAACTCGTCCCCTAGTAGTGCGCACATGGCGTGACATGCCCTGTAGTACTGATATGGCATGAGTGGGGTTGTTTCCTTTATCTGTTCCATAATTGTTGCCCAAGTATGCATTATCCCTTCACAAAAAAAATCTCCCATTGCCTTGATGTCTAGTTTATGGAAGGTTGCAACCGCACTCTTGTATCGTCCCAATCTCCACCATTCAACTGGTATGTGGGGTGAATATGGTTGGGATAGTGCTTGTCAAGCCATGAGGCTGTGCCATGCGTGGGTGGTGGTATTTAGAATATCAAATGTTCCATGTCTGCGGGCCAGGGGCTAAAACTACGGACTTGGCGGAGGGTGCGGGGCATACCTATCCTGTTCTAGTGTCAAATGGGACATCTCGGGGGATCGGTGCATCCAGTGATGTGCAAATGTTGAGTGTGCTACCCTGTAATATGTCTCCAGGTCGGGTGCATTAAGTCCACCCATCTCGTATGGCATGTCAGTATCTTCCACTGGACTCTGGGCTGCTTACAAGCCCATGCTAACTTAATGAGAAGGGTCCTCAAGGTGGAAAAGACTGTCCTCGGAAGCAGGATAGGGATATTCTGAAAAAGGAACAAAAACCATGGTAATATCACCATCTTCATAACGGCTATGCATCACACCACTGACAATGGTAGGCCAATCCACCTCTCCACATTTTCTGTCAGCTTTTGTATTGTTTTTCCATAATTGTCCCTCATGACTATCTAAGGGTCTGTGTGTGTTTGAATGCCCAGGTAGCACACCGAGTCCGTTTCCCATTTGAGAGGGAAATCCGTGACTATTGGAGTCATGGCCAGTGTGACGGGGAATGCTATGGATTTATCCCAGTTAATCCGCAAGCTGGAAAGAGTGCCACATTTTGTCACCTCTCGGAATGTAGGTGCGAGGTTATACCTGGGATTGCACATATACAGCAAAGTATAATCTGCATAGGCAGAGATAATCAGGTTATATCCTGAGAATCGGATGCCCTCATGTCTATGGTATTCACGCAGTGTAGATGCCAGCGGCTCCGTGACCAATGCAGACAACAGGGGCAAGAGTGTGCATCCCTGTCTGGTGCCTCTGGTGATGGATACGACCTTTGAGATAGATCCATTAATTCTAACTCTGGCTACGGGTGCTGTGTAAAGGGTTTTCACTAGTTGTATAAAAATGTCTCCCACTCCTATGCGGTGCAGCACTGCCAGCATGAAATTCCATTCCACTGAATCGAATGCCTTTTTGGCATCCAGAAAAACTGTTATCCCACTCACCACTGGGTTGTATAGTACCAAATACTGTATGCAAATTTTCCGTTAGGCTGCGACCGCCAGGGTATCTGCCAGGATTTTAGCATAAATGTTAGTGTCCACATTGATCAGAGATAGCGGTCTGTACGAGGAACATTGTGTAGGGGATTTGCCAGGTTTGAGTAGTGGGATAATTAGTGCTTCTCTCATAGAGGGTGGCATTTCTTTTGCGCCCGCCATTTCCTCACACAGTGTCATCAAATGTGGGACCAATAAGTCTTGATATGTCTTATAAAAAGACACTGTGAGCCCATCTGGACCCAGGACCTTTCCTTTTTGAGGGCTTTACGTACTTCCGTCAGATGTAGTGGTGCCATTAAATATTCTCTATCTGTATCAGACAACCATGGCATATTGACCTGTGTCAGATAATCTGTGATTGTGTCTATGTCTGGGGTTACCTTTGTGGTGTACAGCGTTGCATAATATTCACAAAAGCGGTTGACTATCTTTACTGGGTCTTTCATGAAGTTACCGTCTTCATACTGTGTCTCAAGGATTGTGTCCCTTTCTCTATTGGAGCACAACATACCTGCCAGTGTCGCGTCAGGTCGTTCCCCCGCCCCATAAATTTGTACCAACGCATACTTTCCCATGTGCTGGACCTCGCTTTGAGCTAAATCGTTGAATTCTATTAGCTTCTCATTAATTTGACCCCGTAGTTGCTTGTCTTCTGTTGCCAAGTTCTCCCCCTTCAGTCGTGCTATCTCCCACTCTGGCAGGGTCAATCAACTACGTAGTGATTTCAGAACCCCCGTCTGCTTAGCTATTGCGATCCCATGGATATACATTTTCAACGTTTCCCACACCGTGCCAAAATTAGAAACCAAGCCTATATTTACTTGGACGTACTCTCTGATCGCTTTGGCTAGGTCATATCGAAGCGCTGTGTCCAGTAAAGAATATGGCAGAAAACACCACATGAATGGGGTGACTCAATGCGGACCCACTTCAACTAAGAGGGGGAATGGTGAGTGATCCGAGTATGTTCTGGGCAATGGATCCTGCATATGTATTCTAGAGACTAGGCTCCTTGACACCAACCACAGGTCTATGAGCTTATGTAAATTGTGCACTGTTGAGTAGTGTGTGTATCCGCCCCTATCAGGGTGTCTGTGTCTCCAAATGTCTACTAACCTAATATCTGTTGCAATGGCAGTCACTGTTCGATCTATTGCTGGGTCTAGGATGCAGTGAAAGTCACCATCCCATATTTGTGGCAGATTCCCCCGTGCAGCGGCTTTCGAGGCTTTCGTTGTCGGGCGGCGGTCTCCAAGGGTAGGTCCGAATTAAGGACCAGCGACAAAAAATTGTCATCATGAGTCCTAGAGACGCCTTTCCCATGGAACCTGTTCTCGAGTAGGGGGTGGGTACCTGTATTACCAGTCAACTTAAGTAAGTGACCGGTTTCAATGTATTTTCAAAGAGGTCTTTTCTTCTCAGTTGTGTAGGTCCTGATGAAGCGTCAGTGGATCTGTTTACACCAATAGACGCGAAACATGTCGACCTGAACATAGAGGTGCCTTATAATGTTAGTTCTCTCTAATATATTGATTTACTTTTTGAAAGCTGTGTGAGCATAATCCTCAACCTCACTTTCAACTGTTTTTAACCTTGGTCTTCATCCTTGTTACATTTGACCTCTTAAATGATGAAATCCATGGATGAATAACCAATTTTAATGTCTTTCTTGCCTCTTTTTGTCTTTGACGGTGACTGATAGCACCCTTGATTTGCACTATTGAATTTTTTAGTCACCATCTCAGAATCCGGCTGAGAGCCCCCACTTCGGGGTGCCCACTAGGTATTGCAGCGCCGGCCTAGTGAGGAGCGATTCCCGATGATGATACCAGTCATCTTAAGTGATGCTTGAGGGCTCTTGCTCCTGAAGACTACAGGTCTTCCTTATTTACCCTGTATTTCTTTCTTTTTTCCTTTTTTCTCCTTGTTTCTATTTTTGGAACAGTGTACCTTTATATTGTTACTATTAAGGGAGACTGTACACTGGACCATCAAACACTCCCAGTCCCTCTTTTTGTGTTAGCAAGTTAAGGGAATAGCGTCAGAATTCTTTACACTAATCTGTCTTTTTGCAGGATTAGCGTAAATAATGTTTATGCTAATCCTGCAAAGCACCCAGAGGCCCATTTTAACTAATGGAAGCCTCGTTTAAGGCCTAATCTGAGCAGACGTTAAAAGTGCTGAAAAAAAGTGACAAACAAAATCTCTTAGATTTCTTTGTGCCATTTATGCAGCCCCCCTAACAGGAGAATTCCACCTCTGCACACATTATGCCTGGCGCAGGCATAGTGTAGCGCAAAGGGTTACAAAGTGACACTATGCATGCATTGGGCCACTTTGTAAATATGGTGCTGCATTTTTGAACTTATAACACCACACTAGCGTAAAAATAAATGCCACTAATGTGGTGTTAGAATGGCGCTAGGGGCATTTAAATATGCCCCATAGTCTTAAAATTAAGCTATTTCTGTTATGGCATTACTGCCACAAGCAATTTATTGTTACTAACATCAGTTAGTCTACCTGGGTACTTTCGGGAGGAAGTAGCTGTATCCTGCTCTGCCTTGTACCATTGCTGTGGGTGAGGAATGTACCGATAGGGCAGACACATAGGACTGCTTTGCCTAATAATGTTGCTGGCATCCTCTTCTTTCATATCACCACCTTATTCTTTCGCTTCCCCTGGTTCCTCCCTCTCACCACCACCAGCTATGTTTTTCGGATGCTTTTCCCACATGAGTGTGTGTTGTTTTTTCAAATGGGACAGTTAGCATCCCCTACCGTAGAGAACACATGGCTTACCACAACAAACTTTCTTGTGGCCATGGAGCATACTTCAATGTCATCCTAATACTGGCTGAGCTCTAAGAAGTTCCAACTTGGGTGGAAAGCTTTCTTATTGTTCCAAAGCCTGAAGACCTGGAGGTGAAGCTAGGTGCTTGTGTTGTTTGTCTTTCTGTAAATGGTGTTGGTGGAACCTCACATCTCTGGGCAGGGTGAGCTGAAGTTAGCTGTACTTTCTCTGTGCCCGTCTCCACACTATCGCCTGATTGTTGTCAACATCACTTTGCCCACTTGCAAGACTTTCTGGAATTTTCCTCTTCCTTTGTCTCTCGTAGTAAGTCTCTGACTCGGATGAGGTCCAATCGAGGTCTAGATCATAATAAGATCATAGAAGGGGGATTGAAGAAGAGAACTAGCATTTTTTTCCTTTCTGGGGGTCGTGAAGCTGATGGGGAAGAACAGTTTCTCAACATCTTGCTCATCAGGAAGCTCAACCTCCAGTTATGTTGTGCTTCTGGAAGATTTGTTATTGACTGTGGCTCCTGTTGTTGACTT
This sequence comes from Pleurodeles waltl, assembly GCF_031143425.1. NCBI lineage: Eukaryota > Metazoa > Chordata > Amphibia > Caudata > Salamandridae > Pleurodeles > Pleurodeles waltl. The sequence continues at coordinate 1,180,859,560 of NC_090439.1, forward strand.
TTCTGTTTGCGGCTGAGACAATTCCATTTCAGATTCACTGCTCTCCATGACTGCAGCCAATGGTGCACTGAGAGACATGGGTTTAGGTTTTGGTGTGCAGCAGATGCAGGATTGAACCTCTTAGCCTCTACCTACCAAAAGAAGGGTGCAGAAGGTATGTCATGTTTTCTGAAAAAGAATTAGGTCTTGAAGCCAATGGTGGCAACAAGCCTCTTCTTCCACAGAACACTTTTTTGACAGAAATCCTCCTTCTGTGGAGCCATCTTATTAGCACTAGCAGTTGCTACTTAGCATGTGCAAAAGTGCTTAGCATAGGAGGACTCAGGTAACAGTTTCAGCTAATTTGCAGACTTCTCTCTCTATCAGTACCAGATGTGATATCTTGTGCACCTGCAGGCAACATAAAATAGGTGAAATGTGGACCATCAGTATCTATCCAATGTAACCCAAGTGAAGTCATCATCATCGTCATCATCATCTCAAATACTGTATTCAGTAGTTGAGTGTACCCAAACCATTGATGAACTAAATATTTCTCTCATGGCAACATTATAAAGAAATCAGTAAGTGTGTGTCCCTCCAGGACCATGAGAATAATTGAATAAATTAATTAAGTAGTTGCTGGTGTGCATCCAGGACCATGGAAATTCTATCAGAGGGAGGAGGGAAAAATACTAAATAAAAAAAGTAATTTTGGATGTCCCTACATGGCCAATTGGAAGTCTATGGGCCTCATTACAACTTTGGTGGGCGGCGGTTGTAACCGCTGTGCAGCCGCCAATGCGGCCGCACTCCAGCGGTGCTCATTTTGACATCCCCTCTGGGCCGGCAGGTGGAAACGGAGTTTCCGCCAGCCGGCCCAGCGGGGATGTGGGCCGCAACATGGGAGCCGGCTCCAAATGGAGCCGGCGGTGTTGCGGCCGTGCGACGGGTGCAGTTGCACCCGTTGCGCTTTTCACTGTCTGCACAGCAGACAGTGAAAAGCTGCATGGGGCCCTGTCATGGGGCCCCTGCACTGCCCATGCCAGTGGCATGGGCAGTGCAGGGGCCCCCAGGGGCCCACGACTCCCCGTACCACCAGCCAAAAGGCTGGCGGTCGGGGACTCGTAATCCCCTGGGCAGCGCTGCCCAGGCGGATTATCACCGCCGGGGCAAATGTGTGCGGAAAACCGCTGTCCCCGGCGTCGTAATGTCCTCGGAACCACCGCCAGCCTGTTGGCGGTGCTGCAGTCACAACAGCCCTGGCGGTCTTGGACCGCCAGGGTTGTAAGGAGGGCCTATGCGACTTAGGCAAAAATCAAATACATCAAATAAATAACTTTTGTTGCCCATGTGAACTCTATCTGGCTAAAATCAGATAACAGATTACATTTTTGCTCATGCCACTCTATGGCGCAGACAGGCATAAATTAAGTACATTCATTAAATATCTACTGGTGCCCTAGCAAGGCCCTGGGAGCCTATGGGAGGCAGGGGGTGACAGACGAAAATCTAATAAAAGAATAAAAAACAAAAGCACTGTACTACAGTCTCTCAATTTTCATAGACCTCTGCTATCAGTGCTCCTAGAAAATGGATTTTAAAAGTGGCAGAAAATAGCTGATAGACACTGGCTGTACAATATTGTGGTAGGTATTTATCCACCATAATGTAATAGAAGGAGGCATGGAAAAAAGACAAAATAGCCACCAAACAAACACCTCATGAGTACCAGAAGATGGTGGTCATCACATGGCCAGCACAGAAGAAGTCATAGAGAAGAAAGGCAAAATGACAACCTTTACAAACAGTTCACACTAGCTACACAAAATGGCCACCACCACATGGTCAGCAGAGAAAGAAGACTAGAGAACAAAAACAAAATTGCGGCCTATGACAAACACGAACACTGATTGCACAAACTAGCCACTGGTGCATGGCCAGCACAAAAGGAGGCACGGAGAACAAGTAACACATGGCAGCTAATGGCAAACACACAAACTCAGTACACAAAATGGCCATCGCCTCATGGCAGCAAAGAAGGAGGCATGGAGAACAAAGAACACAGTTGCCCTGTTTTGCCTGGAGCACCTGCCCCACTCCGAATAACATTTTGCAGCATTTAAAGGAAAGGATTACAAAGATATTATTTACTCACCCAATGTGACTTTGCGAACACACAACCAAGTATCCTTTACTCACCACCATTAAATTAGCAATGCCAAAAACAAAAATTCAATAAGTTTAAAAGTTCCCCCACCACTATATATCAACCTTGTCTCACATACACAAACTCACAACAAAATGGTGGGAAAGCACATGTACAAGAAGGTAGCTGAAAAGAAAGGAAGATGCCTGGCTACATGTTGTATTTATTTGCTTGCCATGGGATGTGTGGAGCCTCATACCTTTACCTGTTGCAGAGTTTCTGTGACCGCAATTTGTTGTATTGTGTTATTGTGTTCCAGTGAATATTACAGAGTTTAACAGGTTGTTGTTGGGTGAATGTGTATCTTAGACATGTTGATGATTGAGTGTTTATGAATGATTTGTGTAGTTGTTTGCAAGAAAGAAAGGTGCATAATATCCTGTATTCTGCCATGCCCTTTGTGCAAGTGAGAAAATGAGTGGCAATTGGTATTTCCAGCCTTTATGTTTGTGAAACTGCTGCTTTTTATAGACCCGTGAAGTTCTTTGTGCATGTTTTAATATGGTATACTGTTTTTTACTGTTGTAGAACCCTGATTCATTTCTGAAGCATGCTGCACTTTTTTTTGCCTCACTTCCCAGGCTCCCAGGTCCACATTTCAGTTTTTAGAGAGAGCGTCCATGGTAGGAGGACTTCTGTTCTTTTGCCTCTCTCCTATTTTCAAATTTGTAGCAAATCAGGATTAACCTTCCTTACAGAGTGGCATGGTCAGGGCATTGCCTAATGCCTTTTCATTTGCCATTGCCTGTCAGCAGCCACCGTAGTCAATGAATTCTGGTGGGTTTGGCAGAGTTTTGGCTACTCAGCGGTATGGATGTAAGGAGGAGTTCTGGCCTAATTCTGCCAACAGCCATGTAGCAGAGTTTTTTCTCGTGTGCTGCTTGCAAACAGTAGGTTTGCGAGCACAAGCGAGATTTGGCATTTTAGATTTGGTATGGTCCCTAACATGAGCAGTCGCGAACCGTCCACGGTCAGAAAGCAGCTGCTCGTGCGACAGCAAAAGTAACTTGAGAAGCAGCACACTCTGGCACGCCCCATTGTGCCATTTGCGCTGATTTTTCAGTGCTGAATGAGCTCCCGGTGTTAAAAGTCAGCTCAAGCATACAGCATGCCTAATTCCACACACTCCACAGAATCCCAAAGAGTGAACTGCCCAAAAGCCTCTTTCTGAATGTTTATGCGTGTGTATGCGAATACTTTGATTGCTCACTGGTAATTGTATTACTCAGAGTCCTTCACTCTCTTGGCCTCCTGACTCCACGAGGCATGCTGCGCCACAGCGGCAATCCCCCAAATCTAATAAAAGCCACTCTTCCTCACCTCCTGTACCATAACAGCTCCACTGAAACCAGTTGGTCAGGACAATATGGTGAGGAAGCCAGAGGACTCAGAGTAATGAAATTACTGGTAAGCAATCAAAGCATTACCTCCTTTCTCCCTCTTCCTTGGATTCCTGACTATAGGAGATGTACCCACGGTATTAAAACAGCCAGAACAACTAATGAAATGCAGAAACAAACCTAATTATAAAGATCAAAAAGCCACAGTTACACCAACACTGACAATACTTTCAAACCAAAGAGATCCACCACCCCAGTATCCTAGGTGTCTCTGTAATATTTAATAGAGGTAGAAGGAATCACCCATGAGGCTGCTGACCCACAAATTTTATCTAGTGATGACCCTGGACACACAGCCAGAGAGGTAGCTAATCCCCGAGTTGACCTGCCCTGAGCCCCTAATGGGGAATGGACACCAGACTAGGAATAGGCTATGGCAATCAGAGAACACATCTCCCTGCTGAAAGGCAGGCCCAAAATTTACAAAGAGGAATTCTACCTGAAGCTCTCCACCTTCTCCAGATAAATTAAAACAGCCCTCAGGACGTCCAGGGAATGAAGGCAAATCACCTCAGGTGAGCAAAGGATCAGGACAAAAAACAGGCAGAATAACCTACTGCTGGGCATGAAAGACAGAATTGATCTTGGGAACAAACCTAGGTCCAAGTGTCAGCACCAACCAATCCTCAGAGATCAGCAAAAAGGGAGTTCTACAACAAAGAGATCCCAGTTCCCCCATTCTTCTACCTGAAGTAATGGTCAACAGAAAAAATACTTTCAGTGTAAGGGACCTGAGATCAATGGAAGGAAGAGGCTCAAAAGGTGGGTAATGAAGAGGCTGCGGGACCATAGGCAAATCACAGAAAGGGCACACAGGCAAATGTCTAGGACAAATGTTGGAAAACACTTTAAACTATTTCTTAACCAAACCCTAGAAATCCACCAAAATACCTCAAGGAGTATGGAAAGCCCTGATTGCGGCCCACTGCAGCATCCACATGGAAGGAGATAGACCCAAAGAGAACCCATTTTGCAGAACCTGAAGGATCTGTGGAAGAGAAGCAGACATAGGCCCAATCTGCTGTTTCCCACTCCACTTCCCCAAGGAAACCCAGTGACCAGCACAGGATGCCCTAATGAAAGGTCTCCTGACAGACTGCATAGAAGAGGAAATGGAAGCAGAACAACCCAGAGCCAATCCGCTCAATCTCCAAACTGTCAATTTCATGATGAACGAGGGTGTCCTCCTGACGAACTGGGAAGCGTAGGGGTATGGACTTATAGGCAGCAACCAGTCCATGACCCTGTTCATCATCACCAGAAGACCAAACCAATAAGAGTGGCCCCATGCTGGAGCAACCAGGACTACCTGTGTGCCCTTTCTCGATCTGAGCTGAAACCCTTGGATCAAAGAGAAAGGAGGAAAAGCAAACAGAAGAACCTGAGGCCACGACAGGACATGGCATCTACCTCCCAGATGGACAGCTCCCTCATCCTTAACCAAAAGTGAGAAAGTAGAATTTTGTGAGCATTCACAAACAGATCCAACACTGGGCACTCTTACCTCTGACAAATCTGGCTGAACTGGGACAGAGACAAAAGTTGTGAGAGAGGGGGGAATTACCCTGCTCAACACATCTACCCAGATATTCAGAAGACCCCGAGTATAAATTTCATTCAGAGACAGGAGACAATCTCGGCACCAAATAAAAAATATGATCAGAAATGAGAGACAGAGACTGGGCCTCGGTTCCCCTTTATCACCCCATTGTCTATGCAAAACTATGCTCCAATGAAGACACAATTCTGTGCCAGAATCAACTGTGATTTCTGGGAGTTGATTAGCAACCCATGAGATGTAAACACCTGGACCACCTGGAGGACATGATCCTTCGTCTGACTGACTGCACCTGCTGAAACCAAATAATCATCCAGATAGGGCTGGATGCAAATCCCTTCCAATGAAGAAGCTACATCAGTGGTGCCAGAACCTTTGTGAAAAACCCTGGGGGAAGACATCAACCTGAATGAAGATCACAGAACTGAAAATGAGCTCCACCCACCTCAATAAAGGAGATACGCTTAATGCATGTGGTGAATAGGGTCATGCAAGTAAGTTTCCTGCAAATCGATGGTATCCAGAAAGTCTTGCAATGAAACCAGAGGAACGATGACTTGCAAAGTTACCATGCAAATATGCAGTCTTTATCGAGTTGTTGGGCTTTTAAAGTTGAGTACAGGATGAAAACCTCTGGAATCTTTTTGCACCAAAAACAGAATGGAATGCATTACCTGCCCTTGCTACTCCTTGGGAACCAGGATGATGGCCCTCTTTTGCAACAGTGCAAATATTCCATTTCACAAAGCCTGGCTTTGAAGATGGTTTCTGGGAACAGGAGTATGGATGTACACCAAATCTGGAGGCAGAGATCAAGTATCTGTTCTGAAAGATGTTCAGGACTCAGTGATTGGTGATAGATGTTTTCCACTGAGGAAAAAGTCCTTCAGTCTTTCTCCCGCGACATCCAGGTCTAGAGGATCAGAATAGTCAGCACCACTGCGAAGAGGGGCCTGTCTTTCTGGACACATCCCAATACTTCCCTACTTGCAACATTTTGATGACTAGGATTTAGAATCTGTCAATTGGAAATCCTTAGAATCCTAGCCCAGGACTTGAAGGTTCTAGTAGAAGAGGACTGTTAAGACCAGGAATGTTTCTTGTCCATGAAGGATTTTCTCATTATGTCATTCAGCTGGTTGTCAAAGAGATTCAACACTCAAATGGAAGCTTCATCAGAGATGATTTCTCTGGAAAATCAGCCTTCCAATCCAGGAGCCAAACACACTAGCAGGTCATCCCCACTGAGCTAGAAGCAACAGAGGCCACCCTAATGATATCGGTTGAGATGTCAGTTAAAAAGTTTGACTGTTGTTCCATGTGAACGAGGATATCCTATACATCCACTCCCTTCTGCATCAGCTCAGGCAAGGAATCAAAATCCTTTACCAAAGGCTGTGACCACAAAACACTGTTTCAAGTTGGCATCAACCTTTTTATTGGTAGGGCCTGAGGGTGAACAATCATCAGGATTCAAAGACCTGCCTAGCAAAGGAGCTAATTCTTTAATGTTCTGGGGCAACACAGATTCTGCCTCCTTCAATTGATAGGATTTCTGCATTAATTATGGAACCTGAAATTGGTTCAGCTTCTTACAACCCCAAAAATCGCCTTCTTAATTTTGGGGTGAAACAGAAGAGCAATTGAAGACTTGGCAAATTGAGGAACAAAACCATCAGCATTTTCCTCAACATGGGGAGGATCAAACCTCAAATTGTCCCAAATGTGCAAAAAGAGGGCCCTCAATTCCTCTATGGAAATAAGCTTTGCTCCAGAGGGACAAGGTTTTTTGGGCAAAGAATCACTGTCCGAATCTGAAGAAACATTCAAAGACTTCTTTTTTATGGTGTGAGAAGGTCTATGGCCAATGCCCTTGCCATCTCCTCATCAATTATGGCCTGCACTTGTCTGGCCATCAGTCTGTCTTCTGCACCAGGACAGTGGCTGGAATGCTGCTCAGACACTGCCTCATCCTCACCCTCAAATGCTTCTTCTTCTCACAGTCTCTCCTTCATAACCACACCAACTATAGGCAAAAAAACAGGGTTTAAATACAAGTTAACCTGTAAACCTGGTCCAATAGAGAAGAAAAACCTAGCCCTCCCCCAATAAGCCACAGCATAGCTCTAGCCACATAAGTTTGCCCCTTACCTGTCCCTCCTGTTTGGCACTCCTGGGGAATGCAACCCCTGGCATTAGTCCATGCATTCCCCACTCAGAGAGGCCTCGCTCTCTCCATTAAGGAAATCCTCACAGTGAATCAACTCTGCCTCAGACCTCTGAACCCCAACGTGGAAACAGCAAAGAAGACAAGAATTGGCAAAGCCAATAGGTCTCAGCACTGGACAACCTATTGCCTTTGGCAATGGGGTGGGAGTGGTGAACAGGAGTGTGGTTGGTTAGCAAACGGGAGGGAGGGTAGGGGTGTCTGCTGCACTGCTGAGAGCAGATCACAAATGGGCAGAGTGGCAACGAGACTGCACCTGTATTTGGGCCCGAAAGATAGTCACTCTGTGGGAGTTAGTGTTACCCTTTTCACTGAGAAGCCACGGAAAGAGTTGTAAAATCCAGACATGAAGGAGGGCAGGTGGGGATGAGATTAAACAGGGGCAGGTGGGGTGAAGAAAGGACAGGTGGTTGAGTGACAGGGAAAAGAAGCAACAAGGGATGGGGATATGGCACACAGCACAATAATAACAAGTAATGAGCAGAAAGTCACAAACAGGGCAATACATTAGAAGAAAATGGGCAGAAAGGCACAAACAGAGTGCAAGACATGAGCAGAAAGGCAAAACCCTAGGACAAGAAAAGAGCAGAAAGGCACAAACAGAGTGCAAGAAACAGACATTTTAACATAGCTAATTCTGTCTGTAGCATGACCTAAAATAAGTCAGTGGGGTGGTGTCTGTGATATGCTGCCAACATCAGCACCTAGCTTTAAGAGAAATGCTTTACTCACTGCAAATAACCTGAAGTATTCAACCCGAAAAAGCCAGTGCACATTTTGTGGTTATTGTGTTTCAATGTTAGCTATCCATTAAAATGATATGCCATGCAGGATTCTAAACTACAAGAGTGCTAAATAATCTGTCCATGCATGCGATTATTTCTGAAGCAGTTGTGTTTTGTTGCAGGACGCAGTGACATCCTTCCCACTGTGCAATGTGAAGGATCAGCAATGACATTGTCTCTCAACAAGTGTCTCCTGGAGAAGTTCAAGTACAGCCTCACACAGATGTATTTTGGCGATAGGAACTGCACAGCCACATCCTCTCTGCAGCTGGTGGGAAATGAACGTGTGGTCCAAGTTAAAGCCATTCCACAGGCAGGGTGGTGTGGAAATACCATGGTGGTAAGAAATGATACACTGTGTGCACGTCAGGCCTTTCGACTTGTAAAGGTGGTTGTTTTCATATAAAATATTTACTTCATGAGCAGGAAATTATTGAGAAGGAATTATAACTCATCCCTGTGCTGTTCACAGTAGGACTTAGTACTTTAAAGTGAATGAATCTTCATGATGTGTGTATGTATGTATGTATGTATGTATGTATGTATGTATGTATGTATAAAGGGCACTAGTCAGGGGGTACACACAGGTAGAATGCGTCCACTACAATTTTCAGAGGGTGGGCACTGTCCCTGAGATTTACTAGTCACACAAAGGTCTCTACAGCAGGTGTGTCAACCCCATACAATATGTTAAAATGTAGAATTTGAAAGCAATTAAGCAGAATAGATTAACTGTTTCACCTTTTTGCTAACTTCATTGTGCCAGAGATTTAAAAAAATAAGGGAATTATTTACAAGTCCCTTGTGCTGCTGGTGCATCACTTTTTCCCCTAGAAAAAGTAAAGCACCAGCGACACAAGGGGCTTGTAAATAAACCCCTAAATGTATGAGTTAAGGCCCAGATTTTGAGTTGTGGTTGCATTATGTTTTTTGGCACAACCCAATGCAAAATCTCATTTGTTAAATCTCGTAATGTTCTTGAATGTACTTCTGCTAGGCCTTCTAAACATACTTGTTAGGTGTTCTTCTTGTGATGTCACTTCTTATGAGGTCATGGGTTAGTGATGCCACTCTGTGTGATTGTTATGCAGTTCCTACCAGGATAATAGGACTATGGGGGTCATTCTGACCCTGGCGGTCATGGCGGTTCGGGAGGAAGTAGCTGTATCCTGCTCTGCCTTGTACCATTGCTGTGGGTGAGGAATGTACCGATAGGGCAGACACATAGGACTGCTTTGCCTAATAATGTTGCTGGCATCCTCTTCTTTCATATCACCACCTTATTCTTTCACTTCCCCTGGTTCCTCCCTCTCACCGCCACCAGCTATGTTTTTCGGATGCTTTTCCCACATGAGTGTGTGTTGTTTTTTCAAATGGGACAGTTAGCATCCCCTACCGTAGAGAACACATGGCTTACCACAACAAACTTTCTTGTGGCCAAGGAGCATACTTCAATGTCATCCTATACTGGCTGAGCTCTAAGAAGTTCCAACTTGGGTGGAAAGCTTTCTTATTGTTCCAAAGCCTGAAGACCTGGAGGTGAAGCTAGGTGCTTGTGTTGTTTGTCTTTCTGTAAATGGTGTTGGTGGAACCTCACATCTCTGGGCAGGGTGAGCTGAAGTTAGCTGTACTTTCTCTGTGCCCGTCTCCACACTATCGCCTGCTTGTTGTCAACATCACTTTGCCCACTTGCAAGACTTTCTGGAATTTTCCTCTTCCTTTGTCTCTCGTAGTAAGTCTCTGACTCGGATGAGGTCCAATCGAGGTCTAGATCATAATAAGATCATAGAAGGGGGATTGAAGAAGAGAACTAGCATTTTTTTTCCTTTCTGGGGGTCGTGAAGCTGATGGGGAAGAACAGTTTCTCAACATCTTGCTCATCAGGAAGCTCAACCTCCAGTTATGTTGTGCTTCTGGAAGATTTGTTATTGACTGTGGCTCCTGTTGTTGACTTTTCTGTTTGCGGCTGAGACAATTCCGTTTCAGATTCACTGCTCTCCATGACTGCAGCCAATGGTGCACTGAGAGACATGGGTTTAGGTTTTGGTGTGCAGCAGATGCAGGATTGAACCTCTTAGCCTCTACCTACCAAAAGAAGGGTGCAGAAGGTATGTCATGTTTTCTGAAAAAGAATTAGGTCTTGAAGCCAATGGTGGCAACAAGCCTCTTCTTCCACAGAACACTTTTTTGACAGAAATCCTCCTTCTGTGGAGCCATCTTATTAGCACTAGCAGTTGCTACTTAGCATGTGCAAAAGTGCTTAGCATAGGAGGACTCAGGTAACAGTTTCAGCTAATTTGCAGACTTCTCTCTGTATCAGTACCAGATGTGATATCTTGTGCACCTGCAGGCAACATAAAATAGGTGAAATGTGGACCATCAGTATCTATCCAATGTAACCCAAGTGAAGTCATCATCATCGTCATCATCATCTCAAATACTGTATTCAGTAGTTGAGTGTACCCAAACAATTGATGAACTAAATATTTCTCTCATGGCAACATTATAAAGAAATCAGTAAGTTTGTGTCCCTCCAGGACCATGAGAATAATTGAATAAATTAATTAAGTAGTTGCTGGTGTGCATCCAGGACCATGGAAATTCTATCAGAGGGAGGAGGGAAAAATACAAAATAAAAAAAGTAATTTTGGATGTCCCTACATGGCCAATTGGAAGTCTATGGGCCTCATTACAACTTTGGTGGGCGGCGGTTGTAACCGCCGTGCGGCCGCCAATGCGGCCGCACTCCTGCGGTGATCATTTTGACATCCCCTCTGGGCCGGCAGGTGGAAACGGAGTTTCCGCCAGCCGGCCCAGCGGGGATGTGGGCCGCAACATGGGAGCCGGCTCCAAATGGAGCTGGCGGTGTTGCGGCCGTGCGACGGGTGCAGTTGCACCCGTTGCGTTTTTCACTGTCTGCACAGCAGACAGTGAAAAGCTGCATGGGGCCCTGTCATGGGGCCCCTGCACTGCCCATGCCAGTGGCATGGGCAGTGCAGGGGCCCCCAGGGGCCCGCGACTCCCCGTACCACCAGCCAAAAGGCTGGCGGTCGGGGACTCGTAATCCCCTGGGCAGCGCTGCCCAGGCGGATTATCACCGCCGGGGCAAATGTGTGCGGAAAACCGCCGGCCCCGGCGTCGTAATGTCCTCGGAAGCACCGCCAGCCTGTTGGTGGTGCTTCCGTCACAACAGCCCTGGCGGTCTTGGACCGCCAGGGTTGTAATGAGGGCCTATGCGACTTAGGCAAAAATCAAATACATCAAATAAATAACTTTTGTTGCCCATGTAAACTCTATCTGGCTAAAATCAGATAACAGATTACATTTTTGCTCATGCCACTCTATGGCGCAGACAGGCCTAAATTAAGTACATTCATTAAATATCTACTGGTGCCCTAGCAAGGCCCTGGGAGCCTATGGGAGGCAGGGGGTGACAGACGAAAATCTAATAAATGAATAAAAAACAAAAGCACTGTACTACAGTCTCTCAATTTTCATAGACCTCTGCTATCAGTGCTCCTAGAAAATGGATTTTAAAAGTGGCAGAAAATAGCTGATAGACACTGGCTGTACAATATTGTGGTAGGTATTTATCCACCATAATGTAATAGAAGGAGGCATGGAAAAAAGACAAAATAGCCACCAAACAAACACCTCATGAGTACCAGAAGATGGTGGTCATCACATGGCCAGCACAGAAGAAGTCATAGAGAAGAAAGGCAAAATGACAACCTTTACAAACAGTTCACACTAGCTACACAAAATGGCCACCACCACATGGTCAGCAGAGAAAGAAGACTAGAGAACAAAAACAAAATTGCGGCCTATGACAAACACGAACACTGATTGCACAAACTAGCCACTGGTGCATGGCCAGCACAAAAGGAGGCACGGAGAACAAGTAACACATGGCAGCTAATGGCAAACACACAAACTCAGTACACAAAATGGCCATCGCCTCATGGCAGCAAAGAAGGAGGCATGGAGAACAAAGAACACAGTTGCCCTGTTTTGCCTGGAGCACCTGCCCCACTCCGATTAACATTTTGCAGCATTTAAAGGAAAGGATTACAAAGATATTATTTACTTACCCAATGTGACTTTGCGAACACACAACCAAGTATCCTTTACTCACCACCATTAAATTAGCAATGCCAAAAACAAAAATTCAATAAGTTTAAAAGTTCCCCCACCACTATATATCAACCTTGTCTCACATACACAAACTCACAACAAAATGGTGGGAAAGCACATGTACAAGAAGGTAGCTGAAAAGAAAGGAAGATGCCTGGCTACATGTTGTATTTATTTGCTTGCCATGGGATGTGTGGAGCCTCATACCTTTACCTGTTGCAGAGTTTCTGTGACCGCAATTTGTTGTATTGTGTTATTGTGTTCCAGTGAATATTACAGAGTTTAACAGGTTGTTGTTGGGTGAATGTGTATCTTAGATATGTTGATGATTGAGTGTTTATGAATGATTTGTGTAGTTGTTTGCAAGAAAGAAAGGTGCATAATATCCTGTATTCTGCCATGCCCTTTGTGCAAGTGAGAAAATGAGTGGCAATTGGTATTTCCAGCCTTTATGTTTGTGAAACTGCTGCTTTTTATAGACCCGTGAAGTTCTTTGTGCATGTTTTAATATGGTATACTGTTTTTTACTGTTGTAGAACCCTGATTCATTTCTGAAGCATGCTGCACTTTTTTTTGCCTCACTTCCCAGGCTCCCAGGTCCACATTTCAGTTTTTAGAGAGAGCGTCCATGGAAGGAGGACTTCTGTTCTTTTGCTTCTCTCCTATTTTCTAATTTGCAGCAAATCAGGATTAACCTTCCTTACAGAGTGGCATGGTCAGGGCATTGCCTAATGCCTTTTCATTTGCCATTGCCTGTCAGCAGCCACCGTAGTCAATGAATTCTGGTGGGTTTGGCAGAGTTTTGGCTACTCAGCGGTATGGATGTAAGGAGGAGTTCTGGCCTAATTCTGCCAACAGCCATGTAGCAGAGTTTTTTCTCGTGTGCTGCTTGCAAACAGTACGTTTGCGAGCACAAGCGAGAGTTGGCATTTTAGATTTGGTATGGTCCCTAACATGAGCATTCGCGAACCGTCCACGGTCAGAAAGCAGCTGCTCGTGCGACAGCAAAAGTAACTTGAGAAGCAGCACACTCTGGCACGCCCCATTGTGCCATTTGCGCTGATTTTTCAGTGCTGAATGAGCTCCCGGTGTTAAAAGTCAGCTCAAGCATACAGCATGCCTAATTCCACACACTCCACAGAATCCCAAAGAGTGAACTGCCCAAAAGCCTCTTTCTGTATGTTTATGCGTGTGTATGCGAATACTTTGATTGCTCACTGGTAATTGTATTACTCAGAGTCCTTCACTCTCTTGGCCTCCTGACTCCACGAGGCATGCTGCGCCACAGCGGCAATCCCCCAAATCTAATAAAAGCCACTCTTCCTCACCTCCTGTACCATAACAGCTCCACTGAAACCAGTTGGTCAGGACAATATGGTGAGGAAGCCGGAGGACTCAGAGTAATGAAATTACTGGTAAGCAATCAAAGCATTACCTCCTTTCTCCCTCTTTCTTGGATTCCTGACTATAGGAGATGTACCCACGGTATTAAAACAGCCAGAACAACTAATGAAATGCAGAAACAAACCTAATTATAAAGATCAAAAAGCCACAGTTACACCAACACTGACAATACTTTCAAACCAAAGAGATCCACCACCCCAGTATCCTAGGTGTCTCTGTAATATTTAATAGAGGTAGAAGGAATCACCCATGAGGCTGCTGACCCACAAATTTCATCTAGTGATGACCCTGGACACACAGCCAGAGAGGTAGCTAATCCCCGAGTTGACCTGCCCTGAGCCCCTAAAGGGGAATGGACACCAGACTAGGAATAGGCTATGGCAATCAGAGAACACATCTCCCTGCTGAAAGGCAGGCCCAAAATTTACAAAGAGGAATTCTACTGGAAGCTCTCCACCCTCTCCAGATAAATTAAAACAGCCCTCAGGACGTCCAGGGAATGAAGGCAAATCACCTCAGGTGAGCAAAGGATCAGGACAAAAAACAGGCAGAATAACCTACTGCTGGGCATGAAAGACAGAATTGATCTTGGGAACAAACCTAGGTCCAAGTGTCAGCACCAACCAATCCTCAGAGATCAGCAAAAAGGGAGTTCTACAACAAAGAGATCCCAGTTCCCCCATTCTTCTACCTGAAGTAATGGTCAACAGAAAAAATACTTTCAGTTTAAGGGACCTGAGATCAATGGAAGGAAGAGGCTCAAAAGGTGGGTAATGAAGAGGCTGCGGGACCATAGGCAAATCACAGAAAGGGCACACAGGCAAATGTCTAGGACAAATGTTGGAAAACACTTTAAACTATTTCTTAACCAAACCCTAGAAATCCACCAAAATACCTCAAGGAGTATGGAAAGCCCTGATTGCGGCCCACTGCAGCATCCACATGGAAGGAGATAGACCCAAAGAGAACCCATTTTGCAGAACCTGAAGGATCTGTGGAAGAGAAGCAGACATAGGCCCAATCTGCTGTTTCCCACTCCACTTCCCCAAGGAAACCCAGTGACCAGCACAGGATGCCCTAATGAAAGGTCTCCTGACAGACTGCATAGAAGAGGAAATGGAAGCAGAACAACCCAGAGCCAATCCGCTCAATCTCCAAACTGTCAATTTCATGATGAACGAGGGTGTCCTCCTGACGAACTGGGAAGCGTAGGGGTATGGACTTATAGGCAGCAACCAGTCCATGACCCTGTTCATCATCACCAGAAGACCAAACCAATAAGAGTGGCCCATGCTGGAGCAACCAGGACTACCTGTGTGCCCTTTCTCGATCTGAGCTGAAACCCTTGGATCAAAGAGAAAGGAGGAAAAGCAAACAGAAGAACCTGAGGCCACGACAGGACATGGCATCTACCTCCCAGATGGACAGCTCCCTCATCCTTAACCAAAAGTGAGAAAGTAGAATTTTGTGAGCATTCACAAACAGATCCAACACTGGGCACTCTTACCTCTGACAAATCTGGCTGAACTGGGACAGAGACAAAAGTTGTGAGAGAGGAGGGAATTACCCTGCTCAACACATCTACCTAGATATTCAGAAGACCCCGAGTATAAATTTCATTCAGAGACAGGAGACAATCTCGGCACCAAATAAAAAATATGATCAGAAATGAGAGACAGAGACTGGGCCTCGGTTCCCCTTTATCACCCCATTGTCTATGCAAAACTATGCTCCAATGAAGACACAATTCTGTGCCAGAATCAACTGTGATTTCTGGGAGTTGATTAGCAACCCATGAGATGTAAACACCTGGACCACCTGGAGGACATGATCCTTCGTCTGACTGACTGCACCTGCTGAAACCAAATAATCATCCAGATAGGGCTGGATGCAAATCCCTTCCAATGAAGAAGCTACATCAGTGGTGCCAGAACCTTTGTGAAAAACCCTGGGGGAAGACATCAACCTGAATGAAGATCACAGAACTGAAAATGAGCTCCACCCACCTCAATAAAGGAGATACGCTTAATGCATGTGGTGAATAGGGTCATGCAAGTAAGTTTCCTGCAAATCGATGGTATCCAGAAAGTCTTGCAATGAAACCAGAGGAACAATGACTTGCAAAGTTACCATGCAAATATGCAGTCTTTATCGAGTTATTGGGCTTTTAAAGTTGAGTACAGGATGAAAACCTCTGGAATCTTTTTGCACCAAAAACAGAATGGAATGCATTACCTGCCCTTGCTACTCCTTGGGAACCAGGATGATGGCCCTCTTTTGCAACAGTGCAAATATTCCATTTCACAAAGCCTGGCTTTGAAGATGGTTTCTGGGAACAGGAGTATGGATGTACACCAAATCTGGAGGCAGAGATCAAGTATCTGTTCTGAAAGATGTTCAGGACTCAGTGATTGGTGATAGATGTTTTCCACTGAGGAAAAAGTCCTTCAGTCTTTCTCCCGCGACATCCAGGTCTAGAGGATCAGAATAGTCAGCACCACTGCGAAGAGGGGCCTGTCTTTCTGGACACATCCCGATACTTCCCTACTTGCAACATTTTGATGACTAGGATTTAGAATCTGTCAATTGGAAATCCTTAGAATCCTAGCCCAGGACTTGAAGGTTCTAGTAGAAGAGGACTGTTAAGACCAGGAATGTTTCTTGTCCATGAAGGATTTTCTCATTATGTCATTCAGCTGGTTGTCAAAGAGATTCAACACTCAAATGGAAGCTTCATCAGAGATGATTTCTCTGGAAAATCAGCCTTCCAATCCAGGAGCCAAACACACTAGCAGGTCATCCCCACTGAGCTAGAAGCAACAGAGGCCACCCTAATGATATCGGTTGAGATGTCAGTTAAAAAGTTTGACTGTTGTTCCATGTGAACGAGGACATCCTATACATCCACTGCATCAGCACAGGCAAGGAATCAAAATCCTTTACCAAAGGCTGTGACCACAAAACACTGTTTCAAGTTGGCATCAACCTTTTTATTGGTAGGGCCTGAGGGTGAACAATCATCAGGATTCAAAGACCTGCCTAGCAAAGGAGCTAATACTTTAATGTTCTGGGGCAACACAGATTCTCCCTCCTTCAATTGATAGGATTTCTGCATTAATTATGGAACCTGAAATTGGTTCAGCTTCTTACAACCCCAAAAATCGCCTTCTTAATTTTGGGGTGAAACGGAAGAGCAATTGAAGACTTGGCAAATTGAGGAACAAAACCATCAGCATTTTCCTCAACATGGGGAGGATCAAACCTCAAATTGTCCCAAATGTGCAAAAAGAGGGCCCTCAATTCCTCTATGGAAATAAGCTTTGCTCCAGAGGGACTAGGTTTTTTGGGCATAGAATCACTGTCCGAATCTGAAGAAACATTCAAAGACTTCTTTTTTATGGTGTGAGAAGGTCTATGGCCAATGCCCTTGCCATCTCCTCATCAATTATGGCCTGCACTTGTCTGGCCATCAGTCTGTCTTCTGCACCAGGACAGTGGCTGGAATGCTGCTCAGACACTGCCTCATCCTCACCCTCAAATGCTTCTTCTTCTCACAGTCTCTCCTTCATAACCACACCAACTATAGGCAAAAAAACAGGGTTTAAATACAAGTTAACCTGTAAACCTGGTCCAATAGAGAAGAAAAACCTAGCCCTCCCCCAATAAGCCACAGCATAGCTCTAGACACATAAGTTTGCCCCTTACCTGTCCCTCCTGTTTGGCACTCCTGGGGAATGCAACCCCTGGCATTAGTCCATGCATTCCCCACTCAGAGAGGCCTCGCTCTCTCCATTAAGGAAATCCTCACAGTGAATCAACTCTGCCTCAGACCTCTGAACCCCAACGTGGAAACAGCAAAGAAGACAAGAATTGGCAAAGCCAATAGGTCTCAGCACTGGACAACCTATTGCCTTTGGCAATGGGGTGGGAGTGGTGAACAGGAGTGTGGTTGGTTAGCAAACGGGAGGGAGGGTAGGGGTGTCTGCTGCACTGCTGAGAGCAGATCACAAATGGGCAGAGTGGCAACGAGACTGCACCTGTATTTGGGCCCGAAAGATAGTCACTCTGTGGGAGTTAGTGTTACCCTTTTCACTGAGAAGCCACGGAAAGAGTTGTAAAATCCAGACATGAAGGAGGGCAGGTGGGGATGAGATTAAACAGGGGCAGGTGGGGTGAAGAAAGGACAGGTGGTTGAGTGACAGGGAAAAGAAGCAACAAGGGATGGGGATATGGCACACAGCACAATAATAACAAGTAATGAGCAGAAAGTCACAAACAGGGCAATACATTAGAAGAAAATGGGCAGAAAGGCACAAACAGAGTGCAAGACATGAGCAGAAAGGCAAAACCCTAGGACAAGAAAAGAGCAGAAAGGCACAAACAGAGTGCAAGAAACAGACATTTTAACATAGCTAATTCTGTCTGTAGCATGACCTAAAATAAGTCAGTGGGGTGGTGTCTGTGATATGCTGCCAACATCAGCACCTAGCTTTAAGAGAAATGCTTTACTCACTGCAAATAACCTGAAGTATTCAACCCGAAAAAGCCAGTGCACATTTTGTGGTTATTGTGTTTCAATGTTAGCTATCCATTAAAATGATATGCCATGCAGGATTCTAAACTACAAGAGTGCTAAATAATCTGTCCATGCATGCGATTATTTCTGAAGCAGTTGTGTTTTGTTGCAGGACGCAGTGACATCCTTCCCACTGTGCAATGTGAAGGATCAGCAATGACATTGTCTCTCAACAAGTGTCTCCTGGAGAAGTTCAAGTACAGCCTCACACAGATGTATTTTGGCGATAGGAACTGCACAGCCACATCCTCTCTGCAGCTGGTGGGAAATGAACGTGTGGTCCAAGTGAAAGCCATTCCACAGGCAGGGTGGTGTGGAAATACCATGGTGGTAAGAAATGATACACTGTGTGCACGTCAGGCCTTTCGACTTGTAAAGGTGGTTGTTTTCATATAAAATATTTACTTCATGAGCAGGAAATTATTGAGAAGGAATTATAACTCATCCCTGTGCTGTTCACAGTAGGAATTAGTACTTTAAAGTGAATGAATCTTCATGATGTGTGTATGTATGTATGTATGTATGTATGTATGTATGTATGTATGTATAAAGGGCACTAGTCAGGGGGTACACACAGGTAGATGGCGTCCACTACAATTTTCAGAGGGTGGGCACTGTCCCTGAGATTTACTAGTCACACAAAGGTCTCTACAGCAGGTGTGTCAACCCCATACAATATGTTAAAATGTAGAATTTGAAAGCAATTAAGCAGAATAGATTAACTGTTTCACCTTTTTGCTAACTTCATTGTGCCAGAGATTTAAAAAAATAAGGGAATTATTTACAAGTCCCTTGTGCTGCTGGTGCATCACTTTTTCCCCTAGAAAAAGTAAAGCACCAGCGACACAAGGGGCTTGTAAATAAACCCCTAAATGTATGAGTTAAGGCCCAGATTTTGAGTTGTGGTTGCATTATGTTTTTTGGCACAACCCAATGCAAAATCTCATTTGTTAAATCTCGTAATGTTCTTGAATGTACTTCTGCTAGGCCTTCTAAACATACTTGTTAGGTGTTCTTCTTGTGATGTCACTTCTTATGAGGTCATGGGTTAGTGATGCCACTCTGTGTGATTGTTATGCAGTTCCTACCAGGATAATAGGACTATGGGGGTCATTCTGACCCTGGCGGTCATGGACCGCCAGGGCCAACGACCGCGGAAGCACCGCCAACAGGCTGGCGGTGCTTCTGGGGCCATTCTGACCGCCGCGGTCAGAAAAGGGAAACCGGCGGTTTCCCGATGCCCCATGGAATCCTCCACGGCGGCGCTGCAAGCAGCGCCGCCATGGGGATTCCGACCCCCTTCCCGCCATCCTGTTTCTGGCGGTTTTCATCGCCAGAAACAGGATGGCGGGAACGGGTGTCGTGGGGCCCCTGGGGGCCCCTGCAGTGTCCATGTGTAGGAAAGTACCATCTTGCCTGGCATGTTACCCACATTTTTCACTGTATATATGTTGTTTTAGTTGTATGTGTCACTGGGACCCTGGTAACCCAGGGCCCCAGTGCTCATAAGTGTGCCTGAATGTGTTTCCTGTGTAGTGACTAACTGTCTCACTGAGGCTCTGCTAACCAGAACCTCAGTGGTTATGCTCTCTCATTTCTTTCCAAATTGTCACTGACAGGCTAGTGACCATTTTTACCAATTTACATTGGCTTACTGGAACACCCTTATAATTCCCTAGTATATGGTACTGAGGTACCCAGGGTATTGGGGTTCCAGGAGATCCCTATGGGCTGCAGCATTTCTTTTGCCACCCATAGGGAGCTCTGACAATTCTTACACAGGCCTGCCACTGCAGCCTGAGTGAAATAACGTCCACGTTATTTCACAGCCATTTTACACTGCACTTAAGTAACTTATAAGTCACCTATATGTCTAACCTTTACCTGGTAAAGGTTAGGTGCAAAGTTACTTAGTGTGAGGGCACCCTGGCACTAGCCAAGGTGCCCCCACATTGTTCAGAGCCAATTCCCTGAACTTTGTGAGTGCGGGGACACCATTACCCGCGTGCACTACATATAGGTCACTACCTATATGTAGCTTCACAATGGTAACTCCGAATATGGCCATGTAACATGTCTATGATCATGGAATTGCCCCCTCTATGCCATCCTGGCATAGTTGGCACAATCCCATGATCCCAGTGGTCTGTAGCACAGACCCTGGTACTGCCAAACTGCCCTTCCTGGGGTTTCACTGCAGCTGCCAACCCCTCAGACAGGTAGCTGCCCTCCTGGGGTCCAGCCAGGCCTGGCCCAGGATGGCAGAACAAAGAACTTTCTCTGAGAGAGGGTGTGACACCCTCTCCCTTTGGAAAATGGTGTGAAGGCAGGGGAGGAGTAGCCTCCCCCAGCCTCTGGAAATGCTTTGTTGGGCACAGATGTGCCCAATTCTGCATAAGCCAGTCTACACCGGTTCAGGGACCCCTTAGCCCCTGCTCTGGCGCGAAACTGGACAAAGGAAAGGGGAGTGACCACTCCCCTGACCTGCACCTCCCCTGGGAGGTGTCCAGAGCTCCTCCAGTGTGCTCCAGACCTCTGCCATCTTGGAAACAGAGGTGCTGCTGGCACACTGGACTGCTCTGAGTGGCCAGTGCCACCAGGTGACGTCAGTGACTCCTTGTGATAGGCTCCTTCAGGTGTTGCTAGCCTATCCTCTCTCCTAGGTAGCCAAACCCTCTTTTCTGGCTATTTAGGGTCTCTGCCTCTGGGGAAACTTTAGATAACGAATGCAAGAGCTCATCCGAGTTCCTCTGCATCTCTCTCTTCACCTTCTGATAAGGAATCGACTGCTGACCGCGCTGGAAGCCTGCAAACCTGCAACATAGTAGCAAAGACGACTACTGCAACTCTGTAACGCTGATCCTGCCGCCTTCTCAACTGTTTTCCTGCTTGTGCATGCTGTGGGGGTAGTCTGCCTCCTCTCTGCACCAGAAGCTCCGAAGAAATCTCCCGTGGGTCGACGGAATCTTCCCCCTGCAACCGCAGGCACCAAAAAGCTGCATTACCGGTCCCTTGGGTCTCCTCTCAGCACGACGAGCGAGGTCCCTTGAATCCAGCGACTCTGTCCAAGTGACCCCCACAGTCCAGTGACTCTTCAGTCCAAGTTTGGTGGAGGTAAGTCCTTGCCTCACCTCGCTGGGCTGCATTGCTGGGAACCGCGACTTTGCAGCTACTCCGGCCCCTGTGCACTTCCGGCGGAAATTCTTTGTGCACAGCCAAGCCTGGGTCCACGGCACTCTAACCTGCATTGCACGACTTTCTAAGTTGGTCTCCGGCGACGTGGGACCCCTTTGTGCAACTTCGGCGAGCACCGTTTCACGCATCCTTGTAGTGCCTGTTTCTGGCACTTCTCCGGGTGCTACCTGCTTCAGTGAGGGCTCTTTGTCTTGTTCGACGTCCCCTCTCTCTTCAGGTCCAATTTGCGACCTCCTGGTCCCTACTGGGCCCCGGCAGCGTCCAAAAACGCTAAACACACACGATTTGCGACTAGCAAGGCTTGTTGGCATCCTTTCGGCAGGAAAACACTTCTGCACGACTCTCCAAGGCGAGAGGGATCTGTCCTCCAAAGGTGAAGTCTCTAGCCCTTTTCGTTCTTGCAGAAACCTCAGCTTCTTCTGTCCAGTAGAAGCTTCTTTGCACCCGCAGCTGGCATTTCCTGGGCATCTGCCCATCTCCGACTTGCTTGTGACTTTTGGACTTGGTCCCCTTGTTCCACAGGTACCCTAGATTGGAAATCCACAGTTGTTGCATTGCTGGTTTGTGTCGTTCCTGCATTATTCCTCTAACACGACTTCTTTGTCCTTAGAGGAACGTTAGTGCACTTTGCACTCACTTTTCAGGGTCTTGGGGAGGGTTATTTTGCTAACTCTCACTATTTTCTAATAGTCCCAGCGACCCTCTACAAGGTCACATAGGTTTGGGGTCCATTCGTGGTTCGCATTCCACTTTTGGAGTATATGGTTTGTGTTGCCCCTATCCCTATGTTTCCCCATTGCATCCTATTGTAACTATACATTGTTTGCACTGTTTTCTAAGACTATACTGCATATTTTTGCTATTGTGTATATATATCTTGTGTATATTTCCTATCCTCTCACTGAGGGTACACTCTAAGATACTTTGGCATATTGTCATAAAAATAAAGTACCTTTATTTTGGGTATAACTGTGTATTGTGTTTTTTTATGATATTGTGCATATGACACTGAGTGGTACTGTAGTAGCTTCACACGTCTCCTAGTTCAGCCTAAGCTGCTCTGCTAAGCTACCATTATCTATCAGCCTAAGCTGCTAGACACCCTATACACTAATAAGGGATAACTGGGCCTGGTGCAAGGTGCAAGTACCCCTTGGTACTCACTACAAGCCAGTCCAGCCTCCTACATTGGTTGTGCAGTGGTGGGATAAGTGCTTGAGACTACTTACCACTCTTGTCATTGTACTTTTCATAAGAGAAAAATATACAAAACAAGGTCAGTGTATATACACATAGCCAAAAAGTTTTGCATTTCCTCTTTTCACTCTTTTCTAAGTGCTGAAAAGTACTTCTAACTTTCTAAAAAGTTCTAAAAAGTTTTAAAAGTTTTTTCTCTGTCTTTCTAAAAGCTCTGACAAACTTTTTATCTTTTACTATCACTTTAACTCTCTCTAAAAATGTCTGGCACAAGCCAAAATGTTGATCTGTCCAAACTTGCATATGACAACCTTAGCTGGAAAAGAGCAAAGAGTCTCTGTATAGAGAGAGGTTTGAGTGTAGGGAAGAATCCTTCCTTGGAACTGTTACTTAACATGCTTAGAGAACAGGATAAGGCCATAGGTGCCTCATCTGTTGAAAAAGTACCTAATAGTTCTCAATCTGATTCAGGGACTCCCCCAGGAAAAGATTCAGGAAAGAAACTTCCTAGCCTGCCCATTACTAGACAGTCTAGCATAGTTGGTAATGATGATGAGCCACACCATACAAATAGTGTTGTCTCACATCATAGCAAAAGCATTTATTCTCACCATACTGGTAGTAATGTTTCTGTTAACCAAGCTGTTAGGGTGGCTTCTGTAAGGGACAGGTCTCCTTCTGTTCATTCCCATCATACCTCTGTATCTAGGAATGTCCCTCCCACCAACCCTGATGACAGAATGTTAGAGAGGGAACTCAATAAGTTGAGGGTGGAACAAACCAGACTGAAGCTTAAAAAGCAACAGCTGGATTTGAATAGACAGTCTTTTGAACTAGAGAAGGAAAGACAGAAGTTGGGTTTAGAAACCCATGGTGGCAGCAGCAGTATTCCCCATAGTCATCCTGCAAAAGAGCATGATTCCAGGAATCTGCACAAGATAGTTCCCCCTTATAAGGAGGGGGATGACATTAACAAGTGGTTTGCTGCACTTGAGAGGGCCTGTGTTGTACAGGATGTCCCTCAAAGGCAGTGGGCTGCTATCCTATGGCTATCATTTAGTGGAAAAGGTAGGGATAGGCTCCTTACTGTAAAAGAAAATGATGCTAATAATTTCCAAGTTCTTAAGAATGCACTCCTGGATGGTTATGGCTTAACAACTGAACAGTACAGGATAAAGTTCAGAGAGACCAAAAAGGAGTCTTCACAAGACTGGGTTGATTTCATTGACCATTCAGTGAAGGCCTTGGAGGGGTGGTTACATGGCAGTAAAGTTACTGATTATGACAGCCTGTATAACTTAATCCTGAGAGAGCATATTCTTAATAATTGTGTGTCTGATTTGTTGCACCAGTACTTGGTGGACTCTGATCTGACCTCTCGCCAAGAATTTGGAAAGAAGGCAGACAAAAGTGTCAGAACAAGAGTGAACAGAAAAGTTCATACAGGGGGTGACAAAGATGGCAACAAAAAGAAGGATGGTAAGTCTTCAGACAAAGGTGGGGACAAATCTAAAAATGAGTCTTCATCAGGCCCACAAAAACACTCTGGTGGGGGTGGTGGGTCCAAATCCTCCTTTAATCAGAACAAGGAAAAGAAACCATGGTGCTATTTATGTAAAATAAAAGGCCATTGGACAACAGATCCCAGTTGTCCAAAGAAAGGCACCCCTGCTCCTACCACTACAACCCCTACTGCTACACCTAGTGTCCCTACTAATAGCAGTGGTGGTGGGAGCAAACCTACTAATAGCCAATCCAAGGGAGTAGCTGGGCTCACTTTTGGTAATTTAGTTGGGGTTGGCCTTGTTAGGGAGGCCACAGAGGCTGTGTTAGTCTCTGAGGGGGCTATTGATTTAGCCACCTTAGTTGCTTGTCCCCTTAATATGGATAAGTACAAGCAGCTACCCCTAATAAATGGTGTTGAGGTTCAGGCCTACAGGGACACTGGTGCCAGTGTGACTATGGTCATAGAGAAACTGGTCCACCCTGAACAACACCTACTTGGTCACCAGTACCAAGTAACCGATGCTCACAACAACACACTTAGCCACCCCATGGCTGTTGTAAATCTCAACTGGGGGGGGTTACTGGTCCAAAGAAAGTTGTGGTAGCTTCAGATTTACCTGTAGACTGTCTATTAGGGAATGATTTGGAGACATCAGCTTGGTCAGATGTGGAGTTGGAGGCCCATGCAGCAATGCTGGGCATCCCATGGCATATTTTTGCTTTGACAAGGGCTCAGGCCAAAAAGCAAAAAGGACAGGGAAGCTTGGATCCTGGAACAATGGACCAAGTGCTCCCTAAAGCTAGGGCTGGTAGAAGCAAACCACTTCCTACTATCCCTCCCTCTACAGTGGATTCTACTTCTGAGGAAGAAGAATTCCCTCCCTGTGCAGAACCTACACCAGAGGAGCTGGAAGCAGACACTGCTGAGCTTTTGGGTGAAGGGGGGCCTGCCAGAGAGGAGCTGAGTGTGGCACAGCAAACCTGTCCCACATTAGAGGGTCTCAGACAGCAAGCTGTCAAACAGGCTAATGGGGATGTCAGTGACTCTCACAGAGTTTACTGGGAGGACAACCTCTTGTACACTGAGCATAGGGATCCTAAACCTGGAGCTGCCAGGAGATTAGTGATTCCTCAGGAGTACAGAAAGTTCCTCCTAACACTGGCACATGACATTCCCTTAGCTGGGCATCTAGGACAAATGAAAACTTGGGACAGACTTGTTCCCCTGTTTCATTGGCCTAGGATGTCTGAGGACACAAAGGAATTTTGTAAGTCCTGTGAAACCTGTCAAGCCAGTGGCAAGACAGGTGGCACCCCAAAGGCACCCCTTATCCCACTGCCTGTGGTAGGGGTTCCCTTTGAAAGGGTAGGGGTTGACATAGTTGGCCCCCTTGACCCTCCTACTGCTTCAGGCAATAGGTTTATCTTAGTGGTAGTGGACCATGCCACAAGATATCCTGAAGCTATTCCTTTAAGGACCACTACAGCACCTGCAGTGGCAAAGGCCCTCCTGGGAATATTTTCCAGGGTGGGCTTCCCAAAGGAAGTGGTATCAGACAGAGGAAGCAATTTCATGTCTGCATACTTAAAGGCCATGTGGAAGGAGTGTGGTGTAACGTACAAGTTCACAACACCCTATCATCCACAAACAAATGGACTGGTGGAGAGATTTAATAAAACTCTCAAAGGCATGATTATGGGTCTCCCTGAAAAACTCCGCAGGAGATGGGATATCCTTCTACCATGCCTCCTTTTTGACTACAGGGAGGTACCCCAGAAAGGAGTGGGCTTCAGCCCCTTTGAACTTCTTTTTGGACACCCTGTTAGGGGTCCACTCACACTTGTAAAGGAGGGTTGGGAACAACCTTTAAAAGCTCCTAAGCAGGATATTGTGGATTATGTACTTGGCCTCAGATCAAGGATGGCTGAGTACATGAAAAAGGCCAGTAAAAACCTTCAGGCCAGCCAAGAGCTCCAGAAGCAATGGCATGATCAGAAGGCTGTTTTGGTTCAGTACCAACCAGGGCAGAAAGTGTGGGTCTTGGAGCCTGTGGCCCCAAGAGCACTCCAAGATAAATGGAGTGGTCCCCACACAATTGTTGAAAAGAAGGGAGAAGTCACCTATTTAGTTTACTTAGGCACTGCCAGGAGTCCCCTTAGGGTGCTCCATGTCAACCGCCTGAAACCCTACTATGACAGGGCTGATCTCACCCTGCTCATGGCAACTGATGAGGGACAGGAAGAAGACAGTGATCCTCTACCTGATCTCTTCTCTTCCACAGAACAAGATGTTCTTGTGGAAGGTGTAGTTTTGGCTGATTGTCTTACTGCTGAGCAGAAAGATAATTGCATAAATCTCCTAGATCAATTCTCTGAACTCTTCTCTACTGTGCCAGGTACCACTTCTTGGTGTGAGCACACTATAGATACTGGAGACAGTTTACCTGTCAAAAGTAAGATCTATCGGCAGCCTGACCATGTCAGGGACTGCATAAAGCAAGAGGTCCAGAAAATGTTAGAACTAGGAGTGGTTGAGCACTCTGACAGTCCATGGGCTTCTCCTGTGGTACTGGTACCAAAACCCCATTCCAAAGATGGAAAGAAGGAAATGCGGTTTTGTGTAGACTATAGAGGTCTCAACTTGGTAACCAAAACTGATGCTCACCCTATACCCAGGGCAGATGAGCTCATAGATAAACTGGCATCTGCCAAGTATCTAAGCACTTTTGATTTGACTGCAGGGTATTGGCAGATCAAATTGTCAGAAGACGCTAAACCTAAGACTGCATTTTCGACCATTGGAGGACATTACCAGTTTACGGTAATGCCTTTTGGTTTGAAAAATGCACCTGCCACTTTTCAGAGGTTGGTGAACACAGTCCTGCAAGGGCTGGAAGCTTTCAGTGCAGCATATTTGGACGATATAGCTGTCTTTAGCTCCAGCTGGGATGATCACCTGGTCCACCTATGGAAAGTTTTGGAGGCTCTGCAAAAGGCAGGCCTCACTATCAAGGCTTCAAAGTGCCAGATAGGGCAGGGTAGGGTGGTTTATCTGGGACACCTTGTTGGTGGGGAACAGATTGCACCACTTCAGGGGAAAATCCAAACTATTATTGATTGGGTTCCCCCTACCACTCAGACTCAGGTGAGAGCCTTCCTAGGCCTCACTGGGTATTACAGGAGGTTCATTAAGAACTATGGCTCCATTGCAGCCCCTCTTAATGACCTAACATCCAAGAAAATGCCTAAAAAGGTATTATGGACAGCAAACTGTCAGAAAGCTTTTGAGGAGCTGAAGCAGGCCATGTGCTCTGCACCTGTCCTGAAAAGCCCTTGTTACTCTAAAAAATTCTATGTCCAAACTGATGCATCTGAATTAGGAGTAGGGGCAGTCCTATCACAACTTAATTCTGAGGGCCAGGATCAACCTGTTGCTTTTATTAGTAGAAGGTTGACCCCTAGAGAAAAGCGTTGGTCTGCCATTGAGAGGGAGGCCTTTGCTGTGGTCTGGGCTCTGAAGAAGTTGAGGCCATACCTGTTTGGCACTCACTTCATTGTTCAGACAGACCACAAACCTCTACTTTGGCTAAAACAAATGAAAGGTGAAAATCCTAAATTGTTGAGGTGGTCCATATCCCTACAGGGAATGGACTATACAGTGGAACATAGACCTGGGAGTAGCCACTCCAATGCAGATGGACTCTCCAGATATTTCCACTTAGACAATGAAGACTCATCAGGTCATGGCTAGTCTTATTGTCCTTCGTTTGGGGGGGGGGGGTTGTGTAGGAAAGTACCATCTTGCCTGGCATGTTACCCCATTTTTCACTGTATATATGTTGTTTTAGTTGTATGTGTCACTGGGACCCTGGTAACCCAGGGCCCCAGTGCTCATAAGTGTGCCTGAATGTGTTACCTGTGTAGTGACTAACTGTCTCACTGAGGCTCTGCTAATCAGAACCTCAGTGGTTATGCTCTCTCATTTCTTTCCAAATTGTCACTGACAGGCTAGTGACCATATTTACCAATTTACATTGGCTTACTGGAACACCCTTATAATTCCCTAGTATATGGTACTGAGGTACCCAGGGTATTGGGGTTCCAGGAGATCCCTATGGGCTGCAGCATTTCTTTTGCCACCCATAGGGAGCTCTGACAATTCTTACACAGGCCTGCCACTGCAGCCTGAGTGAAATAACGTCCACGTTATTTCACAGCCATTTTTACACTGCACTTAAGTAACTTATAAGTCACCTATATGTCTAACCTTTACCTTGTAAAGGTTAGGTGCAAAGTTACTTAGTGTGAGGGCACCCTGGCACTAGCCAAGGTGCCCCCACATTGTTCAGAGCCAATTCCCTGAACTTTGTGGGTGCGGGGACACCATTACACGCGTGCACTACATATAGGTCACTACCTATATGTAGCTTCACAATGGTAACTCCGAATATGGCCATGTAACATGTCTATGATCATGGAATTGCCCCCTCTATGCCATCCTGGCATAGTTGGCACAATCCCATGATCCCAGTGGTCTGTAGCACAGACCCTGGTACTGCCAAACTGCCCTTCCTGGGGTTTCACTGCAGCTGCTGCCAACCCCTCAGACAGGCATCTGCCCTCCTGGGGTCCAGCCAGGCCTGGCCCAGGATGGCAGAACAAAGAACTTCCTCTGAGAGAGGGTGTGACACCCTCTCCCTTTGGAAAATGGTGTGAAGGCAGGGGAGGAGTAGCCTCCCCCAGCCTCTGGAAATGCTTTGTTGGGCACAGAGGTGCCCAATTCTGCATAAGCCAGTCTACACCGGTTCAGGGGACCCCTTAGCCCTGCTCTGGCGCGAAACTGGACAAAGGAAAGGGGAGTGACCACTCCCCTGACCTGCACCTCCCCTGGGAGGTGTCCAGAGCTCCTCCAGTGTGCTCCAGACCTCTGCCATCTTGGAAACAGAGGTGCTGCTGGCACACTGGACTGCTCTGAGTGGCCAGTGCCACCAGGTGACGTCAGAGATTCCTTCTGATAGGCTCCTTCAGGTGTTAGTAGCCTATCCTCTCTCCTAAGTAGCCAAACCCTCTTTTCTGGCTATTTAGGGTCTCTGTCTCTGGGGAAACTTTAGATAACGAATGCAAGAGCTCATCCGAGTTCCTCTGCATCTCTCTCTTCACCTTCTGATAAGGAATCGACTGCTGACCGCGCTGGAAGCCTGCAAACCTGCAACATAGTAGCAAAGACGACTACTGCAACTCTGTAACGCTGATCCTGCCGCCTTCTCGACTGTTTTCCTGCTTGTCCATGCTGTGGGGGTAGTCTGCCTCCTCTCTGCACCAGAAGCTCCAAAGAAATCTCCCGTGGGTCGACGGAATCTTCCCCCTGCAACCGCAGGCACCAAAAAGCTGCATTACCGGTCCCTTGGGTCTCCTCTCAGCACGACGAGCGAGGTCCCTTGAATCCAGCAACTCTGTCCAAGAGACTGCCACAGTCCAGTGACTCTTCAGTCCAAGTTTGGTGGAGGTAAGTCCTTGCCTCCCCACTCCAGACTGCATTGTTGGTAACTGCGACTTTTGCAACTTCTCCGGCTCCTGTGCACTTCCGGCGGAAATCCTTTGTGCACAGCCAAGCCTGGGTCCACGGCACTCTAACCTGCATTGCACGACTTTCTAAGTTGGTCTCCGGCGACGTGGGACTCCTTTGTGCAACTTCGGCGAGCACCGTTTCACACATCCTCGTAGTGCCTGTTTCTGGCACTTTTCTGGATGCTACCTGCTTCAGAGAGGGCTCCTTGTCTTGCTCGACGTCCCCTCTTTCTGCTGGTCCAATTTGCGACCTCCTGGTCCCTCCTGGGCCTCAACAGCGTCCAAAAACGCCAACCGCACTATTTGCAGCTAGCAAGGCTTGTTGGCGTTCTTTTGGCGGGAAAATACTTCTGCACGACTCTCCAAGGCAAGTGAGATTCGTCCACCAAAGGGGAAGTCTATAGCCCTTTTAGTTCCTGCAGAAACCTTTGCTTCTTCTGTCCAGTCGAAGCTTCTTTGCACCCGCAGCTGGCATTTCCTGGGCATCTGCCCATCTCCGACTTGCTTGTGACTTTTGGACTTGGTCCCCTTGTTCCACAGGTACCCCAGATTGGAAATCCAGCGTTGTTGCATTGTTGGTTTGTGTCTTTCCTGCCTTATTCCTCTAACACAACTTCCTTGTCTTTAGGGGAACTTTAGTGCACTTTGCACTCACTTTTCAGGGTCTTGGGGAGGGTTATTTTTCTAACTCTCACTATTTTCTAATAGTCCCAGCGACCCTCTACAAGGTCACATAGGTTTGGGGTCCATTCGTGGTTCACATTCCACTTTTGGAGTATATGGTTTGTGTTGCCCCTATCCCTATGTTTCCCCATTGCATCCTATTGTAACTATACATTGTTTGCACTGTTTTCTAAGACTATACTGCATATTTTTGCTATTGTGTATATATATCTTGTGTATATTTCCTATCCTCTCACTGAGGGTACACTCTAAGATACTTTGGCATATTGTGATAAAAATAAAGTACCTTTATTTTTAGTATAACTGTGTATTGTGTTTTCTTATGATATTGTGCATATGACACTAAGTGGTACTGTATTAGCTTCACACGTCTCCTAGTTCAGCCTAAGCTTCTCTGCTAAGCTACCATTATCTATCAGCCTAAGCTGCTAGACACCCTATACACTAATAAGGGATAACTGGGCCTGGTGCAAGGTGCAAGTACCCCTTGGTACTCACTACAAGCCAGTCCAGCCTCCTACATATCCCACATGCAATACACACCCATCACAGGGGGACTGATGGCAGGGCCTCACACACACATGCAGGCCATCCACAACAGCACACACAACCAACAAACACACATGTCACACACACATAAACTAAGGACCACAAACAGATATCCGACATGGATAAAGAAAGGTAGGACAAGTAGTATTCGATGGATGCCAACATCTTGTTGGCCCAGATGTATTAAATAGTGCAAATAAATAATAAAATTAAGTAATTATAATAGAGGCCATAGGCCAGTCCAATGTTCGAGATGCCAAAGGCACATACAGCACCTCACTGTGCCCCAACTTGACTCCAGGCTGAAAATTGACCTTCACAGGGTAGGGGCAACAAGGGGGTGACAGACACCTCAGTGATGAGGGGGGTTGAGGGGGGTTTGGACTTGGGAGGGGGGTCCTTGGGTTTGGCTTTTGGCTTAGGAGAGGGGTCTTTGAGTTTGGGTTTAGGCTTGGGCTTGAGTGGGGTGTCCTTGGGTCTGGGGTTGGGAAGGGGGTCCCTGGCCTGGGGGGGGTCGACTTTTTAGCAAGGGGAGGGGCGTGGGCTCTATCAAGGGTGGCGTGGGAGGACTTGGAGGTTTAAGGGCTGGATTTGGGGAGGGACACAGAGTGCTCTGGAGTCTCACAGGGTGAGAGAGGGGTAGATAACATGGAAAATTCATACACAAAATATTTCTTTGGCACACGGGTCGGTCATGGCAAAAGGGTTTGGGAGAGAAGGGAGTGGGAATGGCGGTAAGATGTGTCTTTGAGGGTGCCTTGGTGCATTTGGGTGCATGTAATGCTTGTGTGTGCTGGGTGTCTGTTGGGTGGGTGAGTACGGGTGTTTTGGTGTCTTGGGAGGAGGGGGGAGGTACTGGGAGATGCCATGCTGGAGGGGCGACTGTTGGGGTGGTGGCTCCTGGTATGGTACATGTGCTGCATGTGGGGGTGTCAGCGGTTGTCGTGATTGGGGTAGATGTCTGAGAGTCTGATATTGTGGTGACTGTGGGTATGATGGGACTGGTGGCTGGATTTGCATATGATTATGTTCTGGCCTCAGGAGTGTGAGGTGTAGTGTCTGTGAAGGAGGGGGTGATGGGGAGTCTGTGCATGGAGTGGCTGTTGTTGTGTGCAGGTGGGTGTTGTCTGTGTGCATGTTGGTGGTGGGTTTTGTGGTGCTTGTGTTTGGCAGTGCCAACTGTGTCTGTTGAGGTGGAAGCATGCCTGTGTGAATGTGTGCCCAGAATGGTGTGGGGAGAGGGTTTTGGGATTGGGAAGAGGTAGGTGGAGGGGGGACGGAAGACAAAGGCACACTGGCTGCCTTCACTGAGGAGGCCAGAGCCTGAAAGGATTTCTGGGGGCCAGCCATGGCACTGTGAATGCCTTCCAGGAATGCATTGTTCTGTTGTACTTGAGCTGCCAGTCCCTGGATGGCATTCACAATGGTCGACTAACCAACAGAGATGGCCCTCAGGTGGTCAGTAGCCTCCTCACTGAGAGCAGTAGGGCTGACTGGGGCAGGGGCAGAGATGCCTGCGGTGAAGGAGATGCCAACCCCCCAGGGTGAGTGGGCACGGGCAACTGAGTAGGGAGCTACAGGGAGGGCAGCACTAGTAAGGGGGGCGGTGTATAATGATGGTGCTTGGGTCATCCCAGATGGGTCCCCCACTGCCAGGGAGTGTCCACAGGAGGATGATTTAGAAGATGATGTGTTGGATCCGCTCTTCCCTATGGCATTGCCCTCACCCTCTGTCCCACTGGTTCCCTCGGTGTCGGTGGTGCCACCTTCCTGTGTCCCATGGGCTACTGCTATCCCACTCACCTGTGCCCCTGCTCCTTCGCCAGACGATGCTGATGCACACAATGAGAGAGAGAGCGAGAGGGATGGAATGAGAGAGATAGGGGGCGAAAAGGTTAACATATACCTCCCATTGACACAGCTAAACATGTACATCTGTCACAATACATATCGTGGCTAGCCAATCTCATTTGCAAAGACACATTACCTACATCATGTTATTACAAGTCAATACTACCCACACCTGTCTGCCACCTCTCACACCTACAGCAAAACCTAAGTAGGACAGCACTACTAGACTCATCCCCATGATGCCAACCTATGCCCTCCTAAGCTGGCACAGCTCAATAGCCAAGCAAAGCTGTAAGAGTCACATGCCGTATGATGTGGCCTCAACTATCCATGTCAACATGATGTAGGCAGTCAGTCAACAATGCAGCAGAGGACAAGCTAGGGGCTTTGTAATAGATGCTATATACACATCATGGTGACACACCAGGGATCTCCCAGGGTACTTACCACCACCAGTGCCAGGCCATGGTATGGAAGGCCACATCCCCACAGATACAGCTGCTGGGAATACAACATCTGTGTTATCATGCCTCATCAAATCAACATGTATCAGTATCCCAGGATGGCTACCCACACATACCCGACAGTAATCAGATCACCTATATAAGGCTAGTCGGTTCTCAGGCCAGTACTCCTGTCTTATGAAGGCCAGTTATGTGGTGGAATTTTGAAGTTAACCCCACAATCTGTCTATACCAGAAACAGTACATGATTTACATAGTCCCAGTGATGAAAAGAGAGTCACACAGTCACATATACAGGTTGCCTACACAGTTGGCAGTGGACTGACACCACAGTGCCACTAATGAAGATGGATGGAGCTGCTGCTTCACAATGCTTAAGGTGCTACTGACACTCACATCCGTATGGCCAGGATGGAGTCACACATATGCCTATGTTATTAGTGCATCTCCACATCACAGGTGTGGAGAGGTATGGAACAGGGAGATGCAGATCCACTGACAGTAAAGTATGGGGCGACACATCTACATATATAATTTTGCCAGACTGCCTATTGCTAAATCCCAAAGGTTCATGCACATGTGGCGTTAACTACAATGCCACCTTGGCAGCATTGAGGCACCCATAATCCAATTAAGGTCAGTCACGTCCCAGGATCCAGTCAGTACTCACCCCCTTGTAGCTCCTGTGCTGCCCTCAAATGTCCAACCAGGTCAGGGTAGGTCACCGCCAAAATGTGGGCCATTCGGGAGGTCAGGGTCCGATGGGCACCCCTCCCTCGTTGGGAGGATATCCCCAGCTGGGCCTCCATGGTCTTCCGGGCCCAGCGCCTCAGGTTCTCCCACTGCTTGTGACAATGGGTGCTCTGCCGACTATAGACCCCTAGGGTCTGCACTTGCTTGGTGATAGCACTTCAGACCCTCTTCTTCTGATGGGCGTTGACCTGCATGGGTGACACAGAGAGAAGGAAAAAGTAATGTACTCCCTGACCGGTACACGTACGCCATTCAGCATCGCACACACCCCAATGTAAGTTGACTAAGGCATTGGGCTCACCTGTTCCTCTGGCACCCCATACAGCTGTCCATACAGGGGTAGGACCCCCTCAACCAACTTCTCCAGCTCTTCTTGGGTAAAGGCAGGGGCCCTACCACCTGCAGGGTGTGGGATGATGGCTCCCAGAGACAGTACACAGCAGCTCACATAGTTAAGGTCTTGTTTGCTTGAATCTCAGGAGTCAAGTGAGCAAGGTGGCAGAAAATGGCGGTCACTGCTGTCGCGTACGGCACCATCACCACCGGATGTGGTTGCCATTGGCCTCAGTCCCCCACAGGTAGCAATGCTGGCACTATGGTTGTGACTGCCTACCACCATAACAACATACGCCGGCGGCCTTAGGTCACATCCACCGGTCCAGTGCTGCAGGACAGGTGGATGCCATATCATGCCTTGATCCAGTTAAATAAGTGCACCATATCCCTTTTTCGGCAGAATGCGCAGTAGGGCCCAGTTGGCCATCATGGTTTGGCACTTATATGTGACATGCATGACACAATGACCTTATGTGGCTGGTTATTTATTGAAATAGCATGTCCAGAAACTCGTCGCCTGATTGGTGCTGTTATCGTAGTTATCGCTCAGGGCAGGATACATCAGTGTTCCACTTATGGTACATGACACATGTGATGTAAGTCATAAACTATTGATAAGGGTCAGCAATGTTCTTCAAGGGTCGAGTCCAGGTCGCTTCAGCATTCCACATATAGTATGTGTCTGCAGAGTGCAGCATGTATACAGTGTTAGGTGTGTGTTATTTAGATATGTTCTGCTAACGTGTGGTTTGCATATCACATTGTACATTTCTCCTCTCTATCCTAGATACGCTGTCATGAGAAGATTGAGACATGCACCAGTGTACCGCCACTAGTGGACCTTGCAACCCTGGAGGAGAGGCACATAATATAGACCTGTCGTCTAAATCATCAGACCATCATGGATTTATGTAACCAGTTGGTGCCAAAATATATTGCCTGCCATACATAATCCCTATTCCATTACTCCAATAGTTAAAGAACTGTCAGTGCTACACTTCCTTGCTCCAGGATCCTTACAGTGTTCTTTGCAGCAGGGATGTCACAGCCCATGTTCAGTCTTGTGTTGAAGGATGTACTGTGTGCTTTTCTCAAACACCTGGACATCTACATCAGGGTCCCCCAAAGAGGGAATTTGGCCTATGTGAAAGCAGACTTCTATGGGTTGGGACACATCCCTCATGTGATAGGGGCCATAGATGGCACCCTTATAGCCTTGGTTCCACCCAGTGCCAATAAAAAGGTGTATAGGAACCAGAAAAATTAAATCTCCATCATTGTTCAGGTGGTGTGCGTGGCAGACCAGTATGTCTCCCAAGTGACAGTCAAGTTTCCTGGATCTGTGCATGACTCCTGCATTCTGAGGAACAGCAATGTTCACGTCTACCAAGGGGGAGGGCTTGGCTCATTGGTATGTATCCATTTGGATGTGTGCCTCTGTTATGGCACCTGTCATCACAATGTTCCCTGTGGCTGTACCTATCCTGTAACAGGTCCCATTTCTGTGCACACAGGTGACTCTGGATATCCTAACCTTCCCTGGATGTTAACTCCAGTGAGATACCCTGCCACTGAAGTAGAACTCCATTTCAATGAGGCCCACAGCAGGAACAGGCGTGTAATAGAAAGGACATTTGGCCTACTGAAGGCCAGATTCAGGTATCTGCACGTCTCTGGAAGTGCCCTCCTCTACAGTCCCCAAAAGGTATGACAGATCATAGTTGCCTGCTGCATGCTCCACAATCTATTCCTGAAATGTCAGATACTCTTACTAGCTGATGAGGAGGAGGCAGCTCGACCAGTTGCTGGTGATGCAGACATGGAAAGCGATGAGGAGGCAGATGAGGAAGGTGCAGCTGACTCAAGGGCTTAGCTCATCAATCAGTACTTCCAGTAACATACAGGTATGTTGTCTGTGCATTTGCATGTCCAGTGTTACTACATACTTTGGTATTAATGGTCCTCCTTACATGGAATATCAGTGGTGGTGTAATGTGTTCCTACCCCTATGTGTGTGTAGTGGGAGGTGACTGACTGCATGTAAAGTGCTGAGTTGCAACGTATCATCCCTAAAATGTCTACTCTATGTAGGTTGAAATATTCACTTCTCCTATGGACAGGCCTGTATTGTGTTATGTGTCCTACATCCTCCTGTGCTCATGTCATTCCAGTGACTGACTATGCACTGTTCATCTATGTCACTCCTACCTATTGCTTGAGCCATTCGTTTTCAGTATCCTTATATTACAGTTCACTGACTGGTGTTTGCACATGAGAGGTGCTATCTACAGTGTTTTACGATGTATGTCTAGCGACTGGTGATGTAGAAGTGTTATCTGTTGTGCTCTGTTTAGCTGCCTGCTACACAGGGAAGGTCAACTATGGACTACATATGTGGTTTGTGTAGCACCATGCCTACTATCCTGATGGCTGACTCTGTCATGGTCTTTTGCAGGTGGGATAAGTGGATTTACTCTGGTGTGTGGCAAGACTATTGACTCCCTTACATCCGCCCTAGCACATATATGTTCTACTGTCTCTCATGCAGAGGATGCTTACCTCTGCAGTCCATTTCACTGCCTGTTGGTTTGTGGCCCATACAACGTTGATAATAAAATAAACATACAATTGAATCAGTACAAATAAAGACACAAATGCAGTAGCTGTGATCCATAGTTTTTATTGAGAATAGAGTGGACAACAGGTGATGAGTGGGGTCATGATAGATGAAATACTCAGAGTAGGTGGCACAGCTGTAGGTAGCACAGGTCCACTAGGAAAATGGAGTAATATAATTGAACAGTCAACAGGGTGTCTCAGTGGCACACAATAGAGAGTAATCAGGAGAGGGTCACTTCCTGACAGTGGGTTTGGCCTTGGTACCTGCTCCAGCAGGATATCTGGTTGGATGTCCACATTTGTGGGGGGTTCTTCAGCTACAGAGGCAGGGGTACCTGGGGCCTGTGGTTCCCCTGGCAGGGCCTCCATTCCACAAGCTGCCGCAGAGGTTGAAGGATCAGGTATGATGTGGCTAGTGAAAGGAGCCTGCTGGTGGTTGGAGGAAGCATGCATGGTGGTCTTGATGTCCCTGAGCACCCCTGCAAGGGAGGCTGTTAGAAATAGGGTTTTTCGTTGGCAGTCAGGTTACCCCCTGTCCAAGCAAGGACCCTCACTCTAGTCAGGGTAAGTCACACACAATCCAAACTATCCTGTGCCCACCCTCTGGTAGCTTGGCACTGAGCAGTCAGGCTTAACTTAGAAGGCAATGTGTAAAGTATTTGTGCAATAAATCATACAATACCACCATGTAGCATCACAAAATTACACCACACAGTGTTTAGAAAAATATATAATATTTAGCTGGATATTTGCAGGTCAAAACGATCAAATATGCAATAAATAAATGTAGAGATATCACTGAAAAGTGATATAAAGTGCCAAGTCTTTTAAAAGCAAACAAAGGCCCTCATTACAACATTGGCGGTAAAAGCCGCTTACCGCCGTGCAGAAGACCGCCAACACAGCGCAGCGGCCGTGGAATTCCGCCACAGCTATTATGACCCACATGTCGGAATCCGCCAAAATTCAGACACCCACACAAGTCCGCCACACCAAAGGTCAGTGATAAACTGGGGATAACAAATCCTCCACCGTCACCCAACAGAAATACGCCCACACTATCACGACACACAAATCCACGCGGCTGTCTTTCAACCGCAGTATTCCATTGGCGGTACACACCGCCGCGCTCAAAATACACACACTTTTACAAAACACTGCCACATTGGACAATTCCAAATACACACACCTGATACACATACACACACCACCCGCACACACCCATTACAATATAAAACCCACACCCACATCACCCACAAACCCCCATGACAAAAAATTCCAAAAGAAGGCCAGAGAGAGAGCACCAGCAAGAACAGCAGCATCCACAGGCACACAACACCATCACCCACACAACTTCCACGCACCTCACACAACACACCACTACGTATCACCCCACATATCACCACACACTCCACCCCACACATCACCTACACCACCCCATTGCACTGCAAAGACACCCCAGGTTCTCGGAGGAGGAGCTCAGGGTCATGGTGGAGGAAATCGTCTGGGTAGAGCCACAGCTATTCGGAGCACAGGTGCAGCACTCCTCCATTGCAAGGAAGATGGAGCTATGGCGAAGAATAGTGGACAGGGTCAATGCAGTGGGACAGCACCCAAGAAATCGGGAGGACATCAGGAAGAGGTTGGAACGACCTATGGGGGAAGGTGCATTCCGTGGTCTCAAGACACCACCTGGCGGTTCAGAGGACTGGCGACGGACCCCCAGCTCCTCCCCACAACTAACAACATGGGAGGAGCAGGTCTTGGCGATTCTTCATCCTGAGGGCCTCGCAGGAGTAACTGGAGGAATGGAGTCTGGTAAGACAAATCTTAACCATTACAACCCCCACCCTACCTGCATGCCATCACATACCCCCACCCTCACCCTCACCCCCAGCACCCCAACTCCTCACATATGTCCCAACATCACAAACCACCTATCCCAACACCAAGGCCTGCATGCAACAACAAAGCATGGACACACATTACTAAAGCATGCCCACTGCTCATACCCATACAACCCCCTAAACCATCCTCACACAAGGTCCCACACAGGAATGCTAACACTGGGGTACACGGTCACCCACCCATTGTA
The DNA here is from genome assembly GCF_031143425.1 of Pleurodeles waltl. Classification (NCBI taxonomy): domain Eukaryota; kingdom Metazoa; phylum Chordata; class Amphibia; order Caudata; family Salamandridae; genus Pleurodeles; species Pleurodeles waltl. Next base: position 1,180,898,649 of record NC_090439.1, read on the forward strand.
CAACATGACACACACAGATGTGATAACCATCCTTTTATACCCTGCAGGACCCATACCCAACATCACCGGACAGGAGGGTCCACACATGTCCACACCACCAACAGAAGAGGCCCACAGTGATGACAGCACCTCTGTCCAACTGGATCTAGATGACCAGCCCGGCCCATCGGGGACGTCGGGACAGTTGTTTCCCCTCACACAGTCACAGGCCACTACAGAGCTTCCCCCCTCTGGAAACACCAGCACAGCACCCACCCAGTGGGCCCATACCTCTGTCCCTAGGACACGCCAATCAGCAGTGTGTCCGCCACTGCAGGGAACCCAGGTTAACCCACCACCCCAACAACAACAGGGACCTGGGGGCAGTGGTAGTGGGCACACGGTCCAGGGGACGGAGGCCCAGGAACACAGGGGAACTGGGAGGGCTGCTGTGCGACAGGAGGCAGACAGGCCAAGGGAACCCACTCTCCACGAGGCCCTCTCCTCCATCATGGGAGCCTACCACCACTCCCAGGAGACGATGGCAACGGTACTGGCCAAGTTTCAGGAGACCCAGCGCCTGCAGGAGGAACAGTATATGGGCTTCAGGGAGGAACTCAGAACCATCAGCTCCACCCTGGGCACCATCGTAGGGGTGCTGAAGGAACTACTCAACACCAGGAGGGACACTGTGGCACTAGAAGAGGCCCCTGACACTAGCATGGACGATGAACTTCCCACCACCCCCACCGGTGCTAGTGGGCAGGATGCCCCGCCACAGGACCACCACACCAGCACCCCACCCCCGCAGAGGGAGAACCACCCCGCAAACGGTCCCTGAGATCCAGGACAAAGACACAGCACGATGCCAAGACCCCGCCAAGAAATGAGACCACCCTGATTGTCATCATAATGTCCCACTTTGTCACCATGTCCATCCTTAAACTGCCCCAGCTCCACTTCCTATGCCCATTTGGGCAACGCACCTGTGAGACTAATAGACTGGACTCTGCCATGGACATTCCTCCGCCATCACCCCTCACCATTTCACTACCCCCTCCAATATTGAGCACTTAAATAAACACCCTTAAAGCGCAAAACAATCTGCAGTCTGTCTGTGATTTTAAAATAGTGTATTAGCAATTACAGTGAAAAAATGCTCTTCCAAGTTTAATGTCAACATACCTATGTCACACAGCTCTAGTCCATGAGGAATCTAAGCAGATGTCACACAGTGGGACCCACATCTGTGAAATCGTAGGGGGAAAGTGACAACTCAATGGGCATACACTGGGTGAAAAAGACACACAGTAGAGAGGAAGTAGTGTTAAAGTACATGTAGTAGGCAGGGCTGTACTCTTACCTGTGTCTCACTGGAAATATTGCTGGATCACTGAGTCCCTGTTGTGCATGTCTTCTTCCTCTGCTTCCTCGTCTTCACTGTCCACAGGCTCCACAGCTGCAGCAACAACACCTCATCTAGACCATCCTCCTGCAGAAAAGGCATCTGTCGTCGCAAAGCCAAGTTGTGAAGCATATAGCAGGCCACGATGATCTGGCACATCTTCTTTGGTGAGTAGAATAGGGATCCACCTGTCATATGGAGGCACCTGAACCTGGCCTTCAGGAGGCCAAAGGTCCGCTCGATCACCCTCCTAGTTCGCCCATAGGCCTCATTGTAGCGTTCCTCTGCCCTTGTCCTGGGATTCTTCACTGGGGTCAGGAGCGATGACAGGTTGGGGTAACCAGAGTCACCTGCAAATGGGGATTGACAAGTGTTAGACACGCACTAACCTGGAGGGATATCCCCAGACCCAGGCAACCACTCCCACTGACATGCTTCCATGTGGTCACCTAATAGCCACACACGGTGCCTCTGGAGTTCACCCATCACATAAGGGATGCTGCTATTCCGCAGGATGTAGGCGTCATGCACTGAGCCAGGGAACTTGGCATTCACATGGGAGATGTACTGGTCTGCCACACATACCATCTGTACATTCATAGAATGATAACTCTTCCGGTTTCTGTACACCTGTTCACTCCTGTGGGGGGGACCAAAGCCACGTGGGTCCCATCAATGGCACCTATGATGTTGGGGATGTGTCCCGGGCCATAGAAATCCCCTTTCACTGTAGGCAAATCCTCTACCTGTGGGAAAACGATGTAGCTCTGCATGTGTTTCAGAAGGGCAGACAACACTCTGGACAATACATTGGAAAACATAGGCTAGTACATCCCTGATGCTATGGCCACTGTTGTTTGAAATGACCCACTTGCAAGGAAATGGAGCACTGACAGCACCTGCACTTGAGGGGGATTCCTGTGGGATGGTGGATTGCTGACATCAGGTCTGGCTCCAACTGGGTACACAGTTCCTGGACTGTGGCACGATCAAGTCTGTAGGGAATAATCAAATGTTGCTCTTCCATTGTAGACAGGTCCACCAATGGTCGGTACACCGGAGGATGCCGCCATCTCCTCACATGTCCCAGCAGACGGTGCCTATGAAGGACAACAGCGAGCACAGAGTCAAACAACTCAGGTACGTACCCACAGTCTACACCAAACACCAATCATACACAAAAGGTGGCCTGTATGTGTGTTGAGTCTAGGCCCAGGTATGTGTGACGCAGTTGGAAATGGAGCCATGTGGGCCCCTGAAATGGCGGCTGCCTGTCCTGTAAAGTGTGACAATGGGATTTGAGGTAACTCGCTGGCATTGTACACCGTCACGGTAGGCGGTCGAAGACCGCGATGCAATGCTGCATTGGTTAACATTGGACCCTATGGGTCCCAGCAGCCAATGGTAATGTACGCCGGCGGTGACGGTACGCACTGCAGCGGACGTGACTGCCATTTTCTCTCTGTTCTATCACTCGATACCTGATCTTTGACAGGAGAGGACCTACACTGCAAGTGCTGCTGTGACCTCGGTCTGTAAGAGACAATGGCTGGAGTGTCTGGGGAAAGGGCCCCTGCCTTCATATCGGAGGAGTTGGAGAAACTTGTGGATGGGGTCCTCCCCCAGTACACGCTACTCTACGGTCCGCCAGACAAACAGGTAAGTACACAGTGAGCATGTTGAATGGGCTATGCCTGTGTGGAGAGGGCTGGATGTAAGAAGGAAGGGGGGAGAGTGCGGCGTGCATGAAAGACGGTGAATGCATGTGCCACATGGCAAGGGTAGGGATGGGGGCCAATCACTTTGACGGTGCAGTTGGTAATAACTTCCCTTTTTCCCCTGTACATTTCATGGTGGTCAGCGCCCACCAGAAGAAAGATATTTGGCATGCCATTGCCAAGGACGTCAGGACCCTGGGGGTCTACCACAGATGGAGCACCCACTGCTGTAAAAGATGGGAGGACATTCGCAGCTGGAGCAAGAAGACGGCAGAGGCTTAGCTGGGGATGGCCTCCCAACGTGGGAGGGGTGCCTGTCGCACCATGACCCCCCTGATGTTCAGGATCCTGGCGGTGGCTTACCTGGAGTTGGATGAGCGCTTGAGGGCATCACAGCAGACACAAGGGGGTGAGTACACACTCATTCTGCTGACTTTGCGTGCAGTGGAGGTGTCTGGGTGGGGGAGCTGGGCTGTGGGTTTCCCTAGGCCAGGGTGAGTTCCATAGGCAAGGCCCCTACGTAAGACAGGCCATGTGGCACCCCAGCCCACCTCTGTAGGGAGCCAAGTACACCTAGTCATGCCCCTGTGTCATCTATGTGTGCAGATGTCGTCCATAGCCTTGTAGGCCATTTCCCAGAAATTGAACAGTGGAGCCCAAGAGCGCTGCGTAGTGCAGGGGGCTTCTGTGTCTGTCGTGTCAGCCAACGGTAGTGGTAATGCATGCACTCAACATGTCTTTCTTCTGTCTCCCCCCCCCCTTTTTGTGGTCTCCCTGTTCTTGTGTGCATTTGTAGGAGGCTGGACTGGCTTGTAGTGAGTACCAAGGGGTACTTGCACCTTGCACCAGGCCCAGTTATCCCTTATTAGTGTATAGGGTGTCTAGCAGCTTAGGCTGATAGATAATGGTAGCTTAGCAGAGCAGCTTAGGCTGAACTAGGAGACGTGTGAAGCTACTACAGTACCACTTAGTGTCATATGCACAATATCATAAGAAAACACAATACACAGTTATACTAAAAATAAAGGTACTTTATTTTTATGACAATATGCCAAAGTATCTTAGAGTGTACCCTCAGTGAGAGGATAGGAAATATACACAAGATATATATACACAATAGCAAAAATATGCAGTATAGTCTTAGAAAACAGTGCAAACAATGTATAGTTACAATAGGATGCAATGGGGAAACATAGGGATGGGGGCAACACAAACCATATACACCAGAAGTGGAATGCGAACCACGAATGGACCCCAAACCTATGTGACCTTGTAGAGGGTCGCTGGGACTATTAGAAAATAGTGAGAGTTAGCAAAATAACCCTCCCCAAGACCCTGAAAAGTGAGTGCAAAGTGCACTAAAGTTCCCCTAAGAACAAAAGAGTAGTGTTAGAGGAATAATGCAGGAAAGACACAAACCAGCAATGCAACAACTGTGGATTTCCAATCTAGGGTACCTGTGGAACAAGGGGACCAAGTCCAAAAGTCACAAGCAAGTCGGAGATGGGCAGATGCCCAGGAAATGCCAGCTGCGGGTGCAAAGAAGCTTCGACTGGACAGAAGAAGCTGAGGTTTCTGCAGGAACGAAAAGGGCTAGAGACTTCCCCTTTGGTGGACGGATCCCTCTCGCCTTGGAGAGTCGTGCAGAAGTGTTTTCCCGCCGGAAGGACGCCAACAAGCCTTGCTACACGCAAATGGTGCGTTTGGCATTTTTGGACGCTGCTGGGGCCCAGGAGGGACCAGGAGGTCGCAAATTGGACCTGCAGAGAGAGGGGACGTCGAGCAAGACAAAGAGCCCTCACTGAAGCAGGTAGCACCCAGAAAAGTGCCAGAAACAGGCACTACGAGGATGCGTGAAACGGTGCTCGCCGAAGTTGCACAAAGGAGTCCCACGTCGCCGGAGACCAACTTAGAAAGTCGTGCAATGTAGGTTAGAATGCCGTGGACCCAGGCTTGGCTGTGCACGAAGGATTTCCGCCGGAAGTGCACAGGGGCCGGAGTAGCTGCAAAGTCGCGGTTCCCAGCAATGCAGCCCAGCGAGGTGAGGCAAGGACTTACCTCCACCAAACTGGGGCTGAAGAGTCACTGGACTGTGGGGGTCACTTGGACAGCATCGCTGGATTCGAGGGACCTCGCTCGTCGTGCTGAGAGGAGACCCAAGGGACCGGTAATGCAGCTTTTTGGTGCCTGCGGTTGCAGGGGGAAGATTCCGTCGACCCACGGGAGATTTCTTCGGAGCTTCTGGTGCAGAGAGGAGGCAGACTACCCCCACAGCATGCACAAGCAGGAAAACAGTCGAGAAGGCGGCAGGATCAGCGTTACAGAGTTGCAGTAGTCGTCTTTGCTACTATGTTGCAGGTTTGCAGGCTTCCAGCGCGGTCAGCGGTCGATTCCTTATCAGAAGGTGAAGAGAGAGATGCAGAGGAACTCGGCTGAGCTCATGCATTCGTTATCTAAAGTTTCCCCAGAGACAGAGACCCTAAATAGCCAGAAAAGAGGGTTTGGCTACCTAGGAGAGAGGAAAGGCTACTAACACCTGAAGGAGCCTATCAGCAGGAGTCTCTGACGTCACCTGGTGGCACTGGCCACTCAGAGCACTCCAGTGTGCCAGCAGCACCTCTGTTTCCAAGATGGCAGAGGTCTGGAGCACACTGGAGGAGCTCTGGACACCTCCCAGGGGAGGTGCAGGTCAGGGGAGTGGTCACTCCCCTTTCCTTTGTCCAGTTTCGCGCCAGAGCAGGGGCTAAGGGGTCCCTGAACCGGTGTAGACTGGCTTATGCAGAATTGGGCACATCTGTGCCCAACAAAGCATTTCCAGAGGCTGGGGGAGGCTACTCCTCCCCTGCCTTCACACCATTTTCCAAAGGGAGAGGGTGTCACACCCTCTCTCAGAGGAAGTTCTTTGTTCTGCCATCCTGGGCCAGGCCTGGCTGGACCCCAGGAGGGCAGCTGCCTGTCTGAGGGGTTGGCAGCAGCTGCAGTGAAACCCCAGGAAGGGCAGTTTGGCAGTACCAGGGTCTGTGCTACAGACCACTGGGATCATGGGATTGTGCCAACTATGCCAGGATGGTATAGAGGGGGCAATTCCATGATCATAGACATGTTACATGGCCATATTCGGAGTTACCATGGTGAAGCTACATATAGGTAGTGACCTATATGTAGTGCACGCGTGTAATGGTGTCCCCGCACTCACAAAGTTCAGGGAATTGGCTCTGAACAATGTGGGGGCACCTTGGCTAGTGCCAGGGTGCCCTCACACTAAGTAACTTTGCACCTAACCTTTACCAGGTAAAGGTTAGACATATAGGTGACTTATAAGTTACTTAAGTGCAGTGTAAAATGGCTGTGAAATAACGTGGACGTTATTTCACTCAGGCTGCAGTGGCAGGCCTGTGTAAGAATTGTCAGAGCTCCCTATGGGTGGCAAAAGAAATGCTGCAGCCCATAGGGATCTCCTGGAACCCCAATACCCTGGGTACCTCAGTACCATATACTAGGGAATTATAAGGGTGTTCCAGTAAGCCAATGTAAATTGGTAAAAATGGTCACTAGCCTGTTAGTGACAATTTAAAAGTAATGAGAGAGCATAACCACTGAGGTTCTGGTTAGCAGAGCCTCAGTGAGACAGTTAGGCACCACACAGGGAACATATACATGCACACCTATGAGCACTGGGGCCCTGTGTGACAGGGTCCCAGTGACACATACATATAGGTCACAAACCTATGAGCACTGGGGTCCTGACCAGCAGGATCCCAGTGACACATAACAAACATACTGAAAACATAGTGTTTTCACTATGAGCACTGAGGCCTGGCTATCAGGATCCCAGTGAGACAGTGAAAACAGTGACAAACACCCTGACATATACTCACAAACAGGCCAAAAGTGGGGGTAACAAGGCTAGAAAGAGGCTACCTTCTCACACAACCCCCCCCCAAACGAAGGACAATAAGGCTAACCTTGGCCAGTTGAGACTTTATTGTCTAAGTGGTGATAAGTAGAGAGTAGCTCTGCAATAGACTGGTTACTCCCTTTATCATCCACTATATGGTTACTTCCCTGTGGGGATGTAAACCACCCTGTTTGAAGTTTTTTAGCTAAGCAACAATGTGAAGATGTATTTTCAGAGTTTCTATCAGTAAGTTTTAGTTTAGAGCAGTGGGAATTGTCCACTGAACCTATTTGTAGTGATGGAAATGCCAGACAGGGATGCTGTCTCAGAAAAGCCATAGCTGGGCAAAAACTTTGTCCATCTGGCTGGAAGAGAGAACAGGGATGCTGTTTCTCTTGAGTTGGAGCAGGGCAGGGATGCTGTCCTATCAGCTCCACACTAGGGCAGGGATGCTGTCCTAAGTGTTGTGAGGCAGTGCAGAGTTTCTGCACTAAAGTTTCTCTGGGAGGGTTGGAGGGATGCTCCATGTTAACTAAAATGGTGCTCTTTTTCTCACCAATGTTAGTTATCCCACAGAGAGGTACTTCCACCTCAGGGAGTCCAGCTTTGCTAGCTGATGATTCCCTTGGAACAGGTGCCACCCCAGGAGAGGTTTCTCCCACCACAGGAATAGTATCCTGAATGGTAGGGTGGTTAGGGGATACTGTGATACCCTTTTTACCTGTTGATGGAGAGGGATCCTGATTTTTCAGGCCTTCTCTCCTTTGCTTTTTCATTTCACTTGAAATGAGTGGGAACAATTCCTCAGGGATGCCCAGCATGGCTGCATGGGCATGAAACTCTACATCAGCCCAACCTGAGGCCTCTAGGTCATTACCTAAGAGACAGTCTACAGGTAAGCTAGGTGATACCACCACCTGCTTAGGGCCAGTAACTCCACCCCAACTAAACTGAATTATAGCTAAGGGAAGAAACTTAGTGGAGTTATGGACATCAATAATCTTATACTGTTGTCCAATGATGTGTTGTTCAGGAGGCACTAGGTTTTCAGTCACCAAAGTGAAACTGGCACCTGTGTCCCTGTAGGCCAAGGCCTCAACACCATTTATTGAAACTGTCTGCCTGTACTTATCCATTGTAAGGGGACAAGCAGCCAGTGTGGCAAGGCCAATGCCACTAGGTGTGACAGAAACTGTCTTGGGACTGATGACATCAGTTTCCACTATGGACCCATAAGTGAACCCAACTACACCCTTTGCTTGACTGTTGCCAGCAGTCCCACCACTAGTACCACTACTGCTAGGGGCACTAGAGCTTGATGTATTAGTGGTGGTAGGCTCAGGGGGTTTACCTGGACAGGACTTATCCCCTGGCCTATGGCCTCTATTTTTACACACAAAGCACCAAGGCTTTTTAATGTGTGCAGGTTGGGAAGAAGAGGAAGAATTTGTTTTATCCCCACCCTCTGAAGAGTGTTTAAGATTTGAAGTGGGATCTTTGGTTTTACCCTTATCCCCATGCTTATCTTGAGATTTTTCACCATCTTTCTTCTTATTGCCATCTTTGTCACCCCCTGTATGAACTTTTCTGTTCACCCTTGTTCTGACCCATTTGTCTGCCTTCTTTCCCAATTCTTGGGGAGAGGTCAGATCAGAGTCTACCAGGTACTGGTGCAACAAATCAGACACACAATTATTAAGTATATGCTCTCTCAGGATTGTGTTATACAGGCTTTCATAATCAGTAACTATACTGCCATGTAACCACCCCTCCAAGGCCTTCACTGAATGGTCAATGAAATCAACCCAGTCTTGTGAAGACTCCTTTTTGGTCTCTCTGAACTTTATCCTGTACTGTTCAGTGGTTAAGCCATAACCATCCAGGAGTGCATTCTTAAGAATTGTAAAATTATTGGCATCACTTTCTTTCACAGTAAGGAGTCTATCCCTACCCTTTCCACTAAATGATAGCCATAGGATAGCAGCCCACTGCCTTTGAGGGACATCCTGTACAACACAGGCCCTCTCAAGTGCAGCAAACCACTTGTTAATGTCATCCCCCTCCTTATAAGGGGGAACTATCTTGTGCAGATTCCTTGAACCATGCTCTTTTGCAGGATGACTATGGGGAATACTGCTGCTGCCACCATGGGTATCTAAACCCAACTTCTGTCTTTCCTTCTCTAATTCTAAAGACTGTCTATCCAAATCCAGCTGTTGCTTCTTGAGCTTCAGTCTGGTTTGTTCCACTCTCAATCTATTGAGCTCCCTTTCTAACAATCTGTCATCAGGGTGGGTGGGAGGGACATTTCTAGATACAGAGGTATGATGGGAATGAACAGAAGGAGACCTGTCCCTTACAGAGGGCACCCTAACAGCTTGGCTACCAGTATAATGTGAGAGCACACCATCAGTATGGTGTGATTCAACCTCTGTACCAACTATGCTAGACTGTCTAGTAATGGGCAGGCTGAGAAGTTTCTTTCCTGAACCTTTTCCTGGGGGAGTCCCTGGATCAGATTGAGAACCATTAGCTACTTTTTCTACAGAGTGGGCACTTATGGCCTTATCCTGTACTCTAAGCATATTAATTAACAGTTCTAAGGAAGGATTCTTCCCTACACTCAAACCTCTCTCTATGCAGAGACTCCTTGCTCCTTTCCAGCTAAGGTGATCATATGCAAGTTTGGACAGTTCAACATTTTTTCCTGTGCCAGACATTTTTTAGAGAGAGTTAAAGTGATAGAGAAAGAGAAAAAAAAGTTTTCAGAACTTTTTGGAAAGACAGAAAAAACTTTTTAAACTTTTAAGAACTTTTTGAAAGTTTTAGAAGTACTTTTCAGCACTTAGAAAAGAGTGAAAAGAGGAAATGCAAAACTTTTTGGCTATGTGTATATACACTGACCTTGTTTGGTATATTTTTCTCTTATGAAAAGTACAATGACAAGAGTGGTAAGTAGTCTCAAGCACTTATCCCACCACTGCACAACCAATGTAGGAGGCTGGACTGGCTTGTAGTGAGTACCAAGGGGTACTTGCACCTTGCACCAGGCCCAGTTATCCCTTATTAGTGTATAGGGTGTCTAGCAGCTTAGGCTGATAGATAATGGTAGCTTAGCAGAGCAGCTTAGGCTGAACTAGGAGACGTGTGAAGCTACTACAGTACCACTTAGTGTCATATGCACAATATCATAAGAAAACACAATACACAGTTATACTAAAAATAAAGGTACTTTATTTTTATGACAATATGCCAAAGTATCTTAGAGTGTACCCTCAGTGAGAGGATAGGAAATATACACAAGATATATATACACAATAGCAAAAATATGCAGTATAGTCTTAGAAAACAGTGCAAACAATGTATAGTTACAATAGGATGCAATGGGGAAACATAGGGATAGGGGCAACACAAACCATATACTCCAGAAGTGGAATGCGAACCACGAATGGACCCCAAACCTATGTGACCTTGTAGAGGGTCGCTGGGACTATTAGAAAATAGTGAGAGTTAGCAAAATAACCCTCCCCAAGACCCTGAAAAGTGAGTGCAAAGTGCACTAAAGTTCCCCTAAGAACAAAAGAGTAGTGTTAGAGGAATAATGCAGGAAAGACACAAACCAGCAATGCAACAACTGTGGATTTCCAATCTAGGGTACCTGTGGAACAAGGGGACCAAGTCCAAAAGTCACAAGCAAGTCGGAGATGGGCAGATGCCCAGGAAATGCCAGCTGCGGGTGCAAAGAAGCTTCGACTGGACAGAAGAAGCCGAGGTTTCTGTAGGAACGAAAAGGGCTAGAGACTTTCCCTTTGGTGGACGGATCCCTCTCGCCTTGGAGAGTTGTGTAGAAGTGTTTTCCCGCCGGAAGGACGCCAACAAGCCTTGCTACACGCAAATCGTGCGTTTGGCGTTTTTGGACGCTGCTGGGGCCCAGGAGGGACCAGGAGGTCGTACATTGGACCTGCAGAGAGAGGGGACGTCGAGCAAGACAAAGAGCCCTCACTGAAGCAGGTAGCTCCCGGAAAAATGCCAGAAACAGGCACTACGAGGATGCGTGAAACGGTGCTTGCCGAAGTTGCACAAAGGAGTCCCACGTCGCCGGAGACCAACTTAGAAAGTCGTGCAATGCAGGTTAGAGTGCCGTGGACCCAGGCTTGGCTGTGCACGAAGGATTTCCGCCGGAAGTGCACAGGGGCCGGAGTAGCTGCAAAGTCGCGGTTCCCAGCAATGCAGCCCAGCGAGGTGAGGCAAGGACTTACCTCCACCAAACTGGGGCTGAAGAGTCACTGGACTGTGGGGGTCACTTGGACAGCATTGCTGGATTCGAGGGACCTCGCTCGTCGTGCTGAGAGGAGACCCAAGGGACCGGTAATGCAGCTTTTTGGTGCCTGCGGTTGCAGGGGGAAGATTCCGTCGACCCACGGGAGATTTCTTCGGAGCTTCTGGTGCAGAGAGGAGGCAGACTACCCCCACAGCATGCACAAGCAGGAAAACAGTCGAGAAGGCGGCAGGATCAGCGTTACAGAGTTGCAGTAGTCGTCTTTGCTACTATGTTGCAGGTTTGCAGGCTTCCAGCGCGGTCAGCGGTCGATTCCTTATCAGAAGGTGAAGAGAGAGATGCAGAGGAACTCGGCTGAGCTCATGCATTCGTTATCTAAAGTTTCCCCAGAGACAGAGACCCTAAATAGCCAGAAAAGAGGGTTTGGCTACCTAGGAGAGAGGAAAGGCTACTAACACCTGAAGGAGCCTATCAGCAGGAGTCTCTGACGTCACCTGGTGGCACTGGCCACTCAGAGCAGTCCAGTGTGCCAGCAGCACCTCTGTTTCCAAGATGGCAGAGGTCTGGAGCACACTGGAGGAGCTCTGGACACCTCCCAGGGGAGGTGCAGGTCAGGGGAGTGGTCACTCCCCTTTCTTTGTCCAGTTTCGCGCCAGAGCAGGGGCTAAAGGGTCCCTGAACCGGTGTAGACTGGCTTATGCAGAATTGGGCACATCTGTGCCCAACAAAGCATTTCCAGAGGCTGGGGGAGGCTACTCCTCCCCTGCCTTCACGCCATTTTCCAAAGGGAGAGGGTGTCACACCCTCTCTCAGAGGAAGTTCTTTGTTCTGCCATCCTGGGCCAGGCCTGGCTGGACCCCAGGAGGGCAGCTGCCTGTCTGAGGGGTTGGCAGCAGCAGCAGCTGCAGTGAAACCCCAGGAAGGGCAGTTTGGCAGTACCAGGGTCTGTGCTACAGACCACTGGGATCATGGGATTGTGCCAACTATGCCAGGATGGTATAGAGGGGGCAATTCCATGATCATAGACATGTTACATGGCCATATTCGGAGTTACCATGGTGAAGCTACATATAGGTAGTGACCTATATGTAGTGCACGCGTGTAATGGTGTCCCCGCACTCACAAAGTTCAGGGAATTGGCTCTGAACAATGTGGGGGCACCTTGGCTAGTGCCAGGGTGCCCTCACACTAAGTAACTTTGCACCTAACCTTTACCAGGTAAAGGTTAGACATATAGGTGACTTATAAGTTACTTAAGTGCAGTGTAAAATGGCTGTGAAATAACGTGGACGTTATTTCACTCAGGCTGCAGTGGCAGGCCTGTGTAAGAATTGTCAGAGCTCCCTATGGGTGGCAAAAGAAATGCTGCAGCCCATAGGGATCTCCTGGAACCCCAATACCCTGGGTACCTCAGTACCATATACTGGGGAATTATAAGGGTGTTCCAGTAAGCCAATGTAAATTGGTAAAAATGGTCACTAGCCTGTTAGTGACAATTTAAAAGTAATGAGAGAGCATAACCACTGAGGTTCTGGTTAGCAGAGCCTCAGTGAGACAGTTAGGCACCACACAGGGAACATATACATGCACACCTATGAGCACTGGGGCCCTGTGTGACAGGGTCCCAGTGACACATACATATAGGTCACAAACCTATGAGCACTGGGGTCCTGACCAGCAGGATCCCAGTGACACATAACAAACATACTGAAAACATAGTGTTTTCACTATGAGCACTGAGGCCTGGCTATCAGGATCCCAGTGAGACAGTGAAAACAGTGACAAACACCCTGACATATACTCACAAACAGGCCAAAAGTGGGGGTAACAAGGCTAGAAAGAGGCTACCTTCTCACAGCATTAGCATCATCAGGCAGAGGAGCAGTGGCACCGGAGCACGAGGGAGCTGCATCCCACATGGCCCTGGAGGGCGACACTACGGAGTCTGATTTCACCAGTGGGACAGAGGGCGAGGGGAGCTCCACGGCGGGGACAGGAGCTGACACCAGCGACACGGACTCGTCCTCTGATGGGAGCTCCCTTGTGGTGGTGGCAACATCTGTGCCCCCCGCATCTACAGGTGCAGCCGCCACCCCCCTACCAGCACCGCCCTCCCAGCAGCCCCTCAGCCTTTGCCCCGTGCCCGCTCACCCAGGAGGGTGGGCATCTCCCTCGCCCCAGGCACCTCAGGCCCTGCCCCAGTCACCCCTGCTGCCCTCAGTGAGGAGGCCATGGACCTCCTCAGGTCCCTCACTGTGGGGTAGTCTACCATTTTGAATGCCATCCAGGGTGTAGAAAGGCAGTTGCAACAAACCAATGCATTCCTGGAGGGCATTCATTCTGGTCAGGCGGCCCTTCAGCGAGCTTTTCAGACTCAGCACTGATGGCAGCCATTGTCCCCGTCTCTAGCCTCCCCCCTCCACCCCAACCCAATCCCCTGTACCTCAGCCTATCCCAAGCACACCTACAGACCAACATGCACACACCTCAACACCCAAGGGAAGCTCAGGCAAACATACGCACCACACATCCCACAGGCACACATGCAGACACACCAACATCCACTACCTCGACTGTGTCCCCCTCCTCCTCGTCTCCCTCCTCCCTCCCAGTCTCGTCTACACTCACACCTGCATGCACTACCTCTACAGCCACTACGTCCCTCTCCAGCACACCCACCACCACACCCCGCTCACGTGCAGCCACCACCCCCACTACCATTCACACGTCCCCTGTGTCCTCTCCCAGTGTGTCTGTGATGCCCCCTCCCAAGATACACAAACGCAGGCACACACCCACCCAACAGTCATCCACCTCACGACAGCCTCCAGCGCATGCACCTTCACCCAAAGTCACCAAACGTACACCTCCTACAACCACCACCTCTTCCTCCACTCCCAAACCCCCCCAGCTACCCATCACAATGTGTCCAAAAAACGTTTCCTGTCCAACCTTGACCTTTTTCCCACACCTACCCCACTCCGTCCATCTCATAGGTCCCGAACTAGCACCTCAGCCACAACATCTCCGGGACCAGTGGTGCCTGTAGTCACCGGAATCTGGAGTGCACTGGCCACCAGGGCAGCCAGTGTGGCACTCAGCCACAGCACAGACAGTCCCCCACCTGTGAAGCATCAGAAGTTGGCCAGTGCCCGGCGGGAGAGTGGGAAGACTCCAGCCACCAAAGCCGCTCCCAGGGTTCCCGTTGGGAGTGTGGAGTCAGCTGTGACACCTTCCAAGGTGGGGAAAGGCCACAAGAAACCCGGCAAGTCTGGGAAGGGCAGCACAGCCGAGAAGACCGCCATCAGCCCAGCTACCCAGGAGGACACCGCCAGCACCAGCCCAGCTGCTCAGGAAGCCACCGCCAGCACCAGCCCAGCTGCCCAGGAGGACACCGCCAGCACCAGCCCAGCTGCCCAGGAGGACACCGCCAGCACCAGCCCAGCTGGGCCATGAAGGACCACCAGCAAAAGGCCCGCTGGGCCATGAAGAACTGCCAGCAAAAGGCACGCTGGGCCATGAAGGACCGCCAGCAGCTGAGACCCTGCAATGGAGACCGCCATCTCAAGCACCGCTGAACAGGGCACCGCCATCTCAAGCAACGATGAACAGGGCACCGCCATCTCAAGCACCGCCATCTCAAACACCGCTGAACAGGGCACCGCCATCTCAAGCACCGCTAGCCCATGAGCGGCAGGGGCACTGACGCAACTGAGTCCGTCACGGGGTGAATGATGCACTCTGGGCACCATGCCACCTCCAGAACCAATGGAGAGATACATCCACTACCTCTGTCCTTAACAGGATGAAGCACTCTGGGCACCATGCCCCCTCCAGAACCAGTGGACACTGTCATCCACTACCTCTGTCGTTTACCTCTGTCCTTAACAGGATGAAGCACTCTGGGCACCATGCCCCCTCCAGATTCAGTGGAGTCTGTTATCCACTACCTCTGTCCTTAACAGGATAAAGCACTCTGGGCACCATGCCCCCTCCAGAACCAGTGGAGAGATACATCCACTACCTCTGTCCTTAACAGGACGAAGCACTCTGGGCAGCATGCCCCCTCCAGAACCAGTGGAGACTGTCATCCACTACCTCTGTCCTTAACAGGATGAAGCACTCTGGGCACCATGCCCCCTCCAGAACCAGTGGAGAGATACATCCACTACCTCTGTCCTTAACAGGATGAGGCACTCTGGGCACCATGCCCCCTCCAGAACCAGTATAGACTGTCATCCACTATCTCTGTCCTTAACAGGATGAAGCACTCTGAGCACCATGCCCCCTCCAGAACCAGTGGAGACTGTCATCCACTTATGAGACTGTGGCTTTGCACTCCCCAGGATGGAACAGTGGGCAACCCACCCACTGTATAGACTTGTGAGACTGTGGCTTTGCACTCCCCAGGATGGAACTGTGGGCATGTGGCCCCCGTGGATTTGGCATCGTGCACTCTAGCGGCTAAGGTGCCCCCCCTTTTCCTCCCCCTGAGGTGCCTGTTTTATTGGTATCTGATGCCCCTTCAGTGTTCTCTCCGTCATGGTCGGGGATCTTGTGTGGGCCTCGCCCATACCGTGTGGTCCCAGTGTTCCACGGACTTTGTTATTGCACTACCTGGACTACTATGCTTGGTATATATTTTGTACATGGTGTATATATATTTCTGCCTACTTGTTTTTAATATATTACAATGGTTACACTAATTTTCTATTCTCTTTGCATTCTTCTGGGGGGCTTGAGGGGTGTAACTGTGATGTATTGATATGCATTTGTGTGTGTTGTAGTGGGTGAGGGTTGGGGTGTTGCGTGTGTATGTCCCTGTTTTTTGCCCCCCCTCCCCTGTGTCGTAGGTGCAGTACTCACCGTGGTCTTAGCCGCCAGCATTCGTGCTCCTGGTAGAGGAGCAGGAAGACTATTGCAGGTAGAATTTGGAGTTCCGGGTCCATGGTGTCCTCGTTCCTCGTGGCGTGTGTGGAGGTGAGCGTTTTCCCTTCGAAATTCCTGTTTCCGCCGTGTTTTTATCCGTGTTGAATCTGCCCCGGAAAAGGTGGCGGATTGGCCTGTCATAATAGTGTGGGCGGTACATTGTCCTCCGCCAGTCTGTTGGCGGTGACCGCTGCGCTGTTTGTTTGTACCGCCGTGGCGGTCGGAGTGTTAAAGTGGCTGTCTTTGTTGGCGGTTTCCGCCACAGTTGTAATTGCAATTCTTTTACCGCCGGCCTGTTGGCGGTCTTACCGCCGCTTTAACACCGACCGCCAGGGTTGTAATTACCACCAAAGTCTCTTTCATGCACAAAGTACCTGGTTTGCGTGGAAAATCTCTGCAAAGGTCGATTTCTCGGGCCGCACACAGCAATCTGTCGTTTAGTTTCCATGCAGGGACGGCTGTGCACCGATTTCCGGCGCTCGGTCGTGGATCCTCTTCAGGTTGCGGGGTTTTCAGATGCACCGGGGATGGTGCACCGATTTCCTGTGCTGGCAGGACGAAGTCACAGGAGCTGCATCGATCCGGTGGGTGTTGCGTCTAATTTTCTACCGCACAGCAGGCGCTGCGTCGATTCCTCTCTGGAAGTCGGGCTGCATCGTTCCGGCTCGGCTATGCGTCGATCCAGTGGGCCATGCTTCAAATTTCCAGTTGCTACGCTGGCGCTGTGTCGATCTTCTCGTTGCGAAGTCAGGCTGCGTCGTTCCGGTTTGGCGTGCGGTGAAATTTTCACTGCAATGCAGACTGTGCATTGTTTCTGGCAGGCTGTGCGTCGAATTTTGCCGCACGAGGAGTCCTTCTTGAAGAGATGAAGTCTTTTTGGTCCTGAGACTTCAGAAACAGGAGGCACGCTCTATCCAAGCCCTTGGAGAGTACTTCTTCACTTCAGCCAGAGAGCATAAAGGCAGCAAGGCAGCAGTCATTCACAAAAAGCAGCCAGGCAGTTCTTCTTGGCAGGATGCAGGTTCTGGTTACAAGTTTCTTCTCCCGAAAGTGTCTGAGTTGATAGGGGTAGAGGCCCTGTTTATATACCCAAATGTGCCTTTGAAGTGGGGGAGACTTCAAAGAGTGGCTTAGAAGTGCACCAGGTCCCTTTTCAGTTCAATCCTGCCGGCCAGGGTCCCAGTAGGGGGTGTGGCAGTCCTTTGTGTGAGAGCAGTCCCTCCCCCCTCTCAGCCCAAGAAGACCCATTCAAAATGCAGATGTATGCAAGTGAGGCTGAGTATTCTGTGTTTGGGGTGTGTCTGAGTGAATGCACAAGGAGCTGTCAACTAAACCCAGCCAGACGTGCATTGTAAAGCACAGAAAGATTTAAGTGCAGAGAAATGCTCACTTTCTAAAAGTGGCATTTCTAAAATAGTAATATTAAATCCAACTTCACCAATCAGCAGGATTATTAGTCACCATTCTGGTCATTCTAAATATGACCTTCCTACTCCTTTCAGATCAGCAGCTACCACTTCAACAATATATGAGGGCGGCCCCAATGTTAGCCTATGAAGGGTGCAGGCCTCACAGCAGTGTAAAAATGAATTTAGGAGTTTTACGCTAACAGGACATGTAAACTACATAGACACATGTCCTGCCTTTTGCCTACACAGCACCCTGCCCTATGGGTTACCTAGGGCATACCTTAGGGGTGTCTTATATGTAGAAAAAGGGGAGTTTTAGGCTTGGCAAGTACTTTTAAATGCCAAGTCGAATTGACAGTGAAACTGCACACACAGGCCTTGCAATGGCTTGCCTGAGACTAGGTTCAGGGGCTACTTAAGTGGGTGGCACAATCAGTGCTGCAGGCTCACTAGCAGCATTTAATCTACAGGCCCTGGGCACACATAGTGCACTCTACCAGGGACTTAGACGTAAATTAAATAGTCCAATTGGGTATGATCCAATGTTACCATGTTTAAATGGAGAGAGCATATGCACTTTAGCACTGGTTAGCAGTGGTAAAGTGCGCAGAGTCTTAAATCCAGCAAAAACAATATCTAAAAATTGGAAGGAGGCAAGCAAAACATTAGGGGTGACCACCCTAAGGCTGTCAGGTCTAACAGAGGCCATGGTGGCATTGAGGGCCTGCCACTGCTGCATGGCCTCATAGAGGTATTCTCTCTGCAGCCTTTGGTTTTCCCCCAGCATGGATATGATCTGGCCCATCCAGGACTTAGGAGACGGCTTCCCGGTCAGAGTCCTCCCTTGGCTGCCCCATCCTCTGCCCCACGGGTTCCTTCCCAAGTCACCTGCCCCCATGTGCCTGTGCCCCTGGCACGGTGTGCCAACTCCCAGTTTCACCTGGACCTTCATTGTCTTGGGTGTGAGGGGTGGACTCAGGTCCCTTTACTGTGGGGCACACTATTGATTGGACACATCTTGGGGCACAGGTTTGGGGACTATGGGTTGGCTGAGTTGTTGTTGCAACATGGTGGTGGGGGGGTTTGAAGTGGGCAGGGTGAGGCAGGGAGTGGTAGACTGACCAGGGTCTTATATGGGCCATGTAGGTCATCACTCTCCAGACATCCGGTGGTGTTGTCCTCATTGGGGCCTTCATCCTGAGGAGGGCTGGCAGTCTCTGGTAAACTCTCTGTGGTGCCTTTGGCAGGGGTACCTTTGAATGGAGTGAGAGAGGGTTACAAGTTGGAGATGTTTATGGTTGTCTGTTAGACTGATGCATACTGTGGCTTGATTTGATTTCCAGCAATGGCATTGGCCGGTGCAGCACAGCTAACAATGTTTGTGGATAGTGGATTGTGACATGTGTACCAGTCTCCTTTGGGTTGTTGTGACTCACGCTTAGTCACTTTAACTGGGCGGGTGGGTTCTGTTCCTGTGTGATGTTTTGTAGGAAAGTACCCTCTTTATTGGCATGTTACCCCCATGCCTGATGTCAGTCTGCTTGACTGTGTTCACTGGGATCCTGCTAACCAGGACCCCAGTGATTATGCTCTCTCTCCCAAAACTCTCTATTTCACTCTCAATTGGCATACTGGTGCCCCCTTATAAGTCCATAGTATATGGTACCTAGATACCCAGGGCATTGGGGTTCCAGGGAATCCCTATGGGCTGCAGCATATATTTTGCCACCAATAGGGAGCCCATGCAAAAGCTTCTGTAGGACTGCCATTGCAGCCTGCATGAAAAAGAGCAAGCACCATTTCACTGCTATTTACACTGAACCTGGTAACTTATAAGTCACCCCTATAGCAGGCCCGCCAGCCCTGAGGGCAGGGTGCAAAGTACCTGTGTGTGGTGAGGGCACCTCTGCACTAACAGTGGTATCTCCAGGACCATTTTCCCAGATTTCATGAGTGCGAGAACACCATTTTATGTGTGTATTGGACATAGGTCACTACCTATGTCCAGCTGCATAATGGTAACTCCGAACATAGTCATGTTTGGTATCAAACATGTTGGCATCATACCCCAAGGCTTTTGCAAGCATTGGTTGTCTGATTCCATGCACTCTGGGGGCTCTTTAGAGGACCTCTATTTTTGCCATTCCAGCCCTCTGAGGGTTTCCAGGCAGCCCCAGCTGCTGCCACCTCTCAGACAGGTTTCTGTCCAATTGTTGCTTAAAAGCTCAAGCCCAGGAAGGCAAAATAAAGGATTTCCTTTGGGAGAGGGGTGTTACACCCGTTCCCTTTGGAAATAGGTGTTACAGGCTTGGGAGGTGTAGCCTCCCCAAGCCACTGAAAATGCTTTGAAGAGCACATTTGGTGCCCTCCTTGCATAAACCAGTCTACACCATTTCAGGGCCCCCCAGTCTCTGCTCTGGTGCGAAAGTGGACAAAGGAAAGGAGAGTGACTGCTTCCCTGTCCATCATCATCCCAGGAGTGGTGCTCAGAGCTCCTCAGTGGGTCCCTGGCTTTTGCCATCCTGGATTCAAAGTTGGCAGGGAATTCTGGGAGTGTCTGGGTGGTCAGTGCCAGCAGGTGATGTCAGAGTCCTCCCCTGATAGTTGCTTAGCTGGTTAGGTGACCAATCCCTCTTTCAGGACTATTCAGGGTCTCTCCTTTGGGTGGTTCCTCAGATTCGGATTGGAAGACTCCAGCAGGAATCCTCTGCATCCTCCACTTCAACTTATCACTGTATCACTGAAGAAACTGCATCTGGACTCTACAGGAACTCTACAAGCTGCAACAAACAAGCAAGACGCCTTCAGCAACATTGTATCTCCGGCTCCTGCCAGGAACTGCAACTGTTTCCCAGTCGTGCATACTCTGAGGACAGCTCGTGTTCAGCCTGCACCAGAAGAGTGTAGGAATCTCCCTTGGGGTGAAGGAGTCACTCCTCTACTTCAGCAGGCACCGACGGCAACGACAACTGACTGCGTGGATCCCCTCTCTTGCTGAGCTGTCTGGATCCTGCATCACAGATGGTAGACTGAAGTGGTTCTGATGGTCCCTCGTCCAACTGTCCAACTTTGGTGGAGGTAAGAGCTTGCCTCCCCACGCAAGACAGTATCCCCTTGCACAGAATGTTTTGCAGCTGCCAAAATTTGTTGGCATCCTTCCTCCAAGATACTCATGCATATTGAAGCTCCAGGCCCCAGCACTCTATCCTGCAACACACAGCTTCCTGAGTGGTTTTCCAGTGGCATGGGAGGCTTTGTTGTAGTGCTGCATGGGCCTCTTTTGCAACTTCTTTGGCCCTGTGCTGTGGGACTCCTGTGTGCACTGCCTGGTCTTCTGTGGCTCTCTGAGTTGCTGAGGGATCCCTCTGACTCCCCCTCCTGGGTAGAGTCCACCTGGTCCTTCCTGGTCCCGGGCAGCGTCATTTTCTGCTAACCATGAGCTTTGCATGTACCAAGGCTTGTTGGCAGACTCCGATGATGAAAACCCAACTGCAACCCTCCATCCGGCGTGGGACATCACTTTCACCCTCCAGGAACCCGACTTTGTCTTCTTGGGTGCAGTACTGACTTTCCTTCTTCACCGGTGGTTCTCCTTTTGCACCTTCATCTGGGTTAGCA
Organism: Pleurodeles waltl; assembly: GCF_031143425.1. Classification (NCBI taxonomy): domain Eukaryota; kingdom Metazoa; phylum Chordata; class Amphibia; order Caudata; family Salamandridae; genus Pleurodeles; species Pleurodeles waltl. The sequence goes on from NC_090439.1 coordinate 1,180,919,884, forward strand.
GGGGCTCCTGTTCTTCCTGGACTCTTCTGTGCTACTTCGACTTGGTCCCTTTCTCCCACAGGTCTTCTTGTACAGGAATCCACTGTTGGTGTATTGCAGTCTCTTCTGGGTTTTGCATAATTCTTCTTATCGTTTCTGTGTGTGTTCTGGTAAAGTTACTGTGATTTTCTCCTGCTTTCCTGGTCACTGGGGTAGGTTCTAGTACTTTCCTGTGGGGTTTTCTAGTTCTCCCAGCTCCCCTTCATGCACTACACTTGCCTAGGTGGGGGACCGACTGTCGCATTCCACTTTCTTAGTATATGGTTTGTGCTCCCCCTAGCTATTGTGATTTTCACTAAATGCACTGTTTTCTAACTGTTTTTTTTGCCTATTTCTGCATACTAGTGTATATAATTTGTGTATTACTTACCTCATAAGGGAGTATAGTCTCTATGGTATTTTTGGCATTTGTGTCACCAAAATAAAGTACCTTTATTTTTGTAACACTGAGTGATTTCTTTCATGTGTGTAAGTACTGTGTGACTACAGTTGTATTGCATGAGCTTTGCATGTCTCCTAGATAAACCTTGGCTGCTCATCCACAGCTACCTCTAGAGAGCCTGGCTTCTAGACAAGGCCTACACTATACTAATAAGGGATAACTGGACCTGGTATAAGGTGTAAGTACCATAGGTACCTACCACACACCAAGCCAGCCTCCTACATGGTTCACATGACAGGTTTGCCCTGTTCGCTGGTGGGCATTCTGGCTTGGCATATGTGAGTGGGAAAAAATGTAAATTGCAGCATGGTGTCCATATGGGAGGGGGTATATGTGTATGCAAGGTTGTTTGTCCTGTCTGTGCCTGTTGTGCATAAAGTATACCTTCTTACGTTCAAGGCTCAGATTAGTCCACATCAGGATATCAGGCCTGGATTAATGGCCCTTAGGATTGGTGATAGTGCTGTGTCTGTATTTGGGCACATTTGGCATTTTGTAGTGCCATTGCATTTCTGTCATTGCCATTTGGTGGTCCTCCGTCAAATCATGCAGTTGTTGTAATTAGTGCAATAGTCATGCATGCAAGGGATATGATTTGACGTGCACATTGCAGGTTTAGATGTGGATGGGCTAGTGCATTGTGGGGGTTGTAGTGATTGTACTTGCCAGTGCAATCTTTGCTCTTGGAAGGGAGTGTTTGTGCATTGGGGGTGGGTGGTGGTGTGGCATGCAGAGGATTGGCATTAGGAAACGGGGTGGGAGATGTGGTGGGACAAGGAGTGAATTGGGGAGTGTGTGGGTGGTGGTGAAGCATGCTGGACAGGATGAATTAGTGCCAGGGAATTGTTAGTTACTCACCAGAGTTCATCCCTCTGGGTATTTAAGTCAGGCCCTCCGGATGCAGGATGTCCAAGACCTTCTCCTCCCACGATGTGAACTCTGGGCAAGGAGGTGGGGGTCCACCACCAGTCTTCAGTTCCACCAGCTAGTGCCTGGACACCATGGAACACACCGTCCCCTGTAGGTCTTTCCACCTCTTCCTGATGTCCTCCCTTATGCGTGGATGGGTGACCACAGAGTTGACCCTGTCAACTATTCACTGCCATAACTCAATTTTCCTGGCAATGGAGGTTTGCTGTACCTGTGCTCCTACGAGTTGTGGCTTTACCCTGAGGATTTCATTTACCATGACCCTCAACTCCTGTCAATGAAGCGTGGGTGCTTTTGATGGGACATGGTGGTTGTGTTGTGGATAGGGGTGGGTGTTGTGTGTTTAGAGTACTTTTTGTGGTGGGGGTATTTGGTTGTGAGTGCTGGTAGGATATGGTGTTTGTGTGTAGTTGTGATGTTTGCATGGTGTAGGTGGTGCAGGTGTGTGGTGTGTGGTGAGTGTGGGGTGTATATGTGCCTCTTGTGTGTAGGTGCTATGTTTGTGAATGTGGCTGCTCTCCTCTCTTGTTCTGTAGTTTTAGTTGCAAATGCTTGTGGGTTGTGTGGGGGTGTGTTAGATAGTGCTGTATGTGGGTTTGTTCCAATGTGGTTTGTGTTCTGACAGGAGTATGTTCAGTCAGCAGCAGGTCGGACCGCCAATGGTTTTCTGCCATGGAAGGATCGTTGTGCTGATTTGTGGATCGTATTATGGTGGGCAGAATGTTGTCAACATTCTGGTGGTGGAACCGCATCTTTGCCGCCAGCCAGTGTCCTGGTGGTGTCGGATTTGTGGTTGCTTTCTGGCGGTCTTCATTTTGGACTCTTAGGGCCCGATTTATACTTTTTTGTGCCATTTTTACATCATTTTTTTACGCAAAGGTGGCACAAACTTACAAAATATAATGGAATTTTATAAGTTTGCACCGTTTTTCCGTAAAAAAATAATGCAAATACGGCACTAAAAAGTATAAATCAGGCACCTAATACGGCAGTCGGGATTCTGCCAACACTGGTGGTCCTATGGCGACCGCAACCATGATGGTCTTGCCATTAGACCGCCAAACTCATAATGAAGGCCTCATCAATGTCTGTTTCAAAATTAATGTCCTACTACAGACAGCCTTTATCTGTATTTGACCCCTCAAAGTCTCCTAATCTACATTGAGAAATTGAGTTGATATGAGTAGAAAACTGGGTACTGTAATCAGTGTTTAGTCCGAAGGAGAGTGCACTCTTTACCACACTGTTTACAGACAGTGAAACTCTCATAATAAATACACCATAGAGTATTTCAAAGTATTTACTGAGGACAGGGTACAATCAGTCAGTCAGACAATCAAACTTTATACAGCATTAATGCCATAAAAGTGAGACATAGAAAATTTCATACAAACAATACAGGCAACATTAAATAGGAAGAACCCAGTTAAAAATTACCGTAGACTATATACAATCACGGCACAAATGAAAAATAATTGGATAAACAATCAAACCAAATACTCCTTCATAAAAATGTTTGGTAAAGCTATAAAATGCAGATATAAAGATATCATAAAAAATCTAGACAGAAGGTATATAAGGATCTCTTTCCCGAAGATGTATTGACCCTCTGATAGCTAATAACAGCACAGCAAACGTCTGCTGAACCTTGCTGCCGTAAATACAAGAAGCCATTTTTGCACAATTTAAAATTTAAAGGATGTAAAACTGGGATTAAAAAAGTAGGTCATGCAGGCTGGAAAATAGGGCAAAAAATTATAATATGGACTGTACTTTGTTGTGAGTAATTATCACAAAGGCAATTGGGAAGGTTTTTAAACCAAGCTCTTTGTTGGCGGAAAGCTAAAAAAAAGTGTAAGAAGCCCAAATATAACCTGGTCAAATAGAATCTGTACTGTGGTTGTCTGCATAAGTAAGATAGAACTCCACTTCCCGTCTAGGGAATAAGGCATGGTCATTTACCATTGAAGACAACTGAAAGGCCTTGGCCTGGAGTGCTCATTGATGCTGATCAAAATAGAGGGACCGTATCGTGGATCTAGCAGAGAGCCCTATTTATTCTGGTACAAAAAACTCAGGTATCCTCAATCTTTCAAAAGTACTCCTAACACCCATGTCATCCAGAGCCAAACAATCAAAATGTAGTGAGGCCTAACTCTGAGGCTTGCTATTGCAATAGGAGAGCCAACCCAAACAAGTAAGTCTTCCCACTTCAGAGTGGCAAAACAAGCTGACTGTTCCAGGGTGGCTGCTAGTATTCTATGCAGGAAATGTTTTGAAGCTTTTGGAGACTGTCACAATCGCAATATTCCCAAACCCCAGCCCCATAAGTGGCAACTGAAATACATTTAGATTTATAAAAGTCACCATCTCCTTCACTGGGCTATTGCCCAGTTTTAAAACAAAATAGAAAACTGCTTCATTGTTCAGCAAGGGGCCCAGTTATGCTGGGTATCAAAAGGCATACCTAGATATTCAAAACTTTTTACTCTGGTGACGGAGGCTTAGTTAATATGATGGACTTTCATTTTGTACATTCGAGGGAAAACTTGACCAAAAACACGCTTTTGGGCCCTATTATGAGTTTGGCGAATGGGAAATTCTGTCCGCCAAATTCCCGACAGGGTGGCTGCTGCCTTTGCGGTGACCTCTCCGCTTGAGGTATTAAGAGCTTCCCGCTAGTCTAGTGGGCACTTTCCACCCACTGGCCTAGTGGGAAACCGGCTACAACATTGTCTCCAGCTCATAATCGAGCCGGCAGCAATGCTGTAGCCTGCAGGGTGCACAAGCACCCTCGCAATATTCACTGTCTGTAAAGCAGAGCGTGGACATTGCAACATTGCCACCTGCCCCCATTGTCCACTAGCCTTTTACTGGTGGTGCTACCGCCATGAGACCTCTGGCAGAGAAGGGGGACGTAATCCCCAGGGCAGTGCTATCTGCACAGCTGCCCTGGCAGATTAGGACCTCCTCCAACTTCCAGACTGCCAGGATCTGAGATCCTGGCAGAGCTGGTGGTTCCCTTGCAGCCCGACCACCAGGGTTGCAATGTGGCTGTCGGACCGCTGCATTGGCAGCAGTCCAGACCGCCACCGCAAGTCTAGAGACAGCCACACTTGTAATTGGGCCCTATTCACTTAAAATAACCAAGGTCAGCTGTCACACGCACTCAGTGTTACACCTTAATATAAACATTTATAACTTATTCAATAACCTCCATATACCTTTTAAGTATTATGAGCACATGTGTTATGCAAACATTTAAACCGATTAACTGGACACAGGCTGTACAAAAAGAGGTAGAAAAGTAATATGATAGTAACCCGCCACTATGTAAACTATGAACTAAGCAGCACACATCGGGTGATGTCATCAGTGATGGCCTCAGTGATGTCATCAATGATGTCATTTGAGATGTCACCAATGATGCTATGAATGGTGTCATAGAATATACCATGTATGATGTAATATTTGAGGTCATAAGCAGTGCATGGCATGAGCTCAAGCTACAGTTAGATCTCCTAACTATAACTGGTGAATTTCTGTGATATTTTGGTTTCAAAACGTTAATGTTATTACTGACATGTTCAACTAACTATATTGTTAAATTAACCTTTATTTTTTTAATTGAATAAATATATGTCAACAATACTGAAAATAATGCTGCAGATTTAAGTCAAGTTTTCAAATAAGGGCAGCAGCAGAGGGTTCCTGCAGCCAGGACAGATGAGGCAGCAGCCTGCAAGGCTGTCAGCGGTGGTACACTTTATTGATCCTGAAAGCAAACCCGCACATATTGACCTCCTTTCAGACATGGGAAAGTGAGAATATACTATTCCAAAAGTTGGATTAGATCAATGAGTTTAATTGTTGTGGTTATAAATTTCATGTATTATAATTATTTCAAATTTTGAATAATCTTACTTAAAGCTTTCCCTCTTTTCTTCTCCTTCCACCTCATCTTCCTCTGGACAGCTGCTGTGCATTTTCTTAAAAACTGTTTATTGATTTGTTTGTAATTAAAACTGTATTACACAATGATGGGAAATTGATCATGCTAAGAAAATAAAATAAAAACATAAGGGGAAGTTTTGATGATAATTTTCACAAAAATATTTTTCAATTTTTTGCTGTAATTTGTATTCATAGGTAAATAATGACAAGAAGATGACTTATTCAAATGTCCTCTATATTCCCCCCAACAATGAAAGTGGGATTATAATTAGCAATATGCTAAGACTCAACTTCTTATGTGCATATAACATGACAATGCAGACCAGCCTGCTCACGGCGCTACATCCTATTATCGGGTAAGTGTTGGTGCAAAGAGCTGAATGTAAAAAAGAAACACTGCAAATAGAGCCATGATTATTTGTCTATCTTTAGATTTGTGTTACCTAAGTGTACCCTCTGTTCCTCACTATGCAACATTGCTGTTACTTTCTCATCCTGCATTGTTCTGTTTTGTTTCTTTCCATTGTTAGGTTTTGCCTGCACAGCGCTTGCCCTGTGGTAAAATCTTTTGTCTTTGAAAAAAAAAAATCCAGAAAGGGAGTTTCAGCCTGCCTACAGGCTTACACATCAGACGCATAGCCTTCCCATTACTAACCATCGGTTGGCTTCTCCGTTCATTCTCCTGTCCTCGCTTCTTATTGGTCAATAGTGTAGGAGGCTGGCCCTCCATGTAGTGTGCAAAACTAGGCATAATATACAGGGGGTCCAGTCAACCACACGTTGGTTTCCAGAGCTAAAAATTAGACCACCTAATGCTCCAATTTTTAATGTAGCTGGTCGAGCAGTTAGGCTAATCTAGGAGATGTGCTAATTATTTTGTGCACTCACAAATCCATTCATGCACCACACACACTCAATGAATAACTCAAGACCAGAATTTATAAAAATACTTCAGACTTTTATATGAATTTTAAGACCAAGATCTTTAAGATACGTTGAGTACTTTTTGAGATGTGAGTTTTAAAAGTTTTAATAAAGTTAGTCTTTCTGTGCTTAATTACACACCATTAGAATCAATAGGCAGTCATTTTTAAAAATGCATTGAAAATTGTACAGTTGACTTATCAGTCTCTTCTTTTGCTGGATGGTCGCAGCAGGCTGTGGGCACCTTGTGCCAGCTGGAGTGCCTTGGGTGGCTCCTGGTTCTGGTAGGAGCAGCATTGGAAAGTCCCTTGGCACAGAGCCAACTGGAGGGTTTGAGCTGGTTTGCAGAATAAAAGATGGTGCCTACGGGTCCCCTTGGGCTGTTGAGTTCGCAAGGGGTTGGGGATCCGTAGAGCACAGCTGGTTCCTCATTGCAGGGCGTAGGGCGGCCGGATGCAGGGCGAGTTGGAGATCCAAGAACTGTGAGCAATGGAGTACTTTGGAGCTGGAGGCGAGTCTTTTGAAGGCTGCTTACAGGACAACGGAGGCACTCTGGTCAGGTGTTCTTGAATTCCCACAACCGGGGCTTCCCCCTGATCCTTTTTCAGCTCTGAGGCAGCTTGTTTTCCGGTTGACCAGTACCCAGGATATTAATGTAACTCGGCCACTGGGAGGTGCAGTGCCACCAAACTTGCCACACTTGTAGGTCACGTCGGGGCGATCGTTGGTGTTTTGTTTGGTCAGGCTGTGACTTCCAGTTGTGTAGATATCAGCCAGTCACTTAACTGACCCTCACTGAGTTGTTGAATCTTGCTTAGTTTTAGAGTGGTGCCTCCACTCAGAAAGGAGATCTGGGGTTATACTAAATCTAGTGGCTGTTTAAGGGGAACCTGGTAGTGTCCAATAGGACACTTACCCTTGGGTGGCTACACCCACTACAGTGACCACTTACTAAGGGAAGGGTCACTTCTTGAAACCTTTTTGGCTATTTTCCTGCCATCCAACATGGAGGAAAATGAAATGGAGGGTCCACTTCGAACGCAAGCCCCTAGGGTTGGTGCATGCGCAGTGAGGCCACTCCTACTACCCTTTGTGTGGTTTTCCTACCTTTGCTCCCTCCTGAAGTGGGAATTTGCAAAGGGGGAGGCCATCTGCTGCTCGCAGCAGACCTGGGGATCTAGATTCAAGGGTGGTATTATCCATTTGAAGCTCACAGCTAGGGCAGTGCACATTCCTGAGGGAGGGGGTGTTAGCTTCTCCACCCAGGAAGAGCATTGTTTTACAACACAGAGAGACAGGGCTCTTCCCCCAAAGTGTGTATATTGGCTATCTGGATGTGACAGGCTTGCTGGAACCAGTCAGCAACCATGCCAGGATAGTTCTTTTTTGCAGGGTGCACCTCTAAGATGATCCCAGGTACATGTTATAATAAATCCAGTACTGGTACCAGTTTGGATTTATCATTCTGAGTTGTTTGATACCAAACAACCCAGGGTTCAAAGTAGCCATTATGTAGCTTGGAAACCCGTGTTGACCAGTGTCCAGCACATACATTAAAATGGCTGCTCTGTTCACTCCCTTTGTCCTAGGTTTGCCAGGGACACAGTGGGGGCATTTTGCTCATAAAATTATGCTCTCACATATAGTACGGTGCAGCCTGCCTTAGGGGTGGACGCCTGCTAGAGGGGTGACTTACCCATAACATATGCAGTGTAGGGTGGACAGGGCACACAGGGAGTGTGCCATGTCGAGATTGTATTTTAGGTTTGCACCAGGACACGCAGCCTGCTATGGCAGTGGTGGGTGCGTCTGGATTCATGGCCTTGATGGTGGCACAATCAGTGCTGCTGCCCCCAGGGGCTTAGCTATAGTACCCCATGCCCTGGGTACCTAGGTACCTTTTACTAGGGACTTATTGTAGTAGCTAAAGGTGTATCCAATTACTTTTACAATGTTTTAGGGGAAGAACACTGGCACTAGGAACCTGGATAGCAGGATCCCAGTGCACTCCAGTCCAAGTTGCATCAGAAACTAGGAAAAAGTGGGGGGGTACTGCAACAAGTTACCATTTTCCCACAAACAGGAATACTTATGAGGTTGCAATTTCTCTCTTTTCCTTCAGGCTTTGGCGGTTCTCTGGTGCTTGAATGGAGCTTGAACGAATGACTCCTTCCAGTTGCTGATCAGTGGCTGGCCCTAGTGTCCTTCCACATGCTGCAGGCTTCTGAAGTACATTTTTTTAATTTACGCTTTTGAATCGGAGGTTATTTAGGCAGGGTCTTCTTTCTGAATCCTCAGCTCTTGTCCCCAGAAGGTGTCCGGCTAATGGCAGTTTAACAATGGTCGTCCTCATTTCAAAAACAATTTTGCCAATTGCTTTGACCCCCACTTCATTGCTTTAGGTCTCTCACACCTCTCATATTTTTCTGCTGAGTAGGAACTCTGCAGAGAAGATCCATTGTATTCTTGAGTACTGTTGTGGCATCTCTGATTGCCTTCCCAGGCAAAGGCAACCTTGCTCTACAAAAGCCTTTGTAGTGGACAAAGGCCTGAAACGTCAGCCACGAATTGGCCCAAGACCAGTGCGTACCGGTGTCCAAAGCCCTCCTCTTAAACACAGCTGCTGCAATTAAATGTGCGAACACGGAATACTAAGGCAGCGTAATCCTGAAGCTATCTCGGGACTCTTCAATCCATTTACAGCCACTCCCTGCCCCTTCAGCTCACTCTTACAGCTTTCTGCTTTCTCCCATTGTGTCACTTTTTTATTTTTTCTTCCTCCATCTTGCCCATGTGTGTCTTTTGCTCCGCGTAAATGCGTGTGGCAGAAGAATAAGTGCCGGTCTTCAAAAATAAGAGCTGGTGCCCTGCACCGGAAACAACAAGCACAAATTAAGCACTGCCCTAGACCACTACCCAGACACCGCTATCCATAAAGCATCCACAGTGCACGTTGATTCTGCACCCCGCAATGAAGCAACCCTTAATGCTCGACAGTAGTGCTTTACAATGCCAGTTGTTTACCGGAAGGTGATGCAAGCACATCTGGAGCCTCGATATACTGTTCCTCTACCTGTAGCCCCAATTACATGTGGCTGATGCTGCAGCACAAGCCACAAGACATGCGCACTGTAATGAGGGCTTGTAAAGCTGCAGGATTTCATATCCTGCCTGCCATCTTGCTGGGCACAGTAAACATTTTTAGGACGTTCAACCAGTTTCAAAATTTTAGTTTTTGTACCTTTGTATAATAAAAACCCGGTAGCCGCTTACCCTATTGGGCTTTTTTTTATAAAATGAATGGATATGTAGTACTGGAGCAATAGCATTGCACCTTGCAAGTAGAGCCCTGTCCCTGGCTCCTCTGAACTCCTGACCCCTGTCAGGAGTTCAAGGACCTCCTCCACCCACAGGCTTCTGCCTGCGCCTCATCCCCGGTGTCTAGTGGGAGAGCTCTGCTTTTCTACTAGGCTACCTTCTGCCTCTCTCCTCCTTTTCTCCTCCTTTCTCTGCTTTGCTCTCTGTTCTGCTTCACGTCTGTCCGTTTGTGCTATGGTTGCTTCTGCTACACTCTTCCTCATTTTTCTCTCACTCTGCTCTCTCTCTCTCTCACTCTCGCTCTCCCCCCTCTCACTCCCCTGCCGCTGCTGCCCCTGCGGTCCTGCCCCCTCCTCTCTTTCTCATGCTGCACTCCCGCCGCTGCTGCCCCCTCAGCCCCGCCCGCTTTTTTGCTGCCCACCCCTTTTTTTTTGCCGTTTTTCACCCCCTCTCCTGCCTCCCAGCTGTCCTCTCCTCCCGCCACCTCCCTACTTAATGGCGGCCGCTGCCTGGTAGGTCGAGCAATATGATTGACCTGGTCAGTGCACTGCTCTGCCTCCCATAGCTCCACCTTGCAAGTAGAGCCCTTTCCCTGGCTCCTTTGAACTCCTGACCCCTGTCAGGAGTTCAAGGCCCTCCGCCACCCGCAGGCTTCTGCCTGCACCTCATCCCTGGTGTCTAGTGGGAGAGCTCTGCTTTCCTACTAGGCTACCTTCTGCCTCTCTCCTCCTTTTCTCCTCCTTTCTCTGCTTTTCTCTCTGTTCTGCTTCATTTCTGTCCCTTTGTTCTGCTTTTGCTTCGCGCTACACTCTTCCTCATTTTTTTCTCACTCTGCTCTCTCTCTCTCTCACTTTTGCTCTATCCCCTCTCTCTCTCTCCTGCCGCTGCTGCCCCTGCGGCCCTGCCCCCTTCCTCTCTCTCTCATGCTGCACTCCAGCCGCTGGTGCCCCCGCGGCCCGCCCCCTTTGCAGAGTTTTTCCCGCTCCACGCTCCGCTTAATGCGTAGAGTTCCAAAAAACTCAGCATAATGGAGTTTTTTCCTCACTTACTAAGGTTGAGTTGGTGAGCACGAGTGAGGAAAATCTTACTCAAGACCACCTCCTGGTGAGATTTCTGATTGCGGGCGGTTGCAGGGGTTGCGACCGATCGCATTGGGAAACCTTCCCTTCTCATTGAGGAAGCTGCTTCTCTAGTAAAAAGTCTACTCGAACGGCAGAAAAGAAGCAGCTCCCTGTTGCACTGGTCGGGGAGCCGTTCGTGATGATTTTTCAGTGCGGGGCAAACACCTGGCACTAAAAATCTGCGCAAATAGCACAACTTAACGCACTCCACCGCTTGCGGAATTCCATGTACAGCAGCTGATTTTTTTGGCCACTTCTCAGAGCTCTGTGTAACGGAACTCCGCAAACTCTTCCAGGTCTACTTTTTAGAGGTCTTTGGTGATTAAATGGCAACCAGGAGGACATAACCTTCTACTTTGTAAATGTTTACTGTGCACAAAATGTTTTGTAATGAGGTAGATGGAAAAAAAAAATTCTACCATCAACGCAACATGAATCATGCAATCAAGATGTAAAAAGCCCTTGCGCTATTTATACCGTAGCCGGCCATTTCTCAGCTCCCATTTACCCTGAAATTTGGTCATAGCGATGGTACTCACCAATGATGAAAGTAACTTCACTTTGTTTGTGGCCCTGTAGTTCTGCACAGTCAAGAACCACTCTAAAGAGCAACATAAAAAAAATCACAGCAGCATCAGTCAAGGGAGCCATTACACAGGCCCACCACACTGGAAATCATAATAGGCTAGCCTAACAGATGAAATGCGGAGCAGGGCCAGGCACCTTACTGGGAAACTATAAAATAACTGTGTAGTATGTATATGATGAGGCATTTTTATGCTACTGAAGAACTTCTGACAATTGTGGTTGTAAATGTATGAGCAGAACTCTGCAGACGCACTGTCCCATTCTCCATCCACCGCATAAACGTGCAGAACTATGCAAGCTCCTGTGTCCACTTGCTGTTCTACGGGGTGCCCCTTTGCTACCCATTGCCTTCCTTGAGGAGTTTCTATAACTGCTGCTTCTGGCTGTGCTCCTAGAGTAGTTGCTCATGGTCCGTTTGCTCCCACCCTAGCTGCTCATTGCGTTTACCTTTCTTAACCGCTAGGTGCTCACACTCTCTGTGCTCCTGCACTTTCTAGATGTGCTCCTTTTTAAGCTACTCTAATGCTTAGATTAGGTTGGATAGCACCACGGATTGCAAAGGTTACCTTGGCGAAACCTATTGGCTTTGCCAATGCTTGTTTTTACATGAAGCATTTTCTATAGCAATGTAGGCACTGTGCAGTATGTGGAATGGCAGGGGTAGGGTCTTCTTACAAATCTACAGGTAGTAGTTTTTCAAGAGTGGTAGCGGATAATGCTGCTACTAAATAATAAAAGAGAAAAAAAATATTGTGGAGACTACTCAAACAGACGATGACTAGACAAGGTCCACATTATACAACAGTAAATATGCAATCCAGAAAAAGTAAATTAGAAGCTTTTTATTGATCAGTTACCTATGAACATACTTTAGAATAGGGAAGAAGTGGGTGGGAATGTAGAATATCCATCAGGAAGATTGGTACAGCAGGTAAGATACTTTTTATTTGAATGGATACATCTTCCCACAGATTGCTCACCTTCTTAATAGATACCATAGCAGCCTCCACCCTCGTGGAAGATATGAAAGAACAGCAGAACCAGAAAACCCGGATGCATTGAACAAGCAAAATGACCACCAGTTCTCACTGGCCGATCCAAGCAATAATGCTTTGCAAGTGTGTATTTTAAGGTAAGATCTAGTCACTACATAACATATGGCTGCTATTGGCACTCCCACGGGCAGCGCTAAGGTTGAACCCTTTGCTCTGGTGGAATGGGCCCAAATTCCTTCTTGTGGATCCTTTTTATAAAGGACATAACAGAAATGCAGAGGACAATCCATCAGGATACACTCCTCTTTTCAAAAGCCTTGCTCTTCTTGTTGTCAAGTGATAAAGTGATAAAGAGCTGAACTTTGAACCTAAACATCCCCAGCCGGTGTAACCTCTCCTCCTCTTTCATGGGATGGGTGAAGGAAAACTTGTGGAAAGTGTGATGGACTTTCCAAAATTTGGTAGCCACGTTAGTCCTGAGAACCAACTTGTCTGATTGACAGCGAACAACAGGTGTAATGACACACAGCACCTGTTGCTCCTTGAGCCACTGGGCTGATGGGACAGCCACTAAGAACATAGCTTTCAGAGTCAAAAACTGCAACCTTTAACCTTATCTGAAGAGGATTGTGGCTGGGTGAAATGCAGAACACACAAACAAGTATTACTAGTGGCAATTAGGTAAGCAATATGCTTGGTGACATTATTGAAAGCAAGAATCGGAGCTTCAAGATGAAGAAATGCCACCAAACCTTTCTTAATAAGGTTCATACAGCAAGAAGTTTAATCCACGACCACTCAAATACATGAGAGTCCCAGTCTTCGTGTGAAGAGTCTTCAATACTTTGTTCTCATAACATAAATGTTGCATTCTTGGTGCTACATTTCTCCATAAGTTACCCAACACTTGTAACCTCAGATTTTTTATACTGAGATCTGCACGATCATTTATGGCTAGGTGGCCCTCTGTAGGGCCCCGTCGGATATTGCAGCGCCAGTCTGACATGGATCTTTGCCCGATGATGATACATGAGGGCCCCTGCTCCAGCATTATTGCATACCTGTGAGATGTGTTTTGTGTGTCCTTTTATTTGGAACAGTGCACCCAATATCGAATGACATATTGAGCTTTGGGAGAACGTGCACTGGACCAGTTAATCTCCCTGCCCCTCCTTTTTGATGTAGACTGGATCATCAACATGCACTGCACACCATGCTTTAGCAATATATCTGCGTATAAGTGCTCCAAAATGCACCAATCCTGCACAGTACATCAGTAGTGTCAAAAATTCTGATGCTATTGCCCCTAACCTGCGCCATGGTGTGCCGCATATTAAATACGGCGCCCACAAGGTGGTGGTAGGGTGGCACTAAGGGCTTTCTTAAATTCAGGCTTTAGTTGTCTTTTGAAGTTTGTGTCATGCCACAAAAGTATTAGATATACTACTGCCCACCAGGGTGCTCCTCAGTGGTGGCAGGTGGATGGAATCTTTGCTTTATTGCAGCTTTCATCTGAGCAGCAGAGGACTGTTGCAGGAAAGGTCTAAGGCACAAAAACACCTTACACCTACTCAATAACATAAATCTGAAATGCTTAAATTTACAGTGTTCCTTGCTAAGCCATGACATTCCTTCCTGGATTACCTCGATGATATCCTCCCTTTTCTTAGAGACAACCTGAAATACCTGCACTGGCTCCCAGTCAACAAGAGAATCACCTTCAAATTCCTCACGCTCGCTCACAAAGCACTGCACAACACCGGACCAGAATACCTTAACAGACGACTCTCCTTCTACACCCTGACCCGGCATCTCCACTCCACCGACCTGGCCCTCGAAACCGTCCCACGCGTCCGCAGAACAACAACCGGAGGTAGATCATTCTCGCACCTTGCCGTCAAAACGTGGAACACTCTTCCCACCCACCTGCGCCAGACCAAAGACCTCCTTACCTTCAGGAAACTTCTCAGGGCCTGGCTGTTCAGCAGTAGCAGACTCCCCCTTTCTTCCCCCCCACCCTCCTCAGCGCCTTGAGACCCTCACGGGTGAGTAATGCGCTTTATAAATCCCTGAATTCCTGATTGATTGATTGATTAAGAGATATTACACAAATTAACTCATAGAATCCCAAAGAGAGAAGTCATATTGGCTTAGCAAGGCTGACAAAATGGCAGCTTTAGTGAGGCTTCATGATGTTTGCCAAATCATACAAAAGGCACCCCCACTGCTCCTCTACTTTTGAATATTATTGAGATAAGTTGGGCCTCTACATTATGGCGGTCATTCTGACCCTGGCGGTCAAAGACCGCCAGGGCGGAGGACCGCGGGAGCACCGCCGACAGGCCGGCGGTGCTCCAATGGGGATTCCGACCGCGGCGGTAAAGCCGCGGTCGGACCGGCAACACTGGCGGGCTCCCGCCAGTGTACCGCCGCCCCATTGAATCCTCCAAGGCGGCGCAGCTTGCTGCGCCGCCGAGGGGATTCCGACCCCCCCTACCGCCATCCAGATCCCGGCGGTCCGACCGCCGGGATCCGGATGGCGGTAGGGGGGGTCGCGGGGCCCCTGGGGGCCCCTGCAGTGCCCATGCCACTGGCATGGGCATTGCAGGGGCCCCCGTAAGAGGGCCCCTAAATGTATTTCACTGTCTGCTGCGCAGACAGTGAAATACGCGACGGGTGCAACTGCACCCGTCGCACAGCTTCCACTCCGCCGGCTCGATTCCGAGCCGGCTTCATCGTGGAAGCCTCTTTCCCGCTGGGCTGGCGGGCGGCCTGAAGGCGACCGCCCGCCAGCCCAGCGGGAAAGTCAGAATTACCGCCGCGGTCTTTCGACCGCGGAACGGTAACCTGACGGCGGGACTTTGGCGGGCGGCCTCCGCCGCCCGCCAAGGTCAGAATGAGGGCCTATATCTCTTCTTTGGTGTAACTACTATCAAAGAATCGCCAGGTATCAGCTCCTTGAGAAATCTGGGTTCTAAATCTTTAATTCTGAATTCCTTTTCCAGTTGTCTCCTGGCTCCCTGGATAGTAAATAGGTTTGTGACGATGTCCCCCTCTCCACTGGCTGTTCATTTATAAAAAATGTTCTGTATAGTGGTCACAAAGAACAGGGAGGTAAAAACAACCCAATGAAAGTCAGACAGAAAAACATATTTTTTTCTAGAAAAAGTGTTTTTGCATAGGGAATGTTCTAAGACATTGAATAAAAGCTAAAGAAATCCAAATATTTGACAAACAAAACCTGACAGTAAAGTACTATAGTGTTCAGGATTTTTCTCACACATCAGAAAACAATGTACTGCCTAACTCTCTCCCTGCTGGTCGTAGTAGGACGTGGATGATGCTGGGGTTTTTAAAGGGACAGAGGTGTTTTGTGCCAGGTGTACTATTTACACTGCAACACCACTTCATGTTTTTTTTATTTTGTGTTACGTATCCTATTTTAAGTGGTATTAAAATGTCTCTTAGCCAATTGCACAGCTTTTTTACCATTTGGAATAATTGGATTAAAACAAAAACATTGAATGTCACTGTTAGAGTATGTTTTCTGTTATTGATCGGGTTAGTAAATATGAGAATTTGTCTTTAAATTTGTATTTCTCAGGATCTTGCAGATGCTTAGAGATGTCCCACCTTAGATGAATATCAGTAGGAATCCCATAAAGAAGAACTTGTTTTATAATACTGTGGTAACTGTTCTTTCCACCAAGGACATTTGATAGTGCCAGAGAATAACAATTCCTTTACTAATTAGATGTTTGAAATTTACCTAGAAATATTTCAGGGTCTGTTACGTCCCCACTATGAGGGTCATCACTTGGAGATGGGTAAGGTGTTCTCAAGCCTCTTTCTTGAGAACTAAAGTGAATAACATCCTGGTTCTATTATTCAATAATTCAAATGAATAAATCATAAATCTCTTGATGTAATTAGCACATATTCACTTTACTTATCCTGAGATCTCTTTTTTGTATATCCAGCACAGTTACTCTACCACCAGTGAATGGCTCTGGACCAATTACCGCCACCATGGACATCTTCAAGTCTAAATCCTTTACTGATCCACTCGCAGAAGGTGACACCCTGACAGTGGGCACCCCACTTTACATTGGTATTTCAACTACATTGTCTGATGGAGACACATTTACCTTAAGGGCAGACAGGTGTGTTGCTGCCCCCAGCAACAACCCCGCTGATCCAGGTGTTGAACTAATTGTAGGCGGGTAAGTGACCATTTCTCCAAACTTCGCTACCTGTCTTACTCTTAAATAAAATCTTCGGTGTCTATGCCCAGTGGAATATGGGTGCTAGAATAGAACTGCAATTATTAGAAGACCATGGGCATCATTTAGTTGTCCCCAGGGGTTGCATTCGTGACTTCTAGCTTCTACCTTGTGACCCCTGGCACTACCTTGCGACCCCTGTCCTAGGAGATCACTAAAGTGGTGTCAGGAATCCTACACTGGACTTTCCTTTTTTAATATGTTTAACTTGCAACCAACATTAATGTATTTCTTGCCATAAAAAGATTCAGCACTGAAACTACACTGCACTGAAACAAAATGTTACCATTTGTGTCCTGTGGGACATACGCTGAGCTGTTTTTGTAGAGTGCATCTCCAGCAAGAACCTAGAACAGTGGTAACCTGAAAATAACAGAACTTACAATATAATTTATTGTTGTTGATTGAGAAGTCTCTGCAAAAGGTGGCTCCATGTCTCTTGCTGTCTCTGGACATGTCATGGGAGAGGGGAAATACAGCACAAAGCAGTGAGAAAAGAAGTGTTAAAAGAGAAAGAAGGGAGCAGCAGAGAGACCAGGTGACTGTAAGAAGACACAAACAGATAGGTGATGGAATGCAATAGCAAAAGTGAATATCTGTGTGTATGTGTGGGTGTGTCTGCGTGTGTAGGTGTAGCTGTGTGTGAAAGTATGAAAGGGAGCAAGAAAGGGAAAGAGATATATGTTGGAGAGATTGGAAAGATAGAGACAGAGAGGTGTGAGAGAGACGAGAGACTTTTAAGACACAGTGGTGAAAAGGAGACAGCTGACAAAGGGAAAGACAGAGATGTGACAGACATATGACAAAAATACAATAGAGATGAAGAGATGGATTTGGAGGGCCAGAGACAGACAGGCATGAGAGAAAGATACACAAAAGAGAAGAGATGAGAATGGCGCAATAGAGATATAGAGGGCAGACAAGTGATGGAGAGTAGGTGTAAGAAATATAGAAATACTGGTGTGAGAGAGCTCAGAGAAAGATAGGGGGCACAGGTGAGAGAGAGGGGATAGAAACAACTGAGCAGAAAGGGAATAGACAGTTGAGAAATATTTCATAAGGAAACCACTGTTTTAAGTATAACTTTAGGTTATTAGTCAATTAAAACCATAAACCATTACATAGTGTACATACTGCTAATAAAATCAAATTTCAACCATGCATTTGACAATTTAACCCCTTGGCTGCCAGGCCTTTTCCCCCAACAGGTGCCAGGCCGTTTTTGGCTATTTGGGGCAGTTCGCCTCATAACTTTTTATCCACATAAGCTACCCACGCCAAATTTGCGTCCTTCTTTTTTTTTATATTGTAGGGATTCGAGAGGTACTCAGAGTGTTTGGGTTCCCCTGGAGGACACCAAGAAATTAGCCAAAATAAAGTGCTTTTTTTGTTGTTTTTTTTTAAATGGGGAAAAAGGCCTGCAGAAGAAGGCTTGTGGTTTTTTCCCTGAAAATGGCACCAACAAAGGGTTTATGGTGCTAAAAGCACCATCTTCCCATCTTTTAGGAACAGGCAGACTTGAATAAGAAAACAACATTTCTCAACACAATTTTGGCACTTTACTGGAACATACCCCATTTTTACTATTTGGCGTGCTTTCAGCCTCCTTCCAGTTAGTGACAAAAATGGTGTAAAAACCAATTCTGGATCCGAGACAGCTAAACATTTCTGAAAAGTAAACAAGATTCTGAATTCAGCAGATTCAGTAGATTCTACAAGGTTTTCCTACAGAAAATAACAGCTGAAATAAAAAATAATGTTGAAATTGAGGTAAACAACATCCATTTCTCTCCACGTTTTACTCTGTAACTTCTTCTTGCGATGTCAGATTTATAAAAACAATATATCGTTACATCTGCTTTACTCTTCTGGTTGCAGGGATATATAGGACTTGTAGGTTCATCAAGACCCCTAGGTTCCCCGGGCCAATAAAGAGCTGCACCTTGCAATGGGTTTTTATTGCTCCAGACAGTACTCTCTACCAACTATACAACTTGGGTGAAGGTAAGCACTTGTCTTCCTGCCCAGGACAGTATCCCCTTGCTCAGCATCATTTTCACCTACCAAAGGCTTCTTGGCACTTCTCCAAGGGGTCTTCGATCTTCTTGTAGCTCCGGCCCCCAGCACTCTTTCCTGCGGTGCACAGCTCCCTGAGTGTCTCTCCTGCGGCATGGGACTCCTTTTCATAGTGCTGCATGGGCTCCATTTGCACCTTCTGTGTCCTCGTCCTGTGGAACTGCTGTACATGCTGCCTGTGCTTCTGTGGGCTCTCTGCTACGTTGAGGGCCCTCTCTGGCTCCCCCTCTTGGGTTGAGTCCTAGTGGGCCTTGCCGGTCCCCGACAGCACCACTTTACTCCGATTGCAGGTTATGCCTGTGCCAAGGTTTGTGGGTGGAATCTGGAAACGCACATCCAACTGCAATCTTCCTTGCAGCATGGGACATCACCTGCATCCTCCAGGAACTCTACACCGACTCTAGGGCTGCAGTCCCGACTATCTTTTCCCACCTTCAACCAAATCCGGCTCTCTTCAGCTTGGTGGGTAGGGGCTACTACCCCCACTGGACTCGGCTGTGTCTCTGGACTTGGTCCCCTCTTTCCACAGGTCTTCCTCCTCAGGAATCCACCATTTGTTTCTTCCAGTCGCTTCTGGGTTTTGCAATTCAAACTATTCTTATGCCTATTTCTGACACCTTATGTATATATCTTGTGTATTACTTACCTTCTAAGGGAGTATTGCCTCTATAGTAATTTTGTTGTTGTGTTACCATAATAAAGTACCTTTATTTTTGTAACACTGAGTGTATTCTTTCATGTGTGTAAGTGCTGTGTGACTACAGTGATATTGCATGAGCTTTGCATGTCTCCTAGATAAGCCTTGGCTGCTCATCTACAGCTTCCTCTAGAAAGCCTGGCTTCTAGACACTGCCTACACCTCACTAATAGGGGATACCTGGTCTTGGTATAAGGTGTAATTACCCTTAGGTACCCACCACACACCAGGCCAGCTTCCTACAACTTTCAAAGAGAAGGAAGCTTCTAGGAGACAGAAAGCATTTTGTTTCCTGTAGGAGTTCAACACCTGCCACCCATGCGAGCGCTTAGCAACTACTCTTTTGTCCTCTATCCAACTTTGCAGCTTTAAGGTTTTATAAACAACCTTTTTTTTATTCTTAGTGGGCTGTATCCAAAGCCCATAATTCACCCAGTCCTAGCATCTTTATACTATTATCAAGGTATTTCTCATAAGCATCCCCTCCTCTTTCGAGGTTGATATCCGACCAGACCAGGCTGTCTAGTGTGCCCTCTTGAACAGATCTCAGTTTATTACAGCATTTCACAAATGCTCCTGGCCTAGCCAGGACCTGCCTGGTCAGTGAGAACTCCAACCTGACTTGAGCAGGTGATGCTGATCTTCGCAGTCGGAACAGTTTTATAGAATTTTTAAATATTTTTTTCTAAAAGATGAGCATCTGTGCCCACCATCATTTTGCTACCATAAGAAAAGGATGGTATTAGTCTAGCCTTCATGACTGCTGCCAGTGGTTGTAAATTATGACCCTAGAGCGATTATGCCAAAATTGAAAAGGCAAAGGCGGTCATTCCAACCCTGGCGGTCCGAGACCGCCAGGGTTGGGGACCGCGGGAGCACCGCCAACAGGCTGGCGGTGCTTCCATGGGCATTTTGACTGCGGCGGTACAGCCGCGGTCAGAAACGGAAAACTGGCGGTGTACCGCCGGTTTTCCGCTGCCTTGGGGAATCCTCCATGGCGGCGCAGCTTGCTGTGCCGCCATGGGGATTCCGACCCCCATACCGCCATCCTGTTCCTGGCGGTTTCGGCCGCCATGAACAGGATGGCGGTATGGGGTGTCGTGGGGCCCCTGGGGGCCCCTGCAGTGCCCATGCCAATGGCATGAGCACTGCAGGGGCCCCCTAACAAGGCCCCACAAAGATTTTCAGTGTCTAACTGCACCCGTCTCACCCCTTCCACTCCGCCGGCTCCATTCGGAGCCGGCATCCTCATGGAAGGGTGTTTCCCGCTGGGCTGGCGGGCGGCCTTCTGGCGGTCGCCCGCCAGCCCAGCGGGAAACTCAGAATAACCGCAGCGGTCTTCTGACCGCGCAGCGGTATTCTGGCGGCTCCCGCCGGCCATGCGGTTACCCCGGCCGGCGGGAGTCAGAATGACCCCCAAAGTGTATTGATAAGGCTTTACTCCTGATAGCTTCCCTTTGAGGAGCGAATTAATTCCTAGAGTCTGTTTTAATGCTTAGGTATGTGAATGACAAAGTCTTGTCCATTGTGTCACAGTTCAGATGCCATTTATGTTTATTCAAAATGTGGCGGTTCAATGGGATAACTTCAGTTTTTTCAGACTGATTACAAGGCTGTTATCAGCAGCATATGTTACTAGTTGGTTGGTCATTCTCCGCAAGCCTACCCTGGTGTTGCTGAGTAAAAGCAAATCGTTCGCATTTGAGATGTTAGAGAGCGGGGTGCCACCAAGGCTCGGTGCATGTGATGCCAGGGCCTCCAGGAACAGAGAAAGGTCAAAGATGTATAGGTTAAAGAGCAGAGGCACAATAGCACACCCCTGTTTTAACCCAATAGATGCTCTCACTTCCCATGAAAGATGAGTGCCATCGCCAACCTTGACTTTTATCCAGTTATCCGTGTAAAGCAGCTGCATCGCCCAGAGAAGGTTATTCAGGATTCCCCACTGCTGAAGCTTTGTCCAGAGGTTACCGCTTGGGATACTATCAAACGCTGCCTTGAAATCCACAAAACACCTGTATGGTGGTGTGCCAGTGGACTTTGCTTTATTAAGAATTAAACCTGTGGCCATGGTTAGTCAATCCAGCTCGCTGTCTCATGAACCAGGTCTGGTTGAGCGGTAGCCTACCTGTCTTTGATGACCTTGTCTCTAAATCCTGCAGAAATAAAGTTGAGTACTTAAGGTCCACATCCAATAGTGTTATTCTGTAATAGTTACTTGGGGATGTTGTGGCTTCTCCTATGAAGATGGGGTGAATGATTTAGCCCTTCCAACTTCCCAAATGCTGTTGAACAAATCAGCCAGAATGTTAGCCCACAACGTCTGATCTTCTTTAAAGATGGCCTTGGGGATTACGTTTGGCCCAAGAGTGCAGTCAGAATCGGATTTCTTGATGATCCTAGACAATGTGTCAGCAGGTAACTCTAGCAGGTCAGTTAGGATGGTTTCCCTAAAAATCTCCTGAAGTTGCACTTGGTGGCTAGATTTAGCGTGCTTCCTGAGAAGTGCAACATAAGGTGCTTGATTCAGTCATCCTCAGTTATATTTGCCTTACAAGCTGCCCTTGGACCTTTAGCTATATCATTAATCAGCTTCCAAAATGTCTTCAAAACTTTTACTTTGGTGGAGTGGAATAGTTTTGCCCATAAGGTTTCTTGCCTATTTTGTTTAAAAGTCGATATTTCTTTTTTGCAGTTTCCTTCACTCTTTTTACAGAGATTGCAGTAGCTCTGGGTCCTCTATACTACACTGCAAATGCCTGAGCATTACATTTTTGATTTTGGTTTTCACATATAGATGTGTCTTGGTAGTACTAGAGGCTTAGGGGACCTTAATTGGGTATTTCGACACTAGATAGTCGGTCGGAGTTTCCCATGCCAATGTCTAGTTAGTGTCTCCACAGTCAAGTTGCTTAAGGGTTCCCATGGCGTCTTCCCCATTGTTTTTACAGACCTTGAACTCTTTACCTTTTCCCTCCTGGTGTCTTCCAGCAGGGCCCTTACCGGTTCTTGTTTACACTTATTAGCCCCAATCCAGATTAGTTGCAGGTGGAAGGTGATCTCTTGTTTGTAAGAGATTCTGAAATCTATCACCTGCTGATATAGTGTAAGTTTACCAGCTTATAGTCTATATACAACACAGACTTATTGTTTGACAATGTCCATGTTGGTGGAGTATCACCTGGAAAATAGCTGATCAAAGTGATATGGTCGGCCAGCTCGCATGCTCTTGTAAACTTTTCTCCAATCCTATCTCGCCGCTTATAGAGTGGCAAGCATTGTCCTAGGAAGGGACTCATTGCCTCAGCGTGCACCTCGATTGGGGGATGAAACAGGTTGAAGTTGAAGTCTCTGGTGAACAACAAGTATGATAAGTGACATATATTTTTTATTTGTAGAATGCTTGCAATAAGATATTCCACTGATTCAGCCTTCCTCTTTGGATTAATACAGAGATTTACAAGAATCAGCAGTTCGCCCTGTTTCTGTGCCCAGTTGTCCAGGGTCAGAGTCCACGTTTCCACTGTGGCAATTTCCATGATTTTCACAGATAGACTGGAATTGATATAGGTTGACAAGCTTCCGTTTGCCCTTCCATAGGTGTTACTTTTCTGTGCCAGTTTGGTAAACTCTATGAACCCTATGAGTGGGACACAGACTTGGGCCCACATTTCCTGGAGCATTATTATGTCAAAGTAACTACAAAATTACACTACAGTGGAGTCTGCAACTTTTGCCTGTAGCACACCAATGTTCCATGGACAAATGGTTAGGCCACCCCATTCCTTGGCATCAACTTGGGCTGCTATTCAATCCTTTGAGGCTGTCTTTGATGCGGCTGATGGTAGCCAGCTCCATCTTGCCAGGGCTTCGTGCATCCTTATGGTCCTTCCCTGTTCCGTCGATGTCTCCTCTATACCCATTTGGACAATAAGACCAGCGTGGATTACAAGATTTGAAGACTGATCCGGGTGATTAACCCCTATCACACCTCTCAATACTGATGTCATGGGATCTGCCTCCATGCCGCGAAACTGCTGCTCCATCAACGGGCAGGGACAACAGTCTTCCTGAAACGGTATTGTCTCAATTCCCAAAGACTACCAGATTTGGGATGATGGGACAATTCCATGATCTTAGACATGTTACATGGCCATATTCGGAGTTACCATTGTGAAGCTACATATAGGTATTGACCTTTATGTAGTGCATGCGTGTAGTGGTGTCTCCACACTCACAAAGTCCAGGGAAATGGCCCTGAAGTATGTGGGGGCACCTTTGCTAGTGCAAGCGTGCCCTCACACTTAGTAACTATGGACCTAACCTTCAGCAAGTGAAGGTTAGACATATAGGTGACTTATAAGTTACTTAAGTGCAGTGAAAATGGCTATGACATAACGTGTGCGTTACTTCACGCAGGCTGCAGTGGCAGGCCTGTGCAAGGGTTTGTCTGAGCTTCCTATGGGTGGCAACAGAAATGCTGCAGCCCATATGGATCTTCTGGAACCCCAATGCTCAGGGTACCTAGGTATACTAGGGACCTATAAGGGGGGGTCCAGTATGCCAATTGAAATTGGTGAATGTAGTCACTGGCCTACAGTGACAAATTTAAAAGCAGAGAGAGCATAAGCACTGAGGTTCTGATAAGCAGAGCCTCAGTGACACAGTTAGGCACTACACAGGCATACACATTAGGACACAAACTATGAGCACTGTGGTCCTGGCTAGCAGGATCCCAGTGAGACAGGCAAAACACACTGACATATAGGTTTTTATCTATGAGCACTGGCTCTTGGGTAGCAGGATCCCAGTGACACATTAAAAATACACTGACACACACTCACAAACAGGCCAAAAGTGGGGGTAACCATGCTAGAAAGAGGCTACTTTCCTACAGGCGAGAGGGTCGTGTTCAGGCGCTGGATAAGAGTAGAATCAGCCTCCTGTTGTGGGCTAGGTGTTTGCAACCACACCACACCTCAACCACCAGACTCAGCAAGTTGAAAGGCCTCTCTTCCTTCCTCCTCCCGAGAAGGGACTCGGTGCCGTGTAGGACTGCCAGCTACTTGGTCTGCCATGATCTTGCGAGTGGTTGGGCTCAAACACAGGGTCTTTGGTGCAATCTTTGTTACAGTCTTTGATATGGAAATAACTTCTAAATTCCCCAGCATACCCTCAAAAAGCACAGGGAACTGTATCAATTGATCAATCACCTCCTTACATGAACATATTGTAAAGCTGTTGTTCCTATTAGCCTGAACCCGCGTAATTAGGACCTTCAGTTTTTCTAGCTTATCATCAATGCCCGAAAAAAAAACTGCCAAGGTATTAAGTAGGTCCACCTGAATGTCCATTTTGTTGGTGTGATGATTCAAGGCCACCACTGTCGCTTGCATTGAGGTCAGTAAAGCTACCCACAACTTGTTGGTGTTGTCCACCCTTTGTTGGGCCACATTGAGATCTTCAGGCCTTTGACTGCCCTTTTGAGGACAAGCTTGAGGTGTAGTGCCATCCTTCTCTAGTGTCTGCAGTAAGAAGGAATTGCTGGCCATACAGCTTCTATCTGGCAATTTAAACCGACCGTTCCCTGCTGGTTTCTCACTCTTGAAAGTAGGGAACAAGCAATAGGTGTACTCATGTGGGCAAGAGGTAGGCTTAGGGCATGTTAAATTTCAGGCTGGTTTGCAATGGCTGGACTTGCACATCTGTTTCTGTATCAACAAAGAGCATTTGGACAGCTTACTGGTCCACTGTGTCCGTGCCCTCCTTAGTGGTGTGAGTATATAACTCCTCTGTGATCAGCTCTTCCATAATTGACAGTGGCAGAAAACGTTGGCTCTTTATGATGACTATACTAGGAGACGAGGGAATTTGGCTGATCCTTTAACTTGCAGCCACATTTCTACCATCTGAAGTGGGCCCAGCAGCCGTAAGACCACATGATGTTAGATTAGCAGCTGTGCCATCCTCTGCTGGAAGCAGAATCTCACTTGCAAATACACTGCCTCCAACACCCCCATTTTTGCCATTCCAGGCATGGCTGGGTCACTATTCCATTCTTGATTCTGGCTGATCTCCCGAATTTCTACAATTTCCTTTTCTGATGGGCTCCCGGGACTCCCTGGGACAACATCATCCCCTTCTGTACCTGGGGCCTGGTGATCTGGAGGAGAAATCCCTGATATAGTTTCTCTACATTTCCTTTTTGTCAGGCCTTCTATCTTTGAGTCTTGTTTCCTTTTTTCTCGGTCTCAGAACCTGTCCTCTTATTTTTTCCAGACCTCAACCTGCTTTATATCGAAGTATCTGTGTCCAGATGTAGATGAAGTTGCTATTCCAAGTGAAGAGGCTGTATACTCCTTTATCCTCTTAATAAATTAAAGCTTTTGACTTTGAGGCCTGTGAGGCCTACAAAGCGCCACCTCACCCCTCCGAGATAGCTTGTCTCTTACAGGGGAAGGGCACAAGCATGTGTTGGGGTGCCTCCTTCCCTTCTTTCAGCTTTATTGTCTCTTATTAGTTTTTATTGTTTTAGGTTATTGTTTCCAGGTCTCCAAGTCCATCAGGGGCATGCAGTCTGTGAGGTCTGAAAACTACCTCACCCTCCCTCCGGTCGCTTGCCTCTTACGGGGCGGGGGCACAAATACACTCAGGATGCCACCTCATCCCCTCAAGTGTCACTCAACTTCCTTTTTTGTAGAAATGGGGGCACAAGCATGCCAATACTTGGGCTGATGAAGCAGTTTTAAAGCTGTGAGGCTGTGTGAGGGAGGGCTAAAAAAGCTCTGTGAGCGGGACACGCCAACCTGGGCAGCCTGAACAATTTCTTATACGACTTCACAGACTAGACACAGAAGGATAAAAAGTGTATGTAAGCCTGCCTCAGCCTACTCTAGAGGGAAGAGGGAGAGACCATGAAAAACATTTTCCAAATCACAGATAGACACTTGGAGGGACATTTTGGAGACAAAGTAAACACAGTTCTTGAAAGACATACATTCTTTGACGTTCGAGAGGAAAAAATGAAAAGGTTCCTGCATACGTTGTTGAGTTAAGACAGGCGTCTAGCACTTGGGAGTTTGAAGATGTATGTGACTCACTAATACATGAGTGGTGAGAAGTACAAACAACCCTAGAATTCAGGAGAACCTCTTAGATGATATCCCTAATCCCAAGGATGACAGAGAAATTGTATACATTCTAGTACACACTGCAGCATGTGTAAGGGAGGTGTAGTCTACCACTTCACATTCGGTTTGTGACAGAAAACAAAGCTGCCAACAACTGGAGATGTGTCAGGAAAAAAATCCAAAGCTGCCAGTCACAGTGCCGGGCCAACATGTTTTAGATGTAGTAATAATAGACACTTAGCTAGTAGTATTATGTGTTGTGTCAACAATACCAACGGCAGAAAATGTAGTAACAAAGGCCACTGCACACACGTTGATGGAAACCTCATAAGAAACACGTAAATATGGCGCAGGAGTTGGAGGATGATGCCAGCAAACTAATTTGTCACATAAATGACAATGAAGAAAAAATACAAGCTCCGAGTTGTGAAATGCAGTTAAATAAGTCAGTTTCACAAGATCCTTCTTACTCATTTATATTTATTGACATGAGTGTCTTTGATCAATTGCCCATCAGGGATAATTACCAATTATAAGTTACTGGATATGACCCAATTACTAGATCCTATTAGAGAGCATGATAATTGTGCAACCCCAATAGAGAGTAGGATAATTGTACACATTTCCTTTAGAGGGCATTTCACAGTAAGGAAGGTTTATATAACCAAACAGCAGTCAAGTGTAATGGGGTAAAAATACTGAGGAACCTAGCTTGGCTGACGAAGTATTTTTCAGTGTTCATGAGGCCAGAAGCCGTCCGACGGCTAATCGTGAGAAGAAGGAAAACAGAAGCTCTTGGCCCAAACGGGGTCCCCCAGGTCATCTATAAATCTGACCCATCCAAATGGGCGGACACCATGGTTCCCTATTTTAATCATGCTCTGGCCAGCGAGTCAATTCCGGAATCCTGGAGAGGATTGATCATTAATCTATAATGGAGAGAACAAATCAGACGCAAGGAACTATCAGCTAATGGCACTGATTGACAATGAAGCAAAATATTTTGCTGGGGTCCTTCTCGAACATCTCTGTGAATGGGCCAGTCAAAATTTAGTAATTCCCCCAAATCAGACTGGGTTCACCAGCAAGACAGGAACAAAAACAAACATTATAGCCTTCTCGCTGGTTTTTGACTCCTCAAAGGCCACCAAAATTCCACTCTACCTCTACTTCATTGACTTTAGAGCTGCCTTTGACCGCATCAATCAAAGCAAGATCTAGGGGAAGTTCAAAAGCTGGCAATTCCTGCCACAGCTTCTGAAAGCCATAGAGAATTTATATGCCACATCTTGGGTCAGGATTAAACTGGAGAACAGATTAAACCTCTCTAGGAGAATCCCAACAACTAGAGGCCTAAAACAGGACGTGTCTTGGCCCCAACTTCCTTGAATAATTTCTTGGCTAAGTTTTCTACAGTTTTATCCTCCATTAACTCGCATGCACCACGTCTGGGCTCGGCTGTTCTGTTGAACCTCCTTTACACCAACTACGTATCACTCAGCAGAATTTGGGGAGGAATGAAGTGCGCACAGAATGTGACCGAAGCTTTCTCGCTGAAGAACGGGCTGCAAATCAACCACAAAACAACCAAAATTATGATTTCAGGCAGGAGATCCCTGCAAATACCTTGGCCTCTTGTTTGACTGCCATGCCTCCTTCACCAGACACAGGAACAAAATAACACAGAAAGGGATCGCCCTGGGGCTTCGGACGCTCTAGGAAAAGCTGAATAAGTACTCACTCAGCCCACTGTTAGAAGTCGCTAGAGGTAAGGTGGTTCCCAGTCTGGCCTATGGAAGTGTTGCTCTTCACAGCAGAGATTCTAAGGTCTTGGATCACACCATAGTGAGCATATATCAGCAGCCGTTCAAGCTTTCACAACGTACCTCATTAGCTCAGATTAGGTTGGAGCTTGTGTACAAAAAAGGGGTGGGTAGTGTTGATTAGACAGAGTGCACTTCTCACATGTTAAGCGAGTTTAATCAATAGTAGTTCATGTCGATGATCGTGCAGAAATGGGGTGAACTATGGTGTTATGTGGTAAAATTTGCTCCATCACCCAAGAGCATGATGGTAGTGCTTCACAGAAACAACATACAAGTACATTTTACACAGAAGCCACAGCACTCAAAACAATGTTTGTAATAAACTCCTCCTCCAGTTGAATTGGTTGTAGTGGATTTCTTTAATTAGTAGACATGGACATCAAAGTCATCGGATGAGCATTGCTCTATAATCACAGCCAACACGTGTTTCTTCACAACAGGGGACTTTTTAAGGCTGCAAAATATACATAGAGATGTGGTTGCCAAATCTAGTATGCCAGGATTGAGGATGATAGCATAGAGATTCCACGTGTGTGTTCTGTTAATGAGGCATGCGTCCATCACTAATAAAGGACGGGTGTTAACGTACCTGTAAAAATATACGCAGGTTGGTTTCAAGACAAGGCAAACTAGCAAGAGCAAAGTGTATAAACCAAAGAACACTACCTCATAAAGTGTGCCCACCGCAAAGCAGTGTCCTTGAATCAGTCATAAGGTGAGTTTGGTCTTTACCCTACCGCCGGTGATTAGGGAATTGAGTGCTCAGAAAGGCCCAAAATGCTTAAACAAAATAGTGTGATACCACGCATTGAAGCGATAAACAACAAAGAAAAGGAGCATGAAAGGGAAGTGGTAAATAGGTCATACCTCTTTATGAACACAGGCTTGGTAAAAATAGTTCGCACATCTAAAGGAAGGGAATTAACGCAATAAGTAATGGCCCCACAGTATTAGAGAGTATTCATGTGTAAAGGTTATGTAAAGGGACCATCCCATATGTTAGGACCTCACCTATGAGACAGCACAGTAAGTAGGAAGGTGAATGAGGTCAATCGCTAGTAAACATAACAGGGTGATAAGTGAACCCTTCTAATCAATACCGTGGTAAGCCTCGTGCCTGGAGGAGAAAGTAAAAAAAGGAGCTTGCGTAAGTACAGGTCAAAAGAAAAAAGGCGAGGTTGGCGAACGGACTGTAATACGCAGAGTGATGGTCCCAGCAACATGGAGAGGTGGTAGTTACGAAAGTAAAGATTGAGCTATGTTAGCCAGAAACCAATCTAATATAGGAGTCAAATAATGGTCAAAAGGCCTGTGTATGATGATCAATTAATGGTGAGTAAAGGGGCTCTATAGAGTGTTAAGGGATAAATGTCCCTGCAACAGAAAGGCAGCAGTAATGAAAATATATGAGCAGGCTATATTGACTAAATGTCAAACCAAATTGGACGTGGGGCAAAAAAGAAAAAACAGTCAACGAAGCATGTGTGAGACAGTAAAGCGCAAGAGGGCTAGCCAGTAAGGGAATTAGAAGTGTGCCTAGTGGTCTGAAAAGACTGGGGGTGGGGAGACTAAACCAAGCAGTCTTGACTGAGAGAAAATGGAAAAGTGTACAGCACATCCGGTCAGTACGTGCTGTCAGTGAATGCTAACGAGACCCCGAACCAGGGGGGATACCGGCTTGAAATAACCGAACCGTCCTAGCTGAGAGAGAGAAGAAAATATACATAAAAGGCAGCTGAGTGAGTACTGTCCGTAAATGCCTGTCCTAGCTGAGACAGAATATAGCCTTAGAACCCGCCGTAGCGGGCTCTACCGGCTATTAAAGGCCTGCTCCCGTGTTAAATGCCCGAGCCGAAGGCGAGGGCATTTAACAAGGGAAAGGGTCTTTAATAGCCGGTAGAGCCCGCTACGGCGCATTCTAAGGCTATTAGAACATTCTGCCACTCAGGGCAGAATGTTCTATTAAAAAAAACTAATTGCTCACGGAGCCTGAGGGGATTAAAATCCCCTCGGGCTCGGTGAGGCTTTGTTCACAGCTGCTGCTGTGAACAAAGCGAACATTGGAATGTTGGTGCTGCGGGCTTTGTAATGCGTGTAATGCCATTGAATTTGATACCCATGACCTCTGAACCTACATGTGCCGAATTATAATGGGCAGCGAGGGGGTAGTTAGAGTAATTGTTCCTAATGGCTCTGCTGTGTTCCTGGATCCGTTCTTTCAAAAGGCGGATAGGACGGCCCACATAGATTAAACCACTACAATGTTATTAGTCCCATTTTTAACAGTAATATTTAGATGGTGACCATTGCATTATTGGTGTACGGACACAGTAATCTAACCATTAGCTGATCTGGTTTCCCATGTCAGAATATCTGATTGACTGTAGAAGCACAGCAAGAGTTTATTCACTTATGACATATTGTACTTTACTATGTCTCGTCCACTGCCATTTTGTGGTCCTGACAGAAGGTTTGAAACGAGAGGTATGACCCAACCTCCCTGGATTAACATATGTTTTAGCCCGTGTCAGGCTTTCCCTGACCACATTTGCCTTCTTAGTGTTCACCTTCCTCACCTACCCTGAGAGCTATTTTCATGTAAGATAAGATGTCTTGAACCCTATGAATCCTCATATGTAGCAGTATATAATGGTTTGGACTCTGCATTAGTTGTCTTGGTCTCTTGTGTACTGAGTATTTATTGAATTTCAGTTCTTGGCACTGGTGGACACATTCCAGTTCATGTACACCTTGTTGTACACATTTTCTTTTTTTATCCCTATTACACGAGTTGTGAGAGTCACAGTGCAGGTCTTGATGAATGCCTCATTACATTTCTTAAGGGTAAAAAGTAGAAGGAATTATGTTGACATTCTTCCAACTATTAGGTTGAAGCATTCTCCTCTTAGTTTTACCTCTATCCTTACGGGTCATGAATAAAATGGAATAGTATACAAAACAATAACAATGGGCATGATTACGACCTTGACGTATAGGATGCTCTGTCTCAAATGTAACAGGTGTATCCCGTCTGCCGTATTACAAGTTCCCTTATATCCTATGGAACTTGTAAAACGGCGGGCGGGATATCCATCACGTTTGTGACATAGTATCCCATCTGCCATGGTTGCAATCAGCCCCATAAACACTAGTGTGACCTCTTCCTCACTCTGACTTAAGGACGACCAGACACCTGGCATCTGTATGAAACTAAAAGTATGTGACACTTAAAGTGTTATCATTTTTGAGGGGTGTCTGTGAACAGGTATTGTGGTTAGAAAGGTTAAGTGAGACATGATTTTGGTTCCTGAGGATACATTCAAGGGCGAGACATCATTAAGAGTGCGTCTCACACCTTCAAACACTCACTTACTGGCACACACTGTCAATCTTATTGGTTGTGTGCGTGTCTCACACCTGGTACACTCTCTAAACAGTATCTAATATCACTAAGCCCAACTGATTTTAAGAGAGTCTCACGCCCTGTGAGTCAGGTTTCTAATTTAAAAAAAACAAAGGCTTCAGATCTCACTCCCATGACCTTTCAGAGGCCCTAAGATCTGTAAGAGTGGCTGATTGGAAAAGAGTTTGCATGAGCTGAGAATTCTTGAAGTATGGCTCTAAAGTGGACAGGCAGTTCGACTTCCAACAGGTTACAGTAGCTCTCCCTAGAACTGCATGATTTCAGTTTTCTAAAGATAAAGTCAAGATCTGAAACAGTAATAAGATATCAGAATGTGTTTGTTTTTAACATACATTATTAGATACATGAATATAAGCTTCCTTGCTTTACGATTGTTTATAAAAGAAAATTGACTTTCCACTTTTTCAGTTCCACTTTAATAACACAGTGGGACCAAAAGCCAACATGTGTTTCAACATTGTTGCTATCGATTTCCCACCTCTGTAGAGATTTCCATCCTGAAGCGAGAGTTCTTCATGAATCTCCCAAATTGATTTGACATGGTTTTCTGAAACCTGTTCCTCCCCCAATCCTCCAACACAAAGCTTTTTGCTTTTACTAAAGTCTCTTCTTCAGCTAGACATCTTTCTTAGTTTTCTACAACAATGCTTCCAGTAGATACATTTAAAACCACATCTTCATCCGAGCTCAGTATCAAACTTCTAGAGAGGTAAAAATGATAAACAGTCAGTAACTACATTTCTTACATCAGCTTGATGTTCTGTAACAAAAATATAACCTTCTATATCAAGAAACTATTTGGCCAACTCTTTGGTGGTGAATGCATGGTATGGAAGCTGAACTGTAGATGTAATTCCTAGCTGTGAGCATCATGAATCTGTTCAATCAGTTCTGGCAGGTTGAATCCTGTACTACTGTATGATGAACCCAGAACTGATTGAATGGACCTATCATACTCTTGGCTAGGTATATGGTGAAACTGTGCAACTGTACCTTTAAAAATAGCTGACTACAGAACACCATCACTGCTTTTTATAAGTCCTGAAGAAGCAACATATTACTCTAATGAGGTTCAACACATGCTGGCTTTTAGTCCCCTTGTGCTATACAAGTGGAACTAGAAAAGCGGAAAGTGCAATAAATGATGCTGAAGCAAATAAACCTATATTCAGGTAAATACTAAAATATAGAAAGTAGAAATCTAACCTAATAGGTGATTACTTGGTTAAACATCAGTTCTGTCTTTATAAAAACAACTGAAAAACTCCTTCACATAATTGTACAATAAGGATATCTCACATACCACCATTGTGGGGCACTGATGCACCCATTGAGAGTCCGTTGCCTTTAGGGGTTGTTGTGATTTGTTGGAAAATGGGTTATTGGTAGGGCAGGTAGGTACCTACACCTAGCAACAAGCCACTAACCTCCACATAGGTACAGTTAGGTCTCAGTAAATTAATCCCAGCTCTACCCTTGGTAGCTTGGCATCGAGCGTCAAGGCTTAACTTAGGAGACAAAGTGTAAAGCATTCAAATATCACAAAACAGTAATTAAATAAAACACAGGAAACAGTTTAAAAATCCAAAACCAATTTATAAAAATAGCTTATATTTTTATCTTTAAAATGACACAAAAACGATTAAAATCAGTTCAGGGGAACCGGAGATATGAATTTTTAAAGTATTATTATTTTCTAGCGCTTAGAAACAAAAAGCGCCAATCGGGTCATCTGGTTGCACCAGGACCGGGGCAAAGTCAAACTTTCAGGCCAACCGCGATGGAGCCCTGCTCGGCTACAAGTCGCGGGAGGCCTCGGTTAAAAAGTTACCTTCTGACTTAGTCTCCTTTTTGATGTTTTTCTTCCCCGGGACGAACCTGCCAGTTGGATACGACCTCCTGGAGCCCTTGTCCAGATACCCGAAGTCGGTTTCCTCGGTGGTGATTTTTACCTTCGGACTTAGTCGTTTTTTCGAGATGAAAATCCTTCGACCGGGGTAAACCTGGATCTTGATCCGACGTCCGTGGAGCCCTTCTCGGATACGATGGCTGGGAGGTCCCGGTCAAATTTTTACGTTCGGACTTAGTCTCTTTTTTGGATGTTTTTCTTTACCGGGACGAACCACGAAGTCAGGCTGGGTCGCGGTTGAGGCAAGCCGGCTAGAATTTCCGCGTCGGGTCGGTCACTTTATGGAGCTTTTTTTCAAAAATTCTCCGATCTTTTCCAAACTTCTGGGGCTTCACCCAGATGTTCTTTCAAGGTTCTTTTGGTGTCCACAGCTCACCCCAAGGGTCCAGAAGTTCTGTGATGGTCCTTAGGGGTGCGGACTTCAACTCCCAGAATGCACCTGGCGCAAACTCCTTTTTGGCCACTGGGCAGTGGTCAGCTGGTCGCTTCTTTCAGGAGTTGGTGCAGGGGACTCTGGTTAGCAATTTTTCACCTGTAGCAAACAGGGAGTCCCTCCTTGAACCAGTTGAAGCCAGGCAAAGTCCTTCTTGTGGTGAAGCCCAAGTGTGCAGCTGGTGCAGTCCTTCTGAGTGCAGGGTCCAGGTGCAGGCCAGGGGTCCAGCAGGGCAGTCCTTCTTCTTCTTTAGTTCCTTTCTTGTTGAATTCTGGAGGGGATCTGAGGTGTGGGTGCAGGTCTGCCAGTTTTATCCTTGCTCCTGGGTGAAAAGCAGGGGGGCCCTGGTTCTCCAATCAGGGACAGGGTCGTCCCCCTGTGATGACCACTTCCTGGGAAGTGTGGCAAAAATCCATCCCAGAAGGCAACAGTCTCTAAAAATCCAACATGGATGAATCTGATTTTTCGAGGTTACATCTGGCTGAGCCCACCCACTGGTGTGGCTAAAAATCATAAACACACCCCTCTCCTGCCCTCTCCTAATCTAATCAAGGGGGCACCTAGCTGTCTGGGGTTGCAGGATGTGGGGGTGTTGCTGGGTGCTGCAAATGTCCTTCTCTGCCTTTGAAGATCAGTTTGGCAGCCCTCCCCCTTCCTGCCTCACCATCTGCTGAGGGGAGATTCTCTCCCCAAGCACATTCCTTTGTGTGAAGTCAGGCCACTTCACACCTCATCAAGGTAGCCTGGCAGAAGCTGCTGCAGGCTGGCCAATCAGAGCACAACAGCAAAAACAATGCAGAGCTGAAATTGGCAACTTTTTAGGTAAAGTCTAAACTTTTTACCTGAACTAGTTATATTAAATCCAACAACTGGAAGTTGTGGGATTTATTACAACAATCAATTTGATACCAAATTCTTGGTATGTAACATTTAAGGAGACTTTAAAATTTAAAATAAAGTCTGCCCATTCTAGCCTATGAAGGCCATTTACTTCAATGAGGGAAAAACGAATTTGGCTGTTTTTACCTCACCAGGGCTTATAAATCTATTTTTATAAAGTCCCTGCTTATAGTTACATGGCACCCAGCCCTAGGGGCACATAGGGCACACCTTAGGGGTGACTTATATGTAAAAATAAGGTAGTTTAAGACTTCGGAAGTACCTTTAATTCCAAAGTCGAATTTGCATATAACTTTAATTTAAAAGCAGCCAGCAAGCCAGGCTTGCTTTTAAAATGACACTGGGCACCTCAGCAGTGCACCTAGGTGTGCACCACCTATGCTGTGGTCCCTAAACCTACATGCCCTACCATATACTAGGGACTTATAAGTAGGTTAACTTAGCCAATTATAATTAGCCTAATTTGCATATCCATTTTACACAGAGCACAGGCCCTGGGACTGGTTAGCAGTACCCAGGGCACCATCAGAGTCAGGAAAACACCAGCATAAAGTGGAAAATGGGGGCAAAAAGTTATGGGGCCTCTGCAATCAGCCCTAGTTTCTCACATGATTTATTAGCAGCCATTGAAATCTAGCTTGGCAATGCTCTTCTCTTCACAGCTGTGCAGTGACGCAGGACGTGAACGTAGATGTGTTTCAGAATGGCCAGTCCCTGGAAGTCATGTTTGAG
Organism: Pleurodeles waltl; assembly: GCF_031143425.1. NCBI lineage: Eukaryota > Metazoa > Chordata > Amphibia > Caudata > Salamandridae > Pleurodeles > Pleurodeles waltl. The sequence continues at coordinate 1,180,955,605 of NC_090439.1, forward strand.
ATAGAGACCTTCATCTTTAAAGACCAGTCTGAAGTATATTTGAGATGTGATGTGTCTCTGTGCCAGACCACACAATCCAATACCTGCCAGGTAAGTGATGAGGGTTGGGGCAGAAAACAATGTAAGTATCTTTTTAGAGAAGCAGATGTGTGAGCCCGGCTAGAAGCAGGTGTGAGAACAATCACAGTGAGTTACTGGTGTGAGCAGAGGGAATCAAGGGTGTGTATGCAGTGAGGCGCGGGTATGAGTGCACTAGAATGTGGCAAGAGAATCAACTATTCTACATGTCTTTAAATTAGTTTGGGATTTGTTTTGTGTCTTGTTTTGGCTTTGTTACTTTTTTTAGTTCTGTATAAATACTTCATACATTGCCTCTAAGTTAAGCCTGACTGCATTGATCCTTAGCTACCAGGAATCAATCTCAGGTTTATTTATTAACGCTGGTGGTTCAGCCTGACAAGGATTTAGATTATTACTTGAGTTAGGAGCTTGTAAATATGCCCCTCACTTTATCACGCCATCTTTGTCGGAGGCGGAAAAAATAGGAAGTGGAAAGGGTGGAAAGCATATTAATGGCACTAAGGAAGGCCTTTCATTGGAATAAAAGAGATATTTGAAAGAACACTGTCTTGGGGTGTGCAGGACATTTTTGTTTTAGTTAGGACTGTGATAGGGTGGTCATAAGGGTAATTACATTAACAATTTATACTGTACTGATTGAAAATTAAGTAACGTAAATGACCTTATGTATTGTACAGATTGGTCTTATCATAACGTAGGCTAGCCTGTGGTTAAGTAATCCTATCTAAATGTGCAGAATGGAGGTTAGGTAATGTAAATATCTATTTTAAAGTAATGGAAGGTACTATTTAACTTTCTGTTAAGGAATGTAGTCATGTGTACAATGCGAAGTTCAGACAAAATATTGAATAAAAAATATTTAGATGCAGAAAAATCTAACTTTTTATGTTGTGATCTACAAATATATGATGCAGGAATATTGTTGACAAGACTAACAATTTTCTGACATTCGGAGGGGAGGAGGGAACATGGCAGCTGGCTAACGCAGAGGACTCCCGGCACCGGCATTGTTTTTTGGAAAGCGGTGCGCTACGCGTGTTCTGTTTTTGGAAGTTCCTAGCCATTCAATGAGGCTAGGTTTATATTGAAGCTTACCTGTTTTATCGTGGGCAATGTTGAATTGCTGTCCTGCTGCTTTGATGAGTGCCACTTCGGAGCTGCAACGCGACCGGCATGTGGCAGCCAGAATTTCCCTTCGGGGAATGGAGGGAAGAGCCAGCACTAGTCTGGTGCTCACCCGGAGGACACCGAAGTTGCAGAAAGGTGCGGGTTGCAGGGGAGCTGTAACATTTGCTGTGACCCTTGTACAACTACTTCCTTTTACAAAGGTAATTGGATTTTTATTAAGAAAGTGCCAAATATCTCTGGTTCCCCCCTTAGGGATGGAATTCATAATTTTACCATGCAAAATATGAGGGGGCCAATTCAAACTAAGAGGAGAGGAGGACGAGGGGGGAAGAAGGGAGATGTGATTTACTCCCTAAGGAGTGGAAAAAGGAGTCTCAGTCTAAAGGGGAATATGGCATTGCAGATAAGGCCCTCAGGATAATTGGAAATCTTCTAAAATCTCGACAGAAGCGCTGGAGTCAAAATTGACAATAGGCTTATAGTGGAAGATTTGTTGGACGTTAGACCTACCAAGACTACTTTGAAGAAATCAAGGATTACTCTGTCTCTCCGGACTTATAATAAAGTCCTTCCTGGCGCTCAGGGTAGGGAGAGAGAAATGGAGGAAGAAGAACATGAGAACTTTCCTCAAGTATCAGATAGGACATCAGACGACATTCAAGTACTCCTGAATGAATCCACTCCTGATAGATTTCAGTCGCAAATGGAGGGATGAACCCTTTTAAAGGGATGGTGATTTACAGCAGAAGGTGGTCGCTACTCCCTCAGTACAGATTCCGTAAGAAGGGCCTCTCACACAGTCCATAGTAGAAATGATACAGAACCTAGCAAACGAGGTCCGTAGTAGCTTTGAAACCCCAAACTCTAACTAGAAAGAGATAAGAGATAAGAGGGCTCTGTGGAGCTCTCGGGCAGAAATTCGATGATCTTGCAATATGTACAGCGGCTTTGGAAACAGAAGTCAGTGAATTGAAGAAAGCTACAGTGAATAATGCTGAGGCGATTCAACGAATAAAGATAGGGGAGGAGAAGGTTTTATTAAAGCTTGAACTAATGGAGAATAATATGAGGAGGAATAATTTGAGGTTTTTTAAAGTTCCTGGAGGTCTAGAAGGTGGAGATCTAAAGAGCTTGGTGGTTCGTTTAATCAAGCAAGGAGTACAGATTGAGGATGAAGAAGAAGACTTGGCAAGAGACATTCAAAGAGTGCACAGAGACCCGTTCAGAAAACCCCCCAATAGGGTAAAACCCAGAAAGATTTTGGTTAACTTTCATACTTATGCCACTAAGGAGCGTATTTTAGCGGCAGCATTAAATAAAAAGTATTTGACAGCAGAAGGGGTTAATTTTGAGATTAGATCAGATCTATCCAGTGTAACATTAAACAAACAATGGAAGCTAGGGAAGAGAATTGATGTTTTGAAGAGATTAGGGGCTACGGCTCAGTTGAAATTTCCTGTCTCCTTGAGGGTGATGGCAAATAACAAAATGTATACGTTTAGTGATGTTAGGGATGTAGATGATCTGATTAAGTCAATGGATAAGGATTATCAAAATGGTAGCTAATGAGCTAGGGATTTTGTGGATTTCATGGTTCAGGACTGGACGGGCCTCCATGGGCAGGTTTGCCTAAAGAGAAGACAGGGTGGGTTCTCTCAGGGTTGTGTTGGTGGAGATGGGGGATTGTAGGGGGAGTTGGGTGGTTGGAAGGGGGCACAGGGTGGGGAGCATGGGGGATAATGCCAATAAAAAACGTTGTCCTCGGGTATAGGTATTTGATACTATGGATGATTTCTGGGGTTGGTCAACAGCCGGGAAGCGTGGCAGGAAGGAAAATGAAGGGTGACGTATGAAGGCTTTTATCTTCGAATGTCTAAGGGTAAGAGGTAGATGGAAGAGGTTAATACAGTATTTTAAAGATACCGAAGCTATGGTGATTATCTTGCAAGAAACACATTTATCTGGGGAGGAGTGCACCGAGTTGTTTAAACCACATCGGTGGATTCAATATATGTTAAGTTCGACTCAGGCCAGTGGTAGCAAAGTCATGGTTATATTAGTTAAAACCCATCCAGAAATTTCCTTCCAGGCAAGTCCAGGGGATAAAGCAGGCAGATGGGTGATAGGGAAGCTGAGAGCTTTAAATCAAGGGATTGCATTAGTTGGCTACTATGGCCCAAATAGGGACGATGTTCAGCCATTGCGAGATTTGTTTCAACGTTTATTACAATTTACAGACCCAATAATTTGGGTAGGGGATTTCAACATAGTACTAAATTATGACTTAGATAGGTCAAGAGGGAATATGTCAAAGTTGAATGAGAAGATGCGATCTCAGGTGATTAATATGATGTCCGACTTTGGGTTACACAACATTTGGAGGGAGTCGATGGGTTTAAGGCGAGGATCCACATATAATAATAAAAAGTAAAAACATCAATCTAGGATTGATTATGTGCTGATGGATGGGAGGCTGAGAGAGAGGGTTGAAAAGATTGCTCATGTAGGAGTACACCTCTCAGATCACTCCACAGTGAGTGTGAGTTCTGTGTTTAGAGGGGACAAGGCGCAGAGCAGGTGGACCTTAGATAGAAATCTCCTGTTAGTTAAAACTATTGTAGCTAGTTTGAAAAAGGATGCAGAAGAATTTTTCAGGCTAAATGCTGGTTCTTCTCCTCCCGAGATAGTTTGGGATGCCAGGGGAGAAACTATATGAACAAGATTAGTACCCTAGAAGAGCATAATTAACTAATCGAAAGGGATATGATAAGCAAAGAGGTTCAGAAGGAAGAGGTCGAAGGACTTTCTAAGATTCATCAAGAACTTCGAAATAAACATATAATTGAATTAGATAACAGAGTTAAAGCGAGATGGGAAGCTAATAGGACAACTTTTTTTGAATACGGAGAAAACTGTTGAAATGTTTTAGCCTGGCAAACAAAATCAAACCAGACCAGAAATAAGGTAGGGGGAATCCAGCGGAACAATGTAGGGGAGATTTGTAGGGGAAATGAGGATATAGGAGAGGCGTTTCGAGACTATTTTCTGAATCTTTACTCAGAGAGGGCAGATATATCTCCAGGGCTGGTTCATAATTGGTTGAAAGGTGCAGATCTTATGGCCCTGGGGGATGAAGATAGGAAAATTCTGAATAAAGGAATTAGTTGGGCAGAAGTGTAAGAAGCGGTTAGTTCTGGTAAATTGGGGAAGGCACCAGGGCCAGATGTCTTACCTCTGGAAATTTATAAGATTCTGGGCGATAGTAGAGATAACGTTTTTTTAAGGCTATGTGATAGTATTTGTATGGAGGGGGCAGTGCTGCCCCCCTCATGGAGAGAGGCAACGATTACCTTAATATCAAAACCTGGGAAAGACCCTATAAGGTGTGACTCATATAGGCCTATTTCACTGTTGAATAGTAATTATAAAATGTTTGCAAAAATCTTTGCAAAGAGATTAGGTAGGGTCTTAGAGAAACTCATTCATGAAGATCAGAAGGGGTTCATAAAGGGCAGACATCTTCATGAGTTAACTCAAAATGTATATAATATGTTAAAATTAACATTTTAAAAAAAGTTTTACATTATATATGCAAATATAAAGGTACACACTTTGAAATATATGTGTCTGTTTGTTAAAAATAGTAAATATATATGCTTAAGTATTAGCTGTAACATATTTAATTTACATTATCGACCTCATTACGACTTAGGTGGCTGCCATATTGGCGGTAATCTGACTGAAGCATTACGACTCACACCGTGCAGACCACCAAAAAACAGCCACAAATCCAACACTGCCAGGACATTTGAGTGCGGAAAAGAGGCGGTTCTACCACCAGCACCGCCACGCCATCACAATTCTAGTCACTAGATTATGAGACACAAATCAGCACAGTGGTTCTTTCGTAGTGGAGCGAATTGTCGCGCTCAGAATCCACCACAGTCATAACACACCACCACATTAGATAGTTTGAATATTCCACACGTGAAACACATACACACACAATACACACCTACGCATTGCACTATATAACACACCCCAACACAACCTACAATCCTTTGCTACACAATCGACGTACACATACACAGAGAGCAGGCAAAAACATATAGCACCATTACACCACAGGCACAGATAGACAACCCACCCAGCACACACAACAACAACTGCACTACCAACACAAAACACACATAACGACCAGCCACACACCACAATCCTCCGTCACCCACTACGCACCCCCCACACCCGATCAATCACCACACACTGCATCCTTACACACACAACACCCCTGTCCCACCCACAACACAATCACCACCATGGCCCCACAAAAGCACCCACGGTTCACAGATGAGTGGGTGAGGGTCATGGTGGATGAAATCATCAGGGTAGAGCCACAACTGTTTGGAGCCCAGGTCCAGCAAACCTCGATTTCCAGGAAAATGTAGTTGTGGCAGAGAATAGTCAGCTGGGTCAACTCAGTACGCAACCATCCATGCACAAGAAAGGACATCAGGAAGAGGTGGCACGACCTACAGGGGAAGGTGCGTTCCCTGGCATCATAACATCAGATCGCCGTGCTCAAGACTGGCGGTGGGCCCCCACCCCCACAATTCACATCTTGGGAGGAGAAGGTCTTGAGCATCCTGCATCCTAAGGACCTGACTGGAATACCTGGATGATTGGACTTTGGTAAGTGCGTGCAAACACAATGTCAAACAACTGTCTTGTACTGCACGCTTCCTCACCACCCAAATACTCACCAATGTAATGCATGTCACATTACACATCCTACCTATCCACCTAATGCCCCTCTCCTGCATGCCACACCTCCACCCAGCCCAAATGGCCACATAGCTCTTGGCAAAGGCATGCCTAGCATGTGCTAAAACATACACTATAACTCCCATAATGCACAATTCCATCTACCTGAATACCTGGAATTTGTACATCACATACCTTGCATGAATGCGTATTGGAATAGCCACGCTAACTAGATGTTATGACAGAGGACCACTGCATGGCAATGACAGCAATGCAATGAAGCAACGCAATGCCAGAGAAGGTTTAAAACAGCAAAGTGACAAATCCAATTGGCCACTAATCAGGATCCACAACACAGAAAGTCACCCACCGTGGTATGGTATGTCAGATGGCAAACTCCATGCACAGCATGCAGCGACAGATGATTTAACCTTGCATAATCTCATACTCTCCACCCACTGAGACACCATGTTGCTATGTCCAGCCTTCGACCGCTCACAACTACCAGGGCTGAATACTCACTAGCTAACAGAGCAGAACAGTCATGTGAATTATCAGTCTGTACCAGTACCCTTCCACACAGCCAGATGTACTAAACCTGAATGGCACCTACCTAAATAGAGTATAGAGCACATGTCACACACCACTACCTAACACCAATGGTATACTGTGCAGAATCTGTCATTTTCATTGTCATTTCTAGGACTCATGTCAAGCCATTGTATGCATATGAGAACAAGTGATCCAAACACATCTTCAATCTGTAACTCCCTGTCTCACTCCATCCACAGGTACCCCTGCCAGTTCCACCTTGGAGAGGATACCAGAGACTGCCAGCCCCCCAAAGGATGAAGGCCTCAGTGAGCACAACACACCTGGATGTCTGGACACTGATGACCTACCTGGCCCATCTGGGACACTTGGTCAGTCTACAACTCCCTGTCTTACCCTGCCCACAACAATCCCCCCAAACCCAGTGGCCTCAAAATCACAGCCTACCCTTCGTCCCCAAACCTGTGTCCTAAGGACAGATCAATCCATTGTGTCCCCCACAGTACAGGGACCTGAATCGACCCCTCACTCCCCAGAGTAATGAAGGTCCTGCAAGCACTGGAAGTGGGTACATTGTGCCAGGGGCACAGGCACCTGAGGGCAGGGGGTGTGGAAGGGAAACTGTGGGCCAGAGGATGGGGCCCCCAAGTGACTCTACTGACCAGGCTACCATCTCCCAAGTCCTGGAAGCAAACCAACAATCCCAGGACAGGATGGGCCAGATCATAACTATGGTGGGGGAAAACCAAAGGCCGCAGAGGGAATACCATCAGGAGGTCATGCAGCAGTGGTATGCCCACAATGACACCGTGGCCTCCATTGCAATGGTGCTGAGGGATATCAACACAACCCTCCATGCTTCCTCCACCCACAGGCAAGCCCCTTCTGCTAGCAACATAACATAGGACCCATCAATATCAGTGGTAGCCAGCAATATGGAGTCCCTGAAAGGGGAACCACAGGCCTCAGACAGCCCTCCCTCTGTAGCTGATGAACCCCTCCAAACATCCAGACGTCTGCCTGGAGCAGATGGCAAGACCTCACCACTGCCAGGAAGTGACCCTAGCCTGATTTGTCTCCCTTGTGTGCCACTGAGAAATCCTGTTGACTGTTCAATGATAACTCCATTTTCCCATTGACAACTGGACACAGGATCTGTGCAACCAACAGGTGTACCAACTATTCTGATAATTGCTTCTACCATGACTCCACTCATCACCTCTTGGACAATTTTTCGACAATATATGTTTCTTACCATTTCAATATATGAACAATAAACAACAATGGAACACAGCTACTGTATAACTGTCTTTATTACGACATGAAAAATAGTCATGATTGCCATATGTGAGATGGCTATGAACACCTACATCCAACAGGCAGAATAATGGACAGGAGAGGAGTCACCCTCAGCAGGAGACACAGTACATAAGATATGTTCCAGGACACATGTCAGACAGTCCACAATCTTGAGCCACATAGGAGTATAGTCAGCATGCAAACCTGCAAAAAGACAATTACAGAGAGTACCCTCTGGATGGAAGGCATGGAACCACACTAAGCACACATGCAGCATATAGAGGTTGTCACCAGTCTAGATTATCACCTAACCAGGGTCCCCCAGAGATTACCTATTCAACACCAGTCACAAAGTATTTATAATGGAGCAATATAACTTGCCTCTGTCAGTTACAACTCTCAATTCTCCAATCATTCAGCAATGGCTAGTGACTATAAAAGCCCAAGCCATAGGTAGCAGAGGCTTATGTATTCTTAACACAGTCAATAGGTGGAATGACATGACTACAGGAGAATGCTGCACACATTGCTCATTACTGGTCTGTACAATGGAGATTAAAATCAAGGACACTTCAGTGGTTACACTTGTTAAATATGAGAAATTGTTAATGTGCACATGACATACAGCATACTCCCCCAACACACACTTACGGATAGGACCACATCATATCACCACTGATGAGATAACTCTGGAGGACTTTTGTCAGTATTTCATGTGGACATTCAACACTTGCCAAACCAAAATCACCATACCTGTTTGTCATGCCGTGTCAGCATTACCAGCCACTGGTCCAGCTGTCTCACGCTCATCAGCTAGCATGGGTTTCTGGCATCTTAGGGCTAGATTGTGGAGCATGCCGCAGGCTACTACTATCTGGCATACCTTTTGGGCTCCAGATAGCTCCAGACACCTGAATCTGGCTTTCAGGTGGCCAAATCTCCTCTCTATTACAGGCCTTGTTTTCCCATGGGCCTCATTGAAACAAACGTACCCATCTGTGGCAGGGTACCTCACTGGTGTCAGCAGCCATAGAAGGTTAGGATAGCCAGCGTCACCTGTGTGAAACAATGTAGGACCATTGACATAACAGATATAGCGACAGGGAAGAATATGATGACAGATGTAACTACAGTAAATCACATTCAAATGGATACATAACAAGCAGCCAGGCCCTCTCTGTGTGTAGTCATGCCATCATGGGTGGGACATTGCTGTTCCTCAAAATGAAGAAGCCATGGCCACATCCAGGAAACTTGTCTGTGACCTGTAATATGTACTGGTCTGTCAGACACACCAGCTGAACATTAAGGGAGTGGTAGTTTTTCCTGTTCCTTTACAACTGCTCATTGGCACTGGGAGGAACCAGAGCTATATGGGTGCCATCAATGGCCCTTACCACATGAAGGATGTGGCCCATATCATGAAAAATCTGGCTTCACATAGGCCAAATCTGCCCATTGGGGGAACCTGATGTGGCTGTACAGGCGTTTCAACAATGCACACAGTACATCCTTCAACACTAGACTGAACATTGGCTGTGACATTCCTGCTGCCAAACCCACTGTGTTCTGAGAGGAGCCTTTGTAGCACTGACAGGACTTGTACTGTGGGAAGGATGGAATAGGGATTGCCTATGGCAGGTAACAGATCAGGCTCCAACTGTGTACATAGATCCAAACTATAATTTAATCGTTGACGTTTCAACCCCTCTATATCTTGGGCCACATCACAGCTCCACATTGGGTCTTCATCAGGACTAGTATGATGGGAGTCCCTAAATATATCCTCTGACTCATCTACTTTTCCCTTTATCTATTTATGAGGGGATCAAATCTTCTTCCAATATGCCAATTGCCCCCATATATCCGGTCATCAGTCAAATTCAATGCATTCTTCATAGATATGTGAAAGAAAGCCAACCTTTCTTTTGCATTGTGAAGCTGTGATGTGGCCCAAGATCTAGAGGGGTCGAAACGTCGTCGATTATATTATAGTTTGGATAGGTTTCTTCATAGAACCTGTGGAGGATTGAAGGAATCGATTCAGACTCCGTGAGGATCTGGAATGGAATCAATGCAGCAAAATAGAACCAACCGACTATTTCTAATGTTTTCTGTATAGGTGTTTCTTTATTTATTTGAATATGTATTATTCTTTCTTCTATCTACACTATCCTTCCTTTGGTGTGTTGTGTGTTTTTAGATGGGCTGTCCATATAATATATTAAATTGATATTTATGTAAAAATCAAATGAATGAATATATTTATATTTATAGGAATAAATAGTGTTTTTGGCCTTACCTATGTTGTTTTATGAGATATAAATAATTTGTTGTTCTTTCTCCGTCTGGGCATTGTTAGCTGCAAAATAGGCATACATCTATTCATGACAGTCACAGAATGGGGGAGATTGGCGGCCAGATGGATCATTTTTCCAATTGATCTATAGAATAAGCCCAGATGGTGTGCCTCAATTGCAGATGGAACAGACACAGAAAAGTTGAGCTTTGTCTTTAGTAACCACTTTATTCTTAAAGCTAATAACAATACAGTAATTGCTATTAGGTTTGGGGTTGTTTCCTACCCATGAGACTCTTTGTACAAAAGTTGCCCTGGCCCCCCCAGCCTGCTGTATATCCAGTGTACCACCTTATTTAGTAGCTGATGATAGTAATCACATGTAACTGGTCTCAGAGGAGGGACACCTTTAAGAACCAGAACAAAAGGAGTGGCCTGTGGGAGCATTTACAGTATAGGAAGATCCATGGGAAAAAAGCTACTAGAAGTTGTATGTCTTATGGTCCAAGGTATAAGATGGGACATTAGCTTGCCTATTAATTTGCTCCAAAGCTATTTCTTGCCCTTTGTGGTCTTCCTTGGGATCTGATTTCCCTCTCCCTGAACTCACTCCTGCCCTCCTTGCTTGATCCAATTACCCATTAGATGAAGTGGTAGGCACTGCTGGTGCACGCAATGGGCTAGGTAACTAGTGGGCCATTTGGAGGTCAGTAGGAGGCACAGCGGTGGGCAGATGCACCACAAGGTTCAGATTAGCCAGTACTTTCTCTATTTTCTTTAGGTGGGGCAAAATGGGACGTCAAAGATGCCAAGACTCTGTTACAAAGATCCTCCATTAAGTCAGGGATTCCTTCCCCATCTTTCTCATTATATTGGGGCTGTGCTTCGCAATAGGATTAAAGGAGCGGAGCACTATCGCTTAAATTAAGCCCCCCCTCTTTTTCTATCTTGATTGACTCCTTGTTTTAGCACCAGTAGGATAAATTTGTGGTTGGAATTGTATGCCCTCAAAATGCCTAATGGGCTCCGCAGTGCCTGTTAAAGTGTCAGAGGTTACTGGCCTCACCTCTTACAGACTAAGATCAGGACCTTTATCAACAGAGATTACCTCAGACAAAGTCTGCAAATCAAGTGGTGAGGAATGAATGTTGTTCAGCCAGTTCAATCTCCTTACTAATCACCCGACCCCCTGCTACAGAAAACCACCAGTGCCAGGTGTGGGGAATGAGGGAGTAGTACTAATTAGAAGTCAATCCATGCAGTTGAACAAGACCTAGGTGTCGGATCAGACCAACAATGATTGATCATGTATCAAATACACTAAGATGGTCGAACCAGTCAAAAATGTAACTTCTGACTTCTCTGAAATTGAAGTAAAAATCCTCCAGCAGGACAACACTGATGGATATACCTGATGAAGTCCTCCCAAGTGTGGATAGCCATTGAATGAGGTCTCACAGAGGCCTTTGTTTTTTGACAGGCAAAGCTCATAGTGGAAGAACTCAGTATTTAGCTGATGCAGCAGTTGCCCTATTGTCAGGGAGACCAGATCCTCGGGGTCTGCGCATGTTCCCAACACGTCCACCACAAGACAGCTCCAAATCTCTGATAGAAATATCACAGAGCCTAAGTGAGTCCAAGTGGGGAAAAGGGGATTAGGAAGGGAACAGCTGGGAAGGAGACCTGTAGGAAGCAAAAGGTTAAGCAACACAATATCAAGATATAATCACATTGAGGTTCATAAAACCTCTCTGTTGAATCTAGGGTTCACTGATACTGTAAACATGAAACAACCCTCTGTTGAATCTAGGGTTCAACGATATTCGGGACATGAAATAACACTTAGACTGAAGAAACATGAATGGCCTAGAGCTAAACTCTAACTAGGCCTCAAGAAATCTAGGTACCTGGAATAAATCAAGAATAGTTAATCCAATGTTTCATATGAGCTTTTCATGAAATATCACATACTGTCTAGAAATACAAGAACCTTCTAGAACAAACACTGCATTTTTAACATGAGGACAAGACAATCTGAAACATTCCCTGGAAAACAATTGGAATTGTACTAGGGACTTAATATGCACAAAGAACGGCACATTTTGAATTTATCATCTTCACAGGAAATCCATAGGCTCAGGATGAATGTGTGCACTTCAGGAAACACTACACATCAAAGTTTTAATTGCCATGAAATGATCACGCACACTGTTAGCGACCTGAACACCAAGTTTTACATGCGGGAAATGAACTGCATACACTGCCGGTTCAAACAAGAATATGCAAATGCCATGAAATGATCGCACAAGCCTTTGCCGATCTGAACACCAATATTTACATGCGGTAAATGAATTGCGCACACTGCCGATTCAAACAAGAATATTCAAATGCCATGAAATGATCACGCAAGCCTTTGCCGATCTGAACACCAAGATCTGTATCAGAGCAATGATTTGCGTACTCTGAAAGTTTCACGAGTAGACCCCAAAACTCAAGAGGAACGGGGTCGGGGGCCCAGCCTGACCTCCATCTTACCAGCCTGCTCAAGGATCACCAAAAGGCGGGGCAGGCCTGGAACGCCAAGGTAGGCCTTAAGAACACAAGCTCAGGAAAATGCTGCTGCTCTGCACCAGGACCTCTAAATAGTGAACACGTGGAGCTGGGCTGGCTCCCTTAAATAGAGTCTGGCCCAGCCCACAAACCACACCCAGTCATGCTGCAGGGAAAGCTTTGAGAAGGTCCTAGAAAGGGACCACACCCTGATACACTCTGTAAGCCTGCAGCAATACCTTGCAAATGAACATTATTTGCAAACATCATTAATAGTGGTTTCAAGGTAAAACTCTGCAATGCAAAAGGTTAACAAACTGCATATAAACACAATGCATGAATTATGCTCTTGCATAAAGACTGGGTTTTTGCATTTTAGTTGCCGGTAGAGAGTGCACTGTCCTTATGTTGACAACTATTGGCTGGATACTTTTCACACCTTGTCCTGGTCAAGCTTACTACCTTTGAACATAGTAATTTTTATGGAGCTCAGAACCCTCCAGCGTGGCAACCCTGAAGATATATCTTAGGGGGTCATTCCTACCCCGGCGGGCGGGCGCCAAAAGGCCGCCCGCCCGCCCAGCGGGAAAGCCCCAGCAATGATGAAGCCGGCTCTGAATGGAGCCGGCGGAGTTGCTGGTGTGCGACGGGTGCAGTTGCAGACACTGAAAATCTTAATGGGGCCCTGTTAGGGGGCCCCACGACACCCGTTACCGCCATCCTGTTTCTGGCGGTGAAAACCGCCAGAAACAGGATGGCGGGAAGGGGGTCGGAATCCCCATGGCGGCGTGGCTTTGAGCGCCGCCGTGGAGGATTCCCTGGGGCAGGGGAAAACCGGCGGGAAACCGCCGGTTTCCCTTTTCTGACCGCGGCTTTACCGCCGCGGTCAGAGTGGCCCCTGAAGCACCGCCAGCCTGTTGGTGGTGCTTCCTCCTTCCCCTGCCCTGGCGGTTCATGACCGCCAGGGTAGGAGTGACCCCCTTAGTTTCTGTTGCAGCTTCTCTTGGCTGCTTCTGAGCACTTAGGATTTATCCCTCACTCCAGTAAGGACTACCAGCAGGGTACAGGTATTACATGTCAACCTGTCACTTAAATGCTTGTGCAACTTTTTCTCTATCTTAAACCACACTGAAGGTCATCCATCTGAGTGGGTGAGCTGCTTATGAATGAGAAGTAGTATGTGTATCCCATCATGTGCTCCTTGTAGAAGGGGCGTGTATGTGAGCAGGTGCCAAAACTGAGAACCTGTTGGATACAAAGGGTGCACATGGTTATTTTCATGCTGGATATGATAGGACCATTGGACTAATTTGTATTCCAGATTTCAAGTTTAGTGTTGAGAGGGATGCCAATTGTGAGGGTTGAGCTGGGTCATGGTGTGAGAGGTGTGCGGTGTGACATAAATTCAAAATGTGATTTTATAGCAGAAACAAGGGTTGTCAAGAGTAATTGGGGTGTTGGGTGTACTGGCTGAAACAGAATTACAGATTTGATGGAGGCTCTGGATGTGAAGTAAAAACTTAAATAGACTCTACTTTTTTATTCCCTTTCAGTGTTCATCTTCCTCTCGTTCTGCTACTAAGGACACTGTAACTATTGAAATGCCTCCGATTGGGATTTCAGGTACAAACAATTGCATATGTATTGTCTCACATTACACTGCTGTGGAATATTCTTATTTGTAGTCAGTGTGAGCTACATAAGAAGCCCATCCTAAAATGCCCCGATCTGCAATTATCTGCAATACAGAAAGCTTGTATGTGAATGATTTTAGAGATTGCATAAGGTCCATAGTGATTAGAAAATGGACAGCTACTGTTGTGTAAGAGTCCGCACTTGATGGGTTAGTTAGGCAGTGGAGGAAGAGGGCCCGCTTCTGAGTAGAGCCCCGACAACCCATGGGAGATCTGCCACCAGCATCCTCCTCAGTTATTGTGCAAAACGCTTCCCCACAGGACAGAATAGAATCAGAAACCAAGGAGGAACATGGGAAATGGCTGATTTATCATATTTTTGTACCAGAGAGGCATGGAAACTGTGGGTAACTTCCCCCCTGCTCTCCTTGCCACGCCTTCTCTTTGGGGATTTGGAAGCTAGCTTTGATGTTTGTATGCTCGAGAAGAGAGCTTGCACAACTCACATTGAGACGCTTCAAGAAGACTACTTACGCCAGAGATAAAGCACTGAGGCCCCCATGCCTCTATCACCCTGTCCATCCACTCAGCAAATACAAAACCGTCTACATGTGGTGGCCGTGTATCATGCCCATGCTGTAACATGTCACTGTGGACCTGGGAGCCCTTCACCCTCGGTCCTGCATTTATGGTAACATCTATCATGGGGTCCCATCTACTTATGTGACACCTGATTCATCTCCTGTGTGAACACTAGTACAATCACATTTAGGGGATCAGACTGTCACCCCATTCCTTAATAGACCACTCCACTTAGGCCCCACCAGATCACTTATCAATATGTGCAATGGAGTCTCCCTGCTTCTGTACTCAAGGGCTATTCCCTACCTCCTTCAAGATCATACACTAACCTAGGCGCCACTTGTGGCCCAACCCACTCTGGGATTAAAGACTTTAAGGAATGAAGACCTATTGAATAGACCATGTAATGTGACCTGGGATACACATACGCTACCGTCCTTCTTATGGAAGACTATAAGGGTCCTATTGGGACTTCCAGCAGGCCAGTGTTTCTTAGGACAAGACTGCAACTTGGAAGCTACCCAGTGGGCAGCATATCATCCCCCTATGATGGTCTCAAGCAAGACCTCACAATAGCTTCCTTTTCCCCAAGAGCATTGGCGACAACTACACAGTCACCTCTGCAGGATTAGAAGTCTTACTAGAGATCATTCTCAAAGAAATGTCTGTGGTTGAAGTGTGATTGGGGTCCAGGGAATGCAACTTGGCAAATTCCAGGATGGAAGTTAAACTAATGCTATCAGAGAAGGGATATTTCTGCCGTAAGGTGGATGGACTTGAAAAGAAGATAACTATGATGGAATGTCAACTGGAAGGGGGTGATACATAGGAGCCCTGATGTATGGTATCTCAAGCAGACAGTGAGTGAACTGGAGGACCGGGCCCAACGTGCCAATGTTCAATTCCATGGAATATCAGTAAAACTAGAGCAAGATAACTCATAATATTTTCTGATCCACCTCAAACCACACTGACTTATTCTCCACCTTTAGAACTTCAGAGGGCACACAGAATACAGGTCCAGATACCACCCAATAAAAACACAGACAGACCAAAGCATATCTCCTCCAACATAAACAAACACGGCCGATATAACAGTGGTTAACAAATATGTACCATATGACTGGGAAGGTAACAAGGTACAAATTGAAAAACTAATGCTAAACAAAAGAGATTCCTTTACCTTAGGCTAAAACTCAAAATATGGGACATTAAGTATGGCTTTTTAGAGGTAGCAACACTGTGAATTACCTTGGATGGTGGATCCTGAGACTATGACTGCCCTGAGGAACTGGAATAATTCTAAGACAGACTTGATCGCTGCAAATAAAACAAATAATCCAAAAAGAACAACTAGGCTTCATAACAATTGGGGAGTCCTTAAGACCAAACTCTTAAAAAGTCACCAGAAAGAGACAAGGTGATAAAGACTATGAAAGAGATCACACCAGATAAATCCTAAGACACATCTAGACCCGCAATGAAACCTGTAATGTCACTGGATAAAGAAACTTCCACATCGATCCCCGTTGGTTGTCGCCATGTACAAAAGAGTATCATTTAACAGAACCTTCACATACGCAGATTTACTGCCTTCCCTGTGGCTTTTTCATCCCTGGCAAGATCCAGTCTTGCTAGACGGTCTGTTTTTTTT
The DNA here is from genome assembly GCF_031143425.1 of Pleurodeles waltl. Lineage (NCBI taxonomy): Eukaryota > Metazoa > Chordata > Amphibia > Caudata > Salamandridae > Pleurodeles > Pleurodeles waltl. Next base: position 1,180,972,145 of record NC_090439.1, read on the forward strand.
GTGGTGTTATATGTTTTGAAACTGGACAAGGCGTCCCACTCCCACACATACCACCCTCTTAGCTACTCACTTCCCAATACTCCTTCTTCATATATACCTACATGCATAACCATTCCTTAAGTCATGAAACACCACAAGGAATAACTCTCAGCAAAGAGGAGTCTCTCTGTGGGTCAATGGAGACCACAGAGAAATAAGACCCAGTCCAGAGAACTGTGGAGGAGGAGGAACAGCAGGTAGAGGAAAGTGGTGGCCAGGTAAGTGGGGATGTTTTTTTAAGGACAGGATGGGGGAGGTATTAGAGTTGGGGGTGGGGTTAGGGTTTGGGGGAACTTTGGGATAGGTTGGGGTAGGTTTTAGGGTTCAGGGCAGAGGCAGGGGATCAAAGTAGTTTTTAGGACAAGGTGAGGTAGTTTTTAGGGTTCAGGCCAGGGGAGGGGGATCAGGCTAGATTTTAGGACAGGGCGGGATAGTTTTTAGGACAGGGTGAGGTAGGTTTTAGGGTTTAAGGTGGGGTTTGGGGGGGTCAGGGTAGTTTTTGGGACAGGACAGGGTAGATTTTTATAGTTTAGGGCAGGGGTCAGGGTTGGTTTAAAGACAGGGTGGGGTAACTTTTAGGACAGGGTAGGTTTTAGGATTTTGGTTATGCTGGGGGTCAGGGTAGTTTTAAAGACATGGCACAGTAGGATATAGGGTTTAGGGCACGGGTGGGGGTCAGGGTAGTTTTTAGGACAGGGTTGGTTTTAGAGTTTACGGTGGGGTGGGAGGGCAGGGTAGTCTTTAGGACAAGGCAGGGTAGGTTTTAGGGTATAGTGTGTGGGCAGGGGATTAGGGTCGTTTTTAGGACAGTGCAGAAGAGGTTTTCAGACAGGGCAGGTCTTCTGGTGGGGGCAGGAGTCGGGATCGTTTTTAGGACAGGGTGGGGTAGGTTTTAGGGTCCAGGGAGGGGGTTGGGGTAGTTTTTAGGACAGGGTGGGATAGGTTTTAGGACAGGTCAGGTTAGCTTTTAGAGTTAAGAGGAATAGTTTTTAGGACAAGACAGGGTAGGGTTTAGGTCATGGGCAGGACTACTGGATTGTTTTTAGGACAGGGCGGGTAGGTTTTAGGATATGGAAGAGTAGCTTTGTGGGTTTAGTGTGGGGGGTCAGGCTAGTTTTTAGGACAGGGCAGGGTAGGTTTTAGGGTTCACGGTGGGGCGGGGATCGGGGTATATTTTAGGACAGGGCATGGTAGCTTTCAGGGTTTAGGGCGAGCAGGATTTGGAATAGGGGTTTAGGACACGGTGGAGTCATTTTTAGGACAGGGTAGGTTTTAGGGTCTAGGCGGGGCGAGGGGGGTTGGGGTGTGTGTCACACAACCACGCATAGCGTCACCAACTATACGTTTACTAAGCATGATTTTATAATGAAATTTGGCGCAAAGGCATGAGTGGTACAGGCATGAGTGGATATTACCAACTCCCAGCCTCTCCCTTCCTTTACTATGAAAAGACAACCAAGCCACTCAATAATTTCCCTGAATGTGAATGCTCTAAAACATTATGGGGGTGATTCTAACCCTGGCGGTCGGTGATAAAGCGGCGGCCAACCCGCCAACAGGCCGGCGGTCCAAAAAATAGAATTCTGACCCTGGCGGGAACCGCCAACACAGCCCGCCACATTAACACTCCGACCGCCACGGCGGTACAAACAAACAGCGCGGCGGTCACCGCCAACAGACAGGCGGCAGACAATGTACCGCCCACACGATTATGACCGGCCAATCCGCCACCTTTTCCGGGGCGGGAGCACCGCCGATAAAAACACGGCGGAAACAGACTACGAACGGGAAAACGCTCACCTCTACGCACTCCACGAGGAAGGAGGACAGCATGGAACCCGAATTAAACATCCTACCTGCTCTCGTCTACCTGCTCATCTACCACGAGTACGAACGCCGGCGCAGACGACAACGGTGAGTACTGCACCTACGACACACGGGAGGGGGGAGGAGGAAAGCTTACGGCACACACCTATGCGACCCCCACCCCCCCAAACTATGTACACACCAATGCAGAGCAACAAGTCACAGTGACACCACCCAAACCCCCCAGAAAAATGCAAAGACATAATTACATTGTGAATAAAAATTTATGTACAAAATAGGCTCTGAAAAGTAATGGTCAACTAGCCAAATAATCAATATCAAAATAATTCCATATACAGTGCAATGGATAACCGAGGCAATTAGTCCTGCACATCAAAAGAAAATCGAAGTGTCCGTGGGCCAAAGTGTAACAACACAAGGGCAAAGCCCACACAGGACACCTGAGTCCTCTGGAGAGAACACTGCAGGGGCATCTGATGAAAAAACTACAGGCACCTCAGGGGGAAGGGAAGGTGGGGGCACCACAGCCACATGAGTCCACGACGCCAGATCCACGAAGGGGCCACCATGCCTACTGTGCCATCCTGGGGAGTGCAAAGCCACAGTCTCTCAAGTCTCTACAGTTGGTGGGTTGCCCACTGTTCCATCCTGGGGAGTGCAAAGCCACAGTCCATCAGGTGGATTACAGTCTCCACTGGTCAAGGAGGAGGCATGGTGGGCACAGTGAACCGTTAACAGTGCATGCAGGAAGGGCCCAGCGGAGCGGTGCTTGAGACGGCGGGGCCCAGCGGAGCGGTGCATGAGACGGCGGGGCCCAGCGGAGCGGTGCTTGAGACGGCGGGGCCCAGCGGAGCAGTGCTTGACAGGAAGGGCCCAGCGGAGCGGTGCTTGAGACAGCGGGCCCAGCAGAGCGGTGCTTGACAGGAAGGGCCCAGCGGAGCGGTGCTTGACAGGAAGGGCCCAGCGGAGCGGTGCTTGACAGGAAGGGCCCAGCGGAGTGGTGCTTGAGACGGCGGGGCCCAGCGGAGCGGTGCTTGACAGGAAGGGCCCAGCGGAGCGGTGCTTGACAGGAAGGGCCCAGCGGAGCGGTCCTTGAGACGGCGGGGCCCAGCGGAGCGGTGCATGAGACGGCGGGGCCCAGCGGAGCAGTGCTTGACAGGAAGGGCCCAGCGCAGCGGTGCTTGACAGGATGGGCCCAGCGGAGCGGTGCTTGAGACGGCGGGGCCCAGCAGAGCGGTGCTTGACAGGAAGGGCCCAGCGGAGCGGTGCTTGAGACGGCGGGGCCCAGCGGAGCGGTGCTTGACAGGAAGGGCCCAGCGGAGCGGTGCTTGACAGGAAGGGCCCAGCGGAGCGGTGCTTGAGACGGCGGGGCCCAGCGGAGCGGTACTTGACAGGAAGGGCCCAGCGGAGCGGTGCTTGAGACGGCGGGGCCCAGCGGAGCGGTGCTTGACAGGAAGGGCCCAGCAGAGCGGTGCTTGAGACGGCGGGGCCCAGCGGAGCGGTGCTTGACAGGAAGGGCCCAGCGGAGCGGTGCTTGAGACGGCGGGGCCCAGCGGAGCGGTGGTTGAGACGGCGGGGCCCAGCGGAGCGGTGCTTGACAGGAAGGGCCCAGCGGAGCGGTGCTTGACAGGAAGGGCCCAGCGGAGCGGTGCTTGAGACGGCGGGGCCCAACGGAGTGGTGCTTGAGACGGCGGGGCCCAACGGAGCGGTGCTTGAGACGGCGGGGCCCAGCGGAGCGGTGCTTGACAGGAAGGGCCCAGCGGAGCGGTGCTTGACAGGAAGGGCCCAGCGGAGCGGTGCTTGACAGGAAGGGCCCAGCGGAGCGGTGCTTGAGACGGCGGGGCCCAGCGGAGCGGTGCTTGACAGGAAGGGCCCAGCGGAGCGGTGCTTGACAGGAAGGGCCCAGCGGAGCAGTGCTTGAGACAGCGGGGCCCAGCGGAGCGGTGCTTGAGACGGTGGGCCCAGCGGAGCGGTGCTTGACAGGAAGGGCCCAGCAGAGCGGTGCTTGAGACGGCGGGGCCCAGCAGAGCGGTGCTTGACAGGAAGGGCCCAGCAGAGCGGTGCTTGACAGGAAGGGCCCAGCGGAGCGGTGCTTGAGACGGCGGGGCCCAGCGGAGCGGTGCTTGACAGGAAGGGCCCAGCGGAGCGGTGCTTGAGACGGCGGGGCCCAGCGGAGCGGTGCTTGACAGGAAGGGCCCAGCGGAGCGGTGCTTGACAGGAAGGGCCCAGCGGAGCGGTGCTTGAGACGGTGGGGCCCAGCGGAGCAGTGCTTGACAGGAAGGGCCCAGCGGAGCGGTGCTTGACAGGAAGGGCCCAGCGGAGCGGTGCTCCTCTGCACGGTGGGGCCCTCTTCAGCGGTGCTCTTCTGCACGGCGGGGCCCTGTTCAGCGGTGCTCTTCTGCACGGCGGGGCCCTGTTCAGCGGTGCTCTTCTGCACGGCGGGCCCTCTTCAGCGGTGCTCTTCTGCACGGCGGGGCCCTGTTCAGCGGTGCTCTTCTGCACGGCGGGGCCCTCTTCAGCAGTGCTCTTCTGCACGGCGGGGCCCTGTTCAGCGGTGCTCTTATGCACGGCGGAACCTCTTCAGCGGTGCTCTTCTGCACGGCGGGGCCCTCTTCAGCGGTGCTCTTCTGCACGGTGGGGCCCTGTTCAGCGGTGCTCGTCCAGTAAGTCAAGGGAGCCAGACCTGGCCTGGACTCCCTGCTCAGTCGCCCTCCAACCGTGCTGTTGCTGGACCCTTCGGTGACGGAGTCCTGGGCCCATTGGTGTTCTCCCTAACACCCGGGATTTGGCTTGTGGGCCCCTCCTGCTCCGCGCTCCTCCTGGCTGACTTCTCCGCCCTGCTGCCCTTTCGCTCCTTAGATGGGGCTCTCGGGCCCTTGCCTGCCCTAGATGTTGTGGCTGGTGAAGTGGGCGAACTTTGCTCCTTGGGGGCAGCCGTGTCAGTCCTCTCACGGCGGCCCTTTAGTTTCCTGGTCCTCTTGCCTGGTGGGGGGCTGGCTGTCCCCTTGCTGCTGATTGAAGTGTCACTGCTGGCAAAGGGTGGACTCCAGAACCCATGCACCACAGTGACACTCGAAGCTGGGCTGGTGGTGGCTGAGGTGCTCTTGGGACTCTGTGCAGATGGAGGGGGTGGGTCAGTGGAGGGAAAGAGGTCAAGATTAGCGAGGAAAACTTTCTTAGGACCAAGGTAAAAGGTAGGAGAAGTGGTGATGGGAGTGGAGGAAGAGGATGTGGTCGTAGGAGAGTCAGGTGTGCTGTCTTTGGGTGCAGGTGCTTGTGCTGGAGGCTGTCGTGAGGTGGATGGCTGCTGGGTGGGTGTCTGCCTGCGTTTGTGTGTCTTGGAAGAGGGGGTGACAGACACAGTGGGAGAGGACACAGGGGACGTGTAAATGGTAGTGGGGGTGGTGACTGCACGTGTGCGGACTGGACTGGAGGGTGTGCTGGTGATGGAAGCACTGGCTGATGGTGGTGTGCATGCAGGTGTGAGTGTAGACGTCACAGGGAGGGAGGAGGGAGACGAGGAGGAGGGGGACACAGAGGTGGTAGTGACTGTTGGAATGTCTGCATCTGGGTGTTGCTTGCGTGAATGCTTGTGGGTTCTGTGGTGCTTGTGTCTGGATGAGCTGCCCTTGGGTGTTGAGGTGTGTGCAGGCTGGTCTGATGGTGTGGATGGGATAGGCTGAGGAACAGGAGACAGAGACAGGGTGGAGGCAGTCAGAAGAGGGAGGCTGGAAACAGGGACAATGGCTGCCGTCAGTGCTGAGGCCAGAGCATTGAACGATCGTTGATGGGCAGCCTGACCCGAATGAATGCCCTCCAGGTAGGCATTGCTCCGATGCACCTCCCTTTCTACCCCCTGGATGGCATTCAAAAGGGTAGTCTGCCCAACAATGATGGTCTGAAGGAGGTCAATGACCTCCTCACTGAGGGCAGCAGGGGTAACAGGAGCAGGGCCTGAGGTGCCTGGGGCGAAGGAGACGCCCGCCTTCTTGGGCGAGTGGGCACGGAGCGTAGGCTGAGGGGCTGCTGGGAGGGCGGGGCTGGTGCGCTGGGTGGCAGCTGTACCTGTAGAGGCGGGGGGCCCGGATGTTGCCGCCACCGCTAGGGAGCTCCCATCCGAGGACGTGTCGCTGTCGCTGGTGTCACCACCGGTCCCCGTTGTGGTGCTCCCCTCGCCCTCCGTATCACTGGTGCCCTCGGTGTCTGTTCCTGGTCCCACGGGGCCTTGTGACTTGCAGCTCCCTCGTGCTCCGATGCCAATTCTCCTCCGCCTGATGATGCTAATGCACACATGCACAAGAAGATGAAGAAGAAGGGTGGGGGGAGAAAAACGAAGACCAGGTTGAGTGCATGCAATGTCAACACCGTTGGCGGAGAGGACAGACACAGGAGCCTCATGCACTAAGCCGCGCATTCGGGGTACACTACTCAGTACTTCTGACTAGGACAACAGGTCTAGAGACAACAAACGCGCACATGTGTGATGCTGGACCATCGATAGCTGTACTTGTCACCCTACAGAGGTGGGGGCCGGGAGCACAGGGCCATGCCTAAAGGAGAGGACTACACTACAGAAAGCGCCCTGGCCTAATGTCACCCACAACCCTCCTCCCCCACCCAGACGCCTCCACTGCGCAGAGAGATAGCAGAATGTGCTGATACTCACCCCCTTGTGTCTGCTGTGATGTCCTCAAGCGCCCATCCAAATCAGGGTAGGCCACCGCCAGGATCCGGGACATCAGGGGGGTCAGGGTACGACTGGCACCCCTCCTAGGTTGGGAGGCCATCCCCAGCAGTGACTCAGCGGTCTTCCTGGTCCCGCGGCGGATGTCCTCCCACCTCTTGCGGCAGTGGGTGCCCCGTCTGACGTGGACCCCCAGGGCCCGGACTTCCTTGGCGATGGCACGCCAAATGTCCACTTTCTGATGGGCGCTGACCTATTTGACATGTACAGGGTGGGAAGGAAAAATTCATCAATTTTCTGCATGTTAGATGCGATTGGCCCCCCCTCCCCAACCTTGCCATATGGCACATGCTCTCATCTGTCGTGCGTTGCACTCCTCATTCGCCCCCCACCCCACCAACTTACATCCACCCCACTCCACACAGGCATAGCCCATTCAATGTGCACCCAGTGTACTATATAATCACAAAAGGTGTGGGGTAGTGGGAACAGGGGGTAAGACTGGGTTAGTCTTTGAACCAGTGTCTGGTTATTTTAGGTTGCTTGATATGGGGTGCTGTGTTGACCTACAGGAATGGCGGGGGATTTTCCTTTACGGACTAGGTGGTCTCACACACATAGTAGTGTCATGCTTCATCATATGACCACCTAGCCCCACCTAAGTAAGATGATACTACTCAGGCGGACTCGACCTCTGGTTAAAAGAACCAGAGGGAGTGCTGAAATTAAATTGACTGGATAATTACAGTGATCCAGAGAGGGTGAATAATAAAATTACCTAACATGTCACCGGTGGCTCTTGTTAGTTTTAATAGTGGTGCATGTTGGTAAGACTAAAACTAAGGGGAAAGGCTCGTTAGAGGATAATGTCTCTTGGAGTCTAAAAGGGGTTGTACATGACCAACATGTTTCTGCCCTCACTACGTGCTGGGAGGTCAGGGGCATTCGTCAGGGTCGGAGCACGTGTAAAAAGTACGGTGCTCAAAGTAAACGTGTGTGTCCTACCTGAACAGGTAGTTCACGGTGGGGTAGGCCTATAGTAAATAATAAATAGATCACAATTAATTCAGAGTGACAGAAGGGTGGCAAACCACAGCACACGACACAGCAATCAGTGAAAAATAAGAATGCACACACACATGCATGCAATTGTGACTTACCCCGGAGCTGGGGGCGTATTGCCTCTGGTCTGGCTAGAACCGGGGGGGGGTTTTCCCTTGTAGTCACACTCTGAGGAGATTAGGTGTTTAGCAAGGGGGGACAGGAGAAAGAGGGGAGCTGAGGGCGCTAAGTGCAGAAAGGAAGAAACTGCGCAGGGTGCGCTGCAGACAGGGGGAGGCCGGAAGGGCAAGTTAGTGAAGCAAGGGGATGACAGGAGAAGGGAAGGTAAAGAAAAAGATCTAGGTAGCGTGAGAGAGAGACGGAGAAAGTGAAAAGAAAGAGAAAAAGAGGATAGAGGAAAAGGAAACAAGAAAAAAGGAAGGAAGTACAGGAAGTACAGATAGAGAAGGCTACCAGGGGAATGGCCGGTAGCAGTTAAAGGAAAGGAAGGTTTCACGGGCCAAAATTAGCCCACACTTACCACGCCAAAGGGAATACCATGGGGGTTACCTACGTGCCGGAGCCAGGCCGCTCTGGTACTGACTGACCGTTAGGCCAGGTCTTTATGAGGAGGTCCAGCCAATTAATGCGGAGCTGCAGAGGTCGGGGGCGGTGCCCGGTAATTACGCTCAGGTGTACTGGATGTCGGAGCAACAAAGCACAACTCCCATTGTGTCGTAAAAGCCGCGCCCCCTCGGGGGCCGTGCGGGGCGCGGAGCCTCAGGGGCCCTGATAGGTCCACGCGGAACGCACCGCCCCGCGGGGGCACCCGGGTACGGGGCCCCGCGGGGAAAGTCGCGTCCGGCGACGGTGAGCAGAGGCAAGACGCCCCGCCCGCGGCGCGGCTAACGCGCACGGGCGAGCGTCCTGCAGTGACGCGCCGCGCGACAAGCGGCGCGCCCCGTTGTGACGCGTCGCGCAGCGCGGCGCGTCAATTGTACCGTGGGACTCTGGGGGAGTGAGTCCCACGGGGAAAGACCCGGTAATCCAAAGAGGGCAACCAGGAATAGGTAATGCAAGCGGGGAAAGAAGGAGGGCGAGGGGGGGGGGGGGAAGGGGGGGGGAGAGAGGGGGAACATTAAAGAGAAGGGGCACAGTAATAAAGGAAGGTGACAAGAACGAAGGAGAGGAGAAGGTGGGGGGGAGGGGGGGGGAAAGGGAAGGAAAACGGATGGGGGGGGAGAAAAGAAAAACAGGGGGAGGGAGGTGGAAAGGAAAGCATGGGAAGAGAAAGGGAAGGAAAAGACCGGGGGAGATGTGATGATAAAAAGAGGGGAAGAGAAAGGGAAAGAAAAAATCTAAGGGTAGGGGTGTTTGAAAGCAGGGAAGGGGAGAAGAGGTTATAGATGGGGAGGGAAGGAAGGATAAGACGAGGGGGGGAAAGAAGAGGACGAAAATTATGAAAAGGAAAGAGGGAAAACAGCCCCAGAGGTGGGGAGTAGAGGGAATCCAGCAGATGTTGTTGAGATTCGACTTACCAGAGTCCATTCCTCCGTGTACTCCAGCGAGGCCATCAGGATGCAGGATGTTTACCACCTCTTGCTCCCATGCTGTGAATTGGGGTGGAGTGGGTGGGGGTCCGCCGCCAGTCTTCTGCACAGCGATGTTGTGCCTTGAGATCATCGAGCGCACCTTCCCCCGTAGGTCGTTCCATCGCTTTCTGATATCTTCCCGATTTCTGGGATGCTGTCCCACAGCGTTGACCCTGTCTACGATCCTTTGCCATAGCTCAGCCTTCCTTGCTATAGTGGTGTGCTGCACCTGTGTGCCGAAGAGCTGGGGCTCAACCCTTATAATTTCCTCCACCATGACCCTGAGTTCTTGGTCCGAGAACCTGGGGTGTCTTTGGGGTGCCATGGGGTGGTGTGGATGAGGTGTGGGGTGGTGTTTGTGGTGATGTGCGTGGTGATATGTGGTGATGTGTGCGTAGATGTGGTGTGGGTTCCTGTGTGTGTTGGGGTTTTCTATTGCTGTGCTCGCTCTCTCTATCTCTATCTCTATCGCCTTCTCTCCGATTTCCAACTAGTGGGGGTTTGTGGGTGATGTGGGTGTGTGTTTTATAGTTGATTGGATGTGTGGGAGGGTTGTTTGTATGTGTCTCAGGTGGGTGTATTTCAAATTGTCCAATGTGGCTGTGTTTTGGAGCTGTGTGTGTATTTTGAGCGCGGCGGTGTGTACCGCCAATGGAATACCGCGGTTGAAAGACCGCCGTGTGGATTCGTGGGTCAGAATGGCATGGGCGTGTTTGTGTTGGCGTGACGGTGGAGGTTTGGTCATCTCCAGTTTTCCGCGGCCCGCTGATGAGGCGGCCTTCCTTGGATGTCGGATTGTTGGCGGTTTCACAGTTGGTGGTCAGAATGACCGTGGCGGTTTACCGCGGCCGCGGCGGTAGAATGGCAGACTTCTGACCGGCGGTAAGGGCCTTTTACCGCCGAGGTCAGAATGACCCCCTATATCAACAGAAAAAAATACTATTGTACCTGGTATCTAAACAAGCAGATGTAGCCCTTCTACAGGTGACCCGCCTGTCATGACCGCAGGCTGATAAACTTAAGAGTGGACATTCTATTGGAAAAACATGTCCCATCTATGGCAATACAGTAATTTTATAACAACAAAATTGGTCACTGAGGGGAATGTGTAGCCCTTAACTTCTTCAGCAGTGGTCAAATAGTACAAAATGCTCCACATGGATAAGGTTTGTTAAGTAACTAATACACTTTATTTCAAACAGACTAACAAAACTTAGCAAGAATTGTCAAATTCAAAACTACTTTTGCTTTCATAATTCAAGTTTTCCTCATAAGTGACAGCACAGTGCAGGTGAGTAAAGTGAATCTAAAGTGAACCAGTGTTATTTACAAAACCATATATGCAAAGGTAGCTAAAGGATCATGTGATCTTCTATGCAACACCCATAATAATGGTGTCAAAAATCCACTTGCAAGTTTGAAATCAGCTCACATTCTATTTAGGTCGATGGTCCGAACCAACCTACAACATGTATTCAAAATGGGTCATCACCAGGACAAGGTGTTATGAAGGAAACACCCCAATAGTAATGGTAGGGTTCACAATGTACCATGGCATCATCACGTCAAAGCCAAGAAAAGGCAGAAGTAAAACCCAGAAGGGTGCAGATACCGTCCAAAATTCACCATAAAACAATCATGCCTTCAAATTTGCTGCCAACTACAATCTTTAAGTTGCTTTATCAGGCAAGCTTGAATATGCTAATAAGTTTTTACTGCACGCAAGCACCAATAGTACCTGGGGTCACCCTGGAAACTCGGTGTATCACAGGAAATGAATCCCTCCTTTAATCCCAGCCTGTCACAGGGATCGGGATTATTTGGAATGCATGCGCCAGCTGGAAAGGATCAAAGGTCATACAGTCATGGGCAGATGATGAAGGTAGATATGTGTTTGTTAAACTGAAACTGGAGCAAAAGAGATCAGTGAACATTGTATAAGATTACCTAACTCCTGTGAAATCACCACATCAAATCAGAGCTCAGCACCACTCACATGATTTTGGGGGGGGCTGAAACTTTTCACGAGGCATAATTCAACACCTGACCGGCTCACCTGACTCAGCCAATAACACTTTTACAGTGCTTTTGAAAGACATTCTGGCGGACCAGGGCATCTTAGAAATTTAAAATCTTGTACCCAGCAGACAAGTATATTAATTTCTATTTCCAATCCATTGCTCCCAGGTCAAGATTACACTACTTTCTCTGAGCCAACAACCCTACTAATATTACAATGTGTCATCCCAGAGGGTTTTGTCACAGACCATGCACCAGTCCAGGTAATTGTAGATTGGAACTTTAATAAACCTATGAGAAAACCATGCCTGCTTTTGGCTAGAATGTTACACCACAAAGCACCCCAAGAAGAGGTCCACCTCAAATGGCACATGACCATTTATCTTCAAGATACACAGGATCTCTGGGCTCTGTGCAAATTCACTTGATGTTCACCAAATCTATTATCTGAGGCAAGTCATGTGGGATGTAGCTCTGGCCAATAAATGAAAAGTGGATCAGCAGTCTGCCTTAGAGGAAAAAACTCTTGAGAGGAGATATTTTTAGAGCACAACTGAGGAGGCCAGGTGGCAACTGTAGAAGGCAAGAGAGAAATAGATGCTCTATAGACTCATGGTCAGACATTAGAAGCAGGGAGAGAAGGTGGGAAGGTATCTAGGTGGCATGGTGAACAAAACAATGATGGGTTGAAATGCTAGCCTGAACAATTTACAACAGTAGACTTATGGTAAGCATTCCCCCATCACCCTTAATGTGTTTCATGTACAGCAAAGGTATGTCCAGATGTGGGACCCGTGCTCAGTATACCACTGGAAGCAAGATACATCTGACTGGTGAGCCACAGTCAGGGCAAAGGTGGTATTGGGTTGCTTGTGTTCTGGTTCAGGGAGGAACTGATCATGCAGTTTAGCCTATACTGTTTCTGTGGGAACAGGGTCAAGACCATTTTTCATATGTCTAGAAACTGAGGTGGTATGGCGAGCAAAAGAATGGTGGGTTGGAATACTACCTGAGTTTTTGCCAGTGGTTAGACGTATTGCAAGCATATCTCTATTACCTTCTCAATGTTTTATATTACATACACAAGCAGATAGCGACCCCAGTCGCCTAGGATCTACTTGCGATCAGTTCTCCAACTGGTCAAGGTCCTTTTGGACTCAGCTTATGCACCTAGAGGCTACAATCTTTCTAATTTTTCTCTTCATCTCACTCTCTCTTTCTTTTCATTGCTTTCTCACTTTGTACCCTTCACATCTCTGCTTTCTCAACTTTTTCAGCATCACTGCTCTCACTCATTTTCTTATTTATTTTGACTCATTTTTGTTATTTGTGCCTTTCTCTCATTCCATGCTTTTCATCTGTTTTTTTCTTTGCTTTTTTGCCTTGATTTGTGCCCTTGTTTTGAGTGTTCTATTTTATGTCTGCCTTTTTGCATTGTTTTTTGTGCTTATCTTTGCCTTTTTGCCTCAGTCTTGTGCTCTTCTTTTCGACTTTCCTCATTTTGTGCCAGTATTTTTAATTGTTTTGCAACTGTTTTTCTTTGCTTTTCTGCCTATACTGTGCCCTATTTTCATTGCCCCTTCCTTTTCTGCAACCCTGTTCATTTTCCCCTTTCATTTGCCTCAATTTATTTTCCTGTTTTTGTCTTTATCTCATCTTTTTGCCAATATTTTTCAATGCTCTTGACTTCTTCTTTCATTGCCTTTTTGCTTTGTTGTGTGCCCTTGTTTTTCACTTCCCTTGTTCTGCACCAGTTAGTTTAATTGTGTTTCTCTTATTCTTCTTTACGTTTCTGCCCTGTTTTGTGCCCTCTTTTCTCTGCTCCCACCTTTTCTGCTCCTTACTGCTGCCTACCTGCTCCTCACCACACACCTTTTCCTGTTCCCTCCCTCTAATGCCCCAATACCCATCTGAGCCCAGCCCACCATACTCTGCCCTCTTCCCCTGGGCTGAAGGCACGACAAGGGCAGTCTGCACCTGTACCATGTCCGGACTGAGCTAGGTGTAAGAAACCATGGGCCGCACCTGACCTGCTTTACTTGCACCACCACACCCACCACAACACAAAGACAGCATCCACCACCCCACACACTCAAGCATATGTGCACCAACACCAACCACAATCTAATCCTCGATATCATACATGCTACTCAACACCTGATCATACAGCAAACATGTCACATAGATCTGGGACCTGCTGGACATTGCCTCCGGAAATCTCTTTCTTTAGCTGAAACATGGCTAAGTCAGAGCTTCTTTACCTGGGAAGGCAGGGGAAGAATTCCTGGGCCTGCAGAACTTTCTCTATAGTTCTAAGTGACATGGAGGGGCGGGGATAGGGCCATGGTATTCCAGCCTCAAGCCAGCCAGACCTCTCACCTGGGCCCTGTCCCACGCACTTTGTAATACAGTGGTCCAACACACAGACCTGAGACCCTGATTGGATATGCGGGGACACTTTGGGCCTGATTACAACTTTGGAGGAGGGTGTTAATCCATCCAAAATGTGACGGATATCCTGCCCACCCTATTACGAGTTCCATAGAATATAATGGACTCGTAATACGGCGGGTGGTATATCCATCACATTTGGGACGGATTAATACCCTCCTCCAAAGTTGTAATCAGGCCCTTTGTCTGGATTACCAGAAATGAAGTGCTCTTTGGGTTCCCAATTGATGGGTCAATGGATACTACAAAGAGGCCATAGGTTCTGGGTATGAGTATCACTAGACATTCTTGCAGCAAACTTGATACACAGAGGAGAGATATATGCAACAGTGAAAGGAGGGGGGTCTAATTGGAAAAATATGGTAATGGAGCAGGGTGTCTTTATAGCCCGTTACTGTCTGTCTGACATGAATTGGTTTGTTGGGAAACACCGCCTTCTCATGAGTCTGTCTAATCTATTCCTAGCGAGATCCTTGCAGTCTCCTTTTGAATGGGATGCTCCTAGATAACAAAATGTGCTTCAGGTTCCTAGACCTTTTAGATCAGGGTTCAGAGTCAGACCTTCAGCCCTTTACCATTCATCTCTGTGTCTTGCAAGCACTTTTCAGACTCATATGTATCATCAATTTGTTGCTGGTAACATTACTGGCTGCTGGGGCTCATTACTTATCATCCAGTTTATTACAGCTGGACACTGGTCCAAATCCTAATCCTGCTATACACAGGACCAGCAGGGGAAAGAGCTGGTAATGCACAAAGTGATCCTTGTGGTACAAACTGCTGATTTTCTGAGAGGAAACATGGAAATGTTGGCTTTGCAAGCCGAAAGCAATATATCCTGAAAGCAGATGGGACAGGTTGATAGTCACAGGTGAACCTTTGATGAAATTACATGCTCCAGGCTGACATACCTGAAGCATCTATCTCAGCTACTCATTGCAACATGCTGGCTAAAGAGATGCACAAGTCAGAGAAGAATAGTGAAGAAACTGTGCCCAAGTGAGAAGCCACTCCCTCCTCTCAATGAACCATGTGGAGCCCTTGATGTCCCACCAGCTGGACACTCTCTAGGGTTAATGTTGATTCTGGTGGGACAACTGCTACAAATCTTGCTTCATTATCTGTAGATGTGGTAGTTGGTATTAATGAAATGGGTCTGGATATCAAAATCTACTTTGTAACAAGTACCTGTAATAACTGATTGCATCCTAGGAGCTTACACATATTATTGAAAAACTATTAATTGATTATGAGAAAAGAAGTCATTTCAGACCAGAACTCATATAAAAAGTAGTAAAATATTAATGAAGAGATTTATCTCAGGCAGAATATAAACTAACATATTTAATAAATGTTTAAAGAGAAGTAACACAAATAATGGAAGAATCATAAATGAACTCAAGATAGCCTTGTATACAATGTTTTAAACTGCTTCTTTTTTTAAAAAAAACATGTTTTAAAAAATATGAAATGGTTACTCACTTGTAGTTCTCATTCTGCATTACAGGAATCTTCATTAGGTCACACATGTAAGAACAATTCCACAGATGGAATGTGAACCATGGAACATGTTAAACATCTGTCCACAGAATAATGTACATAGGGTGCCATTGTCCATGTGCTCACGTGGTGACCAGCATCCTTTAGAAGCCTATCCAAGGAAAGATATTGAAAAAAATATGGACTCATATATTCCTAAAAAGCCTTTTCAAGACTAAAATATGCAAAAGTAAAAACCTGCCTATTATTTAGGGAAAAGGGCTGCCTGATGGGCTTATGGTAAAAAGATTTAAGCTTCTGTCTCTTTATGACCCCAGGAGCTTCAATGCCCCATGATGCATTGTACCGGAAGCTCCCTCCTAGAGTTACTTCTAATTTTCAAGAGAAGGATCTCCAAATACCTGGGGGTTTTCATGTCTCTTTTTTTCAGAGAAAATATTACAAATTTGATTTTTCCAGATTCACTTAACGTTTCTCTCTACAGCACTACTAGGCTGGCATCATAAGAGCACTGTGGGTACAGTACCAGTAGTGCATTGTTGCTAGAGTATAACATTACCACTGCTGGAGGAGGGTCAATGTAGCATTACAGGCACAATTTCTCCAGAGAGCTGGTCATGCAGGATTATATTAGCACTGTGCCTAGAGCATGGCTGTGATATTCTTAGTTCACTATGACCACAGGTAGCTCTAATACAGTCAATTTTCAACAGTTTGACCAGAGGTAAGGAAAGAAAATATTAACTTTCTGCTTCTTTTTGCTCCTTTTTAGGATCCCTGGATATAAACTCTGGATCACACACAGGTAATAAACACATTGTAGTCTGTTGCATTTTCTTAATTATCACTCTGACGTTTATCCATCTAAACTCTGAAAGTTGGAAGTTGCTGTTGCTCACAGAGATGACCTTTTCTTTCACCTGATGCTGCTGACATAAGCTCAGTAACAATGTATGTGTAATGTGCTTTACTATAAAAATAAAAAAGCATGTTTTAGGGTGTGTGGTTTTGGTTGTTGAAGGAAGACTTTCTTCTTGGTAAGCCCTGAGGTGCTTGTCACCATCTCTCAAACTTGGACACAAGGGAATATGCCTGTTTTTCACAAAGTCCTCGTACAGACATGAGGGCATTGCCAGGTTGTGATTACTGATCCCAGATCCCTGTGCCAGTGTCAAAGCACTCACTTCAGCAAAGAGGATGGTTGCACTATAATGCATGCCAACACAGGCAGTCTTTTCTGTTCAAACCATGGACTGTGTTTGGAGATAGCTGGATTGAGGAATGCCTTACTCCCAAGCCATCTCCTACAAGGGAAGCTGGGCCCTATAAAATATAAAGGACAAACCTTACTGAGGCGAAGTGGCCAAAGGGCTGTGGCTACAGGCATCAAAAATTAGGTTGAGGAGATGTAACTAGTGTAATCTAAGAAACTTCTTTTTCTTGTGTTCCTAGACATCACATGAGCATTTTCCTCTTTTCTTCCAGATATCTCCTTTTCGGTTGTGGTAGGGAGCTCCCTGCTTGCACTGCTGAGTCTCTGGTCGATGTGAGGACTGACTACACCCAAAGCTGAATATGGACCTGCTACTGACATCCACAATTATCACTATATAAACGGATGCAGAAGTTTCAGAGTTTTAATCCAATGTTTGTCTTCTGCCTAGGATGATGTGTATAGTAGTCTGCTGTATATTAATTTCCTTTTTTACAAGGTATAGGATTAGAAGTATGAACATGTATAGGGCCTGATTTATGGTTTGATAGATGGAGTAAAGGCAGACATCTCTCTCCCATTACCTCATTTATTTCTCATGTTCCTTTAGATTTGATTTTCCTCCCAATCTCTGACCTATATCCCTTGGATTATCTTTCACTTCTTTGCATTCTTACTGGCTTGCCTCTTTCCCATGCATTGACTGACACAGCTCCCTTTCACTGCAGCAGGCATGCATTTTTCTCCACCTTTCCTCACTCCTACAATGCCCGCTCCTGCATTCCTTCCATCGACCTCTTCCATCTCTCTGTCTTGGGTCTTCCTTTGCATTAGATGTCCTCTTTCTGTAGCTCTTATACCTTAACCCTGTTCTTTCTCCACCATATCCCTTCAGTTTAACTTCAAGCATGGGTTCCAACACTGATTTTGGACAGATATCTGGGCCTTGGAGTGGTCGGTATGTTCCTGGTGGTTGCTTTGGCACTTCATCTACATACCCTCCTTTGTCCATTCTGCATCTCCTCCCCTAAATACTCCATCATGGATTCTTCTCCTAACTCTTTCTCTCTATGTTGCTTCATTGTTCCTCCATCCACTGCAGCTTCCCTTGTCTACTGATTCCCCAAACCATCCCACTCCTTACTGTATTCCCACTGATTTTACTCTCATTATTGCTTCTCTACATGCCTGTACACTTACTCCACCATTACCCGGGTTCCACATATACCACTGATTCTGCTCAGTTTGTTTCTCCTCCCCATGACAACAAAGCTTCTTAAGCCTTTGTTACTCCCCAATGATTCTGCAGGAATATGCATCTTTTTTCTCTTGCAGACCACAGCTTTTATTTATAATTTGCTGCAACTCTCGTCGTTGTAGGAAAGGTTTCCACAATGATTCCCCATCATTTGTACATTGTTTCCTGTGTCCAAATATTTCCCCACCCATCACTGCTTCCCTCCTCCTTTCCAAATCACTGTTCCACACTGTGCTGCATTTCCTTATGCCTCATTGATTCTCCACCCTTAGTTGCATTTCCTTATGCTTCATATATGCTTGGTCCACACTGTGCAATTCCCTTAGTGCCCTCTCCCCTTGTTTACCTGTACTACATTATTTGTTCCATCTTCCACTGCTCATCTCTGTGACATGTCTGTTGCCCTCCGATGCTTTTACCCATGACTTCTGCTGCTCCTCTCTCCCCCTGCAGTTGTGTTCTGCTGTGCCACCCTGCTCCCCTACTCTCCAGCCTCTTTTCTGTTTAGTGGTTGACTCCTTGCTCACTCCCTTTTTAAGCAGCTTCCACCATTTCTCTCTCTCTCCTTAGAGGCACCTCTCCCCTACTTCAGCTAATTTGGTTGCCACCACGTCTTTTTCCTTTAGAGCTGCTTCTTCCTACACTCGCCACCTCTTGTGCCTCTACAAACTGCTTCTCCCTAATGCTTCTCTTCTTTTTTCACCTATTGTGGTCTCACATTCTCATTGTGCTCCCCTTCCAACTAAACTCCTTCTCCCTGCGCTATGTGACAGCTCTGTACCCATTCACATCCTTCTCCAAAAGCTTCCTGCTCTTTTCTGCCATTCAGCTACTTCTCCCCTGCTCACTTTTGCATTTTTCCCATTCACCTCCTACTCTTATTCTCACTGCCCTGTCCCTTCCCATCCAGTGGCATCTTCCTATCCCTGACCTTCTGTGCTTGGATTTCTCTATGCCACGCTTGCTCATCTCTGCTCTCTCATACCCATATTCTCTTCTAATTTCTGCCAGCTTTCTCTCTTCAACACTTGGCATCAATTAATGCTTGCTTCCTCTGCCACTTTTATTCTTTTCAACTTTGGTTTTGCAACTTTTTTGATCATTTTCTTGCAATTTCTTATTCTCTCTCCCCTTCCTGCGGTCTTCTCCTGCTCTTTTCCTCGTCCGGCCTCCCCTTGTGCTCCCTCTCTGTTTTCCCACATATAGTCCTTTCCTTCTTACAACACCCCTTCCCAATCCTGCCACTGTGCCCTGCTCTCCAAACCCCATCCCATGGCCCACTCAATGGAGGCAGCAGCACAGAGCAGCAGCGGATGTGCACAGCTGGCCCACTGCTGGGGCACCAAAGGCAAGCCCATCTTTATTCATACATGCTCCGACAGCACCCAGCGCCAAGAAACCTAGTCCTTCACCCACCCACCACCACTGTGCTGTGACACTTTGTGCTATCAACTCCAGCCACCTCACTGAACAGGTGTTCTCCCACTCCTCAAGCCCAACAAAGCTACCCGTTGTATAGCCAGTTAGTACATGGAGGAACTCAGGATGACGAAGCACCATTCTAAACACCTGGAGAGCAGATTTAGAACAAGCCAAAACAACACAGACAGGAATACTTTAAAATGTGCCCTAAGATGCTATCACCAGCAGATTCAGCTCACCAGACATTCTGCACTCCCAGACCACGTTGATACCTGCTCAAAAAGCAAGAAAGAGATCTGTGCCATTGTGAAAGAGTTTATCTCACCTCAGTCACCTTTAACAGCATCACCACCTCACTGGACCTGTGCCACAAGCTCGTGCTAGACGTCTGCAGTAAGATAATCTCTATATACAGGAACTTCGACCCTCAACCTGACCCGACAGAGCTTGCAGCATGACTCCTGATCTTGTCCAATGATACAACTCTGACCACATGGCCCTCCATCTCTATGAATGAAATCACCGCTACCAGGCAGACCATCCACTCCCGGGTGACATCAAACTGGTACCCCCTACATGCATCTGCTATGGGATTTAAGCACAGTGCTCATGCTTAATATGAACACAACTATCTCATTATTCACCTGCCTGGAACATAGAAACACACCACAGTCCTCTTGCTGCTCAAAAAGCCCTCCGGAGACCAATTTATGTAGACCAATCTCACTGCCACCATACCTGTCTAAAGTACTAGAGAACTTCACCAATCATCTCAATGACCACCAACTCCTTGACATCACACAGTGTGACTTCAGAGAAAACCATAGCAGGGAAACAGCCCTCATTACTGGTATAGATGACATCTGCATGATCCTGAACAGAGGAGAAATGGCTACCCTTATCCTGATGGACCGTTCCCGAGTGTTCAACCTGGTATCCCATCCCATCATCATTTAACGCTTACACAAGTTTGGAATCCAAGGACCCGCTCTCCACTGGATTTTCCTTCCTATCCAGAATGACACAGTTAGTCAGCCTTGCCCCCTACCTTTATGGCACAACCTCATCTGCAAGAGAGTGACCCTGCAAGAGAGTGACCCTCTTCAGCTCATACATGATCTTAATTGCAAACATTTTCCACACCCACAACAAAGTAATTTTCTTTACAGATAATACTCCACTGAATCTCTCTTTTGGATAACACTCAACACAAATCTGCCACCTGCATGACCAATGTCGCTAACTAGATGAAGACCAACTGTCTCAAACATTACATGAATACGACACAAGTCTTGATTTTCATAAAGAACTCGTTGACATGGGACTAGACCTGGTGGCCGGCTGTGCTCTGTCCTATCCTCTCCACCACTCATGACAAGAGCCTCAGGATCGTAATAGACAGCAAAAGCAACATGACCAACCAAGATAACACAGTCCGAACCTCCCGCTTCCTCATCCTGAAGTTGCTAAAGTAAATCTTCAAACGGCCACCGACTGACTCCTTTCAAACATGAGCTTGTCACAAGCAAATGGGACTACAACTACACTTAAAACTGAGATCAGAAAAAAACTCACCTTCCAAGTACAAAGCAATCAGAGCTGGGCAGCCAGAATCATACTCAATCCCTCACACAACACATACATGACACTACACCTCAGGGAGCTCCACTGGCTATGAGTATACAAATGAGCACACCTTTCAAACTCTTAACACACCTTTCTAGCACTACACAATGCTGGCCAAGCCTACCTCAATAGCCATATCTCCTTTGACAAGCCTTCCAAACATCTCTGCATGGCGGACTCCTACTTGCACACATCCACGCATATGCAGAACCAGAACCTGCAGTAGCGCCTTCTCCCACATCGCTCCTAGAGCATGGAATAACCTGCCAATGCACATCAGAGCCTCCTCCTCATTTATTGGATTTCACAAGAAGCTCTGGCTCTTCTAATAGTCCCTTTTTGCTGCGCTAGGCAAGGCTAGACTCTGGTCAGTACCAGGATAACCTCCTGGGTGAGAGTATGCATATATTCATAACATAACATAAAATGTACCAGCCTTTCTTCTGTCCTCTGATTTTGTAAATATTCTCCTATCCCTATGCCTTTTAATTGCTTCTTTAATAATACCCCTCAATAATTATACACCCTTTATCTACTTCGTACCATGTTCCTTTAATGCGTTTTCCACATTTAGCTAGTTCTCTGCAATCTTCCCTGCCACTTCTCTACCTGCTCATCTGCTTTTCTCTCTTTTTCTTCACAACGTCTCCCCCTCTTAAGAGGCTTCTCTAATGTCTCTCTGACAGTTCTCCTCCATGGTTTTCTGACAGGCAGCTCATTGCCAAATCCCCATCTCTATTGATGCATGTTCTGCCTGTTTCCTCACAGCAGTCTCTGCTCAGCTCCCTGACAGCTTCTGCTGCTCACAGATTCCTCCCCCTGTAGCTGTTTCCAGAGAACATCTTAAAGGTGTAGCTTTTGCTAGACTTTACTCTACAAAGGGTTTTGAAAGCAAACAATATATATTGTGAGCACTTCCTTTCTCCAAGACAGGAACATTTCCAGGGAGGTGGGACAGAAAGATTAAATAGCCAAACAATGACTGACAAGAACAAAAGTCTGTTTTGTAGTGTAATGTAATGTAGTGTGGATTTGTAGAGCTCAACCTTGTCGCCCTCAGCAGTGATCCAGGTACTGTTAAGAAGAAGGAACACTAAACAGGTTCACTGGACAAGAGGAGAATGTGTTGGAATGTGCATTAGTTGTGTAAGGATATTGAGCATCTGATTCAAACGATCATACAGTCGCATCACCAGTTGGGAGCTAACCTGAATATCATGTCACATTCTACACATTGCATCAATGAGAACGATTGCCAACATATTAGCTCTAAAAGGCTGTGAACCTTGACAACCATGATACACTAATGACTGTTTATTCTTTGAATCTATGCAACTGTGTGGGATAGCTCCTATGCTTCTATGATAATACTCATATCTGTTAAAGTACTGCTTTTCTCAATTAAATTATGTTATCATCACATTGTTGTGGGTGTGTCTACTGTTTCTGCGTGGTTGTTCCCACTTACCCACATTGAAAAGTGCATGTCCAGATAGATGTTAACACCTGAGCTTCTCTGTCCAAAACAAGTGTCATAACAACCAGGTGTTTTTTTTGTTCAAATAATCTTTATTAAATTTTCATGAAGATAAACACACAAAAGGACATCCATAAAATCTATATTGCCATGGTTTCAACAAATGTGTCAATTACATTCGGAGCAAAAAAAGAGAAACATTTGAAAACATATGAAACATATGAAACATATGAAAATGGGAAGGGGTTAAGACTGTGCACTTATTACAATTGTTTTTGATATTTTTGAGTGCACAGTAGAACAAAACAGAAAAGGGTACATTGAACATTGATTCGATTTAAGAAGCAATTGAGTGCAAGTGAGCTGAATGTATTGTCCATATGATTGCACTACTCATCTCCCTCATCTGTCTTCCAGTAAAGGTGAGAAGTGCATTCAAATTAACTCATGTGTTTGACAAGTCTAGTCACAAGTATCCTTCTAGCTATCTACCTGCAAATCGGTCATTTCATGTGGCTCACGATCATTCTGTAGTGCAGATTTTCTCGTCCCAGAAAAATAAGCATTGAAGTACACAAGAACTATATATTAAGCTTATTCAAGGAGTAGTTTGGAACTACTAAAAGGAGTAGTTTGGGACTTCCTATGCCCCTCTTTTAGGATGTTTGTGTTTGACATATTTCATTTGGTCTATCAAACATGACCTTAAAGGTCAGAATAATTGTGAAACATGTCATCACTGTTTCGTCACAAGCAATTGCCCAAGTAAGGGCCTTCATGGCTAAGGTACTCACTGTGTATCTCACCTTGGTCTCATCAGTATAGAAGCTTTGAGGCTTAACAGTAAACTCTACCACACAGGTAGGGAAAGGTTACTTTAATTTTCTGTGATAATCACATCTTTACCACCAAAGGGAGAAGTAGAGTGATCCAAAGCAGATGGACCCCTATCAGAAAGGGTTTGTCATAGCACCCCACTTTTGTCTGACACACTCTGACCCCTTTGCCGCAGGTCCTGTGTGCCAGTCAGGAGACCTTGTACTTATGGTCTCCCGGTTGGATGTCTATGGGTGGCCTTTGAAAACTGTCACTGAGCGGCTTCTGGTCTGCCCATGACTTTAACCTTCTCAATTTCAGGGCTGTGCAGGGCAACCTTCCCAGATGGCACCTTACCGCTTATCAAATAAACAAGAGAGAAGAGTTTCAGTATCAAAAACAACATTATCACAGCCTCCTGGAACATAAAAACTCAGCAAAGTACCTAAAGAGAGGAAAAAGTCCACAAGAAACACAGGAATAAACCATAAGGAGTGGTGACTGTAAAGGAGATGAGGTCAAAAAGCATTACAACGCCCTGTATTCCATTGTAGATTAGCTTGTATAATAGTAGTATGACCATCATCTCCTTGAGATGGATAAAGAAGACCGCCTCAAAAAGTAATTAACATAGGAAGAAAAAAGAAAACATCATATAGAATTGTGATATTGTTGTAAAATTTCTCAACATTATGGCCATCATTACAACCCTGGCGGTCGGTGTTAAAGCAGCGGTAATACCGCCAACAGGCCGGCGGGAAAAAAAATGGAATCACGACCATGGCGGAAACCGCCAACATAGACAGCCACTTTAACACTCTGACCGCCACGGCGGTAGAAACAAACACTGCGGCGGTAACCGCCAAAAGACAGGCGGAGGACAAGGTTCCACCTACTGTATTACAACACGCCTATCCGCCACCTTTTCCGGGGTGGAACCAATGCTATCAAAAGCACCGCGGAAACAGTACACAGAAGGGAAACCACTCACCTCTCGACACCCAACGAGGAACCAGGACGCCATGGAGCCCGAACTACACGTCCTGCCCATGCTGGTCTTCCTCCTTCTGTATCAGGAGCAGGACAGACGCCGTCGACGACCACGGTGAGTACTGCACCTACAACACAGGGGAGGGTGGGAGGGAAAAGAGAGTGACACACACGCAACACGCAATACCCCCACCCCGACCCTCACCCACAACACCATACACACAAATATATGCAGCATCATTACATATACACCCCCTAGAAGAACGCAAGGACAAAAGGAAATTATTGTAACAAGTGTAATCCATAAAATTCAGATAGTGCAAGTTCAAAAATCAGTATATACAAATATGTACACCAACTACACAAGTCCGGATAGTGTTCCAATTATTTTCCGTGGACCAGTGGTCCCAAAATGCATGGACAAAGCCCACACAAGATACCTGACTCGAAAAGGCGAGAACACTGCAGGGGCGTCAGATCGAAATGAAACAGGCACCTCAAGGGGAGGGGGGGGCACCTCAGCCGGATGAACGCACAATGCCACTGCTCCACAAGGGGGCTCCATGCCCACTGCTCTATCCTGGGGAGTGCAAAGCCACAGTCTCTCAAGTCTTTCCAGTGGGTGGTTTGCCCACTGCTCTATCCTGGGAGTGAAAAGCCACAGTCTCTCAAGTCTTTCCAGTGGGTGGTTTGCCCACTGCTCTATCCTGGGGAGTGCAAAGCCACAGTCTCTCAAGTCTTTCCAGTGGGTGGTTTGCCTACTGCTCTATCCTGGGGAGTGCAAAGCCACAGTCTCTCAAGTCGATGCTTTTCTCCACTGGTTCTGGAGGGGGCTTGATGCCCAGAGTGCTCCATCCTGCCAAGGACTGAGGTATTGGATGCCTTTCTCCACTGGTTCTGGAGGGGGCTTTGTGCCCAGAGTGCTTCATCCTGCCAAGTACAGAGGTAGTGGATGTGAATCTCCACTGGTTCTGGAGGTGGCTTGGTGGCCAGAGTGCTTCATCCTGCCAAGGACTGAGGTAGTGGATGCCTTTCTCCACTGGTTCTGGAGGGGGCTTTGTGCCGATAGTGCTCCATCCTGCCAAGGACTGAAGTAGTGGATGTGAATCTCCACTGGTTCTGGAGGGGGCTTTGTGCCCAGAGTGCTCCATCCTGCCAAGGACTGAGGTAGTGGATGTGAATCTCCACTGGTTCTGGAGGGGGTTTGATGCCCAGAGTGCTCCATCCTGCCAAGGACTGAGGTAGTGGATGCCTTTCTCCACTGTTGCTGAGGCAGCAGATATGCAGGTGGCGGTGCTGGTGGCGGTGCTGGTGGCGGTGCTGGTGGCGGTGCAGGTGGCGGTGCCCACCGCCGTATATATTGGTGAAATGGTTGACACAAGGGGTGACTCTTGTCCCTCACTTGGACCAACAGTGCCCTTTTCTGACCTGCTCTTAGGCTTGTGTCCTTTCCCCACCTTTGATGTTGCTGCTGGTGTCTTGCCAATGTCCCCTTTTGGTTTGGAGGAGCCCTTGCTTGGTGGTAGCTGCGGCTTCTCACTCCGGGATGTGGGCACCTTCTTCACCTTGGCAGGTGGCGGAATGGCCTGCTCCTTGGCCTCGCTAGGTGGCACACTGGCAGCCCTGATGGGTGGAGCACTCGATGAGACCACAGTTTCTGGCACCACTGTGACTGGGGATTTGGTGGCTGAGGTGCTGGGCTGGGACCTGGAAAGCCTGGCCCTAGAAGAAGGACGGGGGTGTAGGGAAGAGGTCAAAATTAGCGGGGTAAAGTTTTTTGACACACTGGGACGGGAAGATGGAGGGAGTATGGGAGTGGAG
Organism: Pleurodeles waltl; assembly: GCF_031143425.1. NCBI lineage: Eukaryota > Metazoa > Chordata > Amphibia > Caudata > Salamandridae > Pleurodeles > Pleurodeles waltl. Next base: position 1,180,997,921 of record NC_090439.1, read on the forward strand.
GAAGAGGTACTGGTTGTAGTAGGTGTACGTTTGCTGAATATGGGTGAAGGTGCATGGGCCGGAGGCTGTTGTGAGGTGGATGGCTGTTGGGTGGGTGTGTGCCTGCGTTTGTGCACTTTGGGAGGAGGGCTCACAGACACACTGGGAGAGGACACAGGGGATGTGTGAATGGTAGTCAGGGTTGTGATTACACGTGAGCGGTGTGTGATGATAGGCATGCTGGTGATGGAGGTAGTGGATGAAAACGTAGTGCATGCAGGTGTGAGTGTAGACGAGACAGGGAGGGAGGAGGAGGACATGGAGCAGGGGGACAGAGTGCAGGCAGTGGATGTTGCTGTGTCTGCATGGGGATGGTGCTTGTGCGAGTACCTGTGGGATGTGTGGTGCTTATGTTTGCCATGTCCTCTCTTGAGTGTTGATAAGTGTGCATGCTGGTCTGATGGTGTGCTTGGGATAGGCTGAGGTACAGGGATTGGGTCTGGGTGGAGGAAGTTGGAGGGGGGAGGCTGGACATGGGTGTAGGAGGCTGGCCTGGTTTATAGTGGGTACCAAGGGTACTTACACTCTGTGCCAGGTCCAGTTATCCCTTATTAGTGTAGAAGAGGTGTTTCTAGCAGCTTAGGCTGATAGAAGGTAGCTATGGCAAAGCAGCTTAGGCTGAACTAGGAGACATGTCAAGCTCCTACTACACCACTGGTGTCATATGCACAATATCATACGAAAACACACTACACAGAAGTACTAAAAATAAAGGTACTTTATTTTTATGACAATATGCCAAAAGTATCTCAGTGAGTACCCTCAGTATGAGGATAAGTTATATACACAAGATATATGTAGACCAACCAAACTTAGGTAAGTTATAGCAAGAAAAGTAATGCAAACAGTGTAGAATTACAATAGATTGCAATAAGAGCATATAGGTATAGGGGCAACACAAACCATATACTCCAAAAGTGGAATGGGAACCACGAATGGACCCCAAACCTATGTGAGCTTGTAGAGGGTCGCTGGGACTGTAAGAAAACAGTGAGGGGTAGAAAAATAGCCCACACCAAGACCCTGAAAGGTAGGTGTAAAGTGCACCTACTACCCCCAGAGAGCACAGAAGTCGTGATAGGGGGATTCTGCAGGAAGAACAAACACCAGAAATGCAACAACAGTGGATTTCCGGTCCTGAGTACCTGTAAGATAAGGGGACCAAGTCCAATAGTCGCAACAGTGTCGAGAGTGAGCAGGAGCCCAGGAAATGCCAGCTGAGGGTGCAAGGAAGCTGCCACCTGTTGGAAGAAGCTTGGAGTTCTTCAAGAAATAATAGGACTAGGAACTTCTCCTTTGGAAGATGGATGTCCCACATAGCGATGAAGCTTGCAGAGGTGTTCCCACACAGAAAGACCACAAACAAGCCTTGCTAGCTGCAAGGGTTGCATTAGAGGTTTTTGGTTGCTGCTGTGGCACAGGAGGGACCAGGATGTCACCACTTGGAGGAGGAGACAGAGGGGGTGCCCAGCAACTCAGGGAGCCCTAACAGAAGCAGGCAGCATCCGCAGAAGTACCTGAACAGGCACTTAGAATAAAAGTGAACTGGAGTCCACCCAAAGTCACAAAAGGGAGTCCCACGATGCCGGAGGACAACTCAGAAGGTTGTGCACTGCAGGAAGGAGTGTTGGGGACCCAGGCTTGGCTGTGCACAAAGGAAATCCTGAAAGAGTGCACAGGAGCCGGAGCAGCTGCAAATCATGCAGTACCCAGCAATGCAGTCTAGCGTGGGGAGGCAAGGACTTACCTCCACCAAACTTGGATTGAAGAGTCACTGGACTGTGGGAATCACTTGGACAGAGTTGCTGAGTTCCAGGGACCCTGTTTGTCATGCTGAGAGGGGACCGAGAGGACCAGTGATGCAGTCTTTTGGTGCCTGTGGTTGCAGGGGGAAGATTCCGTCGACCCACGGGAGATTTCTTCAGAGCTTCTGGTGCAGGGAGGAGGTAGGCTCCCCCCAGAGCATGCACCACCTGGAAACAGTCGAGAAAGCCGGCAGGATGAGGCGATACAAGGTTGCTAGTGGTCGTCTTGCTACTTTGTTGCGGTTTTGAAGGCGTCCTGAGCAGTCAGCAGTTGATCCTTTGGCAGAAGGTGAAGAGGGAGATGCAGAGGAACTCTGATGAGCTCTTGCATTCGTTATATGTAGAATTCCCCAAAGCAGAGACCCTAAATAGGCAGAAAAGGAGGTTTGGCTACCAAGTTAGGAGGATTGGCTACCAAGAGAGGTAAGAGCCTATCAGAAGGAGCCTCTGAAGTCACCTGCTGGCACTGGCCACTCAGAGCAGTCCAGTGTGCCAGCAACACCTCTGAATCCAAGATGGCAGAGGTCTGGGGCACACTGGAGGAGCTCTGGGCACCTCCCCCGGGAGGTGTAGGTCAGGGGAGTGGTCACTCCCCTTTCCTTTGTCCAGTTTCGCGCCAGAGCAGGGCTGGGGGATCCCTGAACCGGTGTAGACTGGCTTATGCAGAGATGGGCAGCATCTGTGCCCATCAAAGCATTTCCAGAGTCTGGGGGAGGCTACTCCTCCCCAGCCTTTCGCACCTTTTCCAGGGTGGTGTTAATGGACTTCAAGTCCTCCCTGATCCCCAGGTAGTGTTCCTCCTGCAGCTACTGGGTCTGCTGAAACTTGGCCAGTACCGTGCTCATGCTCTCATGGAAATGGTGGTATGCTCCACTGATGTTGAAGAGTGCCTCGTGGAGTGTTGGTTCCCTGGGCCTGTTGTCCCCCTATCGCACAGCAGTCCTCCCAGCTTCCCTGTTATCCTGTGCCTCTGTCCCCTGAACCGTGTGCCCACTGACCCTGACACTGACTTGTCTTAGGTTGGTGGGTTTGCCTGGGGTCCCTGTGGTGGTGGATACATTGTTGATTGGCGTGTCCTGGGGACAGAGGGATGGGCCCGCTGGGTGGGTACTGTGCTGGTGTTTCCTGAGGGGGGAGGCTCTGTGGTGGTTTGGGACCGTGTCAGGGGAACCGACTGTCCTGAGGTCCCTGATGGGCCGGGCTGGTCATCTTGATCCAGGTGTGCAGAGCTGCTGTCATCACTGTGGGCTGTTTCTGTGGGGGGACTGGATATGTCTGGCACCTCCTGTCCAGTGAAGTTGGGTAGGGGTCCTGTTGGGGTGTAAATGCATAATCTTAGTATATGTGTGTGCCATCTTGTGCAATGGGTGAGTTAACCTCTACTCCTGTGCTTGCATTATTGCCTTGGCCCTTGTGTGATTGGTGATTTTGGGGCCTGAGTGAGTCTCTCTACTGGACATGCTTTGGTGAGGGGTGTCCATGCATTGGTGTTACATGCAGGGCTTGGGTTTGGGATGTGTGGATTGTGGTAGTGGGGTATCTGTGGGGTGTTGGGGTGTTGGGGTGTTGGGGTGATGGGTGTGAGGGTAGGGGTAGGAGTTTGTGATGGCATGCAGGTAGGGTGGGGGATATAGTAGTAAAGATTTGCCTTACCAGAGTCCAGTCCTCCTGCTACTCCTGCAAGGCCCTCAGGTTGTATGATCGCCAAGACTTGCTCCTCCCATGTTGTTAGTTGTAGGGCAGGAGGTGGGGGTCCACCGTCAGTCCTATGTACAGCATCTGGTGTCTGGATACCACAGAACGCACCTTTCCCCGTAGGTCGTTCCACCTCTTCCTGATGTCATCCAGTGTTCTTGGATGCTGTCCCACTGCGTTCCTAGCTATGGATGTCTGCTGCACCTGTGATCCGAATAGCTGTGGCTCTACCTGGATGATTTCCTCCACCATGACCCTGAGCTCTGAAAACCTGGGGTGTCTTTGAGGTGCCATGATGTGGTGTGGGTGATGTATGAGGTGCTGTCTGTTGTGATGTGTGAGGGGATGTGTCGGTGTGTGTTGTTTGAGGTGCATGGATGTTGTATGAGTGATGGTGTTGTGTGCCTGTGGAGGCTGGCATTGTGTTCGATTATCTCTCTCTCTGGGCTTCTTCCAAATGGGTCATTGTAAGGGGTTGTGGGTAATGTGGGTGTGTGCTTTATATTGGATTGGGTGTGTGGGTGTGGTGTGTGTATGTGCATCAGGTGTGTGTATTTCGAATTGTCCAATGTGGTTGTGTTTTGTAAATGTGTGTGTATTTTGAGCGCGGCGGTGTGTACCGCCAATGGATTACCGTGGTTGAAAGACCGCCGCGTTGATTCGTGGGTCGTGATAGTGTGGGCGTATTCTTGTTGGCGTGACGGTGGAGGTTTTGTATCGCCAGTTTATCACTGACCTTTGGTGTGGCAGGCTTGTGTGGGTGTCTACATTGTGGCGGATTATGAGCTGTGGGTCATAATACCTGTAGCGGAATTCCGCCGCCGCAACAGTATGTTAGTGGTCTTCAGCACGGCGGAAAGTGGGATTTACCGCCAGGGTTGCAATGAGGGCCTATGTCTCACTAAAGCTTGCTTTGTGATCAACTGAAGTGAAGGGAGATGTGGTTTTTATGTCTGCTGTAAAGACAGATTTTGTTTAGGTGATTTGCTTGTTTTATGCTTTCAAAAGAAATGATAATAGTACATACTGAGTAGAATTTAACAACTTGTTTATCCAATTGAGCTGTTCAATTGTTACTCAATTTGTGCTTCCTGTACTACAGCACACATCATAGAACAATGGACTATCCCACTACAGCAATTGAATTGTCTATCTATCTATCTATCTATCTAACTACGCATCCATCTATCCATCTATCTGTCTATACACACGTATATTCACTGAAAAAAAGGTTAATGTAACTTTATAGTTAGGTGAATACGTCAGTGACAGCATTAACATTTTGAACTAAAAAACACAGAAATTCACCAGTTGTGTTTAGCAGAGCTAATTATAACTTGTGCCCTGCCACGCAGTTTATCACAGCACATATTAAATGACTCATGACATGATCTATGACATCATTTATGACCTCTCAAATGACACTATTGATGACATCACTGATGATAGCATCTAAGTTCTGTTTTTACAAATATAGCTCTATAAATTAGGATGGTATTAGAGGCCTGAACGTAAGTACAAAATAGCTCAGAAGAATATGAGGTATTATGAATGCAGACACAGATCCAACTCACTTAAGTCTAGAACGCATGGGTTATGTGTCACATTGACCTAATACCATATACTTCAGAGGGAGCATAGTTCACATTAACACTCAACCACGGATATATAGAAAACCCTCCTTGCATACGTTGTTAAATCTGTAAACCATAGTTAAGTGAAAGCCAGGTTCTTACAAATACTGAACCTCTTTTTCAAAATGAATGTCCTAATACGGACAGCTTTTATATGTATCGAATCCCTGACACTCACCAAACCAACACTGAGAAATGAAGATGATTAGAGTAGAAGTGGGCGCTCTAATAAGTCATCACTCTGTGGAAAAAGTTTACTCTGCACCACACTGATTGCAGACAATGAAACTCACATAAGAAATATACCATAGAGTACACTCCATGCAACACTTGTGAAAAAAGAGACTATTCGCTTAAAATAACCAAGATCTGAAGGTGCTAACAATTATACTACCTACTACCTGCAGCCGTTATACTGTAAAAACTTTACAGATAGCCCATCTTCTGAAGCAAAAGAAACACATATACATAGGTTAGTACCCGGTGCACACTGTCTTCTATGTTATGTAGAAATTGTCATGCGGAGACAACTCTGTGTAATAACCAAGGCAGCTTGTAATTTTTAGTATCTACTACTTAGAATACTTGCCCTGCTGAAAACTATTTCTGCAGAGCCAAAAAAAGTGTGTGAATCATTCTGAACAGAACTCATCAATTGTCACCTGCACACAGAGTTACTCTTCAATACAAAGATTTATACGGTGTTCAATACCTCTACATACCTACAGTGTGTAAGGAATACATGCATTTTGTAAACACTTACACTCATTAGCGGGACACAAGCAGTACAAAATTAAGAACAGTAGTTATATGGTAGTTACCCGCCACTATGTAAGCTATAAAACAAACTAACACACTTATTGGAAGATGTCGTCAGTGATGTTATCTGTGATGTCATCAATGTTGTAATTTCAGATGTCATCAGTGATGTCATAAAGTATGTTTTAGATGGTCAAGAGTGATATAATGTGTGAGGTGATAAGCAGTGCATGGCGGGGTGCAAGTTCATAATAATAACCAGTGAGTTTCTGGGGTTTTTTCAGTTTAAAACACTAATGTTCATTCACATATTCACCTAACAATAACGTTACTTAACCTTTGTTTTTTCAGACAATTTCTAACTTATTTCTTAAACAAATAAACATATTTTTATTCCACCTAACTATAATGTTATTTTAATCTTTTTTTCAGTATATGTCTAAGGTTTTTTTTAAAGTAAATAATATTCCTTTTTCAATGTATATATTGTAAGAGGGCTAAAGAGTGTATCCTGTATGCATACATCATTTTCCAAGGGAATGGCTTTGTATTGTGACATAACAGAAGAAAGTGTAGTGTTTGGTTAAATCTCTGTGATCAATGATGTCTGAGTGTAATAGGGTGTGCTAAGACAATATTTCAATTGAGGGTGTCCAGCTTCTCTGACTTTGTCAGTATCGCATTAAGGCATTTAATACTAATACATACTAAGATTATCATTTAAACATGTATATTATAGGTATTTTATTATTTTTATTAATAAGTGACTCCCACAAGCTCTTCACACAAGTCAAATGCACAATCCCCTGCGTACAGTGCAAGAGGGTTGTACTCAGTGCTTAATTTGTAACTAAAAACGTTTCAGTGCCCAGAGCTCACCTCTGAAACATGCGGTTGCTGAAATTAAATGTACGAGCATGGAATACTGAGGTAGTGTAATCCTGAAGGCATCTGGGGCCTCTTTAAACTTTTTACAGCCACTCTCTTTCCCTTCAGTTCACTCTTGCAGCTTTCCTCTTTCTATCTTTGTGATGCCTTTTTGTTTTTCTTTTCCTCTGTCTTTTCCATATGTGTCTTTTGCTCACAGTAAATGTTTGAGGCACAAAAATAAGTGCCGGCCCTCCAAAATACGTTCTGGTGCCCGCACAGGAAACCACCGGCTCAAATTAAGCACTGGCTGTACTTCCTGTTTGGCTCTCATAGACGGCCCCCAAGATTGTATATTTGAAATTTTGCTGATAATTGTGTTTTATTGTAATTCTGAACAAAGTATGACACTGGAGTCTTTGGTACACAAACATTAAATATGTATTGCACCAATTTAACACATACAGTAATATCTATTTACGACCCCATGAGATACTCATGAGCGGCTTGCGAGAAGTCTATGAAATGAAAGACACACCCAAGGAACACATTATGATTCGTTCATATCAGTGTCATTACATGCAAAAGGATGCATCCATCATTTGTACTTCATTTGTGCTTTGAATTTTGGTGTGGGCAAGTTCTTGAGCTTCCTTGTGGGAAATCTATTTTTTCAGACCATACAATGATTCCTCTGACTCAGATGAGCAGACAGGATGAGTTCAACCACCTCAGCCTGCTCAGCCTGCCAAATAATCTCTCATTTGGCAATTCTTTGAAATGAGAGCAGGAGGGAGGAAAGTGCCTGCAAACTTTGTAATAAGGAGATAATAGGGTGACTAAAAAATAGTATAACATGCAAACTACTTGAATTTGGAGGCGTTTACGAGTAATGCATCTACAGAAGTTAGCTCATGTAGAGCTGGTTCATGCTACAGAAATGGGCAGGTCCTCAGGAGAGGCATATTTTCAACCTGGGGACGCTGTACCTATTCGGGCACTTTCTGGTTAAGTGGATAATAATCCTGCGTACTTAAATGAAGCTCTTTTTTGCTGTTTGCATAAACAGATTATTTTTTTCATCTGAGACCAGTAGAGCTGTGCAGGATAAGCTCTCTCTAGAGCAAAAATATAAGCCCTGGCAAAAGTTTTTTTGGGGGAAGGATTCGTTTTTTCCAAGTTTTTTTCCTTTTTTTTCAATATTGTTCAGTTTTTTTTATATTTACTTTGAATTGTTTGACAAGTGTTATGTATTAGTTTTACCTTGTTTTGAAATATAAAAGAAAAACATATTTTAAACAGTTAAAGAACACAAAAAAATTAAATGTTTTTCAAAAAGAGAAAAAAGGCTCTTTTCTCACAAAACTCTCATTAGAGTTTTGTGGGAGCTTAAGGACTCAATACACCTTGACCTAAATCAAAAAATAAATTCTAATATTTATTTATATCATAGTATGTGGCTCTCAAAAGAGTGTTGTTGTTTTCTGAAATGATTTTCTTTTTGATGTTTTTTTAAACTATTTTTTTTAATTGTGGAAAACAGAGGTAAAGCTACTTTAGGAAAACAAGGTTTTTAAGCTGGGAGAAAAACTATGAGCGAAAAAACAAAATCTAATGCCTAGGAGGGCATTTGTGCTTTTCTGCTATCTTGTCAGGGGCTGCTCATTCTCTCCTGCAGAAAAAGTTATTGGCTTGCAAAGCCAGCAGAAAAGTGCTTGTACAAATAAGCTGGATTGTTTGTAGCATGACTTGCTGCAACCTGAGATGGTGCTAGTGGGCCTGGTTGAAGACATGAAGACGTACCTGAGGCGGAATCTATTTCTGCACTCCTGTGTATCTTGACACAAGCTAGACACTGGAATTCGATTGCCCTCAGGTAGCGCACCATTCATGTTGTTCCCAATCTTTTCTGCTTTCATGTGCCCCTACTGAGCTCCTTACGGTACAGTTTGTATTTGACCTGCTTGGCAGAAACCCTTTTCCCTACAGGCATCATCTCAAATAATTGCAATGTAATAGATTCCTTGGGTGGTTTTGGAGGTTGAGATAATCCAGCTTCTCTTTGATCATCAGTGTCAGATGAATTGTCAGCAAACACCTCAGGATCAGGCAAGAAGATTTTCCTAGGGATTGGTAGATGTTTCCACATCCAACAGCTGCTCCTAAATGAGAAAAGAAGGGTGAAAACTGCCTTCAGAAATTCATGGAATTGGTTTTACAAAACAAATGTTTTTTTCCTGGGTTTGTCTCTACTCTCATGGGTAATTTGTGAGCCTCTTGAAAAAGACTGTTTATTTATTAATTTATTTTTATAGTATTGAATACACATTGAATTTCCTCATTTGGGAAAATATTTTGGGTTTGTTCATATCTACTGTGGTTCCCAGTATCTCATTTCATATTTATAGAGGATAGTTTTGTTTTTTTTCTGGAGAAAATCTGTATAAAATCATGCCCGCTTCTAGTAATACTGATTGAGAGGTAGGGCAATCTAATTCATCTGAACCTCAAAAGGCCATCAAGAAATGATTGGTACAGTTACCAAAGGAGATGAAAAAATATCATCAAGTACTGTGAAAGGTATATCATTCCACAAGGGGCACAAGGGATTTTCTTGTGGCACATGGAAACAATATTCTTTTGGCAACAATGGGATGTGGCACAACATGTTTTCAATGCATTCCAGTAGGTTGTCTGGAGCCAAGTGTTGAGTCATCATCTGGGATAAGTGCTACAGTGACTGCACAACCTGGAGATGTAGTACCTCCAGAGGTTCTCACTATGGAGGTAGACTGACACTCTGTCTACCTAAATAAGGTGCTCTACATGTCCACTTAGTGGGAGAAATATCTTTGCCTTTGAAATGACTGGAAATACTTGAGATAAACTTGTTCAGGTATACATATGTCCTCTAGAACAGTTGTTTTTTTATCATATTTGTTTTATTTACAAGTTCAGATTTCCTTTATATCTTCTTGGTGAAGATATTTGTTTTTTCCCCAAAAATATCAGAAAACAACATGAATTTAAAAACATAGTTGAAAAACATAAATAAAAGTGAAAACCTCAGAACTAGAAAAAGCCCTTCTACAATAGATACCCTATATCATCACCATTATTTCACATTTTCTTTTACAACTCCCTTTTTTATGAGGGGTTAAACTCCAGTGGAACTCTTGTGGGAGTAGCAATCCCAAAACAGCACTATTCTCTCTATGTTTGTAAAATGAAACTTGTGTGAGCCTCTCACAAGCTCTTACCTGTCTTTGTGTGTAATAGCCAGTGGGGATATACTGGTTTCCTAGGTGAGACTTGGCTGTGTCTAATAGAGTATGGAGATGTACTGATCTCTTTATTGAGATCTCTCGCCAGGGTGACAGTTGTGTCTAGCAGAGTTTTGCTAGCAGCCAGCATCTCTCCTGAAAGGTCTATTGTGAATAATGAATATACAGAGAAGGGTGAAGGTATGGACTGGGTCCTCTGCTAAGACAGTTCTCTTGTGTGATGGCTCTACATTAACTGATCTGCTCTGCTTCAGACATCCTCAAAAGGTGACATCAGTGTGTAGTTGTGTGTGCAGAGAGAAAGAGCATTTTTCATTGACACATGTACCACAGGTAATTACCATAGTTGGGAGGTATCAGGAGAGACTGGAATCTCTACTGACATCCCTCCCCACAGTGACCTTTGGTTGCTTTAAGTGAATTTCTCAGGTTTTCTAAAAAATAAATTAAGGTTGTATTTCCAAGGTGAACATACTAAGGTGGGGAGAGGGGTAACCTTGCCTACACACTCTCCTTCCAAAGGGAATGCCTTTGTATGATTGTCAGTGGGAAAAGACAGCACTGCCTGCTGAAAAACTTCTGTTCATAGATATGTATGCATAATGGGGTGTGATGAAAGATTAGTTTCTCAGCTTATTCTCTTCCCCTAAATGAAAGGTGTATATAGTTCAATGTCAACAAGTGGTGCTCTGTGGTAAAATTTGACCCTTATGAAGTGACTGTGCATATTAGAGTATAAGAAAAAAATCACACCTCAATATAGTGGCCACTCTACAGTGGTGCATTGTAGATTGTGGAGAAGGACTGCCTTCTGCATTAAGGGCTTTCTTTTGGATGATGGTGTGTGTCAGTGCTGGGGAAGAGATGTATTTTTCTGCTCTCTGGTTTTTATCCCACTAACGAAGACTAAATCAGTTGTTCTTGGCCCTGAACCATTATTATAGAGTTGACCACACACAATGGACTATAACAAATGAGAGAGCCTTTATCAACTGGTATAGCCCAAGGAAAAACATCTGTATGTATATAAATCTTGCACTTAAGTACATTAGAATGTTCTCAATCCATCAGGGATTTACAGAAACACACTGCACATTGTGCAGTGACCCAGGCAACCACATGTTTAGAGGGGTAAAAACTAGACCAGCTAATCCTCTAATTTTTATGGTAGTTTGGCCGAGCAGTTAGGCCAGTCTTGGAGAAGTGCAAAGCATTTGTTGTACTCACAGCATCAATCTTGTACCTCACACACTCAAAGAAATAACTTGAGACCAATGTAAAAAAAATACTTAAGATTTTTAGATACATTTTAGGACCAAGATCATCAATATTGGTTAAGTAATTTTCGTGAGATTAATTTTTGAATTTTAATAAAAATAGTCTTTTGTGCATAATTATGCAACATAGGACTCAATTGTGGATAACTTTTAAAAAAACATATGAAATCACACAGTAGGTTTTTCAATTTATTCCTCTGCAGGTTGGTCGAGGTTATCAGTGGGCACATTGTGCCAGCAGGAGATGTTCGGGTGGTTGCCGGTTCCGATGGGAGCAGCGGGGAAAAGCTCTCTGGAGCTGCTGAGGGCCACTGCGGGGGACGATTTGGAAAAGCACTGCACAGGTAAGTCTCGGCCCCAACAAGTCATCTTCTGCCCCAACAAGTCAGCATGGGACAACGCCCCCAACACCCACCACCCACGCACGCATCCTCAGCTTCATACTAGACTCTTCACTCTCCATGACCCAGCAAGCCAATGCCATCTCGTCCTCATGCTTCAACACTCTTCGAATGCTCCGCAAGACCTTCAGGTGGATTCCTATAGAAACCAGAAGAACAGTCACCCACTCCCTCATTAGCAGCAGACTGGACTACAGCAACGCCCTCTGTGTGGGAACAATGGGCAAGCTCCAGAAAAAACTCCAGCGCATCCAGAATGCCTCAGCACGTCTTATCCTCAATGTTCCTCGCCACAAACACATCTCTGCCCACCTCAAGGACCTCCACTGGCTACTAATCCATGCTCACAAAGCTCTCCACGACACTGGACCGGCCTACCTCAATGATCGACTCAACTTCCACAGCCCGACACGCCAGCTCCGCTCCGCCAACCTCGCCCTAGCAACAGTCCCTTGCATTCACCGTACCACAACCAGCGGTAGATTCTTCTCTCACCTCTCAGCCAAAATCTGGAATCACTCCCCACCAACCTATGTAAGACCCAAGACCTCCTGACCTTCAGGAAGTGCCTCAAGACCTAGGGGGTCATTCTGACCCCGGCGGTCTAAGACCGCCGGGGCCAGGGCCGGCGGTGCCCCGCAGGGCATTCTGACCGCGGCGGTTCGGCCGCGGTCAGAAGAGGCAAACCGGCGGTCTCCCGCCGGTTTACCGCTGCCCTTAGAATCCCCCATGGCGGCGCAGCTTGCTGCGCCGCCATGGGGGATTCTGACACCCCCTACCGCCATCCTGTTCCTGGCGGTTCGCCCGCCAGGAACAGGATGGCGGTAGGGGGTGCCGCGGGGCCCCTGGGGGCCCCTGCCGTGCATATGCCAATGGCATGGGCACGGCAGGGGCCCTCGTAAGAGGGCCCCGCAAAGTATTTCAGTGTCTGCTAAGCAGACACTGAAATACGCGACGGGTGCAACTGCACCCGTCGCACCCCTGCAACTCCGCCGGCTCAATTCTGAGCCGGCGTCCTCGTTGCAGGGGCATTTCCTCTGGGCCGGCGGGCGCTCTTTTGGAGAGCGCCCGCCGGCCCAGAGGAAATGTTTAAATGGCCGCCGCGGTCTTTTGACCGCGGTGCGGTCATTCAACGGCGGTACCTTGGCGGACGGCCTCCGCCGTCCGCGAGGGTCATAATCAGGCCCCTAGTTCTCCGAGCAGTAGCACTCTCCTCCCCGCGTGCCTTGAGACCCTTCCGGGTGAGTAGCACGCTCAACAAATAAATTGATTAATAAGTTGAAAGGTTAATCCTGGGGGTCCCTTGCAGTGTCTAGGCCGCAAGGGGTGGGAGACCCTTAGGGCACAGTTGGTTCTTCAGTGCAGAGCACAGGGCGGCCGGGTACAGAGAAAATGGGTGAACCAGGAGCTGTGCGCAAGGATGCCCTCAGAAGCAGGAGGTCGGCTCGTTCAAGGGTCGATTGCAGGAGAACAAGGTAACTGGTGGGAGGTCCGGATTGTTTCAGAAGTCCCTCGACTGGGGCTTGCTCCTGGTCGTTTTACACTCCCAGGGATCTGTTTTCTTGATGTCGAAGTCAGGTGACCAATACACAGATTATTAATACGATTCATGCAAACAGAACAAGTGATGGACAGAATGCTGAACAATGTCAAACATTCAACCCCAGTAAAAAAATCTGGGCCTAAATCCATCATTTTTTTTGCTTCCCATGCCATTCCAGTTTGGACCTAACCATATGCAAATCAGTCTTGACCCTGGTTCCCATGGGAACAGTCCAGCCCGAACTGCCAGGCCAGGTCTTCCCTGGACTGGAAACAAGCATCCTGGAACCGCTCTCGGGGTTTCACCACTCATCAGCCAGTTTAGCTTGAATCCAGTAGCGTGGGAAGCACGGGACCCATGGCTGGGCATACCTTCCCCACTTAGGGCGACAAATGCAAAAAGAACAAGGGATGGACGGAATGCTGAACAATGTCAAACATTCACCCCCAGTACAAAGATCTGGGACTAAATCCATTGTTTTTTTGCTGCCCATGTCATTCCAGTTTGGACCAGCCATATGCAAATCAGTCTTGCCCCTGTTCCCCATGGGAACAGTCCAGCCCGAGTCCCAGGATGCTTGTTTCCGGTCCAGGGAAGACCTGGCCTGGCAGTTTGGGCTGGACTGTTCCCATTAGGAACAGGGTCAAGACTGATTTGCATATGGCTGGGTCCAAACTGGGGTGGCATGGTGAGCAAATAGATGATGGATTAAACCCAGAACTGTGACTGGGGGTGAGTATTTGCATTGTCAGCACTCTGTCCATCATCCTTTTGTGTTGCTAAAGTTGCCCTATGTGGGAAGGGTATGCCCAGACGTGGGTTCCTTGGTCACTATGCCACTGGAGTCAAGCTAGCTTGGCTGAAGAAGGGTGATACCCTGAAACTTGTCTCAGGATGCTTGTTTCTGGTCCAGGGAGGATCTGGCATGGCAGTTCAGGCTGGACTGTTCCCATGAGGAACAGGGTCAAGACTGATTTGTATATGGCTGGGTCCAAACTGGGGTGGCATGGTGAGTAAAAGAACAATGGATTAAACCCATTTGCATTGTCAGCACTCCATCCATCATCCTTTTGTGTTATTAATATGATTCAGCTGCTAGAGGGCACAGTGACACCAAACTTGGCACACTGGTAGGATTTGTACTTGCGATTGTTGGTGTGAAGATTCATTTGGCTGCAGTGTCTGGTTTCGGAGATAGCATCCAGTTAGTGAATTGGACCTTACTAGCTTGTTTGTTCCTTGTGGATTTACAGAGGTACCTCCAATCTTCAGGGAGTTCTATGGCAATTTGCGAAGCCTGGAGGTCCTCTGTGGTTCTTTAGAGTTTTTCCAGTTTCCCAGCAGCTCCCCAGTGGCAATTGTTGTGTACTGGGTGTAGCATGCAGGATTTGGTGCTATTTCTTTGAGAAGCAGGTCCACAGTGCTTGTGCCTTTCGATCTTCTTGTTGCTGGTCTTCTTCTGTCCGTCAAATCTGGTTTCTTGGTGCAGGGATGCCCACTCAATACTGTATTTAGTGGGCATTTTAGGGGGAACCTGGTAGTGACTAATGGGTCATCTACTGTAGGGTGGCTACACCCACTAAATGACCACTTCCTGTGGGCGGAGATCACTTCCCTATACCAGATTGGCTATTTCTCTTCCATCCAAGATGAAAGTAAATGAAATGGAGAGTCTACCTCACATGCAACATCTTAGGGGAGGTACATGCTAGGTGGGGCCACTCCTCCTGTCCTTTGTTTGAGTTTCCTGCTGTTGCTCCCACCAAAAGTAGTGGTTTGCAATGGGGGTGACCATATGCTGCTAGCAACAGGCCTGGAGGTTGAGTTTCAAAGGAAGTAAGGCCTTTCAAGTTCACCAACAGGGTAGTGCACATTCCTGAATGAGGGGGTGTTAGCACTTCCACCCAGGAAGGGCTTTGTTCTACATCCTAGAGGGAAGAGGCCCTCATCCCAGGGGTGCAGATTTGTGTCTGGTAGTGGCAGGCTTGACAGGATCAATCAGCAACCATGCCAGGGTACTTAGCTTTTGTAGGGGGCACCCCTAAGGTGACCCATGAGTAAATTTTATAATAAATCCCACACTTGTATCAGTTTGGATTTATCATTTGATACCAAATAATCCAGGGTCCAGAGTGGCCATCATGTAGCTGTGAAACTTGTATTGACCAGTGCCCGGCACAGTTTCAAAATGGCTGCTTTGTTCACTCACTATGTTCCAGATTTGGCAAGGAAACAGTGGGGACATTTTGCTCATGCAGCTATGTCCTCACATACAGTATAGTGTACCCTGCTTTAGGGCTGGAAGGCCTGCCAGAGGGGTGACTTACCTATATTGCATGCAGTGTGTAGTGGATAGGGCACGTAGGCAGTGTGCCATGTCGAGTTTGCAGTTTAGGGTTGCATCAGGACACTCAGCCTGCAATAGCAGTGCTGGGTGAACCTGAATGCATGACCCAGAGGGTGGCACAATTAGTGCTGCTACCCTAAGGGGCCTACCCTTAGTACCTCCTGCCCTGCGAACCCAAGTACCTTTTACTAGGGACTTATGGTGGCAGCTAAAGGCAAAAGGTAGGGGCTAACCATGTCAAAAAGAGGCCTTTTCTCACAATAACGTGTATACCTCAAGCTGCAGGGCTACAGATGTCATTGTTGATCATTCACAACAAGAGCTGTGAAAGTGTGCTATTCTTCACTGCAATGATCAGTCTATGTAGTAGAGTATGTAGAGATACTGATATCTCCTGTAAAATTACTCCATAATGTAATGATTGTATGTAGTAAAGTTTATTTAGTAATGTCTCTCTTGAAAACCTCCTGTTCAATTATGGGTGTAGATTAAGGAATGGAGATAAACACTGTTGAAATCTCCCTGGAATATCAGACACATGTGGAAGGATGTTCACAGAGATTGTGTTATCAATGACACCTCCTCTCAAGGTGACTGGTGTCTGTACTATATTAAAATAATGATATAATTTACTGCATTTAAGTAATCTATATGGAAGAAAAGAATATTATTTAAAATATTACATTTATAAAAAAGATATATGCTTGATAAAGATTTTCTGTGACACAATATTTGCTGGTTTAAATATATTCTTGACACAATATTAAGCTATTATGATATTTCCAACACAATGGGCCTCATTACAACCCTGGCGGTCAAAGACCGCCAGGGTTGTTTTGGGGATTGTACCGCCAACAGACTGGCGGTACAATCTTCCTCATTACAACCACGGCGGAAGTGCCGCGGTCGCACCGCCGGGACCGGCGGTTTACCGCCGTGGTTGTCCTGGTGGTTTTTCTCCTCCAGGGCAGCGCTGTTTGCAGCACTGCCCAGGGGATTACGAGTCCCCTTCCCGCCAGCCTGTCCATGGCGCTAGAGACCACCATGGAAAGGCTGGTGGGAAGGGGAGTCGCAGGGCCCCGCAGGGGCCACCAGGCACACCCCCACCCTGCTTTTAACTGTCTGCACAGCAGACAGTGAAAATTGAGACGGGTGCAGCTGCAACCGTCGCACAGCCGCAACACCACCGGCTCCATTAGGAACCGGCTCTCATGTTATGGCCGACATCCCCGCTGGGCCGGCGGGGATGTCAAAATGGGGCCGGCGGAAGTGCAGCCGCATTGTCGGCCGCACGTAATGAGGGCCACTATTTTGTCCATTCACCTCCTTTATGCAGCCTGTCTGCACATCTCCAATTACATCACTCTCCCAAGTCTGTCCCTATGTGTTTCTCCCCTACATCATTCATCTGTGTAATCAGCTTCTCTGCTATATGTTAGCATTTCAGTCTCTCTTCTAATCTCCATTTTGACAGCCACTCTTCTTCTCTGCAGTCTGTCACTATTTTCTGCCACTATCACTCATTGGCATGTGAGCCTGTTTTTCTCCTAAGCGCTGCAATCGGCCACACACACTAACCACAAACAAACTCATAAGCTGGTACCTGATGTTTATTTGCATAATCCTTGGGTTGTTACATAGAATAAATTAAATTTATGGGTGCTATGCGACCTGGAACTAAGGAAAGGCTGCAGCTACAGTTGTCTAGCCACAGATAACCCAAACATGCAAACATTTTGAGCCTGGAAAGAGGGGGGTTTTGGTAAAAATAAACATGGGGGATTGGCTTTTCCCTTCTCACTTACATTGAAGAGAGGTCATTTCAGGCAAGAGAACCTAAAATAAAGCAGTTTTGGCTAAACTGGCATGGAAGAACAAAATGGCTCAGTAGTAGCATCCTTCCTCCAAAATATGCATTTTACTGCAGGAAAGGAATGGCCTTGGAATGTACAAATCTACACTTTTAAGAACTGCACAGGAGCAAAAGACTCCTTATTTCAGAAGGTTTTTATTGTTTCAAGCTAAGTTACTGATTATGTGCTCTCACACAACAATGAAAACCCCTGCCTCCAAAACATTTGTAAATGTTTCATTATTTAGAACTTTATACTTGTATAAAACTCAGAGTGTTGTAGGGATCCTTTAGCGCCTAGATTGGACACCCTTATTTTAGCTGAGGTCCATGGCTTGTGCCTTTACTTTACATTTTATTCATGTTTATTCAGATTTTCAGCAAATCTGCTTTTTAGTAATTGTTTTATATATTTTACCAGCGGCCTCTTCCAGTAAGGTACAGCTCTTGTTGCACATTTTATCAGCCTTTGTACAAAATGCACTCTGTACCCATGTCCAAGGCTGCCATGTACGGTGCATGATATGCCAACTGGCATTACCAGCCCAGGAGCCAGTTCCTATTCACAAGAGACATCATTACGTCAGAATGTTCTTTGAACTCTGTATGGATAATATATAAACAACACATATGCCTACTGAGGGTAGAGGGCATTCCAGTCATGACAGTCTTGGAATGCGTACCATACTACAGACAGATTTGCTCATCCTGCCACTGACTTTTTAGCTTCTGGAGAGGATTGCCATCCAGACAACACGCATACCTCTTCTATTCTATTCAGTTATGGGGTTGGGAAGGATTCCTTAGGTCAGGCTAGGCAGAATGTTACAACCACTTTGCTCTCAGATCTAAACGTAGGGTTTGGTAGGATTCTCTAGAATGTCTAGGCTTCCTAGAATCATACCAAATAGTGGGGTTGTTTATTCTCTTCACTTTGATTGCATTGATGATTACCTTGCTATGTTTCATCTGCATAATTATCACAGCCCAGGCATTTTACACTGGGATGCAATTGCTTCAATAAATGCATTGAAATCCAGTTTGCATCTTGTGTCCTTCCTTGGCATGTGTGAGTAACTAAGCAACTGAGTGAAAGGGGTATGACTTGTTTCTCCAACTTCCCTGCAGAGTCACAGATTTGGGCTGCCACAAATCACCCTCCCATGATAGGGTTGGATGAGGCACTGAAGGCTAGCCAGGAGTTAGGCCAACAGGTTTCAAACAGTGTCGGTTTGACTCAGTCTTCCAAACTTGGCGGTTCTGCCGCCGTAAACATGCAGTCTTAATACCATAATAAGAACCACATGACAAGAGCAGTGAAGTGGCATGAGAGCATTTTACAAAAAAATAGTAAAGAGAAGACAAGGGTGATCTGTTGCTGGGAATGGTCTTCAGAGTATTAGCAAAGAATGTTCAGTAATGCAGAGGTGATAGCCCAGCACAGATGTTGGAGTGTGAACATGTCAGCTGGTGGTACAGTTACTTTGAAAGATACAGTCTGAAGAGGTAAGTTTTTGGAAAGCCTTATGGTGGGTTTCAGTCTCAAACCTGCTGGAAGTGAATTCCATTGGTCTGCACTTTCTCCGAAAGGCTCCATGCTTGGCATGAATGCTTTACAATCCTGGGGGGCTTGAGTAGGTATTTATTTGTTTTGCCATCTCGATTCTCTGTTACCTCTCAATTGTTTGAGCCAGGCGATGAACTAAGTTGGCAAACTGAACATGAGAACCTTTTACACAACACATCCCATTTTGAACTTTATTCTGTCCTCTGGGTGTAGCCCTGGTAGTTCAGACAGAATAGGGGGTGATGTGATACATTTGTTTGTAGAAGACACAAGTCTTGGCGCAGTACAGATTAATTTCAATGGTATGAGAGCATTTGCACCATTCCACCCAGTATTCTGTTGCTAAAGTCCAAACTGAAAAGTATGGGAAAATGCACTGCTGATTTTAGAATGGGTGGGTAAAAAAGTGGATTAATATTCTTGTAGTCCATGGAGGTAAAAAATTGCTAATGTAGCCACTGAGAGAATATATTTGCAGAAAAAGTTCAGGCATATCCAGATTGTTCATAAGGTCTGGGGGAGAGGCTTCTTCAGCCTTGGACAGTAGAGGATGAATTTACAGATTGATTGCAAGGTAGTTCTCAGACATCCATGCTTTTATCCTTAATACCACAGCTTGTGGCGCGTCAATGACTCTATTTTAAAAGTTTTCAAGGTACATTTATGTGTCATCATCATACTGGCAGATGACCATCCCAGTGACATGACATACTTCAACTAAGGGTAACTACATATAAATTAAAGAGGGTGGGGGCTATGACTGAACCTCGGTGAACCCCGCAGATGATGGGAGAGAAATTAGGAATGTTGTTGCTGTATCTTGGATTCCAACCACTTTTGTACCCTACAGCTAATGCCAAAGAGTTGGCCAAGTCACGTGATTAAAGAAGCATTGTCGATGGTGGTAAAGGCTTTTGTAAGAATTTGAAGGACCAGGCGTCATGCTCTACTACTCTCTGAAATATACTGGATGAAGTCCAAACTTTTGAGTGAGCATGTTTCAGTTTTATGGCTGTTTGAAACGCTGACTGGTGAATTCTATGCAGATTGACTTTGATCTAGTTCAGACTTCTCCAGTGAGTAGCTTGTGAGCTATTGGTAGCTCTCAGGCTAACTATACGTAGCACTCCTGTGTGCAGTTCAGCGTACTAAATTAGAAACTCTTGTTCGGTTTACTTAATATACATACACCAAAATTGAAAAGCGTATGTTCGGGACAAAAATGCATGCCCCAATGATCAGCCTTCCTCCCAAACTCTTGGGGGGAGACTGGCCCCAAATCTACTAGGTACTGGTGAAACTTTTCATGGACACAATTACTCAAAAGGTGTTCTTTCATCATTAAATTCTACAGCCCTTCATAATCATGTACCTTGTTGCCTTCCAACCAACCACATAGAATTTTTACTGAGAAGT
The DNA here is from genome assembly GCF_031143425.1 of Pleurodeles waltl. NCBI lineage: Eukaryota > Metazoa > Chordata > Amphibia > Caudata > Salamandridae > Pleurodeles > Pleurodeles waltl. The sequence goes on from NC_090439.1 coordinate 1,181,018,407, forward strand.
CCACAAATTCTACCCAGGACAGAGTTCTGGGATTTTTGAGTCTCCCTGAATTTTATGCGGTATTCCTCAGTGGTAATTCCAAAGCCCTCAATTAGGGTCCCTTCATGAGGTCATAGGATTTAGCATCTGTTTCACTCAGTGTCAGGAGCCTATCCCTGCACTTTCCTGAGAATAATTCCCATAATAGAGTGCTCCAATGCTTCTTTTGGATATCCCTCCCAATGCAGAATCTCTCAAAGGCAATGAACCATTTCTGGATATCATCTCCTTCTTGGTAGGGGGCACAACTCCTTTTGGGAGTCTTAGATTGAAAGGTTTCTCTTCCTCCCTATTTATTAGCATGCTGCCACCAGAGATGGGTCTTAGGCCCAACTCTTTGTTTTTCTATTCCCAAAAGCTGTCTTTCTAAAGCCAGTCTTTTGGTCAGCCTGGCAAGTTCTAGGTTTGTGTCTGTCTGTGCTTTAGAGCTGCTGAGCGAAAAGGAGCTACCCTCATCCCATTCTCCACAGGTTATTCATCCACTTCAAACGTATCCTTATCATCTAGGGGATGATCTCTTTCATACTGGGCCACCAAAAACCTAGGTTTCTCTGTTTTGGGGCTTTTTCCAGTTTGCATTTTGTATAGTCTGCAGAGTCCCCTTAATTGGTCATAGTTATGTGTCTCATAAGGTTCCAGGTTGATCTCCTGGGTTCTGGCCTCTGTGTCAGACATTTTTATGTAACTAAAGTTGGGATCTTTCTGGAATTCCCCTTTTTGGATAACCAACTAAAGCAAATACTTTAAAACTTTTTCTAAAGTTGTAGGGACCTAACCAGGGCCCTAACAATTACTTTTAGAAATTTGTAAAAATGTTAGTCAATTAGAAAAATCCAAAACAATTAACTAAAAGACAATTTGGAGAGTTATTCGTGTGTTAACACAATTGTAAAAGTGGTATCAGCAAAAGCAAAGGCCCTCATTATAACCCTAGCGGTTGGTGACCGCCAGGGCTATAGTGGCGTTCGTTCCGCCAACAGGCTGGCGGTAAGACCGCCAGGGCTATAATGGCGTTCGTACCATTCTGCTCCTTTTTCAGCTCTGGAGGAGCTGGTTTCTGCTTGTCCAACATCAGCTGACTAGAACCCAGGGTATTGGTGTAAGTCGTCCACTAGAGAATGCAGTGCCACCAACCTTGGCACAGTTGTAGGTCACATCTGGGCAGTCATCAGTGTGTCATCGGGTCTGGCTGTGACTTCTGGTCACAGACATATTTGCGATTCAGTGAAGTGACCCTCACTGGTTTGTTGGTCCTTTTCAGGTTTCTTGATTTTCTTGAGTGGTGCCTCCACTCAGGAGGGAGATCTGGGATGATTCTTGAAGCCTGGGGGTCCCCTGCATTTCTTCGGGTTGGTCCAGTGTCCAGCTCCTCTGCAGCGGTGATTTCTTGGTCCTGGGTACAGCAGGCAGGGTTTGGCGCCTTTTTTTTTGCAGCATGTCCTCAATTCTCTTGCTGTGGTCTTCTTTTGGACCTGGTCTTCTTTTCTTCTTCGAATCCTTTTCAAATCTAAATTCTTGGTCTAGGGGAGCCCACTAAGTACTGAATTTAGTGGGCGTATTAGGGAGAACCTGGTAGTGTCCAATGGGTCACTTACCCTTGGGTGGCTACACCCACTACAGTGACCACTTCCTGTGGGAAGAGTCACTTCCCTAAACCATATTGGCTATTTTCCTCCATTCCAAGATGGAGAAAAATGAAATGAACGGTCCTCTTCACCTGCAAACTCTAGGGGTGGTGCATGCTCAGTGAGGTCACTCCTCCTACCCTTTGTGTGGTATCCTGTCGTTGCTCCCTCCAAGAGTCAGGGGTTGCAAAGGGGGAGGCCATCTGCTGCTAGCAGCAGGCCTTGGAATTGAGTTTCAAGGACGGTAGCCCTTTGAAGCTCACTGCCAGGGCAATGCACATTCCTGAGGGAGGGGGAGTTAGCTCCTCCACCCAGGAAAGGCTTTGTTTCCCAAACCAGAGAGACAGGGCTTTCCCCAGGGTTTGTGTATTGGCTGTCTGGATGTGGCAGGCTTGCTGGAACCAGTCAGCAACCATGCCAGGATACTTGGCTTTTTATAATACATCTAGTACTGGCACCAGTTTGGATTTATCATTCTGAGTTGTTTGATACCAAACAACCCAGGGTTCAGAGTAGCTATTATGTAGCTGGAAAAGTTGTATTGACCAGTGTCCAGCACATTTATTAAAATGGCTTCTCTGTTTACTCACTATGTCCCAGGTTTGGCAAGGATACAGTGGGGGCATAGCTCATGCAATAATGCCCTCACATGTAGTATGGTGCACCCTGCCCAGGGACTGGAAGGCCTGCTAGAGGGGTGACTTACCCATAACATATGCAGTGTAGGGTGGACAGGGCACACAGGGTGTGCCATGTTAAGTTTGTATTTTAGGTTTGCATCAGGACACTCTATGCTATTATGCTATGGCAGTCCTATGTGCATCTGGATGCATAGCTCTTGAGGGTGGCAAAATAAGTGCTGCTGCCCTCAGGGGCTTTCCCATAGTACCCCATGCCCTGGGTACCTAAGTATCTTTTACTAGGGACTTATAGTGGCAGCTAAAGGTGTATCCAATTACTTTTACCATGTCTTAGAGAAAGAACACTGGCACTGGGAACCTAGTTAGCAGGGTCCCAGTGCACTCCAGTCCAAGTTACATTAAAAAACAAGGCACAAAAGTGGGGGCGGGAGGTACTGCAACAAGGAGCCAGTCTCTCACAGATACCCCACTGTGTAATACTACTAATAGCTAATGTTATGTGGTTCCTACTTTTTAATAAGTCTGCATGTTTAGGACGGCAGCACTGTCGATTGTGGGAGAGTGAGTGCACCCCACATTTTTAGTAGCTGCCGGTCCAACTTCTAGCAAGCTCACAGGGCGTCATGCAAACTTCCAAGCCTTTTGGGTTAAAGGTGGTTACGGAAACCTGAATATAGCACTCCCGGAGAGGTTGTGAAAACAAACCGTACCCCTTTCATTGAGTTACTCACACGTCAAGGCGAGACATAAGATGAAAAATACATTTTGAATACATTTGCTGAGGCAATCGCAATCTGGTATAAAAACCATGCACTACGATAATTAGGCAGATGAAAGAAAGCAAAGTAACCCACATTATGGTCACAGTGAAGAAGATGAAGAACTCCACCATGTTGTATGTGGCTCTAGATTTTCTCGAGATTCTAGAGATTCCTACCTAACCCCATGTCTATGTTTGAGAGCATAGTGGTTGTGACCCTCTGCCTGGCCTGATCTAAGGGATTGCCCCAGTAACAGGCAATACCTCAATAATGAGGTGGACAGTTGCACAAGACACATCACACAGTGATGTACACAGGAGCACCTAGGAATGAACATCGCAGGCAGTGCCAGTGAACGCACCTTAGTACATAAAGCTGATATCCTGTCATCCTAGATCCAGAACAGAGTCAAACTGGCCTACAGGGCAATATGGCAGTGCCCGAAGGGCTGTTCTGACAGGTCAGTGGGTGGGCCTGTTTTTGACTGTTTGTGGGCCATTTCTATGCTCTGCTGGTACAGTTTTTGCCATTGATTTCTCTGATATTACCTTCTCATATCTTGGCAAACGCTTATACAGCTTGTCTGTAGAAGGTTAAAACTGCACTGATTGCTAAAGGGATCATTCCTAATTGATGCCTGGGCCATCCTTTCTCTCCTAATCTGACCCTGGTCTAGAATGGTGCAATGAGTGTCAGGATGATTTTTTTCTATGCCTTATTTAGCATAGGGACGATCCTTTATGGAATCAATCTATTACCTGTTTTGTATTGTATACATCATTGTATTTTGCATCTTCTTCATACTACACAAATTTGGATTGAATGACCAAAGGGATGTATTTGCTTATTTGATAAACTGATTTGCTGATTGATAATCATACTTTTGACTATAAATTTGCTAATTTGGACACAACACTCTGTCATTCGTGTGGAGTCAAACTGGCTTTACTGAAATTTGAATTGTGATGCTGATGGTACCTCCTTTCACACATTTTCAGTCGATAACAAAAGGTCCATAGGAACAGCAGCAAATTCTGTATGACGATTATGAAAAAGATTTTAGGTATAGAGATGTCTGCTGGATCACATCAATAGTAGACTAAGGTTTAGGTGGCTGGAAGTAAAAAGTAGTGACTGACAGAACCTCCATGCGGGGCTGCAGATTGAATTTACAGAAGACTCCTGACCTCTGTGCTTGGCTCAGTCTATGTGCTAATGGGTGAGTCTATACCCCAACATGCAGATTAATTTGTGTGTGCTTTATGCAGGACTATAGTAATGCTACACTACATAATGCGTGACCGTGTGTCCATGAACACAGCAGTTCTTGTGAGGAATCAGCTTGTGTGTCACTGTTTTCTAAACACTGGGTCACAAGTGAGCTCTTTGGGCTTCAGGCTTATGGCTCTGAAGAACTGGCGAAGGTCCAGGGAGGAGTAAGAGGAGGGTGGCAGGACATGGCATCACACTGGGAGTGAAACCCCAGCTCCAATTCCACCCCTGGCATGCAGGCAGCAGGTCTCAGTTCTGTTTACATTGTTCTGGAGAGATGCTAAAAGCAGTATTTACTAAAAACATTTTCTAACAAAAGAAGGGTGGGAGCACACAGCTAATGTTTAGTTTTTCACCCTTGTTGGAACAGCCACTGGCTGTATATTTCTAGACTAATGTTTCTGGATTTAGTCCTTCACCAGTAGAGAGCAACATGTCTTTTTGGGAGGTGCTGTAAATGCTGCCCAAAGTCTTCTCGGGTCTCTAACTGGGCATAGATGCCTCAACTAGAGCTCTTAAGCTCATTAGCACAAGGGAGCTTTTTCAAACAAAAGTAGGTTACAGACACACTGCCTCACATGCCAACACTCAATTTGCCCCAGTGCATTATGGTAAATGCAGTGCATGATAACACTTACTGAAAACATACTGGGTTCTATAGAGACTGGAGCAAAACATAGTATCAACAAGCAGAAGAGTCCAGAGTTGCTAGCATTTTCAGTTTAGAAGCTGGCAATTTCAGGCAGCTGGATAAATAAGCAAAATGATCACAGCCGCATGGAGGGCAAGCACACTTTTGTGGAAGCACATAAATTCTACCCAATCAAAACTTACTCCTTTCTTCAAATATGTGGGTGGAGCCCAATTCCTCCTCTAGTGATGTTCAATCAAGTGTGTTGCAACAGATGTGGTCTCAAGCCAGACCATAAAAAAGAAAGCACAGTTGATGGTTAATGACGTTCCCAAACACTGCACTCCCAGGACACAAACAGCAGTGCTCAGGTCAGGACTATTACCCAAGTCCTGGTCGGGGATTCTTATCACTGGTAGATAACAAGTGTTGTCAAAGCCAACATATCTGGCTGTTTTATAAGTGAATGCATGCAAAGAAAGTCTGATGAATGAGTGAGGACATGAATGAATGGGTGAATAAGTGAGTGCATGGAGAAATGTTTGTATTTGTTCACAAATGGATAAATGAGCAAAAGAGTGCATGAATCAATGAAGACTGATTACATCAATCTTTTTGTCTGAGTTTACAGACAACAGTAGTGATATTGTTCCAAAAAATATCAAGAATTACCAATACCATGCCATTGCATGCAGGGTGATGTCCTAGCCATCGATAAAAGATCTTAAGTCCAATTCCTGACCACAAATGGTACTGTTGCTTCATTACTTAGTCAAGGCTGCATGTTGCTCAAGACCCAGATTGGGAGAATGCAATCCCTTTGGGTGAACATATAGGCCCTCATTACAACCCTGGCGGTCAGCGATAAAGCAGCGGTAAAAAAAGAGGAATTTTGACCACAGCGGAAACCGCCAACAGAGACAGCCACTTTAACACACCGACCGCCACAGTGGTAGCAACAAGCACTGTGGCGGTAACCGCCAACAGCCAGGCGGAAGACAATGTACCGCCCATAGTACTACAACAAGCCAATCCACCAGCTTTTCCAGGGTGGTACCAATGCTATCAAAAGCACAGCGGAAACAGTACACACTGACCTCTCGACACTCAAGGAAGAACCACAACGCCATGGAGCTCGAACTGCGGATCTTCCCCATGCTGGTATACCTCCTCCCGTACCAGGAACACGAACGCCGGCGAAGACGACCACACTGAGTACTGCACCTAGCATACAAGGGGGGGAGGAAAAAGAGAGTGACACACACACATGCAACACCCCCCACCCCACCCCCAACACCATACACACAAACAGATGCAACAACATTACATATCCACCCTGTACCACTCAGGAATAATGCAAGGACAAAAGGAAGTGAGTAAAGCCAGTGTAATGATATACATTTTGAGAAATACATAATTAAAGCACAAAACAGTATCTATAATATATACAAATGGAGGGACAATGCCAAGTCCTCAGCCGGAAGATGGTAAAATGCCACTGCTCCTGGAGGGGCTACATGCCCTGTGCGATGTCCTGGGGAGTGCAAAGTCACAGTCTCTCTAGTGGGTGGTTTGCCCACTGCTTGATCCTGGGCAGTGCAAAGCCACACTCTCTCTAGTGGGTGGTTTGCCCACTGCTTGCTCCTGGGGAGTGCAAAGCCCCAGTCTCTCAAGTGGGTGGTTTGCCCACTGCTTGCTCCTGGGGAGTGCAAAGCCACAGTCTCTCAAGTGGATGCCTTCTTCCACTGGTTCTGGAGGGGGCTTTGTGCCCAGTGTGCTTCATCCTACCAACGATAGAGTGAGTGGATGCCTTCTTCCACTGGTTCTGGAGGGGGCCTTGTGCCCAGTGTGCTTCATCCTGCCAAGGATAGGGTGAGTGGATGCCTTAATCCACTGGTTCTGGAGGGGGCCTTGTGCCCAGTGTGCTTCATCCTGGCAAGGAGGGGGTGAGTGGATGCCTTCTTCCACTGGTTCTGGAGGGGGCTTTGTGCCCAGCGATGTAGATCCTGGATGATGCAAGTTCACAGTCTCTCGCTTGGGTGCCACACCTACAGTTGTTGCAGGGGCCAGGACGCACTACAGCCCATGTAGGCACGACTACACACTGCCCGCCGGTGATGACATCTGCTCAGTAGGTGCAGTTGCGGGGCTGGCGGCGGTGCTGCCAGTGGTGGGGGAGGCTCCAGCCCTTTCCCTGCAGCCTCAGACGGCTGTCCACTGGGGTTTCTGCTGCTGGCAGTGGTGCAGGTGGAGGTGCAGGTGGAGGTGCTGGCGGTGGAGCAGGCGGCGGTGCAGGTGGCGGTGCTTTCAGTGGTTGGGGGAGGCTCCGTCCCTTCCCCTGCAGCCTCGGACGGCTGCCCACTGGGGCTGCTGCTGCTGGCAGTAGTGCAGGTGGCAGTGCAAGTGGTGGTGCAGGTTACGGTGCTGGCAGTGGTACAGGTGGCAGTGTTGTCAGTGATGGGGGAGGCTCCAGCTCTTCTCCCACAGCCTTGCACATCTGAAGTGTGTAGGAGGCTGGCCTGGCTTATAGTGGGTCTTGCCACTGGCTTGGCAGGTCACACAAGATTTACAAAAGTCTTTTGTGTCCTCTGACATATGAGGCCAGTGAAACAAGGGGACAAGTCTTTCCCAAGTTTTCGTCTGGCCCAAATGCCCAGCCAAAGGAATGTCATGAGCAAGGGTGAGAAGAAACTCTCTGTACTACAAGGGAATGACCAATCTCCTGGCAGCTCCAGGTTTCGAGTCCCTTGACTCTGTGTACAAGAGGTTGTCTTCCCAGTACACCCTATGACTATCACTGACATCCCCATTTGCTGTTTGACAGCTTGCTGTCTCAAACCCTCTAGTGTGGGACAGGTTTGCTGTGCCACACTCAGCTCTTCCCTGGCAGGCCCCCCTCCACCCAAAAGCTCAGAAGTGTCTGCTGCCAGCTCCTCTGGTGTAGGTTCTGCACAGGGAGAGGATTCTTATTCCTCAAAAAGGGAATCATCTGTAGAGGGAGGGATAGTGGGCAGGGATTTACCCTTCCTACCCCTAGCTTTTGGGAGCACTTGGTCCATTGTTCCAGGATCCAAGTTTCCCTGTCCTTTTTGCTTCTTGGCCTGAGCCCTTGTCAAAGCAAAAATATACCCAGGAATACCCAGCATTGCTGCATGAGCCTCCAACTCCACTTCTGCCCAAGCTGATGTTTCCAAATCGTTCCCTAGTAGGCAATCTACAGGTAATTCAGTGGCTACCACAACTTTCTTTGGACCAGTAACACCCCCCCCCCCAGTTGAGATTCACAACAGCCATGAGGTGGCTAACGGTGTTGTTGTGAGCGTCTGTCACTTGGTACTGCTGACCAAGTAGGTGTTGATCAGGGTGGACCAGTTATTCTATCACCATAGTTACCCTGGCTCCTGTGTCCCTATAGGCCTCAACCTCAACACCATTGATTAGGGGTAGGTGCTTGTACTTACCCATATTAAGGGGACAAGCAACCAAGGTGGCAAAATCAATGCCACCATCAGAGACTAAAACAGCCTCTGTGGTCTCCCTAGCAAGACCATCCCCAACTACATTGCCAATAGTGAGCCCAGCTACACCCTTGGATTGGCTATTTGTAGTAGATTTGGGAGGTTTTGTGTTTTTCTTTGGACAAGTGGACTCAGTGCCCAATGGCCTTTGGCTTTACACAAAAAACACCAAGGCTTTTTCTGATTGTTTGAAAAGGATTTGGACCCACCACCCCCAGAGGATTTTTGTGGGCCTGATGAAGACTCAGAATGTTTACTTTTGTCCCCACCCTTCTCAGAAGACTTACCATCCTTCTTCTTGCCATCCTTGTCACCCCCTGAATGAACTTTTCTGTTCACCCTTGTTCTGACCCATTTGTCTGCCTTCTTTCCCAATTCTTGGGGAGAGGTCAGATCAGAGTCCACTAGGTATTGGTGCAACAAGTCAAACACACAATTGTTAAGAATATGCTCTCTCAGAATAAGATAATATAGGCTTTCATAGTCAGAAACTCTACTGCCATGCAATCAACCTTCCAAGGCCTTCACTGAACAGTCCACAAAATATGTCCAGTTTGGTGTCTCTGAACTTAATCCTGTATTGTTCAGGGGTTAAGCCAAATCCATCCAAGAGTGCATCTTTCAAAACTTTGTAATTATTGGCATCACTTTCTCTGACAATAAGGAACCTATCCCTACCCTTTCCAGTAAAAGATAGCCACAAGATAGCAGCCCACTGCCTTTGAGGGACCAACTGTACCATACAGGCCCTCTCAAGTGCAGCAAAGTAATTATTAATGTCATCCCCCTCCTAGTAAGGGGGGACTATCTTATGCAGATTCCTGGAATTTTGCTCTCTAACAGGATTGCTATCAGAAATACTGCCGCTGCCACCATGGAGAACTAACCCCAATCTCTGTCTTTCCCTCTCTATGTCTAGGGATTCCCTATCTAAGGCCATCTGCTGCTATTTAAGCTTCAGTCTGGTCCTTTCTACCCTTAGCTTTCTGAGTTCCCTTTCCATTAGGTTATCCTCAGGGTGGGTGGGTTGGGAATGTTTGGAAACAGAGGATATGTGGGAATTTTCAGAGAGAGACCTGTCCCTAACTGGCTGGACCCTAGTAACCTGGCCTCTAGGAGTGAAAGATGTCCTACTGACGTGTGACCCTCTAACACTACCAGTGTCACTAGGTGTCCTGCTAGGGGGCAGGACATTGTAAGAACCCTCCCCAGCTTCTTCAGGGAACTCCTCTGAGGCTGACTGGGAAGCTTCCCCTTTTTCTTCCCTCTCCTGAGATGGGCCAGACTGGTTCTGGTCATCTTCAATGAGCATGTTAAAGAGAAACTCTTTTGTTGGATTCTTACCTATACTTAAAACTCTATCCAGGCAGAGACCCCTCAAACTCTTATAATTCAAACTCTCATATGTTGCATTAACAGTTTTGGGAGTGGGCTCTACTGAAGACATGATAGAAAAGATTTAAGGATAGTGAGAGAAAGTTTTAGAACTTTAGAAAGCACAGAGAAAAACTTTTTCAAACTTTGGGAAAACTTTTTAGAAGTTTTCAAAACTTTTCAGAAACTTTGTTAAAAGTTTTAGAATAGAAAAGTAAACTGTTTTGGTTCAATGTACATGTACTTAACTATTTGGTATATGATTTTCTTATGAAAAGCACCAAATGACAAAGTGGTAAAGCAGTTGCAAGTACTTATCCCACCGCTGCACCACCAATGTAGGAGGCTGGCCTGGCTTATAGTGGGTACCTTGTGGTACTTACACCCTGTGCCAGGTCCAGTTATCCCTTATTAGTAGAATAGAGGTGTTTCTAGCAGCTTAGGCTGATAGAAGGTAGCTATGGTAAAGCAGCTTAGGCTGAACTAGGAGACATGCAAAGCTCCTACTATACCACTTATAACATGTAGCACAATATCATAAGAAAACACAATACTCAGAGTTACTAAAAATAAAGGTACTTTATTTTAGTGACAATATGCCAAAAGTCTCTCAGAGAATACCCTCACTTAGGAGGTAAGTAATATACACAAGTTATATTTACACAAACCCAAAACAGGTAAGTAACAGTAAGAAAAGTAGTGCAAACAATGTAGAATCACAATAGGATGCAAAAGGCAAACATAGGTCTAGGGGCAACACAAACCATATACTCCAAAAGTGGAATGTGAATCACGAATGGACCCCAGACCTATGGGAGACTGTAGAGGGTCACTGGGACTGTGAGAAAACAGTAAGGGTGTCCAAAATACTCCACCCCAAGACCCTGAAAAGTAGGAGTAAAGTTACCCTACTATCCCAGAAAGACACAATAGTCGTGATAGGGGGATTCTGCAAGAACCACAAGCACCAGGAAAACACTGAAGACGGATTCCTGGACCTAAGGACCTGAAAACGAAGGGGACCAAGTCCAAGAGTCGCGATAGTGTCCAGGGGGCAGGACCCCAGGAAACCCCGGATGAAGGTGCAAAAGGGCTGCCTCTGGGTGGAAGAAGCCAAAGATTCTGCAACAACAAAAAGGGCTAGGAACTTCTCCTTTGGATGGAAGATGTCCCACGGCGTGCTGGATGTTTGCCCTGAATGATGTGGGGGTACCTTGGCTAGTGCCAGGGTGCCCACACACTAAGTAACTTGGCACCTTACCTTCAAAAGGTGAGGGTTAGACATATAGGTGACTTATAAGTTACTTATGTGCAGTGAAAAATGGCTGTGAAATAACGTGGACGTTATTTCACTCTGGCTGCAGTGGCAGTCCTGTGTAAGAATTGTCAGAGCTCCCTATAGGTGGCAAAAGAAATGCTGCAGCAAATAGGGATCTCCTGGAACCCCAATACCCTGGGTACCTAAGTACCATATACAAGGGAATTATATGGGTGTACCAGTGTGCCAATGAGAATTGGTAAAATTAGTCACTAGCCTGCAGTGACAATTTTAGAAAGCAGAGAGAGCATAAACACTGAGGATCTGGTTAGCAGAGCCTCAGTGATACAGTTAGGCACCACACAGGGAACACATACAGGGCATACACTATGAGCACTGGGGTCCAGCCTAGCAGGATCCCAGTGACACAAGGGCAAAAACAAACATACATACAGTGAAAATGGGGGTTACATGCCAGACAAGATGGCACTTTCCTACAAAGTGCCATGGCCGGTGTTTTTTCCACATATGCTGCTTCAGCACCAGGCAACAGGTACATCCTTCCTGCGGCATCTGTGCCTTTTTCCTTGCCCTTGGCAGCTGGTGTTCCCTTTCTGCCATTGGCAGCTGGTGGTGCCTCCTTGCTTCTGCCAGCTGATGTTCCCGTCCTGCCATTGGCAGCTGGCGGTCCATTTTTGCCCTTGCTAGCTGGTAGTGCCTCCTTGCCCTTGCTAGCTGGTGTGTGTCCTTGCCCTTGGTATCTGGTGGACCCTTCTTGCCCTTGGCAGCTGGTGCAGGCACACTGGCAGTGCTGACGGGTGCCTCCTTGGAGCCTCTCACACCTGCAGTAGCTGCAGAAACTACAGTGGCCGTGGACCGGGTGGCTGAAGTGCTGGCCTGGGTTCTGCCCACCCTGGCCTGAAGTGAAGGACGGGGGGGAAGGGAATAGGTCAAGGGTGGAGAGGAAAGGCCTTTTAGGTACACTAGGGCTGGAAGAAGGTGAAGGTTTGGGAGTGGAGGAAGAAGGAGTGATTATAGGAGGTGTCTGTCTGCTGTGTTTGGGTGCAGGTGCATGGGCTGGATGCTGCCGTGAGGTGGATGGCTGTTGGGTGTCTGAGTGCTTGTGTATATGTACTTTGGGAGGAGGGGGCACAGACACAGTGGGAGAGGACACAGGGGAGGTGTGCATGGATGTGGGGGTGGTGACTGCCAGTGAGGGGCATGTAGTGATAGGCGTGATGGTGATGCTGGTAGTGGATGAGGAGGTAGTGCATGCTGGTGTGAGTGGAGACGCTACTGGGAGGGAGGTGGACGACGAGGAGGAGGGGGACACAGTGGAGGCAGTGGATGTTGGTGTGTCTGCATCTGGATGGTGCTTGTGTGAGTGCCTGTGGGATGAAGTGTGGTGCTTGTGTTTGCCTGAGCCACTTCTGTGTGTTGATTTGCGTGCATGCTGGTCTGAAGGTATGCTTGGGATAGGCTGGGGTTGAGGGGATTGGGACTGGGTAGAGGAAGTTGGAGGGGGAGGCTAAAGACAGGGACAATGGCTGCCATCATGGAGTTGGCCAGAGCCTGGAATAATCTCTGTTTGGCTGCCACCCCAGAATGAATGCCCTGCAGGAATGCATTTGTTTGTTGCAAATGCCCTGCAAGCCCCTGGATGGCATTCAGTATGGTTGACTGCCCAAAAGAGAAGGATCTCATGAGGTCAATAGCCTCCTCACTGAGGGCAGCAGGGCTGACTGTGGCAGGGCCTGAGGTGCCTGGGGCAAAGTTGATGCCCACCCTCCTGGGTGAGCAGGCACGGGAAACATGCTGAGGGGCTGCTGGGAGGGGGATGCTGGTACGGGGGTGGCGGCTGTACCTGTAGTTCGGGTGAGCACAGAGGTGTCCGCCATCGCCAGGGAGCTTCTATCCCAGGAGGTGTCGCTGTCCGAACTGTCCCCTCCAGTCTCCGCCGTGGTGCTCCCCTCGCCTTCCATCCCACTGGTGCCCTCACCGTCGGTGGATTCAGCCTCATGGGCCATGTAGGATGCAGCTCCCTCTGTCGCCAGTGCCTCTGCTCCTCCATCAGATGATGCTAATGCACACAAGGACAGGGTGACAAAACAAAAAGGGGGGGGACAGAGGATACACTTGGTCAATGCCAGCAACACCACCACCATTGACGTACACATCACACATCACACACCACCATTGACGCACACATCACACAGGGAACAGCCCTATGCACTAGGCCATGCACTAGCAGTTACAATTCTAGTCACCATGCTATGGGGTACATTGTCTAACGCCAATAGCTGCACACCTGAAACCCACAGGACCCTGCCCAGTAATAGATGCCCACTAGCATTTTTGGGGTTGGAGTACATCTGAGCCTTTCCATCATGGAACCTACCCTGCCATGTTTGTCCTGGTCTAGGGCACCCACAGACCCACATCCCCCACCCAAATAACACCTCAACATGCGCAATTTCATGATTCTGAAACTGTACTCACGCCCTTGTGGCTGCTGTGATGCCTTCAAGTGCCCATCCAACTCCGGATAGGCCACTGCCAGGATCATTGGAACATCAGGGGGATCAGGGTACAAAGGGCACCCCTTCCTCGTTGGGAGGCCATCTCCAGCTGGGCCTCCACCGTCTTCCTTGCACCGCGGCACAGGTCCTCCCACTGTTTACGACAGTGGGTGCTCCGCCTGTCAAAGACCCCCAGGGTTCGCACCTCCTTGGCGATGGCATGCCAAATACCCTTTTTCTGATGGGTGCTGACCTGCAGAAAAAGATATATAAGAAAAGGCATTAGTCATACCATCCGGCCTGTTACACTCATGGCCCACCACATCTCTCCCATCACCCTACGCACAGACATTGCCCACCATACATGCAGCACTCTGCCCAGGACCCCTCAGCCACCCCCCCACTCGAGGCTTACACACACAGCACTCCATACATTCATACCCCATGCATCGTGCTCACAGTTTACTCACCTGTTGGTCTGGAGGACCATAAAGTAAACGGTACTGGGGTAGGACCCCATCCACTAGTCTCTCCAACTCCTCTGAAGTGAAGGCAGGGGCCCTTTCCCCAGACACTCGAGCCATGGTCGCTTCCAGACACAGGTCACAGCAGCACTTGCAGTGTAGGTCCTCTCCTGTTGAAGGTCAGGTAGCAAGTGAGTGAATAGATAGAAAATGGCAGTCACATCTGGGGCTGTGCGTACCGTCACCGCTGGTGGACATCACCATTGGCTCCTGGAACCCAGAGGCCCCAAGGATAACCAACGAGGTGTTGCATGGCAGTCGTCGACCGCCTCCCGCAACGGCGCACAACGTCAGCTGAATTACCTCATTTCCATTTGTCCTTCCTCACAGGTCCGGCGGCCGCCATTGCAGGGGGGAACAGGCCATGGCACCTAACTGCATCACAGCAGACATAGGCACACCAACTGACCTACACGTTCACATACTGTTTCTGTAACAAAATGCAAGGCATTTTACTCTGAGGACATATTTGAATATGACCATCTGCTCACCGTTTCTCTCCCTAGAGTTCAACCACTGAGGATGAAAATGAGATCGAGACATTCCCCTGTGCACAGACCCCTGGTGGACCTGGCGACAATGGAGGGCACATTATCCTTACCTACAGACTTGAAAGGGCCACAATCCAAGACCTGTGTGCCCAATTGGAGCCAGACCTGATCTCAGCTATCTGCCACCCCACTGGTATCCCCCCTCTTGTGCAGATCCTGTCAGTGCTCCATTTCTTGGCAAGTGGGTCCTTCCAAGCGACAGTGGCCATGGCAGCAGGGATGTCACAGCCTATGTTCTCAAACATGCTGACCAGAGTCTTGTCAACCCTGATGAAAAACATGCGCAGCTACATCGTATTCCCCCAGGTGGAGTATTTGGCCACAGTGAAGGCTGACTTCTATGCACTGGGACATATTCCCAACAGCATTGGTGCTATTGCTGGTACACATACTGCCTTTGTAACCCCCGGAGAAATGAACAGGTGTTCAGAAATTGAAAGAGCTTTCACTCTCTGAATGTGCAGATAGTGTACCTGATGGATCAGTACATTTCCCATGTCAATGCAAAGTATCCTTGGTCTGTCCATGATACCTTTATCTTGAGGAATAGCAGCATTCCATATGTGATGTCTCAACTCCACAGGCACAGGGTGTGGCTAATAGGTGAGCCCATGGTCCCCACCCAGTGTCTGTTGGTATATGGGTGTGGGGTTGGCCCTAAGGGTGAGGGTCTGGCTAACAGGTATCCCTCGATATTTACCGATGACTCTGGTTACCCCAACCTCTCATAACTACTGACCCCAGTGAGGAATGCCAGGACAAGGGCAGAGGAATGTTAAAAGGAGGCACATGGGCGAACAAGGAGGATCATTGAACGCACCTTTGGCCTCCTGAAGGCCAGATTGCAGTGCCTCCATCTAACAGGTGAATCCCTCTGCTACTGACCCAAGAAGGTGTACCAGATTATCGTTGCATGTTGTATTTTGCACAACCTGGATTGGAGATGCCAGATGCCTTTTCTGCAGAAGGATAAGGCTGGAGATATTCGTGTGGCAGTGGTGGAGCCTGTGGACATTGATGAAGAGGAGGCAGAGGAAGAGGATGTGGACAACAGAATAACTATAATTCAACAGTACTTCCAGTGACACACTGGTAAGACACTGTAACTTCACCTTCCATTGTAGTTTTGTGTTGGACATTGTACATGGCAGCCTGATTTTCCAAATTCTATGGACACTTACTGTACTCTTTGGCATCTCTATTTTCAGATATCTGTGCCCCACTCTGGCTTCTGGTGTGTTTACTGCTGCCTACTACAGGTCATACCTATGTATACATAACTGTACAGTTGAATTGCAATGTTTACAGCTTGTTAAATTAATACATATTTCAATCAATTGACAGACTCCATACTTGTATTTGTTTCAAGGGTGTTTATTTATGTGCTAATAAGTGGAGGGGGTATTGCAATGGGCTGGTTTGCTGATGGAGGAAAGTCCAGGATAGAGTCCAGTCTATTGGTATCACAGGTGCATTGTCCAAGGGGGCATAGGAAGTGGAGCAATGGCAGTTCAAGGTGGACAGGGTCACATAGTGGGACACAAGGGTGACATTCAGGGGAGTCATATTTCCTGGTAGGGGTCTTGGCATTGTTCTCTGGCATCTACCTGGATCGCAGGGACCTTTTGTTGGGTGGTTCTCTTTCTGCAGGGGAGGGGTGCTGGTGGCCTGTTTTTCCTGTGGCGGGGCCTCCTGTCCACTAGCGTCAGCGGAGGTGGAGGGCTGTTCATCGGTGTGGCTAGTTGGTGTGAAACTGCCTCCCTCATGGTGTTGGCCATGTCTGCCAGCACCCCTGCAATGGTGACCAGGGTGGTGTGGATGTCCCTCAGGTCCTCCCTGATCCCCAGGTACTGTCCCTCCTGCAGCCACTGGGTCCCCTGCAACTTGGCCAGTATCTGGTCCATGGTCTCCTGGGAATGGTGGTATGCTCCCAGGATGTTGGTGAGTGCCTCGTGGAGAGTCGGTTCCCTGGACCTGTCTCCCCCTGTCGCACAGCAGTCTTCCCAGCTTCCCTGTTGTCCTGTGCCTCTGTCCGCTGGACCGTGTGCCCACTGCCACTGACCCCAGGTCCCTGATCGTCCTGTGTTTGTAGGGTTGCCTGGGGTCCCTGTAGTGGTGGACACGCTGCTGATTGACATGTCCTGGGGACAGAAGTATGGGCCCGCTGGGTGGGTGCTGTGGTGGTGTTTCCTGAGGGGGGAGACTCTTGGTGGTATGGTACTGTGCCTGGGTCACCGACTGTCTAGAGGTCCCTGATGGGCCAAGTTGGTCATCCAGATCCAGGCGTGCAGAGCTGCTGTCATCACTGTGGGCCTCTTCTGGGGGGGGGGGACTGGATGTTGCTGGCACCTCCTCTCCAGTGATGTTGTGTGGGGGTCCTGTGGGTATGTGAAAGCAGTGTTATTGTTACTGGGTGTGACATCTTGTGCATGGGTATGTTTCGACCTATGATTTGTTATTATCAAGGCAGCTTTGGCTTGTGTGAGTTGTGATTTAGTTGGCTAAGTGATTGTCACTAGTGTGCATGCTGTGGTGATGGGTGTCCATGCAGGGCTATGAGTGGTGTCCATGCATTGGTGGTGCATGCAGTGCTGGTTACTGGGATGGGTGGGCTGTGATGGTGGGGTATATGTGAGATGGTGGGTTGATGGGTGAGGGTAGGGGTGAGGGTATGTGATGGCATGCAGGTAGGGGGGTGAAAGTAGTAAAGATTTGACTTACCAGAGTCCAGTCTTCATGCTACTCCTGTCAGGCCCTGAGGATGCATGATTGCCAAGACTTGTTCCTCCCATGTTGTTAGTAGTGGGGGAGGAGGTGGGGGTCCACCGCCAGTCCTATGAACAATTATCTGGTGTCTTGCAACCATGGAACGCACCTTTCCGCGTAGGTCATTCCACCTCTTCCTGATGTCATCCCTTGTTCTGGGGTGCTGTCCCACGGCGTTGACCCTGTCCATGACTCTCCGCCATAGCTCCATCTTCCTAGCAATGGATGTCTGCTGCACCTGTGCTCCGAATAGCTGTGGCTCTACCCGGATGATTTCCTGCAACATGACCCTTAGCTCCTCCTCTGAGAACCTGGGGTGTCTTTGTGGTGCCATGGGTGTAGTGTGAGTGGTGTGTTTGGGGGTATGTGGGGTGATGTGTTGGAGGTGTGTGCTGTAAGGTGTGTGGATGGTGTATGGGTGATGGTGTTCTGTGGCTCTGGTTCTGTGGGTGCTCCTGACATGTCTCTCTCTCTCTGTTGTAAATTGTTTGTAGTGGTAAAGGGGTGTGGGTAATGTGGGTGTGTGTTTTATAGTGGTTTGTGGGTGTGGGTGTGGTGAGTGTATGTGTGTCAGGTGTGTGTAGTTTGAATTGTCCAATGTGGTGTTGTTTTGTTAGTGTGTGTGTATTTTGAGCGTGGCGGTATGTACCACCAATGGTTTACCGCGGTTGAATGTCCTCTGTGGTGATTTGTGGGTCATAATGCTGTGGGCATATTTCTGTTGGCGTAACGGTGTGGGTTTTGGTACCGCCAGTTTATCACTGACCTTTGGTGTGGCGGACTTGTGTGTGTGTCTGTATAGTGGCAGATTTCTATGTGTGGGTCATAATACGTGTAGCGGTATACCGCTGCGGTATGTTGGCGGCAGTCAGCATGACGGTAAGCAGCACTTGCTGCCAATGTCATAATCATTGCCATAGTGTCTTTGATATCTGCATGCTAGGACTCCTGCGGTCCTGGGTGGACTCTAGACAGGAATTATGTAATCTGATGGGATGTTGAAGTGTGGGTATAAAAGTTATAACACAATGCATGCAGATCCCAATGTTATGTTGAAGAATGAAGACGTCTGTTACAGAGCTCTGTGTGTGGCTTATTCATTTGTATGGTTCTGGGCTGGGGAAGACGCTACACATATCACCCACTGGGACAGAGTTTACAAGTGAAGTCGAGCTGTACCAAATTTAGATGTCACACCTTGGCCCAGCAGTGATCTCCCTACCTACATTTGTACCATCATTATGGTGGCTCCTCTGAAAGTGCCAGGCGTTTGCAGGATGGCTGCCATTGGTCTTGATTGCCTAAACAATAGGAGATGTTGCCAAGCACCTACTAAGTGCACATAAAGTATTCATGTAGTCTCACTGTACATTCCATGTCCCAGAGGTCCCACTGCTGGAAGGTTTCTTACTCAGTTCTATTCTGTTCCTACTTCCAAAGGGGCTATGCCCCCATTTTTCACAAATGTGATACCGGTCCAGTGGCTTTCCCCTACCCTGGATCCTGAACAAAACCCCACCCCCTCCTAGAGCTTGGTGAAATACCAACACAGCCCACACTGACTATCATATACAGTGCGTTCTGTTCATTCCTGATATTCCTGAGAAGCCATTGCACGGTAGACTTAGTGGTTGCTCCATGGCTTATGGTCTTCATTCTGGATCGTAGTGCCCTGGTGGGACTGAATGTTTGCTTGCTTAGTTTGACAGTATTTTCGAGCATCATTGTCATCCCTTAACAAGGGTTTGCTCAATCCCATCTACTGGATTTCCAAAGACGTTGAGCAAACCTGATGCTAGAGTTGCTCTCGCCAACCTCTTGTGTACCCTGGTTTGACTCCTACTTCACTTTGCCTGACTCTTGTCCTGCATCTTTTTTTTATTTAGATTTCCTCAATACTGTCTCCAGAATCCCGATCTCATCTGAGCAGGAGGCAAAGTAGCACAATCCAAAGAACACTCTAATCCCTGTAGATTGACATCTCCTGAGGAAGAGTAGACGGCCCAGACTCTACGGTGATGCCACTACAGCTGCTTTTTGAATCCAGCTTAAAATATATTGAACCAGACCTGAACTGGCAAAATCCAAGTTCTTGTGCTACTTATTTGCTTCAGCAACAATTCTTCAAGGAAACTCTGTCCATCATAAGAAACTTTACATATGCACCATGTTGAAACCCTCAGTTTAACCTTCACAATCTGTCTCTTTATTTAGATGTACTCATGGTGGAATGCACCCCTTTTTGATTTTAAGACATTAGATAAGCCAGCTCCATTTTTGGACCTGCAAACTGCAACCACTTCTGCCTTCCACGTGTGGGGAAACAAACCTATTACTTGTACATTTTACGCTTAAATCAGTTTCCCTTACAATCCATGGCCATTGATGTCTTCCAAGCGTCACACGTTGCGCCCACCATCCATTACTCAATTTCTGATCTTCATCTTTTCTTCCGGCAGTTCTCCTCACGTAGCCTGATATGAGTAATACCGGTATCCCTTCACTTCTGCGCTCTTAATAAATATAAATGATATATTTTTCTCAGGAACAATAAGGTATAGACAGGGCTACTGGAATTATGTGATTGTGCGGCTGTGGCAATTTTCGCATAATTATGAATTTGCCGCTATTGTGCAAAAGCCATCTTCTGCTGCATAATCTCAGATTTTAGCAAAAAAATGTGTTGTTAGCTCAAACGGTTCAAAAGTTACTAAAAATGTAATGACACCTGTTGCTGCACAGTGGAAGGCCATTTGCAAAGCTGGACTGGTCACCTTCCCGTTGGTCATTGCTATATTTGAGTGGTAAAGTGGTAGTAATGAGGTGCAACTAATGACCAGATAGTGCTATCAAGTTTAGAAATGACGTAATAACAAAGTAATCTTATTACAAAATGTGCCACATTGTGCTGCATAATTTTCCTTTTCTTGACACACAATTTATTCAATCTTGCCACATAATTTGGCCCACTCCTGCAGTATAATTCCAGTGGCCCTTTGGGTAGACTAATCTGGTAGCATTTCTACAGACAATAGGACTCTTGAACTAATGAGAGAAGCGTTAATTACACAAAATACAAACTCACAACATCTGAATGATTTTAGCTTAAAGTAGATGAATATTAAGCAATCCACAGACACATTTCAATTCAGTTACCTTGCTTTGCTTTAAGATTATAATTTGGTTGTAGGTATAATTCTCATTGCAGACAAATGTCTCCTTGCCATAAACATAATGTTCCATAAGGGAAGGAAGAGATAACATCTATGACTTGTTACTGTGGTAAATAAAGTTCAGTGATGGACATTCACACATCTCATGGCTGTTTTCAAGACTGTTGACTGAACTTGGGTTCCTCTGAAGCCAGGCTGTTAAACACAGCAGATACCATAAACAGACTTTGATGCAGTAGCTAATCTCTGTACTTGAAGCATGATGCTTGCATGCCTCTGTCTTTCACTCAATCCCAAAACCTGCAACCTCCCTTTTGTGCCCAAGAGTACAGTTTGTGGTTAACCTCACGACAATTCTGGTATGAATGTCACATGCTCCAGTAGTGAAGAACCAAAGTCCACATCGGGACTACTCCGCCCCTGGTCCTAGCCATTGGCGTGCCCCATTACTTGTATTGTAAAACAAGTTTTTGCACCTACAAAACCAAGAGAAGTCTGTAGCTCCTAAAGATATGTTGCGCTTTTTAGGTCTGGCGGCAGGTAACTTTAGTTGTCTGGAAAGACCTAATGTCACCAAACATCACATACCATAAAACCGACATCCACACATACACATACAGATACAGAAAGGGACTTGAGTTCAGTCTCCTTCAGCCGTTAGCTTGTTTGGGTGAGGCGTCTTCAGGGGTTCGCTTCCTGGACTGCCCATCTCATTTATGATCAGTCAATGGCATGTTGCTGATGTCTACATTAAGCTCAGTGACAATTTAGTTTGTTGATGAAAGTATGAGGTAGTGCCTTGAAGTGAAAACGTCTAAACAACTTGTGCACCTGCACTTGCTGGTGACTTAGCACCTTCCATCCCAGCAATGGAAGGCCTGAGTAACAGGGCTTTTGATTGACATTTGTGATGAGCCAATCAAAATAAGGCCATACTGAATATAAGTGAAAATACTGCACATGCCACCTCTGCAAAACTCCAGGGGTTCTTCTTGCACTATATGGATGCCACCTTGGAGAGGTATAATTGTAGTATTGGCGTGTGATGATTGCTTCTGTTGTCTTTTGTTTATGCCTATGTCTGAGAATACGCCCACAGTACCTGTGCTGCCTGCCACACTTACCACACTGTCATCAAACCCTTTGTCACTGCACATGGAGTGGCAGAGTCAGCCAGTCAAAAACAACTTTATTCGGTTTATCAATATACAAAAGTAAATAATCAATTAAAATTCATGTACAAAATTTCTATTTTGCAGTTTGTTCAATTGATCTCAGCCACCATGATCTAACCAATACTTACAATATATTTTCGGATACCAAGCACTTTGTGAAAAGTCATCTAATTGATTACCTATAAATACAACATTCATTGAACACTATGTCAATAAAATACATTAATATCATAAAATTATGAACATACTACAAAAAATATTAAAATGTATCTACAAAATGCTTGAACATATACAGTTCCAAATTTAGCATCTATTTTAAATTGATCAATTAACTAAAACCATACCAGATTAAAGCCCATATTTATACTTTTTTAGCTCCGCATTTGCGTCAGTTTTTGACGCAAAATCGGCGCAAAACGTACAAAATACAAGGCCCATATTTATAATTTTTTTAGCGCCAAATTTGTGTCACAAAAGCAGGGCAAACTTGCAAAATACAATTTTATTTTGTAAATTAGCGCCGTTTTAGCATCAAAAAGCGGTGCAAATGCGGTTCTACAAAAGTATAAATATGGGCCAATTGTATTTTGTAAGTTTACGCCGATTTTGCGTCAAAAAATGACGTAAATGCGGAGCTAAAAAAGTATAAATATGGGCCTAAATCTCTCAAGTGCGCGACATAACCGCATAAAGTGCAATCTTCAGAAGACTTTTGAACGTGTTTGAGGTGGCATTTGTGATGGGATGAAGTTCTCTCAAGACTGCTTGCATTTCCCCCCCTTGCAGGCCCAAGCAAAAAGGAAACTCGTGCCGGCGTTACGTTTAAGCTTTATCTGAACATTGTGCACTCCATGGTCTGTGTCCACAATTCGATCAAGACCTGCAGCTGTGGTTTCCCTCACTTCACCTTTCACCCTTGATTAAACCGCTTGTGACGGGGCAGACGTCATAGCGACTTTACTCACGGTCTGCTACCCAGTCCAATTTCATCCAAACTAGTAGTTCAGTGAACTAAGCCTTCAACATATCTGCTGCTACACTCGGTCATCCTCTGCATCGTTTGCTGAGGGCGCCACTTTGAATAAATTCAAAATAGCAATACATGTATTTACCTTGATCAGGCGTTTTCTAATGACGAGTAACAATATTACTGAGGGGCGTATGTGGTGCCGTCTAATCTAGACTTCCTCAGCTGCGTTCGTTAGTCATTAGCTGTATTTTCTTATTTTATGTCAAGAACGGAGGCTCATATTATGCTTCTCTTACTTGCTTTAATTTTCAATAGCAGCAGTCAAGAAAACTACAACTCCCAAAAGCCTTACAACAGAGAAGACAATGGGAGAGAAAAAACGTAATAACAAATGCACCAATCAGAACCATGGAAGCTATGCATACACCAAGCTTGACTGCGACCAGCCCTCTTTCTTGCTGCTCGCAGTCAAGATAAGTCACGTTCTCTTTCGCTTATATATATTTGTATTTATGGTGTCTATTATGTTTGTTTGACAATACTTGGGTATTTATGTTCTTTAAAAGTGTACCGGCGCGTTATTATCGTTTTTCTGACAGCGCACAGTGTTTTATTCGAGTTTCAGGACCCGTTTTCGTATAGCGCGCTCGCGCGCGTCTGATGCAACTTCTCCGCCTCGAACGTTCTAATGGACGCGCTTCACTGGTCATGTGGGTCAATATATAGCTTCCAGGTTAAGGCTTCCCCTGGACAAGCAAACGAGAGCTAAGTTAAGGTCAGAATGCCCCAGACCCTCTCTCTCTTCCAACATCACCACTACCCCAGTGATTGATGAATCACTTTTGACTTTCTTTTCTAAATTTGGCAAGGACCCCCAAAAAGGGGTAGATAAGGCCTGGTCGAATTGCCAGGACAAGCTCCTTGATCTGGTGGGTCCTCTAGCTCGTATTTTGGATCTGGCAGAATCAGCCAAACCAGACAATGCGGACATCGACCCTTCAGAACTCTCCCTCTGGACTGAGAGAGCATCCTGTTTGTTGGGCAACGCCAATGCTGCCATCACCCACGAAAGAAGGAAGGGATTGTTACTTAAATTAGATCCTAAATAATCTAATCTAGCGTCCATGGATCCTGGGATGAAAGTTGAGGGTCGTCTCTTTGGTGACTCGTTTATTAAGGATTTGGGAAGGTTTTTCGCAACCTTTTCCTCTATCGACAAGGCCCAGCAGAACATCAAAAAAGTGTTTAATCAATGGGTTTTTGCCAGGGCCGGTACAGGCAGGAGCCGCTCTACCGGCTGATTCACTCATCCACAAGGATTCAGAGGCTCCTCATTCTCATATTCGAACTATGGATATCAATCCTACAAGCCCCAGTTCTACCCTCAGAGAGGCAGAGGTTACAGGGGCCATGGACAACGCAGATTCAGATCCAACAAGACCGAATGTAAGCCTTACCTCTGGCCCTCCTCCAATAGGGGGCAGGCTACATTTTTTCATTCAAAAATGGCGCTCTTTAACTACAGATCCATGGGTTCTGAATACTATTCAGGGATAACAAATTGAGTTTTATTCACAACCTCACCAAGTTTATTTTCCCCCTCCACCAAGTTCCTCGACGGAAATGTCTCTTCTTATTTCAGAAGAAGTAAAGTCTCTCCTTTCCAAAAACGCCATTCAAATCTCATCTTCAGATCCCTCAGGTTTCCTCAGTTCGTTATTCCTAGTTCAGAAGAAAAACAAAAAGTTCAGGCGAGTCATAAATTTAAACTATTTCAACCAGTTTGTCGTCTACCGACATTTCAAAATGGAGACAATTCTTCATTTACGGGATATTCTCCTCCCATTGGACTTTATGGTACGATTAGATCTTCAGGATGCGTACCTTTCGGTTCCCATTCACTGGGCAAGTACATTCAGTTTCAGTGGCTCGGTCTAACTTACCAGTTTTCTTCCCTTCCGTTCGGTCTCTCGTCAGCACCCTGGTGCTTCACAAAACTGATGAAACCAATAATGGCGCATCTCAGATCCTTGGGCATCAGGTTACTGATTTATCTCGACGATATCGTTACCTTACATCAGAATCGCGAGACTCTTCTTTCCCATCTACAATTAACTTGTTCTCTTCTCTCCCAACTGGGGTTTCTAGTCAACGAAAAGAAATCAAGCATGGTTCCTTTGCAAAGAATCCAGTTTATGGGGTTTTAAATAGATTCTTCTTCCTCCACCCTTCATCTTCCCCTTCAAAAAGTGAACTCCATCAAATCGGAGATTCTGCGAACGCTCTGAAAATCTCAGATCTCTCTAAGATCCCTAGCCAGGATTGTGGGCCTCTTGTCCTCTTCAATTCAAGCTATATTTCCCGGCCCTTTACATTATTGAGCTCTTCAAAGATTAAAAATCCGTCATCACAGAAAAGGATCAAGAATCCCGCCTAGAACTCTAATGGTGGATAGACCATTTAGATGCCTGGAATGGCAGAACTATCTTTCCATCAGCCCCAGATCTTGTGTTAGAGTCCGATCCAAGCCTGACGGGTTGGGGCGCCCGCTGGGGACCAATCTCGACTGGCGGTACATGGTCGTTAAGGGAGTCCAGATTGCACATCAACTATTTAGAGATGCTTGCAGGCTCCTTTGCAATAAAGAGTCTGGCAAGAGGCAGGGTTCAGTTTACCATCCTCCTCCGCATGGACAATGTTTCGGCTGTCCGATACATAAATCATTTAGGAGGGACCAGATCAAAGCTGTTAGCAGACCTGGCAAAAAGCCTGTGGGAATATTGTTTGAGCAACGAAATATCGCTCACAGCGGAATATCTCCCCGGCTCCCTCAATCAGACGGCGGACTGGCATTCTCGCTTCCTCAGGGACTACAGCGATTGGAAACTTCATCCCTCAGCATTTCAATCTATCCTACACAAGTGGGGCCCCTTCAGTATAGACCTCTTTGCCTCCCGCCTCAACGCCCAACTCCCTCTCTTTTTCAGTTGGCGTCCGGATCCTTCAGCATTGGCCTCCGATGCGTTACTTCAGGATTGGTCCCAGTCAACCAATTATGCCGTTCCTCCTTTTATTATGATCACCAGAGTGCTGGCCCAAGTCAGTCGTCAGGAAGCAACCCTGGTCCTCGTGGTACCTTTTTGGCAATCTCAAATTTAGTTTCCCCCTCTGCTGGAACTGGCAATCGACTTTCCCGTCCTTCTCCCCTTTTTTTCCTTTCCTTTTGCTAGATCCCTTTGGGAATCCCCATCCTTTGGTACTCAACAAGACACTCACCCTTTCAGGATGGAAGGTTTCAGGAATGCCTCATCTACCATCCCAATTTTGGAAGAGGCTACTGACTTCATCAATAAGGCCTGGGCCCCCGGCACCAGGAAAGCATATTCTTCCGCCTGGTCTCTTTGGTCTAGCTGGTGTATGGGAAGGGACCTCAATCCCATTTCAGCAGATATAAATTATGTAATTAACTTTCTGGCGGCGCAAGCTAGTGCAGGTAAGTCTTACAGGACAATTAATTTATATAGGTCTGCTATTTCCATGCATCACGCCCGTGTCAACGGGAAACCGGTAGGTGAACACCCTCTACTCTGTCGGCTATTGAAGGGAGTAAGATTTTCAATTCCCCCATTACCTAAATTATCTGATGTCAATTTGGTTCTGAACTTGTTCTTGTCTTGGCAGGACAATCCTGACTTGTCTTTGAAAATGCTTTCAGCAAAACGTACTATGTTACTTTGCTTAGTTTCTATTAAGCGCTTATCTGATGTTAGAGCACTTGATGTTACTTCCCGACAGTTTGCCCCCACAGGGGTACTATTTTCCATTAACAAACGCACAAAAAACAACTTACTTACAGTCTTTTATCCATATTTTCCAGATCAACCTAAGCTCTGTGTGGGACAATGTCTCAAATGTTACGAAGAACGAACAGCTAATCTCAGAAAGTCCTCTGTTTCCCAACTGTTAATTTCTTTCCAAAAACCACATAAACCCGTATCTGCTAAAACTCTTGCCAGATGGGTTCGTTGGGTGAGGTACCTTGCGGGTATTGATACCTCCATATTTGGAGCTCACTCAGTTAGAGGTGCCATGGCTTCCAAGGCCTTCTGGGTTGGATCCAGGTTAGAGGACATTCTGAGATCTGCTGATTGGTCCAATGAAAATGTGTTTAGGACATTTTATTGTAAACCAGTTCATACTGCTACATCAATAGTGATTAATATGCTTTAAAATAGCATAATATGAGCCTCCGTTCTTGACATAAAATGTAGATTTTCCTAGTAGTGTATGACGGAAAGTATTAATTTTATTAAAGACACGGAGGCGATTATTATCCCGCCTCAACAAGGAGAGATTTCTGATTTGTCTTGTTTTTTCCCTCCCTTGCAGCTGCCTCCACTCCAGCTCAAACTTCTACCTGATCAGAAGATGGTTTTGCCAAACACCAACATATCGGCTGGTCAGTCGGATTCCTTCCGAAGCACTCCTTCTTCTCCCTACAGGATACCTGCTTCACTACGGTTTTGTCTAGTATTGATCCAGGACTTTTGTTCTCTAACTTTAGCAATTGCTATAATCTTTGCCATTTTTCCACTGTTTTCTCGTAATTCCTAGCCTTCTCGCATCAAGAAAGAGGGCTGGTCGCAGTCAAGCTTGGTGTATGCATAGCTTCCATGGTTCTGATTGGTGCATTTGTTATTACGTTTTTTCTCTCCCATTGGCTTCTCTGTTGTAAGCCTTTTGGGAGTTATAGTTTTCTTGACTGCTGCTATTGAAAATTAAAGCAAGTAAGAGAAGCATAATACTCGCCTCCGTGTCTTTAATAAAACTAAGGCCCATATTTATACTTTTTGACGCAAAACTGCGCTAACGCAGTTTTGCGTCAAAAAAATTTGCAGCGGCTAACGCCATTCTGAAGCACCATGCGGGCGTCTTATTTATTGAATGACGTTAGCCGGCGTTAGCCGCCGGCGCCGTCTGGTGTGCGTTAAAAAAAACGACGTACACCAGGCAGCGCCGGCGTAGGGGAAAATGGAGCTTGGGCGTCAAGAAATGGGGCAAGTCAGGTTGAGGCAATTTTTTCGCCTCAACCCGATTTGCGCCATTTTTTTTCACTCCCAACCCCCATAGAAATGACTCCTGTCTTAGCAAAGACAGGAGTCATGCCCCCTTGCCCAATGGCCATGCCCAGGGGACTTCTGTCCCCTGGGCATGGTCATTGGGCATACTGGCATGTAGGGGGGCACAAATCAGGCCCCCTTATGCCACAAAAAAAAAAAAAACACTTACCTGAACTTACCTTAATGTCCCTGGGATGGGTCCCTCCAGCCTTGGGTGTCCTCCTGGGGTGGGCAAGGGTGACAGGGGGTGTCCCTGGGGGCATGGGAGGGCACCTCTGGGCTCCTTCAGAGCCCACAGGTCCCTTAACGTCTGCCTTTTGCAGGCGCTAAAAAACGGCACAAAAGCGGGCGTACGTAATTTTTTTTGACCCGCCCACTCCCGGGCGTGAATTTTGCCCGGGAGTATAAATCCGACGCACATGCCTCGGAGTCGATTTTTTAGACGTGAACGCCTACCTTGCATCTCATTAACGCAAAGTAGGTGTCCACGCTAAAAAATTACGCAAACTCCATGGACTTTGGCGCTAGACGCGTCTAACGCCAAAGTATAAATATGGAGTTAGATTTGCGTCGAAATTGCGTAAAAAAAAACGACGCAATTCCGGCGCAAACGGAGTATAAATATGCCCCTAAAACTTTCTGTCATAAACTACTAGGAAAATCTACATTTTCCTCACTTGTTTGTCCTGCTTTCTTCGGTTCTCGTGTTTTTGTTGCTGTCTGTCGGCCATCTTGGCTCTTCTTCCTCGTTTTGATAAAGTAGACTTTAATTATAATTAAGGCAAACTGTACCAATAACAGTTTTTAGTGTTTTGTCACTACTGATTAGTCTCATACAAAAGCATGTTTCTTTTGCCCATATAACCCACTTCATTGTATCTGATGTTGATTATGAACATTCATGTGAGCAGGAATGCATAGTTTGAGTAAGGATTCATTGTAGTGCTTTCTTCACTTCAGAGATTGGCTAAATAGTTTTGTCAAAAATATTGTTCATAAAGTGCATTTTTCTCACACATTTCGGTGAGACATCAACGTCTTGCTTCTCTAATATTGTGGATGTCTATTAGTTTAATCTCCTAGAAAACCCTGCCTAAGCTCTTCCCTCCTCTTCCACATCTACCTCACCCAAACCTCACTTTACCACCATGATCTCCCAAACAACCCTACTAAATTCTCCCTCATTTATCTCACTTTTGACTCATCAAAACCCCTCCTGCTACTATGATCTACCTAACCCTTTCCACAGACTCTTCCATCCCCCCTTTACTCATCCCAAGCATAAATCCTATTAACATAAACTCCAAATTAACACTTCTGGATTCTTCCCTCCTCCACCTCTCCATTACTCAAGTCAATTCAACTAACAAACTCACATATCCGGGGCTCAAATTTACTCATAATAGTACTAAACCTGCACTCATATTTCCCTATAATAATCCACCACTAATTCCTCTTGGGTTCCGGAGTAGCGTGCTACTCACCGAAAAGCACTTTGACGCCTCATCAGGGGTAGTAAGTGCTATATAAATACTATTACAATACAATACAATATACATAACTGATGGATTATTTACAGTCTAATGGGGATCTAACAATAAACATTAGCATACAGTATGATCATAATTGGGTCCAATCCCATGAATACCCTGCTAGTTGTCCCTCATCGTTTTTCTACTGCGGATAGCCTGTTTAAAAAACACTACACACTCCAATGCAAACATCTGTATTATCTAACAGCTGAAGAAAGATTAAAGCCTCTTTACACTTTCGAATAGCTGATTTTCTTAATAAGGGTTTAAGGCATATCTGGAAATATCTCCTATAATAGCCACAGAAACACATAAAATGAAGTAGGGATTGGTTTGCCCTACCATTGCAGGGACAAGGTGGCAGCAAAGTACCCCACATGTCATTTTCATCATTAAAACAGAGTAGTTGCTATATTGTGCCTGACCTGGACCTGAAAAGTAACAATCTCTCTCATCTTGACATCTCTAACGTAAGGTACAGGGGAATATCACCAACTGGCAGAGTAAAATAAAATTTACAAATACTCGATTTGCTAAGAGCATCGTAAATCCTCTGTCGGGTGGTATACTCCTCAAATCTCTGCCTCACAACCCTCTTATCTAATTTGAGAATCGCATCAGTGTTGTTAAACAAGTCTGGAAGGCCAATATTGGTCAAGGAATTAGCTATGAACTTTAGCCATGGGACAGTGGGCCCTTTATCAAATTTCAAACAATCCTTAATTATTTCCCTGTTGAGACTCACCTTATTATTGCACCACACACTAACCCAGAGCAAAAGAGGTGCCCGCTTTATCACATCCGTAAAATATTCCAAATTCAATTTAGAAGGAGGGAGACTCAATAAACGCATACAAATTCTATTTACTTCAACCTGGATTGCTGAGGAATTTTGATATCCCCATACTCCTGTGCCATAAAACGCAGTAGGTATACATTGCATTTTGTAAATTTTCATAAATGGTGTAATCGTGGACCTGCCATATTTTCTTACTAAATTAAAAAGAGAGCCATCGGATCTACCAAGTTTCTGGCAGGCTACAGAAATCTGATTTGACCAGGAATTGTTTGTAGAAAAATCCAACCCCAGATAACAAAAATTCCTAACAGCGCTGAGGGAATTATCTCCCACACTCAAGGCCGCTACTGTTCTCATGCCATGTCTAATGGCCGTAATATAGTATTTAATTAAATTAATGTTCATATCAAAATTATGCATAAAGGTCACAAAAGCATACAACAGAACCAGCACAGGGAGATAAAAAAATAATGGTACATCCTGTGCAGAGCTAGAGACACTAACATTTAACTCATTTATGTAGAGAACAAGAAGGAGAGGTGGTAAAAAACACCCCTGCCAGAAAAGGTGTCCGACAATGCACCCTGCTGACCATAACGCACCTTGGCACCTAAATTTTCATGGAGACCATGTAAAAAGTTCACAAGGGCAGCATCCACTCCGAAGCCAATTAACATCATCCAAAGCTTACTTTTATTTACCCTGTTGAACGAGGTAGACACATCCATGAATGCCAGGTACACTGGGCTGTGCTTGGCAAAGGTATAATTACTTACAATGAGATGTAAATTCAAGCTTTGCTCCACAGTACCAAGACCTGGTCGAAAGCCATACTGACAGGGAGACAGTATTTTATTCATCGTGGTCCAAGCCTGCAAACGATTAAAAATAACTTTCCCTATTAACAGAGCTATCAACTAAAGATATGGGCCTGCAGCATTTGGGTGACCCCCTGGCTCCTTTTTTAAAAATTGGGACAATTATAGGGAGTGACCAAGACTCAGGTATCCTGTTGTATAATGAGTTATTAAATAAGTTTGCAAGTAAGGGTCCCCATAGACCTGGATCTAAATAGGTCCATGGGAATCCCATCCGGGCCTGGTGCCTTTCCACTAGAGCACAAAACTATAACCATCTCAACCTCCTGAACTGTTACTTGCAGCGGGCCTGAGAATGCAAGTGCTCTCAGCAAGACAGTCTCAAGCTCTCTATCTATTTCCTGTGAGTAAATATTTTTAAAGTGTATTACCCAGTCATGACCTGAGATATTGCTACTTAAACGGTTTGTTGGTGATACATCCCATTGATAGAGCCTACTAACTTTCTCCCAAAACACTTTACTATTACTTTGAGCAGCAGCTCGTTCCAGCATTTCCCAGAAACTGCTTCCTTTCTTTTATGGCCGCATTAAAAAATCGTCTTTGCCTCTTGAACCTCTTTTTTATCTCAAATTGCGATTAGCAATAGAACACTTTGCATCAAACCAATGGGGATGGTTTATTTTAGGCTTAAAAGGTTGTAATAACATATTCTTGGCAGCTTCACACAATAGCATATAGAGCTTGAATCACTCAACACCAGATCCTTCCTCTAGCCAGCCCAAAATAAGTGGGAGATTGTCTTTGATAAGGCCCATTAGCGTTGCTATAGGTTCTTTTAATTGCCACACTACCCTTAAACCATCCCTGGTATGTTCATTAATGCCACCAGACATTTTTAGGTTCAAGGGAAAACACGCATCTAGGCGGATAGCATTATAGTCACTGCATGAAGTTTCTATGACCACGCTATTTTTACACCACTGAAGACAATTTGTTGTAGCAAATATATAATCAATGACTGAACCATGACCCCCTCCTCTATATGTTGGCTTATCTGGGCTGGAGCCTTGGAAAAGATTAACTACATCTATCAAGTCATACTGGGCTACTACATTCCGCATTTTAGCATTAAAATCCCCACAAATTAACATGCTCAGTTGCTGAATGGTACTCTTCCCATAAAACCTTAGGCCTCCGATAAAACTAGGTCACCAGGTCACTATAAGTATTGGAAAAATTATTTTTATAAAAATTTACTAAATATTAACTAAAAGACCGCTTATTGTCAGGGCAGGAATAACATGAAAAACCATTTGAGTAGTGTCCCAGGTTTCTTGAAATACAATAAGATCATAACCCTCAATGAAATATAGGCACTATAGATTGTTAGATTTTGGGGGTCATTACGACCCTGGCAGTCGGTGCTATAGTGGCGGTATTACCACCAACAGGCTGGCGGTACCTACCTCCACTATTCGCCAAACCGCCAAGTCAACACACCGACCACCACGGAGGTAATGACAGCAGGGCTGGAGACTACAGTCGCCCATGGAAATATGACCCCTCCCACTGCCATGGTTTCCGTGGTTTCTGTAGCGCCATGGAAACCATGGCGGTAGACACTATCAGTCCCAGGGAATTCCTTCCCTGGCGCTGATAGGGGACTCTCCCGCCCCCCTCCCCAGAGGCCTCCCCCACCCTCCCATCCAACCCCTTCCCCACATATACACACATACACGCACATACATACACACCCATACACACACAAATACGCACATTCACCCACTCATGCATACATTCATACACACTCACAGCAACACTCAGAAACATACATCCAGACACACACTCACACCACACAACATGCACGTACACACACACCCACTCATGCACACACGCATTACACACGCATGCACGCATTCACAGTCACCCCCCCACACATGCACCCAACACCCCCCACCCCCTCTCCTTTTGGAGAACCCAACTTACCTGCTTGCAGGGGGTCCTCCGGCAGGAGACGGGACCCAGCGAGTCGCGTCCGCCAGCAAAACACCACCAGGGCATAGCAGCAGCGCCAACTTACCGCCATCCGCCGTCAGTCAGTAGCCACAGCGATGGTATGTTGGCGGCCGTCGCCATGGCAGTAGGTGGCATTTGCCGCCGAACTCATAATGAGGGCCTTTGTTTCTCAAGCCGGCCGCATTACAACTTAGCAAGGAAAATTGTCCATCCCACCATGGCTATTACAATGCCCCTCACTTCCTTGAACTTTTCCCCTCAATAAGGTATTTAACAAAGGCAAGGGAGTGGTGGGAGTGACCCGGTCTAAACAGGCTCGACATGATGTGAAAACACATTATGATAAGAAGCGTGTCTAACGGGGACACCCCCATCCAATTTCCTATCCCTGACACATAAGGCTACCTTCTGCAGGCCCCTATACTGTCAGTCCACCTTGTTAAGGTCTACAAATGGATCAAACCAGTTTTTACATATAATGCTGGAAATACCTAGGTGGCTGCACTAGGCTGGCTGAAGAAGTAATCATGGACTTTCGGGGGTTATTTGGTCTATAAAAAAAGCAAAGAGGTAACACTCTAAATTTGCCAGAGTTGCCAAAAGCCTCAAAGGCTGGAAATGGATTTGTGGATACCTACAATTTGCAATAATACAGTCACCAGGAATACATTTACCAGAGGGACCGAACCAGGTGACACAGTGGGTCAACAAAATATTCCCGTAATCGCTAACAAAAAACTTGGAATGATTCACTAACCAGTGACATACCTCATTTTGAAGTTGGAGAGTAGATTCTGAATATAAATTTGACTGGAAAGGAACACCGGCCAAAACAACAACATATGGACAACAAGCAGGAGGAAGATTAATCACCGGTAAGTATGAGGATGATGTAACGGCTGGAGACTCTTGTGGCGCCACACCAGGAATTGCTGAAGACACACTGGGAGCAGGTAGATTAACAATAGGGGCTAAAATGGATGCAGGCAGCTTATCTTGCAGACATAGGCCAGGGCACAGTCGGCTATATCCTGCTATCACTTTCTGACTAGTACTTTCGAGAGGAAGAACATTCAATAAAGTGTCCTGAAGGGATCTTGTCAGGGTTACTTCTAGCAGCTATAGGCCCCTGGAGTGGCAGCATTTGCTGTCCCTGACATATTCCTAAAATTTTCTCTACTTCTACTTCTAATTTCCCCCTTTCTCTCAGAGGGGTTAAACACTCATTCAGGGAAGTTATAACTTTTTGGTCAACTGTATCCCAATCCAGTATTTGTACAGTACCCAGGTTGTCTATTTCACCTTGCTTGATTTTGGTGCTCCACATAGGGGTTAGATGCCATGCTACTGACCATAGGGGCATCTGAACTAATTAAAGGAATAGGGCAATATAAGTCACTGATATCCTGCCCTTCTATCTCAGTTTCTACGCCGGTCGTCCCTATAATAGCGGTGTGAGGGGAACTTGCGCAACCGAAAGACAAACACCTCTCTGCCAAATCAATCTCCTTGGAGACAACACTAACTGCCCGCACCAGAAAGGAATCAATAGTTGTAGAATTGCATCCTATTGTCCTCTTACTGTAGGCTACCCTCTTCTTACCCATGACTGCTTTCTGGCCAGATATTGCACCCTACCAGTGGCCGTGGGCTAGATATGGCCCCAAAGCAAACTTTATTACACACCCTACTTAGTACACCATTTTCTATACTGTGTAAGCCAAAATCCAGTGCCTATACATTGGATCATAAGTCAAAAAAATCAAGAGAGTGTGCCCAGCCCAGTCTCTTCTTGCCGCTGACGGCTTCAATGAACTTTATAAGCTGTGCGTTGATCACATTTTCGGTTACCTTGGCTGGAAAAGGGAGCAGTGAAATAGGTCTGTAGTTTTTCAGCTCTGAAGGGTCTGCAGAAGGTTTCTTCAGGATTGGCTTTTTCTCTGTGTGTTTCCAGGTGCCCAGGAAGGTGGCAGTTTAGATGGAGCAGTTGATGGTGTAGTATAGCTCGGGAGCGATGATGGCGCTGGCTTGATTAAAGATGTGGTGGGGGCATGAGTCTGAGGGTGCCCCAGAGGTTGTGGTATTCATGAGCTTGAGGATATCTTCTGGGGAGAGGAGGGTCCAGTGTTCCACGATCAGTTAGAAATATGCGCCCATGGTGGCGCTGTGGGTGTGGGGGGCAGTCCTCTACTTGCAAATGTCCTGAATTTTACGGTGGAGGAGGGTGGCAAAACTGTCACAGAGGCCTTAGGAGGGCGGGATGTCTGTGGTGTCCTTGTGGGGTTTTGAGAATTCCTTGACTATGGTAAAAAGTTCCTTTCTGTTGTGCTCGTTAATGTTGAGTCTCTCCTGAATGGCTGATTTCCTAGTCGATCTGATGAGCCAGTGGTGTGATGTGACGGCATCTTTGAAGGCTTTGTGGTCTGTTGCACTCTTGCTGTTTCTCCACTTTCTCTCGAGTTGTCTGCATGCGCTCTTGGATTCTTGGAGGTTGGGGTAGAAGCAGATCGGTCTCCTGTGATGATTGCCAGCAGGTTTCCTTAGGGGAGCTAGGGTGCTGGAGCAGTCAGTGATCTATTGGTGGGGGTTGTGGGCCCAGGTGTTGACGTAGTGTCTGGTGGTGGGGAGTGGTGGAACGCGGTGGTGAGCTGGGCTTCATTGAGCTCGGTCCAGTTCCTGCACAGGGGGCTTTGGGCTTGGTGCTGTTCAACCGTCTTGGTGAAGGAGAAGTGGAAGCAGTGGTGGTCAATCCAGCTGAGGGCGTGTCCTGCTGAGTGCGTGGGGAGGTTGACCAGTTGCTTGAGTCAGAGTGTGGTGAGATTCTCCATGAGGCTAGAGGTGTTTGGGTTGCTGTGGTTGTCGAGGTGAAAGTTGAGGTTGCCAAGGAGTATGTAGTCAGGTGAGGTGAGGGCACGGGGCCAATGAAGTCGGTCAGTGCTTTGCTGAAGGGTGGCTAGGGCGCTGGGGTCTGTAGAGGAGCATTCAGAGAAGGGTGGTGTTAGGATTAGTCTGGATCTGATAGTGAAGGTGTTCAGCAACCGGGGTCTGGATATCAACGCTGGTCGTGCGGTGGAGTGACTTTTTGTGGATGATGGCCACACCTCCTCCTGGTCGGTTGACGTGGTCTTGATGTCTGACCTTGTAGCAGTCGGGGATGGTAGTGGCGATCTCTGGAGCTGAGGAGGTAGTGATCCAGGTCTCCGTGAAGAAGCCAGTATTGGGGTTAATGGACTTGATGAGATCCCAAACATCTATAGAGTTCTTGATGAGGGAGTATTCATCTGAGGTGTCTGGGAGGTCCAGCGGAGGGGGCGTTTAAGGTGTGAGGACAGGCGAAGGTGCAGTTGCGACAGTAGAACAGGACTTGGGTGTCCTTGGGCGAGGTGCAGTGGCAGGTGGTAGAGCCTCTGGCGTTGAGGATGTGTAGGGTTCTGGCGTCTTATCAGTGGATGGAGCAGGAACTAGGGTCTGTGGTGCTGGGCCTGGTCCAGGCTCTGATGGCACAGATGGGCTTGTGCCAGCGATGTGGCCGCACTGTGGCCACCATTAAAAAGGTGAGAGAAACGGGAGGGGTTGCTAAGCAGGGGAGGCATGGGGAATGGAAAACAGAGGCAAAAAAGTCAAAAAGGAGTAAACAACTGAAATAATGGCAACAGAGCAAAAAAGGCAGAAAAAGGGCACAGAAAAGGCAGAAGGCAGCAGAGAGAGATAGAGACAGAAGGCAACAGCTTGGCCACCAGGGATGAGGGGCAGGCGGAATTCTGCGGGTGGAGGAGGGCCTCAAGCACAACGAGCCAGGCAGGCTCAGAGGGAGAAATGCAGCAGCAGCAACAGGTGGAGCTGTGAGGGGAGCAAAGCTAATGCTGACCAGTGACATCTTAGAAGCGGGGTCCTAATTCAAGCCCAGCTGGGCCTGAAGAATAGAATTCTGGAGTGGTATAAGAGTCCTGTGCTGGTAGCAGAGGCCTGGGGCAGACCCAGCCTGGTCCAGCTGCACCTCACATACACATCCAGGGCTTGCACATGACGGCTCCACTGTGTCTGTTTCTGCTGTATCACCCTCTGGTCTGTGGCCACTACAGGGCAGGACACCTTACGTTTGAATTTTCAGTGTTAATATGCATATAGATTTATTTAACAGACATTACTTTCCTGCAGTGACTCTGAAGCTCAGGCACTTCAGAGGCAGTGAGAGGTCGGGACAACAAACTGAAGAAGGCTCTTTATAGGAGAGTGCCTGGTGCCATCTAGCGGTGATAACCATGGTGGCTGCCTCCTTAATTAATAAGCTTAAGTGGGCTCTTCATAGCATAGGATGTGACGACATCTAGCGATGTTTCCCATGTTTGCTGCCTACTCGTCAAAAAAATGAAGTGGGCTCTTCATAGCATAGGAACTGACGCCATTTAGTGGTTTTAACCATGTTTGCTGCCTGCTTGT
Source organism: Pleurodeles waltl (assembly GCF_031143425.1). NCBI lineage: Eukaryota > Metazoa > Chordata > Amphibia > Caudata > Salamandridae > Pleurodeles > Pleurodeles waltl. Next base: position 1,181,055,932 of record NC_090439.1, read on the forward strand.
TTAAAAACTGAAGTGGGCTTTTCATAGCATAGGTTCTGGCCCATCTAGTGGTGTTAATCATGTGAGCTGCCTCATCATTAACACACTGAAGTAGACTCTTCATAGCAGATGATCTGGCGCCATCTAGTGTTTTTATCTATGTTGGCTGCCTCCTCATTAACAAACTGAAGTGGGCTCTTCATAAGACAATGACCTTGCGCCATCTAGTGGTTTTGGCCATGTTGGCTGCCTCCTCATTAAAAAACGGGGTGTCTTTCTGCAAAATCCATGAACAAATGTAGCAAGAATGCAGGGAATTCAAAAAGCAAGGGACCATGGGAATAATGACCCCTTGGCAAACCCTTCTGCAAGATGGCCAGGATTTTATTTTGCCAGTGAATATGTGGCATTAACATACAGATTTTCATTACTTACGTGCAGATATGTTTTAAGTCATTCGGAAAGTGGGCTCTGGCCCAGGGTCCCAGCCTTTCAGAAGGTCCCCCTTATTACAGCCTTCCCAACTGTCTGCCAGAATCACTTGTCTTATTCTGACAGTCCTGCCCTGATAACCTAGAATGGTTCTGAAAAATGTATTCCTTTAAGTGCAATGTATTTTTGTTCACTTTTATTGAGGAGGAGACAGACTGGATGAAGTGAGAGTCCAGTACATACTTTTTTTTCAAACTTGTTGCACTTATGTTTTTTTTAGCCCAATGCTACCTCAAAAAACGTTAATTTAGAGCCAAACAGTATCTCACTCATGAGCATAGTGAGGGATCCAAATATTCTATGTTTAAGGAGTCCAGTGAATTGCACCTGTTTCATAATATTAAAAACTCACATGTAACTGTTTTGACTTCTGAAACATGTATTCTCAATATTAAATATAAAACATTTTAAACCGAACCAGTGCATGGCACATTTCTATATGTTGCATATTTTTACGTGGTCCCTGATGTCTCTCATCCATGGGAATAAGGTTTGCTTTGGCTGCTGCCTGCTATGTGTGAGGATGCTGAAACTCTTGCTGCATCTTCTACGTGTGATGGTGTGCATGATAGGACCTTGCAAAGTTGATCTTTACTGTGCTTGACTACGTATGTATCTACGAGAAGCTCACACTGTTCATGTCTCCTCTGTATCTGTAGGTAGCTCTTACTGTGATGGCCAGGAGTGTTTTGCAAGTGATGTTTGTAGAAATCTTGGCTGAGTTCTCCTTGATCTGCTGTTGCTTGCACTTTTCTGTGCAGCTTGTGAAGAAAGAATGCAAAGCTGATCTCTTACTTTGTCTCCTTGATAAAAGGGGAGTATCCAGAATTACTTAGATATACCTTTGCCACACAACGTCTGAGCCTGTGAGATAATGTAGCATGATATACTTCTGTGTGCCTGATTATGCATCATTTCCTTAACATAAATGATACCTTTTCATTATATTACTGAGCCTGCAAATGTTGTGTAACATGATGGATAATTTTACTTTGAGATGCTTTAGCATGTATGATCACTACAACCATAGAGGATCCCTGAAGTTAAAATCCACTGAGTCACTTCTACACCAGGTGACAGATGTGGGCCCAACGCATCCGGCTCTCTAGCAGCACCTCACCCAAACCCAAGTGATAAAGGGGATTTGTGGCAGCCGAGCGCATGGACTCTGAAAAACCTCTAAGGGAAGTAGTTGTGAAACAAGTGTCGCACCTTTCTCTCATTAGGTCATAAGGGCCATATTTATACTTATTGCCACAAAACTGCACTAACGCAGTTTTGCGCCCGAATTATAGCACATGATATGTGCCATTTTTCACCGCAATAGCGTCAAAAAGAGACGCAAATGGAGCAAACAGTGCTAAGGAGCCCTAAAGTGGATCCCAGAAGCCAGGAGAGATACCAGAAGCCAGGAGAGTCCAGGAGGACACAGACAAGACCCGGGGAGAGACAACAAGAAGAGGAAGTGTTCCTTCAGCGAAGAGGAGTATGATATCCTAGTGAGAGAGGTAATGGAGCACCAGCATCAACTCTTCATCACCTCTAAATTGCCAATTGGGAGGAGAGATGCAATTTGGCAACAGATTGTGGACAAGATTAACAGTGTGGCACAGATCAGGAGAAATGTCACTGAGTGCAAGAAATACTGGCATGACTGCAAGCACAGGCAAAGGAGAAAATGCCAAGGAACAGGAAGGAAGCACTGCAGACCGGAGGTGGGAGTCCAGCACCGCAAGATGACCTGGACAAGATAGAGGAGATGGGTGCAGCCGTCATCCCAGAGGAAATCGTCTCTGGTATTGCAGGACAGGACAGAGCAGACTACCAGGAAACAACACATATGCAGTGTAAGTTGCATGGGGGACAAAAATGCCTAACTACACAATGCATGTCAGCCCTGAAAATCAGGCAGTGGAAAGGGCAAAGGGGTACAGCACGGGACTCCCTGCACTGCCCATGCCAGGTGCATGGGCTGTGCAGGGGTGTTGGAAAATGGGTTATTGGTAAGGGCAGGTAGGCACCTACACTTAGCAATAGGCCACTAACCTCCACTTAGGTCCAGTTAGGTCTCAGTAAATTAAACCCAGCTCAACCCTTGGTAGCTTGGCAACAAGCGACAAGGCTTAACTTAGGAGACAGAGTGTAAAGCATTCAAATATCACAAAACAGTAATTAAATAAAACACAGGAAACAGTTTAAAAATCCACAACCAATTTATAAAAATAGATTATATTTATATCTTTAAAATGACTCAAAAACAAATAAAATCGGATAAGGGGAACAGGAGATATGAATTTTTAAAGAATTATTGTTTTTTAGCACCTAGAAACAAAAAGTGCCAATCGGGTCATCTGGTTGCACCTCGACCGGGGCAAAGTCAAAGTTTAAGGCCGACCGCGATGGAGCCCTGCTCGGCTACAGCTCGTGGGAGGCCTCGGTCAAAAGTTTACTTTCAGACTTAGGCGGTCATTCTGACCCTGGCGGTGAAAACCGCCAGGGCCGTGGTCCGCGGGAGCACCGCCAACAGGCTGGCTGTGCTCCTTTGGGCAATCTGACCGCGGCGGTACAGCCGCGGCCAGAAACGGAAAGTCGGCGGTGTACCGCCGGCTTTCCGCTGCCCAGGGGAATCCTCCATGGCGGCGCAGCTTGGTGCGCCACCATGGGGATTCCGACCCCCATACCGCCATCCTGTTCCTGGCGGTTTCGGCCGCCAGGAACAGGATGGCGGTATGGGGTGTCGTGGGGCCCCTGGGGGCCCCTGCAGTGCCCATGCCAATTGCATTGGCACTGCAGGGGCCCCCGTAAGAGGGCCCCACTTAGAATTTCAGTGTCTGCTTAGCAGACACTGAAATTCGCGACGGGTGCTACTGCACCCGTCGCACCCCTTCCACTCCGCCGGCTCCATTCGGAGCCGGCTTCCTCGTGGAAGGGTGTTTCCCGCTGGGCTGGCGGGCGGCCTTTTGGCGGTCGCCCGCCAGCCCAGTGGGAAACCCAGAATGACCGCCGCGGTCTTTTGACCGCGGTACGGTCTTCTGGCGGTTCCCGCTTGGCGGCCGGCTCCCGCCGCCCGCCAAGCTTGGAATCACCCCCTTAGTCTCTTTTCTGAAGATTTTCTTCAGCGGGACGAACCTGCCAGTCCAATCCGACCTCCTGGAACTCTTCTCCGGATACGCGTTGCGGGAATCCTCGGTGGAGATTTTTACCTTCGGACTTAGTCGTTTTTCTAGATGAAAATCCTTCGACTGGGGCAAACCTGGATCTTGATCCGACGTTCCTGGAGCCCTCCTCAGATACGCTGGCTGGGAGGTCCCTGTCAACTTTTTATCTTCGGACTTAGGGGGTCTTTATGACCCTGGCGGAAGGCGGAGAAGCGGTGGTAAGACCGCCATCAGGCTGGCGGTCTTTTTTTGTTGTATTATGACCATGGCGGTTACCGCCATGGTCATCCGCCGGTTCTCCGTTCCGCCAGGGCGGAGACGACCGCCGGGCTGGAGACCTGGGTCTCCAGCCCGGCGGAAGTCACTATACCGCCGGCGGTATTGTGACCAGGCTTACCGCCGTGGATATCCTGCGGTTTGAACCGCCATGAAATCCATGGCGGTAAGCACTATCAGTGCCAGGGAATTCCTTCCCTGGCACTGATAGGGGTCTCCGCCACCCCCCACCCCCACCCCGACTCCCTCCCCTACAACCCCCACCACCCCTGCCACCCCCCAAAGGTGGCAGGGCCCCCCTCCCCACCCCAACCCCCAACATCACATCACCCATACCCACACGACACGCACGCAGGCACCACCTACACACTTACACGTACACACACCGTCATACATGCCTACATCCACACACACAGTCAGACACACACACCCACATACAAACATGCACGCACACATCCATACAGACATACCCACAGACATACACGCACTTATTCCCAAAACACGCAACACCCCCGCAAGCATACACGTACTCACACACCCCCTCTACATACACAGACGCACACCCCCATGCACCCACACAACACCCTCCCACCCCCCTCCCCTAACGAACGATCGACTTACCTGTTCCGTCGATCCTCAGGGAGGAGACGGGAGCCATGGGGGCAGCTCCGCCGACACCACACCGCCAACAGAACACCGCCACGGCGAATGACAGGACGTGATTTGCTGGGCGGTGTTCTGTTGGCGAGGAGGTGGAGCAACCTCCACTTCCCCGCCTCCTGTCAGTATGGCTGTTGGCGGCTCTCCGTCCATAAAAGGACTGAGAGCTGCCAACGGTCATAATATGCCGAGCGGTCTTCGGCACGGCGGTCCCTCAGCAGTCTTGGAAAAAGACCGCCGAGGTTGTAATGACCACCTTAGTCTCTTTTTGGAGATTTTCTTCACTGGGACGAACCTGCAAATCAGGCCGGGTCGCGGTGGAGGCAAGCTGGCTAGAGTTGCCAATGCGGGTCGGTCCCTCTATGGAGCTTTTTTTCAAAAGTACTCCAAACTTCTCCAAACTTCTGGGGGTTCTCCCTGATGTTCTTTTAAGGTTCTTTTGGGGACACAGTTCACCCCAAGGGTCCAGAAGCTCTGAGATGGCTCTTGGGGGTGCAGACTACAACTCCCAGAATGCACCTGGCGCAAACTCCTTTTTGGCCACTGGGCAGTAGTCAGCTGGTTGATTTCTTCAGGAGTTGGTGCAGGGGACTCTGGCTGCCAGTTTTATCCTTGCTCCTGGGTGAAAAACAGGGGGGTCCTGATTCTCCAATCAGGTGCAGGGTCCTTCCCCCTGTGATGACCACTTCCTGGGAAGTGTGGCAAAAATCAATCCCAGGAGGCAACATTCTTCAAAAATCCATCATGGCTGAATCTGATTTTTGGGGGTTACATCTGGCTGAGCCCACCTACTGGTGTGGCTAAAAATCATAAACACACCCCTCTCCTGCCCTCTCCTAATCTAATCAAGGGGGCACCTAGTTGTCTGGGGTTGCAGGATATGGGGGTGTTGCTGGGTTGCTCCAAATGTGCTTCTCTGCCTTTGAAGACCAGTTTGGCAGCCCCCCCTTCCTGCCTCACCATCTTCTGAAGGGTGAAGCCATGCCACTTCATACCTCATCAAGGCAGCCTGGCCAGGCTGCCAGAGGCTGGCCAATCAGGGCACAGCAGCAAAAACAATGCAGGGCTGAAATTGGCAACTTTTCATGTAAAGTTTAAAACTCTTTACCTGAACAAGTTATATTAAATCCAACACCTGGAAGTTGTAGGATTTATTATAACAATTAATTTGATACCAAACTCTTTGTATCCATTACTTAAGGGGACTTTTAAAATTAAAATAAAGTCTCCTCATTCTAGCCTATGGAGGACATTCACTACAATGAGGGAAAAACAAATTTGGCTGTTTTACCACACCAGGGCTTATAAAACTATTTTATAAGGTCCCTGCTTATAGTTACATGGCACCCAGCCCTAGGGGCACATAGGGCACACCTTAGGGGTGACGTATATGTAAAAATAAGGTAGTTTAAGACTTTGAAACTACTTTTAATTCCAAAGTCGAATTTGCATATAACTTTAATTTAGAAGCAGCCAGCAAGGCGGGCCTGTCTTTAAAATGACACTGGGCACCTCAGCAGTGCACCTATGGGTGCACTACCTATGCTGTGGTCCCTAATCCTACATGCCCTACCATATACTAGGCACTTATTGGTAGGTTGACTTAGCCAATTAGAGTCAGGAAAACACCAGCAAAAAGTGGAAAATGGGGGCAAAAAGTTAGGGGCCTCTGCAATCAGCCCTGTTTTCTCACAAGGGGCATCCAGAGACACAGCACAACACAACACCAACAACCTGTGCATGAGAGTACACCGCCATGCCAAGGCTGCAGGAAATGCTGAAGCAGACCAGGAGGGTAGGTTTGAAAGTAAAACTGGTCTGGTGTCACAGGACAGCTAGTATTGTCAAAATGTAAACTAGAAGACAATGCCCAGTCCCAGGCCATTGGCTCAAGCAGCATTCACCATTGACAACAGTTGCCACTATTACCTGTGCTGTGTGTGCTGGTCAATTAGGAAATGGCAGTCAGGTGCCCATGGCACAAACACACTCAAAATGAGGGTTCAGTATGACATGTGATCCATCCCATCAATCCCTATCCATGTGCAACTCCTGTTAACTGCTCATGTCAATAGACCCAATAACCATTAGGCACCATCACATACATAATGATGTACACAGCAATAATCTCATACCTATGCTGTCCATTCCTGGGTATAGCCCTGTGCCTGTGCACAATAGCTGCAATGCCACCATGCAACATCTCAGGTGTCATAGTGCTGAGACAACTGAATTGAGGGGGTGGACATATGTGTGTAGGTATGCAAACACACCCGCACAGTCATAAGAGGAAATGGAACTCTGCCAGGCCCATCAGTGCAATGCAATGTAGCACACATACGCAAACATCAACATGAGAAACTACCAATGGTGACAACTGTATTGTTTCATCGAAATGAAAGACATGGTATGGTGCTAAGTCTCAGCACCACATAGGTGTATGCGAAAAATTATAGACTGGGACTGGGCCATATTGTCATGTGTGGTGCATGTGGCATCAGCACACCAACAATCATTGCAAGACCTCACTATGCTAATGGAAGCAGAGGGAGGGTTGATGAGGACAAGAAGGTGGCAAGCCACATTTTGGACAAAACACACATCTAGAAAATGTGAGGCAGACAATTGCCCACACTACATGTGACATGCAGGTGGGGCAAATGTGAGAAATTAGCCGCCTCTTTGTAGCCTTGTTACCCCCACTTTGGGCCTGTTTGTGAGTGTATGTCATGGTGTTTCCACTGTCTCACTGGCATCCTGCTAGCCACGGCCCAGTGCTCATAGTGAAAACCCTATGTTTTCAGTATGTTTGTTATGTGTCACTGGGACCCTGCTAGTCAGGATCCCAGTGCTCATAAGTTTGTGACCTATATGTATGTGTTCCCTGTGTGATGCCTAACTGTCTCACTGAGGCTCTGCTAACCAGGACCTCAGTGGTTATGCTCTCTCTTTACAAATTGTCACTAACAGGCTAGTGACCAATTTCACCAATTCATATTGGCATACTGGAACACCCTTATAATTCTTTACATAACGAATGCAAGAGCTCATCAGAGTTCCTCTGCATCTCTCTCTTCACCTTCTGCCAAGGAATCGACCGCTGACTGCTCTGGACGCCTGCAAAACCGCAACAAAGTAGCAAAGACGACTACTGCAACCTTGTATCGCTGATCCAGCCGCCTTCTCGTCTGCTTTCCTGGTGGTGCATGCTGTGGGGGTAGTCTGCCCCCACTCTGCACTAGAAGCTCCAAAGAAATCTCCCGTGGGTCGACGGAATCTTCCCCCTGCAAAGGCAGGCACCAAAAGACTGCATCACTGGTCCTCTGGGTCCCCTCTCGGCACAACAAGCGTGGTCCCTGGAACTCAGCAACTCTGTCCAAGTGACTCCCACAGTCCAGTGACTCTTCAGTCCAAGTTTGGTGGAGGTAAGTCCTTGCCTCACCACCCTAGACTGCATTGCTGGGTAGCACGCGATTTGCAGCTGCTCCGGCTCCTGTGCACTCTTCCAGGATTTCCTTTGTGCACAGCTAAGCCTGGGTCCCTGTCACTCTAACCTGCAGTGCACGACCTCCTGAGTTGTCCTCCGGCGTCGTGGGACCTTCTTTTGTGACTTCGGGTGAGCTCCGGTTCACTCTTCTTCATAGTGCCTGTTCTGGCACTTCTGCGGGTGCTGCTGGCTTCTGAGTGGGCTCCTTGTCTTGCTGGGCACCCCCTCTGTCTCCTCACGCAATTGGTGACATCCTGGTCCCTCCTGGGCCACAGCAGCATCCAAAAAACCTAACCGCAACCCTTGCAGCTAGCAAGGCTTGTTTATGGTCTTTCTGCGTGGAAACACCTCTGCAAACTTCTCCATGATGTGGGACATCCATCCTCCAAAGGGGAAGTTCCTAGTCCTCTTCGTTCTTGCAGAATCCACAGCTTCTACCATCCAGTGGCAGCTTCTTTGCACCCTCAGCTGGCATTTCTTGGGCATCTGCCCACTCACGACTTGAGTGGGACTCTTGGACTTGGTACCCTTGTTCCAGAGGTACTCTCATCTGGAAATCCATTGTTGTTGCATTGCATTGCTGGTGTTGGTCTTCCTTGCAGAATTCCCCTATCACGACTTCTGTGCTCTCTGGGGAACTTAGGTGCACTTTGCACCCACTTTTCAGGGTCTTGGGGTGGGCTATTTTTCTAACCCTCACTTTCTTACAGTTCCAGCGACCCTCTACAAGCTCACATAGGTTTGGGGTCCATTCGTGGTTCGCATTCCACTTTTGGAGTATTTGATTTGTGTTGCCCCTATACCTATGTGCTTTCATTGCAATCTACTGTGACTGTACATTGCTTGCATTGCTTTCTATTGCTATTACTGCATATTTTTGGTATTGTGGTATTTTTGGTATTGTGTACATATATCTTGTGTATATTTGCTATCCTCATACTGAGGGTACTCACTGAGATACTTTTGGCATATTGTCATAAAAATAAAGTACCTTTATTTTTAGTATATCTGTGTATTGTGTTTTCTTATGATATTGTGCATATGACACCAGTGGTATAGTGGGAGCTTTGCATGTCTCCTAGTTCAGCCTAAGCTGCTCTGCTAAGCTACCCTTTTCTATCAGCCAAAGTTGCTAGACACCTCTTCTACACTAATAAGGGATACCTGGACCTGGTACAGAGTGTAAGTACCCCTTGGTACTCACTACAAACCAGGCCAGCCTCCTACAGCAAACATTAATGAAAGGAACAATGCATGGGAACCAAAATTACAATGTACCACCAATAGGAAGTCAGTGAGTTCACATCACAACTGGCAACACACAGACACACTGATTGTACAATATCTCATTGCAGATCCTGTTGATCTATCTGTCCAGGACTACCTTGATGACCTGGATGACCAGCTGACAACCATCAGCCACGAAACTCTCCACGATGTCCTGGGAACCCTCTAGACTACACCTCCAATTGCAAGGAGGAGCACACGTGTAGCAGCCATCCCAAAAGGCCCACCCACCACCCCAATAGTACAACCTGCCAGCTCAAACACAGCTAAGGACTCTGATGACACAGGGACCACCTTTGAGAGGACAGTAGTGGGAGTACAGTGGGAGCTGGCCAAGGAGGTGCGGGTGGGGACGCAAACTATGGCAGCCAGCCTTGACGGGATGCACATGTGCATGATGACGTCCGCACAACAGTCAGCAGCCATACAAGCCACACAATCCCCAATGTAAGGAGTCCAACAGTGTGTAAGGGACCTCACCACTGCTGTGAGGGAGTTTCCATAACACCTGCCATTCCAATGTTGCAGCTGCATTCATGAAAACAAGCTGGACTCCATGCACCGGGAACTGGCCTCCCTCAGGGCAGACATGGCTGCCTACCACATTGATGTTGCTGCCTTACTCAACAATCAGCAGCTCCTCCTTGCTGCAGTGATGGCATATACAGTTCCACAGATGGCAGCTGCCGGGAATTTGGAGTCCACTTCTCCAACCACTGAAGTGTGTGTGGCCCCCTCAAACCCACCAGCACCACCATCAAGGGCAGAGGAGATGACACACACATCAGAGGATGAAGATGTGGAATAGATAATCTTCACCCGTAGAGGAGTACCCGGTAGCACCAGCCCATGCCGCATGGGCACTGATTTTCCTTTATCCTGTGCTTAACAACATGCCAGTGTTGCTACAGTTGGTGACATGCACTGTTCACCGACACACTGTTAACCTTACCATTTGTCTCTCACTACTCAATTAGCAATTCATGTTCCTCTGCACTGAATGGCACTTCATCTCAGCATGTCTAATGACATCTCCCTCAACCTTGCACTTGTGTTGCGTCACAATAGAATACTTTACATTAATGGGGTCACAGACCTTGACTATGTAAATATTTCACTACAGCATTTTAAATAAACAGCACCTATGCACCCACTTTGCCACTGTGTAATGTGACACATCTACTTTGCTGTAGATTTTTGATGCATGTAAAATGTCTATGGTCACAGAGTGTCAATACCAGAGTGCAGAAATAATGTGGGCAGATATCTACGCACAAGGGCCCTGATTTGTACTTCTTCTGCGCTGCAGTTGTATCATTTTTGAAGCAAAAGCAGTTCAAACTTACAAAATATCATTGTATATTGTAAGTTTGCGCTGCTTTTGCGTAAACAAATTAGGCAATTGCAGTGCAATAATAGTATATTTCAGGGCCAAAACATCTACAAGATGAAAGTCAATGCTGGTCACATCCCCTACAAGCAAGTCATTGTGTATGTGACATTTGCTTTAAAACATACATGCCTCACCCACAACATACAGCAGGAATGGCTGAGCAAGAGTGTTTGGCCAATAACGTCAGCTGGGAGTACAAGTAAAACACATAGGCGTGAAATTTGCATACTTGACCTCATCTGAAATTGACACTACTCAGTTTAGCAGTGTTAATATGAACTTCAGGCTGCAGGAAGACGTCCCACAGTGCCCAACATTCTGACACAGGACCCTATCAATGACAGCTTTAAAACCACACCTACCTGTCCAATGCATGGGAAACAGTTGAGTGGAGGCTACAATGGATGTCAGATTAATTGAAAATTAGATTTGTTGTAGCTGCCAATGTGACAGGTCAGTTGGAGCTGGGGAATTAACATGTCAAGAGAGGGATGTGGATGTAGTACGGAATACACAGGCCAACAGATAATTGGCACTGTACACTCATTCAAAGACCCTGAGCCTCAAGCATATGACACATGCAATAACGGAGTACATACATCTTTAATAACTATGTACAAAACAGAACTTAACACTATGTAACACATTTATTCTAACCTAATCTATCCTAACTATACAATACCCACAACTGGCCCTAACTACCCTATGCTAAGCGTACTTACCACATTTAACAACACACTCTAAACATTTGCCCCCCACCCCACGTATATGATGAGACACATGTAGGACAACATATACTAACCTAAACCTATACTAACTCTAATGCTAAACAAATAAATATATATATTTTTTTTTTTAAGTCTTTTTTTTTTACAATACACAAAAATCTCAACATTAACCCCTACCCACCCACTCACAAACTAACATGTAATAATATGAAACCCCCCAACCTACTTATCCTATCTAAACTCCTACCCCCTAAACCCACTAAAAAACTGGATGAGGAATGAGAAGGGAGGGGACTGAATTCGGGTGAGGGCAGGCAAGAGTTTACAGGTTTACCCTCCTCGTGTCTTCTTAATAGCTTTGAGCCTCTGGGTATTTTTGCCCACATCCCTATGTATAGTGTCAAGCTTTCTCAAAACTTTCCTCATGTCCCTCTGGAGCTCAGAAATTGTGACCATATTCAATGCAGCTGATGTGGTGGTCTGTGTTGCAGAGGTTGTTACTCCAGCAGGTGTGGTGGTTGGTGGTGCTGATGTTGAAGGTGCAGCAGGTGTGGTGGTTGGTGGTCCCGAGGTTGACGGTGCAGCAGGTGGGTCTAAAGTGATGGTGGCTGCTGTGGAACTAGCTGCCATTGTGGTGGTGTCTCCAACCTTTGTGACCAATGCCCGTCCCCCTTGGCTGAAAACCCGCAATTCTCCTGTGGCTCTCTCTCTCTGATAGCATCTTGCCATCCTTTGGTGCCCAGAATCGACGTCCAATATGTGTCGGTATTGCACTGCCTGCTTTTGGAAAGCCCTGATTTCCACCACATCCATGTTGGCAGCTGTAAAAATTAGACAGGCAACCATCAGTGTCATCATTGAGTGATGCATGTACAGATGATAATCTAACACTCTGCCTCAATTTGCACATGTAGTCCAAATTCAAATCACAGTCCAGATGACATAATGTCCCTGAGGAATGAAATGGCAACGCTGCCTGAACCATCAAGTATTTAACAACACAGAAGTGCACAACAAGAGGTGAACCAAATAAAGTGATGTGTGCATTGATGTAGTGCAATGTGTCACAGTGCAAAGGCAGCAACTACTTCACATGGGCCAGGCCGATTAATCTTTATCATCTAAGTCAACTTCAAAGGACACAAGACCAGTGACTTGTAGATGTAATTGGCACGATGGTATGCAGTTGCTAATCATAAGGGGTCAGCGTTGTTTGGGACACATGCATGCTTGAATGAGATGACTGTCATCTACACTGTGACCATCACATCTACCTACATATATTTTCTTCCCTTACCCCTGTGCCTCAGGGGGATGGGCATACAATACATCATCACAACTGTTGAGGACAACCAGGAAGACATGACCACTTGTACATGGATTTAGTGAGTGGAACCCATGTGAGGAGGGCTGCCACCTAGGAATGAGGTATCCATTGGTTATTCACATCACGTGTCCAGTTGTGGACAACCATCAACACCTGATCGGCCAACACAGTTCCAAAATCACCCACAATTGATGACAGCACACGTCTGGCCTTGACCTGCATGCACTCCTATTACACACCATATAAATGTGACGTAAATGGAGTACAACTTATGGGGCTAGATGCTGGGGACAATTACTTTTACAGTCCTACATGTATATTACAATACAGGGATGTACAATTTTGTGCAGAAAACTGATGCATCACTGTCTTGTGAAAATGAGGGTAGGATTCAGTGACAATAATCTGACACTGGAGCACTTCCAAGTCAATTGTGGGCCTACATGTGGCTACTAATCATTTTGTTCACATGCTGCTGCCTATTGAGCAGCACAAGACTCCCCAGATATGACTCTGCCTGTGAATGTCTTACCCTTGCACGGAGCACTATGTCAACTGTCAAGTAATATATCAGATTACGTGCCAGCTCATCATGCCTTGCAATGAGTGCAACGCACAAGAGACACTCACACAACAATTGCAATCACTGCACAGGACAGACATTATCACACTTACTGGATACGTCTAGGTCCTGAAATCGAGCCGGTTCCCCGATGGTATAGGGGACCGGTCGAACTGTAAGACAGGGAAAGGAAATATATACTCAATGTCAGATCACTGTACAAACGTGTGGACAACAAATCACAGTGTGTAAAATTTTATATGAGTGAGCTGCTGATCCTGCATGTAGACACTCCAACAGACATACCACTGCAAACTCACATTGACACTGACACTCCAGTGAGTGATAGACACACATCTGCACACAGGCACTGGGCCTAACAATCATGTGGTGCTAAACCTGACTACAAACATTTGTGGCTAATCCATTTCAGATGGTACTCCATGTCATGATTTGTATTTGGGTGACAATGTCAATGGTACTTCCTTGGTGTACTGCAATACAAGTGACTCAGGTATTGTGGCTTGTTCATCAAGGTACACTGAGTTACTGTGTGAAGGAAATGTGGCTCAATTTTCAGTCTGCAATTATCAAGCATTCAGTGGTCCAAAACAGATGTGGCACAGTTGTATGTGGGTCACAAATGCCTCATTGGCAGTGTCCCCTAAGCCGCATATAGCCCTTTTAGCAACATGATGTCAGGGAACATGTGTGTGTAATGATGACAATGTAGCGCTAAACATGGGTTGCCCACTTTGCTGTCCTGATACAGTAAAATGTGGTATGCTGACAGTGTCTTACCTGATCATCATTGACAGAATGCATGGCCACAGGTGTTCTTATTGCACCTGAAATGTGTTGCTAAGGGCCACATGTACCAAGATCAGGTTTTGTGAGTCACACATTGCGAGACTTAGCAACTCTCAATTTGCAAGTAGGATGATCTGAGGTACATCACTGTCAATGACACTGTTTGCAAATCACAAATGGGATAGCAAATGACCTACCTCATGAATTTTGATGAGGTAGGTCTCATTTTGCAACCCCCTTGGGAATGGTGGCACTCACAGGGATGGTGGCCTGCTGGGCTCAGCAGGCCACTATGTCTGTGACTGTTTTCAAATAGAGATGTATATTTTCATTTAAATGCAGCCATATTTCATCAACGGTAAATAGAAAGCATTTCAATAACCAATATTGTGACTTCAATAATTTTTTAAAGCAGTCAGTGGTCCGGGGGACCACTTCCTGCTCAGAAACAATTTTTATGCATGCATTCGCAAATGGGAAGGGATCCCACGGGGACCCCTCCCCTTTTACAGATGGGTTTGCACCAACTTGAAACGGCTGGAAACTGCACTTGTTTAGTGCCAGCATTTGCGGTCACCAAACAATCAATCAGCAGACTGCGACTCGCTAATAGGAAAGGAACGCCCCTTCCTTAATGCCACTAGCAAACCCTGTTTTGTGGTTGGGCAATGTGATAGCAGAATGGCAAAATTGGGGGGGTGCATTGGAATAAACATTTTTTCCTGATGTAAACACATAAAATCAGAAAATTAGGCCGTTTGTGACAATTAAAACTAGCTTGGTACATGTGGCCCTAAGTAATAGTCGGACATGACTCAGCAAATCTCAGGACTGAATTGTTAACATGTATAGACATGTACTGGAACACTAACAGTTTGTTCTACTTGCATTCAACATGGCCACAAACATTGCATGCAGCACGTCAAGACATCTGCTACTGTCACTCAGGAGCATTCTACTGTACATATTTGTCAATGTGATACTCACCAACAGGGCCACCGATCACCACACCCAAGTGGTCCAGCAGGTCCTGTTCTCTGGCTACCAGGTCAGCCCAGCGATGCTTCAGCTGGTGCTCATTCCATGTTGTGTTGAATACCTGTTTGAGGTGGTGGAGCACCTTGGCCCACCGCAGCTGCCTTGCCTCTGTATGATACCCCTGTATCACACGCCCACCCATCTCCAGCATCAACGGCAGAAAGTGGCACACCAGCCACACAAAGCCCCAAAGCGCCTCCTCCCCTATGTGGGTCAACCTTGCCCTTCCCAACATGTAGTTGCACAACAATGCAAAACAAAAAAAGGAAAAAAAGTAAGGAAAATAAATGTGAAAAAAGGAAACTACGAACCCCAAATAACCCAACTAATGTAATGCCCAAAAATACACCCAACAGTACAAATACAATCCAAAAGACACTAAACTACACAAAAGCACTTAAACAGGTACAAAATACAAGTAGGATACACAAAAGACACAAGAGAGATACCACAAGATACAAGAAACGTATTCAAGACACGAGCAACACCAAGCCACAGCCACACAGTCAAGAAAAAGCACAGACTGTAAAGTGAAACTGAAAGTACACCCACTGCACCATGGCTATCAACAGGATTTCCTATTACATCACTTCCTGTCCCCTTTGCGGCCCGTTTTCTGTTTTCCGTCTTGCATGTATTTTATTTAATGCATACGATGTTTGAGTGAATATTTTCGACACATGTGAGTCCAAATACCACGCATTGCTGGGAAACTTCTATTTCAATGGATATCCGCATGGGTGTGGTACCCTGGTAGAATTAACGCTAAGGGTCCATGTATGTTTAGTTAGCGTTTGGGTGATTTTTCAATGCATTTGTGTCAAACTTATAGACTCAAACTGTGTTTCTGTGATTTTCAATTATTTAACATGCATGCACCCTGTATCAAGATGGTGATAGGATGGTATGGCCTGCAGTGTGTGGTTTAGTGGCTGGCCACATGTGGTAGAGCATGCAACTGTGGCCCTGATTTATACTTTCTATGCACCGCAATACTGTCATTTTCTGATGCAAAAGCAGTGCAAACTTACAAAATACAATTGTATTTTGTAAGTTTGCACCGCTTTTGCGCCAAAAACTTACGGCAATGCAGCACAACAAAAGTATGAATCAGGGCCGGTGTGTTTTGTGTGTGAATGATCTGTAACAACAATATGTGTTTTTCTGAAGGAACGGCATGCAATACATTGGAGGTAATGCTCATGTATGAATGTGTTACAAATGGGTATCTACATCAGATGGCAATCAGTGATGTACAACAGTGTTGTAATATTTGTTGACTCATTTGATGTTTGACTTTTTGGGACATTGCATTTCACATGACAAACAAAACTTAGGGATGATTGAGGATGGCTGATGAGTGCTAGGCCGGATATGTTACCCTCACATGTCATTAATTGTTGGCTACGACTTCACGGTGACTTGTGTGTGAACTACCCATATGTCGGCCATGTGTACATGTTTGGTACGTACAGTGTTTGAGTCACTGTGCCTTAATTCCACCCATAAAAATTTTATGAATACGTCAGTTTGAAAATTACCTATGTTACTCATGCTGCTGTGGTGGACCTGATGCCCTGGATTAATGTGTTCACATAGTTCAAGTGTGTGGGCATGTGTGCCCTGTGTCAGGATTGGGCTCCATGGTGTTACAGGTTCGTGTGGGTCTAGTCAGGAGTCTGTTAGGGGCAACCATTGAGTTCACAGAGTATCTTGCAAGGAAGAAGTATACCAAAGCAGAAGAGCAGCTAAAGGCATAACAGGGAAAGACCAGCTATGGTAAGGCAGAAAAAACAGAAAAGTGAAGACAGAGCAACCTTAGTGTGAACAAATATGGAACTGGTCAGTAATGGACAAACATGCTGGGGTTATCACTAAGGTTGTACACAGGGTAGGGCTCAGAACTTTCCACAGCAACAGGGAATGTCAGTGACTCTGTACAGATTACAGCTAGTCACCATGCAAGCCCCATAGAAAGGTGGCAGCAGAAGTGAATCTGTGTCTGGACCCTTACGGCACAAACAAGGATTGTACTTACATACACAAGACTAGCCCTTGTTGGTCCAGCTGGAGACACAGTAACAATTCCTGGAATACAGCCATAGCACACTGTCACTGTTAGGCACTAATGACTACATGCAACACTAGACAAAAGATGGGGGCTGGATTTGCCTTCTAGAAATCAGGTGCCAACCCAAGTACAAAGGAAAATACTTACCAGACACGATAACCCAAGTAGAAACAGAAAGCGAGGGAACCAACTGTTATAAAGAAAAGGCTTCCACTTTCTAAAGTCAGACTTTATTTTCCATATCTAGTGCTCCATCTTCCATGATCTCCACACAGCCCTCTCTTCATGACAGAACCTCCCCAACATTCTACTGTCAATTCCTGTCTCTCTGTCAACTGTCAGAATGCTCCACTCTACAGGGGAAGGGAAGGTGGGACATACTACAATCTATAATAAAACCTACCAACCTATTTCTAATACAAACATATTACAGATGAATATTTCCATTAGTAATTATACTCTCAGAAAATATATTACAACACCAACTAGGAAGCAAAGCCAGGCACAGGGAACAAGATCAGGTTAACACAAAGGCTGGAACAGGTCCGGGTAACAGAAAGTAGGCTCTGGCAGAACAAACATGAACAAGGCTGAGAAACAGGGAGCAGACTCTGACTGGAACAAGCAGGAACAGAACTGGGTAAACAGAGAGCAGGTTCAGGTGTATTCAGGACTGTAACACAATCCAACAAGGGGTCTGAAACACAAGTGATTCATACTCCAATGCATACCAAGGAGCTTCAAGGAATGGCAGCTTCTAAGCAGTTCCAGGCAGCAGCAAGGCCATGGCAAAGTCATATGGCTGAGGTGCAATAGAGAGATCACAGTTGTGTGCAGCTTCAGTCTCTGACACATCCTGGAGGAGAGAATCCTGTATAAAGGGACAACCAGACTTTTCCCATCGGAAGCAATGGACAGAAGATTACAGGTCTTACCAACTACCAGGCAGTGCATGAAGTCCATGCAGGCTAACTTAGTTCTTCTATAGCATGCCATATAGAAAAGGGAAGCAGCCAGGAGTCAGAAAGGGACTCTGGGTGAGTGTTAATGATGATTCCCAGGGTACAGATAGTCCATTTACAGCGCCCCCTAGATATGGGAGGGCAGAGACTTAACACAAGGCAGTGGCAGGACTTATTTCCAGGGATGAGCTGTGCAGGGCATGTGTTGTGAATATTGCTTGTCATACCTGGGACACTCATGCTATCCATTTTCTGAAATTATGCCCCTCTTGTCACACAAGCTTCTTGCAGAGATTGCAAATGTCACACTTACTAATGTCAGGGGTCTGTTCATACATTCCTGTTTCCACTGATATTTCACATCCACTGCCTGATGTATGGTGCGCTTATTTACCTTATAATTAGAGATGTCATAGTTGTGTGTCATGTGCTACAGTAGACCATGGTGGCAATGTGGATGTGTGTCATTTACTGTGATCCTATGATATTGTCCTTCATAGGTGAAATTCAAAAGCTGAGTATTTTTTATATGCGTGTGATGTTTGCTGTACAAGCATACGTATCACACATGATGTTGCATCACATGTTCCTAAAGAACATGTGATGGAGAAAGAAGTAACCCACACCCAATAGATTCCGATTTAGCGGTAACATGGTTGCACTACATGACCAGGACATCCCATCCAATTAGACATATGTCATTGCACATGAAAAGCAACAGTGAGGCCCTTTGATTAGGCTTGGTGACAATGCACAACACATCTCCATAAGCTGGCAGAACTGAGGTGTTCAGTATTGACAATGCACAATTGTACCATGTGTGACTTGGTTCTAGGCAAACCTTTGTAGTTCCCTCTGCTAGTGGCTCATGTGCATCCGTGCACCTACACTACCAAACTTGCTCCAGGTAACCTGGCTAACTGCCTTGTGGAGGTGTATGTATCTGTGCAGGAAGGGCCATCTCCCTGTATATATGGTATTTTGATGGACTATTGGCTCTTTCAGTGTGTGCAGCAGTGTGCATTTTGCATTAGTGGCACATCAATATGTGTTCATAGCACAGTCCGCTTCCTTATTGCTACGTGGCAACGGCGCCCCAGGAGTGATGTATGATGTTTGGACTGACTCAGTATTTCTACAGTGTCGCCCACATGTGAGTCTGCATAATCATGATATGTGTCTCATGGTGTTAGACCTGCAGCAACACACATTGCACACCACTTCCACGGTACATATTGCTTGGGAGGGTGTCGGATTGGCTATGTGGCCTAATGTAATTGTAAATGGTTCATCTTCCAAGTTTTACTTCCATTGCAGGTCATGTCATTTTCACTGTGTGCTTTGACATTGGTCCCTTGTAGCTCTAGAGTGGCAGCGAATGTTATTGGCAGCCGTCATTTGTCCATAGGTGTGTATCCCATTGTGTCAGGGTGTACAACATAACTACCTGTGTCACACCTCAGTGTCGTCCTGCCCACATGTCAATGAAGTTTTGTATGTTTTGCATGTCCTACAGTGTTGCTGTGCTGTGTGTATATTGCCAGGTTTATGGACTCACCAACAAGGCCATTGCCATATTGTCCGTCCTGGAAGTGCTGATTGATCGTGCTGTGGCGGAAGATGAAAGAATCATGTACACTCCCAGGATACTTGGCCAAGATGTTGGTAAACAATCCCTGGTGGCCAACTATGGCCTGCACATTTATGGAATGGGTGTGCTTTCCGTTCCAGAATAGATGCTCTGTTGCTGCAGGTGGTAAGATCCGAACATGGGTGCAGTCAATTGCACCAAGCACATGCGGGAAGCCATGTATTTGATAAAACCCCTGTTTGATCTCCTGCTGCTTCTGCTGGGTTTTGGGGAAGCTGAAGTTGTGGGGTGTGAGGGAGATGATGGAATTTAGGACCTTGGGAAGGAAGGCAGAGAATGAGAGCTGTGATACCCCAGCGACCAGGGCACCCGTTGTTTGGAAGGAGCCACTTGCCAACATATGCAGGACAGCTAGCAGCTTGGTCACCAGTAGTACTGTATATTGTGTGGTGTCTGCAGGTTGGCATGTTATATGTGGATAAGTTTGCCGTAGCAGCTGCTGTGTGGCTTCCCAGTTGAGTCTATGCCTCCAGATGTACTGTTCCCTGAGGCCATGGAGGGTTGTCCTGGGTCTGAAGACCCTCTCCTGCCTTCTGCATTGACTTTGGGGTCCACGTTGAGGTGGTGGTGGCTGCTGCTGTTGGTTCTGTGCTCTGCGTCATCTAGCATGCTGCATCAGTAGCACCTCCATGTTGTCCTGTTGGTCTGTTGTATTGATTGTGTGTGTTTTCCTTAAGTAGTGGTGTGTTTGCCTCATTTTAACACCTGCCCAGAACCAGGCGTTAAAATTAGACACAAATCGGGCTTAGCATCGTTTTGCGGGTCTGCCTCCCACCCGTGCATCATTTTTGCCCTGTTGGATAAATATGGCGCTAAGGTGTTTGAGTCATTTTTTGGACGGGAATGCCTACCTTGCATCTCATTGATGCAAGTCGGTTTCACGCATCATTAAAATGATGCAAACTCCATATTTTTGATGTTACACGGGTCTAGCGTCAAAAATATAAATTTGAAGTTAATTTTGCGTGGAATTTGCATTTAAAAAAATGACGCAAATCTTGTGCAAACAGAGTAGAAATGTGGGCCTAAGATCTCCATTGTTGCATCTGTTTGATGCCAATTATGAGACTCAGACAGAAACCTCTAAACTCTTCTAGACCTGGTGCTTTATCCATAGGTAGAGTTTGGAATGAAGAATGGTGTGTGGAGCAGTCAGTGAGCTGAGTGCGGATTTTCAGAAGCTGGGTTCAATCTACTCCTCTGTATTATTTTGTTGCACACAATCACTAGAGGAGTTGGCTGAAGAAAACATAGTTTATTAAGCTATCACCATAGATCCTTCTCCTCTGCATGTAGATCATTGGTTCCCATATTTTGTTGTTTTTGCATAAAACTGCCAGAAAAAGGGGGCAGAGACAACCTAAAGTTAGGAATTCGTAATAATTTAGCATTGGAGAATCTATAAGCCCTTTGGGTTCTAAAATGGAAAAATGATTTGACAAATATAAAGGGCCAGTTAGTTGGAAAGATCTGAAGACCAAAACCAAGGTTTTAAAAAGAACCTGCTTATGATTAAGTAGCCAGTACAGTATATGAGCCCCTGAGAAGAGGAACTTTTTTGGGGAAACTTAAGGATAAGTCTTACAGCCGCATTCTCAATGACTTCGGCGCATATTCATACTCTGTTATTTGTACAATATATTTTGTAAGTTTGAGCAATTTTTGCATCAGAAAATGACGCAAATGGGGAGCAAACAGAGTATAAATATGGGCCTTGGATTCTCTGGGGTTGTGCTTAGCCAAGCCTAGAAAAAGGCTGTTGCAGTAATCCAACCTTGAGGTTATAAGAGCAAAGCCTAGAGTTCTCCTTGCTGCAAAGCAGAGAAATTCAAAGGTTTTTTCGACAAATTTATTCAGTGAAAAGCACGTACCACCACTGATAAAACCTGAGGTCAAAAGGACAGAACATTTTCAAATGACTCTTAGATTTCTAGCCACTTCTTCTGGATGAGGGGGAGGCCACAGCTTGTCAAGCAACCGGTCTCAGGAAGACCATATTGTTCTTCCCAAACAGTAATATTTCTGTTATCTCCTCATTGCCCTTGAGATGATTCATTTTCATCCAGCAGATAATACTGGTGAAGCAATTCTTTAAATTTTTCTCTGTGCCAAGATATTCTTTAGCCAAAGATAGGATCAACTGGGTATCATCTGCATAGAAAGTGGTAGAAATACAAAATAAGTTGATCTAAGAGATCAACAGAGCCACATAAATGCTAAATAATGATTAACTCAGTGACAAGTCCTGAGGAACACCATATCCCAAAGATTTATCTCCTGAAGTAAACTACCCAATATACACAATTTGTCTCCTGTTTGCAAGAAAAGACTGAAACCAAGCCACAGCCTTGCCATTAATACCAATTTCAGAGAGACACTGAATGAAGTAGAGAGTGAGAGATTGTATCAAACGCTGAAGATAAATCCAGGAGAAATAGGACTGCATCTTGGCCACTGTCCAGCATCACTTTTATTGTTTCTGACATCTCAAAAAAGGCCAATTCCATGGAGTTTCTAGTTCTGAGACGGAGTTGGGACAGATGTAGGGACTTGGAATTTACAAAAAGCTCTACTAATCTTTCATAAACAAGTTTTTCCAGCATTGTAGTAAAAGCAGGGAGCACCGAAATGGGCCTAAAATTGGAAAGAATAGGGGAAACAGCCAATGCTGTCTCAATAAAGACTTACTACTGCCATTTTGCAGGACTCAGGAATTAGTGCTGAAGAAAATGAAGTATTTGATAAATGGTTGAACACAGGATTCACAAACTTGATTGCCTGTCTAACAATGAGTGGTGGTCAAGGCTCCAAAGTAGAGCCAGATTTACAAAGAAGGACAGCATGTTCGACTTTCCCTAAGGAAATAGCCTGGAAGTCGGCCAAAGTGTTCATTAAAGGCACAAGAGATTGAGGAGGACTTTGAGAACTGTCCACCACTGCACTATTGGAGCCCTTTTGAATGGTATCAATTTTTTGTGGAAAACAATGTGATTGTCTATCACATAGAGACTGAGATGCAAGAATATCTCTTTAAGAGGCTTTAGGTTGCTGAAAGGTCTTTGCAATTTGAAAAATCTTTGTAGGATCATTACTTGCTGCCTCAACTTGTGAAGCGTAAAAGGACTTTTTGGCGCCCTGTACTGATTTATGATATCCTTTGACAGCTAGTTTATGTCTAATTAAATCTTGAGGTTTATGCAAAGACCTCCTTGTTTGTTCAAACTGTTTACAGATGAGCTTTTCCTTTTCCTTAACAAAGGTGCAGAAATGTTTGATCATTTTTTACCAGGGTGAACTAATGAAGTTAGATAATCTATGGCTTCTGTTATCCAATGATTAAATAGGCCTAGGTCAGTGGATAGCTCTCTTGTGAAAGAGGGGGAGGTGGAAGCTAACCGACTGACTAAATTGGAACAAGTTACCTTCTAGCCCTTACAAAGATGCATATTGATGGTGTCCATTTGTATAATATCAGGCCAAGGAGCTAATGCTAGATTGAAAGGGACTAATAAGTGGCCCAATTAAGCCAGAGCTTTTGGCACCCCTGGAAGTTGGTAATAACCAAGTCCAGAGTGTGGCCTGATGAATGTGTGGGGCCCACTAAGAGTTCGGGAAGGCTAAGATAAGCTAAACTATCAATAAGTCTCTTTGTAGCCAAATTAGAAGTGTCTTCAATGAGGCAATTAAAATCAAATCTCCTAATAGAGTGAAATTGGAGTATTGATGTATATGGGAAGAATGAGCATCTTCTAAGGAGCTAAGAAAGCTGGATCATGGGCCCAGCAGGAGACATACCAGTATACAAGCAAAGGAACAAAAGTGGCCTAATTTAAAATAAAGCAAAGGCAGTAATGGAATCCTAAAAACACTTCCCATGTGTGTCCAGTAGTCAACAAAAACAAGTGTGGTGTTGCTAAGTGGTCAATGATGTCCTGCTACATAAAGGCAACTCTGTATGCATCACAAAACATACACAACATGTAAATCTTTACTTAAAGACCACAGCACTCCAAAGAATTTATGTAAACAGTAATCGTATGTTATTGGAGAATCTGATGTTCAATGTATTTATCTCTGAATAAATACGTTATTCAACAAAGATCTACTTGAATAACACTTTCATAATTTAGTTGTATAGAAAGAAAGTCCTTCTTGATATAATTTAAATTCCCATTCAATTAAGTCCAAGAAGTGATAGTTTGTAGTCAATCCTTGTAGTAACAGCCACACATTCTTCTCAACAATGTCAGCCAACACATGCTTTGATATTTTGCCCACAATATTAGTGGCCCACAATTTTCTTGTACTCAGTACCCAAGAATGCAGTCACTACCGGTACCTTGTGGACCTCTCCTTTGCGCAGGTGCATCTTCTTTCCTCCTTTACAGCGCCTCCCTGATGGTGCTATGGCAGAATGCTTTCTGCTCATGCATCTCCATGGTTGCCCATTTCAATAACTATTTACAAGAAACAACACTGATGCCAAAGTTCACAATAACTATTGAAGCCCTGAACCACCACAAAAGGCAAATACTTACGGCAAATCTTTTGTAAGAACTTATGCCACAAAAATGATAAAACTGAATTATACCCAACACACTGAAAACAACACTGGGAATCACGCAGTGTTTCATTAAGTGTTTAATAAGATATGTTTTCTAGCTTTTCCTACTATATGATTTAAATAATGGTTTATTAGTTCATTCCATCTAAAATTGTTTGAAAACTGTAAAAATTACAATGCTGGATAATTTTTCCTTCATGCAGAATTTCTTGTTGGACATTTCCAGAGCTTACCATATGTGAGTCGGTCTGCGAAAGAGAAAGGATGTAGCCCACTGGGTAGACGGGACCGCCGCCAGCAGCAGCAACCTGTGACATTCTGTCACTTTTTAACATGAACATTGAGGAACATTTACAAGCCCCTGGGACCTCCTTGTGCCACATTAGTGTAATTTTTTATGCTAATGTGATGCAAAGAGGCAATTTTCGCTGCACCATGTTTACAAAGTTGCAATACATGCATAGCACCACTTTGCGACCGCTTAGCCCCATTATGGTAATGCCAGGCATAATGTATGCAAGGGGGGGCGTTACCCTGTTCGGATGCCCACAAAATGGTGCAGTGAAATCTACAAGATTTCACTGCACCAGTTTCGGCATAATTTTTAATGCCTTCTTAGAGCAGGTGTTAAAATGACGCACCTATAGAAACCTATGGACCTCCTTGCACTTTGGTGCACTAGCGTCAACATTTTTTACACTAGTGTAGCAAAGCACCACAGTAGCATAAAACATGTTGATGCTATAGTCCTAATGACTGCCATGGTGCAACGTATTATAAATATGGTGCACACAAGGTGTTGTTATGTGGGGCTGGGGATGATGCAAGAAAAGTGGTGCTTCAGTATTTTACACCACAAATAAAAAAAAAACATCAAAATCAAGCTCAAAATATTCCAGGCATGATATCTAAATGTCTGTTTGCAAAATCAAAATATCCTGCAGCCCCCCAAGGCAAACACACACACACATATATTGTCCCCCAGAAAAGGCACCCAAAAGTGTTTCCTGCCCCTGACAGAAAACAAAACAAGTGGAGCAAAGAGACTATGAAATAGTTCCGGGACTGAACTCCTGAAATGGTGTACGTGACCCTGCAGAATGGTGGTAAAATTGCTCTATGAGGGATGAAAAATGCTAACCCACTCACAAAGCACTTTATCGCTCACAAACAGAAAGGTGAAGCGTTATGTAATTACTAATACAGTACTCCCCAGAGAAAACTGAGCAGTTTGTTTTTTTCTGTCAGTCCACTGCACAAAACACTAGTCTCGACTTTGGCTCTTGCCTTCTTAGCACACTATTCTTCATTACACTCTATAATGAATAGAAGTGTCCTTAACAAACAAATATGCATCAATGACAAGCTATTAATTCATACTTGGTGAATGAATAATGACTGGATTCGATCCATCTGCTCACCATGTGTTGGATGGTCAGGGATTGCTACAAGCTTCTCTCTGTGGCTGGGGTGACTGGCATGAAGGCGCCAGTGGTGTGGACACAGTGTTGTGTGTGAGAGTTCTGTGGAAGTGACAGTAAAGGCGATGGTTGTTCAGCATGGTTTGTTTCCTAGGGGCTGGGCCTCACAGTGACTCTTCAGTGTAGAGAGCCAATGCTTAAGCCACGGTGTGTCTGGTAGTCTGGCCCTGGGTCCCACACACCCTTACGCCTGCTAGCTCAGACAGGCACCTCAGAGAGTAGGTACTTGGGGGGTGCTTATTGTAACGTGACTCTCTGGTGTCACGGTTCCCTGGAATTGTTCTTGTTGCACGGTTTCTACACATTCAGTAGAAATGTGTCTTTGGACCGACAGAACTTCATAATATAGGGACTTAGGGCCTGAGTTAGATATTGGTAGAAGGGTTACTTTGTCACAACGGTGACGGATATCCCGTCCGCTGAAATATAAAACCCATTATATCCAGTGTAACCCCTCTCCTAATATCTAAGTCAGGCCCTAACGCATCCAATATTATCGGTAAATGATGGTTCGGCTAGATCACAGTACCACATCTAAACATTACTTAGGGTCTGATTTAGATTTTGGTGGACTGGTTATAGGAAATAATGGGATTTATACTTCAGTGAGCAGGATATCCATCACAATTGTGACAGAGTAACCCACCCGCTGACTACTAAATCAGGCCATCAGACTGGGAAAAGAGATGAATCCTTCGAGCACAATGGAAGGGCATCGCAATATAGTATCTTTCCCTGAAACTAAAGAACAACAGTTTCTGAGTAAATGTGTGTATGGCAAGTGAAGGAAGAAAATACAATGGAAACTTTTGCTGTACAAAAATGCAATCTCTACAACACCTGTGGTGTAGTCTTGGCCTGTGAATGGGTTGAAGGGTGAAGGTCACAGTTAGCAGGGCTTGGTCACAGCACTTGGGCCAGGCACATAAACAAAGGCACCTGTGGGCAGAGCAACAAGCAGTGACTGCTACACAGAGGGCTCTGGGAGAGCCCAGTCTCTGTAGTGCCAGTCCTTTTAAGTGCCATAGCATATTGACAAGGTCATTCACTGTCTTTTTATGCTGTCTTTCTAGGTGTTGTGATTGACCTTGAGTAAGTGAAGTCTCTGCACAGGGTGGTCAACCATCCCACATTTTGCAGATTTGTCCTCCAGAGGCATTGTAGGACGCCAATCATCCAACATGTCAGTTCCCTGATGCTTTTAACTCTCTCAAACAACAAACAACTCTCACTTTCAGCCCTTTGTCAGCTATGAAAGAGGTGAAAGAGGTGAAAGAGGTAGCTATGGGTGCCTTGAGAGAGGAGCTACACCATGCAGGTTCCGGAGCAGGGTCTGCTTTAAAGATGCAACACCAGTTATCTGCTGATAAACAGCCCTCAATATGTAAATGAACCTGCCCTGGAAGCATGACATATTGTTTATTTCATCCATTTTGATCATGTTTCAAAGAGCTGACATATTGTTAGATGAGTGGAGAGAGGCACAGAGAAAGTGTAATCTTACCAGGATCAAACAGTTAGTTACAGCAGAAGACCAGAGAATGCAGCACACTGTAACTTGCTCCATTCACCACCATATTGTAAATTAATGAAATAACCATGAGACTGAGCACTTCCACACTCCCCAAGTAATATCCAGGTGTTATTTTTAACCACACCCTCACTAGAAGCTTTTACGTTGCTTCTAAATACTCCCAAAAACAAGCAGATGACTACATGCAAAAGTGATGTCTGAAGAGCACACTTTTGTGCATATGGGATGCTGGGCTTAAAAACTATGGCCCTCATTATGACCCTGGCGGTAATATGGTGGAAAGTACTGCCAACAGGCTGGTGGTACTTTCCACCATATTATGACATTGGCGGTTTGGCTTCACAATGTACCACACGACCGCCATGGCGGTAACAGCCAGCGGGCTGGAGATAGCAATTACCAGCCCGGCGGCCGTCACTGCACCACCGGCGGAATTATGACCCCGCCTACTGCCATGGTTTTTGTGGCTCCCTTCCTTGTCACTGATAGGGTCTTCCCCACCCCCACCCCCTCTCCACATTCCCCCCCACACCCTCTTCCTCTCCAAATACCCTACATTCACACCCAATTCACACACACACACACGTATACATACACCCATTCCCACAAGCATTCACAAATGAATTCATCATTCACACACACATCCGCACACACTTTCACACATACATGCAGGCACGCATTCACACAACATAACATATACGCACTCACACCTTCATACATGCACACACATTGAACACGAAACACACACCCGCATCCACGCAAAAACATTCACACACCCCCACACACACACACAACACCCCCACCCCAATCCCCTGTCAGAACATCCACTTACCTCTGTTCAGGGGGTCCTCAGGCAGGAGATGGAACAGGGCACTGCTGCCAGCAGAAGCGTCCACCAGCAGAACACCGCCAGGCCGTATTATAGGTCATAATATGGCTGGCGGCAGTTTACTGGAGTGGCGCTGCTGCTGGCAGCAGCGCCACCTTACCGCCATCTGCCGGCATGGCTATAGCCGGATTTCCACCATCCTTCAGGCGGAAATCTGTCTGTGGTCATAATACGGTGGACATCTAGTAGCCGCAGCGACTGTCTTTTGGCAACTGTCGCCGCAGCGGTAGGCGGTTTTTACCACCGGTGTCATAATGAGGGCCTATGTCTCCTGGTTCCGCTAGACCACAACTCGGATGGCAATGATTCTGATGGCCAATGGGCTGCCTTCCCTGGGGAATGCCAGAGCTGTGGGCTTCCCCCCTTTAAAATACAGTGTTTATTTCCAGCATATATAGGTGAGGGGTTGTATGATGGAACCAAGCATGCACCAACCACGCATGCCCAAACAAAGCGGTCGGAACTCCAACTCCGTTGTTCCATGCATGCCTTTTCCATGAATGCCTTTACAATGATTTTTCATTGTAAAGGCATGCCTAGTAAAGGCATGTGTGGAAACAGCATGCGTGGTTGTCGCATGCCACCTCCACCCTAAAAACAGAAGTACCCTGACCTCCCTTAAAAACCCTTAAAGCCTTAAAAAACTACCCCGATACCCCCGACCCACCCTGAGACCTAAAACCAACCCCCACCCCCAAAAATTACCCCAACCCCCACCCCGCACCTAAAAACCCGACCTCCCCACCACAGCCCCCCACCCGCCCCTAAAACTACCCCAACCCCCCACCCGACCCAAAAAACTAAAAATATGATGGCCCCCCACCCCGCCCCTAAAACTACCATGAACCCCCTAAAACCTAAACTACCCCGACCCCTCCACCCCGCCCCTAAAAACTAAAAATACCCTGACCCCCCACTCCTGACCCCCACTCCCACCCCTAAAACTACCATGACCCCCCATCCCCCTAAAACCTAAACTACTCCCACCCCGCCCCTAAAACTACATTGATCCCTCACCCCCGAAAACCTAAACTACCATGACCCCCCACTCCCGCCCCTAAAACTACCCTGACCCCACACTCCACCTGTAAAAACTAAAAATACCTCAACCCCCACCCCTTAAACTAACGCCACCCCACCCCCACACCCTAAAACCTAAACTACTCCGACCCTATCCCTAAAATTACCCTGACTTCCTTTTTCCCTGCCTTAACCACGCATGTGCGTTGTTCAACACATGCATGGTTAAGGCAGAGAAAAAGGCCTGCATTGTTCAGGTAAGCGTCGTTCCGCTTGCGTGAACAACACAGGCATGGCTCCAGACATGTTGTTCCAGATCTTTCCTGTAGATAAAGTGGTAAAGCTGATGTTAGGTGTGAAGAATCGTAGTTGCACGGCTACACCATCCCCAATTGACCAGGTCCTGAAGCAGTACGATACTGAAAAAAGTTCTTTGGTGTTTCCAAATTTGAGATTATTTACAGTTGTACATTTCCTATACTTGTATCTCAAAACTTGCAATAGTGACCAGTCAAGACTTTCTCTAGGGGCTGGTACAGGGAGTAAAACTCAAATACAGTGTGACTAGTATTCATGTTTGTTGGAAAATGGGTTATTGATAGGGCAGGTAGGTACCTACACCTAGCAACAAGCCACAAACCTCCACAAAAGTACAGTTAGGTCTCAGTAAATTAATCCCAGCTCTACCCTTGGTAGCTTGGCATCGAGCGTCAAGGCTTAACTTAGGAGACAAAGTGTAAAGCATTCAAATATCACACAACAGTAATTAAATAAAACACAGGAAACAGTTTAAAAATCCAAAACCAATTTATAAAAATAGCTTATATTTTTATCTTTAAAATGACACAAAAACGATTAAAATCGGTTCAGGGGAACCGGAGATATGAATTTTTAAAGTATTATTATTTTCTAGCGCATAGAAACAAAAAGCGCCAATCGGGTCATCTGGTTGCACCAGGACCGGGACAAAGTCAAACTTTCAGGCCGACCGCGATGGAGCCCTGCTCGGCTACAGGTCGCGGGAAGCCTCGGTTAAAAAGTTACCTTCTGACTTAGTCTTTATTTTGAAGTTTTTCTTCACCGGGACGAACCTGCCAGTTGGATCCGACCTCCTGGAGCCCTTGTCCGGATACGCGAAGTCGGTTTCCTCGGTGGTGAAAGTTACCTTCGGACTTAGTCGTTTTTTCGAGAT
Organism: Pleurodeles waltl; assembly: GCF_031143425.1. Taxonomy (NCBI): domain Eukaryota; kingdom Metazoa; phylum Chordata; class Amphibia; order Caudata; family Salamandridae; genus Pleurodeles; species Pleurodeles waltl. Next base: position 1,181,086,493 of record NC_090439.1, read on the forward strand.
GAAAATCCTTCGACCGGGGTAAACCTGGATCTTGATCCGACGTCCGTGGAGCCCTTCTCGGATACGATGGCTGGAAGGTCCCGGTCAACTTTTTACGTTCGGACTTAGTCTCTTTTTTGGATGTTTTTCTTTACCGGGACGAACCACGAAGTCAGGCCGGGTCGCGGTTGAGGCAAGCCGGCTAGAATTTCCGCGTCGGGTCGGTCACTTTATGGAGCTTTTTTCCAAAATTTCTCCAATCTTTTCCAAACTTCTGGGGCTTCACCCAGATGTTCTTTTAAGGTTCTTTTGGGGTCCACAGCTCACCCCAAGGGTCCAGAAGTTCTGTGATGGTCCTTGGGAAGTGCGGACTTCAACTCCCAGAATACACCTGGCGCAAACTCCTTTTTGGCCACTGGACAGTGGTCAGCTGGTCACTTTTTCAGGAGTTGGTGCAGGGGACTCTGGTTAGCAATTTTTCACCTGTAGCAAACAGGGAGTCCCTCCTTGAACCAGTGGAAGCCAGGCAAAGTCCTTCTTGTGGTGAAGCCCAAGTGTGCAGCTGGTGCAGTCTTTCTGAGTGCAGGGTCCAGGTGCAGGCCAGGGGTCCAGCAGGGCAGTCCTTCTTCTTCTTGTAGTTCTTTCTTCTTGAAATTTGGTGGGGATCTGAGGCGTGGGTGCAGGTCTGCCAGTTTTATCCTTGCTCCTGGGTGAAAAGCAGGGGGGCCCTGGTCCTCCAATCAGGGACAGGGTCGTCCCCCTGTGATGACCACTTCCTGGGAAGTGTGGCAAAAATCCATCCCAGAAGGCAACAGTCTCTAAAAATCCAAAATGGATGAATCTGATTTTTGGAGGAGAGATCTGGCTGAGCCCACCCACTGGTGTGGCTAAAAATCATAAACACACCCCTCTCCTGCCCTCTCCTAATCTAATCAAGGGGGCACCTAGCTGTCTGGGGTTGCAGGATGTGGGGGTGTTGCTGGGTGCTCCAGATGTCCTTCTCTGCCTTTGAAGACCAGTTTGGCAGCCCTCCCCCTTCCTGCTTCCCCATCTGCTGAGGGGAGATTCTCTCCCCCAAGCACATTCCTTTGTGTGAAGTCAGGCCACTTCACACCTCATTAAAGTAGCCTGGCAGAAGCTGCTGCAGGCTGGCCAATCAGAGCACAGCAGCAAAAACAATGCAGAGCTGAAATTGGCAACTTTTTAGGTAAAGTCTAAACTTTTTACCTGCACTAGTTATATTAAATCCAACAACTGGAAGTTGTGGGATTTATTATAACAATCAATTTGATACCAAATTCTTGGTATGTAACACTTAAGGAGACTTTAAAATTTTAAATAAAGTCTGCCCATTCTAGCCTATGAAGGCCATTTACTTCAATGAGGGAAAAACGAATTTGGCTGTTTTTACCTCACCAGGGCTTATAAATCTATTTTTATAAAGTCCCTGCTTATAGTTACATGGCACCCAGCCCTAGGGGCACATAGGGCACACCTTAGGGGTGACTTATATGTAAAAATAAGGTAGTTTAAGACTTTGGAAGTACCTTTAATTCCAAAGTCGAATTTGCATATAACTTTAATTTAAAAGCAGCCAGCAAGGCAGGCTTGCTTTTAAAATGACACTGGGCACCTCAGCAAGGCACCTAGGTGTGCACCACCTATGCTGTGGTCCCTAAACCTACATGCCCTACCATATACTAGGGACTTATAGGTAGGTTTACTTAGCCAATTATAATTAGCCTAATTTGCATATCCATTTTACACAGAGCACAGGCCCTGGGACTGGTTAGCAGTACCCAGGGCACCATCAGAGTCAGGAAAACACCAGCATAAAGTGGAAAATGGGGGCAAAAAGTTATGGGGCCTCTGCAATCAGCCCCAGTTTCTCACAATGTTCAAATTCAATCTCCAGCTGAGCTATAGTTATTAAGATGACCTAGTTTAGAATAAAACCTTGAAAATGTGCTACATGGCTCACAGTTCCCCTCCTCCCCACTCCTCCCCAACAAACATCATCTGTGCCATCTGCGTGCAATGTGTCTCCACATATGCAAAGCGTCTTGCAAGGTGATACTGGAAAGTTTCCAACCATACGTCCCAGGCCCAGACTGCATAAAGTGTCCGGAGGTGTGTGTAACTCCAGATGGTGATCACACCTTACATGCAATGAGCCATGGATCAGTCATGGGGCGGCAGGACAGGGCTTGAGAGCCAGGACTGACCTGGTCCTGCTCACTCAGACCCAAGCAGCAGCAGGCGGTTTTAGAGGTGGTGCCATGACAGAGAAAGGTGACAAAAGCGAAAAGAACAGATGATGGGCAGAATGCTGAAAAATGCAAGCATTTACCCCCAGTCACAGATCTGGGTTTAATCCACCATTTTCTGCTCACCACACCACCCTAGTTTAGAACCAGACAGTACAGCCCAAGATGCCAGGTCAGATCTTCCCTGGCCTGGAAACAAGCATTCTGGGCCCTTTCCACTTAGGTGGACAAAAGCAACAAAAAAAGCAGATAATGGATTGAATGCAGAAAAATGCAAACATTCACATCAGTCACAGATCTGGGTAATCCATTGTTTTTTGCTCACCACCTCACACCAGTTTGGACCCAGCCATATGCAAATCAGTGTTGACCTTGTTGCACATGAGAACAGCCCACTCCTTCAGCAGGTACCTACTTCAATGATGACCGGTTGCGTGGATCCCCTCTCCTGTGAGATGCGTGGATCCTGCCACTGTCCAACGTTGGTGGCGGTAAGAACTTGCCTCCCCACGATAGACAGTACTCCCATGTACTGCATGTTTTGCAGTTACCGAAGGCTTGTTGGCATCCTTCCACGAAGTTCTTCATGCATCTTGCATCTCCAGCATCTCCAGCCCCCAGAACTCAACTTCCTGAGTGGTTTTCCAGCAGCATGGGAGCCTTTGTTGTCATGCTGCATGGTCCAGTTTTGCACTTTCCTTGTACTTGTGTTGTGGGACACCTGTGCACGCTGCCTGGTCTTCTTTGGGCTCTCTGAGTTGCTGAGAACGCCCTTCGACTCCCCCTCCTGGGTAGAGTCCACCTGGTCCTTCCTGGTCCCTGGCAGCTCCATTTCCCAATTACCACAAGCTTTGCTTTTGCCAAGGCTTGTTGGCGAACCCCAGCGACGGAAACCAGACTGCAATCCTCCATCTGGTGTGGGACATCATTTGCACCAACCAGGAACCTGACACTGTCTTCTTGGGTGCAATAGTGACTGTTCTTCTTCGCCAGTGGTTCTTCTTTTGCACCTTCATCTGGGTTAGCAGGGGCTCCTGTTCTTCCTGGACTCTTCTGTGCTTCTTGGAATTGGTCCCATTCTTCCACAGGTCCTCAGGTCCAGGAATCCACTATTGGTTTATTGTAGTCTCTTTTGGTTCTTACATAATCTTCTTTTCGTTTCTCTGTGTGTTCTAGGAAAGTTACTGTATTTTACTCCTACTTTCCTGGGCTTTGGGTGGACTCTAGTACTTACCCTTGGGGTTTTCTAGTACTTCAAGCTCCCCTATACACACTACATTTGCCTAGGTGGGACATCAACATTCGCATTCCACTTTCTTAGTATATGGTTTGTGTTCCCCCAGACCCATTTCTAACTATTGTGATTTTCACTAATTGCACTGTTTTCTAACTGTTTTTGCATCTGTTTTTGCATACTAGTGTATAGAATTTGTGTATTACTTATCTCCTAAGGGAGTATAGTCTCTATGGTATTTTTGTTATTAGTGTCACCAAAATAAAGTACTTTTATTTTTGTAATACTGAGTGTTTTCTTTCAAGTGTGTGAGTACTATGTGACAATAGTGGTATTGCATGAGCTTTGCATGTCTCCTAGATAAGCTTTGGCTGCTCATCCACAGCTACCTCTAGAGAGCCTTTCTTCTAGACACTGCCCACATTTCACTAATAAGGGATAACTGGACCTGGTATAAGGACCTTTGGTACCTACTACAAACTAGGACAGCCTCCTATACCATCTCCCTCCTGCCCTCTATTATCCAAGCCCATGTCCCCACCCCATTCCTCCTGCCATCGGTGATCCAATGTTCCCTACTTGCCAACATTTTGAACTTGATAAACCTGATTTTCCCCATTGACTTACATTGAAAAAGAAGAGATTTTAGAAAGGAGGCAGATAAAATAAAGCCCCACTGGCTTTAAAAACACTGGGAATCTCCTGCCTGACTCCGGTCTGTGGGCATCCATGGCTGTATTCCCCTTGCCTCTTTTTTCTGCCATTAATGGTCTTTCACATTGCCACAGCTTCTCCTGCATGTCCTACATAGTTGAAATGTTACCCTTGCCCCCTTTCCCCCTGCCCTCGATGGTCTGCTGTACTACCACTGCCTCTCCTGCCTGCCCAGCGTGGTCAACTTGTTGCCTCTGTACTCTCCTTCCTGCCCTCACTTATCTGAGTCTGTGCCCCTGACCTCTGCCTCCCCACAGTATTTTATTAAACAACTACATTGCTAACATTCTATATTTAGAAAAAAAGTGTGGCACGCCAACGTCATATTGGATTAATCAGAACTGTAATACCTAAAGCATTTCCTTCAGAAATTATAAAAACGACAGGGTCTTATTACCATAGAAATTATTGTTAGTACTCTAAAAAACTAAAATGAGGGCATATTTTCTTTTCAAATATTGACAAAGCACTTTAAAATGATTAGATAGATTTATGTACCAAAATGAATGTGTTCTTGTCTAATGTAACTGATGCTCATGTAAAGCACTTCAATGACTCTGGCCAATTCTGCACTAATTATAACTGCAAGAACTAACAAAAATAATGTGTTTTGAAGACTTCTGTCATTGGGCTATTCTTAGGCTACATTTGGGTGATATTTGTGTTGCATTTGGGCTCTTCTTTCTCTGTTGGACATCTTGGAAAATTTATCGTTATAAAGCTTCCTACTGTTCTCATTTTTGACATTATGGCCCTCATTATGACATTGGCGGTAAATCCCACTTACCGCCACACTGACGGCCACCAACACACCTCCATGGTGCCGGATATCAGTTCACCATTTTATGACACACACACACCAATCCGAATGAATTCAGCCACATACACAAATCCGCCAGACCAAAGATCAGTGCTAAAGTGGCAGTACCAACACCCATACCGTTATGCCAACAAAACAACACCCACCACATTATGACCCACAATTCACCACGGCGGACATTCAATGGCGGTAAGCCATTGGCGGTGCATACCACCACCACAGAATAGACACCCACATACAAAATAACACAACATTGGCTAATACCAAATACACACACCTGACACCCATACACACACCACACCCACACCTCTATACAACACACACCCACATTACCCACAACCCCTTACGAACAACAATTGCCACCAGGAGACAGAGAAGAAGAGCACTGAGGCAACTAGACACACACACCACTTACACCCATACACCCCTCATGCACTCCACATCACACACCCCACCACATTAACCAATACACTCTCACCAACACACATCAAACAACACCCATGGCACCACAAAGGCAGCCCTGTTTCACTGAGGAGGAGTTAAGGGTCATGGTAGAGGAAATTGTCAGAGTAGAGCCACAGCTCTTTGGAGCACAGGTACAGCAGATATCTATAGCAAGAAAGATGGAGCTATGGCGGAGAATCGTGGACAGGGTCAATGCCGTGGGACAGCACCCAAGAACATGGATGACATCAGGAAGAGGTGGAATGACCTACGGGGGAAGGTACTCACAGCGTGGGAGGAGCAGGTACTGGCAATACTGCATCCTGAGGGACTCGCTGGGGTAGCCGTAGGACTGGACACTGGTAAGTCTGTATTTAACACTTATCACGCCCCATACCTGCATGCCATCGCACACCCTCACTCCCATCACTCGACTCTATCCCACACACTGCACCCACACATCTCACTAATCCCAATGCCAAGCCCTGCATGCCATATCAATGCATGGACACCCCTCCTAGCCCTGCATGGACACCCATCACCAAAGCATGCACAGCATAGGGAAACTAACACAACCACAATACATCACCTTACAACTGCAAAAGCTGGCAGGGCAACATCAACCATAGACGGGAAGCTACAGAAGTACAAATGTCATAACCTTGAAGCATAATACATCATTTACATCCCCACAGGTACCCCCGCCAATGTCAGTGGAGAGGAGGTGCCACCATCATCCAGTCCCCCAATAGAAGAGGTCCCCAGTGATGACAGTAAATCTGGACTTCAGGATCTGGAGGACCTACCTAGCCCATCAGGGACCACTGGACAGCAGGTCACCCAAGACCACTCACAGACCACCATAGAGCCTCCCCCATCAGGAACCAACACCACAGCACCCACCCAGCGTACCCACACCTCTGTCCCCAGGACACGTCTATCAGCAGTGTGCCCGCCTGTACAAGGACCCCAGGCCACATCTCACAACCAAGACAGTCAGGGACCTGGGGTCAGGGGCAGTGGGCACATGGTTTAGGGGACAGAAGCACAGGACAACAGGGACACTGAGAGGACTGCTGTGCGCCATGGGGAGGACAAGACCAGGAAACCGACTCTCCAAGAGGCACTCTGCGAGATCCTGGGAGCCTACCAACATTCCCAGGACACGATGGGCCAGATCCTTGACAACATACAGGAGATCAAGCAGCTGCAGGAGGGACAGTATCAGGGGATCAGTGAGGACTTGTAGGTCATCAACACCATCCTCATCTCCTTAGAAGGGGTGCCTGCAGACATTACCAAAATCATGAGGGAGGCAACAGCACAGCAGCAGGCCCCTACCACTAGCCAGTCCATCGCCCTCCATTTCCACTGCCACTAGTGGGCAGGGGGCCCCACCACAGGACCCACAGACCACCAGCATCCCTCTGCCTGCAGAAAGTGAACCCGTTCCGCAAACGTTCCCTGCAAACCAGACAGAAGCCAGAGACAATTGCCAAGACCGACGCCAGGAAAAAAGACTCTCCTGATTGTCCCCCTTGTGTCCCACTCTGTCACCTTGCCCACCTTGAACTGCCATCGCTTCCCTTCCTATGCCCCACTTGGACACTGCACCTGTGCTACAAACAGACTTGAACAATACCCTGGACTTTCCTCCATCATGAACCCCATTCCATTGCACTTTCCCCTTTGTTTTTTAGCACTACAATAAACACCCTTGGAGAAATCTCTACTACTAGTATTTCATGTATTGCACATTTGTATTGATTGAAACAGCTACAACCATTGCAAATGAACTGTACACAGTGAGAGTATAGAATTAATGACCTGTTGCTGGCTGTTGTGATCACATCAGGACATTGTTGTCATATCACCAACATCTGTAAAATGACAATCCATAGGCAACAGTAAGTAGGGGAAACAAGTGGGTAATGCCAGCATGCCAATGCCACACAGAATATAACAATAGTCATTGGAAGTTCTGATGGATCACTAATGTTCTGTTGTCCTCATCCTCATCCTCTGCCGACTCATCCTCACTGTCCTCATGGTCCTCTGCTGCCACATGGGCGTCTCCAGTCTCCTCCTCCTGCAGAAAAGGAAAATGGCGTCTGAGGGCCAGGTTGTGCAACATGGAGCATGCCATTACTATCTGGCAGACCTTCTTGGGTGAGTAGCACAGGGATCCACCTGTCAGATGGAGGCACCTGAACTTGGCCTTCAGGAGGCCGAAGGTTCTCTCAATTATCCTTCTGGTTTGCCCATGTGCCTCATTATAATGTTCTTTAGACTTGTCTTGGCATTCCTCACAGGGGTCAGCAGCAACAATAGGTTTGAGTCACCTGTAAATATTGAGGGACAACATTTAGCCACACACTATCCTATTTGGCAAACAGGTAAGGCATACACCAACATAAACTGTGTGGGATCGAAGGCTCACCTATAAGCCACACCCTGTGCCTCTGTAGTTGGGCCATCACATTTGGGATGCTGCTATTCCTCAGGACAAAGGCATCATGCACCAACCCAGGATACTTAGACTTGACACACCAACTGCTCAATCATGGAGTGGAAACTCTTACGATTCCTGTACACCTGTTCGTTTTGCCGGGGGAGACAAACGCAATATGTGTTCCATCAATGGCCCCAATTATATTAGGGATATTTGCTATTGCATAAAACCAGGCCTTTACAGTGGCCAAATCTTCCACCTGGGGGAAAGCAATCTAGCTGCACATGTGTTTCATCATGGCGGACAAGACTCTTGCCAGCACTATTGAGAATATTGGCTGTGACATTCCTGCTGCCAAGCCCACTGTCACTTGGAAAGAACCAGTTGCCAGGAAATGGAGCACTGATAGAACTTGCACAAGAGGGGGGATCCAAGTCGGATGACGGATAGACGAAATCAGGTCAGGCTCTAATTGGGCACACAGCTCTGTGGTTGTGGCCCTGTCCAGTCTATAGGTGAGTATTATGTGCCTGTCCTCCAGTGTAGCTAGGGGTCTGTACACAGGGGTATGTCTCCATCTCCTACTCATCTGCAGTGGAAGGTATGTAAGGGACACAAGAGTGAGTAGGCTGTCACAATTGGAACAACGATACCACAACAGCAGTCCACATCGTGCAATCATGTTTTGGTACAGTGGAATGTTTAAGTATGTGCTTTTTATCCTGTAACAAAGCAATTATCAATAGGCCTGTTCACCCCCCCCCAAAATGGTGACCGCCTGTTCTGTGTGGAGGGACAGGTGGAAGTGAGGTGATTCCTCCGACGTTGTGATCTGTGGCAGTAGGCGGTCGTGAACCGCCATGCAATTCCTCATTGGATAATATTGGGCCCTATGGGGTACAGTGGCCAATGGAGATGTATGCCGGGGGTGACGGTATACACCGCTGCGGAAGTGACCGCCATTTTATTTCACATTTCTCACTTGTTTCCTGACCTTCCACAGGAGAGGACCTACACTGCGTGTGCTGCTGTGACCGGTGTCTGGAACCTACCATAGCCCGTGTGATTGGGGAAAGGGCCCCAGCCTTCACTTCAGAAGGCTGGTGGATGGGGTCCTAACCTAGAACAGACAGCTGTATGCGACTCCAGACCAACAGGTGAGTACACTGTAGGCACAATGCATGTTGCATGAATGCATGGAGTTGTGTGTGAAGGCATCATGTAAGGGTGGGTGGGTTTCCTCTTGGCGGTGTACATGTTGTGAGCTGGCCTATGTGTTTTGCAATGTTGATGTGATTAGGTATGGTGGACCATGTGTGTGACAGGCTGGACTGTTCGTTTAGTGGAGTTCTCCTGTTTGAATTACCTCTGCAGGTCAGCACCCATCAAAAGAAAGTATTATGGAGTGCAATCGCCAAAGACATGTGGACCCTGAGGGTCTATGGCAGGCAGAGCACCCACTATCGGAAATGGTGGGAGGACGTGAGATGCTGGGCATGGAAGTCCACGGAGACCCAGCCGGGGATGGCCTCCCAATGATAAAGGGGTGCTTGTCAGACCTTGACCCCCCCCGATGGCCTGCATACTGGCGGTGGCCAACCCTGAGCTGGAAGGGCGCTTGAGGGCATCACAACAGCCACAAGGGGGTGAGTACAGTGGGTATCATTACAACTTATGGCCAGTGGGGTTGTATCCGGGTGGTGATGTTAGTGGGTGCCCCTAATGCCAGGCCAGACATAGCAGCATAGGTCAGGTTGCATGGAAAATAAAGGTATCCTAGCTTGGTATTATTCACTTCTAGGCAGGGCTGCGTGAGTGTGCTGCAGTTGGCGGTGTGTACTTCTCCTCATGCCTTGGTGACTAGCCATATCACTGGTAGTGGAATGAATAGTGCGTAGGCCTGTTCCCTGTGTGTGAGGGTGCTGTGTACGCCAACGGTGGTGTTGGTGCAGTCACTGACCCAGTGTATCCTATGTCTCTCTCCCCACCTTTCTTGTTTTGTCATCCTGTCCTTATGTGTATTAGCATAATCTGGCGGAGAAGCAGAGGCAGCAGTGACAGAAGGAGCTGCATCCCACAGGACCCTGGAGGCAGGGTCCCAAACGCCGAGGGAACCAGTGTAATGGAGGGACTGAGGGGACAACACAGACTCTGATACCTCCTCCCAAGGGAGCTCCCTCGTGGTGGCGGACACCTCTGTGACCACCCCAGCTGCAGGTACAGCCGCCATCCCCGTACCAGCACCACCCTCCCAGTAAGCTGTCAGAGAGTTGCCCTAGCCCGCTCACCCAGAATGGTGGGCATCTCCTACGCCCCAGGCACCTCAGGCCCTGCCCCATTGAGCCCTGCTGCCCTGAGTGAGGAGGCTATTGACTTTTTGAGATCCATCTCTGTAGGGCAATCAATCATTGTGAATGCCATCCGGGGCTGGCATCCCAGATAGAGCAATGCAATGCATTCCTGGAGGGTATTCATGGTGGACAGGCAACCCAAAAGAGATCGATTCAGGCTCTAGCCTCCTCTCTGATGGCAGCCGTTGTCCCTGTTCCCACCGTTCCCCCCTCCAACTTCCACTTCCCAGTCCCAATCTTCTCAACCCCAACCCATCCCCCAACCCATCCCAAGCACACAAACACACAAGCATGCACACAAGACAACACCCAAGAGTGTCACATACCATACTTCATCCCACAGGCACTCACACAAACACCATACAGTTGCAGACACGACATAATCCACTGCAACCACTGTCTCCCCTTCCTCTTCCTCCTCCACCTTCCTCCAAGTTACGTCCACACTCACACCTGCATGCAGTACATCAATATGCACTACCAGCATCACCTCACAAAGCAGAACACACACCTCACTGGCAGACACCTCCACATCATCTATCCATCTGTCCCCTGTGTCCTCTCCCACTGTGTCTTTCCCCCCCCAGGACACAAACGCAAGCACTCAGACACCCAACAGTCATCCACCTCACAACAGCATACAGCCCATGCACCTGCACCCAAATCCAGCAGACATACACCTCCAACAACCACTCCCTCATCCTCCACTCCCATTACTCCTCCCTCCTCCCACCCCATCGTCCCTAAAAAGTTTTTCCTTTCCCAAATTGACCTCTTCCATATCCCCTGTCCTGCACTTATGGTCAGGGTACCAAGGACACAGCTCAGCACCTCAGCCAAACAGTCCACGGGGACAGTGGTAGCACCACATACTCGTGGTGGTGAGGATACAAGACTTAGAACACTGAAAGGGAAGGAGCCAGCACCACCTGGGATAAAAGGAAAGAGTCCTGCACCAGCTGTGAGGAAGGAGCCTGCACCAGGTGTGAAGAAGGAGAAGGAGTCTGCACCAGCTGTGAGGAAGGGGAAGAAGCTCGCACCAGCAGTGAAGAAGGGGAAGGAGCCTGCACCAGCTGTGAGGAAGGGGAAGGAGCTTGCACCACCAGGCAGAGAGGGGGAGAACCCATCCACCTCTGCCAGGAAGGGTAAGGGATCCCCAACCCATGAACAGGAGGACAAGAGGCACTCTACACCAGCGGAAGCGGTCAGGCTAACACTGCCACCACCACCAGCTGTCACAGGGCTCCCACCGCCAGCCGTGGATGAGCATCCATCAGTGAGTGCAGGGGCTGCCCAGGAGCCTCCTTGAACCACCACCACCATGCAGCCATCAGTGAGTGCATGGGATGCCCAGGTGCCTCACCAAACCACCACCTCCATGCAGCCATCAGTGAGTGCAGGAGCTGCCCAGGAGCCTCCCCCCAACCACCACAACCATGCAGCCATCAGTGAGTGCAGGGGCTGCCCAGGAGCCTCCCCCAACCACCTCCACCATGCAGCCATCACAGCCGGCGGACGCTATGTAGTCCACCCTCCAGGGGCTACTGTGTGGGCTGCCCCCTCCAGAACCAGTGGACAGGACACCAACTCGAGAGACTGGCCTTGCACTCCCCAGGACAAAGCAATGGTCTTGTTGCCTCCTCCAGAACCAGTGGGCAAGTCACCTACTTGAGAGACTGTGGCCTTGCACTCCCCAGGACAAAGCAATGGGCATGTTGCCCTCACCAGAACCAGTGGGCAAGTCACCCACTTGAGAGACTGTGGCCTTGCACTCCCCAGGACCAAGCACAGGGCATGTTGCCCGCTCCAGAAACAGTGGGGAAGACACCCACTCAAGAGACTGTGGTCTTGCACTCCCCAGGACAAAGCACAGGGCATGTTGCCCTCTCCAGAACCAGTGGGAAAGACACCCACTTGAGAGACTTTGGCCTTGCACTCCCCAGGACAAAGCAATGGGCATGTTGCCTCCTCCAGAACCAGTGGGGAGGACACCAACTCGAGAGACTGTGGCTTTGCACTCCCCAGGATAAAGCAATGGGCATGTTGCCCTCTCCAGAACCAGTGGGCAAGTCACCCACTTGAGAGACTGTGGCCTTGCACTCCCCAGGACAAAGCAATGGGCATGTTGCCCCCTCCAGAACTAGTGGGCTTGTTCCCGAATCCGGCTGAGGTGACCTCCTCTGAGACGCCTGCCTATTTGCAAACTGATGCCCCTGCAGTGTTCTATCCGTATGTGCTCAGAATTTGAGTTGGGACTTCGAGTTGAGTTGAGTTGTGCCCTGTGGCCATGTGAGCCCTTTGAACTTTTGCCTGGGCAGTGTCTCTTTTTTGTACATGTGAACATATCTGTTTCATTGCCAAATCAACTTATTCATTTCGATGTTGATCTGATTGGAATCACTTTCATTAATTCCTGTTGTCCTTGAATTATTCTGACATTTTTGTGGGACAAATAGTTTTTGTAGTGCAGCTGGTTATGTGCATGGTGTGTGTGTGTGTGTGTGTGTGTGTCGGGTGTGTGTCATGCATGTGTGTGTCACTCTCTTTTTCCTCCCACCTTCGCTTGTGTGCTAGGTGGCTGGACTCACCATTGTCATCTTCTTTGGTGTTGATGTTCCAGGTGGAGCATAACGTAGAAGATCATTGGGTATACTTGCAGTTCGGGTTCCATGGTGGCATGGTTCTTCCCCGTGTCCTTACTGGTGAGTCCTTTCACTATTGAGCTCTGTTTCTGCTAGGCTTTTGTTGGTATTGGTACCACCCCAGGAAAGGTGGCGGTTTCCTGTGTCAAAATATGGTGGGTGGAACTTTGTTTTCCGCCTGGCTGTTGGCGGCTTTTCCGTGGTGACTGTTGTTTCCGCCCTGGCAGTTGGTGTTGGACATTGGCTGTCTACGGGAGATATCACCGCCACAGTGATAATTTGGCAGTAATTACCACCAGCCTGTTGGTGGTATTACCGGCACTTTATCACCCACCTCCAAGGTCGTAATGAGTGCCAAAATGAGCTCCCTCAATTTTGTTCCTTTCTAAATTAAATGTTTTAAGATTTACTAGTTTGAATCAAACAAGATGGCTTCTGGGGTGCCACACTTTTGTCATAAGTAAGACGGTTAGCACTCTAGTTGGTTCTTTAGAACACTTTGGGAGGCTGCAGTAGAAAACAAGGGAATCAACTGATAGGATGCTCCTGTTGGAAGTTCATGTTTTACTGAGAATAAAAAAAATTCTAGCTATCGCATTAACATTTTTCAAATTTATTAAGGACACGGCGGCGAGGATAAACAACATGAAACAACACAAAAAACGACATATCCCAGCAATCCTGGTAGACAATAGTGCCCAATCCCAGGCCTGCACTCCACATAAATGTCTCTGTCCCTTTAGTTCTTCCTCTTTCTTTGCAAAATAAGCAGAACAAAACAATCTGATCTACAACTGGATTCTTCAAGGTCCCAATGAAAACAAACAACTATAGTCATTGCCTAAACTGGCATGGTCATCTAGTCCTCCCTGAAACTCTGAAGAAGTCATGCCGGTCCTGACATAGAATAAAAAAAATTCTAGCTATCGCGTCAAGAGTTTTCAATTCTATCAAGGACACGGGGGCGAGGATTATCCCACCATTATTGTTATCCATCTGTTGTAATTTGTAATATGCATAATGTATTTCTGATATACTTTTGTTCCCTCCTGTATTTTTTCTTGAGTCATTGCCAGATTATTGGTATATTTTCTTTTGATTTAGCATCAGTTAATAAAGGTGCATGCCCTATGGAGACCAATGTGTGATTGGTTCCACATTTCGTCCATCATTTGTGTTTGTTTGCTTTTGTCTCCATAAGTGTGACGGGTATGCCCAGATGTGGGTCCCAGGCTCACTATGTCACTGGATTCAAGCTAGCCTGGCTGTTGAAGGGTGATACCCTGAAACCGTTCCCAGGATTCTTGTTTCCGGTCCAGGGAGGACCTGGCTTGGCAGTGCAGACTGGACTGTCCCCACTAACAACAGGGTCAAGAGTGATTTGCATATGGCTGGGTCCAAACTAGGGTGGCATGGTGAGCAAAAAAATTGATGGATTTAACCCAGATTTGTGACTGGGGGTGAATGTTTGATTGGTCCTGCATTCTGTCCATCATTTCTGTTTGTTTGCTTTTGTCACCATAAGTGTGCCCGATATGCACACAACGCGGGTCTGGGGCTCACTCTGCCACTGGATTCAAACTAGCCTGGCTGATGACGAGTGATACCCTGAAACTGGTCCCAGGATGCTTGCTTCCGATCCAGGGAGGACCTGGCTTGGCAGTGCGGGCTGGATTGTTCCCATAGGGAACAAGGGCAAGGCTGATTTGCATATGGCTGAGTCCAAACTGGGGTGGCATGGTGAGCAAAAGAATAGATGGATTTAATGCATGCCTTGCACCACTTTGTAAATATAGGCTGTGGAAAATGCCACTTTAGCTCCACCTTAGTGCAAAAAATAATGGTGCTATGGTGGCGCTAAGGTGGTGCTAGGGGCTCTTAAATCTGCCCCAAAATGTCCTGTCCTGAACCTTGACAAAACATACTGAAATCAGCCTTATATCCACCTGTCATGCACATGCAAGTGAGGGTGTTGCAATGCAATTGAGGTACTTATCAACTGCTCCACCAGTCTGAATCCCCAGGTGATCCAGTAGATCAGGTCTGCCCAACAGTGTTTGATCTTGGGATTGGTGCGCACTACTCCATATATCCGTTTCAGATGGTGGAGCACCTTGCCCCACAGCAGCTTCCGTGCCTCTATTGGGTAGTCCTGTATGACGCAGCCACCCAAAGTTAACATCATGGGGAGGTAATGTCTCACGAGCCAGATGGACCCTTCCAGTTCATCAGCACTCATCTTATGTGCTCTTCCTTTCCCACACAGTTTCCTCTCACTGCAAATCAAAAACCCCCCAAATAAAATAAGAAACTACCCCACGTAACCCCTAATACCCCAACAGAGTACGCTTCCCCAAGACAAACACCCCACCATACATTAACAATAACAGAACAATAACACTACACAAGACAAAATCCACAGGACAGCAACAGGACACAGCAAAAAACTCTCAAAAACTACCACTCCAAGACCAGCATCAGCTCCAAACACCCTCTCACAATCACAGACAAGAAGACTGTAAAGTAAAAGTGAAAGTGAAATCCTTGAACCAGGTATGCAGCAAGGAAGTCCTGCTTTATCACTTCCTGGGCATGTGTGTCATGTTTTCTGGTATGCGTCTTTTTTTTGGACGCTTCATGCCATGCGTGGTTTTTTCCATTAAGGCTGACAAGGCCCGTTGACTTGTGATAGTATGGAGTATTGTCGTTTGTGTAAACAATTTTTACTATAATGGGAATGCGTGATAATTCTTCCTATGAAAGCTGACAAGGCCTGTCGACTTGCAATTGACACGCAGGAGCCAAGCATTATTTTTTTGAATAACTTAGTATAGAGTATTGGCCTTAGCGTAAACATTTTTGACGCATAACAGGAATGCGTGGATTTTGTTGGATAGGGTGAAAGTGCACCCATATTCACATACCATGTCACAGGGACTATGCAAGTATATAGTCAGTGTGGCATGGCTACGTGTGTGTGCATGTGCATTCATATTGTAACAGTTGTAGGAGGCTGGCCCTATATCTAGTGTGCAAAACTATGCACAATGTGCAGGGGGTCCAGGCAACCACACATTGGTTTCCAGAGGTAAAAATTAGACCACCTAATGCTCCAATTTTTAAGGTAGCGGGTCGAGCAGGTAGGCTAAACCAGGAGTTGTGCTAAGTATTTGCTGTCCTCACAAATTCAATCATGTATTACACACACACTCAATGAATAACTCAAGACTAGACTTCATAAAAATACTTCAGACTTCTATATAAAGTTAAAGACCAAGATCTTTAAGATATGTTAAGTACTTTTTGAGATATGACTTTTCAAAGTTTTAATAAAGTTAGACTTTCTGTGCGTTGTTACGCACCATAAGAATCAATGGGCAGTCAGTTTTAAAAATGCATTAAGAATCGTACAGTTGAGTTACCATTCTCTTCTGTTGCAGGATGGTCAAAGGAGTCAGTGGACATGCTGTGCAAGCTGACGAGTCTCAGGCAACTTCCAGTTCTGATGGTAACAGCATTGGAAATACTCTTGACACAGGCATTGTATACTATTATACACTCCTTGTCCTGAGTACGGTCTTGCGAGCCATAAAACAAGAGTAAAACAAAATGTTTTGCCCCTCTGGATTGCACAAGGGGGATTTTGTGCCTGACTCTTGTGTGCCTCTTAAGAGAGGCACCCAACATAATCAAATAGAAATACAATTTATATAGATAGATCAATCACAGTCTGCCTCAATATTTGCAATAAATAAAAAGACAACTAAAGAAGACTCTATGTACACAATGCATTAAAAATGAATTCATAAATATACAATAATTTGCAAGAGGTTCACAAATGACCCACAAGAGTAGAGACACACCCAGCAAAAAAACATTTGATTGGTAAAACAAATTCCATGAATTATTGAAAGCCGTGGTCATCCTTCTTTTCTCATTTAGGAGCAGCTGTTGGATGTGGAAACATCTACCAATCCCTAGGAAGATCTTCTTGTTTAATCCTCAGGAGTTTGCGGACAATTCATGTGACACTGAATATCAAGGAGAAGCTGGACCATCACAACCTCCAAAACCACCCAAGGAATCTATTGCATTGCAGTTCTTCGAGATGGTGCCTGTAGGGAAAATGTTTCTTCCAAGCATGTTAAATGCAAACTGGATTGTAAGGAGTTCAGTAGGGGCACATGAAAACAGTATAGAGTGGGGGCAACGGGCATCTTGCACCACCTAAGGGCAATCCATTCCCAGTGTCTAGCTTGTGTCAAGATGCAGAGGAGTGCAGAAATAGATGCCTCCTCAGGTGCCTCTTTGTAACTCCAACCAGGCCAACCAGCACTGCCTCAGGTTGTGGCAAGTCAGGCTTCAAATAACCCAGCCTATCTGAGCAAAGGGCTTTTCTGCTATCTTTGGAATTTAAATTATTTTCTCATCAGGAGAGAATGCAGCAGCCCATGACAAGCCTGAAGAAAAGCACAAGTTCCCACCTATGCATTAGATTTCGTTTTCTTTTCTCAAAGTTTTTCTCACAGTTTACAAATCCTTATTTTCCTGAAGTCACTATACTTCTGTTTTCCACAATAAAATAAAGTTTAGAAGGAAACACTAACAAGAAAACTATTTCAAAAAGCAAAAACACTCTTCTTAGAGCCACATACTGTGGTAAAATTAAAGACAAGAATTAACATTTTTGATTTAGGGCAAGGTTCATATGGTCCTTTAGCTCTTGCGAGACTCTCATGGAAGTTTCTTATTAAAAAAGGGAACCTTATAATAGAAAAACAGTAGCTAATAACAATACAAGATAGCTTCGAAAAGAGCATATTTTCAGTTTTTTTGCATTCTTTTGATTTTTAACATTTGTTTATTTTTTATATTTTAAAGCACTGGAAAACTAATACATAATACTGTCACAAATTGTAACTGATTTTTTTTTTTAAACTGAACAATATAAAAAAATATATATATCTTGGAAAAAATAATTCCTCCCAAAAAATAATCTGTTTATGCAAGAAGCAAAAAAGAGGTTTATTTAAGTACACAGGATTACTATCCACTTGACCATAAAGTACCTGTTTGGGTACAATGTCCCCAGGTACACCCAGCACTGCCATTGAAGCTGAGCACCCGGATGGAAACCTAAAATGAAAACGCAACATGGCACATTATCTGTGTGATCTGTTGTTAGACCGGACAGCCTTAGGGTGGTCATCCTGGTTTTAGGACTCTGCAAACTTTACCACCGCTAACCAGTGCTAAAGTGAATATGCTCTCTCCCTCAAAACATGATGACATTGGCTCATACCCACTTGGCATATTTAATGTACTTGTAAGTCCCTAGTAAAGTGCCTGCATGTGCCCAGGGCCTGTGAATTAAATGCTACTAGTGGGCCTGTAGCACTGGTTGTGCCCCCACATAAGTAGCCCCTTAACCATGTCTCAGACCTGCCATGGCAAGGCCTGAGGTTGCAGTTTCACTGTCACTTCGACTTGGCATTTAAAAGTACTTGCCAAACCTGAAACTCCCTTTGTTCTACTCATAAGTCACCCCTAAGGTAGGCCCTGGATACTCCACAGGGCAGGGTGCTACGTGGTTAAAAGGCAGGACATATACCTGTGTGTTTTATATGTCCTGGTAGTGGAAAACTCCTAAATTCATTTACCACTGCTGTGAGGCCTCCTCCTTTCATAGGCTAACATTAGGGCTACCCTCATTTACTGTTTGAGTGGTAGGTCAGGAACAGGTAGACAGGTCATAGTTAGTATGGCCAGAATGGTAAAACAAAATCCTGCTGACTAGTGAGTTTGGATTTTATATTACTATTTTAGGAATGCATTTCTCTGCACTTAAAATCCTTCTGTGCCTTACAGCCTCTCTCCAATCTAGGTCTGGGCTGGGCTGGTTGACAGCTCCTTTGTGCATTTCACCCAGACAACCACAAACACAGGATGCTCAGTCACACCTGCACACATCTGCATACCAAATGGGTCTTCCTGGACTGGAAGGGTGGAGGGCCTGACACTTACATTTCAAAGGACATGGCCTGCCCTCACACAATGGACTGCCAAACCCCTTACTGGGGATTTGGCAGACAGGGATGTACTGAAAGGGGACCTTGTGCACTTCAAAACCACACTTTAAAGTCCCAGCCACTTCAAAGGCACTTTTGGTTATATAAACAGGGTCCCTGACCCTGCCAACCTAGACACTTCCTGGGACAGATACTCTGAACCAGATCCTGCAACCTGTCAAGTGGAGCTGCCTGGCTGCCCAAAGGACTCACCTGGACTGCTTTGCTGTGAAGGACTGCTGCCCTGCTGTTGCGCTGCTGTCTTCCTGGCCTCTGGCTCTGCTGAGAAGTGCTCTACAAGGGCTTGGATTGAGCTTGCCTCCTTGTTCCAAAAGGACTTCACTTCTACAAAGGAACTCATTGTGCGGTGAAAATCGCCCCATGACCTGCCGGAATCAACGTACAGCCTTCCTCGTGGTGAAAGAATCACTGCATCGCCAGATGTAGCCCGGCACCCCGAGAGGAGATCAATGCAGCGCCAGTGTTGGAATGATGCAGCCCAACTTCATGCAGGAGGAAATGATGCAGCGCCTGCCATGTGACAGAAACTACGGAACATTGCCCACTGGATCGATGCAGCAACTGTGACTTCATCCTGCATGCCCAGGATTTCCACGCCTCATCCCTGGGCATCAAAAGACCCCAAATCGCAAAGAGGATTCAAGCCTGAGCTCGGGTATTCAACGCAAAAGTCCATGCTGCGCTGAAAAGATTCAACACATCGTCTGTGTGCGCTCGGAAATCCGATGCACCTTCTTCGTTTTCCACGCATCTCCTCATCTGCGGTCTCCGTGAGTGTTATTTCGACGCATACTCTTATTATGTTTACTAAAGTGATATTTCAACTTGTGATTATCAAATCTTGATCGTTTTGACCTTAATTTATTCAGATAAATATCTCATATTTTTCTAAAACTGTGTAGTGAATTTTTGTGCTGTTTTCACTGTGTTACTGTATGATTTACCAATCAATAAATCAATCAATGTTTGTTAAGCGCAACTACTTACCCACAAGGGTCTCAAGGCACTGAGGGGGGCATGGAGAGTCCATCAGTGTGGAGGTTCTTCAAATAGCCATGTCTTCAGCTCCTTGGTGAAGTTGAGGAGGGGTGTAGTCTGTCAAAGGTAGAGCAGTATGGGGTTCCAGGCTGTGGCGGCGAGGTGGGAGAAAGAGTGGCCCCCTGTTCTTGTTTTCCTGATGTGAAGTACTTCGGCAAGAGAGAGCTGGGCTGAGCGTAGGGTCATGTGTGGTATGTGCAAATTCAGTAGCCTGTTCAGGTAGGCTGGTCCGATGTCGTGGAGGACTTTGTGTCAGTGGGTGTGGTTCTTGAAGGTGATCTTTTCTCTATGGGAAGCCAGTTTAGTGTGCGCTGGTGGTGAGAGATGTGACAGTGTTGAGGTAGGTCGAGTACCAGTCTGGCAGCGGCATTCTGTATGTTCTGTAGTTTGCGGGTGAGTTTCTTGCTGATCCTGCCATAAAGCGCGGTGCCGTAGTCCTGTTTGCTGGTAACGAGTGCGTGTGACGGTCTTTCTGTGTTCGAGAGGGATCCATTTGAAAGTCTTGCATAGGAGGCAGAGGGTGTGACTGAGTTGATTTGGTGGTCCTTTTTGAGTTTGGAGTCCAGGATGATCCTGAGGTTGCAGGCTTGGTTCGTGGGGGTGGGTGGGCTTCTGAGGGTGCTGGCCACCAGGAGTCATTCCACTCATCAGGTTGAGGGCCCATGATAAGTACTTGTGTTTTGTTTGCGTTGAGCTGTAAGCAGCTGTTTTCCATACAGTTGGCGACTGCTCCCATGCCTTCGCAGAAGTTGTGTCTGGCTGTGTTGGGTTTGTTGGATAGGGAGAGGATGATTTGGGGGTCGTCAGCATAGGAGACAATGTTGAGTTCGTAGTTTCTGATGATGGCGGCTAGAGGGGCCGCACAATTACTGCACAAATACTTTAAACATTGCCTTCTGAGTTAAGCCTGACTGCTCAGTGCCAAGCTACCAGAGGATGGGCACAGGATAATTTGGATTGTGTGTGACGTACCCTGACTAGGATTGTGGTCCCTACTTGGACAAGGGTATATATCTCTGCCAACTCCCCATTTCTAGCACTATCAATTGCTTTTTAAAGTTCTGTTGCCTGTTTCAGCCTTTAAGCTACTCAAAAGAGACCTTGGGCCTGATTTGTATATTGGCAGAGGGGTAACTGCTTCACAGTGGTGACGGATATCCCTTCTGCTGAAATCTAAATCATATTATATCCAATGGGATATAGATTTCTGCGGACGAGATATCTATCACTGTTGTGACAGAGTAACCCTGCTGCCAATATCTAAACCAGGGCCTTAGAACCAGAATTATACAAGCAAACTTAATTAATACTAGGTGGACACTCTAATTCTGACAATACTCACATATTATTGTTGTGACATATTGTACCATTCATCCTAGTCGCTTCCCACCAAGATAGGTGATGTAAGTACCATGCTCCATCTCTGCAGAATCCATCTAGGCATTGCCTGCTCTTGTGCTAATTTTTTATTAATTCACCTTTTGTAATGTGTATGTTTGCCCTTACTGTCCACTTTTGATACACACTGCCCACATTAACATATTTTCATACACATGCACATGTACATGTGTCTTTGAAAGGCTACTGATGTTACTTTTGTGTTGCAGTTGTTTCTGACAGCGTTAGGGCATCACACCACTTTCAAATATGTCATTGAGTTTTAAAAGTGCTGTATAGAAGGCACTGTCAGTGCACACACTTTAAAACCATTTGTTTTTAAAATTGGTTTAATGGGTGTCAGGAGGCACCAGTCACTCCCTAGTGCATTACCCTCTCCTAGAGCCACAGGTAGCTCCCCTGGGGGCAGATCTGCCTATTTTTATTAGGCTAATCTGCCCCAAGGGGGCAGAAACCACTTGACACCAGCATTTTGTTTTTTTCCGATCATTTCACGAAAGGGGAGCGACCCCTTAGGGAAAGGGTCGCTCCCCTGTGGGCAAATTTATTTTAGGTCACTTCTGCCCCCCTTGGAGGCAGATTGGCCTATTTTAATTAGGCCGCTCTGCCCCCAAGGAGGGCAGAAAGCACTAGGCACCAAGGATTTTTTTTAATTTGTTTTACAGAATGGGAGCGACCCCTTAGGCAAGGTTCGGACCCCTGGGGGCAATTTTATTTTAGGCCATTTCTGGCCCCCTTGGAGGCGGATTGGCCTATTTTAATTAGGCCGCTCTGCCCCCAAGGGGGGCAGAAACCACTACGAACCAGGGATTTTTTTAAATTATTTTTTACAGATGGGGAGTGACCCCATAGACAAGGTTCGCTCCCCTGGGGGACAACTTTATTTTAGGCCCTTTCTGCCCAACTTTGGGGTAGATCAGCCGATTTTTCTTAGGCCAATCTGTCCCCAAGGTGGACAGAAACCACTACACTCCAGGGATTTTTTTTGTGCCAATTTCACACACGGGTAGCGACCCCTTAGGCAAGGGTCGCTCCCCTGTTGGGCAAATTTATCTCAGGCCATTTCTGGCCCCCTTGGGGGCAGATCTGCCTATTTCTATTAGGCTTGGTGTATATGTGTTGTGTTTAGAAGAGGCAGCCCCTTGGGCAAGGGTCGCTCCCCATAAGAGCACATTACTGTTGGCCATTTCTGACTTCCTCGGTGGAAGATCAGCCTATTTTTGTAAGACACCAGAGAAGAAGTGTTTTCAAAAACAGAAAGTGAGGGTATGGTCATACCCCCACCCCAAATAAAGGGGACAAATTTGTTCTGCCACTAAAGGGGATAACAGTCTTTTAGCTCTCCCCTGCACATTCAAAGATGTTATCCCTACAGCAAGCAAGAGGACATTTTGCGTTTTGGTTTTACATTTGGGCTATGAGAGCTTGTCTAACTCTCAAAATTGTCCCGCGTGGAATGGTGAGGGCTGCACTTTTTGGACTTTGGGACGCTGCCATGCAGAATAATCTACGAGACCTAGATACATCTGAAAACAATATATCTGGGTGAGTCCAGGGTGGTGTGCTTCACATGCACACCGCACAATTTTCTTAGCCACAATGCCCTGCCCTGCAAACCTCAAACTTTGCTTGAAATGACACATTTTTGTGATGGAACATTCTGGAATCTGCAGGAATTCACAAAATTCCTACCACCCAGCATTGTCGCATCTATACTGATAATAATTCCGCCCCACTTGTCAGCCTAAAAATGTTTTTTTCCAAACGGCCCTTTTGGACCCACTTTGGTTCCCCCGTAATTTCAACATGACTTTGGCTCTTCCCTGTCACAGGCACTTGGCCCACATACACAAGAGAGGTATCATTTTTATCAGGAGTCTGAGGGAAATGTTGGGTGTTAGGAAATTTGTGCTGGTGCAGTGATCCCACACAGAAATGTGGCGGAAATATGTGTCTTTTAGCTAAATTTGAGGTTTTCTGAGGATTCTGGGAAAGAAAACACTAGGGGATCCACAGAAGTTATACCTACCTGGACTCCCTCGGGTGTCTAGTTTTCAGAAATGTCTGGGTTTGATAGGTTTCCCTAGATGGCTGCTGAGTCTAGGACTAAAAACGCAGGTGCCACTTACCCCCAGCAAAAACAGGTAGTTTCGTATTTGATAATTTTGATGTGTCCATGTAGTGTTTTGGGGCATTTCCTGTCGCGGGCACTAGGCCCACCCACACAACTGGGTAGAAGGAAGTTTTTGGCTCCCCTCATAATTCAGATCTTTGCAGCACCAAAATATGAGGAAAGACTGTTTATTTGCAACAATTTGAGGTTTGCTAAGGATTCTGGGTGACAGAACCTGGTGAGAGTGCTACAAGTTACTCCAGCCTGAGTTCCGCTTGGTGTCTAGTTTTCAGAAATGTCCAACCTTGCTAGGTATTCCTAGGTGCCGAATGAGCTAGAGGCCAAACTCCACAGCTAGGCACTTTGCAAAAAACAGGTCAGTTTTCTTTGGGAAAATGTGATGTGTCCATATTGTGTTTTGGGGCATTTCCTGTTGCGGGCACTAGGCCTACCCACACAAGTGAGGTACCATTGTTATTGGGAGACTTCAGGGAATGCTGGGTGGCAAGAAAATGTGATGTGTCCATATTGTGTTTTGGGGCATTTCCTGTTGTGGGCACTAGGCCTACCCACACAAGTGAGGTACCATTTTTATTGGGAGACTTCATGGAATGCTGGGTGGAAAGAAATTTGTGGCTTCTCTCAGATTTCAGAACTTTCTATCACCAAAATGTGTGGAAAAAGTGTTTTTTTTGCCAAAGTTTGAGGTTTGCAAAAGATTCTGGGTAACAGAACCTGGTGAGAGTGCCACAAGTTACCCCATCCTGAGTTTGCCTAGGTGTCTAGTTTTTAAAAATGCACATGTTTGGTAGGTTTTCCTAGGTGCCGGCTGAGCTAGAGACCAAAATGCACAGCTAGGAACTTTCCAAAAAATACGTTTGTTTTCAATGTAAAAGACTGATGTGTCCATGTTGCGTTTTGTGAAGTTTCCTGTCGCGGGCACTAGGCCTGCCAACACAAGTGAGGAACCACTTTTTTTGGGACACTTTGGGGAATGCTGGGTGGAAAGAAATTTGTAGCTCCTCTCAGATTTCAGAACTTTCTATCACCGAAATGTGAGGAAAAAGTGTTCTTTTTTCAAAGATTTGAGTTTTGCAAAAGACTCTGGGTAGCAGAACCTGGTGAGAGCCCAACAAGTCACCCCATTCTGGATTCCCCTAGGTGTCTAGTTTTAAAAACTGCACATGTTTGGTAGGTTTCCCTAGGTGCCGCCTGAGCTAGAGGCCCAAATCCACAGCTAGGCACTTTTTAAAAAGAACATGTCAGATTTCAATGTAAAAATGTGATCTGTCCATGTTGCATTTCCTGTCACGGGCATTAGGCCTCCCAACACAAGTGAGGTACCATTTTTATTGGGAGACTTGGGGGAATGCAGAATAGAAGAACAAGTGTTATTGCCTCTTGTCTTTCTCAACATTTTTTCCTTCCAAATGTAAGACATTGTGTAAAAAAGACGTCTATTTGAGAAATGCCCGTAATTCACATGCTAGTATGGGGACCCCGGAATTCAAAGATGTGCAAATAACCACTGCTTCTCATCACCTTATCTTGTGCCCATTTTGGAAATGCAAAGGTTTCCTTGATACCTATTTTTCACTCTTTATATTTCACCAAGTGAATTGCTGTATACCCGGTATACATTAAAAACCCATTGCAAGGTGCAGCTCCTTTATTGGGCCTGGGTACCTAGGGTTTTTGATGAAACTACAAGCCCTATATATCCCCGCAACCAGAAGAGTCCAGAAGACATAACAGTATATTGCTTTCAAAAATCTGCCATAGCTGGAAAAAGTTAAAGAAGAAAATGTGGACAGAAATGGCTGTTCACTTCAATTACAATATTATTTTTTTATTTTAGCTGTTACTTTCTGTAGGAAACCCTTGAAGGATCTACACAACCGACCCCTTGCTGAAGTCAGAATTTTGTCTACTTGTCAGAAAAGTTTAGCTGTCTGAGATCCAGCATTGGTTTCTCACCTATTTCTGTAACTAACTTGAAGGAGGCTAAAAGCACAAAAAATAGTTAACATGGGGTATGTCCCAGTAAAATGACAAACTTGTGTTGAAAAATTTTGTTTTCTGATTCAAGTCTGCCTGTTCCCGAAAGCTGGGACAAAGGTGATTTTAGCACTGCAAACCCTTTGTTTATACCATTTTCAGGGAAAAAACACAAGCTTTCTTCTGCAGCCCTTTTTTCCCATTTTTGTTTTTAAAAAACTAACTTTCAGCTGTATTTTGGCTTATTTCTTGGTCTCCTCCAGGGAAACTAGAATCCCTAGGATGTTGGAAAAAAAGGATGCAAATTTGGCGTGGGTAGCTTATGTGGACAAAATGTTATGAGGGTCTAAGCACAAACTGTCCCAAATAGCCAAAAAAAGGCGTGGCAGTTGAGGGGAAAAAGACTGACAGCAGAGGGATTAATATACATTTTGAATGTGTTATTGCTGCACTATGCTCCACGTCAGTTAGATGGGATAGGCCCAGCTGGCATTTTGTTGGCCTGTATTCAGAAAGCAGTTAGCGTTCTAGGTGCTGGAGTGTTTTTCCCCCCGCTTCCAGGCTTTATTTGAACACTACCATGGAGTGGAACCGAGCAGGCACACCAAAGCCAAGCCTGTATGTACCTGTCTGAGCCTGAATGGATCTAGCTAGAATGATGTGTCTTCTGCTCACCTGAGTGCCCCCTGTCCCGCAACTTTGGAGGTATGCCTTTATACTATTAACTGGGCCACTGGTATCTTGAGTTGTTGCCACTGTGACTTTCAGATTTCTACCCAGTCTGCAACTCTAGAATCCAGGAATAAGACAGCTATCTATGTCCCTGACACCTACACCCCTAAGACTTTTACTTTTTGCAACTACATTTTACAACTTATTGCTTTTTCAATATCAACAGCTGCTCCCTAGCTAAATACCAATTAGAAATATGTTACTTCTTAATTGGCAAAATGTCAATTATAAGTAAAATCTGGCTCAATGATGCCTCAATACCTTACATAATTGCTACACTTCCAACAGACTACCGCATGACTAGATTGGATTGCCTGGACAGAAAAGGCACTTGGATTGTGATTGTTTTTAAAGTCCACTACCAATGCAAAAGGACAAATCTCTCTATTCCTGACTGTGAGTCCATATTTTTCCACCTTTGCCTATCTAACAATTTTATCTTGTCTAGCATACTGATCTTTTGTACTCCTGGACTTGTGGGTAGTTGGTGTTTCCAGCTTTCAGAAGCCCTTTCATTCTTAAATGTTCCAACTTCAATGTTCTAGGCGATTTTAAAATTCATTTTGGTATCCCTACCTGAAGCATGGCATCCTCTTTCATATAGAGGCAGTTAATGTTTATTTAGTACATAATGCCCCCAATAATGTAATAGGGAATTTACTTGAATCTCTCTTTTCCAACTTGAAGGGATTGTCGGTAGAGTGTCCAATTCATCTGTCTGATCATTTTGCAATTCCTTTCTCCGTCTCACTTTCCTCCACTTCTACTGTTGAATCTTGTGGCCGGCATCTTGTTTGAGGAAATGGTCCAGATCCAAACCTTCTACTCTCAATTGTCTTCTACAGGCATCCACACCTGTTCTGAGTCATTTAATGGACTTAAATTCCCTCACTATTGATATTTGGGTTCAGTCATCGGTCCCAATGCGCCACATTTCTTGCCTCCCACTACCCCCACCTAACGACACCATGGTTGCACTGTATTTATAATACGCCGCACCACAACGGTCATTAGCACAATATTGTCAATATTTTTTATGCTATTGTGGCGCCTTGCTGCACTAGCGTCAAAAGAATTGACACTACTGCAGCAAGGTTAATATGGGTGCGTCATTGTTACACATGCTCTCAGGGCGGAAGAAAAAAATGGCGCAGTGAAATGTTGTTAATTTCACTAAACCATTTTTGAGCTTCCCTGCGTGGTAACACACACCACTCCCCTCCTTGCATACATTATGCCTGGCCTTTGCAATGGGTTACAAAGTGACTGCTTCAAAGAGGGAGCAAAGAAAGGGAGTGTGGAGGTTAAAAGAGAGATTTTAAATAGCAAATAGAAATTCAACTTGGCAGAGGGGTTATTTCAAGACAAATTAATGTCTTTCCTTACTTCTATAATTTGATTTGATTAAAATTGTCAATGAGAGTTTCAAACAGTAATTTGAACCTTTAAAGAGGTACAACAAATATCCTGGTAAATTTTGTAAACCTCTTTATTAGTTTTAGGAGCTTTCTATAAACAGTATGGGATTTCTGGGGCAAAAATATGAAAAATGAAGTCTTCCTTAGTGTAATAAATCTGACGTACAATTTCAAAATAAACTTTTTGTGTGCATTATTGATGAGCTTCAAGCATAATACAAATTCAACAGTTTACAATTGTTCTGTATTCACCATTTCTCAAATACTGGGAAGTCTGTTATGGACCTGTCCTCTTCTAAACTCCATGCACATTAGAATAATATTGGATGTTGAGGAGGAAAGAAGAGGAAACCTTACTTGAATGGTGGAGGTACTATCCCCATCAGACGGTTTCCACCTACTCCATCCTAGCTCCACCTTAACTACATGGTAACCTCAAGATGGTGCATTTAGTGGCCTGAAATAAGTGGGAACTTTGATGTTTCAGCTTCACGTTCTGCTATTTGTTTTCTTTGGCATCCACAGCCCAGTGATTGATGTTTCCTTCTGTTAGTTTGTTCTGTATGTTTGGAGTTTATCGCAGAAGGTATTTATTGAAACTAAATAAATTGAGCACTATCCTGAGTTTGTTCTTTGTGTTTATATTACCTGTGTCTCATTTTTAGAATTTTATAAACAAAACTCTCATCAACATTATTTAAAGGTCTGTAGTGCCATTCTTGATTAATGGCTAATTGATTTTACAAATAAAAACGTGCTAGCAGGTAAAGAACACTAAGTTCATTAAGTGTACCCAAGACCTGCCTATGAGAACAATGTGTAGTCGCCATGCTTGCCTGTTTGTACCTATGATCTTCTGTGGAGCAGTGTTTCCATGTCAGAGATTCAATGAAGCATATTTAGACTTTGACCCTCAAGTAGTAGAGTTGGTGCATTCATTCACTCTTCAATCAAAGATCACAAGTGATTCAAAACATCTAGATTAGTATCCTTAACAATACATTCAGCTCACTTGCACTTACTCGCTTCTTAAATCGAATCAATGTTCAATGTACCCTTTTCTTTTTTGTTCTACTGTGCACTCAAAAATATCAAAAACAATTGTAATTAGTGCACAGTCTTATTTCCGTCCCAGTTTCATATGCTTCATATGTTTTCAAAGGTTTCTCTTTTTCTGCTCCGAATGTAATTGTCGCATTTGTTGAAACAATGGTAATATAGATGTCCTTATGTTTGTTTTTCTTTTTGAAAATTCAATAAAGATTATTTGAACCAAAAAAACACCTGGTTGTTATGATACTTGTTTTGGACAGAGAAGCTCAGGTGTTAACATCTATCTGGACCAGCACTTTTCAATGTGGGTAAGTGGGAACAACCACGCAGAAACAGTAGACACACCCACAACAATGTGATGATAACATAATTTAATTGAAAAAAGAAGTACTTTAACATATATGAGTATTATCATAGAAGCATAGGAGCTATCCCACACAGTTGCATAGATTCAAAGAATAAACAGTCATTAGTGTATCATGGTTGTCAAGGTTTACAGCCTTTTAGAGCTAATATGTTGGCAATCGTTCTCATTGATGCAATGTGTAGAATGTGACATGATATTCAGGTTAGCTCCCAACTGGTGATGCGACTGTATGATCGTTTGAATCAGATGCTCAATATCCTTCCACAACTAATGCACATTCCAATGCATTCTCCTCTTGTCCATTGAACACGGTTAGTGTTCTTTCTTCTTAACAGTACCTGGATCACTGCTGAGGGCGACAAGTTTGTGCTCTACAAATCCAGGCTACATTACATAACACTACAAAACAGACTTTTGTTCTTGTCAGTCATTGTTTGGCTACTTAATCTTACAGGTTTCTGTCCCACCTCCCTGGAAATGTTCCTGTCTTGGAGAAAGGAAGTGCTGCCAATATATATATATATATTGCTTTCAAACCCCTTTGCAGAGTAAAGTCTAGCAAAAGCTACACCTTTAAGATGTTCTCTGGAAACAGTTACGGGGGAGGAATCTGTGAGCAGCAGAAGCTGTCAGGGAGCTGAGCAGAGACTGCTGTGAGGAAACAGGCAGAAAATGCATCCACAGAGATGAAAATTTGACAGTGAGCTGCCTGTCAAAAGACCATGGAGGAGAACTGTGAGGGAGAAACCTCTTAAGAGGGGGAGACTTTGTGAAGAAAAAGAGAGAAAAGATGATGAGCAGGTGGAGAAGTGGCAAATAAGATTGCAGAGAAACAGCTAAATGTGCAAAAAGCATTGAAGGAACATGGTGTGAAGTAGGTGAAGGGTGTATAAACATGGAGGGGTAATTAAAGCACGGAGGGTCACAGCACAGTAGTGGCGGGTGGGAAAAGGACTATGTTTCCTGGTGCTGGGAGCAGTCAGGGCATGGATGGATAAAGATGGCCTTTGTTTTTGGTGCACCAGTGGTGTGTCAGCTGTGCACATCCGCTGCTACTCTGTGCTGCCACCTCCAATAAGTAGGCCCTGAGAAGGGGTTTGGAGAGCAGGGGACAGTGTCAGGGTGGGGAAGGGGTGTTGTAAGCAAGAGAGCACTGAATGTGGGAAAACAGGTAGGGAGCACAGAAGGAGGCTGGGGGAGGAAAAAAGCAGGGGAACACCACAGGGAGGGGAGACAGAACAAGAAATAGCAAAACATTATCAAAAAAGTAGCAACACCAAAGTTGAAAAGAATAAAAGTGGCACAAAGAAAAGCAAAAATTTGTGACAGGGTGTAAAGAGAGGAATCAAGCATTAAGGGATGCTAGGTGTTAAAGGGAGAAAGCTGGCAGAAATTAGCAGAGAGAACGGGTAAGAGAGAACAGAGATGAGCAAGCGTGGTATAGAGAAAGCCAAGCAGAGAAGATCAAATGAAAAGTTGTATCAATCAAACGTAAAGAGAAGTAATTGATGAGTCGACAAAGGGACTGAGTGGGAAAGGACAGGGCAGTGAGAACAGGAGAAAGAGGTGAATGGGGAAAAGGGAGCAGGGGAGAAGTAGCTGAATGGCAGAAAAGGGCAGGACGCTTCAGGATATCTGTCCAAAATCAGTGACGGAACCCATGCTTGAAGTTAAACTGAAGGAATATGGTGGAGAAAGGACAGGACTCAAATATAAGAGCTACAGAAAGAGTACTTCTAATGCAAAGGTATACTCAAGACAGGGAGATGGAACGGTTCTGTGGAAGGAATGTAGGAACGGGCATTGCTGGAGTGAGAAAAGGTGGAGACAAATAGATGCCTGTGGCAGTAGAAGGGAGCTGTGTCAGGCAAGGAACGGAAGAGAGGCAAGACCATAGGCATGAGAAGAAGTACAAGACAAAACCAAAGGATATTTGGCAGTAATTATGAGGGAAAACAAATCTATAGGATCATGAGAAAGAAATTAGGTCATGGGAGAGAAATGCCTGCATTTACTCTATTCTTCAAACCATGAATCAGGTCCTATACATGTTCATACTTCCAATCCTATACCTTGTCAAAAAGAAATGATTAAAACGCAGACTCCTATACACATCATCCTAGGCAGAAGACAACATTGGAATCGAGCTCAGAAACCTCCCCATCAGTTTATAAAATGATAATTGTGGGTGTCAGCGGCAGGTCCATATTCTGCTTTAGGTGTAGTCAGTCCTCACATCAACCAGAGACTCAGCAGCGCCAGCATGGAGCTCCCGACTACAGCCAAAAAGGAGATGTCTGGAAGAAAAGGGGAAAATGCTCATGTGATGTCTAAGAACACAAAAAAATAAAAGTTTCTTAGAACACACCTGCTACATCTCCTCAACTTGCCCTTTATTGCCTGTAGCCACAGCCCTGTGGCCACTTCATCTCAGTAACGTTTATCCTTTGTATTTTACAGGGCCCGGGTTCCCTTGTAGGAGATGGTTTGGGAGTAATGCCTTCCCTCAATCCAGCTCTCTCCAAACACAGTTCATGGTTTGTACAGAAAAGACTTGCATTATAATGCAGCTGTCCTCTTTGCTGAAGACAGAGCTTTGTCATTGGCACAGGGATCTGGGATACGAGGACTTGATGAACATCAGGCATTCTCCCTTGTGTCCAAGATTGAGAGATGGTGACAAACACCTCAGGGCTTAGCAAGAAGAATGCCTTCCTTCAAAGACTAAAACCACACACCAGAAAAACATGCTTTTTTATTTTTCTAGTGAATCACATTCAATATACATTGTTACTGAGCTTCTGTCAGCAGCATCAGATGAAAGAGAGGGGCACCTCTGTGCGTAACAGCAACTTCCAACTTCCAGAGTTTAGATGGGTAATTAAGAAAAGGGAACAGACTACAATGTGTTGATTACCTGCGTGCGATCCAGAGTTTATATCCAGGTATCCTAAAAAGGAGCAAAAAGAAGCAGAAAGTTAATATTTCCTTTCTTTACCTCTGGTCAAACTGATACTATGGACTTTATTAAAACTTTTTGTAGTCATAGTGAACTAACAATATTACTGCAATGCTCTGGGCACTGTGCTAATAGCAACCTGCATGACTAGATCTTTGGAGAGATTGTGCCTGCAATGCTATATTGACTTTCCTCCAGCATTGGTAATGTTATACTCTAGCAATAATGCACTACTGATACTGCACCCACAGTGCTCTTATGATGCCAGCCTAGTAGTTTTGTAGAGAGAAACGATAAGTGAATCTGGAAATATCACATTATTGATATTGTCTATGATTAAAAGAGGCATGAAAACCCCCAGGTATTTGGGGATCCTTCTCATGAATATATGAAGTAACTCTAGGAGGGAGCACAATGCATCACAAGTCATTGCAGCTCCTGGGGTCTTAAAGAGACAGAAGCTTACATTTCTCAGCTTTCCACCATAAGCCCATCAGGCTGCACTTTTCCCTAAATGATAGGCAGGTTTTTAGCTTTTGCTTATCTTAAAGTCTTTAAAAAATGCTTTTTAAGAATATATCAATCTATATTTTGGGAATGTCTTGCCTTACGCTTCTGAAGGGTGCTGGTTACCACATGAGCACATAGACAATGGCACCCTGTGTCCATTATTCTGTGTACCAATATTTAACATGTTCCAGAGTTCATGTTCTATCTGGGGAATAGTTCTAACATTTGTGACTTCAATGAAGATTCCTGTAATTCAGAATGAGGACTACAAGTAAGTAACAATTTCATATTTTTAAAAAACATTCAAACAAAGAAGCTGTTTAAAACAGATTATACAAGGCTATCTTGAGTCCATCTATGATTCTTCCATTATTTCTGTTACTTGTCTATAAATATTTATTAAGTATGTTACTTTATATTCCGCCTGAGATAAATCTCTTCATTCATTTTTTACTACTTCTTATATGACTTCTGGTCTAAAATGACCTCTTTTTCAACAGTATGTGAAAGCTCCTAGGATGCAATCAGTTAATACACATACTTGTTACAAAGTAGATTTTGATATCCAGACCTATTAATACTAACTACCACATCATCAAATAATGAAGCAACATTAACCCTAGAGAGTGTTCAGCTGGTGGGACATCAAGGGTTCCCCATGGTTCATTGAGAGGAGGTAGTAGCTTCTCACTTGGGCACAGTTTCTTTACTGTGGTGAGGCATACCGCTCTTCTCTGACTTGTGCATCTCTTTAGCCAGCATGTTGTGATGAGCAGCTGAGATAGATGCTCAGGCATGTGAGCCTGGAGCATGTAATTTCCCCAAACAAAGGTTCACCTGTGACTACAACCCTCTCCCATCTGCTTTCAGTATGTATTGTTTTTGGCTTGCAAAGTCAACATTCCCCAGTTTTCTCTCAGAAAATCAGAAGTTTGTACCACAAGGACCACTTTATGCATTACCTGGATTGAGATTTGAACTAGTGTCCAGCTGTAATAAACTGGATGATAAATAATGAACCCCGGCAGCCAGTAATGTTACCAGCATCAACTTGATGACACATATGAGTCTGAAAGTGCTTGCTAGACACAGAGATTTATGGAAGAGGGGTGAAGGTCTACTCTGATCCCTGATCTAAAAGGCCTAGAGATTGAAGCACTTTTCTCTGCTTAGAAGCATCCCCTACAAAAGGATACCACAAGAATCTTGTGTGGACTAGGTTGGCCAGTCTCCTGAGATGGCGGTGTTTCCCAACAAACCAAGTCATGTCAGACAGAAATTAACTGACCATGAAGACAACAGTGTGCACTGTGTCGGGTATAGTCACCCTGCTCCATTAACATATTTTCCCAATTTGACCCCCCTCTTGACTGTTGCATAACTTTCTCCTCTGTGTATCTAATTTGCTGCAAGAATGTTTAGTGATACTCAGAACAAATGCCCTCTGCGTAGTACCCTTTGACCTATTAATTGGGAACCCAAAGAGCTCTACATTTCTGGTAATCCAGACAAAGGGGGTCATTCTGACCCCGGCGGTCTCAGACCGCCGGGGCCAGGGTTGGCGGGAGCACCGCCGACAGACCGGCGGTGCCCCGCAGGGCATTCTGACCGCGGCGCTTTGGCCGCGGTCAGTGCAGGAAAACCGGCGGTCTCCCGCCGGTTTTCCGCTGCCCGTCAGAATCCTCCAAGGCGGCGCAGCATGC
The DNA here is from genome assembly GCF_031143425.1 of Pleurodeles waltl. Classification (NCBI taxonomy): domain Eukaryota; kingdom Metazoa; phylum Chordata; class Amphibia; order Caudata; family Salamandridae; genus Pleurodeles; species Pleurodeles waltl. The sequence goes on from NC_090439.1 coordinate 1,181,120,774, forward strand.
TGCGCCGCCTTGGGGATTCTGACACCCCCTACCGCCATCCTGTTCCTGGCGGTTCGCCCGCCAGGAACAGGATGGCGGTAGGGGGTGTCGCGGGGCCCCCGTAAGAGGGCCCGCTTGTATTTCACTGTCTGCATAGCAGACAGTGAAATACGCGACGGGTGCAGTAGCACCCGTCGCACCTTCCCACTCCGCCGGCTCGATTACGAGCCGGCTTCATGGTGGGTAGGTCGTTTTCCCCTGGGCTGGCGGGCGGCCTTTTGGAGGCCGCCCGCCAGCCCAGGGGAAAACTCAAAATACCCGCCGCGGTCTTCCGACCGCGGTACGGTATTTTGGCGGCTCCCACCGGGCGCGCGGTGACCGCGCCCGGCGGGAGTCAGAATGACCCCCAAAGTGTGCCCACATATCCAATCAGGGCCATGGGTCTGTGTGTTGGCCCACTGTAGTACAAAGTGCCTGGGACATGGCCCAGGTGAGAGGTCTGGCTGGCTTCAGGCTGTAATACCCTGGCCCTGGGCTCTCTACCCTGGCCCTCCATGTCACATGGAACTCGGGAGAGAATTCTGCAGTCCCAGGATGTCTTCCCCTGCCTTCCCAGGTTAAGAAGCTCTGACTGGGCACCAGATCTGAGCTCTTGCAGGCTCTGGCAGGCCTTTGGATGGAGGTTCCCAGCCTCTGTGTGTCTCTGAAAGTGATTGGAATGGGGTCTCAAAGGCTTAGGGAGACCTCCCCTGCCTGCTCAGTATAAGGCTGGGCCAGGGTCAGGGCTGTGGCTGGCCCAGTAGACGGAAGCCACCTACCCTGGGGTTTTCCTTTTGGCCCACTGTCTCATAAAGTGTCCTGGAAGGGGGCCTGTAGGTTCCTGGGCCCCAGGTTAGTGATCTAGCTGGCCCAGGAGTATAAGCCCAGCCCTGGGCTCCATTAACTAGATCACAATGTCCAAAAAGTTACTGGGACGGGGTCCTGCATACCTGTTGACTTCAACGCTACATGTCTGGGTTAGGACACTCTTGCTTTGCCCTGGGGCAGAGCTGCAGTCTACCAAAGGGTAGAAACCCTGGCCTTAGGCTCCATTCTCTGGCCTTCTCTGCCACTTAGAGCAAACAGCTCCTGTGTTTTGTTGAGGGAAAAACACACTGATCAAGCCTGGATCAGACCTCTGATGGACCCCTACCCTGGTCACCCCTTCTAGGCCTACCATATCACAGACAGTTTAGGACTGAGTCCTGCTGTCCCAGGTTTGCTTGGGAGTTAAAGCTCCAATCGGGCCTGGGTCAGATCTCAGTGAGGTCTTCCCTCAGCGCCATGCCCTAGGCCCCGCCCTGGCTTTCATTAGTTAGGTGAACTTATAGTACCATTTTATTTCATTTATGTGATCAGCCATTTGTGGGGTTGGTCTTCTATACAAAGTGACCTCAGTTTCGTTTTATATTAATTCAACTGGAGTCCTCTTCAGCTGTAATCTAGCTGGTAATAAACTTGCTGCTCCCTTTACATTCATTTAGGGCGTGTTTATCCCTCTGGCAATTAACCTACTTTGGTGTACCTAAGCTGTACATGTTTTCATTCACCATTCACATACATATGCATTATCTTTATATGTGTAGCTTCCTTTTGTGACCAAGAGCCAGTTAGCCCCTAATGGTCTGTATTAACCATTTATGAGGTGCTAGTCTGTCACAGAGACATTTGCTTGGTTCTGCGCTTATTGTAAAAAGCATTCTGTCTTGGGTGCTTATGGTACTTATGGACATTCTGGACTTGCCTGGGGTGGTAAAGGTAGGCTTCATTTTTTGGTTATTTTTGTTTTTACATGAAAGGGTTAATTCCCCTCCATATGTATCTATTATTCTGGGTTAGGTGATTTCTATCAGCTGTCAATTGTTTAGGAGATTATATTGGTCCCATTCCATTTGCCTGCCTTCTGATAAGAGATGTTTTCTTGCTTAGAGATAAGTGCGGGCATCAAAAGGGTTTTGGTCTCCATTTAATTGTGCATGTTCACTCCTGGGATTGTTGGTGTATTAGTCACTGGTGATGGCAGTATGGTTTGGGTCCATGAATGAGGTATGCATCACTATTGGTGTTTGTGTGCTTCTGTTCTCACTATCTTCAGCACCTTGGGGGTGTTTTTGCCTTTTCCGTATGTCTATGAGCAATACAAGGAGTTTTTCCTGTTTGAGTGGGTTATTGGAGCACAAATCTTGTCATATGTTATTCCTTTTGAACCGTTGTACAAGGTTCTTTTTAATTGTTGTACCATGAAGAAGGTGGCTCCCACCGAACCGCAGGTCAGCACTAAACCCTGGACTGCAAGGCACCGGACATTGGACGACAAAACTATGAAATGTACCAGGTTGAACTATAGTAAACTTTGGTTTCTTCTGTAAATCAATCATTTGGCATGAACAAAGAGAATATGTGCCATAAGTAATAAGTGAGACTTATTGGGCCTCATAGTGGTATTGCACAGATGTAGCAATGGATATACAATTTGCAGTCAGATGCTGCATAGGTGGATATACCTACTGACATCATAAATAATTGTCCAATGTCAGGAGTTGACTGTTAGGGATTTTAATGCTGTTGATTGAAGTTTGAGTAGCAAGACAGAATGGATGGCATGTTTGGGGTGAATAAGTGGATATTTGGTGGTTGAATGTGCTTGTGTGAAACACCCGGGAAGCTGAATTGACAAATATCTAATTTTGGATTGTATTATTTTAGTTAATTGAGGTTTTTGGATAGTGTGTATATTTTATCAGTAACATTTGAACACAATGTATGGTAAGAATCAATGTGAATGATGCAATAAACTTAAAAAAAAAAAAAATTGTCTAACATTTGGCTCCAATCCTTTTTTGAGAATATATATCTATTTCGGCTATATATATTTGTTTTCTATAGACTGGAGCTGTTATGTATTTTTTCCTGGAGGTTGCTCCCTATATTTAGCACTGTGTTTGAGGTTAAGCACAGCCAGGGATCCAAGATGTTGGATACATTTTCTTGAATTTCACCTTCTGTACTGCCAGTCAGTTTGCATGAATTACAAGAAAGGCAGGCAGCCTTCCTTTCTGATCATTAGAGACAAGGTACTCTGGTACATCAGATCATTCTCCCCAGGTGCTGCAACGTCCAAAGCCTGCCTGCCCTGGCTCCCAAGGTCCCGGGTCCATGACTGCCTTCCAACCCTTTCCCTAGAGCCTGCCTTCCTGGAGAGCAGACAGGGATGTGAAGCTCACATTCCCCATGCATGGCCCCCTGCTCAAGGATGGTTTAGCCATCATTCTACTCTGATAGATTAGGCACATATCTATTTAGGGACGGACTGCCTGACTACTCTCAGCTATTGTTTCAAGGAAAGAGCTTCCAACCTGCCTGGATTTTCCAATACAATGGTCCGCCTTTTGTGGAGGCCATCAAGCACAGCAAAGACCAAGCAGCCTGGAAGCGTGAGTCTTCTTAGTGATCTGGCTAGATTGGATGGGGTCAGATGATGCATGTCCTAGATGCCACAATGGTCCAGGCCACCCACACCTATATATAGCACTTATTCATCTACCACATTTCAACAGCAGTTCAGAACAACTGTTCCACAGGGAGACCCAGCCACAGAGTCCAGCACCCATGTGTCTCACTCAAGCTGCACATCAGCCCACATCTCCATTCCATTGTTGTGGAGCAGGCTTCCTGCGTGATTGTCCTGTCTCCCCAGCTTACTGGAGGGGATCAAGGGCTGCTGCAGTAGTCTTCAGAGGGGTGTTAAGATTGGTCTGGGATGGGCACCAGCTGCAGGTCCCATGCATCAAGTTTAGCTACTGGTTCATCCTGGTAGCAGCACATCACATTGGTAGGTTGTAATTCTATGGTCTAAACAGGGGTAGGTAAAGTGTCTATCCCGATGAGTAGGTATATGGACAAGAATCATATGATTAGTATTTAATTTGAATAGAGAGTGGGAATGAGGGTTTTGATTGGAAGAGCGACAGAAATGAGCTTCAGACTCAGTTTATAAGGGGTTGATATATTGCAAGGAAGCCTAATGATCAGCTCTCAGGTAGTGAAATACACGATGCATATGCATTCCTGTATTCTCAAGGTACGTGCTCTTTTGTGTGGATTCCAGGTAAAGATCAATGAACGGTGACTGGATGTTATGGAATATGTCTAAGTTATCCTACCATTTAAATATGAGATGCTCATAGGAGACTATCTCACACGTTTCTTGTAAACATTCATCATTTGTGGTTAAGTGCAGTGCTCTCCAGTGCCTTAATATACATATCTTGTGGGTAGTCATAGCTGGGTCTTATATGTGATGTTTGTGTCCCATCAATGGGAGTGAGTCTACTGTATCATGAAACAAGACCATTTCAATTTCAGAGATAAATTGTCTCTTAATGTGTGCCTAGTTTGAGACCGGAGGCAGCCTATATCTGGGCAACAGTGGAGGATGTGTACTTTATCACATCCTGATTGGTAGCTGTAGGAAAGTAGCCCTTTTCTAGACTGTTACCCCCACTTTTTGCCTGTTTGTCAGTGTTTTTTACTGTTTGTCAGTGTGTTTGACTGTGTTCACTGGGATCCTGCTAACCAGGACCCCAGTGATTATGCTCTTACTCCCCTAAAACTCTGTATTTCACTCCACATTTTGCATACTGGTGCCCCCTTATAAGTGCCTAGTTTATGGTACTAAGGGACCCAGAGCATTGGTGTTCCAGGGGATCCCGATGGGCTGCAGCATATATTTTGACACTAATAGGGAGCTCATGCAATATTTTTGCAGGACTGCCACTGCAGCCTGCATGAAAATGTGCAAGCACCCTCTCACTGCCATTTTACACTGCACCAGGTCACTTATAAGTCACCCCTACGGCAGGCCTTCCAGTCCAAAGGGCAGGTTGCAAAGTAAATGTATGTGAGGGCACTCCTGCACTAGCAGAGGTGCCCCCACAAACTCCAGGCCCATTTTCTCAGACTTTGTGAGTGCGAGGACGCAATTTTATAAATGTTATGGACATAGGGCAATACCTATGCCCAGCTACATAATGGTAACTCTGAAAATGGTCATGTTTGGTATCCTAAGAGGACCCCCAGTATTGCCATAAGAGCCTTCTGAGGTTTTAAAGGCAGCCCCAGCTACTGTCTCCTCACAGACAGGTTTCTGCCTTCTTGTTGCTTGAACTGAGCAAACCCAGGAAGGCAGAACAAAGGATTTCCTTTGGGAGAGAGATGTTACATTTTCTCCCTTTGGAAATAGGTGTTACAGGCTTGGGAGAGGTGGCCTCCCCAATCCACTGGTAATGCTTCGAAGGGCGCATTTAGTGCCCTCCTTGCATAAACCAGTCTACACCGGTTCCCCCAGCCCCTGCTCTGGTACGAGACTGGATAAAGGAAAGGGGAGTGACCACTCCCCTGTCCATTACGTCCCCAGGGGTGGTACTCAGAGCTCCTCCAGAGGGTCCCTGGGTTTTTCCATGTTGGAAACAAGGTTGGCAGGGAACTCTGGGAACATACGAGTGGCCAGGCCAGGCAGATGAAGTCAGAGACCCCTCCTGATAGGTGGTCACTCAGCTAGGTGACCAATCCCCCTTTCAGGGATATTTAGGGTCTCTCTCCTGGGTGTTTCCTCAGATTCAGATTACAAACCTCCAACAGGAATCCTCTCCATCTTCCACTTCAACTGCTCACTAAAGAAACTGCAACTGGACCCTCCAGGAACTCTACAATACTGCAACATAGAAGCAAGACACCTTCTGCAACACTGTATCTTCAGCTCCTGCCAGCAACTGGAACTGTTTCCCAGTTGTGCATCCTCTGAGGACAGCCCATCTTCAGCCTGCACCAGAAGAGCGAAGAAATCTCCCTTGGGATGAAGGAGTCACTCCCCTACTTCTGCAAGCCCCATCGGCATCAATGACCGGTGGCGTGGATCCACTCTCCTGCCGAGCTGCATGGATCTTGCAACACAGGTAGTGGACTGAAGTGGTCCCGATGGTCCTCTCATCCAGCTGTCCAATTTTGGTGGAGGTAAGAGCTATCCACACAGAACCGTAGCCCGGCGCACCGCATGTTTTGCAGCTGCCAAGGCTTCTTGGCATCCTTTCACAGAGTTCTTCCTGCAACTTGAAGCTCTGGGCCCACAGCACTCTATCCTGTGAGGCACAGCTTCCTGAGTGATTCTCCAGTGGGAGCCTTTGCTGCAGTGTTGCGTGGGCCTCTTCTGCAGCTTCTTTGTCCCCATGCTGTGGAACTCCTGTGTGCGCTGCCTGGCCTTCTGTGGCCTCTCTTAGTTGGTGAGAGCCCCCTTGAACTCCCCCTCCTGGATAGAGTCCACCTGGTCCTTCCTGGTCCAGGGCAGTGCCATTTTCCGCTAACTGCGAGCTATGCAGGTGCCAAGGCTTGTTAGTGGACTCCCGTGACACAAACCACACTGCAATATTCCATCTGGCGTGGGACATCATTTGCACCAACCAGGAACCCGGATCTGTATTCTTGGGTGCAATCCTAACTGTACTTCTTCACCAGTGGGTCCTCTTTTGCACCTTCATCCGGGTTAGCAGGGGCTCCTGTTCTTCCTGGACTTGGTGCCCTTCTTCCACAGGTCTTCAGGTCTAGGAATCCACTGTTGGTATCTTGCAGTCTCTTCTGGTTCTTATTTAATCCTGTTTTCTCATTTCTGTGTGTTCTTTACAAATGTTCCTGTACTTTACTCCTATTTTCCTGGTGTCTGGGGCTGGGTCATAATACTTACCTTTGGGGTTTTCTAGTACTTCCAGCTCCCCTCTACACACTACACTTGCCTAGGTGGGAAACCGACATTCACATTCCACTTTCTTAGTATATGGTCTGTGTTCCCTCAGGCCCATTTCTAAATATTGTGATTTTCAGTAATGGCACTGTTTGCTAACTAATTTTGTGCCTATTTCTGCATTCTAGTGTATATATTAAGTGTATTACCTACCTGCTAAGGGGGTATAGTATCTATGGTATTTTTGGTATTTCTGTCACCAAAATAAAGTACCTTTATTTTTGTAACACTGAGTATTTTCTTTCATGTGTGCGAGTACTGTGTGACTACAGTGGTATTACATGAGCTTTCCATGCTCATCCACAGCTACCTCTAGAGAGCCTGGCTTCTAGATACTAACTACACTACACTAATAAGGGATAACTGGAACTGGTATAAGCTGTAAGTGCTATAGGTACCCACCACACACCAGGCCAGCCTCCAACAGTAGCACCGTCAGCAATTTGAATGGAGTAGGAGGCCTGCTGTCATTAGCTTCTGGGGTGTCCCTTACCATTCTTGAAGTGACTTACAGAAGCACAATTTCATTCTGGATTCTTGCAACTGCATATCTAAGTTTCCTATGATGTTCTATGATGTTCTCTCAGTCAACCTCCATGTAGTTAGGGTGAGTGAAGTTTGTATTATAGCTGTTGAACTATCACCTAAGAGAACCCTGACATTACCCCCATGTACAGACCCCAGTGTCTAAAGTATTGGTGAATAAGGGAATCAAGTATTTCTCTTGGCTGCGCTCCTAATACGTTGAGACAATATTCTAGGATTTGAGTTGCCCTTCATTTACCAACTGATTAAATGTAAGTATGTCTGCTCTTTGCCATGTTGCCAAATGGATGGGTAGACCTCCGTTTGAAATGCTTGCATTGGCCTTTATCAGTGCTTCTTATGTTATGTAGTATATTATGTGGAGTTCATTTGTGCCTGTTTGCCTAAGAAGGTATTCTGGTGCTTTAAAGGTTTTTGAGTCAAGCCTAGGTGGCCTTACTCAAGGAGCTAAGCTTTAAGAGCAATGTATGAGAAGTCACAGATGCCCATATTTCTATTTTTTTACACAAACCTCGCGTCAAAAAGTTTACAGCCGGCTTACGCCATTCCAAGATGCCAGCAGGGTGTCATATTTATGAAATTGCGCAAGCTGGCGGTAAAGCCTGGCTAGCGTCGAGAATAACAACGCTATCTGGGTGGGGGTGGCGGTAGGGAAGAGCAACGTTGTGCCTCAAGAAATGGCGCTAGCCTGTTTAGAGGCAAAAACAATGCCTCTGACTAGACTAGCTTCATTTCCTGACACCCAAATCCCACAGAAATTACTCCTGTCTCCTGTCTTAGACAAGACAGGAGTCAGGCTCACCACCCCAATGAGCATGGCCAGTGGGCCCAGTTCCATGCAGGGGTGCCCAAGAAAGGCCTCCCAGGGAATAAAGAAAATAAATAAAAAATACATACCGGGACTTACCAGGGATGAGTCCCCCATCCTGTGGGGTCCCTCTGGTGTGGGTGGGGGTGTCCCTATGGCTTGGCATGGGCACCTGTGAGCCCATTCCATGTTGTTTCACCATGGAAATGGGTCCACAGGTCTTCTAATGCCTGCCTTGACCCTGGGGTGAAAGAATGGCGCTAGGCAAGCTTAGCACCATTATTTAAGGCTGCCTCCCCCTCATGTGTGATTTTAGCACAGGGGAGAAATATGGAGCTAAGGCCATGGAGTTGTTTTTTTAACAGGAACGTCTACCTTGCATCTCATTGATGCAAGGTAGGTTCCCTCATCCAAAAAATTACGTTAACTCCAAAATTTTGGTGCTAGAACGGTCTAGCGGCAAAGTATAGATTTGCACTGAACGAGCATAAACGAGCATAAAAAATGATGCTAATTCAGTGCAAACAGTGTATAAGTATGCCGCAGAGTCCTGACTGGCTTTGGACTGTGTAGCATGTATGCTACTCAGAGCCCTGGTGAGCGGAGGTGCTTGGTGGGTTGGTGGATCTGCACATGGGTATTCAGGTAGGCTGCTTCTGTGTTTTGTAGTGCTTTGTACACATGGTAAAGGAGCACAAACTGTGCTTACGTATGTATAGGAAGCTAGTGTAGTTCCCTTAGGTGTGATGTGACACTAGGCCAGTGTGGGAGGTGAAGATAAATTTGACTGCTGCATTCTGGGTGGTCTGAAGCCTTTTGTAAGTTGGTTGGTGATTTGCCCATAGAAGGTGTACCCATAGTCTAATTTGATTGTGATGACTGCTTAGGTGTCAGATTTTCCTGGTGTCGCTGGGTAACCCCTTACATATCTTTTTCTTGCCTGTGTTAAGTTTGAGGCAGTTGGACTTCAGCGAGCCGTTCACTTCGGCCATGAGTTGAAGTTATTTATGGTGCTAGATTTTTCGTCCAAGAAAGACAATATTAGTTATGTGTCGTTGGCTTAGGTGAGTAGGTTGATGTCTGTACAAAAAAAGAAATCTGCCAGAGGTGCCATGTAGATACTGAAGAGTATCAAGCTGAGTGAAGAACCCTGCAGGAGTCTTGTGACATTGTCTGATTAGGATGGGATGGGAGAGTATGTTGAAGACTGCAGAGAGGTTGAGTAGGCTGAAGGTTGTGGTTTCTCCTCTGTCAAGGATCCTAAAAATGTAATCTGCTGCTCTGATGTGTGCTATCTCTGTACTGTGATTTGGTCTTAACGCAAATTGTGTGGGGTTGAGGACGTGGTTGGTTGGCGAGGAGGTTGGTGGGGAACCTGTTGATTGTTTTTTGGGGATTTTGGCTGGATATGGCAGGAGGGAGATCAGTTGATGGATAGTGAGTTTGGCTGGATCTGTTGAGAGCTTCTTCAGGCAGGCAATGACGGATGCAAGCTTCCAATATTCTGGGAAAGTGTTGATGTAGGAATTGAGGAAGGGGATGAGGGCTTAGCAGATGGGATAGAACACTTGTCGAAAGCATGGTGTGGGTGAGGGTCAGATAGGGTCCCAGAGTGGATGAGTTTTATGATTGTTGTGGTTTCCTCTGTGGTGACATGGTTCCATGATGTCAGGGTGTTGCCTTTGTCTGATACCGGAAGACTTATTCCAAGGTTGATAGGGTCCAATTGTGAGCCTAAGTTAGTGTAGATGGCTGTGATTTTGTAGCAGAATGAGTCTGAAAGTTTGTTGCACAGTTTTTCATTTGTGATGTTGCTGATGGTTGTTGCTGCTGTGATGAAGTGCTTGATGATAGCAAAAATGTATTTGCTGCTGTTGGAGCTGTTGTGAATGGTTTCAGCGCGGGCCTTCCTGTTGTTTTGCAGAATTTGCTGGCCTCTGGGCTGATTCAAATAAGTCCTTGTCCGATTCTTATCCGCTCACTTTCCATCTCCTTTCTAGTTGCCTGCAGTGCCATTTATTTCTTCTGAGTTCATTCTTTTACCAGCTGGGGTGCATCGCATTCTTGCTACTTGGCTTGTTTTCTGAGACCATAGGCAGTGCTCCAGTTGTTAAAGTGTTGCTAGATACGTGGCCTGTGTGCTCGGGTGGGCTTTTGTGGAGGGCGGAAGCCCAATCCACCTCAGATATGTTGTTCTAGTGTTGGCAGCCAGGTCCTGTTGTGGTGGTGCTTCTGTGGTAAGGAATGTTGAATGAGAACCTGACAATAGTGTAGTTGGTCCACATGACGGAAGTAGGAGTGTTGAGAGTGATAAAGTTGAAAGGGATAAAAACAGGGACCACAATGCATCCACCGGCACAGATATAATGTAATATAATGTAATGTGGATTTGTAGAGTGCAAACCTGTCACCCATGAGGGTATCAAGGCATTGAGTAGGTACAGGCCATGTAAGCAGGGTCAGGTGAAGAGCCAGGTTTTCCATTTCTTGTGGAACTCCCTAAGAGACATGGCGGTCCTAATGTGCTGGAGTGGTCGTTCCAGGATTTAGCTGCCAATTAGCCGAAAGCCATGGCTCCTGTCTTACTTCAATGGATCTGGATTAAGCACAAGTGAGGCTGAGGGGAGGTTCCTATTGGGTTGCTGGCAATATAGTCAGTGGTTGAGGTAGGTGGGACCCAGTTTGTACAGTGTCTTGTAGGCAAGTGTGAGTATCTTACACTGGCAGCATTTGTGTGACTTGGGAGCCAAGGAAGTTGAAGAATGATATGCTTGTGGAGAGGAAGGTTGAGTACTAGTTTGGTAGAAGTGTTTTGGATGGTTTGCAGCTTGTGCAGCAGGTATATGGTGGAGCTGTAGTAGTAGCAAGTGTTGTTGTAGTCCAGTCGGCTTGTGAGGTGGGCCTAGGTGGGGGTTTTTCTGGTGTCGAGAGGGAGCCATTTGATGGTTTTTCTGAGCATGCAGAGTACATGATCTCAGGCAGAGGTGAAGGCATTGATCTGATATCTTATGGTTAGGTTGGTGTCCAAGTTGATGTCCAGGTTTCTGACCTGATTGAAGGATATGGGGGTGGGGTCTAGGTCTGTGGGCCACAGGTGGAGCTCTAGAGTGAGCTCTTGCTGCCGAACATCATAACTTCCATCTTGTCAGAGTTGAGTCTAAGGTAGTTATCTTCCAACCAGGTTGGCCATGTTGGCCATGTACATTTTAATCATGTCTATGTCTTCTAAGAGGGATAGGATGAGTTGGGTATCATCGGAGTAAGAAATGATGTTGAGTCTGTGGTCCATATGATGCTTGCTAGAGGAGTCATGTATACATTGAAGAGAGCAGGGCTGAGTGAGGAGCCTTATGGGACACTGCAGGTGAGGTCTGTGGCCTATCCACGTGAGAGCTGGTCCTTTGATTCTGATTTCATGGAGTCTGGAGATGAGTGTTTGGTGGGAAACTGTGTTAAAGGCGGTGGAAAGGTCCAGGAGAATGAGTACTGATTGTGAGCTGTCCAGGTGTTTGTAGTGTTTAAGGTAGTGGGAGAACTGATAGTTGATTGCCTTTTCTATGACTTTGGCTGGTAGGAAAAGCAGGGAGATGGGTTTGTAGCTGCTGAGAATTTCAGGGTCCAAGGATCATTTCTTGAGAAGTGTGGTGACTTTGGCATGTTTCTAGGCATCCAGGAAAGTGGCTTTAGTGATAGAGGTGTTGATAAAGGTTTTGAGTGCCATGCTGATTGTGGGTCTGCCTAAGTTGAAGAAGTGGTGGGAGCATGGGTCCATGGGGCCCCCATTGTGTGGATTACATTGTGGCTGCTGTGTCTTTATTGGTCAGTGGGGTCAACTCCATGAGTGGTGGGGGTCAGAAGTTAGAGAGGAATGGTAGGGTGTAGTTGATGTTTGATGTTTCAAGTCCATCCACCTAATTTCAGAAATATCCCTTTTCTGATAGCATTAATTTTACTTTCATCCTGAAATTGGCCAAGTTGTCATCCCTGGACCACCATCACACTATGGCCACATGCATTTCTTTGAGAATGATCTCTAGTGAGACTTCTAATCCTGCAGATGTGACTATGGAGTTGTTGTTTTGACCCCTGGCACCCCACGATTTCAGTGAAAGGAAGCTATCATGAGGTCTTTCCTGAGGCCATCATAGTGTTATATCTTTGGGGGGATAATATGGTGCCCACTGCATAGTCCTGCTTCCAAGTTACACTCTTGTCCTGAGAGACACTGGCCTTCTAGTAGTCCCAGTGGGGCCCTTACTTCTCTCAGGAGGAGGGTAGTGTATATGTACCCCAGATCACATTACATGGTCTATTCCATGTCTTTATTCCTTAAGGTCTTTAAGTCCAGGGTAGGTTGGGCCATAAGTGGCACCCAGGTTACTGTATGATTTTGCAGGAGGTAGGGCAAGGTCCTTGAGGGTGGAAGCAGGGAGACCCCATGGCACACATTGATGAGTGATCTGGTAGGGCCTAAGTGGAGTGGGTATTAAGGGATGGGGGATGCCAGTCTGATCCCCTAACTGTGATGGTACTACCTGTCACACAGGAGATGAACCAGGTGTCAGGTAAGTAGATGGGACCCCATGATATATGCTACGGTTCTGTAGTTGTTGAATGGATGGAAAGGTTGCCAGAGGCACAGGGACCTCAGTGCTGTAGCTCTGGCATCAGTAATCTATTTGAAGTGCCTCAATGTATGCTGTGTGAACTCTCTTATTCAGCATACAAGCATCAAAGGTAGGTCACAAATTTCCAAACAGGAAGGCGTGCCAAGGAGCGCAGGGGACTGGCACTTACAGTTTTCAGGCCTCCGTGGTACAACAATATGATAAATCAATAATTTCCCATGTTCCCCCTTGGTTTCTGACTCTATTCTGTCCAGAGGGGGAGTGTTTTGCACACTAAGTGAAAGTGATACTGGTGGCAGAGCTCCCATGGGTTGTCAGGACTCTACTCAGAAGTGGGTATCTTCCTCTGTTTTCTAACTACCCCTCTTACACAACAGTAGCTGTCCATGTTCACATTGCTATAGTACACATGCATTGCATAACTCTTTGTCCCACAACCACTTACACATAACAAGAAACACCTCCAAAAACATTAACCTACAAACTTTCAGCATTATACTGGAGAGTAGATAATTGCAGAACAGGGTATTTTATGATGGGCTTCTTATGTAGCTTACACTGATTACAAAAAAGAATACCTCACAGCAATCCACAAGATAATATGGAAGTAATGGTTTATACCTGAAATCCCAATCGGAGCCATTTCAATAGTTACAGTGTTCTTAGCAGAACGGGATGAAGATGAACACTAAAAGGGAATAAAAAAGTTGAGGATAATTAAGTTTTCACTTCACATCTAGAACCTCCATCACATGTGTAATTCTCTTTCACCCAGAACACCAAACACCCCAATCATGCCACCCCTTGTTTCTGCATCAAATCACATTTTGTATTGATTTTATACCACACACCTCCCTCACCATGTCCCAGTACACCCCTCACATCTGGCATTCCTCTCAACACTAAACTTCAAATCAGGAATACAAACTAGTCCAATTGTTCTACCATGTCAAGCACGAAAATTACCCTTTGCACCCTCTGTATCCAACAGGTTCTCAGTTTTGGAACCAGCTCACATACATGCCCCTTCTACAAGGGGCACATAATGGGATGCAGATACTACTTCTTTCTTAAAAGCGGACAGTTGGATAAACTTCTGAGTGGTTACAGGTGGAGAAAAAACTGCAAGTGCAATGAAGTGACAAGTTGACATAACTGTACCCTGCTGGTGGTCCCTACTATATTGAGGGATACTTCCTTAGTGCTGTTCCTGAAGTCTGCCAATAAAAGCTTCAACAGAAACTCTGAGACTTAAAAAGTGTTTGGATGTCTAGAGCTTCATTGGAACCGTGTGCAAAGGTATTTGATTTTGAGAGGACCTCCTTAAAAATGACTAAGTTCAAAAGGTAGAAAGCTTGACCAGAAAAAGGTGTGAAAAGTATCCAGACAATAGGGTAACTGAGGCATCTGCTAAATTTGGATACCTCCCACTATAAGCTTTGCCTGTCAAAACCAAAGGCCTCTGAGAGACCCAATGGGTGTCTACACTTGAGGGGGACTAGCCCTCAGTATTGTCCTGCTGGTTTCTTTTGAATTCCATTTAGGAGAATAAGTCAGAAGATAAACTGTTCAACCCACTTGCCATATCTGACTCATGCTCCATCGTTGTTGGCCTGATGACAATCAATCAGGATTTATAAAGCGCAGCTAATAACCCAATAGGGCATCCAGGAACTATATGGGCAAGTGAAAGGGAGACAGAGCTTAGTCTTCTTGATGGTTGGTGGAAGTTCAGGCAGTGGTTAATGTGCACAGGTCCTTGGTTGTGTAGAGCCTTGTGTGTATGGGTCAGCAGCTTAAATTTGCATCTCTTCTGTATAGGGAGCCAGCGGAGTTGCCTGATGTGGGGTGTGATGTCGGTTTGTAATGGAGGCCAAGTAAGAGTCTGGCTGCAGCATTCTGTATGGTCTGAAGTCTCTGTATGAGGTGCTCGATAATTCCTAAATAGAGGGCATTGTCGTAGTCCAATTGTCTGGTGATGGGTCTTGTGTCTCATGTAAAGGGGTAGACACTACAAGGAAGCAGGTAGAGGAGATAGTGTTGATCTGTGATGTCATGGTGAGCTTGTTGTCAATGATGATTCTGAGGTTCTGGTGTGGTTGCACGGAGTGGATGTGGATCCTAGGTCTGATGGCCACCAGGAGTTATGTGATTTGTTGTTGCTGTTGCCCAAGATCAGTACTTCCATTTTGTCTTTGTTCAGCTACAGATGGTTGCTCTTCATCCAATCAGCAGTGCCTGTAATGCATCTGTGGAAGCTGGTTCCTGTGGGGAGGGGTCGTCTGTGAGTGAGACGATGAGTTGGGTGTCATCTGCGCAGGACATTATGTTGAGACCGTGGGAAATAATAGTGTTGGCCACTGGGGTCATATATGCGTTGAAGAGTGTGGGGCTGAGGGATGAGCCCCGGGGGCCCCCGCAGGTGATCTCCTTGGGTTCGGTGATGGAAGGTACATCTTCTGGGTTCTTCTGGTAAGGAAGGAGGTGATTCTTCTGAGTGCGTCCCCTTGGATGGTGACGTGTTGGAGTCTTTTGATCAGCATGTGGTGAGATACGGTGTTGAAGGCTGCTGAGAGGTTGAGGAGGATCAAAGCTGCTGTTTGTCCTCCATTAAGGAGGGTTCCGGATGCAGTCTGTGGCAGCGATCAGGGCAGTTTTGGTGCTGTGATTGCTGCGGAAGCCGGATTGGGAGGCATCAAGGAGCTGGTTCTGCTCCAGGTTTGTCATGAGTTGCTTATTGATTATGTTTTCCAGTACTGTCACTGGGAATGGCAGCAGAGAGATTGGCATGTTGTTTTTGAATATGCTTGGGTTGGCGGAGGGATTTTTGAGTAGTGGTCGGACTTTAGCATGTTTCCAGGTGTCAGGAAATGTTGCGGTGTTGAACAGGGTGGTGAGTTTCTGGCCGATCGTTTGGTTTCCAAGATTGAAGATGTAGTGTGGGCATGGGTCTGTGGGAACTCCAGAGTGGATGGATTTCATGGTGGACCTGGATTGGAGAGGATGTTCCAGGTGGTCAGTATATGGTTCATGTCGATTACAGTGATGGCGTATCTGTCAAGGAAGTCCGTTTGTGTGGGTTGGGGTTCAAAGTTTCTGTATATGGTTACGATCTTGTGGTGGAAGAAGTGGGAAAGGTTGTCACATAGCTCCATTGAGGGTGTGATGAGGTTTTTGCTGGCAGCTGGGTTGGACAATTCCTCAACAATGTTGAAAAGTTAATTAGTGTTGTTGGTGCTGGTTTTCGATGCATGTGGCAAGTGCTCTCTTCTTTCCTGCCCTCAGCAGGAGGTAGTACAGACTGAGGGAGGTCTTGGTCAACTGCAAGCATTGACTTCTGATTAGTGCTACTCGCTCATTACCCACACCAGGTACTACCTTGGATGGTTTTCTGCAGTGGGTGGTGGGTGATTAGTAAGGAGATTGGATTAGCAATATTTATCCCACCCCTTTCCACTAGATTTGCAGCCTTTGCAGACTTTGCCTAAGGTAATCTGAGGTAATTTTCTGTTGAGAAGGTAATCTCTGTTGAGAAGGTCCTGAGTATATCAGAGGGGATGCCAGTTACCTCAACACCTTAACAGGCACTGATAGAAAGTGGGAAAGAGGTAGGGGGCTACATTTAAGGAACAGTGCCCTGGCCTTTCAACTCGATTGCAAAGCCCGGGCCCCAATATCATGAGGACAGATGGCGAAGGAGTCCCCAAGATAATGGAGGATCTTTGTAACCGAGTCGTGGCATCTTTGATGAGTGCACTGAGTCCAATTTTGGCCCACCCAGAGAAAATAGACAAGGTACTGAGAAAGTACTGCCTAATCTGAACCTTGCTCTTGCGATGCATCCACCTACTGCAGTGCCTTCTGCCAACCCTAAATGGCTCTCTTGTTACCTAGCCCATTGCCTGCATCAGCGGAGCCTACCACTTTATCTAATGGTTCATTGGATGAAGTAAGGGGGTCAGAAGTGTGTTCATGGAGAGCGAAATCAGATCCCAAGCTAGAACGAAGGGGTGGAATAATGCTGCGGAGCAAGCCAATCAGCAAGGTAATGGGCCTTCTGATTCCCTGAACATAGGCCGAAGAACTTCCAGGAGCTTTTCTCAATGGAGATTTCTATACTACAACTTCCCCCACAGGCCACTCCATTTGTTCTGGTTCTTAAAAGTGTCCATCTTCTGAGACCACATACACATGAGAACTATGATCAACTACTAAATAAGGTGGTGCACTGGATAAACCGCAGGCTGTGGGGCCCAGGGCAATTCCATAGTCAGATTAATTTTGTACTTAGAGTCTTATGGGTAAGAAACCTCCCAAAACCTGATAGCAATGATTGTATAATTATTAACTTTAAGAATAGAGTGGTTATCAAAGCTAGTCTGATAAGGCTCAACTACAATTTGTCAGGTCCATATTAATTAAGGCACTCCCTCTGAGCATTTTCCTACAGACCAATTTGAAAAATAACCCCACTGTCCACCAATCTCCCTCATCCTGTGACTGTCATTAATAGGTTTAGGCCTATTATGCAACTACACCAGATAGACTGACTTTCAAATCAGGCCATTGCCCTCAGTCAGTCAAGTCCCACAAACATTGACCATTGGAAGAATAGCCACTGACTCATTACACCAAACAAATCTAATTCTATTGAGAGAGGCATCCTTAGGAATATCCTTGAGAATGGTGTAGACAAAGCCATACGGCTAGCATCATGGAACGTGGCAGGTCTAGTGCACAATCTGTAAATCCAGATTGGCTAAATCTAATTGAACATTATGCATTATGCAGTAGTTTGCTTGTAGAAAATGTTGTTGACCGACACTGTGTCTATTATGGTTTTGTTATCTACATTACATCAGCCACAACAGGTTCCCTGGGCACATCCAAGGGAAAGCTAATTGCGCTTGGTTTCCTGGGTCAGGTTCTATGGACAAGCTTGAACTCTCCCCACTATCAACAAATGTTAATAAACTACCTAACGAAGTACATGCTATTGATAAATGTTTACAACAATGTTTTTGATTCAAGCAATATTTTTATGGCAAAAATATTGCAAGAGGATATTGAACGTAACATGAGCAAGCATAAAGGGCAGTTACATGACTGTGTGGATGGGGGATTTCAGGTCAAAGCATTGACATTGGCTGAGTCTTGTGGGCTGGTGGGTGATGATGGGGTTCCCATCACACATTTTATTTATAACCCATTTGGAGCTGAACTTAATTTGGTACTTATGAAATATAATTCAATATTTGCCTTTGATTCCCTGACCATTGCCTCATTATATTCTACTTTAGGAAAATTAAGAGATTGGGCAGCTGAATGTATCCTATCATATTCTCCCTTTAGTGATCATAGCCTCATAGCCAAATAAATTTGATGTGCTTTCTTTGCGAAGAGACAGTTGAAGGTCAATCCTTTACCACTGACCTATATGAACAATAAAGCAGTGATTATGAGTTGGACAAACGTTGACGTGCTCTGTTATATCTGCTTTAACTGGTTCATCATTTCCTGATTTCCTATTGTGCCATGTGACAATACAAATATGCATCTGTAGGTTCCCCTCCTGACTAATGTCATAAAGGCTTCTTTGATAATGGGATACCCTAACGCTTAGGGATACCCAATAATGGGAAGGATTTAGTTGGAGCGCTTGAAACCTGGGTAAGTGAATGACATGCTCTCTGAACTCCAATTTGGTTTTCGCACTTGGTCTTGGGAAAGTAGAGCAGTGCTTTAGGTTATACCCTTTAGCAAACGAGTATAGATTGGCCAAGGAAGTAAAGGTGTATTTAGCTTTTATATATTTGAGTTGAGCATTTGACTCACTTAATAGATTTAAGCTCTGGAGTACTATGACAGAGCTTGGGGTAAAGGTGAACACTGTTAACTTCTTGAGAGAACTCCACCTAGAAGTTACTGCTAGCGTGAGGGTTGGCCCTGGGGGGGGGAGACAACTGAAGCCTCCAAACTTGCTAGAGGCATACACCTGGGCTGTGTTTTAACACCATTTATTTTTTCTTTATATGTTAAAGGCATAGAAGAGCAATTACTGGACGTAAATGTTGACTGTCCATGAGAAGGTAACTGTAGTGTTCCAGCATTGGTGTATGCCAATTATACAATCCTAATGGCTAGAACTGCGATTGACCTTCAGTGGCTGCTTGACGAATTCTGTGCTTTTATGGCTAATTAAGAAAAACCCACATAAGGGTCTTTGGAGTGAACAATAATCAATTTTGCACTGTCCCTACATTTCCATATCCTAGTATATTGTTTGTAGACACACTTTCCTGGGGCCCACTGAAAACTACCAGTACTACTGATCTAGCTAGAAATATAGAGGTGGTTTTCAACTCTGCAACTAGGCTAGATAACAAGCCCATCAGAGAGTTTCTAACAATATACAAGGAAAAATAAAGCACACATGCAAGTTATGAGGCTGGTGTCTGGAGACTAAGGCCCTCATTACGAGTCTGGCAGTCCTAGGGCCGCCAGACCACCACCAATGCAGAGATCTGGCCTGCACATTATGACCGCCTGCCTGCACTGCCACTTTTTCAATGCCCGGCGGCATCGCGATTAAGGGTGCGCTCGCTGACTGCTTTTACATGGCAGTTGCAATGCCATATAAAAGCTGGCAGAGACGGGGGCATGCACTTGGTATGGGTGGTGCAGGGGCCCACATGGCTAGCCCCGTCGCGCTTTTCACTGTTGATTATGAGCTGGTGTCAATGTTGTGGCCTGTTTCCAGCTGGGCCAGCGGTAAACTCGTACGAGGGCCACACTCGTGGTGATGGTCAGACCACTGCAGTCCAGGTGGTCTGACCACCACATTACAACCCTGGTGGTTGGACCCACCATGGGAACACCGTCAGGACAGGTGGACATCAGACAGAGTTGTACTCAGCCCCAGGGGCACTGAAATCAGCACAGCCGTGCTTATTACAACTCTGCTTTCTACCAACCGCCATGGAGAAGCTGGCAGAAAGCCAGTGGTGGGGCCACGAGAGTCCCTGCACTGCCCATGCCCAGGCCATGAGCACTGCATGCCCCACCCCGCCCAGCAATGTCAGAATGTGCACTGTCTGCTTTGCATTCCAAGGGTACTGTGGAGTACGGTATTGGCCTTGACTCCCTTAAGAGAGCTGAGACCAATATTATGGCACTGTTCCTGCCGGGAAGCCTGGTGGGTGCCTTGTAATACAATGCAGTCCACCAAGAACATTGTACACAAACAAATTTCCTTCCACCCAGCATTCCCCCAAGACTCCCAAAAAGAATGGTATCTCACTTGTGTGGGTAGGCCTAGTGCCTGCAACAGGAAATGCCCCAAAACACAACATGGACACATCACGTCCCAAAGAAAACAGATCTGTTTTTTGCAAAGTGTCTAGCGTGGATATGGTCCTCTAGCTCATCCAGCACCTAGGAAAACCTAGCAAACCTGGACATTTCTGAAAGCTAGACACGTAGGGGAACTCAGGATGGGGTGACTTGAGGGACTCTGTTACCCAGAATCCTTAGCAAACCTCAACATTTACAAAAAAAAAACACTTTTTCCTCATATTTGGGAGCTGTAAAATTCTGGAATCTGAAAGTAGCCACAAATTTCCTTCTACCGAGCATTCCCCCACGTCTCCCGATAAAAATGGTACCTCACTTTTGTGGGTAGGCCTATCGCCCGCCACAGAAAATGCCCCAAAACACTACGTGGACACATCAAAATTTTCAAATACTAAACTACCTGTTTTTGAGTGGGGGCACCTGGGTTTTTGGTCCTGGGCTCAGCAGCCTTCTAGGGAAACCTACCAGACCCAGACAATTCTGAAAACTAGACACCGAAGGGAATCCAGGGAGGTGTGACTTGCGTGGATCCCCAATGCTTTCTTACCCAGAATCCTCAGCAAAACTCAAATTTAGCTAAAAGAAATCACATTTTTCTCACATTTATGTGTGGGATCACTGCACTGGCACAAATTTCCTACTACCCAACGCTCCCCTTGGTCTCCCGATAAAAATGATACCTCACTTGTGTAGGTGGGCCAAGTGCATGTGACAGGAAAGAGCCAAAAACCTGTCAAAATTGAGGGGGAACCAAAGTAAGCCCAAAGGGGCAGTTTGAAAAAAACATTTTTAGGCTGACAAGTTGGGCAGAATTTTTATCGGTGTAGGTGCGATAATGCCGGGTTGTAGGAATCTTGTGAATTCCTGCTGATTCCAGAAGGTTCCATCACAAAAATGTGGGGAAAATTAGTGATTTCAAGTAAAGTTGGAGGTTGCAGGGTATTGTGGGTAAGAAACATGCATGTGAAGCACACCACCCTGGACTCAACTAGATGTTTAGTATTCAGATATGTCTATGTCTGGTAGATTTTTCTATATGGCAGCGCCCCAAAGTCCAAAAAGTGCAGTCCTCACCATTCCAAGTGGGACGATTTTGAGAGTTGGACAAGGTCTCATGGACCAAGCGTTAAAGAAAAACCCAAAATAATCAAATGTCCCCTTGCTTGCCATTGGGATAAGATTTTTTAGTGTGTGGGGGAGAGCTGAAAGACTGTTACCCCCTTCAGTTGGGGTAGGGGCATAACCATGCACATACTGGTTGGTAGCCACCACTCAACTATTTTTTTTAATTCCCTGGCATCCAGTAGCCTTGCTGCCCCCCGTGGAGTGGGTCTGGGGTAATTGCCCCATCTGCCCACCAGTGGGCAGAACAACTGTGTCCCCATTTATTTGGGGTGAGGGTATGGCCATACCTCCACCCTCTTTTAAAAATAAAATCTTCCCTGGTGGGCTTTCTGCCCTCGCTGGGGACAGATGGGCCTTACAAAAACAGGCCAATCTTCCCCCAAGGGGGGCAGAAATGGGCAACATTAATGTGACCCCATGGGGAGCGACCCTTGCCCATGGGACTGCCCCCCAAACTAAACACACACACACACACACCAATCCCTGCTGCCTAAGTGGTTTCAGCCCCCTGGGGGCAGAGTGGCCTAATAGAAATAGGCTGATCCGCCCCAAAGGGGGGCAGAATAGGTCTAAAACAATTTTTCCCCCGGGGAGCCACCCTTGCCTAAGGGGTCGCTCTCCATCTGTAAAAAAAGGAAAAATAATAAGAAATCCCTAGTGCTTAGTGGTGTCTGCCCCCCTTGGGGGAAGATCGGCCTAATTAAATAGGCCGATCTGCCCCCAAGAGGGGTACAAATGGCCTATTATAAATTTGCCCCCCAGAGAAGTGACTCCCCTTGCACGAAACTGAGATATCTAAGAACCATAAAAAAACCTCATAAAGTGTTTTTTTAAAATAGATGCTACAGGAAACCCAAAAAAGGAAAGTAAAAAGCATTAGTTTAATGCAAACCAAAAGGGATTACTAAAACAGAGTATGAAAACCAACCCGAAACTATAACCTAGTGAAAAACACTACTATTAATACAAATAAGGGCCTCATTACACGGCTGGCGGTCTTGAGACTACCAGCCTCGTGGTGACGGTCAGGATCGCCGCTGCTGTGGTGGTGGCCCGTGCTGTCAGACAACTAGGGTTCTGCTGTCTCCGCTGTGATCGGTGATCCCAACGAGTTGACGGCCGATGGAGGCTGCAATCAGCATGCAGCGCCACCCTACCGATTACGACCTTGTTCTCCGTCAGCCTTTTCATGTTTTACCACCTTGAAAAGGCTGTCGGAGAACAGGTGCAGGGGGCCAAAGGGGGCCCCACGCACTGCCCATGCACTTGGCATGGGCAGTGCAGGATTACCCTTGCCCAGCACCATTGCAATGTTGAGAAGGTACTGATGCGCACTGTAGGCAACAGAATTGCAGGTGGCTCGATTTCACAGACAGGTTTCTGCCATCCTGGTACTTGATCTGATCAAGTCCAGGAAGGCAGAACAAAGGATTTCCTTTGGGAGAGGGATGTTACACCCTCTCCCAATGGAAATAGGTGTTACAGGCTTGGGAAGGGTAGCCTCCCCCAACCTCTGGATTTGCTTTGAAGGGCACATTTGGTGCCCTCCTTGCATAAGACATTCTAGACTGGTTCAGGGACCCCCAGTCCCTGCCCTGGCGCAAAACAGGGCAAAGGAAAGGGGAGTGACCACTCCCTTGTCCATCACCACCCCATGGGTGGTGCCCAGAGCTCCTCCAGAGTGTTCCAGGGTTCTGTCATCTTGATTTCCAGATGGAAGGGCACTCTGGGAGCATCTGAGTAGCCAGGCCAGGCAGGTGACATCAGAGCCTTCTCCTGAAAAGTGGACACTCACTTCACTGACCATTCCCTCTCTCAGGGCTATTTAGGGTCTCTCTACTGGGTGCTTGTTAAGCTCGGATTGCAAGTCTCCAGAAAGAATCCTATGCATCCTCAACTTCAACTTCTGACCAAACAAACTGCATCTGGACCATCCAAGAACTCATCAAGCCTACAACAAAGAAGCAAGAAGCCTTCTGAAACATTGCATCTTCAGCTCCTGCCAGCAACTGCAACCGTTTCCCCGTCGTACATCCTCAGAGGACAGCCAGTCTTCAGCCCGCACAGGAAGAGCAAAGGAATCTCCGTTGGGGTTGAAGGAGTCATACCCCTGGTTCGGCAGGCAACCTCTGCAACAACAACCGGTGGCGTGGAACCCCTCTTCAGTGGAGCTGCGTGGATCTTGCAACATGGGTGGTAGACATAAGTGTTCCAGATGGTCCCCTTGTCCAGCTGTGCAAGTTTGGTGGCCTTCCCATTCCACGCAGTTACCCCTTGCACTGCATGTTTTGCAGCTAAAAAGGCTTAGTTGTATCCTTCCATGTAGTTTTCCATGCATCTTTGAACCTGAGCCCCCAGCACACGATACTGCGATGCACAGGTTCCTGAGTGATTTTTCGGCAGCGTAGGAGCCTCTTCTGTGTTGCTGCGTGGGCCTCTTTTGTAAATCCTTTGTCCCCATGCTGTGATACATCTTAGTGGGCTGCCTGGTCTGTTGTGGGCTCTCTAGAACGCGGAGAGCCCCCTTCAACTCCCCCACATGGGTGGGCCCAGGCAGCACCATTTTCTTCTAACCACGATACTTTTGTGTTCCATGTCTCATGGGGCGACTTCAGCGATGCACACCAGACTGCAATCATCCAACCGGCATGGGAGGTCAGCGGTACCAATCAGGAACCCCAAATCCGTCTTCTTGGGGACAATCCTGACTTTTCTTTCTACACCAGTGGTTCCTCTTTTGCACCCTCTTCCAGGTTAGCAGGGGCCCCTGTTGATCCTGGACTCTTCTATGCTTCTTGGACTTGATCCCCTTCTTCCACAGGTCCTCAGGTCCAGTAATCCACTGTTGGTGTCTTGCAGTCTCCTCTGGTTCTTGCACAATCCTGGTTGTCATTTTTGTGTGTCCTAGATAAAAGTTCCCTAACTTTACTCCTACCTTTCTGGGGTCTGGGGTTGGTTCTAGTACTTACCTTTGGGGTTTTCTAGTACTTCCATCTCCCCTCTACACACTAACCTTGCCTAGGTGGGAATGTGACTTTCCACTTTCTTAGTATAAGGTTTGTGTTCCCCCTAGGTCTATTGTGTTCTATGGTACTTGCATTGTTTTCTAATGGTTTTATGACTATTGCTGCATTTCACTGTATATAATAAGTGTTTTACTTACCTCCTAATGGAGTATATTCTCAAATGGTATATTTGGCATTTGTGTCACCTAAATAAATCCTTTATTGTTGTAACACTGAGTAGTTTCTTTCATGTGTGCAAGTGTTGTGTGACTACAGTGGTATTGCATGAGCTTTGCATGTCTCCTAGTTTGGCCTTGGCTGCTCATCCACTCTACCACTAGAGAGCCTGGCTTCTAGACACTGCCTTCTTTTCACTAATAAGGGATAACTAGACCTGGTATAAGGAGTAAGTACCTTTGGTACCCACTACAAACCAGACCAGCATTGTACACCACTGCAATCTGAAACATTTTATACAAGCAAAACAAACATTTTCTATACACAATCCACAGTCCATAGTCACACACAATTGTTAACTATAAAATAAATTAAAATGTAATCTAAAAAAACACTAAACAAAACTACAAACATGTATATTGATTTTACTGATTACATATATTTGTTTTACAATTTTTAGTTAATATGTTTTAAAAAAATATGTATTATCATTCCTAAAAGCCAAACCATAAAATAATCATAATTTACAATCTTAACATTAAATATACATAAAATTACATTTTAAACTTATAAAAAAGTAAAAATATTATTAGTGTGAAATGCTATAATTTTGAAACAACTTTTTGAATATTTGCATTGTGACACATCTTTTTTCACAAACATTATAACATGCTAAACTGTATATAACAGAAGTATGATTGTTTTATTTTTTTTAATAATCTGTATGTATTCGTAATTGTTTTATAATTTAAACATATTTTAATAATAAAATATATTTATATATTTAAATGTAATACCATTAGTATATATATTTTCATTTTTCATAAATGAAAATGTGATAATATAATTAATTTATAAAAAATAAATGTAAAAATGTTACATTATTAATTTGTATATCATTAAAATAATTAACATTGAATGTACTTCAAAATGTAAATTTTTTCAAACATTTGCCCATCCTAAGCCCTTAAAAACCCAATATTTTGCTGCTAAAAAACATGTTTAAATTCTTTACATCTACATTAATGCACCTAAAAGCAGACGATTCAGCAATTTCATAAATAGTATATGATCTTAGAAAACACAATCTAATAGATATATAGATTTAAATACACCACAATAAATTACATATTCATTAACATTAACAAACAATATTACATAGAACTATATTTTCTAAATCTAAAATTTTCACATCGATATTAAAAACAATACTTAAGAAAACTATTTTACCTGTGATATTCTGTTGATATTTTTTACATACTAATGTAGTGAATACAATATTTTTGTATCACAATATTTTTTCCCTGAACTTTTTTCTAAACACTCGGCCACAGTCTTCTTCCCTGATTTTGTCTTAAGGGATGCATACATCACATACATTTTCAATTCCAGGAAAGCTACTCCCTACAAGACAATTCCATCTGTACGACATGTGAGTGTTAGTTCAGGTGGTGGATTGCCTAACTCAGGAAGCAATCTAATTCCTTGTTGGGGTGAACCACCAAAGTCAATAAATAAACCTGAGCTCAGTTCTTGATATCCAAGGCACAGTGCTGACAGGCTTAACTTAGGGGCAATGTGTAAAGTGTTTACACAGTACCACAAAAGCAAAAAACCCATAACACAACACAATAAAAATGCCAAGCCCATTTGGAGAGATAGATAATAGTTGTGCCTCACTGCACCCCCACTCCTCACTGCATACACACCCTTAATTCCCTATGCTCACACCAGTAACTCATTATGACTGTGCTCACACCTGCTTTCAGCAGGACTCACACATCTGCTCCTTTAAAAAGTCATTACATTGTTTTACTGCATCAACCCTCATCACTTACCTGGCAGGTATTTGATGGTTTGATCTGGCACAGAGACACATCACATCTCAAATATACTTGAGACAGTTCTTTAAAGATGAAGGTCTCTATCTCAAACATGACTACCAGCGACTGGCCATTTTGAAGCACATGTACGTTCACATCCTGCGTCACTGCACAGCTGTGAAGAGAAGAGCATTGTGAAGCTAGATTACAATGGCTGCTTATAAATCACAACAACCCCTAAAGGATACGGACTCTCAATGTGTGCATCAGTTTACCATCCATATCATGCATTCACCACCAAAGAGCTTGTCAAGTAGTTTCTTGATCTAGAAGCTTATCATTTCGTTATAGCATATCAATCTGGTGTGAGAAATGTAGTTGCTGTTTATCATGCTTACCTCTCCAGGAGTTTGATACTGAGGACAGTAGCTTGTATGAAGATGTGGTTCAAATGTATCTACTGAAAGCATTGATGTGGAACACTGAGAAAACTTGTCTAGCTGAAGAAGAGACTTTAGTAAAAGTAATAAGGTTTGTCTTGAGGAGTGGCATAAAAAACACGCTTTAGAAAACAAATCCTTTTGGGGAAATCAGGATGAACTCCAGCTTTATGAGGTGCAATTCATTATAGGTGGGGCATTGATAGCAACAATGTTGAAATGTGTTGGCTTTTGGTCCCCCTGTCTTACTAAAGTGGAACTAAAAAAGTGGAGAGTCGATTTGTTTTATAAACAATCCTGAAGCAAGTAAGCTCATATGCATGTATCTAATAATGTATGTTAAAATCAAACAGATTCAGAAAAAGAATTACTTTTTTTGATCTTGACTTAGGGCCTCATTAAGAGTTTGGCAGTCTAACTGCCAGACCACAGCGGTGGGCGGCTGCCAAACGACTGCCATATTGGCGATGCTACTGACCACGTATTAGGAATTATACAGTCATGACCTCCAAAAGACTGCCAATATCCCAACACCTCCAGGACTCTGGAGGGCAGGAAAGAGGCCAGCCCAGCAACCAACCACCAAACCTATTACAAGTCGAAAATCTCCATGGCAGTCTTGCATTGGAGGTCTTCCAATGGTGGTGCGAACTATGGCTGTCAGTGGTCCCCACAGCAGTACACAACACCACATTGGACAATTTTGAAATAAACACAGCTGACACACAGTTACACACTCAACACACCTACCAACCATACTTTAAAACACACCCATCAACAGACCACAATCCTTTGCATCTTCCACACCAAACACAGAAGCTAGAGCAACATCAGAGCAAACCAGACCATAGATTAGGCACCCCACCATCTCTCACAAAGCACATATCACACATCCTCTGAACACCTCCAACACAGATATATGTATCCTATCACACTATGTACTCTCCCATTCCCCCTCATCACACAGCACCTACAAATTATTTTCTTTATCACTTCTTTACCACCACCATGTCACCACAAAAACATCTGCATTTCACATATTATGAGTTAAGAGTCATGGTGAACGAAATCATTAAATTAGAGCCACATATATTTGGAGTCCAAGTCCAGCACACCACTATCACTAGGAAGATGGAAATGTGCCAAATGATACTTGACAGAGTGAATTTTGTTCCCCGCACAAGGGACGACATCAGAAGAGATGGAATGACCTAAGGAGGAAGGTACATTCTATGTCCGCCAGGCACCATCTGGCGATCTACTTGTATGGTTGTGGTCCCCCACCTCCTACTTCACAGTTCACATCATGGGAGGAGAAGGTCTTGGACATTGTTCACCCTGAGGGCTTGACAGGGAGTCAAGTCTGATAAGTCACAGCAACAAAATGTTCCTTGCAAAATGGATTTGTATGCATGCTCACTGATCCACCTGTAGTGTAGCCATTTTTAATATAGCTTCATGCACGTTAGTTTAACATACTAGGCCGCTGTGCATTTTGCCCTAGATATATTTTATTCAGCTTTGCACTGTTATTTTACAATAACCAGTTTTACGGTCTTGTTTTAATTTCCTCTATCACACTGTTTAGCTTAGTTCAGCACTGTGTTCTCAAATAATGCATTCTTGATCGCCCTGTGCTTCAGTCAAGGCCACAGTCTGGTACATTGCTGGTAAACGTGGTAGAAGTTTAGTCTCCAGTATTTGTAGAAAATACACATCCTTACGTAGGGACATTTTCTTAGAACATCTGCCTGTTAGTTATAAAAACACTTCCTAGTCCTAGTATACGTCAAGAGGGAGATTTCAGCCAAGGACCGACAATTAGATGCTGAATACCCTGTTGCAGATGCTGATGCAGATTACAAGCCTTTGCTCAGGTATGCAGGTTTATGTCCTCCCGGGGAAACCTGAAAGGCAGGCATAGAGCTTCACATGCTGTACTCAAAATATAACTTAGAGAGAAAATAATCTAGCGGCACTATGATCGCCTTATTCTTGTGCTTCACTCTCATCGTTACTATTTTAATTTTACTGTGTTGTATAGTTCTGGTTATCGCAGCTCACGCTTTGCTATCCAAAGTGCAGTTGTTTCATTATAAGACCGTACTGTGTATGAGAGTGACCACGACTTCCCTGAGAAGTACACGATATGGCACCCCACGTTGGGTGCCATGTCGCGAAGGCTCTTATTATTCTAATGAGACTACAGGATTTTGAGCGGCAAGATCATCCACCGTGGGTCAGACTTAGTCCCCCACACTGTGAACGATCTTGCTGCTCAAAATCCAGTAGTCTCATTAGAATAATGAGAGCTGTAGTGTAGCCATGTTTAATATAGCTTCATGCACGTTAGTTTAACATACTAGGCCGCTGTGCACTTTGCCCTAGATATATTTTATTCAGCTTCACACTGTTATTTTACAATAACCAGTTTTACGGCCTTGTTTTAATTTTCTCTATCACACTGTTTAGCTTAGTTCAGCACTGTGTTCTCAAATAATGCATTCTTGATCGCCTGGGCTTCAGTCAAGGCTAAAGTCTGGTACATTGCCGGTAAACGTGGTAGAAGTTTAGTCTCCAGTATTCTTAGAAAATACACATCCTTACGTAGGGACATTTTCTTAGAACATATGCATGTTAGTTATAAAAACACTTCCTAGTCCTAGTATACGTCAAGATGGAGATTACAGCCAGGGACCGACAACTAGATGCTGAATGCCCCGTTGCAGATGCTGATGCAGATTACAGGCCTTTGCTCAGGTATGAGGGTTGATGTCCTCCCGGGGGAACCTGAAAGGCTGGCATAGAGCTTCACATGCTGTGCTTGAAATATAACTTAGAGAGAAAATAATCTAGCGGCACCATGATCGCCTTATTCTTGTGCTTCACTCTCATCGTTACTATTTTAATTTTACTGTGTTGTATAGTTCTGGTTATTGCAGCTCATGCTTTGCTATCCAAAGTGCAGTCGTTTTCTTAAACCAGTCTTTAAAACTTAAACTGCCTTTGTCATTTATATATGAGATCGTACTGTGTATGAGAGAACCGGTTGTGATCTGAGTGACCACGACTTCCCTGAGAAGTACTAATATGTCAGGCGCTCGGCTGCCCAATTGTCTATACCATTAGGGAGAGGTGAGGCACTGCTAGTTAGCCAGAGAAAAACTCGGATTAGAGTGACAAGTGTCATCCACCGTGGGTCAGACTTAGTCCCCCACACTGTGAACGATCTTGCCGCTCAAAATCCAGTAGTCTCATTAGAATAATGAGAGCCTACGCGACATGGCACCCCACATTGGGCGCCATGTCGCTTAGGCTCTCATCATTCTAATGAGACTACTGGATTTTGAGCGGCAAGATCATCCACAGTGGGTCAGACTTTGTCCCCCACACTGTGAATGATCTTGCCGCTCAAAATCCAGTAGTCTCATTAGAATAATGAGAGCCTACGCGACACACCTTTCCCCACCTTCAATGTCATACCACTCAACAGTCCAGTGTCCACCTGTCCATAAACCCATGTCTGGCCTCCTACATGCCACTCACACCCACCTGGGGGAACAAGATCTTTTTATAGCGAGTGAAGTACAGGAATTGACAGCACTACAACTCCCTGCAGGCACTGTTCACTATCACTAATACCAGAACAGAGTAACCTAATCCAAATCACTACCTTTGTCAACGCCATATTGAGGTGTAACCACCTGAGAGGATTTAAACTGTACAGTGTGTGGGTAGGACAGGCAAAGACAGCAATGCCATAGTCATGAGGCACGTGTAACGTCACTCTACTCATGCAATACTTTGTTCTCTGCTACTAGGACCATGCCACCTTTAAGTTGAGTGCAGTGGCGGCTCCAGTAGGCGGAGTATTGCCTCTAAGATATTTTTGGTACTGTGTCACCCAAATACACTAACTTTATTTTTGGTAACACTGAGTATTGCCTTTACTTGTGTATAAGTACTGTGTGACTATAAGTGTTATTGCAGGAGCTTTGCACGTCTCCTAGTTCAGCCTACGATGCTCTGCTATAGCTATCTCTATCAGCCTAAGCTGCTAGAACACTACTACATTTCACTAATAAAGGATAACTGGACCTGGTGTAAGGTGTAAGTACCCAAGGTACCCACTACAAACCACACCAGCCTCCTACAATATTGTGTTCTACATGTATGATGCACCCTATGCATTTTACACGCCCCACCAGTTGGAAAAGTCACCATCCGCCACTGGTTGAGAGCACATGTGAATATATACAACTAGCACACAATCAATACCTAATAGTGATTTTTCATCATTTGTGGGATGTACAATGTGAAGTTCATGTTATACAAATGAAGAATTCTTAAGATGGTAATGTAAGGAGGGCTATGTCACAGGCAGTGTCAGGCTAAGGATTACTAGCAACACGACACAAGTGTTCACTCACACCAAACATTTTATTTGCACCGTACAACCCACAGGCTGCTGATATGTCTGAACTGTCATTGCCAAGAATTAGTAAACATTGTTGCTTCTGGCTACTTCTCTCAAACTACCATCATCTTGGCCACAGAAGAAACAGCTGTGTTGGACCCAGTCCCATAGTATAGGCAAACAGAATTGTGTATGTTGTTACTAGCTTGACACTTACCAAAACAAGGTCCATTCAACTTAATATACTCCATGACACAGATAGAGGACAGTACAACATTCCCTAGTTGTAGGAGGCCGGCCTGTTTTGTGGTGGGTACCACAGGTACTTACACCTTATACTAGGTCCAGTTATCCCTTATTAGTGAAATGTAGTCAGTGTCTAGAAGCCAGGTTGTCTAGAGGTAGCTGTAGGCAGAACAACTGGGAGACATACAAAGCTCTTGCAATATCACTGCAGTCACACAGTACTTACACACAAGAAAGACAATACTCAGTAATACCAAAAATAAAGGTACTTTATTTTAGTAACACAAGGCAAATAATATCTTAGAGGGTATACTCCCTTAGGAGGTATTATACATAAAATATACACTATTAACCAAGTGCAAATAGTGAAAATCACCATAGGTTACAATGGGCAAAGGGGGAACACAAACCATATACTAAAATAGTCAAATGTGAATGTCTGTTTCCCACCTAGGCAAGAGTAGTGTGTAGAGGGGTGCTGGGAGTGTAAGAAAACACCAAGTAAAATAAAGTACCTATCCCAGAGCCTAGGAAAACAGGAAAAAATGTACAGCAAGTTTCCCCAGAAGACAGTAGAAGTCGTGGGAAAGAATTATGCAAAAACCAAGCAAGACTACAAGACACCAATGAACAATTCCTAGACCTGTAGATCTGCAGAGAGAGGAGACCAAGTCCAAGAACAGCTGAAGAGTCCAGGAGTAGCAGGAGCCCCTGCTAACCCGAATGTAGATGCAAAAGTGGATTCTCCGGTTAGAAGAAAAAGTCAGAAATGCACTAAAGAAGACAGCTGCAGGTTCCTGCTTGGTGCAGGAGATGTCCCACGTTGAATGGATGGATGCAGGCTGGTTTTCATCGTTGGATACCGCTAACAAGCCTTGGCTTAGGCAGAAGCACATTTGGCAGGAAAAGGTAATACCTGGACCCAGGAGGGACCTGGGAGTCTCAACTCAGACTGAGGAGACAGAGGGGGCTCTCCACACTTCAGAGAGCCCTCAGAAGGCCAAGCAGCACCCACAGGAGTCCCAGGACATGGGGACAAAGAGTTGCAAATCGTGGTCATTGCAGCACTACACAAAGGGATCCCACACCGCCAGAGAACAACTCAGTGAGCTGAGTATCAGAGGATAAAGTGCTGGCGACCTGGGCTATGCTGTGCATAAAGAAGCCTTAGGAGCTGCAAAACATGCGATGCACAGGGGTACTCTCTGGCTCGGGAGGCAAGCTCTTACTGCCTCCAAATTTGGACAGTGGGCTTTTGGACAGTCTGGGTCACTTCAGTCCACCACCTGTATTCCAGGATCCATGCTTGTTTTCAGGAGAGTGAACCCAGAGTACCTGTCATTGCTGCAGAGAGGTGACTGCTGAAGCAGGGAAGTGATTCGGTCACTCCACTGGAGATTACTTCAGTCCTTTGGTGCAAGATGAAGACAGGCAGTCCTTGGAGTATGCACAACCTCGAAACTGTTGAAGTTGCTGGCAGAAGCTGAAGTTACAGAGTTGCAGTAGCCTTCTTGGATACTTTGTTGCAGTTGTAGAGTTCCTGGAGCAGTTCTGAAGTTAATACAATGGTAGAAGGTGAAGCAGAGGTTGCAGAGGATTCCTGCTGGAGTCTTGCAAAACCGAATCTGAGGAAACACCCAGACGAGAGACAAAAAATAACCCTGACAGGGGGATAGGTCACCTAACCAGGTAAGCACCTATTAGGAGTGGTCTCTGACATCACCTGCTAGCACTGGTCACTCAGATGCTTCCAGAGTTCCCTGACCATCCTGAAAACAAGATGGCAGAACACAGAGACACTCTGGAGGAGCTCTGTGCACCACCCCTGGGGTGGTGATGGACAGGGGAGTGGTCACTCCCCTTTCCTTTGTCCAGTTTTGCTCTAGAGCAGGACCTGGGGGTCCCTAAACTGGTGTAGACTGGATTATGCAAGGAGGGAACCATCTGTGCCCTTCAAAGCTACCACTCCCATGCCTGTAACACCTATTTCGAAAGGGAGAGGGCGCAACACCCTGTCCCAAAGGAAATGCTTTGTGCTGCCTTCCTAGGATTGAGGTGCTCAAGCCCTAGGAGGGCATACACCTGTCTGTGAGGTGGCAGCAGCTGGGGCTGCAGTGAAAACTGGTATGTCAATATGGGGGATCCATGGTGGAGCCTCCAGGGTGCATGGAAATGCCCCCCCTCAGTACCAGAATCAGATTGTGGGTACAATTCCAGCTGCTAGACACCTCACATGACCACATTAGGAGTTACCATTGTGAGGCTATATATATGTATTGACCTATATGTAGTGCACACTTATAATGGTGTATCCGCAAGTCTGGGAACATGGGCCTGGACAATGTGGGGGCACCTCTGTTAGTGCAGGAGTGCCCTCACACACACATACTATGCACCTAGCCTTCAGGGTCTGAAGGTTAGATATATATGTGACTTATAAGTGACCTGGTGCAGTGAAAATGGCTGTGAAATAGTGCTTACACTATTTCACTCAGGCTGCAATGGCAGTCCCGAAGAAGTGTTTGTATGAGGTCCTTATGGGTGGCAAAAGAAATGCTGCAACCCATAAGGATCTCCTGGAACCCCGATGCCCTGGGTACATAGGTACCACATACAAGGGACTTATAAGGAAGGTCCAGTATGCCAATTTAGAGTGGACAAATGGGTTACCAGTATGTAAGTACAAATTTGGAATCAGAGAGAGCATACGCACTGGAGTTCTGGTTAGCAGGACTCAATTGACGCAGCCAAGCATACTGACAAAGCAGTAAAACATACTGACATGTAGGCCACAAGCTATGAGCCCAAGCTCCTGACTAGCAGGATTCCAGTGAGACAGTAAAAAAACACTGACAAACCAGTCAAAAATGGGGGTAACCATGCTAGAAAGAGGCTAGTTTCTCACACTAGTCAGAGGCCCATTCTATTACAATGGTTAGGCATCTGGTGGCATGTTACATACCTATGTCAGCAATGAGGAACCACATCAACATCTAGATACAGGGCATACAAGATCATTATCAACACAATGTGAAGAGAGAATGGATGGATTGCACAGGATGACATCTTACAAGGCCATATGATTACACACATGAAACCACTGGACCAACATACCAGGGCAAACAGGTCTGTTCTGTAGCTTAGATAACTGCCCTTTGTCCAGGCAGCCTGAGCATGGAACCCACACAACCCAAATTTGTGACAAACAGTACCTGGATCAATTTCATGTCCTCCTCACATGTCAGACCAGCCATAGCCACCAGCCAATGACATAGCTCTGAAATGGTCAGAACACACTAATTGGAGACAAGGGGAACATAAGCAAACAGTCATAATACATCTATTCATATGAACAAACACATAAATATGACTGCTCTAGGGAAGTAATCTTCCCATTTTTATCCTAAAGGACACCTCTCAACTGAACTTCTTGGCCTCACTAGACCGTACTTAGGTCATTTCCTGTTATGGAAGTAGAGGTCTCACACACTTCATAGTGTCATGCTTCATCCTTGACTTCTACTCCCCTTTTCGGTAGGATCAGTGCCACCAGGGAGGACTCAACTGTCTAGCTTCCTTGGAGCAGAGGGGAGTTCTTGATAAATAATAACTGGATAAAAAGACCAGGATCCAGATTCGTAAAATACCTTGTGTTCACCCCTGTTATTTCCTCTATTAGATGGGGAGCACAGGTATTGTTAAAAAAACATAAGGAGAAACAACAAAAATAATGATTTGTGATACCCACTCAAGCCAACATGTTTCTGCCCATTTTATAAGCCCTTTCGGGTCTCGGGTTTTCATCAAGGTCCTACCTTGCTTTGGTATACATCTCTGTTAGGCACCCATAATTTGGGAGTCACTAGTTTCATGGTCCATGAGAGGGGCAACACCTTTTATAGTCACACCCTCTTCAAAGGAGCATCTGCTGCAAGTACCTATATGTTCCCCTCGTCACGCCGAACTGGACAGGTCCACAAAAACACACTACTTCGACATTGATGGAATCAAAGTTCTTCCTGTTGTGATAGACCTGTTCATTGCCATGCATTGGAACCAGGGCTACATAGGTTCCATTAATGGCTCCCACAACATGTGATATGTGTGCCAAACCACAGAACTCTTCTTTCACATAGGCAAAATCCTTATGTTGGGGAAAACAAATATAGATGTCCAGGTGTTTCAACATTGCTGAGAGAACATCCTTCAAAAGCAAAATGAACATAGGATAGGACATCCAAGCAGATAGGGCCACTGTGTTTTGTAAGGAAACTGTGGCCAGGAATTTCATCACTGACATGACTTGTACTATTGGTGGTGTGCTATTTGGATGACATATGGTTGGCATCAGATCTGGCTCCAACTGACAACAGAGATCCATGATTGTCTGCCTGTCCAGGCGGTAGATCTGTATGACATGTCTGTTCTGCATGGTCTGCAAGTCTGGTAATGCACAGTCCACAGTAGTGTGTCTGATCCTTCTCCTTCTAGGGTAATTTGATGGGTCAAAAAGAAAAAAAGGCAGTCACCTAATGTATTCATAGCAAGTTACATCTTACATGCCATGTATGAAAAGTGTCATATCATGTGAGTCACTGTAAACATGATGCACAATACACACCAGGGATGAAACATGCACATTAGTGAAACGTTAACGCCTTGCTTATCTACATGTGTGTACAAAACCTTTATCCAGTCAGCTACCTCACATCCAAATTACTCCATAAACTGCCTGTGATTCAATGCCCCAAAACATGGAATACACATGTGGGAGAGGGTGGTGAGTGTATCCTGAAAATATGTTGTCACATCTCCATGACCATAAGCCTACATTATAACAGAAA
The DNA here is from genome assembly GCF_031143425.1 of Pleurodeles waltl. NCBI lineage: Eukaryota > Metazoa > Chordata > Amphibia > Caudata > Salamandridae > Pleurodeles > Pleurodeles waltl. Next base: position 1,181,156,997 of record NC_090439.1, read on the forward strand.
CAGTTGACCTACATGACAGGACAAAGCCTGCACTCAATATTCGCAAGGACATCATTTTAATACTTGTGACAAATCACAATATATTGTGTAATTGCATTGCATACCTCTAAAATGGCGGCTTCCTGACCTATGACCGCCGGCTGAAGTCATCATGGCTGTAGGTGGATGCTACTATGGCAGACTATGCCATTGGATAACACTGCTGCCTGTGGCAGTCTTCGGACAATGGCAGTGTCTGCTGGCAGTGACAGTCGCGTACGTTGTGGATGTGGCCACTACTTATGTTATCTTTAGTCATTCTAGGCTTAAGACTAGTTTGTATGAATGTGTCTACAAGGCCTTATAGGTGCTCTCAGTGTTCATTTATGGTTGAGTCAATGGGCATGTAACTATGTCAAGTGACAGGTTTGTAGTCCTGAGACAATATGGTGAAGGTGCATTGAGTGTTGCCTGAACCAACTTGTGTTTGATGCACATGTCTAGTTGTAGGAAGGTAACCTCTTTCTAGCCTTGTTACCCCCACTTTTGGCCTGTTTGTGACTATGTCAGGCTGTTTTTACTGTCTCACTGGGATCCTGCTAGCCAGAACCCCAGTGCTCATAGTGAAAACCCCATTTGTCAGTGTGTTTTATATGTCTCACTGGGACCCTGCTAGCCAGGTCCCCAGTTCCCATAGGTTGTGGCCTGAATGTGTTCTCTGTGTGCTGCCTAACTGTGTCACTGAGGCTCTGCTAACCAGAACCTCGGTGCTTATGCTGTCTCTGATTTTAAAATTGTCACTGCAAGCTAGTGACCATTTTTACCAATTCTCATTGGCACACTGGAACACCCTTATAATTCCCTAGTATATGGTACCTAGGTACCCAGGTTATTGGGGTTCCAGGAGATCCCTATAGGCTGCAGCATTTCTTTTGCCACCCATAGGGAGCTCAGACAATTCTTACACAGGACTGCCACTGCAGCCCACGTGAAATAACGTCCATGTTATTTCACAGCCATTTTACCCTGCACTTAAGTAACTTATAAGTCAGCTATATGTGTAACCCTCACTTAGTGAAGGTTAGGTGCAAAGTTACTAAGTGTGAGGGCATCCTGGCACTAGCCAAGGTTCCCCCACATTGTTCAGGGCAATTTCCCTGGACTTTGTGAGTGCGGGGACACTATTACATGCGTGCACTACAGATAGGTCAATACCTATATGTAGCTTCATAATGGTAACTCAGAATACGGCCATGTAACATGTCTAAGATCATGGAATTGTCCCCCCATGCCAAATTTGGTATTGGGGTGCCAATCCCATGCATCCCCGGGGCTCCAGCATGGACCCCGGGTACTGCCAAACTAACTCTCTGGGGTTTTCACTGCAGCTACCGCTGCTGCCAACCCACAGACAGGCTTCTGCCCTCCTGCGGTCTGGGCAGCCCAGTCCCAGGAAGGGAGAGCAAAGGATTTCCTCCGATAGAGGGTGTTACACCCTCTCCCTTTGGAAATAGGTGTTAAGAGCTTGAGAGGAGTAGCCTCTCCTGGCATCTGGGAATGCTTTGAAGGGCACATATGGTGCCCTCCTTGCATAAACCAGTCTACACCGGTTCAGGGATCCCCCAGCCCCTGCTCTGGCACGAAACTGGACAAAGGAAAGGGGAGTGACCACTCCCCTGTCCATCACCACCCCAGGGGTGGTGCCCAGAGCTCCTCCAGTGTGGCACAGACCTCTGCCATCTTGAATGCAGAGGTGTGAGGGCACAATGGAGGCCTCTGAGTGGCCAGTGCCAGCAAGTGACATCAGAGACCCATCATGATAGGTACTTACCTGGTTAGGTGGCCAAGCCTCCTCTGAGGGCTATTTGGGGTCTCTCCTGTGGGTGTCTCGTCAGATAAGGAATGCAAGAGCTCACCAGAGTTCCTCTGCATCTCCCTCTTTGATTTCTGCCAAGGATCAACCTCTGACTGCTCCAGGACACCTGCAAAACCGCAACAAAGTAGCAAGATGACTATCAGCAACATTGTAGCACCTAATCCTGCCGGCTTTCTCAACTGTTTCCTGGGGGTGCATGCTCTGAGGGCTGTCTGCCTTCACCCTGCACTGGAAGCCAAGAAGAAGTCTCCTGTGGGGTGACGGAATCTTCCCCCTGCTAATGCAGGCACCAAACTTCTGCATCACCGGTCCTCTGGGTCTCTTCTCATCTTGACGAGTGTGGTCCCTGGAACACAGGAGCTGGATCCAAGTGACCCGACAGTCCAGTGGTCCTTCTGTCCAAATCTGTCCAATGCTAGACAGTAATCCTGTGTACTGCATGATCTGCAGCTGCTAGGGCTTCTGTGCACTTTTGCAACGAATCCTTCGTGCACAGCACAGCCCAGGTCCCCAGCACTCTGTCCTGCAGTGCTCAACTCGCTGAGTTGACCACCGGCTTCGTGGGACCCTCCTTTGTAGTGTTGAGATGACTGCCGTGCTCAGATTTCTTGAACCCTTGTTCAAGTGCTTCTGCGGGTGCTGCCTGCTTCTGCGTGGGCTTTCTGTGTTGCAGAGTGCACCTTCTGTCTCCTCCTCCAAGGGGGGACCACCTGGTCCGTCCTGGGCACGGGTAGCACTCATTTTCTTCAACTGCGTCCTTTGCAGCTAGCAAGGCTTGCTTGCGGTCTTTCTGCATGGAAACATCGCTACATCCTCCAGCACACCGTGGGACATCTTTTGTGTAAAGGAAAAGTTCCTGCCATCTTCTGTTGTTGCAGAATCTTCAGCTTCTTCCACCCGGAGGCAGCCCTTTTGCACCTTCATCTGGGGATTAGTGGGCTCCTGGCCCCCAGGACACTTTCGTGACTCTTAAACTTGGTCCCCTTCCCTTACAGGTCCTCAGGTCCAGGAACCCATCTTCAGTGCTTTGCTGTCTTTTCAGAATCTCCTATCACGTTAGTGTGTTTCTGCGGAAGTAGGGTAACTTTACTCCTACTTTTCAGGGTCTTGGGGTGGCGTATCTTGGACACCCTTAGTGTTTTCTTACACTCCCAGCGACCCTCTACACACTACACTAGGCCTGGGGCCCCTAAGTGGTTTGCATTCCACTTTCTTAATATATGGTTTGTGTTGCCCCTAGGCCTATTGCATCCTATTTTATTCTACAGTGTTTGCAATACTTTTCTAACTGTTTACTTACCTGATTTTGGTTTGTGTATTTTACTTACCTCCTAAGGGAGAGTATCATCTGAGATATTTTTGGCACATTGTCACTAACATAAAGTACCTTTATTTTTAGCAACCCTGAGTATTGTGATTCTTATGATATAGTGCTATATGATATAAGTGGTACAGTAGGAGCTTTGCATGTCTCCTAGTTCAGCCTAGGATGCTCTGCTATAGCTACCTCTATCAGCCTAAGCTGCTAGAATACTACTAATCTACTAATAAGGGAGAACTGGACCTGGCACAAGGTGTAGGTACCATCAGATACCCACTATAAGCCAGACCAGCCTCCTACACTAGGTGAGGTGTTATGACAGCCATCCCAGCATAATTCTGCCACAAGATGTCTGTAATGTGTAGTCACATGTGGTGCATTGACAGAAGGAGGGTTGAATGCATGTTGTATGTGTTGGTTGGCCACCATTTTAGATCTCTCTGTGTTTGCACAGTGATCTCTAGCCATATATGACCTTGTAGGACTGTGGTTCTGAAGCTAGGTAATGTCTCACTATGCCCATCCGCTCTGCACATAGGCAGCCAATATAAATTGGCTGTAGGCTACATAATGTACGGTGATGCCTGTGATGTTTTTGGGCATGGTGTATTGAGTAGGTATGCCTCCTAGAAGGGGACCTGTAGAGAAGGGGACCTGAGTATTCTCACTCACTCCATATCTGGGCATCCGGGCTCGTTGTAAATCCCATTTCCACCACACGTATGACACTGTGTCCACTCCCTGTATCCCTGGACAGCATGTGATGGTGCCAAATCATGCCTTACTGCCAATATGCAGCTTCCTGAGGCCATGTCCACTGATAACTATGGGAATTGCAATTAGGGCAGGGTCATAATCTGTGACTTATGTACTCATATAATCTCTGACAATGTGTGTCGCATAGCCATGACAGATCCATTGATCCCACAGCCCTGTTGTCTCTTTCATCCAGCTCTGATGTGTCCAGTGCAGGCGCAGGTTATTTTGGACATTGCATATATGCAGGCAGTGTGCTGTTGAGTTACATGCCATGCTATTTGACTCTGCGGTTATGGTTATAAAGCAGAACGTGTACAATGCAGTGCCCGGTTCCTCTTTCAGTACTATAGGTTTTGTGAACACACATGTGTGGATGTATGTACCTTAATGTTGATGTAACTAATAGATCACCACCACCAGAACTAGCAGGTGCCTGCATCTGTATCATAGATGGACAGGCTTGCCTCTTTGTGTGCTCAACATGTCACTCCCTTCAATGAAGGTTCAAGCACTGTGGTTCTGTATGTAGACCTGCTGTGACATGTCAGGACTGCATGCAACAGGTGACATTTAGAGGTGGCAGATGTTTTTGTGCACTGTTTACAGTGTGATTTACCTGTCAACTGCCACTTTGTGAGATGTGTTCTATTGTTTTCTTGGTCAATGCCATTTGATTAGCTCATGTCCCATTAAAGTTGTTGCTCTTCTACCTGGTCAGTGCAGGGCATGAGCTGGGGGATATGTATTGTGCACCCAAATAGGGAGTGCTTGCAGTCATATCTCTGAGTCCAATGCATTCTATGTGCCAAAGGTGGACAGGATGGTCAGGACAGGATGTCATTAACTAGGTGCACTGACATATATGTGAATCAGTCCTTTTGTATGGGTCTTGTGAACATAATATTTTGTCTTGTCATTTGCATCTAAGCAGGTCAACGCCCATCGGAAGAAGAGTTTTTCTAGTGCGGTCGCCAAGAAGGTACGGACCCTGGGATTCACAGCCGGTGGAGCGCCCACTGTCGGAAGAGGAGGGAGGACTGAGACACTGGTCCGGAAGAACACAGAGGCCCAGATAGGGATGTCCTTCCAAAAAGGACGGAGTGCCCGTCAGACAATGACCCCACTAATGTCCCAAATTTTGGCAGTGGCCGATTCACCTTGGATGGGCTTTTGAGGTCTGCACAGCAGTCATAAGGGGGTGAGTACATAGAAAACTCATGATTGAACCTTTCACACGTGATTGAGTGACAGACCGCTCCCCCTGACAATGTAGCATGTGTTATGTGTCACATATCTTCTGGGCTAAAATTGGTGTAGATGGGTCATGTGTTTTCAATTGGTGCTTCATTTGCAGCTGGGGACTAGGACTAAACTATGGTGTACCCTCAGTTGAAATGCCCAGCATGGAGGAGATGTGACTGTTTAATGTTCAGATATCCTGTTTTAACTGCCCTGGCGGTTGTTAGTTTCGACCAACAAATCACTCCTGACAAATGTTACAGTCCAAAGGTAAGTAGGATTTGGGTTACTGTCCTCTGTCATTGGCCTTGGGATATGTTTAGGTTGACATCATCAAACCAGGTGCACATTTTCTCCATTGTATATTAGATGCTGTTGTACAGTTGTCTACTACACCAACACTAAGATGCAAACATGGAAATGGGTGTGAGACATTGGTGGGGGATAACCAGGGCCTAGCAGGGCCATTCATGGGTGTATTCTGGAGACATGTCTTCATGAGGTTTGGGACCTGACTTCATTTTTGTTCTATGCAAACCCATATGTGGTGCACATCTGGGTGACCTTGCTACTACCTCTTCCTTGACTCATTTTTGAAAGGTGTGACTTGTGGAGATGTACATTGTTGAGGTGTGTCTATTGTGACAGGGATGTTTCCATGTCACCTAATCCTAATCCTGATATGGCATGTTTTAACCAGTGTTGACTGCCTTTCCTTACCAACATCACTTATTGTAGAGACATAATATTGGTGCAAGTTAGTTGTGTGCACAGCCTTATGTGAGTGTAATTGGTAGGGTACCTTACGATGGTATCCAATTGATGGTTTCTGGTTCCATGGGGACATATGTAGGTTGACATTGTCAAACCAGGTGCAAGTTTTCTCCATTGTATTTTGGATGCTAGTGCCTCACAGCAGTCTGTGGTGCATGGCTGTCTGTCATACATGTGACATGACTTACATGTGGCACAAGTTTGAAGTGGAATGGTCACCTAGTTGGGTTATGGTTAGTGTGGTAGCTACACTTCATCCATGCTATTTTAGTTATCTGAGACCAAGATTAGCTCATGTGTTACCTTTGTGATTCCAGATGGCATGCATGGTTCTTTACTGGCACATAATGTTGGCACTTTGCTGGCACTTTATGCGGTTGGCCGCTTGACATGATGTTATATTTAGTCTCTCAAAGTTGTGATTGCTGTGTCATCATGTACATGTTATGACCTTACTTCACCTTCTTTTGGCAGTATCAGTGCTGGCAGGCTAAGGAGACGGGGCTGTGCCAAGTGGTGTCAATCTCTGTGGGTCAGATGGCCATTGTGAATGCCATCCAGGAACTGACAGACCATATCCAGCAAAGCAATGCATTCCTGGAGGGCATTCACAGTGCAATCTCTGGCCTACAGAGATAACTTTGGGCTCTGGCCTCCAAACTGACAACAGCCAGTCACCCTTTGTTTTCCGTCCCCCCTCCATCTTCCTTTCCCAGTCCAAATCTACCTCATCAGACAAGGCTAGCACACACAAACATAAGAACCACAAAACACATCACTGGCATGCACGCAAACCACATCCACCTGCAGACACAGCAACAAGCACAATTTTGCCTGACACTCCCTATCCCCAACATCATACACACAACATTTGGCACACGTACATACACCACATCACCAGTCACTTATCCAGCCACCACACCTATCATACCTGCAGACGTCTACCCCAGTCATCACATCCACAGTAATCACAACCACAGACACACCTACATGCATCACATTCACCATACCTACAGTCACCACCCCAGCAGGCACCCACCCACACACCACGGACTTACCCAGCACCTCCAGCCCCCCCAGACCCAAACAGTGGTGATCCAGACTACCACCACAAGTCTGGAAGACTAGCGACCAACCTTATGTTCCATTCACCCTCCTATCCACAATACCTATTCAAAGACACCCCTCAGAAATGTTCTGTGTCACTCACTTTTATTTTCATACAGATGCCAGATGTCTGGTCGTCCTTAAGTCAGAGCCAGCTGTCTACAAGATGTCAATGTGTAACTAATTTGGTGTCCCTGCACTGCCCACAATATATTTGTCGTCAGTGCAGGGCCCCCCCATAGCCATCAGCATTGGCTTTCCAAAAACCTTTCCATGGCAGTGAGACCACCAAGGAAAGTGGAGTCATAATCAGCAAGATGGCACTGAGGCTAGTGTCACCATGGCTGACCACAATTCCTACTGCAGTCAGAGAAGGCAGTCTTTTGGCAGTACGACTGCAGTAGTTGCAATGTGGCGGTCGGCCTGGAGTGCAGTGGTCTGACCGCCACTGTGAGGCTGGCTGTTTCAAGACCACTAACCTTGTAATCAAGCCCTATCTCTTTATAAACCCTCACTCTGTCAGTTGTCTCCCTCTCTCTATGGTATCTCATCAGTTTCTCTTTTCCTCCTCACCTATCTCATGATATCTCTCTAAACAAAGTCTTTCACAGCTGTCTCTCCCTTTTCACCCTCTCTCTGAATTGTCTTTTTCACTTGTCTCTCAAACCTGACTCCTTAGTACTTCTCCCACCTTTCACACACTGCTCACTCCTTCAACCATCTCTTGCCCCTTTTCACTTCTCTATATCATCTACCTTGCACCAGTCCCTTTGCCCACCCCTCTCTCATCTGTCTGTTTCCTCTCTATCACCTCTCTAGATTAATTCCCCCTGTTTCAGTGGTCTCTTTATGAAATATTTCTCACCTGTCTAGTCCCTATCCACTCAGTTGTTTCTATCCCCTCTCTGGCACCTGTACCCCCTATTTCTCTGTCTCTCTCTGAGCTCTCTCACACCGGTGTTTCTATGTCACCTTTCTTACAACTTCTTCTCTCATCTGTCTCCTAAATACCTCTTTTCCACCTGGTGCCCTCTCTGCAGTGTTTTATTTAGCCCTTTTCTCACACCGTTTGCTCTCTATATCTCTATTGCACCTTTCACATCTATATGACTGCCACATCTCTGTCAATCCCTCTGTATGTCAGCTGTCTTTTTTTAGTACTCTGTCTTAAAAGTCTTCCTTGTCTCTCTCTCTTTCTTTCACACACCTGTCTGTCTCTACCTCTCCTACATATAGCTGTTTGTCTCTAATTTATCTTTGTCATATGTCTGTCACATCTGTCCCCTCTCTGCTGGCTGTCTCTTTTTTACCTGTCTGTCTTACCCTTCTCGCTTATGTCTTTCTCTCTCACACCTGTCTGTCTCTATCTCTCCAAACTCTCCTACATATATTTTTTAATCATTCCATTTCTTTCTCTCTCTTTCACACTTACACATACACAGACACACACACACACACACACACACACACATTCCCCTTTGCTGCTCCCTCATTTCTCTTTCAACAATTCTTTTCTCCCTACTCTGTGCTGTATTTTCCCTCTCCCCTGACATGTCCAGAGACAGCAAGAGACATGGAGCCACCTTTTGCCAGGACTTCTCAATCACCATCAATACATGATGTTGCAAGTTCTATTATTTTCAGGTTACCACTGTTCTAGGTTCTTGCTGAAGATGCACGGTGCAAACATAGCTCAGCCCGTGCCCCGCAGGTCACAAATGGTAACATTTTATTTCAGTGCTGTGTAGTTTCAGTGCTGAATCTTTTTAATGACAAGCAACATGTTAATGTTGGAAGCGGGGTAAGCATACTTAAAAGACAAAAGCTCAGGAAAGCCCAGCTTAGCATTCCTGACACTACTCTAGGGATCTCTTATGACAGAAGTCGCAAGGTTAGTACCAGGGGTCACAAGGGACAAGCTAGAAGTCACAAATGTGACTACTGGGAACCCCTAAATGATGTCCGAGGTCTTCTAATAATTGCATTGCAGTTCTATGGTGGCACCCACATTCCACTCTGCAGAGACAGAGAATATGTTACTGAAGAGGAAGACAGGTAGAGAAGTTTGGAGAAATGGTCACTTACCCGTCTGCAATTAGTTCAACGCCGAGATCAGCGGGGTTGTTGCTGGGGGCAGCAACACACCTGTCTGCCCTTAAGGTAAATGTGTCTCCATCCAAGAATGAAGTTGAAATACCAATGTAAACTGGGGTTCCGACTGTCAGGGTGTCGCCTTCTGTGAGTGGGTCAGCAAAGGAATTCGACTTAAAGGCGGCCATGGTGGCGGTAATTGGTCCAGAGCCATTCACTGGTGGTAGAGAAACGGTGCTGGATAAATAAAAAAGAGATCTCAGGATATGTACAAGAGAATGTGTGCTAATTACATCAAGAGATTTATGATTTATTCATTTGAAGTATTGATTAATAGACCCAGGATGTTATTCAATGTAGTTATTGCGTGCAGTTCTTACACACAGTACTGTTATTCTCAATGGAGTTTATGAAAAATAATGCTAGACCGCAGAACATTTTTGGCACTGTCAGATGTCCTTGGTGGAAAAAGAGACCTTGATGCAAACAACATTTACCACAGTATTATAAAACTAGTTCTCTATTGGATTAAATGTCATGTTGTTAAGTGTTAGACAAAAAACTGACAGCCTTTCCTTTCACACTTCCTGTATCCCACCAAGATTGTCAGATAGTTGACTTTACATTCTCCAAATTTGCATGTTGAAAGAATGAATAGCAATTTGTCATAAGACATAGCCTGCATTTGGCTTCTGTCTTTGAAAGCACAGCATAAGAACATTTAAAGGCATTTTTAATATTCATTCACCTTCTGAATTCTACCTTGATTATTTTGAGGGTGCTGTAGCACCATTTTCCCTTACTGCTTCTAGTGTTCAATGGCTCAGGTCCTTCAATGCTGAAGCCTCTGATGCTAAAGAACGCAACACTATTGGAAAAAGAAACTATAGGTCCAGTTCTGAAGCATCAGTAGAAAAAGATGCGTTCTCCGATTAGATTAAATATTCCAAACAAGACATTCAGCCCATTTTTAATTAGAAAATATGCAAACAAATTGGTGAAAAAGGGAAATGTTCAGGATGTTAACTCTCCATCAAATTGTCATGTTCAGCATAGAAATTGAATATGTAGTCTACATTTGTAAGATGCGTCTTTCAGGTGACCATATGTGCAACTCACAGATTTTTCATGAAATTCAAAATTGCCAAAAAGGACTAACAATACAAAGTTTTCACATGCATCCGAGTGGAGGCGGATCTGTAGATTGTATATTAATAGGAAAGCAGACATGCACATAGGAAGAGGGGTACTGCCTTTCTTTTTCTGGCCGACGCTGGTTTATACTTTTCTTCAATGTGAGCGTATTTGTTCGCCATCACCGTGAGTCCCCTTCTCACGCATTCATCTTTACTGTGCAATTCATTAAAGGTTTCTTAGAAGGTGTTCAGAAAGATTTTCCTCTAGTTAGAAGACTTCCTCCAGCCTGGGAATGGAATTTGATTCTCTCCAGGTAGACATGGCCTCCATTGGAGACAATATTGAAAGCTCATGCACCATCTTTTGTGGAAGCTGCATTCCTTGGTGGTGATTACTTCAGCCAGAAGGGTGAGTGAATGTCAAGCTCTTTGTATTGATAAGTTGTTCCTAATATAATTTCTCTAAGAACTAATCTTTCTTTTTATCAAAAGTAGTTTTTGACTTCCTCTTTGACTTACTACAACCGATCCCACAGTGCACTGTGTTGGGGTAGATCCAAAATGGTAACACCCCTCTGCCCTTGGCTGCTGCTGCCCCAGACAGAGGTATGTTTATGAAAATGAGCAGTCCCCTCCTACTGAGCTACACCAGTAAAACCAGCCTTCCTCCCCCTTGGGTGGTGATAAAACTGAATATAAAAAGCACAGGCAACAAAAGGCTTATCTTCCCCATGCCTCTTGTGGACTTCCACATCCACTTAGGGGCGACCTGTGTAATGTTAAACAAAAAAAGGATTCTTTCCTTTTAAAAGGATTATTTAGACAGGTTTGCAGACACGTTTAAAGGCTGCAGGTGTCAAACTACACAGGTAGGCCTGAAGCCATGATTTGGTAGTCGTCTAGTAGATGAGAGAAGATGTCCACAGGTGACACATTTACATTTGCTCGCCATTCGCTTATTTCCTATACCATATCCTGTGGAATCATGGAAAGTTTTGAAGAGCAATGTAAAGTCAACCAATTCAACTATTTTAATATGAGCCGGATAAAAATGGTGTTGACCAGACAGAACTAAATACTTTCTCACACAAACAAGAAATCCACTTTCCTTTATTGAAGAATTAGAAACAATACTTCATTTTTGAAACACCACAGGCATGATGACACATTTTCTCACAGCAAAAAGATATCCACTTTTGTTTAATCAAGAATTATACACTGTATTTCATAGTTAAACATAAAGAAAAAGGTATATTATTAATAATTAGGAAAACATTAGGTGGATTGTCACTTTGCTTGTTTAGAATTGTCATGCATCCTGTTAATCCACTTAACTATCTCCCTCTCTGATTTCATAAACTATGCTGTCCAAGAAATAACTTTTGTTCTGGCTCATGAGAGAAGGATCCCAGAATACCTGTAGATTCTCACACCTCCATTTGTTTAGAGAAAGTGTTCTCAGAAAAGCATTTATAGGACAGCAAATTATGGCCCTCATTCTGACCCTGGCGGTTCTCTACCGCCAGGGCCAACGGGGGCGGGAGCTCCGCCGACAGGCCGGCGGTGCCCCCTTGGGCATTCTGACCGCGGCGCTTTGGCCGCGGTCAGAACGGGAAAACCGGCGGTCTCCCGCCGGTTTTCCACTGCCCGTAAGAATCCTCCAAGGCGGCGCAGCTCGCTGCGCCGCCGAGGGGATTCTGACAATCCCTACCGCCATCCTGTTCCTGGCGGCTCGCCCGCCAGGAACAGGATGGCGGTAGGGATTGTCGTGGGGCCCCTGGGGGCCCCTGCAGTGCCCATGCCAATGGCATGGGCACTGCAGGGGCCCCCGTAAGAGGGCCCGCTAGTATTTCACTGTCTGCGTAGCAGACAGTGAAATACGCGACGGGTGCAGTAGCACCCGTCGCACCTTCCCACTCCGCCGGCTCGATTACGAGCCGGCATCCTCGTGGGAAGGGAGTTTTTCCCTGGGCTGGCGGGCGGTCTTTTGGAGACCGCCCGCCAGCCCAGGGAAAAACTCATTATACCCTCCGCGGTCTTCTGACCGCGGAGCGGTATAATGGAGGGCGGAATCCTGGCGGGCGGCCTCCGCCGCCCGCCAGGGTCATAATGAGGCCCTATGTCTTGATGTTGGAGGCTGGCCTGGTTTGTAGTGGGTACCTTGGGGACTTACACCTTATACCAGGTCCAGTTATCCCTTGTTAGTGAATGCAGTAGTGTTCTAGCAGCTTAGGCTGACTGAGGTAGCTATAGCATAGCAGCTTAGGCTAAACTAGGAGACATGCAAGTCTCATGCAATACCACTTATAGTCACACAGTACGTATACACAAGTAACGACAATACTCAGTGTCACTAAAAATAAAGGGATTTATTTGAGTGACACAGTAATAAAAATATCTTAGAAACAATACTCCTTCTAGAGGTAAGTATTATACACAATATATACACTAGACACCAAAATTAGACAAGTAAATAGTCATAGAACAGTGCAAACAATAGGAAATACTGTAGAATGCAATGGGAGAAAATAGGTCTAGGGGCAACACAAACCATATACTAAGAAAGTGGAATGCAAATCATGAATTCCCCCCTAGACAAGTGTAGTGTGTGCAGAATCGCTGGGAGAGTTAGAATACAGTAAAGGTAAGTAAATTACCCACCCAGAGCCCAGAAAAGCAGGAGTAAAGTGCTGCAAGTTTCCCTAGGACACACTACACTTGTGATTGGGATATTGTAGTAACCAACCAAGTCTACAAACAACAACTGCTGGATTCCTGGACCTGAAGACCTGCAAAAGAAGGGGACCAAGTCCAGAAGTCGAAAGAAGTTCCAAGAAGGACAGGAGCCCCTGCCAACCAAGAAGAGGGTGAAAAAGCAAAGTCCCAGGTTAGGTGAAGACTGCAGAAATGCACCCTAGGAAGATGCCAGCGGCTTACTGCATGTTGCAAAAGATGCCCCACGACGTGAAGATGGATGCAGACATCATTTCGTGTTAGAAGTCGCAACAAGCCTTTGTTACGACAAAAGTGTGTTTTGCATCAAAATGGCGCTGGCTGGACCCAGGGGGGACCTGGGGGCCTCACCTCTGTTTGAGGAGGAAGAGAGGGGCTCTCCGCACATTAGAGAGCCCTCAGAATGCCAGACAGCACCCATAGGAGTCCCAGGACATGGGGACAAAGGAGGTGCAAAACGTGGTTCGTGCAGCAGAACAAAGGAAGGTCCCACGCTGCCAGAGAACAATTCAGCGAGTTGAGCATCGCAGGATGGAGTGAAGTGGACCTGGGCCCTGCTGTGCATGAAGGCATTTTACAAACCGTCACTCTCAGGAAAGGGAAGGTCTTACCTCCTCCAAATTGTATCAGCAGGACCTCAGGACAGTCTATGTCGATGAGGTCAACCTCTGTGTCCTTAGGAGCACGCTCGTCACTGTGAGAGGAGTGCAAGGGTACCAGTTGTCATCTTAGAAGGTGCCTGCTGGAGCAGGGGAGTGACTCCGTCACCCCACAGGAGATTTCTTCGGTCCTTCTGGTGCAGGATGAAGACAGGGAGTCCCCAAAGCGTGCACACTGTGGAAACTGTTGTAGTTCCTGGCTGGAGCTGAAGTTACAGAGGAAAAGTATCCCTTTTTCAGCGGTTCCTGGAGCAGGCTGTGGTTGATTCGAGGTCAGAGGATGAAGTAGTAGGTGCAGAGGATTCCTGAAGGAAACTTGCAAGCAGAATCTGAAGAGAACCCACAGGGTAGATCCTAACTAGCCCTGAGAGGGGGATTGGCTACCTTATCAGGTAAGGACCTATCAGGAGGGGTCTCTGATGATACCTGCTGGTACTGGCCACTCAGAGCCCTCTAGAGTGCCCCCACACCTTGCAAAGCAGGATGGCTGAAGTCTGGGACACACTGGAGGAGCCCTGGGCACCACCCCTAGGGTGGTGATGGACAGGGGAGTGGTCACTCCCCTTTCCTTTGTCTTGTTTTACACCAGAGCAGGTGACAAGGGGTCCCTAAACCGGTGAATACTGGCTTATGCAAGGAAGGCACCATCTGTACCCTTCAAAGCATTTCCAGAGGCTGGGGATGGCTACCCTGCCCAGCCTGTAACACCTATTTCCAAAGAGAAAGAGTGTAACACCCTGCTCTCAGAAGAAAATGCTTTGTTCTGCTTTGTTCTGCCTTCATGGGACTGAGCTGCTCAGACCCCGGTGGGGCAGAACCCTGTCTGTGAGGTGGCAGCAGCTGTAGCTGCAGTTCAAGCCTCAGAGAGCTGGTTTGGCACTAATGGGGGTCCATGGTGGAGCCCCCAGGATGCATGGAATTGGCTCCCCAATACCAGACTTGGGCGGGGGGACAATTCCATTATCATAGACATGTTATATGGCCATGGTACGGAGTTACCATTGTGAAGCTACATATAAGTATTGACTTCTATGTAGTGCACAAGTGTAATGGCATCCCCGCACTCACAAAGTCCCAGGAAAAGGCCCTGAACTATGTGGGGGCACCTTTGCCAGTGCAAGGGTACCCTCACACTTAGTAACTTTGCACCTATCCTTCAGCGAGTGAAGGTTAGATATATAGGTGACCTAAAAGTCACTTAAGTGCAGTGGAAATGGCTGTGAAATAACGTGTGCGTTATTTCACGCGGGCTGCAATGACAGGCCTGGTCAAGGGTTTGTTTGTGCTCCCTATGGGTGGCAAAAGAAATACTGCAGCCCATATGGATCTCCTGAAACCCCAATGCCCTGGGTACCTAGGTTCAATATACCAGGGACTTATAAGGGGGTCCAGTGTGCCAATTAAAATTGGTAAATGAAATCACTAGCCTACAGTGCAAAATTTAAAAGCAGAGAAAGCATAAGCACTGAGGTTCTGGTTAGCAGAGCCTCAGTGACACAGTCAAGCACTACTGACAACACACACATTAGGCCACAAACCATGAGCACTGGGGTCCTTGCTAGCAGGATCATAGTGCGACAGGCAAAACACACTAACATATAGGTTTTTATCTATGAGCACTGGGGTCCTGGATAGCAGGATCCCAGTGACACAGTAAAACCACACTGACACACACTCACAAACAGACCAAAAGTGGGGTAACCATGCTAGAAAGAGGCTACTTTCTCACACTTGACTTCCCCTCTACTAAGAGAACCTGTTTTACAAGATATTTCCTCTACAGTTGTCTTCAGTTTTTGTGAGGTGCTCTTTCTGTGGGAGAAAGAAAGCAGCTAGTGAAGTGTGTGGTTTGGTAATACCTAGTTATTTTGGCAAATAGTGTGCATTTTGCTAAAAATGTCTTAAATTGCTTTAAAGACAGGAACACCTCAGATTGAGAGCACATCTGGAACATGTGAGATCCAAGAAAAACTGAAGGAAGAAAAAAGGGCAGCCTCAACAGATCCAACAACTCGTAAACACTCTCCTTGAGAGAGATCTAGAGCAAAGGAGTCAAAAGATATTAGAAGAAATCAACATCACATGGTGCCGTCAACACTTCAGGTCAATGTCAAATATCGTAAGTAAGACATCAAAGGCTTTGGTTTAATCCGGATGTGCTTTCCCTTAATTTTGGACCATCATCAACACCACAATGGACATCATCACAAAATATCTATGTTTATGCTATTGATGCATTCCAAGATTGCTCATTCCTCTTTTAGGTTCGGAGATCACAGATAGCTCCAATACGTTCACAGTCATAAAGAGCAAGCTCTTTTTATCACACTCTTCTCCACTGTCGAAGTGAAAAATGTACAAAACAACACCATTATCCACAATCGTGTTGATGATCCAGTCTGTTCATTCAATGTTGCCACTTCATTTTCTCAAGACTTGAATGGCTGTTGCATTTTTCAGTGTTGGCGAGATTAATGTCAAGGTTTTTCACATTACTGTTCAAACTATTGCTGAACAAAGGCAGTGACATTCTCTAAAGGGGACTCCTCAGCTTCTGAGTACTTGCTTCATTATCCCAGCACAAGATCAACTGAAAGTTCAGTTGTAAATCTTCAACCTACCTCAAATTCCAAGAATGTTTTTGTGACCAACATCAATGTTGCCAAAGATTCCATAAAATTCCATCCTTTTATCAGAAAGTCCATACTCTGACAACACTCCTGAAAAATACAAAAGCCACTCATCTCCTTAAGGATCCATTTATGGTTCAAGCTTGGAACTAAAGTTGGACTACTACTGATACCCCAACTGCACTGGCAGCTTCTCCTTCTAGAGTATCGGCATTAGTTAATATCATCTCATGAAATCCTTGTGAGCAGGGCAGCTAAATGAAATATTACCTTGAATATGATTCTGGTGTTTTAGAGGGATCATTCAATCAATCAATTAATCAGTTGATTTTAGAGCACAACTTGTCACCCATGGAGGTATGCAGACACAGGCAGGTTCCATGGTCTTAGTCAAGGAGCCAAGTTTTCAGCATCCTACAGATGTCCTGTAGAGCTGGGGAGGTCCTGAGGCACAGACCGAGACTGTTCCAGGCTTCTGCTGCAAAGTAGGAGAAGGAGCGTGGTCCTGCACTGCTGCTTTGTATGCTAAGGGTATGGGCCACTGCAAGGGAGACAGCGTAGAGGTGTCTGAAGGGTTTGTGGAATCTCAGGCAATGGCTGATCTAGGTGGGTTTAGGGTTACGCAGGGCCTTAAATGCACAGGTGTGGAGCTTAAACTTGCATCTCATCTGAACGTGGAGCCAGTGGAGTTTTTGAGGTGGAGGCTATATAGGTGTTTCTAGGAAGATTCAGGATGAGTCTTGCTGCTGCGTTCTAGATGGTCTGTTGTCTTTGCATTTGATTGGCCTCGATTCCCATGTAGAGGGTGTTTCTATAGTCCAGTCGACAGGTGATGAGGGCTTGAGTGATGGTGTGTCTTGGTTTTGGGGAAGCCCCTTGAAAGTTTTATATATGCACTGGATGAAGAAGCAGGAGGCTGACACTCCGTTAACTTGGGACCTCATCGTGAATTTGCTTTCCAGGATGATACTGAGATTTTTGGCATGCTCAGCTGGGATTGGAGTGGGACCCAGTTCTGTGGGCCACCAGGAGTCATCCCAGTAAGAGTTATCAACGCCGAAGATCAACACATCAGTCATCTCTGTGTTGAGCTTGAGGTAGTTACTTCTCATTCAATTAGCAATGCTGATCTTGAATTGGTGAAAGTTGATTCTTGCTGTGTTGAGGTTTTCAGAGAGGGAGAGGATGAGTTGTGTGTCGTCCGCATAGGATATAATATTGAGTCTGTGAGACCTGACTATGTTGGCAAGGGGTGACCAGTAGATGTTGAAGAGGGTGGGGCTGAGTGCTGAGACTGAGGGATGGTTGATGTGGGTTTAGAGGTATCTGAGCAATTCTCATTTCGTTTTTTTGCACTGCATATTCACTGTTGCATCATGCTGACCTTGTCTAGTCAAAGTCTGTTTAAGAGTAGTCCACCACAATATTTTTTGTCCATTTCTTCTCATTTAAGATTTAGCGGCAGCATTATTGGCTGCGACTCTTGGAAAAGTACTGCCTCTAGATATCTGGGAAGACCCTCCCCTGCCATTCACATACATCACTGTGCCTACATTGTCATAGAAAATGCTCCATATTAAAACAACGTAAAGAGGGTACACATAGGTAACAAAAACATAAACAATATCGACAAATAATAATGGCTCTATATGCAGTGTTTCCTTTTTACACTCAGCCCTTTCCACCAACACTTACCCGATAATAGGATGTAGCGCCGTGAGCAGGCTGATCTGCATTGTCATGTTATATGTACATGAGAAGTTGAGTCTCAGGATACTGCCGACTGTAATCCCACTTTGATTGTTGGGGGCAATGTAGAGGGCATTTGAATAAGTCATCTTGTAATTATTTATCTAGAACAGAAATCACAACAATAGAGAAACTGAAATGATTGTTGTGAAAAATACCACCCTTACTTCCACTTATGTTTGTATTTTATTGTCTTAGCATGATAACATGCCCACCATTGCGGAAAAATACAATTCTATTGTAAAAAACAATAATTAAACATACACAGCAGCTGTCAACAGGAAGATGGGATGGAAGGAACGAAAAGAGGTTGGCGAGCTTTGAGCAAGATAATTCAACCTTTGAGATTATTATAATAGATGGAATGTATAACCCTGACAATTAAACTAATTAATCTAATCCAATGTTCTGAGTGCCATTTTCCCAACTTCCCATGTCTGAAAGGAGGTCAATATTTCCTCTTTCACTTTCATGATCAATAAAGTGTACCACTGCTGGAAGCCGTGCTGGCTGATGCCCCTTCTGCCCTGGCTGCAGGAACCTATTGGGGCTCCCTTATTTGAAAACTTGACCTAAAGCTGCTGCATGATTTCCAGTATTGTTAACACATATTCACTCACTGAAAAAAACAAAGGTTAAGTTAACGTTTTGCTTAGGTGAATTTGTCAGTGATAACATTAACTTTTTGAACTCAATATATCACAGAAATTCACCAGTTACAGTTAAAAGCACTAACTATAGCTTGGGCCCCCGCCATGCACTGCTTATGACCTCATATATTACATCACCCATTACTTATTCTATGACACCATTTATAGCATCATTGATCACATCACTGATGACATCATTGATTACATCACTGATGACATAATCCGATGTGTGCGACTTTGTTTTATAGTTTACATAGTGGTGGGTAACTACCATATTACTTTTCTACCTAATTGTGCACAGCCTGTGTCCAGCTAATGGGTTTATGTGTTTACAAAACATGTGCTCCTAATGCATCAAAAATGTGTGGAGGTTATTGAATAAGTTATGAATCATTGTATTCAGGAGTAACTCTGTGTGCATGTGACAATTGTTAACTTGCAACCAGTATGCTCCATGCAGGTGTTTTAGTTCTGCAGAAAAGGTTTCCAATATGAGCAAAGATTCTACATAGTTGCAGCCTTGAGTATTTAGACAAAATCATGTCAGCATGACAATTTCTATATGACATAGAAGACTATGTGCACCATTCCTATGTGCTGGTTTTCCATTTTTAAATTACTCCACATTATCCCCTAGACGAAAAGTGGAGTTTTTTAAAGTAACTTATGCAGACAACCCCCAGTACAGATTCTATTACCCAGGTTATATTTGGCCTCCGTACACTTTCTTATAGCTCCCACAAAAAGCATGGTTTAAAAACCTTCCCAATTGCCCTTGCCTTGTCATTATTGCTCACAACAAAGTACAGTCCATCTTTTATTTTTTGCCCTCTTTTCCAGTCCGTGTGAACTCCATTTTTAACCCAGTTTTACATCCTTTAAATTTTAAATTGTACAAAAAGAGCATCTTGTATTTACATCAGCAAGGTTGGGCAGAGGTTTACTGTGCTGTTATTAGTTTCATAGGAGGGTCAATACATCTTAGGAAAGATATCATCAAGTACACTCAGTCTATATTTTTTCTAATGTATATTCATCAGCATTTTCTAGCTTTACCTAAATGTTTTTGTGAAGGTTTAATTGGTTTGTTTATACAATTATTATTCAGTTATGCCATGATTTTACATCCTTTGTGCTTCAGTCAAAGAGCCAGGTCTTAAGGTCCTTCCTGAATTGAGGCAACAATGGTGACTGTCTGAGGTGAAGGGGCAGGGTGTTCCAGCTCTTTGCCACAAGGTATGCTAACATTCTTCTTCCAGCTGAGGTCTTCCATATGTGGGCTACAGTGGCTAGTGCCTGTTGAGTGTCAGCGTGTGAGGTAGGTGGGTTGTATGTCATGAAAAGCCTTGTATGTGTGGACAATGAGTTTTAACTTGATCCTTTTCTCAATGGAAAGCCCGTGGAGGTCTCTTAGGTGTCTGGTAGTGTGCTCGTGGTGGGGGATGTTCAGGATGAGTCTCGCTGAGGCATTTTGGATGTGTTGTAGTTTCTTCAGGTTCTTCTGAGTGTTTCTTATGTTGCATATGCTGTCATTATTCTAATGAGACTACTGGTTTTGAGAGGCAGAATGGCCTGTGGTGTGGGGAACTGAGTTTAAACCCACTACAGGTGACACCTGTCGGCCTCATCCGGGTCTCGCTCTGGCTAACTAGCAGTGTCTCATCTCTACCCTAGAGCAGGGATGATTGAGCAGCCGAGCGCATGACACAATTGACTCCTCAGTGAAATCGTGGTCACTCCGATTGCATCCGTTTCTCTCAGTTACATTAGCCTCACATTTACAAGGACAATTAGAGGCATTATTTGTTTCAATACGATTGTAATAAAGCAACTGCATCTTAAATAATAAAGCACGTACTGCAATAACCAGGACGATAAAGCATGAAAGGATTAAAATTGTGACAAGGAGAGTAAAGCATAAAAATAACGCTATATATTGTCACTAGAGTTGCTACTATAATTCCCACCTAGACTATATTAGAGAACAACATGTTAAGGTCTAGTTCTGCCCTTTAGGTTCCCCTGGGAAGACATCATGCCTCATACCTGATCAAGGGCCTAAAGTCTGCATAAGCAGCTGTAGCGAAGCATTCAGCAATCAGCATATAGTATTGGTCATCTGGCTGGAATCTCCCTCTAACGTGTATGGGACAGGGAAGTGTTTTTATAATAAAACTGCTGATGTTCTGAGAAAATGTCTCTACGTAAGGATGTGTATGTTTCTCTGGATACCAGAGACAACGCGTTACCACGTTTACGGGCAACCTATCTTACTGCAGCCTTGAGAGAAGCACAGAGTGAACAAAATGTCTTTTTAAGAACACAGGCGGTCATTCTGACCCTGGCGGTCAAAGACTGCCAGGGCGGAGGACCGCGGGAGCACCGCCGACAGGCCGGCGGTGCTCCAATGGGGATTCCGACCGCGGCCGGACCGGCAACACTGGCGGGCTCCCGCCAGTGTACCGCCGCCCCATTGAATCCTCCAAGGCGGCGCAGCTTGCCCTGGGGGCCCCTGCAGTGCCCATGCCACTGGCATGGGCATTGCAGGGGCCCCCGTAAGAGGGCCCCTAAATGTATTTCACTGTCTGCTGCGCAGACAGTGAAATACGCGACGGGTGCAACTGCACCCGTCGCACAGCTTCCACTCCGCCGGCTCGATTCCGAGCCGGCTTCATCGTGGAAGCCTCTTTCCCGCTGGGCTGGCGGGCGGCCTGAAGGCGACCGCCCGCCAGCCCAGCGGGAAAGTCAGAATTACCGCCGCGGTCTTTCGACCGCGGAACGGTAACCTGACGGCGGGACTTTGGCGGGCGGCCTCCGCCGCCCGCCAAGGTCAGAATGAGGGCCACAGTGCTGGACAAGGCAAAGAACAGCTAAATAGAGAGAAATAAAACAAGACCACAAATGTGGCTATTGTTATAATAATAAACTAAGCTGAATAAAATATATCTAGGTTTAAAGTGCACAGCGGCAGGCCTAGTGTGCTAAAATAACGTGCATGGAGCTATAACTAAAATGACTGCACAACACTGGCGTACAGGGCATTGTCAGTCGAGTCTGGTGGTGACAAAGGCATGAGTTACAGTTTTGTGGAAGTCATTTGGGATCTATTTGAAGATCTGTAGTCTCGCCCTATTTAATGCCATCTGTATTGTTTTCTATGAAATGTTCTATGATTCACCTTTATGACATTAATGCTAAATAAAGTTTGATTGGCTGACTTACTGAGTGTACATTGTCATTACTAAATACTTTGTAGTACTCTGTGGTGTATTTACAATGCATGTTTCACTGTCTGCAAACAGTGCAGTAGAGAGTAAACTCTTCATAGAGTAAACAGATTATTTTGTGTCATTTTTTTCAGCATTTTTAACTCCTACTGAGAGCAGGCGTTAAAGGAGGCACCCCATTGATTTCAACGGTCCCAAATGGACTTTGCAGGATAAGCATCAACATTTTTGACATTAGTCCTTGAAACCTCCGAACTAGCATCAAAAATTTTGCAGCTAGTTTCCATAAGATACAGTCACACATGGTGTCGCTAGGGGGGATCTAGGGGCACAAGGAAACTGGTGCTGCTCTGGGTACAGCGCCACTTTCCTTAAATTAGGCCCTTTGTATCTTGAGGAACTTCACTTTCTTTGAACAGCTGTATACAAATTTAACACTATTCCCATAAATGTGCGATTGATTATTAATGTGAACTATGCTAACCATGAACTGTATGCTATAGGGCCAATGTTGCACATAACACATGCTTGATAGGAGTTGTATCTCTCATGGCATTAATGATGCTTCATATTATTCTGAGCTATTCTGTGCTTACCTTCAGGTCTCTAATGTCATTGAATAATGTGTACAAAAGACGTTTGGATTATTTCATCAGTGACGTCATCATGTATATCATAGATCATGTCATGAGTGATGTAATATGGAAGATCATAAACAGTGGAAAGGGGTGCAAGTTATAGTTCAATCAATCAGTCAATCAATCAGTATTTGTAAAGCGTGACTACTCACCCGTAAGAGCCTCAAGACACTGGGGGGAGGGTAGGGGCCTCATCTGAAGAGCCTTATGGTTAGCTCAAAATGGGCTGAGGTGGAGGGCATATATATACATTTTTAAAAATGGTAGCTCCTATTTTGTTGTATTTGCTGCAACCCCATGGAGTCCCCGGTATCATGGTAAAAACTGCCATTTTATTAAACAAAACATTTTGGCACCCACACCGGGCCTAGGAGACCAAGGTATCCCAACCTTACACCCTTATATTGTTAATTTTTACAACTTCAGGACAGGAGACTAAGGGCATGGTTTAGAACTCAGCGGACGGTTACTCCATCACAACGTGACAGATAGCCCGTCTGCCAAAATCTAAATCCCATTGGTCTCATTGTGACGGAGTAACCCATCCGCCGAGTCCTAAACCGTCCCCTAAGTCTCTCAGTCCTGACAGTAGCATTTTTCCTGTGTTTGTTGCAGCCAATCAGAGTGCTCGCTCCCGCTGGAGTCTGATTCACACAGGAGTGAAATGGCCCAGGGGAAAAAGCTCCCTGAGCCTAACAGAACACACCATTTTTAAAAACTGGGTTTGAGGAACTCCCACGTGAGTGCCTCAGACCCACTAATCATGTAGTTTAATATCTCAAAAACTACTGAATGATTTGCAGCAAATCACATAAAGCACAATCTGTAAACCAAGATCTAGCTTCCTGCTAACTGTGGTGTAATTTTTGCAGCAGCGTTGCTGAAAAAAGTATTTGGAAAATGCATTGGAATTTTGTGTTTTGGGACCCCACTATTTTATCGGCACCCGCTTGATGAAACACCCAGAAACTTCCATGCACCTTCTTGGACAGTTGCATGAAGATTCATCAAATGGGGTCAAAGTTATAAGTAAAACACAAAAAGGTATTTTCAGTTGAAATGCTGACCTAACTATAACTTCCCAGTGGAGACCTGCAGTTTTCAAGAAATGTGTGATCAAAGAAGCACTGGGTTGGCTTGAAGGAGTTAACAAGTGCTAGGTGTATCTGGACAGTTAGTCCTCTGGGAATACCAGAAAAAAATAGAGCCCTCTGATTAGACAAAGGAGCTTTTTCTAAAGATCTGATTAGCTGAGTGCAACCCAGAGAAAAATGTTGCGGCTGCCTGTAGGAAAGTCCTCCTTTTTGTCCCGGTCACCCCCAAACTTTTCGGACAGGTATTGGTGGTTACTGACTCTTAGCTGTGCCCTGGGTACAGTTTACCAATCCCAGGGGCAGTGCTCTGTGTAAAGTGGATATGCAAATTAGGCTAATTAAAATTGGCAAAATTAACCTACCTATAAATCCCTAGTATATGGTAGGACATGGAGGGTTAGGGACCCCAGCATAGGTAGTGCCCCCATAGGTTCACTGCTGAGGTGCCCAGTGTCATTTTAAAGGCAGTCCTGCCTTGCTGGCTGCTTTTAAATTAAAGTTACATGCAAATTCGACTTTGAAATTAAAAGTAGTTCCACAGTCTTCAAGTACGTTATTCTTACATATATGTCACCCCTAAGGTGTGCCCTATATGCCCCTAGGGCTGGGTGCCATGTAACTATAAGCAGTGACCTTATAAAAATAGTTTTATGAGCCCTGGTGAGTTAAAACAGCCAAATTCATTTCCCCTCATTGTAGTGAATGGCCTCCATAACATGGCTCTCCTAAGTACCTGTGATGTAATAACAAGCTATGTGCCTTTGTTTCCCCTTCATTGCATTAGCACTCAGGTGTGAGGCTCCAGACAGCTCCCAGCCAGGATACTCCAGCAAAAGGAGGCCCGAAGAGGCCCTTAGCTTCGGCCTTTGTTTTGTGCCCAGGTGGAATTTAAAACAACAAAACCCCCTTGCTGCCTGAGAAAGTGTGGGGGCTGCTGAATGTGTCCTGCGTGAATAATACTCGGGCGCGCTCAGCAGGCTCAGCTTCCTGGCAAGATGGAGAGCCCCCACCCCATGATAATAGTGGGTGGACGCCATCTACCCATGTGTGCCCCCGACTTGTGCCCTTCATACATATACATAAATATATCCATACACAGATGGTCGATTCATTCACAACGAAGTACTGAGTCCTGCTGTGAACAGGAATGAGTTACTATTCCTTCCCATTTATTTCCCGCTCATGAAGTAAATATTTTATGACAATGACCACCTTTACTAGCTGAGAGGCCTGAAATGCACACAGTGTGTCCTTTCTTACCGCCAAGGTATTTCCACACCATCCTCTCTGTGGAACGGCTTTAACTTGGGCCACACGTTCATTTCCCACCAGCCGCAGAGAGGTTGTGGCCGTACAATTCCTATCAGCGAAATACATCTGTGAGAGGCTGTACTTCAACCTCTCCAGGAGGCACTTGTCGAGAGACAGTGTCATTGCTGATCCTTCACACTGGACAGTGGGAAGGATGTCACTGCGACCTGCAACACAACACGACTGGTTCAGAAATAGTCACATGACGGATAGAATATTTAGCACACTGGTAGGATAGCATTCTGCACGGATATCATTTCAATGGGTAGATAACATGGAGACAAAATAATCAAAAAATGTGCTCTGGCTTTTTCTGGTTGAATACTTCAGGTTATTTGCAGTGAGAACAGAGTTTCTCTGAAAGGTTGGTGCTCACGTTTGCAGTACATCACAGACATGACCCGTTAAGTAAAGGAGACTATTCACTGTCTTTCTTTAGGTCTTGCTAGAGGCAGCATTAGCTACGTGAAAAGGTCAGTTACCGACACACAAAGTAAACTCAATATATAACACACAGCATATGCAATACCTTCCACTCCCTCTCACTTGGCCTCCTGAATACATGAGGGTTCCCGCACCTCCCCAACCAATCCCAGTAATATCATAAAATCACCTCCCCCTCCTTACCTACTGTCTAGGTCTCGGCTCTAGACTGCACGCATGCGCGTCTCAATTCCGAGACACGCCGTATCCACATTGTGAGTGATTGATTCAACATGTGATAGCCAAAGACCTGACCAGGCCACCTGTAAGGAGGGTTAGTCCTTATTGCCTTAGAGCCTGGGATGTGAGGCTGATTAAAGTTAGAATTGTGCCCAGCGGACAGACAAGAAAAAGTGCAACATGCTTAAAACATTAATCAAGTTGTACAGCAATAAAAAACAGTATACCATTTTAAAACGTGAACAAGCAACTTCAGAGGTCTATTAAAACAGAAATTTCATTAAACATAAGATCCGGCGAAAAAACAATTCCCACTGGTTTTCTCACTTGCATAAAAGGAATGGAGGAATATAGGATACTATGCAACTCCCTTTCTTACAAATAACTACAAAAAGAACCGACTTTGCCCCTTTAATGTGTGTGCTAAGCAATCCTTCACAATCACTCAATTCGCAACTTGTCTGAAATACACATTCATACAGCAACAACCTGTTAAACTCTGTAGTTTTCACTGGGACACACAAAACAAGCAAGCCATCAAAAAAACTTTGTAACAGGTAAAAAAATGAGGGTCGACACATCTCATGCTGAACAAATAAATACAGCATGAAGCCAGGCATCTTTTTTTATTTTCAGCTGCATTCTTCCTCATGTGCTTGCCCACCATTTTGTTGTGAGTTTATGTCTATAAGACTTGGTTGATATATAGTGGTGAGGGGATTTTTAAACTTCCTTTAATTTTCATTTTTGGCATTGCTAATGTAATTGTGGTGAGTAAAGGGTACTTGCATGTGTGTTGGCACAGTCACATTGGATAAGTAAATATTACCTTCATAATCATTTCCCTGCAATGCTGCAAAATGTTATGCAGGGTGGGTCAGGTGCCCCCAGCAAGACAGGGCAACTGAAATCTTTGTTCTCCATGCCTCCTTCTTTGCTGGCCATAAGGCACTCGCCATTTTGTTTAGCAAGTTTGTTATAGTCCGCCAATTTGTTTTTGTGCTCTATTCTTCCTTCTTTGCTGACCCTGTGGCGGTGGCCATTTTGTGTAGCCGGTGTGTACTGTTTGTCAAAGGCCCCCATTTTGCCTTTATTCTCTATGGGTTCTTTTATGCTGGACATGCGATGACCACCATCTTGTGGTGCTCATGAGGTGTATGTTTGGTGGCTATTTTGTCTTTTTTTTCCTATGCCTCCTCCTTTCATGGCAATATGGTGGATGAGATACCTACCACCATTTTGTACAGCACATGTGTTTCATCTCTTTTCTGCCACTTTTAAAATCCATTTTCTAGGAATATTGAGGTCTATGACATTTGACAGTGCTGTTGTTTTTTATTCATTTATTAGTTGTTTGCCTGTCACCACCTGCCTTCCATAGGATCCCTTGGGCCTCGCAAGGGCACCAACAGTTATTTAAATAACATACTTGATTTTTGCTTGCCTCCAGAAGAATTTGCCTGGCACCTGGAGTGGCATGAGCAAAAATGTAATTAATTTGTCCTACTTTTGCCGGACAGAGCTTGTATGGGCCCTAGATGGACAGAAGAAATTATTGATTTGATATATTTGATTCCCATAGAGTTCCAATTGGCTATGTAGGTAAACCAACAAGTATTGAATTATTTTATTAGATTTTTGCCTACCTCCTCCTGTCTCTTATAGAGTTTTCATGGCTCTGGATGCATACCAGCAATTACTTAATTCATTTATTAAATTATTGTTTCTGCATGTCTACCTCGTATAGGCTTCTCATGGTCCTAGAGGGACATAAACCTACTGATTTCTTTGTAATGTAGTCATGAGAAAAATATTGAGTTCATTCATGGTTTGGGAACACACAATTACTCAATACAGCAATTGAGATGATTATGACAAAAGCAAACAAACACAAATGATGGACGGAATGCGGAACCAACCAAACATTCGCCCCCAGTCACAGACCTGGGTTAAATCAACAATTATTTTGCTCACAATTTCACCCCAGTTTGAACCTTGCATATGCAAATCAGTCTTAACCCTGTTCCCCATGGGAACAGTTCAGCCTCAATTGCAACAACTTCACTTGTATCACATAACCTAGATTCTGATGGCCCACCGTTCACTCATTTTTTGTTGCCTGCAGGCACACAAGACTTCACATATGATACTGATACAGAAATAAGTCTGGGAATTAGCTGGCAGTGCTATCTGAGTCCTCCTCTGCTAAGCACCTCTGCCCATGATAAGTGGAAAGTGCTAATAAGATGGCCCCACAGATGGAGGATGTCTGTCAAGAAAGTACAGTGGAAGAAGAGGCCTGTTGCCACCATTGGCATCATGACCTAATTACAGTATTTTTCAGAAAAACATAACATACCTTCTGCATCCGTTTCTTGGCAGGGAGAGACTAAGAGGTTCAATCCTGCATCGGCTGCACCACCATCACCGAAACCCGAGCCTATGTCTCTCAGTGCAGGGAAACTCAATTTTAAGGATATTTAAACACAGCCCCATGTCAACCTCTGAGAGAGATAGGCCTTGCAGCATTGAAAAACAAAAATCTTTCAGTATTTCACTGTTAGGACATGTAAAAACACACTAGCAAATTTCCATGTCCATGTCGACATGTCTAATGTACACTGCACCCTGACCCTGGGGCTACCTTGGTACCAGTTTAGCTGACACAACTTTTAATAATGGTGAAATGCTTGGGTCGATCAGAGATCTTTTTAAGGAGGAAACACGAAGCCCAAGGACATACTTTTTCTCTTTAGCTCTCTCCTATGTTGTGTGCAACATCTGTGATCATCAAAAAGCTCTATTTGTTTACCATTTAGGAACCATTTGTAGGTTTTGTTAATCCTACGACTACATTCCATTGCCTTTGTCTTATTTAGATTAATTATCAGAGAAAAGGCTGATAACTCTCCCATGAGCCTTTGTAGCCCTACCTTTGTTTAGGTGATAGGAATGGCATCATCAGCATAAAACAGATTAGAGATAAACATGGAATCTAACCTGGATGCATGTGAATTAACTGTATTAAGTTCCATATACAAATATGCTAAAAACAAATTAAATAAATAAGGTGCAAAGACACTTTGCTTTAAACCCTGATGAGTAAAAATGTTCTTAGATAAAACAGTTCCAACCCCAACACGTATCCTAACCCAGGATAAGTATAAAGAAGCTAGAGAGCTTTAAAAAGGCCGGGGGTATACCCAGTAATAAATGTTTTCTCCAGAGCAGGTTTCGATTTAAAGAATCAGATGCTGTCTTAAAGTTGATGGAGCAAGATGCATTGATTGTATCTGTAATTCTGTCTATCGATTAACAATGATAGTTTTAACATATTGGTAGATTCCTGTGCGCAGTGGTTCGCATTGCCAATGGTTTTCCCCTGTGCAAGAACCACTGTGGTAATTTGTGGCTCATAATCTGGAGGGTGGAATGTTGTTGGGGTGGCGGTGCTGGTGGTGGGACAACCTCTATTCCACCCTTGAGTACCCTGGCGGTCTCCGATTTTTGGCTGTAATTGGCGGTCTTCAGTGTGTGACTCATACTACAGAGGTCGGAATACCGCCTACATGGCAGTCTATTGGCGGCCGCCACCGTGTCTGTCTTGCCAAAAGAACGTAATGAGGACCATAGTCTTTTTGAGTGATCTGATCCCCACAAACAAAATAATCATTAAATCCATATTAAAATCCCCTGTTACTAATATATCAAAAAGACAAGGTTCCTGTAGTTGTACCATCCTCACATTAAAAAGCTCTGATACTATTGAGCACTTTGTTTTTACGTTAGGGGGTATATAAACATTTATTATATACAGTGGAATTTTACTGTCTTTATTCCATTTTTTCAGTTTAACCACTATTATTGTTTTCTAATTTCACCTGGGCAGCCACTATCTTCAAAGCTATGTCCACAAACATTGTTAAGCATCCCTTTGTGAGCCCCAGATTTTTGGTTTTAATTGCAGGTTTAAAGAAGCCTACCTACCCAATTATTATAAATTCTTCAAGATCCCATGCTTCTTAAAGACACATTATCTGATTTCCTTCGAGCAATTGAGCAGAATCTTTTTTTGAGATTTAGTTTGTGCTCCATTAATATTCCATGAGCAAATAGTTATAAAGTCATGTTGTATATATATTACATTACTCTTAATTGGTCACGTGCTAATCTTACCATGCAGTGCCTCAGTTAATTATCCTACATTTGCTTTTATGCCCCTTTTTTTCTCCATGATACTTGATGGCTGTCGCTGCTTGGCACATTACTCTGTCCTACAACATGCAGATCTCAAAACTGAATATGTCTGGTCCCCCGTCATATAAATGAGCAACTTAACTCAATTCCTCAAGATGCCATGATATTTTTTTCCCTCATTACTAGTTGTACCACTGAACTATTTTGCAATGTTACCAAAGTAGTTTCCTACACCTTCCCCTTCATTGGGCCAAGAAACTCAATTGATACTTGTGAGAAAACAGGGCTGATTGAAGAGGTCCCCTAAGAGGCCCCCTAACTTTTTGCCCCCATTTTCCACTTTTTGCTGGTGTTTTCCTGACTCTGATGGTGCCCTGGGTACTGCTAGCCTGTGCTCTATGTAAAATCAATATGCAAATTAGGCTAATTATAATTGGCTAAGTCAACCTACCTATACGTCCCTAGTATATGGTAGGGCATGTAGGTTTAGGGACCACAGCATAGGTAGTGCACCCATAGGTGTACTGCTGAGGTGCCCAGTGTCATTTTAAAGGCAGGCCTGCCTTGCTGGCTGCTTTTAAATTAAAGTTATTTGCAAATTCGACTTTGGAATTAAAAGTAGTTCCAAAGTCTTAAACTACCTTATTTTTACATATAAGCCACCCCTAAGGTGTGCCCTATGTGTCCCTAGGGCTGGGTACCATGTAACTATAAGCAGGGGCCTTATAAAAGTAGTTTTATAAGCCCTGGTGAGATAAAAACAGCCAAACTTGTGTTTCCCTCATTGTAGTGAATGGCCTTTATAGGCTAGAATGGGGAGACTTTATTTTAATTGTAAAAGTCCCCTTAGGTAATGGATACAAAGTGTTTGGTATCACATTAATTGTTATAATAAAGCCCACAACTTCCAGTTGTTGGATTTAATATAACTTGTTCAGGTAAAGAGTTTAAAACTTTACCTGAAAAGTTGCCAATTTCAGCCCTGCATTGTTTTTGTTGCTGTGCTCTGATTGGCCAGCCTCTGGCAGCCTGGCCAGGCTGCATTGATGAGGTGTGAAGTGGGCTGGCTTCACACAAAGAGATGTGCCTGTGGGAGGGAATCGCCCCTCAGCAGATGGTGAGGCAGGAAGGGGGAGGGCTGCCAAAATGGTCTTCCAAGGCAGAGAAGGACATTTGGACCAACCCAGCAACACCGCCACATCCTGCAACCCCAGACAACTAGGTGCCCCCTTGATTAGATTAGGAGAGGGCAGGTGAGGGGTGTGTTTATGATTTTTAGCCACACCAGTGGGTGGGATCAGCCAGATGTAACCTCCAAAAATCATTTTCAGTCATGATGGATTTTTGAAGAATGTTGCCTCCTGGGATTGATTTTTGCCACACTTCCCAGGAAGTGGTCATCACAGGGGGAAGGACCCTGCACCTGATTGGAGAACACCAGAAGAAGATGTACTGCCCTGCTGGACCCCTGGCCTGCACCTGGAACCTGCACTCAGAAGGACTACACCAGCTGCACACTTGGGCTTCACCACAAGATGGACTTTGCCTGGCTTCAATTGGTTCAAGGAGGGACTCACTGTTTGCTACAGGTGAAAACTTGCTAACCAGAGTCCTTTGCACCAACTCCTGAAGAAATCAACCAGCTGACCACTGCCCAGTTGCCAAAAAGGAGTTTGAGTCAGGTGCATTCTGGGAGTTGTAGTCCACACCCCCAAGAATCATCTCAGAGCTTCTGGACCCTTGGGGTGAGCTGTGGACCCCAAAAGAACCTTAAAAGAACATCTAGGAGAAGACCCAGAAGTTTGGAGAAGTTTGGAGAACTTTTGAAAAAAAGCTCCATGGAGGGACCAACCCGCCGCGGAAACTCTAGCCGGTTTGCCTCAAGTGCGACCCGGCTTGATTTGCGGGTTTGTCCCAGTGAAGAAAATCTCCAAAAAGGAGACTAAGTCCGAACGTACAAAGTTGACCGGGACCTCCCAGCCAGCGTATCCGAGGAGGGCTCCAAGGACGTCGGCTCAAGATCCAGGTTTACCCCGGTCAAAGGATTTTCACCTAAAAAAAATGACTAAGTCCGATGGTAAAAATCTCCACCGAAGATTCCAGCGACACGTGTCCAGAGAAGAGTTCCAGGAGGTCGGATTGGACTGGCAGGTTCGTCCTGCTGAAGAAAATCTTCAGAAAAATGACTAAGTACGAAGGTAAACTTTTGACCCGGGCCTCCCGCGGCCAGTAGCCGAGCCGGGCTCCATCGCGGTCGGCCTTAAACTTTGACTTTGCCCCGGTCGAGGTGTAACCAGATGACCCGATTGCCGCTTTTTGTTTCTAGGCGCAAAAAAAACAATAATTCTTTGAAAATTCATATCTCCGGTTCCCCTTATCCGATTTTATTCATGTATGTGTCATTTTAAAGATAAAAATATAATCTATTGTTATGAGTTGGTTTTGGATTTTTAAACTGTTTCCTTTGTTTTATTTAATTACTGTTTTGTGATATTTGAATGCTTTACACTCTGTCTCCTAAGTTAAGCCTTGTCGCTCGTTGCCAAGCTCTCAAGGGTTGAGCTGGGTTTAATTTACTGAGACCTAACTGGACTTAAGTGGAGGTCAGTGGCCTGTTGCTAAGTGTAGGTACTTAACTGCCCTTACCAATAACCCATTTTCCAACAATACTATATCGCTCAAAGCGTTTTTTTGATAACAATGACATTGCATTTAAACAATTCAATATATTCTCTCTATTCAAGATATCCTGTGAGTCTCTGGATTTATATGTGGGGGTGAAAATTATCTTACTTGATGAAGTCAAAAGATGGGTAGCAGAGTAAAATTCCTCATATCTTACAGGTATTTTAGACATGCATATTAATTTGCTGCTACCAACATTTTGCTGATCTTTATCCCCACACAGTCCACCGCCTGACTCGTATCAAATTTGTTGCTTCCCTTGCATTCATCAACAGTATTCTTAATTGCTTCTAGTTGTTGTGCTCTCAATTCCTTATTCTTTGAATCCTGAGTCCCTTGTTGACATCCATATTTGTGGTCTCCTTCATGTAACTCTACAGTATTTTTAATTACATCTAGTTGTTTTACTCTTAATTTCTTGTTATCTGAGTTGTGTGTCCCTTGCTGAGATTCTACATTCTTTCAGCCATTCTGGACTGAAGTTATAAGGGGCTCATCTACTTTCATTGTCCTTGTTAGTGGATCATCTACCTTTATTGACTCAGCATCCAAAGCCTTGTTTACATGGCTATCCTGAAATCTATTAAAATTGTAAGGATGTTATATATTGGGCCCCAGTTTGCCCCACTATAGATACCATCTCACATCTTTTTTCTTTCTGCTTTCGAGCATCTAGGACCTCCAGTCTTGCAAAACATGCTTGACTCTTATTTCTATCTTTAAGCAATTTCTTTCACTTTTTTGTCATTCCCCACTATGATAAATGATTTAGAGTTTGCATTTTGGTGCCATTTAATATTTTCTCTGTCTCCACTATGGGCTTAGCTTTGCCACTTAAAAGAACACTAGTTTGCAAGCCATTACACTTCAATTCAACATTGATTTATATAGATTCAACTAATTTAGCATCATTTTTTATACAGCAGTCCATAAATGCATGAGTTTCACACTAACAGGTGTGTCCCTATTCCTGATGCATCTTTAAATACAGCACATCCATGGCATCATTAGGGGCTCATAGGGCAGCACAAGAAATCTGACACATCGGGCTGATGTGTCCGATTCTTTTAAATGGCCCTAAGTGTGTGATAAAAATATGAAGGTCACTGACAAATAGACTTTTATAAATCAAGTTATGGTTCTGAATCAAATGTAACACAGCCCTGAAATTAGGCAGATATCTTAAGCAATAACATCAGTGATGTTGTTTGTCACATATTCAATGATGTCATGTGAGATGCCATAGAATTTTCAATATGGGTTGGACCATGAACCATAGCTGATAAATGTAATCTGTGTCTCTGGTCTTGTTTCTCTCTCTGCAGTCTATTCATCCCTAGGACAGCTGTGACTATGTAGAAAAATGCTGCTTTTTGTTCAGGTTATCAGAAATGTATCTGCAGATTGTAGAACTGTACTGGTAGAAATTATTTTGGGCTGTGTAGAGTGAGAAGATTGTGCTGCCTTCCTCAACTGTGTTTCTGTAGTCATTTTTGACTGCAAAGAATGTTACTATAATGCTCTACTCAGTACAGGGATCACCAAAGAGTATTTCTCATTCTGTGTCTATGGGGAAGCACTGATGCTTACAAACCTTAGACACTTACTTGCATTTATGTATTTGATTCGTTGACACTTGCACTCTGTGTATCCAGCACTGTTAGTGCACAGCTCGTTATCAGCACACACAGGATTACACTGCAGCACACCTGGAATAACACAAAACAACAGGTCAGAAGATTTCATGACAGTCTGGGAATTTTATGGCACCTTAATGACAACACCGTCAAGCGCACCAAAACTGTGTCTTTATGGCAACACTGCAAAAAACATCAACGTTGTGCCTAGGTGCAGCACAATTACTAATGCACCTATATGGCAACGGTGCCAAAAAACACCAAACTGTGCCTAGGTGCAGCTCTCCACACTGCTTGTGTAGTGACAGCTTTTAATTCTGAAGTGATCCTTGTCACCAGCATGTGTGAGAAGAGGGCACACATGTCTTGAAAGCACAAGATCCTTCAGCTGTCATGACTTACAGGTTTAATATATGTCTCTGGGCCAGACTGGGAACCCGAAGCAGACCTGGCAGATTTTGTCAGACCAATCCCCCTAGCGCCCAACCACTACAATGGGGCTTGAGGGGTTCTCCCTGAAAGAAATTTTTGAAAAAATTCTATAAAGCATTTTTCATTATATATTCGATTGCTTTCGTTTTTAAAACATTGTAAATGATGATCTTACAGTACACCAGGACACAGCCCCTATTAGGGCTCTTCAATGGTTCCTTCATCATCTCAGTCCCTCTCGTCTCCCATAGCCCCTCTCTTACATGTACTTCATTTGGTTCATGGTGCCTCTCTTACCAGCGTAGGGTGTTGGAGCACTTTGAATCACAAACACATACAGAGATAATGAATCATACACGTGTAATCAGTGTATAGGAATTGATACATAATACAAAGGGGAAAACAAGGTGCAGGATTCACGTCATCAATACTAGTAGAGTGCTTGGTCTGTGGAAGGATAAACTCAGGATTCAGAACATAACATAGTGATTAGGGTTGACTTTACGGATCATAAATTATTTCTACCCAAACAAACCCTTTTAAGAAAAAAAGAATATAATAAAAGATGGGACAAACACAATATTGGCGGTAAAAGCCGCTTACCGCCGTGCAGAAGACCGACAAAACACACCGCCGCAGCCGCGGAAATCCGCCACAGCAATTATGACCCACAGCACGGACTCCGCCAATATTCAGACACCCACACAAGTCCGCCACACCAAAGGTCAGTGAGAAACTGGCAAAAACAAAACCTCCACCATCACGCCAACAGAAATACGCCCACACTATCACGACCCACGAATCCACGCAGCAGTCTTTCAACTGCGGTATTCCATTGGCGGTACACAAAATACACACACTCTTACAAAACACAGCCACATTGGACAATTCAAAATACACACACCTGATACACATACACACACCACTCCCACATACCCAATACAATATAAGAAACACACCAACATCACCCACAAATCCCTAAGACCACAATTTAGAAGAAGCACAGAGAGAGACACCACCATCAACAATACTAGCATCCACAGGCACACAACACCATCACCCACATAACTTCCACGCACCTCACACAACACTCCACTACATATGAGCACACTTATCACCACACACATCACCCACACCACCCCATGGCACGGCAAAGACACCCCAGGTTCTCGGAGGAGGAGCTCAGGGTCATGGTGGAGGAAATCGTCCGGGTAGAGCCACAGCTATTCGGATCACAGGTGCAGCACGCCTCCATTGCAAGGAAGATGGAGCTATGGTGAAGAATAGTGGACAGGGTCAACGCAGTGGGACAGCACCCAAGAAATCGGGATGACATCAGAAAGAGGTGGAACGTCCTACGGGGGAAGGTGCGTTCTGTGGTCTCAAGACACCAACTTGTGGTTGAGCGGACTGGCGGCAGACTCCCCCTCCCCCCACAACTAACAACATGGGAGGAGCAGTCTTGGCGATTCTGCATCCTGAGGGCCTTGCAGGAGTAGCAGGAGGAATGGACTCTGGTAAGTCAAAACTTAACTACTACATCCCCCACCCTACCTGCATGCCATCACATACCCCCACTCTCACCCTCACCCCCATCACTCCTACTCCTCACAAATGTTCCACTATCACAACCCACACATCTCAACACCAAGCCCTGCATGCAACAACAAACCATGGACACCCATCACTAAAGCATGCCCACTGCACATACCCATACAACCCCCTAAACCATCATCACACAAGATACCACACAGGAATGCAAGCACTGGGGTACCTGGTCACCCACCCATTGTACACCATGGCACACACAGGTGTAATAAACATCCTTTTATACCCCTGCAGGACCCCTACCCAACATCACCGGACAGGAGGGTCCACACATGTCCACACCACCAACAGAAGAGGCCCACAGTGATGACAGCACCTCTGTCCACCTGGATCTAGATGACCAGCCCGGCCCATCGGGGACCTCGGGACAGTCGGTTCCCATCACACAGTCACAGGCCACTACAGAGATTCCCCCCTCTGGAAACACCAGCACAGCACCCACCCAGCGGGCCCATACCTCCGTCCCCAGGACACGTCAATCAGCAGTGTGTCCACCACTACAGGGAACCCAGGCTAACCCACCACCCCAACAACAACAGGGACAGCAGTCCCTCCCAGGAGACGATGGCAATGGTACTGGCCAAGTTTCAGGAGACCCAGCGCCTGCAGGAGGAACAGTATATGAGCTTCAGGGAGGAACTCAGAGCCATCAATTCCACCCTGGGCGCCATTGTAGGGGTGCTGAAGGAAGTACTCAACACCAGGAGGGACACTGTGGCACAACAAGGGGCCCCTGACACTAGCATGGACGATGAACTGCCCACCACCTCTGTCGGCGCTAATGGACAGGAGGCACCGCCACAGGACCACCACACCAGCACCCCACCCCCTGCAGAGGGAGAACCACCCCACAAACGGTCCCTGAGATCCAGGACAAAGACAGAGAATGATGCCAAGACTCCGCCAAGAAATGAGACCACCCTGAATGTCATCCTTCTGTCCCACTTTGTCACCCTGTCCATCCTTAAACTGCCCCAGCTCCACTTCCTATGCCCATTTGGGCAATGCACCTGTGAGACTAATAGACTGGACTCTGCCATGGACATTCCTCCACCATCCCCCCTCACCATTTTGCTACTCCTCCAATATTTTGCACTTAAATAAACACCCTTGAAGCACGAAACAATCTGGAGTCAGTCTGATTTCGAAATAGTGTATTAGCAATTACAGTGTCAAAAAGCTCTTTCATTTGTAATGTCAACATACCTATGTCACACAGCTCTAGTCCATGAGGAATCAAAGCAGATGTCACACTGTGGGACCCACATCTGTGAAATCGTAAGGGAAAGTGACAACTCAGTGACCATACACTGGGTACAAACGACAGAAAGTAGAGAGGTAGTAGTGTTAAAGTACATGTAGTAGGCAGGTTAGTATTCTTACCTGTGTCTCACTGGAAATATTGCTGAATCACTGAGTCCCTGTTGTCCATGTCTTCTTCTTTTTTGCTTCCTCGTCTTCACTGTCCACAGGCTCCACAGCTGCAACAACACCGCCATCTGGACCATCCTCCTGCAGAAAAGGCACCTGTCATCGCAAAGCTAAGTTGTGAAGCATACAGCAGGCCACGATGATCTGGCACACCTTCTTTGGTGAGTAGAATAGGGATCAACCTATCATATGGAGGCACCTGAACCTGGCCTTCAGGAGGCCAAAGGTCCGCTCGATTATCCGCTGTGTTCGCCCATGGGCCTCATTGTAACGTTCCTCTGCCCTTGTCCTGGGATTCCTCACTGGGGTCAGTAGCCATGACAGGTTGGGGTAACCAGAGTCACCTGCAAATGGCGAGGGACAACTGTGAGACACACACTAACCTGTAGGGATAACCCCAGACCTCAGACCCAGACAACCATTCCCACTGTCTTGCTTCCAGGTGCTCACCTAATAGCCACACACGGTGCCTCTGGAGTTGACCCATCACATAAGGGATGCTGCTATTCCGCAGGATGTAGGTGTCATGCACTGAGCCAGAGAACTTGGCATTAACATGGGAGATTTACTGGTCGGCCAAACATACCATCTGTACATTCATGGAATGATAACTCTTCCGGTTTCTGTACACCTGTTCACTCCTGCGGGGGGGACCAAAGCCACATGTGTCCCATCAATGGTACCTATGATGTTGGGGATATGTCCCATGGCATAGAAGTGTCCTTTTACTGTAGGCAAATCCTCCACCTGAGGGAAAATGATGTAGCTCCGCATGTGTTTCAGCAGGGCAGACAACACTCTGGACAACACGTTGGAAAACATAGGCTGGGACATCCCTGATTCAATGGCCACAGTTGTTTGAAATGACCCACTTGCAAGGAAATGGAGCACTTAGAGCACCTGCACTTGAGGGGGGATTCCTGTGGGATGGCGTGTAGCTGACATCAGGTCTTGCTCCAGCTGGGTACACAGTTCATGGATTGTGGCACGGTCAAGCCAGTATGTGATGATCACATGTCTTTCCTCCATTGTCGACAGCTCCACCAGCGGTCGGTACACTGGAGGATGCCGCCATCTCCTCACATGTCCCAGCGGACGGTGCCTATGAAGGACAACAGCGAGCACAGAGTCAAGTTACGTACCCAGAGCTTACACAGAACACAAATCATAATCCAAAAAGTGGCCTGTATGTGTGTTGAGTCTAGGCCTAGGTATGTGTGACGCAGTTAAAAATGAAGCCATGTGGGCCCCTGAAATGGCGGCTGCCTGAGCTCTAAAGTGGGACAATGGGATGTGAGGTAACTGCGCTCGCGTTGTACACCGTCGCGGTAGGCGGTCGAAGACCGTGGAGCAATGCTGCATTGGTTAACATTGGACCCTATGGGTCCCATGAGCCAATGACGATGTACGCTGGCGGTGACGGTACGCACCGTCGCGTACGTGACCGCCATTTTCTATCTGTTCAATCACTCGATACCTGATCTTCGACAGGAGAGGACCTACACTGCAAGTGCTGCTGTGACCTCTGTCTGGAAGAGACAATGGCTTGAGTGTCTAGGGAAAGGGCCCCTGCATTCACATCAGAGGAGTTGGAGAAACTTGTGGACGGGGTCCTCCCCCAGTACACGCTACTCTACGGTCCTCCAGACAAACAGGTAAGTACACTGGGAGCATGCTGTACGGGCTATGCCTGTGTGGAGTGGGGTGGATGTAAGAAGGGGGGGATATTGCGGCGTGCATGAAACGACAGTGAGTGCATGTGCCACATGGCAAGGGTAGGGATGGGGGCCAATGACTGTGACGGTGCAGTTGGTAATAAGTTTCTCTTCCCCCTGTACAATTCATGTAGGTTTGCACCCACCAGAAAATAGATATTTGGCGTGCCATCGCCAAGGACGTCCGGACCCTGGGGGTCTACCACAGACGGAGCACCCACTGCCAGAAAAAATGGGAGGACATTTGCCGCTGGAGCAAGAAGACGGCGGAGGCTCAACTGGGGATGGCCTCCCAATGTGGGAGGGGTGCCCGTCGCACCATGATGTTCAGGATCCTGGCGGTGGCGTACCCGGAGTTGGATGGGCGCTTGAGGGCATCACAGCAGCCACAAGGGTGTGAGTACACTCTCATCCTGCTGATTTTGCACGCAGTGGAGGGGTCTGGGTGGGGGAGATGGGCTGTGGGTTTCCCTGTGCCACAGCGAGTTTCGTAGGCAAGGTCCCTCCAGAAGGCAGGCCATGTGGCACCCCACACCACCTCTGTAGAGTGCCAAGTACACCTAGTCATGCCCCTGTGTCATCCATGTGTGCAGATGTCATCCATAGCCTAGTAGGCCATTTCCCAGGGATTGAACAGTGGAGCCCAAGAGCGCGGTGTAGTACAGGGGGCTTCTGTTTCTGTCGTGTCCGCCAACGGTAGCGGTAATGCATGCACTCAACATGTTTTTCTTCTGTTGTCCCCCCCCATTTTTGTGGTCTCACTGTTCTTGTTGTACATTAGCATCATCAGGCAGAGGAGCTGTGGCACCGGAGCACGAGGGGGCTGCATCCCACATGACCATGGAGGGCCAAACTACGGACTCAGACTTCATCAGTGGGACGGAGGGAGAGGGGAGCTTCACGGCGGGGACAGGAGCTGAGACCAGCGACACGGACTCATCCTCTGATGGGAGCTCCCTTGTGGTGGCGGCAACATCTGTGCCCCCCACATCTACAGGTACAGCCGTCACCCCCCCTGCCAGCACCGCCCTCCCAGCAGCCCCTCAACCTCTGCCCCGTGCCCGCTCACCCAGGAGGGTGGGCATCACCTTTGCCCCAGGCACCTCAGGCCCTGCCATTGACCTCCTCAGGTCCCTCACTGTCTACCATTTTTAATGCCATTGAGGGAGTAGTAAGGCAGTTGCAACAAACAAATGCATTCCTGGAGGGCATTCATTCTGGTCAGGTGGCCCATCAGCGAGCTTTTCAGACTCTGGCCTCAGCACTGATGGCAGTCATTGTCCCTGTTTCTAGCCTCCCCCCTCCAACTTCCTCCACCCAGATCCAATCCCCTGTACCCCAGCCTATCACAAGCACACCCACAGACCAGCATGCACACACGTCAACACACAAGGGAAGCTCTGGCAAACATAAGCACCACACATCCCACAGGCACTCAGGCAAGCATCACACACATGCAGACACACCAACATCCACTCCCTCCACTGTGTCCCCCTCCTCCTCGTCTCCCTCCTCCCTCCCAGTCTCGTCTGAACTCACACCTGCATGCACTACATCTACAGCCACTACTGCCATCACCAGCACACCTACCACCAGACCCCGCTCACATGCAGTCACAACCCCCACTACCAGTCACATGTCCCCTGTGTCCTCTCCCAGTGTGTCTGTGACGCCACCTCCCAAGATACACAAACGCAGGCACACACCCACCCAACAGCCATCCACCTCACGACAGCCTCCAGCCCATGCACCTTCACCCAAAGTCAGCAAACAAACACCTCCTACAACCACAACCTCTTCCTCCACTCCCAAACCCCTTCCAGCTACCCGTCCCAGTGTCTCCAAAAAACTTTTCCTATCCAACCTTGACCTCTTTCCCACACCTCCCCCCCCCCCGTCCGTCTCCTAGGGCCCGACTCTCCACGTCCCTACCTAGCACCTCAGCCACAATATCTCCAGGACCAGTGGTGCCTGTAGTCACCAGAATCTGGAGTGCACCGGCCACCATGGCAGCCAGTGTGGCACGGAGCCACAGCAAGGACAGTCCCCCACCTGTGAAGAATCAAAAGTTGACCAGTGCCCGGCGGGAGAGGGGGAAGACTCCAGCCACCAAAGCCGCTCCCAGGGGTCCCGGTAGGAGTGTGGAGTAAGCTGCGACACCTTCCAAGGTGGGGAAGGGCCACAAGAAACCAGGAAAGTCTGGGAAGAGCAGCACGGCGGAGAAGACCGTCCTCATCCCCGCTGCCCAGGAGACCACCGCCATCATCCCCGCTGCCCAGGAGGCCACCGCCATCATCCCCGCTGGGACAGAGAGGACTGCAAAGGAGCCCTCCGACTCTAGCACCGCTGAACAGGGCACCGCCGCTCCAAGCACCGCTGAACAGGTCACCGCCGCTCTACCCCTGCTGAACAGGGCACTGCTGCCTCAAGCACCGCTGAACAGGGCACCGCCGCCTCAAGCATTGCTGAACAGGACACCACCACCTCAAGCACCCCTGAACAGGGCACCGCCGCCTCAAGTACCGCTGGCCCATGAGCGACAAGGGCACTGATGCTACTGAGTCTGTCACGAGCAGGATGAAGCACTCTGGGTACCATGCCCCCTCCAGAACCAGTGGAGAGATACATCCACTACCTCTGTCCTTAGCAGGATGAAGCACTCTGGGTACCAAGCCCCCTCCAGAACCAGTGGAGAGATACATCCACTACCTCTGTCCTTAGCAGGATGAAGCACTCTGGGAACCATGCCCCCTCCAGAACCAGTGGAGACTGTCATCCACTTGAGAGACTGTGGCTTTACACTCCCCAGGATGCAGCAGTGGGCAACCCACTCACTGTATAGACTTGAGAGACTGTGGCTTTGCACTCCCCAGGATTGAACAGTGGGCAACCCACCCACTGTAGAGACTTGAGAGACTGTGGCTTTGCACTCCCCAGGATTGAACAGTGGGCAACCCACCCACTGTAGAGACTTGAGAGACTGTGGCTTTGCACTCCCCAGGATTGAACAGTGGGCATGTGACACTCTCGTGGATTTGGCGTCGTGCACTCAACCGGCTGAGGTGCCCCTCCTTTCCCTCCCACTGAGGTGCCTGTTTTCTTGCTCTCTGATGCCCCTGCAGTGTTCTCTCCGTCATGGTCGGGGATCTTGTGTGGGCCTAGCCCATACCGTGTGGGCCCAGTGTTCCACGGACTTCATTGGAGCACTACCTGGACTACTAAGCTTGGTGTATATTTTGTTTATGGTATATATATATATTTTTGCATACTTGATTTTAATATATTACAATGGTTACACTCAGTTCCTTTTGTCTTTGCATTCTTTCGGGGGGTTGGAGGGTGTAATTATAATGTATAAATATGTATTAGTGTGTGGGTTGTAGTGGGTGAGGGTGGGGGTGTTGCATGTGTGTGTCACTGTTTTTTCCCTCACCCCTCACCTGTGTCGTAGGTGCAGTACTTACTGTGGTCTTCGCCGCCTGGTAGAGGAGCAGGAAGACTATCGCAGGGAGAATTTGGAGTTTGGCTCCATGGTGTCCTAGTTCCCAGTGGGGTGTGTAGAGGTGAGCGTTTTCCCTTCGAAGTCCTGTTTCCACCGTGCTTTTATCCGCGGTGAATCCGCCCCGGAAAAGGTGGCGTATTGGTAAGTTGTGATACTGTGGGCGGTACTTTGTCCTCCACCTGTCTGTTGGCGGAGACCGCCAAGCTGTTTGTCTGTACCACCATGGCGGTCGGAGTG
Source organism: Pleurodeles waltl (assembly GCF_031143425.1). Lineage (NCBI taxonomy): Eukaryota > Metazoa > Chordata > Amphibia > Caudata > Salamandridae > Pleurodeles > Pleurodeles waltl. Next base: position 1,181,200,077 of record NC_090439.1, read on the forward strand.
TTAAAGTGTCTGTCTTTGTTGGCGGTTTCCGCCACGGTCGTAATTCTAATTTTTTCACCGCCGGCATGTTGGCGGTCTTACCGCCGCTTTAACACCGTCCGCCAGGGTTGTAATGACCACCATAATTCTAACCTGTAAAATGCAGATTGCATGCACCACTTTGATGGCAGTTCATAGCTCACTGTTCTAGATTATGATTGTAACTTATGAACTACATGGAAACAAAAGGAGCTCTGTGAGAAAAGCAGTATCCCACTGAGCTATACACATATAATATTCTTCTGTAATCTGCCTGGCAAATGTCCTTTACAGCAGACACATTAACCCTCTGCGCTAACTTAGATGAGTCAAAACTGCGACTAGACAAAATCCCATCTCTCTCCAGCAGGTACATTATTCATAAAAGTTATGTTGGCACGTTTGATGATGCCTGAAAACTGATGGATATACAATGAACTCTGCAGTGCTTTTAAATCTGCTGCCCTGCTAGAAAACTGTACCCCAGTGCCAAAAGTGGCCTGACCCCTCCAGACTCATGGGGAAACACCGGATTCCAGGTCAGGCCAAACTGGCCATGTGTGTGCCTACATACACAAAGCAGACTGTGGAAGTGAATGCGTCTTTCATTCAATGACAAGGGTGAGTTAGTGAGACCTCTCCTGTGTGGTGTGTTGGTGGGAGTAGTCACAGGGTGTGCGCAGGCGTCTACATGTACTGGATCTACTCATTGTGGACACACAGAGCATACTATAGAAGAGAAGGTGTATTTCACTCTGACAAAGGTGAATCACTGAGATCTCTCCTGTCTGGTGTGTTGGTTGGAGCAGTCACATGATGTGCTCGAACGTCTACAGGTACTGGATATATACACAGTGCACACACAGAGCAGACTGTGGAAGAGAAGGTGTCTTTCATCTGTGACAAGGGTGAGTCACTGAGTCACTGAGACCTCTCCTGTGTGGTGTGTTGGTGAGGGCATTCACAGGGTGTGCATGAGGTTCTATATGTATTGGATCTACACACAGTACACATGCAGAGCAGACTGTGTAATGGATGGTGTCTTTTAGTCTGTGCCAAGGGTGAGTTAGTGAGACCTCTCCTGAGTGGTGTGTTGGTGGGAGCAGTCACATGGTGTGCAGGGGGCCTACAAGTAGTGGATGTACACACAGTAAACACACAGAGCAGACTGTTGAAGTTGAGGCATCGTTCAGTCTGTGACAAGCTTGAGTTAGTGAGACATCTCCTGTGTGGTGTGTTAGTGGGAGCAGTCACAGGGTGTGCCCGGGTGTCTTTGAGTAATGGATCTATACAAAATACACACACAGAGCTGGGTTCCTACAAGTACTGGATCTACACACGGTATATACACACACAGCAGACAGTGGAAGTGAAGGCGTCTTTCACTCTGTGACAAGGGCAAATTAGTGTGACCTCTCCTGTGTGGTGAGTTGGTGTCAGTAGTCACAGGGTGTGCTCGGATGTCTACAGGTGCTAGATGTACACACGGTGCGCACAGAGCAGACGGAGGAAGAGAAGGTGTCTTTCATCTGTGACAACGAGGAGTTAATGAGACCTCTCCTGTGTGGTGTGTTAGTGGGAGCAGTCACAGGGTGTGCACGGTTGCCTACAGGTACTGGATCTATACATGGTACACACACAGATCAGACTGTGGAAGTGAAGGCATCTTTCACTCTGTGACAAGGATGAGTTAGTGAGACCTCTCCTTTGTGGTGTGTTAGTGGGAGCAGTCACTGGGTGTGCACGGTTGCCTACAGGTGCTGGATCTATACATGGTACACACCGATCAGACTGTGGAAGTGAAGGCATCTTTCACTCTGTGACAAGGATGAGTTAGTGAGACCTCTCCTGTGTGGTGTGTTGGTAGGAGCAGTCACAGAGTGTACACGGGTGTCTACAAGTAGTGGATCTACAGACCGCACACACATAGAGCAGATTGTGGAAGTGAACGTGTCTTTCACTCTGTAACAAGGCAGAGTTAGTGAGACGTCTCCTGTGTGGTGTGTTAGTAGGAGCAGTCACAGGGTGTGCACGGGTGCCTACAAGTACTGGATCTACTCACGGTATACACACAGAGCAGACTGTAAAAGTGAAGGCATCATTCACTCTGTGAAAAGGATGAGTTAGTGAGACCTCTCCTGTGTTGTGTGTTAGTGGGAGCGGTCACATGGTGTGTACAGGTGCCTACAAGTACTGGATTCATACATGGTACACAGAGCAGACTGTGGAAGTGAATGCATCTTTCACTCTGTGACAAGGGTGGGTTAGTGAGACATCTCCTGTGTGGTGTGTTAGTGGGAGCAGTCACAGGGTGTGCATGGGTGTGTACAAGTACTGGATCTACACACAGTACACACACAGAGCAGACTGTGGAAGTAAAGGCATCTTTCCCTCTGTGACAAGGTAGACTTAGTGAGAACTCTCAAGTGTGGTGTGATAGTGGGAGCAGTCACAGGGTATGCACAGGTGTCTACATGTACTGGATCTACACATGGTACATGTACAGAGCAGGCAGTGGAAGGGAAGTCGTCTTTCACTGTGTGACAAGGGTGAGTTAGTGAGACCTCTCCTGTGTGGGGTGTTGGTGGGAGTAGTCACAGGGTGTGCACGGGTGCCTACAGGTGCTGGATGTACACACAGTGCACACACAGAACAGACTGTGGAAGATAAGGCATCTTTCATCTGTGACATGGGAGTGTCACTGAGACATCTTCTGTGTGTTGTGTTGTTTGTAGCAGTCACAGGATGTCCATGTATATCTATAAGTACTGGATATATACACAGTGCACACACAGAGCAGACTGTGGAAGAGAAGGTGTCTTTCATCTGTGACAAGAGTAAGTCACTGATACTTCTCCTGTGTGGTGTGTTGGTGGGGACAGTCAAATTGTGTGCACATGGGGCCTACAGGTACTGGATCGAACTGGGTAGACATGAAGAACAATCTGTGGAAGTAAAGGTGTCTTTGACTCTGTGACAAGGGTGAGTTAGTGATACCTCTCCTGTCTGGTGTGTTGGTGGAAGCAGTCATGGGGTATGCACGGGTACCTACATGTACTGTATCTACACACAGTACACATGCAGAGCAGACTGTGGAAGGGAAGGTGTCTTTCACTCTGTGACAAGAGTGAGTTGGTGAGACCTCTCTTGAGTGGCGGGTTAGTGGGAGCAGTCACAGGGTGTCCATGGGTGCCTACAAGTAGCAGATCTACACACGGTACACAAACAGAGCAGACTGTGGAAGTAAATTAATCTTTCACTCTGTGACAAGGGTGAGTTAGTGAGACCTCTGCTGTGTGGTGCATTAGTGGGAGCATTCACAGGGTGTGCACAGATGTCAACAGGCACTGGATGTACACACAGTGCAGACTGTGGAAGAGAAGGCATCTTTCATCTGTGACAAAAGTGAGTTAGTAAGACCTCTCCTGTGTGGTGTGTTGGTGGGAGCAGTCATGTGGTGTGCAGAACAAGTACTGGATCTTCACATGGTACACACACAGAGCAGACTGTGGAGATGAAGTCGTCTTTCACTCTGACAATGTGAGTTAGTGAGACCTCTCCTATGTGGTATGTTAGGGGGAGCAGTCACTGGGTGTGCACAGGTGTTTACATGTACTGGATCAACACACATAACACACGCAGAGCAGACTGTAAAAGGAAAGGTGTCTTACTCTGTGACAAGGGTGAGTTAGTGAGACATTTCCTGTGTGGTGTGTTGGTGGGAGCAGTCACAGGGTGTGCACGAGTGCCTACAAGTACTGGATCTACAGATGGTAGACACTCAGAGCGTACTGTAGAAGTGACGACGTCTTTCACTCTGTGACAAGGGTGAGTTAGTAAGTCCTCTCCTGTGTGGATTGTTGGTGGGAGCAGTCACAGGGTGTGCACAGGTGTCTACATGTACTGGATCTACATGTGGTGCACATGCAGAGGAGATTGTAGAAGGGAAGGCGTCTTTAACTCTGTGACAAGGGTGAGCTGAGACCTCTCCTTTGTTTTGTGTTGCTGGGAGCAGTAACAGGGTGTGCACAGGTGCCTATAAGTACTGGACCTACACATGATACACACACACACACAGCAGATTGTGGAAGTGAAGGCATCTTTCACTCTGTGACAAGGGTGAGTTATTGAGACCTCTCCTGTGTGGTGTGTTAGTGGGAGCAGTCACAGGGTGTGCACAGATATCTACAGGTACTGGATGTAAACTCGGTGCACACAGTGCAGACTGTGGAAGAGAAAGTGTCTTTCATCTGTGACAAGGTTGTGTCACTGAGACATCTCCTGTGTAGTGGGATGGTGAGGACAGTCACAGAGTGTGCACAGGCACCTACAGGTACTGGATTAAACAGGGTAAACATGCAGAGAGAACTGTGGAAGGAAAGGTGTCTTTCACTCTGTGGCAAGGGTGACTTAATGAGACCTCCCCTTTGTGGTGAGTTGATGGGAGCAGTCACAGGGAATTCAAAGGTGTCTACTTGTACTGGATTTACACACAGCAGACATGCAAAGCAGACTGCAGGATGGTGAGTATAGCTCAGAAATCGAACAGGATCCTTCTCCTGGTCAGACCATGAGAGAAGCGATCTGCTTTTTGGTAGGAAACCTATGATCACATAACACAGTATCCAAACTCTTTGACGCAGACAAGCCCACCTTCCCTCCTCCAGACTGCAACAGAGCAGCAAAGGAGGTTTTGATAAACCATCAAAAGGAGCAGAAATATGATCAGAAACAGGTTAAACAGGAAAATATGCTAGAAGGATACAATCCAAGCACTGTTAGGTTCCACTCCTCTGAGGAAGGGTTCTCCCATGGCTTGCACCTCGGTTCCCCATCTTCATAATAAAGTGCTGAGATTTGCAAGAGAGACTCCCATTGGCCCCATACAATATCTCCTGCTTACAGAAAAAGTCTACTGTCCTATCCGGTACCTATTACAGAGGCCTATTACAGCAAAAGGAGGAGTGGCAAGAAGGCCTTGCAGGGTTGACACAGTGACACTTCTATCAGTTACCCTACTAAAGTATTAAGTCAGGGGAACATGCACTTCTTCACTCTTGGTTCTCCATCTCATCCTTGCAACTGCTCTATGATCAGAACATTTTCCAGTGATTGAAAAGTCCCCTTTAGCAGCATTTTCTGATTGATTAGTGAAACCATAACCATAGATTATCCTCTTCCTTGCCATAATCCTGAGCAGCTTGGTTTGAGATTGTGTCTTCATTTCTTCCAGTTTGTAACTCATCCTCCCTCACCTTGAAGCTGCAGAAGTTGGCCAGGACATCTCTAACTGGAGAACTGGTGATCTTTCTCCTGTCAGGCCTCCGGTGACCTCTTCCAAAAAGAGAGGAGAACAGAGCAGCCAGAATATCTAAATCTGCTCTCTGCTTACTCCTCTAGCTCTCAGCACGAATACTGTTCCACCAACAGTAGCTCTCCAAGGCCACACATAACATTATTGTAGCTCTGTATTGAACCTATGTTGCAACCAGGTATGTCTCAAGGGATGTTTTGACTTCTAGCAGGTGCACAACCTTCTCTTTCTCTCCACTGCTATCATGGCCACTGAGTCAAAATCGGATTGCAGGAAGTCAGTCTATGGTCCTTGATCACAGTTTCATTCTAGACGGTCCCAGGACAGAGGGTTTTTTTTCAGTTTGGTTTTAAAAAGTTGCAGACTAGAAAGATGACTTTCCTTCTTGTTGACTGGCCCATAACTTGGAGCAGGAGTCTTACAATAGCTTCATTCAAGTGGTGTCTCTCTCTTACTCTCCTTCTTCTGAGGCATGAAGTTGTTTCAGGCACAAGTATAACAAAATGCACAAAGGAGGTGCCACTGTGTTCAACACCAGGGTCATGTAATAAACAGTTACTGTTGATGACAGAGAGTGACTCTGATGATCATCGGTGCCAGAGTGAGAATCCAGCCATGAACCACAACATACATCAGGGATCAGAGGTCAGCATCGAAGTTGCTCAAGGTTGCAGCAGGGAGACTGTGGCCCGTATTTATACTCCGTTTGCGCCGAATTAGCGTCGTTTTTTTCGACGCAAATTCGGCGCAAAACTAACGCCATATTTATACTTTGGCGTTAGATGCGTCTAGCGCCAAAGTATGGGCAAATCGCGTCATTTTTTTGCGTGAACGCCTTCCTTGCGTTAATGAGATGCAAGGAAGGCGTTCCCGTCTAAAAAAATTACGGCGACGCAAATGCGTCGTATTTATACTCCCGGGCAAAAGTCTCGCCCGGGAGGTGGCGGGTCAAAAAACCCCGCATTTGCGCCACTATTTAACGCCTGGGTCAGGGTAGGCGTTAAGGGGCCTGTGGGCTCAAAATGAGCCCACAGGTGCCCTCCCCTGCCCCCAGGGACCCCCCCTGCCACCCCTGCCCACCCCAGGAGGACACCCAAGGATGGAGGGACCCACCCCAGAGACATTCAGGTAAGTTCAGGTAAGTATAATTTTTTATATTTTTTAATTTTTTTTGGGTGGCATAGGGGGGCCTTATTTGTGCCCCCCTACATGCCACTATGCCCAATGACCATGCCCAGGGGACATAAGTCCCCTGGGCATGGCCATTGGGCAAGGGGGCATGACTCCTGTCTTTACTAAGACAGGAGTCATTTAAATGGCGTCTGGGCGTCGAAAATAATGGCGCAAATCGGGTTGAGACGATTTTTTTGCCTCAACCTGACTTGCCCCATTTTAAGACACCCTAACGCCATTTTCCCCCTACGCCGGCACTGCCTGGTCTACGTGTTTTTTTTCCACGCACACCAGGCAGCGCCGGTCTGCTAGCGCCGGCTAACGCCATTCCATAAATACGGCGTCCGCATGGCGCTTCAGAATGGCGTTAGACGGCGCTAAATTTTTTGCCGCTAAACTGCGTTAGCGCAGTTTAGCGTCAAAAAGTATAAATATGGGCCTGTGTATGTTCCTGACAAAGTGAGACAGAGAAACAGCTAATGACAGTGTTCTAGTGACATGTATCCAGGTCAACAATGCAAGCTATAGACACAATATTAAGCTATTCAGCTTAGGGTCTCAATCGGGGGCGGAGGCACTGCATCACAGTGCTTAATCACAGACAATGGAACCATTGAGGACAGTGTCCTTCACTCCCTGCCTGGGAGGATTTCTGATTAGTCTGTTTGCTTGCTTGACAGAGAACTCCTCCCTCCGTAGGGTGTGTCTGAGTTGAGGGCTTTAGTCATGTTATGACCCACCTCCACTCACTCATGCCTTGTCTGGCTGCCTGTGTCCACCGCCATGCAGTTTCTCTATGCATCTATAGGGTAGAATGTGGCTCCTTGGCAGGGAGAGCCACTTACAGATGAATGTGGACTACTTAATGAAGAGTCCAGCCTTTTGCCTCACCATTCCACTGAGGATCTCAGGAACTCAACACCGTATGAAGGCACCCCACTCACCCATTAGCATATTGGAGAGCAACATGTGTCCCCCACATGAGCCACACTGTGGATGCCTTCTCCCAGGCGTCATCATTTCACCTCTTATGGGGGGTAAGAAAGTCAGAGCTGGTGCAGGTAAAGGGTGTCTCACTGGCTTACATCTAGAGTGCTCCAGCCAGCATGATGGGACCCCAGAACGCTTCAATTTATCAATGTAGTAAAAGTACAGCTAAAACTGGAGGTTGATAAATCATACTTTCAAAAATAGTTCTCACATAGTACAAAACAGAGTAGCCTTTACTGGTGTTTACTTCTGGACAGCTAATTTAAAACGACAATGGACTACACTACTGCATGCAGCTTCACATACATTGGCAAAACTAAGATGAAGAGACATCAGCTCTTTTGACTGCACACATATAATTAGCTAGTCTACCCTGTATGAATTTGAGCACTTTATGTGATGTAACAAATGAAAGCTGATCACTACTTAAGCCTGTAACTTGAGTTCCATGCCTGAAGGAATTAACAGCCCAAATGTGGATGAAGTTTGGTGTCTGACAAATTACAGAAGATAAGCCTTGAATTTCTGTGTGAAATTGGTGGTAGTAAATAGCCCTATATCATCACTAATGGTGTGGGGTAGTAGGAACTGAAGATAAGACTAGGTCAGTCTTTTTACAGTGGTGTTAATAAGGTCACTATAGATCCTCAGGTCGGGAAGTCATAGTTGGAAAAATGTCCAAGCTAGGGGCTGCTGTGTTGTCCTACAGGGGGAAGGGGGATTTCCCTTACGGACTAGGTGGTCTCACACACATAATAGTGTCTTGCTTCATCATATGACCACCTAGCCCCACCCAAGTAAGATGATACTACTTGGGCGGACTCGACCTCGTGGTTAAAAGAACCCGAGGGAGTGCTGAAATTAAACTGGCTGGATAGTTACATTGATCCAGAAGGGGAGAATAATAAAATTACCAAGCATGTCGCCAGTGGCTTCTGCTAATTTTAATAAAGGTGCATGCTGGTAAGGCTAAAACTAAGGGGGAAAGGCTCGTTGGAGAGTAATGTCTCTTGGAGTCTAAAAGAAAAAATGGATGACCAACATGTTTCTGCCCTCACTCAGTGCTGGTAGGTCAGGGGCATTCGTCAGGGTCTGAGCACACACAGTAAGTGGGGTACTCAAAAAGTGAAAAATGTGTATGGCCTACCTGAACGAGTAGTTCATGGTGGGGTAGGCCTGTAGTAGATAAAAATAAATGCGTCAATAGATAAGCCACTGATAGTTCAGAAAATATATGGGGTGAAAAAAACGTGGCAAACCACTGCAAAGCACACAGCAAAAATGTGAACAAATTGTGCCAAGCACTCACAAACACATGCAAGGGTGACTTACCCCAGAGTAAGGGCAATCTGCCTCTGGTCTGGCTAGTGCCGGGGGGGGGGTTTCCCTTGTAGTCACACTCTGGGGAGATTAATGGGTTTAGGAAGGATAGAGGTGAAGGGTCATGAGATGAAAAGAGGATGCACAAGACTTAAGGGAAAAAGTAAACAGAAGAGAACCAAGCTTAAACCAGAGGAAAGGCACATGGGAAAAGAGAGACAAGGAAGCAGGAAATGGGGAAAAGAAAAGGGGGTGGAGGGGGAGCGAAGGGCGGCAGAAGGGAGGGGAAACAGGGAATAAACAGGAAAAAAAGGGAAAGAAACAGGGCCCCAAAGGGGCCTCACTTACCACTCCAAAGGGAATACCAAGGGGGGGTACCTACATGCCGGAGCCAGGCCGCTCTGGTACTGACTGCATGGTTGGTCTGGAATATATGTGGATCAAGAGCCAATCAGCGGGGGGCGCCGGGCGGAATCTAATTAAGAAATTGTCAGGTGGATCGGGCATCGTTACGGGACCACGCCCTGAATCCGGCCGCACCCTCTCGGGGGCTGTGCCGGTGTGCAATGCTTGAATTAGCCACCCGCTCGATGAATATGGCCGTCAGTATTAAACCCGCGGGACCGTTGTGTTATAGAGGCCCGCGGGTTGGAGTGTGCCAAGCAATAAAGAAGTGACGTGCTCGAGTAGAGCGTTTGCACCGCGATGCGGTTTGCAAACGCGGGGGGCGCCCTGTGATGACGCGCTGCGAGGAGCGCGGCGCGTCCTATGGGCACACGGGACTCTGGGAATTGGAGTCCCGTGTTGCAGGTATACGTCGTCCGGCTCAGACGACATGGAAAAGGGGAGGAGGGGGGGAGAGAATGGGAGGGTACACAAGGAAAGAGAGAGGGGGAGGGGGAGGAAAGAAAGCAGGGGGGGGGAAAGGAGCATACAAGAAAAAAGAAGAAAAAAAGGAGAAAGAAAAAAGGGGGGGAGTTTAGGTGGGAAGAGAGGGTGAAAAGAAGGAAAGAAGAGAAAAGAAAGGAGGAAAGGGAGACAAAGCAAGCAGACAAAGGAGGCAAGGGGAAAAGAAGGAAAGAAGAAAAATAGAGGGCCTACACAGGCCTATACAAGAAAAGAGAGAACACAGAAAGAAAAGGAGGGGGAAACAGTGGGGGGCAGGGGGAAAAAAAGGGGGGGGGAAACACAGGGCAGAGGAGGACTCATAATAGGTGGAGAGAAAAGGGAGGAGCGAGGGGAAGCTGGGACCTGGAAGCGGAAGTACAGATAAAGAAAAGAAAAGGTGTGAAAGATGAGGGACAATAGCTACAATGGCAGGGGTTATGGAAATAACTCTGAACGGATGCATGCTGCCCAGGTCAGAGATAGTGACATGGGGTATTGGTAGTGAGACCCCCGATGGGACCTTAGGGGGAACCTCACATGGGAAAGGGTCGTCATTGTCTTAGTTCTCATCTTAGAGCTGACCACTGTATATTATCGTTCAATCCTCTAATGTCCGTTTGCAACCTCCATATCCACCTTTGTTCATACAGTAAAAGTTTTTGTGTGGCATTAGTTGCTGTTGATTTTAGTTGGTCCAACACTACCCATTGCATGTGATCAGGATGGTGATTGCTGGACACATAATGCTCGGTGAGTCTTGTGGCATCTCTCTTGCGTCGGATGGTGCTCCTATGCTCGCAGATGCGTGTGCCCACTCTTCTTGTCGTCATCCCAATGTATCTTTTATCACAGGGGCATGTGATCATATACACCACGTTTTTGCTGTTACAGTTCGTGAGTTGTCTAAGTTCCCAGGGTGTCCGTAGTCCCACATCAAGTGTAAGAGTTTTTTTGGTAAATGCGCAGACACTGCAGCTGCCGCATGGAAAGTGGCCTTTAGCGGGACAGGGGCAGGAGGGGGAATACTCGGAATAATTGGCCTACACCATGTACAGGCCCTCCGCCCCCGCTACTTAATATGCCTCCCTGGGCTTGGCCCTCCCCCTATGGGCCACCAAACCAGTTCCAAGCCCCTATGTATCCCCAGCCACAAACAACCTGGTCCTATCCCAATGTTCCTTTTTTTGGGAGAGGCCCCGGACGGCGAAGGGGCAGGAAAAAAGGAGTCAGTTGGAACCTGAAGGAAGGACCAACGGACGACGAATCACCCAGCACAAGCAGGGTTTAAATAAGGGGTCCACTACCGTTGTGAACCTAAGCCCAAGAGTATTAAACAACAACGAACTCCAAGCCCTAGAGAAAGGTCTGGGTTTTGTCCCTACCCCCAAACTTGACATCTTTAAACTAAGGATAGAACTAGCAGAATTTTTTCGTAAGATTAGGCTAAGAACCTTTTTCCTCATGAACCCGGAACCCAATACAGAACAAGAAAGGAACACCGGGTTACGTCCCAAATCAAAGTTCACTCCTCCCTCCCAACTGATGCCACCTGAAGTTCTGGCATTTGAAAAATCAGTGAGCAGGAGGATCGACGACCTCCAGAACACACAAAGGGAGATCTTCCACAACATTAGCACCGAAGAACTTACAGCCCTTCACAACCTGAGCAATGACTCTTCCATCACCATTAAACCAGCGGATAAGGGTGGTGCCATAGTGATAATGTCCACAGTAATGTACAATACTGAATGTCTACGTCTACTAAACAATGAGCATCACTATAAGAGACTATCAAGGGATCCGACAGAAGAGGTCAGAGAAGAGATCACTTTCCTGATCGAGAAGGGTATGAACAACGGTTGGATCACCAAACATGAGGCTGCCTTCCTCATCCAACCCAACCATAAAACCCCATACTTTTATATTTTGCCTAAAATCCACAAAAATAAACATCCACCCCCGGGAAGACCAATTGTCTCTGGGATTGGCTCCATCCTGGAACCACTATCCCAATTTTGCGACTGGTTCCTCCAACCATTCGTGAAACAAATCCCCACATACCTAAAAGATACAACAGACTTGCTTTCCCTTATCGATACCCTAGATTTTGACAAAGACAGAGAACATCTCATGACACTGGATGTAGAATCACTATATACCAACATTCCACAGGAGGCAACCTTGGAAGTGATCAGTGACCTACTCAATAGGGGTGTGTGGAACTACATCACCCCTCCAGAATTCATCCTGGACTTAGCCCATTTGGCCCTCACCAGGAATTTCTTTGAATTCGATAAGAACTTCTTTTTACAGATCCAAGGCACTTCGATGGGGAGCACTTTCGCACCTAGCTTGGCATGCCTATATGTAGATCACTTTGAGAAAGAAATGGTTCTCACTGAAGAGAACCCGTACTTCAACCAGATCAGGTTATGGAAAAGGTACATAGATGACATCCTGATAATCTGGAGAGGTACAAGGGAAGAAGCAACCACCTTCATCAATTGGTTAAACACCCTGAACCCCTTTCTGAGATTTACAGCCACACTAGGTGACCCAGCTGTCTCCTTTCTTGACCTAGTAATATCCGAAAAAAATGGCTCCTTGATAACAGAAGTTTTTTATAAACCTACTGACCGAAACACTCTCCTGCAGTTCCAGAGCTTCCACCCACGCTCCCTCAGGGAAAACCTCCCAGTGGGTCAGTATCTCCATCTTCGGCGGAATTGTACCGAATTAACGGATTACAAAAAGCATGCTCAGCAGCTCACAAGCAAACTTCGAGCCAGAGGGTACCCAGACCACCTTCTGAGGAGGGCTGACAAACGTGCTCGTGTGAGCCCTAGGGAAACTTTGCTACATCCCAGCAGCAGAACCAGCAAGAAAGACCCATTGATCTGTGTGACTACATTCAACCCAGCGTCTAATGTGATCAAAAAGATACTCAATGAAGACTGGAAAATCCTCACATCTGGGGGTCTTCCCTTTCAGATCCCAATGAATGCTTATAAAAAAGCTAAAAGTATCCGGGACATGATTGTACATACCCGCCCGCGGGTAAACCTCACCCCGAACAAACAAAGGACACTCTGGGACCTCCCTCCCGTTAAAGGCCACTTTCCATGCGGCAGCTGCAGTGTCTGCGCATTTACCAAAAAATCTCTTACACTTGATGTGGGACTACGGACACCCTGGGAACTTAGACAACTCACGAACTGTAACAGCAAAAACGTGGTGTATATGATCACATGCCCCTGTGATAAAAGATACATTGGGATGACGACAAGAAGAGTGGGCACACGCATCTGCGAGCATAGGAGCACCATCCGACGCAAGAGAGATGCCACAAGACTCACCGAGCATTATGTGTCCAGCAATCACCATCCTGATCACATGCAATGGGTAGTGTTGGACCAACTAAAATCAACAGCAACTAATGCCACACAAAAACTTTTATTGTATGAACAAAGGTGGATATGGAGGTTGCAAACGGACATTAGAGGATTGAACGATAATATACAGTGGTCAGCTCTAAGATGAGAACTAAGACTATGGCGACCCTTTCCCATGTGAGGTTCCCCCTAAGGTCCCATCGGGGTCTCACTTCCAATACCCCATGTCACTATCTCTGACCTGGGCAGCATCCATCCGTTCAGAGTTATTTCCATAACCCCTGCCATTGTAGCTATTGTCCCTCATCTTTCACACCATTTCTTTTCTTTATCTGTACTTCCGCTTCCAGGTCCCAGCTTCCCCTCGCTCCTCCCTTTTCTCTCCACCTATTATGAGTCCTCCCTCCTCCTCTGCCCTGTGTTTCCCCCCCCTCCTTTTTTTCCCCCTGCCCCCCACTGTTTCCCCCTCCTTTTCTTTCTGTGTTCTCTCTTTTCTTGTATAGGCCTGTGTAGGCCCTCTATTTTTCTTCTTTCCTTCTTTTCCCCTTGCCTCCTTTGTCTGCTTGCTTTGTCTCCCTTTCCTCCTTTCTTTTCTCTTCTTTCCTTCTTTTCACCCTCTCTTCCCACCTAAACTCCCCCCTTTTTTCTTTCTCCTTTTTTTCTTCTTTTTTCTTGTATGCTCCTTTTCCCCCCCCACTGCTTTCTTTCCTCCCCCTCCCCCTCTCTCTTTCCTTGTGTACCCTCCCATTCTATCCCCCCCTCCCCCCCGCTTTTCCATGTCGTCTGAGCCGGACGACGTATACCTGCAACACGGGACTCCAATTCCCAGAGTCCCGTGTGCCCATAGGACGCGCCGCGCTCCTCGCAGCGCGTCATCACAGGGCGCCCCCGGCGTTTGCAAACCGCATCGCGGTGCAAACGCTCTACTCGAGCACGTCACTTCTTTATTGCTTGGCACACTCCAACCCGCGGGCCTCTATAACACAACGGTCCCGCGGGTTTAATACTGACGGCCATATTCATCGAGCGGGTGGCTAATTCAAGCATTGCACACCGGCACAGCCCCCGAGAGGGTGCGGCCGGATTCAGGGCGTGGTCCCGTAACGATGCCCGATCCACCTGACAATTTCTTAATTAGATTCCGCCCGGCGCCCCCCGCTGATTGGCTCTTGATCCACATATATTCCAGACCAACCATGCAGTCAGTACCAGAGCGGCCTGGCTCCGGCATGTAGGTACCCCCCCTTGGTATTCCCTTTGGAGTGGTAAGTGAGGCCCCTTTGGGGCCCTTTTTCTTTCCCTTTTTTTCCTGTTTATTCCCTGTTTCCCCTCCCTTCTGCAGCCCTTCGCTCCCCCTCCACCCCCTTTTCTTTTCCCCATTTCCTGCTTCCTTGTCTCTCTTTTCCCATGTGCCTTTCCTCTGGTTTAAGCATGGTTCTCTTCTGTTTACTTTTTCCCTTAAGTCTTGTGCATCCTCTTTTCATCTCATGACCCTTCACCTCTATCCTTCCTAAACCCTTTAATCTCCCCAGAGTGTGACTACAAGGGAAACCCCCCCCCCCGGCACTAGCCAGACCAGAGGCAGATTGCCCCTTACTCTGGGGTAAGTCACCCTTGCATGTGTTTGTGAGTGCTTGCCACAATTTGTTCACATTTTTGCTGTGTGCTTTGCAGTGGTTTGCCACGGTTTTTTCACCCCATATATTTTCTGAACTATCAGTGGCTTATCTATTGATGCATTTATTTTTATCTACTACAGGCCTACCCCACCGTGAACTACTCGTTCAGGTAGGCCATACACATTTTTCACTTTTTGAGTACCCCACTTACTGTGTGTGCTCAGACCCTGACGAATGCCCCTGACCTACCAGCACTGAGTGAGGGCAGAAACATGTTGGTCATCCACTTTTTCTTTTAGACTCCAAGAGACATTACTCTCCAACGAGCCTTTCCCCCTTAGTTTTAGCCTTACCAGCATGCACCTTTATTAAAATTAGCAGAAGCCACTGGCGACATGCTTGGTAATTTTATTATTCACCCCTTCTGGATCAATGTAACTATCCAGCCAGTTTAATTTCAGCACTCCCTCGGGTTCTTTTAACCACGAGGTCGAGTCCGCCCAAGTAGTATCATCTTACTTGGGTGGGGCTAGGTGGTCATATGATGAAGCAAGACACTATTATGTGTGTGAGACCACCTAGTCCGTAAGGGAAATCCCCCTTTCTCCTGTAGGACAACACAGCACCCCCTAGCTTGGACATTTTTCCAACTATGACTTCCCGACCTGAGGATCTATAGTGACCTTATTAACACCACTGTAAAAAGACTGACCCAGTCTTATCTTCAGTTCCTACTACCCCACACCATTAGTGATGATATAATTTCTGTAGGGAGGCGGTGTGGGCTAGCAACACTCCCATTGCTCTCCTTTTGTGTACATATAGTAAATAGCCCTAAACATTAATTTAAGGGCACGCCAACCCACACCACGAACCCCAACCCTGAGGGGCACTGTTTGGCGGTCAGGAACTTGCTGAAGATGGGTTCAAAAGCTGCTGGGGGAGCCATTTATGTCCCTTAGGGCAAGATCAGGAGGCCAGCAGACTAGCCCTTGAGTGACTCTGGGGTCCTGGGATGCTGATGGTTTGTAGGTCCAGTTCTTCTTCCTAGGCAAAAGGGCAGAAGGGGCAGAAGGTCAGCACAACAGGGCAGCAGCTCCTTCAAAGTAGGGGTCCTGCAGAGTGGCAAACCTTACAGCAACACATCAGTCCTTCTTACTGATAGAGTATCCACAGCTCCAAAAGTGTACTGAAGTCGTGGTGTCTTAGGTCCTTCTTTTATACACAGTTTTGCCTTTGAGGTCGGGAGAAGCTTATAAAGTCATGCCTTTGATGTACACAGATGATATGCCTTCACTTCCCTAGCTCCAGACTAACTTCAAAGGGTTAGGGACCGGTCACCTATCACCTCTGGTTCTTCTGGATAGCACTAGTGACTACATTGGGTAGTCGATTTCTACTTTGAAATATTTTGTGACACCACCTTAAATGTCTTAGATATTGGACAGTCAGTAGCTTATATGTCTTCCGTTCTTTGAAGGATTACTTGTTGACAGAGGGTTTGCAAAAAACAGTGCAGAAATTGCACCCTTGAAAGTTGTGATACTGTGGACTGTGGTATACCAGGGTTTCCACCTGCTGAATAGGGTTAACCCACTGATCGCAAGAAAGATCTCAGTTCTGAGCTGTGCATTGTCACAATTAGCACTGTTTGAATGGAGTACTGTTTCCAGTCTTGACCTCCTGAAAATCAGTTTAGAATTACGGCTGTTTTCACCCAAATAGGGATTTGCAAAGTGTCTGAATGACCTCAGTATTTGTTTATGGTGAACCACCTACTCATTGAATAAATATGGTAGTTGCTTTCTTCTTGAAAGGCAATATGCCATCCATGTGCAAATTGTTGATATGGCCCTTGAAAACATACCAGTATAGTTATTTCTCACTGATGCACATCATTGCGATAACTGTTAATAATGCATGTGCCACTGCACTTAATTGATGGCTTTGATTCACTGTTGTCCAAAGAATGTCGTATAGTAGTACTAACTGTTCAGCTTTAGATGAGCAGACCTGTGTATATTTAGCACCACTTTTAGGTTTGTTAAGATGGACCTTTTCATGAGGTGCAAGGCATAGCTAAAGACTCATAAATTGAAAGGCATGAGATGGATAAAATAATTGACCAACTGCTCGATGAGAAGACCTCTGTTCGATCCATCCTTGAAGAAATTGTTGAAGCAGACAGCCAAATGGAGTCCCACCATCACAGAATCACAGCATTCCTTTTGGTAGGCCAGTGCTTTTTACACAGCACACATTTAGAAATACAACTTTTGCTTACATTAAACGTCACATGCTCCATTGAAGCCAGTTTTATAATAGCTAATCCATGCCAGGGTTCCATTTTCTCATCCTAAATATTATGAAAAAATCCAGCAAGGTGAAACTGCATCTTCCAGTCTTTCTACAGGTCATTTATTTGTAAGACTGTCAGATCTTTCTTTCTTGTTCTACATTTGTAAGTTCAGTTAACCAGTTGCTTTGTGTTATTGTAGTTCTCTGTGAAAAAAATGTTTTTTTCTTATTCTAATTTTATACACAAATACTAGACATTTTAAGCTGTGTAGACACCTGACACATAACATGCTTCGTGTTTCTGTCTCTGAAGTCCAAAGTCTGGTGAATTGCTATATCAACAGCTTTTTTATATTTTTGTAATGCCCCCTACAATCTGTGTAGTTTGTTCCAAATAAAATGACTTTTGAGGTTTTCTAAACTCTACCACCCATCTATTTCTACCCCCCTCCCTTTTCAGTTTGAGCATAACAGCGCGCAAGCGCTGCTTTTTCGACACGTTATTATCTAATAGGACTTTTAGCCACACCCACTTCACGCCCATCACTATAGCTCGTTCATGGCTTTGCCCTTCAAAAATCCTTTGTTATCAATTGAAAGTGTTTCTCCCTCCTTGGGGTGCTTTGGGTACCGCCTTTGACATCGACCCTGTTACATGGCTAATTGCACTTTTGCCAGTATGTTTGACTGCGAGCAAACTTATTTTCCTTTTGTGTGCGTAATCATGAGCATGTAACCACTCATGTCTTCATAAAGAGACTGAGCCTAACGACCCAATGAGACTTGTGCCTCTTGTCTGTCTGAATTCTCCCTCTCTAGAACTACAAGTCCCTTTTCCTTTTGTGTGTCTCCTTAATGCTCAAGGTGTGACGCTTTGAATTGGCTCACTTATGTGAAATTGTATTACTTTTCATTTTTAATTTATGTTGCAAGAAAAGTCCGGTTAGAAGATAACAATGCTAATAGCTCTAACTCGAGCAAATGCGAGACACATTGCATTGCAAATGTTTGTTTTTAAGTACAGCCTGTTTTCCTTAAAGAAAAACAGGATGTATTTCAAACAAACAAATGAAAAGTTTTGTTTTCCTTTTTTAAGAGTAGGCAGTGGTCTGTGTACCCACTGCCTTCTCTGAAACATTTTTGCTTCCCGCATTCACATAGGGGAAGTGGTCCCCTGGGGCCCCCTTCCAATTTGTGCATTGTTTACAACCAAACTAAAATTAGGGGCAAAATGCGAATCATTTGCAACTGTATTCCCGGTCGCAAAAGTTTCACAAATATCACTGCGAGTCAGTATTAGGAAGGGACACCCTTAACACACCCCTTCCTAATACTGAATAGCAAACCCTATTGTGCAAGTCAGTAAAAGGTTACTGATTCACAAAATACGGTTAGTAGATGTAGAAAGGCTTTTTTAGCATTCGAAAACAACCCAATATGCTGTTTGTAACTGCTAAATCCTTTCATACATGTGGCCCTCAGTTACCAATAAATAACTTAACAGAAATCAAGACACACAATGTACCTGTTGTCACAACATGTGTGCTGCTTGTCGCGGTCCCAGTTGTTGTGGTTCTCGTGGTGGTTGGTGCTGTAGAGCTGATTCCTGTTAAAAACAGATACACGCATTGTTAGTGGTCTGATGACTGATACGGACTACCTCTCCTTGTAACATTGTAATTGTTGAAATAAATAAACGACCATCATGAGGTAGACAAAAGCAAAACCTCCTCAACCTACCCATGAAAGAGTAGTTCTCATGGGTGTTACAGGCACCTATAAAGTAACACGTCATTATATTATTACATTTTGAATGTCATTAGGATGCATAGACCTTTGACTGTGTTTATGACCCACACCTCCCCTCTTCAGGACTTCACTGGTCATCTTGCTGTTGCTTAGCAACTGGTACTCATGAGGAGAAACCTCTGCCCAGACAGTGTTAATGAGTAAAAATGAGAACAAATGTAGTAATATTAGCATAAATATGTTATGCTGCATAATTTGTCTACTCCACACCCTGCTCACGTGAAGTCACCACCCCCACTACCATTCACACGTCCCCTGTGTCCTCTCCCAGTGTGTCTGTGACACCACCTCCCAAGATACACAAACGCAGGCACACACCCACCCAACAGCCATCAACCTCACGACAGCCTCCAGCCCATGCACCTTCACCCATAGTCAGCAAACGAACACCTCTTACAACCACAACCTCTTCCTCCACTACCAAAGCCCCTCCAGCTACCTGTCCCAGTGTCTCCAAAAAACTTTTCCTATCCAACCTTGACCTCTTTCCCACACCTCCCCCACCCCGTCCGTCTCCTAGGGCCCGACTCTCCACGTCCCAACCTAGCACCTCAACCACAATATCTCCAGGACCAGTGGTGCCTGTAGTCACCGGAATCTGGAGTGCACCGGCCACCAGGGCAGCCAGTGTGGCACGGAGCCACAGCACGGACAGTCCCCCACCTGTGAAGCATCAAAAGTTGGCCTGTGCCCGGCGGGAGAGTGGAAAGACTCCAGTCACCAAAGCCGCTCCAAGGTGTCCTGGTAGGAGTGTGGAGTCAGCTGTGACACCTTCCAAGGTGGGGAAGGGCCACAAGCAACCAGGAACGTCAGGAATGCAGGAGCCCACCGCCATCATCCCCGCTGTCCAGGAGGCCACCTCCATCATCCCCGCTGGGACAGAGAGGGCCGCCAGCAGAATCCCGCTGGGACAGAGAGAACCACCAGCACAAGCCCCGCTGGGCTAGAGAGGACCGCCAGCACAAGCCCCGCTGGGACAGAGAGGACCGCTAGCACAAGCCCTGCTGGGACAGAGAGGACGGCCAGCACAAGCCCCGCTGGGCTAGAGAGGACCACCAGCACAAGCCCCGCTGGGACAGAGCGGACCGCCAGCACAAGCCCCGCTGGGACAGAGAGGACAGCCAGCACAAGCCCCACTGGGACAGAGAGGACCGCCAGCACAAGCCCCACTGGACTAGAGGGGACCGCCAGCACAAGCCACACTGGCACAGAGAGCAGCTGAGTCACTGCAAAGGAGCCCGCCGCCTCTAGCACCTCTGAACAGGGCACCGCCGCTCCAAGCTCCGCTGAACAGGGCACCGCCGCTCCAAGCCCCGCTGAACAGGGCACCGCCGCCTCAAGCACCGCTGAACAGGGCACCGCCGCCACAAGCACCGCTGAACAGGGCACTGTCGCCTCAAGCACCCCTGAACAGGGCACCGCCGCCTCAAGCACCGCTGGCCCATGAGCGACAAGGGCACAGACGCTACTGAGTCCGTCACGAGCTGGATGAAGCACTCTGGGCACCATGCCCCCTCCAGAACCAGTGGAGAGATACATCCACTACCTCTGTCCTTAGCAGGATGAAGCACTCTGGGCACAATACCCCCTCCAGAATCAGTGGAGAGATACATCCACTACCTTTGTCCTTAGCAGGATGAAGCACTCTGGGCACAATGCCCCCTCCGGAACCAGTGGAGACTGTCATCCACTTGAGAGACAGTGGCTTTGCACTCCCCAGGATGCAGCAGTGAGCAACCCACCCACTGTATTGAATTGAGAGACTGTGGCTTTGCACTCCCTAGGATTGATCAGTGGGCAACCCACCCGCTGTAGAGACTTGAGAGACTGTGGCTTTGCACTCCCCAGGATTGAACAGTGGGAAACCCACCCATTGTAGAGACTTGAGAGACTGTGGCTTTGCACTCCCCAGAATGCAGCAGTGGGCAACCCACCCACTGTAGAGACTTGAGAGACTGTGGCTTTGCACTCCCCAGGATTGAACAGTGTGCAACCCACCCACTGTAGAGACTTGAGAAACTGTGGCTTTGCACTCCCCAGGATTGAACAATGGGCATGTGACCCTGTCGTGGATTTGGCGTTGTGCATTCAACTGGCTGAGGTGCCCCCCCTTTCCCTCCCCCTGAGGTGCCTGTTTTCTTGCTCTCTGATGCCCCTGCAGTGTTCTCTCCGTCATGGTCAGAGATCTTGTGTGTGCCTAGCCCATACCGTGTGGGCCCAGTGTTCCACGGACTTCATTGGAGCACTACCTGGACTACTAAGCTTGGGGAATTTTTGTTTATGGTGTATATATATATTTTTGCATACTGGATTTTAATATATTACAATGATTTCACTCATTTCCTTTTGTCTTTGCATTCTTTCGGGGGGTTTGGGGGGTGTAACTATAATGTATAAATATGTATTAGTGTGTGTGTTGTAGTGGGTGAGGGTGGGGGTGTTGCATGTGTGTGTCACTGTTTTTTCCCTCCCCTGTGTCGTAGGTGCAGTACTTACCGTGGTCTTCGCCGTCGCCGTTCGTGCTCCTGGTAGAGGAGCAGGAAGACTATTGCAGGGAGAATTTGGAGTTCGGCTCCATGGTGTCCTGGTTCCCCATGGGGTGTGTAGAGGTGAGCATTTTCCCTTCGAAGTCCTGTTTCCGCCATGTTTTTATCCGCAGTGAATCCGCCCCGGAAAAGGTTGCGGATTGGTAGGTTGTGATACTGTGGGCGGTACTTTGTCCTCTGCCTGTCTGTTGGCGGTGACCGCCAAGCTGTTTGTCTGTACCGCCATTGCGGTCGGAGAGTTAAAGTGGCTGTCTTTGTTGGCGGTTTCCGCCACGGTCGTAATTCCAATATTTTTACCGCCGGCCTGTTGGCAGTCTTACCGCTGCTTTAACACCGACCGCCAGGGTTGTAATGACCACCATAGTTCTAACCTGTAAAATGCAGATTGCATGCACCACTTTGATGGCAGTTCATAGCTCACTGTTCTAGATTATGATTGTAACTTATGAACTACATGGAAACAAAAGGAGCTCTGTGAGAAAAGCACTGTCCCACTGAGCTATACACATAAAATATTATTTTGTGATCTGCCTGGCAAATGTACTTTACAGTAGACACATTAACCCTCTGCGCAAACTTAGATGAGTCAAAGCTGCGACTAGACAAAATCCCATCTCTCTCCAGAAGATACATTAATCATAAAAGTTATGTTGGCATGTTTGATGAAGCCTGAAAACTGATGGATATACAATGAACTCTGCAGTGCTTTTAAATCTGCTGCCCTGCTAGAAAACTGTACCCCAGTGCCAAAAGTGGCCTGACCCCTCCAGACTCATGGGGAAAAAACAGATTCCAGGTCAGGCCAGACTGGCCATGTGTGTGCCTACATACACAAAGCAGACTGTGGAAGTTAATGTGTCTTTCATTCAATGACAAGGGTGAGTTAGTGAGACCTCTCCTGTGTGGTGTGATGGTTGGAGCAGGCACATGATGTGCTTGAACGTCTACAGGTACTGGATTTACACACAGTGCACACACAGAGCAGACTGTGGAAGAGAAGGTGTCTTTCATCTGTAACAAGGGTGAGTTACTGAGACCTCTCCTGTGCGGTGTGTTGGTGGGGGCAGTCACAGGGTGTGCATGAGGTTCTACATGTATTGGATCTATACACAGTACACATGCAGAGCAGACTGTGTAATGGATGGTGTCTTTTAGTCTGTGTCAAGGGTGAGTTAGTGAGACCTCTCCTGAGTGGTGTGTTGGTGGGAGCAGTCACAGGGTGTGCAGGGGGCCTACAGGTAGTGGATGTACACACAGTAAACACACAGAGCAGACTGTTGAAGTTGAGGCATCATTCAGTCTGTGACAAGCTTGAGTTAGTGAGACATCTCCTGTGTGGTGTGTTAGTGGGAGCAGTCACAGGGTGTGCACGGGTGCCTTTGAGTAATGGATCTATACAAAATACACACACAGAGCTGGGTGCCTACAAGTACTGGATCTACACACGGTATATACACACACAGCAGACAGTGGAAGTGAAAGCATCTTTCACTCTGTGACAAGGGTGAATTAGTGTGACTTCTCCTGTGTGGTGAGTTGGTGTCAGTAGTCACAGGGTGTGCTCGGATGTCTACAGGTGCTAGATGTACACACGGTGCGCACAGAGCAGACTGAGGAAGAGAAGGTGTCTTTCATCTGTGACAACAAGGAGTTAGTGAGACCTCTCCTGTGTGGTGTGTTAGTGGGAGCAGTCACAGGGTGTGCACAGGTGCCTACAAGTACTGAATCTATACATGGTACACACACAGAGCAGACTGTGGAAGTGAAGGCATCTTTCACTCTGTGACAAGGGTGAGTTAGTGAGACCTCTCCTGTGTGGTGTGTTAGTGGGAGCAGTCACTGGGTGTGCACGGTTGCCTACAGGTACTGGATCTATACATGGTACATCTTCCACAGTCTGATACACACACAGATCAGACTGTGGAAGTGAAGTCATCTTTCACTCTGTGACAAGGGTGAGTTAGTGAGACCTCTCCTGTGTGGTGTGTTGGTGTGAGCAGTCACAGAGTGTGCACAGGTGTCTACAAGTAGTGGATCTACAGACGGCACATACATAGAGCAGATTGTGGAAGTGAACGTGTCTTTCACTCTGTGACAAGGCAGAGTTAGTGAGACGTCTGCTGTGTGGTGTGTTTGCAGGAGCAGTCACAGGGTGTGCACAGGTGCCTACAAGTACTGGATCTACACACGGTACACACACAGAGCAGACTGTAAAAGTGAAGGAATCTTTCACTCTGTGAAAAGTATGAGTTAGTGAGACCTCTCCTGTGTTGTGTGTTAGTGGGAGTAGTCACATGGTGTGCACAGGTGCCTACAGGTACTGGATTCATGCATGGTACACACACAGAGCAGACTGTGGAAGTGAATGCATCTTTCACTCTGTGACAAGGGTGAGTTAGTGAGACATCTCCTGTGTGGTGTGTTAGTGGGAGTAGTCACAGGGTGTGCACAGGTAGCTACAAGTACTGGATCCACACACACTGCACATGCAGAGCAGACTGTGGAAGGAAGGTGTTTTTAACTTTGTGACAATGGTGAGTTAGTGAGATCTCTCCTGTGTGGTGTGTTAGTGGGAGCAGTCACAGGGTGTGCATGGGTGTGTACAAGTACTGGATCTACACACAGTACACACACAGAGCAGACTGTGGAAGTAAAGGCATCTTCCCTCTGTGACAAGGGACACTTAGTGAGAACTCTCATGTGTGGTGTGATAGTGGGAGCAGTCACAGGGTATGCACAGGTGTCTACATGTACTGGATCTACACATGGTACATGTACAGAGCAGGCAATGGAAGGGAAGTCGTCTTTCACTGTGTGACAAGGGTGAGTTAGTGAGACCTCTCCTGTGTGGGGTGTTGGTGGGAGTAGTCACAGGGTGTGCACGGGTGCCTACAGGTGCTGGATGTACACACAGTGAACAGACTGTGGAAGATAAGGCATCTTTCATCTGTGACATGGGAGTGTCACTGAGACATCTTCTGTGTGTTGTGTTGTTTGAAGCAGTCACAGGATGTCCATGTATATCTATAAGTACTGGATATATACACAGTGCACACACAGAGCAGACTGTGGAAGAGAAGGTGTCTTTCATCTGTGACAAGAGTAAGTCACTGATACTTCTCCTGTGTGGTGTGTTGGTGGGGACAGTCAAATTGTGTGCACATGGGGCCTACAGGTACTGGATCGAACTGGGTAGACATGCAGAACAAACTGTGGAAGTAAAGGTGTCTTTGACTCTGTGACAAGGGTGAGTTAGTGATACCTCTCCTGTCTGGTGTGTTGGTGGAAGCAGTCATGGGGTATGCACGGGTATCTACACACAGTACACATGCAGAGCAGACTGTGGAAGGGAAGGTGTCTTTCACTCTGTGACAAGAGTGAGTTAGTGAGACCTCTCCTGAGTGGCGGGTTAGTGGGAGCAGTCACAGGGTGTCCATGGGTGCCTACAAGTAGCAGATCTACACACGGTACACAAACAGAGCAGACTGTGGAAGTAAATTAATCTTTCACTCTGTGACAAGGGTGAGTTAGTGAGACCTCTGCTGTGTGGTGCATTAGTGGGAGCAATCACAGGGTGTGCACAGATGTCAACAGGCACTAGATGTACACACAGTGCAGACTGTGGAAGAGAAGGCATCTTTCATCTGTGACAAAAGTGAGTTAGTAAGACCTCTCCTGTGTGGTGTGTTGGTGGGAGCAGTCATGTGGTGTGCAGAACAAGTACTTGATCTTCACATGGTACACACACAGAGCAGACTGTGGAGATGAAGTCGTCTTTCACTCTGACAATGTGAGTTAGTGAGACCTCTCCTATGTGGTATGTTAGGGGGAGCAGTCACTGGGTGTGCACAGGTGTTTACATGTACTGTATCAACACACAGTACACACGCAGAGCAGACTGTAAAAGGAAAGGTGTCTTACTCTGTGACAAGGGTGAGTTAGTGAGACATTTCCTGTGTGGTGTGTTGGTGGGAGCAGTCACAGGGTGTGCACGAGTGCCTACAAGTACTGGATCTACAGATGTTAGACACTCAGAGCGTACTGTAGAAGTGACGACGTCTTTCACTCTGTGACAAGGGTGAGTTAGTAAGTCCTCTCCTGTGTGGATTGTTGGTGGGAGCAATCACAGGGTGTGCACAGGTGTCTACATGTACTGGATCTACATGCGGTGCACATGCAGAGGAGATTGTGGAAGGGAAGGCGTCTTTAACTCTGTGACAAGGGTGAGTTGAGACCTCTCCTTTGTTTTGTGTTGCTGGGAGCAGTAACAGGGTGTGCACAGGTGCCTATAAGTACTGGACCTACACATGATACACACACACACAGCAGATTGTGGAAGTGAAGGCATCTTTCACTCTGTGACAAGGGTGAGTTATTGAGACCTCTCCTGTGTGGTGTGTTAGTGGGAGCAGTCACAGGGTGTGCACAGATATCTACAGGTACTGGATGTAAACTCGGTGCACACAGTGCAGACTGTGGAAGAGAAAGTGTCTTTCATCTGTGACAAGGTTGTGTCACTGAGACACCTCCTGTGTAGTGGGATGGTGAGGACAGTCACAGAGTGTGCACAGGCACCTACAGGTACTGGATTAAACAGGGTAAACATGCAGAGAGAACTGTGGAAGGAAAGTTGTCTTTCACTCTGTGGCAAGGGTGACTTAATGAGACCTCCCCTTTGTGGTGAGTTGATGGGAGCAGTCACAGGGTATTTAAAGGTGTCTATTTGTACTGGATTTACACACAGCAGACATGCAAAGCAGACTGCAGGATGGTGAGTATAGCTCAGAAATCGAACAGGATCCTTCTCCTGGTCAGACCATGAGAGAAGCGATCTGCTTTTTGGTAGGAAATCTATGATCACATAACACAGTATCCAAACTCTTTGACGCAGACAAGCCCACCTTCCCTCCTCCAGACTGCAACAGAGCAGCAAAGGAGATTTTGATAAACCATCAAAAGGTGCAGAAATATGATCAGAAACAGGTTAAACAGGAAAATATGCTAGAAGGATACAATCCAAGCACTGTTAGGTTCCACTCCTCTGAGGAAGGGTTCTCCCATGGTGGCTTGCACCTCGGTTCCCCATCTTCATAATAAAGTGCTGAGATTTGCAAGAGAGACTCCCATTGGCCCCATACAATATCTCCTGCTTACAGAAATAGTCTACTGTCCCATCCGGTACCTATTACAGAGGCCTATTACAGCAAAAGGAGGAGTGCCAAGAAGGCCTTGCACGGTTGACACAGTGACACTTCTATCAGATACCCTACTAAAGTAGTAAGTCAGGGGAACATGCACTTCTTCACTCTTGGTTCTTCATCTCATCCTTGCAACTGCTCTATGATCAGGACATTTTCCAATGATTGAAAAATCCCCTTTAGCAGCATTTTCTGATTGATTAGTGAAACCATAACCATAGATTATCCTCTTCCTTGCCATAATCCCGAGCAGCTTGGTTTGAGATTGTGTCTTCATTTCTTCCAGTTTGTAACTCATCCTCCCTCACCTTGAAGCTGTAGAAGTTGGCCAGGACATCTCTAACTGGAGAACTGGTGATCTTTCTCCTGTCAGGCCTCCGGTGACCACTTCCAAAAAGAGAGGAGAACAGAGCAGCCAGAATATCTAAATCTGCTCTCTGCTTACTCCTCTAGCTCTCAGCACGAATACTGTTCCACCAACAGTAGCTCTCCAAGGCCACACAGAACATTATTGTAGCTCTGTATTGAACCTCGGTTGCAACCAGGTATGTCTCAAGGGATGTTTTGACTTCTAGCAGGTGCACAACCTTCTCTTTCTCTCCACTGCTATCATGGCCACTGAGTCAAAATCGGATTGCAGGAAGTCAGTCTATGGTCCTTGATCACAGTTTAATTCTAGACGGTCCCAGGACAGAGGTTTTTTTTTCAGTTTGGTTTTAAAAAGTTGTAGACTAGAAAGATGACTTTCCTTCTCGTTGACTGGCCCATAACCTGGAGCAGGAGTCTTACAATGGCTTCATTCAAGTGGTGCTTCTTCTGAGGCATGAAGTTGTTTCAGGTACAAGTATAACAAAATACACAAAGGAGGTGCCACTGTGTTCAACACCAGGGTCATGTAATAAACAGTTACTGTTGAGGACAGAGAGTGACTCTGATGATCATCGGTGCCAGAGTGAGAATCCAGCCATGAACCACAACATACATCAGGGATCAGAGGTCAGCATCGAAGTTGCTCAAGGTTGCAGCAGGGAGACTGTGTATCTTCCTGACAAAGTGAGACAGAGAAACAGCTAATAACAGTGTTCTAGTGACATGTATCCAGGTCAACAATGCAAGCTATAGACACAATATTAGGCTATTCAGCTTAGGGTCTCAATCGGGGGCTGAGGCACTGCATCACAGTGCTTAATCACAGACAATGGAACCATCCAGGACAGTGTCCTTCACTCCCTGCCTGGGAGGCTTTCTGATCAGTCTGTGTGCTTGCTTTACTGAGGACTCCTCCCTCTGTAGGGTGTGTCTGAGTTGAGGGCTTTGGTCATGTTATGACCCCACCTTCACTCACTCATGCCTTGTCTGGTTGCCTGTGTCTACCGCCATGCAGTTTCTCTCTGCATCTATAGGGTAGAATGTGGCTCCTTGGCAGGGAGAGCCACTTACAGATGAATGTGCGCTGCATAATGAAGAGTCCAGCCTATTGCCTCACCCTTCCACTGAGGATCTTAGGAACTCAACACCGTATGAAGGCACCCCACTCACCCATTAGCATATTGGAGAGCAACATGTGTCCCCCACATGAGCCACACTGTGGATGCCTTCTCCCAGGCGTCATCATTTCACCTCTTACGGGGGGTAAGAAAGTCCGAGCTGGTGCAGGTAAAGGGTGTCTCACTGGCTTACATCTAGAGTGCTCCAGCCAGCATGATAGAACCCCAGAATGCTTCAATTTATCAATGTAGTAAAGGTACAGCTAAAACTGGAGGTTGATACATCATACTTTCAAAAATAGTTCTCACATAGTACAAAACAGAGTAGCCTTTACTGGTGTTTACTTATAGGACAGCTAATTTAAAACAACAATGGACTACACTACTGCATGCAGCTTAACACACATTGGCAAAACTAAGAGGAAGTGACATCAGCTCTTAAGACTGCACACATATAATTAGCTAGTCTATCCTGTATGAATTTGAGCACTTTATGTGATGTAACAAATGAAAGCTGAATACTGCTTAAGCCTGTAACTTGAGTTCCCTGCCTGAAGGAATTAACAACCCAAATGTGGATGAAGTTTGGTGTCTGACGAATTACAGAAGATAAGCCTTGAATTTCTGTGTGAAAGTGGTGGTAGTAAATAGCCCTAAACCTTAATTTAAGAGCACGCCAACCCACACCACGAACCCCAACCCTGAGGGGCACTGTTTGGCGGTCAGGAACTTGCTGAAGATGGGTTCAAAACCTGCTGGGGAGCAGTTTATGTCCCTTAGGGCCAAATCAGGAGGCCAGCAGACTAGCCCTTGAGTCACTCTGGGGTCCTGGGTTGCTGATGGTTTGTAGGTCCAGTTCTTCTTCCCAGGCAAAAGGGCAGAAAGGGCAGCAGGTCAGCACAACAGGGCAGCAGCTCCTTCAAAGTAGGGGTCCTGCAGAGTGGCAACCCTTACAGCAGCACATCAGTCCTTCTTACTGGTAGAGTATCCACAGCTCCAAAAGTGTACTGAAGTGGTGGTGTCTTAGGTCCTTCTTTTATACACAGTTTTGCCTTTGAGGTCAGGAGAAGCTTCTAAAGTCATGCCTTTGATGTACACATATGATATGCCTTCACTTCTCTAGCTCCAGACTAACTTCAAAGGGTTAGGGACCGGTCACCTATTACCTCTGGTTCTTCTGAATAGCACTAGTGACTACATTGGGTAGTTGATTTATACTTTGAAATATTTTGTGACACCACCTTAAATGTCTTGGATATTGGACAGTCAGTAGCTCATATGTCTTCCATCCTTTGAAGGATTACTTGTTGACAGAGGATTTGCAAAAAACTGTGCAGAAATTGCACCCTTGAAAGTTGTGATACTGTGGACTGTGGTATACCAGGGTTTCCACCTGCTGAATAGGGTTAACCCACTGATCGCAAGAAAGATCTCAGTTCTGAGCTGTGCATTGTCACAATTAGCACTGTTTGACTGGAGTACTGTTTCCAGTCTTGACCTCGTGAATATCATCTTGGAATTACGGCTGTTTTCACCCAAATAGGGATTTGCAAAGTGTCTGAATGACCTCAGTATTTGTTTATGGTGAACCACCTACTCATTGAATAAATATGGTAGTTGCTTTCTTCTTGAAAGGCAATATGCCATCCATGTGCAAATTGTTGATATGGCCCTTGAAAACATACCAGTATAGTTATTTCTCACTGATGCACATCATTGCGATAACTGTTAATAATGCATGTGGCCACTGCACTTAATTGATGGCTTTGATTCACTGTTGTCCAAAGAATGTCGTATAGTACTACTAACTGTTCAGCTTTAGATGAGCAGACCTGTGTATATTTATCACCACTTTTAGGTTTGTTAAGATGGACCTTTTTCATGAGGTGCGAGGCATAGCTAAAGACTCATAAATTAAAAGGCATGAGCTGGATAAAATAATTGACCAACTGCTCGATGAGAAGACCTCTCTTCGATCCATCCTTGAAGAAATTGTTGAAGCACACAGGCAAATGGAGGCCCACCATCACAGAATCACAGCATTCCTTTTGGTAGGCCAGTGCTTTTTACACAGCACACATTTAGAAATGCAACTTTTGCTTGCATTAAACGTCACATGCTCCATTGAAGCCAGTTTTATAATAGCTAATCCATGCCAGGGTTCCATTTTCTCATCCTAAATATTATGAAGAAATCCAGCAAGGTGAAACTGCATCCTCCAGTCTTTCTACAGGTAATTTATTTGTAAGACTGTCAGATCTTTCTTTCTTGTTCTACATTTGTAAGTTCAGTTAACCAGTTGTTTTGTGTTATTGTAGTTCTCTGTGAAAAAAATGTTTTTTTCTTATTCTAATGTTATACACAAATACTAGACATTTTAAGCTGTGTAGACACCTGACACATAACATGCTTCGTGTTTCTGTCTCTGAAGTCCAAAGTCTGGTGAATTGCTATATCAACAGCTTTTTTATTTTTTTTGTAATGCCCCCTACAATCTGTGTAGTTTGTTCCAAATAAAATTACTTTTGAGGTTTTCTAAACTCTACCACACATCTATTTCTACCCCCTCCCTTTTCAGTTTGAGCATAACAGCGCGCAAGCGCTGCTTTATCGTCACGTTATTATCTATTAGGACTTTTAGCCACATCCACTTCACGCCCATCACTATAGCTCGTTCATGGCTTTGCCCTTCAAAAATCCTTTGTTATCATTGGTAAGTGTTTTACGTTTGTCCCTCCTTGAGGTGCTTTGGGTACCGCTTTTGACATCGACCCTGTTACATGGCTAATTGCACTTTTGAGAGTACGTTTGACTGCGAGCAAACTTATTTTTCCTTTTGTGTGCGTAATCATGAGCATGTAACCACTCATGTCTTCATAAAGAGACTGAGCCTAACGACCCAATGAGACTTGTGCCTCTTGTCTGTCTTAATTCTCCCTCTCTAGAACTACAAGTCCCTTTTCCTTTTGTGTGTCTCCTTAATGCTCAAGGTGTGACGCTTTGAATTGGCTCACTTATGTGAAATTGTATTACTTTTCATTTTTAATTTATGTTGCAAGAAAAGTCTGATTAGAAGATTACAATGCTAATAGCTCTAACTCGAGACACATTGCATTGGAAATGTTTGTTTTTAAATACAGCCTGTTTTCCTTATAGAAAAACAGGATGTATTTCAAACAAACAAATGAAAAGTTTTGTTTTCCTTTTTTAAGAGTAGGCAGTGGTCCGTGTACCCACTGCCTTCTCTGAAACATTTTTGCTGCCCGCATTCACAAAGGGGAAGTGGTCCCCTGGGGCCCCCTTCCAATTTGTGCATTGTTTATAACCAAATTAAAATTAGGGGAAAAATGCGAATCATTTGCAACTGTATTCCCGGTCGCAAAAGTTTCACAAATATCACTGCGAGTCAGTATTAGGAAGGGACACCCTTGACACACCCCTTCCTAATACTGAATCGCAAACCCTATTGTGCAAGTCAGTAAAAGGTTACTGATTCACAAAATATGGTTAGTAGATGTAGAAAGGCTTTTTTAGCATTCGAAAACAACCCAATATGCTGTTTGTAACTGCTAAATCCTTTCATACATGTGGCCCTCAGTTATCAATAAATAATTTAACAGAAATCAAGACACACAATGTACCTGTTGTCACAGCATGTGTACTGCTTGTCGTGGTCCCAGTTGTTGTGGTTCTCGTGGTGGTTGGTGCTGTAGAGCTGATTCCTGTCAAAAACAGATACACACATTGTTAGTGGTCTGATGACTGATACGGACTACCTCTCCTTGTAACATTGTAATTGTTGAAATAAATAAATGACCATCATGAGGTAGACAAAACCAAACCTCCTCAACCTACCCATGAAAGAGTAGGACAAAGAAACACATTATTCTCTTACACAAAAAAATCAGTATTTTAACTGCTCATAATTATGTGAATAGAAGAAACCTTATGCAGGTGCCTTTGCATTAGGCATTTCAATGAGTTGCAGCTGTAGGTGGTTCTGTGTCTGTATCTGGAACCAATCCAACCTAACAAGTTTTACCCACAGTGCCACACTAAACAGACCCCTGCCTTATGCAAATCAGTATTGACCAGATCCTCCTGGCCATTGTTCAACCCACACTGCCATGTGATGCCCCCTCTGAACTACTGTAGATGGAGAGGGGCAAGAACCAAGATGGACCTGCCAAGGAAGAATCTCAGGAGACAAAATTCAACCAGAGAGATTCCATCTTCTTCATTATGGAATATAGCTTAGCCTTGGTGTGTGGGTGGATAGCAGAGAATTGTATGGAATTAAAAACTTCAAAAAATGAACTATTTATCTCTCTGCCTGAATTTGTTCAGTTGAACACTCTACAACACATCCTTCTTCCTGAAGGGAGCACCAGAGAATCCAGACCAGTGTCAGACTTTTCAGGCTTCATCAGTGAGGTATAGCTTGGATCATCTGGGAAAGAGATCAAGGTGCCCACATCTGAGTATGCCCATGGTCTCTTAGGGAACTGCATATAAAACTCCTGAGGTATTGGCAATAATGCATACAAATAGTCTAATCTACTGGCATTGTCTCAGGATACTGTTCTGCAGTGAGATAAGCACTTGCTTTCTTGACCAGCACTTGATAAAACATTTTGATGGAAGTAGGCCTGCACTAGTGAGTGAGAAGAAAACAGAAAACCACAAGTAGAAACTTTGCTATGGAAATGGCCTCAGTCTTGGAATCAAGTTTGAAGACATGAGCAGTGCAATTAGTCACCCAAGAGCCACAAAATCTCCAGAAAACCAGGGTAGTAGAAGCAAGACCGAAGAAAAAATATGAACATAATCTTGAGCATGTAACCACTCATGTCTTCAGAAAGAGACTCAGCCTACACCACCCAATCAGACTTGTGCCTGTTGTCTGTCTATATTCTCCCTCTCTAGAATCACAAGTCCCAGGAGGCAGCTTGTCCTCCCTCCCACTGCTTCAGATCTTGCTCAGTTGGCCATGGGACATTATCATGATGACTGAACCATGTTACTCATCTATGTACCCTTTATCGATCTGTAAACCCTGCATTCATTCTTGAAGCCACTGTCAAGTCCCACCTCTAAAGCCTACATCTCCTTTTTAAATGATGAAGCCATTGAGCTCAGTGGTTAAATGTGAGGAACCCTTTTGACTCAATTGTGGGTGGTGGCCCACTAGTACATCTATAGCAAAAATACCATTGCCAAAGTTGGGTTCTAAACTTCTGTAAAATTTAGACATCCTTAGAGGACATTAGAGACCGGACCCTTTTACCTCTGGTTCTTCTGGATAGCACCAGTGACTACATTGGGTAAGTGATTTGTGCTTTGAAATATTTTGTGGCACCCCTTTAAATTTCTTAGGTACCGGACAGTCAGTAGCTTACATATCTTTCATCCTTTCAAAGATTACTTGTTGATAGAGCCTTGAAAAAAACAGTTCAGAAATTGTACACTTGAAGGTTGTGATGCTGTGGACTGTGGTATTCCAGGGTTTTAACATGCTGACTACGGTTAACCCACTGATCGCAAAAAAGATCTCAGTTCTCAGCTGGGCATTGTTGCTATTAGCAGTGTTTGACTGAAATATTGTTTCGAGTCTTAACCTGGTGAAAATCATGCAGAGAAAACGTGCAATTTGCAATAAGTTTAGAATTATGATTGGGGCACAAATGGCTGTTTTCACCCAAATATGGATGTTCAAAGTGTCTGAATGACCTGAGTATTTGTTGATGATGAATCTCCTGTTCTTTGAATAAATAAGGTAGTTTATTCCTTCTTGAAAGGCAATCAGCCATCCAAGGGAAAGTTTTTTAAATAGCCCTTCAATACATACCAGTATAGTTGTTTCTCACTGAGGCACATCACTGTGATCACTGCTAGTAATGCACAGGGGCTGGCACTTAATTAATGGCTTCAATTACCTGTTGTCCAACGAAAGTCCTATACTAGTACTAAATGCTCAGCTTTAGTTGAGCAGAATTGTGTATATTTAGTACAACAATTTTTAAGTTCATGGACATGGGCCTTTTCATGAGGCGCGAGGCATGGCTAAAGTCTTTTAACTTGAAAGGCATGAGCTAGACAAAGTAACTGGTGAACTGCTCAATGACAAGACGTCTCTTCGATCCATCCTGGAAGAAATTGCTCAAGCAGTACAACTAAAACACAGACAGCCAAATGGAGGACCACCATCCAGAAGTAGTCATCTGAATCACAGAATCATAGCATTCCTTTTGGTTGTCCAGTGCTTTCTAGTCCTGGAAAGAGAGGCGTTCTTCTTCAAACTACATCACTATTTACTTCCTCTGTAGCAATTAATTTGATGATGGCCTTAGTGACTGTGCCTCAACTGCCTATAGACCAGACATTTTATTTCATATATTTCTACCTACGTTTCACACGTTTACAAATACAACTTTAGCTTACTTTAAATGTCTAATGCACCATTTAAGCCAGTTTTATAATAGCTAATCTATGTCACCGGATCCATTTGCTCATCCTAATTCGCATGAAGAAATCCAGCAAGGTGAAACTGCATCTTCCAGTCTTTCTACAGGTCATTTAT
The DNA here is from genome assembly GCF_031143425.1 of Pleurodeles waltl. Lineage (NCBI taxonomy): Eukaryota > Metazoa > Chordata > Amphibia > Caudata > Salamandridae > Pleurodeles > Pleurodeles waltl. The sequence continues at coordinate 1,181,234,709 of NC_090439.1, forward strand.
TTTTAAGAATGTCAGATCTTTCTTTCTTGTTCTACATTTGTAAGTTTAGTTAACCAGTTGCTTCATTTAATTGTAGTTCTCTGTGAAAAAATATTTTTTTCTTATTTTAATTTTATACATAAATATTAGACATGTTAAGATGTGTAGACACCTGATACATAACATGCTTAATGTTTCTGCCTCTGAAGTCCATAGTCTGGTGAATTGCTATATCAAAAGTTATTTTGTTCTTTTGTAATGCCCCTACAATTTCTGTAGTATATTTGAAATAAAACATCTTTTGAGGTTTTCTAAATTCTACCACACATCTCTTTTTAACCCACCTCACTTTTTAAGTTGAGCATAACAGCGCGCAAGTGCTGCTGATTGTTTCTACGTGTTGTTATCTATGTGGACTTTTAGCCACACCCCCCCTCACGCCGATCACTATCGCTCGTTCATAGGCTTGCCGTTCTAAAATCCTGTTATCATTGGTAAATGTTTCACGTTTGTCCCTCCTTGGGGCGCTTTTGTTACCGCCTTTGACATCCACCCTGTTACATGGCTAATTGGACTTTTGCTGGTATGTTTGACTGCAAACAAAACTATTTGTCCTTTTATGTGTGTCCTTCATGCTCATGGTGTGAGGCTTTGAATCGGGTCACATTATTGAAATTGGATTACTTTTCATTTTCAATATATGTGGCAAGAAAAGTCCAGTTAGGAGTTTACAATAATAATAGCTCTAATTCAAGCAAATGTGAGAACTATTGCATTGCAAATGCTTGTTTATAAATACAGTCTGTTTTCCTTAAAGAAAAACAGGATTTTTTTCCAACAAAAAAATGAAAAGTTCTCTTTTCATTTTTTAAGAGTAGGCACTGGTCTGTATACATTCTGCCTGCTCTGAAAAAATGTCGGTGCCCCCATTCACAAAGGGGAAGTGGTCCCATGGGGGCCCCTTCCAATTTATGCATTGTTTACTCCAAATAATTTTTTTGGGAAAAATGCGAATGATTTGCGACCGTATTGTCGGTCGCTTAACATTTGCAAATACCAATGAGAGTTGGTATTAGGAAAGGACACTCATTACACACCCCATCCTAATACTGAATCGCAGACCCTATTGTGCAAATCAGTAATAGGTTACCGATTCGCAAAATGGGGTTAGTACATGTAGAAAGGCTTTTTTAGCAGTAGAAAATAACCCAATATGCCGTTTGTGACTGCTAAATTCTTTCATACATGTGTCCCTCAGTTACCAATAAATCATTCAGCAGAAATAAAGACACAAAGTGTACCTGTTGTCTCAGGATGTGTGCTGCTTGTGGTAGTCGCAGGTCTTGTGGTGCCTGCGGTGGTTGCTGCTGTAGCGCTGATTCCTGTTAAAAACAGATACACAGATTGTCAGTGGTGCAAGTACTGATACCAACTACCTCTCCTTGTAACATTGAAATTGTTGAAATAAGTAATAACGCCCATGAGGAAGACAAAAGCGAAACCTCCTAAACAGACCCATAAAAGAGTAAGCCTCATGGGTGTGACAGGCACCTCTAAAGTAACACGTAATTTTATTTTTAAATCTTGAATGTCATTAGGATACATAGACCTTTGACTCTGTTTATGACACACACCTCTAGGTGCATAGCTCCTCTCTTCAGGCCTTCACTGGTCATCTTGCTGTTGCTTAGCAACTGGTACTCATGAGGGGAAACCTTTGCTCGGACAGTGGTAATGAGTAAAAATGAGAAAATACTGTAGTAATACTAGCATAAATATGTAATGCCGCATAATTTCTCTTCTCTTGCTGTATAATTTAGTCAACCTTACCACACAATTTCATCAACCCATGCTCCATCATTCCAATGAACCTTTCCTCTAGCAAGGGCAGCTATTTTTAATATGATGACAGACCGTGAAGTAACCCATACTGGGCCTGTATTCGTCCCCCCAATTAACAGTCTATGGCAGGTGGTTTCAAATGAGGACTGTGACTTTGGGCCACCAAAGAACACCCCTGCTTTCTTTCACAGATTTGTTTAACAAATTTATTTACGCGCACAATTATACATTCTCATTAGAGTGCTTTACCCAAGACCCTGACGTTTTACATGAAAACCAATAAATACATTTTTTTTTCAATCACTGGGACGTAAAATTATTTGAGGGAACAACAGACTGTTTAGCTGAAGCTAGCATCTGGTCTTGGTTCAGTTCTGAAGTCGGAAACTCTAACGCCTTGTTTACATCACTTCACTATATTCACATGCCTACTAAAAGGCCTGCTCCATCACAAAGAAACGCATTATTCTCTTACACAAAAAAACATCAGCAATTTAACTGCTCATAATTATGTGAATGGAAGAAACCTTATGCAGGTCCCTTTGCATTAGGCATTTCAAAGAGTTGCAGCTGTAGGTGGTTCTGTGTCTGTATCTGGAACCAATCCAACCTAACAAGTTTTACCCACAGTGCCACACTAAACAGACCCCTGTCTTATGCAAATCACTACTGACCAGATCCTCCTGGCCATTGTTCATCCCACACTGCCATTTGATGCCCCCTCTGAACTACTGTAGATGGAGAGGGGCAAGAACCAAGATGGAGCGGCCAAGAAAGAATCTGAGGAGAAACAATTAAACCAGAGAGATTCCATCTTCTCCATTATGGAACATAGCGTAGCCTTGGTGTGTGGGTGGATAGAAGAGAATTGTATTGAATTAAAAATTTCAAAAAGGACCTATTAGTCTCTTTGTTGAATTTGTTCAGTTGAACACACTACAACACATCCTTCTTCCTGAAGAGAGCACCAGAGACCCCAGACCATTTTCAGCCTTTTAAGGCTTCATCAGTGAGATATATATTGGATCCTGTGAGAAAGTGATCAAGGGACCCACATCTGATTATGCCCATGGTCTCTTAGGGAACTGCATAAAAAAACTCCGCAGGTATTGGGAATAATGCAACCAAATAGTCTAATCCACTGGCATAGTCTCAGAATGCTGTTCTGCAGGGAGATAAACACTCGCTTTTTTGACCAGCACTTGATAAAACATTTTGATGGGAAGTAGGCCTGCACTAGTGAGTGAGAAGAAAACATAAAATCAGAATTGGAAACTTTGCAATGGAAATGGCCTCAGTCTTGGAATCGAGTTTGAAGACATGAGCAGTGCAATTAGTCACCCAAGAGCCACAAAATTTCCAGAAAACCAGGGTAGTAGAAGGAAGACCGATGAAAAGACATGAACGTAATCATAAGTATGTAACCACTCATGTCTTCATAAAGAGACTGAGCCTATACCACCCAATCAGACTTGTGCCTGTTGTCTGTCTATATTCTCCCTCTCTAGAATCACAAGTCCCAGGAGGCAGCTTGTCCTCCCTCTCATGCTTCAGATCTTGCTCAGTTGGCCATAGGACATTATCATGATGACAGCACCATATTACTCATCTATGTACCCTTTATCGATCTTTAAACCCCTGCATTCATTCTTGAACCCACTGCCAAGTCCGACCTCTAAAGTCTACGTCTCCCTTTTAAAAGATGAAGCCATTGAGCTCAGTGATTATACGTGAGGAACCCTTTTGACTCAATTGTGGTAGGTGGCCCACTAGTACATCTATAGCAAAATTACCATAAACAGTTGGGTCCTAAACGTCTGTAAAATTTAGACATCCTAAGAGGACATTAGAGACCGTACACCGTTTACCTCTGGTTCTTCTGGATAGCACCAGTGACTACATTGGGTCGTTGATTTGTGCTTTGAAATATTTTGTGGCACCCCTTTAAATTTCTTAGGTACCGGACTGTCAGTAGCTTACATAACTTCCATCCTTTCAAAGATTACTTGTTGATAGAGCCTTGCACACAACAGTGCAGAAATTGCACACTTGAAGGTTGTGATGCTGAGGAATGTGGTATTCCAGGGTTTCAACCTGCTGAATAGGGTTAACCCACTGATCACAAGAAAGATCTCAGTTCTGAGATGTGCATTGCTGCAATTAGCAGTGTTTGTCTGAAGTATTGTTTCCAGTCTTAACCTGGTGAAAATCATGCCATGAAACAGTGCAATTTGCAATAAGTTTAGAATTACGATTGGGGCACAAATGGCTGTTTTCACCTAAATAGAGATTTGCAAAGTGTCTGAATGACCTGAGTATTTGTTGATGGTGAATCTCCTGCTCTTTGAATAAATAAAGTAGTTTCTTCCTTCTTGAAAGGCAATAAGACATCCAAGGGACCGTTTTTTAAATAGCCCTTGAAAACATACCAGTATAGTTGTTTCTCACTGAGGCACATCATTGTGATCCCTGCTAGTAATGCACAGGCGCCGGCACTTAATTGATGGCTTCAATTCCCTGTTGTCCAACGAAAGTCCTATACTAGTACTAAATGCTCAGCTTTAGTTGAGCAGAATTGTGTATATTTAGTACAACAATTTTTAAGTTCATGGACATGGGCCTTTTCATGAGGCGCGAGGCATGGCTAAAGTCTTTTAACTTGAAAGGCATGAGCTAGACAAAGTAACTGACCAACTGCTCGATGACAAGACCTCCCTTCGATCCACCCTGGAAGAAATTGCTCAAGCAGTACAACTAAAACACAGACAGCCATATGGAGGACAACCATCCAGAAGTAGTCATCTGAATCACAGAATCATAGCATTCCTTTTGGTTGTCCAGTGCTTTCTAGTCCTGAAAGGAGAGCTGTTCTTCTTCAAACTACATCCCTCCGTACTTCCTCTGTAGCAATTCATTTGATGATGGCCTTAGTGATTGTGCTTCAACTGCCTATAGACCAGACATTTTATTTCATATATTTCTACCTACGTTTCACACGTTTACAAATACAACTTTAGCTTACTTTAAACGTCAAATGCTCCATTTAAGCCTGTTTTATAATAGCTAATCTATGTCACCGGATCCATTTGCTCATCCTAATTCGCATGAAGAAATCCAGCAAGGTGAAACTGCATCTTCCAGTCTTTCTACAGGTCATTTATTTTTAAGAATTTCAGATCTTTCTTTCTTGTTCTGCATTTGTAAGTTCAGTTAACTAGTTGCTTCGTTTAATTGTAGTACTCTGAGAAAAAAATGATTTGTTCTTATTTTAACTTTATACATAAATATTAGACATGTTAAGCTGTGTAGACACCTGATATATAACATGCATATTGTTTCTGCCTCTGAAGTCCATTGTCTGGTGAATTGGTATATCAAAAGTTATTTTGTTCTTTTGTAATGCCCCTACAATTTCTGTAATATATTTCAAATAAAACAACTTTTTAGGTTTGCTAAACTCTATCACACATCTCTTTCTAACCCACCTCCCTTTTTAGGTTGAGCATATCAGTGTAGAAGCGCTGCTTTTTCTACGCGTTGTTATCTGTTTGGACTTTTAGCCACACCCCACCCTCATGCCCATTATTATCGCTCGTTCATGGGCTTGCCCTACAAAAATCCTTTGTTATCATTGGTAAATGTTTCATGTTTGTCCCTCCTTGGGGCGCTTTGGTTACCGCATTTGACATGGACCCTGTTACATGGCTAATTGAACTTTTGCTGGTATGTTTGATTGCAAACAAACTTGTTTTTCCTTTTGTGTGTCCCCTTCATGCTCATGGTGTGAGGCTTTGAATCGGGTCACATATGTGAAATTGGATTACTTTTCATTTTCAATATATGTGGCAAGAAACGTCCAGTTAGGAGTTTACAATAATAACAGCCCTAACTCAAGAAAATGTGAGACCTATTACATTGCAAACGCTTGTTTTTAAATACAGTCTGTTTTCCTTAAAGAAAAACAGGATGTATTTCAAGAAAAAAATATAAAAGTTTTCTTTTCATTTTTCAAGAGTAGGCACTGGTCTGTGTACATTCTGCGTGCTCTGAAAAATGTTGGTGCCCCCATTGACAAAGGGGAAGGGGTTCCCTGGGGGCCCCTTCCAATTTGTGCATTGTTTACTCCAAATTAAAATTCTTGGTAAGATGCAAATGTTTTGCGACCTTATTCTCGGTCGCATAACATTCGCAAATACCAATGAGAGTGGATATTAGGAATGGACACTCATAACACACCCCATCCTAATACGGAATCGCAAACCATATTGTGCAAGTCAGTAAAGGGTTACCGATTCGCATAATAGGGTTAGTACACATAGAAATGCTTTTTTAGCAGTAGAAAATAACCCAATATGCCATTTGTGACTGCTAAATTCTTTCATAGATGTGTTCCTCAGTTACCAATAAATCATTCAGCAGAAACAAAGACACACAGTGTACCTGCTGTCTCCGGATGTGTGCTGCTTGTGGTAGTCGCAGGTGTTGTGGTGCCTGCGGTGGTTGGTGCTGTAGTGCTGATTCCTGTTAAAAACAGATACACAGATTGTCATTGGTGCAAGTACTGATACTAACTACCTCTCCTTGTAGCATTATAATTGTTGAAATAAGTAATATCGCCCAAGAGGTATACAAAAGCGAAACCTCCTAAACCGACCCAAGAAAGAGTAAGTCTCATGGGTGTGACAGGCACCTCTAAAGTAACACATCATTATATTTTTAAATCTTGAATGTGATTAGGATACATAGACCTTTGACACTGTTTATGACACACACCTCTAGGCGCATAGCACCCCTCTTCAAGCCTTCACGGGTCATCTTGCTGTTGCTTAGCAACTGGTACTCATGAGGAGAAAGTTTGCTCAGACAGTGGTAATGAGTAAAGATGAGAAACTAATGTAGTAACACTAGCATAAATATGTTATGCTGCATAATTTGTCTTCTCTTGCTGTGTAATTTAGTCAACACTACGACACAATTTCATCAACCCATGCTCCATCATTCCAAGGAACCTTTCCTTTAGCAAGGGCAGCTACTTTTAATATGATGACAGACCGTGAAGTAACCCATACTTGGCCTGTATTCGTCCCCCTAATTAACAGTCTATGGCAGGTGGTTTCAAATGAGGACTGTGACTTTGGGCCACCGAAAAACACCCCTGCTTTCTTTCACAGATTTGCTTAACTAATTTTTTCACGTGCACAATTATCCATGCTCATTACAGTGCTTTACACAAGACCCTGACGTTTTACATGAAAACCAGTAAATACACATTTTTTTTCAATAACAGGGACGTAAAATTATTTGAGGGAACAACAGCCTGTTTAGCTGAAGCTAGGATCTGGTCTTGGTTCAGTTCTGAAGACGTAAACTCTGACCTCTTGGTTACATCACTTCACTATAATCACATGCCCACTAAAAGGCCTGCTCCATCACAAAGAAACGCATTATTCTCTTACACAAAAAACATCAGCACTTTAACTGCTCATCATTATGTGAATAGAAGAAACCTTATGCAGGTCCCTTTGCATTAGGCATTTCAAAGAGTTGCAGCTGTAGGTGGTTCTGTGTCTGTATCTGGAACCAATCCAACCTAAAAAGTTTTACCCACAGTGCCGCGCTAAACAGACCCCTGCCTTATGCAAATCAGTACTGACTAGATCCTCCTGGCCATTGTTCATCCCACACTGCCATTTGATGCCCCCTCTGAACTACTGTAGATGGAGAGGGGCAAGAAACAAGATGGAGCGGTCAAGAAAGAATCTCAGGAGAAAAAATTCAGCCAGAGAGATTCCATCTTCTCCATTATGGAAGATAGAGTAGCCTTGGTGTGTGGGTAGGTAGAAGAGAATTGTATGGAATTAAAAAATTAAAAAAAGGATCTATTAGTCTCTCTGCTGAATTTGTTCAGTTGAACACTCTACAACACATCCTTCTTCCTGAAGAGAGCACCAGAGACCCCAGACCCGTTTCAGCATTTTAAGGCTTCATCAGTGAGGTATAGCTTGGATCCTGTGAGAAAGTGATCAAGGGACCCATATCTGAGTATGCCCATGGTCTCTTAGGGAACTGCATAAAAAACCCCAGAGGTATTGGAAATAATGCAGACAAATAGTCTAATCCACTGGCATTGTCTCAGGATACTGTTCTGCAGGGAGATAAGCACTCGTTTTTTTGACCAGCACTTGATAAAACATTTTGATGGGAAGTAGGCCTGCACTAGTGAGTGAGAAGAAAACATAAAACCAGAAGTAAAAACTTTGCTATGGAAATGGCCTCAGTCTTGGAATCGAGTTTGAAGACATGAGCAGTGTAATTAGTCACCCAAGAGGCACAAAATCTCCAGAAAACCAGGGTAGTAGAAGGAAGACCGAAGAAAAGACATGAACGTAATCATAAGCATGTAACCACTCATGTCTTCATAAAGAGACTGAGCCTACACCACCCAATCAGACTTGTGCCTGTTGTCTGTCTATATTCTCCCTCTCTAGAATCACAAGTCCCAGGAGGCAGCTTGTCCTCCCTCCCACTGCTTCAGATCTTGCTCAGTTGGCCATAGGACATTATCATGATGACAGCACCATCGTACTCATCTATGTACCCTTTATCGATCTGTAAACCCTGCATTCATTCTTGAAACCACTGTCAAGTCCCACCTCTAAAGTCTACATCTCCCTTTTAAATGATGAAGCCATTGTGCTCAGTGGTTAAATGTGAGGAACGCTTTTGACTTAATTGTGGGTGGTGGCCCACTAGTAAATCTATAGCAAAATTACCATAAACAGTTGGGTTCTAAACTTCTGTAAAATGTAGACATCCTAAGAGGACATTAGAGACCGGACCCCTTTTACCTCTGGTTCTTCTGGATAGCACCAGAGACTACATTGGGTAGTTGATTTGTGCTTTGAAATATTTTGTGGTACCCCTTTAAATTTCTGGGTAACGGACAGTCAGTAGCTTACATATCTTCCATCCTTTCAAAGATTAATTGTTGATAGAACCTTGCTAAAAACAGTGCAGAAATTGCACACTTGAAAGTTGTGATGCTGTGGACTGTGGTATTCCTGGGTTTCAACCTGCTGAATAGGGTAACCCACTGATCGCAAGAAAGATCTCAGTTCTGAGCTGTGCATTGTTGCAATTAGCAGTGTTTGACTGAAGTATTGTTTCCAGTCTTAACCTGGTGAAAATCATGCAGAGAAACAGTGCAATTTGCAATACGTTTAGAATTACGATTGGGGCACAAATGGTTGTTTTCACCCAAATAGGGATTTGCAAAGTGTTTGAATGACCTGAGTATTTGTTGATGGTGAATCTCCTGCTCTTTGAATAAATAAGGTAGTTTCTTCCTTCTTGAAAGGCAATAAGCCATCCAAGTGAAGGTTTTTTAAATAGCCCTTCAAAACAATCCAGTATAGTTGTTTCTCACTGAGACACATCATTGTGATCCCTGCTAGTAATGCTCGGGCGACGACACTTAATTGATGGTTTCAATTCCCTGTTGTCCAACGAAAGTCCTATACTAGTACTAAATGCTCAGCTTTAGTTGAGCAGAATTGTGTATATTTAGTAACATTTTTAAGTTCATGGACATGGGCCTTTTCATGAGGCGCGAGGCATGGCTAAAGTCTTTTAACTTGAAAGTCATGAGCTAGACATTGTAACTGACCAACTGCTCGATGACAAGACCTCTCTTTGATCCATCCTGGAAGAAATTGCTCAAGCAGTACAACTAAAACACAGACAGCCAAATGGAGGACCACCATCCAGCAGTAGTCATCTGAATCACAGAATCATAGCATTCCTTTTGGTTGTCCAGTGCTTTCTAGTCCTGAAAGGAGAGACGTTCTTCTTCAAACTACATCACTACATACTTCCTCTGTAGCAATTCCTTTGATGATGGCCTTAGTGATTGTACCTCAACTGCCTTTAGACCAGACATTTTATTTCATATATTTCTACCGATGTTTCACACGTTTACAAATAAAACTTAAGCTTACTTTAAACGTCAAATGCTCCATTTAAGTCAGTTTTATAATAGCTATTCTATGTCACCAGATCCATTTGCTCATCCTAATTCGCATGAAGAAATCCAGCAAGGTGAAACTACATCTTCCAGTCTTTCTAAAGGTCATTTATTTTTAAGAATGTCAGGTCTTTCTTTCTTGTTCTACATTTGTAAGTTCAGTTAACCAGTTGCTTCATTTAATTGTAGTTCTCTGTGAAAAAATATTTTGTTCTTATTTTAATTTTATACATAAATATTAGACATGTTAAGCTGTGTAGACACCTGATGCATAACATGCTTAATGTTTCTGCCTCTGAAGTCCATTGTCTGGTGAATTGCTATATCAAAATTTATTTTGTTCTTTTGTAATGCCCCAACAATTTCTGTAGTATGTCTGAAATAAAACTACTTTTGAGGTTTTTTAAACTCCACCACACATCTCTTTCTAACCCACCTCACCTTTTAGGTTGAGTCTAACAGCGCGCAAGCGCTGCTGCTTTTTTCTACGCGTTGTTATCTATTTGGACTTTTAGCCACACCCCGCCCTCACGCCCATTACTATCGCTCGTTCATGTCCTTGTTCAAAATTCATGTTCATGTTCAAAATTCCTTTGTTATCATTGGTAAATGTTTCACGTTTGTCCCTACTTGGGGCGCTTCAGTTACCATCTTTGACATCCACCCTGTTACATGGCTAATTGGACTTTTGATGGTATGTTTGATTGCAAGCAAACTTCTTTTTCCTTTTCTGTGTCTCCTTCATGCTCATGGTGTGAGGCTTTGAATCGGGTCGCATTTGTGAAATTGGATTACTTTTCATTTTCAATATATGTGGCAAGAAAGGTCCAGTTAGGAGTTTACAATAATAATAGCTCTAACTCGAGCAAATGTGAGACCTATTGCATTGCAAATGTTTGTTTTTAATTACAGTCTCTTTTCCTTAAAAAAAAACAGATGTATTTCTAACAAAAAAATTAAAAGTTTTCTTTTCATTTTTTAAGAGTAGGCAGTGGTCTGTGTACATTGTGTCTGCTCTGAAAAAATGTTGGTGCCCCCATTCACAAAAGAGAAGTGGTCCCCTGGGTGCCCCTTCCAATTTGTGCATTGTTTACTCCAAATTAAAATGTTTGGTAAAATGTGAATGTTTTGCGAGCGTATTCTCAGTCGCATAACATTTGCAAATACCAATGGGAGTGGGTATTTGGAAAGGACACTCATTACACACCCCATCCTAATACTGAATCGCAAACCCTATTGTGCAAGTCAGTAATAGGTTACCGATTCGCAAAGTAGGGTTAGTACATGTAGAAAGGCTTTTTTAGCAGTAGAAAATAACCCAATATGCCGTTTCTGACTGCTAACTTCTTTCATACATGTGTCCCTCAGTTACCAATAAATCATTCAGCAGAAATAAAGACACAAAGTGTACCTGTTGTCTGAGAATGTGTGCTGCTTGTGGTAGTCGCAGGTGTTGTGGTGCCTGCGGTGGTTGATGCTGTAGTGCTCATTCCTGTTAAAAACAGATACACAGATTGTCAGTGGTGCAAGTACTGATACTAACTACCTCTCCTTGTAACATTATAATTGTTGAAGTAAGTAATAACTTCCATGAGGTATACAAAAGCGAAACCTCCTAAACCGACCCAAGAAAGAGTAAGTCTCATGGGTGTGACAGACACCTATAAAGTAACACGACATTTTGTTTTTAAATCTTGAATGTCATTAGGATACATAGACCTTTGACTCTGTTTATGACACACACCTCTAGGCGCATAGCTTCCCTCTTCAGCCCTTCACTGGTCATCTTGCTGTTGCTTAGCAACTGGTACTCATGAGGAGAAACTTTGCTCAGACAGTGGTAATGAGTAAAAATGAGAAAATAATGTAGTAATACTAGCATAAATATATTATGCCGCATAATTTGTCTTCTCTTGCTGTATAATTTAGTCAACCCTACCACACAATTTCATCAACCCATGCTCCATCTTTCCAATAAACCCTTCCTTTAGCAAGGGCAGCTATTTTTAATATGATGAGAGACCGTGAAGTAACCCATTCTTGAAGCCACTGGCAAGTCCTACCTCTAAAGTCTACATCTCCCTTTTATATGATGGAGCCATTTAGCTCAGTGGTTAAATGTGAGGAACCCTTTTGACTCAATTGTGGGTGGTGGCCCACTAGTACATCTATAGCAAAATTACCATAAACAGTTGGGTCCTAAACTTCTGTAAAATGTAGACATCCTAAGAGGAGATTAGAGACCGGACCCCGCTACCTCTGGTTCTTCTGGATAGCACCAGTGACTACATTGGATAGTTGATTTGTGCTTTGAAACATTAGTGATTGTACCTCAACTGCCTATAGACCAGACATTTTATTTCATATATTTCTACCTACGTTTCACACGTTTACAAATAAATCTTTAGCTTACTTTAAACGTCAAATGCTCCATTTAAACCAGTTTTATAATAGCTAATCTATGTCACCGGATCCATTTGCTCATCCTAATTCGCATGAAGAAATCCAGCAAGGTGAAACTACATCTTCCAGTCTTTCTACAGGTCATTTACTTTTAAGAATGTCAGGTCTTTCTTTCTTGTTCTACATTTGTAAGTTCAGTTAACTAGTTGCTTCATTTAATTGTAGTTTTCTGTGAAAAAATATTTTGTTCTTATTTTAATTTTATACATAAATATTAGACATGTTAAGCTGTGTAGACACCTGATACATAACATGCTTAATGTTTCTGCCTCTGAAGTCCATTGTCTGGTGAATTGCTCTATCAAAAGTTCTTTTTTTCTTTTGCAATGCCCCTACAATTTCTGTAGTACATTTCAAATAAAACGACTTTTTAGATTTTCTAAACTCTACCACACATCTCTTTCTAACCCACCTCCCTTTTTAGGTTGAGCATAACAGCGCGGAAGCGCTGCTTTTTTCTATGCGTTGTTATCTGTTTGTACTTTTATCCGCACCCCGCCCTCACGCCCATTACTATCGCTCGTTCATGGGCTTGCCCTACAAAAATCCTTTGTTATCATTGGTAAATGTTACACGTTTATCTCTCCTTCTGGCGCTTTGGTTACCGCCTTTGACATCGACCCATTAACATGGCTAATTGCACTTTTGCTGGTATGTTTGACTGCAAGCAAACTTGTTTTACCTTTTTTGTGTCTCCTTCATGCTCATGGTGTGAGGCTTTGAATCGGGTCGCACGTGTGAAATTGAATTACGTTTCATTTTCAATATATGTGGCAAGAAAAGTCCAGTTAGGGGTTTACAATAATAACACCTCTAACTCGAGCAAATGTGAGACCTATTGCATTGCAAATGCTTGTTTTTAAATAGAGTCTGTTTTCCTTAAAGAAAAACAGGATGTATTTCAACAAAAAAATGAAAAGTTTTCTTTTCATTTTTTAAGAGTAGGCACTGGTCTGTGTACATTCTGCGTGCTCTGAAAAAATGTTGGTGCCCCCATTGACAAAGGGGAAGGGGTCCCCTGGGGGCCCCTTCCAATTTGTGCATTGTTTACTCCTAATTAAAAATTTTGGTAAAATGCGAATGTTTTGCAAGCGTATTCTCGGTCTCATTACATTCGCAGATACCAATGAGAGTGGTTATTAGGAATGGACACTCATCACACACCCCATCTTAATACGGAATCGCAAACCCTATTGTGCAAGTCAGTAAAAGGTTACCGATTCGCAAAATAGGGTTGATACATGTAGAAAGGCCTTTTTAGCAGTAGAAAATAACCCAATATGCCATTTGTGACTGCTTAATTCTTTCATAGATGTGTCCCTCAGTTACTAATAAATCATTCAGCAGAAATAAAGACACAAAGTGTACCTGTTGTCTCAGAATGTGTGCTGCTTGTGGTAGTCGCAGGTGTTGTGGTGCCAGCGGTGGTTGCTGCTGTAGTGCTCATTCCTGTTAAAAACAGATACACAAATTGTCAGTGATGCAAGTACTGATACTAACTACCTTTCCGTGTAACATTATAATTGTTGAAATAATTAATAACGCCCATGAGATAGATAAAAGCCAAACCTCCCAAACCGACCCATGAAAGAGTAAGGTGGTCATTCTGACCCTGGCGGTCAAAGACCGCCAGGGCGGAGGACCGCGGGAGCACCGCCGACAGGCCGGCGGTGCTCCAATGGGGATTCCGACCGCGGCGGTAAAGCCGCGGTCGGATCGGCACCACTGGCGGGCTCCCGCCAGTGTACCGCCGCCCCATTGAATCCTCCACGGCGGCGCAGCTTGCTGCACCGCCGCGGGGATTCTGACCCCCCCTACCGCCATCCATATCCCGGCGGTCCGACCGCCGGGATCCGGATGGCGGTAGGGGGGGTCGCGGGGCCCCTGGGGGCCCCTGCAGTGCCCATGCCACTGGCATGGGCATTGCAGGGGCCCCCGTAAGAGGGCCCCTACATGTATTTCACTGTCTGCTGTGCAGACAGTGAAATACGCGACGGGTGCAACTGCACCCGTCGCACAGCTTCCACTCCGCCGGCTCGATTCCGAGCCGGCTTCATCGTGGAAGCCTCTTTCCCGCTGGGCTGGCGGGCGGTCTGAAGGCGACCGCCCGCCAGCCCAGCGGGAAAGTCAGAATTACCGCCGCGGTCTTTCGACCGCGGAACGGTAACCTGACGGCGGGACTTTGGCGGGCGGCCTCCGCCGCCCGCCAAGGTCAGAATGAGGGCCTAAGTCTCATGGGTGAGACAGGCACCTCTAAAGTAACACGTCAATACATTTTTAAATCTTGAATGTCATTAGGATACATAGACCTTTGACTCTGTTTATGACACACACCTCTAGGCGCATAACTCCCCTCTTCAGGCCTTCACTGGTCATCTTGCTGTTGCTTAGCAACTGGTACTCATGAGGAGAAACTTTGCTCAGACAGTGGTAATGAGTACAAATGAGAAAATAATGTAGTAACACTAGCATAAATATGTTATGACGCATAATTTGTCTTCTCTTGCTGTATAATTTAGTCAACCCTACCACACAATTTCATCAACCCATGCTCCATCTTTCCAATAAACCCTTCCTTTTGCAAGGACAGCTTTTTTTAATATGATGACAGACCGTGAAATAACCCATTCTTGAAGCCACTGTCAAGTCCTACCTCTAAAGTCTACATCTCATTTTAAATGATGAAGCCATTGAGCTCAGCGGTTAAATGTGAGGAACCCTTTTGACTCAATTCTGGGTGGTGGCCCACTAGTACATCTATAGCAAAATTACCATAAACAGTTGGGTCCTAAACTTCTGTAAAATTTAGACATTCTGAGAGGAGATTAGAGACCGGACCCCGTTACCTCTGGTTCTTCTGGATAGCACCAGTGACTACATTGGGTAGTTGATTTGTGCTTTGAAACATTTTGTGGCACCCCTTTAAATGTCTTAGCTACCGGACAGTCAGTAGCTTATATTTCTTCCATCCTTTCAAAGATTACTTGTTGATAGAGCCTTGCAAACAACAGTGCAGAAATTGCACACTTGAAAGTTGTGATGCTGTGGACTGTGGTATTCCAGGGTTTCAACCTGCTGAATAGGGTTAAACCACTGATCACAAGAAAGATCTCAGTTCTGAGCTGTGCATTGTTGCAATTAGCAGTGTTTGACTGAAGTATTGTTTCCAGTCTTAACCTGGTGAAAATCATGCCGAGAACCAGTGCAATTTGCAATAAGTTTAGAATTATGATTGGGGCACAAATGGTTGTTTTCACCCAAATAGGGATTTGCAAAGTGTCTGAATGACCTGAGTATTTGTTGATGGTGAATCCCCTGCTCTTTGAATAAATGAGGTAGTATCTTCTTTCTTCAAAGGCAATAAGCCATCCAAGGAAAAGTTTTTTAAATAGCCCTTGAAAACATACCAGTATAGTTGTTTCTCACTGAGGCACATCATTGTGATCACTGCTAGTAATGCACAGGCGCCGGCACTTAATTGATTGCTTCAATTCCCTGTTGTCCAACGAAAGTCCTATACTAGTACTAAATGCTCAGCTTTAGTTGAGCAGAATTGTGTATATTTAGTACAATTTTTAAGTTCAAGGACATGGGCCTTTTCATGAGGAGCGAGGCATGGCTATAGTCTTTTAACTTGAAAGTCATGAGCTAGACAAAGTAACTGACCAACTGCTCGATGACAAAACCTCTCTTCGATCCACCCTGGAAGAAATTGCTCAAGCAGTACAACTAAAACACAGACAGCCAAATGGAGGACCACCATCCAGAAGTAGTCATCTGAATCACAGAATCATAGCATTCCTTTTGATTGTCCAGTGCTTTCTAGTCCTGAAAGGAGAGACGTTCTTCTTCAAACTACATCACTACGTACTTCCTCTGTAGCAATTCCTTTGATGATGGCCTTAGTGATTGTACCTCAACTGCCTATAGACCAGACATTTTATTTCATATATTTCTACCTACGTTTCACACGTTTACAAATAAAACTTTAGCTTACTTTAAACGTCAAATGCTCCATTTAAGCGAGTTTTATAATAGCTAATCTATGTCACGGGATCCATTTGCTCATCCTAATTCGCATGAAGAAATCCAGCAAGGTGAAACTACATCTTCCAGTCTTTCTACAGGTCATTTATTTTTAAGAATGTCAGGTCTTTCTTTCTTGTTCTACATTTGTAAGTTCAGTTAACCAGTTGCTTCATTTAATTGTAGTTCTCTGTGAAAAAATATGTTGTTCTTATTTTAATTTTATACATAAATATTAGACATGTTAAGCTGTGTAGACACCTGATACATAACATGCTTAATGTTTCTGCCTCTGAAGTCCATTGTCTGGTGAATTGCTATATCAAATGTCATTTTTTTCTTTTGCAATGCCCCTACAATTTCGGTAGTATATTTCAAATAAAACGACTTTTTAGGTTTTCTAAACTCTACCACACATCTCTTTCTAACCCACCTCCCTTTTTAGGTTGAGCATAACAGTGCGGAAGCGCTGCTTTTTTCTATGCGTTGTTACCTGTTTGTACTTTTAACCGCACCCCGCCCTCAAGCCCATTACTATCGCTCGTTCATGGGCTTGCACTACAAAAATCCTTTGTTATCATTGGTAAATGTTACACGTTTGTCGCTCCTTGGGGCGCTTTGGTTACCGCCTTTGACATCGACCCATTAACATGGCTAATTGCACTTTTGCTGGTATGTTTGATTGCAAGCAAACTTGTTTTTCCTTTTTTGTGTCTCCTTCATGCTCATGGTGTGAGGCTTTGAATCGGGTCGAACGTGTGAAATTGAATTACGTTTCATTTTCAATATATGTGGCAAGAATAGTCCAGTTAGGGGTTTACAATAATAACAGCTCTAACTCGAGCAAATGTGAGACCTATTGCATTGCAAATGCTTGTTTTTAAATAGTCTGTTTTCCTTAAAGAAAAACAGGATGTATTTCAACAAAAAAATGAAAAGTTTTCTTTTCATTTTTAAAGAGTAGGCACTGGTCTGTGTACATTCTGCGTGCTCTGAAAAAATGTTGGTGCCCCCATTGACAAAGGGGTAGGGGTCCCCTGGGGGCCCCTTCCAATTTGTGCATTGTTTACTCCTAATTAAATATTTGGGTAAAATGCGAATGTTTTGCATCCGTATTCTCGGTCTCATAACATTCGCAAATACCAATGAGAGTGGTTATTAGGAATGGACACTCATCACACACCCCATCCTAATACGGAATCGCAAACCCAATTGTGCAAGTCAGTAAAAGGTTACTGATTCGCAAAATAGGGTTAGTACATGTAGAAAGGCTTTTTTAGCAGTAGAAAATAACCCAATATGCCATTTGTGACTGCTAAATTCTTTCATAGATGTGTCCCTCAGTTACCAATAAATCATTCAGCAGAAATAAAGACACAAAGTGTACCTGTTGTCTCAGAATGTGTGCTGCTTGTGGTAGTCGCAGGTGTTGTGGTGCCTGCGGTGGTTGCTGCTGTAGTGCTCATTCCTGTTAAAAACAGATACACAGATTGTCAGTAGTGCAAGTACTGATACTAACTACCTGTCCTTGTAACATTATAATTGTTGAAATAAGTAATAACGCCCATGAGGGAGACAAAAGCGAAACCTCCCAAACCGACCCATGAAAGAGTAAGTCTCATGGGTGAGACAGGCACCTCTAAAGTAACACGTCAATACATTTTTAAATCTTGAATGTCATTAGGATACATAGACCTTTGACTCTGTTTATGACACACACCTCTAGGCGCATAGCTCCCCTCTTCAGGCCTTCACTGGTCATCTTGCTGTTGCTTACCAACTAGTACTCATGAGGAGAAACTTTGCTCAGACAGTGGTAATGAGTAAAAATGAGAAAATAATGTAGTAACACTAGCATAAATATGTTATGACTCATAATTTGTATTCTCTTGCTGTATAATTTAGTCAACCCTACCACACAATTTCATCAACCCATGCTCCATCTTTCCAATAAACCCTTCCTTTTGCAAGGGCAGCTATTTTTAATATGATGACAGACTGTGAAGTAACCCATTCTTGAAGCCAATGTCAAGTCCTACCTCTAAAGTCTACATCTCATTTTAAATGATGAAGCCATTGAGCTCAGCGGTTAAATGTGAGGAACCCTTTTGACTCAATTGTGGGTGGTGGCCCACTAGTACATCTATAGCAAAATTACCATAAACAGTTGGGTCCTAAACTTCTGTAAAATGTAGACATTCTGAGAAGAGATTAGAGACCGGACCCCGTTACCTCTGGTTCTTCTGGATAGCACCAGTGACTACATTGGATAGTTGATTTGTGCTTTGAAACATTTTGTGGCACCCCTTTAAATTTCTTAGCTACCGGACAGTCAGTAGCTTACATTTCTTCCATCCTTTCAAAGATTACTTGTTGAAAGAGCCTTGCAAACAAGAGTGCAGAAATTGCACACTTGAAAGTTGTGATGCTGTGGACTGTGGTATTCCAGGGTTTCAACCTGCTGAATAGGGTTAAACCACTGATCACAAGAAAGATCTCAGTTCTGAGCTGTGCATTGTTGCAATTAGCAGTGTTTGACTGAAGTATTGTTTCCAGTCTTAACCTGGTGAAAATCATGCGATAAACAGTGCAATTTGCAATAAGTTTAGAATTATGATTGGGGCAAAAATTGCTGTTTTCACCCAAATAGGGATTTGCAAAGTGTCTGAATGACCTGAGTATTTGTTGATGGTGAATCCCCTGCTCTTTGAATTTATAAGGTAGTATCTTCTTTCTTCAAAGGCAATAAGCCATCAAAGGGAAAGTTTTTTAAATAGCCCTTGAAAACATACCAGTATAGTTGTTTCTCACTGAGGCATATCATTGTGATCACTGCTAGTAATGCACAGGCGCTGATACTTAATTGATGGCTTCAATTCCCTGTTGTCCAACGGAAGTCCTATACTAGTACTAAATGCTCAGCTTTAGTTGAGCAGAATTGTGTATATTTAGTACAATTTTTAAGTTCATGGACATGGGCCTTTTCATGAGGCGCGAGGCATGGCTAAAGTCTATTAACTTGAAAGGCATGAGTTGGACAAAGTAACTGACCAACTGCTCGATGACAAGACCTCTCTTCGATCCATCCTGGAAGAAATTGCTCAAGCAGTACAACTAAAACACATACAGCCAAATGGAGGACCACCATCCAGAAGTAGTCATCTGAATCACAGAATCATAGCATTCCTTTTGGTTGTCCAGTGCTTTCTAGTCCTGAAAGGAGAGACGCTCTTCTTCAAACTACATCACTGCGTACTTCCTCTGTAGCAATTCCTTTGATGATGGCCTTAGTGATTGTACCTCAACTGCCTATAGACCATACATTTTATTTCATATATTTCTACCTACGTTTCACACGTTTAGAAATAAAACTTTAGCTTACTTTAAACGTCAAATGCTCCATTTAAGCCAGTTTTATAATAGCTAATCAATGTCACCGGATCCATTTGCTCATCCTAATTCGCATGAAGAAATCCAGCAAGGTGAAACTACATCTTCCAGTCTTTCTACAGGTCATTTATTTTTAAGAATGTCAGGTCTTTCTTTCTTGTTCTCCATTTGTAAGTTCAGTTAACCAGTTGCTTCATTTAATTGTAGTTCTTTATTAATTTTATAATTTTGTTTTTATTTTAATTGTATAATTTAAATTTTATACATAAATATTAGACATGTTAAGCTGTGTAGACACCTGATACATAACATGCTTAATGTTTCTGCCTCTGAAGTCCATTGTCTGGTGAATTGCTCTATCAAAAGTTCTTTTTTTCTTTTGCAATGCCCCTACAATTTCTGTAGTACATTTCAAATAAAACGACTTTTTAGATTTTCTAAACTCTACCACACATCTCTTTCTAACCCACCTCCCTTTTTAGGTTGAGCATAACAGCGCGGAAGCGCTGCTTTTTTCTATGCGTTGTTATCTGTTTGTACTTTTATCCGCACCCCGCCCTCACGCCCATTACTATCGCTCGTTCATGGGCTTGCCCTACAAAAATCCTTTGTTATCATTGGTAAATGTTACACGTTTATCTCTCCTTCTGGCGCTTTGGTTACCGCCTTTGACATCGACCCATTAACATGGCTAATTGCACTTTTGCTGGTATGTTTGACTGCAAGCAAACTTGTTTTACCTTTTTTGTGTCTCCTTCATGCTCATGGTGTGAGGCTTTGAATCGGGTCGCACGTGTGAAATTGAATTACGTTTCATTTTCAATATATGTGGCAAGAAAAGTCCAGTTAGGGGTTTACAATAATAACACCTCTAACTCGAGCAAATGTGAGACCTATTGCATTGCAAATGCTTGTTTTTAAATAGAGTCTGTTTTCCTTAAAGAAAAACAGGATGTATTTCAACAAAAAAATGAAAAGTTTTCTTTTCATTTTTTAAGAGTAGGCACTGGTCTGTGTACATTCTGCGTGCTCTGAAAAAATGTTGGTGCCCCCATTGACAAAGGGGAAGGGGTCCCCTGGGGGCCCCTTCCAATTTGTGCATTGTTTACTCCTAATTAAAAATTTTGGTAAAATGCGAATGTTTTGCAAGCGTATTCTCGGTCTCATTACATTCGCAGATACCAATGAGAGTGGTTATTAGGAATGGACACTCATCACACACCCCATCTTAATACGGAATCGCAAACCCTATTGTGCAAGTCAGTAAAAGGTTACCGATTCGCAAAATAGGGTTGATACATGTAGAAAGGCCTTTTTAGCAGTAGAAAATAACCCAATATGCCATTTGTGACTGCTTAATTCTTTCATAGATGTGTCCCTCAGTTACTAATAAATCATTCAGCAGAAATAAAGACACAAAGTGTACCTGTTGTCTCAGAATGTGTGCTGCTTGTGGTAGTCGCAGGTGTTGTGGTGCCAGCGGTGGTTGCTGCTGTAGTGCTCATTCCTGTTAAAAACAGATACACAAATTGTCAGTGATGCAAGTACTGATACTAACTACCTTTCCGTGTAACATTATAATTGTTGAAATAATTAATAACGCCCATGAGATAGATAAAAGCCAAACCTCCCAAACCGACCCATGAAAGAGTAAGGTGGTCATTCTGACCCTGGCGGTCAAAGACCGCCAGGGCGGAGGACCGCGGGAGCACCGCCGACAGGCCGGCGGTGCTCCAATGGGGATTCCGACCGCGGCGGTAAAGCCGCGGTCGGATCGGCACCACTGGCGGGCTCCCGCCAGTGTACCGCCGCCCCATTGAATCCTCCACGGCGGCGCAGCTTGCTGCACCGCCGCGGGGATTCTGACCCCCCCTACCGCCATCCATATCCCGGCGGTCCGACCGCCGGGATCCGGATGGCGGTAGGGGGGGTCGCGGGGCCCCTGGGGGCCCCTGCAGTGCCCATGCCACTGGCATGGGCATTGCAGGGGCCCCCGTAAGAGGGCCCCTACATGTATTTCACTGTCTGCTGTGCAGACAGTGAAATACGCGACGGGTGCAACTGCACCCGTCGCACAGCTTCCACTCCGCCGGCTCGATTCCGAGCCGGCTTCATCGTGGAAGCCTCTTTCCCGCTGGGCTGGCGGGCGGTCTGAAGGCGACCGCCCGCCAGCCCAGCGGGAAAGTCAGAATTACCGCCGCGGTCTTTCGACCGCGGAACGGTAACCTGACGGCGGGACTTTGGCGGGCGGCCTCCGCCGCCCGCCAAGGTCAGAATGAGGGCCTAAGTCTCATGGGTGAGACAGGCACCTCTAAAGTAACACGTCAATACATTTTTAAATCTTGAATGTCATTAGGATACATAGACCTTTGACTCTGTTTATGACACACACCTCTAGGCGCATAACTCCCCTCTTCAGGCCTTCACTGGTCATCTTGCTGTTGCTTAGCAACTGGTACTCATGAGGAGAAACTTTGCTCAGACAGTGGTAATGAGTACAAATGAGAAAATAATGTAGTAACACTAGCATAAATATGTTATGACGCATAATTTGTCTTCTCTTGCTGTATAATTTAGTCAACCCTACCACACAATTTCATCAACCCATGCTCCATCTTTCCAATAAACCCTTCCTTTTGCAAGGACAGCTTTTTTTAATATGATGACAGACCGTGAAATAACCCATTCTTGAAGCCACTGTCAAGTCCTACCTCTAAAGTCTACATCTCATTTTAAATGATGAAGCCATTGAGCTCAGCGGTTAAATGTGAGGAACCCTTTTGACTCAATTCTGGGTGGTGGCCCACTAGTACATCTATAGCAAAATTACCATAAACAGTTGGGTCCTAAACTTCTGTAAAATTTAGACATTCTGAGAGGAGATTAGAGACCGGACCCCGTTACCTCTGGTTCTTCTGGATAGCACCAGTGACTACATTGGGTAGTTGATTTGTGCTTTGAAACATTTTGTGGCACCCCTTTAAATGTCTTAGCTACCGGACAGTCAGTAGCTTATATTTCTTCCATCCTTTCAAAGATTACTTGTTGATAGAGCCTTGCAAACAACAGTGCAGAAATTGCACACTTGAAAGTTGTGATGCTGTGGACTGTGGTATTCCAGGGTTTCAACCTGCTGAATAGGGTTAAACCACTGATCACAAGAAAGATCTCAGTTCTGAGCTGTGCATTGTTGCAATTAGCAGTGTTTGACTGAAGTATTGTTTCCAGTCTTAACCTGGTGAAAATCATGCCGAGAACCAGTGCAATTTGCAATAAGTTTAGAATTATGATTGGGGCACAAATGGTTGTTTTCACCCAAATAGGGATTTGCAAAGTGTCTGAATGACCTGAGTATTTGTTGATGGTGAATCCCCTGCTCTTTGAATAAATGAGGTAGTATCTTCTTTCTTCAAAGGCAATAAGCCATCCAAGGAAAAGTTTTTTAAATAGCCCTTGAAAACATACCAGTATAGTTGTTTCTCACTGAGGCACATCATTGTGATCACTGCTAGTAATGCACAGGCGCCGGCACTTAATTGATTGCTTCAATTCCCTGTTGTCCAACGAAAGTCCTATACTAGTACTAAATGCTCAGCTTTAGTTGAGCAGAATTGTGTATATTTAGTACAATTTTTAAGTTCATGGACATGGGCCTTTTCATGAGACGCGAGGCATGGCTATAGTCTTTTAACTTGAAAGTCATGAGCTAGACAAAGTAACTGACCAACTGCTCGATGACAAAACCTCTCTTCGATCCACCCTGGAAGAAATTGCTCAAGCAGTACAACTAAAACACAGACAGCCAAATGGAGGACCACCATCCAGAAGTAGTCATCTGAATCACAGAATCATAGCATTCCTTTTGATTGTCCAGTGCTTTCTAGTCCTGAAAGGAGAGACGTTCTTCTTCAAACTACATCACTACGTACTTCCTCTGTAGCAATTCCTTTGATGATGGCCTTAGTGATTGTACCTCAACTGCCTATAGACCAGACATTTTATTTCATATATTTCTACCTACGTTTCACACGTTTACAAATAAAACTTTAGCTTACTTTAAACGTCAAATGCTCCATTTAAGCGAGTTTTATAATAGCTAATCTATGTCACGGGATCCATTTGCTCATCCTAATTCGCATGAAGAAATCCAGCAAGGTGAAACTACATCTTCCAGTCTTTCTACAGGTCATTTATTTTTAAGAATGTCAGGTCTTTCTTTCTTGTTCTACATTTGTAAGTTCAGTTAACCAGTTGCTTCATTTAATTGTAGTTCTCTGTGAAAAAATATGTTGTTCTTATTTTAATTTTATACATAAATATTAGACATGTTAAGCTGTGTAGACACCTGATACATAACATGCTTAATGTTTCTGCCTCTGAAGTCCATTGTCTGGTGAATTGCTATATCAAATGTCATTTTTTTCTTTTGCAATGCCCCTACAATTTCGGTAGTATATTTCAAATAAAACGACTTTTTAGGTTTTCTAAACTCTACCACACATCTCTTTCTAACCCACCTCCCTTTTTAGGTTGAGCATAACAGTGCGGAAGCGCTGCTTTTTTCTATGCGTTGTTACCTGTTTGTACTTTTAACCGCACCCCGCCCTCAAGCCCATTACTATCGCTCGTTCATGGGCTTGCACTACAAAAATCCTTTGTTATCATTGGTAAATGTTACACGTTTGTCGCTCCTTGGGGCGCTTTGGTTACCGCCTTTGACATCGACCCATTAACATGGCTAATTGCACTTTTGCTGGTATGTTTGATTGCAAGCAAACTTGTTTTTCCTTTTTTGTGTCTCCTTCATGCTCATGGTGTGAGGCTTTGAATCGGGTCGAACGTGTGAAATTGAATTACGTTTCATTTTCAATATATGTGGCAAGAATAGTCCAGTTAGGGGTTTACAATAATAACAGCTCTAACTCGAGCAAATGTGAGACCTATTGCATTGCAAATGCTTGTTTTTAAATAGTCTGTTTTCCTTAAAGAAAAACAGGATGTATTTCAACAAAAAAATGAAAAGTTTTCTTTTCATTTTTAAAGAGTAGGCACTGGTCTGTGTACATTCTGCGTGCTCTGAAAAAATGTTGGTGCCCCCATTGACAAAGGGGTAGGGGTCCCCTGGGGGCCCCTTCCAATTTGTGCATTGTTTACTCCTAATTAAATATTTGGGTAAAATGCGAATGTTTTGCATCCGTATTCTCGGTCTCATAACATTCGCAAATACCAATGAGAGTGGTTATTAGGAATGGACACTCATCACACACCCCATCCTAATACGGAATCGCAAACCCTATTGTGCAAGTCAGTAAAAGGTTACTGATTCGCAAAATAGGGTTAGTACATGTAGAAAGGCTTTTTTAGCAGTAGAAAATAACCCAATATGCCATTTGTGACTGCTAAATTCTTTCATAGATGTGTCCCTCAGTTACCAATAAATCATTCAGCAGAAATAAAGACACAAAGTGTACCTGTTGTCTCAGAATGTGTGCTGCTTGTGGTAGTCGCAGGTGTTGTGGTGCCTGCGGTGGTTGCTGCTGTAGTGCTCATTCCTGTTAAAAACAGATACACAGATTGTCAGTAGTGCAAGTACTGATACTAACTACCTGTCCTTGTAACATTATAATTGTTGAAATAAGTAATAACGCCCATGAGGGAGACAAAAGCGAAACCTCCCAAACCGACCCATGAAAGAGTAAGTCTCATGGGTGAGACAGGCACCTCTAAAGTAACACGTCAATACATTTTTAAATCTTGAATGTCATTAGGATACATAGACCTTTGACTCTGTTTATGACACACACCTCTAGGCGCATAGCTCCCCTCTTCAGGCCTTCACTGGTCATCTTGCTGTTGCTTACCAACTAGTACTCATGAGGAGAAACTTTGCTCAGACAGTGGTAATGAGTAAAAATGAGAAAATAATGTAGTAACACTAGCATAAATATGTTATGACTCATAATTTGTATTCTCTTGCTGTATAATTTAGTCAACCCTACCACACAATTTCATCAACCCATGCTCCATCTTTCCAATAAACCCTTCCTTTTGCAAGGGCAGCTATTTTTAATATGATGACAGACTGTGAAGTAACCCATTCTTGAAGCCAATGTCAAGTCCTACCTCTAAAGTCTACATCTCATTTTAAATGATGAAGCCATTGAGCTCAGCGGTTAAATGTGAGGAACCCTTTTGACTCAATTGTGGGTGGTGGCCCACTAGTACATCTATAGCAAAATTACCATAAACAGTTGGGTCCTAAACTTCTGTAAAATGTAGACATTCTGAGAAGAGATTAGAGACCGGACCCCGTTACCTCTGGTTCTTCTGGATAGCACCAGTGACTACATTGGATAGTTGATTTGTGCTTTGAAACATTTTGTGGCACCCCTTTAAATTTCTTAGCTACCGGACAGTCAGTAGCTTACATTTCTTCCATCCTTTCAAAGATTACTTGTTGAAAGAGCCTTGCAAACAAGAGTGCAGAAATTGCACACTTGAAAGTTGTGATGCTGTGGACTGTGGTATTCCAGGGTTTCAACCTGCTGAATAGGGTTAAACCACTGATCACAAGAAAGATCTCAGTTCTGAGCTGTGCATTGTTGCAATTAGCAGTGTTTGACTGAAGTATTGTTTCCAGTCTTAACCTGGTGAAAATCATGCGATAAACAGTGCAATTTGCAATAAGTTTAGAATTATGATTGGGGCAAAAATTGCTGTTTTCACCCAAATAGGGATTTGCAAAGTGTCTGAATGACCTGAGTATTTGTTGATGGTGAATCCCCTGCTCTTTGAATTTATAAGGTAGTATCTTCTTTCTTCAAAGGCAATAAGCCATCAAAGGGAAAGTTTTTTAAATAGCCCTTGAAAACATACCAGTATAGTTGTTTCTCACTGAGGCATATCATTGTGATCACTGCTAGTAATGCACAGGCGCTGATACTTAATTGATGGCTTCAATTCCCTGTTGTCCAACGGAAGTCCTATACTAGTACTAAATGCTCAGCTTTAGTTGAGCAGAATTGTGTATATTTAGTACAATTTTTAAGTTCATGGACATGGGCCTTTTCATGAGGCGCGAGGCATGGCTAAAGTCTATTAACTTGAAAGGCATGAGTTGGACAAAGTAACTGACCAACTGCTCGATGACAAGACCTCTCTTCGATCCATCCTGGACGAAATTGCTCAAGCAGTACAACTAAAACACATACAGCCAAATGGAGGACCACCATCCAGAAGTAGTCATCTGAATCACAGAATCATAGCATTCCTTTTGGTTGTCCAGTGCTTTCTAGTCCTGAAAGGAGAGACGCTCTTCTTCAAACTACATCACTGCGTACTTCCTCTGTAGCAATTCCTTTGATGATGGCCTTAGTGATTGTACCTCAACTGCCTATAGACCATACATTTTATTTCATATATTTCTACCTACGTTTCACACGTTTAGAAATAAAACTTTAGCTTACTTTAAACGTCAAATGCTCCATTTAAGCCAGTTTTATAATAGCTAATCAATGTCACCGGATCCATTTGCTCATCCTAATTCGCATGAAGAAATCCAGCAAGGTGAAACTACATCTTCCAGTCTTTCTACAGGTCATTTATTTTTAAGAATGTCAGGTCTTTCTTTCTTGTTCTCCATTTGTAAGTTCAGTTAACCAGTTGCTTCATTTAATTGTAGTTCTTTATTAATTTTATAATTTTGTTTTTATTTTAATTGTATAATTTAAATTTTATACATAAATATTAGACATGTTAAGCTGTGTAGACACCTGATACATAACATGCTTAATGTTTCTGCCTCTGAAGTCCATTGTCTGGTGAATTGCTATATCAAAAGTTCTTTTTTTCTTTTGCAATGCCCCTACAATTTCTGTAGTGCATTTCAAATAAAACGACTTTTTAGGTTTTCTAAACTCTACCACACATCTCTTTCTAACCCACCTCTCTTTTTAGGTTGAGCATAACAGCGCGGAAGCGCTGCTTTTTTCTATGCGTTGTTATCTGTTTGTACTTTTATCCGCACCCCGCCCTCACGCCCATTACTATCGTTCGTTCATGGGCTTGCCCTACAAAAATCCTTTGTTATCATTGGTAAATGTTACACGTTTATCTCTCCTTCTGGCGCTTTGGTTACCGCCTTTGACATCGACCCATTAACATGGCTAATTGCACTTTTGCTGGTATGTTTGATTGCAAGCAAACTTGTTTTTCCTTTTTTGTGTCTCCTTCATGCTCATGGTGTGAGGCTTTGAATCGGGTCGCATGTGTGAAATTGAATTACGTTTCATTTTCAATATATGTGGCAAGAAAAGTCCAGTTAGGGGTTCACAATAATAACAGCTCTAACTCGAGCAAATGTGAGACCTATTGCATTGCAAATGCTTGTTTTTAAATAGAGTCTGTTTTCCTTAAAGAAAAACAGGATGTATTTCAACAAAAAAATGAAAAGTTTTCTTTTCATTTTTTAAGAGTAGGCACTGGTCTGTGTACATTCTGCGTGCTCTGAAAAAATGTTGGTGCCCCCATTGACAAAGGGGAAGAGGTCCCCTGGGGGCCCCTTCCAATTTGTGCATTGTTTACTCCTAATTAAAATTTTTGGTAAAATGCGAATGTTTTGCAAGCGTATTCTCGGTCTCATAACATTCGCACATACCAATGAGAGTGTTTATTAGGAATGGACACTCATCACACACCCCATCCTAATACGGAATCGCAAACCCTATTGTGCAAGTCAGTAAAAGGTTACTGATTCGCAAAATAGGGTTAGTACATGTAGAAAGGCTTTTTTAGCAGTAGAAAATAACCCAATATTCCATTTGTGACTGCTAAATTCTTTCATAGATGTGTCCCTCAGTTACCAATAAATCATTTAGCAGAAATAAAGACACAAAGTGTACCTGTTGTCTCAGAATGTGTGCTGCTTGTGGTAGTCGCAGGTGTTGTGGTGCCAGCGGTGGTTGCTGCTGTAGTGCTCATTCCTGTTAAAAACAGATACACAGATTGTCAGTGGTGCAAGTACTGATACTAACTACCTTTCCATGTAACATTATAATTGTTGAAATAAGTAATAACGCCCATGAGGTAGAGAAAAGCGAAACCTCCCAAACCGACCCATGAAAGAGTAAGTCTCATGGGTGAGACAGGCACCTCTAAAGTAACACGTCAATACATTTTTAAATCTTGAATGTCATTAGGATACATAGACCTTTGACTCTGTTTATGACACACACCTCTAGGCGCATAGCTCCCCTCTTCAGGCCTTCACTGGTCATCTTGCTGTTGCTTAGCAACTGGTACTCATGAGCAGAAACTTTGCTCAGACAGTGGTAATGAGTACAAATGAGAAAATAATGTAGTAATACTAGCATAAATATGTTATCCCGCATAATTTGTCTTCTCTTGCTGTATAATTTAGTCAATCCTACCACACAATTTCATCAACCCATGCTCCATCTTTCCAATAAACCCTTCCTTTAGCAAGGGCAGCTATTTTTAATATGATGACAGACCGTGAAGTAACCCATTCTTGAAGCCACTGGCAAGTCCTACCTCTAAAGTCTACATCTCATTTTAAATGACGAAGGCATTGAGCTCAGTGGTTAAATGTGAGGAACCCTTTTGACTCAATTGTGGGTGGTGGCCCACTAGTACATCTATAGCAAAATTACCATAAACAGTTGGGTCCTAAACTTCTGTAAAATTTAGACATCCTAAGAGGAGATTAGAGACCGGACCCCGTTACCTCTGGTTCTTCTGGATAGCACCAGTGACTACATTGGGTAGTTGATTTGTGCTTTGAAACATTTTGTGGCACCCCTTTAAATTTCTTAGCTACCGGACAGTCAGTAGCTTATGTTTCTTCCATCCTTTCAAAGATTACTTGTTGATAGAGCCTTGCAAACAACAGTGCAGAAATTGCACACTTGAAAGTTGTGATGCTGTGGACTGTGGAATTCCAGGGTTTCAACCTGCTGAATAGGGTTAAACTACTGATCACAAGAAAGATCTCAGTTCTGAGCTGTGCATTGTTGCAATTAGCAGTGTTTGACTGAAGTATTGTTTCCAGTCTTAACCTGGTGAAAATCATCCGAGAAACAGTGCAATTTGCAATAAGTTTAGAATTATGATTGTGGCACAAATGGTTGTTTTCACCCAAATAGGGATTTGCAAAGTGGCTGAATGACCTGAGTATTTGTTGAGGGTGAATCCCCTGCTCTTTGAGTAAATAAGGTAGTATCTTCTTTCTTCAAAGGCAATAAGCCATCCAAGGAAAAGTTTTTTAAATAGCCCTTGAAAACATACCAGTATAGTTGTTTCTCACTGAGGCATATCATTGTGATCACTGCTAGTAATGCACAGGCGCCGGCACTTAATTGATGGCTTCAATTCCCTGTTGTTTAACGAAAGTCCTATACTAGTACTAAATGCTCAGCTTTAGTTGAGCAGAATTGTGTATATTTAGTACAATTTTTAAGTTCAAGGACATGGGCCTTTTCATGAGGAGCGAGGCATGGCTATAGTCTTTTAACTTGAAAGTCATGAGCTAGACAAAGTAACTGACCAACTGCTCGATGACAAGACCTCTCTTCGATCCACCCTGGATGAAATTGCTCAAGCAGTACAACTAAAACACAGACAGCCAAATGGAGGACCACCATCCAGAAGTAGTCATCTGAATCACAGAATCATAGCATTCCTTTTGGTTGTCCGGTGCTTTCTAGTCCTGAAAGGAGAGACGTTCTTCTTCAAACTACATCACTACGTACTTCCTCTGTAGCAATTCCTTTGATGATGGCCTTAGTGATTGTACCTCAACTGCCTATAGACCAGACATTTTATTTCATATATTTCTACCTACGTTTCACACGTTTAGAAATAAAAGTTTAGCTTACTTTAAACGTCAAATGCTCCATTTAAGCCAGTTTTATAATAGCTAATCTATGTCACCGGATCCATTTGCTCATCCTAATTCGCATGAAGAAATCCAGCAAGGTGAAACTACATCTTCCAGTCTTTCTACAGGTCATTTATTTTTAAGAATGTCAGGTCTTTCTTTCTTGTTCTGCATTTCTAAGTTCAGTTAACCAGTTGCTTCATTTAATTGTAGTTCTCTGTGAAAAAATATTTTGTTCTTATTTTAATTTTATACATACATATTAGACATGTTAAGCTGTGTAGACAGCTGATACATAACATGCTTAATGTTTCTACCTCTGAAGTCCATTGTCTGGTGAATTGCTACATCAAAAGTTCTTTTTTTCTTTTGCAATGGCCCTACAATTTCTGTAGTACATTTCAAATAAAACGACTTTTTAGGTTTTCTAAACTCTACCACACATCTCTTTCTAACCCACCTCACTTTTTAGGTTGAGCATAACAGCGCGAAAGCGCTGCTTTTTTCTATGCGTTATCTGTTTGTACTTTTATCCGCACCCCGCCCTCACGCCCATTACTATCGCTCGTTCATGGGCTTGCCCTACAAAAATCCTTTGTTATCATTGGTAAATGTTACACGTTTATCTCTCCTTCTGGCACTTTGGTTACCACCTTTGACATCGACCCATTAACATGGCTAATTGCACTTTTGCTGGTATGTTTGATTGTAAGCAAACTTGTTTTTCCTTTTTTGTGTCTCCTTCATGCTCATGGTCTGAGGCTTTGAATCGGGTCGAACGTGTGAAATTGAATTACTTTTCATTTTCAATATATGTGGCAAGTATAGTCCAGTTAGGGGTTTACAATAATAACAGATCTAACTTGAGCAAATTTGAGACCTATTGCATTGCAAATGCTTGTTTTTAAATAGTCTGTTTTCCTTAAAGAAAAACAGGATGTATTTCAACAAAAAAATGAAAAGTTTTATTTTCATTTTTTAAGAGTAGGCACTGGTCTGTGTACATTCTGTGTGCTCTGAAAAAATGTTGGTGCCCCCATTGACAAAGGGGAAGGGGTCCCCTGGGGGCCCCTTCCAATTTGTGCATTGTTTACTCCTAATTAAATATTTGATAAAATGCGAATGTTTTGCAAGCGTATTCTCGGTCTCATAACATTCGCAAATACCAATGAGAGTGGTTATTAGGAATGGACACTCATCACACACCCCATCTTAATACGGAATCGCAAACCCTATTGTGCAAGTCAGTAAAAGGTTACCGATTTGCAAAATAGGGTTAGTACATGTAGAAAGGCTTTTTTAGCAGTAGAAAATAACCCAATATGCCATTTGTGACGGCTAAATTCTTCCATAGATGTGTCCCTCAGTTACCAATAAATCATTCAGCAGAAATAAAGACACAAAGTGTACCTGTTGTCTCAGAATGTGTGCTGCTTGTGGTAGTCGCAGGTGTTGTGGTGCCTGCGGTGGTTGCTGCTGTAGTGCTCATTCCTGTTAAAAACAGATACACAGATTGTCAGTGGTGCAAGTACTGATACTAACTACCTCTCTTTGTAACATTATAATTGTTGAAATAAGTAATAACGCCCATGAGGTAGACAAAAGCGAAACCTCCCAAACCGACCCATGAAAGAGTAAGTC
This sequence comes from Pleurodeles waltl, assembly GCF_031143425.1. Lineage (NCBI taxonomy): Eukaryota > Metazoa > Chordata > Amphibia > Caudata > Salamandridae > Pleurodeles > Pleurodeles waltl. The sequence continues at coordinate 1,181,266,970 of NC_090439.1, forward strand.
TCATGGGTGAGACAGGCACCTCTAAAGTAACACGTCAATACATTTTTAAATCTTGAATGTCATTAGGATACATAGACCTTTGACTCTGTTTATGACACACACCTCTAGGCGCATAGCTCCCCTCTTCAGGCCTTCACTGGTCATCTTGCTGTTGCTTAGCAACTGGTACTCATGAGGAGAAACTTTGCTCAGACAGTGGTAATGAGTAAAAATGAGAAAATAATGTAGTAACACTAGCATAAATATGTTATGACGCATAATTTGTATTCTCTTGCTGTATAATTTAGTCAACCCTACCACACAATTTCATCAACCCATGCTCCATCTTTCCAATAAACCCTTCCTTTTGCAAGGACAGCTATTTTTAATATGATGACAGACCGTGAAGTAACCCATTCTTGAAGCCACTGTCAAGTCCTACCTCTAAAGTCTACATCTCATTTTAAATGATGAAGCCATTGAGCTCAGCGGTTAAATGTGAGGAACCCTTTTGACTCAATTGTGGGTGGTGGCCCACTAGTACATCTATAGCAAAATTACCATAAACAGTTGGGTCCTAAACTTCTGTAAAATGTAGACATTCTGAGAGGAGATTAGAGACCGGACCCCGTTACCTCTGGTTCTTCTGGAGAGCACAAGTGACTACATTGGGTAGTTGATTTGTGCTTTGAAACATTTTGTGGCACCCCTTTAAATTTCTTAGCTACCGGACAGTCAGTAGCTTACATTTCTTCCATCCTTTCAAAGATCACTTGTTGATAGAGCCTTGCAAAAAACAGTGCAGAAATTGCACACTTGAAAGTTGTGATGCTGTGGACTGTGGTATTCCAGGGTTTCAACCTGCTGAATAGGGTTAAACCACTGATCACAAGAAAGATCTCAGTTCTGAGCTGTGCATTGTTGCAATTAGCAGTGTTTGACTGAAGTATTGTTTCCAGTCTTAACCTGGTGAAAATCATGCCGAGAAACAGTGCAATTTGCAATAAGTTTAGAATTATGATTGGGGCACAAATGGTTGTTTTCACCCAAATAGGGATTTGCAAAGTGTCTGAATGACCTGAGTATTTGTTGATGGTGAATCCCCTGCTCTTTGAATAAATGAGGTAGTATCTTCTTTCTTCAAAGGCAATAAGCCATCCAAGGAAAAGTTTTTTAAATAGCCCTTGAAAACATACCAGTATAGTTGTTTCTCACTGAGGCACATCATTGTGATCACTGCTAGTAATGCACAGGCGCCGGCACTTAATTGATGGCTTCAATTCCCTATTGTCCAACGAAAGTCCTATACTAGTACTAAATGCTCAGCTTTAGTTGAGCAGAATTGTGTATATTTAGTAAAATTTTTAAGTTCATGGACATGGGCCTTTTCATGAGGCGCGAGGCATGGCTATAGTCTTTTAACTTGAAAGTCATGAGCTAGACAAAGTAACTGACCAACTGCTCGATGACAAGACCTCTCTTCGATCCACCCTGGAAGAAATTGCTCAAGCAGTACAACTAAAACACAGACAGCCAAATGGAGGACCACCATCCAGAAGTAGTCATCTGAATCACAGAATCATAGCATTCCTTTTGGTTGTCCAGTGCTTTCTAGTACTGAAAGGAGAGACGTTCTTCTTCAAACTACATCACTACGTACTTCCTCTGTAGCAATTCCTTTGATGATGGCCTTAGTGATTGTACCTCAACTGCCTACAGACCAGACATTTTATTTCATATATTTCTACCTACGTTTCACACGTTTAGAAATAAAACTTTAGCTTACTTTAAACGTCAAATGCTCCATTTAAGCCAGTTTTATAATATCTAATCTACGTCAACGGATCCATTTGCTCATCCTAATTCGCATGAAGAAATCCAGCAAGGTGAAACTACATCTTCCAGTCTTTCTACAGGTCATTTATTTTTAAGAATGTCAGGTCTTTCTTTCTTGTTCTACATTTGTAAGTTCAGTTAACCAGTTGCTTCATTTAATTGTAGTTCTCTGTGAAAAAATATTTTGTTCTTATTTTAATTTTATACATAAATATTAGACATGTTAAGCTGTGTAGACACCTGATACATAACATGCTTAATGTTTCTGCCTCTGAAGTCCATTGTCTGGTGAATTGCTATATCAAAAGTCATTTTTTTCTTTTGCAATGCCCCTACAATTTCTGTAGTATATTTCAAATAAAACAACTTTTTCGGTTTTCTAAACTGTACCACACATCTCTTTCTAACCCACCTCCCTTTTTAGGTTGAGCATAACAGCGCGGAAGCGCTGCTTTTTTCTATGCCTTGTTATCTGTTTGTACTTTTATCCGCACCCTTCCCTCACGCCCATTACTATCACTCGTTCATGGGCTTGCCCTACAAAAATCCTTTGTTATCATTGGTAAATGTTACACGTTTATCTCTCCTTCTGGCGCTTTGGTTACCGCCTTTGACATCGACCCATTAACATGGCTAATTGCACTTTTGCTGGTATGTTTGATTGCAAGCAAACTTGTTTTTCCTTTTTTGTGTCTCCTTCATGCTCATGGTGTGAGGCTTTGAATCGGGTCGAACGTGTGAAATTGAATTACTTTTCATTTTCAATATATGTGGCAAGAATAGTCCAGTTAGGGGTTTACAATAATAACAGCTCTAACTCGAGCAAATGTGAGACCTATTGCATTGCAAATGCTTGTTTTTAAATAGTCTGTTTTCCTTAAAGAAAAACAGGATGTATTTCAACAAAAAAATGAAAAGTTTTCTTTTCATTTTTTAAGAGTAGGCACTGGTCTGTGTACATTCTGCGTGCTCTGAAAAAATGTTGGTGCCCCCATTGACAAAGGGGAAGGGGTCCCCTGGGGGCCCCTTCCAATTTGTGCATTGTTTACTCCTAATTAAATATTTGATAAAATGCGAATGTTTTGCAAGCGTATTCTCGGTCTCATAACATTCGCAAATACCAATGAGAGTGGTTATTAGGAATGGACACTCATCACACACCCCATCTTAATACGGAATCGCAAACCCTATTGTGCAAGTCAGTAAAAGGTTACCGATTTGCAAAATAGGGTTAGTACATGTAGAAAGGCTTTTTTAGCAGTAGAAAATAACCCAATATGCCATTTGTGACGGCTAAATTCTTCCATAGATGTGTCCCTCAGTTACCAATAAATCATTCAGCAGAAATAAAGACACAAAGTGTACCTGTTGTCTCAGAATGTGTGCTGCTTGTGGTAGTCGCAGGTGTTGTGGTGCCTGCGGTGGTTGCTGCTGTAGTGCTCATTCCTGTTAAAAACAGATACACAGATTGTCAGTGGTGCAAGTACTGATACTAACTACCTCTCTTTGTAACATTATAATTGTTGAAATAAGTAATAACGCCCATGAGGTAGACAAAAGCGAAACCTCCCAAACCGACCCATGAAAGAGTAAGTCTCATGGGTGAGACAGGCACCTCTAAAGTAACACGTCAATACATTTTTAAATCTTGAATGTCATTAGGATACATAGACCTTTGACTCTGTTTATGACACACACCTCTAGGCGCATAGCTCCCCTCTTCAGGCCTTCACTGGTCATCTTGCTGTTGCTTAGCAACTGGTACTCATGAGGAGAAACTTTGCTCAGACAGTGGTAATGAGTAAAAATGAGAAAATAATGTAGTAACACTAGCATAAATATGTTATGACGCATAATTTGTATTCTCTTGCTGTATAATTTAGTCAACCCTACCACACAATTTCATCAACCCATGCTCCATCTTTCCAATAAACCCTTCCTTTTGCAAGGACAGCTATTTTTAATATGATGACAGACCGTGAAGTAACCCATTATTGAAGCCACTGTCAAGTCCTACCTCTAAAGTCTACATCTCATTTTAAATGATGAAGCCATTGAGCTCAGCGGTTAAATGTGAGGAACCCTTTTGACTCAATTGTGGGTGGTGGCCCACTAGTACATCTATAGCAAAATTACCATAAACAGTTGGGTCCTAAACTTCTGTAAAATGTAGACATTCTGAGAGGAGATTAGAGACCGGACCCCGTTACCTCTGGTTCTTCTGGAGAGCACAAGTGACTACATTGGGTAGTTGATTTGTGCTTTGAAACATTTTGTGGCACCCCTTTAAATTTCTTAGCTACCGGACAGTCAGTAGCTTACATTTCTTCCATCCTTTCAAAGATCACTTGTTGATAGAGCCTTGCAAAAAACAGTGCAGAAATTGCACACTTGAAAGTTGTGATGCTGTGGACTGTGGTATTCCAGGGTTTCAACCTGCTGAATAGGGTTAAACCACTGATCACAAGAAAGATCTCAGTTCTGAGCTGTGCATTGTTGCAATTAGCAGTGTTTGACTGAAGTATTGTTTCCAGTCTTAACCTGGTGAAAATCATGCCGAGAAACAGTGCAATTTGCAATAAGTTTAGAATTATGATTGGGGCACAAATGGTTGTTTTCACCCAAATAGGGATTTGCAAAGTGTCTGAATGACCTGAGTATTTGTTGATGGTGAATCCCCTGCTCTTTGAATAAATGAGGTAGTATCTTCTTTCTTCAAAGGCAATAAGCCATCCAAGGAAAAGTTTTTTAAATAGCCCTTGAAAACATACCAGTATAGTTGTTTCTCACTGAGGCACATCATTGTGATCACTGCTAGTAATGCACAGGCGCCGGCACTTAATTGATGGCTTCAATTCCCTATTGTCCAACGAAAGTCCTATACTAGTACTAAATGCTCAGCTTTAGTTGAGCAGAATTGTGTATATTTAGTACAATTTTTAAGTTCATGGACATGGGCCTTTTCATGAGGCGCGAGGCATGGCTATAGTCTTTTAACTTGAAAGTCATGAGCTAGACAAAGTAACTGACCAACTGCTCGATGACAAGACCTCTCTTCGATCCACCCTGGAAGAAATTGCTCAAGCAGTACAACTAAAACACAGACAGCCAAATGGAGGACCACCATCCAGAAGTAGTCATCTGAATCACAGAATCATAGCATTCCTTTTGGTTGTCCAGTGCTTTCTAGTACTGAAAGGAGAGACGTTCTTCTTCAAACTACATCACTACGTACTTCCTCTGTAGCAATTCCTTTGATGATGGCCTTAGTGATTGTACCTCAACTGCCTACAGACCAGACATTTTATTTCATATATTTCTACCTACGTTTCACACGTTTAGAAATAAAACTTTAGCTTACTTTAAACGTCAAATGCTCCATTTAAGCCAGTTTTATAATATCTAATCTACGTCAACGGATCCATTTGCTCATCCTAATTCGCATGAAGAAATCCAGCAAGGTGAAACTACATCTTCCAGTCTTTCTACAGGTCATTTATTTTTAAGAATGTCAGGTCTTTCTTTCTTGTTCTACATTTGTAAGTTCAGTTAACCAGTTGCTTCATTTAATTGTAGTTCTCTGTGAAAAAATATTTTGTTCTTATTTTAATTTTATACATAAATATTAGACATGTTAAGCTGTGTAGACACCTGATACATAACATGCTTAATGTTTCTGCCTCTGAAGTCCATTGTCTGGTGAATTGCTATATCAAAAGTCATTTTTTTCTTTTGCAATGCCCCTACAATTTCTGTAGTATATTTCAAATAAAACAACTTTTTCGGTTTTCTAAACTGTACCACACATCTCTTTCTAACCCACCTCCCTTTTTAGGTTGAGCATAACAGCGCGGAAGCGCTGCTTTTTTCTATGCCTTGTTATCTGTTTGTACTTTTATCCGCACCCTTCCCTCACGCCCATTACTATCACTCGTTCATGGGCTTGCCCTACAAAAATCCTTTGTTATCATTGGTAAATGTTACACGTTTATCTCTCCTTCTGGCGCTTTGGTTACCGCCTTTGACATCGACCCATTAACATGGCTAATTGCACTTTTGCTGGTATGTTTGATTGCAAGCAAACTTGTTTTTCCTTTTTTGTGTCTCCTTCATGCTCATGGTGTGAGGCTTTGAATCGGGTCGAACGTGTGAAATTGAATTACTTTTCATTTTCAATATATGTGGCAAGAATAGTCCAGTTAGGGGTTTACAATAATAACAGCTCTAACTCGAGCAAATGTGAGACCTATTGCATTGCAAATGCTTGTTTTTAAATAGTCTGTTTTCCTTAAAGAAAAACAGGATGTATTTCAACAAAAAAATGAAAAGTTTTCTTTTCATTTTTTAAGAGTAGGCACTGGTCTGTGTACATTCTGCGTGCTCTGAAAAAATGTTGGTGCCCCCATTGACAAAGGGGAAGGGGTCCCCTGGGGGCCCCTTCCAATTTGTGCATTGTTTACTCCTAATTAAATATTTGGGTAAAATGCAAATGTTTTGCAAGCGTATTCTCGGTCTCATAACATTCGCAAATACCAATGAGAGTGGTTATTAGGAATGGACACTCATCACACACCCCATCTTAATACGGAATCGCAAACCCTATTGTGCAAGTCAGTAAAAGGTTACCGATTTGCAAAATAGGGTTAGTACATGTAGAAAGGCTTTTTTAGCAGTAGAAAATAACCCAATATGCCATTTGTGACGGCTAAATTCTTTCATAGATGTGTCCCTCAGTTACCAATAAATCATTCAGCAGAAATAAATACACAAAGTGTACCTGTTGTCTCAGAATGTGTGCTGCTTGTGGTAGTCGCAGGTGTTGTGGTGCCTGCGGTGGTTGCTGCTGTAGTGCTCATTCCTGTTAAAAACAGATACACAGATTGTCAGTGGTGCAAGTACTGATACTAACTACCTCTCTTTGTAACATTATAATTGTTGAAATAAGTAATAACGCCCATGAGGTAGACAAAAGCGAAACCTCCCAAACCGACCCATGAAAGAGTAAGTCTCATGGGTGAGACAGGCACCTCTAAAGTAACACGTCAATACATTTTTAAATCTTGAATGTCATTAGGATACATAGACCTTTGACTCTGTTTATGACACACACCTCTAGGCGCCTAGCTCCCCTCTTCAGGCCTTCACTGGTCATCTTGCTGTTGCTTAGCAACTGGTACTCATGAGGAGAAACTTTGCTCAGACAGTGGTAATGAGTAAAAATGAGAAAATAATGTAGTAACACTAGCATAAATATGTTATGACGCATAATTTGTATTCTCTTGCTGTATAATTTAGTCAACCCTACCACACAATTTCATCAACCCATGCTCCATCTTTCCAATAAACCCTTCCTTTTGCAAGGACAGCTATTTTTAATATGATGACAGACCGTGAAGTAACCCATTCTTGAAGCCACTGTCAAGTCCTACCTCTAAAGTCTACATCTCATTTTAAATGATGAAGCCATTGAGCTCAGCAGTTAAATGTGAGGAACCCTTTTGACTCAATTGTGGGTGGTGGCCCACTAGTACATCTATAGCAAAATTACCATAAACAGTTGGGTCCTAAACTTCTGTAAAATGTAGACATTCTGAGAGGAGATTAGAGACCGGACCCCGTTACCTCTGGTTCTTCTGGAGAGCACAAGTGACTACATTGGGTAGTTGATTTGTGCTTTGAAACATTTTGTGGCACCCCTTTAAATTTCTTAGCTACCGGACAGTCAGTAGCTTACATTTCTTCCATCCTTTCAAAGATCACTTGTTGATAGAGCCTTGCAAAAAACAGTGCAGAAATTGCACACTTGAAAGTTGTGATGCTGTGGACTGTGGTATTCCAGGGTTTCAACCTGCTGAATAGGGTTAAACCACTGATCACAAGAAAGATCTCAGTTCTGAGCTGTGCATTGTTGCAATTAGCAGTGTTTGACTGAAGTATTGTTTCCAGTCTTAACCTGGTGAAAATCATGCCGAGAAACAGTGCAATTTGCAATAAGTTTAGAATCATGATTGGGGCACAAATGGTTGTTTTCACCCAAATAGGGATTTGCAAAGTGTCTGAATGACCTGAGTATTTGTTGATGGTGAATCCCCTGCTCTTTGAATAAATGAGGTAGTATCTTCTTTCTTCAAAGGCAATAAGCCATCCAAGGAAAAGTTTTTTAAATAGCCCTTGAAAACATACCAGTATAGTTGTTTCTCACTGAGGCACATCATTGTGATCACTGCTAGTAATGCACAGGCGCCGGCACTTAATTGATGGCTTCAATTCCCTATTGTCCAACGAAAGTCCTATACTAGTACTAAATGCTCAGCTTTAGTTGAGCAGAATTGTGTATATTTAGTACAATTTTTAAGTTCATGGACATGGGCCTTTTCATGAGGCGCGAGGCATGGCTATAGTCTTTTAACTTGAAAGTCATGAGCTAGACAAAGTAACTGACCAACTGCTCGATGACAAGACCTCTCTTCGATCCACCCTGGAAGAAATTGCTCAAGCAGTACAACTAAAACACAGACAGCCAAATGGAGGACCACCATCCAGAAGTAGTCATCTGAATCACAGAATCATAGCATTCCTTTTGGTTGTCCAGTGCTTTCTAGTACTGAAAGGAGAGACGTTCTTCTTCAAACTACATCACTACGTACTTCCTCTGTAGCAATTCCTTTGATGATGGCCTTAGTGATTGTACCTCAACTGCCTACAGACCAGACATTTTATTTCATATATTTCTACCTACGTTTCACACGTTTAGAAATAAAACTTTAGCTTACTTTAAACGTCAAATGCTCCATTTAAGCCAGTTTTATAATATCTAATCTACGTCAACGGATCCATTTGCTCATCCTAATTCGCATGAAGAAATCCAGCAAGGTGAAACTACATCTTCCAGTCTTTCTACAGGTCATTTATTTTTAAGAATGTCAGGTCTTTCTTTCTTGTTCTACATTTGTAAGTTCAGTTAACCAGTTGCTTCATTTAATTGTAGTTCTCTGTGAAAAAATATTTTGTTCTTATTTTAATTTTATACATAAATATTAGACATGTTAAGCTGTGTAGACACCTGATACATAACATGCTTAATGTTTCTGCCTCTGAAGTCCATTGTCTGGTGAATTGCTATATCAAAAGTCATTTTTTTCTTTTGCAATGCCCCTACAATTTCTGTAGTATATTTCAAATAAAACAACTTTTTCGGTTTTCTAAACTGTACCACACATCTCTTTCTAACCCACCTCCCTTTTTAGGTTGAGCATAACAGCGCGGAAGCACTGCTTTTTTCTATGCCTTGTTATCTGTTTGTACTTTTATCTGCACCCTTCCCTCACGCCCATTACTATCACTCGTTCATGGGCTTGCCCTACAAAAATCCTTTGTTATCATTGGTAAATGTTACACGTTTATCTCTCCTTCTGGCGCTTTGGTTACCGCCTTTGACATCGACCCATTAACATGGCTAATTGCACTTTTGCTGGTATGTTTGATTGCAAGCAAACTTGTTTTTCCTTTTTTGTGTCTCCTTCATGCTCATGGTGTGAGGCTTTGAATCGGGTCGAACGTGTGAAATTGAATTACGTTTCATTTTCAATATATGTGGCAAGAATAGTCCAGTTAGGGGTTTACAATAATAACAGCTCTAACTCGAGCAAATGTGAGACCTATTGCATTGCAAATGCTTGTTTTTAAATAGTCTGTTTTCCTTAAAGAAAAACAGGATGTATTTCAACAAAAAAATGAAAAGTTTTCTTTTCATTTTTTAAGAGTAGGCACTGGTCTGTGTACATTCTGCGTGCTCTGAAAAAATGTTGGTGCCCCCATTGACAAAGGGGTAGGGGTCCCCTTCCAATTTGTGCATTGTTTACTACTAATTAAATATTTGGGTAAAATGCGAATGTTTTGCAACCGTATTCTCGGTCTCATAACATTCGCAAATACCAATGAGAGTGGTTATTAGGAATGGACACTCATCACACACCCCATCCTAATACAGAATCGCAAACCCTATTGTGCAAGTCAGTAAAAGGTTACCGATTCGCAAAATAGGGTTAGTACATGTAGAAAGGCTTTTTTAGCAGTAGAAAATAACCCAATATGCCATTTGTGACGGCTAAATTCTTTCATAGATGTGTCCCTCAGTTACCAATAAATCATTCAGCAGAAATAAATACACAAAGTGTACCTGTTGTCTCAGAATGTGTGCTGCTTGTGGTAGTCGCAGGTGTTGTGGTGCCTGCGGTGGTTCCTGCTGTAGTGCTCATTCCTGTTAAAAACAGATACACAGATTGTCAGTAGTGCAAGTACTGATACTAACTACCTGTCCTTGTAACATTATAATTGTTGAAATAAGTAATAACGCCCATGAGGGAGACAAAAGCGAAACCTCCCAAACCGACCCATGAAAGAGTAAGTCTCATGGGTGAGACAGGCACCTCTAAAGTAACACGTCAATACATTTTTAAATCTTGAATGTCATTAGACCTTTGACTCAGTTTATGACACACACCTCTAGGCGCATAGCTCCCCTCTTCAGGCCTTCACTGGTCATCTTGCTGTTGCTTAGCAACTGGTACTCATGAGGAGAAACTTTGCTCAGACAGTGGTAATGAGTACAAATGAGAAAATAATGTAGTAATACTAGCATAAATATGTTATGACGCATAATTTGTATTCTCTTGCTGTATAATTTAGTCAATCCTACCACACAATTTCATCAACCCATGCTCCATCTTTCCAATAAACCCTTCCTTTTGCAAGGACAGCTATTTTTAATATGATGACAGACCGTGAAGTAACCCATTCTTGAAGCCACTGTCAAGTCCTAACTCTAAAGTCTACATCTTATTTTAAATGATGAAGCCATTGAGCTCAGCGGTTAAATGTGAGGAACCCTTTTGACTCAATTGTGGGTGGTGGTCCACTAGTACATCTAAAGCAAAATTATCATAAACAGTTGGGTCCTAAACTTCTGTAAAATTTAGACATTCTGAGAGTAGATTAGAGACCGGACCCCGTTACCTCTGGTTCTTCTGGATAGCACCAGTGACTACATTGGATAGTTGATTTGTGCTTTGAAACATTTTGTGGCACCCCTTTAAATTTCTTATCTACCGGACAATCAGTAGCTTACATTTCTTCCATCCTTTCAAAGATTACTTGTTGATAGAGCCTTGCAAACAACAGTGCAGAAATTGCACACTTGATAGTTGTGATGCTGTGGACTGTGGTATTCCAGGGTTTCAACCTGCTGAATAGGGTTAAACCACTGATCACAAGAAAGATCTCAGTTCTGAGCTGTGCATTGTTGCAATTAGCAGTGTTTGACTGAAGTATTGTTTCCAGTCTTAACCTGGTGAAAATCATGCGAGAAACAGTGCAATTTGCAATAAGTTTAGAATTATGATTGGGGCACAAATGGATGTTTTCACCCAAATAGGGATTTGCAAAGTGTCTGAATGACCTGAGTATTTGTTGATGGTGAATCCCCTGCTCTTTGAATAAATAAGGTAGTATCTTCTTTCTTCAAAGGCAATAAGCCATCCAAGGGAAAGTTTTTTAAATAGCCCTTGAAAACACACCATTATAGTTGTTTCTCACTGAGGCATATCATTGTGATCACTGCTAGTAATGCACAGGCGCTGGCACTTAATTGATGGGTTCAATTCCCTGTTGTCCAACGGAAGTCCTATACTAGTACTAAATGCTCAGCTTTAGTTGAGCAGAATTGTGTATATTTAGTACAATTTTGAAGTTCATGGACATGGGCCTTTTCATGAGGCGCGAGGCATGGCTAAAGTCTTTTAACTTGAAAGGCATGAGCTAGACAAAGTAACTGACCAACTGCTCGATGACAAGACCTCTCTTCGATCCATCCTGGAAGAAATCGCTCAAGCAGTACAAGTAAAACACAGACAGCCAAATGGAGGACCACCATCCAGAAGTAGTCATCTGAATCACAGAATCATAGCATTCCTTTAGGTTGTCCAGTGCTTTCCAGTCCTGAAAGGAGAGACGTTCTTCTTCAAACTACATCACTGCGTACTTCCTCTGTAGCAATTCCTTTGATAATGGCCTTAGTGATTGTACCTCAACTGCCTATAGACCAGACATTTTATTTCATATATTTCTACCTACGTTTCACACGTTTAGAAATAAAACTTTAGCTTACTTTAAACGTCAAATGCTCCATTTAATCCAGTTTTATAATAGCTAATGTATGTCACCGGATCAATTTGCTCATCCTAATTCGCATGAAGAAATCCAGCAAGGTGAAACTACATCTTCTAGTGTTTCTACAGGTCATTTATTTGTAAGAATGTCAGGTCTTTCTTTCTTGTTCTACATTTGTAAGTTCAGTTAACCAGTTGCTTCATTTAATTGTAGTTCTCTGTGAAAAAATATTTTGTTCTTATTTTAATTTTATACATAAATATTAGACATGTTAAGTTGTGTAGACACCTGATACATAACATGCTTAGGCCCATATTTATACTTTTTGACGCTAAACTGCGCTAACGCAGTTTAGCGTCAAAAAGTTTTGCGCCGTCTAACGCCATTCTGAAGCGCCATGCGGGCGCCGTATTTATGGAATGGCGTTAGACGGCGCAATCAGACCGGCGCTGCCTGGTTTGCGTGGGAAAAAACCACGTAGACCAGACAGCGCCGGCGTAGGGGGAAAATGGCGCATGGGCGTCTTAAAATGGGGCAAGTCAGGTTACGTCGAAAAAATCGTCTTAACCCGACTTGCGCCATTTTTTAACGACGCCCATCCCCCATCAACATGACTCCTATCATTGTAAAGATAGGAGTCATGCCCCCTTGCCCAATGGCCATGCCCAGGGGACTTCTGTCCCCTGGGCATGGTCATTGGGCATAGTGGCATGTAGGGGGGCACAAATAAGGCCCCCCTATGCCACCATAAAAAAATATAAAAAATAAAAAATTATACTTACCTGAACTTACCTGAATGTCCCTGGGGTGGGTCCCTCCATCCTTGGGGGTCCTCCTGGGGTGGGCAAGGGTGGCAGGGGGGGTCCCTGGGGGCAGGGGAGGGCACCTGTGGGCTCATTTTGAGCCCACAGGCCCCTTAACGCCTGCCCTGAGCAGGCGTTAAAAAGTGGCGCAAATGCGCCGTTTTTAGCCACGCCAACTCCCGGGCGTCTCTTTTGCCCGGGAGTATAAATACCACGTAAAGGCCTGGGAGTCATTTTTTAGACGGGAACGCCTCCCTTGCATATCATTAACGCAAGGAAGGGGTTCACGCTAAAAAATGACGCACATTCCGGGAACTTTGGCGCTATTCGCCTCTAACGCCATAGTATAAATATGGCGTTAGTTGGCGTTAGTTTTGCGTCGAAATTGCGTAAAAAAAAACGACGCAATTTCGGCGCAAACGGAGTATAAATATGGCCCTTAATGTTTCTGCCTCTGAAGTCCATTGTCTGGTGAAGTGCTATATCAAAATATTATTTTTTTCTTTTGCAATGCCCCTACAATTTCTGTAGTGCATTTCAAATAAAACGACTTTTTAGGTTTTCTAAACTCTACCACACATCTCTTTCCAACCCACCTCCCTTTTTAGGTTGAGCATAACAGCGCGGAAGCGCTGCTTTTTTCTATGCGTTGTTATCCGTTTGTACTTTTATCCGCACCCCGCCCTCACGCCCATTACTATTGCTCGTTCATGGGCTTGCCCTACAAAAATCCTTTGTTATCATTGGTAAATGTGACACGTTTATCTCTCCTTCTGGCGCTTTGGTTACCGCCTTTGACATCGACCCATTAACATGGCTAATTGCACTTTTGCTGGTATTTTTGATGGCAAGCAAACTTGTTTTTCCTTTTTTGTGTCTCCTTCATGCTCATGCTGTGAGGCTTTGAATCGGGTCGCACGTGTGAAATTGAATTACGTTTCATTTTCAATATATGTGGCAAGAAAAGTCCAGTTAGGGGTTTACAATATTAACAGCTCTAACTCGAGCAAATGTGAGACCTATTGCATTGCAAATACTTGTTTTTAAATAGAGTCTGTTTTCCTTAAAGAAAAACAGGATGTATTTCAACAAAAAAAATAAAAGTTTTCTTTTCATTTTTTAAGAGTAGGCACTGGTCTGTGTACATTCTGCGTGCTATGAAAAAATGTTGGTGCCCCCATTGACAAAGGGGAAGGGGTCCCCTGGGGTCCCCTTCCAATTTGTGCATTGTTTACTCCTAATTAAATTTTGGGGTAAAATGCAAATGTTTTGCAACCGTATTCTCGGTCTCATAACATTCGCAAATACCAATGAGAGTGGTTATTAGGAATGGACACTCATCACACACCCCATCCTAATACGGAATCGCAAACCCTATTGTGCAAGTCAGTAAAAGTTTACCGATTCGCAAAATAGGGTTAGTACATGTAGAAAGGTGTATTTAGCAGTAGAAAATAACCCAATATGCCATTTGTGACTGCTAAATTCTTTCATAGATGTGTCCAACAGTTACCAATAAATCATTCAGCAGAAATAAAGAAACAAAGTGTACCTGTTGTCTCAGAGTGTGTGCTGCTTGTGGTAGTCGTAGGTGTTGTGGTGCCTGCGGTGGTTGCTGCTGTAGTGCTCATTCCTGTTGAAAACAGATACACAGATTATCAGTGGTGCAAGTACCGATACTAACTACCTCTCCTTGTAACTTTATAATTGTTGAAATAAGTATTAACGCCCATGAGGTAGACAAAAGCAAAACCTTCCAAACCGACCCATGAAAGAGTAAGTCTCATGGGTGAGACAGGCACCTCTAAAGTAACACGTCAATACATTTTTAAATCTTGAATGTCATTAGGATACATAGACCTTTGACTCTGTTTATGAAACACACCTCTAGGCGCATAGCTCCCCTCTTCAGGCCTTCACTGGTCATCTTGCTGTTGCTTACCAACTAGTACTCATGAGGAGAAACTTTGCTCAGACAGTGGTAATGAGTAAAAATGAGAAAATAATGTAGTAACACTAGCATAAATATGTTATGACGCATAATTTGTATTCTCTTGCTGTATAATTTAGTCAACCCTACCACACAATTTCATCAACCCATGCTCCATCTTTCCAATAAACCCTTCCTTTTGCAAGGACAGCTATTTTTAATATGATGACAGACCGTGAAGTAACCCATTCTTGAAGCCACTGTCAAGTCCTACCTCTAAAGTCTACATCTCCCTTTTAGATGATGAAGCCATTGAGCTCAGCGGTTAAATGTGAGGAACCCTTTTGACTCAATTGTGGGTGGTGGCCCACTAGTACATCTATAGCAAAATTACCATAAACAGTTGGGTCCTAAACTTCTGTAAAATTTAGACATCCTAAGAGGAGATTAGAGACCGGACCCCGTTACCTCTGGTTCTTCTGGATAGCCCCAGTGACTACATTGGATAGTTGATTTGTGCTTTGAAACATTTTGTGGCACCCCTTTAAATTTCTTAGCTACCGGACAGTCAGTAGCTTACATTTCTTCCATCCTTTCAAAGATTAATTGTTGATAGAGCCTTGCAAACAACAGTGCAGAAACTGCACACTTGAAAGTTGTGATGCTGTGGACTGTGGTATTCCAGGGTTTCAACCTGCTGAATAGGGTTAAACCACTGATCGCAAGAAAGATCTCAGTTCTAGCAGTGTTTGACTAAAGTATTGTTTCCAGTCTTAACCTGGTGAAAATCAAGCCGAGAAACAGTGCAATTTGCAATAAGTTTTGAATTATGATTGGGTCACAAATGGTTGTTTTCACCCAAATAGGGATTTGCAAAGTGTCTGAATGACCTGAGTATTTGTTGATGGTGAATCCCCTGCTCTTTGAATAAATAAGGTAGTATCTTCTTTCTTCAAAGGCAATAAGCCATCCAAGGAAAGGTTTTTTAAATAGCCCTTGAAAACATACCAGTATAGTTGTTTCTCACTGAGGCACATCATTGTGATCACTGCTAGTAATGCACAGGCGCCGGCACTTAATTGATGGCTTCAATTCCCTGTTGTCCATCGAAAGTCCTATACTAATACTAAATGCTCAGCTTTAGTTGAGAAGAATTGTGAATATTTAGTACAATTTTTAAGTTCATGGACATGTGCCTTTTCATGAGGCGCGAGGCATGGCTAAAGTCTTTTAACTTGAAAGTCATGAGCTAGACAAAGTAACTGACCAACTGCTCGATGACAAGACCTCTCTTCGATCCACCCTGGAAGAAATTGCTCAAGCAGTACAACTAAAACACAGACAGCCAAATGGAGGACCACCATCCAGAAGTAGTCATCTGAATCACAGAATCATAGCATTCCTTTTGGTTGTCCAGTGCTTTCTAGTCCTGAAAGGAGAGACGTCTTCTTCAAACTACATCACTACGTACTTCCTCTGTAGCAATTCCTTTGATGATGGCCTTAGTGATTGTACCTCAGCTGCCTATAGACCAGACATTTTATTTCATATATTTCTTCCTACGTTTCACACGTTTACAAATAAAACTTTAGCTTACTTTAAACGTCAAATGCTCAATTTAAGCGAGTTTTATAATAGCTAATCTATGTCACCGGATTCATTTGCTTATCCTAATTCGCATGAAGAAATCCAACAAGGTGAAACTACATCTTCCAGTCTTTCTACAGGTCATTTATTTTTAAGAATGTCAGGTCTTTCTTTCTTGTTCTACATTTGTAAGTTCAGTTAACCAGTTGCTTCATTTAATTGTAGTTCTCTGTGAAAAAATATTTTGTTCTTATTTTAATTTTATACATAAATATTAGACATGTTAGGCTGTGTAGACACCTGATACATAACATGCTTAATGTTTCTGCCTCTGAAGTCCATTGTGTGGTGAATTGCTATATCAAATGTCATTTTTTTCTTTTGCATTGCCGCTACAATTTCTGTAGTATATTTCAAATAAAACGACTTTTTAGGTTTTCTAAACTCTACCACACATCTCTTTCTAACCCACCTCCCTTTTTAGGTTGAGCATAACAGCGCGGAAGCGCTGCTTTTTTCTATGCGTTGTTACCTGTTTGTACTTTTAACCGCGCCCCGCCCTCAAGCCCATTACTATCGCTCGTTCATGGGCTTGCCCTACAAAAATCCTTTGTTATCATTGGTAAATGTTACACGTTTATCTCTCCTTCTGGTGCTTTGGTTACCGCCTTTGACATCGACCCATTAACATGGCTAATTGCACTTTTGCTGGTATGTTTGATTGCAGGCAAACTTGTTTTTCCTTTTTTGTGTCTCCTTCATGCTCATGGTGTGAGGCTTTGAATCGGGTCGCACGTGTGTAATTGAATTACGTTTCATTTTCAATATATGGGGCAAGAAAAGTCCAGTTAGGGGTTTACAATAATAACAGCTATAACTCGAGCAAATGTGAGACCTATTGCATTGCAAATGCTTATTTTTAAATAGAGTCTGTTTTCCTTAAAGAAAAACAGGATGTATTTCAACAAAAAAATGAAAAGTTTTCTTTTCATTTTTTAAGAGTAGGCACTGGTCTGTGTACATTCTGCGTGCTCTGAAAAAATGTTGGTCCCCCATTGACAAAGGGGAAGGGGTTCCCTGGGGGCCCCTTCCAATTTGTGCATTGTTTACTCCTAATTAAATTTTTGGGTAAAATGTGAATGTTTTGCAACCGTATTCTCAGTCTCATAACATTCGCAAATACCAATGAGAGTGGTTATTAGGAATGGACACTCATCACACACCCCATCCTAATACGGAATCGCAAACCCTAATGTGCAAGTCAGTAAAAGGTTACCGATTCGCAAAATAGGGTTAGTACATGGAGAAAGGCTTTTTAAGCAGTAGAAAATAACCCAATATGCCATTTGTGACTGCTAAATTCTTTCATAGATGTGTCCCTCAATTACCAATAAATCATTCAGCAGAAATAAAGACACAAAGTGTACCTGTTGTCTCAGAATGTGTGCTGCTTGTGGTAGTCACAGGTGTTGTGGTGCCTGCAGTGGTTGCTGCTGTAGTGCTCATTCCTGGTAAAAACAGATACACAGATTGTCAGTGGTGCAAGTACCGATACTAACTACCTCTCCTTGTAACATTATAATTGGTGAAATAAGTATTAACGCCCATGAGGTAGACAAAAGCGAAACCTCCCAAACCAACCCATGAAAGAGTAAGTCTCATGGGTGAGACAGGCACCTCTAAAGTAACACGTCAATACATTTTTAAATCTTGAATGTCATTAGGATACATAGACCTTTGACTCTGGTTATGACACACACCTCTAGGCGCATAGCTCCCCTCTTCAGGCCTTCACTGGTCATCTTGCTGTTGCTTAGCAACTGGTACTCATGAGGAGAAACTTTGCTCAGACAGTGGTAATGAGTACAAATGAGAAAATAATGTAGTAATACTAGCATAAATATGTTATGCTGCATACTTTGTCTTCTCTTGCTGTATAATTTAGTCAATCCTACCATACAATTTCATCAACCCATGCTCCATCTTTCCAGTAAACCCTTCCTTTAGCAAGGGCAGCTATTTTTAATATGATGACAGACCGTGAAGTAACCCATTCTTGAAGCCACTGTCAAGTCCTACCTCTAAAGTCTACATCTCCCTTTTAAATGATGAAGCCATTGAGCTCAGCGGTTAAATGTGAGGAACCCTTTTGACTCAATTGTGGGTGGTGGCCCACTAGTACATCTATAGCAAAATTACCATAAACACTTGGGTCCTAAACTTCTGTAAAATTTAGACATCCTAAGAGGAGATTAGAGACCGGACCCAGTTACCTCTGGTTCTTCTGGATAGCACCAGTGACTACATTGGATAGTTGATTTGTGCTTTGAAACATTTTGTGGCACCCCTTTAAATTTCTTAGCTACCGGACAGTCAGTAGCTTACATTTCTTCCATCCTTTCAAAGATTACTTGTTGATAGAGCCTTGCAAACAACAGTGCAGAAATTGCACACTTGAAAGTTGTGATGCTTTGGACAGTGGTATTCCAGGGTTTCAACCTGCTGAATAGGGTTAACCCACTGATCGCAAGAAAGATCTCAGTTCTGAGCTGTGCATGGTTACAATTAGCAGAGTTTGACTGAAGTATTGTTTCCAGTCTTAACCTGGTGAAAATCATGTCGAGAAACAGTGCAATTTGCAATAAGTTTAGAATTATGATTGGGGCACAAATGGTTGTTTTCACCCAAATAGGGATTTGCAAAGTGTCTGAATGACCTGAATATTTGTTGATGGTGAATCCCGTACTCTTTGAATAAATAAGGTAGTATCTTCTTTCTTCAAAGGCAATAAGCCATCCAAGGAAAAGTTTTTTAAATAGCCCTTGAAAACAAACCAGTATAGCTGTTTCTCACTGAGGCACATCATTGTGATCACTGCTTGCAATGCACAGGTGCCGGCAGTTAATTGATGGCTTCAATTCCCTGTTGTCCAACGAAAGTCCTATACTAGTACTAAATGCTCAGCTTTAGTTGAGCAGAATTGTGTATATTTAGTAAAATTTTTAAGTTCATGGACATGGGCCTTTTCATGAGGCGCGAGGCATGGCTAAAGTCTTTTAACTTGAAAGTCATGAGCTAGACATTGTAACTGACCAACTGCTCGATGACAAGACCTCTCTTCGATCCACCCTGGAAGAAATTGCTCAAGCAGTACAACTAAATCACAGACAGCCAAATGGAGGACCACCATCCAGAAGTAGTCATCTGAATCACAGAATCATAGCATTCCTTTTGGTTGTCCAGTGCTTTCTAGTCCTGAAAGGATAGACGTTCTTCTTCAAACTACATCACTACGTACTTCCTCTGTAGAAATTCCTTTGATGATGGCCTTAGTGATTGTACCTCAACTGCCTATAGACCAGACATTTTATTTAATATATTTCTACCTACGTTTCACACGTTTACAAATAAAACTTTAGCTTACTTTAAACGTCAAATGCTCCATTTAAGCGAGTTTTATAATAGCTAATCTTTGTCACCGGATCCATTTGCTCATCCTAATTTGCATGAAGAAATCCAGCAAGGTGAAACTACATCTTCCAGTCTTTCTACAGGTCATTTATTTTTAAGAATGTCAGGTCTTTCTTTCTTGTTCTACATTTGTAAGTTCAGTTAACCAGTTGCTTCATTTAATTGGAGTTCTCTGTGAAAAAATATTTTGTTCTTATTTTAATTTTATACATAAATATTAGACATGTTAAGCTGTGTAGACACCTGATACATAACATGCTTAATGTTTCTGCCTCTGAAGTCCATTGTCTGGTGAATTGCTATATCAAAAGTTCTTTATTTCTTTTGCAATGCCCCTAAAATTTCTGTAGTACATTTCAAATAAAATGACTTTTTAGGTTTTCTAAACTCTACCACACATCTCTTTCTAACCCACCTCCCTTTTTAGGTTGAGCATAACAGAGCGGAAGCGCTGCTTTTTTTTATGCGTTGTTATCTGTTTGTAATTTTATCCGCACCCCGCCCTCACGCCCATTACTATCGCTCGTTCATGGGCTTGCCCTACAAAAATCCTTTGTTATCATTGGTAAATGTTACACGTTTATCTCTCCTTCTGGTGCTTTGGTTACCGCCTTTGACATCGACCCATTAACATGGCTAATTGCACTTTTGCTGGTATGTTTGATTGCAGGCAAACTTGTTTTTCCTTTTTTGTGTCTCCTTCATGCTCATGGTGTGAGGCTTTGAATCGGGTTGCACGTGTGTAATTGAATTACGTTTCATTTTCAATATATGTGGCAAGAAAAGTCCAGTTAGGGGTTTACAATAATAACAGCTATAACTCGAGCAAATGTGAGACCTATTGAATTGCAAATGCTTGTTTTTAAATAGAGTCTGTTTTCCTTAAAGAAAAACAGGATGTATTTCAACAAAAAAATGAAAAGTTTTCTTTTCATTTTTTAAGAGTAGGCACTGGTCTGTGTACATTCTGCGTGCTCTGAAAAAATGTTGGTCCCCCATTGACAAAGGGGAAGGGGTTCCCTGGGGGCCCCTTCCAATTTGTGCATTGTTTACTCCTAATTAAATTTTTGGGTAAAATGTGAATGTTTTGCAACCGTATTCTCAGTCTCATAACGTTCGCAAATACCAATGAGAGTGGTTATTAGGAATGGAACCTCATCACACACCCCATCCTAATACGGAATCGCAAACCCTAATGTGCAAGTCAGTAAAAGGTTACCGATTCGCAAAATAGGGTTAGTACATGGAGAAAGGCTTTTTAAGCAGTAGAAAATAACCCAATATGCCATTTGTGACTGCTAAATTCTTTCATAGATGTGTCCCTCAGTTACCAATAAATCATTCAGCAGAAATAAAGACACAAAGTGTACCTGTTGTCTCAGAATGTGTGCTGCTTGTGGTAGTCACAGGTGTTGTGGTGCCTGCAGTGGTTGCTGCTGTAGTGCTCATTCCTGGTAAAAACAGATACACAGATTGTCAGTGGTGCAAGTACCGATACTAACTACCTCTCCTTGTAACATTATAATTGGTGAAATAAGTATTAACGCCCATGAGGTAGACAAAAGCGAAACCTCCCAAACCAACCCATGAAAGAGTAAGTCTCATGGGTGAGACAGGCACCTCTAAAGTAACACGTCAATAAATTTTTAAATCTTGAATGTCATTAGGATGCATAGACCTTTGACTCTGGTTATGACACACACCTCTAGGCGCATAGCTCCCCTCTTCAGGCCTTCACTGGTCATCTTGCTGTTGCTTAGCAACTGGTACTTATGAGGAGAAACTTTGCTCAGACAGTGGTAATGAGTACAAATGAGAAAATAATGTAGTAATACTAGCATAAATATGTTATGCCGCATAATTTGTCTTCTCTTGCTGTATAATTTAGTCAATCCTACCATACAATTTCATCAACCCATGCTCCATCTTTCCAGTAAACCCTTCCTTTAGCAAGGGCAGCTATTTTTAATATGATGACAGACCGTGAAGTAACCCATTCTTGAAGCCACTGGCAAGTCCTACCTGTAAAGAAGCCATTGAGCTCAGCGGTTAAATGTGAGGAACCCTTTTGACTCAATTGTGGGTGGTGGCCCACTAGTACATCTATAGCAAAATTACCATAAACACTTGGGTCCTAAACTTCTGTAAAATTTAGACATCCTAAGAGGAGATTAGAGACCGGACCCCGTTACCTCTGGTTCTTCTGGATAGCACCAGTGACTACATTGGATAGTTGATTTGTGCTTTGAAACATTTTGTGGTACCCCTTTAAATTTCTTAGCTACCGGACAGTCAGTAGCTTACATTTCTTCCATCCTTTCAAAGATTACTTGTTGATAGAGCCTTGCAAACAACAGTGCAGAAATTGCACACTTGAAAGTTGTGATGCTGTGGACAGTGGTATTCCAGGGTTTCAACCTGCTGAATAGGGTTAACCCACTGATCGCAAGAAAGATCTCAGTTATGAGCTGTGCATTGTTGCAATTAGCAGTGTTTGACTGAAGTATTGTTTGCAGTCTTAGCCTGGTGAAAATCATGCCGAGAAACAGTGCAATTTGCAATAAGTTTAGAATTATGATTTGGGCACAAATGGATGTTTTCACCCAAATAGGGATTTGCAAAGTGTCTGAATGACCTGAGTATTTGTTGATGGTGAATCCCCTGCTCTTTGCATACATAAGGTAGTATCTTCTTTCTTTAAAGGCAATAAGCCATTCAAGGGAAAGTTTTTTAAATAGCCCTTTTAAACATACCAGTATAGTTGTTTCTCACTGAGGCATATCATTGTGATCACTGCTAGTAATGCACAGGCGCCGGCACTTAATTGATGGCTTCAATTCCCTGTTGTCCAACGGAAGTCCTATGCTAGTACTAAATGCTCAGCTTTAGTTGAGCAGAATTGTGTATATTTAGTACAATTTTAAAGTTCATGGACATGGGCCTTTTCATGAGGCACGAGGCATTGCTAAAGTCTTTTAACTTGAAAGGCATGAGCTAGACAAAGTAACTGACCAACTGCTCGATGACAAGACCTCTCTTCGATCCATCCTGGAAGAAATTGCTCAAGCAGTACAACTAAAACACAGACAGCCAAATGGAGGACCACCATCCAGAAGTAGTAATCTGAATCACAGATTCATAGCATTCCTTTTGGTTGTCCAGTGCTTTCTAGTCCTGAAAGGAGAGACGTTATTCTTCAAACTACATCACTGCGTACTTCCTCTGTAGCAATTCCTTTGATGATGGCCTTAGTGATTGTACCTCAACTGCCTATAGACCAGACATTTTATTTCATATATTTCTACCTACGTTTCACACGTTTAGAAATAAAACTTTAGCTTACTTTAAACGTCAAATGCTCCATTTAAGCCAGTTTTATAATAGCTAATCTATGTCACCGGATCCATTTGCTCATCCTAATTCGCATGAAGAAATCCAGCAAGGTGAAACTACATCTTCCAGTCTTTCTACAGGTCATTTATTTTTAAGAATGTCAGGTCTTTCTTTCTTGTTCTACATTTGTAAGTTCAGTTAACCAGTTGCTTCATGTAATTGTAGTTCCCTGTGAAAAAATATGTTGTTCTTATTTTAATTTTATACATAAATATTAGACATGTTAAGCTGTGTAGACACCTGATACATAACATGCTTAATGTTTCTGCCTCTGAAGTCCATTGTGTGGTGAATTGCTATATCAAATGTCATTTTTTTCTTTTGCATTGCCGCTACAATTTCTGTAGTATATTTCAAATAAAACGACTTTTTAGGTTTTCTAAACTCTACCACACATCTCTTTCTAACCCACCTCCCTTTTTAGGTTGAGCATAGCAGCGCGGAAGCGCTGCTTTTTTCTATGCGTTGTTATCTGTTTGTACTTTTATCCACACCCCGCCCTCACACCCATTACTATCGCTCGTTCATGGTCTTGCCCTACAAAATCCTTTGTTATCTTTGGTAAATGTTACACGTTTATCTCTCCTTCTGGCGCTTTGGTTACCGCCTTTGACATCGACCCATTAACATGGCTAATTGCACTTTTGCTGGTATGTTTGATTGCAGGCAAACTTGTTTTTCCTTTTTGGTGTCTCCTTTATGCTCATGGTGTGAGGCTTTGAATCGGGTTGCACGTGTGTAATTGAATTACGTTTCATTTTCAATATATGTGGCAAGAAAAGTCCAGTTAGGGGTTTACAATAATAACAGCTCTAACTCGAGCAAATGTGAGACCTATTGCATTGCAAATGCTTGTTTTTAAATAGAGTCTGTTTTCCTTAAAGAAAGACAGGATGTATTTCAACAAAAAAATGAAAAGTTTTCTTTTCATTTTTTAAGAGTAGGCCCTGGTCTGTGTACATTCTGCGTGCTCTGAAAAAATGTTGGTGCCCCCATTGACAAAGGGGAAGGGGTCCCCTGGGGGCCCCTTCCAATTTGTGCATTGTTTACTCCTAATTAAATTTTTGGGTAAAATGCGAATGTTTTGCAAGCGTATTCTCGGTCTCATAACATTCGCGAATACCAATGAGAGTGGTTATTAGGAATGGACACTCATCACACACCCCATCTTAATACGGAATCGCAAACCCTATTGTGCAAGTCAGTAAAAGGTTACTGATTCGCAAAATAGGGTTAATACATGTAGAAAGGCTTTTTTAGCAGTAGAAAATAACCCAATATGCCATTTGTGACTGCTAAATTCTTTCATAGATGTGTCCCTCAGTAACCAATAAATCATTCAGCAGAAATAAAGACACAAAGTGTACCTGTTGTCTCAGAATGTGTGCTGCTTGTGGTAGTCGCAGGTGTTGTGGTGCCAGCGGTGGTTGCTGCTGTAGAGCTCATTCCTGTTAAAAACACATACACAGATTGTCAGTGGTGCAAGTACTGATACTAACTACCTTTCCTTGTAACATTATAATTCTTGAAATACGTAATAACGCCCATGAGTTAGACAAAAGCGAAACCTCCCAAACCGACCCATTAAAGAGTAAGTCTCATGGGTGAGACAGGCACCTCTAAAGTAACACGTCAATACATTTTTAAATCTTGAATGTCATTAGGATACATAGACCTTTGACTCTGTTTATGACACACACCTCTAGGCGCATAGCTCCCCTCTTCAGGCCTTCACTGGTCATCTTGCTGTTGCTTAGCAACTGGTACTCATGAGGAGAAACTTTGCTCAGACAGTGGTAATGAGTAAAAATGAGAAAATAATGTAGTAACACTAGCATAAATATGTTATGCCGGATACTTTGTCTTCTCTTGCTGTATAATTTAGTCAACCCTACCACACAATTTCATCAACCCATGCTCCATCTTTCCAATAAACCCTTCCTTTAGCAAGGGCAGCTATTTTTAATATGATGACTGACCGTGAAGTAACCCATTCTTGAAGCCACTGGCAAGTCCTACCTCTAAAGTCTACATCTCATTTTAAATGATGAAGCCATTGAGCTCAGCGGTTAAATGTGAGGAACCCTTTTGACTCAATTGTGGGTGGTGGCCCACTAGTACATCTATAGCAAAATTACCATAAACAGTTGGGTCCTAAACTTCTGTAAAATTTAGACATCCTAAGAGGAGATTAGAGACCGGACCCCGTTACCTCTGGTTCTTCAGGATAGCACCAGTGACTACATTGGATAGTTGATTTGTGCTTTGAAACATTTTGTGGCACCCCTTTAAATTTCTTAGCTACCAGACAGTCAGTAGCTTACATTTCTTCCATCCTTTCAAAGATTAATTGTTGATAGAGCCTTGCAAACAACAGTGCAGAAATTGCAAACTTGAAAGTTGTGATGCTGTGGACTGTGGTATTCCAGGGTTTCAACCTGCTGAATAGGATTAAACCACTGATCGCAAGAAAGATCTCAGTTCTGAGCTGTGCATTGTTGGAATTAGCAGTGTTTGACTGAAGTATTGTTTCCAGTCTTAACCTGGTGAAAATCATGCAGAGAAACAGTGCAATTTGCAATAAGTTTAGAATTATGATTGGGGCACAAATGGTTGTTTTCACCCAAATAGGGATTTGCAAAGTGTCTGAATGACCTGAGTATTTGTTGATGGTGAATCCCCTGCTCTTTGAATAAATAAGGTAGTATCTTCTTTCTTCAAAGGCAATAAGCCATCCAAGGAAAAGTTTTTTTAATAGCCCTTGAAAACTTACCAGTATAGTTGTTTCTCACTGAGGCACATCATTGTGATCATTGCTAGTAATGCACAGGCGCTGGCACTTAATTGATGGCTTCAATTCCCTGTTGTCCAACGAAAGTCCTATACTAGTACTAAATGCTCAGCTTTAGTTGAGCACAATTGTGTATATTTAGTACAATTTTTAAGTTCATGGACATGGGCCTTTTCATGATGCGCGAGACATGGTTAGAGTCTTTGAACTTGAAAGTCATGAGCTAGACAAAGTAACTGACCAACTGCTCGATGACAAGACCTCTCTTCGATCCATCCTGGAAGAAATCGCTCAAGCAGTACAAGTAAAACACAGACAGCCAAATGGAGGACCACCATTTAGAAGTAGTCATCTGAATCACAGAATCATAGCATTCCTTTAGGTTGTCCAGTGCTTTCCAGTCCTGAAAGGAGAGACGTTCTTCTTCAAAATACATCACTGCGTACTTCCTCTGTAGCAATTCCTTTGATAATGGCCTTAGTGATTGTACCTCAACTGCCTATAGACCAGACATTTTATTTCATATATTTCTACCTACGTTTCACACGTTTAGAAATAAAACTTTAGCTTACTTTAAACGTCAAATGCTCCATTTAATCCAGTTTTATAATAGCTAATGTATGTCACCGGATCAATTTGCTCATCCTAATTCGCATGAAGAAATCCAGCAAGGTGAAACTACATATTCTAGTGTTTCTACAGGTCATTTATTTGTAAGAATGTCAGGTCTTTCTTTCTTGTTCTACATTTGTAAGTTCAGTTAACCAGTTGCTTCATTTAATTGTAGTTCTCTGTGAAAAAATATTTTGTTCTTATTTTAATTTTATACATAAATATTAGACATGTTAAGCTGTGTAGACACCTGATACATAACATGCTTAATGTTTCTGCCTCTGAAGTCCATTGTCTGGTGAATTGCTATATCAAAAGTTATTTTTTGATTTTTCAAAGCACCTACAATTTCTGTAGTGCATTTCAAATAAAACGACTTTTTAGGTTTTCTAAACTCTACCACACATCTCTTTCTAACCCACCTCCCTTTTTAGGTTGAGCATAACAGCGCGGAAGCGCTGCTTTTTTCTATGCGTTGTTATCTGTTTGTACTTTTATCCGCACCCCGCCCTCACGCCCATTACTATTGCTCGTTCATGGGCTTGCCCTACAAAAATCCTTTGTTATCATTGGTAAATGTTACACGTTTATCTCTCCTTCTGGCGCTTTGGTTACCGCCTTTGACATCGACCCATTAACATGGCTAATTGCACTTTTGCTGGTATTTTTGATTGCAAGCAAACTTGTTTTTCCTTTTTTGTGTCTCCTTCATGCTCATGCTGTGAGGCTTTGAATCGGGTCGCACGTGTGAAATTGAATTACGTTTCATTTTCAATATATGTGGCAAGAAAAGTCCAGTTAGGGGTTTACAATAATAACAGCTCTAACTCGAGCAAATGTGAGACCTATTGCATTGCAAATGCTTGTTTTTAAATAGAGTCTGTTTTCCTTAAAGAAAAACAGGATGTATTTCAACAAAAAAAAGAAAAGTTTTCTTTTCATTTTTTAAGAGTAGGCACTGGTCTGTGTACATTCTGCGTGCTATGAAAAAATGTTGGTGCCCCCATTGACAAAGGGGAAGGGGTCCCCTGGGGGCCCCTTCCAATTTGTGCATTGTTTACTCCTAATTAAATTTTGGGGTAAAATGCGAATGTTTTGCAACCGTTTTCTCGGTCTCATAACATTCGCAAATACCAATGAGAGTGGTTATTAGGAATGGACACTCATCACACACCCCATCCTAATACGGAATCGCAAACCCTATTGTGCAAGTCAGTAAAAGGTTACTGATTCGCAAAATAGGGTTAGTACATGTAGAAAGGCTTTTTTAGCAGAAGAAAATAACCCAATATGCCATTTGTGACTGCTAAATTCTTTCATAGATGTGTCCCTCAGTTACCAATAAATCATTCAGCAGAAATAAAGAAACAAAGTGTACCTGTTGTCTCAGAATGTGTGCTGCTTGTGGTAGTCGCAGGTGTTGTGGTGCCAGCGGTGGTTGCTGCTGTAGTGCTCATTCCTGTTAAAAACAGATACACAGATTGTCAGTAGTGCAAGTACCGATACTAACTACCTCTCCTTGTAACATTATAATTGTTGAAATAAGTAATAACGCCCAAGAGGGAGACAAAAGCGAAACCTCCCAAACCGACCCATGAAAGAGTAAGTCTCATGGGTGAGACAGGCACCTCTAAAGTAACACGTCAATACATTTTTAAATCTTGAATGTCATTAGGATACATAGACCTTTGACACTGTTTATGACACACACCTCTAGGCGCATAGCTCCCCTCTTCAGGCCTTCACTGGTCATCTTGCTGTTGCTTACCAACTAGTACTCATGAGGAGAAACTTTGCTCAGACAGTGGTAATGAGTAAAAATGAGAAAATAATGTAGTAACACTAGCATAAATATGTTATGACGCATAATTTGTATTCTCTTGCTGTATAATTTAGTCAACCCTACCACACAATTTCATCAACCCATGCTCCATCTTTCCAATAAACCCTTCCTTTTGCAAGGACAGCTATTTTTAATATGATGACAGACCGTGAAGTAACCCATTCTTGAAGCCACTGTCAAGTCCTACCTCTAAAGTCTACATCTCATTTTAAATGATGAAGCCATTGAGCTCAGCGGTTAAATGTGAGGAACCCTTTTGACTCAATTGTTGGTGGTGGCCCACTAGTACATCTATAGCAAAATTACCATAAACAGTTGGGTCCTAAACTTCTGTAAAATGTAGACATTCTGAGAGGAGATTAGAGACCGGACCCCGTTACCTCTGGTTCTTCTGGAGAGCACAAGTGACTACATTGGGTAGTTGATTTGTGCTTTGAAACATTTTGTGGCACCCCTTTAAATTTCTTAGCTACCGGACAGTCAGTAGCTTATATTTCTTCCATCCTTTCAAAGATCACTTGTTGATAGAGCCTTGCAAAAAACAGTGCAGAAATTGCACACTTGAAAGTTGTGATGCTGTGGACTGTGGTATTCCAGGGTTTCAATCTGCTGAATAGGGTTAAACCACTGATCGCAAGAAAGATCTCAGTTCTGAGCTGTGCATTGTTGCAATTAGCAGTGTTTGACTGAAGTATTGTTTCCAGTCTTAACCTGGTGAAAATCATGCCGAGAAACAGTGCAATTTGCAATAAGTTTAGAATTATGATTGGGGCACAAATGGTTGTTTTCACCCAAATAGGGATTTGCAAAGTGTCTGAATGACCTGAGTATTTGTTGATGGTGAATCCCCTGCTCTTTGAATAAATGAGGTAGTATCTTCTTTCTTCAAAGGCAGTAAGCCATCCAAGGAAAAGTTTTTTAAATAGCCCTTGAAAACATACCAGTATAGTTGTTTCTCACTGAGGCACATCATTGTGATCACTGCTAGTAATGCACAGGCGCCGGCACTTAATTGATGGCTTCAATTCCCTGTTGTCCAACGAAAGTCCTATACTAGTATTAAATGCTCAGCTTTGGTTGAGCAGAATTGTGTGTATTTAGTACAATTTTTAAGTTCATGGACATGGGCCTTTTCATGAGTCGCGAGGCATGGCTATAGTCTTTTAACTTGAAAGGCATGAGCTAGACAAAGTAACTGACCAACTGCTCGATGACAAGACCTCTCTTCGATCCACCCTGGAAGAAATTGCTCAAGCAGTACAACTAAAACACAGACAGCCAAATGGAGGACCACCATCCAGAAGTAGTCATCTGAATCACAGAATCATAGCATTCCTTTTGGTTGTCCAGTGCTTTCTAGTCCTGAAAGGAGAGACGTTCTTCTTCAAACTACATCACTACGTACTTCCTCTGTAGCAATTCCTTTGATGATGGCCTTAGTGATTGTACCTCAACTGCCTACAGACCAGACATTTTATTTCATATATTTCTACCTACGTTTCACACGTTTACAAATAAAACTTTAGCTTACTTTAAACGTCAAATGCTCCATTTAAGCGAGTTTTATAATAGCTAATCTATGTCACGGGATCCATTTGCTCATCCTAATTCGCATGAAGAAATCCAGCAAGGTGAAACTACATCTTCCAGTCTTTCTACAGGTCATTTATTTTTAAGAATGTCAGGTCTTTCTTTCTTGTTCTACATTTGTAAGTTCAGTTAACCAGTTGCTTCATTTAATTGTAGTTCTCTGTGAAAAAATATGTTGTTCTTATTTTAATTTTATACATAAATATTAGACATGTTAAGCTGTGTAGACACCTGATACATAACATGCTTAATGTTTCTGCCTCTGAAGTCCATTGTCTGGTGAATTGCTATATCAAATGTCATTTTTTTCTTTTGCAATGCCCCTACAATTTCTGTAGTATATTTCAAATAAAACGACTTTTTAGGTTTTCTAAACTCTACCACACATCTCTTTCTAACCCACCTCCCTTTTTAGGTTGAGCATAACAGCGCGGAAGCGCTGCTTTTTTCTATGCGTTGTTACCGGTTTGTACTTTTAACCGCACCCCGCCCTCAAGCCCATTACTATCGCTCGTTCATGGGCTTGCCCTACAAAAATCCTTTGTTATCATTGGAAAAGGTTACAAGTTTGTCGCTCCTTGGGGCGCTTTGGTTACCGCCTTTGACATCGACCCATTAACATGGCTAATTGCACTTTTGCTGGTATGTTTGATTGCAAGCAAACTTGTTTTTCCTTTTTTGTGTCTCCTTCATGCTCATGGTGTGAGTCTTTGAATCGGGTCGCATGTGTGAAATTGAATTACGTTTCATTTTCAATATATGTGGCAAGAAAAGTCCAGTTAGGGGTTTACAATAATAACAGCTCTAACTCGAGCAAATGTGAGACCTATTACATTGGAAATGCTTGTTTTTAAATAGTCTGTTTTCCTTAAAGAAAAACAGGATGTATTTCAACAAAAAAATGAAAAGTTTTCTTTTCATTTTTTAAGTGTAGGCACTGGTCTGTGTACATTCTGCTTGCTCTGAAAAAATGTTGGTGCCCCCATTGACAAAGGGGTAGGGGTCCCCTGGAGGCCCCTTCCAATTTGTGCATTGTTTACTCCTAATTAAATATTTGGGTAAAATGCGAATGTTTTGCAACCGTATTCTCTGTCTCATAACATTCGCAAATACCAATGAGAGTGGTTATTAGGAATGGACACTCATCACACACCCCATCCTAATACGGAATCGCAAACCCTATTGTGCAAGTCAGTAAAAGGTTACCGATTCGCAAAATAGGGTTAGTACATGTAGAAAGGCTTTTTTAGCAGTAGAAAATAACCCAATATGCCATTTGTGACGGCTAAATTCTTTCATACATGTGTCCCTCAGTTACCAATAAATCATTCAGCAGAAATAAATACACAAAGTGTACCTGTTGTCTCAGAATGTGTGCTGCTTGTGGTAGTCGCAGGTGTTGTGGTGCCTGCGGTGGTTGCTGCTGTAGTGCTCATTCCTGTTAAAAACAGATACACAGATTGTCAGTAGTGCAAGTACCGATACTAACTACCTGTCCTTGTAACATTATAATTGTTGAAATAAGTAATAAAGCCCATGAGGGAGACAAAAGCGAAACCTCCCAAACCGACCCATGAAAGAGTAAGTCTCATGGGTGAGACAGGCACCTCTAAAGTAACACGTCAATACATTTTTAAATCTTGAATGTCATTAGGATACATAGACCTTTGACTCTGTTTATGACACACACCTCTAGGCGCATAGCTCCGCTCTTCAGGCCTTCACTGGTCATCTTGCTGTTGCTTACCAACTAGTACTCATGAGGAGAAACTTTGCTCAGACAGTGGTAATGAGTAAAAATGAGAAAATAATGTAGTAACACTAGCATAAATATGTTATGACGCATAATTTGTATTCTCTTGCTGTATAATTTAGTCAACCCTACCACACAATTTCATCAACCCATGCTCCATCTTTCCAATAAACCCTTCCTTTTGCAAGGACAGCTATTTTTAATATGATGACAGACCGTGAAGTAACCCATTCTTGAAGCCACTGTCAAGTCCTACCTCTAAAGTCTACATCTCATTTTAAATGATGAAGCCATTGAGCTCAGCGGTTAAATGTGAGGAACCCTTTTGACTCAATTGTTGGTGGTGGCCCACTAGTACATCTATAGCAAAATTACCATAAACAGTTGGGTCCTAAACTTCTGTAAAATGTAGACATTCTGAGAGGAGATTAGAGACCGGACCCCGTTACCTCTGGTTCTTCTGGAGAGCACAAGTGACTACATTGGGTAGTTGATTTGTGCTTTGAAACATTTTGTGGCACCCCTTTAAATTTCTTAGCTACCGGACAGTCAGTAGCTTATATTTCTTCCATCCTTTCAAAGATCACTTGTTGATAGAGCCTTGCAAAAAACAGTGCAGAAATTGCACACTTGAAAGTTGTGATGCTGTGGACTGTGGTATTCCAGGGTTTCAATCTGCTGAATAGGGTTAAACCACTGATCGCAAGAAAGATCTCAGTTCTGAGCTGTGCATTGTTGCAATTAGCAGTGTTTGACTGAAGTATTGTTTCCAGTCTTAACCTGGTGAAAATCATGCCGAGAAACAGTGCAATTTGCAATAAGTTTAGAATTATGATTGGGGCACAAATGGTTGTTTTCACCCAAATAGGGATTTGCAAAGTGTCTGAATGACCTGAGTATTTGTTGATGGTGAATCCCCTGCTCTTTGAATAAATGAGGTAGTATCTTCTTTCTTCAAAGGCAATAAGCCATCCAAGGAAAAGTTTTTTAAATAGCCCTTGAAAACATACCAGTATAGTTGTTTCTCACTGAGGCACATCATTGTGATCACTGCTAGTAATGCACAGGCGCCGGCACTTAATTGATGGCTTCAATTCCCTGTTGTCCAACGAAAGTCCTATACTAGTACTAAATGCTCAGCTTTAGTTGAGCAGAATTGTGTATATTTAGTACAATTTTTAAGTTCATGGACATGGGCCTTTTCATGAGTCGCGAGGCATGGCTATAGTCTTTTAACTTGAAAGGCATGAGCTAGACAAAGTAACTGACCAACTGCTCGATGACAAGACCTCTCTTCGATCCACCCTGGAAGAAATTGCTCAAGCAGTACAACTAAAACACAGACAGCCAAATGGAGGACCACCATCCAGAAGTAGTCATCTGAATCACAGAATCATAGCATTCCTTTTGGTTGTCCAGTGCTTTCTAGTCCTGAAAGGAGAGACGTTCTTCTTCAAACTACATCACTACGTACTTCCTCTGTAGCAATTCCTTTGATGATGGCCTTAGTGATTGTACCTCAACTGCCTACAGACCAGACATTTTATTTCATATATTTCTACCTACGTTTCACACGTTTACAAATAAAACTTTAGCTTACTTTAAACGTCAAATGCTCCATTTAAGCGAGTTTTATAATAGCTAATCTATGTCACGGGATCCATTTGCTCATCCTAATTCGCATGAAGAAATCCAGCAAGGTGAAACTACATCTTCCAGTCTTTCTACAGGTCATTTATTTTTAAGAATGTCAGGTCTTTCTTTCTTGTTCTACATTTGTAAGTTCAGTTAACCAGTTGCTTCATTTAATTGTAGTTCTCTGTGAAAAAATATGTTGTTCTTATTTTAATTTTATACATAAATATTAGACATGTTAAGCTGTGTAGACACCTGATACATAACATGCTTAATGTTTCTGCCTCTGAAGTCCATTGTCTGGTGAATTGCTATATCAAATGTCATTTTTTTCTTTTGCAATGCCCCTACAATTTCTGTAGTATATTTCAAATAAAACGACTTTTTAGGTTTTCTAAACTCTACCACACATCTCTTTCTAACTCACCTCCCTTTTTAGGTTGAGCATAACAGCGCGGAAGCGCTGCTTTTTTCTATGCGTTGTTACCTGTTTGTACTTTTAACCGCACCCCGCCCTCAAGCCCATTACTATCGCTCGTTCATGGGCTTGCCCTACAAAAATCCTTTGTTATCATTGGTAAAGGTTACAAGTTTGTCGCTCCTTGGGGCGCTTTGGTTACCGCCTTTGACATCGACCCATTAACATGGCTAATTGCACTTTTGCTGGTATGTTTGATTGCAAGCAAACTTGTTTTTCCTTTTTTGTGTCCCCTTCATGCTCATGGTGTGAGTCTTTGAATCGGGTCGCATGTGTGAAATTGAATTACGTTTCATTTTCAATATATGTGGCAAGAAAAGTCCAGTTAGGGGTTTACAATAATAACAGCTCTAACTCGAGCAAATGTGAGACCTATTACATTGGAAATGCTTGTTTTTAAATAGTCTGTTTTCCTTAAAGAAAAACAGGATGTATTTCAACAAAAAAATGAAAAGTTTTCTTTTAATTTTTTAAGTGTAGGCACTGGTCTGTGTACATTCTGCTTGCTCTGAAAAAATGTTGGTGCCCCCATTGACAAAGGGGTAGGGGTCCCCTGGAGGCCCCTTCCAATTTGTGCATTGTTTACTCCTAATTAAATATTTGGGTAAAATGCGAATGTTTTGCAACCGTATTCTCGGTCTCATAACATTCGCAAATACCAATGAGAGTGGTTATTAGGAATGGACACTCATCACACACCCCATCCTAATATGGAATCGCAAACCCTATTGTGCAAGTCAGTAAAAGGTTACCGATTCGCAAAATAGGGTTAGTACATGTAGAAAGGCTTTTTTAGCAGTAGAAAATAACCCAATATGCCATTTGTGACGGCTAAATTCTTTCATAGATGTGTCCCTCAGTTACCAATAAATCATTCAGCAGAAATAAAGACACAAAGTGTACCTGTTGTCTCAGAATGTGTGCTGCTTGTGGTAGTCGCAGGTGTTGTGGTGCCTGCGGTGGTTGCTGCTGTAGTGCTCATTCCTGTTAAAAACAGATACACAGATTGTCAGTAGTGCAAGTACCGATACTAACTACCTGTCCTTGTAACATTATAATTGTTGAAATAAGTAATAAAGCCCATGAGGGAGACAAAAGCGAAACCTCCCAAACCGACCCATGAAAGAGTAAGTCTCATGGGTGAGACAGGCACCTCTAAAGTAACACGTCAATACATTTTTAAATCTTGAATGTCATTAGGATACATAGACCTTTGACTCTGTTAATGCACACACCTCTAGGCGCATAGCTCCCCTCTTCAGGCCTTCACTGGTCATCTTGCTGTTGCTTACCAACTAGTACTCATGAGGAGAAACTTTGCTCAGACAGTGGTAATGAGTAAAAATGAGAAAATAATGTAGTAACACTAGCATAAATATGTTATGACGCATAATTTGTATTCTCTTGCTGTATAATTTAGTCAACCCTACCACACAATTTCATCAACCCATGCTCCATCTTTCCAATAAACCCTTCCTTTTGCAAGGACAGCTATTTTTAATATGATGACAGACCGTGAAGTAACCCATTCTTGAAGCCACTGTCAAGTCCTACCTCTAAAGTCTACATCTCATTTTAAATGATGAAGCCATTGAGCTCAGCGGTTAAATGTGAGGAACCCTTTTGACTCAATTGTGGGTGGTGGCCCACTAGTACATCTATAGCAAAATTACCATAAACAGTTGGGTCCTACTTCTGTAAAATTTAGACATCCTAAGAGGACATTAGAGACCGGACCCCGTTACCTCTGGTCCTTCTGGATAGCACCAGTGACTACATTGGATAGTTGATTTGTGCTTTGAAACATTTTGTGGCACCCCTTTATATTTCTTAGCTACCGGACAGTCAGTAGCTTACATTTCTTCCATCCTTTCAAAGATTACTTGTTGATAGAGCATTGCAAACAACAGTGCAGAAATTGCACACTTGAAAGTTGTGATGCTGTGGACTGTGGTATTCCAGGGTTTCAACCTGCTGAATAGGGTTAAACCACTGATCGCAAGAAAGATCTCAGTTCTGAGCTGTGCATTGTTGCAATTAGCAGTGTTTGACTGAAGTATTGTTTCCAGTCTTAACCTGGTGAAAATCATGCTGAGAAATAGTGCAATTTGCAATAAGTTTAGAATTATGATTGGGGCACAAATGGTTGTTTTCACCCAAATAGGGAGTTGCAAAGTGTCTGAATGACCTGAATGTTTGTTGATGGTGAATCTCCTGCTCTTTGAATAAATAAGGTATTATCTTCTTTCTTCAAAGGCAATAAGCCATCCAAGGAAAAGTTTTTTAACTAGCCCTTGAAAACATACTAGTATAGTTGTTTCTCACTGAGGCACATCATTGTGATCACTGCTAGTAATGCACAGAAGCCGGCACTTAATTGATGGCTTCAATTCCCTGTTGTCCAACGAAAGTCCCATACTAGTACTAAATGCTCAGCTTTAGTTGAGCAGTATTGTGTATATTTAGTACAATTTTTAAGTTCATGGACATGGGCCTTTTCATGAGGCGCGAGGCATGGTTAGAGTCTTTTAACTTGAAAGTCATGAGCTAGACAAAGTAACTGACCAACTGCTCGATGACAAGACCTCTCTTCGATCCACCCTGGAAGAAATTGCTCAAGCAGTACAACTAAAACACAGACAGCCAAATGGAGGACCACCATCCAGAAGTAGTCATCTGAATCACAGAATCATAGCATTCCTTTTGGTTGTCCAGTGCTTTCTAGTCCTGAAAGGAGAGACGTTCTTCTTCAAACTACATTACTACGTACTTCCTCTGTAGCAATTCCTTTGATGATGGCCTTAGTGATTGTACCTCAACTCCCTATAGACCAGACATTTTATGTCATATATTTCTACCTACGTTTCACACGTTTAGAAATAAAACGTTGGCTTACTTTAAATGTCAAATGCTCCATTTAAGCCAGTTTTATAATAGCTAATCTATGTCACCGGATCCATTTGCTCATCCTATTTCGCATGAAGAAATCCAGCAAGGTGAAACTACATCTTCTAGTCTTTCTACAGGTCATTTATTTTTAAGAATGTCAGGTCTTTCTTTCTTGTTCTACATTTGTAAGTTCAGTTAGCCAGTTGGTTCATTTAATTGTAGTTCTCTGTGAAAAAATATTTTGTTCTTATTTTAATTTTATACATAAATATTAGACAAGTTAAGCTGTGTAGACACCTGATACATAACATGCTTAATGTTTCTGCCACTGAAGTCCATTTTTTGGTGAATTGCTATATCAAAAGTTCCTTTTTTCTTTTGCAATGCCCCTACAATTTCTGTAGTACATTTCAAATAAAACAACTTTCTAGGTTTTCTAAACTCTACCACACATCTCTTTCTAACCCACCTCCCTTTTTAGGTTGAGCATAACAGCGGGAAGCGCTGTTTTTTTCTATGCGTTGTTATCTGTTTGTACTTTTATCCGCACCCCGCCCTCACGCCCATTACTATTGCTCATGCATGGGCTTGCCCTACAAAAATCCTTTGTTATCATTGGTAAATGTTACACGTTTATCTCTCTTTCTGGCGCTTTCGTTACCGCCTTTGACATCGACCCATTAACATGGCTAATTACACTTTTGCTGGTATGTTTGATTGCAAGCAAACTTGTTTTTCCTTTTTTGTGTCTCCGTCATGCTCATGCTGTGAGGCTTTGAATCGGGCCGCACGTGTGAAATTGAATTACGTTTCATTTTCAATATATGTGGCAAGAAAAGTCCAGTTAGGGGTTTACAATAATAACAGCTCTAACTCGAGCAAATGTGAGACCTATTGCATTGCAAATGCTTGTTTTTAAATAGAGTCTGTTTTCCTTAAAAAAAAACAGGATGTATTTCAAACAAAAGAATGAAAACTTTTCTTTTCGTTTTTTAAGAGTAGGCACTGGGCTGTGTACATTCTGCGTGCTCTGAAAAAATGTTGGTGCCCCCATTGACAAAGGGGAAGGGGTCCCCTGGGGGCCCCTTCCAATTTGTGCATTGTTTACTCCTAATAAAATTTTTGGGTAAAATGCGAATGTTTTGCAACTGTATTCTCGGTCTCATAACATTCGCAAATACCAATGAGAGTGGTTATTAGGAATGGACACTCATCACACACCCCATCCTAATACGGAATCGCAAACCCTATTGTGCAAGTCAGTAAAAGGTTACCGATTCGCAAAATAGGGTTAGTACATGTAGAAAGGCTTTTTTAGCAGTAGAAAATACCCCAATATGCCATTTGTGACTGCTAAATTCTTTCATAGATGTGTCCCTCAGTTACCAATAAATCATTCAGCAGAAATAAAGACACAAAGTGTACCTGTTGTCTCAGAATGTGTGCTGCTTGTGGTAGTCGCAGGTGTTGTGGTGACTGCAGTGGTTGCTGCTGTAGTGCTCATTCCTGTTAAAAACAGATACACAGATTGTCAGTGGTGCAAGTACCGATACTAACTACCTCTCCTTGTAACATTATAATTGTTGAAATAAGTAATAACGCCCATGAGGTAGACAAAAGCGAAACCTCCCAAACCGACCCATGAAAGAGTAAGTCTCATGGGTGAGACAGGCACCTCTAAAGTAACACGTCAATTAATTTTTAAATCTTGAATGTCATTAGGATACATAGACCTTTGACTCTGTTTATGACACACACCTCTAGGCGCATAGCTCCCCTCTTCAGGCCTTCACTGGTCATCTTGCTGTTGCTTAGCAACTAGTACTCATGAGGAGAAACTTTGCTCAGACAGTGGTAATGAGTAAAAATGAGAAAATAATGTAGTAACACTAGCATAAATATGTTATGACGCATAATTTGTCTTCCCTTGCTGTATAATTTAGTTAACCCTACCACACAATTTCATCAACCCATGCTCCATCTTTCCAATAAACCCTTCCTTTTGCAAGGACAGCTATTTTTAATATGATGACAGACCATGAAGTAACCCATTCTTGAAGCCACTGTCAAGTCCTACCTCTAAAGTCTACATCTCATTTTAAATGATGAAGCCATTGAGCTCAGTGGTTAAATGTGAGGAACCCTTTTGACTAAATTGTGGGTGGTGGCCCACTAGTACATCTATAGCAAAATTACCATAAACAGTTGGGTCCTAAACTTCTGTAAAATGTAGACATTCTGAGAGGAGATTAGAGACCGGACCCCGTTACCTCTGGTTCTTCTGGATAGCACCAGTGACTACATTGGGTAGTTGATTTGTGCTTTGAAACATTTTGTGGCACCCCTTTAAATGTCTTAGCTACCGGACAGTCAGTAGCTTATATTTCTTCCATCCTTTCAAAGATTACTTGTTGATAGAGCCTTGCAAACAACAGTGCAGAAATTGCACACTTGAAAGTTGTGATGCTGTGGACTGTGGTATTCCAGGGTTTAAAACTGCTGAATAGGGTTAACCCACTGATCGCAAGAAAGATCTCAGTTCTGAGCTGTGCATTGTTGCAATTAGCAGTGTTTGACTGAAGTATTATTTCCAGTCTTAACCTGGTGAAAATCATGCAGAGAAACAGTGCAATTTGCAATACGTTTCGAATTATGATTGGTGCACAAATGGTTGTTTTCACCCAAATAGGGATTTGCAAAGTGTCTGAATGACCTGAGTATTTGTTGATGGTGAATCCCCTGCTCTTTGAATAAATAAGGTAGTTTCTTCTTTCTTCAAAGGCAATAAGCCATCCAAGGAATTTTTTTTTAAATAGCGCTTGAAAACATACCATTATAGTTGTTTCTCACTGAGGCACATCATTGTGATCCCTGCTAGTAATGCACAGGCGCCGGCACTTAATTGATGGCTTCAATTCCCTGTTGTCCAACGAAAGTCCTATACTAGTACTAAATGCTCAGCTTTAGTTGAGCAGAATTGTGTATATTTATTACAATTTTTAAGTTCATGGACATGGGCCTTTTCATGAGGCGCGGGGCATGGCTAAAGTCTTTTAACTTGAAAGTCATGAGCTAGACAAAGTAACTGACCAACTGCTCGATGACAAGACCTCTCTTCGATCCATCTTGGAAGAAATTGCTCAAGCAGTACAACTAAAACACAGACAGCCAAATGGAGGACCACCATCCAGAAGTAGTCATCTGAATCACAGAATCATAGCATTCCTTTTGGTTGTCCAGTGCTTTCTAGTCCTGAAAGGAGAGACGGTCTTCTTCAAACTACATCACTGCGTACTTCCTCTGCAGCAATTCCTTTGATGATGGCCTTAGTGATTGTACCTCAACTGCCTATAGACCAGACATTTTATTTCATATATTTCTACCTACGTTTCACACGTTTAGAAATAAAACTTTAGCTTACTTTAAGCGTCAAATGCTCCATTTAAGCCAGTTTTATAATAGCTAATCTATGTCACCGGATCCATTTGCTCATCCTAATTCGCATGAAGAAATCCAGCAAGGTGAAATTACATCTTCCAGTCTTTCTACAGGTCATTTATTTTTAATAATGTCAGGTCTTTATTTCTTGTTCTACATTTGTAAGATCAGTTATCCAGTTGCTTCATTTAATTGTAGTTCTCTGTGAAAAAATATTTTGTTCTTATTTTAATTTTATACATACATATTAGGCATGTTAAGCTGTGTAGACACGTGATACATAACATGCTTAATGTTTCTGCCTCTGAAGTCCATTGTCTGGTGAATTGCTATATCAAAAGTCATTTTTTTCTTTTGCAATGCCCCTACAATTTCTGTAGTATATTTCAAATAAAACGACTTTTAGGTTTTTCAAACTCTACCACACATCTCTTTCTAACCCACCTCCCTTTTTAAGTTGAGCATAACAGCACGGAAGCGCTGCTTTTTTCTATGTGTTGTTATCTGTTTGTACTTTTAACCGCACCCCGCCCTCACGCCCATTACTATCGCTCGTTCATGGGCTTGCCCTACAAAAATCCTTTGTTATCATTGGTAAATGTTACACGTGTGTCCCTCCTAGGGGAGCTTTGGTTACCGCCTTTGACATCTACCCATTAACATGGCTAATTGCACTTTTGCTGGTATGTTTCATTGCAAGCAAACTTGTTTTTCCTTTTTTGTGTCTCCTTCATGCTCATGGTGTGAGGCTTTGAATCGGGTCGCATGTGTGAAATTGAATTACGTTTCATTTTCAATATATGTGGCAAGAAAAGTCCAGTTAGGGGTTCACAATAATAACAGTTTTAACTCGAGCAAATGTGAGACCTATTGCATTGCAAATGCTTGTTTTTAAATAGAGTCTGTTTTCCTTAAAGAAAAACAGGATGTATTTCAACAAAAAAATGAAAAGTTTTCTTTTCATTTTTTAAGAGTAGGCACTGGTCTGTGTACATTCTGCGTGCTCTGAATAAATGTTGGTGCCCCCGTTGACAAAGGGGAAGGGGTCCCCTGGGGGCCCCTTCCAACTTGTGCATTGTTTACTCCTAATTAAATTTTGGTGTAAAATGCGAATGTTTTGCAACCGTATTCTCGGTCTCATAACATTCGCAAATACCAATGAGCGTGGTTATTAGGAATGGACACTCATCACACACCCCATCCTAATACGGAATCGCAAACCCTATTGTGCAAGTCAGTAAAAGGTTACTGATTCGCAAAATAGGGTTAGTACACGGAGAAAGGCTTTTTTAGCAGTAGAAAATAACCCAATATGCCATTTGTGACTGCTAAATTCTTTCATAGATGTGTCCCTCAGTTACCAATAAATCATTCAGCAGAAATAAAGACACAAAGTGTACCTGTTGTCTCAGAATGTGTGCTGCTTGTGGTAGTCGCAGGTGTTGTGGTGCCTGCGGTGGTTGCTGCTGTAGTGCTCATTCCTGTTAAAAACAGATACACAGATTGTCAGTGGTGCAAGTACCGATACTAACTACCTCTCCTTGTAACATTATAATTGTTGAAATAAGTAATAACGCCCATGAGGTAGACAAAAGTGAAACCTCCCAAACCGACCCATGAAAGAATAAGTCTCATGGGTGAGACAGGCACCTCTAAAGTAACACGTCACTACATTTTTAAATCTTGAATGTCATTAGGATACGTAGACCTTTGACTCTGTTTATGACAT
Source organism: Pleurodeles waltl (assembly GCF_031143425.1). Taxonomy (NCBI): domain Eukaryota; kingdom Metazoa; phylum Chordata; class Amphibia; order Caudata; family Salamandridae; genus Pleurodeles; species Pleurodeles waltl. The sequence continues at coordinate 1,181,308,894 of NC_090439.1, forward strand.
ACACCTGTAGGCGCATAGCTTCCCTCTTCAGGCCTTCACTGGTCATCTTGCTGTTGCTTAGCAACTAGTACTCATGAGGAGAAACTTTGCTCAGACAGTGGTAATGAGTAAAAATTAGAAAATAATGTAGTAACACTAGCATAAATATGTTATGACGCATAATTTGTATTCTCTTGCTGTATAATTTAGTCAACCCTACCACACAATTTCATCAACCCATGCTCCATCTTTCCAATAAACCCTTCCTTTTGCAAGGACAGCTATTTTTAATATGATGACAGACCGTGAAGTAACCCATTCTTGAAGCCACTGTCAAGTCCTACCTCTAAAGTCTACATCTCATTTTAAATGATGAAGCCATTGAGCTCAGCGGTTAAATGTGAGGAACCCTTTTGACTCAATTGTGGGTGGTGGCCCACTAGTACATCTATAGCAAAATTACCATAAACAGTTGGGTCCTAAACTTCAGTAAAATTTAGACATCCTAAGAGGAGATTAGAGACCGGACCCCGTTACCTCTGGTTCTTCTAGATAGCACCAATGACTACATTGGATAGTTGATTTGTGCTTTCAAACATTTTGTGGCACCCCTTTAAATTTCTTAGCTACCGGTCAGTAGCTTACATTTCTTCCATCCTTTCAAAGATTACTTGTTGATAGAGCCTTGCAAACAACAGTGCAGAAATTGCACACTTGAAAGTTGTGATGCTGTGGACTGTGGTATTCCAGGGTTTCAACCTGCTGAATAGGGTTAACCCACTGATCGCAAGAAAGATCTCAGTTTTGAGCTGTGCATTGTTGCAATTAGCAGTGTTTGACTGAAGTATTATTTCCAGTCTTAACCTGGTGAAAATCATGCAGAGAAACAGTGCAATTTGCAATAAGTTTAGAATTATGATTGGTGCACAAATGGTTGTTTTCACCCAAATAGGGATTTGCAAAGTGTCTGAATGACCTGAGTATTTGTTGATGGTGAATCACCTGATCTTTGAATAAATAAGGTAGTATCTTCTTTCTTCAAAGGCAATAAGCCATCCAAGGAAAAGTTTTTTTAATAGCCCTTGAAAACATACCAGTATAGTTGTTTCTCACTGAGGCACATCATTGTGATCACTGCTAGTAATGCACAGGCGCCGGCACTTAATTGATGGCTTCAATTCCCTGTTGTCCAACGAAAGTCCTATACTAGTACTAAATGCTCAGCTTTAGTTGAGCAGAATTGTTTATATTTAGTACAATTTTTAACTTCATGGACATGGGCCTTTTCATGAGGCGCGAGGCATGGCTAAAGTCTTTTAACTTGAAAGTCATGAGCTAGACAAAGTAACTGACCAACTGCTCGATGACAAGACCTCTCTTCGATCCACCCTGGAAGAAATTGCTCAAGCAGTACAACTAAAACACAGACAGCCAAATGGAGGACCACCATCCAGAAGTAGTCATCTGAATCACAGAATCATAGCATTCCTTTTGGTCGTCCAGTGCTTTCTAGTTCTGAAAGGAGAGACATTCTTCTTCAAACTACATCACTACGTACTTCCTCTGTAGCAATTCCTTTGATGATGGCCTTAGTGATTGTACCTCAACTGCCTTTAGACCAGACATTTAATTTCATATATTTCTACCTATGTTTCACAGGTTTACAAATAAAACTGTAGCTTACTTTAAACGTCAAATGCTCCATTTAAGCGAGTTTTATAATAGCTAGTCTATGTCACCGGATCCATTTGCTCATCCTAATTCGCATGAAGAAATCCAGCAAGGTGAAACTACATCTTCCAGTCTTTCTACAGGTCATTTATTTTTAAGAATGTCAGGTCTTTCTTTCTTGTTCTACATTTGTAAGTTCAGTTAACCAGTTGCTTCATTTAATTGTAGTTCTCTGTGAAAAAATATGTTGTTCTTATTTTAATTTTATACATAAATATTAGACATGTTAAGCTGTGTAGACACCTGATACATAACATGCTTAATGTTTCTGCCTCTGAAGTCCATTGTCTGGTGAATTGCTATATCAAAAGTAATTTTTTCTTTTGCAATGCCCCTACAATTTCTGTAGTATATTTCAAATAAAACGACTTTTTAGGTTTTCTAAACTCTACCACACATCTCTTTCTAACCCACCTCCCTTTTTAGGTTGAGGATAACAGCGTGGAAGCGCTGCTTTTTTCTATGCGTTGTTATCTGTTTGTACTTTTAACCGCACCCCGCCCTCACGCCAATTACTATCGCTCGTTCATGGGCTTGCCCTACAAAAATCCTTTGTTATCATTGGTAAATGTTACACGTTTATCTCTCGTTGGGGAGCTTTGGTTACCGCCTTTGACATCTACCCATTAACATGGCTAATTGCACTTTTGCTGGTATGTTTGATTGCAAGCAAACTTGTTTTTCCTTTTTTGTGTCTCCTTCATGCTCATGGTGTGAGGCTTTGAATCGGGTCGCATGTGTGAAATTGAATTACGTTTCATTTTCAATATATGTGGCAAGAAAAGTCCAGTTAGGGGTTCACAATAATAACAGCTCTAACTCGAGCAAATGTGAGACCTATTGCATTGCAAATGCTTGTTTTTAAATAGAGTCTGTTTTCCTTAAAGAAAAACGGGTTGTATTTCAACAAAAAAATGAAAAGTTTTCTTTTCATTTTTTAAGAGTAGGCACTGGTCTGTGTACATTCTGCGTGTTCTGAAAAAAATGTTGGTGCCCCCATTGACAAAGGGGAAGGGGTCCCCTGGGGGCACCTTCCAATTTGTGCATTGTTTACTCCTAATTAAATTTTTGGGTAAAATGCGAATGTTTTGCAACCGTATTCTCGGTCTCATAACATTCGAAAATACCAATGAGAGTGGTTATTAGGAATGGACACTCATCACACACCCCATCCTAATACGGAATCGCAAACCCTATTTTGCAAGTCAGTAAAAGGTTGCCGATTCGCAAAATAGGGTTAGTACATGTAGAAAGGCTTTTTTAGCAGTAGAAAATAACTCAATATTCCGTTTGTGACTGCTAAATTCTTTCAAAGATGTGTCCCTCAGTTACCAATAAATCATTCAGCAGAAATAAAGACACAAAGTGTACCTGTTGTCTCAGAATGTGTGCTGCTTGTGGTAGTCGCAGGTGTTGTGGTGCCTGCGGTGGTTGCTGCTGTAGTCCTCATTCCTGTTAAAAACAGATACACAGATTGTCAGTGGTGCAAGTACTGATACTAACTACCTTTCCTTGTAACATTATAATTGTTGAAATAAGTAATAACGCCCATGAGGTAGACAAAAGTGAAACCTCCCAAACCGACCCATGAAAGAGTAAGTCTCATGGGTGAGACAGGCACCTCTAAAGTAACACGTCAATACATGTTTAAATCTTGAATGTCATTAGCATACATAGACATTTGACTCTGTTTATGACACACACCTCTAGGCGCATAGCTCCCCTCTTCAGGCCTTCACTGGTCATCTTGCTGTTGCTTAGCAACTAGTACTCATGAGGAGAAACTTTGCTCAGACAGTGGTAATGAGTAAAAATTAGAAAATAATGTAGTAACACTAGCATAAATATGTTATGATGCATAATTTGTCTTCTCTTGCTATATAATGTAGTCAACCCTACCACACAATTTCATCAACCCATGCTCCATCTTTAAAATAAACCCTTCCTTTAGCAAGGGCAGCTATTTTTTATGTGATGACAGACCGTGAAGTAACCAATTCTTGAAGCCACTGTCAAGTCCTATCTCTAAAGTCTACATCTCTTTTTAAATGATGAAGCCATCGAGCTCAGCGGTTAAATGTGAGGAACCCTTTTGACTCAATTGTGGGTGGTGGCCCACTAGTACATCTACAGCAAAATTACCATAAACAGTTGGGTCCTAAACTTCTGTAAAATTTAGACATCCTAAGAGGAGATTAGAGACGGGACCCCGTTACCTCTGGTTCTTCTGGATAGCACCAGTGACTACATTGGATAGTTGATTTGTGCTTTCAAACATTTTGTGGCACCCCTTTAAATTTCTTAGCTACCGGACAGTCAGTAGCTTACAGTTCTTACATCCTTTCAAAGATTACTTGTTGATAGAGCCTTGCAAACAACAGTGCAGAAATTGCACACTTGAAAGTTGTGATGCTGTGGACTGTGGTATTCCAGGGTTTCAACCTGCTGAATAGGTTTAACCCACTGATCGCAAGAAAGATCTCAGTTCTGAGCTGTGCATTGTTGCAATTAGCAGTGTTTGACTGAAGTATTGTTTCCAGTCTTAACCTGGTGAAAATCATGCAGAGAAACAGTGCAATTTGCAATAAGTTTAGAATTATTATTGGGGCACAAATGGTTGTTTTCACCCAAATAGGGATTTGCAAAGTGTCTGAATGACCTGAATATTTGTTGATGGTGAATCCCCTGCTCTTTGAATAAATAAGGTAGTATCTTCTTTCTTCAAAGGCAATAAGCCATCCAAGGAAAACTTTTGTAAATAGCCCTTGAAAACAAACCAGTATAGTTGTTTCTCACTGAGGCACATCATTGTGATCCCTGCTAGTAATGCACAGGCCCCGGCACTTAATTGATGGCTTCAATTCCCTGTTGTCCAACGAAAGTCCTATACTAGTACTAAATGCTCAGCTTTAGTTGAGCAGAATTGTGTACATTTATATTACAATTTTTAAGTTCATGGACATGGGCCTTTTCATGAGGCGTGAGGAATGGCTAAAGTCTTTTAACTTGAAAGTCATGAGCTAGACAAAGTATCTGACCAACTGCTCGATGACAAGACCTCTCTTCGATCCATCTTGGAAGAAATTGCTCAAGCAGTACAACTAAAACACAGACAGCCAAATGGAGGACCACCATCCAGAAGTAGTCATCTGAATCACAGAATCATAGCATTCCTTTTGGTTGTCCAGTGCTTTCTAGTCCTGAAAGGAGAGACGGTCTTCTTCAAACTACATCACTGCGTACTTCCTCTGCAGCAATTCCTTTGATGTTGGCCTTAGTGATTGTACCTCAACTGCCTATAGACCAGACATTTTATTTCATATATTTCTACCTACGTTTCACATGTTTAGAAATAAAACTTTAGCTTACTTTAAACGTCAAATGCTCCATTTAAGCCAGTTTTATAATAGCTAATCTTTGTCACGCTTTGGTTACCGCCTTTGACATCTACCCATTAACATGGCTAATTGCACTTTTGCTGGTATGTTTGATTGCAAGCAAACTTGTTTTTCCTTTTTTGTATCTCCTTCATGCTCATGGTGTGGGGCTTTGAATCGGGTCGCATGTGTGAAATTGAATTACGTTTCATTTTCAATATATGTGGCAAGAAAAGTCCAGTTAGGGGTTCACAATAATAACAGCTTTAACTCGAGCAAATGTGAGACCTATTGCATTGCAAATGCTTGTTTTTAAATAGAGTCTGTTTTCCTTAAAGAAAAAGAGGATGTATTTCAACAAAAAAATTAAATGTTTTCTTTTCATTTTTTAAGAGTAGGCACTGGTCTGTGTACATTCTGCGTGCTCTGAAAAAATGTTGGTGCCCCCATTGACAAAGGGGAAGGGGTCCCCTGGGGGCCCCTTCCAATTTGTGCATTGTTTACTCCTAATTAAATTTTAGGGTAAAATGCGAATGTTTTGCAACCGTATTCTCGGTCTCATAACATTCGCAAATACCAATGAGAGTGGTTATTAGGAATGGACACTCATCACACACCCCATCCTAATACGGAATCGCAAACCCTATTGTGCAAGTCAGTAAAAGGTTACTGATTCGCAAAATAGGGTTAGTACATGGAGAAAGGCTTTTTTAGCAGTAGAAAATAACCCAATATTCCGTTTGTGACTGCTAAATTCTTTCAAAGATGTGTCCCTCAGTTACCAATAAATCATTCAGCAGAAATAAAGACACAAAGTGTACCTGTTGTCTCAGAATGTGTGCTGCTTGTGGTAGTCGCAGGTGTTGTGGTGCCTGCGGTGGTTGCTGCTGTAGTGCTCATTCCTGTTAAAAACAGATACACAGATTGTCAGTGGTGCAAGTACTGATACTAACTACCTTTCCTTGTAACATTTTAATTGTTGAAATAAGTAATAACGCCCATGAGGTAGACAAAAGTGAAACCTCCCAAACCGACCCATGAAAGAGTAAGTCACATGGGTGAGACAGGCACCTCTAAAGTAACACGTCAATAAATGTTTAAATCTTGAATGTCATTAGCATACATAGACCTTTGACTCTGTTTATGACACACACCTCTAGGCGCATAGCTCCCCTCTTCAGGCCTTCACTGGTCATCTTGCTGTTGCTTAGCAACTAGTACTCAAGAGGAGAAACTTTGCTCAGACAGTGGTAATGAGTAAAAATGAGAAAATAATGTAGTAACACTAGCATAAATATGTTATGACGCATAATTTGTCTTCTCTTGCTGTATAATTTAGTCAACCCTACCAAACAATTTCATCAACCCATGCTCCATCTTTAAAATAAACCCTTCCTTTAGCAAGGGCAACTATTTTTAATATGATGACAGACCGTGAAGTAACCCATTCTTGAAGCCACTGTCCAGTCCTATCTCTAAAGTCTACATCTCATTTTAAATGATGAAGCCATCGAGCTCAGCGGTTAAATGTGAGGAACCCTTTTGACTCAATTGTGGGTGGTGGCCGACTAGTACATCTATAGCAAAATTACCATAAACAGTTGGGTCCTAAACTTCTGTAAAATTTAGACATCCTAAGAGGAGATTAGAGACCGGACCCCGTTACCTCTGGTTCTTCTGGATAGCACCAGTGACTACATTGGATAGTTGACTTGTGCTTTCAAACATTTTGTGGCACCCCTTTAAATTTCTTATCTACCTGTCAGTAGCTTACATTTCTTCCATCCTTTCAAAGATTACTTGTTGATAGAGCCTTGCAAACAACAGTGCAGAAATTGCACACTTGAAAGTTGTGATGCTGTGGACTGTGGTATTCCACGGTTTCAACCTGTTGAATAGGGTTAACCCACTGATCGCAAGAAAGATCTCAGTTCTGAGCTGTGAATTGTTGCAATTAGCAGTGTTTGACTGAAGTATTGTTTCCAGTCTTAACCTGGTGAAAATCATGCCGAGAAACAGTGCAATTTGCAATAAGTTTAGAATTATTATTGGGGCACAAATGGCTGTTTTCACCCAAATAGGGATTTGCAAAGTGTCTGAATGACCTGAGTATTTGTTGATGGTGAATCCCCTGCTCTTTGAATAAATAAGGTAGTATCTTCTTTCTTCAAAGGCAATAAGCCATCCAAGGAAAAGTTTTTTAAATGGCCCTTGAAAACAAACCAGTATAGTTGTTTCTCACTGAGGCACATCATTGTGATCCCTGCTAGTAATGCACAGGCGCCGGCACTTAATTGATGGCTTCAATTCCCTGTTGTCCAACGAAAGTCCTATACTAGTACTAAATGCTCATCTTTAGTTGAGCAGAATTGTGTATATTTAGTACAATTTTTAAGTTCGTGGACATGGGCCTTTTCATGAGGCGTGAGGCATGGCTAAAGTCTTTTAACTTGAAAGTCATGAGCTAGACAAAGTAACTGACCAACTGCTCGATGACAAGACCTCTCTTCGATCCACCCTGGAAGAAATTGCTCAAGCAGTACAACCAAAACACAGACAGCCAAATGGAGGACCACCATCCAGAAGTACTCATCTCAATCACAAAATCATAGCATTCCTTTTGGTTGTCCAGTGCTTTCTAGTCCTTAAAGGAGAGACATTCTTCTTCAAACTACATCACTACGTACTTCCTCTGTAGCAATTCCTTTGATGATGGCCTTAGTGATTGTACCTCAACTGCCTTTAGACCAGACATTTTATTTCATATATTTCTACCTATGTTTCACACGTTTACAAATAAAACTTTGGCTTACTTTAAACGTCAAATGCTCCATTTAATCGAGTTTTATAATAGGTCATCTATGTCACCGGATCCATTTGCTCATCCTAATTCGCATGAAGAAATCCAGCAAGGTGAAACTACATCTTCCAGTCTTTCTACAGGTCATTTATTTTTAAGAATGTAAGGTCTTTCTTTCTTGTTCTACATTTGTAAGTTCAGTTAACCAGTTGCTTCATTTAATTGTAGTTCTCTGTGAAAAAATATTTTGTTCTTATTTTAATTTTATACATAAATATTAGACATGTTAAGCTGTGTAGACACCTGATACATAACATGCTTAATGTTTCTGCCTCTGAAGTCCATTGTCTGGTGAATTGCTATATCAAAAGTCATTTTTTTCTTTTGCAATGCCCCTACAATTTCTGTAGTATATTTAAAATAAAACAACTTTTTAGGTTTTCTAAACTCTACCACACATCTCTTTCTAACCCACCTCCCTTTTTAGGTTGAGCATAACAGCGCGGAAGCGCTGCTTTTTTCTATGCGTTGTTATCTGTTTGTACTTTTAACCGCACCCCGCCCTCACGCCCATTACTATGGCTCGTTCATGGGCTTGCCCTACAAAAATCCTTTGTTATCATTGGTAAATGTTACACGTTTTTCCCTCCTTGGGGCGCTTTGGTTACAGCCTTTGACATCGACCCATTAACATGGCTAATTGCACTTTTGCACGTATGTATGATTGCAAGGAAACTTGTTTTTCCTTTTTTGTGTCTCCTTCATGCTCATGGTGTGAGGCTTTGAATCGGGTCGCACCTGTGAAATTGAATTACGTTTCATTTTCAATATATGTGGCAAGAAAAGTCCAGTTAGGGGTTTACAATAATAACAGCTCTAACTCGAGCAAATGTGAGACCTATTGCTTTGCAAATGCTTGTTTTTAAATAGAGTCTGTTTTCCTTAAAGAAAAACAGGATGTATTTCAACAAAAAAATGAAAAGTTTTCTTTTCATTTTTTAAGAGTAGGCACTGGTCTGTGTACATTCTGCGTGCTCTGAAAAAATGTTGGTGCCCTCATTGACAAAGGGGAAGGGGTCCCCTGGGGGCCCCTTCCAATTTGTGCATTGTTTACTCCTAATTAAAAATGTTGGTAAAATGTGAATGTTTTGCAGCCGTATTCTCGGTCTCATAACATTCGCAAATACCAATGAGAGTGGGTATTTGGAATGGACACTCATCACACACCCCATCCTAATACGGAATCGCAAACCCTATAGTGCAAGTCAGTAAAAGGTTACTGATTCGCAAAATAGGGTTAGTACATGTAGAAAGGCTTTTTTAGCAGTAGAAAATAACCCAATATGCCATTTGTGACTGCTAAATTCTTTCATAGATGTTTCCCTCAATTATCAATAAATCATTCAGCAGAAATAAAGACACAAAGTGTACCTGTTGTCTCAGAATGTGTGCTGCTTGTGGTAGTCGCAGTTGTTGTGGTGCCTGCGGTGGTTGCTGCTGTAGTGCTCATTCCTGTTAAAAACAGATACACAGATTGTCAGTGGTGCAAGTACTGATACTAACTACCGCTCCTTGTAACATTATAATTGTTGAAATAAGTAATAACGCCAATGAGGGAGACAAAAGCGAAACCTCCCACGCCGACCCATGAAAGAGTAAGTCTCATAGGTGAGACAGGCACCTCTAAAGTGACACGTCAATACATTTTTAAATTTTGAATGTCATTAGGATACATAGACCTTTGACTCTGTTTATGACACACACATCTAGGCGCATATCTCCCCTCTTCAGGCCTTCACTGGTCCTCTTGCTGTTGCTTAGCAACTGGTACTGATAAGGAGAAACTTTGCTCAGACCGTGGTAATGAGTAAAAATGAGAAAATAATGTAGTAATACTAGCATAAATATGTTATGCTGCATAATTTGTCTTCTCTTGCTGTATAATTTAGTCAACCCTACCACACAATTGCATCAACCTATGCTCCATCTTTCCAATAAATCCTTCCTTTAGCAAGTGCAGCTATTTTTAATATGATGACAGACCGTGACGTAACCCATTCTTGAAGCCACTGTCAAGCCCTACCTTTTAAAGTCCACATCTCCCTTTTAAATGATGAAGCCATTGAGCTCAGTGGTTAAATGTGAGGAACCCTTTTGACCCAATTGTGGGTGGTGGCCCACTAGTACATCTATAGCAAAATTACCATAAACAGTTGGGTCCTAAACTTCTGTAAAATGTAGACATCCTAAGAGGAGATTAGAGACCGGACCCCGTTACCTCTGGTTCTTCTGGATAGCACCAGTGACTACATTGGATAGTTGATTTGTGCTTTGAAATATTTAGTGGCACCGGTTTAAATTTCTTAGGTACCGGACAGTCAGTAGCTTACATTTCTTCCATCCTTTCAAAGATTACTTGTTGATAGAGCCTTGCAAAAAAGAGTGCAGAAATTGCACACTTGAAAGTTGTGATGCTGTGGACTGTGGCATTCCAGGGTTTCAACCTGCTGAATAGGGTTAAACCACTGATCGCAAGAAAGATCTCAGTTCTGAGCTGTGCATTGTTGCAATTAGCAGTGTTTGACTGAAGTATTATTTCCAGTCTTAACCTGGTTAAAATCATGCAGAGAAACAGTGCAATTTGCAATACGTTTCGAATTCTGATTGGTGCACAAATGGTTGTTTTCACCCAAATAGGGATTTGCAAAGTGTCTGAATGACCTGTGTATTTGTTGATGGTGAATCCCCTGCTCTTTGAATAAATAAGGTAGTATCTTCTTTCTTCAAAGGCAATAACCCATCCAAGGAAAAGTTTTTTAATTAGCCCTTGAAAACATACCAGTATAGTTGTTTCTCACTGACGCACATCATTGTGATCCCTGCTAGTAATGCACAGGCGCCGGCACTTAATTGATGGCTTCAATTCCCTGTTGTCCAAACGAAAGTCCTATACTAGTACTAAATGCTCAGCTTTAGTTGAGCAGAATTGTGTATATTTAGTACACTTTTTAAGTTCAAAGACATGGGCCTTTTCATGAGGCGTGAGGCATGGCTAAAGTCTTTTAACTTGAAAGGCATGAGCTAAACAAAGTAACTGACCAACTGCTCGATGACAAGACCTCTCTTCGATCCATCCTGGAAGAAATTGCTCAAGCAGTACAACTAAAACACAGACAGCCAAATGGAGGACCACCATCCAGAAGTAGTCATCTGAATCACAGAATCATAGCATTCCTTTTGTTTGTCCAGTGCTTTCTAGTCCTGAAAGGAGAGGCGTTATTCTTCAAACTACATCACTACGTACTTCCTCTGTAGCAATTCCTTTGATGATGGCCTTAGTGATTGTACCTCATCTGCCTATAGACCAGACATTTTATTTCATATATTTCTACCTACGTTTCACACGTTTACAAATAAAACTTTAGCTTACTTTAAACGTCAAATGCTCCATTTAAGCCAGTTTTATAATAGCTAATCTATGTCACCGGATCCATTTGCTCATCCTAATTCGCATGAAGAAATCCAGCATGGTGAAACTCCATCTTCCAGTCTTTCTACAGGTCATTTATTTTTAAGAATGTCAGGTCTTTCTTTCTTGTTCTACATTTGTAAGTTCAGTTAACCAGTTGCTTCATTTAATTGTAGTTGTCTGTGAAAAAATATTTTGTTCTTACTTTAATTGTATACATAAATATTAGACATGTTAAGCTGTGTAGACACCTGATACATAACATGCTTAATGTTTTTGCCTCTGAAGTCCATTGTCTGGTGAATTGCTATATCAAAAATTATTTTTTTCTTTTGTAATGCCCTTTCAATTTCTGTAGTATATTTCAAATAAAATGACTTTTTAGGTTTTCTAAACTCTACCACACATCTCTTTCTAACCCACCTCCCTTTTTAGGTTGAGCATAACAGCGCGGATGCGCAGCTTTTTTCTATGCGTTGTTATCTGTTTGTACTTTTATCCGCACCCCGCTCTCACGCCCATTACTATCGCTCATTCATGGGCTTGCCCTACAAAAATCCTTTATTATCATTGGTAAATGTTACACGTTTGTCCCTCCTTGGGGCGCTTTGGTTACAGCCTTTGACATCGACCCATTAACATGGCTAATTGCACTTTTGCACGTATGTTTGATTGCAAGGAAACTTGTTTTTCCTTTTTTGTGTCTCCTTCATGCTCATGGTGTGAGGCTTTGAATCGGGTCGCACCTGTGAAATTGAATTACGTTTCATTTTCAATATATGTGGCAAGAAAAGTCCAGTTAGGGGTTTAAAATAATAACAGCTCTAACTCGAGCAAATGAGAGACGTATTGCTTTGCAAATGCTTGTTTTTAAATAGAGTCTGTTTTCCTTAAAGAAAAACAGGATGTATTTCAACAAAAAAATGAAAAGTTTTCTTTTAATTTTTTAAGAGTAGGCACTGGTCTGTGTACATTCTGCGTGCTCTGAAATTTTTTTGGTGCCCCCATTGACAAAGGGGAAGGGGTCCCCTGGGGGCCCCTTCCAATTTGTGCACTGTTTACTCCTAATGAAAAATGTTGGTAAAATGTGAATGTTTTGCAGCCGTATTCTCGGTCTCATAACATTCGCAAATACCAATGAGAGTGGGTATTTGGAATGGACACTCATCACACACCCCATCCTAATACGGAATCGCAAACCCTATTGTGCAAGTCAGTAAAAGGTTACTGATTCGTAAAATAGGGTTAGTACATGTAGAAAGGCTTTTTTAGCAGTAGAAAATAACCCAATATGTCATTTGTGACTGCTAAATTCTTTCATAGATGTTTCCCTCAGTTATCAATAAATCATTCAGCAGAAATAAAGACACAAAGTGTACCTGTTGTCTCAGAATGTGTGCTGCTTGTGGTAGTCGCAGGTGTTGTGGTGCCTGCGGTGGTTGCTGCTGTAGTGCTCATTCCTGTCAAAAACAGATACACAGATTGTCAGTGGTGCAAGTTCTGATACTAACTACTGTTCCTTGTAACATTATAATTGTTGAAATAAGTAATAACGCCAATGAGGTAGACAAAAGCGAAACCTCCCAAGCCGACCCATGAAAGAGTAAGTCTCATGGGTGAGACAGGCACCTCTAAAGTTACATGTCAATACATTTTTTAATTTTGAATGTGATTAGGATACATAGACCTTTGACTCTGTTTATGACACACACATCTAGGCGCATAGCTCCCCTCTTCAGGCCTTCACTGGTCATCTTGCTGTTGCTTAGCAACTGGTACTGATGAGGAGAAACTTTGCTCAGACAGGGGTAATGAGTAAAAATTAGAAAATAATGTAGTAATACTAGCATAAATATGTTATGCTGCATAATTTGTCTTCTCTTGCTGTATAATTTAGTCAACCCTACCACACAATTTCATCAACCCATGCTCCATCTTTCCAATAAACCCTTCCTTTAGGAAGGGCAGCTATTTTTAATATGATGACAGACCGTGACGTAACCCATTCTTGAAGCCACTGTCAAGTCCTACCTCTAAAGTCCACATCTCCCTTTTAAATGATGAAGCCATTGAGCTCAGTGGTTAAATGTGAGGAACCCTTTTGACTCAATTGTGGGTGGTGGCCCACTAGTACATCTATAGCAAAATTACCATAAACAGTTGGGTCCTAAACTTCCGTAAAATGTAGACATCCTAAGAGGAGATTAGAGACCAGACCCCGTTACCTCTGGTTCTTCTGGATAGCACCAGTGACTACATTGGATAGTTGATTTGTGCTTTGAAATATTTTGTGGCACCCCTTTAAATTTCTTAGGTACCGGACAGTCAGTAGCTTACATTTCTTCCATCCTTTCAAAGATTACTTGTTGATAGAGCCTTGCAAAAAACAGTGCAGAAATTGCACACTTGAAAGTTGTGATGCTGTGGACTGTGGCATTCCAGGGTTTCAACCTGCTGAATAGGGTTAAACCACTGATCGCAAGAATGATCTCAGTTCTGAGCTGTGCATTGTTGCAATTAGCAGTGTTTGACTGAAGTATTATTTCCAGTCTTAACCTGGTGAAAATCATGCAGAGAAACAGTGCAATTTGCAATACGTTTCGAATTATGATTGGTGCACAAATTGTTGTTTTCACCCAAATAGGGATTTGCAAAGTGTCTGAATGACCTGTGTATTTGTTGATGGTGAATCCCCTGCTCTTTGAATAAATAAGGTAGTATCTTCTTTCTTCAAAGGCAATAAGCCATCCAAGAAAAAGTTTTTTAAATAGCCCTTGAAAACATACCAGTATAGTTGTTTCTCACTGAGGCACATCATTGTGATCCCTGCTAGTAATGCACAGGCGCCGGCACTTAATTGATGGCTTCAATTCCCTGTTGTCCAACGAAAGTCCTATACTAGTACTAAATGCTCAGCTTTAGTTGAGCAGAATTGTGTATATTTAGTACAATTTTTAAGTTCATAGACATGGGCCTTTTCATGAGGCGCGAGGCATGGCTAAAGTCTTTTAACTTGAAAGGCATGAGCTAAACAAAGTAACTGACCAACTGCTCGATGACAAGACCTCTCTTCGATCAATCCTGGAAGAAATTGCTCAAGCAGTACAACTAAAACACAGACAGCCAAATGGAGGACCACCATCCAGAAGTAGTCATCTGAATCACAGAATCATAGCATTCCTTTTGGTTGTCCATTGCTTTCTAGTCCTGGAAGGAGAGACGTTCTTCTTCAAACTACATCACTACGTACTTCCTCTGTAGCAATTCCTTTGATGATGGCCTTAGTGATTGTACTTCATCTGCCTATAGACAAGACATTTTATTTCATATATTTCTACCTACGTTTCACACGATTACAAATAAAACTTTAGCTTACTTTAAACGTCAAATGCTCCATTTAAGCCAGTTTTATAATAGCTAATCTATGTCACTGGATCCATTTGCTCATCCTAATTCGCATGAAGAAATCTAGCAAGGTGAAACTACATTTTCCAGTCTTTCTACATGTCATTTATTTTTAAGAATGTCAGGTCTTTCTTTCTTGTTCTACATTTGTAAGTTCAGTTAACCAGTTGCTTCATTTAATTGTAGTTCTCTGTGAAAAAATATTTTGTTCTTACTTTAATTGTGTACATAAATATTAGACATGTTAAGCTGTGTAGACACCTGATACATAACATGCTTAATGTTTCTGCCTCTGAAGTCCATTGCCTGGTGAATTGCTATATCAAAAGTTATTTTTTTCTTTTGTAATGCCCCTACAATTTCTGTAGTATATTTCAAATAAAATGACTTTTTAGGTTTTCTAACCTCTACCACACATCTCTTTCTAACCCACCTCCCTTTTTCGGTTGAGCATAACAGCGCGGAAGCGCTGCTTTTTTCTATGCATTGTTACCTGTTTGTACTTTTATCCGCACCCCGCTCTCACGCCCATTACTATCGCTCATTCATGGGCTTGCCCTACAAAAATCCTTTGTTATCATTGGTAAATGTTACACGTTTGTCCCTCCTTGGGGCGCTTAGGTTACAGCCTTTGACATCAACCCATTAACATGGCTAATTGCACTTTTGCTGGTATGTTTGATTGCAAGGATACTTGTTTTTCCTTTTTTGTGTCTCCTTCATGCTCATGGTGTGAGGCTATGAATCGGGTCGCACCTGTGAAATTGAATTACGTTTCATTTTCAATATATGTGGCAAGAAAAGTCCAGTTAGGGGTTTACAATAATAACAGCTCTAACTCGAGCAAATGTGAGACCTATTGCTTTGCAAATGCTTGTTTTTAAATAGAGTCTGTTTTCCTTAAAGAAAAACAGGATGTATTTCAACAAAAAAATGAAAAGTTTTCTTTTCATTTTTTAAGAGTAGGCACTGGTCTGTGTACATTCTGCATGCTCTGAAAAAATTTTGGTGCCCCCATTGACAAAGGGGAAGGGGTCCCCTGGGGGCCCCTTCCAATTTGTGCATTGTTTACTCCTAATTAAAATTTTTGGTAAAATGTGAAAGTTTTGCAGCCGTATTCTCGGTCTCATAACATTCGCAAATACCAATGAGAGTGGGTATTTGGAATGGAGACTCATCACACACCCCATCCTAATACGGAATCGCAAACCCTATTGTGCAAGTCAGTAAAAGGTTACTGATTCGCAAAATAGGGTTAGTACATGTAGAAAGGCTTTTTTAGCAGTAGAAAATAACCCAATATGCCATTTGTGACTGCTAAATTCTTTCATAGATGTTTCCCTCAGTTATCAATAAATCATTCAGCAGAAATAAAGACACAAAGTGTACCTGTTGTCTCAGAATGTGTGCTGCTTGTGGTAGTCGCAGGTGTTGTGGTGCCTGCGGTGGTTGCTGCTGTAGTGCTCATTCCTGTTGAAAACAGATACACAGATTGTCAGTGGTGCAAGTACTGATACTAACTACCGCTCCTTGTAACATTATAATTGTTGAAATAAGTAATAACGCCAATGAGGTAGACAAAAGCGAAACCTCCCAAGCCGTCCCACGAAAGAGTAAGTCTCATGGGTGGGACAGGCACCTCTAAGTTGACACGTCAATACATTTTTTAATTTTGAATGTCATTAGGATACATAGACCTTTAACTCTGTTTATGACACACACATCTAGGCGCATAGCTCCCCTCTTCAGGCCTTCACTGGTCATCTTGCTGTTGCTTAGCAACTGGTACTGATGAGGGGAAACTTTGCTCAGACAGTGGTAATGAGTAAAAATGAGAAAATAATGTAGTAATACTAGCATAAATATGTTATGCTGCATAATTTGTCTTCTCTTGCTGTATAATTTATTCAACCCTACCCCACAATTTCATCAACCCATGCTCCATCTTTCCAATAAACCCTTCCTTTTGCTAGGACGGCTATTTTTAATATGACGACAGACCATGAAGTAACCCATTCTTGAAGCCACTGTCAAGTCCTACCTCTAAAGTCTACATCTCATTTTAAATGATGAAGCCATTGAGCTCAGCGGTTAAATGTGAGGAACCCTTTTGACTCAATTGTGGGTGGTGGCCCACCAGTACATCTATAGCACAATTACCATAAACAGTTGGGTCCTAAACTTCTGTAAAATTTAGACATCCGAAGAGGAGATTAGAGACCGGACCCCGTTACCTCTGGTTCTTCTGGATAGCAACAGTGACTAAATTGGATAGTTGATTTGTGCTTTGAAACATTTTGTGGCACCCCTTTAAATTTCTTAGCTATCGGACAGTCAGTAGCTTACATTTCTTCCATCCTTTCAAAGATTACTTGTTGATAGAGCCTTGCAAACAACAGTGCAGAAATTGCACACTTGAAAGTTGTGATGCTGTGGACTGTGGTATTCCAGGGTTTCAACCTGCTGAATAGGGTTAACCCACTGATCGCAAGAAAGATCTCAGTTCTGAGCTGTGCATTGTTGCAATTAGCAGTGTTTGACTGAAGTATTGTTTCCAGTCTTAACCTGGTTAAAATCATGCCGAGAAACAGTGCAATTTGCAAAAAGTTTAGAATTATTATTGGGGCACAAATGGTTGTTTTCACCCAAATAGGGATTTGCAAAGTGTCTGAATGACCTGAGTATTTGTTGATGGTGAATCCCCTGCTCTTTGAATAAATAAGGTAGTATCTTCTTTCTTCAAAGGCAATAAGCCATCCAAGGGAAAGTTTTTTAAATAGCCCTTGAAAACATACCAGTATAGTTGTTTCTCACTGAGGCACATCATTGTGATCACTGCTAGTAATGCACAGGCGCCGGCACTTAATTGATGGCTTCAATTCCCTGTTGTCCAACGAAAGTCCTATACTAGTACTAAATGCTCAGCTTTAGTTGAGCAGAATTGTGTATATTTATTACAATTTTTAAGTTCATGGACATGGGCCTTTTCATGAGGCGCGGGGCATGGCTAAAGTCTTTTAACTTGAAAGTCATGAGCTAGACAAAGTAACTGACCAACTGCTCGATGACAAGACCTCTCTTCGATCCATCTTGGAAGAAATTGCTCAAGCAGTACAACTAAAACACAGACAGCCAAATGGAGGACCACCATCCAGAAGTAGTCATCTGAATCACAGAATCATAGCATTCCTTTTGGTTGTCCAGTGCTTTCTAGTCCTGAAAGGAGAGACGGTCTTCTTCAAACTACATCACTGCGTACTTCCTCTGCAGCAATTCCTTTGATGATGGCCTTAGTGATTGTACCTCAACTGCCTATAGACCAGACATTTTATTTCATATATTTCTACCTACGTTTCACACGTTTAGAAATAAAACTTTAGCTTACTTTAAGCATCAAATGCTCCATTTAAGCCAGTTTTATAATAGCTAATCTATGTCACCGGATCCATTTGCTCATCCTAATTCGCATGAAGAAATCCAGCAAGGTGAAATTACATCTTCCAGTCTTTCTACAGGTCATTTATTTTTAATAATGTCAGGTCTTTATTTCTTGTTCTACATTTGTAAGATCAGTTATCCAGTTGCTTCATTTAATTGTAGTTCTCTGTGAAAAAATATTTTGTTCTTATTTTAATTTTATACATACATATTAGGCATGTTAAGCTGTGTAGACACGTGATACATAACATGCTTAATGTTTCTGCCTCTGAAGTCCATTGTCTGGTGAATTGCTATATCAAAAGTCATTTTTTTCTTTTGCAATGCCCCTACAATTTCTGTAGTATATTTCAAATAAAACGACTTTTAGGTTTTTCAAACTCTACCACACATCTCTTTCTAACCCACCTCCCTTTTTAAGTTGAGCATAACAGCACGTAAGCGCTGCTTTTTTCTATGTGTTGTTATCTGTTTGTACTTTTAACCGCACCCCGCCCTCACGCCCATTACTATCGCTCGTTCATGGGCTTGCCCTACAAAAATCCTTTGTTATCATTGGTAAATGTTACACGTGTGTCCCTCCTTGGGGAGCTTTGGTTACCGCCTTTGACATCTACCCATTAACATGGCTAATTGCACTTTTGCTGGTATGTTTGATTGCAAGCAAACTTGTTTTTCCTTTTTTGTGTCTCCTTCATGCTCATGGTGTGAGGCTTTGAATCGGGTCGCATGTGTGAAATTGAATTACGTTTCATTTTCAATATATGTGGCAAGAAAAGTCCAGTTAGGGGTTCACAATAATAACAGCTTTAACTCGAGCAAATGTGAGACCTATTGCATTGCAAATGCTTGTTTTTAAATAGAGTCTGTTTTCCTTAAAGAAAAACAGGATGTATTTCAACAAAAAAATGAAAAGTTTTCTTTTCATTTTTTAAGAGTAGGCACTGGTCTGTGTACATTCTGCGTGCTCTGAATAAATGTTGGTGCCCCCGTTGACAAAGGGGAAGGGGTCCCCTGGGGGCCCCTTCCAACTTGTGCATTGTTTACTCCTAATTAAATTTTGGGGTAAAATGCGAATGTTTTGCAACCGTATTCTCGGTCTCATAACATTCGCAAATACCAATGAGCGTGGTTATTAGGAATGGACACTCATCACACACCCCATCCTAATACGGAATCGCAAACCCTATTGTGCAAGTCAGTAAAAGGTTACTGATTCGCAAAATAGGGTTAGTACACGGAGAAAGGCTTTTTTAGCAGTAGAAAATAACCCAATATGCCATTTGTGACTGCTAAATTCTTTCATAGATGTGTCCCTCAGTTACCAATAAATCATTCAGCAGAAATAAAGACACAAAGTGTACCTGTTGTCTCAGAATGTGTGCTGCTTGTGGTAGTCGCAGGTGTTGTGGTGCCTGCGGTGGTTGCTGCTGTAGTGCTCATTCCTGTTAAAAACAGATACACAGATTGTCAGTGGTGCAAGTACCGATACTAACTACCTCTCCTTGTAACATTATAATTGTTGAAATAAGTAATAACGCCCATGAGGTAGACAAAAGTGAAACCTCCCAAACCGACCCATGAAAGAATAAGTTTAATGGGTGAGACAGGCACCTCTAAAGTAACACGTCACTACATTTTTAAATCTTGAATGTCATTAGGATACATAGACCTTTGACTCTGTTTATGACATACACCTGTAGGCGCATAGCTTCCCTCTTCAGGCCTTCACTGGTCATCTTGCTGTTGCTTAGCAACTAGTACTCATGAGGAGAAACTTTGCTCAGACAGTGGTAATGAGTAAAAATTAGAAAATAATGTAGTAACACTAGCATAAATATGTTATGACGCATAATTTGTCTTCTCTTGCTGTATAATTTAGTCAACCCTACCACACAATTTCATCAACCCATGCTCCATCTTTCCAATAAACCCTTCCTTTAGCAAGGGCAGCTATTTTTAATATGATGACAGACCGTGAAGTAACCCATTCTTGAAGCCACTGTCAAGTCCTACCTCTAAAGTCTACATCTCATTTTAAATGATGAAGCCATTGAGCTCAGCGGTTAAATGTGAGGAACCCTTTTGACTCAATTGTGGGTGGTGGCCCACTAGTACATCTATAGCAAAATTACCATAAACAGTTGGGTCCTAAACTTCTGTAAAATTTAGACATCCTAAGAGGAGATTAGAGACCGGACCCCGTTACCTCTGGTTCTTCTGGATAGCACCAGTGACTACATTGGATAGTTGATTTGTGCTTTCAAACATTTTGTGGCACCCCTTTAAATTTCTTAGCTACCGGTCAGTAGCTTACATTTCTTCCATCCTTTCAAAGATTACTTGTTGATAGAGCCTTGCAAAAAACAGTGCAGAAATTGCACACTTGAAAGTTGTGATGCTGTGGACTGTGGTATTCCAGGGTTTCAACCTGCTGAACAGGGTTAACCCACTGATCGCAAGAAAGATCTCAGTTCTGAGCTGTGCATTGTTGCAATTAGCAGTGTTTGACTGAAGTATTGTTTCCAGTCTTAACCTGGTGAAAATCATGCTGAGAAACAGTGCAATTTGCAATAAGTTTAGAATTATGATTGGTGCACAAATGGTTGTTTTCACCCAAATAGGGATTTGCAAAGTGTCTGAATGACCTGAGTATTTGTTGATGGTGAATCACCTGCTCTTTGAATAAATAAGGTAGTATCTTCTTTCTTCAAAGGCAATAAGCCATCCAAGGGAACGTTTTTTAAATAGCCCTTGAAAACATACCAGTATAGTTGTTTCTCACTGAGGCACATCATTGTGATCACTGCTAGTAATGCACAGGCGCCAGCACTTAATTGATGGCTTCAATTCCCTGTTGTCCAACGAAAGTCCTATACTAGTACTAAATGTTCAGCTTTAGTTGAGCAGAATTGTTTATATTTAGTACAATTTTTAACTTCATGAACATGGGCCTTTTCATGAGGCGCGAGGCATGGCTAAAGTCTTTTAACTTGAAAGTCATGAGCTAGACAAAGTAACTGACCAACTGCTCGATGACAAGACCTCTCTTCGATCCACCCTGGAAGAAATTGCTCAAGCAGTACAACTAAAACACAGACAGCCAAATGGAGGACCACCATCCAGAAGTAGTCATCTGAATCACAGAATCATAGCATTCCTTTTGGTCGTCCAGTGCTTTCTAGTTCTGAAAGGAGAGACATTCTTCTTCAAACTACATCACTACGTACTTCCTCTGTAGCAATTCCTTTGATGATGGCCTTAGTGATTGTACCTCAACTGCCTATAGACCAGACATTTTATTTCATATATTTCTACCTACGTTTCACATGTTTAGAAATAAAACTTTAGCTTACTTTAAACGTCAAATGCTCCATTTAAGCCAGTTTTATAATAGCTAATCTTTGTCACCGGATCCATTTGTTCATCCTAATTCGCATGAAGAAATCCAGCAAGGTAAAACTACATCTTCCAGTCTTTCTACAGGTCATTTATTTTTAATAATGTCAGGACTTTATTTCTTGTTCTACATTTGTAAGTTCAGTTAACCAGTTGCTTCATTTAATTGTAGTTCTCTGTGAAAAAATATTTTGTTCTTATTTTAATTTTATACATAAATATTAGGCATGTTAAGCTGAGTAGACACGTGATACATAACATGCTTAATGTTTCTGCATCTGAAGTCCATTGTCTGGTGAATTGCTATATCAAAAGTTCTTTTTTTCTTTTGCAATGCCCCTACAATTTCTGTAGTACATTTCAAATAAAACAACTTTTTAGGTTTTCTAAAACTCTACCACACATCTCTTTCTAACCCACCACCCTTTTTAGGATGAGCATAATAGCGCAGAAGCGCTTCTTTTTTCTATGCGTTGTTATCTGTTTGTACTTTTATCCGCACCCCGCCCTCACGCCCATTACTATCGCTCGTTCATGGGCTTGCCCTACAAAAATCCTTTGTTATCATTGGTAAATGTTACACGTTTATCTCTCCTTCTGGTGCTTTGGTTACCGCCTTTGACATCGACCCATTAACATGGCTAATTAGACTTTTGCTGGCATGTTTGATTGCAAGCAAACTTGTTTTTCCTTTTTTGTGTCTCCTTCATGCTCATGGTGTGAGGCTTTGAATCGGGTCGCACGTGTGAAATTGAATTACGTTTCATTTTCAATATATGTGGCAAGAAAAGTCCAGTTAGGGGTTTACAATAATAACAGCTCTAACTCGAGCAAATGTGAGACCTATTGCATTGCAAATGCTTGTTTTTAATTAGAGTCTGTTTTCCTTAAAGAAAAACAGGATGTATTTCAACAAAAAAATTAAAAGTTTTCTTTTCATTTTTTAAGAGTAGGCACTGGTCTGTGTACATTCTGCGTGCTCTGAAAAAATGTTGGTGCCCCCATTGACAAAGGGGAAGGGGTCCCCTGGGGGCCCCTTCCAATTTGTGCATTGTTTACTCCTAATTAAAATTTTGGGTAAAATGCGAATGTTTTGCAACCGTATTCTAGGTCTCATAACATTCGCAAATACCAATGAGAGTGGTTATTAGGAATGGACACTCATCACACACCCCATCCTAATACGGAATCGCAAACCCTATTGTGCAAGTCAGTAAAAGGTTACCGATTCGCAAAATAGGGTTAGTACATGTAGAAAGCCTTTTTTAGCAGTAGAAAATAACCCAATATGCCATTTGTGACTGCTAAATTCTTTCATAGATGTGTCCCTCAGTTACCAATAAATCATTCAGCAGAAATAAAGACTCAAAGTGTACCTGTTGTCTCAGAATGTGTGCTGCTTGTGGTAGTCGCAGGTGTTGTGGTGCCTGCGGTGGTTGCTGCTGTAGTGCTCATTCCTGTTAAAAACAGATACACAGATTGTCAGTGGTGCAAGTACCAATACTAACTACCTCTCCTTGTAACATTATAATTGTTGAAATAAGTAATAACGCCCATGAGGTAGACAAAAGTGAAACCTCCCAAACCGACCCATGAAAGAATAAGTCTCATGGGTGAGACAGGCACCTCTAAAATAAAACGTCAATACATTTTTAAATCTTGAATGTCATTAGGATACATAGACCTTTGACTCTGTTTATGACATACACCTCTAGGCACATAGCTCCCCTCTTCAGGCCTTCACTGGTCATCTTGCTGTTGCTTAGCAACTAGTACTCATGAGGAGAAACTTTGCTCAGACAGTGGTAATGAGTAAAAATGAGAAAATAATGTAGTAACACTAGCATAAATATGTTATGAAGCATAATTTGTCTTCTCTTGCTGTATCATTTAGTCAACCCTACCACACAATTTCATCAACCCATGCTCCATCTTTCCAATAAACCCTTCCTTTAGCAAGGGCAGCTATTTTTAATATGATGACAGACCGCGAAGTAACCCATTCTTGAAGCCACTGTCAAGTCCTACCTCTAAAGTCTACATCTCATTTTAAATGATGAAGCCATTGAGCTCAGCGGTTAAATGTGAGGAACCCTTTTGACTCAATTGTGGGTGGTGGCCCACTAGTACATCTATAGCAAAATTACCATAAACAGTTGGGTCCTAAACTTCTGTAAAATTTAGACATCCTAAGAGGAGATTAGAGACCGGACCCCGTTACCTCTGGTTCTTCTGGATAGCACCAGTGACTACATTGGATAGTTGATTTGTGCTTTCAAACATTTTGTGGCACCCCTTTAAATTTCTTAGCTACCGGTCAGTAGCTTACATTTCATCCATCCTTTCAAAGATTACTTGTTGATAGAGCCTTGCAAACAACAGTGCAGAAATTGCACACTTGAAAGTTGTGATGCTGTGGACTGTGGTATTCCAGGGTTTCAACCTGCTGAATAGGGTTAACCCACTGATCGCAAGAAAGATCTCAGTTCTGAGCTGTGCATTGTTGCAATTAGCAGTGTTTGACGGAAGTATTATTTCCAGTCTTAACCTGGTGAAAATCATGCCGAGAAACAGTGCAATTTGCAATAAGTTCAGAATTATGATTGGTGCACAAATGGTTGTTTTCACCCAAATAGGGATTTGCAAAGTGTCTGAATGACCTGAGTATTTGTTGATGGTGAATCCCCTGCTCTTTGAATAAATAAGGTAGTATCTTCTTTCTTCAAAGGCAATAAGCCATCCAAGGAAAAGTTTTTTAAATAGCCCTTGAAAACATACCAGTATAGTTGTTTCTCACTGAGGCACATTATTGTGATCACTGCTAGTAATGCACAGGCGCCAGCACTTAATTGATGGCTTCAATTCCCTGTTGTCCAACCAAAGTCCTATACTAGAACTAAATGCTCATCTTTAGTTGAGCAGAATTGTGTATATTTAGTACAATTTTTAAGTTCATGGACATGGGCCTTTTTCATGAGGCGCGAGGCATGGCTAAAGTCTTTTAACTTGAAAGTCATGAGCTAGACAAAGTAACTGACCAACTGCTCGATGACAAGACCTCTCTTCGATCCACCCTGGAAGAAATTGCTCAAGCAGTACAACTAAAACACAGACAGCCAAATGGAGGACCACCATCCAGAAGTAGTCATCTGAATCACAGAATCATAGCATTCCTTTTGGTTGTCCAGTGCTTTCTAGTCCTGAAAGGAGAGACATTCTTCTTCAAACTACATCACTACGTACTTCCTCTGTAGCAATTCATTTGATGATGGCCTTAGTGATTGTACCTCAACTGCCTTTAGACCAGATATTTAATTTCATATATTTCTACCTATGTTTCACAGGTTTACAAATAAAACTGTAGCTTACTTTAAACGTCAAATGCTCCATTTAAGCGAGTTTTATAATAGCTAGTCTATGTCACCGGATCCATTTGCTCATCCTAATTCGCATGAAGAAATCCAGCAAGATGAAACTACATCTTCCAGTCTTTCTACAGGTCATTTATTTTTAAGAATGTCAGGTCTTTCTTTCTTGTTCTACATTTGTAAGTTCAGTTAACCAGTTGCTTCATTTAATTGTAGTTCTCTGTGAAAAAATATTTTGTTCTTATTTTAATTTTATACATAAATAGTAGGCATGTTAAGCTGTGTAGACACCTGATACATAACATGCTTAATGTTTCTGCCTCTGAAGTCCATTGTCTGGTGAATTGCTATATCAAAAGTAATTTTTTTCTTTTGCAATGCCCCTACAATTTCTGTAGTATATTTCAAATAAAACGACTTTTTAGGTTTTCTAAACTCTACCACACATCTCTTTCTAACCCACCTCCCTTTTTAGGTTGAGGATAACAGCGTGGAAGCGCTGCTTTTTTCTATGCGTTTTTATCTGTTTGTACTTTTAACCGCACCCCGCCCTCACGCCAATTACTATCGCTCGTTCATGGGCTTGCCCTACAAAAATCCTTTGTTATCATTGGTAAATGTTACACGTTTGTCCCTCCTTGGGGAGCTTTGGTTACCGCCTTTGACATGTACCCATTAACATGGCTAATTGCACTTTTGCTGGTATGTTTGATTGCAAGCAAACTTGTTTTTCCTTTTTTGTGTCTCCTTCATGCTCATGGTCTGAGGCTTTGAATCGGGTCGCATGTGTGAAATTGAATTACGTTTCATTTTCAATATATGTGGCAAGAAAAGTCCAGTTAGGGGTTCACAATAATAACAGCTCTAACTCGAGCAAATGTGAGACCTATTGCATTGCAAATGCTTGTTTTTAAATAGAGTCTGTTTTCCTTAAAGAAAAATAGGATGTATTTCAACAAAAAAATGAAAACTTTTCTTTTCATTTTTTAAGAGTAGGCACTGGTCTGTGTACATTCTGCGTGTTCTGAAAAAAATGTTGGTGCCCCCATTGACAAAGGGGAAGGGGTCCCCTGGGGGCCCCTTCCAATTTGTGCATTGTTTACTCCTAATTAAATTTTTGGGTAAAATGCGAATGTTTTGCAACCGTATTCTCGGTCTCATAACATTCGCAAATACCAATGAGAGTGGTTATTAGGAATGGACACTCATCACACACCCCATCCTAATACGGAATCGCAAACCCTATTTTGCAAGTCAGTAAAAGGTTACCGATTCGCAAAATAGGGTTAGTACATGTAGAAAGGCTTTTTTAGCAGTAGAAAATAACTCAATATTCCATTTGTGACTGCTAAATTCTTTCAAAGATGTGTCCCTCAGTTACCAATAAATCATTCAGCAGAAATAAAGACACAAAGTGTACCTGTTGTCTCAGAATGTGTGCTGCTTGTGGTAGTCGCAGGTGTTGTGGTGCCTGCGGTGGTTGCTGCTGTAGTGCTCATTCCTGTTAAAAACAGATACACAGATTGTCAGTGGTGCAAGTACTGATACTAACTACCTTCCTTGTAACATTATAATTGTTGAAATAAGTAATAACGCCCATGAGGTAGACAAAAGTGAAACCTCCCAAACCGACCCATGAAAGAGTAAGTCTCATGGGTGAGACAGGAACCTCTAAAGTAACACGTCAATAAATGTTTAAATCTTGAATGTCATTAGCATACATAGACCTTTGACTCTGTTTATGACACACACCTCTAGGCGCATAGCTCCCCTCTTCAGGCCTTCACTGGTCATCTTGCTGTTGCTTAGCAACTAGTACTCATGAGGAGAAACTTTGCTCAGACAGTGGTAATGAGTAAAAATGAGAAAATAATGTAGTAACACTAGCATAAATATGTTATGACCCATAATTTGTCTTCTCTTGCTGTATAATTTAGTCAACCCTACCACACAATTTCATCAACCCATGCTCCATCTTTAAAATAAACCCTTCCTTTAGCAAGGGCAGCTATTTTTAATATGATGACAGACCGTGAAGTAACCCATTCTTGAAGCCACTGTCAAGTCCTACCTCTAATGTCTACATCTCATTTTAAATGATGAAGCAATTGAGCTCAGCGGTTAAATGTGAGGAACCCTTTTGACTCAATTGTGGGTGGTGGCCCACTAGTACATCTACAGCAAAATTACCATAAACAGTTGGGTCCTAAACTTCTGTAAAGTTTAGACATCCTAAGAGGAGATTAGAGACGGGACCCCGTTACCTCTGGTTCTTCTGGATAGCACCAGTGACTACATTGGATAGTTGATTTGTGCTTTGAAACATTTTGTGGCACCCCTTTAAATTTCTTAGCTACCGGACAGTCAGTAGCTTACAGTTCTTACATCCTTTCAAAGATTACTTGTTGATAGAGCCTTGCAAACAACAGTGCAGAAATTGTACACTTGAAAGTTGTGATGCTGTGGACTGTGGTATTCCAGGGTTTCAACCTGCTGAATAGGGTTAACCCACTGATCGCAAGAAAGATCTCAGTTCTGAGCTGTGCATTGTTGCAATTAGCAGTGTTTGACTGAAGTATTGTTTCCAGTCTTAACCTGGTGAAAATCATGCCGAGAAACAGTGCAATTTGCAATAAGTTTAGAATTATTATTGGTGCACAAATGGTTGTTTTCACCCAAATAGGGATTTGCAAAGTGTCTGAATGACCTGAATATTTGTTGATGGTGAATCCCCTGCTCTTTGAATAAATAAGGTATTATCTTCTTTCTTCAAAGGCAATAAGCCATCCAAGGGAAAGTTTTTTAAATAGCCCTTGAAAACAAACCAGTATAGTTGTTTCTCACTGAGGCACATCATTGTGATCACTGCTAGTAATGCACAGGCGCCGGCACTTAATTGATGGCTTCAATTCCCTGTTGTCCAACGAAAGTACTATACTAGTACTAAATGCTCAGCTTTAGTTGAGCAGAATTGTGTATATTTAGTACAATATTTAAGTTCATGGACATGGGCCTTTTCATGAGGCGCGAGGCATGACTAAAGTTTTTTAACTTGAAAGTCATGAGCTAGACAAAGTAACTGACCAACTGCTCGATGACAAGACCTCTCTTCGATCCACCCCGGAAGAAATTGCTCAAGCAGTACAACTAAAACACAGACAGCCAAATGGAGGACCACCATCTAGAAGTACTCATCTGAATCACAAAATCATAGCATTCCTTTTGGTTGTCCAGTGCTTTCTAGTCCTGAAAGGAGAGACATTCTTCTTCAAACTACATCACTACGTACTTCCTCTGTAGCAATTCATTTGATGATGGCCATAGTGATTGTACCTCAACTCCCTATAGACCAGACACTTTATTTCATATATTTCTACCTATGTTTCACACGTTTACAAATAAAACTTTAGCTTACTTTAAACGTCAAATGCTCCATTTAATCGAGTTTTATAATAGCTAATCTATGTCACCGGATCCATTTGCTCATCCTAATTCGCATGAAGAAATCCAGCAAGGTTAAACTACATCTTCCAGTCTTTCTACAGGTCATTTATTTTTAAGAATGTCAGGTCTTTCTTTCTTGTTCTACATTTGTAAGTTCAGTTAACCCGTTGCTTCATTTAATTGTAGTTCTCTGTGAAAAAATATTTTGTTCTTATTTTAATTTTATACATAAATATTAGACATGTTAAGCTGTGTAGACACCTGATACATAACATGCTTAATGTTTCTGCCTCTGAAGACCATTGTCTGGTGAATTGCTATATCAAAAGTCATGTTTTTCTTTTGCAATTCAACTACTATTTCTGTAGTATATTTCAAATAAAACGACTTTTTAGGTTTTCTAAACTCTACCACACATCTCTTTCTAACCCACCTCCCTTTTTAGGTTGAGCATAACAGCGCAGAAGCGCTGCTTTTTTCTATGCGTTGTTATCTGTTTGTACTTTTAACCCCACCCCGCCCTCACGCCCATTACTATCGCTCGTTCATGGGCTTGCCCTACAAAAATCCTTTGTTATCATTGGTAAATGTCACACGTTTGTCCCTCCTTGGGGCGCTTTGGTTACCGCCTTTGACATCTACCCATTAACATGGCTAATTGCACTTTTGCTGGTATGTTTGATTGCAAGCAAACTTGTTTTTCCTTTTTTGTATCTCCTTCATGCTCATGGTGTGGGGCTTTGAATCGGGTCGCATGTGTGAAATTGAATTACGTTTCATTTTCAATATATGTGGCAAGAAAAGTCCAGTTAGGGGTTCACAATAATAACAGCTTTAACTCAAGCAAATGTGAGACCTATTGCATTGCAAATGCTTGTTTTTAAATAGAGTCTGTTTTCCTTAAAGAAAAAGAGGATGTATTTCAACAAAAAAATTAAATGTTTTCTTTTCATTTTTTAAGAGTAGGCACTGGTCTGTGTACATTCTGCGTGCTCTGAAAAAATGTTGGTGCCCCCATTGACAAAGGGGAAGGGGTCCCCTGGGGGCCCCTTCCAATTTGTGCATTGTTTACTCCTAATTAAATTTTGGGGTAAAATGCGAATGTTTTGCAACCGTATTCTCGGTCTCATAACATTCGCAAATACCAATGAGAGTGGTTATTAGGAATGGACACTCATCACACACCCCATCCTAATACGGAATCGCAAACCCTATTGTGCAAGTCAGTAAAAGGTTACTGATTCGCAAAATAGGGTTAGTACATGGAGAAAGGCTTTTTTAGCAGTAGAAAATAACCCAATATTCCATTTGTGACTGCTAAATTCTTTCAAAGATGTGTCCCTCAGTTACCAATAAATCATTCAGCAGAAATAAAGACACAAAGTGTACCTGTTGTCTCAGAATGTGTGCTGCTTGTGGTAGTCGCAGGTGTTGTGGTGCCTGCGGTGGTTGCTGCTGTAGTGCTCATTCCTGTTAAAAACAGATACACAGATTGTCAGTGGTGCAAGTACCGATACTAACTACCTCTCCTTGTAACATTATAATTGTTGAAATAAGTAATAACGCCCATGAGGTAGACAAAAGTGAAACCTCCCAAACCGACCCATGAAAGAATAAGTTTAATGGGTGAGACAGGCACCTCTAAAGTAACACGTCACTACATTTTTAAATCTTGAATGTCATTAGGATACATAGACCTTTGACTCTGTTTATGACATACACCTGTAGGCGCATAGCTTCCCTCTTCAGGCCTTCACTGGTCATCTTGCTGTTGCTTAGCAACTAGTACTCATGAGGAGAAACTTTGCTCAGACAGTGGTAATGAGTAAAAATTAGAAAATAATGTAGTAACACTAGCATAAATATGTTATGACGCATAATTTGTCTTCTCTTGCTGTATAATTTAGTCAACCCTACCACACAATTTCATCAACCCATGCTCCATCTTTCCAATAAACCCTTCCTTTAGCAAGGGCAGCTATTTTTAATATGATGACAGACCGTGAAGTAACCCATTCTTGAAGCCACTGTCAAGTCCTACCTCTAAAGTCTACATCTCATTTTAAATGATGAAGCCATTGAGCTCAGCGGTTAAATGTGAGGAACCCTTTTGACTCAATTGTGGGTGGTGGCCCACTAGTACATCTATAGCAAAATTACCATAAACAGTTGGGTCCTAAACTTCTGTAAAATTTAGACATCCTAAGAGGAGATTAGAGACCGGACCCCGTTACCTCTGGTTCTTCTGGATAGCACCAGTGACTACATTGGATAGTTGATTTGTGCTTTCAAACATTTTGTGGCACCCCTTTAAATTTCTTAGCTACCGGTCAGTAGCTTACATTTCTTCCATCCTTTCAAAGATTACTTGTTGATAGAGCCTTGCAAACAACAGTGCAGAAATTGCACACTTGAAAGTTGTGATGCTGTGGACTGTGGTATTCCAGGGTTTCAAACTGCTGAATAGGGTTAACCCACTGATCGCAAGAAAGATCTCAGTTCTGAGCTGTGCATTGTTGCAATTAGCAGTGTTTGACTGAAGTATTGTTTCCAGTCTTAACCTGGTGAAAATCATGCTGAGAAACAGTGCAATTTGCAATAAGTTTAGAATTATGATTGGTGCACAAATGGTTGTTTTCACCCAAATAGGGATTTGCAAAGTGTCTGAATGACCTGAGTATTTGTTGATGGTGAATCACCTGCTCTTTGAATAAATAAGGTAGTATCTTCTTTCTTCAAAGGCAATAAGCCATCCAAGGGAACGTTTTTTAAATAGCCCTTGAAAACATACCAGTATAGTTGTTTCTCACTGAGGCACATCATTGTGATCACTGCTAGTAATGCACAGGCGCCAGCACTTAATTGATGGCTTCAATTCCTTGTTGTCCAACGAAAGTCCTATACTAGTACTAAATGTTCAGCTTTAGTTGAGCAGAATTGTTTATATTTAGTACAATTTTTAACTTCATGAACATGGGCCTTTTCATGAGGCGCGAGGCATGGCTAAAGTCTTTTAACTTGAAAGTCATGAGCTAGACAAAGTAACTGACCAACTGCTCGATGACAAGACCTCTCTTCGATCCACCCTGGAAGAAATTGCTCAAGCAGTACAACTAAAACACAGACAGCCAAATGGAGATCCACCATCCAGAAGTAGTCATCTGAATCACAGAATCATAGCATTCCTTTTGGTTGTCCAGTGCTTTTCCTAGTTCTGAAAGGAGAGACATTCTTCTTCAAACTACATCACTACGTACTTCCTCTGTAGCAATTCCTTTGATGATGGCCTTAGTGATTGTACCTCAACTGCCTATAGACCAGACATTTTATTTCATATATTTCTACCTACGTTTCACATGTTTAGAAATAAAACTTTAGCTTACTTTAAACGTCAAATGCTCCATTTAAGCGAGTTTTATAATAGCTAATCTTTGTCACCGGATCCATTTGTTCATCCTAATTCGCATGAAGAAATCCAGCAAGGTAAAACTACATCTTCCAGTCTTTCTACAGGTCATTTATTTTTAATAATGTCAGGACTTTATTTCTTGTTCTACATTTGTAAGTTCAGTTAACCAGTTGCTTCATTTAATTGTAGTTCTCTGTGAAAAAATATTTTGTTCTTATTTTAATTTTATACATAAATATTAGGCATGTTAAGCTGTGTAGACACGTGATACATAACATGCTTAATGTTTCTGCATCTGAAGTCCATTGTCTGGTGAATTGCTATATCAAAAGTTCTTTTTTTCTTTTGCAATGCCCCTACAATTTCTGTAGTACATTTCAAATAAAACAACTTTTTAGGTTTTCTAAAACTCTACCACACATCTCTTTCTAACCCACCTCCCTTTTTAGGTTGAGGATAACAGCGTGGAAGCGCTGCTTTTTTCTATGCGTTTTTATCTGTTTGTACTTTTAACCGCACCCCGCCCTCACGCCAATTACTATCGCTCGTTCATGGGCTTGCCCTACAAAAATCCTTTGTTATCATTGGTAAATGTTACACGTTTGTCCCTCCTTGGGGAGCTTTGGTTACCGCCTTTGACATGTACCCATTAACATGGCTAATTGCACTTTTGCTGGTATGTTTGATTGCAAGCAAACTTGTTTTTCCTTTTTTGTGTCTCCTTCATGCTCATGGTCTGAGGCTTTGAATCGGGTCGCATGTGTGAAATTGAATTACGTTTCATTTTCAATATATGTGGCAAGAAAAGTCCAGTTAGGGGTTCACAATAATAACAGCTCTAACTCGAGCAAATGTGAGACCTATTGCATTGCAAATGCTTGTTTTTAAATAGAGTCTGTTTTCCTTAAAGAAAAACAGGATGTATTTCAACAAAAAAATGAAAAGTTTTCTTTTCATTTTTTAAGAGTAGGCACTGGTCTGTGTACATTCTGCGTGTTCTGAAAAAAATGTTGGTGCCCCCATTAACAAAGGGGAAGGGGTCCCCTGGGGGCCCCTTCCAATTTGTGCATTGTTTACTCCTAATTAAATTTTTGGGTAAAATGCGAATGTTTTGCAACCGTATTCTCGGTCTCATAACATTCGCAAATACCAATGAGAGTGGTTATTAGGAATGGACACTCATCACACACCCCATCCTAATACGGAATCGCAAACCCTATTTTGCAAGTCAGTAAAAGGTTACCGATTCGCAAAATAGGGTTAGTACATGTAGAAAGGCTTTTTTAGCAGTAGAAAATAACTCAATATTCCATTTGTGACTGCTAAATTCTTTCAAAGATGTGTCCCTCAGTTACCAATAAATCATTCAGCAGAAATAAAGACACAAAGTGTACCTGTTGTCTCAGAATGTGTGCTGCTTGTGGTAGTCGCAGGTGTTGTGGTGCCTGCGGTGGTTGCTGCTGTAGTGCTCATTCCTGTTAAAAACAGATACACAGATTGTCAGTGGTGCAAGTACTGATACTAACTACCTTCCTTGTAACATTATAATTGTTGAAATAAGTAATAACGCCCATGAGGTAGACAAAAGTGAAACCTCCCAAACCGACCCATGAAAGAGTAAGTCTCATGGGTGAGACAGGCACCTCTAAAGTAACACGTCAATAAATGTTTAAATCTTGAATGTCATTAGCATACATAGACCTTTGACTCTGTTTATGACACACACCTCTAGGCGCATAGCTCCCCTCTTCAGGCCTTCACTGGTCATCTTGCTGTTGCTTAGCAACTAGTACTCATGAGGAGAAACCTTGCTCAGACAGTGGTAATGAGTAAAAATGAGAAAATAATGTAGTAACACTAGCATAAATATGTTATGACCCATAATTTGTCTACTCTTGCTGTATAATTTAGTCAACCCTACCACACAATTTCATCAACCCATGCTCCATCTTTAAAATAAACCCTTCCTTTAGCAAGGGCAGCTATTTTTAATATGATGACAGACCGTGAAGTAACCCATTCTTGAAGCCACTGTCAAGTCCTACCTCTAATGTCTACATCTCATTTTAAATGATGAAGCAATTGAGCTCAGCGGTTAAATGTGAGGAACCCTTTTGACTCAATTGTGGGTGGTGGCCCACTAGTACATCTACAGCAAAATTACCATAAACAGTTGGGTCCTAAACTTCTGTAAAGTTTAGACATCCTAAGAGGAGATTAGAGACGGGACCCCGTTACCTCTGGTTCTTCTGGATAGCACCAGTGACTACATTGGATAGTTGATTTGTGCTTTGAAACATTTTGTGGCACCCCTTTAAATTTCTTAGCTACCGGACAGTCAGTAGCTTACAGTTCTTACATCCTTTCAAAGATTACTTGTTGATAGAGCCTTGCAAACAACAGTGCAGAAATTGTACACTTGAAAGTTGTGATGCTGTGGACTGTGGTATTCCAGGGTTTCAACCTGCTGAATAGGGTTAACCCACTGATCGCAAGAAAGATCTCAGTTCTGAGCTGTGCATTGTTGCAATTAGCAGTGTTTGACTGAAGTATTGTTTCCAGTCTTAACCTAGTGAAAATCATGCCGAGAAACAGTGCAATTTGCAATAAGTTTAGAATTATTATTGGTGCACAAATGGTTGTTTTCACCCAAATAGGGATTTGCAAAGTGTCTGAATGACCTGAATATTTGTTGATGGTGAATCCCCTGCTCTTTGAATAAATAAGGTATTATCTTCTTTCTTCAAAGGCAATAAGCCATCCAAGGGAAAGTTTTTTAAATAGCCCTTGAAAACAAACCAGTATAGTTGTTTCTCACTGAGGCACATCATTGTGATCACTGCTAGTAATGCACAGGCGCCGGCACTTAATTGATGGCTTCAATTCCCTGTTGTCCAACGAAAGTCCTATACTAGTACTAAATGCTCAGCTTTAGTTGAGCAGAATTGTGTATATTTAGTACAATATTTAAGTTCATGGACATGGGCCTTTTCATGAGGCACGAGGCATGACTAAAGTTTTTTAACTTGAAAGTCATGAGCTAGACAAAGTAACTGACCAACTGCTCGATGACAAGACCTCTCTTCGATCCACCCCGGAAGAAATTGCTCAAGCAGTACAACTAAAACACAGACAGCCAAATGGAGGACCACCATCTAGAAGTACTCATCTGAATCACAAAATCATAGCATTCCTTTTGGTTGTCCAGTGCTTTCTAGTCCTGAAAGGAGAGACATTCTTCTTCAAACTACATCACTACGTACTTCCTCTGTAGCAATTCATTTGATGATGGCCATAGTGATTGTACCTCAACTCCCTATAGACCAGACACTTTATTTCATATATTTCTACCTATGTTTCACACGTTTACAAATAAAACTTTAGCTTACTTTAAACGTCAAATGCTCCATTTAATCGAGTTTTATAATAGCTAATCTATGTCACCGGATCCATTTGCTCATCCTAATTCGCATGAAGAAATCCAGCAAGGTTAAACTACATCTTCCAGTCTTTCTACAGGTCATTTATTTTTAAGAATGTCAGGTCTTTCTTTCTTGTTCTACATTTGTAAGTTCAGTTAACCCGTTGCTTCATTTAATTGTAGTTCTCTGTGAAAAAATATTTTGTTCTTATTTTAATTTTATACATAAATATTAGACATGTTAAGCTGTGTAGACACCTGATACATAACATGCTTAATGTTTCTGCCTCTGAAGACCATTGTCTGGTGAATTGCTATATCAAAAGTCATGTTTTTCTTTTGCAATGCAACTACTATTTCTGTAGTATATTTCAAATAAAACGACTTTTTAGGTTTTCTAAACTCTACCACACATCTCTTTCTAACCCACCTCCCTTTTTAGGTTGAGCATAACAGCGCAGAAGCGCTGCTTTTTTCTATGCGTTGTTATCTGTTTGTACTTTTAACCCCACCCCGCCCTCACGCCCATTACTATCGCTCGTTCATGGGCTTGCCCTACAAAAATCCTTTGTTATCATTGGTAAATGTCACACGTTTGTCCCTCCTTGGGGCGCTTTGGTTACCGCCTTTGACATCTACCCATTAACATGGCTAATTGCACTTTTGCTGGTATGTTTGATTGCAAGCAAACTTGTTTTTCCTTTTTTGTATCTCCTTCATGCTCATGGTGTGGGGCTTTGAATCGGGTCGCATGTGTGAAATTGAATTACGTTTCATTTTCAATATATGTGGCAAGAAAAGTCCAGTTAGGGGTTCACAATAATAACAGCTTTAACTCGAGCAAATGTGAGACCTATTGCATTGCAAATGCTTGTTTTTAAATAGAGTCTGTTTTCCTTAAAGAAAAAGAGGATGTATTTCAACAAAAAAATTAAATGTTTTCTTTTCATTTTTTAAGAGTAGGCACTGGTCTGTGTACATTCTGCGTGCTCTGAAAAAATGTTGGTGCCCCCATTGACAAAGGGGAAGGGGTCCCCTGGGGGCCCCTTCCAATTTGTGCATTGTTTACTCCTAATTAAATTTTGGGGGTAAAATGCGAATGTTTTGCAACCGTATTCTCGGTCTCATAACATTCGCAAATACCAATGAGAGTGGTTATTAGGAATGGACACTCATCACACACCCCATCCTAATACGGAATCGCAAACCCTATTTTGCAAGTCAGTAAAAGGTTACCGATTCGCAAAATAGGGTTAGTACATGTAGAAAGGCTTTTTTAGCAGTAGAAAATAACTCAATATTCCATTTGTGACTGCTAAATTCTTTCAAAGATGTGTCCCTCAGTTACCAATAAATCATTCAGCAGAAATAAAGACACAAAGTGTACCTGTTGTCTCAGAATGTGTGCTGCTTGTGGTAGTCGCAGGTGTTGTGGTGCCTGCGGTGGTTGCTGCTGTAGTGCTCATTCCTGTTAAAAACAGATACACAGATTGTCAGTGGTGCAAGTACTGATACTAACTACCTTCCTTGTAACATTATAATTGTTGAAATAAGTAATAACGCCCATGAGGTAGACAAAAGTGAAACCTCCCAAACCGACCCATGAAAGAGTAAGTCTCATGGGTGAGACAGGCACCTCTAAAGTAACACGTCAATAAATGTTTAAATCTTGAATGTCATTAGCATACATAGACCTTTGACTCTGTTTATGACACACACCTCTAGGCGCATAGCTCCCCTCTTCAGGCCTTCACTGGTCATCTTGCTGTTGCTTAGCAACTAGTACTCATGAGGAGAAACCTTGCTCAGACAGTGGTAATGAGTAAAAATGAGAAAATAATGTAGTAACACTAGCATAAATATGTTATGACCCATAATTTGTCTTCTCTTGCTGTATAATTTAGTCAACCCTACCACACAATTTCATCAACCCATGCTCCATCTTTAAAATAAACCCTTCCTTTAGCAAGGGCAGCTATTTTTAATATGATGACAGACCGTGAAGTAACCCATTCTTGAAGCCACTGTCAAGTCCTACCTCTAATGTCTACATCTCATTTTAAATGATGAAGCAATTGAGCTCAGCGGTTAAATGTGAGGAACCCTTTTGACTCAATTGTGGGTGGTGGCCCACTAGTACATCTACAGCAAAATTACCATAAACAGTTGGGTCCTAAACTTCTGTAAAGTTTAGACATCCTAAGAGGAGATTAGAGACGGGACCCCGTTACCTCTGGTTCTTCTGGATAGCACCAGTGACTACATTGGATAGTTGATTTGTGCTTTGAAACATTTTGTGGCACCCCTTTAAATTTCTTAGCTACCGGACAGTCAGTAGCTTACAGTTCTTACATCCTTTCAAAGATTACTTGTTGATAGAGCCTTGCAAACAACAGTGCAGAAATTGTACACTTGAAAGTTGTGATGCTGTGGACTGTGGTATTCCAGGGTTTCAACCTGCTGAATAGGGTTAACCCACTGATCGCAAGAAAGATCTCAGTTCTGAGCTGTGCATTGTTGCAATTAGCAGTGTTTGACTGAAGTATTGTTTCCAGTCTTAACCTAGTGAAAATCATGCCGAGAAACAGTGCAATTTGCAATAAGTTTAGAATTATTATTGGTGCACAAATGGTTGTTTTCACCCAAATAGGGATTTGCAAAGTGTCTGAATGACCTGAATATTTGTTGATGGTGAATCCCCTGCTCTTTGAATAAATAAGGTATTATCTTCTTTCTTCAAAGGCAATAAGCCATCCAAGGGAAAGTTTTTTAAATAGCCCTTGAAAACAAACCAGTATAGTTGTTTCTCACTGAGGCACATCATTGTGATCACTGCTAGTAATGCACAGGCGCCGGCACTTAATTGATGGCTTCAATTCCCTGTTGTCCAACGAAAGTCCTATACTAGTACTAAATGCTCAGCTTTAGTTGAGCAGAATTGTGTATATTTAGTACAATATTTAAGTTCATGGACATGGGCCTTTTCATGAGGCACGAGGCATGACTAAAGTTTTTTAACTTGAAAGTCATGAGCTAGACAAAGTAACTGACCAACTGCTCGATGACAAGACCTCTCTTCGATCCACCCCGGAAGAAATTGCTCAAGCAGTACAACTAAAACACAGACAGCCAAATGGAGGACCACCATCTAGAAGTACTCATCTGAATCACAAAATCATAGCATTCCTTTTGGTTGTCCAGTGCTTTCTAGTCCTGAAAGGAGAGACATTCTTCTTCAAACTACATCACTACGTACTTCCTCTGTAGCAATTCATTTGATGATGGCCATAGTGATTGTACCTCAACTCCCTATAGACCAGACACTTTATTTCATATATTTCTACCTATGTTTCACACGTTTACAAATAAAACTTTAGCTTACTTTAAACGTCAAATGCTCCATTTAATCGAGTTTTATAATAGCTAATCTATGTCACCGGATCCATTTGCTCATCCTAATTCGCATGAAGAAATCCAGCAAGGTTAAACTACATCTTCCAGTCTTTCTACAGGTCATTTATTTTTAAGAATGTCAGGTCTTTCTTTCTTGTTCTACATTTGTAAGTTCAGTTAACCCGTTGCTTCATTTAATTGTAGTTCTCTGTGAAAAAATATTTTGTTCTTATTTTAATTTTATACATAAATATTAGACATGTTAAGCTGTGTAGACACCTGATACATAACATGCTTAATGTTTCTGCCTCTGAAGACCATTGTCTGGTGAATTGCTATATCAAAAGTCATGTTTTTCTTTTGCAATGCAACTACTATTTCTGTAGTATATTTCAAATAAAACGACTTTTTAGGTTTTCTAAACTCTACCACACATCTCTTTCTAACCCACCTCCCTTTTTAGGTTGAGCATAACAGCGCAGAAGCGCTGCTTTTTTCTATGCGTTGTTATCTGTTTGTACTTTTAACCCCACCCCGCCCTCACGCCCATTACTATCGCTCGTTCATGGGCTTGCCCTACAAAAATCCTTTGTTATCATTGGTAAATGTCACACGTTTGTCCCTCCTTGGGGCGCTTTGGTTACCGCCTTTGACATCTACCCATTAACATGGCTAATTGCACTTTTGCTGGTATGTTTGATTGCAAGCAAACTTGTTTTTCCTTTTTTGTATCTCCTTCATGCTCATGGTGTGGGGCTTTGAATCGGGTCGCATGTGTGAAATTGAATTACGTTTCATTTTCAATATATGTGGCAAGAAAAGTCCAGTTAGGGGTTCACAATAATAACAGCTTTAACTCGAGCAAATGTGAGACCTATTGCATTGCAAATGCTTGTTTTTAAATAGAGTCTGTTTTCCTTAAAGAAAAAGAGGATGTATTTCAACAAAAAAATTAAATGTTTTCTTTTCATTTTTTAAGAGTAGGCACTGGTCTGTGTACATTCTGCGTGCTCTGAAAAAATGTTGGTGCCCCCATTGACAAAGGGGAAGGGGTCCCCTGGGGGCCCCTTCCAATTTGTGCATTGTTTACTCCTAATTAAATTTTGGGGTAAAATGCGAATGTTTTGCAACCGTATTCTCGGTCTCATAACATTCGCAAATACCAATGAGAGTGGTTATTAGGAATGGACACTCATCACACACCCCATCCTAATACGGAATCGCAAACCCTATTGTGCAAGTCAGTAAAAGGTTACTGATTCGCAAAATAGGGTTAGTACATGGAGAAAGGCTTTTTTAGCAGTAGAAAATAACCCAATATTCCATTTGTGACTGCTAAATTCTTTCAAAGATGTGTCCCTCAGTTACCAATAAATCATTCAGTAGAAATAAAGACACAAAGTGTACCTGTTGTCTCAGAATGTGTGCTGCTTGTGGTAGTCGCAGGTGTTGTGGTGCCTGCGGTGGTTGCTGCTGTAGTGCTCATTCCTGTTAAAAACAGATACACAGATTGTCAGTGGTGCAAGTACCGATACTAACTACCTCTCCTTGTAACATTATAATTGTTGAAATAAGTAATAACGCCCATGAGGTAGACAAAAGTGAAACCTCCCAAACCGACCCATGAAAGAATAAGTTTAATGGGTGAGACAGGCACCTCTAAAGTAACACGTCACTACATTTTTAAATCTTGAATGTCATTAGGATACATAGACCTTTGACTCTGTTTATGACATACACCTGTAGGCGCATAGCTTCCCTCTTCAGGCCTTCACTGGTCATCTTGCTGTTGCTTAGCAACTAGTACTCATGAGGAGAAACTTTGCTCAGACAGTGGTAATGAGTAAAAATTAGAAAATAATGTAGTAACACTAGCATAAATATGTTATGACGCATAATTTGTCTTCTCTTGCTGTATAATTTAGTCAACCCTACCACACAATTTCATCAACCCATGCTCCATCTTTCCAATAAACCCTTCCTTTAGCAAGGGCAGCTATTTTTAATATGATGACAGACCGTGAAGTAACCCATTCTTGAAGCCACTGTCAAGTCCTACCTCTAAAGTCTACATCTCATTTTAAATGATGAAGCCATTGAGCTCAGCGGTTAAATGTGAGGAACCCTTTTGACTCAATTGTGGGTGGTGGCCCACTAGTACATCTATAGCAAAATTACCATAAACAGTTGGGTCCTAAACTTCTGTAAAATTTAGACATCCTAAGAGGAGATTAGAGACCGGACCCCGTTACCTCTGGTTCTTCTGGATAGCACCAGTGACTACATTGGATAGTTGATTTGTGCTTTCAAACATTTTGTGGCACCCCTTTAAATTTCTTAGCTACCGGTCAGTAGCTTACATTTCTTCCATCCTTTCAAAGATTACTTGTTGATAGAGCCTTGCAAAAAACAGTGCAGAAATTGCACACTTGAAAGTTGTGATGCTGTGGACTGTGGTATTCCAGGGTTTCAACCTGCTGAATAGGGTTAACCCACTGATCGCAAGAAAGATCTCAGTTCTGAGCTGTGCATTGTTGCAATTAGCAGTGTTTGACTGAAGTATTGTTTCCAGTCTTAACCTGGTGAAAATCATGCTGAGAAACAGTGCAATTTGCAATAAGTTTAGAATTATGATTGGTGCACAAATGGTTGTTTTCACCCAAATAGGGATTTGCAAAGTGTCTGAATGACCTGAGTATTTGTTGATGGTGAATCCCCTGCTCTTTGAATAAATAAGGTAGTATCTTCTTTCTTCAAAGGCAATAAGCCATCCAAGGGAACGTTTTTTAAATAGCCCTTGAAAACATACCAGTATAGTTGTTTCTCACTGAGGCACATCATTGTGATCACTGCTAGTAATGCACAGGCGCCAGCACTTAATTGATGGCTTCAATTCCCTGTTGTCCAACTAAAGTCCTATACTAGTACTAAATGTTCAGCTTTAGTTGAGCAGAATTGTTTATATTTAGTACAATTTTTAACTTCATGAACATGGGCCTTTTCATGAGGCGCGAGGCATGGCTAAAGTCTTTTAACTTGAAAGTCATGAGCTAGACAAAGTAACTGACCAACTGCTCGATGACAAGACCTCTCTTCGATCCACCCTGGAAGAAATTGCTCAAGCAGTACAACTAAAACACAGACAGCCAAATGGAGGACCACCATCCAGAAGTAGTCATCTGAATCACAGAATCATAGCATTCCTTTTGGTCGTCCAGTGCTTTCTAGTTCTGAAAGGAGAGACATTCTTCTTCAAACTACATCACTACGTACTTCCTCTGTAGCAATTCCTTTGATGATGGCCTTAGTGATTGTACCTCAACTGCCTATAGACCAGACATTTTATTTCATATATTTCTACCTACG
This sequence comes from Pleurodeles waltl, assembly GCF_031143425.1. NCBI lineage: Eukaryota > Metazoa > Chordata > Amphibia > Caudata > Salamandridae > Pleurodeles > Pleurodeles waltl. The sequence goes on from NC_090439.1 coordinate 1,181,350,893, forward strand.
TTTCACATGTTTAGAAATAAAACTTTAGCTTACTTTAAAAGTCAAATGCTCCATTTAAGCCAGTTTTATAATAGCTAATCTTTGTCACCGGATCCATTTGTTCATCCTAATTCGCATGAAGAAATCCAGCAAGGTAAAACTACATCTTCCAGTCTTTCTACAGGTCATTTATTTTTAATAATGTCAGGACTTTATTTCTTGTTCTACATTTGTAAGTTCAGTTAACCAGTTGCTTCATTTAATTGTAGTTCTCTGTGAAAAAATATTTTGTTCTTATTTTAATTTTATACATAAATATTAGGCATGTTAAGCTGTGTAGACACGTGATACATAACATGCTTAATGTTTCTGCATCTGAAGTCCATTGTCTGGTGAATTGCTATATCAAAAGTTCTTTTTTTCTTTTGCAATGCCCCTACAATTTCTGTAGTACATTTCAAATAAAACAACTTTTTAGGTTTTCTAAAACTCTACCACACATCTCTTTCTAACCCACCACCCTTTTTAGGATGAGCATAATAGCGCAGAAGCGCTTCTTTTTTCTATGCGTTGTTATCTGTTTGTACTTTTATCCGCACCCCGCCCTCACGCCCATTACTATCGCTCGTTCATGGGCTTGCCCTACAAAAATCCTTTGTTATCATTGGTAAATGTTACACGTTTATCTCTCCTTCTGGTGCTTTGGTTACCGCCTTTGACATCGACCCATTAACATGGCTAATTGCACTTTTGCTGGCATGTTTGATTGCAAGCAAACTTGTTTTTCCTTTTTTGTGTCTCCTTCATGCTCATGGTGTGAGGCTTTGAATCGGGTCGCACGTGTGAAATTGAATTACGTTTCATTTTCAATATATGTGGCAAGAAAAGTCCAGTTAGGGGTTTACAATAATAACAGCTCTAACTCGAGCAAATGTGAGACCTATTGCATTGCAAATGCTTGTTTTTAATTAGAGTCTGTTTTCCTTAAAGAAAAACAGGATGTATTTCAACAAAAAAATGAAAAGTTTTCTTTTCATTTTTTAAGAGTAGGCACTGGTCTGTGTACATTCTGCGTGCTCTGAAAAAATGTTGGTGCCCCCATTGACAAAGGGGAAGGGGTCCCCTGGGGGCCCCTTCCAATTTGTGCATTGTTTACTCCTAATTAAAATTTTGGGTAAAATGCGAATGTTTTGCAACCGTATTCTAGGTCTCATAACATTCGCAAATACCAATGAGAGTGGTTATTAAGAATGGACACTCATCACACACCCCATCCTAATACGGAATCGCAAACCCTATTGTGCAAGTCAGTAAAAGGTTACTGATTCGCAAAATAGGGTTAGTACATGTAGATAGCCTTTTTTAGCAGTAGAAAATAACCCAATATGCCATTTGTGACTGCTAAATTCTTTCATAGATGTGTCCCTCATTTACCAATAAATCATTCAGCAGAAATAAAGACTCAAAGTGTACCTGTTGTCTCAGAATGTGTGCTGCTTGTGGTAGTCGCAGGTGTTGTGGTGCCTGCGGTGGTTGCTGCTGTAGTGCTCATTCCTGTTAAAAACAGATACACAGATTGTCAGTGGTGCAAGTACCAATACTAACTACCTCTCCTTGTAACATTATAATTGTTGAAATAAGTAATAACGCCCATGAGGTAGACAAAAGTGAAACCTCCCAAACCGACCCATGAAAGAATAAGTCTCATGGGTGAGACAGGCACCTCTAAAATAACAAGTCAATACATTTTTAAATCTTGAATGTCATTAGGATACATAGACCTTTGACTCTGTTTATGACATACACCTCTAGGCACATAGCTCCCCTCTTCAGGCTTTCACTGGTCATCTTGCTGTTGCTTTGCAACTAGTACTCATGAGGAGAAACTTTGCTCAGACAGTGGTAATGAGTAAAAATGAGAAAATAATGTAGTAACACTAGCATAAATATGTTATGAAGCATAATTTGTCTTCTCTTGCTGTATAATTTAGTCAACCCTACCACACAATTTCATCAACCCATGCTCCATCTTTCCAATAAACCCTTCCTTTAGCAAGGGCAGCTATTTTTAATATGATGACAGACCGCGAAGTAACCCATTCTTGAAGCCACTGTCAAGTCCTACCTCTAATGTCTACATCTCATTTTAAATGATGAAGCCATTGAGCTCAGCGGTTAAATGTGAGGAACCCTTTTGACTCAATTGTGGGTGGTGGCCCACTAGTACATCTATAGCAAAATTACCATAAACAGTTGGGTCCTAAACTTCTGTAAAGTTTAGACATCCTAAGAGGAGATTAGAGACGGGACCCCGTTACCTCTGGTTCTTCTGGATAGCACCAGTGACTACATTGGATAGTTGATTTGTGCTTTGAAACATTTTGTGGCACCCCTTTAAATTTCTTAGCTATCGGACAGTCAGTAGCTTACAGTTCTTACATCCTTTCAAAGATTACTTGTTGATAGAGCCTTGCAAACAACAGTGCAGAAATTGTACACTTGAAAGTTGTGATGCTGTGGACTGTGGTATTCCAGGGTTTCAACCTGCTGAATAGGGTTAACCCACTGATCGCAAGAAAGATCTCAGTTCTGAGCTGTGCATTGTTGCAATTAGCAGTGTTTGACTGAAGTATTGTTTCCAGTCTTAACCTGGTGAAAATCATGCCGAGAAACAGTGCAATTTGCAATAAGTTTAGAATTATTATTGGTGCACAAATGGTTGTTTTCACCCAAATAGGGATTTGCAAAGTGTCTGAATGACCTGAGTATTTGTTGATGGTGAATCCCCTGCTCTTTGAATAAATAAGGTATTATCTTCTTTCTTCAAAGGCAATAAGCCATCCAAGGGAAAGTTTTTTAAATAGCCCTTGAAAACATACCAGTATAGTTGTTTCTCACTGAGGCACATCATTGTGATCACTGCTAGTAATGCACAGGCGCCAGCACTTAATTGATGGCTTCAATTCCCTGTTGTCCAACGAAAGTCCTATACTAGAACTAAATGCTCATCTTTAGTTGAGCAGAATTGTGTATATTTAGTACAATATTTAAGTTCATGGACATGGGCCTTTTCATGAGGCGCGAGGCATGACTAAAGTTTTTTAACTTGAAAGTCATGAGCTAGACAAAGTAACTGACCAACTGCTCGATGACAAGACCTCTCTTCGATCCACCCCGGAAGAAATTGCTCAAGCAGTACAACTAAAACACAGACAGCCAAATGGAGGACCACCATCTAGAAGTACTCATCTGAATCACAAAATCATAGCATTCCTTTTGGTTGTCCAGTGCTTTCTAGTCCTGAAAGGAGAGACATTCTTCTTCAAACTACATCACTACGTACTTCCTCTGTAGCAATTCATTTGATGATGGCCATAGTGATTGTACCTCAACTCCCTATAGACCAGACACTTTATTTCATATATTTCTACCTATGTTTCACACGTTTACAAATAAAACTTTAGCTTACTTTAAACGTCAAATGCTCCATTTAATCGAGTTTTATAATAGCTAATCTATGTCACCGGATCCATTTGCTCATCCTAATTCGCATGAAGAAATCCAGCAAGGTTAAACTACATCTTCCAGTCTTTCTACAGGTCATTTATTTTTAAGAATGTCAGGTCTTTCTTTCTTGTTCTACATTTGTAAGTTCAGTTAACCCGTTGCTTCATTTAATTGTAGTTCTCTGTGAAAAAATATTTTGTTCTTATTTTAATTTTATACATAAATATTAGACATGTTAAGCTGTGTAGACACCTGATACATAACATGCTTAATGTTTCTGCCTCTGAAGACCATTGTCTGGTGAATTGCTATATCAAAAGTCATGTTTTTCTTTTGCAATGCAACTACTATTTCTGTAGTATATTTCAAATAAAACGACTTTTTAGGTTTTCTAAACTCTACCACACATCTCTTTCTAACCCACCTCCCTTTTTAGGTTGAGCATAACAGCGCAGAAGCGCTGCTTTTTTCTATGCGTTGTTATCTGTTTGTACTTTTAACCCCACCCCGCCCTCACGCCCATTACTATCGCTCGTTCATGGGCTTGCCCTACAAAAATCCTTTGTTATCATTGGTAAATGTCACACGTTTGTCCCTCCTTGGGGCGCTTTGGTTACCGCCTTTGACATCTACCCATTAACATGGCTAATTGCACTTTTGCTGCAAGCAAACTTGTTTTTCCTTTTTTGTATCTCCTTCATGCTCATGGTGTGGGGCTTTGAATCGGGTCGCATGTGTGAAATTGAATTACGTTTCATTTTCAATATATGTGGCAAGAAAAGTCCAGTTAGGGGTTCACAATAATAACAGCTTTAACTCGAGCAAATGTGAGACCTATTGCATTGCAAATGCTTGTTTTTAAATAGAGTCTGTTTTCCTTAAAGAAAAAGAGGATGTATTTCAACAAAAAAATTAAATGTTTTCTTTTCATTTTTTAAGAGTAGGCACTGGTCTGTGTACATTCTGCGTGCTCTGAAAAAATGTTGGTGCCCCCATTGACAAAGGGGAAGGGGTCCCCTGGGGGCCCCTTCCAATTTGTGCATTGTTTACTCCTAATTAAATTTTGGGGTAAAATGCGAATGTTTTGCAACCGTATTCTCGGTCTCATAACATTCGCAAATACCAATGAGAGTGGTTATTAGGAATGGACACTCATCACACACCCCATCCTAATACGGAATCGCAAACCCTATTGTGCAAGTCAGTAAAAGGTTACTGATTCGCAAAATAGGGTTAGTACATGGAGAAAGGCTTTTTTAGCAGTAGAAAATAACCCAATATTCCATTTGTGACTGCTAAATTCTTTCAAAGATGTGTCCCTCAGTTACCAATAAATCATTCAGCAGAAATAAAGACACAAAGTGTACCTGTTGTCTCAGAATGTGTGCTGCTTGTGGTAGTCGCAGGTGTTGTGGTGCCTGCGGTGGTTGCTGCTGTAGTGCTCATTCCTGTTAAAAACAGATACACAGATTGTCAGTGGTGCAAGTACTGATACTAACTACCTTTCCTTGTAACATTTTAATTGTTGAAATAAGTAATAACGCCCATGCGGTAGACAAAAGTGAAACCTCCCAAACCGACCCATGAAAGAGTAAGTCTCATGGGTGAGACAGGCACCTCTAAAGTAACACGTCAATAAATGTTTAAATCTTGAATGTCATTAGCATACATAGACCTTTGACTCTGTTTATGACACACACCTCTAGGCGCATAGCTCCCCTCTTCAGGCCTTCACTGGTCATCTTGCTGTTGCTTAGCAACTAGTACTCATGAGGAGAAACTTTGCTCAGACAGTGGTAATGAGTAAAAATTAGAAAATAATGTAGTAACACTAGCATAAATATGTTATGACGCATAATTTGTCTTCTCTTGCTGTATAATTTAGTCAACCCTACCACACAATTTCATCAACCCATGCTCCATCTTTAAAATAAACCCTTCCTTTAGCAAGGGCAGCTATTTTTAATATGATGACAGACCGTGAAGTAACCCATTCTTGAAGCCACTGTCTAGTCCTATCTCTAAAGTCTACATCTCATTTTAAATGATGAAGCCATCGAGCTCAGCGGTTAAATGTGAGGAACCCTTTTGACTCAATTGTGGGTGGTGGCCCACTAGTACATCTATAGCAAAATTACCATAAACAGTTGGGTCCTAAACTTCTGTAAAATTTAGACATCCTAAGAGGAGATTAGAGACCGGACCCCGTTACCTCTGGTTCTTCTGGATAGCACCAGTGACTACATTGGATAGTTGACTTGTGCTTTGAAACATTTTGTGGCACCCCTTTAAATTTCTTATCTACCGGTCAGTAGCTTACATTTCTTCCATCCTTTCAAAGATTACTTGTTGATAGAGCCTTGCAAACAACAGTGCAGAAATTGCACACTTGAAAGTTGTGATGCTGTGGACTGTGGTATTCCAGGGTTTCAACCTGTTGAATAGGGTTAACCCACTGATCGCAAGAAAGATCTCAGTTCTGAGCTGTGCATTGTTGCAATTAGCAGTGTTTGACTGAAGTATTGTTTCCAGTCTTAACCTGGTGAAAATCATGCCGAGAAACAGTGCAATTTGCAATAAGTTTAGAATTATTATTGGGGCACAAATGGCTGTTTTCACCCAAATAGGGATTTGCAAAGTGTCTGAATGACCTGAGTATTTGTTGATGGTGAATCCCCTGCTCTTTGAATAAATAAGGTAGTATCTTCTTTCTTCAAAGGCAATAAGCCATCCAAGGAAAAGTTTTTTAAATGGCCCTTGAAAACAAACCAGTATAGTTGTTTCTCACTGAGGCACATCATTGTGATCCCTGCTAGTAATGCACAGGCGCCGGCACTTAATTGATGGCTTCAATTCCCTGTTGTCCAACGAAAGTCCTATACTAGTACTAAATGCTCATCTTTAGTTGAGCAGAATTGTGTATATTTAGTACAATTTTTAAGTTCGTGGACATGGGCCTTTTCATGAGGCGTGAGGCATGGCTAAAGTCTTTTAACTTGAAAGTCATGAGCTAGACAAAGTAACTGACCAACTGCTCGATGACAAGACCTCTCTTCGATCCACCCTGGAAGAAATTGCTCAAGCAGTACAACCAAAACACAGACAGCCAAATGGAGGACCACCATCCAGAAGTACTCATCTCAATCACAATATCATAGCATTCCTTTTGGTTGTCCAGTGCTTTCTAGTCCTTAAAGGAGAGACATTCTTCTTCAAACTACATCACTACGTACTTCCTCTGTAGCAATTCCTTTGATGATGGCCTTAGTGATTGTACCTCAACTGCCTTTAGACCAGACATTTTATTTCATATATTTCTACCTATGTTTCACACGTTTACAAATAAAACTTTGGCTTACTTTAAACGTCAAATGCTCCATTTAATCGAGTTTTATAATAGGTAATCTATGTCACCGGATCCATTTGCTCATCCTAATTCGCATGAAGAAATCCAGCAAGGTGAAACTACATCTTCCAGTCTTTCTACAGGTCATTTATTTTTAAGAATGTCAGGTCTTTCTTTCTTGTTCTACATTTGTAAGTTCAGTTAACCAGTTGCTTCATTTAATTGTAGTTCTCTGTGAAAAAATATTTTGTTCTTATTTTAATTTTATACATAAATATTAGACATGTTAAGCTGTGTAGACACCTGATACATAACATGCTTAATGTTTCTACCTCTGAAGTCCATTGTCTGGTGAATTGCTATATCAAAAGTAATTTTTTTCTTTTGCAATGCCCCTACAATTTCTGTAGTATATTTCAAATAAAACGACTTTTTAGGTTTTCTAAACTCTACCACACATCTCTTTCTAACCCACCTCCCTTTTTAGGTTGAGCATAACAGCGCGGAAGCGCTGCTTTTTTCTATGCGTTGTTATCTGTTTGTACTTTTAACCGCACCCCGCCCTCACAACCCATTACTATAGCTCGTTCATGGGCTTGCGCTACAAAAATCCTTTGTTATCATTGGTAAATGTCACACGTTTGTCCCTTCTTGGGACGCTTTGGTTACCGCCTTTGACATCTACCCATTAACATGGCTAATTGCACTTTTGCTGGTATGTTTGATTGCAAGCAAACTTGTTTTTCCTTTTTTGTATCTCCTTCATGCTCATGGTGTGGGGCTTTGAATCGGGTCGCATGTGTGAAATTGAATTACGTTTCATTTTCAATATATGTGGCAAGAAAAGTCCAGTTAGGGGTTCACAATAATAACAGCTTTAACTCGAGCAAATGTGAGACCTATTGCATTGCAAATGCTTGTTTTTAAATAGAGTCTGTTTTCCTTAAAGAAAAAGAGGATGTATTTCAACAAAAAAATTAAATGTTTTCTTTTCATTTTTTAAGAGTAGGCACTGGTCTGTGTACATTCTGCGTGCTCTGAAAAAATGTTGGTGCCCCCATTGACAAAGGGGAAGGGGTCCCCTGGGGGCCCCTTCCAATTTGTGCATTGTTTACTCCTAATTAAATTTTGGGGTAAAATGCGAATGTTTTGCAACCGTATTCTCGGTTTCATAACATTCGCAAATACCAATGAGAGTGGTTATTAGGAATGGACACTCATCACACACCCCATCCTAATACGGAATCGCAAACCCTATTGTGCAAGTCAGTAAAAGGTTACTGATTCGCAAAATAGGGTTAGTACATGGAGAAAGGCTTTTTTAGCAGTAGAAAATAACCCAATATTCCATTTGTGACTGCTAAATTCTTTCAAAGATGTGTCCCTCAGTTACCAATAAATCATTCAGCAGAAATAAAGACACAAAGTGTACCTGTTGTCTCAGAATGTGTGCTGCTTGTGGTAGTCGCAGGTGTTGTGGTGCCTGCGGTGGTTGCTGCTGTAGTGCTCATTCCTGTTAAAAACAGATACACAGATTGTCAGTGGTGCAAGTACTGATACTAACTACCTTTCCTTGTAACATTTTAATTGTTGAAATAAGTAATAACGCCCATGAGGTAGACAAAAGTGAAACCTCCCAAACCGACCCATGAAAGAGTAAGTCACATGGGTGAGTCAGGCACCTCTAAAGTAACACGTCAATAAATGTTTAAATCTTGAATGTCATTAGCATACATAGACCTTTGACTCTGTTTATGACACACACCTCTAGGCGCATAGCTCCCCTCTTCAGGCCTTCACTGGTCATCTTGCTGTTGCTTAGCAACTAGTACTCATGAGGAGAAACTTTGTTCAGACAGTGGTAATGAGTAAAAATGAGAAAATAATGTAGTAACACTAGCATAAATATGTTATGACGCATAATTTGTCTTCTCTTGCTGTATAATTTAGTCAACCCTACCACAGAATTTCATCAATCCATGCTCCATCTTTAAAATAAACCCTTCCTTTAGCAAGGGCAGCTATTTTTAATATGATGACAGACCGTGAAGTAACCCATTCTTGAAGCCACTGTCCAGTCCTATCTCTAAAGTCTACATCTCATTTTAAATGATGAAGCCATCGAGCTCAGCGGTTAAATGTGAGGAACCCTTTTGACTCAATTGTGGGTGGTGGCCCACTAGTACATCTATAGCAAAATTACCATAAACAGTTGGGTCCTAAACTTCTGTAAAATTTAGACATCCTAAGAGGAGATTAGAGACCGGACCCCGTTACCTCTGGTTCTTCTGGATAGCACCAGTGACTACATTGGATAGTTGACTTGTGCTTTCAAACATTTTGTGGCACCCCTTTAAATTTCTTATCTACTGGTCAGTAGCTTACATTTCTTCCATCCTTTCAAAGATTACTTGTTGATAGAGCCTTGCAAACAACAGTGCAGAAATTGCACACTTGAAAGTTGTGATGCTGTGGACTGTGGTATTCCAGGGTTTCAACCTGTTGAATAGGGTTAACCCACTGATCGCAAGAAAGATCTCAGTTCTGAGCTGTGCATTGTTGCAATTAGCAGTGTTTGACTGAAGTATTGTTTCCAGTCTTAACCTGGTGAAAATCATGCCGAGAAACAGTGCAATTTGCAATAAGTTTAGAATTATTATTGGGGCACAAATGGCTGTTTTCACCCAAATAGGGATTTGCAAAGTGTCTGAATGACCTGAGTATTTGTTGATGGTGAATCCCCTGCTCTTTGAATAAATAAGGTAGTATCTTCTTTCTTCAAAGGCAATAAGCCATCCAAGGAAAAGTTTTTTAAATGGCCCTTGAAAACAAACCAGTATAGTTGTTTCTCACTGAGGCACATCATTGTGATCCCTGCTAGTAATGCACAGGCGCCGGCACTTAATTGATGGCTTCAATTCCCTGTTGTCCAACGAAAGTCCTATACTAGTACTAAATGCTCATCTTTAGTTGAGCAGAATTGTGTATATTTAGTACAATTTTTAAGTTCGTGGACATGGGCCTTTTCATGAGGCGTGAGGCATGGCTAAAGTCTTTTAACTTGAAAGTCATGAGCTAGACAAAGTAACTGACCAACTGCTCGATGACAAGACCTCTCTTCGATCCACCCTGGAAGAAATTACTCAAGCAGTACAACCAAAACACAGACAGCCAAATGGAGGACCACCATCCAGAAGTACTCATCTCAATCACAAAATCATAGCATTCCTTTTGGTTGTCCAGTGCTTTCTAGTCCTTAAAGGAGAGACATTCTTCTTCAAACTACATCACTACGTACTTCCTCTGTAGCAATTCCTTTGATGATGGCCTTAGTGATTGTACCTCAACTGCCTTTAGACCAGACATTTTATTTCATATATTTCTACCTATGTTTCACACGTTTACAAATAAAACTTTGGCTTACTTTAAACGTCAAATGCTCCATTTAATCGAGTTTTATAATAGGTAATCTATGTCACCGGATCCATTTGCTCATCCTAATTCGCATGAAGAAATCCAGCAAGGTGAAACTACATCTTCCAGTCTTTCTACAGGTCATTTATTTTTAAGAATGTCAGGTCTTTCTTTCTTGTTCTACATTTGTAAGTTCAGTTAACCAGTTGCTTCATTTAATTGTAGTTCTCTGTGAAAAAATAGTTTGTTCTTATTTTAATTTTATACATAAATATTAGACATGTTAAGCTGTGTAGACACCTGATACATAACATGCTTAATGTTTCTGCCTCTGAAGTCCATTGTCTGGTGAATTGCTATATCAAAGTCATTTTTTTCTTTTGCAATGCCCCTACAATTTCTGTAGTATATTTCAAATAAAACAACTTTTTAGGTTTTCTAAACTCTACCACACATCTCTTTCTAACCCACCTCCCTTTTTAGGTTGAGCATAACAGCGCGGAAGCGCTGCTTTTTTCTATGCGTTGTTATCTGTTTGTACTTTTAACCGCACCCCGCCCTCACGCCCATTACTATGGCTCGTTCATGGGCTTGCCCTACAAAAATCCTTTGTTATCATTGGTAAATGTTACACGTTTTTCCCTCCTTGGGGCGCTTTGGTTACCGCCTTTGACAGCTACCCATTAACATGGCTAATTGCACTTTTGCTGGCATGTTTGATTGCAAGCAAACTTGTTTTCCCTTTTGTGTGTCTCCTTCATGCTCATGGTGTGAGGCTTTGAATCGGGTTGCATGTGTGAAATTGAATTACGTTTCATTTTCAATATATGTGGCAAGAAAACTCCAGTTAGGGGTTCAAAATAATAACAGCTTTAACTCGAGCAAATGTGAGACCTATTGCATTGCAAATGCTTGTTTTTAAATAGAGTCTGTTTTCCTTAAAGAAAAACAGGATGTATTTCAACAAAAAAATGAAAAGTTTTCTTTTCATTTTTTAAGAGTAGGCACTGGTCTGTGTACATTCTGCGTGCTCTGAAACAATGTTGGTGCCCCCATTGACAAAGGGGAAGGGGTCCCCTGGGCGCCCCTTCCAATTTGTGCATTGTTTACTCCTAATTAAGATTTTTGTTAAAATGCGAATGTTTTGCAAGCGTATTCTCGGTCTCATAATATTCGCAAATACCAATGAGAGTGGTTATTAGGAATGGACACTCATCACACACCCCATCTTAACACGGAATCTCAAACCCTATTGTGCAAGTCAGTAAAGGGTTACTGATTCGCAAAATAGGGTTAGTACATGTAGAAAGGCTTTTTTAGCAGTAGAAAATAACCCAATATGCCATTTTTGACTGCTAAATTCTTTCATAGATGTGTCCCTCAGTTACCAATAAATCATTCAGCAGAAATAAAGACATAAAGTGTACCTGTTGTGTCAGAATGTGTGCTGCTTGTGGTAGTCGCAGGTGTTGTGGTGCCAGCGGTGGTTGCTGCTGTAGTGCTCATTCCTGTTAAAAACAGATACACAGATTGTCAGTGGTGCAAGTACTGATACTAACTACCTCTCCTTGTAACATTATAATTGTTGAAATAAGTACTAACGCCCATGAGGTAGACAAAAGCGAAACCTCCCAAACCAACACATGAAAGAGTAAGTCTCATGGGTGAGACAGGCACCTCTAAAGTAACACGTCAATACATTTTTAAATCTTGAATGTCATTAGGATACATAGACCTTTCACTCCGTTTATGACACACACCTCTAGGCGCATAGCTCCCCTCTTCAGGCCTTCACGGGTCATCTTGCTGTTGCTTAGCAACTGGTACTCATGAGGAGAAACTTTGCTCAGACAGTGGTAATGAGTACAAATGAGAAAATAATGTAGTAATACTAGCATAAATATGTTATGCCGCATAGTTTGTCTTCTCTTGCTGTATAATTAAGTCAACCCTACCACACAATTCCATCAACCCATGCTCCATCTTTCCAATAAACTCTTCCTTTAGCAAGGGCAGCTATTTTTAATATGATGACAGACAGTGAAGTAACCCATTCTTGAAGCCACTTTCAAGTCCTACCTCTAAAGTCTACATGTCATTTTAAATGATGAAGCCATTGAGCTCAGCGGTTAAATGTGAGGAACCCTTTTGACTCAATTGTGGGTGGTGGCCCACTAGTACATCTATAGCAAAATTACCATAAACAGTTGGGTCCTAAACGTCTGTAAAATTTAGACACCCTAAGAGGAGATTAGAGACCGGACCCCGTTACCTCTGGTTCTTCTGGATAGCACCAGTGACTACATTGGATAGTTGATTTGTGCTTTGAAACATTTTGTGGCACCCCTTTAAATTTCTTAGCTACCGGACAGTCAGTAGCTTACATTTCATCCATCCTTTCAAAGATTACTTGTTGATAGAGCCTTGCAAACAACAGTGCAGAAATTGCACACTTGAAAGTTGTGATGCTGTGGACTGTGGCATTCCAGGGTTTCAACCTGCTGAATAGGGTTAAACCACTGATCGCAAGAAAGATCTCAGTTCTGAGCTGTGCATTGTTGCAATTAGCAGTGTTAGACTGAAGTATTGTTTCCAGTCTTAACCTGGTGAAAATCATGCCGAGAAACAGTGCAATTTGCAATAAGTTTAGAATTATGATTGGGGCACAAATGTTGTTTTCACCCAAATAGGGATTTGCAAAGTGTCGGAATGACCTGAGTATTTGTTGATGGTGAATCCCCTGCTCTTTGAATAAATAAGGTAGTATCTTCTTTCTTCAAAGGCAATAAGCCATCAAAGGGAACGTTTTTTTAAATAGCCCTTGAAAACATACCAGTATAGTTGTTTCTCACTGAGGCACATCATTGTGATCACTGCTAGTAATGCACAGGCGCCGGCACTTAATTGATGGCTTCAATTCCCTGTTGTCCAACGAAAGTCCTATACTAGTACTAAATGCTCAGCTTTAGTTGAGCAGAATTGTGTATATTTAGTACAATTTTTAAGTTCATGGACATGGGCCTTTTTATGAGGCGCGAGGCATGGCTAAAGTCTTTTAACTTGAAAGTCATGAGCTAGACAAAGTAACTGACCAACTGCTCGATGACAAGACCTCTCTTCGATCCACCCTGGAAGAAATTGCTCAAGCAGTACAACTAAAACACAGACAGCCAAATGGACGACCACAATCCAGAAGTAGTCATCTGAATCACAGAATCATAGCATTCCTTTTGGTTGTCCAGTGCTTTCTAGTCCTGAAAGGAGAGACGTTCTTCTTCAAACTACATCACTACGTACTTCCTCTGTAGCAATTCATTTGATGATGGCCTTAGTGATTGTACCTCAACTGCCTATAGACCAGACATTTTATTTCATATATTTCTACCTACGTTTCACACGTTTACAAATACAACTTTAGCTTACTTTAAACGTCAAATGCTCCATTTAAGCCAGTTTTATAATAGCTAATCTATGTCACCAGATCCATTTGGTCATCCTAATTCGCATGAAGAAATCCAGCAAGGTGAAACTACATTTTCCAGTCTTTCTACAGGTCATTTATTTTTAAGAATGTCAGGTCTTTCTTCCTTGTTCAACATTTGTAAGTTCAGTTAACCAGTTGCTTCATTTAATTGTAGTTCTCTGTGAAAAAATATTTTTTTCTTATTTTAATTTTATACATAAATATTAGACATGTTAAGCTGTGTAGACACCTGATACATAACATGCTTAATGTTTCTGCCTCTGAAGTCCATTGTCTGGTGAATTGCTATAACAAAAGTAATTTTGTTTCTTTTGCAATGCCCCTACAATTTCTGTAGTATATTTCAAATAAAACGACTTTTTAGGTTTTCTAAACTCTACCACACATCTCTTTCTAACCCACCTCCCTTTTTAGGTTGAGCATAACAGCGCGGAAGCGCTGCTTTTTTCTATGCGTTGTTATCTGTTTGTACTTTTAACCGCACCCCGCCCTCACTCCCATTACTATCGCTCGTTCATGGGCTTGCCCTACAAAAATCCTTTGTTATCATTGGTAAATGTTACACGTTTGGCCCTCCTTGGGGCGCTTTGGTTACCGCCTTTGACATCTACCCATTAACATGGCTAATTGCACTTTTGCTGGTATGTTTGATTGCAAGCAAACTTGTTTTTCATTTTTTGTGTCTCCTTCATGCTCATGGTGTGAGGCTTTGAATCGGGTTGCATGTGTGAAATTGAATTACGTTTCATTTTCAATATATGTGGCAAGAAAAGTCCAGTTAGGGGTTCACAATAATAACAGCTCTAACTCGAGCAAATGTGAGACCTATTGCTTTGCAAATGCTTGTTTTTAAATAGAGTCTGTTTTCCTTAAAGAAAAACAGGATGTATTTCAACAAAAAAATGAAAAGTTTTCTTTTCATTTTTTAAGAGTAGGCACTGGTCTGTGTACATTCTGCGTGCTCTGAAAAAATGTTGGTGCCCCCATTGACAAAGGGGAAGGGGTCGCCTAGGGGCCCCTTCCAATTTGTGCATTGTTTACTCCTAATTAAAATTTTTGGTAAAATGTGAATGTTTTGCAGCCGTATTCTCGGTCTCATAACATTCGCAAATACCAATGAGAGTGGGTATTTGGAATGGACACTCATCACACACCCCATCCTAATACGGAATCGCAAACCCTATAGTGCAAGTCAGTAAAAGGTTACTGATTCACAAAATAGGGTTAGTAAATGTAGAAAGGCTTTTTTAGCAGTAGAAAATAACCCAATATGCCATTTGTGACTGCTAAATTCTTTCATAGATGTTTCCCTCAGTTATCAATAAATCATTCAGCAGAAATAAAGACACAAAGTGTACCTGTTGTCTCAGAATGTGTGCTGCTTGTGGTAGTCGCAGGTGTTGTGGTGCCTGCGGTGGTTGCTGCTGTAGTGCTCATTCCTGTTAAAAACAGATACACAGATTGTCAGTGGTGCAAGTACTGATACTAACTACCGCTCCTTGTAACATTATAATTGTTCAAATAAGTAATAACGCCAATGAGGGAGACAAAAGCGAAATCTCCCAAGCCGACCCATGAAAGAGTAAGTCTCATGGGTGAGACAGGCACCTCTAAAGTGACACGTCAATACATTTTTAAATTTTGAATGTCATTAGGATACATAGACCTTTGACTCTGTTTATGACACACACATCTAGGCGCATAGCTCCCCTCTTCAGGCCTTCACTTTTCATCTTGCTGTTGCTTAGCAACTGGTACTGATGAGGAGAAACTTTGCTCAGACAGTGGTAATGAGTAAAAATGAGAAAATAATGTAGTAATACTAGCATAAATATGTTATGCTGCATAATTTGTCTTCTCTTGCTGTATAATTTAGTCAACCCTACCACACATTTGCATCAACCCATGCTCCATCTTTCCAATAAACCCTTCCTTTAGCAAGGGCAGCTGTTTTTAAAATGATGACAGACCGTGACGTAACCCTTTCTTGAAGCCACTGTCAAGTCCTACCTCTAAAGTCCACATCTCCCTTTTAAATGATGAAGCCATTGAGCTCAGTGGTTAAATGTGAGGAACCCTTTTGACTCAATTGTGGGTCGTGGCCCACTAGTACATCTACAGCAAAATTACCATAAACAGTTGGGTCCTAAACTTCTGTAAAATGTAGACATTCTGAGAGGAGATTAGAGACCGGACCCCGTTACCTCTGGTTCTTCTGGATAGCACCAGTGACTACATTGGATAGTTGATTTGTGCTTTGAAACATTTTGTGGCACCCCTTTAAATGTCTTAGTTACCGGACAGTCAGTAGCGTACATTTCTTCCATCCTTTCAAAGATTACTTGTTGATAGAGCCTTGCAAACAACAGTGCAGAAATTGCACACTTGAAAGTTGTGATGCTGTGGACTGTGGTATTCCAGGGTTTCAACCTGCTGAATAGGGTTAAACCACCGATCACAAGAAAGATCTCAGTTCTGAGCTGTGCATTGTTGCAATTAGCAGTGTTTGACTGAAGTATTATTTCCAGTCTTAACCTGGTGAAAATCATGCAGAGAAACAGTGCAATTTGCAATAAGTTTAGAATTATGATTGGTGCACAAATGGTTGTTTTCACCCAAATAGGGATTTGCAAAGTGTCTGAATGACCTGTGTATTTGTTGATGGTGAATCCCCTGCTCTTTGAATAAATAAGGTAGTATCTTCTTTCTTCAAAGGCAATAAGCCATCCAAGGAAAAGTTTTTTAAATAGCCCTTGAAAACATACCAGTATAGTTGTTTCTCACTGAGGCACATCATTGTGATCACTGCTAGTAATGCACAGGCGCCGGCACTTAATTGATGGCTTCAATTCCCTGTTGTCCAACGGAAGTCCTATACTAGTACTAAATGCTCAGCTTTAGTTGAGCAGAATTGTGTATATTTAGTACAATTTTTAAGTTCATAGACATGGGCCTTTTCATGAGGCGCGAGGCATCGCTAAAGTCTTTTAACTTGAAAGGCATGAGCTAAACAAAGTAACTGACCAACTGCTCGATGACAAGACCTCTCTTCGATCCATCCTGGAAGAAATTGCTCAAGCAGTACAACTAAAACACAGACAGCCAAATGTAGGACCACCATCCAGAAGTAGTCATCTGAATCACAGAATCATAGCATTCCTTTTGGTTGTCCATTGCTTTCTAGTCCTGAAAGGAGAGACGTTCTTCTTCAAACTACATCACTACGTACTTCCTCTGTGGCAATTCCTTTGATGATGGCCTTAGTGATTGTACCTCATCTGCCTATAGACCAGACATTTTATTTCATATATTTCTACCTACGTTTCACACGTTTACAAATAAAACTTTAGCTTACTTTAAACGTCAAATGCTCCATTTAAGCCAGTTTTATAATAGCTAATCTATGTCACCGGATCCATTTGCTCATCCTAATTCGCATGAAGAAATCCAGCAAGGTGAAACTACATCTTCCAGTCTTTCTACAGGTCATTTATTTTTAAGAATGTCAGGTCTTTCTTTCTTGTTCTACATTTGTAAGTTCAGTTAACCAGTTGCTCCATTTAATTGTAGTTCTCTGTGAAAAAATATTTTGTTCTTACTTTAATTGTATACATAAATATTAGACATGTTAAGCTGTGTAGACACCTGATACATAACATGCTTAATGTTTCTGCCTCTGAAGTCCATTGTCTGGTGAATTGCTATATCAAAAGTTTTTTTTTTCTTTTGTAATGCCCCTACAATTTCTGTAGTATATTTCAAATAAAATGACTTTTTAGGTTTTCTAAACTCTACCACACATCTCTTTCTAACCCACCTCCCTTTTTAGGTTGAGCATAACAGCGCGGAAGCGCTGCTTTTTTCTATGCATTGTTATCTGTTTGTACTTTTATCCGCACCCCGCTCTCACGCCCATTACTATCGCTCATTCATGGGCTTGCCCTACAAAAATCCTTTGTTATCATTGGTAAATGTTACACGTTTGTCCCTCCTTGGGGCGCTTTGGTTACAGCCTTTGACATCGACCCATTAACATGGCTAATTGCACTTTTGCTGGTATGTTTGATTGCAAGGAAACTTGTTTTTCCTTTTTTGTGTCTCCTTCATGCTCATGGTGTGAGGCTTTGAATCGGGTCGCACCTGTGAAATTGAATTACGTTTCATTTTCAATATATGTGGCAAGAAAAGTCCAGTTAGGGGTTTACAATAATAACAGCTCTAACTCGAGCAAATGAGATACCTATTGCTTTGCAAATGCTTGTTTTTAAATAGAGTCTCTTTTCCTTAAAGAAAAACAGGATGTATTTCAACAAAAAAATGAAAAGTTTTCTTTTCATTAAGAGTAGGCACTGGTCTGTGTACATTCTGCGTGCTCTGCAAAAATGTTGGTGCCCCCATTGACAAAGGGGAAGAGGTCCCCTGGGGGCCCCTTCCAATTTGTGCATTGTTTACTCCTAATTAAAATTTTTGGTAAAATGTGAATGTTTTGCAGCCGTATTCTCGGTCTCATAACATTCGCAAATACCAATGAGAGTGGGTATTTGGAATGGACACTCATCACACACCCCATCCTAATACGGAATCGCAAACCCTATTGTGCAAGTCAGTAAAAAGTTACTGATTCGCAAAATAGGGTTAATACATGTAGAAAGGCTTTTTTAGCAGTAGAAAATAACCCAATATGCCATTTGTGACTGCTAAATTCTTTCATAGATGTTTCCCTCAGTTATCAATAAATCATTCAGCAGAAATAAAGACAGAAAGTGTACCTGTTGTCTCAGAATGTGTGCTGATTGTGGTAGTCGCAGGTGTTGTGGTGCCTGCGGTGGTTGCTGCTGTAGTGCTCATTCCTGTTAAAAACAGATACACAGATTGTCAGTGGTGCAAGTACTGATACTAACTACCGCTCCTTGTAACATTATAATTGTTGAAATAAGTAATAACGCCAATGAGGGAGACAAAAGCGAAACCTCCCAAGCCGACCCATGAAAGAGTAAGTCTCATGAGTGAGACAGGCACCTCTAAAGTGACACGTCAATACATTTTTTAATTTTGTATGTCATTAGGATACATAGACCTTTGACTCTGTTTATGACACACACATCTAGGCGCATTGCTCCCCTCTTCAGGCCTTCACTGGTCATCTTGCTGTTGCTTAGCAACTGGTACTGATGAGGAGAAACTTTGCTCAGACAGTGGTAATGAGTAAAAATGAGAAAATAATGTAGTAATACTAGCATAAATATGTTATGCTGCATAATTTGTCTTCTCTTGCTGTATAATTTAGTCAACCCTACCACACAATTTCATCAACCCATGCTCCATCTTTCCAATAAACCCTTCCTTTAGCAAGGGCAGCTATTTTTAATATGATGACAGACCGTGACGTAACCCATTCTTGAAGCCACTGTCAAGTCCTACCTTTTAAAGTCCACATCTCCCTTTTAAATGATGAAGCCATTGAGCTCAGTGGTTAAATGTGAGGAACCCTTTTGACTCAATTGTGGGTGGTGGCCCACTTGTACATCTATAGCAAAATTACCATAAACAGTTGGGTCCTAAACTTCTGTAAAATGTAGACATCCTAAGAGGAGATTAGAGACCGGACCCCGTTACCTCTGGTTCTTCTGGATAGCACCAGTGACTACATTGGATAGTTGATTTGTGCTTTGAAATATTTAGTGGCACCCCTTTAAATTTCTTAGGTACCGGACAGTCAGTAGCGTACATTTCTTCCATCCTTTCAAAGATTACTTGTTGATAGAGCCTTGCAAAAAACAGTGCAGAAATTGCACACTTGAAAGTTGTGATGCTGTGGACTGTGGCATTCCAGGGTTTCAACCTGCTGAATAGGGTTAAACCACTGATCGCAAGAAAGATCTCAGTTCTGAGCTGTGCATTGTTGCAATTAGCAGTGTTTGACTGAAGTATTATTTCCAGTCTTAACCTGGTGAAAATCATGCAGAGAAACAGTGCAATTTGCAATACGTTTCGAATTATGATTGGGGCACAAATGGTTGTTTTCACCCAAATAGGGATTTGCAAAGTGTCTGAATGACCTGTGTATTTGTTGATGGTGAATCCCCTGCTCTTTGAATAAATAAGGTAGTATCTTCTTTCTTCAAAGGCAATAAGCCATCCAAGGAAAAGTTTTTTAAATAGCCCTTGAAAACATACCAGTATAGTTGTTTCTCACTGAGGCACATCATTGTGATCACTGCTAGTAATGCACAGGCGCCGGCACTTAATTGATGGCTTCAATTCCCTGTTGTCCAACGGAAGTCCTATACTAGTACTAAATGCTCAGCTTTAGTTGAGCAGAATTGTGTATATTTAGTACAATTTTTAAGTTCATAGACATGGGCCTTTTCATGAGGCGCGAGGCATCGCTAAAGTCTTTTAACTTGAAAGGCATGAGCTAAACAAAGTAACTGACCAACTGCTCGATGACAAGACCTCTCTTCGATCCATCCTGGAAGAAATTGCTCAAGCAGTACAACTAAAACACAGACAGCCAAATGTAGGACCACCATCCAGAAGTAGTCATCTGAATCACAGAATCATAGCATTCCTTTTGGTTGTCCATTGCTTTCTAGTCCTGAAAGGAGAGACGTTCTTCTTCAAACTACATCACTACGTACTTCCTCTGTGGCAATTCCTTTGATGATGGCCTTAGTGATTGTACCTCATCTGCCTATAGACCAGACATTTTATTTCATATATTTCTACCTACGTTTCACACGTTTACAAATAAAACTTTAGCTTACTTTAAACGTCAAATGCTCCATTTAAGCCAGTTTTATAATAGCTAATCTATGTCACCGGATCCATTTGCTCATCCTAATTCGCATGAAGAAATCCAGCAAGGTGAAACTACATCTTCCAGTCTTTCTACAGGTCATTTATTTTTAAGAATGTCAGGTCTTTCTTTCTTGTTCTACATTTGTAAGTTCAGTTAACCAGTTGCTCCATTTAATTGTAGTTCTCTGTGAAAAAATATTTTGTTCTTACTTTAATTGTATACATAAATATTAGACATGTTAAGCTGTGTAGACACCTGATACATAACATGCTTAATGTTTCTGCCTCTGAAGTCCATTGTCTGGTGAATTGCTATATCAAAAGTTTTTTTTTTCTTTTGTAATGCCCCTACAATTTCTGTAGTATATTTCAAATAAAATGACTTTTTAGGTTTTCTAAACTCTACCACACATCTCTTTCTAACCCACCTCCCTTTTTAGGTTGAGCATAACAGCGCGGAAGCGCTGCTTTTTTCTATGCATTGTTATCTGTTTGTACTTTTATCCGCACCCCGCTCTCACGCCCATTACTATCGCTCATTCATGGGCTTGCCCTACAAAAATCCTTTGTTATCATTGGTAAATGTTACACGTTTGTCCCTCCTTGGGGCGCTTTGGTTACAGCCTTTGACATCGACCCATTAACATGGCTAATTGCACTTTTGCTGGTATGTTTGATTGCAAGGAAACTTGTTTTTCCTTTTTTGTGTCTCCTTCATGCTCATGGTGTGAGGCTTTGAATCGGGTCGCACCTGTGAAATTGAATTACGTTTCATTTTCAATATATGTGGCAAGAAAAGTCCAGTTAGGGGTTTACAATAATAACAGCTCTAACTCGAGCAAATGAGATACCTATTGCTTTGCAAATGCTTGTTTTTAAATAGAGTCTCTTTTCCTTAAAGAAAAACAGGATGTATTTCAACAAAAAAATGAAAAGTTTTCTTTTCATTAAGAGTAGGCACTGGTCTGTGTACATTCTGCGTGCTCTGCAAAAATGTTGGTGCCCCCATTGACAAAGGGGAAGAGGTCCCCTGGGGGCCCCTTCCAATTTGTGCATTGTTTACTCCTAATTAAAATTTTTGGTAAAATGTGAATGTTTTGCAGCCGTATTCTCGGTCTCATAACATTCGCAAATACCAATGAGAGTGGGTATTTGGAATGGACACTCATCACACACCCCATCCTAATACGGAATCGCAAACCCTATTGTGCAAGTCAGTAAAAAGTTACTGATTCGCAAAATAGGGTTAATACATGTAGAAAGGCTTTTTTAGCAGTAGAAAATAACCCAATATGCCATTTGTGACTGCTAAATTCTTTCATAGATGTTTCCCTCAGTTATCAATAAATCATTCAGCAGAAATAAAGACAGAAAGTGTACCTGTTGTCTCAGAATGTGTGCTGATTGTGGTAGTCGCAGGTGTTGTGGTGCCTGCGGTGGTTGCTGCTGTAGTGCTCATTCCTGTTAAAAACAGATACACAGATTGTCAGTGGTGCAAGTACTGATACTAACTACCGCTCCTTGTAACATTATAATTGTTGAAATAAGTAATAACGCCAATGAGGGAGACAAAAGCGAAACCTCCCAAGCCGACCCATGAAAGAGTAAGTCTCATGAGTGAGACAGGCACCTCTAAAGTGACACGTCAATACATTTTTTAATTTTGAATGTCATTAGGATACATAGACCTTTGACTCTGTTTATGACACACACATCTAGGCGCATTGCTCCCCTCTTCAGGCCTTCACTGGTCATCTTGCTGTTGCTTAGCAACTGGTACTGATGAGGAGAAACTTTGCTCAGACAGTGGTAATGAGTAAAAATGAGAAAATAATGTAGTAATACTAGCATAAATATGTTATGCTGCATAATTTGTCTTCTCTTGCTGTATAATTTAGTCAACCCTACCACACAATTTCATCAACCCATGCTCCATCTTTCCAATAAACCCTTCCTTTAGCAAGGGCAGCTATTTTTAATATGATGACAGACCGTGACGTAACCCATTCTTGAAGCCACTGTCAAGTCCTACCTTTTAAAGTCCACATCTCCCTTTTAAATGATGAAGCCATTGAGCTCAGTGGTTAAATGTGAGGAACCCTTTTGACTCAATTGTGGGTGGTGGCCCACTTGTACATCTATAGCAAAATTACCATAAACAGTTGGGTCCTAAACTTCTGTAAAATGTAGACATCCTAAGAGGAGATTAGAGACCGGACCCCGTTACCTCTGGTTCTTCTGGATAGCACCAGTGACTACATTGGATAGTTGATTTGTGCTTTGAAATATTTAGTGGCACCCCTTTAAATTTCTTAGGTACCGGACAGTCAGTAGCGTACATTTCTTCCATCCTTTCAAAGATTACTTGTTGATAGAGCCTTGCAAAAAACAGTGCAGAAATTGCACACTTGAAAGTTGTGATGCTGTGGACTGTGGCATTCCAGGGTTTCAACCTGCTGAATAGGGTTAAACCACTGATCGCAAGAAAGATCTCAGTTCTGAGCTGTGCATTGTTGCAATTAGCAGTGTTTGACTGAAGTATTATTTCCAGTCTTAACCTGGTGAAAATCATGCAGAGAAACAGTGCAATTTGCAATACGTTTCGAATTATGATTGGGGCACAAATGGTTGTTTTCACCCAAATAGGGATTTGCAAAGTGTCTGAATGACCTGTGTATTTGTTGATGGTGAATCCCCTGCTCTTTGAATAAATAAGGTAGTATCTTCTTTCTTCAAAGGCAATAAGCCATCCAAGGAAAAGTTTTTTAAATAGCCCTTGAAAACATACCAGTATAGCTGTTTCTCACTGAGGCACATCATTGTGATCACTGCTAGTAATGCACAGGCGCCGGCACTTAATTGATGGCTTCAATTCCCTGTTGTCCAAACGAAAGTCCAATACTAGTACTAAATGCTCAGCTTTAGTTGAGCAGAATTGTGTATATTTAGTACAATCTTTAAGTTCATAGACATGGGCCTTTTCATGAGGCGCGAGGCATGGCTAAAGTCTTTAACTTGAAAGGCATGAGCTAAACAAAGTAACTGACCAACCGCTCGATGACAAGACCTCTCTTCGATCCATCCTGGAAGAAATTGCTCAAGCAGTACAACTAAAACACAGACAGCCAAATGGAGGACCACCATCCAGAAGTAGTCATCTGAATCACAGAATCATAGCATTCCTTTTGGTTGTCCATTGCTTTCTAGTCCTGAAAGGAGAGACGTTCTTCTTCAAACTACATCACTACGTACTTCCTCTGTAGCAATTCCTTTGATGATGCCCTGTGATTGTACCTCATTTGCCTATAGACCGGACATTTTATTTCATATATTTCTACCTACGTTTCACACGTTTACAAATAAAACTTTAGCTTACTTTAAACGTGAAATGCTCCATTTAAGCCAGTTTTATAATAGCTAATCTATGTCATCGGATCCATTTGCTCATCCTAATTCGCATGAAGAAATCCAGCAAGGTGAAACTACATCTTCCAGTCTTTCTACAGGTCATTTATTTTTAAGAATGTCAGGTCTTTCTTTCTTGTTCTACATTTGTAAGTTCAGTTAACCAGTTGCTTCATTTAATTGTAGTTCTCTGTGAAAACATATTTTGTTCTTACTTTAATTGTATAAATAAATATTAGACATGTTAAGCTGTGTAGACACCTGATACATAACATGCTTAATGTTTCTGCCTCTGAAGTCCATTGTCTGGTGAATTGCTATATCAAAAGTTATTTTTTTCTTTTGTAATGCCCCTACAATTTCTGTAGTATATTTCAAATAAAATGACTTTTTAGGTTTTCTAAACTCTACCACACTTCTCTTTCTAACCCACCTCCCTTTTTATGTTGAGCATAACAGCGCGGAAGCGCTGCTTTTTTCTATGCATTGTTATCTGTTTGTACTATTATCCGCACCCCGCTCGCACGCCCATTACTATCGCTCATTCATGGGCTTGCCCTACAAAAATCCTTTGTTATCATTGGTAAATGTTACACGTTTGTCCCTCCTTGGGGCGCTTTGGTTACAGCCTTTGACATCGATCCATTAACATGGCTAATCGCACTTTTGCTGGTATGTTTGATTGCAAGGAAACTTGTTTTTCCTTTTTTGTGTCTCCTTCATGCTCATGGTGTGAGGCTTTGAATCGGGTCGCACCTGTGAAATTGAATTACGTTTCATTTTCAATATATGTGGCAAGAAAATTCCAGTTAGTGGTTTACAATAATAAAAGCTCTAACTCGAGCAAATGTGAGACCTATTGCTTTGCAAATGCTTGTTTTTAAATAGAGTCTGTTTTCCTTAAAGAAAAACAGGATGTATTTCAACAAAAAAATGAAAAGTTTTCTTTTATTTTTTTAAGAGTAGGCACTGGTCTGTGTACATTCTGCGTGCTCTGAAAAAATGTTGGTGCCCCCATTGACAAAGGGGAAGGGGTCCCCTGGGGGCCCCTTCCAATTTGTGCATCGTTTACTCCTAATTACATTTTTTGGTAAAATGTGAATGTTTTGCAGCCGTATTCTCGGTCTCATAACATTCGCAAATACCAATGAGAGTGGGTATTTGGAATGGACACTCATCACACACCCCATCCTAATACGGAATCGCAAACCCTATTGTGCAAGTCAGTAAAAGGTTACTGATTCGCAAAATAGGGTTAGAAAATGTAGAAAGGCTTTTTTAGCAGTAGAAAATAACCCAATATGTCATTTGTGACTGCTAAATTCTTTCATAGATGTTTCCCTCAGTTATCAATAAATCATTCAGCAGAAATAAAGACACAAAGTGTACCTGTTGTCTCAGAATGTGTGTCGCTAGTCGCAGGTGTTGTGGTGCCTGCGGTGGTTGCTGCTGTAGTGCTCATTCCTGTCAAAAACAGATACACAGATTGTCAGTGGTGCAAGTTCTGATACTAACTACCGCTCCTTGTAACATTATAATTGTTGAAATAAGTAATAACGCCAATGAGGTAGACAAAAGCGAAACCTCCCAAGCCGACCCACGAAAGAGTAAGTCTCATTGGTGAGACAGGCACCTCTAAAGTGACACGTCAATACATTTTGTAATTTTGAATGTCATTAGGATACATAGACCTTTGACTCTGTTTATGACACACACATCTAGGCGCATAGCTTCCCTCTTCAGGCCTTCACTGGTCATCTTGCTGTTGCTTAGCAACTGGTACTGATGAGGGGAAACTTTGCTCAGACAGTGGTAATGAGTAAAAATTTGAAAATAATGTAGTTAGACTAGCATTAATATGTTATGCTGCATAATTTGTCTTCTCTTGCTGTATAATTTAGTCAACCCTACCACACAATTTCATCAACCCATGCTCCATCTTTCCAATAAACCCTTCCTTTAGCAAGGGCAGCTATTTTTAATATGATGACAGACCGTGACATAACCCATTCTTGAAGGCACTGTCAAGTCCTACCTCTAAAGTCCACATCTCCCTTTTAAATGATGAAGCCATTGAGCTCAGTTGTTAAATGTGAGGAACCCTTTTGACTCAATTGTGGGTGGTGGCCCACTAGTACATCTATAGCAAAATTACTATAAACAGTTGGGTCCTAAACTTTTGTAAAATGTAGACATCCTAAGAGGAGATTAGAGACCGGACCCCGTTACCTCTGGTTCTTCTGGATAGCACCAGTGACTACATTGGATAGTTGATTTGTGCTTTGAAATATTTTGTGGCACCACTTTAAATTTCTTAGGTACCGGACAGTCAGTAGCTTACATTTCTCCCATCCTTTCAAAGATTACTTGTTGATAGAGCCTTGCAAAAAACAGTGCAGAAATTGCACACTTGAAAGTTGTGATGCTGTGGACTGTGGCATTCCAGGGTTTCAACCTGCTGAATAGGGTTAAACCACTGATCGCAAGAAAGATCTCAGTTCTGAGCTGTGCATTGTTGCAATTAGCAGTGTTTGACTGAAGTATTATTTCGAGTCTTAACCTGGTGAAAATCATGCAGAGAAACAGTGCAATTTGCAATACGTTTCGAATTATGATTGGTGCACAAATTGTTGTTTTCACCCAAATAGGGATTTGCAAAGTGTCTGAATGACCTGTGTATTTGTTGATGGTGAATCCCCTGCTCTTTGAATAAATAAGGTAGTATCTTCTTTCTTCAAAGGCAATAAGCCATCCAAGAAAAAGTTTTTTAAATAGCCCTTGAAAACATACCAGTATAGTTGTTTCTCACTGAGGCACATCATTGTGATCCCTGCTAGTAATGCACAGGCGCCGGCACTTAATTGATGGCTTCAATTCCCTGTTGTCCAACGAAAGTCCTATACTAGTACTAAATGCTCAGCTTTAGTTGAGCAGAATTGTGTATATTTAGTACAATTTTTAAGTTCATAGACATGGGCCTTTTCATGAGGCGCGAGGCATGGCTAAAGTCTTTTAACTTGAAAGGCATGAGCTAAACAAAGTAACTGACCAACTGCTCGATGACAAGACCTCTCTTCGATCAATCCTGGAAGAAATTGCTCAAGCAGTACAACTAAAACACAGACAGCCAAATGGAGGACCACCATCCAGAAGTAGTCATCTGAATCACAGAATCATAGCATTCCTTTTGGTTGTCCATTGCTTTCTAGTCCTGGAAGGAGAGACGTTCTTCTTCAAACTACATCACTACGTACTTCCTCTGTAGCAATTCCTTTGATGATGGCCTTAGTGATTGTACTTCATCTGCCTATAGACCAGACATTTTATTTCATATATTTCTACCTACGTTTCACACGATTACAAATAAAACTTTAGCTTACTTTAAACGTCAAATGCTCCATTTAAGACAGTTTTATAATAGCTAATCTATGTCACCGGATCCATTTGCTCATCCTAATTCGCATGAAGAAATCCAGCAAGGTGAAACTACATCTTCCAGTCTTTCTACATGTCATTTATTTTTAAGAATGTCAGGTCTTTCTTTCTTGTTCTACATTTGTAAGTTCAGTTAACCAGTTGCTTCATTTAATTGTAGTTCTCTGTGAAAAAATATTTTGTTCTTACTTTAATTGTGTACATAAATATTAGACATGTTAAGCTGTGTAGACACCTGATACATAACATGCTTAATGTTTCTGCCTCTGAAGTCCATTGCCTGGTGAATTGCTATATCAAAAGTTATTTTTTTCTTTTGTAATGCCCCTACAATTTCTGTAGTATATTTCAAATAAAATGACTTTTTAGGTTTTCTAACCTCTACCACACATCTCTTTCTAACCCACCTCCCTTTTTCGGTTGAGCAGAACAGCGCGGAAGCGCTGCTTTTTTCTATGCATTGTTACCTGTTTGTACTTTTATCCGCACCCCGCCCTCACGCCCATTACTATCGCTCGTTCATGGGCTTGCCCTACAAAAATCCTTTGTTATCATTGGTAAATGTTACACGTTTGTCCCTCCTTGGGGCGCTTAGGTTACAGCCTTTGACATCAACCCATTAACATGGCTAATTGCACTTTTGCTGGTATGTTTTATTGCAAGGATACTTGTTTTTCCTTTTTTGTGTCTCCTTCATGCTCATGGTGTGAGGCTATGAATCGGGTCGCACCTGTGAAATTGAATTACGTTTCATTTTCAATATATGTGGCAAGAAAAGTCCAGTTAGGGGTTTACAATAATAACAGCTCTAACTCGAGCAAATGTGAGACCTATTGCTTTGCAAATGCTTGTTTTTAAATAGAGTCTGTTTTCCTTAAAGAAAAACAGGATGTATTTCAACAAAAAAATGAAAAGTTTTCTTTTCATTTTTTAAGAGTAGGCACTGGTCTGTGTACATTCTGCATGCTCTGAAAAAATGTTGGTGCCCCCATTGACAAAGGGGAAGGGGTCCCCTGGGGGCCCCTTCCAATTTGTGCATTGTTTACTCCTAATTAAAATTTTTGGTAAAATGTGAAAGTTTTGCAGCCGTATTCTCGGTCTCATAACATTCGCAAATACCAATGAGAGTGGGTATTTGGAATGGAGACTCATCACACACCCCATCCTAATACGGAATCGCAAACCCTATTGTGCAAGTCAGTAAAAGGTTACTGATTCGCAAAATAGGGTTAGTACATGTAGAAAGGCTTTTTTAGCAGTAGAAAATAACCCAATATGCCATTTGTGACTGCTAAATTCTTTCATAGATGTTTCCCTCAGTTATCAATAAATCATTCAGCAGAAATAAAGACACAAAGTGTACCTGTTGTCTCAGAATGTGTGCTGCTTGTGGTAGTCGCAGGTGTTGTGGTGCCTGCGGTGGTTGCTGCTGTAGTGCTCATTCCTGTTGAAAACAGATACACAGATTGTCAGTGGTGCAAGTACTGATACTAACTACCGCTCCTTGTAACATTATAATTGTTGAAATAAGTAATAACGCCAATGAGGTAGACAAAAGCGAAACCTCCCAAGCCGTCCCACGAAAGAGTAAGTCTCATGGGTGGGACAGGCACCTCTAAGGTGACACGTCAATACATTTTTTAATTTTGAATGTCATTAGGATACATAGACCTTTAACTCTGTTTATGACACACACATCTAGGCGCGTAGCTCCCCTCTTCAGGCCTTCACTGGTCATCTTGCTGTTGCTTAGCAACTGGTACTGATGAGGGGAAACTTTGCTCAGACAGTGGTAATGAGTAAAAATGAGAAAATAATGTAGTAATACTAGCATAAATATGTTATGCTGCATAATTTGTCTTCTCTTGCTGTATAATTTATTCAACCCTACCCCACAATTTCATCAACCCATGCTCCATCTTTCCAATAAACCCTTCCTTTAGCAAAGGGAGCTATTTTTAATATGATGACAGACCGTGACATATCCCATTCTTGAAGCCACTGTCAAGTCCTACCTCTAAAGTCCACATCTCCCTTTTAAATGATGAAGCCATTGAGCTCAGTGGTTAAATGTGAGGAACCCTTTTGACTCAATTGTGGGTGGTGGCCCACTAGTACATTTATAGCAAAATTACCATAAACAGTTGGGTCCTAAACTTCTGTAAAATGTAGACATCCTAAGAGGAGATTAGAGACCGGACCCCGTTACCTCTGGTTCTTCTGAATAGCACCAGTGACTACATTGGATAGTTGATTTGTGCTTTGAAATATTTTGTGTCACCCCTTTAAATTTCTTAGGTACCGGACAGTCAGTAGCGTACATTTCTTCCATCCTTTCAAAGATTACTTGTTGATAGAGCCTTGCAAAAAACAGTGCAGAAATTGCACACTTGAAAGTTGTGATGCTGTGGACTGTGGCATTCCAGGGTTTCAACCTGCTGAATAGGGTTAAACCACTGATCGAAAGAAAGATCTCAGTTCTGAGCTGTGCATTGTTGCAATTAGCAGTGTTTGACTGAAGTATTATTTCCAGTCTTAACCTGGTGAAAATCATGCAGAGAAACAGTGCAATTTGCAATAAGTTTTGAATTATGATTGGGGCACAAATGTTTGTTTTCACCCAAATAGGGATTTGCAAAGTGTCTGAATGACCTGTGGATTTGTTGATGATGAATCCCCTGGTCTTTGAATAAATAAGGTAGTATCTTCTTTCTTCAAAGGCAATAACCCATCCAAGGAAACATTTTTTAAATAGCCCTTGAAAACATACCAGTATAGTTGTTTCTCACTGAGGCACATCATCGTGATCCCTGCTAGTAATGCACAGGCGCCGGCACTTAATTGATGGCTTCAATTCCCTGTTGTCCAACGAAAGTCCTGTACTAGTACTAAATGCTCAGCTTTAGTTGAGCAGAATTGTGTATATTTAGTAAAATTTTTCAGTTCATAGACATGGGCCTTTTCATGAGGCGCGAGGCATGGCTAAAGTCTTTTAACTTGAAAGGCATGAGCTAGACAAAGTAACTGACCAACTGCTCGATGACAAGACCTCTCTTCGATCCACCCTGGAAGAAATTGCTCAAGCAGTACAACTAAAACACAGACAGCCAAATGGAGGACCACCATCCAGAAGTAGTCATCTGAATCACAGAATCATAGCATTCCTTTTGGTTGTCCATTGCTTTCTAGTCCTGAAAGGAGAGACAGTCTTCTTCAAACTACATCACTACGTACTTCCTCTGTAGCAATTCCTTTGATGATGGCCTTAGTGATTGTACCTCAACTGCCTATAGACCAGACATTTTATTTCATATATTTCTAGCTACGTTTCACACGTTTACAAATAAAACTTTAGCTTACTTTAAACGTCAAATGCTCCATTTAAGCGTTTTTTATAATAGCTAATCTATGTCACCGGATCCATTTGCACATCCTAATTCGCATGAAGAAATCCAGCAAGGTGAAACTACATCTTCCAGTCTTTCTACAGGTCATTTATTTTTAAGAATGCCAGGTCTTTCTTTCTTGTTCTACATTTGTAAGTTCAGTTAACCAGTTGCTTCATTTAATTGTAGTTCTCTGTGAAAAAATATTTTGTTCATATTTTAATTTTATACATAAATATTAGACATGTTAAGCTGTGTAGACACCTGATACATAACATGCTTAATGTTTCTGCCTCTGAAGTCCATTGTCTGGGAATTGCTGTATCAAAAGTCATTTTGTTCTTTTGCAATGCCCCTACAATTTCTGTAGTATATTTCAAATAAAACGACTTTTTAGGTTTTCTAAACTCTACCACACATCTCTTTCTAACCCACCTCCCTTTTTAGGTTGAGCATAACAGCGCAGAAGCGCTGCTTTTTTCTATGCGATGTTATCTGTTTGTACTTTTAACCGCACCCCGCCCTCACGCCCATTACTATCGCTCATTCATGGGCTTGCCCTACAAAAATCCTTTGTTATCATTGGTAAATGTTACACGTTTGTCCCTCCTTGGGGTGCTTTGGTTACCGCTTTTGACATCTACCCATTAACATGGCTAATTGCACTTTTGCTGGTATGTTTGATTGCAAGCAAACTTGTTTTTCCTTTTTTGTATCTCCTTCATGCTCATGGTGTGGGGCTTTGAATCGGGTCGCATGTGTGAAATTGAATTACGTTTCATTTTCAATATATGTGGCAAGAAAAGTCCAGTTAGGGGTTCACAATAATAACAGCTCTAACTCGAGCAAATGTGAGACCTATTGCATTGCAAATGCTTGTTTTTAAATAGAGTCTGTTTTCCTTAAAGAAAAACAGGATGTATTTCAACAAAAAAATGAAAAGTTTTCTTTTAATTTTTTAAGAGTAGGCACTTGTCTGTGTATATTCTGCGTGCTCTGAAAAAATGTTGGTGCCCCCATCGACAAAGGGGAAGGGGTCCCCTGGGGGCCACTTCCAATTTGTGCATTGTTTACTCCTAATTAAATTTTGGGGTAAAATGCGAATGTTTTGCAACTGTATTCTCGGTCTCATAACATTCGCAAATACCAATGAGAGTGGTTATTAGGAATGGACACTCATCACACACCCCATCCTAATACGGAATCGCAAACCCTATTGTGCACGTCAGTAAAAGGTTACCGATTCGCAAAATACGGTTAGTACATGTAGAAAGGCTTTTTTAGCAGTAGAAAATAACCCAATATGCCATTTGTGAATGCTAAATTCTTTCATAGATGTGTCCCTCAGTTACCAATAAATCATTCAGCAGAAATAAAGACACAAAGTGTACCTGTTGTCTCAGAATGTGTGCTGCTTGTGGTAGTCGCAGGTGTTGTGGTGCCTGCGGTGGTTGCTGCTGTAGTGCTCATTCCTGTTAAAAACAGATACACAGATTGTCAGTGGTGCAAGTACTGATACTAACTACCTCTTCTTGTAACATTATAATTGTTGAAATAAGTAATAACGCCCATGAGGTAGACAAAAGCGAAACCTCCCAAACCGACCCATGAAAGAGTAAGTCTCATGGGTGAGACAGGCACCTCTAAAGTAACACGTCAATAAATGTTTAAATCTTGAATGTCATTAGGATACATAGACCTTTGACTCTGTTTATGACACACACCTCTAGGCGCTTAGCTCCCCTGTTCAGGCCTTCACTGGTCATCTTGCTGTTGCTTAGCAACTAGTACTCATGAGGAGAAACTTTGCTCAGACAGTGGTAATGAGTAAAAATTAGAAAATAATGTAGTAAAACTAGCATAAATATGTTATGACGCATAATTTGTCTTCTCTTGCTGTATAATTTAGTCAACCCTACCACACAATTTCATCAACACATGCTCCATCTTTCCAATAAACCCTTCCTTTAGCAAGGGCAGCTTTTTTTTAATATGGTGACAGACCGTGAAGTAACCCATTCTTGAAGCCACTGTCAAGACCTACCTCTAAAGTCTACATCTCATTTCAAATGATGAAGCCATTGAGCTCAGCGGTTAAATGTGAGGAACCCTTTTGACTCAATTGTGGGTGGTGGCCCACTAGTACATCTATAGCAAAATTACCATAAACAGTTGGGTCCTAAACTTCTGTAAAATTTAGACATCCTAAGAGGAGATTAGAGACCGGACCCCGTTACCTCTGGTTCTTCTGGATAGCACCAGTGACTACATTGGATATTTGATTTGTGCTTTGAAACATTTTGCGGCACCCCTTTAAATTTCTTAGCTACCGGACAGTCAGTAGCTTACATTTCTTCCATCCTTTCAAAGATTACTTGTTGATAGAACCTTGCAAACAACAGTGCAGAAATTGCACACTTGAAAGTTGTGATGCTGTG
Source organism: Pleurodeles waltl (assembly GCF_031143425.1). Taxonomy (NCBI): domain Eukaryota; kingdom Metazoa; phylum Chordata; class Amphibia; order Caudata; family Salamandridae; genus Pleurodeles; species Pleurodeles waltl. The sequence goes on from NC_090439.1 coordinate 1,181,384,088, forward strand.
GACTGTGGAATTCCAGGGTTTCAACCTGCTGAATAGGGTTAACCCACTGATCGCAAGAAAGATCTCAGTTCTGAGCTGTGCATTGTTTCAATTAGCAGTGTTTGACTGAAGTATTGTTTCCAGTCTTAACCTGGTAAAAATCATGCCGAGAAACAGTGCAATTTGCAATACGTTTAGAATTATTATTGGGGCACAAATGGTTGTTTTCACCCAAATAGGGATTTGCAAAGTGTCTGAATGACCTGAATATTTGTTGATGGTGAATCCCCTGCTCTTTGAAGAAATAAGGTATTATCTTCTTTCTTCAAAGGCAATAAGCCATCCAAGGAAAAGTTTTTTAAATAGCCCTTGAAAACAAACCAGTACAGTTGTTTCTCACGGAGGCACATCATTGTGATCACTGCTAGTAATGCACAGGCGCCGGCACTTAATTGATGGCTTCAATTCCCTGTTGTCCAACCAAAGTCCTATACTAGTACTAAATGCTCAGCTTTAGTTGAGCAGAATTGTGTATATATAGTACAATATTTAAGTTCATGGACATGGGCCTTTTCATGAGGCACGAGGCATGGCTAAAGTCTTTTAACTTGAAAGTCATGAGCTAGACAAAGTAACTGACCAACTGCTCGATGACAAGACCTCTCTTCGATCCACCCTGGAAGAAATTGCTCAAGCAGTACAACTAAAACACAGACAGCCAAATGGAGGACCACCATCCAGAAGTAGTCATCTGAATCACAGAATCATAGCATTCCTTTTGGTTGTCCAGTGCTTTCTAGTCTTGAAAGGAGAGAAATTCTTCTTCAAACTACATCACTACATACTTCCTCTGTAGCAATTCCTTTGATGATGGCCTTAGTGATTGTACCTCAACTGCCTTTAGACCAGACATTTTATTTAATATATTTCTACCTATGTTTCACACGTTTACAAATACAACTTTAACTTACTTTAAACGTCAAATGCTCCATTTAAGCGAGTTTTATAATAGCTAATCTATGTCACCGGATCCATTTGCTCATCCTAATTCGCATGAAGAAATCCAGCAAGGTGAAACTACATCTTCCAGTCTTTCTACAGGTCATTTATTTTTAAGAATGTCAGAAATATTTTGTTCTTATTTTAATTTTATACATAAATATTAGGCATGTTGAGCTGTGTAGACACCTGATACATAACATGCTTAATGTTTCTGCCTCTGAAGTCCATTGTCTGGTGAATTGCTATATCAAAAGTTATTTTTTTCTTTTGCAATGCCCCTACAATTTCTGTAGTACATTTCAAATAAAATTACTTTTTGGGTTTTCTAAACTCTACCACACATCTCTTTCTAACCCACCTCCCTTTTTAGGTTGAGCATAACAGCGCGGAAGCGCTGCTTTTTTCTATGCGTTGTTATCTGTTTGTACTTTTATCCGCACCCCGCCCTCACGCCCATTACTATCGCTCGTTCATGGGCTTGCCCTACAAAAATCCTTTGTTATCATTGGTAAATGTTACAGGTTTTTCCCTCCTTGGGGCGCTTTGGTTACCGCCTTTGACATCTACCCATTAACATGGCTAATTGCACTTTTGCTGGTATGTTTGATTGCAAGCAAACTTGTTTTCCCTTTTTTGTGTCTCCTTCATGCTCATGGTGTGAGTCTTTGAATCGGGTCGCATGTGTGAAATTGAATTACGTTTCATTTTCAATATATGTGGCAAGAAAAGTCCAGTTAGGGGTTCACAATAATAACAGCTCTAACTCGAGCAAATGTGAGACCTATTGAATTGCAAATGCTTGTTTTTAAATAGAGTCTGTTTTCCTTAAAGAAAAACAGGATGTATTTCAACAAAAAAATGAAAAGTTTTCTTTTCATTTTTTAAGAGTAGGCACTGGTCTGTGTATATTCTGCGTGCTCTGAAAAAACCCATTGACAAAGGGGAAGGGGTCCCCTGGGGGCCACTTCCAATTTGTGCATTGTTTACTCCTAATTAAATTTTGGGGTAAAATGCGAATGTTTTGCAACCGTATTCTCGGTCTCATAACATTTGCAAATACCAATGAGAGTGGTTATTAGGAATGGACACTCATCACACACCCCATCCTAATAGGGAATTCCAAACCCTATTGTGCACGTCAGTAAAAGGTTACTGATTCTCAAAATACGGTTAGTACATGTAGAAAGGCTTTTTTAGCAGTAGAAAATAACCCAATATGCCATTTGTGACTGCTAAATTCTTTCATAGATGTGTCCCTCAGATACCAATAAATCATTCAGCAGAAATAAAGACACAAAGTGTACCTGATGTCTCAGGATGTGTGCTGCTTGTGGTAGTCGCAGGTGTTGTGGTCCCTGCGATGGTTGCTGCTGCAGTGCTCATTCCTGTTAAAAACAGATACACAGATTGTCAGTGGTGCAAGTACCGATACTAACTACCTCTCCTTGTAACATTATAATTGTTGAAATAAGTAATAACACCCATGAGGTAGACAAAAGTGAAAACTCCCAAACCGACCCATGAAAGAGTAAGTCTCATGGGTGAGACAGGCGCCTCTAAAGTAACACGTCAATACATTTTTAAATCTTGAATATCATTAGGATACATAGACCTTTGACTCTGTTTATGACACACACCTCTAGACGCATAGCTCCCCTCTTCAGGCCTTCACTGGTCATCTTGCTGTTGCTTAGCAACTAGTACTCATGAGGAGAAACTTTGCTCAGACAGTGTAATGAGTAAAACTGAGAAAATAATGTAGTAACACTAGCATAAATATGTTATGACGCATAATTTGTCTTCTCTTGCTGTATAATTTAGTCAACCCTACCACACATTTTCATCAATCCATGCTCCATGTTTCCAATAAACCCTTCCTTTTGCTAGGACGGCTATTTTTAATATGACGACAGACCATGAAGTAACCCATTCTTGAAGCCACTGTCAAGTCCTACCTCTAAAGTCTACATCTCATTTTAAATGATGAAGCCATTGAGCTCAGCGGTTAAATGTGAGGAACCCTTTTGACTCAATTGTGGGTGGTGGCCCACTAGTACATCTATAGCAAAATTACCATAAACAGTTGGGTCCTAAACTTCTGTAAAATTTAGACATCCGAAGAGGAGATTAGAGACCGGACCCCGTTACCTCTGGTTCTTCTGGATAGCAACAGTGACTAAATTGGATAGTTGATTTGTGCTTTGAAACATTTTGTGGCACCCCTTTAAATTTCTTAGCTACCGGACAGTCAGTAGCTTACATTTCTTCCATCCTTTCAAAGATTACTTGTTGATAGAGCCTTGCAAACAACAGTGCAGAAATTGCACACTTGAAAGTTGTTATGCTGTGGACTGTGGTATTCCAGGGTTTCAACCTGCTGAATAGGGTTAACCCACTGATCGCTAGAAAGATCTCAGTTCTGAGCTGTGCATTGTTGCAATTAGCAGTGTTTGACTGAAGTATTGTTTCCAGTCTTAACCTGGTGAAAATCATGCCGAGAAACAGTGCAATTTGCAAAAAGTTTAGAATTATTATTGGGGCACAAATGGTTGTTTTCACCCAAATAGGGATTTGCAAAGTGTCTGAATGACCTGAGTATTTGTTGATGGTGAATCCCCTGCTCTTTGAATAAATAAGGTAGTATCTTCTTTCTTCAAAGGCAATAAGCCATCCAAGGGAAAGTTTTTTAAATAGCCCTTGAAAACATACCAGTATAGTTGTTTCTCACTGAGGCACATCATTGTGATCACTGCTAGTAATGCACAGGCGCCGGCACTTAATTGATGGCTTCAATTCCCTGTTGTCCAACGAAAGTCCTATACTAGTACTAAATGCTCAGCTTTAGTTGAGCAGAATTGTGTATATTTATAACAATTTTTAAGTTCATGGACATGGGCCTTTTCATGAGGCGCGGGGCATGGCTAAAGTCTTTTAACTTGAAAGTCATGAGCTAGACAAAGTAACTGACCAACTGCTCGATGACAAGACCTCTCTTCGATCCATCTTGGAAGAAATTGCTCAAGCAGTACAACTAAAACACAGACAGCCAAATGGAGGACCACCATCCAGAAGTAGTCATCTGAATCACAGAATCATAGCATTCCTTTTGGTTGTCCAGTGCTTTCTAGTCCTGAAAGGAGAGACGGTCTTCTTCAAACTACATCACTGCGTACTTCCTCTGCAGCAATTCCTTTGATGATGGCCTTAGTGATTGTACCTCAACTGCCTATAGACCAGACATTTTATTTCATATATTTCTACCTACGTTTCACACGTTTAGAAATAAAACTTTAGCTTACTTTAAGCATCAAATGCTCCATTTAAGCCAGTTTTATAATAGCTAATCTATGTCACCGGATCCATTTGCTCATCCTAATTCGCATGAAGAAATCCAGCAAGGTGAAATTACATCTTCCAGTCTTTCTACAGGTCATTTATTTTTAATAATGTCAGGTCTTTATTTCTTGTTCTACATTTGTAAGATCAGTTATCCAGTTGCTTCATTTAATTGTAGTTCTCTGTGAAAAAATATTTTGTTCTTATTTTAATTTTATACATACATATTAGGCATGTTAAGCTGTGTAGACACGTGATACATAACATGCTTAATGTTTCTGCCTCTGAAGTCCATTGTCTGGTGAATTGCTATATCAAAAGTCATTTTTTTCTTTTGCAATGCCCCTACAATTTCTGTAGTATATTTCAAATAAAACGACTTTTAGGTTTTTCAAACTCTACCACACATCTCTTTCTAACCCACCTCCCTTTTTAAGTTGAGCATAACAGCACGGAAGCGCTGCTTTTTTCTATGTGTTGTTATCTGTTTGTACTTTTAACCGCACCCCGCCCTCACGCCCATTACTATCGCTCGTTCATGGGCTTGCCCTACAAAAATCCTTTGTTATCATTGGTAAATGTTACACGTGTGTCCCTCCTTGGGGAGCTTTGGTTACCGCCTTTGACATCTACCCATTAACATGGCTAATTGCACTTTTGCTGGTATGTTTGATTGCAAGCAAACTTGTTTTTCCTTTTTTGTGTCTCCTTCATGCTCATGGTGTGAGGCTTTGAATCGGGTCGCATGTGTGAAATTGAATTACGTTTCATTTTCAATATATGTGGCAAGAAAAGTCCAGTTAGGGGTTCACAATAATAACAGCTTTAACTCGAGCAAATGTGAGACCTATTGCATTGCAAATGCTTGTTTTTAAATAGAGTCTGTTTTCCTTAAAGAAAAACAGGATGTATTTCAACAAAAAAATGAAAAGTTTTCTTTTCATTTTTTAAGAGTAGGCACTGGTCTGTGTACATTCTGCGTGCTCTGAATAAATGTTGGTGCCCCCGTTGACAAAGGGGAAGGGGTCCCCTGGGGGCCCCTTCCAACTTGTGCATTGTTTACTCCTAATTAAATTTTGGGGTAAAATGCGAATGTTTTGCAACCGTATTCTCGGTCTCATAACATTCGCAAATACCAATGAGCGTGGTTATTAGGAATGGACACTCATCACACACCCCATCCTAATACGGAATCGCAAACCCTATTGTGCAAGTCAGTAAAAGGTTACTGATTCGCAAAATAGGGTTAGTACACGGAGAAAGGCTTTTTTAGCAGTAGAAAATAACCCAATATGCCATTTGTGACTGCTAAATTCTTTCATAGATGTGTCCCTCAGTTACCAATAAATCATTCAGCAGAAATAAAGACACAAAGTGTACCTGTTGTCTCAGAATGTGTGCTGCTTGTGGTAGTCGCAGGTGTTGTGGTGCCTGCGGTGGTTGCTGCTGTAGTGCTCATTCCTGTTAAAAACAGATACACAGATTGTCAGTGGTGCAAGTACCGATACTAACTACCTCTCCTTGTAACATTATAATTGTTGAAATAAGTAATAACGCCCATGAGGTAGACAAAAGTGAAACCTCCCAAACCGACCCATGAAAGAATAAGTCTCATGGGTGAGACAGGCACCTCTAAAGTAACACGTCACTACATTTTTAAATCTTGAATGTCATTAGGATACATAGACCTTTGACTCTGTTTATGACATACACCTGTAGGCGCATAGCTTCCCTCTTCAGGCCTTCACTGGTCATCTTGCTGTTGCTTAGCAACTAGTACTCATGAGGAGAAACTTTGCTCAGACAGTGGTAATGAGTAAAAATTAGAAAATAATGTAGTAACACTAGCATAAATATGTTATGACGCATAATTTGTCTTCTCTTGCTGTATAATTTAGTCAACCCTACCACACAATTTCATCAACCCATGCTCCATCTTTCCAATAAACCCTTCCTTTAGCAAGGGCAGCTATTTTTAATATGATGACAGACCGTGAAGTAACCCATTCTTAAAGCCACTGTCAAGTCCTACCTCTAAAGTCTACATCTCATTTTAAATGATGAAGCCATTGAGCTCAGCGGTTAAATGTGAGGAACCCTTTTGACTCAATTGTGGGTGGTGGCCCACTAGTACATCTATAGCAAAATTACCATAAACAGTTGGGTCCTAAACTTCTGTAAAATTTAGACATCCTAAGAGGAGATTAGAGACCGGACCCCGTTACCTCTGGTTCTTCTGGATAGCACCAGTGACTACATTGGATAGTTGATTTGTGCTTTCAAACATTTTGTGGCACCCCTTTAAATTTCTTAGCTACCGGTCAGTAGCTTACATTTCTTCCATCCTTTCAAAGATTACTTGTTGATAGAGCCTTGCAAACAACAGTGTAGAAATTGCACACTTGAAAGTTGTGATGCTGTGGACTGTGGTATTCCAGGGTTTCAACCTGCTGAATAGGGTTAACCCACTGATCGCAAGAAAGATCTCAGTTCTGAGCTGTGCATTGTTGCAATTAGCAGTGTTTGACTGAAGTATTGTTTCCAGTCTTAACCTGGTGAAAATCATGCTGAGAAACAGTGCAATTTGCAATAAGTTTAGAATTATGATTGGTGCACAAATGGTTGTTTTCACCCAAATAGGGATTTGCAAAGTGTCTGAATGACCTGAGTATTTGTTGATGGTGAATCACCTGCTCTTTGAATAAATAAGGTAGTATCTTCTTTCTTCAAAGGCAATAAGCCATCCAAGGGAACGTTTTTTAAATAGCCCTTGAAAACATACCAGTATAGTTGTTTCTCACTGAGGCACATCATTGTGATCACTGCTAGTAATGCACAGGCGCCGGCACTTAATTGATGGCTTCAATTCCCTGTTGTCCAACGAAAGTCCTATACTAGTACTAAATGCTCAGCTTTAGTTGAGCAGAATTGTTTATATTTAGTACAATTTTTAACTTCATGGACATGGGCCTTTTCATGAGGCGCGAGGCATGGCTAAAGTCTTTTAACTTGAAAGTCATGAGCTAGACAAAGTAACTGACCAACTGCTCGATGACAAGACCTCTCTTCGATCCACCCTGGAAGAAATTGCTCAAGCAGTACAACTAAAACACAGACAGCCAAATGGAGGACCACCATCCAGAAGTAGTCATCTGAATCACAGAATCATAGCATTCCTTTTGGTCGTCCAGTGCTTTCTAGTTCTGAAAGGAGAGACATTCTTCTTCAAACTACATCACTACGTACTTCCTCTGTAGCAATTCCTTTGATGATGGCCTTAGTGATTGTACCTCAACTGCCTTTAGACCAGACATTTAATTTCATATATTTCTACCTATCTTTCACAGGTTTACAAATAAAACTGTAGCTTACTTTAAACGTCAAATGCTCCATTTAAGCGAGTTTTATAATAGCTAGTCTATGTCACCGGATCCATTTGCTCATCCTAATTCGCATGAAGAAATCCAGCAAGGTGAAACTACATCTTCCAGTCTTTCTACAGGTCATTTATTTTTAAGAATGTCAGGTCTTTCTTTCTTGTTCTACATTTGTAAGTTCAGTTAACCAGTTGCTTCATTTAATTGTAGTTCTCTGTGAAAAAATATGTTGTTCTTATTTTAATTTTATACATAAATATTAGACATGTTAAGCTGTGTAGACACCTGATACATAACATGCTTAATGTTTCTGCCTCTGAAGTCCATTGTCTGGTGAATTGCTATATCAAAAGTAATTTTTTCTTTTGCAATGCCCCTACAATTTCTGAAGTATATTTCAAATAAAACGACTTTTTAGGTTTTCTAAACTCTACCACACATCTCTTTCTAACCCACCTCCCTTTTTAGGTTGAGGATAACAGCGTGGATGCGCTGCTTTTTTCTATGCGTTGTTATCTGTTTGTACTTTTAACCGCACCCCGCCCTCACGCCAATTACTATCGCTCGTTCATGGGCTTGCCCTACAAAAATCCTTTGTTATCATTGGTAAATGTTACACGTTTATCTCTCCTTGGGGAGCTTTGGTTACCGCCTTTGACATCTACCCATTAACATGGCTAATTGCACTTTTGCTGGTATGTTTGATTGCAAGCAAACTTGTTTTTCCTTTTTTGTGTCTCCTTCATGCTCATGGTGTGAGGCTTTGAATCGGGTCGCATGTGTGAAATTGAATTACGTTTCATTTTCAATATATGTGGCAAGAAAAGTCCAGTTAGGGGTTCACAATAATAACAGCTCTAACTCGAGCAAATGTGAGACCTATTGCATTGCAAATGCTTGTTTTTAAATAGAGTCTGTTTTCCTTAAAGAAAAACGGGTTGTATTTCAACAAAAAAATGAAAAGTTTTCTTTTCATTTTTTAAGAGTAGGCACTGGTCTGTGTACATTCTGCGTGTTCTGAAAAAAATGTTGGTGCCCCCATTGACAAAGGGGAAGGGGTCCCCTGGGGGCACCTTCCAATTTGTGCATTGTTTACTCCTAATTAAATTTTTGGGTAAAATGCGAATGTTTTGCAACCGTATTCTCGGTCTCATAACATTCGCAAATACCAATGAGAGTGGTTATTAGGAATGGACACTCATCACACACCCCATCCTAATACGGAATCGCAAACCCTATTTTGCAAGTCAGTAAAAGGTTGCCGATTCGCAAAATAGGGTTAGTACATGTAGAAAGGCTTTTTTAGCAGTAGAAAATAACTCAATATTCCATTGGTGTCTGCTAAATTCTTTCAAAGATGTGTCCCTCAGTTACCAATAAATCATTCAGCAGAAATAAAGACACAAAGTGTACCTGTTGTCTCAGAATGTGTGCTGCTTGTGGTAGTCGCAGGTGTTGTGGTGCCTGCGGTGGTTGCTGCTGTAGTCCTCATTCCTGTTAAAAACAGATACACAGATTGTCAGTGGTGCAAGTACTGATACTAACTACCCTTCCTTGTAACATTATAATTGTTGAAATAAGTAATAACGCCCATGAGGTAGACAAAAGTGAAACCTCCCAAACCGACCCATGAAAGAGTAAGTCTCATGGGTGAGACAGGCACCTCTAAAGTAACACGTCAATAAATGTTTAAATCTTGAATGTCATTAGCATACATAGACATTTGACTCTGTTTATGACACACACCTCTAGGCGCATAGCTCCCCTCTTCAGGCCTTCACTGGTCATCTTGCTGTTGCTTAGCAACTAGTACTCATGAGGAGAAACTTTGCTCAGACAGTTGTAATGAGTAAAAATGAGAAAATAATGTAGTAACACTAGCATAAATATGTTATGACCCATAATTTGTCTTCTCTTGCTGTATAATTTAGTCAACCCTACCACACAATTTCATCAACCCATGCTCCATCTTTAAAATAAACCCTTCCTTTAGCAAGGGCAGCTATTTTTAATATGATGACAGACCGTGAAGTAACCCATTCTTGAAGCCACTGTCAAGTCCTATCTCTAAAGTCTACATCTCATTTTAAAAGATGAAGCCATTGAGCTCAGCGGTTAAATGTGAGGAACCCTTTTGACTCAATTGTGGGTGGTGGCCCACTAGTACATCTACAGCAAAATTACCATAAACAGTTGGGTCCTAAACTTCTGTAAAGTTTAGACATCCTAAGAGGAGATTAGAGACGGGACCCCGTTACCTCTGGTTCTTCTGGATAGCACCAGTGACTACATTGGATAGTTGATTTGTGCTTTGAAACATTTTGTGGCACCCCTTTAAATTTCTTAGCTACCGGACAGTCAGTAGCTTACAGTTCTTACATCCTTTCAAAGATTACTTGTTGATAGAGCCTTGCAAACAACAGTGCAGAAATTGTACACTTGAAAGTTGTGATGCTGTGGACTGTGGTATTCCAGGGTTTCAACCTGCTGAATAGGGTTAACCCACTGATCGCAAGAAAGATCTCAGTTCTGAGCTGTGCACTGTTGCAATTAGCAGTGTTTGACTGAAGTATTGTTTCCAGTCTTAACCTGGTGAAAATCATGCCGAGAAACAGTGCAATTTGCAATAAGTTTAGAATTATTAGTGGTGCACAAATGGTTGTTTTCACCCAAATAGGGATTTGCAAAGTGTCTGAATGACCTGAATATTTGTTGATGGTGAATCCCCTGCTCTTTGAATAAATAAGGTATTATCTTCTTTCTTCAAAGGCAATAAGCCATCCAAGGGAAAGTTTTTTAAATAGCCCTTGAAAACAAACCAGTATAGTTGTTTCTCACTGAGGCACATCATTGTGATCACTGCTAGTAATGCACAGGCGCCAGCACTTAATTGATGGCTTCAATTCCCTGTTGTCCAACGAAAGTCCTATACTAGTACTAAATGCTCAGCTTTAGTTGAGCAGAATTGTGTATATTTAGTACAATATTTAAGTTCATGGACATGGGCCTTTTCATGAGGCGCGAGGCATGACTAAAGTTTTTTAACTTGAAAGTCATGAGCTAGACAAAGTAACTCACCAACTGCTCGATGACAAGACCTCTCTTCGATCCACCCTGGAAGAAATTGCTCAAGCAGTACAACTAAAACACAGACAGCCAAATGGAGGACCACCATCTAGAAGTACTCATCTGAATCACAAAATCATAGCATTCCTTTTGGTTGTCCAGTGCTTTCTAGTCCTGAAAGGAGAGACATTCTTCTTCAAACTACATCACTACGTACTTCCTCTGTAGCAATTCATTTGATGATGGCCATAGTGATTGTACCTCAACTCCCTATAGACCAGACACTTTATTTCATATATTTCTACCTATGTTTCACACGTTTACAAATAAAACTTTAGCTTACTTTAAACGTCAAATGCTCCATTTAATCGAGTTTTATAATAGCTAATCTATGTCACCGGATCCATTTGCTCATCCTAATTCGCATGAAGAAATCCAGCAAGGTTAAACTACATCTTCCAGTCTTTCTACAGGTCATTTATTTTTAAGAATGTCAGGTCTTTCTTTCTTGTTCTACATTTGAAAGTTCAGTTAACCAGTTGCTTCATTTAATTGTAGTTCTCTGTGAAAAAATATTTTGTTCTTATTTTAATTTTATACATAAATATTAGACATGTTAAGCTGTGTAGACACCTGATACATAACATGCTTAATGTTTCTGCCTCTGAAGACCATTGTCTGGTGAATTGCTATATCAAAAGTCATGTTTTTCTTTTGCAATGCAACTACTATTTCTGTAGTATATTTCAAATAAAACGACTTTTTAGGTTTTCTAAACTCTACCACACATCTCTTTCTAACCCACCTCCCTTTTTAGGTTGAGCATAACAGCGCAGAAGCGCTGCTTTTTTCTATGCGTTGTTATCTGTTTGTACTTTTAACCCCACCCCGCCCTCACGCCCATTACTATCGCTCGTTCATGGGCTTGCCCTACAAAAATCCTTTGTTATCATTGGTAAATGTCACACGTTTGTCCCTCCTTGGGGCGCTTTGGTTACCGCCTTTGACATCTACCCATTAACATGGCTAATTGCACTTTTGCTGGTATGTTTGATTGCAAGCAAACTTGTTTTTCCTTTTTTGTATCTCCTTCATGCTCATGGTGTGGGGCTTTGAATCGGGTCGCATGTGTGAAATTGAATTACGTTTCATTTTCAATATATGTGGCAAGAAAAGTCCAGTTAGGGGTTCACAATAATAACAGCTTTAACTCGAGCAAATGTGAGACCTATTGCATTGCAAATGCTTGTTTTTAAATAGAGTCTGTTTTCCTTAAAGAAAAAGAGGATGTATTTCAACAAAAAAATTAAATGTTTTCTTTTCATTTTTTAAGAGTAGGCACTGGTCTGTGTACATTCTGCGTGCTCTGAAAAAATGTTGGTGCCCCCATTGACAAAGGGGAAGGGGTCCCCTGGGGGCCCCTTCCAATTTGTGCATTGTTTACTCCTAATTAAATTTTGGGGTAAAATGCGAATGTTTTGCAACCGTATTCTCGGTCTCATAACATTCGCAAATACCAATGAGAGTGGTTATTAGGAATGGACACTCATCACACACCCCATCCTAATACGGAATCGCAAACCCTATTGTGCAAGTCAGTAAAAGGTTACTGATTCGCAAAATAGGGTTAGTACATGGAGAAAGGCTTTTTTAGCAGTAGAAAATAACCCAATATTCCATTTGTGACTGCTAAATTCTTTCAAAGATGTGTCCCTCAGTTACCAATAAATCATTCAGCAGAAATAAAGACACAAAGTGTACCTGTTGTCTCAGAATGTGTGCTGCTTGTGGTAGTCGCAGGTGTTGTGGTGCCTGCTGTGGTTGCTGCTGTAGTGCTCATTCCTGTTAAAAACAGATACACAGATTGTCAGTGGTGCAAGTACTGATACTAACTACCTTTCCTTGTAACATTTTAATTGTTGAAATAAGTAATAACGCCCATGAGGTAGACAAAAGTGAAACCTCCCAAACCGACCCATGAAAGAGTAAGTCACATGGGTGAGACAGGCACCTCTAAAGTAACACGTCAATAAATGTTTAAATCTTGAATGTCATTAGCATACATAGACCTTTGACTCTGTTTATGACACACACCTCTAGGCGCATAGCTCCCCTCTTCAGGCCTTCACTGGTCATCTTGCTGTTGCTTAGCAACTAGTACTCATGAGGAGAAACTTTGCTCAGACAGTGGTAATGAGTAAAAATGAGAAAATAATGTAGTAACACTAGCATAAATATGTTATGACGCATAATTTGTCTTCTCTTGCTGTATAATTTAGTCAACCCTACCACACAATTTCATCAACCCATGCTCCATCTTTAAAATAAACCCTTCCTTTAGCAAGGGCAGCTATTTTTAATATGATGACAGACCGTGAAGTAACCCATTCTTGAAGCCACTGTCCAGTCCTATCTCTAAAGTCTACATCTCATTTTAAATGATGAAGCCATCGAGCTCAGCGGTTAAATGTGAGGAACCCTTTTGACTCAATTGTGGGTGGTGGCCCACTAGTACATCTATAGCAAAATTACCATAAACAGTTGGGTCCTAAACTTCTGTAAAATTTAGACATCCTAAGAGGAGATTAGAGACCGGACCCCGTTACCTCTGGTTCTTCTGGATAGCACCAGTGACTACATTGGATAGTTGACTTGTGCTTTGAAACATTTTGTGGCACCCCTTTAAATTTCTTATCTACCGGTCAGTAGCTTACATTTCTTCCATCCTTTCAAAGATTACTTGTTGATAGAGCCTTGCAAACAACAGTGCAGAAATTGCACACTTGAAAGTTGTGATGCTGTGGACTGTGGTATTCCAGGGTTTCAACCTGTTGAATAGGGTTAACCCACTGATCGCAAGAAAGATCTCAGTTCTGAGCTGTGCATTGTTGCAATTAGCAGTGTTTGACTGAAGTATTGTTTCCAGTCTTAACCTGGTGAAAATCATGCCGAGAAACAGTGCAATTTGCAATAAGTTGAGAATTATTATTGGGGCACAAATGGCTGTTTTCACCCAAATAGGGATTTGCAAAGTGTCTGAATGACCTGAGTATTTGTTGATGGTGAATCCCCTGCTCTTTGAATAAATAAGGTAGTATCTTCTTTCTTCAAAGGCAATAAGCCATCCAAGGAAAAGTTTTTTAAATGGCCCTTGAAAACAAACCAGTATAGTTGTTTCTCACTGAGGCACATCATTGTGATCCCTGCTAGTAATGCACAGGCGCCGGCACTTAATTGATGGCTTCAATTCCCTGTTGTCCAACGAAAGTCCTATACTAGTACTAAATGCTCATCTTTAGTTGAGCAGAATTGTGTATATTTAGTACAATTTTTAAGTTCGTGGACATGGGCCTTTTCATGAGGCGTGAGGCATGGCTAAAGTCTTTTAACTTGAAAGCCATGAGCTAGACAAAGTAACTGACCAACTGCTCGATGACAAGACCTCTCTTCGATCCACCCTGGAAGAAATTGCTCAAGCAGTACAACCAAAACACAGACAGCCAAATGGAGGACCACCATCCAGAAGTACTCATCTCAATCACAAAATCATAGCATTCCTTTTGGTTGTCCAGTGCTTTCTAGTCCTTAAAGGAGAGACATTCTTCTTCAAACTACATCACTACGTACTTCCTCTCTAGCAATTCCTTTGATGATGGCCTTAGTGATTGTACCTCAACTGCCTTTAGACCAGACATTTTATTTCATATATTTCTACCTATGTTTCACACGTTTACAAATAAAACTTTGGCTTACTTTAAACGTCAAATGCTCCATTTAATCGAGTTTTATAATAGGTAATCTATGTCACCGGATCCATTTGCTCATCCTAATTCGCATGAAGAAATCCAGCAAGGTGAAACTACATCTTCCAGTCTTTATACAGGTCATTTATTTTTAAGAATGTCAGGTCTTTCTTTCTTGTTCTACATTTGTAAGTTCAGTTAACCAGTTGCTTCATTTAATTGTAGTTCTCTGTGAAAAAATATTTTGTTCTTATTTTAATTTTATACATAAATATTAGACATGTTAAGCTGTGTAGACACCTGATACATAACATGCTTAATGTTTCTACCTCTGAAGTCCATTGTCTGGTGAATTGCTATATCAAAATTAATTTTTTTCTTTTGCAATGCCCCTACAATTTCTGTAGTATATTTCAAATAAAACGACTTTTTAGGTTTTCTAAACTCTACCACACATCTCTTTCTAACCCACCTCCCTTTTTAGGTTGAGCATAACAGCGCTGAAGCGCTGCTTTTTTCTATGCCTTGTTATCTGTTTGTACTTTTAACCGCACCCCGCCCTCACGCCCATTACTATGGCTCGTTCATGGGCTTGCCCTACAAAAATCCTTTGTTATCATTGGTAAATGTCACACGTTTGTCCCTCCTTGGGGCGCTTTGGTTACCGCCTTTGACATCTACCCATTAACATGGCTAATTGCACTTTTGCTGGTATGTTTGATTGCAAGCAAACTTGTTTTTCCTTTTTTGTATCTCCTTCATGCTCATGGTGTGGGGCTTTGAATCGGGTCGCATGTGGGAAATTGAATTACGTTTCATTTTCAATATATGTGGCAAGAAAAGTCCAGTTAGGGGTTCACAATAATAACAGCTTTAACTCGAGCAAATGTGAGACCTATTGCATTGCAAATGATTGTTTTTAAATAGAGTCTGTTTTCCTTAAAGAAAAAGAGGATGTATTTCAACAAAAAAATTAAATGTTTTCTTTTCATTTTTTAAGAGTAGGCACTGGTCTGTGTACATTCTGCGTGCTCTAAAAAAATGTTGGTGCCCCCATTGACAAAGGGGAAGGGGTCCCCTGGGGGCCCCTTCCAATTTGTGCATTGTTTACTCCTAATTAAATTTTGGGGTAAAATGCGAATGTTTTGCAACCGTATTCTCGGTCTCATAACATTCGCAAATACCAATGAGAGTGGTTATTAGGAATGGACACTCATCACACACCCCATCCTAATACGGAATCGCAAACCCTATTGTGCAAGTCAGTAAAAGGTTACTGATTCGCAAAATAGGGTTAGTACATGGAGAAAGGCTTTTTTAGCAGTAGAAAATAACCCAATATTTCATTTGTGACTGCTAAATTCTTTCAAAGATGTGTCCCTCAGTTACCAATAAATCATTCAGCAGAAATAAAGACACAAAGTGTACCTGTTGTCTCAGAATGTGTGCTGCTTGTGGTAGTCGCAGGTGTTGTGGTACCTGCGGTGGTTGCTGCTGTAGTGCTCATTCCTGTTAAAAACAGATACACAGATTGTCAGTGGTGCAAGTACTGATACTAACTACCTTTCCTTGTAACATTTTAATTGTTGAAATAAGTAATAACGCCCATGAGGACGACAATAGTGAAACCTCCCAAACCGACCCATGAAAGAGTAAGTCACATGGGTGAGACAGGCACCTCTAAAGTAACACGTCAATAAATGTTTAAATCTTGAATGTCATTAGCATACATAGACCTTTGACTCTGTTTATGACACACACCTCTAGGCGCATAGCTCCCCTCTTCAGGCCTTCACTGGTCATCTTGCTGTTGCTTAGCAACTAGTACTCATGAGGAGAAACTTTGCTCAGACAGTGGTAATGAGTAAAAATGAGAAAATAATGTAGTAACACTAGCATAAATATGTTATGACGCATAATTTGTCTTCTCTTGCTGTATAATTCAGTCAACCCTACCACACAATTTCATCAACCCATGCTCCATCTTTAAAATAAACCCTTCCTTTAGCAAGGGCAGCTATTTTTAATATGATGACAGACCGTGAAGTAACACATTCTTGAAGCCACTGTCCAGTCCTATCTCTAAAGTCTACATCTCATTTTAAATGATGAAGCCATCGAGCTCAGCGGTTAAATGTGAGGAACCCTTTTGACTCAATTGTGGGTGGTGGCCCACTAGTACATCTATAGCAAAATTACCATAAACAGTTGGGTCCTAAACTTCTGTAAAATTTAGACATCCTAAGAGGAGATTAGAGACCGGACCCCGTTACCTCTGGTTCTTCTGGATAGCACCAGTGACTACATTGGATAGTTGACTTGTGCTTTCAAACATTTTGTGGCACCCCTTTAAATTTCTTATCTACCGGTCAGTAGCTTACATTTCTTCCATCCTTTCAAAGATTACTTGTTGATAGAGCCTTGCAAACAACAGTGCAGAAATTGCACACTTGAAAGTTGTGATGCTGTGGACTGTGGTATTCCAGGGTTTCAACCTGTTGAATAGGGTTAACCCACAGATCGCAAGAAAGATCTCAGTTCTGAGCTGTGAATTGTTGCAATTAGCAGTGTTTGACTGAAGTATTGTTTCCAGTCTTAACCTGGTGAAAATCATGCCGAGAAACAGTGCAATTTGCAATAAGTTTAGAATTATTATTGGGGCACAAATGGCTGTTTTCACCCAAATAGGGATTTGCAAAGTGTCTGAATGACCTGAGTATTTGTTGATGGTGAATCCCCTGCTCTTTGAATAAATAAGGTAGTATCTTCTTTCTTCAAAGGCAATAAGCCATCCAAGGAAAAGTTTTTTAAATGGCCCTTGAAAACAAACCAGTATAGTTGTTTCTCACTGAGGCACATCATTGTGATCCCTGCTAGTAATGCACAGGCGCCGGCACTTAATTGATGGCTTCAATTCCCTGTTGTCCAACGAAAGTCCTATACTAGTACTAAATGCTCATCTTTAGTTGAGCAGAATTGTGTATATTTAGTACAATTTTTAAGTTCGTGGACATGGGCCTTTTCATGAGGCGTGAGGCATGGCTAAAGTCTTTTAACTTGAAAGTCATGAGCTATACAAAGTAACTGACCAACTGCTCGATGACAAGACCTCTCTTCGATCCACCCTGGAAGAAATTGCTCAAGCAGTACAACCAAAACACAGACAGCCAAATGGAGGACCACCATCCAGAAGTACTCATCTCAATCACAAAATCATAGCATTCCTTTTGGTTGTCCAGTGCTTTCTAGTCCTTAAAGGAGAGACATTCTTCTTCAAACTACATCACTACGTACTTCCTCTGTAGCAATTCCTTTGATGATGGCCTTAGTGATTGTACCTCATCTGCCTATAGACCGGACATTTTATTTCATATATTTCTACCTACGTTTCACACGTTTACAAATAAAACTTTAGCTTACTTTAAACGTGAAATGCTCCATTTAAGCCAGTTTTATAATAGCTAATCTATGTCATCGGATCCATTTGCTCATCCTAATTCGCATGAAGAAATCCAGCAAGGTGAAACTACATCTTCCAGTCTTTCTACAGGTCATTTATTTTTAAGAATGTCAGGTCTTTCTTTCTTGTTCTACATTTGTAAGTTCAGTTAACCAGTTGCTTCATTTAATTGTAGTTCTCTGTGAAAACATATTTTGTTCTTACTTTAATTGTATAAATAAATATTAGACATGTTAAGCTGTGTAGACACCTGATACATAACATGCTTAATGTTTCTGCCTCTGAAGTCCATTGTCTGGTGAATTGCTATCAAAAGTTATTTTTTTCTTTTGTAATGCCCCTACAATTTCTGTAGTATATTTCAAATAAAATGACTTTTTAGGTTTTCTAAACTCTACCACACTTCTCTTTCTAACCCACCTCCCTTTTTAGGTTGAGCATAACAGCGCGGAAGCGCTGCTTTTTTCTATGCATTGTTATCTGTTTGTACTATTATCCGCACCCCGCTCGCACGCCCATTACTATCGCTCATTCATGGGCTTGCCCTACAAAAATCCTTTGTTATCATTGGTAAATGTTACACGTTTGTCCCTCCTTGGGGCGCTTTGGTTACAGCCTTTGACATCGATCCATTAACATGGCTAATCGCACTTTTGCTGGTATGTTTGATTGCAAGGAAACTTGTTTTTCCTTTTTTGTGTCTCCTTCATGCTCATGGTGTGAGGCTTTGAATCGGGTCGCACCTGTGAAATTGAATTACGTTTCATTTTCAATATATGTGGCAAGAAAATTCCAGTTAGTGGTTTACAATAATAAAAGCTCTAACTCGAGCAAATGTGAGACCTATTGCTTTGCAAATGCTTGTTTTTAAATAGAGTCTGTTTTCCTTAAAGAAAAACAGGATGTATTTCAACAAAAAAATGAAAAGTTTTCTTTTATTTTTTTAAGAGTAGGCACTGGTCTGTGTACATTCTGCGTGCTCTGAAAAAATGTTGGTGCCCCCATTGACAAAGGGGAAGGGGTCCCCTGGGGGCCCCTTCCAATTTGTGCATCGTTTACTCCTAATTACATTTTTTGGTAAAATGTGAATGTTTTGCAGCCGTATTCTCGGTCTCATAACATTCGCAAATACCAATGAGAGTGGGTATTTGGAATGGACACTCATCACACACCCCATCCTAATACGGAATCGCAAACCCTATTGTGCAAGTCAGTAAAAGGTTACTGATTCGCAAAATAGGGTTAGAAAATGTAGAAAGGCTTTTTTAGCAGTAGAAAATAACCCAATATGTCATTTGTGACTGCTAAATTCTTTCATAGATGTTTCCCTCAGTTATCAATAAATCATTCAGCAGAAATAAAGACACAAAGTGTACCTGTTGTCTCAGAATGTGTGTCGCTAGTCGCAGGTGTTGTGGTGCCTGCGGTGGTTGCTGCTGTAGTGCTCATTCCTGTCAAAAACAGATACACAGATTGTCAGTGGTGCAAGTTCTGATACTAACTACCGCTCCTTGTAACATTATAATTGTTGAAATAAGTAATAACGCAAATGAGGTAGACAAAAGCGAAACCTCCCAAGCCGACCCATGAAAGAGTAAGTCTCATGGGTGAGACAGGCACCTCTAAAGTGACATGTCAATACATTTTTTAATTTTGAATGTCATTAGGATACATAGACCTTTGACTCTGTTTATGACACACACATCTAGGCGCATAGCTCCCCTCTTCAGGCCTTCACTGGTCATCTTGCTGTTGCTTAGCAACTGGTACTGATGAGGAGAAACTTTGCTCAGACAGTGGTAATGAGTAAAAATTAGAAAATAATGTAGTAATACTAGCATAAATATGTTATGCTGCATAATTTGTCTTCTCTTGCTGTATAATTTAGTCAACCCTACCACACAATTTCATCAACCCATGCTCCATCTTTCCAATAAACCCTTCCTTTAGCAAGGGCAGCTATTTTTAATATGATGACAGACCGTGACGTAACCCATTCTTGAAGCCACTGTCAAGTCCTACTTCTAAAGTACACATCTCCCTTTTAAATGATGAAGCCATTGAGCTCAGTGGTTAAATGTGGGGATCCCTTTTGACTCAATTGTGGGTGGTGGCCCACTAGTACATCTATAGCAAAATTACCATAAACAGTTGGGTCCTAAACTTCTTTAAAATGTAAACATCCTAAGAGGAGATTAGAGACCGGACCCCGTTACCTCTCGTTCTTCTGGATAGCACCAGTGACTACATTGGATAGTTGATTTGTGCTTGGAAATATTTTGTGGCACCCCTTTAAATTTCTTAGGTACCGGACAGTCAGTAGCTTACATTTCTTCCATCCTTTCAAAGATTACTTGTGGATACAGCCTTGCAAAAAACAGTGCAGAAATTGCACACTTGAAAGTTGTGATGCTGTGGACTGTGGCATTCCAGGGTTTTAACCTGCTGAATAGGGTTAACCCACTGATCGCAAGAAAGATCTCAGTTCTGAGCTGTGCATTGTTGCAATTAGCAGTGTTTGACTGAAGTATTGTTTCCAGTCTTAACCTGGTGAAAATCATGCAGAGAAACAGTGCAATTTGCAATACGTTTCGAATTATGATTGGTGCACAAATGGTTGTTTTCACCCAAATAGGGATTTGCAAAGTGTCTGAATGACCTGTGTATTTGTTGATGGTGAAACCCCTGCTCTTTGAATAAATAAGGTAGTTTCTTCTTTCTTCAAAGGCAATAAGCCATCCAAGGAAAAGTTTTTTTAAATAGCCCTTGAAAACATACCAGTATAGTTGTTTCTCACTGAGGCACATCATTGTGATCCCTGCTAGTAATGCACAGGCGCCGGCACTTAATTGATGGCTTCAATTCCCTGTTGTCCAACGAAAGTCCTATACTAGTACTAAATGCTCAGCTTTAGTTGAGCAGAATTGTGTATATTTAGTACAATCTTTAAGTTAATAGACATGGGCCTTTTCATGAGGCGCGAGGCATGGCTAAAGTCTTTAACTTGAAAGGCATGAGCTAAACAAAGTAACTGACCAACTGCTCGATGACAAGACCTCTCTTCGATCCATCCTGGAAGAAATTGCTCAAGCAGTACAACTAAAACACAGACAGCCAAATGGAGGACCACCATCCAGAAGTAGTCATCTGAATCACAGAATCATAGCATTCCTTTTGGTTGTCCATTGCTTTCTAGTCCTGAAAGGAGAGACGTTCTTCTTCAAACTACATCACTACGTACTTCCTCTGTAGCAATTCCTTTGATGATGGCCTTAGTGATTGTACCTCATCTGCCTATAGACCAGACATTTTATTTCATATATTTCTACCTACGTTTCACACGTTTACAAATAAAACTTTAGCTTACTTTAAACGTCAAATGCTCCATTTAAGCCAGTTTTATAATAGCTAATCTATGGCATCGGATCCATTTGCCCATCCTAATTCGCATGAAGAAATCCAGCAAGGTGAAACTACATCTTCCAGTCTTTCTACAGGTCATTTATTTTTAAGAATGTCAGGTCTTTCTTTCTTGTTCTACATTTGTAATTTCAGTTAACCAGTTGCTTCATTTAATTGTAGTTCTCTGTGAAAACATATTTTGTTCTTACTTTAATTGTATAAATAAATATTAGACATGTTAAGCTGCGTAGACACCTGATAAATAACATGCTTAATGTTTCTGCCTCTGAAGTCCATTGTCTGGTGAATTGCTATATCAAAAGTTATTTTTTTCTTTTGTAATGCCCCTACAATTTCTGTAGTATATTTCAAATAAAATGACTTTTTAGGTTTTCTAAACTCTACCACACATCTCTTTCTAACACACCTCCCTTTTTAGGTTGAGCATAACAGCGCGGAAGCGCTGTTTTTTTCTATGCATTGTTATCTGTTTGTACTTTTATCCGCACCCCGCTCTCACGCCCATTACTATCGCTCATTCATGGGCTTGCCCTACAAAAATCTTTTGTTATCATTGGTAAATGTTACACGTTTGTCCCTCCTTGGGGCGCTTTGGTTACAGCCTTTGACATCGACCCATTAACATGGCTAATTGCACTTTTGCTGGTATGTTTGATTGCAAGGAAACTTGTTTTTCCTTTTTTGTGTCTCCTTCATGCTCATGGTGTGAGGCTTTGAATCGAGTCGCACCTGTGAAATTGAATTACGTTTCATTTTCAATATATGTGGCAAGAAAAGTCCAGTTAGTGGTTTACAATAATAACAGCTCTAACTCAAGCAAATGTGAGACCTATTGCTTTGCAAATGCTTGTTTTTAAATAGAGTCTGTTTTTCCTTAAAGAAAAGCAGGATGTATTTCAACAAAAAAATGAAAAGTTTTCTTTTAATTTTTTAAGAGTAAGCACTGGTCTGTGTACATTCTGCGTGCTCTGAAAAAATGTTGGTGCCCCCATTGACAAAGGGGAAGGGGTCCCCTGGGGGCCCCTTCCAATTTGTGCATTGTTTACTCCTAATAAAATTTTTTGGTAAAATGTGAATGTTTTGCAGCCGTATTCTCGGTCTCATAACATTCGCAAATACCAATGAGAGTGGGTATTTGGAATGGACACTCATCACACACCCCATCCTAACACGGAATCGCAAACCCTATTGTGCAAGTCAGTAAAAGGTTACTGATTCGCAAAATAGGGTTAGTACATGTAGAAAGGCTTTTTTAGCAGTAGAAAATAACCCAATATGTCATTTGTGACTGCTAAATTCTTTCATAGATGTTTCCCTCAGTTATCAATAAATCATTCAGCAGAAATAAAGACACAAAGTGTACCTGTTGTCTCAGAATGTGTGCTGCTTGTGGTAGTCGCAGGTGTTGTGGTGCCTGCGGTGGTTGCTGCTGTAGTGCTCATTCCTGTTAAAAACAGATACACAGATTGTCAGTGGTGCAAGTACTGATACTAATTACTGCTCCTTGTAACATTATAATTGTTGAAATAAGTAATAACGCCAATGAGGTAGACAAAAGCGAAACCTCCCAAGCCGACCCATGAAAGAGTAAGTCTCATGGGTGAGACAGGCACCTCTAAAGTGATATGTCAATACATTTTTTAATTTTGAATGTCATTAGGATACATAGACATTTGACTCTGTTTATGACACACACATCTAGGCGCATAGCTCCCCTCTTCAGGCCTTCACTGGTCATCTTGCTGTTGCTTAGCAACTGGTACTGATGGGGAGAAACTTTGCTCAGACAGTAGTAATGAGTAAAAATTAGAAAATAATGTAGTAATATTAGCATAAATCTGTTATGCTGCATAATTTGTCTTCTCTTGCTGTATAATTTAGTCAACCCTACCACACAATTTCATCAACCCAAGCTCCATCTTTCCAATAAACCCTTCCTTTAGTAAGGGAAGCTAATTTTAATATGATGACAGACCGTGACGTGACCCATTATTGAAGCCACTGTCAAGTCCTACCTCTAAAGTCCACATCTCCCTTTTAAATGATGAAGCCATTGAGCTCAGTGGTTAAATGTGAGGAACCCTTTTGACTCAATTGGGGGTGGTGGCCCACTTGTACATCTATAGCAAAATTACCATAAGCAGTTGGGTCCTAAACTTCTGTAAAATGTAGACATCCTAAGAGGAGATTAGAGACCGGACCCCGTTACCTCTGGTTCTTCTGGATAGCACCAGTGACTACATTGGATAGTTGATTTGTGCTTTGAAATATTTTGTGGCACCCCTTTAAATTTCTTAGGTACCGGACAGTCAGTAGCGTACATTTCTTCCATCCTTTCAAAGATTACTTGTTGATAGAGCCTTGCAACAAACAGTGCAGAAATTGCACACTTCAAAGTTGTGATGCTGTGGACTGTGGTATTCCAGGGTTTCAACCTGCTGAATAGGGTTAACCCACTGATCGCAAGAAAGATCTCAGTTCTGAGCTGTGCATTGTTGCAATTAGCAGTGTTTGACTGAAGTATTGTTTGACTGAAGTATTGTTTCCAGTCTTAACCTCATGAAAATCATGCAGAGAAACAGTGCAATTTGCAATACGTTTCGAATTATGATTGGTGCACAAATGGCTGTTTTCACCCAAATAGGGATTTGCAAAGTGTCTGAATGACCTGTGGATTTGTTGATGGTGAATCCCCTGCTCTTTGAATAAATAAGGTAGTATCTTCTTTCTTCAAAGGCAATAAGCCATCCAAGGAAAAGTTTTTTTAAATAGCCCTTGAAAACATACCAGCATAGTTGTTTCTCACTGAGGCACATCATTGTGATCCCTGCTAGTAATGCACAGGCGCTGGCACTTAATTGATGGCTTCAATTCCCTGTTGTCTAAACGAAAGTCCTATATTAGTACTAAATGCTCTGCTTTAGTTGAGCAGAATTGTGTATATTTAGTACACTTTTTAAGTTCATAGACATGGGCCTTTTCATGAGGCGCGAGGCATGGCTAAAGTCTTTTAACTTGAAAGGCATGAGCTAAACAAAGTAACTGACCAACTGCTCGATGACAAGACCTCTCTTCGATCCATCCTGGAAGAAATTGCTCAAGCAGTACAACTAAAACACAGACAGCCAAATGGAGGACCACCATCCAGAAGTAGTCATCTGAATCACAGAATCATAGCATTCCTTTTGGTTGTCCATTGCTTTCTAGTCCTGAAAGGAGAGACGTTCTTCTTCAAACTACATCACTACGTACTTCCTCTTTAGCAATTCCTTTGATGATGGCCTTAGTGATTGTACCTCAACTGCCTATAGACCAGACATTTTATTTCATATATTTCTACCTACGTTTCACACGTTTACAAATCAAACTTTAGCTTACTTTAAACGTCAAATGCTCCATTTACGCCAGTTTTATAATAGCTAATCTATGTCACCGGATCCATTTGCTCATCCTAATTTGCATGAAGAAATCCAGCAAGGTGAAACTCCATCTTCCAGTCTTTCTACAGGTAATTTATTTTTAAGAATGTCAGGTCTTTCTTTCTTGTTCTACATTTGTAAGTTCAGTTAACCAGTTGCTTCATTTAATTGTAGTTGTCTGTGAAAAAATATTTTGTTCTTACTTTAACTGTATACATAAATATTAGACATGTTAAGCTGTGTAGACACCTGATACATAACATGCTTAATGTTTCTGCCTCTGAAGTCCATTGTCTGGTGAATTGCTATATCAAAAGTAATTTTTTTCTTTTGTAATGCCCCTACAATTTCTGTAGTATATTTCAAATAAAATGACTTTTTAGGTTTTCTAAACTCTACCACACATCTCTTTCTAACCCACCTCCCTTTTTAGGTTGAGCATAACAGCGCGGAAGCGCAGCTTTTTTCTATGCGTTGTTATCTGTTTGTACTTTTATCCGCACCCCGCTCTCACGCCCATTACTATCGCTCATTCATGGGCTTGCCCTACAAAAATCCATTGTTATCATTGGTAAATGTTACACGTTTGTCCCTCCTTGGGGCGCTTTGGTTACAGCCTTTGACATCGACCCATTAACATGGCTAATTGCACTTTTGCACGTATGTTTGATTGCAAGGAAACTTGTTTTTCCTTTTTTGTGTCTCCTTCATACTCATGGTGTGAGGCTTTGAATCGTGTCGCACTTGTGAAATTGAATCACGTTTCATTTTCAATATATGTGGCAAGAAAAGTCCAGTTAGGGGTTTACAATAATAACAGCTCTAACTCAAGCAAATGTGAGACCTGTTGCTTTGCAAATGCTTGTTTTTAAATAGAGTCTGTTTTCCTTAAAGAAAAACAGGATGTATTTCAACAAAAAAATGAAAAGTTTTCTTTTCATTTTTTAAGAGTAGGCACTGGTCTGTGTACATTCTGCGTGCTCTGAAAAAATGTTGGTGCCCCCATTGACAAAGGGGAAGGGGTCCCCTGGGGGCCCCTTACAATTTGTG
The DNA here is from genome assembly GCF_031143425.1 of Pleurodeles waltl. Classification (NCBI taxonomy): domain Eukaryota; kingdom Metazoa; phylum Chordata; class Amphibia; order Caudata; family Salamandridae; genus Pleurodeles; species Pleurodeles waltl. The sequence goes on from NC_090439.1 coordinate 1,181,409,943, forward strand.
CATTGTTTACTCCTAATTAAAATTTTGGGTAAAATGTGAATGTTTTGCAGCCGTATTCTCGGTCTCATAAGATTCGCAAATACCAATGAGAGTGGGTATTTGGAATGAACACTCATCACACACCCCATCCTAATACGGAATCGCAAACCCTATAGTGCAAGCCAGTAAAAGGTTACTGATTCGCAAAATAGGGTTACTACATGTAGAAAGGCTTTTTTAGCAGTAGAAAATAACCCAATATGCCATTTGTGACTGCTAAATTCTTTCATAGATGTTTCCCTCAGTTATCAATAAATCATTCAGCAGAAATAAAGACACAAAGTGTACCTGTTGTCTCAGAATGTGTGCTGCTTGTGGTAGTCGCAGGTGTTGTGGTGCCTGCGGTGGTTGCTGCTGTAGTGCTCATTCCTGTTAAAAACAGATACACAGATTGTCAGTGGTGCAAGTACTGATACTAACTACCGCTTCTTGTAACATTATAATTGTTGAAATAAGTAATAACGCCAGTGAGGTAGACAAAAGGGAAACCTCCCAAGTCGACCCATGAAAGAGTAAGTCTCATGGGTGAGACAGGCACCTCTAAAGTGACACGTCAATACATTTTTGAATTTTGAATGTCATTAGGATACATAGACCTTTGACTCTGTTTATGACACACACATCTAGGCGCATAGCTCCCCTCTTCAGGCCTTCACTGGTCATCTTGCTGTTGCTTAGCAACTGGTACTGATGAGGAGAAACTTTGCTCAGACCGTGGTAATGAGTAAAAATGAGAAAATAATGTAGTAATACTAGCATAAATATGTTATGCTGCATAATTTGTCTTCTCTTGCTGTATAATTTAGTCAACCCTACCACACAATTTCATCAACCTATGCTCCATCTTTCCAATAAATCCTTCCTTTAGCAAGGGCAGCTATTTTTAATATGATGACAGACCGTGACGTAACCCATTCTTGAAGCCACTGTCAAGTCCTACCTCTAAAGTCCACATCTCCCTTTTAAATGATGAAGCCATTGAGCTCAGTGGTTAAATGTGAGGAACCCTTTTGACTCAATTGTGGGTGGTGGCCCACTAGTACATCTATAGCAAAATTACCATAAACAGTTGGGTCCTAAACTTCTGTAAAATGTAGACATCCTAAGAGGAGATTAGAGACCGGACCCCGTTACCTCTGGTTCTTCTGGATAGCACCAGTGACTACATTGGATAGTTGATTTGTGCTTTGAAATATTTAGTGGCACCCCTTTAAATTTCTTAGGTACCGGACAGTCAGTAGCTTACATTTCTTCCATCCTTTCAAAGATTACTTGTTGATAGAGCCTTGCAAAAAACAGTGCAGAAATTGCACACTTGAAAGTTGTGATGCTGTGGACTGTGACATTCCAGGGTTTCAACCTGCTGAATAGGGTTAACCCACTGATCGCAAGAAAGATCTCAGTTCTGAGCTGTGCATTGTTGCAATTAGCAGTGTTTGACTGAAGTATTATTTCCAGTCTTAACCTGGTGAAAATCATGCAGAGAAACTGTTCAATTTGCAATAAGTTTAGAATTATGATTGGAGCACAAATGGTTGTTTTCAACCAAATAGGGATTTGCAAAGTGTCTGAATGACCTGAGTATGTGTTGATGGTGAATCCCCTGCTCTTTGAATAAATAAGGTAGTATCTTCTTTCTTCAAAGGCAATAAGCCATCCAAGGGAAACTTTTTTAAATAGCCCTTGAAAACATACCAGTATAGTTGTTTCTCACTGAGGCACATCATTGTGATCCCTGCTAGTAATGCACAGACGCCGGCACTTAATTGATGGCTTCAATTCCCTGTTGTCCAACGAAAGTACTATACTAGTACTAAATGCTTAGCTTTATTTGAGCAGAATTGTGTATATTTAGTACAATTTTTAAGTTCATAGACATGGGCCTTTTCATGAGGCGCGAGGCATGGCTAAAGTCTTTTAACTTGAAAGGCATGAGCTAAACAAAGTAACTGACCAACTGCTCGATGACAAGACCTCTCTTCGATCCATCCTGGAAGAAATTGCTCAAGCAGTACAACTAAAACACAGACAGCCAAATGGAGGACCACCATCCAGAAGTAGTCATCTGAATCACAGAATCATAGCATTCCTTTTGGTTGTCCATTGCTTTCTAGTCCTGAAAGGAGAGACGTTCTTCTTCAAACTACATCACTACGTACTTCCTCTGTAGCAATTCCTTTGATGATGGCCTTAGTGATTGTACCTCATCTGCCTATAGACCAGACATTTTATTTCATATATTTCTATCTACGTTTCACACGTTTACAAATAAAACTTTAGCTTACTTTAAACGTCAAATGCTCCATTTAAGCGTTTTTTATAATAGCTAATCTATGTCACCGGATCCATTTGCACATCCTAATTCGCATGAAGAAATCCAGCAAGGTGAAACTACATCTTCCAGTCTTTCTACAGGTCATTTATTTTTAAGAATGCCAGGTATTTCTTTCTTGTTCTACATTTGTAAGTTCAGTTAACCAGTTGCTTCATTTAATTGTAGTTCTCTGTGAAAAAATATTTTGTTCATATTTAAATTTTATACATAAATATTAGACATGTTAAGCTGTGTAGACACCTGATACATAACATGCTTAATGTTTCTGCCTCTGAAGTCCATTGTCTGGGAATTGCTGTATCAAAAGTCATTTTGTTCTTTTGCAATGCCCCTACAATTTCTGTAGTATATTTCAAATAAAACGACTTTTTAGCTTTTCTAAACTCTACCACACATCTCTTTCTAACCCACCTCCCTTTTTAGGTTGAGGATAACAGCGTGGATGCGTTGCTTTTTTCTATGCGTTGTTATCTGTTTGTACTTTTAACCGCACTCCGCCCTCACGCCAATTACTATCGCTCGTTCATGGGCTTGCCCTACAAAAATCCTTTGTTATCATTGGTAAATGTTACACGTTTATCTCTCCTTGGGGAGCTTTGGTTACCGCCTTTGACATCTACCCATTAACATGGCTAATTGCACTTTTGCTGGTATGTTTGATTGCAAGCAAACTTGGTTTTCCTTTTTTGTGTCTCCTTCATGCTCATGGTGTGAGGCTTTGAATCGGGTCGCATGTGTGAAATTGAATTACGTTTCATTTTCAATATATGTGGCAAGAAAAGTCCAGTTAGGGGTTCACAATAATAACAGCTCTAACTCGAGCAAATGTGAGACCTATTGCATTGCAAATGCTTGTTTTTAAATAGACTCTGTTTTCCTTAAAGAAAAACGGGTTGTATTTCAACAAAAAAATGAAAAGTTTTCTTTTCATTTTTTAAGAGTAGGCACTGGTCTGTGTACATTCTGCGTGTTCTGAAAAAAATGTTGGTGCCCCCATTGACAAAGGGGAAGGGGTCCCCTGGGGGCACCTTCCAATTTGTGCGTTGTTTACTCCTAATTAAATTTTTGGGTAAAATGCGAATGTTTTGCAACCGTATTCTCGGTCTCATAACATTCGCAAATACCAATGAGAGTGGTTATTAGGAATGGACACTCATCACACACCCCATCCTAATACGGAATCGCAATCCCTATTTTGCAAGTCAGTAAAAGGTTGCTGATTCGCAAAATAGGGTTAGTACATGTAGAAAGGCTTTTTTAGCAGTAGAAAATAACTCAATATTCCATTTGTGACTGCTAAATTCTTTCAAAGATGTGTCCCTCAGTTACCAATAAATCATTCAGCAGAAATAAAGACACAAAGTATACCTGTTGTCTCAGAATGTGTGCTGCTTGTGGTAGTCGCAGGTGTTGTGGTGCCTGCGGTGGTTGCTGCTGTAGTCCTCATTCCTGTTAAAAACAGATACACAGATTGTCAGTGGTGCAAGTACTGATACTAACTACCCTTCCTTGTAACATTATAATTGTTGAAATAAGTAATAACGCCCATGAGGTAGACAAAAGTGAAACCTCCCAAACCGACCCATGAAAGAGTAAGTCTCATGGGTGAGACAGGCACCTCTAAAGTAACACGTCAATAAATGTTTAAATCTTGAATGTCAAGCATACATAGACATTTGACTCTGTTTATGACACACACCTCTAGGCGCATAGCTCCCCTCTTCAGGCCTTCAATGGTCATCTTGCTGTTGCTTAGCAACTAGTACTCATGAGGAGAAACTTTGCTCAGACAGTGGTAATGAGTAAAAATTAGAAAATAATGTAGTAACACTAGCATAAATATGTTATGACGCATAATTTGTCTTCTCTTGCTGTATAATTTAGTCAACCCTACCACACAATTTCATCAACCCATGCTCCATCTTTAAAATAAACCCTTCCTTTAGCAAGGGCAGCTATTTTTAATGTGATGACAGACCGTGAAGTAACCCATTCTTGAAGCCACTGTCAAGTCCTATCTCTAAAGTCTACATCTCTTTTTAAATGATGAAGCCATTGAGCTCAGCGGTTAAATGTGAGGAACCCTTTTGACTCAATTGTGGGTGGTGGCCCACTAGTACATCTACAGCAAAATTACCATAAACAGTTGGGTCCTAAACTTCTGTAAAATTTAGACATCCTAAGAGAAGATTAGAGACGGGACCCCGTTACCTCTGGTTCTTCTGGATAGCACCAGTGACTACATTGGATAGTTGATTTGTGCTTTCAAACATTTTGTGGCACCCCTTTAAATTTCTTAGCTACCGGACAGTCAGTAGCTTACAGTTCTTACATCCTTTCAAAGATTACTTGTTGATAGAGCCTTGCAAACAACAGTGCAGAAATTGCACACTTGAAAGTTGTGATGCTGTTGACTGTGGTATTCCATGGTTTCAACCTGCTGAATAGGTTTAACCCACTGATCGCAAGAAAGATCTCAGTTCTGAGCTGTGCATTGTTGCAATTAGCAGTGTTTGACTGAAGTATTGTTTCCAGTCTTAACCTGGTGAAAATCATACCGAGAAACAGTGCAATTTGCAATAAGTTTAGAATTATTATTGGGGCACAAATGGTTGTTTTCACCCAAATAGGGATTTGCAAAGTGTCTGAATGACCTGAATATTTGTTGATGGTGAATCCCCTGCTCTTTGAATAAATAAGGTAGTATCTTCTTTCTTCAAAGGCAATAAGCCATCCAAGGAAAACTTTTGTAAATAGCCCTTGAAAACAAACCAGTATAGTTGTTTCTCACTGAGGCACATCATTGTGATCCCTGCTAGTAATGCACAGGCGCCGGCACTTAATTGATGGCTTCAATTCCCTGTTGTCCAACGAAAGTCCTATACTAGTACTAAATGCTCAGCTTTAGATGAGCAGAATTGTGTACATTTATATTACAATTTTTAAGTTCATGGACATGGGCCTTTTCATGAGGCGTGAGGAATGGCTAAAGTCTTTTAACTTGAAAGTCATGAGCTAGACAAAGTAACTGACCAACTGCTCGATGACAAGACCTCTCTTCGATCCATCTTGGAAGAAATTGCTCAAGCAGTACAACTAAAACACAGACAGCCAAATGGAGGACCACCATCCAGAAGTAGTCATCTGAATCACAGAATCATAGCATTCCTTTTGGTTGTCCAGTGCTTTCTAGTCCTGAAAGGAGAGACGGTCTTCTTCAAACTACATCACTGCGTACTTCCTCTGCAGCAATTCCTTTGATGTTGGCCTTAGTGATTGTACCTCAACTGCCTATAGACCAGACATTTTATTTCATATATTTCTACCTACGTTTCACATGTTTAGAAATAAAACTTTAGCTTACTTTAAACGTCAAATGCTCCATTTAAGCCAGTTTTATAATAGCTAATCTTTGTCACCGGATCCATTTGTTCATCCTAATTCGCATGAAGAAATCCAGCAAGGTAAAACTACATCTTCCAGTCTTTCTACAGGTCATTTATTTTTAATAATGTCAGGACTTTATTTCTTGTTCTACATTTGTAAGTTCAGTTAACCAGTTGCTTCATTTAATTGTAGTTCTCTGTGAAAAAATATTTTGTTCTTATTTTAATTTTATACATAAATATTAGGCATGTTAAGCTGTGTAGACACGTGATACATAACATGCTTAATGTTTCTGCATCTGAAGTCCATTGTCTGGTGAATTGCTATATCAAAAGTTCTTTTTTTCTTTTGCAATGCCCCTACAATTTCTGTAGTACATTTCAAATAAAACAACTTTTTAGGTTTTCTAAAACTCTACCACACATCTCTTTCTAACCCACCACCCTTTTTAGGATGAGCATAATAGCGCAGAAGCGCTTCTTTTTTCTATGCGTTGTTATCTGTTTGTACTTTTATCCGCACCCCGCCCTCACGCCCATTACTATCGCTCGTTCATGGGCTTGCCCTACAAAAATCCTTTGTTATCATTGGTAAATGTTACACGTTTATCTCTCCTTCTGGTGCTTTGGTTACCGCCTTTGACATCGACCCATTAACATGGCTAATTGCACTTTTGCTGGTATGTTTGATTGCAAGCAAACTTGTTTTTCCTTTTTTGTGTCTCCTTCATGCTCATGGTGTGAGGCTTTGAATCGGGTCGCACGTGTGAAATTGAATTACGTTTCATTTTCAATATATGTGGCAAGAAAAGTCCAGTTAGGGGTTTACAATAATAACAGCTCTAACTCGAGCAAATGTGAGACCTATTGCATTGCAAATGCTTGTTTTTAATTAGAGTCTGTTTTCCTTAAAGAAAAACAGGATGTATTTCAACAAAAAAATGAAAAGTTTTCTTTTCATTTTTTAAGAGTAGGCACTGGTCTGTGTACATTCTGCGTGCTCTGAAAAAATGTTGGTGCCCCCATTGACAAAGGGGAAGGGGTCCCCTGGGGGCCCCTTCCAATTTGTGCATTGTTTACTCCTAATTAAAATTTTGGGTAAAATGCGAATGTTTTGCAACCGTATTCTAGGTCTCATAACATTCGCAAATACCAATGAGAGTGGTTATTAGGAATGGACACTCATCACACACCCCATCCTAATACGGAATCGCAAACCCTATTGTGCAAGTCAGTAAAAGGTTACCGATTCGCAAAATAGGGTTAGTACATGTAGAAAGCCTTTTTTAGCAGTAGAAAATAACCCAATATGCCATTTGTGACTGCTAAATTCTTTCATAGATGTGTCCCTCAGTTACCAATAAATCATTCAGCAGAAATAAAGACTCAAAGTGTACCTGTTGTCTCAGAATGTGTGCTGCTTGTGGTAGTCGCAGGTGTTGTGGTGCCTGCGGTGGTTGTTGCTGTAGTGCTCATTCCTGTTAAAAACAGATACACAGATTGTCAGTGGTGCAAGTACAAATACTAACTACCTCTCCTTGTAACATTATAATTGTTGAAATAAGTAATAACGCCCATGAGGTAGACAAAAGTGAAACCTCCCAAACCGACCCATGAAAGAGTAAGTCACATGGGTGAGACAGGCACCTCTAAAGTAACACGTCAATAAATGTTTAAATCTTGAATGTCATTAGCATACATAGACCTTTGACTCTGTTTATGACACACACATCTAGGCGCATTGCTCCCCTCTTCAGGCCTTCACTGGTCATCTTGCTGTTGCTTAGCAACTGGTACTGATGAGGAGAAACTTTGCTCAGACAGTGGTAATGAGTAAAAATGAGAAAATAATGTAGTAATACTAGCATAAATATGTTATGCTGCATAATTTGTCTTCTCTTGCTGTATAATTTAGTCAACCCTACCACACAATTTCATCAACCCATGCTCCATCTTTCCAATAAACCCTTCCTTTAGCATGGGCAGCTATTTTTAATATGATGACAGACCGTGACGTAACCCATTCTTGAAGCCACTGTCCAGTCCTATCTCTAAAGTCTACATCTCATTTTAAATGATGAAGCCATCGAGCTCAGCGGTTAAATGTGAGGAACCCTTTTGACTCAATTGTGGGTGGTGGCCCACTAGTACATCTATAGCAAAATTACCATAAACAGTTGGGTCCTAAACTTCTGTAAAATTTAGACATCCTAAGAGGAGATTAGAGACCGGACCCCGTTACCTCTGGTTCTTCTGGATAGCACCAGTGACTACATTGGATAGTTGACTTGTGCTTTCAAACATTTTGTGGCACCCCTTTAAATTTCTTATCTACCGGTAAGTAGCTTACATTTCTTCCATCCTTTCAAAGATTACTTGTTGATAGAGCCTTGCAAACAACAGTGCAGAAATTGCACACTTGAAAGTTGTGATGCTGTGGACTGTGGCATTCCAGGGTTTCAACCTGTTGAATAGGGTTAACCCACTGATCGCAAGAAAGATCTCAGTTCTGAGCTGTGCATTGTTGCAATTAGCAGTGTTTGACTGAAGTATTGTTTCCAGTCTTAACCTGGTGAAAATCATGCCGAGAAACAGTGCAATTTGCAATAAGTTTAGAATTATTATTGGGGCACAAATGGCTGTTTTCACCCAAATAGGGATTTGCAAAGTGTCTGAATGACCTGAGTATTTGTTGATGGTGAATCCCCTGCTCTTTGAATAAATAAGGTAGTATCTTCTTTCTTCAAAGGCAATAAGCCATCCAAGGAAAAGTTTTTTAAATAGCCCTTGAAAACAAACCAGTATAGTTGTTTCTCACTGAGGCACATCATTGTGATCCCTGCTAGTAATGCACAGACGCCGGCACTTAATTGATGGCTTCAATTCCCTGTTGTCCAACGAAAGTCCTATACTAGTACTAAATGCTCATCTTTAGTTGAGCAGAATTGTGTATATTTAGTACAATTTTTAAGTTCGTGGACATGGGCCTTTTCATGAGGCGTGAGGCATGGCTAAAGTCTTTTAACTTGAAAGTCATGAGCTAGACAAAGTAACTGACCAACTGCTCGATGACAAGACCTCTCTTCGATCCACCCTGGAAGAAATTGCTCAAGCAGTACAACCAAAACACAGACAGCCAAATGGAGGACCACCATCCAGAAGTACTCATCTCAATCACAAAATCATAGCATTCCTTTTGGTTGTCCAGTGCTTTCTAGTCCTTAAAGGAGAGACATTCTTCTTCAAACTACATCACTACGTACTTCCTCTGTAGCAATTCCTTTGATGATGGCCTTAGTGATTGTACCTCAACTGCCTTTAGACCAGACATTTTATTTCATATATTTCTACCTATGTTTCACACGTTTACAAATAAAACTTTGGCTTACTTTAAACGTCAAATGCTCCATTTAATCGAGTTTTATAATAGGTAATCTATGTCACCGGATCCATTTGCTCATCCTAATTCGCAGGAAGAAATCCAGCAAGGTGAAACTACATCTTCCAGTCTTTCTACAGGTCATTTATTTTTAAGAATGTCAGGTCTTTCTTTCTTGTTCTACATTTGTAAGTTCAGTTAACCAGTTGCTTCATTTAATTGTAGTTCTCTGTGAAAAAATATTTTGTTCTTATTTTAATTTTATACATAAATATTAGACATGTTAAGCTGTGTAGACACCTGATACATAACATGCTTAATGTTTCTGCATCTGAAGTCCATTGTCTGGTGAATTGCTATATCAAAAGTTCTTTTTTTCTTTTGCAATGCCCCTACAATTTCTGTAGTACATTTCAAATAAAACAACTTTTTAGGTTTTCTAAAACTCTACCACACATCTCTTTCTAACCCACCACCCTTTTTAGGATGAGCATAATAGCGCAGAAGCGCTTCTTTTTTCTATGCGTTGTTATCTGTTTGTACTTTTATCCGCACCCCGCCCTCACGCCCATTACTATCGCTCGTTCATGGGCTTGCCCTACAAAAATCCTTTGTTATCATTGGTAAATGTTACACGTTTATCTCTCCTTCTGGTGCTTTGGTTACCGCCTTTGACATCGACCCATTAACATGGCTAATTGCACTTTTGCTGGTATGTTTGATTGCAAGCAAACTTGTTTTTCCTTTTTTGTGTCTCCTTCATGCTCATGGTGTGAGGCTTTGAATCGGGTCGCACGTGTGAAATTGAATTACGTTTCATTTTCAATATATGTGGCAAGAAAAGTCCAGTTAGGGGTTTACAATAATAACAGCTCTAACTCGAGCAAATGTGAGACCTATTGCATTGCAAATGCTTGTTTTTAATTAGAGTCTGTTTTCCTTAAAGAAAAACAGGATGTATTTCAACAAAAAAATGAAAAGTTTTCTTTTCATTTTTTAAGAGTAGGCACTGGTCTGTGTACATTCTGCGTGCTCTGAAAAAATGTTGGTGCCCCCATTGACAAAGGGGAAGGGGTCCCCTGGGGGCCCCTTCCAATTTGTGCATTGTTTACTCCTAATTAAAATTTTGGGTAAAATGCGAATGTTTTGCAACCGTATTCTAGGTCTCATAACATTCGCAAATACCAATGAGAGTGGTTATTAGGAATGGACACTCATCACACACCCCATACTAATACGGAATCGCAAACCCTATTGTGCAAGTCAGTAAAAGGTTACCGATTCGCAAAATAGGGTTAGTACATGTAGAAAGCCTTTTTTAGCAGTAGAAAATAACCCAATATGCCATTTGTGACTGCTAAATTCTTTCATAGATGTGTCCCTCAGTTACCAATAAATCATTCAGCAGAAATAAAGACTCAAAGTGTACCTGTTGTCTCAGAATGTGTGCTGCTTGTGGTAGTCGCAGGTGTTGTGGTGCCTGCGGTGGTTGCTGCTGTAGTGCTCATTCCTGTTAAAAACAGATACACAGATTGTCAGTGGTGCAAGTACCAATACTAACTACCTCTCCTTGTAACATTATAATTGTTGAAATAAGTAATAACGCCCATGAGGTAGACAAAAGTGAAACCTCCCAAACCGACCCATGAAAGAATAAGTCTGATGGGTGAGACAGGCACCTCTAAAATAACACGTCAATACATTTTTAAATCTTGAATGTCATTAGGATACATAGACCTTTGACTCTGTTTATGACATACACCTCTAGGCACATAGCTCCCCTCTTCAGGCCTTCACTGGTCATCTTGCTGTTGCTTAGCAACTAGTACTCATGAGGAGAAACTTTGCTCAGACAGTGGTAATGAGTAAAAATGAGAAAATAATGTAGTAACACTAGCATAAATATGTTATGAAGCATAATTTGTCTTCTCTTGCTGTATAATTTAGTCAACCCTACCACACAATTTCATCAACCCATGCTCCATCTTTCCAATAAACCCTTCCTTTAGCAAGGGCAGCTATTTTTAATATGATGACAGACCGCGAAGTAACCCATTCTTGAAGCCACTGTCAACTCCTACCTCTAAAGTCTACATCTCATTTTAAATGATGAAGCCATTGAGCTCAGCGGTTAAATGTGAGGAACCCTTTTGACTCAATTGTGGGTGGTGGCCCACTAGTACATCTATAGCAAAATTACCATAAACAGTTGGGTCCTAAACTTCTGTAAAATTTAGACATCCTAAGAGGAGATTAGAGACCGGACCCCGTTACCTCTGGTTCTTCTGGATAGCACCAGTGACTACATTGAATAGTTGATTTGTGCTTCGAAACATTTTGTGGCACCCCTTTAAATTTCTTAGCTACCGGTCAGTAGCTTACATTTCTTACATCCTTTCAAAGATTACTTGTTGATAGAGCCTTGCAAACAACAGTGCAGAAATTGCACACTTGAAAGTTGTGATGCTGTGGACTGTGGTATTCCAGGGTTTCAACCTGCTGAATAGGGTTAACCCACTGATCGCAAGAAAGATCTCAGTTCTGAGCTGTGCATTGTTGCAATTAGCAGTGTTTGACTGAAGTATTATTTCCAGTCTTAACCTGGTGAAAATCATGCAGAGAAACAGTGCAATTTGCAATAAGTTCAGAATTATGATTGGTGCACAAATGGTTGTTTTCACCCAAATAGGGATTTGCAAAGTGTCTGAATGACCTGAGTATTTGTTGATGGTGAATCTTCTTTCTTCAAAGGCAATAAGCCATCCAAGGAAAAGTTTTTTAACAGCTTCTGTGCCTTGGACGAGATGATCTCGTCCAAGGCTACAGTTCCCCTGTGCCTTGGACGAGATCATCTCGTCCTAGGCACAGGGGAACTTGGGGGCGCGCTAGCGCGCCCCCCCCATGCACCCCCCTTCCCCCCCCAGGCGGGGATGGAAGGGGAAGACCTTCCACCCCCGCCCCCCCACGGCAATCCGATGACGTCAGCGCATCTAGTGTTGCCGGCGCGCTGGAAGCCATTTGCTTCCAGCGCGTCTTCGGAGCAGGAGCTCAAAGGTGAGTCCTCTCCGTTTTTGGGGGGCGGGGGGGTTTAGAAAACAGACACGGTGGGAAAGGAAAGGGTTTTTCCTTTCCCCCTGTGTCTGTTTTCTCAAGATTCCTGCTCCACGATCGCGGCCCCTGGAATCTCCACTAGCCACCAGGGATTTTCTTTGTGCCTAAATTTGGGGGCGACCCCTTGGGCAAGGGTCGCCCCCCCCGGGGGCAATTTTTATTTGGATTTCGCCCCCCCCTGGGGGCAGATCTGCCGATTTTTCGGCGGATCTGCCCCCAGGGGGGGGCGAAAACCACTAGACACCAGGGATATCTTTTTTTATGTGTGTTTTTGGGGGCGACCCCTTGGGCAAGGGTCACCCCCCCCGGGGGCAATTTTTATTTGTATTTCGCCCCCCCCCCCGGGGCAGATCGGCCTTTTTTCGGCGGATCTGCCCCCAGGGGGGGGGGGGGCGAAAACCACTAGACACCAGGGATATCTTTGTTTATGTGTGTTTTTGGGGGCGACCCCTTGGGCAAGGGTCACCCCCCCGGGGGCAATTTTTATTTGTATTTCGCCCCCCCCCCCCCCTGGGGCAGATCGGCCTTTTTTCGGCGGATCTGCCCCCAGTGGGGGGGGGGGGCGAAAACCACTAGACACCAGGGATATCTTTGTTTATGTGTGTTTTTGGGGGCGACCCCTTGGGCAAGGGTTGCCCCCCCCGGGGGCAATTTTTATTTGTATTTTGCCCCCCCGGGGGCAGATCAGCCAATTTTTGGGCTGATCTGCCCCCGGGGGGGGGGGGGCGAAAACCACTAGACACCAGGGATTTGGTTTTTATTGTTTATTTTGGGGGCAACTCCTGTGGCAAGGGTCGCTCCCCTGGGGAGCTTTTTTTTTCTGTTTCGGCCCCCCCCCGATGGCAGACCAGCCATTTTTTGGACGATCTGGCCCCGGGGGGGGGGAGGTGGAAGCACACTAGGTGCCAGGGATTGTGTTTGGTGTGTGTTTGGGGCACCCCTTGGGCAACGGTCGCCCCTCCTAAGGTGGGGAAAATTTGTATTGCCCATCTCTGCCCGTAATTTTGTAGGGCCATCTGCCCCCAAGGAGGGCAGAGACCACCAATACGGCAGGGATTTTTTTGTTTTGTGTTGTGCTGGGGGTGCCCCCTTGGGGAAGGGTCGCCCCCTGAAAGGGGGCACAGAGGTGTTGCCCATTTCTGCCCCCCTTGGGGTCAGATTGGCCAATTCTTTTACGCCCATCTACCCCGAGGGGGGAAGGATCCACTTAGGTACCAGGGACAACTTCTAAGTTCTTGGTGGTGGGGTGTTTGTCAACTGGCAAAGTATTTGTATTTGTGATTATAACAATTTATTTCTTCTTTTTATTCTAGTTCAACGCTTTTGCTTCCTTTGCTGTGGATCTTTGCGGTTTTGGCAGTAGTTGTCCTGTGGTTTGCATAGTTGCATGTTTTAGGTAAGTGAACATAATTTACTCCAAAGGAGTATTGTTGACATGTTTGTAGGTGGTGTACTAAATGCAGTATTGTGTGTTTGACATTGTCCTTAGATTTGAGCACAGTGGTGTTTGTGTTGTCATATGTCTAAATTGCTTTTTTCTTTTTTCTTTTTAGTGGGATATCATTGGTGATTGCAGAGTAGTTGCTTGGTGAGTAGCTATTTCAGGCAACTGTGTGGTATAGTTTTTTGTAGTACATAACTCTTTGTGATAAAGCTACACTTTGTTTATTACTTATTTTAGTGCTAGTTGTTGTTGGCAATCCTTTTGTTGTTAGGATCATGGCTAGCCGCAAAGTGACCGCTCAGCAGGTTGTTCGCATGCTCTTTGAGTCGTCTTCAGACCATGATTACGACACTGACTCTGCATCTGAGGCAGAGGAGGAAGCAGGAGATTCTGGAAGTGAGTTTTCTGTCCGAGAGTATTCTTCTGATGAGGAAGCTACTCTCAGTGCAGATGAAGGGCCTGTGTTAGAGGAGGACATTGATGTGCCAAGAGTGCATCAGCCTGGGGCTGCAGGGTTTCCCATTGGAAGACCTGACACCTGGATTGCCCCAAACATGGAGCAGCCACAGTTACCTGCATTTACTGGTCTCCCAGGGTGTAGAGTTAATACGGAAAACTTTCTGCCTGTCCATTTCTTTCACTTGTTTATGGACGATGTATTTTTGGAAGAGATTGTGGAGCAGACAAATGTGTATGCAGAGCAATATTTGCGGGACAACGCTGCCAGACTTAAGCCTCAGTCTAGAGCTACTCATTGGCTTCCCACATATCTGGAAGAGATGAAAAGGTTTTTAGGTTTGACTTTTTTGATGGGGTTGATCAGGAAGCCGTCACTGGCTTCTTATTGGTCTACTAGTCCCTTGATGGCAACTGCTATATTTCCTGCAACTATGACACGTAATCGGTATTTGCTTCTTCTTCATATGCTGCATTTTGTAGACAATGCTTTAGCCTTGCCACGAGATCACCCTGATTGTGACCGCCTTTTTAAGATTAGGCCTGTCCTTGATCATTTTGTGGATCGGTTTTCAGAGGTCTATGTCCCAGGCAAAGAGATAAGTGTGGACGAGTCTTTGGTCCTTTTCAAGGGGCGTTTAGTTTTTAAGCAGTACATTCCTAGTAAGAGGGCACGGTATGGGATTAAATTGTATCTGCTGTCAGAAAGCAGTACAGGATATGTGTATAATTTCCGGGTCTACACTGGTAGGGATTCCAGTATTGACCCTCCTGGTTGTCCGGCCACTTTTGGAGTTAGCGAAAAAATTGTGTGGGAACTTGCTGGACGGCTGTTTAACAAAGGTCACCATTTGTACGTAGATAATTTCTACACTGGAGTGCAGTTGTTCAAGCAGTTGTTTAGGGTGGACACTGTTGCTTGTGGCACAATCCGTTCTAACCGGAAAGGCTATCCAAGGGAGCTTGTCTGTAAAAAACTTGAGAGGGGACAGTGCAGTGCCTTGCGGAATAATGAGCTGCTAGCTCTGAAATTTTCAGACAGGAGGGATGTGTACATGCTATCGACCATCCATGATGAGAGTACTTCCCCTGTGGCTGTTTAGGGTCAGGTTGCGGAAGTGCGCACACCTGGGTGCATTTTGGACTACAATAGGCACATGGGTGGTGTTGATAGAGTAGATCAGAGGTTAGAACCTTACACTGCTCTTCGTAAGTCATATGTGTGGTATAAAAAGTTGGCCCTACATTTATTTCATTTGGCAACTTTTAATGCCTTTATTGTATACAAGGATTGTTCACCCGAGTCAAGGATGACATTTGTTAAATTTCAGGAGTCGGTGATAGAAAGCCTTATTGTGGTGGAACCGGCAAGAGTTCCTAGAGTAGAAGTGGTGGAGGATGTGGCTAGATTGAAAGATCAGCACTTTCCAGATCACATTCCTCCCACTCCCAAAAAATACATGCCCACAAAGAAATGTAGAGTATGTGCCCGGAGATTAATCCGGAGGGAGAGCCGGATGTACTGCCCTGAATGCCCTTCAAAGCCTGGGCTGTGTGTTCCCGGCTGTTACAGAAGTTACCATACCCAAAAAAAATTCTGGGAAATACCTTGAGCGTAAGCTGTCTGTTTTATATTTTCATATGTTTCACGGTTGGCATCTGTTGTGTATTTAGTTAGAGCTTTTGTGTTTGTAGTTTTGTGCTTATTTTATAATTAGTAGTTTCTTTGTTGTTTATAAATAAAAAAAAGTGATTGCGGTGTGCGTGGGGTGGCGCTTGGCTGGCGGTGTGCGTGGGGTGGCGCTTGGCTGGCGGTGTGCGTGGGGTGGCGCTTGGCTGGCAGTGTGCGCGGGGTGGCGCTTGGCTGGCGGTGTGCGTGGGGTGGCGCTTGGCTGGTGGTGTGCTTGGGGTGGTGCTTGGCTGGCGGTGTGCGTGGGATGGCGCTTGGCTGGCGGTGTGCTTGGGGTGGCGCTTGGCTGGCGGTGTGCGTGGGGTGGCGCTTGGCTGGCGGTGTGCTTGGGGTGGCGCTTGGCTGGCGGTGTGCGTGGGGTGGCGCTTGGCTGGCGGTGTGCTTGGGGTGGCGCTTGGCTGGCGGTGTGCGTGGGGTGGCGCTTGGCTGGCGGTGCCAGCCGAACGGCAGTCCACACTCCCATCAGCTGGTGTGATTCTTGTATCAGGCATGTGGGCGTATGTAAGTGATGGGCCCTTGAGTGGCGCGGTCTGTCGATGTGAGTGTTGTAATGTGCTGGGCCCGTGGCTGGCGGTGTGAATGGTCTTGTGCGTGTCATGTATGAAAGGAGTGTGAATGGCCTGTAAAGCGGTTGGTGCCTTGTCGCGGCTTTACAGCTCACGAGCTGTGAGTCATTGGTTCACTTTTTTGCCTTTCAGTTATTAGCAGTGCATTTCATTTTTGTGAAATCTCTTGTTAATAAAATTTGATCCACTGAACCATCACTCACCCTCGTGCCAAATCCAACCAGTATGTGTTGTAAAAAAAGACAAAACCTGCTCCGCTGTAATCAGGCGTCGCAGCACACCTGTGACACGCTAGGTGCCTCGGGTGGGACCCGGATGATGAAGCATGCCACCAACTTGGTTGGTGGGTGAGGGGTCTTCTTCACATAACCTAAGTGTGTTTCTTTTCACAATTTTAGTGTTTGGCACATCACGGACGTATGTGCACACATGAAAGTGATATATTCCAAAAATGCCTGTGTTTGGGGGGGGAGGGCCCACCTATGTTTTTGGTCCAGGGTGCGGCTGTCATGTAGGGAAACCTACAAAACCCAGACATTTTTTAAAAATAGGCACCCCAAGGAGTCCAGGGAGGTGTGGCTTGCGTGGCTCCCCCAACTTTCCCTTCTATCCCTTCAGGTTTTGGGCCTTATTCTGTTGCAGGCACCTGGCCCACCCACACAAGTGAGGTATCATTTTTATCGGGAGACTTGGGGGAACGCTGGGTGGAAGGAAATTTGTGGCTCCTCTCAGATTCCAGAACTTTTTGTCACCGAAATGTGAGGAAAACTTGTTTTTTTTGCCAAATTTTGAGGTTTGCAAAGGATTCTGGGTAACAGAACCTGGTCCGAGCCCCGCAAGTCACCCCTCCTTAGATTCCTCTAGGTCTCTAGTTTTCAGAAATGCATAGGTTTGATAGGTGTCCCTAGGTGGCGGCTGAGCTAGAGGCCAAAATCTACAGGTAGGCACTTCGCAAAAAACATCTCTGTTTTTTCCCAAAATTTAGGATGTGTCCACGTTGCGCTTTGGGGTGTTTCCTGTCGCCGGCGCTAGGCCTACCAACGCAAGTGAGGTATCATTTTTATCGGGAGACTTGGGGGAACGCTGGGTGGAAGGAAATTTGTAGCTCCTCTCAGATTCCAGAACTTTCTGCCACAGAAATATGAGGGACATGTGTTTTTTTAGCCAAATTTTGAGGTTTGCAAAGGATTCTGGGTAACAGAACCTGGTCCGAGCCCCGCAAGTCACCCCTCCTTGGATTCCCCTAGGTCTCTAGTTTTCAGAAATGCACAGGTTTGGTAGGTTTCCCTAGGTGCCGGCTGAGCTAGAGGCCAAAATCTCCAGGTAGGCACTTCGCAAAAAACACCTCTGTTTTTTCCCAAAATTTAGGATGTGTCCACGTTGCGCTTTGGGGTGTTTCCTGTCGCCGGCGCTAGGCCTACCCACGCAAGTGAGGTATAATTTTTATCGGGAGACTTGGGGGAACGCTGGGTAGAAGGAAATTTGTAGCTCCTCTCAGATTCCAGAACTTTCTGCCACAGAAATGTGAGGGACATGTGTTTTTTTGGCCAAATTTTGAGGTTTGCAAAGGATTCTGGGTAACAGAACCTGGTCCGAGCCCCGCAAGTCACCCCTCCTTGGATTCCCCTAGGTCTCTAGTTTTCAGAAATGCATAGGTTTGGTAGGTGTCCCTAGGTGCCGGCTGAGCTAGAGGCCAAAATCTACAGGTAGGCACTTCGCAAAAAACACCTCTGTTTTTTCCCAAAATTTAGGATGTGTCCACGTTGCGCTTTGGGGTGTTTCCTGTCGCCGGCGCTAGGCCTACCCACGCAAGTGAGGTATCATTTTTATCGGGAGACTTGGGGGAACGCTGGGTGGAAGGAAATTTGTAGCTCCTCTCAGATTCCAGAACTTTCTGCCACAGAAATGTGAGGGACATGTGTTTTTTTAGCCAAATTTTGAGGTTTGCAAAGGATTCTGGGTAACAGAACCTGGTCCGAGCCCCGCAAGTCACCCCTCCTTGGATTCCCCTAGGTCTCTAGTTTTCAGAAATGCACAGGTTTGGTAGGTTTCCCTAGGTGCCGGCTGAGCTAGAGGCCAAAATCTCCAGATAGGCACTTCGCAAAAAACACCTCTGTTTTTTCCCAAAATTTAGGATGTGTCCACGTTGCGCTTTGGGGTGTTTCCTGTCGCCGGCGCTAGGCCTACCCACGCAAGTGAGGTATCATTTTTATCGGGAGACTTGGGGGAACGCTGGGTGGAAGGAAATTTGTAGCTCCTCTCAGATTCCAGAACTTTCTGCCACAGAAATGTGAGGGACATGTGTTTTTTTGGCCAAATTTTGAGGTTTGCAAAGGATTCTGGGTAACAGAACCTGGTCCGAGCCCCGTAAGTCACCCCTCCTTGGATTCCCCTAGGTCTCTAGTTTTCAGAAATGCACAGGTTTGGTAGGTTTCCCTAGGTGCCGGCTGAGCTAGAGGCCAAAATCTACAGGTAGGCACTTCGCAAAAAACACCTCTGTTTTTTCCCAAAATTTAGGATGTGTCCACGTTGCGCTTTGGGGTGTTTCCTGTCGCCGGCGCTAGGCCTACCCACGCAAGTGAGGTATCATTTTTATCGGGAGACTTGGGGGAACGCTGGGTGGAAGGAAATTTGTAGCTCCTCTCAGATTCCAGAACTTTCTGCCACAGAAATGTGAGGGACATGTGTTTTTTTAGCCAACTTTTGAGGTTTGCAAAGGATTCTGGGTAACAGAACCTGGTCCGAGCCCCGCAAGTCAGCCCTCCTTGGATTCCCCTAGGTCTCTAGTTTTCAGAAATGCACAGGTTTATTGGTTTCCCTAGGTGCCGGCTGAGCTAGAGGCCAAAATCTACAGGTAGGCACTTCGCAAAAAACCCCTCTGTTTTTTTCCAAAATTTAGGATGTGTCCACGTTGCGCTTTGGGGCGTTTCCTGTCGCCGGCGCTAGGCCTACCCACGTAAGTGAGGTATCATTTTTATCTGGAGACTTGGGGGAACGCTGGGTGGAAAGAAATTTGTAGCTCCTCTCAGATTCCAGAACTTTCTGCCACAGAAATGTGAGGGACATGTGTTTTTTTGGCCAAATTTTGAGGTTTGCAAAGGATTCTGGGTAACAGAACCTGGTCCGAGCCCCGCAAGTCACCCCTCCTTGGATTCCTCTAGGTCTCTAGTTTTCAGAAATGCACAGGTTTGGTAGGTTTCCCTAGGTGCCGGCTGAGCTAGAGGCCAAAATCTACAGGTAGGCACTTCGCAAAAAACACCTCTGTTTTTTCCCAAAATGTAGGATGTGTCCACGTTGCGCTTTGGGGTGTTTCCTGTCGCCGGCGCTAGGCCTACCCATGCAAGTGAGGTATCATTTTTATCTGGAGACTTGGGGGAACGCTGGGTGGAAGGAAATTTGTGGCTCCTCTCAGATTCCAGAACTTTCTGTCACCGAAATGTGAGGAAAACTTGTTTTTTTAGCCAAATTTTGAGGTTTGCAAAGGATTCTGGGTAACAGAACCTGGTCCGAGCCCCGCAAGTCAGCCCTCCTTGGATTCCCCTAGGTCTCTAGTTTTCAGAAATGCACAGGTTTATTGGTTTCCCTAGGTGCCGGCTGAGCTAGAGGCCAAAATCTACAGGTAGGCACTTCGCAAAAAAACCCTCTGTTTTTTTCCAAAATTTAGGATGTGTCCACGTTGCGCTTTGGGGCGTTTCCTGTCGCCGGCGCTAGGCCTACCCACGTAAGTGAGGTATCATTTTTATCGGGAGACTTGGGGGAACGCTGGGTGGAAGGAAATTTGTAGCTCCTCTCAGATTCCAGAACCTTCTGCCACAGAAATGTGAGGGACATGTGTTTTTTTGGCCAAATTTTGAGGTTTGCAAAGGATTCTGGGTAACAGAACCTGGTCCGAGCCCCGCAAGTCACCCCTCCTTGGATTCCCCTAGGTCTCTAGTTTTCAGAAATGCACAGGTTTGGTAGGTTTCCCTAGGTGCCGGCTGAGCTAGAGGCCAAAATCTACAGGTAGGCACTTCGCAAAAAACACCTCTGTTTTTTCCCAAAATTTAGGATGTGTCCACGTTGCGCTTTGGGGTGTTTCCTGTCGCCGGCGCTAGGCCTACCCACGCAAGTGAGGTATCATTTTTATCTGGAGACTTGGGGGAGCGCTGGGTGGAAGGAAATTTGTGGCTCCTCTCAGATTCCAGAACTTTCTGTCACCGAAATGTGAGGAAAACTTGTTTTCTTAGCCAAATTTTGAGGTTTGCAAAGAATTCTGGGTAACAGAACCTGGTCCGAGCCCCGCAAGTCACCCCTTCTTGGATTCCCCTAGGTCTCTAGTTTTCAGAAATGCATAGGTTTGGCAGGTGTCCCTAGGTGTCGGCTGAGCTAGTGGCCAAAATCTACAGGTAGGCACTTCGCAAAAAACACCTCTGTTTTTTCCCAAAATTTAGGATGTGTCCACGTTGCGCTTTGGGGTGTTTCCTGTCGCCGGCGCTAGGCCTACCAACGCAAGTGAGGTATCATTTTTATCGGGAGACTTGGGGGAACGCTGGGTGGAAGGAAATTTGTAGCTCCTCTCAGATTCCAGAACTTTCTGCCACAGAAATGTGAGGGACATGTGTTTTTTTAGCCAAATTTTGAGGTTTGCAAAGGATTCTGGGTAACAGAACCTGGTCCGAGCCCCGCAAGTCACCCCTCCTTGGATTCCCCTAGGTCTCTAGTTTTCAGAAATGCACAGGTTTGGTAGGTTTCCCTAGGTGCCGGCTGAGCTAGAGGCCAAAATCTACAGGTAGGCACTTCGCAAAAAACACCTCTGTTTTTCCCAAAATTTAGGATGTGTCCACGTTGCGCTTTGGGGTGTTTCCTGTCGCCGGCGCTAGGCCTACCCACGCAAGTGAGGTATCATTTTTATCGGGAGACTTGGGGAACGCTGGGTGGAAGGAAATTTGTAGCTCCTCTCAGATTCCAGAACTTTCTGCCACAGAAATGTGAGGGACATGTGTTTTTTTGGCCAACTTTTGAGGTTTGCAAAGGATTCTGGGAAACAGAACCTGGTCCGAGCCCCGCAAGTCAGCCCTCCTTGGATTCCCCTAGGTCTCTAGTTTTCAGAAATGCACAGGTTTATTGGTTTCCCTAGGTGCCGGCTGAGCTAGAGGCCAAAATCTACAGGTAGGCACTTCGCAAAAAAACCCTCTTTTTTTTTCCAAAATTTAGGATGTGTCCACGTTGCGCTTTGGGGCGTTTCCTGTCGCCGGCGCTAGGCCTACCCACGCAAGTGAGGTATCATTTTTATCGGGAGACTTGGGGGAACGCTGGGTGGAAGGAAATTTGTAGCTCCTATCAGATTCCAGAACTTTCTGCCACAGAAATGTGAGGGACATGTGTTTTTTTGGCCAAATTTTGAGGTTTGCAAAGGATTCTGGGTAACAGAACCTGGTCCGAGCCCCGCAAGTCACCCCTCCTTGGATTCCCCTAGGTCTCTAGTTTTCAGAAATGCATAGGTTTGGTAGGTGTCCCTTGGTGCCGGCTGAGCAAGAGGCCAAAATCTACAGGTAGGCACTTCGCAAAAAACACCTCTGTTTTTTCCCAAAATTTAGGATGTGTCCACGTTGCGCTTTGGGGTGTTTCCTGTCGCCGGCGCTAGGCCTACCAACGCAAGTGAGGTATCATTTTTATCGGGAGACTTGGGGGAACGCTGGGTGGAAGGAAATTTGTAGCTCCTCTCAGATTCCAGAACTTTCTGCCACAGAAATATGAGGGACATGTGTTTTTTTAGCCAAATTTTGAGGTTTGCAAAGGATTCTGGGTAACAGAACCTGGTCCGAGCCCCGCAAGTCACCCCTCCTTGGATTCCCCTAGGTCTCTAGTTTTCAGAAATGCACAGGTTTGGTAGGTTTCCCTAGGTGCCGGCTGAGCTAGAGGCCAAAATCTCCAAGTAGGCACTTCGCAAAAAACACCTCTGTTTTTTCCTAAAATTTAGGATGTGTCCACGTTGCGCTTTGGGGTGTTTCCTGTCGCCGGCGCTAGGCCTACCCACGCAAGTGAGGTATCATTTTTATCGGGAGACTTGGGGGAACGCTGGGTGGAAGGAAATTTGTAGCTCCTCTCAGATTCCAGAACTTTCTGCCACAGAAATGTGAGGGACATGTGTTTTTTTGGCCAAATTTTGAGGTTTGCAAAGGATTCTGGGTAACAGAACCTGGTCCGAGCCCCGCAAGTCACCCCTCCTTGGATTCCCCTAGGTCTCTAGTTTTCAGAAATGCACAGGTTTGGTAGGTTTCCCTAGGTGCCGGCTGAGCTAGAGGCCAAAATCTACAGGTAGGCACTTCGCAAAAAACACCTCTGTTTTTTCCCAAAATTTAGGATGTGTCCACGTTGCGCTTTGGGGTGTTTCCTGTCGCCGGAGCTAGGCCTACCCACGCAAGTGAGATATCATTTTTATCGGGAGACTTGGGGGAACGCTGGGTGGAAGGAAATTTGTAGCTCCTCTCAGATTCCAGAACTTTCTGCCACAGAAATGTGAGGGACATGTGTTTTTTTAGCCAAATTTTGAGGTTTGCAAAGGATTCTGGGTAACAGAACCTGGTCCGAGCCCCGCAAGTCACCCCTCCTTGGATTCCCCTAGGTCTCTAGTTTTCAGAAATGCACAGGTTTGGTAGGTTTCCCTAGGTGCCGGCTGAGCTAGAGGCCAAAATCTCCAAGTAGGCACTTCGCAAAAAACACCTCTGTTTTTTCCTAAAATTTAGGATGTGTCCACGTTGCGCTTTGGGGTGTTTCCTGTCGCCGGCGCTAGGCCTACCCACGCAAGTGAGGTATCATTTTTATCGGGAGACTTGGGGGAACGCTGGGTGGAAGGAAATTTGTAGCTCCTCTGAGATTCCAGAACTTTCTGCCACAGAAATGTGAGGGACATGTGTTTTTTTAGCCAACTTTTGAGGTTTGCAAAGGATTCTGGGTAACATAACCTGGTCCGAGCCCCGCAAGTCAGCCCTCCTTGGATTTCCCTAGGTCTCTAGTTTTCAGAAATGCACAGGTTTATTGGTTTCCCTAGGTGCCGGCTGAGCTAGAGGCCAAAATCTACAGGTAGGCACTTAGCAAAAAAACCCTCTGTTTTTTTCCAAAATTTAGGATGTGTCCACGTTGCGCTTTGGGGCGTTTCCTGTCGCCGGCGCAAGGCCTACCCACGCAAGTGAGGTATCATTTTTATCGGGAGACTTGGGGGAACGCTGGGTGGAAGGAAATTTGTAGCTCCTCTCAGATTCCAGGACTTTCTGCCACAGAAATGTGAGGGGCATGTGTTTTTTTAGCCAAATTTTGAGGTTTGCAAAGGATTCTGGGTAACAGAACCTGGTCCGAGACCCGCAAGTCAGCCCTCCTTGGATTCCCCTAGGTCTCTAGTTTTCAGAAATGCACAGGTTTGGTGGGTTTCCCTAGGTGCCGGCTGAGCTAGAGGCCAAAATCTACAGGTAGGCACTTCGCAAAAAACACCTCTGTTTTTTCCCAAAATGTAGGATATGTCCACGTTGCGCTTTGGGGCGTTTCCTGTCGCCGGCGCTAGGCCTACCCACGCAAGTGAGGTATCATTTTTATCGGGAGACTTCGGGGAACGCTGGGTGGAAGGAAATTTGTAGCTCCTCTCAGATTCCAGAACTTTCTGCCACAGAAATGTGAGGGACATGTGTTTATTTAGCCAAATTTTGAGGTTTGCAAAGGATTCTGGGTAACAGAACCTGATCCGAGCCCCGCAAGTCACCCCTCCTTGGATTCCCCTAGGTCTCTAGTTTTCAGAAATGCACAGGTTTGGTAGGTTTCCCTAGGTGCCGGCAGAGCTAGAGGCCAAAATCCACAGGTAGGCACTTCGCAAAAAACACCTCTGTTTTTTCCCAAAATTTAGGATGTGTCCACGTTGCGCTTTGGGGCGTTTCCTGTCGCCGGCGCTATGCCTACCCACGCAAGTGAGGTATCATTTTTATCGGGAGACTTGGGGGAACGCTGGGTGGAAGGAAATTTGTAGCTCTTCTCAGATTCCAGAACTTTCTGCCACAGAAATGTGAGGGACATGTGTTTTTTTAGCCAAATTTTGAGGTTTGCAAAGGATTCTGGGTAACAGAACCTGGTCCGAGCCCCGCAAGTCAGCCCTCCTTGGATTACCCTAGGTCTCTAGTTTTCAGAAATCCACTGTTTTGGTAAGTTTCCCTTGGTGCCGGCTGAGCTAGAGGCCAAAATCCACAGGTAGGCACTTCGCAAAAAACACCTCTGTTTTTTTCCAAAATTTAGGATGTGTCCACGTTGCACTTTGGGGCGTTTCCTGTCGCCGGCGCTAGGCCTACCCACTCAAGTGAGGTATCATTTTTATCGGAAGACTTGGGGGAACGCTGGGTGGAAGGAAATTTTTAGCTCCTCTCAGATTCCAGAACTTTCTGCCACAGAAATGTGAGGAACATGTGTTTGTTTTTTTAGCCAAATTTTGAGGTTTGCAAAGGATTCTGGGAAACAGAACCTGGTCCGAGCCCCGCAAGTCACCCCTCCTTGGATTCCCCTACGTCTCTAGTTTTCAGAAATGCACAGGTTTGGTAGGTTTCCCTACATGCCGGCTGAGCTAGAGGCCAAAATCTACAGGTAGGCACTTCGCAAAAAACCCCTCTGTTTTTTCCAAAATTTAGGATGTGTCCACGTTGCGCTTTGGGGTGTTTCCTGTCGCCGGCGCTAGGCCTACCCACGCAAGTGAGGTATCATTTTTATCGGGAGACTTGGGGGAACGCTGGGTGGAAGGAAATTTGTAGCTCCTCTCAGATTCCAGAACTTTCTGCCACAGAAATGTGAGGGACATGTGTTTTTTTAGCCAAATTTTGAGGTTTGCAAAGGATTCTGGGTAACAGAACCTGGTCCGAGCCCCGCAAGTCACCCCTCCTTGGATTCCCCTAGGTCTCTAGTTTTCAGAAATGCATAGGTTTGGTAGGTGTCCCTAGGTGCCGGCTGAGCTAGAGGCCAAAATCTACAGGTAGGCACTTCGCAAAAAACACCTCTGTTTTTTCCCAAAATTTAGGATGTGTCCACGTTGCGCTTTGGGGTGTTTCCTGTCGCCGGCGCTAGGCCTACCCACGCAAGTGAGGTATCATTTTTATCTGGAGACTTGGGGGAGCGCTGGGTGGAAGGAAATTTGTGGCTCCTCTCAGATTCCAGAACTTTCTGTCACCGAAATGTGAGGAAAACTTGTTTTCTTAGCCAAATTTTGAGGTTTGCAAAGAATTCTGGGTAACAGAACCTGGTCCGAGCCCCGCAAGTCACCCCTCCTTGGATTCCCCTACGTCTCTAGTTTTCAGAAATGCACAGGTTTGGTAGGTTTCCCTAGGTGCCGGCTGAGCTAGAGGCCAAAATCTACAGGTAGGCACTTCGCAAAAAACACCACTGTTTTTTCCCAAAATTTAGGATGTGTCCACGTTGCGCTTTGGGGTGTTTCCTGTCGCCGGCGCTAGGCCTACCCACGCAAGTGAGGTATCATTTTTATCGGGAGACTTGGGGGAACGCTGGGTGGAAGGAAATTTGTAGCTCCTCTCAGATTCCAGAACTTTCTGCCACAGAAATGTGAGGGACATGTGTTTTTTTAGCCAACTTTTGAGATTTGCAAAGGATTCTGGGTAACATAACCTGGTCCGAGCCCCGCAAGTCAGCCCTCCTTGGATTTCCCTAGGTCTCTAGTTTTCAGAAATGCACAGGTTTATTGGTTTCCCTAGGTGCCGGCTGAGCTAGAGGCCAAAATCTACAGGTAGGCACTTAGCAAAAAACCCCTCTGTTTTTTTCCAAAATTTAGGATGTGTCCACGTTGCGCTTTGGGGTGTTTCCTGTCGCCGGCGCTAGGCCTACCCACGCAAGTGAGGTATCATTTTTATCTGGAGACTTGGGGGAACGCTGGGTGGAAGGAAATTTGTGGCTCCTCTCAGATTCCAGAACTTTCTGTCACCGAAATGTGAGGAAAACTTGTTTTTTTAGCCAAATTTTGAGGTTTGCAAAGGATTCTGGGTAACAGAACCTGGTCCGAGCCCCGCAAGTCAGCCCTCCTTGGATTCCCCTAGGTCTCTAGTTTTCAGAAATGCACAGGTTTATTGGTTTCCCTAGGTGCCGGCTGAGCTAGAGGCCAAAATCTACAGGTAGGCACTTCGCAAAAAAACCCTCTGTTTTTTTCCAAAATTTAGGATGTGTCCACGTTGCGCTTTGGGGCGTTTCCTGTCGCCGGCGCTAGGCCTACCCACGTAAGTGAGGTATCATTTTTATCGGGAGACTTGGGGGAACGCTGGGTGGAAGGAAATTTGTAGCTCCTCTCAGATTCCAGAACCTTCTGCCACAGAAATGTGAGGGACATGTGTTTTTTTGGCCAAATTTTGAGGTTTGCAAAGGATTCTGGGTAACAGAACCTGGTCCGAGCCCCGCAAGTCACCCCTCCTTGGATTCCCCTAGGTCTCTAGTTTTCAGAAATGCACAGGTTTGGTAGGTTTCCCTAGGTGCCGGCTGAGCTAGAGGCCAAAATCTACAGGTAGGCACTTCGCAAAAAACACCTCTGTTTTTTCCCAAAATTTAGGATGTGTCCACGTTGCGCTTTGGGGTGTTTCCTGTCGCCGGCGCTAGGCCTACCCACGCAAGTGAGGTATCATTTTTATCTGGAGACTTGGGGGAGCGCTGGGTGGAAGGAAATTTGTGGCTCCTCTCAGATTCCAGAACTTTCTGTCACCGAAATGTGAGGGACATGTGTTTTTTTAGCCAAATTTTGAGGTTTGCAAAGGATTCTGGGTAACAGAACCTGGTCCGAGCCCCGCAAGTCACCCCTCCTTGGATTCCCCTAGGTCTCTAGTTTTCAGAAATGCACAGGTTTGGTAGGTTTCCCTAGGTGCCGGCTGAGCTAGAGGCCAAAATCTACAGGTAGGCACTTCGCAAAAAACACCTCTGTTTTTTCCCAAAATTTAGGATGTGTCCACGTTGCGCTTTGGGGTGTTTCCTGTCGCCGGCGCTAGGCCTACCCACGCAAGTGAGGTATAATTTTTATCGGGAGACTTGGGGAACGCTGGGTGGAAGGAAATTTGTAGCTCCTCTCAGATTCCAGAACTTTCTGCCACAGAAATGTGAGGGACATGTGTTTTTTTGGCCAAATTTTGAGGTTTGCAAAGGATTCTGGGTAACAGAACCTGGTCCGAGCCCCGCAAGTCACCCCTCCTTGGATTCCCCTAGGTCTCTAGTTTTCAGAAATGCATAGGTTTGGTAGGTGTCCCTAGGTGCCGGCTGAGCTAGAGGCCAAAATCTACAGGTAGGCACTTCGCAAAAAACACCTCTGTTTTTTCCCAAAATTTAGGATGTGTCCACGTTGCGCTTTGGGGTGTTTCCTGTCGCCGGCGCTAGGCCTACCAACGCAAGTGAGGTATCATTTTTATCGGGAGACTTGGGGGAACGCTGGGTGGAAGGAAATTTGTAGCTCCTCTCAGATTCCAGAACTTTCTGCCACAGAAATGTGAGGGACATGTGTTTTTTTAGCCAAATTTTGAGGTTTGCAAAGGATTCTGGGTAACAGAACCTGGTCCGAGCCCCGCAAGTCACCCCTCCTTGGATTCCCCTAGGTCTCTAGTTTTCAGAAATGCACAGGTTTGGTAGGTTTCCCTAGGTGCCGGCTGAGCTAGAGGCCAAAATCTCCAGATAGGCACTTCGCAAAAAACACCTCTGTTTTTTCCCAAAATTTAGGATGTGTCCACGTTGCGCTTTGGGGTGTTTCCTGTCGCCGGCGCTAGGCCTACCCACGCAAGTGAGGTATCATTTTTATCGGGAGACTTGGGGAACGCTGGGTGGAAGGAAATTTGTAGCTCCTCTCAGATTCCAGAACTTTCTGCCACAGAAATGTGAGGGACATGTGTTTTTTTGGCCAAATTTTGAGGTTTGCAAAGGATTCTGGGTAACAGAACCTGGTCCGAGCCCCGCAAGTCACCCCTCCTTGGATTCCCCTAGGTCTCTAGTTTTCAGAAATGCATAGGTTTGGTAGGTGTCCCTAGGTGCCGGCTGAGCTAGAGGCCAAAATCTACAGGTAGGCACTTCGCAAAAAACACCTCTGTTTTTTCCCAAAATTTAGGATGTGTCCACGTTGCGCTTTGGGGTGTTTCCTGTCGCCGGCGCTAGGCCTACCAACGCAAGTGAGGTATCATTTTTATCGGGAGACTTGGGGGAACGCTGGGTGGAAGGAAATTTGTAGCTCCTCTCAGATTCCAGAACTTTCTGCCACAGAAATGTGAGGGACATGTGTTTTTTTAGCCAAATTTTGAGGTTTGCAAAGGATTCTGGGTAACAGAACCTGGTCCGAGCCCCGCAAGTCACCCCTCCTTGGATTCCCCTAGGTCTCTAGTTTTCAGAAATGCACAGGTTTGGTAGGTTTCCCTAGGTGCCGGCTGAGCTAGAGGCCAAAATCTCCAGATAGGCACTTCGCAAAAAACACCTCTGTTTTTTCCCAAAATTTAGGATGTGTCCACGTTGCGCTTTGGGGTGTTTCCTGTCGCCGGCGCAAGGCCTACCCACGCAAGTGAGGTATCATTTTTATCGGGAGACTTGGGGGAACGCTGGGTGGAAGGAAATTTGTAGCTCCTCTCAGATTCCAGAACTTTCTGCCACAGAAATGTGAGGGACATGTGTTTTTTTGGCCAAATTTTGAGGTTTGCAAAGGATTCTGGGTAACAGAACCTGGTCCGAGCCCCGTAAGTCACCTCTCCTTGGATTCCCCTAGGTCTCTAGTTTTCAGAAATGCACAGGTTTGGTAGGTTTCCCTAGGTGCCGGCTGAGCTAGAGGCCAAAATCTACAGGTAGGCACTTCGCAAAAAACACCTCTGTTTTTTCCCAAAATTTAGGATGTGTCCACGTTGCGCTTTGGGGTGTTTCCTGTCGCCGGCGCTAGGCCTACCCACGCAAGTGAGGTATCATTTTTATCGGGAGACTTGGGGGAACGCTGGGTGGAAGGAAATTTGTAGCTCCTCTCAGATTCCAGAACTTTCTGCCACAGAAATGTGGGGGACATGTGTTTTTTTAGCCAACTTTTGAGGTTTGCAAAGGATTCTGGGTAACAGAACCTGGTCCGAGCCCCGCAAGTCAGCCCTCCTTGGATTCCCCTAGGTCTCTAGTTTTCAGAAATGCACAGGTTTATTGGTTTCCCTAGGTGCCGGCTGAGCTAGAGGCCAAAATCTACAGGTAGGCACTTCGCAAAAAACCCCTCTGTTTTTTTCCAAAATTTAGGATGTGTCCACGTTGCGCTTTGGGGCGTTTCCTGTCGCCGGCGCTAGGCCTACCCACGTAAGTGAGGTATCATTTTTATCTGGAGACTTGGGGGAACGCTGGGTGGAAGGAAATTTGTAGCTCCTCTCAGATTCCAGAACTTTCTGCCACAGAAATGTGAGGGACATGTGTTTTTTTGGCCAAATTTTGAGGTTTGCAAAGGATTCTGGGTAACAGAAACTGGTCCGAGCCCCGCAAGTCACCCCTCCTTGGATTCCTCTAGGTCTCTAGTTTTCAGAAATGCACAGGTTTGGTAGGTTTCCCTAGGTGCCGGCTGAGCTAGAGGCCAAAATCTACAGGTAGGCACTTCGCAAAAAACACCTCTGTTTTTTCCCAAAATGTAGGATGTGTCCACGTTGCGCTTTGGGGTGTTTCCTGTCGCCGGCGCTAGGCCTACCCATGCAAGTGAGGTATCATTTTTATCTGGAGACTTGGGGGAACGCTGGGTGGAAGGAAATTTGTGGCTCCTCTCAGATTCCAGAACTTTCTGTCACCGAAATGTGAGGAAAACTTGTTTTTTTAGCCAAATTTTGAGGTTTGCAAAGGATTCTGGGTAACAGAACCTGGTCCGAGCCCCGCAAGTCAGCCCTCCTTGGATTCCCCTAGGTCTCTAGTTTTCAGAAATGCACAGGTTTATTGGTTTCCCTAGGTGCCGGCTGAGCTAGAGGCCAAAATCTACAGGTAGGCACTTCGCAAAAAAACCCTCTGTTTTTTTCCAAAATTTAGGATGTGTCCACGTTGCGCTTTGGGGCGTTTCCTGTCGCCGGCGCTAGGCCTACCCACGTAAGTGGTGTATCATTTTTATCGGGAGACTTGGGGGAACGCTGGGTGGAAGGAAATTTGTAGCTCCTCTCAGATTCCAGAACCTTCTGCCACAGAAATGTGAGGGACATGTGTTTTTTTGGCCAAATTTTGAGGTTTGCAAAGGATTCTGGGTAACAGAACCTGGTCCGAGCCCCGCAAGTCACCCCTCCTTGGATTCCCCTAGGTCTCTAGTTTTCAGAAATGCACAGGTTTGGTAGGTTTCCCTAGGTGCCGGCTGAGCTAGAGGCCAAAATCTACAGGTAGGCACTTCGCAAAAAACACCTCTGTTTTTTCCCAAAATTTAGGATGTGTCCACGTTGCGCTTTGGGGTGTTTCCTGTCGCCGGCGCTAGGCCTACCCACGCAAGTGAGGTATCATTTTTATCTGGAGACTTGGGGGAGCGCTGGGTGGAAGGAAATTTGTGGCTCCTCTCAGATTCCAGAACTTTCTGTCACCGAAATGTGAGGAAAACTTGTTTTCTTAGCCAAATTTTGAGGTTTGCAAAGAATTCTGGGTAACAGAACCTGGTCCGAGCCCCGCAAGTCACCCCTCCTTGGATTCCCCTAGGTCTCTAGTTTTCAGAAATGCATAGGTTTGGCAGGTGTCCCTAGGTGTCGGCTGAGCTAGTGGCCAAAATCTACAGGTAGGCACTTCGCAAAAAACACCTCTGTTTTTTCCCAAAATTTAGGATGTGTCCACGTTGCGCTTTGGGGTGTTTCCTGTCGCCGGCGCTAGGCCTACCAACGCAAGTGAGGTATCATTTTTATCGGGAGACTTGGGGGAACGCTGGGTGGAAGGAAATTTGTAGCTCCTCTCAGATTCCAGAACTTTCTGCCACAGAAATGTGAGGGACATGTGTTTTTTTAGCCAAATTTTGAGGTTTGCAAAGGATTCTGGGTAACAGAACCTGGTCCGAGCCCCGCAAGTCACCCCTCCTTGGATTCCCCTAGGTCTCTAGTTTTCAGAAATGCACAGGTTTGGTAGGTTTCCCTAGGTGCCGGCTGAGCTAGAGGCCAAAATCTACAGGTAGGCACTTCGCAAAAAACACCTCTGTTTTTCCCAAAATTTAGGATGTGTCCACGTTGCGCTTTGGGGTGTTTCCTGTCGCCGGCGCTAGGCCTACCCACGCAAGTGAGGTATCATTTTTATCGGGAGACTTGGGGAACGCTGGGTGGAAGGAAATTTGTAGCTCCTCTCAGATTCCAGAACTTTCTGCCACAGAAATGTGAGGGACATGTGTTTTTTTGGCCAACTTTTGAGGTTTGCAAAGGATTCTGGGTAACAGAACCTGGTCCGAGCCCCGCAAGTCAGCCCTCCTTGGATTCCCCTAGGTCTCTAGTTTTCAGAAATGCACAGGTTTATTGGTTTCCCTAGGTGCCGGCTGAGCTAGAGGCCAAAATCTACAGGTAGGCACTTCGCAAAAAAACCCTCTTTTTTTTTCCAAAATTTAGGATGTGTCCACGTTGCGCTTTGGGGCGTTTCCTGTCGCCGGCGCTAGGCCTACCCACGCAAGTGAGGTATCATTTTTATCGGGAGACTTGGGGGAACGCTGGGTGGAAGGACATTTGTAGCTCCTATCAGATTCCAGAACTTTCTGCCACAGAAATGTGAGGGACATGTGTTTTTTTGGCCAAATTTTGAGGTTTGCAAAGGATTCTGGGTAACAGAACCTGGTCCGAGCCCCGCAAGTCACCCCTCCTTGGATTCCCCTAGGTCTCTAGTTTTCAGAAATGCATAGGTTTGGTAGGTGTCCCTTGGTGCCGGCTGAGCTAGAGGCCAAAATCTACAGGTAGGCACTTCGCAAAAAACACCTCTGTTTTTTCCCAAAATTTAGGATGTGTCCACGTTGCGCTTTGGGGTGTTTCCTGTCGCCGGCGCTAGGCCTACCAACGCAAGTGAGGTATCATTTTTATCGGGAGACTTGGGGGAACGCTGGGTGGAAGGAAATTTGTAGCTCCTCTCAGATTCCAGAACTTTCTGCCACAGAAATATGAGGGACATGTGTTTTTTTAGCCAAATTTTGAGGTTTGCAAAGGATTCTGGGTAACAGAACCTGGTCCGAGCCCCGCAAGTCACCCCTCCTTGGATTCCCCTAGGTCTCTAGTTTTCAGAAATGCACAGGTTTGGTAGGTTTCCCTAGGTGCCGGCTGAGCTAGAGGCCAAAATCTCCAAGTAGGCACTTCGCAAAAAACACCTCTGTTTTTTCCTAAAATTTAGGATGTGTCCACGTTGCGCTTTGGGGTGTTTCCTGTCGCCGGCGCTAGGCCTACCCACGCAAGTGAGGTATCATTTTTATCGGGAGACTTGGGGGAACGCTGGGTGGAAGGAAATTTGTAGCTCCTCTCAGATTCCAGAACTTTCTGCCACAGAAATGTGAGGGACATGTGTTTTTTGGGCCAAATTTTGAGGTTTGCAAAGGATTCTGGGTAACAGAACCTGGTCCGAGCCCCGCTAGTCACCCCTCCTTGGATTCCCCTAGGTCTCTAGTTTTCAGAAATGCACAGGTTTGGTAGGTTTCCCTAGGTGCTGGCTGAGCTAGAGGCCAAAATCTACAGGTAGGCACTTCGCAAAAAACACCTCTGTTTTTTCCCAAAATTTAGGATGTGTCCACGTTGCGCTTTGGGGTGTTTCCTGTCGCCGGAGCTAGGCCTACCCACGCAAGTGAGATATCATTTTTATCGGGAGACTTGGGGGAACGCTGGGTGGAAGGAAATTTGTAGCTCCTCTCAGATTCCAGAACTTTCTGCCACAGAAATGTGAGGGACATGTGTTTTTTTAGCCAAATTTTGAGGTTTGCAAAGGATTCTGGGTAACAGAACCTGGTCCGAGCCCCGCAAGTCACCCCTCCTTGGATTCCCCTAGGTCTCTAGTTTTCAGAAATGCACAGGTTTGGTAGGTTTCCCTAGGTGCCGGCTGAGCTAGAGGCCAAAATCTCCAAGTAGGCACTTCGCAAAAAACACCTCTGTTTTTTCCTAAAATTTAGGATGTGTCCACGTTGCGCTTTGGGGTGTTTCCTGTCGCCGGCGCTAGGCCTACCCACGCAAGTGAGGTATCATTTTTATCGGGAGACTTGGGGGAACGCTGGGTGGAAGGAAATTTGTAGCTCCTCTCAGATTCCAGAACTTTCTGCCACAGAAATGTGAGGGACATGTGTTTTTTTGGCCAAATTTTGAGGTTTGCAAAGGATTCTGGGTAACAGAACCTGGTCCGAGCCCC
Organism: Pleurodeles waltl; assembly: GCF_031143425.1. Classification (NCBI taxonomy): domain Eukaryota; kingdom Metazoa; phylum Chordata; class Amphibia; order Caudata; family Salamandridae; genus Pleurodeles; species Pleurodeles waltl. Next base: position 1,181,443,641 of record NC_090439.1, read on the forward strand.
GCAAGTCACCCCTCCTTGGATTCCCCTAGGTCTCTAGTTTTCAGAAATGCACAGGTTTGGTAGGTTTCCCTAGGTGCCGGCTGAGCTAGAGGCCAAAATCTACAGGTAGGCACTTCGCAAAAAACACCTCTGTTTTTTCCCAAAATTTAGGATGTGTCCACGTTGCGCTTTGGGGTGTTTCCTGTCGCCGGAGCTAGGCCTACCCACGCAAGTGAGATATCATTTTTATCGGGAGACTTGGGGGAACGCTGGGTGGAAGGAAATTTGTAGCTCCTCTCAGATTCCAGAACTTTCTGCCACAGAAATGTGAGGGACATGTGTTTTTTTAGCCAACTTTTGAGGTTTGCAAAGGATTCTGGGTAACATAACCTGGTCCGAGCCCCGCAAGTCAGCCCTCCTTGGATTTCCCTAGGTCTCTAGTTTTCAGAAATGCACAGGTTTATTGGTTTCCCTAGGTGCCGGCTGAGCTAGAGGCCAAAATCTACAGGTAGGCACTTAGCAAAAAACCCCTCTGTTTTTTTCCAAAATTTAGGATGTGTCCACGTTGCGCTTTGGGGCGTTTCCTGTCGCCGGCGCAAGGCCTACCCACGCAAGTGAGGTATCATTTTTATCGGGAGACTTGGGGGAACGCTGGGTGGAAGGAAATTTGTAGCTCCTCTCAGATTCCAGAACTTTCTGCCACAGAAATGTGAGGGGCATGTGTTTTTTTAGCCAAATTTTGAGGTTTGCAAAGGATTCTGGGTAACAGAACCTGGTCCGAGACCCGCAAGTCAGCCCTCCTTGGATTCCCCTAGGTCTCTAGTTTTCAGAAATGCACAGGTTTGGTGGGTTTCCCTAGGTGCCGGCTGAGCTAGAGGCCAAAATCTACAGGTAGGCACTTCGCAAAAAACACCTCTGTTTTTTCCCAAAATGTAGGATATGTCCACGTTGCGCTTTGGGGCGTTTCCTGTCGCCGGCGCTAGGCCTACCCACGCAAGTGAGGTGTCATTTTTATCGGGAGACTTCGGGGAACGCTGGGTGGAAGGAAATTTGTAGCTCCTCTCAGATTCCAGAACTTTCTGCCACAGAAATGTGAGGGACATGTGTTTTTTTAGCCAAATTTTAAGGTTTGCAAAGGATTCTGGGTAACAGAACCTGATCCGAGCCCCGCAAGTCACCCCTCCTTGGATTCCCCTAGGTCTCTAGTTTTCAGAAATGCACAGGTTTGGTAGGTTTCCCTAGGTGCCGGCTGAGCTAGAGGCCAAAATCCACAGGTAGGCACTTCGCAAAAAACACCTCTGTTTTTTCCCAAAATTTTGGATGTGTCCACGTTGCGCTTTGGGGCGTTTCCTGTCGCCGGCGCTATGCCTACCCACGCAAGTGAGGTATCATTTTTATCGGGAGACTTGGGGGAACGCTGGGTGGAAGGAAATTTGTAGCTCTTCTCAGATTCCAGAACTTTCTGCCACAGAAATGTGAGGGACATGTGTTTTTTTAGCCAAATTTTGAGGTTTGCAAAGGATTCTGGGTAACAGAACCTGGTCCGAGCCCCGCAAGTCAGCCCTCCTTGGATTACCCTAGGTCTCTAGTTTTCAGAAATCCACAGTTTTGGTAAGTTTCCCTTGGTGCCGGCTGAGCTAGAGGCCAAAATCCACAGGTAGGCACTTCGCAAAAAACACCTCTGTTTTTTTCCAAAATTTAGGATGTGTCCACGTTGCACTTTGGGGCGTTTCCTGTCGCCGGCGCTAGGCCTACCCACTCAAGTGAGGTATCATTTTTATCGGAAGACTTGGGGGAACGCTGGGTGGAAGGAAATTTTTAGCTCCTCTCAGATTCCAGAACTTTCTGCCACAGAAATGTGAGGAACATGTGTTTGTTTTTTTAGCCAAATTTTGAGGTTTGCAAAGGATTCTGGGAAACAGAACCTGGTCCGAGCCCCGCAAGTCACCCCTCCTTGGATTCCCCTACGTCTCTAGTTTTCAGAAATGCACAGGTTTGGTAGGTTTCCCTACATGCCGGCTGAGCTAGAGGCCAAAATCTACAGGTAGGCACTTCGCAAAAAACCCCTCTGTTTTTTCCAAAATTTAGGATGTGTCCACGTTGCGCTTTGGGGTGTTTCCTGTCGCCGGCGCTAGGCCTACCCATGCAAGTGAGGTATCATTTTTATCGGGAGACTTGGGGGAACGCTGGGTGGAAGGAAATTTGTAGCTCCTCTCAGATTCCAGAACTTTCTGCCACAGAAATGTGAGGGACATGTGTTTTTTTAGCCAAATTTTGAGGTTTGCAAAGGATTCTGGGTAACAGAACCTGGTCCGAGCCCCGCAAGTCACCCCTCCTTGGATTCCCCTAGGTCTCTAGTTTTCAGAAATGCATAGGTTTGGTAGGTGTCCCTAGGTGCCGGCTGAGCTAGAGGCCAAAATCTACAGGTAGGCACTTCGCAAAAAACACCTCTGTTTTTTCCCAAAATTTAGGATGTGTCCACGTTGCGCTTTGGGGTGTTTCCTGTCGCCGGCGCTTGGCCTACCCACGCAAGTGAGGTATCATTTTTATCTGGAGACTTGGGGGAGCGCTGGGTGGAAGGAAATTTGTGGCTCCTCTCAGATTCCAGAACTTTCTGTCACCGAAATGTGAGGAAAACTTGTTTTCTTAGCCAAATTTTGAGGTTTGCAAAGAATTCTGGGTAACAGAACCTGGTCCGAGCCCCGCAAGTCACCCCTCCTTGGATTCCCCTAGGTCTCTAGTTTTCAGAAATGCACAGGTTTGGTAGGTTTCCCTAGGTGCCGGCTGAGCTAGAGGCCAAAATCTACAGGTAGGCACTTCGCAAAAAACACCACTGTTTTTTCCCAAAATTTAGGATGTGTCCACGTTGCGCTTTGGGGTGTTTCCTGTCGCCGGCGCTAGGCCTACCCACGCAAGTGAGGTATCATTTTTATCGGGAGACTTGGGGGAACGCTGGGTGGAAGGAAATTTGTAGCTCCTCTCAGATTCCAGAACTTTCTGCCACAGAAATGTGAGGGACATGTGTTTTTTTAGCCAACTTTTGAGGTTTGCAAAGGATTCTGGGTAACATAACCTGGTCCGAGCCCCGCAAGTCAGCCCTCCTTGGATTTCCCTAGGTCTCTAGTTTTCAGAAATGCACAGGTTTATTGGTTTCCCTAGGTGCCGGCTGAGCTAGAGGCCAAAATCTACAGGTAGGCACTTGGCAAAAAACCCCTCTGTTTTTTTCCAAAATTTAGGATGTGTCCACGTTGCGCTTTGGGGTGTTTCCTGTCGCCGGCGCTAGGCCTACCCACGCAAGTGAGGTATCATTTTTATCTGGAGACTTGGGGGAACGCTGGGTGGAAGGAAATTTGTGGCTCCTCTCAGATTCCAGAACTTTCTGTCACCGAAATGTGAGGAAAACTTGTTTTTTTAGCCAAATTTTGAGGTTTGCAAAGGATTCTGGGTAACAGAACCTGGTCCGAGCCCCGCAAGTCAGCCCTCCTTGGATTCCCCTAGGTCTCTAGTTTTCAGAAATGCACAGGTTTATTGGTTTCCCTAGGTGCCGGCTGAGCTAGAGGCCAAAATCTACAGGTAGGCACTTCGCAAAAAAACCCTCTGTTTTTTTCCAAAATTTAGGATGTGTCCACGTTGCGCTTTGGGGCGTTTCCTGTCGCCGGCGCTAGGCCTACCCACGTAAGTGAGGTATCATTTTTATCGGGAGACTTGGGGGAACGCTGGGTGGAAGGAAATTTGTAGCTCCTCTCAGATTCCAGAACCTTCTGCCACAGAAATGTGAGGGACATGTGTTTTTTTGGCCAAATTTTGAGGTTTGCAAAGGATTCTGGGTAACAGAACCTGGTCCGAGCCCCGCAAGTCACCCCTCCTTGGATTCCCCTAGGTCTCTAGTTTTCAGAAATGCACAGGTTTGGTAGGTTTCCCTAGGTGCCGGCTGAGCTAGAGGCCAAAATCTACAGGTAGGCACTTCGCAAAAAACACCTCTGTTTTTTCCCAAAATTTAGGATGTGTCCACGTTGCGCTTTGGGGTGTTTCCTGTCGCCGGCGCTAGGCCTACCCACGCAAGTGAGGTATCATTTTTATCTGGAGACTTGGGGGAGCGCTGGGTGGAAGGAAATTTGTGGCTCCTCTCAGATTCCAGAACTTTCTGTCACCGAAATGTGAGGAAAATTTGTTTTCTTAGCCAAATTTTGAGGTTTGCAAAGAATTCTGGGTAACAGAACCTGGTCCGAGCCCCGCAAGTCACCCCTCCTTGGATTCCCCTAGGTCTCTCGTTTTCAGAAATGCATAGGTTTGGCAGGTGTCAATAGGTGTCGGCTGAGCTAGAGGCCAAAATCTACAGGTAGGCACTTCGCAAAAAACACCTCTGTTTTTTCCCAAAATTTAGGATGTGTCCACGTTGCGCTTTGGGGTGTTTCCTGTCGCCGGCGCTAGGCCTACCAACGCAAGTGAGGTATCATTTTTATCGGGAGACTTGGGGGAACGCTGGGTGGAAGGAAATTTGTAGCTCCTCTCAGATTCCAGAACTTTCTGCCACAGAAATGTGAGGGACATGTGTTTTTTTAGCCAAATTTTGAGGTTTGCAAAGGATTCTGGGTAACAGAACCTGGTCCGAGCCCCGCAAGTCACCCCTCCTTGGATTCCCCTAGGTCTCTAGTTTTCAGAAATGCACAGGTTTGGTAGGTTTCCCTAGGTGCCGGCTGAGCTAGAGGCCAAAATCTACAGGTAGGCACTTCGCAAAAAACACCTCTGTTTTTTCCCAAAATTTAGGATGTGTCCACGTTGCGCTTTGGGGTGTTTCCTGTCGCCGGCGCTAGGCCTACCCACGCAAGTGAGGTATCATTTTTATCGGGAGACTTGGGGAACGCTGGGTGGAAGGAAATTTGTAGCTCCTCTCAGATTCCAGAACTTTCTGCCACAGAAATGTGAGGGACATGTGTTTTTTTGGCCAACTTTTGAGGTTTGCAAAGGATTCTGGGTAACAGAACCTGGTCCGAGCCCCGCAAGTCAGCCCTCCTTGGATTCCCCTAGGTCTCTAGTTTTCAGAAATGCACAGGTTTATTGGTTTCCCTAGGTGCCGGCTGAGCTAAAGGCCAAAATCTACAGGTAGGCACTTCGCAAAAAACCCCTCTTTTTTTTCTCCAAAATTTAGGATGTGTCCACGTTGCGCTTTGGGGCGTTTCCTGTCGCCGGCGCTAGGCCTACCAACGCAAGTGAGGTATCATTTTTATCGGGAGACTTGGGGGAACGCTGGGTGGAAGGAAATTTGTAGCTCCTCTCAGATTCCAGAACTTTCTGCCACAGAAATGTGAGGGACATGTGTTTTTTTAGCAAAATTTTGAGGTTTGCAAAGGATTCTGGGTAACAGAACCTGGTCCGAGCCCCGCAAGTCACCCCTCCTTGGATTCCCCTAGGTCTCTAGTTTTCAGAAATGCACAGGTTTATTGGTTTCCCTAGGTGCCGGCTGAGCTAGAGGCCAAAATCTACAGGTAGGCACTTCGCAAAAAACCCCTCTGTTTTTTTCCAAAATTTAGGATGTGTCCACGTTGCGCTTTGGGGCGTTTCCTGTCGCCGGCGCTAGGCCTACCCACGTAAGTGAGGTATCATTTTTATCTGGAGACTTGGGGGAACGCTGGGTGGAAGGAAATTTGTAGCTCCTCTCAGATTCCAGAACTTTCTGCCACAGAAATGTGAGGGACATGTGTTTTTTTGGCCAAATTTTGAGGTTTGCAAAGGATTCTGGGTAACAGAAACTGGTCCGAGCCCCGCAAGTCACCCCTCCTTGGATTCCTCTAGGTCTCTAGTTTTCAGAAATGCACAGGTTTGGTAGGTTTCCCTAGGTGCCGGCTGAGCTAGAGGCCAAAATCTACAGGTAGGCACTTCGCAAAAAACACCTCTGTTTTTTCCCAAAATGTAGGATGTGTCCACGTTGCGCTTTGGGGTGTTTCCTGTCGCCGGCGCTAGGCCTACCCACGCAAGTGAGGTATCATTTTTATCTGGAGACTTGGGGGAACGCTGGGTGGAAGGAAATTTGTGGCTCCTCTCAGATTCCAGAACTTTCTGTCACCGAAATGTGAGGAAAACTTGTTTTTTTAGCCAAATTTTGAGGTTTGCAAAGGATTCTGGGTAACAGAACCTGGTCCGAGCCCCGCAAGTCAGCCCTCCTTGGATTCCCCTAGGTCTCTAGTTTTCAGAAATGCACAGGTTTATTGGTTTCCCTAGGTGCCGGCTGAGCTAGAGGCCAAAATCTACAGGTAGGCACTTCGCAAAAAAACCCTCTGTTTTTTTCCAAAATTTAGGATGTGTCCACGTTGCGCTTTGGGGCGTTTCCTGTCGCCGGCGCTAGGCCTACCCACGTAAGTGAGGTATCATTTTTATCGGGAGACTTGGGGGAACGCTGGGTGGAAGGAAATTTGTAGCTCCTCTCAGATTCCAGAACCTTCTGCCACAGAAATGTGAGGGACATGTGTTTTTTTTGGCCAAATTTTGAGGTTTGCAAAGGATTCTGGGTAACAGAACCTGGTCCGAGCCCCGCAAGTCACCCCTCCTTGGATTCCCCTAGGTCTCTAGTTTTCAGAAATGCACAGGTTTGGTAGGTTTCCCTAGGTGCCGGCTGAGCTAGAGGCCAAAATCTACAGGTAGGCACTTCGCAAAAAACACCTCTGTTTTTTCCCAAAATTTAGGATGTGTCCACGTTGCGCTTTGGGGTGTTTCCTGTCGCCGGCGCTAGGCCTACCCACGCAAGTGAGGTATCATTTTTATCTGGAGACTTGGGGGAGCGCTGGGTGGAAGGAAATTTGTAGCTCCTCTCAGATTCCAGAACTTTCTGCCACAGAAATGTGAGGGACATGTGTTTTTTTAGCCAAATTTTGAGGTTTGCAAAGGATTCTGGGTAACAGAACCTGGTCCGAGCCCCGCAAGTCACCCCTCCTTGGATTCCCCTAGGTCTCTAGTTTTCAGAAATGCACAGGTTTGGTAGGTTTCCCTAGGTGCCGGCTGAGCTAGAGGCCAAAATCTACAGGTAGGCACTTCGCAAAAAACACCTCTGTTTTTCCCAAAATTTAGGATGTGTCCACGTTGCGCTTTGGGGTGTTTCCTGTCGCCGGCGCTAGGCCTACCCACGCAAGTGAGGTATCATTTTTATCGGGAGACTTGGGGAACGCTGGGTGGAAGGAAATTTGTAGCTCCTCTCAGATTCCAGAACTTTCTGCCACAGAAATGTGAGGGACATGTGTTTTTTTGGCCAACTTTTGAGGTTTGCAAAGGATTCTGGGTAACAGAACCTGGTCCGAGCCCCGCAAGTCAGCCCTCCTTGGATTCCCCTAGGTCTCTAGTTTTCAGAAATGCACAGGTTTATTGGTTTCCCTAGGTGCCGGCTGAGCTAGAGGCCAAAATCTACAGGTAGGCACTTCGCAAAAAACACCTCTGTTTTTTCCCAAAATTTAGGATGTGTCCACGTTGCGCTTTGGGGTGTTTCCTGTCGCCGGCGCTAGGCCTACCCACGCAAGTGAGGTATCATTTTTATCTGGAGACTTGGGGGAGCGCTGGGTGGAAGGAAATTTGTGGCTCCTCTCAGATTCCAGAACTTTCTGTCACCGAAATGTGAGGAAAATTTGTTTTCTTAGCCAAATTTTGAGGTTTGCAAAGAATTCTGGGTAACAGAACCTGGTCCGAGCCCCACAAGTCACCCCTCCTTGGATTCCCCTAGGTCTCTAGTTTTCAGAAATGCACAGGTTTGGTAGGTTTCCCTAGGTGCCGGCTGAGCTAGAGGCCAAAATCTACAGGTAGGCACTTCGCAAAAAACACCTCTGTTTTTTCCCAAAATTTAGGATGTGTCCACGTTGCGCTTTGGGGTGTTTCCTGTCGCCGGCGCTAGGCCTACCCACGCAAGTGAGGTATCATTTTTATCGGGAGACTTGGGGGAACGCTGGGTGGAAGGAAATTTGTAGCTCCTCTCAGATTCCAGAACTTTCTGCCACAGAAATGTGAGGGACATGTGTTTTTTTGGCCAAATTTTGAGGTTTGCAAAGGATTCTGGGTAACAGAACCTGGTCCGAGCCCCGCAAGTCACCCCTCCTTGGATTCCCCTAGGTCTCTAGTTTTCAGAAATGCACAGGTTTGGTAGGTTTCCCTAGGTGCCGGCTGAGCTAGAGGCCAAAATCTACAGGTAGGCACTTCGCAAAAAACACCTCTGTTTTTTCCCAAAATTTAGGATGTGTCCACGTTGCGCTTTGGGGTGTTTCCTGTCGCCGGAGCTAGGCCTACCCACGCAAGTGAGATATCATTTTTATCGGGAGACTTGGGGGAACGCTGGGTGGAAGGAAATTTGTAGCTCCTCTCAGATTCCAGAACTTTCTGCCACAGAAATGTGAGGGACATGTGTTTTTTTAGCCAACTTTTGAGGTTTGCAAAGGATTCTGGGTAACATAACCTGGTCCGAGCCCCGCAAGTCAGCCCTCCTTGGATTTCCCTAGGTCTCTAGTTTTCAGAAATGCACAGGTTTATTGGTTTCCCTAGGTGCCGGCTGAGCTAGAGGCCAAAATCTACAGGTAGGCACTTAGCAAAAAACCCCTCTGTTTTTTTCCAAAATTTAGGATGTGTCCACGTTGCGCTTTGGGGCGTTTCCTGTCGCCGGTGCAAGGCCTACCCACGCAAGTGAGGTATCATTTTTATCGGGAGACTTGGGGGAACGCTGGGTGGAAGGAAATTTGTAGCTCCTCTCAGATTCCAGAACTTTCTGGCACAGAAATGTGTTTTTTTAGCCAAATTTTGAGGTTTGCAAAGGATTCTGGGTAACAGAACCTGGTCCGAGACCCGCAAGTCAGCCCTCCTTGGATTCCCCTAGGTCTCTAGTTTTCAGAAATGCACAGGTTTGGTGTGTTTCCCTAGGTGCCGGCTGAGCTAGAGGCCAAAATCTACAGGTAGGCACTTCGCAAAAAACACCTCTGTTTTTTCCCAAAATTTAGGATGTGTCCACGTTGCGCTTTGGGGCGTTTCCTGTCGCCGGCGCTAGGCCTACCCACGCAAGTGAGGTATCATTTTTATCGGGAGACTTGGGGGAACGCTGGGTGGAAGGAAATTTGTAGCTCCTCTCAGATTCCAGAACTTTCTGCCACAGAAATGTGAGGGACATGTGTTTTTTTAGCCAAATTTTGAGGTTTGCAAAGGATTCTGGGTAACAGAACCTGATCCGAGCCCCGCAAGTCACCCCTCCTTGGATTCCCCTAGGTCTCTAGTTTTCAGAAATGCACAGGTTTGGTAGGTTTCCCTAGGTGCCGGCTGAGCTAGAGGCCAAAATCCACAGGTAGGCACTTCGCAAAAAACACCTCTGTTTTTTCCCAAAATTTAGGATGTGTCCACGTTGCGCTTTGGGGCGTTTCCTGTCGCCGGCGCTATGCCTACCCACGCAAGTGAGGTATCATTTTTATCGGGAGACTTGGGGGAACGCTGGGTGGAAGGAAATTTGTAGCTCTTCTCAGATTCCAGAACTTTCTGCCACAGAAATGTGAGGGACATGTGTTTTTTTAGCCAAATTTTGAGGTTTGCAAAGGATTCTGGGTAACAGAACCTGGTCCGAGCCCCGCAAGTCAGCCCTCCTTGGATTACCCTAGGTCTCTAGTTTTCAGAAATCCACAGTTTTGGTAAGTTTCCCTTGGTGCCGGCTGAGCTAGAGGCCAAAATCCACAGGTAGGCACTTCGCAAAAAACACCTCTGTTTTTTTCCAAAATTTAGGATGTGTCCACGTTGCACTTTGGGGCGTTTCCTGTCGCCGGCGCTAGGCTTACCCACTCAAGTGAGGTATCATTTTTATCGGAAGACTTGGGGGAACGCTGGGTGGAAGGAAATTTTTAGCTCCTCTCAGATTCCAGAACTTTCTGCCACAGAAATGTGAGGAACATGTGTTTGTTTTTTTAGCCAAATTTTGAGGTTTGCAAAGGATTCTGGGAAACAGAACCTGGTCCGAGCCCCGCAAGTCACCCCTCCTTGGATTCCCCTACGTCTCTAGTTTTCAGAAATGCACAGGTTTGGTAGGTTTCCCTACATGCCGGCTGAGCTAGAGGCCAAAATCTACAGGTAGGCACTTCGCAAAAAACCCCTCTGTTTTTTCCAAAATTTAGGATGTGTCCACGTTGCGCTTTGGGGTGTTTCCTGTCGCCGGCGCTAGGCCTACCCACGCAAGTGAGGTATCATTTTTATCGGGAGACTTGGGGGAACGCTGGGTGGAAGGAAATTTGTAGCTCCTCTCAGATTCCAGAACTTTCTGCCACAGAAATGTGAGGGACATGTGTTTTTTTAGCCAAATTTTGAGGTTTGCAAAGGATTCTGGGTAACAGAACCTGGTCCGAGCCCCGCAAGTCACCCCTCCTTGGATTCCCCTAGGTCTCTAGTTTTCAGAAATGCATAGGTTTGGTAGGTGTCCCTAGGTGCCGGCTGAGCTAGAGGCCAAAATCTACAGGTAGGCACTTCGCAAAAAACACCTCTGTTTTTTCCCAAAATTTAGGATGTGTCCACGTTGCGCTTTGGGGTGTTTCCTGTCGCCGGCGCTAGGCCTACCCACGCAAGTGAGGTATCATTTTTATCTGGAGACTTGGGGGAGCGCTGGGTGGAAGGAAATTTGTGGCTCCTCTCAGATTCCAGAACTTTCTGTCACCGAAATGTGAGGAAAACTTGTTTTCTTAGCCAAATTTTGAGGTTTGCAAAGAATTCTGGGTAACAGAACCTGGTCCGAGCCCCGCAAGTCACCCCTCCTTGGATTCCCCTAGGTCTCTAGTTTTCAGAAATGCACAGGTTTGGTAGGTTTCCCTAGGTGCCGGCTGAGCTAGAGGCCAAAATCTACAGGTAGGCACTTCGCAAAAAACACCACTGTTTTTTCCCAAAATTTAGGATGTGTCCACGTTGCGCTTTGGGGTGTTTCCTGTCGCCGGCGCTAGGCCTACCCACGCAAGTGAGGTATCATTTTTATCGGGAGACTTGGGGGAACGCTGGGTGGAAGGAAATTTGTAGCTCCTCTCAGATTCCAGAACTTTCTGCCACAGAAATGTGAGGGACATGTGTTTTTTTAGCCAACTTTTGAGGTTTGCAAAGGATTCTGGGTAACATAACCTGGTCCGAGCCCCGCAAGTCAGCCCTCCTTGGATTTCCCTAGGTCTCTAGTTTTCAGAAATGCACAGGTTTATTGGTTTCCCTAGGTGCCGGCTGAGCTAGAGGCCAAAATCTACAGGTAGGCACTTAGCAAAAAACCCCTCTGTTTTTTTCCAAAATTTAGGATGTGTCCACGTTGCGCTTTGGGGTGTTTCCTGTCGCCGGCGCTAGGCCTACCCACGCAAGTGAGGTATCATTTTTATCTGGAGACTTGGGGGAACGCTGGGTGGAAGGAAATTTGTGGCTCCTCTCAGATTCCAGAACTTTCTGTCACCGAAATGTGAGGAAAACTTGTTTTTTTAGCCAAATTTTGAGGTTTGCAAAGGATTCTGGGTAACAGAACCTGGTCCGAGCCCCGCAAGTCAGCCCTCCTTGGATTCCCCTAGGTCTCTAGTTTTCAGAAATGCACAGGTTTATTGGTTTCCCTAGGTGCCGGCTGAGCTAGAGGCCAAAATCTACAGGTAGGCACTTCGCAAAAAAACCCTCTGTTTTTTTCCAAAATTTAGGATGTGTCCACGTTGCGCTTTGGGGCGTTTCCTGTCGCCGGCGCTAGGCCTACCCACGTAAGTGAGGTATCATTTTTATCGGGAGACTTGGGGGAACGCTGGGTGGAAGGAAATTTGTAGCTCCTCTCAGATTCCAGAACCTTCTGCCACAGAAATGTGAGGGACATGTGTTTTTTTGGCCAAATTTTGAGGTTTGCAAAGGATTCTGGGTAACAGAACCTGGTCCGAGCCCCGCAAGTCACCCCTCCTTGGATTCCCCTAGGTCTCTAGTTTTCAGAAATGCACAGGTTTGGTAGGTTTCCCTAGGTGCCGGCTGAGCTAGAGGCCAAAATCTACAGGTAGGCACTTCGCAAAAAACACCTCTGTTTTTTCCCAAAATTTAGGATGTGTCCACGTTGCGCTTTGGGGTGTTTCCTGTCGCCGGCGCTAGGCCTACCCACGCAAGTGAGGTATCATTTTTATCTGGAGACTTGGGGGAGCGCTGGGTGGAAGGAAATTTGTGGCTCCTCTCAGATTCCAGAACTTTCTGTCACCGAAATGTGAGGAAAATTTGTTTTCTTAGCCAAATTTTGAGGTTTGCAAAGAATTCTGGGTAACAGAACCTGGTCCGAGCCCCGCAAGTCACCCCTCCTTGGATTCCCCTAGGTCTCTCGTTTTCAGAAATGCATAGGTTTGGCAGGTGTCAATAGGTGTCGGCTGAGCTAGAGGCCAAAATCTACAGGTAGGCACTTCGCAAAAAACACCTCTGTTTTTTCCCAAAATTTAGGATGTGTCCACGTTGCGCTTTGGGGTGTTTCCTGTCGCCGGCGCTAGGCCTACCAACGCAAGTGAGGTATCATTTTTATCGGGAGACTTGGGGGAACGCTGGGTGGAAGGAAATTTGTAGCTCCTCTCAGATTCCAGAACTTTCTGCCACAGAAATGTGAGGGACATGTGTTTTTTTAGCCAAATTTTGAGGTTTGCAAAGGATTCTGGGTAACAGAACCTGGTCCGAGCCCCGCAAGTCACCCCTCCTTGGATTCCCCTAGGTCTCTAGTTTTCAGAAATGCACAGGTTTGGTAGGTTTCCCTAGGTGCCGGCTGAGCTAGAGGCGAAAATCTACAGGTAGGCACTTCGCAAAAAACACCTCTGTTTTTTCCCAAAATTTAGGATGTGTCCACGTTGCGCTTTGGGGTGTTTCCTGTCGCCGGCGCTAGGCCTACCCACGCAAGTGAGGTATCATTTTTATCGGGAGACTTGGGGAACGCTGGGTGGAAGGAAATTTGTAGCTCCTCTCAGATTCCAGAACTTTCTGCCACAGAAATGTGAGGGACATGTGTTTTTTTGGCCAACTTTTGAGGTTTGCAAAGGATTCTGGGTAACAGAACCTGGTCCGAGCCCCGCAAGTCAGCCCTCCTTGGATTCCCCTAGGTCTCTAGTTTTCAGAAATGCACAGGTTTATTGGTTTCCCTAGGTGCCGGCTGAGCTAAAGGCCAAAATCTACAGGTAGGCACTTCGCAAAAAACCCCTCTTTTTTTTCTCCAAAATTTAGGATGTGTCCACGTTGCGCTTTGGGGCGTTTCCTGTCGCCGGCGCTAGGCCTACCAACGCAAGTGAGGTATCATTTTTATCGGGAGACTTGGGGGAACGCTGGGTGGAAGGAAATTTGTAGCTCCTCTCAGATTCCAGAACTTTCTGCCACAGAAATGTGAGGGACATGTGTTTTTTTAGCAAAATTTTGAGGTTTGCAAAGGATTCTGGGTAACAGAACCTGGTCCGAGCCCCGCAAGTCACCCCTCCTTGGATTCCCCTAGGTCTCTAGTTTTCAGAAATGCACAGGTTTGGTAGGTTTCCCTAGGTGCCGGCTGAGCTAGAGGCCAAAATCTCCAAGTAGGCACTTCGCAAAAAACACCTCTGTTTTTTCCTAAAATTTAGGATGTGTCCACGTTGCGCTTTGGGGTGTTTCCTGTCGCCGGCGCTAGGCCTACCCACGCAAGTGAGGTATCACTTTTATCGGGAGACTTGGGGGAACGCTGGGTGGAAGGAAATTTGTAGCTCCTCTCAGATTCCAGAACTTTCTGCCACAGAAATGTGAGGGACATGTGTTTTTTTGGCCAAATTTTGAGGTTTGCAAAGGATTCTGGGTAACAGAACCTGGTCCGAGCCCCGCAAGTCACCCCTCCTTGGATTCCCCTAGGTCTCTAGTTTTCAGAAATGCACAGGTTTGGTAGGTTTCCCTAGGTGCCGGCTGAGCTAGAGGCCAAAATCTACAGGTAGGCACTTCGCAAAAAACACCTCTGTTTTTTCCCAAAATTTAGGATGTGTCCACGTTGCGCTTTGGGGTGTTTCCTGTCGCCGGCGCTAGGCCTACCCACGCAAGTGAGGTATCATTTTTATCGGGAGACTTGGGGGAACGCTGGGTGGAAGGAAATTTGTAGCTCCTCTCAGATTCCAGAACTTTCTGCCACAGAAATGTGAGGGACATGTGTTTTTTTAGCCAACTTTTGAGGTTTGCAAAGGATTCTGGGTAACATAACCTGGTCCGAGCCCCGCAAGTCAGCCCTCCTTGGATTTCCCTAGGTCTCTAGTTTTCAGAAATGCACAGGTTTATTGGTTTCCCTAGGTGCCGGCTGAGCTAGAGGCCAAAATCTACAGGTAGGCACTTCGCAAAAAACACCTCTGTTTTTTCCCAAAATTTAGGATGTGTCCACGTTGCGCTTTGGGGTGTTTCCTGTCGCCGGCGCTAGGCCTACCCACGCAAGTGAGGTATCATTTTTATCTGGAGACTTGGGGGAGCGCTGGGTGGAAGGAAATTTGTGGCTCCTCTCAGATTCCAGAACTTTCTGTCACCGAAATGTGAGGAAAATTTGTTTTCTTAGCCAAATTTTGAGGTTTGCAAAGAATTCTGGGTAACAGAACCTGGTCCGAGCCCCGCAAGTCACCCCTCCTTGGATTCCCCTAGGTCTCTAGTTTTCAGAAATGCACAGGTTTGGTAGGTTTCCCTAGGTGCCGGCTGAGCTAGAGGCCAAAATCTCCAAGTAGGCACTTCGCAAAAAACACCTCTGTTTTTTCCTAAAATTTAGGATGTGTCCACGTTGCGCTTTGGGGTGTTTCCTGTCGCCGGCGCTAGGCCTACCCACGCAAGTGAGGTATCATTTTTATCGGGAGACTTGGGGGAACGCTGGGTGGAAGGAAATTTGTAGCTCCTCTCAGATTCCAGAACTTTCTGCCACAGAAATGTGAGGGACATGTGTTTTTTGGGCCAAATTTTGAGGTTTGCAAAGGATTCTGGGTAACAGAACCTGGTCCGAGCCCCGCAAGTCACCCCTCCTTGGATTCCCCTAGGTCTCTAGTTTTCAGAAATGCACAGGTTTGGTAGGTTTCCCTAGGTGCTGGCTGAGCTAGAGGCCAAAATCTACAGGTAGGCACTTCGCAAAAAACACCTCTGTTTTTTCCCAAAATTTAGGATGTGTCCACGTTGCGCTTTGGGGTGTTTCCTGTCGCCGGAGCTAGGCCTACCCACGCAAGTGAGATATCATTTTTATCGGGAGACTTGGGGGAACGCTGGGTGGAAGGAAATTTGTAGCTCCTCTCAGATTCCAGAACTTTCTGCCACAGAAATGTGAGGGACATGTGTTTTTTTAGCCATATTTTGAGGTTTGCAAAGGATTCTGGGTAACAGAACCTGGTCCGAGCCCCGCAAGTCACCCCTCCTTGGATTCCCCTAGGTCTCTAGTTTTCAGAAATGCACAGGTTTGGTAGGTTTCCCTAGGTGCCGGCTGAGCTAGAGGCCAAAATCTCCAAGTAGGCACTTCGCAAAAAACACCTCTGTTTTTTCCTAAAATTTAGGATGTGTCCACGTTGCGCTTTGGGGTGTTTCCTGTCGCCGGCGCTAGGCCTACCCACGCAAGTGAGGTATCATTTTTATCGGGAGACTTGGGGGAACGCTGGGTGGAAGGAAATTTGTAGCTCCTCTCAGATTCCAGAACTTTCTGCCACAGAAATGTGAGGGACATGTGTTTTTTTGGCCAAATTTTGAGGTTTGCAAAGGATTCTGGGTAACAGAACCTGGTCCGAGCCCCGCAAGTCACCCCTCCTTGGATTCCCCTAGGTCTCTAGTTTTCAGAAATGCACAGGTTTGGTAGGTTTCCCTAGGTGCCGGCTGAGCTAGAGGCCAAAATCTACAGGTAGGCACTTCGCAAAAAACACCTCTGTTTTTTCCCAAAATTTAGGATGTGTCCACGTTGCGCTTTGGGGTGTTTCCTGTCGCCGGAGCTAGGCCTACCCACGCAAGTGAGATATCATTTTTATCGGGAGACTTGGGGGAACGCTGGGTGGAAGGAAATTTGTAGCTCCTCTCAGATTCCAGAACTTTCTGCCACAGAAATGTGAGGGACATGTGTTTTTTTAGCCAACTTTTGAGGTTTGCAAAGGATTCTGGGTAACATAACCTGGTCCGAGCCCCGCAAGTCAGCCCTCCTTGGATTTCCCTAGGTCTCTAGTTTTCAGAAATGCACAGGTTTATTGGTTTCTCTAGGTGCCGGCTGAGCTAGAGGCCAAAATCTACAGGTAGGCACTTAGCAAAAAACCCCTCTGTTTTTTTCCAAAATTTAGGATGTGTCCACGTTGCGCTTTGGGGCGTTTCCTGTCGCCGGCGCAAGGCCTACCCACGCAAGTGAGGTATCATTTTTATCGGGAGACTTGGGGGAACGCTGGGTGGAAGGAAATTTGTAGCTCCTCTCAGATTCCAGAACTTTCTGCCACAGAAATGTGAGGGGCATGTGTTTTTTTAGCCAAATTTTCAGGTTTGCAAAGGATTCTGGGTAACAGAACCTGGTCCGAAACCCGCAAGTCAGCCCTCCTTGGATTCCCCTATGTCTCTAGTTTTCAGAAATGCACAGGTTTGGTGGGTTTCCCTAGGTGCCGGCTGAGCTAGAGGCCAAAATCTACAGGTAGGCACTTCGCAAAAAACACCTCTGTTTTTTCCCAAAATGTAGGATATGTCCACGTTGCGCTTTGGGGCGTTTCCTGTCGCCGGCGCTAGGCCTACCCACGCAAGTGAGGTATCATTTTTATCGGGAGACTTCGGGGAACGCTGGGTGGAAGGAAATTTGTAGCTCCTCTCAGATTCCAGAACTTTCTGCCACAGAAATGTGAGGGACATGTGTTTTTTTAGCCAAATTTTGAGGTTTGCAAAGGATTCTGGGTAACAGAACCTGATCCGAGCCCCGCAAGTCACCCCTCCTTGGATTCCCCTAGGTCTCTAGTTTTCAGAAATGCACAGGTTTGTTAGGTTTCCCTAGGTGCCGGCTGAGCTAGAGGCCAAAATCCACAGGTAGGCACTTCGCAAAAAACACCTCTGTTTTTTCCCAAAATTTAGGATGTGTCCACGTTGCGCTTTGGGGCGTTTCCTGTCGCCGGCGCTATGCCTACCCACGCAAGTGAGGTATCATTTTTATCGGGAGACTTGGGGGAACGCTGGGTGGAAGGAAATTTGTAGCTCTTCTCAGATTCCAGAACTTTCTGCCACAGAAATGTGAGGGACATGTGTTTTTTTAGCCAAATTTTGAGGTTTGCAAAGGATTCTGGGTAACAGAACCTGGTCCGAGCCCCGCAAGTCAGCCCTCCTTGGATTCCCCTAGGTCTCTAGTTTTCAGAAATGCACAGGTTTATTGGTTTCCCTAGGTGCCGGCTGAGCTAGAGGCCAAAATCTACAGGTAGGCACTTCGCAAAAAAACCCTCTGTTTTTTTCCAAAATTTAGGATGTGTCCACGTTGCGCTTTGGGGCGTTTCCTGTCGCCGGCGCTAGGCCTACCCACGTAAGTGAGGTATCATTTTTATCGGGAGACTTGGGGGAACGCTGGGTGGAAGGAAATTTGTAGCTCCTCTTAGATTCCAGAACCTTCTGCCACAGAAATGTGAGGGACATGTGTTTTTTTGGCCAAATTTTGAGGTTTGCAAAGGATTCTGGGTAACAGAACCTGGTCCGAGCCCCGCAAGTCACCCCTCCTTGGATTCCCCTAGGTCTCTAGTTTTCAGAAATGCACAGGTTTGGTAGGTTTCCCTAGGTGCCGGCTGAGCTAGAGGCCAAAATCTACAGGTAGGCACTTCGCAAAAAACACCTCTGTTTTTTCCCAAAATTTAGGATGTGTCCACGTTGCGCTTTGGGGTGTTTCCTGTCGCCGGCGCTAGGCCTACCCACGCAAGTGAGGTATCATTTTTATCTGGAGACTTGGGGGAGCGCTGGGTGGAAGGAAATTTGTGGCTCCTCTCAGATTCCAGAACTTTCTGTCACCGAAATGTGAGGAAAATTTGTTTTCTTAGCCAAATTTTGAGGTTTGCAAAGAATTCTGGGTAACAGAACCTGGTCCGAGCCCCGCAAGTCACCCCTCCTTGGATTCCCCTAGGTCTCTCGTTTTCAGAAATGCATAGGTTTGGCAGGTGTCAATAGGTGTCGGCTGAGCTAGAGGCCAAAATCTACAGGTAGGCACTTCGCAAAAAACACCTCTGTTTTTTCCCAAAATTTTGGATGTGTCCACGTTGCGCTTTGGGGTGTTTCCTGTCGCCGGCGCTAGGCCTACCAACGCAAGTGAGGTATCATTTTTATCGGGAGACTTGGGGGAACGCTGGGTGGAAGGAAATTTGTAGCTCCTCTCAGATTCCAGAACTTTCTGCCACAGAAATGTGAGGGACATGTGTTTTTTTAGCCAAATTTTGAGGTTTGCAAAGGATTCTGGGTAACAGAACCTGGTCCGAGCCCCGCAAGTCACCCCTCCTTGGATTCCCCTAGGTCTCTAGTTTTCAGAAATGCACAGGTTTGGTAGGTTTCCCTAGGTGCCGGCTGAGCTAGAGGCCAAAATCTACAGGTAGGCACTTCGCAAAAAACACCTCTGTTTTTTCCCAAAATTTAGGATGTGTCCACGTTGCGCTTTGGGGTGTTTCCTGTCGCCGGCGCTAGGCCTACCCACGCAAGTGAGGTATCATTTTTATCGGGAGACTTGGGGAACGCTGGGTGGAAGGAAATTTGTAGCTCCTCTCAGATTCCAGAACTTTCTGCCACAGAAATGTGAGGGACATGTGTTTTTTTGGCCAACTTTTGAGGTTTGCAAAGGATTCTGGGTAACAGAACCTGGTCCGAGCCCCGCAAGTCAGCCCTCCTTGGATTCCCCTAGGTCTCTAGTTTTCAGAAATGCACAGGTTTATTGGTTTCCCTAGGTGCCGGCTGAGCTAAAGGCCAAAATCTACAGGTAGGCACTTCGCAAAAAACCCCTCTTTTTTTTCTCCAAAATTTAGGATGTGTCCACGTTGCGCTTTGGGGCGTTTCCTGTCGCCGGCGCTAGGCCTACCAACGCAAGTGAGGTATCATTTTTATCGGGAGACTTGGGGGAACGCTGGGTGGAAGGAAATTTGTAGCTCCTCTCAGATTCCAGAACTTTCTGCCACAGAAATGTGAGGGACATGTGTTTTTTTAGCCAAATTTTGAGGTTTGCAAAGGATTCTGGGTAACAGAACCTGGTCCGAGCCCCGCAAGTCACCCCTCCTTGGATTCCCCTAGGTCTCTAGTTTTCAGAAATGCACAGGTTTGGTAGGTTTCCCTAGGTGCCGGCTGAGCTAGAGGCCAAAATCTCCAAGTAGGCACTTCGCAAAAAACACCTCTGTTTTTTCCTAAAATTTAGGATGTGTCCACGTTGCGCTTTGGGGTGTTTCCTGTCGCCGGCGCTAGGCCTACCCACGCAAGTGAGGTATCACTTTTATCGGGAGACTTGGGGGAACGCTGGGTGGAAGGAAATTTGTAGCTCCTCTCAGATTCCAGAACTTTCTGCCACAGAAATGTGAGGGACATGTGTTTTTTTGGCCAAATTTTGAGGTTTGCAAAGGATTCTGGGTAACAGAACCTGGTCCGAGCCCCGCAAGTCACCCCTCCTTGGATTCCCCTAGGTCTCTAGTTTTCAGAAATGCACAGGTTTGGTAGGTTTCCCTAGGTGCCGGCTGAGCTAGAGGCCAAAATCTACAGGTAGGCACTTCGCAAAAAACACCTCTGTTTTTTCCCAAAATTTAGGATGTGTCCACGTTGCGCTTTGGGGTGTTTCCTGTCGCCGGCGCTAGGCCTACCCACGCAAGTGAGGTATCATTTTTATCGGGAGACTTGGGGGAACGCTGGGTGGAAGGAAATTTGTAGCTCCTCTCAGATTCCAGAACTTTCTGCCACAGAAATGTGAGGGACATGTGTTTTTTTAGCCAACTTTTGAGGTTTGCAAAGGATTCTGGGTAACATAACCTGGTCCGAGCCCCGCAAGTCAGCCCTCCTTGGATTTCCCTAGGTCTCTAGTTTTCAGAAATGCACAGGTTTATTGGTTTCCCTAGGTGCCGGCTGAGCTAGAGGCCAAAATCTACAGGTAGGCACTTAGCAAAAAACCCCTCTGTTTTTTTCCAAAATTTAGGATGTGTCCACGTTGCGCTTTGGGGCGTTTCCTGTCGCCGGTGCAAGGCCTACCCACGCAAGTGAGGTATCATTTTTATCGGGAGACTTGGGGGAACGCTGGGTGGAAGGAAATTTGTAGCTCCTCTCAGATTCCAGAACTTTCTGGCACAGAAATGTGTTTTTTTAGCCAAATTTTGAGGTTTGCAAAGGATTCTGGGTAACAGAACCTGGTCCGAGACCCGCAAGTCAGCCCTCCTTGGATTCCCCTAGGTCTCTAGTTTTCAGAAATGCACAGGTTTGGTGTGTTTCCCTAGGTGCCGGCTGAGCTAGAGGCCAAAATCTACAGGTAGGCACTTCGCAAAAAACACCTCTGTTTTTTCCCAAAATTTAGGATGTGTCCACGTTGCGCTTTGGGGCGTTTCCTGTCGCCGGCGCTAGGCCTACCCACGCAAGTGAGGTATCATTTTTATCGGGAGACTTGGGGGAACGCTGGGTGGAAGGAAATTTGTAGCTCCTCTCAGATTCCAGAACTTTCTGCCACAGAAATGTGAGGGACATGTGTTTTTTTAGCCAAATTTTGAGGTTTGCAAAGGATTCTGGGTAACAGAACCTGATCCGAGCCCCGCAAGTCACCCCTCCTTGGATTCCCCTAGGTCTCTAGTTTTCAGAAATGCACAGGTTTCGTAGGTTTCCCTAGGTGCCGGCTGAGCTAGAGGCCAAAATCCACAGGTAGGCACTTCGCAAAAAACACCTCTGTTTTTTCCCAAAATTTAGGATGTGTCCACGTTGCGCTTTGGGGCGTTTCCTGTCGCCGGCGCTATGCCTACCCACGCAAGTGAGGTATCATTTTTATCGGGAGACTTGGGGGAACGCTGGGTGGAAGGAAATTTGTAGCTCTTCTCAGATTCCAGAACTTTCTGCCACAGAAATGTGAGGGACATGTGTTTTTTTAGCCAAATTTTGAGGTTTGCAAAGGATTCTGGGTAACAGAACCTGGTCCGAGCCCCGCAAGTCAGCCCTCCTTGGATTACCCTAGGTCTCTAGTTTTCAGAAATCCACAGGTTTGGTAGGTTTCCCTTGGTGCCGGCTGAGCTAGAGGCCAAAATCCACAGGTAGGCACTTCGCAAAAAACACCTCTGTTTTTTTCCAAAATTTAGGATGTGTCCACATTGCGCTTTGGGGCGTTTCCTGTCGCCGGCGCTAGGCCTACCCACTCAAGTGAGGTATCATTTTTATCAGAAGACTTGGGGGAACGCTGGGTGGAAGGAAATTTGTAGCTCCTCTCAGATTCCAGAACTTTCTGCCACAGAAATGTGAGGAACATGTGTTTGTTTTTTTAGCCAAATTTTGAGGTTTGCAAAGGATTCTGGGTAACAGAACCTGGTCCGAGCCCCGCAAGTCACCCCTCCTTGGATTCCCCTACGTCTCTAGTTTTCAGAAATGCACAGGTTTGGTAGGTTTCCCTACATGCCGGCTGAGCTAGAGGCCAAAATCTACAGGTAGGCACTTCGCAAAAAACCCCTCTGTTTTTTCCAAAATTTAGGATGTGTCCACGTTGCGCTTTGGGGTGTTTCCTGTCGCCGGCGCTAGGCCTACCCACGCAAGTGAGGTATCATTTTTATCGGGAGACTTGGGGGAACGCTGGGTGGAAGGAAATTTGTAGCTCCTCTCAGATT
Source organism: Pleurodeles waltl (assembly GCF_031143425.1). Classification (NCBI taxonomy): domain Eukaryota; kingdom Metazoa; phylum Chordata; class Amphibia; order Caudata; family Salamandridae; genus Pleurodeles; species Pleurodeles waltl. The sequence continues at coordinate 1,181,465,342 of NC_090439.1, forward strand.
CCAGAACTTTCTGCCACAGAAATATGAGGGACATGTGTTTTTTTAGCCAAATTTTGAGGTTTGCAAAGGATTCTGGGTAACAGAACCTGGTCCGAGCCCCGCAAGTCACCCCTCCTTGGATTCCCCTAGGTCTCTAGTTTTCAGAAATGCACAGGTTTGGTAGGTTTCCCTAGGTGCCGGCTGAGCTAGAGGCCAAAATCTACAGGTAGGCACTTCGTAAAAAACACCTCTGTTTTTTTCCAAAATTTAGGATGTGTCCACGTTGCGCTTTGGGCTGTTTCCTGTCGCCGGCACTAGGCCTACCCACGCAAGTGAGGTATCATTTTTATCGGGAGACTTGGGGGAACGCTGGGTGGAAGGATATTTGTAGCTCCTCTCAGATTCCAGAACTTTCTGCCACAGAAATGTGAGGAACATGTGTTTTTTTAGCCAAATTTTGAGGTTTGCAAAGGATTCTGGGTAACAGAACCTGGTCCGAGCCCCGCAAGTCACCCCTCCTTGGATTCCCCTAGGTCTCTAGTTTTCAGAAATGCACAGGTTTGGTAGGTTTCCCTAGGTGCCGGCTGAGCTAGAGGCCAAAATCTACAGGTAGGCACTTCGCAAAAAAACACCTCTGTTTTCTCCCAAAATTTTGGATGTGTCCACGTTGCGCTTTGGGGCGTTTCCTGTCGCGGGCGCTAGGCCTACCCACACAAGTGAGGTATCATTTTTTTTGGGAGACTTGGGGGAACATAGATTAGCAAAACAAGTGCTATTGCCCCTTGTCTTGCTCTACATTTTTTCCTTCCAAATATAGGAGAGTCTGTAAAAAAGACATCTATTTGAGAAATTCCCTATAATTCACATGCTTGTATGGTCACCCCGGAATTCAGAGATGTGCAAATAACCACTGCTCCTCAGCACCTTATCTTGTGCCCTTTTGGGAAATGCAAAGGTTTTCTTAATAGCAATTTTTTACTCTTTATATTTCAGCAAATGAATTGTTGTATACCCGGTATAGAATGAAAACGCACTGCAGGGTGCAGCTCATTTATTGGCTCTGGGTTACTCGGGTTCTTGATGAACCTACAAGCCCTATATATCCCCGCAACCAGAGGAGTCCAGCAGACGTAACGGTATATTGCTTTCCATGATCTGACATTGCAGGGAAAAGTTACAGAGTAAAACGTAGAAAAAAATTGATGTTTTTTTCACCTCAATTTCAATATTTTTCTTTTTCAGCTGTTATTTTCTGTAGGAAACCCTTGTAGGATCTACACAAATGACCCCTTGCTGAATTCAGAATTTTCTCTACTTTTCAGAAATGGTTAGGTTCCTGGGATCCAGCATTGGTTTCATGCCAATTCCTGTCACTGACTGGAAGGAGGCTGAAAGCACAAAAAATTGCAAAAATGGGGTATGCCCCAGTAAAATGCCAAAATTGTGTTGAAAAATTGGGTTTTCTGATTCAAGTCTGCCTGTACCTGAAAGCTAGGAAGCTGCTGAGTTTAGCACTACAAACCCTTTGTTGATGCCATTTTCAGGGGGAAATCCACAAGCCTTCTTCTGCAGCCACTTTATCCATTTTGTTTTTAAAAAACGAAATTTTCACTGTATTTTGGCCAATTTCTTGGCCTCCTTCAAGGGAACCCACAAAGTCTGGGTACCTCTAGAATCCCTAGGATGTTGGAAAAAAAGGACACAAATTTGGCTTGGTTAGCTTATGTGGACAAAAAGTTATGAGGGCCTAAGCGCAAACTGCCCCAAATAGGCAAAAAAAGGCCTGGCACAGGAGGGGGAAAAGGCCTGGCAGCGAAGGGGTTAAATGGCCTTTGAAAACAAACCAGTATAGTTGTTTCTCACGGAGGCACATCATTGTGATCACTGCTAGTAATGCACAGGCGCCAGCACTTAATTGATGGCTTCAATTCCCTGTTGTCCAACGAAAGTCCTTTACTAGTACTAAATGCTCATCTTTAGTTGAGCAGAATTGTGTATATTTAGTACAATTTTTAACTTCATGGACATGGGCCTTTTCATGAGGCGCGAGGCATGGCTAAAGTCTTTTAACTTGAAAGTCATGAGCTAGACAAAGTAACTGACCAACTGCTCGATGACTAGACCTCTCTTCGATCCACCCTGGAAGAAATTGCTCAAGCAGTACAACTAAAACACAGACAGCCAAATGGAGGACCACCATCCAGAAGTAGTCATCTGAATCACAGAATCATAGCATTCCTTTTGGTTGTCCAGTGCTTTCTAGTTCTGAAAGGAGAGACATTCTTCTTCAAACTACATCACTACGTATTTCCTCTGTAGCAATTCCTTTGATGATGGCCTTAGTGATTGTACCTCAACTGCCTTTAGACCAGACATTTTATTTCATATATTTCTACCTATGTTTCACACGTTTACAAATAAAACTTTAGCTTACTTTAAACGTCAAATGCTCCATTTAAGCGAGTTTTATAATAGCTAGTCTATGTCACCGGATCCATTTGCTCATCCTAATTCGCATGAAGAAATCCAGCAAGGTGAAACTACATCTTCCAGTCTTTCTACAGGTCATTTATTTTTAAGAATGTCAGGTCTTTCTTTCTTGTTCTACATTTGTAAGTTCAGTTAACCAGTTGCTTCAATAAATTGTAGTTCTCTGTGAAAAAATATTTTGTTCTTATTTTAATTTTATACATAAATATTAGACATGTTAAGCTGTGTAGACACCTGATACATAACATGCTTAATGTTTCTGCCTCTGAAGTCCATTGTCTGGTGAATTGCTATATCAAAAGTAATTTTTTTCTTTTGTAATGCCCCTACAATTTCTGTAGTATATTTCAAATAAAACGACTTTTTAGGTTTTCTAAACTCTACCACACATCTCTTTCTAACCCACCTCCCTTTTTAGGTTGAGGATAACAGCGTGGAAGCGCAACTTTTTTCTATGCGTTGTTATCTGTTTGTACTTTTAACCGCACCCTGCCCTCACGCCCATTACTATCGCTCGTTCATGGGCTTGCCCTACAAAAATCCTTTCTTATCATTGGTAAATGTTACACGTTTGTCCCTCCTTGGGGAGCTTTGGTTACTGCCTTTCACATCTACCCATTAACATGGCTAATTGCACTTTTGCTGGTATGTTTGATTGCAAGCAAACTTGTTTTTCCTTTTTTGTGTCTCCTTCATGCTCATGGTGTGAGGCTTTGAATCGGGTCGCATGTGTGAAATTGAATTACGTTTCAATTTCAATATATGTGGCAAGAAAAGTCCAGTTAGGGGTTCACAATAATAACAGCTCTAACTCGAGTAAATGTGAGACCTATTGCATTGCAAATGCTTGTTTTTAAATAGAGTCTGTTTTCCTTAAAGAAAAACAGGATGTATTTCAACAAAAAAATGAAAAGTTTTCTTTTCATTTTTTAAGAGTAGGCACTGGTCTGTGTACATTTTGCGTGTTCTGAAAAAAAATGTTGGTGCCCCCATTGACAAAGGGGAAGGGGTCCCCTGGGGGCCCCTTCCAATTTGTGCATTGTTTACTCCTAATTAAATTTTTGGGTAAAATGCAAATGTTTTGCAACCGTATTCTCGGTCTCATAACATTCGCAAATACCAATGAGAGTGGTTATTAGGAATGGACACTCATCACACACCACATCCTAATACGGAATCGCAAACCCTATTTTTGCAAGTCAGTAAAAGGTTACCGATTCGCAAAATAGGGTTAGTACATGTAGAAAGGCTTTTTTAGCAGCAGAAAATAACCCAATATGCCATTTGTGACTGCTAAATTCTTTCAAAGATGTGTCCCTCAGTTACCATTAATCATTCAGCAGAAATAAAACACAAAGTGTACCTGTTGTCTCAGAATGTGTGCTGCTTGTGGTGGTCGCAGGTGTTGTGGTGCCTGCAGTGGTTGCTGCTGTAGTGCTCATTCCTGTTAAAAACAGATACACAGATTGTCAGTGGTGCAAGTACTGATACTAACTACCTTTCCTTGTAACATTATAATTGTTGAAATAAGTAATAACGCCCATGAGGTAGACAAAAGTGAAACCTCCCAAACCGACCCATGAAAGAGTTAGTCTCATGGGTGAGACAGGCACCTCTAAAGTAACACGTCAATAAATGTTTAAATCTTGAATGTCATTAGCATACATAGACCTTTGACTCTGTTTATGACACACACCTCTAGGCGCATAGCTCCCCTCTTCAGGCCTTCACTGGTCATCTTGCTGTTGCTTAGCAACTAGTACTCATGAGGAGAAACTTTGCTCAGACAGTGGTAATGAGTAAAAATGAGAAAATAATGTAGTAACACTAGCATAAATATGTTATGACGCATAATTTGTCTTCTCTTGCTGTATAATTTAGTCAACCCTACCACACAATTTCATCAACCCATGCTCCATCTATCCAATAAACCCTTCCTTTAACAAGGGCAGCTATTTTTAATATGATGACAGACCATGAAGTAACCCATTCTTGAAGCCACTGTCAAGTCCTACCTCTAAAGTCTACATCTCATTTTAAATGATGAAGCCATTGAGCTCAGTGGTTAAATGTGAGGAACCCTTTTGACTCAATTGTGGGTGGTGGCCCACTAGGACATATATAGCAAAATTACCATAAACAGTTGGGTTCTAAACTTCTGTAAAATTTAGACATCCTAAGAGGAGATTAGAGACCGGACCCCGTTACCTCAGGTTCTTCTGGATAGCACCAGTGACTACATTGGGTAGTTGGTTTGTGCTTTGAAACATTTTGTGGCACCCCTTTAAATTTCTTAGCTACCGGACAGTCAGTAGCTTACATTTCTTCCATCCTTTCAAAGATTAATTGTTGATAGAGCCTTGCAAACAACACTGCAGAAATTGCACACTTGAAAGTTGTGATGCTGTGGACTGTGGTATTCCAGGGTTTCAACCTGCTGAATAGGGTTAAACCACTGATCGCAAGAAAGATCTCAGTTCTGAGCTGTGCATTGTTGCAATTAGCAGTGTTTGACTGAAGTATTGTTTCCAGTCTTAACCTGGTGAAAATCATGCCGAGAAACAGTGCAATTTGCAATAAGTTTAGAATTATGCTTGGGGCACAAATGGTTGTTTTCACCCAAATACGGATTTGCAAAGTGTCTGAATGACCTGAGTATTTGTGGATGGTGAATCCCCTGCTCTTTGAATAAATAAGGTAGTATCTTCTTTCTTCAAAGGCAATAGGCCATCCTAGGAAAAGTTTTTTAAATAGCCCTTGAAAACATAACAGTATAGTTGTTTCTCACTGAGGCACATCATTTTGATCACTGCTAGTAATGCACAGGCGCCGGCACTTAATTGATGGCTTCAATTCCCTGTTGTCCAACGAAAGTCCTATACTAGTACTAAATGCTCAGCTTTAGTTGAGCAGAATTGTGTATATTTAGTAAAATTTTTAAGTTCATGGACATGGGCCTTTTCATGAGGCCCGAGGCATGGCTAGAGTCTTTTAACTTGAAAGTCATGAGCTAGACAAAGTAACTGACCAACTGCTTGATGACGAGACCTCTCTTCGATCCACCATGGAAGAAATTGCTCAAGCAATACAACTAAAACACAGACAGCCAAATGGAGGACCACCATCCAGAAGTAGTCATCTGAATCACAGAATCATAGCATTCCTTTTGGTTGTCCAGTGCTTTCTAGTCCTGAAAGGAGAGGCGTTCTTCTTCAAACTACATCACTACGTACTTCCTCTGTAGCAATTCATTTGATGATGGCCTTAGTGATTGTACCTCAACTGCCTTTAGACCAGACATTTTATTTCATATATTTCTACCTATGTTTAACACGTTTACAAATAAAACTTTAACTTACTTTAAACGTCAAATGCTCCATTTAAGCCAATTTTATAATAGCTAATCTATGTCACCGGATCCATTTGCTCATCCTAATTCGCATGAAGAAATCCAGCAAGGTGAAACTACATCTTCCAGTCTTTCTACAGGTCATTTATTTTTAAGAATGTAAGGTCTTTCTTTCTTGTTCTACATTTGTAAGTTCAGTTAACCAGTTGCTTCATTTAATTGTAGTTCTCTGTGAAAAAATATTTTGTTCTTATTTTAATTTTATACATAAATATTAGACATGTTAAGCTGTGTAGACACCTGATACATAACATGCTTAATGTTTCTGCCTCTGAAGTCCATTGTCTGGTGAATTGCTATATCAAAAGTTCTTTTTTTCTTTTGCAATGCCCCTACAATTTCTGTAGTACATTTCAAATAAAACGACTTTTTAGGTTTTCTAAACTCTACCACAAATCTCTTTCTAACCCACATCCCTTTTTAGGTTGAGCATAACAGCGCGGAAGCGCTGCTTTTTTCTATGCTTTGTTATCTGTTTGTACTTTTATCCGCACCCCGCCCTCACGCCCATTACTATCGCTCGTTCATGGGCTTGCCCTAAAAAAATCCTTTGTTATCATTGGTAAATGTTACACGTTTATCTCTCCTTCTGGTGCTTTGGTTACCGCCTTTGACATCGACCCATTAACATGGCTAATTGCACTTTTGCTGGTATGTTTGATTGCAGGCAAACTTGTTTTTCCTTTTTTGTGTCTCCTTCATGCTCATGGTGTGAGGCTTTGAATCGGGTCGCACGTGTGAAATTGAATTACGTTTCATTTTCAATATATGTGGCAAGAAAAGTCCAGTTAGGGGTTTACAATAATAACAGCTCTAACTCGAGCAAATGTGAGACCTATTGCATTGCAAATGCTTGTTTTTAAATAGAGTCTGTTTTCCTTAAAGAAAAACAGGATGTATTTTAACAAAAAAATGAAAAGTTTTCTTTTCATTTTTTTAGAGTAGGCACTGGTCTATGTACATTCTGCGTGCTCTGAAAAATGTTGGTGCCCCCATTGACAAAGGGGAAGGGGTCCCCTGGGGGCCCCTTCCAATTTGTGCATTGTTTACTCCTAATTAAATTTTTGGATAAAATGTGAATGTTTTGCAACCGTATTCTCGGTCTCATAACATTCGCAAATACCAATGAGAGTGGTATCACACACCCCATCGTAATACGGAATCGCAAACCCTATTGTGCAAGTCAGTAAAAGGTTACCGATTCGCAAAATAGGGTTAGTACATGGAGAAAGGCTTTTTTAGCAGTAGAAAATAACCGAATATGCCATTTGTGACTGCTAAATTCTTTCATAGATGTGTCCCTCAGTTACCAATAAATCATTCAGCAGAAATAAAGACACAAAGTGTACCTGTTGTCTCAGAATGTGGGCTGCTTGTGGTAGTCGCAGGTGTTGTGGTGCCTGCGGTGGTTGCTGCTGTAGTGCTCATTCCTGTTAAAAACAGATACACAGATTGTCAGTGGTGCAAGTACCGATACTAACTACCTCTCCTTGTAACATTATAATTGTTGAAATAAGTAATAACGCCCATGAGGTAGACAAAAGCGAAACCTCCCAAACCGACCCATTAAAGAGTAAGTCTCATGGGGGAGACACGCACCTCTAAAGTAACACGTCAATACATTTTAAAATCTTGAATGTCATTAGGATACATAGACCTTTGACTCTGTTTATGACACACACCTCTAGGCGCATAGCTCCCCTCTTCAGGCCTTCACTGGTCATCTTGCTGTTGCTTAGCAACTAGTACTCATGAGGAGACACTTTGTTCAGACAGTGGTAATGAGTAAAAATGAGAAAATAATGTAGTAACACTAGCATAAATATGTTATGACGCACAATTTGTCTTCTCTTGCTGTATAATTTAGTCAACCCTACCACACAATTTCATCAACCCATGCTCCATCTTTCCAATAAACCCTTCCTTTTGCAAGGACAGCTATTTTTAATATGATGACAGACCGTGAAGTAACCCATTCTTGAAGCCACTGTCAAGTCTTACCTCTAAAGTCTACATCTCATTTTAAATGATGAAGCCATTGAGCTCAGCGGTTAAATGTGAGGAACCCTTTTGACTCAATTGTGGGTGGTGGCCCACTAGTACATCTATAGCAAAATTACCATAAACAGTTGGGTCCTAAACTTCTGTAAAATTTAGACATCCTAAGAGGAGATTAGAGACCGGACCCCGTTACCTCTGGTTCTTCTGGATAGCACCAGTGACTACATTGGATAGTTGATTTGTGCTTTGAAACATTTTGTGGCACCCCTTTAAATTTCTTAGCTACCGGACAGTCAGTAGCTTACATTTCTTCCATCCTTTCAAAGATTACTTGTTGATAGAGCCTTGCAAACAACAGTGCAGAAATTACACACTTGAAAGTTGTGATGCTGTGGACTGTGGTATTCCAGGGTTTCAACCTGCTGAATAGGGTTAACCCACTGATCGCAAGAAAGATTTCAGTTCTGAGCTGTGCATTGTTGCAATTAGCAGTGTTTGACTAAAGTATTGTTGCCAGTCTTAACCTGGTGAAAATCATGCTGAGAAACAGTGCAATTTCCAATAAGTTTAGAATTATGATTGGGGCACAAATGGTTGTTTTCACCCAAATAAGGATTTGCAAAGTGTCTGAATGACCTGAATATTTGTTGATGGTGAATCCCCTGCTCTTTGAATAAATAAGGTATTGTCTTCTTTCTTCAAAGGCAATAAGCCATCCAAGGAAAAGTTTTTTAAAAAGCCCTTGAAATCAAACCAGTATAGTTGTTTCTCACTGAGGCACATCATTGTGGTCCCTGCTAGTAATGCACAGGCGCCGGCACTTAATTGATGGATTCAGTTCCCTGTTCTCCAACGAAAGTCCTATACTAGTACTAAATGCTCAGCTTTAGTTGAGCAGAATTGTGTATATTTAGTATAATTTTTAAGTTCATGGACATGGGCCTTTTCATGAGGCGCGAGGCATGGCTAAAGTCTTTTAACTTGAAAGTCATGAGCTAGACAAAGTAACTGACCAACTGCTCGATGACAAGACCTCTCTTCGATCCACCCTGGAAGAAATTGCTCAAGCAGTACAACTAAAACACAGCCAGCCAAATGGACGACCACAATCCAGAAGTAGTCATCTGAATCACAGAATCATAGCATTCCTTTTGGTTGTCTAGTGCTTTCTAGTCCTGAAAGGAGAGGCGTTCTTCTTCAAACTACATCACCACGTACTTCCTCTGTAGCAATTCATTTGATAATGGCCTTAGTGATTGTACCTCAACTGCCTATAGACCAGACATTTTATTTTATATATTTCTACCTACGTTTCACACGTTTACAAATACAACTTTAGCTTACTTTAAACATCAAATGCTCCATTTAAGCCAGTTTTATAATAGCTAGTCTATGTCACCGGATCCATTTGCTCATCCTAATTCGCATGAAGAAATCCAGCAAGGTGAAACTACATCTTCCAGTCTTTCTACAGGTCATTTATTTTTAAGAATGTCAGGTCTTTCTTTCTTGTTCTACATTTGTAAGTTCAGTTAACCAGTTGCTTCATTTAATTGTAGTTCTCTGTGAAAAAATATTTTGTTCTTATTTTAATTTTATACATAAATATTAGACATGTTAAGCTGTGTAGACACCTGATACATAACATGCTTAATGTTTCTGCCTCTGAAGTCCATTGTCTGGTGAATTGCTATATCAAAAGTCATTTTTTTCTTTTGCAATGCCCCTACAATTTCTGTAGTATATTTAAAATAAAACGACTTTTTAGGTTTTCTAAACTCTACCACACATCTCTTTCTAACCCACCTCCCTTTTTAGGTTGAGCATAACAGCGCGGAAACGCTGCTTTTTTCTATGCGTTGTTATCTGTTTGTACTTTTAACCGCACCCCGCCCTCACGCCCATTACTATCGCTCGTTCATGGGCTTGCCCTACAAAAATCCTTTGTTATCATTGGTTAATGTTACACGTTTGTCCCTCCTTGGGGCGCTTTGGTTACCGCCTTTGACATCTACCCATTAACATGGCTAATTGCACTTTTGCTGGTATGTTTGATTGCAAGCAAACTTGTTTTTCCTTTTTTGTGTCTCCTTCATGCTCATGTTGTGAGGCTTTGAATCGGGTCGCATGTGTGAAATTGAATTACGTTTCATTTTCAATATATGTGGCAAGAAAAGTCCAGTTAGGGGTTCACAATAATAACAGCTCTAACTCGAGCAAATGTGAGACCTATTGCATTGCAAATGCTTGTTTTTAAATAGAGTCTGTTTTCCTTAAAGAAAAACAGGATGTATTTCAACAAAAAAATGAAAAGTTTTCTTTTAATTTTTTAAGACTAGGCACTGGTCTGTGTACATTCTGCGTGCTCTGAAAAAATGTTGGTGCCCCCATTGACAAAGGGGAAGGGGTCCCCTGGGGGTCCCTTCCAATTTGTGCATTGTTTACTCCTAATTAAATTTTGGGGTAAAATGCGAATGTTTTGCAACCGTGTTCTCGGTCTCATAACATTCGCAAATACCAATGAGAGTGGTTATTAGGAATGGACACTCATCACACACCCCATCCTAATACGGAATCGCAAACCCTATTGTGCACGTCAGTAAAAGGTTACCGATTCGCAAAATACGGTTAGTACATGTAGAAAGGCTTTTTTAGCAGTAGAAAATAACCCAATATGCCATTTGTGAATGCTAAATTCTTTCATAGATGTGTCCCTCAGTTACCAATAAATCATTCAGCAGAAATAAAGACACAAAGTGTACCTGTTGTCTCAGAATGTGTGCTGCTTGTGGTAGTCGCAGGTGTTGTGGTGCCTGCGGTGGTTGCTGCTGTAGTGCTCATTCCTGTTAAAAACAGATACACAAATTGTCAGTGGTGCAAGTACTGATACTAACTACCTCTTCTTGTAACATTATAATTGTTGAAATAAGTAATAACGCCCATGAGGTAGACAAAAGCGAATTCTCCCAAACTGACCCATGAAAGAGTAAGTCTCATGGGTGAGACAGGCACCTCTAAAGTAACACGTCAATATATTTTTAAATATTGAATGTCATTAGGATACATAGACCTTTGACTCTGTTTATGACACACACCTCTAGGCGCATAGCTCCCCTCTTCAGGCCTTCACTGGTCATCTTGCTGTTGCTTAGCAACTAGCACTCATGAGGAGAAACTTTCCTGAGACAGTGGTAATGAGTAAAAATGAGAAAATAATGTAGTAACACTAGCATAAATATGTTATGACGCATAATGTGTCTTCTCTTGCTGTATAATTTAGTCAACCCTACCACACAATTTCATCAACCCATGCTCCATCTTTCCAATAAACCCTTCCTTTTGCAAGGACAGCTATTTTTAATATGATGACAGACCGTGAAGTAACCCATTCTTGAAGCCACTGTCAAGTCCTACCTCTAAAGTCTACATCTCATTTTAAATGATGAAGCCATTGAGCTCAGAGGTTAAATGTGAGGAACCCTTTTGACTCAATTGTGGGTGGTGGCCCACTAGTACATCTATAGCAAAATTACCATAAACAGTTGGGTCCTAAACTTCTGTAAAATTTAGACACCCTAAGAGGAGATTAGAGACCGGACCCCGTTACCTCTGGTTCTTCTGGATAGCACCAGTGACTACATTGGATAGTTGATTTGTGCTTTGAAACATTTTGTGGCACCCCTTTAAATTTCTTAGCTACCGGACAGTCAGTAGCTTACATTTCTTCCATCCTTTCAAAGATTACTTATTGATAGAGCCTTGCAAACAACAGTGCAGAAATTGCACACTTGAAAGTTGTGATGCTGTGGACTGTGGTATTCTAGGGTTTCAACCTGCTGAATAGGGTTAAACCACTGATCGCAAGAAAGATCTCAGTTCTGAGCTGTGCATTGTTGCAATTAGCAGTGTTAGACTGAAGTATTGTTTCCAGTCTTAACCTGGTGAAAATCATGCCGAGAAACAGTGCAATTTGCAATAAGTTTAGAATTATGACTGGGGCACAAATGGTTGTTTTCACCCAAATAGGGATTTGCAAAGTGTCTGAATGACCTGAGTATTTGTTGATGGTGAATCCCCTGCTCTTTGAATAAATAAGGTAGTATCTTCTTTCTTCAAAGGCAATAAGCCATCCAAGGGAAAGTTTTTTAAATAGCCCTTCAAAACATACCAGTATAGTTGTTTCTCACTGAGGCATATCATTGTGATCCCTGCTAGTAATGCACAGGCGCCGGCACTTAATTGATGGCTTCAATTCCCTGTTGTCCAACCAAAGTCCTATACTAGTACTAAATGCTCAGCTTTATTTGAGCAGAATTGTGTATATTTAGTAAAATTTTTAAGTTCATTTACATGGGCCTTTTCATGAGGCGCGAGGCATGGCTAAAGTCTTTTAACTTGAAAGTCATGAGCTAGACAAAGTAACTGACCAACTGCTCGATGACAAGACCTCTCTTCGATCCACCCTTGAAGAAATTGCTCAAGCAGTACAACTAAAACACAGACAGCCAAATGGACGACCACCATCCAGAAGCAGTCATCTGAATCACAGAATCATAGCATTCCTTTTGGTTGTCCAGTGCTTTCTAGTCCTGAAAGGAGAGACGTTCTTCTTCAAACTACATCACTACGTACTTCCTCTGTAGCAATTCCTTTGATGATGGCCTTAGTGATTGTACCTCAACTGCCTATAGACCAGACATTTTATTTCATATATTTCTACCTACGTTTCACTCGTTTACAAATAAAATTTTAGCTTACTTTAAACGTCAAATGCTCCATTTAAGCCAGTTTTATAATAGCTAATCTATGTCACCGGATCCATTTGCCCATCCTAATTCGCATGAAGAAATCCAGCAAGGTGAAACTACATCTTCAAGTCTTTCTACAGGTCATTTATTTTTAAGAATCTCAGGTCTTTCTTTCTTGTTTTACATTTGTGAGTTCAGTTAACCAGTTGCTTCGTTTAATTGTAGTTCTCTGTGAAAAAATATTTTTTTTCTTATTTTAGTTTTATACATAAATATTAGACATGTTAAGCTGTGTAGACACCTGATACATAACATGCTTAATGTTTCTGCCTCTGAAGTCCATTGTCTGGTGAATTGCTATAACAAAAGTAATTTTTTTCTTTTGCAATGCCCCTACAATTTCTGTAGTATATTTAAAATAAAACGACTTTTTAGGTTTTCTAAACTCTACCACACATCTCTTTCTAACCCACCTCCCTTTTTAGGTTGAGCATAACAGCGCGGAAGCGCTGCTTTTTTCTATGCGTTGTTATCTGTTTGTACTTTTAACCGCACCCCACCCTCACGCCCATTACTATCGCTCGTTCATGGGCTTGCCCTACAAAAATCCTTTGTTATCATTGGTAAATGTTACACGTTTGTCCCTCCTTGGGGCGCTTTGGTTACTGCCTTTGACATCTACCCATTAACATGGCTAATTGCACTTTTGCTGGTATGTTTGATTGCAAGCAAACTTGTTTTTCCTTTTTTGTGTCTCCTTCATGCTCATGGTGTGAGGCTTTGAATCGGGTCGCACGTGTGAAATTGAATTACGTTTCATTTTCAATATATGTGGCAAGAAAAGTCCAGTTAGGGGTTTACAATAATAACAGCTCTAACTCAAGCAAATGTGAGACCTATTGCATTGCATATGCTTGTTTTTAAATAGAGTCTGTTTTCCTTAAAGAAAAACAGGATGTATTTTTTTTTTAAAAATAAAAGTTTTCTTTTCATTTTTTAAGAGTAGGCACTGGTCTGTGTACATTCTGCGTGCTCTGAAAAAAATGTTGGTGCCCCCATTGACAAAGGGGAAGGGGTCCCCTGAGGGCCCCTTCCAATTTGTGCATTGTTCACTCCTAATTAAATTTTTGGGTAAAATGCGATTGTTTTGCAACGGTATTCTCGGTCTCATAACATTCGCAAATACCAATGAGAGTGGTTATTAGGAATGGACACTCATCACACACCCCATCCTAATACGGAATCGCAAACCCTATTGTGCAAGTCAGTAAAAGGTTACCGATTCGCAAAATAGGGTTAGTACATGTAGAAAGTCTTTTTTAGCAGTAGAAAATAACCCAATATTCCATTTGTGACTGCTAAATTCTTTCAAAGATGTGTCCCTCAGTTACCAATAAATCATTCAGCAGAAATAAAGACACAAAGTGTACCTGTTGTCTCAGAATGTGTGCTGCTTGTGGTAGTCGCAGGTGTTGTGGTGCCAGCGGTGATTGCTGCTGTAGTGCTCATTCCTGTTAAGAACAGATACACAGATTGTCAGTGGTGCAAGTACTGATACTAACTACCGTTCCTTGTAACATTATAATTGTTGAAATAAGTAATAACGCCCAAGAGGTAGACAAAAGCGAAACCTCCCAAACCGACCCATGAAAGAGTAAGTCTCATGGGTGAGACAGGCACCTCTAAAGTAACACGTCAATAAATGTTTAAATCTTGAATGTCATTAGGATACATAGACCTTTGACTCTGTTTATGACACACACCTCTAGGCGCATAGCTCCCCTCTTCAGGCCTTCACTGGTCATCTTGCTGTTGCTTAGCAACTAGTACTCATGAGGAGAAACTTTGCTCAGACAGTGGTAATGAGTAAAAATTAGAAAATAATGTAGTAACACTAGCATAAATATGTTATGACGCATAATTTGTCTTCTCTTGCTGTATAATTTAGTCAACCCTACCACACAATTTCATCAACCCATGCTCCATCTTTCCAATAAACCCTTCCTTTAGCAAGGGCAGCTATTTTTAATATGATGACAGACCGTGAAGTAACCCATTCTTGAAGCCAGTGTCAAGTCCTACCTCTAAAGTCTACATCTCATTTCAAATGATGAAGCCATTGAGCTCAGCGGTTAAATGTGAGGAACCCTTTTGACTCAATTGTGGGTGGTGGACCACTAGTACATCTATAGCAAAATTACCATAAACAGTTGGGTCCGAACTTCTGTAAAATTTAGACATCCTAAGAGGAGATTAGAGACCGGACCCCGTTACCTCTGGTTCTTCTGGATAGCACCAGTGACTACACTGGATAGTTGATTTGTGCTTTGAAACATTTTGTGGCACCCCTTTAAATTTCTTAGCTACCGGACAGTAAGTAGCTTACATTCCTTCCATCCTTTCAAAGATTACTTGTTGATAGAGCCTTGCAAACAACAGTGCAGAAATTGCACACTTGAAAGTTGTGATGCTGTGGACTGTGGTATTCCAGGGTTTCAACCTGCTGAATAGGGTTAACCCACTGATCGCAAGAAAGATCACAGTTCTGAGCTGTGCATTGTTGCAATTAGCAGTGTTTGACTGAAGTATTGTTTCCAGTCTTAACCTGGTGAAAATCATGCCGAGAAACAGTGCAATTTGCAATACGTTTAGAATTATTATTGGGGCACAAATGGTTGTTTTCACCCAAATAGGGATTTGCAAAGTGTCTGAATGACCTGAATATTTGTTGATGGTGAATCCCCTGCTCTTTGAATAAATAAGGTATTATCTTCTTTCTTCAAAGGCAATAAGCCATCCAAGGAAATGTTTTTTAAATAGCCCTTGAAAACAAACCAGTACAGTTGTTTCTCACGGAGGCACATCATTGTGATCACTGCTAGTAATGCACAGGCGCCGGCACTTAATTGATGGCTTCAATTCCCTGTTGTCCAACGAAAGTCCTATACTAGTACTAAATGCTCAGCTTTAGTTGAGCAGAATTGTGTATATTTAGTACAATATTTAAGTTAATGGACATGGGCCTTTTCATGAGGAGAGAGGCATGGCTAAAGTCTTTTAACTTGAAAGTCATGAGCTAGACAAAGTAACTGACCAACTGCTCGATGACAAGACCTCTCTTCGATCCACCCTGGAAGAAATTGCTCAAGCAGTACAACTAAAACACAGACAGCCAAATGGAGGACCACCATCCAGAAGTAGTCATCTGAATCACAGAATCATAGCATTCCTTTTGGTTGTCCAGTGCTTTCTAGTCCTGAAAGGAGAGACATTCTTCTTCAAACTACATCACTACGTACTTCCTCTGTAGCAATTCCTTTGATGATGGCCTTAGTGATTGTACCTCAACTGCCTTTAGACCAGACATTTTATTTCATATATTTCTACCTATGTTTAACACGTTTACAAATAAAACTTTAACTTACTTTAAACGTCAAATGCTCCATTTAAGCGAGTTTTATAATAGCTAATCTATGTCACCGGATCCATTTGCTCATCCTAATTCGCATGAAGAAATCCAGCAAGGTGAAACTACATCTTCCAGTCTTTCTACAGGTCATTTATTTTTAAGAATGTAAGGTCTTTCTTTCTTGTTCTACATTTGTAAGTTCAGTTAACCAGTTGCTTCATTTAATTGTAGTTCTCTGTGAAAAACTATTTTGTTCTTATTTTAATTTTATACATAAATATTAGACATGTTAAGCTGTGTAGACACCTGATACATAACATGCTTAATGTTTCTGCCTCTGAAGTCCATTGTCTGGTGAATTGCTATATCAAAAGTCTTTTTTTTCTTTTGCAATGCCCCTATAATTTCTTTTATATATTTCAAATAAAACGACTTTTTAGGTTTTCTAAACTCTACCACACATCTCTTTCTAACCCACCTCCCTTTTTAGGTTGAGCATAACAGCGCGGAAGCGCTGCTTTTTTCTTTGCGTTGTTATCTGTTTGTTCTTTTAACCGCACCCCGCCCTCACGCCCATTACTATCGCTCGTTCATGGGCTTGCCCTACAAAAATCCTTTGTTATCATTGGTAAATGTTACACGTTTTTCCCTCCTTGGGGCGCTTTGGTTACCGCCTTTGACATCTACCCATTAACATGGCTAATTGCACTTTTGCTGGTATGTTTGATTGCAAGCAAACTTGTTTTCCCTTTTTTGTGTCTCCTTCATGCTCATGGTGTGAGGCTTTGAATCGGGTCGCATGTGTGAAATTGAATTACGTTTCATTTTCAATATATGTGGCAAGAAAAGTCCAGTTAGGGGTTCACAATAATAACAGCTTTAACTCGAGCAAATGTGAGACCTATTGCATTGCAAATGCTTGTTTTTAAATAGAGTCTGTTTTCCTTAAAGAAAAACAGGATGTATTTCAACAAAAAAATGAAAAGTTTTCTTTTCATTTTTTAAGAGTAGGCACTGGTCTGTGTACATTCTGCGTGCTCTGAAAAAATGTTGGTGCCCCCATTGACAAAGGGGAAGGGGTCCCCTGGGGGCCCCTTCCAATTTGTGCATTGTTTACTCCTAATTAACATTTTAGTTAAAATGCGAATGTTTTGCAAGCGTATTCTCGGTCTCATAATATTCGCAAATACGAATGAGAGTGGTTATTAGGAATGGACACTCATCACACACCCCATCTTAACACGGAATCGCAAACCCTATTCTGCAAGTCAGTAAAAGGTTACAGATTCGCAAAATAGGGTTATTACATGTAGAAAGGCTTTTTTAGCAGTAGAAAATAACCCAAAATGCCATTTGTGACTGCTAAATTCTTTCATAGATGTGTCCCTCAGTTACCAATAAATCATTCAGCAGAAATAAAGACATAAAGTGTACCTGTTGTCTCAGAATGTGTGCTGCTTGTGGTTGTCGCAGGTGTTGTGGTGCCAGCGGTGGTTGCTGCTGTAGTGCTCATTCCTGTTAAAAACAGATACACAGATTGTCAGTGGTGCAAGTACTGATAATAACTACCTCTCCTTGTAACATTATAATTGTTGAAATAAGTAATAACGCCCATGAGGTTGACAAAAGCGAAACCTCCCAAACCAACACATGAAAGAGTAAGTCTCATGGGTGAGACAGGCACCTCTAAAGTAACACGTCAATACATTTTTAAATCTTGAATGTCATTAGGATACATAGACCTTTGACTCTATTTATGACACACACCTCTAGGCGCACAGCTCCCCTCTTCAGGCCTTCACTGGTCATCTTGCTGTTGCTTAGCAACTAGTACTCATGAGGAGAAACTTTGCTCAGACAGTTGTAATGAGTAAAAATGAGAAAATAATGTAGTAACACTAGCATAAATATGTTATGACGCATAATTTGTCTTCTCTTGCTGTATAATTTAGTCAACCCTACCACACAATTTCATCAACCCATGCTCCATCTTTCCAATAAACCCTTCCTTTAGCAAGGGCAGCTATTTTTAATATGATGACAGACCGCGAAGTAACCCATTCTTGAAGCCACTGTCAAGTCTTACCTCTAAAGTCTACATCTCATTTTAAATGATGAAGCCATTGAGCTCAGCGGTTAAATGTGAGGAACCCTTTTGACTCAATTGTGGGTGGTGGCCCACTGGTACATCTATGGCAATATTACCATAAACAGTTGGGTCCTAAACTTCTGTAAAATTTAGATATCCTAAGAGGAGATTAGAGACCGGACCCCGTTACCTCTGGTTCTTCTGGATAGCACCAGTGACTACATTGGATAGTTGATTTGTGCTTTGAAACATTTTGTGGCACCCCTTTAAATTTCTTAGCTACCGGACAGTCAGTAGCTTACATTTCTTCCATCCTTTCAAAGATTAATTGTTGATAGAGCCTTGCAAACAACAGTGCAGAAATTGCACACTTGAAAGTTGTGATGCTGTGGACTGTGGTATTCCAGGGTTTCAACCTGCTGAATAGGGTTAACCCACTGATCGCAAGAAAGATCTCAGTTCTGAGCTATGCATTGTTGCAATTAGCAGTGTTTGACTGAAGTATTGTTTCCAGTCTTAACCTGGTGAAAATCATGCAGAGAAACAGTGCAATTTGCAATAAGTTTAGAATTATGATTGGGGCACAAATGGATGTTTTCACCCAAATAGGGATTTGCAAAGTGTCTGAATGACCTGAGTATTTGTTGATGGTGAATCCCCTGCTCTTTGAATAAATAAGGTAGTATCTTCTTTCTTCAAAGGCAATAAGCCACCCAAGGGAAAGTTTTTTAAATAGCCCTTGAAAACATACCAGTATAGTTGTTTCTCACTGAGTCATATCATTGTGATCACTGCTAGTAATGCACAAGCGCCAGCACTTTATTGATGGCTTCAATTCCCTGTTGTCCAACGGAAGTCCTATACTAGTACTAAATGCTCAACTTTAGTTGAGCAGAATTGTGTATATTTATTACAATTTTTAAGTTCATGGACATGGGCCTTTTCATGAGGCGCGAGGCATGGCTAAAGTCTTTTAACTTGAAACTCATGAGCTAGACAAAGTAACTGACCAACTGCTCGATGACAAGACCTCTCTTCGATCCATCCTGGAAGAAATTGCTCAAGCAGTACAACTAAAACACAGACAGCCAAATGGAGGACCACCATCCAGAAGTAGTCATCTGAATCACAGAATCATAGCATTCCTTTTGGTGTCCAGTGCTTTCTCGTCCTGAAAGGAGAGAAGTTCTTCTTCAAACTACATCACTGCGTACTTCCTCTGCAGCAATTCCTTTGATGATGGCCTTAGTGATTGTACCTCAACTGCCTATAGACCAGACATTTTATTTCATTGATTTCTACCTACGTTTCACACGTTTAGAAATAAAACTTTAGCTTACTTTAAACGTCAAATGCTCCATTAAAGCCAGTTTTATAATAGCTAATCTATGTCACTGGATCCATTTGCTCATCCTAATTCGCATGAAGAAATCCAGCAAGGTGAAACTACATCTTCCAGTCTTTCTACAGGTCATTTATTTTTAATAATGTCAGGTCTTTATTCCTTGTTCTACATTTGTAAGTTCAGTTAACCAGTTGCTTCATTTAATTGTAGTTCTCTGTGAAAAAATATTTTGTTCTTATTTTAATTTTATACATAAATATTAGGCATGTTAAGCTGTGTAGACACGTGATACATAACATGCTTAATGTTTCTGCATCTGAAGTCCATTGTCTGGTGAATTGCTATATCAAAAGTTATTTTTTTCTTTTGCAATGCCCCTACAATTTCTGTAGTACATTTCAAATAAAACAACTTTTTAGGTTTTCTAAACTCTACCACACATCTCTTTCTAACCCACCTCCCTTTTTAGGTTGAGCATAACAGCGCAGAAGTGCTGCTTTTTTCTATGCGTCGTTATCTGTTTGTACTTTTATCCGCACCCCGCCCTCACGCTCATTACTATCGCTCGTTCATGGGCTTGCCCTACAAAAATCCTTTGTTATCATTGGTAAATGTTACACGTTTATCTCTCCTTCTGGCGCTTTGGTTACCGCCTTTGACATCGACCCATTAACATGGCTAATTGCACTTTTGCTGGAATGTTTGATTGCAAGCAAACTTGTTTTTCCTTTTTTGTGTCTCCTTCATGCTCATGGAGTGAGGCTTTGAATCGGGTCGCACGTGTGAAATTGAATTACGTTTCATTTTCAATATATGTGGCAAGAAAAGTCCAGTTAGGGGTTTACAATAATAACAGCTCTAACTCGAGCAAATGTGAGACCTATTGCATTGCAAATGCTTGTTTTTAATTAGAGTCTGTTTTCCATAAAGAAAAACAGGATGTATTTAAAAAAAAAAATGAAAAGTTTTCTTTTCATTTTTTAAGAGTAGGCACTGGTCTGTGTACATTCTGCGTGCTCTGAAAAAATGTTGGTGCCCCCATTGACAAAGGGGAAGGGGTCCCCTGGGGGCCCCTTCCAATTTGTGCATTGTTTACCCCTAATTAAATTTTTGGGTAAAATGCGAATGTTTTGCAACCGTGTTCTCGGTCTCATAACATTCGCAAATACCAATGAGAGTGGTTATTAGGAATGGACACTCATCACACACCCCATCCTAATACGGAATCGCAAACCCTATTGTGCAAGTCAGTAAAAGGTTACCGATTCGCAAAATAGGTTTAGTACATGTAGAAAGCGTTTTTTAGCAGTAGAAAATAACCCAATATGCCATTTGTGACTGCTAAATTCTTTCATAGATGTGTCCCTCAGTTTCCAATAAATCATTCAGCAGAAATAAAGACACAAAGTGTACCTGTTGTCTCAGAATGTGTGCTGCTTGTGGTAGTCGCAGGTGTTGTGGTGCCTGCGGTGGTTGCTGCTGTAGTGCTCATTCCTGTTAAAAACAGATACACAGATTGTCAGTGGTGCAAGTATCGATACTAACTGCCTCTCCTTGTAACATTATAATTGTTGAAATAAGTAATAACGCCCATGAGGTAGACAAAAGTGAAACCTCCCAAACCGACCCATGAAAGAATAAGTCTCATGGGTGAGACAGGCACCTCTAAAGTAACACGTCAATACATTTTTAAATCTTGAATGTCATTAGGATACATAGACCTTTGACTCTGTTTATGACATACACCTCTAGGCGCATAGCTCCCCTCTTCAGGCCTTCACTGGTCATCTTGCTGTTGCTTAGCAACTACTACTCATGAGGAGAAACTTTGCTCAGACAGTGGTAATGAGTAAAAATGAGAAAATAATGTAGTAACACTAGCATAAATATGTTATGACGCATAATTTGTCTTCTCTTGCTGTTTAATTTAGTCAACCCTACCACACAATTTCATCAACCCATGCTCCATCTTTCCAATAAACCCTTCCTTTAGCAAAGGGAGCTATTTTTAATATGATGACAGACCGTGACATATCCCATTCTTGAAGCCACTGTCAAGTCCTACCTCTAAAGTCCACATCTCCCTTTTAAATGATGAAGCCATTGAGCTCAGTGGTTAAATGTGAGGAACCCTTTTGACTCAATTGTGGGTGGTGGCCCACTAGTACATTTATAGCAAAATTACCATAAACAGTTGGGTCCTAAACTTCTGGAAAATGTAGACATCCTAAGAGGAGATTAGAGACCGGACCCCGTTACCTCTGGTTCTTCTGGATAGCACCAGTGACTACATTGGATAGTTGATTTGTGCTTTGAAATATTTAGTGGCACCCCTTTAAATTTCTTAGGTACCGGACAGTCAGTAGCTTACATTTCTTCCATCCTTTCAAAGATTACTTGTTGATAGAGCCTTGCAAAAAACAGTGCAGAAATTGCACACTTGAAAGTTGTGATGCTGTGGACTGTGGTATTCCAGGGTTTCAACCTGCTGAATAGGGTTAACCCACTGATCGCAAGAAAGATCTCAGTTCTGAGCTGTGCATTGTTGCAATTAGCAGTGTTTGACTGAAGTATTGTTTCCAGTCTTAACCTGGTGAAAATCATGCTGAGAAACAGTGCAATTTGCAATACGTTTCGAATTATGATTGGTGCACAAATGGTTGTTTTCACCAAAATAGGGATTTGCAAAGTGTCTGAATGACCTGTGTATTTGTTGATGGTGAATCCCCTGCTCTTTGAATAAATGAGGTAGTATCTTCTTTCTTCAAAGGCAATAAGCCATCCAATGAAACATTTTTTAAATAGCCCTTGAAAACATACCAGTATAGTTGTTTCTCACTGAGGCACATCATTGTGCTCCCTGCTAGTAATGCACAGGCGCCGGCACTTAATTGATGGCTTCAATTCCCTGTTGTCCAACGAAAGTCCTATACTAGTACTAAATGCTCAGCTTTAGTTGAGCAGAATTGTGTATATTTAGTACAATTTTTAAGTTCATGGACATGGGTCTTTTCATGAGGCGTGAGGCATGGCTAAAGTCTTTTAACTTGAAAGGCATGAGCTAAACAAAGTAACTGACCAACTGCTCGATCACAAGACCTCTCTTCGATCCACCCTGGAAGAAATTGCTCAAGCAGTACAACTAAAACACAGACAGCCAAATGGAGGACCACCATCCAGAAGTAGTCATCTGAATCACAGAATCATAGCATTCCTTTTGGTTGTCCAGTGCTTTCTAGTCCTGAAAGGAGAGACGTTCTTCTTCAAACTACATCACTACGTACTTCCTCTGTAGCAATTCCTTTAATGATGGCCTTAGTGATTGTACCTCAACTGCCTTTAAATCAGGCATTTTATTTCATATATTTCTACCTATGTTTCACATGTTTACAAATAAAACTTTAGCTTACTTTAAACGTCAAATGCTCCATTTAAGCGTTTTTTATAATAGCTAATCTATGTCACCGGATCCATTTGCACATCCTAATTCGCATGAAGAAATCCAGCAAGGTGAAACTACATCTTCCAGTCTTTCTACAGGTCATTTATTTTTAAGAATGTCAGGTCTTTCTTTCTTGTTCTACATTTGTACGTTCAGTTAACCAGTTGCTTCATTTAATTGTAGTTCTCTGTGAAAAAATATTTTGTTCATATTTTAATTTTATACATAAATATTAGACATGTTAAGCTGTGTAGACACCTGATACATAACATGCTTAATGTTTCTGCCTCTGAAGTCCATTGTCTGGGAATTGCTGTATCAAAAGTCATTTTGTTCTTTTGCAATGCCCCTACAATTTCTGTAGTATATTTCAAATAAAACGACTTTTTAGGTTTTCTAAACTCTACCACACATCTCTTTCTAACCCACCTCCCTTTTTAGGTTGAGCATAACAGCGCAGAAGCGCTGCTTTTTTCTATGCGATGTTATCTGTTTGTACTTTTAACCGCACCCCGCCCTCACGCCCATTACTATCGCTCACTCATGGGCTTGCCCTACAAAAATCCTTTGTTATCATTGGTAAATGTTACACGTTTGTCCCTCCTTGGGGTGCTTTGGTTACCGCTTTTGACATCTACCCATTAACATGGCTAATTGCACTTTTGCTGGTATGTTGGATTGCAAGCAAACTCGTTTTTCCTTTCTTGTATCTCCTTCATGCTCATGGTGTAGGGCTTTGAATCGGGTCGCATGTGTGAAATTGAATTACGTTTCATTTTCAATATATGTGGCAAGAAAAGTCCAGTTAGGGGTTCACAATAATAACAGCTCTAACTCGAGCAAATGTGAGACCTATTGCATTGCAAATGCTTGTTTTTAAATAGAGTCTGTTTTCCTTAAAGAAAAACAGGATGTATTTCAACAAAAAAATGAAAAGTTTTCTTTTAATTTTTTAAGAGTAGGCACTTGTCTGTGTATATTCTGCGTGCTCTGAAAAAATGTTGGTGCCCCCATTGACAAAGGGGAAGGGGTCCCCTGGGGGCCACTTCCAATTTGTGCATTGTTTACTCCTAATTAAATTTTGGGGTAAAATGCGAATGTTTTGCAACCGTATTCTCGGTCTCATAACATTCGCAAATACCAATGAGAGTGGTTATTAGCAATGGACACTCATCACACACCCCATCCTAATACGGAATCGCAAACCCTATTGTGCACGTCAGTAAAAGGTTACCGATTCGCAAAATACGGTTAGTACATGTAGAAAGGCTTTTTTAGCAGTAGAAAATAACCCAATATGCCATTTGTGAATGCTAAATTCTTTCATAGATGTGTCCCTCAGTTACCAATAAATCATTCAGCAGAAATAAAGACACAAAGTGTACCTGTTGTCTCAGAATGTGTGCTGCTTGTGGTAGTCGCAGGTGTTGTGGTGCCTGCGGTGGTTGCTGCTGTAGTGTTCATTCCTGTTAAAAACAGATACACAGATTGTCAGTGGTGCAAGTACTGATACTAACTACCTCTTCTTGTAACATTATAATTGTTGAAATAAGTAATAACGCCCATGAGGTAGACAAAAGCGAAACCTCCCAAACCGGCCCATGAAAGAGTAAGTCTCATGGGTGAGACAGGCACCTCTAAAGTAACACGTCAATAAATGTTTAAATCTTGAATGTCATTAGGATACATAGACCTTTGACTCTGTTTATGACACACACCTCTAGGCGCTTAGATCCCCTGTTCAGGCCTTCACTGGTCATCTTGCTGTTGCTTAGCAAATAGTACTCATGAGGAGAAACTTTGCTCAGACAGTGGTAATGAGTAAAAATTAGAAAATAATGTAGTAAAACTAGCATAAATATGTTATGACGCATAATTTGTCTTCTCTTGCTGTATAATTTAGTCAACCCTACCACACAATTTCATCAACACATGCTCCATCTTTCCAATAAACCCTTCCTTTAGCAAGGGCAGCTTTTTTTTAATATGGTGACAGACCGTGAAGTAACCCATTCTTGAAGCCACTGTCAAGTCCTACCTCTAAAGTCTACATCTCATTTCAAATGATGAAGCCATTGAGCTCAGCGGTTAAATGTGAGGAACCCTTTTGACTCAATTGTGGGTGGTGGCCCACTAGTACATCTATAGCAAAATTACCATAAACAGTTGGGTCCTAAACTTCTGTAAAATTTAGACATCCTAAGAGGAGATTAGAGACCGGACCCCGTTACCTCTGGTTCTTCTGGATAGCACCAGTGACTACATTGGATAGTTGATTTGTGCTTTGAAACATTTTGCGGCACCCCTTTAAATTTCTTAGCTACCGGACAGTCAGTAGCTTACATTTCTTCCATCCTTTCAAAGATTACTTGTTGATAGAACCTTGCAAACAACAGTGCAGAAATTGCACACTTGAAAGTTGTGATGCTGTGGACTGTGGTATTCCAGGGTTTCAACCTGCTGAATAGGGTTAACCCACTGATCGCAAGAAAGATCTCAGTTCTGAGCTGTGCATTGTTTCAATTAGCAGTGTTTGACTGAAGTATTGTTTCCAGTCTTAACCTGGTAAAAATCATGCCGAGAAACAGTGCAATTTGCAATACGTTTAGAATTATTATTGGGGCACAAATGGTTGTTTTCACCCAAATAGGGATTTGCAAAGTGTCTGAATGACCTGAATATTTGTTGATGGTGAATCCCCTGCTCTTTGAAGAAATAAGGTATTATCTTCTTTCTTCAAAGGCAATAAGCCATCCAAGGAAAAGTTTTTTAAATAGCCCTTGAAAACAAACCAGTACAGTTGTTTCTCACGGAGGCACATCATTGTGATCACTGCTAGTAACGCACAGGCGCCGGCACTTAATTGATGGCTTCAATTCCCTGTTGTCCAACCAAAGTCCTATACTAGTACTAAATGCTCAGCTTTAGTTGAGCAGAATTGTGTATATATAGTACAATATTTAATTTCATGGACATGGGCCTTTTCATGAGGCGCGAGGCATGGCTAAAGTCTTTTAACTTGAAAGTCATGAGCTAGACAAAGTAACTGACCAACTGCTCGATGACAAGACCTCTCTTCGATCCACCCTGGAAGAAATTGCTCAAGCAGTACAACTAAAACACAGACAGCCAAATGGAGGACCACCATCCAGAAGTAGTCATCTGAATCACAGAATCATAGCATTCCTTTTGGTTGTCCAGTGCTTTCTAGTCTTGAAAGGAGAGAAATTCTTCTTCAAACTACATCACTACATACTTCCTCTGTAGCAATTCCTTTGATGATGGCCTTAGTGATTGTACCTCAACTGCCTTTAGACCAGACATTTTATTTCATATATTTCTACCTATGTTTCACACGTTTACAAATACAACTTTAACTTACTTTAAACGTCAAATGCTCCATTTAAGCGAGTTTTATAATAGCTAATCTATGTCACCGGATCCATTTGCTCATCCTAATTCGCATGAAGAAATCCAGCAAGGTGAAACTACATCTTCCAGTCTTTCTACAGGTCATTTATTTTTAAGAATGTCAGAAATATTTTGTTCTTATTTTAATTTTATACATAAATATTAGGCATGTTGAGCTGTGTAGACACCTGATACATAACATGCTTAATGTTTCTGCCTCTGAAGTCCATTGTCTGGTGAATTGCTATATCAAAAGTTATTTTTTTCTTTTGCAATGCCCCTACAATTTCTGTAGTACATTTCAAATAAAATTACTTTTTGGGTTTTCTAAACTCTACCACACATCTCTTTCTAACCCACCTCCCTTTTTAGGTTGAGCATAACAGCGCGGAAGCGCTGCTTTTTTCTATGCGTTGTTATCTGTTTGTACTTTTATCCGCACCCCGCCCTCACGCCCATTACTATCGCTCGTTCATGGGCTTGCCCTACAAAAATCCTTTGTTATCATTGGTAAATGTTACACGTTTTTCCCTCCTTGGGGCGCTTTGGTTACCGCCTTTGACATCTACCCATTAACATGGCTAATTGCACTTTTGCTGGTATGTTTGATTGCAAGCAAACTTGTTTTCCCTTTTTTGTGTCTCCTTCATGCTCATGGTGTGAGTCTTTGAATCGGGTCGCATGTGTGAAATTGAATTACGTTTCATTTTCAATATATGTGGCAAGAAAAGTCCAGTTAGGGGTTCACAATAATAACAGCTTTAACTCGAGCAAATGTGAGACCTATTGCATTGCAAATGCTTGTTTTTAAATAGAGTCTGTTTTCCTTAAAGAAAAACAGGATGTATTTCAACAAAAAAATGAAAAGTTTTCTTTTCATTTTTTAAGAGTAGGCACTGGTCTGTGTACATTCTGCGTGCTCTGAATAAATGTTGGTGCCCCCGTTGACAAAGGGGAAGGGGTCCCCTGGGGGCCCCTTCCAACTTGTGCATTGTTTACTCCTAATTAAATTTTGGGGTAAAATGCGAATGTTTTGCAACCGTATTCTCGGTCTCATAACATTCGCAAATACCAATGAGCGTGGTTATTAGGAATGGACACTCATCACACACCCCATCCTAATAGGGAATTCCAAACCCTATTGTGCACGTCAGTAAAAGGTTACCGATTCGCAAAATACGGTTAGTACATGTAGAAAGGCTTTTTTAGCAGTAGAAAATAACCCAATATGCCATTTGTGACTGCTAAATTCGAAAATAACCCAATATGCCATTTGTGACTGCTAAATTCTTTCATAGATGTGTCCCTCAGATACCAATAAATCATTCAGCAGAAATAAAGACAGAAAGTGTACCTGTTGTCTCAGAATGTGTGCTGCTTGTGGTAGTCGCAGGTGTTGTGGTGCCTGCGGTGGTTGCTGCTGTAGTGCTCATTCCTGTTAAAAACAGATACACAGATTGTCAGTGGTGCAAGTACTGATACTAACTACCGCTCCTTGTAACATTATAATTGTTGAAATAAGTAATAACGCCAATGAGGGAGACAAAAGCGAAACCTCCCACGCCGACCCATGAAAGAGTAAGTCTCATAGGTGAGACAGGCACCTCTAAAGTGACACGTCAATACATTTTTTAATTTTGAATGTCATTAGGATACATAGACCTTTGACTCTGTTTATGACACACACATCTAGGCGCATATCTCCCCTCTTCAGGCCTTCACTGGTCCTCTTGCTGTTGCTTAGCAACTGGTACTGATAAGGAGAAACTTTGCTCAGACCGTGGTAATGAGTAAAAATGAGAAAATAATGTAGTAATACTAGCATAAATATGTTATGCTGCATAATTTGTCTTCTCTTGCTGTATAATTTAGTCAACCCTACCACACAATTTCATCAACCTATGCTCCATCTTTCCAATAAATCCTTCCTTTAGCAAGTGCAGCTATTTTTAATATGATGACAGACCGTGACGTAACCCATTCTTGAAGCCACTGTCAAGTCCTACCTTTTAAAGTCCACATCTCCCTTTTAAATGATGAAGCCATTGAGCTCAGTGGTTAAATGTGAGGAACCCTTTTGACTCAATTGTGGGTGGTGGCCCACTAGTACATCTATAGCAAAATTACCATAAACAGTTGGGTCCTAAACTTCTGTAAAATGTAGACATCCTAAGAGGAGATTAGAGACCGGACCCCGTTACCTCTGGTTCTTCTGGATAGCACCAGTGACTACATTGGATAGTTGATTTGTGCTTTGAAATATTTAGTGGCACCCCTTTAAATTTCTTAGGTACCGGACAGTCAGTAGCTTACATTTCTTCCATCCTTTCAAAGATTACTTGTTGATAGAGCCTTGCAAAAAACAGTGCAGAAATTGCACACTTGAAAGTTGTGATGCTGTGGACTGTGGCATTCCAGGGTTTCAACCTGCTGAATAGGGTTAAACCACTGATCGCAAGAAAGATCTCAGTTCTGAGCTGTGCATTGTTGCAATTAGCAGTGTTTGACTGAAGTATTATTTCCAGTCTTAACCTGGTGAAAATCATGCAGAGAAACAGTGCAATTTGCAATACGATTCGAATTCTGATTGGTGCACAAATGGTTGTTTTCACCCAAATAGGGATTTGCAAAGTGTCTGAATGACCTGTGTATTTGTTGATGGTGAATCCCCTGCTCTTTGAATAAATACGGTAGTATCTTCTTTTTTCAAAGGCAATAAGCCATCCAAGGAAAAGTTTTTTAAATAGCCCTTGAAAACATACCAGTATAGTTGTTTCTCACTGAGGCACATCATTGTGATCCCTGCTAGTAATGCACAGGCGCCGGCACTTAATTGATGGCTTCAATTCCCTGTTGTCCAAACGAAAGTCCTATACTAGTACTAAATGCTCAGCTTTAGTTGAGCAGAATTGTGTATATTTAGTACACTTTTTAAGTTCATAGACATGGGCCTTTTCATGAGGCGTGAGGCATGGCTAAAGTCTTTTAACTTGAAAGGCATGAGCTAAACAAAGCAACTGACCAACTGCTCGATGACAAGACCTCTCTTCGATCCATCCTGGAAGAAATTGCTCAAGCAGTACAACTAAAACACAGACAGCCAAATGGAGGACCACCATCCAGAAGTAGTCATCTGAATCACAGAATCATAGCATTCCTTTTGTTTGTCCAGTGCTTTCTAGTCCTGAAAGGAGAGGCGTTATTCTTCAAACTACATCACTACGTACTTCCTCTGTAGCAATTCCTTTGATGATGGCCTTAGTGATTGTACCTCATCTGCCTATAGACCAGACATTTTATTTCATATATTTCTACCTACGTTTCACACGTTTACAAATAAAACTTTAGCTTACTTTAAACGTCAAATGCTCCATTTAAGCCAGTTTTATAATAGCTAATCTATGTCACCGGATCCATTTGCTCATCCTAATTCGCATGAAGAAATCCAGCATGGTGAAACTCCATCTTCCATTCTTTCTACAGGTCATTTATTTTTAAGAATGTCAGGTCTTTCTTTCTTGTTCTACATTTGTAAGTTCAGTTAACCAGTTGCTTCATTTAATTGTAGTTGTCTGTGAAAAAATATTTTGTTCTTACTTTAATTGTATACATAAATATTAGACATGTTAAGCTGTGTAGACACCTGATACATAACATGCTTAATGTTTTTGCCTCTGAAGTCCATTGTCTGGTGAATTGCTATATCAAAAATTATTTTTTTCTTTTGTAATGCCCTTACAATTTCTGTAGTATATTTCAAATAAAATGACTTTTTAGGTTTTCTAAACTCTACCACACATCTCTTTCTAACCCACCTCCCTTTTTAGGTTGAGCATAACAGCGCGGATGCGCAGCTTTTTTCTATGCGTTGTTATCTGTTTGTACTTTTATCCGCACCCCGCTCTCACGCCCATTACTATCGCTCATTCATGGGCTTGCCCTACACAAATCCTTTATTATCATTGGTAAATGTTACACGTTTGTCCCTCCTTGGGGCGCTTTGGTTACAGCCTTTGACATCGACCCATTAACATGGCTAATTGCACTTTTGCACGTATGTTTGATTGCAAGGAAACTTGTTTTTCCTTTTTTGTGTCTCCTTCATGCTCATGGTGTGAGGCTTTGAATCGGGTCGCACCTGTGAAATTGAATTACGTTTCATTTTCAATATATGTGGCAAGAAAAGTCCAGTTAGGGGTTTAAAATAATAACAGCTCTAACTCGAGCAAATGAGAGACGTATTGCTTTGCAAATGCTTGTTTTTAAATAGAGTCTGTTTTCCTTAAAGAAAAACAGGATGTATTTCAACAAAAAAATGAAAAGTTTTCTTTTCATTTTTTAAGAGTAGGCACTGGTCTGTGTACATTCTGCGTGCTCTGAAAAAATGTTGGTGCCCCCATTGACAAAGGGGAAGGGGTCCCCTGGGGGCCCCTTCCAATTTGTGCATTGTTTACTCCTAATTAAAATTTTTGGTAAAATGTGAATGTTTTGCAGCCGTATTCTCGGTCTCATAACATTCGCAAATACCAATGAGAGTGGGTATTAGGAATGGAAACTCATCACACACCCCAACCTAATACGGAATCGCAAACCCTATTGTGCAAGTCAGTAAAAGGTTACTGATTCGCAAAATAGGGTTAGTACATGTAGAAAGGCTTTTTTAGCAGTAGAAAATAACCCAATATGCCATTTGTGACTGCTAAATTCTTTCATAGATGTTTCCCTCAGTTATCAATAAATCATTCAGCAGAAATAAAGACACAAAGTGTACCTGTTGTCTCAGAATGTGTGCTGCTTGTGGTAGTCGCAGGTGTTGTGGTGCCTGCGGTGGTTGCTGCTGTAGTGCTCATTCCTGTTAAAAACAGATACACAGATTGTCAGTGGTGCAAGTACTGATACTAACTACCGCTCCTTGTAACATTATAATTGTTGAAATAAGTAATAACGCCAGTGAGGTAGACAAAAGGGAAACCTCCCAAGTCGACCCATGAAAGAGTAAGTCTCATGGGTGAGACAGGCACCTCTAAAATGACACGTCAATACATTTTTGAATTTTGAATGTCATTAGGATACATAGACCTTTGACTCTGTTTATGACACACACATCTAGGCGCATAGCTCCCCTCTTCAGGCCTTCACTGGTCATCTTGCTGTTGCTTAGCAACTGGTACTGATGAGGAGAAACTTTGCTCAGACCGTGGTAATGAGTAAAAATGAGAAAATAATGTAGTAATACTAGCATAAATATGTTATGCTGCATAATTTGTCTTCTCTTGCTGTATAATTTAGTCAACCCTACCACACAATTTCATCAACCTATGCTCCATCTTTCCAATTAATCCTTCCTTTAGCAAGGGCAGCTATTTTTAATATGATGACAGACCCTGACGTAACCCATTCTTGAAGCCACTGTCAAGTCCTACCTCTAAAGTCCACATCTCCCTTTTAAATGATGAAGCCATTGAGCTCAGTGGTTAAATGTGAGGAACCCTGTTGGACTTTTGCTTATGCAGGGTCATCCCCAGTCTTTTTCGCCTCCTGCCTCCTAATTTTTTCTGACATGTTGCTGTTGGCTTTTCAACTCTGAGCACTTTACCACTGCTAACCAGTGCTAAAGTGCATATGCTCTCCTGTTTAAATTGTATGTAAGTGGTTTATCCATGATTGGCATATTTGATTTACTGGTAAGTCCCTAGTAAGGTGCACTAGAGGTGCCAGGGCCTGTAACTCAAATGCTACTAGTGGGCCTGCAGCACTGGTTGTGCCACCCACATAAGTAGCTCTGTAATCATGTCTCAGACCTGCCACTGCAGTGTCTGTATGTGTATTTTTACACTGTAACTTCGACTTGGCAAGTGTACCCACTTGCCAAACCTAAACCTTCCCTTTCCTTACATGTAAGGCACCCCTAAGGTAGGCCCTAGGTAGCCCCAAGGGCAGGGTGCAGTGTATGGATAAGGTAGGACATATAGTAATGTGGTTTATATGTCCTGACAGTGAAATACTGCCAATTTCGTTTTCACTGTTGCAAGGTCTGTCTCTCTCTCATAGGATAATATGGGGGCTACCTTTAAATATGATTAAAGTGTAGATTCCCCTAGAGAGTAGATGGACATGTGGAGTTTTGGATCCCTGAACTCACAATTTAAAAATACATCTTTTAGTAAAGTTGATTTTGAGATTGTGCGTTTGGAAATGCCACTTTTAGAAAGTGAGCATTTTCTTGCTTAAACCATTCTGTGACTCTGCCTGGTTTGTGGATTCCCTGTCTGGGTCAGTTTGACAGTTGGGTTGTTTTTCACCTCACACCAGACAGTGACACAAAGGGAGCTGGGGTGTGATCTGCATTTCCTGATTAGCCATCTCTGCTAGGAGGGAGGGGTGGAGTGGTCACTCTCATCTGAAAGGACTGTGCCTGCCTCTGACAATGCTGTCTCCAGCCCCCTGGTGTGTGTCTGAGGCCTTGCCTGGGCAAGGCAGGATTTCACAAGAAGGTGTGAGTCCCCTTTGAAGAAAGGTGACTTCAAAGACTAAAATGGGTATAAGAAGGGCACCCAAACTTACAAACTTTAGAAACACTTCTGGAACAAAGAGGAACCTCTGCCTGGAGAAGAGCTGATAGCTGAGGAAAAAGTGCTGCCCTGCCTGTGACTGTGCTTTGTGGAACTTTCCTGCAGTGCTGCTTCTGCCAGAGTAAGAGGGCAAAGACTGGACTTTGTGTGCCTTCCATCTTGAAGAAGAAATCTCCAAGGGCTTGATGTAGAGCTTGCCTCCTGTTGTTGAAGTCTCAGGGATAGCAAAGACTTCTTCCTGCCAGCACCTGGAGTCTCTGGAGAGACCCCTACTCTGCTCTGTGGTGCCCTTCCAGTTCCTGGGACCCTGAAAGGAGAGGCTGGCAGCCTAAGGACAAAAATACACGCACCGAGCGCCGTGCGGAGAAAAGATCGACGCGAATCCGATCGCGGCTGAGAAAACGACGCGACGCCGGTTCCGCAGCTGAGAAACGACGCCGCAGGAAACGCGACCGAAAAACCGACGCCCGGAGCAGGAGAAACGACGCGCAGCATCGCTGACGGAGGCTGAGAGATCGCACCCTGCGCCGCGGGACTTTCGGATCGTCGTGTGGCTGGCTTTTTCAACACGCACCGCCGTGCCGAGTTGTTTTCGACGCACACAGCCGTGCAGGGTTACTTTCGACGCACACCGCCCGTGCGGGGTTATTTTTGACGCAAACCAGGTACATTTTCACGCTAGCAGCGCTAGTGTGGTGTTACAACTACCTAAAGACTCTTTTTATTTTAAACCTTTAAAAAAATCATAACTTGACTTGTGTATGTTGGATTTTTGTCGTTTTGGTCTTGTTTTGTCTAGATAAATATTTCCTATTTTTCTAAACTGGTGTTGTGTCATTTTGTAGTGTTTTCATTGAGTTACTGTGTGTGTTGGTACAAATACTTTACACCTAGCACTCTGAGGTTAAGCCTACTGCTCTGCCAAGCTACCAAGGGGGTAAGCAGGGGTTAGCTGAGGGTGATTCTCTTTTATCCTAACTAGAGTGAGGGTCCTTGCTTGAACAGGGGGTAACCGGACTGTCAACCAAAGACCCCATTTCTAACAAACCCTTTTGACTCAATTGTGGGTGGTGGCCCACTAGTACATCTATAGCAAAATTACCATAAACAGTTGGGTCCTAAACTTCTGTAAAATGTAGACATCCTAAGAGGAGATTAGAGACCGGACCCCGTTACCTCTGGTTCTTCTGGATAGCACCAGTGACTACATTGGATAGTTGATTTGTGCTTTGAAATATTTAGTGGCACCCCTTTAAATTTCTTAGGTACCGGACAGTCAGTAGCTTACATTTCTTCCATCCTTTCAAAGATTACTTGTTGATAGAGCCTTGCAAAAAACAGTGCAGAAATTGCACACTTGAAAGTTGTGATGCTGTGGACTGTGGCATTCCAGGGTTTCAACCTGCTGAATAGGGTTAACCCACTGATCGCAAGAAAGATCTCAGTTCTGAGCTGTGCATTGTTGCAATTAGCAGTGTTTGACTGAAGTATTATTTCCAGTCTTAACCTGGTGAAAATCATGCAGAGAAACTGTTCAATTTGCAATAAGTTTAGAATTATGATTGGAGCACAAATGGTTGTTTTCAACCAAATAGGGATTTGCAAAGTGTCTGAATGACCTGAGTATTTGTTGATGGTGAATCCCCTGCTCTTTGAATAAATAAGGTAGTATCTTCTTTCTTCAAAGGCAATAAGCCATCCAAGGGAAACTTTTTTAAATAGCCCTTGAAAACATACCAGTATAGTTGTTTCTCACTGAGGCACATCATTGTGATCCCTGCTAGTAATGCACAGACGCCGGCACTTAATTGATGGCTTCAATTCCCTGTTGTCCAACGAAAGTCCTATACTAGTACTAAATGCTTAGCTTTATTTGAGCAGAATTGTGTATATTTAGTACAATTTTTAAGTTCATAGACATGGGCCTTTTCATGAGGCGCGAGGCATGGCTAAAGTCTTTTAACTTGAAAGGCATGAGCTAAACAAAGTAACTGACCAACTGCTCGATGACAAGACCTCTCTTCGATCCATCCTGGAAGAAATTGCTCAAGCAGTACAACTAAAACACAGACAGCCAAATGGAGGACCACCATCCAGAAGTAGTCATCTGAATCACAGAATCATAGCATTCCTTTTGGTTGTCCATTGCTTTCTAGTCCTGAAAGGAGAGACGTTCTTCTTCAAACTACATCACTACGTACTTCCTCTGTAGCAATTCCTTTGATGATGGCCTTAGTGATTGTACCTCATCTGCCTATAGACCAGACATTTTATTTCATATATTTCTATCTACGTTTCACACGTTTACAAATAAAACTTTAGCTTACTTTAAACGTCAAATGCTCCATTTAAGACAGTTTTATAATAGCTAATCTATGTCACCGGATCCATTTGCTCATCCTAATTCGCATGAAGAAATCCAGCAAGGTGAAACTCCATCTTCCAGTCTTTCTACAGGTCATTTATTTTTAAGAATGTCAGGTCTTTCTTTCGTGTTCTACATTTGTAAGTTCAGTTAACCAGTTGCTTCATTTAATTGTAGTTGTCTGTGAAAAAATATTTTGTTCTTACTTTAATTGTATACACAAATATTAGACATGTTAAGCTGTGTAGACACCTGATACATAACATGCTTAATGTTTCTGCCTCTGAAGTCCATTGTCTGGTGAATTGCTATATCAAAAGTTATTTTTTTCTTTTGTAATGCCCCTACAATTTCTGTAGTATATTTCAAATAAAATGACTTTTTAGGTTTTCTAAACTCTACCACACATCTCTTTCTAACCCACCTCCTTTTTTAGGTTGAGCATAACAGCGCGGAAGCGCAGCTTTTTTCTATGCGTTGTTATCTGTTTGTACTTTTATCTGCACCCCGCTCTCACGCCCATTACTATCACTCATTCATGGGCTTGCCCTACAAAAATCCTTTGTTATCATTGGTAAATGTTACACGTTTGTCCCTCCTTGGGGCGCTTTGGTTACAGCCTTTGACATCGACCCATTAACATGGCTAATTGCACTTTTGCACGTATGTTTGATTGCAAGCAAACTTGTTTTTCCTTTATTGTGTCTCCTTCATGCTCATGGTGTGAGGCTTTGAATCGGGTCGCACCTGTGAAATTGAATTACGTTTCATTTTCAATATATGTGGCAAGAAAAGTCCAGTTAGGGGTTTACAATAATAACAGCTCTAACTCGAGCAAATGTGAGACATATTGCTTTGCAAATGCTTGTTTTTAAATAGAGTCTGTTTTCCTTAAAGAAAAACAGGATGTATTTCAACAAAAAAATTAAAAGTTTTCTTTTAATTTTTTAAGAGTAGGCACTGGTCTGTGTACATTCTGCGTGCTCTGAAAAAATGTTGGTGCCCCCATTGACAAAGGGGAAAGGGTCCCCTGGAGGCCCCTTCCAATTTGTGCATTGTTTACTCCTAATTAAAATTTTTGGTAAAATGTGAATGTTTTGCAGCCGTATTCTCGCTTTCATAACATTCGCAAATACCAATGAGAGTGGGTATTTGGAATGGACACTCATCACACACCCCATCCTAATACGGAATCGCAAACCCTATAGTGCAAGTCAGTAAAAGGTTACTGATTCGCAAAATAGGGTTAGTACATGTGGAAAGGCTTTTTTAGCAGCAGAAAATAACCCAATATGCCATTTGTGACTGCTAAATTCTTTCATAGATGTTTCCCTCAGTTATCAATAAATCATTCAGCAGAAATAAAGACACAAAGGCCCTCATTCTGACCTTGGCGGGCGGCGGAGGCCGCCCGCCAAAGTCCCGCCGTCAGGTTACCGTTCCGCGGTCGAAAGACCGCGGCGGTAATTCTGACTTTCCCGCTGGGCTGGCGGGCGGTCGCCTTCAGGCCGCCCGCCAGCCCAGCGGGAAAGAGGCTTCCACGATGAAGCCGGCTCGGAATCGAGCCGGCGGAGTGGAAGCTGTGCGACGGGTGCAGTTGCACCCGTCGCGTATTTCACTGTCTGCACAGCAGACAGTGAAATACATTTAGGGGCCCTCTTACGGGGGCCCCTGCAATGCCCATGCCAGTGGCATGGGCACTGCAGGGGCCCCCAGGGGCCCCGCGACCCCCCCTACCGCCATCCGGATCCCGGCGGTCGGACCGCCGGGATCTGGATGGCGGTAGGGGGGGTCGGAATCCCCTCGGCGGCGCAGCAAGCTGCGCCGCCTTGGAGGATTCAATGGGGTGGCGGTACACTGGCGGGAGCCCGCCAGTGTTGCCGGTCCGACCGCGGCTTTACCGCCGCGGTCGGAATCCCCATTGGAGCACCGCCGGCCTGTCGGCGGTGCTCCCGCGGTCCTCCGCCCTGGCGGTCTTTGACCGCCAGGGTCAGAATGACCGCCAAAGTGTACCTGTTGTCTCAGAATGTGTGCTGCTTGTGGTAGTCGCAGGTGTTGTGGTGCCTGCGGTGGTTGCTGCTGTAGTGCTCATTCCTGTTAAAAACAGATACACAGATTGTCAGTGGTGCAAGTACTGATACTAACTACCGCTTCTTGTAACATTATAATTGTTGAAATAAGTAATAACGCCAGTGAGGTAGACAAAAGGGAAACCTCCCAAGTCGACCCATGAAAGAGTAAGTCTCATGGGTGAGACAGGCACCTCTAAAGTGACACGTCAATACATTTTTGAATTTTGAATGTCATTAGGATACATAGACCTTTGACTCTGTTTATGACACACACATCTAGGCGCATAGCTTCCCTGTTCAGGCCTTCACTGGTCATCTTGCTGTTGCTTAGCAACTGGTACTGATGAGTAGAAACTTTGCTCAGACAGTGGTAATGAGTAAAAATGAGAAAATAATGTAGTAATACTAGCATAAATATGTTATGCTGCATAATTTGTCTTCTCTTGCTGTATATTTTAGTCAACCCTACCACACAATTTCATCAACCCATGCTCCATCTTTCCAATAAACCCTTCCTTTAGCAAGGGCAGCTATTTTTAATATGATGACAGACCGTGACGTAACCCATTCTTGAAGCCACTGTCAAGTCCTACCTCTAAAGTCCACATCTCCCTTTTAAATGATGAAGCCATTGAGCTCAGTGGTTAAATTTGAGGAACCCTTTTGACTCAATTGTGGGTGGTGGCCCACTAGTACATCTATAGCAAAATTACCATAAACAGTTGGGTCCTAAACTTCTGTAAAATGTAGACATCCTAAGAGGAGATTAGAGACCGGACCCCGTTACCTCTGGTTCTTCCGGATAGCACCAGTGACTACATTGGATAGTTGATTTGTGCTTTGAAATATTTTGTGGCACCCCTTTAAATTTCTTAGCTACCGAACAGTCAGTAGTTTACATTTTTTCCATCCTTTCAAAGATTACTTGTTGATAGAGCCTTGCAAAAAACTGTGCAGAAATTGCACACTTGAAAGTTGTGATGCTGTGGACTGTGGTATTCCAGGGTTTCAACCTGCTGAATAGGGTTAAACCACTGATCGCAAGAAAGATCTCAGTTCTGAGCTGTGCATTGTTGCAATTAGCAGTGTTTGACTGAAGTATTGTTTCCAGTCTTAACCTGGTGAAAATCATGCAGAGAAACAGTGCAATTTGCAATAAGTTTAGAATTATGATTGGGGCACAAATGGTTGTTTTCACCCAAATAGGGATTTGCAAAGTGTCTGAATTACCTGAGTATTTGTTGATGGTGAATCCCCTGCTCTTTGAATAAATAAGGTATTATCTTCTTTCTTCAAAGGCAATAAGCCATCCAAGGAAAAGTTTTTTAAATAGCCCTTGAAAACATACCAGTATAGTTGTTTCTCACTGAGGCACATCATTGTGATCCCTGCTAGTAATGCACAGGTGCCAGCACTTAATTGATGGCTTCAATTCCCTGTTGTCCAAACGAAAGTCCTGTACTAGAACTAAATGCTCAGCTTTAGTTGAGCAGAATTGTGTATATTTAGTACACTTTTTAAGTTCATAGACATGGGACTTTTCATGAGGCGCGAGGCATGGCTAAAGTCTTTTAACTTGA
This sequence comes from Pleurodeles waltl, assembly GCF_031143425.1. NCBI lineage: Eukaryota > Metazoa > Chordata > Amphibia > Caudata > Salamandridae > Pleurodeles > Pleurodeles waltl. The sequence goes on from NC_090439.1 coordinate 1,181,504,254, forward strand.
AAGGCATGAGCTAAACAAAGTAACTGACCAACTGCTCGATGACAAGACCTCTCTTCGATCCATCCTGGAAGAAATTGCTCAAGCAGTACAACTAAAACACAGACAGCCAAATGGAGGACCACCATCCTGAAGTAGTCATCTGAATCACAGAATCATAGCATTCCTTTTGGTTGTCCATTGCTTTCTAGTCCTGAAAGGAGAGACGTTCTTCTTCAAACTACATCACTACATACCTCCTCTGTAGCAATTCCTTTGATGATGGCCTTAGTGATTGTACCTCATCTGCCTATAGACCAGACATTTTATTTCATATATTTCTACCTACGTTTCACACGTTTACAAATAAAACTTTAGCTTACTTTAAACGTCAAATGCTCCATTTAAGCCAGTTTTATAATAGCTAATCTATGTCACTGGATATATTTGCTCATCCTAATTCGCATGAAGAAATCCAGCAAGGTGAAACTCCATCTTCCATTCTTTCTACAGGTCATTTATTTTTAAGAATGTCAGGTCTTTCTTTCTTGTTCTACATTTGTAAGTTCAGTTAACCAGTTGCTTCATTTAATTGTAGTTGTCTGTGAAAAAATATTTTGTTCTTACTTTAATTGTATACATAAATATTAGACATGTTAAGCTGTGTAGACACCTGATACATAACATGCTTAATGTTTCTGCCTCTGAAGTCCATTGTCTGGTGAATTGCTATATCAAAAGTTATTTTTTTCTTTTGTAATGCCCCTAAAATTTCTGTAGTATATTTCAAATAAAATGACTTTTAGGTTTTCTAAACTCTAACACATATCTCTTTCTAACCCACCTCCCTTTTTAGGTTGAGCATAACAGCGTGGAAGCGCAGCTTTTTTCTATGCGTTGTTATCTGTTTGTACTTTTATCTGCACCCCGCTCTCACGCCCATTACTATCGCTCATTCATGGGCTTGCCCTACAAAAATCCTTTGTTATCATTGGTAAATGTTACACGTTTGTCCCTCCTTGGGGCGCTTTGGTTACAGCCTTTGACATCGACCCATTAACATGGCTAATTGCACTTTTGCACGTATGTTTGATTGCAAGGAAACTTGTTTTTCCTTTTTTGTGTCTCCTTCATGCTCATGGTGTGAGGCTTTGAATCGGGTCGCACCTGTGAAATTGAATTACGTTTCATTTTCAATATATGTGGCAAGAAAAGTCCAGTTAGGGGTTTACAATAATAACAGCTCTAACTCGAGCAAATGAGAGACGTATTGCTTTGCAAATGCTTGTTTTTAAATAGAGTCTGTTTTACTTAAAGAAAAACAGGATGTATTTCAACAAAAAAATGAAAAGTTTTCTTTTCATTTTTTAAGAGTAGGCACTGGTCTGTGTACATTCTGCGTGCTCTGAAAAAATGTTGGTGCCCCCATTGACAAAGGGGAAGGGGTCCCCTGGGGGCCCCTTCCAATTTGTGCATTGTTTACTCCTAATTAAAATTTTTGGTAAAATGTGAATGTTTTGCAGCCGTATTCTCGGTCTCATAACATTCGCAAATACCAATGAGAGTGGGTATTTGGAATGGACACTCATCACACACCCCATCCTAATACGGAATCGCAAACCCTATTGTGCAAGTCAGTAAAAGGTTACTGATTCGCAAATTAGGGTTAGTACATGTAGAAAGGCTTTTTTAGCAGTAGAAAATAACCCAATATGCCATTTGTGACTGCTAAATTCTTTCATAGATGTTTCCCTCAGTTATCAATAAATCATTCAGCAGAAATAAAGACACAAAGTGTACCTGTTGTCTCAGAATGTGTGCTGCTTGTGGTAGTCGCAGGTGTTGTGGTGCCTGCGGTGGTTGCTGCTGTAGTGCTCATTCCTGTTAAAAACAGATACACAGATTGTCAGTGGTGCAAGTACTGATACTAACTACCGCTCCTTGTAACATTATAATTGTTGAAATAAGTAATAACGCCAAGGAGGTAGACAAAAGCGAAACCTCCCAAGCCGACCCATGAGAGAGTAAGTCTCATGGGTGAGACAGGCACCTCTAAAGTGACACGTCAATACATTTTTTGAATTTGAATGTCATTAGGATACATAGACCTTTGACTCTGTTTATGACACACACATCTAGGCGCATAGCTCCCCTCTTCAGGCCTTCACTGGTCATCTTGCTGTTGCTTAGCAACTGGTACTGATGAGGAGAAACTTTGCTCAGACAGTGGTAATGAGTAAAAATGAGAAAATAATGTAGTAATACTAGCATAAATATGTTATGCTGCATAATTTGTCTTCTCTTGCTGTATATTTTAGTCAACCCTACCACACAATTTCATCAACCCATGCTCCATCTTTCCAATAAACCCTTCCTTTAGCAAGGGCAGCTATTTTTAATATGATGACAGACCGTGACGTAACCCATTCTTGAAGCCACTGTCAAGTCCTACCTCTAAAGTCCACATCTCCCTTTTATATGATGAAGCCATTGAGCTCAGTGGTTAAATGTGAGGAACCCTTTTGACTCAATTGTGGGTGGTAGCCCACTAGTACATCTATAGCAAAATTACCATAAACAGTTGGGTCCTAAACTTCTGTAAAATGTAGACATCCTAAGAGGAGATTAGAGACCGGACCCCGTTACCTCTGGTTCTTCTGGATAGCACAAGTGACTACATTGGATAGTTGATTTGTGCTTTGAAATATTTTGTGGCACCCCTTTAAATTTCTTAGGTACCGGACAGTCAGTAGCTTACATTTCTTCCATCCTTTCAAAGATTACTTGTTGATAGAGCCTTGCACAAAACAGTGCAGAGATTGCACACTTGAAAGTTGTGATGCTGTGGACTGTGGCATTCCAGGGTTTCAACCTGCTGAATAGGGTTAAACCACTGATCGCAAGAAAGATCTCAGTTCTGAGCTGTGCATTGCTACAATTAGCAGTGTTTGACTGAAGTATTGTTTCCAGTCTTAACCTGGTGAAAATCAAGCAGAGAAACAGTGCAATTTGCAATAAGTTTAGAATTATGATTGGGGCACAAATGGTTGTTTTCACCCAAATAGGGATTTGCAAAGTGTCTGAATGACCTGTGTATTTGTTGATGGTGAATCCCCTGCTCTTTGAATAAATAAGGTAGTTTCTTCTTTCTTCAAAGGCAATAAGCCATCCAAGGAAAAGTTTTTTAAATAGCCCTTGAAATCAAACCAGTATAGTTGTTTCTCAGTGAGGCACATCATTGTGATCACTGCTAGTAATGCACAGGCGCCGGCACTTAATTGATGGCTTCAATTCCCTGTTGTCCAACGAAAGTCCTATACTAGTACTAAATGCTCAGCTTTAGTTGAGCAGAATTGTGTATATTTAGTACAATTTTTAAGTTCATAGACATGGGCCTTTTCATGAGGCGCGAGGCATGGCTAAAGTCTTTTAACTTGAAAGGCATGAGCTAAACAAAGTAACTGACCAACTGCTCGATGACAAGACCTCTCTTCGATCCATCCTGGAAGAAATTGCTCAAGCAGTACAACTAAAACACAGACAGCCAAATGGAGGACCACCATCCAGAAGTAGTCATCTGAATCACAGAATCATAGCATTCCTTTTGGTTGTCCAGTGCTTTCTAGTCCTGAAAGGAGAGACGTTCTTCTTCAAACTACATCACTACGTACTTCCTCTGTAGCAATTCCTTTGATGATGGCTTTAGTGATTGTACCTCATCTGCCTATAGACCAGACATTTTATTTCATATATTTCTACCTACGTTTCACACGTTTACAAATAAAACTTTAGCTTACTTTAAACGTCAAATGCTCCATTTAAGCCAGTTTTATAATAGCTAATCTATGTCACCGGATACATTTGCTCATCCTAATTCGCATGAAGAAATCCAGCAAGGTGAAACTACATCTTCCAGTCTTTCTACAGGTCATTTATTTTTAAGAATGTCAGGTCTTTCTTTCTTGTTCTACATTTGTAAGTTCAGTTAACCAGTTGCTTCATTTAATTGTAGTTCTCTGTGAAAAAATATTTTGTTCTTACTTTAATTGTATACATAAATATTAGACATGTTAAGCTGTGTAGACACCTGATACATAACATGCTTAATGTTTCTGCCTCTGAAGTCCATTGCCTGGTGAATTGCTATATCAAAAGTTATTTTTTTCTTTTGTAATGCCCCTACAATTTCTGTAGTATATTTCAAATAAAATGACTTTTTAGGTTTTCTAAACTCTAACACATATCTCTTTCTAACCCACCTCCCTTTTTAGGTTGAGCATAACAGCGTGGAAGCGCAGCTTTTTTCTATGCGTTGTTATCTGTTTGTACTTTTATCTGCACCCCGCTCTCACGCCCATTACTATCGCTCATTCATGGGCTTGCCCTACAAAAATCCTTTGTTATCATTGGTAAATGTTACACGTTTGTCCCTCCTTGGGGCGCTTTGGTTACAGCCTTTGACATCGACCCATTAACATGGCTAATTGCACTTTTGCACGTATGTTTGATTGCAAGGAAACTTGTTTTTCCTTTTGTGTCTCCTTCATGCTCATGGTGTGAGGCTTTGAATCGGGTCGCACCTGTGAAATTGAATTACGTTTCATTTTCAATATATGTGGCAAGAAAAGTCCAGTTAGGGGTTTACAATAATAACAGCTCTAACTCGAGCAAATGAGAGACGTATTGCTTTGCAAATGCTTGTTTTTAAATAGAGTCTGTTTTACTTAAAGAAAAACAGGATGTATTTCAACAAAAAAATGAAAAGTTTTCTTTTCATTTTTTAAGAGTAGGCACTGGTCTGTGTACATTCTGCGTGCTCTGAAAAAATGTTGGTGCCCCCATTGACAAAGGGGAAGGGGTCCCCTGGGGGCCCCTTCCAATTTGTGCATTGTTTACTCCTAATTAAAATTTTTGGTAAAATGTGAATGTTTTGCAGCCGTATTCTCGGTCTCATAACATTCGCAAATACCAATGAGAGTGGGTATTTGGAATGGACACTCATCACACACCCCATCCTAATACGGAATCGCAAACCCTATTGTGCAAGTCAGTAAAAGGTTACTGATTCGCAAATTAGGGTTAGTACATGTAGAAAGGCTTTTTTAGCAGTAGAAAATAACCCAATATGCCATTTGTGACTGCTAAATTCTTTCATAGATGTTTCCCTCAGTTATCAATAAATCATTCAGCAGAAATAAAGACACAAAGTGTACCTGTTGTCTCAGAATGTGTGCTGCTTGTGGTAGTCGCAGGTGTTGTGGTGCCTGCGGTGGTTGCTGCTGTACTGCTCATTCCTGTTAAAAACAGATACACAGATTGTCAGTGGTGCAAGTACCGATACTAACTACCGCTCCTTATAACATTATAATTGTTGAAATAAGTAATAACGCCAAGGAGGTAGACAAAAGCGAAACCTCCCAAGCCGACCCATGAGAGAGTAAGTCTCATGGGTGAGACAGGCACCTCTAAAGTGACACGTCAATACATTTTTTGAATTTGAATGTCATTAGGATACATAGACCTTTGACTCTGTTTATGACACACACATCTAGGCGCATAGCTCCCCTCTTCAGGCCTTCACTGGTCATCTTGCTGTTGCTTAGCAACTGGTACTGATGAGGAGAAACTTTGCTCAGACAGTGGTAATGAGTAAAAATGAGAAAATAATGTAGTAATACTAGCATAAATATGTTATGCTGCATAATTTGTCTTCTCTTGCTGTATATTTTAGTCAACCCTACCACACAATTTCATCAACCCATGCTCCATCTTTCCAATAAACCCTTCCTTTAGCAAGGGCAGCTATTTTTAATATGATGACAGACCGTGACGTAACCCATTCTTGAAGCCACTGTCAAGTCCTACCTCTAAAGTCCACATCTCCCTTTTATATGATGAAGCCATTGAGCTCAGTGGTTAAATCTGAGGAACCCTTTTGACTCAATTGTGGGTGGTAGCCCACTAGTACATCTATAGCAAAATTACCATAAACAGTTGGGTCCTAAACTTCTGTAAAATGTAGACATCCTAAGAGGAGATTAGAGACCGGACCCCGTTACCTCTGGTTCTTCTGGATACCACCAGTGACTACATTGGATAGTTGATTTGTGCTTTGAAATATTTTGTGGCACCCCTTTAAATTTCTTAGGTACCGGACAGTCAGTAGCTTACATTTCTTCCATCCTTTCAAAGATTACTTGTTGATAGAGCCTTGCACAAAACAGTGCAGAGATTGCACACTTGAAAGTTGTGATGCTGTGGACTGTGGCATTCCAGGGTTTCAACCTGCTGAATAGGGTTAAACCACTGATCGCAAGAAAGATCTCAGTTCTGAGCTGTGCATTGCTACAATTAGCAGTGTTTGACTGAAGTATTGTTTCCAGTCTTAACCTGGTGAAAATCAAGCAGAGAAACAGTGCAATTTGCAATAAGTTTAGAATTATGATTGGGGCACAAATGGTTGTTTTCACCCAAATAGGGATTTGCAAAGTGTCTGAATGACCTGTGTATTTGTTGATGGTGAATCCCCTGCTCTTTGAATAAATAAGGTAGTTTCTTCTTTCTTCAAAGGCAATAAGCCATCCAAGGAAAAGTTTTTTAAATAGCCCTTGAAATCAAACCAGTATAGTTGTTTCTCAGTGAGGCACATCATTGTGATCACTGCTAGTAATGCACAGGCGCCGGCACTTAATTGATGGCTTCAATTCCCTGTTGTCCAACGAAAGTCCTATACTAGTACTAAATGCTCAGCTTTAGTTGAGCAGAATTGTGTATATTTAGTACAATTTTGAAGTTCATAGACATGGGCCTTTTCATGAGGCGCGAGGCATGGCTAAAGTCTTTTAACTTGAAAGGCATGAGCTAAACAAAGTAACTGACCAACTGCTCGATGACAAGACCTCTCTTCGATCCATCCTGGAAGAAATTGCTCAAGCAGTACAACTAAAACACAGACAGCCAAATGGAGGACCACCATCCAGAAGTAGTCATCTGAATCACAGAATCATAGCATTCCTTTTGGTTGTCCAGTGCTTTCTAGTCCTGAAAGGAGAGACGTTCTTCTTCAAACTACATAACTACGTACTTCCTCTGTAGCAATTCCTTTGATGATGGCTTTAGTGATTGTACCTCATCTGCCTATAGACCAGACATTTTATTTCATATATTTCTACCTACGTTTCACACGTTTACAAATAAAACTTTAGCTTACTTTAAACGTCAAATGCTCCATTTAAGCCAGTTTTATAATAGCTAATCTATGTCACCGGATACATTTGCTCATCCTAATTCGCATGAAGAAATCCAGCAAGGTGAAACTACATCTTCCAGTCTTTCAACAGGTCATCTATTTTTAAGAATGTCAGGTCTTTCTTTCTTGTTCTACATTTGTAAGTTCAGTTAACCAGTTGCTTCATTTAATTGTAGTTCTCTGTGAAAAAATATTTTGTTCTTACTTTAATTGTATACATAAATATTAGACATGTTAAGCTGTGTAGACACCTGATACATAACATGCTTAATGTTTCTGCCTCTGAAGTCCATTGCCTGGTGAATTGCTATATCAAAAGTTATTTTTTTCTTTTGTAATGCCCCTACAATTTCTGTAGTATATTTCAAATAAAATGACTTTTTAGGTTTTCTAAACTCTACCACACATCTCTTTCTAACCCACCTCCCTTTTTCGGTTGAGCATAACAGCGCGGAAGCGCTGCTTTTTTCTATGCATTGTTACCTGTTTGTACTTTTATCCGCACCCCGCTCTCACGCCCATTACTATCGCTCATTCATGGGCTTGCCCTACAAAAATCCTTTGTTATCATTGGTAAATGTTACACGTTTGTCCCTCCTTGGGGCGCTTTGGTTACAGCCTTTGACATCGACCCATTAACATGGCTAATCGCACTTTTGCTGGTATGTTTGATTGCAAGGAAACTTGTTTTTCCTTTTTTGTGTCTCCTTCATGCTCATGGTGTGAGGCTATGAATCGGGTCGCACCTGTGAAATTGAATTACGTTTCATTTTCAATATATGTGGCAAGAAAAGTCCAGTTAGGGGTTTACAATAATAACAGCTCTAACTCGAGCAAATGTGAGACCTATTGCTTTGCAAATGCTTGTTTTTAAATAGAGTCTGTTTTCCTTAAAGCAAAACAGGATGTATTTCAACAAAAAAATGAAAAGTTTTCTTTTCATTTTTTAAGAGTAGGCACTGGTCTGTGTACATTCTGCGTGCTCTGAAAAAATGTTGGTGCCCCCATTGACAAAGGGGAAGAGGTCCCCTGGGGGCCCCTTCCAATTTGTGCATTGTTTACTCCTAATAAAAATTTTTGGTAAAATGTGAAAGTTTTGCAGCCGTATTCTCGGTCTCATAACATTCGCAAATACCAATAAGAGTGGGTATTTGGAATGGACACTCATCACACACCCCATCCTAATACGGAAACGCAAACCCTATTGTGCAAGTCAGTAAATGGTTACTGATTCGCAAAATAGGGTTAGTACATGTAGAAAGGCTTTTTTAGCAGTAGAAAATAACCCAAAATGCCATTTGTGACTGCTAAATTCTTTCATAGATGTTTCCCTCAGTTATCAATAAATCATTCAGCAGAAATAAAGACACAAAGTGTACCTGTTGTCTCAGAATGTGTGCTGCTTGTGGTAGTCGCAGGTGTTGTGGTGCCTGCGGTGGTTGCTGCTGTAGTGCTCATTCCTGTCAAAAACAGATACACAGATTGTCAGTGGTGCAAGTTCTGATACTAACTACCGCTCCTTGTAACATTATAATTGTTGAAATAAGTAATAACGCCAATGAGGTAGACAAAAGCGAAACCTCCCAAGCCAACCCATGACAGAGTAAGTCTCATGGGTGAGACAGGCACCTCTAAAGTTACATGTCAATACATTTTTTAATTTTGAATGTCATTAGGATACATAGACCTTTGACTCTGTTTATGACACACACATCTAGGCGCATAGCTCCCCTCTTCAGGCCTTCACTGGTCATCTTGCTGTTGCTTAGCAACTGGTACTGATGAGGAGAAACTTTGCTCAGACAGTGGTAATGAGTAAAAATTAGAAAATAATGTAGTAATACTAGCATAAATATGTTATGCTGCATAATTTGTCTTCTCTTGCTGTATAATTTAGTCAACCCTACCACACAATTTCATCAACCCATGCTCCATCTTTCCAATAAACCCTTCCTTTAGCAAGGGCAGCTATTTTTAATATGATGACAGAGCGTGACTTAACGCATTCTTGAAGCCACTGTCTAGTCCTACCTCTAAAGTCCACATCTCCCTTTTAAATGATGAAGCCATTGAGCTCAGTGGTTAAATGTGAGGAACCCTTTTGACTCAATTGTGGGTGGTGGCCCACTAGTACATCTATAGCAAAATTACCATAAACAGTTGGGTCCTAAACTTCTGTAAAATGTAGACATCCTAAGAGGAGATTAGAGACCGGACCCCGTTACCTCTGGTTCTTCTGGATAGCACCAGTGACTACATTGGATAGTTGATTTGTGCTTTGAAATATTTTGTGGCACCCCTTTAAATTTCTTAGGTACCGGACAGTCAGTAGCTTACCTTTCTTCCATCCTTTCAAAGATTACTTGTTGATTTAGCCTTGCAAAAAACAGTGCAGAAATTGCACACTTGAAAGTTGTGATGCCGTGGACTGTGGCATTCCAGGGTTTCAACCTGCTGAATAGGGTTAAACCACAGATCGCAAGAAAGATCTCAGTTCTGAGCTGTGCATTGTTGCAATTAGCAGTGTTAGACTGAAGTATTGTTTCCAGTCTTAACCTGGTGAAAATCATGCCGAGAAACAGTGCAATTTGCAATAAGTTTAGAATTATTATTGGGGCACAAATGATTGTTTTCACCCAAATAGGGATTTGCAAAGTGTCGGAATGACCTGAGTATTTGTTGATGGTGAATCCCCTGCTCTTTGAATAAATAAGGTAGTATCTTCTTTCTTCAAAGGCAATAAGCCATCAAAGGGAAAGTTTTTTTAAATAGCCCTTGAAAACATACGAGTATAGTTGTTTCTCACTGAGGCATATCATTGTGATCACTGCTAGTAATGCACAGGCGCCGGCACTTAATTGATGGCTTCAATTCCCTGTTGTCCAACGAAAGTCCTATACTAGTACTAAATGCTCAGCTTTAGTTGAGCAGAATTGTGTATATTTAGTACAATTTTTAATTTCATGGACATGGGCCTTTTCATGAGGCGCGAGGCATGGCTAAAGTCTTTTAACTTGAAAGTCATGAGCTAGACAAAGTAACTGACCAACTGCTCGATGACAAGACCTCTCTTCGATCCACCCTGGAAGAAATTGCTCAAGCAGTACAACTAAAACACAGACAGCCAAATGGACGACCACAATCCAGAAGTAGTCATCTGAATCACAGAATCATAGCATTCCTTTTGGTTGTCCAGTGCTTTCTAGTCCTGAAAGGAGAGACGTTCTTCTTCAAACTACATCACTGCGTACTTCCTCTGTAGCAATTCCTTTGAAGATGGCATTAGTGATTGTACCTCAACTGCCTATAGACCAGACATTTTATTTCATATATTTCAACCTATGTTTCACACGTTTACAAATAAAACTTTAGCTTACTTTAAACGTCAAATGCTCCATTTAAGCGAGTTTTATAATAGCTAATCTATGTCACCGGATCCATTTGCTCATCCTAATTCGCATGAAGAAATCAAGCAAGGTTAAACTACATCTTCCAGTCTTTCTACAGGTCATTTATTTTTAAGAATGTCAGGTCTTTCTTTCTTGTTCTACATTTGTAAGTTCAGTTAACCAGTTGCTTCATTTAATTGTAGTTCTCTGTGAAAAAATATTTTGTTCTTATTTTAATTTTATACATAAATATTAGACATGTTAAGCTGTGTAGACACCTGATACATAACATGCTTAATGTTTCTGCCTCTGAAGTCCATTGTATGGTGAATTGCTATATCAAAAGTTCTTTTTTTCTTTTGTAATGCCCCTACAATTTTTGTAGTATATTTCAAATAAAACGACTTTTTAGGTTTTCTAAACTCTATCACACATCTCTTTCTAACCCACCTCCCTTTTTAGGTTGAGCATAACAGCGCAGAAGCGCTGCTTTTTTCTGCGCGTTGTTAACTGTTTGTACTTTTATCCACACCCCGCCCTCACGCCCATTACTATCGCTCGTCGATGGGCTTGCCCTACAAAAATCCTTTGTTATCATTGCTAAATGTTTCACGTGTGTCCCTCCTTGGGGCGCTTTGGTTACTGCCTTTGACATCGACCCTGTTACATGGCTAATTGCACTTTTGCTGGTATGTTTGATTGCAAGCAAACTTGTTTTTCCTTTTGTGTGTCTCCTTCATGCTCATGGTGTGAGGCTTTGAATCGGGTTGCATGTGTGAAATTGGATTACTTTTCATTTTCAATATATGTGGCAAGAAAAGTCCAGTTAGGGGTTTACAATAATTACAGCTCTAACTCGAGCAAATGTGAGACCTATTGCATTGCAAATGCTTGTTTTTAAATAGAGTCTGTTTTCCTTAAAGAAAAACAAGATGTATTTCAACAAAAAAATGAAAAGTTTTCCGTTAATTTTTTTAAGAGTAGGCACTGGTCTGTGTACATTCTGCGTGCTCTGAAAAAATGTTGGTGCCCCATTGGCAAAGGGGAAGGGGTCCCCAGGGGGTCCCTTCCAATTTGTGCATTGTTTACCCCTAATTAAAAATTTTGGTAAAATGCGAATGTTTTGCAACCGTCTTCTCAGTCTCATAACATTCGCAAATACCAATGAGAGTGGGTATTAGGAATGGACACTCATCACACACCCCATTCTAATACCGAATCGCAAACCCTATTGTGCAAGTCAGTAAAAGGTTACTGATTCGCAAAATAGGGTTAGTACATGTAGAAAGGCTTTTTTAGCAGTAGAAAATAACCGAATATGCCATTTGTGACTGCAGTAATTCTTTCATACATGTGTCCCTCAGTTACCAATAAATCATTCAGCAGAAATAAAGACACAAAGTGTACCTGTTGTCTCAGGATGTGTGCTGCTTGTGGTGGTCGCAGGTGTTGTGGTGCCTGCGGTGGTTGCTTCTGTAGTGCTCATTCCTGTTAAAAACAGATACACAGATTGTCAGTGGTGCAAGTACTGATACTAACTACCTCTCCTTCTAACATTATAATTGTTGAAATAAGTAATAACGCCCAAGAGGTAGACAAAAGCGAAACCTCCTAAACCGACCCATGAAAGAGTAAGTCTCATGGGTGAGACAGGCACCTCTAAAGTAACACTTCAATATATTTTGAAATCTTGAATGTCATTAGGATACATAGACCTTTGACTCCGTTTATGACACACACCTCTAGGCGCATAGCTCCCCTCTTCAGGCCTTCACTGGTCATCTTTCTGTTGCTTAGCAACTGGTACTCATGAGGAGAAACTTTGCTCAGACAGTGGTAATGAGTAAAAATTAGAAAATAATGTAGTAATATTAGCATAAGTAGGTTATGCCGCATAATTTGTCTTCTCTTGCAGTATAATTTAGTCAACCCTACCACACAATTTCATCAACCCATGCACCATCTTTCCAATAAACCCTTCCTTTAGCAAGGGCAGCTATTTTTAATATGATGACAGACCGCGAAGTAACCCATTCTTGAAGCCACTGTCAAGTCCTACCTCTAAAGTCTACATCTCCCTTTTAAATGATGAAGCCATTGAGCTCAGTGGTTAAATGTGGGGAACCCTTTTGACTCAATTGTGGGTGGTGGCCCACTAGTACATCTATAGCAAAATTACCATAAACAGTTGGGTCCTAAACTTCTGTAAAATTTAGAAATCCTAAGAGGACTTTAGAGACCGGACCCCTTTTACCTCTGGATCTTCTGGATAGCACCAGTCACTACATTGGGTAGTTGATTTGTGCTTTGAAATATTTTGTGGCACCCGTTTAAATTTCTTAGGTACCGGACAGTCAGTAGTTTACATTTTTTCCATCCTTTCAAAGATTACTTGTTGATAGAGCCTTGCAAAAAACAGTGCAGAAATTGCACACTTGAAAGTTGTGATGCTGTGGACTGTGGTAGTCCAGGGTTTCAACCTGCTGAATAGGGTTAACCCACTGATCGCAAGAAAGATCTCAGTTCTGAGCTGTGCATTGTTGCAATTAGCAGTATTTGACTGAAGTATTGTTTCCAGTCTTAACCTGGTGAAAATCATGCCGAGAAACAGTGCAATTTGCAATAAGTTTAGAATTATGATTGGAGGTACAAATGGTTGTTTTCACCCAAATAGGGATTTGCAAAGTGTCTGAATGACCTGAGTATTTGTTGATGGTGAATCCCCTGCTCTTTGAATAAATAAGGTAGTTTCTTCTTTCTTCAAAGGCAATAAGCCAGCCAAGGAAAAGTTTTTTAAATAGCCCTTGAAAACATACCAGTATAATTGTTTCTCACTGAGGCACATCATTGTGATCCCTGCTAGTAAGGCCCAGGTGCTGGCACTTAATTGATGGCTTCAATTCCCTGTTGTCCAACGAAAGTCCTATACTAGTACTAAATGCTCAGCTTTAGTTGAGCAGAATTGTGTATATTTAGTACAATTTTTAAGTTCATGGACATGGGCCTTTTCATGAGGCGTGAGGCATGGCTAAAGTCTTTTAACTTGAAAGGCATGAGCTAGACAAAGTGTAGGAAAGTACCATCTTGCCTGGCATGTTACCCCCATTTTTCACTGTATATATGTTGTTTTAGTTGTATGTGTCACTGGGACCCTGCCAGCCAGGGCCCCAGTGCTCATAAGTGTGCCCTGGATGTGTTACCTGTGTTATGACTAACTGTCTCACTGAGGCTCTGCTATTCAGAACCTCAGTGGTTATGCTCTCTCATTTCTTTCCAAATTGTCACTAACAGGCTAGTGACCAATTTCACCAATTTACATTGGCATACTGGAACACCCTTATAATTCCCTAGTATATGGTACTGAGGTACCCACGGTATTGGGGTTCCAGGAGATCCCTATGGGCTGCAGCATTTCTTGTGCCACCCATAGGGAGATCTGACAATTCTTACACAGGCCTGCCAGTGCAGCCTGAGTGAAATAACGTCCACGTTATTTCACAGCCATTTACCATTGCACTTAAGTAACTTATAAGTCACCTATATGTCTAACCTTTACCTGGTAAAGGTTGGGTGCTAAGGTACTTAGTGTGTGGGCACCCTGACACTAGCCAAGGTGCTCCCACATTGTTCAGGGCAAATTCCCCGGACTTTGTGAGTACGGGGACACCATTACACGCGTGCACTATACATATCTCACGACATATGTATAGCGTCACAATGGTAACTCCGAACATGGCCATGTAACATGTCTAGGATCATGGAATTGTCACCCCAATGCCATTCTGGCATTGGGGAGACAATTCCATGATCCCCTGAGTCTCTAGCTCAGACCCGGGTACTGCCAAACTACCTTTCCCGGGGTTTCACTGCAGCTGCTGCTGCTGCCAACCCATCAGACAGGTTTCTGCCCTCCTGGGGTCCAGCCAGGCTTGGCCCAGGAAGGCAGAACAAAGGACTTCCTCAGAGAGAGGGTGTTACACCCTCTCCCTTTGGAAAAAGGTGTCAGGGCTGGGGAGGAGTAGCCTCCCCCAGCCTCTGGAAATGCTCCGATGGGCACAGATGGTGCCCATCTCTGCATAAGCCAGTCTGCACCGGTTCAGGGATCCCTCAGCCCTGCTCTGGTGCGAAACTGGACAAAGGAAAGGGGAGTGACCACTCCCCTGACCTGCACCTCCCCTGTGAGGTGCCCAGAGCTCCTCCAGTGTGCTCCAGACCTCTGCCATCTTGGAAACAGAGGTGCTGCTGGCACACTGGACTGCTCTGAGTGGCCAGTGCCAGCAGGCTACGTCAGAGACTCCTTCTGATAGGCTCCTTCAGATGTTGCTAGGCTATCCTCTCTCCTAAGTAGCCAAACATCCTTTTCTGGCTCTTTAGGGTCTCTGCTTTGGGGAATTCCTTAGATAACGAATGCAAGAGCTTATCAGAGTTCCTCTGCATCTCTCTCTTCACCTTCTGCCAAGGAATCGACCGCTGACTGCTCTGGAAGCCTGCAAAACTGCAACAAAGTAGCAAAGACGACTACTGCGACCTTGTAACGCTGATCCGGCCGCCTTCTCGACTGTTTTCCTGGTGGTGCATGCTGCGGGGTTAGTCTGCCTCCTCTCTGCACTAGAAGCTCCGAAGAAATCTCCCGTGGGTCGACGGAATCTTCCCCCTGCAACCGCAGGCACCAAAGAACTGCATCACCGGTCCTCTGGGTCTCCTCTCAGCATGACGAGCGAGGTCCCTTGAACTCAGCAACTCTGTCCAAGTGACTCCGACAGTCCAGTGACTCTTCAGTCCAAGTTTGGTGGAGGTAAGTCCTTGCCTCCCCACGCTAGACTGCATTGTTGGGAACTGCGTGTTTTGTAGCTACTCCGGCTCCTGTGCACTCGTTTCCTTTGTGCACAGCCAAGCCTGTGTCCCCGGCACTCTAACCTGCAGTGCACGACCTCCTGAGTTGTCTTCCGGCGTCGTGGGACCCTCCTTTGTGACTTTGGGTGAGCTCCGGTTCACTCCACTTCGTAGTGCCTGTTCTGGCACTTCTGCTGGTGCTGCTTGTTTTTGAGTGGGCTCTTTGTCTTTCTGGATGCCCCCTCTGTCTCCTCACGCAATTGGCAACATCCTGGTCCCTCCTGGGCCACAGCAGCATCCAAAAACCCTAACAGCGACCCTTGCAGCTAGCAAGGCTTGTTTGTGGTCTTTCTGCACGGAAACACCTCTGCACGACTCTTCACGACGTGGGACATCCATCATCCAAAGGGGAAGTTTCTAGCCCTTTTCATTCTTGCAGAATCCACAGCTTCTACCATCCGGTGGCAGCTTCTTTGCACCCACAGCTGGCATTTTCTGTGCATCTGCCCACTCCCGACTTCATCGTGACTTTTGGACTTGGTCCCCTGTGAGAAAACAGGGCTGATTGCAGAGACCCCCTAACTTTTTGCCCCCATTTTCCACTTTTTGCTGGTGTTTTCCTGACTCTGATGGTGCCCTGGGTACTGCTAACCAGTCCCAGGACCTGTGCTCTGTGTACAATGGATATGCAAATTAGGCTAATTATAATTGGCTAAGTTAACCTACCTATAAGTCCCTAGTATATGGTAGGGCATGTAGGTTTAGGGACAACAGCATAGGTAGTGCACCCATAGGTGCACTGCTGAGGTGCCCAGTGTCATTTTAAAGGCAGGCTTGCCTTGCTGGCTGCTTTTAAATTAAAGTTATATGCAAATTCGACTTTGGAATTAAAAGTAGTTCCAAAGTCTTAAACTACCTTATTTTTACATATAAGTCACCCCTAAGGTGTGCCCTATGTGCCCCTGGGGCTGGGTGCCATGTAACTATAAGCAGGGACTTTATAAAAATAGTTTTATAAGCCCTGGTGAGGTAAAAACAGCCAAATTCGTTTTTCCCTCATTGTAGTGAATGGCCTTCATAGGCTAGAATGGGGAGACTTTATTTTAATTTTTAAAGTCTCCTTAAATGATGCATACCAAGAGTTTGGTATCAAATTAATTGTTGTAATAAATCCCACAACTTCCAGTTGTTGGATTTAATATAACTTGTTCAGGTAAAGAGTTTTAAACTTTACCTGAAAAGTTACCAATTTCAGCCCTGCATTGTTTTTACTGCTGTGCTCTGATTGGCCAGCCTCAGAGCAGCTTGGCCAAGCTGCCTTGATGAGGTGTGAAGTGGCCTGGCTTCACACAAAGGAATGTGCCTGTGGGAGGGAATCTCCCCTCAGCAGATGGTGAGGCAGGAAGGGGGAGGGCTGCCAAACTGGTCTTCTAAGGCAGAGAAGGACATTTGGAGCAACCAGCAACACCCCCACATCCTGCAACCCCAGACAACTAGGTGCCCCCTTGATTAGATTAGGAGAGGGCAGGAGAGGGGTGTGTTTATGATTTTTAGCCACACCAGTGGGTGGGCTCAGCCAGATGTAACCTCCAAAAATCAGATTCAGCCATGATGGATTTTTAGAGGATGTTGCCTCCTGGGATTGATTTTTGCCACACTTTCCAGGAAGTGGTCATCACAGGGGGAAGGACCCTGCACCTGATTGGAGAACCAGGACCCCCCTGCTTTTCACCCAGGAGCAAGGATAAAACTGGCAGACCTTCACCCACACCTCAGTTCCCTATCACATCCAACAAGGAAGAACAACAGAAGAAGAACTGCCCTGCTGGACCCCTGGCCTGCACCTGGAACCTGCACTCAGAAGGACTGCACCAGCTGCACACTTGGGCTTCACCACAAGAAGGACTTTGCCTGGCTTCAACTGGTTCAAGGAGGGACTCCCTGTTTGCTACAGGTGAAAAATTGCTATCCAGAGTCCCCTGCACCAACTCCTGAAGAAAGCGACCAGCTGACCACTGTCCAGTGGCCAAAAAGGAGTTTGCGCCAGGTGCATTCTGGGAGTTGTAGTCCGCACCCCCCAAGGACCATCTAAGAACTTCTGGACCCTTGGGGTGAGCCGTGGACCCCAAAAGAACCATAAAAGGACATCTGGGAGAAGCCCCAGAAGTTTGGAGAAGTTTGGAGAATTTTTGTAAAAAAGCTCCATAGAGGGACCGACCCGCCGCGGCAACTCTAGCCGGCTTGCCTCAACCGCGACCCGGTCTGATTTGCTGGTTCGTCCCGGTAAAGAAAAACCTCCGAAAAAGAGACTAAGTCCGAAGGTAAAAATTTGACTGGGACCTCCCAGCCATCGTATCCGAGAAGGGCTCCATGGACGTCGGATCAAGATCCAGGTTTACCCCGGTCGAAGGATTTTCACCTCGAAAAAACGACTAAGTCCGAAGGTAAAAATCTCCACCGAGGATTCCAGCATTGCGTATCCGGAGAAGGGCTCCAGGAGGTCGGATTGGACTGGCAGGTTCGTCCCGCTGAAGAAAATCTTCAAAAAAAAGACTAAGGGGGTCATTCTAACCCTGGCGGTAAAAACCGCCAGGGCAAATGACCGCGGTAGCACCGCCAACAGGCTGGCGGTGCACCGCTGGGCATTCTGACAGCGGCGGTTCAGCCGTGGCCAGAAACGGAAAGTCGGCGGTGTACCGCCGACTTTCCGCTGCCCATGAGAATCCTCCATGGCGGCGGAGCAAGTGGTGCAAGTACCAATACTAACTACCTCTCCTTGTAACATTATAATTTTTGAAATAAGTAATAGCGCCCATGAGGTAGACAAAAGCGAAACCTCCTAAACCGACCCATGAAAGAATAAGTCTCATGGGTGAGACAGGCACCTCTAAAGTAACACGTCAATATATTTTTAAATCTTGAATGTCATTAGGATACATAGACCTTTGACTCCGTTTATGACACACACCTCTAAGCGCATAGCTCCCCTCTTCAGGCCTTCACTGGTCATCTTGCTGTTGCTTAGCAACTAGTACTCATGAGGAGAAACTTTGCTCAGACAGTGGTAATGAGTAAAAATGAGAAAATAATGTTGTAACACTAGCATAAATATGTTATGACGCATAATTTGTCTTCTCTTGCTGTATAATTTAGTCAACCCTACCACACAATTTCATCAACCCATGCTCCATCTTTCCAATAAACCCTTCCTTTTGCAAGGACAGCTATTTTTAATATGATGACAGACCGTGAAGTAACCCATTCTTGAAGCCACTGTCAAGTCTTACCTCTAAAGTCTACATCTCATTTTAAATGATGAAGCCATTGAGCTCAGTGGTTAAATGTGAGGAACCCTTTTGACTCAATTGTGGGTGGTGGCCCACTAGTACATCTATAGCAAAATTACCATAAACAGTTGGGTCCTAAACTTCTGTAAAATGTAGACATCCTAAGAGGAGATTAGAGACCGGACCCCGTTACCTCTGGTTCTTCCGGATAGCACCAGTGACTACATTGGGTAGTTGATTTGTGCTTTGAAATATTTTGTGGCACCCCTTTAAATTTCTTAGGTTCCGGACAGTCAGTAGTTTACATTTTTTCCATCCTTTCAAAGATTACTTGTTGATAGAGCCTTGCACAAAACAGTGCAGAAATTGCACACTTGAAAGTTGTGATGCTGTGGACTGTGGTAGTCCAGGGTTTCAATCTGCTGAATAGGGTTAAACCACTGATCGCAAGAAAGATCTCAGTTCTGAGCTGTGCATTGTTGCAATTAGCAGTGTTTGACTGAAGTATTATTTCCAGTCTTAACTGGTGAAAATCATGCAGAGAAACAGTGCAATTTGCAATAAGTTTAGAATTATGATTGGGGCACAAATGGTTGTTTTCACCCAAATAGGGATTTGCAAAGTGTCGGAATGACCTGAGTATTTGTTGATGGTGAATCCCCTGCTCTTTGAATAAATAAGGTAGTATCTTCTTTCTTCAAAGGCAATAAGCCATCAAAGGGAAAGTTTTTTTAAATAGCCCTTGAAAACATACCAGTATAGTTGTTTCTCACTGAGGCACATCATTGTGATCCCTGCTAGTAATGCACAGGCGCCGGCACTTAACTGATGGCTTCAATTCCCTGTTGTCCAACGAAAGTCCTATACTAGTACTAAATGCTCAGCTTTAGTTGAGCAGAATTGTGTATATTTAGTACAATTTTTAAGTTCATAGACATGGGCCTTTTCATGAGGCGTGAGGCATGGCTAAAGTCTTTTAACTTGAAAGGCATGAGCTAAACAAAGTAACTGACCAACTGCTCGATGACAAGACCTCTCTTCGATCAATCCTGGAAGAAATTGCTCAAGCAGTACAACTAAAACATAGACAGCCAAAGGGAGGACCACCATCCAGAAGTAGTCATCTGAATCACAGAACCATAGCAATCCTTTTATTTGTCCATTGCTTTCTAGTCCTGAAAGGAGAGACGTTCTTCTTCAAACTACATCACTACATACTTCCTCTGTAGCAATTCCTTTGATGATGGCCTTAGTGATTGTACCTCATCTGCCTATAGACCAGACATTTAATTTCATATATTTCTACCTACGTTTCACACGTTTACAAATAAAACTTTAGCTTACTTTAAACGTCAAATGCTCCATTTAAGGCAGTTTTATAATAGCTAATCTATGTCACCGGATCCATTTGCTCATCCTAATTCGCATGAAGAAATCCAGCAAGGTGAAACTACATCTTCCAGTCCTTCTACAGGTCATTTATTCATTTATTTTTAAGAATGTCAGGTCTTTCTTTCTTGTTCTACATTTGTAAGTTCAGTTAACCAGTTGCTTCATTTAATTGTAGTTCTCTGTGAAAAAATATTTTGTTCTTACTTTAATTGTATACATAAATATTAGACATGTTAAGCTGTGTAGACACCTGATACATAACATGCTTAATGTTTCTGCCTCTGAAGTCCATTGTCTGGTGAATTGCTATATCAAAAGTTATTTTTTTCTTTTGTAATGCCCCTACAATTTCTGTAGTATATTTCAAATAAAATGACTTTTTAGGTTTTCTAAACTCTACCACACATCTCTTTCTAACCCACCTCCCTTTTTAGGTTGAGCATAACAGCGCGGAAGCGCTGCTTTTTTCTATGCATTGTTATCTGTTTGTACTTTTATCCGCACCCCGCTCTCACGCCCATTACTATCGCTCATTCATGGGCTTGCCCTACAAAAATCCTTTGTTATCATTGGTAAATGTTACACGTTTGTCCATCCTTGGGGCGCTTTGGTTACAGCCTTTGACATCGACCCATTAACATGGCTAATCGCACTTTTGCTGGTATGTTTGATTGCAAGGAAACTTGTTTTTCCTTTTTTGTGTCTCCTTCATGCTCATGGTGTGAGGCTTTGAATCGGGTCGCACCTGTGAAATTGAATTACGTTTCATTTTCAATATATGTGGCAAGAAAAGTCCAGTTAGGGGTTTACAATAATAACAGCTCTAACTCGAGCAAATGTGAGACCTATTGCTTTGCAAATGCTTGTTTTTAAATAGAGTCTGTTTTCCTTAAAGAAAAACAGGATGTATTTCAATAAAAAAATGAAAAGTTTTCTTTTCATTTTTTAAGAGTAGGCACTGGTCTGTGTACATTCTGCGTGCTCTGAAAAAATGTTGGTGCCCCCATTGACAAAGGGGAAGGGGTCCCCTGGGGGCCCCTTCCAATTTGTGCATTGTTTACTCCTAATTAAAATTTTTGCTAAAATGTGAATGTTTTACAGCCGTATTCTCGGACTCATAACATTCGCAAATACCAATGAGAGTGGGTATTTGGAATGGACACTCATCACACACCCCATCCTAATACGGAATCGCAAACCCTATTGTGCAAGTCAGTAAAAGGTTACTGATTCGCAAAATAGGGTTAGTACATGTAGAAAGGCTTTTTTAGCAGTAGAAAATAACCCAATATGCCATTTGTGACTGCTAAATTCTTTCATAGATGTTTCCCTCAGTTATCAATAAATCATTCGGCAGAAATAAAGACACAAAGTGTACCTGTTGTCTCAGAATGTGTGCTGCTTGTGGTAGTCGCAGGTGTTGTGGTGCCTGCGGTGGTTGCTGCTGTAGTGCTCAGTCCTGTTAAAAACAGATACACAGATTGTCAGTGGTGCAAGTACTGATACTAACTACCGCTCCATGTAACATTATAATTGTTCAAATAAGTAATAACGCCAATGAGGGAGTGTACTGCCATTTGATAAGTTTTGTTTTGACCAATGACTTTGTGTTTCACCACTGCGCATATTAGTTGCTCAATGTTCACCAGTAGCACATGGTATGTTTTGTTCAGTTTAGCCGCCTATGGGCTTTGACATTGCATTAGTCATTACATTCTGTATTCTGCCTATTGGCTTTGACATGGCATTAGCCATTACTTTCTGTATTCAGTTGAGCCGCCTATTGGCTTTGACATTGCATTCCTATTGGCTTTGACATTGCATTCCTATTGGCTTTGACATGATGTATTCAGTTTAGCTGCCTATTGACTTTGATATGCTATTAGATATTCTGCCTATTGGCTTTGACATGATATTATATATTGCATTTTGTACTCAGCTTAACTGCCTATTGGCTTTGACATGATATTCAGCTCAGCTGCCTATTGGCTTTGACATGATATTATACATTGCATTTTATATTCAGCTCAGCTGCCTATGGGCTTTGACATGATATTATACATTGCATTTTGTATTCAGCTTAGATGCCTATTGGCTTTGACATGACACTAGACATTGCATTTGATACTTAGGTTAGCTGCCTATTGCCTTTAACGTGGAGTTAGACATTGCAGTTGAGAATCCAAGCTGTATTTTTCCAAGCTGTGTTTTTGAACCAAGATGTTTTTCTCATAGTAGACTAGACCTGATAAGAGAGGGTACATGGTGTTGTTCTCTCTGCTTGAGCTTGGGAACAGGAGTAGTCTTGGAGACCTGGCCAGTCTCCAAAAGGCTTGCTCAGTTTCCCAGGTCTGAGAGGAGGGGGCACACCTTTGTAACGAATGTAACAGGCTGCAGAGGGTCAGATTCGAATCTGCCGGACCTCGTGCTGGAGCTTGTGGCCAGCTGCCAGCAATCCCGTGTGGGTAGATGAATCTCTTTCTCGCGGCTGACAGGGGTCATCAGCTTGCAGACCTTAGAAAGATGAAGCTGTAGATAGTTCCCACACGGTGAAGTATTTGTTTTGCTTTGCATTCAATATCTTATAAATATAACCTGCTGTGTATATTGCAAACTGATATATTTTGTTTGATTAACGCGGACTTGAAAGCTACTAATTCGTCATTCATAAATATTGTGGTTGGGGAAGAATTAACAACAATAAAAGTCTTCTTTGACCTCAGAAGTGCATTTCTGTTGTGTTATGTTAGTGCTTAACAACTAGCTAAGAGGAAAGCACTACAATTGGTACCAGGAGTCGTGGGGTCGGTCATTAAGAGGTGATTAAGAGGGTGTTGACGAGTTGGTAGATTTCTAAGTGCACACTTTAAAAGTGTAATTGTTTTTTTGTTGTTTGGAGAATTACAGAAATTGTTTTCTGTTTGGGGAATTACAGAAGCACTGCAGACCATGTCTGAAAATGCATGTGTAGCTAAAATGCCTGATAGTGTTTTGAGAAATAATTTCCGTTGCACATATGTAGAAAAAGTGTCTTTTGGAAGTAATGATGACAGAAAGGTCTGGATACCTTTATCTGCTTACAGAGAAATGCAGGAGAAATGTAGGAAGTTGGAACATGAAAATAGGAATTTACGTGAGCAAATTAGCCAGGATACAATAATTCAAAATAATGCTGAAAGTTATAAAAATGAAGAATCTTTCTTTTCCCATTCCAGTAATGAGGGGGTTAAGACAGCTCCGAGCTGCACTGAGTTTTCGTGTGAGCCAGGGTTTTTGGCAGACAAAATGCATTCCTTAACTGATAACACGGACGAGAGAGACCAGAATGTGATTTACGAGTTACCGTTGCAAAATGCACAAGTAAAACGAAGGATTTTAGAGCAAGACACCCCGAGTTTCATTAGCTTGTTTGATTTTTGGAAAAAGAATAGCCCTCATTTGAGTGAAATCCTAACACTTTTGTATATGGTCACTGTGAAAAATAATATGCAGCTGCGCGCTTGTGATTTGGCAAATGAAATAATGCAGACTTTTGGTTTTTGCGCAGTGCAAGAGGAAAATACTTATGTACATGTAAATCAAGAACAAGGAAAGAAAATAGTGCCCCTAGCTAGAATCATACAATGGATCTGGTACTTGCAAGACAGGGCTAGAGTACCACAGATAAAAGAGTTACCAATGAAATTGTGTGCACCATTTGAATTCGTGTCCACTGAAGATAAAAAGCATGTTTGTTTTACTAATGATTCATTGACTGAAATGTTGTTTTCTGGCACAGGAGAAGGAATGGAGTTGTATAATGTGTGTCAGATTTTAAAGCAAGAGCTACGTGAGATGTGTCATTTTTACGCTGATTTTTGGTTCATTGCTAATGTTTTAGCACCTAACTGGTTCAATTACCTTGCAGATGTTAATGAGAAAAATTCAGAGATAGAAGTGTTCACCCAGAATTCTGCCTTAGTGGGGATGGCTAAGTGGGTGCCCCAGAAATGTGAACAGCTGAGAGAAAAAGCCACTTACAGGTGGGCAGAGATGAGAGAGATGCACATTCCCCTAGATTTGATAAAAACTGTGCAGCACGCACAAAAGCAATCTGTCATGCAAGCAGTCACAGAGCAGTTGGGGAGAGGAAAGTTACCAGAACAGAAATGGCAAAGTGATCAGGTTTTAGGGAGAGTGATTGCTGCAGATTACCAAGGAAAAATCGAAATTATGCTGATACCTAGAAAATAATCTGATTTATTCATACAAATTGGAGACAGAATGGCCCAAATTGGCAAAAGTGCAGTGAATGGAGGTTTGGTAAAGAAGGAGTCTGCCCCAGCCCTTCTGACAGTGCAAGAAAAGGGAAGCTGTGGTGCAGCAGATAAAAACCTCAGTGCTGATGTGTGGGCTGAAGCCCCAAGTGATCCTCCAAAACCTGCAGAAATTATAACAAAGGGCCCCAAAAACGTCCTGCTGATTATAAAACAGGGAAAGAAAGAGGAAGGGTGCAGTTTAAATGAAAAATGTTATTTGCAAGAAAAGTCATACTTGTTTCTTTTGCAGATCCTACCACGTTTCGCCACTGTCCCTGAGTGTGCTGTGTGGTCCCCCTTCCGGTGTGTGCGTGTGGGGTCGGGGAAGGGTCCGAATCCCCAACCTGAACCTGGCTGAGTAAAGTGCCAGCACCATGGATCCATTTTGCGCAAACTGCGCCTTCAGTTCAAGTTCAACTTGTTTGATTGCATTCTTCCACTGGAACTAAGCTGTGATTTTTTTTTTTTTCCCTCTCATATGGAACTCTGACTTTTGCTTATCTTCCAGCAAACCTTTCAGGTGGACCGTGCACCTTTACATGAGCAGAACTCATGCCACATCAAATTGCTAACACTGTTGAATTAGAGACTCATTCAGAGAAAAAAAATTGCTCAGTCTTTTCTATGTAGATGTATCTGATGTGAAAGGTTATGACATCAATGTGTTAATCCACTTCTATTGCTTTACAGGGATTGCTTTGATCTGATGTTTTTTTTGTTTTTGTTTGAAACAAGAGATATGTGAAACAAAAATTCATTGGTCAAAGGGCGGAATGTACTGCCATTTGATAAGTTTTGTTTTGACCAATGACTTTGTGTTTCACCACTGCGCATATTAGTTGCTCAATGTTCACCAGTAGCACATGGTATGTTTTGTTCAGTTTAGCCGCCTATGGGCTTTGACATTGCATTAGTCATTACATTCTGTATTCTGCCTATTGGCTTTGACATGGCATTAGCCATTACTTTCTGTATTCAGTTGAGCCGCCTATTGGCTTTGACATTGCATTCCTATTGGCTTTGACATTGCATTCCTATTGGCTTTGACATGATGTATTCAGTTTAGCTGCCTATTGACTTTGATATGCTATTAGATATTCTGCCTATTGGCTTTGACATGATATTATATATTGCATTTTGTACTCAGCTTAACTGCCTATTGGCTTTGACATGATATTCAGCTCAGCTGCCTATTGGCTTTGACATGATATTATACATTGCATTTTATATTCAGCTCAGCTGCCTATGGGTTTTGACATGATATTATACATTGCATTTTGTATTCAGCTTAGATGCCTATTGGCTTTGACATGACACTAGACATTGCATTTGATACTTAGGTTAGCTGCCTATTGCCTTTAATGTGGAGTTAGACATTGCAGTTGAGAATCCAAGCTGTATTTTTCCAAGCTGTGTTTTTGAACCAAGATGTTTTTCTCATAGTAGACTAGACCTGATAAGAGAGGGTACATGGTGTTGTTCTCTCTGCTTGAGCTTGGGAACAGGAGTAGTCTTGGAGACCTGGCCAGTCTCCAAAAGGCTTGCTCAGTTTCCCAGGTCTGAGAGGAGGGGGCACACCTTTGTAACGAATGTAACAGGCTGCAGAGGGTCAGATTCGAATCTGCCGGACCTCGTGCTGGAGCTTGGCGCCAGCTGCCAGCAATCCCTTGTGGGTAGATGAATCTCTTTCTCGCGGCTGACAGGGGTCATCAGCTTGCAGACCTTAGAAAGATGAAGCTGTAGATAGTTCCCACACGGTGAAGTATTTGTTTTGCTTTGCATTCAATATCTTATAAATATAACCTGCTGTGTATATTGCAAACTGATATATTTTGTTTGATTAACGCGGACTTGAAAGCTACTAATTCGTCATTCATAAATATTGTGGTTGGGGAAGAATTAACAACAATAAAAGTCTTCTTTGACCTCAGAAGTGCATTTCTGTTGTGTTATGTTAGTGCTTAAAAACTAGCTAAGAGGAAAGCACTACAGGGAGACAAAAGCGAAACCTCCCAAGCCGACCCATGAAAGAGTAAGTCTCATGGTGAGACAGGCACCTCTAAAGTGACACGTCAATACATTTTTTAATTTTGAATGTCATTAGGATACATAGACCTTTGACTCTGTTTATGACACACACATCTAGGCGTATAGCTCCCCTCTTCAGGCCTTCACTGGTCATCTTGCTGTTGCTTAGCAACTGGTACTGATGAGGAGAAACTTTGCTCAGACAGTGGTAATGAGTAAAAATGAGAAAATAATGTAGTAATACTAGCATAAATATGTTATGCTGCATAATTTGTCTTCTCTTGCTGTATATTTTAGTCAACCCTACCACACAATTTCATCAACCCATGCTCCATCTTTCCAATAAACCCTTCCTTTAGCAAGGGCAGCTGTTTTTAATATGATGACAGACCGTGACGTAACCCATTCTTGAAGCCACTGTCAAGTCCTACCTCTAAAGTCCACATCTCCCTTTTAAATGATGAAGCCATTGAGCTCAGTGGTTAAATGTGAGGAACCCTTTTGACTCAATTGTGGGTGGTGGCCCACTAGTACATCTAGAGCAAAATTACCATAAACAGTTGGGTCCTAAACTTCTGTAAAATGTAGACATCCTAAGAGGAGATTAGAGACCGGACCCCGTTACCTCTGGTTCTTCTGGATAGCACCAGTGACTACATTGGATAGTTGATTTGTGCTTTGAAACATTATGTGGCACCCCTTTACATTTCTTAGGTACCGGACAGTCAGTAGTTTACATTTCTTCCATCCTTTCAAAGATTACTTGTTGATAGAGCCTTGCAAAAAACAGTGCAGAAATTGCACACTTGAAAGTTGTGATGCTGTGGACTGTGGCATTCCAGGGTTTCAACCTGCTGAATAGGGTTAAACCACTGATCGCAAGAAAGATCTCAGTTCTGAGCTGTGCATTGTTGCAATTAGCAGTGTTTGACTGAAGTATTATTTCCAGTCTTAACCTGGTGAAAATCATGCAGAGAAACAGTGCAATTTGCAGTAAGTTTAGAATTATGATTGGGGCACAAATGGTTGTTTTCACCCAAATAGGGATTTGCAAAGTGTCTGAATTACCTGAGTATTTGTTGATGGTGAATCCCCTGCTCTTTGAATAAATAAGGTAGTATCTTCTTTCTTCAAAGGCAATAAGCCATCCAAGGAAAAGTTTTTTAAATAGCCCTTGAAAACATACCAGTACAGTTGTTTCTCACTGAGGCACATCATAGTGATCCCTGCTAGTAATGCACAGGCGCCGGCACTTAATTGATGGCTTCAATTCCCTGTTGTCCAAACGAAAGTCCTACACTAGTACTAAATGCTCAGCTTTAGTTGAGCAGAATTGTGTATATTTAGTACAATTTTTAAGTTCATGGACATGGGCCTTTTCATGAGGCGCGAGGCATGGCTAAAGTCTTTAACTTGAAAGGCATGAGCTAGACAAAGTAACTGACCAACTGCTCGATGACAAGACCTCTCTTCGATCCATCCTGGAAGAAATTGCTCAAGCAGTACAACTAAAACACCGACAGCCAAATGGAGGACCACCATCCAGAAGTAGTCATCTGAATCACAGAATCATAACATTCCTTTTGGTTGTCCATTGCTTTCTAGTCCTGAAAGGAGAGACGTTCTTCTTCAAACTACATCACTACGTACTTCCTCTGTAGCAATTCCTTTGATGATGGCCTTAGTGATTGTACCTCATCTGCCTATAGACCAGACATTTTATTTCATATATTTCTACCTACGTTTCACACGTTTACAAATAAAACTTTAGCTTACTTTAAACGTCAAATGCTCCATTTAAGCCAGTTTTATAATAGCTAATCTATGTCATCGGATCCATTTGCTCATCCTAATTTGCATGAAGAAATCCAGCAAGGTGAAACTACATCTTCCAGTCTTTCTACAGGTCATTTATTTTTAAGAATGTCAGGTCTTTCTTTCTTATTCTACATTTGTAAGTTCAGTTAACCAGTTGCTTCATTTAATTGTAGTTCTCTGTGAAAACATATTTTGTTCTTACTTTAATTGTATACATAAATATTAGACATGTTAAGCTGTGTAGACACCTGATACATAACATGCTTAATGTTTCTGCCTCTGAAGTCCATTGTCTGGTGAATTGCTATATCAAAAGTTATTTTTTTCTTTTGTAATGCCCCTACATTTTCTGTAGTATATTTCAAATAAAATGACTTTTTAGGTTTTCTAAACTCTACCACACATCTCTTTCTAACCCACCTCCCTTTTTAGGTTGAGCATAACAGCGCAGAAGCGCTGCTTTTTTCTATGCATTGTTATCTGTTTGTACTTTTGTCCGCACCCCGCTCTCACGCCCATTACTATCGCTCATTCATGGGCTTGCCCTACAAAAATCTTTTGTTGTCATTGGTAAATGTTACACGTTTGTCCATCCTTGGGGCGCTTTGGTTACAGCCTTTGACATCGACCCATTAACATGGCTAATTGCAATTTTGCTGGTATGTTTGATTGCAAGGAAACTTGTTTTTCCTTTTTTGTGTCTCCTTCATGCTCATGGTGTGAGGCTTTGAATCGGATCGCACCTGTGAAATTGAATTACATTTCATTTTCAATATATGTGGCAACAAAAGTCCAGTTAGTGGTTTACAATAATAACAGCTCTAACTCAAGCAAATGTGAGACCTATTGCTTTGCAAATGCTTGTTTTTAAATAGAGTCTGTTTTTTCTTAAAGAAAAACAGGATGTATTTCAACAAAAAAATGAAAAGTTTTCTTTTAATTTTTTAAGAGTAGGCACTGGTCTGTGTACATTCTGCGTGCTCTGAAAAAATGTTGGTGCCCCCATTGACAAAGGGGGAGGGGTCCCCTGGGGGCCCCTTCCAATGTGTGCATTGTTTACTCCTAATTAAAATTTTTGGTAAAATGTGAATGTTTTGCAGCCGTATTCTCGGTCTCATAACATTCGCAAATAGCAATGAGAGTGTGTATTTGGAATGGACACTCATCACACACCCCATCCTAATACGGAATCGCAAACCCTATTGTGCAAGTCAGTAAAAGGTTACTGATTCACAAAATAGGGTTAGTACATGTAGAAAGGCTTTTTTAGCAGTAGAAAATAACCCAATATGTCATTTGTGACTGCTAAATTCTTTCATAGATGTTTCCCTCAGTTATCAATAAATCATTCAGCAGAAACAAAGACACAAAGTGTACCTGTTGTCTCAGAATGTGTGCTGCTTGTGGTAGTCGCAGGTGTTGTGGTGCCTTCGGTGGTTGCTGCTGTAGTGCTCATTCCTGTTAAAAACAGATACACAGATTGTCAGTGGTGCAAGTTCTGATACTAACTACTGCTCCTTGTAACATTATAATTGTTGAAATAAGTAATAACGCCAATGAGGTAGACAAAAGCGAAACCTCCCAAGCCGACCCATGAAAGAGTAAGTCTCATGGGTGAGACAGGCACCTCTAAAGTGACATGTCAATACATTTTTTAATTTTGAATGTCATTAGGATACATAGACCTTTGACTCTGTTTATGACACACACATCTAGGCGCATAGCTCCCCTCTTCAGGCCTTCACTGGTCATCTTGCTGTTGCTTAGCAACTGGTACTGATGAGAAGAAACTTTGCTCAGACAGTGGTAATGAGTAAAAATTAGAAAATAATGTAGTAATACTAGCATAAATATGTTATGCTGCATAATTTGTCTTCTGTTGCTGTATAATTTAGTCAACCCTACCACACAATTTCATCAACCCATCCTCCATCTTTCCAATAAACCCTTCCTTTAGCAAGGGCAGCTATTTTTAATATGATGACAGACCGTGACGTAACCCATTCTTGAAGCCACTGTCAAGTCCTACCTCTAAAGTCCACATCTCCCTTTTAAATGATTAAGCCATTGAGCTCAGTGGTTAAATGTGAGGAACCCTTTTGACTCAATTGTGGGTGGTGGCCCACTAGTACATCTATAGCAAAATTACCATAAACAGTTGGGTCCTAAACTTTTGTAAAATGTAGACATCCTAAGAGGAGATTAGAGACCGGACCCCGTTACCTCTGGTTCTTCTGGATAGCACCAGTGACAACATTGGATAGTTGATTTGTACT
This sequence comes from Pleurodeles waltl, assembly GCF_031143425.1. Lineage (NCBI taxonomy): Eukaryota > Metazoa > Chordata > Amphibia > Caudata > Salamandridae > Pleurodeles > Pleurodeles waltl. The sequence continues at coordinate 1,181,534,800 of NC_090439.1, forward strand.
TTGAAATATTTTGTGGCACCCCTTTAAATTTCTTAGGTACCGGACAGTCAGTAGCTTACATTTCTTCCATCCTTTCAAAGATTACTTGTTGATAGAGCCTTGCAAAAAACAGTGCAGAAATTACACACTTGAAAGTTGTGATGCTGTGGACTGTGGCTTTCCAGGGTTTTAACCTGCTGAATAGGGTTAAACCACTGATCGCAAGAAAGATCTCAGTTCTCAGCTGTGTATTGTTGCAATTAGCAGTGTTTGACTGAAGTATTATTTCCAGTCTTAACCTGGTGAAAATCATCCTGAGAAACAATGCAATTTGCAATAAGTTTAGAATTATGATTGGGGCACAAATGGTTGTTTTCACCCAAATAGGGATTTGCAAAGTGTCTGAATGACCTGAGTATTTGTTGATGGAGAATCCCCTGCTCTTTGAATAAATAAGGTAGTATCTTCTTTCTTCAAAGGCAATAAGCCATCCAAGGAAAAGTTTTTTAAATAGCCCTTGAAAACATACCAGTATAGTTGTTTCTCACTGAGGCACATCATTGTGATCCCTGCTAGTAATGCACAGGCGCCGGCACTTAATTGATGGCTTCAATTCCCTGTTGTCCAACGAAAGTCCTATACTAGTACTAAATGCTCAGCTTTAGTTGAGCAGAATTGTGTATATTTAGTACAATTTTTAAGTTCATGGACATGGGCCTTTTCATGAGGCGCGAGGCATGGCTAAAGTCTTTTAACTTGAAAGGCATGAGCTAAACAAAGTAACTGACCAACTGCTCGATGACAAGACCTCTCTTCGATCCATCCTGGAAGAAATTGCTCAAGCAGTACAACTAAAACACAGACAGCCAAATGGAGGACCACCATCCAGAAGTAGTCATCTGAATCACAGAATCATAGCATTCCTTTTGGTTGTCCATTGCTTTCTAGTGCTGAAAGGAGAGACGTTCTTCTTCAAACTACATCACTACGTACTTCCTCTGTAGCAATTCCTTTGATGATGGCCTTAGTGATTGTACCTCATCTGCCTATAGACCAGATATTTTATTTCAAATATTTCTACCTACGTTTCACACGTTTACAAATAAAACTTTAGCTTACTTTAAACGTCAAATGCTCCATTTAAGCCAGTTTTATAATAGCTAATCTATGTCATCGGATCCATTTGCTCATCCTAATTCGCATGAAGAAATCCAGCAAGGTGAAACTACATCTTCCAGTCTTTCTTCAGGTCATTTATTTTTAAGAATGTCAGGTCTTTCTTTGTTGTTCTACATTTGTAAGTTCAGTTAACCAGTTGCTTCATTTAATTGTAGTTCTCTGTGAAAAAATATTTTGTTCATATTTTAATTTTATACATAAATATTAGACATGTTAAGCTGTGTAGACACCTGATACATAACATGCTTAATGTTTCTGCCTCTGAAGTCCATTGTCTGGGAATTGCTATATCAAAAGTAATTTTGTTCTTTTGCAATGCCCCTACAATTTCTGTAGTATATTTCAAATAAAACGACTTTTTAGGTTTTCTAAACTCTACCACACATCTCTTTCTAACCCACCTCCCTTTTTAGGTTGAGCATTGAGCATAACAGCGCAGAAGCGCTGCTTTTTTCTATGCGATGTTATCTGTTTGTACTTTTAACCGCACCCCGCCCTCACGCCCATTACTATCGCTCATTCATGGGCTTGCCCTACAAAAATCCTTTGTTATCATTGGTAAATGTTACACGTTTGTCCCTCCTTGGGGTGCTTTGGTTACCGCCTTTGACATCTACCCATTAACATGGCTAATTGCACTTTTGCTGGTATGTTTGATTGCAAGCAAACTTGTTTTTCCTTTTTTGTATCTCCTTCATGCTCATGGTGTGGGGCTTTGAATCGGGTCGCATGTGTGAAATTGAATTACGTTTCATTTTCAAAATATGTGGCAAGAAAAGTCCAGTTAGGGGTTCACAATAATAACAGCTCTAACTCGAGCAAATGTGAGACCTATTGCATTGCAAATGCTTGTTTTTAAATAGAGTCTGTTTTCCTTAAAGAAAAACAGGATGTATTTCAACAAAAAAATTAAAAGTTTTCTTTTAATTTTTTAAGAGTAGGCACTTGTCTGTGTATATTCTGCGTGCTCTGAAAAAATGTTGGTGCCCCCATTGACAAAGGGGAAGGGGTCCCCTGGGGGCCACTTCCAATTTGTGCATTGTTTACTACTAATTACATTTTGGGGTAAAATGCGAATGTTTTGCAACCGTATTCTCGGGCTCATAACATTCGCAAATACCAATGAGAGTGGTTATTAGGAATGGACACTCATCACACACCCCATCCTAATACGGAATCGCAAACCCTATTGTGCACGTCAGTAAAAGGTTACCGATTCGCAAAATACGGTTAGTACATGTAGAAAGGCTTTTTTAGCAGTAGAAAATAACCCAATATGCCATTTGTGAATGCTAAATTCTTTCATAGATGTGTCCCTCAGTTACCAATAAATCATTCAGCAGAAATAAAGACACAAAGTGTACCTGTTGTCTCAGAATGTGTGCTGCTTGTGGTAGTCGCAGGTGTTGTGGTGCCTGCGGTGGTTGCTGCTGTAGTGCTCATTCCTGTTAAAAACAGATACACAGATTGTCAGTGGTGCAAGTACTGATACTTACTACCTCTTCTTGTAACATTATAATTGTTGAAATAAGTAATAACGCCCATGAGGTAGACAAAAGCGAAACCTCCCAAACCGACCCATGAAAGAGTAAGTCTCATGGGTGAGACAGGCACCTCTAAAGTAACACGTCAATAAATGTTTAAATCTTGAATGTCATTAGGATACATAGAAATTTGACTCTGTTTATGACACACACCTCTAGGCGCTTAGCTCCCCTCTTCAGGCCTTCACTGGTCATCTTGCTGTTGCTTAGCAACTAGTACTCATGAGGAGAAACTTTGCTCAGACAGTGGTAATGAGTAAAAATTAGAAAATAATGTAGTAACACTAGCATAAATATGTTATGACGCATAATTTGTCTTCTCTTGCTGTATAATTTAGTCAACCCTACCACACAATTTCATCAACACATGCTCCATCTTTCCAATAAACCCTTCCTTTAGCAAGGGCAGCTATTTTTAATATGATGACAGACCGTGAAGTAACCCATTCTTGAAGCCACTGTCAAGTCCTATCTCTAAAGTCTACATCTCATTTTAAATGATGAAGCCATTGAGCTCAGCGGTTAAATGTGAGGAACCCTTTTGACTCAATTGTGGGTGGTGGCCCACTAGTACATCTATAGCAAAATTACCATAAACAGTTGGGTCCTAAACTTCTGTAAAATTTAGAAATCCTAAGAGGAGATTAGAGACGGGACCCCGTTACCTCTGGTTCTTCTGGATAGCACCAGTGACTACATTGGATAGTTGATTTGTGCTTTGAAACATTTTGTGGCACCCCTTTAAATTTCTTAGCTACCGGACAGTCAGTAGCTTACAGTTCTTACATCCTTTCAAAGATTACTTGTTGATAGAGCCTTGCAAACAACAGTGCAGAAATTGCACACTTGAAAGTTGTGATGCTGTGGACTGTGGCATTCCAGGGTTTCAACCTGCTGAATAGGTTTAACCCACTGATCGCAAGAAAGATCTCAGTTCTGAGCTGTGCATTGTTGCAATTAGCAGTGTTTGACTGAAGTATTGTTTCCAGTCTTAACCTGGTGAAAATCATGCCGAGAAACAGTGCAATTTGCAATAAGTTTAGAATTATTATTGGGGCACAAATGGTTGTTTTCACCCAAATAGGGATTTGCAAAGTGTCTTAATGACCTGAATATTTGTTGATGGTGAATCCCCTGCTCTTTGAATAAATAAGGTAGTATCTTCTTTCTTCAAAGGCAATAAGCCATCCAAGGAAAACTTTTGTAAATAGCCCTTGAAAACAAACCAGTATAGTTGTTTCTCACTGAGGTACATCATTGTGATCCCTGCTAGTAATGCACAGGCGCCGGAACTTAATTGATGGCTTCAATTCCCTGTTGTCCAACAAAAGTCCTATACTAGTACTAAATGCTCAGCTTTAGTTGAGCAGAATTGTGTACATTTATATTACAATTTTTAAGTTCATGGACATGGGCCTTTTCATGAGGCGCGAGGCATGGCTAAAGTCTTTTAACTTGAAAGTCATGAGCTAGACAAAGTAACTGACCAACTGCTCGATGACAAGACCTCTCTTCGATCCATCTTGGAAGAAATTGCTCAAGCAGTACAACTAAAACACAGACAGCCAAATGGAGGACCACCATCCAGATTTAGTCATCTGAATCACAGAATCATAGCATTCCTTTTGGTTGTCCAGTGCTTTCTAGTCCTGAAAGGAGAGACATTCTTCTTCAAACTACATCACTGCGTACTTCCTCTGCAGCAATTCCTTTGATGATGGCCTTAGTGATTGTACCTCAACTGCCTATAGACCAGACATTTTATTTCATATATTTCTACCTACGTTTCACACGTTTAGAAATAAAACTTTAGCTTACTTTAAACGTCAAATGCTCCATTTAAGCCAGTTTTATAATAGCTAATCTTTGTCACCGGATCCATTTGCTCATCCGAATTCGCATGAAGAAATCCAGCAAGGTAAAACTACATCTTCCAGTCTTTCTACAGGTCATTTATTTTTAATAGTGTCAGGTCTTTATTTCTTGTTCTACATTTGTAAGTTCAGTTAACCAGTTGCTTCATTTAATTGTAGTTCTCTGTGAAAAAATATTTTGTTCTTATTTTAATTTTATACATAAATATTAGGCATGTTAAGCTGTGTAGACACGTGATACATAACATGCTTAATGTTTCTGCATCTGAAGTCCATTGTCTGGTGAATTGCTATATCAAAAGTTCTTTTTTTCTTTTGCAATGCCCCTACAATTTCTGTAGTACATTTCAAATAAAACAACTTTTTAGGTTTTCTAAACTCTACCACACATCTCTTTCTAACCCACCTCCCTTTTTAGGTTGAGCATAATAGCGCAGAAGCGCTGCTTTTTTCTATGCGTTGTTATCTGTTTGTACTTTTATCCGCACACCGCCCTCACGCCCATTACTATCGCTCGTTCATGGGCTTGCCCTACAAAAATCCTTTGTTATCATTGGTAAATGTTACACGTTTATCTCTCCTTCTGGTGCTTTGGTTACCGCCTTTGACATCGACCCATTAACATGGCTAATTGCACTTTTGCTGGCATGTTTGATTGCAAGCAAACTTGTTTTTCCTTTTTTGTGTCTCCTTCATGCTCATGGTGTGAGGCTTTGAATCGGGTCGCACGTGTGAAATTGAATTACGTTTCATTTTCAATATATGTGGCAAGAAAAGTCCAGTTAGGGGTTTACAATAATAACAGCTCTAACTCGAGCAAATGTGAGACCTATTGCATTGCAAATGCTTGTTTTTAATTAGAGTCTGTTTTCCTTAAAGAAAAACAGGATGTATTTCAACAAAAAAATGAAAAGTTTTCTTTTCATTTTTTAAGAGTAGGCACTGGTCTGTGTACATTCTGCGTGCTCTGAAAAAATTTTGGTGCCCCCATTGACAAAGGGGAAGGGGTCCCCTGGGGGCCCCTTCCAATTTGTGCATTGTTTACTCCTAATTAAAGTTTTGGGTAAAATGCGAATGTTTTGCAACCGTATTCTCGGTCTCATAACATTCGCAAATACCAATGAGAGTGGTTATTAGGAATGGACACTCATCACACACCCCATCCTAATACGGAATCGCAAACCCTATCGTGCAAGTCAGTAAAAGGTTACCGATTCGCAAAATAGGGTTAGTAAATGTAGAAAGCCTTTTTTAGCAGTAGAAAATAACCCAATATGCCATTTGTGACTGCTAAATTCTTTCATAGATGTGTCCCTCAGTTACCAATAAATCATTCAGCAGAAATAAAGACACAAAGTGTACCTGTTGTCTCAGAATGTGTGCTGCTTGTGGTAGTCGCAGGTGTTGTGGTGCCTGCGGTGGTTGCTGCTGTAGTGCTCATTCCTGTTAAAAACAGATACACAGATTGTCAGTGGTGCAAGTACCAATACTAACTACCTCTCCTTGTAACATTATAATTGTTGAAATAAGTAATAACGCCCATGACGTAGACAAAAGTGAAACCTCCCAAACCGACCCATGAAAGAGTAAGTCTCATGGGTGAGACAGGCACCTCTAAAGTAACACGTCAATACATTTTTAAATCTTGAATGTCATTAGGATACATAGCCCTTTGACTCTGTTTATGACATACACCTCTTGGCGCATAGCTCCCCTCTTCAGGCCTTCACTGGTCATCTTGCTGTTGCTTAGCAACTAGTACTCATGCGGAGAAACTTTGCTCAGACAGTGGTAATGAGTAAAAATTAGAAAATAATGTAGTAACACTAGCATAAATATGTTATGAAGCATAATTTGTCTTCTCTTGCTGTATAATTTAGTCAACCCTACCACACAATTTCATCAACCCATGCTCCATCTTTCCAATAAACCCTTCCTTTAGCAAGGGCAGCTATTTTTAATATGATGACAGACCGTGAAGTAACCCATTCTTGAAGCCACTGTCAAGTCCTACCTCTAAAGCCTACATCTCATTTTAAATGATGAAGCCATTGAGCTCAGCGGTTAAATGTGAGGAACCCTTTTGACTCAATTGTGGATGGTGGCCCACTAGTACATCTATAGCAAAATTACCATAAACAGTTGGGTCCTAAACTTCTGTAAAATTTAGACATCCTAAGAGGAGATTAGAGACCGGACCCCGTTACCTCTGGTTCTTCTGGATAGCACCAGTGACTACATTTGATAGTTGATTTGTGCTTTCAAACATTATGTGGCACCCCTTTAAATTTCTTAGGTACCGGACAGTCAGTAGCTTACATTTCTTACATCCTTTCAAAGATTACTTGTTGATAGAGCCTTGCAAACAACAGTGCAGAAATTGCACACTTGAAAGTTGTGATGCTGTGGACTGTGGTATTCCAGGGTTTCAACCTGCTGAATAGGGTTAACCCACTGATCGCAAGAAAGATCTCAGTTCTGAGCTGTGCATTGTTACAATTAGCAGTGTTTGACTGAAGTATTGTTTCCAGTCTTAACCTGGTGAAAATCATGCAGAGAAACAGTGCAATTTGCAATAAGTTTAGAATTATGATTGGGGCACAAATGGTTGTTTTCACCCAAATAGGGATTTGCAAAGTGTCTGAATGACCTGTGTATTTGTTGATGGTGAATCCCCTGCTCTTTGAATAAATAAGGTAGTATCTTCTTTCTTCAAAGGCAATTAGCCATCCAAGGAAAAGTTTTTTAAATAGCCCTTGAAAACATACCAGTATAGTTGTTTCTCACTGAGGCACATCATTGTGATCCCTGCTAGTAATGCACAGGCGCCGGCACTTAATTGATGGCTTCAATTCCCTGTTGTCCAAACGAAAGTCCTATACTAGTACTAAATGCTCAGCTTTAGTTGAGCAGAATTGTGTATATTTAGTACACTTTTTAAGTTCATAGACATGGGCCTTTTCATGAGGCGTGAGGCATGGCTAAAGTCTTTTAACTTGAAAGGCATGAGCTAAACAAAGTAACTGACCAACTGCTCGATGACAAGACCTCTCTTCGATCCATCCTGGAAGAAATTGCTCAAGCAGTACAACTAAAACACAGACAGCCAAATGGAGGACCACCATCCAGAAGTAGTCATCTGAATGACAGAATCATAGCATTCCTTTTGGTTGTCCAGTGCTTTCTAGTCCTGAAAGGAGAGGCATTCTTCTTCAAACTACATCACTACGTACTTCCTCTGTAGCAATTCCTTTGATGATGGCCTTAGTGATTGTACCTCATCTGCCTATAGACCAGACATTTTATTTCATATATTTCTACCTACGTTTCACACGTTTACAAATAAAACTTTAGCTTACTTTAAAAGTCAAATGCTCCATTTAAACCAGTTTTATAATAGCTAATCTATGTCACCGGATCCATTTGCTCATCCTAATTCGCATGAAGAAATCCAGCAAGGTGAAACTCCATCTTCCAGTCTTTCTACAGGTCATTTATTTTTAAGAATGTCAGGTCTTTCTTTGTTGTTCTACATTTGTAAGTTCAGTTAACCAGTTGCTTCATTTAATTGTAGTTGTCTGTGAAAAAATATTTTGTTCTTACTTTAATTGTATACATAAATATTAGACATGTTAAGCTGTGTAGACACCTGATACATAACATGCTTAATGTTTCTGCCTCTGAAGTCCATTGTCTGGTGAATTGCTATATCAAAAGTAATTTTTTTCTTTTGTAATGCCCCTACAATTTCTGTATTATATTTCAAATAAAATGACTTTTTAGGTTTTCTAAACTCTACCACACATCTCTTTCTAACCCACCTCCCTTTTTAGGATGAGCATAGCAGCGCGGAAGCGCTGCTTTTTTCTATGCATTGTTATCTGTTTGTACTTTTATCCGCACCCCGCTCTCACGCCCATTACTATCGCTCATTCATGGGCTTGCCCTACAAAAATCCTTTGTTATCATTGGTAAATGTTACACGTTTGTCCCTCCTTGGGGCGCTTTGGTTACAGCCTTTGACATCGACCCATTAACATGGCAGATTGCACTTTTGCTGGTATGTTTGATTGCAAGGAAACTTGTTTTTCCTTTTTTGTGTCTCCTTCATGCTCATGGTGTGAGGCTTTGAATCGGGTCGCACCTGTGAAATTGAATTACATTTCATTTTCAATATATGTGGCAAGAAAAGTCCAGTTAGGGGTTTACAATAATAACAGCTCTAACTCGAGCAAATGAGAGACCTATTGCTTTGCAAATGCTTGTTTTTAAATAGAGTCTGTTTTCCTTAAAGAAAAACAGGATGTATTTCAACAAAAAAATGAAAAGTTTTCTTTTCATTTTTTAAGAGTAGGCACTGGTCTGTGTACATTCTGCGTGCTCTAAAAAAATGTTGGTGCCCCCATTGACAAAGGGAAAGAGGTCCCCTGGGGGCCCCTTCCAATTTGTGCATTGTTTACTCCTAATTAAAATGTTTGGTAAAATGTGAATGTTTTGCTGCCGTATTCTCGGTCTCATAACATTCGCAAATACCAATGAGAGTGGGTATTTGGAATGGACACTCATCACACACCCCATCCTAATACGGAATCGCAAACCCTATTGTGCAAGTCAGTAAAAAGTTACTGATTCGCAAAATAGGGTTAGTACATTTAGAAAGGCTTTTTTAGCAGTAGAAAATAACCCAATATGCCATTTGTGACTGCCAAATTCTTTCATAGATGTTTCCCTCAGTTATCAATAAATCATTCAGCAGAAATAAAGACACAAAGTGTACCTGTTGTCTCAGAATGTGTGCTGCTTGTGGTAGTCGCAGGTGTTGTGGTGCCTGCTGTGGTTGCTGCTGTAGTGCTCATTCCTGTTAAAAACAGATACACAGATTGTCAGTGGTGCAAGTACTGATACTAACTACCGCTCCTTGTAACATTATAATTGTTGAAATAAGTAATAACGCCAATGAGGGAGACAAAAGCGAAACCTCCCACGCCGACCCATGAAAGAGTAAGTCTCATGGGTGAGACAGGCACCTCTAAAGTGACACGTCAATACATTTTTTAATTTTGAATGTCATTAGGATACATAGACCTTTGACTCTGTTTATGACACACACATCTAGGCGCATTGCTCCCCTCTTCAGGCCTTCACTGGTCATCTTGCTGTTGCTTAGCAACTGGTACTGATGAGGAGAAACTTTGCTCAGACAGTGGTAATGAGTAAAAATGAGAAAATAATGTAGTAATACTAGCATAAATATGTTATGCTGCATAATGTGTCTTCTCTTGCTGTATAATTTAGTCAACCCTACCACACAATTTCATCAACCCATGCTCCATCTTTCCAATAAACCCTTCCTTTAGCAAGGGCAGCTATTTTTAATATGATGACAGACCGTGACATAACCGATTCTTGAAGCCACTGTCAAGTCCTACCTCTAAAGTCCACATCTCCCTTTTAAATGATGAAGCCATTGAGCTCAGTGGTTAAATGTGAGGAACCCTTTTGACTCAATTGTGGGTGGTGGCCCACTAGTACATCTATAGCAAAATTACCATAAACAGTTGGGTCCTAAACTTTTGTAAAATGTAGACATCCTAAGAGGAGATTAGAGACCGGACCCCGTTACCTCTGGTTCTTCTGGATAGCACCAGTGACTACATTGGATAGTTGATTTGTGCTTTGAAATATTTTGTGGCACCCCTTTAAATTTCTTAGGTACCTGACAGTCAGTAGCTTACATTTCTCCCATCCTTTCAAAGATTACTTGTTGATAGAGCCTTGCAAAAAACAGTGCAGAAATTGCACACTTGAAAGTTGTGATGCTGTGGACTGTGGTATTCCAGGGTTTCAACCTGCTGAATAGGGTTAACCCACTGATCGCAAGAAAGATCTCAGTTCTGAGCTGTGCATTGTTACAATTAGCAGTTTTTGACTGAAGTATTGTTTCCAGTCTTAACCTGGTGAAAATCATGCCGAGAAACAGTGCAATTTGCAATAAGTTTAGAATTATGATTGGGGCACAAATGGTTGTTTTTACCCAAATAGGGATTTGCAAAGTGTCTGAATGACGTGAGTATTTGTTGATGGTGAATCCCCTGCTCTTTGAATAAATAAGGTCGTTTCTTCTTTCTTCAAAGGCAATAAGCCATCCAAGGGAATGTTTTTTAAAATAGCCCTTGGAAACATACCAGTATAGTTGTTTCTCACTGAGGCACATCATAGTGATCCCTGCTAGTAATGCACAGGTGCCGGCACTTAATTGATGGCTTCAATTCCCTGTTGTCCACCGAAAGTCTTACACTAGTACTAAATGCTCAGCTTTAGTTGAGCAGAATTGTGTATATTTAGTAAAATTTTTAAGTTCATGGACATGGGCCTTTTCATGAGTCATGAGGCATGGCTAAAGTCTTTTAACTTGAAAGGCATGAGCTAGACAAAGTAACTGACCAACTGCTCGATGACAAGACCTCTCCTCTATCCATCCTGGAAGAAATTGCTCAAGCAGTACAACTAAAACACAGACAGCCAAATGGAGGACCACCATCCAGAAGTAGACATCTGAATCACATAATCATAGCATTCCTTTTGGTTGTCCAGTGCTTTCTAGTCCTGAAAGGAGAGGCATTCTTCTTCAAACTACATCACTACGTACTTCCTCTGTAGCAATTCCTTTAATGATGGCCTTAGTGATTGTACCTCAACTACCTTTAAACCAGGCATTTTATTTCATATATTTCTACCTATGTTTCACATGTTTACAAATAAAACTTTAGCTTACTTTAAACGTCAAATGCTCCTTTTAAGCGTTTTTTATAATAGCTAATCTATGTCACCGGATCCATTTGCACATCCTAATTCGCATGAAGAAATCCAGAAAGGTGAAACTACATCTTCCAGTCTTTCTACAGGTCATTTATTTTTAAGAATGTCAGGTCTTTCTTTCTTGTTCTACATTTGTAAGTTCAGTTAACCAGTTGCTTCATTTAATTGTAGTTCTCTGTGAAAAAATATTTTGTTCATATTTTAATTTTATACATAAATATTAGACATGTTAAGCTGTGTAGACACCTGATACATAACATGCTTAATGTTTCTGCCTCTGAAGTCCATTGTCTGGGAATTGCTATATCAAAAGTCATTTTGTTCTTTTGCAATGCCCCTACAATTTCTGTAGTATATTTCAAATAAAACGACTTTTTAGGTTTTCTAAACTCTACCACACATCTCTTTCTAACCCACCTCCCTTTTTAGGTTGAGCATAACAGCGCAGAAGCGCTGCTTTTTTCTATGCGATGTTATCTGTTTGTACTTTTAACCGCACCCCGCCCTCACGCCCATTACTATCGCTCATTCATGGGCTTGCCCTACAAAAATCCTTTGTTATCATTGGTAAATGTTACACGTTTGTCCCTTCTTGGAGTGCTTTGGTTACCACCTTTGACATCTACCCATAAACATGGCTAATTGCACTTTTGCTGGTATGTTTGATTGCAAGCAAACTTGTTTTTCCTTTTTTGTATCTCCTTCATGCTCATTGTGTGGGGCTTTGAATCGGGTCGCATGTGTGAAATTGAATTACGTTTCATTTTCAATATTTGTGGCAAGAAAAGTCCAGTTAGGGGTTCACAATAATAACAGCTCTAACTCGAGCAAATGTGAGACCTATTGCATTGCAAATGCTTGTTTTTAAATAGAGTCTGTTTTCCTTAAAGAAAAACAGGATGTATTTCAACAAAAAAATGAAAAGTTTTCTTTTAATTTTTTAAGAGTAGGCACTTGTCTGTGTATATTCGGCGTGCTCTGAAAAAATGTTGGTGCCCCCATTGACAAAGGGGAAGGGGTCCCCTGGGGGCCACTTCCAATTTGTGCATTGTTTACTCCTAATTAAATTTTAGGGTAAAATGCGAATGTTTTGCAACCGTATTCTCGGTCTCATAACATTCGCAAATACCAATGAGAGTGGTTATTAGGAATGGACACTCATCACACACCCCATCCTAATACGGAATCGCAAACCCTATTGTGCACGTCAGTAAAAGGTTACCGATTCGCAAAATACGGTTAGTACATGTAGAAAGGCTTTTTTAGCAGTAGAAAATAACCCAATATGCCATTTGTGAATGCTAAATTCTTTCATAGATGTGTCCCTCAGTTACCAATAAATCATTCAGCAGAAAAAAAGACACAAAGTGTACCTGTTGTCTCAGAATGTGTGCTGCTTGTGGTAGTCGCAGGTGTTGTGGTGCCTGCGGTGGTTGCTGCTGTAGTGCTCATTCCTGTTAAAAACAGATACACAGATTGTCAGTGGTGCAAGTACTGATACTAACTACCTTTCCGTGTAACATTATAATTGTTGAAATAAGTAATAACGCCCATGAGGTAGACAAAAGTGAAACCTCCCAAACCGACCCATGAAATAGTAAGTCTCATGGGTGAGACAGGCACCTCTAAAGTAACACGTCAATAAATGTTTAAATCTTGAATGTCATTAGTATACATAGACCTTTGACTCTGTTTATGACACACACCTCTAGGCACATAGGTCCCCTCTTCAGGCCTTCACTGGTCATCTTGCTGTTGCTTAGCAACTAGTACTCATGAGGAGAAACTTTGCTCAGACAGTGGTAATGAGTAAAAATAAGAAAATAATGTGGTAATACTATCATAAATATGTTATGCCGCATAATTTGTCTTCTCTTGCTGTATATTTTAGTCAACCCTACCACACAATTTCATCAACCAATGCTCCATCTTTCCAATAAACCATTCCTTTAGCAAGGGCAGCTATTTTGAATATGATGATAGACCGCGAAGTAACCCATTCTTGAAGCCACTGTCAAGTCCTACCTCTAAAGTCTACATCTCCCTTTTAAATGATGAAGCCATTGAGCTCAGAGGTTAAATGTGAGGAACCCTTTTGACTCAATTGTGGGTGGTGGCCCACTAGTACATCAATAGCAAAATTACCATAAACAGTTGGGTCCTAAACTTCTGTAAAATTTAGAAATCCTAAGAGGACTTTGGAGACCTGAACCCTTTTACCTCTGGTTCTTCTGGATAGCACCAGTCACTACATTGGGTAGTTGATTTGTGCTTTGAAATATTTTGTGGCACCCCTTTACATTTCTTAGGTACCGGACAGTCAGTAGTTTACATTTTTTCCATCCTTTCAAAGATTACTTGTTGATAGAGCCTTGCACAAAACAGTGCAGAAATTGCACACTTGAAAGTTGTGATGCTGTGGACTGTGGTATTCCAGGGTTTCAACCTGCTAAATAGGGTTAACCCACTGATCGCAAGAAAGATCTCAGTTCTGAGCTGTGCATTGTTGCAATTAGCAGTGTTTGACTGAAGTATTGTTTCCAGTCTTAACCTGGTGAAAATCATGCAGAGAAACAGTGCAATTTGCAATAAGTTTAGAATTATGATTGGGGCACAAATGGTTGTTTTCACCCAAATAGGGATTTGCTAAGTGTCTGAATGACCTGAGTATTTGTTGATGGTGAATCCCCTGCTCTCTGAATAAATAAGGTAGTTTCTTCTTTCTTCAAAGGCAATAAGCCATCCAAGGGAAAGGTTTTTAAATAGCCCTTGAAAACATACCAGTATAGTTGTTTCTCACTGAGGCACATCATTGTGATCCCTGCTAGTAATGCACAGGTGCCGGCACTTAATTGATGGCTTCAATTCCCTGTTGTCCACTGAAAGTCCTATACTAGTACTAAATTCTCAGCTTTACTTGAGCAGAATTGTGTATATTTAGTAAAATTTTTAAGTTCATGGACATGGGTCTTTTCATGAGGCGTGAGGCATGGCTAAAGTCTTTTAATTCGAAAGGCATGAGCTAGACAAAGGAACTGACCAGCTGCTCGATGACAAGACCTCTCTTCAATCCATCCTGGAAGAAATTGCTCAAGCAGTACAACTAAAACACAGACAGCCAAATGGAGGACCACCATCTAGAAGAAGTCATCTGAATCACAGAATCATAGCATTCCTTTTGGTTGTCCAGTGCTTTCTAGTCCTGAAAGGAGAGGCGTTCTTCTTCAAACGACATCACTACGTACTTCCTCTGTAGCAATTCATTTGAAGATGGCCTTAGTGATTGTACCTCAACTGCCTATCGACCAGACATTTTATTTCATATATTTCTACCTACGTTTCACACGTTTACAAATACAACTTTAGCTTACTTTAGACATCAAATGCTCCATTTAAGCCAGTTTTATAATAGCTAATCTAAGTCACCAGATCCATTTGCTCATCCTAATTCGCATGAAGAAATCCAGCAAGGTGAAACTACATCTTCCAGTTTTCTACAGGTCATTTATTTTTAAGAATGTCAGATCTTTCTTTCTTGTTCCACATTTGTAAGTTCAGTTAACCAGTTGCTTCACTTAATTGTAGTTCTCTGTGAAAAAATAGTTTGTTCTTATTTTAATTTTATACATAAATATTAGACATGTTAAGCTGTGTAGACACCTGATACATAACATGCTTAATGTTTCTGCCTCTGAAGTCCATTGTCTGGTGAATTGCTATATCAAAAGTTATTTTTTTCTTTTGTAATGCCCCTACAATTTTTGTAGTATATTTCAAATAAAATGACTTTTTAGGTTTTCTAAACTCTATCACACATCTCTTTCTAACCCACCTCCCTTTTTAGGATGAGCATAACAGCACGGAAGCGCTGCTTTTTTCTACGCGTTGTTATCTGTTTGCACTTTTATCCACACCCCACCCTCACACCCATTACTATCGCTCGTTCATGGGCTTGCCCTACAAACATCCTTTGTTATCATTGTTAAATGTTTCACGTTTGTCCCTCCTTGGGGCGCTTTGGTTACTACCTTTGACATCGACCCTGTTACATGGCTAATTGCACTTTTGCTGGTATGTTTGATTGCAAGCAAACTTGTTTTTCCTTTTGTGTGTCTCCTTCATGCTCATGGTGTGAGGCTTTGAATCGCGTCGCATGTGTGAAATTGGATTACTTTTCATTTTCAATATATGTGGCAAGAAAAGTCCAGCTAGGGGTTTACAGTAATAATAGCTCTAACTCGAGCAAATGTGAGACCTATTGCATTGCAAATGCTTGTTTATAAATAGAGTCTGTTTTCCTTAAAGAAAAACAGGATGTATTTGAACAACAAAAAACATGAAAAGTTTTCTTTTAATTTTTTAAGAGTAGACACTAGTCTGTGTACATTCTGCGTGCTCTGAAAAAATGTTGGTGCCCCATTGACAAAGGGGAAGGGGTCCCCTGGGGGTCCCTTCCAATTTGTGCATTGTTTACTCCTAATTAATTTTTTTGGTAAAATGCGAATGTTTTGCAACCGTATTCTCAGTCTCATAACATTCGCAAATACCAATGAGAGTGGGTATTAGGAATTGACACTCATCACACACCCCATTCTAATACGGAATCGCAAACCCTATTGTGCAAGTCAGTAAAAGGTTACTGATTCGCAAAATAGGGTTAGTACATGTAGAAAGGCTTTTTTAGCAGTAGAAAATAACCGAATATGCCATTTGTGACTGCTAAATTCTTTCATACGTGTCCCTCAGTTACCAATAAATCATTCAGCAGAAATAAAGACACAAAGTGTACCTGTTGTCTCAGGATGTGTGCTGCTTGTGGAAGTCGCAGGTGTTGTGGTGCCTGCGGTGGTTGCTTCTGTAGTGCTCATTCCTGTTAAAAACAGATACACAGATTGTCAGTGGTGCAAGTACTGATTCTAAACACCTCTCCTTGTAACATTATAATTGTTGAAATAAGTAATAACGCCCATGAGTTAGACAAAAGCGAAACCTCCTAAACCGACCCATGAAAGAGTAAGTCTCATGGGTGAGACAGGCACCTCTAAAGTAACACATCAATATACTTTAAAATCTTGAATGTCATTAGGATACATAGACCTTTCACTCCGTTTATGACACACACTTCTAGGCGCATAGCTCCGCTCTTCAGGCATTCACTGGTCATCTTGCTGTTGCTTAGCAGCTGGTACTCATGAGGAGAAACTTTGCTCAGACAGTGGTAATGAGTAAAAATGAGAAAATAATGTAGTAATACTAGCATAAATATGTTATGCTGCATAATTTGTCTTCTCTTGCTATATAATTTAGTCAACCCTACCACACAATTTCATCAACCAATGCTCCATCTATCCAATAAACCCTTCCTTTAGCAAGGGCAGTTATTTTTAATATGATGACAGACCGCGAAGTAACCCATTCTTGAAGCCAATGTCAAGTCCTACCTCTAAAGTCTACATCTCCCTTTTAAATGATGAAGCCATTGAGCTCAGAGGTTAAATGTGAGGAACCCTTTTGACTCAATTGTGGGTGGTGGCCCACTAGTACATCAATAGCAAAATTACCATAACAGTGGGGTCCTAAAGTTCTGTAAAATTTAGAAATCCTAAGAGGACTTTAGAGACCGGACCCCTTTTACCTCTGGTTCTTCTGGATAGCACCAGTCACTACATTGGGTAGTTGATTTGTGCTTTGAAATATTTTGTGGCACCCCTTTACATTTCTTAGGTACCGGACAGTCAGTAGTTTACATTTTTTCCATCCTTTTCAAAGATTACTTGTTGATAGAGCCTTGCACAAAACAGTGCAGAAATTGCACACTTGAAAGTTGTGATGCTGTGGACTGTCGTATTCCAGGGTTTCAACCTGCTATATAGGGTTAACCCACTGATCGCAAGAAAGATCTCAGTTCTGAGCTGTGCATGGTTACAATTAGCAGAGTTTGACTGAAGTATTGTTTCCAGTCTTAACCTGGTGAAAATCATGCCGAGAAACAGTGCAATTTGCAATAAGTTTAGAATTATGATTGGGGCACAAATGGTTGTTTTCACCCAAATAGGGATTTGCAAAGTGTCTGAATTACCTGAGTATTTGTTGATGGTGAATCCCCTGCTCTTTGAATAAATAAGGTAGTTTCTTCTTTCTTCAAAGGCAATAAGCCATCCAAGGGAAAGTTTTTTAAATAGCCCTTGAAAACATACCAGTATAGTTGTTTCTCACTGAGGCACATCATTGTGATCCCTGCTAGTAATGCACAGGTGCCGGCAGTTAATTGATGGCTTCAATTCCCTGTTGTCCACCGAAAGTCCTACACTAGTACTAAATGCTCAGCTTTAGTTGAGCAGAATTGTGTATATTTAGTACAATTTTTAAGTTCATGGACATGGGCCTTTTCATGAGGCGTGAGGCATGGCTAACGTCTTTTAACTTGAAAGGCATGAGCTAGACAAAGTAACTGACCAAGTGCTCGATGACAAGACCTCTCTTCGATCCATCCTGGAAGAAATTGCTCAAGCAGTACAACTAAAACACAGACAGCCAAATGGAGGACCACCATCCAGAAGTAGACATCTGAATCACAGAATCATAGCATTCCTTTTGGTTGTCCAGTGCTTTCTAGTCCTGAAAGGAGAGGCATTCTTCTTCAAACTACATCACTACGTACCTCCTCTGTAGCAATTCATTTGATGATGGCCTTAGTGATTGTATCTCAACTGCCTATAGACCAGACATTTTATTTCATATATTTCTACCTACGTTTCACACGTTTACAAATACAACTTTAGCTTACTTTAAACATCAAATGCTCCATTTAAGCCAGTTTTATAATAGCTAATCTATGTCACCAGATCCATTTGCTCATCCTAATTCGCATGAAGAAATCCAGCAAGGTGAAACTACATCTTCCAGTCTTTCTACAGGTCATTTATTTTTAAGAATGTCAGATCTTTCTTTCTTGTTTCACATTTGTAAGTTCAGTTAACCAGTTGCTTCACTTAATTGTAGTTCTCTGTGAAAAAATAGTTTGTTCTTATTTTAATTTTATACATAAATATTAGACATGTTAAGCTGTGTAGACACCTGATACATAACATGCTTAATGTTTCTGCCTCTGAAGTCCATTGTCTGGTGAATTGCTATATCAAAAGTTATTTTTTTCTTTTGTAATGCCCCTACAATTTTTGTAGTATATTTCAAATAAAATGACTTTTTAGGTTTTCTAAACTCTATCACACATCTCTTTCTAACCCACCTCCCTTTTTAGGATGAGCATAACAGCGCGGAAGCGCTGCTTTTTTCTACGCGTTGTTATCTGTTTGTACTTTTATCCACACCCCACCCTCACACCCATTACTATCGCTCGTTCATGGGCCTGCCCTACAAACATCCTTTGTTATCATTGTTAAATGTTTCACGTTTGTCCCTCCTTGGGGCGCTTTGGTTACTACCTTTGACATCGACCCTGTTACATGGCTAATTGCACTTTTGCTGGTATGTTTGATTGCAAGCAAACTTGTTTTTCCTTTTGTGTGTCTCCTTCATGCTCATGGTGTGAGGCTTTGAATCGGGTCGCATGTGTGAAATTGGATTACTTTTCATTTTCAATATATGTGGCAAGAAAAGTCCAGCTAGGGGTTTACAGTAATAACAGCTCTAACTCGAGCAAATGTGAGACCTATTGCATTGCAAATGCTTGTTTATAAATAGAGTCTGTTTTCCTTAAAGAAAAACAGAATGTATTTGAACAACAAAAAACATGAAAAGTTTTCTTTTAATTTTTTAAGAGTAGACACTAGTCTGTGTACATTCTGCGTGCTCTGAAAAAATGTTGGTGCCCCATTGACAAAGGGGAAGGGGTCCCCTGTGGGTCCCTTCCAATTTGTGCATTGTTTACTCCTAATTACATTTTTTGGTAAAATGCGAATGTTTTGCAACCGTATTCTCAGTCTCATAACATTCGCAAATACCAATGAGAGTGGGTATTAGGAATTGACACTCATCACACACCCCATTCTAATACGGAATCGCAAACCCTATTGTGCAACTCAGTAAAAGGTTACTGATTCGCAAAATAGGGTTAGTACGTGTAGAAAGGCTTTTTTAGCAGTAGAAAATAACCGAATATGCCATTTGTGACTGCTAAATTCTTTCATACATGTGTCCCTCAGTTACCAATAAATCATTCAGCAGAAATAAAGACACAAAGTGTACCTGTTGTCTCAGGATGTGTGCTGCTTGTGGAAGTCGCAGGTGTTGTGGTGCCTGCGGTGGTTGCTTCTGTAGTGCTCATTCCTGTTAAAAACAGATACACAAATTGTCAGTGGTGCAAGTACTGATTCTAACTACCTCTCCTTGTAACATTATAATTGTTGAAATAAGTAATAACGCCCATGAGTTAGACAAAAGCGAAACCTCCTAAACCGACCCATGAAAGAGTAAGTCTCATGGGTGAGACAGGCACCTCTAAAGTAACACATCAATATACTTTAAAATCTTGAATGTCATTAGGATACATAGACCTTTCACTCCGTTTATGACACACACCTCTAGGCGCATAGCTCCCTTCTTCAGGCCTTCACTGGTCATCTTGCTGTTGCTTAGCAGCTGGTACTCATGAGGAGAAACTTTGCTCAGACAGTGGTAATGAGTAAAAATGAGAAAATAATGTAGTAATACTAGCATAAATATGTTATGCTGCATAATTTGTCTTCTCTTGCTATATAATTTAGTCAACCCTACCACACAATTTCATCAACCCATGCTCCATCTATCCAATAAACCCTTCCTTTAGCAAGGGCAGTTATTTTTAATATGATGACAGACCGCAAAGTAACCCATTCTTGAAGCCAATGTCAAGTCCTACCTCTAAAGTCTACATCTCCCTTTTAAATAATGAAGCCATTGAGCTCAGAGGTTAAATGTGAGGAACCCTTTTGACTCAATTGTGGGTGGTGGCCCACTAGTACATCAATAGCAAAATTACCATAACAGTGGGGTCCTAAACTTCTGTAAAATTTAGAAATCCTAAGAGGACTTTAGAGACCGGACCCCTTTTACCTCTGGTTCTTCTGGATAGCACCAGTCACTACATTGGGTAGTTGATTTGTGCTTTGAAATATTTTGTGGCACCCCTTTAAATTTCTTAGGTACCGGACAGTCAGTAGCTTACATTTTTTCCATCCTTTCAAAGATTACTTGTTGATAGAGCCTTGCACAAAACAGTGCAGAAATTGCACACTTGAAAGTTGTGATGCTGTGGACTGTGGTATTCCAGGGTTTCAACCTGCTAAATAGGGTTAACCCACTGATCGCAAGAAAGATCTCAGTTCTGAGCTGTGCATGGTTACAATTAGCAGAGTTTGACTGAAGTATTGTTTCCAGTCTTAACCTGGTGAAAATCATGCCGAGAAACAGTGCAATTTGCAATAAGTTTAGAATTATGATTGGGGCACAAATGGTTGTTTTTACCCAAATAGGGATTTGCAAAGTGTCTGAATGACGTAAGTATTTGTTGATGGTGAATCCCCTGCTCTTTGAATAAATAAGGTAGTTTCTTCTTTCTTCAAAGGCAATAAGCCATCCAAGGGAAAGTTTTTTTAAATAGCCCTTGGAAACATACCAGTATAGTTGTTTCTCACTGAGGCACATCATTGTGATCCCTGCTAGTAATGCACAGGCGCCGGCAGTTAATTGATGGCTTCAATTCCCTGTTGTCCACCGAAAGTCCTACACTAGTACTAAATGCTCAGCTTTAGTTGAGCAGAATTGTGTATATTTAGTACAATTTTTAAGTTCATGGACATGGGCCTTTTCATGAGGCGTGAGGCATGGCTAACGTCTTTTAACTTGAAAGGCATGAGCTAGACAAAGTAACTGACCAACTACTCGATGACAAGACCTCTCTTCGATCCATCCTGGAAGAAATTGCTCAAGCAGTACAACTAAAACACAGACAGCCAAATGGAGGACCACCATCCAGAAGTAGACATCTGAATCACAGAATCATAGCATTCCTTTTGGTTGTCCAGTGCTTTCTAGTCCTGAAAGGAGAGGCATTCTTCTTCAAACTACATCACTACGTACCTCCTCTGTAGCAATTCATTTGATGATGGCCTTAGTGGTTGTATCTCAACTGCCTATAGACCAGACATTTTATTTCATATATTTCTACCTACGTTTCACACGTTTACAAAAACAACTTTAGCTTACTTTAAACATCAAATGCTCCATTTAAGCCAGTTTTATAATAGCTAATCTATGTCACCAGATCCATTTGCTCATCCTAATTCGCATGAAGAAATCCAGCAAGGTGAAACTACATCTTACAGTCTTTCTACAGGTCATTTATTCTTAAGAATGTCAGATCTTTCTTTCTTGTTCTACATTTGTAAGTTCAGTTAACCAGTTGCTTCACTTAATTGTAGTTCTCTGTGAAAAAATATTTTGTTCTTATTTTAATTTTATACATAAATATTAGACATGTTAAGCTGTGTAGACACCTGATACATAACATGCTTAATGTTTCTGCCTCTGAAGTCCATTGTCTGGTGAATTGCTATATCAAAAGTTATTTTCTTCTTTTGTAAGGCCCCTACCATTTTTGTAGTATATTTCAAATAAAACGACTTTTTAGGTTTTCTAAACTGTATCACACATCTCTTTCTAACCCACCTCCCTTTCTAGGTTAGGCATAACAGCGCGGAAGTGCTGCTTTTTTCTACGCGTTGTTATCTGGTTGTACTTTTATCCATACCCCGCCCTCACGCCCATTACTATCGCTCGTTCATGGGCTTGCCCAACAAACATCCTTTGTTATCATTGTTAAATGTTTCACGTTTGTCCCTCCTTGGGGCGCTTTGGTTACTGCCTTTAACATCGACCCTGTTACATGGCTAATTGCACTTTTGCTGGTATGTTTGATTGCAAGCAAACTTGTTTTTCCTTTTGTGTGTCTCCTTCATGCTCATGGTGTGAGGCTTTGAATCGGGTTGCATGTGTGAAATTGGATTACTTTTCATTTTCAATATATGTGGCAAGAAAAGTCCAGTTAGGGGTTTACAATAATAACAGCTCTAACTCGAGCAAATGTGAGACCTATTGCATTGCAAATGCTTGTTTATAAATAGAGTCTGTTTTCCTTAAAGAAAAATAGGATGTATTTCAACAAAAAACATGAAAAGTTTTCTTTTAATTTTTTCAGAGTAGACACTAGTCTGTGTACATTCTGCGTGCTCTGAAAAAATGTTGGTGCCCCATTGACAAAGGGGAAGGGGTCCCCTAGGGGTCCCTTCCAATTTTTGCATTGTTTACTCCTAATTAAATTTTTTGGTAAAATGCGAATGTTTTGCAACTGTTTCGAAAGCCGGCATCCAAGATAAAGCCCTCCACTGGATCTCATCCTTCCTCTCCGACAGAACGCAGAGAGTCCGTCTCTCCCCTTTCCGCTCCAAAGCCACCAACCTCATCTGCGGCGTCCCCCAAGGATCCTCCCTCAGCCCCACGTTGTTCAACGTCTACATGGCCCCCCTCGCTCAACTGGCCCGCCAACATCATCTCAGCATCATCTCCTACGCCAACGATACCCAGCTCGTCCTCTCCCTGACCAAAGACCCGCTCACCGCCAAAACAAACCTCCACGAGGGACTAAAATCCATCGCCGATTGGATGAACAACAGTCGCCTGAAACTCAACTCCGACAAGACGGAAGTCCTCATCCTCGGACGCACTCCCTCAGCCTGGAACGACTCATGGTGGCCCTCCGTCCTCGGACCAGCACCCACCCCTGCCAGCCACGCAAGAAACCTCGGCTTCATCCTGGACTCCGCCCTCACCATGTCCAAACAGGTCAGCGCCGTCTCCTCCTCCTGTTTCAACACCCTTCGAATGCTCCGCAGAATCTTCAAGTGGATTCCAACAGAAACCAGAAAGACGGTGACCCAGGCCCTCGTCAGCAGCAGACTTGACTACGGCAACGCACTCTACACAGGCATCCCAACCAAAGACATCAAACGCCTCCAACGTATCCAAAATGCCTCCGCCCGACTGATACTCAACATACCCCGCCGAAGTCACATCTCCCCTCACCTAAAGGAACTCCACTGGCTCCCGGTAGACAAGAGGATCACCTTCAAACTCCTGACCCACGCTCA
Source organism: Pleurodeles waltl (assembly GCF_031143425.1). Taxonomy (NCBI): domain Eukaryota; kingdom Metazoa; phylum Chordata; class Amphibia; order Caudata; family Salamandridae; genus Pleurodeles; species Pleurodeles waltl. The sequence goes on from NC_090439.1 coordinate 1,181,558,341, forward strand.
CAAGGCACTTCACAACACCGGACCCTCCTACCTCAACACCAGACTCAACTTCTACACTCCAACACGTCAACTCCGATCCGCCAACCTCGCCCTCGCCATCGTACCCCGAATCCAGCGCAAGACATCCGGCGGCAGATCCTTCTCCTTCCTCGCCGCCAAGACCTGGAACTCTCTCCCCACATCTCTTCGCCAGACCAAGGACCTCCTCGCATTCAGAAGGCTCATCAAGACCTGGCTCTTCGACCGCTAAACCAGCAGCGCTCCCCCCCCCCCCTTCAGCGCCTCGAAACCCTGACGGGTACATAGCGCGCTTTATAAATACTATGATTGATTGATTGATTGATTATTCTCAGTCTCATAACATTCGCAAATACCAATGAGAGTGGGTATTAGGAATGGACACTCATCACACACCCCATTCTAATACGGAATCGCAAACCCTATTGTGCAAGTCAGTAAAAGGTTACTGATTCACAAAATAGGGTTAGTACATGTAGAAAGGCTTTTTTAGCAGTAGAAAATAACCGAATATGCCATTTGTGACTGCTAAATTCTTTCATAGATGTGTCCCTCAGTTACCAATAAATCATTCAGCAGAAATAAAGCACAAAGTGTACCTGTTGTCTCAGGATGTGTGCTGCTTGTGGTAGTCGCAGGTGTTGTGGTGCCTGCGGTGGTTGCTTCTGTAGTGCTCATTCCTGTTAAAAACAGATACACAGATTGTCAGTGGTGCAAGTACTGATACTAACTACCTCTCCTTGTAACATTATAATTGTTGAAATAAGTAATAACGCCCATGAGGTAGACAAAAGCGAAACCTCCTAAACCGACCCATGAAAGAGTAAGTCTCATGGGTGAGACAGGCACCTCTAAAGTAACACGTCAATATACTTTTAAATCTTGAATGTCATTAGGATACATAGACCTTTCACTCCGTTTATGACACACACCTCTAGGCGCATAGCTCCCCTCTTCAGGCCTTCACTGGTCATCTTGCTGTTGCTTAGCAACTGGTACTCATGAGGAGAAACTTTGCTCAGACAGTGGTAATGAGTAAAAATGAGAAAATAATGTAGTAATACTATCATAAATGTGTTATGCCGCATAATTTGTCTTCTCTTGATGTATAATTTAGTCAACCCTACCACACAATTTCATCAACCCATGCTCCATCTTTCCAATAAACCCTTCCTTTAGAAAGGGCAGCTATTTTTAATATGATGATAGACCGCAAAGTAACCCATTCTTGAAGCCACTGTCAAGTCCTACCTCTAAAGTCTACATCTCCCTTTTATATGATGGAGCCATTTAGCTCAGTGGTTAAATGTGAGGAACCCTTTTGACTCAATTGTGGGTGGAGGCCCACTAGTACATCTATAGCAAAACTACCATAAACAGTTGGGTCCTAAACTTCTGTAAAATTTAGAAATCCTAAGAGGACTTTGGAGACCGGACCCCTTTTACCTCTGGTTCTTCAGGATAGCACCAGTCACTACATTGGGTAGTTGATTTGTGCTTTGAAATATTTTGTGGCACCCCTTTACATTTCTTAGGTACCGGACAGTCAGTAGTTTACATTTTTTCCATCCTTTCAAAGATTACTTGTTGATAGAGCCTTGCAAAAAACAGTGCAGGAATTGCACACTTGAAAGTCGTGATGCTGTGGACTGTGGGATTCCAAGGTTTCAACCTGCTGAATACGGTTAACCCACTGATCGCAAGAAAGATCTCAGTTCTGAGCTGTGCATTGTTACAATTAGTAGTGTTTGACTGAAGTATTGTTTCCAGTCTTAACCTGGTGAAAATCATGCTGAGAAACAGTTCAATTTGCAATAAGTTTGGAATTATGATTGGGGCACAAATGGTTGTTTTCACCCAAATAGGGATTTGCAAAGTGTCTGAATGACCTGTGTATTTGTTGACGGTGAATCCCCTGCTCTTTGAATAAATAAGGTAGTTTCTTCTTTCATTAAAGGCAATAAGCCATCCAAGGGAAAGTTTTTTAAATAGCCCTTGAAAACATACCAGTATAGTTGTTTCTCACTGAGGCACATCATTGTGATCCCTGCTAGTAATGCACAGGTGCCGGCACTTAATTGATGGCTTCAATTCCCTGTTGTCCAACGAAAGTCCTATACTAGTACTAAATGCTCAGCTTTAGTTGAGCAGAATTGTGTATATTTAGTAACATTTTTAAGTTCATGGACATGGGTCTTTTCATGAGGCGTGAGGCATGGCTAAAGTCTTTTAATTCGAAAGGCATGAGCTAGACAAAGTAACTGACCAACTGCTCGATGACAAGATCTCTCTTCAATCCATCCTGGAAGAAATTGCTCAAGCAGTACAACTAAAACACAGACAGCCAAATGGAGGACCACCATCCAGAAGTAGTCATCTGAATCACAGAATCATAGCATTCCTTTTGGTTGTCCAGTGCTTTCTAGTCCTGAAAGGAGAGGCGTTCTTCTTCAAACGACATCACTACGTACTTCCTCTGTAGCAATTCATTTGAAGATGGCCTTAGTGATTGTACCTCAACTGCCTATCGACCAGACATTTTATTTAATATATTTCTACCTACGTTTCACACGTTTACAAATACAACTTTAGCTTACTTTAGACATCAAATGCTCCATTTAAGCCAGTTTTATAATAGCTAATCTAAGTCACCAGATCCATTTGCTCATCCTAATTCGCATGAAGAAATCCAGCAAGGTGAAACTACATCTTCCAGTCTTTCTACAGGTCATTTATTTTTAAGAATGTCAGATCTTTCTTTCTTGTTCCACATTTGTAAGTTCAGTTAACCAGTTGCTTCACTTAATTGTAGTTCTCTGTGAAAAAATATTTTGTTCTTATTTTAATTTTATACATAATTATTAGACATGTTAAGCTGTGTAGACACCTGATACATAACATGCTTAATGTTTCTGCCTCTGAAGTCCATTGTCTGGTGAATTGCTATATCAAAAGTTATTTTTTTCTTTTGTAATGCCCCTACAATTTCTGTAGTATATTTCAAATAAAATGACTTTTTAGGTTTTCTAAACTCTACCACACATCTCTTTCTAACCCACCTCCCTTTTTAGGTTGAGCATAACAGCGCGGAAGCGCTGCTTTTTTCTATGCGTTGTTATCTGTTTGTACTTTTATCCGCACCCCGCTCTCACGCCCATTACTATCGCTCATTCATGGGCTTCCCTACAAAAATCCTTTGTTATCATTGGTAAATGTTACACGTTTGTCCCTCCTTGGGGCGCATTGGTTACAGCCTTTGACATCGACCCATTAACATGGCTAATTGCACTTTTGCTGGTATGTTTTATTGCATGGAAACTTGTTTTTCCTTTTTTGTGTCTCCTTCATGCTCATGGTGTGAGGCTTTGAATCGGGTCGCACCTGTGAAATTGAATTACGTTTCATTTTCAATATATGTGGCAAGAAAAGTCCAGTTAGGGGTTTACAGTAATAACAGCTCTAACTCGAGCAAATGTGAGACCCATTGCTTTGCAAATGCTTGTTTTTAAATAGAGTCTGTTTTCCCTAAAAAAAAACAGGATGTATTTCAACAAAAAAATTAAAAGTTTTCTTTTCATTTTTTAAGAGTAGGCACTGGTCTGTGTACATTCTGCGTGCTCTGAAAAAATGTTGGTGCCCCCATTGACAAAGGGGGAAGGGTCCCCTGGAGGCCCCTTCCAATTTGTGCATTGTTTACTCCTAATTAAAATTTTTGGTAAAATGTGAATGTTTTGCAGCCGTATTCTCGGTCTCATAACATTCGCAAATACCAATGAGAGTGGGTATTTGGAATGGACACTCATCACACACCCCATCCTAATACGGAATCGCAAACCCTATTGTGCAAGTCAGTAAAAGGTTACTGATTCGCAAAATAGGGTTAGTACATGTAGAAAGGCTTTTTTAGCAGTAGAAAATAACCGAATATGCCATTTGTGACTGCTAAATTCTTTCATAGATGTTTCCCTCAGTTATCAATAAATCATTCAGCAGAAATAAAGACACAAAGTGTACCTGTTGTCTCAGAATGTGTGCTGCTTGTGGTAGTCGCAGGTGTTGTGGTGCCTGCGGTGGTTGCTGCTGTAGTGCTCATTCCTGTTAAAACAGATACACAGATTGTCAGTGGTGCAAGTACTGATACTAACTACCGCTCCTTGTAACATTATAATTGTTGAAATAAGTAATAACGCCAATAAGGTAGACAAAAACGAAACCTCCCAAGCCGACCCATGAAAGAGTAAGTCTCATGGGGGAGACAGGCACCTCTAAAGTGACACGTCAATACATTTTTTAATTTTGAATGTCATTAGGATACATAGACCTTTGACTCTGTTTATGACACACACATCTAGGCGCATAGCTCCCCTCTTCAGGCCTTCACTGGTCATCTTGCTGTTGCTTAGCAACTGGTACTGATGAGGAGAAACTTTGCTCAGACAGTGGTAATGAGTAAAAATGCGAAAATAATGTAGTAATACTAGCATAAATATGTTATGCTGCATAATTTGTCTTCTCTTGTTGTATAATTTAGTCAACCCTACCACACAATTTCATCAACCCATGCTCCATCTTGCCAATAAACCCTTCCTTTAGCAAGGGCAGCTATTTTTAATATGATGACAGACCGTGACGTAACCCATTCTTGAAGCCACTGTCAAGTCCTACCTCTAAAGTCCACATCTCCCTTTTAAATGATGAAGCCATTGAGCTCAGTGGTTAAATGTGAGGAACCCTTTTGACTCAATTGTGGGTGGTGGCCCACTAGTACATCTATAGCAAAATTACCATAAACAGTTGGGTCCTAAACTTCTGTAAAATGTAGACATCCTAAGAGGAGATTAGAGACCGGACCCCGTTACCTCTGGTTCTTTTGGATAGCACCAGTGACTACATTGGATAGTTGATTTGTGCTTTGAAATATTTTGTGGCACCCCTTTAAATTTCTTAGGTACCGGACAGTCAGTAGCTTACATTTCTTCCATCCTTTCAAAGATTACTTGTTGATAGAGCCTTGCAAAAAACAGTGCAGAGATTGCACACTTGAAAGTTGTGATGCTGTGGACTGTGGTATTCCAGGGTTTCAACCTGCTGAATAGGGTTAACCCACTGATCGCAAGAAAGATCTCAGTTCTGAGCTGTGCATTGTTGCAATTAGCAGTGTTTGACTGAAGTATTATTTCCAGTCTTAACTGGTGAAAATCATGCAGAGAAACAGTGCAATTTGCAATAAGTTTAGAATTATGATTGGGGCACAAATGGTTGTTTTCACCCAAATAGGGATTTGCAAAGTGTCTGAATGACCTGTGTATTTGTTGATGGTGAATCCCCTGCTCTTTGAATAAATAAGGTAGTATCTTCTTTCTTCAAAGGCAATAAGCCATCCAAGGGAAAGTTTTTTAAATAGCCCTTGAAAACATACCAGTATAGTTGTTTCTCACTGAGGCACATCATTGTGATACTTGCTAGTAATGCACAGGCGCCGGCACTTATTTGATGGCTTCAATTCCCTGTTGTCCAAACGAAAGTCCTATACTAGTACTAAATGCTCAGCTTTAGTTGAGCAGAATTGTGTATATTTAGTACACTTTTTAAGTTCATAGACATGGGCCTTTTCATGATGCGCGAGGCATGGCTAAAGTCTTTTAATTTGAAAGGCATGAGCTAGACAAAGTAACTGACCAACTGCTCGATGACAAGACCTCTCTTCGATCCATCCTGGAAGAAATTGCGCAAGCAGTACAACTAATACACAGACAGCCAAATGGAGGACCAACATCCAGAAGTAGTCATCTGAATCACAGAATCATAGCATTCCTTTTGGTTGTCCATTGCTTTCTAGTCCTGAAAGGAGAGACGTTCTTCTTCAAACTACATCACTACGTACTACCTCTGTAGCAATTCCTTTGATGATGGCCTTAGTGATTGTACCTCAACTGCCTATAGACCAGACATTTTATTTCATATATTTCTACCTATGTTTCACACGTTTACAAATAAAACTTTAGCTTACTTTAAACGTCAAATGCTCCATTTAAGCCAGTTTTATAATAGCTAATCTATGTCACTGGATCCATTTGCTCATCCTAATTCGCATGATGAAATCCAGCAAGGTGAAACTACATCTTCCAGTCTTTCTACAGGTCATTTATTTTTAAGAATGTCAGGTCTTTCTTTCTTGTTCTACATTTGTAAGTTCAGTTAACCAGTTGCTTCATTTAATTGTAGTTGTCTGTGAAAAAATATTTTGTTCTTACTTTAATTATATACATAAATATTAGACATGTTAAGCTGTGTAGACACCTGATACATAACATGCTTAATGTTTCTGCCTCTGAAGTCCATTGTCTGGTGAATTGCTATATCAAAAGTTATTTTTTTCTTTTGTAATGCCCCTACAATTTCTGTAGTATATTTCAAATAAAATGACTTTTTAGGTTTTCTAAACTCTACCACACATCTCTTTCTAAGCCACCTCCCTTTTTAGGTTGAGCATAACAGCGCGGAAGCGCTGCTTTTTTCTATGCGTTGTTATCTGTTTGTACTTTTATCCACACCCCGCTCTCACGCCCATTACTATCGCTCATACATGGGCTTGCCCTACAAAAATCCTTTGTTATCATTGGTAAATGTTACAAGTTTGTCCCTCCTTGGGGCGGTTTGGTTACAGCCTTTGACATCGACCCATTAACATGGCTAATTGCACTTTTGCTGGTATGTTTGATTGCAAGCAAACTTGTTTTTCCTTTTTTGTGTCTCCTTCATGCTCATGGTGTGAGGCTTTGAAACGGGTCGCATGTGTGAAATTGAATTACGTTTCATTTTCAATATATGTGGCAAGAAAAGTCCAGTTAGGGGTTCACAATAATAACAGCTCTAACTCGAGCAAATGTGAGACCTATTGCATTGCAAATGCTTGTTTTTAAATAGAGTCTGTTTTCCTTAAAGAAAAACAGGATGTATTTCAACAAAAAAATAAAAAGTTTTCTTTTCATTTTTTAAGAGTAGGCACTGGTCTGTGTACATTCTGCGTGTTCTGAAAAAAATGTTGGTGCCCCCATTGACAAAGGGGAAGGGGTCCCCTGGGGGCCCCTTCCAATTTGTGCATTGTTTACTCCTAATTAAATTTTTGGGTAAAATGCGAATGTTTTGCAACCGTATTCTCGGTCTCATAACATTCGCAAATACCAATGAGAGTGGTTATTAGGAATGGACACTCATCACACACGCCATCCTAATACGGAATCGCAAACCCTATTTTGCAAGTCAGTAAAAGGTTACCGATTCGCAAAATAGGGTTAGTACATGTAGAAAGGCTTTTTTAGCAGTAGAAAATAACTCAATATTCCATTTGTGACTGCTAAATTCTTTCAAAGATGTGTCCCTCAGTTACCAATAAATCATTCAGCAGAAATAAAGACACAAAGTGTACCTGTTGTCTCAGAATGTGTGCTGCTTGTGGTAGTCGCAGGTGTTGTGGTGCCTGCGGTGGTTGCTGCTGTAGTGCTCATTCCTGTTAAAAACAGATACACAGATTGTCAGTGGTGCAAGTACTGATACTAACTACCTTTCCTTGTAACATTATAATAGTTGAAATAAGTAATAACGCCCATGAGGTAGACAAAAGTGAAACCTCCCAAACCGACCCATGAAAGAGTAAGTCTCATGGGTGAGACAGGCACCTCTAAAGTAACACGTCAATAAATGTTTAAATCTTGAATGTCATTAGCATACATAGACCTTTGACTCTGTTTATGACACACACCTCTAGGCGCATAGGTCCCCTCTTCAGGCCTTCACTGGTCATCTTGCTGTTGCTTAGCAACTAGTACTCATGAGGATAAACTTTGCTCAGACAGTGGTAATGAGTAAAAATGAGAAAATAATGTAGTAACACTAGCTTAAATATGTTATGACGCATAATTTGTCTTCTCTTGCTGTATAATTTAGTCAACCCTACCACACAATTTCATCAACCCATGCTCCATCTTTAAAATTAACCCTTCCTTTAGCAAGGGCAGCTATTTTTAATATGATGACAGACCGTGAAGTAACCGATTCTTGAAGCCACTGTCAAGTCCTATCTCTAAAGTCTACATCTCATTTTAAATGATGAAGCCATTGAGCTCAGCGGTTAAATGTGAGGAACCCTTTTGACTCAATTGTGGGTGGTGGCCCACTAGTACATCTACAGCAAAATTACCATAAACAGTTGGGTCCTAAACTTCTGTAAAATTTAGACATCCTAAGAGGAGATTAGAGACGGGACCCCGTTACCTCTGGTTCTTCTGGATAGCACCAGTGACTACATTGGATAGTTGATTTGTGCTTTCAAACATTTTGTGGCACCCCTTTAAATTTCTTAGCTACCGGACAGTCAGTAGCTTACAGTTCTTACATCCTTTCAAAGATTACTTGTTGATAGAGCCTTGCAAACAACAGTGCAGAAATTGCACACTTGAAAGTTGTGATGCTGTGGACTGTGGTATTCCAGGGTTTCAACCTGCTGAATAGGGTTAACCCACTGATCGCAAGAAAGATCTCAGTTCTGAGCTGTGCATTGTTGCAATTAGCAGTGTTTGACTGAAGTATTGTTTCCAGTCTTAACCTGGTGAAAATCATGCCGAGAAACAGTGCAATTTGCAATAAGTTTAGAATTATTATTGGGGCACAAATGGTTGTTTTCACCCAAATAGGGATTTGCAAAGTGTCTGAATGACCTGAATATTTGTTGATGGTGAATCCCCTGCTCTTTGAATAAATAAGGTATTATCTTCTTTCTTCAAAGGCAATAAGCCATCCAAGGGAAAGTTTTTTAAATAGCCCTTGAAAACAAACCAGTATAGTTGTTTCTCACTGAGGCACATCATTGTGATCACTGCTAGTAATGCACAGGCGCAGGCACTTAATTGATGGCTTCAATTCCCTGTTGTCCAACGAAAGTCCTATACTAGTACTAAATGCTCAGCTTTAGTTGAGCAGAATTGTGTATATTTAGTACAATATTTAAGTTCATGGACATGGGCCTTTTCATGAGGCGCGAGGCATGGCTAAAGTCTTTTAACTTGAAAGTCATGAGCTAGACAAAGTAACTGACCAACTGCTCGATGACAAGACCTCTCTATGATCCACCCTGGAAGAAATTGCTCAAGCAGTACAACTAAAACACAGACAGCCAAATGGAGGACCACCATCTAGAAGTACTCATCTGAATCACAAAATCATAGCATTCCTTTTGGTTGTCCAGTGCTTTCTAGTCCTGAAAGGAGAGACATTCTTCTTCAAACTACATCACTACGTACTTCCTCTGTAGCAATTCATTTGATGATGGCCTTAGTGATTGTACCTCAACTCCCTATAGACCAGACACTTTATTTCATATATTTCTACCTATGTTTCACACGTTTACAAATAAAACTTTAGCTTACTTTAAACGTCAAATGCTCCATTTAAGCGAGTTTTATAATAGCTAATCTATGTCACCGGATCCATTTGCTCATCCTAATTCGCATGAAGAAATCCAGCAAGGTTAAACTACATCTTCCAGTCTTTCTACAGGTCATTTATTTTTAAGAATGTCAGGTCTTTCTTTCTTGTTCTACATTTGTAAGTTCAGTTAACCAGTTGCTTCATTTAATTGTAGTTCTCTGTGAAAAAATATTTTGTTCTTATTTTAAATTTATACATAAATATTAGACATGTTAAGCTGTGTAGACACCTGATACATAACATGCTTAATGTTTCTGCCTCTGAAGACCATTGTCTGGTGAATTGCTATATCAAAAGTCATGTTTTTCTTTTGCCATGCAACTACTATTTCTGCAGTATATTTCAAATAAAACGACTTTTTAGGTTTTCTAAACTCTACCACACATCTCTTTCTAACCCACCTCCCTTTTTAGGTTGAGCATAACAGCGCAGAAGCGCTGCTTTTTTCTATGCGTTGTTATCTGTATGTACTTTTAACCCCACCCCGCCCTCACGCCCATTACTATCGCTCGTTCATGGGCTTGCCCTACAAAAATCCTTTGTTATCATTGGTAAATGTCACACGTTTGTCCCTCCTTGGGGCGCTTTGGTTACCGCCTTTGACATCTACCCATTAACATGGCTAATTGCACTTTTGCTGGTATGTTTGATTGCAAGCAAACTTGTTTTTCCATTTTTGTGTCTCCTTCATGCTCATGGTGTGAGGCTTTGAATCGGGTCGCATGTGTGAAATTGAATTACGTTTCATTTTCAATATATGTGGCAAGAAAAGTCCAGTTAGGGGTTCACAATAATAACAGCTTTAACTCGAGCAAATGTGAAACCTATTGCATTGCAAATGCTTGTTTTTAAATAGAGTCTGTTTTCCTTAAAGAAAAAGAGGATGTATTTCAACAAAAAAATTAAATGTTTTCTTTTCATTTTTTAAAAGTAGGCACTGGTCTGTGTACATTCTGCGTGCTCTGAAAAAATGTTGGTGCCCCCATTGACAAAGGGGAAGGGGTCCCCTGGGGGCCCCTTCCAATTTGTGCATTGTTTACTCCTAATTAAATTTTGGGGTAAAATGCGAATGTTTTGCAACCGTATTCTCGGTCTCATAACATTCGCAAATACCAATGAGAGTGGTTATTAGGAATGGACACTCATCACACACCCCATCCTAATACGGAATCGCAAACCCTATTGTGCAAGTCAGTAAAAGGTTACTGATTCGCAAAATAGGGTTAGTACATGGAGAAAGGCTTTTTTAGCAGTAGAAAATAACCCAATATTCCATTTGTGACGGCTAAATTCTTTCAAAGATGTGTCCCTCAGTTACCAATAAATCATTCAGCAGAAATAAAGACACAAAGTGTACCTGTTGTCTCAGAATGTGTGCTGCTTGTGGTAGTCGCAGGTGTTGTGGTGCCTGCAGTGGTTGCTGCTGTAGTGCTCATTCCTGTTAAAAACAGATACACAGATTGTCAGTGGTGCAGGTACTGATACTAACTACCTTTCCTTGTAACATTTTAATTGTTGAAATAAGTAATAACGCCCATGAGGTAGACAAAAGTGAAACCTCCCAAACCGACCCATGAAAGAGTAAGTCTCATGGGTGAGACAGGCACCTCTAAAGTAACACGTCAATAAATGTTTAAATCTTGAATGTCATTAGCATACATAGACCTTTGACTCTGTTTATGACACACACCTCTAGGCGCATAGCTCCCCTCTTCAGGCCTTCACTGGTCATCTTGCTGTTGCTTAGCAACTAGTACTCATGAGGAGAAACTTTGCTCAGACAGTGGTAATGAGTAAAAATGAGAAAATAATGTAGTAACACTAGCATAAATATGTTATGACGCATAATTTGTCTTCTCTTGCTGTATAATTTAGTCAACCCTACCACACAATTTCATCAACCCATGCTCCATCTTTAAAATAAACCCTTCCTTTAGCAAGGGCAGCTATTTTTAATATGATGACAGACCGTGAAGTAACCCATTCTTGAAGCCACTGTCCAGTCCTATCTCTAAAGTCTACATCTCATTTTAAATGATGAAGCCATCGAGCTCAGCGGTTAAATGTGAGGAACCCTTTTGACTCAATTGTGGGTGGTGGCCCACTAGTACATCTATAGCAAAATTACCATAAACAGTTGGGTCCTAAACTTCTGTAAAATTTAGACATCCTAAGAGGAGATTAGAGACCGGACCCCGTTACCTCTGGTTCTTCTGGATAGCACCAGTGACTACATTGGATAGTTGACTTGTGCTTTGAAACATTTTGTGGCACCCCTTTAAATTTCTTATCTACCGGTCAGTAGCTTACATTTCTTCCATACTTTCAAAGATTACTTGTTGATAGAGCCTTGCAAACAACAGTGCAGAAATTGCACACTTGAAAGTTGTGATGCTGTGGACTGTGGTATTCCAGGGTTTCAACCTGTTGAATAGGGTTAACCCACTGATCGCAAGAAAGATCTCAGTTCTGAGCTGTGCATTGTTGCAATTAGCAGTGTTTGACTGAAGTATTGTTTCCAGTCTTAACCTGGTGAAAATCATGCCGAGAAACAGTGCAATTTGCAATAAGTTTAGAATTATTATTGGGGCACAAATGGCTGTTTTCACCCAAATAGGGATTTGCAAAGTGTCTGAATGACCTGAGTATTTGTTGATGGTGAATCCCCTGCTCTTTGAATAAATAAGGTAGTATCTTCTTTCTTCAAAGGCAATAAGCCATCCAAGGAAAAGTTTTTTAAATGGCCCTTGAAAACAAACCAGTATAGTTGTTTCTCACTGAGGCACATCATTGTGATCCCTGCTAGTAATGCACAGGCGCCGGCACTTAATTGATGGCTTCAATTCCCTGTTGTCCAACGAAAGTCCTATACTAGTACTAAATGCTCATCTTTAGTTGAGCAGAATTGTGTATATTTAGTACAATTTTTAAGTTCATGGACATGGGCCTTTTCATGAGGCGTGAGGCATGGCTAAAGTCTTTTAACTTGAAAGTCATGAGCTAGACAAAGTAACTGACCAACTGCTCGATGACAAGACCTCTCTTCGATCCACCCTGGAAGAAATTGCTCAAGCAGTACAACCAAAACACAGACAGCCAAATGGAGGACCACCATCCAGAAGTACTCATCTCAATCACAAAATCCTAGCATTCCTTTTGGTTGTCCAGTGCTTTCTAGTCCTGAAAGGAGAGACATTCTTCTTCAAACTACATCACTACGTACTTCCTCTGTAGCAATTCCTTTGATGATGGCCTTAGTGATTGTACCTCAACTGCCTTTAGACCAGACATTTTATTTCATATATTTCTACCTATGTTTCACACGTTTACAAATAAAACTTTAGCTTGTTTTAAACGTCAAATGCTCCATTTAAGCGAGTTTTATAATAGGTAATCTATGTCACCGGATCCATTTGCTCATCCTAATTCGCATGAAGAAATCCAGCAAGGTGAAACTACATCTTCCAGTCTTTCTACAGGTCATTTATTTTTAAGAATGTCAGGTCTTTCTTTCTTGTTCTACATTTGAAAGTTCAGTTAACCAGTTGCTTCATTTAATTGTAGTTCTCTGTGAAAAAATATTTTGTTCTTATTTTAATTTTATACATAAATATTAGACATGTTAAGCTGTGTAGACACCTGATACATAACATGCTTAATGTTTCTGCCTCTGAAGTCCATTGTCTGGTGAATTGCTATATCAAAAGTCATTTTTTCTTTTGCAATGCCCCTACAATTTCTGTAGTATATTTCAAATAAAACGACTTTTTAGGTTTTCTAAACTCTACCACACATCTCTTTCTAACCCACCTCCCTTTTTAGGTTGAGCATAACAGCGCGGAAGCGCTGCTTTTTTCTATGCGTTGTTATCTGTTTGTACTTTTAACCGCACCACGCCCTCACGCCCATTACTATGGCTCGTTCATGGGCTTGCCCTACAAAAATCCTTTGTTATCATTGGTAAATGTTACACGTTTTTCCCTCCTTGGGGCACTTTGGTTACCGCCTGTGACAGCTACCCATTAACATGGCTAATTGCACTTTTGCTGGCATGTTTGATTGCAAGCAAACTTGTTTTCCCTTTTTTGTGTCTCCTTCATGCTCATGGTGTGAGGCTTTGAATCGGGTTGCATGTGTGAAATTGAATTACGTTTCATTTTCAATATATGTGGCAAGAAAAGTCCAGTTAGGTGTTCACAATAATAACAGCTTTAACTCGAGCAAATGTGAGACCTATTGCATTGCAAATGGTTGTTTTTAAATAGAGTCTGTTTTCCTAAAAGAAAAACAGGATGTATTTCAACAAAAAAATGAAAAGTTTTCTTTTCATTTTTTAAGAGTAGGCACTGGTCTGTGTACATTCTGCGTGCTCTGAAACAATGTTGGTGCCCCCATTGACAAAGGGGAAGGGGTCCCCTGGGCGCCCCTTCCAATTTGTGCATTGTTTACTCCTAATTAAGATTTTTGTTAAAATGCGAATGTTTTGCAAGCGTATTCTCGGTCTCATAATATTCGCAAATACCAATGAGAGTGGTTATTAGGAATGGACACTCATCACACACCCCATCTTAACACGGAATCGCAAACCCTATTGTGCAAGTCAGTAAAGGGTTACTGATTCGCAAAATAGGGTTAGTACATGTAGAAAGGCTTTTTTAGCAGTAGAAAATAACCCAATATCCAATTTTTGACTGCTAAATTCTTTCATAGATGTGTCCCTCAGTTACCAATAAATCATTCAGCAGAAATAAAGACATAAAGTGTACCTGTTGTCTCAGAATGTGTGCTGCTTGTGGTAGTCGCAGGTGTTGTGGTGCCAGCGGTGGTTGCTGCTGTAGTGCTCATTCCTGTTAAAAACAGATACACAGGTTGTCAGTGGTGCAAGTACTGATACTAACTACCTCTCCTTGTAACATTATAATTGTTGAAATAAGTACTAACGCCCATGAGGTAGACAAAAGCGAAACCTCCCAAACCAACACATGAAAGAGTAAGTCTCATGGGTGAGACAGGCACCTCTAAAGTAACACGTCAATACATTTTTAAATCTTGAATGTCATTAGGATACATAGACCTTTGACTCTGTTTATGACACACACCTCTAGGCGCATAGCTCCCCTCTTCAGGCCTTCACTGGTCATCTTGCTGTTGCTTAGCAACTGGTACTCATGAGGAGAAACTTTGCTCAGATAGTGGTAATGAGTACAAATGAGAAAATAATGTAGTAATACTAACATAAATATGTTAAGCCGCATAGTTTGTCTTCTCTTGCTGTATAATTAAGTCAACCCTACCACACAATTCCATCAACCCATGCTCCATCTTTCCAATAAACCCTTCCTTTAGCAAGGGCAGCTATTTTTAATATGATGACAGACCGTGAAGTAACCCATTCTTGAAGCCACTGTCAAGTCCTACCTCTAAAGTCTACATGTCATTTTAAATGATGAAGCCATTGAGCTCAGCGGTTAAATGTGAGGAACCCTTTTGACTCAATTGTGGGTGGTGGCCCACTAGTACATCTATAGCAAAATTACCATAAACAGTTGGGTCCTAAACGTCTGTAAAATTTAGACACCCTAAGAGGAGATTAGAGACCGGACCCCGTTACCTCTGGTTCTTCTGGATAGCACCAGTGACTACATTGGATAGTTGATTTGTGCTTTGAAACATTTTGTGGCACCCCTTTAAATTTCTTAGGTACCGGACAGTCAGTAGCTTACATTTTTTCCACCCTTTCAAAGATTACTTGTTGATAGAGCCTTGCAAACAACAGTGCAGAAATTGCACACTTGAAAGTTGTGATGCTGTGGACTGTGGTATTTCAGAGTTTCAACCTGCTGAATAGGGTTAACCCACTGATCGCAAGAAAGATCTCAGTTCTGAGCTGTGCATTGTTGCAATTAGCAGTGTTAGACTGAAGTATTGTTTCCAGTCTTAACCTGGTGAAAATCATGCCGAGAAACAGTGCAATTTGCAATAAGTTTAGAATTATGATTGGGGCACAAATGGTTGTTTTCACCCAAATAGGGATTTGCAAAGTGTCGGAATGACCTGAGTATTTGTTGATGGTGAATCCCCTGCTCTTTGAATAAATAAGGTAGTATCTTCTTTCTTCAAAGGCAATAAGCCATCAAAGGATAAGTTTTTTTAAATAGCCCTTGAAAACATACCAGTATAGTTGTTTCTCACTGAGGAATATCATTGTGATCACTGCTAGTAATGCACAGGCGCCGGCACTTAATTGATGGCTTCAATTCCCTGTTGTCCAACGAAAGTCCTATACTAGTACTAAATGCTCAGCTTTAGTTGAGCAGAATTGTGTATATTTAGTACAATTTTTTATTTCATGGACATGGGCCTTTTCATGAGGCGCGAGGCATGGCTAAAGTCTTTTAACTTGAAAGTCATGAGCTAGACAAAGTAACTGACCAACTGCTCGATGACAAGACCTCTCTTCGATCCACCCTGGAAGAAATTGCTCAAGCAGTACAACTAAAACACAGACAGCCAAATGGACGACCACAATCCAGAAGTAGTCATCTGAATCACAGAATCATAGCATTCCTTTTGGTTGTCCAGTGCTTTCTAGTCCTGAAAGGAGAGACGTTCTTCTTCAAACTACATCACTGCGTACTTCCTCTGTAGCAATTCCTTTGAAGATGGCATTAGTGATTGTACCTCAACTGCCTATAGACCAGGCATTTTATTTCATATATTTCTACCTATGTTTCACACGTTTACAAATAAAACTTTAGCTTACTTTAAACGTCAAATGCTCCATTTAAGCGAGTTTTATAATAGCTAATCTATGTCACCGGATCCATTTGCTCATCCTAATACGCATGAAGAAATCCAGCAAGGTTAAACTACATCTTCCAGTCTTTCTACAGGTCATTTATTTTTAAGAATGTCAGGTCTTTCTTTCTTGTTCTACATTTGTAAGTTCAGTTAACCAGTTGCTTCATTTAATTGTAGTTCTCTGTGAAAAAATATTTTGTTCTTATTTTAATTTTATACATACATATTAGACATGTTAAGCTGTGTAGACACCTGATACATAACATGCTTAATGTTTCTGCCTATGAAGACCATTGTCTGGTGAATTGCTATATCAAAAGTCATGTTTTTCTTTTGCAATGCAACTACTATTTCTGTAGTATATTTCAAATAAAACAACTTTTTAGGTTTTCTAAACTCTACCACACATCTCTTTCTAACCCACCTCCCTTTTTAGGTTGAGCATAACAGCTCAGAAGCGCTGCTTTTTTCTATGCGTTGTTATCTGTTTGAACTTTTAACCGCACCCCGCCCTCACGCCCATTACTATCGCTCGTTCATGGGCTTGCCCTACAAAAATCCTTTGTTATCATTGGTAAATGTCACACGTTTGTCCCTCCTTGGGGCGCTTTGGTTACCGCCTTTGACATCTACCCATTAACATGGCTAATTGCACTTTTGCTGGTATGTTTGATTGCAAGCAAACTTGTTTTTCCTTTTTTGAGTCTCCTTCATGCTCATGGTGTGAGGCTTTGAATCGGGTCGCATGTGTGAAATTGAATTACGTTGTATTTTCAATATATGTGGCAAGAAAAGTCCAGTTAGGGGTTCACAATAATAACAGCTTTAACTCGAGCAAATGTGAGACGTGTTGCATTGCAAATGCTTGTTTTTAAATAGAGTCTGTTTTCCTTAAAGAAAAAGAGGATGCATTTCAACAAAAAAATGAAATGTTTTCTTTTCATTTTTTAAGAGTAGGCACTGGTCTGTGTACATTCTGCGTGCTCTGAAAAAATGTTGGTGCCCCCATTGACAAAGGGGAAGGGGTCCCCTGGGGGCCCCTTCCAATTTGTGCATTGTTTACTCCTAATTCAATTTTGGGGTAAAATGCGAATGTTTTGCAACCGTATTCTCGGTCTCATAACATTCGCAAATACCAATGAGAGTGGTTATTAGGAATGGACACTCATCACACACCCCATCCTAATACGGAATCGCAAACCCTATTGTGCAAGTCAGTAAAAGGTTACTGATTCGCAAAATAGGGTTAGTACATGGAGAAAGGCTTTTTTAGCAGTAGAAAATAACCCAATATTCCATTTGTGACTGCTAAATTCTTTCAAAGATGTGTCCCTCAGTTACCAATAAATCATTCAGCAGAAATAAAGACACAAAGTGTACCTGTTGTCTCAGAATGTGTGCTGCTTGTGGTAGTCGCAGGTGTTGTGGTGCCTGCGGTGGTTGCTGCTGTAGTGCTCATTCCTGTTAAAAACAGATACACAGATTGTCAGTGGTGCAAGTACTGATACTAACTACCTTTCCTTGTAACATTTTAATTGTTGAAATAAGTAATAACGCCCATGAGGTAGACAAAAGTGAAACCTCCCAAACCGACCCATGAAAGAGTAAGTCTCATGGGTGAGACAGGCACCTCTAAAGTAACACGTCAATAAATGTTTAAATCTTGAATGTCATTAGCATACATAGACCTTTGACTCTGTTTATGACACACACCTCTAGGCGCATAGCTCCCCTCTTCAGGCCTTCACTGGTCATCTTGCTGTTGCTTAGCAACTAGTACTCATGAGGAGAAACTTTGCTCAGACAGTGGTAATGAGTAAAAATGAGAAAATAATGTAGTAACACTAGCATAAATATGTTATGACGCATAATTTGTCTTCTCTTGCTGTATAATTTAGTCAACCCTACCACACAATTTCATCAACCCATGCTCCATCGTTCCAATAAACCCTTCCTTTAGCAAGGGCAGCTATTTTTAATATGATGACAGACCGTGAAGTAACCCATTCTTGAAGCCACTGTCAAGTCCTACCTCTAAAGTCTACATCTCCCTTTTAAATGATGAAGCCATTGAGCTCAGAGGTTAAATGTGAGGAACCCTTTTGACTCAATTGTGGGTGGTAGCCCACTAGTACATCTATAGCAAAATTACCATAAACAGTTGGGTCCTAAACTTCTGTAAAATTTAGACATCCTAAGAGGAGATTAGAGACCGGACCCCGTTACCTCTGGTTCTTCTGGATAGCACCAGTGACTTCATAGGATAGTTGACTTGTGCTTTGAAACATTTTGTGACACCCCTTTAAATTTCTTATCTACCGGTCAGTAGCTTACATTTCTTCCATCCTTTCAAAGATTACTTGTTGATAGAGCCTTGCAAACAACAGTGCAGAAATTGCACACTTGAAAGTTGTGATGCTGTGGACTGTGGTATTCCAGGGTTTCAACCTGTTGAATAGGGTTAACCCACTGATCGCAAGAAAGATCTCAGTTCTGAGCTGTGCATTGTTGCAATTAGCAGTGTTTGACTGAAGTATTGTTTCCAGTCTATACCTGGTGAAAATCATGCCGAGAAACAGTGCAATTTGCAATAAGTTCAGAATTATTATTGGGGCACAAATGGCTGTTTTCACCCAAATAGGGATTTGCAAAGTGTCTGAATGACCTGAGTATTTGTTGATGGTGAATCCCCTGCTCTTTGAATAAATAAGGTAGTATCTTCTTTCTTCAAAGGCAATAAGCCATCCAAGGAAAAGTTTTTTAAATAGCCCTTGAAAACATACCAGTATAGTTGTTTCTCACTGAGGCACATCATTGTGATCACAGTTAGTAATGCACAGGCGCCGGCACTTAATTGATGGCTTCAATTCCCTGTTGTCCAACGGAAGTCCTGTACTAGTACTAAATGCTCAGCTTTAGTTGAGCAGAATTGTGTATATTTAGTACACTTTTTAAGTTCATGGACATGGGCCTTTTTATGAGGCACGAGGCATGGCTAAAGTCTTTTAACTTGAAAGTCATGAGCTAGACAAAGTAACTGACCAACTGCTCGATGACAAGACCTCTCTTCGATCCACCCTGAAAGAAATTGCTCAAGCAGTACAACTAAAACACAGACAGCCAAATGGAGGACCACCATCCAGAAGTAGTCACCTGAATCACAGAATCATAGCATTCCTTTTGGTTGTCCAGTGCTTTCTAGTCATGAAAGGAGAGACGTTCTTCTTCAAACTACATCACTACGTACTTCCTCTGTAGCAATTCCTTTGATGATGGCCTTAGTGATTGTACCTCAACTGCCTATAGAACAGACAATTTATTTCATATATTTCTACCTACGTTTCACACGTTTAGAAATAAAACTTTAGCTTACTTTAAACGTCAAATGCTCCATTTAAGCCAGTTTTATAATAGCTAATCTATGTCACTGGATATAGTTGCTCATCCTAATTCGCATGAAGAAATCCAGCAAGGTGAAACTACATCTTTCAGTCTTTCTACAGGTCATTTATTTTTAAGAATGTCAGGTCTTTCTTTCTTGTTCTACATTTGTAAGTTCAGTTAACCAGTTGCTTCATTTAATTGTAGTTCTCTGTGAAAAAATATTTTGTTCTTATTTTAATTTTATACATAAATATTAGACATGTTAAGCTGTGTAGACACCTGATACATAACATGCTTAATGTTTCTGCCTCTGAAGTCCATTGTCTGGTGAATTGCTATATCAAAAGTCATTTTTTTCTTTTGCAATGCCCCTACAATTTCTGTAGTATATTTCAAATAAAACGACTTTTTAGGTTTTCTAAACTCTACCACACATCTCTTTCTAACCCACCTCCCTTTTTAGGTTGAGCATAACAGCGCGTAAGCGCTGCTTTTTTCTATGCGTTGTTATCTGTTTGTACTTTTAACCGCACCCCGCCCTCACGCCCATTACTATGGCTCGTTCATGGGCTTGCCCTACAAAAATCCTTTGTTATCATTGGTAAATGTTACTCGTTTATCTCTCCTTCTGGCGCTTTGGTTACCGCCTTTGAAATCGACCCACTAACATGGCTAATTGCACTTTTGCTGGTATGTTTGATTGCAAGCAAACTTGTTTTTCCTTTTTAGTGTCTCCTTCATGCTCATGGTGTGAGTCTTTGAATCGGGTCGCACGTGTGGAATTGAATTACGTTTCATTTTCAATATATGTGGCAAGAAAAGTCCAGTTAGGGGTTTACAATAATAACAGCTCTAACTCGAGCAAATGTGAGACCTATTGCATTGCAAATGCTTGTTTATAAATAGAGTCTGTTTTCCTTAAACAAAAACAGGATGTATTTCAACAAAAAAATGAAAAGTTTTCTTGTCACTTTTTAAGAGTAGGCACTGATCTGTGTACATTCTGCGTGCTCTGAAAAAATGTTGGTGCCCCCATTGACAAAGGGGAAGGGGTCCCCTGGGGGCTCCTTCCAATTTGTGCATTGTTTACTCCTAATTCAATTTTTGGGTAAAATGCAAATGTTTTGCAACCGTATTCTCGGTCTCATAACATTCGCAAATACCAATGAGAGTGGTTATTAGGAATGGACACTCATCACACACCCCATCCTAATACGGAATCGCAAACCCTATTGTGCAAGTCAGTAAAAGGTTACCGATTCGCAAAATAGGGTTAGTACATTTAGAAAGGCTTTTTTAGCAGTCGAAAATAACCCAATGTGCCATTTGTGAATGCTAAATTCTTTCATAGATGTGTCCCTCAGTTACCAATAAATCATTCAGCAGAAATAAAGACACAAAGTGTACCTGTTGTCTCAGAATGTGTGCTGCTTGTGGTAGTCGCAGGTGTTGTGGTGCCAGCGGTGGTTGCTGCTGTAGTGCTCATTCCTATTAAAAACAGATACACAGATTGTCAGTGGTGCAAGTACCGATACTAACTACCTCTCCTTGTAACATTATAATTGTTGAAATAAGAAATAACGCCAATGAGGTAGACAAAAGCGAAACCTCCTAAACCGACCCATGAAAGAGTAAGTCTCATGGGTGAGACAGGCACCTCTAAAGTAACACGTCAATACATTTTTAAATCTTGAATGTCATTAGGATACATAGACCTTTGACTCTGTTTATGACACACACCTCTAGGCGCATAGCTCCCCTCTGTGAGAAGGTAGCCTCTTTCTAGCCTTGTTACCCCCACTTTTGGCCTGTTTGTGAGTGTATGTCAGGGTGTTTGTCACTGTTTTCACTGTCTCACTGGGATCCTGATAGCCAGGCCTCAGTGCTCATAGTGAAAACACCATGTTTTCAGTATGGTTGTTATGTGTCACTGGGATCCTGCTGGTCAGGACCCCAGTGCTCATAGGTTTGTGGCCTATATGTATGTGTCACTGGGACCCTGTCACACAGGGCCCCAGTGCTCATAGGTGTGCATGTGTATGTTCCCTGTGTGGTGCCTAACTGTCTCACTGAGGCTCTGCTAACCAGAACCTCAGTGGTTATGCTCTCTCATTACTTTCAAATTGTCACTGACAGGCTAGTGACCATTTTTACCAATTTACATTGGCTTACTGGAACACCCTTATAATTCCCTAGTATATGGTACTGAGGTACCCAGGGTATTGGGGTTCCAGGAGATCCCTATGGGCTGCAGCATTTCTTTTGCCACCCATAGGGAGCTCTGACAATTCTTACACAGGCCTGCCACTGCAGCCTGAGTGAAATAACGTCCACGTTATTTCACAGCCATTTTACACTGCACTTAAGTAACTTATAAGTCACCTATATGTCTAACCTTTACCTGGTAAAGGTTAGGTGCAAAGTTACTTAGTGTGAGGGCACCCTGGCACTAGCCAAGGTGCCCCCACATTGTTCAGAGCCAATTCACTGAACTTTGTGAGTGCGGGGACACCATTACACGCGTGCACTACATATAGGTCACTACCTATATGTAGCTTCACCATGGTAACTCCGAATATGGCCATGTAACATGTCTTTGATCATGGAATTGCCCCCTCTATGCCATCCTGGCATTGTTGGTACAATTCCATGATCCCAGTGGTCTGTAGCACAGACCCTGGTACTGCCAGACTGCCCTTCCTGGGGTTTCACTGCAGCTGCTGCTGCTGCCAACCCCTCAGACAGGCAGCTGCCCTCCTGGGGTCCAGCCAGGCCTGGCCCAGGATGGCAGAACAAAGAACTTCCTCTGAGAGAGGGTGTGACACCCTCTCCCTTTGGAAAATGGTGTGAAGGCAGGGGAGGAGTAGCCTCCCCCAGCCTCTGGAAATGCTTTGTTGGGCACAGATGTGCCCAATTCTGCATAAGCCAGTCTACACCGGTTCAGGGACCCCTTAGCCCCTGCTCTGGCGCAAAACTGGACAAAGGAAAGGGGAGTGACCACTCCCCTGACCTGCACCTCCCCTGGGAGGTGTCCAGAGCTCCTCCAGTGTGCTCCAGACCTCTGCCATCTTGGAAACAGAGGTGCTGCTGGCACACTGGACTGCTCTGAGTGGCCAGTGCCACCAGGTGACGTCAGAGACTCCTGCTGATAGGCTCCTTCAGGTGTTAGTAGCCTTTCCTCTCTCCTAGGTAGCCAAACCCTCTTTTCTGGCTATTTAGGGTCTCTGTCTCTGGGGAAACTTTAGATAACGAATGCATGAGCTCAGCCGAGTTCCTCTGCATCTCCCTCTTCACCTTCTGATAAGGAATCGACCGCTGACCGCGCTGGAAGCCTGCAAACCTGCAACATAGTAGCAAAGACGACTACTGCAACTCTGTAACGCTGATCCTGCCGCCTTCTCGACTGTTTTCCTGCTTGTGCATGCTGTGGGGGTAGTCTGCCTCCTCTCTGCACCAGAAGCTCCGAAGAAATCTCCCGTGGGTCGACGGAATCTTCCCCCTGCAACCGCAGGCACCAAAAAGCTGCATCTCCGGTCCCTTGGGTCTCCTCTCAGCACGACGAGCGAGGTCCCTCGAATCCAGCGACACCGTCCAAGTGACCCCCACAGTCCAGTGACTCTTCAGCCCAAGTTTGGTGGAGGTAAGTCCTTGCCTCACCTCGCTGGGCTGCATTGCTGGGAACCGCGACTTTGCAAGCTTCTCCGGCCCCTGTGCACTTCCGGCGGAAATCCTTCGTGCACAGCCAAGCCTGGGTCCACGGCACTCTAACCTGCATTGCACGACTTTCTAAGTTGGTCTCCGGCGACGTGGGACTCCTTTGTGCAACTTCGGCGAGCACCGTTTCACGCATCCTCGTAGTGCCTGTTTCTGGCACTTCTCCGGGTGCTACCTGCTTCAGTGAGGGCTCCTTGTCTTGCTCGACGTCCCCTCTCTCTGCAGGTCCAATTTGCGACCTCCTGGTCCCTCCTGGGCCCCAGCAGCGTCCAAAAACGCCAAACGCACGATTTGCGTGTAGCAAGGCTTGTTGGCGTCCATCCGGCGGGAAAACACTTCTGCACGACTCTACAAGGCGTGGGGGATCCATCCTCCAAAGGGGAAGTCTCTAGCCCTTGTCGTTCCTGCAGTATTCACAGTTCTTCAGCCTAGTAAGAGCTTCTTTGCACCAACCGCTGGCATTTCTTGGGCATCTGCCCATCTCCGAGCTGCTTGTGACTTTTGGACTTGGTCCCCTTGTTCCACAGGTACCTTCAGACAGGAATCCATCGTTGTTGCATTGCTGATTTGTGTTTTCCTTGCATTCTCCCTCTAACACGACTATTTGGTCCTTAGGGGAACTTTAGTGCACTTTGCACTCACTTTTCAGGGTCTTGGGGAGGGTTATTTTTCTAACTCTCACTATTTTCTAATAGTCCCAGCGACCCTCTACAAGGTCACATAGGTTTGGGGTCCATTCGTGGTTCACATTCCACTTTTGGAGTATATGGTTTGTGTTGCCCCTATCCCTATGTTTCCCCATTGCATCCTATTGTAACTATACATTGTTTGCACTGTTTTCTAAGACTATACTGCATATTTTTGCTATTGTGTATATATATCTTGTGTATATTTCCTATCCTCTCACTGAGGGTACACTCTAAGATACTTTGGCATATTGTCATAAAAATAAAGTACCTTTATTTTTAGTATAACTGTGTATTGTGTTTTCTTATGATATTGTGCATATGACACTAAGTGGTACTGTAGTAGCTTCACACGTCTCCTAGTTCAGCCTGAGCTGCTTTGCTAAGCTACCATTATCTATCAGCCTAAGCTGCTAGACACCCTATACACTAATAAGGGATAACTGGGCCTGGTGCAAGGTGCAAGTACCCCTTGGTACTCACTACAAGCCAGTCCAGCCTCCTACATTGGTTGTGCAGCGGTGGGATAAGTGCTTTGAGACTACTTACCACTCTTGTCATTGTACTTTTCATAAGAGAAAAATATACAAAACAAGGTCAGTGTATATACACATAGCCAAAAAGTTTTGCATTTCCTCTTTTCACTCTTTTCTAAGTGCTGAAAAGTACTTCTAAACTTTCAAAAAGTTCTTAAAAGTTTAAAAAGTTTTCTCTGTCTTTCCAAAAAGTTCTGAAAACTTTTTTCTCTTTGTCTATCACTTTAACTCTCTCTAAAAAATGTCTGGCACAGGCCAAAAAGTTGAACTGTCCAAACTTGCATATGATCACCTTAGCTGGAAAGGAGCAAGGAGTCTCTGCATAGAGAGAGGTTTGAGTGTAGGGAAGAATCCTTCCTTAGAACTGTTAATTAATATGCTTAGAGTACAGGATAAGGCCATAAGTGCCCAATCTGTAGAAAAAGTAGCTAATGGTTCTCAATCTGATCCAGGGACTCCCCCAGGAAAAGGTTCAGGAAAGAAACTTCTCAGCCTGCCCATTACTAGACAGTCTAGCATAGTTGGTACAGAGGTTGAATCACATCATACTGATGATGTGCTCTCACATTATGCTGGTAGCCAAGCTGTTAGGGTGCCCTTGGTAAGGGACAGGTCTCCTTCTGTTCATTCCCATCATACCTCTGTATCTAGAAATGTCCCTCCCACCCACCCTGATGACAGATTGTTAGAAAGGGAGCTCAATAGATTGAGAGTGGAGCAAACCAGACTGAAGCTCAAGAAGCAACAGCTGGATTTGGATAGACAGTCTTTAGAAGTAGAGAGGGAAAGACAGAAGTTGGGTTTAGAAACCCATGGTGGCAGCAGCAGTATTCCCCATAGTCATCCTGCAAAAGAGCATGATTCCAGGAATCTGCATAAGATAGTTCCCCCTTACAAGGAGGGGGATGACATTAACAAGTGGTTTGCTGCACTTGAGAGGGCCTGTGCTGTACAGGATGTCCCTCAAAAGCAGTGGGCTGCTATCCTATGGCTATCATTTACTGGAAAAGGTAGGGATAGGCTCCTTACTGTAAAAGAAAATGATGCTAACAATTTCCAAGTTCTTAAGAATGCACTCCTGGATGGTTATGGCTTAACCACTGAACAGTACAGGATAAAGTTCAGAGATACCAAAAAGGAGTCTTCACAAGACTGGGTTGATTTCATTGACCATTCAGTGAAGGCCTTGGAGGGGTGGTTACATGGCAGTAAAGTTACTGATTATGAAAGCCTGTATAACACAATCCTGAGAGAGCATATACTTAATAATTGTGTGTCTGATTTGTTGCACCAGTACCTGGTAGACTCTGATCTGACCTCTCCCCAAGAATTGGGAAAGAAGGCAGACAAATGGGTCAGAACAAGGGTGAACAGAAAAGTTCATACAGGGGGTGACAAAGATGGCAATAAGAAGAAAGATGGTGAAAAATCTCAAGATAAGCATGGGGATAAGGGTAAAACCAAAGATCCCACTTCAAATCTTAAACACTCTTCAGAGGGTGGGGATAAAACAAATTCTTCCTCTTCTTCCCAACCTGCACACATTAAAAAGCCTTGGTGCTTTGTGTGTAAAAACAGAGGCCATAAGCCAGGGGATAAGTCCTGTCCAGGTAAACCCCCTGAGCCTACCACCACTAATACATCAAGCTCTAGTGCCCCTAGCAGTAGTGGTACTAGTGGTGGGACTGCTGGCAACAGTCAAGCAAAGGGTGTAGTTGGGTTCACTTATGGGTCCATAGTGGAAACTGATGTAATCAGTCCCAAGACAGTTTCTGTCACACCTAGTGGCATTGGCCTTGCCACACTGGCTGCTTGTCCCCTTACAATGGATAAGTACAGGCAGACAGTTTCAATAAATGGTGTTGAGGCCTTGGCCTACAGGGACACAGGTGCCAGTTTCACTTTGGTGACTGAAAACCTAGTGCCTCCTGAACAACACATCATTGCACAACAGTATAAGATTATTGATGTCCATAACTCCACTAAGTTTCTTCCCTTAGCTATAATTCAGTTTAGTTGGGGTGGAGTTACTGGCCCTAAGCAGGTGGTGGTATCACCTAGCTTACCTGTAGACTGTCTCTTAGGTAATGACCTAGAGGCCTCAGGTTGGGCTGATGTAGAGTTTTATGCCCATGCAGCCATGCTGGGCATCCCTGAGGAATTGTTCCCTCTCATTTCAAGTGAAATGAAAAAGCAAAGGAGAGAAGGCCTGAAAACTCAGGATCCCTCTCCATCAACAGGTAAAAAGGGTATCACAGTATCCCCTAACCACCCTACCATTCAGGATACTATTCCTGTGGTGGGAGAAACCTCTCCTGGGGTGGCACCTGTTCCAAGGGAATCATCAGCTGGCAAAGCTGGACTCCCTGAGGTGGAAGTACCTCTCTGTGGGATAACTAACATTGGTGAGAAAAACAGCACCATTTTAGTTAACATGGAGCATCCCTCCAACCCTCCCAGAGAAACTTTAGTGCAGAAACCCTGCACTACCTCACAACACTTAGGACAGCATCCCTGCCCTAGTGTGGAGCTCATAGGACAGCATCCCTGCCCTGCTCCAACTCAAGAGAAACAGCATCCCTGTTCTCTCTTCCAGCCAGATGGACAAAGTTTTTGCCCAGCTATGGCTTTTCTGAGACAGCATCCCTGTCTGGCATTTCCATCACTACAAATAGGTTCAGTGGACAATTCCCACTGCTCTAACCTAAAACTTACTGATAGAAACTCTGAAAATACATCTTCACATTGTTGCTTAGCTAAAAAACTTCAAACAGGGTGGTTTACATCCCCACAGGGAAGTAACCATATAGTGGATGATAAAGGGAGTAACCAGTCTATTGCAGAGCTACTCTCTACTTATCACCACTTAGACAATAAAGTCTCAACTGGCCAAGGTTAGCCTTATTGTCCTTCGTTTGGGGGGGGGTTGTGTGAGAAGGTAGCCTCTTTCTAGCCTTGTTACCCCCACTTTTGGCCTGTTTGTGAGTGTATGTCAGGGTGTTTGTCACTGTTTTCACTGTCTCACTGGGATCCTGATAGCCAGGCCTCAGTGCTCATAGTGAAAACACCATGTTTTCAGTATGGTTGTTATGTGTCACTGGGATCCTGCTGGTCAGGACCCCAGTGCTCATAGGTTTGTGGCCTATATGTATGTGTCACTGGGACCCTGTCACACAGGGCCCCAGTGCTCATAGGTGTGCATGTGTATGTTCCCTGTGTGGTGCCTAACTGTCTCACTGAGGCTCTGCTAACCAGAACCTCAGTGGTTATGCTCTCTCATTACTTTCAAATTGTCACTGACAGGCTAGTGACCATTTTTACCAATTTACATTGGCTTACTGGAACACCCTTATAATTCCCTAGTATATGGTACTGAGGTACCCAGGGTATTGGGGTTCCAGGAGATCCCTATGGGCTGCAGCATTTCTTTTGCCACCCATAGGGAGCTCTGACAATTCTTACACAGGCCTGCCACTGCAGCCTGAGTGAAATAACGTCCACGTTATTTCACAGCCATTTTACACTGCACTTAAGTAACTTATAAGTCACCTATATGTCTAACCTTTACCTGGTAAAGGTTAGGTGCAAAGTTACTTAGTGTGAGGGCACCCTGGCACTAGCCAAGGTGCCCCCACATTGTTCAGAGCCAATTCACTGAACTTTGTGAGTGCGGGGACACCATTACACGCGTGCACTACATATAGGTCACTACCTATATGTAGCTTCACCATGGTAACTCCGAATATGGCCATGTAACATGTCTTTGATCATGGAATTGCCCCCTCTATGCCATCCTGGCATTGTTGGTACAATTCCATGATCCCAGTGGTCTGTAGCACAGACCCTGGTACTGCCAGACTGCCCTTCCTGGGGTTTCACTGCAGCTGCTGCTGCTGCCAACCCCTCAGACAGGCAGCTGCCCTCCTGGGGTCCAGCCAGGCCTGGCCCAGGATGGCAGAACAAAGAACTTCCTCTGAGAGAGGGTGTGACACCCTCTCCCTTTGGAAAATGGTGTGAAGGCAGGGGAGGAGTAGCCTCCCCCAGCCTCTGGAAATGCTTTGTTGGGCACAGATGTGCCCAATTCTGCATAAGCCAGTCTACACCGGTTCAGGGACCCCTTAGCCCCTGCTCTGGCGCAAAACTGGACAAAGGAAAGGGGAGTGACCACTCCCCTGACCTGCACCTCCCCTGGGAGGTGTCCAGAGCTCCTCCAGTGTGCTCCAGACCTCTGCCATCTTGGAAACAGAGGTGCTGCTGGCACACTGGACTGCTCTGAGTGGCCAGTGCCACCAGGTGACGTCAGAGACTCCTGCTGATAGGCTCCTTCAGGTGTTAGTAGCCTTTCCTCTCTCCTAGGTAGCCAAACCCTCTTTTCTGGCTATTTAGGGTCTCTGTCTCTGGGGAAACTTTAGATAACGAATGCATGAGCTCAGCCGAGTTCCTCTGCATCTCCCTCTTCACCTTCTGATAAGGAATCGACCGCTGACCGCGCTGGAAGCCTGCAAACCTGCAACATAGTAGCAAAGACGACTACTGCAACTCTGTAACGCTGATCCTGCCGCCTTCTCGACTGTTTTCCTGCTTGTGCATGCTGTGGGGGTAGTCTGCCTCCTCTCTGCACCAGAAGCTCCGAAGAAATCTCCCGTGGGTCGACGGAATCTTCCCCCTGCAACCGCAGGCACCAAAAAGCTGCATCTCCGGTCCCTTGGGTCTCCTCTCAGCACGACGAGCGAGGTCCCTCGAATCCAGCGACACCGTCCAAGTGACCCCCACAGTCCAGTGACTCTTCAGCCCAAGTTTGGTGGAGGTAAGTCCTTGCCTCACCTCGCTGGGCTGCATTGCTGGGAACCGCGACTTTGCAAGCTTCTCCGGCCCCTGTGCACTTCCGGCGGAAATCCTTCGTGCACAGCCAAGCCTGGGTCCACGGCACTGTAACCTGCATTGCACGACTTTCTAAGTTGGTCTCCGGCGACGTGGGACTCCTTTGTGCAACTTCGGCGAGCACCGTTTCACGCATCCTCGTAGTGCCTGTTTCTGGCACTTCTCCGGGTGCTACCTGCTTCAGTGAGGGCTCCTTGTCTTGCTCGACGTCCCCTCTCTCTGCAGGTCCAATTTGCGACCTCCTGGTCCCTCCTGGGCCCCAGCAGCGTCCAAAAACGCTAAACGCACGATTTGCGTGTAGCAAGGCTTGTTGGCGTCCATCCGGCGGGAAAACACTTCTGCACGACTCTACAAGGCGTGGGGGATCCATCCTCCAAAGGGGAAGTCTCTAGCCCTTGTCGTTCCTGCAGTATTCACAGTTCTTCAGCCTAGTAAGAGCTTCTTTGCACCAACCGCTGGCATTTCTTGGGCATCTGCCCATCTCCGAGCTGCTTGTGACTTTTGGACTTGGTCCCCTTGTTCCACAGGTACCTTCAGACAGGAATCCATCGTTGTTGCATTGCTGATTTGTGTTTTCCTTGCATTCTCCCTCTAACACGACTATTTGGTCCTTAGGGGAACTTTAGTGCACTTTGCACTCACTTTTCAGGGTCTTGGGGAGGGTTATTTTTCTAACTCTCACTATTTTCTAATAGTCCCAGCGACCCTCTACAAGGTCACATAGGTTTGGGGTCCATTCGTGGTTCACATTCCACTTTTGGAGTATATGGTTTGTGTTGCCCCTATCCCTATGTTTCCCCATTGCATCCTATTGTAACTATACATTGTTTGCACTGTTTTCTAAGACTATACTGCATATTTTTGCTATTGTGTATATATATCTTGTGTATATTTCCTATCCTCTCACTGAGGGTACACTCTAAGATACTTTGGCATATTGTCATAAAAATAAAGTACCTTTATTTTTAGTATAACTGTGTATTGTGTTTTCTTATGATATTGTGCATATGACACTAAGTGGTACTGTAGTAGCTTCACACGTCTCCTAGTTCAGCCTGAGCTGCTTTGCTAAGCTACCATTATCTATCAGCCTAAGCTGCTAGACACCCTATACACTAATAAGGGATAACTGGGCCTGGTGCAAGGTGCAAGTACCCCTTGGTACTCACTACAAGCCAGTCCAGCCTCCTACACCCTCTTCAGGCCTTCACTGGTCATCTTGCTGTTGCTTAGCAACTAGTACTCATGAGGAGAAACTTTGCTCAGACAGAGGTAATGAGTAAAAATGAGAAAATAATGTAGTAACACTAGCATAAATATGTTATGACGCATAATTTGTCTTCTCTTGCTGTATAATTTTGTCAACCCTACCACACAATTTCATCAACCCATGCTCCATCTTTCCAATAAACCCTTCCTTTTGCAAAGACAGCTATTTTTAATATGATGACAGACCATGAAGTAACCCATTCTTGAAGCCACTGTCAAGTCCTACCTCTAAAGTCTACATCTCATTTTAAATGATGAAGCCATTGAGCTCAGAGGTTAAATGTGAGGAACCCTTTTGACTCAATTGTGGGTGGTGGCCCACTAGTACATCAATAGCAAAATTACCATAAACAGTTGGGTCCTAAACTTCTGTAAAATTTAGACATCCTAAGAGGAGATTAGAGACCGGACCCCGTTACCTCTGGTTCTTCTGGATAGCACCAGTGACTACATTGGGTAGTTGATTTGTGCTTTGAAACATTTTGTGGCACCCCTTTAAATTTCTTAGCTACCGGACAGTCAGTAGCTTAAATTTATTCCATCCTTTCAAAGATTACTTGTTGATAGAGCTTTGCAAACAACAGTGTAGAAATTGCACACTTGAAAGTTGTGATGCTGTGGACTCTGGTATTCCAGGGTTTCAACCTGCTGAATAGGGTTAACCCACTGATCACAAGAAATATTTCAGTTCTGAGCTGTGCATTGTTACAATTAGAAGTGTTTCACTGAAGTATTGTTTCCAGTCTTCACCTGGTGAAAATCATGCAGAGAAACAGTGCAATTTGCAATAAGTTTAGAATTATGATTGGGGCACAAATGGATGTTTTCACCCAAATAGGGATTTGCAAAGTGTCTGAATGACCTGAGTATTTGTTGATGGTGAATCTCCTGCTCTTTGAATAAATAAGGAAGTTTCTTCTTTCTTCAAAGGCAATAAGCCATCCAAGGGAAAGTTTTTTAAATAGCCCTTGAAAACATACCAGTATAGTTGCTTCTCACTGAGGCACATCATTGTGATCCCTGCTAGTAATGCACAGGCGCCGGCACTTAATTGATGGCTTCAATTCCCTGTTGTACAACGGAAGTCCTATACTAGTACTAAATGCTCAGCTTTAGTTGAGCAGAATTGTGTATATTTAGTACAATTTTTAAGTTCATGGACATGGGCCTTTTCATGAGGCGCGAGGCATGGCTAAAGTCTTTTAACTTGAAAGGCATGAGCTAGACAAAGTAACTGACCAACTGCTCGATGACAAGACCTCTCTTCGATCCACCCTGGAAGAAATTGCTCAAGCAGTACAACTAAAACACAGACAGCCAAATGGAGGACCACCATCCAGAAGTAGTCATCTGAATCACAGAATCATAGCATTCCTTTTGGTTGTCCAGTGCTTTCTAGTCCTGAAAGGAGAGGTGTTCTTCTTCAAACTACATCACTACGTACTTTCTCTGTAGCAATTCATTTGATGATGGCCTTAGTGATTGTACCTCAACTGCCTATAGACCAGACATTTTATTTAATATATTTCTACCTACGTTTCACACGTTTACAAATAAAACTTTAGCTTACTTTAAACATCAGATGCTCCATTTAAGCCAGTTTTATAATAGCTAATCTATGTCACCGGATCCATTTGCTCATCCTAATTCGCATGAAGAAATCCAGCAAGGTGAAACTACATCTTCCAGTCTTTCTACAGGTCATTTTTTTTTAAGAATGTCATATCTTTCTTTCTTGTTCTACATTTGTAAGTTCAGTTAACCAGTTGCTTCATTTAATTGTAGTTCTCTGTTAAAAAATATTTTGTTCTTATTTTAATTTTATACATAAATATTAGACATGTTAAGCTGTGTAGACACCTGATACATAACATGCTTAATGTTTCTGCCTCTGAAGTCCATTGTATGGTGAATTGCTATATCAAAAGTTCTTTTTTTCTTTTGTAATGCCCCTACAATTTTTGTAGTATATTTCAAATAAAACGACTTTTTAGGTTTTCTAAACTCTATCACACATCTCTTTCTAACCCACCTCCCTTTTTAGGTTGAGCATAACAGCGCAGAAGCGCTGCTTTTTTCTGCGCGTTGTTATCTGTTTGTACTTTTATCCACACCCAGCCCTCACGCCCATTACTATCGCTCGTCGATGGGCTTGCCCTAAAAAAATCCTTTGTTATCATTGCTAAATGTTTCACGTGTGTCCCTCCTTGGGGCGCTTTGGTTACTGCCTTTGACATCGACCCTGTTACATGGCTAATTGCACTTTTGCTGGTATGTTTGATTGCAAGCAAACTTGTTTTTCCTTTTGTGTGTCTCCTTCATGCTCATGGTGTGAGGCTTTGAATCGGGTTGCATGTGTGAAATTGGATTACTTTTCATTTTCAATATATGTGGCAAGAAAAGTCCAGTTAGGGGTTTACAATAATTACAGCTCTAACTCGAGCAAATGTGAGACCTATTGCATTGCAAATGCTTGTTTTTAAATAGAGTCTGTTTTCCTTAAAGAAAAACAGGATGTATTTAAACAAAAAAATGAAAAGTTTTCTTTTAATTTTTTTAAGAGTAGGCACTGGTCTGTGTACATTCTGCGTGCTCTGAAAAAATGTTGGTGCCCCATTGGCAAAGGGGAAGGGGTCCCCTGGGGGTCCCTTCCAATTTGTGCATTGTTTACCCCTAATTAAAATTTTTGGTAAAATGCGAATGTTTTGCAACCGTCTTCTCAGTCTCATAACATTCGCAAATACCAATGAGAGTGGGTATTAGGAATGGACACTCATCAGACACCCCATTCTAATACCGAATCGCAAACCCTATTTTGCAAGTCAGTAAAAGGTTACTGATTCGCAAAATAGGGTTAGTACATGTAGAAAGGCTTTTTTAGCAGTAGAAAATAACCGAATATGCCATTTGTGACTGCAGTAATTCTTTCATACATGTGTCCCTCAGTTACCAATAAATCATTCAGCAGAAATAAAGACACAAAGTGTACCTGTTGTCTCAGGATGTGTGCTGCTTGTGGTGGTCGCAGGTGTTGTGGTGCCTGCGGTGGTTGCTTCTGTAGTGCTCATTCCTGTTAAAAACAGATACACAGATTGTCAGTGGTGCAAGTACTGATACTAACTACCTCTCCTTGTAACATTATAATTGTTGAAATAAGTAATAACGCCAATGAGGTAGACAAAAGCGAAACCTCCTAAATCGACCCATGAAAGAGTAAGTCTCATGGGTGAGACAGGCACCTCTAAAGTAACACTTCAATATATTTTGAAATCTTGCATGTCATTAGGATACATAAACCTTTGACTCCGTTTATGACACACACCTCTAGGCGCATAGCTCCCCTCTTCAGGCCTTCACTGGTCATCTTTCTGTTGCTTAGCAACTGGTACTCATGAGGAGAAACTTTGCTCAGACAGTGGTAATGAGTAAAAATGAGAAAATAATGTAGTAATACTAGCATAAATATGTTATGCTGCATAATTTGTCTTCTCTTGCTATATAATTTAGTCAACCCTACCACACAATTTCATCAACCCATGCTCCATCTATCCAATAAACCCTTCCTTTAGCAAGGGCAGCTATTTTTAATATGATGACAGACCGCGAAGTAACCCATTCTTGAAGCCACTGTCAAGTCCTACCTCTAAAGTCTACATCTCCCTTTTAAATGATGAAGCCATTGAGCTCAGTGGTTAAATGTGGGGAACCCTTTTGACTCAATTGTGGGTGGTGGCCCACTAGTACATCTATAGCAAAATTATCATAAACAGTTGGGTCCTAAACTTCTGTAAAATTTAGAAATCCTAAGAGGACTTTAGAGACCGGACCCCTTTTACCTCTGGATCTTCTGGATAGCACCAGTCACTACATTGGGTAGTTGATTTGTGCTTTGAAATATTTTGTGGCACCCGTTTAAATTTCTTAGGTACCGGACAGTCAGTAGTTTACATTTTTTCCATCCTTTCAAAGATTACTTGTTGATAGAGCCTTGCAAAAAACAGTGCAGAAATTGCACACTTGAAAGTTGTGATGCTGTGGACTGTGGTATTCCAGGGTTTCAACCTGCTGAATAGGGTTAACCCACTGATCGCAAGAAAGATCTCAGTTCTGAGCTGTGCATTGTTGCAATTAGCAGTATTTGACTGAAGTATTGTTTCCAGTCTTAACCTGGTGAAAATCATGCTGAGAAACAGTGCAATTTGCAATAAGTTTAGAATTATGATTGGAGGAACAAATGGTTGTTTTCACCCAAATAGGGATTTGCAAAGTGTCTGAATGACCTGAGTATTTGTTGATGGTGAATCCCCTGCTCTTTGAATAAATAAGGTAGTTTCTTCTTTCTTCAAAGGCAATAAGCCATCCAAGGAAAGTTTTTTAAATAGCCCTGGAAAACATACCAGTATAATTGTTTCTCACTGAGGCACATCATTGTGATCCCTGCTAGTAAGGCACAGGTGCTGGCACTTAATTGATGGCTTCAATTCCCTGTTGTCCAACGAAAGTCCTATACTAGTACTAAATGCTCAGCTTTAGTTGAGCAGAATTGTGTATATTTAGTACAATTTTTAAGTTCATGGACATGGGCCTTTTCATGAGGCGTGAGGCATGGCTAAAGTCTTTTAACTTGAAAGGCATGAGCTAGACAAAGTGTAGGAAAGTACCATCTTGCCTGGCATGTTACCCCCATTTTTCACTGTATATATGTTGTTTTAGTTGTATGTGTCACTGGGACCCTGCCAGCCAGGGCCCCAGTGCTCATAAGTGTGCCCTGGATGTGTTACCTGTGTTATGACTAACTGTCTCACTGAGGCTCTGCTATTCAGAACCTCAGTGGTTATGCTCTCTCATTTCTTTCCAAATTGTCACTAACAGGCTAGTGACCAATTTCACCAATTTACATTGGCATACTGGAACACCCTTATAATTCCCTAGTATATGGTACTGAGGTACCCACGGTATTGGGGTTCCAGGAGATCCCTATGGGCTGCAGCATTTCTTGTGCCACCCATAGGGAGATCTGACAATTCTTACACAGGCCTGCCATTGCAGCCTGAGTGAAATAACGTCCACGTTATTTCACAGGCATTTACCATTGCACTTAAGTAACTTATAAGTCACCTATATGTCTAACCTTTACCTGGTAAAGGTTGGGTGCTAAGGTACTTAGTGTGTGGGCACCCTGACACTAGCCAAGGTGCTCCCACATTGTTCAGGGCAAATTCCCCGGACTTTGTGAGTACGGGGACACCATTACACGTGTGCACTATACATATCTCACGACATATGTATAGCGTCACAATGGTAACTCCGAACATGGCCATGTAACATGTCTAGGATCATGGAATTGTCACCCCAATGCCATTCTGGCATTGGGGAGACAATTCCATGATCCCCTGAGTCTCTAGCTCAGACCCGGGTACTGCCAAACTACCTTTCCCGGGGTTTCACTGCAGCTGCTGCTGCTGCCAACCCATCAGACAGGTTTCTGCCCTCCTGGGGTCCAGCCAGGCTTGGCCCAGGAAGGCAGAACAAAGGACTTCCTCAGAGAGAGGGTGTTACACCCTCTCCCTTTGGAAAAAGGTGTCAGGGCTGGAGAGGAGTAGCCTCCCCCAGCCTCTGGAAATGCTCCGATGGGCACAGATGGTGCCCATCTCTGCATAAGCCAGTCTGCACCGGTTCAGGGATCCCTGAGCCCTGCTCTGGCGCGAAACTGGACAAAGGAAAGGGGAGTGACCACTCCCCTGACCTGCACCTCCCCTGGGAGGTGCCCAGAGCTCCTCCAGTGTGCTCCAGACCTCTGCCATCTTGGAAACAGAGGTGCTGCTGGCACACTGGACTGCTCTGAGTGGCCAGTGCCAGCAGGCTACGTCAGAGACTCCTTCTGATAGGCTCCTTCAGATGTTGCTAGGCTATCCTCTCTCCTAAGTAGCCAAACCTCCTTTTCTGGCTATTTAGGGTCTCTGCTTTGGGGAATTCCTTAGATAACGAATGCAAGAGCTTATCAGAGTTCCTCTGCATCTCTCTCTTCACCTTCTACCAAGGAATCGACCGCTGACTGCTCTGGAAGCCTGCAAAACTGCAACAAAGTAGCAAAGACGACTACTGCGACCTTGTAACGCTGATCCGGCCGCCTTCTCAACTGTTTTCCTGGTGGTGCATGCTGCGGGGTTAGTCTGCCTCCTCTCTGCACTAGAAGCTCCGAAGAAATCTCCCGTGGGTCGACGGAATCTTCCCCCTGCAACCGCAGGCACCAAAGAACTGCATCACCGGTCCTCTGGGTCTCCTCTCAGCATGACGAGCGAGGTCCCTTGAACTCAGCAACTCTGTCCAAGTGACTCCGACAGTCCAGTGACTCTTCAGTCCAAGTTTGGTGGAGGTAAGTCCTTGCCTCCCCACGCTAGACTGCATTGTTGGGAATCGCGTGTTTTGCAGCTACTCCGGCTCCTGTGCACTCTTCCAGGATTTCCTTTGTGCACAGCCAAGCCTGTGTCCCCGGCACTCTAACCTGCAGTGCACGACCTCCTGAGTTGTCTTCCGGCGTCGTGGGACCCTCCTTTGTGACTTTGGGTGAGCTCCGGTTCATTCCACTTCTTAGTGCCTCTTCTGGCACTTCTGCTGGTGCTGCTTGTTTTTGAGTGGGCTCTTTGTCTTTCTGGATGCCCCCTCTGTCTCCTCACGCAATTGGCAACATCCTGGTCCCTCGTGGGCCACAGCAGCATCCAAAAACCCTAACAGCGACCCTTGCAGCTAGCAAGGCTTGTTTGCGGTCTTTCTGCACGGAAACACCTCTGCACGACTCTTCACGACGTGGGACATCCATCCTCCAAAGGGGAAGTTTCTAGCCCTTGTCATTCTTGCAGAATCCACAGCTTCTACCATCCGGTGGCAGCTTCTTTGCACCCACAGCTGGCATTTTCTGGGCATCTGCCCACTCCCGACTTGATCGTGACTTTTGGACTTGGTCCCCTGTGAAAAAACAGGGCTGATTGCAGAGGCCCCCTAACTTTTTGCCCCCATTTTCCACTTTTTGCTGGTGTTTTCCTGACTCTGATGGTGCCCTGGGTACTGCTAACCAGTCCCAGGGCCTGTGCTCTGTGTACAATGGATATGCAAATTAGGCTAATTATAATTGGCTAAGTTAACCTACCTATAAGTCCCTAGTATATGGTAGGGCATGTAGGTTTAGGGACAACAGCATAGGTAGTGCACCCATAGGTGCACTGCTGAGGTGCCCAGTGTCATTTTAAAGGCAGGCTTGCCTTGCTGGCTGCTTTTAAATTAAAGTTATATGCAAATTCGACTTTGGAATTAAAAGTAGTTCCAAAGTCTTAAACTACCTTATTTTTTACATATAAGTCACCCCTAAGGTGTGCCCTATGTGCCCCTGGGGCTGGGTGCCATGTAACTATAAGCAGGGACTTTATAAAAATAGTTTTATAAGCCCTGCTGAGGTAAAAACAGCCAAATTCGTTTTTCCCTCATTGTAGTGAATGGCCTTCATAGGCTAGAATGGGGAGACTTTATTTTAATTTTTAAAGTCTCCTTAAATGATGCATACCAAGAGTTTGGTATCAAATTAATTGTTGTAATAAATCCCACAACTTCCAGTTGTTGGATCTAATATAACTTGTTCAGGTAAAGAGTTTTAAACTTTACCTGAAAAGTTACCAATTTCAGCCCTGCATTGTTTTTACTGCTGTGCTCTGATTGGCCAGCCTCAGAGCAGCTTGGCCAAGCTGCCTTGATGAGGTGTGAAGTGGCCTGGCTTCACACAAAGGAATGTGCCTGTGGGAGGGAATCTCCCCTCAGCAGATGGTGAGGCAGGAAGGGGGAGGGCTGCCAAACTGGTTTTCTAAGGCAGAGAAGGACATTTGGAGCAACCAGCAACACCCCCACATCCTGCAACCCCAGACAACTAGGTGCCCCCTTGATTAGATTAGGAGAGGGCAGGAGAGGGGTGTGTTTATGATTTTTAGCCACACCAGTGGGTGGGCTCAGCCAGATGTAACCTCCAAAAATCAGATTCAGCCATGATGGATTTTTAGAGGATGTTGCCTCCTGGGATTGATTTTTGCCACACTTCCCAGGAAGTGGTCATCACAGGGGGAAGGACCCTGCACCTG
Organism: Pleurodeles waltl; assembly: GCF_031143425.1. NCBI lineage: Eukaryota > Metazoa > Chordata > Amphibia > Caudata > Salamandridae > Pleurodeles > Pleurodeles waltl. The sequence continues at coordinate 1,181,597,239 of NC_090439.1, forward strand.
ATTGGAGAACCAGGACCCCCCTGCTTTTCACCCAGGAGCAAGGATAAAACTGGCAGACCTTCACCCACACCTCAGTTCCCTATCACATCCAACAAGGAAGAACAACAGAAGAAGAACTGCCCTGCTGGACCCCTGGCCTGCACCTGGAACCTGCACTCAGAAGGACTGCACCAGCTGCACACTTGGGCTTCACCACAAGAAGGACTTTGCCTGGCTTCAACTGGTTCAAGGAGGGACTCCCTGTTTGCTACAGGTGAAAAATTGCTATCCAGAGTCCCCTGCACCAACTCCTGAAGAAAGCGACCAGCTGACCACTGTCCAGTGGCCAAAAAGGAGTTTGCGCCAGGTGCATTCTGGGAGTTGTAGTCCGCACCCCCCAAGGACCATCTAAGAACTTCTGGACCCTTGGGGTGAGCCGTGGACCCCAAAAGAACCTTAAAAGGACATCTGGGAGAAGCCCCAGAAGTTTGGAGAAGTTTGGAGAATTTTTGTAAAAAAGCTCCATAGAGGGACCGACCCGCCGCGGCAACTCTAGCCGGCTTGCCTCAACCGCGACCCGGTCTGATTTGCTGGTTCGTCCCGGTAAAGAAAAACCTCCGAAAAAGAGACTAAGTCCGAAGGTAAAAATTTGACTGGGACCTCCCAGCCATCGTATCCAAGAAGGGCTCCATGGACGTCGGATCAAGATCCAGGTTTACCCCGGTCGAAGGATTTTCACCTCGAAAAAACGACTAAGTCCGAAGGTAAAAATCTCCACCGAGGATTCCAGCATTGCGTATCCGGAGAAGGGCTCCAGGAGGTCGGATTGGACTGGCAGGTTCGTCCCGCTGAAGAAAATCTTCAAAAAAAAGACTAAGGGGGTCATTCTAACCCTTGCTGTAAAAACCGCCAGGGCGAATGACCGCGGTAGCACCGCCAACAGGCTGGCGGTGCACCGCTGGGCATTCTGACCGCGGCGGTTCAGCCGTGGCCAGAAACGGAAAGTCGGCGGTGTATCGCCGACTTTCCGCTGCCCATGAGAATCCTCCATGGCGGCAGAGCAAGTGGTGCAAGTACCGATACTAACTACCTCTCCTTGTAACATTATAATTTTTGAAATAAGTAATAGCGCCCATGAGGTAGACAAAAGCGAAACCTCCTAAACCGACCCATGAAAGAGTAAGTCTCATGGGTGAGACAGGCACCTCTAAAGTAACACGTCAATATATTTTTAAATCTTGAATGTCATTAGGATACATAGACCTTTGACTCCGTTTATGACACACACCTCTAGGCGCATAGCTCCCCTCTTCAGGCCTTCACTGGTCATCTTGCTGTTGCTTAGCAACTAGTACTCATGAGGAGAAACTTTGCTCAGACAGTGGTAATGAGTAAAAATGAGAAAATAATGTTGTAACACTAGCATAAATATGTTATGACGCATAATTTGTCTTCTCTTGCTGTATAATTTAGTCAACCCTACCACACAATTTCATCAACCCATGCTCCATCTTTCCAATAAACCCTTCCTTTAGCAAGGGGAGCTATTTTTAATATGATGACAGACCGTGACATATCCCATTCTTGAAGCCACTGTCAAGTCCTACCTCTAAAGTCTACATCTCATTTTAAATGATGAAGCCATTGAGCTCAGTGGTTAAATGTGAGGAACCCTTTTGACTCAATTGTGGGTGGTGGCCCACTAGTACATCTATAGCAAAATTACCATAAACAGTTGGGTCCTAAACTTCTGTAAAATTTAGACATCCTAAGAGGAGATTAGAGACCGGACCCCGTTACCTCTGGTTCTTCCGGATAGCACCAGTGACTACATTGGATAGTTGATTTGTGCTTTGAAATATTTTGTGGCACCCCTTTAAATTTCTTAGGTACCGGACAGTCAGTAGCTTACATTTCTTCCATCCTTTCAAAGATTACTTGTTGATAGAGCCTTGCAAAAAACAGTGCAGAAATTGTACACTTGAAAGTTGTGATGCTGTGGACTGTGGTATTCCAGGGTTTCAACCTGCTGAATAGGGTTAAACCACTGATCGCAAGAAAGATCTCAGTTCTGAGCTGTGCATTGTTGCAATTAGCAGTGTTTGACTGAAGTATTGTTTCCAGTCTTAACCTGGTGAAAATCATGCAGAGAAACAGTGCAATTTGCAATGCGTTTCGAATTATTATTGGGGCACAAATGGCTGTTTTCACCCAAATAGGGATTTGCAAAGTGTCTGAATGACCTGTGTATTTGTTGATGGTGAATCCCCTGCTCTTTGAATAAATAAGGTAGTATCTTCTTTCTTCAAAGGCAATAAGCCATCCAAGGGAAAGTTTTTTAAATAGCCCTTGAAAACATACCAGTATAGTTGTTTCTCACTGAGGCACATCATTGTGATCCCTGCTAGTAATGCACAGGCGCCGGCACTTAATTGATGGCTTCAATTCCCTGTTGTCCAACAAAAGTCCTATACTAGTACTAAATGCTCAGCTTTAGTTGAGCAGAATTGTGTATATTTAGTACACTTTTAAGTTCATAGATATGGGCCTTTTCATGAGGCGCGAGGCATGGCTAAAGTCTTTTAACTTAAAAGGCATGAGCTAGACAAAGTAACTGACCAACTGCTCGATGACAAGACCTCTCTTCGATCCACCCTGGAAGAAATTGCTCAAGCAGTACAACTAAAACACAGACAGCCAAATGGAGGACCACCATCCAGAAGTAGTCATCTGAACCACAGAATCATAGCATTCCTTTTGGTTGTCCAGTGCTTTCTAGTCCTGAAAGGAGAGACGTTCTTCTTCAAACTACATCACTACGTACTTCCTCTGTAGCAATTCCTTTAATGATGGCCTTAGTGATTGTACCTCAACTGCCTTTAAACTAGGCATTTTATTTCATATATTTCTACCTATGTTTCACATGTTTACAAATAAAACTTTAGCTTACTTTAAACGTCAAATGCTCCATTTAAGCGTTTTTTATAATAGCTAATCTATGTCACCGGATCCATTTGCACATCCTAATTCGCATGAAGAAATCCAGCAAGGTGAAACTACATCTTCCAGTCTTTCTACAGGTCATTTATTTCTAAGAATGTCAGGTCTTTCTTTCTTGTTCTACATTTGTAAGTTCAGTTAACCAGTTGCTTCATTTAATTGTAGTTCTCTGTGAAAAAATATTTTGTTCATATTTTAATTTTATACATAAATATTAGACATGATAAGCTGTGTAGACACCTGATACATAACATGCTTAATGTTTCTGCCTCTGAAGTCCATTGTCTGGGAATTGCTATATCAAAAGTCATTTTGTTCTTTTGCAATGCCCCTACAATTTCTGTAGTATATTTCAAATAAAACGACTTTTTAGGTTTTCTAAACTCTACCACACATCTCTTTCTAACCCACCTCCCTTTTTAGGTTGAGCATAACAGCGCAGAAGCGCTGCTTTTTTCTATGCGATGTTATCTGTTTGTACTTTTAACCGCACCCCGCCCTCACGCACATCACTATCGCTCATTCATGGGCTTGCCCTACAAAAATCCTTTGTCATCATTGGTAAATGTTACACGTTTGTCCCTCCTTGGGGTGCTTTGGTTACCGCCTTTGACATCTACCCATTAACATGGCTAATTGCACTTTTGCTGGTATGTTTGATTGCAAGCAAACTTGTTTTTCCTTTTTTGTATCTCCTTCATGCTCATGGTGTGGGGCTTTGAATCGGGTCGCATGTGTGAAATTGAATTACTTTTCATTTTCAATATATGTGGCAAGAAAAGTCCAGTTAGGGGTTCACAATAATAACAGCTCTAACTCGAGCAAATGTGAGACCTATTGCATTGCAAATGCTTGTTTTTAAATAGAGTCTGTTTTCCTTAAAGAAAAACAGGATGTATTTCAACAAAAAAATGAAAAGTTTTCTTTGAATTTTTTAAGAGTAGGCACTTGTCTGTGTATATTCTGCGTGCTCTAAAAAAATGTTGGTGCCCCCATTGACAAAGGGGAAGGGGTCCCCTGGGGGCCACTTCCAATTTGTGCATTGTTTACTCCTAATTAAATTTTGGGGTAAAATGCGAATGTTTTGCAACCGTATTCTCGGTCTCATAACATTCGCAAATACCAATGAGAGTGGTTATTAGGAATGGACACTCATCACACACCTCATCCTAATACGGAATCGCAAACACTATTGTGCACGTCAGTAAAAGGTTACCGATTCGCAAAATACGGTTAGTACATGTAGAAAGGCTTTTTTAGCAGTAGAAAATAACCCAATATGCCATTTGTGAATGCTAAATTCTTTCATAGATGTGTCCCTCAGTTACCAATAAATCATTCAGCAGAAATAAAGACACAAAGTGTACCTGTTGTCTCAGAATGTGTGCTGCTTGTGGTAGTCGCAGGTGTTGTGGTGCCTGCGGTGGTTGCTGCTGTAGTGCTCATTCCTGTTAAAAACAGATACACAGATTGTCAGTGGTGCAACTACTGATACTAACTACCTCTTCTTGAAACATTATAATTGTTGAAATAAGTAATAACGCCCATGAGGTAGACAAAAGCAAAACCTCCCAAACCGACCCATGAAAGAGTAAGTCTCATGGGTGAGACAGGCACCTCTAAAGTAACACGTCAATAAATGTTTAAATCTTGAATGTCATTATGATACATAGACCTTTGACTCTGTTTATGACACACACCTCTAGGCGCTTAGCTCCCCTGTTCAGGCCTTCACTGGTCATCTTGCTGTTGCTTAGCAACTAGTACTCATGAGGAGAAACTTTGCTCAGACAGTGGTAATGAGTAAAAATTAGAAAATAATGTAGTAACACTAGCATAAATATGTTATGACGCATAATTTGTCTTCTCTTGCTGTATAATTTAGTCAACCCTACCACACAATTTCATCAACACATGCTCCATCTTTCCAATAAACCCTTCCTTTAGCAAGGGCAGCTATTTTTAATATGGTGACAGACCGTGAAGTAACCCATTCTTGAAGCCACTGTCAAGTCCTACCTCTAAAGTCTACATCTCATTTCAAATGATGAAGCCATTGAGCTCAGCGGTTAAATGTGAGGAACCCTTTTGACTCAATTGTGGGTGGTGGTCCACTAGTACATCTATAGCAAAATTACCATAAACAGTGTGGTCCTAAACTTCTGTAAAATTTAGACATCCTAAGAGGAGATTAGAGACCGGACCCCGTTACCTCTGGTTCTTCTGGATAGCACCAGTGACTACATTGGATAGTTGATTTGTGCTTTGAAACATTTTGCGGCACCCCTTTAAATTTCTTAGCTACCGGACAGTCAGTAGCTTACATTTCTTCCATCCTTTCAAAGATTACTTGTTGATAGAACCTTGCAAACAACAGTGCAGAAATTGCACACCTGAAAGTTGTGATGCTGTGGACTGTGGTATTCCAGGGTTTCAACCTGCTGAATAGGGTTAACCCACTGATCGCAAGAAAGATCTCAGTTCTGAGCTGTGCATTGTTGCAATTAGCAGTGTTTGACTGAAGTATTGTTTCCAGTCTTAACCTGGTAAAAATCATGCCGAGAAACAGTGCAATTTGCAATACGTTTAGAATTATTATTGGGGCACAAATGGTTGTTTTCACCCAAATAGGGATTTGCAAAGTGTCTGAATGACCTGAATATTTGTTGATGGTGAATCCCCTGCTCTTTGAAGAAATAAGGTATTATCTTCTTTCTTCAAAGGCAATAAGCCATCCAAGGAAAAGTTTTTTAAATAGCCCTTGAAAACAAACTAGTACAGTTGTTTCTCACGGAGGCACATCATTGTGATCACTGCTAGTAATGCACAGGCGCCGGCACTTAATTGATGGCTTCAATTCCCTGTTGTCCAACCAAAGTCCTATACTAATACTAAATGCTCAGCTTTAGTTGAGCAGAATTGTGTATATTTAGTACAATATTTAAGTTCATGGACATGGGCCTTTTCATGAGGCGCGAGGCATGGCTAAAGTCTTTTAACTTGAAAGTCATGAGCTAGACAAAGTAACTGACCAACTGCTCGATGACAAGACCTCTCTTCGATCCACCCTGGAAGAAATTGCTCAAGCAGTACAACTAAAACACAGACAGCCAAATGGAGGACCACCATCCAGAAGTAGTCATCTGAATCACAGAATCATAGCATTCCTTTTGGTTGTCCAGTGCTTTCTAGTCCTGAAAGGAGAGAAATTCTTCTTCAAACTACATCACTACATACTTCCTCTGTAGCAATTCCTTTGATGATGGCCTTAGTGATTGTACCTCAACTGCCTTTAGACCAGACATTTTATTTCATATATTTCTACCTATGTTTCACACGTTTACAAATAAAACTTTAACTTACTTTAAACGTCAAATGCTCCATTTAAGCGAGTTTTATAATAGCTAAACTATGTCACCGGATCCATTTGCTCATCCTAATTCGCATGAAGAAATCCAGCAAGGTGAAACTACATCTTCCAGTCTTTCTACAGGTCATTTATTTTTAAGAATGTCAGGTCTTTCTTTCTTGTTCTACATTTGTAAGTTCAGTTAACCAGTTGCTTCATTTAATTGTAGTTCTCTGTGAAAAAATATTTTGTTCTTATTTTAATTTTATACATAAATATTAGGCATGTTGAGCTGTGTAGACACCTGATACATAACATGCTTAATGTTTCTGCCTCTGAAGTCCATTGTCTGGTGAATTGCTATATCAAAAGTTATTTTTTTCTTTTGCAATGCCCCTACAATTTCTGGAGTACATTTCAAATAACATTACTTTTTGGGTTTTCTAAACTCTACCACACATCTCTTTCTAACCCACCTCCCTTTTTAGGTTGAGCATAACAGCGCAGAAGCGCTGCTTTTTTCTATGCGTTGTTATCTGTTTGTACTTTTATCCGCACCCCGCCCTCACGCCCATTACTATCGCTCGTTCATGGGCTTGCCCTACAAAAATCCTTTGTTATCATTGGTAAATGTTACACGTTTTTCCCTCCTTGGGGCGCTTTGGTTACCGCCTTTGACATCTACCCATTAACATGGCTAATTGCACTTTTGCTGGTATGTTTGATTGCAAGCAAACTTGTTTTCCCTTTTTTGTGTCTCCTTCATGCTCATGGTGTGAGTCTTTGAATCGGGTCGCATGTGTGAAATTGAATTACGTTTCATTTTCAATATATGTGGCAAGAAAAGTCCAGTTAGGGGTTCACAATAATAACAGCTCTAACTCGAGCAAATGTGAGACCTATTGCATTGCAAATGCTTGTTTTTAAATAGAGTCTGTTTTCCTTAAAGAAAAACAGGATGTATTTCAACAAAAAAATGAAAAGTTTTCTTTTCATTTTTTAAGAGTAGGCACTGGTCTGTGTATATTCTGCGTGCTCTGAAAAAATGTTGGTGCCCCCATTGACAAAGGGGAAGGGGTCCCCTGGGGGCCACTTCCAATTTGTGCATTGTTTACTCCTAATTAAATTTTGGGGTAAAATGCGAATGTTTTGCAACCGTATTCTCGGTCTCATAACATTCGCAAATACCAATGAGAGTGGTTATTAGGAATGGACACTCATCACACACCCCATCCTAATAGGGAATTCCAAACCCTATTGTGCACGTCAGTAAAAGGTTACCGATTCGCAAAATACGGTTAGTACATGTAGAAAGGCTTTTTTAGCAGTAGAAAATAACCCAATATGCCATTTGTGACTGCTAAATTCGAAAATAACCCAATATGCCATTTGTGACTGCTAAATTCTTTCATAGATGTGTCCCTCAGATACCAATAAATCATTCAGCAGAAATAAAGACACAAAGTGTACCTGTTGTCTCAGGATGTGTGCTGCTTGTGGTAGTCTCAGGTGTTGTGGTGCCTGCGGTGGTTGCTGCTGCAGTGCTCATTCCTGTTAAAAACAGATACACAGATTGTCAGTGGTGCAAGTACCGATACTAACTACCTCTCCTTGTAACATTATAATTGTTGAAATAAGTAATAACGCCCATGAGGTAGACAAAAGTGAAACCTACCAAACCGACCCATGAAAGAGTAAGTCTCATGGGTGAGACAGGCGCCTCTAAAGTAACACGTCAATACATTTTTAAATCTTGAATGTCATTAGGATACATAGACCTTTGACTCTGTTTATGACACACACATCTAGACGCATAGCTCCCCTCTTCAGGCCTTCACTGGTCATCTTGCTGTTGCTTAGCAACTAGTACTCATGAGGAGAAACTTTGCTCAGACAGTGTAATGAGTAAAACTGAGAAAATAATGTAGTAACACTAGCATAAATATGTTATGATGCATAATTTGTCTTCTCTTGCCGTATAATTTAGTCAACCCTACCACACATTTTCATCAACCCATGTTCCATCTTTCCAATAAACCCTTCCTTTTGCTAGGACAGCTATTTTTAATATGACGACAGACCATGAAGTAACCCATTCTTGAAGCCACTGTCAAGTCCTACCTCTAAAGTCTACATCTCATTTTAAATGATGAAGCCATTGAGCTCAGCGGTTAAATGTGAGGAACCCTTTTGACTCAATTGTGGGTGGTGGCCCACTAGTACATCTATAGCAAAATTACCATAAACAGTTGGGTCCTAAACTTCTGTAAAATTTAGACATCCTAAGAGGAGATTAGAGACCGGACCCCGTTACCTCTGGTTCTTCTGGATAGCAACAGTGACTAAATTGGATAGTTGATTTGTGCTTTGAAACATTTTGTGGCACCCCTTTAAATTTCTTAGCTACCGGACAGTCAGTAGCTTACATTTCTTCCATCCTTTCAAAGATTACTTGTTGATAGAGCCTTGCAAACAACAGTGCAGAAATTGCACACTTGAAAGTTGTTATTCTGTGGACTGTGGTATTCCAGGGTTTCAACCTGCTGAATAGGGTTAACCCACTGATCGCAAGAAAGATCTCAGTTCTGAGCTGTGCATTGTTGCAATTAGCAGTGTTTGACTGAAGTATTGTTTCCAGTCTTAACCTGGTGAAAATCATGCCGAGAAACAGTGCAATTTGCAAAAAGTTTAGAATTATTATTGGGGCACAAATGGTTGTTTTCACCCAAATAGGGATTTGCAAAGTGTCTGAATGACCTGAGTATTTGTTGATGGTGAATCCCCTGCTCTTTGAATAAATAAGGTAGTATCTTCTTTCTTCAAAGGCAATAAGCCATCCAAGGGAAAGTTTTTTAAATAGCCCTTGAAAACATACCAGTATAGTTGTTTCTCACTGAGGCACATCATTGTGATCACTGCTAGTAATGCACAGGCGCCGGCAATTAATTGATGGCTTCAATTCCCTGTTGTCCAAAGAAAGTCCTATACTAGTACTAAATGCTCAGCTTTAGTTGAGCAGAATTGTGTATATTTATTACAATTTTTAAGTTCATGGACATGGGCCTTTTCATGAGGCGCGAGGCATGGCTAAAGTCTTTTAACTTGAAAGTCATGAGCTAGACAAAGTAACTGACCAACTGCTCGATGACAAGACCTCTCTTCGATCCATCTTGGAAGAAATTGCTCAAGCAGTACAACTAAAACACAGACAGCCAAATGGAGGACCACCATCCAGAAGTAGTCATCTGAATCACAGAATCATAGCATTCCTTTTGGTTGTCCAGTGCTTTCTAGTCCTGAAAGGAGAGACGGTCTACTTCAAACTACATCACTGCGTACTTCCTCTGCAGCAATTCCTTTGATGATGGCCTTAGTGATTGTACCTCAACTGCCTATAGACCAGACATTTTATTTCATATATTTCTACCTACGTTTCACACGTTTAGAAATAAAACTTTAGCTTACTTTAAACGTCAAATGCTCCATTTAAGCCAGTTTTATAATAGCTAATCTATGTCACCGGATCCATTTGCTCATCCTAATTCGCATGAAGAAATCCAGCAAGGTGAAACTACATCTTCCAGTCTTTCTACAGGTCATTTTTTTTTAAGAATGTCATATCTTTCTTTCTTGTTCTACATTTGTAAGTTCAGTTAACCAGTTGCTTCATTTAATTGTAGTTCTCTGTGAAAAAATATTTTGTTCTTATTTTAATTTTATACATAAATATTAGGCATGTTGAGCTGTGTAGACACCTGATACATAACATGCTTAATGTTTCTGCCTCTGAAGTCCATTGTCTGGTGAATTGCTATATCAAAAGTTATTTTTTTCTTTTGCAATGCCCCTACAATTTCTGGAGTACATTTCAAATAACATTACTTTTTGGGTTTTCTAAACTCTACCACACATCTCTTTCTAACCCACCTCCCTTTTTAGGTTGAGCATAACAGCGCGGAAGCGCTGCTTTTTTCTATGCGTTGTTATCTGTTTGTACTTTTATCCGCACCCCGCCCTCACGCCCATTACTATCGCTCGTTCTTGGGCTTGCCCTACAAAAATCCTTTGTTATCATTGGTAAATGTTACACGTTTTTCCCTCCTTGGGGCGCTTTGGTTACCGCCTTTGACATCTACCCATTAACATGGCTAATTGCACTTTTGCTGGTATGTTTGATTGCAAGCAAACTTGTTTTCCCTTTTTTGTGTCTCCTTCATGCTCATGGTGTGAGTCTTTGAATCGGGTCGCATGTGTGAAATTGAATTACGTTTCATTTTCAATATATGTGGCAAGAAAAGTCCAGTTAGGGATTCACAATAATAACAGCTCTAACTCGAGCAAATGTGAGACCTATTGCATTGCAAATGCTTGTTTTTAAATAGAGTCTGTTTTCCTTAAAGAAAAACAGGATGTATTTCAACAAAAAAATGAAAAGTTTTCTTTTCATTTTTTAAGAGTAGGCACTGGTCTGTGTATATTCTGCGTGCTCTGAAAAAATGTTGGTGCCCCCATTGACAAAGGGGAAGGGGTCCCCTGGGGGCCACTTCCAATTTGTGCATTGTTTACTCCTAATTAAATTTTGGGGTAAAATGCGAATGTTTTGCAACCGTATTCTCGGTCTCATAACATTCGCAAATACCAATGAGAGTGGTTATTAGGAATGGACACTCATCACACACCCCATCCTAATAGGGAATTCCAAACCCTATTGTGCACGTCAGTAAAAGGTTACCGATTCGCAAAATACGGTTAGTACATGTAGAAATGCTTTTTTAGCAGTAGAAAATAACCCAATATGCCATTTGTGACTGCTAAATTCGAAAATAACCCAATATGCCATTTGTGACTGCTAAATTCTTTCATAGATGTGTCCCTCAGATACCAATAAATCATTCAGCAGAAATAAAGACACAAAGTGTACCTGTTGTCTCAGGATGTGTGCTGCTTGTGGTAGTCGCAGGTGTTGTGGTGCCTGCGGTGGTTGCTGCTGCAGTGCTCATTCCTGTTAAAAACAGATACACAGATTGTCAGTGGTGCAAGTACCGATGCTAACTACCTCTCCTTGTAACATTATAATTGTTGAAATAAGTAATAACGCCCATGAGGTAGACAAAAGTGAAACCTACCAAACCGACCCATGAAAGAGTAAGTCTCATGGGTGAGACAGGCGCCTCTAAAGTAACACGTCAATACATTTTTAAATCTTGAATGTCATTAGGATACATAGACCTTTGACTCTGTTTATGACACACACATCTAGGCGCATTGCTCCCCTCTTCAGGCCCTCACTGGTCATCTTGCTGTTGCTTAGCAACTAGTACTCATGAGGAGAAACTTTGCTCAGACAGTGTAATGAGTAAAACTGAGAAAATAATGTAGTAACACTAGCATAAATATGTTATGATGCATAATTTGTCTTCTCTTGCTGTATAATTTAGTCAACCCTACCACACATTTTCATCAACCCATGTTCCATCTTTCCAATAAACCCTTTCTTTTGCTAGGACAGCTATTTTTAATATGACGACAGACCATGAAGTAACCCATTCTTGAAGCCACTGTCAAGTCCTACCTCTAAAGTCTACATCTCATTTTAAATGATGAAGCCATTGAGCTCAGCGGTTAAATGTGAGGAACCCTTTTGACTCAATTGTGGGTGGTGGCCCACTAGTACATCTATAGCAAAATTACCATAAACAGTTGGGTCCTAAACTTCTGTAAAATTTAGACATCCTAAGAGGAGATTAGAGACCGGACCACGTTACCTCTGGTTCTTCTGGATAGCAACAGTGACTAAATTGGATAGTTGATTTGTGCTTTGAAACATTTTGTGGCACCCCTTTAAATTTCTTAGCTACCGGACAGTCAGTAGCTTACATTTCTTCCATCCTTTCAAAGATTACTTGTTGATAGAGCCTTGCAAACAACAGTGCAGAAATTGCACACTTGAAAGTTGTTATTCTGTGGACTGTGGTATTCCAGGGTTTCAACCTGCTGAATAGGGTTAACCCACTGATCGCAAGAAAGATCTCAGTTCTGAGCTGTGCATTGTTGCAATTAGCAGTGTTTGACTGAAGTATTGTTTCCAGTCTTAACCTGGTGAAAATCATGCCGAGAAAAAGTGCAATTTGCAAAAAGTTTAGAATTATTATTGGGGCACAAATGGTTGTTTTCACCCAAATAGGGATTTGCAAAGTGTCTGAATGACCTGAGTATTTGTTGATGGTGAATCCCCTGCTCTTTGAATAAATAAGGTGGTATCTTCTTTCTTCAAAGGCAATAAGCCATCCAAGGGAAAGTTTTTTAAATAGCCCTTGAAAACATACCAGTATAGTTGTTTCTCACTGAGGCACATCATTGTGATCACTGCTAGTAATGCACAGGCGCCGGCACTTAATTGATGGCTTCAATTCCCTGTTGTCCAACGAAAGTCCTATACTAGTACTAAATGCTCAGCTTTAGTTGAGCATAATTGTGTATATTTATTACAATTTTTAAGTTCATGGACATGGGCCTTTTCATGAGGCGCGAGGCATGGCTAAAGTCTTTTAACTTGAAAGTCATGAGCTAGACAAAGTAACTGACCAACTGCTCGATGACAAGACCTCTCTTCGATCCATCTTGGAAGAAATTGCTCAAGCAGTACAACTAAAACACAGACAGCCAAATTGAGGACCACCATACAGAAGTAATCATCTGAATCACAGAATCATAGCATTCCTTTTGGTTGTCCAGTGCTTTCTAGTCCTGAAAGGAGAGACGGTCTACTTCAAACTACATCACTGCGTACTTCCTCTGCAGCAATTCCTTTGATGATGGCCTTAGTGATTGTACCTCAACTGCCTATAGACCAGACATTTTATTTCATATATTTCTACCTACGTTTCACACGTTTAGAAATAAAACTTTAGCTTACTTTAAACGTCAAATGCTCCATTTAAGCCAGTTTTATAATAGCTAATCTATGTCACCGGATCCATTTGCTCATCCTAATTCGCATGAAGAAATCCAGCAAGGTGAAACTACATCTTCCAGTCTTTCTACAGGTCATTTATTTTTAATAATGTCAGGTCTTTATTTCTTGTTCTACATTTGTAAGATCAGTTAACCAGTTGCTTCATTTAATTGTAGTTCTCTGTGAAAAAATATTTTGTTCTTATTTTAATTTTATACATAAATATTAGGCATGTTAAGCTGTGTAGACACGTGATACATAACATGCTTAATGTTTCTGCCTCTGAAGTCCATTGTCTGGTGAATTGCTATATCAAAAGTCATTTTTTTCTTTTGCAATGCCCCTACAATTTCTGTAGTATATTTCAAATAAAACGACTTTTTAGGTTTTTCAAACTCTACCACACATCTCTTTCTAACCCACCTCCCTTTTTAAGTTGAGCATAACAGCACGGAAGCGCTGCTTTTTTCTACGTGTTGTTATCTGTTTGTACTTTTAACCGCACCCCGCCCTCACGCCCATTACTATCGCTCGTTCATGGGCTTGCCCTACAAAAATCCATTGTTATCATTGGTAAATGTTACACGTGTGTCCCTCCTTGGGGAGCTTTGGTTACCGCCTTTGACATCTACCCATTAACATGGCTAATTGCACTTTTGCTGGTATGTTTGATTGCAAGCAAACTTGTTTTTCCTTTTTTGTGTCTCCTTCATGCTCATGGTGTGAGGCTTTGAATCGGGTCGCATGTGTGAAATTGAATTACGTTTCATTTTCAATATATGTGGCAAGAAAAGTCCAGTTAGGGGTTCACAATAATAACAGCTTTAACTCGAGCAAATGTGAGACCTATTGCCTTGCAAATGCTTGTTTTTAAATAGAGTCTGTTTTCCTTAAAGAAAAACAGGATGTATTTCAACAAAAAAATGAAAAGTTTTCTTTTCATTTTTTAAGAGTAGGCACTGGTCTGTGTACATTCTGCGTGCTCTGAATAAATGTTGGTGCCCCCATTGACAAAGGGGAAGGGGTCCCCTGGGGGCCCCTTCCAACTTGTGCATTGTTTACTCCTAATTAAATTTTGGGGTAAAATGCGAATGTTTTGCAACCATATTCTCGGTCTCATAACATTCGCAAATACCAATGAGCGTGGTTATTAGGAATGGACACTCATCACACACCCCATCCTAATACGGAATCGCAAACCCTATTGTGCAAGTCAGTAAAAGGTTACTGATTCGCAAAATAGGGTTAGTACACGGAGAAAGGCTTTTTTAGCAGTAGAAAATAACCCAATATGCCATTTGTGACTGCTAAATTCTTTCATAGATGTGTCCCTCAGTTACCAATAAATCATTCAGCAGAAATAAAGACACAAAGTGTACCTGTTGTCTCAGAATGTGTGCTGCTTGTGGTAGTCGCAGGTGTTGTGGTGCCTGCGGTGGTTGCTGCTGTAGTGCTCATTCCTGTTAAAAACAGATACACAGATTGTCAGTGGTGCAAGTACCGATACTAACTACCTCTCCTTGTAACATTATAATTGTTGAAATAAGTAATAACGCCCATGAGGTAGACAAAAGTGAAACCTCCCAAACCGACCCATGAAAGAATAAGTCTCATGGGTGAGACAGGCACCTCTAAAGTAACACGTAACTACATTTTTAAATCTTGAATGTCATTAGGATACATAGACCTTTGACTCTGTTTATGACATACACCTGTAGGCTCATAGCTTCCCTCTTCAGGCCTTCACTGGTCATCTTGCTGTTGCTTAGCAACTAGTACTCATGAGGAGAAACTTTGCTCAGACAGTGGTAATGAGTAAAAATGAGAAAATAATGTAGTAACACTAGCATAAATATGTTATGACGCATAATTTGTCTTCTCTTGCTGTATAATTTAGTCAACCCTACCACACAATTTCATCAACCCATGCTCCATCTTTCCAATAAACCCTTCCTTTAGCAAGGGCAGCTATTTTTAATATGATGACAGACCGTGAAGTAACCCATTCTTGAAGCCACTGTCAAGTCCTACCTCTAAAGTCCACATCTCCCTTTTAAATGATGAAGCCATTGAGCTCAGTGGTTAAATGTGAGGAACCCTTTTGACTCAATTGTGGGTGGTGGCCCACTAGTACATCTATAGCAAAATTACCATAAACAGTTGGGTCCTAAACTTCTGTTAAATGTAGCCATCCTAAGAGGAGATTAGAGACCAGACCCCGTTACCTCTGGTTCTTCTGGATAGCACCAGTGACTACATTGGATAGTTGATTTGTGCTTTGAAATATTTTGTGGCACCCCTTTACATTTCTTAGCTACCGGACAGTCAGTAGTTTACATTTTTTCCATCCTTTCAAGGATTACTTGTTGATAGAGCCTTGCAAAAAACAGTGCAGAGATTGCACACTTGAAAGTTGTGATGCTGTGGACTGTGGTATTCCAGGGTTTCAACCTGCTAAATAGGGTTAACCCACTGATCGCAAGAAAGATCTCAGTTCTGAGCTGTGCATTGTTACAATTAGCAGTGTTTGACTGAAGTATTGTTTCCAGTCTTAACCTGGTGAAAATCATGCCGAGAAACAGTGCAATTTGCAATAAGTTTAGAATTATGATTGGGGCACAAATGGTTGTTTTCACCCAAATAGGGATTGGCAAAGTGTCTGAATGACCTGTGTATTTGTTGATGGTGAATCCCCTGCTCTTTGAATAAATAAGGTCGTTTCTTCTTTCTTCAAAGGCAATAAGCCATCCAAGGGAAAGTTTTTTAAATAGCCCTTGAAAACATACCAGTATAGTTGTTTCTCACTGAGGCACATCATTGTGATCCCTGCTAGTAATGCACAGGTGCCGGCACTTAATTGATGGCTTCAATTCCCTGTTGTCCACCGAAAGTCCTACACTAGTACTAAATGCTCAGCTTTAGTTGAGCAGAATTGTGTATATTTAGTACAATTTTTAAGTTCATGGACATGGGCCTTTTCATGAGGCTTGAGGCATGGCTAAAGTCTTTTAATTTGAAAGGCATGAGCTAGAAAAAGTAACTGACCAACTGCACGATGACAAGACCTCTCTTCGATCCATCCTGGAAGAAATTGCTCAAGCAGTACAACTAAAACACAGACAGCCAAATGGAGGACCACCATCCAGAAGTAGACATCTGAATCACAGAATCATAGCATTCCTTTTGGTTGTCCAGTGCTTTCTAGTCCTGAAAGGAGAGGCATTCTTCTTCAAACTACATCACTACGTACTTCCTCTGTAGCAATTAATTTGATGATGGCCTTAGTGATTGTACCTCAACTGCCTATAGACCAGACATTTTATTTCATATATTTCTACCTACGTTTCACACGTTTACAAATACAACTTTAGATTACTTTAAACATCAAATGCTCCATTTAAGCCAGTTTTATAATAGCTAATCTATGTCACCAGATCCATTTGCTCATCCTAATTCGCATGAAGAAATCCAGCAAGGTGAAACTACATCTTACAGTCTTTCTACAGGTCATTTATTTTTAAGAATGTCAGATCTTTCTTTCTTGTTCTACATTTGTAAGTTCAGTTAACCAGTTGCTTCACTTAATTGTAGTTCTCTGTGAAAAAATATTTTGTTCTTATTTTAATTTTATACATAAATATTAGACATGTTAAGCTGTGTAGACACCTGATACATAACATGCTTAATGTTTCTGCCTCTGAAGTCCATTGTCTGGTGAATTGCTATATAAAAAGTTATTTTTTTCTTTTGTAAGGCCCCTACCATTTTTGTAGTATATTTCAAATAAAACGACTTTTTAGGTTTTCTAAACTCTATCACACATCTCTTTCTAACCCACCTCCCTTTTTAGGTTAGGCATAACAGCGCGGAAGCGCTGCTTTTTTCTATGCGTTGTTATCTGGTTTTACTTTTATCCATACCCCGCCCTCACGCCCATTACTATCGCTCGTTCATGGGCTTGCCCTACAAACATCCTTTGTTATCATTGTTAAATATTTCACGTTTGTCCCTCCTTGGCGCGCTTTGGTTACTGCCTTTGACATCGACCCTGTTACATGGCTAATTGCACTTTTGCTGGTATGTTTGATTGCAAGCAAACTTGTTTTTCATTTTGTGTGTCTCCTTCATGGTCATGGTGTGAGGCTTTGAATCGGGTTGCATGTGTGAAATTGGATTACTTTTCATTTTCAATATATGTGGCAAGAAAAGTCCAGTTAGGGGTTTACAATAATAACAGCTCTAACTCGAGCAAATGTGAGACCTATTGCATTGCAAATGCTTGTTTATAAATAGAGTCTGTTTTCCTTAAAGAAAAATAGGATGTATTTCAACAAAAAACATGAAAAGTTTTCTTTTATTTTTTTCAGAGTAGACACTAGTCTGTGTACATTCTGCGTGCTCTGAAAAAATGTTGGTGCCCCATTGACAAAGGGGGAGGGGTCCCCTGGGGGTCCCTTCCAATTTTTGCATTGTTTACTCCAAATTAAATTTTTTGGTAAAATGCGAATGTTTTGCAACTGTATTCTCAGTCTCATAACATTCGCAAATACCAATGAGAGTGGGTATTAGGAATGGACACTCATCACACACCCCATTCTAATACGGAATCGCAAACCCTATTGTGCAAGTCAGTAAAAGGTTACTGATTCACAAAATAGGGTTAGTACATGTAGAAAGGCTTTTTTAGCAGTAGAAAATAACCGAATATGCCATTTGTGACTGCTAAATTCTTTTATACATGTGTCCCTCAGTTACCAATAAATCATTCAGCAGAAATAAAGCACAAAGTGTACCTGTTGTCTCAGGATGTGTGCTGCTTGTGGTAGTCGCAGGTGTTGTGGTGCCTGCGGTGGTTGCTTCTGTAGTGCTCATTCCTGTTAAAAACAGATACACAGATTGTCAGTGGTGCAAGTACTGATACTAACTACCTCTCCTTGTAACATTATAATTGTTGAAATAAGTAATAACGCCCATGAGGTAGACAAAAGCGAAACCTCCTAAACCGACCCATGAAAGAGTAAGTCTCATAGGTGAGACAGGCACCTCTAAAGTAACACGTCAATATACTTTTAAATCTTGAATGTCATTAGGATACATAGACCTTTCACTCCGTTTATGACACACACCTCTAGGCGCATAGCTCCCCTCTTCAGGCCTTCACGGGTCATCTTGCTGTTGCTTAGCAACTGGTACTCATGAGGAGAAACTTTGCTCAGACAGTGGTAATGAGTAAAAATGAAAAAATAATGTAGTAATACTATCATACATATGTTATGCCGCATAATTTGTCTTCTCTTGCTGTATAATTTAGTCAACCCTACCACACAATTTCATAAACCCATGCTCCATCTTTCCAATAAACCCTTCCTTTAGCAAGGGCAGCTATTTTTAATATGATGATAGACCGCAAAGTAACCCATTCTTGAAGCCACTGTCAACTCCTACCTCTAAAGTCTACATCTCCCTTTTATATGATGGAGCCATTTAGCTCAGTGGTTAAATGTGAGGAACCCTTTTGATTCAATTGTGGGTGGTGGCCCACTAGTACATCTATAGCAAAATTACCATAAACAGTTGGGTCCTAACCTTCTGTAAAATTTAGAAATCCTAAGAGGACTTTAGAGACCGGACCCCTTTTACCTCTGGTTCGTCTGGATAGCACCAGTCACTACATTGGGTAGTTGATTTGTGCTTTGAAATATTTTGTGGCACCCCTTTACATTTCTTAGGTACCGGACAGTCAGTAGTTTACATTTTTTCCATCCTTTCAAAGATTACTTGTTGATAGAGCCTTGCAAAAAACAGTGCAGAAATTGCACACTTGAAAGTTGTGATGCTGTGGACTGTGGTATTCCAGGGTTTCAACCTGCTGAATAGGGTTAACCCACTGATCGCAAAAAAGATCTCAGTTCTGAGCTGTGCATTGTTACAATTAGCAGTGTTTGACTGAAGTATTGTTTCCAGTCTTATCCTGGTGAAAATCATGCCGAGAAACAGTGCAATTTGCAATAAGTTTAGAATTAGGACTGGGGCACAAATGGTTGTTTTCACCCAAATAGGGATTTGCAAAGTGTCTGAATTACCTGAGTATTTGTTGATGGTGAATCCCCTGCTCTTTGAATAAATAAGGTAGTTTCTTCTTTCTTCAAAGGCAATAAGCCCTCCAAGGGAAAGTTTTTTAAATAGCCCTTGAAAACATACCAGTATAGTTGTTTCTCACTGAGGCACATCATTGTGATCCCTGCTAGTAATGCACAGGTGCCGGCACTTAATTGATGGCTTCAATTCCCTGTTGTCCAACGAAAGTCCTATACTAGTACTAAATTCTCAGCTTTAGTTGAGCAGAATTGTGTATATTTAGTACAATTTTTAAGTTTATGGACATGGTTCTTTTCATGAGGCGTGAGGCATGGCTAAAGTCTTTTAATTTTAATTCGAAAGGCATGAGCTAGACAAAGGAACTGACCAACTGCTCGATGACAAGACCTCTCTTCAATCCATCCTGGAAGAAATTGCTCAAGCAGTACAACTAAAACACAGACAGCCAAATGGAGGACCACCATCCAGAAGTAGTCATCTGAATCACAGAATCATAGCATTCCTTTTGGTTGTCCAGTGCTTTCTAGTCCTGAAAGGAGAGGCGTTCTTCTTCAAACTACATCACTACGTACTTCCTCTGTAGCAATTCATTTGAAGATGACCTTAGTGATTGTACCTCAACTGCCTATCGACCAGACATTTTATTTAATATATTTCTACCTATGTTTCACACGTTTACTAATACAACTTTAGCTTACTTTAGACATCAAATGCTCCATTTAAGCCAGTTTTATAATAGCTAATTTAAGTCACCAGATCCATTTGCTCATCCTAATTCGCATGAAGAAATCCAGCAAGGTGAAATTACATCTTCCAGTCTTTCTACAGGTCATTTATTTTTAAGAATGTCAGATCTTTCTTTCTTGTTCCACATTTGTAAGTTCAGTTAACCAGTTGCTTCACTTAATTGTAGTTCTCTGTGAAAAAATATTTTGTTCTTATTTTAATTTTATACATAAATATTAGACATTTTAAGCTGTGTAGACACCTGATACATAACATTCTTAATGTTTCTGCCTCTGAAGTCCATTGTCTGGTGAATTGCTATATCAAAAGTTATTTTTTTATTTTGTAATGCCCCTACAATTTTTGTAGTATATTTCAAATAAAACGACTTTTTAGGTTTTCTAAACTCTATCACACATCTCTTTCTAACCCACCTCCCTTTTTAGGATGAGCATAACTGCGCGGAAGCTCTGCTTTTTTTCTACGCGTTGTTATCTGTTTGTACTTTTATCCACACCCCACCCTCACACCCATTACTATCGCTCGTTCATGGGCTTGCCCTACAAACATCCTTTGTTATCATTGTTAAATGTTTCACGTTTGTCCCTCCTTGGGGCGCTTTGGTTACTACCTTTGACATCGACCCTGTTACATGGCTAATTGCACTTTTGCTGGTATGTTTGATTGCAAGCAAACTTGTTTTTCCTTTTGTGTGTCTCCTTCATGCTCATGGTGTGAGGCATTGAATCGGGTCGCATGTGTGAAATTGGATTACTTTTCATTTTCAATATATGTGGCAAGAAAAGTCCAGTTAGGGCTTTACAATAATAACAGCACTAATTCGAGCAAATGTGAGACCTATTGCATTGCAAATGCTTGTTTATAAATAGATTCTGTTTTCCTTAAAGAAAAATAGGATGTATTTGAACAACAAAAAACATGAAAAGTTTTCTTTTAATTTTTTCAGAGTAGACACTAGTCTGTGTACATTCTGCGTGCTCTGAAAAAATGTTGGTGCCCCATTGACAAAGGGGAAGGGGTCCCCAGGGGGTCCCTTCCAATTTGTGCATCGTTTACTCCTAATTAAAATTTTTGGTAAAATGCGAATGTTTTGCAACCGTATTCTCAGTCTCATAACATTCGCAAATACCAATGAGAGTGGGTATTAGGTATGGACACTCATCACACACCCCATTCTAATACTGAATCGCAAACCCTATTGTGCAAGTCAGTAAAAGGTTACTGATTCGCAAAATAGGGTTAGTACATGTAGAAATGCTTTTTTAGCAGTAGAAAATAACCGAATATGCCATTTGTGACTGCTAAATTCTTTCATACATGTGTCCCTCAGTTACCAATAAATCATTCAGCAGAAATAAAGACACAAAGTGTACCTGTTGTCTCAGGATGTGTGCTGCTTGTGGTAGTCGCAGGTGTTGTGGTGCCTGCGGTGGTTGCTTCTGTAGTGCTCATTCCTGTTAAAAACAGATAGACAGATTGTCAGTGGTGCAAGTACTGATTCTAACTACCTCTCCTTGTAACATTATAATTGTTGAAATAAGTAATAACGCCCATGAGGTAGACAAAAGCGAAACCTCCTAAACCGACCCATGAAAGAGTAAGTCTCATGGGTGAGACAGGCACCTCTAAAGTAACACATCAATATACTTTTAAATCTTGAATGTCATTAGGATACATAGACCTTTCACTCCGTTTATGACACACACCTCTAGGCGCATAGCTCCCCTCTTCAGGCCTTCACTGGTCATCTTGCTGTTGCTTAGCAGCTGGTACTCATGAGGAGAAACTTTGCTCAGACAGTGGTAATGAGTAAAAATGAGAAAATAATGTAGTAATACTAGCATAAATATGTTATGCTGCATAATTTGTCTTCTCTTGCTATATAATTTAGTCAACCCTACCACAGAATTTCATCAACCCATGCTCCATCTATCCAATAAACCCTTCCTTTAGCAAGGGCAGCTATTTTTAATATGATGACAGACCGCGAAGTAACCCATTCTTGAAGCCAATGTCAAGTACTACCTCTAAAGTCTACATCTCCCTTTTAAATGATGAAGCCATTGAGCTCAGAGGTTAAATGTGAGGAACCCTTTTGACTCAATTGTGGGTGGTGGCCCACTAGTACATCAATAGCAAAATTACCATAAACAGTTGGGTCCTAAACTTCTGTAAAATTTAGAAATCCGTAGAGGACTTTAGAGACCGGACCCCTTTTACCTCTGGTTCTTTTGGATAGCACCAGTCACAACATTGGGTAGTTGATTTGTGCTTTGAAATATTTTGTGGCACCCCTTTAAATTTCTTAGGTGCCGGACAGTCAGTAGTTTACATTTTTTCCATCCTTTCAAAGATTACTTGTTGATAGAGCCTTGCACAAAACAGTGCAGAAATTGCACACTTGAAAGTTGTGATGCTGTGGACTGTGGTATTCCAGGGTTTCAACTTGCTAAATAGGGTTAACCCACTGATCGCAAGAAAGATCTCAGTTCTGAGCTGTGCATGGTTACAATTAGCAGAGTTTGACTGAAGTATTGTTTCCAGTCTTAACCTGGTGAAAATCATGCGAGAAACAGTGCAATTTGCAATAAGTTTAGAATTATGATTGGGGCACAAATGGTTGTTTTTACCCAAATATGGATTTGCAAAGTGTCTGAATGACGTGAGTATTTGTTGATGGTGAATCCCCTGCTTTTTGAATAAATAAGGTAGTTTCTTCTTTCTTCAAAGGCAATAAGCCATCCTAGGGAAAGTTTTTTTAAATAGCCATTGGAAACATACCAGTACAGTTGTTTCTCACTGAGGCACATCATTGTGATCCCTGCTAGTAATGCACAGTTGACGGCACTTAATTGATGGCTTCAATTCCCTGTTGTCCACCGAAAGTCCTACACTAGTACTAAATGCTCAGCTTTAGTTGAGCAGAATTGTGTATATTTAGTACAATTTTTAAGTTCATGGACATGGGCCTTTTCATGAGGCGTGAGGCATGGCTAAAGTCTTTTAACTTGAAAGGCATGAGCTAGACAAAGTAACTGACCAACTGCTCGATGACAAGACCTCTCTTCGATCCATCCTGGAAGAAATTGCTCAAGCAGTACAACTAAAACACAGACAGCCAAATGGAGGACCACCATCCAGAAGTAGACATCTGAATCACATAATCATAGCATTCCTTTTGGTTGTCCAGTGCTTTCTAGTCCTGAAAGGAGAGGCATTCTTCTTAAAACTACATCACTACGTACTTCCTCTGTAGCAATTCATTTGATGATGGCCTTAGTGATTGTACCTCAACTGCCTATAGACCAGACATTTTATTTCATATATGTCTACCTACGTTTCACACGTTTACAAATACAACTTTAGCTTACTTTAAACATCAAATGCTCCATTTAAGCAATTTTTATAATAGCTAATCTAAGTCACCAGATCCATTTGCACATCCTAATTCGCATGAAGAAATCCAGCAAGGTGAAACTACATCTTCCAGTCTTTCTACAGGTCATTTATTTTTAAGAATGTCAGATCTTTCTTTCTTGTTCCACATTTGTAAGTTCAGTTAACCAGTTGCTTCACTTAATTGTAGTTCTCTGTGAAAAAATATTTTGTTCTTATTTTAATTTTATACGTAAATATTAGACATTTTAAGCTGTGTAGACACCTGATACATAACATTCTTAATGTTTCTGCCTCTGAAGTCCATTGTCTGGTGAATTGCTCTATCAAAAGTTCTTTTTTTCTTTTGTAAGGCCCCTACCATTTTTGAAGTATATTTCAAATAAAACGACTTTTTAGGTTTTCTAAACTCTATCACACATCTCTTTCTAACCAACCTCCCTTTTTAGGATGAGCATAACTGCGCGGAAGCGCTGCTTTTTTCTACGCGTTGTTATCTGTTTGTACTTTTATCCACACCCCACCCTCACACCCATTACTATCGCTCGTTCATTGGCTTGCCCTACAAACATCCTTTGTTATCATTGTTAAATGTTTGACGTTTGTCCCGCCTTGGGGCGCTTTGGTTAATACCTTTGACATCGACCCTGTTACATGGCTAATTGCACTTTTGCTGGTATGTTTGATTGCAAGCAAACTTGTTTTTCCTTTTGTGTGTCTCCTTCATGCTCATGGTGTGAGGCTTTGAATCGGGTCGCATGTGTGAAATTGGATTACTTTTCATTTTCAATATATGTGGCAAGAAAAGTCCAGTTAGGGGTTTACAATAATAACAGCTCTAACTCGAGCAAATGTGAGACCTATTGCATTGCAAATGCTTGTTTATAAATAGATTCTGTTTTCCTTAAAGAAAAATAGGATGTATTTGAACAACAAAAAACATGAAAAGTTTTCTTTTAATTTTTTCAGAGTAGACACTAGTCTGTGTACATTCTGCGTGCTCTGAAAAAATGTTGGTGCCCCATTGACAAAGGGGAAGGGGTCCCCTGGGGGTCCCTTCCAATTTGTGCATCGTTTACTCCTAATTAAAATTTTTGGTAAAATGCGAATGTTTTGCAACCGTATTCTCAGTCTCATAACATTCGCAAATACCAATGAGAGTGGGTATTAGGTATGGACACTCATCACACACCCCATTCTAATACTGAATCGCAAACCCTATTGTGCAAGTCAGTAAAAGGTTACTGATTCGCAAAATAGGGTTAGTACATGTAGAAAGGCTTTTTTAGCAGTAGAAAATAACCGAATATGCCATTTGTGACTGCTAAATTCTTTCATACATGTGTCCCTCAGTTACCAATAAATCATTCAGCAGAAATAAAGACACAAAGTGTACCTGTTGTCTCAGGATGTGTGCTGCTTGTGGTAGTCGCAGGTGTTGTGGTGCCTGCGGTGGTTGCTTCTGTAGTGCTCATTCCTGTTAAAAACAGATACACAGATTGTCAGTGGTGCAAGTACTGATTCTAACTACCTTTCCTTGTAACATTATAATTGTTGAAATAAGTAATAACGCCCATGAGTTAGACAAAAGCGAAACCTCCTAAACCGACCCATGAAAGAGTAAGTCTCATGGGTGAGACAGGCACCTCTAAAGTAACACATCAATATACTTTTAAATCTTGAATGTCATTAGGATACATAGACCTTTCACTCCGTTTATGACACACACCTCTAGGTGCATAGCTCCCCTCTTCAGGCCTTCACTGGTCATCTTGCTGTTGCTTAGCAGCTGGTACTCATGAGGAGAAACTTTGCTCAGACAGTGGTAATGAGTAAAAATGAGAAAATAATGTAGTAATACTAGCATAAATATGTTATGCTGCATAATTTGTCTTCTCTTGCTATATAATGTAGTCAACCCTACCACACAATTTCATCAACCCATGCTCCCTCTATCCAATAAACCCTTCCTTTAACAAGGGCAGCTATTTTTAATATGATGATAGACCGCGAAGTAACCCATTCTTGAAGCCAATGTCAAGTCCTACCTCTAAAGTCTACATCTCCCTTTTAAATGATGAAGCCATTGAGCTCAGAGGTTAAATGTGAGGAACCCTTTTGACTTAATTGTGGGTGGTGGCCCACTAGTACATCAATAGCAAAATTACCATAAACAGTTGGGTCCTAAACTTCTGTAAAATTTAGAAATCCTAAGAGGACTTTAGAGACCGGACCCCTTTTACCTCTGGTTCTTCTGGATAGCACCAGTCACTACATTGGGTAGTTGATTTGTGCTTTGAAATATTTTGTGGCACCCCTTTAAATTTCTTAGGTACCGGATAGTCAGTAGTTTACATTTTTTCCATCCTTTCAAAGATTACTTGTTGATAGAGCCTTGCACAAAACAGTGCAGAAATTGCACACTTGAAAGTTGTGATGCTGTGGACTGTGGTATTCCAGGGTTTCAACCTGCTAAATAGGGTTAACCCACTGATCGCAAGAAAGATCTCAGTTCTGACCTGTGCATGGTTTCAATTAGCAGAGTTTGACTGAAGTATTGTTTCCAGTCTTAACCTGGTGAAAATCATGCCCAGAAACAGTGCAATTTGCAATAAGTTTAGCATTATGATTGGGGCACAAATGGTTGTTTTTACCCAAATAGGGATTTGCAAAGTGTCTGAATGACGCGAGTATTTGTTGATGGTGAATCTCCTGCTCTTTGAATAAATAAGGTAGTTTCTTCTTTCTTCAAAGGCAATAAGCCATCCAAGGGAAAGTTTTTTTAAATAGCCATTGGAAACATACCAGTATAGTTGTTTCTCACTGAGGCACATCATTGTGATCCCTGCTAGTAATGCACAGGTGCCGGCACTTAATTGATGGCTTCAATTCCCTGTTGTCCACCGAAAGTCCTACACTAGTACTAAATGCTCAGCTTTAGTTGAGCAGAATTTTGTATATTTAGTACAATTTTTAAGTTCATGGACATGGGCCTTTTCATGAGGCGTGAGGCATGGCTAAAGTCTTTTAATTTGAAAGGCATGAGTTAGAAAAAGTAACTGACCAACTGCTCGATGACAAGACCTCTCTTCGATCCATCCTGGAAGAAATTGCTCAAGCAGTACAACTAAAACACAGAAAGCCAAATGGAGGACCACCATCCAGAAGTAGACATCTGAATCACATAATCATAGCATTCCTTTTGGTTGTCCAGTGCTTTCTAGTCCTGAAAGGAGAGGCATTCTTCTTCAAACTACATCACTACGTACTTCCTCTGTAGCAATTAATTTGATGATGGCCTTAGTGATTGTACCTCAACTGCCTATAGACCAGACATTTTATTTCATATATTTCTACCTACGTTTCACACGTTTACAAATACAACTTTAGCTTACTTTAAACATCAAATGCTCCATTTAAGCCAGTTTTATAATAGCTAATCTATGTCACCAGATCCATTTGCTCATCCTAATTCGCATGAAGAAATCCAGCAAGGTGAAACTACATCTTCCAGTCTTTCTACAGGTCATTTATTTTTAAGAATGTCAGATCTTTCTTTCTTGTTCCACATTTGTAAGTTCAGCTAACCAGTTGCTTCACTTAATTGTAGTTCTCTGTGAAAAAATATTTTGTTCTTATTTTAATTTTATACATAAATATTAGACATTTTAAGCTGTGTAGACACCTGATACATAACATTCTTAATGTTTCTGCCTCTGAAGTCCATTGTCTGGTGAATTGCTATATCAAAAGTTATTTTTTTCTTTTGTAATGCCCCTACAATTTTTGTAGTATATTTCAAATAAAACGACTTTTTAGTTTTTCTAAACTCTATCACACATCTCTTTCTAACCCACCTCCCTTTTTAGGATGAGCATAACTGCGCGGAAGCGCTGCTTTTTTCTACGCGTTGTTATCTGTTTGTACTTTTATCCACACCCCACCCTCACACCCATTACTATCGCTCGTTCATGGGCTTGCCCTACAAACATCCTTTGTTATCATAGTTAAATGTTTCACGTTTGTCCCTCCTTGGGGCGCTTTGGTTACTACCTTTGACATCGACCCTGTTACATGGCTAATTGCACTTTTGCTGGTATGTTTGATTGCAAGCAAACTTGTTTTTCCTTTTGTGTGTCTCCTTCATGCTCATGGTGTGAGGCTTTGAATCGGGTCGCATGTGTGAAATTGGATTACTTTTCATTTTCAATATATGTGGCAAGAAAAGTCCAGTTAGGGGTTTACAGTAATAACAGCTCTAACTCGAGCAAATGTGAGACCTATTGCATTGCAAATGCTTGTTTATAAATAGAGTCTGTTTTCCTTAAAGAAAAACAGGATGTATTTGAACAAAAAACATGAAAAGTTTTCTTTTAATTTTTTAAGAGTAGACACTAGTCTGTGTACATTCTGCGTGCTCTGAAAAAATGTTGGCGCCCCATTGACAAAGGGGAAGGGGTCCCCAGGGGGTCCCTTCCAATTTTTGCATTGTTTACTCCTAATTAAATTTTTTGGTAAAATGCGAATGTTTTGTAACTGTATTCTCAGTCTCATAACATTCGCAAATACCAATGAGAGTGGGTATTAGGAATGGACACTCATCACACACCCCATTCTAATACGGAATCGCAAACCCTATTGTGCAAGTCAGTAAAAGGTTACTGATTCACAAAATAGGGTTAGTACATGTAGAAAGGCTTTTTTAGCAGTAGAAAATAACCGAATATGCCATTTGTGACTGTTAAATTCTTTCATACATGTGTCCCTCAGTTACCAATAAATCATTCAGCAGAAATAAAGCACAAAGTGTACCTGTTGTCTCAGGATGTGTGCTGCTTGTGGTAGTCGCAGGTGTTGTGGTGCCTGCGGTGGTTGCTTCTGTAGTGCTCATTCCTGTTAAAAACAGATACACAGATTGTCAGTGGTGCAAGTACTGATACTAACTACCTCTCCTTGTAACATTATAATTGTTGAAATAAGTAATAACGCCCATGAGGTAGACAAAAGCGAAACCTCCTAAACCGACCCATGAAAGAGTAAGTCTCATGGGTGAGACAGGCACCTCTAAAGTAACACGTCAATATACTTTTAAATCTTGAATGTCATTAGGATACATAGACCTTTCACTCCGTTTATGACACACACCTCTAGGCGCATAGCTCCCCTCTTCAGGCCTTCACGGGTCATCTTGCTGTTGCTTAGCAACTGGTACTCATGAGGAGAAACTTTGCTCAGACAGTGGTAATGAGTAAAAATGAAAAAATAATGTAGTAATACTATCATACATATGTTATGCCGCATAATTTGTCTTCTCTTGCTGTATAATTTAGTCAACCCTACCACACAATTTCATCAACCCATGCTCCATCTTTCCAATAAACCCTTCCTTTAGCAAGGGCAGCTATTTTTAATATGATGACAGACCGCGAAGTAACCCATTCTTGAAGCCACTGTCAACTCCTACCTCTAAAGTCTACATCTCCCTTTTATATGATGGAGCCATTTAGCTCAGTGGTTAAATGTGAGGAACCCTTTTGATTCAATTGTGGGTGGTGGCCCACTAGTACATCTATAGCAAAATTACGATAAACAGTTGGGTCCTAAACTTCTGTAAAATTTAGAAATCCTAAGAGGACTTTAGAGAGCGGACCCCTTTTACCTCTGGTTCGTCTGGATAGCACCAGTCACTACATTGGGTAGTTGATTTGTGCTTTGAAATATTTTGTGGCACCCCTTTACATTTCTTAGGAACCGGACAGTCAGTAGTTTACATTTTTTCCATCCTTTCAAAGATTACTTGTTGATAGAGCCTTGCAAAAAACAGTGCAGAAATTGCACACTTGAAAGTTGTGATGCTGTGGACTGTGGTATTCCAGGGTTTCAACCTGCTGAATAGGGTTAACCCACTGATCGCAAAAAAGATCTCAGTTCTGAGCTGTGCATGGTTACAATTAGCAGTGTTTGACTGAAGTATTGTTTCCAGTCTTAACCTGGTGAAAATCATGCCGAGAAACAGTGCAATTTGCAATAAGTTTAGAATTATGACTGGGGCACAAATGGTTGTTTTCACCCAAATAGGGATTTGCAAAGTGTCTGAATTACCTGAGTATTTGTTGATGGTGAATCCCCTGCTCTTTGAATAAATAAGGTAGTTTCTCCTTTCTTCAAAGGCAATAAGCCCTCCAAGGGAAAGTTTTTTAAATAGCCCTTGAAAACATACCAGTATAGTTATTTCTCACTGAGGCACATCATTGTGATCCCTGCTAGTAATGCACAGGTGCCGGCACTTAATTGATGGCTTCAATTCCCTGTTGTCCAACGAAAGTCCTATACTAGTACTAAATTCTCAGCTTTAGTTGAGCAGAATTGTGTATATTTAGTAAAATTTTTAAGTTTATGGACATGGGTCTTTTCATGAGGCGTGAGGCATGGCTAAAGTCTTTTAATTCGAAAGGCATGAGCTAGACAAAGGAACTGACCAACTGCTCGATGACAAGACCTCTCTTCAATCCATCCTGGAAGAAATTGCTCAAGCAGTACAACTAAAACACAGACAGCCAAATGGAGGACCACCATCCAGAAGTAGTCATCTGAATCACAGAATCATAGCATTCCTTTTGGTTGTCCAGTGCTTTCTAGTCCTGAAAGGAGAGGCGTTCTTCTTCAAACTACATCACTACGTACTTCCTCTGTAGCAATTCATTTGAAGATGGCCTTAGTGATTGTACCTCAACTGCCTATCGACCAGACATTTTATTTAATATATTTCTACCTATGTTTCACACGTTTACTAATACAACTTTAGCTTACTTTAGACATCAAATGCTCCATTTAAGCCAGTTTTATAATAGCTAATCTAAATCACCAGATCCATTTGCTCATCCTAATTCGCATGAAGAAATCCAGCAAGGTGAAACTACATCTTCCAGTCTTTCTACAGGTCATTTATTTTTAAGAATGTCAGATCTTTCTTTCTTGTTCCACATTTGTAAGTTCAGTTAACCAGTTGCTTCACTTAATTGTAGTTCTCTGTGAAAAAATATTTTGTTCTTATTTTAATTTTATACATAAATATTAGACATTTTAAGCTGTGTAGACACCTGATACATAACTTTCTTAATGTTTCTGCCTCTGAAGTCCATTGTCTGGTGAATTGCTATATCAAAAGTTATTTTTTTCTTTTGTAATGCCCCTACAATTTTTATAGTATATTTCAAATAAAACGACTTTTTAGGTTTTCTAAACTCTATCACACATCTCTTTCTAACCCACCTCCCTTTTTAGGATGAGCATAACTGCGCGGAAGCGCTGCTTTTTTCTACGCGTTGTTATCTGTTTGTACTTTTATCCACACCCCACCCTCACACCCATTACTATCGCTCGTTCATGGGCTTGCCCTACAAACATCCTTTGTTATCATTGTTAAATGTTTCACGTTTGTCCCTCCTTGGGGCGCTTTGGTTACTACCTTTGACATCGACCGTGTTACATGGCTAATTGCACTTTTGCTGGTATGTTTGATTGCAAGCAAACTTGTTTTTCCTTTTGTGTGTCTCCTTCATGCTCATGGTGTGAGGCTTTGAATCGGGTCGCATATGTGAAATTGGATTACTTTTCATTTTCAATATATGTGGCAAGAAAAGTCCAGTTAGGGGTTTACAATAATAACAGCTCTAACTCGAGCAAATGTGAGACCTATTGCATTGCAAATGCTTGTTTATAAATAGATTCTGTTTTCCTTAAAGAAAAATAGGATGTATTTGAACAACAAAAAACATGAAAAGTTTTCTTTTAATTTTTTCAGAGTAGACACTAGTCTGAGTACATTCTGCGTGCTCTGAAAAAATGTTGGTGCCCCATTGACAAAGGGGAAGGGGTCCCCTGGAGGTCCCTTCCAATTTGTGCATCGTTTACTCCTAATTAAAATTTTTGGTAAAATGCGAATGTTTTGCAACCTTATTCTCAGTCTCATAACATTCGCAAATACCAATGAGAGTGGGTATTAGGTATGGACACTCATCACACACCCCATTCTAATACTGAATCGCAAACCCTATTGTGCAAGTCAGTTAAAGGTTACTGATTCGCAAAATAGGGTTAGTACATGTAGAAAGGCTTTTTTAGCAGTAGAAAATAACCGAATATGCCATTTGTGACTGCTAAATTCTTTCATACATGTGTCCCTCAGTTACCAATAAATCATTCAGCAGAAATAAAGACACAAAGTGTACCTGTTGTTTTAGGATGTGTGCTGCTTGTGGTAGTCGCAGGTGTTGTGGTGCCTACGGTGGTTGCTTCTGTAGTGCTCATTCCTGTTAAAAACAGATACACAGATTGTCAGTGGTGCAAGTACTGATTCTAACTACCTCTCCTTGTAACATTATAATTGTTGAAATAAGTAATAACGCCCATGAGTTAGACAAAAGCGAAACCTCCTAAACCGACCCATGAAAGAGTAAGTCTTATGGGTGAGACAGGCACCTCTAAAGTAACACATCAATATACTTTTAAATCTTGAATGTCATTAGGATACATAGACCTTTCACTCAATTTATGACACACACCTCTAGGCGCATAGCTCCCCTCTTCAGGCCTTCACTGGTCATCTTGCTGTTGCTTAGCAGCTGGTACTCATGAGGAGAAACTTTGCTCAGACAGTGGTAATGAGTAAAAATGAGAAAATAATGTAGTAATACTAGCATAAATATGTTATGCTGCATAATTTGTCTTCTCTTGCTATATAATTTAGTCAACCCTACCACAGAATTTCATCAACCCATGCTCCATCTATCCAATAAACCCTTCCTTTAGCAAGGGCAGCTATTTTTAATATGATGACAGACCGCGAAGTAACCCATTCTTGAAGCCAATGTCAAGTCCTACCTCTAAAGTCTACATCTCCCTTTTAAATGATGAAGCCATTGAGCTCAGAGGTTAAATGTGAGGAACCCTTTTGACTCAATTGTGGGTGGTGGCCCACTATTACATCAATAGCAAAATTACCATAAACAGTTGGGTCCTAAACTTCTGTAAAATTTAGAAATCCTAAGAGGACTTTAGAGACCGGACCCCTTTTACCTCTGGTTCTTCTGGATAGCACCAGTCACCACATTGGGTAGTTGATTTGTGCTTTGAAATATTTTGTGGCACCCCTTTAAATTTCTTAGGTACCGGCAAGTCAGTAGTTTACATTTTTTCCATCCTTTCAAAGATTACTTGTTGATAGAGCCTTGCACAAAACAGTGCAGAAATTGCACACTTGAAAGTTGTGATGCTGTGGACTGTGGTATTCCAGGGTTTCAACCTGCTAAATAGGGTTAACCCACTGATCGCAAGAAAGATCTCAGTTCCTAGCTGTGCATGGTTACAATTAGCAGAGTTTGACTGAAGTATTGTTTCCAGTCTTAACCTGGTGAAAATCATGCAGAGAAACAGTGCAATTTGCAATAAGTTTAGAATTATGATTGGGGCACAAATGGTTGTTTTTACCCAAATAGGGATTTGCAAAGTGTCTGAATGACGTCAGTATTTGTTGATGGTGAATCCCCTGCTTTTTGAATAAATAAGGTAGTTTCTTCTTTCTTCAAAGGCAATAAGCCATTCAAGGGAATGTTTTTTTAAATAGCCCTTGGAAACATACCAGTATAGTTGTTTCTCACTGAGGCACATCATTGTGATCCCTGCTAGTAATGCACAGGTGCCGGCACTTAATTGATGGCTTCAATTCCCTGTTGTCCAACGAAAGTCCTATACTAGTACTAAATGCTCAGCTTTAGTTGAGCATAATTGTGTATATTTAGTACAATTTATAAGTTCATGGACATGGGCCTTTTCATGAGGCGTGAGGCATGGCTAAAGTCTTTTAATTTGAAAGGCATGAGCTAGACAAAGTAACTGACCAACTGCTTGATGACAAGACCTCTCTTCGATCCATCATGGAAGAAATTGCTCAAGCAGTACAACTAAAACACAGACAGCCAAATGGAGGACCACCATCCAGAAGTAGGCATCTGAATGACATAATCATAGCATTCCTTTTGGTTGTCCAGTGCTTTCTAGTCCTGAAAGGAGAGGCATTCTTCTTCAAACTACATCACTACCTACTTCCTCTGTAGCAATTAATTTGATGATGGCCTTAGTGATTGTACCTCAACTGCCTATAGACCAGACATTTTATTTCATATATTTCTACCTACGTTTCACACGTTTACAAATACAACTTTAGCTTACTTTAAACATCAAATGCTCCATTTAAGCCAGTTTTATAATAGCTAATCTATGTCACCAGATCCATTTGCTCATCCTAATTCGCATGAAGAAATCCAGCAAGGTGAAACTACATCTTACAGTCTTTCTACAGGTCATTTATTTTTAAGAATGTCAGATCTTTCTTTCTTGTTCTACATTTGTAAGTTCAGTTAACCAGTTGCTTCACTTAATTGTAGTTCTCTGTGAAAAAATATTTTGTTCTTATTTTAATTTTATACATAAATATTAGACATGTTAAGCTGTGTAGACACCTGATACATAACATGCTTAATGTTTCTGCCTCTGAAGTCCATTGTCTGGTGAATTGCTATATCAAAAGTAATTTTTTTCTTTTGTAAGGCCCCTACCATTTTTGTAGTATATTTCAAATAAAACAACTTTTTAGGTTTTCTAAACTCTATCACACATCTCTTTCTAACCCACCTCCCTTTTTAGGTTAGTCATAACAGCGCGGAAGCGCTGCTTTTTTCTACGCGTTGTTATCTGGTTGTACTTTTATCCATACCCCGCCCTCACGCCCATTACTATCGCTCGTTCATGGGCTTGCCCTACAAACATCCTTTGTTATCATTGTTAAATATTTCACGTTTGTCCCTCCTTGGCGCGCTTTGGTTACTGCCTTTGACATCGACCCTGTTACATGGCTAATTGCACTTTTTCTGGTATGTTTGATTGCAAGCAAACTTGTTTTTCCTTTTGTGTGTCTCCTTCATGCTCATGGTGTGAGGCTTTGAATCGGGTTGCATGTGTGAAATTGGATTACTTTTCATTTTCAATATATGTGGCAAGAAAAGTCCAGTTAGGGGTTTACAATAATAACAGCTCTAACTCGAGCAAATGTGAGACCTATTGCATTGCAAATGCTTGTTTATAAATAGAGTCTGTTTTCCTTAAAGAAAAACAGGATGTATTTGAACAACAAAAAACATGAAAGGTTTTCTTTTAATTTTTTAAGAGTAGACACAAGTCTGTGTACATTCTGCGTGCTCTGAAAAAAAGTTGGTGCCCCATTGACAAAGGGAAAGGGGTCCCCTGGGGGTCCCTTCCAATTTGTGCATCGTTTACTCCTAATTAAAACTTTTGGTAAAATGCGAATGTTTTGCAACCGTATTCTCAGTCTCATAACATTTGCAAATACCAATGAGAGTGGGTATTAGGAATGGACACTCATCACACAACCCATTCTAATACGGAATCGCAAACCCTATTGTGCAAGTCAGTAAAAGGTTACTGATTCGCAAAATAGGGTTAGTACATGTAGAAAGGCTTTTTTAGCAGTAGAAAATAACCGAATATGCCATTTGTGACTGCTAAATTCTTTCATACATGTGTCCCTCAGTTACCAATAAATCATTGAGCAGAAATAAAGACACAAAGTGTACCTGTTGTCTCAGGATGTGTGCTGCTTGTGGTAGTCGCAGGTGTTGTGGTGCCTATGGTGGTTGCTTCTGTAGTACTCATTCCTGTTAAAAACATATACACAGATTGTCAGTGGTGCAAGTATTGATTCTAACTACCTCTCCTTGTAACATTATAATTGTTGAAATAAGTAATAACGCCCATGAGTTAGACAAAAGCGATACCTCCTAAACCGACCCATGAAAGAGTAAGTCTCATGGGTGAGACAGGCACCTCTAAAGTAACACATCAATATACTTTTAAATCTTGAATGTCATTAGGATACATAGACCTTTCACTCCGTTTATGACACACACCTCTAGGCGCATAGCTCCCCTCTTCAGGCCTTCACTGGTCATCTTGCTGTTGCTTAGCAACTGGTACTCATGAGGAGAAACTTTGCTCAGACAGTGGTAATGAGTAAAAATGAGAAAATAATGTAGTAATACTAGCATAAATATGTTATGCTGCATAATTTGTCTTCTCTTGCTATATAATTTAGTCAACCCTACCACACAATTTCATCAACCCATGCTCCTTCTATCCAATAAACCCTTCCTTTAGCAAGGGCAGCTATTTTTAATATGATGACAGACCGCAAAGTAACCCTTTCTTGAAGCCAATGTCAAGTCCTACCTCTAAAGTCTACATCTCCCTTTTAAATGATGAAGCCATTGAGCTCAGAGGTTAAATGTGAGGAACCCTTTTGACTCAATTGTGGGTGGTGGCCCACTAGTACATCAATAGCAAAATTACCATAAACAGTTGGGTCCTAAACTTCTGTAAAATTTAGAAATCCTAAGAGGACTTTAGAGACCGGACCCCTTTTACCTCTGGTTCTTCTGGATAGCACCAGTCACCACATTGGGTAGTTGATTTGTGCTTTGAAATATTTTGTGGCACCCCTTTAAATTTCTTAGGTACCGGACAGTCAGTAGTTTACATTTTTTCCATCCTTTCAAAGATTACTTGTTGATAGACCCTTGCACAAAACAGTGCAGAAATTGCACACTTGAAAGTTGTGATGCTGTGGACTGTGGTATTCCAGGGTTTCAACCTGCTGAATAGGGTTAACCCACTGATCGCAAAAAAGATCTCAGTTCTGAGCTGTGCATTGTTACAATTAGCAGTGTTTGACTGAAGTATTGTTTCCAGTCTTAACCTGGTGAAAATCAAGTCGAGAAACAGTGCAATTTGCAATAAGTTTAGAATTATGATTGGGGCACAAATGGTTGTTTTCACCCAAATAGGGATTTGCAAAGTGTCTGAATGACCTGTGTATTTGTTGATGGTGAATCCCCTTCTCTTTGAATAAATAAGGTAGTTTCTTCTTTCTTCAAAGGCAATAAGCCCTCCAAGGGAAAGTTTTTTAAATAGCCCTTGAAAACATACCAGTATAGTTGTTTCTCACTGAGGCACATCATTGTGATCCCTGCTAGTAATGCACAGGTGCCGGCACTTAATTGATGGCTTCAATTCCCTGTTGTCCAACGAAAGTCCTATACTAGTACTAAATGCTCAGCTTTAGTTGAGCAGAATTGTGTATATTTAGTACAATTTTTAAGTTCATGGACATGGGTCTTTTCATGAGGCGTGAGGCATGGCTAAAGTCTATTAATTCGAAAGGCATGAGCTAGACAAAGTAACTGACCAACTGCTCGATGACAAGACCTCTTTTCAATCCATCCTGGAAGAAATTGCTCAAGCAGTACAACTAAAACACAGACAGCCAAATGGAGGACCACCATCCAGAAGTAGTCATCTGAATCACAGAATCATAGCATTCCTTTTGGTTGTCCAGTGCTTTCTAGTCCTGAAAGGAGAGGCGTTCTTCTTCAAACTACATCACTACGTACTTCCTCTGTAGCAATTCATTTGAAGATGGCCTTAGTGATTGTACCTCAACTGCCTAGCGACCAGACATTTTATTTAATATATTTCTACCTATGTTTCACACGTTTACAAATACAACTTTAGCTTACTTTAGACATCAAATGCTCCATTTAAGCCAGTTTTATAATAGCTAATCTAAGTCACCAGATCCATTTGCTCATCCTAATTCGCATGAAGAAATCCAGCAAGGTGAAACTACATCTTCCAGTCTTTCTACAGGTCATTTATTTTTAAGAATGTCAGATCTTTCTTTCTTGTTCCACATTTGTAAGTTCAGTTAACCAGTTGCTTCACTTAATTGTAGTTCTCTGTGAAAAAATAGTTTGTTCTTATTTTAATTTTATACATAAATATTAGACATGTTAAGCTGTGTAGACACCTGATACATAACATGCTTAATGTTTCTGCCTCTGAAGTCCATTGTCTGGTGAATTGCTATATCAAAAGTTATTTTTTTCTTTTGTAATGCCCCTACAATTTTTGTAGTATATTTCAAATAAAATGACTTTTTAGGTTTTCTAAACTCTATCACACATCTCTTTCTAACCCACCTCCCTTTTTAGGATGAGCATAACAGCGCGGAAGCGCTGCTTTTTTCTACGCGTTGTTATCTGTTTGTACTTTTATCCACACCCCACCCTCACACCCATTACTATCGCTCGTTCATGGGCTTGCCCTACAAACATCCTTTGTTATCATTGTTAAATGTTTCACGTTTGTCCCTCCTTGGGGCGCTTTGCTTACTACCTTTGACATCGACCCTGTTACATGGCTAATTGCACTTTTGCTGGTATGTTTGATTGCAAGCAAACTTGTTTTTCCTTTTGTGTGTCTCCTTCATGCTCATGGTGTGAGGCTTTGAATCGGGTCGCATGTGTGAAATTGGATTACTGTTCATTTTCAATATATGTGGCAAGAAAAGTCCAGTTAGGGGTTTACAGTAATAACAGCTATAACTCCAGCAAATGTGAGACCTATTGCATTGCAAATGCTTGTTTATAAATAGAGTCTGTTTTCCTTAAAGAAAAACAGGATGTATTTGAACAACAAAAAACATGAAAAGTTTTCTTTTAATTTTTTAAGAGTAGACACTAGTCTGTGTACATTCTGCGTGCTCTGAAAAAAATTTGGTGCCCCATTGACAAAGGGGAAGGGGTCCCCTGGGGGTCCCTTCCAATTTGTGCATTGTTTAATCCTAATTAAATTTTTGGGTAAAATGCGAATGTTTTGCAACCGTATTCTCAGTCTCATAACATTCGCAAATACCAATGAGAGTGGGTATTAGGAATTGACACTCATCACACACCCCATTCTAATACGGAATCGCAAACCCTATTGTGCAAGTCAGTAAAAGGTTACTGATTCGCAAAATAGGGTTAGCACATGTAGAAAGGCTTTTTTAGCAGTAGAAAATAACCGAATATGCCATTTGTGACTGCTAAATTCTTTCATACATGTGTCCCTCAGTTACCAATAAATCATTCAGCAGAAATAAAGACACAAAGTGTACCTGTTGTCTCAGGATGTGTGCTGCTTGTGGTAGTCGCAGGTGTTGTGGTGCCTACGGTGGTTGCTTCTGTAGTGCTCATTCCTGTTAAAAACAGATACACAGATTGTCAGTGGTGCAAGTACTGATTCTAACTACCTCTCCTTGTAACATTATAATTGTTGAAATAAGTAATAACGCCCATGAGTTAGACAAAAGCGAAACCTCCTAAACCGACCCATGAAAGAGTAAGTCTCATGGGTGAGACAGGCACCTCTAAAGTAACACATCAATATACTTTTAAATCTTGAATGTCATTAGGATACATAGACCTTTCACTCCGTTTATGACACACACCTCTAGGCGCATAGCTCCCCTCTTCAGGCCTTCACTGGTCATCTTGCTGTTGCTTAGCAGCTGGTACTCATGAGGAGAAACTTTGCTCAGACAGTGGTAATGAGTAAAAATGAGAAAATAATGTAGTTATACTAGCATAAATATGTTATGCTGCATAATTTGTCTTCTCTTGCTATATAATGTAGTCAACCCTACCACACAATTTCATCAACCCATGCTCCTTCTATCCAATAAACCCTTCCTTTAACAAGGGCAGCTATTTTTAATATGATGACAGACCGCGAAGTAACCCTTTCTTGAAGCCAATGTCAAGTCCTACCTCTAAAGTCTACATCTCCCTTTTAAATGATGAAGCCATTGAGCTCAGAGGTTAAATGTGAGGAACCCTTTTGACTCAATTGTGGGTGGTGGCCCACTAGTACATCAATAGCAAAATTACCATAAACAGTTGGGTCCTAAACTTCTGTAAAATTTAGAAATCCTAAGAGGACTTTAGAGACCGGACCCCTTTTACCTCTGGTTCTTCTGGATAGCACCAGTCACTACATTGGGTAGTTGATTTGTGCTTTGAATTATTTTGTGGCACCCCTTTAAATTTCTTAGGTACCGGATAGTCAGTAGTTTACATTTTTTCCATCCTTTCAAAGATTACTTGTTGATAGAGCCTTGCACAAAACAGTGCAGAAATTGCACACTTGAAAGTTGTGATGCTGTGGACTGTGGTATTCCAGGGTTTCAACCTGCTAAATAGGGTTAACCCACTGATCGCAAGAAAGATCTCAGTTCTGAGCTGTGCATGGTTACAATTAGCAGAGTTTGACTGAAGTATTGTTTCCAGTCTTAACCTGGTGAAAATCATCCGAGAAACAGTGCAATTTGCAATAAGTTTAGAATTATGATTGGGGCACAAATGGTTGTTTTTACCCAAATAGGGATTTGCAAAGTGTCTGAATGACGTGAGTATTTGTTGATGGTGAATCTCCTGCTCTTTGAATAAATAAGGTAGTTTCTTCTTTCTTCAAAGGCAATAAGCCATCCAAGGGAAAGTTTTTTTAAATAGCCATTGGAAACATACCAGTATAGTTGTTTCTCACTGAGGCACATCATTGTGATCCCTGCTAGTAATGCACAGGTGCCGGCACTTAATTGATGGCTTCAATTCCCTGTTGTCCACCGAAAGTCCTATACTAGTACTAAATGCTCAGCTTTAGTTGAGCAGAATTGTGTATATTTAGTACAATTTTTAAGTTCATGGACATGGGCCTTTTCATGAGGCGTGAGGCATGGCTAAAGTCTTTTAATTTGAAAGGCATGAGCTAGAAAAAGTAACTGACCAACTGCTCGATGACAAGACCTCTCTTCGATCCATCCTGGAAGAAATTGCTCAAGCAGTACAACTAAAACACAGACAGCCAAATGGAGGACCACCATCCAGAAGTAGACATCTGAATCACAGAATCATAGCATTCCTTTTGGTTGTCCAGTGCTTTCTAGTCCTGAAAAGAGAGGCATTCTTCTTCAAACTACATCACTACGTACTTCCTCTGTAGCAATTAATTTGATGATGGCCTTAGTGATTGTACCTCAACTGCCTATAGACCAGACATTTTATTTCATATATTTCTACCTACGTTTCACACGTTTACAAATACAACTTTAGCTTACTTTAAACATCAAATGCTCCATTTAAGCCAGTTTTATAATAGCTAATCTATGTCGCCAGATCCATTTGCTCATCCTAATTCGCATGAAGAAATCCAGCAAGGTGAAACTACATCTTACAGTCTTTCTACAGGTCATTTATTTTTAAGAATGTCAGATCTTTCTTTCTTGTTCTACATTTGTAAGTTCAGTTAACCAGTTGCTTCACTTAATTGTAGTTCTCTGTGAAAAAATATTTTGTTCTTATTTTAATTTTATACATAAATATTAGACATGTTAAGCTGTGTAGACACCTGATACATAACATGCTTAATGTTTCTGCCTCTGAAGTCCATTGTCTGGTGAATTGCTATATCAAAAGTTATTTTTTTCTTTTGTAAGGCCCCTACCATTTTTGTAGTATATTTCAAATAAAACGACTTTTTAGGTTTTCTAAACTCTATCACACATCTCTTTCTAACCCACCTCCCTTTTTAGGTTAGGCATAACAGCGCGGAAGCGCTGCTTTTTTCTACGCGTTGTTATCTGGTTGTACTTTTATCCATACCCCGCCCTCACGCCCATTACTATCGCTCGTTCATGGGCTTGCCCTACAAACATCCTTTGTTATCATTGTTAAATATTTCACGTTTGTCCCTCCTTGGCGCGCTTTGGTTACTGCCTTTGACATCAACCCTGTTACATGGCTAATTGCACTTTTGCTGGTATGTTTGATTGCAAGCAAACTTGTTTTTCCTTTTGTGTGTCTCCTTCATGCTCATGGTGTGAGGCTTTGAATCGGGTTGCATGTGTGAAATTGGATTACTTTTCATTTTCAATATATGTGGCAAGAAAAGTCCAGTTAGGGGTTTACAATAATAACAGCTCTAACTCGAGCAAATGTGAGACCTATTGCATTGCAAATGCTTGTTTATAAATAGAGTCTGTTTTCCTTAAAGAAAAATAGGATGTATTTCAACAAAAAACATGAAAAGTTTTCTTTTAATTTTTTCAGAGTAGACACTAGTCTGTGTACATTCTGCGTACTCTGAAAAAATGTTGGTGCCCCATTGACAAAGGGGAAGGGGTCCCTTCCAATTTTTGCATTGTTTACTCCAAATTAAATTTTTTGGTAAAATGCGAATGTTTTGCAACTGTATTCTCAGTCTCATAACATTCGCAAATACCAATGAGAGTGGGTATTAGGAATGGACACTCATCACACACCCCATTCTAATACGGAATCGCAAACCCTATTGTGCAAGTCAGTAAAAGGTTACTGATTCACAAAATAGGGTTAGTACATGTAGAAAGGCTTTTTTAGCAGTAGAAAATAACCGAATATGCCATTTGTGACTGCTAAATTTTTTCATCCATGTGTCCCTCAGTTACCAATAAATCATTCAGCAGAAATAAAGCACAAAGTGTACCTGTTGTCTCAGGATGTGTGCTGCTTGTGGTAGTCGCAGGTGTTGTGGTGCCTGCGGTGGTTGCTTCTGTAGTGCTCATTCCTGTTAAAAACAGATACACAGATTGTCAGTGGTGCAAGTACTGATACTAACTACCTCTCCTTGTAACATTATAATTGTTGAAATAAGTAATAACGCCCATGAGGTAGACAAAAGCGAAACCTCCTAAACCGACCCATGAAAGAGTAAGTCTCATGGGTGAGACAGGCACCTCTAAAGTAACACGTCAATATACTTTTAAATCTTGAATGTCATTAGGATACATAGACCTTTCACTCCGTTTATGACACACACCTCTAGGCGCATAGCTCCCCTCTTCAGGCCTTCACGGGTCATCTTGCTGTTGCTTAGCAACTGGTACTCATGAGGAGAAACTTTGCTCAGACAGTGGTAATGAGTAAAAATGAAAAAATAATGTAGTAATACTATCATACATATGTTATGCCGCATAATTTGTCTTCTCTTGCTGTATAATTTAGTAAACCCTACCACACAATTTCATCAACCCATGCTCCATCTTTCCAATAAACCCTTCCTTTAGCAAGGGCAGCTATTTTTAATATGATGATAGACCGCGAAGTAACCCATTCTTGAAGCCACTGTCAACTCCTACCTCTAAAGTCTACATCTCCCTTTTATATGATGGAGCCATTTAGCTCAGTGGTTAAATGTGAGGAACCCTTTTGATTCAATTGTGGGTGGTGGCCCACTAGTACATCTATAGCAAAATTACCATAAACAGTTGGGTCCTAAACTTCTGTAAAATTTAGAAATCCTAAGAGGACTTTGGAGACCGGACCCCTTTTACCTCTGGT
Organism: Pleurodeles waltl; assembly: GCF_031143425.1. Lineage (NCBI taxonomy): Eukaryota > Metazoa > Chordata > Amphibia > Caudata > Salamandridae > Pleurodeles > Pleurodeles waltl. Next base: position 1,181,640,092 of record NC_090439.1, read on the forward strand.
TCTTCTGGATAGCACCAGTCACTACATTGGGTAGTTGATTTGTGCTTTGAAATATTTTGTGGCACCCCTTTAAATTTCTTAGGTACCGGACAGTCAGTAGTTTACATTTTTTCCATCCTTTCAAATATTACTTGTTGATAGAGCCTTGCAAAAAACAGTGCAGAAATTGCACACTTGAAATGTTGTGATGCTGTGGACTGTGGCATTCCAGGGTTTCAACCTGCTGAATAGGGTTAACCCACTGATCGCAAAAAAGATCTCAGTTCTGAGCTGTGCATGGTTACAATTAGCAGAGTTTGACTGAAGCATTGTTTCCAGTCTTAACCTGGTGAAAATCATGCCGAGAAACAGTGCAATTTGCAATAAGTTTAGAATTATGATTGGGGCACAAATGGTTGTTTTCACCCAAATAGGGATTTGCAAAGTGTCTGAATTACCTGAGTATTTGTTGATGGTGAATCCCCTGCTCTTTGAATAAATGAGGTAGTATCTTCTTTCTTCAAAGGCAATAAGCCATCCAAGGAAAAGTTTTTTAAATAGCCCTTGAAAACAAACCAGTATAGCTGTTTCTCACTGAGGCACATCATTGTGATCCCTGCTAGTAATGCACAGGCGCCGGCACTTAATTGATGGCTTCAATTCCCTGTTGTCCAACGAAAGTCCTATACTAGTACTAAATGCTCAGCTTTAGTTGAGCAGAATTGTTTATATTTAGTACAATTTTTAACTTCATGGACATGGGCCTTTTCATGAGGCGCGAGGCATGGCTAAAGTCTTTTAACTTGAAAGGCATGAGCTAGACAAAGTAACTGACCAACTGCTCGATGACAAGACCTCTCTTCGATCCACCCTGGAAGAAATTGCTCAAGCAGTACAACTAAAACACAGACAGCCAAATGGAGGACCACCATCCAGAAGTAGTCATCTGAATCACAGAATCATAGCATTCCTTTTGGTTGTCCAGTGCTTTCTAGTTCTGAAAGGAGAGACATTCTTCTTCAAACTACATCACTACGTACTTCCTCTGTAGCAATTCCTTTGATGATGGCCTTAGTGATTGTACCTCAACTGCCTATAGACCAGACATTTAATTTCATATATTTCTACCTATGTTTCACAGGTTTACAAATAAAACTGTAGCTTACTTTAAACGTCAAATGCTCCATTTAAGCGAGTTTTATAATAGCTAGTCTATGTCACCGGATCCATTTGCTCATCCTAATTCGCATGAAGAAATCCAGCAAGGTGAAACTACATCTTCCAGTCTTTCTACAGGTCATTTATTTTTAAGAATGTCAGGTCTTTCTTTCTTGTTCTACATTTGTAGGTTCAGTTAACCAGTTGCTTCATTTAATTGTAGTTCTCTGTGAAAAAATATTTTGTTCTTATTTTAATTTTATACATAAATATTAGACATGTTAAGCTGTGTAGACACCTGATACATAACATGCTTAATGTTTCTGCCTCTGAAGTCCATTGTCTGGTGAATTGCTATATCAAAAGTAATTTTTTCTTTTGCAATGCCCCTACAATTTCTGTAGTATATTTCAAATAAAACGACTTTTTAGGTTTTCTAAACTCTACCACACATCTCTTTTTAACCCACCTCCCTTTTTAGGTTGAGGATAACAGCGTGGAAGCGCTGCTTTTTTCTATGCGTTGTTATCTGTTTGTACTTTTAACCGCACCCCGCCCTCACGCCAATTACTATCGCTCGTTCATGGGCTTGCCCTACAAAAATCCTTTGTTATCATTGGTAAATGTTACACGTTTATCTCTCCTTGGGGAGCTTTGGTTACTGCCTTTGACATCTACCCATTAACATGGCTAATTGCACTTTTGCTGGTATGTTTGATTGCAAGCAAACTTGTTTTTCCTTTTGTGTGTCTCCTTCATGCTCATGGTGTGAGGCTTTGAATCGGGTTGCATGTGTGAAATTGGATTACTTTTCATTTTCAATATATGTGGCAAGAAAAGTCCAGTTAGGGGTTTACAATAATAACAGCTCTAACTTGAGCAAATGTGAGACCTATTGCATTGCAAATGCTTGTTTATAAATAAGGTCTGTTTTCCTTAAAGAAAAATAGGATGTATTTCAACAAAAAACATGAAAAGTTTTCTTTTAATTTTTTCAGAGTAGACACTAGTCTGTGTACATTCTGCGTGCTCTGAAAAAATGTTGGTGCCCCATTGACAAAGGGGAAGGGGTCCCCTGGGGGTCCCTTCCAATTTTTGCATTGTTTACTCCAAATTACATTTTTTGGTAAAATGCGAATGTTTTGCAACTGTATTCTGAGTCTCATAACATTCGCAAATACCAATGAGAGTGGGTATTAGGAATGGACACTCATCACACACCCCATTCTAATACGGAATCGCAAACCCTATTGTGCAAGTCAGTAAAAGGTTACTGATTCGCAAAATAGGGTTAGTACATGGAGAAAGGCTTTTTTAGCAGTAGAAAATAACCCAATATTCCATTTGTGACTGCTAAATTCTTTCAAAGATGTGTCCCTCAGTTACCAATAAATCATTCAGCAGAAATAAAGACACAAAGTGTACCTGTTGTCTCAGAATGTGTGCTGCTTGTGGTAGTCGCAGGTGTTGTGGTGCCTGCGGTGGTTGCTGCTGTAGTCCTCATTCCTGTTAAAAACAGATACACAGATTGTCAGTGGTGCAAGTACTGATACTAACTACCTTTCCTTGTAACATTATAATTGTTGAAATAAGTAATAACGCCCATGAGGTAGACAAAAGTGAAACCTCCCAAACCGACCCATGAAAGAGTAAGTCTCATGGGTGAGACAGGCACCTCTAAAGTAACACGTCAATAAATGTTTAAATCTTGAATGTCATTAGCATACATAGACCTTTGACTCTGTTTATGACACACACCTCTAGGCGCATAGCTCCCCTCTTCAGGCCTTCACTGGTCATCTTGCTGTTGCTTAGCAACTAGTACTCATGAGGATAAACTTTGCTCAGACAGTGGTAATGAGTAAAAATGAAAAAATAATGTAGTAACACTATCATACATATGTTATGCCGCATAATTTGTCTTCTCTTGCTGTATAATTTAGTCAACCCTACCACACAATTTCATCAACCCATGCTCCATCTTTAAAATAAACCCTTTCTTTAGCAAGGGCAGCTATTTTTTATGTGATGACAGACCGTGAAGTAACCCATTCTTGAAGCCACTGTCAAGTCCTATCTCTAAAGTCTAGATCTCCCTTTTAAATGATGAAGCCATTGAGCTCAGCGGTTAAATGTGAGGAACCCTTTTGACTCAATTGTGGGTGGTGGCCCACTAGTACATCTACAGCAAAATTACCATAAACAGTTGGGTCCTAAACTTCTGTAAAATGTAGACATCCTAAGAGGAGATTAGAGACGGGACCCCGTTACCTCTGGTTCTTCTGGATAGCACCAGTGACTACATTGGATAGTTGATTTGTGCTTTCAAACATTTTGTGGCACCCCTTTAAATTTCTTAGCTACCGGACAGTCAGTAGCTTACAGTTCTTACATCCTTTCAAAGATTACTTGTTGATAGAGCCTTGCAAACAACAGTGCAGAAATTGCACACTTGAAAGTTGTGATGCTGTGGACTGTGGTATTCCAGGGTTTCAACCTGCTGAATAGGTTTAACCCACTGATCGCAAGAAAGATCTCAGTTCTGAGCTGTGCATTGTTGCAATTAGCAGTGTTTGACTGAAGTATTGTTTCCAGTCTTAACATGGTGAAAATCATGCCGAGAAACAGTGCAATTTGCAATAAAATTAGAATTATTATTGGGGCACAAATGGTTGTTTTCACCCAAATAGGTATTTGCAAAGTGTCTGAATGACCTGAATATTTGTTGATGGTGAATCCCCTGCTCTTTGAATAAATAAGGTAGTATCTTCTTTCTTCAAAGGCAATAAGCCATCCAAGGAAAACTTTTGTAAATAGCCCTTGAAAACAAACCAGTATAGTTGTTTCTCACTGAGGCACATCATTGTGATCACTGCTAGTAATGCACAGGCGCCGGCACTTAATTGATGGCTTCAATTCCCTGTTGTCCAACGAAAGTCCTATACTAGTACTAAATGCTCAGCTTTAGTTGAGCAGAATTGTGTATATTTAGTACAATTTTTAACTTCATGGACATGAGCCTTTTCATGAGGCGCGAGGCATGGCTAAAGTCTTTTAACTTGAAAGTCATGAGCTAGACAAAGTAACTGACCAACTGCTCGATGACAAGACCTCTCTTCGATCCATCTTGGAAAAAATTGCTCAAGCAGTACAACTAAAACACAGACAGCCAAATGGAGGACCACCATCCAGAAGTAGTCATCTGAATCACAGAATCATAGCATTCCTTTTGGTTGTCCATTGCTTTCTAGTCCTGAAAGGAGAGACGGTCTTCTTCAAACTACATCACTGCGTACTTCCTCTGCAGCAATTCCTTTGATGATGGCCTTAGTGATTGTACCTCAACTGCCTATAGACCAGACATTTTATTTCATATATTTCTACCTATGTTTCACACGTTTACAAATAAAACTTTAGCTTACTTTAAACGTCAAATGCTCCATTTAAGCGAGTTATATAATAGCTAATCTATGTCAACGGATCCATTTGCTCATCCTAATTCGCATGAAGAAATCCAGCCAGGTTAAACTACATCTTCCAGTCTTTCTACAGGTCATTTATTTTTAAGAATGCCAGGTCTTTCTTTCTTGTTCTACATTTGTAAGTTCAGTTAACCAGTTGCTTCATTTAATTGTAGTTCTCTGTGAAAAAATATTTTGTTCTTATTTTAATTTTATACATAAATATTAGACATGTTAAGCTGTGTAGACACCTGATACATAACATGCTTAATGTTTCTGCCTATGAAGACCATTGTCTGGTGAATTGCTATATCAAAAGTCATGTTTTTCTTTTGCAATGCAACTACTATTTCTGTAGTATATTTCAAATAAAACAACTTTTTAGGTTTTCTAAACTCTACCACACATCTCTTTCTAACCCACCTCCCTTTTTAGGTTGAGCATAACAGCGCAGAAGCGCTGCTTTTTTCTATGCGTTGTTATCTGTTTGTACTTTTAACCGCACCCCGCCCTCACGCCCTTTACTATCGCTCGTTCATGGGATTGCCCTACAAAAATCCTTTGTTATCATTGGTAAATGTCACACGTTTGTCCCTCCTTGGGGCGCTTTGGTTACCGCCTTTGACATCTGCCCATTAACATGGCTAATTGCACTTTTGCTGGTATGTTTGATTGCAAGCAAACTTGTTTTTCCTTTTTTGTGTCTCCTTCATGCTCATGGTGTGAGGCTTTGAATCGGGTCGCATGTGTGAAATTGAATTACGTTTCATTTTCAATATATGTGGCAAGAAAAGTCCAGTTATGGGTTCACAATAATAACAGCTTTAACTCGAGCAAATTTGAGACCTATTGCATTGCAAATGCTTGTTTTTAAATAGAGTCTGTTTTCCTTAAAGAAAAAGAGGATGCATCTCAACAAAAAAATGAAATGTTTTCTTTTCATTTTTTAAGAGTAGGCACTGGTCTGTGTACATTCTGCGTGCTCTGAAAAAATGTTGGTGCCCCCATTGACAAAGGGGAAGGGGTCCCCTGGGGGCCCCTTCCAATTTGTGCATTGTTTACTCCTAATTCAATTTTGGGGTAAAATGCGAATGTTTTGCAACCGTATTCTCGGTCTCATAACATTCGCAAATACCAATGAGAGTGGTTATTAGGAATGGACACTCATCACACACCCCATCCTAATACGGAATCGCAAACCCTATTGTGCAAGTCAGTAAAAGGTTACTGATTCGCAAAATAGGGTTAGTACATGGAGAAAGGCTTTTTTAGCAGTAGAAAATAACCCAATATTCCATTTGTGACTGCTAAATTCTTTCAAAGATGTGTCCCTCAGTTACCAATAAATAATTCAGCAGAAATAAAGACACAAAGTGTACCTGTTGTCTCAGAATGTGTGCTGCTTGTGGTAGTCGCAGGTGTTGTGGTGCCTGCGGTGGTTGCTGCTGTAGTGCTCATTCCTGTTAAAAACAGATACACAGATTGTCAGTGGTGCAAGTACTGATACTAACTACCTTTCCTTGTAACATTTTAATTGTTGAAATAAGTAATAACGCCCATGAGGTAGACAAAAGTGAAACCTCCCAAACCGACCCATGAAAGAGTAAGTCTCATGGGTGAGACAGGCACCTCTAAAGTAACACGTCAATAAATGTTTAAATCTTGAATGTCATCAGCATACATAGACCTTTGACTCTGTTTATGACACACACCTCTAGGCGCATAGCTCCCCTCTTGAGGCCTTCACTGGTCATCTTGCTGTTGCTTAGCAACTAGTACTCATGAGGAGAAACTTTGCTCAGACAGTGGTAATGAGTAAAAATGAGAAAATAATGTAGTAACACTAGCATAAATATGGTATGACGCATAATTTGTCTTCTCTTGCTGTATAATTTAGTCAACCCTACCACACAATTTCATCAACCCATGCTCCATCTTTAAAATAAACCCTTCCTTTAGCAAGGGCAGCTATTTTTAATATGATGACAGACCGTGAAGTAACCCATTCTTGAAGCCACTGTCCAGTCCTATCTCTAAAGTCTACATCTCATTTTAAATGATGAAGCCATCGAGCTCAGCGGTTAAATGTGAGGAACCCTTTTGACTCAATTGTGGGTGGTGGCCCACTAGTACATCTATAGCAAAATTACCATAAACAGTTGGGTCCTAAACTTCTGTAAAATTTAGACATCCTAAGAGGAGATTAGAGACCGGACCCCGTTACCTATGGTTCTTCTGGATAGCACCAGTAACTACATTGGATAGTTGACTTGTGCTTTGAAACATTTTGTGGCACCCCTTTAAATTTCTTATCTACCGGTCAGTAGCTTACATTTCTTCCATCCTTTCAAAGATTACTTGTTGATAGAGCCTTGCAAACAACAGTGCAGAAATTGCACACTTGAAAGTTGTGATGCTGTGGACTGTGGTATTCCAGGGTTTCAACCTGTTGAATAGGGTTAACCCACTGATCGCAAGAAAGATCTCAGTTCTGAGCTGTGCATTGTTGCAATTAGCAGTGTTTGACTGAAGTATTGTTTCCAGTCTATACCTGGTGAAAATCATGCCGAGAAACAGTGCAATTTGCAATAAGTTTAGAATTATTATTGGGGCACAAATGGCTGTTTTCACCCAAATAGGGATTTGCAAAGTGTCTGAATGACCTGAGTATTTGTTGATGGTGAATCCCCTGCTCTTTGAATAAATAAGGTAGTATCTTCTTTCTTCAAAGGCAATAAGCCATCCAAGGAAAAGTTTTTTAAATGGCCCTTGAAAACAAACCAGTATAGTTGTTTCTCACTGAGGCACATCATTGTGATCCCTGCTAGTAATGCACAGGCGCCGGCACTTAATTGATGGCTTCAATTCCCTGTTGTCCAACGAAAGTCCTATACTAGTACTAAATGCTCATCTTTAGTTGAGCAGAATTGTGTATATTTAGTACAATTTTTAAGTTCATGGACATGGGCCTTTTCATGAGGCGTGAGGCATGGCTAAAGTCTTTTAACTTGAAAGTCATGAGCTAGACAAAGTAACTGACCAACTGCTTGATGACAAGACCTCTCTTCGATCCACCCTGGAAGAAATTGCTCAAGCAGTACAATCAAAACACAGACAGCCAAATGGAGGACCACCATCCAGAAGTACTCATCTGAATCACAAAATCATAGCATTCCTTTTGGTTGACCAGTGCTTTCTAGTCCTGAAAGGAGAGACATTCTTCTTCAAACTACATCACTACGTACTTCCTCTGTAGCAATTCCTTTGATGATGGCCTTAGTGATTGTACCTCAACTGCCTTTAGACCAGACATTTTATTTCATATATTTCTACCTATGTTTCACACGTTTACAAATAAAACTTTAGCTTACTTTAAACGTCAAATGCTCCATTTAAGCGAGTTTTATAATAGGTAATCTATGTCACCGGATCCATTTGCTCATCCTAATTCGCATGAAGAAATCCAGCAAGGTGAAACTACATCTTCCAGTCTTTCTACAGGTCATTTATTTTTAAGAATGTCAGGTCTTTCTTTCTTGTTCTGCATTTGTAAGTTCAGTTAACCAGTTGCTTCATTTAATTGTAGTTCTCTGTGAAAAAATATTTTGTTCTTATTTTAATTTTATACATAAATATTAGACATGTTAAGCTGTGTAGACACCTGATACATAACATGCTTAATGTTTCTGCCTCTGAAGTCCATTGTCTGGTGAATTGCTATATCAAAAGTTATTTTTTTCTTTTGCAATGCCCCTACAATTTCTGTAGTACATTTCAAATAAAACGACTTTTTAGGTTTTCTAAACTCTAACACACATCTCTTTCTAACCCACCTCCCTTTTTAGGTTGAGCATAACAGCGCGGAAGCGCTGATTTTTTCTATGCGTTGTTATCTGTTTGTACTTTTAACCGCACCCCGCCCTCACGCCCATTACTATGGCTCGTTCATGGGCTTGCCCTACAAAAATCCTTTGTTATCATTGGTAAATGTTACACGTTTTTCCCTCCTTGGGGCGCTTTGGTTACCGCCTTTGACAGCTACCCATTAACATGGCTAATTGCACTTTTGCTGGTATGTTTGATTGCAAGCAAACTTGTTTTCCCTTTTTTGTGTCTCCTTCATGCTCATTGTGTGAGGCTTTGAATCGGGTTGCATGTGTGAAATTGAATTACGTTTCATTTTCAATATATGTGGCAAGAAAAGTCCAGTTAGGGGTTCACAATAATAACAGCTTTAACTCGAGCAAATGTGAGACCTATTGCATTGCAAATGCTTGTTTTTAAATAGAGTCTGTTTTCCTTAAAGAAAAACAGGATGTATTTCAACAAAAAAATGAAAAGTTTTCTTTTCATTTTTTAAGAGTAGGCACTGGTCTGTGTACATTCTGCGTGCTCTGAAACAATGTTGGTGCCCCCATTGACAAAGGGGAAGGGGTCCCCTGGGCGCCCCTTCCAATTTGTGCATTGTTTACTCCTAATTAAGATTTTTGTTAAAATGCTAATGTTTTGCAAGCGTATTCTCGGTCTCATAATATTCGCAAATACCAATGAGAGTGGTTATTAGGAATGGACACTAATCACACACCCCATCTTAACACGGAATCGCAAACCCTATTGTGCAAGTCAGTAAAGGGTTACTGATTCGCAAAAAAAGGGTTAGTACATGTAGAAAGGCTTTTTTAGCAGTAGAAAATAACCCAGTATGCCATTTTTGACTGCTAAATTCTTTCATAGATGTGTCCCTCAGTTACCAATAAATCATTCAGCAGAAATAAAGACATAAAGTGTACCTGTTGTCTCAGAATGTGTGCTGCTTGTGGTAGTCGCAGGAGTTGTGGTGCCAGCGGTGGTTGCTGCTGTAGTGCTCATTCCTGTTAAAAACAGATACACAGATTGTCAGTGGTGCAAGTACTGATACTAACTACCTCTCCTTGTAACATTATAATTGTTGAAATAAGTACTAACGCCCATGAGGTAGACAAAAGCGAAACCTCCCAAACCAACACATGAAAGAGTAAGTCTCATGGGTGAGACAGGCACCTCTAAAGTAACACGTCAATACATTTTTAAATCTTGAATGTCATTAGGATACATAGACCTTTGACTCTGTTTATGACACACACCTCTAGGCGCATAGCTCCCCTCTTCAGGCCTTCACTGGTCATCTTGCTGTTGCTTAGCAACTGGTACTCATGAGGAGAAACTTTGCTCCGACAGTGGTAATGAGTACAAATGAGAAAATAAGGTAGTAATACTAGCATAAATATGTTACGCCGCATAGTTTGTCTTCTCTTGCTGTATAATTAAGTCAACCCTACCACACAATTCCATCAACCCATGCTCCATCTTTCCAATAAACCCTTCCTTTAGCAAGGGCAGCTATTTTTAATATGATGACAGACTGTGAAGTAACCCATTCTTGAAGCCACTGTCAAGTCCTACCTCTAAAGTCTACATGTCATTTTAAATGATGAAGCCATTGAGCTCAGCGGTTAAATGTGAGGAACCCTTTTGACTCAATTGTGGGTGGTGGCCCACTAGTACATCTATAGCAAAATTACCATAAACAGTTGGGTCCCAAATGTCTGTAAAATTTAGACACCCTAAGAGGAGATTAGAGACCGGACCCCGTTGCCTCTGGTTCTTCTGGATAGCACCAGTGACTACATTGGATAGTTGATTTGTGCTTTGAAACATTTTGTGGCACCCCTTTAAATTTCTTAGCTACCGGACAGTCAGTAGCTTACATTTCTTCCATCCTTTCAAAGATTACTTGTTGATAGAGCCTTGCAAACAACAGTGCAGAAATTGCACACTTGAAAGTTGTGATGCTGTGGACTGTGGTATTCCAGGGTTTCAACCTGCTGAATAGGGTTAACCCACTGATCGCAAGAAAGATCTCAGTTCTGAGCTGTGCATGGTTACAATTAGCAGAGTTTGACTGAAGTATTGTTTCCAGTCTTAACCTGGTGAAAATCATGCCGAGAAACAGTGCAATTTGCAATAAGTTTAGAATTATGATTGGGGCACAAATGGTTGTTTTCACCCAAATAGGGATTTGCAAGGTGTCTGAATGACCTGAGTATTTGTTGATGGTGAATCCCCTGCTCTTTGAATAAATAAGGTAGTTTCTTCTTTCTTCAAAGGCAATAAGCCATCCAAGGGAAAGTTTTTTTAAATAGCCCTTGAAAACATACCAGTATAGTTGTTTGTCACTGAGGCATATCATTGTGATCTCTGCTAGTAATGCACAGGCGCCGGCACTTAATTGATGGCTTCAATTCCCTGTTGTCCACCGAAAGTCCTACACTAGTACTAAATGCTCAGCTTTAGTTGAGCAGAATTGTGTATATTTAGTACAATTTTTAATTTCATGGACATGGGCCTTTTCATGAGGCGCGAGGCATGGCTAAAGTCTTTTAACTTGAAAGTCATGAGCTAGACAAAGTAACTGACCAACTGCTCGATGACAAGACTTCTCTTCGATCCACCCTGGAAGAAATTGCTCAAGCAGTACAACTAAAACACAGACAGCCAAATGGACGACCACAATCCAGAAGTAGTCATCTGAATCACAGAATCATAGCATTCCTTTTGGTTGTCCAGTGCTTTCTAGTCCTGAAAGGAGAGACGTTCTTCTTCAAACTACATCACTATGTACTTCCTCTGTAGCAATTCATTTGATGATGGCCTTAGTGATTGTACCTCAACTGCCTATAGACCAGACATTTTATTTCATATATTTCTACCTACGTTTCACACGTTTACAAATACAACTTTAGCTTACTTTAAACGTCAAATGCTCCATTTAAGCCAGTTTTATAATAGCTAATCTATGTCACTGGATATATTTGCTCATCCTAATTCGCATGAAGAAATCCAGCAAGTTGAAACTACATCTTTCAGTCTTTCTACAGGTCATTTATTTTTAAGAATGTCAGGTCTTTCTTTCTTGTTCTACATTTGTAAGTTCAGTTAACCAGTTGCTTCATTTAATTGTAGTTCTCTGTGAAAAAATATTTTGTTCTTATTTTAATTGTATACATAAATATTAGACATGTTAAGCTGTGTAGACACCTGATACATAACATGCTTAATGTTTCTGCCTCTGAAGTCCATTGTCTGGTGAATTGCTATATCAAAAGTTATTTTTTTCTTTTGCAATGCCCCTACAATTTCTGTAGTACATTTCAAATAAAATGACTTTTTAGGTTTTCTAAACTCTACCACACATTTCTTTCTAACCCACCTCCCTTTTTAGGTTGAGCATAACAGCGCGTAAGCGCTGCTTTTTTCTATGCGTTGTTATCTGTTTGTACTTTTATCCGCACCCCGCCCTCACGCCCATTACTATCGCTTGTTCATGGGCTTGCCCTACAAAAATCCTTTGTTATCATTGGTAAATGTTACACGTTTATCTCTCCTTCTGGCGCTTTGGTTACCGCCTTTGACATCGACCCACTAACATGGCTAATTGCACTTTTGCTGGTATGTTTGATTGCAAGCAAACTTGTTTTTCCTTTTTAGTGTCTCCTTCATGCTCATGGTGTGAGTCTTTGAATCGGATTGCACGTGTGGAATTGAATTACGTTTCATTTTCAATATATGTGGCAAGAAAAGTCCAGTTAGGGGTTTACAATAATAACAGCTCTAACTCGAGCAAATGTGAGACCTATTGCATTGCAAATGCTTGTTTATAAATAGAGTCTGTTTTCCTTAAACAAAAACATGATGTATTTCAACAAAAAAATGAAAAGTTTTCTTTTCACTTTTTAAGAGTAGGCACTGGTCTGTGTACATTCTGCGTGCTCTGAAAAAATGTTGGTGCCCCCATTGACAAAGGGGAAGGGGTCCCCTGGGGGCTCCTTCCAATTTGTGCATTGTTTACTCCTAATTCAATTTTTGGGTAAAATGCGAATGTTTTGCAACCGTATTCTCGGTCTCATAACATTCGCAAATACCAACGAGAGTGGTTATTAGGAATGGACACTCATCACACACCCCATCCTAATACGGAAGCGCAAACCCTATTGTGCAAGTCAGTAAAAGGTTACCGATTCGCAAAATAGGGTTAGTACATTTAGAAAGGCTTTTTTAGCAGTCGAAAATAACCCAATGTGCCATTTGTGAATGCTAAATTCTTTCATAGATGTGTCCCTCAGTTACCAATAAATCATTCAGCAGAAATAAAGACACAAAGTGTACCTGTTGTCTCAGAATGTGTGCTGCTTGTGGTAGTCGCAGGTGTTGTGGTGCCAGCGGTGGTTGCTGCTGTAGTGCTCATTCCTAGTAAAAACAGATACACAGATTGTCAGTGGTGCAAGTACCGATACTAACTACCTCTCCTTGTAACATTATAATTGTTGAAATAAGTAATAACGCCCATGAGGTAGACAAAAGCGAAACCTCCCAAACCGACCCATGAAAGAGTAAGTCTCATGGGTGAGACAGGCACCTGTAAAGTAACACGTCAATACATTTTTAAATCTTGAATGTCATTAGGATACATAGACCTTTGACTCTGTTTATGACACACACCTCTAGGCGCATAGCTCCCCTCTTCAGGCCTTCACTGGTCATCTTGCTGTTGCTTAGCAACTAGTACTCATGAGGAGAAACTTTGCTCAGACAGAGGTAATGAGTAAAAATGAGAAAATAATGTAGTAACACTAGCATAAATATGTTATGACGCATAATTTGTCTTCTCTTGCTGTATAATTTTGTCAACCCTACCACACAATTTCATCAACCCATGCTCCATCTTTCCAATAAACCCTTCCTTTTGCAAAGACAGCTATTTTTAATATGATGACAGACCATGAAGTAACCCATTCTTGAAGCCAATGTCAACTCCTACCTCTAAAGTCTACATCTCATTTTAAATGATGAAGCCATTGAGCTCAGTGGTTAAATGTGAGGAACCTTTTTGACTCAATAGTGGGTGGTGGCCCACTAGTACATCTATAGCAAAATTACCATAAACAGTTGGGTCCTAAACCTCTGTAAAATTTAGACATCCTAAGAGGAGATTAGAGACCGGACCCCGTTACCTCTGGTTCTTCTGGATAGCACCAGTGACTACATTGGATAGTTGATTTGTGCTTTGAAACATTTTGTGGCACCCCTTTAAATTTCTTAGCTACCGGACAGTCAGTAGCTTAAATTTATTCCATCCTTTCAAAGATTACTTGTTGATAGAGCTTTGCAAACAACAGTGTAGAAATTGCACACTTGAAAGTTGTGATGCTGTGGACTCTGGTATTCCAGGGTTTCAACCTGCTGAATAGGGTTAACCCACTGATCACAAGAAATATTTCAGTTCTGAGCTGTGCATTGTTACAATTAGCAGTGTTTCACTGAAGTATTGTTTCCAGTCTTCACCTGGTGAAAATCATGCAGAGAAACAGTGCAATTTGCAATAAGTTTAGAATTATGATTGGGGCACAAATGGATGTTTTCACCCAAATAGGGATTTGCAAAGTGTCTGAATGACCTGAGTATTTGTTGATGGTGAATCTCCTGCTCTTTGAATAAATAAGGAAGTTTCTTCTTTCTTCAAAGGCAATAAGCCATCCAATGGAAAGTTTTTTAAAAAGCCCTTGAAAACATACCAGTATAGTTGCTTCTCACTGAGGCACATCATTGTGATCCCTGCTAGTAATGCACAGGCGCCGGCACTTAATTGATGGCTTCAATTCCCTGTTGTACAACGGAAGTCCTATACTAGTACTAAATGCTCAGCTTTAGTTGAGCAGAATTGTTTATCTTTAGTACAGTTTTTAAGTTCATGGACATGGGCCTTTTCATGAGGCATGAGGCATGGCTAAAGTCTTTTAACTTGAAAGGCATGAGCTAGACAAAGTAACAGACCAACTGCTCGATGACAAGACCTCTCTTCGATCCATCCTGGAAGAAATTGCTCAAGCAGTACAACTAAAACACAGACAGCCAAATGGAGGACCACCATCCAGAAGTAGTCATCTGAATCACAGAATCATAGCATTCCTTTTGGTTGTCCAGTGCTTTCTAGTCCTGAAAGGAGAGGCGTTCTTCTTGAAACTACATCACTACGTACTTCCTCTGTAGCAATTCATTTGATGATGGCCTTAGGGATTGTACCTCAACTGCCTATAGACCAGACATTTTATTTCATATATTTCTACCTACATTTCACACGTTTACAAATACAACTTTAGCTTACTTTAAACATCAAATGCTCCATTTAAGCCAGATGTATAATAGTTAATCTAAGTCACCGGATCCATTTGCTCATCCTAATTCGCATGAAGAAATCCAGCAAGGTGAAACTACATCTTCCAGTCTTTCTACAGGTCATTTATTTATAAGAATGTCAGATCTTTCTTTCTTGTTCTACATTTGTAAGTTCAGTTAACCAGTTTCTTCATTTAATTGTAGTTCTCTGTGAAAAAATGTTTTCTTCTTATTTTAATTTTATACATAAATATTAGACATGTTAAGCTGTATAGACACCTGATACATAACATGCTTAATGTTTCTGCCTCTGATGTCCATTGTCTGGTGAATTGTTATATCAAAAGTTATTTTTTTCTTTTGTAATGCCCCTACAATTTTTGTAGTATATTTCAAATAAAACGACTTTTTAGGTTTTCTAAACTCTATCACACATCTCTTTCTAACCCACCTCCCTTTTTAGGTTGAGCATAACAGCGCGGAAGCGCTGCTTTTTTCTACGCGTTGTTATCTGTTTGTACTTTTATTCACACCCCGCCCTCACGCCCATTACTATCGCTCGTTCATGGGCTTGCCCTACAAAAATCCTTTGTTATCATTGTTAAATGTTTCACGTTTGTCCCTCCTTGGGGCTCTTCGGTTACTGCCTTTGACATCAACCCTGTTACATGGCTAATTGCACTTTTGCTGGTATGTTTGATTGCAATCAAACTTGTTTTTCCTTTTGTGTGTCTCCTTCATGCTCATGGTGTGAGGCTTTGAATCGGTTTGCATGTGTGAAATTGGATTACTTTTCATTTTCAATATATGTGGCAAGAAAAGTCCAGTTAGGGGTTTACAATAATAACAGCTCTAACTCAAGCAAATGTGAGACCTATTGCATTGCAAATGCTTGTTTTTAAATAGAGTCTGTTTTCCTTAAAGAAAAACAGGATGTATTTCAACAAAAAAATGAAAAGTTTTCTTTTAATTTTTTAAGAGTAGGCACTGGTCTGTGTACATTCTGCGTGCTCTGAAAAAATGTTGATGCCCCATTGACAAAGGGGAAGGGCTCCCCTTGGGGTCCCTTCCAATTTGTGCATTGTTTACTCCTAATTAAAATTTTTGGTAAACTGCGAAAATTTTGCAACGTATTCTCAGTCTCTTAACATTCGCAAATACCAATGAGAGTTGGTATTAGGAATGGACACTCATCACACACCCCATTCTAATACGGAATTGCAAACCCTATTGTGCAAGTCAGTAAAAAGTTACTTATTTGCAAAATAGGGTTAGTACATGTAGAAAGGCTTTTTTAGCAGTAGAAAATAACCGAATATGCCATTTGTGACTGCTAAATTATTTCATAGATGTGTCCCTCAGTTACCAATAAATCATTCAGCAGAAGTAAAGACACAAAGTGTACCTGTTGTCTCAGGATGTGTGCTGCTTGTGGTAGTCGCAGGTGTTGTGGTGCCTGCGGTGGTTGCTTCTGTAGTGCTCATTCCTGTTAAAAACAGATACACAGATTGTCAGTGGTGCAAGTACTGATACTAACTACCTCTTCTTGTAACATTATCATTGTTGAAATAAGTAATAACGCCCATGAGGTAGACAAAAGCAAAACCTCCTAAACCGACCCATGAAAGAGTAAGTCTCATGGGTGAGACAGGCACCTCTAAAGTAACACGTCAATATATTTTTAAATCTTGAATGTCATTAGGATACATAGACCTTTGACTCCGTTTATGACACACACCTCTAGGCGCATAGCTCCCCTCTTCAGCTCTTGACTAGTCATCTTGCTGTTGCTTAGCAACTGGTACTCATGAGGAGAAACTTTGCTCAGACAGTGGTAATGAGTACAAATGAGAAAATAAAGTAGTAATACTAGCATAAATATTTTATGCCGCATAATTTGTCTTCTCTTGCTGTATAATTTAGTCAACCCTACCACACAATTTCATCAACCCATGCTCCATCTTTCCAATAAACCCTTCCTTTAGCAAGAGCAGCTATTTTTAATATGATGACAGACCGCGAAGTAACCCATTCTTGAAGCCACTGTCAAGTCCTACCTCTAAAGTCTACATCTCCCTTTTAGATGATGAAGCCATTGAGCTCAGTGGTTAAATGTGAGGAACCCTTTTGACTCAATTGTGGGTAGTGGCCCACTAGTACATCTATAGCAAAATTACCATAAATAGTTGGGTCCTAAACTTCTGTAAAATTTATAAATCCTAAGAGGACTTTGGATACCGGACCCCTTTTACCTCTGGTTCTTCTGGATAGCACCAGTCACTACATTCGGTAGTTGATTTGTGCTTTGAAATATTTTGTGGCACCCCTTTAAATTTCTTAGGTACCAGACAATCAGTAGTTTACATTTTTTCCATCCTTTCAAAGATTACTTGTTGATAGAGCCTTGCAAAAAACAGTGCAGAAATTGCACACTTGAAAGTTGTGATGCTATAGACTGTGGTATTCCAGGGTTTCAACCTGCTGAATAGGGTTAACCCACTGATCGCAAGAAAGATCTCAGTTCTGAGCTTTACATTGTTACAATTAGCAGTGTTTGACTGAAGTATTGTTTCCAGTCTTAACCTGGTGAACATCATGCCGAGAAACAGTGCAATTTGCAATAAGTTTAGAATTATGATTGGGGCACAAATGGTTGTTTTCACCCAAGTAGGGATTGGCAAAGTGTCTGAATGACCTGAGTATTTGTTGATTGTGAATCAACTGCTCTTTGAATCAATAAGGTAGTTTCTTCTTTCTTCAAAGGCAATAAGCCATCCAAGGGAAAGTTTTTTAAATATCCTTTGAAAACATACCAGTATAGTTGTTTCTCACTGAGGCACATCATTGTGATCCCTGCTAGTAATGCACAGGCGCCGGCACTTAATTGATGGCTTCAATTCCCTGTTGTCCAACGAAAGTCCTATACTAGTACTAAATGCTCAGCTTTCGTTGAGCAGAATTGTGTATATTTAGTACAATTTTTAAGTTCATGGACATGGGCCTTTTCATGAGGCGTGAGGCATGGCTAAAGTCTTTTAACTTGAAAGGCATGAGCTAGACAAAGTAACTGACCAGCTGCTCGATGACAAGACCTCTCTTCGATCCATCCTGGAAGAAATTGCTCAAGCAGTACAACTAAAACACAGACAGCCAAATGGAGGACCACCATCCAGAAGTAGTCATCTGAATCACAGAATCATAGCATTCCTTTTGGTTGTCCAGTGCTTTCTAGTCCTGAAAGGAGAGGCGTTCTTCTTCAAACTACATCACTACGTACTTCCTCTGTAGCAATTCATTTGATGATGGCCTTAGTGATTGTACCTCAACTGCCTATAGACCAGACATTTTATTTCATATATTTCTACCTACGTTTCACACGTTTACAAATACAACTTTAGCTTACTTTAAACATCAAATGCTCCATTTAAGCCAGTTTTATAATAGCAAATCTAAGTCACCGGATCCATTTGCTCATCCTAATTCGCATGAAGAAATCCAGCAAGGTGAAACTACATCTTCCAGTCTTTCTACAGGTCATTTATTTTTAAGAATGTCAGATCTTTCTTTCTTGTTCTACATTTGTAAGTTCAGTTAACCAGTTGCTTCATTTAATTGTAGTTCTCTGTGAAAAAATATTTTGTTCTTATTTTAATTTTATACATAAATATTAGACATGTTAAGCTGTCTAGACACCTGATACATAACATGCCTAATGTTTCTGCCTCTGAAGTCCATTGTATAGTGAATTGTTATATCAAAAGTTCTTTTTTTCTTTTGTAATGCCCCTACAATTTTTGTAGTATATTTCAAATAAAACGACTTTTTAGGTTTTCTAAACTCTATCACACATCTCTTTCTAACCCACCTCCCTTTTTAGGTTGAGCATAACAGCGCGGAAGCGCTGCTTTTTTCTACGCGTTGTTGTCTGTTTGTACTTTTATCCACACCCCGCCCTCACGCCCATTCCTATCGCTCGTTCATGGGCTTGCCCTACAAAAATCCTTTGTTATCATTGTTAAATGTTTCACGTTTGTCCCTCCTTGGGGCGCTTTGGTTACTGCCTTTGACATCATCCCTGTTACATGGCTAATTGCACTTTTGATGGTATGTTTGATTGCAAGCAAACTTGTTTTCCATTTGTGTGTCTCCTTCATGCTCATTGTGTGAGGCTTTGAATCGGGTCGCATGTGTGAAATTGGATTACTTTTCATTTTCAATATATGTGGCAAGAAAAGTCCAGTTAGGGGTTTACAATAATAACAGCTCTAACTCGAGCAAATGTGAGACCTATTGCATTGCAAATGTTTGTTTTTAAATAGAGTCTGTTTTCCTTAAAGAAAAACAGGATGTATTTCAACAAAAAAATGAAAAGTTTTCTTTTAATTTTTTAAGAGTAGGCACTGGTCTGTGTACATTCTGCATGCTCTGAAAAAATGTTGGTGCCCCATTGACAAAGGGGAAGGGGTCCCCTGGGGTCCCTTCCAATTTGTGCATTGTTTACTCCTAATTAAAATTTTTGGTAAAATGCGAATGTTTTGCAACTGTATTCTCAGTCTCATAACATTCGCAAATACCAATGAGAGTGGGTATTAGGAATGGACACTCATCACACACCCCATTCTAATACGGAATCGCAAACCCTATTGTGCAAGTCAGTAAAAGGTTACTGATTCGCAAAATAGGGTTAGTACATGTAAAAAGGCTTTTTTAGCAGTAGAAAATAACCGAATATGCCATTTGTGACTGCTAAATTATTTCATAGATGTGTCCCTCAGTTACCAATAAATCATTCAGCAGAAATAAAGACACAAACTGTACCTGTTGTCTCAGGATGTGTGCTGCTTGTGGTAGTCGCAGGTGTTGTGGTGCCTGCGGTGGTTGCTTCTGTAGTGCTCATTCCTGTTAAAAACAGATACACAGATTGTCAGTGGTGCAAGTACTGATACTAACTACCTCTCCTTGTAACATTATAATTGTTGAAATAAGTAATAACGCCCATGAGGTAGACAAAAGCGAAACCTCCTAAACCGACCCATGAAAGAGTAAGTCTCATGGGTGAGACAGGCACCTCTAAAGTAACACGTCAATATATTTTTAAATCTTGAATGTCATTAGGATACATAGACCTTTGACTCTGTTTATGACACACACCTCTAGGCGCATAGCTCCCCTCTTCAGGCCTTGACTTGTCATCTTGCTGTTGCTTAGCAACTGGTACTCATGAGGAGAAAATTTGCTCAGACAGTGGTAATGATTAAAAATGAGAAAATAAAGTAGTAATACTAGCATAAATATGTTATGCCGCATAATTTGTCTTCTCTTGCTGTATAATTTAGTCAACCCTACCACACAATTTCATCAACCCATGCTCCATCTTTCCAATAAACCCTTCCTTTAGCAAGGGCAGCTATTTTTAATATGATGACAGACCGCGAAGTAACCCATTCTTGAAGCCACTGTCAAGTCCTACCTCTAAAGTCTACATCTCCCTTTTAAATGATGAAGCCATTGAGCTCAGTGGTTAAATGTGAGGAACCCTTTTGATTCAATTGTGGGTGGTGGCCCACTAGTACATCTATAGCAAAATTACCATAAACAGTTGGGTCCTAAACTTCTGTAAACTTTAGAAATCCTAAGAGGACTTTGGAGACCGGACCCCTTTTACCTCTGGTTCTTCTGGATAGCACCAGTCACTACATTGGGTAGTTGATTTGTGCTTTGAAATATTTTGTGGCACCCCTTTAAATTTCTTAGGTACCGAACAGTCAGTAGTTTACATTTTTTCCATCCTTTCAAAGATTACTTGTTGATAGAGCCTTGTAAAAAACAGTGCAGAAATTGCACACTTGAAAGTTGTGATGCTGTAGACTGTGGTATTCCAGGGTTTCAACCTGCTGAATAGGGTTAACCAATTGATCGCAAGAAAGATCTCAGTTCTGAGCTGTGCATTGTTACAATTAGCAGTGTTTGACTGAAGTATTGTTTCCAGTCTTACCCTGGTGAAAATCAAGCCGAGAAACAGTGCAATTTGCAATAAGTTTAGAATTATGATTGGGGCACAAATGGTTGTTTTCACCCAAATAGGGATTTGCAAAGTGTCTGAATTACCTGAGTATTTGTTGATGGTGAATCCCCTGCTCTTTGAATAAATAAGGTAGTTTCTTCTTTCATCAAAGGCAATAAGCCATCTAAGGGAAAGTTTTTTAAATAGCCCTTGAAAACATACCAGTATAGTTGTTTCTCACCGAGGCACATCATTGTGATCCCTGCTAGTAATGCACAGGCACCGGCACTTAATTGATGGCTTCAATTCCCTGTTGTCCAACGAAAGTCCTATACTAGTACTAAATGCTCAGCTTTAGTTGAGCAGAATTGTTTATCTTTAGTACAATTTTTAAGTTCATGGACATGGGCCTTTTCATGAGGCATGAGGCATGGCTAAAGTCTTTTAACTTGAAAGGCATGAGCTAGACAAAGTAACTGACCAACTGCTCGATAACAAGACCTCTCTTCGATCCATCCTGGAAGAAATTGCTCAAACAGTACAACTAAAACACAGACAGCCAAATGGAGGACCACCATCCAGAAGTAGACATCTGAATCACAGAATCATAGCATTCCTTTTGGTTGTCCAGTGCTTTCTAGTCCTGAAAGGAGAGGCGTTCTTCTTGAAACGACATCACTACGTACTTCCTCTGTAGCAATTCATTTGATGATGGCCTTAGGGATTGTACCTCAACTGCCTATAGACCAGACATTTTATTTCATATATTTCTACCTACATTTCACACGTTTACAAATACAACTTTAGCTTACTTTAAACATCAAATGCTCCATTTAAGCCAGATTTATAATAGTTAATCTAAGTCACCGGATCCATTTGCTCATCCTAATTCGCATGAAGAAATCCAGCAAGGTGAAACTACATCTTCCAGTCTTTCTAAAGGTCATTTATTTTTAAGAATGTCAGATCTTTCTTTCTTGTTCTACATTTGTAAGTTCAGTTAACCAGTTTCTTCATTTAATTGTAGTTCTCTGTGAAAAAATGTTTTCTTCTTATTTTAATTTTATACATAAATATTAGACATGTTAAGCTGTATAGATACCTGATACATAACATGCTTAATGTTTCTGCCTCTGATGTCCATTGTCTGGTGAATTGTTATATCAAAAGTTATTTTTTTCTTTTGTAATGCCCCTACAATTTTTGTAGTATATTTCAAATAAAACGACTTTTTAGGTTTTCTAAACTCTATCACACATCTCTTTCTAACCCACCTCCCTTTTTAGGTTGAGCATAACAGCGCTGAAGCGCTGCTTTTTTCTACGCGTTATCTGTTTGTACTTTTATTCACACCCCGCCCTCACGCCCATTACTATCGCTCGTTCATGGGCTTGCCCTACAAAAATCCTTTGTTATCATTGTTAAATGTTTCACGTTTGTCCCTCCTTGGGGCTCTTCGGTTACTGCCTTTGACATCAACCCTGTTACATGGCTAATTGCACTTTTGCTGGTATGTTTGATTGCAAGCAAACTTGTTTTTCCTTTTGTGTGTCTCCTTCATGCTCATGGTGTGAGGCTTTGAATCGGGTTGCATGTGTGAAATTGGATTACTTTTCATTTTCAATATATGTGGCAAGAAAAGTCCAGTTAGGGGTTTACAATAATAACAGCTCTAACTCAAGCAAATGTGAGACCTATTGCATTGCAAATGCTTGTTTTTAAATAGAGTCTGTTTTCCTTAAAGAAAAACAGGATGTATTTCAACAAAAAAATGAAAAGTTTTCTTTTAATTTTTTAAGAGTAGGCACTGATCTGTGTACATTCTGCGTGCTCTGAAAAAATGTTGATGCCCCATTGACAAAGGGGAAGGGCTCCCCTTGGGGTCCCTTCCAATTTGTGCATTGTTTACTCCTAATTAAAATTTTTGGTAAACTGCGAAAATTTTGCATGGTATTCTCAGTCTCTTAACATTCGCAAATACCAATGAGAGTTGGTATTAGGAATGGACACTCATCACACACCCCATTCTAATACGGAATTGCAAACCCTATTGTGCAAGTCAGTAAAAGGATACCTATTTGCAAAATAGGGTTAGTACATGTAGAAAGGCTTTTTTAGCAGTAGAAAATAACCGAATATGCCATTTGAGACTGCTAAATTATTTCATAGATGTGTCCCTCAGTTACCAATAAATCATTCAGCAGAAATAAAGACACAAAGTGTACCTGTTGTCTCAGGATGTGTGCTGCTTGTGGTAGTCGCAGGTGTTGTGGTGCCTGCGGTGGTTGCTTCTGTAGTGCTCATTCCTGTTAAAAACAGATACACAGATTGTCAGTGGTGCAAGTACTGATACTAACTACCTCTCCTTGTAACATTATCATTGTTGAAATAAGTAATAACGCCCATGAGGTAGACAAAAGCGAAACCTCCTAAACCGACCCATGAAAGAGTAAGTCTCATGGGTGAGACAGGCACCTCTAAAGTAACACGTCAATATATTTTTAAATCTTGAATGTCATTAGGATACATAGACCTTTGACTCCGTTTATGACACACACCTCTAGGCGCATAGCTCCCCTCTTCAGCTCTTGACTAGTCATCTTGCTGTTGCTTAGCAACTGGTACTCATGAGGAGAAACTTTGCTCAGACAGTGGTAATGAGTAAAAATGAGAAAATAAAGTAGTAATACTAGCATAAATATTTTATGCCGCATAATTTGTCTTCTCTTGCTGTATAATTTAGTCAACCCTACCACACAATTTCATCAACCCATGCTCCATCTTTCCAATAAACCCTTCCTTTAGCAAGAGCAGCTATTTTTAATATGATGACAGACCGCGAAGTAACCCATTCTTGAAGCCACTGTCAAGTCCTACCTCTAAAGTCTACATCTCCCTTTTAGATGATGAAGCCATTGAGCTCAGTGGTTAAATGTGAGGAACCCTTTTGACTCAATTGTGGGTAGTGGCCCACTAGTACATCTATAGCAAAATTACCATAAACAGTTGGGTCCTAAACTTCTGTAAAATTTATAAATCCTAAGAGGACTTTGGAGACCGGACCCCTTTTACCTCTGGTTCTTCTGGATAGCACCAGTCACTACATTGGGTAGTTGATTTGTGTTTTGAAATATTTTGTGGCACCCCTTTAAATTTCTTAGGTACCGGACAGTCAGTAGTTTAAATTTTTTCCATCCTTTCAAAGATTACTTGTTGATAGAGCCTTGCAAAAAACAGTGCAGAAATTGCACACTTGAAAGTTGTGATGCTGTGGACTGTGGTATTCCAGGGTTTCAACCTGCTGAATAGGGTTAACCCACTGATCGCAAGAAAGATCTCAGTTCTGAGCTGTGCATTGTTACAATTAGCAGTGTTTGACTGAAGTATTGTTTCCAGTCTTAACCTGGTGAAAATCATGCCGAGAAACAGTGCAATTTGCAATAAGTTTAGAATTATGATTGGGGCACAAATGGTTGTTTTCACCCAAGTATGGATTTGCAAAGTGTCTGAATGACCTGAGTATTTGTTGATTGTGAATCCCCTGCTCTTTGAATCAATAAGGTAGTTTCTTCTTTCTTCAAAGGCAATAAGCCATCCAAGGGAAAGTTTTTTAAATATCCTTTGAAAACATACCAGTATAGTTGTTTCTCACTGAGGCACATCATTGTGATCCCTGCTAGTAATGCACAGGCGCCGGCACTTAATTGATGGCTTCAATTCCCTGTTGTCCAACGAAAGTCCTATACTAGTACTAAATGCTCAGCTTTCGTTGAGCAGAATTGTGTATATTTAGTACAATTTTTAAGTTCATGGACATGGGCCTTTTCATGAGGCGTGAGGCATGGCTAAAGTCTTTTAACTTGAAAGGCATGAGCTAGACAAAGTAACTGACCAGCTGCTCGATGACAAGACCTCTCTTCGATCCATCCTGGAAGAAATTGCTCAAGCAGTACAACTAAAACACAGACAGCCAAATGGAGGACCACCATCCAGAAGTAGTCATCTGAATCACAGAATCATAGCATTCCTATTGGTTGTCCAGTGCTTTCTAGTCCTGAAAGGAGAGGCGTTCTTCTTCAAAAGACATCACTACGTACTTCCTCTGTAGCAATTCCTTTGAAGATGGCCTTAGTGATTGTACCTCAACTGCCTATAGACCAGACATTTTATTTCATATATTTCTACCTACGTTTCACACGTTTACAAATACAACTTTAGCTTACTTTAAACATCAAATGCTCCATTTAAGCCAGATTTATAATAGCTAATCTAAGTCACCGGAACCATTTCCTCATCCTAATTCGCATGAAGAAATCCAGCAAGGTGAAACTACATCTTCCAGTCTTTCTACAGGTCATTTATTTTTAAGAATGTCAGATCTTTCTTTCTTGTTCTACATTTGTAAGTTCAGTTAACCAGTTGCTTCATTTAATTGTAGTTCTCTGTGAAAAAATATTTTGTTCTTATTTTAATTTTATACATAAATATTAGACATGTTAAGCTGTCTAGACACCTGATACAGAACATGCCTAATGTTTCTGCCTCTGAAGTCCTTTGTTTGGTGAATTGTTTTATCAAAAGTTCTTTTTTTCTTTTGTAATGCCCCTACAATTTTTGTAGTATATTTCAAATAAAACGACTTTTTAGGTTTTCTAAACTCTATCACACATCTCTTTCTAACCCACCTCCCTTTTTAGGTTGAGCATAACAGCGCGGAAGCGCTGCTTTTTTCTACGCGTTGTTGTCTGTTTGTACTTTTATCCACACCCCGCCCTCACGCCCATTCCTATCGCTCGTTCATGGGCTTGCCCTACTAAAATCCTTTGTTATCATTGTTAAATGTTTCACGTTTGTCCCTCCTTGGGGCGCTTTGGTTACTGCCTTTGACATCATCCCTGTTACATGGCTAATTGCACTTTTGCTGGTATGTTTGATTGCAAGCAAACTTGGTTTCCATTTGTGTGTCTCCTTCATGCTCATGGTGTGAGGCTTTGAATCGGGTCGCATGTGTGAAATTGGATTACTTTTCATTTTCAATATATGTGGCAAGAAAAGTCCAGTTAGGGGTTTACAATAATAACAGCTCTAACTCGAGCAAATGTGAGACCTATTGCATTGCAAATGTTTGTTTTTAAATAGAGTCTGTTTTCCTTAAAGAAAAACAGGATGTATTTCAACAAAAAAATGAAAAGTTTTCTTTTAATTTTTTAAGAGTAGGCACTGGTCTGTGTACATTCTGCATGCTCTGAAAAAATGTTGGTGCCCCATTGACAAAGGGGAAGGGGTCCCCTGGGGGTCCCTTCCAATTTGTGCATTGTTTACTCCTAATTAAAATTTTTGGTAAAATGCGAATGTTTTGCAACCGTATTCTCAGTCTCATAACATTTGCAAATACCAATGAGAGTGGGTATTAGGAATGGACACTCATCACACACCCCATTCTAATACGGAATCGCAAACCCTATTGTGCAAGTCAGTAAAAGGTTACTGATTCGCAAAATAGGGTTAGTACATGTAAAAAGGCTTTTTTAGCAGTAGAAAATAACCGAATATGCCATTTGTGACTGCTAAATTATTTCATACATGTGTCCCTCAGTTACCAATAAATCATTCAGCAGAAATAAAGACACAAAGTGTACCTGTTGTCTCAGGATGTGTGCTGCTTGTGGTAGTCGCAGGTGTTGTGGTGCCTGCGGTGGTTGCTTCTGTAGTGCTCATTCCTGTTAAAAACAGATACACAGATTGTCAGTGGTGCAAGTACTGATACTAACTACCTCTCCTTGTAACATTATAATTGTTGAAATAAGTAATAACGCCCATGAGGTAGACAAAAGCGAAACCTCCTAAACCGACCCATGAAAGAGTAAGTCTCATGGGTGAGACAGGCACCTCTAAAGTAACACGTCAATATATTTTTAAATGTTGAATGTCATTAGGATACATAGACCTTTGACTCTGTTTATGACACACACCTCTAGGCGCATAGCTCCCCTCTTCAGGCCTTGACTTGTCATCTTGCTGTTGCTTAGCAACTGGTACTCATGAGAAGAAACTTTGCTCAGACAGTGGTAATGAGTAAAAAGGAGAAAATAAAGTAGTAATACTAGCATAAATATGTTATGCCGCATAATTTGTCTTCTCTTGCTGTATAATTTAGTCAACCCTACCACACAATTTCATCAACCTATGCTCCATCTTTCCAATAAACCCTTGCTTTAGCAAGGGCAGCTATTCTTAATATGATGACAGACCGCGAAGTAACCCATTCTCGAAGCCACTGTCAAGTCCTACCTCTAAAGTCTACATCTCCCTTTTAAATGATGAAGCCATTGAGCTCAGTGGTTAAATGTGAGGAACCCTTTTGACTCAATTGTGGGCTGTGGCCCACTAGCACATCTATAGCAAAATTACCATAAACAGTTGGGTCCTAAACTTCTGTAAAATTTAGAAATCCTAAGAGGACTTTGGAGACCGGACCCCTTTTACCTCTGGTTCTTCTGGATAGCACCAGTCACTACATTGGGTAGTTGATTTGTGCTTTGAAATATTTTGTGGCACCCCTTTAAATTTCTTAGGTACCGGACAGTCAGTAGTTTACATTTTTTCCATCCTTTCAAAGATAACTTGTTGATAGAGCCTTGCAAAAAACAGTGCAGAAATTGCACACTTGAAATGTTGTGATGCTGTGGACTGTGGTATTCCAGGGTTTCAACCTGCTGAATAGGGTTAACCCACTGATCGCAAGAAAGATCTCAGTTCTGAGCTGTGCATGGTTATAATTAGCAGAGTTTGACTGAAGTACTGTTTCCAGTCTTAACCTGGTGAAAATCATGCAGAGAAACAGTGCAATTTGCAATAAGTTTAGAATTATGATTGGGGCACAAATGGTTGTTTTCACCCAAATAGGGATTTGCAAAGTGTCTGAAAAACCTGAGTATTTGTTGATGGTGAATCCACTGCTCTTTGAATAAATAAGGTAGTTTCTTCTTTCTTCAAAGGCAATAAGCCATCCAAGGGAAAGTTTTTTAAATAGCCCTTGAAAATATACCAGTATAGTTGTTTCTCACTGAGGCACATCATTGTGATCCCTTCTAGTAATGCACAGGTGCCGGCACTTAATTGATGGCTTCAATTTCCTGTTGTCCAACAAAAGTCCTACATTAGTACAAAATGCTCAGCTTTAGTTGAGCAGAATTGTGTATATTTAGTACAATTTTTAAGTTCATAGACATGGGCCTTTTCATGAGGCATGAGGCATGGCTAAAGTCTTTTAACTTGAAAGGCATGAGATAGACAAAGTAACTGACCAACTGCTCGATGACAAGACCTCTCTTCGATCCATCCTGGAAGAAATTGCTCAAGCAGTACAACTAAAACACAGACAGCCAAATGGACGACCGCAATCCAGAAGTAGTCATCTGAATCACAGAATCATAGCATTCCTTTTGGTTGCCCAGTGCTTTCTAGTCCTGAAAGGAGAGGCATTCTTCTTCAAACTACATCACTACGTACTTCCTCTGTAGCAATTCATTTGATGATGGCCTTAGTGATTGTACCTCAACTGCCTATAGACCATACATTTTATTTCATATATTTCTACCTACATTTCACACGTTTACAAATACAACTTTAGCTTACTTTAAACATCAAATGCTCCATTTAAGCCAGTTTTATAATAGCTAATCTATGTCAGCAGATCCATTTGCTCATCCAAATTCGCATGAAGAAATCCAGCAAGGTGAAACTACATTTTACAGTCTTTCTACAGGTCATTTATTTTTAAGAATTTCAGATCATTCTTTCTTGTTCTACATTTGTAAGTTCAGTTAACCAGTTGCTTCACTTAATTGTAGTTCTCTGTGAAAAAATATTTTGTTCTTATTTTAATTTTATACATAAATATTAGACATTTTAAGCTGTGTAGACACCTGATACATAACATGCTTAATGTTTCTGCCTCTGAAGTCCATTGTCTGGTGAATTGCTATATCAAAAGTTTTTTTTTTCTTTTGTAAGGCCCCCTACCATTTTTGTAGTATATTTCAAATAAAACGACTTTTTAGGTTTTCTAAACTCTATCACACATCTCTTTCTAACCTACCTCCCTTTTTAGGTTAGGCATAACAGCGCGGAAGCGCTGCTTTTTTCTATGCGTTGTTATCTGGTTGTACTTTTATCCACACCCCACCCTCACGCCCATTACTATCGCTCGTTCATAGGCTTGCCCTACAAACATCCTTTGTTATCATTGTTAAATGTTTCACGTTTGTCCCTCCTTGGGGCGCATTGGTTACTGCCTTTGACATCGACCCTGTTACATGGCTAATTGAACTTTTGCTGGTATGTTTGATTGCAAGCAAACTTGTTTTTCCTTTTGTGTGTCTCCTTCATGCTCATGGTGTGAGGCTTTGAATCGGGTTGCATGTGTGAAATTGGATTACTTTTCATTTTCAATATATGTGGCAAGAAAAGTCCAGTTAGGGGTTTACAATAATAACAGCTCTAACTCGAGCAAATGTGAGACCTATTGCATTGCAAACGCTTGTTTATAAATAGAGTCCGTTTTCCTTAAAGAAAAATAGGATGTATTTCAACAAAAAACATGAAAAGTTTTCTTTTAATTTTTTCAGAGTAGACACTAGTCTGTGTACATTCTGCGTGCTCTGAAAAAATGTTGGTGCCCCATTGACAAAGGGGAAGGGGTCCCCTGGGGGTCCCTTCCAATTTGTGCATCGTTTACTCCTAATTAAAATTTTTGGTAAAATGCGAATGTTTTGCAACCGTATTCTCAGTCTCATAACATTCGCAAATACCAATGAGAGTGGGTATTAGGTATGGACACTCATCACACACCCCATTCTAATACGGAATCGCCAACCCTATTGTGCAAGTCAGTAAAAGGTTACTGATTCGCAAAATAGGGTTAGTACATGTAGAAAGGCTTTTTTAGCAGTAGAAAATAACCGAATATGCCATTTGTGACTGCTAAATTCTTTCATACATGTGTCCCTCAGTTACCAATAAATCATTCAGCAGAAATAAAGACACAAAGTGTACCTGTTGTCTCAGGATGTGTGCTGCTTGTGGTAGTCGCAGGTGCTGTGGTGCCTGCGGTGGTTGCTTCTGTAGTGCTCATTCCTGTTAAAAACAGATACACAGATTGTCAGTGGTGCAAATACTGATTCTAACTACCTCTCCTTGTAACATTATAATTGTTGAAATAAGTAATAACGCCCATGAGTTAGACAAAAGCGAAACCTCCTAAACCGACCCATGAAAGAGTAAGTCTCATGGGTGAGACAGGCACCTCTAAAGTAACACATCAATATACTTTTAAATCTTGAATGTCATTAGGATACATAGACCTTTCACTCCGTTTATGACACACACCTCTAGGCGCATAGCCCCCCTCTTCAGGCCTTCACTGGTCATCTTGCTGTTGCTTAGCAGCTGGTACTCATGAGGAGAAACTTTGCTCAGACAGTGGTAATGAGTAAAAATGAGAAAATAATGTAGTAACACTAGCATAAATATGTTATGCTGCATAATTTGTCTTCTCTTGCTATATAATTTAGTCAACCCTACCACACAATTTCATCAACCCATGCTCCATCTATCCAATAAACCCTTCCTTAGCAAGGGCAGCTATTTTTAATATGATGACAGACCGCGAAGTAACCCATTCTTGAAGCCAATGTCAAGTCCTACCTCTAAAGTCTACATCTCCCTTTTAAATGATGAAGCCATTGAGCTCAGAGGTTAAATGTGAGGAACCCTTTTGACTCAATTGTGGGTGGTGGCCCACTAGTACATCTATAGCAAAATTACCATAAACAGTTGGGTCCTAAACTTCTGTAAAATTTAGAAATCCTAAGAGGACTTTAGAGACCGGACCCCTTTTACCTCTGGTTCTTCTGGATAGCACCAGTCACCACATTGGGTAGTTGATTTGTGCTTTGAAATATTTTGTGGCACCCCTTTAAATTTCTTAGGTACCAGACAGTCAGTAGTTTACATTTTTTCCATCCTTTCAAAGATTACTTGTTGATAGAGCCTTGCACAAAACAGTGCAGAAATTGCACACTTGAAAGTTGTGATGCTGTGGACTGTGGTATTCCAGGGTTTCAACCTGCTAAATAGGGTTAACCTACTGATGGCAAGAAAGATCTCAGTTCTGAGCTGTGCATGGTTACAATTAGCAGAGTTTGACTGAAGTATTGTTTCCAGTCTTAACCTGGTGAAAATCATGCCGAGAAACAGTTCAATTTGCAATAAGTTTAGAATTATGATTGGGGCACAAATGGTTGTTTTTACCGAAATAGGGATTTGCAAAGTGTCTGAATGACGCGAGTATTTGTTGATGGTGAATCTCCTGCTCTTTGAATAAATAAGGTAGTTTCTTCTTTCTTCAAAGGCAATAAGCCATCCAAGGGAAAGTTTTTTTAAATAGCCATTGGAAACATACCAGTATAGTTGTTTCTCACTGAGGCACATCATTGTGATCCCTGCTAGTAATGCACAGGTGCCGGCACTTAATTGATGGCTTCAATTCCCTGTTGTCCACCGAAAGTCCTACACTAGTACTAAATGCTCAGCTTTAGTTGAGCAGAATTGTGTATATTTAGTACAATTTTTAAGTTCATGGACATGGGCCTTTTCATGAGGCGTGAGGCATGGCTAAAGTCTTTTAATTTGAAAGGCATGAGCTAGACAAAGTAACTGACCAACTGCTCGATGACAAGACCTCTCTTCGATCCATCCTGGAAGAAATTGCTCAAGCAGTACAACTAAAACACAGACAGCCAAATGGAGGACCACCATCCAGAAGTAGACATCTGAATCACAGAATCATAGCATTCCTTTTGGTTGTCCAGTGCTTTCTAGTCCTGAAAGGAGAGGCGTTCTTCTTCAAACTACATCACTACGTACTTCCTCTGTAGCAATTCATTTGAAGATGGCCTTAGTGATTGTACCTCAACTGCTTATCGACCAGACATTTTATTTCATATATTTCTACCTACGTTTCACACGTTTACAAATACAACTTTGGCTTACTTTAGACATCAAATGCTCCATTTAAGCCAGTTTTATAATAGCTAATCTAAGTCACCAGATCCATTTGCTCATCCAAATTCGCATGAAGAAATCCAGCAAGGTGAAACTACATCTTCCAGTCTTTCTACAGGTCATTTATTTTTAAGAATGTCAGATCTTTCTTTCTTGTTCCACATTTGTAAGTTCAGTTAACCAGTTGCTTCACTTAATTGTAGTTCTCTGTGAAAAAATATTTTGTTCTTATTTTAATTGTATACATAAATATTATACATGTTAAGCTGTGTAGACACCTGATACATAACATGCTTAATGTTTCTGCCTCTGAAGTCCATTGTCTGGTGAATTGCTATATCAAAAGTTATTTTTTTCTTTTGTAATGCCCCTACAATTTTTGTAGTATATTTCAAATAAAACGACTTTTTAGGTTTTCTAAACTCTATCACACATCTCTTTCTAACCCACCTCCCTTTTTAGGATGAGCATAACAGCGCGGAAGCGCTGCTTTTTTCTACGCGTTGTTATCTGTTTGTACTTTTATCCACACCCCACCCTCACACCCATTACTATCGCTCGTTCATGGGCTTGCCCTACAAAAATCCTTTTTTATCATTGTTAAATGTTTCACGTTTGTCCCTCCTTGGGGCGCTTTGGTTACTACCTTTGACATCGACCCTGTTACATGGCTAATTGCACTTTTGCTGGTATGTTTGATTGCAAGCAAACTTGTTTTTCCTTTTGTGTGTCTCCTTCATGCTCATGGTGTGAGGCTTTGAATCGGGTCGCATGTGTGAAATTGGATTACTTTTCATTTTCAATATATGTGGCAAGAAAAGTCCAGTTAGGGGTTTACAATAATAACAGCTCTAACTCGAGCAAATGTGAGACCTATTGCATTGCAAATGCTTGTTTATAAATAGAGTCTGTTTTCCTTAAAGAAAAACAGGATGTATTTGAACAACAAAAAACATGAAAAGTTTTCTTTTAATTTTTTAAGAGTAGACACTAGTCCGTGTACATTCTGCGCGCTCTGAAAAAATTTTGGTGCCCCATTGACAAAGGGGAAGGGGTCCCCTGGGGGTCCCTTCCAATTTGTGCATTGTTTACTCCTAATGAAAATTTTTGGTAAAATGCGAATGTTTTGCAACCGTATTCTCAGTCTCATAACATTTGCAAATACGAATGAGAGTGGGTATTAGGAATGGACACTCATCACACACCCCATTCTAATACGGAATCGCAAACCCTATTGTGCAAGTCAGTAAAAGGTTACTGATTCTCAAAATAGGGTTAGTACATGTAGAAAGGCTTTTTTAGCAGTAGAAAATAACCGAATATGCCATTTGTGACTGCTAAATTCTTTCATACATGTGTACCTCAGTTACCAATAAATCATTCAGCAGAAATAAAGCACAAAGTGTACCTGTTGTCTCAGGATGTGAGCTGCTTGTGGTAGTCACAGGTGTTGTGGTGCCTGCGGTGGTTGCTTCTGTAGTGCTCATTCCTGTTAAAAACAGATACACAGATTGTCAGTGGTGCAAGTACTGATACTAACTACCTCTCCTTGTAACATTATAATTGTTGAAATAAGTAATAACGCCCATGATGTAGACAAAAGCGAAACCTTCTAAACCGACCCATGAAAGAGTAAGTCTCATGGGTGAGACAGGCACCTCTAAAGTAACACGTCAATATACTTTTAAATCTTGAATGTTATTAGGATACATAGACCTTTCACTCCGTTTATGACACACACCCCTAGGCGCATAGCTCCCCTCTTCAGGCCTTCACTGGTCATCTTGCTGTTGCTTAGCAACTGGTACTCATGAGGAGAAACTTTGCTCAGACAGTGGTAATGAGTAAAAATGAGAAAATAATGTAGTAATACTATCATAAATATGTTATGCTGCATAATTTGTCTTCTCTTGCTGTATAATTTAGTCAACCCTACCACACAATTTCATCAACCCATGCTCCATCTTTCCAATAAACCCTTCCTTTAGCAAGGGCAGCTATTTTTAATATGATGATAGACCGCGAAGTAACCCATTCTTGAAGCCACTGTCAACTCCTACCTCTAAAGTCTACATCTCCCTTTTATATGATGGAGCCATTTAGCTAAGTGATTAAATGTGAGGAACCCTTTTGACTCAATTGTGGGTGGTGGCCCACTAGTACATCTATAGCAAAATTACCATAAACAGTTGGGTCCTAAACTTCTGTAAAATTTAGAAATCCTAAGAGGACTTTAGAGACCGGACCCCTTTTACCTCAGGTTCTTCTGGATAGCACCAGTCACTACATTGGGTAGTTGATTTGTGCTTTGAAATATTTTGTGGCACCCCTTTACATTTCTTAGGTACCGGACAGTCAGTAGTTTACATTTTTTCCATCCTTTCAAAGATTACTTGTTGATAGAGCCTTGCAAAAAACAGTGCAGAAATTGCACACTTGAAAGTTGTGATGCTGTGGACTGTGGTATTCCAGGGTTTCAACCTGCTGAATAGGGTTAACCCACTGATCATGAGCTAGACAAAGTAACTGACCAACTGTTCGATGACAAGACCTCTCTTCAATCCATCCTGGAAGAAATTGCTCAAGCAGTACAACTAAAACACAGACAGCCAAATGGAGGACCACCATCCAGAAGTAGTCATCTGAATCACAGAATCATAGCATTCCTTTTGGTTGTCCAGTGCTTTCTAGTCCTGAAAGGAGAGGCATTCTTCTTCAAACTACATCACTACGTACTTCCTCTGTAGCAATTCATTTTAAGATGGCCTTAGTGATTGTACCTCAACTGCCTATCGACCAGACATTTTATTTCATATATTTCTACCTACGTTTCACATGTTTACAAATACAACTTTAGCTTACTTTAGACATCAAATGCTCCATTTAAGCCAGTTTTATAATAGCTAATCTAAGTCACCAGATCCATTTGCTCATCCTAATTCGCATGAAGAAATCCAGCAAGGTGAAACTACATCTTCCGGTCTTTCTACAGGTCATTTATTTTTAAGAATGTCAGATCTTTCTTTCTTGTTCCACATTTGTAAGTTCAGTAAACCAGTTGCTTCACTTAATTGTAGTTCTCTGTGAAAAAATATTTTGTTCTTATTTTAATTTTATACATAAATATTAGACATGTTAAGCTGTGTAGACACCTGATACATAACATGCTTAATGTTTCTGCCTCTGAAGTCCATTGTCTGGAGAATTGCTATATCAAAAGTTATTTTTTTCTTTTGTAATGCCCCTACAATTTTTGTAGTATATTTCAAATAAAACAACTTTTTAGGTTTTCTAAACTCTATCACACATCTCTTTCTAACCCACCTCCCTTTTTAGGATGAGCATAACAGCACGGAAGCGCTGCTTTTTTCTACGCGTTGTTATCTGTTTGTACTTTTATCCACTCCCCACCCTCACACCCATTACTATCACTCGTTTATGGGCTTGCCCTACAAACATCCTTTGTTATCATTGTTAAATGTTTCACGTCTGTCCCTCCTTGGGGCGCTTTGGTTACTATCTTTGACATCGACCCTGTTACATGGCTAATTGCGCTTTGCTGGTATGTTTGACTGCAAGCAAACTTGTTTTTCCTTTTGTGTGTCTCCTTCATGCTGATGGTGTGAGGCTTTGAATCGGGTCGTATATGTGAAATTGGATTACTTTTCATTTTCAATATATGTGGCAAGAAAAGTCCAGTTAGGGGTTTACAATAACAACAGCTCTAACTCGAGCAAATGTGAGACCTATTGCATTGCAAATGCTTGTTTATAAATAGAGTCTGTTTTCCTTAAAGAAAAATACGATGTATTTCAACAAAAAACATGAAAAGTTTTCTTTAAATTTTTTCAGAGTAGACACTAGTCTGTGTACATTCTGCGTGCTCTGAAAAAATGTTGGTGCCCCATTGACAAAGGGGAAGGGGTCCCCTGGGGGTCCCTTCCAATTTGTGCATTTTTTACTCCTAATTAAAAATTTTGGTAAAATGTGAATGTTTTGCAACCGTATTCTCAGTCTCATAACATTCGCAAATACCAATGAGAGTGGGTATTAGGAATGGACACTCATCACACACCCCATTCTAATACGGAATCGCAAAACACTATTGTGCAAGTCAGTAAAAGGTTACTGATTCGCAAAATAGGGTTAGTACATGTAGAAAGGCTTTTTTAGCAGTAGAAAATAACCGAATATGCCATTTGTGACTGCTAAATTCTTTCATACATGTGTCCCTCAGTTACCAATAAATCATTCAGCAGAAATAAAGGCACAAAGTGTACCTGTTGTCTCAGGATGTGTGCTGCTTGTGGTAGTCGCAGGTGTTGTGGTGCCTGCGGTGGTTGCTTCTGTGGTGCTCATTCCTGTTAAAAACAGATACACAGATTGTCAGTGGTGCAAGTACTGATTCTAACTACCTCTCCTTGTAACATTATAATTGTTGAAATAAGTAATAACGCCCATGAGTTAGACAAAAGCGAAACCTCCTAAACCGACCCATGAAAGAGGAAGTCTCATGGGTGAGACAGGCACCTCTAAAGTAACACACCAATATACTTTTAAATCTTGAATGTCATTAGGATACATAGACCTTTCACTCCGTTTATGACAGACACCTCTAGGCGCATAGCTCCCCTCTTCAG
This sequence comes from Pleurodeles waltl, assembly GCF_031143425.1. Classification (NCBI taxonomy): domain Eukaryota; kingdom Metazoa; phylum Chordata; class Amphibia; order Caudata; family Salamandridae; genus Pleurodeles; species Pleurodeles waltl. The sequence goes on from NC_090439.1 coordinate 1,181,676,613, forward strand.
GCCTTCACTGGTCATCTTGCTGTTGCTTAGCAAGCTGGTACTCATGAGGAGAAACTTTGCTCAGACAGTGGTAATGAGTAAAAATGAGAAAATAATGTAGTAATACTATCATAAATATGTTATGCTGCATAATTTGTCTTCTCTTGCTATATAATTTAGTCAACCCTACCACACAATTTCATCAACCCATGCTCCATCTATCCAATAAACCCTTCCTTTAGCAAGGGCAGCTATTTTTAATATGATGACAGACCGCGAAGTAACCCATTCTTGAAGCCAATGTCAAGTCCTACCTCTAAAGTCTACATCTCCCTTTTAAATGATGAAGCCATTGAGCTCAGAGGTTAAATGTGAGGAACCCTTTTGACTCAATTGTGGGTGGTGGCCCACTAGTACATCAATAGCAAAATTACCATAAACAGTTGGGTCCTAAACTTCTGTAAAATTTAGAAATCCTAAGAGGACTTTAGAGACCGGACCCCTTTTACCTCTGGTTCTTCTGGATAGCACCAGTCACAACATTGGGTAGTTGATTTGTGCTTTGAAATATTTTGTGGCACCCCTTTAAATTTCTTAGGTGCCGGACAGTCAGTAGCTTACATTTCTTCCATCCTTTCAAAGATTACTTGTTGATAGAGCCTTGCAAAAAACAGTGCAGAAATTGCACACTTGAAAGTTGTGATGCTGTGGACTGTGGTATTCCAGGGTTTCAACCTGCTGAATAGGGTTAACCCACTGATCGCAAGAAAGATCTCAGTTCTGAGCTGGGCATTGTTACAATTAGCAGTGTTTGACTGAAGTATTGTTTCCAGTCTTAACCTGGTGAAAATCATGCCGAGAAACAGTGCAATTTGCAATAAGTTTAGAATTATGACTGGGGCACAAATGGTTGTTTTCACACAAATAGGGATTTGCAAAGTGTCTGAATTACCTGAGTATTTGTTGATGGTGAATCCCCTGCTCTTTGAATAAATAAGGTAGTTTCTTCTTTCTTCAAAGGCAATAAGCCCTCCAAGGGAAAGTTTTTTAAATAGCCCTTGAAAACATACCAGTATAGTTATTTCTCACTGAGGCACATCATTGTGATCCCTGCTAGTAATGCACAGGTGCCGGCACTTAATTGATGGCTTCAATTCCCTGTTGTCCAACGAAAGTCCTATACTAGTACTAGTACTAAATTCTCAGCTTTAGATGAGCAGAATTGTGTATATTTAGTACAATTTTTAAGTTTATGGACATGGGTCTTTTCATGAGGCGTGAGGCATGGCTAAAGTCTTTTAATTCGAAAGGCATGAGCTAGACAAAGTAACTGACCAACTGCTCGATGACAAGACCTCTCTTCAATCCATCCTGGAAGAAATTGCTCAAGCAGTACAACTAAAACACAGACAGCCAAATGGAGGACCACCATCCAGAAGTAGTCATCTGAATCACAGAATCATAGCATTCCTTTTGGTTGTCCAGTGCTTTCTAGTCCTGAAAGGAGAGGCGTTCTTCTTCAAACTACATCACTACGTACTTCCTCTGTAGCAATTCATTTGAAGATGGCCTTAGTGATTGTACCTCAACTGCCTATCGACCAGACATTTTATTTAATATATTTCTACCTATGTTTCACACGTTTACAAATACAACTTTAGCTTACTTTAGACATCAAATGCTCCATTTAAGCCAGTTTTATAATAGCTAATCTAAGTCACCAGATCCATTTGCTCATCCTAATTCGCATGAAGAAATCCAGCAAGGTGAAACTACATCTTCCAGTCTTTCTACAGGTCATTTATTTTTAAGAATGTCAGATCTTTCTTTCTTGTTCCACATTTGTAAGTTCAGTTAACCAGTTGCTTCACTTAATTGTAGTTCTCTGTGAAAAAATATTTTGTTCTTATTTTAATTTTATACATAAATATTAGACATTTTAAGCTGTGTAGACACCTGATACATAACATTCTTAATGTTTCTGCCTCTGAAGTCCATTGTCTGGTGAATTGCTATATAAAAAGTTATTTTTTTATTTTGTAATGCCCCTACAATTTTTGTAGTATATTTCAAATAAAACGACTTTTTAGGTTTTCTAAACTCTATCACACATCTCTTTCTAACCCACCTCCCTTTTTGGGATGAGCATAACTGCGGGGAAGCGCTGCTTTTTTCTACGCTTTGTTATCTGTTTGTACTTTTATCCACACCCCTCCCTCACACCCATTACTATCACTCGTTCATGGGCTTGCCCTACAAACATCCTTTGTTATCATTGTTAAATGTTTCACGTTTGTCCCTCCTTGGGGCGCTTTGGTTACTACCTTTGACATCGACCCTGTTACATGGCTAATTGCACTTTTGCTGGTATGTTTGATTGCAAGCAAACTTGTTTTTCCTTTTGTGTGTCTCCTTCATGCTCATGGTGTGAGGCTTTGAATCGGGTTGCATGTGTGAAATTGGATTACTTTTCATTTTCAATATATGTGGCAAGAAAAGTCCAGTTAGGGGTTTACAATAATAACAGTCCTAACTCGAGCAAATGTGAGACCTATTGCATTGCAAATGCTTGTTTATAAATAGATTCTGTTTTCCTTAAAGAAAAATAGGATGTATTTGAACAACAAAAAACATGAAAAGTTTTCTTTTAATTTTTTAAGAGTAGACACTAGTCTGTGTAAATTCTGCATGCTCTGAAAAAATGTTGGTGCCCCATTGACAAAGGGGAAGGGGTCCCCTGGGGGTCCCTTCCAATTTGTGCATCGTTTACTCCTAATTAAAATTTTGGGTAAAATGCGAATGTTTTGCAACCGTATTCTCAGTCTCATAACATTCGCAAATACCAATGAGAGTGGGTATTAGGTATGGACACTCATCACACACCCCATTCTAATACTGAATCGCAAACCCTATTGTGCAAGTCAGTAAAAGGTTACTGATTCGCAAAATAGGGTTAGTACATGTAGAAAGGCTTTTTTAGCAGTAGAAAATAACCGAATATGCCATTTGTGACTGCTAAATTCTTTCATACATGTGTCCCTCAGTTACCAATAAATCATTCAGCAGAAATAAAGACACAAAGTGTACCTGTTGTCTCAGGATGTGTGCTGCTTGTGGTAGTCGCAGGTGTTGTGGTGCCTGCGGTGGTTGCTTCTGTAGTGCTCATTCCTGTTAAAAACAGATACACAGATTGTCAGTGGTGCAAGTACTGATTCTAACTACCTCTCCTTGTAACATTATAATTGTTGAAATAAGTAATAACGCCCATGAGTTAGACAAAAGCGAAACCTCCTAAACCGACCCATGAAAGAGTAAGTCTCATGGGTGAGACAGGCACCTCTAAAGTAACACATCAATATACTTTTAAATCTTGAATGTCATTAGGATACATAGACCTTTCACTCCGTTTATGACACACACCTCTAGGCGCATAGCTCCCCTCTTCAGGCCTTCACTGGTCATCTTGCTGTTGCTTAGCAGCTGGTACTCATGAGGAGAAACTTTGCTCAGACAGTGGTAATGAGTAAAAATGAGAAAATAAAGTAATAATACTAGCATAAATATGTTATGCTGCATAATTTGTCTTCTCTTGCTATATAATTTAGTCAACCCTACCACACAATTTCATCAACCCATGCTCCATCTATCCAATAAACCCTTCCTTTAGCAAGGGCAGCTATTTTTAATATGATGACAGACCGTGAAGTAACCCATTCTTGAAGCCAATGTCAAGTCCTACCTCTAAAGTCTACATCTCCCTTTTAAATGATGAAGCCATTGAGCTCAGAGGTTAAATGTGAGGAACCCTTTTGACTCAATTGTGGGTGGTGGCCCAGTAGTACATCTATAGCAAAATTACCATAAACAGTTGGGTCCTAAACTTCTGTAAAATTTAGAAATCCTAAGAGGACTTTAGAGACCGGACCCCTTTTACCTCTGGTTCTTCTGGATAGCACCAGTCACCACATTGGGTAGTTGATTTGTGCTTTGAAATATTTTGTGGCACCCCTTTAAATTTCTTAGGTACCGGACAGTCAGTAGTTTACATTTTTTCCATCCTTTCAAAGATTACTTGTTGATAGAGCCTTGCACAAAACAGTGCAGAAATTGCACACTTGAAAGTTGTGATGCTGTGGACTGTGGTATTCCAGGGTTTCAACCTGCTAAATAGGGTTAACCCACTGATCGCAAGAAAGATCTCAGTTCTGAGCTGTGCATGGTTACAATTAGCAGAGTTTGACTGAAGTATTGTTTCCAGTCTTAACCTGGTGAAAATCATCCGAGAAACAGTGCAATTTGCAATAAGTTTAGAATTATGATTGGGGCACAAATGGTTGTTTTACCCAAATAGGGATTTGCAAAGTGTCTGAATGACGTGAGTATTTGTTGATGGTGAATCCCCTGTTCTTTGAATAAATAAGGTAGTTTCTTCTTTCTTCAAAGGCAATAAGCCATCCAAGGGAAAGTTTTTTTAAATAGCCCCTGGAAACATACCAGTATAGTTGTTTCTCACTGAGGCACATCATTGTGATCCCTGCTAGTAATGCACAGGTGCCGGCACTTAATTGATGGCTTCAATTCCCTGTTGTCCACCGAAAGTCCTACACTAGTACTAAATGCTCAGCTTTAGTTGAGCAGAATTGTGTATATTTAGTACAATTTTTAAGTTCATGGACATGGGCCTTTTCATGAGGCGTGAGGCATGGCTAAAGTATTTTAACTTGAAAGGCATGAGCTAGACAAAGTAACTGACCAACTGCTCGATGACAAGACCTCTCTTCGATCCATCCTGGAAGAAATTGCTCAAGCAGTACAACTAAAACACAGACAGCCAAATGGAGGACCACCATCCAGAAGTAGACATCTGAATCACATAATCATAGCATTCCTTTTGGTTGTCCAGTGCTTTCTAGTCCTGAAAGGAGAGGCATTCTTCTTCAAACTACATCACTACGTACTTCCTCTGTAGCAATTCATTTGATGATGGCCTTAGTGATTGTACCTCAACTGCCTATAGACCAGACATTTTATTTCATATATTTCTACCTACGTTTCACACGTTTACAAATACAACTTTAGCTTACTTTAAACATCAAATGCTCCATTTAAGCCAGTTTAATAATAGCTAATCTATGTCACCAGATCCATTTGCTCATCCTAATTCGCATGAAGAAATCCAGCAAGGTGAAACTACATTTTACAGTCTTTCTACCGGTCATTTATTTTTAAGAATGTCAGATCTTTCTTTCTTGTTCTACATTTGTAAGTTCAGTTAACCAGTTGCTTCACTTAATTGTAGTTCTCTGTGAAAAAATATTTTGTTCTTATTTTAATTTTATACATAAATATTAGACATTTTAAGCTGTGTAGACACCTGATACATAACATGCTTAATGTTTCTGCCTCTGAAGTCCATTGTCTGGTGAATTGCTCTATCAAAAGTTCTTTTTTTCTTTTGTAAGGCCCCTACCATTTTTGTAGTATATTTCAAATAAAACGACTTTTTAGGTTTTCTAAACTCTATCACACATCTCTTTCTAACCCACCTCCCTTTTTAGGATGAGCATAACAGCGCGGAAGCGCTGCTTTTTTCTACGCGTTGTTATCTGTGTGTACTTTTATCCACACCTCACCCTCACACCCATTACTATCGCTCGTTCATGGGCTTGCCCTACAAACATCCTTTGTGGCAAAGACATAAAGTGTACCTGTTGTCTCAGGATGTGTGCTGCTTGTGGTAGTCGCAGGTGTTGTGGTGCCTACGGTGGTTGCTTCTGTAGTGCTCATTCCTGTTAAAAACAGATACACAGATTGTCAGTGGTGCAAGTACTGATTCTAACTACCTCTCCTTGTAACATTATAATTGTTGAAATAAGTAATAACGCCCATGAGTTAGACAAAAGCGAAACCTCCTAAACCGACCCATGAAAGAGTAAGTCTCATGGGTGAGACAGGCACCTCTAAAGTAACACATCAATATACTTTTAAATCTTGAATGTCATTAGGATACATAGACCTTTCACTCCGTTTATGACACACACCTCTAGGCGCATAGCTCCCCTCTTCAGGCCTTCACTGGTCATCTTGCTGTTGCTTAGCAGCTGGTACTCATGAGGAGAAACTTTGCTCAGACAGTGGTAATGAGTAAAAATGAGAAAATAATGTAGTAATACTAGCATAAATATGTTATGCTGCATAATTTGTCTTCTCTTGCTATATAATGTAGTCAACCCTACCACACAATTTCATCAACCCATGCTCCTTCTATCCAATAAACCCTTCCTTTAACAAGGGCAGCTATTTTTAATATGATGACAGACCGCGAAGTAACCCTTTCTTGAAGCCAATGTCAAGTCCTACCTCTAAAGTCTACATCTCCCTTTTAAATGATGAAGCCATTGAGCTCAGAGGTTAAATGTGAGGAACCCTTTTGACTCAATTGTGGGTGGTGGCCCACTAGTACATCTATAGCAAAATTACCATAAACAGTTGGGTCCTAAACTTCTGTAAAATTTAGAAATCCTAAGAGGACTTTAGAGACCGGACCCCTTTTACCTCTGGTTCTTCTGGATAGCACCAGTCACTACATTGGGTAGTTGATTTGTGCTTTGAAATATTTTGTGGCACCCCTTTAAATTTCTTAGGTACCGGATAGTCAGTAGTTTACATTTTTTCCATCCTTTCAAAGATTACTTGTTGATAGAGCCTTGCACAAAACAGTGCAGAAATTGCACACTTGAAAGTTGTGATGCTGTGGACTGTGGTATTCCAGGGTTTCAACCTGCTAAATAGGGTTAACCCACTGATCGCAAGAAAGATCTCAGTTCTGAGCTGTGCATGGTTACAATTAGCAGAGTTTGACTGAAGTATTGTTTCCAGTCTTAACCTGGTGAAAATCATGCCGAGAAACAGTGCAATTTGCAATAAGTTTAGAATTATGACTGGGGCACAAATGGTTGTTTTCACCCAAATAGGGATTTGCAAAGTGTCTGAATTACCTGAGTCTTTGTTGATGGTGAATCCCCTGCTCTTTGAATAAATAAGGTCGTTTCTTCTTTCTTCAAAGGCAATAAGCCATCCAAGGGAAAGTTTTTTTAAATAGCCATTGGAAACATACCTGTATAGTTGTTTCTCACTGAGGCACATCATTGTGATCCCTGCTAGTAATGCACAGGTGCCGGCACTTAATTGATGGCTTCAATTCCCTGTTGTCCACCGAAAGTCCTACACTAGTACTAAATGCTCAGCTTTAGTTGAGCAGAATTGTGTATATTTAGTACAATTTTTAAGTTCATGGACATGGGCCTTTTCATGAGGCGTGAGGCATGGCTAAAGTCTTTTAATTTGAAAGGCATGAGCTAGAAAAAGTAACTGACCAACTGCTCGATGACAAGACCTCTCTTCGATCCATCCTGGAAGAAATTGCTCAAGCAGTACAACTAAAACACAGACAGCCAAATGGAGGACCACCATCCAGAAGTAGACATCTGAATCACATAATCATAGCATTCCTTTTGGTTGTCCAGTGCTTTCTAGTCCTGAAAGGAGAGGCATTCTTCTTCAAACTACATCACTACGTACTTCCTCTGTAGCAATTAATTTGATGATGGCCTTAGTGATTGTACCTCAACTGCCTATAGACCAGACATTTTATTTCATATATTTCTACCTACGTTTCACACGTTTACAAATACAACTTTAGCTTACTTTAAACATCAAATGCTCCATTTAAGCCAGTTTTATAATAGCTAATCTATGTCACCAGATCCATTTGCTCATCCTAATTCGCATGAAGAAATCCAGCAAGGTGAAACTACATCTTACAGTCTTTCTACAGGTCATTTATTTTTAAGAATGTCAGATCTTTCTTTCTTGTTCTACATTTGTAAGTTCAGTTAACCAGTTGCTTCACTTAATTGTAGTTCTCTGTGAAAAAATATTTTGTTCTTATTTTAATTTTATACGTAAATATTAGACATGTTAAGCTGTGTAGACACCTGATACATAACATGCTTAATGTTTCTGCCTCTGAAGTCCATTGTCTGGTGAATTGCTATATCCAAAGTTTTTTTTTTTTTTTTGTAAGGCCCCTACCATTTTTGTAGTATATTTCAAATAAAACAACTTTTTAGGTTTTCTAAACTCTATCACACATCTCTTTCTAACCCACCTCCCTTTTTAGGTTAGGCATAACAGCGCGGAAGCGCTGCTTTTTTCTACGCGTTGTTATCTGGTTGTACTTTTATCAATACCCCGCCCTCACGCCCATTACTATCGCTCGTTCATGGGCTTGCCCTACAAACATCCTTTGTTATCATTGTTAAATGTTTCACGTTTGTCCCACCTTGGCGCGCTTTGGTTACTGCCTTTGACATCGACCCTGTTACATGGCTAATTGCACTTTTGCTGGTATGTTTGATTGCAAGCAAACTTGTTTTTCCTTTTGTGTGTCTCCTTCATGCTCATGGTGTGAGGCTTTGAATCGGGTTGCATGTGTGAAATTGGATTACTTTTCATTTTCAATATATGTGGCAAGAAAAGTCCAGTTAGGGGTTTACAATAATAACAGCTCTAACTCGAGCAAATGTGAGACCTATTGCATTGCAAATGCTTGTTTATAAATATAGTCTGTTTTCCTTAAAGAAAAATAGGATGACTTTCAACAAAAAACATGAAAAGTTTTCTTTAAATTTTTTCAGAGTAGACACTAGTCTGTGTACATTCTGCGTGCTCTGAAAAAATGTTGGTGCCCCATTGACAAAGGGGAAGGGGTCCCCTGGGGGTCCCTTCCAATTTTTGCATTGTTTACTCCTAATTAAATTTTTTGGTAAAATGCGAATGTTTTGCAACTGTATTCTCAGTCTCATAACATTCGCAAATACCAATGAGAGTGGGTATTAGGAATGGACACTCATCACACACCCCATTCTAATACGGAATCGCAAACCCTATTGTGCAAGTCAGTAAAAGGTTACTGATTCACAAAATAGGGTTAGTACATGTAGAAAGGCTTTTTTAGCAGTAGAAAATAACCGAATATGCCATTTGTGACTGCTAAATTCTTTCATACATGTGTCCCTCAGTTACCAACAAATCATTCAGCAGAAATAAAGCACAAAGTGTACCTGTTGTCTCAGGATGTGTGCTGCTTGTGGTAGTCGCAGGTGTTGTGGTGCCTGCGGTGGTTGCTTCTGTAGTGCTCATTCCTGTTAAAAACAGATACACAGATTGTCAGTGGTGCAAGTACTGATACTAAATACCTCTCCTTGTAACATTATAATTGTTGAAATAAGTAATAACGCCCATGAGGTAGACAAAAGCGAAACCTCCTAAACCGACCCATGAAAGAGTAAGTCTCATGGGTGAGACAGGCACCTCTAAAGTAACACGTCAATATACTTTTAAATCTTGAATGTCATTAGGATACATAGACCTTTCACTCCGTTTATGACACACACCTCTAGGCGCATAGTTCCCCTCTTCAGGCCTTCACGGGTCATCTTGCTGTTGCTTAGCAACTGGTACTCATGAGGAGAAACTTTGCTCAGACAGTGGTAATGAGTAAAAATGAAAAAATAATGTAGTAATACTATCATAAATATGTTATGCCGCATAATTTGTCTTCTCTTGCTGTATAATTTAGTCAACCCTACCACACAATTTCATCAACCCATGCTCCATCTTTCCAATAAACCCTTCCTTTAGCAAGGGCAGCTATTTTTAATATGATGATAGACCGCGAAGTAACCCATTCTTGAAGCCACTGTCAACTCCTACCTCTAAAGTCTACATCTCCCTTTTATATGATGGAGCCATTTAGCTCAGTGGTTAAATGTGAGGAACCCTTTTGACTCAATTGTGGGTGGTGGCCCACTAGTACATCTATAGCAAAATTACCATAAACAGTTGGGTCCTAAACTTCTGTAAAATTTAGAAATCCTAAGAGGACTTTAGAGACTGGACCCCTTTTACCTCTGGTTCGTCTGGATAGCACCAGTCACTACACTGGGTAGTTGATTTGTGCTTTGAAATATTTTGTGGCACCCCTTTACATTTCTTAGGTACCGGACAGTCAGTAGTTTACATTTTTTCCATCCTTTCAAAGATTACTTGTTGATAGAGCCTTGCACAAAACAGTGCAGAAATTGCACACTTGAAAGTTGTGATGCTGTGGACTGTGGTATTCCAGGGTTTCAACCTGCTGAATAGGGTTAACCAACTGATCGCAAGAAAGATCTCACTTCTGAGCTGTGCATTGTTACAATTAGCAGTGTTTGACTGAAGTATTGTTTCCATTCTTAACCTGGTGAAAATCATGCGAGAAACAGTGCAATTTGCAATAAGTTTAGAATTATGATTGGGGCACAAATGGTTGTTTTCACCCAAATAGGGATTTGCAAAGTGTCTGAATTACCTGAGTATTTGTTGATGGTGAATCCCCTTCTCTTTGAATAAATAAGGTAGTTTCTTCTTTCTTCAAAGGCAATAAGCCCTCCAAGGGAAAGTTTTTTAAATAGCCCTTGAAAACATACCAGTATAGATGTTTCTCACTGAGGCACATCATTGTGATCCCTGCTAGTAATGCACAGGTGCCGGCACTTAATTGATGGCTTCAATTCCCTGTTGTCCAACAAAAGTCCTATACTAGTACTAAATTCTCAGCTTTAGTTGAGCAGAATTGTGTATATTTAGTACAATTTTTAAGTTCATGGACATGGGTCTTTTCATGAGGCGTGAGGCATGGCTAAAGTCTTTTAATTCGAAAGGCATGAGCTAGACAAAGTAACTGACCAACTGCTCGATGACAAGACCTCTCTTCAATCCATCCTGGAAGAAATTGCTCAAGCAGTACAACTAAAACACAGACAGCCAAATGGAGGACCACCATCCAGAAGTAGTCATCTGAATCACAGAATCATAGCATTCCTTTTGGTTGTCCAGTGCTTTCTAGTCCTGAAAGGAGAGGCGTTCTTCTTCAAACTACATCACTACGTACTTCCTCTGTAGCAATTCATTTGAAGATGGCCTTAGTGATTGTACCTCAACTGCCTATCGACCAGACATTTTATTTAATATATTTCTACCTATGTTTCACACGTTTACAAATACAACTTTAGCTTACTTTAGACATCAAATGCTCCATTTAAACCAGTTTTATAATAGCTAATCTAAGTCACCAGATCCATTTGCTCATCCTAATTCGCATGAAGAAATCCAGCAAGGTGAATCTACATCTTCCAGTCTTTCTACAGGTCATTTATTTTTAAGAATGTCAGATCTTTCTTTCTTGTTCCACATTTGTAAGTTCAGTTAACCAGTTGCTTCACTTAATTGTAGTTCTCTGTGAAAAAATATTTTGTTCTTATTTTAATTTTATACATAAATATTAGACATGTTAAGCTGTGTAGACACCTGATACATAACATTCTTAATGTTTCTGCCTCTGAAGTCCATTGTCTGGTGAATTGCTATGTCAAAAGTAATTTTTTTCTTTTGTAATGCCCCTACAATTTTTGTAGTATATTTCAAATAAAACGACTTTTTAGGTTTTCTAAACTCTATCACACATCTCTTTCTAACCCACCTCCCTTTTTAGGATGAGCATAACTGCGCGGAAGCGCTGCTTTTTTCTACGCGTTGTTATCTGTTTGTACTTTTATCCACACCCCACCCTCACACCCATTACTATCGCTCGTTCATGGGCTTGCCCTACAAACATCCTTTGTTATCATTGTTAAATGTTTCACGTTTGTCCCTCCTTGGGGCGCTTTGGTTAGTACCTTTGACATCGACCCTGTTACATGGCTAATTGCACTTTTGCTGGTATGTTTGATTGCAAGCAAACTTGTTCTTCCTTTTGTGTGTCTCCTTCATGCTCATGGTGTGAGGCTTTGAATCGGGTCGCATGTGTGAAATTGGATTACTTTTCATTTTCAATATATGTGGCAAGAAAAGTCCAGTTAGGGGTTTACAATAATAACAGCTCTAACTCGAGCAAATGTGAGACCTATTGCATTGCAAATGCTTGTTTATAAATAGAGTCTGTTTTCCTTAAAGAAAAACAGGATGTATTTGAACAACAAAAAACATGAAAGGTTTTCTTTTAATTTTTTAAGAGTAGACACTAGTCTGTGTACATTCTGCGTGCTCTGAAAAAATGTTGGTGCCCCATTGACAAAGGGGAAGGGGTCCCCTGGGGGTCCCTTCCAATTTGTGCATTGTTTACTCCTAATTAAAAATTTTGGTAAAATGCGAATGTTTTGCAACCGTATTTTCAGTCTCATATCATTCGCAAATACCAATGAGAGTGGGTATTAGGAATGGACACTCATCACACACCCCATTCTAATACGGAATCGCAAACCCTATTGTGCAAGTCAGTAAAAAGTTACTGATTTGCAAAATAGGGTTAGTACATGTAGAAAGGCTTTTTTAGCAGTAGAAAATAACCGAATATGCCATTTGTGACTGCTAAATTCTTTCATACATGTGTCCCTCAGTTACCAATAAATCATTCAGCAGAAATAAAGACACAAAGTGTACCTGTTGTCTCAGGATGTGTGCTGCTTGTGGTAGTCGCAGATGTTGTGGTGCCTACGGTGGTTGCTTCTGTAGTGCTCATTCCTGTTAAAAACAGATACACAGATTGTCAGTGGTGCAAGTACTGATTCTAACTACCTCTCCTTGTAACATTATAATTGTTGAAATAAGTAATAACGCCCATGAGTTAGACAAAAGCGAAACCTCCTAAACCGACCCATGAAAGAGTTAGTCTCATGGGTGAGACAGGCACCTCTAAAGTAACACATCAATATACTTTTAAATCTTGAATGTCATTAGGATACATAGACCTTTCACTCCGTTTATGACACACACCTCTAGGCGCATAGCTCCCCTCTTCAGGCCTTCACTGGTCATCTTGCTGTTGCTTAGCAGCTGGTACTCATGAGGAGAAACTTTGCTCAGACAGTGGTAATGAGTAAAAATGAGAAAATAATGTAGTAATACTAGCATAAATATGTTATGCTGCATAATTTGTCTTCTCTTGCTATATAATTTAGTCAACCCTACCACACAATTTCATCAGCCCATGCTCTTCTATCCAATAAACCCTTCCTTTAGCAAGGGCAGCTATTTTTAATATGATGACAGACCGCGAAGTAACCCTTTCTTGAAGCCAATATCAAGTCCTACCTCTAAAGTCTACATCTCCCTTTTAAATGATGAAGCCATTGAGCTCAGAGGTTAAATGTGAGGAACCCTTTTGACTCAATTGTGGGTGGTGGCCCACTAGTACATCAATAGCAAAATTACCATAAACAGTTGGGTCCTAAACTTCTGTAAAATTTAGAAATCCTAAGAGGACTTTAGAGACCGGACCCCTTTTACCTCTGGTTCTTCTGGATAGCACCAGTCACTACATTGGGTAGTTGATTTGTGCTTTGAAATATTTTGTGGCACCCCTTTAAATTTCTTAGGTACCGGACAGTCAGTAGTTTACATTTTTTCCATCCTTTCAAAGATTACTTGTTGATAGAGCCTTGCACAAAACAGTGCAGAAATTGCACACTTGAAAGTTGTGATGCTGTGGACTGTGGTATTCCAGGGTTTCAACCTGCTAAATAGGGTTAACCCACTGATCGCAAGAAAGAACTCAGTTCTGAGCTGTGCATGGTTACAATTAGCAGAGTTTGACTGAAGTACTGTTTCCATTCTTAACCTGGTGAAAATCATCCGAGAAACAGTGCAATTTGCAATAAGTTTAGAATTATGATTGGGGCACAAATGGTTGTTTTTACCCAAATAGGGATTTGCAAAGTGTCTGAAGGACGTGAGTATTTGTTCATGGTGAATCCCCTGCTCTTTGAATAAATAAGGTAGTTTCTTCTTTCTTCAAAGGCAATAAGCCATCCAAGGGAAAGTTTTTTTAAATAGCCCTTGGAAACATACCAGTATAGTTGTTTCTCACTGAGGCACATCATTGTGATCCCTGCTAGTAATGCACAGGTGCCGGCACTTAATTGATGGCTTCAATTCCCTGTTGTCCACCGAAAGTCCTACACTAGTACTAAATGCTCAGCTTTAGTTGAGCAGAATTGTGTATATTTAGTACAATTTTTAAGTTCATGGACATGGGCCTTTTCATGAGGCGTGAGGCATGGCTAAAGTCTTTTAATTTGAAAGGCATGAGCTAGACAAAGTAACTGACCAACTGCTCGATGACAAGACCTCTCTTCGATCCATCCTGGAAGAAATTGCTCAAGCAGTACAACTAAAACACAGACAGCCAAATGGAGGACCACCATCCAGAAGTAGACATCTGAATCACATAATCATAGCATTCCTTTTGGTTGTCCAGTGCTTTCTAGTCCTGAAAGGAGAGGCATTCTTCTTCAAACTACATCACTACCTACTTCCTCTGTAGCAATTAATTTGATGATGGCCTTAGTGATTGTACCTCATCTGCCTATAGACCAGACATTTTTTTTCATATGTTTCTACCTACGTTTCACACGTTTACAAATACAACTTTAGCTTACTTTAGACATCAAATGCTCCATTTAAGCCAGTTTTATCATAGCTAATCTATGTCACCGGATCCATTTGCTCATCCTAATTCGCATGAAGAAATCCAGCAAGGTGAAACTACATCTTACAGTCTTTTTAAGAATGTCAGATCTTTCTTTCTTGTTCTACATTTGTAAGTTCAGTTAACCAGTTGCTTCACTTAATTGTAGTTCTCTGTGAAAAAATATTTTGTTCTTATTTTAATTTTATACGTAAATATTAGACATGTTAAGCTGTGTAGACACCTGATACATAACATGCTTAATGTTTCTGCCTCTGAAGTCCATTGTCTGGTGAATTGCTATATCCAAAGTTTTTTTTTTTTTTTTGTAAGGCCCCTACCATTTTTGTAGTATATTTCAAATAAAACAACTTTTTAGGTTTTCTAAACTCTATCACACATCTCTTTCTAACCCACCTCCCTTTTTAGGTTAGGCATAACAGCGCGGAAGCGCTGCTTTTTTCTACGCGTTGTTATCTGGTTGTACTTTTATCAATACCCCGCCCTCACGCCCATTACTATCGCTCGTTCATGGGCTTGCCCTACAAACATCCTTTGTTATCATTGTTAAATGTTTCACGTTTGTCCCACCTTGGCGCGCTTTGGTTACTGCCTTTGACATCGACCCTGTTACATGGCTAATTGCACTTTTGCTGGTATGTTTGATTGCAAGCAAACTTGTTTTTCCTTTTGTGTGTCTCCTTCATGCTCATGGTGTGAGGCTTTGAATCGGGTTGCATGTGTGAAATTGGATTACTTTTCATTTTCAATATATGTGGCAAGAAAAGTCCAGTTAGGGGTTTACAATAATAACAGCTCTAACTCGAGCAAATGTGAGACCTATTGCATTGCAAATGCTTGTTTATAAATATAGTCTGTTTTCCTTAAAGAAAAATAGGATGTATTTCAACAAAAAACATGAAAAGTTTTCTTTAAATTTTTTCAGAGTAGACACTAGTCTGTGTACATTCTGCGTGCTCTGAAAAAATGTTGGTGCCCCATTGACAAAGGGGAAGGGGTCCCCTGGGGGTCCCTTCCAATTTTTGCATTGTTTACTCCTAATTAAATTTTTTGGTAAAATGCGAATGTTTTGCAACTGTATTCTCAGTCTCATAACATTCGCAAATACCAATGAGAGTGGGTATTAGGAATGGACACTCATCACACACCCCATTCTAATACGGAATCGCAAACCCTATTGTGCAAGTCAGTAAAAGGTTACTGATTCACAAAATAGGGTTAGTACATGTAGAAAGGCTTTTTTAGCAGTAGAAAATAACCGAATATGCCATTTGTGACTGCTAAATTCTTTCATACATGTGTCCCTCAGTTACCAACAAATCATTCAGCAGAAATAAAGCACAAAGTGTACCTGTTGTCTCAGGATGTGTGCTGCTTGTGGTAGTCGCAGGTGTTGTGGTGCCTGCGGTGGTTGCTTCTGTAGTGCTCATTCCTGTTAAAAACAGATACACAGATTGTCAGTGGTGCAAGTACTGATACTAAATACCTCTCCTTGTAACATTATAATTGTTGAAATAAGTAATAACGCCCATGAGGTAGACAAAAGCGAAACCTCCTAAACCGACCCATGAAAGAGTAAGTCTCATGGGTGAGACAGGCACCTCTAAAGTAACACGTCAATATACTTTTAAATCTTGAATGTCATTAGGATACATAGACCTTTCACTCCGTTTATGACACACACCTCTAGGCGCATAGTTCCCCTCTTCAGGCCTTCACGGGTCATCTTGCTGTTGCTTAGCAACTGGTACTCATGAGGAGAAACTTTGCTCAGACAGTGGTAATGAGTAAAAATGAAAAAATAATGTAGTAATACTATCATAAATATGTTATGCCGCATAATTTGTCTTCTCTTGCTGTATAATTTAGTCAACCCTACCACACAATTTCATCAACCCATGGTCCATCTTTCCAATAAACCCTTCCTTTAGCAAGGGCAGCTATTTTTAATATGATGATAGACCGCGAAGTAACCCATTCTTGAAGCCACTGTCAACTCCTACCTCTAAAGTCTACATCTCCCTTTTATATGATGGAGCCATTTAGCTCAGTGGTTAAATGTGAGGAACCCTTTTGACTCAATTGTGGGTGGTGGCCCACTAGTACATCTATAGCAAAATTACCATAAACAGTTGGGTCCTAAACTTCTGTAAAATTTAGAAATCCTAAGAGGACTTTAGAGACTGGACCCCTTTTACCTCTGGTTCGTCTGGATAGCACCAGTCACTACACTGGGTAGTTGATTTGTGCTTTGAAATATTTTGTGGCACCCCTTTACATTTCTTAGGTACCGGACAGTCAGTAGTTTACATTTTTTCCATCCTTTCAAAGATTACTTGTTGATAGAGCCTTGCACAAAACAGTGCAGAAATTGCACACTTGAAAGTTGTGATGCTGTGGACTGTGGTATTCCAGGGTTTCAACCTGCTGAATAGGGTTAACCAACTGATCGCAAGAAAGATCTCACTTCTGAGCTGTGCATTGTTACAATTAGCAGTGTTTGACTGAAGTATTGTTTCCATTCTTAACCTGGTGAAAATCATGCGAGAAACAGTGCAATTTGCAATAAGTTTAGAATTATGATTGGGGCACAAATGGTTGTTTTCACCCAAATAGGGATTTGCAAAGTGTCTGAATTACCTGAGTATTTGTTGATGGTGAATCCCCTTCTCTTTGAATAAATAAGGTAGTTTCTTCTTTCTTCAAAGGCAATAAGCCCTCCAAGGGAAAGTTTTTTAAATAGCCCTTGAAAACATACCAGTATAGATGTTTCTCACTGAGGCACATCATTGTGATCCCTGCTAGTAATGCACAGGTGCTGGCACTTAATTGATGGCTTCAATTCCCTGTTGTCCAACAAAAGTCCTATACTAGTACTAAATTCTCAGCTTTAGTTGAGCAGAATTGTGTATATTTAGTACAATTTTTAAGTTCATGGACATGGGTCTTTTCATGAGGCGTGAGGCATGGCTAAAGTCTTTTAATTCGAAAGGCATGAGCTAGACAAAGTAACTGACCAACTGCTCGATGACAAGACCTCTCTTCAATCCATCCTGGAAGAAATTGCTCAAGCAGTACAACTAAAACACAGACAGCCAAATGGAGGACCACCATCCAGAAGTAGTCATCTGAATCACAGAATCATAGCATTCCTTTTGGTTGTCCAGTGCTTTCTAGTCCTGAAAGGAGAGGCGTTCTTCTTCAAACTACATCACTACGTACTTCCTCTGTAGCAATTCATTTGAAGATGGCCTTAGTGATTGTACCTCAACTGCCTATCGACCAGACATTTTATTTAATATATTTCTACCTATGTTTCACACGTTTACAAATACAACTTTAGCTTACTTTAGACATCAAATGCTCCATTTAAACCAGTTTTATAATAGCTAATCTAAGTCACCAGATCCATTTGCTCATCCTAATTCGCATGAAGAAATCCAGCAAGGTGAATCTACATCTTCCAGTCTTTCTACAGGTCATTTATTTTTAAGAATGTCAGATCTTTCTTTCTTGTTCCACATTTGTAAGTTCAGTTAACCAGTTGCTTCACTTAATTGTAGTTCTCTGTGAAAAAATATTTTGTTCTTATTTTAATTTTATACATAAATATTAGACATGTTAAGCTGTGTAGACACCTGATACATAACATTCTTAATGTTTCTGCCTCTGAAGTCCATTGTCTGGTGAATTGCTATGTCAAAAGTAATTTTTTTCTTTTGTAATGCCCCTACAATTTTTGTAGTATATTTCAAATAAAACGACTTTTTAGGTTTTCTAAACTCTATCACACATCTCTTTCTAACCCACCTCCCTTTTTAGGATGAGCATAACTGCGCGGAAGCGCTGCTTTTTTCTACGCGTTGTTATCTGTTTGTACTTTTATCCACACCCCACCCTCACACCCATTACTATCGCTCGTTCATGGGCTTGCCCTACAAACATCCTTTGTTATCATTGTTAAATGTTTCACGTTTGTCCCTCCTTGGGGCGCTTTGGTTAGTACCTTTGACATCGACCCTGTTACATGGCTAATTGCACTTTTGCTGGTATGTTTGATTGCAAGCAAACTTGTTCTTCCTTTTGTGTGTCTCCTTCATGCTCACGGTGTGAGGCTTTGAATCGGGTCGCATGTGTGAAATTGGATTACTTTTCATTTTCAATATATGTGGCAAGAAAAGTCCAGTTAGGGGTTTACAATAATAACAGCTCTAACTCGAGCAAATGTGAGACCTATTGCATTGCAAATGCTTGTTTATAAATAGAGTCTGTTTTCCTTAAAGAAAAACAGGATGTATTTGAACAACAAAAAACATGAAAGGTTTTCTTTTAATTTTTTAAGAGTAGACACTAGTCTGTGTACATTCTGCGTGCTCTGAAAAAATGTTGGTGCCCCATTGACAAAGGGGAAGGGGTCCCCTGGGGGTCCCTTCCAATTTGTGCATTGTTTACTCCTAATTAAAAATTTTGGTAAAATGCGAATGTTTTGCAACCGTATTTTCAGTCTCATATCATTCGCAAATACCAATGAGAGTGGGTATTAGGAATGGACACTCATCACACACCCCATTCTAATACGGAATCGCAAACCCTATTGTGCAAGTCAGTAAAAAGTTACTGATTTGCAAAATAGGGTTAGTACATGTAGAAAGGCTTTTTTAGCAGTAGAAAATAACCGAATATGCCATTTGTGACTGCTAAATTCTTTCATACATGTGTCCCTCAGTTACCAATAAATCATTCAGCAGAAATAAAGACACAAAGTGTACCTGTTGTCTCAGGATGTGTGCTGCTTGTGGTAGTCGCAGATGTTGTGGTGCCTACGGTGGTTGCTTCTGTAGTGCTCATTCCTGTTAAAAACAGATACACAGATTGTCAGTGGTGCAAGTACTGATTCTAACTACCTCTCCTTGTAACATTATAATTGTTGAAATAAGTAATAACGCCCATGAGTTAGACAAAAGCGAAACCTCCTAAACCGACCCATGAAAGAGTTAGTCTCATGGGTGAGACAGGCACCTCTAAAGTAACACATCAATATACTTTTAAATCTTGAATGTCATTAGGATACATAGACCTTTCACTCCGTTTATGACACACACCTCTAGGCGCATAGCTCCCCTCTTCAGGCCTTCACTGGTCATCTTGCTGTTGCTTAGCAGCTGGTACTCATGAGGAGAAACTTTGCTCAGACAGTGGTAATGAGTAAAAATGAGAAAATAATGTAGTAATACTAGCATAAATATGTTATGCTGCATAATTTGTCTTCTCTTGCTATATAATTTAGTCAACCCTACCACACAATTTCATCAACCCATGCTCTTCTATCCAATAAACCCTTCCTTTAGCAAGGGCAGCTATTTTTAATATGATGACAGACCGCGAAGTAACCCTTTCTTGAAGCCAATATCAAGTCCTACCTCTAAAGTCTACATCTCCCTTTTAAATGATGAAGCCATTGAGCTCAGAGGTTAAATGTGAGGAACCCTTTTGACTCAATTGTGGGTGGTGGCCCACTAGTACATCAATAGCAAAATTACCATAAACAGTTGGGTCCTAAACTTCTGTAAAATTTAGAAATCCTAAGAGGACTTTAGAGACCGGACCCCTTTTACCTCTGGTTCTTCTGGATAGCACCAGTCACTACATTGGGTAGTTGATTTGTGCTTTGAGATATTTTGTGGCACCCCTTTAAATTTCTTAGGTACCGGACAGTCAGTAGTTTACATTTTTTCCATCCTTTCAAAGATTACTTGTTGATAGAGCCTTGCACAAAACAGTGCAGAAATTGCACACTTGAAAGTTGTGATGCTGTGGACTGTGGTATTCCAGGGTTTCAACCTGCTAAATAGGGTTAACCCACTGATCGCAAGAAAGAACTCAGTTCTGAGCTGTGCATGGTTACAATTAGCAGAGTTTGACTGAAGTACTGTTTCCATTCTTAACCTGGTGAAAATCATCCGAGAAACAGTGCAATTTGCAATAAGTTTAGAATTATGATTGGGGCACAAATGGTTGTTTTTACCCAAATAGGGATTTGCAAAGTGTCTGAATGACGTGAGTATTTGTTGATGGTGAATCTCCTGCTCTTTGAATAAATAAGGTAGTTTCTTCTTTCTTCAAAGGCAATAAGCCATCCAAGGGAAAGTTTTTTTAAATAGCCCTTGGAAACATACCAGTATAGTTGTTTCTCACTGAGGCACATCATTGTGATCCCTGCTAGTAATGCACAGGTGCCGGCACTTAATTGATGGCTTCAATTCCCTGTTGTCCACCGAAAGTCCTACACTAGTACTAAATGCTCAGCTTTAGTTGAGCAGAATTGTGTATACTTAGTACAATTTTTAAGTTCATGGACATGTGCCTTTTCATGAGGCGTGAGGCATGGCTAAAGTCTTTTAATTTGAAAGGCATGAGCTAGACAAAGTAACTGACCAACTGCTCGATGACAAGACCTCTCTTCGATCCATCCTGGAAGAAATTGCTCAAGCAGTACAACTAAAACACAGACAGCCAAATGGAGGACCACCATCCAGAAGTAGACATCTGAATCACATAATCATAGCATTCCTTTTGGTTGTCCAGTGCTTTCTAGTCCTGAAAGGAGAGGCATTCTTCTTCAAACTACATCACTACGTACTTCCTCTGTAGCAATTAATTTGATGATGGCCTTAGTGATTGTACCTCAACTGCCTATTGACCAGACATTTTATTTCATATATTTCTACCTACGTTTCACACGTTTACAAATACAACTTTAGCTTACTTTAAACATCAAATGCTCCATTTAAGCCAGTTTTATAATAGCTAATCTATGTCTCCAGATCCATTTGCTCATCCTAATTCGCATGAAGAAATCCAGCAAGGTAAAACTACATCTTACAGTCTTTCTACAGGTCATTTATTTTTAAGAATGTCAGATCTTTCTTTCTTGTTCTACATTTGTAAGTTCAGTTAACCAGTTGCTTCACTTAATTGTAGTTCTCTGTGAAAAAATATTTTGTTCTTATTTTAATTTTATACATAAATATTAGACATGTTAAGCTGTGTAGACACCTGATACATAACATTCTTAATGTTTCTGCCTCTGAAGTCCATTGTCTGGTGAATTGCTATATAAAAAGTTATTTTTTTATTTTGTAATGCCCCTACAATTTTTGTAGTATATTTCAAATAAAACGACTTTTTAGGTTTTCTAAACTCTATCACACATCTCTTTCTAACCCACCTCCCTTTTTGGGATGAGCATGTAGGAAAGTCCTCCTTTTTTGCCTGATCACCCCCACTCTTTTTGGATAGGTACTGGTGGTTACTGACTCTTGGCTGTGCCCTGGGTACTGCTTACCAGTCCCAGGGCCAATGCTCTGTGTAAAATGGATATGCAAATTAGGCTAATTATAATTGGCTAAGTTAACCTACCTATAAGTCCCTAGTATATGGTAGGGCATGTAGGTTTAGGGACCACAGCATAGGTGGTGCACACCTAGGTGCACTGCTGAGGTGCCCAGTGTCATTTTAAAAGCAAACCTTCCTTGCTGGCTGCTTTTAATTTAAAGTTATATGCAAATTCGACTATGGAATTAAAGGTACTTCCAAAGTCTTAAACTAACTTATTTTTACATATAAGTCACCCCTAAGGTGTGCCCTATGTGCCCCTAGGGCTGGGTGCCATGTAACTATAAGCAGGGACTTTATAAAAATAGATTTATAAGCCCTGGTGGGGTAAAAACAGCCAAATTCGTTTTTCCCTCATTGAAGTAAATGGCCTTCATAGGCTAGAATGGGCAGACTTTATTTTAAATTTTAAAGTCTCCTTAAATGTTACATACCAAGAATTTGGTATCAAATAAATTTTTGTAATAAATCCCACAACTTCCAGTTGTTGGATTTAATATAACTTGTTCAGGTAAAAAGTTTAGACTTTACCTAAAAAGTTGCCAATTTCAGCTCTGCATTGTTTTTGCTGCTGTGCTCTGATTGGCCAGCCTGCAGCAGCTTCTGCCAGGCTGCCTTGATGAGGTGTGAAGTGGCCTGGCTTCACACAAAGGAATGTGCTTGGGGGAGAGAATCTCCCCTCAGCAGATGGTGAGGCAGGAAGGGGGAGGGCGGCCAAACTGGTCTTCAAAGGCAGAGAAGGACATTTGGAGCACCCAGCAACACCCCCACATCCTGCAACCCCAGACAATTAGGTGCCCCCTTGATTAGATTAGGAGAGGGCAGGAGAGGGGTGTGTTTATGATTTTTAGCCACACCAGTGGGTGGGCTCAGCCAGATGTATCCTCCAAAAATCAGATTCAGCCATGTTGGATTTTTAGAGACTGTTGCCTTCTGGGATGGATTTTTGCCTCACTTCCCACGAAGTGGTCATCACAGGGGGACGACCCTGTACCTGATTGGAGAATCAGGGCCCCCCTGCTTTTCACCCAGGTGCAAGGATAAAACTGGCAGACCTGCACCCACACCTCAGATCCCCACCAAATTTCAAGAAGAAAGAACTTAAGGAGAAGAAGGACTGCCCTGCTGGACCCCTGGCCTGCATCTGGACCCTGCACTCAGAAGGACTGCACCAGCTGCACAATTGGGCTTCACCATAAGAAGGACTTTGCCTGGCTTCAACTGGTTCAAGGAGGGACTCCCTGTTTGCTACAGATGAAAAATTGCTATCCAGAGTCCCCTGCACCAACTCCTGAAAAAAGAGACCAGTTGACCACTGCCCAGTGGCCAAAAAGGAGTTTGTGCCAGGTGCATTCCGGGAGTTGAAGTCCGCAGCCCCCAAGGACCATCACAGAACTTCTGGACCCTTGGGGTGAGCTGTGGACCCCAAAAGAACCTTAAAAGAACATCTGGGTGATGCCCCAGAAGTTTGGAGAAGATTTGAAAAATTTTGTAAAAAAGCTCCAGAGAGGGACCGACCCGCCGCGGAAATTTTAGCCGGCTTGCTCAACCGCGACCCGGCCTGACTTTGTGGTTCGTCCCGGTAAAGAAAAACATCCGAAAAAGAGACTAAGGCCCTCATTCGGACCTTGGCGGGCGGTGGAGGCCGCCTGCCAAAGTCCCGCCGTCAAAATACCGTGCCAAAGCGCCGCGGTCAGAATGCCCAAGGGAGCACCGCCGGCCTGTCGGCGGTGCTCCCGCCCCCGTTGGCCCTGGCGGAGCAACACCGCCAGGGTCATAATGAGGGCCTAAGTCCGAAGGTAAAAAGTTGACCGGGACCTCCCAACCATCGTATCCGAGAAGGGCTCCACGGACGTCGGACCAAGATCCAGGTTTACCCCGGTCGAAGGATTTTCATCTCGAAAAAACGACTAAGTCCGAAGGTAAAAATCACCACCAAGGAAACCGACATTGCGTATCCGGACAAGGGCTCCAGGAGGTCGGATTCAACTGGCAGGTTCGTCCCGGTGAAGAAAAACTTCAAAATAAAGACTAAGTCAGAAGGTAACTTTTTAACCGAGGCCTCCCGCGACTTGTAGCCGAGCAGGGCTCCATCGCGGTCGGCCTGAAACTTTGACTTTGCCCCGGTCGAGGTGCAACCAGAGGACCCGATTGGCGCTTTTTGTTTCTAAGCGCTAGAAAAATAATAATACTTTAAAAATTCATATCTCCGGTTCCCCTGAACCGATTTTATTAGTTTTTGTGTCATTTTAAAGATAAAAATATAAACTATTTTTATAAATTGGTTTTGGATTTTTAAACTGTTTCCTGTGTTTTATTTGATTACTGTTTTGTGATATTTTAATGCTTTACACACTGTCTCCTAAGTTAAGCCTTGACGCTCGTTGCCAAGCTACCAAGGGTTGAGCTGGGATTAATTTACTGAGACCTAACTGTACCTAGGTGGAGGTTAGTGGCTTGTTGCTAGGTGTAGGTACCTACCTGCCCTTACCAATAACCCATTTTCCAACATTTTTGGTGGCAGCGGTGGGATCCTGTACTTGTGTTCAGTATCACGTTACAGTATTAGGTAAAACAAATTAAAAATCCTTTAAATTGTCTTAGTGCAAAAAACATTTTTTTTTTTATTTTTAATTTTTTTTTTTTTTTTTTATTAGTTTGGATTAATTTCAATTATTGAATTTTTGTAATTTTTCTAAATTCTTGTTTCCAATTTGTGCAAAAAGTTTTGTTGACACAAAACTAGGGAACCATGGAGCTTGATCTGGCTAGCCTACCCACACTGACAGTAGTCCAGCTTAGGGGGTTGTGTATTGAGAGAGGTTTGCCGGCAACCACTGATCTCAGGAAGCAAATCCTGATTAAATCCCTGACAGCATGGGCTGAGGCCCAAGAGCTAGGCACAGAGGAAGCTCCAGAGGAGGAAGAAAAAGGGGAAGATGCTAACTCTAACCTCTCAGGGGAGGGAAGGCATCTGAGCCCAAGTGAGGATGAGGAAGAACGGTCCTCAGTAGATACAGTCACTAGGGGCAGACCCAAAGCTAGTGGTAGGAAGGGGGTCCTTTCAGGAGGAGAGAACCCATCCATCAGAGAAAGAGAGCTGGAAGCCTAGCTGGCCTACATAGCTTTGGAAGCAGATAAGCTGGCCCTAGAAAAGAAAAAGTGGGCAAGCAAAGAAAAAAGAGATGGTGGCAGCGAGAAAGAAGCTGAGGTGTCCCTGGGTGGGGGTTTTGCCCCCAGATTACCCAAAGGGGTGGTTCCTGCCTATGTAGAGGGGGATGACATAGATAAGTGGCTGGGGGCCTTTGAGAGGGCCCTCCAGATGAGGAAAGTCAAGCCTCAGTACTGGGGTTCACTTCTTTGGGAGTTAGTTCCCAACTCTGGGAGGGATAGGCTCCTAACCATGAGTGGGGAGGATGCAGACTCATACCCCAGTATGAAGAGTTGCTTGACTAAAAAGTTTGGTCTGACCCCAGAGCAGTATAGGCTCAAGTTTAGGGACACCCAAAAGACAAGCACCCAGTCCTGGGTGGACTTTGTGGACATTTCAGTAAAGGCACTGGAGGGCTGGATACAGGGCAACAGGGTAAGTACCTTTGAGGGGCTGTACAATTTGATCATGAGGGAGCACCTTCTAACTAATTGTGTCCAAGAGAGGCTCCGCCAGTATCTAGTTGACTCTAGGTTGACCAACCCCAGAGAGCTGGGGGAGGCAGCAGATGACTGGTTAAGAACTAGGGTTAACCAGAAACCCCCAGGGGGTGATCAGAAAAAGGGAGGACATGGTTCTTCTCAGGGAAAGAACCAGGGGGAAGATGACAAAAAACCCAAGGAGTCCTCACAAGAGTCCCCAAAAACTTCTCAGGGAGGGGGAGCCCCGAGCCAATTCACTTTTAAAGGGAAAGGGTATCAGGGAAAGAATTATGATCCTGCTAAAGCAGGAAGGTTTCAGGAGCTTGCTAAGGCCGGCAAGTGTTTTGACTGTCATCGACCTGGACATAAAAGAGGAGATGCTATCTGCTCCAAGAAGCCCCCCACTGGTGGGCAATCCCAGGGGATTGCTAGTGTAGGGTTGGGGGTGGAAGTTGGCCCAGGGGTGGAATCAGGGTACACTGAGGTCACCTTAGTATCCGTGGGTGGGGTGGACATTGCAACTATGGCCACCTTACCTCCCATCATGGAGAGGTATAGGCAGAGGCCTAAAGTCAATGGGACTGAAGTGGAAGCTCTGAGAGATACAGGAGCCAGTGTGACAATGGTCACAGAAAAGCTGGTTTCTCCAGAGCAGGTCTTACCTGGTGTCTTCCACCAGGTGACATATGCAGATAGCAGAACCAAACTCCATCCCATGGCTATGGTGAGTCTGGAATGGGGAGGTGTGACTGGCACTAAAAAGGTAGCTGTAGCTCCTGCCCTCCCAGTAGAGTGTCTGCTGGGAAATGATCTTGAAGCATCTGAATGGTCAGAAGTGGAGAGAAGGGTCCATGCACAGATGCTGGACCTCCCTGAATGGGTGTGTGCTGTGACCAGGTCACAGGCAGCACAACAGGGAAATGCTGGACACTTGGACCCTGGAACAATGGGCCAAGCCTCCAAGAAAAAGAGAAAGGGCACTGGGTCTGGCTTGCCAGCCCCAACAAGTACAGAGGGTCAGGAAGAATCCAACCCTGAGGGGGAGGATCTGAACTCTGAGGGAGGGACACTTTCCCTGCAAACTCTGCCTGACTTGGCAGAACTGCAAGGGGCAGGTGGGCCCACCAGAGAAGATTTGTGCCAGGGACAAAGAGAGTGTCCCACTCTTGAGGGCCTGAGGCAGACTGCTGCCAGGCAAGAACAAGGGGATACCAGTGGGACCCACAAGGTTTACTGGGAGGATGGAGTTCTCTACACTGAGGCAAGGGCCCTCAAAGAAGGGGCTACTAGGAGAGTAGTGGTCCCCCAAAAGTATAGAGAATTCCTCCTTACCTTAAGCCATGATATCCCCTTAGCTGGTCATTTGGGACAGACCAAGACCTGGAACAGGCTGGTCAACCATTTTTATTGGCCCCAAATGTCAGAAAAAGTCAGGGAGTTTTGCAGCTCCTGTGTCACCTGCCAAGCCAGTGGCAAGACAGGAGGCAAGCCAAAGGCTCCCTTGATACCACTGCCAGTGGTTGGGACTCCCTTTGAGAGGGTGGGGATTGACATTGTTGGTCCCCTAGACCCACCAACTGCTTCAGGTAACAGGTACATTGTGGTGGTAGTGGACCATGCCACCAGGTACCCTGAGGCAATACCCCTCCGGACAGTCACTGCTCCCACAGTGGCTAGGGCCCTACTTGGTGTGTTCACCAGAGTGGGATTCCCAAAGGAGGTGGTCTCAGATAGGGGCACAAACTTTATGTCGGCCTATCTGAAAGCCATGTGGGATGAGTGTGGTGTTACTTATAAGTTCAGCACACCCTACCATCCACAGACCAATGGTCTGGTGGAAAGATTCAATAAGACCCTGAAGGGCATGATCATGGGTTTGTCTGACAAACTCAGGAGGAGATGGGATGTCCTCCTCCCATGCCTGCTGTTTGCCTACAGAGAGGTGCCACAGAAGGGGGTTGGATTCAGCCCCTTTGAGTTACTGTTTGGGCACCCTGTAAGAGGCCCATTGTGCTTGGTGAGAGAGTCTTGGGAAAAGCCTCTCAAAGAATCCAAGGAGAATGTGCTAGATTATGTACTAGGCCTGCGGTCTCGCATGGCTGAGTATATGAAGAAGGCAAGCAGAAACCTGGAGGCCAGCCAGGAGCTCATGAAGCTCTGGCATGATCAAAAGGCTACCATGCCTGAGTATCACCCAGGACAGCTGGTGTGGGTTTTGGAGCCCATGGCTCCTAGGGCACTACAGGCCAAATGGACTGGGCCCTATCCAATTCTAGAGAAAAAAGGTGAGGTCACCTACTTGGTGGACCTTGGCACCCCCAGGAATCCTCACAGGATCCTGCATGTAAATAGGATGAAACCCCACCATGACAGGGAAGACATGACCATGCTGATGGTCACTGATGAAGGGAAGGAGGAGGAGGGTGAACCTCTGCCAGACCTCCTGTCCTCAAAGGCAAAAGATGGGTCAGTGGAGGGAGTGGTACTCTCTCCCAAATTGACAGACCAGCAACAAAAAGACTGTAAGCAAGTTTTGGGACAGTTTGCTAGTCTGTTCTCCCTGACCCCTGGACTCACCAATTGGTGTGTCCATGATGTTGACACTGGTGACAGCTTGCCTGTCAAGAACAAGCTGTACAGGCTGTCTGACCAGGTCAAGGCCAACATCAAAGCTGAAGTGGCTAAGATGTTGGACCTCAAGGTAATTGAGCCCTCTGATAGTCCTTGGTCCAGTCCAGTGGTACTGGTGCCAAAAGCTAATCCCCAAGGTGGGAAGAAAGAATTAAGATTCTGTGTGGACTACAGAGGTCTAAATGCAGTCACTAGGACTGATGCTCACCCCATACCTAGAGCTGATGAGCTCATTGACAGGTTGGGGGCTGCCAAATTCCTGAGCACATTTGATCTGACCTCAGGATATTGGCAGATTGCCTTAAGTCCAAGAGCTAAGGAGAGGTCAGCATTTTCCACACCAGAGGGCCACTTTCAGTTCAAGGTGATGCCCTTTGGCATGAAAAATGCTCCTGCCACCTTCCAACGGTTGGTGAATAGAGTCCTATCTGGGTTGGAATCTTTTAGTGCAGCTTATCTGGATGATATAGCTGTATTTAGTTCCACCTGGAGGGACCACCTGGTCCACCTGAAGGAAGTGCTTCAGGCCCTGCTTCAAGCAGGCCTGACTATCAAGGCAAGCAAGTGCCAGATAGGGCAAAGTTCAGTTGTGTACCTGGGCCACCTTGTTGGTGGAGGCCATGTACAACCTCTCCAGCCCAAGATCCAGACTATCCTGGATTGGGAGGCTCCAAAAACCCAGACTCAGGTCAGGGCCTTTCTTGGCCTGACTGGGTACTACACGAGGTTTGTTCAGAATTTTGGGACCATAGTGGCCCCTCTGACTGAGCTTACCTCCAAGAAACAGCCCAAGAAGGTCATTTGGACCCCAGAGTGTCAGAAAGCTTTTGACACCCTAAAACAGGCTATGTGTTCAGCACCAGTGTTACTGGCCCCTGACTATAGCAAGGAGTTTGTAGTGCAAACAGATGCTTCAGAGGAAGGGATTGGGGCAGTGTTAGCACAAGTTAATGAAGAGGGCCATGATCACCCAGTTGCCTTCATCAGCAGGCGACTACTCCCCAGAGAGAAAAAATGGAGTGCCATTGAGAGGGAGGCCTTTGCTGTGGTCTGGTCCCTGAAGAAGTTGAGGCCTTACTTGTTTGGCACTCACTTCCGTGTACAAACTGACCACAGACCTCTCAGATGGTTGATGCAGATGAGGGGGGAGAACCCAAAACTGTTAAGGTGGTCCATTTCCCTACAGGGGATGGACTTCACAGTGGAGCACAGACCTGGGACTGCCCATGCCAATGCAGATGGCCTTTCCAGGTTTTTCCACTTAGCTGATGAGGACTACCAGGGTGTAGGTTAGTACCCATCACCTTTCATCTGGGGGGGGCAGTGTAGGAAAGTCCTCCTTTTTTGCCTGATCACCCCCATTCTTTTTGGATAGGTACTGGTGGTTACTGACTCTTGGCTGTGCCCTGGGTACTGCTTACCAGTCCCAGGGCCAGTGCTCTGTGTAAAATGGATATGCAAATTAGGCTAATTATAATTGGCTAAGTTAACCTACCTATAAGTCCCTAGTATATGGTAGGGCATGTAGGTTTAGGGACCACAGCATAGGTGGTGCACACCTAGGTGCACTGCTGAGGTGACCAGTGTCATTTTAAAAGCAAGCCTGCCTTGCTGGCTGCTTTTAAATTAAAGTTATATGCAAATTCGACTTTGGAATTAAAGGTACTTCCAAAGTCTTAAACTACCTTATTTTTACATATAAGTCACCCCTAAGGTGTGCCCTATGTGCCCCTAGGGCTGGGTGCCATGTAACTATAAGCAGGGACTTTATAAAAATAGATTTATAAGCCCTGGTGGGGTAAAAACAGCCAAATTTGTTTTTCCCTCATTGAAGTAAATGGCCTTCATAGGCTAGAATGGGCAGACTTTATTTTAAATTTTAAAGTCTCCTTAAATGTTACATACCAAGAATTTGGTATCAAATTAATTGTTGTAATAAATCCCACAACTTCCAGTTGTGGGATTTAATATAACTTGTTCAGGTAAAAAGTTTAGACTTTACCTAAAAAGTTGCCAATTTCAGCTCTGCATTGTTTTTGCTGCTGTGCTCTGATTGGCCAGCCTGCAGCAGCCTCTGCCAGGCTGCCTTGATGAGGTGTGAAGTGGCCTGGCTTCACACAAAGGAATGTGCTTGGGGGAGAGAATCTCCCCTCAGCAGATGGTGAGGCAGGAAGGGGGAGGGCGGCCAAACTGGTCTTCAAAGGCAGAGAAGGACATTTGGAGTACCCAGCAACACCCCCACATCCTGCAATCCCAGACAATTAGGTGCCACCTTGATTAGATTAGGAGAGGGCAGGAGAGGGGTGTGTTTATGATTTTTGGCCACACCAGTGGGTGGGCTCAGCCAGATGTATCCTCCAAAAATCAGATTCAGCCATGTTGGATTTTTAGAGACTGTTGCCTTCTGGGATGGATTTTTGCCACACTTCCCAGGAAGTGGTCATCACAGGGGGACGACCCTGTACCTGATTGGAGAATCAGGGCCCCCCTGCTTTTCACCCAGGTGCAAGGATAAAACTGGCAGACCTGCACCCACACCTCAGATCCCCACCAAATTTCAAGAAGAAAGAACTTAAGGAGAAGAAGGACTGCCCTGCTGGACCCCTGGCCTGCACCTGGACCCTGCACTCAGAAGGACTGCACCAGCTGCACACTTGGGCTTCACCACAAGAAGGACTTTGCCTGGCTTCAACTGGTTCAAGGAGGGACTCCCTGTTTGCTACAGGTGAAAAATTGCTATCCAGAGTCCCCTGTACCAACTCCTGAAAAAAGAGACCAGTTGACCACTGCCCAGTGGCCAAAAAGGAGTTTGCACCAGGTGCATTCTGGGAGTTGAAGTCTGCACCCCCCAAGGACCATCACAGAACTTCTGGACCCTTGGGGTGAGCTGTGGACCCCAAAAGAACCTAAAAAAAACATCTGGGTGATGCCCCAGAAGTTTGGAGAAGATTTGAAACATTTTGTAAAAAAGCTCCAGAGAGGGACCGACCCGCCGCGGAAATTCTAGCCGGCTTGCCTCAACCGTGACCCGGCCTGACTTTGTGGTTCGTCCCGGTAAAGAAAAACATCAGAAAAAGAGACTAAGTCCGAAGGTAAAAAGTTGACCGGGACCTCCCAGCCATCGTATCCGAGAAGGGCTCCACGGACGTCGGACCAAGATCCAGGTTTACCCCGGTCGAAGGATTTTCATCTCGAAAAAACGACTAAGTCCAAAGGTAAAAATCACCACCGAGGAAACCGACATCGCGTATCCGGACAAGGGCTCCAGGAGGTCGGATTCAACTGGCAGGTTGGTCCCGGTGAAGAAAAACTTCAAAATAAAGACTAAGGCCCTCATTCTGACCCTGGCGGTCTTTGACCGCCAGGGCGGAGGACCGCGGGAGCACCGCCGACAAGCCGGCGGTGCTCCAATGGGGATTCCGACCGCGGCGGTAAAGCCGCGGTCGGACCGGCACCACTGGCGGGGTCCCGCCAGTGTACCGCGGCCCCATTGAATCCTCCGCGGCGGCGCAGCTTGCTGCACCGCCGCGGGGATTCTGACCCCCCCTACCGCCATCCAGATCCCGGCGGTCGGACCGCCGAGATCCGGATGGCGGTAGGGGGGGTCGCGGGGCCCCTGGGGGCCCCTGCAGTGCCCATGCCACTGGCATGGGCATTGCAGGGGCCCCCGTAAGAGGGCCCCTACATGTATTTCACTGTCTGCTGCGCAGACAGTGAAATACGCGACGGGTGCAACTGCACCCGTCGCACAGCTTCCACTCCGCCGGCTCGATTCCGAGCCGGCTTCATCGTGGAAGCCTCTTTCCCGCTGGGCTGGCTGGCGGTCTGAAGGAGACCGCCCGCCAGCCCAGCGGGAAAGTCAGAATTACCGCCGCGGTCTTTCGACCGCGGAACGGTAACCTGACGGCGGGACTTTGGCGGGCGGCCTCCGCCGCCCGCCAAGGTCAGAATGAGGGCCTAAGTCAGAAGGTAACTTTTTAACCGAGGCCTCCCGCTACTTGTAGCCGAGCAGGGCTCCATCGCGGTCGGCCTGAAACTTTGACTTTGCCCCGTTCGAGGTGCAACCAGATGACCCGATTGGCGCTTTTGGTTTCTAAGCGCTAGAAAAATAATAATACTTTAAAAATTCATATGTCCGGTTCCCCTGAACCGATTTTATTCGTTTTTGTGTCATTTTAAAGATAAAAATATAAACTATTTTTATAAATTGGTTTTGGATTTTTAAACTGTTTCCTGTGTTTTATTTGATTACTGTTTTGTGATATTTGAATGCTTTACACACTGTCTCCTAAGTTAAGCCTTGACGCTCGTTGCCAAGCTACCAAGGGTTGAGCTGGGATTAATTTACTGAGACCTAACTGTACCTAGCTGGAGGTTAGTGGCTTGTTGCTAGGTGTAGGTACCTACCTGCCCTTACCAATAACCCATTTTCCAACAGAGCATAACTGCGCGGAAGCGCTGCTTTTTTCGACGCGTTGTTATCTGTTTGTACTTTTATCCACACCCCACCCTCACACCCATTACTATCGCTCGTTCATGGGATTGCCCTACAAACATCCTTTGTTATCATTGTTAAATGTTTCACGTTTGTCCCTCCTTGGGGCGCTTTGGTTACTGCCTTTGACATCGACCCTGTTACATGGCTAATTGCACTTTTGCTGGTATGTTTGATTGCAAGCAAACTTGTTTTTCCTTTTGTGTGTCTCCTTCAT
The DNA here is from genome assembly GCF_031143425.1 of Pleurodeles waltl. Taxonomy (NCBI): domain Eukaryota; kingdom Metazoa; phylum Chordata; class Amphibia; order Caudata; family Salamandridae; genus Pleurodeles; species Pleurodeles waltl. The sequence goes on from NC_090439.1 coordinate 1,181,709,553, forward strand.
GCTCATGGTGTGAGGCTTTGAATCGGGTTGCATGTGTGAAATTGGATTACTTTTCATTTTCAATATATGTGGCAAGAAAAGTCCAGTTAGGGGTTTACAATAATAACAGCTCTAACTCGAGCAAATGTGAGACCTATTGCATTGCAAATGCTTGTTTATAAATAGAGTCTGTTTTCCTTAAAGAAAAATAGGATGTATTTCAACAAAAAACATGAAAAGTTTTCTTTTAATTTTTTCAGAGTAGACACTAGTCTGTGTACATTCTGCGTGCTCTGAAAAAATGTTGGTGCCCCATTGACAAAGGGGAAGGGGTCCCCTGGGGGTCCCTTCCAATTTTTGCATTGTTTACTCCAAATTAAATTTTTTGGTAAAATGCGAATGTTTTGCAACTGTATTCTCAGTCTCATAACATTCGCAAATACCAATGAGAGTGGGTATTAGGAATGGACACTCATCACACACCCCATTCTAATACGGAATCGCAAACCCTATTGTGCAAGTCAGTAAAAGGTTACTGATTCACAAAATAGGGTTAGTACATGTAGAAAGGCTTTTTTAGCAGTAGAAAATAACCGAATATGCCATTTGTGACTGCTAAATTCTTTCATACATGTGTCCCTCAGTTACCAATAAATCATTCAGCAGAAATAAAGCACAAAGTGTACCTGTTGTCTCAGGATGTGTGCTGCTTGTGGTAGTCGCAGGTGTTGTGGTGCCTGCGGTGGTTGCTTCTGTAGTGCTCATTCCTGTTAAAAACAGATACACAGATTGTCAGTGGTGCAAGTACTGATACTAACTACCTCTCCTTGTAACATTATAATTGTTGAAATAAGTAATAACGCCCATGAGGTAGACAAAAGCGAAACCTCCTAAACCGACCCATGAAAGAGTAAGTCTCATGGGTGAGACAGGCACCTCTAAAGTAACACGTCAATATACTTTTAAATCTTGAATGTCATTAGGATACATAGACCTTTCACTCCGTTTATGACACACACCTCTAGGCGCATAGCTCCCCTCTTCAGGCCTTCACGGGTCATCTTGCTGTTGCTTAGCAACTGGTACTCATGAGGAGAAACTTTGCTCAGACAGTGGTAATGAGTAAAAATGAAAAAATAATGTAGTAATACTATCATACATATGTTATGCCGCATAATTTGTCTTCTCTTGCTGTATAATTTAGTCAACCCTACCACACAATTTCATCAACCCATGCTCCATCTTTCCAATAAACCCTTCCTTTAGCAAGGGCAGCTATTTTTAATATGATGATAGACCGCGAAGTAACCCATTCTTGAAGCCACTGTCAACTCCTACCTCTAAAGTCTACATCTCCCTTTTATATGATGGAGCCATTTAGCTCAGTGGTTAAATGTGAGGAACCCTTTTGATTCAATTGTGGGTGGTGGCCCACTAGTACATCTATAGCAAAATTACCATAAACAGTTGGGTCCTAAACTTCTGTAAAATTTAGAAATCCTAAGAGGACTTTAGAGACCGGACCCCTTTTACCTCTGGTTCGTCTGGATAGCACCAGTCACTACATTGGGTAGTTGATTTGTGCTTTGAAATATTTTGTGGCACCCCTTTACATTTCTTAGGTACCGGACAGTCAGTAGTTTACATTTTTTCCATCCTTTCAAAGATTACTTGTTGATAGAGCCTTGCAAAAAACAGTGCAGAAATTGCACACTTGAAAGTTGTGATGCTGTGGACTGTGGTATTCCAGGGTTTCAACCTGCTGAATAGGGTTAACCCACTGATCGCAAAAAAGATCTCAGTTCTGAGCTGTGCATTGTTACAATTAGCAGTGTTTGACTGAAGTATTGTTTCCAGTCTTAACCTGGTGAAAATCATGCCGAGAAACAGTGCAATTTGCAATAAGTTTAGAATTATGACTGGGTCACAAATGGTTGTTTTCACCCAAATAGGGATTTGCAAAGTGTCTGAATTACCTGAGTATTTGTTGATGGTGAATCCCCTGCTCTTTGAATAAATAAGGTAGTTTCTTCTTTCTTCAAAGGCAATAAGCCCTCCAAGGGAAAGTTTTTTAAATAGCCCTTGAAAACATACCAGTATAGTTATTTCTCACTGAGGCACATCATTGTGATCCCTGCTAGTAATGCACAGGTGCCGGCACTTAATTGATGGCTTCAATTCCCTGTTGTCCAACGAAAGTCCTATACTAGTACTAAATTCTCAGCTTTAGTTGAGCAGAATTGTGTATATTTAGTACAATTTTTAAGTTTATGGACATGGGTCTTTTCATGAGGCGTGAGGCATGGCTAAAGTCTTTTAATTCGAAAGGCATGAGCTAGAAAAAGTAACTGACCAACTGCTCGATGACAAGACCTCTCTTCGATCCATCCTGGAAGAAATTGCTCAAGCAGTACAACTAAAACACAGACAGCCAAATGGAGGACCACCATCCAGAAGTAGTCATCTGAATCACAGAATCATAGCATTCCTTTTGGTTGTCCAGTGCTTTCTAGTCCTGAAAGGAGAGGCGTTCTTCTTCAAACTACATCACTACGTACTTCCTCTGTAGCAATTCATTTGAAGATGGCCTTAGTGATTGTACCTCAACTGCCTATCGACCAGACATTTTATTTAATATATTTCTACCTATGTTTCACACGTTTACAAATACAACTTTAGCTTACTTTAGACATCAAATGCTCCATTTAAGCCAGTTTTATAATAGCTAATCTAAGTCACCAGATCCATTTGCTCATCCTAATTCGCATGAAGAAATCCAGCAAGGTGAAACTACATCTTCCAGTCTTTCTACAGGTCATTTATTTTTAAGAATGTCAGATCTTTCTTTCTTGTTCCACATTTGTAAGTTCGGTTAACCAGTTGCTTCACTTAATTGTAGTTCTCTGTGAAAAAATATTTTGTTCTTATTTGAATTTTATACATAAATATTAGACATTTTAAGCTGTGTAGACACCTGATACATAAGATTCTTAATGTTTCTGCCTCTGAAGTCCATTGTCTGGTGAATTGCTATATCAAAAGTTATTTTTTTATTTTGTAATGCCCCTACAATTTTTGTAGTATATTTCAAATAAAACGACTTTTTAGGTTTTCTAAACTCTATCACACATCTCTTTCTAACCCACCTCCCTTTTTAGGATGAGCATAACTGCGCGGAAGCGCTGCTTTTTTCTACGCGTTGTTATCTGCTTGTACATTTATCCACACCCCACCCTCACACCCATTACTATCGCTCGTTCATGGGCTTGCCCTACAAACATCCTTTGTTATCATTGTTAAATGTTTCACGTTTGTCCCTCCTTGGGGCGCTTTGGTTACTACCTTTGACATCGACCCTGTTACATGGCTAATTGCACTTTTGCTGGTATGTTTGATTGCAAGCAAACTTGTTTTTCCTTTTGTGTGTCTCCTTCATGCTCATGGTGTGAGGCTTTGAATCGGGTCGCATGTGTGAAATTGGATTACTTTTCATTTTCAATATATGTGGCAAGAAAAGTCCAGTTAGGGGTTTACAATAATAACAGCTCTAACTCGAGCAAATGTGAGACCTATTGCATTGCAAATGCTTGTTTATAAATAGATTCTGTTTTCCTTAAAGAAAAATAGGATGTATTTGAACAACAAAAAACATGAAAAGTTTTCTTTTAATTTTTTCAGAGTAGACACTAGTCTGTGTACATTCTGCGTGCTCTGAAAAAATGTTGGTGCCCCATTGACAAAGGGGAAGGGGTCCCCTGGGGGTCCCTTCCAATTTGTGCATCGTTTACTCCTAATTAAAATTTTTGGTAAAATGCGAATGTTTTGCAACCGTATTCTCAGTCTCATAACATTCGCAAATACCAATGAGAGTGGGTATTAGGTATGGACACTCATCACACACCCCATTCTAATACTGAATCGCAAACCCTATTTAGCAAGTCAGTAAAAGGTTACTGATTCGCAAAATAGGGTTAGTACATGTAGAATGGCTTTTTTAGCAGTAGAAAATAACCGAATATGCCATTTGTGACTGCTAAATTCTTTCATACATGTGTCCCTCAGTTACCAATAAATCATTCAGCAGAAATAAAGACACAAAGTGTACCTGTTGTCTCAGGATGTGTGCTGCTTGTGGTAGTCGCAGGTGTTGTGGTGCCTGCGGTGGTTGCTTCTGTAGTGCTCATTCCTGTTAAAAACAGATACACAGATTGTCAGTGGTGCAAGTACTGATTCTAACTACCTCTCCTTGTAACATTATAATTGTTGAAATAAGTAATAACGCCCATGAGTTAGACAAAAGCGAAACCTCCTAAACCGACCCATGAAAGAGTAAGTCTCATGGGTGAGACAGGCACCTCTAAAGTAACACATCAATATACTTTTAAATCTTGAATGTCATTAGGATACATAGACCTTTCACTCCGTTTATGACACACACCTCTAGGCGCATAGCTCCCCTCTTCAGGCCTTCACTGGTCATCTTGCTGTTGCTTAGCAGCTGGTACTCATGAGGAGAAACTTTGCTCAGACAGTGGTAATGAGTAAAAATGAGAAAATAATGTAGTAATACTAGCATAAATATGTTATGCTGCATAATTTGTCTTCTCTTGCTATATAGTGTAGTCAACCCTACCACACAATTTCATCAACCCATGCTCCTTCTATCCAATAAACCCTTCCTTTAACAAGGGCAGCTATTTTTAATATGATGACAGACCGCGAAGTAACCCATTCTTGAAGCCAATGTCAAGTCCTACCTCTAAAGTCTACATCTCCCTTTTAAATGATGAAGCCATTGAGCTCAGAGGTTAAATGTGAGGAACCCTTTTGACTCAATTGTGGGTGGTGGCCCACTAGTACATCTATAGCAAAATTACCATAAACAGTTGGGTCCTAAACTTCTGTAAAATTTAGAAATCCTAAGAGGACTTTAGAGACCGGACCCCTTTTACCTCTGGTTCTTCTGGATAGCACCAGTCACTACATTGGGTAGTTGATTTGTGCTTTGAAATATTTTGTGGCACCCCTTTAAATTTCTTAGGTACCGGATAGTCAGTAGTTTACATTTTTTCCATCCTTTCAAAGATTACTTGTTGATAGAGCCTTGCACAAAACAGTGCAGAAATTGCACACTTGAAAGTTGTGATGCTGTGGACTGTGGTATTCCAGGGTTTCAACTTGCTAAATAGGGTTAACCCACTGATCGCAAGAAAGATCTCAGTTCTGAGCTGTGCATGGTTACAATTAGCAGAGTTTGACTGAAGTATTGTTTCCAGTCTTAACCTGGTGAAAATCATGCCGAGAAACAGTGCAATTTGCAATAAGTTTAGAATTATGATTGGGGCACAAATGGTTGTTTTTACCCAATTAGGGATTTGCAAAGTGTCTGAATGACGCGAGTATTTGTTGAGGGTGAATCTCCTGCTCTTTGAATAAATAAGGTAGTTTCTTCTTTCTTCAAAGGCAATAAGCCATCCAAGGGAAAGTTTTTTTAAATAGCCATTGGAAACATACCAGTATAGTTGTTTCTCACTGAGGCACATCATTGTGATCCCTGCTAGCAATGCACAGTCGCCGGCACTTAATTGATGGCTTCAATTCCCTGTTGTCCACCGAAAGTCCTACACTAGTACTAAATGCTCAGCTTTAGTTGAGCAGAATTGTGTATATTTAGTACAATTTTTAAGTTCATGGACATGGGCCTTTTCATGAGGCGTGAGGCATGGCTAAAGTCTTTTAATTTGAAAGGCATGAGCTAGAAAAAGTAACTGACCAACTGCTCGATGACAAGACCTCTCTTCGATCCATCCTGGAAGAAATTGCTCAAGCAGTACAACTAAAACACAGACAGCCAAATGGAGGACCACCATCCAGAAGTAGACATCTGAATCACATAATCATAGCATTCCTTTTGGTTGTCCAGTGCTTTCTAGTCCTGAAAAGAGAGGCATTCTTCTTCAAACTACATCACTACGTACTTCCTCTGTAGCAATTAATTTGATGATGGCCTTAGTGATTGTACCTCAACTGCCTATAGACCAGACATTTTATTTCATATATTTCTACCTACGTTTCACACGTTTACAAATACAACTTTAGCTTACTTTAAACATCAAATGCTCCATTTAAGCCAGTTTTATAATAGCTAATCTATGTCACCAGATCCATTTGCTCATCCTAATTCGCATGAAGAAATCCAGCAAGGTGAAACTACATCTTACAGTCTTTCTACAGGTCATTTATTTTTAAGAATGTCAGATCTTTCTTTCTTGTTCTACATTTGTAAGTTCAGTTAACCAGTTGCTTCACTTAATTGTAGTTCTCTGTGAAAAAATATTTTGTTCTTATTTTAATTTTATACATAAATATTAGACATGTTAAGCTGTGTAGACACCTGATACATAACATCCTTAATGTTTCTGCCTCTGAAGTCCATTGTCTGGTGAATTGCTATATCAAAAGTTATTTTTTTCTTTTGTAAGGCCCCTACCATTTTTGTAGTATATTTCAAATAAAACGACTTTTTAGGTTTTCTAAACTCTATCACACATCTCTTTCTAACCCACCTCCCTTTTTAGGTTAGGCATAACAGCGCGGAAGCGCTGCTTTTTTCTACGCGTTGTTATCTGGTTGTACTTTTATCCATACCCCGCCCTCACGCCCATTACTATCGCTCGTTCATGGGCTTGCCCTACAAACATCCTTTGTTATCATTGTTAAATATTTCACGTTTGTCCCTCCTTGGCGCGCTTTGGTTACTGCCTTTGACATCGACCCTGTTACATGGCTAATTGCACTTTTGCTGGTATGTTTGATTGCAAGCAAACTTGTTTTTCCTTTTGTGTGTCTCCTTCATGCTCATGGTGTGAGGCTTTGAATCGGGTTGCATGTGTGAAATTGGATTACTTTTCATTTTCAATATATGTGGCAAGAAAAGTCCAGTTAGGGGTTTACAATAATAACAGCTCTAACTCGAGCAAATGTGAGACCTATTGCATTGCAAATGCTTGTTTATAAATAGAGTCTGTTTTCCTTAAAGAAAAATAGGATGTATTTCAACAAAAAACATGAAAAGTTTTCTTTTAATTTTTTCAGAGTAGACACTAGTCTGTGTACATTCTGCGTGCTCTGAAAAAATGTTGGTGCCCCATTGACAAAGGGGAAGGGGTCCCCTGGGGGTCCCTTCCAATTTTTGCATTGTTTACTCCAAATTAAATTTTTTGGTAAAATGCGAATGTTTTGCAACTGTATTCTCAGTCTCATAACATTCGCAAATACCAATGAGAGTGGGTATTAGGAATGGACACTCATCACACACCCCATTCTAATACGGAATCGCAAACCCTATTGTGCAAGTCAGTAAAAGGTTACTGATTCACAAAATAGGGTTAGTACATGTAGAAAGGCTTTTTTAGCAGTAGAAAATAACCGAATATGCCATTTGTGACTGCTAAATTCTTTCATACATGTGTCCCTCAGTTACCAATAAATCATTCAGCAGAAATAAAGCACAAAGTGTACCTGTTGTCTCAGGATGTGTGCTGCTTGTGGTAGTCGCAGGTGTTGTGGTGCCTGCGGTGGTTGCTTCTGTAGTGCTCATTCCTGTTAAAAACAGATACACAGATTGTCAGTGGTGCAAGTACTGATACTAACTACCTCTCCTTGTAACATTATAATTGTTGAAATAAGTAATAACGCCCATGAGGTAGACAAAAGCGAAACCTCCTAAACCGACCCATGAAAGAGTAAGTCTCATGGGTGAGACAGGCACCTCTAAAGTAACACGTCAATATACTTTTAAATCTTGAATGTCATTAGGATACATAGACCTTTCACTCCGTTTATGACACACACCTCTAGGCGCATAGCTCCCCTCTTCAGGCCTTCACGGGTCATCTTGCTGTTGCTTAGCAACTGGTACTCATGAGCAGAAACTTTGCTCAGACAGTGGTAATGAGTAAAAATGAAAAAATAATGTAGTAATACTATCATACATATGTTATGCCGCATAATTTGTCTTCTCTTGCTGTATAATTTAGTCAACCCTACCACACAATTTCATCAACCCATGCTCCATCTTTCCAATAAACCCTTCCTTTAGCAAGGGCAGCTATTTTTAATATGATGACAGACCGCGAAGTAACCCATTCTTGAAGCCACTGTCAAGTCCTACCTCTAAAGTCTACATCTCCCTTTTAAATGATGAAGCCATTGAGCACAGTGGTTAAATGTGAGGAACCCTTTTGACTCAATTGTGGGTGGTGGCCCACTAGAACATCTATAGCAAAATTACCATAAACAGTTGGGTCCTAAACTTCTGTAAAATTTAGAAATCCTAAGAGGACTTTAGAGACCGGACCCCTTTTACCTCTGGTTCGTCTGGATAGCACCAGTCACTACATTGGGTAGTTGATTTGTGCTTTGAAATATTTTGTGGCACCCCTTTACATTTCTTAGGTACCGGACAGTCAGTAGTTTACATTTTTTCCATCCTTTCAAAGATTACTTGTTGATAGAGCCTTGCAAAAAACAGTGCAGAAATTGCACACTTGAAAGTTGTGGTGCTGTGGACTGTGGTATTCCAGGGTTTCAACCTGCTGAATAGGGTTAACCCACTGATCGCAAAAAAGATCTCAGTTCTGAGCTGTGCATTGTTACAATTAGCAGTGTTTGACTGAAGTATTGTTTCCAGTCTTAACCTGGTGAAAATCATGCCGAGAAACAGTGCAATTTGCAATAAGTTTAGAATTATGATTGGGGCACAAATGGTTGTTTTCACCCAAATAGGGATTTGCAAAGTGTCTGAATTACCTGAGTATTTGTTGATGGTGAATCCCCTGCTCTTTTAATAAATAAGGTAGTTTCTTCTTTCTTCAAAGGCAATAAGCCCTCCAAGGGAAAGTTTTTTAAATAGCCCTTGAAAACATACCAGTATAGTTATTTCTCACTGAGGCACATCATTGTGATCCCTGCTAGTAATGCACAGGTGCCGGCACTTAATTGATGGCTTCAATTCCCTGTTGTCCAACGAAAGTCCTATACTAGTACTAAATTATCTGCTTTAGTTGAGCAGAATTGTGTATATTTAGTACAATTTTTAAGTTTATGGACATGGGTCTTTTCATGAGGCGTGAGGCATGGCTAAAGTCTTTTAATTCGAAAGGCATGAGCTAGACAAAGGAACTGACCAACTGCTCGATGACAAGACCTCTCTTCAATCCATCCTGGAAGAAATTGCTCAAGCAGTACAACTAAAACACAGACAGCCAAATGGAGGACCACCATCCAGAAGTAGTCATCTGAATCACAGAATCATAGCATTCCTTTTGGTTGTCCAGTGCTTTCTAGTCCTGAAAGGAGAGGCGTTCTTCTTCAAACTACATCACTACGTACTTCAACTGTAGCAATTCATTTGAAGATGGCCTTAGTGATTGTACCTCAACTGCCTATCGACCAGACATTTTATTTAATATATTTCTACCTATGTTTCACACGTTTACAAATACAACTTTAGCTTACTTTAGACATCAAATGCTCCATTTAAGCCAGTTTTATAATAGCTAATCTAAGTCACCAGATCCATTTGCTCATCCTAATTCGCATGAAGAAATCCAGCAAGGTGAAACTACATCTTCCAGTCTTTCTACAGGTCATTTATTTTTAAGAATGTCAGATCTTTCTTTCTTGTTCTACATTTGTAAGTTCAGTTAACCAGTTGCTTCACTTAATTATAGTTCTCTGTGAAAAAATATTTTGTTCTTATTTTAATTTTATACATAAATATTAGACATTTTAAGCTGTGTAGACACCTGATACATAACATTCTTAATGTTTCTGCCTCTGAAGTCCATTGTCTGGTGAATTGCTATATCAAAAGTTATTTTTTTATTTTGTAATGCCCCTACAATTTTAGTAGTATATTTCAAATAAAACGACTTTTTAGGTTTTCTAAACTCTATCACACATCTCTTTCTAACCCACCTCCATTTTAGGATGAGCATAACTGCGCGGAAGCGCGGCTTTTTTCTACGCGTTGTTATCTGTTTGTACTTTTATCCACACCCCACCCTCACACCCATTACTATCGCTCGTTCATGGGCTTGCCCTACAAACATCCTTTGTTATCATTGTTAAATGTTTCACGTTTGTCCCTCCTTGGGGCGCTTTGGTTACTACCTTTGACATCGACCCTGTTACATGGCTAATTGCACTTTTGCTGGTATGTTTGATTGCAAGCAAACTTGTTTTTCCTTTTGTGTGTCTCCTTCATGCTCATGGTGTGAGGCTTTGAATCGGGTCGCATGTGTGAAATTGGATTACTTTTCATTTTCAATATATGTGGCAAGAAAAGTCCTGTTAGGGGTTTACAATAATAACAGCTCTAACTCGAGCAAATGTGAGACCTATTGCATTGCAAATGCTTGTTTATAAATAGAGTCTGTTTTCCTTAAAGAAAAATAGGATGTATTTCAACAAAAAACATGAAAAGTTTTCTTTAAATTTTTTCAGAGTAGACACTAGTCTGTGTACATTCTGCGTGCTCTGAAAAAATGTTGGTGCCCCATTGACAAAGGGGAAGGGGTCCCCTGGGGGTCCCTTCCAATTTTTGCATTGTTTACTCCAAATTAAAATTTTTGGTAAAATGCGAATGTTTTGCAACTGTATTCTCAGTCTAATAACATTTGCAAATACCAATGAGAGTGGGTATTAGGAATGGACACTCATCACACACCCCATTCTAATACGGAATCGCAAACCCTATTGTGCAAGTCAGTAAAAGGTTACTGATTCACAAAATAGGGTTAGTACATGTAGAAAGGTTTTTTTAGCAGTAGAAAATAACCGAATATGCCATTTGTGACTGCTAAATTCTTTCATACATGTGTCCCTCAGTTACCAATAAATCATTCAGCAGAAATAAAGCACAAAGTGTACCTGTTGTCTCAGGATGTGTGCTGCTTGTGGTAGTCGCAGGTGTTGTGGTGCCTGCGGTGGTTGCTTCTGTAGTGCTCATTCCTGTTAAAAACAGATACACAGATTGTCAGTGGTGCAAGTACTGATACTAACTACCTCTCCTTGTAACATTATAATTGTTGAAATAAGTAATAACGCCCATGAGGTAGACAGAAGCGAAACCTCCTAAACCGACCCATGAAAGAGTAAGTCTCATGGGTGAGACAGGCACCTCTAAAGTAACACGTCAATATACTTTTAAATCTTGAATGTCATTAGGATACATAGACCTTTCACTCCGTTTATGACACACACCTCTAGGCGCATAGCTCCCCTCTTCAGGCCTTCACGGGTCATCTTGCTGTTGCTTAGCAACTGGTACTCATGAGGAGAAACTTTGCTCAGACAGTGGTAATGAGTAAAAATGAAAAAATAATGTAGTAATACTATCATACATATGTTATGCCGCATAATTTGTCTTCTCTTGCTGTATAATTTAGTCAACCCTACCACACAATTTCATCAACCCATGCTCCATCTTTCCAATAAACCCTTCCTTTAGCAAGGGCAGCTATTTTTAATATGATGATAGACCGCGAAGTAACCCATTCTTGAAGCCACTGTCAACTCCTACCTCTAAAGTCTACATCTCCCTTTTATATGATGGAGCCATTTAGCTCAGTGGTTAAATGTGAGGAACCCTTTTGACTCAATTGTGGGTGGTGGCCCACTAGTACATCTATAGCAAAATTACCATAAACAGTTGGGTCCTAAACTTCTGTAAAATTTAGAAATCCTAAGAGGACTTTAGAGACCGGACCCCTTTTACCTCTGGTTCGTCTGGATAGCACCAGTCACTACATTGGGTAGTTGATTTGTGCTTTGAAATATTTTGTGGCACCCCTTTACATTTCTTAGGTACCCGACAGTCAGTAGTTTACATTTTTTCCATCCTTTCAAAGATTACTTGTTGATAGAGCCTTGCAAAAAACAGTGCAGAAATTGCACACTTGAAAGTTGTGATGCTGTGGACTGTGGTATTCCAGGGTTTCAACCTGCTGAATAGCGTTAACCCACTGATCGCAAGAAAGATCTCAGTTCTGAGCTGTGCATTGCTACAATTAGCAGTGTTTGACTGAAGTATTGTTTCCAGTCTTAACCTGGTGAAAATCATGCCGAGAAACAGTGCAATTTGCAATAAGTTTAGAATTATGATTGGGGCACAAATGGTTGTTTTCACCCAAATAGGGATTTGCAAAGTGTCTGAATTACCTGAGTATTTGTTGATGGTGAATCCCCTGCTCTTTGAATAAATAAGGTAGTTTCTTCTTTCTTCAAAGGCAATAAGCCCTCCAAGGGAAAGTTTTTTAAATAGCCCTTGAAAACATACCAGTATAGTTGTTTCTCACTGAAGCACATCATTGTGATCCCTGCTAGTAATGCACAGGTGCCGGCACTTAATTGATGGCTTCAATTCCCTGTTGTCCAACGAAAGTCCTATACTAGTACTAAATTCTCAGCTTTAGTTGAGCAGAATTGTGTATATTTAGTACAATTTTTAAGTTCATGGACATGGGTCTTTTCATGAGGCGTGAGGCATGGCTAAAGTCTTTTAATTCGAAAGGCATGAGCTAGACAAAGTAACTGACCAACTGCTCGATGACAAGACCTCTCTTCAATCCATCCTGGAAGAAATTGCTCAAGCAGTACAACTAAAACACAGACAGCCAAATGGAGGACCACCATCCAGAAGTAGTCATCTGAATCACAGAATCATAGCATTCCTTTTGGTTGTCCAGTGCTTTCTAGTCCTGAAAGGAGAAGCGTTCTTCTTCAAACTACATCACTACGTACTTCCTCTGTAGCAATTCATTTGAAGATGGCCTTAGTGATTGTACCTCAACTGCCTATCGACCAGACATTTTATTTAATATATTTCTACCTATGTTTCACACGTTTACAAATACAACTTTAGCTTACTTTAGACATCAAATGCTATATTTAAGCCAGTTTTATAATAGCTAATCTAAGTCACCAGATCCATTTGCTCATACTAAATCGCATGAAGAAATCCAGCAAGGTGAATCTACATCTTCCAGTCTTTCTACAGGTCATTTATTTTTAAGAATGTCAGATCTTTCTTTCTTGTTCCACATTTGTAAGTTCAGTTAACCAGTTGCTTCACTTAATTGTAGTTCTCTGTGAAAAAATATTTTGTTCTTATTTTAATTTTATACATAAATATTAGACATGTTAAGCTGTGTAGACACCTGATACATAACATTCTTAATGTTTCTGCCTCTGAACTCCATTGTCTGGTGAATTGCTATATCAAAAGTTCTTTTTTTCTTTTGTAATGCCCGACCAATTTTTGTAGTATATTTAAAATAAAACGACTTTTTAGGTTTTCTAAACTCTATCACACATCTCTTTCTAACCCACCTCCCTTTTTAGGATGAGCATAACTGCGCGGAAGCGCTGCTTTTTTCTACGCGTTGTTATCTGTTTGTACTTTTATCCACACCCCACCCTCACACCCATTACTATCGCTCGTTCATGGGCTTGCCCTACAAACATCCTTTGTTATCATTGTTAAATGTTTCACGTTTGTCCCTCCTTGGGGCGCTTTGGTTACTACCTTTGACATCGACCCTGTTACATGGCTAATTGCACTTTTGCTGGTATGTTTGATTGCAAGCAAACTTGTTTTTCCTTTTGTGTGTCTCCTTCATGCTCATGGTGTGAGGCTTTGAATCGGGTCGCATGTGTGAAATTGGATTACTTTTCATTTTCAATATATGTGGCAAGAAAAGTCCAGTTAGGGGTTTACAATAATAACAGCTCTAACTCGAGCAAATGTGAGACCTATTGCATTGCAAATGCTTGTTTATAAATAGAGTCTGTTTTCCTTAAAGAAAAACAGGATGTATTTGAACAACAAAAAACATGAAAGGTTTTCTTTTAATTTTTTAAGAGTAGACACAAGTCTGTGTACATTCTGCGTGCTCTGAAAAAATGTTGGTGCCACATTGACAAAGGGGAAGGGGTCCCCTGGGGGTCCCTTCCAATTTGTGCATCGTTTACTCCTAATTAAAACTTTTGGTAAAATGCGAATGTTTTGCAACCGTATTCTCAGTCTCATAACATTCGCAAATACCAATGAGAGTGGGTATTAGGAATGGACACTCATCACACAACCCATTCTAATACGGAATCGCAAACCCTATTGTGCAAGTCAGTAAAAGGTTACTGATTCGCAAAATAGGGTTAGTACATGTAGAAAGGCTTTTTTAGAAGTAGAAAATAACCGAATATACCATTTGTGACTGCTAAATTCTTTCATACATGTGTCCCTCAGTTACCAATAAATCATTCAGCAGAAATAAAGACACAAAGTGTACCTGTTGTCTCAGGATGTGTGCTGCTTGTGGTAGTCGCAGGTGTTGTGGTGCCTATGGTGGTTGCTTCTGTAGTGCTCATTCCTGTTAAAAACATATACACAGATTGTCAGTGGTGCAAGTACTGATTCTAACTACCTCTCCTTGTAACATTATAATTGTTGAAATAAGTAATAACGCCCATGAGTTAGACAAAAGCGATACCTCCTAAACCGACCCATGAAAGTTAAGTCTCATGGGTGAGACAGGCACCTCTAAAGTAACACATCAATATACTTTTAAATCTTGAATGTCATTAGGATACATAGACCTTTCACTCCGTTTATGACACACACCTCTAGGCGCATAGCTCCCCTCTTCAGGCCTTCACTGGTCATCTTGCTGTTGCTTAGCAGCTGGTACTCATGAGGAGAAACTTTGCTCAGACAGTGGTAATGAGTAAAAATGAGAAAATAATGTAGTAATACTAGCATAAATATGTTATGCTGCATAATACTAGCATAAATATGGTATGCTGCATAATTTGTCTTCTCTTGCTATATAATTTAGTCAACCTTACCACACAATTTCATCAACCCATGCTCCATCTATCCAATAAACCCTTCCTTTAGCAAGGGCAGCTATTTTTAATATGATGACAGACCGCGAAGTAACCCATTCTTGAAGCCAATGTCAAGTCCTACCTCTAAAGTCTACATCTCCCTTTTAAATGATGAACCCATTGAGCTCAGAGGTTAAATGTGAGGAACCCTTTTGACTCAATTGTGGGTGGTGGCCAACTAGTACATCAATAGCAAAATTACCATAAACAGTTGGGTCCTAAACTTCTGTAAAATTTAGAAATCCTAAGAGGACTTTAGAGACCGGACCCCTTTTACCTCTGGTTCTTCTGGATAGCACCAGTCACCACATTGGGTAGTTGATTTGTGCTTTGAAATATTTCGTGGCACCCCTTTAAATTTCTTAGGTACCGGACAGTCAGTAGTTTACATTTTTTCCATCCTTTCAAAGATTACTTGTTGATAGAGCCTTGCACAAAACAGTGCAGAAATTGCACACTTGAAAGTTGTGATGCTGTGGACTGTGGCATTCCAGGGTTTCAACCTGCTAAATAGGGTTAACCCACTGATCGCAAGAAAGATCTCAGTTCTGAGCTGTGCATGGTTACAATTAGCAGAGTTTGACTGAAGTATTGTTTCCAGTCTTAACTTGGTGAAAATCATGCCGAGAAACAGTGCAATTTGCAATAAGTTTAGAATTATGATTGGGGCACAAATGGTTGTTTTTACCCAAATAGGGATTTGCAAAGTGTCTGAATGACCTGAGTATTTGTTGATGGTGAATCCCCTGCTCTTTGAATAAATAAGGTAGTTTCTTCTTTCTTCAAAGGCAATAAGCCATCCAAGGGAAAGTTTTTTTAAATAGCCATTGGAAACATACCAGTACAGTTGTTTCTCACTGAGGCACATCATTGTGATCCCTGCTAGTAATGCACAGGCGCCGGCACTTAATTGATGGCTTCAATTCCCTGTTGTCCACCGAAAGTCCTACACTAGTACTAAATGCTCAGCTTTAGTTGAGCAGAATTGTGTATATTTAGTACAATTTATAAGTTCATGGACATGGGCCTTTTCATGAGGCGTGAGGCATGGCTAAAGTCTTTTAATTTGAAAGGCATGAGCTAGACAAAGTAACTGACCAACTGCTTGATGACAAGACCTCTCTTCGATCCATCCTGGAAGAAATTGCTCAAGCAGTACAACTAAAACACAGACAGCCAAATGGAGGACCACCATCCAGAAGTAGACATCTGAATCACATAATCATAGCATTCCTTTTGGTTGTCCAGTGCTTTCTAGTCCTGAAAGGAGAGGCATTCTTCTTCAAACTACATCACTACCTACTTCCTCTGTAGCAATTAATTTGATGATGGCCTTAGTGATTGTACCTCAACTGCCTATAGACCAGACATTTTATTTCATATATTTCTACCTACGTTTCACACGTTTACAAATACAACTTTAGCTTACTTTAAACATCAAATGCTCCATTTAAGCCAGTTTTATAATAGCTAATCTATGTCACCAGATCCATTTGCTCATCCTAATTCGCATGAAGAAATCCAGCAAGGTGAAACTACATCTTACAGTCTTTTTAAGAATGTCAGATCTTTCTTTCTTGTTCTACATTTGTAAGTTCAGTTAACCAGTTGCTTCACTTAATTGTAGTTCTCTGTGAAAAAATATTTTGTTCTTATTTTAATTTTATACGTAAATATTAGACATGTTAAGCTGTGTAGACACCTGATACATAACATGCTTAATGTTTCTGCCTCTGAAGTCCATTGTCTGGTGAATTGGTATATCCAAAGTTCTTTTTTTTTTTTGTAAGGCCCCTACCATTTTTGTAGTATATTTCAAATAAAACAACTTTTTAGGTTTTCTAAACTCTATCACACATCTCTTTCTAACCCAACTCCCTTTTTAGGTTAGGCATAACAGCGCGGAAGCGCTGCTTTTTTCTACGCGTTGTTATCTGTTTGTACTTTTATCCATACCCCGCCCTCACGCCCATTACTATCGCTCGTTCAAGGGCTTGCCCTACAAACATCCTTTGTTATCATTGTTAAATGTTTCACGTTTGTCCCTCCTTGGCGCGCTTTGGTTACTGCCTTTGACATCGACCCTGTTACATGGCTAATTGCACTTTTGCTGGTATGTTTGATTGCAAGCAAACTTGTTTTTCCTTTTGTGTGTCTCCTTCATGCTCATGGTGTGAGGCTTTGAATCGGGTTGCATGTGTGAAATTGGATTACTTTTCATTTTCAATATATGTGGCAAGAAAAGTCCAGTTAGGGGTTTACAATAATAACAGCTCTAACTCGAGCAAATGTGAGACCTATTGCATTGCAAATGCTTGTTTATAAATAGAGTCTGTTTTCCTTAAAGAAAAACAGGATGAATTTGAACAAAAAACATGAAAAGTTTTCTTTTAATTTTTTAAGAGTAGACACTAGTCTGTGTACATTCTGCGTGCTCTGAAAAAATGTTGGTGCCCCATTGACAAAGGGGAAGGGGTCCCCTGGGGGTCCCTTCCAATTTGTGCATTGTTTACTCCTAATAAAAATTTTTGGTAAAATGCGAATGTTTTGCAACCGTATTCTCAGTCTCATAACATTCGCAAATACCAATGAGAGTGGGTATTAGGTATGGACACTCATCACACACCCCATTCTAATACGGAATCGCAAACCCTATTGTGCAATTCAGTAAAAGGTTACTGATTCGCAAAATAGGGTTAGTACATGTAGAAAGGCTTTTTTAGCAGTAGAAAATAACCGAATATGCCATTTGTGACAGCTAAATTCTTTCATACATGTGTCCCTCAGTTACCAATAAATCATTCAGCAGAAATAAAGACACAAAGTGTACCTGTTGTCTCAGGATGTGTGCTGCTTGTGGTAGTCGCAGGTGTTGTGGTGCCTGCGGTGGTTGCTTCTGTAGTGCTCATTCCTGTTAAAAACAGATACACAGATTGTCAGTGGTGCAAGTACTGATTCTAACTACCTCTCCTTGTAACATTATAATTGTTGAAATAAGTAATAACGCCCATGAGTTAGACAAAAGCGAAACCTCCTAAACCGACCCATGAAAGAGTAAGTCTCATGGGTGAGACAGGCACCTCTAAAGTAACAGATCAATATACTTTTAAATCTTGAATGTCATTAGGATACATAGACCTTTCACTCCGTTTATGACACACACCTCTAGGCGCATAGCTCCCCTCTTCAGGCCTTCACTGGTCATCTTGCTGTTGCTTAGCAGCTGGTACTCATGAGGATAAACTTTGCTCAGACAGTGGTAATGAGTAAAAATGAGAAAATAATGTAGTAATACTAGCATAAATATGTTATGCTGCATAATTTGTCTTCTCTTGCTATATAACTTAGTCAACCCTACCACACAATTTCATCAACCCATGCTCCATCTTTCCAATAAACCCTTCCTTTAGCAAGGGCAGCTATTTTTAATATGATGACAGACCGCGAAGTAACCCATTCTTGAAACCAATGTCAAGTCCTACCTCTAAAGTCTACATCTCCCTTTTAAATGCTGAAGCCATTGAGCTCAGAGGTTAAATGTGAGGAACCCTTTTGACTCAATTGTGGGTGGTGGCCCACTAGTACATCAATAGCAAAATTACCATAAACAGTTGGGTCCTAAACTTCTGTAAAATTTAGAAATCCTAAGAGGACTTTAGAGACCGGACCCCTTTTACCTCTGGTTCTTCTGGATAGCACCAGTCACAACATTGGGTAGTTGATTTGTGCTTTGAAATATTTTGTGGCACCCCTTTACATTTCTTAGGTACCGGACAGTCAGTAGTTTACATTTTTTCCATCCTTTCAAAGATTACTTGTTGATAGAGCCTTGCACAAAACAGTGCAGAAATTGCACGCTTGAAAGTTCTGCTGTGGACTGTGGTATTCCAGGGTTTCAACCTGCTAAATAGGGTTAACCCACTGATCGCAAGAAAGATCTCAGTTCTGAGCTGTGCATGGTTACAATTAGCAGAGTTTGACTGAAGTATTGTTTCCAGTCATAACCTGGTGAAAATCATGCCGAGAAACAGTGCAATTTGCAATAAGTTTAGAATTATGATTGGGGCACAAATGGTTGTTTTTAACCAAATAGGGATTTGCAAAGTGTCTGAATGACCGGAGTATTTCTTGATGGTGAATCCCCTGCTCTTTGAATAAATAAGGTAGTTTCTTCTTTCTTCAAAGGCAATAAGCCATCCAAGGGAAAGTTTTTTTAAATAGCCCTTGAAAACATACCAGTATAGTTGTTTCTCACTGAGGCACATCATTGTGATCCCTGCTAGTAATGCACAGGCGCCGGCACTTAATTGATGGCTTCAATTCCCTGTTGTCCACCGAAAGTCCTATACTAGTACTAAATGCTCAGCTTTATTTGAGCAGAATTGTGTATATTTAGTACAATTTTTAAGTTCATGGACATCGGCCTTTTCATGAGGCGTAGGCATAGCTAAAGTCTTTTAACTTGAAAGGCATGAGCTAGACAAAGTAACTGACCAACTGCTCGATGACAAGACCTCTCTTCGATCCATCCTGGAAGAAATTGCTCAAGCAGTACAACTAAAACACAGACAGACAAATGGAGGACCACCATCCAGAAGTAGTCATCTGAATCACAGAATCATAGCATTCCTTTTGGTTGTCCAGTGCTTTCTAGTCCTGAAAGGAGAGGCGTTCTTCTTCAAACTACATCACTACGTACTTCCTCTGTAGCAATTGATTTGATGATGGCCTTAGTGATTGGACCTCAACTGCCTATAGACCAGACATTTTATTTCATATATTTCTACCTACGTTTCACACGTTTACAAATACAACTTTAGCTTACTTTAAACATCAAATGCTCCATTTAAGCCAGTTTTATAATAGCTAATCTATGTCGCCGGATCCATTAGCTCATCCTAATTCGCATGAAGAAATCCAGAGAGGTGAAATTACATCTTCCAGTCTTTCTACAGGTCATTTATTTTTAAGAATGTCAGATCTTTCTTTCTTGTTCTACATTTGTAGGTTCAGTTAACCAGTTGCTTCATTTAATTGTAGTTCTCTGTGAAAAAATATTTTGTTCTTATTTTAATTTTATACATAAATATTAGACATGTTAAGCTGTGTAGACACCTGATACATACCATGCTTAATGTTTCTGCCTCTGAAGTCCATTGTCTGGTGAATTGTTATATCAAAAGTTCCTTTTTTCTTTTGTAATGCCCCGACAATTTTTGTAGTATATTTCAAATAAAACGACTTTTTAGGTTTTCTAAACTCTATCACACATCTCTTTCTAACCCACCTCCCTTTTTAGGTTGAGCATAATAGCGCGGTGTTGGAAAATGGGTTATTGGTAGGGCAGGTAGGTACCTACACCTAGCAACAAGCCACAAACCTCCACATAAGTACAGTTAGGTCTCAGTAAATTAATCCCAGCTCTACCCTTGGTAGCTTGGCATCGAGCGTCAAGGCTTAACTTAGGAGACAAAGTGTAAAGCATTCAAATATCACAAAACAGTAATTAAATAAAACACAGGAAACAGTTTAAAAATCCAAAACCAATTTATAAAAATAGTTTATATTTTTATCTATAAAATGACACAAAAACGATTAAAATCGGTTCAGGGGAACCGGAGATATGAATTTTTAAAGAATTATTACTTTTCCAGCGCTTAGAAACAAAAAGCGCCAATCGGGTCATCTGGTTGCACCTCGACCGTGGCAAAGTCAAACTTTCAGGCCGACCGCGATGGAGCCCTGCTCGGCTACAGGTCGCGGGAGGCCTCGGTTAAAAAGTTACCTTCTGACTTAGTCTTTATTTTGAAGTTTTTCTTCACCGGGACGAACCTGCCAGTTGAATCCGACCTCCTTGAGCCCTTGTCCGGATGCGCGATGTGGGTTTCCTCGGTGGAGACTTTTACCTTCGGACTTAGTCGTTTTTTCGAGATGAAAATCCTTCGACCGGGGTAAACCTGGATCTTGATCCGACGTCCATGGAGCCCTTCTCGGATACGATGGCTGGGAGGTCCGGGTCAACTTTTTACCTTCGGACTTAGTCTCTTTTTTGGATGTTTTTCTTTACCGGGACGAACCACGAAGTCAGGCCGGGTCGCGGTTGAGGCAAGCCGGCTAGAATTTCCGCGGCGGGTCGGTCCCTCTCTGGAGCTTTTTTCCAAAAATTCTCAAATCTTTTCCAAACTTCTGGGGCTTCACCCAGATGTTCTTTTAAGGTTCTTTTGGGGTCCACAGCTCACCCCAAGGGTCCAGAAGTTCTGTGATGGTCCTTGGGGGGTGCGGACTTCAACTCCCAGAATGCACCAGGCGCAAACTCCTTTTTGGCCACTGGACAGTGGTCAGCTGGTCGCTTTCTTCAGGAGTTGGTGCAGGGGACTCTGGTTTAGCAATTTTTCACCTGTAGCAAACAGGGAGTCCCTCCTTGAACCAGTTGAAGCCAGGCAAAGTCCTTCTTGTGGTGAAGCCCAAGTGTGCAGCTGGTGCAGTCCTTCTGAGTGCAGGGTCCAGGTGCAGGCCAGGGGTCCAGCAGGGCAGTCCTTCTTCTTCTTTAGTTCCTTTCTTGTTGAATTCTGGAGGGGATCTGAGGTGTGGGTGCAGGTCTGCCAGTTTTATCCTTGCTTCTGGGTGAAAAGCAGGGGGGCCCTGGTTCTCCAATCAGGAACAGGGTCGTCCCCCTGTGATGACCACTTCCTGGGAAGTGAGGCAAAAATCCATCCCAGAAGGCAACAGTCTCTAAAAATCCAACATGGATTAATCTGATTTTTGGAGGTTACATCTGGCTGAGCCCACCCACTGGTGTGGCTAAAAATCATAAACACACCCCTCTCCTGCCCTCTCCTAATCTAATCAAGGGGGCACCTAATTGTCTGGGGTTGCAGGATGTGGGGGTGTTGCTGGGTGCTTCAAATGTCCTTCTCTGCCTTTGAAGACCAGTTTGGCCGCCCTCCCCCTTCCTGCCTCACCATCTGCTGAGGGGAGATTTCTCTCCCCCAAGCACATTCCTTTGTGTGAAGTCAGGCCACTTCACACCTCATCAAGGTAGCCTGGCAGAAGCTGCTGCAGGCTGGCCAATCAGAGCACAGCAGCAAAAACAATGCAGAGCTGAAATTGGCAACTTTTTAGGTAAAGTCTAAACTTTTTACCTGAACTAGATATATTAAATCCAACAACTGGAAGTTGTAGGATTTATTACAACAATTAATTTGATACCAAATTCTTGGTATGCAACATTTAAGGAGACTTTAAAATTTAAAATAAAGTCTGCCCATTCTAGCCTATGAAGGCCATTTACTTCAATGAGGGAAAAACGAATTTGGCTGTTTTTACCTCACCAGGGCTTATAAATCTATTTTTATAAAGTCCCTGCTTATAGTTACATGTCACCCAGCCCTAGGGGCACATAGGGCACACCTTAGGGGTGACTTATATGTAAAAATAAGGTAGTTTAAGACTTTGGAAGTACCTTTAATTCCAAAGTCGAATTTGCATATAACTTTAATTTAAAAGCAGCCAGCAAGGCAGGGTTGCTTTTAAAATGACACTGGGCACCTCAGCAGTGCACCTAGGTGTGCACCACTTATGCTGTGGTCCCTAAAACTACATGCCCTACCATATACTAGGGACTTATAGGTAGGTTAACTTAGCCAATTATAATTAGCCTAATGTGCATATCCATTTTACACAGAGCACAGGCCCTGGGACTGGTTAGCAGTACCCAGGGCACCATCAAAGTCAGGAAAACACCAGCAAAAAAGAGGAAAATGGGGGCAAAAAGTTATGGGGCCTCTGCAATCAGCCCTGTTTTCTCACACGCGGAAGTGCTGCTTTTTTCTACGCGTTGTTATCTGTTTGTACTTTTATCCACACCCAGCCCTCACGCCCATTACTATCGCTCGTTCATGGGCTTGCCCTACAAAAATCCTTTGTTATCATTGGTAAATGTTTCATGTTTGTCCCTCCTTGGGGCGCTTTGGTTACTGCCTTTGACATCGACCCTGTTACATGGCTAATTGCACTTTTGCTGGTATGTTTGATTGCAAGCAAACTTGTTTTTCCTTTTGTGTGTCTCCTTCATGCTCATGGTGTGAGGCTTTGAATCGGGTTGCATGTGGGAAATTGGATTACTTTTCATTTTCAATATCTGTGGCAAGAAAAGTCCAGTTAGGGGTTTACAATAATAACAGCTCTAACTCGAGCAAATGTGAGACCTATTGCATTGCAAATGCTTGTTTTTTAAATAGAGTCTGTTTTCCTTAAAGAAAAACAGGATGTAGTTCAACAAAAAAATGAAAAGTTTTCTTTTCATTTTTTAAGAGTTGGCACTGGTCTGTGTACATTCTGCGGGCTCTGAAAAAATGTTGGTGCCCCATTGACAAAGGGGAAGGGGTCCCCTGGGGGTCCCTTCCAATTTGTGCATTGTTTACTCCTAATTAAGATTTTTGGTAAAATGCGAATGTTTTGCAACCGTATTCTCAGTCTCATAACATTCGCAAATACCAGTGAGAGTGGGTATTAGGAATGGACACTCATCACACACCCCATTCTAATACGGAATCGCAAACCCTATTGTGCAAGTCAGTAAAAGGTTACTGATTCGCAAAATAGGGTTAGTACATGTAGAAAGGCTTTTTTAGCAGTAGAAAATAACGGAATATGCCATTTGTGACTGCTAAATTCTTTCATACATGTGTCCCTCAGTTACCAATAAACCATTCAGCAGAAATAAAGACACAAAGTGTACCTGTTGTCTCAGGATGTGTGCTGCTTGTGGTAGTCGCAGGTGTTGTGGTGCCTGCGGTGGTTGCTTCTGTAGTGCTCATTCCTGTTAAAAACAGATACACAGATTGTCAGTGGTGCAAGTACTGATACTAACTACCTCTCCTTGTAACATTATAATTGTTGAAATAAGTAATAACGCCCATGAGGTAGACAAAAGCGAAACCTCCTAATCCGACCCATGAAAGAGTAAGTCTCATGGGTGAGACAGGCACCTCTAAACTAACACGTCAATATATTTTTAAATCTTGAATGTCATTAGGATACATAGACCTTTGACTCCGTTTATGACACACACCTCTAGCCGCATAGCTCCCCTCTTCAGGCATTCACTGGTCATCTTGCTGTTGCTTAGCAACGGGTACTCATGAGGAGAAACTTTGCTCAGACAGTGGTAATGAGTAAAAATGAGAAAATAATGTAGTAATACTAGCATAAATATGTTATGCCGCATAATTTGTCTTCTCTTGCTGTATAGTTCAGTCAACCCTACCACACAATTTCATCAACGCCTGCTCCATCATTCCAACAAACCTTTCCTTTAGCAAGGGCATCTATTTTTAATATTATGACAGACCGTTAAGTAACCCATATTGGGCCTTTTTTCGTCCCCACAATTTACAGTCGATGGCAGGTGCTTTCAAATGAGGACTGTGACTTTGGGCCACCAAAGAACACCCCTGCTTTCTTTCACAGATTTGCTTAACAAATTTTTTTACGCGCACAATTATCCATGCTCATTAGAGTGCTTTACACAAGACCCTGACGTTTTACATGAAAACCAATAAATAAAATGTTTTTTTCAATCACGGGGACGTAAAATTATTTGAGGGAGCAACAGCCTGTTTAGCTGAAGCTAGGATCTGGTCTTGTTTCAGTTCTGAAGTTGGAAACTTTGACCTCTTGGTTACATCACTTCACTATAATCACGTGCCTACTAAAAGGCCTGCTCCATCACAAAGAAACGCATTATTCTCTTACACAAAAAAACATCAGCACTTTAACTGCTTATAATTATGTGAATAGAAGGTCCCTTTGTATTAGGCATTTCAAAGAGTTGCAGCTGTAGGTGGTTCTGTGTCTGTATCTGGAACCAATCCAACCTAACAAGTTTTAACCACAGTGCCACACTAAACAGACCCCTGCCCTATGCAAATGAGTACTGATCAGATCCTCCTGGCCATTGTTCATCCCACACTGCCATGTGAT
Organism: Pleurodeles waltl; assembly: GCF_031143425.1. Lineage (NCBI taxonomy): Eukaryota > Metazoa > Chordata > Amphibia > Caudata > Salamandridae > Pleurodeles > Pleurodeles waltl. Next base: position 1,181,734,468 of record NC_090439.1, read on the forward strand.
GCCCCCTTCTGAACTACTGTAGATGGAGAGGGGCAAGAACCAAGATAGAGCTGCCAAGAAAGAATCTCAGGAGAAAAAATTCAGCCAGAGAGATTCCATCTTCTCCATTATGGAACATAGCGTAGCCTTGGTGTGTGGGTGGATAGAAGAGAATTGTATGGAATTAAAAACTTCAAAAAAGGACCTATTTGTCTCTCTGCTTAATTTGTTCAGTTGAACACTCTACAACACATCCTTCTTCCTGAAGAGAGCACCAGAGACCCCAGACCAGTTTCAGCCTTTTAAGGCTTCATCAGTGAGGTGTAGCCTGGATACTGTGGGAAAGTGATCAAGGGACCCACATCTGAGTATGCCCATGGTCTCTTAGGGAACTGCATAAAAAACTCTAGAGGTATTGGGAATAATGCAGACAAATAGTCTAATCTGCTGGCATTGTCTCAGGATACTGTTCTGCAGAGAGACAAGCACTCGCTTTTTTGACCAGCACTTGATAAAACATTTTGATGGGAAGTAGGCCTGCACTAGTGAGTGAGAGGAAAACATAAAACCAGAAGTGGAAACTTTGCTATGGAAATGGCCTCAGTCTTGGAATCGAGTTTGAAAACATGAGCAGTGGAATTAGTCACCCAAGAAGCAAAAAATCTCCAGAAAACCAGGGTAGTAGAAGGAAGACCAAAGAAAAGACATGAACTTAATCATAAGCATGTAACCACTCATGTGTTCATAAAGAGACTGAGCCTACACCACCCAATCAGACTTGTGCCTGTTGTCTGTCTATATTCTCCCTCTCTAGAATCACAAATCCCAGGAGGCAGCTTGTCCTCCCTCCCACTGCTTCAGATCTTGCTCAGTTGGCCATAGGACATTATCACGATGACAGCACCATGTTACCCATCTATGTACCCTTTATCGATCTGTAAACCCTGCATTCATTTTTGAAGCCTCTGTCAAGTCCCACCTCTAAAGTCTACATCTCCCTTTTAAATGATGAAGCCATTGAGCTCAGTGGTTAAATGTGAGGAACCCTTTTGACTCAATTGTGGGTGGTGGCCCACTAGTACATCTATGGCAAAATTGCCATAAAGAGTTGGGTTCTAAACTTCTGTAAAATTTAGACATCCTAAATGGACATTAGAGACCGGACCCCTTTTACCTCTGGTAGTTGATTTGTGCTTTGAAATATTTTGTGGCACCCCTTTAAATTTCTTAGGTACTGGACAGTCAGTAGCTTACGTCCTCCATCCTAGATGGGCAGATGTGAGCCCAGGATTGAACCAGAAATGGATTTAGATGCATAATTCTTTCATCAGTTGCCATTGAAAAACCTGAATCTCTGACTGGAGTTGACAACTTCACAAAATACTACAATTTCTGAAGGTCTCCTTTCGACCAGAGTGGAATAGTTTCAACACAAGATCATATAAATGCTCTTAACCACATTAGGGATTGTATGCAAGACTTTTTGCTCTCTTGGTTTTTATTAATATTCACTTATTAGTTTATAAACCTTTAACACATTATAGGGAAGATTTAAGAGCCCCTTGCGGCACTTTAATGCCATCTTGGCGTTTTTTTTGTATGGTAAGGCAGCGCTAATGTGGCCTTTTCCCCGCGCCATTTTTACAAAGTGGCAAAACGCATGCATTGTGCCACTTTGTAACCCTTTTGAGACACATTATGCCTCTGGCAGGCATAATATATTCAAGGTGGGTTTCCGGCACTAGTGGGGGCGAGAAAATGGAGCAATGAAATCTAAAAGGAGGCACACAATTGTTGAGTATGATCCTCAATGTACTTTGCAGGATTAGCATCAACATTTTTGGTGCCAATCCTGCAAAGCGCTAAACTAGCATCAGAAATGTTGATGCTAGTTCCCTAAAAACCACCTTTGTGCATCATATGTTAAAAGTGGTGCACACATGGTGACGTTACGGGTCGATAAGTGGCGCAAGAAAAGTGGCGCTGCATTGGATGCAGCACCACTTTTCTTAAATCTGGCCCTGATACTTCACTCCTACTCTGACTACTTAGAGAATCATATACCCAAACAGAGTGGTTTGGCTACTCACTACGCTTGCAATAGTATTGGGCTCTGAACCACCTGTGATAAACAAAAGCTCCCACACATGGTGATGCCCAGAATACGTTGACTATTGCAGGACTCTAAAAAAGACCTTCCACACCCACATTTGTACTTTTCAATGTCCTCTCTGCCATCGGAGTGGACCTTAAGATACCAGCTGCCTTTAGCTGATGCTTAAATGGTATTATTGATTTATTGTTCTAAAGTATTTTCTACTACATTTAATATTGATAATGACATGTTTACATGCAGTGCTTCTTACCAGAACCAGACAGTTCAAAGTCTGTTACAAATGTAATGCTGCCAACTATTTGAACAATGTAAAGTTAAGTCGAACTCTTGACCTCAAAATCACTGTATACATTAGCAGCTAAAGTTTAAACCAATGTGCCATCATGTTGCAAAATGGAATTGGATCCTTGTATGTCTTACTGCTAATCTACTGGTTTGATCTGGTCCCTGCTTGCTTCTTACTAGGTTAAAGAACTTTTTGCTGGATTTATAAATGTATTTTAGTGTTTTAATGGACAGGAGACAAACAGTGGGCATGTCTCCTTTCTTCGACACCTCAGAGGAGATTCAATGTAAAGTACCTTCCATAATGAGATCAGGACATAGGGCCCAACTGCAGTTTAGGTAGGTTGAAACTCCGTTTTCTGTATTTTTGCAAAATGGTAAACGTTTCTGCCTTTGACATAGATGTAATCTGTCCTTACCTTTCCAAGAACTATGAAAATGACATAAGGCCTGATTTAGATCTGGACTGAGGGAATACTCCATCACAAATGTGGCGGACATCCTGTCCGCTGTATTTCGATCCCCATAGGATTTAATGGGATTGTAATATGGTGGATGGGTTATCCATGCCCAGATATTGATCAGGTCCATAGACATACATAAAAAAACACCTGCCGCGACATCAGTCTGGAACAAGTGTCTTCTTATCCCATATTCAAGGTCAAACAAAGAACAATAGCAAAAACAGTGTTGTACTTTTACCTTATATGTTTAAAAGAGTATGTCTTACGCTACCATCTTGATCCTTATTGGTGATATCAAACGTTTCTAAGGAGATGTTGGAAATTGCATCTTAGGTGGCATATAGTGCAAATGGACTTCCACTTGCTCACTTTTCAAGAGAGGTCCTTTGCCCCAGATTATCAGGCGCAAGGTACTGCCAGAGCTGATTCTGCCTGCCAGAGATGCTGCCATATTGCACTGTTTACTGATAGTTTATATTGAGCCTGAGTTGATGCTGATGCTAAATGCATGTTTCTCTTCTGCAGATAACACAGTGTCCGTCACTCCTGATATGTACAGTGTTCTGCAGGAATGACAGGGGCCCTCATTCTCCCTAACAAAATCTAGATGCAAGTTATTTCAACTCTCTGCTCTCATAGCATAGCACATTGAAGTAGGAGTTAGCTTTTTAGATGATATTTTCACTATTCGTATTGCTTCCAACACACATTTATGCTGCTTTAATCACAATATGTGTGATTATTTTGGATATGTTGAGGAACAGAGTGCACCTGTTGAGCTAAACATGCTTTTTAGTTAAAGTATCTTTTTCTTACTGAAGTCTGTGTGGGTGGTATTGAAGAGGATGAGAAAGGTTTGTTTCTGATCACAACAGTATCTCTGGATCCCTGTTTAGGGACTGTTAGTAACTCAAAAGCATTGCCTCTGCTTTAACTTTGTTATGCATGGGGCTCTGCTGGGCTACAAAAGCTTGTCGTTCACATTCAAGCGCTAGTGCATTGAACTAAGTTCACTCATGTCACCTGTGGGTGGGAAAGCAAACCTTGTGGATCTGAGACAAATATTCATTTTACCTACCAATATAATATATATATATATAGTCCCTATTATAGAGTATATTATCTTGTAACTACTGATACAAAGGAAACTCATACATGATAAATGATGTGACCTGACGTGATATGACTTGACATGGCAAGATATGAGATGATTTGATATCATATGATATTGTGAGGAAAGCTGTTTATTATGTGGTGTGGTTGTATGACTGCACAGTGTAACAAAATCCCTTCTTCGATCCAGTCTGACTCATTGCAAAACCCTGGCTTAATCTTTGGTAGCTGTGGCTTCAAGCAGTTAGGCTTTGTCAAAGGAAGAAGTGCAAGCATTTAGAAGTACTGAAAGCTTAATCAGAAAGAAACACAACACAAAGAAATTGTGACATCAATTTATAATAAAAGTAGCTCTTATATTTCTAAATTTTTAGACACCAAGAAAAATGAAATCCACTGTAGGGCTCCAGAGATTTAAATTAATAAGCAAATAATAAGTGATCCATTTTTAACTCAAACGCAATCAAGCACTGGCAACTCGACAATTACTAGTGGTTACTTAAAAAACAATTTTTGTGAACAACCACTCCGGCCTGCTTTAGATGACCAACTCTGGCCAATGAGGATTGGAAGGTCCTTGCAGTTAAAGCAGTCTTCGGTCCAGTTCCAGGCTTTATGGGCTAACCGTGAAAAACATTAATGGAGTGGTCCTGATGCAACAAATGCAGGATGCTGAAGAGTGCTGTGCAAGTAATGGGGATCTTTCTGGAGCTACTCCTCAGTCCATAGTCATGGTGGGGTGAATTTGGCCACATCGGTCAATGTCCCCCAACGACCGGGTGATGTCCGGCCAAAAAACACTTTTCATTGGTCTGCCGATCTACACTCACAACAAAACTAGGAGTAACCTTTAACTGAAGCTAGCATCCATCTTGGATGACCTACCTGCACTATGACGACTCTTTCAGGCCCAGCAGACCAGGGTGCAACTTTTGAAGATCAGAATTTGGTCTCCCAGTCTTTGGTTTGGATATCATGGGTGATCAAGTGACCTTGGCTACTAACTTTCCAAAGCAGCTTTTGTGGTCTTTTAGCTATGCCAGGACTCTGGAAGTCACGTCTTCTTTCTGAGGGCTCAGGGACAACTTTTCTTTGAGCTGGGGACCTTTTTAACGTGTGCTACTCACCCGTAGCGTCTCAAGGTGCTGTGGGGTTGGTCTCAAAATTCAGTCACAGAGCCAACTCTTAAGGTCCTTCCTGAATTGACGTAGTAATGGCGACTACCTAAGGTGGAGAGACAAGGTGTTCCAACATTTTGCCGCAAGGTAGGTGAAAGATCTCAATATCTCCCTCCAGCTGAGGACTTCCTTATGTGGGGTATTGTAGTGACCGACTGCTGGGAGGAGTGGAGAGGTCTGGCAGGGGAGTAAAAGGTGTTGCGGTGGTTGAGGTAGCTGAGTCCAAGGTTGTTGAGGGCCCTGTAAGCATGTACGAGGAGTATGAAGTTGATCCTCTTATTGATTGGGAGCCCGTGGAGATCTCTCAGGTGTCCTGTGATGTGTTCTTGGCGGAGGATGTTCAGGATGAGTCTGGCCGAGAAGTTCTGGATTTGTTGTAGCTTGCTCAGGACCTCCTTGGTTGTTCCGGCATAAAGAGCGTTGCTGTAGTCAAGTCTGCTTGTGATCAGGGCATGTGTCAGGTCTTGCGGCATTCGCTTGGGATCCATCTGAAAATCTTTCAGAGGAGTTGGAGGGTGTTGAAACAGGTGGAAGCAACAGAGTTGACTTGTCAAGGATGACGCTGAGGTTGTATGCATGGTCTGTAGTGGTGGGTGGGTTGCCAAGTTTGGAGGGCCACCAGGAGGGCTGAGGAGGAGGGTCCCACGATGAGGATATCAGTCATGTCAGAGTTTAGCTAAAGGCAGCTCTCCTTCATCCAGGAAGCGACTGTTTCCATCCCGTCTTGGAAGTTCTTCTTGGCCGTTGTGGGGTTTTGGGTCAGGGAGATGATCAGCCGGGTGTCATCAGCACAGAAGATGATGTTCAATCTGGACTCTCTGACGATTGGGGTGAGCAGCGCAATGTAGATGTTGAACAGTGTGGGACTCAACGAGTCCTCTCTTTGCTAGCCCAAGGATCAGCAGGTACAGTCCAGACTTTGTTGCAGCATTTCTTTGGCAGGTCCAGGGAACAGCAGATTAGTCTTTCAGTCTTCTCTCCAGTTTAGTCATGGTGTACCATTTTTATAACCATAGTTAGTGGTGGGCAGAATTGGTGGAGTGTCATCCCATGGACTTTCACAGATGTACATTAACATTCTGTGGAATTCCATAAAGGTTCAGATTGATAACCACAGCTGGTATACCCCTTGGTGCCCTTACATACTTATTTAAGAGCATTTAGTAGTATATCCCTTGGTGCCCTTACATAGTCATGTAAGGGCACCGAGGGGTATGCACTGGACTTTAAGGCACTGCATACCCCTAATTGCCCCAATATAAATATGTAAGAGCACCAAGGGGTAGGCACTCAGTGGGATATCTCTCAGTGCCCTCACATACTCATGTAAGGGCACCGAGGGGTATGCACTGGACGGTAGTGCAATGCATACTCCTCAGTCCCCCTACATAAGCATGTAAGAATACCAAGGGGTATACACTGGAGTGGATACCCCTCAGTGCCCTATGTAAGGGCACAGAAGGGTATGTATTGCACTGAAGTGCACTGATTATCCCTTGGTGCCCTTAAATAGGTATGTGAGGGTGCCGAGGGGTATCCAGTGCATACCTTCCAGTGCCCTTACATACTTATGCAGTACCTTAAACAGGCTGGAAGAGGGAGCAATCTTTCTATGTTTCAAAAGTCATTGAAGAGTAAAGTTTAATTTGCTGTTTTTTTTTAACATAGAGGGCCTGTCCCCTCTTCCAGCCCTGTTTAAAACTATTACAGTTCTGTTTTAATTCTTTCAGAAAAGCAATGGAATTAATTATTCATTCTGTGTGACTTGAGTAACGTGGAATTACTAAATTACTCCAAATCCACTAGCAGAATTAAATATTCCACTCACACCTACCCAGAACATGCCCTTGGGAGATGCGATTGCTACTAGCCAATGGGCTACTAGTTCCCCTCTTGCCTAATGACTTCCTGAAAAGTGTACACAAAATCTTGTTTGGTGATAGAAATATATTAGAACCATAGATGTGCATTATTTAGGGTACAGTAAAAAAAACATATAAAAATCTGGTGTATAAAATAAAAGTTTCTGCAAGACCTCATATATTAATGCATGAAAGTCCACTCTCTGATTAGTTGGGATCCATCTGTTTGTATATATTCCTCCATGCAGACGTACAATATCTCAAAAATGAGAAGAGGCACAGCATCAACTTTTTGGCCTCCTCAGTCATATGTGTGGAAGACCATCCTCAGTACTAACAATATGAGTAGGGTTTCATAATGACCAGAATAGATTACATGAAGCTGCAGTGCGTCAGCAATTATTAATTAATATAATGAGGTAACAAGGTAGAGTCAATCATTTAGGGGCTTAGTGAATTCCTAGTTATAATTCTGTAGGCAAAACAAATTATATTGTGTGCTGGGTTGAACTGAATTTGAAATCCGGCCGAAACGTAGACGACATTCCAATTCTCACTAATTATTATTATAATTATTGAATCACTGACAAGAATTTGTGCACACTCATTTTTTTCTTGTTTTTCTTGGTTTTCCAGATAAGTATCTCACTCGATCGAATTTCTTTTTTGGAGTGAATATCTTCACATAGACCTTGATTAATTCTGGTTCACAGTAACAATTTATACCACTATATGGTGAAGTGATGAGGAGTGAAGGGGCATAATGTGGGGTTGCATAGAGTAGAATAGCATATAGTGTAGTGATGTAGAGTGCAGTGAGTGTAACACTGTACAGTGGAATAGCACACAGTGTGTGTAGCACAGAGCAGTCGTGTAGAGTGGAATAGCATGTAGTGGAGTGGCGAAGACTGGAATGGCATAGAGTGGAATAGTGTAGGATGGAGTGACATGGAGTGGAGTTGCGTACAATTGAATAGTGTACAGTGGAGTAGCATATAGTGGAGTGGGTAGAGTGTAGTGCCATAAAGGGGAGCAGTGGTCAGTCTAGTAGCATACAGTGTGTTGGAAAATGGGTTATTGGTAAGGGCAGGTAGGTACCTACACCTAGCAACAAGCCACTAACCTCCACCTAGGTACAGTTAGGTCTCAGTAAATTAATCCCAGCTCAACCCTTGGTAGCTTGGCAACGAGCGTCAAGGCTTAACTTAGGAGACAGTGTGTAAAGCATTCAAATATCACAAAACAGTAATTAAATAAAACACAGGAAACAGTTTAAAAATCCAAAACCAATTTATAAAAATAGTTTATATTTTTATCTTTAAAATGACACAAAAACGAATAAAATCGGTTCAGGGGAACCGGAGATATGAATTTTTAAAGTATTATTATTTTTCTAGCGCTTAGAAACAAAAAGCGCCAATCGGGTCATCTGGTTTCACCTCGACCGGGGCAAAGTCAAAGTTTCAGGCTGACCGCGATGGAGCCCTGCTCGGCTACAAGTCGCGGGAGGCCTCGGTTAAAAAGTTATAGCAAATCCTATTTGACCCAGGGCCCACAAAGTCCTAAGGTGTGCCTGAGGATGCGTATCCTTTTGACACATTCCCAGTTTTACAAGTTCTTGTAAACTCTGGTTGCGTCAATATCCAAGGATGTTACATGAGAAAACCCTTGCAACACCCATGGAAACAGATCCCTGGAGCGGAGTCATGTAACACAGCAATTGGTGATTCATTAAATCACTCGCGACTCAGGTGGTCACACAGGCTCGGTGACCTTGTGCGGCTTCATAAAGCGCATTTAGGTCTGCGCTCTCGCATCACGTTATGTGGTGCAAGAATGATGCAAACCGAGTCATGCCCTGTGTGTGTGTATGTATAAATATATAGATCCCAGCAAAATAGTCTAGAAAATGGAGCACTCTGACTGCCGGTGCCAGCATAGGGTTAAGACCACGACCCTCGCAAAGTATTCCAAACAAATGGTGGTGCTCTCTCTCGCCAAGGCTTTGATTTGGCAAATTCCATTTATTGGCAGAGCAGCTTCACAAACACCATGACGCATTTCAACATTCTGTCTTTCCCAACAGGTTTCAGTTTGTAGGTACACATTGTTCTCATTAACATGGATTTTATCATCTTAGAGGCATTCTGGGACTTATAGTACAAGTTGCCTTATTTCAGAGTACTTTCTCCTCTGTAGCGAATTAACCACACATCCACCTTCTTCTGATTTAACTAGCATTCTAACTTATGAGGGAAAATTACTTTGTTTTATTTGCTCAGTGCATTTAATCTACTGCTTTCAGTTTGTTTTAAAAGCAACCGTCCAATGAAGTTGATTTTGTCAGCAGAACATAGGTTAAAACATTTCAGTGAATTTTCCACAGTAGACACACAATTCCGAATGAATCTGGCCAGTCCTCTTTAGCTCTGCTTGTGTGACAGTTTCAGGTTTATTGCACTGCCTCCGGCCCTTCTCCCTCTGAATAAGTAGTCAGTTCAGGGCTGCATCGGTATTTGTGACTATGTATTTACAACTCACCAAAAATCTTGACAAGGATGTCCCGTTAGTTGCAGAATGGCATATATATATATATATACATATATATATATATATATATAAATATATATATATATATATATATACATATATATATATGTATTTACATCATCCAAATGTCCACCTTGTGGCGCGCACATTTTATGGGTGCAAATGTGAGGAAAGGACCATTCCTCTGCAATCTCCAAAACCAACAATTGTCAGACATTTGATTTGTTGCACTCCGTTGCACTCCAGGAGAGTTTTATTGCTTCTATCCAAAGAAGTATAAAGAGACACCTTTGTATAGAAGCAATAAAACTCTCCTGGAGTGCAACGAATCAATTGTCTGACAATTGTTGGTTTTGGAGATATATAGATATATATACATAAATGTATATATATATATATATATATATATATATATACACACAGTTACCGAGTTCTGCTGAAATTATTGCATCCTGTTGCTCTTTGTATGACGATGTAGTTGCACAGACCTGCTCTCTATCTGCAGTGGTGCTCCCATCAGCAAAACTTAGTAACTGTGCTTTGAATTCTTCTACTGAGGTTTTTAAATGTACTTTAATGTGTGTTTGGCTGCAGCAAACCACCAATGCAGAAATGATTGTCTACTAAAGATGCAATATAAATGTGCAGGACTACCACTACCAGGATGCATTGTGTAACTCACCAGAGCATTTAATCAAGTGATCAGGTGCCTGCAATCATTTGCTCAACCCCAGCATTTGGCCTGTGACCAAAGACGAGGCGTGTAAGGTCTGGAAAATGTGTAAAGAATTCTTTGAATGTTACTGGCTTTGCTGCTTTCCAAAATAAACTGCAACCTGTTGAGAGTGCGCTTTTGTCCTGAGGACAACTTTGTTTTGCACATAATTAACGGCCTGTCCAGCCGTGAAAGCAGCACCACTGCGGACGGAAAGCAGGTCTGTGTGACTTTACTACATCCTTGTACAAAGAGCAACAGGATGGAATAATTTCAGCAACACTTTGTAACTGGGCTTTGAATTCCAGCATAGTAAATGTTATGTCCGCCCAAAAGTGCTATTCATTTCACATTCAATACAAGCGTCCTGCAGAGAAGTGTTGTAAGTGCCTAATAAATAATATGCGCCTTCATAGAAATACTACTACCGACATATTAAAATATTACGCCAATGCAGAGTGGCAGAAAAGAATCCTATCAGCTACCAAGGGCGACTGAAGTGAGGTTTGGTGCTGTAGAGCCGGGGAGCACTGCCTTACCTGTGGTCTGTCCTCGGATGGTGGCAGTCCAGATGAGCAGGAAGCCCAGGAGCCGGGCTAGGCTGTGCCAAGTCATGGATACCTGCTGACCACAGAGTGTGTCTGCAGGAAGTAACTGCTGAGAAAGTGCAGCTAGAGAGAGGCGAACTGCTGAGGGCCGGTGTGTGGTGGAGGTCTGGGTGAGGTGTCCTCGGCTCCCTATATCTACCTGCCTCCAGGTGAGGGTATACGATGGGAGGGAAGAAAGAGCAATGTGTGACTAGTTCCTTCTGCTGCACCCCCTCAGGTGAAACAAATACCTGTCCGGCCATCACTTAAGCATCCATGAAAGGAATGTGTGCAGCCATCTGTAAAGGTAATTTGCAGTGTGCAAAGGGTTCTGGAGGCAGACACTGGGGGTTCTGGCTGTTTCACATGCACTCACTGATGAGTGGCACTGTTACCAGCCATAGCATATGTGCAAGTTGGTGGAAATGCTGTATTGCCTTCCAGAGATAGTGATCAGTGAAAGAATTGTAGTTTATGGCATCTGAGTGGATATGTGTGTGTCTGCATTTGTATGTGAGTTGTTGTGGAAGTGGCTGTACAGCTGGGTAACTAGGCTGTGTTAGCAGCTGGTTTACTGAGTGAGAGGGTCTCTGTGTAGCTGTGGCTGCATGATTGGATGTGCGAGTAGGTATATATGTGAGTGAGTGGTTCTATCAGTAGTTGTACTGAGTGAGTGACTGTTTCAGTGCTTCAATGGATGTGTCAGTGGGTTTTTGAGTGAGTTCAAGGCTCTGCTGGGAGACCTCTTGGGCTGATTGAAACAAAAAGATACATTGTGTGAGTTATTTAAGGCTTTTGGGGGCATCCCGCGTACCCTCCAATTCTGCTTTTAAGTAGGAGTTCTACAATTATCCCAAAACCCGAGACGTATTTTAAATAGACAAGCATTTGCAATGCAATAGGTCTTGCATTTACTTGAGTCAGAGCTATTGGTGTTGTAAATTGAGAACAGGACTTTTCTTGCCACATAAATTCATCAACCCTGCCTCGTAATGTGGTCTTTTCCTGCCGCATAATTCCAGTGGCCCTGAATATAACTAAAGCACTTCTATTTACCTTCCAAGCAGGCACCGCAGGGAGAGTACCCACATTTTCTTAAATTGGGGCCTTTATGAGTGAGTGTGTATTGAGTGATCAGCGACGGACTCCATCACTGAGTTCTTGGAGGCGTAGGGCTGTACAGGGCGGTCGGACAGTCCTCTTGATGCAGCTTTTGACGGCTCCAGTGTATTTCTAGGTAAGGTGTGGAAGGCAGGGGGCGAACAGGAAGAGCCTCACGGGGGTTTTCTTGGTGGCAGACTGGGGGGGGGGGGGGGGAGTGGGGGTCACAGTGCAGGAAGGAGCCGTCCAGGGCCTGGCAGGTAGGCAAGGCTGGAGTAAAGAGGGAACAGGTGGTTAAGGGATGAAAGGAGTGTGTTTGGTTGGGTTGGGGGCACTGTTTGCTGAAGGTGGCACACAGGAGAGGGGTGTGCTAGGCATTCTCATTGTATAAGTGAGGCCGGGGATGTTATTGTTTCTGTAAGTTGAATTAAGTCTGCATAACTGTCGTAATAAAGCGGCCTTTCCTCTCTCTGTAGTGTCTGCTTGTTCTGTCTCCCACCCGAGACCTTTTTTTGGCTCGTGCACTAGTTTGAACATATTTTCCTTGCAAGGTGAGACAGGGTCTGTTTAAATGCCTGGCGCTTTGAAGCATTAATTGCCTGTACAATCCATTCACCGAGCTGCCAAGAGCCGCTCATTCAGGGTAATTATCTGTTATTCAGGGAAGAGCACTCCTCGCCTTCGCATTACAAAAGGAAGGGCTGCAGTCACCTGGCGAGGGAGGGCGCGTGAGGACCAGGCCCGCAGTTACAGCACCAGAGACAATATTATTGCTTGGGTGAGACGTATGACAGAGTGAAATCTAAGGGGCTGTGACGAGGATGAAGAGATTATTGTTCACCTCGAAAGGGAAAAGATTGTAACAATGTACACAGCGGCATCAGAAGAAAGATGCCCTCGGGCCCTGGCTGAATAGTTGAAGGCGTCATAATCCTTGTCCCGTGGGCTCCTCGCGCTCCTGGGGCGCCGCCGGTGTCACTGCACCTGCTGCACCGCGGCCTCACGCCTGAGTGTATCGCTGCTGCTTGACGTTTATAAACCGAATGCACTAACATGGGCCAGGGGGTGTTTTTATACTTTTAAAAGGACTCAATATTATATTTAGAAAAGAAATGAAGCTTATCCCTGGTTTTACACGTCCGGCGCGGCCCTCTAGGCGCTTGTGCGTCAGCGGGTGACGTGGAAGCAGGGGTGATATTTCGGGTTCCTTCTCTCAGCCTTGAATGATGCCGAGAGGTCAGGCGGGTCAGGCGGGTTTCTGGCGCCGTTACCTTCCAGTACTCTGCTTGTCGCCTATCCAGTTTTGTTGTCCCCCGAGGAGGGTGCGCTCCGCCTCTGCCCCCGCAGGAATGTGTCACTTCTCCGTCTGTCGCTCACATCCCGGCTTACTGGAGAAAAGGAATGATAATCTTTAGTGGGAGACAGTGCTTAGCTGCCCAGTTAACAGTTTTTTTAATTATTTTTTTGGATTGGGGCTTGGACAGTCCGAGTCCCAAGATGCTTCAAGTGGTGGCAGCCAATCAGATCGCAGCAGGGGAGCTGTCTGGATCCAGGGCCCTAGATATATACATTCCACTTATCTTCATTATCTCAAAAACTACTGAGTGGATTTACACAAAATTAAAAAAAGTTGTCCAAGCGCTACCTTTTTGCCAAGTTTGGTGCAATTCCGTCCGGTGGCTCCCCTGCAGGCACATCTGAAGAGTCTATGGAAATTATCATAGGAAGCACAGTTTGTTTGCCCCCTCCTTTTTCTCAGCCCCCAGTTGATGGATCACCCGGAAACCTTTCATATACAACAACAAAACCCTTGGACACAATTTGTTTTAGAAAAAGAGACACCTTCCTACACATACACAATCATTAACAGCATTTTCCTCTTTCCATGTCTGCTGCAGAATGCATCACATATAGAAAGAGTAAAAAACGGGGAGAAATAATGTTATTTCGCCCTGTTGTGCCACTTTAATGCCACCCTTGAGTTGGCGTAGGAATCGTATGCATTCCTAACCTTGCAAATCTTGGAATGCATCAGATTCCGTAGGTGGGAACTCCCACAGCAACACCCATGAAATGCCCCTTTCACTCAGAGTTATGCATGAAAGGGGGCCATATTTACAAGACCAAGGAAAGCCACACAAGGTGGCTTTGTGTGGCCTTGTAACTAAGGGGCATATTTATACTCCGTTTGCGCCGAAATTGCGTCGTTTTTTTTGACGCAATTTCGACGCAAAACTAACGCCAACTAACGCCATATTTATACTATGGCGTTAGAGGCGAATAGCGCCAAAGTTCCCGGAATGTGCGTCATTTTTTAGCGTGAACCCCTTCCTTGCGTTAATGATATGCAAGGGAGGCGTTCCCGTCTAAAAAATGACTCCCAGGCCTTTACGTGGTATTTATACTCCCGGGCAAAAGTGACGCCCGGGAGTGGGCGTGGCTAAAAACGGCGCATTTGCGCCGCTTTTTAACGCCTGGGTCAGGCATGGCGTTAAGGGACAAGTGGGCTCAAAATGAGCCCAGAGTGCCCTCCCCTGCCCCCAGGGACCCCCCCCGCCACCCTTGCCCACCCCAGGAGGACACCCAAGGCTGGAGGGACCCACCCCAGGGACATTCAGGTAAGTTCAGGTAAGTTTTTTTTTTTTTTTTTTTAATAATATTTTGTGGCATAGGGGGGCCTGATTTGTGCCCCCCTACATGCCACTATGCCCAATGACCATGCCCAGGGGACAGAAGTCCCCTGGGCATGGCCATTGGGCAAGGGGGCATGACTCCTATCTTTACAATGATAGGAGTCATGTTGATGGGGGATGGGCGTCGTTAAAAAATGGCGCAAGTCGGGTTAAGACGATTTTTTCGACGTAACCTGACTTGCCCCATTTTAAGACGCCCATGCGCCATTTTCCCCCTACGCCGGCGCTGTCTGGTCTACGTGGTTTTTTCCCACGCAAACCAGGCAGCGCCGGTCTGATTGCGCCGTCTAACGCCATTCCATAAATACGGCGCCCGCATGGCGCTTCAGAATGGCGTTAGACGGCGCAAAACTTTTTGACGCTAAACTGCGTTAGCGCAGTTTAGCGTCAAAAAGTATAAATATGGGCCTAAGTGCCAGCACACTGCATCCCTGGATCATAAAAACAAAATAATGCTGCAATGCATGGTGTGCTGCTAGGGGCTTGTAAATGAGTCCCCTATTTATTATTAATCAATCCCCCAGTTTTTTTTTTTTCAAACTATCCCTCTTACCAAGTTCAAAATGTTGGTAAGTATGGTACGTTGGATTACAGAAGGCAGAAGGAATGGATTTGGGACATGGACTTGGATAACAGAGGGCCGAAGGGAGGCGAGCAAGAGCTCCAAACCGACCTTACAGGGCAGGTGTCAGGGGTTGCAGCAGCAAAGTGCACCACAGAGGGCAAGTGAGATGCAGTACAGCACAACGGAGCATGGAAAGCAATCAGGAGGGGACAGGGCCATGCACATGAACATCAGAGAGCAGAGGGGAAAGAGGCAAGGAGAGCAAGCTGACCATACCAGTCAGACAGGAGGGCAGGAGAGAGAGTCACAGAAACAGACCAGACAAGGCAGGAGGGAGGGGATAGGGGCCTGCACATGGAAAGTGAAGGGGAAGGGGCAAGGGGAAAGAAGCATCAAGCTGACCATGGAGGCCAGGCAGGATGGCCACCGGAAGCAAACACAACTTGGAGGGGAAGAGTGAGACTATAATGGTATAGACACAGACAACAGGGGAAAGGTGGGAAGGGGTCAAGGGTAGAAAGCTGTCCACATAGGGCATGTGGGAGGGGCTGTGACAGCACAGAAGGCCATGCATGAAAAGTGGGAGGGGTAGTGGCAGCAGCACTGTCATGGTGTGCAAGAGGGAGCGGATGGGGTAATGCACAAAGAACCATGAAGAACAGAAGGTAGGGGTGGGGGCTGGACACAGACAAGAGAGGGCATGGGAAGGGGCTCCACAACAGACCACGCAGGGCAGGCAGGAGGACAAGTCGCAGCACAACAGGGCAGAGAGGGCAGGAGAGATTGGTAGCAAAATGGACCATGGAGGACAGAATGGAGGGGCTAGGGGCATGGAACTCGGACAGGCAGGGTAGAGGTGACTGAGACAGGCAACAGCCATCTGACCATGCTAGGCAGGTGGCAGGGGTAGTAGCAGCTCATCTGCACACTCACAGTACATAGGAGGAGTGGTGGCAGGTCTATGGAACATGGTGGACAAAAAGGAGGTAGCTGGGGCATGCACAGAGACATTAGACGGCAAGGGAAGGAGGCTTGGGCAGCAAGCTAAGCACACGGCTAAGTAGGAGGGTAATGATTGGGCATAGAATTGGACAACGAAGGGCAGGAGGGCAGGAGGAGTCGGCAATGGCACCAAGATAAATGGGTGACAATAGCAGCAAATCAGACCAGGCTGAGCATGAATGAGGGGGGCTGGTGAATGAACTCGGACAACAGAGGTTACAGAGGGGGAGGATGGGGTAGCAAATTAACCTTTCAGGGCAGGTGATAAGAGAAGGTGCATAACAATGGCCATACAGAATGACACATCTGAACGCCATCTTGATGCAATCAATACCAAAAGTTGGTTTTCTGCCAGATTTGGTGTAATTCTGTTCAGTGGTTCGGGCTGTAGTCATGTTAAAAAATTTGAAAAATCCTATTGATGTAGAATGGTTGTTAGAAATGGGGTCTCTAGTTGGCAGAGGTATACACCTTTGTCCAAATAGGGACCACAATCCTAGTCAGGGTAAATCACACTCAAGTCCAAATTATCCTGTGCCCATCCTCTGGTAGGTTGGCACTGAGCAGTCAGGCTTAACCTAGAAGGCAATGTGTAAAGTGTTTGTGCAATAATCCATACAGTAACACAGTGAAAACACCACAAAAATACACCACACTGGTTTATAAAAATATATGATATTTATCTGGTTACATTAAGGTCAAAATGATGAAGATTCAATAAGCACAAGTTGAGATATCACTTTTGCAAGATTAAAAAGAGTCTTAAATCTTAGAAATCAGCAATTATTTTTTATCACACAAAGTACCTGGCTTGCATCAAAAATAACGCGCAGACCTTAGAGAAGGAGATGTATGGAAACACAGTGTGCTTTGGAATTTCAGGTGCAGCACAGATGAAACATAGTTCCTTTCCACGCTGCAGGGGTCTTTGGGTAGATTTTCGGCATGCAGTCTTGGTTCCTCACCGCAATGCAGGGATATTTTTGATGCCCAGGGACAATGAGTGGAAATCCTGGGCGTGCAGGACGAATTCACAGGTGTTGCGTCGATCTGGTAGGCAATGTGTCGAATTTTCTGTCACATGACAGTCGCTGCATCGATTCTTCACTCAGGAAGTCGGGCTGCTTCGTTCCAGCTTGGCTGTGCATAGATCCGGTAGGGCTGTGCATCAAATGTCTGGACGCAACACAGGCGCTACCTCGATCTTCGCTCGTGAAGTCGGGCTGCGTTGTTTCGGTTTGGCTGTGCGGCGATTTTCTAGTTGCAAGGCAGGCTGTGTGTCCTTTCCAGCAGGCGCACAAAGAATTTCTTCAAGAGATGACTTTTTTTGACCCTGAGACTTGAGCACTTCTCAGCAAAGTCAAAGGCCAGAAAGACAGCATGGCAACAGCAAAGCAGCGGTCCTTCACAGCAAAACAGTCCATGTGAGTCCTTTACACAGCCAGGCAGTTCCTATTGACAGGTTGTAGGTTCAGGTTCACAAGTGTCTGATTTGGTAGGGTAAGAGGCACAGTTTATATACCCAAAAATGCCTTTGAAGTGGGGGAGACATCAAAGAGTGATTTTGAAGTGCACAAGGTCACCTTTCAGTAAAGGTCTGTCTCACAGGGTCCCAGTAGGGGGGTTGGCAGTCCATTGTGTGAGGGCAGGCATCTATCCTTTGAAATGTAAGTGTCAGGCCCTCCACCCTTCCAGCCCAGGAATACCCATTCAGTATGCAGATGAATGCAGATGTGTCTGAGTATCCTGTGTTTGTGGTTGTCTGGGTGGATGCACAAGAGATCTGTCAACCAGCCCAGCCCAGACATAGATTAAAGACTGGCTGTAAGGCACAGATGTATTTTAAGTGGAGAGAAATGCCCACTCTCTAAAAGTGGCATTTCTAAAATAGTAATATAAAATCCAACCTTGGCAATAAGCAGGATTTTCTATCACCATTCTGGCCATACTAAACAAGACTTGTTTCCCCCTTTCTGATCAGAACCACTCAAACAGTATACAAGGGCAGACCTAATGCTAGCCTATGAAAGCAGCAGGCCTCACAGTAGTGGAGATCAAATTTAGGAGTTTTTCACTAGCAGGACATATAAAACACGCTTGTATATGTCCTGCCTTTTACCTACGTAGCACCCTGTTCTATGGGTTACCTCAGGCCTACCTTAGGGATAACTTATATGTAGAAAAAGGGGATTTTAAGGCTTGGCAAGTACTTTTAAATGCCAAGTCTAAGTGGCAGTGAAACTACACACACAGGCCTTGCAATCACAGGCCTGAAACATGGTTAAGGGGCTACTTATGTGGGTTGCACAATCAGTGCTGCATGCCCACTATTAGCATTTAATTTACAGGACCTGGGCACATGGAGTGCACTTTACCAGGGACTTCCAAATAAATTAAATATGCCAATTGGGTATGAGCCAATGTTGCCATGTTTAAGGGAGACAGCATATGCACTTTAGCACTGGTTAGCAGTGGTAAAGTGCGCAGAATCATAAAAACAGCAAAAACAGTGTCAGAAAAGTGGATGTAGGAAGGCACAAAGTTGGGGGATGACCACCCTAACGCTTTCAGGTGTAACAATGGTGGAAAGGTGTTTTGGAACTCCCCTTTTCTCAGTCCCCACTTGTTGGATCTCCCTGAACTTTCAACGCAGCAGTTGAAGCAGCTATGAGCATTTCATGAGCATTCATGAAATGGCACCAAAGTTATTGGTCTATGTCTATGGAAAAAATGAGCCTAACTATAACTACATATTGGCGACCGCCAGTAGGTAATATATATATATATATATATATATATATATATATATATATATTGTGTGTGTGTGTATGGCCTTGGTTTTGCATATGTGTGTGTGATAGCACCAGACACCTGTAGCAAACTGGCTCTACCTGTGTGTGTGTGTATTTGTGTGTGTGAGAGACAGCACATGATGCCTTTAGTACTGACTCTATGGGCCTCACTATGAGTTTGATGGTCTTTTGGCAAGACCGCCACGGTGGCAGCCGCCAAAAGACCGCCATGTCGGCGGCAACCTGACACCCTATAACAATCCACAATGTGAAGACTGCCAAAAAACAGCCAAAAATCCAAAACTGCCGGAGGATGGAAAAGAGATGGTTCCAGCACGCAGGCACGATTCTACCCACCACTGGTGGTGCGAACCGCCGTGCTTACAAACCCCACACCAGATACACATCCACACACCCAACTCACCGACACACACCTCTATATAACACCCCTGCACACAACTCACAAGCCTTTGCAACAAAAAAGCAAAACTTAGCAACAGAGAGCCGCAGCCAAGTACATTACATAGCACCTTTACACTATAGGCACATATACACATCACACGCAGCACATACTACACAAGTACACAACCAACACAAAACACACATAACAAGCACACACAAACACCACAAGCGATCATCACACACAATGCATCACCCACACCCCATCAATCACCTTACACTGTACACTCACACACACAACACCCCCCAACACCCCAAACACAACTACTATCATGTCCCCACAAAAGCACCCAATGTTCACAGACGTTGAGTTGAGGGTCATGGTGGAAGAAATGGTCAGGGTAGAGCCACAACTGTTTTAAGCACAGGTACAGTAAACGTTCATTGCCAGGGAAAAGGAGTTGTGGAAGAGAAAATTCGACAGGGTCAACTCAGTAGGCACCCATTCACACACAAGGGAAGACTTCATGAAGAGGTGGAATGACCTCAGGGGGATGGTGCGTTCCATGGCGTCGCAACATCAGATCGCCATGCAGAAGACTTGCGGTGGGCCCCCAAATCCTCCCCCACAATTCACATCTTGGGAGGAGAAGGTCTTGGACATTTTGCATCCTGAGGACCTGACTGGAATCCCTGGATGACTGGAGTCTGCTAATTACCGTAACATCCATGGCACACAATTGTCCTGTCCTACATGCTTCCTCAACACCCAAATACTCCCTAATGCACACTACACCCCCACCTAGTTACCTAACACCTCTCTCCTGCATGCCACACCTCAACCCAGTCCAACTGCCCACACAGTTTTTAACAAAGGCACGGATGCCATTGGAAAAGACTATCACTGCGACTCCCACAATGCACTAGTCCTTCTAAGTTAAGGCATGCAATGTGCAAATCTCATCACATACTTTGCAGGTATGACTAAAGTACTATCTATACCAACTAGATGGTACTACTGAGGACCACCACATGGCAATGACAGCAATGCAATAGCACAACACAATGACAACCAAGGTCAAACAC
Source organism: Pleurodeles waltl (assembly GCF_031143425.1). Lineage (NCBI taxonomy): Eukaryota > Metazoa > Chordata > Amphibia > Caudata > Salamandridae > Pleurodeles > Pleurodeles waltl. The sequence goes on from NC_090439.1 coordinate 1,181,754,955, forward strand.
AGAAGCAACTTAGTTACTAATCCAAAAGGCTATAAATCAGGATCCACAACCCAGAAATGCATTCACCATGGTATGGAATGTGAGATGGCAGATACCATGCTCATGCACAACATGCACAGACAGGACATTCAACCCTGCTCAACCACAGGGACACCATGCTGCAATGCCCTGCCATATTGTGGCACGTCTAATAATCTAGGTTTGTCACTAGGGAGCAGTGCTCAACATTCATGGAAAGTATCAGACAGTATCAGAACTTATCCACAGAGCAAAATGTTCCAAAGCTGAAAAAAACAACATCCAAAATGGAGTATGGTACACATGTCACAGAACACTATCTACCACCAGTGCTATGCTGTCATTGTCATTGCTGGGAATCATTTAAAGCCACTGTATGCATCTGATATATAAGAACGAAACACTCATTACATGTTTTAGTCTGTGTCTCACTCAATCCACAGGTCCCCCTTCCAGTGCCACCATGGAGACGATACCAGAGACTGCCAGCTCCCCTCTGTATGAATGCCCCACTCAGCACAACACGCTGGTTTGTCTGGACAGTGACAACTTACCTGGCCCATTTGGGACACCTGGTCAGTATACGACTCCCTGCCTCACCCTGCCCACAGCAATCACCCCCCACACTGTGGCTTCAACATCACAGCCAACCCTTTGTCCCCAAACCTGTGTCCCAAGGTCTGTTCGAAGAATTGTGTGCCCCACAGTACTGGGACCTGAGTTGATCCGTGACACCCCAGACATTGATGGCCCCACAGACACTGGGAGTGGGCACACCTTGCCAGGGGCACGGGTACCTGGGGCAGGGAGTGTGGGTGGGAAGCAGTGGGCTAGAAGAGGGGGCCCAGAAGGGATTCTACTGACCAGGAAACTATCTCCCAAGTCCTGGTAGCATACCAAACTTCCCAGGACAGGATGGGCCAGATCACAACCATGTTGGGGGATAACCAAAGGCTGCAGAGGGAATAGCCCCAGGAGGTCATGCAGCAGTGGCAGGCGCACAATGTCACCATGGCCTCCTTTAGAAGGGTGCTGAGGGACATGTCCACCAGCCTGCTACTCACTGTCGGGCCCCTTCCACTAGCAACCTAACATATGCACCCTCTATCTGCGGCAGCTATTAGAATGGAGACCATGCCAGGGGAGCCCCAAACCTCACACACCCTTCCCTCTGCAGCTGAAGAACCAAGAAGCAATCCCCAATACCACATTTAGAATGGGAGGACAATTCCATGATCTTAGACACCATACATGGCCATATTCAGAGTTACCATTGTGAAGCTACATATAGATATTGACTTATATGTAGTGCACGCTTGTAATGGTGTCCCCGCACTCACAAATTCCCGAGAAATGGCCGTGATGTATGTGGGGACACCTCTGCTAGTGCAAGGGTGCCCTCACACTTAGTAACTTTGCACCTAACCTTCAGCAATTGAAGGTTAGACATATAGGTGACTTATGAGTTAGTTAAGTGCAGTGAACATGGCTTTGAACTAGTGTGTGCACTACTTCACGCAGGCTACAATGGCAGGCCTGTGGAAGGGTTTGTCTGAGCTCCTTATGGGTGGCAAAATAGATGCTACAGCACATAAGGATCTCCTGTAACCCCAATGCCCTGGATACCTTGGTACCATATACTAGGGACTTATAAGGGGGGTCCAGTGTGCCAATTAAAATTGGTAAATAAAGTCACTAGCCTATAGTGACAAATTTAGAAGCATAGAGAGCATAAGCACTGAGGTTCTGATTAGCAGAGCCTCAGTGACACAGTAAAACATTATACACACTACACACATTAAGCCATAAACTATGAGCAGTGGGGTCCTTACCAGCAGGATCCCAGTGAGACAGGCAAAAACATACTGACATACAGGTAAAAATGGGGGTAACATGCCAAGAAAGATGGTACTTTCCTACACTTTTATATAATTCTTAACACCAAGATTGTTAAAATACATTAAGTACTTTTCGAGTTATGACTTTTCAAAGTTTTAATAAAGTTTAGTCTCTTTTTGCGTGATTACGCATGATAGGAATCAATGGAAGAATGCTTTAAAAATCGTACACTTGGGTTACCAGTTCCTGTTTTTTGCAGGGTGGTCACTCCTGTCCGTGGGCACGCTGTGCCTGCTAGAGAGTCTCGGGCGGCTCCCAGTTCTAGCAGGAGCAGAGCTAGAAAGTCTCTTGGCCTATGGCCACTTCCGGGGGCTTCTTAGAAAAGGAGCTGTATTTCAAAATTGAAGATGGTGCCTACGGATCCCCTTGGGCTGTTGAGGTCTGTAGGAGACTGGCCTGGTTTGTAGTTGGTACCTAAGGTACTTACACCTTATACCAGGTCCAGTTTTCCCTCATTAATGAAATATAGTCAGTGTCTAGAAGCCAGGCTGTCTAGAGATAGCTGTAGGCAGAGCAGCCAAGGCTGAACTAGTAGACATGCAGAGCTCTTGCAATAACACTGTAATTACACAGTACTTACACACAAGAAAGACAATACTCAGTGTTACCAAAAATAAAGGTATTTTATTTTAGTGACACAAGGCCAAAAATATTTCAGAAGCTATATTTCCTTCGGAGATAAGTATTACACATACAATATACACTAGTACCCAAAATCAGGTAAGTAAACAGTCATAAAATAGTACAAATAGTGCAAAACACCACAGAACAAAAAGGGCCCTAGGTGGAACATAAACCATATACTAAATTAGTGAAATGCGAATGTCGGTTTCCCACCTAGGCAAGAGGAGTGTGTAGAGGGGCGCTGGGAGTGTAAGAAAACATCAAAGGTAAGTAAAGCACCCCACCCATAGTCCGGGAAAACAGAGTGCTTGCACTATTTCTCTCAGGCTGCAATGGCAGTCCTGAAGGAGTGCTTTTGTGAGCTCCTTATGGGTTGCAAAAGAAATGCTGCAGCCCATAAGGATCTCCGGGAACCCCAATGCCCTGGGTACCTAGGTACCATATACTAGGGACTTATAAGGGAGGTCCAGTATGCCAATCTGGAGTGGAATATGAAGTCACTAGACCATAGTGACGAATTTGGAAACATAGAGAGCATATTCACTGGAGTTCTGGTTAGCAGGACTCCAGTGACACAGTCAAGCATACTGACAACACAGTAAAACACACTGACATATAGGCCATAAACTATGAGCACTGGTGTCCTGACCAGCAGGATCCCAGTAAGACAGTAAAAACACACTGATAAACATGCAGAAATTGGGGGTAACATGCCAAGAAAGATAGCACTTTCCAACAAGGTTGCAAGGTGTTGGGGACCTGTGGCACACAGCTGTTTCCGCAATGCAGGACTCTGGACGGCCCGTTGCAGGGCAATTTGTAGGACTTGAATGCTATGCGAACTGGAACCCTTTGGAGCAGGGGGTAGGTCTTCTTTTGAGGTTCTTGCAGGGCGATGCGGGCCTTCTGGCGGAAGGTTTTGTTGGTTCCTGGAGTTGCTAGTCTGGGACTTCCTCCTGGTCCAGTTGCAGGTCAGGGGGAGATGTTCTTGATGCTTTCTGACGTGCACTGGCCAGTACATGGGGCATTAGCACAACTCAGCCATAGGAGGGCACAGTGCCCCCAAAGTTGTTACATTTGCAGGTCTCACCCAGGCTGTCGTGGGTATGTTGTCAGGTCTGGCTGTGACTCCTGGTTGCGGAGATATTGGGCTGTCAGTGAAGTGGCCTTAATTGGGTTGCTGGATCCTTGTGGATTTTCTGAAATCTTTGAGTGGAGCCTCCATTCCAGAAGGAAGATCTCGAGTTATTTGCAAAGCCTGGTGGTCCTCGGGGTCTCTTGAGTTCAGCCCAGTGGTCAGCTCCTCCGCAGCAGTGATTGTCGGGATTCTGGGGCAGCAAGCAGGGATCTTGGAGCCTCTTCTGGTGCAGCAGGTCTTCTGCTCTCTTTGCTGTGGTATTCTTTGATGCTGTCTTCTTTCTACCAGATGAATCAAAATTCTTGGTCTAGGGGGGCCCATTAAATACTAATTTTAGTGGGCGTTTTAGGGGGAACCTTGTAGTGTCCAATGGAACACTTACCCTTAGGTGGCTACACCCACTACAGTGACCACTTACCTAAACCTCATTGGCTATTTTCCTACCATGCATCATGGAGGAAAATGAGATGGATGATCCACTTCACTTGCAAGCCCCTAGGGGTGGTGCATGGTCAGTGAGTCCACTCCTCCTACCCTTTGTGTGGTTTCCTGCCTTTGCTCCCATCAAAGTGGGGGTTTGCACAGAGAGAAGCCATCTGCTGCTAGCAGCAGGCCTGGGAGCTCGAGTTTCGAGGGCAATAGTCATTTTAAGCTCACCACCAGGGTGTTGCACATTCCTGTGGGAGGGGGTGTTAGCTCCCCCACCCAGGAAGGGCATTGTTTCACAAACCAGAGAGCCAGGCTCTCCCCCAAAGTTTGTGTAATAGCTGTCTGGAAAGTGGCAGGCTGGAGAGAACCAGTCAGAAACTATGCCAGTTAGGTTAGCTTTTGCAGGGGGCACATCTAAGGTGACCTCTGAGTACTTTGTAGGGATAAATCAAATACTGGCACCAGTTTGGATTTATCATTCTGAGCTGTTTGATACCAAATAGCCCACGGTGCAGGGCAGCCATTATGTAGCTGGGGAACTCGTGTTGACCATTGTCCAGTACATACATTAAAATGGCGGCACTGTTTACTCATTATATCCCAGGTTTGGCAAGGACACAATGGGGGCATATTGCCTATACAGCTAGGCCCTCACACATACTATGGAAAACCCTGCCTTAGAGCTGTAAGGCCTGCTAGAGGGGTGACCTGCCCATAGTAAATACAGTATATGGTGGGCAGGGCACACAGGCAGTGTGCAATGTTGAATTTGTGTTTTGGGTTTGCTCAAGGGCACCCAACCCTTCAATGTCAGTGCCGGATTCATCTGGACGCACCACCCTAGAGGATGTCACAACTAGTGCTGCTGCCCTTAGGGGCCTACCCTAGTATCCCATGCCCTGGGTACAGAGGTCTGGCCCAGGGGACCTGGTTAGCAGAGGCCCTGGGCACTACAATTTCTAGAACACATCAACATCAGGCAAAAAGTGGGAACATCATGTCAAAAAGAGTCCCTCTCTCACGCTAATCCCTGTGGTTCCTGCCTGCCCTCTTGATGTCCCTAGCATGTGGACGACATATAGCAGTCTGGAATCATGTAGGGGCACACAGCAGTGCCATTTGTGTCTTTTGCATTTTGGATTTTGGACTGCCTACTGGCCTTATATTTGTACATATTTATTTAATATATACCAAACTGATCTCAGTTTTAAATATATCTGTGCCAACCAGTTGTAGGTTTGATGGTAACATACTTGTACTGCTTTTTTTACACATGGCTATTTAGTTTTTGCCTGCTTTGTTTTGTGTGTATGTGACATGTCTGTGTGTGTTGGTTGTCCTAGCTGTTGTGTCTCAGCAGCATGTGTGGATGTGGGCCTGGATTTTGTGCATCAGTGATGGCTGTGTGTTGTTTGTGGGATATGTTTATGTTTGGTATATGCATGTTTGTTGATGATTTGTGTATTGTTTGTGTTGTCATGTACAATGCTGGTGTTGTGTGCCCTTATGTGGTTATTGTGTGAGTGTATGTGGTGATGGGTATGTCAGAAGCATTGTGTGTAGTGGTTTCGTGATATGACGTATGGATCATTGTGTGGCAGCGTGATTGTGTATGTTGGTTGTCAGGTGTTGTAACTTGTTGTGTGTATGTGGTGTTATGTGGAGGAGTGTAATGTGTTTGTTTGTGTTGTTGCGGTTGAGTTGTAGTTGTGTGAATCGGTGCTATTGTGTATTGCTGTGTTGGACTATGCCGGTGCTTTGTGTCTGCTGGTTGTTATGAGTCTTGTATGTGTGTGTTGTCCGTGGTGTGTGTAGTGTGGGTGTGTGTATGTGGCTGAATGTGAATGTGCGTGTCAGTGTAGTAGTGCGTGTATGTGTCGCCCTTGCTACCTGTTCCAGATGTGTATGTTGTGTGTGTACATACTTTGACAATTTACAACAGTGACAGGTAAGTCGTGGAACTCACGGTTGCTGCCGTCGTCATCATCACTGGTTGGGAAGTCGGTGTACGAGCAGGAGCAGCAGGAAGACGTGTAGTTCAGGTTCCATGGCGGCTGCAGACAGCTATGTGTTCCTGAAGGTGAGTGTCTCCTTTTATTCTGTTGGTTTCCGCCAGGGAACCTTGGCAGTGTGCAGCCTCATAATATGTGTGGCGGGAACATGGTCCCTGCCGTCCTGATGGTGGCTACTACCGTCTGTGGCAGCCTTACCACTCTGGCGGTACTGGTGGTGGATTGGCTGTCTTCTGTTGGGAAGACTGCCCTGGTTGGAATTTGGCAGTCTTCTCCACTGGCCCATTGGCGGTACGACCGCCGCCGCCACCATGGCAGTCCTGGTACCTCCAAACTTGTAATGAGGCGTCTATGTGTGTGTGTGACAGCACTGGCTCTACATGTGTTCAGATGTAACATCATCAGCCCCCTTTGGCACTGGTTTTAGGGGTGTACAGGTGACAGCATGAGCCATCTCTGGCAATGACTTTGTGAGCAATCCCTGATATCATGTACTTTGGCAGAGTAGGAGACTTAGCAGTCAGTGCAACCAAGGTCCCCGTGAGCAGGAGTAAAAGTGTGCTGACAGCACAGGGCACGAGCAGCACTCCGGAGGATAATGTAACTGTAATAGCGGAGACAAAATAAGTGGTTAGTCATGCAACAGCTCACAGGGTAGAGGGAGAGGTACAGTAAGGGATGGAGAAGGCGATGGATCTGTACAGGCGGGGCATATAAATGGGTCAGCTCAAATCTCCTACAAGCAAAGATAAGGTGGAATCCGTTCTAAGAAATTGACATATATGGTGTCATATGTGAACTCAAAAACCGGCAGGCCACTACGTGCTCCAGAGATGGGCCAGCAGTAGTGCAAGGTATATGGAACAGCACTCTACAGGTTAGGGCAGGGTCCAGAATTAGAGCTTCTATCCCTTACTCAGAGAGCCTGGGCGGGAGTCATCCTGGAACCTCTAAGAACTGACGTCACAGGTGGACTCAACTCTTGTGGTTTCTTGGCGCTAGTGAGAGGAATGCTGACACAGGGTTTTCTGCCTGAAGCAAGTTGTGGTCTTTACCATTGTAGGAATCACTAAAGGTTCATAAGAGATAGCCACCTTTTCTGCTGAAAAATCATTAAAATTAACTATTTTTAAAACACATTTTCACAGATTTTAAAAGCCAGGTTGAAAATCAGATGTATATTCTCCTCATGAAATGCCCCCTCAATAGAAAAATACATGCTGATATGACATTAATGCAGATGATAGCAGGTGCTCACTTCTGCTCCCCAGGGTGATAAACAGATAAAAGAAAGCAAATTCATTGTTTTCCTTACAGGTTTTGTCCCAAACTTTCTTCTGTTTTGAGGTCACTCAGCTAAGTATACAGTTTCGAGATGAGTTCAAGGGAGATTCCAAGTTCACCAAGTTTAGTGCTGGTGATTTACTACAGACACAGCTACGACAATTAGTAGAACACTTTACAGAGACCTACTCCTGCTCTAAGAACTGTTCAGTAGTGGAACAGCTCTGTGGAGGCCTCGGCCTTAGTTTTGCCAATGCTTGTGCCTCTATTCTGCAAGCATTGACAATGTCAATACTGCAGCCAACAAGCATTGACAAAACCATTACTGGTAGCCAACAAGCATTGGTAAAGTCAATCCATTTCAGTGAACAAGTATTGAAAAAAAACATACTGGCAGCTAACAAGCATTGACAAAGAGAGACCTCTGCAGTGCTTATGAAGGACTGTTCATGGCCCTTGTCCTCTCTCTTTGTGCTCCCTCTGCCTCTCCCATCTTCCTTCTTAATTGCCTCCCTTAATCACCCCACACCAGGAGACTGTTGCCCCCTTCAGAACCCAGTCCCCTCAGGTGGCTTCTGCACCATCAGCGTCAACTGTCTTTTAGTTCCTTCTTGTTAAGCCATTAATGAATTAAGATAGCCACCATGTAGGAAGTTGGCTCTGTATGCACTATTCCAAAGTAAGAAATAGTATGCACAGAGTCCAAGGGTTCCCCTTAGAGGTAAGATAGTGGCAAAAAGAGATAATACTAATGCTCTATTTTATGGTAGTGTGGTCGAGCAGTAGGCTTATCAAAGGAGTAGTGTTAAGCATTTGTTGTACATACACAAGCAATAAATGAGGAACACACACTCAAAGACAATTCCAGGCCAATAGGTTTTTGTATAGAAAAATATATTTTCTTAGTTTATTTTAAGAACCACAGGTTCAAGATTTACATGTAATACTTCAAATGAAAGGTATTGCAGGTAGGTACTTTAGGAACTTTGAATTAGCAAAATAGCATATACAGTTTTCACATAAATCACATATAGCTATTTTAAAACTAGACAGTGCAATTTTCAACAGTTCCTGGGGGGAGTAAGAGTTTGGGTCCAAGATAGCCCACCGTTGGGGGTTCAGAGCAACCCCAAAGTTACCACACCAGCAGCTCAGGGCCGGTCAGGTCCAGAGATCAAAGTGGTGCCGAAAACGCATAGGCTTCAATGGAGAAGGGAGTGCCCCGGTTCCAGTCTGCCAGCAGGTAAGTACCCGCGTCTTCGGAGGGCAGACCAGGGGGGTTTTGTAGGGCACCGGGGGGGGCACAAGTCCACACAGAAAGTACACCCTCAGCAGCACGGGGTGGCCGGGTGCAGTGTGCAAACACGCGTCGGATTTTCAATAGGTTTCAATGGGAGACCAAGGGGTCTCTTCAGCGATGCAGGAAGGCAAGGGGGGGCTCCTCGGGGTAGCCACCACCTGGGCAAGGGAGAGAGCCTCCTGGGGGTCACTCCTGCACTGGAGTCTGGATCCTTCAGGTCCTGGGGGCTGCGGGTGCAGAGTCTTTACCAGGCGTCGGGATCTGAGAAGCAGGCAGTCGCGGTCAGGGGGAGCCTCGAGATTCCCTCTGCAGGCGTCGCTGTGGGGGGTCAGGGGGGGCAACTCTGGCTACTCACGGTCTCGCAGTCGCCGGGGAGTCCTCCCTGAAGTGGTTGTTCTCCACAAGTCGAGCCGGGGGCGTCGGGTGCAGAGTGTCAAGTCTCACACTTCCGGCGGGAAACGCAAGTTGTTTCAAAGTTGCTGCTTTGTTTCAAAGTTGCAGTCTTTGGTGAACAGGGCCGCTGTCCTCTGGAGTTCTTGGTCCTTCTAGAGCAGGGCAGTCCTCTGAGGATTCAGAGGTCGCTGGTCCCTCGGGAAAGCGTCGCTGGAGCAGTGTCTTTAGAAGTGGGGAGACAGGCCGGTAGAGCTGGGGCCAAAGCAGTTGGTGTCTCCGTCTTCTCTGCAGGGTTTTTCAGCTTAGCAGTCCTCTTCTTCTTAGGTTGCAGGAATCTGAGTTCCTAGGATCTGGGGAGCCCTTACATACTAAATTTAAGGGGGTGTTTAGGTCTGGGGGGTAAGTAGCCAATGGCTACTAGCCCTGAGGGTGGGTACACCCTTTTTGTGCCTCCTCCCAAGGGGAGGGGGCACATTCCTATCCCTATTGGGGGAATCCTCCATTTCTAAAAGTCAGAGTCACCTCAGCTCAGGACACCTTAGGGGCTGTCCTGACTGGCCAGTGACTCCTCCTTGTTTTTCTCATTATCTCCTCCGGCCTTGCCGCCAAAAAGTGGGGCTGTGGCCGGAGGGGGCGGGCAACTCCACTAGCTGGAGTGCCCTGTGGTGCTGTAACAAAGAGGGTGAGCCTTTGAGGCTCACCGCCAGGTGTTACAGTTCCTGCAGGGGGAGGTGTGACGCACCACCACCCAGTACAGGCTTTGTTACTAGCCACAGAGTGACAAAGGCACTCTCCCCATGTGGCCAGCAACATGTCTGGTGTATGGCAGGCTGCTAGAACTAGTCAGCCTACACGGATAGTCGGTTAAGGTTTCAGGGGGCACCTCTAAGGTGCCCTCTGGGGTGCATGTTACAATAAAATGTACACTCATCAGTGTGCATTTATTGTGCTGAGAAGTTTGATACCAAACTTCACAGTATTCAGTGTAGCCATTATGGTGCTGTGGAGTTGGTGCATGACAGACTCCCAGACCATATACTCTTATGGCTACCCTGCACTTACAATGTCTAAGGTTTTGCTTAGACACTGTAGGGGCATAGTGCTCATGCACTTATGCCCTCACCTATGGTATAGTGCACCCTGCCTTAGGGCTGTAAGGCCTGCTAGAGGGGTGACTTATCTATACTGCATAGGCAGTGTGAGGTTGGCATGGCACCCTGAGGGGAGTGCCATGTCGACTTACTCGTTTTGTCCTCACTAGCACACACAAGCTGGCAAGCAGTGTGTCTGTGCTGAATGAGGGGTCCCCAGGGTGGCATAAGACATGCTGCATCCCTTAGAGACCTTCATTGGCATCAAGGCCCTTGGTACCAGGGGTACCAGTTACAAGGGACTTACCTGGATGCCAGGGTGTGCCAATTGTGGAAACAAAAGTACAGGTTAGGGGAAGAACACTGGTGCTCGGGCCTGGTTAGCAGGCCTCAGCACACTTCCAAATCAAAATTTAGCATCAGCAAAGGCAAAAAGTCAGGGGGTAACCATGCCAAGGAGGCATTTCCTTACACAACCCCCCCCCAAACGAAAGAGGATGCGACTAACCTTTCCCAAGAGAGTCTTTATTTTCTAAGTGGAAGAACCTGGAAAGGCCATCTGCATTGGCATGGGCAGTCCCAGGTCTGTGTTCCACTATAAAGTCCATTCCCTGTAGGCAGATGGACCACCTCAACAGTTTTGGATTTTCACCTTTCATTTGCATTAGCCATCTGAGAGGTCTGTGGTCAGTTTGAACTACAAAGTGAGTACCAAATAGGTATGGTCTCAGCTTCTTCAGGGACCAAACCACAGCAAAGGCCTCCCTCTCAATGGCACTCCAACGCTGCTCCCAGGGGAGTAACCTCCTGCTAATGAAAGCAACAGGCTGGTCAAGGCCATCATCATTTGTTTGGGACACAACTGCCCCTATCCCATGTTCAGAGGCATCTGTCTGCACAATGAACTGCTTGGAGTAATCTGGAGCTTTTAGAACTGGTGCTGTGCACATTGCTTGTTTCAGGGTGTCAAAGGCCTGTTGGCATTCTACAGTCCAGTTTACTTTCTTGGTCATTTTCTTGGAGGTAGGTTCTGTGAGGGCTGTCACTATGGATCCATATCCCTTCGCAAACCTCCTGTAGTACCCAGTCAAGCCAAGGAATGCCCTAACTTGAGTCTGGGTTTTTGGAGCTGCCCAGTCCAGAATAGTCTGGATCTTAGGCTGGAGTGGCTGCACTTGGCCTCCACCTACAAGGTGTCCCAAGTAAACCACAGTTCCCTGCCCTATCTGGCATTTGGATGCCTGCTGATTGCAGAGCCTTCAAAACCTTCTTCAGGTGGACCAGGTGATCCTGCCAGCTGGAGCTAAAGACAGCAATATCGTCAAGATAAGCTGCACCAAAGGACTCCAAGCCAGCAAGGACTTGATTCATCAACCTTTGGAAGGTGGCAGGGGCATTCTTTAAACCAAAGGACATAACAGTAAACTGATAATGCCCATCAGGTGTGTAGAATACTGTCTTTTCTTTTGCTCCTGGTGCCATTTTGATTTGCCAGTACCCTGCTGTTAAGTCAAAGGTACTTAAGAATTTGGCAGCACCTAGTTTGTCGATGAGCTCATCTGCTCTTGGAATGGGATGGGCATCTGTCTTGGTGACAGAATTAAGTCCTCTGTAGTCCACACAAAACCTCATCTCTCTCTTTCCATCTTTGGTGTGAGGTTTGGGGACTAAGACCACTGGGCTAGCCCAGGGGCTGTCAGAGTGCTCAATGACTCCCAATTCCAGCATCTTGTGGACTTCCACTTTGATGCTTTCCTTAACTTGGTAAGACTGTCTGAAAATTTTGTTTTTGACAGGCATGCTGTCTCCTGTGTCCACATCATGGGTACACAGGTGTGTCTGACCGAGGGGTTAGGGAAAAGAGCTCAGCAAACTGTTGCAGGACCTTCCTACAGTCAGATTGCTGTTGGCTACAGAGGGTGTCTGAATAGATCAATCCATCAACTGAGCCATCTTTAGGGTTTGTGGAGAGATCAGGAAGAGGTTCACTCTCAGCTTCCTGGTCCTCATCTGTTACCATCAACAGATTCACATCAGCCCTGTCATGGAAGAGCTTAAGGCGGTTCACATGGATCACCCTCTTGGGAGTCCTGCTAGTGCCTAGGTCCACCAGGTAGGTGACCTGACTCTTCTTTTCTAGTACTGGGTAAGGGCCATTCCATCTGTCCTGAAGTGCCGTGGGAGCCACAGGCTCCAAAACCCAGACTTTCTGCCCTGGTTGAAATTCAACCATTGCAGCCTTTTGGTCATACCAAAACTTCTGGAGCTGTTGGCTGGCCTCAAGGTTTTTGCTTGCCTTTTCCATGTACTCTGCCATCCTTGAACGTAGGCCAAGTACATAGTCCACTATATCTTGCTTAAGCTGATGAAGAGGTCTCTCCCAGCCTTCTTTTACAAGAGCTAGTGGTCCCCTTACAGGGTGGCCAAACAGAAATTCAAAGGGTGAGAACCCTACTCCCTTCTGAGGCACCTCTCTGTAAGCGAAAAGCAGACATGGCAAGAGGACATCCCATCTCCTTTTGAGTTTTTCAGGGAGCCCCATGATCATGCTTTTCAATGTTTTGTTGAATCTCTCACCAAGACCATTGGTTTGTGGATGGTATGATGTGGTGAATTTGTAAGTCACCCCACACTCATTCCACATGTTTCAGGTATGCTGACATGAAGTTGGTACCTCTGTCAGACACCACCTCCGTAGGAAAACCCACTCTGGTAAAGATACCAATGAGTGCCTTGGCTACTGCAGGGGCAGTAGTCGACCTAAGGGGAATTGCTTCAGGGTATCTAGTAGCATGATCCACTACTACTAGTATGTATAGGTTCTCTGAGGCTGTGGGAGGTTCAAGTGGACCCACTATGTCCACACCCACTCTTTCAAAGGGGACCCCCACCACTGGAAATGGAATTAGGGGGGCCTTTGGGTGTCCACCTGTCTTACCACTGGCTTGACAGGTGGCACAGGAGACACAAAACTCCTTGACCTTCTGGGACATGTTGTGCCAATAGAAGTGGTTGACTAGTCTCTCCCACGTCTTGGTCTGTCCCAAATGCCCAGCCACAGGAATATCATGGGCTAAGGTCAGTATGAACTCTCTAAACTCCTGAGGCACTACCACTCTCCTAGTGGCACCAGGTTTGGGATCTCTTGCCTCAGTGTAAATGAGTCCATCTTCCCAATACACCCTATGTGTTCCTGTTTTCTTTCCATTGGACTCTTCAGCAGCTTGCTGCCTAAGGCCTTCAAGAGAGGGACAGGTTTCTTGCCCCTTACACAACTGCTCCCTTGAGGGTCCCCCTGGGCCTAAGAGCTCAACCTGATAAGGTCCTAACTCCATAGGCTCAGTTCCCTCAGAGGGCAGAACTTCTTCCTGAGAAGAGAGGTTCTCTTTTTGTTGTTGTGTTGCAACCGGTTCCCCAGTTGTCTTTTCTTTTCTCTTGGCAGGTTGGGCCCTTTTTCCAGGCTCCAGCACTACTTTTTCACCCTGAGCCTTGCACTGTGCCCTTGTCTTGACACACACCAGTTCAGTGATACCCAGCATGGCTGCATGGGTTTTCAGTTCTACCTCAGCCCATGCTGAGGACTCCAGGTCATTTCCAAGCAAACAGTCTACAGGGATATTTGGGGAGACCACCACCTGTTTCAGGCCATTGACCCCTCCCCACTCTAAAGTTACCATAGCCATGGGATGCACTTTAGTCCGATTGTCAGCGTTGGTGACTGGATAAGTTTGTCCAGCCAGGTATTGACCAGGGGAAACCAGTTTCTCTGTCACCACGGTGACACTGGCACCTGTATCCCTCAGGCCTTCTACACTTGTCCCATTAATTAAGAGCTGCTGTCTGTAGTTTTGCATGTTAGGAGGCCAGGCAGCCAGTGTGGCTAAATCCACCCCACCCTCAGAGACTAATGTAGCTTCAGTGTGACACCTGATTTGCTCTGGGCACACTTTTGATCCCACTTGGAGACTGGGCATTCCAGTGTTAGCTGGAGTGGAGTTAGAAGTGGTACTTTTCTTGGGACAGGCCTTGTCTCCAGTTTGGTGTCGAGGCTGATTACAGCTATGACACCAGGCCTTTTTGGGATCAAAGTTTTTACCCTTGTACCCAAAATTGGTTTGTGAAGAGGCTCTGGGACCACCCTCCTGTGCAGGTTTTTGGGGGCCTGTAGAAGACTCTTTACTATTTTTTCCTTTGGATGTCTCAACACTCTTCCCCTGGGGAGGCTTTGTGACCCCTTTCTTTTGGTCACCCCGTGGAAGTCTTGGTCACCCTAGTCTTGACCCAATGGTCCGCCTTCTTTCCCAATTCTTGGCGAGAAATTGATCCTAGGTCTACCAGATGCTGATGCAGTTTATCATTTGAACAATTACTCAATAGGTGTTCTTTCACAAATAAATTGTACAGCCCATCATAATCATTTACACCACTGCCTTGAATCCAACCATCCAGTGTTTTCACTGAGTAGTCCACAAAATCAACCCAGGTCTGGCTCGAGGATTTTTGAGCCCCCCTGAACCTAATTCTATACTCCTCAGTGGAGAACCCAAAGCCCTCAATCAGGGTAGCCTTCATGAGGTCATAGGATTCTGCATCCTTTCCAGAGAGTGTGAGGAGTCTATCCCTACACTTTCCAGTGAACATTTCCCAAAGGAGAGCACCCCAGTGAGATCTGTTTACTTTTCTGGTTGCACAAGCCCTCTCAAAAGCTGTGAACCATTTGGTGATGTCATCACCCTCTTCATATTTAGTTACAATCCCTTTTGGGATTTTCAACATGTCAGGAGAACCTCTGACCCTATTTATGTTGCTGCCACCATGGATGGGACCAAAACCCATCTCTTGTCTTTCCCTTTCTATGGCTAGGAGCTGTCTCTCTAAAGCCAATCTTTTGGCCATCCTGGCTAGCAGGAGGTCATCTTCACTGAGGCTATCCTCAGTGATCACAGAGGTGCTGGACCCTCCTGTGAGGGAAGCAGCATTTCTGACTATCACAGTTGGAATCAGGGCTTGAGGGGCCCTGATCTCCCTAATTAGGACTGGGGGGGGGGAATTATCCTCCAAGTCACTAGCTTCATCCTCTGGGAGGTCATCCTCAGAGTGGTTGGCTTTGTCAAACTCTGCCAGCAGCTCCTGGAGCTGTGCTTTGGAAGGGCTTATGGCAACTTTTATTTTCTTTATTTTGCAGAGAGACCTTAGCTCCCTCATTCTAAGATGGAGGTAAGGTGTGAGGTCGAGTTCCATCACACTCTCTTCTGCATTAGACATTATGGGGGTTATTACAACTTCGGAGGAGGTGGTAATCCGTCCCAAAAGTGACGGATATACCACCAGCCGTATTACGAGTTCCATAGGATATATTGGACTCGTAATACGGCTGGTGGTATATCCGTCACTTTACCGTCACTTTTGGGACGGATTACCACCTCCTCCAAAGTTGTAATAACCCCCTATGTTTCTAAAAGTTGGAATACTTTTTAAGAATCTAAAACTATCTCTAGAACTTAATTCAAACTTTAAAAAACTTTTAAACTCTAAAAGAAAAGCTAACAGGGACTAACACAAGGCCCTAGCAGGACTTTTAAAAATGTAGAAAAATAGCTCAAATTGCAAAAATCAGTTTCTAATGACAATTTTTGGAATTTAGTCGTGTGATCAGGTATTGGCTGAGTAGTCCAGCAAATGCAAAGTCTTGTACCCCACCGCTGATCCACCAATGTAGGAAGTTGGCTCTGTATGCACTATTTCAAAGTAAGGAATAGTATGCACAGAGTCCAAGGGTTCCCCTTAGAGGTAAGATAGTGGCAAAAAGAGATAATACTAATTCTCTATTTTGTGGTAGTGTGGTCGAGCAGTAGGCTTATCAGAGGAGTAGTGTTAAGCATTTGTTGTACATACACAAGCAATAAATGAGGAACACACAGTCAGAGACAATTCCAGGCCAATAGGTTTTTGTATAGAAAAATATATTTTCTTAGTTTATTTTAAGAACCACAGGTTCAAGATTTACATGTAATACTTCAAATGAAAGGTATTGCAGGTAGGTACTTTAGGAACTTTGAATTAGCAAAATAGCATATACAGTTTTCACATAAATCACATGTAGCTATTTTAAAACTATACACAGTGCAATTTTGAGTTCCTGGGGGAGTAAGAGTTTGTTAGTTTTTGCAGGTAAGTAAACCACCTACAGGGTTCAAGTTTGGGTCCAAGGTAGCCCACCGTTGGGTGTTCAGAGCAACCCCAAAGTTACCACACCAGCAGCTCATGGCCGGTCAGGTGCAGAGGTCAAAGTGGTGCCCAAAACGCATAGGCTTCAATGGAGAAGGGGGTGCCCCGGTTCCAGTCTGCCAGCAGGTAAGTACCCCCATCTTCAGAGGGCAGACCAGGGGGGTTTTGTAGGGCACCGGGGGGGGGACACAAGTCCACACAGAAAGTACACCCTCAGCAGCACGGGGGCGGCCGGGTGCAGTGTGCAAACACGCGTCGGATTTTCTATAGGTTTCAATGGGAGACCAAGGGGGGTCTCTTCAGCGATGCAGGGAGGCAAGGGGGGGGCTCCTCGAGGTAGCCACCACCTGGGCAAGGGAGAGGGCCTCCTGGGGGTCACTCCTGCACTGGAGTTCGGATCCTTCAGGTCCTGGGGGCTGCGGGTGCAGAGTCTTTACCAGGTGTCGGGATCTGAGAAGCAGGCAGTCGAGACCAGGTGGAGCCTCGGGATTCCCTCTGCAGGCGTCGCTGTGGGGGTCGGGGGGCAACTCTGGCTACTCACGGTTTCGCAGTCTCCGGGGAGTCCTCCCTGAAGTGGTTGTTCTCCACAAGTCGAGCCGGGGGCATAGGGTGCAGAGTGTCAAGTCTCACGCTTCAGATGGGAAACACAAGTTGTTTCAAAGTTGCTGCTTTGTTTCAAAGTTGCAGTCTTTGGTGAACAGGGTCGTTGTCCTCGGGAGTTCTTGGTCCTTCTAGAGCAGGGCAGTCCTCTGAGGATTCAGAGGTCGCTGGTCCCTGGGGAAAGCATCGCTGGCGCAGTGTCTTTAGACGTGGGGAGACAGGCCGGTAGAGCTGGGGCCAAAGGAGTTGGTGTCTCCGTCTTCTCTGCAGGGTTTTTCAGCTTAGCAGTCCCCTTCTTCTTAGGTTGCAGGAATCTGAGTTCATAGGTTCTGGGGAGCCCTTAAATACTCAATTTAAGGGCATGTTTAGGTCTGGGGGGTTAGTAGCCAATGGCTACTAGCCCTGAGGGTGGGTACACCCTCTTTGTGCCTCCTCCCAAGGGGAGGGGGGCACATTCCTATCCCTATTGGGGGAATCCTCCATCTGCAAGATGGAGGATTTCTAAAAGTCAGAGTCACCTCAGCTCAGGACACCTTAGGGGCTGTCCTGACTGGCCAGTGACTCCTCCTTGTTTTTCTCATTATCTCCTCCGGCCAAGTGAGGCCGTGGCCGGAGGGGGCGGGCAACTCCACTAGCTGGAGTGCCCTGTGGTGCTGTAACAAAGGGGGTGAGCCTTTGAGGCTCACCGCCAGGTGTTACAGTTCCTGCAGGGGGAGGTGTGACGCACCTCCACCCAGTACAGGCTTTGTTACTAGCCACAGAGTGACAAAGGCACTCTCCCATGTGGCCAGCAACATGTCTGGTGTATGGCAGGCTGCTAGAACTAGTCAGCCTACATGGATAGTCGGTTAAGGTTTCAGGGGGCACCTCTAAGGTGCCCTCTGGGGTGCATGTTACAATAAAATGTACACTGGCATCAGTGTGCATTTATTGTGCTGAGAAGTTTGATACCAAACTTCACAGTTTTCAGTGTAGCCATTATGGTGCTGTGGAGTTTGTGCATGACAGACTCCCAGACCATATACTCTTATGGCTACCCTGCACTTACAATGTCTAAGGTTTTGCTTAGACACTGTAGGGGCATAGTGCTCATGCACTTATGCCCTCACCTATGGTATAGTGCACCCTGCCTTAGGGCTGTAAGGCCTGCTAGAGGGGTGACTTATCTATACTGCATAGGCAGTGTGAGGTTGGCATGGCACCCTGAGGGGAGTGCCATGTCGACTTACTCGTTTTGTCCTCACTAGCACACACAAGCTGGCAAGCAGTGTGTCTGTGCTGAGTGAGGGGTCCCCAGGGTGGCATAAGACATGCTGCATCCCTTAGAGACCTTCCCTGGCATCAGGGCCCTTGGTACCAGGGGTACCAGTTACAAGGGACTTACCTGGATGCCAGGGTGTGCCAATTGTGGAAACAAAAGTACAGGTTAGGGAAAGAACACTGGTGCTGGGGCCTGGTTAGCAGGCCTCAGCACACTTTCAAAGTGCAAAAAGTCAGGGGGTAACCATGCCAAGGAGGCATTTCCTTACACACCATATATGCAAGAACCCGGACAAATCCCAGCTAGAGCTAAGAAGCATTGGCAGTGCCAATAGGTTTCTTTACTGAGACCTATTGGGTTTGCACATGCTTGTTAACGTGCACATGCTTGTTAATGTGCTGCAGTATCTGAAGTGGATACGATTACCTAAAAAAAAGAGCAAATAGAAACCACTCCCTGTTTTGGAGCTGTGCTGTTTACAGCTTAAACACAAACTGCAAGAGTTTCAAAGTTAAAAGGGTATTCTCTCATCTGGGTGAGTGGTAATATCCAAATAATGCAAGGCCTTCGCCGGTGTGTCTGTGCCATATTACAGATGCAGGCACAAGGGTAAAGGCGCTACTGGGAGCCACGGTGCTTGTTTCACACAGGAAGGCGTGCAGTGGCACTGGCAGTGTGTCCCTAAAGGTGCATTGGAGCTCCATGTGTTAGCCCACAGGTAGATGCGCTCACACGTTGCATCTGAGGGAGGATCCCTAACTAGATTCCAACCATTAATGTAGTATGAAAAGAAGACAAGAAAGTTGCCCAAGAAAGAGCTGATCAAGTCAGTCAGGATTCAACGAGAAGATCAAGGTTCTGGTGTTAGGTGTTAAGAGTGTGAGCAGTGGGAGGGATGATGATGATTTTGGTTCATTTATCTACCTTTTACTGCCATTTACACTGCATCAGGTCACTTGTAAGTCATCCACATACCAGGCCCTCCTAACCTGAAATCTGGATGCAAAGTACGGTGCGGGGACACCATTTTAAGCGTGCACTGTACATAGATCACTACCTATGTACAGCTTCACAATGGTTACTCCGAATATGGCCATGTTTGGTGACAGACATGTGGGAATCATAATGCAATTCTAACCCAAGCACATGCACTCTGGGGGCTCCACAGTGGACCCCCAGTACTGCCGTACCAGCCTTTTGAGGTTTTCCAGGCAGCCCCAGCTGCTGCCACCTCACAGACAAGTTCCTGCCCTTCTGCTACTTGATCTGACCTTTGGGAGAGGGATGCTACACCCACTCTCTTTCGAAATAGGTGTTACAGGCTTGGGAGGGGTAGCCTCCCCCAGCCTCTAGCTTTGCTTTGAAGGGCACATTTGGTGTCCTCCTTGCATAAGCCAGTCTACACCAGTTGAGGGACTCCCAGTCCCTGCTCTGGCGCGAAACTAGACAAAGGAAAGGTGAGTGACCACTCCCCTTTCCATCACTACCCCAGGGGTGGTGCCCAGAGCTCCTCCAGAGTTTTCCTGGGTTCTGCCATCTTGATTTCCAGATGGGCAGGGCACTCTGGGAGAATCTGAGTGGAAAGTAGGTGACATCAGAGCCCCCTCCTGATAGGTGGACACTTTCTTCACTGACCACTCCTCTTCTCAGGGCTACTTAGGGACTCTCTGCTGGGTGTTTCATCAGATTCGGATTGCAAGACTCCAGCAGGAATCCTCTGCATCCTTTCTTCAACTTCTGATCTGAAGAAACTGCATCTGGGCCTGCAGGAACTCTACAAAGCCTGCAACGAAGAAGCAAGAAGCCTTCTGCAACATTTAGGGGGTCATCACAACCCTGGCGGTCAAAGACCGCCATGGCTGTTGTGGCGATTGCACCGCCAACAGCCTGGCGGTGCAATCCCTGGAATTATGACTGCGGCGGAAGCGCCGTGGTTGCACCGCCAGCGCCGGCGGTGATAATCCGCCTGGGCAGCGCTGCTTGCAGCGCTGCCCAGGGGATTACAAGTCCCCGACCGCCAGCCTTTTCCTGGTGGTTTGAACCGCCAAGAAAAGCCTGGTGGTACGGGGAGTCGCGGGGCAGTGCAGGGGCCCTCTGATAGGGCCCCATGCAGCTTTCCTTTTGAAAAGCGCGACGGGTGGAACTGCACCCGTCGCACGGCCGCAACACCGCCGGCTCTATCTGGTTTCCACCTGCCGGCCCAGCGGGGATCTCATGATGACCGCGGCGGGAGTGCGGCTGCATTGGTGGCCGCCCGGCGGTCAGATCTTGGTCATAATGAGAGCCTTAATCCCCAGCTCCTGTGAGCAACTGCAACTGTTTGCCAGGCGTGCATCCTCAGAGGACAGCCAGTCTTCAGCCTTCACAGGAAGAGCGAAGGAATCTCCCTTAGGGTAGAAGGAGTCACCCCCTCTGCTCCAGCAGGCACCCTCTGCATCAACGACAAGTAGCTTGGACCCTCTCTTCAGCGGAGCTGAGTGGATTCCTCAACATGGGTCAAGCACAAAAGTGTTCCGGGTTGGTTCCCTTGTACAGCTGTGCGAGATTGGTGTAGGTGAGAGCTTGTCTTCCCACTCCTCGCAGCTACCCCTGTGTACTGCGTGATTTGCAGCAACCAAGGCTTGTTTGCACCTTTGCACAAAGTTTCAAGTGCATATCCAAGCCCAAGCCCCCAGCACACTATCCTGTGTTGCACAGCCCCCTGAGAGGTTCTCTGGCGATGGATGAGCCTTTGTCGTGTTGCTGCATGGGCTCCTTCTGCAAATCCTGTGTCCCCTTACTGTGGGACTCCTGAGTGGGCTGCCTGGTCCATTGTGGGCTCTCTGGGACGCCTAGAGCCCCCTTCAACTCCCCCATATGGGTAGAGTCTACTTGGTCCTTCCTGGGACCAGGCAGCACCATTTTGTCCTAACCGCGAGCTTCCCGTGTGTTACAGTCCATGGGTTGACTTCAGTGATGCAAACCAGACTGCAATCCTCCCTCCTGTGTGGAACATCACCTGCACCAGCCAGGAACCCAAAGTCCTCTTCTTTGGTGCAATCTTCAATGTTCTTCTGCACCGGTGGTTCCACTTTTGCACCTTCACCGAGGAAATCCTGGGCTCCTGCCCTTCCTGGGCTCTTCTGTGTTTCTTGGACCTGGTCCTCTTCTTTAACAGGTCCTCAGGTCCAGGAATCTGGTCTTGATGTCTTGCATTCCCTCTTAGTTTTTGCATAATCCTGATTGCTGTTTTTGTGTGTCTAAGAGTAAAGTTCCCGCACTTTACTCCAACGTTTCTGGCGTCTGGGGTTAGTTCTATTACTTACCTTTGGGGTTTTCTAGTTTCCCCAGCTCCTCTCTACACACTACACTTGCCTAGGTAGGAGGTCGACATTTGCATTCCACTGTCATAGTATATGGTTTGTCTTTCCCCTAGGCCCATTTCTACCTAGTGTATTTGACAGTATTTCTGTGATTATTTCTGTGTACTATTGCATATAATATGTATATTACTTACCTCCTAAGGGAGTATAGTCTCTAATGGTATATTTGGTATTTGTGTCAACAAAAATAAATACATTTTTTTTGAGACACTGAGTATTCTCTTTCATGTGTGTAAGTTCTCTGTGACGACAGTGATATGGTGTGAGCTTTGCATGTCTCCTAGTTTAGCCTTGGTTGCTCATTCACTCTACCACTAGAGAGCCTGGCTTCTAGACCACTGTCTCCACTACACCCATAGGAGGATAACTGGACCTGGTATAAGGTGTGTTAGAAATGGGGTATTTGGTTGGAAGTCAGGTTACCCCTTGTCCAAGCAAGGACCCACACTCTAGTCAGGGTAAGTCACACACAATCCAAATTATCCTGTGCCCACCCTCTGGTACCTTGGCACTGACCAGACAGGCTTAACTTAGAAGGCAATGTGTAAATTATGTGTGCAATAAATCAAACAATACCACCATATAGCACCACAAAAATACACTACACAGTGTTTAGAAAAATATATAATATTTTCTGATAAGATGCAGATCAAAATGATTAAAATGCAATACGTATATGTTCAGATATCACTGTAAAAGTGATATAAAGGCCCTCATTATGACATTGGCGGTAAGCCTGGCTTACTGCCATGCCGACCGCCGCCAACATACCGCCGGCACAGCGGATCACCGCTACCCATATCATGACACATAAATACCATTCCATCACTGTGAGAAGGTAGCCTCTTTCTAGCCTTGTTACCCCCACTTTTGGCCTGTTTGTGAGTGTATGTCAGGGTGTTTGTCACTGTTTTCACTGTCTCACTGGGATCCTGATAGCCAGGCCTCAGTGCTCATAGTGAAAACACTATGGTTTCAGTATGTTTGTTATGTGTCACTGGGATCCTGCTGGTCAGGACCCCAGTGCTCATAGGTTTGTGGCCTATATGTATGTGTCACTGGGACCCTGTCACACAGGGCCCCAGTGCTCATAGGTGTGCATGTATATGTTCCCTGTGTGGTGCCTAACTGTCTCACTGAGGCTCTGCTAACCAGAACCTCAGTGGTTATGCTCTCTCATTACTTTCAAATTGTCACTAACAGGCTAGTGACCATTTTTACCAATTTACATTGGCTTACTGGAACACCCATATAATTCCCTAGTATATGGTACTGAGGTACCCAGGGTATTGGGGTTCCAGGAGATCCCTATGGGCTGCAGCATTTCTTTTGCCACCCATAGGGAGCTCTGACAATTCTTACACAGGCCTGCCACTGCAGCCTGAGTGAAATAACGTCCACGTTATTTCACAGCCATTTTACACTGCACTTAAGTAACTTATAAGTCACCTATATGTCTAACCTTTACCTGGTAAAGGTTAGGTGCAAAGTTACTTAGTGTGAGGGCACCCTGGCACTAGCCAAGGTGCCCCCACATTGTTCAGAGCCAATTCCCTGAACTTTGTGAGTGCGGGGACACCATTACACGCGTGCACTACATATAGGTCACTACCTATATGTAGCTTCACCATGGTAACTCCGAATATGGCCATGTAACATGTCTATGATCATGGAATTGCCCCCTCTATGCCATCCAGGCATTGTTGGTACAATTCCATGATCCCAGTGGTCTGTAGCACAGACCCTGGTACTGCCAAACTGCCCTTCCTGGGGTTTCACTGCAGCTGCTGCTGCTGCCAACCCCTCAGACAGGCATCTGCCCTCCTGGGGTCCAGCCAGGCCTGGCCCAGGATGGCAGAACAAAGAACTTCCTCTGAGAGAGGGTGTGACACCCTCTCCCTTTGGAAAATGGTGTGAAGGCAGGGGAGGAGTAGCCTCCCCCAGCCTCTGGAAATGCTTTCTTGGGAACAGAGGTGCCCAATTCTGCATAAGCCAGTCTACACCGGTTCAGGGACCCCTTAGCCCCTGCTCTGGCGCGAAACTGGACAAAGGAAAGGGGAGTGACCACTCCCCTGACCTGCACCTCCCCTGGGAGGTGTCCAGAGCTCCTCCAGTGTGCTCCAGACCTCTGCCATCTTGGAAACAGAGGTGCTGCTGGCACACTGGACTGCTCTGAGTGGCCAGTGCCACCAGGTGACGTCAGAGACTCCTGCTGATAGGCTCCTTCAGGTGTTAGTAGCCTTTCCTCTCTCCTAGGTAGCCAAACCCTCTTTTCTGGCTATTTAGGGTCTCTGTCTCTGGGGAAACTTTAGATAACGAATGCATGAGCTCAGCCGAGTTCCTCTGCATCTCCCTCTTCACCTTCTGATAAGGAATCGACCGCTGACCGCGCTGGAAGCCTGCAAACCTGCAACATAGTAGCAAAGACGACTACTGCAACTCTGTAACGCTGATCCTGCCGCCTTCTCGACTGTTTTCCTGCTTGTGCATGCTGTGGGGGTAGTCTGCCTCCTCTCTGCACCAGAAGCTCCGAAGAAATCTCCCGTGGGTCGACGGAATCTTCCCCCTGCAACCGCAGGCACCAAAAAGCTGCATTACCGGTCCCTTGGGTCTCCTCTCAGCACGACGAGCGAGGTCCCTCGAATCCAGCGACGCTGTCCAAGTGACCCCCACAGTCCAGTGACTCTTCAGCCCAAGTTTGGTGGAGGTAAGTCCTTGCCTCACCTCGCTGGGCTGCATTGCTGGGAACCGCGACTTTGCAAGCTACTCCGGCCCCTGTGCACTTCCGGCGGAAATCCTTCGTGCACAGCCAAGCCTGGGTCCACGGCACTCTAACCTGCATTGCACGACTTTCTAAGTTGGTCTCCGGCGACGTGGGACTCCTTTGTGCAACTTCGGCGAGCACCGTTTCACGCATCCTCGTAGTGCCTGTTTCTGGCACTTTTCCGGGTGCTACCTGCTTCAGTGAGGGCTCTTTGTCTTGCTCGAAGTCCCCTCTCTCTGCAGGTCCAATTTGCGACCTCCTGGTCCCTCCTGGGCCCCAGCAGCGTCCAAAAACGCCAAACGCACGATTTGCGTGTAGCAAGGCTTGTTGGCATCCATCCGGCGGGAAAACACTTCTGCACGACTCTCCAAGGCGTGGGGGATCCATCCTCCAAAGAGGAAGTCTCTAGCCCTTGTCGTTCCTGCAGTATTCACAGTTCTTCAGCCCAGTAAGAGCTTCTTTGCACCAACCGCTGGCATTTCTTGGGCATCTGCCCATCTCCGAGCTGCTTGTGACTTTTGGACTTGGTCCCCTTGTTCCACAGGTACCCTCAGTCAGGAATCCATCGTTGTTGCATTGCTGATTTGTGTTTTCCTTGCATTTTCCCTCTAACACGACTATTTTGTCCTTAGGGGAACTTTAGTGCACTTTGCACTCACTTTTCAGGGTCTTGGGGAGGGTTATTTTTCTAACTCTCACTATTTTCTAATAGTCCCAGCGACCCTCTACAAGGTCACATAGGTTTGGGGTCCATTCGTGGTTCGCATTCCACTTCTGGAGTATATGGTTTGTGTTGCCCCTATCCCTATGTTTCCCCATTGCATCCTATTGTAACTATACATTGTTTGCACTGTTTTCTAAGACTATACTGCATATTTTTGCTATTGTGTATATATATCTTGTGTATATTTCCTATCCTCTCACTGAGGGTACACTCTAAGATACTTTGGCATATTGTCATAAAAATAAAGTACCTTTATTTTTAGTATAACTGTGTATTGTGTTTTCTTATGATATTGTGCATATGACACTAAGTGGTACTGTAGTAGCTTCACACGTCTCCTAGTTCAGCCTAAGCTGCTCTGCTAAGCTACCATTATCTATCAGCCTAAGCTGCTAGACACCCTATACACTAATAAGGGATAACTGGGCCTGGTGCAAGGTGCAAGTACCCCTTGGTACTCACTACAAGCCAGTCCAGCCTCCTACAATCACTATTCAGTCACAGACACAAGTCCGTCAGCCCAAAGGTCAGTGATAAACTGGCGGGAACAAAACCCATACTGTTACGCCAACAGAACTACGCCCACAGTACTCTGACCCACGAATCACCGCGGCGGACATTCAACAGCGGTACATACAACTGCGCTTAAAATACACACACACATACAAAACTACACCACATTGGCCAATTCAAACCACACACACCTAACACCCATACACACACCACACCCACACCACTATAAAACACACCCACAATACCCACAACCCCCTTACGAGCCAAAGATATTTCCAACTAAGAGAGACAGACCAAGAGCACCCACAGAACCAGAACCACAAAACACCATCACCCATACACCATCCACGCACCTTACAACACGCACACCAACACATCAACCTCACACACACCACTCACACTAAACCCATGGCACCACAAAGACACCCCAGGTTCTCAGAGGAGGAGCTAAGTGTCATGGTGGAGGAAATCATCAGGTTAGAGCCACAGATATTCAGGTCACAGGTGCAGCAGACATCCATCACCAGGAAGAGTGAGCTATGGCCGTGAATCGTGGACAGGGTCAACGCTGTGCAACAGCACCCCAGAACAAGGGATGACATCAGGAAGAGGTGGAACGACCTACTGGGGAAGGTGTGTTCCGTGGTAGCAAGACACCAGATAGCAGTACAGAGGACTGTCTGTGGACCCCCACCTCCTTCTCCACAACTAACAACATGGGAGGAGAAAGTCTTGGCAATAATGCATCCTGAGGGCCTGGCAGGAGTATCAGGAGGACTGGACTCTGGTAAGTCAAATCTTTAATACTTTCAATCCCCTACCTGCATGACATCACATACCCCCACCCTCACCCTCACTCCCGTCACTTCACCACCTCCCACACACCCCACCATCACAACCCACCCCTCCCAAATCCAAACCCTGCATGCAACACCAATGCATGGGCATCCATCACAGATCTGCATGGACAACTATCACTAAAGCATGCACACTAGAGACCATCACCTAGCCCACCAAATCACTACTCACACAAGGCAAAGCTGCCAGGGAAATAACATCCATGCAGGTTAACACACCCATGCACAAGATGGCACATGCAGAAACTATATCACCTCATTACATCCCCACAGGTCCCCCATCCAACATCACCGGAGAGGAGGTGCCAGCAACATCCAGCCCCCTCCAGAAGAGGCCCACAGTGACGACAGCAGCTCTGGACTCCTGGATCTGGATGACCAACCTGGCCCATCAGGGACCTATGGACAGTCGGTTACCAGTCCCATTCCACCACAGAGCCTCCCCCCTCAGAAAATATCACCACAGCACCCACCCAGCGGGCCAATACCTCTGTCCCCAGGACACATCAATCAGCAGTATGTCCATGACTACAGCGACCCCAGGATACCCCACAAACACAGGACAATCAGGGACCTGGGGTCAATGGCAGTGGGCAGTGGTTCAGGGGACAGACGCACAGGACAACGGAAAAGCTGGGAGGACTGCTGTGCAACAGGGGGAGGACAGGCCCAGGGAACTGACTCTCCACAAGGCACTCTCCAACATCCTGGGAGCATACCACCATTCCCAGGAGATGTTGGACCAGAAACTGGCCAAGTTGCAGGAGACCCAGCGGCTGCAGGAAGGACAGTACCTGGGGATCAGGGATGACCTGAGGGACATCCACACCACCCTGGTCACCATTGCAGGGGTGCTTGCAGACATGGCCAACACCATGAGGGAGGCAGTGGCACACAATAACGGGCCCCTGACACTGGCCACACCGATGAACAGCCCTCCACCTCTGCTGCTGCTAGTGGACAGGAGGCTCACCACAGGAACAACAGGCCACCAGCACCCCTTCCCCTGCAGAAGGAGAACCACCAGCAAACGGTCCCTGCAATCCAGGAACAAGCCAGAGAACATTGCCAAGACCCCCACCAGGAAATAAGACTCTCCTGAATGTCACCCTTGTGTCCCACTTTGTCACCCTGCCCACCATGAGTGCTTATGGGCTTTCCATGGTATGTAACGAGCATCTGTTTCTATTTATTGCTAATAGCACTTTTGGTACAATGTGGCACCGTATACGCTCTTGTGCTTCGGACATTTCTTTGCCTAACTACTTTTCGGACAGGGCTTCTTAAGTGCGCTTGGGCAGCTAGACATGATTGTAACACGTCTTTTTGGCTAAACACACTCGTTATTGTAGTTTTACTAATAGCGCTGTATGGTTGGTAACCAGACCTTTAGGTTGATTTTTTTTCTTTCTATCTACACCTTGAGACATACTTGGGTACTTTTTGGATTCAGTTTCTAAATTTCTGCAACATATTTTGCTTGCAATTGATTTGATATGGACTACATGTGTGCTTTTAAAATCAAATGATAACATTATTTCTTGGTCCTTTCTCTCAGAAAGGTTACAAGTGTTTGATTTTGAATGGATCTATTGAGATGAATGGAATTACATACTCGTAGATGCTCCGTTAGTACTACAAAGGACTATTCATCAGACAACCGTACTACTACATGCAGGTGTGTTTTTGGATTGGGTCGACATACTTTGGATAGACGTAGTAGCTCTAATATACATTGATAGATTAGAATATGTGACTCTGTATGTGCAGGTCTCTAAGACTAGGATATGAAGGAATATCCCACATAAGAGGTACCTGTGATTATTTGCTTTTGTGGCACTTCTGGCTTATTCCAAATGCATGATTAACTCACAGTAATGGGTTGTTGACAGTAGCTGGATCTTCTATCCCAATGTGAGCATTTGACATACTGCCTTAGCACCTGGATTTTATCTGCACTGCATACCACACCTGTGGGTGATTTTGGTTTTTGGGCTCAACTCTTCTGTCTGCAAGATATTAGTTGGTGAACTAACTCAAAGTTACTAATAGCACAGATTGGACTCATATGGAATGATTAGTGAATTCATACATGTTGATTATATATAATGAATTCAAATGTTAGTACTTTACATTATAACTTTTTTTACTGTTCACTCAGCCTTGATAAAGTCCTGAACAGGACGAAACACGTGTCGGCTGAAGTCTCGGATTGTATTTCGGAATGAACTATACTATCTTGGATGGATTTATTCATGATTGAATTTTGATTTTGGGACTGGCATCCATCATTAGAAACAGGATGAAATATGGATGGATTCAATATTAACAGTTTTTGTTAAGTTTTTCTGAATTTGTGTATATGTTTTATATGTATTGCTAAGTGTTTATGTGGTTTGTTATTGAAGGTGTCTTGAATTATTTTGGTTCTTTTTTATTTTTTGGATGTATAATTAAATATTTGTGCTTAATAGACTACATTCTATAATGTGTCGGTTCAAACTTTTCTAAAAAGACAGCATTCATTTGATTCTATTATTATATATATGTGTACCACTAATTGTTATATTCTCCTTGTTTAGATTGTAACTATAGGATCTTACTTCAGTCTGGTTACACCCACACACAATATTAGAGTGCTCCACATTTTTTCTATTTTTGTTTCACCATGAACTGCCATTGCTCCACTTCCTATGCTGCCTTGGACAATGCACCTGTGAAATAAATAGACTGGACTCTACCCTGGACTATCCTCAATCAGCAACCCAGCCCATTACACATCCCTCTCCACTTATTAGCACCTAAATCAACACCCTCTGTCAATTGATTGAACTATGTATTTGTTTAACAAGCTGTAAACATTGCAATTCAACTGTACAGTAATGTACGCATAGGTATGACCTGTAGTTGGCTGCCGTCAACACACCAGGAGCCAGAGTGGGGCACAGATATCTGCAAATAGAGATGTCAAAGGGTTCAGTAAGTGGGCATAGTAGTTTGAAAAACAGCCTGCCATGTACAATGCCCAACACAAAACTTTCAATGGAAGGTGAAGTTACAGTGTCCCACCTGTGTGTCACTGGAAGTACTTTCAAATGATTGCTGTTCTGTTGTCCTCATCCTCATCCTCTGCCTTCTCTTTGTCATTGTCCACAGGGTCCACTGCTGCCACACGCCCATCTCCAGCCTCATCCTCCTGCAGAGAAGGCAACTGGCATCTCAAGGCAAGGTTGTGCAACATACAGCATGCCACAATGATCTGGCAGACCTTCTTGGGTGAGTAGCACAGGGAACCACCTGTTAGATGGAGGCACCGAAACCTGGCCTTCAGGAGTCCGAAGGTCCTCTCGATTATTCTTCTTGTTCACCCATGTGCCTCATTGAAACGTTCCTCTGCCCTTGTCCTGGCATTCCTCACAGGGGTCAGTAGCCATGAGAGGTTGGGGTAACCAGAATCACCTGCAAATATCGAGGGATACCTGTTATCCAAACACTAACCCTTAGGGCCCACACCGTACCCATACACCAACATACACTGGGTGGGAACCATGGGATCACGTAGTAGCCACACCCTGTACCTCTGTAGTTGGGCCATCACATTTGGTATGCTGCTATTCCTCAGGATGAAGGCATCATGCACAGACCCAGGATACTTTGCATTGACATGGGAGATGTACTGGTCTGCCAGGCACACTATCTGCACATTCATTGAGTGAAAGCTCTTTCGATTTCTGAACACCTGTTCATTTCTCCAGGGGGTGGGGGGACAAATGCAATATGTGTACCATCAATAGTCCCAATAATGTTGGGGATATGTCCCATTGGATAGAAGTCAGCTTTCACCGTGGCCAAATCCTCAACCTGGGGGAAAACAATGTAGCTGCACATGTGTTTAATCAGGGTAGACAACACTCTGGTCAGCACTTTTGAGAACATTGGCTGTGACATATCGCTGCCAAGCCCACTGTCACTTGGATGGAGCCACTTGATAAGAAATGGAGTACTGATAGCACTTGCACAAGATTGGGATCCCAATGGAGTGACGAATAGCAGATATCAGGTCTGGCTCCAATTGGGCACACAGCTCCTTGATTGTGGCCCTGTCAAGTCTGTAGGTGAGGATAATTTGCCTGTCCTCCATTGTTACCAAGTCCACAAGGGGTCTGTACACGGGGGATGTCTCCATCTCCTATTCATCTGCAGCGGTTGTATTCTAGGGGGCAAAATGGTGGGCGGCTGGTAAGTATTCCACATTTTCAAACTGAACACTGCATCGCATGTTGTGACTGAAACAGTATGATGTTGAATAGGCCCAAATGGTGCCTATGTGTACTGTGACGCAGTTAAGTGCCATGGCCTGCCCCCCCCCCCTCCTGAAATGGCATCCACCTGTCCTGTGTGGATGGACAGGTGGAAAATATGTAATTCCACTGATGTTGTGCGCCGTTGCGGCAGGCGGTCGAGTACCGCTGTGCAACTCCTCATTGGTTGTCATTAGACCCTATGGGTTACAGTTGCCAATGGTGATGTACGGCGGTGGTGACGTACGCACTGCCGCGGACGAGACCATCATATTCTATCTGTTTTCTCACTTGCTACCTGACCTTCAACAGGAGAGGACCTACACTGCAAGCGCTGCTGTGACCTGTGTCTGGAACCAACCATGGCTCGAGTCACTGGTGAAAGGGCCCCTGCCTTCAACGCTGCGGAGTTGGAGAGACTGGTGGATGGGGTCCTACCCCAGTACCAAATGTTGTATGGGCCTCCAGACCAACAGGTGAGTACAATGGGAGGACGATGCATGGGGTATGAATGCATGGCGTGGTGTGTGTGAAGGCCTTGTGTGGAGAGAGTTGGTGGAAGGGTCCTGAGCAGCATGCTGCATGTATGGTGGGCAATGTCTGTGCTAATGGGGATGTGAGGGATATGGTGGGCCATGAGTGTAACAGGCCGGATGGTATGGATGATTCCTTTTTCTATGTGTATTTTTCTGCAGGTCAGCACCCATCAGAAAAAGGGTATATGGCATGCCATCGCCAAGGATGTGTGGATCCTGGGGGTCTACAGCAGGCGGAGCACCCACTGTCGCAAACGGTGGGAGGAGCTGAGACGCTGTGCAAAGAAGATGGCGCAGGCCCAGCTGGGGATGTCCTCCTAATGAGGAAGATGTGCTCATCGAACTCTGGCCCCCCTAATGTTTCTCATACTGGCAGTGGCCTATCCAGAGCTGGATAGGTGCTTTAGGGCATCACAGCAGCCACAAGTGGGTGAGTACAGTTTCAGATTATTCTATTTGCACGTGGTGGTTGGTCTCTAGGTGGGGAATGTGGGCCTGTGGATGCCCCTAGGCCAGGCCTTACATTGCAGGGTAGGTCCCATGTTGGGCAGGGGCTCATTAACCCAACCTCATACAAAGCTAGTAGGCATCCAATACTGGGAAGGGGTCTGTGGGTGTGAGGTATGCTGCTATTGGAGTTAGGTATTCCTGTCCTTGGGCTGGTGACTAGCATTGTGACTGGTGGTTCATTGCGCAGTGCGTAGGCCTGTTCCCTGTGTGAGGGTGCTGTGTACGCCAACTGTGGTGTTGGTGCAGCCACTGACCAAGTGTATCCTTTGTCTCCCCCCCTTTTTGTTTTGTCACCCTGTGCTTCTGTGCATTAGCATCATCTGGCGGAGGAGCAGAGGCACCGGTGACAGAGGGAGCTGCATCCCATATGGCCCAGGAACCCGTCTCCACCAACGGGGAGGGCACCAGTGGGACGGAGGACGAGGGGAGCACCACTGTGGAGACAGGAGGGGACATTTCAGACAGTGATACCTCCTCGGATGGAAGCCCCCTTTTGACCACCCCAACTACAGGTACAGCTGCCACCCCTGTACCAGCACCACCCTCCCAGCAGCCCGTCAGCTTGTTTCCCATGCCCGCTCACCCAGGAGGGTGGGCATCTCCTTCGCCCCAGGCACCTCTGGCCCTGCCCCAGTTAGCCCTGCTGCCCTGAGTGAGGAGGA
Organism: Pleurodeles waltl; assembly: GCF_031143425.1. NCBI lineage: Eukaryota > Metazoa > Chordata > Amphibia > Caudata > Salamandridae > Pleurodeles > Pleurodeles waltl. The sequence continues at coordinate 1,181,787,461 of NC_090439.1, forward strand.
TACTGACCTCCTGCGATCCATCTCTGTTGGGCAGTCAACCATTGTGAATGCCATCCAGGACTGGCAGCCCAAATGCAACAGACCAATGCATTCCTGGAGTGCATTCACACTGGCATGGCGGCCCAACAGAGATCAATCCAGGCTCTGGCCTCCTCTCTGATGGCAGCCATTGTCTCTGTCTCCAGCCTCCCCCCTCCAACTTCCTCTACCCAGTCCCATTCCCCTGAACCCCAACCTATCCCAAGCATGCATTCAGACCAGTATGCACCCAAGACAACAATCAGGAGTGGCTCAGGAGTGGCTCAATCACACACATCATCCCACAGGCACTCACACAAACACCATCCAGATGCAGACACTCCAAAATCCACTGCCTCCACTGTGCGCCTGTGTCCCCCTCCTCCAGATCCCCCACCACCCTCCCAGTAGCATCTCCACTCACACCTGTATGCACTACATCCTCATCCACTGCTGCCATCCCCCTCACGCCTATCAGTACACACCCCTCACTGGCAGTCACCACCCCCACATCTATGCACACATCCCCTGTGTCCTCTCCCACTGTGTCTGTGCCCCCTCCTCCCAAAGTACCCAAACGCAGGCACTCAGACACCCAACAGCCATCCACCTCACAACAGCATCCAACCCATGCACCTGCACCCAAACACAGCAGCCTGACACCTCCTACAACCACTCCCTCTTCCTCCACTCCCATACATTAACCCTCCTCCCACCCCAGTGTCCCTAAGAAGCTTTTCCTCTCCACCGTTGACCTCTTCCCTACCCCCCCTGTCCTTCACATCGGACCAGGGTGGTCAGAACCCAGGCGAGCACCTCAGCCACCCAGTCCACGGCCACAGTAGTGTCAGAAGCTACTGCAGATGGGAGAGGCTTCAGGGAACCAGCCATCAGCACTGACAGTGTGCCTGCACCAGCTGCCAAGTTGAAGGGCAAGGGGGCACCACCAGCTACCAAGGGCAAGGGCAAGGACGCACCACCAGCTGCCAAAGGCAAGGAGGCACCACCAGCTGCAAAGGGCAAGGAGGCACCACCAGATGCCAAGGGCAAGGGCAAGGAGGACCCACCAGCTGCCAAGGGCAAGGGCAAGGAGGACCCACCAGCTGCCAAGGGCAAGGAGGCACCACCAGCTGCCAAGGGCAAGGAGGCACCACCAGCTGTCAAGGGCAAGGAGTTACCACCAGCTGGGAAGGGCAAGGGCATGGGGCCTGCCCCTGCAGGCGGGAAAGACAGGAGGGCTGGTGCTGGGACTGATTCTGAGCCCCCACAACCAACCATGGCGGTTCAGCCATCTGAGGCTGCAGGGGAAGGGCAGGAGCCTCCCCCCACCACTGCCAGCAACTCCACCAGCGCTACCACCGGTAGCAGTAGCCCCATTGGGCAGACATGCTAGGCTGCAGGGGAAGGGCAGGGTAGCCTCCCACCACCACTGCAAGCACCGGCAGCAGCAGCCCCAGTGGGCAGTCATCCGAGGCTGCAGGGGACGGGCAGGAGCCTCCCCCCACCACTGACAGCACCGCAAGCAGCCCCACTACTGCCACCACCGAGCAGCTGTCACCACAGGCGGAAAGTATGTAGTCCTGCCTCCATGGACTGTAGTGTGTCCTGGACCATGCAAATCCTGTGGGTGTGACACCCAGGTGAGAGACTGTGACCTTGCACTGCCGAAGATCAGCATCACTGGGCACAAAGCCCCATCCAGAACCAGTAGCAGAAGCCATCCACTCACCCCCTCCTTGCCAAAATGAAGCACACTGGTCACAAGGCCCTGTCCAGAACCAGTGGAAGAAGCAGTCCACTCACTCCCTCCTTGCCAGAATGAAGCAGACTGGGCACAAGGCCCCCTCCAGAACCCGTGGAAGAAGACATCCACTCACCCCCTCTTTGCCAGAATGAAGCACACTGAGCACAAGGCCCCCTCTAGAACCAGTGGAAGAAGCCATCCACTCACTCCCTCCTTGCCAGAATGAAGCAGACTGGGCACAAGGCCCCCTCCAGAACCCGTAGAAGAATCCATCCACTCACCCCCTCCTTGCCAGAATGAAGCACACTGGGCACAAGGCCCCCTCCAGAACCAGTGGAAGAAGCCATCCACTCACTTCCTCCTTGCCAGAATGAAGCGGACTGGGCACAAGCCCCTTTCCAGAACTCCCCAGTACCAAGCAGTGGGCAGACCACCCACTTGAGAGACTGTGGGGGTCATTCTGACTCCCGCCGGCCGCGGTAACTGCGGTGCCGGCGGGAGCCGCCAGAATACCGCTGCGCGGTCAGAAGACCGTCGCGGTTATTCTGTGTTTCCCGCTGGTTGGGCGGGCGACCGCCAGAAGGCCGCCCGCCCAGCGGGAAACCCCTTTCCACGAGGATTCCGGCTCCGAATGGAGCCGGCGGAGTGGAAAGGGTGCGACGGGTGCAGTTGCACCCGTCGCGAATTTCAGTGTCTGCTAAGCAGACACTGAAATTCTCAGTGGGGCCCCACGACACCCCATACCACCATCCTGTTCCTGGCGGCCAAAACCGCCAGGAACAGGATGGCGGTATGGGGGTCGGAATCCCCATGGCGGCGCAGCAAGCTGCGCCGCCATGGAGGATTCCCCTGGGCAGCGGAAAACCGGCGGTACACCGCCGGTATTCCGTTTCTGACCGCGGCTGTACCGCCGCGGTCAGAATGCCCAAGGGAGCACCGCCAGCCTGTTGGCGGTGCTCCCGCGGTCCCCGGCCCTGGCGGTCAAGGACCGTCAGGGTCGGAATCGCCCCCTGTGTCTTTTCACTCCCCAGGACAGAGTGATGGGCATGTAGCCCCCTCCATGACCAGTGATGTTGTACCATCTTCCGGCTGAGGTGCTCCCCCATTCCCAGTCCCCCTGAGGTGTCTGTGGATTTTCTACCTGATGCCCCTGCGGTGGTCTCTCTGTGTTGTTGCAGGAGTCAAGTGGGGCATTGGCCTATGTGATGTGGCTCTGTGGCCCACGGACATTGAGGACTAGGCTGTGTCCCTCCATTTGTATATATATGTATATGCTGTTTTGATTTTGATGCACAAATTGTAGATTTCTGTCTTATTACATTCACTTTACTCATTTCCTTTTGTCCTTGCATTATTCCTGAGGGATATGGGTATATATGTTTTCTTACTGCATCTGCTTTTGTGTCTGGCGTTGGGAGTGTGTGTGTTGCGTGTGTGTCACTCTCTTTTTCCTCCCTCCTTCCCTTGTGTGCTTTTGATGTCGTTGGTATCACCCCGGAATCCATAGGCAGTCACTTTTAAAAATGCATTAAAATCGCAAAATTGAGTTACCAGTCTCTTCATTTACATGGTTGCAGCAGTGGTTGGGCCAGCTGGAGAGTCTCGGACAGCTCCCAGTTCCAGCGGGAACAGCGTTGGAGAGGTTCTTGGCACATGGCCAACTGGAGGGGCCACTTGGAAAAGGAGCTGGTTTGCAGATTTAAAGTTGGTGCCTTGGGTCCCCTTGAGCTGTTAAGGTTGCAACCCACACAGCAGATCTCACGATGCAAGCCCCAGGCCAGGTGCAGGGCGTTTTGGAGGTCTTGGATGCTGTGCGCAATGGATTCCACTGGAGCTGGAAGTGAGTCTCTTTGAAGGCAGCTTACAGGATAATGGGGGTACTCTGGGCAGATGTCTGGGGTGTTCCTGAAGTCCCAAGGCTGGGGCTTCCTTCTAATCCTTTTTCAGCTCTGGGGGAGCCGGTTTTCTGCTAGTTCGATGTCAGCTGACCAGTACCCAGGGTATTACTGCATCTCGGCCACTAGGGGGTGCAGCACTACCACAATTAGCACAGATGTGGGGTACTTTGGGGGGGTCATTGGTGTGCCATTGGGTCTGGCTGTGACCTCCGGAGAGCCTCCACTCAGGAGGGAGATTTAGGGTATTTGCAAAGCCTGTAGGTCCTCTGGGGCTTTTGAGATCAGTCAAGTGGTCAGCTCCTCTGCAGCGGCGATAGTTGGGAATCTGGAGCAGCAGGTAGGAGTCTTGGAGCCACTTCAGATGCAGCAGGTGTTCGGTTCTCGTTCTAGCGGGTTTCTTTGGTGCTGTGTTCTTTCTTCCTGTTCAATCTGAATTCCTGGTCTAGGGAGAGCCCACTAAATGCTGATTTCAGAGGGCATTTTAGAGGGTACCTGCTAGTGTCCAATGGGACACTTAACTTTGGGTGGCTACACCCACTACACTAAACACTTCCTGTGGGAAGGGTCTCTTCCTAAAACCTGGTTGGCTACTTTCCTCCATTCCAAGATGGAGACAAATTACATAGAGGGTTCACTTTACATGCAAGCCCCTAGGGGTGGTGCATGCTTAGTGAGGTCACTCCTCCTACCTTTTGGTTTCCTGCCTTTGCTCCCACCCACAGTGGGAGTTTGCAAGGGGGGAAGCCCTCTGCTGCTAGCAGCAGGCCTGGGGCTCGAGCTTCAGAGGCTGTAACCTTTTGAAGCTCACCCCCAGGTTGTTGCACAATCCTGAGGGAGGAGGTGTTAGCTCCTCCACCCAGGAAGGGTATTATCTTACAAACCAGAGAGCCATGGCTCTCCCCCAGGTTTGTATATTATCCGTCTGGAGTGGCAGGCTGGATGGAACCAGTCAGCAACTATGCCAGTTAGGGTTAACATTTGCAGGGGGTATCTCTAAGGTGATCCTGGGGTACATTTAGGGTTAAACCCAACACTGGTAACAGTTTGGATGTATTATTCTGTGTTGTTTGATACCAAACAACCCAGGGTGCAGAGTAGCCATCATGTAGCTGGGAAACTCATGTTTGACTAGTGCCCAGTACATGTATGTAAAATGGCTGCTCTGTTCACTCACTATGTCTTGGGTTTGTCAAGGACACAGTGGGGGCATATTGCTCATGAAGCTATGCACTCACACATAATATTGTGCACCCAGCCTTAGGGCTGGAAGGCCTACCAGAGGGGTGACTTACCCATAATATATGCAATGTAGGGTGGACAGGGAACACAGATAGTATGCCATGTCGAATTTGTCTTCTTAGGTTTGCCTCAGTACACTCAGTCTGCAATGGCAGTGCTGGGTGCATCTGGGTTCAGGGCCCTTGGGGGCACAGTGCTGCTGCCCTCAGCTGTCTAATCTTAATATCCCTTGCCCTAGGTACTGGGGTAACCATTCAATGGGTACTTATAGGGGTATTTAAGAGTGTATCCAATTGTGCCAAGCATCAAGCTCTGGCCCATGGAACTTGTTTAGCAGGGGCCCTGGGCACTACCAACTTCTAGAACACATCAACATCAGGCAGAAAGTGGAGACTAACCATGTAAAAAGAGGCCTCCTCTCACATACAGTCTCTCTCCTCACTGCAGCAATGACAAGCAGCCAGCAGGAGGCATGTGGTTCTCTCTTGGTCAGTTTCTTGCTGTAGTGGCAGAGCAGCAGCCGCCTATTGCCAGTAGGAGGTGCGCTGTCCTCTGCAGTCTCAGTGTCCCGGCCGGGCAGCTGGATGTCTTGTACCATGCTGGTTCCTTCTGTTGTGACAGCACTCATTGCACTTTTGCTGTTCTATTATAGAATTGCTTAGCTCCCTTAGGCTTCCCTTCCATTCTTGTGTTACCTTCACTAGACCATGTATATCTGTTTTTTCTCGTCTTTGTTTTTCCTTTTCTTTTTGCAAGACACTACTTTTTAGTTCCATTTTATAGGTGTTTCAGTAATATTCCAGAATGTGCAATATGCTTCTGACTTTTAACTGAGACATCTAATTTACATTGCTTTTGTCCTCCCTGCCATCTCTATTGATGCTTTAGTTATTTTTACCCCCAACTATACTACTGCACTGTGACTATGTCATCATGCTCTACATCACTCAACTCTATGCCACTCCACTCTATACTAATCCATTCCAATCTACTCAATGTCATGTCACTCTAAATCACTCTATACCACCTCGCTCTACACTGCTCTATTCTACACCACTCCACCCTATGCCACTCAATTCTGCTCTATACCCACCTATTCCACTCTACACCCTTCTACTCTATACCACTCCACGCCACTCTACTGTATGCTACTCCACTCATCACCATTTCACTGTACAACACTCCACTCTACACCATCATGCTCTACACCACTAAACTTCACTCCACTTCACTCTATGCCACTCTATTCTATGCTCCTTTCCTCACTCTCCTCTACACCACACCACTAACGTTTAGCCATGCTAAACAGCAGCCACGCTAAAAGATAATGGCAAAGCCAATATATTTTACATAGGTGAGACCTATTGATTTAGACCTGACAGCCTTAGGTTGGTCTTCCGCAATCTTGCCTGCCTCCCTCTATTTTTCTGATCCTGTTTCTGCTGGGCTTAGGACTCTGCACGCTTTACCACTGCTGACCAGTGTTAACGTGCTTGTGCTCTCTCCCCTAAACACTAACAATGCCTCCTACCCAACAGGCATTTTAATTTACCTATAAGTCCCTAGTAAAGTGGACTAGATGTGCACAGGTTCTGTAAATCAAATGCTGCTAGTAGGCCTGAAGCACTGATTGTGCCACCCACATAATAGTCCCTTAGCCAGATCTCAGGCCTGCCACAAGACCTGTATGTGCAGTTTCATTACCACTTTGACTTGGCATTTAAAACGACTTGCCAAGCCTTAAACTCACATTTTTCTACATATGTCACCCCTAAAGTAGGCACAAGTTAAACTATAGGGCAGGGTGTTATGTAAGTAAAAGGCAGGACATGTACTCATGTGTTTTACATATCCTGGTAGTGAAAAACTCTGTAATATTTCACTACTGAGAGACCTACTTCTCTCATAGGCCAGCATTGGAAATGACCTTTTATACATTTAAGTGGTAGGTTCTGATCTAGAGTAACCCTGTCATGCTTATTATGGCTAGAATGGTAATAGAAAATCCTACTTAATGGTGAAGTTGGTTTTAATATTACTCCTTTAAAAATGCCACTTTCAGAAAGTAGGCCTTTCTCTGCACTTACTGCCATCTGTGCTTTATATCCTATCTCCAATCCACATCTGGTCTGTGCTGGTTGACAGCTCCCCTTGTCCATTTCACCCGGACAGCCATAAACACAGGACACTCAGTCACATCTGCATTAATCTGCATACTGAATGGGTCTCCCTGGGCAGGAAGGGTGGAGAGACTCATTTTTACACTTTACAGGCCAGAGGCCTGCCCTCACACAAAGGACTAATAACCCCCCACAGGTATCCTGGCAGACAGAGCTGGGCACGTGTGGAGGGGTGCCACAGAAGACTTCTGGCCCGCCTTTAGTGCCCCCCTCTGCCCCATTATTAGCCTTTTATTTTGGTGGGTGGGATTTGCAGGACTTTTATTATTTTATTTTTTATCCTTCCATTTAACATGGACAATTGGACATTTTTTGTTTGGAACATTGGTTGGGGAAAGGGACATTTGTTTAGGATAGAGGTGGACCAGTTGTGGGTGGAAGGGGTGGGTATGTATTTATTATTTTTGTTACAGACGTGGTAAAATAACTAGTCATTTACAGTTCGTTATGCCTAATATCCTTTTTAGGGTTGTTTTACTTCACACTGCTGACTTTACGCAGTGTGTTTTCAAAATCTGCAAATAGTGTATAACAAGAATTTATGCAGTTCGGTAACCTTGTCCCAATACTCTTCTAGTCTCTGCAGTGCATTCTGCCACATTTGACCCATAGGAGTAGGGCAGAGATGTTTGCCATTGCCAATTATATTGCCTAAACTAAAGGTACAACAACGCTTCATAATTCTCCTACCTAATTAGATGAAGCAAGGGCTGCATGGTTTCTCAAGGTACCATGGCGGTGTAGTAGTAGCATGCTAGCACTCCAACAGTGAAGGCATCAGACGCGAGGTCCCACTCCACCTAGGAGAACTCAAATGAAGATCCTGCACACTGAGTTGAGGTTGACTCTAAAACATCCGCCCCACCAAGTGTGAGATTAATCAATGGTGTAAATTATTAATCAACACCTAAATCAATCACACAGCCTGGGGGAAGAGGGTTAGGGATTTGATGAATGGATGAGGAAAGTGATTTTGGGAAAGGTGTGACAAAAAGATAAACACAAACACAATATTCATCTGGGAAATGATCAGCAGCCTGTTGTGGGGGAAAGAGAAAAACTTGACTATGTATGACACAGATCATTTTACATTCTGTCAGCCCCAGTGAGACCAAAGATGTGAATATCTAAAAATTTTCAGTCAGCTGCGTTTGCAAAATAGCACATATAATTAATCGTGGGATGAAGATAGCACATACAGTTCTAAAAAAGAACATTGAAAGAAAAATGATACTAGTCTGCATTGCCAAATTGGTTGGTACATATTCACTCTTCTGGATTGACCCATCAATCTTTTTGGGTGCCTGCCTGAAGCAGTCAGATAAGGTAAGTGTAGGAAAGTACCATCTTGCCTGGCATGTCACCCCCATATTTCACTGTATATATGTTGTTTTAGTCTATGTGTCACTGGGACCCTGCCAGGCAGGGCCCCAGCGCTCATAAGTGTGTGCCCTGTATGTGTTCCCTGTATGATGACTGTCTCACTGAGGCTCTGCTAACCAGAACTTCAGTGGTTATGCTCTCTTTGCTTTCCAAATTGTCACTAACAGGCTAGGGACCAATTTCACCAATTCACATTGGCATACTGGAACACCCATATAATTCCCTAGTAAATGGTACTGAGGTACCCAGGGTATTGGGGTTCCAGGAGATCCCAATGGGCTGCAGCATTTCTTTTGCCACCCATAGGGAGATCTGACAATTCTTACACAGGCCTGCCAGTGCAGCCTGAGTGAAATAACGTCCACGTTATTTCACAGCCATTTACCACTGCACTTAAGTAACTTATAAGCCACCTATATGTCTAACCTTCACCTGGTGAAGGTTGGGTGCAAAGTTACTTAGTGTGTGGGCACCCCAGCACTAGCCAAGGTGCCCCCACATCATTCAGGGCAAATTCCCCGGAATTTGTGAGTGCGGGGACACCATTTCACGCGTGCACTATACATAGGTCACTACCTATGTATAGCGTCACAATGGTAACTCCGAACATGGCCATGTAACATGTCTAAGATCATGGAATTGTCACTCCAATGCCATTCTGGCATTGGGGAGACAATTCCATGATCCCCGGGTCTCTAGCACAGAACCCAAGTACTGCCAAACTGACTTTCCGGGTCTCCACTGCAGCTGCTGCTGCTGCCAACCCCTCAGGCAGGTTTCTGCCCTCCTGGGGTCCAGGCAGCCCTGGCCCAGGAAGGCAGAACAAAGGGTTTCCTCTGAGAGAGGGTCTAACACCCTCTCCCTTTGGAAGTAGGTGTGAAGGCTGGGGAGGAGTAGCCACCCCCAGCCTCTGGAAATGCTTTGATGGGCACAGATGCTGCTCATCTCTGCATAAGCCAGTCTACACCAGTTTAGGGATCCCCCAGCCCTGCTCTGGTGCGAAACTGGACAAAGGAAAGGGGAGTGACCACTCCCCTGACCTGCACCTCCCAGGGAAGGTGCCCAGAGCTCCTCCAGTGTGCCCCAGACCTCTACCATCTAGGAAACAGAGGTGTTGCTGGCACACTAGACTGCTCTGAGTGGCCAGTGCCAGCAGGTGACGTCGGAGACTCCTTCTGATGGGCTCTTACCTCTCTTAGTAGCCAATCCTCCTTCCTAGGTGGCCAAACCTCCTTTTCTGGCTATTTAGGGTCTATGCTTTGGAGACTTCTTCAGATAATGAATGCAAGAGCTCACCAGAGTTCCTCTGCATCTCCCTCTTCACCTTCTGCCAAAGGATCAACCGCTGACTGCTCAGGACGCCTGCAAAACCGCAACAAAGTAGCAAGATGACTATGAGCAACCTTGTATCGCTTCATCCTGCCGGCTTTCTCAACTGTTTCCAGGTGGTGCATGCTCTTGGGGTAGCCTGCCTCCTCTCTGCACCAGGAGCTCTGAAGAAATCTCCCGTGGGTCAACAGAATCTTCCCCCTGCAACCGCAGGCAACAAAAGACTGCATCACCGGTCCCCTGGGTCCCCTCTCAGCACGACGCGCGTGGTCCATGGAACTCAGCAACTCTGTCCCAGTGACTCCCACAGTCCAGTGACTCTTCAGTCCAAGTTTGGTGGAGGTAAGTCCTTGCCTCCCCACGCTACACTGCATTGCTGGGTACTGCATGATTTGCAGCTGCTCCGGCTCCTGTGCATTCTTCCAGGATTTCCTTCATGCACAGCCAAGCCTGGGTCCCTGACACTCCTTCCTGCAGTGCACAACCTCCTGAGTTGTCCTCCGGCATCGTGGGACTCCCTTTTGTGACTTCGGGTGGACTCCGGTTCACTTTTCTTCTAAGTGCCTGTTCAGGTACTTTTACGGGTGCTGCCTGCTTTTGTGAAGTCTCCCTGACTTGCTGGGCACCCCTCTCTGTCTCCTCATCCAAGTGGTGACATCCTGGTCCCTCCTGGGCCACAGCAGCATCCAAAAACCCTAACCACGACCCTTACAGCTAGCAAGGCTTGTTTGCAGTACTTTCTGCATGGGAATACGTCTGCAATCTTCTTCACGATGTGGGACATCCATCCTCCAAAGGGGAAGTTGTAGGAGGCTGGACTGGCTTGTAGTGAGTACCAAGGGGTACTTGCACCTTGCACCAGGCCCAGTTATCCCTTATTAGTGTATAGGGTGTCTAGCAGCTTAGGCTGATAGATAATGGTAGCTTAGCAGAGCAGCTTAGGCTGAACTAGGAGACGTGTGAAGCTACTACAGTACCACTTAGTGTCATATGCACAATATCATAAGAAAACACAATACACAGTTATACTAAAAATAAAGGTACTTTATTTTTATGACAATATGCCAAAGTATCTTAGAGTGTACCCTCAGTGAGAGGATAGGAAATATACACAAGATATATATACACAATAGCAAAAATATGCAGTATAGTCTTAGAAAACAGTGCAAACAATGTATAGTTACAATAGGATGCAATGGGGAAACATAGGGATAGGGGCAACACAAACCATATACTCCAAAAGTGGAATGCGAACCACGAATGGACCCCAAACCTATGTGACCTTGTAGAGGGTCGCTGGGACTATTAGAAAATAGTGAGAGTTAGAAAAATAACCCTCCCCAAGACCCTGAAAAGTGAGTGCAAAGTGCACTAAAGTTCCCCTAAGGACAAAAGAGTCGTGTTAGAGGAATAATGCAGGAAAAACACAAACCAGCAATGCAACAACTGTGGATTTCCAATCTAGGGTACCTGTGGAACAAGGGGACCAAGTCCAAAAGTCACAAGCAAGTCGGAGATGGGCAGATGCCCAGGAAATGCCAGCTGCGGGTGCAAAGAAGCTTCGACTGGACAGAAGAAGCTAAGGTTTCTGCAGGAACGAAAAGGGCTAGAGACTTTCCCTCTCGCCTTGGAGAGTCGTGCAGAAGTGTTTTCCCGCCGGAAGGACGCCAACAAGCCTTGCTACACGCAAAGCGTGCGTTTGGTGTTTTTGGACGCTGCTGGGGCCCAGGAGGGACCAGGAGGTCGCAAATTGGACCTGCAGAGAGAGGGAACGTCGAGCAAGACAAAGAGCCCTCACTGAAGCAGGTAGCACCCGGAGAAGTGCCAGAAACAGGCACTACGAGGATGCGTGAAACAGTGCTCGCCGAAGTTGCACGAAGGAGTCCCACGTCGCCGGAGACCAACTTAGAAAGTCGTGCAATGCAGGTTAGAGTGCCGTGGACCCAGGCTTGGCTGTGCACGAAGGATTTCCGCCGGAAGTGCACAGGGGCCGGAGTAGCTGCAAAGTCGCTGTTCCCAGCAATGCAGCCCAGCGAGGTGAGGCAAGGACTTACCTCCACCAAACTTGGGCTGAAGAGTCACTGGACTGTGGGGGTCACTTGGACAGAGTCGCTGGATTCGAGGGACCTCGCTCGTCGTGCTGAGAGGAGACCCAAGGGACCGGTAATGCAGCTTTTTGGTGCCTGCGGTTGCAGGGGGAAGATTCCGTCGACCCACGGGAGATTTCTTCGGAGCTTCTGGTGCAGAGAGGAGGCAGGCTACCCCCACAGCATGCACAAGCAGGAAAACAGTCGAGAAGGCGGCAGGATCAGCGTTACAGAGTTGCAGTAGTCGTCTTTGCTACTATGTTGCAGGTTTGCAGGCTTCCAGCGCGGTCAGCGGTCGTTTCCTTATCAGAAGGTGAAGAGAGAGATGCAGAGGAACTCGGCTGAGCTCATGCATTCGTTATCTAAAGTTTCCCCAGAGACAGAGACCCTAAATAGCCAGAAAAGAGGGTTTGGCTACCTAGGAGAGAGGAAAGGCTACTAACACCTGAAGGAGCCTATCAGCAGGAGTCTCTGACGTCACCTGGTGGCACTGGCCACTCAGAGCAGTCCAGTGTGCCAGCTGCACCTCTGTTTCCAAGATGGCAGAGGTCTGGAGCACACTGGAGGAGCTCTGGACACCTCCCAGGGGAGGTGCAGGTCAGGGGAGTGGTCACTCCCCTTTCCTTTGACCAGTTTCACGCCAGAGCAGGGGCTAAGGGGTCCCTGAACCGGTGTAGACTGGCTTATGCAGAATTGGGCACATCTGTGCCCAACAAAGCATTTCCAGAGGCTGGGGGAGGCTACTCCTCCCCTGCCTTCACACCATTTTCCAAAGGGAGAGGGTGTCACACCCTCTCTCAGAGGAAGTTCTTTGTTCTGCCATCCTGGGCCAGGCCTGGCTGGACCCCAGGAGGGCAGCTGCCTGTCTGAGGGGTTGGCAGCAGCAGCAGCTGCAGTGAAACCCCAGGAAGGGCAGTTTGGCAGTACCAGGGTCTGTGCTACAGACCACTGGGATCATGGAATTGTACCAACAATGCCAGGATGGCATAGAGGGGGCAATTCCATGATCATAGACATGTTACATGGCCATATTCGGAGTTACCATGGTGAAGCTACATATAGGTAGTGACCTATATGTAGTGCACGCGTGTAATGGTGTCCCCGCACTCACAAAGTTCAGTGAATTGGCTCTGAACAATGTGGGGGCACCTTGGCTAGTGCCAGGGTGCCCTCACACTAAGTAACTTTGCACCTAACCTTTACCAGGTAAAGGTTAGACATATAGGTGACTTATAAGTTACTTAAGTGCAGTGTAAAATGGCTGTGAAATAACGTGGATGTTATTTCACTCAGGCTGCAGTGGCAGGCCTGTGTAAGAATTGCCAGAGCTCCCTATGGGTGGCAAAAGAATTGCTGCAGCCCATAGGGATCTCCTGGAACCCCAATACCCTGGGTACCTTAGTACCATATACTAGGGAATTATAAGGGTGTTCCAGTAAGCCAATGTAAATTGGTAAAATTGGTCACTAGCCTGTTAGTGACAATTTGAAAGTAATGAGAGAGCATAACCACTGAGGTTCTGGTTAGCAGAGCCTCAGTGAGACAGTTAGGCACCACACAGGGAACATATACATGCACACCTATGAGCACTGGGGCCCTGTGTGACAGGGTCCCAGTGACACATACATATAGGCCACAAACCTATGAGCACTGGGGTCCTGACTAGCAGGATCCCAGTGACACATAACAACCATACTGAAAACATAGTGTTTTCACTATGAGCACTGGGGCCTGGCTATCAGGATCCCAGTGAGACAGTGAAAACAGTGACAAACACCCTGACATACACTCACAAACAGGCCAAAAGTGGGGGTAACAAGGCTAGAAAGAGGCTACCTTCTCACAGAAGTTCCTAGTCCTCTTCGTACTTGCAGAACACCAAGCTTCTTCCAGCAGGTGGCAGCTTCCTTGCACCCTCAGCTGGCACTTCTTGGGCTCCTGCCCACTCTCGACACTGTCGCAACTCATGAACTTGGTCCCCTTGTCTTACAGGTACTCAGGTCCGGAAATCCGCTGTTGTTGCATTGCTGGTGTTTGTTCCCCTTGTAAAATCCCCCTATCACGACTTCTGTGCCCTCTGGGGGTTGTAGGTGCACTTTACACCTACCTTACAGGGTCTTGGGGTGGGCTATTTTTCTAACCCTCACTGTTTTCTTACAGTCCCAGCGACCCTCTACAAGCTCACATAGGTTTGGGGTCCACTCGTGGTTCGCATTCCACTTTTGAAGTATATGGTTTGTGTTGCCCCATACCTATGTGCTCCTTTTGCAATCTATTGTAACTTTACACTGCTTGCTTTACTTCCTTTTGCTCTTAATGCATATTTTTGGTATTGTGTATATATATCTTGTGTATATTTGTCATCCTCATACTGAGGGTACTCACTGAGATACTGAGATACTTTTGGCATATTGTCATAAAAATAAAGTACCTTTATTTTTAGTATATCTGTGTATTGTGTTTTCTTATGATATTGTGCATATGACACCAGTGGTATAGTAGGAGCTTTACATGTCTCCTAGTTCAGCCTAAGCTGCTTTGCCATAGCTACCTTCTATCAGCCTTAGCTGCTAGAAACACCTCTTCTACACTAATAAGGGATAACTGGACCTGGCATAAGGTGTAAGTACCTCTGGTACCCACTACAAGCCAGGCCAGCCTCCTACAGTAAGAATTAGTGTTATGGTGCAGGAGAAGAGAAGGCCTGTGGATTGCAAAACAGAAATGATTACCATCATGATATTGAAGAGTCAAGAAGAATGGAATGGAAGGTAAGCTTCAGGAGGAAGCGTGTACCAAGAAGACTCATGGGTGGCAGAGCAAGAGCAAAGAACTTTGTGATCATCCAACAACAATCACAGGCAGGTGTCAGCATGTATCGGGATGAACAGACCCCCAACCCAACCGCATAGTTTCAAGTTTGAGCCAGCCACTAGACACACACAGCAGCATTGCATTTCCCAAATGAAGATATTGACGCACCTCTCACCGCGCCCCAAGTATTGCAGTTATCTACTGTAGAACCCATCCCAAATGGCAAGCACATAGTTAATATTCTATGCTTATCCTGAGGTCCCATATGAGCTAACCAAAATGGAACATCTTCTCGTTTGGCGGGTACTTTACCCATGATTGAATGTACAGTCACAAGATTGATGCCTGCCGTTACTGCATGTGGTTGCGTCGGAGCAACACGTGCTGGGTTTTTGTTTAATGTTTGCATTACAAACTGTACTAATCATCAGTATATTGCTGTAAGGTCAGCATATAAGCAACAGACTTCAGCTACTGTTAAGTTCGCTGCAGCAGGTTGAGGTGTATAGGTGACCAGAAAATGCCAGGTAGGACCA
The DNA here is from genome assembly GCF_031143425.1 of Pleurodeles waltl. Lineage (NCBI taxonomy): Eukaryota > Metazoa > Chordata > Amphibia > Caudata > Salamandridae > Pleurodeles > Pleurodeles waltl. The sequence goes on from NC_090439.1 coordinate 1,181,802,689, forward strand.
TTGTTGCTTAGGGAACCTAACCTAACATGTAGAGTTGTGTGGGGTAGGGCGCCATCAACCCAATTATTATGTTATTGATAAGATAGAGGTATTTCTAGATATGCATATGCTCTGTATTGTGCAGGTATATTTGCAGGTACATAATGATGAAATGTATTTGTGTTGCCATCGGCTGCTGGAAATGTGACCCAAGAATAAAAGAAATTCTATTCTGTAGGGTGGATGAGCCTCAACAACAAATGTAACTGGACACCCTGGGCAATTAAGCCACGTGCCAATAAATGTGCAGTAAGGTGTGGTCGCATATTGACTGCAATTGCTACCTGTTGTGGATTTGCCATAATAAACAGTGAGTTTTTGTTCAGAGATAAGCATACCAAATGGGGCTTATCCTTTTAGAGTTCAAGCTTAAACAACCCACAGCATTAGTTGGGTACTCCCTACTTAGCTGCAGAGGAAAATCCTTAATACCACAGACGTCTCCGTACATAGTACTGAGGTGTCTTTGTATGGAGTGAGACAGAGATACTCAGGAGGACCTGAAAATTAGAGCCTGACCAAACGTCGGGTGCCATGTCGCGTAGGCTTTCATTATCCTAATGAGACTACTATATTTGGGTGGCAGAACCACTTGCACTGTCGGGGACTGAGTCTGAACCCACTACAGGTGACACCTGTCGGCCTAATCCTGGTTTTGTTCCGGCTGACTAGCAGTGCCTCATCTCCACTCTAGAGCAGGGATGACTGGACACAGTTGACTCCTCAGGGAAATCGTGGTCACTCAGATCTCATCTGTTTCTCTCAGTTATATTCATCTCACATATACAAGGACAATCAGAGGCAGAATATATTTCAATAAAGTTTTATTGAAGTAACTGCAGCTTAGATAATAAAGCATGTACTGCAATAACAAGGACAATGAAGCATGACAGGTTTACAATTGTGACAAGGAGAGTGAAACATAAAAATAACGCTATTATATTGTCACTAGAATAATTAAAATAGCTCCTACCCAGGCTATGTTAGAGCACATCATGTTAAGCTCTAATTCTACCCTTCAGGTTCCCCTGGGAAGACATCATCCCTCATACCTGAGCAAGAGGCCTGTACTGTACATAAGCAGCTGCAGCAAAGCACTCAGCAATCAGCATACATTCATGGTCATCTGGCTGGAATCTCCCTCTAACGTACATGGGTCAAAGTAGTGTTTTTATAATAAAACAACTGGTGCCAAGAAAGGATCAACACCTAAGCGTGTGTATATTTCTATGAACACTAGGGACAAAGTGTTACCACGTTTGCAGGCAACCTATCTTGCTGCAGCCTTGAGAAAAGCACAGAGTGAAAGAAATGTCTATTGTTAAAATAATAAAATGGAGCTGAATAAAATATATCTTGGTTATGTCGAGACAGGGTCACTCACCTGAAAAGCAGGATGTCTGCAGGGGCGATGGTATGCTTCCGACCTCCTGGAACACTTCTCAGCACTTCCTATTGGACACAGAAACCCCGGCAGGTGTCCCAAAAGGAAAGGGGGACTGGAAGAGAAAGAGACAAGACACTGCCATATCTTGCCGGTCCAAGCCAGGCACCCTGTATCTTTCAGGGGGGGGGGGCAGGTCTTTGTTGACAGAGTGATATTAGAGTTAGTGCACTCAACTTCCTTGAAACTGAATCTGTCTTTCTGATATGGGCACGGAAATGTTAGAAGAACACCAGGATGCTATATTTTCTTGGATAATAATAACTATTGGCACAATTACTAGCACTGCATTACCAAAAAATCAAACTCAAACTGAGTACCATAACAATAAATACTGTGACACTAGGGCTGGCTTCACAGAGATTCACTGTTGCACACTACAATAAGAACTGTGGTTGCACTTATCATGCACATGAAAGACAAACAAGGGCATTAATTATATCACATATAACTTTCCTGCATGTATAGGGTTAAAATAAAAGGAACAAAAACAATCCAAGAAATACAAATGTCCACTCTGGGTTTAAACAGTTAGGATGGCACAGTTTGATTTGGTTTCACATTGTGTGTGAAAAACCCTTCAAAAGCAAATTCCTCAAACCTGAAACACAGGCATGAATGACACAATTTAAATCCAAGAGTTATGCTATTAGAGAAAGAAAAGTCATGTAAGTGTTCTTTTAAAACTGCACTGTCACTTTTTGTAGTACTTGAGCTCAAGCAGATTACCTGAAGCACATTTAGGTAAGTAACTACAATAATAATGTAGAATGTTCAGAAATGCAGTTGTCTCTTCACGATAATGCCAAAATACAATGTTTGAAATACACCAGCTGTTCTAGGAAAGCACGGCGCTCAAAGAACAAACTCCCTGGACAATACTAGTCACTTAGCTGCAGTCTTTTCCGGAGTGCTGGAGGAATGTCTGGTGTCAGCTGGTACAGGAACAAAGAAAAGAATTGCCTCAAAAGTCCTGAATATGAGGATGACCGCAGGGGCTGGACTGCCAAATCAGATGATGAGATCAGGAAGCACAACAAAGCCAAGCAGGTAGACATGCTTCCCTCCGCTATTTATAGCCAATCAGGAAAGCAGTTGGGTTTCCACATGTGGATGAGTCATCACACACAATTAGAAGCACATGTCTACACCACAGCCAATTAGAAGCACATGTCTACACCTGTTCACATTAGTAAACAAGCATTGGTAAAACAAGCATTGATAAAAACCAATTGTCTAACACAACACATTATGTTTACTTAGAAACATGAAGGTTTAACCAAGAACAGAGATCTGATTTAACCCTAATCCCTGGGGATGCTGACAGATAACACAGGATGCAACCTGGGGATTCCTGACATTTTCACCAAAGTTGGTGCAGACCTTGCTGTATATCTCTAGACACGTGTTTCTGGGTTTAGCCCTTCATCAGTAGAAAGTAGAGAACAAAGAAAATTCATCTGGGGTTGCTGGAAATGCTACCAAAATCTTCTCAGGTCAAGTACCACTCAGGCACACAGGTGCATCTCCAAAGCTCATCAGCTCACTGGCTCAAGGGAGCCTTTTAAACAGGAAGTGGGGTTGGGAGCACACTGCCTCAAATCCCAGCACAGTTTGCATCCTGGTAAATGCAGTTCAAAGTTAGCGCATACATTGAAATTATCTGTAGTTTTTCACGAAAGTTGGTGCAGACATTGCTGTATATCTCTAGACACGTGTTTCTGGGTTTAGCCCTCCATCAGTAGAGCAGAGAACAAAGACAGTTCATCTGGGGTTGCTGGAAATGCTGCCAAAATCCTCTCATGTCAAGTACCACTCACAGGCACACAGGTGCATCTCCAAAGCTAGTCAGCTCACTTTTGGCAGCATTTCCAGCAATCCCAGATGAATTTTCTTTGTTCACCACCCCCCAGCGACAAGGAAGGAAGGAGTACATCACTGGATTTTCCCCAAACCACCCAAAAGGAAGAACATAAAGAAAAGAAGACACCCAGACAAGACTGCAAGAAACAAGTTGTGGATTCCCAAAGGAGAAGACCTGTGGAGAGAGGGCACCAAGTCTGAGAGTCACAGTGGAGTCCAGGAGGAGTAGGAGCTACTACCAACCCAGCTGTACTTACAGGGGTTGGTCAATGGGGATGAAGAACCGGTCAGCACTGCAGCCCTAAAGCCAGAGTTCCTGACTGATGCAGTGGATGTCCCATGCTGTAATGGAGATTGCAGACAGACGAAAGTGAATGATTTCTACCAACAAGCCTTGGCAAAGACAAACTCGCGGTTAGTGGAAAAGAGGTGCTGCCAGGGACCAGCAAGGCACAGGAGTACTCAACCCAGGAGGGGGAGTCACACGGGATGCTCAGTGCCATAGAGAGTCCACAGGAGCAGAGGCAGCACCCACAGGAGTCCCACAGGATGGGGACACAGGAGTCGCAGAAGGAGCCCATGCAGCACTACCAAAGAGGATCCCACACCGCAGGAAAACCACACAGGAGGCTGGGATTTGCAGGAAGGAGTGTTGAGAGCTGAAGTTGCATGTAGCCAGAAGTTCTCCTGGAGGAGACAACAACAAGCCTTGGTAAATGCAAGAGATGCAGTGCACAGTGGTACTGTCCTGCGTGGGAAGGCAGAGGCTTAACTCCGCCCAAGTTTGATAGATGGTACAGAGGACCAAGGGGACCCCTCCAGATCACCACCCTTGGTGCAGGATCCACACTGCTCAGCAGAAGAGGGGGAAACCACACAGCGGGTCGTTGTTGCTGTAGGTGCCAGCTGAAGAAGGGGAGTGACTCCTTCACTCCAATGGAGATTCCTCCTTCCTTCTTGTGAAGGCTGAAGAGTTGCTGTCTTCTGAGGATGCACACCAGGGGAAATTTTGCAAAGCTGGTAGGAACCCTGGAAACAATGTTGCATAAGAGTCTTCCTCGTGGATCTGCAGCTTGTCAGGCCCAGGGAGTTCCAGTCATGGTTCCTGTGGCAGAAGTAGAAGTTGAGGTTGCAAAGGAGTCCTGATGGAATTTTGCATCTGAAAATGAGGACCCACCCAAGAGAGACCCTAAATAGCCCTTAAAGGGGGACTGGTCACCTCACCAGGTAAGCACCTATCAGGAGTGGGCTCTGACATCACCTGCTTGGCCTGGCCACTCAGATGCTCCCAGAGTTGCCTGCCCTTCTTAGAATTAAGATGGAAGAACCCAGGGACTCCTGCAGGAGCTCCGGGCACCATCCCTGGGATGGACAGGTAGTGACCTATGTCCAGTACATGCATAAAATGGCGTACCCGCACTCACAAAGTCCAGGAAAATGGAGCTGGAGTTTGTGGTGGCACCTCTGCTAGTGCAGGGGTGCCCTCACATACAGGTGCTTGCACCCTGCACTCTGGACTAGGAGGGCCTGCCATAGGGGTGACTTACAGTGACCTGGTGCAGTGTCCTGGTAGTGAAAATGGTGCATGCACCCTTCCACGCAGGCTGCCATGGCAGGCCTGAAGAAAACTTTAAATGGGCTCCTAATTGGTGGCTTTACACATGCTGTAGCCCATAGGGATCCCCTGGTACCCCAGTGCCCTGGGTACCAAGGTACCATATACTAGGGACTTAGATAGGTGTACCAGGGTGCCAAATGTGGGGTGGAAAATGTTCCAGCAACTAAGTTTGGTTGGAGAGAGCATAATCACTGGAGTCCTGGTTAGCAGGATCCCAGTGAACACAATCAAACACACTGACAACAGGCAGAAGAATGGGGTAGCGATGCCAAGAAAGAGGGCACTTTCCTACAGTCGTGTAATTATTGTTTCCTGCCTAGTTGTGGATGGCTCTATTTCTGTTTAATTAGCTGTGACAACTAGTGGCAGACAGCCATAAGACCACTGCAGACCCAAGGGCAAGCTTAACTGAGAAGAGGGGCTCTTACACTACCAGGCTGAGGGGTTTTCAGAACTATACTGCAGCTCCTGGTAAAAGTACTGGGGTTGTTAGACCTGGACCTTTTTACAGGGTCTCCAAACCTTTTGCCTTTCTGACCTCTTTTAGTTGGGTCTAGGACTCTGACCACTTTATCACTGCTGATCAGTGCTAAAGTGCATCTGCTCTCTCTTCTGAATTTGGTATGATTGGCTTACACCTAATATGAACATTTAATTTTTTTGTAAGGCCCTTCTACAGTGGTATCTCTATATCCAGGGGCTGTAAATTAAATGCAGCCTGGCTTGCACCACCCACAGAAGTAGCCTTTCAAACTTGTCTCAGGCCTGCTACCACAGGACCTGTGTGTGCAGTTTACTGCCACAGGGGCCTGGCATCTAAATTTACTTGACAGGCCTGGAACTCCCCTGTTACTACATATAAGCCACTCGTAAGATGGGCCCTAGCTAGCCCCATGGGCAGGGTGCTGAATATGTAAAACGACGGAAGCGTGCCTGGTTGTCTGGCCTCTCCTGGTATTGACAAACAGCCTATGGTTTCTCGCTGCTGTGAGTGCTGCCTTAGCATTGCATTGGAAATGCCCTAACATATGTCTAAGTGGTACTGTCTAATCTATGAGGGGGTAACGTAGGCATGTTTAGTATGGTAGTAATGGTAGTGAGAAAATGCTGCTTACTGGTGTAGGTGGATTTTTTATTACCATTATAGAAATGCAACTTTTTAGAAAGTGAGTACTTTTCGCAGGTTATGGCCCTGGTGTTTTGCAGATTACCCTCAATCCATGTCTGGGGCAGAGTGACAGCTGTGCATACAGCCTGTACACAGGGAGAGTGGAGGTGCCACAGAGGTGCATCTGCATATTGAATGGTCTTCCTGGGCTGGGAGAGGGAGAGGTGGGGCACACCTGCATTTGTAAAGGCTGTGCCCTAGCCTCACACAAAGGGCTCATTTACCCACTATGGATATCTGGAGCTTGTGCTGGAGGAGAAAGGGGGCACTCCTAGAACCGGTCACTACTGGTTAGAGCCCCTTTTCCCCCTTTTGTGGAGACTGTGCAAAATGCGTATAAGTACAGGGGGTCTTCCCCCACATTTTTAGACACTGTATGGACTTGGCTTAGTGGGCTCCATGAAGGGAATGCTGTGCTGCAGAGAAGATCACCACTTTTATCATTTGGGCTGCATGGGATTAATCTGTTTGCCTGTTTGGTTGCTGGGGGCTCTGCCACTGTGCCATTCTAATGTGCTGGTCTGCTCTCCGCCTGTTTGTGCCTGATGCCCCCGTGTTCTCGAAGACTGTAGGCTGCCCCACTCGTGTCCTAGTGGGGTCTGGAATCATTCCAGTGGCAGCCTCAAAATAGCCAAGGGACAAGAGTCCGACCGTCCAAGAATTCTAAGTTCAGTGCGAGACGCGCTAGGTAAGGCGCTGTGTGCTTCTCTAGCATGTAGAGGTATCTAGTCTAAGGAAGCCAGTACCACATGTGGAACCGAGCCGCTCGAGCTGCCCCAAGCTTTTTCTTCACTTTACGGCCCCGGGGGGGAGTGTGTGATGAGCACTCCCCCTTCTCCCTGCCAGCCACCAGCGAGTAATGAATGCTGGCTGAAACCCCTCACTGAGGAGGGAGACGTGTGCTGATGTGTTCTCTCTTCTATGTGCTCCCTGGAAGGAGGAAGGCAGTCACAGTTGGCGGCAGCCCGTGGGCAGGGAAACCCAGCTGCGGGAACTCATGCACCTGGTTGGGTGCTGGCACCTTCTTGTGGCAGGCACGGGGTCTGAGGAGCTTTCCAGGACACCGGGTTCCATTTCAGCAAAAGCCCCGGAGCCAGGAGGCTGGCTTGCAACTACTATATTTCCCCTAGTGGGACAACCACAGCGACATTCCTGGTTTCCACGAGTGGGACTTGGTGAGGTCTCACTGCTGACAAGAGAGGTGTGTGAACCTCCCTCCCCTACTCTAGTGTGCAGACTGTTTGGGGGGGCATTCGCCATAACTTGTGGCAAGAAAGGAAGGAATCCTCAATGTAGATTCTGGTCTTGCCACTGAAGTTCCATGACCGTATTCCCCACTATAGATGACCAGGGTGACTGCCACCTACGTGGAGGAGAGAGAGTACTGCATACCCTACAAAAGTAGTGCAGGAGCGCTGAGTCTCATGGTGAGGTAGCTGATGTTCATAGGTACATGGCCATGCGATGTTGAATTTTTTACGCTCTACCACCGCATTTCATTCCCCCAGCGACCACTGTAATAGGTGGTTTATTCCTTCACCGTGTTGTAAGTAACCAGCACATGTCCAGAGCCCGGCTGATCTGCATTGGGAGGGTAATGTTGGTATCTGGTGTATGTCCTATGGGAATGTTTTATGCCATGTGCATTTATGTTAGTGATAATGATGACTTGCCATTTGGGGAATATTTCATTTTATCCACATTCATGATTATGTCTTTGCATCCCTGAGGATATGTTGAGTTTGACCTCAGCATTTTTAGTGGTAATGACAACCTGACTACTGCTTGTGTTGCAGAATCCCAGTAACCTATATGTTTTATCTGACTACTGCTTGCTTACTTTTGCAGAGTACCAGTAACCTGTGTGATGTTCTGACAACTGCTTGTGTAGCTGGGTCTTACTAATACATGTCGTGATTGGTCTAATGATATTCTATGCAATACAGTTCTAACATAACTTGTTGTTGTGTTTCCTTTGTGGTATATTTACTGTGTCACGCGTGTGGTGTGTGTTGTGCAAGTGAGTTTACACATTGCCTCTGGGGCAAGCCTGACTGCTTGTGCCTAGCTACGAAGGGGGTGAGCAGGGTTTATCTTGGATGTGTAACTCCCTTGCCCTTACTAGAGTGGGTGGGTTCTGCCTGCCTTAGGTGCATACCCTAGCCAACCAGAAACCCCATTTCTAACAGGCGTCAAGCAGATGGGATGGTTAACGCATGATGACTGTAGTGCTGTAGTGTGTGGGTGGCAAAATAAATCTAATATACTAATGTTTGCAGGTACACTTCAAGTTAATTAAAAAATGTGCCGAAATCCCTCTGCCTGAAGGTGGGAAATGCTACTAAATAGGAAACACTCTTTATTGTGTGCAGGGTTTGTGTTTGAAGGCAAGGCAGCACTTGCCAATTGCCCATCTCTTCTGTGAGTTCCACTTTCTGCCAATTCTGACTTTGCTGTTCGATTGATTACGTAATAAATGCATCAGGTTAATTTCCTTTCAGTTTGCTACATTGCATGCTGCTTTAGAAGTTTGTCACTGCATGAGATCACACTTCCTGTTAGTATCACTGAATATAAACATGTTTTACAACAGCTTTGTGAATTTTACTTATGTGCAGGTGCTGGTAAGTCCCAAACTACAGTCAATTACAAGGCCTGACCGGCACACTGCGCCACAGGAGCATCATTTTCTTTTACACTCCAATGGTTCGATATGCCAGCCCTTATTTCCAAAGCCACACAAAGCCACGTTTTTTCATGGTCTTGAAAATATGGACCCCTTTCACACATAAAACTGCATGAAAGGGGAATTCCATGGGTGTTGCTGTGGGAATCTGATGCATTCACAGAATTACAACTCTTTACTTCTCTCTGTTTTTTCCTCTTTCTATGTGTGCTGCAGGAAAACACCCCTTGTCATTGTTTTTGTGCAGGAAGGTGTCCCTTCTTGGTACTCCTTCAGACTTTTAGTGACAAGACATTTATAGTTAAAAGTGTGGAGCTTAAAAAGAGTGTATATATTTACAGGCTAACGGACTATGACAGAGAAAAGGTGTCAGGCGTCTTTGACAAGGAGGAGCTACAGAAGGTACCTATTGATCCACACAGGGAGTACAGGGTTGAAAAGATTCTGAAAAGAAAAGGTAGCTGAGCTAACTGTCAGGTTTTTGTCAAATGGGGTTATGGCCTGAGAAATTTAACCGTTGGGGACTGGGCAGTTCCATGTAGATTGTGTGAGCCTGTCGCCAAGATGGAGACAGCACCATTTTATATCACTCTGCCATCTAATGCCTCAAGGGACATGTATCCTGACAATTAAATGCCTGACAGTGAAACCGGCTAAACCCGTAGACCTGATAGGGGATTGGGAGGTAGCCTTAACCAAAATCCAGTACCTCAGAAAATGGAATACTTTTTTTAACGCTCGAGGCCAAATATACTATAAAGGACCCTATGAGCATCCACGCTGGCCTTCCTCTGGGCTATTACCTAACCTTTGCCGATGAGGTTGAAGACATTAACAATTCCATAGCCATCATTGAATCATGTATGAATATCCAGCTACTGTTAGATAGCGTTAGAAGGTAGGTGTTTCTTAAAGCACCGAACCGTGATACGTTGTTTTTCTGTTCAGGTAAATTAGGAAGGTTTTTAGGATCAGTTCCAAATAAAGTAGAACCGGACCTGTTGTACCCTGATATTAACGGAGGCTTCTATACACTCTACTTGTATAGTGACATTGTAGAGTCACAGAGGATAGGGGATCGTTATTCGCCATTGCTAACATGGGTGCAGTTGAAGGGTGAAAATAACACAATGGTTAGTATACAATACAACAAACTTGACTACGTATCAATTTCTAAAAAAACATTTTGACACCATTACAACAATGAGGCTGGGCCAGTGTCCTTTAAATACAAGAAAGTTATTGTTAAGCTTCTTTTAAGACCACAATGCGACAGCGACGATTAAGTCTTCATGGTGATTATGAAAACATACGGCGATCCCTCTATGTATAGGGAATATTATAGAAACAAGGCTGAGTATGGAGCCCCACCACCGTACTTTCAAGGGGCCCTGATTATGTACGGGCCAGTTTGGCGGGTTTCTTCTATGGTTTGTTTAGAAGAGCCATGCAATTCTTGAGAAGAGGCTACAAAATTGCAAAACGGCGCATCAAAGTAGCTGCTGCAAACATTGCACAGGACGTGGTGGGTTCCTGGGACGTCTGCGGTTGTCGAATTATGAATAAGCAGCTTCAAGAAGGAGCGGGGTTAGTGTACAAGTCTCTCACGCGTGTTAAAAGGAAGCGTGGTGCTTCAAAGTGCAAGGGGCCACCGACGATCTTCAAAAGTGCTCACAAACGAAGATCTGTAAGTCACAAGAGAGCTTTGAAGAAGAGAAGGTGTGCTTACGTCAATAATTTTTAAAAGCGGAACAACCTGCAAACCTGGCCTTCGTACATTGCGCCATGGGTGAATGCATTAAATCAGATTTAGACCTGTTTTCTCTAAAACCCATGCAGACTAGCATCGAAAACAGTTTTTTCCTGGAGGTATCGCCGCTAGCCGCTTTAACGCCTTTGGCACCGATAGAGTTTTATGTGCTAGGGTTAACAGATATATATCTAGATCTCAACAGTATGCTGCTGTACCTCATCTGTAAAATTGTAAAAGCAGATGGTTCAAACATAGCAAACAACGCTAAAGTGCCAACGATCACTTACCGTGTCACAACCATGTTTAATTAGGTGGACATCACCCTCAGTTTATCACACAAAGTGATAACAAGTACGCCTATAGGGCACACACTGAAAGCTTTCTTCATCACAGCCGTGATGCCCTGGACACCCAGCTTTCAGTGAGACTCTTCTACAAAGATACTTACGGCCATTCGCAGCAGGCAATAGACAGTTTGACCTCCTAGGACGCATACATTTGGCCAGTTTCTACCAAGATAAACTTCTCGTCAACTGCATCAATCTTAAGATCATACTAACCTGCAAAAAGGATTAGTTCTGTGTCATCAACAGGGATGCCGAACAGTATAAACTTTTCATACTGTCCGCCGTTTGTTTGTAAATAGAGTGAAAGTGTCACCAAGTGTCACTCTGGGTCACGCTGAGCCCTTACAACTATCGAACACCAAGTATGCCATGGAAAGAGTAGCCCTGAAGATATACAGCATTCCAACCGGTACCAGATTAACCCAACAGCAAAATTTATTTCTGGGACAGCTACCGAAATTTATTATCATAGGGTTTGTGGATAATACAGCTTTTAGCGGTCTTATGCCTCAAACCCTTTCAATTTCAAACACTACGACATCAATTGCAACGTTGGTACACAAGGGGGCTGTGATTCCTGCAATGCCGTACACACCGAGTTTTGGAATGGCTAATTTTATCAGGGAATATTTTGGAATGGTGTTGATAACAGGAAAGCATCTGAGGTTCTCAGGAGTCGTCGTATCAAGAGAAGGATAAGGGGCTGGCTATACTCTGTTCACTTTCGATCTGGTGCCCGACATGGAAGATGGGGATCACCATAATCTGATAAAAAATGGCAATCTAAAAGCTGCAATACGTTTTAGCCAACCCTTGGCTACCAATGTGAACATGATTGGATCTGTGGTGTTCGACAGCGTCATCCAGGTCAACCACACCAGCCAGATAATGTTTTGACTATCTTTAAAATATTGTACAATGGACACTGTACAGATATGTGAGTTCTTAAGATGGCATAAATGCACAAATAAATACTTTTTGCATGTTTTCCGAAGCGACGGGCTGCTCGTGGAAATGGATGTACAGTAGAAAGAATGTGCTCACTAGTCTTTAAAACAGATCAGCATTTCAAGGGTGGAACACACTGGGTGGGCATGTTTTTGGATATCAACGAGTATATTAAAAAACCTGTAGCTAAGGTAGAGTATAACAAGAAGCGGGTGCAGGTTTCTCTAGCCATCACATGTCTGAGGGTCTGATGTTTAGAAATGTTCTAAATCTTTATTCAAGCGATCTAGTAAACAATGATGGTATTGTTGTGAAATATGTTAAAGAAAACACTGGATCGACATCAATCGCTGTTCAAATAAAATACGGCATTTGTCAAAAGTGTAAGGCCTTGTAATGCATATGTGAGTGTAACAATAAATGAGTAAAATAAAATAATTTAAACTCAAAATCAGACTATACATTTTTATTAATAAATAAATAAAATAAAGAGAGCTTCTAAAGATGACAGAAGTGTGTTAATACCATTAAAAGTGTTTATTACAAATAGTTTTAGCACAAACATTAAGCATTCATACATACTAATGAAAATAAATGATGAAAGAAAGAAAGCAATTGATACATTAACAGCTGTAAAACTATACACACAAAAATTGTAAAATATATACTTGGTATTCGAAGAGGGGGATAGCCTGGGAATAAATGGTGCGTTGGCATCCCAGGCGTGGTTTTCAAAAAAACAGGTATTGGAGTACTTGGCAGGCCGTAAGATGGATCTTTCAAACTTTCAAGCAGACACTTTTTTTCTGCATTACTGATGATCGTGTAAGGAATGTTGAGTTCGGCAGCGACATGTGGAAAATGGTCCCAGCTTTGAGGCAATTTGTGGAGCGATAGCACTTGGGCTGTGTGAGACCTTTGACTAGGTCATGTATTTGAGTCCCAACAACCGGCTGCCCTTTGAAGAGGAATTCACCCCTCTCGTTCCTCAAGGTTAGACCTTTAGAAGCGGCCATTTTACTTAGTAACATTTGCACTGCCCCTCCGTACTTCTGACTTATATTTTTTAATAGTTCTTCTACAAAGATATCTGAGGATGGAGTTGTTTGGGTCAACAGTTGTGGGGGCCGTTGATCCTGCGTTGCTGCGTGGGCTGGTGGTGGCGGGTCAGAGTCGCGGGTATATAGAGTAAGCTTGTTTGTTTTGGAGTTCCATTGCTTGTAGTATTGTAGAACGTTTTGAAGAGGTCTGGAGTGAAGATCAGTTTTGTCGTAAGGTTTTAACTCAGTACTGTTCAAAATGTTTCTCGTTTCAGCATCTAGGTGTAGCGTTTCATTTTTTCATATATCCCCATGGATGGGCCCAACTGTTCCAACTGTTGGTGTGGCACCAAGTACATATTTTGGGGATAATCCATCAGTTCCCAGTTAGGAGGTTTGTAATTAAGTGGAATAGCTATGCCCAGGAGCGCTCCTATAAAGCCACCTGTTTTACAAATTTCTTCTTAGAAATGAGGGACGCCCTTTTATTACTAAGCTTTTTGATAAGATTACGCTTCTTCCTCAGCACACTGAACTGGTTCTCTGATATAGGGACATTACCTTTTAGGGTGTTAAGGGCGATTTCTGAAATGGCAGCCACTATGTCCTCCAAAGCCACACACAGGAAGGCCTTTCACTGTTGGGGGCTAGCGATTACTAGCTTTTTAAGGATAGCTAAATTACGGGGTACACGCGCAGACTTGGTCAACACCTTATATTATAAGGTTTAGAAGGTAAATGTAACCAAAGTCTTTTTAACAATTCTTTTTATAGGCACAGGGTCTGGTTGTAGGTGTGTAAACTACTGGGAGATCTGATGGGAAAGTATCTGCACGCAGTCTAGGGTCTTGGGTTTTAAGTCTACAAGCAGGTACCCGTGAGGCTTAGTGGTAGGGTTGTAAAAGGCTTCAAAGCAAAACTGAGTGTTTCTGCAGTACATCTTCTTAGCGATTATAGATATTTGATGTTTGCCCTAAGAGTTTTTAAATAAAACAAGGTATGAGGCATTCAGAGTTAAAGAATGGCTGCTCTTACCCTTGTAAAACAAGTTGTGTACACTGTAACATATGCTTAGATTACGGTGAAGTGAATATTGAGTAAAAGCTTTTTCTATCTCGTGGTGATCACCGCCCTTCTGCTTAAGATAGTCTACAATCACCTTTTTTCAAGGTGTGCACGTTACAATGCATTGTCATTGAGATTACTAGGTATGCCTTTTATAAATTTGATGTGGTGGTTCCGTATAAAGATCTTGCCAGCATGAATAAAGCAATAATGTTAGGAGTTTGGGATAAAACATTGGGTGCATTTTCTAACAACGTCTTTATAAAATAACTTTTGCCACAATTTGAGGGACCTGCTAAAATGCAGGAGAATGGATGTTGCAAACGGGTGTCCATAGTCATGGGGATTCAAGAGTCTTATGCCCCTTAGATAACTGTATGGCAGGGTTTTGTAGTCCTCAGTCAGGACCCTTTTATCAAACACTACACGTAAGGTTTTATGTAAAGGCCTGGTGGTAATTTCCCACTGCTTTTTGGACCGTAGTATGTTAGGCTGCTGTACAACAACTGTTTTATTATTTTCGTGGGTGTCTGACATAGCGTATACTTTCAAGATGTCCTTTATACTGTCAAAATTGATTATGACTGTATTGCTGACACTTAAGGTGATACCTTTGACTTTCATACACACTCTATTGTTTGAGGTTTTATATGAATAGGTTTTGGGACTGGATGAGGTGAAATCCACTATATGTTCTTCCTTTTGTAGTTCGCCGGTCAGATCTCCTGGATAATCACCTAATGGAGTGTCTTCATTCCCTACTATACTCACAAAAATAACAAAGTCTATATCATGGTAGAGGCACTGGTCCTGCAGTTTATCCAGCCCTTTGTATAGCTCTAACCTGGTGTGAGCAGTTGTAAAACATGCTATGAAGATGTTTATATTGTTACATGTCATGGAGTACTCTTTGGTGTACTTCCAACACAGAGCTGCGGTCTCATCATTTATAAACTCGCAACTGGGCACCTCATAACATGGGGCACAAAGGTATTTAAACAACTCATCAGGATCTGTTATTATGGTCGTGTTTGACAAATTTGTATGCTGTGCAAACTTCCCCATAAGGAAATTAGGCAGAGTTTGGCTAACTGCCGATGGGAAACAGGTTAGAAATAGGTTGATATCGATGGAAAGGAGCTGTGTTGTCTGTAGGAGGCTGGCCTGGCTTGTAGTGGGTACCAATGGTACTTACACCTTATGCCAGGTCCGGTTCTACCTTATTATAGAGTGGAGTAGTGTTCTAGCAGCTTAGGCTGATAGAGGTAGCTAAAGCAGATCAGACAAGGCTAAACTAGGAGACATGCAAAGCTCATGCAATACCACTTATATCATATAGGTACAATATCATAAGAAAGACAATACTCATAGTTAGTAAAAATAAAGGTACTTTATTTAAGTGTCAATGTGCCAAAAATATCTCAGAGGATATACTCCCTTAGGAGGTAAGTAACATACACAAAATATACACACCAAACCAAATGAGGTAAGTAAAACAGTCAGAAAATAGTGCAAACACTGTAGAATATGACAGGATGCTGTAGGCCTGGGGGCGACACAAACCATATACTAAGAAAGTGGAATGCGAACCACGAATGGACCCCCAGGCTAGTGTAGTGTGTAGAAGGTCACTGGGAGTGTAAGAAAACACTAAGGGTGTAAAAAATACCCCACCCCAAGACCCTGGAAAGTAGGAGTCAAGTACTACTATTTGCCCAGAAACACACTAAAGTCGTGATAAAGGATTTTGCAAGGACCACAACAGACTGCAAAGCACTGAAGACAGATTCCTGGACCTGAAAACCAGCAGAGGAAGGGGATCAACTCCAAGAGTCGCTAAAGTGACCGGGGGGGGGGGCAGGAGCCCACTAAACCCCGGATGAACGTACAAAATGGCTGCCTCTGATTGGAAGAAGCTGAAGATTCTGCAACAACGAAAGGAGGTAGGAAGTTCTTCTGCATGCAGAAGCTGTCCCATGGCATGTTGGAGGATACAGAGTTGTTTCCTTGTCAAAATCCTGCAAACAAACCTTTCTAGCTGCAAGAGTCACGGTTGAAGAAAAAGGCTGCTGCCCGGGCCCAGGAAGGACCAGGATGTTGCCACTTGGGAGAGATGACAGAGGGTGCCCCCAGGCACAAGCAGGGAGCACCCACAGAAGTCCTTGAACACAGGTTTAAAAAGACTGAACATGGTGGCCAACACTGCAAAAGGAGGCCCACGACACCGGAGATCAACTCAGGGTGCTGACCATTGCAGGACGGAGCTCTGGGGTCCTAGGCTCGGCTGTGCATGCAGGATTTCTTGGAAATGTGCACAGAAGCCCGTGTAGCTGCAGAACACGTGGTGCACAGGATTACTGTCTGGGGAGGGGAGGCAAGGACTTACCTCCTCCAAATTTGGACACTTGGACCACTGGACAGTCTGGGTCACTTGGGTACAACACCTGTGTTCTAGGGGCCATGCTCGTCAGGATGAGAGGGGTCCTAGAGTACCAGTGAAGCAAAGGATTGGTGCCTGCCGAAGCAGGGGAAGATTCCGTCGACCCATGGGAGATTTCTTCCTGGCTTCCAGTGCAGGGTGAATGCAGGCAGCCCCCAGAGCATGCACCACCAGGAAATAGTTGAGAAAGCCGACAGGATTAGGCGCTACAATGTTGCTGGTAGTGCCACCACACCTCTGAAAACAAGATGGCAGAGGTCTGAGACCCACTGGTGGAGCTCTGGTCAACACCCCTTGGGTGGAGATGGACAGGGGAGTGGTCACTCCCCTTTCCTTAGTCCAGTTTCTCACCAGAGCAGGGACTGGGGGGTTCCCTGAACCGGTGTAGACTGGCTTATGCAAGGAGGGCACCATCTGTGCCCTTCAAAGCATTTTCAGCGGCCAGGAGAGGCTACGCCACCCAGGTCCTTCACACCTATTTCCAAAGGGAGAGGGTGTAACACCCTCTCTCAGAGGAAATCCTTTGTTCTGCCTTCCTGGGACTTGGCTGCGCAGGCCCCAGGGGGGCAGAAACCTGTCTGAGGGGTTGGCAGCAGCGGTAGCTGCAGAGAAAATCCCAGAGAGCTGGTTTGGCAGTACCCGGGTTCCATAGTGGAGCACGTGGGATGCATGTAATTGGCTCCCCAATACCAGATTTAGAATTGGGGGACAATTCCATGATCTTAGACATGTTACATGGCCTTATTCAGAGTTACCATTGTGAAGCTACATATAGGTATTGACCTATATGTAGTGCACATGTGTAATGGTGTCCCCGCACTCACAAAGTCCGGGGAAATGGTCCTGAACTATGTGGGGACAAATTTTCTAGTGTAAGGGTGCCCTCACACTTAATAACTTTGCACCTAACCTTTAGCCAGTGAAAGGTAGACCTATAGGTGACTTATAAGTTACTTAAGTGCAGTAAAAATGGCTGTGAAATAATGTGTGCGTTATTTCAGTCAGGCTGCAGTGGCAGCCCTGTTTAAAGGTTTGTCTGAGCTCCCTATGGGTGGCAAAAGAAATGCTGCAGCCCATAGGAATCTCCTGGAACCCCAATACCCTTGGTACCTAGGTACCATATACTAGGGAATTATAGGGGGGTTTCAGTATGCCAATTGAAATTGATAAAAGTGGTCACTAGCCTATAGTGACAAATTTAAAGGCAGAGAGAGCATGAACACTGAGGTTCTGATTAGCAGAGCCTCAGTGATACAGTTAGCACTACACAGGTATACACATTCAGGCCACAAACTATGGGCACTGGGGTACTGGCTATCAGGATCCTAGTGAGACAGGCAAAAGCATACTGACATACATGTAAAATTGGGGGTAACATGCCAGGAAAGATGGTACTTTCCTACATTGTTGAACTTTCAAAATGACATATTTCCACTATTTTACCAAGTCTTTACCCTTCCTAGGGCCTTTTGTACTTCAACGCTACATCACATGCCGGTCAGCATCCTCTGCTCTTCACTGTGTCTACACACATTGAACTTGGTGACCGGCAATGATGACAGTGCATCTTGGTGTGCACCTGCCATGATGTTCCTCTGGTTCCATGGCATGTATTTTGTGTAGTGGTTGAGCTTATTGCACAAAGAACATCTTTTCTCTTGTCCAGCATAATCGCCTTGATGAGGGCATCAGTGACAGACCATGAGACTCAATGGAGGCTTGTGGCGAACCTTAATCCTCTCAGGGACGGCTTTCACTCCGAGGTTAACTGGTTCTGTTTTGACAAATTGCTGGAGCATGCAGCACATGCTTTTAAGAGTACTTTAGACTGGCCCAGTGCCAGGATTTTTGCCATAGGCATTCTGGGGACTTGGAGGATGTGCTCCTTCAGTTTTGTTGAAGAGCAGCCCTGAATGACCTGGGCTCTAATCTTATCATTAACATTTGGCACCATGCAGGTGCAGGCCAGGTCCTTTAGCCGAGTGAAGAAAGTATCTACCGATTTCTCCGGTTGTTGCTAAGCTTGGTGTAGAAGAAACCGATCGTAGTCAGGATTTGCGAGCTGTTCAAAATGTTCTGTTAGGGATGTCTTCAAAGTGTATGTGCAAGGGAATGGGGCACTTTTTGTCCTTGTCCAAGCCCACATCCGCATAGTAAGTTTACAAACTCACCACCCACGCCTTCCATTTGGCAGCCTGCGAGGATGGGGAGCAGTCCACAATAAATGGTTTGTCCGCCTCGACTGATGCCATGGGGCCCCCTGTTATCAGCACTGACCATGCTTGGGGGTTGCATCAACTTTGTGGGGGCAGGTAAAACACATGGAAAAATAGATGCTACCCACTAGCTGGGGCTGCAACACTGTGGTAGTAGGAGTGATGCCAAAACCAGCACATATGGGCAGAACAGGCAGAGCTGCTGACACTGAACAACAGTAGAGTCCCTAGGCCCATCAAGAAGGAAGGCAAACAGGCAGGTGCAGTGAAGACCAGTTCCGAACATAGGCACCATACATGTGAATGATGGCACATGCAGATGCAGTTCCACAGGTGGGGAGACCGCTTACCAGGGTCAGAGGGGGATGCAACCGCTGGATCTCCTCACAACTTCCAGATACACCACACCAGATGGTGAGCCTGGGTAGATGATGAAAAAAAGCACAAGTGGAATGAGACAGGCCACTCTTGATGTGGTGAAAAGAACACAACTCATGTGGCATGTGGCAGGCCATCTTTGATATATAGCCCCTTGATTGCCAAGAGCCAACTTTGGCTTCAGCACCTCCAAGGGTGGATCAGGCACAGGGCAGGGTCTCCTGCAATGTTGAGCAGAATTCAACCCGCTCCAGCCGGCAGCCGGTCAAGGCGCAGTGTCTTAGTTGGGGTAGGTGTAACAGGGCTTCACAGGAGTAGCTGCAGGAAGCAACAGCCAGAGAGACACAGCCAGATGCCAAGCAGCGCTCCAGCAAGGCATGGGGAGAAGCAGGAAGCAAATGAGGCAAACAGCAGATAGGCACAGTGGGGCCAATCAGGAGTAAGGTGGCCACGGCGATCCCATGAGAACAGCAGCAGTCTCCACCTCATCTCCAATTTTTGTGTGGGGGATGTTTAGTCTTGCTGAATGACCAGCTTTTGAAACCAAATCGCCTGGTACCTGAAATGAAGTACCTGGGACATCCTGAGAATGCCATCAACCATGAGGTAGAGGCCTCGCTTCCTTTGATTAACTCCCCTTGCACGTGACCCTGGCACCAACCACCGAGTCAGTGCTCAGGGGAAACATGAGAAACTCCCCCTCCGTTTTAAACATCTGACAACATCCCATTGCCGCAGATGCAGCTCTGCAAAATACAATGAATCAAGGGTTAGATGAACAGATCTTATAATATGTTCTGCATAAACGTAAGGTCAGATCAGATTGATTCCAGCCTCCCTGCTTTGTCCAATAAACAGCTTAGTGACTCAGAGAATAGACTCACCCCTTGCTACATGTAGCCAATCAGCAGGCTCAGATTATTCCATCACTGTCATTTTATCTGCCCCCTCCGTGGTTCCCTGGACTGTGGGCTGTTCCGGGAAGTGGCCTCAGCCTCAGACCCTCTTGCACTTCACGCGCTCAGCTCCAGCAGGCAGACTCCCACTCCCATAGTTTGTTGTCTGTGCCTCACGCCTGCTGCAGACTTCATCTATGCTGAGGCTGATGCTACTGCAGAATGCCTCTCTCCTGCCTGGACATGCCAGCCCTCCTTTGCCTCCCCCTTCCTGCCACCCTAGATCTGGCCAGTCCTAGCTGACTTAATGAACATCCCCAACCCAGAAGCACATCATCAGAGACCTGAGATAGGAAACTGTCAAGGAGACCACGAGTGACTTCAGAGTACAGAAGCACCTCAATCTAGGGTGACGTAAGAAGCACAAAAGACCTCTCTCATTATCACCAAATGAGTGAACCTTCTATTATCATAGCAGTCAAATGCTTTGCACCTTCTTCCAGTTCTGTGCCATGTTTGACATCTTCTGCCAGTGCTGAACTACGTTTGACATCTTCTGCTAAAACGGTGCTATGTCCAACAACTCCTGCCAGGCTGAGCCATATTTGACACCTCGTACCAGTGCTGTGCCATGTCTGACACTGTCAGTGCTGTGCCATGCCTGACACCTTCCCCAGCCCTGTGCCATGTTTGACACCTTATGCTAGTACTGTGCCATATCCAAAACCTTCTGCCATGCTGAGCCATATCCGGCACCTTCTGCCACTGCTGTGCCATGTCTGACACCTTCTGCCAGTTTCGTGCCATGTTTGACATCTTCTGCCAGTTTTGTTCCATGTTTGGCATCTTCTGCTAGTGTTGCACCATGTTTGATATGTTCTGGCAGTGCTGTGCCATGTTTGACATGTTTTGTCAGTGTGGTGCCATTCTAGAAACCTTCTGACAGTTCTGTGCCTTGTGTGACGCCATTCCCCAGTGCTCAACCACGTTTCATTCCTTCTGCCAGTGCTGTGCCAAACACAACACCCTCTGTGTGTGCTGGGTCATTTTTGCCACCGTCTGCCTGTGCTGAGCTATGTCTGACACTGTCTGTCAGTGCTGAGTCATGTTTGCCATCTTCTGCCGGTGTTGTGCCATGGTTGATACTTTCTGTCAGTGCTGTGCCATGCTACAAACCCTCTGCTAATGCTGTGTCATGTTTGGCACCTTCTGCCAGTGCTGGGCCTGGTTTTTTATCCTGCATCACTTTGCACATTGGCTATTTCATGTGATGTATTTTTAAAGGCAAGGGCTGGTATGGAATTGAATTTGTTTTGGTTGAAGGCAGCCAGGGGGCTGTTATTCTCTTGCACCTCTCTACCAGCTTTCTGCGGTGTAGAAATGGCTTGGTTTGATTATCTTGAGGAGACTCTAAGCAGTTCCGTTACTCTCTATTCAGTCTTCTATCTGAAATTTTGACTGTGGCATTCTTCTGGTCTCTGGAGTTAGTCCGGCATTGTTTAATTTATATGCTGACTCTCCAGGGGGCTTTATTTAATCTGCACCTTTCCGGACTGCTCAGATACCTCAGAGCACCTTGACAGGCTTCTTTTTGTTTGAAATTCTCAGGAAAGATTCTCCTTTTCAGTATTTTAGACATTTGCAGAACTAACACGCATGTACTTTGTTCTATTCTGGTTATGTAACATTCTTGTATTTATACCTGTTAGTGTCTAACTAAAGTGGCCCTTAGATCGGTGCCCTGGGCCTCCCTGATTGTTCTTGTCTTCAAGTGAGTCTTTGAATATGCTTCTCAGTCTGTACCACGACAATATCTAATTCTATGTCTCTTTGTGTCATTGCCACATAGTCCACATTCAGGACACAGTTGAAACCTTGACTCTTTGTCAGCTGAGTCACATCCTCAACCTGCCTCTAAGTTCCTGGACAACCATTCAAGGGCAACAGAGAGCTCTAATAATAAATATTAAATACAAATCAAGACTTGGGGACTGTCTGGAGACAGGTAAAGTCACCAGGGATGAGGAAGGGGATGCTCTGTATGTGTAGATAATGAAAGAAGAAAGGGGCTTATTTACAAGCCCAAGTGGTGGCACCACCAGTAAAGGGCAGAAATGCACCATATCTACAAGATACAGCACATTTCTGCCCTCTCCTCCTGCTAACAGCTGCCTAGCACCAACACAGGCACCCGTGCAAGGATGCCTGTGTTGGAGGGAATGAATACTTATGTGCAGGAAGGTGACCCTTCTGCATTCTGCAGCACACAAAGATTTAGGAAACTGTCATTTTTTAATGATTGGTTATGTGCAGCAAGGGACACCTTCCTGTGCATAAACAATCCTTCATGGGGTTTTGCTCTTTCTATGTGTGCTGCAGAGTGTAACACACATAGATCAAGCATTTGCAGTGCAATTGGTCTCACATTTGCGAGAGTTAGAGCTTTGACTTTGTAAATGACAATGGGGGTCATTAAGAGCTTGGCAAGCGGTAACAGCCATGTGGCCGCCAATGCGGCCACACTCCCGCGGACCCCATTACGACATCCCCGCTGGGCCGGTGGGCGCAAACCAAGTTTACGCCCGCCGGCCCAGCGGGGATGAGGCCGCAACATAGGAGCCGGCTCCTAATGGAGCCGGCGGTGTTGCGGGCGTGCGACGGGTGCAGTAGCACCCGTCGCGCTTTTCACTGTCTGCTATGCAGACAGTGAAAAGCTGGTGGGCCCTGTTAGGGGACCCCTGCACTGCCCATGCCCAGGACCCCAGGGGCCCCAGGACTCCTCTTACCGCCAGCCTCTTCCTGGCGGTGCAAACCGCCAGAAACAGGCTGGCGGTAGTGGGGTCAAAATCCCCAGGGCAGTGCTGCTTGCAGCGCTGCCCTGGCGGATTATCACCGCCGGGGCTAAAACGGTGGGAAACCGCCGGCCCCAGCGGTGCGACCGCGGCGCTACCACCGCGGTCGTAATAATGGTCTCCGTACCGCCAGCCTGTTGGCGGTATGGACGCCACATTACCCCTGGCGGTCTCTGACCGCCAGGGTCGTAATGACCACCAATGTCTTTTATTTATGTGTTTTGGTTTGGAGTGTAGAGGATGCATGTGGTGTGGAGTGTAAATTTGTGCTTTGTATTTTAATTGTTACTTGTGGAATTGTGCAGTTTGGATCTGTGTATTATGAAGTGTATTTGTGTAGTGGAATTATGTGGCATGGTGAATATGTATGGGCAAGAGCTGCATAGAATAGAATAGGAAGACAGAGAGGGACAGATAGTTTATTTATGAACTGGTGTAAGCTTCACTCACGCAGAAGGTATGATGCAATCTTCCCTCACATAGAAGGTACAATGCAAGCTTGCCTGACAGAGAAAGAACAATTCAATCTTCCCTCACAGAGAATGTACAATGAAGCATCCCTCGCAGGAAAGGTACAATGCAAGCTTCCCTTAATCAGTCAATCAGGGTCTTATAGAGCACTGCTTTTCACCAGTGAGGGTCTCAATGCACGGAGGAGAAAAAAAGGGGAGTTAGAAGGTACAGAAGGTACAATGCAAGCTTTCCTCACTCGGAAGGTACAGTGCAAGCATCCCTCATGCAGAAGGTACAATGTAAGCTTCCCTCGCATGGAAGGAACAATGCAAGCTTCCCTCACACGGAAGGTACAATGCAAGCATCCTTCATACAGAAGGTACAATGCAAGCTTCCCTCACAGGGAAGGAGCAATGCAAGCTTCCCTCACAGGGAAGGTACAATGCAAGCTTCCTTCACAGGAAAGGTACAATGCAAGCTTCCCACACAGAGAAGGTACAATGCCAGCTTCCCTTACAGAGAGGGTACAATGCAAGCTTCCCTCACAGAGAGGGTACAATGCAGGCTTCCCTCACGGAGAAGGTACAATGCAAGCTTTGTTCACACATAAGGTACAATTCAAGCTTCTCTCATGGAGAAAGTAAACTACAAGCTTCCCTCACACAAAAAGTACAATGAAATCTTCCCTCACAGAGAATGTACCATGCAAGCTTCCCTCCCACACATCAGATACAGTACAGGCAGCAGTAGTGCATGCTTCTCTTACACACACAGCAGATACAGCTCAGCAGCAGTGCAAGCTTCCCTCAGACACAGCAGATACAGCACAGCAGCAGTGCAAGATTCTCTCACACACAGCAGATACAGCACAGCAGCAGTGCAAGCTTTTTCCAATACAGAGCAGATACAGCACAGCTCAGCAGCAGTGCAAGCTTCCCTCAGACACAGCAGATACAGCACTGCTGCAGTGCCAGCTTCCTTCACAAACAGCTGATACAGCACAGCACCAGTGTAAGCTTCCCTCACACACAGAGCAGATAAAGCACAGCAGCAGTGCAAGCTTCTCTCACACTCAGCAGATACAGCACAGCAGCAGTGCAAGCTTCCCTCACACACAGCAGATACAGCGCAGCAGCAGTCCAGGCTTCCCTCATACAAACAGATACACACAGAGCAAACACAGCACAGGTAGCAGCAGTGCAAGCTTCCCTCATGCACAACAGATAAGGCACAGCAGCAGTGCAAACATCCCTCACACACAGTGCAGATGCAGCGCAGTGGCAGTGCAAGCTTCCTTCACACACACATCATGGATACAGCACAGCAGCAGTGCAAGCTTCCCTCATTCACAGCAGACACAACACAGCAGCATTGCAAGCTTCCCACACACACAGAGCATATACAGCGCAGCTGCAGTGCAAGGTTCCCTCACACAGAGCAGATACAGCACAGACAGCAGCAGTGCAAGCTTCCCTCAAACACAGCAGATACAGCACAGCAGCAGTGCAAGCTTCCCTCGCACACAGCAGATACAGCACAGTGGCAGTGCAAGCTTCCCTCACACACAGCAGATACAGCACAAGCAGCAGAAGTGCAAGCTTCCCTCGCACACAGCAGATACAGCACAAGCAGCAGAAGTGGAAGCTCCCCTCAGATACAGCAGATGCATCACAGTAGCAGCGCAAGCGACCCTCACACAGCAGATACAGCAGAGCAGCAAGGAAACATTTTCTCACCCACAGCACATGCAGCACAGCAGCAGTGCAAGCTTCCCTCACAGAAAATGTACAATACAAGTTTCCCTCACAATGAAGATACAATGCAATCTTCCCTTTCATGATAGGGATATAGTAAGGCCAGATAGGCAGTAGTGGACAAAAAAGTACAGACCTCTGTTGGGAATTTAGAATAAAAAATGTTGGCTTCATTCAGGGTCTAATGTCATGTGGCATTACAAAAAATGCTAAAAATAGAGAAAAAGATTAAGGTGTGAAAGATTAAGATGTCATAAAGGTGATATGAAAACTAAGACAAATTAGACACTGCCACAGGATAGGCACAATGAGTAATGAAGAGGATTGGGGGGGTAGAAGAGCAGCAAAAGTGGTAGACATTGAACCAATTGTACGCGCCGCCATTTTGGATTGATAAACCTCCCTTGAAACGATACTGACTGCTTTAACCCCTTCTGTGCCGAGGACGTAATGGTTACGTCCTGCGGCACAGTGCTGCTGTGCCCAGGACGTAACCATTACGTACTGGGCACCCAGCCCAGAGGGAGCGCTAGCGCTCCCTCTGTGGGGTTCCCCCCCACCCCCCCAGTCAGGGATGGAAGCCCTTCCCCTTCCACCCACACCACCCCCACCCCCCCCGTGACGTCAGTGCGCTGACAATCACAATGCCTCCTCCTTCACGCTGGAAGCTCAGCTTCCAGCGCGATGATCAGAAGAGAAATGCAAAGCATTTCTCTTCCGATCATGGGGTGGAGGCAGAGAGGCAGGAAATGTATTGTAAAGCAATCCGGCTGTTAAAACGCCCACTAGACACCAGGGATGTCTTTTTTGATGTATGTAACGGACAAAATGGAGCGACCCCTTGGGCAATTTTTTTTAAGGCCTTTTCTGCCCCCGGGGGGGGCAGAAACCTCTAGGCACCAGGGATACATTTTTTGTTTTTGTTTTTTTTGTTTAGGTTTTGTTTTTTGAGTTGGGGAGCAACCCCTTAGGCAAGGGTCGCTCCCCTACGGGCCCTTGGGGGCAGATTGGCCTATTTTTATGAGGCCAATCTGCCCCCAAACCACTAGACATCAGGGAGTTTTTTTTGTTTGTTTGTTTTTCACGTAAGGGGAGCGACCCCTTAGGCAAGGGTCGTTCGCCTGGGGGGCAAATTTCTTTTAGGCCATTTCTGCCTCATGGGGGCAGATCAGCCTATTTTTATTAGGCCGATCTGCCCCCCAAGCCACTAGGCACCAGGGATTTTTGTTGTTGTTGTGATTTACAGATGGGGAGCGTCCCCTTATGCAAGGGTCGCTCCCCTGGAGGGGCAAATTGTATTTAGGCCATTTCTGCCCGCTTTGGGGGCAGATCGGCCAATTTTAGGTCAATCTGCCCCCAAGGGGGGCAGAAACCACTAGGCACCAGGGATCTTTTTTTTGCGCCGTAACGCAAGGGGAGCGATCTTGTAGGCAAGGGTCGCTCCCCGGGGGCGGGGATGGGGGGGCAAATTTATTTTAGGCCATTTCAGCCCCCCCCTAGGGGCAGATCGGCCTATTGGTATTAGACCGATCTGCCCCCAGGGGGGGCAGAAACCTCTAGACGCCAGGGCAAATTGTTTTTCTGTGTTTTTTTTTTGTTTGTTTGTTTTTTTAGTGATGGGGAGCGACCCATTAGGCAAGGGTCGCTCCCCTGGGGGCCAAATTGTATTTAGACCATTTCTGCCCCCCTTGGGGGCAGATTAGCCGATTGTAGGTCAATCTGCCCCCAAGGGGGGCAGAAACCACTAGGCAACAGGGACCTTTTTTTTGCGCCGTCACGCAAGGGGAGCGACCTTGTAGGCAAGGGTCGCTCCCCGGGGGGGCAAATTTATTTCAGGCCAGATCTGCCCCCCTGGGGGCAGATCAGCCTATTGGTATTAGGCCGATCTGCCCCCAGGGGGGGCAGAAACCTCTAGGCCCCAGGGCAAATTGTTTTTGTGTGTTTTTTTTTTTTGTTTGTTTGTTTTTTTAGAGATTGGGAGCGACCCATTAGGCAAGGGTCGCTCCCCTGAGGGGCAAATTGTATTTAGACCATTTCTGCCCCCCTTGGGGGCAGTTTGGCCGATTGTGGGTCAGTCTGCCCCCAAGGGGGGCAGAAACCACTAGGCACCAGGGATCATTTTTTTGCGCCGTCACGCAAGGGCAGCGACCTTGGAGGCAAGGGTCGCTCCCCGGGGGGGGCAAATTTATTTTAGGCCATTTCTGCCCCCCCGGGGGCAGATCGGCCTATTGGTATTAGGCCGATCTGCCCCCAGGGGGGGCAGAAACCTCTAGGCGCCAGGTCAAATTGTTTTTTTGTATTTTTTTTTGTTTGTTTGTTTTTTTAGAGATGGGGAGCGACCCATTAGGCAAGGGTCGCTCCCCTGGGGGCCAAATTGTATTTAGACCATTTCTGCCCACCTTGGGGGCAGATTGGCCGATTGTAGGTCAATCTGCCCCCAAGGGGGGCAGAAACCACTAGGCACCAGGGATCTTTTTTTTGCGCCGTCACGCAAGGGGAGTGACCTTGTAGGCAAGGGTCGTCCCCGGGGGGGGGGGGGTAGGGGGGCAAATTTATTTTAGGCCATTTCTGCCCCACCTGGGGGCAGATCGGCCTATTGGTATTAGGCCGATCTGCCCCCAGGGAGGGCAGAAACCTCTAGGCGCCAGGGCAAATTGTTGTTTTGTGTTTTTTTTTTTGTTTCTTTCTTTTTTTAGAGATAGGGAGCGACCCATTAGGCAAGGGTTGCTCCCCTGGGGGGCAAATTGTATTTAGACCATTTCTGATTGGCCGATT
Source organism: Pleurodeles waltl (assembly GCF_031143425.1). Taxonomy (NCBI): domain Eukaryota; kingdom Metazoa; phylum Chordata; class Amphibia; order Caudata; family Salamandridae; genus Pleurodeles; species Pleurodeles waltl. Next base: position 1,181,830,424 of record NC_090439.1, read on the forward strand.
TTAGGTCAATCTGCCCCCAAGGGGGCATAAACCACTAGGCACCGGGGATATTTTTTTTGGCGCCAATGTCATGCAGGGGGAGCCACCCCATAGGCAAGGGTCGCTCCCGGGGGGGGGACAAATTTATTTTAGGCCATTTCTGCCCCCCCTGGGGCCGGCTGAGCTAGATGCCAAAATCCACAGGTAGGCACTGTTTTCTATGAAAAAATGTGATGTGTCCACGTTGTGTTTTGGGCCATTTCCTGTCGCGGGCGCTAGGCCTACCCACACAAGTGAGGTATCATTTTTATCGGGAGACTTGGGGGAATGCTGGGTGGAAGGAAATTTGTGGCTCCTCTCAGATTCCAGAAATTTCTGTCACCGAAATGTGAGGAAAACGTGTTTTTTAGCCAAATTTTGAGGTTTGCAAAGCATTATGGGTAACAGAACCTGGTGAGAGCCCCACAAGTCACCTCAACTTGGATTCCCCTGGGTTTCTAGTTTTCAAAAATGCGCTGGTTTGCTAGGTTTCCCCAGGTGCCGGCTGAGCTAGAGGCCAAAATCCACAGATAGGCACTGTTTTCTATGAAAAAATTTGATGTGTCCACGTTGTGTTTTGGGCCATTTCCTGTCGCGGGCGCTAGGCCTACCCACACAAGTGAGGTATCATTTTTATCGGGAGACATGGGGAAACGCTGGGTGGAAGGAAATTTGTGGCTCCTCTCAGATTCCAGAACTTTCTGTCACCGAAATGTGAGGAAAATGTGTTTTTTTTGCCAAATTTTGAGGTTTGCAAAGGATTGTGGGTAACAGAACCTAGTCAGAGCCCCACAAGTCACCCCATCTTGGATTCCCCTAGGTCTCTAGTTTTCAAAAATGCACAGGTTTGGTAGGTTTACCTAGGTGTCGGATGAGCTAGAGGCCAAAATCGACAGGTAGTCACTTTGCAAAAAAACACCTCTGTTTTCTTTCAAAAAATGTGATGTGTCCACGTTGCGTTTTGGGGCATTTCCTGTTGCGGGCGCCAGGCCTACCCACACAAGTGAGGTATCATTTTTATCAGGAGACTTAGGGGAACGCTGGGTAGAAGGAAATTTGTAGCTCCTCTCTGATTCCAGAACTATCTGTCACCAAAATGTGAGGAAAATTTGTTTTTTTAGCCAAATTTTGAGGTTTGCAAAGATTTCTGGGTAACAGAACCTGGTCAGAGCCCCACAAGTCACCCCATCTTGGATTACCCTAGGTCTCTAGTTTTCAAAAATGCACAGGTTTGGTAGGTTTACCTAGGTGCCGGCTGAGCTAGAGGCCAAAATCGACAGGTAGTCACTTTGCAAAAAAACACCTCTGTTTTCTTTCAAAAAATGTGATGTGTCCACGTTGCGTTTTGGGGCATTTCCTGTTGCGGGCGCCAGGCCTACCCACACAAGTGAGGTATCATTTTTATCAGGAGACTTAGGGGAACGCTGGGTGGAAGGAAATTTGTAGCTCCTCTCTGATTCCAGAACTATCTGTCACCAAAATGTGAGGAAAATTTGTTTTTTAGCCAAATTTTGAGGTTTGCAAAGATTTCTGGGTAACAGAACCTGGTCAGAGCCCCACAAGTCACCCCATCTTGGATTCCCCTAGGTCTCTAGTTTTCAAAAATGCACAGGTTTGGTAGGTCTCCCTAGGTGCCGGCTGAGCTAGAGGCCAAAATCTACAGGTAGGCACTTTGCAAAGAACACCTCTGTTTTCTTTCAAAAAATGTGATGTGTCCAAGTAGCGTTTTGGGGCATTTCCTGTCGCGGGCGCTAGGCCTACCCACACAAGTGGGGTATCATTTTTATCGGGAGACTTGGGGTAATGCTAGGTGGAAGGAAATTCGTGGCTCCTCTCTGATTCCAGAACTTTCTGTCACCAAAATTTGAGGAAAATGTGTTTTTTTAGCCAAATTTTGAGGTTTGCAAAGGATTCTGGGTAACAGAACCTGGTCAGAGCCCCACAAGTCACCCCATCTTGGATTCCCCTAAGCCTCTAGTTTTAAAAAATGCGCAGGTTTGGTAGGTTTCCCTAGGTGCCGGCTGAGCTAGAGGCCAAAATCTACAGGTAGGCACTTTGCAAAAAACACCTCTGTTTTCTTGAAAAAAATGTGATGTTCAACGTTGTGTTTTGGGGCGTTTCCTGTCACGGGCGCTAGGCCTACCCACACAAGTGAGGTATGATTTTTATCGGGAGACTAGGGGGAACGCTGGATGGAAGGAAATTTGTGGCTCCTCTCAGATTCCAGAACTTTCTGTCACCGAAATATGAGGAAAATGTGTTTTTTAGCCATATTTTGAGGTTTGCAAAGGATTCTGGGTAACAGAACCTGGTCAGAGCCCCACAAGTCACCCCATCTTGGATTCCCCTAGGTCTCTAGTTTTCAAAAATGCACAGGTTTGGTAGGTTTCCCTAGGCGTCGGCTGAGCTAGAGGCCAAAATCTACAGGTAGGCACTTTGCAAAAAACACCTCTTTTTTCTTTCAAAAAATGTGATGTGTCCACATTGCGTTTTGGGGCGTTTCCTGTCGCGGGCGCTTGGCCTACCAACACAAGTGAGGTATCATTTTTATCGGGAGACTTGGGGGAACATAGATTAGTAAAACAAGTGTTATTGCCCCTTGTCTTTTTCTACATTTTTTCCTTCCAAATATAAGAGAGTGTGTAAAAAAAGACATCTATTTGAGAAATGCCCTGTAATTCACATGCTAGTATGGTCACCCTGGAATTCAGAGATGTGCAAATAACCACTGCTCCTCAACACCTTATCTTGTGCCCTTTCTGGGAATACAAAGATTTTCTTGATAGCTATTTTTCACTGTTTATATTTCAGCAAATGAATTGCTGTATACACGGTATAGAATGAAAACGCACTGCAGGGTGCAGCTCATTTATGGGCTCTGGGTGCCTAGGGTTCTTGATGAATCTACAAGCCCTACATATCCCCCCAACCAGAGGAGTCCAGCAGACGTAACGGTATATTGCTTTTGAAAATCTGACATAGCAGGAAAAAGTTACAGAGTAAAACGTAGAGAAAGATTAATGTTTTTTTCCACCTCAATTTCAATATTTTTCTTTTTCAGTTGTTATTTTCTGTAGGAAACCCTTGTAGGATCTACCCAAATTACACCTTGCTGAATTCAGAATCTTGTCTACTTTTCAGAAATGTTGCGGCTTCTGGGATCCAGCATTGGTTTCATGCCCATTTCTGTCACTGACTGGAAGGAGGCTGAAAGCACACAAAATCGTAAAAATGGGGTATGTCCCAGTAAAATGCCAAAATTGTGTTGAAAAATTGGGTTTTCTGATTCAAGTCTGCCTGTTCCTGAAAGCTGGGAAGCTGGTGATTCCATTTTCAGGGAAAAAACCACAAGCCTTCTTCTGCAGCCCCTTTTTCCCATTTTTTTAAAAAAAAACGAAATTTTCACTGTATTTTAGCTAATTTCTTGGCCTCCTTCTGGGGAACCCACAAAGACTGGGTACCTCTAGAATCCCTAGGATGTTGGAAAAAAAGGACGCAAATTTGGCGTGGGTAACTTATGTGAACAAAATGTTATGAGGGCCTAAGCGCGAACTGCACCAAATAGCCAAAAAAAGGCTCAGCAAAGGAGGGGGAAAAGGCCTGGCAGCGAAGGGGTTAAACAACATTGAAGTATTTTTAACAGTTTGTAATGCTTACTTTTCTGCATTTACATAATAAGCTTGTATTGGAGCTTGTATGGGAGATGCACTAGTCCTCTTACGTGTAAATATGACATTCGCATTTTCACCAATATGAGTTCCCAAAGCTTCAGTCTTAGTCCTCCTCATACTTTTTGGCCTTCGGGATGTTCTCCAACAATGAAATGGGGAGAGTGGAAAGAATATTTTATTAATTACATTCTAGCTGTGGATGAACCTAAGAAAATGTCACCTGAACAAATGAAAAGAATCCTATTACACGCTCTTGGTCCTCAGGGACTGAAAACCTATTCGCAATTAACCAAAACCACTGTTGTTGGAGACACTAAGGGGCATATTTATACTCCGTTTGCGCCGGATTTGCGTCGTTTTTTTCGACGCAAATTCGACGCAAAACTAACGCCATATTTATACTTTGGCGTTAGACGCGTCTAGCGTCAAAGTGCATGGATTTTGCGTCATTTTTTAGCGTGAACACCTTCCTTGCGTTAATGATATGCAAGGTAGGCGTTCCCATCTAAAAAAATGACTCCTAGGCATGTGCGTCGTATTTATACTCCCGGGCAAAAATGACGCCCGGGAGTGGGCGGGTCAAAAAAAATTACGTATACCTGCGTTTTTTAACTCCTGGGTCAGGGCAGGCGTTAAGGGACCTGTGGGCTCGGAATGAGCCCACAGGTGCCCTCCCATGCCCCCAGGGACACCCCCCTGCCACCCTTGCCCACCCCAGGAGGACACCCAAGGATGGAGGGACCCACCCCAGGGACTTTCAGGTAAGCATTTTTTTTTTTTTTTGTGGCATAGGGGGGCCTGATTTGTGCCCCCCTACATGCCACTATGCCCAATGACCATGCCCAGGGGACATAAGTCCCCTGGGCATGGCCATTGGGCAAGGGGGCATGACTCCTGTCTTTGCTAAGACAGGAGTCATTTCAATGGGGGTTGGGCGTTGAAAAAAATGACGCAAATCGGGTTAAGGCGAAACTTTTGCCTCAGCCTGACTTGCCCCATTTTTTAACGCCCAATCTCCATATTCCCCTACGCTGGCGCTGCCTGGTGTACGTCGTTTTTTTTCACGCACACCAGGCAGCGCCGGCGGCTAACGCCGGCTAACGTCATTGAATAAATACGACGCCCGCATGGCGCTTCAGAATGGCGTTAGCCGGCGCTAATTTTTTGGACGCAAAACTGCGTTAGCGCAGTTTTGCGTCAAAAAGTATAAATATGGCCCTAATGTTTTTGACGCTGCAATTCATGATCTTGCCTTACATTTTAAACTTAAAGTCTGTGTGGGCATTACTAGATTTACATTTTTTCAATGTAAACAGGAAAAAGAGGAATCCATTGATGACTATGTTGCAGATCTAAGGAAATTGGCTATGGATTGTAGGTTTGGTGTCTTACAGGATGAATTTATAAGGGATCAAGTAGTTATGCGTGCTTGCAATCCAGCAATTCAAGAGAGGTTATGGATAAACAGTGACTCTGCTCTTGATGATGTTTTAGCGATCGTGCGTAAGGCTGAAATTTTGAGTAGATGTGCGGTCAAATTGAAAAAAGGAAAAGAATTAAAAGAAGTTGACACTGTCTGCAAGTTAAAAGATGAAACAACTTACAATTCCTTTAAAAGGGACAAAGAGAACAAAATCAGACAACAACCTAAATGTTACCGCTGTGATAGCAGAGAACATTTAGCTAATAGCAAAAGCTGTCCAGCATATAAACAGAAATGCAGCAATTGTGGTATTATTGGCCATTATGCTAAAGTATGCAAGAAGATGAAGAATTGCATTAAGTGTGTTTGTGAGGTTGACACAAATGGTGATGATGAAATTAATCTTGGAAAAGTAGCTAGTTTGTGTAGCAATTTGGTGTTGAATGTCAGTGGTGATTGCCCTAAATCTAAACCTGAGAGTGACATGACTATTGGTGGGGTGGCATTAATAATTTACTGATTCAGGTTCACCTTATACTATTATGAATGAAGATTTGTGGAAAACTAAATTTATGCATAAAATTGGTGGACACTTAAGGCCATATGTACAAACACATTTTCCCATAGACACAGAATGGGTAAAACCCTTTGCTACATCTGGCCCTTACTTCCTTCTGACATCAATCTGGAAAGATACAGCGGGGAACGCATTGACCTTTTAGGGTTTAGATGGTTAACTTTCAGATTCAAGCACATATCAGCACGTGGTAAATTTTACATTGCAAAAAAAGGACCCTCTGTACTTGGTTGGTTCATCAAAGAAAGCCTCACACAGTTCTTTACCCTAATAGTGAAGAACAGGTGTTAATTGTTGATGAGGGCACAAGTCTTGGGAATAAGCTTTTGAAGGAGTGTCCTAGGGTGTTCGGCAATAAACTTGGCAAACTTAAGGGATTTGAGCATAGAATCGTGTTGAAAGAAAGAGCCATTCCTAAAGTACACAAAGTTGGGAACATTCCATTTTTGGTTCGTGAAGAAGTTTCAAAGGAATTAACTAAATTGGTTTCTTCAGGCATTATTGAGCCTGTAGAAGCTTCTGACTGGGTATCTCCCTTAGTAGTAGGTAGGTGGAAAAATGGCAAAATTAGACTATGCGTGGACATACGCCATCTCAATAATAACATTATTGTTGACCAATTTCCGCTACCTATATTCAACGAGATGGTTGCATCTCTTAAGGGTGCTAAGTGGTTTTCCACAATTGATCTCTTTTCTGCATACCACCAAATTCCTTTGTCCAAACAGTCTAAAAGATTTCCTACGTTCATTACCCCTGATGGTTGTTTTCAATTCTAACGTATGCCGTGTGGGCTTGAAATAGCAGCAGCTGTTTTTCAACGTTTGATGCTTGAATGGTTTTCAAAGCTTGATGGGGTGACATTTATTCACGATGATATCTTAGTATTTGGCAAGACAAAGACTGACCATGATAATATTCTATGCCATGTACTTCAGATTTTAGATTCTAGAAGGTTGTCTGTAGAATTTTCAAAGTGCATGTTTGCTGAAAAAGAAGTAAATGATCTTGGGCATGTAATTAATGAGAATGGAATCAGGCCAAAATCTTCCTTAAGCAGAGCAGTTGTGGAGGCTTCCACTCCTTATAAAGATGATGTCCGTTCCTTTATGGGTTTAGTGGAATACTGTGCTAAATTCGTTCCTAATTTTTCTGAGAAAACTTTCCATATTCATCAATTGTTAAAAAATAAGAATAAATGTGAATGGCCATTACAATGTAAAAAGGATTTTTGAGACATCAAGCTTGCTATTGCAAATATCTCTTCGTTAAGAAGTTTCGACCCATCTGCCAAAACCATTGTTACCACAGATGCCAGCTGTAAAGGTTTACGGGCTGTACTCACCCAGATTGATGCAAATGGGAATTAATATATTATTGCTTATGCGTCCAGGTCTTTATCTCCTTCGGAGGTAAAATACTCCACTATTGAACAGGAAACCTTAGTGTGTACATTGGTGTTGAAACACTTTAGAGCATTTGTATGGGCAAAACCATGTACTTTGCGATGTGATCATGATCCACTTGTTAAAATTTTGACAACTGAGGGGACTATCAAAGCTTCTGCTCGGATTGCGAGATTATATATGCAAATGAAAGATTTTGACTATAGGGTTTCATATGTACCTGGCAAGGAAAATGTATTTGCTGACTTCCTTTCAAGAATGCCGATGATATTGGAAGAGTGTGAGGATAAAGTATGGAATGGGTTCCAGGTAGCACTTTTACATGATACTGGAACGCCTGCTGTGGGAATGGATGAGTGGAATTGTGAATATAGGGAGGATACCACACTGCAGAATGTGTTAAATTATGTTGTTAATGGTTGGCCAAGTAAGAATGAGTTGGAGGAAGATGTTAAACCTTATTGGGAAGTTTGTTCTGCTCTCTCAGAGGACAATGGTATACTTCTGAGAGGAGAAAGGGTAAGTTCACCTATTGGGTTACGCAGTGTGGTTTTCAATCTTGCTCTTGAGGGGCATTTTGGGATCACCAGGACCAAGTCAGCTGTTAAGAGATTATTTTGGTGGCCTGGTATCGATATTCAGGTGGAAAGGTTTGTCAGAACCTCTATGGAATGTGTACTATCTGATAAGTTTCTTCAAACTCTCAGACCACCAATGTGTATTGGGTTTAAACCTCAGTATCCTTTTGGCTCTCCTCAGAAGTATGTTTTAGTTTATTTATTTATTTATTCGGTCTAAAAATTTAGACCATTAAAATACAGAATAACAATCATACATAACAATAGTAAAACCTTGTAGCCGGCATTCGAATAAATACCGTTAGTGCGTTCCTTCGAACTAAAACCGGGATCATAATTAATTTATAGATACAATAAAAGAATCGTACATGGCAATAAAAGAAGATGAAGAAAAAACTTGTGTCCATCGTTTGAATAAATACAGTTAATACATTCCATGAAACTATAACTGGTATCATGACCGATTTATGGGCTAGTGTATTTCTTATCATGTCTAAGTATTTTATAAAATGCCATTGCAATTGGGCTGAAAATTCATCTATATAAACTAATAGGGCCTCAACTTCTCAAATGAGGGACCCGATGCTCCTAAAAATTCCTAAAAACCACAGAAAGATTAAATAAAATTCACATCAAAGTCGGGATACATAACACATCTAAGTATTTAAAAAGGGAATAAATATATCTCATTAAAATCCCCATCTATTGACAAAAGAGTACCTAGCCAACTTAGAGCCCCGTGGCTAAGATGAACCTAATGGACCAAGCTTCAGACAGATATTTGGTGTCTGAGCTAACTACCAATGTGGATGTGTCAAATTTGCATAGTCTGATAGCATTAGCTCGGTCCTGCAGTAGTAAAGTTTTACACAGAGGAATGATCCACCTCCCTCTGGGGCTCTTGTATAGGTGGCAAAAGAACAACACGTGCTCAGTTGTTTCCTTACATTGGTGACAAAGTATACATCTGTCGGACAAGGGGTTGCTTGATGACCAACGGGCCATGAAGCTATTAACGGGCAAAGTGCTGTATCTTAGTTGGAGAAATAGGGCGCGGGGACGTGCAAGTATAGGAAGGTCCATGAGGTTCTCGGGCTGGGGTTCATGTTTGACTTGGAGAAATTCTACTGTTAACCTGCCCACCCTATTACGGTGTAAAAGATCTTCGTTGGTTTTCTCCCAATATCTCCCTTTAACGAGTTACCTAGCATTATCAGGGATCAGCTCGGGATGCTTCCAATAGTGGGGAAAACCTAGCTTATCCCAGGCAGATTTCATCTCCTTCAGCCAGAGGATTTTTTCCCATCCCTGTGAAGATGTCATAAGTTCTCTTATCGCCACCCTGAATGGTTCAAGTTCGTCAGTTTTCCATAGACGGATCCAGTAAGAGAGCGGTCTCAGACCCGCTGTGGCTTTGATGCTGTTTAGTCCTAGGTCGAGTCTAAGAGGGGTCATTGGTGTGCCCTTCCCTAACCTGGAGACATGTCTGAGAAAATTATTTTCTTTAGTTTGTAGAATGTCCAATTTTCAGTGGGAACCCCAAAGTTCCGCTCCATACAGGGCTGCTGCACAGATTTGGACTTTGTAGATCTCAGAGATTGGATTTGGGGGGGGCTTGCTGCCATTCTAGCCGTGCACACTAGAGCCCCACCTCTTTGGCTTATAATAAGTGCCCCTTTATCGATAGCAGCCTCCCAATTACCTGTGTCCGTTAGCCCAATGCCTAAGTAATCAAACTCTGCCACTCTTTCCAACGGGATTGAGTTAATTTCTATTCTTACACGAGGTCTTTTTCTTGAAGCGCTATATATCATGTTTTGTTTTCTTAACATTGACATCCAGCCCGTGGTCTCTGCAGAAGACACAGAATTGATTGACCAGATTTTGAATTGCCATCGGTGATTTGGCTAGCAGGATTGTGTCGTCCACATATAGCAGAGACAGTATTTTCTTTCCGGCCAGTTTGGGTGAGTCATTTGTGCAATTCTCTAAATATTGGATACAATTGTTTATGTATAGGAGAAAAGGGTGGGGGCTAGGACACAACCTTGTCTGACTCCTCTTTTGATAGCTACAGGGTCTGTCAACTCGCCATCCTTACCCCACCTAATTTGTGCATAGGTATTCTCATGCAGTCGAACAATGAGTTTCAGGAGGCCTATTGGGACGCCCATATTGGATAGTGTCAGCCATAACAAGTTCCTGGGGACCAAGTCAAATGCGGCTCTAAGCTCAATGAAAACCACATACAGATTTCCCCCCCCCCCCGGTCCACATTCTTCCATTTGATTGCCAGGAATCTCAGGGCTTGATCTATGGTACTGACTGCGGGTCTAAACCCTGCCTGTAGATCAGATATGGCTTCAGACTCTGAGATCCATTCATCAAGGTGAAACAAAAGTTGCTTTGCATAGATTTTTTGGGAGCTGTCAAGTAGACATATTGGGCGGTATTTGGCAGGGTCATTGGGACTACCTTTTTTGAAGATGGGAACTATCTCGGCCCCTTTCCAGGAAGGTGGAGCAGAAGCTCCTGCTACAACTGCATTTCAGATTAGGTTTAGGTAAGGGGCCCATATGTCAGGTCTTGTCTTATATAGGTCACCCGGGATCTTATCAGGGCCAGGGGCCTTTCCCCAATTCAGTGAAATTATTGCAGCTCTAGTTTCAGCTAGAGTGAATTTGATTGGGGTGGCCCCGTGGATTGTGCTGTCTTCAGGGGTCCTAAAGGCAGCTTCGGATGGCCCTTCATACAGTCGACCAAAGTGCTCAGCCCACAGTGCAGAGAGGATTGAGGTACCGGGCGAGGAAGCGGAATCTCTGCTGTCGTCTGCTATCAATTTCCAAAACCTAGAAGTATTGTTTTTCTCCAGGATAGTTACCCATCTGGCCTCCTCCCAGCTCCTGCGCGCACTAGAGCATTCCTGTTTATAATCCTTCCTTGCTATTCTTATGAGCTCTACATGGCCTTCTTTCAGTGTTCTCAATAGGTTATGCTGGGCTTCCCTGCATGTCTTGCTAAACCACCTTGCACTGCACTTTTCCCTAGGTTTACTAATGATCTCTTTTGTAAGAAGGTGCTTTAAAGAGTTGAACAGTTCAGTATGAGCTACTAATAGCCCGTCACCGTCCTCTAAGTGTAAAAACATACGCTCCATTTGGTCTGCTAATAAGTTGTATATTGATGAAAGAGAATCAGAGGAGGTAATAACAGACTCCCATTTTTCATTACGTCTGTTATTTGTCAGGGCGAGCTGTTGTGCATATGCCTTAGAGTGGGGAACTTCAAGCGAAGGCAACAGGCCTCTAATCGATAAAATCAGTGGGTCATGGTCACTCTCATCGTGTTCTTGCACCCTCATGTCAGACATGTGGCCCCACAGTCGGATGTCAAGTAGAATATAATCAATCTGGCTCCTGCGAGCTCCATGCCTGAAAGTGGAGTGCAAGTTAGTGTCTGAACGGGAGCGACCGTTGCAAGCTCGGAGACCATGCGTTAGTGTAATATCAGCAACTTGGTGCGCTATTCTATTAAATCTGGGTCTTTTATTTGACACTAACTGGGGGATACCCCAATAGGCATCCTCTTCTTTGTATAGCTCTTAGGCCAGAGGGTAAGGCTCAAACGTAACATTAAGGTCCCCTGCAATTAAGATGAAATGGGATAAAATGTTGCTATGGAGAAAGCTATCCAATATGGTCAGGGCATCATAATCATAGTGACTGCCCACACTCCTATTATAGATATTAATTATTAATAGAGGTCTCTCCTTGAGGGTCGATACTAGTAAGGCTGTAAGTCATGGCAGCCCATATCTACGACTTCAACCTTACACCTTAGAGAACTGCTTAGCCGTATAAGTAGCCCTCCTGATGGTCTCCCAGAAGACACCTTGCGCGCTGCAACCCAGTAGCTTTTAAAGCCTGGTCTATATTTGGGCCCCAGTGCCCACGTTTCTTGAAATAGACAAATCTGATGTTCGTCAATAAATTGACCCCTTCCTGGGATTTGCATTTTACTCTCCAGCCCTGCTATGTTCCAGATAAGAACAGTGTCAAAAACATTTGTTTTAGCATGCCCAACTTCTCTCAGGGATTGCTCACTGAGAGAGGAGATGCAGCTAAAAACCTTGTTGTCCCCCACAATCGTACAATGACCCTTTTCTTTCTTGTTCTGTAGTTTGTTCACCCCGGTGGGTGCAGAACCAGCCATATTCATGTCTGGTAAATTAACAGAAGTAAACCCAGGATTGCAGGAAGCGCTTGTTGCGAGGGATCACCCCTCATTCTTGGCTACGCATGTGGTATTCTCGCTGATTCCCAGATTGCAGGAATCTGTCAGAGTAAATGGTATGGATGAAAAAAGACCACTAGGAACTGCGTAAACGGTATGCTCAGTCTCATGGCAACTCATACCTACTCCCCGCAGTCCATTGCTGAGTCAATCTATCTCGGAGAGAGAAGCTGAGGAAGGTCTAAGGCCTAATTCGGGGTCAGACTGTAGCTGGATGCCAGGGAAGACTCTGTGCGCCGTTAGCAGCTTACTATTCATGGCTGTCGCTGTTGGAAGGTAGAACACTTGCAGTCTACACAGAGAGACTTCCCCTGCTAAAGAATAGGGTCTGTTAGCATTTAAGAGGAGCTGCTGGACGAGAGCAGATGAGTTAAAATTGATAACAATACAGTCCCCTTTGCCGAGCGATCCCACCCACCCCACCCTTCTCACCATCAGTATCGAGGGTATCATATGAAATGCAAACCTAGCATTTGCATGTAACCAATGTGTAACCTTATTTTTCAGTTCGGTGAAAGATTCCGGGGTGTTGGTCTTAAGTTCAGGGACATTGGTGATGACAAGGACGTATGGGCATGACTCCGGTGGAAGATGTAGCGCTCTCGGTCCAGTCCTGCCGTTGATCTGCACCGTCTTCAGGGGGCTTGCTGGAGGATGCTCATAAATGGAATTAGCTGCACTGACATTAGTTGCTGTGTTGTTAAAAGAAGCAGAACCTCCAGTTCCTTTTGAAAGAGGGGCGGGAACCTTACAATACTTGTTCTTTGGGATGTTAGCAGCTCTATCAGATAAGTCCCCCTCATAGTTGTTGGGAAGGAGGAGACCCTTGCTCATTAGAGCAGGGGATCTACCGCCATTAGCGTGAGGTTGGCTCAAGTGGGAGGGGTGAGAATAAGATTGGATTTCTGCAGGTGGAGGGGATACCGGCAACTGAATCTTGGTGGGTCCTTCCAGTTTCTCCTCAATCGCTTGAAGACAGGCTGCTATAGGGAGGAGCAGCTTGGTGAACTCTTCTTTTATAATCCCATTATATAATCAATTGCCGGTCGTCCATTAACACTTTCTAGGGGAATTATAATATCATCATTACCAATAGCCAGGCCCGGATTGGGGGAGCTCGAGATCTGGGTTCGTTTCTTTTTATAATAGGCTCCCTTCGTTTCCTTTTCCCTTTGTTATTGGAATCGGCAATAGTTAGGGACCCTCCTTTAGTAAGGCCCGGGGTCGGGCCCTGTGCGGAAAGAGCAGTAGGTTCATTCGGGATTTCAACCGGATACTCCTGAGGGTTTCTAGAGGGTGTAGTGGGAGGGGTGGTCAATGCCGGCTGTGAGTCTACTGACAAGGGGGGCTGTATGACTTGACAGCTGTAGGCTGGGCTGTGGGCTGAGGAAGTGGGGGCAGATAAGCGGCGCTGTACCATTTCTATCTCTTTTTCGAGTGCCCCGACGGCCTTTCGAAGAAATCCATCTAGGGTTTTATTGTTACCGTGCTTTTCTTCAGCTCCCGCCCCCCTCCGTCTGCCCATCTTTTCCTCTTATTTCAGGCCTCCTCACTTGAACACTTGGTAGAGTATGCAATTGGCCCTTTTGGCCCCACCGGCTATTGCCCTACTAGAAACCCCTCACCTGGGATAAACTTGGAGCTCCTCAGACACTGCTGTTGTCGGGCAAAATTGGCGATGCTGGGCACACAGAGAAAAATAAAGAGGTATGGCCCAGCCCGGCCTCCTCCGGTCGCTGACGGGCGCAGGACGGGCATGTTTTAGTTCTTATAGACTTATTCTCAATATGGCCTGTATTTAGGGTTGTGGATCAAGCTGACACTGATTCTATTTTGGAATTTCTGGATCAAACATTTATTTCAGAAGGTATTCTAACTACTATTTTGAGTGATAACAGTGCAATTTTTTATCAAAGAAAGCTAAGGTATTCTTTGATAGGATTGGGGTACTGCATAGGACCACCTCATTATATAATCCAAGTGGAAATGGTATGGTCGAGAGGTTCAACTGTGTTATCAAAGGGGCTATTCAGTTAGCTATTGCTAGCAACATTGATTGGATTACTCAACTAGGTAAATCTGTGCGGGCGTATAGAGTTACGATTAATTAAATGACTGGTGTCTCTCCATTTGTAACGATGAGAAGGAGAAACACTAGGAAAAAATATAATCCTGAATGGCTTTTTCATGCTGGGATTGTAGATTGGTCGATACATGATGCAAGTGACAGGATTGATTCCAATCTTGTAAAAAACAAATTATACTTTGATTCAAAGAAAAGTACTAAATGTGTAAATATCGAAGTTGGAGATTGAGTCCGTGTGAGGAAGCCTGGACTTGTGGCAAAGGGAGTAAGTAAGTTTTACGAACCAGAAGAAGTTGTGGAAGTTTTGAGAAACTCTGTCAGGTTAAGAAATGGAGAAGTGTGGAATCTTAACAGAATTGCTCTCAGGCCTTCAGAGTTGTGGAAAAATGTGCATGTCAGTTCCCATGATAACACTATGGACTCTTTTGACGATGTTAACAATCCCAACATTGATGGCAGTGTGCCTGAATTCAGATCGGAAGATGTCACTCCTACACTTAGTGAGGTGTTTCCGTGTGGGGAGGGTGCTGAAAGCAATGGACGTGATGGGAATGCAATTGATGCTACGGATGAGACGGGCCCGTGCAACCTTAACAAAAGACTTAGAAAACCACCGAAGTGGTTAGAAGATTATATTCAGTGTAATGTGTAGGATAAAACTCCATGTTTATACATTTTAAATTGTATTCTCAATTGTTACAATTGTGTTTTTTTTACGAAGCTCCAACGTCAACTTGGCTCTAATGTTTCCATCTTATTTTATTACTTAATGTTTTGTTTGTATAAAGGGGAAGATGTGTTGTATGTATTACCATGAGGATCGAAGTCGTGTAGGTAATAATGGGAATACGTAGTGGAATGTAGGGGGGTGAAGTCAAGTGATACGGTCGTTGGAAGCGGAGAGGAAGGAGGTGGCATATGTGTGCCGTTTTTACCGCTAATAAATTCTTTGTAGTTTTCACCATGAAATAACGCATCTTCTTTGAACTACATGGATACCCTGTCATCTCTACAGTATGGAAATTGCCCCAACTTGAGCAATAGCAAGCCTGAAAGGCTGTCAAACCCATACAACTGCTTCGAAAGCTCTGGCTGAAGAGCCTGTTGAAAATGCAGTGAATTGCCCACATTCTGAAGTACATTCCAATGCCCTGAGCAATTTTAGCCCACAGCAGGGCAGGGTCGGGGCAGCAGAGGATGGCATTGTGTCATGACAGCGCCTATTTATTTATGACTTTTTGAAAACCGCTGGTTTCCTTGGAATGAACCCTGGTACCAGAAGTAAGATGGCCTGGCTTTTTCAATCATCACACCCACTCCTACTAAGGTGCTGGGCCACTTTGAGTCAGAGGTAACAGAGTCTATGTGATGTCATAGATACGTATCCCAGGTTCCACGTTTCAGTAAAGAGACGGACTACAAACCCCAGAATGCAAAGCAAAAAGATTGGACTGGATGATCACTCATGCATAGACCTAAAAACATTACTATATGAAAGAAAACAAAATGTCAAACCGAACCACGTAAACCAACTGCGGCTATTGAAGACTTCCAGTAATGAACAGTAAGGGTGCTGTTGTCCCTTTTCTTGCACCCTGACCAACTCAGTTGAGGGGTTTCCACCGTCACCTTACTCTCACCTTTACATCTGGCCTGTCCCTTTTTTGCATTGCTTTCTAAATATGTGCCTATACATGTGTGTTTTTATATATATTTATATATATATATATATATATATATATATATATATATATATATATATATATATATATATATATATATATATATATATATATATATATATAAAAACACACACATGTATGGGCGCATACATTTACAAGCTTACATATATAAAATTAGCTATGGCTTGACCTCCTACCTGGCACCCCCAAACCGCCCCCACCCACTTCCCTATGCTCCCCACTCTGTCTCTCTGCTGGGAGCAGACGGGGGACTGTGTTGCCTGACAGTCACAGATACATTTCTTTAATTATTTCATACTTTGGAGGGGTCTGTTGAAGGAGGGGATACCTTTATCTCATGCTTCCCTAGATGATCTGACCTTTGTCCCAAAAACAGGGACATTTATTTCAAATTAAGAGAAGCGTCGGGACACTCCTCTAAAAACCGGGACTGTCTGGGAAAACCCAGGACATCTGGTCACCCTGAGAGTTGGGGGTAGAGGGCTCTTTTCGAGGGGGAGGGGGGCAACCTTTAACTATAGGTCGCAAAATGCACCCGTTCAGACTTTAGAGAGCTGGCTTCTCTTTTTTTGTCAGATTATCTCTCAGCCCACAAATGTACCAAAATATGTATCCACAGGCCACGCTGCAGCCTGGTCATAGCTGTCATGCAGCTTAAATAATTACTTACCCTCATGAAGCCATGGTTTTACAGTCAAGAACTGATGATTATGGGATTTAGTTGTTAGTATGTGTTCGAAAATACTAGTTTGCAAACTGCTCTTCACTAAAAAGACAAAAGACAAAAGACAGAAGGCCTCTCCAGGCAAGTGGCCTCATAGGCAAATGTTTGCTGTGAGTGGCACTTTGAATCCACTTCACAGGATTAGGATCACTTACATGTCGCGTCACGAGATGCGGCTGTAATGGGATGAAACATGTAGCAGGGAGTGGCTTCAGTTACCTGCACAGCAGAATTATTGTCACATACATGGGTGTTGGACTTGACCCATTTGCCTTTACTCCTGTTTTTGCTGGTTTTGTTTTTGTTGGCCTTACGGCTGCTAACCTGTGCTAAACTGCTTGTGCTCTCTGCTGAAAACGTGGGGACATTGGCTTATGTCCTATTGGCATATTTAATTTACTTATAAGCCCCTAGAAAAGTACATGTGCCCAATTAAATGCTACTAGTGGGCCAGCATCACTGATTGTGCCACCCAAGTAAGTATCCCTTTAAAGATGTCTCAGGCAGGGCACTGCCTGTGGGTGCAGTTTAAACTACTGGTTGGGCCTGGCACCGTAAATCTTTTATAAACAGCTGGTCACCAGAACTAGGCCAGACCCAGGCGATCTACTAAATGGGAAATAGGGCTCCAAATGTAATCAATGTAATGTAATGTATTGAGGTGTCATATAAAACAGTTTATCCAAAGAGGATGTCCTGAGGTTTGCTCAGTTCTACGCAACACCCGACGGTCAGCACAAGTTTGTTACATAAAAATAGTGGGCAAACCTGCTTGTTCAGTGTTTGTACCTAGATTCCCAACCAGATCAGCACTGATTAACCAGATTATCCATCAGCGGGGGGAATGATTACAGTCTGAGCCTGACTTCAAGGGACTGAGCCAACGCAAGTGATTTTTGCTCATTAACGCACCAAACATCAAAAGGAGACCTCAGTGTCTATCGAGCGCGCATTAACTACTCTCTGCCAGGGCTGCAGGCATTGTAAGGAGGTTGTTGTGGGGGACCCGGCTGTTCCTCTCAAGGGGTCCAACCTGCACAATTAGGACACGCTTTAGATTGTGACACGCACTCTGCGGTATGTGGCGTTCAGTGCCCCGGTGGCTTCATGTATGTTGGCAAAACGGAGAGGGGCGGGCCACTGAACATAGAAGCGCTATAAGGAGGACAAAGCCTTGCTGGCCGCACATTGGTTGGGACACAATCCTGGAGGTGATTAAACCCGAATCGATCTACACAAACCTTGTCCCACAGACAAAACAATTGCAGACTCCGTTACCTCGAGGTCTCAACGATAACCTGGAGATGTTCTGTGTCCTGTGAGATCCATTAAAAGGGCATTGTACACTTCCGGTGTGTGTAATATTCAAACTATCGACTGGATTCCAGGAGTTTCTTTATTCTTGGTTGTTCTTTGGTGCATTTTCAGTAACACCATTCTTGCGTTTCACCGCAGCGGGACCGCATTTTGGAGGGTGTCCTTTTTTTCACCTCAGACAGTAGTCACTCGTTGTTTCATTCAGGGTTGATACACTCAGACACATTACAAAAAAATTGTACAATTATTCTACATATTTACATGAGGAAATGTCGCGTTGATGTCCTACATTGCCATTATATCTCATCAGCAGCAGTCGGGCACACGTCATACATGGCTAATGCGCTTCTGATTGTATCTGTGAGAGGTGTTACACTGACTGCCAAGCTTCCACTCACTAGACTCGTTTTCAGTCTTAGTTTAAAAGTATTCTATTGAGCCATATATCTCTCTCGTCATTCTAGTTTTTTACCAATGCTTGTTTTAGTACCACGTATGTGCATTATTGCTCCTTACGGGTGCATATCATTTACTGTCTGGCATTTCTCTTTCTAATTGCTTTACCCCCTTTGCTGCCGGGCCACAGGTGCCAGGCCTTTTTTTTGGCTATTTGGGGCAGTTCGCGCCTCAGCCCTCATAATTTTTTGTCCACATAAGCTACCTATGCCAAATTTGCATCCTTTTTTTTCAATATCCTAGAGATTCTAGAGGTACACAGACTTTGTGGGTTCCTGTAGGAGGCTGGCCTGGCTTATAGTGGGTACCTGATGGTACTTACACCCTTGGCCAGGTCCAGTTATCTCTTATTAGTAGATCAGTACTGTTCTAGCAGCTTAGACTAGGAGACATGCAAAGCTCCTACTATACCACTTATATAGGTACTATATCATTTCAAACACAATACTCAGTGTTACTAAAAATAAAAGTACCTTATTTTAGTGACAATGTGCAAAAAATATCTCTGAGGCTATACTCCCTTAGGAGGTAAGTAAAATACACAAAATATACACACAAACCAAAATCAGGTAAGTAAAACAGTCAGAAAGTAGTGCAAACACTGTAGAATACAATAGGATGCAATAGGCCTAGGGGCAACACAAACCATATACTAAGAAAGTGGAATGCGAACCACAAATGGACCCCTAGGCTAGTGTAGTGTGTAGAGGGTCACTGGGAGTATAAGAAAACACTAAGGGTGTCCAAGATACCCCTCCCCAAGACCCTAAAAAGTAGGAGTAAAGTGCTACTACTTCTCCAGAAACACACTAAACTCGTGATAGAGGATGCTGCAAAGACCACAACTGACTGCAAAGCACTGAAGAAGGATTCCTGGACCTGAGGACCTGCAAAGGAAGGGGACCAAGTCCAAGAGTCGTCAAAGTGTCCGGGGGCAGGAGCCCACTAAACCCCAGATGAAGGTGTAAAATGGCTGCCTCTGGATGGAAGAACGTAAGATTCTGCAACAACAAAAGGTGCTAGGAACTTCTCATTTGTGCAAAAGATGTCCCACGGAGAGCTGAAGGAAGCAGAGTTGTTTCTTTGGAGAAAGACCGCAAACAAGCCTTCCTAGCTGCAAAGGTCACGGATGAAGAAAAAGGGCACTTCCTAGGCCCAGGAAGGACCAGGATGTCGTCCCTTGGGAGAGGAGACAGAGGGGCCCCTCAGCAATACAGAGAGCCCATGCACAAGCAGGCAGCACCCGCAGAAGTCCTTGAACACAGGTTCAAGAAGACTGAGCACAGCGGTCGTCTCAACACTGCAAAAGAGGGTCCCATGAAGCGGGTGGTCAAGTCAGTGAGTTGAGCAATGCAGGACGGAGTGCTGCGGACTTTGGCTAGGCTGTGCACAATGGATTCCTTGCAAAACCACACAGAAGCCCTAGCAGCTGCAGTTCACACAGTACACAGGATTACTGTCTGAAGAGGGGAGGTAAGGACTTACCTCCTCCAAACTTTGGACAATTGGACCACTGGACAGTCTGGGTCACTCGGATCCACCACCTGTGTGCCAGGGGCCACGCTTGTCAGGATGAGAGGTGTCTCAGAGTACTGGTGACACTGAAGTTTGGTGCCTGCTGGAGCAGGGGGAAGATTCCTTCAACCCACGGGAGATTTCTTCATGGCTTCCAGTGTAGGGTGAAGGCAGGCAACCCTCAGAGCATGCACCACCAGGAAACAGTCAGGAAAGCCGGCAGGATAAGGCGCTACAATGTCGCTGGTAGTCTTCTTCCTACTTGTTTGCAGTTTTGCAGGCGTCCTGGAGCAGTCAGCGGTCAATCCTTGCAGAAGTCGAAGAGAGAGGTGCAGAAGAATTATGGGGAATTTTTGCAAGTCGTTATCTGAGGAAAAGCCCACAGGAAAGACCCTAAATAGCCCTCAGAGGAGGATTGGCCACCTAGTCAGGTAAGCACCTATCAGGAAGGGTCTCTGACGTCACCTGCTGGCACTGGCCACTCAGGGGCCTCCATTGTGCCCTCACACCTCTGGATTCACGATGGCAGAGGTCTGGGACACACTGGAGGAGCTCTGGGCACCACCCCTGGGGTGGTGATGGACAGGGGAGCGGTCACTCCCCTTTCCTTTGTCCAGTTTCGTGCCAGAGCAAGGACTGGGGGGTCCCTGAACTGGTGTAGACTGGCTTATGCAAGGAGGGCATCATCTGTGCCCTTCAAAGCATTTCCAGAGGCTGGGGGAGGCTACTCCTCCCCTGCCCTTAACATCCATTTCCAAAGGGAGAGGGTGTAACACCCTGCTCTCAGAGGAAATACTTTGTTCTGCCTTCCTGGAACTGGGCTGCCCAGACCCCAGGAGGGCAGAAACCTGTCTGAGGGTTGGCAGCAGTGGTAGCTGCAGAGAAAACCCCAGAGAGCTGGTTTGGCAGTACCCGGGGTCCATGCTGGAGCCCCGGGGATGCATGGGATTGCCACCCCAATACCAGATTTGGCATGGGGGGACAATTCCATGATCTTAGACATGTTACATGGCCATATTCGGAGTTACCATTGTGAAGCTACATATAGGTATTGACCTATATGTAGTGCACGCATGTGATGGTGTCCCCGCACTCACAAAGTCCGAGGAAATTGCCCTGAACTAAGTGGGGCACCATGGCTAGTGCCAGGGTGCCCTCACACTTAGTAACTTTGCGCCTAACCTTCACTAAGTGAAGGTTAGACATATAGGTGACTTTTAAGTTACTTAAGTGCAGTGTAAAGTGGCTGTGAAATAACTTGTGCGTTATTCCACTCAGGCTGCAGTGGCAGTTCTGTGTAAGATTTGTCTGAGCTCCCTATGGGTGGCAAAAGAAATGCTGCAGCCCATAGGTATCTCCTGGAACATATACTAGGGAATTATAAGGGTGTTCCAGTGTTCCAATTAGAATTGGTGAAAATGGTCACTAGCCTATAGTGACAATTTTAAAGGCAGAGAGAGCATACGCACTGAGGTTCTGGTTAGCAGAGCCTCAGTGACACAGTTAGTCACTACATAGATACACACATTCAGTCCACAAACTATGAGCACTGGGATCCTGTCCTGCAGGATCCCAGTGAGACAGGCAAAAACAAACTTACATACATGTAAAAATGGGGGTAACATGCCACGCAAGATAGTACTTTCCTACAGATCCCCTGAAGGAGACCAAGAAATGAGCCAAATACAGCGAACATTTCATTTTTTTTTAAATGGTAAAAATGCAGAAGAAGGCTTGTTTTTTATCTGAAAATGGCATCAACAAAGGGTTTGCAGTGCTAAAATCACCAGCTTCCCAGCTTTCAGTAACAGGCAGGCTTGAATCAGAAAATCCATTTTTTCAACACTATTTTTGCATTTTACTGGGACATACTCCATTTTTACTATTTTTTGTGCTTTTAGCCTCCTTCCAGTTGGTTACAGAAATGGGTACGAAACCAATGCTGGATTCTGGAAAGCTAAACATTTATGAAAAGTAGACGAAATTCTGAATTTATCAAGAGGTAATTTGTGTAGATCCTACAAAGCTTTCCCACAGGAAATAACAGCTGAAAAGAAAAAATATTGAAATAGAGGTGAAAAAAACAGCCATTTTTCTCCACGTTTTACTCTTTAACTTTTTCCTGTGATGTCAGATTTTTTAAAGCAATATACTGTTATGTGTTCTGCACTCTTCTGGTTGCAGAGATATATAGAGATTGTAGGTTCATCAAGAACCCTAGGTACCCAGAGCCAATAAATGAGCTGCACCTTGCAATGGGTTTTCATTCTATACCGGGTATACATCAATTCATTTGCTGAAATAAAAAGAGTGAAAAATAGGTATCAAGAAAACCTTTGTATTTCCAAAATGGGCTCAAGATAAGGTGTTGAGAGCAGTGGTTATTTGCACATCCATGAATTCCGGGATGCCCATACTAGCATGTGAGTGTCTTTTTTACACACTGTTTTACATTTGGAAGGAAAAAATGAAGAGAAAGACAAGGGGCAATAACACTTCTGTGTTCCCCCAAGTCTCCCGATAAAAATGGTACCTCACTTGCGTGGGTAGGTCTAATGTTCAGGACAGGAAACGCAACATGGACACATCACATTTTTACATTGAAATTGGATGTGTTTTTTGCAAAGTGCCTACCTGTAGATTTTGGCCTCTAGCTCAGCCTCAGTCCTAGGTAAACCTACCAAACCTGTGCATTTTTGAAAAATAGACACCTAGGGGATTCCAAGATGGGGTGACTTGTGGGGCTCTCGCCAGGTTATGTTACCCAGAATCCTTTGCAAACGTCAAAATGTTGCCAAAAAAACACTTTTTCTTCACATTTCGGTGACAGAAAGTTCTGGAATCTGAGAGGGGCCACAAATAGCCTTCCACCCAGCGTTCCCCCAAGTCTCCTGATACAAATGGTACCTCACTTGTGTGGGTAGACCTAGCGGCCGCGACAGGAGACACCCCAAAACACAACGTGGACACATCCCATTTTTTTCAAGAAAACAGAGCTGTTTTTTGCAAAGTGCCTACCTGTGGATTTTGGCCTCTAGCTCAGCTGGCACCTAGGGAAACCTACCAAACCTGTGCATTTTTTAAAACTAGACACCAAGATGGGGTGACTTGTGGGGTTCTCAGCAGGTTCTGTTACCCAGAATACTTTGCAAACCTTAAAATGTGGCCAAAAAAACACTTTTTCCTCACATTTCGGTGACAGAAAGTTCTGGAATCTGAGAGAAGCCACAAATTTCCATCCACCCAGCATTTCCCCCATGTCTCTCAATAAAAATGGTACCTCACTTGTGTGGGTAGGCCTAGCGCCCGTGACTGGAAATGCCCCAAAACACAACGTGGACACATCACATTTTCCTAAAGAAAACAGACTTGTTTTTTGCAAAATGCCTAGCTGTGGATTTTGGCCTCTAGCTCAGCCTGCACTAGGGATACCTAGCAAACCTGTGCATTTTCTAAAACTAGACACCTAAGGGAATCCAAGATGGGGTGACTTGTGGGGTTCTCACCAGGTTCTGTTACCCATAATCCTTTGCAAACCTCAAAATGTGGCCAAAAAACATATTTTCCTCACATTTCGATGACAGGAAGCTCTGGAATCTGAGAGGAGCCACAAATTTACTTCCACCCAGCGCTCCCCCAAGTCTCCCGATAAAAATGGTACCACACTTGTGTGGGTAAGCCTAGTGCTCGCAACAGGAAATACCTGAAAACACTATCTGAACACACCAAAATCATCAAATCAAACCTACCTGATTTTGGTCCTGGGCTCAGCAGCCATCCAGGTAAACCTACCAAACCCAGACATTTCTGAAAACTAGACACCCGAGGGAGTCCAGGGAGGTGTGACATGCGTGGATCCCTCAATGTTTTCTTACCCAGAATCCTCAACAAACCTCAAATGTAGCTAAAAAATCAAATTTCTCCCACATTTCTGTGTCCTACCACCCAACGTTCCCCTCAGTCTCCCAGTAAATATGATACCTCACTTGTGTAGTTGGGCCAAGTGCCTGTGACAGGGAAGAGCCAAAAACATTTAGAAATCGAGGGGGAACCAAAGCGGGTCCAAAAGAGCAGTTTGAAAAAAAAAATTTTTAGTCTGACAAGTGTAGCAGAACTTTTATTGGTATAGATGAGACAGTGTTGGGTGGTAGGAATTTTGTGGATTCCTGCAGATTCGGGAAGGTTCCATCACAAAAATGTGGAAAAAATATGTGATTTCCAACAAAGTTGGAGGTTTGCAGGGCATTGTGGGTAAGAAAATGGTGCGGGTGCATGTGATTCACACCACCCTGGAATCAACCAGATGTTTAGTTTTCAGATGTGTCTAGGCCTTGTGGATTTTTCTACATGGCAGCGTTTCAAAGTCAAAAAAGTGCAGCCCTCACCATTCCAAGTGGGGCCATTTTGAGAGTTACCAGGCTCTCATTGCCCAAATGAAAAACCAAAACCCCAAATAATCAAATGTCCTCTTGCTTGCCATGGGATAAGATGTTTTAGTGTGCGGGGGAGAGC
Organism: Pleurodeles waltl; assembly: GCF_031143425.1. Taxonomy (NCBI): domain Eukaryota; kingdom Metazoa; phylum Chordata; class Amphibia; order Caudata; family Salamandridae; genus Pleurodeles; species Pleurodeles waltl. The sequence goes on from NC_090439.1 coordinate 1,181,854,703, forward strand.
TGAAAGACTGTTACCCCATTCAGTTGGGGTGGGGGCATAACCAGCCCCCTACTGGTTGGTAGCCACCTCCCCACAATGTTTTTTTCTTTAATTCCCTGGCATCTAATAGACTTTCTTCCCTTCGGGTGTGGATCGGGGGAAATTGCCCAATCTGCACACTGGTGGGCAGAACAACTTGGGACCCATTTATTTGGGGTGGGGGTATGGCCATGCCCCCACCCTCTTACTTACAAAACAAATCTTCTCTGGTCTCTGGTGGGCTTTCTGCCCCACTTGTGGGCAGATGGGCCTTCCAAAAATAGGCCGATATGCCCCTAAGGGGGGCAGATTTGTCCAACAGTAATGTGCCCCCATGGGGAGCGACCCTTGCCCAAGGGGCTGCCCTCCCAAACAAATCACACACATACACACACACCAATCCCTGGTTTCTAGTGGTTTTTCCCCCCGATGGGGCGGATTGGCCTAACAAAAATAGGCCGATCTTCCCCCAAGCGGGGCAGAAATGGCCCAAACACAATTTGTCCCTCAGGGGAGCGACCCTTGCTTAAGGGGTCGCTCCCCATACATAAAAACATAAAGTAAATAAAAAAAAAAATCCCTGGTGTCTAGAGGTGGCAGAAATGGCCTGAAGATCATTTGGCCCCCAGGGGAGTGGCCCTTGCCCAAGGGGCTGGTCCCCTTATTGAAACATACACACAAAAAAAAATCCCTGGTATCTAGTGGGCATTTCTGCTACCTGATTGCATAATGGGCTCGGGTTGTTTGCACCGGAGTCTTCTATGCGGCGCATCGGTTTGGGACGGTAGGTGTGCCCTTACCACAGGTAACTAGTCTGACATTCACAGTCAGCATTTCTTTCTGGGATTGGTTGTTAATTTTTTAAATGGGCACAGTTTTAATGATTTGCCTTTTTCACAGAGGATGCTGTCACTGGCCATGGCTCACTGTACTTGCTCCGTGGGTAAGCGCTCTCAGAACAGGCCTTTCTGATGTCATTCCACGGGTCTCCTGAAAGAGCATGCTGTCACTGGGCTCGGCTCGCAGTACATACCCCGTGGGTTAGAGCTCTCAGAACAGGCCTGTCTGATGTTATTCCACGGGTCTCCTGTCAGAGGATGCTGTCACTGGTCTTGGCTTGCAGTAAATGCCCTGTGGGTTACGGCTCCCAGAACAGGCCTTTCTGATGTTATTCCACGGGTGTCCTGACAGAGGATGCTGTCACTGGGCTCGGCTCGCAGTACATGCCCCATGGGTTAGGGCTCTCAGATCAGGCCTGTCTGATGTTATTCCACAGGTGTCCTGACAGAGGATGCTGTCACGGGGCTCGGCTGGCAGTGAATGCCACGTGGGTTAGGGCTCTGCGAACAGGCCTGTTTGATGTTATTCCACAGGTGTCCTGACAGAGGATGCTGTCACTGGACTCGGCTCACAGTACATTCCCTGTAGGGCTCTCAGACCAGAACAGGCCTGTCTAATGTTATTCCATGCTTTCATGACAGAGGATGCTGTCACTGGGCTCGGCTCGCAGTACATGCCCTGTGGGTTAGGGCTCTCAGAACAGGCCTGTCTGATATTATTCCACGGGTGTCCTGACAGAGGATGATGTCACTGGGCTCGGCTTGCAGTACATGCTCCTGGGTTAGGATATCTTAGCAGAGACCTGTCTGATGTTATTCCATGGTCTCCTGATAGAGGATGGTGTCACTGGGTTCCACTCACAGTACATGCCTCGTGCGTTAGGGCTCTCTGACCAGAACAGGCCTGTCTGATGTTATTCCATGGTCTCCTAACAGAGGAAGCTGTCACTGGGCTCGGCTCGCAGTACATGCCCCGTGGGTTAGGGATCTTAGAACAGGCCTGTCTGATGTAAGTCCATGGGTCTCCTGACAAAGGATGCTGTCACTGGGCTCGGCTCGCAGTACATTCCCCTGAGTTAGGGCCCTTAGAGCACGTCTGTCTGATGTTATTCCACGAGTGTCCTGACAGAGGATGTTGTCACTGGGCTCCACTCACAGTACATGCCTCATGGGTTAGGGCTCTCTGACCAGAACAGGCCTGTCTGATGTTATTCCACGGTCTGTCACTGGGCTCGGCTCGCAGTACATGCCCCCTGGGTTAGGGCTCTTAGAACAGGCCTGTCTGATGTAATCCACGGGTCTCCTGACAGAGGATGCTGTCACTGGGCTCGGCTCGCAGTACATTCCCCTGAGTTAGGGCCCTTAGAGCACGTCTGTCTGATGTTATTCCACGAGTGTCCTGACAGAGGATGTTGTCACTGGGCTCCACTCACAGTACATGCCTCATGGGTTAGGGCTCTCTGACCAGAACAGGCCTGTCTGATGTTATTCCACGGTCTGTCACTGGGCTCGGCTCGCAGTACATGCCCCCTGGGTTGGGGCTCTTAGAACAGGCCTGTCTGATGTAATCCATGGGTCTCCTGACAAAGGATGCTGTCACTGGGCTCGGCTCACAGGCTCTCAGACCAGAACAGGCCTGTCTGATATTATTGCACAGGTCTCCTGACATAGGATGCTGTCACAGGGCTTGGATCGACTCGCAGTACGTGCTCTGTGGGTTAGGGCTTTCAGAGCAGAACACGCATGTTAAACAAATGACTTTTGAAGACACTTTACCATATTTTACGTGGTGCTGTTGCATAATTTATATGGTAAAACATTTCAGGGCTCAGCTAATGCATGCACTCCTTGGGGCATATTTACGAAAAGTGGCACTGCACACAGTGTAGCGCCAATTTTCTTGCGCCCTTTACCGCTCTCCTACCACCACCATGTGTGTGCCGTATTTAAAATACGGTGCACCACGGCGCAGGGTAGGGGGCAATAGTGTCATTTTTAATGACGCTAGTGATATACTCTGTTGGAGTAGCGTCAAAATGGTGGCGCTACTCCTGCAGAGTACATAGGGGCCCATTGTAAAAATGGCATGCCCCCTTTTAACGCCTGCTCTGAGACAAAGATATGGTTTGGTTGACATGGAAATCCAAAACTACCTTCAGGAGGAATTTCAGATGAGTCCTGATGACTACTTTGTTGGAATGAAATACTGTGTACGGCTGCTTTGAACAGAGTGTCTGGATTTCACTAACTCTGCGTGCTGCTGTAATAGCCACCAGGAAAGCGGTTTTCCAAGATAAGTGTTGGAGAGAGTCCTTATGTATGGGCTCAAAAGGGTCTTGAATAAGGTGTGAAAGAACTATATTCAGCTCCCATGGTGGAGAAGGGCACCTAATGGGAGGAAAGACTTTATTCAAACTCTCTAAAAACTACTTAATGACAAGGATTTTGAAAAAAGAGGTTTGTGAAGGACATTTTCTGTATGCAGTAAGAACTGTCGGTGGACTTTTATCTGCAAGCCAGATTGTGCCAAATGGAGTAAGTATGAAAGAATGCCATCTTCCTGGCAGGTGGTAGGATCTTTGTTTTTAGATGAACACCATATATGCAAATTGTCTTCAACTTGAAGGCATATGTCGCACTTGTGGAAGGTCGTTTTGCTTCTTTGAGAATGTCAATGCAGTCTTTTGGCAGATTCAAGTGTCCATACTGCACCAGCTCAGGAGCCATGCCGCCAAATTCATAGAGAAGCGATTGGGATGCACCATCTGGCCTCCCAATTTTGTCATTGGATCTGGTCTGTATGAGAGCTTGAGATATGGACGGATGGACTGGCGAAGGAGGTCTGTAAACTACCATTGACGTGGCCACTCTAGAGCTATGAGTATCATCTTGGCTCTCAAGTGGGATAGCTGCTGGAATTAGGGCAATTGGCAGAAAAGCTGAAAGAAACCTGCCCAGTTGATTCATAAGGCCTTCCCCAGGGTCCCTGGTTGGAAGTACCTTGATGCAAAGCTTTGGCATTTGGCGTTTTCAGCGGTTGGGAACAAGTCGATGGCTGGTGTTCACCACCGTTGAAATACATCTTGAATGACTTTGTCGTTTAAAACCCAATTTTCTTGAAGGAGTGTGCTGAGAGAATTGGCTTGGGTATTTTGCACACCTGCAAGGTGAGCCGCAGTTATTGATAAATTCCTGGCCAGAAGCCATTTCCAGATTGTTTGGGCTTCATACGACAAGGGCCCGGACCTGGTTCCTCCCTGCTTTGTTGAGGTAGTACATGGATGTTGTATTGTCCATCTGAACAAGTAGGGTGTTGGAGCTGAACAATGGAAGGAACGCTTTCAGCACCAGATAAGCTGCTTGCAGCTCTAAGAGGATGATGTGACATGATGATTCTCTCTGGGACCACTTGCCCTGAATTTCAAGGGGGTCATTGTGGGCTCCCCATCCTAGGAGAGAGGCATCCATGACTATGGTTTGAGGAGAAATCTCCTGATGGAATAGTGTTCCTTGCAGGAGTTTGGTTGGAGAGCACCACCATTTCAGAGACAGTTTCTCATGACAGGACAGCTGAACCCTGTGATTCCAATTGCCTGCCAGTTGGTCCCATTAGTCCTCAAGGCAATCCTGCAAGGGTCTCATATAGAGACGGACATTCAGTGTGAGAAATGTGCAGGATCCCATTGAGCCGAAGATAGAGGATACTGTTCTCACGGGACCCAAAGGGACGGTAACGATGAAGGCCCCCAGGTAGTGTATCATTGGCACTGAGACAGAGATTGATTTTGCATGGTTTACCTCAAACCCCAACTGTTGCAGGAGATCGTGAGTCCAATTGTAGTGAAGTTGGGCCTCTTGAAAGGTGGCACCTTGATTAGCCAATCATCCACTTAAGGACAGATGAATACTTTGTGCTATTGGAGGTGGGCCACAACTACTGCCATGAATTTGAGAAAAGTTCTGGGTGCTGACTTCAGGCCAAATGGAAATATTTGGTACTGATAACGGTTGTGCCCTGCCACAAGCCTCAAGAATTTTTTATGTTTTCTGGCCACTGGTATATGTAAGTATGCATCTTGAAGGTCGATAGAGCAGAGCCATTCCCCTTGATGTAATTGAGGGTAGATCTGGTATAATGCCATCATGTAGAATTTTTCCCTCTGAATTCATTTGTTGGTCAACTTGAGGTCAAGAATGTGTCTGAATTTGTTCTTGTCCTTCTTCTTGACTAGAAATTACCTGGAGTAATTCCCAGTCCCTTGTTGATGAGGAGGAACCAGTTCCACCACCTACTTCTGTAATATGATGTCTACCTCTGCTTGTAATTGTGGAATTTGGAAGGTTTTGGTGGAATAGACGGTGGAGGAGTAGAAAATCTGAGACAGTAACCACATTGCGAACACTATTCATGTGTCTTGTGTGATGTTTTGCCACTCTTCCAGGTAATGATGAATGTTTGCCCCCTACCAGAGTGGGAGACACAAGAGGGGGAAGAGAAGATTCAGGGTTTTGCTCCCTGACCAGGCCGCTGACTTGATGTTCCTCTAGCCTGCTTTCTTTCATAAGGCCGGCAGGATTATTGATATTGTTGGGACTGTTTTACATTCTGTTGGTGACCTGGATCCCAATGAGTGGCTTGAACCCTCTGTGATGAGAAACAGTATTGGAAAGGCCTGAAAGATTTTCTTGGGTCCTGAGGTTTCTCCAAACTGGCAGTTTTTAATGACTCTAGCTCTGCCTTCATCCTCGCCATTTCGTCATCTGTGTGTGCGCAGCAAAGAGTGGTACCTTCCTGAGAATGGTAAATTGAGAATCCTTGTTGAAATTCTGGTTTTAGAGAAGTGAGGCAAAGCCATGAACATCATCAGAGAGAGACTGGATTTTGTGGGGGTACCTCTGCTCACCCAGGGGTGCCCTCACACACAGGTAATTGCATGCTGCACTCTGGGCTGAGAGGGCCTACCATGGTGTGACTTACAGTGACCTGGTGCAGTGACCCATAGTGAAATGGGTGCGCGCACCTTTTCATGCAGACTGCAATGGCAAGCCTGCACATACATTGTGCATGGGCTTCCGATGTGTGGCATAATACATGCTGTAGCCCATAGGGATCCCCTGGATCCCCAGTGCCCTGGGTACCTTAGTAACATATTCTAGGGACTTACATAGGGGCACCAGTGTGCCAAATGTTGGATGAAATACAGTGGTTACAACATTTGGGACAGAGAGAGCATAGTCACTGGGGTACAGGTTAGCAGGATCCCAGTGGACACAGTCAAACACACTGACATCAGGAAGAAAAAGGGGGTAACCATGCCAAGAAAGAGGGTACTTTCTGTAGGAGGCTGGCCTGGCTTATAGTGGGTACCTGATGGTACTTACACCTTGTACCAGGTCCAGTTATCCCTTATTAGTAGATTAGTAGTGTTCTAGTAGCATAGGCTGATAGAGGTAGCTATAGCAGAGCAGCTTAGGCTGAACTAGGAAACATGCAAAGCTCCTACTATACCACTTATATCATATAGCACTATATCTTAAGAATCACAATACTCGGAGTTACTAAAAATAAAGGTACTTTATATTAGTGACAATGTGGCAAAAATATCTCAGAGGATATACTCCCTTAGGAGATAGTCGAGATAGGGGATTCTGTCCAACCTGGACACTTGCATGACTCTTGGACTTGGTCCCCTTCCTTTGCAGGTCCTCAGGTCCAGGAATCCGTCTTCAGTGCTTTGCAGTCAGTTGTTGTCTGCAGAATCCCCTATCTCGACTTTACTGTCTTGCTGGGGTAGTAGGGTAACTTGAATCCTACTTTTCAGGGTCTTGTGGTGGGGTATCTTGGACACCCTTAGTGTATTCTTATACTCCCAGCGACCCTCTACACACTACACTAGGCCTGGGGTGCATTCGTGATTCGCATTCCACTTTCTTAGTATATGGTTTGGGTTGCCCCAGACCTATTTTCTCCTATTTCATTCTATTGTGTTCTACAGTGTCTGCACTACTTTTCTAAGTGTTCTAACCACCTGATTTTAGTTTGTGTATATATTTTGTGTATATTACTTACCTCCTAAGCGAGTCTATCCTCTGAGATACTTTTGGCATATTGAGGGTCATTCTGACCCTGGCGGGCGGCGGGAGCCGCCGAATGACCGCACTGCGGTCAAAAGACCGTGGCGGCCATTCTGGCTTTCCCGCTGGGCCGGCAGGCGACCGCCAAAAGGCCGCCCGCCGGCCCAGCGGGAAACCCCCTGCAACAATGAAGCCGGCTCCGAATGGAGCCGGCGGAGTTGTAGGGGTGCGACGGGTGCAGTGGCACCCGTCGCAATTTTCACTGTCTGCATAGCAGACAGTGAAAATCTTTGTGGGGCCCTGTTAGGGGGCCCCTGCACTGCCCATGCCAGTGGCATGGGCAGTGCAGGGGCCCCCGGGGGCCCCACGACACCCGTTCCCGCCATCCTGTTCCTGGCGGTAAAAACCGCCAGAAGCAGGGTGGCGGGAAGGGGGTCGGAATCCCCATGGCGGCGCTGCAAGCAGCGCCGCCATGGAGGATTCCCTGGGCCAGGGGAAAACCGGCGGGAAAACGCTGGTTCCCCTTTTCTGACCGCAGCTTTACCGCCGCGGTCAGAATGGCCTTGGAAGCAAGCCTGTTGGCGGTGCTTCCGTGGTCGACCGCCAGGGTCAGAATGACCCCCATTGTCACTAAAATAAAGTACCTTTATTTTTAGTAACTCTGAGTATTGTGTTTTCTTGCGATATAGTGCTATATGATATAAGTGTTATAGTAGGAGCTTTGCATGTCTCCGAGTGTAGCCTAAGCTGCTCTGCTATAGCTACCTCTATCAGCCTAAGCTGCTAGAACACTACTAATCTTCTAATAAGGGATAACTGGACCTGGAACAAGGTGTAAGTACCATCAGGTACCCACTATAAGCCAGGCCTACCTCCTACACACCTGCATGCACTACATCAACAGCCACCACAACCGTCATCACATCAAGGAGCACACACACCTCACTTGCAGAGCCCTCCACAACACCCATCCACGCGTCCCCTTTGTCCTCTCCCACCTTGTCACCTCCCCTCCTAAGGAACACAAACACAGACACTCAGACACCCAACAGCCATCCACCTCACACATGCACACTGTCCATATACCTGCACCCAAGTCCAGCAGACGTACACCTCTGACAACCACTCCCTCAACCTCCACTTCCATCCTTCCTCCTACATCCTGCCCCAACACCCCTAAGAAGTTTTTCCTTGCACATCTTGACCTCTTCCCTCCCCCTCCACCCTCCTTCCTGCCCATCAGAGTAGGATCCCAATGATCAAGACCAGCACCTCTGCCAAACATTCTGCCACTGCTCCCATCAAATCATCAGCTGCTGGCACAAAGTGGCCCCAGAGAGTGACTGCTGCCACTCCTGCAGGAAGCACACTTCCGGCTCAGAAGGGGAGGACTAGGGTGGTGAAAAGCAAGGGACAGGAGATGGGGACAGTGGAGGCAACTCCTAGTCCTGGAGGCAACTTCTAGTCGTGGAGGTAAGGACACAAGTGACATGTCAAAGGCCAAGGGGACCCGTCACAAGAGGGGACACATGTATCTCTCTCCACCCCCAAAGATTGCCAAAGATCCCCCTCCACCAGCAAAGAAAGGGAAGGTTCACACTCAACCAACAATGAAAGGGAAGGTTGCCACTCAACCACCAATGAAAGGCAAGAGGCGCACTCCACCAGCAGAGGGCAAGGAGCCCCCACCTCCAGCACAGGCATCCTCACTTCCAGCACAGGATACCTCACCTCCAGCACAGGCACAAGAGCCCTCACCTCCAGCACAGGCACAGGAGTCCTCACCTCTAGTGCAGACACAGGAGCCCTCACCTCCAGCACAGGAGCCCTCACCTCCGGCAGAGGGCATGTAGGCCACCCTCCAGGGACTGTTGTACAAGGAGCCCACTCCCGAACCAGTGGGCAAGTTCCCCACTTCAGAGACTGTGGCCTTGCACTCCCCACCAAAGATGGGCCTGGAGCCCCCACTTCAGCTGAGGTGCCCCTCCGCCCATCCTCCCTCACCCCTGAGGTGCCTGCCTATTTCCAACATGATGTCCCTGAACAGTGGATTCCGTAGTATGTCAGGAGTTAAGTTGGCCCTTGGACTGTGGCCATGTGGCCCTTTTATACTTTGGACATGCCATTGGCCCATTCTGGACATTGTTGCCTGCATTCATATTCAGATGGACAGTATGGTGGCTGTTGGCATCAGATCACAGTGTTTGTTGAGAATCATAGCTGTCCTTTTTTTCATATTAACGTGTGTCCTTTGACATTGGTTTAACTCTGCATTTGGTTGTGTGTACGGTGTGTGTGTGTGAATGGTGTGTGTTGTGCAAGTGTGTTCCCGGTGGGCCATGGCGTAGAAGAGCATCGGTTTCATGGCGGCAGTGGAGCCCTCTGTCTACTTGTTGATGAGTATTTTGTTTTCTGTGTTTTGTTTCCGCCAGGCTTTTGATGGCGTTGGTACCACCCAGGAAATTCTGGCAGTTTGCTGTGTCATAATATGGTGGGCGGTACCTTGTCTTCCCCCTGACTGTTGATGGCTACCGTGGGGTCAGTGGTGTTAATGCTCTGGCGGTTGATGTGGTACATTGGCTGTCTATGGGAGGGATCACCGCCATGGTCATAATTTGGCGGTAATTATTGCCAGTCTGTTGGCGGTATTACCGCCACTTTAACAGTCACTGCCAATGTCATAAGGACCACCCTAGTGATATCTGCGATTGACATCATTCAGAATGGCATGTCTCTCTTATATCATGGACAAAGTCAACTGCTTTCCATCGTGTAGTTAGGTTGAACATTACAAATGTACTTTCAAATGGAAGTTATGTAGTGCTGAACGAACAAAGCTGTTGTGGAATGAGACCAGGAATTGGCTACGTAATTTCAGTCTCCAAGATCGTAACATGTTGAGGACATGCTTCATTCCCCCCACACTAGAGATAAGAGTAGCAGAAATGTGGCTTCACATTGTTACTACTAATGTAAATTATAACAAACTGAGCAGACTAAAGGCGCTACTGTTCCAAGAACAGGTTGCTTTGACATCGGCTAGAGAGACGTATTCTCTCCAGATAGCAAGATCATCAGCCGATATACAATCCCTATTAAATACCAACTTCCCCAAGCACTTTGGAGAGCTGGCATCCAGAATATTCAATGCTTCGAGCACTACGGGGATAGTAAATTTCTTTAAGGCTGTCAGGTCTGTATTTATGACCATCTTCTAGACTGTCTTCGGAATTATCCCTTCTTTTATCCATTCACTCTTTTCAAGTGTGTTTGGTGGTTTTCCAGTGACTTTGGCATTACTTGGCGGAATACTGTTGCTACTGTTTCTGATATGCAGTGGTTGTCTCTTCCCAGATAAGCAGAGTGATGTCATTACTACCACCAGCTGAGCTGTGCCGTGATGGCATGGTGCAGTACTTTGGTGCTCCGTTCCTGGAGGAATTGGAGCATGATTGTTCATTGTCATTCCGACCAATCCTATGGTGCGTGCCACAAGTCTTCTATTGCACCTGGAATTAAAGTTATACCAAAATGGCCTTTTACTTTGGCTTGCTGTGCTTGTCATGATTGACATGTGTCTCTTAGTAAGTTTTAGCTATTTTTAACTATTTTTTAAATGGTCTTGAAACAGTTTTTATAGTTTTTAATACTTTTTTTCCAGAGCATTTTTTAGCTTGGATTCATGCTCCTTCTCTGGTCATCATCCCTATGGCGTCATACTTGTTCTGGCAATGGGGAGGGTCTAGTGGATCCTATTAATTTTATCAGGATTCAGGAGCTCAGCTTAGCCTTTAGGCTTGAGGGCTTGTGCCCCCGTCACCTAGTGACGTTTAACCTAACAAAGAAGCAATAAAATGTGTAAAAATTTCACCAACAGCATGTCTTGTAAACATATTATGACTGCTGCCAGTCACATCAAGTATGTTAAACTACTGGCAGAGTGGTTGTTCTCTTGTGGGAATACACCTATATGTACATCCCTGACAATATTAACGGAGGACTGTGAGCTTTTACTCTGTATCACATAATCTACCCACCAGTGAAAGCAGTTCAATTAAGCAAAGACTGAGGTGGTCATTCCGAGTTTGGCTGTTACCTGACCGCCACACCGGCGGTGGGGTTATGACCACCACCCGGGAGGCGGTGCAGATCGCCATATAGCGAGTAAGGAGGTGAACCCAATGCAACACAGATAACTCACCGACAGCACCGCCACCGGAGACGAGCAGCATCCGTAGGTGGAAACAAACTTCATGCAGGTGGAAGCCAATGTCCCACCCACCATATTCCGAGTCACCATGCGGCCAGGATATCAGCCGCTACGAACAACCTGGCGGAAACAGAAAATACAAAGGGAGACACCCACCTCCAGGCACAGAGACACGTCCGCGGCCACTACTGCAAAAGAACTGCTAGCCTTCCCAGCGTTGTATCACGCCATACATCTTCAGGACCACCGACAACGATGAAACAACAACTGTAAGTACACCTGGCCCAGAGGGGAGAAAATGGCAGTTATCCCACACATAACACACATTCCTCGCACGGACAGCGAAGGCTACACACAGGCACACACAGGCACACACAGGCACACACAATATACATCAATGCAAAGTACCCAACACATACACAAAGCCAAGAAGATACGTGTGAAACATACAGCACAACACACACCAACACCACCAACACACCCCATAACCACACAATGACAACTAGACTACAAACACCTCAACGCAGGCATAGACAGGCACCTTGTGCGACACCACACACACACACACACACCATGAACTGTGTGTAACAATGACACACAATCAATAGCAGTGAACACACATCCAAACAATGACACTGGTGACACAACCAGTACAGCCAACAATCAAGGAAATCCACACATGTAGCACCATACACACAGAAGCACATAACACCCCATACAATCCCACAAGCAAGCAGTCAGACACATTACAACATGCCCATGGCACAACCCATGCACTCAGCACATGCAACAACACAGACACAATCCATACACAGACCTCACACACCATTGCACAGAGATGTCATACCACCAAGTAGAAGAAAACCAGGGCAAGCAACTCATCTTGCCAACCACATCAATGTGGGAAGATGTAATTTGAACCATAAAGAATTATAATAAATAGATTCTAAATCTGCCAACTGGCAAGTCCAAACTGCATTAATGCAGAAACACATTAAGTCCATATATATCATGGCCCCAACTTGACTCCTGACAGCAAATAGGCCTCCACCTCACAGGTACATCAATGGGACAGGCAGGCACCTCAGGGGTGTAGGGGTGGTGGGGGAGGCTTGGTTATGGAAGGGACATGTTTTGGTTTGGTGTTGGGAGGGGTGACTTTGGCACTGGGAGGGGTGGATTTCTTGCTGGGTAGAGGGGCAGGGGAAACACCAGAAGGGGCACCCGAGGAATGGGAGGTGGAAGGGTGTGAGAGGGTTGGGGGACACAGCGTTTCTGGGAAACACGGGGTGGAAGAGGAGTAGGGAAGAGGTCAAGGGCAGCAAGAAAAACTCACATGATTGAGGGTTGGGAGTGAAGGTAGAAGGAGTGTTCGTCTGACATGTTGGTGTGCTGTACATGGATGCTGGTGTGTGCACTGTGGGAATGTGTGTGATGGCTGAATGTTGGGTGGGTGAGTGGGTGCATGTGCATCCATTGGGAAGAGGGGGCAGATATGCCGGGAGAGGGAATGGGAGATGTGTGAGTGAATGTTGCAGTGGTGTGTGCAAGTGAGATGGATGTGCTGCAGGTGGCAGAGACTGTATTCGTGGTGAGTGCAGATGTGGTAGGTGCGGTGTGAGTCTGCTGTTGTGGTGATTGAGGGTATGATAGGAATGATAGCAGGACCAGTGTGTGATGATGCAGTGCTGGCAGGTGTGAGTGGAGATGTGACTGTAAGGGAAGAGGTGAGTGGGAAGTGTCTGTTATTGTGTGTATGCATGCCTCTGTGAAAGTTTGTGTTACCTATGAATGTTGTTGCGCACCTTGTAGTGGATGTATACTGGTCTGTAGGTGTGCTTCAGAGAGGTGTAGGGAGAAGGGTAGTGGATTGGAAACAGGTAGTTGGAGATGGAACAGAAGGTGAAGGGACACTGGCTGCCATCAACGAGGAGGGCAGAGCCTGAAACAATCTCCGTAGGCCAGACAAGGCACTGTGAATGCCTTCCAGGAAGGCATTGGACTGCTGCATTTGGGATGCTAGTGCCTGGATGGCATTCACAATGGTTTTCTGCCCCACAGAGATGGACCTCAGGAGGTCAATAGCCTCCTCATTGAGGGCAGCAGGGCTGATTGGGACAGGGGCAGGGGTGCCTGCGGTGAAGGAGACGCCGACCCTCCTGGGTGAGCAGGCACGGCCAACTGGGTGGGGTGCTACAGGGAGGGCTGTGCTGATAAGGGGGTGGTGGACAAGGATGGTGCTGTTGTGTAGCCATTTTAGTTATACCTCCATGCACGTTAGTTTAACACACTAGGCCGCTGTGCACTTTGACCTAGATATATTTTATTTGCTTCACATTGTTATTTTTACAATAACCAGTTTTACGGTCTTGTTTTATTTTCATCTATCTAACTGTTTTTGCTTAGCCCAGCACTGTGTTCTCAAACAAGACATTCTTGATCACTTTGTGCTTCAGTCAAGGCTACAGTTTGGTACATTGCCGTTGAACGTGGTAGAAGTTTAGTCTCCAACATTCGTAGAAAATACGCATCCTTATGTAGGGACATTTTCTTAGAACATCAGCTGTGTTATTATAAAAACACCTCCTAGTCCCATTACATGTTAAGAGGGAGATTCCAGCCAGGGAACCACGACTGTAGGCTGATTTCTGAATGCTTAGCTGCAGATGCTAACGCAGACTACAGGCCTTTGCTCAGGTATGAGGGTTGATGTCCTCCCGGGGAAACCTGAAAGGCAGAATTAGAGCTTAACATGCTGTGCTCAAATTATGACTTAGATAGGAAATAGTCTTAAATCTTAGTGACAATATGATAGCGTTATTCTTATGCTTCACTCCCCTTGTCACCATTTTAATATTGTCATGTTGTGTCGTCCTGGTTATTGCAGCTCACGCTTTGCTATCTAAAATGCAGTCGTTTTATTAAATCATTCATTAAAACCTATACTGCCTCTTATTGTCATTTATATATGAGACCGAAGTGTGAATGAGAGAACCTAATGCGACCTGAGTGACCACGACTTCCCTGAGAAGTATAATGTGTCATGCGCTCGGCTGCCCAATCATCCCTATCTCCTGGTAGAGATGAGGCACTGCTAGTTAGCTGTAGCAAAACCTGGATTTAGAGCGACAGGTGTCACCCGCAGTGGATCAGACTCAGTCTCCCACACAGTGGACGATCTTCCTGCTCAAAATCCAGTAGTCTCATTAGAATAATGAGAGCCTACGCAACAGTGCTGGGGTGCTCCCAGATGGGTCCGCCACTGCCAGGGAGCCACCATCAGAGGAGGAATCTGTATCAGATGTGTTGGTAGCTCCAGTCTACCCCATTGTGCTCCCCTCGCCCTCTGTCCCACTGGTCCCTTCGGCTTCACTGATGTCAGCCTACTGGGTCCCGTGGGCTGCTGCATCCTCACTCACTAGTGCCCTTCCTCCTTCACCAGATGATGCTAATGCACGCATAGACAGAGGTAGAGAGAGAGAAGGAGGGTGGGAGAAACAGAAATGGAGGAAATGATGACAACCCACACATCCACTTCACATACAAAAAAAACAGATTACAGCCCCTGTAACAAGGGACCATTTAGCAATCATTAACAATTGAGTCATGCAAGCGATACCCAAACTCACCTCAACCCTGCAGCCTAAACACCTGACTGAAGACCCCTACATACCTATCAACTGCCTAAAAGACTTATCCAGCAATCCAGCCCAGGAACATACCACATGTCATCCATCAAGGGATGATACAAATCTGAGCACTGAGGGACTGAGAACACTTACTAACTGACAGGAATATGTGGAGTACATGTGGCACAGAGGTCCATTGATGTAGCAAGTGAAGCAGTTGCAATATTCACGTAATATGCCTGTCATTTCCCATATATAGTGCCATTATGACCACCTTGCACTACTACAGTACACACAGAGATAGAGGATGCAGCCAGTGACATGACAGCATACTTGAGCAACCTATACGTACAGGTGAACATGTGTCACAGTACCACCACTTCTTTTCCTGCACATTCCTACATGATGGGTGTGAGTACAAGGACTGCACATCCCCTAAATCACACCTGACCATGTAAGTTCCAAGTTCAGTGAGGGTCACAGTACACAACCATGGAGTAGTCACCTGACAGTCAACACTTACCCCCTTCTGGCTGCTGTGCAGCCTTCAAGTGCCCATCCAACTCTTTATAGGCAACCGCCAGTATGTGGGCCATTGGGGAGTCAGGGTCTGATGGGCACCCCTCCCACATTGGGAGGCCGTCCCCAGCAGGGCCTCTGCAGTCTTCTGGGCCCAGCATCTCAGGTCCTCCCACAGCTTCCCGTACTGGGTGCTTTGCCGGCTATGGACCTCCAGTGTCCTCACTTCCTTGGCAATGGCTCTCCAAAACCCGTGTTTCTAGTGGGCACTGACCTGCATGGTAAACATTCCGAAAATTGGGGACATCATGTAAATAATACCAATACAGCAGTAACCTTTGGCGACACACAACAAACATGGACCATGCACACTGACAATATCCCATACATATCATGTGCATGCTAAACACCTGATCATTCATGACATGTCAACGTGCACACATGTACATCGTCAAACACAACCCAACATGTGGGACAAAGAATGTTGTCCTGACCTGTTGCCTTGGAGCACCGTACAACTGCACATACAGGGGTAGACCCCTTCCACCAGTTTCTCAAGTTCCTCCGTAGTGAAGGCTAGTGCCCTATCCTCTGCAGTGCGTGCCATCGTTGCTCCAAGGTTCAGAACATAGCAGCACACAAAGTGGAGGTCTGTCTTGCCTGAATGCCAGGAGTCAAGTGAGCTGGGCCATACAAAATGGTGGTTACGACCGCAGCGGTCATGACTGTCACTTGTCTCTAACGTTGTCAGCATGTATGATCTGTATGGTGGAACACACATAATGTGTACGTGTACATGTCCGGAATATGTCCTCTGCCACAGGGATTATGTGCCATTGTCTGGTTAGGAATGGAGTGTGGAGTAATGTGTCCTTCCACAACATGACAGCCAACTTGCATGAATAATCTTTGTGACTCTCGTATTTCATACTTGGTTCCCTACATTGTGAGAGGTTCCCAGATTGTTTTTTCTGTCCCCACACAGATATCACCACAATGGAGTGATGAGGAATGCACCAGTTTACTGGCCACTCGTAGATCTTGATACCATAGAAGAGCGCCACATCCTCCTGATCTATCGACTGAACCGTTTGTGCATCAGGGAACTGGTCGCCCAGCTGAAGCCAGACCTCCTGCCCAGTTTGAGAAATCCCCATGCCATTCCTCCAACAGTCCAGGTGTTGTCAGTCCTGCATTTTCTGTGGAGTGGCTCTTCTCTGGTTACAGTGGGACTGGCTGCAGGGTTTTCACAGCCCCAGTACAGTAAGGTGTTGCAGGATGTGCTGGATGCCCTACTCAAGCATGTGCACAGGTTCATTAGGTTCTCACAACATCCAGAATTGGCCACTGTAAAAGCAGCCTTCTATAACATATCAAATTTCCCACATGTAATTGGGGCCATTGATGGGACTCACATTGCCTTGGTACCTCCGAGGACCAACGAACAGGTCTACAGAAACCAGAAGCGTACATATTCGCTCAATGTACAAGTGGTGTGTCTTGCAGTCGATTACATATCACATGTGAACACTATATTCCCAGGATCAGTACATGAGCCTACATCGTGAAGAACAGTAGTGTCCCTACGATGATGTCATACCTACATTACCGACCAGGGAAAATCTGCAGGATCATTGTTGCATGCTCCATAATCTGGTTTACGACCTTGAAGGGTAGGCGACTTACCATGAGGAGTAGTGGAAATGCACTGATGCTAAGTGTTAGAAATGGGGTTTTTGGTTGGCAGTCAGGTTACTTCCTGTCCAAGCAAAAGCCCTCACTCTAGTCAGGGTAAGTCACACACTATCCAAGATTATCCTGTGCCCACCCTCTGGTAGCTTGGCACGAGCAGTCAGGCTTAACTTAGAAGGCAATGTGTAAAGTATTTGTGCAATACATCATACAATACCACCATATAGCACCACAAAAATACACCACACAGTGTTTAGAAAAATATATAATATTTATCAGGATAATTGTAGGTCAAAAAGAATAAAGTTGCAATGGAAAATTGTAGAAATATCACAGGGAAGTGATATAGAGTGTCTTAAGTCTTTAGAATGCAATACAGTGTCTTTCAAGCACAAAGTACCTGGTTTCTGGTGGAAAATCTCCTCAGAGGGCCACAGGAGAAGAGATGCGTGGAAAAAGGGGTGTGTGCGTCGATTTCTCCTCAGCACACACAGACTTGCGTCGGTCTTTTCCACGCGGGGAAGTCGGGCGTCGTTTTCCGGCGCGCAGACAGTCTCTTTTTGTGGATCGCGGGGATTACCAGATGTCCCGGGTCTGTGCGTGGATTCTCCTGCTTGTTTTCCGGCTGCGCGTCGTTCTGCGGGGCTGCGCGTCGAAGTTTCGATCTCACGGTAAGCGTCGCGTCGATTTCACCTTGGAAGTCGGGCGGCGTTGTCCTTGCGAGGCCGTGCGTCGAAAGTTTGGTCTCACGGCAGGCGTCGCGTCGATTTCTCCTTGGAAGTCGGGCGGCGTTGTCCTTGCGAGGCCGTGCGTCAAAGTTTCGCACTCACGGTGGGTGTCGCGTCGATTTCTCCTGGAAAGTCGAGCGGCTTTGTCCTTGCGAGGTTGTGCGTCGAAGTCTCGATCGCCCCGAGGGCGTCGCGTCGATCAGCGTCGGTGTGCGGCGTTTTTCTCGCCGCGAAACAAGCTGTGCGTCGAAAGTTTCGGCGCACGGAGCGTCCAAGTGAAAGGAAGAAGTCTTTTTGGTCCTGAGACTTCAAGGAACAGGAGGCAAGCTCTATCCAAGCCCTTGGAGAGCACTTTCACAGCCAGACAAGAGTTCAGCAAGGCAGCAGGGCAACAGCAAGACAGCAGTCCTTTGTAGAAAGCAGACAGGTGAGTCCTTTGAGCAGCCAGGCAGTTCTTCTTGGCAGGATGTAGTTTCTGGTTCCGGTTTCTTCTCCAGCAAGTGTCTGATGAGGTAGGGCAGAGGCCCTGTTTTATACCCAAATGTGCCTTTGAAGTGGGGGAGACTTCAAAGAGTGGCTAAGAAGTGCACCAGGTCCCCTTTCAGTTCAATCCTGTCTGCCAGGGTCCCAGTAGGGGGTGTGGCAGTCCTTTGTGTGAGGGCAGGCCCTCCACCCTCCCAGCCCAGGAAGACCCATTCAAAATGCAGATGTATGCAAGTGAGGCTGAGTACCCTGTGTTTGGGGTGTGTCTGAGTGAATGCACAAGGAGCTGTCAACTAAACCTAGCCAGACGTGGATTGTAAGGCACAGAAGGATTTAAGTGCAAAGAAATGCTCACTTTCTAAAAGTGGCATTTCTAGAATAGTAATATTAAATCCGACTTCACCAGTCAGTAGGATTTTGTATTACCATTCTGGCCATACTAAATATGACCTCCCTGCTCCTTTCAGATCAGCAGCTGCCACTTCAACAGTGTATGAGGGCAGCCCCAATGTTAGCCTATGAAGGGAGCAGGTCTCCCAGTAGTGCAAAAACGAATTTAGGAGTTTTACACTACCAGGACATATAACTACACAGGTACATGTCCTGTCTTTTACCTACACAGCACCCTGCTCTAGGGGATACCCAGGGCACACATTAAGGGTGACTTATATGCAGAAAAAGGGGAGTTCTAGGCTTGGCAAGTACTTTTAAATGCCAAGTCGAGGTGGCAGTGAAACTGCACACACAGGCCTAGCAATGGTAGGCCTGGGACAAGGAAAAGGAGCTACTTAAGTGGGTGGCACAATCCGTGCTGCGGGTCCACTAGTAGCATTTAATCTATATGCCCTAGGCACCTGGAGTGCACATGACTGGGGACTTATAAGTAGATTAAATAGTTCAATCAGGTATGATCCAAAGTTACCATGTTTACAGAGAGAGAGCATATACACTTTATCACTGGTTAGCAGTGGTAAAGTGCGCAGAGTCTAAAAACCAGCAAAAACAGTATCCAAAAATGAGGAGGGAGGCAGGCAAAAAGTTAGGGGTGACTACCCTAAGGCTGTCAGGTCTAACATGTGTCCCCCCCAGCTGAAAGTGGGGAGAGCTACCCGACCTCCTGGGAGCTCTCATCGCTAAGGCGGAAGTACCTGGAGAGACCATCAGCATTGGCGTGGTCAACCCCTGGGCGATGTTCCACCGTAAAGTCCATCCCCTGTAGGGAAATGGACCACCTCAGAAGTTTTGGATTCTCACCCCTCATCTGCATGAGCCATCTGAGGGGCCTGTGGTCTGTCTGAACTAGGAAGTGAGTCCCAAACAGGTAGGGCCTCAGCTTCTTCAGTGCCCAGACCACAGCAAAAGCTTCTCTTTCAATAGCACTCCACCTCTGTTCCCGTGGTAATAGCCTTCTGCTAATAAAGACTACCGGTTGATCTTGGCCCTCCTCATTTAGCTGTGCTAGGACTGCCCCTATGCCATGCTCTGAAGCGTCTGTCTGCACGATAAATTCCTGGGAGTAGTCAGGGGCCTTGTGCACGGGGGCCGTGCACATGGCTTCCTTTAGGGCGTCAAAGGCTTTCTGACAAGCCTCTGTCCAATTCACCAACCTAGGTTGCTTCTTGGACGTGAGTTGGGTCAAGGGGGACACAATGGTACCATAGCCCTTGACAAACCTGCGGTAGTAGCCGGTGAGGCCTAAGAAGGCCCTCACCTCAGTCTGGGTTCGAGGTGGTTGCCAGGCCTTGATAGTTTCGATCTTGGCCTGGAGTGGCTGCACCTTGCCACCACCTACTAGGTGTCCCAAGTACACCACGGAACCCTGCCCAATCTGGCACTTACTAGCCTTGATGGTCAGGCCTGCCTGTTGCAGGGCCTGAAGCACCTCCTTGAGGTGGAGCAGGTGTTCCTCCCAGCTGGAACTGTAGACAGCTATGTCATCCAGGTAGGCTGCACAGAAGGCATCCTTGCCAGCCAGGACCCCGTTAACCAACCGTTGGAAGGTAGCGGGGGCATTTTTCAATCCAAACGGCATCACCCGGAACTGGTAATGGCCGTCAGGGGTGGAAAAGGCGGACCTTTCCTTAGCCCCCTCAGTCAGGGCGATCTGCCAGTACCCTGAAGTAAGATCAAACGTACTCAGGAACTGGGCAGCGCCTAGCCTGTCCACGAGCTCATCAGCTCGGGGGATGGGGTGAGCATCAGTCCGTGTGACTGAGTTGAGACCCCGGTAGTCCACGCAGAACCGGAGTTCTGGCTTCGCGCCTGGGGCAGTAGCCTTGGGGACCAACACCACTGGGCTGGCCCAGGGACTACTGGACTTCTCAATAACCCCTAGCGTCAACATCTTGGAGACCTCCTCCTTGATGCTGGCCTTCACCTTATCTGACAACCTGTAAATTTTGTTTTTCACAGGGAGACTGTCACCGGTGTCAATATCATGAACACAGAGGTGGGTCAGTCCCGGAGTAAGGGAGAAGAGGGGGGAGAACTGCTCCAACAGCTCATAGCAGTCTCCTTTCTGGTTTAGAGTCAGGGAGTCAGACAGAATGACCCCGCTTACGGACCCATCACCTTCTTGGGCAGAGAGGAGGTCAGGGAGAGGTTCACTCTCCTCTTCCATTCCTTCATCTGTGACCAGAAGCATGTTGATCTCCGACCTCTCAAAATGAGCTTTTAGTCGGTTCACGTGGAGCACCCTTAGGGGGTTCCTAGGGGTTTGGAGGTCCACTAGGTAAGTGGCCTCCCCTTTCCGCTCCTTTATTTCAAATGGGCCAGACCAGCGGTCTTGGAGAGCTCTGGGCTCTACTGGCTCCATTACCCACACTTTGTCTCCAGGTTGAAACTCTACCAGAGTGGCCTTCTGGTCATACCATTGTTTCATCACCTCTTGACTGGCCTCCAGGTTACTTTGGGCCTCTTTCCAGAAGCGGGTCATCTGATTGCGGAGGGCCAACATGTAGCTGACCACGTCCTGAGGGGGTGTCTTTGGAGCGTTCTCCAATCCCTCCTTGACAATGCTTAAGGGTCCCCTGACGGGGTACCCATAGAGAAGCTCAAAGGGACTGAACCCTACCCCCCTCTGGGGGACCTCTCTGTAAGCAAAGAGAAGGCATGGTAAGAGGACGTCCCATTTACGCCTCATGGCCTCAGGGAGGCCACCAATCATGCCTTTCAGGGTCTTGTTGAATCTCTCCACAAGCCCATTAGACTGGGGGTGATAGGGTGTGGTGAACTTGTAGGTTACACCACACGCATCCCACAGATGCTTCATGTACGCGGACATGAAGTTAGTGCCTCTGTCAGACACTATCTCCTTGGGGAACCCCACACGGGTAAATATCCCCATCAGGGTTCTGGCTACCACCGATGCAGTTACGGTCCTCAGAGGGATTGCCTCTGGGTACCGGGTGGCATGGTCCACCAAAACCAGGATAAACCTGTTGCCTAAGGCAGTTTTGGGGTCCAAGGGGCCAACAATGTCGACGCCCACCCTTTCAAAAGGGGTGCCAACGACAGGAAGTGGAATCAGGGGGATTTTAACCCTCTTTCCTGCTTTACCACTAGCCTGGCAGGTAGGACAAGCCCTGCAGAATTTGTCTGAGTGTGTCCTCATTTTGGGCCAGTGAAAGTGGTTGACAAGCCTGTTGAAGGTCTTGTCTTGTCCCAAATGTCCTGCCAGGGGAATGTCGTGAGCCAGACCCAGTAGGAAGGCTCGGTAACATTGGGGGACCACCAGCACACGTGCTGCCCCAAAGACCGGAACCCTAGGCTCACTGTAGAGGAGATCATTCTCCCAATATAGGTGGTGATTGCCAGAGGCGTCACCTGCTGCCTGGTTTAAGGCTTGTTTCCTCAACCCTTCTAGAGTGGGACACTCTTTCTGCGCCTGGCAGAATTCCTCCCTGGTGGGTCCACCCTCAACTTGCCAGCCAGCAAGCTCCGGTAAGTCACCTAGGGTGGCAATGTCTTCCCCAGTTGGCTCGGGAGTCTCCTCCTCAGGAGCCCCGTCAGCCACTGTGGGAACTTCTGGGGCCGGTTTCCCGCGCCCCTCGTCCCTCCTCTTGGCAGCTCCCTGGGCCATCGTTCCAGGCTCCAGGGGCCCTTGACTTCCCTCTCGGTCAGCCATGGACCGGGTGGTCATGCAGACCCACTCAGGTAACCCTAACATTTCCAGGTGAGATCTGAGCTCTACTTCTTTCCAAGCAGTATGCTCTAGATCATTGCCTAACAGACAATCTACAGGCATGGCAGGACTCACAGCTACTTTCAGAGTACCAGAGACCCCCCCCCACTCAAAGGGAACCCGAGCCACCGGTAGGTGACTCTCGCGGTTGTCAGCGACTATGACCTGGTGGAATGTATTCGGGATTATCTGCTCTGTGGACACCAGCTGACTCTTGATAGTAGTCATACTGGCTCCTGTGTCACGCAGAGCCTCCACCTTCTGCCCATCAATGAGGACCCACTGCCGGTACTTGGAAGTATTTTTAGGCATGTGGACCTTGGACATCATTTCTCCTTCCCCCAGGGACACTAGGGAAATCTCTACCTGCTCCCCAAAGCTAGTGGGGTCCATCTCCCCCCCGAGTGCTACACTAGCCAACCCAGGCGCCTGTCCGGTAGTGGACGGTGCCCTCTTGGGGCACTGTGGGTCGCCTTTGTAGTGACCATATTGGTAACACTCCATGCATTTGGGGCTAGATTTTCCTGACCTGTCAAATGTCCCTGGTTTCTTCCCAAATTTGGAAAAGGAAGGGTTGCCACCCCCTCCCTGGGAATTCTTTTGGGGGCCTTTAGAGAGTTCCTTATCTGTAAGTTTATCTCCCCCCTCTTTCTTCTGTTGGGAACCCTGACCACCTTTGTGGGAGTCCCCCCCAGGTACCTTTTTGGACACTCTGGTGCTAACCCAGAGGTCCGCCTCCTCAGCAAGCTTCCTGGGATCAGTCAGCTTACTATCCACTAGGTGCTGGCGCAAATCGGTATAAGTAACATTAAGCATATGCTCTCTCAGGATCAAGTCATATAAACCTTTATAATCTGCTACTTTGTTGCCCCGCACCCATCCATTCAGTGCCTTACTAGAGAAATCAAAGAAATCTACCCATGTTTGTGTGGATTGTTTGGTGCTGTCCCTGAACCTCTGACGGTATCCCTCAGGGGTCAGCCCAAACTTGGCAATTAAAGTGGCTTTCTGGAGTGGGTATGTGTTTTGATCCGGTGGATCCAATGTGAGAAGTGTGTCCCTCCCCAATGGCGGCACATAACCCCACATAGCTACCCCCCATTGCCCTTCAGGAACCTCATGAGCCCTTAGTGCAACTTCATAAGCAGCTAACCATTTATCTATGTCATCTCCCACCACAAAACTGGGCACCACATTTTTGGGTATACGAACCTTCTTTTCTCCAGCAGGTCCTGTCTGTATGCTGCCACCATTATTGCTGGATTCAGACTGTCTTGCCTTGATCTCCAGCTCCTTGAGACTCAGTTCATGAGCCAACAATAGTTTCTTTTCAGCCAACGCTCTTTCAGCTTCCACTTGTTTGGCTGTTCTTTCAGCTTCAATCTGTTTGGCTGCTCTTTCAGCCTCAGCTTGTTTGGCTTCTCTTTCTGCCCTCTTCTCCTCCTGTTGTGCCTCAATTTTCAGTTTCGCCATTTGCAATTGGAACTCCCTTTCTTCTCTCCTTTCCTCTGCGGTCAGGCTTTGCATGGAGACACTGCTCCCTGGTCTGGAAGGGTGCACAATTGCAGTGGTATCACCATCCATAGATAGTGGAAATCCTTCTGAGGGGACATTTTCTGGCTCCTCTTCCTCATCATCCTCTAAATGGGCTTCTGCCCAGGCCCTCAGCGCCACTTGAAAGTCCTCCTTTCTGGAGGCCCCTTGGGTGGGTACCCTTAATGCCCTGCAGAATCCTCTTAGTTGTTTGACCGTGTATGTATCCAACTGGACTAGGTCAAAGTCCCCTGTCTGAGACCCAGTCAGAGACATGTTGAGTGAGGATTTAGTTTTTGAAAATTGTCAGGAAAAAACGGATTTTCAAAAAGAGATAAACACCAAGTTGACCTTCAACTGTGGGTATGTAGTGAAATACTTAGCTACTGTATGTCACTGCACAAATACAAGTCCTATCCTCACCGCTGATCACCAATTTTAGAAATGGGGTTTTTGGTTGGCAGTCAGGTTACTTCCTGTCCAAGCAAAAGCCCTCACTCTAGTCAGGGTAAGTCACACACTATCCAAGATTATCCTGTGCCCACCCTCTGGTAGCTTGGCACGAGCAGTCAGGCTTAACTTAGAAGGCAATGTGTAAAGTATTTGTGCAATACATCATACAATACCACCATATAGCACCACAAAAATACACCACACAGTGTTTAGAAAAATATATAATATTTATCAGGATAATTGTAGGTCAAAAAGAATAAAGTTGCAATGGAAAATTGTAGAAATATCACAGGGAAGTGATATAGAGTGTCTTAAGTCTTTAGAATGCAATACAGTGTCTTTCAAGCACAAAGTACCTGGTTTCTGGTGGAAAATCTCCTCAGAGGGCCACAGGAGAAGAGATGCGTGGAAAAAGGGGTGTGTGCGTCGATTTCTCCTCAGCACACACAGACTTGCGTCGGTCTTTTCCACGCGGGGAAGTCGGGCGTCGTTTTCCGGCGCGCAGACAGTCTCTTTTTGTGGATCGCGGGGATTACCAGATGTCCCGGGTCTGTGCGTGGATTCTCCTGCTTGTTTTCCGGCTGCGCGTCGTTCTGCGGGGCTGCGCGTCGAAGTTTCGATCTCACGGTAAGCGTCGCGTCGATTTCACCTTGGAAGTCGGGCGGCGTTGTCCTTGCGAGGCCGTGCGTCGAAAGTTTGGTCTCACGGCAGGCGTCGCGTCGATTTCTCCTTGGAAGTCGGGCGGCGTTGTCCTTGCGAGGCCGTGCGTCAAAGTTTCGCACTCACGGTGGGTGTCGCGTCGATTTCTCCTGGAAAGTCGAGCGGCTTTGTCCTTGCGAGGTTGTGCGTCGAAGTCTCGATCGCCCCGAGGGCGTCGCGTCGATCAGCGTCGGTGTGCGGCGTTTTTCTCGCCGCGAAACAAGCTGTGCGTCGAAAGTTTCGGCGCACGGAGCGTCCAAGTGAAAGGAAGAAGTCTTTTTGGTCCTGAGACTTCAAGGAACAGGAGGCAAGCTCTATCCAAGCCCTTGGAGAGCACTTTCACAGCCAGACAAGAGTTCAGCAAGGCAGCAGGGCAACAGCAAGACAGCAGTCCTTTGTAGAAAGCAGACAGGTGAGTCCTTTGAGCAGCCAGGCAGTTCTTCTTGGCAGGATGTAGTTTCTGGTTCCGGTTTCTTCTCCAGCAAGTGTCTGATGAGGTAGGGCAGAGGCCCTGTTTTATACCCAAATGTGCCTTTGAAGTGGGGGAGACTTCAAAGAGTGGCTAAGAAGTGCACCAGGTCCCCTTTCAGTTCAATCCTGTCTGCCAGGGTCCCAGTAGGGGGTGTGGCAGTCCTTTGTGTGAGGGCAGGCCCTCCACCCTCCCAGCCCAGGAAGACCCATTCAAAATGCAGATGTATGCAAGTGAGGCTGAGTACCCTGTGTTTGGGGTGTGTCTGAGTGAATGCACAAGGAGCTGTCAACTAAACCTAGCCAGACGTGGATTGTAAGGCACAGAAGGATTTAAGTGCAAAGAAATGCTCACTTTCTAAAAGTGGCATTTCTAGAATAGTAATATTAAATCCGACTTCACCAGTCAGTAGGATTTTGTATTACCATTCTGGCCATACTAAATATGACCTCCCTGCTCCTTTCAGATCAGCAGCTGCCACTTCAACAGTGTATGAGGGCAGCCCCAATGTTAGCCTATGAAGGGAGCAGGTCTCCCAGTAGTGCAAAAACGAATTTAGGAGTTTTACACTACCAGGACATATAACTACACAGGTACATGTCCTGTCTTTTACCTACACAGCACCCTGCTCTAGGGGATACCCAGGGCACACATTAAGGGTGACTTATATGCAGAAAAAGGGGAGTTCTAGGCTTGGCAAGTACTTTTAAATGCCAAGTCGAGGTGGCAGTGAAACTGCACACACAGGCCTAGCAATGGTAGGCCTGGGACAAGGAAAAGGAGCTACTTAAGTGGGTGGCACAATCCGTGCTGCGGGTCCACTAGTAGCATTTAATCTATATGCCCTAGGCACCTGGAGTGCACATGACTGGGGACTTATAAGTAGATTAAATAGTTCAATCAGGTATGATCCAAAGTTACCATGTTTACAGAGAGAGAGCATATACACTTTATCACTGGTTAGCAGTGGTAAAGTGCGCAGAGTCTAAAAACCAGCAAAAACAGTATCCAAAAATGAGGAGGGAGGCAGGCAAAAAGTTAGGGGTGACTACCCTAAGGCTGTCAGGTCTAACACTAAGTATATGTGTGGAATGCTGCTGCCATTGCAGTAAAGCCTTGTAGTTGTACCAAAGGTTTAGGGTCCCCTGTTTGGGGATATGCTAGAGGGACTTATTTGTCTTGCCTTGCTGCGTATGCATGTCATGCTGCATTGTCAGCTGAAGTGTGGCAAGTACCTGTTCCTGACTACTCAGGGAGGTGAACAACAGAGCATGTTACCTAAGTTACATCTTTCCTGTCCCACACATTTGTGATTGCCAATGCAGGCCTTTACATATGTGGTATCATAGCTGCTGGGCCTGTCATCCTGTGTTTGTGTTCAAATGCTGTGGATGTATGACTTGGTTCATATGCTTTACAACATTGTGCCTGATTCCATTTAATTTCCCCTCTTCGGGTCACATCTCTGTCTGCAAGCTGATTACTGTATTGTCTGTTGCCACCGTTGACACTGGATATCATTACGATTTGGATGTATTTGCACATCTGCTGGGGTGTCTCACTACATCTGTCACTTCAACATTGTTGTGGTGCCGACATGTGTATGTATTTGCTGCTTGGAAGCAGGATTGCCACTACATACAATGAAGAGACGGGCACCATGACTTGTGTGAATGTGTGTTTATTAGGTGTTTGACATCACAGTCCAGAGGAGTGGGGTAATGGTCTGGGTGCTGATCAGAGTGGATGGTAAAGCTGTTTGTCTCACAGGTCCTGTATCCATTTGCCCGGTATGATGTCTACTTGGTTTTGGACAGCCAACAGGTTGTAAAAGTGGCTCTCAAGGGTGACAGTGCAGAAGAGGAATCACTTCCTGGTGGGGGGATTGGTCTTGGCCTTAGGTCCTGCAGGATGTCTGGATGAGTGACATCTTTTGCGGGGGTAGGGGTGCTGGTGGTCCGTGGGTCCTGCTTCTGGGCCTCAATTCCAGTGGCAGTTGCTGAAGTTATTGCCAGTTACTTTGCTTGACTACTGGATGGGGCCTGCTGTTGGGTTGAGACTGTCTGCAGGATATTGTTCATTTCCTTGAATTCCCCTACTATGGATATTATGGTGGCATTGAGTGCCTGTCACTCCTGCATGGCCTTCTGGCGGTATTCCCCCTGCAGCCTTTGTGTGTCCTGCAAGGTGGTGAGCATCTGGCCCATCTTGTCGTGGGTTTGCTGGTAGGCTCCCAGGAGTCTGGAGACGGCCTCCTGGCTAGTAGTTTCCTGTCCCTGCTGCATCCCTTGGACCACGATTTCCCTCCCACTGGCCCTTGCCCCTGTGCCTGTGCCCCTGGTGCAGTGTGCCCCCTCCCACTGACAGCAGGACTGTCATTGTCTTCGGTTTGCACCGTTGACTGCTGCACCTGTCCTGTGAGGCATACTGATGTTTGATGTGACCTTGGGACAAAGGTATGCGAAGGTGGGCGCTGCTGTGCATTTGCTGCCACAGGGGAGGAGGTTTCAGTTGTGGGCAGGGTGAGGCTGGTGATGATGGACTGACCAGTCATGCCTGATGGGCCAGGTTTGTCGTCCATATCCAGACTTCCAGGGGAGTCCTCCCCTATTGGACCTGCTTCAAGGCCTGGGCTTTCTGTCACTGGGCTTCTCTGCTGTGTGGCAGTACTTGGGAGACCTGTGTGATGAGAGGTATTGTGTCAAATTATGGTATTGTAGCAATGCCTTTATTAACTGGATTTGGAGGGCAGTAATGGCATTGACAGTTACCGGTCCACTGCTTGTGTTACCATCAGTGAAATGTTGCAAAGGGCCTATTTTGGAGGATAGTTTGTCTTACTATTGTCATTGCCATGTACTCATTTGCATTCCTTATACTTATTGGTGATGGGGAGTGACATGGTTTAACTTGCAAAAGCAGAGATGTGAAGTGGATTTAGCAGTCATGCAAAGGTAGGGAGTGTTGCATTGTGGTATTTGTGGTACTTACTGCAGTGTGAGGTATGCATGCATTAGGTGGGGTTGTGAGGGAATGGTGTCACTAGGGCGTTGTGGCATGCAAGGGTGGGTATTGTGTCCATGGTGGGTTTGTGCACGTTAGGGTGGTGTGAGGGGTGAGAGGGCGGTGGGGATACATGCTGACCACAGGGACATGTTGGCCGGGGAATACAGTTGACTTACCAGTGTCCAGTCCACTAGGTATTCTTGTCAGCCTTTCTGGTCAGGACCTTCTCCTCCCACTGTGACATTTCTGGGGGAGCCGGTGGGGGCCCACCACCAGGGCTCATGACGCGATATGGTGCCTGAAAGCTATGGGCCATACCTTCCCCTGTACGTTGTTACCCCTCTTCCTTATGTCCTCCCTTGTGCGTGGATGGTTCCCCACTGCATTCACCCTGATGACTATCCTCTACCAAAAGTCGTTCGTCCAGGCTATGGATGTCTGCTGGACCTGTGCTCCAAACAGTCGCAGCTCCACTCTGACGATTTTGTCAACCATTACCCTCAGCTCCTCTTCTGTGAATCATGTTTTTTTTATGGTGCCATGGTAGTTGTGTTGTGGGTGGGAGTGTATGTTGAACAAGGATTCTAGGTGTGCTGTTTGTTGATGTGAGTTTGTGTTGTGGTATGTGCGTGTGCTCTGTGGTGTTTGTGTGCAGTGGTGTTTGTGTGATGCATGTTCAGTGTGATGGTGCATGTGGTATCTAGGTGTAGTGCCTTCTTTCATTGTGCTCTTGCCTCACTCTGTCAGAGTTTCTTGTTGCAAAGGGTTGTGGGTATGTGGGGGGTGTTTTGTAGTGCTGTGGACAGGTGTGTGTATGTGTCTCAGGTATTGGGTAATGGTATTGTTCAATGTGCTGCAGTTTTCTGGTGGTGGTGCCTTTTTTTCCTGTGGCGGTTCAGACCGCCAATGGATTGCCGCTGTGTTGGGACCGCAGTGCTGATTTGTGAATTGGTATTTGGCTGGTGGGATATTCTTGGCGTGCCGGTGCTGGTAGTGTAGCCGCCTCTTTCACGCCATCGTTATGTCCGACCTTGTCGTTTTTTTGGTGTATTTTGGGCAGTGTTGTGTGGGTGACTGGTAATGTGCCAGTCTTCACTCAACCATCACTGGCGGTCTTTTGGCGGCCGCTTGCACAGCAGTCTTCGGTAATGGCCGCCAAACTCCGAATGACCACCTGAGACTCTGAAATTCAGTTATTATCTAAGTCAGAATATGTGAGCTTGAGTCTTTCTATAGTAGGAGTTTCAGGGTTAGCTGTTTAAAATACTCGAGTTAATAACAAATTAGCATGTTCAATAGTCAAGAACATCAATCACACATCTATCGCTTCGGCCAAACTATTGCTAGATAAATGAGATACTAGAAAAGCTGGATTGCAAAACACAGCCACCACCGACTATTTACTGTTAAAGCACAACCATGGCTGCTCAGAATTTGCTGCTTTATTCTGTCAGAGCATTCTAAATCCATCCAGTCTCATATTGAAGCTTTGCATGAATCGATGAAGGGAGTAAAACGGGATGTAGATAAAGGGTGGTGGGTTTAGTTATTTAGCTGGCGTCCTGATTTAGGCTGACTTAGGTCCATTTTAGGTGGAGTACTCGTAGTGATTTGTATTATAATAATACTATGTTGCTGTATACAATGCATACTTAAGCTGATTGCAATATTTAGACCAAAAAAGGTTACTTTTAGACCAATATGTTATGAGAGTCACTGGTCAAAGGGTGGAGTGTAATGCTAGTTGAATTTGACCACCGACTCCATTTTGACCACTGACTCCATTTTTGTACTTAGCTTCAGGTGATTTCTCACCAGTGGCACAGGGTTTTTCCTGCACCAAGCTTGTTTTCCACATAGAGCGTGTTTGTGCTTTTTCTCACCAGCACCGGGTTTCACTGTGCATGAATATAACCGGGAGGATGTGGACGGTAGAAGTGATAAGAGAGTCTCAGCCTGGGAATCTTTTCAATGTTTTCATCAAGGAAAAGTACTTCTCCTCAGTCTCTGGAATGCTCCTTAGGGCAGGGCCCATTATTGTGTGTGTTTTCGATGAAGACAGAGTACTGCCAGCATTTGAAATCAATAACCAAAGGGAGGGGTCAATTGCTAGAATCCTCCTCTTGCGTTTGTTTAGGGTATATAAGGTGGGGAACCTTGGCACTGAAGCAGAAGGAACTCATTTTGGGGGTGGACGTTCTACCCAATAGGATCCCATCAGGGAAATTTCTCCTGTCTCAGACGTCCAGTGTTCCTCCTTGATGTTAGAAAAGATGATGATATATATATATATATATATATATATATATATATATATATATATATATATATATATATATATTTATATGTAGTCACTGCATATATTAGTTGCTGGTGTATTGCACTTTTTATGTCTGTCATTGTTTAACTGCTGTGGGTATTTTAGCATTTACATAGGTTTTACTGCAGTCAAGTTAGGTGTTCATGTTTCTATTTTCATGTGCTTTTATTTGATATCTGGGAAGTGCCTTAATAAATTCATTGCTCAAAAAAGGAGTGCTGCACTTCTTGACATCGGTTTCCTCTTAGTTTGAAGCAAAGCAGAACACCATCACCAAATAGAAAACTGCTCTTTTTGTAGCAACATTACATACATTGAAACTCCTTGAGTGTAGTCATCCTAACATGTGTAATAAGACACTACACAACACCAGTTCAGAAAAAAAGCAACCACTAGGGCTGCCCTTAAAAAAAAACAAGGGCTATGCTATTATCAGTCATCACCAGCAAATACTCAATCAGATAAAAACAATTCTTAGAAAACAATTTGTAAACAAAACAACCCCAAGCTTACCCAGCCAACCTCTAGCTAATAGACAGTCCAGTCGAGCTTTAGTCCTGAGAACAGACATTGAGGAAACATCAAGACTGATGGATCCCAAAAGCAGCCTTAAGAGGCCTGGCAGCCTTATTGCCTTTTACGAAGAGTAAGGGTCACAGACACCTTTACATTTATTACAGCCTATACCTCAATGGCTCAAATCAGGCCACTAACTGCAGCCACGTAATGTGCACCTGAACAGTAATGTGAGTTCTACACTAGACTGTGTCACCAAGAACATTCCCCTATCCTCCCTTAGCACCCCCTTAATTCTCCTATCCTCCCATTGCTCCCCTGTAGGAAAGTACCATCTTGCCTGGCATGTTACCCCCATTTTTCACATGTATGTAAGTTTGTTGTTGGCTGTCTCACTGGGATCCTGCTAGCGAGGACCCCAGTGCTCACAGTTTGTGGCCTGACTATGTGTACCTGTGTAGTGACTAACTGTGTCACTGAGGCTCTGCTAACCAGAACTTCAGTGCTTATGCTCTATCTGCCTTTAAAATTGTCACTATAGGCTAGTGACCATTTTCACCAATTCTTATTTGCACACTGGAACACCCTTATAATTCCATAGTATATGATACTTAGGTACCCAGGGTATTTGGGTTACAGGTGATCCCTATGGGCTGCAGCATTTCTTTTGCCACCCATAGGGAGCTCAGACAAATCTTACATAGGACTACCACTGCAGCCTGAGTGAAATAACGCACACATTATTTCACAGCCATTCTACACTGCACTTAAGTAACTTATAATTCACCTATACGTCTAACCTTCACTTAGTGATGGTTAGGTGCAAAGTTACTAAGTGTGAGGGCACCCTCCCACTAGCAGAGGTGCCCCCACATAGTTCAGGGCAATTTCCCCGGACTTTGTGAGTGCAGGGATACCATTACACGCATGCACTACATATAGGTCAATACCTATATGTAGCTTCACAATGGTAACTCTGAATATGGCCATGTAATATGTCTAAGATCATGGAATTGTCCCCCATGCCAAATCTGGTATTGGGGTGCCAATCCCATGCGTCCCCAGGGCTCCATTATGGACCCCGGGTACTGCCAAACCAGCTGTCTGGGATTTTCTCTGCAGCTACTGCTGCTGCCAACCCACAGACAGGGTTCTGCCCTCCTGGGGTCTGGGCAGCCCAGTCCCAGGAAGGCAGAACAAAGAATTTCCTCTAAGAGAGGGTGTTACTCCCTCTCCCTTTGGAAATCGGTGTTAAGGGCTGGGGAGAAGTAGCCTCTCCCAGCCTCTGGAAATGCTTTGAAGGGCACAGATGGTGCCCTCCTTGCATAAGCCAGTCTACACCGGTTCAGGCAATGCCCAGTCCCTGCTCTGGCGCGAAACTGAACAAAGGAAAGGGGAGCGACCACTCCCCAGTCCATCACCACTCCAGGGGTGGTGCCCAGAGCTCCTCCAGTGTGTCCCAGACCTCTGCTATCATAGATTCCAAAGTGTGGGGACCCTCTGGAGACCTCTGAGTGCCAAGTGCCAGCAGGTGACATCAGAGACCCCTCCTGATAGGTGCATACCTGGGTAGGTAGCCAATCCCCCTCTAAGGGCTATTTAGTGTCTCTCCTCTGGGTGTTTCCTCAGATTCGGTTTTCAAGATTCCTCTAGGACTCCTCTGCTTCAGCTTCTGACTATCGGATGAACCACAAATAGCTCCAGGAACCGCGTAACTGCAACAAAGTATCCAGGACGACTCCTGTGACCTGCAACTTCAGCCCCAACCAGCGTTTGCAACAGTTTCCAAGGTGTGCATGCTCTGTGGACTGCCTGCCTTCACCCTGCACCAGAAGAACCAAAGGAATCTCCCGTGGAGAGAAAGAGTCACTTACATGCTTCTGCAGGCATCCTTCTGCGACGATGTATGTAGAGCACGCTCATATTGGTGTCCCTGCACTCATGAAGTCTGCAGAATTGACCTTGGACAATGTGGAGGCACCTTTGCTAGTGCAAGGGTGCCCTCACACACAGTAATGTTGCACCTAGCCTTAAATAAATGAAGGTTAGACATATAGGTGACTTATAAGTTACTTAGTGAAGTGTAAAATGGCTGTGAAATAGTGTGTGCACTATTTCACTCAGGCTGCAGTGGCAGTCCTGATGAAAAGTTTGTATGAGCTCCATATGGGTGGCAAAAGAAATGCTGCAGCCCACAAGGGTCTCCTGGAACCCCAATGCCCTGGGTACCTAGCTACCATATACTAGGGACTTATAAGAGGGGGGTAGTGTGCCAATCAGAATTGGAATATGGAGTCACTAAAGGGTTGTGACAAATTTGGTAAGTAGAGAGAGCATAAGCACTGTAGTTAGGGTTAGCAGAACATCAGTGACACAGTTAAGCATATTAACAACACACATAGGCCACAAACTATGAGCACTAGGGTCCTGGCTAGCAGGATCCCAGTGAGACAGGCAAAGCACACTGACAAACAGGCAGAATTTGTGGGTAACATGCTAAGAAAGATGGTACTTTCCTACACTCTGTCTAGACCACTTTCTACCCTGACCCTTCAATCATTAAAAGGCGCCCAGCTCGAGGCTGAGGCCTAACCACTCCACTATAAAGATGGAAGGAAAAACGTGCATATGATGAATAACAAATGTAAACAACCAACTTCTCCACTGCCAGTAAAGTCAAAAATATAAGATTCCAGAGGACCTTCTCTAGCTACTACATTAGAAAAACTACAAGCAGTGAGTGCAAATACAGATAGCATTGTGTCAGAAATTAAAAATATGTGCAAGGATATGGCTAGCCTCTCAATGAAAGTTTCTGACAACTCAATTAAACTTTAAGATAAGAAAACAAAACTTGACAGTATAGCACCTCTTACTGCAAAAATTTAACCTATGAATGGACTTTTACTTGATTTAGAAAATTACAATTGAAAATATGCCCAGCACATTTTCCATATGCCAAAAGATGTTGTAGAGAAAGATTATAGGAAATACTTGAAAGCCTTGTCACCTGATCTCTTGCACTTCAAATTCTTTAAAAAAAAAGGAAATTAATAAAGCACATTGAATTCCTTCTCACCAGAATCCAAGTTATATGAAACCACGTCAAGTGATCTTTAAAAGTTTTATGATACCATCATCTTGTGATGATCCGGAAAGCAGCAAGAGAGATTCCAACATTAATGGTCAACGGAAACAAAATCTTTATACAACAAGATTTTGCTAAGGAAGCTGTTAAAATACGCAAAGAATTTGCCAATTTGTGACCATGACTACAAAGCTATGGTTTTAAATATGGCCTTTACGATCCATCTCTTATGAGAATTTGGAAAAATGGTATTTCAAATGTTTTTCAGCGCCCTGAGAATCTATATGCCTTTTTAAATCATCACTCTCCACTTAGCATGGAAACCAATGAGGCCTGTTCCTAGTACCAAAGTCTATTTTTTATTTTAATTATAATAAGCCTTTCTGTCTACCTTTTTATATGAGGGAATTTATTTTATGCATATGCATGTGCATGTGCAAGATTCTAAAACAATTTTTAGGTTTCAATGTTTCAGGGTGGACCTGAGGGACATCCACACCACCCTGTTCACCATTGCAGGTGTGCTGGCAGACACGGCCAACACCATGAGGAAGGCAGTGGCACACCAACGAGCCCCTGACACTAGCCACACCGAAGAACAGCCCTCCACCTCTGCCGGCGCTAGTGGACAGGAGGCCCCACCACAGGACCAACAGGCCACCAGCACCCCACCCCCTGCAGAATGAGAAACACCCCGATCCAGGCAGAAGCCAGAGAACATTGCCAAGACCCCCACCAGGAAATAAGACTCTCCTGATTGTCACCCTTTTGTCCCACTCTGTCACCCAGTCCACCTTGAACTGCCATTGCTCCACTTCCCATGCCCCCTTGGACAATGCACGTGTGATACAAATAGACTGTACTCAACCCTGGACTTTCCTCCATCAGCAACCCAGTTAATTGTAATACACCCTACACATATTAGCACATAAATAAACACCCTTGGAATAAATTCAATTATGGAGTCTGTGAATTCTATGACAAATGTATTATTTCACAAACTGTAAACATCGACATTCAAATGTACTGTAATATTGACATAGATATGACCTGCAGTGGGTAGAAGTAAATATACCAGGAGCCAGAGTGGGGCACAAAGATCTGAAAATAGAGATCCCAAAGGGTACAGTAAGTGGCCATAGAAATAGGGAAATCAGGCTGCCTTGTTCAATGTCAAACACAAAGCTGCAATGGAAGGTGAAGTTACAGTGTTTTACCTGTGTGTCACTGGAAGTACTGTTGGATTAGTGTACTTCTGCTGTCCACATCTTCGTCCTCTGCCTCCTCTTCGTCACTGTCCACAGGCTCCACCACTGCCACACGACCATCCCCAGGCTCATCCTCCTGCAGAAAAGGCACCTGGCGTCTCAAGGCCAGGTTGTGCAACATGCAACTTGCAACGATGATCTGGCACACCTTCTTGGGTGAGTAGTACAGGGATGCACCTGTCAGATCGAGGCACCGGAATCTGGCCTTCAGGAGGCCAAAGGTTCTCTCAATGATACTCCTTGTTCGCCCATGTGCCTCATTGTAACGTTCCCCTGCCCTTGTCCTGGCATTTCTCACTAGGGTCAGTAGCCATGATAGGTTGGGGTAACCAGAGTCACGTGCAAATATTTGAGGGATACCTGTTGGCCACACACTCACCCTTTGTGCCAAACCCACAACCATATACCTACATCAACTGTGTGGGGACCAAAGGGCTCACCTATTAGCCAAATCCTGTGCCTCTGGAGTTGAGACATCACATATGGAATGCTGCTATTCCTCAAAATAAAGGCATCATGCATAGAGCCAGGATACTTGGCACTGACATGGGAGAAGTACTGGTCCGCCAAACACACCATCTGCACATTCAGAGAGTGAAAGCTTTTCTTATTTCTGAACACTTCTTCATTTCTCCGGGGGTGACAAATACAATATGTGTACCATTAATAGCACCAATGATGTTGGGGATATGTCCCAGTGCATAAAAGTCAGCCTTCACTGTGGCCAAATCCTCCACCTGGGGGAATGTGATGTAGCTGTGCATGTGTTTCAACAGGGCAGACAAGATTCTGGTCAGCACATTTGAGAACATTGGCTGAGACATCACTGATGCCATGGCCACTGTCACTTGGAAGGAACCACTTGCCAGGAAATCGAGCACTGACAGGACCTGCACTAGAGGGGGGATACCTGTGGGCTGGCGGATAGCTGATATCAGGTCTGGCTCCAATTGGGCACACAGTTCTTGGATTGTGGCCCTATCAAGTCTGTAGATCAGGATAATGTGCCTGTCCTCCATTGTCGCCAGGTCCACCAGGGGTTTGTACACGGGGGATGCCTCCGTCTCCTATTCATCCTCAGCAGTTGAACTCTAGGGTGAAAAATGGTGAGCAGAAGGTCATACTCACACATGTGTCAATATTAATCTGCATTTCTTCCTTTACAGAAACAGTATGTGAACTTGTGACTCAGTTGATGTGCCAATGTCTGTTGTGACGCAGTTAGGTGCCATGGCCTGTGCCCCCCATGAAATGACGGCTGCCTGACCTGTGAGGAGAGGCAAGTGGAAATGAGGTAATTCCGCTGAAGTTGTGCGCCGTTGCGGTCAGCAGTCGATGACTGCTGCACAAGATCGCATTGATTATCATTGGGCCATATGGGTTCCAGGAGCCAATGGCGATGTATGCCGGTAGTGACGGTACTCACCGCCGCGGATGTGACCACCATTTTCTATCTGTGCACTCACTTGCTACCTGACCTTCAACAGGAGAGGACCAACACTGCAAGTGCTGCTGTAACCTGTGCCTGGAAGCGACAATGGCTTGAGTGTCTGGGGAAAGGGCCCCTGCCTTCACTTCCCAGGAGTTGGAAAGACTAGTGGATGGGGTCCTACCCAGGACACTTTACCCTATGGTCCTTCGGACAAACAGGTGAGTACACTGTGAGCATGATGCGTGGGCCATGAATGTATGGAGTGCTGTGTGTGTAAGCCCCATGTAGGAGGTGGTCTGAGGGGTCCTGGGAAGAGTGCTGCATGTATTGTGGACAATGTATGTGTGTAAGGGGATGGGAGGGATATGGTGGGCCATGAGTATGACAGTCCGGGCGGTATGACTAATCCCTTTTCTGCTGTATTTTTTCTGCAGGTCAGCACCCATCAGAAAAAGGGTATTTGACGTGCCATCGTCAAGGAGATGCAGACCCTAGGGGTCTTTGACAGGCAGAACACCCACTGCCGCAAACGGGGGAGGACCTGCGCCGCTGGGCAAGCGAGACAGCAGAGGCCCAGCTGGGGCTGGCCTCCGAACAAGAAAGCGGTGCCTGTCGTACCCTGACCCCCCTGATTTTCCACATCCTGGCAGTGGCCTATCCGGAGTTGGATGGGCACTTGAAGTCATCACAGCAGCCATAAGAGGGTGAGTACAGATTCAGAATCATGACTTTGCCCGCGTTAAGATTTTAATTGGGTGGGGGATGTGGGCTGTGGGTGCCCCTAGGCCAGGGCGAACATGGCAGGGTAGGTTCAATGCTAGGCAAGCTCAGATGCACTCCAACCCCAATAGTGTTAGTGGGCATCTACTACTGGGCAGGGTCCTGTGGGTATCAGGTGTGCAGCTAATGGCATTAGGCATTGTACCCCATGGGCTGGTGACTTGCATTGTAACTGGTAGTGCATGGCCTGGTACATAGGGCTGTTCCCTGTGTGTTGTGTACGCCAACGGTAGTGTTTTTGCTGGCATTGACCAAGTGTATCCTCTGTCTCTCCCCGCATATTTTTGTTTTGTCACCCTGTCCTTGTGTGCATTAGCATCATCTGGCGGAAGTGCAGAGGCACCGGCGACCGAGGGAGCTGCATCCCACATGGGTCTGGAGGCCGAATCCATTGACGGTGAGGGCACCAGTTTGACGGAGGGCGAGGGGAGCACCACGAAAGAGACAAGAGGGGACACTACCGACAGCGACTCCTCCTCCGATGGAAGCTCCCTGGTGGTGGAGGACACCGCTGTGCTCACCCCAACAACAGGTACAGCCGCCACCCCTGTACCAGCACCTCCCTTCCAGCAGCCCCTCAGGGTGTTTCCCGTGCCCGCTCACCCAGGAGGGTGGGCATCTCCTTCTCCCCAGGCACCTCAGGCCCTGCCCAGTCAGCCCTGCTGCCCTCAGTGAGGAGGCTATTAACCTCCTGAGATCCCTCTCCGTTGGGCAGTCAACCATACTGAATGCCATCCACGGTGTAGCAGGGCATGTGCAACAAACAAATGCATTCCTGGAGGGCATTCACTCTGGAGTGGAGGCCCAACAGAGAGCATGCCAGGCTCTGGCCTCAGCACTGATGGCAGCCATTGTCCCTGTCTCCAGGCTCCCCCTCCAACTTCCTCTACCCAGTCCAAATCCCCTCAACCCCCATCTATCCCAAGCACACCTTCAGACGAGCAGTCACCCAAATCAACACACAGAAGTGGCTCAGGCAAACACAAGCACCACATTTCATCTCACAAGCACTCACACAAGCACCATCCCCATGCAGACACACCAACATCCACTGCCTCTACTCCGTCCCCCTCCTCCTCCTCGTCCACCTCCCGCCCAATAGCATCTCCACTCAAACCTGCATGCACTTCATCCTCATCCACTACCTCCATCACCAGCACACCTATCGCTACACGCCCCTCACTGGCAGTCAAAACCCCAACATCCATGCACATGTCCTCTGTGTCCTCTCCCACTGTGTCTGTGACCCCTCCTCCCAAAGTACACAAACGCAAGCACACACACACCCAACAGCCATCCACCTCACAAAGGCATCCAGCCCATGCACCTGCACCCAAACACACCAGACTGACACCTCCTACAACCACTCCCTCTCCCTCCACTCCCAAACCTTCACCCTCTTCCCACCCCAGTGTCCCTAAGAAACATTTCCTCGCAAACATTGACCTATTGCCTACCTCCCCCATCCCTCACCTCGGGCCAGGGTGGCCAGAGCCCAGCCCAGCACCTCAGCCACCCCCTCGGCCACTGTGTCTTCTGCAGCTGTGAGAGGCTCCAAGGAGGCACCTGTCAGCCCAGCCAGCACCACCTGCCAAGGCCAAGAAGGGTCCACCACCTGGCAAGGGCAAGAAGGGGACACCAGCCAGCAAGGGGAAGGAGGCACAATCAGCCAGCAAGGGAAAGACAAACACTCCAGCTGGCAAAAGCAAGGAGGCACCACCATCTGCCAAGGGCAGGAAGGGGCACAGAACACCAGGCATGGCACTTCAGTGGTCCGAGGCTGCAGGATAAGGCCTGGAGGCTACCACCACCACTGCCAGCACCACTACCTGCATCGTGGCTTGCACCGCCACCTGTACCACGGCCAGCACCACCACCTGCCCCGCCCCCAACAGCAGCAGACCCAGTGGGTAGCCGTCCGAGGCTGCAGGTGAAGGCCTGGAGGCTACCACCACACCTCCCTGCACTGCAGCCAGCACCGCCACCTGCCTTGCCACCAGCAGCACCACTGCCAGCAGCCCAAGTGGGCAGCCATCGGAGGCTGCAGGTGATGACCTGGAGGCTAACACCACCACTGCCTGCACTGCCACCTGCAGTGCAACTGGCATCCACTGAGCAGCCGTCACCGCCAGAGAGCAGTGTGTAGTGGTGACTACATGGGCTGCAGTGCGTCCTGGTCCCTGCAACACCTATCGGTTTGACACACAGGTGAGAGACTGTGATCTTGCACTATCCAGGATGAAGCACACTGGGAACAATGCCCCCTCCAGAACCAGTGGAAGAAGGCATCCACTCATGCTCTCCTCGCCAGGATGAAGCACACTGGGCACAATGCCCCCTCCAGAACCAGTGGATGAAGCCATCCACTCAGCCCCTCCTTGCCAGGATGAAGCACAATGGGCACGAGGCCTCCTCCAGAAAAAGTGGAAAACTGGTACCCACTTGAGAGACTGTGGTTTTGCACTCCCCAGGACCAAGCAGTGGGCAAACCATCCACTTGAGAGACTGTGGCCTTGCACTCCCCAGGACCAAGCAGTGGGAAAACAACCCACTTGGGAGACTGTGGCTTTGCACTCCCCAGGACCAAGCAGTGGGCAAACCACCCACTTGAAGGGATTGTGGCTTTGCATTCCCCAGGACCAAGCATTGGGCAAACCACCCACTTGAGAGACTGGGGCCTTGCACTACCCAGGACCAAGCAGTGGGCAAACCACCCACTTGAAAGACTGTGGCTTTGCACTCCCCAGGACCAAGCAGTGGGCAAACCATCCACTTGAGAGACTGTGGCCTTGCACTCCCCAGGACCAAGCAGTGGGCATGGAGACCCCTACAGGCCAGTGGCATTATACCATCTTTCGGCTGAGGTGCCCCCCCATTCCCCAACCCCCTGAGGTGCCAGTGTGTTTTCGACCTGATGCCCCTGCAGTGTTCTCTCTGTATTGAGGCAGGAGTCAAGTGTGGCCTTGGCCTATGTGTTTTGGGCCAGTGGGCCACGGACATTTTAGAGTGGGCATTGTCCCTCCTTTTGAATATATTGTATATATTGTACATTCTATTTATCTTTTTCTGAATGTATTTCTCAAAATTAATAATATTACACTAATTTTATTCCATTCCTTTTGTCCTTGCCTTATTCCTGAATGTTACGGGATGTATATGTAATGTTGTTGCATGTGTTTGTGTGTATGGTGGTGAGGGTGGGGGTGGGGGTGTTGCATGTTGCGTGTGTGTGTCACTCTTCCCCCCCCTCCCCTGTGTGTTAGGTGTAGTACTCACTGTGGTCCTCTTCGCCAGCATTCATGCTTCTGGTGAATGAGAAGATACACCTGCATGGGGAACACCTGCAGTTCGGGCACTATGGCGTCCTGGTTCTTCCCTGAGGGTCGAAAGGTGAGTCGTTTCCCTTCTGTGTACTGTTTCCGCCATGCTTTTGATAGCGTTGGCTCCACCCCGGAAAAGGTGGCGGATAAGCCTGTTGTTATACGGTGGGCGGTACTTTGTCCTCTGCCTGTCTGTTGGCGGTTACCGCCGCAGTGTTTGTTTCTACCACCATGGCGGTCGGAGTGTTAAAGTGGCTGTCTATGTTGGCGGTTCCGCCATGTTCGTGATTCCATTTTTTTTCCGCCGGCCTGTTGGTGGTATTACTACTGCTTTACCACCGTCCGCCAGGGTTGTAATGAGGGCCATAGTCGGCCACTTTTTGGTCAGGAATTCATTTGGATGTGCTCACTCTTACAGAAGGTTTCCTATAATTTATTGTAAACCTCCAGGTGCCCCATGTCACTCTTGTAGGCCTTCTTTCCTCCCTTCACACTAATACTAGGGCCTGGATCTTAAGGAGAACGTTGACTGAAAACCCCTGGAATACTTTTGGCCAGCTTGTCGACTTGATCTTTAAGGGGTACTAATGCTCTACAGGTGCTAAGGAAAGCACCTGGTCTACTCCTGCAGGCAGTTTAATAACCTGGGGACCATCAGTATCTCATCACGCTCCTGACAGGAACCTGGAGCACTGAACTAAGCCTTTTAGGCTTTTTCTCTTCAAGGTTCACTAGTGAAATTTTGCAACTACAACTTCACTTGACATACTTCATCTTTCCCTTAGGTTTTCCGCCATTTCCTGACAGAAATTTGGGGAATATTCTCAGAAAAAATGCCATCTTTATTTGATGATTGTCCTGTCTGCGGGAGAAAGAAGGCCAGATCTGACCCTCATGACTTCTGCATCATTTTCCTTCCAGCAAGTCATATTCCTGAAGATTGTCATGGATGCAGAAGTTTTGAAGGCATACCTTGAGGGAAATGGAAAAAAATTGCCTTCATGGAACAGAAGAAAAGCGCAGGCATCATACAGTTTGAAGGTGGGACTTCAGGGTGAGGAGAGGGTCAGTCATCTACCAGGGCCCTGCCATCTACCCCTGGAGGATGTGGAAGGTCCAGAAAGAGGGCTCCAGCCCAGAAAAGAAAGTGATGACCATCGACATGAGAGGGCTGAAGTCGAGACAAGGTACAGTACCGACTTCCTCGCTGTCAATGGCTGGGTCAAGGAAGAGATGGAGGTCGACATCGAGGCAGGGGAGATCCCCTTAACTAAACTTGCTCACTCAAGGCTGCAAAAGAAATTTAGACCTGCAGAGCAAGATCCATTCTTCCTCTGTTCTGACCCAACTCCAGATTCAGTGTCATACTGGCAGCCATGAAACACCATGGCACTAATCTCACCTCTTCTGTGCCACCGAGAGAGCAAAAAGTTGGACTGCGAAGGCCGCAAAGTATGTAGCATGGCTGCAACTACCATGAAAGTGACCAGTGCTACTTCCCTTCTCTGCAGATACAACAATTACAGTGGCTATTTTTCAGTGTTTTCACAAATCTGGAAAGTCAGTGCTCAACAGCGTTGGTATATTTTCAGCTCCAGCTAAATTTGCCAAATACAGTGTCTTCTAGAGTTAAAAAAGTTTAATCATGGATGTTGTCTTTATAGTAGTTGGATCATCTCTAAACACATGTGATTTACATAGCAGTTTTAACGTGTTTAGTTTTTTGATGTGGTTTATATTCGCTTTAGTATTTTTCTTAAATAGATCACTTTACACCCCTTATCTGTTTATGGCAAAGAGGTAACAATTCTCTTTTGTCTGGAATATACCCAAATGGACACTTCTGCCATTTATGAAATTTATAAGCAAGCTGCCTTCTCAACAAATCATACCCCTAAACAAAACTGCATTATCCTAACAAATAAACTCTAACCTCATACCTCCTTCCTTACAACAGGCTCGGCTGAACAAAACTTACAACATAACTACCCATTAATGTCTTACTTCTGTATTCTTACTCCTGAATTCCTGTTGTATGCCTGTCCAGGCTGTCTGTACTAGGACGAGGCTGTCTGTACTAGGTCAAGGCTCACAGTACTATGTCCAGGCTGCCTGTTATGAAACAGTACACAGAAGGGAAACCACTCACCTCTCGACACCCAACCAGGAACCAGGACGCCATGGAGCCCGAACTACAGGTCCTGCCCATGCTGGTCTTCCTCTTGCTCTATCAGGAGCAGGACAGATACCGTTGACGACCACGGTGAGTACTGCACCTACAACACATGGGAGGGGAGGAGGGAAAAGAGAGTGACACACACACGCAACACGCAATACTCCCACCCTCACTCTCACCCACGACACCATACACACAAATACATGCAGCAACATTACATATACACCCTCCCACCCCCTGGAAGAACGCAAGGACAAAATTAAATGATTGTAACGATTGTAATCATGAAAAATCTGATAGTGAAAGTTCAAAATTCAGTATATACAAATATGTACACCAACTACAAAGTCAGGATAGAGTACTAATCATTATCCTTGGACCAGTGGTTCCAAAACACATGGGCGAAGCCCAAACAAGATACCTGACTCGAAACGGAGAGAACACTCCAGGGGCATCAGATCGAAAATAAACAGGCACCTCAAGGTGAAGGGAAGGGGGGGCACCTCAGCCGGATGAACGCACGACGCCACTGCTGCACGAGGGGGCTCCATGCCCATTGCTGTATCCTGGGGAGTGCAAAGCCAGTCTCTCAAGTCTTTCCAGTGGGTGGTTTGCCGAATGCTTTATCCTGAGGAG
The DNA here is from genome assembly GCF_031143425.1 of Pleurodeles waltl. Taxonomy (NCBI): domain Eukaryota; kingdom Metazoa; phylum Chordata; class Amphibia; order Caudata; family Salamandridae; genus Pleurodeles; species Pleurodeles waltl. The sequence continues at coordinate 1,181,898,775 of NC_090439.1, forward strand.
TGCAAAGCCACAGTCTCTCAAGTCTTTCCAGTGGGTGGTTTGCCCACTGCTTTATCCTGGGGAGTGCAAAGCCATAGTCTCTCAAGTGGATAACAGTCTCCACTGGTTCTGGAGGGGGCCTTGTGCACAGAGTGCTTCATCATGACAAGGAATGAGGTAGTGGATGTGATTCTCCACTGGTTATGGAGGGGGCACTGTGCCCAGAGTGCTTCATCCTGCCAAGGACTGAGGTAGTGGATGTGATTCTCCACTGGCTCTGGAGGGGGCTTTGTGCCCAGAGTGCTTCATCCTGCCAAGGACTGAGGTAGTGGATGTGATTCTCCACTGGTTCTGGAGGGGCTCTTGTGCCCAGAGTGCTTCATCCTGCCAAGGACTGAGGTAGTGGATGTGATTCTCCACTGGTTCTGGAGGGGGCATTGTGCCCAGAGTGCTTCATCCTGCCAAGGACTGAGGTAGTGGATGCCTTTCTCCACTGGTTCTGGAGGGGGCATTGTGCCCAGAGTGCTTCATCCTGCCAAGGACTGAGGTAGTAGATGCCTTTCTTCACAGTTCTGGAGGGGGCATTGTGCCCAGTGTGCTCCACATGCAGTGTGGCCGGTCCCATTCCCTCACCTGAGTGTGTGTGCCACAAGATTGCATAGGAACAGGTAGCATGATACGCCATGGAGGCAGAGATATACCCCACACTGCTGCGGTTTCTCCTTCCACCTGCAGGTGCAAACAGTGATGAAAGTCATGCCTCATGGAAGCTGGGCAGGGTCCAGGGAGTCTCCTCCAGCCTCGGACGACTGACCACTGGGGATGGTAGCCATGTCAGCGGTGGTGCCACTGTCTGAGCACATCGTGGGGCTGGTGGCGGTGTCTGTGGCGGCAGTGCTGGCAGTGGTGCATGTGTCAGCACCTGTTGAGGGACACAGCAGGACGTCTCCTGCAGCCTCGAACGGCTGCCCACTGGGAAAGATGCTGGGGACTGTTGCTGAGGCTGCAGACGTGCCGGTGGCAGTGCAGATGGCTGTGCAGGTGGCGGTGCTGGTGGCGGTGCAGGTGGCGGGGCAGGTTGCAGTGTTCGCTGCCGTACAGGTTGGTGTAGTCGTGGACAGAAGGGGTGACACTAGTCCCTTAGTCGGTGGCACCGTGCCCTGTCCTGACCTGCTCTTCTGCTTTTTCCCCTTTCCCACCTCTGATGGTGCCGCAGGTGTCTTGCCAGTGTCCCTTTTTGTTTTGGCGGAGCCCTTGGCGGCTGGCAAGTGCGGCTGCTCCCTCCAGGATGTGGGCACCTTCTTCACCTTGGCAGGTGGCAGAATGTCCTTGCCCTCACTACGAGGCACTCTGGCAGCCCTGATGGGTGGCACACTCGATGACCCCGCAGTTGCTGGCACCACTGTGCCTGGGGATTTGGTGGCTGAGGTGCTGGGCTGGGACCCGGAAAGCCTGGCCCTAGGGGAAGGACGAGGGGGGGGTGAAGGGAAGAGATCAAAGTTTGCCAGGAAATGTTTTTTAGACACACTGGGACGGGAAAATGGAGGGGGTTTGGGAGTGGAGGAAGAGGTAGTCGTTGTAGGAGGTGTACTTCTGAATTTGGGTGAAGGTGCATGGGACGGAGGCTGTTGTGAGGTGGATGGCTGTTGGGTGGGTGTGTGTCTGCGTTTGTGTACTTTGGGAGGAGGGCTCACAGACACACTGGGAGAGGACACTGGGGATGTGTGCATGGTAGTGGGGGTGGTGATTGCAAGTGAATGGTTTGTGGAGATGGGCGTCCTGGTGATGGAGGTAGTGGCTGAGGATGTGGTGCATGCAGGTGTGAGGGGATACGATACAGGGAGGGAGGAGGAGGACGTGGAGGAGGGGGACACAGTGGAGGCAGTAGATGTTGCTGTGTCTGCATGGTTATGGTGCTTGTGTGAGTGCTTGGGGGATGTGTGGTGCTTATATTTGCCATGTCCACTCTTGTGTGTTGATGAGTGTGCATGCTGGTCTGATGGTGTGCTTGGGATAGGCTGAGGTACAGGGGATTGGGTCTGGGTGGAGGAAGTTGGAAACGGAGGCTGGACACAGGGACAATGGCTGCCATCAGTGCTGAGGCCTGAGCCTGAAATGCTCTCTGTCGCAAACCCAGAATGAATGCCCTCCAGGTATGCATTTGTTTGTTGCAAATGCCTCTCAACATCCTGGATGGCATTCAAAATGGCGGAGTGAGGGATCTCAGGAGGTCAATAGCCTCCTCACTGAGGGCAGCAGGGCTGACTGGGGCAGAGGCTGAGGTGCCTGGGGCGAAGGAGATGCCCACCTTCCTTGGTGAGTGGGCATGGGACACACTCTGAGGGGGTGCTGGGAGGGCGGTGCTGGTAGGGGGGGTGGCAGCTCTACCTGTTGATGCGGTGGGCACAGAGGTGCCCGCCACCGCAAAGGAGCTCCCATCAGAGGAGGAGTCGCTGTCACTGGTGTATGCTCCTGTCCCCGTCGTGGAGCTCCCCTCGCCCTCCATCCCAATGGTGGCTTCAGACTCTGTTGCTTCACCCTCCAGGGCCAAGTGGGCTGCAGCTCCCTCCTGCTCTGGTGCCACTGCTCCTCCGCCAGATGATGCTATTGCACACAAGAACAGGGAGACAAAATAAAAGGGGGTGGGAAGACAGAAGAAAAACATGTTCAGTGCATGCAACACCACTACCATTGGCGGACACAACACACAACACACAGGGAGCAGCCCTCTGCACTAAGCCATGCACTAACAGTTCCTAGCAAATTCACATGCCCATGGGGTTCGAGGTCAAAGCCCAATTGCTGCACACCTGGAAGTCACAGGAGCCTGACTAGGTTTGGATGGCTATTACCAATAGTGGAGTTGGGGGTGCCACAGAGCCTGCCTAACAAGGGACCTTGCCTACCAAGTTGGCCCTGGCTAAGGGGAACCCACAGACCACCTTCACCACCCAGACACCTCGTAATGTGCACAGAGTCAGCTGAATGAGAGTGTACTCACCCCCTTGTGGCTGCTGTGATGCCCTCAAGTGCACATCCAACTCCGGATAGGCCACCGCCAGGATCCGGTACATCAGGGGGGTCATGGTGCGATGGGCACCCCTTCCACGTTGGGAGGCCATCCACAGCTGGGCCTCCGCAGTCTTCTTGCTCCAGCAGCGCAGGTCCTCCCACCTTTGATGGCAGTGGGTGCTCTGTTTATGGTACACCCCCAGGGTCCGGACGTCCTTGGCGATGGCACGCCTAATACCCTTCTTCTGGTGGGCGCTGACATAGAGGAAAGGTACAGGAGGTAAGGAAATTACTCACCCGTCCGGACCATCATACTCATTGCCCACCAGTTCCCACCCATGCCTGATCCACATACAGTCACCATCCTCACATGCAGTCCTCAGCCCCCTCATGCATCTTCCATCCACACCACTCAAAACAGGCATTGCCCATGCAGCATGCTCACAGTGTACTCACCTGTTTGTCTGGAGGACCGTACAGTTGTGTGTACTGGGGGAGGACCCCATCCACCAGTTTCTCCAACTCCTCCGAAGTGAAGGCAGGGTCCCTTTCCCCAGACACTGTAGCCATTGTCACTTCCAGACACAGGTCACAGCAGCACTTGCAGTATAGGTCCTCTCCTGTTGAAGGTCCGGTATCAAGTGAGTGAACAGTAAGAAAATGGTGGTCACGTCCACGGCGGTGCGTACTGTCATTGCCGCCGTACATCGTCATTGGCTCCTGGGACCCATAGGGCCCAATGTTAAACAATGCTGAATTGCGCTGCGGTCTTCGACCGCCCACCCCGACGGTGTACAACACCAGCGCAGTTACCTCATTTCCCCTTGTCCCACCTTACAGGTCAGGCAGCCGCCATTTCAGGGGGCCACATGGGATGGATAAAAACTGCGTCACACCTATCTAGGCCGGGAATACAGACAGATACCGGCACATTGCGATTTACCAACGTTTCAGCAAATAACACATTGTTATACCTCAGTGTTGGATGACCCTCTGCTCGCTGTTCTCCTCCATAGGGCATTTCTGCTGGGGCAGGTGATGAGATGGTGGCATCCTCCGGTGTACAGACCCCTGGTGGACCTGTCGATAATGGAAGAGAGATACATCATAATCACATACAGACTTGATTGTGCAACAATCATGTAACTGTGTGCCCAGTTGGAGCCAGACCTGATTTCAGCTATCCGCCATCCCACAGGAATCCCCCCTCTAGTGCAGCTTCTGTCTGTACTCCATTTCATGGCCAGTGGGTCTTTTCAAACAACAGTGGCCATGGCATTGGGGCTGTCCCAGCCAATGTTCTCTAACGTGTTGTCTAGGGTGTTATCTGCCCTGCTGAAACACATGCGCAGCTACATCATTTTCCCTCAAGTGGAGGATTTGCCCACAGTGAAAAGTGACTTCTATGCCCTGGGACATATCCTCAACATCATTGGTGCCACTGATGGTACACATGTGGCATTTGTACCCCCTCGCAGGAATGAACAGGTGTACAGAAACCGGAAAAGCTACCATTCGATGAATGTGCAGATGGTGTGTTTGGCAGACCAGTACATCTCCCATGTGAATGCCAAGTACCTTGGCTCAGTGCATGACGCTTACATTTTGAGGAATAGCAGCATCCCTTATGTGATGGGGCAACTCCTGAGGCACCATGTGTGGCTAATAGGTGAGTTAAAGGTCTCAACACAGTTGACATAGGTGTCTGGGTATGGGTTTGTCCCTAAGGGTTAGTGTGTGTCTAACAGTTGTCCCTTGACATTTGCAGGTGACTCTGGTTACCCCAACCTGTCATGGCTACTGACCCCAGGGAGGAATCCCAGGACAAGGGCAGAGGAACTCTACAATGAGGCACATGGGCGTAACTAGGAGGATTAGAGAACGCACCTTCGGCCTCCTGAAGGCAAGATTCCGGTGCCTCCATCTGACAGGTGGCTCCCTATACTACTCACCTAAGAAAGTGTGCCAGATAATCGTGGCCTGCTGTATGCTGCACAACCTGGCTTTGCAACACCAGGTGCCTTCTCTGCAGGAGGATGGGCCAGATGGTGGTCTTGTGGCAGCTGTGGAGCCTGTGGACAGTGAAGAAGAGGAGGCAGAAGAAGAAGATGTCAACAACTGAAACAACATCATCATGCAATACTTCCAGTGAGACACAGGTAAGAAGATATAACTGCTTCCCACATCTCATACTATTGTTGGAGCTAGCATAAGTCTATCATTTTCACTCAGTGTATGGACCCTGACTTGTTACTTTGCCTTTCCATTTCACAGATCTGGGTCCCAGTTTGTGCCCTCTGATATGTTTTCTGCTGGCCTAAAGCTGTGTTATATTGGTATGTGCACAAGTACATTGACATTGTAATATTCCAGAGGTTTTGCAATTACAAATTTGTGAAAGCACAGTCAGACTCCAGATTGTTTTGTGATTGAAGTGTGTTTATTTCTGTGCATATAAGTGGAGGGGTGTGTGAAATGGGCTGGGTTGATGATGGAGGAATGTCCATGGCAGAGTCCAGTCTATTTGTTTCACAGGTGCATTGTCCAATGGGGCATAGGAAGTGGAGCAATGGCAGTTTAAGGGGGAGAGGGTGACAAAGTGGGACAGAAGGGTGACATTCAGGGGGGTCTTATTTCCTGGCGGGGTCTTGGCAATGTTCTCTGTCTTGTTCCTGGATCTCACGGACAGTTTGCGGGGTGGTTCTCCATCTGCAGGGGGTGGGGTGCAGGTGGCCTGTTGTTCCTGTGGCGGTGCCTCCTGTCCACTAGCGCCGGCGGAGGTGGAGGGCTGTTCATCATCAAGGCTAGTGTCAGGGGCCCGTTGGTGTACCACTGTGTCCCTCCTGGTGTTGAGAAGGTCTGACAGCACCCCTGCAATGGTGACCAGGGTGGTGTTGATGGACTTCAAGCCCTCCCTGATCCCCAGGTAGTGTTCCTCCTGCAGCCGCTGGGTCTCCTGAAACTTGGCCAGTACCGTGCCCATGGTCTCCTGGGAATGACAGTAAGCTCTCATGATGTTGCAGAGTGCCTAGGGGAAAGTGGGTTCCCTGGGCCTGTCCTCCCCCTGTCGCACAGCAGTCCTCCTAGCTTCCCTGCTATACTGTGCCTTTGTCCCCTGAACCGTGTGCCCACTGCCCCCAGGTCCCTGATCGTCCTGTGTTAGTGGGTTTGCCTGGGTTCCCTGTAGTGGTGGACAACAGCAAGGAGAAAGCTGTGAGAATGAGGGAGGGGAAAGCCAGGAGAAGGCATACAAAATATGGGGGGAAAAGCAAGGAGAAAGCAGTGAAAACAGAAGAAAAGCAAGGAGTGGACACCCAAAAACAGGTGAAAAAGCAAGGAGAAAGCTGCTGAAATGAAAGAAAAGCACACAAAAAAGGGTGAAAAAGCAAGGTGAAGGCACACAAAATATGGGGGAAAAGCAAGGAGAAAGCAGTGAAAACAAGGGAAAAGCAAAGAACAACCGCACAATAAACTGGGTAAAAAGCAAGGAGAAAGCAGTGAGAATGAAGGGAAAGCAAGGACAAGGCCAAAATGACAGGGAAAAACGCAAGGTGAAAGTAGTGAGAACAAGGGAAAAGGAAGAAGAAGGCACTCATAAAGTAGGGGAAAACAGCAAGGAGAAAGCAGTACAAATGAGGGACGGGAAAGCAAGGAGAAGGCATACAAAGTATGGGGGAAAAGCAAGGAGAAAACAGTGGAAACAGAAGAAAAACAAGGAGTGGGCACCCAAAAACAGGTGAAAAAGCAAGGAGAAAGCTGCTAAAATGAGAGAAAAACACACACAAAAGTGAAAAAGCAAGGTGAAAGCAGTGAACATGAGGGCAAAGCAAGGAGAAGGCACACAAAATATGGGGGGAAAGCTAGGAGAAAGCAGTGAAAAGGAGGTGAAGCTAGGAGTGGGCACACAAAATACTGAGAAAAAAGCAAAGATAAAGCAGAGAAAATGAGTGAAAGCAAGGGGGAGGTTACTGAAAAATAAGGTGAAACAAACAGGGAGAAAGTAAGGAGGAAGATCGAAAACAAGACGGGGCACTCAAAAATCAAGTGAAAAAGCAAGGAGAAACTAGTGAAAATGAGGGAAAAGCAAGGAGGAGGCACACAAAAATGGGGGAAAAAAGCAATGTAACAGCAGAGAAAATGAAGTTAAAACAAGGAGAGGGCACACAAAATATGAAGGTAAAAGCAAGGTAAAAGCATTGAAAATGAGGATAGACAAGGAAAGGGAACTCAAAAATTGGGTCAAAAAGCAAGGCAAAATCAGCAAGAACGAGGGCAAAGCAAGGAAAAGGCACACCAAGAGTGATGGAAAAAGCAGTAAAAATGAGGGAAATGCAAAGAGAAGGCACACAAATTAAAGGGGGCAGCTTAAGGACAAGACAGGAGCAAGAGCAATGTAGTGGCATGAGGAGAGCTGGATCTTTTCAAAATAATTGTCACAGATTCGTGAACCTGCAGTGTTTTTGCAGTAAAAGTTTAAAAATAATGTTTTTTGCCTTGGCGGTGTCCCTGGGGAAGGCTAGCACCAGAGCTAAGTTGTAAGAATATTCCTACCCTGCCCCTATTGCTTTTTTTTAACATTGAAGTGTTGTGTTGCAGCCAATTAGATCTCTGTATGAGGTCGAACAGATTTGCAGAGGGTCTGCACCTCTACATAGACAAATTTGATTTCCCTGAAATATCTATAAAACGGCTGAACGGGTTGGCACCAAATAATAAAAAGGGCTCTTTCTGGTCCAAGAGCTACCTTTCTGCTAAATTTGGTGTAATCCTGTCTAGTGGGTTGGGCTGTAGTTGTGCTCAAAATCCATATGAGGAATTGCATGGGAAAAAGGTGTTTTGGGTATCCAGTTTTTCTCAGCCCACCGCTTGGCGAATCTACCTGAAACTTTCCAAAGAGCAGACGAAGCGAGTGGCAAACTAGTTTATAACATTTCTTGAAGATATGTCAAACAGCACCAAAGTTATTACCAAAACAAATACTTTTCTTATTGAAACTAGGTCCTAACTATAACTACTTATATACCTATATATGTAAATATGTATATATATATAGGGCTTGGCCAAGATGGCGGCCGGAGTGGACGCTTCATAAAGAGCTCCGCTCACGGCCCAACATTAATCAATCAATCAATCAATTTGTTGAGCGCGGTACTCACCTGGTAGGGTCTCAATGCTCTGGGGTGGGGGGGTGCTACTGCTCGAAGAGCCAGGTCTTGAGGCGCTTCCTGAAGGTCAGGAGGTCCTGGGTCTTGCGTAGGTTGGTGGGGAGGGAGTTCCAGGTTTTGGCGGCAAGATGGGAGAAGGACCTGCCACCAGTTGTGGTGCAGTGAATGCGAGGGACTGTTGTGAGGGCAAGGTTGGCAGAGCAGAGCTGGCGTGTCGAGTTGTGGAAGTTAAGTTGATCGTTGAGGTGGGCCAGTCCGGTGTTGTGGAGGGCTTTGTGAGCGTGGATTAGGATTTTGAAGACTATCCTTTTGTTGACGGGTAGCCAGTGTAGGGCTCTGAGGCGGGTAGAGATGTGTTCCTGCCGATGGAGGTTGAGGATGAGATGTGCTGAGGTGTTCTGGATGCGCTGGAGTTTGCTCTGGAGTTTGACCTTTGTTCCCGTGTAGAGGGCATTGCCATAGCCCAGACTGCTGCTGATGAGGGCGTGGGTGACCGTTCTTCTGGTTTCTATGAGAATCCACCTGAAGGTCTTGCGGATTGTTCGAAGGGTGTTGAAGCATGAGGACGAGATGGCGTTGACTTGCTGGGTCTTGGAGAGAGAAGAGTCTAGTATGAAGCTGGGATTGCGTGCCTGGTTGGTGGGTGTTGGGGGTGGCCCCAGCGTGGCTGGCCACCAGGAGTCGTCCCATGCTGACTTGTTGGGTCCGAAGATGATCTCTCGTTTTTTACTGGGTTCAGCTTGAGGTGGCTTGCTGTCATCCAGTTAGCGATGGTGAGAAGTCCGGTGTGGAGGTTGTTCTTGGCGGTTGCGTGGTTCCTTGTGAGGGAGAGGATGAGCTGGGTGTCGTCAGCATCGGAAATGATGTTGAGGCCGTGGGGTCCGACGATGCAGGCGGGCGGAGACATGTAGCTATTGAAGAGGGTGGGGCTGAGTGAGGATCACTGGGGGACTCCGCATATGGTGTTGGTGGCCTTTGACCGGAACGGGGGGAGGCGAACTCTTTGTGTTCTTTTGGAGAGGAAGGAGGTGAGCCAGTTCGAGGCTCTGTGGCGAATTCCGGTGTCGAAGAGGCGTGTGCAAAGGGTTTGGTGGCATACCGTGTCGAGGGCTGCAGAAAGGTCGAGAAGGATGAGGGCAATCTTCTGGTTCTCCTGGCCTAGTCTGCCCCGGTGCCTACCATCACAATCGAGGTGGCCCCCCGGTGAGAGGGTCCGCGCGGGCCAAGCATGGGATCCTGGCCGTGGAGCTGTTGTGGGGCCAACCAAGGAAAGCGCTTCCTACCAGGGAGCGGTAGCACCTCTATATCTGAGGAGGAGGTGCGGGGAAGCACCTGAGGACGGCACTGAGGCCGGGCGCGCCGGCGGAGGATCAGCAGTCACCTGGAGGCCTGGTCATCTGAGCCACCGGCGGACATTGAGGTGAGGCCCCAAACCCTGCTGCCGGGGGGCCGGCCCTACACGACCGGATGGTTGCCTGAGAGACTGTGCCTTTGCACAGATTGGTGGACACTAGCAGCGAGCGGGCCCCCGGCCTGGGGGATCCCCGGGGTTGATGGAACAGGCCGCCTAATCTAGCGAACAATTCCCCTGGCAGGAGACGTATTGGCTTGGCCAAACATGGTGTATGTTGGACCCCCGGGGACCCCGAGCACTCACTAAAAACGCAGGACGCAGGACCCATGGTGGCCGACATACTGCGCAAGGACGAGTCTGTGTGTGGTCAGGGAGGTCAGAAGAGGGCTCAAAAGTGATCCGCCCGTGTTTGGGGCACACTCCGGGTGAGCTGACCACGTTACCCGGGCCTAAGCCCAGAAGACAACGGCACAACGACACAGCCCCAATTGCGTGTGCTTACCTTCTTACCTGAGGAGAGGCCCTACACAACCACCTGTGTGAAACACACGGTCCACGGCGTGGTACACACCGGCCACAAGCATTCCCGCGCCCACAGGAGGAATCAAAGGTCCGTTAAGACTGCTCTGGTCAGCGATTGGCTCACTAGCCAGCCAACATAACGACCTAGCCCATGGATCGGTAGGGTGGGCTCCACGGGCATCCTGGCACAAATCAGCGGAGAGAGGCCCTGGGGCCAACTCAGCCTCTGAGGCAATACATGTCCCACGGTGTGAAGGGGTGTTTGAATGACAGTATGGGTTGTGTTCGCCCCACGTGACTGCTTGCTGAGGATCAGAACCGTGTGCAGTCATGGTCAAACCAAATCCGCCTAGAGCACAACCAACCGCGGAAGGAGAGATGCCATCCCCAGTGGGTGCGACCGGGGACCAAGCCGCTGCCCTACACCAGATGAACGAGACATTGTGAGCTCATTCTGCACAATTTAATAAGCTCTTACAAGCTGTGCTAGACATTAAAGTGACCCTAGAGGGGAAATTAGACTCAGTGACACTGGAAGTGAACCTACTCAGAGCAGATCCCTGCAAACTGGCGGACAGAGTCACTAATATCAAAACTACGCTCACCACAGTTCAACCCGACATCAAAGAACTGCAAGACCAACTACAGCAAATGGAAACGGAGGTCATTTACTTGCAACGCAGAGCGGAGGATGCGGAGGGCCGTTCGCGGAGGAACAACATCAGATTTGTGGGGTTCCCGGAGTGAGTGGAGATGGCAAATGCTTAAGCATTCCTATGACGATGGTTAGAAGACACAGTGTTACCACGCCCGGGGGCTCCACCTTGGCCTCTAATCGCACGTCTACTCAACTTCCGTGACAGAGATCAGATCCTTCAGTGCTTCAGGTCACAGGGCCCTATGCAAATGGACAATAATGTTATCACGGCTTGTCCTGATTACACTGCTAAGGTACAAGGCAAGCGTGCGTCTTTCACAATGGTCAAACAACTTTTACGCAAGAGCAACCTCACCTATTCTCTGCTATTCCCGGCACGTCTCCGGGTGATAAATGGGGAGAGGACTCACATCTTCCCATCCCCAGAAGACTCCTGGACTTGATTGCATCCCAAGGGACTGGTTAAACCAAATAATGATGACTCGAAGCAGGATGCATGGATCACTCCTTGGCCTCGTAGGCTTAAGAAACCCAGTACTGGGACGCGTCCCTCCAGATCGCAAGCGGTTAAGAGCTAAGCACAGGCCTTAAAAGATACTAATCTGTTTACCTCAGCACAGTACTCTGCCTGCCGCAAGGACAAGACCATTGACTCAAACTCATCGCAGGGCCACTCCAGTGCCTCCACCTCCCCATCTCTATTCGGTCCAGAGCTCACCCCACCCACAGCAGATGATATTTCATTTCATCCAATGCCATGGGCTCTGAACTAACTGCCTTGACGATTTCAGGGGCAGATATGCGTCACAGTGGCACACACAGAGAAGAGGATACCTGGCTCAGCGATGGGGGGCGCACACTGCGAGATTCAGTGCCTCTGCACTGCGGTCCTCGTCCCCTGGCCTGCCCGGTTGCCTCCTTGGTGGTGGGCTCCAATGTCATCAACTAATTGGACGGTGGGATGTCTGGGGCGGAGTGGGCGTGGAGATTATCCGGAAGGTGCTGCGGCCTAAGGGAACTTATGCTTCTTACATCCACACCTCCTCATACCCATAAGGGACCCCAAAGGGATCTTGTTTGGACAGTTGTTACTTGTGGCACCCGTTGTGCTGATACGTTACAAGTTGGGCGTAGCCCAGTAAGTTCTCTCTTTGTTAGGGATGCCGTTGTCGCAGGTGGTGGAATGGGATGCTCATAAAGTGGTGGTGAGGGGCCTTTGTCTGTCAGCAGCGGGTGTAGTGTGGCGCACGTTGACACGCAAACTTCTACAGATCAAAACAGAGCTTCAAGAAGTGGAACAAGGGGTGGCGTTGGGCACCACAGTTCCGGAGGCTCTGCGTGCACCACGCACTCGCCAGAATGAGGCCGACTCGCGCCTGCAAAAGTTTGACTACCGTCATTATGTTGCCAGGACACACTCTGAAGGAGACCGTGCCAGCAGGTTGCTGGCATGGTTGGTACATGGCGAACAACAGCGCTCTCCCATAGGAACCATAAGACTGGATTCCGGAGCAGTGGTTAACAAAAAGCAGAAATAAATAACGGATTCAAGCAATACTACAGTACTCTGTACACGGCAAGGCCCCCCAACAACAGCACAGCTGGCAGACTTTTTCCACACGTTCCCCTTAGTTGCCTCTCCATAACTCAGCAGATGGAATTAGAGAAACTCATAGACTCCAATGAGATTCAGCTGGCTCTGCGAGAATTGGCCCGTAACAAAGCTCCGGTCAGTGATGGTTTCCCAACGGAATACTATCACACGATCTCAGTGCAGATAATTAAACCATATATGGAAATGCTGCATGAGGCATTAACGAAGGGACAGCTCCCGGACTGACAGCGCGAGGCAGTAATAGTGGTTCTCCGTAAGCCAGGTTGTGATCCATTAGATGTCCGGTCATACCGCCCCCTCTCACTGTTAAATCTGGACTGCAAGCTACTGGGGAAGGTTCTTGCGAACCGTCTGCTCCTGCTGATGCAGTCTCTGGTTCATGAAGACCAGTCAGGATTCATTCCTGATCGGAATACCTTCATAAATATAAGATGCCTGTTAAGGCTCATGTCTGATGCCCCAGAGTTAGAATATGAGCGGGTTGCAGTATCCCTTGATATAGAGAAGGCGTCTGATACCCTGGGCTGGCCCTTTTTAATGAGACGCATGGGGTTTGGGAAGGTATTCATGCGGTGGATCAACATCTTGTATTCTGGCCCTACAGCCCGGGTTAAAACAGGCGGGATTATATCAGAAAGGTTCCCCATCGGGAGAGGCACGAGACAGGGTTGCAGACTATCGCCGCTTTTGTTCGCATTGGCGATTGAACCTCTGGTGGCACAGCTCAGATGTAGGGCTCAAAAGTGGGGCATACCTGATGGTGATAAACCTTATTCCAGTGTGATTATTTACTACAGTTTGTGAAGTTTTACAGCCATTGTTACATACCAGACTTCTTTTGGTTTCTAGACACTGTAAAAAACATGCTTTACTATTGCATTTCAATGCCACTGAATTTAATGACCTCAGGAAGATGTTCAAATTTGTGGCCTGTAGATCACCGCCCAACTCACCGAGTGTAAACTCATTCTACCATCCTACTGACCTTTCTTTCCCTCATTGGGCATTGTAAGAACCTAATTCAATTACAACTCATAAATAGTGTAAATTGTGAACATCTGGTAGGACTTTGACGATGTGTTATTACAGCACAAGGACCATCGGTGCCATATAGTGTGGCTCCTTCGCTGCACACAGGCAGATACTAAAAGGAGACACAGTGTTATGGGACAAAGGTCTCTGCCTCGGCTTCTCTATTCTACTACTTCCTTGATAGTCTGAGGCAGCAGTGCCAGTCTGGGGTGAGGCAAAAGTGCCAGACTGAGTAAGGCAGAAGGGACATTCTGTGGTGAGGCAGAAGTGACAATATGTGGCGAGCTGAAGGGCCAGTCTTTGGTGAGACAGATGGGCCAGTCTGTGGCAAGATAGAAGTGGCACTCTGTGGCTAGGCAGACATGCCAGTCTGTGGTGAGGCAAAAGTGCCAGTCTGTGGTGAGGCAGAAGTGCCAGAGTGTGGTGAGACAGACGTGCCAGTCTGTGGTGAGGCAGACGTGCCAGTCTGTGGTGAGGCAGACGTGCCAGTCTGTGGTGAGGTGCTGTGGCTTCCGACATGAAGGTGGCTGGGCCGTGGTGAACAGTCTGGTTTAGCGAGAGGCGCGGACACTGCAACAGAAAAGTGTCACCTACTGACTGATGTACTTTACACTGAACAGGCGCGTTGCCGCGTTAGCGCCGTTTCACCCGGCGTGGGTGGGTCTGAACATTAGCACTGCCACAACTGCAACGTCCCGGAAAAGGTATTTTACAGGAACAGTGACCCCTCACACAGGAAAACTGTCAATTAAAGTCTCTTGTTGCTACGATCCTCCCGTGTGGACGAATATCCAGTCAACTCTGGACAAGCAGAAATGGGTGATGTTTGATGCAATTTGTGTGGGGTGACCCGATGGCACAAGGTCATCGCGACACCAGCTTCCCAGTCCTGGAATTTCATGGTTGGATTCCGGAGAGCAGAGGGTTGGTTTGGATCCCACCAGCCAATGGCACTAAGACACCTGATTAGGATGAATTACTGGTTAAAGGGCGGCACATGATTCGGTGGCATGGAGCCTTCTGCACATGCTAACTGCTGGGCTGCAAACCATAGAGGGGTCTCCGTCCCAGCTCCTCTTCAGATGTGCATGTTCCAAACACATAACGTATGCCATGCTGTGTTATCGACACATGTGCAGCGCGTGCACCCGTTGTGGTGAGAGTGCATGTTCAGCAACATGTTACTGGCTGCAAACTCTCCAGATAAACGAGCGGATTCTAACACTTTAACCGGTTATTTACACCCACAGCTGCAGGCCAAGGGAGTAACAAAGGCCCCTGCAGCACCCTCAGCACCGTATGCTATGCTGTGTTATCAACACATGTGCAGCGCGTGCACCCGTTGTGGTGAGAGTGCATGTTCAGCAACATGTTACTGGCTGCAAACTCTCCAGAGACACGAGCGGATTCTAACACTTTAACCGATTATTTACACCAACAGCTGCAGGCCGGGAGCGTAACAAAGGCCCCTGCAGCACCCTCAGCACAGCTCCTCGCCTGACTGACTCCGGAGGGGCCCCTCCATGCTCTTTTCAAAGGGGCCCTCCAGTTTCCTTACGCCCACTGCTGCAGGCCAGGGGCGTAACAAAGGCCCCTGCAGCACCCTCAGCACCGCTGCTGACCTGACTGAGTCCGGAGGGGGTCACCTCCACGCTCTCTTCAAGGGGGGCTCTGCAGTTTCGTTACGCCACTGCTGCAGGCCAGGGGCGTAACAAAGGCCCCTGCAGCACCCTCAGCACCGCTGCTGGCCTGACTGAGTCCGGAGGGGGGCACCTCCACGCTCTCTTCAAGGGGGACCCTCCAGTTTCGTTACGCCACTGCTGCAGGCTGTGTACACCGGGACGGAACACGGGAGCGATATTTGTGCAACAAATTGACATGAAATCCATGATACGGCTGCAAGTAAGCAACACTCATGAAATACTCACTTACTAGAAAAACACAGAGACTACAAACAGGACAGCATCGAGAACAAGAATTTGCATTGCAATAGATCCCGCATTTTCTTGAGTTAGAGCTATTGGCGTTGTAAATTCATTACTGGACTTTTCTTGCCACATACATTGGTCAACCCTGCCGCATAATGTTGTCTTTTTCTGCCAAATAAGTCCAGTGGCCCAGCAGTTAACTAAAACACTTCCATATACATACCCTCTTCCTCTATCTTAAACCATGTACAGTTATCATATAAACCTTCATCAGAAATAAACTTTTGGCATTAGAATGTAAAAACACCATATCAAAAATATCATTTGGGGCAGATAACGGGGTGAATGGAAAGAGGGAGTCGGGAGTAAAGATGGAGAGGGCAGGTGGCGTAGTAACGGTGTCATGGGCCCTGGAGTAAGAAAGGAAAACAGTTGACTGCAATTTCAGTAGGAAAATGCAGCAGTAATTAGAGTTGAGTGAGGTCCACAGGTCTATGGGCCCCGGTGCCACTGCACCTCTTGCTCCATTGATAACTAGGCCTCAGGAGAGAAAGCGGATGGGGCAGAAAAAGAGAAGCGAAAGGAATACAACAGACAAAAGGAAGGAGGAGACGGGGTCACAAAGAAATAAAAGAAAGAACGGAAAGAAAGAACGAGAAAATGAAAACACAAAGAAGAAATGGAGCAAAAGATTGGGACAAAAGAAAAAAGGGAAGGAAGCTAGTAAATGAATTATAAAAGAGGAAAAAGAATGTTTGAAAAGAAAGAGCAAAATTAACATTAGAAGAAAAAGACAGGCATGTATGTACTGACACATTTCCCACAGACTCAGAGTGGGAAAACCACTTTGACACTTTGGGTCCCGACAAATAACTTATGGCTTCCACATACAGATGGGAAAAAGAGGGTTTTAAAGTAAAATGTGAATTGCATTTTGAGTAAAAGAAAAGGGCAAAAAAAGAGATCAAAAAAGAATAGGATGAGACAAAAGCAGTGAAAGAATGAACTCCTGATGAAGAAAAAAAGAGAGGAGTGAAACACAGAAAGAAAAAAACATGTTTTTGTGAGTTTGAAAGAGTAAGTAGCAAGAGGAAGAGGGAAATACAAAAAAGGGAGAGGAGTAGATATAAACAGTTGAAAAAAAGAGTGATTTTAAGAGCTGGAAAGAAAAAAGTGGGGGAGAAAGAAAACATTGAGAGTAAATAGAGTAAAGCAATGCACGGTGTGAAATAAGTGAAACAGACCCTCCCAAATAAATATCTCAGTTGCGCATAGATTTAATTGGCTCCCCCATGTCCTCAAACACAAGTCAGACTGTGGAACAGCAGGGGGCGCTGCGGAACAGCAGGCGGTGCGTTAGCAGAGTTGTATGTGAACCCCAATACAGCAATATTGGGGCACTTCAGGTTAACATTGGGGGTATACAGAGCTGTGTCCTGACCCCTTGCTGGAAGAACAGCAAGGCAGCGGGTGAGGAAGCACTGTGTAACTGCTGGTGTTGGAACAATGGGGCACTGCAGGTTAGGGTTGAGGTGCACTGACAGCTGTATGTGGGTGCAGTACTGGATTAGTAAGAGGCACAAAAGGTCAGAAGTCAGGTATGTTAATGGAGCTAAGGGAGGAATCTAGTTTGGCATGCCACTATTGCCGAGTGTCAGCCTGGAGGTGGCCTGGTGAAGCTGCGAGTGGGGCCCAGAATGGGAGTGACAATGCCTCTGAACCACAGAGGTGAGCATTCCTGACGGGTGTGAGCCTTAGTACTGAGAAGGAAAGTGCACAGAATGTTAGAATTGATGGATTCTGGCGGAGGTGTGGTGGAAACCCCCCAACAGGGGCGTTGATTGTTAGACTTGAGGTGCACTGGCTGAGCAGTGTTTAGCTCTTTTCAGGACAGCATTGGCTTGGCAGTGGGACTGTGCTGCTGTAATGGAACTGTACGTGAGTGGGGTCACAGTATATGAAAGGAAATTACCTTGCCGTGGTATGTAGGAAAGTACCATCTTGCCTGGCATGTTACCCCCATATTTCACTGTATATATGTTGTTTTAGTTGTATGTGTCACTGGGACCCTGCCAGCAAGGGCCCCAGTGCTCATAAGTGTGCCCTGTATGTGTTCCCTGTGTGATGACTAACTGCCTCACTGAGGCTCTGCTAACCAGAACCTCAGTGGTTATGCTCTCTCTTTGCTTTCCAAATTGTCACTAACAGGCTAGTGACCAATTTCACCAATTCACATTGGCATACTGGAACACCCTTATAATTCCCTAGTATATGGTACTGAGGTACCCAGGGTATTGGGGTTCCAGGAGATCCCTATGGACTGCAGCATTTCTTGTGCCACCCATAGGGAGCTCTGACAATTCTTACACAGGCCTGCCACTGCAGCCTGAGTGAAATAACGTCCACGTTATTTCACAGCCATTTACCACTGCACTTAAGTAACTTATAAGTCTCCTATATGTCTAACCTTTACTTGGTAAAGGTTGGGTGCTAAGTTACTTAGTGTGTGGGCACCCTGGCACTAGCCAAGGTGCCCCCACATTGTTCAGGGCAAATTCCCCGGACTTTGCGGGACAACATTACACGCGTGCACTATACATAGGTCACTACCTATGTATAGCTTCACAATGGTAACTCCGAACATGGCCATGTAACATGTCTAAGATCATGGAATTGTCACCCCAATGCCAGACAACTCCATGATCCCCCGAGTCTCTAGCACAGACCCGGGTACTGCCAAACTACCTTTCCCGGGGTTTCACTGCAGCCCCAGCCCTTCACACCTATTTCCAAAGGGAAAGGGTGTAACACCCTCTCTCAGATGAAATCCATTGTTCTGCCTTCCTGGGCCAGGCCTGGCTGGACCCCAGGAGGGCAGAATCCTGTCTGAGGGGTTGGCAGCAGTAGCAGCTGCAGTGGAAACCCCGGAAAGGCAGTTTGGCAGTACCCAGGTTCTGTGCTAGAGACCCGGGGGATCATGGAATTGTCCCTCCATCATGGAATTGTCCCCCCAATACCAGAATGGTATTGGGGTGACAATTCCATGATCTTAGACATGTTACATGGCCATGTTAGGAGTTACCATTGTGACGCTACACAATGTATAGTGCACCGCTGTAATGGTGTCCCCGCACTCACAAAGTCTGGGGAATTTGACCTGAACGATGTGGGGGCACATTGGCTAGTGCCAGGGTGCCCACACACTAAGTAACTTGGCACCCAACCTTCACTAAGTGAGGGTTGGACATATAGGTGACTTATAAGTTACTTATGTGCAGTGAAAAATGGGTGTGCAATAACGTGGACGTTATTTCACTCAGGCTGCAGTGGCAGGCCTGTGTAAGAATTGTCAGAGCTCCCTATGGGTGGCAACAGAAATGCTGCAGCCCATAGGGATCTCCTGGAACCCCAATACCCTGATTACCTCAGTACCATATACAAGGGAATTATATGGGTGTACCAGTGTGCCAATGAGAATTGGTAAATTTAGTCACTAGCCTGCAGTGACAAATTTAGAAAGCAGAGAGAGTATAAACACTGAGGTTCTGATTAGCAGAGCCTTATTGATACAGTTAGGCACCACACAGGGAACACATACAGGGCACATACTATGAGCACTGGGGTCCTGCCTAGCAGGATCCCAGTGACACAAGGGCTAAAACAACATACATACAGTGAAATATGGGGATAACATGCCAGGCAAGATGGTACTTTCCCACACATGTAACACAAGATACATAGTCACAGAGATTGTGTAGGTCTGTACAAATTCCAGTCACATTGGCAACAACTATAACTATGTGCTTGGCCAGCACAAACAAGTGTGACAGATGCTAGTGACAAATTACAGTATCTGTACCCTGGGTCTGCAGATATGACCAAGTTTCACAAACTATCAATGACCTAACCAAGCATCATAGAAATAATGTCACCTGTGTATGGAAAGTCATTGCAAACCCTAGCAAATGATGAGGTATGTCCAACACACACAAGCTCTAAGGCCCATATTTATACTTTTTGACGCACAACTGCGCCAACGCAGTTGTGCGTCAAAAAATTTACCGCCGGCTAACGCCATTCCAACGCACCATGCGGGCGCCTTATTTATGGAATGACATTAGCTGGCGCTGCGGACTGGTGTGCGTCAAAACAAATGACTCACACCAGGCAGTGCCGGCGTATGGGAAAATGGGGGTTGTGCGTCAAAAAATGGGGCAAGTCAGGTCTGAGGCAAAATTCAGGCCTCAAACCGGATTTGCGCAATTTTTTTTTTACACCCAACCTCCATTGACATGACTCCTGTCTTAGCAAAGACAGGAGTCATGCCCCCTTTCCCAATGGCCATGCCCAGGGGACTTATGTCCCCTGGGCATGGTCATTGGGCATAGTGGCATGTAGGGAGGCCCAAATCAGGCCCCCCTATGCCACAAAAAAAATCTGAAAAAAAATACTTACCCGAACTTACCTTTACTTCCCTGGGATGGATCCCTCCATCCTTGGGTGTCCTCCTGGGGTGGGCAAGGGTGGCAGGGGGTGTCCCTAGGGGCAGGGGAGGGCACCTCTGTGCTCCTTCCGAGCCCACAGGTCCCTTAACGCCTGCCCTGACCCATGACTTAAAAAACGGCGCCCATCAGGCTGTGCGTCGTTTTTTAAGGCCCACCCCCTCCTGTGCGTCAAAATGACGTCAGAGTATAAATATGGGGCACAGGCCTTAAAGTCATTTTTTGGAAGGGAACGCCTACCTTGCATATAATTAACGCAAGGCTGGTTCCCCCTTCCAAAAAATGACACACATGGTGGAATTTTGACGCCCGCGGGGTCGGACGTCAAAGTATAAATATGGGGCAGGGTTTGCGCCGATTGTGCGTCAAAATTTTTGACGCACATTCGGCGCAAACAGAGCATAAATATGCCCCTGAGTGTCTTGTAAGTATTAGGGCAACCCTGACATCAACAACCTTAAAGTCTACAAAACATATTTGGTCACAGGACCACAATTGTGCAGGTGTATGTCTGCAGGTGACTGTGCATTGCTGATGATTGATCTTGAGGATAGCAACCTCCCCACTTCCAATCCCCAGAGGAGGCTACACTGACTCTTGACACAGTCAATACATGCAACAAAGGGCCTGTGTGGACAAACAGCTGACCACTGCCTGCTCTTAAAAAACAAAAATTATAATCATTCTCAAAGGGGAAGAGGTCCCTTGGAGAATTTGGTCACTTGGAGAATTTGCAAATGGGCTGCCACAAACTTGAAGTTCATGGTAAAATGTGAATGTTTTGTGACTGTGTATTGGTTGCAAAACATTCATATACCACTGCAGTTTAGCATGAGGAAGGGACGCCCTAAACACGCCCCTTCCTAATACTCAATTACAAACCCAATTTGCGATTCTGTAAAAGGTTACTTTGTACATTTCAAAAAGCCTTTTAGTTTCACAAACAGGACGATTCTGCAAAACTAAAACACTGTACATTTGGCCCACATTGTCTGACTTTTCCATGATGCTCTTTTTATTACTTATTATTTACTTTTTAGGCAGCATCAACGTTAGATGTTTAGGTAATGTTTTATTAAATATGGTTCAGATTTTGATTACCTAAAATTTCAAAATGTGGATATTGGCCCTCATTATGACTTTGGCGGTCTATTCCATAGAGCGACAAAGTCATGCTACCATATGACCGCCAGTGTTCGTGGTCTGAAGACCGTCATATTCTGCTGGCTGTTCTCTGCCACTAATTGGAGGGAAACCGCCAGCAGCCATACTAACGGTCAGCGGTCTAGTGGAGCTTGCTCAGCCGCCACGTCACCACATCACTGCCCGCCGTAATTACAACATTGTAAACGGCGTGGTGGTGTTGTGTTTGCAGGGCGCTGGCGATGGAGCAAGCGCCATGGATCCCATATCCTCCAAGACGACCACCGCGACCACCAGGTAAGGTGATTGTCTGACAGGGGAGGGGGTGTAGGGCTGTTGTGTGTGTTTGTGTGTATGTGTGTGCAAGTATCTGACTGCCGGTGTGGCGGGGCAGGGCAGGACTGCCAAAGTCATAATGACCACCATTGTCATTTACAGCAACGCGCTGTACCTGAGGCTACAGAGAACAACATTTTGTAAGATAGATTGTGGGTGGTCAGTCTGTTTGGTCTGGCTACAATTTAGGTAGAAATGCAGACAATGCTAAACTGTTCTGTGATTCCTCCATTTCCATCCAGAATGTTAACAATGTGGTTAGAGGTAGCTTGTTATCTGTGGATAGCATGTGGAATGGCCATGGCATATCCCTTAATAATATAAAGAGTTCCCAACCAAAGGGAAGAAGTGTTCACAGTGCGGAAAGATGAACCATTATGCTAAAGTGTGCAGCTTGCACCACCTCACAAATTCCTTAAAAACAAAGCAGCTGGCACATACTCAGTGCTGGTACATAATGACAACAACATAAATGGTGACACCCCCAGAAGGCATGTCACACATCATATACACAGTAGAACCGACCCTGAGTTGAGGTGCCATGGACCTAAATGCCAAGTCACAGTGGATGGCCAGACACTCATGGCACTAGTAGACACCGGGCCTCTATCACTATATTGCTCCTAATCATTCTCCAGTCCATGCTCACACCACCAGTTCTCTGCCCCATGACCACCAGGGCATATTCTTTTGGCACCATCACCCATCTCCTACTCACTGGAGTCTTCACATCGGGCACTAGACTACACAACAGATCTACTAAAGCATAGATCTAGGGTGAATCAGACATGCTCCTTAGCTGCCACACAGCTAATCATCTCCAGCCAATCCACTTTACTTTCAGGATTCGTGTCAGTGCCGTAGTGACACTCCTTGGTGAGATTGACTCCCTGTACAAAGGGATAGGGTGTCTTAAATACCAAAAGGTATTCCTGCACATTGATCAATCCTTGAAGCAGGTTGCCTGCCACCACAGAAAAATAGCATTTCTCCTTTGTCCAGAGGTGGAAGGCCAGCTTCGCAAGCTGGAGGCAAGAGACATCATCAAAAGGGTGAAAAGGCCACCCCCTTTGCTTTCTCTCATTGTGGTTGCAAGGATGACGAAACAACCGGAAGAAGTCAGGAGAAGAGTGTATATGCATCTCCCCAAAACCGCTGTTAAACAAGAGAGATACTTAACTCCAACAGATAACAACATTGTGGGAGAGCTATAAGCTTTCCAGTGGTTATCAAAGATGGGCCTGAGGTCGGGCTATCACCAAATTCTTCTGGCATTTGAGTCCCACCACATAACAATATTCTCGGCCCAGTTTGGATTGCGGAATTGCAAACGCTGCAACTTTAGCATTTCCAACATGGCCGAATTGTTTCAGGACATCATCTGGACTCCACCTGGTTGTAATGTCAGCAACAATTCCTTTGTGCATGTCCTCTCCATCAAAGAGCATCTCCAGAGGCTGAGGGTGGTGTTCAAGTACCTGCAGGAAAGTTGGCTCAGACTTCACAGAGAAAAATGTGAATGCCTCAAAGAAGATATCTGTTTCTTTAGCTACTGGTTTTCAGCGAAAAGCATCGCCTCTAATGCTGCCAAAGTCCAGGACATACATGTAGCACCTGCACACACCACAGTCACTGGTGTCAGGAGTTTTTTAGGGATGGTGACTAACTGTGGTCGTTTCATGCAGAACCTTTCACAACTCACAGAACCAGTCCTAGAACTCACAAAAGCATTGACCTCCCGGGCAGTGGGCTGTGGATCAGGACCAGGCATTCCAGTGCACGAAATAGGCACTCTCTGAGGACACTATCATCTTACTTTGATCTGGCCAAAGATACTAAACTCTCCATGGATGACAGCCCTACAGGTCTTGGAACTGTCCTATCACAGAAACAACCCTGTGGAGAGTGGGTTCCCAGTGCATATGCCAGCAGCGCCCTAACCCCACCAAACAAAGGTATTCCCTCACTGAAAAATTGGCAATCTCAATCAATTGAGGGTGGTATTGTAGGAAGGTAGCCTCTTTCTAGCCTTGTTACCCACACGTTTGGCCTGTTTATGAGTATATGTCAGGGTATTTTTACTGTCACACTGGGATCCTGCTAGCCAGGGCCCCAGTGCTCATAGTGGAAACCCTATGTTGTCAGTATGTTTGATATGTGTCCCTGGGATCCTGCTAGCCAGGACTCCAGTGCTCATAAGTTTGTGGCCTATATGTGTTCCCTGTGTGCTGCCTAACTGTATCACTGAGGCTCTGCTAACCAGAACCTCTGTGTTTATGCTCTCTCTGCTTTTAAAATTGTCACTGCAGGCTAGTGACTAATTTTACCAATTCTGATTGGAACACCCTTATAATTCCCTAGTATATGGTACCTAGGTACCCAGGGTATTGGGGTTCCAGGAGATCCCTATGGGCTGCAGCATTTCTTTTGCCACCCATAGGGAGCTCAGACAATTCTTACACAGGACTGCCACTGCACGTCCACGTTATTTCAAAGCCATTTTTCACTGCACTTAAGTAATTTACAAGTCACCTATATGTCTAACCCTCACTTAGTGAAGGTTAGGTGCAAAGTTACTAAGCGTGAGGGCTCCCTGGCACTAGCCAAGGTGCCCCCACATTGTTCAGGGCAATTTCCCAAGACTTTGTCAGTGCGGGGACACCATTACACGCATGAACTACATTTAGGTCAATACCTATGTGTAGCTTCACAATGGTAACTCCGAACATGGCCATGTAACATGTCTAGGATTATGGAATAGTCCCCCCAATACCATTCATGGACCCCGGGTACTGCCAAACTAGCCCTCTGGGGTTTTCTCTGCAGCTACCGCTGCTGCCAACCCTCAGACAGGTTTCTGCCCCCCTGGGGCCTGGTCAGCCCAGTCCCAGGAAGGCAGAACAAAGGATTTCCTCTGAGAGAGGGTGTTACACCCTTCCCTTGCATAAGCCAGTCTACACCGGTTCAGGGATCCCCCCAGCCCTGCTCTGGCGTGAAACTGGACAAAAGAAAGGGGAGTGGCCACTCCCCTGACCAGCACCTCCCAGGGGAGGTGCCCAGAGTTCCTCCAGTGTGTCCCAGACCTCTGTCATCTTGGATGCAGAGGTGTGAGGGCACAATTGACAGCTCTGAGTGGCCAGTGCCACCAGGTGACGTCAGAGACCTCTCCTGATAGGTGCTTACCTTTCTCTGTAGCCAATCCTCCTCTGTGGGCTATTTATGGTCTCTCCTGTGGGCATCTCACCAGATAACGAATGCAAGAGCTCACCAGAGTTCCTCTGCACTTCCCTCTTCGACTTCTGCCAAGGATCTGCCGCTGACTGCTCCAGGATGCCTGCATAACTGCAACAAAGTAGCAAGAAGACTACCAGCAACATTGTAGAGCCTCAAGCTGCCAGCTTTCTCAACTGTTTCCTGGTGGTGCATGCTCTGAGGGCTGTCTGCCTTCACCCTGCACTGGAAGCCAAGAAGAAATCTCCCGTGGGTCGATGGAATCTTCCCCCTGCCAACACAGACACCAAACTTCTGCATCACCGGTCCTCTGGGTCCCCTCTCATCCTGACGAGCATGGTCCCTGGAACACAGGAGCTGGGTCCAAGTGTCTTCGACAGTCCAGTGGCCCTTCTGTCCAAATTTGGTGGAGGTAAGTCCTTGCCTCCCCACGCCAGACAGTAATCCTCTGTACTGCGTGAACTGCAGCTGCTCGGGCTTCTGTGCACTTTTGCAAGACTTCCCTTGTGCACAGCCTAGCCCAGATCCCCAGCACTCCGTCCTGCATTGCCCAACTCGCTAAGTTGGGCTCCGACATCGTGGGACCCTCTTTTGTTGCTCTGAGTTGGGTGTCATCCTCAGATCTTCTAAGTTCCTGTTCTGGTGCTTCTGCGACTGCTGACTACTTTTGCATGGGCTCTCTCTGTTGCTGAGTGCCCTCTCTGTCTCCTCCTCCAAGGGGCGACCTCCTGGTTGTTCCTGGGCCCTGGCAGCACCCAAAATCCTTAACTGTGAAACTTGCAGCTACCAAGGCTTGTTTGCAGTCTTTCTGCATGGAAACAACTCTGCATCCTCTAGCAATCCGTGGGACATCTTCTGACCAAAGGAGAAGTTCCTGGCACCTTCCGTTGTTGCAGAATCTTTGGCTTCTTCCACCCGGAGGCAGCCTTTTGCACCTGCATCTGGGGTTTAGTGGGCTCCTGCCCTCCCTGGAGACTTGCGTGACTCTTGGACTTGGTTACCTTCCTTTACAGATCCTCAGGTCCAGGAATCCATCTTCAGTGTTTTGCTGGTGGTTGTGGTTCTTACAGAATCCCCTATCTCGACTATACTGTCTTTCTGGGGTAGAAGGGTAACTTTACTCCTACTTTTCAGGGTCTTTGGGTGGGGTATCTTGGACACCCTTAGTGTTTTCGTACACTCCCAGTGACCTTCTGCACACTACACTAGGCCTGGGGTCCATTCGTGGTTCACATTCCACTTTTGGAGTATATGGTTTGTGTTGCCCCTAGGCCTATTTCTCCCTATTGCATTCTATTATGATTCTACAGTGTTTGCACTACTTTTCTAACTGTTACTTACCTGATTTTGGTTTGTGTGCATATATTTTGTGTATATTACTTACCTCCCAAGGGAGTATATCCTCTGAGATACTTTTGGCATATTGTCACTGAAATAAAGTACCTTTATTTTTAGTAACTCTGAGTATTGTGTTTTCTTAGGATATAGTGCTATATGATATAAGTGGTATAGTAGGAGCTTTGCATGTCTCCTAGTTCAGCCTAAGCTGCTCTGCTATAGCTACCTCTATCAGCCTAAGCTGCTAGAACACCTCTAATCTACTAATAAGGAATAACTGGACCTGCCACAAGGTACCCACTATAAGCCAGGCCATCCTCCTACAGGGGCCGCAGGGAAACTGAAGTGGAGGGAGGGGGGCGGGGCTGCAGCAGCAGGGGCCAAGGGGAAAGAAAGAAAAAAAAAAAAAGCATGGGCACCTGGAACAGAGGCAGCACTGGCACGCAGCACAGGGGAGCGACCTGCCTGAAGCAGGGTCAAGGGTCACCTTGACCTTATTGTGTGAGGCCAGGGCACAGCTTTACAAATGCAGGTGTGCCCCTCCTCTCCGTTCTCTCAGCCCAGAAAGACTATTCAGTATGCAGATGCACCTCTGTGACACCTTCACCCTCCCTGTGTACAGGTTGTCTGAAAAGTATGCACAAAGCCCAACTGTCACTCTGCCCTGACGTGGATTGGAGTCAAGCTGCAAAACACCAAAGTCATATGCATGGAGAAATCCTCACTTTCTAGAAGTGGCATTTCTGCAATGATAATAAAGAATCCACCTACACCAGTAGGCAGCATTACTCACTACCATTAAAACCATACCAAACATGCCTACGCTACCCCTCATAAATCAGGCGATACCCCATTCCCCTAAGGCAGGGCATTTCCAATGTAATCCTATGAGAAGGCAGCACTCACAACAGTGAGAAACCAAATAGGCTGTTTGTCACTACCAGGACAGGCCACACAACCAGGCACATGTACTGACTTCTACATACATAGCAGCCTGCCCATAGGGCTGCCTAGGGCGTACCTTAGGAGTGACTTACATGTGGTAAAAGGGGAGTTCTGGGCCTGGCAAGTACATTTAGATGCCAGGTGCCTGTGGCAGAAAACTGCGCACACAGGCTCTGCGCTAGCAGGCCTGAGACAGGTTTGAAAGGCTACTCCAGTGAGTGGCACAAGCAGCGCTGCAGGCCCACTAGTAACATTAAAAATTCCAGGCCCTGGGCATAGAGAGACCATTTTACTAGGGATTTATAGGTAAATTAAATATGTCAATTAGGTATAAACCAAGCTTACAAGGGAGAGCACATGCACTTCAGCACTGGTTAGCAGTGATAAAGTGTCCAGAGTCATAACATCAACAAAAATGCTCAGAAAAATGAGGAGGAAAAAGCTAAATGTTTGGGGAATGGCCCTGTAAAAGGGCCAGGTCCAACAGTTAGCATCTGCAGTGAGGGACATGAGAGACTTGATGAGAGTGTTGGAGAGCTGCTCCTCTGTGATCCCGGTCCGTTTTCTGCTTCGGGCTCTGAGTTTGCAGAGGTGGATGGTCGGTGAGGTGATGGTGAAATGGATGCATTGGTGGTCAATCCAGTGAAGTGTGGAAGTGCTGTTGATGGTGATGTTGTTGCTGGTGGAAAAGATGGGTTCAAGCGTGTGTCCTGTGACGTGTGTTGGCAATGTGACCAGTTGCTTTAGTCCTCTTGTGGCGAGGTTGTCAAGCAGGAAGCGGAGTTGGTGTTGTTGCTGCTGCCAATGTAGTAGTTTAGGTCTCCATGGAGGAAGTAGGTCGAGGAGGCGAGAGTGTGAGGAGAAATTATGATGACGATGGACTTGCTGAAGATTGAACGGGGGCTGGGTGGCCTGTAGAGGAGGGTGCTGCGAAAGGTTGACTTGGGTGTGGTGTGTATCTGAAATTGGAGGTTCTCCATGAGGAGGGAGTTTTCTTCTGCATTGATTGTCAAGGGGTAGGGAGGATTTGTGTACTATGGCCAGGCCGCCACCTGGGCAAGAAGGACAGTCTTTGTGGAGCAGTTTGTTGTCACTGGGGATGACGATGTCCAGTGCAGATGCTGGGTTTGTCCAAGTTTCAGTGAGAAAGCTGATGTCCGGGTAGGTGGAGTCCAGTAGATCCCAGAGTTCTACGTTGTGTTTGTGGAGAGAGCGAATGTTGAGGAGGATGGAGCTGATACGCTCCGGGTTGGTGTTTGATGATTTTGCGGTGGGAAGGTCCAGTGTCAGGTGTAGGGGGATGGTGCAGTGCCAGTGGAGGCAGGATAGAAGTCAGTGGGTGTGTCTGGGTAATGGAAGACGGCAGGCAGAGGATCGTCCTGTGTTCAGCATATGGAGGGTGTAGGAGGCTGGCCTGGCTTATAGTGGGTACCTTGTGGTACTCACACCCTGTGCCAGGTCCAGTTATCCCTTATTAGTAGAATAGAGGTGTTTCTAGCAGCTTAGGCTGATAGAAGGTAGCTGTTGGACCTGGCTTTTTGACAGGGACATCCCGAAACTTTTTGCCTCCTTCCTCCTATTTTTTCTGACCTGTTGTTGTTGGCTTTTGACCTCTGGGCACTTTACCACTGCTAACCAGTGCTAAAGTGCATATGCTCTCTGTGTAAATTGTACTACTGATTGGTTTATACATGATTGACTATTTAATTTACTGATAAGTCCCTGGTAGAGTGCACTACATGTGCATAGGGCAGGTAGATTAAATGCTACTAGTGGGCCTGCAGCACTGGTTGTGCCACCCACCTCAGTAGCCCCTTAACCTTGTCTCAGGCCTGCCATTGCAAGGCCTGTGTGTGCAGTTTCACTGCCACCTCGACTTGGCATTTAAAGGTACTTGCCAAGCCTAGAACTCCCCTTTTTCTATACATAAGTCACCCCTAATGTGTGCCCTAGGTAACCCCTAGAGCAGGGTGCTGTGTAGGTAAAAGGCAGGACATGTACCTGTGTAGTTATATGTCCTGGTAGTGTAAAACTCCTAAATTCGTTTTTACACTACTGTGAGGCCTGCTCCTTTCATAGGCTAACATTGGGGCTGCCCTCATACACTGTTGAAGTGGCAGCTGCTGATCTGAAAGGAGCAGGAAGGTCATATTTAGTATGGCCAGAATGGTAATACAAAATCCTGCTGACTGGTGAAGTCGGATTTAATATTACTATTCTAGAAATGCCACTTTTAGAAAGTGAGCATTTCTTTGCACTAAAATCTTGTTGTGCCCTTCAATCCACGTCTGGCTAGGTTTAGTTGACAGCTCCTTGTGCATTCACTCAGACACACCCCAAACACAGGGTACTCAGCCTCACTTGCATACATCTGCATTTTGAATGGGTCTTCCTGGGCTGGGAGGGTGGAGGGCCTGCCCTCACACAAAGGACTGCCACACCCCCTGCTGGGACTCTGGCAGACAGGATTGAACTGAAAGGGGGCTTGGTGCATTTCTTAGAGACTCTTTGAAGTCACCCCCACTTCAAAGGCACAACTTAGTATAAAACAGGGCCTCTGCCCTACATCATCAGACACTTGCTGGAGAAGAAACCTGAACCAGAAACTACATCCTGCCAAGAAGCACTGCCTGGCTGCTCAAAGGACTCTCCTGTCTGCTTTTCTACAAAGGACTGCTGTCTTGCTGTTGGCCTGCTGCCTTGCTGAACTCTTGCCTGGCTGTAAAAGTGCTCTCCAAGGGCTTGGATAGAGCTTGCCTCCTGTTCCCTGAAGTCTCAGGACCAAAAAGACTTCACTCTTCCTCCTGGACGCTCCGTGCGCCGAACTTTTCGACGCACAGCTTGTTCCGCGGCAAGAAAAACGCCACACACCGACGCTGATCAACGCGACGCCTTCGGGACGACCGAAACTTTGACGCACGGCCTCGCAAGGACAACGCCGCCCGACTTCCCGGGAGAAATCGACGCGACGCCTGCCGTGAGATCAAAACTTTGACGCACGGCCTCGCAAGGACAACGCCGCCCAACATCCCGGGAGAAATCGACGCGACGCCTGCCGTGAGATCAAAACTTTGACGCACGGCCTCGCAAGGACAACGCCGCCCGACTCCGCAGGAGAAATCGACGCGACGCCTGCCGTGAGATCAAAACTTTGACGCACGGCCTCGCAAGGACAACACCACCGACTCCGCAGGAGAAATCGACGCGACGCCTGCCGTGAGATCAAAACTTCGACGCACAGCCCCGCAGAACGACGCGCAGCCGGAAAACAAGCAGGAAAATCCACGCACAGACCCGGGACATCTGGTAATCCCCGCGACCCACAGAAAGAGACTGTCCGCGCGCCGGAAAACGACGCCCGACTTCCGCGCGTGGAAAATAACGACGCAAGTCTGTGTGTGCTGGGGAGAAATCGACGCACACACCCTTTTTCCACGCACCTCTTCCTCTGTGGCCCTCTGAGGAGATTTTCCAGCAGAAACCAGGTACTTTGTGTTTGAAAGAGACTTTCTAAAGTTCGAAGTTTACTTTCTAAAGACTTAAGACACTTTCTATCACTTTTCAGTGATATCTTTACAAATTCGTATTGCAACTTTGATCGTTTTGACCTGAAGATACCCAGATAAATATTATATATTTTTCTAAACACTGTGTGGTGTATTTTTGTGGTGTTATGCTATGGTGTTGTATGATTTATTGCACAAATGCTTTACACATTGCCTTCTAAGTTAAGCCTGACTGCTCGTGCCAAGTTACCGGAGGGTGAGCACAGGCTGATTTTGGATTGTGTGTGACTTACCCTGACTAGAGTGAGGGTTATTGCTTGGACAGAGGGCAACCTGACTGCCAACCAAAAACCCCATTTCTAACATTGGTGATCAGCGGTGAGGATAGGACTTGTGTTTGTGCAGTGACATACAATAGCTAAGTATTTCACTACCTACCCACAGTTGAAGGTCAACTTGATTTTTCATCTTTTTTTGCTTTTGGTTCTCTGATGTCCTCCTGGATATACTATTGATATTTTGGACTTTGGATTTTGGTTCTTACCAGTAAGACTTTGTCAGCAATGAGATTGCTTACCTACTCATTCTTTGTGCCTACTGACCACCTCACTAAGGCTGACGAAAGGAAGCTTTGCAGAAAATGGGGCCTTCCTGTAGCAAGGAGATCAACTAAGGCGGAGATGCTACATGCCTACATAGTCTGGGGGGAAGAAAGATGGGCAGAGAGAGAGGCAGCAAGAAACCAAATGACTAAGTACCCCTCAGATGAGGTGGATGACTACTCACATGAGGAGGAAGACTACTCAGATGAGGAAAGAGAACCAGTGGGAGATGAATGGCTCCTAGCTCTAGAGCAGTGTATGGAAGAGCTAGATGAGCAGCTTGAAAGGGCTGAGGCAGCAAGTCTCTTAGCCCTGGAAGAAGAAAAGATTGCCGCTCAAGAGCTGAGCTGTAAAGAGCTGAAACTGGAGGCCGGAAGGACTGAGTCCAGTTCAGATGGTGGCAGCAAAAATCTTGCATCCAGTACTGCTGAAGAAGGGCACAAGCCCAGAGATGTGGTGCCCAACTTGAAGAAGGGAGTTGACACACCCCAGGTGGTTCAAGGGTATGAGATAGTTCCCGTTATGCGCAGGGTCCCTGAGAAGGATTGGGGAACTGGCACAGGGAGTCATATTCCTACTGGGGGGAGGGACACTTTACTGACTCTAGCAGAGAGTGACAGAGAAAGGGTTCCCCCCTGGTGGACGTCCTGGATATAGAGTGTAGAGACATCCCAGAAGAGTATGGGTGTCAGGGACAGACAGATACTGTCTCACCAGTCTCAGGAGGGTGAAGTAGAGTGCTTTTCCAAGGTTGAGTTACTGGGTGGTTGGGTGAAGGGTACTGTGGTTAATACATGTGAAGGGCAGAGTGATGTAATTGCTGGAGAGCATATGTCTGGTCCTTATTTTCCAGAGCTACGCCAACACCAGGTGGAGTGTGAGTTCTCTGACCCCAGGGAACTTACAATGGAGGCAGACTTCTGGGTGAGTACCAGAGAGTCTGAAGAGGCATTTGGGGGTGCTCCTGAAGGGAGTGGTCTAGGTGGTTCCCAACCGAGTGTGGTGGGAAAGGATTGTAGTGTCCCAGGTAGGTCCCAGGTCCTAGAGGATTCCATGAGGGAACACCAGGAGGGAAGCCTAGCCTGTACCGTAGGGCCACCTTTTGAGGGAAGCCCCGCAGTGTCAGAAGAACTTGGGGGGGTGACTGTAGCCAGCATCCCAACAGTTCTGGTGTCTGCCAGTACCCCTCCTAGTGAGGGGGTGCAGAAGTCCAGACATAGGGTTGAGAGGGGGTTGCAGACCCCAGTGGAGGACCTTGAGAGTCAGGGGACAGCTCTGAGAGCAGAGCCCCCCAGGAATGACCCAGGTGAAACCGTTTCTGGTTTGGGGGAAACCCAGACTCTGCCGGATGGGCAGAGGTCGGGGGACCCGCGCCAACCAGACTCTTGTGTGGCCCTTGGGGACGGTGTGTCTCTTGTGGGGGGTGAGAGTGCCCCCCAGGAAGTCCTAGCATGCCAGGCAAAGATTCAACCTCAGGGTGGTGATTCTGGGTTGGATACCCAGGTTCAGAGGTTAAACTCTGACCTGGTGGGAGGTAGATGTGCCTCCCAAGAAGTCCTGCTGTGCCAGGCAATTGTCCAACCTCAGGGTGTTGACTCTGGGTTGGATGACCAGGTTCAGAGGTTAAACTCTGACCTGGTGGGGGGTAGGTGTGCCCCCCAGAAAGTCCTGGCATGCCAGGCAATTGCCCAACCTCAGGGTGGTGACCCTGGGTTGGGGAACCAGGCTCAGAGGTTAAACTCTGACCTGGTGGGAGGTAGGTGTGCCTCCCAGAAAGTCCTGGTGCGCCAGGCAATTGTTCAACTTCAGGGTGGTGACTCTGAGTTGAATGGCCCAGTTCAGAGGTTAAACTCTGACCTGGTGGAGGGTCAGTGTGCCCTCCAGGAAGTCCTGGCGTGCCAGGCAATTGTTCAACTTCAGGGTGGTGACTCTGAGTTGAATGGCCAAGTTCAGAGGTTAAACTCTGACCTGGTGGAGGGTCAGAGTGCCCTCCAGGAAGTCCTGGCGTGCCAGGCAATTGTTCAACTTCAGGGTGGTGACTCTGAGTTGAATGGTCAGGTGCAGAGGTTAAACTCTGACCTGGTGGGGGGTAGGTGTGCCTCCCAGGAAGTCCTGGTTTACCAGGCAGTGATCCAGTCTGAGGGTACAGACCCTAGGCTGGAAGACCAGGTTCAGGGTGTCCCCCCGGACCTGGAGGGAGGGGCTACTGATAACAGTGCCCCTACCATGTTGTCTTCTGAGGAGGCCACTCCTAGTTGGAGGGTGCTGGACCCCAGAAGGGAGGGCAGGGGGAGGGAAGCCTCACCCCGGGGCCTAGTCCAACCTGAAGGTACAGGCCCCAGGTTGGAGGGCCAGTTGCAGGTTAA
Organism: Pleurodeles waltl; assembly: GCF_031143425.1. Taxonomy (NCBI): domain Eukaryota; kingdom Metazoa; phylum Chordata; class Amphibia; order Caudata; family Salamandridae; genus Pleurodeles; species Pleurodeles waltl. Next base: position 1,181,932,009 of record NC_090439.1, read on the forward strand.
CAGCCCTGCACTGGAGGAGGAATGGTACAGGGCGACTTCTGTAAGCACACTGACCAGGTTGGACTCTGGGGGTACCGCTCCAGGAGGGAGGGTACAGAGCCCCGAGGGGAGGACCAGGTTCAGGCTGTCATCCCTGACCTGGTGGAAGGGAGAGTGGGTAAAGGGTGCCCAGCACCTGGGGCTACCGCCCCCCACTCTCCACAGCCACAGTGGTTGGAGAGCTTTGAGAGGCCTGGGGCCTGGCTCTCATCCCTGACAGCTGTCAGTAATCACTGTGGCTTGCTGTCCGGGTGGACAGAGTTATCCCTGGGGAGGGGACAAGTGTCATACCCCGGGGGTAGAGTGGGCAACACCACTGTGTTGGTCATGGTGGTACTATCCTGCTCCTGGGATACATCTGTGAGCAAAGTAAGGTTAGGTGCTGCACAGATGGGATCCGCAGGTAAGGAGAAAGGTTCCCCATGGGTCGGCTTAGTGGGCCCTGAGAGTATGGACAGAGTGATCCAATTGGAGTCAGGAAGGCGAAGAACTGGAGCATGCCCCTGCTGTTGTGGGCCTGGGTCCTTGTTCTGTCGCCTCAAACAGGGAAGTACATCAGGATAGTGATTGTTCTCCCCTGGCCTTAGGCTGGTAGGGGGTCATGTTGGCTCGTGCCAAGCTACCGGAGGGTGAGCACAGGCTGATTTTGGATTGTGTGTGACTTACCCTGACTAGAGTGAGGGTTATTGCTTGGACAGAGGGCAACCTGACTGCCAACCAAAAACCCCATTTCTAACAGTAGCTATGGCAAAGCTTAGGCTGAACTAGGTGCATGTAAAGCTCCGACTATAGCACAATATCATAAGAAAACACAATACACAGAGCTACTAAAAATAAAGGTCCTTTATTTTTATGACAATATGCCAAAAGTATCTCAGTGAGTACCCTCAGTTAGAAGGTAGGTAATATACCCAAGTCATATGTACACAAACCCAAAACAGGTAAGTAATAGTAAGAAAAGTAATGTAAACAGTGTAGAATTACAATAGGATTCAATAGGCAAACAAAGGTCCAGGGGCAACACAAACCACATACTCCAAAAATGGAATGCGAATCACGAATGGACCCCAGACCTATGGGAGCTTGTAGAGGGTCGCTGGGACTGTAAGAAAACAGTCAGGGTGTCCAAGATACCCCACCCCAAGACCCTGAAAAGTAGGAGTAAAGTACCCCTACTACCCCAATAGGACACAATAGTCGTGATAGGGGGACTCTGCAAGGACCACAAACACCAGCAAAGCACTGAAGACAGATTCCTTGATCTGAGGACCTGCAAGGCAAGGGAACCAAGTCTAAGAGTTGCGATAGTGTCCGGGGAGCAGGAGCCCATGATACCCCGGATGAAGGTGCAAGGAAGCTGCCTCCAGATGGAAGAATTTTAGGATTATGCAACAACGAAGAGAGCTAGGAACTTCTCCTTTGGATGGAAGATGTCTCACGGCGTGCTACAAGTTGCAGAAGTATTCCCACGCAGAAATACCGCAAACAAGACTTGCTAGCTGCAAGGGTTGCGATAGAGGTTTTTGGGTGCTGCTGGGGACCAGGAAGGACCAGGATGTCGCCCCTTGGAGGAGGAAACAGACGGGGCGCTCAGCAACGCAGAGAGCCCCCACAGAAGCAGGCAGCACCTGCAGAAGTACCAGAGAAGGCACTTAGAAGATTTGTGAACTGGAGCTGGCTCAGAGTCACAAAGGAGGGTCCCATGATGTCGGAGTCCAACTCAGAGGGTTGAGCACTGCATTAGCAGGGGGAAGATTCCATCGACCCACAGGAGATTTCTTCTTGGCTTCCAGTGCAGGGTGAATGCAGATGACCCCAAGAGCATGCACCACCAGGAAACAGTTGAGTAAGCCGGCAGGATGAGGCGCTACAATGTTGCTAGTAGTCGTCTTGCTACTTTGTTGCGGTTTTGCAGGCATCCTGGAGCAGTAAGCGGTCGATCCTTGGCAGAAGTCGAAGAGGGAGATGCAGAAGAACTCTGGTAAGCTCTTGCATTCGTTATCTGAAGAATTCCCCAGAGGAGAGACCCTAAATAGCCAGAAAAGGAGGTTTGGCTACCAAGAAAGGAGGATTGGCTACCAAGAGAGGTAAGAGCCTATCAGAGGGATTCTCTGATGTCACCTGCTGGCACAGGCCACTCAGAGCAGTCCAGTGTGCCCCCAACACCTCTGTTTCCAAGATGGCAGAGGTCTGGGACACACTGGACGAGCTCTGGGCACCTTCCCTGGGAGGTACTGGTCAGGGGAGTGGTCACTCCCCTTTCCTTTGTCCAGTTTCACACCATAGCAGGGCTGGGGGATCCCTGAACCAGTGTAGACTGGCTTATGCAGAGATGGGCACCATCTGTGCCCATCAAAGCATTTCTAGAGGCTGGGGGAGGCTACTCCTCCCCAGCTCTTCACACCTATTTCCAAAGGGAGAGGGTGTAACACCGTCTCTCAGAGGAAATCCTTTGTTCTGCCTTCCTGGGCTGGGGCTGTCCAGACCCCAGGAGGGCAGAATTCTGTCTGAGGGGTTGGCAGCAGCAGCAGCTACAGTGGAAACCCCGAAAAGACAGTTTGGCAGTACCCTGGTTCTGTGTTAGAGACCCGGGGGATCATGGAATTGTCCCCCCAATACCAGAATGGTATTGGGTTGACAATTCCATGATCTTAGACATGTTACATGGCCATGTTCGGAGTTACCGTTGTGACGCTATACATAGGTAGTGACCTATGTATAGTGCACGCATGTAATGGTGTCCCCGCACTCACAAAGTTCAGGGAATTTGCCCTGAACGATGTGGAGGCACCTTGGCTAGTGCCAGGGTGCCCACACACTGAGTAACTTTGCACCCAACCTTCACTAAGTGAGGGTTAGACATATGGGTGACTTATAAGTTACTTATGTGCAGTGAAAAAATGGCTGTGAAATAACGTGGACGTTATTTCACTCAGGCTGCAGTGGCAGGCCTGTGTAAGAATTGTCTGAGCTCCCTATGGGTGGCAAAAGAAATGCTGCTGCCCATAGGGATCTACTGGAACCCCAATACCCTGGGTACATCAGTACCGTATACAAGGGAATTATATGGGTGTATCAGTGTGCCAATGAGAATTGGTACATTTAGTCACTAGCCTGCAGTGACAAATTTTAAAAGCAGAGAGAGCATAACCACTGAGGTTCTGGTTAGCAGAGCCTCAGTGATACAGTCAGGCACCACACAGGGAACACATACAGGGCACATGCTATGGGCACTGGGGTCTTGCCTAGCAGGATCCCAGTGTCACAAGGGCTAAAACAACATACATACAGTGAAAAATGGGGGCTACATGCCAGGCAAGATGGTACTTTCCTACAGAGGGTATTCGCAGTATAGCGATGGAAGGTCGGAGGACCAGGGATCGTGGGGCTGGACATGGTCCAGGCACAGACGGGCGTAGAAGGGCTTACCTTTGGCGCGCCAGCAGTGCGCCGGCAGGTCACCAAAGGCGCTCATCCACTGTATGGCTGTGCAGCGACCACCATTAAGAAGGGGAGGGAAGCAGGGGGTCCAGTCAGTTGAGAGGCGGGAGGGCAGAAAAGCGCTTTACATGGAGGGAGAGGGGCAGGGCTGCAGGGGGAGCAGCACGGGAAAACCGAGGTGAGAGTGAAAGAAAAAAGAAAGAGACAAGAAAAAAAGAAAAGCAAAATGGCATAAAAATATCAGAAAAATAAGCAGAAGTAAATACAGAAGCAACAGCAGTAGTAATGAGAGACAGCAAGATACTTACATGCAGGTGGCCTCAAGGCCACCAGGGATGAAGCGCAGGTGGGAGCCTGTGGTGGGAGGTGGGCCTCGAACTGAGAGTCAGGCAGACTCTCAGTTCGCTCGCAGAAGCAGCAGCAACAGGTGCACAGAGGAGGGCGAGCAAACACTGACCAGGAGGTACCAAAGATATTACAAGTCACCTCTGCCTTCCATGACCTTAGATAGGAACTCTTCCCTGACTTGGAATGTCCGTATAATGTCCATCATGGGGGGCTTTATCCATACATTACTTGTACATCTATTTCTCACACACGCTTACTCTCACATCCACATAGGAGTAGTACAAATGCTACTTTTGCTAATATTTGCAAACAAGTATATGACGCTGCTCCGGGTACTCTGAAATGACCTGATTACTTTTTGGTTATCTTCATTATTCATCATTAGTCTAGTAATCCTTGCACAGTGTTTACAGAGTGAGGTAAACCGCCTAGAGGCAGGCACTCTGCACATCTATGTAATAGAGATTTCTAGTCCTAAACTGTTATATAGAGAGGCTGATCTATCCCGTGCAGCTTAGATGACTTCAGCAAAAAACAAGGCTTTAGCAAGAGAGCACCAAACATCTACACCTTCTTCATGTGGGTGACGTGAGGTTGTGAACTTTAAACACACTGAAGAGGACGGATTTGTGCTCAGTGGTGGCCACTCTCACCATTCTCAGCATGCCAAAGCATCACAAACCACGGCCGGTGACAAGGTCGGTCAGCGCCTCGGGGCACAGGGACTGCACAGGGACACCTCAGCCACGGGGCGCTGTCTTTAATTACACCGGAGTGGACGAACCTGCAGTACACGAAGTGCCAACAATGTCTGCGCGCAGATTCCACGACATAAACACTGCCCCGGAGGCACCGACAAGAGTCACAGGTCAACCCTGAAGAGACATGGCCCTTCCTGGTGGTGAGACGTCACCGCCTCGTTCAGAAATGCTGCAGAGCTGAGAACAAACAAGGGGAAGACGTATCACGAGTTTGCACTGTCACAAAGTGATGCAAAGTGGGACAAACTCTTCAAAGGGTATTTAAACGGTACCCCTGTTTCTGATGAGAAAGCATCACTTGCCTGTGCAAAAAACTGTATATAGATAAAACCAGACAGAAAATAGGACAAAGGATTATTCCGCATTTTTTCGAAATTCAAATAAAGTAAGTTCATCCTGCCGGTCCCCCCCTGGCAGAGATGGGACAGAGGAAGCCTTTACATGGACAGAGCTGGCAGGGGCTGGTGGGATCCTAGAGGGGGTGATCTGGAAAGGACACGTCAGAAAGGAGGCTGATTCCATTCTGGGCTTTAATACAATTCACCCAATCAATGCACACAGAGAAGAGCAGGGAGCAGACCGGTCTATCGCGACTTGAAAGTGGAACATCAAACCAATTCCTGTCGTGATTCGGGGTAAGTGAGGTCTTCATCAAACACAAAATGGAGTCACAAGTAAGAGGTGCGATCCGGCCGCGCTGAGGCGACAATTAAAACACAACAACGCAAATCAAGACTCGGGGGACGACCAGAAGCTGAGAATTGTTTGTGTGATGAAGAGAGTGAACAGGTCAAGGCCGGACCACGGCTGCCAGAGTGTCCTGGCCTCATCACAAGTCAAACTACAGAGGGAGCCACAAAGAACAACACAGCCGTGTGGAAACCACAATTACAACACAAAACAAAATACAAACACTTAGGGAGATCACAGGTTCAAACTGTTTTTTGACCGAAATAGATGGAAAAAGTCCAAGCCGAGTAGAAGCTGTCAGGAGTCAACTAAAAATTCGATTACTTTTCTCTGAAAGAAGTTTGGTCCCAGGTGGGGGAGGTGGTGATTGATGGAGATCACAGACAACGAAGAAACACAGAGACTCTGGCAGAAGAGAAATGTGTGGGAGCCAGTGTATTTCAAACATGCTCTCGAGCGCTAAGGGATGTATTGAGCTCAATTGTTAACAAGCATTGGCAATGCAAAACATTTGAGCTATTGGCGGCACTAATTGTAAACAAGATTGACAATGCAATACATTTGAACTATGGGAGTTGGAAATGAGAATCTCTTTTATGCATGTGTTTTGGTTTGGAGTGTAGTGGATGTATGTGGAGTGGATTTATGGGGGATGTATTGGAATTGTTAGTTGTGGAATTATGTGGCGTGGAAGTGTGTGGCACGGGTGATAGATAGGGGTGAGAGCTGCACAGAACAGACAGAAAGGAAGACAGGGATAGGCAGTTTGTGCAGGACGTGGTGTAATTGTACTAGAAGAAAAGCAAAGACAGAACTGTGAGTATTCGCAACATTATAGTCTACATAACTGTATATAATTATTTTTTTAAACTGCCAACTTTCAGCCAAAGTCTCTGTTCATAAACAATCTTTTATATTTCTATATAGTATTGATTTCCTCCCCAAACTGGACCTGAAAAAAAGGAACTTTTACCTGGAGAAAGAGGTAATTACTTCATAGAAGAGAAGATCATTAACTATTGTTAGAAATGGGGTTTTTGGTTGGCAGTCCGGTTGCCCTCTGTCCAAGCAAGAACCCTCACTCTAGTCAGGGTAAGTCACACACAATCCAAAATCAGCCTGTGCTCACCCTCCGGTAGCTTGGCACGAGCAGTCAGGCTTAACTTAGAAGGCAATGTGTAAAGCATTTGTGCAATAAATCATACAACACCATAGTATAACACCACAAAAATACACCACACAGTGTTTAGAAAAATATAGAATATTTATCTGGGTAATTGTAGGTCAAAACGATCAAAGTTGCAATACGAATTTGTAAAGATATCACTGAAAAGTATTATTAAGTGTCTTTAAGTCTTTAAAAAGCAATAAAGTGTCTTTCAAGCACAGAGTACCTGGTTTCTGGTGGGAAATCTCCTCAGAGGGCCACAGGGGAAGAGATGCGTGGAAAAAGGGGTGTGTGCGTCGATTTTCTCTCAGCCCACACAGACTTGCGTCGTTCTTTTCCACGCGGGGAAGTCGGGCGTCGTTTTCCGGCGCGCAGACAGTCTCTTTTTGTGGATCGCGGGGATTACCAGATGTCCCGGGTCTGTGCGTGGATTCTCCTGCTTATTTTCCGGCTGCGCGTCGTTCTGCGGGGCTGCGCGTCGAAGTTTCGATCTCACGGTAGGCGTCGCGTCGATTTCTCCTTGGAAGTCGGGCGGCGTTGTCCTTGCGAGGCCGTGCGTCGAAATTTTGGTCTCACGGCAGGCGTCGCGTCGATTTCTCCTTGGAAGTCGGGCGGCGTTGTCCTTGCGAGGCCGTGCATCAAAGTTTCGCACTCACGGTAGGCGTCGCGTCGATTTCTCCTGGAAAGTCGGGCGGCTTTGTCCTTGCGAGGTTGTGCGTCGAAGTCTCGATCGTCCCGAGGGCGTCGCGTCGATCAGCGTCGGTGTGCGGCGTTTTTCTCGCCGCGAAACAAGCTGTGCGTCGAAATTTTCGGCGCACGGAGCGTCCAAGTGAAAGGAAGAAGTCTTTTTGGTCCTGAGACTTCAAGGAACAGGAGGCAAGCTCTATCCAAGCCCTTGGAGAGCACTTTCACAGCCAGACAAGAGTTCAGCAAGGCAGCAGGGCAACAGCAAGACAGCAGTCCTTTGTAGAAAGCAGACAGGTGAGTCCTTTGAGCAGCCAGGCAGTTCTTCTTGGCAGGATGTAGTTTCTGGTTCAGGTTTCTTCTCCAGCAAGTGTCTGATGAGGTAGGGCAGAGGCCCTGTTTTATACTAAGTTGTGCCTTTGAAGTGGGGGTGACTTCAAAGAGTCTCTAAGAAATGCACCAAGTTCCCTTTCAGCTCAATCCTGTCTGCCAGAGTCCCAGTAGGGGGTGTGGCAGTCCTTTGTGTGAGGGCAGGCCCTCCACCCTCCCAGCCCAGGAAGACCCATTCAAAATGCAGATGTATGCAAGTGAGGCTGAGTACCCTGTGTTTGGGGTGTGTCTGAGTGAATGCACAAGGAGCTGTCAACTAAACCTAGCCAGACGTGGATTGAAGGGCACAACAAGATTTTAGTGCAAAGAAATGCTCACTTTCTAAAAGTGGCATTTCTAGAATAGTAATATTAAATCCGACTTCACCAGTCAGCAGGATTTTGTATTACCATTCTGGCCATACTAAATATGACCTTCCTGCTCCTTTCAGATCAGCAGCTGCCACTTCAACAGTGTATGAGGGCAGCCCCAATGTTAGCCTATGAAAGGAGCAGGCCTCACAGTAGTGTAAAAACGAATTTAGGAGTTTCACACTACCAGGACATATAACTACACAGGTACATGTCCTGCCTTTTACCTACACCGCACCCTGCTCTAGGGGTTACCTAGGGCACACATTAGGGATGACTTATATGTAGTAAAAAGGGGAGTTCTAGGCTTGGCAAGTACTTTTAAATGCCAAGTCGAAGTGGCAGTGAAACTGCACACACAGGCCTTGCAACGGCAGGCCTGAGACAGGGTTAAGGGGCTACTGAGGTGGGTGGCACAACCAGTGCTGCAGGCCCACTAGTAGCATTTAATCTACCTGCCCTAGGCACATGTAGTGCACTCTACCAGGGACTTACAAGTAAATTAAATAGTCAATCATGGATAAACCAATCAGTAGTACAATTTACCCAGAGAGCATATGCACTTTAGCACTGGTTAGCAGTGGTAAAGTGCCCAGAGGTCAAAAGCCAACAACAACAGGTCAGAAAAAATAGGAGGAAGGAGGCAAAAAGTTTGGGGATGTCCCCGTCAAAAAGCCAGGTCCAACATGACCCCCTACCAGCCTAAAGCCAGGGGAGAACAATCACTATCCTGATGTACTTCCCTGTTTGAGGCGACAGAACAAGGACCCAGGCCCACAACAGCAGGGGCATGCTCCAGTTCTTCGCCTTCCTGACTCCAATTGGATCACTCTGTCCATACTCTCAGGGCCCACTAAGCCCATCCATGGGGAACCTTTCTCCTTTCCTGCGGATCCCATCTGTGCAGCACCTAACCTTACTTTGCTCACAGATGTATCCCAGGAGCAGGATAGTACCACCATGACCAACATAGTGGTGTTGCCCACTCTACCCCTGGGGTGTGACCCTTGTCCCCTCCCCAGGGATAACTCTGTCCACCCGGACAGCAAGCCACAGTGATTACTGACAGCTGCCAGGGATGAGAGCCAGGCCCCAGGCCTCTCAAAGCTCTCCAACCACTGGGGCTGTGGAGAGTGGGGGGCGGTAGCCCCAGGTGCTGGGCACCCTTTAACCACTCTCCCTTCCACCAGGTCAGGGATGACAGCCTGAACCTGGTCCTCCCCTCTGGGGCTTTGTACCCTCCCTCCTGGAGCGGTACCCCCAGAGTCCAACATGGTCAGGGTGCTTACAGAAGTCACCCTGTACCATTCCTCCACCAGTGCTGGGCTGTTAACCTGCAACTGGCCCTCCAACCTGGGGCCTGTACCTTCAGGTTGGACTAGGGCCCGGGGTGAGGCTTCCCTCCCCCTGCCCTCCCTTCTGGGGTCCAGCACCCTCCAACTAGGAGTGGCCTCCTCAGAAGACAACATGGTAGGGGCACTGTTATCAGTAGCCCCTCCCTCCAGGTCCGGGGGGACACCCTGAACCTGGTCTTCCAGCCCAGGGTCTGTACCCTCAGACTGGATCACTGCCTGGCAAACCAGGACTTCCTGGGAGGCACACCTACCCCCCACCAGGTCAGAGTTTAACCTCTGCACCTGCCCATTCAACTCAGAGTCACCACCCTGAAGTTGAACAATTGCCTGGCACGCCAGGACTTCCTGGAGGGCACACTGACCCTCCACCAGGTCAGAGTTTAACCTCTGCACCTGACCATTCAACTCAGAGTCACCACCCTGAAGTTGAACAATTGCCTGGCACACCAGGACTTCCTGGAGGGCACACTGACCCTCCACCAGGTCAGAGTTTAACCTCTGCACCTGACCATTCAACTCAGAGTCACCACCCTGAAGTTGAACAATTGCCTGGCGCACCAGGACTTTCTGGGAGGCACACCTACCTCCCACCAGGTCAGAGTTTAACCTCTGAGCCTGGTTCCCCAACCCAGGGTCACCACCCTGAGGTTGGGCAATTGCCTGGCACGCCAGGACTTTCTGGGGGGCACACCTACCCCCCACCAGGTCAGAGTTTAACCTCTGAACCTGGTCATCCAACCCAGAGTCAACACCCGGAGGTTGGACAATTGCCTGGCACAGCAGGGCTTCTTGGGAGGCACACCTACCTCCCACCAGGTCAGAGTTTAACCTCTGAACCTGGGTATCCAACCCAGAGTCACCGCCCTGAGGTTGAACAATTGCCTGGCACGCCAGGACTTTCTGGGGGGCACACCTACCCCCCACCAGGTCAGAGTTTAACCTCTGAACCCGGTTATCCAACCCAGGGTCAGCACTCTGAGATTGAACAATTGCCTGGCACGCCAGGACTTTCTGGAGGGCACACTGACCCTCCACCAGGTCAGAGTTTAACCTCTGAACTGGGCCATTCAACTCAGAGTTACCACCCTGAAGTTGAACAATCGCCTGGCACGCCAGGACTTCCTGGAGGGCACACTGACCCTCCACCAGGTCAGAGTTTAACCTCTGAACCTGGTTCTCCAACCTAGGGTCACCATCCTGAGGTTGGACAACTGCCTGGTACACCAGGGCTTTCTGGGGGGCACACCTACCCCCCACCAGGTCAGAGGTTAACCTCTGAACCTGGATATCCAACCCAGAGTCACCACTCTGAGGTTGAACCATTGCCTGGTATACCAGGACTTTCTGGGGGGCACACCTACCCCCCACCAGGTCAGAGTTTGACCTCTGAACCTGGCCATCCAACCCAGAGTCGACACCCTGAGGTTGGACAACTGCCTGGCACGCCAGGACTTTCTGGGGGGCACACCTACCCCCCACCAGGTCAGAGTTTAACCTCTGAACCTGACCATCCAACCCAGAGTCAACACCCTGAGGTTGGACAATTGCCTGGCACAGCAGGACTTCTTGGGAGGCACACCTACCTCCCACCCGGTCAGAGTTTGACCTCTTCACCTGGTAAGCCAACCCAGAGTCACCACCCTGAGGTTGAACCATTGCCTGGCATTCCAGGACTTTCTGGGGGGCACATCTACCCCCCACCAGGTCAAAGTTTAACCTCTGAACCCGGTTATCCAACCCAGAGTCACCACCCTGAGGTTGAATCTTTGCCTGGCATGCCAGGACTTCCTGGGGGGCACTCTCACCCCCCACAAGGGACACGCCGTCCCCAAGGACCACACAAGAGTCTGGTTGGTGCAGGTCTCCCGACCTCTGCCCATCCGGCAGAGTCTCGGTTTCCCCCAAACCAGAAACGGTCTCACCTGGGTCATTCCTGGGGGGCTCTGCTCTCAGAGCTGACCCCTGACTTTCAAGATCCTCCACTGGGGTCGACCACCCCCTCTCAACCCTATGTCTGGACTTCTGCACCCCCTCACTAGGAGTGGTACTGCCAGACACCAGAACTGTTGGGATGCTGTCTACAGTCATCCCCCCAAGTTCTTCTGACACTGCGGGGCTTCCCTCAAAAGGTAGCCCTACGGTACAGGTTAGGCTCTGAGACCTACCTGGGACACTACAATCCTCTCCCACCTCACTTGGTCGGGAACCACCTAGACCACTCCCTTCAGGAGCACCCCCAAATGCCTCTTCAGACTCTCTGGTACTCACCCAAAAGTCTGCCTCCACTGTAAGTTCCCTGGGGTCAGAGAACTCACACTCCACCTGGTGTTGGCGTAGCTCTGGAAAATAAGGACCAGACATATGCTCTCCAGCAATTACATCACTCTGCCCTTCACATGTATTAACCACAGTACCCTTCACCCAACCACCCAGTAACTCAGCCTTGGAAAAGCACTCTATGTCACCCTCTTGAGACTGGTGAGACAGTATCTGCCTGTCCCTGACACTCAACCCATACTCTTCTGGGATGTCTCTACACTCTATATCCAGGACGTCCACCAGGGGGGAACCCTTTTCTCTGTCACTCTCTGCTAGAGTCAGTAAAGTGTCTCTCCCCCCAGTAGGAATATGACTCCCTGTGCCAGTTCCCCAATCCTTCTCAGGGACCCTGTGCATAACGGGAACTACCTCATACTCTTGAACCACCTGGGGTGTGTCAACTCCCTTCTTCAAGTTGGGCACCACATCTCTGGGCTTGTGCCCTTCTTCAGCAGTACTGGATGCAAGATTTTTGCTGCCACCATCTGAACTGGACTCAGCCCTTCCGGCCTCCAGTTTCAGCTCTTTACAGCTCAGCTCTTGAGCTGCAATCTTTTCTTCCTCCAGGGCTAAGAGACTCGCTGCCTCAGCCCTTTCAAGAAACTCATCTAGTTCTTCCATCCACCGCTCTCGAGCTCGGAGCCATTCTGCTCTCACTGGATCTCTTTCCTCATCTGAGTAGTCATCCTCCTCATTTGAGTAGTCCCCCTCCTCATCTGAGGGGTATTTAGTCATTTGGTTTTTTTCTGCCTCTCTCTCTGCCCATCTTTCTTCCTCCCAGACTATGTAGGCATGTAGCATTTCCATCTTAGTAGATTTCCTTGATACAGGAAGGCCCCATTTTCTGCAAAGCCTCCTTAAGTCAGCCTTAGTGAGGTGGTCAGTAGGCACAAAGAGTGAGTAGGTAAGCAATCCCATTCTGATAAGATCTTACTAGCAAAAAACCAAAATCCAAAGTCCCAAATATCAATAGTATATCCAGGAGGACATCAGAGAACCAAAAGCAAAAAAGAGATGAAAAATCAAGTTGACCTTCAACTGTGGGTAGGTAGTGAAATACTTAGCTACTGTATGTCACTGCACAAACACAAGTCCTATCCTCACCGCTGATCACCAATGTTAGAAATGGGGTTTTTGGTTGGCAGTCCGGTTGCCCTCTGTCCAAGCAAGAACCCTCACTCTAGTCAGGGTAAGTCACACACAATCCAAAATCAGCCTGTGCTCACCCTCCGGTAGCTTGGCACGAGCAGTCAGGCTTAACTTAGAAGGCAATGTGTAAAGCATTTGTGCAATAAATCATACAACACCATAGTATAACACCACAAAAATACACCACACAGTGTTTAGAAAAATATAGAATATTTATCTGGGTAATTGTAGGTCAAAACGATCAAAGTTGCAATACGAATTTGTAAAGATATCACTGAAAAGTATTATTAAGTGTCTTTAAGTCTTTAAAAAGCAATAAAGTGTCTTTCAAGCACAGAGTACCTGGTTTCTGGTGGGAAATCTCCTCAGAGGGCCACAGGGGAAGAGATGCGTGGAAAAAGGGGTGTGTGCGTCGATTTTCTCTCAGCCCACACAGACTTGCGTCGTTCTTTTCCACGCGGGGAAGTCGGGTGTCGTTTTCCGGCGCGCAGACAGTCTCTTTTTGTGGATCGCGGGGATTACCAGATGTCCCGGGTCTGTGCGTGGATTCTCCTGCTTATTTTCCGGCTGCGCGTCGTTCTGCGGGGCTGCGCGTCGAAGTTTCGATCTCACGGTAGGCGTCGCGTCGATTTCTCCTTGGAAGTCGGGCGGCGTTGTCCTTGCGAGGCCGTGCGTCGAAATTTTGGTCTCACGGCAGGCGTCGCGTCGATTTCTCCTTGGAAGTCGGGCGGCGTTGTCCTTGCGAGGCCGTGCGTCAAAGTTTCGCACTCACGGTAGGCGTCGCGTCGATTTCTCCTGGAAAGTCGGGCGGCTTTGTCCTTGCGAGGTTGTGCGTCGAAGTCTCGATCGTCCCGAGGGCGTCGCGTCGATCAGCGTCGGTGTGCGGCGTTTTTCTCACCGCGAAACAAGCTGTGCGTCGAAATTTTCGGCGCACGGAGCGTCCAAGTGAAAGGAAGAAGTCTTTTTGGTCCTGAGACTTCAAGGAACAGGAGGCAAGCTCTATCCAAGCCCTTGGAGAGCACTTTCACAGCCAGACAAGAGTTCAGCAAGGCAGCAGGGCAACAGCAAGACAGCAGTCCTTTGTAGAAAGCAGACAGGTGAGTCCTTTGAGCAGCCAGGCAGTTCTTCTTGGCAGGATGTAGTTTCTGGTTCAGGTTTCTTCTCCAGCAAGTGTCTGATGAGGTAGGGCAGAGGCCCTGTTTTATACTAAGTTGTGCCTTTGAAGTGGGGGTGACTTCAAAGAGTCTCTAAGAAATGCACCAAGTTCCCTTTCAGCTCAATCCTGTCTGCCAGAGTCACAGTAGGGGGTGTGGCAGTCCTTTGTGTGAGGGCAGGCCCTCCACCCTCCCAGCCCAGGAAGACCCATTCAAAATGCAGATGTATGCAAGTGAGGCTGAGTACCCTGTGTTTGGGGTGTGTCTGAGTGAATGCACAAGGAGCTGTCAACTAAACCTAGCCAGACGTGGATTGAAGGGCACAACAAGATTTTAGTGCAAAGAAATGCTCACTTTCTAAAAGTGGCATTTCTAGAATAGTAATATTAAATCCGACTTCACCAGTCAGCAGGATTTTGTATTACCATTCTGGCCATACTAAATATGACCTTCCTGCTCCTTTCAGATCAGCAGCTGCCACTTCAACAGTGTATGAGGGCAGCCCCAATGTTAGCCTATGAAAGGAGCAGGCCTCACAGTAGTGTAAAAACGAATTTAGGAGTTTCACACTACCAGGACATATAACTACACAGGTACATGTCCTGCCTTTTACCTACACCGCACCCTGCTCTAGGGGTTACCTAGGGCACACATTAGGGATGACTTATAAGTAGTAAAAGGGGAGTTCTAGGCTTGGCAAGTACTTTTAAATGCCAAGTCGAAGTGGCAGTGAAACTGCACACACAGGCCTTGCAATGGCAGGCCTGAGACAGGGTTAAGGGGCTACTGAGGTGGGTGGCACAACCAGTGCTGCAGGCCCACTAGTAGCATTTAATCTACCTGCCCTAGGCACATGTAGTGCACTCTACCAGGGACTTACAAGTAAATTAAATAGTCAATCATGGATAAACCAATCAGTAGTACAATTTACCCAGAGAGCATATGCACTTTAGCACTGGTTAGCAGTGGTAAAGTGCCCAGAGGTCAAAAGCCAACAACAACAGGTCAGAAAAAATAGGAGGAAGGAGGCAAAAAGTTTGGGGATGTCCCCGTCAAAAAGCCAGGTCCAACAACTATTTAAAGACACTGCAGTTTTTTTTTCCCGTTTTGCTTTTATCTAGTGGAATCCATTCTTGGTCCTGAAGAGACCCCTTAACCATGTCGTCGAAAAATGTGACCTAAAAGCACCAGGGAGGTTTGAGACTCAGCAACTACAGTAAGGAAACCTGAAAAACTAGAAAGAGGTGCCTTGTACTCAGACCATGGGATGGGGGAGGGGAGAGAGGGCCACATGTAGCAAAGTCCAATATTGCGACTCGGAAATTGCAAGTCTGTCCGACTCGCAATTTCCGAGTCGCAATATCGGATGCAAGACACCGTCTGCGACTCGCTATGTGGTCGCAAAGACCCACCTCATGAATATTAATGAGGTGGGTTGCATTTTGCGACCCCATAGCGAGTCCCTGCACTCACAGGGATGGTGGCCTGCTGAAGTCAGCAGACCTCCATGTCTGTGACTGCTTTTTAAATAAAGCAGTTTTTTTTTTTTTCATTTTGCAGCCCGTTCTCCTTAAAGGAAAACGAGTTGCAAAATGAAAAAACTTCCGAAACCATTTGGTTTCATTTTTTCAGAGTAGGCAGTGGTCCATAGGATCACTGCCTGCTCTGAAAAAATATTTTTTCCGACATTCACAGAGGGGAAGGGGTCCTGGACACTGGTGGTAACTGTGAGTTGCTTTGCGACCGCATTGGCGGTCACAAAGCAATTCTGAATTGTGATGGGAGTCGCAAATAGGAAGGGAACACCCCTTCTTATTTGCGAGTCGCATTCTCAAATTGTGAGTCGGTACCGACTTGCAATTTGTGAATGAGCATCGCGTTAGACTGTTTGCATGGCACAAACTGCGATTTTCGCAATTTGCACCATGCAAACAGCTTCCTACATCTGGCCCAGAGTTCACTTAATTGCACATGGCTGTTTGGCCGACAGTTCTAGACTGGCCAAACAGACATGCACACTTAAGGTTCTCCAACCGAGCTGTATTTGACAGCCAGGTTGGAGAAACGGCACAGACTTTCTGTGCCTGAGCGAGTGGTAAGCCAGCCTGCACAGGCCAATCCCCCTGCTGCTCTCATGCTTGTTAATAGCATGAGAGCAGCTCAATGATCCCACAGTGAGTCTCTGAAGCTGCTGGGACCAGGAAAAGAAGCATGAGGCAGCTGGCAGCATCAGTTAAGTTTATTTTTTTATGTTAAAACCATCCCATGCCCCCCGCATGTCCCCTCCCCTGCAAGCTACACTCCTGCACTCCCCCCACTCTCCTTTCACCCTCACCTCCACAAATTAGTAGTTACAACCCCTTTGGATGCTATATACTCAGGAGTCTTGTAGAGTGGGGAAAACAGTGGATTCTCTTTGTTGAAAACTCAGGACTGGTGCACGTGATTCAAGGTTGGCACAAAAGCATAAATTAAATGATATTTAGGAGTATTTATTATGCACATGGTTTGATTCTAGGCTTGCTTTGGAGCATGAAAAACTGAGCTTGGAGAAGGATTTCAATGCTTGCTTTGCATCATGTGGATAATTGTAAAAGTTACTTTGTGTATTAGTTCTGATCGATGTGGGCCAAACAACCCACGCAACTTTTGGTTTGGTAATCCAACGTTTGTGATGCAACAAATGTGCTTGTATTAATTGAATTTAGATTTTCAAGTATTTACAAATTATGAGATAAAAGTGGTCAAGGTAATTAAGCTTCTTGAACAAAACTAAATGTAACTACTAATTCATTATCAGCCAAGGTAAGAAAGTTTGTATAACATTCTAAAAGTGGCTTTTTCAGAACAGCAATTTAAAATCCGACTTCACCGTATGTTGGGATTTTAAATTGTGATTCCAGAAACACCAAATTTGAAAAACGTATCTCTTCCAAATTGTTTATTACACTTGTACTTTACAGTGGATCATAAACCTGTGAATAACCACTCCCATGCAGTTGAACTCTCCAGATATTTCAACTTAGACAATGATGACTCATCTGGGCAAGGTTAGCCTTATTGTTCCTTCTTTAGGGGGGTTGTGTAGGAAAGTACCCTCTTTTTGGCATGTTACCCCCAATTCCTGCCTGATGGCAGTGTGTTTGACTGTGTCACTGGGATCCTGCTAACCAGGACCCCATGTCTTATGATCTCTCTCCTCTAAATTTTGTCACTGGTAACCCAGTATTTCAGCCCAAATTGGCATACTGGTGTCCACTTATAAGTCCCTAGTATATGGTACTTAGGGACCCAGGGCATTGGGTTTCAAGGGAATCCCTATGGGCTGCAGCATTACTTTTGACACCCATAGGGAGCCCATGCAAAGGCTTCTACAGAAGTGTCATTGCAGCCTGTGTGAAATTGTGCATGCACCATTTCACAGCCATTTACACTGCACCAGGTATCTTCTAAGTCACCTATATATCAGGCCTGCCAACCCTGAAGGCTGGATGCAAAGTACCTGTGTGTGAGTGCAGACATGCACTAGCAGAGATGCCCCCACGTCATCCAAGACCATTTTCCCAGATTTCTTGAGTGCGGGGATGCCATTTTGTGCGTGTACCGGATATAAGTCAATACCTATGTCCAGCTTCCCAATGGTAACTCCGAATATGGCCATGTAAGGTGTCTAACAACTAGGAATTGTACCCCAATACTGATTATAGTATTGGTTTTACAATTCCATGCACTCTGGGGGCTCCACAGTGAACCCCCAGCATTGCCATACCAGTCTTCTGAAGTTTTCTAGGCAGCCCTAGCTGCTGCCACCTCACAGACAGGTTTCTGCCCTCCTGTTGCTTGAGCAGCTCAAGCTCAGGAAGGTAGAACAAAGGATTTCCTTGGAAGAGGGGTGTTACACTCCATCCCTTTGGAAATAGGTGTTACAGGCTGGGGAAGGGTAACCTCCCCGAGCCTCTGGAAATGCTTCGAAGGGCACAGATGGTGCCCTCCTTGCATAATCCAATTTACACCGGTTCAGGGACCCACAGTTTCTACTCTGGCGTGAACCTGGACAAAGGAAAGGGGAGTGACCACTCCCTGTCCATCACCACCCCAGGAGTGGTGCCCAGAGCTCCTCCAGAGTGTCCCTGGGTTTTGCCATCTTGGATTCCAAGGTGGTGGGGCACTCTACGAGCATCTGAAAACCTTTTCGAATAGATAGAAATACAGAACTTATTCGTTCCCATGCACCTGACTCTTCCAGCTCAGTTGGTTCATGTGTTGTTTGTAATATTAGTAATGTAACTGTCAAACTAGTTATCTGTGTTGTATGTATGCATAGCACTCTCCGAGCATGAATATCTACGCAAACCCCACTCTTCTTTGCAAGGAGCAAATCCAATTCATTGTGATTTTGCATAACCATAGCTCTCATAGCAAGAAATTCTTTATTAATAACAGTGAGCACTCCTGCGGTGTAAGTGGCATCACAGTCTATTAAAGTAGATAGTCTTCTGATCTTAACATCATTTAAGGCGATTCCTATTGGACGTATAAGAGGTCTGAAAATATCACTAAGGATCTGCTTGAAACTACGCTTACATCTCTTTATATATTGCCCAAGAGGAAAGTCTAGCTCGTTACTGTGCTACATCTTTGGGAACCCTACGGCTGAGTAACAACCATCGAACCCTTTGTGTGATAACTGTAAATAAGCTCACTTACCACACACATAATAGATGCTTGTAATATTTACCTCTAGTTCAGTAAAAGTCCTGCCTTTCTTCAAATAATTATGCTCACATTCATTCCACCCCAATTTCTTGACAGTCTCATTTTCCTCTTGCTTCTGTATTATACAGAAGGATCCCTTTTTGGTGATGTCAATGCTCAGTCTTGGGGCTGTTCCTTTAAGGTTTCTTTACCTTTTCCAACAATATGTTCTGCACTTCTTTTCTTTTACCCTTACTCTTCATCTATTTTCATCCTCTCTTTCAGTTCATCTACAAATAATCTTTCTACTTCACTAATTCTACAGGTTGTGTCACGTATGCTTTCATTAGTAGAGCTCATGTTAGTTACAGGAGTAAAGAATTTCATTATATACTCACACTGAGCCCTTAACTTTAAAACCTTGTAAGAAAGAATAACATACTTAGTAGCCCACAAATACATAATAGTATCGTTCACAATTGGCACATATTATGGCATATCATAATCAGACTAAAACAGCCTATTAGTACTCTGTTGACTACGAAGATTTAGGAAAACAGAACATAAGAATGATTAAAGCAGAAGTATGTGAAAATATGCTGCCCCCTCAGTCGCACAGGCTGGAAGCTAAGGATACATGTAACAATTTTCTACTTGCGTAACTTTCACATATTCAACTAACATTTGAAGATAGACATATCTATGGACATTCTCATGCTGTGGGATATGTGAAACCTTATTTTTGTTTATTGGTTTGCTGATAACAAACTTAATTGTAGTTATATTAATTATAGAAGCCAGCAGAAACTACAGCAAGGAGCCCCTCACCACTCTCAAGGAGTTCTCCAACCCTGCAGGAACCGGGAAGGACATCACCCCTTCCCAAAAATTGTGTGACACTTGGTGCACTTCTTCCACAGCAAGATCTGAGCCATTTACAAGAACATCACACCCCAACCCCCTGCTGCCAACAGCATCAGTCTGCATACACCCACATACAGACCCCAAAAAACACCCGCTCACCCATTGGGACCCTCTCACAACTCAAGCTACAATCTCCATCATGAACTCCGTACACTCGGGAGCACCCAGTGACTCATGTCCCCACCACATCTTCAACCTCAGCAGCAAGACGAATGGCGACGAGCTCATGAAAGTCCTGAACACGTCCTCCTTCCCTGAAGACTGGACACACACTGAAGTAAGGCCCCTCCTGAAGAAACTATCCACTTACCCAGCAGAACCGAAGAACTCCTGGCCGATCTCCCTGCCCCTTTTCCAGTGAAGGTTCTCGAAAAGGCAATCAACAAGCAGCTCACCAAACACTTGGAACACTACAACCTTCGGGACCCCTCTCAATCTGGATTCCGAGCCAACCACTGCACTGACATAGCGCTGTTCACAGCCACCGGTGAGATTAGGGCCCTCCTAGACCACATTGAAATAGCAGCCCTCGACCACCTGAACCTTTTAGCCCCCTTCGGCACAGTCTACCACCACATTCTGATCAACAGACTCACCTAAATCAGAAGCCAAGGAGATGCCCTCAAATGGATTGCCTCATACTGCACTGTAAGAACCAAAAGAATCTGTCTCCCACCATTCACCTCAGAACCAAAGGATATCATCTGCGGTGTCCTACTAGAATTGTCCCTCAGCACCACCCTCTTCAACACATACATGACCCCGTGGGCCACACCCTCAGACCATATGGACTCAACATCATCTCCCATGCCAATGACACCCAGCTCATCCTTTGCTATCAAAACACTCTTCCACCAACAGAACAAACTTGCTCAGATGTATGGTGACCATCACTGACTGGACAAGTGTCTCAAGATCAACACGAACAAGACAGAATTCCTCATCTTTGGAATCAACACCTCGCCATAGAGCAATACTTAGTGGCTTGATGAACTCGGCCCTTCCCTTGCACAACAAACCATGTCCAAAAACTCACCATTATCTTGGACAACAAGTTATCTACGCACAAACGGGTAAATACAGTCGAGTCTGCTTGATTCCATACCCTAAGCATGCTCTTTGTGATCTTCAGGGGGTATTACAAAGCGCGTGCACGCCGGCATCCGTTTTTCCGACTCTCTAGGGACCGGTAGAGTACGGGTGAATGGGCTTATCAGGGCCCCCACCACGCACTACACATAAGACTTTTGGATTGCTGGCTTATATGTGTAGGAAAGTACCATCTTGCCTGGCATGTTACCCCCATTTTTCACTGTATATATGTTGTTTTAGTTGTATGTGTCACTGGGACCCTGGTAACCCAGGGCCCCAGTGCTCATAAGTGTGCCTGAATGTGTTACCTGTGTAGTGACTAACTGTCTCACTGAGGCTCTGCTAATCAGAACCTCAGTGGTTATGCTCTCTCATTTCTTTCCAAATTGTCACTGACAGGCTAGTGACCATTTTTACCAATTTACATTGGATTACTGGAACACCCTTATAATTCCCTAGTATATGGTACTGAGGTACCCAGGGTATTGGGGTTCCAGGAGATCCCTATGGGCTGCAGCATTTCTTTTGCCACCCATAGGGAGCTCTGACAATTCTTACACAGGCCTGCCACTGCAGCCTGAGTGAAATAACGTCCACGTTATTTCAAAGCCATTTTACACTGCACTTAAGTAACTTATAAGTCACCTATATGTCTAACCTTTACCTGGTAAAGGTTAGGTGCAAAGTTACTTAGTGTGAGGGCACCCTGGCACTAGCCAAGGTACCCCCACATTGTTCAGAGCCAATTCCCTGAACTTTGTGAGTGCGGGGACACCATTACACACGTGCACTACATATAGGTCACTACCTATATGTAGCTTCACAATGGTAACTCCGAATATGGCCATGTAACATGTCTATGATCATGGAATTGCCCCCTCTATGCCATCCTGGCATAGTTGGCACAATCCCATGATCCCAGTGGTCTGTAGCACAGACCCTGGTACTGCCAAACTGCCCTTCCTGGGGTTTCACTGCAGCTGCTGCTGCTGCCAACCCCTCAGACAGGCAGCTGCCCTCCTGGGGTCCAGCCAGGCCTGGCCCAGGATGGCAGAACAAAGAACTTCCTCTGAGAGAGGGTGTGACACCCTCTCCCTTTGGAAAATGGTGTGAAGGCAGGGGAGGAGTAGCCTCCCCCAGCCTCTGGAAATGCTTTGTTGGGCACAGAGGTGCCCAATTCTGCATAAGCCAGTCTACACCGGTTCAGGGACCCCTTAGCCCCTGCTCTTGCGGCGAAACTGGACAAAGGAAAGGGGAGTGACCACTCCCCTGACCTGCACCTCCCCTGGGAGGTGTCCAGAGCTCCTCCAGTGTGCTCCAGACCTCTGCCATCTTGGAAACAGAGGTGCTGCTGGCACACTGGACTGCTCTGAGTGGCCAGTGCCACCAGGTGACGTCAGAGACTCCTGCTGATAGGCTCCTTCAGGTGTTAGTAGCCTATCCTCTCTCCTAGGTAGCCAAACCCTCTTTTCTGGCTATTTAGGATCTCCGTCTCTGGGGAAACTTTAGATAACGAATGCAAGAGCTCATCCGAGTTCCTCTGCATCTCTCTCTTCACCTTCTGATAAGGAAACGACCGCTGACCGCGCTGGAAGCCTGCAAACCTGCAACATAGTAGCAAAGACGACTACTGCAACTCTGTAACGCTGATCCTGCCGCCTTCTCGACTGTTTTCCTGCTTGTGCATGCTGTGGGGGTAGCCTGCCTCCTCTCTGCACCAGAAGCTCCGAAGAAATCTCCCGTGGGTCGACGGAATCTTCCCCCTGCAACCGCAGGCACCAAAAAGCTGCATTGCTGGGAACCGCGACTTTGCAGCTACTCCGGCCCCTGTGCACTTCCGGCGGAAATCCTTTGTGCACAGCCAAGCCTGGGTCCACGGCACTCTAACCTGCATTGCACGACTTTCTAAGTTGGTCTCCGGCGACGTGGGACTCCTTTGTGCAACTTCGGCGAGCACTGTTTCACGCATCCTCGTAGTGCCTGTTTCTGGAACTTCTCCGGGTGCTACCTGCTTCAGTGAGGGCTCTTTGTCTTGCTCGACGTCCCCTCTCTCTTCAGGTCCAATTTGCGACCTCCTTGTCCCTCCTGGGCCCCAGCAGCGTCCAAAAACGCCAAACGCACGATTTGCAGCTAGCAAGGCTTGTTGGCGTTCTTTCGGCGGGATAACACTTCTGCACAACTCTCCAAGGCGAGTGGGATCCGTCCACCAAAGGGGAAGTCTCTAGCCCTTTTCGTTCCTGCAGAAACCTCAGCTTCTTCTGTCCAGTCGAAGCTTCTTTGCACCCGCAGCTGGCATTTCCTGGGCATCTGCCCATCTCCGACTTGCTTGTGACTTTTGGACTTGGTCCCCTTCTTCCACAGGTACCCTAGATTGGAAATCCACAGTTGTTGCATTGCTGGTTTGTGTCTTTCCTGCATTATTCCTCTAACACGACTATTTTGTCCTTAGGGGACCTTTAGTGCACTTTGCACTCACTTTTCAGGGTCTTGGGGAGGGTTATTTTGCTAACTCTCACTATTTACTAATAGTCCCAGTGACCCTCTACAAGGTCACATAGGTTTGGGGTCTATTCGTGGTTCGCATTCCACTTTTGGAGTATATGGTTTGTGTTGCCACTATCCCTATGTTTCCCCATTGCATCCTATTGTAACTATACATTGTTTGCACTGGTTTCTAAGACTATACTGCATATTTTTGCTATTGTGTATATATATCTTGTGTATATTTCCTATCCTCTCACTGAGGGTACACTCTAAGATACTTTGGCATATTGTCATAAAAATAAAATACCTTTATTTTTAGTATAACTGTGTATTGTGTTTTCTTATGATATTGTGCATATGACACTAAGTGGTACTGTAGTAGCTTCACACGTCTCCTAGTTCAGCCTAAGCTGCTCTGCTAAGCTACCATTATCTATCAGCCTAAGCTGCTAGACACCCTATACACTAATAAGGGATAACTGGGCCTGGTGCAAGGTGCAAGTACCCCTTGGTACTCACTACAAGCCAGTCCAGCCTCCTACAATATGTCCTAAACATCATACAGGACCCACGTTTTCGTGACTAGGAAACACCATTAATCGATTCAGAAATCAATCCATTCATATGGTTTGCTTTGGACACGTTCCTGCTTATGTACAAGTTTTGCCTTGAAAAAGTCCTGTTGGACGAAACACGTGTTGGCTGTCTCTGAACACTTATGTTTTCTATGTATTCAACATAAGGAATTAAAGATTCTGGATTTCTGCTCACTGTGGACTATTATTTGGAGTGCCCTGGTATTTCTGTTTTGAAATTTACTTTCCAGCACGGCTCAAAGGAGGCTTTCTCTTTTCTTCTTTGATCTATGCAATTTGAGTACCCGGGGTGGTTGGGTATTTCTACCAGGTTGGGACCCTTCTGAGGACTCGCTGTATCCATTTGGACATTGTTCCTTTGTTTCAGATGTGTGATTTATAAGCATCATCCACCTATTTATTAATTTCTATCACAACACTAATAGGTATGTCTCTCAAGCCCAAATCACCAGCAGGCAGGGCTACTATAACACTCTTTACATAGGAATCACTGCACGCCTCCTGAAGAGACTACAGACAATACAAAAGACTCATGTTTGACCTCCCCAGAGGGACTCGAATTACACCACACCTTAAGAAGCTACACTGGCTCCCAATCGAGAAGAGATGCCACTTCAAGATGCTGACCCATTCATACAAAGCCCTGCACAATGAAGGACCAACACATATCAACAAAAAAATGACCTTCCACCAACCAACCAACCAGACACCTGAGAACTGCCTAACTGGTCCTTGCAGACATCCCCAGGATCTACCCATTCAACAGCAGAGGAAGCCTTGAGAGTCTTATGGGTGATTTGCCGCACTTTATAAATCCTGATTGATTGATTGTGCTGCTTACTGGAGCTTGACTAAGGCCCTCATTACAACCCTGGCGGTCGGTGATAAAGTGGCTGTAACTACCGCCAAATTATGACCATAGTGGTGAGAACTCAGATAGACAGCCACATAACAGGCACCACGGCGGCAGCCACCTACAGCCAGGCGCAAGCCAATGTTCCGCCCACCGTATTAAGACAACAGAAACCGCCAACTTTTCCGGGGCGGTACCAACGACATCCAAAGCCTTGCGGAGACACTGCACAGAAGGGAAAAGACTCACCTTTGGAGACACAGGGAAGAACCATGCCGCCACGGAGCCCGAGCTGCAAATATTCCCAATGATTTTCTACATCCTGCTCTACCACAAACACCAACAACGGCAAAGATGACCATGGTGAGTACAGCCGCCTAGCACAAAGGGGAGGGGAGACGGGGAGGAAAAAGAGAGTGACACACACACGCAACACACAACCCCCCAACGCCATACACACAATCAGCTACAGTAATAAAACATATTGACCCGGTACCCCTGATGAATAATGCAAGGACAACAGGAATGTTCTAAAGTGAGTGTAATATTATCAACACAGTAGAAAATGCAATGTAACTGTTATATACATATGTACAGTTCAAAGGACACTGCCCAGTCCTCTTTGTGTATTGGCCACAGGGCCACAAGCCAAAGTCCAAGGCCCCACCTGTCACCAGCAGCAACACTGAGAGAACACTGCAGGGACATCAGTTGGAAAATAGGCAGGCACCTCAGGTGGATGGGGGACACCTCAGCCGGCAGATGAAAGAAGACCACTGGTTCTAGAGGGGGCAGCATGCCCTGTGCTTGATCCTGGGGAGTGCAAGGCCACAGTCTCTCAAGTGGGTGACTTGCCCACATGCTCTGGAGGGGGCAACATGCCCATTGCTTGATCCTGAAGAGTGCAAGGCCACAGTCTCTCAGGTGAGTGACTTGCCCACTGTTTTTGGAGGGAGCAACATGCCCATTGCTTTGTCCTGGGGAGTGCAAGGCAACAGTCTCTCAGGTTTGTGACTTCTCCACTGGTTCTGGAGGGGGCATTGTGCCCTGTGTTCTTGGTCCTGGGGAGCCTGGGGTTGATGGGTGTCTTACCTACTGGTTCTGGAGGGGGCATCGTGCCCTGTGCTCTTTATCCTGGGGAGGCTGGGGTTGGTGGGTGTCTTACCCACTGGTTCTGGAGGGGGCATTGTGCCCTATACTCTTGATCCTGGGGAGGGAAAGGCCACAGTCTCTCAGGTGGGTGACTTGCCCATATGTTCTGGAGGGGGCAACATGCCCTGTGCTTGATCCTGGGGAGTACAAGGCCACCGTCTCTCAACTGGGCCCTCCGACTGGTCTTCTTTTTCAGAATCCTCAGAATCTTCAAACCCAATGTGACTAGAGGTTTTAGTGGATGTTGGCTCCACTTGTCCCTCTTTCAGTCTTATCCCCTTGATGTGGGAGGGATGTATTCAGCTCAGCAGACCAGCAGACTTAATGGCAAGGGTTCAGATCACGTCCCAGAGCTTCTTGGACAGCTGGAGTAGCAGCATCAACCTTATGTGAGAGAAAACGCCCCACATTAGCCAATCTCTGCCAGCACTGAAGAATCAGGTCGTCAGTTACATTCACAAGGGCAGCTGCAGGAACGAAAGAGATTTGCATAGTTCTCCTCATCAACAGCTCACGAGAAGACAAATCCTGTTGCTTACAGGATGAACTTTGCATGCTTGCTAGCACAAGGTGAAAAGCTTCAGGCCACTTAAGTGATGAAGGAACACAGGCCTTGTCCAGCTGAGCTCTGATTGTCCTGTTCAATATCTCTATAATGCCTGAAGCTTTAGGTCTATAACTACAATGGAATTTTTGTTCAATGCCAAATGCTGTTCATAGCAACTGCATCATCTCACTTTTGAAAAGAGTCCCCTGATCCAATTCGAGATGAATTGGTATATCAGATCGCAGTATCAATTCCCTCTGCAATAGCTTAGTGACTGTCAGACTATCACACCTCCAGGTGGGATATGTCTAGCCCCATTGTGAGAATGAACACATGATGATGGAAATATACCTGAATTGATTACACCACAGCATCTGCACAAAATTAATCTGCCAATGGTTGAAGGGACTACCAGACTCCCCATTGTAGCTCTTGGTGACCACAACCCTTTTGCCCAAATTCTGTTTTTGACAGATAGCGCAACGCAGACATAAACGTTCTGCCACTGAGTGGAAGTGGGGATTGTACCAATCAACTTAAAGGTGGACATTATTCCATCTCTACCCATGTGTGTCAGGAAATGCATGTGTCTTACCATAGCAAACAGTATAGAATCAGGGAGAACTTACAGGCCATCATTGTACTCACAAATGTCACTGGAAGGTTTTGCACATCCCTTTTTTTCCCATTTAGCCCTCCCTACTTCTGGGGCTGTATGTAGAAGGTCTCTCAGCTCATTAAAAGTATGTAAAGTACTGTTAGAAATAGGGGCTCTAGTTGGCAATGGTAAGCACCTTTGTCCAAGTACGGACCACAATCCTAGTCAGGGTAAGTCACACACACTACAAATTATCCTCTGTCCACCCTCTGGTAGCTTGGCACTGAGCAGCTTAACTTAGAAGGCAGTGTGTAAAGTATTTGTGCAATAAATCATACAGAAACACAGTGAAAACACCACACAAAAAAAGCACTCAGGTTTAGAAAAATGGATAACATTTGACTAAATAAAATAAGGTTGAAAATGACAAAGATCCAATAATCAAAAGTTGAAATATCACTTTAAAAAGGTTCAAAAGAGTTTTAATCCTTAGAAATGAACTGTTATCTCTTTTGTTACACACAGCACATAGTATGCGTCAAAAATATCACGCACGGAGACCGCAGAGGAGGAGAAGCAAGGAAAAATAGGGTGTCGCATTGGACGATGCGTCGTTTCTATCCACACTGCAACAGTTTTGCATTGTTATTTGTTGCACTGTCTTGGTCCCTCACTGTCATGCAGGGATCTTTTGATGCCCAGGGATGATGCAGGGAAAATCCTTGATGCTCTGGAAGTAGGCATAGGCGATGCGTCGATCTGGTAGGCAATGCATCAAATTTTCTGTCACATGACAGGTGCTGTGTCAAATTTCCGGTCAGGAAGTCAGGGCTGAATCGTTACGGTCAGCTGTGCAGCGATTTCTTGGTTTCAATGCAGGCAGTGCGTCGAAAATCAATGCACAAGGAGTTTCACTGAAGAGATTAAGGCCCTGTAGGAGGCTGGCCTGGTTTGTAGTGGTACCAAGGGGTACTTACACTCTGCACCAGGTCCAGTTATCCCTTCTTAGTGTAGAAGAGGTGTCTAGCAGCTTAGGCTGATAGAAAAGCGTAGCTTAGCAGAGCAGCTTAGGCTGAACTAGGAGACGTGTAAAGCTCCTACTATACCCCTGGTGTCATATGCACAATATCATAAGAAAACACAATACACAGATATACTAAAAATAAAGGTACTTTATTTTTATGACAATATGCCAAAAGTATCTCAGTGAGTACCCTCAGTTTGAGGATGCCAAATATACACAAGATATATGTACACAATACCAAAAATATGCAGTAATAGCAAAAGGAAGTAATGCAAGCAATGTAAAGTTATAAAAGATTGCAATAGGAGCACATAGGTATAGGGGCAACACAAACCATATACTCCAAAAGTGGAATGCGAACCACGAATGGACCCCAAACCTATGTGAGCTTGTAGAGGGTCGCTGGGACTGTAAGAAAAGAGTGAGGGTTAGAAAAATAGCCCAACCCAAGACCCTGAAAAGTAGGTGTAAAGTGCACCTATAACCCCCAGAGAGCACAGAAGTCGTGATAGGGGGTTTCTGCAAGGAAGACCAACACCAGCAAAGCAACCACAGTGGATTTCTGGACCTGAGTACCTGTGGAACAAGGGGACCAACTCCAAGAGTTGCGACAATGTTGAGAATGGGCAGATGCCCAGGAAATGCCAGCTGAGGGTGCAAGGAAGCTGCCACCGGATGGAAGAAGCTTTGGTTTCTACAAGAACGAAGAGGACTAGGAACTTCCCCTTTCGAGGGTGGATGTCCCCGTCGTGAAGAAGCTTGCAGAGGTGTTCCCACACAGAAAGACCACAAACAAGCCTTGCTACCTGCAAGGGTTGCGGTTAGGGTTTTTGGGATGTTGCTGTGGCCCAGGAGGGACCAGGATGTTGCCACTTGGATGAGGAGACAGAGGGGGCGCCCAGCAAGTCAGGGAGCCCCCACAGAAGCAGGCAGCACCCGCAGAAATACCGTAACAGGCACTTAGAAGAGGAGTGAACCGGAGTCCACGCGAAGTCACAAAAAGGAGTCCCACAACGCCGGAGGACAACTCAGAAGATTGTGCACTGCAGGTTAGGGTGTCGGGGACCCAGGCTTGGCTGTGCATGAAGGAAATCCTGGAAGAGTGCACAGGAGCCGGAGCAGCTGCAGATCACACGGTACCCAGCAATGTAGTCTAGCGTGGGGAGGCAAGGACTTATCTCCACCAAACTTGGACTGAAGAGTCACTGGACTGTGGTAGTCACTTGGACAGAGTTGCTGAGCTCCAGGGACCATGTTCGTCATGCTGAGAGGGGACCCAGAGGACCGGTGATGCAGTCTTTTGTTGCCTGCGGTTGCAGGGGGAAGATTATGTCGACCCACGGGAGATTTCTTCAGAGCTCCTGGTGCAGAAAGGAGGCAGGCTACCCCCAGAGCATGCACCACCAGGAAACAGTCGAGAAAGCCGGCAGGATGAAGCGATTCAAGGTTGCAGTAGTTGTCTTGTTTTGCAGGCGTCCTGAGCAGTCAGCGGTCGATCCTTTGGCAGAAGGTGAAGAGGGAGATGCAGAGGAACTCTGGTGAGCTCTTGCATTCGGTATCTGAAGAATTCCCCAAAGCAGAGACCCTAAATAGCCATAAAAGGAGGTTTGGCTACCTAGGAAGGAGGATAGGCTAGT
The DNA here is from genome assembly GCF_031143425.1 of Pleurodeles waltl. Taxonomy (NCBI): domain Eukaryota; kingdom Metazoa; phylum Chordata; class Amphibia; order Caudata; family Salamandridae; genus Pleurodeles; species Pleurodeles waltl. The sequence goes on from NC_090439.1 coordinate 1,181,961,459, forward strand.
AAGACAGGTAAGAGCCTATCAGAAGGAGTCTCTGACGTCACCTGCTGGCCCTGGCCACTCAGAGCAGTCCAGTGTGCCAGCACACCCCTGAATCCAAGATGGCAGAGGTTTGGAGCACGCTGGAGGAGCTCTGGGCACCTCCCCTGGGAGGCGCAAGTCAGGGGAGTGGTCACTCCCCTTTTCTTTGTCCAGTTTCACACCAGAGCAGGGCTGGGGATCCCTGAACCGGTGTAGACTGGCTTATTCAGAGATGGGCACCATCTGTGCCCATCAAAGCATTTCCAGAGGCTGGGGGAGGCTACTCCTCCCCAGCCCTGACACATTTTTCCAAAGGGAGAGGGTGTTACACCCTCTCTCTGAGGAAGTCCTTTGCTCTGCCTTCCTGGGCCAGGCCTGGCTGGACCCCAGGAGGGCAGAAACCTGTCTGAGTGGTTGGCAGCAGCAGCAGCTGCAGTGAAACCCCGGGAAAGGCAGTTTGGCAGTACCCGGGTCTGTGCTAGATTCGGGGGAATCATGGAATTTTCTCCCCAATGCCTGAATGGCATTGGGGGTGACAATTCCATGATCTTAGACATGTTACATGGCCATGTTCGGAGTTACCATTGTGATGCTATACATAGGTAGTGACCTATGTATAGTGCACACGTGAAATGGTGTCGCCGCACTCACAAAGTCCTGGGAATTTGCCCTGAACGATGTGGGGGCACATTGGCAGGTGCCAGGGTGCACACACACAAAGTAACTTAACACCCAACCTTCACCAGGTGAAGGTTAGACATATAGGTGATTTATAAGTTACTTAAGTGCAGTGGTAAATGGCTGTGAAATAACGTGGACGTTATTTCACTCAGGCTGCAGTGGCAGGCCTGTGTAAGAATTGTCAGAGCTCCCTATGGGTGGCAAAAGAAATGCTGCAGCCCATAGGGATCTCCTGGAACCCCAATACCCTGGGTACCTCAGTACCATATACTATGGAATTATAAGGGTGTTCCAGTATGCCAATGTGAATTGGTGAAATTGGTCACTAGCCTGTTAGTGACAATTTGGAAAGCAGAGAGAGCATAACCACGGAGGTTCTGGTTAGCAGAGCCTCAGTGAGACAGTTAGTCACACAGGGAACACATACAGGGTACATTTATGAGCACTGGGGCACTGGCTGGCAGGGTTCCAGTGACACATACACTAAAACAACATATATACAGTGAAATATGGGGGTAACATGCCAGGCAAGATGGTACTTTCCTACACCCTCCTGGTGTTGAGGACTTCCTTTAGCACCTCTACGATGGTGCCCAGGGTGGAATTGATGGATCTGAGTTCCTCCCTGAACCCCAAATACTGTTCCTCTTGCAGCCGCTGGGTCTCCTGAAACTTGGCAAGTACCATTGCCATCATCTCCTGGGAATGATGGTACGCTGCAATGATGTTGGAGAGGGCCTTGTGGAGAGTGGGTTCCATGGGCCTGTCTTCCCCCTGTCGCACAGCAGCCATCCCAGTTCCCCTGTGTTCCTGGGCCTCTGTCCCCTGAACGGTGTGCCCACTGCCCCCAGGTCCCTGTTGTTGATGAGGTGGTGGGTTAGCCTGGGTTCCCTGTAGTGGTGGATACACTGCTGATTGACGTGTCCTATTGACAGAGGTATGGGCCCGCTGGGTGGGTGCTGTGCTGGTGTTTCCAGAGGGGGGAAGCTCTGTGGTGGCCTGTGACTGTGTGAAGGGGAACCGAATGTCCCAAGGTCCCAGATGGGCCGGGCTGGTCGTCTAGATCCAGTTGGACAGAGCTGCTGTCATCACTGTGGGCCTCTTCTGTTGGTGGTGTGGACATGTGTGGACCCTCTTGTGCGGTGACGTTGGGTAGGGGTCCTGCAGGGGTGTAAAAGCATGATTATTGCATCTGTGTGTAGCATGGTGTGAAATGGGTGGGTGACCGTGTACCCCAGTGCTTGCATTCCTGTGTGGGACCTTGTGTGATGATGGTTTAGGGGGGTGTATGGGTATGTCCCGTGGCCATGCATTGGTGATGGGTGTCCATGCTTTGGTGCTGCATGCAGGGCTTGGTGTTGGGATGTGTGGTTTGTGATATTGGGACATGTGTGAAGAGTTGGAGTGATGGGGGTGAGGGCGAGGGCGAGGGTGGGGGTATGTGATGGCATGCAGGTAGGGTGGGGGTTGTAATAGTTAAGATTTGACTTACCAGAGTCCATTCCTCCAGCTACTCCTTCGAGGCCCTCAGGATGCAGAATCGCCAAGACTTGCTTCTCCCATGTTGTTAGTTGTGGGGGAGGTGGTGGGGGTCTGCCGCCAGTCCTCTGTACCGCCATGTGGTGTCTGGAAACCATGGAATACACCTTCCCCCATAGGTCGTTCCACCTCTTCCTGATGTCATCCCTAGTTCTTGGATGCTGTCCCACTGCGTTGACCTTGTCCACTATTGTTTGCCATAGCTCCATCTTCCTAGCTATGGAGGTGTGCTGCACCTGTGATCCGAATAGCTGTTGCTCTACCCGGATGATTTCCTCCACCATGACCCTGAGCTCCTCCTCAGAGAATCTGGGGTGTCTTTGCCGTGCCATGGGGTGGTGTGGGTGATGTGTGGGGTGGTGTGTGTTATGATATGTGGGGTGAAATTTAATGGTGTGTTGTGTGGGGTGCATGGATGTTATGTGGGTGATAGTGTTGCGTGCCTGTGGATGCCTGGTTATAGATTGTGGTGTATCTCTCTGGCCTTCTATCGCAATTGTGGTTGTAAGGGTTTGTGGGTGATGTTGGGTGTGTGGGAGTGGTGTGTGTATGTGTATCAGGTGTGTGTATTTCAAATTTTCCAATGCAGCTGTGTTTTGTATATGTGTGTGTATTTTGAGCGTGGCAGTGTGTACCGCCAATGGAATACTGCGGTTGAAAGACCACTGCGTGGATTCGTGGGTCGTGATAGTGTGGGCGTATTTCTGTTGGCGTGAGGGTGAATGTTTTGCTTTCACCAGTTTATCACTGACCTTTGGTGTGGTGGACTTGTGTGGGTGTCGGAATTTTGGCGGATTCGGAGCTGTGGGTCATAATAGCTGTGGCGGATTTCCCCGGCCGCGGCGGTGTGTTGGCGGTCTTCTGCGCGGTGGTAAGTGGCTTTTACCACCAATGTTGTAATGACCCCCTAAGTAACTTGGCACCTAACCTTCACCAAGTGAGGGTTAGACATATAGGTGACTTATAAGTTACTTATGTGCAGTGAAAATGGCTGTGAAATAACATGGACGTTATTTCACTAAGGCTGCAGTGGCAGTCCTGTGTAAGAATTGTCTGAGCTCCCTATGGGTGGCAAAAGAAATGCTGCAGCCCATAGGGATCTCCTGGAACCCCAATACCCTGGGTACCTAAGTACCATATACAAGGGAATTATAAGGGTGTTCCAGTGTGCCAATGAGAATTGGTCAAATTAGTCACTAGCCTGCAGTGACAATTTTAGAAAGCAGAGAGAGCATAAACACTGAGGTTCTGGTTAGCAGAGCCTCAGTGATACAGTTAGGCACCACACATGGAACACATGTAGGCCACAAACATAGGAGCACTGGGGTCCTGGCTAGCAGGATTCCAGTGACACATATTAGGCACACTGACAACATAGGGTTTTCACTATGAGCACTGGGCCCTGGCTAGCAGGATCCCACTGAGACTGTAAAAACACCCTGACATATACTCACAAACAGGCTAAAAGTGGGGGTAACAAGGCTAGAAAGAGGCTACCTTCCTACATCACCTTCCTAACTTTCAGCTTGGCTGATGTGAGACTCATTTCTCCTTGTTCGATAGGCTTCAACCGAGGGGAGAAAACACATACAACAACTAAAACCTATCTGAGTCCATTGTACACAGACAACTCTATGAAACCGAGCTACATCCTGTTGAACAATCCTCGTGATCTACCCATGTGACTCAGTGAGACAACTGTGCATTTTCCTACATTCATCTGCTGGCATGTGACACACCTGTAGCAGACAGATTATGCAATAACTCTAAATGTGGGGTTAAACCATGCCTGTCTAAAGGTTCTGATCATTGCATCTCTCCCTATGTGTGCTTGTCCATGACAGTGTCTAGCCATAGGTGACAAAAAGCTGTTGGCCAACACCACTCTTTCATCACTTGAAACCCAAACTTCATCCTCCTTTCTCTTAACACATCCTGCTCTAACCCAACTTTGCAGATCCTCATCAGTCACTTCTTCCTGCAATCTTTTAACTTCCTCCCACGAATCAACAACAATCAAATCAAATCAAATCATTAACATTTATAAAGCGCGCTACTCACCCGTGCGGGTCTCAAGGCGCTAGGGGGAAGGGGGGGTTACTGCTGCTCGAAAAGCCAGGTTTTGAGGAGTCTCCGGAATGCGGAGTGGTCCTGGGTGGTCCTGAGGCTGGTGGGGAGGGTGTTCCAGGTCTTGGCTGCCAGGAAGGAGAAGGACCTCCCACCCGCCGTGGAGCGGTGGATGTGAGGGACGGCAGCGAGCATGAGGCCAGAGGAATGGAGGAGACGGGTGGGGGCGTAGAAGCTGAGGTGACGGTTGAGGTATTCCGGTCCCTTGTTGTGGAGGGCTTTGTGTGCGTGGGTGAGAAGTCGGAAGGTGATCCTTTTGCTGACTGGGAGCCAATGCAGGTGTCTCAGGTGTGCGGAGATGTGACTGTTGCGGGGTACGTCGAGGATGAGGCGGGCCGAGGCGTTTTGAATACGTTGCAGGCGTTTTTGGAGTTTAGCGGTGGTCCCAGCATAGAGGGTGTTGACGTAGTCCAGGCAATTAACAGGAAATGTTGACATATCTCATCATTTGTATCATTGTTCTACTCCATTAAAGGAAGTACAACTTAGGGCGCAATATCTCACCACATCATCACCATATGTATTGCTCAAAGTTACATACTCAGTAGATTTTCTATGAGAGGCACACTTGATGTCATCAATCTTTGCAGGCAGTTGTAATTCATTTAACAGATCATACATTTTAATCTCCAATGCTGATAGGAAATCCTGTGGAGGTCATAAACCTTCTTTGGGACCACAACTGTCCGAAATCATGAACAACACCAAAACCATAAGACTATCAGTGAAGATTGTCACTTTCCGCTGTTCAGAAACACAGCATGCTCTAGTAAGAGCAATCAATTCAACTACTTGGGCAGAAAAGACTCTTCGAAGCCAGGAGGATTAAATCACACCTGAGAATGTACAAACTGCATAACCAGCTCTCAGGGTACCATCTTTATCGCCTAAACAGGAGCCATCAACAAACTTGACATAGTCATTTTCAGTTAGGGGAATGTCTTGAATGTCAGGTCTTGGTTTGGGGCACAGGCCAGTCACATAGAGACAGTCAAGCTCATCCACATATTCACTGGCATTTTCCAAAGGGTTATGCAACAGATTAGCAGGATTCAGAACAGTACATCTCTTGAGATTGACATTTGATGCCGTGAGAATGACCTGCTTATTACGGGTCAAATGCGTAATGGTGAGATACTGAGTCTTTTTTTGTGTTAAAATATTTCCACCAAATGTCTTTGGACAGTTTGATGTTGTCACTCAGGGCTGTGACCGCCTTCAAACAGCCAGGCAGTGCAAATGGCACATGCTCACGTGGAAGAAAAATATACAATTGGCTTGTTCATGTTTCCATGCAACTGTGTCAAAACTGCAAGAGCATATCCATCCCATTCGCAAACAAAATAGAGCTAAATGCTTGTTATTATCAGGCATTCCCAGAGCTGTGGCATGATGAAGGTATTCTCTTCTCTCTGTGAAGGCACGTATGCAGTTGTCATCCAATGGTATCGGATCAGACACATCTTTATGTGTCAACCTCTTTGAAGGTTTGGCCAAAAGGGAAACGTTTGTGATCCACTGATGACAATAGCCAACCATTCCCAGGAACATTCAAACTTCTTTCTGAGTGGAAGGAGGATTCATTTTCATAATTGCTGAGATTCTTTCTTATAACACCTTTCGCACACTTTTCTCAGTGTGGTGACCTAAGTGGGGGACTTCTTCCTTGCAATACAGTCGAGTGGCTGGGGAAAATGTTCTCCTAAATGATTCATGAGAGCAATTGTCCCTCTCCTGAATGCCTCTTGCATGTTTGATGCCACAAGTAGGTCATCAACATACTGCACTAAGACCAAAAGATAGGGCATTTTTAGTGACTTCAGATTCGTTTTCAAGATCTGATTAAAAATTGACAGATTCTAGGTATACCCTTGGTTAGCTTGGCACCATGCCAAAACATGACTACTGAATTCAAAAACAAAGAGAAATTGGCTTTCCTCATGCAACAATATAGAGAAAAATGCTTGGCACAGATCAACTATGGTGAGCGATTCTGCTTCACGTAGAATGTGGAATAAAATCACTGCAGGACTCAGTACCACAGGACAACATGGAACAACACATTTGATGATTTTTCTCAGTTCCTGTACTACGCAATACTTTCTATTTGGCTTCCACAGTCCTAAAATTATATAGTTACGTGGACTTCCCTTTATCTTTTTCATGGTACCCTCTTCGATTAGACAGTTTATTGGAGGAGTTATTTTCACAATTGTCTTAGGGTCATGTTATAAGTGTGGGTTATTTCTACAGCCTCAACTCCTTGGAGTCTCATTTCTGTTCCTGAAAAATCCCAAACTTCAGGTGTCACTGTGTCATTTAAATCTTCGGGCAAAGCATGACATCTTTGGGTACAATGTGACACTCAGGTGCTACTTCTCAATTTTACAGGGCCCATTCTCATCATTTGTTTGTTTTTGATTCCTAGGGGTGTGAAGCTAGAAGAACAATTTATCTTACACAGTAGGTCACAAGCAAGCTTACTGGACTTGAATCACAGACCACAAGTTGGTGCTCATCTTTTAATGAACCTATTTTTATGGGGACAGATTCTGTCACAAGGTTGAGCAACTGTTTATTTGTGACTCCTACAACCTTGCATTTTTTTCCTGAAAGGGGCAAGTTCAGTACTTCTGCTGTTCTTACAGCGGAGTGTATAACCCCAGTATGATCCAGTGTCTCCCAGGAATGACACAGGATGACCCATTACATCAGCATTTAAATAGGGTCCATGATGAACCTAGCAGACAATCCTCATCATTTGAGCTATCAGCTTGAAGACTTTCTGAAACTTCCTCATCTGCCTAAACACTATGGGGGTCATTTTGACCCTGGCGGTCCGAGACCTCCAGGGCTAAAAGGACGGAAGCACCGCCATCAGGCTGGCGGTGCTTCCAGCCCTATCACGACTGCGGCGAAAGCGCCGCGGTCGTACCGCCGGGGCCGGCGGTTTCCCGGCGTTTTAGCCCCGGCAGTGATAATCTGCCAGGGCAGCGCTGCTAGCAGCGCTGCCCTGGGGATTATGACACTCCTACCGCCAGCCTGTTTCTGGCGGTTTGCACCGCCAGGAAGAGGCTGGCGGTAAGGGGTGTCCTGGGGCCCCTGGGGGCCCTTGCACTGCCCATGCCACTGGCATGGGCAGTGCAGGGGCCCCCTAACAGGGCCCCGGCCAGCTTTTCACTGTCTGCATAGCAAACAGTGAAAAGCACAACGGGTGCAACTGCACCCGTCGCACGGCCGCAACACCGCCGGCTCCATTAGCCTTGGTTTGCGCCCGCGGCCCAGCAGGAATGTCATAAAGGGGGCCGCTTGAGTGCGGCCGCATTGGCGGACGCGCGGCGGTTACCGCCCGCCAAGGTCGTAATGACCACCTATGTCCTCTATGTCTAGGCTGAATAACATTAGCTCCCTGCTATTGCATTCCCTGCATACCAACAGTGTTCGCCATCATCTGTGGGCTTTAACTAAATTTCTGTGCAGCTTTCAATTGCATGCACATAACCCTAACTTTTTCTGCTTCAATTCCAATTCATCGCTGCAGTATTTTGCATTCCACAGGATCTCATCAATCGATGAGTTCTGCCAACAAATAAGATGCACAGACATTTTGAAAGTTTTGCAAACCGTACTGTCTGCTTGTACCTTTCCACTGGTTTCTCTCTCAATCTCATGCATTATTGGTGAATGACAGACTATTACTCGTACTTTAGGGTACATGAACATGACCTCTACCTGGAATCTCTCTCATGGGTGGCATTTTTATGTTGGGGTAGGTGGCTCCCCCTGCCACCGCAGCTCCTCCAGCTCCTCCAGGTTCCTGAGTTCCTGAGACCCACCTCACAGTAAGTACCCCCCACCTCCCAGCCCCTCGCTCTGCCCCGCGCTACTCACCCTCTCTCCTGCTCCTGCTTCTTTTCTTCTTTTCTTCTTCTCTGTTCTTCCTTCTCGCTCCTCGTCTGTAACCTTCTTCTGTACTCTTCTTTTCCCCGTCTTCTCTCTTCTTCTGTGTGCTTCTCAGCCTCTCCTGTCGCCTCTCTTCTTCCTCATCTTCTTCTGTGGTCTTCTGCCTTCTGTTCTTCGTTTTCTGTATCTTCCTCTGTGTTCTTCTGTGTTCTTCTGTGTTCTTCTGTTCTTCTGTTCTTCTGGTCTCCTGCTCTTCTGTTCTTCCGGTCTTCTGTTCTTCTGTTCTTCCAGTCTTCTGCTCTTCTGTCTTCTGTCTTCTATCTTCTGCCTTCGGCTCTTCTGCCTCCTCCGTCTTCTTATCCCCACGCCTGCCCTCCTGCTCCTGCCTCATCCCCCTCTCTCACTCGCCCCCCCTCTCTATCACCCCTATCTAACCCGTTCGCTATCTACCTCCCTCACTCCTCCTATCTACCTATCTCTCTATCTCTCTATCCCACTATCTAACTCCCTCACTCTCCACCTCCCCCTATCTACCTATCTCTCTATCTATCTATTTCTCTATCGATTTCTCTATCTATCTATTTTCTCTATCTATTTCACTAGCTCTCCCAAACCTTCCCGCCACCTCCTCTATTACCTATCTTCCTATCCTCTCACTCTACCTCTCACCCTCACCCACCTCTACAACCACCCTCCCCTATCTTCACAACCCTACTCCTATCTTTCTCCCTAATCTCCTAAACCTCCTAACACTCACCCCCCTCTAACCTTAAACCCCCCTCCCCCAGCTCTTCTCACTCTACCTGTCCCCCCCTCCCTCGCGCTTTCCCGCCGCGACCTCCTGCACGCCCCCACCCCCCAGCTCCCATTCGCCCCCAGCTGACCCCTCCCCCCCACCTCATATGGCGGCCGCTGCGCGACAGTGGTAGCGACCCTTGACCCAAGGGTAGATCGCTCCCCTGCCGCTGCAGCTCCTCCAGCTCCTCCAGGTTCCTGAGTTCCTGAGACCCACCTCACAGTAAGTACCCCCACCTCCCAGCCCCTCGCTCTGCCCCGCGCTACTCACCCTCTCTCCTGCTTATTTTCTTCTTTTCTTCTTCTCTGTTCTTCCTCCTCGCTCCTCATCTGTAATCTTCTTCTGTACTCTTCTTTTCCCCGTCTTCTCTCTTCTTCTGTGTGCTTCTCAGCCTCTCCTGTCGCCTCTCTTCTTCCTCATCTTCTTCTGTGGTCTTCTGCCTTCTGTTCTTCCTTTTCTGTATCTTCCTCTGTGTTCTTCTGTGTTCTTCTGTGTTCTTCTGTGTTCTTCTGTTCTTCTGGTCTCCTGCTCTTCTGTTCTTCCGGTCTTCTGTTCTTCTGTTCTTCCGGTGTTCTGCTCTTCTGTCTTCTGTCTTCTATCTTCTATCTTCTGCCTTCGGCTCTTCTGCCTCCTCCGTCTTCTTCTCCCCACGCCTGCCCTCCTGCTCCTGCCTCATCCCCCTCTCTCACTCGCCCCCCTCTCTATCACCCCTATCTAACCCGTTCGCTATCTACCTCCCTCACTCCTCCTATCTACCTATCTCCCCTTCTCTCTATCCCACTATCTAACTCCCTCACTCTCCACCTCCCCTATCTACCTATCTCTCTATCTATCTATTTCTCTATCTATCGATTTCTCTATCTATCTATTTTCTCTATCTATTTCTCTAGCTCTCCCCCCATTCCCGCCACCCCCTCTATTACCTATCTTCCTATCCTCTCACTCTACCTCTCACCCTCACCCACCTCTACAAACCCCCTCCCCTATCTTCACAACCCTACTCCTATCTTTCTCCCTAATCTCCTAAACCTCCTAACACTCACCCCCCTCAACCCTTAAACCCCCCTCCCCCAGCTCTTCTCACTCTACCTGCCCCCCCCCTCCCTCGCGCTTTCCCGCCGCGACCTCCTGCACGCCCCCGCCCCCCAGCTCCCATTCGCCCCAGCTGACCCCTCCCCTCCTCCTACCTCATGTGGCGGCCGCTGCGCGATTGCGCTGCGGGCGCGCCAGAGGCGCGACAGAGGCAAGCCCGTCTGCGCCCGTCCGAGCCTGGCCCGTGCCCAGCGCCACGACCCCTGGTCCCCAGCTCTCCCAAGCCCCGCTGATCCGCTACGACCCCACCACCCTCCACGCCCTCAACCCAGGACGCTCCAACACCTGCTTCCAAGCTCACCCCAAACGCACCCATGGACCCTTCGCCTGCAACTCCTGCAAACGCATCTTCCACCACGCAACTACCATGACCACAAGCCCACGAGCCATTAACCACCTCAAGTGCATCCTGGTCAACGCTCGTTCCGTCCACAAGCACGCGGTTGAACTCTGGGACCTCCTGGACTCCACAGCCCCAGACGTCGCCTTCATCACGGAGACCTGAATGAACGCCTCCTCTGCTCCAGACATCGCCACCGCCATCCCCGAAGGCTACAAGATCTCCAGAAAAGACCGCACCAACCAAGTAGGAGGAGGTATCGCCATCGTCTTCAAAGACTCCATCAGCGTCACCACCTCCACCGAAGACACCCCTCTCACCGCTGAACACCTGCATTTTCAGATTCGCACCGACCCGAGGACCACCCTCAGAGGATCCCTCTTCTACCGTCCTCCCAGACCGCGCGCCCCTTTCAGTGACGCCATCGCCGACTTCATCTCCCCGCACGCCCTCGCCTCACCGGACTACATCCTCCTAGGCGACCTCAACTTTCATCTGGAACAAAACAACGACCCCAACACCACCACCCTGCTTGACAACCTCGCTAACCTCGGCCTCAAACAACTGGTGAACACCGCCACCCACATCGCCGGACACACGCTCGACCCTATCTTCTCCGCCAGCAAACACATCTTCTTCAGCCACACCTCCGCTCTACACTTGACCGACCACAGCTGTGTCCACTTCACATTCCGACGCGAGACCCGCCACCTCCGCACTCAACCCATCCCTCATCGACAGTGGAACAATATCCCCGAAGAGCAACTCTTCTCCGCACTCGCCGCCAACCAACCCACCATCACCACCGACCGCAACGACGCAGCCCTCAGCCTCACAAACTGGATCTCCAACTGCGCAGACAACCTTGCTCCCCTCAAACGCACGCATCGACAGACCAACACCAAAACAACCTCTCTGGTTCTCAGACACCCTCAAAGAATCAAAGAAAACTTGTTGCGCCCTCGAGAAGGCTTGGCGCAAGGACCACACCGCTGACAACATGACCGCCCTCAAGAACACTACCCGCGAACACCACCACCTGATCCGCGCTGCTAAAAGGAACTTTTTCACCGACAGACTGGACAAAAACAGCCACAACAGCAGAGAACTCTTCAGCATCGTCAAGGAGTTCTCCAACCCCAACGCCAACGCCAACGCCATCACGCCCTCACAGGATTTGTGCGAATCCCTCGCCACTTCTTCCATCGCAAGATCAGCGACCTCCACGACAGCTTCGGACACCAGACCCAACCAAACACCACCGAACCCGCACCCCCGGCCATCACCCTCAACAACTGGACCCACATCAACATTGAAGAAACCAAATCCACCATGAACTCTATCCACTCCGGCGCCCCTTCGGACCCCTGCCCTCACTTCATCTTTAACAAAGCCGACGACATCATCGCCCCGCACCTCCAGGCCGTCATCAACTCTTCTTTTTCTTCTGCTACCTTCCCCGAATGCTGGAAACATGCCGAAGTCAACGCCCTACTAAAGAAACCTACGGCTGACCCGAGCGACCTGAAAAACTTCCGCCCCATCTCTCTCCTGCCTTTCCCAGCCAAGGTAATAGAGAAGACCGTCAACAAACAGCTGACCACCTTCCTGGAAAACAACAACCTGCTCGACCCTTCACAAACCGGATTCCGAACCAACCACAGCACGGAAACCGCCCTCATCTCAGTCACAGACGACATCAGAACCCTGATGGACAACGGTGAAACAGTCGCCCTCATTTTCCTCGACCTCTCGGCTGCCTTCGACACCGTCTGTCACCGCACCCTAATCACCAGCCTCCGCTCCACCGGGATCCAAGGCCAGGCCCTGGACTGGATCGCCTCCTTCCTCTCAAACCGTTCCCAAAGAGTTTACCTCCCTCCGTTTCGCTCAGTACCCACCGAGATCATCTGCGGCGTACCTCAAGGCTCATCACTCAGCCCGACACTCTTCAATGTCTACATGAGCCCCCTCGCCAACATCGTACGCAAGCACGACATCATCATCACCTCCTACGCCGACGACACCCAACTTATACTCTTCCTCACCAAGGACCCCGCCAGCGCCAAGACCAACCTACAAGAGGGTATGAAGAACGTCGCAGATTGGATGAGGCTCAGCCGCCTAAAGCTGAACTCGAAAAAACGGAAGTCCTCATCCTCGGCAACACCCCGTCCGCTTGGGACAACTCCTGGTGGCCCACGGCCCTTGGCACCGACCCCCTCAGACCACGCCCGCAACCTCGGCTTCATCTTGGACCCGCTTCTCACCATGACCAAGCAAGTCAACGCCGTGTCCTCTGCCTGATTCCTCACCCTCCGCATGCTCCGCAAGATCTTCCGCTGGATCCCCGCCGACACTAGAAAAACCGTGACCCACGCCCTCGTCACGAGCCGCCTGGACTACGGCAACACCCTCTACGCTGGGACCACCGCCAAGCTCCAAAAACGCTTGCAACGTATTCAAAACGCCTCGGCCCGCCTCATCCACAACGTACCTCGCAACAGCCACATCTCCGCACACCTGAGACACCTGCATTGGCTCCCAGTCAGCAAAAGGATCACCTTTCGACTTCTCACCCACGCACACAAAGCCCTCCACAACAAGGGACTGGAATACCTCAACCGACGCCTCAGCTTCTACGTCCCCACCCAACTCCTCCATTCCTCTGGCCTCGCACTCGCTACCGTCCCTCGCATCCGCCGCTCCACGGCGGGTGGGAGATATTTCTCCTTCCTGGCGGCCAAGACCTGGAACTCCCTCCCCACCAGCCTCAGGACCACCCAGGACCACGCCGCTTTCCGGAGACTCCTAAAAACCTGGCTTTTCGAGCAGCAGTAACCCCCCTCTTTCCCCTAGCGCCTTGAGACCCACACGGGTGAGTAGCGCGCTTTATAAATGTTAATGATTTGATTTGATTTGATTTGATTTGGCCTCAGCTTGGTTTGCTCCTGCCAAAAGCACATCTGGCTTTTACTCTCTTCTGATAGCTTTTCAACTCCCATCTATGTTCCTGCTTACCTATAGCACCCCATTTCTGGATCTGTGTAATCAGTTCCTTACTGAGCATTGTCATTCCAGGTGATCTCATGTTGACTGTATATTTTATGCTAAACCCCAATCTATAACTTCTCTTTAAGGGCTTTGATTTCTTCAAATCCAAATATTTTTCAGCTACTTCAGCAAATTGTTCACAAGCCTGTCCTGAACATTGTGCAATGTCTTTGCACATGAACTGCAATTCATCTTCTGTTTCCAATTGGGCTTTTTCTAACATTCCCAATACCATTTCATATAATTCTAATTTTGGTCTGGGCACATTCATTGATCTATCTCTCCCAGGGGTCTTTTCTGTTCTTACATTTCAGTTTGTTATGGCTGTAGCACATTCAGGACTAAAATTATATATACATTCATTTAACTGCTGTGCAATGAAATCTCCCAAGCTTACAGGATTATTCTGTGTCGCTACTGCTCTTAACAGGCCGATGGTCTACTAGTTTGGTGTATTGAAAATAGATATATTTTCTGGTGTATTGAAGGGTACTCCTCCTTGTGGAGTGCTGCAGCCATCATTCAGGATCTGCTCTGGGCACAAAATAAGGTGAGGCTCTCGGAGGAAATCTTGCATCAGAGATAAATCCTGTCTTACTTGTCATTGGGGTTGGATCTGCAATTTGTGTAGGAGTTAGCAGTCTCTCAAGAGAACCTGTTCTCTCCATTACTGAGTTTTTAGGATATACTGATTTCTGCATACTAATTAGTGACATCCCTGCAGATGTAACTGGGGTATCAAGAACTCTCTGAACATATCCTGACTGTGCATTGCTTCAAGACGTACCTGGAGCATACAAGAGAACAATGGACCTGTAGTCACCAGAACTGTTCATGCATCTGGACCAATATGATTCAGATGATTCTGAGAAATTGTCATTCCCACACTCTGTCCTGCTAAGACAGCACTTAAATGTTGTTCTGTTCGACTTGTGAAACACTTTGTATTTACTGACCTGGACTAAGCATTTGCACAGGAATTTGATTTGGGGTTTGTGCAACTGGAACAGTAAACACATTTAGGGTTACATTTTGGGAAGCTTCACTTCTTGCTCCCACCTCAACTGAATGGTATGGAGGCAGACGACTTAGGAAGAACTGATTTAGAAACTGAAATGGTTGGCAGTCAGTTTACACCCTGTCCTTATAGGGACCCTCACTCTAGTCAGGGTAAGGAAGTCACACCCAAGATAACCCCTGCTTGTTCCGTTAATAGCTTGGCAAAAGCAGTCAGGCTTATCTCAGAGGCAATGTCTAAAGTATTTGTACAAACACACACAGTAACACAGTGAAAACCCCACAAAAGGATGCCACACAAGTTTAGAAAAATAGCCAATACTTATCAAAAAGACCACAGCAACCAAAATCCAACATACACAAGCAAAGATTTGATTTTTTTTAAGTAAAAAGAGTCTTAGTCCATAGAAATCAATGATGCGTTATTTTAGGACAAAGTACCTCGTATGCATCAAAAATAAAGCCGCAAGGGCGACGGTGCATCAGAAAAGCAAGCAATGCGTCGAGTAGGTGATTCATTGTTTCTTTTCCCGCAGGAGAGCAATGTTTCAACTTCCTGACAAGCATCCACAGTGAGGTTTGAGGGTCAAGTTTCACTCTTTGGGTAATTCTGAAAACTATAGTCAGAAAGCGTATTTCCATACATCTTTGAAGTGTTTGACTTCCTATCCTGTAGAGTGCAGACAGGTTGTTGGTTTCTTTTGCTCGCAATATTTTTGCATGTGTGAGCGATCGTGTGAGATACAAATGAAAAGTGACTGCATTGCTGAAAGAAGTGAGTGTGATGTCATTGTGTGCCACCCTGGTTTAAAAATCCCAATTAGAGATTGGGACTCCATTCATCTCTATGGGCCAGTAGGCCCTTAGGTGCCAATGGTTTTCGTTTCCCAATTTGCAGTTAGGAATTTGCAAATTAGATAATGCAAACCCCAGGGTGCAGGGGGCATAAGGCCCCCTTTGATGCACCGCCAAAAAATATTTGCAGACATGTGAAGCACACACATGCCCTAGGGGCAAGTGCACGCTACATGTCATTTACAAAAATGAATTTATAATGCATTTTTAAAAATTGCACATGGTTACCACCAATTTGGTGGTATTTGCATTTCCTGAATGCCCAATTCATATCTAGGAAATGCTTGATACATGTGCTTTGGAAATCGCAAATGGGAATTCCCTATTTGCGATTTCCGATTTAGAGAATCACAATTTGTGATTCTCTAAACGGGGTCGCAATTTTAAGGAATTGCTATTTTTGCGATTCCTCAAAACTGCACAGCGAATGCCTTTCATACGTCTTGAAAGGCATCTTTGCATTCGCAAATGGCTGAATTTTGCGATTCGCACCGTTCACGAATGCAAAATTGCTTGATACATCTGGCCCTTAATCTCTAATTTAAATATTTTGGAAACTGACACGAGAGCTGTGTATCAAGCGGCATGTCAACCCTAACTGCCTGCACATGATAACGTTTTCAACATCCCTTTACTTCAGTTTGCATGCCCGTCTTCCATCTACAGGTTTCACAAGTAATACAAGAAAAAAACTACCTGATAGTTTGTCACAAACAGCAATACAATCTGTAATCTGTAACGCCTCAAGTATGATTAAATTGCTAAAGTTTAGCCATTTGCACAGTGGCATGCAGTTTGCAAAGCACTTCAGCCTCTCATCAGAGTAAGTAAGTGCTATATAAAAATACAAATCATGCTACGGGCCAGATGTATCAAAAAAATGAATTGTATTTCTTAAATAGCGAATTTTAAGTAATTGCTATTTAAGAAATGCTAAATGTCAATTTTAAAAATGTATTTATAATTTTAAAATTTGCACATGGTTACCACCACACTTTAATTTGTGGTGATTACATTTCCTAAATGCCAAATTTGCAATTAGGAAATGCTTGACATGTGTGGTTTGGAAATCGCAAATAGGAATTCTCTATTTCGATTTCCAATTTCGAGAATTGCAATTTGTGATTCTCTAAATGGGGTCACAATATTAAGGAATCACTATTTTAGATAATCTTTAAAATTGCACAGTGAATGCCTTTCATACAAAGGCATTTTTGCTTTCGCAAACTGACAAATTTTGCAATTCGCACAGTTTGCGAATGCAAAAAAGCTTGATACATCTGGCCCTATATTCTCTTTTTGTACCAGCCTTCTAAACTCTGGACACCAGGGCCCGAAAGCAACCCGTGGTTTGTCACATTGCATCAGAGTAAATTTGGATTTTAACACTGCCTCTTGCAAGGAAATGTGAACAAAAGTTGTGCATTTACAATTGGTTAGTGTGTAGGCATATACAATTGAAATGTGTGCTGCACATTGAAAAATACATAGCACAAAAAAATATACTTTTGCACAAGAGATGCTAAGATATGGCAAACGTTTTCTTATGTATATTATAAAAAAAAATTGCATTATATGGCAAAAGTATTTTTGTTTTAATTCGGATTGTGTGTCTCGTGGCTGTCAATTATTTTCATATGTTAGGCGCGATAGGTTAAGTAATAAATACGAACTGAGAAACTGAACCTTGTTCGAGACATGTTTTGAAGGGTGTTTAACTTCATACTTTCTCTCAGCTGTTTTGGCAAAAGTTTGGCCCTGATATAAATATTAATAGCATTCTAATTTTGACAGTTTTGTGATCACAGTTAGGTGGTAACTAATAACTTTTGGCGTCAGTGACATATGTGATCAGTGCTTAATTTGTAAATAAAAACGTGCCAGTGCTCAAATCCCTCCTGTTAAACACGCGGCGGCTGTAATTAAATGTGCGAACACGGAATACTGAGGCGGCGTAAACCTGAGGCCATCTCGGGCCTCTTCAGTCCATTTACAGCCACTCCCTGCCCCCTCAGCTCACTCCTGCAGCCGTCTACTTTCTTCCTTTGTAATGCTTTTTCGTTTATCTCTTCCTCCGTCTTTCCCATATGTGTCTTTTCCTCGCAGCAAATGCTTGAGGCAAAAGAATAACCCCCAAAATAAGTGCCGGTGCTCAGCACCGGAAACAACATGCACAAATTAAGCACTGACTGTGATTCCAAACGCGGACGCCGTGGCCGGCATTATATATCGTTTTGATACCTTTGTCCATTACAAAATGGTTTATGATTAATACATACTGTAGGTTCGGTTAGATTACATTTCCCCCTGAATGCACTAAAATTTCTATAAAACCAAATGATATATTATTTAATGTTTCCAGGAATGCGGCTTTATAGCAGCGGCCTCGTCGCAGCTCCCCGCGTCCCACCAGGTACAGATGCCGGAACGCCGGACGTGCCATGGAGCTGCCTTGGCACTGAGAGCTAGAGGCCGAACCCCCCTCTAAGTGTCCGCCGGAGCTGGAGATTCAGAGGAGGGAGGGGGCAACTACACATGTCAATGGGGTCGTGTAGGAAGTGTCCCCCCGCCTCTGTGGGGGCAGCACTGGGGGGTGAGAGACGGCAGCAGAGTCCTGGGGCGACCCACCCCGCACCGGCTGCACCGGCTGCACCCCACATACACATCCAGGGCTTGGACTCAAGGACCCACTGACATCTGGGACTTCTTAATAGTGGAGCCCAAATCCGAGCACATCTGGGCCTGAAGTAAAGAAGCATGGAGTGGGAGCGACCTGTGCTGGGAACAGAGACCTGGGGCAGACCCACCCCGCACCGGCTGCACCCCACATACACATCAATGCTTGTTCTCAAGAACCCACTAACACCTGGGACTTCTTCATAGTGGAGCCCAAATCCGAGCACATCTGGGCCTGAAGTAAAGAAGCATGGAGTGGGAGCGACCTGTGCTGGGAACAGAGACCTGGGGCAGACCCACCCCGCACCGGCTGCACCAGGTGCACATTACATACACATCCAGGGCTTGCACATGTCGCTCCACTGTGGCTGCCTCTGTGTCCCCCTCCGATGTGTGGTCACTACAGGGCAGGACACCTTGCGTTTGAGTTTTCAGTGTTAATATACATATGGATTTCTTTAACAGACATCATTCCACTGCAGTGACTCCTGGGCTCAGGCACATCAGAGGTAGTGAGAGGACATCACACCGCAGAGGGCTCTTCATAGGAGAGGGCCTGGCGCCATCTAGTGGTGTTAACCATGTTAGCTGCCTCATTAACCAACTGAAGTGAACTCTTCATAGGAGAGGACCTGGCACCATCTAGACCAGGTATTAACCGTGTTATATGCCTCCACACTAACAAAACCATGGTGGCTGCCTCCTCTTTAATAAAAAGGGCGGCTTCCCTGTAAAATCTATGAATAAATGTTTTAGCAAGAGGGCTAGGGGGTTTTGGGAATAATTACACCTCTGCAACCCGCTTCTGCGGGACTGGCATGATTGTACGTTTGTTTTTGGTCCACGTTCACGTGTTTGCAGTACACTTAAGTGTGCCAATTTACCACAACCTGAGCAAAAGGAACTGTTGTGTAGTCATTTTAGTTATAGCTCCATCTCCGTTATTTTAGCACATTAGGCCTGCCGCTTTGCACTTTCACCTAGATATATTTTATTCAGCTTCATTTATTATTTTTAACAATAGCCACTTTTGCGGTCTTGTTTTAATTTCTCTCTATCGAGCTGTTTTCGCTTAGGCCAGCACTGCGTTCTCAAACAAGACATTCTTGCTCATTCTCTGTTTCTTTCAAGGCTGTACTGAGATAGGTTGCTGGTGAATGTGGTAAAAGTTTTTTCTCTGGTATTCATAGAATAACACACATCCTTACGCAGGGACATTTTCTCAGAACATCAGCTGTTTTATTATAAAAACACTTCCTTGTCCCCATACACGTTAGAGGGAGATTCCAGCCAGAGGACCACGACTGTATGCTGATTGCTGAACGCTTCGCTACAGCTGCTTTTGCAGACTTCAGGCCTTTGCTCAGGTATGGGGGATGATGTCTTCCCAGGGGAACCTGAAGGGCAGAATTAGAGCTTAACACATTGTGCTCTATTATACCCTAGGTAGGAACTAGTCTGTTGACTCTAGTGACAATATGGTAGCGTTATTTCTATGCTTTACTCTCCTAGTCGCAATTTTAATCTTGTCATGCTGTGTCATCCTGGTTATTGCAGTACATGCTATGCTATCTAAGATGCAGTCACTTTATTAAAACCTTATGGAAACATATACTGCCTCTGTTTGTCATTGTGTATGTGAGACTAATGTAACTGAGAGAAAACATATGAGACCCAAGTCACCACGATTTCCTTGAGCAGTCAATTATGTAATGCACTTGGCTGCCCAATCATCCCTGCTCCTGGGTAGAGGTGAGGCACTGCTAGTTAGCCTGAGCAAAGCCCAGATTAGGGTGACAAGTGTCACCTGTAGTGTGTACAGACTCACGCCCGTATTTATACTTTTTTTGCGCCGCATTTGCGTCGTTCTTTGACGCAAAAACGGCGCAAACTTGCAAAATACCATTGTATTTTGTAGGTTTGCGCCGTTTTGCGTCAAAAAGCGGCACAAATGCGGCGCTAAAAAAAGTATAAATACGGGCCTCAGTATCCCACGCTGCAGGTGATTCTGCTGTTTAAAATTCAGTAGTCTCAGAATAATGAGAGCCTATGTGACATGGCGCCACCAATGTTTGGTCAGGCTTTAATTTTGGGGTCCTCCTGAGTATCTCTGTCTCACTATACACAACTACACCTCAGTAATATATACGGAGACGTCTGTGGTATTGAGGATTTCGTCCTCAGCTAAGTAGGGAACACCTGTCTGACACTGGAGGTTGTTCAAGCTTGAACTCTAAAAGGAAAATCCCTATTTCGTGTGCCTTCTATGACCAAATTGACCTTTCATTATGGCGAATCCACAACAGGTAGCAATTGCAGTCAATATGAGACAACCCCTGACTGCACCTTTATTGGCACATGGCCTAATGGCCCAGGGGGGTCCAGTCACATTTGTTGTTGACACACATGCAGCTTATAGAACAGAACTCTTCTGTTCTTGGGTCACATTTCCAGCAGTTGATGGGAACGCAATACATTTCATAATTATACACTTGCAAACACACCTGGACAATACAGAGCATGTGCATACTTAGAAATACCACTATCTTATTAAGAACATATTAATTGGCTTGATAGCACCCTACCCAACACAATTTTACCTGATAGGTTAGGTCCTCTAAGTAATGATGGTCCTAACTGGCCTTTATTGGCTACTTATACACCTCACCCAGCTGCAGCAAACCTAACGGTAGCAGAAGTCCGTTGCTTATATACTGATCTGATGGCAATATACAGACAATTAGTGCAGTTTTTAATGGAAACATTAAACAAAAACCCAGCACGTGCTGCTCTGGTGCAACCACATGCAGCAACACCAGGCATTAATCCTGCTGCTGTACATTCGATTATGGTTAAAGTACCCGCCAAATGAGAAGAAATTCCGTATTGGTTAGCTCAAAAAATAAATGCGCTGAAAGCAGTATTTACCTATACGGGACATCAGGATAAACACAGAATACTAACAATGTGCTTGCCGTTGGGGATGGTTTCCAAAATAGATAACTGTAATGCATGGGGCACGGTTTTTGCCACGCTCTATACTACCGCACATGGTACACCGACACTTGCCAATTTAATGGAAGTGTTGAAACAAATTCAAGATGAATATGGGGCTGCCCCGGCCCTGGGTTTGGGGATGCAATTAATGGGCAACTTTACCACAATATCCTCAATTATCTTAAGTAACCTTAAAGGGGAAGCAGTGGCACTAGCAGTGCGCATGCAGCTCTGGGACACTCCTCCACAGGATCAAGCACGCGAGCTGCCAAAGATTATGTCAGAGACCTAATCTAGCATTGGTCGAGATAGTCTGGGGGCCAGACCAACAAAACCACAATTTCAGGGTAAGTCGAATAAAGATTTTACCAAGCAAGCTCCTGAGGGTAATGAGAAATGCTGTGAGAAAAAACAGCAGAATCCTAAACAAGAGAGGGGAGAATCTCCACGAACGGAGAGCCAGCAGAATAGATACAATCTCAGAAATAGAGATAATATAAAAACGCCTGACAGATATACTGATACCCACCAATCTTGTTCCTTTCAGGACTCATCGGAAAAATGCAGTGAGAGAGGTGGGTGGTCAGAGCGAAGAACTGAGTACGTGAAACCGAGACAGGAATCACAACGCTCAACAGAGGATTCTGTTAAAAAGGAAGAGAAACCTCCTCAACAAATACCCCAATTTAAAAAGAAAAAAGTGGCAGCAGTTGCAGTTCGACATGCCACTCAAGAAGAGGGTTCTCTTGAAGAACAGGAAGTGGGCACTAGCACTAATAGACAACGCAGCAGAGGTCACAATAGTTTGCCGGATTCTTCTAGAGCATCTGGAAGTGAAAGCAACTGATGACTTCCTACAGGTAGAAACTAAGGGCATGCCTGTCTCCACACCTGACAGGGTGTACAAAGTAAAGTTACAATTAGAAGAAGACATTGAACGCACAATAGATGCAATCTTTTGGAATCACATGGTCCACATATATGATATTTTGTTGGCCAAACAAGATTGGCCACCTGAATTTGCCCGTACATGCCCATAAGGTGAAGATGTTATTAAACCTTCTTTCTCGCCCCTTGTTCCCAAAGAGCTTGCAGAATCCTATACCATTGATTTTGGAACTGGCGCAGGCACCTGCATTATATTGCAACCACGTAGGACGGGACAAAGATTCCCCCTACCATGTAATTCCTATTTAAAACCTATCCCAACCTCAACCCTAGTATTCTATTAATCATGATGCTAAAGCACCCATGAGGGAAATCTTCACACATCTGGAGTACCAGGGTATAATCAAACTTTGCGTCTCCCAGATGAATAAACCTCTAATCCCAGTAGCTAAACCAGACAATTCATACAGAATAGTCTTAGACTACAGACACCTAAAAAGTCATACACGCACATATGCTATACAATATTCACAAAGCACAGCACTTATGAACAACATTGTGCGCAAATAATACAAAACTACATTGGACATTTGCAATGGTTTCTTCTGCCAAAATATAGCACCAGAGAGTAGAGACTTAACAAGTTTCAGGGCACTAGGCTCCCAGAAAATATTCTGTTGTTTACCCCAGGGGTACAAGAACAGTCCAGGACTGTTCGCAGCTCGTGTGACTTCAATACTGCACGACATTGACCCTGAAGCATTGTCCTATGTAGATGATATCTATCTCATGGATGATGAATTGCTGCAACATGTAAGACAGGTAGCCTGCATTGTTGTGGGATTAGCGTCCTGTTTCTGGAATATAAGCTATCAAGTGAAGGAAAGAGCCTAGCGCCAACATTTTTGGAAAAATGAGCACAATTACAACCTTCACATACCATTAAAAAACTCCAATCTCTAATGGGTTTCCTAAATTTTGGCAGAACTTACGTTCCTGATTATGCAACATGCATAAAACCATTATATGACTTCATACATCCTGACTTTTCACGTACATTTTGGACAATCGAACACACACATATTCTCAGATACCTGCAGACAGACATGCTTGCAGCACAACACTTACACACAAGGGACAACAAAACACGTTTGGTCATCAGAGTAATTGCTGGTGCCAATGGTTTCACCTATGTAACCTTTAATGAGGGTGAGACATTCCCGATAGCATACAAATCACACTTGTACTCAGCAGCAGAAGAACTCTTTGCTCCCACTGAGAAAATTCTCAGTGCTGTACAGATGGCTGTCATCAAAGAAAGACCTCTGGCCTAAGGCAAACACATTATTTTCATTTCTCCCATTCTGCCTTTGAGGCTGTCACCAAATCAAGCGTTCCAAACGCTAAAGCATTACATCCATGTTGGATACAATGGGCAACGTCTTTGACAGCCACTGATGTAGACTACATTTTTGACCCAAAATTACAAACGCAATAATTTTTGCAATATGGACTAGAATACCCAGTTCCAGCAAATACACTGCCTATTGATCAGTATCAAAGAGTCATGTACACCGATGGCTTAGTGCAACCTGCACCACTCCACTGCTTGCACAGTCGTAAGTGGCTCCATGGAGGATAATACATTTTGTCCCCAACACACGTTCACGCAAACCCTAGGGGATTGCACAGCACAACTAGCAGAGCTAAAGGCTCTTGTCATGGCACAGGAAAAAACGGATCCTGCACAGCTAACACTTATTGTCTGTGATTCCTACTACTGTGTCCAGTCCTTTGAGGAATACCTGCATTACTGGCGCCAGAATGTGTTCAGAGATTCTAAAGGCAACACCATCAAACACAGAAAGTAGCAGATCTGAAGGAAACGCTACCAAATGTCCATGTTGTACATACACTTCGACACCAGCACATTGAAATACATATTACTGGGAATACATTGGCTGATGAAGCCGCAAAGTCAGCAGTAGCTACGGCCACTGTTGCTGCAGTAACCCGCTTAGGTTCCAAACCAGACGAAGACATATGGGCTGCCGTGAAAGCTACGGCTGAAGGTATGCCCTACCCAAAAGCATTTCCTGCTAAATATTCCTACCGAATGGGAGGCTGCCTAAATGCAGGCGTTCGAGAAATTCCCAATAAAGACATAAGACCAGAGTTGATTAAAGCAGCGCATGAGGGGGAAGCATCTCCCATGCTGGTGTGGAGACTACAATATCATTGTTACAAGCCCGTTTTTGGTGGACAAGCCTATACAAAGAGGCCAAGCAATTTGTCCTAAGTTGTGACATCTGCCAACAAATGAAAGTTTCCACTGCTAAAAGCCCACCGGAGACACCCCTCCTAATTTCAAACAAACCATTACAATGTGTGTACTTGGACCATTGTGGTCCCCTAACACCAGACAGTGCATACAAATACATTCTAGTCGCTGTTAACTCTCCTGCTCCAGATTTCTATGGGTGTGGCCACAGTGCTCGGCAATAGTGTTGTGGAGCAATTAAACCATGATTTAAAGCAGTCCTTAACAGCCAGAGTCTTAGGTATGGGTCATAGATGGCTTAATCACCTGTATGGAGTCCAGAGAGCACTTAAAATTCTGCCTGGAAGGTCCCTGGAGGGTCGTACTTCATATGAGTGCCTGCTCGGAACCGGAATGTATGTTCCAGATATTGATGGCCCTGGCGTGGAGGCGCCAGAAACAACCTTTGACATAAATGAACGTGTTGCTGTTTTACAGGAATTGCAACAGTTCTGTGACGACAACGCTTCTGCCAGTGCTGCCTCCACAGGAATTAAGGATGTACCTGTGATGCCTACAGGCATGATTCCTAAAGTTGGGGATCTAGTACGTGAAAAGGTTGCTGTGAAAAAGGAGTTTGGTCCTTCTTATCATGCACCAGTCCCAGTCTTGGGAATACACAGTACCAGAATTGTCATGCTACCACCGTTGGCTGGTGCCAAAGAAAATCGCTATGTATCTATCGACAATGTCAAGTTACACCATGTGGTGATCCTGAACAGCAGACCAAGAGGAACAGCCAGTAGTTCCAAAATCCCTCTCAGTACTGGTCAAAAAGTTCCTTTACAAGTTGTAAGCAGTAACACTGACATCTCTCCGAGCTTAGGGAGGGTGGAAAATGATCTTGCATTAGTTCCACTAACATCTGTTTGAGCAAATAATACAGAAATAATTGATCGATTTGACACAACTTCAACACATAAGGATGGCATCATTTATTTCGAACCACCACGGGAAACACCCACTGGTTCTCCACCTACAAACACGGCTCCAGCTTTTACACAGACTACTTTTGGATACTTTGTCAATATCAACAACACCGATTCAGACTCATTCAACTCTTATTCACCTGAACTGTCAAAAACACATAAGCAGGTAAACTGGCTTAAATCAAATTACTTTATGTTTCCATGGAACTATCTGTGGTTGTCTTTGCCTTTACTGGCTTTCCTGCTTTGGATTGGGTTTGTTATAACATTATTGTTATTAATACATGGTCATTTTCTTCCTGAAAGATCAACAGTTGAACTGGTGGATGAGGTCCTAAAACCACATTTTTCTTCTCACAAGGTCTGCAGAGACTTGTATTTTGTGAACATTTCCGCTACACCAATTCCTGATGGGATTGTTTGGGATATATATGGCCCCACAGAGGTCATTCAAATACCATATGTGTTTAAACTTTTTAGAAACAATTTAATAATACCTGGAGTTGTTTCTGAGGATTAGGATGTGAATACAGTTGATTCTATGATGACTGAATTGCAGTATTACACTGTAATTGAAAATGAAGATGTTTACCAATCTTAAAAGAATTATGGTGATATGTTTTGCTATAGTTATTATGGGCACCATTTCATCCACAGAGCAAGTACCCCAAAGACTGTTTTTCATTACACTCAATGGCAACATTGTCCTACTCCACCACAAGAGAAACTCTGATAAGTTTGCATATTTTTCTGGGCACAATGTTAAAAATGTTGAGTCATATTATTTTAAATTGCCATCAATTGAAAATGTACAAATATTATTGATTAAAACGAATTTTTTTTATTCCGATTCCTTTGTTTCCCGGTTAAATATAGAAGGCTATCAATATTGGCTGAAGTCGATTGACTTAAAAAGTGTGTGAGGAACTAAACATTGCCAAATACGGGGGAAGGAAGCTTTATTTAGAGCATGCCTGATACCTGTTCAAATTATATTTTTAAATGAAACTGTACAACAAACAAGTTGTTTAGGCTTAGCTAAGATTAAGGAATTGAACACGCCCAGTATTCCTGCCCCTGCAAATTTTCACAAATGGCAAAATTATATCAATGCAACTGAAGATCAGCTCGATGAATGGGTCCAGAATGGTACATTTAATGCTTCACTGTCACATCCTGGTGGGTGGTTATTGTGGCCATTAGGTGTCATAAGCATTTTATAAACTCCGTGGGGGGGTTTTAGAACTAATAGGCCAGACCCTCGCTATATATCATCCGAACATGCGGGTATAGTAACAATATACAGTGTAAGGAAATTATGCCAGCAACAGTTAAAAAGTTCCTCACTAGATGCAGTTAGAGAACACCTCAGTCTCTTGTCTAATAACACTGACTTACAGGCCTTCCTGTTAGGCCCCAGAAAACAATGCAGAAAGAGCTTCTTATATGAAGTATATAATGAAATTTGGAAGCTTTGCCAACAAGAGGCTGCTGCCCGGTTAAGGCAAATAGACCAGGAAAACTGACAGGAGGCATTAACTGTTGTAGATAATGGGATTAATACCATGTTCCGACCGTATATACACCCTAAATAACATTGTCTCTTCTGCAATAGACATAATACAAACTGATATGTCTTCGTTACATCATGGACAAAGTCAAATAAGGTCCATTATGCAGTTGGGTTGGACACTGCAAACACTGAAGACAGGTCGGGTTCCCTGGCGATACGTTAACGCAAGGGACTAAGGGCCAGATGTAGCAAAATGCAAAATTGCGACTTGCAATTTGCGAGTCCATCCGACTCGCAAATTGCAAGTCGCAATTTGCTATGCAGTACGGTGTCTCAGACACCGACTGCGACTCGCAATGGGGTCGCAATGACCCACCTCATCAATATTCATGAGGTGGGTCGCAAATTGCGGCCCCATTTCGAGTATAGGCACTCGCAAACATGGAGGCCTGCTGTAGTCAGCAGACCTCCGTGTTCGTGACTGCTTTAAATAAAGCAGTTTTTTTTTTTTAAAGTGTAGCCCGTTTTCCTTAAAGGAAAACGAGCTGCACTTAAAAAAAAAACCGAAACCTTTAGTTTCGGTATTTTTTCAGGGCTGGGAGTGGTCCCTTGGACCACTCCCTGCCCTGAAAAAATATTTTTGGGTCCATTCACAAAGTGGAAGGGGTCCCATGGGGACCCCTTCCAATTTGCGAGTGGGTTACCATCCACTTGAAGTGGATGGTAACTGCGAGTCCATTTGCGACCGCGTACGCATAATGTGCCCCTATGGGGAGCGACCCTAGCCCAAGGGGCTACCGCCCCAAACAAAACACACACAATCACACACACCAATCCCTGGTGCCTAAGTGGTTTCTGCCCCCCGGGGGCATATCAGCCTAATAGAAATAGGCCGATCTTCCCCCAAGGGGGGCAGAAATGGCCTAAATACAATTTCCCCCCCAGGGGAGCGACCCTCGTCTAAGAGGTCGCTCCCCATGTATAAAAAACAAAAGTAAACATAAACAAAAAAATATTCTTTGTGTCTAGGGGTTTCTGCCCCCTCTAGGGGCAGATCGGCCTAACAAAAATAGGCTGATCTGTCCCCAAGGGGGGCAGAAATGGCCTAAATACAATTTGCCCCCCAGGGGAGCGACCCTTATCTAAGGGGTCGCTCCCCATGTATAAAAAACAAAAGTGAACATAAACAAAAAGATATCCCTGGTGTCTAGGGGTTTCTGCCCCCCCAAGGGCAGAGCGGCCTAATGATAATAGGCTGATCTGCCCCCAGTGGGGACAGAAAAGGCCTAACAATATTTTGCCCCCTGGGGAGTGGCCCTTCCTCAAGGGCTGCTCCAATTATGAGTCAGTGTAAAAAAAAATGATTCCCTGGTGTATAGGGGGCATTTTTGCGCCCCCATCACATTGCAGCAGAAATACTTGCAGAGAGATGAAAGGAAAGGAAAAGCCTTTCCTTTCCTTTCATGCCTCTGTCTGCCCCCTCCTCCTGAGTGGAAGAGAAATGCTGAGCATTTCTCTTCCGCATCACGCTGGAAGCATGCCACCAGCCCGATGGGAGGTGACCTCTGATGAGGTCAGCACGCGATCTGACATCATCAGACGTCACTGGGAGGGTCCGGGGGGTTCAGGGATGGAAGGGGAAGCGATTCCCCTTCCAGCCCTGCCCATTAGGCCCTCGGGGGGAGCACCAGCACTTCCCCCGAGGGATTATACCAGGACGTAATGGTTACGACCGTGGCACCTAAGCACCAGACATAACCACTACGTCCATGGTGGGGAAGGGGTTAACATAACGTGACAACAACTAATGGTTAATAAAAAAGTGACGTATGTCATGCTAAACATAGAAAAGTTAGAAAAGTTGCCTTTTACTGTGGCTGAAATACCATCTGCTGAACGGTTCATACACGGGGTCATTAATCTGCCTATTCCCACACTACAATTCACTTCTTGTTTAAAACACATTCCGGTAGGCAGATATGAAATGCTGGGAGATGGTTACATCAATGAGGTCTGGGAGCTGCCCTTCTCGTACAAACCCAGCAGAAGATTGGGTTCTTCAGCCAAAAGTGAGAAGTGACGTGCAGACCATGATAGATTACAATGCCAAAAGAATCTGCGTTGTACAATGACCATGGAAGGACCACAGTAAGATGTCGTAGAAAATGCACAAGCCATGCTTCAGACAGTTCAACAACAAGCTCAAGAATTACAGCAATTGCGGGCTGAGAATACTGCACTAACACAAGTCTTGTCTTCCCGATCAATGGATGTGCCACCTGTGTCCACCCCAACACCTCGATATTCTGGGGATCGACCTAAGATAAAAAATCTGGACGCTTTAACAGGTTTATTTTTTTTTGCCTTTCGTCCGATACAATTTTCATCTTATAAGACCAAGGGGGGTTATCTAATCAATGCCTTATCTGGCCCTGCATTAGCTTGGGCAACTCCCCTAGTCTCTGCGGAAGATCCTGTCCTGAATAATTATCCTGCTTTTTTTAAACTCTTCAAGCAGATGTTCGCGCGACCTAGGTTGGAGGCGGCTGCGGAGTAGGCATTATGTGATATACAGCAAGGCAATCATGATGTCTTACAATATATAACCAGCTTCAAACAATTAGCATCCAAAACCACTTTTGTAACCCTGTTCCGCTGAGGACTTCGAGAAGAAATAAAAGACAAATTGGTACACTCCACTCCAACTCGATCTCTGAAAGAACTGATGGACCAAGCAATGAACATAGAATATAGACTACGAGAACCTACATGGAAAGAAAAAGAACACGATTACTGTACAAGTCCAGAGTACACAGTACCACAAGCCGATGATCTGACAAAGTCCATTCTGAGGCATCTCAATATTCTGAGGAAGAACCCATGCAGATTGATCTTGTCCATGGTTCACTATCTGATTCAGAAAAGGAGGACAGAAGGCAAAAGGGTCTTTGTTTATATTGTGGCAAGGCTGGTCATCTGATCCGTAGATGTCCTGTCCGTCCATAGGCTTTCGGGAAATGCCAACTCCCGCCCCCTGTGAGGAGGAAGGGGATGGGTGGAGCCGAAGTACTGTCAATATTTTCCTCCCGAGAAAATGTTTCTACCTTGTTTATATTATCTGTTACATTACAATGTTCACAAGGTTAAGAAGAACAGCTCTTCACTCTTTTGGACTGTGAAGCCAGTGGTATCTACTTGGATGAGACCTGGGCCAAGGACAGAGGTATTCCACGTGTTCCTAAAGAAACGTAGGAACAAGTACACACTGTAGATGGTTCCTCCTAACCTCAGGGCCTGTGGTGGAGTCTACACCTACTTTCTGTCTGCATTTTGGCAGACACCAGGAACATATTGCTTTTGATCTCTTATCCTCGCCAAACCACACAATGATTTTAGGAAAACCCTGGTTGACTCAGCAGAACCCATACATCAATTGGGAAACGAGAACCATATCCTTGACATCTCGGTTTTTTCAACAAAACTGCTATTCTACAAACTTGTATTGGTCTCCCAAAGGGTTCAGTCATTCTTCCAAGATTAATGGTAACTCTATTAATACGATACAGGGAGTTCCTAGTTGTTATCAGGAATACTCTGATGTTTTCCAGAAGCCTTGCAAACCTGTCTTACCTCCTCATCGTATCTATGACTGGGTTATTCTATTGGTTCCGGACAAAGTAGTTCCATTTGGTCGGATGTATTCCCTGACTGATCAAGAAAAGACAGTACTCAAAGAATACTTATATGACAATCTACAGATTGGTATAATTGCCCCTTCTTCATATCCTGCTGGGGCTCCTCTTTTCTTTGTTCCAAAGAAGACGAAAGATTTGCGTCCCTGTGTCGACTTTCGCGGAGTCAATAAGATAACAATCAAGGATCTTTATCCCTTACCCTTAATTAGGGATATACTGGACGCTATCTAAAGAGCCAAGATGTTCACTAAATTAGATCTAAGAGGTGCCTATCATCTCTTGCGTATCAAGGAAGGAGATGAATGGAAAACAGCCTTCCGTACTCCATTTGGTCACTATGAATATCGAGTCATGTCATTTGGCTTAACCAATGCACCTTCTATTTTCCAAAGAATCATGGATACTGTGTTTTCTGATTCATTGAATCAGAGTGTGGTGATTTTTCTGGATGATTACCTAATATATGCCCATAACCCTGAACAACATACTGCAGGTTCTGGAAAGACTCAAACGGAATCAGTTATATTGTAAACCAGAGAAGTGTGAATTTCACAGGACTGAAGTACAGTATCTAGGGTTCTGCATCAATCAGACAGGAATAGCCATGGATCAAGACAAAGTAAAAGCCATCTTGGACTGGCCCTCTCCCTCTTCTGTTAAAGAAACTCAGTGTTTCCTTGGGCTCTCAAACTTTTTTGGACAATTTATTCAGGACTTTGCCCATCAACAAAGTTTTATCACCCAGACTATTAAAAAATAAAATCTAAAGAAGGGATTTGTCTGGACCGATAGTGCAGAAAGGGCTTTCATAATCTAAAAAGATCCTTTTCTGAAGCACCTATCTTATGACACCCTGATACCATGAAAAAATGTATAGTAGTAACCCATACTTTGGAAAGAGCCTTTGGTGCAGTTCTATTTCAAAGACAAGACGACGATGGATTGGAACATCCTATATTCTACCTCTCACATATACTGACAGAAGCAGAACGCAATTATTCAGTATTAGAACAAGAGTTACTTGCTCTCAAGGTAGCCTGTAAAGAATGGAGATACTTCTTAATGGGTACTAGAGAACCTTTTGAAGCAAGAACTGACCATCGTAATTTACAATGTCTCAGAAGTTTCCAATGCCGTAACAGTCGTCAAGCAAGATGGGCTTTTTTTTTCAGTCAATATGATTTTGTGATAAACTACATACCCGGATCCCAGAACTTAGTGGCTGATGCATTATCCCATCGGTATCCTGAAAGCGCCAATACCTCCTCTCCAAACATCATCAAATCCAGTTGAATCATCAGGGTCACTCAGTCCTTTCTTGATCGTGTTAAATCTGAGTACTAGTTTCTTCCACTTGAAGAGTGGAGTAAATTGACTCCTCAACTACAAAAGTATCAAGATTACTTCTATTATCAAGGCACTCTTTTCCTACCTACTAAGAAGGTACAAACTGAGCCATTACAGATGTGTTATGATTCTCCTGTAGCTGGGCATTAAGCAGTTAAGAAGACCCAGGAGCTGCTTTTACTTTCTTTTTGGTGGCCTACTCTAAAGAACAATGCTGAAACCTATGTATCAGCATGTCCTGTATGTGCTCAAACTAAAATACCCTGAACCAACCCAGCAGGATTATTGATGCCCTTAACTGTTCCTTCAGCACGATAGTGTACCCTCTCCACAGATTTAATATGTTCTCTACCGTCCTCTTGAGGTCATCATGTCATCATGGTGACTGTGGATTCCTTTACCAAATGGCACATTTGACAGCCTTAAAGAAATTGCCCACAGCCCCTGAAATGAGTTGTATATTCATGCAAGATATTTTTGCCTCCATGGCCTTTCACAAGAGGTTATTTCTGATAGAGGACCACAATATGTGTCACGTTTTTGGAGAGCTTTTTGTGCCTTATTGAACATTGATATATCACTGCCATCAGGATTTCATCCACAAACCAACGGTCAAACTGAACGTTTGAATCAAGAACTTCAACAATATTTACGATGTTTCTGTAATGCCACTCAAAGTAACTGGTCAGACTTTCTTTCTCTTACTGAATTTTCCTAAAATAATATGGTGCAT
Organism: Pleurodeles waltl; assembly: GCF_031143425.1. Lineage (NCBI taxonomy): Eukaryota > Metazoa > Chordata > Amphibia > Caudata > Salamandridae > Pleurodeles > Pleurodeles waltl. The sequence continues at coordinate 1,181,993,979 of NC_090439.1, forward strand.
AGCGCAACTGGAGCAACACCCCTTCATTGCACCTATGCTTCCATCCTAAGGCTTTTTCCACTATTCCTCATAAATCTTCGTCTGTTCCTGCAGTCACTTCATTTGCACAACGAATCGGCCATATCGAGGGCCTTATCTATACTACCCTTTTGGCTTCCAAACAGGCTATGAAAAGGAAGGCGGATCGTCAATGCCAGGTGGCACCTTTGTATCAACCAGGACACAAAGTATGGCTTTCATCCAGATTTCTGCCACCATGTTTCTCTCAAAACAAGTTCAAACCTCGCTTTAATGGCCCTTTTCGAATACTGCAAGTGTTGAATCCAGTTACTGTTAGGCTAAAGTTGCCTCATTCTTGGACGGTTCATCCGTTCTTTCATGTGTCCCAGTTAAAGCCTTTCATTGCTGATCCGTACCACTGAAGTTTTCAATGTCCGCCGCCCCTCTCTGTGGATGGCCAGCCTGAGTATGAAGTGCAAGAGATCTGTGATTCACGATTTCTGTGAAACAAACTGCAGTTTTTGATCCACTGGAAGGGTTATCCTCTCAGTGACTGCTCTTCGGAGGATGCATCTTCAGTCCATGCACCCCATTTGGTTTGTCTTTTTTATTCTCTCTTTCCTGACAAATCTGGGGCCTCAGGAGGGGACCTACTGTGACGTCGCGCTTTGCCTTCGAGTTCTAAAAGTACGGATGCACACTTGGTCTACATGAGTAGGACAATTTGGTTTCCCCAGATATTTTGATTATTTAGAATAATTCTTCAAGAGCACATTATAAGATATAAGATACTACACACAACTAATGAGCTTCACTAATTTTATAAACTTAGCTGTCATCACACAGCATGCTAACCTATAAGACTCGAATAAGATTGGGTCTGGAGACACTGTGGAAGGCTAAGGGTTTCAGACCTAATTTGCCACGGTGAAGGGAGTGGATTATTTTTTTTTTATTTGCTTCAAGTCGAGTAATGCATATTGTTTATATTTATTAGGTTTTTAACTCTCCGCTAGTCCTGAAGAGGCGTCAACCGTGTTTTGTTTAGAGAGGTTGCAAAGAAAAGAGAGCTGACCCAAAAGGATTTTGGAAAACATCTTGGTTTTATTAAGGCTAGCAAGCAAAGAGGATTATAGATGTGATAGCAACCATCTCTTTCATGTGGATTTATGTCATTAATAATGAAGTTTACCACAATAGTTACAATTTCGGAGATGAGTGGAAGACCTTGTGCATTTGGCTATTCAAAGTATAATTGACTGAAAAAATTCCTTTGTATAGTATTAATATGTTTTGAGCTTGATTTTGCATTGGACATAAATGTATGTGATTACCCTTGGAGTTGGCAGAAGTAAAAATGAATTATTTCATGATGTAATTAAATTGCATTTTCAATGAATGATTTATAGATTCATTGTTTGCGAATGAACTTCAGATTTTTTCCTACTATTTGACCCTGTTTTACATACATTGCCGTGCTTTACCGTGGCGTCCCTTTTGCAAACTGTGGTTGGGCCGCCACTCTGAGAGTCGGAGCGCCGGCATTACCGAGGTCTGCGTTTTTGTATTTCTTTTTTGGCAGTGCGTTCCAGAAAGCACATTTCATGCTCCCGGTCGTGCCGTCATTCCAGCCTGTTTCCCTGAAATGTTTCTTTCCTTACCTGGTGGGTGGGGGGGTCTCCTCTTCTTTTCTTCTCTTCTATTATTTTTCTATTTTCACTTCGCCTTTTCTTTCTTCTGGTCTTCGTGTTGTCTTCTTAGTGTTCTTTTCCCAGCATGCCCTTTTCTTTTAAACTGCTACTTTTTTCCTATTCTTTTCTATTAGGCCTTTCCCAATCCAAGATGGTGTCACTCTTTTTTCCTGTCTTGTTACTTCCTGTCTCCTGGTATGTAAGTCCTTCAGTCCTGGTCTTCTTTGCATTGCAAACACTTCCACTTGGTGATGATCATCGCTCCTGTTTCTTCGTGTTTTTCTCCAGTTCCTCTTGATTGAGATATTCAATTTTTTCCCCTTTTTTCATTATTTATTTTTCCTCTTTTTCAGGAGTTCCAGTGAAGAGGTTTCCCCCACATTTTTGTATTTTTTTCCTTTGGGACTCCTTCTGGAGGGCATGGTCTGTTTATGGCATTATCCTGTCAATCAGCACCATGGCTACTAGAAAGGGTCACCCTTATCTTGGTCAGTCTAGACCCAGCAGAAGATCGGGTTCTTCAGCCAAAGTTGAGAAGTGACGTGCAGACCGTGATAGCCTGCAACGCCAAAAGAATCTGCGTTGTACAATAACCATGGAAGGACCACAGGAAGATGTCATAGAAAATGCACAAGCCATGCTTCAGACAGTTCAACAACAAGCTCAAGAATTACAGCAATTCACACCTCGATATTCTGGGGATCCGCCTATGATAAAAGAATTTGTGGACACTTTAACAGCTTTTTTTTTTGCCTTTCGTCCGATACAATTTTCATCTGATACGGCATCCGTGGGTTATCTAATCAGTGCCTTATCTGGCCCTGCATTAGCTTGGGTGACTCCATTGGTCTCTGCAGAAGATCAAAGTGGGTGATGTTGTTTGCATCAAAAAGGGTATACATGTTAAGAAAGGAAAAGAATAGTTTGGTGAACCTATTCTTATTGATAGAGTGTGCGGCAATGCCGTTAATCTGAACGGTCATTTATGGTGGAATGCATGTAAGTGGTGAAGTCTAAAAAATTGGTAGAGTCTGAGTCAGGCTTTGATCATTGTACTGACACTGCTACTGGGAATGACTGAGGCACCTACGGAAGGTAATGAGGCTCAAACTAAACCCAGTGTGGAGAAACACATTTTTTTTCACTGGATTATTTGCAACAGATGGTGATCTAATCATTTCAGATAAATGGGAAATTGTTTGCATGTTTATATTAATTTGTTTCTTGTTATTTTGTATGTTATTTTGTATGTTTTTGCATTCTATGAGGTTTTTTTTTTTAGTTTAAAAGGGAAATGTAATGTATTATTCTAAACAGGTTGATGACATTCCTTGCTCTACTCTGACTAATAAGTAGGCATCGGTATCAAAGTATAGTGTTTTGATCTAGCCTTGTATCATTACCATTTTCCTCCAGCCTTTCTCTGATTTAGTGCAACTCTACATGAGCTCTAATTCCTTCAGGGCACCCCCAGCTGAGCTAGCAGAGCCTCTTTCATTTACCTGAGACAGGAAGTCTCAGCGACAAAATTGCCTCCTAGTACTGCTTTTAATGCTTCCAAAATGGCAGCTGCGCTTACATCACCCAAATTGGTATGGCTAGTATTCTCCTCATGCTAAGCTTTATATTGTTTACTACGACTGTGAAATGAACAGGATTAATGCTTCTGTTAGCAAAAGCGTTTTCTTGATTTCTTAAACTGTCAGAGTGAACTACAGGCTGTAAAGCCCTGCCTAGATCTTAAACCTTCAGGATGTCCTAGGACGGGGTCTGGGCCAGGTCCAGAAAGTACATCTGATCATCCATGTCGTCCGAGCTGTGGAAGCAAGCAAAGCTTGGCGTTCTGTCATGCACTTACCTGGTTCTAACCACGGAGATGACACTGAACCTGATGCTGGATCTCTTATCCCTCTCAGGACGATGCAAGATCCCTGGAAGATACTCCTAGATACCACACCACCCCAAAAGGGGAAAGGGGACTGGGATAAAATAAGAAAAAAGAGAAAGAGACTTGTGGTACGGGATCTGCTCAGTGATGATACAACACTGCTTAATAGGATGTGTCTTTCCTGAGATCTTCTGCATATGTGAATTTGGACTTTTATGGGACCAGCACCTCTGGTTTCATGAAGACTGAATACAATGGGAACACGAAGAGGAGGCAATTACCATCAATACACTAGCATGTCTCTACATAATAAATTAACAACTTCACAAATTGCAACAATGGTTTCAATAATGCACGTCTTGTTACGTTTCACAAATGTCAACATCATGGTGCTCATGCGCTACAACACACCTGTTGCCCTGATGTGAATATTCTAACCAGAAAAACAATTCTGCTAAGACTAATTATACAAACAAAGTAGCGGATCACTCTACTTGGACATATGTTGTGGACAAGGGCCAGAGCATATGAAATACAATCACTTTACATCATACTTTTTGAGTTAAAACATAGATCTTAAAATAAGTAGTAATTAATGTTAATAGAATAAGGATGATCTAGTCTGTATTGATGTTCTTGATCAAGTCGAGAGTTCAGCCGACACGTGTTTCGTCCATTCTTAGAGACTTCTTCAAGGCAGATAAGAGAAACATTTGTTTACTATAGAGCTAATCTGAGAAAAAAATGCTTGTGACACCCAAAGTTCAGGAACCTGTAAAGCAAAAACCAAATAAGAACTATATTTAAAGCAGGAGTGTGCATGGGTTCTTGCCTGTTATGGGACAGTTCTTGACATACTTCCTACCAAGCCTCAACATTTGATACATTGTTCCAAGTATCCCTATTACATTTTTCACATGGTACCCCATCTCACTGGAATTGAAGACGTCAATGTTTAATAGCCTCTGTATTTTCCTCAATGAACTTAAAGCTGGAAACCAAAAGAGATTCATCAAACTATCCATTTAGAGAAACATATTATTTGTCTATATCAACCGTATTATGGTTCGGCCTGAACTTAGGTATCGATCCTATGCATAGACACCGCTTAAACATCAAAGTTTTCTATGGTGCTAACTCACGATCATAATGTTTGCGTAATGATGAAAAACTTTTAGGTTGCCTTATTCAGGTTCCAAATAATAATTTGCACCTTACTTGAAAATCTGGCGGGTCCCTCGGCCTAAAATGGCATCTTGTGAAAATCCAGTTGGCAAACGTAAGTTGTTCATACTTTAATGAAGCCTAAACATGCATGCGTCATTAAATGACAGCATCGCTGGGCCAAAGAAATAGAAGAAATACTTATACCCCATGTTTTCCAAACAAAACAATTACACTATTCTCATCATATCCAAGGGCTATTAATTTGCCCTCTGTGTCGAAAACTCACACACACCTTAATTATAAATTTGCCAGGTCTGTTGTCCTAGGACAGCTACTAACAGAAATCCGGTCCGTTAGCATAATTGTCCGTTCTTCAATAAAACCATACGTGCATGCGTCATGCTGAAAGCTGCAGTATCGAACCAATCAAAATAAAAGGCGCATTTACACCGTAGTTCCTCAATTTGAATAAATGAAATCCAAAACCGATTCAGTAAGTGCAATGTTTATCCCTACAGGCCATAAGATGGTCTGATACAATGTAAGATGTTTCTTGCTAACCAATAAAAGTTTGGATGTGGCCATATACAAGTACGCAACATCCAATGTCAATTGCATTAAACCAGAGTCGGACGAGGACGTGAAACCCTGTTACTCATTTATGATATACCAACATAAACGGAGGGTCAGGCTTAGGACATTGGCTCAAAGTTAAGAAACAAGAGGAAAAAAGAAAATATGCAATATAATGAGATTCATAGTAATCAATATTTATTTATACTTATAAATGCCACACCATAGAATTGGAGAGAGTATTCAAAGAGAGAATAAAGATAGTAGAGAACCCAAAAAAAGGAAACAAAGTACTAAGATAGATATAATGATTGATTTTATGAATCAATGGAAAATTTAAATTGAAAAATAATATTCTTGACCTTCAAATGTACATAAAGAATAAAGAAATACAATATTTGATGACATTGTAATGGAAGGGATCAGATAAAAAAGCAAAATTTTAAAATAACTTGCAGCAAACCAATATAGAAACCGATCCATTTGAGTAAATAGACCAGCAATAGGACCACTAAGGAAAGAACATGCAAAGTGATGAACATGCATGATTATGTGATATTAGCCTTTTATACTGAGTAATAGATTCAAGGATAATCTTTATCCATCAACATTATATATTGATTTATACTCATGGTAACCAAAAAGAGTGCTGTCATAGCCCCATGTTCCACATATGAGAAAAATACACATCTAAAAGCATGCAGTGACAACTTCTTCATATGTTATTCCCACACTAAAATATTTATTTAATTATTTAAGATACACTGAGATCTAAAACATTATTATAAATTTGCTTGCATATAGTAGGTGTCCCATGTTGTTATTAAATTCGTAGTCCTAACATCTGGCCACAAGGATTCAATACTGGATATGTATGTGGTAAGGACAGCTGTTGTGGTAATGATCAGTTCTCATAAAAAGTGAAACAACTCACTATCTTGATTCATACCTTTATCTGTGGCTTGTAACTGTTGGGCATTGCTCTCATGCGCTTTTGTATCCGCTCTTTCAGGGGTCCAATTGTGCTTCCATTTGTTAAATTAACTAAAATCTTGTGTCTTTTGATTTAATTCATATGTATATTTAATTGCCTCTACATAATAAACAATGCATTGCTTCAGTAAGCAACACTTACAGATTTCTTTAAAATCTCGACATGAGAGCAGAACAACCAAGTTCTTGGATAAGAATCTCTGGAACTCTTGAGGAAGAACTTGAAGTTCTATTTGGAGCTTCTGACACCCTCGGGTTATATCAGAGCACAGATCGGAGTTACTGGCACGCCCAAGGTTACACTTGATATGTGGGTTGGAGTTAGGGACACTTCCAATGTATGCTAGAAATACACTTGGTACACAGGTTGGAGTTTAGAGAAATTCCTAAGGTATAATGGAAACAAGGTTACACTTGAAACAAGGTTATACTTGGAACAGGGTTGGAATTACAGGCACCCCCATGGTTACTCTTTGATCATAAGTTGGAGTTACTGACACTCCCAGGGTTTCTCTCAGTACATATGTTGGAGTTACTGACACTCCCAATTTTACCCTCTGTACATAGACTGGTGTTACTGACATTCCCAAGGTATGCTAGAAACACAGATTGGATATTACAAAGTTCATACAAATATCAATAGCTTCTAAAAGCATGCTCTCCGTGACACTTCTGTTCAATAGAGAAACACAGAATTCAGTCTCTGGTCCATGAGCAAAAATAGTTCAAGAGCCAAGGTTGGAGAGAGGGTCCAGAGTAAGAACATGCACAGAGCGCTGGAGGAAATTATGGAACTGGAGACACGTCTAGATTCCTGAAGAGGTGGATTCTCAGGTCTGCTTACTTCTGTTAGAGGATTAGTGTGCAATAAACTGATGTGAAATTATTTAGCCTTGTTTAGCACTTTAACTGGAATCTGAAGATGCAGCAGGCTCTGTGCAAGAATCTCAAAAGGTGGCAAAGTCATAGCTCATCAAGAAAGACACAAGAAGCGTCACAGAAACCAGGGTCACAAGATCATCAGAAAGGCTTTGAAGACTAGAGCGCTGAAGTTCCAGGTGACTCTGAAGGTGAGTGCAGGGATGAAAATTGAGCAGGACTGGAATGGTGGAAGAGTCAGGTGACTCAGGATATGAGTGCAGGGACAATGTATGTGAAGGCCAGGAATGAGGGCAAGTGCTGATGCAGGTTCAGAGGCGGTATTTGTGCTGGAAGGAAAGAGTGTTCCAGAAAGGCACATAGAAGCGTGCAATATTCTGATGCACCTGGGGGGGATCACAGGTTATCTACTGGTAGCAGGTGCAAATGGTAATTGGCACCAATAAGTAAGCACAACTGAACCCCAAGTGCATGATGGTATAATTCAGTGGAAGCGTAACTATCCTAAATAGACTTGATACCTCCAGGTGCAAAATAGACTAAACTTGCATTGCAACAGAACAGGAGGGTCAATGGTTCAGGCTTCCTGGGAGGGGGTTCATGGAGTGCTCAAGACTGGAAGGCACCACAAGGGAAGCATGATTTGGAGTACTTGAGCAGTGAGGCACCACAAGGAAAAGGTGACATGGGCCCCATGAGTAAAACCAACCTCAATAGGGCACAAGATGGAGTCATGACACTAAGACCATAAGTGGGTGAGGGAGCATGACATAGGGCCATGATCTGATAACCTGATACAACTCTGGGTTGCTTCACTTAAGTTCATGAGAATACATTTATCTAAGAAAGGTATTCCATCCTGGCAGTGATCCTATTTGCTTCTGAATCGTAAGAGAAGTTAACTGCCAGAGAAAGTCTCCCACTTTCCTCTTCAAATATTTAGACATGTATGCTAAATGTTTATTTTGCAAGGTTGAATTGACAGTTTAAAACACACAGCCTGAAACATCAGACTTGAAACATGTTTTTGAAGGCAACTTAAGTGAGCGGCACAAAAAGTACTGCAGGCCCATTAGTAGTACAGGTCTGAGCACATGTAGTACCGCTTTACTAGATCGTGTAAGTGAATGATATGTGTCACTTGGGTGCAAGCCAATTTTACCAGAGAGGCCATAAGTACCTCCATTTGCTTACATAGTTTAATTGTCCCATCTGGCTTTTGCTAGGGTTCGCTTTTAGGAAATCTTTTATTGAACAACCTCTTTTAAGTCTAGAAGAAATCATGGTGGCGAGATTTTTGTGGGTTCCAACTTGCTCAATTTGTGGAGATTCTGATTTCTAACCAGGGTCAACTCTTGCATACTTCATGGGGGTTGATACCATCAAGTCACCTATTGGGTCCCCCCAAGATACTTTTTAACCTGTGTATCCGAAAAAGCCTTTGTGCTATGCAGTCGAGATCACTAGGGGGTATTTATTGACTCAAAAAACTCCAGACGGAGTCCTGAATTCCAGAAGCTGCCTCCAGAGTCTCCCACATGCTGCTCGGTCCTCCAGTAATGCACAGGTAAGGCACCTTGGTCCAGACATGCTGTCAGTGACATTGGTGAAGAAGGGGGACTGGCTGGGTCTCCCCACCAATGTGATCACCCCAGAGGCTTTCAGTTGTAAAGGCACCTAGCCCCTTATGTTGTGCCCAAGGTCATCACAAGCTCAACACTGTGTTGTGAAAGTTCAAAACGTCCCTGCTCACTTTATCTTACCCTAGTGACCAAAGCGCAGTCTGACATGATTTTCAAACCTCATGCTTGGCCTTGGGGACAATACCAGCAACTCCCATCTCCACTACCCACAATGAGTCAGGCTGCTGCCCACGACCTTACAACGAGCTTCACCTTTGCCATGCTTCCCCTTCTTCTCTGGGCCTCTGATGGGCCATCTCCACTGGGATGCCAATAGTACATGGGTACTCGCAAACATTTTCCCAGGGGCCAAAAAGTTTGGTCTGTGACGTACCTGGGGGCCGCACTGATGCCAGGGCGGTGGGGGTCGGGTGGGGTGACTAGGGGGATTGGTGGCAAGGTAGGTGAAGGGGAAACAAAGGATATACATCTAGTGGCTGAAATAAACAATGGGAAACCAGAAAACCTGGAATTAATCCCAGTTTACCCACTTTTCCAAATTGTTTGATCCTAGGCAATTGTTTAGTGTCACTTTCCCTCCTTTTCTGCATTATCACATTTAAGATGTCCTCAAAATACATGATTCATGGTATGCGCTGCACATAACCTGCTTCTATGTTTGATTTAATAAACTATAATGTTGTTTATGTATGATAGGAACCCAGGCCACCCATAAAGTGCACATACCAAGTGACTTGCCTCTTTAATTTACTATAGGTGGTGTTCTCAGGGTAAGGGAAATAATTAATGTTTCCAAATATTATGTTTGAAAACTATCACTTTAAAAGGAATACATCTCAATGCACTGATAAAATAAATTGTACTAAGGCGAAAAGGTTCTGCATGTTAACTAAATACACTTAATTAATTTTGAAGAGACTGTCTTAGTTTTACACTTATGCTGCAAGATGTCTTTAAAAATGAAGGCGTTTCTGAAGTTAAGTGCAGGAGTCCCTTCTTCCTTTCTTTAGCACCAATTAAGTTTGAAATAAAAGATTGTGTGTGTATTTAATATTTTTGTTAGTGTGGAGTCGAGCAAACAGCTGCCCAGTGCTCCTGTTGGCGCAGGGGCCACATGTAAAGGTCAGAGGGGCCGCATGAGGCCCGCGGGCCGTACTTTGAGTATCCCTGCAATAGTAGGTCTCAGACTGAGTTGAGTCTGGGGGTAGCTCAGGCGGAGCCACTTGGGCCCACAGCTCTGGTTGGTGTCCTTTCCTGCTTCTCTTGTGATGCACCTGGCCACCGACCAGAATCAGCAAAATGCTACCCTTGATTGTTGTTTGGGGCCTGAGCCCCCATGCTGGGTCCCCAGAATGGCAGTGCCGCAAGCAGCCTCTCTGCCTGCACACTTCCTGTGCCCCCACTCAATAGTACCTAACAGAACAGTGGAGGGGATGCTGAGTCAGGAATTTAATTTCTAAGTGTTTAAATAAAACACAATTGAGTAGAAAAGACATATTCTCTAGTTCCTTATCAACCGTTTTCTCAACCTTGCTATTGCAATAGCTTCTACACTGCAGTCTCTAACAAATGTATATTCAAACTCCAAACTCAAACATCAGATACCTCAAACATCCTGCTTCTCTCCTGCCTGGCCTGAAACAGGATGACAACATCATGCCTGCTCTGAGAACCCTCCACTGGCACCCTACAAAGGAAAGAGGAACGCCTAAATTAATCTGCCTTGTCCAGAAAGTCTAACATGGAAGAGACCCAAATTACCTGTCAAACTTGTTTGTCCCTTTTATTCTCAGCAGAGGTCTAATGTCTTCCAATCTTTATTTCCTATTGATTCTTTAACATTTTACAAGAAATTTTGGGGAATGACCTTTCAAATGCAAAGCCCAACCCTGAGGGGTCTGAAACCCGACTGAAGTCATTAAGAAGGCCATTGGTTTCTGTAGGAAAATACCATCTTGCCTGGCATGTTACCCCCATATTTCACTGTATATATGTTGTTTTAGTGTATGTGTAACTGGGACCCTGCCAGCCAGGGCCCCAGTGCTCATAAGTGTGCCCTGTATGTGTTCCCTGTGTGATGACTAACTGTCTCACTGAGGCTCTGCTAACCAGAACCTCAGTGGTTAGGATCTCTCTTTACTTTCCAAATTGTCACTAACAGGCTAGTGACCAATTTTACCAATTCACATTGGCATACTGGAACACCCTTATAATTCCCTAGTATATGGTACTGAGGTACCCAGGGTATTGGGGTTCCAGGAGATCCCTATGGGCTGCAGCATTTCTATTGCCACCCATAGGGAGCTCTGACAATTCTTACACAGGCCTGCCAGTGCAGCCTGAGTGAAATAACATCCACGTTATTTCACAGCCATTTACCACTGCACTTAAGTAACTTATAAGTCACCTATATGTCTAACCTTTACCTGGTAAAGGTTGGGTGCTAAGTTACTTAGTGTGTGGGCACCCTGGCACTAGCCAAGGTGCCCCCACATCGTTCAGGGCAAATTCCCCGGACTTTGTGAGAGCGGGGACACCATTTCACGCGTGCACTATACGTAGGTCACTACCTATGTATAGCGTCACAATGGTAACTCCGAACATGGCCATGTAACATGTCTAAGATAATGGAATTGTCTGGCATTGGGGAGACAATTCCATGATCCCCTGAGTCTCCAGCACAGACCCGGGTACTGCCAAACTGCCTTTCCCGGGGTTTCACTGCAGCTGCTGCTGCTGCCAACCCCTCAGACAGGTTTCTGCCCTCCTGGGGTCCAGTCAGGCTTGGCCCAGGAAGGCAGAACAAAGGACTTCCTCAGAGAGAGGGTGTTACACCCTCTCCCTTTGGAAAAAGGTGTCAGGGCTGGGGAGGAGTAGCATCCCCCAGCCTCTGGAAATGCTTTGATGGGCACAGATGGTGCCCATCTCTGCATAAGCCAGTCTACACCGGTTCAGGGATCCCCCAGCCCTGCTCTGGTGCGAAACTGGACAAAGGAAAGGGGAGTGACCACTCCGCTGACCTGCACCTCCCAAGGGAGGTGCCCCGAGCTCCTCCAGCGGGCTGCAGACCTCTGCCATCTTGGAAAGAGAGGTGCTGCTGGCACACTGGACTGCTCTGAGTGACCAGTGCCAGCAGGTGACGTCAGAGACTCCTTCTGATAGGCTCTTATCTGTGTTGCTAGCCTATCCTCCTTCCTAGGTAGCCAAACCTCCTTTTCTGGCTATTTAGGGTCTCTGCTTTGGGGCATTCTTTAGAAAACGAATGCAAGAGCTCATCAGAGTTCCTCTGCATCTCTCTCTTCACCTTCTGCCAAAGGATCGACCAGTGACTGCTCAGGACGCCTGCAAAACTGCAACAAAATAGCAAAGATGACTACTGCAACCTTGTATCGCTGATCCTGCCGCTTTCTCGCCTGTTTCCTGGTGGTGCATGCTCTGGGGGTAGCCTGCCTCGTTCTTGCACCAGGAGCTCTGAAGAAATCTCCTGTGGGACGACGGAATCTTCCCCCTGCAACCGCAGGCAACAAAAGACTGCATCACTGGTCCTCTGGGTCCCCTCTCAGCACGACGAACGTGGTCCCTGGAACTCAGCAACTCTGTCCACGTGACTCCCACAGTCCAGTGACTCTTCAGTCCAAGTCTGATGGAGGTAAGTCCTTGCCTCCCGACGCTAGACTGCATTGTTAGGTACTGCGTGATTTGAAGCTGCTCCAGCTCCTGTGCACTCTTTCAGGATGTCCTTCATGCACAGCCAAGCCTGGGTCCCCGACACTCTAACCTGCAATACACAACCTCCTGAGTTGTCATCCGGCGTCGTGGGACTCCCTTTTGTGTCTTCGGGTGAGCTCCAGTTCACTCCTCTTCCAAGTGCCTGTTCCAGTACTTCTGCGGATGCTGCCTGCTTCTGTGAGGGCTCCCTGACTTGCTGGGCACCCCCTCTGTCTCCTCATCCAAGTGGCAACATCCTGGTCCCTCCTGGGCCACAGCAGCATCCAAAAACCCTAACCGCAACCCTTGCAGATAGCAAGGCTTGTTTGTGGGTTTTTTTGTGTGGGAACACCTCTGCAAGCTTCTACACGACGTGGGACATCCATCCTCCAAAGGGGAAGTTTCTAGCCCTCTTGGTTCTTGCAGAATCCACAGCTTCTACCATCCGGTGGCAGCTTCTTTGCACCCTCAGCTGGCATTTCCTGGGCATTTGCCCACTCTCGACTTTGTCGCGACTCTTGGACTTGGTCCCCTTGTTCCACAGGTACTCTCGTCTGGATATCCACTTTGGTTGCTTTGCTGGTGTTGGTCGTCCTTGCAGAATTCCCCTATCATAACTTCTGTGCTCTCTGGGGAATATAGGTGCACTTTACACCTACTTTTCAGGGTCTTGGGGTGGGCTATTTTTCTAACCCTCACTGTTTTCTTACAGTCCCAGCGACCCTCTACAAGCTCACATAGATTTGGGGTCCATTCGTGGGTCGCATTCCACTTTTGGAGTATATGGTTTGTGTTGCCCCTATACATATGTGCTCTTATTGCAATCTACTGTAACTTTACATTGCTTGCATTACTTCCTTTTGCTATTACTGCATATTTTTGGTTTTGTGTACATATATCTTGTGTATATTTGGCATCCTGCTTACAAGCCTGTGTGTGCTAGTGAGAACAAAATGAGTAAGTCGACATGGCACTCCCCTCAGGGTGCCATGCCAGCCTCTCACTGCCTATGCAGTATAGGTAAGACACCCCTCTAGCAGGCCTTACAGCCCTAAGGCAGGGTGCACTATACCATAGGTGAGGGTACCAGTGCATGAGCATGGTACCCCTACAGTGTCTAAACAAAACCTTAGACATGGTATCAAACTTCTCAGCACATTAAAAATGCACACTGATGCCAGTGTACATTTTATTGTAAAATACACCCCAGAGGGCACCTTAGAGGTGCCCCCTGAAACTTAACCGACTGTCTGTGTAGGCTGACTAGTTCCAGCAGCCTGCCACACCAGAGACATGTTGCTGGCCCCATGGGGAGAGTGCCTTTGTCACTCTGAGGCCAGTAACAAAGCCTGCACTGGGTGGAGATGCTAACACCTCCCCCAGGCAGGAACTGTGACACCTGGCGGTGAGCCTCAAAGGCTCACCCCTTTGTCACAGCCCAGCAGGGCACTCCAGCTTAGTGGAGTTGCCCGCCCCCTCCGGCCACGGCCCCCACTTTTGGCGGCAAGGCTGGAGGGAACAAAGAAAGCAACAAGGAGGAGTCACTGGCCAGTCAGGACAGCCCCTAAGGTGTCCTGAGCTGAAGTGTGTGAGAAGGTAGCCTCTTTCTAGCCTTGTTACCCCCACTTTTGGCCTGTTTGTGAGTGTATGTCAGGGTGTTTGTCACTGTTGTCACTGTCTCACTGGGATCCTGATAGCCAGGCCTCAGTGCTCATAGTGAAAACACCATGTTTTCAGTATGGTTGTTATGTGTCACTGGGATCCTGCTAGTCAGGACCCCAGTGCTCATAGGTTTGTGGCCTATATGTATGTGTCACTGGGACCCTGTCATACAGGGCCCCAGTGCTCATAGGTGTGCATGTATATGTTCCCTGTGTGGTGCCTAACTGTCTCACTGAGGCTCTGCTAATCAGAACCTCAGTGGTTATGCTCTCTCATTTCTTTCTAAATTGTCACTAACAGGCTAGTGACCAATTTTACCAATTTACATTGGCTTACTGGAACACCCTTATAATTCCCTAGTATATGGTACTGAGGTACCCAGGGTATTGGGGTTCCAGGAGATCCCTATGGGCTGCAGCATTTCTTTTGCCACCCATAGGGAGCTCTGACAATTCTTACACAGGCCTGCCACTGCAGCCTGAGTGAAATAACGTCCACGTTATTTCACAGCCATTTTACACTGCACTTAAGTAACTTATAAGTCACCTATATGTCTAACCTTTACCTGGTAAAGGTTAGGTGCAAAGTTACTTAGTGTGAGGGCACCCTGGCACTAGCCAAGGTGCCCCCACATTGTTCAGAGCCAATTCACTGAACTTTGTGAGTGCGGGGACACCATTACACGCGTGCACTACATATAGGTCACTACCTATATGTAGCTTCACCATGGTAACTCCGAAGTTGGCCATGTAACATGTCTATGATTATGGAATTGCCCCCTCTATGCCATCCTGGCATTGTTGGTACAATTCCATGATCCCAGTGGTCTGTAGCACAGAGCCTGGTACTGCCAGACTGCCCTTCCTGGGGTTTCACTGCAGCTGCTGCTGCTGCCAACCCCTCAGACAGGCAGCTGCCCTCCTGGAGTCCAGCCAGGCCTGGCCCAGGATGGCAGAACAAAGAACTTCCTCTTAGAGAGGGTGTGACACCCTCTCCATTTGGAAAATGGTGTGAAGGCAGGGGAGGAGTAGCCTCCCCCAGCCTCTGGAAATGCTTTGTTGGGCACAGATGTGCCCAATTCTGCATAAGCCAGTCTACACCGGTTCAGGGACCCCTTAGCCCCTGCTCTGGCGCGAAACTGGACAAAGGAAAGGGGAGTGACCACTCCCCTGACCTGCACCTCCCCTGGGAGGTGTCCAGAGCTCCTCCAGTGTGCTCCAGACCTCTGCCATCTTGGAAACAGAGGTGCTGCTGGCACACTGGACTGCTCTGAGTGGCCAGTGCCACCAGGTGACGTCAGAGACTCCTTGTGATAGGCTCCTTCAGGTGTTAGTAGCCTTTCCTCTCTCCTAGGTAGCCAAACCCTCTTTTCTGGTTATTTAGGGTCTCTGTCTCTGGGGAAACTTCAGATAACGAATGCATGAGCTCAGCCGAGTTCCTCTGCATCTCCCTCTTCACCTTCTGATAAGGAATCGACCGCTGACCGCGCTGGAAGCCTGCAAACCTGCAACATAGTAGCAAAGACGACTACTGCAACTCTGTAACGCTGATCCTGCCGCCTTCTCGACTGTTTTCCTGCTTGTGCATGCTGTGGGGGTAGTCTGCCTCCTCTCTGCACCAGAAGCTCTGAAGAAATCTCCCGTGGGTCGACGGAATCTTCCCCCTGCAACCGCAGGCACCAAAAAGCTGCATCTCCGGTCCCTTGGGTCTCCTCTCAGCACGACGAGCGAGGTCCCTCGAATCCAGCGACACCGTCCAAGTGACTCCCACAGTCCAGTGACTCTTCAGCCCGAGTTTGGTGGAGGTAAGTCCTTGCCTCACCTCGCTGGGCTGCATTGCTGGGAACCGCGACTTTGCAAGCTACTCCGGCCCCTGTGCACTTCCGGCGGAAATCCTTCGTGCACAGCCAAGCCTGGGTCCACGGCACTCTAACCTGCATTGCACGACTTTCTAAGTTGGTCTCCGGCGACGTGGGACTCCTTTGTGCAACTTCGGCGAGCACCGTTTCACGCATCCTCGTAGTGCCTGTTTCTGGCACTTCTCCGGGTGCTACCTGCTTCAGTGAGGGCTCCTTGTCTTGCTCGACGTCCCCTCTCTCTGCAGGTCCAATTTGCGACCTCCTGGTCCCTCCTGGGCCCCAGCAGCGTCCAAAAACGCCAAACGCATGATTTGCGTGTAGCAAGGCTTGTTGGCGTCCATTTGGCGGGAAAACACTTCTGCACGACTCTCCAAGGCGTGGGGGATGCATCCTCCAAAGGGGAAGTCTCTAGCCTTTGTCGTTCCTGCAGTATTCACAGTTCTTCAGCCTAGAAAGAGCTTCTTTGCACCAACCGCTGGCATTTCTTGGGCAGCTGCCCATATCCGAGCTGCTTGTGACTTTTGGACTTGGTCCCCTTGTTCCACAGGTACCCTCAGTCAGGAATCCATCGTTGTTGCATTGCTGATTTGTGTTTTCCTTGCATTCTCCCTCTAACACGACTATTTTGTCCTTATGGGAACTTTAGTGCACTTTGCACTCACTTTTCAGGGTCTTGGGGAGGGTTATTTTTCTAACTCTCACTATTTTCTAATAGTCCCAGCGACCCTCTACAAGGTCACATAGGTTTGGGGTCCATTCGTGGTTCGCATTCCACTTCTGGAGTATATGGTTTGTCTTGCCCCTATCCCTATGTTTCCCCATTGCATCCTATTGTAACTATACATTGTTTGCACTGTTTTCTAAGACTATACTGCATATTTTTGCTATTGTGTATATATATCTTGTGTATATTTCCTATCCTCTCACTGAGGGTACACTCTAAGATACTTTGGCATATTGTCATAAAAATAAAGTACCTTTATTTTTAGTATAATTGTGTATTGTGTTTTCTTATGATATTGTGCATATGACACTAAGTGGTACTGTAGTAGCTTCACACGTCTCCTAGTTCAGCCTGAGCTGCTTTGCTAAGCTACCATTATCTATCAGCCTAAGCTGCTAGACACCCTATACACTAATAAGGGATAACTGGGCCTGGTACAAGGTGCAAGTACCCCTTGGTACTCACTACAAGCCAGTCCAGCCTCCTACATTGGTTGTGCAGTGGTGGGAAAAGTGCTTGAGACTACTTACCACTCTTGTCATTGTACTTTTCATAAGAGAAAAATATACAAAACAAGGTCAGTGTATATACACATAGCCAAAAAGTTCTGCATTTCCTCTTTTCACTCTTTTCTAAGTGCTGAAAAGTACTTCTAAACTTTCAAAAAGTTCTTAAAAGTTTAAAAAGTTTTTTTCTGTCTTTCCAAAAAAAAAGTTCTGAAAACTTTTTTCTCTTTGTCTATCACTTTAACTCTCTCAAACAAATGTCTGGCACAGGCCAAAATGTTGAACTGTCCAAACTTGCATATGATCACCTTAGCTGGAAAGGAGCAAGGAGTCTCTGCATAGAGAGAGGTTTGAGTGTAGGGAAGAATCCTTCTTTAGAACTGTTAATTAATATGCTTAGAGTACAGGATAAGGCCATAAGTGCCCAATCTGTAGAAAAAGTAGCTAATGGTTCTCAATCTGATCCAGGGACTCCCCCAGGAAAAGGTTCAGGAAAGAAACTTCTCAGCCTGCCCATTACTAGACAGTCTAGCATAGTTGGTACAGAGGTTGAATCACACCATACTAATGGTGTGCTCTCACATTATACTGGTAGCCAAGCTGTTAGGGTGCCCTCTGTAAGGGACAGGTCTCCTTCTGTTCATTCCCATCATACCTCTGTATCTAGAAATGTCCCTCCCACCCACCCTGATGACAGATTGTTAGAAAGGGAGCTCAATAGATTGAGAGTGGAACAAACCAGACTGAAGCTCAAGAAGCAACAGCTGGATTTGGATAGACAGTCTTTAGAAGTAGAAAGGGAAAGACAGAAGTTGGGTTTAGAAACCCATGGTGGCAGCAGCAGTATTCCCCATAGTCATCCTGCAAAAGAGCATGATTCCAGGAATCTGCACAAGATAGTTCCCCCTTATAAGGAGGGGGATGACATTAACAAGTGGTTTGCTGCACTTGAGAGGGCCTGTGCTGTACAGGATGTCCCTCAAAAGCAGTGGGCTGCTATCCTATGGCTATCATTTACTGGAAAAGGTAGGGATAGGCTCCTTACTGTAAAAGAAAATGATGCTAATAATTTCCAAGTTCTAAAGAATGCACTCCTGGATGGTTATGGCTTAACCACTGAACAGTACAGGATAAAGTTCAGAGAGACCAAAAAGGAGTCTTCACAAGACTGGGTTGATTTCATTGACCATTCAGTGAAGGCCTTGGAGGGGTGGTTACATGGCAGTAAAGTTACTGATTATGAAAGCCTGTATAACACAATCCTGAGAGAGCATATACTTAATAATTGTGTGTCTGATTTGTTGCACCAGTACCTGGTAGACTCTGATCTGACCTCTCTCCAAGAATTGGGAAAGAAGGCAGACAAATGGGTCAGAACAAGGGTGAACAGAAAAGTTCATACAGGGGGTGACAAAGAGGGCAATAAGAAGAAAGATGGTGAAAAATCTCAAGATAAGCATGGGGATAAGGGTAAAACCAAAGATCCCACTTCAAATCTTAAACACTCTTCAGAGGGTGGGGATAAAACAAATTCTTCCTCTTCTTCCCAACCTGCACACATTAAAAAGCCTTCGTGCTTTGTGTGTAAAAATAGAGGCCATAGGCCAGGGGATAAGTCCTGTCCAGGTAAACCCCCTGAGCCTACCACCACTAATACATCAAGCTCTAGTGCCCCTAGCAGTAGTGGTACTAGTGGTGGGACTGCTGGCAACAGTCAAGCAAAGGGTGTAGTGGGGTTCACTTATGGGTCCATAGTGAAAACTGATGTCATCAGTCCCAAGACAGTTTCTGTCACACCTAGTGGCATTGGCCTTGCCACACTGGCTGCTTGTCCCCTTACAATGGATAAGTACAGGCAGACAGTTTCAATAAATGGTGTTGAGGCCTTGGCCTACAGGGACACAGGTGCCAGTTTCACTTTGGTGACTGAAAACCTAGTGCCTCCTGAACAACACATCATTGGACAACAGTATAAGATTATTGATGTCCATAACTCCACTAAGTTTCTTCCCTTAGCTATAATTCAGTTTAGTTGGGGTGGAGTTACTGGCCCTAAGCAGGTGGTGGTATCACCTAGCTTACCTGTAGACTGTCTCTTAGGTAATGACCTAGAGGCCTCAGGTTGGGCTGATGTAGAGTTTTATGCCGATGCAGCCATGCTGGGCATCCCTGAGGAATTGTTCCCTCTCATTTCAAGTGAAATGAAAAAGCAAAGGAGAGAAGGCCTGAAAACTCAGGATCCCTCTCCATCAACAGGTAAAAAGGGTATCACAGTATCCCCTAACCACCCTACGATTCAGGATACTATTCCTGTGGTGGGAGAAACCTCTCCTGGGGTGGCACCTGTTCCAAGGGAATCATCAGCTGGCAAAGCTGGACTCCCTGAGGTGGAAGTACCTCTCTCTGGGATAACTAACATTGGTGAGAAAAACAGCACCATTTTAGTTAACATGGAGCATCCCTCCAACCCTCCCAGAGAAACTTTAGTGCAGAAACCCTGCACTACCTCACAACACTTAGGACAGCATCCCTGCCCTAGTGTGGAGCTCATAGGACAGCATCCCTGCCCTGCTCCAACTCAAGAGAAACAGCATCCCTGTTCTCTCTTCCAGCCAGATGGACAAAGTTTTTGCCCAGCTATGGCTTTTCTGAGACAGCATCCCTGTCTGGCATTTCCATCACTACAAATAGGTTCAGTGGACAATTCCCACTGCTCTAAACTAAAACTTACTGATAGAAACTCTGAAAATACATCTTCACATTGTTGCTTAGCTAAAAAACTTCAAACAGGGTGGTTTACATCCCCACAGGGAAGTAACCATATAGTGGATGATAAAGGGAGTAACCAGTCTATTGCAGAGCTACTCTCTACTTATCACCACTTAGACAATAAAGTCTCAACTGGCCAAGGTTAGCCTTATTGTCCTTCATTTGGGGGGGGGTTGTGTGAGAAGGTAGCCTCTTTCTAGCCTTGTTACCCCCACTTTTGGCCTGTTTGTGAGTGTATGTCAGGGTGTTTGTCACTGTTGTCACTGTCTCACTGGGATCCTGATAGCCAGGCCTCAGTGCTCATAGTGAAAACACCATGTTTTCAGTATGGTTGTTATGTGTCACTGGGATCCTGCTAGTCAGGACCCCAGTGCTCATAGGTTTGTGGCCTATATGTATGTGTCACTGGGACCCTGTCACACAGGGCCCCAGTGCTCATAGGTGTGCATGTATATGTTCCCTGTGTGGTGCCTAACTGTCTCACTGAGGCTCTGCTAATCAGAACCTCAGTGGTTATGCTCTCTCATTTCTTTCTAAATTGTCACTAACAGGCTAGTGACCAATTTTACCAATTTACATTGGCTTACTGGAACACCCTTATAATTCCCTAGTATATGGTACTGAGGTACCCAGGGTATTGGGGTTCCAGGAGATCCCTATGGGCTGCAGCATTTCTTTTGCCACCCATAGGGAGCTCTGACAATTCTTACACAGGCCTGCCACTGCAGCCTGAGTGAAATAACGTCCACGTTATTTCACAGCCATTTTACACTGCACTTAAGTAACTTATAAGTCACCTATATGTCTAACCTTTACCTGGTAAAGGTTAGGTGCAAAGTTACTTAGTGTGAGGGCACCCTGGCACTAGCCAAGGTGCCCCCACATTGTTCAGAGCCAATTCACTGAACTTTGTGAGTGCGGGGACACCATTACACGCGTGCACTACATATAGGTCACTACCTATATGTAGCTTCACCATGGTAACTCCGAAGATGGCCATGTAACATGTCTATGATCATGGAATTGCCCCCTCTATGCCATCCTGGCATTGTTGGTACAATTCCATGATCCCAGTGGTCTGTAGCACAGAGCCTGGTACTGCCAGACTGCCCTTCCTGGGGTTTCACTGCAGCTGCTGCTGCTGCCAACCCCTCAGACAGGCAGCTGCCCTCCTGGGGTCCAGCCAGGCCTGGCCCAGGATGGCAGAACAAAGAACTTCCTCTGAGAGAGGGTGTGACACCGTCTCCCTTTGGAAAATGGTGTGAAGGCAGGGGAGGAGTAGCCTCCCCCAGCCTCTGGAAATGCTTTGTTGGGCACAGATGTGCCCAATTCTGCATAAGCCAGTCTACACCGGTTCAGGGACCCCTTAGCCCCTGCTCTGGCGCGAAACTGGACAAAGGAAAGGGGAGTGACCACTCCCCTGACCTGCACCTCCCCTGGGAGGTGTCCAGAGCTCCTCCAGTGTGCTCCAGACCTCTGCCATCTTGGAAACAGAGGTGCTGCTGGCACACTGGACTGCTCTGAGTGGCCAGTGCCACCAGGTGACGTCAGAGACTCCTTGTGATAGGCTCCTTCAGGTGTTAGTAGCCTTTCCTCTCTCCTAGGTAGCCAAACCCTCTTTTCTGGCTATTTAGGGTCTCTGTCTCTGGGGAAACTTCAGATAACGAATGCATGAGCTCAGCCGAGTTCCTCTGCATCTCCCTCTTCACCTTCTGATAAGGAATCGACCGCTGACCGCGCTGGAAGCCTGCAAACCTGCAACATAGTAGCAAAGACGACTACTGCAACTCTGTAACGCTGATCCTGCCGCCTTCTCGACTGTTTTCCTGCTTGTGCATGCTGTGGGGGTAGTCTGCCTCCTCTCTGCACCAGAAGCTCCGAAGAAATCTCCCGTGGGTCGACGGAATCTTCCCCCTGCAACCGCAGGCACCAAAAAGCTGCATCTCCGGTCCCTTGGGTCTCCTCTCAGCACGACGAGCGAGGTCCCTCGAATCCAGCGACACCGTACAAGTGACTCCCACAGTCCAGTGACTCTTCAGCCCGAGTTTGGTGGAGGTAAGTCCTTGCCTCACCTCGCTGGGCTGCATTGCTGGGAACCGCGACTTTGCAAGCTACTCCGGCCCCTGTGCACTTCCGGCGGAAATCCTTCGTGCACAGCCAAGCCTGGGTCCACGGCACTCTAACCTGCATTGCACGACTTTCTAAGTTGGTCTCCGGCGACGTGGGACTCCTTTGTGCAACTTCGGCGAGCACCGTTTCATGCATCCTCGTAGTGCCTGTTTCTGGCACTTCTCCGGATGCTACCTGCTTCAGTGAGGGCTCCTTGTCTTGCTCGACGTCTCCTCTCTCTGCAGGTCCAATTTGCGACCTCCTGGTCCCTCCTGGGCCCCAGCAGCGTCCAAAAACGCCAAACGCACGATTTGCGTGTAGCAAGGCTTGTTGGCGTCCATTCGGCGGGAAAGCACTTCTGCACGACTCTCCAAGGCGTGGGGGATCCATCCTCCAAAGGGAAAGTCTCTAGCCCTTGTCGTTCCTGCAGTATTCACAGTTCTTCAGCCTAGTAAGAGCTTCTTTGCACCAACCGCTGGCATTTCTTGGGCAGCTGCCCATATCCGAGCTGCTTGTGACTTTTGGACTTGGTCCCCTTGTTCCACAGGTACCCTCAGTCAGGAATCCATCGTTGTTGCATTGCTGATTTGTGTTTTCCTTGTATTCTCCCTCTAACACGACTATTTTGTCCGTAGGGGAACTTTAGTGCACTTTGCACTCACTTTTCAGGGTCTTGGGGAGGGTTATTTTTCTAACTCTCACTATTTTCTAATAGTCCCAGCGACCCTCTACAAGGTCACATAGGTTTGGGGTCCATTCGTGGTTCGCATTCCACTTCTGGAGTATATGGTTTGTGTTGCCCCTATCCCTATGTTTCCCCATTGCATCCTATTGTAACTATACATTGTTTGCACTGTTTTCTAAGACTATACTGCATATTTTTGCTATTGTGTATATATATCTTGTGTATATTTCCTATCCTCTCACTGAGGGTACACTCTAAGATACTTTGGCATATTGTCATAAAAATAAAGTACCTTTATTTTTAGTATAATTGTGTATTGTGTTTTCTTATGATATTGTGCATATGACACTAAGTGGTACTGTAGTAGCTTCACACGTCTCCTAGTTCAGCCTGAGCTGCTTTGCTAAGCTACCATTATCTATCAGCCTAAGCTGCTAGACACCCTATACACTAATAAGGGATAACTGGGCCTGGTACAAGGTGCAAGTACCCCTTGGTACTCACTACAAGCCAGTCCAGCCTCCTACAAAGTGACTCTAACTTTTAGAAATCCTCCATCTTGCAGATGGAGGATTCCCCCAATAGGGTTAGGATTGTGACCCCCTCCCCTTGGGAGGAGGCACAAAGAGGGTGTACCCACCCTCAGGGCTAGTAGCCATTGGCTACTAACCCCCCAGACCTAAACACGCCCTTAAATTTAGTATTTAAGGGCTACCCTGAACCCTAGAAAATTAGATTCCTGCAACTACAAGAAGAAGGACTGCCTAGCTGAAAACCCCTGCAGAGGAAGACCAGAAGACGACAACTGCCTTGGCTCCAGAAACTCACCGGCCTGTCTCCTGCCTTCCAAAGATCCTGCTCCAGCGACGCCTTCCAAAGGGACCAGCGACCTCGACATCCTCTGAGGACTGCCCCTGCTTCGAAAAGACAAGAAACTCCCGAGGACAGCGGACCTGCTCCAAGAAAGGCTGCAACTTTGTTTCCAGCAGCCTTGAAAGAACCCTGCAAGCTCCCCGCAACACTGCACCCGGCGACCCCGACTCGGCTGGTGGAGATCCGACACCTCAGGAGGGACCCCAGGACTACTCTGATACTGTGAGTACCAAAACCTGTCCCTCCTGAGCCCCCACAGCGCCGCCTGCAGAGGGAATCCCGAGGCTTCCCCTGACCGCGACTCTTTGAATCCTAAGTCCCGACGCCTGGGAGAGACCCTGCACCCGCAGCCCCCAGGACCTGAAGGACCGGACTTTCACTGGAGAAGTGACCCCCAGGAGTCCCTCTCCCTTGCCCAAGTGGAGGTTTCCCCGAGGAACCCCCCCCTTGCCTGCCTGCAGCGCTGAAGAGATCCCGAGATCTCTCATAGACTAACATTGCGAACCCGACGCTTGTTTCTACACTGCACCCGGCCGCCCCCGCGCTGCTGAGGGTGAAATTTCTGTGTGGGCTTGTGTCCCCCCCCGGTGCCCTACAAAACCCCCCTGGTCTGCCCTCCGAAGACGCGGGTACTTACCTGCAAGCAGACCGGAACCGGGGCACCTCCTTCTCTCCATTCTAGCCTATGTGTTTTTGGGCACCACTTTGAACTCTGCACCTGACCGGCCCTGAGCTGCTGGTGTGGTGACTTTGGGGTTGCTCTGAACCCCCAACGGTGGGCTACCTTGGACCAAGAACTGAACCCTGTAAGTGTCTTACTTACCTGGTAAAACTAACAAAAACTTACCTCCCCCAGGAACTGTGAAAATTGCACTGTGTCCACTTTTAAAGTAGCTATTTGTCAATAACTTGAAAAGTATACATGCAATTGAAATGATTCAAAGTTCCTAATGTACTTACCTGCAATACCTTTCAAACAAGATATTACATGTTAAATTTGAACCTGTGGTTCTTAAAATAAACTAAGAAAAGATATTTTTCTATAACAAAACCTATTGGCTGGATTTGTCTCTGAGTGTGTGTACCTCATTTATTGTCTATGTGTATGTACAACAAATTCTTAACACTACTCCTTGGATAAGCCTACTGCTCGACCACACTACCACAAAATAGAGCATTAGTATTATCTCTTTTTACCACTATTTTACCTCTAAGGGGAACCCTTGGACTCTGTGCATGCTATTCCTTACTTTGAAATAGCACATACAGAGCCAACTTCCTACAGTCATAAAAATAAAGTACCTTTATTTTTAGTATATCTGTGTATTGTGTTTTCTTATGATATTGTGCATATGACACCAGTGGTATAGTAGGAGCTTTGCATGTCTCCTAGTTCAGCCTAAGCTGCTCTGCTATAGCTACCTTCTATCAGCCTAAGCTGCTAGAAACACCTCTTCTACACTAATAAGGGATACCTGGACCTGGTACAGAGTGTAAGTACCCCTTGGTACCCACTACAAGCCAGGCCAGACTCCTACAGTTTCCAAGAGTAATGAAAGTTGGCTGATGATTACTATTTCTTTACAACACGGATAATTCTGGGATAGGTCAATGCTTTGAATAAAAGTGACAGTGCTGTATGACAAAGGCTAGTCCTGTTTGCATCAAAAACATGCCTTGGCAGGAAGGATTGTTTGAAAGCCCAAAAAATGTTTCTTATGTCATCAGTGGCTGGTGAAAACTCACCAAAGGGGTAAGGTAGGCAATTACTATTGAGATGGGCTTATCCGGCCATAGAGTAATAGAAGAGATGCAACATCTTAGAGCAGCACCGTTGTTGGTGGAAAGGGCAGGGAACTTGTCACACATCCCGTTGGACGGTATTAGGCGGCTTGCCACTAGACTATAGTTAGCATCTCCTCATACGTATGAAAACATTATTATGTTGAATTATGCGCCTCAGCAAACTGGGCTTCGAAGCATTCATTTTTAGCACTAGTGGAAACTGATTTGTGTGCATTGATAATTATTCCAGTCTCATTCCAGTGCTCCACTGTAAGGTTTCAATTGGCAAAGATTATCTGTGAACCACTGATTGGACTTTATGGGCTTAGGCTTTCAGGTGGACAAAGGGGCAAGAGTACCTAATGTCAGTTCTTCAGATGTCTCCAAATAGGGTCCTCTGAGCCCAGCAAATGTTGTGTGATATTAGAAAGTTCGTTGGATTATACTGTTTTGGATGGAAGATATATTTGTTTTTTTTATATCAATTTGTTCTGGCCTGGGTAACTGTTCAAAGCGAATAGGGATGGTTTCAATAATTGTGAAAAACAGGTCAAGGCAATGGGCCAGATGTATCAAACTTTTTTGCATTCGCAAACGGTGCGATTAAGGTGGTTCAGTCTTTTAATGCACTGACTGGAAGAGCAGCACTTTATGAGAGCCAGGATAGAAGCAAGGAGAAGGACATGATTGTGGGAATCAGGAAGGTGCGCTGTGGATGCTATTACATCCGAAAGCAGAGTTGATGGACCAATGGTGTGATGGGGAAGGACTGCACTACTACACTACTGCACTTCCTTAACATTACGATACAAGTGGCTTGCAGACCTTAGATATCGCTCAGACACCAAATCTTAAAAAGTTCAGAGTTGCTCAATTTACAAATATGTCCAACTTCAACTTTTTTTTACTACTCAATTCACAAAGTGAGCCAATTTTACTGTGGAGCCCAGGACTATTTTCTTCCCAGTCTGACCCTTTCATTTTAATATTGTTTGTGCACACAAGATATAAATGAGTTGGCTGAAGTGAGCACATGTTGTTAAGTTGCTGCCTCAGTAAGAAACTTCACAATTACAGTGGGACAACTCGCTTGACTTATTTTGTTACTTTTGGACACTTGCATGTGGGTTTGCCCACTTAGTCTGCCCTAACATTTGCCTCTCAGCTGGGGGTGGGGGAGAGAGAAGACCAGCAAAGGAATTGTAGCCATTTCCTAGTGAGCACTGTGATTGCCTTCAAAATCCGGGATACCCTGGGAGTGATGGATTATGTTGCAGCCTTTTTGTGAAACTGCATATGGGCACGTTGACCAATTGCTTGTCTAATGTTGCAGTTTTTTGCACAGTACTGTCAGGTGTTTGTGTGCTTACTTCCCCAGTTTTTGCTCATCTAGCAGGAGAGTGAAGGCAAACAAATTGGGGGTTGGTACGTGCTCCCATAGCAAGAATAGGGATTAGCTGAAAACCACTTTGAATGCTGGTTAGCAATTGGCTGGCCAAAGCAGTTATGGGTGTGTTACAAGCAAAGTGCGCTAAATGAGTCATCTTTGTGCACTCTGGCCAGAATACCTAGGACCAGCCTCTGTGTCCCTTGGAGTTTTGAGACATTGTGAGTGTTTCATAAGCTACATGCCTGGGGCACAGCCTAAGCGCAATAGGAAATCACAGGGTGATTTTGAAGAAGAGCAAGAAAATTGCATGAAATATTTGAAACAACTTGGAAGCCTCCCATACCCCACCAAAAATGCAGGTGAAGTTTCAATGTTTATTTTATTGTACAATGCTGAGTTATCAATGTAGACACAAAATGTAGTCTGACTTCTGATGAAGAAATCAGCCCGAGCAAGGACCATGGCATATTGAACCCTCCCTCCTTAGAGATCTTGAGTAGAGTGTCATGACACACCACATTGGTATTTTAAAATCTTGGTTCCAAGACAAATAATTATTGCTTGAGGGTTAGCTTCTTTTCTTGGACATCTT
The DNA here is from genome assembly GCF_031143425.1 of Pleurodeles waltl. Taxonomy (NCBI): domain Eukaryota; kingdom Metazoa; phylum Chordata; class Amphibia; order Caudata; family Salamandridae; genus Pleurodeles; species Pleurodeles waltl. The sequence continues at coordinate 1,182,021,474 of NC_090439.1, forward strand.
ACAGCAGTATGATGTTTCCTGGGTAGATGGAAACAATGTTCAAATTAGAGATGTATTGAAGGCATCACTGGGCATCTATTTGAGGTATGGATGTTGTGTTAGGGAGGCTTGGTCAGCAGGAGCAGGACGGTGGTGCAGGGCTCTCTAATAGTTTACCAAAGGTCCAGAACATGCTTTTTCCATGCCGCAAATAAATTGACTCTGAGGGCCTCATTAAAGGACCTCTGAAGGACCTCTGTGAGGACATAGGTTTTCACGTCTATGGTGGTCAATTGGAGGATGAACACCTCAGCCACTTTCCTCAGTGGGGGGCAGGGAAAAAGACCATAGTATTTGGGGAAGTTTCCTAGCTGCTAGCATCTTGTAGATATCTATATAGAGATGATCAAATTCGCTCCCTTCATCATAATGGTCATTGTTGGAATTTGGCCCAAAAGATTTGTGGATGGTCTGGGCCGTCGTTTGAGGTACCAGAGTCCGATGGTTGTTGGAATTCTGTGGCTGTGTGGAATCAAGGCACAGTCTTGGACAAGGTTGAAGAGGGGTTGGAAAGCACTATGGATTTGCTTCGTCATTTGGTGTCAAATCAAAGCCCCAGGGTCTGAATTGTGGCATTAAGATCAGAGTTGATGCCAAAGTAAGACCAGGGCCCACAGCCGGTCCAGAGGTTTCAGGTGGTGCCAGGGTGGACCCACCTGTGGGATTCCAGGTAGAGGTCCTGATGGTTTTTTGGGGCACAGAGGCACACTAGAGGGAGCCAGTAGAGTGCCAAAAAGACATAGAATGGCTTTGGGGAACTCTTAGATTTGCTGCCCGCCACGCGCTGCAGGAGGAATTGGCATGTGGGCCACAAAGGCACACACATGTACTCACCCAGCTACATGCACACTCACTCATACCCCCATACATTCAGAAGCATGCACACGTACACCCACTCATTCATGGACAAATACTCATAAATTCATGCATACACACCAAACATTATAAAAAAAACACTATTTAATCTCATCAGCAGCAGTGGTCTCAGGTGGCGAAAGGAAAGCGTCTGAGGTTCCTGAAGGCTGACCCCTGAGACTATCAGTGATGCACTGCCTTGTCATGAAGGGTAGGACCTTGTAGTGCTTTGCTGGGCTGAGGAGGTCACACTCACAGGTTTGTGACATCTTCAAATCTGCAAAGCACAGTTCAGGCAACCTGACAGACATTCTTATATCTACCACAAGGTGAGGAGGGATTTTGCCACTTAAGGGGTGGTTGCCGCTGTATTGCAGCGGGATCCAGGAATTCTGGTTGCTTTGGGGCAAGTTGGAACTGGCTCTAAAGAAGATCAAGCTCAGGATTGAGACTGAGAGGCACTTTTATGCACCTTTTCTGGAGTTTGAGAGTGTTGAAAACTAGCCAAGTCCCACTTATGCTTCTTGTACTTCTTTTGTGACTTCCTGAAGGCCTTCAGCTGTGATGAAGATCTACTGCAGGAACAACTTCGGGAATGAGACCTTCTCTCCTACTTTACCGACTCACTATATGCAGTTGTCCGGCGCTTGGCAAAGTTTAGCTTCACCTCACAATCCGAGATGATTGTCGGATTCATCACGATGCAGTCACTACAGGCCTTGGAGAAGAGTTTAGACCCCAAGCACCAAAGACAGTCTTTATGGAGATCTGTCACAGACATTTGTTCACAACTTTCCTGCAAGGTGTGAATCATGTGGTCTTAGGGAGCAAAATATCCCATGGAGACTGACATATTCAATATAACTTTTGAGACAATGTTCTGATGAAGACAGGAGGGGTTGGTCCAGATCTGGTGTTGGTGTGGTGGCATGAAGAGAAAGAAATTGACATCAGTGTGCATAATTGATGCTTATATGCAGCTCTGCACATCACTTCCAGAGCTGAGCCACAAGATACCACCTACTGGCACATTTAGATACTACTGAAGATTATCCCAATCCAATTTAATGTGTGGAAAAACTTAAAAAGGTGAGTGATCTGCAGTTAGAATGATTCATCAGTAAGTAAATTTAATTAGACTAGGTTCTGAGGTTTGGGGCTAATTTCCTTGATGGTAAAAGGTATCTGACTGCAAAAAACTTGGGAAAGGCTGCAAATGGAACTCTCTCCTCTCTCAATAGTTCTTATAAGCATATGACTCCAGAGAGTAGTTCCTGACCTCTTGCGAGGTCTGTATAGTCTGCGCAATCAAACAGGAGTTCATAATTATAAGGAAACTCAATCTGTCTAGCTCTGTAGCTGGTGGAAGATGTAAAAGCTCTCAAAGCCCCCTCTAGAAAGACTCAGCAAAAATAAAAGGTGAACTGAAGAAAGCGGCTACGAAGAAGCACCTTGAGAGCTTGTCCACACTTTGCCCTTATCAAAACTAGCTTTTGGCCTGTGAGGCTTCCTTCAAACAGAAATGCACCCTAGAGCAATAGGCCCATAGTTGGGAAATCAATAGAGTTATGGCCACGGCAGATTCAAATAAAGGTGTATTACATACATTTGTGGTGGAAATGAGGTAAAGACGTGTGCATCCTCCATAAGATGTTGGGCTGCCCATTGCACAATAAAGTCAGTGCTTGTTTCTATGCGCAGCTCCCGTCTTCAGATGGAGGAGCTGGGCAGGAGAAATGGGTATGGCTAACTCATAGAAAGTTGTATCTGCACGGTTACAACTCGGCTCTTAAATGTGAGTTTAAGAGCACATGGCAATTTTGTAGAGTCTTAATATGTAACTTTTTTGCATGCTAATTGTAAGACAATTTGTTAACTGAAACTGAAATATAGCTATTGGAAAAATGCATATTTAGTTGAATTTACACTTTCGGGAGTCACCTATTACAGGGTCTTCTTTTACCACTACATATCTAGAAGGAATGGGACAGAGAAAGGGACATTTGACAGGAGTGAATGATTCCCCACAATTCACCTCTGTATTGCGCATGTGTGCCTTCTAGCTTCCTGCACAGCGCCCCCTGCTGCTGCTATGGTTGAATAGTTCCTGCTCAAGCATCTTCCTGCTTGTCCATTTCATTAGGTAGTTCAGCAAAACCAAGCTGGACTAGAAACACCAGACCCTGTCTCATAAACCCATTAAAATAAATGCATGTTATCCACAAATGACAAAGGTTTGAAGCCTGTGAGATACCTACCACAACAGCGATAAATTTACAAATGTATTGGTTTTGTTTATTTAAGGCTTGTAAGCGCTTGATCACCAGCATAGGCATCTTGGCGCTGTGGCAGAAAGGACAATCAGCAAACACCCCAAAAAATAATAATAAAAAACTATGTAGCAACTTGCAGCAACAATGACTTAAACCCAACAGACTGACATGAAAACAGGGGTGCAAGAAGTGTTTTATAATATGGTAAATCAACTACGTTTTAAAGAGGCTCCTATTATGTGACTCAAGCACATATATTTGATATAAAAATACATGGATGAATTGTTTTTCTTTATTTTCTGATGCAGAGTTTCTTGCTGGACATTTCTTGTATGCACCACATGTGGGTTGGTCTGCGGAGGAGCGAGGGTGGAATCCGCTGGGTGAACGGGACCGCCTGCAGCAGCAGCCTGCGAGTTTCTGCCACTTTTATAATAATAGGAACATTTGGGGCATATTTATTAAAAGATCACCTTACTGCACTACGCTTCATTATTAGGAAAGGGCACAAATGCATTCCTGTCTTTTTCCTGTGCGAGCCCATAGTGTGCTGCGTAGCACCAACACGGGCGCTCTTGTGCCATGGTGCAAGGATGCCAACATTGTAAACAGAATTCATTTTGTGCAAGAAGGGGCACCTTCCTACACATAAGCAATCCTGAGACGTGTGCAGAATTCATCACATATACAAAAATCATGAGGAAAAATAAAGATATTTTCCTTCGTTATGCCTGACCTGGGGAGGCGCAGAATTTTGATGGATTTCCTGGTCTGCCAGTAAGGGTAAATCTGTGAATACGCCAACATCCATGGAATGCCTTCCTAGGGCAGTGATTTGCGTTACTCTAGTTTTATCAAGCCAGGCAAAGCAACACAAGGTGGCCTTGCATGACATGATAAATCCTACTTAAAAGTTGCACCGCTCTTGTGCCCCGTTGCGTGGCACAAGAGTAACCCAAGCCTTGCATAAATATGCCCATTGTGCATTTGTTTCCAGACTGGCAAAAATCTATGGTTTAGAGACATGAGTGTGTGATGACCACCAAGATAGGGTCAACTCCCTCCTGAAGCCATGAGCACCAAGCGTGGATTAGATCAAGAGCTCCACATCACATTAAGTGAGCCCTGGAAGTGCTGTTTTAAGACATGTTCTCTACCACTCTTTTTGGGTGGGGTATTAAATAGTGAAGGCCATATACCACTACTGCTTTACCACCTTACACCCTGAATGCAAGGTGGGGGGATATAAGGAATATTTACCAGGCCTGGGTAATATTACTTCCCTGAGGTGATAGCATGTACAGAGTGTAGCAAACTTTAAACTTGAAAATGAGGCATAACATGCATAGTCAGCATTTAACACATTGAATTCAACTAGTTTATCTTTTTTCATGATAACATTCAGCAGGTTTCATCTGACAAAATCTGTTGGAGGGGGAAACAGTGGAACAATAATTATCAATCAGCTTGGAATTACGATCCCTGTTGCGAACTTCACCTTTCACCGGGATGGGATTTTGAAATAGTTGGAACGGGACTGAACCTTCCAAGGGGTACAGGCATGTTCTACTCACCAAAGTGCCCAACTGCATTCACCAAGTATCCTGAATTTGATTGAGGTTCCAGAGATGTCCGTGTTCTTGAGGGGTGCATCCAGCCTGCCCTTACTCACTCACAGTAAACTAGTTTTTCTCTCTTGGGTTTAGCTTATACAGTGGTGATGGCAACGACCATCCATAGTGAATCCATAGCGTGGCCAGACCTGTTTTATATGAGGCCGTGAAGCGGAGGCCTACTGGCCGCTTGATTAAAGTTCCACGTGATGCGCTTACGCAGTTCTTTGCTCTAACACCCTGAATAGTGTTACGATGTGTCTAGCCTACATGGTGTGTCAGTGAGCCAGAGTAATTTAATGCCATTTCGGGTACCCATCACTTTGCACAAGATGGAAGCCTGTCATTTTCCATGGACAATGGAAGAGAATTGCCCATACTCCTAAAGGATATTCCTGGAGGACTAGAACTACACAGTGAAGTGAAAAGAGTGGAAACAGGGCTCCTTCAGATCTTTAATAAGACATTTAAGTTTGCAGTGTGATGCTGATTAGGGTCCCAGAACACTGACATTGTTGTTGGTAGGGGCGAGCTTTGGGTTTGCAGACTGTTGTGAAAGGTGACTAAACATTTAAGTGTCATTCTTGGATTACTCCTTCAGTTGTGTTAATGACAGACAGTTGCAGAAGCATCATGTCTCTTTGTGCCTCTGTTGTGGGTGCACCATGTTGGAGACTACCCTGAGGTGAGAAGGATCACTCTCCACAAATGCTATGCCTGGAGAACAGCCTGGAAAGGACACTTGAAAGGAGAACCACAATAAACAGTTTTTGTAATTTCAAATAGAGGATCCACATCTCTTGTCTTTAAGTTGTTTATAAAGCTGTGACAATATAGGCTGATGCATGTTTTGAAATGCATGGAAGTGCAGGTCCTGGAAAGCACAACATAGGCTGACCCATCCCTGTGTGAATACATGCAGGTGCAGGTCATGGAATGCACGATGTAGGTTGACACATGTGCATTGAAACACATGCAGGTGCAGGTCATGAAAAGCATGATACAGGCTGATACATGTGCATTAGGACGCATACAGGTGCTGGTAATGGAATGCCGATATAGGCTGAAGCACGCATGCTATCAATGTAGTCCATTTCTCAATGCTGCATCTTGCACTATGGTTCGTTACTGTGCAGCATTGGTGCATCTATAAGAAGACCTTCTTATCTCCTCTATTCAGTGCCTGGTTTGCCACAGCTGACCAGTGATATGGCTCCTTGGCTCTCACCACTGTTCATATACGCACCACGGCAGTCTACTATCCTCTGGAGTCAATGGTGTGATGCATTTCAAGTGTTTCTTGGTGCAATTGGTGCTTCACATTTCACCTGAAAGAAGAACATATCTTCTGTTACACTTCTTGGGGTTAATTGACTCTGCAGGAAGGCGAGCATAAAGGCAATGGCTAAAACTGAAAGAAAGGATTGATGTGCAACCCAGTCTTGTAGTTTTACCACACAAGTTATTAAAGGAACAGAAAATGTGTACATGTAGAAAGAGCACGCAACACACACAGCACAAAACAGTTGACTCCTTCGTAACAGCCCTTCCTAGACCCATCTATGACAGTTTGAAAAATTCACACATCACTTGGCCAGAGATCAGTTCATTAATAAACTGCTATGATAGAAAGACACAACAAAAAACTATTGACTGTGTGCAATCCTTTGCTTGCTGAAATCTTCAACATGTGGCCAAATGTATCTAGATGTCTCAAGCATCAGTGAAGGAACCTAAAGCTACCCAAGGAGAAAGTTCACCTGTCATTCAACAGTATGATAACTATGGTTTTTAGCACTTAAAACAATCTACCAACATTTGTTTCAGATGTGTTCATACAAGTCAAATTAAGTGTGACAAACAGTGCTCAGCAAGGACTGTAAATAGACAATATGAGAAGCTAGGACACCTTCAAACATTTGTCAAAGCTGGTACCAGTCTAGCCACCCAGCAGGGTTCAAACAACTTTCATGACGTGGGCTAGGTAGTCACAGAGGACACGATCACTACAGGGATCCTCTCGAGTGGATTGATCCGTACGTCAATGTTTGAATATGCCTGTCCACTGAGGAGCAAGAAAAACAATGAAAATGCAAGGTTTCTTTGAAAAAACATGGAGCACTAAGAATTTTGCTCCATCTGGTAGAACACCCGTTTTATACAAAGAAAAAACAATTAAACTAAAGAGATTTTTTGAGGATTTTTGTTGGAAGGTGGCTCATTAGTAGATGCAGGTAGGTACCTACAGCTAGCAATGAGGCCACAATCACACATAAGGTCCAGTTAGGACTCAATAAATGAATCATTGGTCAACCCTTGGTAGCTTGGCTGCAAGCAGACAGGCTTAACTTAGGAGACAAGTATGTAAAGCATTTAAAAACACAAATATATTAAATAAGTAAAAGACAATAACATCCCTACACCAACCTATAAAATACCTTATATTTATGAAGAAAAATACATAAAAATGACAGAATCCAATGTAAGGAAAAGGTGATATGAATTCTTATTTAGTGCTTAAAAGCCAGTATCGCCAACCGGGGACCTCTGATCACGCTTGACCGGGACCAAGTCAAACTTTGAGGTCGACCGCCATGAAGCCCAAGTCGGATACACAGAGCGGGAGGCCTTGGCCAAAATTTGACCTTTGGACTTAGAGCCTGATTTAGATATTGGGTGATGGATTACTCCGCCACAACGGTGCCAAGTATCCCATCCACTTAAATCTAAATTCCATTATTTAACAAGAGATTTAGATTGTGGTGGACAGGATACCCATCACCATTCTGACGGAGTAACCCATCCCGAAATATTTAAATCAGACTGTTAGTCTTTTTTTTCAAATCTTTTTCTCTTGACGTCCGGTGGGTTTCTTTGTCAGGCTGAGTTTGGAGTTGATGACTTCGGCTTGGTCCAGCGCAATGCCTTGTCCCAGCCCTGGAAGTCTTGTCAACAGTGAAGAGCTCTGGAGCTTCAGTGGGGCAATACTGAAATCCAAGTCACGTTGCAGTTTGACATTGCCGGCTTGACTCTCAACTATGGGTCGGTCCACTTATGGAGCATTTTTCCAAAAAATTCTCCAATTGGTCGCAAACATCTGGATCTTCATCCAGAAGGTGCTGGGGGGGTTCAAAGTGTCCACAATACTAATCCAAGTTTCCTGAGTCTCTGAATTGCTTCTTGGGATGTTGAGACTACACATCCCACAATGCACCTGACCAAATTCTTAAAAGTCCAGTTGATGGTGGTGAGCTGGATTGCTCCTAATGGAGATAATGCAGGTGGAGATCTTTTAACATGTTGCTTTCAGGGAGTCCACTCCTTCAGCTTTCCAGGCAAGGCAAAGTCCTTTTTAGGCTGAAGACCAAAGTGTGCTGCAGGTGCAGTCATTAAGAGTGCAGTCCTCTCTTGTACAGTCCAAGGGTCCAGTTCTTCTTCTTTTGTACTTTCAAGGTGGGGATCTGAGTTGCTTGACAGCTCTTCGATGTTTATTCATGCTTCTGGGGTGGCACGCCAAGACGCACCCCTGACCAATAAGGTACAGGGTGCCACCCTCAGGTATGACCATTTTCTCCAAAGTGTGGCATATTTCTGTCCCAGAAAGCACTTGTTTGCCAAAATCCAAAATGAAGACAATATCTCCTGGAGGTTAAGGTCTGTCTAACCCAATCTATAGCCATTCTCTCTGCTAGCCCTGCTGCCCTGAGTGAGGAGGATATTGACCTCCTGCGAACCATATCTGTTGGGCAGTCAACCATTGTGAATGCCATCCAGGGGCTGGCAGCCAAAATGCAACAGACAAATGCATTCCTGGATGGCATTCACACTGGCTTGGCAGCCCAACATAGATCAATCCAGGCTCTGGCCTCCTCTCTGATGGCAGCCATTGTCACTGTTTCTAGTCTCCCTTATCCACAACCTATCTCAAGCACACAGTAAGACCAGCATGAACACAAGACAACACACAAGATTGGACATGGCAAACACAAGCACCACAGTTCATCCCACAGGCACTCACACAAACACCACCCAGAAGCAGACATACTAACATCCACTACCTCCACTGCAGCCCCCTCCTCCTCCTCGTCCATCTCCCTCCCAGTTGTGCTTTCACTCACACTTGCATGCAGTACATCCTCATCCACTACCACCATCACCAGAACACCTAACAGTACACACCCTTCACTGGCAGTCACCACCCCGCATCAATGCACACATCTCCTGTGTCCTCTCCCACTGTGTCTATGCCCCCTCCTCCCAAAGTACACAAACGTAAGCACTCAGACACCCAACAGCCATCCACCTCACAACAGCTTCCAGCCCATGCACCTGCACCCAAACACAGCAGACAGACACCTCCTGCAACCACTCCCTCTTCCTCCACTCCAAAACCATCTCCCACTTCCCACCCCAATGTCCCTAAGAAGCTTTTCCTCTCCACCATTGACTTCTTCCCTACCCCTCCCCCGTCCCTCAAATCAGGCCAGGCAGTAGAGACAAGGGGCCTGGTACAGGGACTTGTCAGAGCCCCCACAACCAACCATGGTGGTGCAGCCATCTGAGAGTGCAGGGGAAGGGCTGGAGCCTCCCCCGACCACTGCCAGCAGCACCACCGCTACCACCACTGAGCAGCGGTCACTGCCGGCGGACAGTGTGTAGTCTTGCCTCCATGGGCTGTTGTGTGGCCTGGCCCCAGCAAATCCTGTGGGTCTGACACCCAGGTGAGAGACTGTGACCTTGCACTGCCCAAGATCTGCTTCACAGGGCCTAATGCCCCCTCGAGAACCAGTGGAGAAGCCATCCACTCATCACATCCGCCACAGGATGAAGCTCACTGGGCAATGCCCCCTCCAGAGCTAGTGGAAGAAGCCATCCACTCACCCCATCCTCCACACGATGAAGCTCACTGGGCACAATGCCCCTTCCAGAACCAGTGGAAGAAGCCATCCACTCACCCCATCCTCCATAGGATGAAGCTCACTCGGCGCAATGTCAACTCCAGAACCAGTTGGCAAGTCACACACTTGAGAGACTGTGGCCTTACACTTCCCAGAATCAAGCACAGGGCATGTTGCCCCCTCCAGAGCCTGTGGGTAAGTCACCAACTTGAGAGACTGTGGCCTTGCACTCCCCAGGACCAAGCACAGGGCATGTTGCCCCCTCCAGGACCATTGGCGTTCTACCATCTTCCGGCTGAGGTGACCCCTCCATACCCAGTCCCCCTGAGGTGCCTGGCTATTTTCGACCTGATGCCCCTGCAGTGTTCTCTCTGTGTAGTTGCAGGAGTGAGGTGGGGCCTTGGACTATGTGATGTGGCCCTGAGGCCCACGGACATTGAGGTCTGGGCAGTGTCCCTACATTTGTAAATATGTATATACTTGTTGATTTGAATGCACGTATTTATAGTATTTTATCTTATTACACTCACTTTAATCGATTCATTTTGTCCATGCATTATTCATGAGGAACACGGGGTAAATATCTTATGTAACTGCATCTGCTTGTGTATATAGTGTTGGGGGTGGGGGTGTTGCGTGTGTGTGTCACTCTTTTTCCTCCCCCCTTCCCTGTGTGCTAGGCGGCAGTACTCTGTGTGGTCGTCTTGCCGGCGTTGGTGTTCGTAGTGGAGCAGAACGTAGAAGAGCATGGGGAACACATGCAACTCAGGCTCCATGTCGGCGTGGTTCTTCCTTGAGTCTGTAGAGGTGAGTTGTTTCCCTTCTGTGCAGTGTTTTTGCCAGGCTTTTGATGTCGTTGGTACCGCCCCGGAAAAGGTGGCGGATTGGCGTGTCATAATACAGTGGGCGGAACATTGTCTTCTGCCTGGCTGTAGCCGGTTACCGCCATGGTGCCTGTTGATTTCACCCTGGTGGTCAGTGTGTTAAAGTGGCTGCCTGTGCAGTTTCCACCATGGTCATAATTTCATATTTATTACTGCCGGCCTGGTGGCGGTATTACCGCCGCTTTATCACCAACCGCCAGGGTAGTAGTGAGGGCCTAGATGTGTTTAGCTCCTTCAGGACCCTTTTCAAAGCTCATAAATGGTACAGGGCGATTGCACAAATAGTATTTTTGGGAGACAAAACAGAAAATAGACATTTGACTCTTGCACCATTGGAGGCTTCATGAGATGTGGTGGCGGCTGCCACCAATCAAGGGGGGTGGGGTGTGGGTTGGAGGGAGGACTGTCAGTGGGGTGGGGGAAGCTAAAATTATTATTTTTTAAACATAACTGCCTGCCGTTCCTGCATCCGGCCACCTCCATGATGCTCCTCTTTTCCCGGCACTGGAGCACAAAGCACAGGCTCCCAATCCAGATGCTGCTCTCATGCGATACCAAGCATGAGAGCAGTGCAGTTGGATTGACCTAAGCAGGCTATTTTGATTCTCACTCAGGCACAGGGAGTCTGTGTCATTTCTCCAACCCAGCTGTGCAACGCAGCTGGGTTGGAGAAATGTAAGTGCACATGTCGGTTTGGACGGCCTAAGACGGCTGGCCAAAATGAAATGCACACTTACAAGTGCCCACCACTGCTCCTCCCTGACATGGCCCTGCCCCATCCTAGACTCCCATGGCTAAGTCAAATGGAGACAAATAATATTATTATTATTATTATTAATATTATTATTATTTATTATGGAGGAACCACCTCTTATAGCCTGAATTAAAATGTGAAGTGTTTTGAGCAAGAGATCTGATTAACAAACTATTTTTCAATGGAGTTCAGAGTAAAATTTGGTGGCATGAACTGGTGTTTCGGTAGTAGCCTGAAATAGCAGTGCTCCTACATAATTCAGAAAGTTCAGAGCTGACTTCTGTGTTCAGAGACCCCAGACCCAGCATTTCCTGTGAGTTATGCTGTTTTCTGCTCTGCACCAGGCAGCAAAACTGGTTCAGTCCAAGTGGTACTTGCAATATCTCTGCAATGAATGTGAATTTTAGATATGTGGATCCACAATAGGACCTCAAGGAGAAGACCCTATGGGGTGGTGTAAAGACTTTTGACCCTATGGCCACTCCCTCTAGATGTGGTTTCATTCCCAGCACTAACAACTGTCCCTAAGAATGAGCTATACATCTGTTCTCTGTGCCATAGCCCTTCTGGTCCAGGTGTGTCTCGTGGCTTAGTCCTCTTATGCATCGCCTGAGGATTGGTGCATAACCTTAAAGTCACAGGTAGGAATAACAATGAGTTCACTCAGCCTTTCATTTTTCAGAGGTTGATAACCTGCGGCTTACTGATATGCAACAATAACCATCAGTTATTCAGTGCCAAGATGCCTCAAGGTTTTAAAGTGCCCTTTAAAATTAAGTTATGTTATCTGATGCCCCTCCAGCGATTTGTCATCACAACTAATGAGTTATAAAAAAGTCACTCCCTTTTGAGTCAATTCCTACACAAGTCAGCACCTCCTCATGTGAGATCAGTTCCAGCATGGAATCCAGTCACAAGATAAGAACTCTGAAGGATTAAATCTTTTTTGATTAGTCCTGATTCGTAACACAATACTTCCCCAGCACATAAATTGTGAGTAACGTCCTATGTATGCCTATTCCCCCTATGCATAACATCCTGTGCATGGCTTCACTCTTTATACATATTTTCCTGTGCATTATATCACTCCCTGTACATAACCCCGTTTGGATGGCCTCACTCCCTGTATATCATTCCTTGTGCATGGCCTCACTCTTTCTACATAAGACCCTATGCATGACCTCACTTTCTATGCATAACTCCCTGTGTAAGACCTCACTCTCTATATATAACTCCATGTGGGTGGCCTCACTCCTTCTATATAACTCCCTGTGGATGGCCTCACTCTCTGTGCATGGCCTTACTCCTTCTACATAACTCTCTGTGGATGGCCTCACTCCCTGTACATAACTCCTGGTGCATGGCCCCAAGCTTTCTACATAAGACCCTATGCATGACGTCACTTTCTATGCATAACTCCCTGTGCAAGACCTCACTCTCTATATATAACTCCATATGGATGGCCTCACTCTTTCTACATAACTCCCTGTGGATGGCCTCACTCCCTGTGCATGGCCTCACTCCTTATACATAACTCTCTGTGGATGGCACCACTCCCTATATATAACTCCCTGTGGATGGCCTCACTCCCTGTGCATGGCCTCACTCCTTATACATAACTCACTGCAGATGGCCTCACTCCCTTTACATAACTCCCTGTGCAAGACCTCACTCACTATATATAACTCCATTTGGATGGCCTCACTCCTTCTACATAACTCCCTGTGGATGGCCTCACTCCTTGTGCATGGCCTCACTCCTTCTACATAACTCTCTGTGGATGGCCTCACTCCTTCTACATAACTCCCTGTGGATGGCCTCACTCCCTGTACATGGCCTCACTCCTTATACATAACTCAATGTGGATGATCTTACTCCCTATATATAACTCCCTATGCATGGCCGAACTCCCTGTATATAACTCCTTGTGCATGGCCTCACTCTTTCTACATACAACCCTATGCTTGACCTCACTTTCTATGCATAACTCCCTGTGCAAGACCTCACTCTCTATATATAACTCCATGTGGATGGCCTCACTCCTACATAACTCCCTGTGGATGGCCTCACTCCTTACACATAACTCTCTGTGGATGGCCTCACTCTCTATACATAACTCCCTGTGCCTGGCCTCACTCCATGTATATAACTCCTTGTGCATGGCCTCACTCTTTCCACATAAGACCCTATTCATGACCTCACTTTCTATGCATAACTCCCTGTGCAAGACTTCACTCTATATATAACTCCATGTGGATGGCCTCACTCCTTCTACATAACTCACTGTGGATGGCCTCACTTCCTGTGCATGGCCTCACTCCTTATACATAACTCTCTCTGTGCATGGTCTCACTTCCTGTATATAACTCGTTGTGCAAGGCCTCACTCTTTCTACATAAGACCCCATGCATGAACTCATTCTCTATGCACAACTCCCTGTGCAAAATTTCACTCTCTCTATATAACTCTCTGTGGATGGTTTCACTCCCTATATATAACTACCTATGCCTGGCCTAACTCCCTGTATATAACTCATTGTGCATGGCCTCAGTCCCTATATATAACTCCATGTGGATTGCCTCACTTCTTCTACATAACCCCCTGTGGATGGTCTCACTCCCTCTGCAGTGCCTTACTCCGTGGACATAACTCTTTGTGGATGGCCCCACTCCCTATATATAACTCCCTGTGGATGGCCTCACTCCCTGTGCATGTCCTCGCTCCTTATACATAACTCACTGCGGATGGCCTCACTCCCTTTACATAACTCCCTGTGCATGGTCTCACTTCCTGTATATAACTCCTTGTGCATGGCCTCACTCTTTCTACATAAGACCCCATGCATGACCTCATTCTCTATGCACAACTCCCTGTGCAAGACCTCACTCTCTCTATATAACTCCCTGTGGATGGCCTCACTCCCTGTGCATGGGCTTCCTTCTTGTACATAACTCTCTGTGGATGGCCTCCCTCCCTATATATAACTCCCTGTGGATGGCCTCGCTCCCTGCGCATGGCCTCACTCCTTATACATAACTCTCTGTGGATGGCCTCACTCCCTATACATAACTCCCTGTACATGGCCACACTCCCTATACATAACTCCCTATACATAACTCCCTATGTGTGGCCTTGCTACCTATACATAACTTTCTGTGCATGCCCTTACACCTTGTAAGTCCCTGTGCATGGCTTCACTCATTATACATAATTCCTTGAGTATGGCCTCTAGGCCTATATATAACTCCCTGTGCAGGACTTCAATCCCTATACATAACTGCATGTGCATGGCCTCACTCTCTATGTATACCCCCCTGTGAAAGGCCTCACTTCCCATACATGCCACCTTTTGCCTAGCCTTATTCCCTATACATATCTGTGTGTACCTGGCCTCCCTTCCTGCATATATTTCTGTGTGCATAGCCTCACAGCCTATTCAAATCTCCCTGTCTGTGGCCTCACACCCTATACATAACTTCCTGTACATGGCCTCGCTCCATATACATAACTACTTGTGTATGTCCTCATGCACTTTACATAACACCCCGTGCATGGCCTCAGACTCTATACATAACATCCTGTGCTTGGCCTCACTGTCTATACATAATTCCTGCATGGCCTCAAACATTATACAAAACTCCCTGTGCATAACTTCTGAGGCATGGATTCACTCTTTATACATAACTCCCTGTGGATCGCCTGACTCAATATACATTACTCCCAATGCCAGTCCTCACTCCCTATACATAACTTTCCGTGCATGGCTTAGCTTGCTATACATAACTCGCTGTGCATGTCCTCCCTCCACATACATAACTTCCTATGCATGACCTCACACCCTATACATTACTCCACGTACATAGTCTCTCTCCACATACAAAAGTCCCTATCCATGACCGCGCTTCCTATGCATGGCATCACTCCTTGTACAAAATTCCCTGTTTATGGTTTCACTCCTTGTACATAAGATCCTGTGCATGACCTCACTCTGTTTACATAACTCCCTGTGCATGGCCTCACTCCGTATACACAACACCCTGTGCATGGTCTCACTCTATTTACATTACTCACTGTGCATGGCCTCACTCTGTTTACATAACTCCCTGTGCATGGTCTCACACCCTATACATAACTCCTTATGCAGACCCTCACTCCCATACATAACTCCCTGTGCATGGTCTCACTCCCTATATATAACTTCCTATGCTTGGCCGCACTCCCTATACAAAACTACCTGTGCATGGTTTCACTCCCTATACAAAACACCCAGTGCATGGCCTCACTCTGTTTATATAACTTCCTGTGCATGACCTCACTCCCTATACATAACTCCCTGTGCAGGGCCTCACTCCTTATACATAACAACCAATACAAGACCTCACTCCCTATATATAACTCCCTGTGCATGGACTCACTCCCATACATAATTCCCTGTGCATGGCCTCACTCTGTTTACATACCTCCCTGTGCCTGGACTCATTCCCTACACATAACTCCCTGTGCATGGACTCACTCCCTATACATATCTCCCTGTGCATGGCTTCACTCTATACTGCTGTGCATGGCCTCGCTCCACATACATAACTTCCTATGTATGTCCTCAATCTCTATACATTATTCTCCATACATGGACTTGCTCCACATACTTAAATTCTTATGCACAACCTCACTCCCTATGCATGGCCTCACTCCACGTTCAAAACTCGCTGTGCGTGGCTTCACTCCCTATACATAACTCCCTATGCATGTCTTCACACTCTATACAAAACTCCCTATACTTTGCCTCACTACCTGTAAATAGCTTCCCATCTATGACGTCCCGTCACATACAACTCCCCATGCTTTACCAGCACTAACTTCACTCCTAGTGTCTCTCCTTCGTTTAATGTCCTCACAACTGACACCCTTTGCTATGAGTTCTGTTTCTGCCTCATTCAGCCTAACTCAGGTCCTGTCTCTCTCTCTCTCCCCCCAGATGTACACTAACAGACTTCGAGGATTGTGCATACATTGGAGTTGGAGCCCTGCGGGGATCTGGATGTCATCTCCCGAGACCCTACATTTGCACTAAAAGGCCTTATATATAGATATCCTGTGCGGTGCCCTGGAGGCTGCAGAGGAGCTGGCTCTGCCGCTGGGTGGTGCTGCTACATCATTTTCAATGGTAAGATTGTCACTCTCAGCTTCAGTTGACCTCTAATCACTTTACGCTGCTATCTGTTTAGGCTGAGAGAGGAAGCAGGTCCCTACAGAAGAATCGTAGCCGTGTCTGTCACTTAAGAGCCCGCCCCTTCCTGTCTGTGTCACGGTGTGCTTTCCTGTTGTTAGCGCGTCAGAGCCTTAATAAGTAAACTTACAAGGGGACGCGTTTAGGCCGATAAACCTTTGGGCCGCGTTTGGAGACTTCCCAGTACGAAGGATTTTCTTGCCATAATCAATCAACAGTTCAATATAACAAATCGGTAGAAGCAATCTCTAATCAATAAACAATCAATAAGAGTCAATGATCGAACACACCATGACCTTTCAGTGATGAATAATCACACTAGTTCAATTAAGCGTTAAGAGATTTATTACCCTAATTAGTTACAATCTAATATCATGTTTATTAATCTCAAAAGCAATAAGCACATCAAACCCACTACTACTTGGCAATCAGAACAAAACTTAATCAAAGCATAGATTATGATCATTTAGAATTAAGCACATCATTAATATGAATCAACTTTAGCAGAGTCTCATTAGTACATGATTCAACAAAGGAAGAACTCGGTAATTTGACTATTTGCAGCAGATATTAGTGGACACCTTAACTAACCTCAAATTAGCATTAGCATGTTGGGCTTCATGCAAAAACATTTAGTGAACACGAATTTAGGAAAACATCTAAACTAAAGCCTCTATCAAATCCAGCAGTTGGTACCTAGAAAGAAAAGGCAAACAGACAAATTTACAATTTGCATCAGATAGTTACCAATCCAACGGTTCAGCAAACAGCGTCAGTCTTCGTCCTCAGGACATCAGTCGATTCACCATCAGCAAGGATAGGACGGGGCAAAATCGCAATATAGCATTGTTAAGGAATAGAGGCCCTCATTCGGACCTTGGCGGGCGGCGGAGGCCGCCCGCCAAAGTCCCGCCGTCAAAATACCGTACCGCGGTCGCAAGACCGCGGCGGGTATTTTGACTTTTCCCCTGGGCTGGCGGGCGGCCGCCGAAAGGCCGCCCGCCAGCCCAGGGGAAAACGACCTTCCCACCATGAAGCCGGCTCGTAATCGAGCCGGCGGAGTGGGAAGGTGCGACGGGTGCTACTGCACCCGTCGCGTATTTCACTGTCTGCTATGCAGACAGTGAAATACTAGCGGGGCCCTCTTACGGGGGCCCCTGCAGTGCCCATGCCATTGGCATGGGCACTGCAGGGGCCCCCAGGGGCCCTGCGACACCCCCTGCGACACCCCCTACCGCCTGGCGAACCGCCAGGAACAGGATGGCGGTAGGGGGTGTCAGAATCCCCCATGGCTCGCTGCGCCGCCATGGGGGATTCAAATGGGCAACGGAAAACCGGCGGGAGACCGCCGGTTTTCCATTTCTGACCGCGGCCAAAGCGCCGCGGTCAGAATGCCCAAGGGAGCACCGCCGGCCTGTCGGCGGTGCTCCCGCCCCCGTTGGCCCTGGCGGTGCAACACCGCCAGGGTCATAATGAGGGCCAGAGTCTTCCCTCATAGGAAGGAGAAGTCAACATCGGGCAAGAACTGGTAGAGGATTGTTCTAGTATCGGGAGGAATAAGCAGCAAAGTCTCAAAGAATATGCCAAAATGGCTCGGTAGAATGACAAAGAATGGCGAAGAATGGAATGGAATGGCTAATATGGCTGATTTTTCCTCGGGTCATGCGGTTAAATCAAAACTGTCTAACAAGTCCCTGATTTCCCATTGGATAATATTTGGTGCATCGTTATCTCCGTCCAATAGTCCAGTTTACGCTTCACCAGAATTTTTCACAAGCCACAAATCTCATGTCTCTGATTGGACCAAGTTATTGATGTCTTCATCAATTGGAATGTCAGGCAAGAAAAGTTACACTTTACGCTCCAGTCAGTGTCCCTATTGTTTTCTCCAACTCCAGGCAGCCTTGCGCCTCTTACGAATTACACAGTCGCATTCAGCAGGAATGTCTCCTTGAGCAAGTCGGGTCTCTTGAGAAAGAATTTACTACGGCTACACACACATAACTACTGGAAAAGTACAGCTTCGTGTCCTTCAGGAAAACAGCACATTGCATGTTGGAGAATGCAGTTTAATATGAGACCAGGCAGCTAGGCCCAGACCCTCGCAAAGCTAAGGCCATTAAGCTTTAATCAGCAAACTATTAATTCATAATTCTAATTACGATATGCTAATATAAATCCAAAACATTAGTAAATATTAATTCAGCATTAATAACATTCATTAGTCTTCGTATACATTGGTAGCCACTCCCCGTGGGCACATTTTAGACGTGTGCATTATTTTCTATGTTAACTGTAGGAGGCTGGACTGGCTTGTAGTGAGTATCAAGGGGTACTTGCACCTTGCACCAGGCCCAGTTATCCCTTATTAGTGTATAGGGTATCTAGCAGCTTAGGCTGATAGATAATGGTAGCTTAGCTGAGCAGCTTAGGCTGAACTAGGAGACGTGTGAAGCTACTACAGTACCACAAGTGTCACTTGCACAATATCATAAGAAAACACAATACACAGTTATACTAAAAATAAAGGTACTTTATTTTTATGACAATATGCCAAAGTATCTTAGAGTGTACCCTCAGTGAGAGGATAGGAAATATACACAAGATATATATACACAATAGCAAAAATATGCAGTATAGTCTTAGAAAACAGTGCAAACAATGTATAGTTACAATAGGATGCAATGGGGAAACATAGGGATAGGGGCAACACAAACCATATACTCCAAAAGTGGAATGCGAACCACGAATGGACCCCAAACCTATGTGACCTTGTAGAGGGTCGCTGGGACTATTAGAAAATAGTGAGAGTTAGAAAAATAACCCTCCCCAAGACCCTGAAAAGTGAGTGCAAAGTGCACCAAAGTTCCCCTAAGGACAAAATAGTCGTGTTAGAGGGAAAATGCAAGGAAAACACAAATCAGCAATGCAACAACGATGGATTCCTGACTGAGGGTACCTGTGGAACAAGGGGACCAAGTCCAAAAGTCACAAGCAACTCGGAGGTGGGCAAATGCCCAAGAAATGCCAGCGGTTGGTGCAAAGAAGCTCTTACTAGGCTGAAGAACTGTGAATACTGCAGGAACGACAAGGGCTAGAGACTTCCCCTTTGGAGGATGGATCCCCCACGCCTTGGAGAGTCGTGCAGAAGTGTTTTCCCGCCGGATGGACGCAAACAAGCCTTGCTACACGCAAATCGTGCGTTTGGCGTTTTTGGACGCTGCTGGGGCCCAGGAGGGACCAGGAGGTCGCAAGTTGGACCTGCAGAGAGAGGGGACGTCGAGCAAGACAAGGAGCCCTCACTGAAGCAGGTAGCTCCCGGAGAAGTGCCAGAAACAGGCACTACGAGGATGCGTGAAACGGTGCTCGCCGAAGTTGCACAAAGGAGTCCCACGTCGCCGGAGACCAACTTAGAAAGTCGTGCAATGCAGGTTAGAGTGCCGTGGACCCAGGCTTGGCTGTGCACGAAGGATTTCCACCAGAAGTGCACAGGGGCCGGAGTAGCTTGCAAAGTCGCGGTTCCCAGCAATGCAGCCCAGCGAGGTGAGGCAAGGACTTACCTCCACCAAACTTGGGCTGAAGAGTCACTGGACTGTGGGGGTCACTTGGACCGTGTCGCTGGATTCGAGGGACCTCGCTCGTCGTGCTGAGAGGAGACCCAAGGGACCGGTAATGCAGCTTTTTGGTGCCTGCGGTTGCAGGGGGAAGATTCCGTCGACCCACAGGAGATTTCTTCGGAGCTTCTGGTGCAGAGAGGAGGCAGACTACCCCCACAGCATGCACAAGCAGGAAAACAGTCAAGAAGGCGGCAGGATCAGCGTTACAGAGTTGCAGTAGTCGTCTTTGCTACTATGTTGCAGGTTTGCAGGCTTCCAGCGCGGTCAGCGGTCGATTCCTTATCAGAAGGTGAAGAGGGAGATGCAGAGGAACTCGGCTGAGCTCATGCATTCGTTATCTAAAGTTTCCCCAGAGACAGAGACCCTAAATAGCCAGAAAAGAGGGTTTGGCTACCTAGGAGAGAGGAAAGGCTACTAACACCTGAAGGAGCCTATCAGCAGGAGTCTCTGACATCACCTGGTGGCACTGGCCACTCAGAGCAGTCCAGTGTGCCAGCAGCACCTCTGTTTCCAAGATGGCAGAGGTCTGGAGCACACTGGAGGAGCTCTGGACACCTCCCAGGGGAGGTGCAGGTCAGGGGAGTGGTCACTCCCCTTTCCTTTGTCCAGTTTCGCGCCAGAGCAGGGGCTAAGGGGTCCCTGAACCGGTGTAGACTGGCTTATGCAGAATTGGGCACATCTGTGCCCAACAAAGCATTTCCAGAGGCTGGGGGAGGCTACTCCTCCCCTGCCTTCACACCATTTTCCAAAGGGAGAGGGTGTCACACCCTCTCTCAGAGGAAGTTCTTTGTTCTGCCATCCTGGGCCAGGCCTGGCTGGACCCCAGGAGGGCAGCTGCCTGTCTGAGGGGTTGGCAGCAGCAGCAGCTGCAGAGAAACCCCAGGAAGGGCAGTCTGGCAGTACCAGGGTCTGTGCTACAGACCACTGGGATCATGGGATTGTGCCAACTATGCCAGGATGGCATAGAGGGGGCAATTCCATGATCATAGACATGTTACATGGCCATATTCGGAGTTACCATTGTGAAGCTACATATAGGTAGTCACCTATATGTAGTGCACGCGTGTAATGGTGTCCCCGCACTCACAAAGTTCAGGGAATTGGCTCTGAACAATGTGGGGGCACCTTGGCTAGTGCCAGGGTGCCCTCACACTAAGTAACTTTGCACCTAACCTTTACCAGGTAAAGGTTAGACATATAGGTGACTTATAAGTTACTTAAGTGCAGTGTAAAATGGCTGTGAAATAACGTGGACGTTATTTCACTCAGGCTGCAGTGGCAGGCCTGTGTAAGAATTGTCAGAGCTCCCTATGGGTGGCAAAAGAAATGCTGCAGCCCATAGGGATCTCCTGGAACCCCAATACCCTGGGTACCTCAGAACCATATACTAGGGAATAATAAGGGTGTTCCAGTAAGCCAATATAAATTGGTAAAAATGGTCACTAGCCTGTTAGTGACAATTTGGAAAGAAATGAGAGAGCATAACCACTGAGGTTCTGATTAGCAGAGCCTCAGTGAGACAGTTAGTCACTACACAGGTAACACATTCAGGCACACTTATGAGCACTGGGGCCCTGGGTTACCAGGGTCCCAGTGACACATACAACTAAAACAACATATATACAGTGAAAGATGGGGGTAACATGCCAGGCAAGATGGTACTTTCCTACACATCTACCCCTCCCAAACGAAGGACAATAAGACTAGCCATGACCTGATGAGTCTTCATTGTCTAAGTGGAAATATCTGGAGAGTCCATCTGCATTGGAGTGGCTACTCCCAGGTCTATGTTCCACTGTATAGTCCATTCCCTGTAGGGATATGGACCACCTCAACAATTTAGGATTTTCACCTTTCATTTGTTTTAGCCAAAGTAGAGGTTTGTGGTCTGTCTGAACAATGAAGTGAGTGCCAAACAGGTATGGCCTCAACTTCTTCAGAGCCCAGACCACAGCAAAGGCCTCCCTCTCAATGGCAGACCAACGCTTTTCTCTAGGGGTCAACCTTCTACTAATAAAAGCAACAGGTTGATCCTGGCCCTCAGAATTAAGTTGTGATAGGACTGCCCCTACTCCTAATTCAGATGCATCAGTTTGGACATAGAATTTTTTAGAGTAACAAGGGCTTTTCAGGACAGGTGCAGAGCACATGGCCTGCTTCAGCTCCTCAAAAGCTTTCTGACAGTTTGCTGTCCATAATACCTTTTTAGGCATTTTCTTGGATGTGAGGTCATTAAGAGGGGCTGCAATGGAGCCATAGTTCTTAATGAACCTCCTGTAATACCCAGTGAGGCCTAGGAAGGCTCTCACCTGAGTCTGAGTGGTAGGGGGAACCCAATCAATAATAGTTTGGATTTTCCCCTGAAGTGGTGCAATCTGTTCCCCACCAACAAGGTGTCCCAGATAAACCACCTTACCCTGCCCTATCTGGCACTTTGAAGCCTTGATAGTGAGACCTGCCTTTTGCAGGGCCTCCAAAACTTTCCATAGGTGGACCAGGTGATCATCCCAGCTGGAGCTAAAGACAGCTATATCGTCCAAATATGCTGCACTGAAAGCTTCCAGCCCTTGCAGGACTGTGTTCACCAACCTCTGAAAAGTGGCAGGTGCATTTTTCAAACCAAAAGGCATTACAGTAAACTGGTAATGTCCTCCAATGGTAGAAAATGCAGTCTTAGGTTTAGCATCTTCTGACAATTTGATCTGCCAATACCCTGCAGTCAAATCAAAAGTGCTTAGATACTTGGCAGATGCCAGTGTATCTATAAGCTCATCTGCCCTGGGTATAGGGTGAGCATCAGTTTTGGTTACCAAGTTGAGACCTCTATAGTCTACACAAAACCTCATTTCCTTCTTTCCATCTTTAGAATTGGGTTTTGGTACCAGTACCACAGGAGAAGCCCATGGACTGTCAGAGTGCTCAACCACTCCTAGTTCCAACATTTTCTGAACTTCTTGCTTTATGCAGTCCCTGACATGGTCAGGCTGCCTATAGATCTTACTTTTGACAGGTAAACTGTCTCCAGTATCTATAGTGTGCTCACACCAAGAAGTGGTGCCTGGCACAATGGAGAAGAGTTCTGAAAATTGTCCTAGGAGATTTATGCAATTATCTTTCTGCTCAGCAGTAAGACAATCAGCCAAAACTACACCTTCCACAAGAGCATCTTGTTCTGTGGAAGAGAAGAGATCAGGTAGAGGATCACTGTCTTCTTCCTGTCCCTCATCTGTTGCCATGAGCAGGGTGAGATCAGCCCTGTCATAGTAGGGTTTCAGGCGGTTGACATGGAGCACCCTAAGGGGACTCCTGGCAGTGCCTAAGTCAACCAAGTAGGTGACTTCACCCTTCTTTTCAACAATTGTGTGGGGTCCACTCCATTTATCTTGGAGTGCTCTTGGGGCCACAGGCTCCAAGACCCACACTTTCTGTCCTGGTTGGTACTGAACCAAAACAGCCTTCTGATCATGCCATTGCTTCTGGAGCTCTTGGCTGGCCTGAAGGTTTTTACTGGCCTTTTTCATGTACTCAGCCATCCTTGATCTGAGGCCAAGTACATAATCCACAATATCCTGCTTAGGAGCTTTTAAAGGTTGTTCCCAACCCTCCTTTACAAGTGTGAGTGGACCCCTAACAGGGTGTCCAAAAAGAAGTTCAAAGGGGCTGAAGCCCACTCCTTTCTGGGGTACCTCCCTGTAGGCAAAAAGGAGGCATGGTAGAAGGATATCCCATCTCCTGCGGAGTTTTTCAGGGAGTCCCATAATCATGCCTTTGAGAGTTTTATTAAATCTCTCCACCAGTCCATTTGTTTGTGGATGATAGGGTGTTGTGAACTTGTAAGTTACACCACACTCCTTCCACATGGCCTTTAAGTATGCAGACATGAAATTGCTTCCTCTGTCTGATACTACTTCCTTTGGGAAGCCCACCCTGGAAAATATTCCCAGGAGGGCCTTTGCCACTGCAGGAGCTGTAGTGGTCCTTAAAGGAATTGCTTCAGGATATCTTGTGGCATGGTCCACTACCACCAAGATAAACCTATTGCCTGAAGCAGTAGGAGGGTCAAGGGGGCCAACTATGTCAACCCCTACCCTTTCAAAGGGAACCCCAACCACAGGCAGTGGGATAAGGGGTGCCTTTGGAGTGCCACCTGTCTTGCCACTGGCTTGACAGGTTTCACAGGACTTACAAAATTCTTTTGTGTCCTCAGACATCCTAGGCCAATGAAACAATGGTACAAATCTGTCCCAAGTTTTCATTTGACCCAGGTGCCCAGCTAAGGGAATGTCATGTGCCAGTGTTAGGAGGAACTTTCTGTACTCCTGAGGAATCACTAATCTCCTGGCAGCTCCAGGTTTAGGATCCCTATGCTCAGTGTACAAGAGGTTGTCCTCCCAGTAAACTCTGTGAGAGTCACTGACATCCCCATTAGCCTGTTTGACAGCTTGCTGTCTGAGACCCTCTAATGTGGGACAGGTTTGCTGTGCCACACTCAGCTCCTCCCTGGCAGGCCCCCCTTCACCCAAAAGCTCAGCAGTGTCTGCTTCCAGCTCCTCTGGTGTAGGTTCTGCACAGGGAGGGAATTCTTCTTCCTCAGAAGTAGAATCCACTGTAGAGGGAGGGATAGTAGGAAGTGGTTTGCTTCTACTAGCCCTAGCTTTAGGGAGCACTTGGTCCATTGTTCCAGGATCCAAGCTTCCCTGTCCTTTTTGCTTTTTGGCCTGAGCCCTTGTCAAAGCAAAAATATGCCCTGGGATGCCCAGCATTGCTGCATGGGCCTCCAACTCCACATCTGACCAAGCTGATGTCTCCAAATCATTCCCTAATAGACAGTCTACAGGTAAATCTGAAGCTACCACAACTTTCTTTGGACCAGATACCCCCCCCAGTTGAGATTTACAACAGCCATGGGGTGGCTTTGTGTTATGTTGTGAGCATCGGTTACTTGGTACTGGTGTCCAAGTATGTGTTGTTCAGGGTGCACCAGTTTCTCAATCACCATTGTGACACTGGCACCTGTGTCCCTGTAGGCCTGGACCTCAACACCATTTATTAGGGTTAGTTGCTTGTACTTCTCCAAGTTATGGGGGCAAGCAACCAAAGTGGCTAAGTCAATAGCCCCTTCAGAGACTAAAGTAGCCTCTGTGGTCTCCCTAATCAGACCAACCCCAACTAAATTACCAAAAGTGAGCCCAGCTACTCCCTTGGATTGGCTATTAGTAGGTTTGCTCCCACCACCACTGCTATTAGTAGGGACACTAGGTGTAGCAGTAGGGGTTGTAGTGGTAGGAGCTGTGGTGCCTTTCTTTGGACAACTGGGATCTGTTGTCCAATGGCCTTTTATTTTACATAAATAGCACCATGGTTTCTTTTCCTTGTTCTGATTAAAGGAGGATTTGGACCCACCACCCCCACCAGAGTGTTTTTGTGGGCCTGATGAAGACTCATTTTTAGATTTGTCCCCACCTTTGTCAGAAGACTTACCATCCTTCTTTTTGTTGCCATCTTTGTCACCCCCTGTATGAACTTTTCTGTTCACTCTTGTTCTGACCCATTTGTCTGCCTTCTTTCCCAATTCTTGGGGAGAGGTCAGATCAGAGTCCACCAAGTACTGGTGCAACAAATCAGACACACAATTATTAAGAATATGCTCTCTCAGGATCAAGTTATACAGGCTGTCATAATCAGTAACTTTACTGCCATGTAACCACCCCTCCAAGGCCTTCACTGCCTGGTCAATGAAATCAACCCAGTCTTGTGAAGACTCCTTTTTGGTATCTCTGAACTTTATCCTGTACTGTTCAGTGGTTAAGCCATAACCATCCAGGAGTGCATTCTTAAGAACTTGGAAATTGTTAGCATCATTTTCTTTTACAGTAAGGAGCCTATCCCTACCTTTTCCAGTAAATGATAGCCATAGGATAGCAGCCCACTGCTTTTGAGGGACATCCTGTACAGCACAGGCCCTCTCAAGTGCAGCAAACCACTTGTTAATGTCATCCCCCTCCTTATAAGGGGGAACTATCTTGTGCAGATTCCTGGAATCATGCTCTTCTGCAGGATGACTATGGGGAATACTGCTGCTGCCACCATGGGTATCTAAACCCATCTTCTGTCTTTCCCTCTCTATTTCTAAAGACTGTCTATCCAAATCCAGCTGTTGCTTCTTGAGCTTCAGTCTGGTTTGTTCCACTCTCAATCTATTGAGCTCCCTTTCTAACAATCTGTCATCAGGGTGGGTGGGAGGGACATTTCTAGATACAGAGGTATGATGGGAATGAACAGAAGGAGACCTGTCCCTTACAAAGGGCACCCTAACAGCTTGGCTACCAGCATAATGTGAGAGCACATCATCAGTATGATGTGATTCAACCTCTGTACCAACTATGCTAGACTGTCTAGTAATGGGCAGGCTGAGAAGTTTCTTTCCTGAACCTTTTCCTGGGGGAGTCCCTGGATCAGATTGAGAACCATTAGCTACTTTTTCTACAGATTGGGCACTTATGGCCTTATCCTGTACTCTAAGCATATTAATTAACAGTTCTAAGGAAGGATTCTTCCCTACACTCAAACCTCTCTCTATGCAGAGACTCCTTGCTCCTTTCCAGCTAAGGTGATCATATGCAAGTTTGGACAGTTCAACTTTTTTTCCTGTGCCAGACATTTTTTAGAGAGAGTTAAAGTGATAGCAAAAGAGAAAAAAGTTTTCAGAACTTTTTGGAAAGACAGAAAAAAAACTTTTTAAACTTTTAAGAACTTTTTGAAAGTTTAGAAGTACTTTTCAGCACTTAGAAAAGAGTGAAAAGAGGAAATGCAAAACTTTTTGGCTATGTGTATATACACTGACCTTGTTTTGTATATTTTTCTCTTATGAAAAGTACAATGACAAGAGTGGTAAGTAGTCTCAAAGCACTTATCCCACCGCTGCACAACCAATGTAGGAGGCTGGACTGGCTTGTAGTGAGTACCAAGGGGTACTTGCACCTTGCACCAGGCCCATTTATCCCTTATTAGTGTATAGGGTGTCTAGCAGCTTAGGCTGATAGATAATGGTAGCTTAGCAGAGCAGCTTAGGCTGAACTAGGAGACGTGTGAAGCTACTACAGTACCACTTAGTGTCATATGCACAATATCATAAGAAAACACAATACACAGTTATACTAAAAATAAAGGTACTTTATTTTTATGACAATATGCCAAAGTATCTTAGAGTGTACCCTCAGTGAGAGGATAGGAAATATACACAAGATATATATACACAATAGCAAAAATATGCAGTATAGTCTTAGAAAACAGTGCAAACAATGTATAGTTACAATAGGATGCAATGGGGAAACATAGGGATAGGGGCAACACAAACCATATACTCCAAAAGTGGAATGCGAACCACGAATGGACCCCAAACCTATGTGACCTTGTAGAGGGTCGCTGGGACTATTAGAAAATAGTGAGAGTTAGAAAAATAACCCTCCCCAAGACCCT
Source organism: Pleurodeles waltl (assembly GCF_031143425.1). Taxonomy (NCBI): domain Eukaryota; kingdom Metazoa; phylum Chordata; class Amphibia; order Caudata; family Salamandridae; genus Pleurodeles; species Pleurodeles waltl. The sequence continues at coordinate 1,182,049,113 of NC_090439.1, forward strand.
GAAAAGTGAGTGCAAAGTGCACCAAAGTTCCCCTAAGGACAAAATAGTCGTGTTAGAGGGAAAATGCAAGGAAAACACAAATCAGCAATGCAACAACGATGGATTCCTGACTGAGGGTACCTGTGGAACAAGGGGACCAAGTCCAAAAGTCACAAGCAACTCGGAGGTGGGCAAATGCCCAAGAAATGCCAGCGGTTGGTGCAAAGAAGCTCTTACTAGGCTGAAGAACTGTGAATACTGCAGGAACGACAAGGGCTAGAGACTTCCCCTTTGGAGGATGGATCCCCCATGCCTTGGAGAGTCGTGCAGAAGTGTTTTCCCGCCGGATGGACGCTAACAAGCCTTGCTACACGCAAATCGTCCGTTTGGCATTTTTGGACGCTGCTGGGGCCCAGGAGGGACCAGGAGGTTGCAAATTGGACCTGCAGAGAGAGGGGACGTCGAGCAAGACAAGGAGCCCTCACTGAAGCAGGTAGCACCCGGAGAAGTGCCAGAAATAGGCACTACGAGGATGCGTGAAACAGTGCTCGCCGAAGTTGCACAAAGGAGTCCCACGTCGCCGGAGACCAACTTAGAAAGTCGTGCAATGCAGGTTAGTGTGCCGTGGACCCAGGCTTGGCTGTGCATGAAGGATTTCCGCCGGAAGTGCACAGGGGCCGGAGTAGCTTTCAAAGTCGCGGTTCCCAGCAATGCAGCCCAGCGAGGTGAGGCAAGGACTTACCTCCACCAAACTTGGGCTGAAGAGTCACTGGACTGTGGGGGTCACTTGGACGGTGTCGCTGGATTCGAGGGACCTCGCTCGTCGTGCTGAGAGGAGACCCAAGGGACCGGTAATGCAGCTTTTTGGTGCCTGCGGTTGCAGGGGGAAGATTCCGTCGACCCACGGGAGATTTCTTCGGAGCTTCTGGTGCAGAGAGGAGGCAGACTACCCCCACAGCATGCACAAGCAGGAAAACAGTCGAGAAGGCGGCAGGATCAGCGTTACAGAGTTGCAGTAGTCGTCTTTGCTACTATGTTGCAGGTTTGCAGGCTTCCAGCGCGGTCAGCGGTCGATTCCTTATCAGAAGGTGAAGAGGGAGATGCAGAGGAACTCGGCTGAGCTCATGCATTCGTTATCTAAAGTTTCCCCAGAGACAGAGACCCTAAATAGCCAGAAAAGAGGGTTTGGCTACCTAGGAGAGAGGAAAGGCTACTAACACCTGAAGGAGCCTATCAGCAGGAGTCTCTGACGTCACCTGGTGGCACTGGCCACTCAGAGCAGTCCAGTGTGCCAGCAGCACCTCTGTTTCCAAGATGGCAGAGGTCTGGAGCACACTGGAGGAGCTCTGGACACCTCCCAGGGGAGGTGCAGGTCAGGGGAGTGGTCACTCCCCTTTCCTTTGTCCAGTTTCGCGCCAGAGCAGGGGCTAAGGGGTCCCTGAACCGGTGTAGACTGGCTTATGCAGAATTGGGCACATCTGTGCCCAACAAAGCATTTCCAGAGGCTGGGGGAGGCTACTCCTCCCCTGCCTTCACACCATTTTCCAAAGGGAGAGGGTGTCACACCCTCTCTCAGAGGAAGTTCTTTGTTCTGCCATCCTGGGCCAGGCCTGGCTGGACCCCAGGAGGGCAGCTGCCTGTCTGAGGGGTTGGCAGCAGCAGCAGCTGCAGAGAAACCCCAGGAAGGGCAGTCTGGCAGTACCAGGGTCTGTGCTACAGACCACTGGGATCATGGAATTGTACCAACAATGCCAGGATGGCATAGAGGGGGCAATTCCATGATCATAGACATGTTACATGGCCATATTCGGAGTTACCATGGTGAAGCTACATATAGGTAGTGACCTATATGTAGTGCACGCGTGTAATGGTGTCCCCGCACTCACAAAGTTCAGTGAATTGGCTCTGAACAATGTGGGGGCACCTTGGCTAGTGCCAGGGTGCCCTCACACTAAGTAACTTTGCACCTAACCTTTACCAGGTAAAGGTTAGACATATAGGTGACTTATAAGTTACTTAAGTGCAGTGTAAAATGGCTGTGAAATAACGTGGACGTTATTTCACTCAGGCTGCAGTGGCAGGCCTGTGTAAGAATTGTCAGAGCTCCCTATGGGTGGCAAAAGAAATGCTGCAGCCCATAGGGATCTCCTGGAACCCCAATACCCTGGGTACCTCAGTACCATATACTAGGGAATTATAAGGGTGTTCCAGTAAGCCAATGTAAATTGGTAAAAATGGTCACTAGCCTGTCAGTGACAATTTGGAAAGAAATGAGAGAGCATAACCACTGAGGTTCTGATTAGCAGAGCCTCAGTGAGACAGTTAGTCACTACACAGGTAACACATTCAGGCACACTTATGAGCACTGGGGCCCTGGGTTACCAGGGTCCCAGTGACACATACAACTAAAACAACATATATACAGTGAAAAATGGGGGTAACATGCCAGGCAAGATGGTACTTTCCTACACAACCCCCCCCCAAACGAAGGACAATAAGACTAGCCATTACCTGATGAGTCTTCATTGTCTAAGTGGAAATATCTGGAGAGTCCATCTGCATTGGAGTGGCTACTCCCAGGTCTATGTTCCACTGTATAGTCCATTCCCTGTAGGGATATGGACCACCTCAACAATTTAGGATTTTCACCTTTCATTTGTTTTAGCCAAAGTAGAGGTTTGTGGTCTGTCTGAACAATGAAGTGAGTGCCAAACAGGTATGGCCTCAACTTCTTCAGAGCCCAGACCACAGCAAAGGCCTCCCTCTCAATGGCAGACCAACGCTTTTCTCTAGGGGTCAACCTTCTACTAATAAAAGCAACAGGTTGATCCTGGCCCTCAGAATTAAGTTGTGATAGGACTGCCCCTACTCCTAATTCAGATGCATCAGTTTGGACATAGAATTTTTTAGAGTAACAAGGGCTTTTCAGGACAGGTGCAGAGCACATGGCCTGCTTCAGCTCCTCAAAAGCTTTCTGACAGTTTGCTGTCCATAATACCTTTTTAGGCATTTTCTTGGATGTGAGGTCATTAAGAGGGGCTGCAATGGAGCCATAGTTCTTAATGAACCTCCTGTAATACCCAGTGAGGCCTAGGAAGGCTCTCACCTGAGTCTGAGTGGTAGGGGGAACCCAATCAATAATAGTTTGGATTTTCCCCTGAAGTGGTGCAATCTGTTCCCCACCAACAAGGTGTCCCAGATACACCACCTTACCCTGCCCTATCTGGCACTTTGAAGTTTTGATAGTGAGACCTGCCTTTTGCAGGGCCTCCAAAACTTTCCATAGGTGGACCAGGTGATCATCCCAGCTGGAGCTAAAGACAGCTATATCGTCCAAATATGCTGCACTGAAAGCTTCCAGCCCTTGCAGGACTGTGTTCACCAACCTCTGAAAAGTGGCAGGTGCATTTTTCAAACCAAAAGGCATTACAGTAAACTGGTAATGTCCTCCAATGGTAGAAAATGCAGTCTTAGGTTTAGCATCTTCTGACAATTTGATCTGCCAATACCCTGCAGTCAAATCAAAAGTGCTTAGATACTTGGCAGATGCCAGTGTATCTATAAGCTCATCTGCCCTGGGTATAGGGTGAGCATCAGTTTTGGTTACCAAGTTGAGACCTCTATAGTCTACACAAAACCTCATTTCCTTCTTTCCATCTTTAGAATTGGGTTTTGGTACCAGTACCACAGGAGAAGCCCATGGACTGTCAGAGTGCTCAACCACTCCTAGTTCCAACATTTTCTGAACTTCTTGCTTTATGCAGTCCCTGACATGGTCAGGCTGCCTATAGATCTTACTTTTGACAGGTAAACTGTCTCCAGTATCTATAGTGTGCTCACACCAAGAAGTGGTGCCTGGCACAATGGAGAAGAGTTCTGAAAATTGTCCTAGGAGATTTATGCAATTATCTTTCTGCTCAGCAGTAAGACAATCAGCCAAAACTACACCTTCCACAAGAGCATCTTGTTCTGTGGAAGAGAAGAGATCAGGTAGAGGATCACTGTCTTCTTCCTGTCCCTCATCTGTTGCCATGAGCAGGGTGAGATCAGCCCTGTCATAGTAGGGTTTCAGGCGGTTGACATGGAGCACCCTAAGGGGACTCCTGGCAGTGCCTAAGTCAACCAAGTAGGTGACTTCACCCTTCTTTTCAACAATTGTGTGGGGTCCACTCCATTTATCTTGGAGTGCTCTTGGGGCCACAGGCTCCAAGACCCACACTTTCTGTCCTGGTTGGTACTGAACCAAAACAGCCTTCTGATCATGCCATTGCTTCTGGAGCTCTTGGCTGGCCTGAAGGTTTTTACTGGCCTTTTTCATGTACTCAGCCATCCTTGATCTGAGGCCAAGTACATAATCCACAATATCCTGATTAGGAGCTTTTAAAGGTTGTTCCCAACCCTCCTTTACAAGTGTGAGTGGACCCCTAACAGGGTGTCCAAAAAGAAGTTCAAAGGGGCTGAAGCCCACTCCTTTCTGGGGTACCTCCCTGTAGGCAAAAAGGAGGCATGGTAGAAGGATATCCCATCTCCTGCGGAGTTTTTCAGGGAGTCCCATAATCATGCCTTTGAGAGTTTTATTAAATCTCTCCACCAGTCCATTTGTTTGTGGATGATAGGGTGTTGTGAACTTGTAAGTTACACCACACTCCTTCCACATGGCCTTTAAGTATGCAGACATGAAATTGCTTCCTCTGTCTGATACTACTTCCTTTGGGAAGCCCACCCTGGAAAATATTCCCAGGATGGCCTTTGCCACTGCAGGAGCTGTAGTGGTCCTTAAAGGAATTGCTTCAGGATATCTTGTGGCATGGTCCACTACCACTAAGATAAACCTATTGCCTGAAGCAGTAGGAGGGTCAAGGGGGCCAACTATGTCAACCCCTACCCTTTCAAAGGGAACCCCAACCACAGGCAGTGGGATAAGGGGTGCCTTTGGAGTGCCACCTGTCTTGCCACTGGCTTGACAGGTTTCACAGGACTTACAAAATTCTTTTGTGTCCTCAGACATCCTAGGCCAATGAAACAATGGTACAAATCTGTCCCAAGTTTTCATTTGACCCAGGTGCCCAGCTAAGGGAATGTCATGTGCCAGTGTTAGGAGGAACTTTCTGTACTCCTGAGGAATCACTAATCTCCTGGCAGCTCCAGGTTTAGGATCCCTATGCTCAGTGTACAAGAGGTTGTCCTCCCAGTAAACTCTGTGAGAGTCACTGACATCCCCATTAGCCTGTTTGACAGCTTGCTGTCTGAGACCCTCTAATGTGGGACAGGTTTGCTGTGCCACACTCAGCTCCTCCCTGGCAGGCCCCCCTTCACCCAAAAGCTCAGCAGTGTCTGCTTAAAGCTCCTCTGGTGTAGGTTCTGCACAGGGAGGGAATTCTTCTTCCTCAGAAGTAGAATCCACTGTAGAGGGAGGGATAGTAGGAAGTGGTTTGCTTCTACTAGCCCTAGCTTTAGGGAGCACTTGGTCCATTGTTCCAGGATCCAAGCTTCCCTGTCCTTTTTGCTTTTTGGCCTGAGCCCTTGTCAAAGCAAAAATATGCCCTGGGATGCCCAGCATTGCTGCATGGGCCTCCAACTCCACATCTGACCAAGCTGATGTCTCCAAATCATTCCCTAATAGACAGTCTACAGGTAAATCTGAAGCTACCACAACTTTCTTTGGACCAGATACCCCCCCCAGTTGAGATTTACAACAGCCATGGGGTGGCTTTGTGTTATGTTGTGAGCATCGGTTACTTGGTACTGGTGTCCAAGTATGTGTTGTTCAGGGTGCACCAGTTTCTCAATCACCATTGTGACACTGGCACCTGTGTCCCTGTAGGCCTGGACCTCAACACCATTTATTAGGGTTAGTTGCTTGTACTTCTCCAAGTTATGGGGGCAAGCAACCAAAGTGGCTAAGTCAATAGCCCCTTCAGAGACTAAAGTAGCCTCTGTGGTCTCCCTAATCAGACCAACCCCAACTAAATTACCAAAAGTGAGCCCAGCTACTCCCTTGGATTGGCTATTAGTAGGTTTGCTCCCACCACCACTGCTATTAGTAGGGACACTAGGTGTAGCAGTAGGGGTTGTAGTGGTAGGAGCTGTGGTGCCTTTCTTTGGACAACTGGGATCTGTTGTCCAATGGCCTTTTATTTTACATAAATAGCACCATGGTTTCTTTTCCTTGTTCTGATTAAAGGAGGATTTGGACCCACCACCCCCACCAGAGTGTTTTTGTGGGCCTGATGAAGACTCATTTTTAGATTTGTCCCCACCTTTGTCAGAAGACTTACCATCCTTCTTTTTGTTGCCATCTTTGTCACCCCCTGTATGAACTTTTCTGTTCACTCTTGTTCTGACCCATTTGTCTGCCTTCTTTCCCAATTCTTGGTGAGAGGTCAGATCAGAGTCCACCAAGTACTGGTGCAACAAATCAGACACACAATTATTAAGAATATGCTCTCTCAGGATCAAGTTATACAGGCTGTCATAATCAGTAACTTTACTGCCATGTAACCACCCCTCCAAGGCCTTCACTGCCTGGTCAATGAAATCAACCCAGTCTTGTGAAGACTCCTTTTTGGTATCTCTGAACTTTATCCTGTACTGTTCAGTGGTTAAGCCATAACCATCCAGGAGTGCATTCTTAAGAACTTGGAAATTGTTAGCATCATTTTCTTTTACAGTAAGGAGCCTATCCCTACCTTTTCCAGTAAATGATAGCCATAGGATAGCAGCCCACTGCTTTTGAGGGACATCCTGTACAGCACAGGCCCTCTCAAGTGCAGCAAACCACTTGTTAATGTCATCCCCCTCCTTATAAGGGGGAACTATCTTGTGCAGATTCCTGGAATCATGCTCTTCTGCAGGATGACTATGGGGAATACTGCTGCTGCCACCATGGGTATCTAAACCCATCTTCTGTCTTTCCCTCTCTATTTCTAAAGACTGTCTATCCAAATCCAGCTGTTGCTTCTTGAGCTTCAGTCTGGTTTGTTCCACTCTCAATCTATTGAGCTCCCTTTCTAACAATCTGTCATCAGGGTGGGTGGGAGGGACATTTCTAGATACAGAGGTATGATGGGAATGAACAGAAGGAGACCTGTCCCTTACAAAGGGCACCCTAACAGCTTGGCTACCAGCATAATGTGAGAGCACATCATCAGTATGATGTGATTCAACCTCTGTACCAACTATGCTAGACTGTCTAGTAATGGGCAGGCTGAGAAGTTTCTTTCCTGAACCTTTTCCTGGGGGAGTCCCTGGATCAGATTGAGAACCATTAGCTACTTTTTCTACAGATTGGGCACTTATGGCCTTATCCTGTACTCTAAGCATATTAATTAACAGTTCTAAGGAAGGATTCTTCCCTACACTCAAACCTCTCTCTATGCAGAGACTCCTTGCTCCTTTCCAGCTAAGGTGATCATATGCAAGTTTGGACAGTTCAACTTTTTTTCCTGTGCCAGACATTTTTTAGAGAGAGTTAAAGTGAAAGCAAAAGAGAAAAAAGTTTTCAGAACTTTTTGGAAAGACAGAAAAAAAACTTTTTAAACTTTTAAGAACTTTTTGAAAGTTTAGAAGTACTTTTCAGCACTTAGAAAAGAGTGAAAAGAGGAAATGCAAAACTTTTTGGCTATGTGTATATACACTGACCTTGTTTTGTATATTTTTCTCTTATGAAAAGTACAATGACAAGAGTGGTAAGTAGTCTCAAAGCACTTATCCCACCGCTGCACAACCAATGTAGGAGGCTGGACTGGCTTGTAGTGAGTACCAAGGGGTACTTGCACCTTGCACCAGGCCCAGTTATCCCTTATTAGTGTATAGGGTGTCTAGCAGCTTAGGCTGATAGATAATGGTAGCTTAGCAGAGCAGCTTAGGCTGAACTAGGAGACGTGTGAAGCTACTACAGTACCACTTAGTGTCATATGCACAATATCATAAGAAAACACAATACACAGTTATACTAAAAATAAAGGTACTTTATTTTTATGACAATATGCCAAAGTATCTTAGAGTGTACCCTCAGTGAGAGGATAGGAAATATACACAAGATATATATACACAATAGCAAAAATATGCAGTATAGTCTTAGAAAACAGTGCAAACAATGTATAGTTACAATAGGATGCAATGGGGAAACATAGGGATAGGGGCAACACAAACCATATACTCCAAAAGTGGAATGCGAACCACGAATGGACCCCAAACCTATGTGACCTTGTAGAGGGTCGCTGGGACTATTAGAAAATAGTGAGAGTTAGAAAAATAACCCTCCCCAAGACCCTGAAAAGTGAGTGCAAAGTGCACCAAAGTTCCCCTAAGGACAAAATAGTCGTGTTAGAGGGAAAATGCAAGGAAAACACAAATCAGCAATGCAACAACGATGGATTCCTGACTGAGGGTACCTGTGGAACAAGGGGACCAAGTCCAAAAGTCACAAGCAACTCGGAGGTGGGCAAATGCCCAAGAAATGCCAGCGGTTGGTGCAAAGAAGCTCTTACTAGGCTGAAGAACTGTGAATACTGCAGGAACGACAAGGGCTAGAGACTTCCCCTTTGGAGGATGGATCCCGCATGCCTTGGAGAGTCGTGCAGAAGTGTTTTCCCGCCGGATGGACGCCAACAAGCCTTGCTACACGCAAATCGTGCGTTTGGCGTTTTTGGACGCTGCTGGGGCCCAGGAGGGACTAGAAGGTCGCAAATTGGACCTGCAGAGAGAAGGGACGTCGAGCAAGACAAGGAGCCCTCACTGAAGCAGGTAGCACCCGGAGAAGTGCCAGAAATAGGCACTAAGAGGATGCGTGAAACGGTGCTCGCCGAAGTTGCACAAAGGAGTCCCACGTCGCCGGAGACCAACTTAGAAAGTCGTGCAATGCAGGTTAGAGTGCCGTGGACCCAGGCTTGGCTGTGCACAAAGGATTTCCGCCGGAAGTGTACAGGGGCCGGAGTAGCTTGCAAAGTCGCGGTTCCCAGCAATGCAGCCCAGCGAGGTGAGGCAAGGACTTACCTCCACCAACCTTGGGCTGAAGAGTCACTGGACTGTGGGGGTCACTTGGACGGTGTCGCTGGATTCGAGGGACCTCGCTCGTCGTGCTGAGAGGAGACCCAAGGGACCGGTAATGCAGCTTTTTGGTGCCTGCGGTTGCAGGGGGAAGATTCCGTCGACCCACGGGAGATTTCTTCGGAGCTTCTGGTGCAGAGAGGAGGCAGACTACCCCCACAGCATGCACAAGCAGGAAAACAGTCGAGAAGGCGGCAGGATCAGCGTTACAGAGTTGCAGTAGTCGTCTTTGGTACTATGTTGCAGGTTTGCAGGCTTCCAGCGCGGTCAGCGGTCGATTCCTTATCAGAAGGTGAAGAGGGAGATGCAGAGGAACTCGGCTGAGCTCATGCATTCGTTATCTAAAGTTTCCCCAGAGACAGAGACCCTAAATAGCCAGAAAAGAGGGTTTGGCTACCTAGGAGAGAGGAAAGGCTACTAACACCTGAAGGAGCCTATCAGCAGGAGTCTCTGACGTCACCTGGTGGCACTGGCCACTCAGAGCAGTCCAGTGTGCCAGCAGCACCTCTGTTTCCAAGATGGCAGAGGTCTGGAGCACAATGGAGGAGCTCTGGACACCTCCCAGGGGAGGTGCAGGTCAGGGGAGTGGTCACTCCCCTTTCCTTTGTCCAGTTTCGCGCCAGAGCAGGGGCTAAGGGGTCCCTGAACCGGTGTAGACTGGCTTATGCAGAATTGGGCACATCTGTGCCCAACAAAGCATTTCCAGAGGCTGGGGGAGGCTACTCCTCCCCTGCCTTCACACCATTTTCCAAAGGGAGAGGGTGTCACACCCTCTCTCAGAGGAAGTTCTTTGTTCTGCCATCCTGGGCCAGGCCTGGCTGGACCCCAGGAGGGCAGCTGCCTGTCTGAGGGGTTGGCAGCAGCAGCAGCTGCAGAGAAACCCCAGGAATGGCAGTCTGGCAGTACCAGGGTCTGTGCTACAGACCACTGGGATCATGGAATTGTACCAACAATGCCAGGATGGCATAGAGGGGGCAATTCCATGATCATAGACATGTTACATGGCCATATTCGGAGTTACCATGGTGAAGCTACATATAGGTAGTGACCTATATGTAGTGCACGCGTGTAATGGTGTCCCCGCACTCACAAAGTTCAGTGAATTGGCTCTGAACAATGTGGGGGCACCTTGGCTAGTGCCAGGGTGCCCTCACACTAAGTAACTTTGCACCTAACCTTTACCAGGTAAAGGTTAGACATATAGGTGACTTATAAGTTACTTAAGTGCAGTGTAAAATGGCTGTGAAATAACGTGGACGTTATTTCACTCAGGCTGCAGTGGCAGGCCTGTGTAAGAATTGTCAGAGCTCCCTATGGGTGGCAAAAGAAATGCTGCAGCCCATAGGGATCTCCTGGAACCCCAATACCCTGGGTACCTCAGTACCATATACTAGGGAATTATAAGGGTGTTCCAGTAAGCCAATGTAAATTGGTAAAAATGGTCACTAGCCTGTCAGTGACAATTTGGAAAGAAATGAGAGAGCATAACCACTGAGGTTCTGATTAGCAGAGCCTCAGTGAGACAGTTAGTCACTACACAGGTAACACATTCAGGCACACTTATGAGCACTGGGGCCCTGGGTTACCAGGGTCCCAGTGACACATACAACTAAAACAACATATATACAGTGAAAAATGGGGGTAACATGCCAGGCAAGATGGTACTTTCCTACACAACCCCCCCCCAAACGAAGGACAATAAGACTAGCCATTACCTGATGAGTCTTCATTGTCTAAGTGGAAATATCTGGAGAGTCCATCTGCATTGGAGTGGCTACTCCCAGGTCTATGTTCCACTGTATAGTCCATTCCCTGTAGGGATATGGACCACCTCAACAATTTAGGATTTTCACCTTTCATTTGTTTTAGCCAAAGTAGAGGTTTGTGGTCTGTCTGAACAATGAAGTGAGTGCCAAACAGGTATGGCCTCAACTTCTTCAGAGCCCAGACCACAGCAAAGGCCTCCCTCTCAATGGCAGACCAACGCTTTTCTCTAGGGGTCAACCTTCTACTAATAAAAGCAACAGGTTGATCCTGGCCCTCAGAATTAAGTTGTGATAGGACTGCCCCTACTCCTAATTCAGATGCATCAGTTTGGACATAGAATTTTTTAGAGTAACAAGGGCTTTTCAGGACAGGTGCAGAGCACATGGCCTGCTTCAGCTCCTCAAAAGCTTTCTGACAGTTTGCTGTCCATAATACCTTTTTAGGCATTTTCTTGGATGTGAGGTCATTAAGAGGGGCTGCAATGGAGCCATAGTTCTTAATGAACCTCCTGTAATACCCAGTGAGGCCTAGGAAGGCTCTCACCTGAGTCTGAGTGGTAGGGGGAACCCAATCAATAATAGTTTGGATTTTCCCCTGAAGTGGTGCAATCTGTTCCCCACCAACAAGGTGTCCCAGATACACCACCTTACCCTGCCCTATCTGGCACTTTGAAGTTTTGATAGTGAGACCTGCCTTTTGCAGGGCCTCCAAAACTTTCCATAGGTGGACCAGGTGATCATCCCAGCTGGAGCTAAAGACAGCTATATCGTCCAAATATGCTGCACTGAAAGCTTCCAGCCCTTGCAGGACTGTGTTCACCAACCTCTGAAAAGTGGCAGGTGCATTTTTCAAACCAAAAGGCATTACAGTAAACTGGTAATGTCCTCCAATGGTAGAAAATGCAGTCTTAGGTTTAGCATCTTCTGACAATTTGATCTGCCAATACCCTGCAGTCAAATCAAAAGTGCTTAGATACTTGGCAGATGCCAGTGTATCTATAAGCTCATCTGCCCTGGGTATAGGGTGAGCATCAGTTTTGGTTACCAAGTTGAGACCTCTATAGTCTACACAAAACCTCATTTCCTTCTTTCCATCTTTAGAATTGGGTTTTGGTACCAGTACCACAGGAGAAGCCCATGGACTGTCAGAGTGCTCAACCACTCCTAGTTCCAACATTTTCTGAACTTCTTGCTTTATGCAGTCCCTGACATGGTCAGGCTGCCTATAGATCTTACTTTTGACAGGTAAACTGTCTCCAGTATCTATAGTGTGCTCACACCAAGAAGTGGTGCCTGGCACAATGGAGAAGAGTTCTGAAAATTGTCCTAGGAGATTTATGCAATTATCTTTCTGCTCAGCAGTAAGACAATCAGCCAAAACTACACCTTCCACAAGAGCATCTTGTTCTGTGGAAGAGAAGAGATCAGGTAGAGGATCACTGTCTTCTTCCTGTCCCTCATCTGTTGCCATGAGCAGGGTGAGATCAGCCCTGTCATAGTAGGGTTTCAGGCGGTTGACATGGAGCACCCTAAGGGGACTCCTGGCAGTGCCTAAGTCAACCAAGTAGGTGACTTCACCCTTCTTTTCAACAATTGTGTGGGGTCCACTCCATTTATCTTGGAGTGCTCTTGGGGCCACAGGCTCCAAGACCCACACTTTCTGTCCTGGTTGGTACTGAACCAAAACAGCCTTCTGATCATGCCATTGCTTCTGGAGCTCTTGGCTGGCCTGAAGGTTTTTACTGGCCTTTTTCATGTACTCAGCCATCCTTGATCTGAGGCCAAGTACATAATCCACAATATCCTGATTAGGAGCTTTTAAAGGTTGTTCCCAACCCTCCTTTACAAGTGTGAGTGGACCCCTAACAGGGTGTCCAAAAAGAAGTTCAAAGGGGCTGAAGCCCACTCCTTTCTGGGGTACCTCCCTGTAGGCAAAAAGGAGGCATGGTAGAAGGATATCCCATCTCCTGCGGAGTTTTTCAGGGAGTCCCATAATCATGCCTTTGAGAGTTTTATTAAATCTCTCCACCAGTCCATTTGTTTGTGGATGATAGGGTGTTGTGAACTTGTAAGTTACACCACACTCCTTCCACATGGCCTTTAAGTATGCAGACATGAAATTGCTTCCTCTGTCTGATACTACTTCCTTTGGGAAGCCCACCCTGGAAAATATTCCCAGGAGGGCCTTTGCCACTGCAGGAGCTGTAGTGGTCCTTAAAGGAATTGCTTCAGGATATCTTGTGGCATGGTCCACTACCACTAAGATAAACCTATTGCCTGAAGCAGTAGGAGGGTCAAGGGGGCCAACTATGTCAACCCCTACTCTTTCAAAGGGAACCCCAACCACAGGCAGTGGGATAAGGGGTGCCTTTGGAGTGCCACCTGTCTTGCCACTGGCTTGACAGGTTTCACAGGACTTACAAAATTCTTTTGTGTCCTCAGACATCCTAGGCCAATGAAACAATGGTACAAATCTGTCCCAAGTTTTCATTTGACCCAGGTGCCCAGCTAAGGGAATGTCATGTGCCAGTGTTAGGAGGAACTTTCTGTACTCCTGAGGAATCACTAATCTCCTGGCAGCTCCAGGTTTAGGATCCCTATGCTCAGTGTACAAGAGGTTGTCCTCCCAGTAAACTCTGTGAGAGTCACTGACATCCCCATTAGCCTGTTTGACAGCTTGCTGTCTGAGACCCTCTAATGTGGGACAGGTTTGCTGTGCCACACTCAGCTCCTCCCTGGCAGGCCCCCCTTCACCCAAAAGCTCAGCAGTGTCTGCTTCCAGCTCCTCTGGTGTAGGTTCTGCACAGGGAGGGAATTCTTCTTCCTCAGAAGTAGAATCCACTGTAGAGGGAGGGATAGTAGAAAGTGGTTTGCTTCTACTAGCCCTAGCTTTAGGGAGCACTTGGTCCATTGTTCCAGGATCCAAGCTTCCCTGTCCTTTTTGCTTTTTGGCCTGAGCCCTTGTCAAAGCAAAAATATGCCCTGGGATGCCCAGCATTGCTGCATGGGCCTCCAACTCCACATCTGACCAAGCTGATGTCTCCAAATCATTCCCTAATAGACAGTCTACAGGTAAATCTGAAGCTACCACAACTTTCTTTGGACCAGATACCCCCCCCAGTTGAGATTTACAACAGCCATGGGGTTGCTTTGTGTTATGTTGTGAGCATCGGTTACTTGGTACTGGTGTCCAAGTATGTGTTGTTCAGGGTGCACCAGTTTCTCAATCACCATTGTGACACTGGCACCTGTGTCCCTGTAGGCCTGGACCTCAACACCATTTATTAGGGTTAGTTGCTTGTACTTCTCCAAGTTATGGGGGCAAGCAACCAAAGTGGCTAAGTCAATAGCCCCTTCAGAGACTAAAGTAGCCTCTGTGGTCTCCCTAATCAGACCAACCCCAACTAAATTACCAAAAGTGAGCCCAGCTACTCCCTTGGATTGGCTATTAGGAGGTTTGCTCCCACCACCACTGCTATTAGTAGGGACACTAGGTGTAGCAGTAGGGGTTGTAGTGGTAGGAGCTGTGGTGCCTTTCTTTGGACAACTGGGATCTGTTGTCCAATGGCCTTTTATTTTACATAAATAGCACCATGGTTTCTTTTCCTTGTTCTGATTAAAGGAGGATTTGGACCCACCACCCCCACCAGAGTGTTTTTGTGGGCCTGATGAAGACTCATTTTTAGATTTGTCCCCACCTTTGTCAGAAGACTTACCATCCTTCTTTTTGTTGCCATCTTTGTCACCCCCTGTATGAACTTTTCTGTTCACTCTTGTTCTGACCCATTTGTCTGCCTTCTTTCCCAATTCTTGGGGAGAGGTCAGATCAGAGTCCACCAAGTACTGGTGCAACAAATCAGACACACAATTATTAAGAATATGCTCTCTCAGGATCAAGTTATACAGGCTGTCATAATCAGTAACTTTACTGCCATGTAACCACCCCTCCAAGGCCTTCACTGCCTGGTCAATGAAATCAACCCAGTCTTGTGAAGACTCCTTTTTGGTATCTCTGAACTTTATCCTGTACTGTTCAGTGGTTAAGCCATAACCATCCAGGAGTGCATTCTTAAGAACTTGGAAATTGTTAGCATCATTTTCTTTTACAGTAAGGAGCCTATCCCTACCTTTTCCAGTAAATGATAGCCATAGGATAGCAGCCCACTGCTTTTGAGGGACATCTTGTACAGCACAGGCCCTCTCAAGTGCAGCAAACCACTTGTTAATGTCATCCCCCTCCTTATAAGGGGGAACTATCTTGTGCAGATTCCTGGAATCATGCTCTTCTGCAGGATGACTATGGGGAATACTGCTGCTGCCACCATGGGTATCTAAACCCATCTTCTGTCTTTCCCTCTCTATTTCTAAAGACTGTCTATCCAAATCCAGCTGTTGCTTCTTGAGCTTCAGTCTGGTTTGTTCCACTCTCAATCTATTGAGCTCCCTTTCTAACAATCTGTCATCAGGGTGGGTGGGAGGGACATTTCTAGATACAGAGGTATGATGGGAATGAACAGAAGGAGACCTGTCCCTTACAAAGGGCACCCTAACAGCTTGGCTACCAGCATAATGTGAGAGCACATCATCAGTATGATGTGATTCAACCTCTGTACCAACTATGCTAGACTGTCTAGTAATGGGCAGGCTGAGAAGTTTCTTTCCTGAACCTTTTCCTGGGGGAGTCCCTGGATCAGATTGAGAACCATTAGCTACTTTTTCTACAGATTGGGCACTTATGGCCTTATCCTGTACTCTAAGCATATTAATTAACAGTTCTAAGGAAGGATTCTTCCCTACACTCAAACCTCTCTCTATGCAGAGACTCCTTGCTCCTTTCCAGCTAAGGTGATCATATGCAAGTTTGGACAGTTCAACTTTTTTTCCTGTGCCAAACATTTTTTAGAGAGAGTTAAAGTGAAAGCAAAAGAGAAAAAAGTTTTCAGAACTTTTTGGAAAGACAGAAAAAAAACTTTTTAAACTTTTAAGAACTTTTTGAAAGTTTAGAAGTACTTTTCAGCACTTAGAAAAGAGTGAAAAGAGGAAATGCAAAACTTTTTGGCTATGTGTATATACACTGACCTTGTTTTGTATATTTTTCTCTTATGAAAAGTACAATGACAAGAGTGGTAAGTAGTCTCAAAGCACTTATCCCACCGCTGCACAACCAATGTAGGAGGCTGGACTGGCTTGTAGTGAGTACCAAGGGGTACTTGCACCTTGCACCAGGCCCAGTTATCCCTTATTAGTGTATAGGGTGTCTAGCAGCTTAGGCTGATAGATAATGGTAGCTTAGCAGAGCAGCTTAGGCTGAACTAGGAGACGTGTGAAGCTACTACAGTACCACTTAGTGTCATATGCACAATATCATAAGAAAACACAATACACAGTTATACTAAAAATAAAGGTACTTTATTTTTATGACAATATGCCAAAGTATCTTAGAGTGTACCCTCAGTGAGAGGATAGGAAATATACACAAGATATATATACACAATAGCAAAAATATGCAGTATAGTCTTAGAAAACAGTGCAAACAATGTATAGTTACAATAGGATGCAATGGGGAAACATAGGGATAGGGGCAACACAAACCATATACTCCAAAAGTGGAATGCGAACCACGAATGGACCCCAAACCTATGTGACCTTGTAGAGGGTCGCTGGGACTATTAGAAAATAGTGAGAGTTAGAAAAATAACCCTCCCCAAGACCCTGAAAAGTGAGTGCAAAGTGCACCAAAGTTCCCCTAAGGACAAAATAGTCGTGTTAGAGGGAAAATGCAAGGAAAACACAAATCAGCAATGCAACAACGATGGATTCCTGACTGAGGGTACCTGTGGAACAAGGGGACCAAGTCCAAAAGTCACAAGCAACTCGGAGGTGGGCAAATGCCCAAGAAATGCCAGCGGTTGGTGCAAAGAAGCTCTTACTAGGCTGAAGAACTGTGAATACTGCAGGAACGACAAGGGCTAGAGACTTCCCCTTTGGAGGATGGATCCCCCATGCCTTGGAGAGTCGTGCAGAAGTGTTTTCCCGCCGGATGGACGCCAACAAGCCTTGCTACACGCAAATCGTGCGTTTGGCGTTTTTGGAGGCTGCTGGGGCCCAGGAGGGACCAGGAGGTCGCAAATTGGACCTGCAGAGAGAGGGGACGTCGAGCAAGACAAGGAGCCCTCACTAAAGCAGGTAGCACCCGGAGAAGTGCCAGAAATAGGCACTACGAGGATGCGTGAAACAGTGCTCGCCGAAGTTGCACAAAGGAGTCCCACGTCGCCGGAGACCAACTTAGAAAGTCGTGCAATGCAGGTTAGAGTGCCGTGGACCCAGGCTTGGCTGTGCACGAAGGATTTCCGCCGGAAGTGCACAGGGGCCGGAGTAGCTTGCAAAGTCGCGGTTCCCAGCAATGCAGCCCAGCGAGGTGAGGCAAGGACTTACCTCCACCAAACTTGGGCTGAAGAGTCACTGGACTGTGGGGGTCACTTGGACGGTGTCGCTGGATTCGAGGGACCTCGCTCGTCGTGCTGAGAGGAGACCCAAGGGACCGGTAATGCAGCTTTTTGGTGCCTGCGGTTGCAGGGGGAAGATTCCGTCGACCCACAGGAGATTTCTTCGGAGCTTCTGGTGCAGAGAAGAGGCAGACTACCCCCACAGCATGCACAAGCAGGAAAACAGTCGAGAAGGCGGCAGGATCAGCGTTACAGAGTTGCAGTAGTCGTCTTTGCTACTATGTTGCAGGTTTGCAGGCTTCCAGCGCGGTCAGCGGTCGATTCCTTATCAGAAGGTGAAGAGGGAGATGCAGAGGAACTCGGCTGAGCTCATGCATTCGTTATCTAAAGTTTCCCCAGAGACAGAGACCCTAAATAGCCAGAAAAGAGGGTTTGGCTACCTAGGAGAGAGGAAAGGCTACTAACACCTGAAGGAGCCTATCAGCAGGAGTCTCTGACGTCACCTGGTGGCACTGGCCACTCAGAGCAGTCCAGTGTGCCAGCAGCACCTCTGTTTCCAAGATGGCAGAGGTCTGGAGCACACTGGAGGAGCTCTGGACACCTCCCAGGGGAGGTGCAGGTCAGGGGAGTGGTCACTCCCCTTTCCTTTGTCCAGTTTCGCGCCAGAGCAGGGGCTAAGGGGTCCCTGAACCGGTGTAGACTGGCTTATGCAGAATTGGGCACATCTGTGCCCAACAAAGCATTTCCAGAGGCTGGGGGAGGCTACTCCTCCCCTGCCTTCACACCATTTTCCAAAGGGAGAGGGTGTCACACCCTCTCTCAGAGGAAGTTCTTTGTTCTGCCATCCTGGGCCAGGCCTGGCTGGACCCCAGGAGGGCAGCTGCCTGTCTGAGGGGTTGGCAGCAGCAGCAGCTGCAGAGAAACCCCAGGAAGGGCAATCTGGCAGTACCAGGGTCTGTGCTACAGACCACTGGGATCATGGAATTGTACAAACAATGCCAGGATGGCATAGAGGGGGCAATTCCATGATCATAGACATGTTACATGGCCATATTCGGAGTTACCATGGTGAAGCTACATATAGGTAGTGACCTATATGTAGTGCACGCGTGTAATGGTGTCCCCGCACTCACAAAGTTCAGTGAATTGGCTCTGAACAATGTGGGGGCACCTTGGCTAGTGCCAGGGTGCCCTCACACTAAGTAACTTTGCACCTAACCTTTACCAGGTAAAGGTTAGACATATAGGTGACTTATAAGTTACTTAAGTGCAGTGTAAAATGGCTGTGAAATAACGTGGACGTTATTTCACTCAGGCTGCAGTGGCAGGCCTGTGTAAGAATTGTCAGAGCTCCCTATGGGTGGCAAAAGAAATGCTGCAGCCCATAGGGATCTCCTGGAACCCCAATACCCTGGGTACCTCAGTACCATATACTAGGGAATTATAAGGGTGTTCCAGTAAGCCAATGTAAATTGGTAAAAATGGTCACTAGCCTGTCAGTGACAATTTGGAAAGAAATGAGAGAGCATAACCACTGAGGTTCTGATTAGCAGAGCCTCAGTGAGACAGTTAGTCACTACACAGGTAACACATTCAGGCACACTTATGAGCACTGGGGCCCTGGGTTACCAGGGTCCCAGTGACACATACAACTAAAACAACATATATACAGTGAAAAATGGGGGTAACATGCCAGGCAAGATGGTACTTTCCTACACAACCCCCCCCCAAACGAAGGACAATAAGACTAGCCATTACCTGATGAGTCTTCATTGTCTAAGTGGAAATATCTGGAGAGTCCATCTGCATTGGAGTGGCTACTCCCAGGTCTATGTTCCACTGTATAGTCCATTCCCTGTAGGGATATGGACCACCTCAACAATTTAGGATTTTCACCTTTCATTTGTTTTAGCCAAAGTAGAGGTTTGTGGTCTGTCTGAACAATGAAGTGAGTGCCAAACAGGTATGGCCTCAACTTCTTCAGAGCCCAGACCACAGCAAAGGCCTCCCTCTCAATGGCAGACCAACGCTTTTCTCTAGGGGTCAACCTTCTACTAATAAAAGCAACAGGTTGATCCTGGCCCTCAGAATTAAGTTGTGATAGGACTGCCCCTACTCCTAATTCAGATGCATCAGTTTGGACATAGAATTTTTTAGAGTAACAAGGGCTTTTCAGGACAGGTGCAGAGCACATGGCCTGCTTCAGCTCCTCAAAAGCTTTCTGACAGTTTGCTGTCCATAATACCTTTTTAGGCATTTTCTTGGATGTGAGGTCATTAAGAGGGGCTGCAATGGAGCCATAGTTCTTAATGAACCTCCTGTAATACCCAGTGAGGCCTAGGAAGGCTCTCACCTGAGTCTGAGTGGTAGGGGGAACCCAATCAATAATAGTTTGGATTTTCCCCTGAAGTGGTGCAATCTGTTCCCCACCAACAAGGTGTCCCAGATACACCACCTTACCCTGCCCTATCTGGCACTTTGAAGTTTTGATAGTGAGACCTGCCTTTTGCAGGGCCTCCAAAACTTTCCATAGGTGGACCAGGTGATCATCCCAGCTGGAGCTAAAGACAGCTATATCGTCCAAATATGCTGCACTGAAAGCTTCCAGCCCTTGCAGGACTGTGTTCACCAACCTCTGAAAAGTGGCAGGTGCATTTTTCAAACCAAAAGGCATTACAGTAAACTGGTAATGTCCTCCAATGGTAGAAAATGCAGTCTTAGGTTTAGCATCTTCTGACAATTTGATCTGCCAATACCCTGCAGTCAAATCAAAAGTGCTTAGATACTTGGCAGATGCCAGTGTATCTATAAGCTCATCTGCCCTGGGTATAGGGTGAGCATCAGTTTTGGTTACCAAGTTGAGACCTCTATAGTCAACACAAAACCTCATTTCCTTCTTTCCATCTTTAGAATTGGGTTTTGGTACCAGTACCACAGGAGAAGCCCATGGACTGTCAGAGTGCTCAACCACTCCTAGTTCCAACATTTTCTGAACTTCTTGCTTTATGCAGTCCCTGACATGGTCAGGCTGCCTATAGATCTTACTTTTGACAGGTAAACTGTCTCCAGTATCTATAGTGTGCTCACACCAAGAAGTGGTGCCTGGCACAATGGAGAAGAGTTCTGAAAATTGTCCTAGGAGATTTATGCAATTATCTTTCTGCTCAGCAGTAAGACAATCAGCCAAAACTACACCTTCCACAAGAGCATCTTGTTCTGTGGAAGAGAAGAGATCAGGTAGAGGATCACTGTCTTCTTCCTGTCCCTCATCTGTTGCCATGAGCAGGGTGAGATCAGCCCTGTCATAGTAGGGTTTCAGGCGGTTGACATGGAGCACCCTAAGGGGACTCCTGGCAGTGCCTAAGTCAACCAAGTAGGTGACTTCACCCTTCTTTTCAACAATTGTGTGGGGTCCACTCCATTTATCTTGGAGTGCTCTTGGGGCCACAGGCTCCAAGACCCACACTTTCTGTCCTGGTTGGTACTGAACCAAAACAGCCTTCTGATCATGCCATTGCTTCTGGAGCTCTTGGCTGGCCTGAAGGTTTTTACTGGCCTTTTTCATGTACTCAGCCATCCTTGATCTGAGGCCAAGTACATAATCCACAATATCCTGCTTAGGAGCTTTTAAAGGTTGTTCCCAACCCTCCTTTACAAGTGTGAGTGGACCCCTAACAGGGTGTCCAAAAAGAAGTTCAAAGGGGCTGAAGCCCACTCCTTTCTGGGGTACCTCCCTGTAGGCAAAAAGGAGGCATGGTAGAAGTATATCCCATCTCCTGCGGAGATTTTCAGGGAGTCCCATAATAATGCCTTTGAGAGTTTTATTAAATCTCTCCACCAGTCCATTTGTTTGTGGATGATAGGGTGTTGTGAACTTGTAAGTTACACCACACTCCTTCCACATGGCCTTTAAGTATGCAGACATGAAATTGCTTCCTCTGTCTGATACTACTTCCTTTGGGAAGCCCACCCTGGAAAATATTCCCAGGAGGGCCTTTGCCACTGCAGGAGCTGTAGTGGTCCTTAAAGGAATTGCTTCAGGATATCTTGTGGCATGGTCCACTACCACTAAGATAAACCTATTGCCTGAAGCAGTAGGAGGGTCAAGGGGGCCAACTATGTCAACCCCTACCCTTTCAAAGGGAACCCCAACCACAGGCAGTGGGATAAGGGGTGCCTTTGGAGTGCCACCTGTCTTGCCACTGGCTTGACAGGTTTCACAGGACTTACAAAATTCTTTTGTGTCCTCAGACATCCTAGGCCAATGAAACAATGGTACAAATCTGTCCCAAGTTTTCATTTGACCCAGGTGCCCAGCTAAGGGAATGTCATGTGCCAGTGTTAGGAGGAACTTTCTGTACTCCTGAGGAATCACTAATCTCCTGGCAGCTCCAGGTTTAGGATCCCTATGCTCAGTGTACAAGAGGTTGTCCTCCCAGTAAACTCTGTGAGAGTCACTGACATCCCCATTAGCCTGTTTGACAGCTTGCTGTCTGAGACCCTCTAATGTGGGACAGGTTTGCTGTGCCACACTCAGCTCCTCCCTGGCAGGCCCCCCTTCACCCAAAAGCTCAGCAGTGTCTGCTTCCAGCTCCTCTGGTGTAGGTTCTGCACAGGGAGGGAATTCTTCTTCCTCAGAAGTAGAATCCACTGTAGAGGGAGGGATAGTAGAAAGTGGTTTGCTTCTACTAGCCCTAGCTTTAGGGAGCACTTGGTCCATTGTTCCAGGATCCAAGCTTCCCTGTCCTTTTTGCTTTTTGGCCTGAGCCCTTGTCAAAGCAAAAATATGCCCTGGGATGCCCAGCATTGCTGCATGGGCCTCCAACTCCACATCTGACCAAGCTGATGTCTCCAAATCATTCCCTAATAGACAGTCTACAGGTAAATCTGAAGCTACCACAACTTTCTTTGGACCAGATACCCCCCCCAGTTGAGATTTACAACAGCCATGGGGTGGCTTTGTGTTATGTTGTGAGCATCGGTTACTTGGTACTGGTGTCCAAGTATGTGTTGTTAAGGGTGCACCAGTTTCTCAATCACCATTGTGACACTGGCACCTGTGTCCCTGTAGGCCTGGACCTCAACACCATTTATTAGGGTTAGTTGCTTGTACTTCTCCAAGTTATGGGGGCAAGCAACCAAAGTGGCTAAGTCAATAGCCCCTTCAGAGACTAAAGTAGCCTCTGTGGTCTCCCTAATCAGACCAACCCCAACTAAATTACCAAAAGTGAGCCCAGCTACTCCCTTGGATTGGCTATTAGTAGGTTTGCTCCCACCACCACTGCTATTAGTAGGGACACTAGGTGTAGCAGTAGGGGTTGTAGTGGTAGGAGCTGTGGTGCCTTTCTTTGGACAACTGGGATCTGTTGTCCAATGGCCTTTTATTTTACATAAATAGCACCATGGTTTCTTTTCCTTGTTCTGATTAAAGGAGGATTTGGACCCACCACCCCCACCAGAGTGTTTTTGTGGGCCTGATGAAGACTCATTTTTAGATTTGTCCCCACCTTTGTCAGAAGACTTACCATCCTTCTTTTTGTTGCCATCTTTGTCACCCCCTGTATGAACTTTTCTGTTCACTCTTGTTCTGACCCATTTGTCTGCCTTCTTTCCCAATTCTTGGGGAGAGGTCAGATCAGAGTCCACCAAGTACTGGTGCAACAAATCAGACACACAATTATTAAGAATATGCTCTCTCAGGATCAAGTTATACAGGCTGTCATAATCAGTAACTTTACTGCCATGTAACCACCCCTCCAAGGCCTTCACTGCCTGGTCAATGAAATCAACCCAGTCTTGTGAAGACTCCTTTTTGGTATCTCTGAACTTTATCCTGTACTGTTCAGTGGTTAAGCCATAACCATCCAGGAGTGCATTCTTAAGAACTTGGAAATTGTTAGCATCATTTTCTTTTACAGTAAGGAGCCTATCCCTACCTTTTCCAGTAAATGATAGCCATAGGATAGCAGCCCACTGCTTTTGAGGGACATCCTGTACAGCACAGGCCCTCTCAAGTGCAGCAAACCACTTGTTAATGTCATCCCCCTCCTTATAAGGGGGAACTATCTTGTGCAGATTCCTGGAATCATGCTCTTCTGCAGGATGACTATGGGGAATACTGCTGCTGCCACCATGGGTATCTAAACCCATCTTCTGTCTTTCCCTCTCTATTTCTAAAGACTGTCTATCCAAATCCAGCTGTTGCTTCTTGAGCTTCAGTCTGGTTTGTTCCACTCTCAATCTATTGAGCTCCCTTTCTAACAATCTGTCATCAGGGTGGGTGGGAGGGACATTTCTAGATACAGAGGTATGATGGGAATGAACAGAAGGAGACCTGTCCCTTACAAAGGGCACCCTAACAGCTTGGCTACCAGCATAATGTGAGAGCACATCATCAGTATGATGTGATTCAACCTCTGTACCAACTATGCTAGACTGTCTAGTAATGGGCAGGCTGAGAAGTTTCTTTCCTGAACCTTTTCCTGGGGGAGTCCCTGGATCAGATTGAGAACCATTAGCTACTTTTTCTACAGATTGGGCACTTATGGCCTTATCCTGTACTCTAAGCATATTAATTAACAGTTCTAAGGAAGGATTCTTCCCTACACTCAAACCTCTCTCTATGCAGAGACTCCTTGCTCCTTTCCAGCTAAGGTGATCATATGCAAGTTTGGACAGTTCAACTTTTTTTCCTGTGCCAGACATTTTTTAGAGAGAGTTAAAGTGATAGCAAAAGAGAAAAAAGTTTTCAGAACTTTTTGGAAAGACAGAAAAAAAACTTTTTAAACTTTTAAGAACTTTTTGAAAGTTTAGAAGTACTTTTCAGCACTTAGAAAAGAGTGAAAAGAGGAAATGCAAAACTTTTTGGCTATGTGTATATACACTGACCTTGTTTTGTATATTTTTCTCTTATGAAAAGTACAATGACAAGAGTGGTAAGTAGTCTCAAAGCACTTATCCCACCGCTGCACAACCAATGTAGGAGGCTGGACTGGCTTGTAGTGAGTACCAAGGGGTACTTGCACCTTGCACCAGGCCCAGTTATCCCTTATTAGTGTATAGGGTGTCTAGCAGCTTAGGCTGATAGATAATGGTAGCTTAGCAGAGCAGCTTAGGCTTAACTAGGAGACGTGTGAAGCTACTACAGTACCACTTAGTGTCATATGCACAATATCATAAGAAAACACAATACACAGTTATACTAAAAATAAAGGTACTTTATTTTTATGACAATATGCCAAAGTATCTTAGAGTGTACCCTCAGTGAGAGGATAGGAAATATACACAAGATATATATACACAATAGCAAAAATATGCAGTATAGTCTTAGAAAACAGTGCAAACAATGTATAGTTACAATAGGATGCAATGGGGAAACATAGGGATAGGGGCAACACAAACCATATACTCCAAAAGTGGAATGCGAACCACGAATGGACCCCAAACCTATGTGACCTTGTAGAGGGTCGCTGGGACTATTAGAAAATAGTGAGAGTTAGAAAAATAACCCTCCCCAAGACCCTGAAAAGTGAGTGCAAAGTGCACCAAAGTTCCCCTAAGGACAAAATAGTCGTGTTAGAGGGAAAATGCAAGGAAAACACAAATCAGCAATGCAACAACGATGGATTCCTGACTGAGGGTACCTGTGGAACAAGGGGACCAAGTCCAAAAGTCACAAGCAACTCGGAGGTGGGCAAATGCCCAAGAAATGCCAGCGGTTGGTGCAAAGAAGCTCTTACTAGGCTGAAGAACTGTGAATACTGCAGGAACGACAAGGGCTAGAGACTTCCCCTTTGAAGGATGGATCCCCCACGCCTTGGAGAGTCGTGCAGATGTGTTTTCCCGCCGGATGGACGCCAACAAGCCTTGCTACACGCAAATCGTGCGTTTGGCGTTTTTGGACGCTGCTGGGGCCCAGGAGGGACCAGGAGGTCGCAAATTGGACCTGCAGAGAGAGGGGACGTCGAGCAAGACAAGGAGCCCTCATTGAAGCAGGTAGCACCCGGAAAAGTGCCAGAAACAGGCACTACGAGGATGCGTGAAACGGTGCACGCCGAAGTTGCACAAAGGAGTCCCACGTCGCCGGAGACCAACTTAGAAAGTCGTGCAATGCAGGTTAGAGTGCCGTGGACCCAGGCTTGGTTGTGGACGAAGGATTTCCGCCGGAAGTGCACAGGGGCCGGAGTAGCTTGCAAAGTCGCGGTTCCCAGCAATGCAGCCCAGCGAGGTGAGGCAAGGACTTACCTCCACCAAACTTGGGCTGAAGAGTCACTGGACTGTGGGGGTCACTCGGACAGTGTCGCTGGATTCGAGGGACCTCGCTCGTCGTGCTGAGAGGAGACCCAAGGGACCGGTAATGCAGCTTTTTGGTGCCTGCGGTTGCAGGAGGAAGATTCCGTCGACCCACAGGAGATTTCTTCGGAGCTTCTGGTGCAGAGAGGAGGCAGACTGCCCCCACAGCATGCACAAGCAGGAAAACAGTCGAGAAGGCGGCAGGATCAGCGTTACAGAGTTGCAGTAGTCGTCTTTGCTACTATGTTGCAGGTTTGCAGGCTTCCAGCGCGGTCAGCGGTCGATTCCTTATCAGAAGGTGAAGAGGGAGATGCAGAGGAACTCGGCTGAGCTCATGCATTCGTTATCTAAAGTTTCCCCAGAGACAGAGACCCTAAATAGCCAGAAAAGAGGGTTTGGCTACCTAGGAGAGAGGAAAGGCTACTAACACCTGAAGGAGCCTATCAGCAGGAGTCTCTGACGTCACCTGGTGGCACTGGCCACTCAGAGCAGTCCAGTGTGCCAGCAGCACCTCTGTTTCCAAGATGGCAGAGGTCTGGAGCACACTGGAGGAGCTCTGGACACCTCCCAGGGGAGGTGCAGGTCAGGGGAGTGGTCACTCCCCTTTCCTTTGTCCAGTTTCGCGCCAGAGCAGGGGCTAAGGGGTCCCTGAACCGGTGTAGACTGGCTTATGCAGAATTGGGCACATCTGTGCCCAACAAAGCATTTCCAGAGGCTGGGGGAGGCTACTCCTCCCCTGCCTTCACACCATTTTCCAAAGGGAGAGGGTGTCACACCCTCTCTCAGAGGAAGTTCTTTGTTCTGCCATCCTGGGCCAGGCCTGGCAGGACCCCAGGAGGGCAGCTGCCTGTCTGAGGGGTTGGCAGCAGCAGCAGCTGCAGAGAAACCCCAGGAAGGGCAGTCTGGCAGTACCAGGGTCTGTGCTACAGACCACTGGGATCATGGAATTGTACCAACAATGCCAGGATGGCATAGAGGGGGCAATTCCATGATCATAGACATGTTACATGGCCATATTCGGAGTTACCATGGTGAAGCTACATATAGGTAGTGACCTATATGTAGTGCACGCGTGTAATGGTGTCCCCGCACTCACAAAGTTCCGTGAATTGGCTCTGAACAATGTGGGGGCACCTTGGCTAGTGCCAGGGTGCCCTCACACTAAGTAACTTTGCACCTAACCTTTACCAGGTAAAGGTTAGACATATAGGTGACTTATAAGTTACTTAAGTGCAGTGTAAAATGGCTGTGAAATAACGTGGACGTTATTTCACTCAGGCTGCAGTGGCAGGCCTGTGTAAGAATTGTCAGAGCTCCCTATGGGTGGCAAAAGAAATGCTGCAGCCCATAGGGATCTCCTGGAACCCCAATACCCTGGGTACCTCAGTACCATATACTAGGGAATTATAAGGGTGTTCCAGTAAGCCAATGTAAATTGGTAAAAATGGTCACTAGCCTGTCAGTGACAATTTGGAAAGAAATGAGAGAGCATAACCACTGAGGTTCTGATTAGCAGAGCCTCAGTGAGACAGTTAGTCACTACACAGGTAACACATTCAGGCACACTTATGAGCACTGGGGCCCTGGGTTACCAGGGTCCCAGTGACACATACAACTAAAACAACATATATACAGTGAAAAATGGGGGTAACATGCCAGGCAAGATGGTACTTTCCTACAGGGAGCCAATTCCATGCATTTTGGGGGCTCCAATATGGACCCCCAGAACTGCCAAACCAGCTCTCTGAGGCTCGCACTACAGCTACAGCTGCTGCCACCTCACAGACAGGGTTCTGCCTTCCTGGGGTCTGAGCATCTCAGTTTCAGGAAGGCAGAACAAAGCTTTTCCTTTGGGAGCAGGGTGTTACACCCTCTCCCTTTGGAAATAGGTGTTACAGGCAGAGGAGGGGTAGCCTCAGACACAGATGGTGCCCTCCATGCATAAGCCAGTCTGCACCGGTTCAGGGACCCTTTGTCCCCTGCTCTGGTGCGAAACTTGACAAAGTAAAGGGGAGTGACCCCTCCCCTGTCCAGCACCACCCCAGGGGTGGTACCCAGAGCTCCTCCAAAGTGTCCCAGACCTCTGCCATCTTGTTTCCAGGTGTGGGGGCACTCTGGAGGGCTCTGAGTGGCCAGTGCCAGCAAATGACATCAAAGACCCCTCCTGATAGGTCCGTACCTGATAAGGTAGCCAATCCCCCTCTCAGGGCTATTTAGGGTCTCTCCTGTGGGTTATTTTCAGATTCTTCTTGCATGTTTCCAGCAGGAATCCCCTGCAACTACTACTTCATCCTCTGACCTTGGATCAACCGCAGCCTGCTCCACTCACCGCTGTAATAGCAACAAAGTATCGGGAAGGGATACTTTTCCTCTCCAACTTCAGCTCCAGCCAGCAACTGCAACAGTTTCCACTGTGTGCACACTCTGAGGACTCCCTGTATTCACCCTGCACCAGAAGGACCAAAGAAATCTCACGCAGACACCTTCTAAGTCGACGACTGGTTCTCTTCGACTCCTCTCCTGGCGATGAGCGTGCTCCTTGGAACTCAGAGGGTGGACCCCATCGACGCAGACTGTCCTGAGGTCCTGTTGTCGCAATATGGAGGAGGTAAGACCTTGCCTTCCCCCCGAAAGACAGTACCCCTGTGCACCACATCTTCTTCACCTCCTGAGGCCTTTGTGCATTATTTGCAGAATTCCTTCGTGCACAGCCTGGCCCAGGTCCCCATCACTCTATCTTACAACGCTCAACTCGGTGAGTTGTTCTCTGGCGGTGTGGGACCTTCTTTGTAATGCTGCACCAACTGCATTTTGCATCCCCGTGTCCTGGTACTCCTGTGGATGCTATCTGGTGCTCTCAGGGCTCTCTGAAGTGCTGAGAGACCCCTCTTCCTCCTCACACAGAGTTGAGGCTCCCAGGTCCCTCTTGGGTCCAAATAGCTCCTAGTTGACGCAAAATGTGACTTTGCTGGGACCAAGGCTTGTTGGAGGAATCCAGCACCAAAACACGCCTGCATCCAACTTCACGATGTGGCACATCCTTTGCATCATGCAGGAACTCGCTGGCATCTTCCTAGTGTACATTTCTGCAGTCTTCGTCCAACTTGGGACTCTTCTTTTGCACCCTCTTCTAGGTTGGCAGGGGCTCGTGTCCTTCCTAGAACTTCTTTCGACTTCTGGACTTGGTCTCCTTCTTTTGCAGGTCTTCAGGTCCAGGAAACCACTGTTTGTTGTTTGCAGACTTGGTTGGTTCTTGCAATAATCCTAATCATGAGGTGCAGTGTGTCCTAAGGAAACTAGCAGTACTTTACTCCTACTTTTCTGGGCTCTGAGGTGGGGTAATTTACTTACCTTTACTGTAATCTTACTCTCCCAGCGATTCTGCACACACTACACTTGTCTAGGGGGGAATTTGTGATTCGCATTCCACTTTCTTAGTATATGGTTTGGTTTGCCCCTAGACCTATTTTCTCCCATTGCATTCTATAGCATTTCCTATTGTTTGCACTATCTTATGTCTAATTACTTGCCTTTTTTTGGTGTCTAGTGTATATATTGTGTATAATACTTACCTCCAGAAGGAGTATTGCCTCTTAGATATTTTTGGTACTGTGTCACCCAAATAAACTGCCTTTATTTTTGGTAGCACTGAGTATTGTCTTTACTTGTGTATAAGTACTGTGTAACCAGAAGTGGTATTGCACGAGCTTTGCATGTCTCCTAGTTCAGCCTAAGCTGCTCTGCTAAAGCTACCTCTAGACAGCCTCAGTTGCTAGAACACTACTACATTTAACTAATAAGGGATAACCTTGGGTGTAAGTACCAAAGGTACCCACTACAAACCAGGCCAGCCTCTTACAGTTGGGGTGTCCAGATTGGGGGAACTATATAAATCAATTTGACGTATGTTTCAAGAAACTTGGCAACTTATGGAGCGTCAGCGAGTGGGGTTTGCCTCCTACTGTAAAAACACAATTGGAAGGGGAAGGGGGGAAAGCCTGCTGGTGGCTTGACTATATGGGTTGGTGTCCACTTTGGTTGTATTATTAAAACAGTTGAGATAATGTCTGACGACATTCTCTGTATTCATCTTTCTTTTCCATCCCTGTCAAATATGTATGTTTATAATGTACACTGAAGATCTGTGGGGCATGGGCAGGAATCATCAGTTATGGAGATTCTTGATGCTCACATGGCCTCCCTCCCAGGGTCGGCATTAAAGGTCATTGTTGGGGACTTTAACTGCCAATTCAAACCTCTGGAGATTGGTTATGACTGTGAGTCTATTACAGCTGCAGAAGATAATATTTGGTAGATCCTGGCCTTGCGTGAGAAATGATCAGCGTTGGCTTTGCAAATGTAAGCACTTACACTAAACCATTTGTTGCAAGCCTGCAATGGAAGATCAAAGTCTGATATAAATCGAAAGCATACTTTAATAGGCGGGGTGTACCAGCTTCATCGACTATATATTTGTGGATATCAGACTTTGGGTGTATGTGGAAGACGTGGTAATTGACACAAGGCATGAGAGTGACCACAATGCACTAGTACTAGATCTTTCCCTCCCAGCATGCAGTACTGATGTTAGTAGACGCGATCCTTTTGATAATAGGGTGCAGTTGACGTTCAACAAATGCAGAGTTTAAAGGTGAATGGTTAAGCGGGCTCAGCCATTATTGAGGCAGATTTACCAGGAAGTTGGGAAAAGTATGGATGCAGTTCTTAAATTGCCCCCCCATAACAAGCAACCCTGATTTCCTATCAATAGTTGGTGTTTTCTGAGACAATTGTTGAACTTTTCAGTTAACACACAGTTGTCCACTTATACCTGACATGGGGGTTCGACCCATTTCGGAGGAGATAGCCCGTAGGGCGATTTTATACTGGGCCACTATCTGTCTGCAGGCTAGCCCTTGAAGAAATACTTGGTATGCATAGTGCAGGCAAGTTACTTCGGGTAATGGCATGTTAGAGTGACCCTGAGGAACATGAGGAGAGGCAGTCTGTGGGACGATCCTAGTAGGGCATGTTCTAGCGTTTCCAAAGTCGATCTAAAAAAAGCTATAAAGTTTATGATTAAATCTAACACTGTCCAGCTCCACATTAAGATCATTAACTAATAGTTTTATACTTAACAAAGATTTTTTTAACTTAGAAAGTTCCATGGATGAAATCGAACTACGTTTGGCTAGGAAATTGTATGTGCAATTTAGGTTTGGCACCTTGCCTTTACTTCCACACACCTCTAAATGGGCAAATGGAAGCCAAAAATCAGGCTTGCCCTTCATGTGGTGGCCCTAATGAAACTGAAGTCCATGTCCTCTTCCTCTGTCATGCCTATATCAAGCCTAGAAGAATGTGGATAGTTCCTCTGTGTAGGAATTTTGAAACTTGCCAGCATTTAGAGGTCTATAGAATTTTAAAAATGGATACAAGTCAACCTATTGTTTGTATGGCGAATATGTGACAGAACAACTAGGTCCTAAACAACTATAGCCTAAACCACTACTGATAAACAACTAAAAAGTCTCTACAACTATGTACTGAACAACTACTGTCTAAACAACAATTGTGCCTGAATAACAATTGCCTGAACAACTAATACATATATATATATATATATATATATATATATATATATATATATATATATTCTAAACAACTAGTAAACCATAGAAAAACAAAAAAGAAAACCTTACCTTAAAATTAGTTGTTCAGGCAATTGTTATTCAGTCACAATTGTTGCTTAGACAGTAGTTGTTCAGTACTTAGTTGTAGAGACTTTTAGTTGTTTAGCAGTAGTGGTTCAGGCAAGTAGTGGTTTAGACCTAGTTGTTCAGGATGTTTCCCTTGTGTGGCAGACAAAGTTTCATTTGCAATGTGGTGTAAGAGAAAGGAACTACCACAGACACCTGCCCTCTATTTTAACACGTATTGATTGTCTGCACTGTTATGCTATTGCACTGTCTTAGTTTATTTGCAAATTTGGTGCTTACTACTTCTAGGGAGGTGGCTGCTAAATTTGTTTTCACTGTTGAATTGGTGTAGATTTCCACAATGCTTGATATTTTGGGAACTTGCTTTGTAACCAAGTCCCTGAGGAATTTATGTTCACTTTTTATAAGCTATAAATGAATGTGCATATGACTATTTATTCTTTGATCTTAATGATATTTTAGTGTAATATTTGTCTCAATATTGTCTCGAGATTGTTGTTCCATATAAT
Organism: Pleurodeles waltl; assembly: GCF_031143425.1. NCBI lineage: Eukaryota > Metazoa > Chordata > Amphibia > Caudata > Salamandridae > Pleurodeles > Pleurodeles waltl. The sequence continues at coordinate 1,182,080,876 of NC_090439.1, forward strand.
AGTATTTTTTAATGTCCTATCGTTGAATTTATTTTGTTGTAATGCCGAAATAAAGATTGATTAAGGTTGGAGATGGGCCTGAGGATTGTGTTTGTTCAGGGCCCGGCGGGGGTGATGCGTTGGGTTGAAGTCTTGCAAGGAGTGAGGACGATACACTGAGGTCCCTGTTGAAGGAAGAAATCTGGGCGGGTAACAGAGGAAGGTTCACAATCAGTAGACACTTTCCTTTTGCCTTTGATGTGTTAGAAATTGTGACCAGGTATTTCATTTATCATCGATGCAGTTAAAAGCCATTTTGAAACAGGCTACGCAGTCCTTCAGTTTCCAGCAGGACAAAGAAGCATGCCTAAAGAAAAGTGGCTTTCAGAATTTATTTGACTCCATTTTAGTAAAGAAAGCACAACCCTATATCACATGGAAGGCGCAGCATGCAGTTAGACATTTTCTGGATTCTGCTGAGGCAGGGTCTGTTCCCATTGAATGGCCTTCTAGCCACATGGTACGGTATGCCAACAGAATGAAAATGTTGTTAATCTAAGGTTCAAGATTTCAATCAATCAATCAATAGTTTATTCGGTCCAAATTTGGGCCATTTAAAAGATTTAAAAAGTATATACATACATACAGAAAGATAAAAACCATAAACCAGTACACAATAAAAGGAACAATAGTAAAAAAAGTAGGGGTCCAGTAGCTGCCTGAGAAAGATTACATAAATAGGAGGGGTGAAAGAGGTGCTCGGAATAGTCTCTGGATCTTACCCTGTACATAACCCTGAACAGTAGAATAATGATAACGTAAAAGCTGTTGTGTGGCACATCTCTATATAAAATCAGGCATTGAAACTCGAGACAGTAAAACTGATTAAAAAATTTAAGAAGTCAGACAGTGGTAGATGATGCTCTAGGTTAATTAGTTCTTTTGGGTTAATTAATCCAATAAATTGCATCTTGACAATTATAAAATTAAGTATAATTTCAAATTTATAAAACACTTTAGTTAAAATAACTCAATATAGCACTTATTCAGAGATACGGTTTTTTGTGCTCAATAAGTCGCGGTTTACAATTAGAGCCCAAGGCTGATATAACAGGATGCTGATTTACTGTTTTCAAGACAGCTCTTCAAACAGTGAGTTAAAATCTAGAATAGTCCTATTACGAATTTTCCATGCTGCTGCCAGATATTTAGAAACAGCGCTGATTATCAGTATGGAAGTGTCGTATTTACATATTCTGAATAGACTGTTGCGGGATAGTGGTTGGAGTGTTCTGCACAAGGGAATAATCCACTTCCCTCGGGGGCCTTTGTACAGAGGGCAGAAAAATAGGATGTGTTCAGCTGTTTCCTTGCATAAATGACAATTTATGCATTTGTCCGATGGGGAACTGTTAGTCGACCAACCAGCCGTGTAGCTATTAACCGCCAATGTCCCGTACCTGAGCTGGAGTAGTAGAGAGCGAGCACGGGCTGGTATGGGTAGATCCAGGGAGCTTTCAGGGAAGGGAACGTGTTTGACCAGCAGGAATTCAGCTGTCAGCCGACCTGACACATGTGAACCGAGAGATTCTTCGTTGATTTTTGCCCAATAATGTTCTTTGATCAGGCGTTTAGCACTGCCAGGAATCATCTCGGGGTTCTCCGGAATCATCTCGGGGTTCTCCAGGTTCAAGATTTAAATCATGTTCTTTTTGTTAGCCCAGCACTTTTACCATTCCGGCTCAAATGGCTGAAACCCATCTGTCATACAAAAATAGGTACACTGTTCCAAGCACACATATGGTTCACACTAGTGAATCAACTTAATCAGGAGCAAAACCCTCATGCATCACAATGGATGACTGGCATCATCATTGGGAAAGCTCCTTGTCAGGCTGGTACTGCAATGCCTGGCGGGCTCACCCCGAAGGGGACCTCTTAACCACTTTACTCAAATGGTGACTCTGAAAGGTGAAAATATTAAATCCAGGGCTACCCAATCTTAGGACCCGAGTCAATGTTAGAGAGAATGAAACATTTAAAATTGATTTACCATCAAAAAAATGATTCTTAATTTTAATCAGTAATGCGAGTGATGGCAACCAAGATTAAAAACAAAAATGCGGAGTAACGTGATAAATTATGTACACCTACTCACACTTAAAAAAAGAGAGGAAAACCAATTAGGGTACCTCACTAGTACAAGTCTACATGTTTTGCGTCTATGTGGTCCATCCGGATCCAGTGACGCTTCATCAGGACACAAGAAAAAAACCTTTTCCAAAGTTTCTAATCAACAGTATGTCGAAGGAACAAAGTCACTTACTTAGTCCTGTATAATAACGTAGGAAAGGTCACCCTAAATAAATATAAATCGATGAACAGTAGTCAAAATAAAGTTAAACATTAATACAATGTTGAAAACTAGTGCACTTGTGAGAAAAAAGTGATCATAGTGACTCACTCGTGTGAAAAACAAAATAAAAAGAATGTAGCTTACCATCCCATATGTCAGGATAGAGCTCAAGAGGATCACTCGCCAGAACAAGAAACTGAAATTCTAGTCATTAATGATCATGAATCACAATGGATAGAGGTAAAGATAAAGTTATAATGAGTTAATACATTACTTAACTGACAACACAATATAACTGGTCGTTGAAATCAAAAGACATGATTAAATGATTCAGACAAGTTATAGCCTGGCACCGTACAAGGGACAACGATAAGTCAGTGTGGAAAGAATGTAACCATCGCAACTTCCCTTGTATTTGTTCAACAGTAACATATGGTTATGCAGAACAACGCATCCTTAGTGATTAACATGCACTTATATGACGGCAGTTTAAATTTTTTTTTATATATGCCGATGTTGTTTAAATGCGTAAACAAAGAAATGAAAACTCCCTGAAATAGGGTGAAAGGAACACGCGATAACGAGGCAAGCCATTTACTAGTAAGAATCAGAGCGTTCCAGGCGGATGCATTCGATTGTAAAGAATTAACGCCAAACACGATAAATACGGTGAGCACTTACTTCCGTTTCTGTATCGTAGGCAAATAAACCTACCCTCCGGCGCGCGTCCACAAAAGACGGGAGCGCGATGCGGAGACAGGTATTTATACCCGTTCCGTCTTACCCGGAAGGACCTGCCGTCTGACACTGTTGTTGACAGTGAAGACGGACTCAGCCACGGCTGAGTCCGTCAGTCAGTTCATCGATACGTATGAGCCCGAGGGCATTTAATAAATAAATAAAAACACTGCCACTCAATGTGAAACGATTATTTCCACAGAGAACACTGACCTCTGAACAAACAATATAATGAAAGGAGGAGATCATGTAAGCAAATCGGTTGTTCAGTTATGTGTTCAGCCACGTGATCAATATATTCCTCTTAGCATATATATAAATATGGTATATACTCCCATCAGAGAACATTTTTATATGTTGTCACCGTCCAACCACCTTACCAAGGTCTATCAATATTAACTCAGGTATACAGGGCTGAGTAAATGGACCAGATGGTTGTGTGACAAGTGAAGATTAAGAAGTACAAGATACCAAGTAGAAAAGTGTACAACACAATCTCTCCTAAGATGAGAGAGAGGTCCAGGGAATATCATTGTTGAGTTCTCGCTGTGATGTGCCCAATCTAAAGATCCATCTGTGTTCTATCCTAAAAAGTGAGTTAGAACCATGTGGAAGCACTTTTGGAACTTCTAGGACCACCCATTTAAGGTTATCTGGTGAATTCTTAGCATCCAAAAAATGAGAGCTAAGTTTAGTAGTCTCTTTTCGACATCTGATGTTACTTCTGTGTTCATTTATACGGACCTTAACTGGTCGTGTCGTCATCCCCACATAACGTAAGCCACAGGGACAAGTAATCATGTAAATACAATTTTTGGAATTGCAGTTAGTATGTTTCTTTAAAAACCACCTTCCAATAGGGTCTAGATCTAGAAATGTGACCTTACTAGTTAAGGGGCATACATTGCAATTCCCACAAGGAAAGTGGCCTGCTACAGGCGGGATATCCCACAGGGTTTTTTGTGTTGGGTTATCTCTAGATTGTGGACGTGTATGCACCACCATATCTTTTATGTTTGTAGTACGCTTAAAGGCAAAAATGGGTCTAGGTATAATACTTCCACCGCTTTCCAAAATTGGCCAACGTCTATTGATCACCTTTTTAATGGTGTTAGACAAAGGAGTAAAAGTTGTTACACAGGTTATGCGTGTCTGGGGAATTTTTTCATTTTTGGCCAGCAAGCAATCCCTGTGATTGTTTTTTGCTCTCTTGCGGGCCATCTGTCTTCAGCTTTCCATACTTTCCGCCTTGGAACTTTTACAGTCTTTGTATGTACTCCCTAATAAAATGTTTTTTTACAAGATTTTTAACTTTTTATAAGTGCTTTTTAAAGTTCTATTGGTGGAACTGTATGCTAATATTATGTTTCTCTCTTTTTAGGATGCCTTTGTCCCATTAATTCCTAAGAAATGTATGTTATTTATGTATGTAGTATTTGCAGTTTCGTTATTTATCTGTTTATGTGGATCTCTTTGAGTTCTTTATCATAAATAAATAAACTTGAAGTTGTCAGTGCAGTAAAGTAGGATACAGGGTGGGGGGGCAGGAAATCCCTGGAACTTCAGACACCCTTTCTGGAAACTCCACCCAAATTCTGAGGGCATGGTACCAGGGTGTAAAAATAGGGCTCTCAGACCTGCTCCTCAGTTCACCACTGGACCGGCGGAAGGACTCCCAGAGGATTGCCTGCTGCTGTGACCTGCTGTGCACTCTTCCAGACTGCTGCTGTACCTGAACAGACTGCCTTGATGCCTAGAGCCTCCTTGGAACTTTCAGAGGTCAGCATCACCACCTGCACCCTGGACGTCAGAGGTTACAAGGGCTAGTTCAGCTGGTCTCCTGTTTGAGCCACAGAGATATAACAGGATCCCGCCATCTTAAACCTGCACCTGTGCCCAGCCTGAGTGAGTCTTGACCCCTCCAGAGGTATCCATCTGTTCCTGGACCCTTGGTTGTGGCACTAAATGTACTTTCTATTTTTAACCTTAAGCATTAAAAATTCAGAACTTATGTTCTACTAATTGGATTTTCATGGTTTTCATGTCAATTAATTTATTAAAGTTTCCTCTATTTTATAAGTTGTTTTGGGATATTTATTGTTTGTGTACTGCGTAAATACTTAACAGATTGCCCCTAAGTTTAGCATGACTGCTTTTTATGCCAAGCTATCCAGGGTTAAGCTTAGGTTAAATTAGTGACTTTTCGTGGTTCACCCTCAAGAGACTATGGCTGTTGCTTGACCAGGGCTCACACCCCAGCTAACCAACAAACCAATTCCTCACAACACTTTATCACAATCTGAACAAAGAACATGGGTATAAATGTTTAAGCGCGAGTGCAGGAACTTCAAAAACTAAAGGGCCTGAGGAACAATGACCCCTCTGCAACCCCCCATCTACAGGACTGCCGGGTTTCCAGTTTGCTTTCATGTGACATTAACATGTTTGCAGTGTGCTGAAGTGTGACATTTTTGTGATTTATGAGTCACAATGTTCTTGATTTATGGGTGACACTTTATCCCAAACTGAGCAAATGAATCGGGTCCAAGTTTCATTACTGCAGAAACTACATCATTTTCACTTGGGTCTTACTTCCCTTGTGTCCACACACAAAGGTTGTTTGGGAATCACCTGTAGACATGTTCCAGGGCTTGGACTCAAGGACCTACTAACATCTGTGACTTCTTAGAAGCGGAGCGGAGCACAGCTGGGCCTGAAAGATAGAAACATGGAGTGGGAGAGACCTGTGCTGGGAGCAGATACCTGGGACAGACCCACTCTGCACCAGGTGCACATTACATACACATCCAGGGCTTGGACATGTCGGCTCCACTGTGGCAGTTTCCGCTGTGTCACACTCCAATGTGTGGTCACTACAGGGCAGCACACCTTGCGTTTGAGTTTTTAGTGTTAATATAAATATAGATATCTTTAACAGACATCATTTCACTGCAGTGACTCCTAGGCTCAGGCACATCAGATGTAGTGAGAGGACATCATACCGCAGAGGGCTCTTCATAGGAGAGGGCCTGGCGCCATCTAGCGCTACTAACTGTGTTGGCTGCCTCCTCATTAACAAACTGAAGAGGGCTCTTCATAGGAGAGTACCTAGTGGTGTTACCCATATCAGCTGCCTCCTTATTAATAGACTGAAATGGGATATTCATAGGAGATGACCTGGGACCATCCACTGGTAACAACCATGTTGGCTGCCTTCTCATTAACAAACTAAAGTGGGTTCTTCATAGGACTGGGAACTGGGGGCACCTAGGGGTATTAACCATGTCATATGCATCCTCCTTAACAAATTGAAGTGGGCTATTCAAAGCAGAGGATCTGATGCCATCTAGTGGTATTAACCATGTTGACTGCCTCCTCATTAACAAACTGTAGTGGACTCTTCAGAGGACACGGACCTGGCACCATCTAGTGGTGCTAACCATGTCGACTGCCTCCTCATTAATAAAATGGGCGGCTTTGCTGTAAAAACAGTGAATAAATGTTTTAGCATGAGTGGGGGACCTTCAGAAAGGCAGGGTGTTTGGGAATAATGACCCATCTGCAGCCCCCTTCTGCTGAATCACCAAGATTGTAGGTTTATGTGCAACATTAACATGTTTGCAGTACACATAAGTGTAGGAAAGTACCATCTTGCCTGGCATGTTACCCCCATATTTCACTGTATATATGCTGTTTTAGTTGTATGTGTCACTGGGACCCTGCCAGCCAGGGCCCCAGTGCTCATAAGTGTGCCCTGTATGTGTTACCTGGGTGATGACTAACTGTCTCACTGAGGCTCTGCTAACCAGAACCTCAGTTGTTACGCTCTCTCATTTCTTTCCAAATTGTCACTAACAGGCTAGTGACCAATTTCACCAATTTATATTGGCATACTGGAACACCCTTATAATTCCCTAGTATATGGTACTGAGGTACCCAGGGTATTGGGGTTCCAGGAGATCCCTATGGGCTGCAGCATTTCTTGTGCCACCCATAGGGAGATCTGACAATTCTTACACAGGCCTGCCAGTGCAGCCTGAGTGAAATAACGTCCACGTTATTTCACAGCCATTTACCACTGCACTTAAGTAACTTATAAGTCACCTATATGTCTAACCTTTACCTGGTAAAGGATGGGTGCTAAGTTACTTAGTGTGTAGGCACCCTAGCACTAGCCAAGGTGCTCCCACATTGTTCAGGGCAAATTCCCCGGACTTTGTGAGTGCGGGGACACCATTACACGCGTGCAGTATACATATGTCACGACATATGTATAGCATCACAATGGTAACTCCGAACATGGCCATTTAACATGTCTAAGATCATGGAATTGTCACCCCAATGCCATTCTGGCATTGGGGAGACAATTCCATGATCCCCCGAGTCTCTAGCACAGACCCGGGTACTGCCAATTTACCTTTCCCGGGGTTTCACTGCAGCTGCTGCTAACCCCTCAGACAGGTTTCTGCCCTCCTGGGGTCCAGCCAGGCTTGGCCCGGGAAGGCAGAACAAAGGACTTCCTCAGAGAGAGGGTGTTACACCCTCTCCCTTTGGAAAAAGGAGTCAGGGCTGGGGAGGAGTAGCCTCCCCCAGCCTCTGGAAATGCTTTGATGTGCACAGATGGTGCCCATCTCTGCATAAGCCAATCTACACCGGTTCAGGGATCCCCCAGTCCTGCTCTGGCACGAAACTGGACAAAGGAAAGGGGAGTGACCACTCCCCTGACCTACACCTCCCCTGGGAGGTGACCAGAGCTCCTCCAGTGTGCTCCAGACCTCTGCCATCTTGGAAACAGAGGTGCTGCTGGCACACTGGACTGCTCTGAGTGGCCAGGGCCAGCAGGTGACGTCAGAGACTCCTTCTGATAGGCTCCTACAGGTGTTGCTAGTCTATCCTCCCTCCCAAGTAGCCAAACCTCCTTTTCTGGCTATTTAGGGTCTCTGCTTTGGGGAATTCTTTAGATAACGAATGCAAGAGCTCATCAGAGTTCCTCTGCATCTCTCTCTTCACCTTCTGCCAAGAAATCGACTGCTGACCGCGCTGGAAGCCTGCAAAACTGCAACAAAGTAGCAAAGACGACTACTGCGACCTTGTAACGCTGATCCAGCCGCCTTCTTAACTGTTTTCTTGGTTGTGCAGCGGTGGGATAAGTACTTGCAACTACTTACCACTTTGTCATTTTGTACTTTTCATAAGAGAAAAATATACAAATCAAGTTCAGTGTATGTACACCTAACCAAAAAGTTTTGCTTTTCTTCTCTTACTACTTTGCTAAGTGCTGAAAAGTACCTCCAAAACTTTCAAAAAGTTCTTAAAAAGTTTTAAAAGTTTTTTTTCCTGTTCTTTAAAAAGTTCTGAAACTTTTTCTTTCTTTTTCTGTCCCTTAAACCTTTTCTATAATGTCTGGTACAGGTCAAACTGTTGATCTGACCAAAGTTGCTTATGACCACCGTAGCTGGAAAGGAGCAAGGAGTCTCTGTATTGAAAGAGGTTTAGGGGTAGGGAAGAATCCCTCAAGAGAACTGTTAGTTAATATGCTCATTGAACAGGATAAAACCTTAGTTGGCACATCTGGTGAGAAATTAGCTGATGGTTCACACTCTGACTCTGGGGCACCCCCAGTAAGAGGGTTAGAAGGGAACCTTCCCATCCTGCCCCTTAGCAGGCCACCTAGCATGGCTGGTACTAATGTGAGTTCTCATCATAGTATAGAGGTAACCCCTTTAGGCCAGGTTGTTAGAGTGCCATCTGTTAGGGACAGGTCTCCCTCTGTTCATTCACACCATTCTTCTGTGTCAAGGCATGCCCAACCCACCCTCCCTGAAGACAGAATGTTAGAAAGGGAACTCAATAGATTGAGAGTGGAGGAGTCCAGGCTGAAGCTTAAAAAGCAACAGCTGGATCTAGACAGGGAAGCATTTGACTTAGAAAAAGAAAGACAGAGGTTGGGGTTTGGACCCCATGGTGGCAGCAGCAGTACTCCAAATAGTCATCCTGCAAAAGAGCATGATTCTAGGAATCTGCACAAGATAGTTCCCCCTTACAAGGAGGGGGATGACATTAACAAGTGGTTTGCTGCACTTAAGAGGGCCTTTGTTGTACAGGAGGTCCCTCAAAGGCAGTGGGCTGCTATCCTATGGCTATCTTTCAGTGGAAAGGGTAGGGATAGGCTCCTTACTGTTAAGGAAAGTGATGCCAATAATTTTAAAGTTCTTAAGAATGCACTCCTAGATGGTTATGACTTAACCACTGAACAGTACAGGATCAAGTTCATAGAAACCAAAAAGGAGTCTTCACAAGACTGGGTAGACTTTGTTGACCATTCAGTGAAGGCCTTGGAGGGGTGGTTACATGGCAGTAAAGTTCCTGACTATGAAAGCCTGTATAACTTAATCCTGAGAGAGCATATTCTTAATAATTGTGTGTCTGATTTGTTACACCAGTACCTGGTAGACTCTGATCTGACCTCTCCCCAAGAATTGGGAAAGAAGGCAGACAAATGGGTCAGAACAAGGGTGAACAGAAAAGTTCATACAGGGGGTGACAAGGATGGCAAGAGGAAGGATGGTAAGTCTTCTGACAAGGGTGGGGACAAATCTAAAAATGAGTCTTCATCAGGCCCACAACAACACTCTGGTGGGGGTGGTGGGCCCAAATCCTCTTCAAATCAAAATCAAGTAAAGAAACCATGGTGCTATTTATGTAAAATAAAAGGCCATTGGACAACTGATCCCAGTTGTCCAAAGAAAAGCACCAAGCCTCCTACTACTACAACCCCTTCTGCTACACCTAGTGCCCCTAGTAATAGCAGTGGTGGTGGGAGCAAACCTACTAATAGCCAATCCAAGGGAATAGCTGGGCTCACTTTTGGTAATTTAGTTGGGGTTGGTCTTGTTAGGGAGACCACAGAGGCAGTGTTAGTCTCTGAAGGTGCCATTGATTTGGCCACCTTGGTTGCTTGTCCCCTTAATATGGATAAGTACAAGCAACTGCCCTTAATAAATGGTGTTGAGGTTCAGGCCTACATGGACACAGGTGCCAGTGTTACAATGGTAATAGAGAAACTGGTCCACCCTGAACAACACCTACTTGGTCACCAGTACCAAGTGACTGATGCTCATAACAACACTCTCAGCCACCCCATGGCTGTTGTGAATCTCAACTGGGGGGGTTTACTGGTCCAAAGAAAGTTGTGGTTGCCTCAGATTTACCTGTAGACTGTCTACTAGGGAACGATTTAGAGACATCAGCTTGGGCAGAAGTGGAGTTGGAGGCTCATGCAGCAATGCTGGCCATTCAAGGGCATATTTTTGCTTTGACAAGGGCTCAGGCCAAAAAGCAAAAAGGACAGGGTGACTTGGATCCTGGAAGAATGGACCAAGTACTCCCTAAAGCTAGGGTTAGTAAAGGTAAAACACCACCTACTATCCCTCCCTCTACAGTGGATTCAACTTCTGAGGAAGAAGAATGTCCACCCTGTGCAGAACCTACACCAGAGGAGCTGGAAGCAGACACTGCTGAGCTTTTGGCTGAAGGGGGGCATGCCAGGGAGGAGCTGAGTGTGGCACAGCATACCTGTCCCACACTAGAGGGTCTAAGACAGCTAGCTGTCAAACAAACTCATGGGGATGTCAGTGACTCTCACAGAGTTTACTGGGAGGACAACCTCTTGTATACTGAAGCAAGGGATCCAAAACCTGGAGCTGCCAGGAGATTGGTGATTCCTCAGCAATACAGTGGGTTCCTCCTAACTCTAGCCCACGACATTCCCTTGGCTGGGCATTTAGGGCAAATGAAAATTTGGGACAGGCTTGTCCCCTTGTTTCATTGGCCTAGAATGTCAGAGGACACAAAGGAATTTTGTAAGTCCTGTGAAACCTGTCACGCCAGTGGCAAAACAGCTGGCACTCCCAAGGCACCCCTTATTCCACTGCCTGTGGTTGGGGTCCCCTTTGAAAGGGTAGGGGTTGACATAGTTGGCCCCCTTGACCCTCCTACTGCTTCAGGCAATAGGTTTATCTTGGTGGTAGTGGGCCATGCCACCAGATATCCTAAAGCAATTCCTCTAAGGACCACTACAGCTCCTGCAGTGGCAAAGGCCCTCCTGGGAATCTTTTCCAGGTTGGGCTTCCCAAAAGAGGTGGTATCAGACAGGGGAAGCAATTTCATGTCTTCTTACTTAAAAGCCATGTGGAAGGAATGTGGTGTGACATACAAGTTCACCACACCCTATCATCCACAAACAAATGGACTGGTTGAGAGGTTTAATAAAACTCTCAAAGGAATGATAATGGGACTCCCTGAAAAACTCTGCAGGAGATGGGATGTCCTGTTACCTTGCCTCCTTTTTGCTTACACGGAGGTACCCCAGAAAGGAGTGGGCTTCAGCCCCTTTGAACTCCTATTTGGACACCCTGTAAGAGGTCCTCTAACACTTGTAAAGGAGGCTTGGGAACAACCTTTAAAAGCTCCTAAGCAAGACATAGTGGACTATGTACTTGGCCTAAGATCTAGGATGGCTGAGTACATGAAAAAGGCCAGTAAAAACCTTCAGGCCAGCCAAGAGCTCCAAAAGCAATGGCATGACCAGAAGGCTGTTTTGATTCAGTACCAACCAGGGCAGAAAGTGTGGGTCTTGGAGCCTGTGGCCCCAAGAGCACTCCAAGACAAATGGAGTGGACCCCACATTATTATTGAGAAAAAGGGTGAAGTCACCTACTTAGTTGACCTAGGCACTACCAGGAGTCCCCTTAGGGTGCTCCATGTCAATCGCCTGAAACCCTACTATGACAGGTCTGATCTCACCCTGCTCATGGCAACAGATGAAGGACAGGAAGAAGAGAGTGACCCTCTCCCTGATCTCTTCTCTTCCACAGAACAAGATGCTCTAGTGGAAGGTGTAGTTCTGGCAGATTGTCTTACTGCTGAGCAGAAAGACCACTGCATAAATCTCCTGGGTCAGTTTTCTGAACTCTTTTCTACTGTGCCAGGCACCACTTCCTGGTGTGAGCACACTATATATACTGGAGACAGCTTGCCTGTCAAAAGTAAGATCTATAGGCAGCCTGACAATGTCAGGGACTGCATAAAACAAGAGGTTCAGAAAATGCTTGAACTGGGAGTGGTTGAGCACTCTGAAAGTCCATGGGCCTCTCCTGATGTACTTGTACCAAAACCTTATTCCAAAGATGGAAAGAAGGACATGAGATTTTGTGTAGACTATAGAGGTCTCAACCAAGTAACTAAAACTGATGCTCACCCTATACCCAGGGCAGATGAGCTAATAGATACACTGGCATCTGCCAAGTATCTAAGCACCCTTGATTTGACTGCAGGGTATTGGCAGATCAAGTTATCAGAGGATGCTAAAGCAAAAACTGCATTTTCAACCATTGGAGGGCACTACCAATTCACAGTAATGCCTTTTGGATTGAAAAATGCACCTGCCACTTTTCAAAGGTTGGTGAATACAGTCCTGCAAGGGCTGGAGGCTTTTAGTGCAGCATATCTAGATGATATAGCTGTCTTTAGCTCCACCTGGGATGATCACCTGGTCCACCTATGGAAAGTTTTGGAGGCCCTGCAAAAGGCAGGCCTCACTATCAAGGCTTTAAAGTGCCAGATAGGGCAGGGGAAAGTGGTGTATCTGGGACACCTTGTAGGTGGAGAACAGATTGCACCAGTTCAGGGGAAAATCCAAACTATTATAGATTGGGTTCCCCCTACAACTCAGACTCAGGTGAGAGCCTTTTTAGGCCTCACTGGGTACTACAGGAGATTCATAAAGAACTATGGCTCCATTGCAGCCCCTCTTAATGACCTCACATCAAAGGAAATGCCTAAAAAGGTATTATGGACGGCAAACTGTCAGAAAGCTTTTGAGGAGCTGAAGCAGGCCATGTGCTCTGCACCTGTCCTGAAAAGCCCCTTCCAAAAAATTCATTGTCCAAACTGATGCATCTGAATTAGGGGTAGGGGCAGTCTTATCGCAACTTAATTCTGAGGGCCAGGATCAACCTGTTGCTTTTATCAGCAGGAGGTTGACCCCTAGAGAAAAGTGTTGGTCTGCCATAGAGAGGGAGGCCTTTGCTGTGGTCTGGGCACTGAAGAAGTTGAGGCCATACCTGTTTGGCACTCACTTCATTGTTCAGACAGACCACAAACCTCTACTTTGGCTAAAACAAATGAAAGGTGAAAACCCTAAATTATTGAGGTGGTCCATATCCCTACAGGGAATGGACTATACAGTAGAACATAGACCTGGGAGTACCCACTCCAATGCAGATGGACTCTCCAGATATTTCCACTTAGACAATGAAGACTCATCAGGTCATGGCTAGTCTTATTGTCCTTCGTTTGGGGGGGGGGTTGTGTAGGAAAGTACCATCTTGCCTGGCATGTTACCCCCATATTTCACTGTATATATGTTGTTTTAGTTGTATGTGTCACTGGGACCCTGCCAGCCAGGGCCCCAGTGCTCATAAGTGTGCCCTGTATGTGTTACCTGTGTTATGACTAACTGTCTCACTGAGGCTCTGCTATCCAGAACCTCAGTGGTTATGCTCTCTCATTTCTTTCCAAATTGTCACTAACAGGCTAGTGACCAATTTCACCAATTTATATTGGCATACTGGAACACCCTTATAATTCCCTAGTATGTGGTACTGAGGTACCCAGGGTATTGGGGTTCCAGGAGATCCCTATGGGCTGCAGCATTTCTTGTGCCACCCATAGGGAGATCTGACAATTCTTACACAGGCCTGCCAGTGCAGCCTGAGTGAAATAACGTCCATGTTATTTCACAGCCATTTACCACTGCACTTAAGTAACTTATAAGTCACCTATATGTCTAACCTTTACCTGGTTAAGGTTGGGTGCTAAGTGGGGGCGTTTCCAAGATGGCGACCGGGTCGGACGTACAATCCGCAGCTCCGACCCGGCCTACAATAAAGATCCTACTAAAAGAAGCTCTGACCCGCCGCGGGGGTGAGAATCATCCCCCCCCAGCGGCGGAACCAGCGTGACGGAGGCGACGGCGGGCGAAGAGCCGAGGGAGCGGCTCGGGGCGCCTGACTTGCGCCCGATCCGAGGGACGCCCGGGGCGCCATCTTCCGCCGCGCGTTCGCGTTGGGAGACGCCCGAGCGCCGCGAGCGCTGAAGAACTAAGGTGGCTGGTGCCGCGTTCGTGCAGAACTACTGAGCTTCCTGAGGGAGGTGAGTGGAGGATTATTCCTGTGGGTATCGAGCCTAGAGGACCCCGCCCCAACGTGACTGCGATCGTAGGGCACCTGGCGTGTTGAGCTGAGCGCTATGTGGAACTCTTGGTTGATCAAGGCCATACCTGAAAGGCCACCAGCTACAAGAGAACACAGATCTTAGAGGGCTAAAACAACGTGATACAGACATATGGGGTTGCGCCCACGAGGGTAAACGTCGGATCATCATGGCGGAGGCAAACGAGGAGTAGTACTGCCTAGTCTGACGGTACATGAAAAGCTGATGCCACATCAACACAAAAATCAACAGGAACGCATGAGTAAATAAACTACAGAAGCAACTGAACTAGTTGGTGCCTACTGGCGAGCACGCAATGGGAAAACGGGAGGCCGCTTGACACCCTCAAGCACCGTGTCGCAGTTATACCTCTATACACCATATGAGATGTGCCGCTGGCGCCGTAGTACTTTGCCATTGTGATAAAATTAGACAACTCAACACTGAATTCAGAGAGCAGTAATAAAACTGAGCGGGAACTACCTGATGGGAAAACCAAAGATCCCGCGTGTGCCTCCAGAAACTATGGACCCCACTAAACCGCCTTTAACATCCGGGGCTATAGACACATGCCAAACCCTGCAGAAAATGGAAGCGACACTACAAACGCACTCAACACAGTTCGAAAAAGTGCTGCAAGCCATACTTGACACTAAAACAACACTGGAAGCGAAGATTGGCTCAATCACAGAAGATGTTAACCTGCTTCGCGCAGACCATCAGACACTAGCAGAAAAGGTCTCTGAGCTGGAAAAAGACACATTGCACCTTACACCATCTATACTAGAGGTTAAATCCCGACTAAGTGCTATAACAGCTGAAGTTGAGACACTTAAACGCAGGGCCGAAGAATCCAAAGGTAGATCGCGCCGAAATAACATCCGGTTTGTGGGATTTCCGGAACGCGCCGAAGGCCCAAATACAGAACTCTTTATCGAACAATGGCTGATTGAATCGGTGCTGAAAAACAACGTTCCAAAGTTTTTCTCAATAGAACGCGCCCACAGGGTCCCGGGCAGACCCCCTCCACCGGGTGCTTATCCACGTCCCCTCATAGCAAAACTACTGAACTACCGTCACAGAGACCTAATACTACAATTATTTCGAAAAATATGCCCAATACACTTTGAGAGCACGCAAATAACCACCTATCCGGATTACACAGCAGAGGTACAAAAAAAACGAAACTCATTCTACCGGATCAAAGAACATCTAAGAGAACACAATATTAAATACTCCTTGTTGTTCCCCGCTAAACTCCGAATACAAGACAACACTCGCACTCTATTTTTCACTACTCCTGAAGACGCATGGACATGGCTTCATGCAAAAGGTCTAGCTGACCCTCCACCCACTAAGGACAAAAGCCTTCCCCCGAGGAATAAAGGTAAACCTCGCAGTAAACAAGACAACAAACCATCCCCTGAACAATCGCGAGTTGAACGATCGCTATTGCTACAGTCCACGATGCGTTTTGCCAATGCGTCACCGACTTCTCTATCTGGGCAATCAGAAGTAGATCCTGACCTAGGGTTAAACTCCGACTCAACGGACACTACCCGAGGCCCCAACCTCACTCCAAGAACAGCAGATGACATTTGTTAAATCCTGGACCCTGAACAATGGAGACCACCCCATCCGCAGTTCCTAACTGGATGATTCCGTCGTTCGCAATCTCATAAATACTTTCCTTATTTTGTGGGCTCGGCTCGTTGCCGCTCCTGTCTAGCATGGACACTAACATACGTAAATAGGCCGGGTCTAAGACACTCAACCACCCGCAGCCATGGAACACCCTCCGCTCCATATGGACAGTTACCCTAAGATGACAAGTTTTGTTACCCCCTTGTTTTTACCACAACTGCCATTGTTGCTAAACATAGCAGATCTTATAGTTGTAGGTAATTGGAACGTTTTACTGTTATATGTATTGACATGTATTATTTGTAGAGTGCCACACCACAATGTAAACTTAAAAGGCAGGTCTCACACCACAGTAGTCAAGAGGCTAGATGATATGTATAGGTATCAAATAACAAAGAAAATCGGGCTCGCGCAATCACAGGCGGTACCCTCCCACTTTATATCACTTAGATCTCATGGCACTTCAAAATAAGCGATATACCGCTAGTTATAAAATTCTCACATGGAATGTAAAGGGCATGGCATCCGCGGGCAAAAGACATCGGATATATACATACCTAAGGAGGCACCAGATTCAAATAGCCATGTTGCAAGAGACACATTTAGATGAATCCTTGTTGGCAAATACTAAAACAAAATGGAAAGGCCAATTATATGGGACCACCTTTTCGACATACGCAAAAGGAGCGGTAATCTGGATAGCCCCCGGGGTCCCATACACTATGTCCCGTAAACAATGTGACCCAAACGGGCGGTACGTAGTACTGGAGGGTACCTTAGACGGAAGCCCCTTAGCCCTAATAACATTATATACTCCTAATACAAACCAATGGGACTTCCTAGGGACATTGGGCAGCAGCATGCTCAGCGACCCAGCAACAGATGCTATATGGGGAGGTGACTTTAACTGCGTTCTAGATATCCTGAAAGATCGCTCTACCGCCCCCACTGGATCGCACCCCGGCTAAACGAGCATCGCTTGAACTATTGGACTGGGCTTCTAATAATGGGCTAAGCGAAATTTGGAGAACTTCACATCCCACACTACGTGAGTACTCGTTCTACTCACCAGTGCATAAACTCCACACCAGGCTGGATATGTTCTTTGTTACACCTAGCATAATCCCAAAGGTAACTTCGTCTGGCTACCTAGCCCGCACTATATCAGATCATAACCCACACTACTCCATATTGCTATGGGGATACATACATGCCAGCATCCCAACATGGCGCCTGCAACCAGACGCCCTGACTGACCCTCCCTTTAACACTGAATTGGCCACATGCCTATCGTCCTATTTCTCTCTAAATAAAAATACAACACCAACCCGAGCCACCGAGTGGGACGCACATAAAGTGGTAATCAGAGGACAATGTCTGGCAGCGTCGGTGGGCATTGAGAAAATGCTGACATCAGAGCTACTAAAACTGGAAGCCAAAATACAAAAGGCGGAGACTGAAGTCATAACAAATAAAACCCCAACAGAAACGCTAATATCACTGAAAGCAAAATACAGAGAAACAGATGACAGTCTTAGCAGGCACAATTATAGACATTTTAAAATGAGACAACATGCCGAGGGGGACAGATCGGGCAAACTGCTGGCATGGTTAGTGCGGCAATCACCGCAATCATCGCCTATAGGAGCTATCAAATTGCAAACAGGGAGGGTGGTTAACACTCAAACGGACATTAACAAAACCTTCTATACGTACTATCACATGTTGTATCAATCCTCTATCCCCCCTACAGAACAACAATTGTCCGAATTTCTAGCACAGATTCCCCAAAATTCGAATGTCGTCAACAACGCTGATGTCTTAGACGGCCCCATTACCATTGAGGAGCTTCGCTTGGCCCTCTCTCAGATGGCACGCGGCAAGTCTCCTGGCACTGACGGTCTACCACCAGAATACTACAACTCGCACAGCAATCATTTATTACAGCCTCTGTTGGAGGTGTTTAACGAAGGACGCAATAGAAAACAATTGCCAGACTCTATGAGGGAAGCACTAATAGTGGTCCTGCCCAAACCGGGGCGAGACCCACTGGACTCAGATCATATAGACCACTTTTGCTACTGAACACTGACTGCAAACTTCTAGGGAAAATCCTAGCAAACAGATTGCTTCCCCACTTGCCACACTTAGTACACCCGGACCAGTTGGGATTTATCCTGGGAAGAAACACTTTTCTCAATATATGGCGCCAAATCCGTATCATGCACAATACCACTGATCCAGATAGTGTGACTGTGTCACTAGACATAGAGAAGGCGTTCGATACACTGGGATGGGAATACCTATTCAGTGCCCTCAAGGCATTTGGATTCCGGAGTGGCTTCATTAACTGGATTGCTACACTATATTCCAAACCAACAGCCCGAGTTAAAACCGGTCAGGTAGTGTCGGAGGCCTTTCCTGTGAAAAGAGGAACCAGACAGGGCTGCCCGCTCTCACCATTGCTGTTTGCAATAGCTATGGAACCACTTGCAATTAAGCTCAGAAGCTGCGCACACAAATGGGGCATAAGGGAGTTCGACACATATCACATAATATCCTTGTACGCGGACGATGCCCTGGTATATTTGCGTAATCACTCTGTCTCCCTGTCTAAGATAATGCATATACTGAATAAGTTTGCTCTTGTATCTGGATTACATGTGAATTGGTCTAAATCCTGTATCTTCCCTCTTACTTGCTTGCCCCCTGAACGTCGAGCATCCCTCCCCATGCATCAACTACCATGGTCGCACCAAACCTTCAAATACTTGGGTGTTCAAGTATATCATTCTATGTCAGACCTAAAAGAAGTTAACCTTGACAGGCTGCTTCGCTCTACCCGTGGCTCCTTGACATTTTGGAGCTCCTTGCCCTTATCGCCTATGGGCCGGATAGCAATAGTTAAAATGCTAATATTACCAAGATTCTTATATTATTTCTCTGCACTTCTGCTGTCTTTACCACGCTCGTTTTTCCACAAAGTGCATTCCCTATTAACTGACCTGCTATGGGGCAGAGACAGACGCAGAGTAGCCATAACCACCACACAATATCCACAAGTGGAGGGTGGGTTGGGCATGCCGAACATGGAGCTATATTATGCAGCAGCCCAACTTCAATGGATCACTAAATGGCTCAACGAGCCGTCCAATGCAGAGTCTACAGCTATGGTGGCTTATATAACTCCAACAACGATACTGACATGGTTACTAACAGGGCTCCCTCACCTACTACGTAACACTCCCCTGCTAGATTCGGCTAGACACTGCTGGAAGGGATACATACAGGGCAAAAAGCAGCCCCTCCCCTACTCTCCTCTAATTCAGTACTACAGTTGCCGGGCATCCACGCACTATCCTCTCATCATGATGTACGGGCAGTTAATACTCTGAACACAGGAGACCTATATAAGGACTCCAGAGCAATCAAGTTTACAGAACTGGTAGCTGCGGTGATAATGCAACCATGTGCCTTTTTGACATTCAATGCCATAACTAATCTCCTACGTAACATATGGGGCTGTGGACATAATGAGCCAAACGAATCCCTCCTACTTACTACAATACTCTCTATGGGGGAAAACGCGTTGTTACCACATTATACAAAATACTCCTAACAAAAGCTGCAAAGCTCTAACCCAGGTCAAGCTTCGCTGGGATTCTGCCCTTCCTGCACCAATAGCACAAAAATCCTGGGACACAGCCCTCACCTCGATTAAGTCCGTATCTCGCAACTTCAGACTAAGATACACGCAATTTAATTACGTGCATCATGCATATCTTTCCCCTGCCCGTATCCATAAAATATACCCAGGAGCTAACTCCATATGTCCAAGATGCGCTACCCCTGCAGCAACCTTTTACCATATGGTTTGGGAATGTCACACGATCAACACTGGTTGGAACCAAATAGTTGCTACAACCGCAGACCTGATAGGCCAGACGCTTACCCCTACTCCGGAATCCTGCCTGCTCAATATACGACACCGCACAAAAAATGATAAACACACTCACAAGTTTGTAGATTTAGCATTCGTGATATACAAGAGCCTGATAGCTATACATTGGAAGGCCCCAAATGCCCCTCGCCACTCCCTATGGCTCCGAGACCTACATGATTACACACTGGCGGAATCTCAAACCCTGAGGCAATTACAACATAGAGGCCAGATACAGAACGGGACTGAAAGCTGGGACCTCTTTGTAGTTAGAATTGAATCCAGGGATGACAAATACCCACCATGAATCAGCCCCTTCAAAATTCTCAGGATACGCAATTACTAAAATTATTAATAATAATTGAGTTTGCCCTAAACAACCCCAAGATATTGTACCATCGAGCCTTGCCCATATTATACCTACTCATCAGCCGCTCCATGATACTGCTATACCCCCATACCAAAGCGCACATACGGAAAGGTACCCCTTTAGAGCCTGTACAGTTATATGCCTTCACTATAATAATTGACGCCAACATATATATTTTAGAATAATATATCTTCATGTCAAATGTTATCAAATTATATAATGTTTAAGGAAAGCCAGTACACTAAAATATAGCAATGTTGTGCAAAGTAATATACAAATGCTCAGAAAAGCATTTGGAGAGTGGATGGGCGTATTCCCACCAAATCATATGTAAAGTACTGATACTTTTGTGCCTTGTTTTGTTTCAAGTTTAATAAACAGATTTAAGGTGCTCCCACATTGTTCAGGGCAAATTCCCCGGACTTTGTGAGTGCGGGGACACCATTACACGCGTGCACTATAAATATGCCACGACATATGTATAGCGTCACAATGGTAACTCCGAACATGGCCATGTAACATCTCTAAGATCACGGAATTGTCACCCCAATGCCATTCTGGCATTGGGGAGACAATTCCATGATCCCCGAGTCTCTAGCACAGACCCGGGTACTGCCAAACTACCTTTCCCGGGGTTTCACTGCAACTGCTGCTGCTGCCAACCCCTCAGACAGGTTTCTGCCCTCCTGGGGTCCAGCCAGGCTTGGCCCAGGAAGGCAGAACAAAGGACTTCCTCAGAGAGAGGGTGTTACACACTCTCCCTTTGGAAAAAGGTGTCAGGGCTGGGGAGGAGTAGCCTCCCCCAGCCTCTGGAAATGCTTTGATGGGCACAGATGGTGCCCATCTCTGCATAAGCCAGTCTACACCGGTTCAGGGATCCCCCAGCCCTGCTCTGGCGTGAAACTGGACAAAGGAAAGGGGAGTGACCACTCCCCTGACCTACACTTCCCCTGGGAGGTGCCCAGAGCTCCTCCAGTGTGCTCCAGACCTCTGCCATCTTGGAAACAGAGGTGCTGCTGGCACACTGGACTGCTCTGAGGGGCCAGGGCCAGCAGGTGACGTCAGAGACTCCTTCCGATAGGCTCCTACAGGTGTTGCTAGCCTATCCTCTGTCCTAAGTAGCCAAGCCTCCTTTTCTGGCTATTTAGGGTCTCTGCTTTGGGGAATTCTTTAGATAACGAATGCAAGAGCTCATCAGAGTTCCTATGCATCTCTCTCTTCACCTTCTGCCAAGGAATCTACTGCTGACCGCGCTGGAAGCCTGCAAAACTGCAACAAAGTAGCAAAGACGACTACTGCGACCTTGTAACGCTGATCCGGCCGCCTTCTCGACTGTTTTCCTGGTGGTGCATGCTGTGGGGGTAGTCTGCCTCCTCACTGCACTAGAAGCTCCGAAGGAATCTCCCGTGGGTTGACGGAATCTTCCCCCTGCAACCGCAGGCACCAAAAGACTGCATCACCGGTCCTCTGGGTCTCCTCTCAGCACAACGAGTGAGGTCCCTTGAACTCAGCAACTCTGTCCAAGTGACTCCCACAGTCCAGTGACTCTCCAGTCCAAGTTTGGTGGAGGTAAGTCCTTGCCTTCCCACGCTAGACTGCATTGCTGGGTAGCGCGTGATTTGCAGCTGCTCCGGCTCCTGTGCACTCTTCAAGGATTTCCTTTGTGGACAGCCAAGCCTGGGTCCCTGGCACTCTAACCTGCAGTGCACGACCTCCTGATTTGTCCTCCGGCGTCGTGGGACCTTCTTTTGTGACTTCGGGTGAGCTCCAGTTCACTCCACTTTGTAGTGCCTGTTCTGGCACTTCTGCAGGTGCTGCTTGCTTCTGAGTGGGCTCTTTGTCTTGCTGGACGACCCCTCTGTCTCCTCACGCAATTGGCGATATCCTGGTCCCTCCTGGGCCACAGCAGCATCCAAAAACCCTAACCACAACCCTTGCAGCTAACAAGGCTTGTTTGCGGGCTTTCTGCACAGAAACACGTCTGCAAGCCTCTACGTGACGTGTGACATCCATCCTCCAAATGGGAAGTTTCTAGCCCTTGTCGTTCTTGCAGAATCCACAGCTTCTACCATCCATGGCGGCTTCTTTGCACCCACAGCTGGCATTTCCTGGGCATCTGCCCACTCCCGACTTGATCGTGACTCTTGGACTTGGTCCCCTTGTTCCACAGGTACTCTTGTCAGGAAATCCAATGTTGTTGTATTGCTGGTGTTGGTCTTCCTTGCAGAATTCCCCTCTCACGACTTCTGTGCTCTCTGGGAAACTTAGGTGCACTTTGCACCCACTTTTCAGGGTCTTGGGGTGGGCTATTTTTCTAACCCTCACTGTTTTCTTACAGTCCCAGCGACCCTCTACAAGGTCACATAGGTTTGGGGTCCATTCGTGGTTCGCATTCCACTTTTGGAGTATATGGTTTGTGTTGCCCCTATCCCTATGTGTTCCCATTGCATTCTATTGTAACTATTCATTGCTTGCACTGTTTTCTATTGCTATCACTGCATAATTTTGGTATTGTGTACATATATCTTGTGTATATTTGCTATCCTCATACTGAGGGTACTCACTGAGATACTTTTGGCATATTGTCATAAAAATAAAGTACCTTTATTTTTAGTATATCTGTGTATTGTGTTTTCTTATGATATTGTGCATATGACACCAGTGGTGTAGTAGGAGCTTTACACGCCTCCTAGTTCAGCCTAAGCTGCTCTGCTAAGCTACCTTTACCCCTCTACACTAATAAGGGATACCTGGACCTGGTGCAAGGTGTAAGTACCCCTTGGTACTCACTACAAGCCAGGCCAGCCTCCTACAATAAGTGTGACAATTTACCTCAAGCTGAACAAAAGGAATTGGGTCCAACTTTAAATAATAATTGAAAGAAATAGCCCCTGGGGGAATTATCATACTATCCACCACTCAATTCTCTTCTCATACATTTATTCACTCAAATGATCAATCTTAATAAAGGAATATCAAAATGTCATATTTAATAAATAATCGCACACACAATAAAAAACATCAAAAACAGACAATCATAAAAAAGCTAACAGGCCCCACAGGGGACCTCTGCATAATCTCTGGCCTAACGAAATTGGGAGACCACACACAAGACACCCTCCCTGGTCTATTGTCTTTTTGCTGTCCCAAATCAGGTATACAGTGTGGCCAATTGATTAATTCAACCAATATCTCATCTATTCTTGGCCAGTTCCAATGAGTTCAGCAATTCAACTTGTGTCGGTGTGTTTCAGTCCTTTTTACTATCTTCCTCAGGACGATTTTATATTCTACCAATCCATATTCATTCCATATCTATATAAGAAAATAAATCACCAAATAAAAATACACAAGTTCCAATCCTACACTCCATTACTTAAGAATCCCTTAACTCATCACCTATATCATCCCAGTTCCACCCCGACTTTGTTTAAATCACAACAAACTTACCCCTTTTGAATATCACCCTTATTACTTTATTAAAACATCACATAAGAACACCCATTGTGGGCAATCAAATCAATCAATGCTGGCTCAAATAAAAACAAACATGCAGTTCATCATCATTGTATCAAAACACTCACCTGCATTCATAGCGGATTATACTAATATCAAAATGTGTTGATAGTCACCAACTCATATCCTTATCCAGAGGGTATTTCTTACTCCTCTTTTTCCCCAAGGCAAATAACCTCTACATGGGCAGAGAAAATTAATAAACAGTCATAATCATATCACAGAGATTCTACTATCCTGTTGGTCCACAGTGTATATATTTTTTCTTCCATGGTTGGCTGAAAGTGGTGCTGCCGGTGACCAGCAAGGCCCAGGAGGACTCAACCCAGGAGGGGGAGTCAGAAGGAGTCCTCAGCGTTGCAGAGAGCCCACAGAGGCACAGGCAGCACTCGCATGAGTCCCACAGGACGGCGACACAGAAGGTGCAGAAGGAGCCTATGCAGCACTACGAAAAGGAGTCCCACACCACAGGAGAGTCACTCAGGGAGCTGTGCCTCGCAGGAAAGAGTGCTGGGGGCTGGAGCTACACGAAGACTGAAGACCTCCTTGGAAGAAGTGCCAACAAGCCTTGGCAGCTGGAAATACAAGTGATGCATGGGGTACTGTCCTGCTTGGTCCGGCAAGGGCTTGCCTCCACCCAAGTTGGACAGCTGGCAAAGAAGACCATCTGGACCACTTCTGACCACCACTCGTGTTGCAGGATCCACGCAGCTCAGCAGGAGAGGGGATTCATGCAGACAGTTGCTGTTGGTGCCTGCAGATGCAGGGGAGTTACACCTTCACTCCAAGGGAGATTCCTTCTTCTTTCCTGTGTTAACTGAAGTAAGACTGTCCTCAGAGGATGCACGACTGGGGAAAGGTTGCAGAAGCTGGAAGGAGCCATAGAAAAAAAGTTGCAGGCAAAGTCTTCGGGGGTTATTACAACTTTGGAGGAGGTGTTAATCCGTCCCAAAAGTGACGGTAAAGTGACGGATATACCACCAGCCATATTACGAGTTCCATAGGATATAATGGACTCGTAATACGGCTGGTGGTATATCCGTCACTTTACAGTCACTTTTGGGACGGATTAACACCTCCTCCAAAGTTGTAATAACCCCCTATGTCTTTGTTGCAGATTGTGGGGTCCTGGAGAGTCTAGATGCAGTTTCTTTGGTCAGAAGTTGAAATAAGGGTTGCAGAGGAATCCTGCTGGAATCTTGCAAGCAGAATCTGAGGAACCACCCAAAAGAGAGACCCTAAATAGCCCTGAAAGGGGGATTAGTCACCTAGCTGGGTGACCACCTATTAGGAGAGGGCTCCAACATCACCTGTCTGACCTGGCCACTCAGGCGCTCCCAGAGTTCCCTGCCAACCTTAGACTGAAGATGGCAAAACCAGGGGACCCTCTGGAGGAGCTCTGGGCACCACCCCTGGGGTGGTGATGGGCAGGGGAGTGGTCACTCCCCTTTCCACTGTCCAGTTTTGCTCCAGAGCAGGGGCTGGATGTCCCTGAACTGGTGTAGACTGGTTTATGCACAGAGGACACCAAATGTGCCCTTCAAAGCATACCAGTGGCTTGGGGGGGTTATGTAACACCTATTTCCAAAGGAAGAGGGTGTAACACCCCACTCCCAAAGGAAATTCTTTGTTCTGCCTCCCAAGGCTTGAGCTGCTAAAGCGACAGGAGCGCAGAAACCTGTCTGTGAGGTGGCAGCATCTGGGGCTGCCTGGAAAACATCAGAAGGCTGTAGACGCATTGCTGGGGGTCCTTTAAGGATCCCCTAGAGTGCATGGAATCATACAACCAATACTTGCAAAAGTATTGGGGTATGATTCCAACATGTTTGATACCAAACATGCCTAGGTTCAGAGTTACCATTATGTAGCTGGACATAGGTAGTGACCTATGTCCAGTAGACAAGTGAAATAATGTCCCCACACTCACAAAGTCCAGGAAAAAGGATCTGGAGTTTGTGGGGCACCTCTGCTGGTGCAGGGGTGCTCTCATACACAGGTACCTGCATCCTGGCCTCTGGGCTGAGAGGTCCTACCAAAGGGGTGACATATAGTGATCCGGTACAAAGACTTATAGTGAAAATGGGAGCATGCAGCCGGTTGATGCAGACTGCAAAGGTAGGCCTGCAGAACCCTTTGCATGGGCTCTGTATAGGTAGCAGAATAACTGCAGCAGCCCATAGGGATCCTCTGGAACCCCAATGCCCTTGGTACATGGGTACCATAAACTAGAGGCTTACATGGGGGCACCAGTATGCCAATTGTGGGATGAAAAAGGGTCCAGCAATCCATTTTAAAAGAGAGAGCATAATCACTGGGGCCCTGGTTAGCAGGATCCCAGTGAACACAGTCAACCACACTGACAACTAGGCCTAAAATGGTGGTAACCAAGCTAGAAAGAGGCTACTTTGCCACAGTCACTACTAGGTGCTCCCCTAAACACTCACTAAATACAGTATTTAGTCGGCATCCCTAGACCAGATAATCAGATTCAAAGAACAAAAGAAAACCAGCAACAAAGAAGTCCCAAGGCTCGAGAACTGAAGTCCTGCTGCACCAAGAAAAGATGTCTCTACAAACCCCTAGAGTACCTCCGCACTTTCAAAATCACCAAAGATCTCCCTCCAGAGTGAAGGCATCGCTCTCCTGCAACCAAAGACAAAATACATAGTGAAGGCCACTTCCCTGACCAGCTGCTGGCCAAGGAACCGGATGCTGCAGCTAGACCAAACTCCACCTGATGGATTATGAGGACAAACCCTACAAGCTTGCCAAGTTTGGTGGCACTGCAGTCACCAGTGGCCAAACCGAGCAATAGCTCTAGGAACTGGTCACCTAACATCAGACATCCAAAAGCACAGCCCATTCCGGATTGTAAAAACACCAGGAGGAAACCCCAATCAAGAGACTCCAGAAACCACCAGGACCTCCCACTAGAGTGCCCCTGCTGACTTGCAAACGACCCTCAAAGTGGCCTACCTTCTGCTTCCAAGGGCACCTTTGCGCACAGCTCCTGGCTCACCAATTCGCTCTGCCCCCAGCTGCCCTGTGCCCTCCACTGGAGATTCAGCTGTGCCCTAAGGGTCCCTCACCCCTTGTGACCTCGACACTCCTGTGGTGAATCCATTTCAGTTTCTTACTGGACACAGGAGGTTAGCTTAGCCTTTGTTTTGCAGGCCTGTTGCCCCTTTTACCTAGTAACTTTTTTCCTACTTAGGGCCTGATTTATATTTTTTTTAGCGCAGCATTTGCGTCATTTTTTGACACAAAAGTTGCACAAACTTACAAGATATAATTGAATTTAGGAAGTTTGCGCCGCTTTTGCTTAAAAAAATGACGCAAATTTGGCGCAAAAAAAGTATAAATCAGGGCCTTAGTGTGCTCTGTTATATTCCATTTATTCTATTATTTCTTTCAGCTTTTATCATTGCTTAAATTTTATAAGAAACGTTTTGATTTTCATTATCAGTGCGATTCTGAGAAGGCGTCATTGTCGGCGTCACGATCAGTGATACACATAGGTATTGTCATCATGTTCCTTTCCCACTTAGGTGTGATAGAAACATCATGCACACTTATTCGGGATTGTTTATGAAATTGCCGACACAAGTCTGCACCATTATCATTTGTTTAGGAACATACCTGCATCAGGAATCCTACATGATCTGTTTAAATACACCTCACACAAACAATTAGAGGGGTTCCTTTCAGATGCCATCCATGCTGCATGTCACCTTGCTGCAGAACTCAGCCTTTGTGTCTCCATGGAATCTGATCTACAGATCTCATCTTAAGGTAAGAGGTGTTGGGTGGTGCTTCTAATGGAGATTAGGTTTATCATACCTATCTAGTATTAGGGTAGAGATTAGGTTTTCTTGGTTAGGAATTTCATATCTCATGTTTATTATAAGATGGTGGGGGTTTTCATATTCACAACTCTCACCTTCACAATTCTTATTTTATTATTATTCATTATCCTAATCATTGCAGCTCATGCATTTTATTGTAGATTGCAATCTTTTCAATAAAGATATTGAAAACTCTTCTGCATTTTCTTCATTGCTTATGTGTGTAAGAGACTTGTTGCTATCGCAAGTAAATGGTAACTTCCGTTCCACCATGTTTTCCCTGAGAGGTCTTTTTTAGAGTCCATGCATAAGGCTGCCAGAAATCACATTGCTGTTTGAGTTTTGGTGAGGGGCTGCTTGTGAGGCGGGAGGGCTGGACTGACAGTTGCGACTTGTTGTAGGAGTAACTCAGTCGCCTACAAACAAAAGTGCTGTCATCCCTAAACCAGCAGTCTCACTAAGAAGCGAAAGTCCAACTATGACACTCCAAGGGGACCACTGGACTTACCTTTGAGTCCACCTGTGCAGTGCTTTTCCAAGTGGTCTCCCGCAGTGGCCTAGCACCAGCTCCAGTGACTTTCTTAAGCTGCTCCTGCCGAAACCAGGAGCCGCCCGAACTTCTCTAGCTGGTCCATGGTGCCTACTAATGATCTCAACATACCTGCAAAAGGAGACATTGGTAAAATTATTTTATGTGCATTTTTAAAGTATTTCTCCATTGATTACTGTGGTGAATAATTACACACAAAAGACTGCTTTTTATTAAACTTCAGAAATTCATAAATTAAAAAGTACTTACCCGATTTTGATGATCTTGGTCTTAAAATGTTATTCGAAATCTGAAGTATTTTTGTAAATTGCTCTTGAGTTATTCTTTTGAGTGTGTGTTTGCTTTATTGATACTGTGAGTACAACAAATGCTTTGCACTTCTCAAAGATTAGCATAACCGCTTGACCACGCTACCACAAAAATTAGAGCATTAGGTGGTCTAGTTTTTACCTCTGTGAACTAATGTGTGGTTGCCTGGACTCTCTGCACAGTGTGCTTAGCTTTGCACACTACAAAGAGAGTCAGCCTCCTACACTGTTAGGTGACGGTGTCCGGGGCTTGAGACAAGCACCAGGGGGCTGCAAGGCAGCACCAAACTTACACCCTCAGCAGCAGGGGTGGCAGGGTGTAGTGTTCCAACACAGCATCAGGCCTAATGCTATCCAAAAGAGACAGTGGGTATCCGCTGAAGCACTGCTTACAGGTGAGTAGAGAGGGGTCAGTGGTGGATCTCCTGGGGTTGAAGCACGGACCTCGGGATTCAAATGTTAGTTAATGTAGGAAATCACTTTCAGAAACAGGCTGCAGGCTCTGGCTAGGGGGCAGGGAGAGGTCAATCCACAGCTGCCCAGGTAAGTTAAGATGTCAGGAGTCGTATGGACACCAATGGTCTAGTGCCCCAAGGCCCAGGGGATCTGGGTACAGGGGTGTTTTTAGTCATCAGAAAAAGCTTACTGGGCAGGTCACAGTCAGGGGGAGCCCTCGGATTTAGGTTGCAGGTGTTGCTGTGGAGTCCAGTAGAGGTCAGCCTTTGATGGGCTCTGGGTCAGAAGTGCTGTGGAACCTTCACTAACCTGGTCGGTAACTTGGACTCGGATTGTGGGCATTGGGTGCAGAAGTGTTCTAGGCTGTGGTTTTGCAGTTCCTCAGCAGACTTCTTTCTTCTTTGGAGATGTTTCTTTTAGATAGGACCTGTGTCCACGGGAGTTCTTGTTCTTGTTCTTTATTAAAGGCAAGACATCTTCCCAAGGCTTTGGAGGCCAGTGGGCTGCAGGACAGTCATGATCAAGTGACCAGGTGTCTTTGTTTTAGGTAAGGAACACTGGTGACCTGGTTAGCAGAAATCCAGTGCATCTGAGCCGAAGTTACATCCAAAACCAGGCAAAAAGTGTGGGGGGTACTGCAACCAGAACCCAGCTTCCTACATAGACATATTCCAGTGAATTAGAAGGGATGGCTCTTATCTCCATCTGTCAGGGAGGAGGTCTGAAGTCTTCTCTAGTGCTGCTGGAAGTCCCTCCTGGTACAGCACATGCAGTGCCTCGTGATGCTGACACCTTCACACAGTCCTTCATGGTTAACAAGCAGCAAAGATTAGCATCTTAAAACTAAACTTCTACAAGTCCCAGAATGCAATGTTGTAGTCTGAAGAGTCGGAACTAGATGACTGTGTTAGACATGACCTATGCCATGTGGTAGCTGTGAGCAGCGTAAACCAGTTGGTGGCAGAAGCTGGACAAGGAACAAATACCCCTTTGTTTTTATTTCTGACGAGATAGAGAAGTGCATAAATGTTCTTAGAGGTTTGTTCTTATTATTATGTAGATATTATGCCTACTTGATCAACATAACAAACTTGTGAAAAAAAATCTGGAAATTCTGATTGACTTAAAAATCAATGTCATCCCTGTCTTGTTACTGTGATACACGCCTCAATGCCTCTCCATGGCGTCTGCAGCACTAAAACCTTCACTGTCTTGCTTCCTAGTTCACCCTGCCTTTTCTAGAGTAGAGGAAGTGGCATACCATGTTGTAGAGCAAAGTGGAGTAGTTTAGATTAGCATAGCGTAGAATGGTATAGAATGCCATAGAGTAGAGTGGTGTACATTGGGGTAGATTGGAGTGACAGAGAGTAGTGTAGAGTGGAGTTCAGTGGCATTGAGTTGAATGGCATAGAGTGGTGTCGAATGGAGTGACAGAGTGGAATGGCATGGAGTAGAATGGTTTAGAGTAGAATGGAGTAGAATGCATAAAGTGGACTAAAATAGAGTAGTGCAGAGTGGAGTGGTGTAGAGTGGCAGAGTCGAAAGGCATAAAATGGCATGGAGAGGAGTGACATGGAGTAGAATGGCATAGAGTGGAGTGGCATAGGGTAGAGTGGCATAGAGAGGTGAGGAGTGGGGCTGGGTAGAGTAGAGTGGCATAAAGTAAAGTGGAGTGGCCTAGAGAAGAGTGGCATAGAGTGAAGTGGCATAGAGTGGCATAGAGTACCATTGTATGGGATGGAGTGGCGTAGAGTAGATGTTGCATAAAGTAGAATTCCACAGAGTAGAGTGGAGAAAATTAAAGTGGTATAGACTGGAGTGACGTGTAATGACGAAGAGTAGAGTGGTGTGGAGTGGCTTAGATTAGAGTAGAGTGCTATAAAGTAGAGTGGCATAGAGCAGAGTGGCACTGGGTTGAGTGGAGTGGCATAGAGCAACGCCGAGTGGCATAGAGTGCAGTGCCGTAGAGTACCACAGAATGTCATTTTGTGAGGGGCAAGTAGTGTAAAGTAGAGTGGTGTAGCGTGGAGTGGTGTAGGGTGGAGTCAGTAGAGTGGAGTGGCAAACAGGAGAGTGGAGTGAAGTGGAGTAGAGTGATACAGTAGAGTAGCGTAAACCAGAGTGACAGAGGGGGTCATTCTGAGTCTGGCGGGCGGCGGAGGCCGCCCGCCAGACTTCCCCCACCAAAATACCGCTCCGCGGTCGAAAGACCGCTGAGGGTATTTTGGGATTTGCACTGGGCTGGCGGGCGACCGCCAAAAGGCCGCCCGCCAGCCCAGTGCATATCAACCTTCCCACGAGGACGCCGGCTCAGAATTGAGCCGGCGGAGTGGGAAGGTGCGACGGGTGCAGTGGCACCCGTCGCGTATTTCAGTGTCTGCAAAGCAGACACTGAAATACAGGGGCCCCGCGACACCCCATACCGCCATCCTGTT
Source organism: Pleurodeles waltl (assembly GCF_031143425.1). Lineage (NCBI taxonomy): Eukaryota > Metazoa > Chordata > Amphibia > Caudata > Salamandridae > Pleurodeles > Pleurodeles waltl. The sequence goes on from NC_090439.1 coordinate 1,182,112,287, forward strand.
CCTGGCGGCAGAGCCGCCAGGAACAGGATGGCGGTATGGGGTGTCAGAATCCCCATGGTGGCGGAGCGCGCTCCGCCGCCATGGAGGATTCAATTGGGCAGCGGAAAACCGTCGGGAGAGCGCCGGTTTTCCGCATCTGACCGCGGCCAAACCGCCGCGGTCAGAATGCCCTGCGGGGCACCGCCGGCCTGTGGGCGGTGCTCCCGCCGACCCTGGCCCCGGCGGTAACGAACCGCCGGGGTCAGAATCACCCCCAGAGTAGCTTAGAATAGAGTGGCATAGAATTAAGTGGTGTGTAGTGGCATTGAGTAGAGTGAAGATGAATAAAGTTGAGTGGCATAGAGTGGAGTGATGTGCAGTAGAGTGGAGTAACCTGCTGGTATATGGCTACACTCTGTGCGTGCTACTGCTTGCCTACTGGTCTGTGCCTACACTCTGTGCCTGCTGGTCTCTGGTTGCACTATGTCCCTGCTAGTTTGTCTACACTCTGTGCCTGTGTCATAGTTTTGACTCTTGCTCTCGGCAAGAATGCTGATTTAGGAAGACAGTACCTATGTTTGTAGACGACTATGCCAATCCTACAACAAAACACAACAGTCGTCCCAACCCTTCCGGCTCACAAGCAGCACCTCACCTAAACCCCAAATGGTTAGAGATAATTTGTGGCAGTCCTTACGTATGGACTAAAATGCATGACATCTCAGGGGATATCGTGGTTAGACGGAGAGGACCCTTTCTCACATCAACAAGTCTCAATCATACACAGGCAAAGAAGAAGATGAAGTAAAGGGTTCAATAATATTTATTTCATCAAAAGCGGCAATCTACGATACGTTGCATGGGCTGCAATGATTAGGATAATGAACAATACAAGAAACAGAATGGAAAAGACAAGAGTCATTAATACAAAGACCCCCCACCATCTCGCAATAGCATTCGATCTCGTGAAATGTGTGATATGTCCTAATACCCCGATCGATAGGCCTAACCTCTAACCCAGAAGAGAGCTAGGTGTGTTAAACCTCAATCTGTCAATGCAATGTCCATGAGAAGAGCCCCTAACCCTTGTTACCTTGGAATGAGGTCTCAGGCTCAGACTCCGCAGGAACACGAAGACTGGGTCTGTGTCAAGGCAACGTGCCACAGCGATGGCATCTGGTTGTAATCCCTCTATCTATCTGATAAAGTTAGGAGTATATATACAGATCTGCCTAGACCCCTGATGTTGGTTAGTTCCCAAACAATAGATAACAAGGCATGCTTGGGACGGTAATTAGTATAATCAATTCCCTCAAAAGCGTGAAGAGGGAAAGTACCTAACGCGAACACCTTCAGTTTTGTTTGTATTTGTCGCCTGGTCTTGACGCCTTAGCGCAGTGGCATTGATAAGGGAAATCAAAACATGGGCCTGAGTCAAAACAAGGCAGCCATCTTAAAAGAAATAATTTAATAAATGCGCTAAAACAGAGCAGGCTAAGTAGGTGTACTGCCATTTGATAAAGTTTTGTTTTGACCAATGACTTTGTGTTTCACCACTGCGCATATTAGTTGCTCAATGTTCACCAGTAGCACATGGTATGTTTTGTTCAGTTGAGCCGCCTATGGGCTTTGACATGGCATTAGCCATTGCTTTCTGTATTCAGTTTAGCCGCCTATGGGCTTTGACATTGCATTAGCCATTACATTCTGTATTCTGCCTATTGGCTTTGACATGCTGTATCCAGTCTAGCCGCCTATTGGCTTTGACATGCTGTATCCAGTCTAGCCGCCTATTGGCTTTGACATTGCATTCCTATTGGCTTTGACATGATGTATTCAGTTTAGCTGCCTATTGACTTTGACATGCTATTAGATATTCTGCCTATTGGCTTTGACATGATATTATATATTGCATTTTGTATTCAGCTTAACTGCCTATTGGCTTTGACATGATATTATACATTACATTTTGTATTCAGCTCCGCTGCCTATTGGCTTTGACATGATATCATATATTACATTTTATATTCAGCTCAGCTGCCTATTGGCTTTGACATGATATTATACATTGCATTTTATATTCAGCTCAGCTGCCTATGGGCTTTGACATGATATAAGACATTGCATTTTGTATTCAGCTTAGATGCCTGTTGGCTTTGATATGACACTAGACATTGCATTTGATATTTAGGTTAGCTGCCCATTGCCTTTAACGTGGAGTTAGACATTGCAGTTGAGAATCCAAGCTGTATTTTTCCAAGCTGTGTTTTTGCACAAGATGAACCAAGATGTTTTGTTCTCACAGTAGACTAGACCTGATAAGAGAGAGTACATGGGTGTTGTTCTCTCTGCTTGAGCTTGGGAACAGGAGTAGTCTTGGAGACCTGGCCAGTCTCCAAAGGGCTTGCTCAGTTTCCCAGGTCTGAGGGGAGGGGGCACACCTTTGTAACGAATGTAACAGGCTGCAGAGGGTCAGATTCGAATCTGCCGGACCTCGTGCTGGAGCTTGGCGCCAGCTGCCAGCAATCCCGTGTGGGTAGATGAATCTCTCTTTCTCGCGGCTGACAGGGGTCATCAGCTTGCAGACCTTAGAAAGATGAAGCTGTAGATAATTCCCACACGGTGAAGTATTTGTTTTGCTTTGCATTCAATATCTTATAAATATAACCTGCTGTGTATATTGCAAACTGATATATTTTGTTTGATTAACGCGGACTTGAAAGCTACTAATTCGTCATACATAAAATATTGTGGTTGGGGAAGAATTAACAACAATAAAAGTCTTCTTTGACCTCAGAAGTGCATTTCTGTTGTGTTATGTTAGTGCTTAGAAACTAGCTAAGAGGAAAGCACTACAATTGGTACCAGGAGTGGGGTGTCGGTCATTAAGAGGTGATTAAGAAGGGGTTTGACGAGTTAGTAGATTTCTAAGTGCACACTTTAAAAGTGTAATTGTTTTTTTGTTGTTTGGAGAGTTACAGAAATTGTTTTTTTTGTTGTTTGGAGAATCACAGTAGCACGGCAGACCATGTCATGTGTTGTTAAACTGCCTGATGGTGCTACGAAAAACTGTGAATTGTTTGTTGTTTGGAGAATCACAGTAGCACGGCAGACCATGTCATGTGTTGTTAAACTGCCTGATGGTGCTAAGAAAAACTGTGAATTGTTTTCTGTTTGGGGAATTACAGAAGAAAATGCATGTGTAGCTAGAATGCCTGATGTAGAAAACGTGTGTTTTGGAAGTAATGATGACAGAAAGGTCTGGATACCTTTATCTGCTTACAGAGAAATGCAGGAGAAATGTAGGAAGTTGGAACATGAAAATAGGAATTTACGTGAGCAAATTAGCCCGACTGAAAGTTATAAAAGGGCTGTTTTTGAAGAATCTTTCTTGTCCCATTCCAGTAATGAGGGGGTTAGCTGCACTGAGTTTTCCGTGTGAGCCAGGGTTTTTGGCAGACAAAATGCATTCCTTAACTGATAACACGGACGAGAGAGCTCAGAATGTGATTTACGAGTTACCGTTGCAAAATGCCCAAGTAAAACGAAAGATTTTAGAGAAAGAGACACCGAGTTTCATTAGCTTGTTTGATTTTTGGAAAAAGAATAGCCCTCATTTGAGAGAAATCCTAACACTTTAGTATATGGTCACTGTGAAAAATTATATGCAGCTGCGCGCTTGTGATTTGGCAAATGAAATAATGCAGACTTTAGGTTTCTGCGCAGTGCAAGAAGGAAATACTTATGTACATTTAAATCATGAACAAGGAAAGAAAATAGTGCCCCTAGCTAGAATCATACAATGGATCTGGTACTTGCAAGACAGGGCTAGAGTACCACAGATAAAAGAGTTACCAATGAAATTGTGTGCACCATTTGAATTTGTGTCCACTGAAGATAAAAAGCATGTTTGTTTTACTAATGATTCATTGACTGAAATGTTGTTTTCTGGCACAGGAGAAGGAATGGAGTTGTATAATGTGTGTCAGATTTTAAAGCAAGAGCTACGTGAGATGTGTCATTTTTACGCTGATTTTTGGTTCATTGCTAATGTTTTAGCACCTAACTGGTTCAATTACCTTGCAGATGTTAATGAGAAAAATTCAGAGAGAGAAGTGTACACCCAGAATTCTGCCTTAGTGGGGATGGCTAAGTGGGTGCCCCAGAAATGTGAACAGCTGAGAGAAAAAGCCACTTACAGGTGGGCAGAGATGAGAGAGATGCACATTCCCCTAGATTTGATAAAAACTGTGCAGCACGCACAAAAGCAATCTGTCATGCAAGCAGTCACAGAGCAGTTGGGGAGAGGAAAGTTACCAGGACAGAAATGGCAAATTGATCAGGTTTTAGGAAGAGTGATTGCTGCAAATTACCAAGGAAAAATCGAAATTATGCTGATACCTAGAAAAGAATCTGATTAATTCATACAAATTGGAGACAGAATGGCCCAACTTGGCAAAAATGCAGTGAATGGAGGTTTGATAAAGAATGAGTCTGCCCCAGCCCTTCTGACAGTGCAAGAAAAGGGAAGCTGTGGCGCAGCAGATACAAACCTCAGTGCTGATGTGTGGGCTGAAGCCCCAAGTGATCCTGCAGAGAATATAACAAAGGGCCTCAAAAACGTCCTGCTGATTATAAAACAGGGAAAGAAAGAGGAAGGGTGCAGTTTAAATGAAAAATGTTATTTGCAAGAAAAGTCATACTTGTTTCTTTTGCAGATCCTACCACGTTTCGCCACTGTCCCTGAGTGTGCTGTGTGGTCCCCCTTCCGGTGTGTGCGTGTGGGGTCGGGGAAGGGACCGAATCCCCAACCTGAACCTGGCTGAGTAAAGTGCCAGCACCATGGATCCATTTTGCGCAAACTGCGCCTTCAGTTCAAGTTCAACTTGTTTGATTGCATTCTTCCACCGGAACTAAGCTGTGTTTTTTTTTTTTTTCCCTCTCGTATGGAACTCTGACTTTTGCTTACCTTCCAGCAAACTTTTCAGGTGGACCGTGCACCTTTACATCAGCAGAACTCATGCCACATCAAATTGCTAACACTGTTGAATTAGAGACTCATTCAGAGTATAAAAATTGCCCAGTCTTTTCTGTGTAGATGTATCTGATGTGAAAGGTTATGAAATCAATGTGTTAATTCACTTCTATTGCTTTACAGGGATTGCTTTGATCATAATGTTTTTTTTTGTTTGTGCTGATGTTTTTTGTTTTTGTTTGAAACAAGAGATATGTGAAACAAAAATTCATTGGTCAAAGGGCGGAATGTACGGCCATTTGATAAAGTTTTGTTTTGACCAATGACTTTGCGTTTCACCACTGCGCATATTAGTTGCTCAATGTTCACCAGTAGCACATGGTATGTTTTGTTCAGTTGATCCGCCTATGGGCTTTGACATGGCATTAGCCATTGCTTTCTGTATTCAGTTTAGCCGCCTATGGGCTTTGACATTGCATTAGCCATTACATTCTGTATTCTGCCTATTGGCTTTGACATGCTGTATCCAGTCTAGACGCCTATTGGCTTTGACATGCTGTATCCAGTCTAGCCGCCTATTGGCTTTGACATTGCATTCCTATTGGCTTTGACATGATGTATTCAGTTTAGCTGCCTATTGACTTTGACATGCTATTAGATATTCTGCCTATTGGCTTTGACATGATATTATATATTGCATTTTGTATTCAGCTTAACTGCCTATTGGCTTTGACATGATATTATACATTACATTTTGTATTCAGCTCCGCTGCCTATTGGCTTTGACATGATATCATATATTACATTTTATATTCAGCTCAGCTGCCTATTGGCTTTGACATGATATTATACATTGCATTTTATATTCAGCTCAGCTGCCTATGGGCTTTGACATGATATAAGAAATTGCATTTTGTATTCAGCTTAGATGCCTGTTGGCTTTGATATGACACTAGACATTGCATTTGATATTTAGGTTAGCTGCCCATTGCCTTTAACGTGGAGTTAGACATTGCAGTTGAGAATCCAAGCTGTATTTTTCCAAGCTGTGTTTTTGCACAAGATGAACCAAGATGTTTTGTTCTTACAGTAGACTAGACCTGATAAGAGAGAGTACATGGGTGTTGTTCTCTCTGCTTGAGCTTGGGAACAGGAGTAGTCTTGGAGACCTGGCCAGTCTCCAAAGGGCTTGCTCAGTTTCCCAGGTCTGAGGGGAGGGGGCACACCTTTGTAACGAATGTAACAGGCTGCAGAGGGTCAGATTCGAATCTGCCGGACCTCGTGCTGGAGCTTGGCGCCAGCTGCCAGCAATCCCGTGTGGGTAGATGAATCTCTCTTTCTCGCGGCTGACAGGGGTCATCAGCTTGCAGACCTTAGAAAGATGAAGCTGTAGATAATTCCCACACGGTGAAGTATTTGTTTTGCTTTGCATTCAATATCTTATAAATATAACCTGCTGTGTATATTGCAAATTGATATATTTTGTTTGATTAACGCGGACTTGAAAGCTACTAATTCGTCATACATAAAATATTGTGGTTGGGGAAGAATTAACAACAATAAAAGTCTTCTTTGACCTCAGAAGTGCATTTCTGTTGTGTTATGTTAGTGCTTAGAAACTAGCTAAGAGGAAAGCACTACAGTAGGCTAAAAGTCACTAGGTGACGGGGGCACGAGTTCTGCAAGCCAACGGCAAAGCTAACTCCTGTATCCCTATTAAAGCAAACTAGGATTCACTACACCTGCTGGTGTGTGTCTGCTCTGTATGCCTGCTGGTGTCTGGCTGCACAGTGTCCTTGCTGGTCTGTGGTTGGGGTGACTCCTTGCCCTTCCTTGACACACTTGGGGCTGACTCCTTGCCCTTCTTTGACGCACTTGGGGCTGGCAACCTGTCCGCCTGGCTGGCTTGTGGCCGGGATCCTTTCACACCTGGAGTAGTTGGGGACACTACTGTGCCCGTGGACTGGGTGGCTGAGTTGCTTGCCGGGGTTTTGACCGCCCTGGCCTGACGTGAGGGATGGGGTGAGGAAAAGCTTCTTAGGGACATTGGGGTGGGAAGAAGGAAATGTTTTGGGAGTAGAGGAAGAGAGAGTGGTTGTAGGAGGTGTCTGTCTGATGTGTTTGGGTGCAGTGCATGGGCTGGATGCTGTTGTGATGTGGATGGCTGTTGGGTGTCTGAGTGCTTGCGTTTGTGTACTTTGGGAGGAGGAGACACAGACACAGTGGGATCTCTGTTAGGCCGCCAAGCCAGTGTAAATGCCCTCCAGGCATGCATTGGTCTGTTGCATTTGGGCTGCCAGCCCCTGGATGGCATTCACAATGGTTGACTGCCCAACAAAGATGGATCGCAGGAAGTCAATAGCCTCCTCACTCAGGGCAGCAGGGATAACTGTGGCAGGGCCTGAATTGCCTGTGGTGAAGGAGATGCCCACCCTCCTGGGTGAGCGGGCACGGGAAACTCCCTGAGGGGCTGCTGGGAGGGTGGTGCTGGTATGGGGGTGTCGGCTGTGGCTGGGGTGGTCACAGAGGTGTCCGCCAACACCAGGGAGCTTCCATCGGAGGAGGTATCTGTGTCAGAACTGTCCCCTCCTGTCTCCTCAGTCGTGCCCCCCTCAATCCCTCTGGTTCCCTCACGGTCGGTGGATTCGGCCCCCTGGGTCCTGTGGGGTGCAGCTCCGTCCGTCCCCGTGCCTCTGCTCCTCTGCCAGATGATGCTAATTACCATAAGGACAGGGTGACAAAACAAAAAGGTGGGGGGGAGAGACAAAGGATACACTTGGTCAATGGCGGTACCAACACCACTGTTGGCGTACACAACACACTCACACACAGGAAATAGCATTACGCACTAGGCAATGCACTGCCAGTCACAATGCTAGTCACCAGCTCATGGATAGGGACACCTAACGTCAATTGCATCATACCTGAGACCCACAGACCCCTGGCCAATACTGGATGCCTCCTAGCTTGGTTGGAGTACTTTCACATCAGAACCCTGCACAACATGGGACCTACCCTGCAATGCCAGGCCTGGCCTAGGGACACCCACAAGGCCCCCACCCGGATACCACCCCACCAGGTGCAAGTTGTATATTAGGGTACTGTACTCACCCCCTTGTTGCTGCTGTGATGCCCCCAAGTGCCCATTCAGCTCCGGATAGGCCACCACCAGTATGCGGGCCATCGGGGGGTCAGGGTTCGACGGGCACCCCTTCCTTGTTGGGAGGCTATCTCCAGCTGGGAATCGGCTGTCTTCCATGCCCAGCGTCTCAGGTCCTCCCACCGTTTCCGACAGTGGATGCTCCGCCTACCGTGGACCCCAAGGGTCCGCACGTCCTTGGTGATGGCACGCCATATTCCCTTGTTTTGATGGCCGCTGACCGGCAGAGGAAATACACACAGGGAAAGGTATAAGTCACACCGTCCTGCCAGTTACACTCATCCCCCACCATACCGCTTCCCATCCCCTTACACACAGACATGGCCTAGCACACATGTACCACGCTTCCCAGGGCCCATCCACCTACCCCCCTACATGAGGCCTGCACACACAGCATGCATTCACTCCCCATGCATTGTACACACGGTGTACTCACCTGTTGAGGCACATATAGCAGTCGGTACTGGGGTAGGTCTCTCCAACTCTGCCGAAGAGAAGGCAGGGGGCCTTTCCTGAGTAACACGAGCCATGGTCGGTTCCAGACACAGGCCACAGCAGCACATGCAGTGTAGGTCTTCTCCTGTTGAAGGTCAGGTAGCAAGTGAGTGAACAGATAGAAAATGGGGGTCACGTCCGCGGCAGTGCGTACCGTCACTGCCGGCGTACATCACCATTGGCCACTGTAACCCATAGGGCCCAATATAAACCAATGAGGGGTTGCACAGCGGTTCTCGACCTTCTCCCGCAATGGCGCACAACGTCAGAGGAATTACCTCATTTCCACCTGTCCCGCCATACAGGACAGGGAGACGCCATTTCAGAAGGGGGCAGGCCATGGATCCTAACTGCGTCACAGTACACAACTACACATTATGGACATATCCCACCACATTAATGTAACAATCACTAAATGCATTGCTCTGTAGTGCTTATAATGTACAGATAATGACCAACTACTCACTCCTTTGCGCCATAGATTGCAACTGCTGCGGATGAATAGGAGATGGAGACATCCCCCGTGTGCAGACACCTGGTGGACTTGGCAACTATGGAGGACAGGCACATTATCCTCACCTATAGACTTGACAGGGCCACAATCACTGAGCTGTGTGCCCAATTGTAGCCTGACCTAATCTCTGCTATCCGTCACCCCACCAGGATTCCCCCCTCTTGTGCAAGTGCTATCAGTACTCAATTTCCTGGCAACTGGCTCATTCCAAGTGACAGTGAGGTTGGCAGCACGAATGTCAGAGCCAATGTTCTCAGTAGTGCTGACCAGAGTGTTGTCTGCCCTGATAAAATACATGTGCATCTACATCGTTTTCCCCCAGGTGGAGGATTTGGACACAGTGAAAGCTGATTTCTATGCTATGGGACATAGCCCCAACAAAACTGGGGCTATTGAATTAAACGCATATTGCATTTGTCCCCCCAGCAACATGAACAAGTGTTCAGAAATCGAAAGAGCTTTCACTCAATGAATGTGCAGATGGTGTGTTTGGTGAACCAGTACATCTCCCAAATCAATGCAAAGTATCCTGGGTCTGTGCATGATGCCTTTATCCTGAGGAATAGCAGCATCCCAAATGTGATGGATCAACTACATAGGCACAGGGTGTGGCCAATAGGTGAGCCCTCGTTCCCACCCACTATATGTTGGTGTATGGGTATGGTGTGGGCCCTAAGGGTTAGTGTGTGGCTAACAGTTGTCCCTCAATATTTGCAGGTGACTCTGGTTACCCCAATCTCTCATGGCTACTGACCCCTGTGAGGAATCCCAGGACAAGGGCAGAGGAACGTTACAATGAGGCACATGGGCGAACAAGAAGAATTATAGAGAGGAGCTTTGGCCTCCTGAAGGCCAGGTTTCTTTGCTTCCATCTAACTGGTGGATCCCTTTGCTACTCACCCAAGAAGGTCTGCCAGATCATCGTGGCATGCTGCATGTTGCACAACCTTGCCTTACGTTGACAGGTGCCTTTTTTGCAGTAGAAGGAGGATGGGGATGGCCCTGTGGCAGCAATGGACCCTGTGGACAGTGAAGATGAGGAGGCAGAGGATAAGGATGAGGACAACAGAAGTGCAATTATTCGTCAATACTTCCAATGAGACCCAGGTAAGAAAGTGTTGATACACACATAATTGACAGTTTGATGTGTGACATTGTCACTGACAGGCTGTGCATTCCTACTTCTATGGCCACGCACTGTACCCTTTAGCATCTCTTTTTGCAGATATTGGTGCCCCACTATTGCTCCTGGTGTGTTCAGTGCAGCCACCTACAGGTCTTTCCAATGTAAACATTACTGTACAGTTGAATTGGATTCTTTGAACCTTTGTTAAACGAATACATTTTGACAAATCTGACATATGCCATACTGTGTTATATCAAAGTGTGGAGGAAGGTCCACGATAGAGTTCAGTCTATTTGTATGACAGGTGCATTTTCCAAGTGGGCATAGGAAGTGGAGCAATGGCAGTTCAAGGTGGACAGGGTAACAGAGTGGGACACAAGGGTGACAATCAGGAGATTCTTATTTCCTGGCGGGGGTCTTGGCTTTGTGGCGGTGTGTGACTGTGCCTGGGTAACCGACTGTCTGCAGGTCCCTGATGGGCCAGGTTGGTCATCCAGATCCAGGCGAGCTGAGATGCTGTCATCACTGTGAGCCTCCTCTGGGGGGGACTGGATGTTGCTGGCACCTCTTCCCCGGTGACATTGGCTGGGTTACCTTTGGGGATGTAAATGCAGTGTTATTGTTTCTGTGTGTGACATCATGTGCATGGGTGTGTCGCCCTCTGTGGTTGTTATTGCCCTGGCAGCTTTGCCTTGTGCGAGTTGTTATTTGATGGGCTAGGTGATTCTCACTAGTGTGCATGCTGTGGTGATAGGTGTCCATGCATTGGTGCTACATGCAGGGCTTGGTATTGGGATGAGTGGGTCGTGATGGTGGGGTATGTAGGAGGTGGTGGAGTGATGGGAGTGAGGGTAATGGTGGGGGTATGTGATGGCATGCAGGTAGGGGGGTGATAGTAGTATAGAGTTGACTTACCAGAGTCCAGTCCTTCTCCTACTCCTGCCAGGCCCTCAGGATGCATGATTGCCAAGACTTGCTCCTCACATGTTGTTAGTTGTGGGGGAAGAGGTGGGGTCCACCGCCAGTCCTCTGTACAGCCAGTTGGTGTTTTGCTGCTATGGAACGCACCTTCCCCCGTAGGTCATTCCACCTCTTTCTGAAGTCATCCCTTGTTCTGGGGTGCTGTCCCACAGCATTGACCCTGTCCACAATTCTCCGCCATAGCTCCATCTTCCTAGCAATGGATATCTGCTGCATCTGTGATCCAAATAGCTGTGGCTCTACCCGCAGGATTTTCTCCACCATGACCCTTAGCTCCTCCTCAAAGAACCTGGGTTGTCATTGTGGTGCCATGGTTGTGGTGTGAGTGGTGTGGGTGAGGGTGTGTAGGGGTATGTGTTGGGGTGTGTGATGTGGGGTGCGTGGATGGTGTATAGGTGATGGTCTTGTCTGTGGTCTTGCTATCTCTTTTGTGCCAATTGTAGTCGTAAAGGGTTGTGAGTAGTGTGGGTGTGTGTTTTATAGTGGTGTGGGTGTGGTGTGTGTATGTGTGTCAGGTGTGTAGTTTGATTTGTCCAATGTGGTGGTGTTTTGTTTGGGTGTGTGTATTTTGAGCGCAGCGGTATGTACCACCAATGGTTTAGCGCCACTGAATGCCTGCCGCAGTGATTCGTGGGTCATAATGTTGTGGGCGTAGTTTGGTTGGCGTAACGGTATGGGTTTTGCTACCACCAGTTTATCGCTGACCTTTGGGCTGGCGGACTTGTGTGTGTGGCTGTATAGTGACGGATTGGTATGTGTGTGTCATAATATGGTTGGCGGGTATCCGCCGAGGCGGCGTTATGTTGGCGGCAGTCAGCATGGCGGTAAGTGGGATTTACCGCCAATGTCATACTGAGGGCCAGCGTGATTAGTGTTTTTAGTTACAGAACCAGTTTTACATCCCCCAGGTCGTTGCCGGTCAGTGATATCTCAGAACTTTGACCCTGTAATGAGATCACTATCCACAGCTCGTGCTGGACTCTGCAGTCTTTGTGCAACTTTTGAAAAAGTCAGTCAAGACACTATGGCCCTGATTTATACTTTCGTATTTTGGAAGTTTACGCCACTTTTGCATCAAAAAATTATGCAAATGCGGCGCCAAAAAAGTATAAATCAGGGCCTTTGTTACTCCAGTGCAGACACAATGTTAGTCTGTCATAACCTAAAATTAGCCCTTTCAAAGCATTCAATTCTCATCACATTGTGCCCTGTTGTACCTTCTCTATAAACTGAGCAAAATACGGAAATCTTAGTAAATTCAGCTACTGTGCTCGAGCTCCTTTTCATTCAATGTTAAAGACATGGCAACTCCCTGCATAACTCTTACTCCAAAAAGTAAACTTCAAAGTGCTCGAGATAAGGAGGGTCGCCCTTCTGATTGTCTAAGCAATAATAAGATAAAATCTATTTTTCAAGTTGTCACTGTTTTTACTTCTGATTATCGATAAAGATTTGAATTTTCTAAGCAGGCCTGGATCAGCTGAAATAAAAGTACACATTTGTGTCACTAGTGTTTGCACGCGCACCTCCACCAGGGAACTAGTGATGCATCGATGTGATGTCACAGGCATAGCTCCCCTCCATGCCCAGCCTGCCTGTCTTCAGAGGGGGGTAGTAGGCAGTAGGGGGGTCACTGAGCTGAGGTCAGTGAGTGAGGGAGAGATGTGAAGTCATAATAGGAAAATGCTGTTTGATCGACTTTTTAAAGATACGAATGTTTAACTTATAAAACAATAAGACACTCTAACAAGGTCTAGTCAGTATCAGGCACAAGCCTGATCACGAATTTCCCCCTAGATAAGTGTAGTGTGTGCACAATCGCTGGGAGAGTAAGAATACAGTAAAGGTAAGTAAATTACCCCACCCCAGAACCCATAAAAGCAGGAGTAAAGTACTGCAAGTTTCATTAGGGCACACTACACATCCTGATTGGGATTATTGCAAGAACCAACCAAGTCTGCAAACAACAAACAGTGGATTCCTGGACCTGAAGACCTGCAACAGAAGGAGACCAAATCCAGGGGGCGTGGCCAAGGATCCAGAGGTGCCATCTCCGGGCTGATCAGAGCCCACGCGGAGGTGGTGGACTGGGGGACTGGTCCTGGAAGCCGCCGGGCCCGGTCCTGGCCCTGGAGCGTGTTGCGGCGTGGGCCTGGCTGGGCCGACGGAGGAGGAGGCCAGCGGCCCGTCCCCTCAGCTGGAGCCGGGGCCTCGCGCGAAGACACGGGCCGCTGCGGGGCTGAGGCAGACGCCTGGAGACCTACTGGAGGCCCTGAGCCGGTCTCCCCGCCGGAGCGATGCCTGAGGCCTGTGCTTGGACCCCGTGGGAAGGCGCTAGTGGTGCTGGGCCACCCCTGGGCCCTAGAGGAGCAGGGAAGGCCGGCATAGACTGGGGAGCCCCAGAGGGGCAGTGCCCCGTGGAGCTGCAGTCGACTGTTTTCTGCGGCGCGGCCCTGAGTTGTGCTGGGGCCGTCCTGTGGACGTGACGCTGGGGCCCCAGTGGGGGCACTGACCACTGAACTGACGGCGCAGCCCAGAGCTGGAACGGGGCCGGCTGCCGGGTCTGCAGGAGGAAGCAGGCGGCCCTGAGTTTGACACGGGCGGCGGTTGGCTCTGCCGGCTGGGGGTCCCTGGGTGCCACTGCTAGGCTACAGGAAGCTGAAATAAGTGGCATGGGCGCAACCCCGCCTGGGGCGTGAGCGGGCCCACGGTCGCACCGGGCAGAAGTTGCTGGGGACTTGGCTGGGGGCATGGCCCCAGTGCTGAGGAGGAGCCGACCTCCTGGGTGGCCCAAGCCAAAGAGGAAGAAGAGTGACCAACGGAGCTGGCGACCAAGGAGGTGCGCCCTGCGGAGGAAACAAGTGGCAGTCTGCCTGACATTAGCAGACCATTGATCGCCCCGGGTGTCGGTGAACGCCGGTGACTCCTGAGTGAGTAACACTGTGGATGGGGCACCTGGAGGGGTTGGAGCCCGTGTGATGGCGGAGTGCGCCTAGATGTGATGCTGGCATCGCAGAGAGAACACTGAGGAGGTGGTTGAGACACTGCGAGTGAGTGTGACCGGGTCAGGGCCTGCGACGCATTACAGGGCCTGGGCGGGCCTCTGTGGGGACCCCTGAGTCGCTGGGGGGCGGCCTCGAGACATCGCAACAGGATCAGGTGGGGCGTGGCCCCGAGCACACAACGTGCGGAGGAATGGTTGGGACCACTGGAGCTGAAGAGGGTGGCAGTCGGCCGCGGGCTGACAACAAGGAGCCCTCTGACTCTGCAACTGAAAGCTAGAGATAGTCGGGGTAGTGTCTGGGGGGACTTCCTGGTGCCCGCCCAGTAGCCGGGACTGGCCTGTAGTGACTGAGGCGCGGGGCTACAGAAGGAGGAGAGCACACGATAACGATTGGGCCTCCGCCTGGGCCCTGGGGGTGTGACCCCCTTTTTCATCCAATGCCCCCCAAGGGCCGACTCAAGAGCAAAACCATGGACCCTGCGACGCCATCTGGGCACAAAGAAGTGGAAACGCAGGGCCATTCACAAGTTAAAGTACAGGATACCCTAGAAAAAATACTAGGGGCAATAGAAGACACAAAGACAACACTACAGCGCAACATCAACCAAGTCGCGGTTGAGGTGGGTCTACTGAGAGCAGACCACCATAAACTGGTGGACAGAGTCAAAGAAACGGAATCCACGTTGGCGGACATCATACCGAAGCAGAAAGACCTGGCGGCTGAAGTAATTTCCCTTGCTGCCAGAGTGTCACGTCTTGAACAGAGAGCCGAGGACGTGGAGAGGAGGGGAGAAACAGGAGGAACAATGTGCGCGTGGTGGGCGAGGGAGTGAACATGGTGGAGTTTCTGGAGAAATGGTTAAGCACTGCGGTTGCACCCGGGTGCCTGACCTCCTTCTACACGCTGGATCATGCGCACAGGGTGCCATTGAGGCCTCTTGCCCCTGGTAGACCTCCCTGTTTAGTGATTGCCAAATTACTGCACTACAGAGACAGAGACATCCTCATACAGAAGGCCAGAGAGATGGGCCCGTTTAAAGTAGCGAACGGAGAGGTGACGCTATTCCCGAACATCACACTGGATGTTCAGAACAAGCGAGTTTCATTCCTAGCAGTTAAAAGGGCCCTAAGAGAAGAAGGGATCCAATATTTGCTGCTGTACCCAGACAGGTTAAGAGTGATGATGGAAGGGAAGACCACTTTCCTCAAGTACCCAGAAGAGGCGTGGGAGTGGCTCGAGAATCATGGGTCCCAAAGGGGGCAGCCTGCATGGGAGGGTCTGGCTGGGAGCCGCGCTCAGCAGGCCCCAAGGGGACGGAGGCCCAGAGATCGCCCACGATTGGCGCCAACGCAAACACAGAAAGAAAAGGGCAGGAGGGCGGCCCTGGAGGCGGAGGCCCGTGTGGGTGGAGAGGGGTCCCGCCCTGGATGGCTTTGAGGACGAATGGGACGATACAATGGGGTCCTCGGCCGGGGACTCAGGTTGATTGGCGCGTGCCCCAAAGGTGACCGCGCAAACGGCTGACGAACTCGGATAATCCAACCACAGAAGTGCCCGGAGACATGGTACAACGTGTGAACGAGAGGCCCCTTTGGACCTGGCCACCCGCCCCCCGGACCAGAACCTCGCCTGTCCATTCAGGCTGGCGAGAACTGCAGTTATATGTTTGAGCAAGTTGCACTGTTGCACAGTTTTCTGGGCAACCTACAGTTTGGGAGGCGCCCTGGGGAGTGGGAGTTGGGGTATACAGTTACAAGTTAAATTGGCAAAGTGGGTGGTAAAGTCGCACTATAGCAAAGGTCTGAACATGCGAAGGGGCAAGTCGGAGGCCTGGGAGGACCAAGGATACTATTATC
This sequence comes from Pleurodeles waltl, assembly GCF_031143425.1. NCBI lineage: Eukaryota > Metazoa > Chordata > Amphibia > Caudata > Salamandridae > Pleurodeles > Pleurodeles waltl. The sequence goes on from NC_090439.1 coordinate 1,182,128,378, forward strand.
AGATTGTTATATTAAAATGGCAGACTACAATTTCTTAACATGGAATGTCAGGGGGATGGGCACACTGGCTAAAAGACATAGAATTCTCTCCTACTTAAAGAGAAGGGGAGTACAGGTGGCAATGCTGCAGGAGACCCACTTAGCAACAGGAAAGGTGGAGAAACAGATGCAGGTGGAGGGGGCAGGTGTTCACCACGGAGTACTCAGCTTCCGCAAGAGGTGTAATGATATGGGTCAGGGCCGGGGTCCCTCTAACAATAGACTCTTCCAACATAGACCGGGAGGGCAGATTTGTTATACTGGAGGGAAAGCTACACGGTACCCCGATAGTCATGAGCTGCATTTATGCCCCTAACCAGGACCAGGTCCCCTTCATGACAGGGTTATCGAGACACCTTACCCACCAACGCACAGGAGAATTATTAATTGGGGGGACTTCAATGCAGTATTAGACATAAACATGTACATGTCAACCCCGCCACTACAAGGGGCAGTGTCAACTAAAATAGCTAAAAAACTATGCGAATGGCTGGTCACCTGGGGGCTGGTGGATGTCTGGTGAGAGCAACACCCAAATTTTAGAGACTAATCGTATTACTCGGGCCTCCATCGAGTGCACACCAGAATTGATAGAGTGGCTTGCACGGCGGGCCTTGCACGTAAAATGACCCACACTGAGTATCTTGGCCGCACTCTATCGGACCATAATCCCTTGCTGCTGACACTAAGGGTTTCGGAGGATAGGCCCCCCCATACCATCGTGGAGACTGACCCCTGCAGCACTTGAAGATCAGGCGTACAGAGACGCCCAGCGATGCCACCTGGCACAATATATTGAGACCAATAGCGGATCTACCCCATCCAGGGCCACGGAATGGGAAACACTTAAGGTGGTGATGAGGAGCTTCTGCCTGGGGCAGTCGGTGGGGGTGAAGCGCACACATGAAAGGGAATTGTCTGCCCTAGAGAAGGAAATACATGAAGGGGAATTGAGACAGGGACCTGAGGCTCAGGAGAACGAGGAATATAACTGTGCCCATAGAGAGCATTCCCGGATTGAGGAGCAGCTTAGGTGTCATAGAATGCAAAAATATTTGGCATCATTACAATCAGAGGAGGGTATATCAGGGAGACTGCTGGCGTGGCTGGTGCACCCAGGTGGGGATAGTGAGCCCATCACGAGTGTACAGGATAAGGAGGGACTCCGTAGACTCAGTCCAGGGCCAATAAATGACGCATTCAGGGAATATTATACACACCTGTATGGGAGACCTAGCGACCTGTGGGCGGAGGCCTTTGAATGCTTCCTACAGCATGTCCCACTGCTGATTCTGAATCCAGAAGAGAGGGATAGCCTGGAGGGATCAGTGACAGCGGAGGAGATAAGTGAGGCCATATCGCAATTGGCCCCCGGGAAGACTCCTGGTACAGACAGCCTCCCCATGGACTTTAACAAAAAATACAAATCACTATTGGTTCCCCAGCTAGTGGAGGTGTACACGGAAGCACTGCTTCGTCGGGAGCTGGCGTGCACGCTACGGAAGGCCTTGGCGGTGCCGTTCCCCAAGACAAACACCAGGGAAGCATCGGTGACTGACTTTCGTCCTTTATCGATGCTGAACAGCGACTTTAAGATCCTTAGTAAGATTATGGCCGGCAGGTTGCTCCCCCTCATGACCACACTTGTGCACGCGGACCAGAACGGCTGCGTCCCTGGCCGCAGCACCTCCCTGAACCTGAGGCGAATATTCGCTATTTTACATATGCCTAGCGAGGAGAAGCCCCCAGCAGGGGTTTTGCTTGCGGTGGACTTCGAGAAGGCCTTCGACTTGATTAGGTGGGACTACCTCAGGGCTGTGATGTTAAAAATGGGACTAGGGGAGGGTTGGGTAAAGTGGGTGGACCTATTATATTCGTCCCCACTAGCAAGAGTGAAGACAGGCAGAACAATATCTAGCACATACCCGGTATATCGGGGAACTAGACAGGGATGCCCCCTATCCCCACTGTTATTCGCCCTGGCAATTGAGCCCCTGGCGGCCCAACTTCGGCGGGAAGGAGTGGTTAAAGGAATTGAATGGGGACCAACTGAACATATTGGCCCGTATTTATACTTTTTGACGCTAAACTGCGCTAACGCAGTTTAGCTTGAACAAATTTAGCGCCGGCTAACGCCATTCTGAAGCGCCATGCGGGCGCCGTATTTATTGAATGGCGTTAGCCGGCGCAAGCAGACCGGCGCTGCCTGGTGTGCGCGAAAAAAAAACACGTACACCAGGCAGCGCCGGCGTAGGGGAATATGGGGCAAGTCAGGTTGAGGCAAAAAAATCGCCTCAACCCGATTTGCGCCATTTTTTACGACGCCCAGGCGCCATTTTCATGACTCCTGTCTTAGTAAAGACAGGAGTCATGCCCCCTTGCCCAATGGCCAGGCCCAGGGGACTTGTGTCCCCTGGGCATGGTCATTGGGCATAGTGGCATGTAGGGGGGCACAAATCAGGCCCCCCTATGCCAAAAAAAAATATTTAAAAAAAAAAAAAAAAAACTTACCTGAACTTACCTTAATGTCCCTGGGGTGGGTCCCTCCATCCTTGGGGGTCCTCCTCGGGTGGGCAAGGGTGGCAGGGGGGGGTCCCTGGGGGCAGGGGAGGGCAGCTGTGGGCTCATTCTGAGCCCACAGGTCCCTTAACGCCTGCCCTGACCCAGGTGTTAAAAAGAGGCGCAAATGCGGGTTTTTTGGACCCGCCCACTCCCGGGCGTGATTTTTGCCCGGGAGTATAATCACGACGCATATGCGTCGGAGTCATTTTTTAAGACGGGAACGCCTACCTTGCATCTCATTAACGCAAGGAAGGCGTTCAGGCCAAAAAATTACGCTAACTCCGTGCACTTTGGCGCTAGACGCGTCTAACGCCAAAGTATAAATATGGCGTTAGTTTTGCGTCGAATTTGCGTCGAAAAAAACGACGCAAATTCGGCGCAAACGGAGTATTAATATGCCCCATTATCTCTCTATACACTGCTGATATACATATTTACCTGAGGGATGGGATCAGTGGAGTCCCATGGGCTTTGAGGATACTGGAGGACTTTGGGGTGGTGTCAGGGCTTCGCCTTAACCGAGGTAAAACATTTGTGTTTCCCATGCTGCTAGACTGCGTACGCCCCGGAACATGCCCAGGGGATGTGAACTGGGCCCCACGGACCTTCAAATATTTGGGAATTCAAATATTCCATGAAATGGGTGACCTCCGGGACGGTAATCTCAGTAGGAAACTCTGCTCCCTGCGGTCCTCGGTCGGGTTCTGGCGATCACTGAAGTTAACAATAATGGCCAGAGTAGCATTGTCTAAAATGATTATGCTTCCTCACCTCCTCTACTACTTCGCTAATTTACCGTTACTGATCCCTCCGGCGTGGTTTCGTGAGTTGAACGCTTTGCTCTGGGAACTAATATGGGATGATGGCCGTAGACGCACAGCGCTGACGACCATATGCAGGCCGACGCATATGGGTGGACTGGGTGCCCCTGACTTCGAGGCATATTACCTAGCTTCCCAATTACAATGGGTGTCCGGTTGGCTAGTGGGTAGGGGACAGCTGGATTTATTTACCACCCATGGTGTGATGGACACAGATCGGATAGTAGCACGTATGACAGATAGAAAGATTATCCCCCTAGGGGACAACCCAATGACTAGTGTTGCGATGACATGCTGGAAGAGATGTGCGAGAAGGGTCGGAGTGGGCCCACCTTATTCCCCAGCGCTGCCGTTATCGGTCCTCGCCATGGACCCGGGAGGGAAGGGACTGAGGGCCTGGGACTAAGACCATGGACAAGAGCAGGAGTAGTGACAGTTGGGGAGCTCTTCAATGAAGGGGTGCTGAAAAGCTTTGCTGACCAATCAACGATCAACGCGGAACCCACTGTCACAGGGTGTTACACCTCCTGTTGACATCAGGAGAGGAATCTCATTTGACTGCTAAAATACACCGGGCCCAGATTGAGGCTGCATTGGACCCTCTGCATTCCCTGAGAGAAAGATGGGGGAGAACGATTGGGCTTGACCTGTCCGAGGCAGAGTGGAGCAGGGCATTGGCTTATCCCCGGATGATCTCACGTAACACCCGGTTACGATACATCCAATATATTTACCTACATAGGACGTACCTCACTCCTCATCGACTGTTCCTCATATATGGTGGGACCCCCAGGACATGCCCTAGATGTGGGGACGGGGATGCTGACTTTGACCACATGGTATGGAGATGCCCAGTACTCCAGGTTGGCTGGAGGGCGATGATGGCGGTCATGTCAAGACTATTTGGGACGGAACTGCCGCTAACCCCCGCTATATGCTTGCTTGGCCTTAAGACTGGTACCCCGCAGGGGAAAGTCAGGGGTCACTTCCTAGACCTGGCCCTGGTCCTTTATAGAAGCCCCTAGCCACCCCTCGCTCACTGAATGGAAAAGCGACATTACGAGATGGACCAGGGCTGAACTACAGGTCCTGAAGGCTGAAGAAGCCAGAGGCATCCACCAAACTCCTATCGCCCCAGAGTGGGAGGACTTAGTGATGAGCTGGGATGACCTAATGAAGGGACCAATAGCTCCCAAAGTGGAACCAGCAGAAATAGAACCCTGAGAGGGTATAAGGATGAGAGAGCCAATGCGCCTAATAGAATTGGCCCTTAGGGAAGGCCCCCGAAACTAGAGCTGGAGACTGACAAGTGAACCAATAGGCCACACCGAGTTACACGGGGCAGGGAAGGGTCGGCCAAGAATTGTCACATAATTGTTGAGGAGGGTGAGAGAAGGTGGCCAGCTATCCCCCACACAATGGAGTGCCCCGGGTGAGACTTCCCCCAGCAAATCCAAGGCCCACCCACATGAAGCCATCATGTTTATACATAGTTTAAAGTTGAGTTAAGTCTGTTATGTGGCCATACAAATCAAAATGGTAACACAGAATCACAGAGCGCATAACCCCTTAAAGTAGGAACGTTAGTACACCAGATCTAGTGATAAACGAATACCAAGTGGCAGTCAAAATGAACAATAAGTTGTGAAACAAAGTACTTGTTACGTTTAGTATAAATACGTATCTCTTAAATGATGTAGATGATATGAACAAGATGTTGCCATAAATGGACTTGCAAATGTAAGACAGCGAATTGATAATAAAAATATATTTGAAAAAAAAAAAAAAGAAGGAGACCAAATACAGAAGTCGAAAGAAGCTTTTGCCTGGCGGTCATAATCCCTCAAAGGTGCAGCACAAGATGTTCAGACTATGGCCTCTTAGTGCTGTTGCAGCAGCGCCATCCAGCGGCTGACACAGATTCTCTGCAGCCCCCTCGGTTCCGCACAGGATGTCCAGACGTATGGTCTCTTACATACAAATGCAGCAGCGCCACCCAGCAGCAGAGACAGATCCACTGAAGCCCCCTCGGTGGCGGTGTTCACACATAGGGCTCCTTAGTACATATGTAAGGTCTGGGGAGGTGACAAGCAGACAGCCACAGAGATCGGAGTCCAATGAACATGCACTCCCCGAAGTCTGTTATCGAACACCTGCAAAGACAGACATTGTGCACAGTTAGACAGTGAGAGGCGGAGGCGGGGATTCAATGCAGCTGGAGTGAGCCTTGGAGGCTTTTAACAAAGTGGATACAATGGGACAGCAATCAGTGTCTGTGATGGCTAGGAAGCACTCAGTAGTGGCAAGGAGTGTGTGTGTATATTTACCTGCACAATCACCTCCTCATCAATGCTCAGTTATTCCCTTCCTACTATGATTACAGGTCCTGCACATGAGGACAAACTATTCACTCACTGGTCTTCATTCTTAATACTGAGTACTTACCACTCCATCGATTTTGAGTAACTCTTAGTTTTCACAGAACATGTCATCAGTGTTGCAATATGTAAGCACATTTGAAGGCACTGTAAAGGTTGGAACATGAGAAGGATGTTTAATATTGAGCAGAGTGTTTTAGAAGTGCTAGTGTCCACCATCTCAGAAGAGCTTGAGGAAGTTTGTGAGGCGTTGGAGAAGCATATAATCATTGTTTAGTGGCACTTGTAATTCTGTTTGTACATTACAACGTCCCTCAAAAACGTTCTGATTATACAGAAAGTGTACATTTTCTTCAGGTGTATTGGCTTTATCTGGTCCCAAAGATGGTTAATATTCTTTTCTACGTAGAACCAGGGAACGGTCAACTCATCTGTACAAAAAGAAAACCTAAATACAGTAAAATAAATATTTGTCATTGTAAGGAGGAAAGTTGCCAACACTATCAGCGTTGTCAACACCATTTTCCTTTGTCCCCGAAGTACCACTGTTATGTTTTGCAACAGCATGAGGGGTTCCTAATTACTAGGTCTCAACGTGCAGAATTATGCCCTTAGGTTTTTTTATTGCATATATTTTCTGTACATATTTTGTGCAATCTGCGCGGCTGTGATCCTTGTGAACAGTAATGTGTATGATTTATAACCAAACGATTCACTAGAATTAACGTTGCTTGTTATCCACTGTTTGTGAACACTTAGCATAATACAAGAGTGTAATTTGCAAGATGGAGGATGAGTGCATCCGTTTGCTAGCCGGCTAACCTGACGCATGGGTCTTTGTTGTACATTTTGAGTCTTGCCAAGGCTCTTGCCGTCTATCTGGCCTGTCTAGCGACAGTCGAGGTCAAAGGTCCCCTAATGTACCAATGTGTAAGTGAAGTAACTAATAGACACTGTTCACTTGCTTTGCAGCACCCTTACCACTGTTGCTGCTGTATTGTTCGCTTTCTGGTACATTATTTAACTGTTCACCAACATTTAGATTTAAATACCTGAAAAGATACAAATTATCCTTTGTTGACGGGAAGGATGTGATACTCCATTTTGAGAAACAGAGCCAGATTCAAGCTCTGCAATCGTTAATTGCTTGCAACTTTAGTCATTTTGTTTCTTATGGATTCTCCTAACAGGAGATTGCTGCCTTGGGAATCTTTCAAGGAGCAAGACTGGATCCATTAACTGCATAGCCTCTGCACTCCTGGTGGCATCATCTGTCTCTGTCGCCCCTTGTCCTGTCTCAGGACTTATGGATGCAGGGACACACATACGTGCCTCCCCTTTGTGCACTGTCATTGGTTGCCCTTTGACACGGATCTAGTGCTCCAATATTAATTTTTCTTGGTTACTTTACTTAGGTTTTTTTCTTCCAAAAAACGTCTTTCCCGTATGCAGGAATGTCTCCAAAATATCAATGATTAAACAATGATATATTTGCCGCAAGCACATGTGGGTCACACCTCAGCACCAAAAATGATTCCAAGTCCTGCAGCAAATGACACTGATTCATCCAAAGGCCAACAGAGATTGGGTAAAAAGAATCTGTGTAGCCAAGCACATTAAGTGGGGCGGTTCGTGCTTTAAGTTTTGAGGTACTTTCCATTGGGTAAGTCCAAGATGAAGTCAGAAGATGAGAAACCATAAACAAACCTAGTGAGGCTCTTCTTCAGCTTGACACTAGTGCTCCAATCAAATGTTTCTGAGTCGACATTCAAAATAGTTGGTTTAGAAGTCAGACTTTGATATGATTCTGATTCTTAAGTTATTATGACCCCAGTTTCCCAGGCCATTGTCAACACCAGATCCGTTTAGGGCCCCCGTCGGACTTTCACTGATGGGTCCTTCCCTAACACAGATTACTTCGCTTGCCAGTAACCTGTCCAGCTCTGGAATCTGACCATGTCTCCACTCCTTCAGCGCATGCCTTGCCAGTTGTTCATGTATTTGTTGGAACCTTGGCTCCATAGGCACCTGTAGCACAGTCAGCCACAACTCAGATTGTGTATGTGAACTGAAGTTAGCCAGGGGGCTTCCCATGACATGCAATACTATCATCAAAGTACAACTCTCGGTTGAGGATGACTTTCCTTCTGTCCCACTACCTTTGCAACAGTACTTCCGGAGGTCCTCTTTAGCTTCAAATTCTCTTCAAGGCCTGGTGCATGTTCCAAAAAACTGAAGATAGCAATAAGGAGAACGACCAATTTCTTCCCAAATCCTCATTACACTGATGCTGACTTGTATCTTAATCTTCAAAATGCCATTGGGTCAGGCACTTTCCTAGGGACAGAATTACATTTCCCTGGGTGTCCCCGACATACAAAAGTGCTTCTTATGCAGTGGTGATACACAGGGCTGTGGTGGTGTTAGATTTATTGTCGCATAGATTTTAATTATGCTAATGAGGCTACTGGATTTGGGAGACAAAATCACCTGGATTGTGGGTACTGAGTACGATGAATCAAAAAAGATTACACACGGTTCCAAACAATACAGAAGGTTTCTTTCAAGGGGATGGTTCAATCAATAGATGAAAACCGAAATTTTCGAAGCAAGAGCCCTCACTCACCATCCGGTGACATGCTTCATCATAGGGCCCAGCTCCTCGTCAGGCCGGCGCTGCAATGCCTGACGGGCCCCACAAGGGGGCTCTTTGCCGGAGATCTTTTAAGAATCGTGTATAGCCGGTCAAGAATAACAGAGTGAAGGATTGGTATATATGAAAATGTTAAAAATGACTAGAGGTAACTACTAATATTTTTTTATTCTATGCTGATACCTCTGACATGATTAAAACCAGTATACGGGGAATTAGTGGAATAATGTCCACATACCCCATAAAAAAACAGGTAGGTATAGTTGTTGTGTCTCTTAATAGGGAATAGTAAGAAAGAGACAGTGCACACAGGATCCCCTGTGTCACTCTATGTAGTTGGTCAATACTGAGTACGATTCCACACCAAATGACCCCTGCCAGCCCCTCCATGTTCTCCGGCTAACTAGCAGCTCTGCATCTCTGGCCGAGATGATTGTGGCAACCGGGTGCGTGAGAAGAGAGACTCCTCAGGGGAATTGTGGTCAATCGGATCTCATCCCTTTCTCTCAGTTACCAGAGTCTCACACAGGCAAAGACAACAGAGGCATAATATAATTCAATATGGGTATATTGAAGTAACTGCCTCTTAGATAAAAAAGCATGTGTTGCAATATGATAAAACACAATAAAAACAAGCAGGTGACTAAAAGAGTGAAACACAAACACAGTCCTACCATACTGTCACTAGGAGTGATCTATATTTCTCCTGGCTACGCTATGTTTGAGCACATCATGTGTGCATGTGTGTGTGTGTGTGTATATATATATATATATATATATATATATATATATATATATATATATATATATATATATATGTATGTATGTGTGTATGTTGTTCTGTGCTTGGCATGTTCGTGGGTCATTGCATGGATGGCTCCTGGGTGGGTTGCTATACTAGATATCTAAGAATCCCTGCTCTCATCTTATATCACCCTTATCTACTCATCACCATATGTCATGTCTCTATCAATCTATCTTCCATTCCCACTCTGACTCATCCCAAATCCATTATACTACTTTCAGCTCCTAAGTAACTCTGCCTAAGTTCTTCTCTCCGCTTCCGCATCTAACTCACCCAAACCTCACTTTACTACCATGAACTCCCAAACAACCCTACTATATTCTTCCTCATGTATCTCACCCTGGTACTATGATCTCCCTAACCCCTTCCACAGACTCTTCCCTCCTCCATCCTCCTTTACTCATCCCAAGCCTTTGGGTTGAGTAACTTAAGGATATACTCCCAATTAACACTTTTGGATTTCTCTCCTCCTCCACCCCTCCAGTAGTGTTTGCACTACTTTTCTAAGTGTTTTACTTACCTGATTTTGGTTTGTGTGTATATTTTATGTATTTTACTTACCTCCTAAGGGAGTATATCCTCTGAGATACTTTTGGGATATTGTCACAAAAATAAAGTACCTTTATTTTTAGTAACTCTGAGTATTGTGTTTCTTATGAGATAGTGCTGTATGATATAACTGGTATGGTAGGAGCTTTGCATGTCTCCTAGTTTTTCCTAAGCTGCTCTGCTATAGCTACCTCTATCAGCCTAAGCTTCTAGAACACTACTAATCTACTAATAAGGGATAACTGGACCTGCACACGGTGTAAGTACCACAAGGTACCCACTATAAGCCAGGCCAGTCTCCGACAGACGTTTCCCTGGGAAGGCAGCCATTTGGCCTTGCCACCGGAATCATTGGAATCTGAATTGTGGTTTGCTGGACCAGTCTGAAACGTGGAGCCAAGAGACATAGGGGGTCATTACAACCTCGGCGGTCTGCCTTGCAGACCGCCGAGGTTGTGAGCGCCAGAATACCGCCATTGCTGGCTCCCTATTTTGACATTTCCGCTGGGCCAGCGGATGGTAACAGAGTTACCGTCCGCTGGCCCAGCGGAAATGTCACCTCAACATTGCCGCCGGCTCGTAATTGAGCCGGCGGCAATGCTGATGTGCAGCGGGTGCAGTAGCACCCATTGCGCATTTCACTGCCGAAATTCGGGCAATGAAATGCGCAACAGGGCTCTGCCTGGGGGCCCCTGCACTGCACATGCCAAGTGCATGGGCAGTGCAGGGGCCCCCTGAGTCCCCTTACCGCCAGCCTCTTCCTGGTGGTGCAAACTGCCAGAAACAGGCTGGCGGTAGGGGAGTCATAATCCCCAGGGCAGCTCTGATTGCGCTGCATATTACTTGTGGGAGTGAGGACGTGCCCAGTCTCACGGTTAGTTCACTAACCTACAATATGGTGGTGAACAGAGCAAGTGGCAGTGAACCACATTTTCTGGTCTACTACTTTAACAAATTGCTTGATCCTGGGAAGATCATAATGTCATTGTGCTTCTGCCCACCACTCTGACAATATGTCTGGTCTTTGAAACATGCTTACTAAAATAACAAATGCTTCCAGGAGAGGTTCATTTATCAGCCCTACAGCTCCTCCCTCAAGCCACCATTAGCTACTTCTCTCACCTCTTCCTCAGCACATAAAGTGCTGAAAGAGTGAGAGGTGCTTATTGTTTGACAGAGTTAAAAGTGGTGCAGAGCCAAAATGTGAGACAATTGGCATCCTACAATGACCCTGTGAGCACAGGTGGCTGGAAGCCATGACTGGAGGACAAACCTGCAAAATGCGGGATGTTTGGCCACCCTGTGTGGAGGATTCACTTACCCAAGGTCAATCACCATACCCAGAAATAGCCCTCCTGTCCTGCAGCTCCTCCTTCGTGCCACCCATAGCTGCCTCTGTTATAGCTCATATAGGGCTGAAAGAGCGAGATTCACTTATTGTTTGAGAGAGTTAAAAGTGGGGGGAAACCAACATGTGAGACAATTCGTGTCCTACAGGGCCTCTGTGAGGGCAGGGGGATGGAAGCCATGAATGGGGGCAGACCTGCAGAATGTGCGATGGGTTCTCCAAGATCCCTGTGTGCAGCAGTCACTGCCTGATGCTGTGCCCCACAGTTGTCTCTGTTCATGAGCGTGGCCCAAATTCTACGGTCAGGCCTTGCCAGATGTGACCTTCATCCTTCATCTCATTCACTAGCCAAGACTTCACCACACATTGTGAACAGGCAGATCAGATCCAGTCTTGACAGACCATAAGAGCATCATCGCTCACTAACGGCAAGAACATTATTCATTCAACAGGTATGAACTGCATTTAGAGATAAGTATTTATTACACTCACTGTGCAGATCACAGCTTGTCATCAGTGCATGCTTGTTTGTTAAGCACATTTCTATTCATGATACAGTGGATTGACACAAACACCAAGCTGCTAATTTTTCCCTGGGTTTATTGTATTGGTTTTTATGTTATGTTTTACCTTCTACTTGTAAGCCATAAAGTGCTTTGTGAGTGGTATAGTGCTTCTCATACCTGGTAGAACAACTTTATCTCCACTTTACCAGGTAGGCATCTTCGAGGGTCACATATACCACTTTGGAGTTCTCATGTCCTGAAACAGCTCAATGCACATATTCCATGTTTCTTTGGCACTGAAGCTTCCAGGAGCTATCCATTTGTTTTTTTCTCTCTTTCCATGGTGACATGGATTGGTGATGGTGAGCTTTGAGTTATGGGAAAGATGCGACTGCTGAAGTGAGGGCCCTTTTGTCTGTATGATTCTAGGCTTATGAATTGACTGGCTGTCCGAGGGAGACCTCCTTTCTTTGTGAGAAGATCCAGACTTTCACTGATCATCTAAATGAGAAGTGGTCTGTGGTGCTTTTTAATGTGTGTGACCTTTTTAATGTACTTCAAATGTGCGTCCCCTCACCCGGTACTTGTCACCACAATTAATTTTGGACTGAAGGTACTCTAGGGAGGAGTGGGAGCCATTTCTCATGGCCTTGATCGACCAATGCACTAAAGGCAGAAATGTGTTAGAGGTAGGAAGCACTTTGGCTGTTTATTGTTTGGGGTGGATGTGTGTGTGTGTGTGTGCTTGGCTTGAGGGCTGTAGGACATTTTGAAAACAGACCATTTAGGTATTATGCCAGGGATATTTGAGCTTGCATTTAATGTTTTTTTTTTATATTTGTGCATAAAATACCCTATTTAGAACACCTTTAAAAATATACTAAATATGGGTTGTAAAAACCACACTTTTAATCAATTTTTCTATAAATGTTCTAACTGGGGAGGAGTTTTCTCACCCACCTCTTTCAATTTATGCTTGTTTGTATTACACATGGGGCTCTAAAACTTCCACCGACCACTTTTAAAATCCACCAGCCACCACTGAAATCAATCACGGTAAACGTATAGTAGTAAACACATCTTAAAACTATACTTTTAGTGCAGTTTTAAAATGTTATCTAGCGTACATTTGGCCAAGATAACACCTTATGTCAAACCCATGGTCAGTGATCTTGACTTCCCAAGGGAGCCAGCTGAGCCTACCCTTGAGTTCGTGATATACTCACATACCTCTAAATTGTAGGTATCAAGGAGCCTGGACACAAAAACAATGTTCATATTAAAAAGTGACAGAAACTTACAGGATACTGCGGCAGGTGGTCCCATTTGCCCAGTGGATTACATCCTTTATCTTCCGTAGACCGACCCACATGTGGTGCCCTCTGGAAATGTCCATCAAGAAACTCTGCATGAAGGAAAAATGTTCCAGCATTGTAATTTTTACATTTTTCAAACAATTTTAGCTGGAATGAACTAATAAATCATTATTTCAATCAAACACGTCTTTACTCTTATATAGTAGGAATAGCTTGAAAAAATGTCTGAATAAATATTTTTAAAACACTACTTGATTCCTAGCTTTGTTCTCAGTGTGTTGGGTATAATTCAGTTTTATCTTTCTTTGTGCCATAAGTTCTTACTAAATATTTGTTGTGGGTATTTGCCTGTTGAGGTGGCTCACCTGCTTCAATACTTCTTTTTTTTTTTTTAAAGTTGTATTAGTTTTCGTTTAGGAATAACAATTGCCATAACCACAAGGATTTCACAATCCCTCAATGTCCGGTTGGTATCCCCAAGGGATCCATCTTGTAATGTGTACGTTCAACAGGCTAATATACTAGTTACAATCCTGTGAATTATTAGTGTATGACCAAACAGGATAACTACAATAACGATATATTCTTTATCCTGAAATGGCCCTAAGGAAAGGGAAGGCGGGGGGATATCAAGCACTCTACTGACACATCCTGGTGACAAAGTGTCTTCAAAGCTCAGGCCTTCCAAAGTTAGACCCATATAGTTTTCGCGTACAAGCAGGCGTGGGGCTACCCAACAACGTCTCCTAGATCTTAGTCGTTAGGAATGTCTGAAGACGGGACCAAATGCCTGTAGGCCTAGAATGGGCTGGCATGAGATCCCAGTAGGCTGTTAACTGTTCTTGACAAAACGCCACATCTTTCAACTAATCAGCTGTACGCAGAGTATGATTTGGCTTCAATACTTCTTGTGAGTGGTATTTATTGTAAATATTTATTGAAATGGGCAGCCAGGGAGATACAGGCACAAGAAACAATATATATATATATATATATATATATATTACCTAGTGCCGGTTGCCACTAGGTAATCATAGGTAGGATCACGTTTCTATACAATTTTTTTTTTTTTAACGTGCTTATATCTTTGGCAGCACTTGATGAATTGTCACAAAACTTTTACAAAAACTGACTGAAAAGTTTCAGGATCATCTGTCCGGGGGGGGGGGGGGGGGGGTGTTGTGGTGTGGCCGAGTCCCAAAACACATTTTCCCCATTCATTTTTCTATAGGGATTTTGAACAGCGATAGCGCAAAAACTACTGGATGGAATTACACCAACTTTGGAAGTAAATAAGGTCCTGGTCCAGAAAGAGTGTTTTTTTGTTTTGGTGTGATCCCGTTCAGTAGTTTTTGAGAAATTGGGGGAAAAACAAATTTGTATATCTAGGGATGCATAGGACTTGCAGCTCCTAATGATCTTGTGCTGAGATCTGATTGGTTGCTAACACTTCAACAACAGAAGCTGTTGAAGTGTTGTCAGCCATCTTGTAATTTGGATTCAGCCGAGTCCCCAAAATAAAACAAAAAAGAGCAAAAGGGGGCAGGGTACAAACACCCTGTTCCCTTTGCTTTGGTGCTGGGGTCCCAAAGGGACCCCCGAGGGCTCAAAAGCATTTTTTTTATTTTACGAGTGGCGACGTGGTGGATCAGTAAATCCACTTGTAAAATTTTTAAAAACGTGAATTTAATGCCCCCGGGTGGGCCAAGTACTGGGGTTTTTAAAAAAAGGCGGGATGGGCTTTTGACCCCCTCCCAATGCCCTGGGGACTGCCACCTCCCCAGGGCAAATGTTTACAAAAATAAAGGGGTCCCTATGAGATCCCCATGGACCAGGGACCACTACCTCCAAGGGGCTATGTAAATGTTGGAGGGGGGCCGCGGGCTGGCTCCTTCAAAGACCTCGGGTTTTGACAGCAGGACCTTTAAAGCAGATCCCGCTGTCAAAATCTGAAGTTTCATCTCTGCCGTCTACACGCGTACAGGGGACAGAGATGAAATGCTTCAGCAAGCAGGGAGCTGCTGTCACACAGCTATGTGCTTACTGAAGGAATGGCATGGCTTCCCCTGCAGTGTCAGATAGCCCCTAACGGGGAAACACCCCCTTTGCAGTAGGCATAATGCAGCGCTAAGGGTTACAAAGTGGTGCAATGTATACATTGCTCCACTTTTTAAATGTGGCACAAGGATTTTGGCCTCGTTGGGCCACATTAGCGTAAAGAAATGGCGCTAATGTGTCGCAAGGTGGTGCTATGGGACTATAAATATGCCCCTTTGTCTCCATAATCCAGGGGTTTATGCTCATATCCACTGTTACTTTGTCCTTGATGGCGCAGTGTTTCTGCTTCATAGCACTATAAACAACATACTATGGCCCATATTTATACTTTTTTAGCTCCACATTTGCGTCATTTTTTTAAACAAAAGTGGAACAAAGTTACAAAATACCTGATTGTTCTAATGCTACCTTCCGTCAAATTAGCGAAAACCCCATTCAGTTTTCAGCAAAAGATGTATCAATCCGCAGAGCTTTCACCCCAGCAATGTTTTTTTACCAAGTGTAAGGAAGCAAGTATCTAGTTGGAGAAATATGCTGATTTCTATGAGCTATTTAAAGGGGAAACTAGGGCGTCTTGGTGAATGGCTCAATCCCTCAGGTGGATGTCTGTACTCTCTATGAGATCTATGCCGGGAATGTCACTGGGCTGTGACTTCATGGTAGAAAAGTACAGGCAATAAAATGCAAATGCGGTCTTGATAAGCCAAGCTTGTGGGGGCCGTGGCACTTTGAATTGCCTCGCTTATTGCAACTGTTTTACTTTTCATTTTCAATTTATGTGGCAAGAAAAGTCCAGTTAGGAGTTTACAATGCTAATAGTTCTAACTTGAGCAATCGCAAGACCCATTGCATTACAAATGCTTGTTGGTTTTCTTTCATGGAATGACTCCTTGTCTTGATGCTGCATCATGAATGGTGTGGTTGCTGCTCCAGCTCTTGCTGTGGAGATGTTAAGAAGTAATGAATGGAATTTGGCTGAACAGATGTTTTACGTGGCATGTTGAAATGAGCATTAAAGTGCATGGATCTGGAACATTTGCAATATTTTAACCATCCACAAACCATCAGCAGTAACATCTGGACCTACTTAGGTAACATACACAGGCCGAGTGTTAGAAATGGGGTCTTTGGTTGGCAGTCAGGTTACCCCCTCTCCAAGCAAGAACCCTCAATCTAGTCAGGGTAAAGGAGAATCACCCTCAGCTAACCCCTGGTCACCCCCTTGGTAGCTTGGCACATGCAGTAGGCGTAACTTCAGAGTTCTAGGTGTAAAGTATTTGTACCAACACACACAGTAACATCATGAAAACACTACAAAATGACACAACACAGGTTTAGAAAAATAGAGAATATTTATCTAAACAAAACAAGAGCAAAACAACAAAAATCCACAAGTCAACTTATCACTAAAAATGCTAAAAGAGTCTTCATGTAATTTTAAACACAACGCTAACGCTGCTAGCGTGAATATGTACCTTGAGTGTGTCAAAAATAACCCTGTATGGGCGAGTGCGCATCAAAAAGGGCTTGTGATGCGTCGATATCACTCACGAGCGAAACCTTGCGTTGTTTCTCCTTTAGTTGGGTCTGCGTGCGTCGTTTCCTCTGTCCACAGGAGAGCCATGCATCAATCCGGTCAGCACTTTCGGGTCCGGCCAGGCCTTGCATTGTTTTTATATGCCCAGCGGTGTTTGCGTCAGAAATCAAGCCGCACGATGATCCGAAAACCATGCAGCGCGGGTTGAGATCTCACCAGCCTCCGTCAGCAATATTGCGCATTGTTTCTCCAGACGCGAGCATCGATTTTCAGCCACGAAGTCGGCGGCGCGTCAATCTTTACCCCGCACGGCAGTCGGTGCGTGGATTTCTCACTCTTGGGCTTCCAGCTTCTCCTTTCAGGGTCCCAGCAACTGGATGGGCACCACTTGGCAGGGTAGGAGTCTCAGCAGAGGCTCCAGGTGCTGGCAGAGAGAAGTCTTTGCTGTCCCTGAGACTTCAAACAACGGGGGGCAAGCCATTGGAGAGTTCTTCTCAAGCAGGAATATACCACAAAGTCCAGTCTTTGTCGCCTTGCACAGGCAGAAGCAGCAACTGCAGGATAGCTTCACAAAGCACAGTCACAGGCAGGGCAGCTCTTCTTCCTCAGCTCTTCTCCAGGCAGAGGTTCTTCTTGGTTTCCTGAAGTGTTCGAAAGTCTGTGGTTTTGGGTGCCCTTCTTATACCCATGTTGCCCTTTGAAGTAGGCCTATTTCAAAGAAAAGTCTCTCTTGCTTGTGAAATCCTGCCTTGTCTAGGCCAGGCCCCAGACACACACCAGGGGGTTGGAGACTGCATTGTGTGAGGGAAGGCACAGCACTTTCAGGTGTGAGTGACCACTCCTCCCCTCCCTCCTAGCACATATGGCTCATTAGGAAATGCAGACTACACCCCAGCTCCCTTTGTTTCACTGTCTAGTGAGAGGTGCAACCAGCCCAACTATCAAACTGAGCTAGACAGGGAATCCACAAAGATTCACAGAATGGTTTAAGCAAGAAAATGCTCACTTTCTAAAAGTGGCATTTTCAAACACACAAACTTAAAATCAACCATACTAAAAGATGTATTTTTAAATTGTGAGCTCAGAAACCCCAAACTCCACATGTCTATCCGCTCCCAAAGGGAATCTACACTTTAATCATGTTTAAAGGTAGATACATGTTAACCTATCAGAGAGACAGGCCTTGCAACAGAGAAAAACGAATTTAGCAATATTACATATAAAACACATTACTATATGTCCTACCTTAACCATACACTGCACCCTGCCCATGGAGCTACCTAAGGCCTACCTTAGGGGTGTCTTACATGTAAGAAAAGGGAAGGGTTAGGTCTGGCAAGTGGGTACACTTGACAAGTCGAATTTACAGTCCAATCTGCACACACAGACACTACAGTGGCAGGTCTGAGACATGTTTACAGAGCTACTAATGTGGTGGCACAGCCAGTGCTGCAGTCCCACTAGCAGCATTTGAGTTACAGGCCCTGGGCACCTCTATTGCACTGTACTAGGGACTTACTGGTAAATCAAATATGCCAATCATGGATAAACCAACTACATACACATTTTGTATAGGAGCACTTGCACTTAACCACTGGTTAGCAGTGGTAAAGTGCCCAGAGTAACAAAAACAGCAAAAACAGAGTCCAGCACACATCATCAACCTGGGAAACAGAGGCAAAAAGCGAAGGGAAACCATGCCAAGGATGAAAAGTCTAACACGTGTCCCCCCCAGCTGAAAGTGGGGAGCAACTACCCAACCTCATGGGAGTTCTCATCACTAAGGCAGAATAACCTGGACAGACCATCAGCATTGGCGTGTTCTGTACCATGACAGTGTCCCACCATAAAGTCCATACCCTGTAAGGAAATGGACCACCTCAAAAGTTTTGGATTCTCACCCCTCATCTGCATTAACCATGTGAGGGGCCTGTGGTCAGTCTGAACACGGAAGTGAGTCTCAAACAAGTAGGGCCTTAGCTTCTTCAGCGCCCAGACCACAGCAAACATGTTTCATTCTATGGCACGCCACCTACGCTCCCTGGGAAGTAACCTTCTGCTAATGAAGGCTACGGGTTGATCTAGGCCCTCTTCATTAAGCTGTGAGAGTACTGCTACAATACTATGCTCTGAGGCATCTGTTTGCACAATAAACTCCTTGGAGTAGTCAAGTGCCTTCAGCACAGGGGCTGTGCACAAGGCAGCCTTCATGGCATCAAAAGTGGTCTGGCAAGCCTCTCTCCAAATTACCTTTTTGTGTTGCTTCTTAGAAGTCAACTCAGTCAAGGGGGTAACAATGCTACCATATCCCTTTACAAACCTCCTGTAGTAGCCAGTGAGACCTAAAAATGTTTTCACCTCAGTCTGGGTTTTGGGGGGTTCCCAAGCCATAATGGTGTACATTTTTGGCTGTAGGGGTGCCACTTGACCACTCCCTACCTGGTGTCCCAAGTACACCACAGAACCCTGCCCTATTTGGCACTTGCTTGCCTTAATAGTGAGGCCTGCCTTTTGCAGGGACTCTAACACCCTCCAGAGGTGTTACAGGTGTTCCTTCAATGTGGAACTAAACACATCAATATCATCCAGGTAGGCGGCACTGAAATCATTCAGCCCAGCCCACACCTGGTTGACCAACCTCTGAAAGGTGGCACGGGCATTCTACATCCCAAATGGAATCACTTTAAATTGAAAGTGTCCATCTGGGGTAGAAAATGCTGACCTCTCCTTATCCCCCTCAGTTAAGGCAATCTGCCAGTACCCAGATGTTAAGTCAAACGGACTGAAGTACTTGGCAGCTCCCAAACAGTCAATGAGCTCATCAGCTCGGGGGATGGGGTGTGAGTCAGTCTTGCTGACTGCATTGAGTCCCCGGTAGTCTACACAGAGCCTGAGTTCTGGGGTGGCACCAGGTGCAGCAGCCTTTGAGACCAATACCACTGGGCTGCCCAAGGACTGCTGGAATGCTCAATAAACCCTAGGGTCAACATTTTGGATACTTCATCCTTAATGCAAGCCCAGAACCTATCAGTCACCCTGTAAACCTTCTGTTTAATGGGTGGACTGACCCCAGTGTCCACATCATGTGTGCACAAGTGTGTGACCCCTGGGATCAGGGAAAACAGTGAGGCAAACTGTCCCAACACGTGGTGGGAGTCACTCTGCTGCTCTTCAGTCAGGGAGGGGGAGAGGATCACTCCCTCCACAGACCCATCTTTCTCTCATGCAGGCAGGAGGTCAGGAAGAGGCTCACTCTCCTCCTCCACCCCATCATCTGTCACAAGGAGCATGGACAGTGCAGTCCGCTCAAAGTGCGGCTTGAGGCGGTTGACATGCAGGACCCTTAAAGGGTTCCTTGGAGACTGCAAGTCCACCAGGTAGGTGACTTCACTCTTGTGCTCCACGACCTCTTATGGCCCAGTCCACTTATCCTGATGTGCCCTAGGCTCCACTGGTGCCATTACCTATACTTTTTGTCCAGGTTGAAACTCGACCAGAGTGCCATTCTGGTCATACCAGCGTTCTCCTGGCTTGCTTCTAGGTTCTCTTGTGTGAGACTCCTGAAGCAGGCAGTCTGGTTTCTCAGAGCCAGCATGTAACTCAATACATCCTGGGGGGGTTCACTAGAAGCTTTCTCCAAAGATTCCTTCAGCGGACTTAAGGGTCCCCTCACAGGGTGGCCATAGATGAGCTCAAAGGGATTAAAACACAGTCCCTTTTGAGGCACCTCACTGTAAGCGAACTAAAGGCATGGCAAGAGGACGTCCCATTTCCGCCTCAAGGGCTCTGACAGGCCCATGATCATGCCTTTCAAGATGCGGGTTGGATCTCTCAACCAGACCATTACTTTGGGGGTGGTAAAGTGTGGTAAACTTGTAGGTCACCCCACACACCTTCCTCAGAGACTTCATATACGTGGATATGAAGTTGGTACCCCCATCAGATACCACTTCCTTGGGGAACCCCATGCGGGTAAAAACCCCCATCATTGCACGACCCATCACAGGGGAAGTGACTGATCTCAGAGGAATGGCTTCTGGGTACCGGTTGGCATGATCCACCAAGACCAGGATGAACCTATTGCCCATGGCAGTCTTGGGATCCAGAGGCCCCACAATGTCAACAAAAACCCTCTCAAAGGGAGTACTAACAACCGGTAAAGGTTGGAGGGGAGCCTTACATTTCCCCCCACTCTTGCCACTTGCCTGACAAGTTGGGCAAAACCTACAGTGTGCACTAGAATGCTTGTGCATCTGGGGGCAATAGACGTGGGAGACAAGCCTTTTATAGGTCTTGTCCTGCCTCAAATGTCCTGCCAAAGGCACATCATGAGCCAACCCCAGTAGGAAGATCCTGAAGCACTGGGGTACCACCAGCATACAAGCTGACCCAGGCTCAGAAACCTTAGGCTCACTATAGAGGAGGCCATCCTCCCAATAGATCAGGTGAGAACCTGGCTCCTACCCAGCTGCATGGGCTGCAGCCTGCTGTCTCTGTCCCTCTAGCATAGGGCAAGTTTTCTGTGCCTCACAGAATGCATAACTGGTGGGCCCCCTTTCCTGCTGCCACTGCGACAGCTCAGGGACCTCCCCCAGTTCAGCCACCTGTTCCCCTGTAGGTTCCTGGGTGTCACCCTCAGGCTCCGCCTCCTCCCAGACCATGGGAACTTCTGGAGCTGATTTTCTATGCCCAGTGCCCTTCCTCTTCTTGGTGGTCCCCTGGGCCACTGTTTCAGGCTCCAGGGGATCTTGACCACCCTGACGGGCTGCCATTGACCGGGTGGATACGCATACCCACCCAGGCAGACCAAACATCTCCAAGTGAGACCTGTGTTCCACCTTCTTCCAAGGGGAATCCTCCAGGTCACTGCCTAGCAAACAATCTAAAGGCATGGTAGGACTCACAGCTACTTTCCAGGAACCTGAGACCCCCCCATTCAAAGGGAACCTGCCCCACTCACAGGCGCTCTGAGTTGTCCACTGCAACTACTTGGTGCAGTACCCGGGTATCAATCTGCTCTTCAGACACCAGCTGACTCCTCACTGTAGTCACACTGGCTCCTGTGTCTCTCAGAGCCTCCATCCTCTGTACATTTATGGTCATCCACTGCCTGTACTTCTCAGGCACTAGGGTTCTCTGGACCATATCACTGTCCCCTAGTGAGACAAGGGTCAACTCAGCTGGCTCCTACCCACTTGGAACCAACTCCTCCCCAAGCGCTACACTAGCCAGATCCTGGGACTGCACACCAGTGGGTGCCGGTGTACTCTTGGGGCATTTGGGGTCCTCCTTCACATGACCCAACTGGTCACATGCATAACACTTACGTGGGGAATCCCCTGCCACAGGTTTCCCTTTGGAGTAAAATGGCTTCTTCTCACTGGGGGCTGGGAATCTTTACCCTGGGAATCAGATTGGGGCCCTTTAGAGAACTCCTCCTGTTTAACCTTACCCCCCTTTCTTCTGCGAGGGACCCTGCCCACCCTTTTCGTGGTCTTGCCCATACCTCTTTTGGACCCTGGTGCTCTCTCAGTGGTCCACTACCTGTGCAAGCTTCCTGGGATCAGTCAGCTTGCTGTCAATTAGGTGTTGGCGCAGCTCTGGAAAACATAAACTGTACAAGTGCTCCCAAGCAATCAGATTGTAAAGCCCCTCATACGTAGATACCTTACTGCCCTTCACCTAACCATCCAGTGACCGCCAATAAGAATCAACACATTCCAACCATGTTTGGGATTTCTTCTTCTTATAGGATCTAAACTTGTCCTTATAGTGCTCAGGGTGTTGTGCAGCCATTTTAGCTATAGCTCCATTCACGTTAGTTTACCACACTAGGCCAGGCCGCTGTGCAATCTCACCTAGATATATTTTATTTGGCTTTATTTTATTGTTACAATAGCCACTTTTACGGTCTTGTTTTATTTTCTGTTTATCTAACTGTTTTTGCCTATGCCAGCACTCTGTTTTCAAACAACACATTCTTGCTCACTCTCTGCTTCTTCCAAGGCTACAGCACAGTACATTGCCAGTGAACGTGGTAGAAGTTTAGTCTCCAATATTCGTAGAAAACACACATCCTTAGGTGGCGAAATTTTCTTAGAATATCATCTATATTATTATAAAAACACTTTCTTGTCCCTTACACGTGACAGGGAGATTCCAGCCAGAGAACCACGTCTGTATGCTGATTCTCAAATGCTTCACTGCAGCTGTTTTGCAGACCGCAGGCTTTGCTCTGGTATGGGGGATGTTGTCTTCC
This sequence comes from Pleurodeles waltl, assembly GCF_031143425.1. NCBI lineage: Eukaryota > Metazoa > Chordata > Amphibia > Caudata > Salamandridae > Pleurodeles > Pleurodeles waltl. The sequence goes on from NC_090439.1 coordinate 1,182,151,209, forward strand.
CAGGGGAACCCGAAGGGCAGAATTAAAGCTTTACATGCTGTGCTCTACTAAAGTTTAGGTAGGAGTTAGTCTATGTTACGTTACAATATGGTAGCGTTGTTCTTATGCTTCACTCTTCTTGTCACAATTTCAATATTGTCATGTTGTGTCGTCCTGGTTATTGCAGCTCACGGTTTGCTAACTAGGATGCAGTCGTTTTATTAAAGTAATTTATTGAAAGATATACTGCCTCTGTTTATTATTGTATGTATGAGACTAAATGTAACTGAGAGAAAACGGATGAGACCTGAGTGACCATGGCTTCCCTGAGAAACCAAGTATGTCATGCATTCGGCTGCCCAATCATCCCTGCTCTTAGGTGGAGATGAGGCACTGCTAGTTAGCCGGAGCAAAACCCGGATTGGAGCGCCAGGTGTCACCTGTAGTGGGCCTGACTCATTTTTCCCACACGCAGGTGATTCTGCCGCTCAAAATCCAGTAGTCTCATTAGAATAATGAGAGCCTACGCGACATGGCGCCGCCAACGTTTGGTCAGGCTCTCATTTTCTGGTCCTCCCGAGTATCTCAGTCTCATTATATACAATGATACCTCAATATATGAGCCGTCTGTGGTACTGAGGATTTCCGCCCCAGCTACGTAGGTTATCCTATCTGGTGCTGGAAGTTGTTCAAGCTTGAACTATAAAAGGCAGAACCCTATTTGGTGTGCCTTCTCTGAACATACTCTTCATCTAGTATAGCAAACCTGCAACATGTAGAAATAGCAGTCAATATGAGACAACCTCTGACTGTACATTTATTAGCAAATGGCCTAACGGCCCAGGGGGGTCCATTCACATTTGTGGTTGACGCCCATCCAGCTTATAGAACAGAACTTTTTTATTCTTGGGTCACATTCCAGCAGTTGATGGCAACACAAACACATTTCATCATTATACACTCTCAAATGTACCTGGAAAATACAGGGCATATGCATATTTAGAAATACCATTATCTTATCAAGAACATAATAATTGGCTTGCTGGCGCCCTACCCCACACAATACTACCAGTAAGATTAGGTCCTCTAAGTAATGATGGTCCTACCTGGTCTTTATTGGCCACCTATACACCACATCCCTCAATAGCGACTTTAGCAGTAGCTGAGGTTCGACGCTTATATACCAAATTAACAGCGACAAATAGACGATTAGTACAGTTTGTGATGCAAACATTGAATACAAACCCAGCATGTGCTGCATCAGCACAACCACATGCATTAACACCAGGTATAAACCCTGCGACTGTACATTCGATCATGAGTAAAGTACCCGCCAAACGAGAGGAAACTCAGTTTTGGTTAGCACAAAAAATAAATGTGCTGGAAGCAGTATTTCCCCATACAGGACCTCAGGATAAACATAGAATTCTAACAATGTGCTTGCCATTTGGAATGTCCCCTACAGTGGATAACTGTAACACTTGGGGCACGGTATTTGTCGCGCTCTATACAACCGCACATGGTACACTGACACTTGGCAATTTGCCTGAAGTGTTGAAGCAAATTCAAGATGAATATGTGGCTTGGGGATGCAACTAATGGGCAATTTTGCCACAGTATCCTCAATTATTTCAAGTAATCATAAAGGGGGAGCAGTCGCACTAGCAGTGCGCATGCGGCTCCGTGACGTTCCTCAACAGGAACGCGAGCTTCCCAAGATTATCACAGAGACCTATTTTAGCATTGGTCGAGAGAGTCTAGGGGCCAGACCAACTAAACCACAATTTCAGGGCCATCTAATAAAGATTCTACCAAGTAAGCTCCTGAGGGTACTAAAAAACACTGGGATAAAAAAAAAAAAAACTCCTAAAAAAGAGAGGGGAGAATCTCCGCATACTGAGACCCACGGAATAGATATAACCTCAGAAATAGAGATAACATAAAAATGCCTGATAGATATCAATATACTGATACACGCCAATCTTGTTCCTTTCAGGACTCATCGGAAAAAAGAAATGAGAGAGGTGGGAGATCAGAGCGAAGAACAGAGTACGTGAAACCGAGACAGGAATAACAACGCTTATTGGAGGTTTCTGTTAAAAAGGAAAAGAATCCAGCCCAACAAAAAACCCAATTCAAAAAGAAAAAAGAGGCAGCGGTCGCAGTTCGACATGCCACTCAAGAAGAGGGTCCTCCTGAAGAACAGGAAGTGGGCACTAGCACTGCTAGACAGCGCGGCAGATGTCACAATAGTTCGCCGGAGTCTTCTAGAGCATCTGGAGGTGAAAGCAACTGATGACTTTCTACAGGTAAAAACTGTGGACATGCGTGTCTCCACACCTGATATGGTGTACAAAGTAACGCTACAGTTAGAAGGAGACATTGAGTGCAAAATAGACGCAATACTTTGAGATCAACTAGTAAACATATATGATGTTTTGTTGGCTGAACAAGATTGGCCACCTGAATTTGGAGAAGAAGTTATTAAACCTTCCTTCTCACCCCTTGTTCCTGAGGAACTCGCTGAATCCTTTGCCATTGATTGGGCTTTGGCACAGGCACCTGCATTATATCGCAATCACGTAGGATGGGATGGAGAATCCCCCTACCATGTAATTCCTATTAAAAATCAACCTCAACCACAACCTCAGTATCCAATAAAATATGATGCAAGAGCACCTGTGAGAGAAATACTCACACAACTAGAGTACCAGGGCGTAATGGAACCCTGTGTCTCCCCAATGAATAATCCTTTATTCCCAGTAGCCAAGCAGGACCATTCATACAGAATAGTTTTAGACTACAGACACTTAAACAGTCATACATGCACATATGCAATACAGAACTCACATAGCACAGCACTGATGAACAACATAGTGCGGAAAAAATATAAAACCACACTGGATATTTCAAATGGGTTTTCTGACAGAATATAGCGCCTGAGAGTAGACACGTGAAAAGTTTCAGTGCACTAGGCTCTCAGAAAAAGTCTGTCATTTACCTCAGGGGTATAAGAACAGCCCAGGACTGTTCACAGCTCGTGTCACTGCAATTTTGCACGAGATTGACCCTGAAGCATTGTCCTATGTAGATGATATTTATCTTACGGATGATGAATTACTACAACATTTAAGGCGGGTAGCCAGCATTGTTGTTGGATTTGATGAATTTGGTTATAAATTCAACTTTAAAAAAACAAAAATTGCCTTCCTCAATGTCCTGTTCTTGGAATATGAGCTATCAAGTGAAGGAAAGAGCCTAGAGCCACAATTTTTTGAAAACTGTGCACAATTACAACCTCCACACATGATGGAAAAACTCCAATCACTATAGGGTTTACTAAATTTTGGCAGAACTTACATTCCAGATTATGCTACTCGCATAAAACCTTTTTACGATTGAATACGTCCTGATTTTTCAAGTAAATTTTGGACAATTGAACATACATGCATTCTTCGAGTTCTGCAGACAGACATGCTTGCAGAACAACATCTACATGCAAGGGACAACAAAACACATCTGGTCATCAGAGTAATTACTGGGGCCTTGGTTTCACCTCTGTGACATTTAACGAAGGTGAGACAGTCTTGATTGCATACAAATCACACTTATACTCAACAGCAGAACAATGCTTTGCTACCACTGAGAAAATTCTCACTGCTGTACAGATGGCTGTCATTAAAGAAAGACCTCTAGCCCAGGGAAAACGCATAATTGATGTTTCCCCAATCCCAGCCCTAGAGGCTGTCACAAAAGCCAGCATTCCAAACGCAAAAGCATTACATCCACGTTGGATACAATGGGCCATGTCTTTGACAGCCCATGAAGAAGACTACATTTTTCACCCAAAATTACAAACTCAAGAATTTTTGCAGTGTGAACTAGAATACCCAGTTCCGGCAAATACACTACCTATCGAACAATATCATAGAGTCATGTACACCAATGGCTCTGCACAACCTGCAATTGGCACAAACCACCAATATTCTTCTGCTTGCGCAGTCGTAAGCGGCTATGTGGAGGACAATACATTTTGTCCATACATTCACGCAAGCCCTAGGGGATTGTGCAGCACAATTGGTAGAGCTAAAAGCTCTGTTGATGTCACTGGAACATACAGATCCTGCACAGCCAACGCTGATTGTTTGTGATTCGTACTATTGTGTCCAGTCCTTCAATGAATACCTGCATTATTGGCGCCAGAATGGGTTCAGAGATTCTAAAGGCAACACCATTAAACACAGACTTCTGTGGGAGAAAGTAGCAGATCTAAAAGAAACACTACCATGTTGTACACCCACTTGGACACCAGCGCGTTGGAATACATGTTGCTGGAAATACACTGGCTGATGAAGCTGCAAAGTCAGCAGTGGCTGTGGCTGCTGTTGCCGCAGTTACTCGTTTGAGTTCAAAACCAGACGCAGACAAATGGGCTGCTGTGAAAGCTACGGCTGACGGTACGCCCTATCCTAAAGGATTTCCTGATAAATATTCCTACCTAATGGGAGGCTTTCTGAATGCTGAAGTCAAGATACCAGGCATAGGGGTGCGAGATATTCCCAACAGAGATATAAGACCACAATCGATTAAAGCAGCGCATGAAGGGGTGGCATCTGTCCATGCTGGTGTGGCAGCTACAATATCAATCTTACAAGCCTGATATTGGTGGCCAGGCCTCTACAAAGAGACCAAGCAGTATGTCCTTTGTTGTGACATCTGCCAACAAATTAAAGTTTCCACTGGCAAACGCCCGCCGCAGACACCCCTCTTGATTTCAAATAAACCTTTACAATGTGTGTACTTGGACCATTGTGATCCCCTAACACCGGACAGTGCATACAAATACATCTTAGTCACTGTTGACTCATGCTCCAGATTTGTATGGGTGTGGCTACAACGCTTGGCTGATGCTCGGTCTGTTATTAAAGATTTGCGAGTCTTTATCGGTACATATGCAGTTGCGGCTTTCCACTAGGACCAGGGCCCTGCTCTCGCCTCAAGGGCATTCAGGGACCCCATGGCTTAGTTGGGGGTCTAACTCCAGTACTCCTCTCCATTTCATCCAGAGGGAAATAGTGTTGTGGAGCAATTAAACTGTGATTTAAAGCAAGTACGGGTCGTAGTTGGCTTAATCACCTCTATGGAGTTCAGAGAGCACTTAACAATCTGCCTAGAAGGTCCGTGGGGGGTCGTACTTCATATGAGTGTCTGTTTGGAACTCAAATTTATGTTCCATATCTTGATGGTCCTGGCATGGAGGTGGCAGAAACACCTTTTGACATAAATGGCCGTGTCACTGTCTTACAGGAATTACAACAGTTCAGTGACAACAATTCTTCTGCTAGTACTGCCTCAGTAGGAATTAAGGATGTACCTGTAACATCAACCGGCTGGATTCCTAGAATTGGGGATCTATTATGTGAAAAGGTTGCTGTGAAAAAGGAATTTGGTCCTTCCTATCGAGCACCAGTCCCAGTCTTGGGAATACACGGTACCAGAGCTGTACCAGAACTGTAATTCTACTGCCTTTGGCAGGTGCTAAAGAAAATCGTTTTGTCTCCATCAACAATGTCAAAATACACCATGTGGCTGATCCTGCACAGCAGACCAAGAGGAACAACCAGTAGTTCCCGAATCCCTCTCACTACTGGTCAAGAAGCACCTCTACAAGTTGTAAGCAGCAACACTGACACCTCTCCAAGCTTGGAGAGGGTGGAAAATAATCTTGCATTGGTTCCACTAACATCAAATAATATAGAAATGGTTGATCGATTCGATACAGTTTCAACACAAATGGATGATGCTATTTATTATGTGCCACCATGAGAAACACCAGCTACACCAACTAACACAGCTCCAGTTTTTGCACAAACTGCTTCTGGATATTTTGCTGACTTCAATGACGACGTCTCAGACTCATTCACCTCTTCAACACCTGAACTGTCATGAGCACGTAAGCTAATGATCTGGCTTAAAATAACATATTTTATTTTTCCTTGGAACTATCTATGGCTTTCCCTGACTGTACTTACTTTCCTCCTTTGGATTGGTTTTGTCATCACTTTCTTTTTATTAATACCTGGTCATTTTCTTCCTGAAAAATCAACAGTTGAATTGGTGGATGAGGTACTAAAACCACATTTTTAATCACACAAGGTCCGAAGAGACTTGTCTTTTGTGAACATTTCCGCGATACCCATTTCTGTTGGGATTGTTTGGGATAAAGTAACATTTGATATATACGGTCCCACGGAGGTTATTCAAATATCATATGTGTTCAAACTCTCATGAATGATATAATAATACCAGGCATTGTTTCTGATGACTGGGATGTGAAAACAGTTGATTCTATGATGGCTGAATTGCAGTATTATACTGTATTTGAAAACGAAGAAGTATATCAATCTAAAGAAAATTATGGTGACATGTTTTGCTATAATTACTATGGGCACCATTTCATACATGGAGCAAGTAGTCCCAAAACTGTTTTTAATTATACACAATGGGAACATTGTCCGACTCCGCCACAAGGGAGTTCCAAAATGTATTCTGAAAAGTTTACATATTTTTCTGGGCATGATGTTAAAAATGCTGAGTCGTATTATTTTAAATTGACACCTACTAAAAACATACACATATTATTGACTGATACAAAATTTATATATTCAGATTCCTTTGTTTCCCAGTTGACTATAGAAGGCTACGAATATTGGCTGAAGTGGATTGACTTAAAAAGTGTGTGGGGAACTAAACATTGGCAAATAAGGGGGAAGAACGCTTTATTTAGAGCATGCCTGATATCTGTTCAAATGATATTTTTGAATGAAACAGTACAACAAACAAGTTGTCTAGGCTTAGCAAAGATCAAAAAATTGAACACGCCCAGTATCCCTGCCCCTGCAAAATGTTATAAATGGCAAAAATATATAAATGCAACTGAAGATCAGCTCGAAGAATGGGTCCAGAATGGTACATTTAATGTTTCACTGACACATCTTGGTGGGTGATTATTGTGGCCAGTAGATACCAATGGGAGTCACCAATGTTTTTAGAATTAATAGGCCGGACCCTCGCTATATATCATCCTAACATCCGGGTATAGTTACAACATATAGTGTAGGGAAATTATGCCAGCGGTGGTTAAGGACTTCCTCACTAGATGCGGTTAGAGAACACCTCTGTCTCCTGTTTAATAATACTGACTTACAGGATTTCCTGTTAGGCCCCAGAAAACACAGCAGAAAACGTTTCTTACATGAAGTATATAATGAAATTTGGAAGCTTTCCCAACAAGAAGCAGCTGCCCGGTTCAGGCAAATAGACCAGTAAAATCTAAAAAAGGCATTAGCTGATGTGGATAATGGGATTAATACCCTGTCCGACCAAATATATACCTTAAATACCATTGTTTCTTCTGCTATAGACATTATACAAACAGATATGTCTTCCTTACTCCATGGACAGAGTCAGCTAAGGTCCATTATGTAGTTGGGTTAGACACTCTAAACACTGAAGACTGGTCGCATTCCCTGGCAGTATCTCAGTGCAAGGAAAATATTTTCTTCCTTTAATCTAACGCGACAACAACAACTAATGGCTAAGAAAGAAGCAACGTATGTCATGCTAAACATCGAGAAATTAGAAAAGTTGCCTTTTACTGTGGCTGAAATACCATCGACTGAGTGGCTAATACATGGGGTCATTAATCTGCCTATTTCTTTACTTCAATTCGCCTCCTGTTTAAAACACATTCTGGTAGGCAGGTATGAAAGGCTGGGAGATAGTTACATTCATGAGGTGTGGGAGCTACCCTTCTCGTACAAATGTCTTAGTGGCATGAAAGAAGTCTTTCTTAGCGGTAGTGAATGCAAGGCTTCGGTCAGCCATTCAATGGTTTGTAAAAGGATTGTCCTCCCATGGGGCGTGTAATGCGTCTGCAGCAAATTTAGTTTGTTATCTGAATGGAGTTCCGGTCTCCTTGATTAGACTTACGTTGCAGGTGCTTTCAAATGGCAGCTATGCCCTCCTCAGTGGTGAAGACTGTTGTGGGATGCGGGCTGGAATAGTTTATGTTTTTTCGGTCTCTAAGATCTTTACATGCTGCGGGAACGTACTTTGTCTCCCCACTAAGATAAAAGAGGTAGCTGACATTTAGCTTCACATAGTTAATTCGAATGTGAATTTTGACAAGCTGAGCAGACTCAAGGCTTTATTGTTTCAAAAGCATGTGACCCTTACATATGCACGCGAGACCTACGCACTTCAGGTGGCAAGGTCGTCAGCAGAGATACAATTCCTTTTAAGAACAGACGTTCTGAGACACTTTGACGAACTCATGGGACAGATATTTAATGAGTCCAGTAGAACTGGAATCACAAACTTTTTTAGGGCTGTTGGTTCTGGTTTCATTCACACCTTCTCCTCCATATTCAGTTTAATACCATCAGCCAGTCATTCAATTTTCTTCAGTATTTTCGGGGGATTTCCAATAACTTTGCCTATAAACGTTGGCATTTTGCTGTTGCTATTTTTTATGCACAATGGATCTCCCGCTGCAACAAGGAGGAATGAAGGCGCTCCCATCAGCACAGCTGTGTTGTGAACGCATGATGCAGTGTTTTGGAGCAACACTCCTGGAGCAATTGGAGTGTGGCTGGTCTCTGTCATTCTGGCCTTGGTTTTTACTATCTTTCCGTCACTACTTCTGGGGGTGCCCAAAGCTCTCACAGTTAGGCCACTTCTTAGTTTCTTCCAGTATATCATTAGCTCCTTGTTCTGCTATTAGACAAATGGACTCCACCATTTTGCACGTTTGTAAGGGCTGGAAGATAACTTTCCCCAATTTGGTCAGTCGGTTAGCTTGCACCTCCCCCTTTTTCATGGGAGAGTTAGCCAAGGACTATGGACTATTTAATCATTGGATAACAAAAGCCATAGGCGATCTAACTGCATTAGTTCAGAATGACCCAAAATGCTCAGACATTTCTGCACCTTCGCTTATGGTATCCTTAGCTGAAGAAAAGCTGAGGAAGCTCTAAAAGGATATCACAAATCAATAAGGGACACCAGAAAGTCATTTTACACTTCACAAGTTGAAGCAGCAAATAATGATCCTAAGAAGACTTTTCAAACCTTCCTGCAACTTAAAGCTTCTCAAAGAGATATACTTCCATCTCAGTCTCTGTGCTAGGCTATCTACTTTTTTTCCAGGAAAAAAATGATATGATTGAAAAGGGCTTTGATAACAATAGTGGAGTGGTGGACAGTTCTCAAAGTCCTTTCCAGTGCCTTATGCCTTCAAATTCTCCTATGGCCAACTTTCAATCTATTTCCTTTAAGGAATCCGGACGTGATATCCTTCTTTGGAAAAATTGGCTCTCCATTGCCCCTTGCCCACCAGTCATCTTTAGATTGTCAATCCTGTAATCAACCACTTATTAAATAACCCCTTTCTTCAGCAGTAGTTCCAGAGTCACACAAATTGGTGGCAATAAAACCTTTTTTGAAAAAACATTGGCTGATCCTTCAATTCTTGTCAAATTTAGGGCCCATTTCACTGCTTCCTGCCCTTACTAGAATGCTGGAAAAGCGTGTTAATGAAAAATTAATGGATTTTCCTGAAAATTCCAAGTCCCTACATTTGTTTCAATCTGGTTTTAGAGTTAGACACCTCTTGAGGTTTCAGAAACAATAAAAGTGACACTGGACTTTGGCCAAAACACAGTTCTAATTCTCCAGGATTTATCAGCAGCCTTTGAAAACATCTTGCACTCTGTACTTCTTCAGCATTTCTATGAAATTAGTATTAATTGAAGGGCTGGACTTGGTTTCATTCTTTTCTTGCAAATAGGAGATAGATGGTGTCTTTTAGGTAGTTCACTTCAGGAGAGAAATCATTGAAATATGGTGTTCCACAGGGCTCATCACGGAGTCTATCACTATTTTAACATCTATGTGGCCCCACTCATCTCTCTGATTTACATATTTGGTATTTCTACCACTCCCTATGCGGACTAAAACTAATTGATCCTATCCCTGGATTAAAAAAAAAAGTTAGGATCAGAGAAAATTTTCAAGAATTGTTTCACCAGTATTATTCGCTGGATGAAAATGAATCATATTAAGTGCCATGTATTAAAAAACAAAATGCTTCTGTTTGGAAAGAACAGTATGTTCTCCCCACAAGACTGGTGGCTTGACAATTGGTCACCTACCCCACCTCCGGAAAAAGTGGCTAGAAACCTAGGAGTCAAATTTGATAATGTTCTGTCCTTTTGACCTGAAGTTCTATCAATAGGTGGTATGTGCTTTTCACTGAACAAATCACTTAGAAATATATTTTTGAATTTCTCCTTTAGGCAGCAGGGAAAACTGTAGCCTTTGCACTTATAACCTCAAGGTTGGATTACTGCAATAGCTTCTATGTAGGAAGGGCTAGGAACACCATAGACTCCAAGTGGTTCAAAATGCATCTGAAAGACTTGTTCTTAAGCTTCCCCGAAAAAGCTCCTCTCCTCGGGGGCTCAGAAAACTGCACTGGCTATCTATTCATAAGCAAATTCTTTATACATCCTTGGTTTTGGTATTCAGAGCTTTCCCTGCAACTGGCCCTAAATCTGTCAGATCATTTTTTCTCATTATAGAACTTAAAGAGCTCCTATATCTTCCAAAGCTACAGATTCCTATCTCTAGGTTGTCTCCCCCTCTCTTGCTGCTCTTCTCTGCACCACCAGGTGATGAGCAATGCAAGAGGGGACTAAGGGGACAAGCCCACATACACCTGACAGTTCTGTGCAAAAACAACAAAACAAGGTAAACAACTATCTAAATGTTCTTGAGTGGTTTATACAGTGGTAGCTTAACAAACTATATTCACTTCAACTAACAGCTCGAGTGCTTGCACCAAAATAATGCATAGAAAAGGAAGATTGAGCCCAGCATCTGAAAAATAGCACTCAGCTCACTGGAAGCTCCACACACCATTATTCATTCAGCCTGTACCAATGGGCAAAGCAACAGGTCATGAAGTTTTGGGATGTTTCTCTCTGAGTCTCATAATTGTCATCAAACAGGTACCACAATTGAGATCTTATTGTGTAGTAGTTGATTTTTGTAACAAAACATAAAGATATTATGAAATGGTCCATCAGTCTTGATTCCCTACCTTGAAACCTTCTTCAGTTTCTATGGCCCTGCACCAGCGGATCAAGATCTCTTGCGTACTCAGGATCTATTGGTCTTCTTTTCCCCTCTTTGGATCCCACTTTGAGCAACATATGCCTTCTTCCTACAAAATGCCCAATCTACTGATCCATCACACAGCAGTGACAAAGCATCTAAATCATCACATAACCTCTGGAATTGGTGTTGGCCATGTGCTATCAAGTTTGTGGTTGCATTTGAACTTATAGTCAGATGATCAGTATAGGAACCATACAGTGAGGTTGCTTGGCAAAACAGTTTCACAACAGCATGTTCAAGAAAGAAGTGTGCACACAAAGTAAATTAGTATCACTTTACGCATGAAGCATTTCAGGACTATGATCACATAGTATTTAATCAATCTCCCACAGTAATTGAGCTTCGTCATGTCCTGCAACATGTTGTACTGGCTAATATCCTGCCGACCCCCGACAGGGTTCAACACACAAAACACAACGCTAATCTGAAATCACAGACATCAAAATCCCCGCTGGGAAGACACTCACTTTTGCATTCCAAGGCTCTGAGAAATCATAAACTTCTCTTTATTCCTCATTACAATTCAATAGGTACCTTTGACAACTTAAGCAGAGGATCAATCATCAGGCTCATTAATGAAATTCGGCCCCTTTGCCATATCACTACGGCCGAGCTGCAGTCTGGAGTTTGTCCCGCACCCGTACAACCGGGATAAAGAGGCAAATCTCACTTCATGGGTTTCTTCTGATATTACTGCTCAAATCCTGTCTCATCAAGACATCTTTTGCTCATGGGACATTACTTTACTAAAGCAAGATCCCTGCCAATATCCTAGCCCCTTGCTCCCAGGAACCGTGAAAGAGGCATCAGTGTTGAAAGGAGCAGTTAGAGTAGAGAAGCCCCAAAGCAGGCATGACAATATAACCATAGTAAGAAACCTCAGCTCGCTTGATCAGGGCTGTAGCCATCAAGTATTCATCGGCATGCCCGCAATTGGAAATCGGGTAGAGTGACAGCCCACCAAGTTCCACGATAGTAGTTGGTCCTGAGGTTAGAGTTTGGGAAACTACGACTGAGGATCACTTACGTATATGCACTTGGAACTGCCATGGTTTAAAACAATTGGTCGCTGATGAAGCAGCACTGAAGTTCTTACAGACATTTGATGTAATCATGCTCCAGGAAACATGGTGCACTGAGCCCATCCAAATCTCTGGCTATGCTGGCTGGCATGTTCCAGCAGTTAAGCTAAAAATGTTGGGCAATCGAATGGTGGTCTTACCACACTATGCTCAACCAAGATCAGCTGGGCCATCAAACCAATAGAGCTTGGAATTGACTGGCTGCTGCCAAAAAAGTTGGACTCCCAAGAGCCATCTGGGACTACTAACTCACTACTGTTAACCAATGTTTACATTCACCCGCACAAAGAGTTAAACAGCAAAAATCTGGAAACTATGTTCAACATACTTAAAATATTGATGAGGCAGTATAAGGAGGCCACTCATATTGCGTCCGGTGACTTCAATGTGGACGAAAGCCACCCAAGACAGGGGAAAAAACATTATGGCCCATATCTAAATAATTGACTTGAAATACTGGGACTAAGTCGCTTGAAGACGCACTCAGGGGGAGATCATTCTCCACCAGTAACCTTTTCAAACAGAGCTACGAAATCAACAACTGACTTTACACTAATAAATGATGGAGCACTGCCACTCGTCGCTATCTACAGAAAGCAACCACTTTCCTCAAGCCATACTGCTAAAATGGGCATGCAAGGGATTACCAACTTCAAACATCATCATTGCTGGTCCGAGGACCTATAACATGAAGAAGTTAAAATGGCAAGGCATTGAGAAAGTGATGGAAGTAGTACATTGTGACACGGGGTCACTTGAAGAGCTTAAAAATGAATTTGAAAATCAGGAAAATACCGTTTTGTGTCTAGGAGCCCGGTTGAAGACTTGGAAGAACTTAAGTGATGCACTACTATATAAATTTCCCAATAAATCATCCAGTCTGTTGTAAACGAAAAGCAAAAAGTTGTCACCAAAGAGCAGCCATGGTACAATAGAGCCCTCTGCAATTTAGAAAACCAAGCTTCACACGAATCTAAAAAAGTGGATAAGGAAACACGTAATAATAAGAACCAAGATGACTCAATGCTCCTGAATTTGAGATTACTATACAAGAAGGCCTGGTGGAAGGAAAAAAGGCAGTACTACAAAGACCTTTGGGGCACGCTCTTGATGTCCAACAAAACAAAGAACAATAGTAAATTCTGGCAATTGGTGAACGGGCTTGTACATGGGAAATTATGGTATTCCAATGCAGACATTGATGCTGCCTCTTGGGAAGGCCACATTTTGGCACTATACTCATCCCCAGCACATCTAGACATTCCAAGGGACCTTTCACCAACTATCTGGAGCATTTCAAGGTCATCTGATGTTGGCTTTAAAGTCAAGCCGAAGGCAGACCCTGACCATGTCAACTTCATCAAGGACATCGATATCGAACAGCTAATTGGCATCATAAAGAAGCTAAAAATGGCAGGAGCTGCAGGACAGAATGGTATTCCCAACGCCCAATTTAAAGGTGATGTAACATATTGGGCCTACTATCTGGCGCTCCTTTTCAACAACCTCCATGGCTCCAGGACCCTTACAGATGCCTGGAAAGGCAGCATATTCCACCCTATCTACATAATGGGCAATCCTGCCTCTCCAACGAACTACAGACTAATAGCCCTGATTGACGTTGAAGCTAATCTTTATGCACCATTTCTGCTGGCACAACTATCAGGTTGGATTCAAGAGAGACACCTCTGACCACGAAGCCAGACTGGCTTCAGAGCAGGCATGGGAACCTCAACCAACCTGACTGCCCAGGCCTTGTTAGATTTTAAGTCCAGATACAAGAAAAGTCGGCTATTTGTCTGTTTCATCGACCTTAAGTCAGCGTTTGATGGGGTCCTGAGAGCCCGTCTATGGGAAAATTGAAAAGCTGGGGTCTACCCTGCTGCCTGCTGACCACGATGATGGAACTATACACAGGCACCTGGGTGCAAGTTAAGAACGAAGCAGGCAGCCATGTCACCAACAGAGTTTATACTTTAAAAGGTCTAAAGCAAGGATGCGTTTTGGTCCCCATGCTCTTTAATTTATACCTAGACGATCTTGCAGAGGCTCTCTCCTCGATATCAAACCATCCGCCAGTCCTGGCTCAGGACACAGTTGCATGGTTACAGTGTGCAGATGACATTGTGTTTCTTAGTCAAACTCTAATCGGCCTGCAGTGTAGTATTAATGTTCTTACTAATTACATCACCAAACACGGTTTAGAATTGAATCTGAACAAAACCGAAGTGTTCAGACTGGTGGATTCGAAAGGTAAATCTGGCTCATGGTTCATCGATGAAACTCAGGTGGAGGTCGTTGCCACCTACAAATATCTAGGCTTCCTAGTAGATCCAAATCTGTCCTTCAAACCCCTGCTGGTTGCTGCTCAAGCAAAAGCACAAGCCCTGACATATGGATTTAAGACACTAAAATGAAAACTGAGCTGTCCATCATACAATCATCTGCTCTCTGTTATGACAGCACGGTTAATGCCAACAGTCATTTATGGGGCCGAGATAATGCTGGGCAAAGAAACAGCAGTTTTTAATCAAATTCAAACAATGGCTTACAAAGCCGTGTTCCAGATCCCTAATTCAGCTTCACCAGCTCAGGTTCGCCTAGAATTTGAGTTAAAAAAACATATATTCCAGAGCAAGAATGTGTATGTAAAGCTCTGCTGGAAACTGCGAGCCACAGAAACAGGATCAATAAGTAACCTATGCTGGCTTGAGATCAAGTAACAACAGCACTGTAATATTATCGGCTCATGGGGAAACCATTTAAACAACTCAATAAAGGACCTGGGCCAGGATACTGCCTGGGGCATGAGTTTGAGTAAAGGGAAGTTCTACCGGATGGTCAAGGCTGCAACCTGGTCATTGTCACTCATTACTGATAAGAACACACTTGCCAAAAGACGACATGCCCGGGTGGTACTATCTTCATACAAAACTCTCAGGCCCCAGGAATATCTATCAGCTTTTTTTAGGCAAACGCTGAAACAACAATTTAAGGTTTTGCACTTTGGGTCGATAGCCACCAAAGATATGGTTTCCTCCTGGAAACAGCAATACAGGTCACAATCGTGTCATCTTTGTGGGTACAAACAAGAGTCCCTTGTGCATCTTTTCCGTGTATGTCCAGTTCTGTTAGAGCAAAGGAAAATACTTTTGAAACACACCTTCATGGCCCTTGGCATACGTTCTTGCAGACCAGCTGTTAGCAGCTGGCTATGCGGCTCTTCGATTCCTTTTGCCTGCCGGGGGACGAAGTTTATGGTGCAGGCGTACAAATCTTTGTCAAATACGGCCGAACCGGTGGCTGAAAGGTCTGCGCAAAGCTAGGCTTGATAGTGGTGTCATTGCCCTACATCCAGCACGAGGTGTAACCAAGCACCACCAGACTTGGGATGATAGTCAATGCTGTATTGTCATTGTAAAACTAAGATCAGAATCAAAGACTAGTCCTCATCCTTCTGTTTGTTTTAGGTTTTAAGGAGGATCTGTCCTCAATTTTCTGTTTGTTTTAAGTTTTAAGAAAACTATGTGGGGCAAAACCCACTCGGCCAGTTTGTATAGCCTGTTTTAATCGCATTAATGCACACGTTTGTGTGTATTATAGCTCACAGTTGCGATGCATTGAATTGGTGTTGGTTTTAATTAATCATGCTAATAAAATGTAATACTGCTACTAGTGGAGGAGAGAACTGTTCTTTCTTCCTTTGCTTTTATTTTAACATATTTAAACACAGCAGCCATTTTATGTCATATAACACTTGAAAGCGAAAAACAAACTACTGATCCCAAGAGGTCTTGGGAACGTATCAAAAGCCAATGCAGAATAATAGAGTCAACATTGTCAAATCAGGGGAAATCACAGCTGAAACATTGTCAAATCAGGGGAAATCACAGCTGAAGTAGTCCATCATAGCCCTTGTCACCTCCTCTTTCTTCACTACTCATTATCAAGATAAGTCATGTTTCTCCCTTATCTTTTTTCCACTACCCACAAAGAGTGTTTCTCGCCTTTTCCTGATTTCTGTGCAAGATGTGTGTGCATGGTTGTTTAACCCACTGCTGGAATGTTGTATGCTCCTTTGTGGCTGAGTTCAAGTGCAGCTCCATGAGGCGGTCCACCATCTGCTTGATGATGCCTGTTATTTTTAGTGCGCTAGACAAGCAACTCCATCATTTCTCCTCATTTAGAGTCGGACCCATGTGCTGCATGACCTTCACAGAAAGTAGGATCCTTGACCTGGAGACCTGAAGCCCCCTGCTAAACGGAGGGGTCTCTATTGTGTGTTTGTGAAGGAAACAATATTGGCGTCCTGTGTATCAGGGTGGGTGCTGTAGATATTTCGATGTACGTCCCAAGTCGGGTCTGTATCAAATCAACCACACAGGCTTCTAATTGGGAACTGTAGGAAAGTGGCCTCTTTCTTTCATGGTTACCCCCATTTCCTGCCTGTTGTCAGTGTGTTTGACTGTGTTCACTGAGATCCTGCTAACCAGGACCCCAGGGATTATGCTGCCTCCTCTACATTTGGTTGCTACTAAACTTTTATCCGCACAATTTTCATACTGGTGCCCCCATGCAAGTACCTAGGGACCCAGAGCATTGGAGTTACAGGGGATACCTATGGGCTGCAGCAGTTATTCTGCCGCCCATAGGGAGCCCATGCAAAGGGTTTTGCAGGCCTGTCATTGCAGTCTGCGTGAACTGGGTGCACGCACCAGTGTTCACTACTGGTCACTGTACCAGGTCACTGTAAGTCACCCTTATGGTAGGCCCTCTCAGCCCAGAGTGCAGGGTGCAGGTACCTGTGTGTGAGGGCACGCCGTTTTAAATGTGTACTGGACATTGGTCACTACCTATGTCCATCTACATAATGGTAACTCCGAACCTGGGCATGTTTGGTACCAAACATGTCGGAATCATACCCCAATACTGTTGCAAGTTTGATTCCATGTACTCTAGAAGCTCCTTAGAGGACCCCCAGCATTGCTACCACCAGTGTTACAGGGTTTTCCAGGCAGCCCTGCTGCTGCCACCCCTCAGACAGGTTTCTGCCCTCCTGCTGCTTGATCTAATCAAGCCCAAGAAGGCAGAGCAAATGTTTTCCTTTGGGGGAGTGAGGTATTAACCTCTTCCTTTGGAAATAGGTGTGACTGGCTTGGGAGGGGTAGCCTCCCCAAGCCACTGGTTTGTTTTGAAGGGCACATTTGGTGCCCTCTGTGCATAAACCAATCCACACCAGTTCAGGGCCCCACAATCCCTGCTCGTGTGCAAAACTGGACAATGGGACGGGGAGTGACCACTCCCCTGTCCATCACCACCCCAGGGGTGGTGCTCAGAGCTCCTCCAGAGGGTCCCTGGGTTCTGCCATCTTGATTCCAAAGTTGGCAGGGAACTTTGGGAGCATCTGAGTGCCAGGGCAGGCAGGTGACGTCAGAGGCACCCTCTGATAGGTAGTTACCTGGTTAGGTGACCAAGCCCCCTGTTTGCTATATAGGGTCTTCCCCTAGGGTGGGTCCTCAGACTCGGCTTGCAAGATTCCAGCAGGGCTCCTCTGCAACCTCTGCTTCAACTTCTGGCCTCCGGAACCGCAACTGGACCCTCCAGTAACCTACAAGCTGCAGGTCCACGAGAAGACTCTTCTGCAACATTGTATCCAGAATTCCTGACAGCTTTGCAACATTCCCCCAGCTGTGCATCCTCAGAAGACTGCAGGTCTTTAGATTGCACAAGAAGAAGAAGGAATCTCCCTTGGGGTGAAGGCATCACTCCCCTATAACCTCAGGTACCTGGCTGCAACGACAAACGGCTACATGGACCTCCCCTTATCCTGAGTGGCGTGGGTTTTACATCACCGGTGGTGGTCCAGAAAGTCTCCCTTGGTCCTCTCTGTCACACTTTGGTGTTGGTAAGTCATTTCCATTCCAAGCAAGACAGCACCCTGTACACAGCATCCTTTTCAGCTGCCAAGGCTTGTTTGCTTCACCTCCAAGGGGAACTCCAGGCAACGTATAGCTCCAGCCCCCTGCACTCCCTCCTGCAATCCTGGGTCTCTGAGTGGTTCCCCGACAACGTGGGAGCAACTTCTGTGGTGCTGCGTGGGCTGCTTCAGTGACTTCTGTGTCCCTGTCCTGTGGGACACCTGTGGGTGCTGCCTCTGCTCCTGTGGGCCTTATGTGACGTAGAGGGTCTCCTGTGACTCCTCCTCCTGGGTAGAGTCCTCCTGGACCTTGTTGGTCCTTGGCAGCACCTCTTTTCCTCCAACCATGAATTTGCCTTTGCCAGGGCTTGTTGGTGGAATTCCTTCACCAACACTCATCTGCAATCCAGCTACCAGTGTGGGACACCTTTTGCATGCATCAGGAAGTCTTCTCCAACTTCTGTGTTGCAGTGCTGACCTGTCTTCCTTCATCGTCGACCAACTCCAAAAGGTACCTCTGGGTGGGTAGTATCTCCTACTCCCCGTGGACTCAACGGACACTTCTGAACTTGGTCCCCTCCCTCCAGGGGTCTCCTTCTTCTGTAATTCACTGCTGGTTCCTTGCAGGCTGTTCTGTGTGTCTTTTTTTTCCTATTTTTATCCTTTGGTGTGTTTTTGGGGAAAACCAGTGTTTAACTCCTGCATTCCTGGTCGAGAGTGTTCCTGGGCCCTATCCTTTATAGTGCAGCTTTGCACACAGTAAGCATTGACTGTTTCTGTAGGAAACTGGCTCCTTTTTTGCAGTATCCACCACTTTTTGCTTGATATCTGATGCCAACGTGACTAAGTGTGTGCTGGGATCCTGCTAACCAGGCCCCAGCATCTTTGTTCTTCCTCTAAAACTGCACCATTGTTCCATAATTGGCACACCCTGGCTCATAGCTAAGTCCCTTGTAAAAGGTACACGTGGTACCAAGGGTTCTGTGACTGGGCGGGTCCCTAAGGGCTGCAGCATATATTGTGCCACCCTAAGGGACCCCTCACCAAACACATGCACACTCCCAATGCAGCTTGTGTGTGCTGGTGGGAAAAAAAAGTGAGATGGCATCCCAACTAGGATGTCACAACAACACCTGCAGCCTGAATCCGGAGAACCCCCCTGACCGCGACAGAACTGGACGAAGATTCTCAATGCCAAAAGGTACCCCTGCACCCGCAGCACCCTGGCGTTGGGGAATCCAACTTTAAGTACAGAAGCATCCAGCAGGCGGCCCTTCTCCTTGTCCAGCCTTTGGTTTCCCAGAACCGACCCCTTGGACTTCACCTGCACTATCTTTGTGATCTCTTGGGTCCCCTTTTAGGAGACATTGGGAGCCCGATGCTGTGTTTGCACTCTGCACCCAGCCTCCCCTGTGCCGCTGAGAGTGTGTGTATGGTGCTGTCCTGTGGCTCTTCCACTGCCCCTCATAACTCTCCAGGTCTGCCCTCCAAAGAGGTGTTCTTACCTTCAAGCAGGCCTGATTCCGATTGCCCCCAGTCTCCATAGAAGCCCATGTTAAATCAACCTCAACTTTGACCTCTGCACCCAGTCGGCCCAGTGATGCTGGTGGTGGGTGTTTGGGGTTACCTTGAACGCTAACCTGTGGACATCCCAACCCTGATACTGCAAGTCTTGTACTTACATTGTAACTGTGATAACTTTTCTTTCCCCCCAGAATTGCTTCTGAAAATTGCAGTGTCAACTTTTAAAGCAAATTATTGCTATTTGTTTAAAAACTGTATAACTTGTCAATTCTGAACAAAGTGGTATTAATACATAAGTTGAATACCTACTTGCAAACGTACTTACCTGCAACTTGAACCTTGTGGTTCTAGAAATAAAGTAACAAAATATATTTTTGCTATATAAGAACCATTGGCCTGGAGTTAGTCATTGAGTGTGTGCTTCCTTTATTGTCTGTGTGGATGCAACAAATGCTTTGCACTGCCCTCTGATAAGCCTAACCGCTCGATCACACTACCACAAAAGGGAGCATTAGTATTATCGACTTTAGCCTCTGCTAAGCCTCTAGGGAACCCCTGGACTCTGTGCACGCTATATCTCATTTTAATACAGTATATACAGAGCCAGCTTCCTACAGTTCCCCAGTCACTCATATTGGCAGCTCCCTGACTGCTTCCATTGTGAATTCCTTTCTGAAACAGGGGAAAGTTCCTTCACTGCCTACAGTTGATTATTGTCATGGCTAAAGGAGCTATGGATTCTAAAGTCTTTACTTTAGGGGCCCATCTGGAGGACATCATGAATACAGCAGACTGGTCCTTAGAGTTGACATTTAAGAGATTTTACTTCAAGACGGTGCTGGATATGGCTCAGCTGGTAATAAGCAAGCTTTGAACTAGCATAATCCTCACCTTGGGACTTGACAAAGAATGCAAATTTTTCTTAGCTAACGTGTATGAAAGTTTCAATTCTATTAAGGACACGGAGGGAAGAATTATCCCACCTGGCAAATTTCTTCTCTATTAAACCCACCCTTACTAGTACGTACTGTTTTTTTTTTTTTTAATAATATTACATATGCTATGTGATGTTCAGTCGCTGTATTCTGTACATGCAGCTGTTTCCAATGAATATTTTTGCTCTCACTAGCTTATAGTACATTGAAGATTGTTCCTGATACCTCTTTAGTTTTATAGGTTCAGAGGCCACTAAACAAGATCAATGATAATTGTTTGAAGCTGACTCACGCAATGAAAGAGGAGGTCACAAGGGCAAGTACGGACTACTTCAGCTGTGGTTCCCCTGATTGGACAATAGTTTGCCTCTGTTATTCAGCATTGGCTCTTGATATGTTCCCAAGGCCTCTTAGGATCATTAGTTTGTTTTTCACTTTCGAGTGTTATATGGCATGAAATCAATGTTGTGTTTAAATATGTTAAAATAAAAGCGAAGGAAGAAAGTATAATCCCTGCCTCCATGTCCTTAATAGTTAGGAAGAGTTTTTATTGTCTTTCCAACCATCTGTTTCAATGTATTACTAATAGCTTTGCCCATGTCACCCTTAAAGTACTTTAACTTTGGGGGAGAACAAATTACATTATAGCTCCCAAATGATGGTATGTCATTTCTCTTTGATTAATTATCCTTCTTTCTAAGGCTGTGGAAGGCATTTTAAGCTACTCAAGACTATCTTTTCTGATGTCTAGCTGTGATAGCATGAAGTTCATGTAACAAAGTGATGGACTTCTAAGTGAATATCTTAGAAACCTTCTCAATTTTTTGCCTCCTACACTTTAGTATTGTTGACAATCTTGCATCTACAATAGGTGTATGTATGCAGATATTTCTTTACTGCAAATCTACCAAAAGGGCAACAGAACACTGTACAGGGTCAAAGGGAAGCATAAAATCAATAAGGAATGAGATAGGAAGCCAGATTGTGGACAGTTAAGGCATTGTGATGTAGTATTCTCTAAAGAGAGGAGTCTTCAACTCTTTCCTAAATTGGAGAAGTGTTGGGCATGATGGATAAAGGGGAGTTTTTCTAAATCCAGGTGCATACTAGTAAAAGGCTTGCTGCCTTGCCTTTTTCTGTTTTGGACTTCTTAGTCCCCAGGATCCCAGTAATTATGCTGTCTTCCAAAACTTCATCCCTGTAGGAGGAAGGCCTGGTTTGTAATGGGTTTGGGTACATACACCTTATACCAGGTCCAGTTATCCCTTATTTGTGACATTTAGTAGTATTCTAGTGTTCTAGCAGCTTAGGCTGATAGGGAAGTTGTAGCAGAGCAGCTTAGGCTGAACTAGGAAACATGAAAAGCTCCTGCAATTCCACTATAGTTACACAGTACTTATGCACAAGTAAAGACAATACTCAGTGTTACCAAAAATAAAGGTACTTTATTTTAGTGACACAAGGCCAAAAATATCTTAGAGGCAATACTCCTTCTGGAGGTAAGTATTATACACAATATATACACTAGAGACCAAAATCAGGTAAGTAAATAGTTACAAAATAGTGCAAACAGTAGACAATACAATAGATTGCGGTGGACCTAGGGGAAACACAAACCATATACTAAGAAAGTGGAATGTGAATGTCGGTTTCCCACCTAGGCAAGTGTAGTGTGTAGAGGGGTGATGGGAGTGAAAGAAAACTCCAAAGGTAAGTAAAATACCCCACCCTGGAGCCCAGGAAAGCAGGAGTAAAGTACAGCAAGTTTCCTAATACACACTAGAAGTCGTGATAGAAGATAACGCAAGAACCAGAAGAGACTGCAAGACACCAATGATGGACTCCAGGACCTGAAGACCTGTGAAAGAAGGGGACCAAGTCCAAGAAGCACTGAAGAGTCCAGGGAGAACAGGAGCCCCTGCTAACCCGGATGAAGGTGCAAAAGAGGAACTACCAGTGAGAAGACAAAGTCAGTATTGCACCAAAGAAGACAGACACAGGTTCCTGGTTGGTGCAAAAGATGTCCCACTCCGGATGGATGAATGCAGTCTGGTTTGCGTCACAGGATTCTCCCAACATGCCTTGGTAAAAGCAAAAGCTGGGTTTTGGTAAAAATGGCACTGCCCCGGCTCAGGAAGGATCAGGTCGACTCTACCCAGGAGAGGGAGACAGAGAGGACTCTCAGCAACTCAGAGAGCCCTCAGAAGACCAGGCGGCTTGCTCAGGAGCCCCACAGCACGGGGGCAAAGGATTTGCAAATGACAGCTGTTGCAGCACTACACAAAGGGATCCCACGCTTCCAGGTAACAACTCACAGAGCTGAGCTTTGCAGGATGGAGTTCTGGGGACCTGAGCTACGGTGTGCATAAAGGCTTTCTTGGAGAAGTGCATAGAAGCCCTAGGAGCTGCAAAACACTTGGTACACAGGGGTCCTGTACTGTCTGACACGGGGAGGCAAGCTCTTACCTCCACCAAATTAAGACAGCTGGACCTTTGGACAGTCAGGTTTACTTTGGTACACCACCTGTGTTCTAGGATCCACTCTCGTCATCGGGAGAGGGGACCCAGAGTACCGGTCGTCGCTGCAGAGAGGTGCCTGCTGAAGCAGGGAAGTGACTCCGTCACTCAACAGGAGATTCCTTCTGTCCTTCTGGTGCAGGGTGAAGACAGGCAAATCCTCAGAGCCTGCACAACCTGGAAACTGTTGCAGTTGCTGGCTGGAGCAGAAGTTGCAGGGTCACAGTAGCCATCTTGGATACTTGGTTGCAGTTACAGTGTTCCTGGAGCAGTCTGCGGTTGATCCAATGGACAGAAGCTGAAGCAGAGGATGCAGAGGAGTCCTGGTGGAGTCTTGCAAACTGAATCAGAGGAGACAGCCACAGGAGAAACCCTAAATAGCCCTCAGAGAGGGATTGGTCACCTAACCAGGTATGGACCTATCACGGGGGTCTCTGACATCACCTGCTGGCACTGGCCAATCAGATGCTCCCAGAGTATCACAACACCTTGGAATCCAAGATGGCAAAACCCAGGAAAACTCTGGAGGAGCTCTGGGCACCACCCCTGGTGTGGTGATGGACAGGAAAGTAGTCACTCCCCTTACCTTTGTCCAGTTTCGTGCCAGAGCAGGTGCTGGGGTTCCCTGAAATGGTGTAAACTGGATTATGCAGCGAGGGCACCATCTGTGCCCTTAAAAGCACTTCCAGAGGCTCTGGGAGGGAACCCCTCCCTTGGGAGGGAACCCCTCCCTTGCCTATAACACCTATTTCCAAAGGGAGAGGGTGTAACACCCCTGTCCCAAAAATGCATTTGCATTGTTCTGTCTTCCTGGGATTGGTCTGCCCAAGCCCCAGGAGGGCAGAACCCTGTCTGTGAGGTGGCAGCAACTGGGGCTGCAGAGAATACCTCAGAAGACTGGTACGGCAGTACTGGAGGTCCATGGTGTAGCACCCACGGTGCATGGAATTGGTCCACAAGCGTGTGTCAGGGTGTTTTTACTGTTGTCACTGGAATCCTACTAGCCAGGACTCCAGTGCTCATGGTGAAAACCCTATATATCAGTGTGTTTGCCTGTCTCAATGGGATCCTGCTAAAAATTTATCATTTTTTCCTTTACTTCCTTATTTCATTTTCTTCCTTTCTTTCTTCCTTCCTTCCCTGTTTTTTTTAAACATTTTCTTTACCCCACCCAGGCCAGCTCCATGGCAGAGCAGGGAAGCGCCAGGCGCTCCCAAGCAGCCAGCGGCAGCAGCCATCTACCTTGTGGGTGGCAGCTCCCTTAAAGGGTGCAGCCCTGACTCATCTTTTGTGAGGTGGAGGTGGCAGCACTAGTTTTTTATGTGCAGCGCCACCTCACCTACATCTTGGCAGCCGGTGGCAGGCCTGGCCATGGGTATCCCCTGTAGGAGCGTCAGCTACATTGGGGGTGGGTGCACAGATTTGTGCAGCACACCAGCCATGTACAGCGCCTCGCCCATCGGCTGACACACCACTGAGCAGATATCATTGACTGCGAGAAGGACCTGCACATAGAGATTCTGGGGCTCAGTGAGTATTAACTATATTTTTGTGTGTGTGTTCTACAATGCTAACTTTTTTTCCCAAACAGCATGCTGCTCACACTCAGAGGTAAGTCATGTTTAGTTTATGGTAGGAATGTTATATGATCCAGGTATAGTTAGGCAGGTCCTTGGCGCTACCTCATCACACTTTTCGGTGCTCGCTTTGGCTGATTATTTAAGAAGCCATTGCAATGCAGACTCCTCTGTCCTCCTGTCAATGTAGTGAATTAGTGATATCAGTGAGTTAACGTTCTCTGTGACTTATCTATGTAGCTTGTACAGTCCCAAGCAATTTCATAGTGATGTGTAGTACTACTAGTATGCATAAGAGTGGTTTGGTCCATCAAGGGGCGTGAGAAATGAAAATAGAATGAAAGATCAGTTTCAAATGTAGCTTTTTGGTAAAGAATTTTAGGGGTTTAGTCAACTCAACGTCATAATGATACCATGCGCAATCTGATTTAGATAAGTACAATTTTACTGTGGTTGCCTGTTAAAATAATTTTGTGGAGATTAATTATCCCACTAATCTATTTTTTATCTTCTATATTTCTTACATCAGCACACAAGGGCAAGAATAGGGGCAGAACAGAGAGCTGAGAGGAGGTGCCAACCACCAGCGCCAATGCTGATGGCTCTTTTATCCCCAGTAAGTCATATTTATTATTATTATTTCCCTAACTTTTCCCTCTGCTCACTATTAGACTACTCTTACTTTTGCAGTGTTTATTTTTTATAATCTTTTTTCCAACTCCCCTATTCAATTTTTGTTTCATTCCTGTTATCCATCTTTTTTTCTGTCTTTCGTTGACCCCACCCCTTCATTGAGCTCAATGATTCCAAGCAATCATCATCATAGACTAAAGCTCTGCCCCTTCATTATGAAATGTTTTTGATTGGCTTACCTACCTGACTTTGATAACATTGTGAACCAACAAAATGCCCAGAGCGATATTTTTGATAGAAGATACTGCAGTACTAACCGAACTGTAGTGATTTATTGTGGTTGCAAAAAAAATAAGGGAAGGTGTACCTGGCTCCTAAAAACTGTATAATGTTTTTTTCTTGCCACACCGACCACCAGTGGTGCCAGCTCAAGTGTTGCTGCAGGAGGGCATGGGGCAAGGGGAGAGGAGGCAGCTTATTCACAATTACTATTACACTCACTAGCTACAAGGGCGTTGTCGTGATTGTGAACCCCCTGCGTTGCCAGCTACAGCGATTATTGGGTTACGGTCTGCTCTATCTGCACCTCAGCAAAAGCAAGCACACATAATGTATGCTAAAAATGATGGCTTTATGGAAATGGGAAAGAACAGAAAGTTAAAAGGAAGGATGGGTGAAATTAGTGAAAGGAAAGGCTGCATTAATGGGTGAAAGGTTGTGTGGATGAGTATTAGGTAAATGGATGAATCGATGAAAAGATGATTGAAAGAAAAGGTGGATAGTGGATACCGAATGGATGGATAATGGATTGTGAATTTTGGTGAAAGACTGGATGAGGGAAAGTAAAGCTTAAATGATGGTGGCTATCTGTGAGTATAGTAGGAAGAATGAACGGATGATTGAATAATTACTTGGATGACTAAAGAAGGGAGCTCTTCTAGAGAGGGGCATGCTGCTCACCCTCTTTGTTTACTTAGTTTTATGGTTATCAAAGCTATGGTTAAAAGTGGGGGTATTTTAAGTTGTGTTATAATCCTTTGACTCACTGTATTTGTTTGGCGAGACAGATATGTATCCCACCCATCATCGTTCATTGACCCCAGCCCTTCCCATGGCACTTTGTCACCCATGACCAAAGAAGTGCAGTATGGTTCAATTTGTGACTGTGGTGTTGGCTGTACAATGTGTATTTGCTTCAGTTAATGCTTTATTTACAAAGTTTTCTGTGCATTGCATACTGAACACAATAATCCCCATCGGGGACTGACATCACAGTTTGTTCTCCCAACCGGAGCAGGAAGCGGAGGTAAGGCAGCTTTTTGCTCCAGTGGGGGAAACGGGCCCAAAAGGCCTTCAGGAAGGTCTAGTTTGAAAGGGAAGGTTCTCCCCTTTCAAACAAGCCCTTCCTGAAAGTGTTTCCTGGGCAAGGATGGCAGCTGTGCTGCAATCCTTACCCAGGAAACCCCACTATACACCAGGGATGTTATCTGGGGGGGTCGGCCCCCTTGAAAATGGGCTGACCCCCCATAGGGGTATTTAAAAAAAATAAACTGTGTTTGCCCCTTTGGGGGGCACACTGCCCCCCCCCGGGTTAAAATATTTATTTATTTATTTTATCAAAAAAAGGATATTGACTCGGGGTCTGCCCTTTAGAAAATGGACCCCCTACCCCCTCACCCAAAATCCTTGGCAGAATTTTTTATTTTATTGTTTATGTGTGTTTAACCCGAGGGGGAATCACGAACCAGGGGTTAAAAAAAAAAAATACATTTAAAAAATGTTTTTATTGATACGTGGTCGCCCATGAGCAGGGCTGACCCCTGGGGGAATTATTCTTTTTATTTTTTTAGAGATGTGTGGCTTCTCTGGGGGCCATGATCGTCCCCCAAGAAAATCACACAGCTATTAAAAAAAATCTCTATATATGTATATATATATATATATATATATATATATATAGAGAGAGAGAGAGAGAGAGGGAGACTAAAGAGGGCGAGAAATCTCTTGGATATATACATATATATATATCACTTTTGTCATTGCATGTGTGGTTTCCCTGGGGGCTGCGATGGGCCCCAGGGAAACCACAGAGACATAAAAGTGATCTCTTTATGTATACATATGGAGAGAGATACACTCTCGCCCTATATATGTGTATGTGGTATATATATATATATATAGATATAGATAGATATACAAATATATGTATCCTTTAAGTAACAATAAAAATAACTCCTGTGATTAAGTTCCTGCGAGAGAAAGAGATCAGACTTTTGTCCAGTGGCAGTTTTGACGCCATAAAGTAGAGCAGAAGGTTTATGTGCCTGCGGTAAAGAGTGGATTAGTAAAGTCAGCTGTTACCTGTTCTTTAAAACAAATTAAATGTATGCGTAGGGGGGCTATGGAGAGATGAAGGGCAATTTTGCTGGGTGGCAGTGAGGAAATCCAAGTAGGAGGTCATGGGAGGGGAGCGGCAAAAAAGCTTGTCGCCACTGGGCACCACCAGCGCTAAAGTCTGTGATGATGGGTATGTGGCAAGGTAAAGTAATAGTAGTGCATAATGCCTTACTCATAGATGAGAGGAAACTCATTTTCATTTTTCCAACTAAAACTACCTATTTAGGTACTAGAAAAGCCTTTAAACAAAAAAAAAGAAATCACAGTTTTTTTATAATCTGGTGTTATTCTGCCTTAATTATTTTCTATCAGACAGTCAGTGATTTTTATGTGAGGCACGTGTGTGTAAACAAATAAAACTGACCCTGTGACTCTCCTAATAATAATCACATCAAATTCCACTGTCCGTAGAGGACCAGCAATGTACTGCTACTGCATCATTCACTACCTACTTCTGAAGAAGTGTTTGCTCACAGAATTGCTTACAATTTGTTCTTTTTAATTTTGTTTTTCTTGATATAGTTATTCCTGATGGTCAACCAGCACTACCCAGCAAGCAGGAGATAGCAGCCCATCTGTGGTGGCAGAGGCTGGAGAGTATACAGGTGAAATACATGGTGGTTCTGGAGGAGGACCAGGGGGAAATAACTGCCTTTAACACCGTATCCTGCACTGGATGGATGGCATGGAGAGGCAGCTCACAGGAGAGAGTAGAGCCTCGACCAGCTCCAGACCCAAATATACAATGCTCTCTTCTGAGCCCTTTTTTAATTTTTTTGTTTTGGTAGGAGGGACTTGTTGTGGGTGTAGAGGATGGGGAGGGAGACAAAACTGGGTTCTACTTTGGACTCTTGTTAGACTTTTTTGGGGATGAGGCTATTTGTTTGGGGAGAGCAGTGGGTCTGTTGTAGGAGGACAGTGTGGGATTCCTGTTTGTTAAAATAAAAGGAAATCATTTATTTTACTTGATTTATGCCTCAAATGTTTATTTTGGTGTTTCAGTTTTCACTGCTGTCTTTTAGTGTAGCCTGATTTTCAAATCTGCTGAAAAAAGTATATGTCATTTACCTATACCCGAGCTCAACTGCCCTCTGCAACTATATTGACCACTAGGGGATAATTGCTATTGCCTATTTTGCCCACAAAAACCTAAATAAGCACAAAGAATATCTTCTTTAGTAGAAGTTAATTACTAACTAAACAAGTTCATTTCAATCCATAGTTCTTTTTTTGTCTGAAAAGATGAAGCAAGGGAGTCTTCTTTCTTCAGGTTTTTTTCTAAGGGGGTGGTAGTAGTATCTGAGAAAGACAACAAGCCACAGATTCCTTATCTGAGTATTCTCCTCCAGGCATCAGACTGGATCCAGAAATGTTTCCTCTGCAGTATCTCTGCACATCAGTCGAGGGCGTTGAGTGACTCCGTAGCAACATTGTCTCCAGACATAATAATCCCTTCCCCGACGTGCTGATGTCAGTTTCTTCTATTCTGCTCAGCAACATGGATTCAGAGAAAGTCATTTCTCTGGCCCTTTTTGGCCTTTATTCTTTTTCAGGTTTTTTTCAAAATTGTAACAGTGTATATGCCTTCAGGCTTTAAGCCCTGTGGGTCCTGTGCTCGACAGATGCTGGTCACGAACCCCTACTCGTATGCATGTGGTGCCTTGGCACACAGCACAATGCTGACAATTGTGATGCTTGTCATCAACTGAAGCCTAAGTCCTTGCGGGAGTGGTGGATGAAGATCCTGGTGGCACGGGCAGCACATTGTTCAAATGGTTCACGGAGGCGTCGGAGTCCATCTTCTCCTTTGTGCACTAGAGATCGCTGTTGAAGTCATTTGCGTATGGCTCCTACGATGTCTCTGGTTTCATCAGCATCTCTAGGTAAGTGTCCTCGGGCGAAGTGAAGTCCTCGATGTTACCGCCTCTGCATGACTCACCCAGCTTTTCTGAGGAAGAGTCTGCGCTGGTGTCGACCCCTTCCCTTCTGCCTTATCCCAGCATTGGGGCAACTCTGACCCAAATGCGGGACTACTACTCATCCCTGCATGCTATCTTTGGGTCTTCCCCTTCCCTCTGGAGCGCCTTTGGGCCGTAAGGAGGTGGCGGGTGCTTTGATTGAGTCTTCACCACAGGCTTCATCCTCAGTGCGCATTCAGCCCCTCAACTTTGACTCCGAAGTCAGATCGGCGCCGATGCACGGCCTCTTACAGCCCCATCGACTGTGCCTGATCCTGTTCTTCCAACACCATCTTCGGCAATTGTGGTGCACACAACGTCACTCAACGCCCCTATTAACCTTTCTCCAGAGTCAGATGATGCCGCTTCCGAGGTCGAGGCTTCACCTTCTCGACTGACATTGACACCGAAACCGGGACCAGAGCTGTTGAAATTGGATGTTATTATGGGGCCTGGGCCTCTTCTCCCTCATTTGGAGGATCCTGAACATTCTCAGCCTCCTTTTACAGGCAACATTCCGCAATCAGTTTGGTTGCTTGATTTGGCCAATGCGTGCAGACTTGATGCTTTGCCTCCTGGTTTGGCGACTGAGGCTAGTTCAGTTTTCGCAGATATGTTCAAACAGTTTGCAGAGGTTTTGCACTTGCAGCTTCCTACAGTGCAGTCGTCAAATGATACATTACTAGATGTTTTACATCCTGGCCAGTCTTCTATAGAATCGATCCTTCCTTATTGTTAGGCTCTTTATGACATCCTCTTGGGTGTTTGGAACCAGCCAAATTCTGGTCCCCTTGCGGAGCACATAATCTCCTATAGACATAGGCCAGTACCGGAAGATCTATTATGCCTTCGCTGCAACCCGACAACTCAAAGTTCTGTAGTGCAAACTGCTTTGGTGACACATGGTATGAAGCAGATTCCTCCTGTCCCGCCTGAGCAGTTCCACTAACATCTCTTGGGTGCTGGCTCACTTCTCCTGTGTTCTATGGGATTCAGTGGTGCGTATGTTGCCTACTCTACCTGAAGAAGCTAGAACCACTCTTATGCCCTTAGTAAGGGATGGTCAACAGGCAGCCAAACTTACTGTTCAATATGGTATGGAGACCACAGATTCATTGGACGGATAATGGCTGCTTCAGTTGCACTACAGCGGAGGGCTTGGATAAGACCTTCGAACTTTTCAGATCCTGTGAGGGATTCATTGCTTGACATGCATTTTGATGGCAAGTCCCTTTTTGGCAAACAGGCCGATTCGGCTGTGCTCAACTTTAGAGATTCTCATAGTGGGACTAAATGTCAGGTCCTTCTCTAAAGCTCATTTCAGACATCTATACCGTAGCGTGATGCTTTCGGGGTCCGAGGTCCTTACGGGTGTTTTATGCGTGCACACCTTTGGCATTTGTTTTGTTCATCATAGACAGTGTTAAATTTCAGTTCACATCCAGTGTGTACTCCTGCTTTTTGCAGATTCATTGTTCTTTCAATGTTTCTTCCATTTTGGGACTTTTCCATCAGAGTTCCATTTGCATATGCTGGTGGTATACACAATTTTAGTTCAGCGGTCACGAATCTGTGAAGAACAGGTGGTCTAGTTAAGACACAAGGTCATCAGCCTTTGGTGTCATGAGACTCCCCAAAGCAGTGATTTGAATCCACACATCTTGGTTAATTTCGTACCACGCATGTTGGTTCTTTTTTTTTTTATTTTAGACCAGGTTTGAGTCTACTTACACCTATGGTATGTTTTCTGTTAGTATTCTACTATTAGTTGGGTCGCCTACAATTTCTTTGATTTTGTGGAGATTGGGTTTAGCCATGGCCTTTTAGAGCCTTTTGGTGTAAGCTATTTACTACTCTTTCCTACATCTTGTTCCCTA
Organism: Pleurodeles waltl; assembly: GCF_031143425.1. NCBI lineage: Eukaryota > Metazoa > Chordata > Amphibia > Caudata > Salamandridae > Pleurodeles > Pleurodeles waltl. The sequence goes on from NC_090439.1 coordinate 1,182,182,846, forward strand.
TTAGGAACTTTCTTGGTACTCCTGCGGGAGCAATTTATTTCCTAATGTTTTAGGATAGATATACATATTTTGCATACATCCTTTTCCATTCTTCTTATACAGGAGATATTTTCTCCCATGTTTACATAGGGTTTATTATGGTAAATTTACTCATCCTTCTATTCCAGATTTCCTTTTCTGTTCATCTTTCTCCACATTCAGGGCCACCTTCTGTGGTCCCTGAAGGTTCTTATATTCACCTTCCTACTATCTTTTAAGGTGGCTGCGTGAGACATCTCTTGTCTGTTTTACTATATTTAAAAAAAAGATTATATCTTCTTTTTCTGTACTAACCATTTATGGTACTGCAGTTCCCTCACGGTAATTGCAAGGGGGTTTTCCCTGTGGTTTATGTCCACACTCAGAGTCACATACTGAATTGTATGTAGTTTCTATGCATATCTCTTTAACATTTTCACACTCCTTTTTCTCTTCAATCATCTACTGCTTTCTCAGTGGACTTCCTTCTTACTCCATAGTCCACTAAGATTGAGTTTTAGTCACCATGCAATCTATGCAATGTATCTTGCCATTGCCTACTTTCCTCCCATGAGGGAAAGTAATTGCATGCCCATGGGATGTTCATGTCAATTAGTCTGTGGTTTTCCTTTTCTCACCCCTTTTTGGAGGGTTGTTTCCCCTTCAGTATTTGTCTCTTTCTTACCTGTTGTTGTTTACTGCCGGTATGTCATTTTAGACTTATTTCCCTGGTATTGCAACTTTTTTGTAGCTCTGGGGCGGGAAGGTTTTTTCTCTGTTTTATAATGTGCCTTCCTTTCCAACCTTCCAGATTTCTAAGATCGATTATTGCAATTCCAGTCCAGGAATAGCCCTTGTTTATGCTTCTCTACCAGCATCCACTGTTCTAACCTTAGGTTCCCACTTCTTCCCTTGTTTTGCCTTAGGGTTTTTCACACTTTATTTTGTTTCCTCTCAGTGGATTTCTTCCATTGATTAATTTTGCTCCTTTTGAGATTATACCCTCCCCAATGAGTGTCATTTTGCATGGTGTTTCTGTGCTTTCTGTATTGCACAGTTTATTTTGGTGTCTCTGAGCAGATGGTTCTTCCGCCATCTGTTTCCCTTGTTTGCTGACTTCGTTTCATCCTGGTTGCCTTTTAGATGTTGAAGGGTGTTTATTTTTCCTCCCCTTCATTCTCTCATCATGTGTATTTCATTGTATTCGGAGCACAAGGTACTATTCAGATCTCCAACCTTTATGTCATGCCACTTCCAATCGAAGGCTCTATTAACATTCCTCCTATGATGTTCTGTTTTGTCTTTTGTGTACATGTACTCTTTGGATACTTTCAAGCATGAGATTCCATGCCCTTCCAAGTCTATCCCTCTGTTGGGTTTTAAGGATGGTTGAAGGTTCTGTGTATTGGCTTCATATCCTTCTGTTTTCTCTTTGTGTGTTCTTGCACACATATACTCTGATTTTGGAGTCATATGTATCAGGGTAATACAGCTGTTTTTTCCAACTTTACCCTGCCCATTCTGGTACCAGCATGGTTACCAGTGACTTACCTTCTAGATTACTCTCTATACATTGTCCTGTGATAGGTGTTACGTGTCAATCTCTCACAATCCATCTTGGACATTTTTACTCCTTCTTTCATTCAATTATTTATTGGCAGGGATTTTTCCTTTACGGGCATGACTTTTTATATCCTCTGTTGATATGTGCGTCATCTATTCTTTGTGAGTAAATTACACTACCTTTCTTAATGTGCCTGCCTCTTTCGTGGGCTACATCCACTTAGTTGACCAGTTGTTGATTGCAAGACTGGTGCAATGCATTCACGACCCGCCTTCTGGGTTGATATTGCTTTGCTATCTAATTCTAAGAAAAGGAATCTGTGTCTAGTTGTCTCTATCAAATGGACAAGTTCCTTACCTTCGTAACACCTTGTCTGGTAGAGACACAGACTAGCCGCAGATTCCTTATCGACCCACCCATCCTCCCCACTTGCGAACTGTTTTCTCATCCATGTTCAGTCTCGCTTAGGGGCAGTCTGTGTTGTGTTTTCATTATTGTGATTGTAACATCATGTTTATCCACACTTGTTGGCATACACACTGTTCCTTTGTGAGTTTCTATGTGGCCCCACGCTGTTGTGCGGATTCTAGTAACAGAAAAACTGATGTCAGTGCATTGGGGGAGGGACTATATGGACTCCGTTGAGGTCATGTCTGGGGACAACGTTGCTACGGTGTCGCCTGACATCCTCTACTGACATGCAGAGGTACAGCTGAGGAAAATTTGCCAGATCCAGTCTGACACCTGGAGGAGAATTCTAAGATAAGGAATCTGCAGCTAGTCTGTGTCTCTACCAGCTAATTTCACCAAATTTAAGTAACTTGTTCAATAATAGTCTAGCTCACTAACAGGCAAGACAGTAGGTGCCACTCCCACCAATGTGAACTGCAGGATTAATCAAAGGGTTATTGATCACTGTCTAGTAGTTTCAAAGAAAACAGAAAGTAAGTGGGTCATATCATATCATAACTTTAGGAAGACTGAGACCAGACTACATGCAACACAAGTCCTTAATGATGATGGTGATGGGGCCATTGTGGAATATTGCTCAGGTAATAGAAGGTCATGCAGTGAGTCGGTGTCGCTTTCACCACATCCGCCCCAGCAAGTGTATGATACATTTATGGTGTAAAATTAAGTCACACCTCAATACATCACGCAGTTCAGGTGAAGAGGGTTAGCGACTCGATGAATGGATGGGAAAGGGAATTTATGGAAAGGTGTGACAAATACAAACACTACACAAAAAAAACCATGACAATATTCATCAGGGCTCTGAACAGCTCACCTTCATTATCTGTTGTGGAAGGAAACAATCAATGGATAAGTTTGACACAGTTCAGTTAACTACATTGCAAACAGTCCTCCTGCTCCAGAGAGACCCAAGATAGTATATCTCTGCATGTTATGTCTTCTAGGTTTAAAAAGCTAACACACCCAGTGCCAAATATTATGAATTTTAAAAGGAAAATGATACTGTATAGCCAAATTGGGCAGTCCGTCTCAACTCTTCTTCGAATGTCCTTCACTCGTGGGTGCCTGCTGAACCCATCTGGTAGGTAAGCTGGAGTGTTTAGCTTCCAACAAGTTTTGTTCATGCAGCAGAGGACTAGGAGAAGGTCTGTGTAATGAAGAAAATAGTAACTGTATTATAGAGTAAAGGAGAAGGACAAAAAGAAGCAAGGTAAACTTCATATGGAGGCAGGAGTGTATCAAGAAGACTGAGAGGCAGAGCAAGAACATAAGAGGAGTTTCACATTTGAGCTAGCAATGCAGCAAACACATACTCAACAGCATTTCTCCAATAAAATGCACCTCTATCCGGCCTACAGAGGTGAGTGAGTACTAGGCCTCATAGTATTCACCATTATCATTGTTTTTCTTTGAAGTCAATAACTTTCTCCTTCTAGCTGTTGAGGTAGTCCCACCCTGAGTCCTTCCATCCTCCTCCTCCTAATTCTGAGTTACTTCATCCCAGTCCCAAACTGAGTGAGGTAGACCTGTGTAGTGCACTGCTATTGGAGAAGAAATGTGTAAACTTGTAGTTGGTAACTAAAGTGACTGGTCTTCTCTGAGAACCAGAAAACAGGAGTGGACCCTGCAGGTAAATTTCACTGAGTTTGAAAGTCTGATGATTTTCAGGAAAAAATGATCACCCATCAGCCCCAAAAAAGCTGCAAATCATTAGAAACAAGTTTACAAATTTGTTGAACTTCCTCCCTCACTGTCAGCCACAATATAAATCATCACTCACCACTCACAATAATCACTCAGTATGTTGCCATGGGTGCAATACTTAGTAGGTACCTCTTCCAATTCAAACATGGTGGTTGAACAAAATATTATCACCTCTGTTTTGGTAGAAACACATTGGAATTTGGAATTGTCACTTGCAGTCTTGTAATGAATGATCATCTGGGGCAGGCTTGCTAGGTAATATAAAAAGAAGTATAGGCAATGGCATGTGAGGGACGCACACATGGTGTCCAGTAAAGGGAATGAGGGGCTTCTTCACTGCACACGGGCCGAACTCCAATCCAATAAAAAATGGTGGGGCAGCATAAATCCAACACAAACATAATGATCCACAAGCAGTATATATATTATTGTTTATCCAGTTGTTGGTCAGCAAACATACGTGATTCTGACCAATCGTCCTCTTCCTCCTCCTGTGATGTTTCCGGAATGGTGTAATCAGGTGGTATAAAATGCTGGTTCATTTTGATCATGGTTAATTTCTCCATGTTTTCAGGTAAGAGACTGGTCCTTCTCACTGTTACAACTGCATCAGCTGCATTGAACACACGTTCAGCATACACACTGGCTGGAGGACAAGCCAGATACTTTAGTGCCAGCCTGCTGAGCTCTTCCCATTGGCTCATCTTCCCATACCAATACACCAATCGGTTTTGATCCATGTATACCTATTTTGAGGCACTCAGCTACTCCTGGAAGATCCTCTAAAGTATCATTAGTGATGCCACTTTTTCGACTTCTTTTGCCCTGGCCTCGGCACTGGACTAAAGACCTGCCACTTGAAACCAAGCCAATGCAGAGGTTAGGTCCAATTTTTGTGATGCTGTTGTTGCCGGTGTTCTTGTTGCCAGTTTTGGCTGCTGTGAGACAAGACTGCCCTCTCTGGAAGTTGAAGGAGGCACCCCAGAATTAAGGAGTGGGACTCTAAGTTCCAGCCGTTCTTCCAGTTCTACAGCTTGCTCAACAATCCACCTCTTGCAATTTGAAACACCCCCTTCAGAAAATGGAATGAAAGTGGGAAGACTTTGGAGCAAGGATCACGTAGGGTGACACAGATGTACTCTTTGGTGAGACAATTTCATTTTGCAGCCTTGCATTACAAGCTCTCAAATTAAGCATGCACTTTTTTGTTCATACCTTCCGAGTGTACACCTTTTAGGCACCGTCTTTAGCTGCTCCTGTAGCAGATGCAACAATGGGATACCTTGGACCACTGTACTGTCCTCCTTGCCAACTTCCCGCCTGAAAACCTCAAAAGTAAGCAGCATCTGCTTCAGGTATTTTACTAGGCCCCATTTATCCACATCAATTGTCATAGCGTTCCAACTGCAAACCTCTTAGTATGACATATTCATTGATCTGTCTGTACTGCTCAGACTCTGCAACATATAATAGGTTGAGTTCCACGTTTTGAGACCTCCAGTCTCAGGGCTTTAACTGGTACTCTGTTACCAAGTTGAATAATCCAAAACTTCTTCTGGGCTTTAAAAGAATGTCTGAAATGAATTCAGATTTGTCTGCAGGTGGTCACTATGTTCCTATGTCTTTTTTTTTAGAATGTCTTGGACAACAAGGTTGATGCAGTGCCCCAAATACAGGACCCTGATATATCTGCCATCTGCCATGGCCTTGACTATCTTCCTGCCATTGTCCTTGGCAACAAATCCTATTCAGAGACCTCTGGGTCGGAGCCATTCAGACACCTTGCTATTAGATTTGACCAAGATGTTTGCAGTGATATATGATTTCTCCAATGTGAACATGGCTAGAGTTGCACGCCACCAATGCTCTCAATAAATGTGTTTAGGGCCATGACATGTAGATAGCTTTTACTTTAACCCCGCAAAAGAGATCTTGTGTGCAGTGATGTACATGTAATCAGGAGCCTGACAATAACTCCACAGTCTCTATCAGGTGGATAGTGCTGATAACACTTTGCTGCAAAGCTTGTCCAACCAATTGTAGCACGTCATGATGTAGTGATGGAACAGCAACTTTGGTAAAATAGGTCTGACTTGGAAACTTTCATTTCAGGCAAATGCCTACCACAAACTATAAGAATGTCTCTCCTTCCACAAAATAATAAGGGAGGTGGTCCAGCACTAATATTTGTGACAGTTTCCCATTATACAAGTGTACAACTTGGTGGTTGTGGTCAAAGGGCCTCTCCTGTCTAAATATGTCCATAATAGTAGCCTGGAATTTCTTCTTTTGTGGGACCACTGACACAGGCAACTTTTGAAATGTAGGTGGTGGGAGACTCAATGTGCATCGCAGAGCAGTCATCATATGCAGTGGTGTCTCCATGTGCATCTGAGTTTCATGTGCCTTTATGAGGTCGCTGAGGCAAGTGATTCTGGCACACTGTTGGGGACAGAGCTGCTTGGAGTGAGGATGTCACCCTCTTCTTCCCCACCTTCCAGCGTGATTTAACCAGTTGTAGCTAATGTTTCCCGGCTCAGCTCCCCTCCACCACTGCAACCACGTTCAGCAATATTTTTAAGATGCTCCTCCCACTGGATTGTGTGATGTTTTTTCATGTGGGTTGTCTGGCCCCTAGTAGCATAATGTGAACAAGGCTTACCTCAACGAAAACCTGCATGGCAAATGGAGCATATCGCATTGTTCTCCTCCTGTTTGCTAATCATAAAAAGTCCCAGGTTCTTGTTCAGCAGAAAGCTCGACCTCCCTTTTATGCTTCAACTTCAGGAAGATCTAGTATTGCTGGCTGTGACTGCTGTCCACTTTACTCTGTTCGCTGAAATGATTTGGTACTACTTTGCAAAAGGGACGAATCACTGCTCGTCAGCATCACCATAATTGGAGTGACTGCCTCACTGACAGACATGGTCTAGGGCTTAGGTTGCGGTGGTATTGTTGATGCAGGAGTGCTGCTCCCAGGTCCTCCCCGGAGGCTTATGAGGCAGGCACGAATCTCCCAAAAAAGGTTGTGGTTGCCACGCCATTCATGGAAAGCTGCTGCTTCTTCTTACTGATCACTTTCTTGGGTGCAACCTTCTTTGAGGCCATCTTGAAGCTCCCAGTTGGCAGTGACACTAAGCTGCACAAGCAGAAGAGATTGGAGAAATTAGCTGTACATGACTTCTCTTCAGCAATTATGCAAGTGTTGTTATTTCTTTTCTCTTTCTGTGCACCTAAAAGCCACCAAGCAAGAAAAACATGTATTTAGTTAAACATGTTATCGTTGTAGGATGAAATAGTACAGACAAATGCAATATTAGTGTGGTTGGTTATTTATGTAATAAATACCAATTTGATCAAACATTGTAAAGTCAAACCACAAAATTTAATTTCAAATCAGGCAACACAACATGCAGCTGTAGCTCTTTGCTTTATCTCCATCTGTTTTAAAGGAGACACCTGTGGTAGTCAGAGAGAGGTGCATGGGTAAATTGAATAATCCTTAAAAACCTGTGGTGGAATGTGGTCCAGGGTAAATAGAGTAATCATTAAAAACATGAGTTATGCTGCAGATGTGTCTGCAGTGCACCACAGCCAGGGTGTCCAGGATGAAATGGAATTATTATACACCTAAAGAAACTGAATGCTGTAGTTTGGCTGTGCACTTTTGGAAGATGGATGGATGGATCAAGGCAAAATTCTGAAATAAATAAAATGAAATAGGACATTAAAAACATTTGAAAATCGAAAAAAATAAAATGTAAATTAAAATAAAAAACAAGACATTAAAAAATAAAATGACAAAATAAAAAAAATAAAAAAATTGAAAATTAAAATAGACAAAATAGGAAAAAAGAAAAACAAAGAAAAAGAACAAAGAAAAAAGAAAATAAAAAAATGAAAAATGAAATTAAAATTAAAATTACAATATAAACTTAAATTAAGCAAATGATCAATAATTGCAGGTGTTTGTATGCAACCCTATGTCAAAGGGACACTGGCCGGATGCACAAACTCTTTGCCAGTCTCAAGGTCAAACAGCAACAAGGAGCACAAAGGCATGGTGAACAAAGATCACAGGCAAGGCCATGACAAAGGGACACTGGCTAGATGCATAAAATGACTGCCTGCCACAAGGTCAAACAACAACAATAATCGGCAAGGATACATGGGGAACAAAGAACACTTGCAAGCCTATGGCAAAGGAACACTAGCTGGATGCACAAAATGGCTGCCAGCCACATTGTCAAACAATGACAAAAAGGAGCAAGGAAGTATGGGGAACAAAGAACACATGCAAGCCTAAGGCAAAGGTGTGAGAAAGTCTCCTCTTTCTAGCATGGTTATCCCCATTTTTGGCCTGCTTGTCAGTTAGCAGAGGCTCCTGTTCTCCCTGGACTCTTCAACTGTTCTTGGGTTTGGCCCCCTTCTTCGACAGGTCTTCAGGTCCAGGAATTCATCATTGGTGTCTTGCAGTCTCTTCTGGTTTTTAAATAATCTTCTATCATAACTTCTAGTGTGTTTTTAGGAAACTTGCTGTACTTTACTCCTGCTTTCCTTATCTCTGGGGTGGGGTATTTTACTTACATTTGGTGTTTTCTTACTTCCCCAGCGCCCCTCTGCTCACTACGCTTGCCTAGGTGGGAAACCGACTTCCACATTCTACTATTTAAATGTATGGTTTGTGTTCCCCCTAGGCCCATTGCAACCTATTGTGATTTTCACTGTTTGCACTATTTTCTGAGTATTCACTTACCTGTTTTTGGTTACTAGTGTATATATTGTATATAATACTTACCTCCTAAGGGAGTATAGTCTCTACGATATATTTGGCATTGTGTTACTAAACTACAGTACCTTTATTTTTGGTAACACTGAGTATTGTCTTCCATGTGTGTGAGTACTGTGTGACTACAGTGGTATTGCAAGTCCTTTGCATGTCTCCTAGTTCAGCCTTGGCTGTCCTGCCTACAGCAACCGCTAGACAGCCTGGCTTCTACACACTGACTCCTCTTTCATAGTTCGCAACTAGTCCTCCTGTGCCAATAAAACAAATTTCATGTGTACCAAATCTATTTTTATTTGTAAAGCAATAAATATTGTTAAGGTGTCACTGACAGATGCAGTAAGCAACAAGCCAAGTAAGATATTTTGTAAGATGTAGGTCTTAGCAGCGGCATAGCTGAAGGGATATTTGTACATTTGAAAATTCTGCTTAAAGCCCTGACTAATGTTCACCAGTAGGAGGGAGACCAAATTGTTCACAAAAGGAGAAAATGTGACCCAAATGCCATAGTAGAATGGGAAGCAGGGTGTGCGTAGGCAGGGCAACAAATTGTTGGTGCCTTCTATAAGGAAATAACTCCTTTTCTATAACTACCACCTACATTTGTGGGCTGATGCTGCTATTTGTTGTACTCTGAAGTGCCCTGGACCCTGCTGCCATGGCACCAGTGCATGTGGTCTGATCCCTCAAAGTGGATGTTCAATTGGCTTATACCTAATTGGTATATTTAACTTACCTATAAGCCCCTATAATATGCTATAAAGTGTACCCAGGGTTAGTAAATTAAGGGCCAGATTTATGCTGACCTTGTGCCTTTCCAGCACCACATTAGCATCATTTTTGTTGACGGTAATATGACGTTGGAAGGCAGAAAACGCGACACCATAGTTACATACCGGTGCAATGCTTTGTAACCTCTTGCGCCACATTATGGCTGCGCATAATGTATGCAAGGGGGGCGTAGCGGCGCTAGGGCGAGCCTTAAAAATGGCGCAAAGGAATCTATGGGATTCCCTTGTGCCATTTTTATCAGTATTTTCTAACGTCTGCTAAGTGTAAACATTTAAAAAAGGCTCCCATTGATTACAATGGGCCTCTTGGTGCTTTGCAGGAATAGCGTCATACTTTTTTATGCTAATCCTGCAAAGCGCCGGGCTAGCATTAAACATTATGACACTAGTCACCCTAACTACCGCCATGATGCGTCATATTTTAAATACGGCGATACCATTGTGGCATTTGGGGGTGCTAAGGAGCGCATGAAAAGTGGTGTTGCACTAGGTGCAGCACCACTTTTCATATATTTGCCCCTAAATGTCACTAGTGGACTACAGCACTTGAATGTGCCACCACTGCAGTGGCAAAGTAAACATGTGACTCAAGGACTGCCAAGTTGGACAGGTTTGAAAACTGCCAACTTGGCATAGCATGGCAAAATAAATCTTTTTCCTGGTCCAAACTTGCCTTTTTTCAAAACAAATTTCATTGAGTTTTGATGGAGTTTCATAGCTCAGTGGGCTGACAAAATAACACAATGATGCTGTCAACATACCCATAAATACAAACCAAGATCTGCCCAACTGTGTCCACCCGGCCCACCTCCACCCACCAAAATGGCATAGTACTGACGTTAACTCAAGAATAGACTGCACCCTACTACCCCCCAAATGTTTTAATTTCCTAGTCCAACAATAATCCCGGGGGTCAGACAGACTCTAATGCAATGCCTCTGTAATCAGCCCACCCTTGCCAAATCGTTGGGTTTTCTGCAGGCATCCCCTCACATGGTATATTTCCACCTCTAAGCCCATGCAATAATCCATCCCAGGACTTAATTTGAGCTGGTGGTTGCCAGTGGGGGTGCCAGCACATCAGACAATTCCTGAGGACAACAGAGGGAAAAACAAACAAGATGAGAAGATGGAGGAAAAGAAATACAGAAAGTCAGCAGAATAAGTGTTGAGCAGCGCTTTGGGCACAGGCACTTATTATTTCACATGTAAAGCACTGATCCATCACCTTCTTCCAGGCCACGAGGGAGGAGGGATGTCGCAGCTCTCTATTCCTGAGAAATATCTCGCTTCACCAGGGTCAACCCCACAAAACAAGAGGGATAGTTTATATCTGTTTTCCCCCAGCCTATCTGTGACAGGATACATTTTGAGTTCAGTGGGATAAACTAAGGCGAGACACTCCTGAGTCAGGTCGTCCCTCCACTCCAGAAACGATCCAGCACGGAGCATTTCCATTCTGTATTGAGGAACTTTCCCTCTTCCTATTGCATCAAAGGCAAGCTGGCAAGGCCATCACCCCCATATGCCACAGTGGATCACATGTGTAGTACTCCCTGTGGAGATATTTCAGTTGTATCAATCGAAGGTGGGCTGAGATAGCAGCTCCTCAGGAAGCACCCAGGGCCTTGATTCAATCTTCGTTCTCTAAGGCCCTAATATCAACCTCCCATGCCTCCCTGAGGGTGAGAAATGTGTCTGGACTATTAGAGGCAAGGGTCAGATAAATTTGGGCTTATCATGTGATCCCTCAGATCACCCAAAAGGAATATAGCCTCCAGTGGATTGAATTCCAGGAGACCAGACAAAGCTGAGATATAGGGGGTTAACACATGACAGAGTTGCAAATATCAATGACATTGACTAAAGTGGAGTTCTTACTCCACCTGCATGTCTTGGAATGACTTAAGGACCATACCCATCATGATATCCCTCAGGGTGGAGAATCCAGTGAGGTCCCACTTTCTAAAGCTCTCTGGCTTGGGCACCTGCTGCATGTGTGTCCCCGCCAATGCTGTGTCCACCCTGTCAACTTCTCCCACCAGATGATGAAGAGACCACCTCCACATGGTTAGAACCACTCTGGTCGCCGGAGAGAGGGCGTCAACATTATCCTCACCATACAATAGGCTGTCAGATTGGTGTCCCCCATTGTCCATTTTTCCGTCACAAATGCCGGGTCACAATGAAGGTCATACCCTCAATCAATAGTGATCAGTAAGTGGGATGGACTACAGTAGGAGCCCACATCTGCCACAGAAATGCATCCATAAAAGGTTTGAGTGGAAGCATTTACTAAGATCTATACATGAAGCCCCACTCCCCCAGAGGAGCAGCTGAGAATGGAGTTGAGCCTCCAGGACCAGGTTGGCGGGATGTCTTACGCCTATCTATCAGTCAGTGAGAAGGGCAGGACCAACCAAAACTTCACCTCTCCCTCATTCCAGTCATAGCCAGCTCCAGGTTACACGACCACACCACTGCAGCATCCGGGTGCATGTAGAACACCTAGGTCCCTAAACCCTTCCTCATCAATCATCAGCCCCATTGATAAGTCGATATCTCATGCAGACCCCCCCCCCCACCGGAAATACAGTTGATTTTGACTGGTTCAAGAAGAGGCCAGATGTTTCCCCAAATATGTGCATGATTTGCAGACGTGAAGTCTTGGGGCAGTCAGGAAAAACAAGGCATTGCCCGCATAGAGGGTGATTTTATATGATGGTCCCTCCCACCACTCAAAGCTGTATATTTGAGAGTGCTTCTTCACCCCACTGCCAGCGGCTCCGAAGTGAGGGCAAACAGTCAGTGGGGTAGAGGATGGCCTTGCCTTGTCCTCCAATGTATTGGGAAGGTATCTGAATAAGCCCCGGCTACGCACGCTGTTGTCATCAAATCCGTGTGGAGGAGCTATAGAAGCAAGGAACCTGGGGCCAAAGTTCAACCGTCGGAGCAACAGGAAGAAATATTCCAAACTCACTGAGTCAAATGCCATGTGTATGTCTGCCAAAAGTACCGCCACAGGCCCCTCCAAGACACTGGTGAGGGGAAAAGCATTGTAAACTTGCTCGATATTGTGGCACCTGGGCCGATGAGGCACAAATCCAGCCTGATATGGATGAATCAGGTAAGGGACACAGTGCACCATTCTATTTGACAGTGTTTTGGCTAAGAGCTTCACTTCTAAATTTAAAAGAGAAATGGGATGGTAGGAGGAGTGGTCCTCTGAAAGGCGACCCAGTTTAAGGAACACCACAATTGCTGAATGTCCTCAATTAGGTGACAATGTGGCAATACCAAAGTGAATGCCTCCTAGCAGATGTTTCCAGAGCTAGGGCATACATGCCTAAAGAAATTTGCAGGGGAACTGATTAAGTCCAGGGGCCATCCCCGACCACAGCTGTATCAGGGTGGATGCAAGTTCCTCCACTGTGATAACACCCTCCACTTCATCTCATGCCATGGATGAGAGGGTTTGAAGAGGAAGTGTACCTATGAATTTGGTTATATGTTCCTGAGTTAAGACCTTTCTCCGAGCATATACTGAATTGAAATGCACAGCAAAATCCTGAGCTACCTCCCCAGTGTCTGTGAGCAATACACCTAACGAGTCTCGAATCGGGATAGATGAAGAGTACTGGGTGCCCTGATAGTCTGTTGATCATTTTACCAGATTTGTGCCCCGCGTTGATAAGTGTGGCTCTGGGCCACCTGTCAAGCCAGTGTATCATCTTGCAGCAGGTTCAGCCGATACTGTTATTGTGCCAGCCCTAGCTGCCGATGTACTATGTGTCCATCCACTAGATGGTTCTGGATCTCCAGAGCATGCATCTGCACCTCAAGGTCTACCAGGTCCAACGCATGGTGCCATCGCTCCCCAGCAAAGTAGCCAATATCCACCCCACCATGGTGTGGGCTTTCAGGCCTCCCACAGTGTCACTTTAGATGACACGGTACCCAAATTTTGGGTAAAGTACTCTTCAATGGACTTGGCAATATGTAACGTATAGGTGGAATTCTGTTGGTTCCCTGACGAAATACGCCAATGAAACACCAGCCATTGCTGACCAACACAAAGTTTAATGGCTATTGGCGAGTGGTCAGACAGTCCCCTTTGTCAGGATAGTAGTATTAGAGACTCTATGCATATATGCATGGGGATCAGGAAATAATCAATGCGGGAGAAGGAGCTGTGTACCTTGAAGAAAAAAGTGTCTACCTCTCTGGAGGGATGATATTCCCTCCACACATCTACCAGAACCAAAGCAGGTGCCCAGGAGGAACAGATGGGAGTTGCCGGCCCCAAAAGGGAGTCCGAGAGCATAGTACCGGTCAACTAATGGATCCTTTACTCTGTTCCAATCTTTCCCCAGCTCTGTCTAGCCATCCGGGAGATCACTCCATCAGCCTGAGACTAGATCCATGAAGGACTTACTTAGAGGGGAGGGGCATACACACATAAGAGTGTAAGTTTCTCACCATATAATATACCCATGACTGCTGTGTAACAAACCTAACGGTCCCCCCAGGTTTGAACATGTTGGAAGGGTACATGTTGATGAATCAAGATGCATGTGCCCCTGGAAGCTCTCACAAACCCCAAGTGAAACAACTGAGTGTAACTGAACCTGCCCAAGCAGGGAACTTTAGTGCCCAGAAAGTGGGTTTCTTGTAACAACAGAATGTCAGCCCCTATACTCTTGCCATGTTTTATTACTGCCAGCCACTTGACGTTATCTAGCATGCCACAGACATTCCACAATATTACGTGGAGGTGACCCGTGGGGTTATCTAATGCAGTGGGTGCCATATTGTATCAGGGTGGAACTTTTGGCAGGGCAACAGGTATAGCAGGGAAGAGAATGTGCAGCAAGTCAGCACATGCAACTCTCCCCCCACACTTTAAAAACAAGAAGTATCTGTTGCAGGGCAGATCATCTGGTGACCCCAACAGGGGAACCTGCCAGGCCTACCCCAATGGATCCCATCACCCAACAACATTAAGCCACTAGAGACTAGGGAAGCGCTGCCTCTAGGGTGTGTGGTAATAAATATTCTTACCACATCGCATTGTTCTGTGGACATCAACAAATTCACACTTGGGTGTCAGTATTACAGAAGTGTCTAGTTAACTACTGGTGCATGGTCTGCTAACTTCTTGCCCCAGTTCAAGTTGCCTCATCTCTCTGGGCACTCCTCCAACATGATGCAAATAGGCTGTGCTGCTTTGCCGGAGTCTTCACCGAGTGATCGCCTTTATTTCTGTGACCCAAGTTTGAATCCATACAAGGTGAGGTATTTGGCTTCAATGTAACTTTCTCGTCGGTCCAGCAGAAGACCTACTCTAGTGACTCAAAGAAGAAGGTCTGCTAGTTGAAAATTACTTTCAGGTGAGTGGAGAAAGAGAGCATATATTGCAATTTCAGTTCTCAAAGTCATTGCTTCGCTGCTGTGAAGGATTGCCGTTGCTGTTGTACCATCCTAATATAATCGAGAAATATCATTAAGTGGTGAGATTGGTATGTCATCCTGTCCTGTAGCCAGACAATTGCCTCTCTGTCCATATAGTTCAGAATTCTGGAAATAGCCAGATGGAATTGGGCCATGGGAGGAGCTCACCACACCAGCACCCTCTGGGTCCACTCGATAACAAAACAAAGTGATGGGGCCTCACGGACCGAAGCCACCGATCATAAAAATTGTCCCTCTATGTGCTATCGCACCCCTCTAGGAAGCCAACAAATCTCAAGTTGTGGCAGCGAGCCCTGCCTTCAGCATCCTCTACTCTAGTCCTTGGTCATGGCTGTGAGTGTATTTCATTTCTGTTGTAAGGCAGTGACAGAATCCTCCTTTCAGAAAATCCTTGTCTCAACCTCTGTGATTTGTTCGATGACCTTCCTAGAGACCTGCTGGATCAATGTGACATCCTAACCCACTGCCCGAACTTAGCATCTAGCATGATCGTGACTAGGTTATGGCTTCCAAAACCGTTGTGTTATCTTGGACAGCACCCTCCTGACCTCATGTACCTGAGGTAAAAGAGTAGCCTACTCGTTGGGCATACTTGATTGGCTTTTAATGCGAGGCATGTGTGGGTAAAATATAAAGTGGCCCTGTGACTCACCTAATCATAACTATATTAGTGTTCTGCTTGGTGACGGGTGAAACAGCCAGGACAGTCTCCCTTAATATGGCACAGGCGGCTTCACAGAGTTGCAGGTGCAATCAGGATGTCCAGAAAGGCAATGACAGGAAGCATACCATTGACATCTGCACCAGGACATAATCTGGCCACTTCTGCAACAGGCACACTCTCTCTTAGCGTGGCCCCCAAATGGAGTTACACCCTGAATGATGCATGGGCCCTTTTTGAACCCCAGGAGTTTGCCAAGGAGATATAGATAAGAGATCTGCAGAACTACAAGCTGTGGTCATCTACAGCACCAGGCTCGGGCTTTCCATCATGTACCCAGTATACGGTCCGAGGGTCTTCCCAGGAACCACAGTGCCCACATGGGGAATAGGATCACCACCGGTCTACCTGGATGACCCAGGTCTGAGGAGGGGATCAAAGCCACCCTACAACCTCATGCTCCCCTTGGAGTAGCCTCTGGCATTCCCAGGATGTGTGCAGGCAGAAGAAAGGACAGGTGAGAACTATCACTGGAGGACTCACACAGTCCAAGCTCTCTCAGGTGACTTGGAGGAGAAAGAAGGGTACACTGAACCAAGCAAGTCTGCAACCCTGCCCCCAGTCGCTCACCACCAACCCGTCTCCCACGCGTTGGAGGTTTAGATAGACCTATGTTCACCTTTAACAGACTGCATCACTGAAAGAGTCCCCCAACAGTGCAGCAGTCCAATTTAGGTTGCCCCACCAGCCAGGAGGGACATGTCCCCATGAAGTAAGAAGGGCGGCGGGGTGTCTGCATCTGCACTCACCGCTGCCTCTCTCTCAGCCACAGGTCTCCACCTGGTATCTTGAGGAAGGGGAAGAGGGACTGTTGTAGTGAATCCTATCTTGTTTTAATGGGAAACAGGAGTTAGCTTAGCCTTCTGGCTTGCAGACCTGTGCCCCCGTCACCTAGTGACTTTTACCATACTCAGCTTGCTCTGTTTTGGTGCAATTATTTAATGATATGTTTTCAAAATGGCTGTATTTTTTCTACTTAGGCCAATATTTTAGTTTCACCTTGGGGTCAATATCAAGCGACAAAGATAAACAAACTGGAGGTATTCACATTAGGGCCCATATTTATACTTTTTGACGCTAAACTGCGCTAACGCAGTTTAGCGTCAAAAAGTTTTGCGCCGTCTAACGCCATTCTGAAGCGCCATGCGGGCGCCGTATTTATGGAATGGCGTTAGACGGCGCAATCAGACCGGCGCTGCCTGGTTTGCGTGGGAAAAAACCACGTAGACCAGACAGCGCCGGCGTAGGGGGAAAATGGCGCATGGGCGTCTTAAAATGGGGCAAGTCAGGTTACGTCGAAAAAATCGTCTTAACCCGACTTGCGCCATTTTTTAACGACGCCCATCCCCCATCAACATGACTCCTATCATTGTAAAGATAGGAGTAATGCCCCCTTGCCCAATGGCCATGCCCAGGGGACTTCTGTCCCCTGGGCATGGTCATTGGGCATAGTGGCATGTAGGGGGGCACAAATCAGGCCCCCCTATGCCACAAAATATTATTAAAAAAAAAAAAAAAAAAACTTACCTGAACTTACCTGAATGTCCCTGGGGTGGGTCCCTCCAGCCTTGGGTGTCCTCCTGGGGTGGGCAAGGGTGGCAGGGGGGGTCCCTGGGGGCAGGGGAGGGCACTCTGGGCTCATTTTGAGCCCACTTGTCCCTTAACGCCATGCCTGACCCAGGCGTTAAAAAGCGGCGCAAATGCGCCGTTTTTAGCCACGCCCACTCCCGGGCGTCACTTTTGCCCGGGAGTATAAATACCACGTAAAGGCCTGGGAGTCATTTTTTAGACGGGAACGCCTCCCTTGCATATCATTAACGCAAGGAAGGGGTTCACACTAAAAAATGACGCACATTCCGGGAACTTTGGCGCTATTCGCCTCTAACGCCATAGTATAAATATGGCGTTAGTTGGCGTTAGTTTTGCGTCGAAATTGCGTCAAAAAAAACGACGCAATTTCGGCGCAAACGGAGTATAAATATGGCCCTAGGTACTTTCCCTCGTCACGCCTTCGAGGGAATTGTTTAAATAAATTGCTGTCCCAAGCCTGTCTTGTTATCTATTGTTTGGGAACAGATCTACATCAGGGTTCCGAGCAGATCTGTATAAATAGACCTCACTTAGACAGATAGTCAGAGGGATTCCGACCAGATGTCATCGCTGCTATCGATGCTGCATGCTGCCTTGACGCTGACCCAGTCTTCATATCCCTACGGAGTCTGAGCTAGAGACCTCATTCCAAGGTAACAAGGGTTGGGGGCTCTTCTCATGGACATGCTATTGGCAGATTAGGTTTAACACACCTAGCTCTCTTTTAGGTTAGAGATTATGTACATTATGTTATGGTATTAGGATATATTTCACATCTCATGTCATTCTATGTCATTGCAAAAGGGTGGGGGTCTTTGTATTAATGACTCCTGTGTTCACAATTTCTTCTTGCATTATTCATTATCCTAATCATTGCAGCCCATGAAACTTATCGTAGATTGCAGTTTTGTTAATACAAGCTATTGAAAACTTCACTGCATCTCCTTCATTGCCTGTGTTTGATTGAGACATGCTGTTAGTGTGAGAAAAGGATACTCCCCGTTTAACCACAACACTCACTGAGATTTCACACTCTTGAGTCCATGAGTAAAGGCTGCCACAAATCATCTTTTACTGCTTGGGTTTTTGGTGAGGTGCTGGTTGTGAGCCGGAAGGAGTGGGCCAACAGTTGCGACTTGTTGTAGGACTGGCATAGTTGCCTGCAAACATAACAACTGTCATCGTTAAACCAGCAGTCTTGCCTAGAGCAATAGTCACACTACCACACTGTCATACCCCTGGCAAAGCCACCAGCTATCCCACCCTTCTAGGAAATCTCCCAGGGCCCGCTGCCTCCGCTCCGGAACCAGTCCGTGTACTTCTGGCCCACTGTGCAGAGCCAATCACTGCCAGGCCGCACAGTGCATGGAGGTCCAGTCCAGTGAGCAGCCTGGGCCAAGCAATCTCCATCCACCAGCGAGGGGGACAATGCACCCAATGCACCCAATGCACCTAACAAAGCAGGAGGGTTCACAGGGCCTTCCTGGCTACAACCACTAGTGGGGAAGGCAATATCCGCAGCACTTTCAATTATAGTGTACTCCCACACAGTGCTGTGAGGCAATGTCACCAGCCAACTGCGGCCGACAGTCTCCGCCAGGCACTTTTAGAATGCTGCACCTAAGAAGTCGCCTTCGGCAACTCCATGTTTTACGGGCTGAAGAGAACCGAGATGGCAGTGTCCACTGTGCGATGTGGGCCAGGATTACATTGGATGAGTGGCGGACACGAGGAGCAGAGTTAAGATGAGGCCGTCATGCTCAGCGATCAGGCCACACACCCCAAACTTGCCTTTTTTAGTATTTACAAGTGAGTCCTAAGGTAGGCCTTAGCGACCTATGAGGCAGGGTGACTAATATTAAAAAGAAGGATATGTGCCCATATGTGCAAAAGGAAATTGCATTTCTTAACGGCCTGAATCGCAATTTCGGTCCATTAAGAAACACAATACTGCCTTTCCACATGTACAAAGTACTAAATGCAGGTGAGAAATGCAATTTCTAGCCCGTAGAAATTGCATTTTGTGATTCCCTAAATAGGAAATGGCAAATAGGGACTTTCTATTTACAATTTCCTAAGCGCATGTACAAAGCATTTCCTAAATGCTAAATGGGCATCTAATCCGATGGCAACCATGTGTAATTTGAAAACAGCGCCCAAAATTATTTTTTTAAAGTGTCATAGAATGCACACTTGCCCCTAGGGCATTTGTACGCTTTACATGTGCATCACTATTTGTTGGGATGCATCAATCGTAGCACCCTTAGTTGTGCATTTCCTATTAGGAAATCGCAAATTTGGAAATGCAAAACCATTTGTACCTATAGGACTTTAGGCCTACAGTATCAAAAGGTATAGCATTTCCTAAATAGCAATTTCATACTAGAAATTCCTACTCCATAGAACTCGCTGTTAGGAAATCGCAAAAATTGTATATTACAATTTGCTTTTCCTAAATAGCGATTTCTTAGGATTCGCTATTTAGAAAAAGCAAAACTAGAATTTCATACATCTGGCCCATTGTTCTATAATGGTTTATATGTCCTGACAGTAAAAACTCACAATTTCTGTTTTCACTGTAACCAGGCTGGTAGTCCTATTAGCTAACATGGGGCACACTAGCCCATTCACTAAGTGCTAACTTCCATTTGTGACCAAGGGAAGAAAGAGTCTGACATCTTGGACTTGGGCACAGAGAGGGGTTGTTTAGTGCCAATTTCCCAGGAAAAGGTGCAGGAGTGGATAGGGATGCCCAAGGGAATTTTGCACCCATATGTTAGGGAGTTCTCCTCACCCAGAAAGTTGAAATTGGCAATAAACTGGTACCTCTGGCTACCAGCCTGAGAACACCACTGGACTCATAGAGAACAGAAGTAGGACATCATCTGCTGAACCTGTGGCTCTCAGAAAGAAAGGCTATAGCAAGGAAGACTGCGCCTGCTAAACCAAGACAGGACCTCAGAAAGAGAATGGGTGCTCTTGCTGTTAAACCCATGGCAAGAAACACCTAGGGCAAGACATGCTCACACTTGTGCAAGGGCCAGTGAGTGGACTCCAAGGGCTAGGTAGTTAGCCTCCTGTTAAGCTTCAGGGGCGCAAGAGCTAAAGAGGCCCTGCACTTGCATGGTGGCCAGTTGTCATTGGGCCTGCCATGGACTCTGCTGGAGTGGCCTGTCAGATTGAGTCCTATCTCTCAAGACTCTTGGTTGGTGCTAAAGATTATTCTAACTCCCCACAGCTCTGTATGGTTTGACACTAAAGCAAAGAAAAAATATTTTGGACACAGAGGTTGAGGCTGTTAAACTTCCAGTACATTGCCAGTTTGTAGGTAGCCTTAAAAGCTTAACAACAACCAAGTCTCCCCACCGGACAGCTGGACTTCACCTGACCACAAACATCAAGCCAAATGCCAAATCCAGTGCTGCCTAGGACCCCGGCTGTTAGAAATGGGGTCTTTGGTTAGCAGTCAGGTTACGCCCTGTCCAAGCAAGGACCCTCACTCTAGTCAGGGTAAATCACACACAATCCAAATTATCCTGTACCCACCCTCTGGTAGCTTGGCACTGAGCAGTAAGGCTTAACTTAGAAGGCAATGTGTAAAGTATTTGTGCAAAACATCATGCAATAACACAGTAGGACACCACAAAATACACCACACAGTGTTTAGAAAAATATATCATATTTATCCAGTAAGATGCAGGTCAAAACGAATAAGATGCAATAAGCATATGTTGAGATATCACTGTAAAAATTATATAAAGTGTCTTTAGTCTCTCAAAAGCAATAAATGTCTCTTCCAAGCACAAAGTACCTGATTTGCGTTCAAAATCTCGCAAGGAACCGCAGAGGAGGAGATGCGTGGAAAACAGGGAGGTGTGCGTTGATTTCTTGGGCCACACACAGAGATGCGTCGTTTATTTTTCATGCAGGGAATGCCTTGTGTCAATTTCTGGTGCTCAGTCTTGGATCCTATTCGGGTTGTGGGGTTTTCGGACGCCCCGGGGACGATGCCTTGAAATCCGGCACTGACAGGACAAAGTCACAGGGGCTGCATCGATCCAGTGGGCATTGCGTGGAAATTCCTACCACACAGCAGGCGATTCCTCTAAGGAAGTCGTGCTGTGTCGTTCCAGCTGGGCTGTGCATCGAATTTCTGGTCACTACGTTGGCGCCGTGTCTATCTTCTCCTTGCGAAGTCGGGCTGCGTTGTTTTGGTTTGGCGTGTGGTGAATTTTTCACCGCAATGAGGTTGTTTGTCGTTTTCTTCCGGCTGTGCGTTGATTTCCACCACACAGGGAGTTCTTCTTGCAGGAATGAAGTACTTTTGGTCCTGAGACTTCAGGGAACAGGAGGCAAGCTCTCTCCAAGCCCTTGGAGAGCACTTCTCAGCACAGCCAGGCAGCAGCAAGGCAGCAGGACAACAGCACGGCAGCAGTCCTTCTCAGAAAGTAGTCAGGTGAGTCCTTTGGGCAGCCAGGCAGTTCTTCTTGGCAGGTTGCAGGTTCTGGTTTAAGTTCTCTTCTCCAGGAAGTGTCTGTGACAAGAGTGTCTTGTCAAGAAGTATCTGAGTTGGTAGGGTCAGAGACCCTGCTTAAATACCCAAATGTGCCTTTGAAGTGGGGGAGACTTCAAAGAGTGGCTTCGAAGTGCACAAGGTCTCCTTTCAGTTCCATCCTGTCTGCCAGGGTCCCAGTAGGTCGTGTGGCTGTCCTTTGTGTGAGGGCAGGCCACTGTCCTTTGACATGCAAGTGCCAGGCCCTCCACCCTCCCAGCCCAGGAAGACCCATTCAATATACAGATGTGTGCAAGTGTGACTGAGCATCCTGTGTTTGGGGTTGTTTGAGTGAATGCACAAGGGAGCTGTCAACTAAACCTAGTCAGACGTGGATTGGAAGGCACAGAAGGATTTAAGTGTATAGAAATGCTCACTTTCTAAAAGTAGCATTTCTAAAATAGTAATATAAAATCCAACTTCACCATAAAGCAGGATTTTGTATCACCATTCTGGTCATACTAAATGTGACCTGCCTACTCCTTTCAGATCAGGATCTACCATTCAAACAGTATTTGAGGGTAGCCCTAACGCTATCCTATGAAAGGAGCAGGCCTCACATCAGTGTAAAAATTAATGTAGGAGTTTTACACTACCAGGACATATAGAACACAAATGTTCATATTCTGCCTTTTACCTACATAGCACCCTGCCCTATGGGCTACCTAGTGCCTACCTTAGGGATGACTTATATGTGGAAAAAGGGGAGTTTAGGGCTTGGCAAGTACTTTTAAATGCCAAGTCGAAGTGGCAGTGAAACTGCACACACAAGCACTGCAAGGGCAAGTCTGAGACATGGTTAGGGGGCTACTTACGTGGGTGGCACAACCATTGCTGCAGCCCACTAGTAGCAATTAATTTACAGGCCCTGGGCACATGTAGTGCACTTGACTAGGGACTTACAAGTAAATTAAATAAGCCAATTGGGTCTGAGCCACTGTCACCATATTTTAAGGAGAGAGCATATGCACTTTAGCACTGATAAAGTGTGCAGAGTCCTAAAGCCAGCAAAAATGAGGTCAGAAAAAGAGAAGGAGGAAGGCAAAAAGTTTGGGGGTGATCCTGCAGAAAGGCCTTTTCCAACACCGGCAATGAGCCTTTGGTGAGAATATGAACCAGAGAAGTTATTAGGTAGAAAGATGAAAGTTTGATAGGGACCAGTCTGGCCCATGCATTTGACCAGAGCTCCATTGGGAACTCCCTAAATATTAGCATTTCGCTGATACCTTGTAGTGGAGGCTCATAGTCTACCACTCAGAGTGAAAAACAGTGATTTAAAACCTTTTTGAATAAATTGCAGTGAAAACAGTGATTTAAAAATATTTTTGGTTGAATTGCAGTGATTTAGGAAAACCTTTAAAAAGCATAACTCTGGTCCCCTTTATTAGATGTTTGCTGTTTTGGTGTCAATTTAAAGAAGAAAATCTTTATATAGATTGGAGTGAGGTTTTTATTGTGTTGTATTTCTTACTTATTGACTGTTTTTGTACTGATAAATGTTTTACAGATATTTTGTTTTAAGTTAAGACTGACTGCTCTGTGCTACAGCTACACAGGACTGTGCTAAGGTTTGATTTGAATAAATCTAACTGGATCTCATACAGAATAGTAACATTATTACTTGACATTATTTCTTGGAGATGTCCGTCATCCACAACAACTAACAATCCCCGCATGGCTTTGACTGATGGGTAAGTGGTCCTAAATGTACTATTTGTTTGTTTCGTGTCCTTACCAGATCATCCTCGGTGTCAAACAGAGCAAGGTACCCGCTGTGTGAGAAGCAGAACCTCTGGCTCTCGTCCCAGTCCCCTTCCTGTTTATACATCATCGAGAAGTAATAGCATTTGTTTCTACTGTAGAGCCAGTCCATGGGGCAGGGCTCTAAGTAATGAAGCACTGGGACATCCTGTGATGAATAGTGCCCTAAGAACAGAAAATGTGAAATAATCATTATTCCTCTCGTAATTTCCTCAATATCTCACCTTGTTATCATACTGATGTTCCGTGACTCATTACTATTCATCATTTTTAATTCAAGTCAACACAGGAGTCTGTTGTGATGCAAATTATGTTATTTATATATAAAGAGCAAACCCAGCTACAATACAGTGGATGTGGGGAGCCGACGAGGCTTGTACGGGCTGAGGGGCTCCTCTTCAGTTTCCAACGTGGGCAGCCATCAGTCTCAGATGGGCACCCCATGAAATAATGTGCCTGAGAGTGCAATTTACAGTAATTGCTTTCTTGATGATCAAGGTTGTGCAACCATTTCTCAAGGGTTTTTAGCCCTAAATGCCTTATTTACAATTGACTGCGATGGTGCAGCGGCTCACACTGCAGGGCCATATCTGCAAGGCCACGTAAAGCCACCCTGTGTGGTTTTTCACGGCCTTGTAGATTTGGACTGAGGCAATGCAGCACAGGTCTCCATGTTGCCATTGGCATTACAGTGGGTATTTCCACGTAACACCCATGGCAATTGATACATTCCCAGACTCACAAGATTTTGTAAACCTGGGAATGCATCAAAAGTCTATGCCTTTCCAGGGGAGGTGTAAGGGAGGCGCAACAAGGAGAAATACCTTTATTTCTGCAGCACACATAGAAAGTTGAAAATGTCTCTCGTGATTGTTTTTGTGCATGAAGGTTTCCTTTCCTGCACAAAAACAATCATTCCTGCAATGCAGACACCCTTGCACCATGGTGCAAGGGTGTCTGCCTGGACTCATGGCAGCCATTGAGTTCCAGCACAGGGGAAAAAGGACACAAATGACCTGCATCTCATAGATACGGTGCACTCCTGCCCTTTTTGTTAATGCTGGATAGCACCGCAAGAATCCTTGCGCCACTGCCCTGCTCCAAACCTCATAAATGAGGGTATAAATGTATACTGTTATTCAGAATATCTAGGTTTAGGTGTAATAGAGAGATGTAGGCCCCACAACAGTTTAAACATTAAGAGATGCTCACTGACCAGCTTATCACCTATGGGTGTATGTCCTAGCAATATGGCTGGTCTAAAATTATTTACAGATCTATAGGTCAAGCCAAATACAACAAAAAATTAATCAACAAGTGCAAGTCTGACCCCAAGTGATCTGCACCCTGTTTGTTGTACCTACGTACCCATCTCTTCGAATTGGAAGAATATAATGTATGTAGGTTGGAGGACTACACTTGTTAGATATAGAAATTAGCCTGTTGAGAAATGCCTGACATTTGCCACTGACTCCTAAAACCCTTCAAGCCATGACCCAAACCTGCTGTGACCGAATCAATGGGTGCAAGAGGCCCATGAGAAGATCTGATAAGGGCCTGAGTTGTACAGGAAGGTCATATGATAAATACAGAATAAGTTCCAATTCTGAAGGAATATGTCTGTAGCACACACTGCTAGGTCTAGCCTTCAGCTGAAGAACGTTTTCAACTGTCTGTTCAGTCTGGAGGCAAAAAGATTTACGCTGAAAAGACCCCATCTCTGATTTTAAGTTTCAAACACTTGGGAATGCAGCATCTAATTGCTGCTGCTGTGGAGATATCTGGAGTTCTAGTTCCATCTAACATTCCGTTGCCCCAGAATGTACTCCACTACCACTGAAACATGATGCTGTAGTCAAAGCTGCCAGAAATCCTTGGCTGTTTGCACCAACTTTTAGGATTGTGTTCTCCCCATTTTGTTGATTTAGCTTACTGCAGAAATACTGTCCATCCTCAATTGTATGCGGCAGTTCATTTTCTCATAGAGGGCCTGATTAGAGTCTGACGGACAGGTTACTTCATCACAAATGTTATGGATATCCTGTCTGAATGGCAGTTGTAAAACACCAGACAGCATATCCATCACGTTTGTGGTAGAGTTACCCATCCACCGAAATCAAATCAGGCCCAAAGTCCTTAAGGCAAATGATCCTGCAAGAAGTTCCAGACAATTCATGTGAAGTCTTAATTCTGTCTCTGACCATCTGCCTCCTGTGAAGACTGGACTGCATCATGCACCCCTGCCTCATCTGCTGGTGTTGAGCTCTATAACTGTTGCACAAAAATAGTCTTACCATCACAGGCCTCCACATGTTCCAGACACCAAGACAGTTCTGCCTTACTTCCATCAATAAGGTTAAATGATTTGCATAAGACAGGCCCTTGTGAAGATGTTTAATCTTCAACACCTGAAGGCCCTGTAATGGGGAGGTCCTGAAATATTGTCTGGATTGAGGATGCTAACGTTCTTACAACCTTGTGTAATAGTCACAACTGGTGAGTGCTGTCCTCAATTCCTTCCAGGAAGTGTATACATTCAAAAAGTACTCACACTGATTTTGTGGAATTATTAGATGTTAGAAATGGGGTCTTTGGTTGACAGTCAGGTTACCCCCTGTTCAAGCAAGGACCCTCACTCTAGTCAGGGTAAAAGAGAATCACCCTCAGCTAACCCCTGCTTACCCCCTTGGTAGCTTGGCAGAGCAGTAGGCTTAACTTCAGAGAGCTAGGTGTAAAGTATTTGTACCAACACACACAGTAACTTAATGAAAACACTACAAAATGACACAACACCGGTTTAGAAAAATAGGAAATATTTATCTAAACAAAACAAGACCAAAACTAAAAAAATCCGACATACACAAGTCAAGTTATGAATTTTTTAAGATTAAACTAAAAAATAGCGCTTAGAAACAAAAAATGCTTCAATGAGATGTTAACACGACGTCGTGACGGAGTCGTTCCCAACAAGCCGACACCAGCGGCGCCGGACACGGAGTCGTGTAGACCCCCAAGTACAGTACCTTTGGTGAAGAGTGAAAACAAGCCGAGGCGCGAAGTCAAGAATCGCGGCGTCTGTGCGAAACTTTAAATCCGTGCACTTCAAGCGGCGTCGGTCACGGCGTGGTGCGGCGACTTCCACGGAGTCGCGGACTTCAGCGGGGCTGCTGCGGCGACGGGCCTGCGAAGAGTGTCGCGTTCGAGCGAAGGTCACGGCGTCAGGTGCAGGCGGCGTTACCGGATTCAGCAGCGGCGTCGGTCCGGAGTCGTCCGAAGTCGATTTCCTTGGATTTCCACCAGCTTTCCTTTCAAGGGCCCAGGGACTGGATAGGGCACCACTTGTCAGAGCAGGAGTCTCTCCAGAGACTCCAGGTGCTGGCAGAGAGAAGTCTTTGCTGTCCCTGAGACTTCAAACAACAGGAGGCAAGCTCTAAATCAAGCCCTTGGAGATTTCTTCACAAGATGGAAGGCACACAAAGTCCAGTCTTTGCCCTCTTACTCTGGCAGAAGCAGCACTGCAGGAAAGCTCCACAAAGCACAGTCACAGGCAGGGCAGCACTTCTTCCTCAGCTATCAGCTCTTCTCCAGGCAGAGGTTCCTCTTGCTTCCAGAAGTGTTTCTAAAGTCTGTAGATTTGGGTGCCCTTCTTATACTCATTTTAGTCTTTGAAGTCACCTTTCTTCAAAGGGGACTCACACCTACTTGTGAAATCCTGCCTTGCCCAGGCAAGTCATCAGACACACAGCAGGGGGTTGGAGCCGGCATTGTCAGAGGCAGGCAGAGTCCTTTCAGATGAGAGTGACCACTCCACCCCTCCCTCCTAGCAGAGATGGCTAATCAGGAAATGCAGGTTACACCCCAGCCCCCTTTGTGTCACTGTCTGGTGTGAGGTGAAAAACAACCCAACTGTCAAATTGACCCAGACAGGGAATCCACAAACACGGCAGAGTCACAGAATGGTTTAAGCAAGAAAATGCTCACTTTCTAAAAGTGGCATTTTCAAACGCACAATCTTAAAATCAACTTTACTAAAAGATGAATTTTTAAATTGTGAGTTCAGGGACCCCAAACTCCACATGTCCATCTACTCTCTAGGGGAATCTACACTTTAATCATATTTAAAGGTAGCCCCCATGTTATCCTATGAGAGAGACAGGCCTTGCAACAGTGAAAAACTAAGTTGGCAGTATTTCACTGTCAGGACATATAAACCACATTACTATATGTTCTACCTTATCCATACACTGCACCCTGCCCTTGGGGCTACCTAGGGCCTACCTTAGGGGTGCCTTACATGTAAGAAAAGGGAAGGTTTAGGCCTGGCAAGTGGGTACACTTGCCAAGTCGAATTTACAGTGTAAAAATACACACAGACACTGCAGTGGCAGGTCTGAGACATGATTACAGAGCTACTTATGTGGGTGGCACAACCAGTGCTGCAGGCCCACTAGTAGCATTTGATTTACAGGCCCTGGCACCTCTAGTGCACCTTACTAGGGACTTACTAGTAAATCAAATATGCCAATCATGGATAAACCAATTACATACAATTTACACGGAAAGCATATGCACTTTAGCACTGGTTAGCAGTGGTAAAGTGCTCAGAGTTGAAAAGCCAACAGCAACAGGTCAGAAAAAAATAGGAGGCAGGAGGCAAAAAGACTGGGGATGACCCTGCATAAGCAAAAGTCCAACACGACCCCCTACCAGCCTAAAGCCAGGGGAGAACAATCAATACCTTGATGTACTTCCCTGATTGGGGCGATAGAACAAGGACCCAGGCCCACAACAGCAGGGGCATGTTCCAGTTCTATGCCTTCCTGACTCCAGTTGGATCCCTCTGTCCATACTCTCAGGGCCCACTAAGCTAACCCATGGGGAACCCTTCTCCACATCTACAGACACCATCTGTGCAACACCTAACTTTACTTTGCTCACAGATGTATTGCAATGGGCAGATAGTACCACCAGGGCCAACACAGTGGTGTTGCCCACTCCACCCCCCGGGGTGTGACTCTCGTCCTCCCCCCCCCAGGGGCAACTCTGTCCACCAGGACAGCAAGCCACAGTGGCCCCAGACAACTGTCAGGGATGAGAGCCCGACCTCTGGCCTCTCTAACCACTGTGACTGTGGAGAGTGGGGGGCGGTAGCCCCAGGTGCCTGGCACCCTTTGACTACTCTCTCTTCCACCAGGTCAGGGATGACAACCTGACCCTGGTCCTCCCCTCTGGGGCTCTGTACCCTCCCTGCAGAAGCGGCACCCCCAGAGTCAAAAACTGTCAGGGTGCTTGTAGAAGCAGTCCTGCACAATTCTTCCACCAGTGCAGGGATGTTAACCTGCAACTGATCCTCCAACCTGGGGTCTGTACCTTCAGGTTGGACCAGGGCCAGGGGTGAGGCTTCCCTCCCCCTGCCCTCTCTTCTGGGGTCCTGAACCACCCAACTAGGAGTGGCCCCCCCAAAAGACAACATGGTAGGGTGTAGGAAAGTACCATCTTGCCTGGCATGTTACCCCCATCTTTCACTGTATATATGTTGTTTTAGTTGTATGTGTCACTGGGACCCTGGTAACCCAGGGCCCCAGTGCTCATAAGTGTGCCTGAATGTGTTACCTGTGTAGTGACTAACTGTCTCACTGAGGCTCTGCTAATCAGAACCTCAGTGGTTATGCTCTCTCATTTCTTTCCAAATTGTCACTGACAGGCTAGTGACCATTTTTACCAATTTACATTGGCTTACTGGAACACCCTTATAATTCCCTAGTATATGGTACTGAGGTACCCAGGGTATTGGGGTTCCAGGAGATCCCTATGGGCTGCAGCATTTCTTTTGCCACCCATAGGGAGCTCTGACAAATCTTACACAGGCCTGCCACTGCAGCCTGAGTGAAATAACGTCCACGTTATTTCACAGCCATTTTACACTGCACTTAAGTAACTTATAAGTCACCTATATGTCTAACCTTTACCTGGTAAAGGTTAGGTGCAAAGTTACTTAGTGTGAGGGCACCCTGGCACTAGCCAAGGTGCCCCCACATTGTTCAGAGCCAATTCACTGAACTTTGTGAGTGCGGGGACACCATTACACGCGTGCACTACATATAGGTCACTACCTATATGTAGCTTCACCATGGTAACTCCGAATATGGCCATGTAACATGTCTATGATCATGGAATTGCCCCCTCTATGCCATCCTGGCATTGTTGGTACAATTCCATGATCCCAGTGGTCTGTAGCACAGACCCTGGTACTGCCAGACTGCCCTTCCTGGGGTTTCTCTGCAGCTGCTGCTGCTGCTAACCCCTCAGACAGGCAGCTGCCCTCCTGGGGTCCAGCCAGGCCTGGCCCAGGATGGCAGAACAAAGAACTTCCTCTGAGAGAGGGTGTGACACCCTCTCCCTTTGGAAAATGGTGTGAAGGCAGGGGAGGAGTAGCCTCCCCCAGCCTCTGGAAATGCTTTGTTGGGCACAGATGTGCCCAATTCTGCATAAGCCAGTCTACACCGGTTCAGGGACCCCTTAGCCCCTGCTCTGGCGCGAAACTGGACAAAGGAAAGGGGAGTGACCACGCCCCTGACCTGCACCTCCCCTGGGAGGTGTCCAGAGCTCCTCCAGTGTGCTCCAGACCTCTGCCATCTTGGAAACAGAGGTGCTGCTGGCACACTGGACTGCTCTGAGTGGCCAGTGCCACCAGGTGACGTCAGAGACTCCTTGTGATAGGCTCCTTCAGGTGTTAGTAGCCTTTCCTCTCTCCTAGGTAGCCAAACCCTCTTTTCTGGCTATTTAGGGTCTCTGTCTCTGGGGAAACTTCAGATAACGAATGCATGAGCTCAGCCGAGTTCCTCTGCATCTCCCTCTTCACCTTCTGATAAGGAATCGACCGCTGATCGCGCTGGAAGCCTGCAAACCTGCAACATAGTAGCAAAGACGACTACTGCAACTCTGTAACGCTGATCCTGCCGCCTTCTCGACTGTTTTCCTGCTTGTGCATGCTGTGGGGGTAGTCTGCCTCCTCTCTGCACCAGAAGCTCCGAAGAAATCTCCCGTGGGTCGACGGAATCTTCCCCCTGCAACCGCAGGCACCAAAAAGCTGCATTACCGGTCCTTTGGGTCTCCTCTCAGCACGACGAGCGAGGTCCCTCGAATCCAGCGACACCGTCCAAGTGACCCCCACAGTCCAGTGACTCTTCAGCCCAAGTTTGGTGGAGGTAAGTCCTTGCCTCACCTCGCTGGGCTGCATTGCTGGGAACTGCGACTTTGCAAGCTACTCCGGCCCCTGTGCACTTCCGGCGGAAATCCTTCGTGCACAGCCAAGCCTGGGTCCACGGCACTCTAACCTGCATTGCACGACTTTCTAAGTTGGTCTCCGGCGACGTGGGACTCCTTTGTGCAACTTCGGCGAGCACCGTTTCACACATCCTCGTAGTGCCTGTTTCTGGCACTTCTCCGGGTGCTACCTGCTTCAGTGAGGGCTCTTTGTCTTGCTCGACGTCCCCTCTCTCTGCAGGTCCAATTTGCGACCTTCTGGTCCCTCCTGGGCCCCAGCGGCGTCCAAAAACGCCAAACGCACGATTTGCGTGTAGCAAGGCTTGTTGGCGTCCATCCGGCGGGAAAACACTTCTGCACGACTCTCCAACGCGTGGTGGATCCATCCTCCAAAGGGGAAGTCTCTAGCCCTTGTCGTTCCTGCAGTATTCACAGTTCTTCAGCCTAGTAAGAGCTTCTTTGCACCAACCACTGGCATTTCTTGGGCATCTGCCCATCTCCGAGCTGCTTGTGACTTTTGGACTTGGTCCCCTTGTTCCACAGGTACCCTCAGACAGGAATCCATCGTTGTTGCATTGCTGATTTGTGTTTTCCTTGCATTCTCCCTCTAACACGACTATTTTGTCCTTAGGGGAACTTTAGTGCACTTTGCACTCACTTTTCAGGGTCTTGGGGAGGGTTATTTTTCTAACTCTCACTATTTTCTAATAGTCCCAGCGACCCTCTACAAGGTCACATAGGTTTGGGGTCCATTCGTGGTTCGCATTCCACTTCTGGAGTATATGGTTTGTGTTGCCCCTATCCCTATGTTTCCCCATTGCATCCTATTGTAACTATACATTGTTTGCACTGTTTTCTAAGACTATACTGCATATTTTTGCTATTGTGTATATATATCTTGTGTATATTTCCTATCCTCTCACTGAGGGTACACTCTAAGATACTTTGGCATATTGTCATAAAAATAAAGTACCTTTATTTTTAGTATAACTGTGTATTGTGTTTTCTTATGATATTGTGCATATGACACTAAGTGGTACTGTAGTAGCTTCACACGTCTCCTAGTTCAGCCTGAGCTGCTTTGCTAAGCTACCATTATCTATCAGCCTAAGCTGCTAGACACCCTATACACTAATAAGGGATAACTGGGCCTGGTGCAAAGTGCAAGTACCCCTTGGTACTCACTACAAGCCAGTCCAGCCTCCTACATAGGGGCACTGTTAGCAGTAGCCCCTTCCTCCAGGTCAGGGGGGACACCCTGAACCTGGCCTCCCAATCCAGGGTCTATACCCTTAGATTGCACTGGGGCCAGGGGTGAGGCTCTTTCTCCCCTGCCCCTACTCTCAGGGTTCTGCACCCCCCCTTCAGGGAGAGTACCCCTTGAAATCACACCAGGGGGGGTGATTGGGCAAACCGCCCACCCCTTCAGATCAGGGTTTACCCCCTGCACCTGATCCTCCAGTCCAGGGTCTGTACCCACAGACTGGACCACTGCCTGGCAACCCAGGACTTCCGGGGGGCATACCTACCCCCCACCAGGTCAGAGCTTACCCTCTGAACCTGGTCATCCAACCCAGGGTCACCACCCTGCGGTTGAACCACTGCCTGGCGCACCAGGACTTCCTTGGGAGCACACCTACTCCCCATCAGGTCAGAGTTTACCCCCTGAACCTGATCATCCAACCCAGAGTCACCACCCTGCGGTTGAATCATTGCCTGGCGCACCAGGACTTCCTGGGGGGAACACCTACCCCCCACCAGGGAACCGCTTTCCCCAAGGGCCACACAAGAGTCTGGCAGGCGCAGGTCTCCTGAACTCTGCCCATCTGACAGAGTCTGGATTCCCCCCAACCCAGAAATGGTCTCACCAAGGTCATTCATGGGGGGCTCTGCTCTCAGAGCTGACCCCTTACCCTCCAGGTTCTCCATTGGGGTCCGCAACCCCCTCTCAAACCTCTGGCTGGACTTCTGCACCCCCTCACTAGGAGTGGTACTGCCAGACACCTGAACTGGTGGGACGCTGGCTACAGCCACCCCCCCAAGTTCTCCTGACACTGTGGGGTCTCCCTCAACAGATGGCCCTATGGTACAGGCTAGGCTCCCCTCCTGGTGTTCCCTCATGGAACCCTCAAGGACCTGGGACCGGATCTCGGGCACCTTGGGCCTCAACCCATCCCCATTCCCTCTCCTCTGAGACTGGACATGGGGTCCCTCACCCATCCCACTACACTGGGACCTACCTGGGACACTACAATCCTTCCCTACCTCACCTGGTTGGGAACTACCTAGACCACTCCTCTCAGGAGCACCCCCAAATGCCTCTTCAGACTCTCTGGTACTCACCCAGAAGTCTGCCTCCATTGTAAGCTCCCTGGGGTCAGAGAACTCACACTCCACCTGGTGTTGGCATAGCTCTGGAAAATAAGGACTAGACATATGCTCTCCAGCAATTACATCACTCAGCCCCTCACATGAATTAACCAAAGTACCCTTCACCCAACCATCCAGTGACTCTGCTTTGAAAAAGCACCCCACATCACCCTCCTGAGACTGGTGAGACAGTACCTGACTGTCCCTGACACTCAACCCACACTCTTCTGGGATGTCTTCACACTCCATAACCAGGACTTCTACCTGGGGGGAACCCCTCTCCCTGTCACTCTCACCTAGAGTCAGTAGAGTGTCCCTCCCACCAGTAGGAATATGACTCCCCATGCCAGTTCCCCAATCCACCTCAGGGACCCTGTGCATCACTGGAGCTACCTCATACCCCTGAACCTCCTGGCGTGTGTTAACTCCCTCCTTCAAGTAGGGCACCACATCTCTGGGCATGTGCACTTCTTCAGCAGTACTGGATACAAGATTTTTGCTGCCACCATTCCAGCTGGACTCAGCCCTCATGACTTCCAGCTCTCTCAATTTAAGCTTGTAAGCATAAATCATCCTTTTTATCTCTAAGTCCCTTTCCCACTTGTCGTACTCCCTTTGCATCCTCAACTTTTCTGCCTCCAACCGGCGAGCCCTTTCTGCCTGTCTGTCCTGCACATCTTTAGTAGTCAGACCCTTAGAGGACCTACCGCTATCACTCCTGGAGAACCTCCCACCAGGTGTAACAGGTACCTCTAATACACCACAGTGTAGACTCTGCACTTTCCCATCCATATCTTCTGTGTGCCCCCCAGCTTCCTTGGCTGTCACCCAGGCCCTCAATGCCTCTTGCAGCTCCCCCTTCCTGGCAGAGCTCTTAACGTGACAGGCAAGATCTTCACAGAACTGTTTCAATTGAGCAACTGAGTACCTCTTCAGTTTTCCTAATTCAAACACAGCTCCAGCTGTTGCATCTCCAGA
Organism: Pleurodeles waltl; assembly: GCF_031143425.1. Lineage (NCBI taxonomy): Eukaryota > Metazoa > Chordata > Amphibia > Caudata > Salamandridae > Pleurodeles > Pleurodeles waltl. The sequence continues at coordinate 1,182,216,893 of NC_090439.1, forward strand.
TCGAGACATGATGGCAACAAGTGCAAAGTTCCAACGGCAGAAAACAAGTTCCCAATAAAGTAAAAAGAGTCATTCAAGGGATCAGCAAAATCATGGAAGTAGAACAAAAAGGAGTCCTTAAGAGAAAAAGCAAAAGATCACCAAACAAGTAGTATGTGGTCACGTAGTGGTCTGAGATCAAAACAGTAGTGTACACTTAATCACTGTATGTCAAGTACAAATACAAGTCCAAATCCCAACCGCTGATCACCAATGTTAGAAATGGGGTCTTTGGTTGACAGTCAGGTTACCCCCTGTTCAAGCAAGGACCCTCACTCTAGTCAGGGTAAAAGAGAATCACCCTCAGCTAACCCCTGCTTACCCCCTTGGTAGCTTGGCAGAGCAGTAGGCTTAACTTCAGAGAGCTAGGTGTAAAGTATTTGTACCAACACACACAGTAACTTAATGAAAACACTACAAAATGACACAACACCGGTTTAGAAAAATAGGAAATATTTATCTAAACAAAACAAGACCAAAACTACAAAAATCTGACATACACAAGTCAAGTTATGCATTTTTAAAGATTAAACTCAAAAATAGCGCTTAGAAACAAAAAATGCTTCAATGAGATGTTAACACGGCGTCGTGACGGAGTCGTTCCCAACAAGCCGACACCAGCGGCGCCGGACATGGAGTCGTGTAGACCCCCAAGTACAGTACCTATGGTGAAGAGTGAAAACAAGCCGAGGCGCGAAGTCAGGAATCGCGGCGTCTGTGCGAAACTTTGAATCCGTGCACTTCAAGCGGCGTCGGTCACTGCGTGGTGCGGCGACTTCCACGGAGTCGCGGACTTCAGCGGGGCTGCTGCGGCTACGGGCCTGCGAAGAGTGTCGCGTTCCAGCGAAGGTCACGGCGTCAGGTGCAGGCGGCGTTACCGGATTCAGCAGCGGCGGCGGTCCGGAGTCGTCCGAAGTCGATTTCCTTGGATTTCCACCAGCTTTCCTTTCAAGGGCCCAGGGACTGGATAGGGCACCACTTGTCAGAGCAGGAGTCTCTCCAGAGACTCCAGGTGCTGGCAGAGAGAAGTCTTTGCTGTCCCTGAGACTTCAAACAACAGGAGGCAAGCTCTAAATCAAGCCCTTGGAGATTTCTTCACAAGATGGAAGGCACACAAAGTCCAGTCTTTGCCCTCTTACTCTGGCAGAAGCAGCACTGCAGGAAAGCTCCACAAAGCACAGTCACAGGCAGGGCAGCACTTCTTCCTCAGCTATCAGCTCTTCTCCAGGCAGAGGTTCCTCTTGGTTCCAGAAGTGTTTCTAAAGTCTGTAGATTTGGGTGCCCTTCTTATACTCATTTTAGTCTTTGAAGTCACCTTTCTTCAAAGGGGACTCACACCTACTTGTGAAATCCTGCCTTGCCCAGGCAAGTCATCAGACACACAGCAGGGGGTTGGAGCCGGCATTGGCAGAGGCAGGTAGAGTCCTTTCAGATGAGAGTGACCACTCCACCCCTCCCTCCTAGCAGAGATGGCTAATCAGGAAATGCAGGTTACACCCCAGCCCCCTTTGTGTCACTGTCGGGTGTGAGGTGAAAAACAACCCAACTGTCAAACTGACCCAGACAGGGAATCCACAAACACGGCAGAGTCACAGAATGGTTTAAGCAAGAAAATGCTCACTTTCTAAAAGTGGCATTTTCAAACGCACAATCTTAAAATCAACTTTACTAAAACATGTATTTTTAAATTGTGAGTTCAGGGACCCCAAACTCCACATGTTCATCTACTCTCTAGGGGAATCTACACTTTAATCATATTTACAGGTAGCCCCCATGTTATCCTATGAGAGAGACAGGCCTGGCAACAGTGAAAAACTAAGTTGGCAGTATTTCACTGTCAGGACATATAAACCACATTACTATATGTCCTACCTTATCCATACACTGCACCCTGCCCTTGGGGCTACCTAGGGCCTACCTTAGGGGTGCCTTACATGTAAGAAAAGGGAAGGTTTAGGCCTGGCAAGTGGGTACACTTGCCAAGTCGAATTTACAGTGTAAAAATACACACAGACACTGCAGTGGCAGGTCTGAGACATGATTACAGAGCTACTTATGTGGGTGGCACAACCAGTGCTGCAGGCCCACTAGTAGCATTTGATTTACAGGCCCTGGCACCTCTAGTGCACCTTACTAGGGACTTACTAGTAAATCAAATATGCCAATCATGGATAAACCAATTACATACAATTTACACGGAGAGCATATGCACTTTAGCACTGGTTAGCAGTGGTAAAGTGCTCAGAGTTGAAAAGCCAACAGCAACAGGTCAGAAAAAAATAGGAGGCAGGAGGCAAAAAGACTGGGGATGACCCTGCATAAGCAAAAGTCCAACATTAGATCATCCAGATAAGCAATTGTTTGGATCCCTCCGGCTCTAGGAGAATCAACCTGTAGCTTCTATCAACTTGATGAAACGCCAAGGACCTGCTGAGAGGCCGATTGGGAGAATGGTGAATTTTTAATATTGGGTGCAGCACTGAAACTGAAGGAAGCACTTGTGAGAAGCAAATGTTGAGATTAAGAGATACGCATCATTCAGGTCCAATGAGACCATTAATCTTGAAATTCCTGTGCACAATTCAGCCATTGAATTCTCTCAGGCTCAGTTCCAGCCTGTACACTCCTCCTTCCCTTTCTTTCACAAGAAACACAGTAATAGAAAACCCCCTGGAATTAGGTTAATAAATGGTGCTCTTTCCAACATAAATCTCTGCATCTATAAAACTCTGTTCTAGGTGTGAAAAATCAAACTGTCTGGGGCAGTGTGCTTAATCGGTGTGCCATAAAATTCTACCTCAAATCCCTGAACCATATCCAGAACCCAAGCTTTCTGAGTAATGTGAAGGAACAAATGTACCCTGCCTAACAAAGTCACACCCGATATTCAAATAAATCATACCATTAAATCCAGAACTAGGTCCACTAGCTCCCACAGGTCCTGGATCCACTTGATCCTGCTCCACTGTAGTCACCTCTGGCCCTACAGGGTAAAAATGTACCTCCTTTGGAGGTATCATACCAACCACATCTGCGGTAAGGAAACATATTTGGGAGCCTAGTTTGAGGAAACAACCACATGATCGTCCTCTATGTATCCTGGCCCTATGAAAAAGGCTGAGTTAAAAGATCTTCTTGAGGGACAATTGAGCTTTGTTCCAAGAATGCTTCAGAGTTTTTTCACAAATAGGTCACCTAATAAGATGCCATCTACCACAAGGCTCCCTTCTGCTGAAGCTGAATCTGAAAATTACAAATCAATTCTCTTCAGGATGGAACAGTGACTCTATACTGAAACTGCGGAATTGGCAGACTCGATTGGCACACTATGTGCTGGGTCCAGCTAGCCAAAATATCTGGGTCAATGGGAAAGCCATTGTGGTTTGCTAAATGTCATCTCAAGGCACTTCATTGTGACCAGACAAATCAAGGAATGTGTACTGTATGCCTCACAGGATTTACACATCCTTTGTTATGGTCTTTTGAGGATTTTCTTACAAAAGTCATTTTAGTAGAGTCCAGCTCTAACTTTACCCGGTAAGGCAGATCCCGACATTCAGTCTGTAAACAAGTACGCGTCCTTCTTAGAACCCTTGTACCCATAATCTGATTTGTAGATAGTTTGCTACTTCAGGGTCCAATTGTCAAATCTAGGATGGACAATGTCATCTAGTTCAAATGTTAGGACCTTTGACAGTATCACCAATGCAGCAGCCATTGAGGTGTTGTTTGTTTTTCTTGTATGCTGTGTCACAATGAAAAGGAGGTGTTTTTGAGAGAAATTAGCATGGTCTGAATCCATACTGATGCCCTGAAGGGTGCATGAACCAGAAGTGGCTCGTGGTGGTGCCAGAGCACCATAGCCATGATCAGTTAGGTAAGTTTGAGATCATTTTTGCAACATCATTTGAATGAGCTGGCACTAGGTTTGGAAGACTTATTATCTGAGACAATCTTTCAGTGATCAGAGGTCTTGAATCAAGATCCCCTTCTTGATAATGGGAGTAGTGCTTCAACTGTCTTGTAAATAGTTTAGGAGCTACTGCTAAAGCACAATTTACACATTGGTGAAAGGAGCTGTCCAAATCGTTCACCATTCCTCTTCAAAAAGGTTCTTAGCGGCATCTGTCCCACAGTAATCATGACACTGCTCCATATCAAAGGGCTGTGATTCAGCCATGGAGTAAGGTAATATATACAGATTGCTAACCTTAAAAGGGCAGTAGGGGATCTGTCCTCAACAAAACGTCGTATAAAGACTTTCTTTACAAAATAAGTTGTGGCGGTGTGTGCCTTGACTCCCAAAACTAAGACTTTCCAAATTATTCCAACCTCAGAGATCCAGTCTCCTGAGGAGCCCAACAAGGGATTCTGGACAAGTCATTTGATATTGAATATATTAAGGCCCAGATTTAACAGAAAATGATGGTGCGTGGACTGCGCCAAATTTGCCAGCGTCATGCACCGTTATTTTAAAAATGCAGGGATGCGCTGTATTTACTAGAATACGGCATACCCCTGTGTTTCCCTCTGCACAGGTGCTAAATTTTCTGCCGTGCACCAGCACAGCAACCTTTGCACCATAGTGCAAGGATGGATGCGTTGAGGGTGAGATTGTTTTTGTGCAGGAAGGAATGCCTTGTTGCACCATGTTAACGCCACCCCGGAGGTGGCGTTAGATTTTGGCGCTGCTTAAGGTTTACGAAAGCTCAGGAGTGTCTTGAAAAGGGACACTCCGGTGGTGCTAGGGGCTCTTAAATATGTCCCTTAATACTTGTGCTTCTAGTGGGCAGAGTGCAAACCTTCTGCCAGAATGCGCTGATTGTGCATTTCTAACAATGCGGGTCAGCGTTGCGCATGTATGTTGCAAGCCTAGGTATTGAAATAGGACTGTCCTTGCGCAACACAGAGGCCACCGAGTGCAGACTTTTCCGTGGCTCCCACTCCAGTGAAGACTGTCTTCAAGGGCAAATGACATCAAATAGACAATGCAGAAGTATAAGCAACACATTCCAGCAACACAAAATGTAAACATGATGCAGAGAGCCTACTCCATGCTGCCGATAAGCAAAAGCTGACGGAGCGCACAAAACAGGAGTCCGCAGCTAGAAACCAAGCAACAGGCACTAAAGCTCATGCTCCTCCAAGAAAATGTGCAGTAAAAGAAATAGAATCATAATCTTAGCCTTTGGGGGGGCTAAAGAAAGGTGCTGTAGGCTTTTATGATGCTACATTTAATAAGAACAATGTGCATCATTGGTCCATCATTCAGAGCCAGTAATTCTTGGTATATCTTTGTTAGAAAAATCCCAATATTTATGTGTGTATTTGTATAAGTATTCACTATATAGAAATATGAATTGTACAATTCATGATTTCTTTTCTCACATGAATTTAGTGCAGAAACATTATTTTTAGGTCGAGCATAGGCAGCGCATGCGCTGTCTCTCCGAGACATTTAGTAATCGATATGTCTGTTGACAGCCAGCCCTTTGCCTTTTCATTTATTTTTTTGATTGTCTTGTAAATATCATTCCTTTGTAGTGGTTCATTTGGCTTTAGTCTCTCCTTTATAGTTGTTTGGTAACACCTACACAGCACCACCTAACTACAGTAAACTTTCCCACAGTGTGTTGAAGTATTTGGTTTGGAACTATGAATTTTTTTGTTTGCTTTTGTTGAACCCGCGTGCAGCTTTTGTTTTGTTTGGGTTTGTAATTGAAAAAGTGTTTGCACGTTTCAATTTTTTTTTTTTTTTTTGTGGAAGGAACTCACATACATACATATTTTGATGAACAGGTGCGTAATGAATGGCCGCTTTTTTTGTAAATATTACGGAGTGTGGTGGGAACTTAGTTACATTAAAGGAGAGTGCTTTTATATTGTAGAGGATTTATAATAATTTGTTAAACCTGTATGCAGCTTATTTTTGCCTATTTGCTCTATAGTTTTATTTCCTAATTTTACTGTAATGTGGAAATAGTAAGAGACGCTGCATTGGTAACTGTATTTGCAAAGTGGAGAGAAGTTGATACATTAAAGGGAACTTTAAAAGAAAATGCTCTCATATTGTAGTGTATTTTTTTTTTATTGAATGTGTATGTAGTTTATTTTGGCTTGGATCTGTAACTGAACATTTGTTTGTGCGTTGTTGGAATTTTTTAAGTGGGAGGAACCTGTTTGCATTGCGATAACTTGGCGCGTAATGGAAGTTGGTATTTTTTTGCAAATTTTACAGGAGTTTCGTTCACTGTTATGTAAGTGGGCATCAGTTCATGTATTGTAGGAATGTGTTTAAACTATGTGCTGGCTCCCTCTCTAAGAGTTGGTGCGTGCCCATCTTTCTACATGCTCTCATTAAGGACCAAGATTTTATTAGGTCTGTTTCATGTGTTTCAACTGCATTCATTTTTTATTTAAACATTGTATATCTAATGATTTAAAATAGTACTTGCTGAAAGCTTCACATAATACAAGCAGATGAAGGAGCTGTGAACTAAACATTGATCACATATGGGACAGAATGTCCGTGGGATACATTGAATCCGCTCCAAACAACTGCATTGCAGAGGCTATAGTGTTTGTTCTTGTTAGACCTGGCAGCTTTTTGGCATACTTCTCCTGTCTTTTTACCTTCTAAACTCCTGTTTTTTATGGTATACTGGACTCTGTTTTTTCTGGTTTATTGTCTCTGCGCACTTTGCCACTGCTAATCAGTGCCAAAATACAAGTGCTCCCTATATAAATGGTATGGTTGATTGGTTTATCTCTGATTGGCGCATTCAATTTACTGGTAGATCCCTAGTAAAGTGCACTGGAGGTGCCCAGGGCCTGTAAATCAAATGCTACTAGTGGCCTGCAGCACTGGTTGTGCCACCCACATGAGTAGCCCTGTAAACATGGCTCAGACCTGCCACTGCAGTGTCTGTAGGTGCAGTTTTAAACTGCAAATTCAACTTGCTAAGCCAGGCCTAAACCTTCCCTTTTCCTACATGTAAGGTACCCCTAAGGTAGGCCCTGGGTAGCCCCATGAGCAGGGTGTTAAAGGTGGGACATGTACTGTTGTGCATTACATGTCCTAACAGTGAAATACTGCTAAATTCAGTCTTCATTGCTGCAAGGCCTATCTCTCTCATAGGTTAACATGGGGGCTGCCTTTAAATAACTTTAAAGTCTAGATTCCCTTTGAGAGCAGATAGAAAAATTGAGTTTGGGGTCTCTGAACCCACAATTTAAAAATACATCTTTCAGTGAAGTTGTTTTTAGATTGTTAGTTTGAAAATGCCACTTTTAGAAAGTAGACATTTTCTTGCTTAAACCAATCTGTGACTCTGCCTGTTTGTGGATTCCCTGTCTGGGTCAGTTTGACAGTTGGGCTGTTTACACCTCTCCTCTAGACAGCAACACACAGGGAGCTGGGGTGTAGCCTGCATATGCTGGTGAGCCATCTGAGCTAGAGTGGAGGGAGGAGTGGTCACTTACACCTGAAAGGACTGTGCCTGCCCTTGGACAATGCAGTCTCCAACCACCTGGTGTGTGTCTGGGGCCTGGCCTGGGCAAGGCAGGATCATGTCAACAACAGAGACTTCCCTTTGAAGTTGGGCAACTTCAAAGGCAGAAAGGGGTATAAGTAGTGGACCCAAGATCCCAGACTTCTAGAAACTTTCTTAAAATCAAGAGGAACCTCTGCAACTAGAAGACATGAAGAGCTGAAGGATGAGTACAGTCCCTTTGCTGTGTTGCTTTGCTGGGTTGGCCTGCAGTTACTTCTCCTGCCTTAAAAGAGAGCAAAGGGTGAACTCATGGTTAAGAAAGCTCTTGAAGAGCTTGGAATAGAGCTTACCATCTGTTGGAAGTCTCAGGGATATCAAATACTTCAGTTTCATCTGCCTACAGTACTGGGAACTGTGTGCTTTGTGCTGTTTAGGAAGAAAAACCAGTGTGACGCAGCCAACGATGCTGCTGGCCTGCACCATGAACTGCCGACGCCGCACGGAGTCACACTGCCCCGCTTCGCACCACAACCCTGGTCTCACTGACGCTGTCATCTGACACCGCCACTGTGCCACTGCTTGCACCATGACCTGTGGGCCCCGCACTCCGCCATCACATTGTTCACACCACAGCCTGGGCATTCCCGATGCCGACGCACCTGTTGACACTGGCGCTGCTGCCTGCAACGTGGCCTGTGGACACCACTTGTGAGGAACACGAAGGACCGTCCCGTCCTGCACTGCAGCCCTGGCCCACCAATGCCAGCAACATCAACTCCATTGTCGGCAACAGATGTCACTGTCTGCATGAGACCCGTGGATGCTGCACGCAGCCCGTCCCACTTCGCACTGACGACCTGGGCATACCAACATCAGCGCATCAGCAACGACAACGCCACTGCCTGCACCGTGATCTGGTGACACCACATGTCACACTGCCCTGCCTGCACCGTGACTTGCGGGCACCGCAGGTCGCATCGTTTCACTTCACACAGCAGCCCCAACATCATCCACGCCAGCGCTTCTGACTTCATAAGCCCGGAGTTTGATCTGCAACGCATGTGACTTAAGGGCCCGATGACCTCCACACCGACTTCCAGAAACCAACATTGCAACGCCAGCGATACCGCTCTCCGGATCTCATCACGAGGATCACGATGCCCTGCAATTCCAAAGGTACTGTTTGTGGGAATTCTCAACACCGTAACTGGCCCACAACACTGCTGCCAGCCTGAACTGTTGGTTTTGTTCATCACAACGCCGTGATAGTCGCAGGTGGAGTTATTGACTGCAAGGAACTGTATTTTTAAGTAATTCTTGCAAAATTCATATCTTTATTAGTGCATGTTGGATTGTTACTGTATTTGGTCTTGTTTTATAAAGATTGGCTATTTTTCTAAAACTGGTGTGGTGTCTTTTTGTAGTGTTTTCACTGTATTACTGTGTGTTATGTGCAAATGGTTTACACATTGCTTCTGAGGTAAGCCTGACTGCTCGTGCTAAGCTACCAAGGGGGTGAGCAAGGGTTATCTGAGTGGGTATCTCTCTTATCCTGACTTGAGTGAGGGTGCCTACTTGGACAGAGTGCAACTGACTACCAATTTCTAACAGTTCTCTACAACTGATCGCCACTGACGTTTCTGATAGCTATTCAGTTTAAATGAAAAGTATACATTGTAAATCCTAATTTTAAAACGTTTTTCACTAACTTAGTGTTATTTTCGTTAGGTTTCCAATTTTCCAAATGTTTAGGTTTGGCTATATTACTATTTTTCTTTCACTCAGTTACGTGCATTGTTAATTTGAAACACTTTGCCAGCTTAATTATCAGTGCCACTAATGCACTGGACAGTAATTCATTCCAGTTCAAACAAAAAAGACAATCATACTTGTTTTTATTTAATTGTCCCCGTCTGCGCACTTTCCAAAAAGTTTTCACTTTTGTAAATCCTTGTGTTTAGTTTACCTTATTATTTCTTACTTTACTATATTAAATGTGTTGTTCTCCCTATATGGTTGGCTTCAGCAGTGACGTACAGTCTGGGTGGGAAGTTTGACATCCCCCGGTTTCTGGCAACTCCCTTAATGTGTATTCCACCTACAGTATGGTGCAGACACAAAGATGCCCTTCTTTACAACAAGCATCCCTGTTTCCTTTCACAACATGTCTAGAAACAATGTGAATGTTTCACACTACTCCAGACTTTTAGGCGCACTCTTCCCTCTTTTTCAACTAAGTGTGAATTCCTGACAATTCATTTATATTGTAAAAGCAGCCTAAAGCGAAATATATTTTTTCTCATTTAAAGCTTCTTGCGACCAACTGGCGTTGATTTCTTTCTGGTGGTGGAACGCGCTCAAGTGTACAATTTATTTACTTATTTTTTCAATTATGTGGCAAATTACCTTTATAGAAATTGAACGCAGCAATATTTTCAATTTATTTATTTTCAGATTGCAAAACAGTTTACTGCTATATGCAAAGCTGTATGACTTTCTTTTCCCTATTTTATGTAGGTCTAAAGGTTTATTGAAATGCTTTACTGCCATTGCAAATGCTGCATGCAGGGCTGGTTCAAGGGAAGTGCCACAGGTGCCACCACACCGGGTGACGACTTCGGGTGGGGGCACCGCGTTTGCAAGTATATTATGGTTTAAACCATACCTGCCATCTTTGGCTCTAGCAAATTTTAGGAAACAATAAAAATGTGAAGATAACTCTGGTGATTAATGTGGCTTGTGCTGAGAAATCACAGTTTTGTTTTGTGGAACTTTTGACTCATCAAAAGGTAGCGGTGAGGGTTAATATGCCTGCTGTAAAGAACGTGTACCATGCAGTTCACAAGGTCCATATAGCTTACTGCTTTTCCTATAGAGTTTATATTGTTATTTGCAGTTTGTAACTTTCAATCTTAATATACCACAGAGTGTTTTTTTGTCCTTAAGGAGCTGTCATAAGAGCGGTAAGACTTTTATTCCATATTTCATTATTCAAATGCGCAAAATGAGTTCATGTGGGTAGAATTTTCTTTTATTAAAGCGAGCCCCATAAAACACCAAAACACATAACTAAAAAACATTATCATTTACAATGGCAATAGCTCTAAGGCTAACAAATATAAGACCTATTGCATTGCTAATGCTTGTTTAATTCATGTTATGCTGCTATTTCATGTTGATTGCATGCAAAAGCAGTTCAATGTATTTATTCATTGAGTAGAGCTGGTTGAAGGCACCAAAATGACCTATACCGGAGCACACACAGAGGCTGTCTGCATGAAGAAGGTTTCTGATCCCTCAGCTGCAGAAGGAGGGGAATGAGGTGGAAAACTAGCACACCCCATGTACATTTCACCTGTTCTAGGTACTTATGGCAACACCCAACACCTGTGCACTGGCTCTGTGGGTGTGTGAGAGCATTAGACACTTCTGGCACTGGCTGTGTGTGTGTGTTTGTGTTTGCATGTGTGTGCCTGTGTGTGACGGACACCTGCACCTCAAGCACTGGCTCCATGTGTGTGTGTGTGTAAGACAGAACGTGAGACATCTTCACTGGCTGTATGTGTGTGTGTGTTTGTGTGTGTCTGTCTGTTTCAGCACCTCCCACCTTTAGCACTGGCTCTATGTATGTTTTTTGTGACAGCAACTGCACCTCTAGCTCTGGCTCTAAATATGTGTATGTGACAGCACCTGACAGCTCCAGCACTGGCTGTATGTGTGTGTGACAGCACCTGACACCTCCACCACTGGCTCTATGTATGTCTGTGACAGCACTTGACACCTCCGGCACTGGCTCTATGTATGTGTGTGTGACAGCACCTGACACCTCCAGCACTGGCTCTCTGTATGTGTGTGTAACAGCACCTGACACCGCCAGCACTGGCTCTATGTAAGTGTGTGTGACAGCACCTGACAACTCCAGCACTGGCTCTATGTATGTATGTGACAGCACCTGACACCTCCAGCACTGACTCTATGTATGTGTCTGTGACAGCACCTGACACCTCCAGCACCGGCTCTATGTATGACTGTGACAGCACCTGACACCTCCAGCATTGTCTCTCTGTATGTGTCTGAGACAGCACCTGACACCTCCAGCACTGGCTCTATATATGTATGGGACACCTCCAGCACCGGCTCTATGTATGTGTCTGTGACAGCACCTGACAGCTCCAGCAGTGGCTCTATGTATGTGTTTGTGACAGCTTCTGACACCTCCAGCACTGGCTCTATGTATGTATGTGTGACAGCACCTGACACCTCCAGCACTGTCTCTCTGTATGTGTCTGTGACAGCACCTGACACCTCCAGCACTGGCTCTATGTATGCGTTTGTGACAGCATCTGACACCTCCAGCACTGGCTCTATGTATGTATGTGTGACAGCACCTGACACCTCCAGCACTGGCTCTATATATGTGTGTGTGTGACAGCACCTGGCACCTCCACCACTGGCTCTATGTATGTGTGTGTGACAGCACCTGGCACCTCCACCACTGGCTCTATGTATGTGTATGTGACAGCACCTGACACCTCCAGCACTGGCTCTATGTATGTGTCTGTGAGAGCATCTGACACCTCCAGCACTGGCTCTATTTATGTGTCTGTGACACAACCTGACACCTCCAGCACTGGCTCTATGTATATGTGTGTGACAGCACCTGACACCTCCAGCACCGGCTCTATGTATGTGTGTGTGACACCTCCTGACACCTCCACCACTGGCTCGATGTATGACTGTGGCAGCACCTGACACCTCCAGCACTGTCTCTCTGTATGTGTCTGTGAAGGCACCTGACAGCTCCAGCACTGGCTCTATGTATGTGTATGTGACAGCACCTGACACCTCCAGCACTGGCTCTATGTATGTGTGTGTGACAGCACCTGACACCTCCAGCACTGGCTCTATGTATGTGTCTGTGACAGCACCTGACACCTCCTGACACCTCCAGCACTGGCTCTATGTATGTGTGTGTTACAGCACCTGACACCTCCAGCACTGGCTGTATGTATATGTGTGTGACAGCACATGACACCTCCAGCACTGGCTCTATGTATGTGTATGTGACAGCACCTGACACCTCCAGCACTGGCTATGTATGTGTGTGTTACAGCACCTGACACCTCCAGCATTGGCTCTATGTATGTGTGTGTTACAGCACCTGACACCTCCAGCACTGGCTCTATGTATGTGTGTGTGACAGCACCTGACACCTCCAGCACTGGCTCTATGTATGTGTGTGTGAGAGCACCTCCAGCACCGGCTCTATGTATGTGTGTGTGACAGCACCTGACACCTCTAGAACTGGCTCTATGTATGTGTATGTGACAGCACCTGACACCTCCAGCACTGGCTCTATGTATGTGTGTGTGACAGCACCTGACACCTCCAGCACTGGCTGTATGTATGTGTGTGTGACAGCACCTGACACCTCCAGCACTGGCTCTATGTATGTGTCTGTGACAACAACTGACACCTCCTGACACCTCCAGCACTGGCTCTATGTATGTGTGTGTTACAGCACCTGACACCTCCAGCACTGGCTGTATGTATGTGTGTGTGACAGCACCTGACACCTCCAGCACTGGCTCTATGTATGTGTATGTGACAGCACCTGACACCTCCAGCACTGGCTATGTATGTGTGTGTTACAGCACCTGACACCTCCAGCACTGGCTGTATGTATGTGTGTGTGACAGCACCTGATACCTCCAGCACTGGCTCTATGTATGTGTGTGTTACAGCACCTGACACCTCCAGCACTGGCTCTATGTATGTGTCTCTGACAGCACCTGACACCTCTAGCACTGGTTCTATGTGTGTGTGTGTGACAGCACCTGACACCTCCAGCACTGGCTCTATGTATGTCTGTGACAGCACCTGACACCTCCAGCACCGACTCTATGTATGTGTATGTGACAGCACCTGACACCTCCAGAACTGGCTCTATGTATGTGTATGTGACAGCACCTGACACCTCCAGCACTGGCTCTATGTATGTGTCTGTGACAGCACCTGACACCTCCAGCACTGGCTCTATGTATGTGTATGTGACAGCACCTGACACCTCCAGCACTGGCTCTATGTATGTGTGTGTGACAGCACCTGATACCTCCAGCACTGTCTCTCTGTATGTGTCTGTGACAGCACCTGACAGCTCCAGCAGTGGCTCTATGTATGTGTTTGTGACAGCATCTGACACCTCCAGCACTGGCTCTATGTATGTATGTGTGACAGCACCTGACACCTCCAGCACTGTCTCTCTGTATGTGTCTGTGACAGCACCTGACACCTCCAGCACTGGCTCTATGTATGCGTTTGTGACAGCATCTGACACCTCCAGCACTGGCTCTATGTATGTATGTGGGACAGCACCTGACACCTCCAGCACTGGCTCTATATATGTGTGTGTGTGACAGCACCTGGCACCTCCACCACTGGCTCTATGTATGTGTGTGTGACATCACCTGGCACCTCCACCACTGGCTCTATGTATGTGTGTGTGACAGCACCTGACACCTCCAGCACTGGCTCTATGTATGTGTCTGTGAGAGCATCTGACACCTCCAGCACTGGCTCTATTTATGTGTCTGTGACACAACCTGACACCTCCAGCACTGGCTCTATGTATGTGTGTGGGACAGCACCTGATAGCTCCAGCACTGGCTCAATGTATTTTTATGTGACAGCACCTGACACCTCCAGCACTAGCTCTATGTATGTGTCTGTGACAGCACCTGACACCTCCACCACTGGCTCTATGTGTGTTGTGAGTTACAGCACCTGACACCTCCAGCACCGGCTCTATGTATGTGTGTGTGACAGCACCTGACACCTCCAGCATCTCTCTATGTATGTGTGTGTGACAGCACCTGACACCTCCAGCACTGTCTCTCTGTATGTGTCTGTGAAGGCACCTGACAGCTCCAGCACTGGCTCTATGTATGTGTGTGTTACAGCACCTGACACCTCCAGCACTGGCTCTATGTATGTGTGTGTGACAGCACCTGACACCTCCAGCACTGGCTCTATGTATGTGTGTGTGAGGGCACCTCCAGCACCGGCTCTATGTATGTGTATGTGACAGCACCTGACACCTCCAGCACTGGCTCTATGTATGTGTGTGTGACAGCACATGACACCTCCAGCACTGGCTCTATAGATGTGTGTGTGAGAGCACCTCCAGCACCGGCTCTATGTATGTGTGTGTGACAGCACCTGACACCTCTAGAACTGGCTCTATGTATGTGTATGTGACAGCACCTGACACCTCCAGAACTGGCTCTATGTATGTGTGTGTGACAGCACCTGACACCTCCAGCACTGGCTCTATGTATGTGTCTGTGACAGCACCTGACACCTCCTGACACCTCCAGAACTGGCTCTATGTATGGGTGTGTTACAGCACCTGACACCTCCAGCACTGGCTGTATGTATATGTGTGTGACAGCACCTGACACCTCCAGCAGTGGCTGTATGTATGTGTATGTGACAGCACCTGACACCTCCAGCACTGGCTATGTATGTGTGCGTTACAGCACCTGACACCTCCAGCACTGGCTCTATGTATGTGTGTGTTACAGCACCTGACACCTCCAGCACTGGCTCTATGTATGTGTGTGTGACAGCACCTGACACCTCCAGCACTGGCTCTATGTATGTGTGTGTGAGAGCACCTCCAGCACCGGCTCTATGTATGTGTGTGTGACAGCACCTGACACCTCTAGAACTGGCTCTATGTATGTGTATGTGACAGCACCTGACACCTCCAGCACTGGCTCTATGTATGTGTGTGTGACAGCACCTGACACCTCCAGCACTGGCTCTATGTATGTGTCTGTGACAACACCTGACACCTCCTGACACCTCCAGCACTGGCTCTATGTATGTGTGTGTTACAGCACCTGACACCTCCAGCACTGGCTGTATGTATGTGTGTGTGACAGCACCTGACACCTCCAGCACTGGCTCTATGTATGTGTATGTGACAGCACATGACACCTCCAGCACTGGCTATGTATGTGTGTGTTACAGCACCTGACACCTCCAGCACTGGCTGTATGTATGTGTGTGTGACAGCACCTGATACCTCCAGCACTGGCTCTATGTATGTGTGTGTTACAGCACCTGACACCTCCAGCACTGGCTCTATGTATGTGTCTCTGACAGCACCTGACACCTCCAGCACTGGTTCTATGTGTGTGTGTGTGACAGCACCTGACACCTCCAGCACTGGCTCTATGTATGTCTGTGACAGCACCTGACACCTCCAGCACCGACTCTATGTATGTGTATGTGACAGCACCTGACACCTCCAGAACTGGCTCTATGTATGTGTATGTGACAGCACCTGACACCTCCAGCACTGGCTCTATGTATGTGTCTGTGACAGCACCTGACACCTCCAGCACTGGCTCTATGTATGTGTCTCTGACAGGACCTGACACCTCCAGCACTGGTTCTATGTGTGTGTGTGTGACAGCACCTGACACCTCCAGCACTGGCTCTATGTATGTCTGTGACAGCACCTGACACCTCCAGCACCGACTCTATGTATGTGTATGTGACAGCACCTGACACCTCCAGAACTGGCTCTATGTATGTGTATGTGACAGCACCTGACACCTCCAGCACTGGCTCTATGTATGTGTCTGTGACAGCACCTGACACCTCCAGCACTGGCTCTATGTATGTGTATGTGACAGCACCTGACACCTCCAGCACTGGTTCTATGTGTGTGTGTGTGACAGCACCTGACACCTCCAGCACTGGCTCTATGTATGTCTGTGACAGCACCTGACACCTCCAGCACCGACTCTATGTATGTGTATGTGACAGCACCTGACACCTCCAGAACTGGCTCTATGTATGTGTATGTGACAGCACCTGACACCTCCAGCACTGGCTCTATGTATGTGTCTGTGACAGCACCTGACACCTCCA
Source organism: Pleurodeles waltl (assembly GCF_031143425.1). Lineage (NCBI taxonomy): Eukaryota > Metazoa > Chordata > Amphibia > Caudata > Salamandridae > Pleurodeles > Pleurodeles waltl. The sequence goes on from NC_090439.1 coordinate 1,182,233,368, forward strand.
GCACTGGCTCTATGTATGTGTATGTGACAGCACCTGACACCTCCAGCACTGGCTCTATGTATGTGTCTGTGACAGCACCTGACACATCCAGCACTGGCTCTATGTATGTGTATGTGACAGCACCTGACACCTCCAGCACTGGCTCTATGTATGTGTCTGTGACAGCACCTGACACCTCCAGCACTGGCTCTTTGTATGTGTCTGTGACAGCACCTGACAGCTCCAGCAGTGGCTCTATGTATGTGTGTGTGACAGCACCTGACAACTCCGGCACTTGCTCTATGTATGACTGTGACAGCACCTGACACCTCCAGCACTGTCTCTCTGTATGTGTCTGTGACAGCACCTGACAGCTCCAGCAGTGGCTCTATGTATGTGTTTGTGACAGCACCTGACACCTCCAGCACTGGTTCTATGTATGTATGTGTGACAGCACCTGACACCTCCAGCACTGTCTCTCTGTATGTGTCTGTGACAGCACCTGACACCTCCAGCACTGGCTCTATGTATGTGTCTGTGACAGCACCTGACACCTCCAGCACTGGCTCTATGTATGTGTATGTGACAGCACCTGACACCTCCAGCACTGGCTCTATGTATGTGTCTGTGACAGCACCTGACACCTCCAGCACTGGCTCTATGTATGTGTCTGTGACAGCACCTGACAGCTCCAGCACTGGCTCTATGTATGTGTCTGTGACAGCACCTGACAGCTCCAGCAGTGGCTCTATGTATGTGTGTGTGACAGCACCTGACAACTCCGGCACTTGCTCTATGTATGACTGTGACAGCACCTGACACCTCCAGCACTGGCTCTATTTATGTGTCTGTGACAGCACCTGACAGCTCCAGCAGTGGCTCTATGTATGTGTTTGTGACAGCATCTGACACCTCCAGCACTGGCTCTATGTATGTATGTGTGACAGCACCTGACACCTCCAGCACTGGCTCTATGTATGTGTCTGTGACAGCACCTGACACCTCAAGTACTGATCAAAAGAGCAATCTCTGCCCTCATGCACTTTATCAGAGCAGGAGACTTACCAGTCAGTGCAGCCAAGGTCACCACCAGCAGGAGTAAAAGTGCACAGAGAGCACAGAGCACAAGCAGCACTCGGAATGATAAAGTGTCTGTAAGAAAGATGACAGGACAAATGGTTAGAAAACAGGGGTTGCTGGCACATACAGGGAGTGGTGGGGCATGCAAATGGGTGGGGGGATTGGATGCAAGTAAGTGCACACTACATGTAAGTAGAGGGTACAAAAAATAAATAAAATAAAAAATAACTTAACTTGCTTGAAGGTGCTGAATGACACGTCCTCCTCTGGTTTTCGACTTCTCTCCAGGCTCCGATCGGGCCCCATACAACTCCTTTAACCAATCCTGGCACTGCTCTCAAGCTGTTTACCATCATAAGAGAAGTGCCAGGATTGGAGGGAGCGGTCTATCTCGGCGCTCCTTAGAGCACTGGAGGCCTGTGATTGCTCTCAATCCAGCTGTCTAAGACAGCTGGGTTGAGAGGTTTAAAGTGTGCATGTCTGGGTGGCCATCGCCTGCTTCTGGCACTCAATTGGCCCTGCCTGGACTCTCGGTTCAGGATGGGAGATGAAAAATAAAATATTAATAAATTAACTTTACTAACAATTTATTTTTCATCTCTGGGCAGTATCTGGGGGCATGTTTGTTAGTGGGGCGATGCTCCTTCGCTGTAATGGAGGAGCCGCCCCTTTGAAGTGTCCACTCACATTGTACAGAGAAAGGCAACGGTACAGGTCGGGCAAGGACAGGGCTTAGTTGTATATGTCTTACTCAGAGAGCTTGTGAGGAATCCAGCCTCAGACCTATATCAGCTGACATCACGGGGAAGTCTATATAATCTGGATACTTGGCACTAAATTGATGGGCACACACCAGTTCTCATCACCAGAAGGCAGAGAGACCAGCGCTCTACACAAGGGGTGGCCACAGAGACCGCAGTTCTACAGGAGAGTGAGGTACAGGGTCTAACCTGACTATTACCTACTCAGAGAGCATAAAAGGAACCCAGCCTGAGACCTGGAGTGTCTCACATCACAAGTGGACTCAGAGTAATCCAGGCTTCTCATTGCCAGGGAGATGGACACCACTGACAGGGAGGGAAAGTCGACAGGAAAGGTGGGGGAAGAGGCAGGCATGGAAGAGTGGGGCATATACAGGGTTTAACTGGGTATCCCTTACTCAGAGAGATTGGGAGGAATGAAGCCTGAGAGCAGCCTGCAGTGCCTGACATCACTAAGCACACTCTGGGCTTCTACACAGGAAGATATCATAGGGTTACAGGTCTTCAGTGAGACAACAGTGAGGTGCTAAGCACCTCTGAGCACAGCCTCTCACACAGAGATCACTCATGTGACTGTTGTCTTGTTTTGCATCTTTGATTGACCTCTGGGGGAGGTGGGCTGATGCTTAACACTCAAGAGTGCTGTAAAAGTGTTAGAAGATGAAGGTAATGCTAGCTTTTTCACATTGTCCTGCTGCACAACAGACTGGTTAAAAATCTCTAATGTCCCTGTCTTTTCCCCCCTCTCCTCTTCCTTCCTTGCTTTTTTTCTCTCTCACCATTCCTGCTCCTCAGATTTTCTCCATCACCCATCCTTGCATGTATATCAGTTCACCAAAATGCTAGGGTAGGTAAACTGACATCACACACACTTTGACATTAATAACATCACAGGAAGTGACATCATATGACCTATTACTTCAAATCTTCCCAGGACGTGATGTCACATGATCTTAACCCTGAATAACATCACAATAATTGACATTGCTGAAGTTAGCAACTGTATGAATTTCAAAACAGAACAGACAAGTGTCTGTTTTAAATATCACCTGTATTAAGGTGATGCCATGACCTTTAAAGTGGAAGGTGTAATACTTTACCTGAACTGTTGCAAATGAGTAAAGTGAGTGACCTAAACCTCTTCTGAAGGGGTTTGGGGGACTCTCACAGAGACATTTTGAAAACTAAGAGGGTCTGTACTTTGTCATGTGCGCTGCTTATATGCCATGGTTGCCTGTGATGTCAAAATTCACCTTAGTATATCAGAGACAGGATTTTGTCAATGTTGCCCCCCTCCTATATGCCACAGTTGTCCTCCCTTATGACAAGAATTGCTTCCAATGAGCTACCAACATTTTCCATGGGTGCCCATATGCCAGGAATTACATCTATTATGCCAGAGTGCAATATGCCAAGAATTGCCAGTATTTTGGCTCAAGTGCCTATCATGCTAAGAAGTGCCCCCAGCAACCCAGTGCCAGTATTTTTTGACGAGTGCCTCTAGAGCCAAAAATTAGCTTCAGTGTGCCAGGGACAGTGGCAGACACATAAGCAAAGCACCACATTCTTTTTTCACTTACATTCATTCATTCACACTCCCCTATTCATTTACATTCTCTGTTACTCATTCACTCCCACTCACTCTTTTGCACACATTCTTACTTATTCCTACTGACTCACTCACACTTACTTGCACTCACTCTAACTCTCGCTCACTCTTATTTCATACATGCCATCATTTTCAAACTGAGAAGATGGAGATTTTGACAAAATAATCAGGAAAAGGATTTCTCCCCGTTGGCTTCTTTTGAGGCAGAATCAATTTTAGGCATTAGACACGAAAACTCAAGCTATTTGTGGCATAACAAATCATGAGTCTTTCGTCTGAATCAGTTCTATTGGCATGTATATTATTCATTGTCATTCCCTTCTGCTCATATTCAGTATTATTTTCATTCACTCACAATTACTCAACCAGACTCACTCTTACATTAACTCATTTGTATTTATTGTCATTCACTCTTACTCACTCATTCTCAGAGATAGGTACATTAACTCACTGTCACTCATACTATCATTCTGACTCGAATCTCATTCACTCAATGATACCCCTTTACACTCATTGTTATTAATTCTCACCCACTCTCATTCATTTGCAGTCACTCTAACTCACTCACTCACCAACTGACACTCAATCTCATTCTCATTCTGTAGCCGTCACAGGCTCTTACCAACTAACTTTCTCTCACATACACACCTGCTCTCACATATGGACACACACACACAAGCAGCTTGACTTCCCTACACAAACACTCTCTCCTGCATGCATTCACACCGCACTTATTTAAAAGGATTTTTTACAAATCTGCCAGTGATACTTGTTCCTGCTCCAGGTGCTCCATTTTTTATTACTCCAAAAATGAATAGAGATTACAGCACAATAAAACATGGGTGCTTCTGTGTGAGGAGGCAGTGCAGTAGGGATCACTCACCCATTGCTTGGGGCTCTGTCGATGAGTGCCAATCATGTTGCTGCATTGCCAGTCTGAAGGATGCCAGTGCGGAGCATGAGAGGCCAGGGTTAGGAGGGGGCACAACTTGCAGCCTCGGGTGTAAGCTCCGGCACAGGTGACAGCCCTATCGCAGCACACACCTCGCCCCACTGAGTCATTATTGGAATCCGGGGACCGCCCTAGTCTAATCATTGTTGATGATATGAACCATAAAACAATGCAGAGAAATACAGAAACAAGCATTCATCAAACGCTTACACAAATTATAACACATTTTATTTATGTGCAAACAAATATACACTTTTTAAGACTCTAAATTTTAATAGGAATGTTGGAGCTTTTCTAAATTTCATTGAAGCTACAGATCATTCATACTATATTCTGTTTGATGCACCTGCACACCTCCCACAAATCAATGTGAAGTTACTAATTTAATTTTTAGCCTTCAATTTCAAAATAATTGACATTTACAGTATGTTTTAAAATTTTCAATTGTACGTTTAGTCCCATTATTTGTATACATTGTATTAATCTGTTAATATTATTTAATTTTCTAAGCCATTGTGGAACCCGTCAGGGGGCTTCGCAGACCTCTAGGGGACCCCAGACTACAGGTTGGGAACCACTGACCTAGAGAATGGAGGCAGCCACCACGACAACATACCAAGCAAGATGGCAAGCTTCCTACATTTTCTCCAAATCTTCCTAAGCTCCCCCTTATATTTTAGCATTTTACACACTTTTGTGATCAGATAGAAGTGAATAAATTACTTATTTATTGTTACTGGTTTTGTCCCACACTCAGAAAAGAACATGTGCCTTAATGCTTGCATTTACACTATGAAAATGCAATGGCCTCAATGTGTCCTATTGTTATTTTTATTAATCAAATATAATTGTGTTTCTGTGTCTGTTTTGAAGATTACTAAAGCTGTAGTGATATTGCACCTACATGCATTTAAATGAGTGTTGGACCTGGCTTTTTGACAGGGTCATCCCCAAATTTTTTGCCTCCTTCCTCCTATTTTTTCTGACCTGTTGTTGTTGGCTTTTGACCTCTGGGCACTTTACCACTGCTAACCAGTGCTAAAGTGCATATGCTCTCTATGTAAATGGCACTATTGATTGGTTTATCCATGATTGGCTATTTAATTTACTTATAAGTCCCTAGTAGAGTGCACTTTATGTGCCTAGGGCCTGTAGATTAAATGCTGCTAGTGGGCCCGCAGCACTGGTTGTGCCACCCACTTCAGTAGCCCCTTAACCTTGTCTCAGGCCTGCCATTGCAAGGCCTGTGTGTGCAGTTTCACTGCCACTTCGACTTGGCATTTAAAAGTACTTGCCAAGCCTAGAACTCCCCTTTTTCTACATATAAGTCATCCCTAATGTGTGCCCTAGGTAACCCCTAGAGCAGGGTGCTGTGTAGGTAAAAGGCAGGACATGTCCTGGTAGTGTATAACTCCTAAATTCGTTTTTACACTACTGTGAGGCCTGCTCCCTTCATAGGCTAACATTGGGGCTGCCCTCATACATTGTTGAAGTGGCAGCTGCTGATCTGAAAGAAGCAGGAAGGTCATATTTAGAATGGCCAGAATGGTAATATAAAATCCTGCTGACTGGTGAAGTCGGATTTAATATTACTATTCTAGAAATGCCACTTTTAGAAAGTGAGCATTTCTTTGCACTAAAATCTTGTTGTGCCCTTCAATCCACGTCTGGCTAGGTTTAGTTGACAGCTCCTTGTGCATTCACTCAGACACACCCCAAACACAGGGTACTCAGCCTCACTTGCATACATCTGCATTTTGAATGGGTCTTCCTGGGCTGGGAGGGTGGAGGGCCTGCCCTCACACAAAGGACTGCCACACCCCCTACTGGGACTCTGGCAGACAGGATTGAACTGAAAGGGGGCTTGGTGCATTTCTTAGACACTCTTTGAAGTCACCCCCACTTCAAAGGCACAACTTAGTATAAAACAGGGCCTCTGCCCTACCTCATCAGACACTTGCTGGAGAAGAAACCTGAACCAGAAACTACATCCTGCCAAGAAGAACTGCCTGGCTGCTCAAAGGACCCACCTGTCTGCTTTTCTACAAAGGACTGCTGCCTTGCTGTTGGCCTGCTGCCTTGCTAAACTCTTGTCTGGCTGTAAAAGTGCTCTCCAAGGGCTTGGATAGAGCTTGCCTCCTGTTCCCTGAAGTCTCAGGACCAAAAAGACTTCTCTCTTCCTCTTGGACGCTCCGTGCGCCGAACTTTTCGCCGCTCAGCTTGTTCCGCGGCAAGAAAAACGCCGCACACCGACGCTGATCGACGCGACGCCTTCGGGACGACCGAAACTTTGACGCACGGCCTCGCAAGGACAACGCCGCCCGACTTCGAAGGAGAAAACGACGCGACGCCTACCGTGAGCTCGAAACTTTGACGCACGGCCTCGCAAGGACAACGCCGCCCGACTTCCGAGGAGAAATCGACGCGACGCCTGCCGTGAGACCAAAACTTCGACGCACGGCCTCGCAAGGACAACGCCGCCCGACCTCTAGAGAATAAATCGACGCGACGCCTGCCGTGAGATCGTAATTTCGACGTGCAGCCCCGCAGACCGACCTCTAGAGGAGAAATCGATGCGACGCCTGCCGTGAGATCAAAACTTCAACGCGCCGCCCCGCAGAATGACGCGCAGCCGGAAAACAAGCAGGAAAATCCACGCACAGACCCGGGCCATCTGGTACTCCCCGCGATCCACGGAAAGAGACTGTCCGCGCACCGGAAAACGACGCCCGACTTCCCCGCGTGAAAAATAACGACGCAAGTCTGTGTGTGCTGAGGAGAAATCGACGCACACACCATTTTTCCACGTATCTCTTCTCCTGTGGCCCTCTGAGGAGATTTTCCACCAGAAACCAGGTACTTTGTGGTTGAAAGAGACTTTGGCCCTCATTCTGACCTTGGCGGGCGGCGGAGGCCGCCCGCCAAAGTCCCGCCGTCAGATTACCGTTCCGCGGTCGAAAGACCGCGGCGGTAATTCTGACTTTCCCACTGGGCTAGCGGGCGGTCGCCTTCAGACCGCCCGCCAGCCCAGCGGGAAAGAGGCTTCCACGATGAAGCCGGCTCGGAATCGAGCCGGCGGAGTGGAAGCTGTGCGACGGGTGCAGTTGCACCCGTCGCGTATTTCACTGTCTGCGCAGCAGACAGTGAAATACATGTAGGGGCCCTCTTACGGGGGCCCCTGCAATGCCCATGCCAGTGGCATGGGCACTGCAGGGGCCCCCAGGGGCCCCGCGACCCCCCCTACCGCCATCCGGATCCCGGCGATCGGACCGCCGGGATCTGGATGGCGGTAGGGGGGGTCGGAATCCCCGCGGCGGTGCAGCAAGCTGCGCCGCCGTGGAGGATTCAATGGGGCGGCGGTACACTGGCGGGAGCCCGCCAGTGGTGCCGGTCCGACCGCGGCTTTACCGCCGCGGTCGGAATCCCCATTGGAGCACCGCCGGCCTGTCGGCGGTGCTCCCGCGGTCCTCCACCCTGGCGGTCAAAGACCGCCAGGGTCAGAATGACCGCCTTTGTTTCCTTTCTAAAGACTTAAGACACTTTATATCACTTTTCAGTGATATCTTTACAAATTCGTTTCGCAACTTTGATCGTTTTGACCTGAAGATACCCAGATAAATATTATATATTTTTCTAAACACTGTGTGGTGTATTTTTGTGGTGTTATGCTATGGTGTTGTATGATTTATTGCACAAATGCTTTACACATTGCCTTCTAAGTTAAGCCTGACTGCTCGTGCCAAGCTACCGGAGGGTGAGCACAGGCTGATTTTGGATTGTGTGTGACTTGCCCTGACTAGAGTGAGGGTTCTTGCTTGGACAGAGGGCAACCTGACTGCCAACCAAAAACACCATTTCTAACAATGAGCCTAAGTCATTTTTTTCCAGGAAATGGGGGGGATCCAACCTGCAGCTATCATTAATCCCAGATCCAGGATCCTGCTGGCCCCAGTTAAACATGCAATCTTTTTTCCCGTGTAATTTGCTGACACCAGGACACAATCAGCGGCACCTGCATAGTCTGTCTGCTTTTGGATCTAAGTAGCCTCTTGCATGAGGTAAGAAGGCTTTCTTATTTTTACTTCAAACTGAGCCCAAAACTAAGATCTCCTTTTGTTCAAGAAAACTCCTAGTTGAGATCCATCTAGAGCCAGGATCAAAGTGCAAGAGATGGAAACAAAGGCACCCTGCATGATATCACTTCACAACAGCTTCTGAGAAACTATGATTTGGAGGCAAATTTGTGATGTTGCTCAACCCTTATATGTAAGAGATATGCATGCACTGTAAGAATGTCCGATGCATCTGTCTATAAGAGCAATTACAATAATATCAAATGTAATAGCTCTGTTAGACTTGGCATCCTTGGCATGGTTTCTGCCTAACGTTTTCCCTACAACCCACCTGTTTTTGCTGCCGGTATTTTTGTTGGCCTTAAGATTCTACACACTTTACCACTGCTAAGCAGTGCTAAAGTGCTTGTGCTCTTTAACTAAAACATGGTAACATTGGTTTATATCCAATTGGCATAGTTAATTTACCCCAGTAATGTGCACTACAAGTGCCCAGGGCCTGTAAATTAAGTGTGACTAGTGGACCTTCAGCACCAGTTGTGCCCACCTAAGTAGCCCCTTAACCATGTCTTAGGTCTCCCAGTGCAGACGCTGTGAGTGCAGCTTTAAACTGCCATTTTGACCTGGTAAGTTAAACCATGCGCGAGGCCCATCTGTTCCTCTTTAGTACATATAAGGTGCACCTAAGGCAGGGCCTGGACAGCCCAAGGGCAGAGTGCTGTGCATTTAAAAAAATCAGACATGAACTTTTAAGTTTTACATGTCATGGTAGTGAAAAACGTTTAAATTCATTTTCCAGTTTTGCAAGGCCTATCTCTCCAATACAATAACATTGGAGTTGCCTTATTACATTTTTTGTGTCATTTCCAAATGGGAAGAGATGAATCCTTCAAGTCTGGTATCTAGACAGCCCACACAGTGAGAGCTTAGATGTGTTTTGACGGACCCTCCTAGGAGAATGGGAGGGAGAAACTAGGCACAACCTCACTTTCACCTGAATAAGCTGTGTCCTGTCCCCACACAAAGAGCTGCACAACTCCCTGTAATGAGTTTGGAGCTCGGGCAGGAAGGGAGGACAACTGTGTAGTTTAAAAACATGCCTTTGAAAACTCCCCCACTTCAAAGGCACCATTGTGTATAGGAATTGAGCCTCAGACACCACCAGTCCAGTACACTTTTAAACCTGTGGATACTCATCCAGGAAGAACGACTGCTGTGCTGCTGAAGGACTGACACTCTTCTGGACTGCTACTCTACTGGACTTCTTCGCTGCTGTGCTGACCTGCTGCCTCCTGCCCTTTGCCCTGGGAGACAAGGACTGTACATGTATCACTTGACACCAGAGTAACTCCAAGGGCTAGTTGGCTAGCCTCCTGATCTGAAGAGTCAGGGACATAACAGGCTTCCAGCAACCTTGCACCTGCACCTGGACTCTGCTATCTGTAAGTCTACCCTACCAAGTGGTGCCACCCCAATCCTGGACTGCCACCTCAGTCCTGGACCCTTGGAAGTGGCCTAAGGTGCTTGCCAGCTGAACAATTACATCGTCTCTGCTGAGCGACGCATCCTCAAGCAGAACTGATGCTCCGCAGCTGCTGCATGGACTAGACCTGTTGAAGGTCTGCATCACCCATGCAGTCTTTGAAATGATGCATTGCTAATGGTGCATTTCCAGCCCGGTCCTTGCATCTCTCATCAACAGCAGCCCTGATGACACCAGCCTCCGCATCGAAGATTTGCAACTCCTTCAAACTATTGCATCACAAGCTGTGCACCACCTCTCCAATACCCAGACCTCGCATCACAAGCCCCGTCGATAAGATCCTCAATATCGATGCAGCAGGACCTCACCCTGTAGCCTCACCGCATCTCAGAACCGACTCATTGCTTCGGCTGTGCAGAGCTTCTTTGATCAGGATCCATGCAGTGATACCCAATCATGATTTAAGGCAATCTGTTAAACAGGCCTAACTAGGTCCGTGTAGCCAACCTGTCCTCCATCGCGGTCAGCCTCAACTTGTGACTTTGTACCGGTCAAGCATGACCAGGTATCCCAGTTGCCACTTAATGCTTTTAGGAGCTATTCTACAGTTTATTCTTTAACAAATCGTAACTTTGGTTTTACTGTTAGGATTTTTGTCATTTTGATCTTCATTTATTTCTTAACTTAAGTTACATTTTTCTAACTTGGTGTGGGATCCTTTTCATGTGGTGTATTCACTGTTTAAGTGCTGCACAAATACTTTACACATTGCATCTAAATCAAGCCTGGCTGCTCTGTGCCAAGATAACAGAGGGTGAGCACAGGTTAATTTGGGGTTTGCTTGTTCCTTACCCTGACTACGATTGTGGTTGCTGCTTGACCAAGGCTCATATCGTAGTCAACCACTAGCACAATTTCAAACATGAATTGTATTAATTTATTTTGGCGTTTAATTCTTTTATAGCACTACTCGTCCAAGTGCACGGTGTGGGAGCACTTTACATCATGGAAACACAATATATAGAGACAATAAATCACACAAGTGTGTAAGTCAATGTACAGGAAATGTTACAGAATACATTGAGGGTTACATGGAGTAGGAGTCACATATCTTCTATACTGAACGGCACAGAGGGAGCTATTCACAAAGGCAACCTACTCTTTTTATTGATCTTCATGTGTAATTTATTATTACACTTTTAAGTAACGTTACTGCTTTTGGCTATATGTGTAAACTACTCAAAAGCATGAGTTATCTTTGTGACTAGCCCCTAAAGTCAGAAATAAAAACATAACATAGTGGTGGAGGTTGCCTATACTAATAAGACTTACTACCTAAAGGAACCCTTTTTGCAACCTTAAAATAATGACAGATGAAGAATAAAAAACAATAAGGTTTAAATCCATTCATGACAGTTTGCATGTACTTTCTTGAAGCCGAATAACCCACTGTGCTATATAAGACAGATTGCAACGTATAAACTGCAAATAATAAAAGGATCCCTGTCAAAAACACAGACCCACTTACCTATCTACTTAAAATCCAAATCTATGACCTGTGAGATGCATCATGTGCTTTGCAGCAGGTACATTAACCCTATATGCTAAGTTATGAGTCACAATTGTGACTAAAAACATATCTCTCCAGCAAGTGCATTATACAGTCGAGTTATAATACCACTATTACTATCCCATGAAAATTCCTGAGCACACTAATATCTCTGCAGCAGGGTCCTTAACCAAATAAGATATTTCAAAATGCTGCATCGGACCTTTCCCCAAATAAGTTGGCCAGAATAGATTTACTGTCCCAAGTGCCCTTCTTGCCAATGTCTTTGAAACAGAGTTTTAAAAAAAAGAAATGTATAAGTTGGCTTCAGACTCTCCTCTTCGTGACTTCACCCCTCATGACTCCACCCCCCATTCTACTCCCATACCTTTTGCACATTGTGTTCTTACTTTGATGTGACTTAGTTGTGTAAACACATTTGAGCCAAGACTAAAAGGAGCCAGTCAGACAGAAGTTGAAGGCTTTTGGTCCAGAGCAGGGCCAACAGAAGAAGCTTTTTGCCTTTTATTATGGGAAATGTCTTTGCATTCACTGGTGTTTGTATTAGTGACTCCATTACTTAAAGATGAGCTTCACTATCCCAATGCATGATCTTCCTCATTCCAGTAGTACCAGCATAAGGCATCTCCAAATTGGGGGAAGCTTGAGTGTCAGACTGGAGATAGTGAGGAATGGTTATCGTATTATGTTCTCACAACATCCACACAATTTGTTAAGCCCTACTCCATTACCAAAGGAGCAATCAGTCTCAATCAATGCTTAACGGTATCCAAAAAGGGACAGAATTCTGTTCTTTTTCTAGTCCCAAAGCCAGACGGGACATTGAGAATGGTTCTGGATTTGAAAAACTTGAATAAGTATGTTCTGGTGGAAACATTCAAGATGATCTCTTTGCAAATACTCATTCTCTTGATAGCTCACAACGATTACCCAGTGACATTAGATCTTGAAAATATGTACTTTAATGTCCCACATCATCCATCCAGTCAGCAGTACCTTCCTTTTGTGTTGAAAGAGAAGCACTTCCAGTTCCAAGCCCTGCCATTTGGTCTCACAACTTCTCCCAGGGTTTTCACAAAGGTACTTGCCTCAGTTGTTCCTTCTTTTGGACTGTCTGATGTCTCAGTTTCTCCATAATTTGAGACTTGCTGTTGTCTGCTTCCTCTCTCTTAAAGGCTCAAGAAAATATAGAGCTGGTTCTGAAAGTCCTTCAAGAGCTGATCTTCAACCATCACAAGAAACGTTTTCATCAGAGCCTACTTCAACACTCATTTGGGTTGAGCGATCCTTCGTCCTTGAAGGATTACGGCCATTCAACAGATGCTCTTGTGACAGCCCAAGGCAACAGCAAAGACTTGGTTGAGAGCGCGAGTACTGATGGCAGCCATGAAGGCTGTGGTTCCATGGTCTTGCTTTTACCACAAACTCTTAGTGAATCATGTTCTCAGTTGTTGGTCTCTGAGCACAAGAAACTACGAGGCCTTGATTCCTGTAATGACCTAGATAACTTACATTGCAGTGTGGTTGGTGGAACAGAACCTATCAAAGGGAATTTCTTTTAAGTAGCCTGTTCTCCTCTGATTAACAACAGATGCCAACCTGTGGGGCTTGGGAGCCACTCTAAGGGATCTGGAGATGAAGGGTTCTTACCTTGGCTGAATAGTCTCAATTCCTCCGACTGGAGGGAGCTGGCTGTGATAGATAAGATATTGCAAACCCCAGCCACTCAGTAAGAGGGACAGACAACTAGGTTACCAGGTGCTATCTTATTTTCCAAGGCAGTACGAGGAAAAAAGCATGAATCGGCTAGCAAATCAGATCTTCACTTGGGCAGAAACCCACTTTCTATCATTGGGAGGCATTTATATTCAAGGGTGACTGGGTGACTGATTTTGCAGGCAGACAGCCTTATTCAGAACCTCCTGTGTTTGGTGAATTATTATCTGTCAACCAAGTAATTCAATCGCATATGTGTCAGTTTTGGGACCACTTAGACAGAAATGTTTGCCTTACCATCACCAACGCAAATCTCCCAATCTTTTGTTCAGCAAAACCAGCTCCCCAAGTTGGGCAGTGGATGCTCTCTCGATCTGCTTGCCCAGGGGTTTTCTGTAAGCCTCCCTCTAATTACCCTCCTCCCAAAAGTGCTTCAGAAGATTCAGGAGGAGAGGAGCACACTGTTGGAGATTGCACCATTTTGCCCACATCGTCCATTTTTCCCTTTTAATGTCCTTAAGATCTTTCATTCATCTCTCCCTCCAGCCTCCTCCATTTCATTGTTTTTGTTTTTTGCAGTTTTCATAGAGCGCAAACTCGACCCGAAGGTATTGGAGCACTTTACATGAGCACCAGTTACATTACACAGGACACATTCAATTTTTTGTAGGCACAGGGAGAATAAGTGATTTGCCCAGAATCACAGCATGTTGAGCTGACGCCGAGATTATAACCTAGTTCCCCATCTCAAAAGTCAACAGCTCTTGCTGTTACTCAACATCCTCTCCCATTTTTCTTGATTGATTACTGGTTTTTCAACTTGAACAGCTCAATTTAATGGCCTGGTTGTTAAACAGGTAGGGCTTGAGGAGATGGGTTGTTCCAAAATGGTTACTATGGAAATATAATCTTCAAGGAAACCCTCAATGTTATCTTCCTGTGGAAAGACCTGGCATCATTCAATAAGTGGTGCATGTCAAGAGGCTTCTCAGCTTTACAAGTTGATCCTTTCCAAATTTTGGAGTTTTTGCGGTTAGGCTTCTGAAAAGGGTTGGCTTCATCCACACTGGTCTCTCAGTGGTCGGCAATTAAATCCCTAAAGATTGATTTAGACTGCACTATGAGTATCCCATTAATGGTTAGACTCCTGAAGAGTTTAAGACTGAAGAAAATACCTGTTCCAACCTGGCACTTGTCTACTTTTCTTCAAGGTTTACACCTCAACCCTTTTCAATCTCTTGAGCAGGCAGAATTAGCTTGGCTGAATTGTAAAATGGCTTTTCCGATAACTACTACATTAGCAAGGGTGTTGAGTAAATTGTGGACCATAATGTCATCTTTCCCTCATAAATGTTTTACCCACAAAGGGATGTTCTATAATTGTTATATATAATAATATATAAATATATAAATTTGTTATAAAGTTCCAATCGTTGTTTCACCTTGCTCAGGAGTTAGTATTCTTCTCAGGCTCTGACCTGAATATTCCATTTTCATTCGATGTGAGAAGGGTCTGTCCATTTACCTGGGCTGCATATAAAAGTTTAGGTCCTCTAGATCTCTTTTTATTTCCTAGTTCAGGAAAAAGTCAGTGGTACAAACCATTAGCATATGGGTTCATTTGGCAATAATTCAAGCTTCCAAGTCAGTTGGTACAATAGTTCCTACACACATAGAAGGTCACTCGACAAGAGTGGCATCCACATCCTGAGCTGAAGCAGATTTTGCTTCAGTTTCTGAAATGTGCAGGGCAAAAGCAGGGTCCTATTACCATACATTTATTAAACACTACAAGCTTGAGCTGTTCAATTCAAGTGGTATGGATTTTGGTTGGACTGAGCTGCAATCAGCAATGAAGTAATTGTTGATTGTTATGAATGTTTTTGCTGATATATATGCACTGTGTTCAAGAAGGAACCACATTCTTAGTCAGGGTAAGTCAGATACACACCCTAAATTAACCTGTGCTCACCCTCTGGTAGCTTGGTACAAAACAGTCAGGCTTAACTTAAGAGGCAATGTGTAAAGTATTTGTGCAACATGTACATTATAACAACACAGTGAAAACACCAGAAAAATAGACAATATTTATATGAGTACAACAAGACCAAAACATAAAAAATCCAATAAGGAAATCCTGAGATATGCAATTCTAAAGATTTAGGTGAAATAGTGCATAAAATTGCAAAGCACCAACTGTGGGTATCTGGCCGGACAAGAACAAAGTCAATATTTCAGGCCAACCATGATAGAGTGCGGGCCGGATACAGGGACCCACTTAGGCCTGTTGAGCACAGTACCATAAACCCTAGTGCAGGGTCTACGTGGCGTTGCACTGCAGGGATTTGCAGGGGTTCTGGTGAGGACCACAGAGGGCAGCGCACCTTAGGCCCATTTCTAAGGGTTCAGGTCTATGGTGGTACCACTTGGTGATGCAGACTCACAGATGGCAAAGTTCAGGTGTAGGAGCAGCTTGGTTGGAAGTCTTTTGTGTCCCTGAGACTTCAGAAAACAGGAGGCAAGCCAGCTGGCCCTTGGAGTCACTCTGGGTTGTAGAGATGAAGGTCTAGTCCTTCCCATTCCCCAGTAAGCGGGCAGCAGGTACAGGGCAACAAAGCAAAGCAGGAGTCCAGCAAAGGAGCAGTCCAGCAGAGTGACAGTCCTTTCAGCAGCACAGCAGTCCTTCTTCTTGGCAGAGTACCTACAGGTCCAGATGCGTACTGAAGTGGTGGTGTCTGAGCTCCTGTATTTCTACTTTGGTACCCTAGTTCTGGAAGGTGGACAAAACTTCTAGAGGAATGCCTTTGAAGCACAGATGCCCTGCCTCCCATGTCCTGGATCCAAGCTGGTTTGAGTGACAATGCAGGGTCTTTAAGCCGTGTTGTAGGTGGGCAGGACAAGCCTATTCAGGTGTAAGTGAGGCAGTGCTAAGTTCTGCCCCCCCCATCAATCCAGTTAATGGCCCATTAAGGCCCATCAAGACAGACCTAATGTCCCATTGTGTGTGGCTGTCTAGAGGGAATGCACAAGGCCCAGCTGTCACCCACCCCAGAAGATTATTGGTGACAAGCAGTAGGCACACAAGGCTAAGACAGAAAATTCCAACTTTCTAAAAGTGGCATTTTTTAAATTGTAATGAGAAATTTGACTTTATCATTAAAGAAGATTTATCATTACAATTCAGTAGGTACTAACCATGACAGCTCCACCTCCTTCCATTCAGGAATTGCACTTAAAAAATGTATTAAGGAATCCCCAATCTTATCCGATGAGAGGACTAGGCCTCACAGTAATAAAAAATGAATTTGGGCATTTTCTCTGCCAAGACATGTAAAACTAGCAAGTATATGCCCTGCCTTTTACTTACATAGCATCCTGCCCTATGGGCTACCTAGGACCTACCTTAAGGGTGACTTATATGTAATAAAAGGGGAGTTTAAGGCTTGGCAAGGGGTTTTAAATGCTAAGTCAATATGGTGGTGGGACACTGCATTCAGGCTGGAATGGCAGGCCTGGAACATGTTATAAAGTGCTACTTAAGTGGGTGGCACCATCAGTGCTGCTGGTCCACTAGCAGCATTTAATATACAGGCCATGGGCACATGTAGTGCACTTTACTAGGGACTTATAAGTATATTAAATATGCCAATTGCGGGTAAGCAAATGTTATCATGTTTTAGGGAAAGAGCATATGAACTTTAGTGCTATTTAGCAGTGGCAAAGTGCCCCTAGTCCTAAAGCTAACAAAAACAAATTCAGCAAAAACGGGAGGAGATAAGCAAAATGTTTGGGGGTTTCCGTGCAGAAAGGGCCATTTCCAATACTCATACTGTTATTACTGGGATGAGTAGGACTTAAGTGAAGGGGAAATAATCCCATTACTTAATGGCAATCTTCATTGCCCTGATATGAAGTCCTCCTCATCCCATTCTACAATGCACCTCCAAATGCATGGATTGTAAAAACAGGAAGAGCTGTTGGTGGGTGGGGCCCATATCGGGTTCTAAAGACAAGGAAGAGTCCTGTATCTGCAAGGTCTTCGACCCTGAGCGTGGTTAATCTTTTTTTCAGAGACACCTCATATTGTAATTACTGGGATGATGAGGACGTAGAAGAGGGAGTAATGAAGGTAGTCAGTGCTGGAACAAGGGATCTGTTTCACTAGACTTGATAGACTTTGTGTAGAACATATTGCTTGACTAATGTGTGGAGGCACTGCTGTTAGTTTTACCAACGTTTACACCGCTATTCTAAAAGCAGTGACAAAGACAATACCAGCATTCAAGCAAGCAATGGCTACAAGAGACAGACTGGTTTGCAGTGAATATGAGGGACTGTTTTCTCTCCTCTTTCTTTCCCAGTTTCCTCCTTTAAATACTCACTATATAATGTTCCACCCAGTGACTGTTTGGCGCTCCACATAATCCAGCCCCTCAGGCCCCTCACGCTTCAAGTGCTATCGGTATTCTACTACCTTAAAAGGATATGAAAGCATTGGATGATGGTCATCTGTAAATGTGCATATGCGGGTGCCATCTAATAACAAGGAAGAAACGTCTCACACCAATAGACATGCATGTTAAAGGCTTCTAGGTATATCAATCAATCAAGCAATCAAAGCATTTGTAAAGAGCACTACTCACCCGTAAGGGTCTCAAGGCGCTGAAGGGGGGGCTGCTACTGCTCGAACATCCAACTCTTGAGGTTTCTCCTGAAGGTAAGTGTAGGAAAGTACCATCTTTCTTGGCATGTTACCCCCAATTTTGCATGTATGTCAGTTTGATTTTGCCTGTCTCACTGGGATCCTGCTAGTCAGGACCCCAGTGCTCATAGTTTGTGGCCTGAATGTGTATACCTGTGTAGTGCCTAACTGTGTCACTGAGGCTCTGCTAATCAGAACTTCAGTGTTCATGCTCTCTCTGTCTTTAAATTTGTCACTATAGGCTAGTGACCACTTTTACAAATTTCAATTGTCATACTGGAACACCCTTATAATTCCCTAGTATATGGTACCTAGGTACCCAGGTTATTGGGGTTCCAGGAGATCCATATGGGCTGCAGCATTTCTTTTGCCACCCATAGGGAGCTCAGACAAACCTTTGCACAGGACTGCCATTGCAGCCTGAGTGAAATAACGCACACAATAACTTATAAGTCACCTATATGTCTAACCTTTACTTGCTGAAAGTTACTAAGTGTGAGGGCACCCTGGCACTAGCAAAGGTGCCCCCACATAGTTCAGGGCCATTTACCCAGACTTTGTGAGTGCGTGGACACCATTACACGCATGCACTACATATAGGTCAATACCTATATGTAGCTTCACAATGGTAACTCTGAATATGGCCATGTAACATGTCTAAGATCATGGAACAGTCCCCCCCATTACAAATCTGGTATTGGGGAGTCAATTCCATGCATCCTTTGGGCTCCACTATGGACCCCCATTACTGCCAAACCAGCTCTCTGGGGTTTTCTCTGCAGCTACAGCTGCTGCCACCCCACAGACAGTGTTCTGCCCCCTTGGAGTCTGGGCAGCCCAGTCCCAGGCCAATCCTCCTCTGAGGGCAATTTAGGGTCTCTCCAGTGGGCTTTTCCTCAGATTATGACTTGCAAGAATTCATCAGGGGTCCTCTGCACTTCTGTCTTCGACTTCTACAGACAATCGACCGCTGACTGTCCCAGGATGCCTTCAAAACTGCAACAAAGTAGCCAGAAGACTATCAGCGACATTGTAGCGCCTAATCCTGCTGGCTTTCTCAACTGTTTCCTGGTGGTGCATGCTCTGGGGTCTGCCTGCCTTCACCCTGCACTGGAAGCCAAGAAGAAATCTCCTGTGGGTCCGTGATATTTTTACTCTTGCCTTTATAATAGGCAAGAACCTAACAGTTGTGTCTCTCACCCCTGACCTGGGACGTTCTTAGAGCTTTCTGAGTGATACAAGGGCTCGACGGGTGTCACGGAAGTGTCCCCTGTTTTATTACCATCACCGCAGCATCTCAGTGTGTGTCCCCCTTTCGGAGGGCAGCACATCACTGTAAACTGCTTTTACATCACAGCCCCGTTATTCTGATTCTTAATCGGCACTCTTTTGCAGTTTTTTTATAGCCAGGACTTGGCCCGAAGATTTTGTAGGGCTTTGCATTAGCACCAATTACACTACATGTTTTGTTTTGTTGTAGGCAGAAGGAGATTAAATGATGTGCTCAGCATTACAGGATGTTGAACCGACGCAGAGACTCCAACATGATTTCTGTGTTTCAAAGTCAGCAGCTCTGATTTGTTTATTTACTAATATTATAAGCAGCAGAGCCCATAGCTGGGCTTCCAGTGCACATCCCTGGCCCCCCTGAGCCCATTACAGGACTACCACTGCACATCCCAGGACCGCCAGAGTCCATAGCAGGCCTTTCAGTGCACATCCAAGGCCTCCTAGTGTCAATAACTGGCTTCCAGTGCACATCCATGCACCCCTCCCGCTCGAGCCCCTTACAGGACTACCACTGCACATCCCAGGACCACCAGAGTCCATAGCAGGCCTTTCAGTGCACGTTCATGGACTCACTGTGCACATCCCAGGCATCCTAGTGTCTATAATTGGCCTCCAGTGCACATCTCTAGCCCCACCTGAGCTCAAGACTAGCACTGCACATCCCAGGACCGCCAGAGTCCATAGCAGGCCTTTCAGTGCACGTTCATGGGCTGACTGTGCACATCCCAGGCCTCCTAGTGTCTATAACTGGCTTCCCGTGCACATCCCTGTCCCCCCCTGAGCCCATCACAGGATTAGCACTGCACATCCCAGGCCTCCTAGTGTCTATAACTGGCTTCCCGTGCACATCTCTGGCCCCACCTGAGCTCAGGACTAGCAAAGCGAATCCCAGGACTGCCAGAGTCTATAGCAGGCCTTTCAGTGCACGTTCATGGGCTGACTGTGCACATCCCAGTGTCTATAACTGGCTTCCAGTGCAACATCCCTGCCCCCCCTGAGCCCATTACAGGACTACCACTGCACATCCCAGGACTGCCAGAGTCCACAACAGGCCTTTCAGTGCACGTTCAAGGGCCTCCCAGTGTCTTTAACTGGCTTCCAGTGAACAGCCCGTGTTAATAGTGCACAACCCTTTATGATCGCTCTGAGTTGTTCCCACTTTAAAGACAATTTAGTTAAACAGTGACATGAATCTCAGACGTTTGCCAGATATGCTTCTATACCTATTTTATGTTAATCTCCCATATTGCTTCTCCAAAAATCCCTAAGCAAGAGGCTCACTCACCCCTCCGTACATCCTTCAAAAGCCAATGAAATCTGCATATTTTAGTGGGTAAATATCCAGCTTTTATTAACTAAAAGTTTGTACACTTGGTGGTGTTTCAACAGCAGACACGGTGCTCTTCAGTATAGATTCAAGACATTGGCAAAGCCGCTAGTTCTGGCAAAACACTTATAAGGTCACAAAGGTGAGACCTATTGTCGATGACAATGCTTTGTGCACTGGTGATGTGCTTCATATGCGCTGTGTGTGAGGAAAGCTTGCACTGCTGCTGTGCTCTATCTGCACTGTGTGTGAGGAAAACTTGCACTGCTGCTGTGCTGTATCTGCCCTGTTTGTGAGGGAAGCTTGCACTGCTTCTGTGCTGTATCTGCTGTGTGTGAAGGAAGCTTACACTGCTGCTGTGCTGTATCTGCTGTGTGTGAGGGAAGCTTGCAATGCTGCTGTGCTCTATCTGCACTGTGTGTGAAGGAAGCTTGCACTGCAGCTGTGATCTATCTGCACTGTGTGTGAGGGAAGCTTGCACTGCTGCTGTGCTGTATCTGCTGTGTGTGAGGGAAACTTGCACTGCTGCTGTGCTGTATCTGCTGTGTGTGAGGAAAGCTTGCACTGCTGCTGTGCTGTATCTGCACTGTGTGTGAGGGAAACTTGCACTGCTGCTGTGCTGTATCTGTGCTGTGTGTGAGGGAAGCTTGCACTGCTGCTTTGCTCTATCTGCACTGTGTGTGAGGGAAACTTGCACTGCTGCTGTGCTGTATCTGTGCTGTGTGTGAGGGAAGCTTGCACTGCTGCTGTGCTGTATCTGCTGTGTGTGAGGGAAGCTTGCACTGCTGCTGTGCTGTATCTGCGCTGTGTGTGAGGGAAACTTGCACTGCTGCTGTGCTGTATCTGTGCTGTGTGTGAGGGAAGCTTGCACTGCTGCTGTGCTCTATCTGCGCTGTGTTTGAGGGAAGCTTGCACTGCAGCTGTGCTGTATCTGCTTTGTGTGAGGGAAGCTTGAACTGATGTTGTTTCTGTATCTGCTGTGTGTGAGGGAAGCTTGCACTGCTGCTGTGCTGTATTTGCCTTGCTTGTGAGGGAAGCTTGCACTGCACCTGTTCTGTATCTGCTGTGTGTGTGAGGGAAGCTTGCACTGCAGCTGTGCTGTATCTGCTGTGTGTGAGGGAAGCTTGCACTGCTCTGCTGTGCTCACTCTGCACTGTGTGTGAGGGAAGCTTGCACTGCAGCTGTGCTCTATCTGCACTGTGTGTGAAGGAAGCTTGCACTGCTGCTGTGCTCTATCTGCTGTGTGTGAGGGAAACTTGCACTGCTGCTGTGCTGTGTCTGCTGTGTTTAAGGAAAGCTTGCACTGCTGCTGCCTGTACTGTTTCTGCTGTATGAGGGGGAAGCATGCACTGCTGCTACCTGTGCAATATCTGCTCAGTGTGTGAGGGAAGCATGCACTGCTGCTGTGCTGTATCTGCTGTGTGTAAGGGAAGCTTGCACTGCTCCCTGTGCTGTTTCTGCTGTGTGTGAGGGAAGCTTGCACTGCTGTCTGTGCTTTATCTGCTATGTGTGTGTATGAGGGAAGCTTGCACTGCTGCTGTGCTGTATCTGCTGTGTGTAAGGGAAGCTTGCACTGCTGCTGCCTGTGCTGTATCTGTTGCTCTGTGAGGGACGCTTCTGTGGTACATTCTCTGTGAGGGAAGCTTGCAATGTATCTTCTCAGTTCCTAATTAAACTATCTCTGCCTCTCTGTCTTCCTTTCTATCTGTTCCATGCAGCTCTCACCCATATATATTCGCCATGGCACATAATTCTAGTACACAAATGCCACACAATTCCACACTGCACAATTGTGCAAAAACACTAAATACAAACCGCACACTTCTATTCTACACCACATACATCCCCCTACACTCCAAACCAAAACACATAAATAAAAGACATTGGGCCTGATTACAACTTTGGAGGAGGTGTTAATCCGTCCCAAATGTGACGGATATACCACCAGCCGTATTACGAGTTCCATAGGATATAATGGACTCGTAATACGGCTGGTGGTATATCCGTCACTTTACTGTCACTTTTGGGACGGATTAACACTTCCTCCAAAGTTCTAATCAGGCCCATTGTCATTTACAACGCCAACAGCTTATACTCTCACAAATGCGAGACCGATTGCATTGCAAATGCTTGTTTCTTTTTCGCCGGATAAACATAGACCTCCTTTGTACTGTTTATCTCGCTGTTTCACAGATTCTGTACCATCTTTAGTATTTAGTCTATTGCCTGCTAAGCAGCAGAGGTGATGCACTATTTTGCAGGCTGCTGGGTACATAGCAGAGATTTTGTACCATATGGCCGGTGGCTGGGTAGACAATTCCTTTTGTTTAATCAAAATGGTCAAGGCAGTTATACAAAAGTCATCGTTTAATTTTATTCAAACACATAATAACAACACCAGGTTCACATTGGGAAGACCTCAGAATGAACACTGCTCTGCAAACATTATCTGAAAGTAGTTAAGGGAATATTGTACCAACTAGAGCTCCGTTGTGTAGTTTGTATTGTGTGTGAGGTCGTGGCTTTGAAGGGCAGGATGTTGCATTCTTAGGCTACGCAACAGCAAACAAAAATAAAGTTATTCTGGCTTTGTGCGATGGTTTCTCTTCCCCACTGTACCGTCAGTGTGCCTGCTATCTTGGGATGATGAGTTGGTAGACCAGTTCACTGCTCTACTCACATCAATCAATGTATCCAGCTAAACATCCATCCATGCGACCACCTCCCTCTCAACCCATCCACCTCATAGGTCATCTGATGTGAGTGGCTGTCCTTGGCACGAGTAGGTGAATGTTTCAATGTGATGATGTGAGTGCACGAGCGAGGCATGTGTGATCTGCTGTGACTGCGTGTGACATGGGGTGTGCATTGATTGAATACGTGTGAGATGATCTGTGTGAGAGCATCCGTGGTGAGTGAGTGCAGGTGGTTGGTATCACAGAGCCCACAAAACCACTATATCTGTATGCAACTGGTCACAAGATGGCTGCTTTGGTGGCTGTATTTATTGTCTGTTATAGCACAGGCATCCCTACTTAATTTGATAAACAAAACTAATTCCCAGAAAGCACTGACATTACCATGTATGAAATACGAACAAAAATGCAAGTCATATTCATTGGTTTTGCCAGTGCTTATTCTTACTTGACTTGACATTAAAATAGAGACCAAGCAGGGAAAATACTGGTGGGTGGAAATCCCTACCCCTTCCTCCTCCTATTCCCGCCACAGCCCCCGCACTGACACAGCTGCTGCCTTTCACTGCTCTCCAGGTGTCATTCCACCTTCTTACCTATAAACTTCAGGAGATTCCTCATCCAGCTCTTCTTCTCTCCGGGTGATGTCTGTGTGGACCCCTCGGGTCCTGCCCTCGGTATCAGGCTCGCCTGCTCTGTCCCAGACCCCTCCTTCAGTGCCTCTCTCCTGCCAGGGCTCTCCCTCCCCTCCAGCATCTCACCTCCTGACTCCGCATCTTCTCCTCTCTCTGTGTCCTGGTGAAGCCCCCCTGAGTCCCTCCTCTCCCCCCTGTCTCCCTCCCCCCTCTGACCCTGTGTCCCAGACCCCTCCTTCAGCGCCTCTCTCCTGCCAGGGCTCTCCCTCCCCTCCAGCATCTCACCTCCTGACCCCGCATCTTCTCCTCTCTCTGTGTCCTGGTGAAGCCCCCCTGAGTCCCTCCTCTCAACCCTGTCTCCCTCGCCTCTCTGGCCCTCTGTCCCAGACCCCTCCTTCAGCGCCTCTCTCCTGCCAGGGCTCTCCCTCCCCTCCAGCATCTCACCTCCTGACTCCGCATCTTCTCCTCTCTCTGAGTCCTGGCGAAGCCCCAGTCCTGAGTCCCTCCTCTCCCGTCTGTCTCTCTCCCTCCTCTGCCCCTCGTTTCCAGCCCCCAGGTCTGAGCCAGGCCCCTCCATAGCTCCTAGACTCGGTCCTGGGATGTCCCGCTCCCCAGTGTCTGGCCGGGACCGGGGGTGTAGGGGATTCGAGGATGTAGGATTGGTCTGGTGTGAATCGTGGAGTACCCGGAGTCACCCCGCTCTAGAAGCCCCTCTCTTATGGATCTGAGCTCTTTGATAAGGGGGGTCCCTGCCTCCCAGCCTGTCTCACACACAGACCGGGTGAGCCCACCCCTGATACTGCGGCTTCTATCCGGCAATCCTGGGGTCACCGGGGTGGGGTGGTCCCTTCACAAGCTCCATCAAAGGGCCCTCCTGACAGCCCGCACCCTCTGTCCTCTCAGCCCCGGCCCCGCACCTCCTGGTCTCTGGGAGAAGTGAAAGCTGCCCTCTCTCACCTGCTGTAAACATCTCTCCTGGCACCGGAGCTGTGTGCAGAACAACCACCCTTTGCCCTCGGACACCAGACAGAGGAAGGACCCGCCCGCGCTTGCATCAGATGCCCTCTGGCCCTCACTGCTGCAGAAACACACAGCGCTTGGCCACCTGGGGCAGCGCATGGCCATAGAGCATCTTCTCCCTTAATACCTGGAAGCATTGGGGGGGGGGGTGGTTGTGAGTGCCTAAGGTCCGGATTTGAGAAGGGTAGCGCTGCATCCAATGCAGCACCACTTTCCTTGCGCCCCCTAGCGCCCCACTAACCGCCTCCATCTGTGCGCTGTATGTAATATACAGCGCACCATGGCACAGGGTAAGGGGCAATAGTGTATGTAGGAAGGTAGCCTCTTTCTAGCCTTGTTACCCCAACTTTTGGCCTGTTTGTGAGTGTATGTCAGGGTGTTTTTACTGTCTCACTGGGATCCTGCTAGCCAGGACCCAGTGTTCATAGTGAAAACCCTATTTGTCAGTGTGTTTTATATGACACTAAGTAACTTGGCACCCAACCTTCATTAAGTGAAGGTTAGACATATAGGTGACTTATAAGTTACTTAAGTGCAGTGGTAAATGGCTGTGAAATAACGTGGACGTTATTTCACTCAGGCTGCAGTGGCAGGCCTGTGTAAGAATTGTCAGAGTTCCCTATGGGTGGCAAAAGAAATGCTGCAGCCCATTGGGATCTCCTTGAACCCCAATACCCTGGGTACCTTAGTACCATATACTAGGGAATTATAAGGGTGTTCCAGTATGCCAATATAAATTGGTGAAATTGGTCACTAGCCTGTTAGTGACAATTTGGAAAGAAATGAGAGAGCGTAACCACTGAGGTTCTGGTTAGCAGAGCCTCAGTGAGACAGTTAGTCATCACCCAGGTAACACATACAGGGCACACTTATGAGCACTGGGGCCCTGGCTGGCAGGGTCCCAGTGACACATACACTAAAACAACATATATACAGGGAAGTATGGGGGTAACATGCCAGGCAAGATGGTACTTTTCTGCAAAATCTCCCGTGGGTCGACGGAATCTTCCCCCTGCAACCGCAGGCACCAAAAGACTGCATCACTGGTTCCCTGGGTCCCCTCTCAGCATGACGAACGTGGTCCCTGGAACTCAGCAACTCTGTCCAAGTGACTCCCACAGTCCAGTGACTCTTCAGTCCAAGTTTGGTAGAGGTAAGTCCTTGCCTCCCCACGCTAGACTGCATTGCTGGGTACCGCATGATTTGCAGCTGCTCCGGCTCCTGTGCACTCTTCCAGGATTTCCTTTTGTGCACAGCCAAGCCTGGGTCCCCAACACTCCTTCCTGCAGTGCACAACTTTCTGAGTTGTCCTCCGGCGTCGTGGGACTCTCTTTTGTGACTTCGGGTGGACTCTGGTTCACTCCTCTTCCAAATGCCCGTCCGGGTACTTCTGCGGGTGCTGCCTGCTTCTGTGAAGGCTCCCTGACTTGCTGGGCACCCCCTCTGTCTCCTCCTCCAAGTGGCGACATCCTGGTCCCTCCTGGCCCACAGCAGCACCCAAAAACCCTAACTGTGACCCTTGCAGCTAGCAAGGCTTGTTTGTGGTCTTTCTGCAAGAAAACACCTCTGCAAGCTTCATCACGACGTGGAACATCCATCCTCCAAAGGGGAAGTTCCTAGTCCTCTTCATTCTTGCAGAACTCCAAGTTTCTTCCAACAGGTGGCAGCTTCCTTGCACCCTCAGCTGGCATTTCCTGTGCTCCTGCCCACTCTCGACACTGTTGTGACTATTGGACTTGGTCCCCTTCTCTTACAGGTACTCAGGTCTGGAAATCCACTGTTGTTGCATTGCTGGTGTTTGTTCTTCCTGCAGAATCCCCCTATCACGACTTCTGTGCTCTCTTGGGGTAGTAGGTGCACTTTACAGCTACCTTTCAGGGTCTTGGGGTGGGCTATTTTTCTAACCCTCACTGTTTTCTTACAGTCCCAGCGACCCTCTACAAGCTCACATAGGTTTGGGGTCTATTCGTGGTTCGCATTCCACTTTTGGAGTATATGGTTTGTGTTGCCCCTATACCTATGTGCTCCTATTGCAATCTACTGTAACTTTACATTGATTGCATTACTTCCTTTTGCTATTATTGCATATTTTTGGTATTGTGTACATATATCTTGTGTATATTTGGCATCCTCATACTGAGGGTACTCACTGAGATACTTTTGGCATATTGTCATAAAAATAAAGTACCTTTATTTTTAGTATATCTGTGTATTGTGTTTTCTTATGATATTGTGCATATGACACAAGTGGTATAGTAGGAGCTTTGCATGTCTCTTAGTTCAGCCTAAGCTGCTCTGCTATAGCTACCTTCTATCAGCCTAAGCTGCTAGAAACACCTCTTCTACACTAATAAGGGATAAGTGGACCTGGTACAGAGTGTAAGTACCCCTTGGTACCCACTACATGCCAGGCCAGCCTCCTACACTTACCTCCACCAAACTTGGACTGAAGAGTCACTGGACTGTGGGAGTCACTTTGACAGAGTTGCTGAGTTCCAGGGACCACGCTGGTCGTGCTGAGAGGGGACCCAGAAGACTGGTGATGCAGTTCTTTGGTGCCTGCGGCTGCAGGGGGAAGATTCCGTCGACCCACAGGAGATTTCTTCAGAGCTCCTGGTGCAAGAAGGAGGCAGGCTACCTCAGAGCATGCACCACCAGGAAACAGCCGAAGGCGGCAGGATAAGCGATACAAGGTTGCAGTAGTCGTCTTTGCTACTTTGTTGTGGTTTTGCAGGCGTCCTGAGCAGTCAGCGGTCGATCCTTTGGCAGAAGGTGAAGAGAGAGATGCAGAGGAACTCTGATGAGCTCTTGCATTCGGTATCTGAAGAATTCCTCAAAGCAGAGACCTTAAATAGCCAGAAAAGGAGGCTCGGCTAACTAGGAAGGAGGATAGGCTAGTAAGAAAGGTAAGAGCCTATCAGAAGGAGTCTCTGACGTCACCTGATGGCACTGGCAACTCAGAGCAGTCCAGTGTGCCACAGACTCCTCTGTTTCCAAGATGGCAGAGGTCTGGAGCACACTGGAGGAGCTCTGGGCACCTCCCCTGGGAGGTGCAGGTCAGGGGAGTGGTCACTCCCCTTTCCTTTGTCCAGTTTCGCGCCAGAGCAGGGCTGGGGAATTCCTAAACCGGTGCAGACTGGCTTATGCAGAGATGGGCACCATCTGTGCCCAACAAAGCATTTCCAGGCCACTGAAAGTAGTTCTGGCACCAATCCAAATAAATTCAGGGGGGAGCACATCACCCACCCACTATTTGCAAAATCAAGGAAGCGCTGGATAGAAAACCAGAGTGAATTTACCCATCCCCCCTCTTTATCTCTAACAGTAATGATTATGAGAAAGCAGCCTATGAAAGTAGATGCCCCGAGCATAGCCCAGGTAGCATCTACTCACGTAATAGGAGCCCCATATATTCTTGGACAAGAGGAAATCGTAAGGAAGACCTGCCCAGGTCCCGACAAGTATCATCAGACATCCATCCCAGTTAAACTACCTATTCTGGACTCAGAGATGGTAGCAATCGCGGAAAACCTAGAACAATGATTCCCAGCAAGGCAGCTCATTGTGCCAAACCACAAACTCAACTCCTTTCCGATGTATGGCTGTGAAAGTGAGGAACAGGAGCTCTGGGATACACAACCGTGTTTTCCAAATAGAACATCAAGGGTAGAAATAGTGATATCTTCACAGGACGACTCCCATAAAGCAAACACAATTGAAGGAGCTTCAAGCGGGGACCACAAGTCCAACTCACGGTCACAAACCCCAGCGGCAAGCAGGGCAGATAAAATGTGGGCTGCAATCCTGAATTCAGTACAAGCAACAGTCATGGCTCTGCAGTTTCACTCAAATAAAATGGACATCCAAGTACACTTATTAAATATAAGGGCAGTATTTGTTCCGGAATTGACAGCAAGCTGGAAAAACTAAATGCCTTGATAACAAGGGCCCAACCTAAACAAACCAATTACTCCACTATCTGCTCCTGCAAGGAGGTTGTAGATAAATTATCTCAGCTGCCGCTAATCCTAGAAGGAATACAAAAAGAAATTTGCCCTACCCGAAATGATGAACACACATATATCAACCCCCTCGCTATTATGCTAACATCTGTACCACTTGTGCAGAAACAAGAGGAGATGCTCAACTCCCCTTAAATGCCCTCATCGTCCACCATAAGAGAGAAAATAATTTTGGTTGAAAGTAACACTTCAGCAAGCCTCAGTATGGAAACCTTGGAGAATCATCTTCTGACACAAGCCGCCAACAAGCACGAGAACCCTGAGAAACCCAGAACGCAAATTTTATCAAAAAGAGAATGAAAATGGGCAAGAAAAGGAAGGAAGTCTGCAGGATCTCACCAACTAACTTTCTCAAAAGCCACCAAAATCGTCCCGAATGAACCAAGCAAGGACCACACGGCATCAAGTGGAAGGTATATTAGAGACATCTCTGTCCACGTCAGTACAAGTACCAACATAAAAGCAGACATAAAAACTCTCCCTGATTTAGCAGGTGCCGCTCAGTCTTTGAGGCTGCCTGCGACAGCTGGCAAATACACGTACAAAAGAACAAGCCCCCCAAGGGGTCAGCAGAGTATAAGGCTAAATACCATTATGCCTGGGCAGCTCAGCCAACTATCACAGGTCAATTTAAGCAGCAAGAAAAATTAACATGGTACTAGACAGTGTGAAGCTGGCTACAAGGAACAAAACAGGCACGCAGAACAAAACCAGTCCTTCCAAACGGGTACAAACAATTACGAACCAAATTACCAGCTGCTTTGGATTCTGAAATTCACATCAAGGTCCCCCACAGATGTTCTCAATTGCTCTACTATTTTAAGACTCATAAAAGCACTTCCGGACCTACAGCATGTGGCCTCGGATGACTGCTGCAATAAAAGTTATTCAAGCAAGAGGCAACCAACATACGGACCCAACACTTGCTATCTTTTCAGCGCCGGCCCGCCCCATACAGATTATGGATAGGAAGGACCTATTGAAAACCTGGGGTATTGAGGTGGTCATTTATAAAGGCGAGCGATATCCAACCCCGCTACTAGGCTCTCAACACCTGGAAATGCCTAAAGGCACATGGTCTGTTTTGCATGGAGCACACGCTGCCATCCATCACAGCAGAGTCACTGAAGAAATGATCAGCGAGAGGAGAACACCCAAGACTCCGTTGAGAGTTTATATATGGAAAGAAGAAGGGAATTAAAGAGTGGTTTTAGGTCAGAGATCGCATCCTGAAAGGGAATGGGCAGCGATGGGCAACAGCTGAATAGTTAAAGAACAACCCTCACAAGTCGTATTAAACATCTGTTTGTGGAACATAGGTGGCCTGCGGGCAAAGATGGAGGATCCACCAGTAACAAAATGTTTTAGTTCTTTTGATATTATACTCCTACAGGAATCCTGGGCAATGGAATCAATATCATTAATAGGATTTATTGAATAACTCAGACTAGCCACAAAAAACAACAAGTCAGGCAGGTCGAAGGGAGGCCTAGCAATCTATGTTAGCACGAGCATCCTAGCAAAGATCTCAGAGCACAAGACGGAAGATCTACCTTTTCAACTAGTCAGGCTTGATGGATGGGGAAAGAATATACAGGAACCATTGATCTTAGTCTATATATATATATATATATATATATATATATATATATATATATATATATATATATATATTAATCCAAAAAATAAAACTGTTGAAGCAAATAAGTTACTAAACCAACTGTACAATCGGCATACTGGCTAATTTCGGATGACTTCAATCTCTACCTATTCCACAACCCTGGCGAAGATCATATCCAAACAGTGGCAATGGTGCTCGGACAAACCTTCCAACAAAATACAGGAAAGACAAGTTAGGGGAGAGTTTTATACGCACCAGTGAATCGGTTGGCCTTTTTGTGCTAAATGGTCAGAAGTCACCCGACATCCCTCCAGCATGGACAAGATCCTCTGGGAAAACGGTTTCTAACCTAGACTACACACTGGTAACTCCTACTTTGTACACGTTAGTGACTGACTTCAGCATTATAGACCACGTGGAAAGTGATCACAAGCCACAGGTAATCGGGATTCATTCATCACCATATAAGCCAGAGGAAGCGGTAGCCCTGGATGGGGTGATTGGCACTGAAAATCTAAAGCGACTTAAATGGTCATCCAACACTATAGGAAGCCAAGCAGTATAGGCTCTACTAAGGCTATAATCAATGGCCACGAGCGGGGCAAAAAAAGACAACAGTCTGGGAGAACTTTGCCATCGATCTAATGTACAAAGACTCCTCAGGAAATACAAGAAAGGGAGTACAATTGAATTATCGTCAAGGTCTACACTTACCGCAGCAGACCCGCAGAAGGAAAGCAGTTGTAGGTAAGCTACTAAGGCAACTGCGTAAATGCCCAGACAATGGATCATTACTGGCCACTCTGCAAAAGCAAAGGAAGCTGCTCAAAAGGAACTATGGACTTTTAAAAAACATCGTCAGGAGACGCTTTGGGCCAAACTACATTTTGTGTCCAAAACATCTGACTCCAAAAGTTTTGGGAAAATTATTAATACAATGGATAAGGGTCCAAAGGCAGCTAATAATGCAAACATAACAGAGGAAGCATGGGTGTGCCACTTAAAGTCTCATCTAAAAGAGTTGCCCACCGAAGAAGGTCAGTGAACCCAGGGGTTCATTAAAAACCAGGAATCCGACGCTCCAGAAGATTGTAAGATCACGGCATCAGAATTAACAAAAATCAGAGGGAAGTCGCGAACCGACTGTGCACCTGGCCCAAACGGTCTACCCCAGGCACTGTTCAAACAGGAAACAGAAAGATGGGCCAGTTTCCTGGCTGCAACAGGAATTGTTCCGGCAGCCTGGAGAGGATCTATAATCCATCCGATATACAAGGGAGGGAACGCGGCTTCCGCAAGTAATTACAGATTAATCACTCTCTTAGACGTGGATCTCAAGTATTTCTCATCTTGTGTGCTAAAACACTTGGAGACTTGGAAACATTCTCCCTTTCAGTCAAAGTGGCTTCACCAACCACCAAGGAACACTAATAAACCTTATGGCACTGGGACTGATCACCAAAAGAGCAAAAGCAACCAGGACTCTATTTGTGCTTTGCTGACTTTAAAGCTGCCTTTGATTATATCCATTGTGGCATACTGTGGGCCAAACTACAGCTTTGGGGGTTACCACCTACTATTTTAAATGCCATCAAAATGATCTACTCTGATACATGGGTGAATATTAAACTGGGAGAAGGCTCTCACCTATCTAGAGCACTTAAAACAAGGGTCGGTGTTAAACAAGGCTGTGTATAGCCCCAACACTTTTTAACTTGTATAGAGCAGATCTATTTGCCAAGTTAAATGATCAATCATTCCATTCCCCCTCCCTGGGTGGCCAACAACTATGTAATATGTTATACACAGATGACCTATTACTAATTAGCAACACCAGAATAGGCATGCAAAAACTGCTAAACAAATTAGAATAGTATGGAAGAACAAACAAATTAGAAATCAACCATAACAAATCTAAAATAATTACTCTAAACCGCAGACCCACTAGCCAGCGTAAATGGTACCTGACTGGAAAGATCTTAGAGGAAGTAAGCTCCTACAGATACCTAGGAGTCGTGGTCGATGCCAGATGTAATTATGCGCTACAAAAAGAAGCAATAAAAAATAAGGCGCAGGCACTTGCTTGTGCATTTGGCAAGCTCTCAAATTCAATCTGTGGTTGTGCTCAGAACCCATTGACAGCCATAATGAGAGCAAAATTATTGCCAACCCTCACCTACGGTACCGAAATAATGAGGGGGCTGGAGGTAGCTCTCCTGGATAAGCTTCTGATAAAGACATATAAGCGTGTTTTACGGTTACCGGGGCATGCCTCCCCAGCCCAGGTCAGACTGGAATTTATGTTGGTCAAGCAGTCGCTAGCCCGTCCTGCAGCATATATCAAATGCTGTTACAAACTGAGCCACGCTCCAAAAGGGTCAGTAGCTAATCTAGTCTGGCAGAAAATGATTTTAGAAAGAGGAAATAGCAATTACAAAAGGAATCTGGAAAAGAGTAAAAGTCTTTTGAATTTAGGTGAGGTATGGGACCAGTCGTTCCCCACCTTGGCTATTAACAAAGCAGTGAATAAATCAAATAAATTACATAGCTGGCTAGAAGACAGGGAGGTTCTGGCTAAAAGGTTGCATGGTTGGCTGATTCTTAACTCATATAAAACTTTTAATGAATCACCACTTATGGCTTCCCCCTACTCATGGAAAATCAAACAACACTTTCTAAGGCTCAGGCTGGGTGAAGTTCCAAAGCTAGACCTCATGCCAAAATGGAAGAAGGGACCGCGAGTAGGCACCCATGACTGCCGCCTATGTCATCTGGCAGAAGAAAACTTGGTGCATGTGGTCTGCATTTGCCCAGCTTTGGCTGTTGAAAGAAGATGTCTATTGTAAAAATATCTAAATGGCTTAGGGATCTGGGGCCAGATGTAGGTAAGTATGGTTTTGCGAGTTGCAATTTGCGAGTCATAGAGACTCGCAAATTGCAACTCGCAAAACCACATGCAGAAAGGTGTCTCAGACACCTTCTGCTAGTCGGTATGGGGTCGCAATGACCCACCTCATTAATATTAATGAGGTGGGTCACAAATTGCGGCCCCATACCGACTATGGGCACTCGCAAACATGGAGGCCTGCTGTCGTCAGCAGACCTCCATGTTTGCGACTGCTTTTCAATAAAGCAGGTTTTTTTTTTCAAAGTGCAACCCGTTTTCCTTAAAGGAAAACGAGCTGCACTTTGAAAAATAAACCGAAACCTTTTGTTTCGGTATTTTTCAGGGCAGGTAGTGGTCCATTGGACCACTGCCTGCTCTGAAAAATTATTTTTGTGATCATTCACAAAGGGGAAGGGGTCCCATGGGGACCCCTTCCCGTTTGCGAATGAGTTACCATCCACTTCAAGTGGATGGTAACTGCGAGTTGATTTGTGACCGCTTTTGCGGTCACAAATCAACTTACATCGCGGTGCGAGTTGCAAATAGGAAGGGAACACCCCTTCCTATTTGCAAGTCAGAAACACATTTTGCGAGTCGGTTCCGACTCGCAAAATGTGTTTCTGCATCGCGCACAGGCATTAGCGCCTCGCAAACGGCGTTTTTCGCCGTTTGCGAGGCGCTAATGCCTTGCTACATCTGGCCCCAGATCCTATAGACAAGCACTAACTGAAGCATTCAATCCACAAAACACCATATTGAATATTAGGCTGGTTCAAATTTTTTGAAATTTTTTCCTCCAAAATGTCATCTGCCGAAACAAGCCAGTGATAGGTAGGGCGCCAATGGAAACAAAATCCATCTGCCAAGTATGAAATACATTGAGAATGAGAGGAGGATCTTAGGTAACATTGCTGGGTATACAGCCAGCCAGGGAATAAAGTTGTTTACCAACAATCAGAATTTAGTAGGGGCAAACAGAATAGTAGAATGTATTATACTATTTTTACCTCATAACTTTTATTGTAATATAAATGTCTTATTGCACCAATATTGTTTTGTTAAAATTTCATGTAGAAGGAATAATTTTTTATGGTTTTAATTAACTAATAAAATAAACATTAATCATCATCAAACCAGGTCCAGTTATCCCTTAACAGTGAAATGCAGACAGTGTCTAGAAGCTTAGGCTGTCTAGGGGTAGCTGTAGCTGAGCAGCCAAGGCTTATCTAGGAGACGTGCAAAGCTCTTGCAATTCCACTGTAATCACACAGTACTCACACACATGAAAGAAAATACTCAGTGTTACAAAAATCAAAGTACTTTATTGTAGTGACATAATGCCAAAAATATCTTAGAGGCTATACTCCCTTAGGAGGTAAGTATTATCCACAACATATACACAGTAACCAAAATCAGGTAAGTAAACAGTCATAAAATAGTGCAAACAGTAAAAAGTGCCACAGGCTGCAATGGGACTAGGGAGAACACAAACCATATATTAAAATAGTGGAATGTGAATGTCGGTCTCCCACCTAGACAAGTGTAGTGTGTAGAGGGGCGCTGGAAGTGTAAGAAAAC
This sequence comes from Pleurodeles waltl, assembly GCF_031143425.1. NCBI lineage: Eukaryota > Metazoa > Chordata > Amphibia > Caudata > Salamandridae > Pleurodeles > Pleurodeles waltl. The sequence continues at coordinate 1,182,268,369 of NC_090439.1, forward strand.
ACCAAAGGTAAGTAAAATATCCCACCCCACAGCCCAGGAAAGTAGGAGTAAAGTACAGCAAGTTTCCTCAGAACACACTAGAAGTTGTGATAAAGGATAATGCAAAAACCAAGCAAGGCTGCGAGACACCAGTGATGGATTCCTGGACCTGAAGACCTGTGGACAGAGGAGAAAAAGTACAAGAGTCAATGAAGAGTCTTGGAAGAACAGGAGCCCCTGCTCACCCGGATGAAGGTGCAAAAGTGAAACCTCTGGTTGGAAGAAAAAGTCAGAAATGGACCAAAGAAGACAGATGTGGGTTCCTGCCTGGTGCAGGAGATGTCCTATGTCGAGTAGAAGAATGCAGACTCGTTTTCATCATTGGATTTTGCCAACAAGCCTTGGCTCACGCAAGAAACATGTTTGGCGGGAAAAGGTGCTGCCTGGGCCCAGGAGGGACCTAGGGGTCTCAACTCAGGATGAAGAGAGAGAGAGAGAGCTCACAGCACTTCAGAGAGCCCTCAGAATACCAGGCAGCACCCACAGGAGTCTCAGAACACGGGGACAAAGGAGTTGCAAATGGCAGTCATCGCAGCACTACACAAAGATATCCCACAGCGCCGGAGAACAACTCAGAGAGCTGAGCATCACAGGTTAGAGTGCTGGCAACCTGGGCTGCGCTGTACATGAGGGATTTCTGTAAGATGTGCACAGAAGCCTTAGGAGCTGCAAAACATGAGGTGCACAGTGGTACTGTCTGGCACAGGGAGGCAAGATCTTACCTCCACTAAATTTGGACAGCTGGACCTTTGGACAGTCAGTTCACTTCAGTCCACCACCTTTCTTCCAGGTATTACAATCGTCGAGATAAGAGGGGACCCAGAGTACCGGTTGTTTCTGCAGAACAGTGCCTTCTGAAGCAGGGAAGTGACTCCGTCACTCCACAGGAGATTCCTTAAATTCTTCAAGTGCAGACTGAAGACAGGGAGCCTTCTGAGGATGCACGACCTGTAAACTGTTGAAGTTGCTGGCAGGAGCTGAAGTTAATGAGTTGCAGTAGTTACCTTGGATACTTTGTTGCAAGTTGTAATGTTCCTGGAGCAGTCTGCAGTTGATCCGATGGTAGAAGGTGAAGGAGAGGATACAGAGGAGTCATGCTAGAGTCTTGCAATCTGAATCTGAGGAAACACCTAGAGGAGAGACCCTAAATAGCCCTGAGAGGGGGATTGGCTACCTAACCAGGTATAGACCTACCAGGAGGCATCTCTGACGTCACCTACTGGCACTGGCAACTCAGATGCTCCCAGAGTATCCCAAAACCTTGGAATCCAAGATGGCTAAACCCTCGGTCTCTCTGGAGGAGCTCTGGGCACCACCCCTGGGGTGGTGATGGACAGGGGAGTAGTCACTCCCCTTTCCTTTGTCCAGTTTCATGCCAGAGCAGGAACTGGGGGTCCCTGAACCAGTGCAGACTGGATTATGGAAGGAGGGCACCATCTGTGCCCTTCAAAGCACTTCTAGAGGCTCTGAAGGATACCCATCCCATGCTCTAACACCTATTTACAAAGGGAGAGGGTGTAACACCCCTCTTCAAAAGGAAATGCTTTGTTTTTCCTTTCCTGGTTTTGGCTGCCCAAGCCCCAGAAGGCTGCCTGTGATGTGGCAGCAGCTGGGGCTGCAGTGTAAATCTCAGAGAGCTCGGCAGTAATGGGGGTCCATAGTGGAGCCCCCAGAGTGCATAGAATTGCCCCCCAATACCAGAATCAGACTGGGGGTACAATTTCACAGTCCTAGACACTTCACATGGCCATATTCGGGGTTATCATTGTGAAGCTACATATATGTATTGACCTATATGTAGTACACGCTTATAAGGGTGTCCCCACACTTACGAAGTCTGGCAAATTGGTCCTGGACAACGTGGGAGCACCTCTGCTAGTGCAGGGGTGCCCTTACACACAGTAACTTTGCACCTAGCCTTCAGGAACTGAAGGTTAGATATGTAGGTGACTTATAAGTTACCTGGGGCAGGGAAAATTACTGTGAAATAGTGCTTGCACTATTTCACTCAGGCTGCTATGGCAGTCCTAAAGAAGCATTTGTCTGAGCTCCTTATGGGTGGCAAAAGAAATGCTGCAGCCCATAAGGATCTCCTGGAACCACAATGCCCTGGGTATCTAGGTACCATATACCAGGGACTTCTAAGGGGGGGTCCAGTATACCAATTTGGAGTGAAATACGGGGTTACTAAACTATAGTGACAAATTTAGGAATAAAGAGAGCATGAGCACTGGAGTTCTGATTATCAGTACTCCAGTGACAATATGGAAAACAGTGAAACACACTGACACAGCACTGGGGTCCTGACTAGCAGGAACCCAGTGACACAGTCAAAACATACTGACAATCAGGCAGAATTTGGGGGTAACATGCCAAGAAAGATGGTACTTTCCTACAAACACCATTTATTTGAATCAACTGCTTGTACTTATCCATGTTAAGGGGACAAGCGGCTAAGGTGGCAAGGCCAATTCCACCAGGTGAGACAGAAACTGTCTTGGGGGTTTCTACACCTACCCCTATTCCTACTACGGACCCAAAAGTGAATCCATCTACACCCTTGCCTTGACTATTGGCAGTAGTCCCGCCACTATTACTACTACTTCTAAGGGCACTAGAAGTGGAAGTGGATGTAGTAGTGGTGGTAGGCTCAGGAGCTTAACCTCGACATGATTTGTCCCCTGGCCTATGGCCTTTACGTTGCACACATAGCACCAAGGCTTTTTAGTGTGTGCAGAAGAGGAAGAACAAAAAATGTTTTGTGGACCTGATAAGGAGTCTTTTCTTTTGTGTTTGTCCCCACCATTGTCCTGATACTTATCACCACCTTTCTTATTTTCCTTGTCAGCCCCTGTATTAGCTTTTCTGATCACTCTTGTTCTGACCCATTTGTCTGCCTTCTTTCCCAATTCTTGGGGAGAGGTCAGATCTGAGTCTATCAAGTACTGATGCAACAAGTCAGACACACAGTTATTCAAAATATGTTCTCTCAAAAGAAGATAGTATAAGCCGTCATAGTCAGACACTTTGCTGCCATGTAACCAGCCTTCTAAAGACTTAACAGAACTGTCCACAAAGTAATCTAAGAGTGCAGTCTTAAGAATACTGTAGTTGTCTGAGTCTTCTACTCTGACAGTGAGAAGTATATCTCTCCCCTTGCCAGAAAAGGACAGCCACAGAATATCAGCCCATTTCCTTTGGGGGACCCTCTGAACCTTGCATGCCCTCTCAAGTGCAGTGAACCACTTGTAAATGTCATCCCCCACCTTGTATTGGGAAACAATTTTATGCAAGTTTCTAGAGTCAATGATGTTCTCCCTGACTCCATAACTCCTGAAACTGCTAATGCTGCCACAATGGGAAACCAACCGCAACCCCTGGGTTTCCCTTTCCACAGCCAAGGCCTCCCCATCTAGGGCTAGCTGTTGCTGCTGCAGCCTCAGCCTGGCCTCTTCCAGTCTCAGTTTCCTGAGCTCCCTATTTATGGAGTCGTCACCTGGAGTTGTACGATGGGATCCCTCAGACACAGAGGTGATATGGGAATGGGCAGAGGTAGATCTTTCCCTAAATTTTGTGACCATAGTGACTTGACCTCTGGGTGGGAAGGGAGCCCTACCTGTGGGACTTTCCCTCCCATTACCAGCTACACTATTGGGTCTGCTAGGTGTAAGATCTTTGGAAGAGCCCTCCCCTGAACCTGAAGGATGATTTTCTGATTCTAAGGGGTCAGAATCTCCCTCTACCTCCTCCTCCTCCTGGCTACCAGCATGCTCCTGGTCATCCTGAAGAAGGAGGCTCAAAAGGAAATTCTTGTTGGGGTTCTTCCCCACATCTAGTTTCCTATCTGTGCAAAGCCCCTTCATTTCATTGAAGGTCATGCCCTCATAGGGAGTACCCATGACTTCAGAGCTACGCCCAGCAGGAGGCATGATTTGTGTGTGTTAGTGTAGTGTAGGGAAAACCTAACCTACCTAACCCTAAGTCGCTTGGAAAGGAAATTAAGAGAATAGAACCCTGTATTATCTGTGTATACAGTAGTTCTAGTTATAGAGTATTTTTCCTGTGGAAAGCACCGGTGACAGAGTGATAAGGTAATTGCAAGTACTTATCCCATTGTTGCACCACCAATGTAGGAGGTTGGACTGGTTTCTAGTGGGTACCTATAGTACTTACACCTTATACCAGGTCCAGTTATCCCTTATTAGTGAAAGGTAGGCAGTGTCTAGAAGCCAGGTTTTCTAGGAGTAGCTGAAGCTGAGCAGCCAAGTCTTATCTAGGAGACATGCAAAAGCTCATGCAAAACCACTGTAGTCACAGAGTACTCACACACATGAAAGAAAATACTCAGTTTTACAAAAATAAATGTACTTTATTTTGGTGACACAAATGTCAAAAAAACATAGAGACAATACTCCCTTCGGAGTTAAGTAATACACAAATTATATGCACTAGTATACAGAAATGTCTGTAAAAACAGTTAGAAAACAGTTCTATTTGTGAAAATCACAAAAGTTAGAATTGGGCCTAGGGGGAACACAAACCATATACTAAGAAAGTAGAATGCGAATGTTGGTTTCCCACCTAGGGAAGCGCAGTGTGTAGAGGGGCGCTGGGAGTATTAGAAAACATCAAAGTAATAGAACCCCCACCCAGAGTCCAGGAAGGCAGAAGTAAATCTCAGTAACTTTCTTAGAACACACAAGAACACGAGAAAGAAGATAATACAAGAACCAGAAGAGACTGCAAGACACCAACGATGGATTCCTGGACCTGAAGATCTGTGGAAGAAGGGGACCAAGTCCAAGAAGCACATAAGAGTCCAAGGAGAACAGGAGCTCCTGCTAACCTGGACGAAGGTGCAAAAGAAGAACCACCGGTGAAGAACAACAGTCAGTACTGCACCCAAGAAGATGGATGCGGGCTCGTGGTTGGTGCAAATGATGTCCCAAGCCGGATGGATGATTACAATCTGGTTTGCGTTGCTGGATTCTGCCAACAAGCCTTGGCACACGCAAAGCTCACAGTTAGTGGAAAATGGCACTGCCCAGGACCAGGAGGGACCTGGTGGACTCTACCCAGGAGGGGGAGTCAGAGGGGGCTCTCCCCAACTCAGAGAGCTGTCAGAAGACCAGACAGCATGCACAGGAGTCCAACAGCACAGGGACAAAGAAGGTGCAAAAGGAGGCCCATGCAGCACTATAACACTACAACAAAGGGTCCTACGCCACCAGAGAACCACGCAGGAAGCTGTGCAGCACAGGAAGGAGTGCTGGGGGCCAGTGCTTCACAGTGCATGAAGAACTCCATGAAAGGATGCCAACAAGCCTTGGAAACTCCAAAACACACAGTGCATGGGAGTACTGACTTGCATGTGGAGCCAAGCTCTTACCTCCACCAAAGATGGACATTAGGACGTCAGGACTGTTGGGACCACTTTAGTCCACCACCCATGATGCAGGATTCACGCAACTCGTCAGGAGAGGGGACTCACGCAGCCAGTCGACGATGCAGAGAGGTGCTGGCTGAAGCAGAGGAGTGACTCCTTCACTCCAAGGGAGTTTCCTTCATTCTTCTGTTGCAGGCTGAAGACAGGCTGTCCTCTGAGGATGCATGACTGGGAAACAGTTGCAGTTGCTGGGAGGACCGGAAGATACAATGTTGCGGAAGTCGTCTTTGCCTTTTTGTTGCAGTTTGTAGAGTTCCTGGTGGGTCCAGATACAGTTTCTCCGGTAAAAAGGTGAATTAAAGGATGTAGAGGATTCCTGCTGGAATCTTGCAATCTGAATCTGAAGAACCACCCAGGAGAGAGACTCTAAATAGCCCAGGTAAGCACCTACAGGGGAGGGCTCTGACGTCACCTGCTGGCACTGGCCACTCAGATGCTCTCAGAGTTCCCTGCCAACTTGGAATTCAGGATGGCAAAGTCCAGGGCCCCTCTGGGGGAGCTCTGAGCACCACCCCTGGGTTGGTGATGGACAGAGGAGTGGTCACTCCGCTTTCCTTTGTCCAGTCTCGCACCACAGCAGGGACTGGGGTCCCTGAACTGGCGTAGACTGGATTATGCAAGCATTTCCCGTGGCTTGGGGAGGCTACCTCTCCCAAGCCTGTAACACCTATTGCCAAAGGGCGAGGGTGTAACACCCCTCTCCTAAAGGAAATCCTTTGGTCTGCCTTCCTAGGCTTGAGCTGCTCAAGCAACAGGAGGGCAGAAACCTGTCTGAGAGGTGGCAGCAGCTGGGGCTGGCTGGAAAACCTCAGAAGGCTGGAATGGCAATACTGGGGGTCCTCTAAGGAGCCCCCAAAGTGCATGGAATCATACAACCAATGCTTGCAAATGCATTGGGGTATGATTCCAACCTCTTTGATACCAAACATGCCTATGTTTGGAGTTACTATTATGTAGCTGGACATAGGTAGTGACTAATGTCCAGTACACTCGTAAAATGGCATCCCCACACTCACGAAGTCTGGGAAAATGGTCCTGGAGGTCGTGGGGGCACCTCTGCTAGTGCAGGGGTGCCCTCACACATAGGTACTCTGCACTCTACCCTCAAGGCTGGAGGGCCTGCAATAGGAGTGACTTATAAGTGACCTGGTGCAGTGTAAATGGCAGTGAAAGGGTGCATGCACCTTTTCACACAGGCTGCAATGGCAGTCCTGTAGAAGCCTTTGCATGGGCTCCCTATGAGTGGCAAAAGATATGCTGCAGCCCACAGGGATACCCTGGAACCCCAATGCCCTAGGTACCTAAGTACCATATACTAGGGAGTTATAAGGGGGCACCAGTATGCCAATTTGTGGGTGAAATATTAGATTACCAGTATCCAATAACCATAATATAAGGGAGAGAGCATAACTGCTGGGGTCCGGATTAGCAGAATCCCAGTAGGCACAGTCAACCACACTGACAAACAGGCCAAAAGTGAGGGTAACCAAGCAAGAAAGAGGCTACTTTCCTACATTGGCAGATTCTTATATTCCTTTTATTCCTTCATATGGCTATGGAATACTATGCTCCAGTTAGACCACAATGTTTTTCTCTACGTTTCCAACATCTTCCAGAGTTATGTCCATCTTGGTAAGTCTTCCTCAAATTTCAATTCCATGGTCTGTGCTATTACTTATCATTTGTTGCGTTCCAGTGTTTCTTCCTCCTCCACATCTCTCGTAAATGTTTCTTTTTTCCAGGGGTCTATTTCGGGTTGGTTTCTTTGCTAACTATCACCCCCCTTCCTCTCTACCAAATTTTCTACAACCTATAATTGAAATTTATGGCTAAAGTCATTAAGCTTTCTGTCATCTTCCATCTTTTAACATTGGGGAGTCTTGGTACGCCTTCTTCCTTTTCCATTCCTTCCCACCCTCTCCCTTGATTTCATTCACCCCCTCATATTTCTCATTCCTATTTTCATTCCCTTCTCTCCTCATTATTTATGTTTTTATTTCAGCGACAGCGTTTTTTATACATACATATATGTATCTTTCGTTTTCCTTTATACTAATAATGACACCTCTAAATATCTTATCTGAGCACATTATTTCCTGGAATGTTAAATCCCATTAAGAAAACAAAGGGACAGATTTAGGGAAAGTGGTGCTGCACGCAATATAGCGCCACTTTCCTTGCGCCCCTTAGCACCCCCTTACCGCCACAATGTGTGCGCCGTATTTAAAATACGGCACACAATGGCCAAGGGTAGGGGGCAATAGTGTCCTTTTTTATGACGCTATTGATGTACTCTGCAGGAGTAGCCCCATCATTTTGGCGCTACTCCTGAAGAGTACATAGGGGCCATTATAAATAATGGCGTGCCCCCTTTTAAGCCCTGCTCTGAGCAGACATTAAAAGTGCTGAAAAAATGACGCAAGGAAATCGATTAGATTTACTTGCAACATTTTTTCGACCACCCTAACGGGGGAAAGCTCCCCTTGCATACATTATGCCTGGTGCAGGCATAATGTGGCACAAGGGTTTACAAAGTGGCACAATGCATGCATTGCGCCACTTTGTAAATATGTCGAAGGGAAAACGCCACTCTAGCACTGCCTTAACGTAAAAAAATGACACTATGGCGGTGCTAAGATGGCGCTAGGGGCACTTAAGTATGCCCCAAAGAGATCTCACTCACATATCAAAATGAAAGTGTCAAATTGCACTCTTAACAAGAAACTTACCTTAAGGAAACAGGCTTTTCACCCCTATGCACAAAATGGGTTGGGCACACCTTTGGGTCTCCTGCTGTCAATTATAAAAATGGCATTCTAATCATAATAATTGATAAACTCTTACATTTTCAAGTAGAAAAAGAGGTTAAGGATGATATGGGTAGATTCACAATTTTGGGAACAATTTTCTACCCACTTACTTTCCTGCTCATCAGAAAATCACTTCATAGGGGGAGACTGCAAGCACTTAATGAGCCCTCTTGTTCATGGAAGTTCTTTACCTAGATACATATACAACAAAATGCAAAAAACACTATAAAATGCAGTCACATCCAGAGATGGGTCGATCCAGATGTTTTAGACTATACCTTCTACTCCCCTGTACATCAGTCCAAATCCAGATTAGATTATATTTTTGTTACCCAAAATGTTTTTCAGCATCTAACTCATGCTAATATTCGCCCCACTATCATAGGAGATCGCGCCCCTGTTTCAGTTGATTTCGACAAACTAAACAACACTCCCCGATCAAACAAATAGTGATTCAACAACACCTTATTACTTGATAAAAAGTTTGTAAAACAATTTTGTCAATTTTTGGACACATTTTTCAAATACAAGCTCCTAATGATAGTGAAATAATTTTATAAGAAAAATAAAACTTTGGAACGTGAATATTATTCCTCCAATAAACATAACACTCTTACAAGTTTAATTCAAACCAAATTAGAGTATAACAAAATATCTATTCATACTGCTTGCACCTCTTTATTAAAGGTAAACACCAGTTTCTATGCTGGACGCAACAAAGCTGGAAGCTAATGATCTCAAAATATGTAAGCAAAAACCCAAGATAACCATCATTAATGATTCACAAGGGAACTTGGCACACTACAGACTATTATAGAATTACAGAATATTATCTTTATAATACATTATACTATTATAGAATTACAGAATATTATACTGTTAGAAATGGGGTCTCTAGTTGGCAGTCAGTTTACACCATGTCCAACTAGGGACCCTCACTCTAGTCAGGGTAAAGGAGTCACAAACCTCAGATAACCCCTACTCACCGTCTTGCTAGCTCGGAGCAAGCAGTCAGGTTTATCTCAGAGGCAATGTATAAAGTATTTGTACACACACATACAATAACACAGTGAAAACACCACAAAAGTACTCAACACCAGTTTAGCAAAATAGACGATATTTATATGAGTAAAGCAAGACCAGAACAAAAGAAATCCAACATATACAAGAAGAGTTATCACTTTTTAAAGTTTTAAAAGAGGCTCAAATATGAGAAAACAGTGGTTGTATCCTTATAACACACAGTAACTTTGCTGCGTCAAAAACAAAGATGATGCAGGCCACAAAGGAGGTGATGCATTGGAAAAGCAAGCAATGCATCAATTATTTTCACACTGAACAGGCAATGCAAGGATTTTTTTTCCACTCAGATGGCAATGCATTAACTCTTTTCCCGCCCGGCTGGCAATGCATGGATTCTTTTCCCGCCAGACTAGCGATGCATCGATTCCTTACTGCGGTGCAGCATTGGTGTAGAGAAATGACGTCTAGGGACGTTGCGTGGAAAATCCAGGTGCACGGCAACAATGAATCCACGCCGAGTGGGCGATGCGTCAGTTTAATCGGCACTGCGTTGATTTTTTAGCCACGTGCAGGCGCTGTGTCGATTTTTCTGCCACATCGGCCTCTGTGCATGGATTTCCTCTCAGGTTACGAGCTTCCAATTCTAAGCACCAGGCACTGATTTGGCACAACTTGACAAACCAGGACTCTCAGCAGAAGAGCCCAAGGACTGGCAGATGAAGTCTTTGATGTCCTACAGACTTCTCAACCAGACGTAAGCTCAGTTCAAGACCTTGGAGAACCTTGGAAAGCAGGATGTAGAAAGCAAAGTCCAGTCACTTTCACTCCCAGGACAGAAGCAGCAAGCAGCAGGCCAACACAACAAAGCAACAGACAGAGTGGCAGTCCCTCCTGCAGCATCCAGTTCTTCCTGGTAAAATGTCATCAGTCCAGAAGTGTTCTGAAGTTGTGGAGCCAGCAATCCAATATGTATATTCATTTCTGACTTTGAAGTAGGCAAACTTCTAAGGAAAGTCTTTGTAGTGCAGAAGACCCTGCCTCTTCCTTGCCCTGCCCCAGACACATTTTAGGAAGTTGGAGACTGTATTGTGTGAGGGCAGGCACAGCCCTTTGAAGTGCAGGTGTCAGCTCCTCCCTCCCACTCTAGCCCAGGAAGACTCATCAGGATATGCAGGACACACCTCAGCTCTCTCTGGGGGACTGTCTAGAGTGAATTCACAAACAGCCCAAGTGTCAGTCTGACCCAGATGTGGATTCAGCAGCCAAGCAGATGCACAGAATGGTTAAGCAAGAAAATGCCCTCTTTCTAAAAGTGGCATTTTCAAACAGAGAATCTAAAAACCAACTTTAACAAAACCAACTTTACCAAAAGATGTTATTTTTAGGTTGTGAGATCAGTGACCCCAAACTCCTGATCTCTATCTGCTCCCAATGGGAAACTGTGCTTAAAAGATATTTAAAGGCAATCCCCATGTTAACCTATGGGAGAGATAGGCCTTGCAATATTGAAAACTGAATTTGGCAGTATTTCACTATCAGGACATGTAAAACACACCAGTACATGTCCTACCTTTTAAATACACTGCACCTTGCCCATGGGGCTGCTTTGGGCCTACCTTAGGGGAGACTTACATGTAGTAAAATTGAAGGTTTGGGTCTGGCAAGCGGGTACACTTGTCAGGTTGAACTGGCAGTTTAAAACTGCACACACAGACACTGCACTGGCAGGTCTGAGAAAGGTTTGCAGGGCTACTCATGTGGGTGGCACAACTAGTGCTGAAAGCCCACTGGTAGCATTTCCTTTATAGGCCCTGGGCACACATAGTGCACTTTACTAGGGACAAACTATTAAATCAGATATATACATCAGTTATAATCTAATCACCAATCCAATTTACACAGACAGCATATGCACTTTATCACTGGTTAGCAGTGGTAAAGTGCCCAGAGTCCTAAAGCCAACAAAAACAGGTCAGAAGAAATAGGAGGAAGGAGACAAAAAGTTTGGAGATGACCCTGCAAAAAGGTCAGGTCCAACAGTAGAAAAGGTTTTCATAAATGTATGCCTGAAGCTTGCCAGTTTGGTGCACTGCAGAATACCTGTTTTGTATATTGTGTCAAGTCATTAGTAAACACTAAGGGCCAAATTTACATTAAAAATGATGCAGCGATGTGATGCATCAAAATTTGCAGCGTCGCACTCTGCCACTTTAGAAACTGATGGCCATTCATGTGTTCTCATGAAATGGTATTTGATTTCCCAACTGGTGCATACCTATAATACAGTTTGGGAGGACACCTATTTTTCGATTGAAGGGATATAAAAAGAGATAAAATGCAATGTCCTATTTAGATTATTTTATATTCCTAAATTTGAATGAGCATTATTACAACCTCTGTGCTGAGACACTGTAGTTGGGGTTCGAACCACGCTGTACATCTTTAACGTAGTCCGAACCACGAGTGCATCTTTACAATGCATTCCTTTACCACGTAAGTTGTTAGAACAACTTGTAACAAAAGCGTTGATGGAATGTGCATAAAGCACAGGGCCTTAAATAGTATCTGTTTATTCACAGGAAGCTCGGGGAGAAGATAAGAGGCCGATGCACTTTTTGGCATGTGATAGAGCAGCTTAGCATTGGCGTTTGAAACATTTGTAGATGCTGAATGGCCGTCTCATCTGTTCCTACATATAAGATGCTGCCATAATCTATTTTTGAGAGAGTTAAGGCTTGCACCACAGCTTTCTGAGCAGGTGGTGGCATAAGGCCAAAGATCTTTGGGACCCTTCTCAGCACCCCAAAGCACATAGAGGCCACCTTGGGTACTTGACGCTTCATAGATAGCTTCCCATCCAGTTACAAAAGCCGAGGTTCTTAACCATTGATGACACTACAGGGAGGGTTCCGAGTACTTCTGGCCAAGAATCAGTACCTCTTTCTTTGGATAGTTAAGCTTAAGTGCATTATTTCTCATCCAAGTAGAGATCATGCTCAGGCATAAGTTCAGTGCTGTAACCCTGACCCGATGACAATGAAAAATTAATTTGCGTATCATCAGCCTATGAGAACAGCCTTCCTCCACGTCCACTAGTGGGCGTATGTAAATGTTGAAGAGCATCGGGCCAAGAGCTGAGCCCTGGGGAACGCCAGAGGAAAGAGATGACCTAGCGCTGGCTGAGAAGACCTGGAGTGAACAACCATTCAAAAATGGCATCCTCCAGGCCAGGTTTTTGCCCTTCAGCCCCAGATGCTGTTATTAATTTTTCTCCTGAGGTGGAATGGACCACATTGAACCTCTTGTTACTAGGATTTTGTTGCACACATTACCTTATGGGACACACCCACTTGTCATAAGTTAACTTTCTTTTGCACAGAGGGCGACTAGCTGACTTACTTCATTGGTTTTCTATTTCATTGTGAGAGAAGGAAACATTTTTCAGTTTTCAATTCATTTTTCAGTTTATCCCTATAGTGAGACCTCCTGAGATGACACATATCCCTTGTGTGAAGTGTCACTGGCTTCTTTCCTTCACAGTTCACCTTCTCATCCATTCTATCCTACTTTTTCAGCTTGGATTCTGACCTGCTGGCTAACCTCTTTGCAATTCAGCAAGTTTTCTTTCTTTTTACTCCATCGTTTTGAATTTGAATTCAACCAATTACACATCTCTTTTAACCCTTTTAATTCTTTTTTTTTAAAGGCCACTGTGCTCATACTCTAGGGGGCCTCATTTACAAGGCCTTTGAGTTTTTGGGTGATGCAGCGGGGTGTGCTAGCAGTGCTCCAGATGTGAAACTGATGCTCGGAGCAGTATAAAAGTGATGCAGGACTTTTCCCTATGGGGCCTCCTCGCACTGCGGGAGTATCAACATTTTTTGACACTAGTCCAGCAATGCATGAGTTTAGCGTCACATATCTGTCAGGATTTCAGACACATCTGTGCACCATGGAGCTCTGTATTATATGCCATAGTTAGGGGATCATAGGGCAGCGTAAGAAATTTGATGCATCGGGGCTGATGCGTCATCAATTTGTAAATTGTTTGTTTGTTTAAGGGACCGAAACATCATGGGGTTACTAGGGTGATTTATTGTTATGCAATCACTTAGATGCACAACAAAAGATGTGCTTTGTCTACTACACATTTTGATTTATCCTATTAACCATTTTGTATATATTTGTTTTTATTTCATGTCATGTCACTGTGTGATCACTGGAGCCCTTGGGAACCTTAGTGAACTACACTGACTATTTTATACACGTTTAATGCTCAATGCTTAATATATGGGCATTTGTCAACTATCGTTTGAGTTATTGCTTTACTTCAGTTATGAATTAGCAAAAATGTTTTGATGTAGACAATTTCATTGTCTTTGGTGAGTGTTAGACCTGACAGCCTTATTGTGATGTTCCCCCAAATGATTGCCTGCTTGCCTTACATTTTTGTTGGCTTTAGGACTCTGAGCACTTTACATCTGCTGACCAGTACTAAAGGCCAGGTGCTCTGTCTCCCCTGAACATGGTAACATTGGTGTATACACAATTGGCTCATTTACTTATAATTCTCATTTAAAGTGGTATACCATATACCCAGAGCCTGTAAATGTAATGCTACTAGAGTGCCTGCAGCACTGATTGTGCCACCCACTTCAGTAGCCCTTAACCATGTCTCAGGCCTGCCATTGAAGAGCCTGTGTGTGCAGTTTCACTGCCACTGCGACTTGGGATTTAAAACCCCTAGCCAAGCCTTATACCCCATTTTATTAGAAATAAATCACCCCTATGGGCACTAGGTGGCCTATAGGGCAGGGTGCTATGAAAGTAAAAGGTAGGACATGAACTTTTAAGTTTACATGTCCTGGTGGTGAAAAACACACAAAGTTGTTTTTCACTACTGTAAGGCTTACTCGTCTCATAGGCCAGCATTGGCAATTCCTTAATACACCTTGAAGCTGTAATTCCTGATCAGAAAGGAGTAGCTTTGTCATGCTTCATATCTTTGGAATTCTAATGATAAATCCCCTTTACTAAAAAAAAAGTTAGATTTAACATTATTAATTTAGAAATGCACCTTTTAGAAAGTAGCCATTTCTCCTTTCTTACTGCTCTGTGTGTGCCTTACGGCCTGTCTCCAATACACGTCCGGAGTAGGTGACAACTACACTTTGTGCATTCTCTCTAGATAGCCACAAAGACAGGAACGGTGGGTGTGGCAGAAAATTCATCTGCATTCTGATAGCTGTTCTTGGTCAGGAAGAGATGGGGAGCTGACACTTACACTTCAATGGGCAGCTTCCTCTGTCCTACACAAAGGGATGATTACCCCGTACTGATAGTCTTGAGCCAGGGCTGGGATGAAAGGGGAAAGTGTGCACTTCAAGGAACTGCTTTGAAGTCACCCCTACTACAAAGGCCATGCACTGGCAGGCCTGAGACAAGGTTAAGGGGCTACTTAAGTGGGTGGCACAACCAGTGCAGCAGGCCCACTAGTAGCATTTAATCTACAGGCCCTGGGCACATACAGTGCACATTACTAGGGACTTATAAGTAAATTAAATAGTCCAATTGGGTATGATCCAATGCTACCATGTTTAAAGGGAGAGAGCATATGCACTTTAGCAATGGTTAGCAGTGGTAAAGTGCGCAGAGTCTAAAAACCAGCAAAAACAGTGTCTAAAAAGTGGAGGGAGGCAGGCAAAAAGTTAGGGTTGACCACCCTAAGACTGTCAGGTCTAACATGTGTCCCCCCCAGCTGAAAGTGGGGAGACCTACTCAACATCCTGGGAGCTCTCATCGCTAAGGCAGAAGTATCTGAAGAGACCATCAGCGTTGGCGTGGACCCCGGGCGATGCTCTGTAGGGAAAAGGACCACCTCAAGAGTTTTGGATTCTCATCCCTCATCTGGATGAGCCATCTGAGGGGCCTGTGGTCTGTCTGAACCCGGAAGTGAGTCCCAAACAGGTAGGGTCTTAACTTCTTTAGTGCCCAGACCACAGCAAATGCTTCTCTCTCAATAGCACTCCACATCTGTTCCTGTGGTAATAGTCTTCTGCTAATAAAGACTACTGGTTGGTCTGAGCCCTCCTCATTTAGCTGTGCTAGAACAGCCCCTATGCCATGCTCTGAAGAGTCTGTCTGCACACTAAATTCCTGGGAGTAGTCAGGGGCCTTGAGCATGGGGGCCGTGCACATGGCTTCCTTCAGAGAATCAAAGGCTTTCTGACAAGCCTCTGTCCAACTCACCAACCTAGGCTGTTTCTTGGAAGTGAGTTCTGTCAAGGGTGACACAATGGTACCATAGCCCTTGACGAATCTGCGGTAGTATCCAATGAGGCCTAAAAAGGCTCTCACCTCAGTCTGTGTTCTAGGTGGTTGCCAGTCCTTGATAGTTTCAATCTTGGCCTGAAGTGACTGCAACTTGCCACCACCTTCTAGGTGTCCCAAGTACACCACTGAACCCTGCCCAATCTGGCACTTACTAGATGGTAAGGCCTGCCTGTCGCAGAGCCTGAAGCACCTCCTTGAGGTGGAGCAGGTGTTCCTCCCAGCTGGAACTGATGACAGCTATGTCGTCCAGGTAGGCGGCACAGTAGGCATCCTTGCCAGCTAGGACCCCGTTAACCAACCGTTGGAAGGTGGCGGGGGCATTTTTCAACCCAAATGGCATCACCCGGAACTGGTAATGGCCATCAGGTGTGGACAATGCTGATCTCTCTTTAGCCCCCTCAGTCAGGGTGATATGCCAGTACCCTGAAGTAAGATCAAACGTACTTAGTAACTTGGCAGTGCCTAGTCTGTCAACAAGCTCATCAGCTCGGGGGATGGGGTGAGCATCAGTCCGTGTGACTGAGTTGAGACCCCGGTAGTCCACGCAGAACCGGAGTTCTGGCTTGGCACCGGGGGCAGCAGCTTTAGGGACCAGCACCACAGGGCTGGCCCAGGCACTGCTGGATTTCTCAATAACCCCTATGGTCAACATCTTGGAGACCTCCTCCTTGATGCTGGCCTTGACCTTATCCGATAACCTGTAAATTTTGTTCTTTACATGGGGGCTGTCTCCAGTGTCAAAATCATGAACACATAAACACATAAGAGAACTGTTCTAACAGCTCATAGCAGTCTCCTTTCTGGTTTAGAGTCAGGGAGTTAGATAGAATGACACCCCCCACGGACCCATCACCTTCTTTTGCAGAGAGGAGGTCGGGGAGAGGTTCACTCTCCTCTTCCATGCCCTCATCTGTGACCAGGAGCATACTGACCTCAGACCTCTCAAAGTGAGGTTTGAGTCGATTGTGATGGAGAACCCTTAGGGGGTGCCTAGGGGTCTTGAGGTCCACTAGGTAAGTGGCCTCCCCCTTTCGCTCCTTAACTTCAAAGGGGGCCAGTCCAGCGGTCCTGGAGAGCCCTAGGCTCCACTGGCTCCATCACCCAAACCTTGTCTCCAGGTGAGAACTCAACCAGAGTGGCCTTCTGGTTGTTCCACTCCTTTATCACCTCTTAACTGGCCTCAAGGTTATCTTTGGCCTGCTTCCAGAAGCATTGGGTTTGGTTAAGGAGGGACAGCATGTAGCTGACCACATCCTGGAGAGGTGTCTTGTGAGCTTTCTCCAGCCCTCTTTAACAATGCTTAGGAGTCCCCTGACAGGGTGACCATGGAGAAGCTCAAAGGGGGTGAACCCCACCACTTTCTGGGGCACCTCTCTGTAAGCAAACAAAAGGCATGGTAAGGGGACGTCCCACTTATGCCTCATGGCTTCGGTCAGGCCACTAATCATGCCCTTCAGGGTCTTGTTGAATCTCTCAACAAGCCCATTGGATTGAGGATGATAAGGGGTGGTAAACCGGTAGGTCACCCCACACTCATCCCACATGGACTTCATGTACGCAGACATGAAGTTTGTGCGCCTGTCAGACACAATCTACTTAGGAAATCCCACACGGGTAAATATTCCCAAGAGGGCTCTGGTCACCACTGGTGCAGTCACTGTTCTCAGAGGGATTGCCTCCGGATAGTGGGTGGCATGGTCCACCAAAACCAGGATAAACCTGTTGCCCAAGGCAGTTTTGGGGTCCAAGGGACCAACAATGTCGATGCCCACCCTTTCAAAGGGGGTGCCAACCACAGGGAGTGGGAACAGGGGAGCCTTAAGCTGTTTCCCTGTCTTCCCACTAGCCTGGCAGGTGGGGTAAGCTCTGCAGAAATTATCTGAGGGTATCCTCATTCTGGGCCAATGGAAGTGGGTGACAAGCCTGTTAAAGGTCTTGTCTTGGCCCAGGTGTCCTGCCAGGGGGATGTCGTGAGCCAGACCCAGTAGGAAGGCCCGGTAACACTGGGGGACCACCAGCACACGGGCTGCCCTAGGACCTTGAACCTTAGGCTCACTGTAAAGGAGATCATTCTCCCATTAAATATGGTGAGTGCCAGAGGCGTCACCTGCTGCTTGGGCTGTGGCCTGTCACCTCAGACCCTCAAGGGTGGGGCATTCCTTCTGCGCCATGCAGAATTCTGCCCTGGTTGGCCCACCCTCTACTTGCCATGTCCTCCTCAGTTGGCTCAGGGGCCTCGTCCTCCTCAGGGCCCCCGTCCACCATCGTGGAAACATTTGAGGCGGGTTTCCCGCCCCTCTTGCCCTTCCTATTTGCAGCTGCCTGGGCCATTGTTCCATGCTCCAGGCGCCCTTGACTCCCTTCCCGGGCAGCCATGGACCGTGTGGTCATGCAGACCCACTCAGGCAAACCTAACATCTCCAGGTGGGATCTGAGCTCTACCTCTTTCCAGGCAGTATGCTCAAGACCATTGCCTAACAGACAATCTACAGGCATGGCAGGACTCACAGCTACTTTCAGAGTACCAGAGACCCCCCCCCACTCAAAGGGAATCAGAGCCACCGGTAGGTGACTCTCACGATTGTTAGCGACTATGACCTGGTGGAATGTATTTGGGACTATCTGCTCTGATGACACCCGCTGACACTTGACAGTAGTCATGCTGGCTCCTGTGTCACGCAGAGCCTCCAACCTTTGCCCATCAATGGTGACCCACTGCATATACTTGGAAGTATTTTGTGGCATGTGGGCTTAGGGCACCATTTCTCTTTCTCCCAGGGATACTAGGAAAACCTCTGCCTGCTCCCCAAAGCTATCTGGGTCTGTCTCCCCCCCCCCCCGAGCGCTACACTAGTCAACCCAGGTGTGGTAGCACTATAAGCATTTGGGGATGAATTTATTTCCATGATGATTTATCAAAATACCTTGTCTTTTTCCCAAATCTGGAAGAGGAATAGTTGCCACCCCCTCCCTGAGAATTCTTTTGGGGGCCTTTTGAGAGTTCCTTATCTGTAATTTTATCTCCCCCCTCTTTCTTCTGTTGGGAACCCTGACAACCTTTGTGGGTGTCCCCCCCAGATACCCTTCAGGACACTCTGGTTCTAACCCAGAGGTCCGCCTCCTCAGCAAGCTTCCTGGGACCAGTCAGCTTACTATCTACCAAGTGTAGGAGGCTGGCCTGGCTTATAGTGGGTACCAAGGGTACTTACACTCTGTGCCAGGTCCAGTTATCCCTTATTAGTGTAGAAGAGGTGTTTCTAGCAGCTTAGGCTGATACAAGGTAGCTATGGAAGAGCAGCTAAGGCTGAACTAAGAGACCACTGGTGTCATATGCACAGTATCATAAGAAAACACAATACACAGATATACTAAAAATAAAGGTACTTTATTTTTATGACAATATGCCAAAAGTATCTCAGTGAGTACCCTCAGCATGAGGATAAGTTATATACACAAGATATATGTACACTAACCAAAATTATGCAGATAATAGCAAAAAGAAGTAATGCAAGCAATGTAAAATTACAGTAGATTGCAATAAGAGCACATAGGTATAGGGGCAACACAAACCATATACTCCAAAAGTGGAATGCGAACCACGAATGAACCCCAAGCTTATGTGAGCTTGTAGAGGGTCGCTGGGACTGTAAGAAAACAGTGAGGATTAGAAAAATAGCCCTCCCCAAGACCCTGAAAGGTAGGTGCAAAGTGCACCTACTATCCCCAGAGAGCACAGAAGTCGTGATAGGGGGTTTCGGCAAGAGGAACAACACCAGCAATGCAACAAAAGTGAATTTCCAGACCTGGATACCTGTAAGAGAAGGGAACCAAGTGCAAGAGTTGCGACAGTGTCGAGAGTGGGCAGGAGCCCAGGAAATGCCAGCTGAGGGTGCAAGGAAGCTGCCACCTGTTGGAAGAAGCTTGGAGTTCTGCAAGAAGGAAGAGGACTAGGAACTTCCCCTTTGGAGGATGGATGTCCCACATCGTGAAGAAGCTTGCAGAGGTGTTCCCATGCAGAAAGACCGCAAACAAGCCTTGCTAGCTGCAAGGGACGCTGTTAGGGTTTTTGGGTGCTGCTGTGGCCCAGGAGGGACCAGGATGTCGCCACTTGGAAGAGGAGACAGAGGAGACACCCGGCAATGAAGGGAGCCCTCACAGAAGCAGGCAGCACCCACAGAAGTACTCGGAAAGGCACTTGGAAGAGAAATGAACCAGAGTCCACCTGAAGTCACAAAAGGAAGTCCCACAACGCCGGAGGACAACTCAGAGGGTTGTGCACTGCAGGAAGGAGTGTCGGGGACCCAGGCTTGGCTGTGCACAAAGGAAATCCTGGAGGAGTGCACAGGAGCCGGAGCAGGTGTAAATCACGCAGTACCCAGCAATGCAGTCTAGCGTGGGGAGGCAAGGACTTACCTCCACCAGACTTAGACTGAAGAGTCACTGGACTGTTGGAGTCACTTGGACAGAGTTGCTGAGTTCCAGGGACCACGCTTGTTGTGCTGAGAGGGGATCCAGAGGACTGGTGATGCAGTATTTTGGTGCCTGCGGTGGCAGGGGGAAGATTCCGTCGACCCACGGGAGATTTCTTCAGAGCTCCTGGTGCAGAGAGGATGCAGGCTACCCCCAGAGCATGCACCACCTGGAAACAGTCGAGAAAGCCGGCTGGATGAAGCGATACAAGGTTCCAAGTAGTCGTCTTGCTACTTTGTTGTGGTTTTGCAGGCGTCCTGAGCAGTCAGCGGTCGATCCTTTGGCAGAAGGTGAAGAGGGAGATGCAGAGGAACTCTGATGAGCTCTTGCATTCGTTATCTGATGAGATCCCCAAAGCAGAGACCCTAAATAGCCAGAAAAGGAGGTTTGGCTACTAGGTTAGGAGGATTGGCTACCAAGAGAGGTAAGAGCCTATCAGAAGGAGCCTCTGACGTCACCTGCTGGCACTGGCCACTCAGAGCAGTCCAGTGTGCCAGCAACACCTCTGAATCCAAGATGGCAGAGGTCTGGGGCACACTGGAGGAGCTCTGGGCACCTACCCTGGGAGGTGCAGGTCAGGGGAGTAGTCACTCCCCCTTCCTTTGTCCAGTTTTGCGCCAAAGCAGGGCTGGGGGATCCCTGAACTGGTGTAGACTGGCTTATGCAAAGATGGGCAGCATCTGTGCCCATCAAAGCATTTCCAGAGGCTGGGGGAGGCTACTCCTCCCCCAGCCTTTCTCACCTTTTCCAAAGGGAGAGGGTGTAACACCCTCTCTCTGAGTAAGTCCTTTGTTCTGCCTTCCTGGGCCAGGGCTGCCTGGACCCCAGGGGGGGCAGAAACCTGTCTGATGGGGTTGGCAGCAGCAGCAGCTGCAGTGAAACCCGGAAAGGAAGTTTGGCGGTACCCAGGTTCTGTGCTAGAGACCCGGGGGATCATGGAATTGTCTCCCCATTACCAGAATGGTATTGGGGTGACAATTCCATGATCTTAGACATGTTACATGGCCATGTTCGGAGTTACCATTGTGACGCTACACATAGGTGGTGCCCTATGTGTAGGGCACGCGTGTAATGGTGTCCCCGCACTCACAAAGTCTGGGGAAATTGCCCTGAACAATGTTGGGGCACCTTGGCTAGTGCCAGGGTGCCCACACACTAAGTAACTTTGCACCCAACCTTCACCAGGTGAAGGTTAGACATATAGGTGACTTATAAGTTACTTATGTGCAGTGGTAAATGGCTGTGAAATAACGTGGACGTTATTTCACTCAGGCTGCAGTGGCAGGCCTGTGTAAGAATTGTCAGAGCTCCCTATGGGTGGCAAAAGAAATGCTGCAGCCCATAGGGGTCTCCTGAAACCCCAATACCCTGGGTACCTCAGTACCATATACAAGGGAATTATATGGGTGTACCAGTATGCCAATGTAAATTGGTAAATTTAGTCACTAGCATGTTAGTGACAAATGTGGAAAGCAGAGAGAGCATAACCACTGAGGTCCTGGTTAGCAGAGCCTCAGTGAGACAGTTAGGCACCACACAGGGAACATATATAGGCCACAAACTTAAGAGCACTGGGGTCCTGGCTAGCAGGATCCCAGTGACACATAACAAACACACTGACAACATAGGGTTTTCACTATCAGCACTGGGCCCCAGCTAGCAGGATCCCAGTGAGACAGTAAAAACACCCTGACATATACTCACAAACAGGCCATAAGTGGGGGTAACAAGGCTAGAAAGAGGCTACTTTCCTACACCAAGTGCTGGCGCAACTCTGTAAAAGTAACACTGAGCATATGCTCTCTCAGAATCAAGTCATATACCCCTTTGTAATCATCTACTTTGCTGCCCCGCACCCATACATTCAGTGCCTTACTGGAAAAGTCAAAGAAATCTACCCATGTTTGTGTGGATTGTTTGGTGCTGTCCCTGAACCTCTGACGGTATCCCTCAGGGGTCAGCCCAAACTTGGAAAGTAAGTTGGCTTTCTGAAGTGGGTATGTGTTTCAATCCTTAGGATCCAGTGTGAGAAGTGTGTCCCTACCCAGTATTGGCACATAACTCCACATAGCTGTACCCCATTGCCCTTCAGGAACCACATGAGCTTCTAGTGCAACTTCATAAGCAGCTAGCCACTTATCTATGTCATCTCCCACCACAAAACTGGGCACCACATTTTTGTGTATACAAACCTTCTTTTCTCCAGCAGGTCCTGTCTGTATGCTGCCACCATTACTGCTGGACTCAGACTGTCTTGCCTTGATCTCCAGCTCCTTGAGACTCAGTTCATGAGCCAACAAAAGTTTCTATTCAGCCAAGGCTCTCTCAGCTGCAGCTTCAGCTCTCTCAGCTTCGATCTGCTTCCCTGCTCTTTCAGCTTCAGCTTGTTTGGCTTCTCTTTCTGCCCTCCTTTCCTACTGTTGAGCCTCAATTTTTAATTTTGCCATTTGCAATTGAAACTCTCTCTCCTCTCTCCTTTCCTCTGCGGTCAGGCTTTGATCAGAGACACAGCTCCCTGGTTTGGCAGGGGGCACAATTGCAGTGGTAACATTTTCCATTAATGGAAAGAAATCCTCTGAGGGGCCATCCTCTGGACCCTCCTCCTCAGCATCCTCCGCTGAATGGGCTTCTGCCCAGGCCCTCAGCGCCATTTGAAATTCCTCCTTTCTGGAGGCACCTTGGGTGGGTACTCCCATATCCCTGCAGAACCCTTTCAGCTGTTTGACAGTATATGTCTCCAACAGGGCTAGGTCAAAATCTCCTGCTTGAGACCCAGCCTGAGACATGTTGAGTGAGGATTTCAGTCAAAGGACAGGAAAAGCAGAGTTGCAAAAAGAGATAAAAAATCAAGTTGACCTTCAAATGTGGGTAGGTAGTGGAATAATTAGCTACTGTATGTCACTGCACAAATACAAGTCCTATCCTCCACGCTGATCACCAATGTTAGAAATGGGGTCTTTGATTGGCAGTCAGGTTACCCTCTGTCCAAGCAAGAACCCTCACTCTAGTCAGGGTAAGTCACACACAGTCCAAATTATCCTATGCCCACCCTCTGGTAGCTTGGCACAGAGCAGTCAGGCTTAACTTAGAAGGCAATGTGTAAAGTATTTGTGCAATAAGTCATACAATAACACCATATAGCACCACAAAAATACACCACACAGTGTTTAGAAAAATATATGATATTTATCTGGATATTTGCAGGTCAAAAACGATCAAAGATGCAATAAGAAAATGTAAAGATATCACTGAAAAGTGATATAAAGTGTCTTAAGTCTTTTAAAAGCAAACAAAGTCTCTTTCAAGCACAAAGTACCTGGTTGGAGTAAAAAATCTCGGCAAAGGGTCACAGAGGAGGAGATGCGTGGAAAATGGTGTGTGCGTCGGTTTCGCCCCTTCACACACAGACTTGCGTTGTTCTTTTCCACGCGGGCAAGACGTTGCATCGATTTCCGGCGTGCGGACGGGCCTCCTCTTCGGGGTGCGGGGTTTTCAGACGCCCCGGGGTCTGTGCGTGGAATCCTGGGCTTGTTGGCAAGCTCTGCATCGTTCCGGTGGGCGATGCAGGGAAATGTCTCCCTCACAGCGGGCGCGGCATCCATTGCCCCTTGGGGAGTCGGGCGTTGTCGTCCCAAGTCAGCTGTGCGTCGATCTGGTGGGCCGTGCGTGAAAGTTCCGGTGCCACCGCAGGCGGTGCATCGATCTTTTGCTTGCGAAGTTGAGCGGCGGCATCCCAGGTCGGCGTGCGTTGAATTTTTCACTGCGGAGCAAGCTGTGTGCCAAATTTTTCGCCGCACGAGGAGTCAAGTTGCAAGAGAGAAGTCTTTTTGGTCCTGAGACTTCAGGGAACAGGAGGCAAGCTCTATCCAAGCCCTTGGAGAGCACTTCTTCACCACAGCCAGGGAACAGCAAGGCAGCAGGGCAACAGCAAGGCAGCAGTCCTTCAGAGAAAGCAGTCAGGTGAGTCCTTTGGGCAGCCAGGCAGTACTTCTTGGCAGGATGCAGGTTCTGGTTACACGTTTCTTCTCCAGGAAGTGTCTGAGGTGGTAGGGCAGAGGCCCTGTTTTATACCAAATGTGCCTTTGAAGTGGGGGAAACTTCAAAGAGAGGCTTAGAAGTGCACCAGGTCCCCTTTCAGTTCAATCCTGTCTGCCAGGGTCCCAGTAGGGGGTTTGGCAGTCCTTTGTGTGAGAGCAGGCACTCCACCCTCCCAGCCCAGGAAGACCCATTCAAAATGCAGATGTATGCAAGTGAGGCTGAGTACCCTGTGTTTGGGGTGTGTGAATGCACAAGGAGCTGTCAACTAAACCCAGCCAGACGTGGATTGTAAGGTACAGAAAGATTTAAGTGCAGAGAAATGCTCACTTTCTAAAAGTGGCATTTCTACAATAGTAATATTAAATCCAACTTCACCAGTCAGCAGGATTTTGTATTACCATTCTGGCCATACTAAATATGACCTTCCTACTCCTTTCAGATCAGCAGCTACCACTTCAATAATGTATGAGGGCAGCCCCAATGTTTGCCTTTGAAGGGAGCAGGCCTCACAGTAGTGTAAAAACAAATTTAGGAGTTTTACACTACCAGGACATGTAAACTACACAGGTACATGTCCTGCCTTTTACCCACACAGCACCCTGCTCTAGGGGTTACCTAGGGCACACCTCAGGAGTGACTTATACGTAGGAAAATGGGAGTTTTAGGCTTGGCAAGTACTTTTAAATGCCAAGTGGAAGTGGCAGTGAAACTGCACACACAGGCCTTGCAATGGCAGGCCTGAGACAAGGTTAAGGGGCTACTTAAGTGGGTGGCACAGCCAGTGCTGCAGGCCCACTAGTAGCATTTAATCTACAGGCCCTGGGCACATACAGTGCAACTTACTAGGGACTTATAAGTAAATTAAATAGTCCAATTGGGTATGATCCAATGTTACCATGTTTAAAGGGAGAGAGTATATGCACTTTAGCACTGGTTAGCAGTGGTAAAGTGCGCAGAGTCTAAAAACCAGCAAAAACAGTGTCCAAAAAGTAGAGGGAGGCAGGCAAAAAGTTAGGGGTGACCACCCTAAGGCTGTCAGGTCTAACAATATGGGATAAAATTAATATGCCAAAAAAGAGTAAACCTAATAAACACGTTAACTCATGTCTTTTCAAAAACTCAAAATCAAAAAATACAAACATCACCCATGATCACTCAGGTCACTTTGCCCTTCTGTAATATATCTTTGCACATATAATCTTGGACCACAGAACATCCTATAACATAGATCAAGGCCTTTAAAAAGCAAGAGATTCCTGGATCTCCACAGAGCATCTTTCAAGCAATTCACAATAATCCAAAATTTCAGACATGGGAAGCAGCACCTGATCAGACCAAATGCCGCAAACTGTTTGGATAAAACCACGTCTGAATTTAGGGAAGAGAGCCATACTTCTACTAAAGCCTAGACCTTCCGTGTAGGCAGTAACAAAAAAGGTGGTCATTGGATTAATCTGAAAAACAACTCTTCCTGACATAAAATGGGGTTCTAGAACACAAAAATGGCAGCGAGGCAGGCAACCATGTACCATGGACCATGCCAAGTCACAATGGATATTAAGCAGGTACAATACAGAAACATTTCCTCAAATAGCCTTTGAAGTCTGATCTGAAAAGCCCCTGACTGGTAGCTGTAGCTGTTTCCTAGTAACTTCTTTGTGAATGAGCTCAAGTGAGATCAGGCCCAAAGGAATCCCTCTTAAAGTGTGTTTCTTAATGAATTTCCTGGCACAAAAATAAGCAAAAGGGCTGGATTCTGAATGAGGCATGCTGTTAGATACTTCCATGCCCCATGTTCTGCATATCACAAACATTTCCTTTCATCTTTGTCCTGACAAATGATCCCTTTTATCATGTTGCAAATAAACAAGATTTATTTAAACACGGTCACATGAGCCACTCATTCTTGGTTCCCTCCCCAAATAAGCTGAGAACCCCACCTTTGTAGTAGGGTCAGGCAGTTGCAGGGGATGGGGTAAACCACTTCAACATACAGAAGACTTTTTTTCATTTTTATTGTATCAACATGTCTCCACACCGTACATCTTGGGTGCAACAATTGTCATGCAGTCTAAGTGATCAATAGTACAACTCAAACATCATTTATGGAATACCATCACAGTTCGACTTTTGTCGTCTTTTTTTGTGAGAAATAGGAGAAATGAACATAAACAATCCCCAGCGTTACCAACTATTCCCCCCTCTCTCACCGTAACATCTCCCCCTACCCATAGTACGAAAATGAAAATCTATACCTCACAGTCTCCTTCTATTCTGATGATGTGTTTTTTTTGCCCTCTTCCAAGGTGGTTATCGACCTAAATCATGGATTATTCTATTGGTTTATATTCTAAAGCTATTCTCTCATATGGTATCCCTCGCTGGGACCATTGGGAGGCCAATCCCCATTGTTGCTCCTTCATAGCCCCTGATAACTCCTGTATCATGTGTCTCCATGTCAACAGCAATTCTGGTAGTTTCGCATCTCTACTCATTTGTCTCATATGTACTTCTTCCACCCCTGCTCACGCCAACAAGTGGCCCAGCCAGCGTTCCTTAGTTGGGATCTGATCGCGCATCTAGTGTATTGCGATTTGTCTTTTAGCTACTGTAAGTCCTAATACTGTGAATCTCCTGCTAAGCTTACGTTTTAGATCGCAAGGCAATAAACCTAGGATACACCCATTGATAGAGGAATGTCCCACCCTGTGGTATCTCTAATCTGATCTGTGATGTGCTCTTTATTGTTTGTGCAGTGACAGCATTAGCTTTACTTTAATGAGTCTGATTCAGGTTAATGACACACTTTGGGCTTATTTACAAGCCAATGGCGCAGGGTACTGCAGCGCAGCAAGGGACCTTACTGCGCTGCCCCGCAGGGAAACGGCAGAGATGCATGTGTCTACAAGATACTGCACATTTCTGTCCTCTCCCTCTGTGCTGGTGCACAAAAGTCTGCTTCGCACAGACGCATGCCCTCTTACACCATGGTGCAAGGATGCCTACGCCCCAGACAGGATGGTTTCTGTGCAGGAAGGGACACACTGCTGCACTAAAAGGATCCATGGAGGCTTTTTCCTCTTTCTACGTGTGCTGCAGAATGCAGCGCACATAGAAAAATTAAAAACAAGGAGAAATAAAGATATTTCTCCTTGTTGCTCCTCCCCTGGGAGGCATAGGATTTTGATGCATTCCCAGGTTTACAGATTCTTGTAAATCTGATACTGCATCAAAACCCATGGGTGTTGCGTGGAAACACCCACCGCAACGCCCATGGAATGCCTCCCTGACGCAGTGTAAGGCAATGCTGCGATATTCTCTTCACTGCTTTACAAAGTGGTTTTGCGTGGCATTTACACTGTGCCTGGGCTGTAAATAACCCCCTTTGTATTTAGGATCATACTTACAAGTTTCCCTGCACACAAAACTATCACAACATGCGCTTTCATCCTTCTATGTGTGCTGCATAATTCAGCACACATGGAAAGGCGAAAAACAAGGGGATATAAAGGTATTTCTCCTTGTTACACCTCCACTGGGAAGGATTAGGCTTTTGGCACATTCATAGGTTCATGGAATCTCAAACATCTTGGAATGTGTCAAATACCATGGCTGTTACATGAGAGCACCCACTGTAATGTCCATGTCACTCTTCCTTGTCGCAGGGTGATTTAACGAAGTGACTTGTGCTGCATTGCCCCAGTCCATATTTACAAGGCCATGAAAAGCCATGCAGGGTGGCTTTACGTGCCCTTGTAAAGAAGGCCCTGCAGTGTGCACTACCGGAACATCACTAAAAGTGACTTTTCAGTGGCACAGACAGGCTTGTATATCAGCCCCTTAGTTTCACTTTCTTGATATAAGTGTGTTCCTTGGTGCAGCTCTGCAACAGTTTCTTGTCTTTCGGTTTGGTCTTTGTCTTCAAGCGTGGGCACTGTGCTGCCGGTTTGGTAAATGCATTCTGGCTTGTGTTTTCAATGTGGTTTTCCTGTCGGGATTAGAGTTCTGTCTGGGGCAGGCTCCTGCATTCCCATCCGATAACCTTCCAAGTGAGACAGACGCAAGACTGTTCCCTGGTGTTTTTATCAGATGAAGAAAACTACCACAGTGTGAGTGTAGAAAAGTGGAATATTATGCAGTGAGGCTGGTTAGGCTTCACTATGTAATATTTTCATGTTACCCCCAACTGGCTTATTTACAAGAGGCCTCCACCGCCGAATCATCACTGTTTTAGATGCTCCGGTGGTGCAAGCCTCTCAATCATATCTATGAGGCAACGTAAAGCCACCCTGCGTGGCTTCGCATGGCCTCATAGATATGTAATAAGGCAAGTTTTTACGGGGAGAGCCATACTTCTACTAAAGTCTACACCTTCCGTGCCTTAGGGCAGTACCAAAAAAGATGGTCATTGGATTAATCTAAAAAACAACCCTTCCTGACATAAAATCGGGTTCTAGAACACAAAAATGGCGGAGAGGCAGGCAACCATGTGCCATAGACCATGCCAGGTCACTATGAATATTAAGCAGTTACAATACAGAAACATTTGCCCAAATAGTGTTTGAAGTCTGATCTGAAAAGCCCTTGACTGGTACCTGTAGCTGTTCCCTAGTAACTACTTTGTGAATGAGCACAAGTGAGATCAGGCCCAAAGGCATCCCTCTTAACGTGTGTTTCTTAATGAATTTCCTGACATAAAAATAAGCAAAAGGGCAGGATTCAGAATGAGACATGCTGTTAGATACTTCCATGCCCCATGTTCTGCATACCACAATCTGTGACAGCTCTCCAATATGTACGTAACTTTTGGCAGAGCCAGATTCTGTGTAAAAAATCAGACTCCACAATGAGGCATCTTGGGCACTTGGAATCCCGTGCCGGGTAAATCAACTGAAGTCTTCTGGGTGAGAGGTGGGTCATGTGTATTACGTAGTATTGTATTTGTTTAAATCTGGCACAAACCGATACCCTCCAAATTTCCTTGTGTGTTTGGGACCAGTCATCGAGGGAAGTGGTTCTTCACTTACTATTCCCCATTTCCGCTCTATTTTTAGTTGCTTCACTGGTCTATCCGATCGTAATGCTCAATGTAAGTGTGTCACTAATTTACGCCCCCTCCTGTCATGGACAATAGACGAAGGAGTGTCTGTGTGAGGTCTCTGGGAATGTTGGTCATAGTCGCCTCGCCGTGGCCGCTAGTTTTGTATATTGAAGAAACTGTCCCCTCCCTAGCGCAAAAGTTTCCATAGCGTCTTGCAGGGAAATAAACTGGCTGTTCAGATACAGATCAGCTAGTGTCAAACACCCTCCCCTTTGCCAACGCTCTACTGACATTGAGTTCTGGATCTGTAAAGGGGGGTAGGAGCAATATATCGAGATCGTGAGCATGAGGGCTCTTTTGTATAGTTGTCACCCATAGTTTTGCCATTAGGAGTATCAGGTGAGGGCCGGTAGTGGGAAGTGTTTCCACCTCCCAGAAATAACAATCCCAGTGGTTGCAGAGCGTTCGTAGTCTGCAAGAGGGATCGCTCCCAGCATGGGTCTGGATCAAACCAACTCACTGCGTGCTGCAGTTGTGCAGCTAGGTAATATAATTCTAGGTCTGGCAATTCAAGTCCCCCACGTTTACCCTCCCTCCGCAGTGTGTCAAGACTCACCCTGCTCCTCCACCTGTTCCAAAGTAAGTTCACCAGTAGGGAATCTAATTCCCGGAACGTCTTCCACGGTATCTCATAAAAAGTGCCCTGCATAGTGCACAGACATCTTTATAATTGCTACCTTGCCCATCATGGATAGCCTCAGAGTGTTCAAGAACTGGATGGATCTCTTTAATCCGTCTATCACCCTGCCTATATTTTTTTCATAGTTGGAAACCACATCTAGGGTGATTTGCATTCCCAGGTATCAGATTCCATCTGTTACCCAAGGTAAGTCTTCCAGTGGGAGCCGCTTCATCGGGGTGCCAACCAATCCCCCTAAGGGGAAAAGAAAATATTTTGTTCTATTCACTTTGAGGCCAGAGACTATTGTGAATGCCTCAAGTTCATCCAGCAGCCTCGGGACGACTCCACTGGCTCCCTCTGATAGAGTGATGCATCATCCTCATGAAGAGAGACGATGTGTTCCAGTGCTCCCACCCATATTCCCCAACCTTTAGGTGTTTGTCGGAGTCTACATGCCAGCGGCTCCATAGCTAAAGCAAAAATCAGGGGCGATAAAGGGCAGCCCTGTCGGGTGCCACGCTGAAGCTCTATTGCTGCCGAGACTGTGCGGCCTGTACGTACCCTTGCCTGTGGGGACTTATGGAGAAGTTTTATCCATTTAATGTCTCGTGGGCCCAGGTCCATGGTTTCCAGCACCCCCCAGACATACCTCCAACTAACCGTATCAAACACCTGCTGTATATATAAAAAGGCCAGGGCACAATCTTTATCTTCCCCCTGTAATGAGTGCATCACATGAGCCAGTTGACGAATATTACGTAGAGTATTTCTGCGCCTGTGGCAGGAAAGGCAGCAACCATGTCGCCATCACGTGACTAACCACCTTAAGATCTACGTTTAACATTGATATGGGTCTGTAGGAGCTAGGTCTGGTTGGGTCTTTATCTGGCTTTGGTATCACCACTACGAGTGCCTCCTTCATCAAGCCCGGCAGGTCCTCCCTCTCCAACACCTCATTATATACTTCTAGCAGTCTATCTACCACAGTTTCAGAGAACTGGTGCTAAATTTGATCCAGGAGGCCGTCAGGATTTGGAGATTTTTCTGGTTTTAAAGCCCTCATTGCTAAGAGTTCCAATCGATTGATCAGAGTCTCCAGTGACGCGCAAGCTTCTGGGGTCAAACTTGGGAGCGGGATTGTCTGCAGGTAAGTGCGCACTCGCTGATCCACCATCAGTCCCTGGTTGTCAGTGTAAACCCTCTGTAGGTGGGATGCAAATATCTTATTAACAGCCTGCTGTGGGTGTACTAGTGTTCCATGGTCATTATGCATTTCTAGGATTGGTTGGGGTTGATGTTCTGTTTTTATTAAGCGTGCCAGTAGGCGCCCTGATTTGTCACCCTCCCGGTACCGCCGGCTGCAACCGACCGATCGGTTGTGTTTGTCCTGCCAATCCCATATCTCTCCTACTTTCTGACGTTGGGCATTTCACTCCGATTTCCCTATGTGCCCTGTCGGGAGAGACTTTTCCAAGCTTGTTAATTTGCTTTCTTGTAAGGACACTTTTTTTTCCAGAGTGTGTCTCATACCATTTGTCGCTGATATACAAGCTCCTCGTACTACGTTCATTGCATCCCATTCCAGGGCCCTCTCTTTGGTAGATCCCCAATTGTCTCTAAAGTAGCTTATCAGACCTTGTTCAATCTGGTCCCTGAAAGCCGGATCTCTAAGCGATGAAGAATTCAGGAGCCATAATAGTATCGGAGGGCGAGGAACAGTATGTGACCAACAGTGGCTAGTGGTTGGACAAGTTCCTCCCCAAATATTGGGCTCCATAGATATTTTGTACTTCTGATGCCTGTGCAAATACGTGCAAGCGGCTGTAAGTATCAGATGCCGGAGAGTAACAGAAATAGGCTCAGGTAGTTTGATTCCGGCTCCTCCAAATGTCAATAAGACTAAGGCTATCCTGTAACATTCTCAGGGCTGCTGTTGCCCGTGGCTTAGTGCCCTGACAGGGTGGAGTTCTGTCTAATTCAGCATTCAAAACACAGTCAAAGTCCCCTGCCATTATAATCCCCATGTCTGGGGGTAGGTGTAGTGTCCCCAGCATCGCCCCAAAAAACTCTCCGCCATCACCAGTTGGAGCATATACACTCACTATACTTCGAGGGTGGACATCCAGTGTGCCTTCAATCATCGTATATCTGCCCTCCTCATCCCTGAAGGTTCTAATGAGCCTAAAAGGGACCGCCGGGGCAACCCATATCAGAGTTCCTCGTGTTCAGCCAGAGTAGGAGGTGGCATACAATCGGCCCCTCCAACGTTGTCGTAAATATCTTATTCAATCCCCCCACAAATGTGTTTCTTGCAGAAAAGCTATCGATATACCATACCTTCATGATAAGCATAGATTCTGTTACGTTTGACATAGTTATTCAACCCACGAACATTCCAGGTCATCATTTTGTAAACATTCTGTGATCCCGACATTTATCTTGATGGTATGGCAACCAACCGTTGGGCGAGGTTCTAGTATTTTGGTATGGTGGCATGGACAGTTCCCCCCTCTCCCTTAGCTCCCCAACTTCAAAAACATAAACACTTTTTTCCATATGGCAACTACGAAACCGATCAAACAGACAGTAACCCCATGTCAATCCCAGCTCAACAGTAAGCAAGAGGGCTGCGAGTCCCGCCCCACTTGAATAATCCCTTCCCCTTAAATCAAAACAGTGTATATTACGAAACTGTTATGTACTCAGCGTATCCAGAGTGTCCAAGCCCACACCCAGTGCCAGCTCCAAATAGAGGGATCATTGCGGTGCATGCGTCAGGCCCCTGGTAGATGCTGCTATATTGTTTGCAGCCTGTTTAGTGGAGTCTTTATGAGAGTCTGTCTTTGGGAGCAATCTTTGTTTCACCTCCTCTCTTGAGACCCTCACGGGTGAGTAGTGAGCTTTACAAATTCCCTGTCACTCTATGATCATCCAAGTTCCATCTCACAATTTTCAACTTCAGCCTTGACTATCAGGTCTTCCATCTTCTTCTCCCTCGCGAGTTTCCTGTGTCGATGCGTGTGGCGAGAAAAGGTTTCTCGCTGTTAGATGCTTAGGTTCTACTCTCAAGGTGCCGTCTTCTGCTACCACTATTCTTCCTGTAGGTCTTTCACCCATTTTGGAGTCCGATTGGAATGAGGTAGGTCTGCAGTGCTCCGTGCGTTGCCAATCTTTCTTTTGACTCACAGTCAGGTCTCGAAAAGGGCAATGTTTGTTTCACCCCTATGGAGTCCATCCAGTCTGTTGCATCTCGAGGATTCTCAAGGAATAGTACCTTTGTTGCACGTTGCCCTCTCAGTTTAGCCAGGAAGATCAAGCTGTACAGAATATCATGGTCACCTAGCCTACGTTTAACTCCAAGGAAACTATTACGAAGATCTTGAACTTTTTTCGTATAGTCTGGGCATATTTGAATTTCTCTGTCCTGGTACCGAGGAGGACCATGCCTTCTAATATACTGGAGTATCACGTCTCTGTCCCTATGACTGAACATTCATGCCACAATTGCTCGAGGGGGAGCCCCCGGTTTGGGGTGGGGAGCCAGTGTTCTATGCACTCTCTCAATCGAGAAAAAATGCGACAATTATATTGAGCTCAAAAGCTTTCGGTATCCACTCCTCCAGGAACAGCTCAGCTGAGGGACCCTCTGGCTTCTCCTGGAACCCAAGGAAGTGTATATTGTTCCTCCTGGATTGGCCTTCCACATCTTCGACCCAAATTGCCATTCGAGTCACCTCAGATTGAAGCGTTTCTATAGTGGCTTGAAGCGTGCGGACTTTATTTTGAAGTTCATTGATCTCCCCTTAGGTTGACATGACCCTTTCCGCCACCTTGCGAAGGTCAAGTCTTAAGTGGTTAATATCCATGGCCATCATGTCCATTTTTGCCTCAAGAGCCACCCTGGTGCCTCGCATAGCTTCCAGGATTTTGTGCGTGTCTTGGGTTTGTGGTCTCTCTTCCGTATTAGGAGGGTCCTCTGTCCTACGATCGCCTGATCCCTGTCCGGGAATGGTGTATTGCACAATTTTATTAGCATGGGCCCCCCTCTGAAGCTTATCCTTGCCCGTCTTTCTGCGACTCTTCAGTGTGTGGCGGGGAGACTTGTGTCTTAGGGTGGAACTATTGACATATGGGGGCTTTCTCTCACTACACCCTACTAGTTTCCAGAGCTTCGTCTTCCCAATCCATCAAGTCGATCACCTCACAGGTGGGTGCCACTTGCCAAATAGTTAGTGGTTCAATGTTATTGATATCGTTTGAAATAAAGAGGGGGGAGGAGGCACTGACGTTTTCTCCTGCTGCATGGGAGGGGGGCGGCTTTGATAGTCACTTACATGACTCAGTCTAGTGCCTTTGTTGTCTATAGATGCCCACTCCAGGTCCTGTGGGCCCAATGCGTTTCAGAGCTTCTGAGTCGCAGAGCAGGCAGGAGGGTGGGGGGGTGGGGCGGGTCCCATGTACTAGTGTCCGGTGTGGGCCTTGAGGTTCCCTTCAGTACGTTTTGCAGTACTATAGTGCATGTCTTTGTCGGTCCATCTGTGGCCCGGCTCCCTCCCATCCCCCAATCCTCCCTCGCCCTACCTCTCGCCTCACTGTCAGTGCCTTATCTCTCTTCTCTGGGCCCCCAGCCATCGGAGAAAAAGGCTGGACCGTGCTGATTCGGACCACGCGGTGCAGCCTCCCGACCACCCAGTGTCTTGCTGCTGTTTAGCGCTGGTCGGTCTATCTGTCAGAACGGTCCCCTCTCAGGGGATGTTCTGCGGCCTCTCAGTGGTCCACTCTCGATCCTCTACTAATAATCCACAGCTTTTAGGGGCAAAACTGGGCCTTCATATGATCGGCTCCGCCATCTTGGAGTCAGGCTGTTCCGCCGCACCTCGAGGTCTACCAGCGGATTTCTACCTCCCCTCTCTAATACAGCACTGTCTAGTGCTGTTTCCTCTTTTCTGATATCTTCAAGACGAGGTGGGCTCAGATGCGACTACTCGGACATCTTGCCGGCCATGCCTCCCAACATACAGAAGACTTGATAGAATGCTGCCTTTGCAACAAGAATTTTACTGGTCATAGTAAGTGACCTCAGACCCCAAAGTGTAATCTTTTGCTTGACCTTGGACATGTTTTCTGACCAGCTCTGCAAACTACCACCCACTCCCAAAAAATGAATCAAGAACTTTGATGTGATCTTGCACCACTTTCAGGCCCTCACCTATCTTGTCTTCTTTCCAGTTCACAGACAAACACTCGCTTTTTGACAGGTTAATTCTTTATGAGGATGAAAAATAAAACCTACTGTATTACCTGTAGGAAGGTAGCCTCTTTCTAGCATTGTTACCCCCACTTTTAGCATGTTTTTGAGTATTTGTCAGTGTGTTTTATAAGTCTCACTGGGATCCTGCTAGCCAGGACCCCACTGCTCATAGTTTGTGGCCTGTATATGTATACATGTGTAGTGCCTAACTGTGTCACTGAGGCCCTGCTAATCAGAATCTCAGTGCTTATGCTCTCTCTGCCTTTAAATTGGTCACTGTAGGCTAGTGAACACTTTTACCAATTTCAATTGGCACACTGGAACACCCTTATAATTCCCTAGTATATGGTACCTAGGTACCCAGGGTATTGGGGTTCCAGGAGATCCCTATGGGCTGCAGCATTTCTTTTCCAACCCATAGGTAGCTCAGACAAATTTTTACACAACCTGCCACTGCAACCTGAGTGAATTAACACACACGTTATTTCACAGCCCTTTTACACTGCACTTAAGTAACTTATAAGTCACCTATATGTCTAGCCTTCACTTAGTGAAGGTTAGGTGCAAAGTTACTAAGTGTGAGGGCACCCTGGCACTAGCCAAGGTGCCCCCACATAGTTCAGGGCAATTTCCTCGGACTTTGTGAGTGCAGGGACACCATTACATATGTGCACTACATATAGGTCAATACCTATATGTAGCTTCACAATGGTAACTCCGAATATGGCAATGTAACGTGTCT
Source organism: Pleurodeles waltl (assembly GCF_031143425.1). NCBI lineage: Eukaryota > Metazoa > Chordata > Amphibia > Caudata > Salamandridae > Pleurodeles > Pleurodeles waltl. Next base: position 1,182,304,244 of record NC_090439.1, read on the forward strand.
AAGATAATGGAATTGTCCGCCCATGCCAAATCTGGTATTGGGGTGCGAATCCCATGCATCCCCGGGGCTCCAGCATGTACCCCGGGTACTGCCATACCAGCTCTCGGGGGATTTCACTGCAGCTAGCACTGCTGCCAACCCACAGACAGGCTTCTGCCCTTCTGGGGTCTGGGCAGCCCAGTCCCAGGAAGGCAGAACAAAGAATTTCCTCTGAGAGAGGGTGTTACACCTTCTCCCTTTGGAAATAGGTGTCAGGGCTGGGGAGGAGTCGCCTCCCCCTGCCTTTGGAAATGCTTTGAAGGGCACAGGTGGTGCCCTACTTGCAAAAGCCAGTCTACACCGTTTCAGGGATCCCCCAGATCCTGCTCTGGTGCAAAACTGGACAAAGGAAAGGGGAGTGATCCCCCAGATCCTTGGGGCTTGTGCACGTTCCCAACATGTCCAACACAAGACAGCTCCAAAACTCTGATAGAATTGTCACAGAGCCAAACAGAGTCCAAGTGGGGAAAAGGGGATTAGGTAGGAAACAGCTGGGAAGGAGACCTGTAGGAAGCAAAAGGTTAAACAACACAATATTAGAATATGATCACATTGACTTTCACTAGACTATGGTTCTAAGCATTGTCTTACTGCAACCATGGATAATCTAAGAAGTGAATTTAACTAGACCTCAAGAACTCTGGGTACCTGGAATAAATCAAGAATGATTAATGCAATGTTTCATATGAGCTTTTCATAAAGTATCACATAATGTCTAGAAATACAAGAACCTTCTAGAATACTGTTTCAGAACAAACGCTGCATTTTTTTTTATCATGAGAACAAAAGGCAATCTGAAACATTCCCATGAAAACAATTGGAATTGTACTAGGGACTTAATATGCACAAAGAACGTCACATCTTGAATTTGTCATCTTCTCATGAAATCCATAGGCTCAGGATAAATGTGTGCACTTCAACAAACATTACACATCAAAGTTTTTTAATTGCCTTGAAATGATCGCGTAAGCCTTTGCCGATCTGAACACCAAGTTTTACGTGCAGGAAATGAATCGCGCACACTGCCGATTCTAACAAGAATATGTAAATGCCATGAAATGATCGCGCAAGCCTTTGCCGATCTGAACACCAAGTTGTACATGCGGTAAATGAATCGCGCACACTGCCGATTATAACAAGAATGTGTAAATGCCATGAAATGATCGTGCAAGCGTTTGCCGATCTGAACACCAAGTTGTACATGCGGGAAATGAATCGCGCACACTGCCGATTCTAACAAGAATATGTAAATGACATGAAATGATCGCGCAAGCCTTTGCCGATCTGAAAACCAAGTTGTACATGCGGTAAATGAATCGCGCACACTGCCGATTCTAACAAGAATGTGTAAATGCCATGAAATGATCGTGCAAGCCTTTGCCGATCAGAACACCAAGATTTACATGAGGTAAATGAATCGCGTACTCTGAAAGTTTCACGAGTAGGCCCAAAACTCAAGGGTCTTTTAGAATGGGGTCGGGGGCCCAGCCCGACCTCCGTCTTACCACTCTGCTCAAGGATCACCAAGATAATGCAGGGGACGCCTGGAACGTCAAGGTAGGCCTCCAGAACAGGAGCTCAGGATATTGATGCTGCTCTGCATCGGGACCTCTGAATAGTGAGCATGTGGAGCTGGGCTGGCTCCCTTATATAGAGTCTGGCCCAGCCCACAAACCATACCCAGTCATGCTACAGAGAAAGCTTCAAAAAGGTCAGAGAAAGGGACCACACCCCAACACGCTCAGTCAGTCTGCAGCAATACCTTACAAATGAACAGTTATTGCAAACATCATTAATAGTGTTTTTTCAAGGTTAAAGTCTGCAATGCAAAAGGTTAACATAGTACATATAAACACAATGCATGAATTATGCTCTTGCATAAAGGCTGGGTTTTTGCATTTTTGTCACCCGTAGAGCGCGCACTGTCCTGATGTTGACACCTGTCCATCACCACCCCAGGGGTGGTGCCCAGAGCTCCACCAGTGTGTCCCAGACCTCTGCCATCTTAAATTCAGAGGTGTGAGGGCGCAATGGAGGCCTCTGAGTGGCCAGTGCCAGCAGGTGACTTCAGAGACCCCTCCTGGTAGGTGCTTACCTCTCTAGGTGACCAATCCTCCTCTGAGGGCTATTTAGGGTCTCTCCTGTGGGTTTCTCTTCAGATAACGAATGCAAGAGCTCACCAGAGTTCCTCTGCATCTCCCTCTTGGACATCTGCCAAGGATCGACCGCTGACTGCTCCAGGACGCCTGCAAAACTGCAACAAAGTAGCAAGAAGACTACCAATGACATTGTAGCGCCTAATCCTGCCGACTTTCTCGACTGTTTGCAGGTGGTGCATGCTCTGGGGGCTGTCTGCCTTCACCCTGCAATGGAAGCCAAGAAGAAATCTCCCGTGGCTTGATGGAGTCTTCCCCCTGCTACCGCAGGCACCAAACTTCTGCTTCACTGGTCCTCTGGGTCCCCTCTCATTGTGACGAGCATGGTCCCTGGAACACAGGAGCTGGATCCAAGTGACCCCGACAGGCCAGTGGTCCATCTGTCCAAATTTGGTGGAGGTAAGTACTTGCCTCCCCACGTCAGACAGTAATCCTGTGTTACTACATGAACTGCAGCTGCTAGGGCTTCTGTGCACTCTTGCAAGGATTCCTTCATTCACAGCACAGCCCAGGGCCCCAGCACTCCGTCCTGCATTGCTCAATTCACTGAGTTGATCTCCGGCTTCATGGGACCCTCCTTTGTAGTGTTGAGACGACTGCCATGCTCAGTTTTCTTGAACCCACATTCAAGTACTTCTGCGGGTGCTGCCTGCTTCTGCATGGGCTCTCTGTGTTGCTGAGCACCCCCTCTGTCTTCTCGTCCAAGTGGCAACCTGCTGGTCCTTCCTGGGCTTCAACCGTGACCTTTGCAGCTAGCAAGGCTTGTTTGCGGTGTTTCTGTGTGGAAACAACTCTGCATCCTCCAGCACACTGTGGGACATCTTCTGTGCAAAGGAGAAGTTCCTGGCATCTACAGTTGTCTCAGAATCCTCAGCATTCTTCCACCCGGAGGCAGCCATTTTGCACCTTTATCCGGGGTTTAGTGGGCTGCGGCCCCCGCTGGGCACTTTCGTGACTCTTGGACTTGGTCCCCTTCCTTTACAGGTCCTCAGGTCCAGGAATCCGTCTTCACTGCTTTGCAGTCGGTTGTTGTCCTTGCAGAATCCCCTATCTCAACTTTACTGTCTTTCTGGGGTAGTAGGGTAACTTTACTCCTACTTTTCAGTGTCTTGGGGTGGGGTATCTTGGACACCCTTAGTGTTTTCTTACACTCCCAGTGACCCTCTACACAGTACACTAGGCCAGGGGTCCCTAAGTGGTTCGCATTCCACTTTCTTAGTGTATGATTTGTGTTGCCCCTAGGCCTATTGCATCCTATTGTATTCTACAGTGTTAGCACTACTTTTCTAACTGTTTACTTACCGGATTTTGGTTTGTGTGTATATTTTGTGTATATTACTTACCACCTAAGGGGGTTTATCCTCTGAGATACATTTGGCATATTGTCACTAAAATAAAGTACCTTTATTTTTAGTAACTCTGAGTATTGTGTTTTCTTATGATATAGTGCTGAGTGATGTAAGTGGTATAGTAGGAGCTTTGCATGTCTCCTAGTTCAGCCTAAGCTGCTCTGCTATAGCTACCTCTATTAGCCTAAGCTGCTAGAACACCTCTAATCTACTAATAAGGGATAACTGTACCTGGCACAAGGTGTAAGTACCACAAGGTACACACTATAAGCCAGACCAGCCTCCTACACCTTCCCACCTAGGGCGACAAAAGCAAAAACAAAAAGAAGAGATGATTGATGGAATCCTGAGCAATGCAAACATTCACCCCAGTCACAGATCTGAGGTTAATACATCCTTTTTGTGTTCATCAAATGATCCCAGTTTGAACACTGCCATATGTAAATCAGTCTTGATACTGGTCCCCATTGGAACAGTCCAGCCAAAACTGCCAGGCCAGGTCCACCCTGAACCAGAAACAAGCAAGCTGGGACTGGTTTGGGGGTATCACTCCTCATCAGCCAGTCTTTCTTGAATCCAGTGGCACAGTGAGCATGAGACATATGTCTGGACATACACATGCCACTTAGGATGACAAAAGTAAAAAGAATAGATTACGGATGGAATGGTGAACAATGCAAAGATTCAACCCAAGTCACAGATCTGGGTTTAATTAATCCGTCTTTTTTTTGCTCAACACACCATTCCAGGTTGGACATAGCCATTGTGGTGGCTGGCTCTCTATGTAGTGTGAAAAACTAGGCGCACTGTACAGAGGGTTCAGGCAAACACATGTTGGTTTACAGAGGTAAAAACTAGATAATCTGATGCTCTAATTTTTATGGTAGCTTGGTCGAGCAGTTAAGATAATCTTGGAGAGGTGCAAAGCATTTGTTATACTCACAGTATCGATAAAGCAACACACACACCCAAAAGAATACCTCAAGACCAATTTACAAAAATATTTCAGATTATAAAAATTTTAAGACCAAGATTATCAAAAATCAGGTAAGTACGTTCTGAGTTATTAATTTTTTAAGTTTAGCACAAATAGGCCCTCATTCTGACCTCGGCGGTAAAAGGCGCTTACCGCCGGTCAGAAGTCCGCCATAATCCCGCCACGGTCGCGGTTAACCGCCACGGTCATTCTGACCCGCAAAAGCCAAACCGCCAAAAACCCGACATCCACAAAAGGCCGCCATACCAGCGGTCGGCGGAAAAGTGGAGATGACCAAACCTCCACCGTCACGCCAACAGAAATACGCCCATGCCATTCCGACCCACGAATCCACGCGGCGGTCTTTCAACCGCGGTATCCCATTGGCGGTACACACCGCCGCGGTCAGAATACACACAAACGAACAAAACTCACCAACATTGGACTATTTGAATTTCACACACCTGATACACAGACACACACCACTCCCACACACACAATACAATATAAAACACGCACCCACATCACCCACAAACCCCTACGTCAAAAATTGCGAGAATAGGACACAGAGAGACACCACTGCATAGACTAGAGTAGACCATCACACAGAGGCACATCACAACATCACCCACACAATCTCCAAGCACTAAACAACACACACCACCACACTTAACACACTTAACAACACACCCCCCACACAACATACACACCCCTCCATGGCACCACAAAGACACCCCCGCTTCTCGGACGAAGAACTCAGGGTCATGGTGGAGGAAATCGTTCGTGTGGAGCCCCAGCTGTTCGGCACACAGGTCCAGCACACCAGCATTGCCCGGAAGATGGAGCTATGGCAAAGGATAGTCGACAGGGTCAACGCTGTGGGACAGCACCCCAGAAATCGGGAGGACATCAGGAAGCGATGGAACGACCTACGGGGGAAGGTGCGTTCCATGGTATCCAGGCATAACGTCGCCGTGAACAAGACTGGCGGTGGACCCCCACCTAAACCCCCACAATTTACAGCATGGGAGGAGCAAGTCTTGCACATCCTGCATCCTGACGGCCTCGCAGGAGTCGGCGGAGGAATGGATTCTGGTAAGTCACCTCTTCAATACTACTTCCCCCCCACCCCACCTGCATGCCAACTCATACCCCCACCCTCACCCCCACCCCCAGCACACCTACTCTCTGCAAATGTCTCACCATCACAACCCACCCATCCCAACACCTAGCCCTGCATGCGTCCACTAAACATGGACACCCATCACCAAAGCATGCCCACTGCACATACACATCTCCCCCACAAGCCACCCTCACTAAAGCCACCACACAGGAATGCCAGCACTGGGGTACACGGGAACCCACACAATCACCGATATGGCACACACTGAAACAATAACCATACCTCTATACCCCTGCAGAACCCGAACGCCACCACACCGCCCAGGAGGGTCCAGAAATCTCCACACCACCCCCACAAGAGGCCATCAGTGATGACAGCAGCTCTGTCGACCTGGAGCCTGATGACCAGCCCGGACCATCGGGGACCTCGGGACAGTCGGTTCCCCTCAGACAGCCACAGGCCACACCAGACCCAACCCCCACTGGGAACACCAGCACAGCTCCCACCCAGCGGGCCCATGCCTCTGTCTCCAGGACGCGTCAATCAGCGGTGTGTCCACCACTACAGAGCACCCAGGATAACCCAACACCCCAACAACAACAGGGACCTGGGGGCAGTGGCAGTGGGCACACCGTCCAGGGGACAGAGGCCCCGGAAAACACGGGAACTGGGAGGGCAGCTGTGCGACAGGGGGGGGACGGTCCCAGGGAACCCACTCTCCACGAGGCCCTCACCATCATCATGGGAGCATACAACCGCTCCCAGGAGACGATGGCGACAGTACTGGCCAGGTTCCAGGAGATCCAGGTACTGCAGGAGGAACAGTATAGGGGGTTCAGGGAGGACATCAGAGCCATCAACACCACCCTGGCCACCATGGTAGGGCTGCTGAAAGATATCCTCACCACCAGGACGGACACTCTCGAACAACAAAGGGCCCCTGCCACTAGCCTCGACCAAGAACAGCCAACCACCTCCGCCGGCGCTAGTGGACAGGAGGCCCCCGCACAACAGCAGCCCACCAGAACCCCACCTCCTGCAGGAGAAGAACCACCCCGGAAGAGGGCCCTGAGATCACGCAAGAAGACAGAGTAGGATGTCAAGACCCCCGCCAGCAAAGGATACCACCTGATGTCATCCCACTGTCCCACATTGTCAAATCAAATCAAATCATTAACATTTATAAAGCGCGCTACTCACCCGTGCGGGTCTCAATGCGCTACGGGGAAAGGGGGGGTTATCGCTGCTCGAACAGCCAAGTCTTTAGGAGTCTCCGGAAAGCGGAGTGGTCCTGGGTGGTCCTGAGGCTGGTGGGGAGGGAGTTCCAGGTCTTGGCCGCCAGGAAGGAGAAAGATCTCCCACCCGCCGTGGAGCGGCGGATGCGAGGGACGGCAGCAAGTGCGAGGCCAGCGGAGCGGAGGAGGCGGGTGGGGACGTAGAAGCTGAGGCGTCTGTTGAGGTATTCCGGTCCCTTGTTGTGGAGGGCTTTGTGTGCGTGGGTGAGAAGACGGAAGGTGATCCTTTTGCTGACTGGGAGCCAATGCAGGTGTCTCAGGTGTGCGGAGATGTGGCTGTTGCGGGGTACGTCGAGGATGAGGCGGGCCGAGGCGTTTTGGATGCGTTGCAGGCGGTTTTGGAGTTTGGCGGTGGTCCCGGCATAGAGGGTGTTGCCGTAGTCCAGGCGACTCGTGACAAGGGTGTGGGTCATGGTTTTTCTGGTGTCGGCGGGGATCCAGCGGAAGATCTTGCGGAGCATGCGGAGAGTGAGGAAGCAGGCGGAGGACACGGCGTTGACTTGCTTGGTCATGGTGAGAAGAGGGTCCAAGATGAAGCCGAGGTTGCGGGCGTGGTCTGCGGGGGTCGGTGCGGTGCCGAGGGCCGTGGGCCACCAGGAGTCGTCCCAGGCGGACGGGGTGTTGCCGAGGATGAGGACTTCCGTTTTTTCAGAGTTCAGCTTTAGGCGGCTGAGCCTCATCCAATCTGCGACGTCCTTCATACCCTCTTGTAGGTTGGTCTTGGCGCTGGCGGGGTCCTTGGTGAGGGAGAGTACAAGTTGGGTGTCATCGGCGTAGGAGGTGATGATGATGTCGTGCTTGCGTACGATGTCGGCGAGGGGGCTCATGTAGACATTGAAGAGTGTCGGGCTGAGCGATGAGCCTTGAGGTACGCCGCAGATGATCTTGGTGGGTTCTGAGCGAAACGGAGGGAGGTAAACTCTTTGGGAGCGGTTTGCGAGGAAGGAGGCGATCCAGTCCAGGGCCTGGCCTTGGATCCCGGTGGAGCGTAGGCGGGTGATTAGGGTGCGGTGACAGACAGTGTCAAAGGCAGCCGAGAGGTCGAGGAGAATGAGGGCGACTGTTTCACCGTTGTCCATCAGGGTTCTGATGTCGTCTGTGACTGAGATGAGGGCGGTTTCCATGCTGTGGTTGGTTCGGAATCCGGTTTGTGAAGGGTCGAGCAGGTTGTTGGCTTCCAGGAAGGTGGTCAGCTGTTTGTTGACGGTCTTTTCTATTACCTTGGCTGGGAAAGGTAGAAGAGAGATGGGGCGGAAGTTTTTCAGGTCGCTCGGGTCAGCCGTAGGTTTCTTTAGTAGGGCGTTGACTTCAGCGTGTTTCCAGCATTCGGGGAAGGTAGCAGAAGAAAAAGAAGAGTTGATGACGGTCTGGAGGTGCGGGGCGATGATGTCGTCGGCTTTGTTAAAGATGAAGTGCGGGCAGGGGTCCGAAGGGGCGCCGGAGTGGATAGAGTTCATGATGGATTTGGTTTCTTCCGTGTTGATGTGGGTCCAGTTGTTGAGGGTGATGTCCGGGGATGCGGGTTCAGTGGTGTATGGTTGGGTCTGGTGTCCGAAGCTGTCGTGGAGGTCGCTGATCTTGCGATGGAAGAAAGTGGCGAGGGATTTGCACAAATCCTGTGAGGGCGTGACGGCGTTGGCGCTGGCGCTGGGGTTGGAGAACTCTTTGACGATGCTGAAGAGTTCTCTGCTGTTGTGGCTGTTTTTGTCCAGTCTGTCGGTGAAAAAGTTCCTTTTGGCAGTGCGGATCAGGTGGTGGTGTTCGCGTGTAGCGTTCTTGAGGGCGGTCATGTTGTCAGCGGTGTGGTCCTTGCGCCAGGCCTTCTCAAGGGCGCGACAAGTTTTCTTTGATTCTTTGAGGGTGTCAGAGAACCAGAGAGGTTTTTTGGTGTTGGTCTGTCGATGCGTGCGTTTGAGGGGAGCAAGGTTGTCAGCGCAGTTGGAGATCCAGTTTGTGAGGTTGAGAGCTGCGTCGTTGGGGTCGGTGGTGAGGGTGGGTTGGTTGGCGGCGAGAGCGGAGAAGAGTTGCTCTTCAGGGATCTTGTTCCACTGTCGACGAGGGATGGGTTGAGTGCAGAGGTGGGAGGTCTCGCGTCGGAATGTGAAGTGGACGCAGCTGTGGTCGGTCCAGTGTAGGGCAGAGGTGTGGCTGAAGAAGACGTGTTTGCTGGCGGAGAAGATAGGGTCGAGCGTGTGTCCGGCGATGTGGGTGGCGGTGTTCACCAGTTGTTTGAGGCCGAGGTTGGCGAGGTTGTCGAGCAGGGTGGTGGTGTTGGGGTCGTTGTTTTGTTCCAGATGGAAGTTGAGGTCGCCTAGGAGGATGTAGTCCGGTGAGGCGAGGGCGTGCGGGGAGATGAAGTCGGCGATGGCGTCGCTGAAAGAGCGCGAGGTCCGGGAGGACGGTAGACGAGGGATCCTCTGAGGGTGGTCCTCGGGTCGGTGCGAATCTGAAAATGCAGGTGTTCAGCGGCGAGGGGGTGTCTTCGGTGGAGGTGGTGACGCTGATGGAGTCTTTGAAGATGATGGCGACACCTCCTCCTACTTGGTTGGTGCGGTCTTTTCTGGAGATCTTGTAGCCTTCGGGGATGGCGGGTAGCGATGTCTGGAGCAGAGGAGGCGTTCATCCATGTCTCCGTGATGAAGGCGACGTCCGGGGCTGTGGAGTCCAGGAGGTCCCAAAGTTCAACGGCGTGCTTGTGGACGGAACGAGCGTTGATCAGGATGCACTTGAGGTGGTTGATGGCGCGTGGGCTTGTGGTCGTGGTAGTTGCGTGGTGGAAGATGCGTTTGCAGGAGTTGCAGGCGAAGGGTTCATGGGTGCGTTTGGGGTGAGCTAGGAAGCAGGTTTTGGAGCACCCTGGGTTGAGGGCGTGGACGGTGGTGGGGTCGTAGCGGATCAGCGGGGCTTGGGGGAGCTGGGGACCAGGGGTCGTGGCGCTGGGCGCGGGCCAGGCGCGGACTGGCGCAGACGGGCTTGCCTCTGGCGTGCCCGCTGCGCAGTCGCGCAGCAGCCGCCATAAGAGGTAGGAGGGGGGGAGGGGTCAGCTGGGGGCGAATGGGAGCTGGGGGGCGGGGGCGTGCAGGAGGTCGCGGCGGGAAAGCGCGAGGGAGGGGGGGGACAGGTAGAGTGAGTGGAGCTGGGGGAGGGGGGTTTAGAGTGGAGGGGGGTGAGTGTTAGGAGGTTTGGAGATTAGGGAGAGAGATAGGAGTAGGGTTGTGAAGATAGGGGAGGGGGGGTTGTAGAGGTGGGTGAGGGAGTGAGGTAGAGTGAGAGGATAGGGAGATAGGTAGTAGAGGGGGTGGCGGGAGGGGGGGAGAGATAGAGAAATAGATAGAGAAAATAGATAGAGAAGTCGATAGATAGGGAAATAGATAGATAGAGAGATAGGTAGATAGGAGGAGGTGGAGAGTGGGGGAGTTAGATAGTGAGATAGGGAGCTAGAGAGATAGGAAGATAGGAGGAGTGAGGGAGGTAGATAGCGAACGGGTTAGCTAGGGGTGAGAGAGGGGGAGGCGAGTGAGGGAGGGGGATGAGGAAGGAGCAGGAGGGCAGGCTCGGGGGAAGAAGACGGAGGAGGCAGAAGAGCCGAAGACAGAAGAACAGAAGACCGGAAGAGCAGAAGACAGAAGCACAGAAGACAGAAGACAGAAGAACAGAAGACCGGAAGAGCAGAAGACAGAAGCACAGAAGACAGAAGACAGAAGCACAGAAGACCGGAAGAGCAGAAGAACAGAGAAGAACACAGAAGAACACAGAAGAACCGAGAAGAACATAGAAGAAGAACACAGAAGAACACAGAAGAACCGAGAAGAACAGAGAAGAAGAACACAGAGGACCGGAAGAACACAGAAGAACAGAAGGGAAGAACAGAAGAACAGAAGAGAAGAACAGAAGAACACAGAAGAAGATTGCAGAGGGGGAGCGAGGAGGAAGAGACAGAGAGGAGGAAAAGAAGCAGGAGCAGGAGAGAAGGTGAGTGGCGCGGGGCAGGGCGAGGGGCTGGGAGGAGGGGGGTACTTACAGTTAGGTGGGTCTCAGGAACTCAGGAACTCGGGAACTTGGAGGAGCTGCAGCGGCAGGGGGAGCGACCTACCCTTGGGTCAAGGGTCGCTACCACTGTCGTGCAGCGGCCGCCATAAGAGGTAGGAGGGGGGGAGGGGTCAGCTGGGGGCGAATGGGAGCTGGGGGGCGGGGGCGTGCAGGAGGTCGCGGCGGGAAAGCGCGAGGGAGGGGGGGACAGGTAGAGTGAGAGGAGCTGGGGGAGGGGGGTTTAGGGTGGAGGGGGGTGAGTGTTAGGAGGTTTGGAGATTAGGGAGAGAGATAGGAGTAGGGTTGTGAAGATAGGGGAGGGGGGGTTGTAGAGGTGGGTGAGGGAGAGAGGTAGAGTGAGAGGATAGGGAGATAGGTAGTAGAGGGGGTGGCGGGAGGGGGGAGAGATAGAGAAATAGATAGAGAAAATAGATAGAGAAGTCGATAGATAGGGAAATAGATAGATAGAGAGATAGGTAGATAGGAGGAGGTGGAGAGTGGGGGAGTTAGATAGTGAGATAGGGAGCTAGAGAGATAGGAAGATAGGAGGAGTGAGGGAGGTAGATAGCGAACGGGTTAGCTAGGGGTGAGAGAGGGGGAGGCGAGTGAGGGAGGGGGATGAGGAAGGAGCAGGAGGGCAGGCTCGGGGGAAGAAGACGGAGGAGGCAGAAGAGCCGAAGACAGAAGAACAGAAGACCGGAAGAGCAGAAGACAGAAGCACAGAAGACAGAAGACAGAAGAACAGAAGACCGGAAGAGCAGAAGACAGAAGCACAGAAGCACAGAAGACAGAAGACAGAAGCACAGGAGACCTGTCACCCTGTCCATCCTTAAACTGCCCCTGCTCCATCTCTCCACAGGCCTACGGACAATGCACCTGTGTGACTGTAACTCTGGACTCTGCCATGGACATTCCTTCACCATAGCCCCCACCCAATTGAAACCACCCATCCCATTTTGAGCACTTCAATAAACACAATTATTGCACAAAACGATCAGGAGTCTGGCTGTGATTTCTAAATTATGTATTAGACATGACAGGGCAAAAATGTTTATGTACATAGGGATGCGAACAAACCGCTGCCACACAGCTGTAGTCCATGGGGAAACGAAGCAGAGGACACGCAGTGGGGGCCACAGATCTGAAATTGGAAGGGAAAAGCCACAACTCAGTCAACATACACTGGGGCAAATAGACAGGCAGTAGAGAGGCAGGAGAGTAGGAGAAATTGTAAAAAGTACGTTTTCACATTTTACCTGTGTGTCAACCAAAATACTGTGCTATCACTCTGTCCCTGTTGTCTGTTTCATCCCCATCGTCTTCCTCCTCTTCACTCTCCACAGGTTCCACCGCTGCCACAACACCACCGTCTGGACCATCCTCCTGCAGGAAAGGCACCTGGCGTCGCAAAGCCAGATTTTGAAGCATACAGCAGGCCACGATGATATGACACACCTTCTTTGGTGAGTACATCAGGGATCCACCTATCATATGCAGGTACCTAAACCTGGCCTTCAGGAGGCCAAAGGTGCGTTCGATCACCCTCCTAGTACGCCCATGGGCCTCATTGTACCGTTCCTCTGCCCTGGTCCTGGGATTCCTTACTGGGGTCAATAGCCACGACAGGTTGGGGTAACCAGAGTCCCCCAATAGCCAGACACGGTGTCTCTCTAGCTGTTCCATCACGTAAGGGATGCTGCTATTCCTTAGGATGTAGGCGTCATGCACTGACCCAGGGAACTTGGCATTTACATGCGAGATGTACTGGTCAGCCAAACACACCACCTGGACGTTCATCGAATGGTAACTTTTTCTGTTTCTGTACACCTGTTCACTTTCTCTGGGGGGAACCAAAGCCACATGGGTCCCATCAATGGCACCTATGATGTTGGGAATATGTCCAAGGGCATAGAAATCACCCTTCACTGTAGCCAATTCGCCCACCTCAGGGAAAACTATGTAGCTCCTCATGTATTTCATCAGGGCAGACAACACTCTGGATAACACCTTGGAAAACATAGGCTGGGACATCCCTGAAGAAATGGCCACTGTTGACTGAAATGACCCACTTGCCAGAAAATGGAGTACTGACAGGACCTGCACCAGAGGGGGAATCCCTGTGGGTTGGCGGATGGGGGACATCAGGTCTGGCTTCAGTTGGGCACACAGTTCATGTATAGTGGCACGGTCAAGCCGGTATGTGAGTATAACGAGGCGTTCTTCCATTGTCGACAGGTCCACCAGCGGTCTGTACACGGGGACATTCCTCCTTCTCCTCGCCAAACCCAGCGGACGGTGCCTAGGAAGGACAACATGGAGCACAGAGTCAAACAACCCACAGGTACGTGGCCACAGTTTGCAGAGTAAACAATTGTGTATGCATTGAATGGCTTGTATGAGTGGCTATGCAAGGCCTAGGCCTGTGTGACGCAGTAGAAATTAAGCCATGTGGGCCCTCGAAATGGCGGCTGCCTGACCTGTGAAGTGTGACAATGGGATGTGAGGTCAATGCGCTGGCGTGGCACACCGCGGCGGTCGGCGTTCGAAGACCGCGGCACGAAGCCGCATTGGTTAACATTGAAGCCTATGGGTTTCAGGAGCCAATGGCGAAGGGCGCCGGCGGTGGCGGTACGCACCGCCGCGGTACGCACCGCCGCGGGCGTGACCGCCATTTTCTAACTGATGAATCACTCGAGACCTGATCTTCCACAGGAGAGGACCTATACTGCAAGTGCTGCTGTGACCTCGGTCTGGAAGGGACAATAGCTGCTGTGACTGGGGAAAGGGCCCCTGCCTTCACTGGTGAAGAGTTGGAGAAACTCGTGGATGGGGTCCTCCCCCAGTATGCGCTACTCTACGGTCCTCCAGACCAACAAGTAAGTAAATTGCAAAATGGATTTGTGGCCACTGCCTGGGTTGAGTGGGGTGAATGGCCGAAGGTGGGAAGGCGAACGAATGAGGTATGAATCGCACGACAGATGAGATCATGGGCCACATGGCAGGGTTCGGGGGTGGGGGGCCACATGGCAGGGTTCGGGGGTGGGGGGCCACATGGCAGGGTTCAGGGGTGGGGGGCCACATGGCAGGGCTGGGGGGTGGGGGGCCACATGGCAGGATTCGGGGGTGGGGGGCCACATGGCAGGGCTGGGGGGCCACATGGCAGGGTTCGGGGGTGGCGGGCCACATGGCAGGATTCGGGGGTGGGGGGCCACTCCCAACGATAACGCAGACAAACTTGAACTTTGTATTTCTCTCTCCCTGTCCGTGTCACATAGGTCAGCGCCCATCAGAAAATCGGGATTTGGCGTGCCATCGCCAAGGACGTCCGGACCCTGGGGGTCCACCATCGACGGGGCACCCACTGCCGCAAGAGGTGGGAGGACATCCGCCGCGGGACCAAGAAGACCGCCGAGTCTCTGCTGGGGATGGCCTCCCAACGTAGGCGGGGTGCCAGCCGTCAATTGACCCCCCTGATGTTCCGGATCCTGGCGGTGGCCTACCCTGAATTGGATGGGCGCCTGAGGGCAGCACAGCAGACACAAGGGGGTGAGTACAAGCACAATCTGCTATGTTGGCGCACAGTGGAGGTGTCTGGGTGGGGGAGGAGGGCTGTGGGTCCCCCTAGGCCAGGGCGAAATCTGTAGGCTAGGCCCCTCCGCAAGCCCCTGTGTCCCCCCCCCAGTAGTGTGCCAAGTACAGCTATCCCTGGGCCTGTGTCATGTATGTGTGCAGTTGTCATCTCTAGGCGTGTAGGGCATGTGCCACGGATTGCGTAGCGGACCCCAAGTGCGCGACGTAGTGCAGGGGGCATCTGTGTCTGTCATGTCCGCCAACGGTAGCGGTAATCCATGCACTCAAAATATATTTATTTCTCTCCCCCCCCCTTTTTGTTTGTCTTTTTGTGCATGTGTGCATCAGCATCATCAGGCGGAGGAGAAGTGGCATCGGGGCAGGAGGGAGCTGCATCTCACATGGGCCAGGAGGCCCATGGCACCGAATCAGACTGGACCAGTGAGACGGAGGGCGAGGGGGGCTCCACAACGGGGACGCGTGGAGACCACAGCGACACGGACACGTCCTCGGAAGGGAGCTCCCTTGCGGTGGCGGCAACATCCGTGCCCCCCGCGCCTACAGGTACAGCCGCCACCAAGCGCACCAGCTCCGCCCTCTCAGCAGCCCCTCAGAGTTTGCCCCGTGCCCGCTCGCACACCAAGGCGGGCATCTCCTTCGCCCCAGGCACCTTAGGCCCTGCCCCAGTTACCCATGCTGCCCTCAGTGAGGAGGTCATTGACCTCCTCAGAACGCTCATTGTTGGGCAGTCTACCCTTTTGAATGCCATCCAGGGGGTGGAGAGGGAGGTTCATCGCAGCAATGCATACCTGGAGGGCATTCATTCGGGTCAGGCTGCCCATCAGCGATCGTTCCAGGCTCTGGCCTCAGCACTGACGGCAGCCATTGTCCCTGTTTCCAGCCTCCCTCTACTAACTCCCTCCTCCCAGTCTCCTGTTCCTCTGCCTGTCCCATCCACACCATCAGACCAGCCTGCACACACCTCAACACCCAAGAGCAGCTCATCCAAACATAAGCACCACAGATCACGCAAGCATTCACCCAAGCAACATCCAGATGCAGACATGCCCACAGTCACTACCGCCTCTGTGTCCCCCACCTCCTCGTCTCCCTCCTCCCTCCCTGTGACGTCTCCACTCACACCTTCATGCACCCCACCATCAGCCAGTCTTTCCATCACCAGCACACCCTCCAGTACAGTCCACACACGTGCAGTCACCACCCCCACTGCCATTTACACGTCCCCTGTGTCCTCTCCCACTGTGTCTGTCACCCCCTCTTCCAAAACACACAAACGCAGGCAGCCACCCACCCAACAGCCATCCACCTCACGACAGCCTCCAGCTCCTGCACCTGCACCCAAAGACAGCACACTTGACTCACCTACAACCACATCCTCTTCCTCCACTCCCATACCCACTGCACCTACCCTTCCCATTGCTCCCAAAAAACTTTTCCTCTCTAAAATTAACCTCTTTCCTGACCCTGACCCCCCCCCCCTCCATCTGGTAGGAGTAAAAAGAGCACCTCAGCCACCACCAGCCCTGCAGCACCCTTGACTAAGGTGCAGGGGTTTTGGAGTCCCCCAGCTCCTAGGGCGGGAACCTCGAGCAGCAGCAAGGGGACAGCCAGCCCACCCCCTGGGAAGAGGAGCAGGAAACAGAAGGGCCGGCGCGGGAGCCCTCAGACAGCAGCCCCCAGGGACACTAACGTGCCACCGACACCTGCCACAGCTCCAAAGGGAGGAAAGGGCCACAGACCTTCAGGCAAGGAGGGCAAGGGCAGCAGGGCGGAGAAGACAGGCAGCAGGCCAGCTGCCCAGGAGGGCCCCACCAGCCCCTTCCCCGCTGCCCAGGAGGACCCCACCAGCACCATCCCCGCTGCCCAGGAGGACCCCACCAGCACCATCGCTGCTGCCCAGGGAGGCCCCAGCCCAGCTGCCCAGGAGGGCTCCACAACCCACAGCCCAGGTGGGCAATGAAGGAGCCCCAACCACGCTGCCCAGGAGGACCCCACCAGCCACTGGCCAGATGGGCATAGAAGGACCGCTGTCTCAAGCACCGCTGTCCTGGGCCCCCGCCGTCTCAAGCACCGCTGAACAGGGCCCCGCCATCTCCAGCACCGCTCCGCTGGGGAACGCCGTCTCAAGCACCACTGAACAGGGCCCGCCGTCTCCAGCACCGCTCCGCTGGGGACCGCCGTCTCAAGCACCGCTGAACAGGGCCCTGCCGTCTCAAGCACCGCTGTCCTGGGCCCCCGCCGTCTCAAGCACTGCTGTCCTGGGCCCCTGCCGTCTCCAGCACCGCTGAACAGGGCCCCGCCGTCTCCAGCACCGCTGAACAGGGCCCCGCCGTCTCCAGCACCGCTCCGCTGGGGACCGCCGTCTCAAGCACCGCTGAACAGGGCCCCGCCGTCTCAAGCACTGCTGTCCTGGGCCCCCGCCGTCTCAAGCACCGCTGTCCTGGGCCCCCGCCGTCTCCAGCACTGCTGAACAGGGCCCCGCCGTCTCCAGCACCGCTGAACAGGGCCTCCTGGTCCTTTTACAATTCGGAGTGGACTAGGTTTCTGGGTGTCCAACATTACTCTGGAGGAAGATCTTCAGTTATTTTCAGAAGTGTGGTGGTACTCTGGGGGTTTGTAGTGTCTGTCTAATGTCCGAGCAACCCCTCAGCGGTGATTGTCGAGTTGTGGGTGCAGCAGGCGGAGTTTGGCGCCTTCGTCTTTGTGCAGCAAGACTTCAGTTCTTGAGCCTGGGGTTTTCTTTGTTGCTGATCTTCTTGTGTCCTTGGAATCTCAAACTCTGGTCTAGGAGTGCCAAATAAATACTGTATTTAGTTATTTTTTAGGAGAGTACCTAGTAGTGCCCAATGGGTCATCTACCTTAGGGTGGCTACACCCACTAAGTGACCAGTTACTGTGGGCAGAGGTCACTTTCCTGCACCTTATTGGCGATTTTCATTCCATACAAGATGGAGGAAATTAAATGGAGGGGTCACCTCGCATACAACACCTTAGGGGTGGTGCAAGCTGGGGCTGACCACTCCTCCTGTCCTTTGTGCGTTTTGCCACCGCTGCTCCCTCCAAAAGTGGGGGTTTGCAATGGGGGTGGCCATCCGCTACTAGCAGCAGGCTTGGGGATCAAGTATCAAGAATGGTAAGCCCTTTGAAGTTCACTAACAGGACAGGGCACATCTTGAGGATGGGGGTGTGTAGGAAGGTAGCCTCTTTCTAGCCTTGTTACCCTCACTTTTGGCCTGTTTGTGAGTATGTGTCAGGGTGTTTTCACTGTCTCACTGGGATCCTGTTAGCCAGGGCCCAGTGCTCATGGTGAAGACCCTATGTTGTCAGTGTGTTTGTTATGTGTCACTAGGATCCTGCTAGCCAGGACCCCAGTGCTCATACGTTTGTGGCCTATATGTGTTCCCTGTGTGGTGCCTTACTGTATCACTGAGGCTCTGCTAACCAGAACCTCAGTGTTTATGCTCTCTCTGCTTTCTAAATTTGTCACTGCAGGCTAGTGACTAAGTTTACCAATTCTCATTGGCACACTGGTACACCCATATAATTCCCTTGTATATGGTACTTAGGTACACAGGGTATTGGGGTTTCAGGAGATCCCTATGGACTGAAGCATTTCTTTTCCCACCCATAGGGAGCTCTGACAATTCTTACACAGGCCTGCCACTGCAGCCTGAGTGAAATAAAGTCCACGTTATTTCACAGCCATTTTTCACTGCACATAAGTAACTTATAAGTCACCTATATGTCTAACCTTCACCTGGTGAAGGTTGGGTGCCAAGTTACTTAGGGCCAGATGTAGCAAAACTAGGTTTTGCAACTCGGAAATTGCGACTCGGAGCGACTCGCAATTTCCGAGTCACAAAACCATATGCAGAATGGTGTCTTAGATACCTTCTGCGAGTCGCTATGGGGTCGCAAAGACCCACCTCATTAATATTAATGAGGTGGGTCGCATTTTGTGACCCCATAGCTAGTCCCTGAACTCACAGGGATGGTGGCCTGCTGAAGTCAGCAGACCTCCATGTCTGTGACTGCTTTTTGAATAAAGCAGTTTTTTAAATTTATTTTGCAGCCCGTTTTCCTTAAAGGAAAACGAGTTGCAAAATAAAAAAAATAACGAAACCTATTGGTTTCGGTTTTTCAGGGTAGGCAGTGGTCCATTGGACCACTGCCTGCTCTGAAAACCCCTTTTTGGCAACATTCACAAAGGGGAAGGGGTCCCCTGGGGACCCCTTCCCTTTTGCGAATGGGTTACCACCAGTGTGACACTGGTGGTAACTGCGAATTGCTTTGCGACCGCATTCGCGGTCACAAAGCAATTTAGCATAGCGATGCGAATCGCAAATAGGAAGGGAACACCCCTTCCTATTTGCGAATCGCATTCACAATTTGGGAGTCGGTACTGACTCGCAAATTGTGAATAAGCATCACAAACGGCATTTTGCATGCTGCAAACTGCGATTTTCGCAGTTTGCACCATGCAAAATGCTTGCTACACCTGCCCCTTAGTGTGTGGGCACCCTGGCACTAGCCAAAGTGCCCCCACATTGTTTAGGGCAATTTCCCCGGACTTTGTGAGTGCGGGGACACCATTACACGCGTGCACTATACATAGGTCACTACCTATGTATAGCGTCACAATGGTAACTCCGAACATGGCCATGTAACATGTCTAAGATCATGGAATTGTCACCCCAATACCGTTCTGGTATTGGGGGGACAATTCCATGATCCCCTGGGTCTCTAGCACAGAACCCGGGTACTGCCAAACTGCCTTTCCGGGGTTTCACTGCAGCTGCTGCTGCTGCCAACCCCTCAGACAGGATTCTGCCCTCCTGGGGTCCAGGCAGCCCAGGCCCAGGAAGGCAGAACATAGGATTTCCTCTGAGAGAGGGTGTTACACTCTCTCCCTTTGGAAATAGGTGTGAAGGGCTGGGGAGGAGTAGACTCCCCCAGCCTCTGGAAATGCTTTGATGGGCACAGATGGCGCCAATCTCTGCATTAGCCAGTTTACACCAGTTCAGGGATCCCCCAGCCCTGCTTTGGCGCGAAACTGGACAAAGGAAAGGGGAGTGACCACTCCCCTGACCAGTACCTCCCAGGGGAGGTGCCCAGAGCTCCTCCAGTGTGTCCCAGACCTCTGCCATCTTGGAAACAGAGGTGTTGGGGGCACACTGGATTGCTCTGAGTGGCCAGTGCCAACAGGTGACGTCAGAGACACCCTCTGATAGGCTCTTACATTTCTTGGTAGCCAATCCTCCTTTCTAGGTAGCCAAACCTCCTTTTCTGGCTATTTAGGTTCTCTGCTTTAAGGAATTCTTCAGATAACGAATGCAAGAGCTCACCAGAGTTCCTCTGCATCTCCCTCTTCGACTTCTACCAAGGATCGACTGCTGACTGCTCCAGGACGCCTGCAAAACTGCAACAAAGTAGCAAAACGACTACCAGCAACATTGTAGCGCCTCATCCTGCCGGCTTTCTCGACTGTTTCCTGGTGGTGCATGCTCTGGGAATCACCTGCCTTCAACCTGCACCAGAAGCCAAGAAGAAATCTCCCATGAGTTGACAGAATCTTCCCCCTGCTAACGCAGGCACCAAAAGACTGCATCACCGGTCCTCTGGGTCCCCTCTCATCCTGACGAGTGTGGTCCCTGGAACACAGGAACTCTATCCAAGTGACTCCCACAGTACAGTGATCCCTCAGTCCAAGTTTAGTGGAGGTAAGTCCTTGCCTCCCCAAGCTGGACTGCAAACTGTGTACTGCGTGATTTGCAGCTGCTCCGGCTCCTGTGCACTCTTCCAGGATTTCCTTCATGCACATCCTAGCCTGGGTCCCCAGCACTCCGTCCTGCACTGCTCAACCCTCTGAGTTGGCCTCCAATGTCGTTGGACCCTCCTTTGTAACTCTGCGTGGACTCCGGTTCACCAATCTTCCAAGTGCCTGTTCAGGTATTTCTGCGGGTGCTGCCTGCTTCTGTGGGGGCTCTCTGAGTTGCTGAATGCCCCCTCCGTCTCCTTCTCCAAAGGGCGACATCCTGGTCCTTCCTGGTCCACAGCAGGACCCAAAAACCTCCACTGCAAGGCTTGTTTGCGGTATTTCTGTGTGGGAAAACTTCTGCAACCTTCATCACGACGTGGGGCATCTTCCATCCAAAGGGGAATTTCCTAGTCCTCTTCGTTGTTGAGGAACTCCAAGCATCTTCCACCCGGAGGCAGCTTCCTTGCACCTTCATCCAGGGTGTTCTGGGCTCCTGCCCCCCCTGGACACTGTCGTGACTATTGGATGTGGTCCCCTTGCAAGGTCGAAGTTTTGGGGTGCTGCTGTGGCTCAGGAGGGACCACGATGTCACCACTTGGAGGAGGAGACAGAGGGGGTGCCCAGCAACTCAGGGAGCCCTCACAGAAGCAGGCAGCACCTGCAGAAGTACCTGAACAGGCACTTGGAAGGAAAGTGAACCGGAGTCCAAATCCTGGAAGAGTGCACAGGAGCCGGAGCAGCTGCAGAACACGTGGTACCCAGCAATGCAGTCTAGCATGGGGAGGCAAGGACTTACTTCAACCAAACATGGACTGAAGAGTCACTGGACAGTGGGAGTCACTTGGACAGTGTTGCTGAGTTCCAGGGACCACGCTCTTCAGGATGGTAGGGGACCCAGAGGACCAATGTTGCAGTCTTTTGGTGCCTGCGTTAGCAGGGGGAAGATTCCGTCGACCCACGGGAGATTTCTTCAGAGCTCCTGGTGCAGGGAGGAGGTAGGCTACCCCCAGAGCATGCACCACCTGGAAACAGTCGAGAAAGCCGTCAGGATGAGGCGATACAAGGTTGCTAGTAGTCGTCTTGCTACTTTGTTGCGGTTTTGCAGGTGTCCTGAGCAGTCAGCGTTCGATCCTTTGGCAGAAGGTGAAGAGGGAGATGCAGAGGAAATCTGATGAGCTCTTGCATTCATTATCTGAAGAATTCCCCAAAGCAGAGACCCTAAATAGCCAGAAAATGATGTTTGGCTACCAAGTTAGGAGGATTGGCTCCCAAGAGAGGTAAGAGCCTATCAGAAGAAGCCTCTGACGTCACCTGCTGGCACTGGCCACTCAGAGCAGTTCAGTGTGCCAGCAACACCTCTGAATCCAAGATGTCAGAGGTCTGGGGCACACTGGAGGAGCTCTGGGCACCTCCCCTAGGAGGTGCAGGTCAGGGGAGTGGTCACTCCCCTTTCCTTTGTCCAGTTTCGCGCCAGAACAGGGCTGGGGGATCCCTGAACAAGTGTAGACTGGCTTATGCAGAGATGGGCAGCATCTGTGCCCATCAAAGCAGTTCCAGAGGCTGGGGGAGGCTACTCTTCCCCAGCCTTTCTCACCTTTTCCAAAGGGAGAGGGTGTAACACCCTCTCTCTGAGGAAGTCCTTTGATCTGCCTTCCTGGGCCAAGCCTGGCTGGATCCCAGGAGGGCAGAAACCTGTCTGAGGGGTTGGCAGCAGCATCAGCTGCAGTGAAACCCCGTAAAGGCAGTTTGGCAGTACCCGGGTTCTGTGCTAGAGACTCGGGGGATCATGGAATTGTCCCCCCAATGCCGGAATGACATTGGGGTGACAATTCCATGATCTTAGACATGTTACATGGCCATGTTCAGAGTTACCATTGTGACACTACACATAGGTGGTGCCCTATGTGTAGGGCACACGTGTAATGGTGTCCCCGCACTCACAAAGTCCGGGGAAATTGCCCTGAGCAATGTGGGGGCACCTTGGCTGGTGCCAGGGTGCCCACACACTAAGGCCCATATTTATACTCCGTTTGTGCCGATTGTGCGTCAAAAAATTTGACGCACAATCAGCGCAAACGTTGCCCCATATTTAAACCCTGACGCCCGAGCATGCGGACAACAAAAATCCGCAGTGTGCACCATTTTCTGGATGCGGCAACCCGCCCTGCTTTAATGATGTGCAGGGTAGGCGTTCCCGTCCAAAAAACGACGCACACGGCCGTGCGTCGTATTTATGCTTCCGGGCAAAAATGACTCTCGGCCGGGAGGCGGAGCAAAAAAATGACGCAAAGCCTGATGTGCGTCAAAATTTTATGCCTGGGTCAGGGCAGGCGTTAAAATGGGGCAAACACACCTGTATTGAATCAGAACACACAGAACAAACAACAGAGCAGCAGAGCAGCAACAGGGAGACATGGAGGTGATTTTTATCCAGCGTGCACGTAGACGCAGAGCCCTGCAGCAACAACAGCAGCTACAACAACAACAGCAGGGACCCCAAAGGCAGCGCAGAAGGCAGGAGAGGATATTCCGCCCAAGAACAACCCTGCATGGCCACAGGGAACACGACATCATACAGAGGTACCGGTTGAACTGGCAGGCCATTCAGCAGCTGCTGCGAAACATTGAACAGCAGTTGGCCCACACTTTGGTGACACCCCGCACTATCCCAACAGAAATAAAGCTGCTTGCCGTACTACACCTGCTGGCAAGTGGCTCCTTTCAAACAACTGGTGCCCTGGTTGGCGGAATATCACAACCATCATTCTCCGCATTGCTGCCAAAAGTACTGGATGCCATCATTCGCCTGACAACCCTCCACATCTGCTTCCCTAACACACTGCAGAAGCAGCAGGAAACTAAACAGGCGTTCTACGCCATCAGTGGCTTCCCACACATCCTTGGTGCAATCGACTGCACACACGTACGCCTTGTGCCACCTGCTGCAACAGAACACCTCTACCGCAACAGGAAGCACACACATTCAATCAACGTGCAGGCCATAGTCGATCACCAGGGATTGATCACCACCATTGTGGCTAAATATCCTGGGAGTGTACATGACTCATTCATCTTCCGTCACAGCACCATCAACCAACACTTCCAGGATGGATGGTATGGCAATGGAATACTTGTTGGTAAGTACAGAAACCTACATATATACGCACTGCACAGCAACCCTCTAGGACACACAACACATACACCACAACAGCAACACCTAGACAGGAACACACTGAGGTCCTCACATCACTAGCCATGTTTCTTAACTCACCATTGAACCTGTCACACATTGGAATTTACTCTACAGCTTAATGTGAAGACATTAATGAGTGTGGTTGCCTAAATATCACCTTGCAAATTGTAAGTGTCACAATAACCTTTACATTAATACATTGCATAAGTTTCAAAGGGATGGGATGTCCAGGGTACTTTGATATGAACGTGTTAACAACACTTTCAATTTTAACTCTGCATGGAACTATCATCTCACCCCCAGTGAAGACACACGGACACCTGTATCACAAGTCACAATGCTAGGGAGGACACACTCTATTGCAATTTCCAAAACATACTGCTGACAAACGGTTAGCAGACAAACACTTGCTCAGCCAAGGAAAAAACACAATGCAGAAGGTATAGCCTACAAGTATAGGTTGTCACATTAGTACACAAAAGAGTCACAGACAACACAAGACAACTACTGCCATTAAAGGTCTTTTCAATAGTGCCAGCTACATCTACATGATCCCATTCTGTGTTTTTCTTTCAGCTGATCAGGGGTATGGCATCCAGCCGTGGCTAATGACACCATTTGGGAACCCGACTACTGCTGCAGAGCGGGCATACAATGACGCCCATAAGAGGACACGCAGCATTGTCGAGCGGACCTTTGGGATCCTAAAGTCAAGGTTCCGCTGCCTTGACAACACTGGCTGTAGCCTACTATATTCCCCAGAGATGGTCTGTAGGATCATACTCACTTGTGCCATATTGCACAACATTTGTGTAAAAAGGAACATTCCCCTCCTGGAACCAGACCCATACATGCCTGAAGACGACGAAGAGGAGGATGCTGGCCTGCAACAGGAGGGGGAACAACCAAACACGGCTGCTGGAGTGCATAGGCGCCAACAGATTGTAAATAATTTATTTTCTTAATTTTGACTATCACCACTTAATGCACAATTGTAAATAAACACAGATAACAAACACCACATCATGGTTTGGCCTATTCATTTCTGCCCACCTTTAGTTTGAAATAGCTGAAGAAGAATGTCGTCTCATTGAGCAATAATGACATAACAATCATCACGCAAAAAATATACACCACAAATGTAATGGCCACCATACAATGGTCAAATACACACACCATGTAAATGACAGACATCCTGTACAGTTCACCTTTGAAGGGCAATAGCTGAGGACCACACATATGACTCACATACATGTAGGAAACATGTATCATCGCAGCAGATGGCACACAACTAAAACACCATCACTCAACTAGGGGAAGACAGGCCTCATACGTCAGCCAGTTCACATGCTAATGCTTCAGGAACAGGAATGTAGTACTAGACTCTTGCCAACAGTAATTCTAACTACTTACGATCATTGCAATGACTATTTGTCACTAGAGTTACACATAAGCAGAACATACACAGCACAAGTGCTACACCTATGACAAGCATCCAGCACATCACATCCCATCTACATGTCAGCCCTTTTCTAAAAACAATACACACACTTGCAGCTGCTCACACCCCACCTGTCTGAAGTGGTCCCTGGAAGTCCGATTTGTGTACACTCAGATTCCCTCATCTACACACACACACTCACAAGAGTCATCCAGTGTGCCACACCCTTTACTATGCCGACCATTGTCATACTACCATCTCACTGCATGGAACACAGCTCATATAATTCACTGCCTTGGAGTTCATAGGGCCTGGTATCACCTGTAGATTGATTCTTCTGTGAAAGGTATTGTAGGCTATATATCAGCTAATCCCATCTGACAGGACTAGTGAGACACAGATGGAGGCCACACCTGTGATCCCCTCCATGCACACCACCCAAATGTACATGCCCTGTCCCTGAAGATGCCTCCTACTGCATACATGTTTGAATGTGAGCCATTACATCATTAAGCTTTGACACTAATGTTGCCGTGTAACACTTTATCAGGGTTCATGTGTCACCTTCAAAGCAACACAGGACATACACAGTGTGATATCTCAACTGTCTAATGCTCCCTCTGACCAGTCCTAGTCAGAACACGTGATCATGTAATTACTGAAAGAGCTTGCACCTGATTGACCCAGCATCCTGTCAGCCTGACTGGCACCTGTCCGTGGGTCACTCTACAGATACCTGGGGTCCACCTATGGACCACACATGCTGTCCAATACCTTTTGTACCTCAGACAATAATTTGTCATTAGCCTCATCAATGTATACTCAAATACATAGTAGTGCATCATCTGACTGTCATTTGCATCAGATTTGTGACAGTGCCCATGAATAGGCAAATCTTGGCCCTTCCGTTGTCTGACCTTCATTAATGCCTAAACTTAAAAGTGTGACAGTGGACCAGGACCATAGTGTATGATGGTGTAAATGGCCTCCATCAAAACCAGCAACCTCAGATAATGTCCATGAAAAGTCAACACATATGAGGACCCTGACTGTTCAAAACTCTGAGTAACACTTTTTCAAATGATAAAGATGAGTTGTGTGTTGAATACCAGCCATTTACGTCTACACAGAGACTATGATGTTTCATTATACATTACCATCCACAGAGGCCAACTGGAGTACAAATGTGGCAATGACACATGCCAGATCCAGACACCTGAGACATTCTCTCACTCAGCACAAAAAGGTTGCCCATTTGAAAGTCTCATTACACGTGTTCATTGACAGGGTGGGACCATCCATGTGTAGGTGACCATGTCCTCAATGGCTTCTCTCCATTTTTTCTACAAACAATGCCCAATTGGAACAAGATTAGCTGCCACTAACTCATGAGGAGACCTGGAAGTTACAGTGACAACATACACCCTGACAGTTGATAGTGGATCTACATTGGACCACACATATAAACATGTGCCATCCAATCAACAACATATTTGCAAGCAGCCGATCACAGTAGTGTCCCAGTTGGAACCTAGCAGGAATAATGAAACATGCCACTAAACCAGGTAATGCATAAAGGGCCACATACATCAACAACCTATTTGTCATCAGCACATGAGGAACGTCAAGATTTAGCAAAAAATATGAATGCAAAATGGTATGTCAGATTGCTCCAAAGAATCAATAGGGCAAACATCAAATGGGCAAATGGGATTATTGAATGGCAAACAGTGAATCATACCCTATGGGCTTCCATGAGCCTGCTGCTGCAGGTTTAGCATTACTGAATAAATGAAACCCTTGGATAAATTTGCAAATCTGGAAGGGCAACCCCTAGGGTGCTGGGGGCCTAAGTCCACCTCTACCGCCCCCCAAATATACATGAAATATGCACATGTGAAGTACACACATGCATAAGGCGCATGTGTGGCCTACATGTCAAAAGTAAAACACATATAAGATACAAAAATTCATAATTAGGATATGGTTACCCCCATAAAAAGTGTAGGTGACAATTGCACTACCTATTTGGCCCATAGATAATTTGGATTACCATGATAAATGTGGACACATTTTTGCTAAGGAATACATCCTGGTATCCCATTCATCATTTAAAATTAGCCATCAGCAATTACCCAAAATATGTGTACAATTATGGGTAATAACCATTTGGAGCAATCATTACTATTACACTGTGAATGCCTTCTTTACATCCTATAAGGGACATGTGCCATAGCTAACCCCAAATGTGTATCACTTAGCACCGTTTGATCATGACTAAATTCTTTTCACAATTTGACAAAATAAAGACATATTTGTCAAAATGCGTCATATTTCCACGCATACAGCTTGTGCGTCATAATTTTTGACGCATAGGAGTGCACATAATGCTGAGTCAAAAAATGTCATTTTAAAATAAATATATTAATAACCAGCATTACATGGCCACCATATTTTCTATAATGCGTCATATTTCCACACATACATCTTGGGCGTCATAAATTTTTGACGCACAGGAGTGCATATAATGCAGAGTCAAAATTAATTTTCAGATTTGGTCATCATATTTGCCAGCGGCTTAAATTTCAACTCTAGAACTGTAAAATAAGCCTCACACAAATCTAAGTGAACAATGCCGAAAATTTTTTGACTCTGCATTATGTGCACTCTTATGCGTCAAAAAATATGACGCACAATCTGTATGCGTGAAAAAATTACGCATAACGGAAAAATAATAACGGCGGCCATTTTAGGCAGGATGTGATGTAATAGGATATCCTGTTTACAGATTCTGTACTGTGGGTGTACTTTCACTTTCACTTTGCAGTCTCAGATTATTCTAGACTGTGTGGCTGTGTGGCTGTGTGGAAAGTGTTGTCCTGTGTTTTAGTGCTTTTGTGTCCAGTGTACTTCTCTATTGTGCTTTTGTCATCATTGTCTTGGTGTTGAATACTGTCTGAGTCTGTATTGTATACTTTTGTCAAGTCCAGTGTTTCTTTTATTGTCTGTGGGAGTGTGTTCTGGGTAGTGTAATTTTGGGGTTAGTTGGGCTCTTATTCCTAAGTTTTCTTTGTTTTTCACTACTCTACCTTTCCCCATTTCCCCCTTTTCCTTTTTTTCCTACTTTTTGCACTTTGTTAGTGCAGAGATGTCAGGTAGGCCACGGCTTGCCAGGATGGGTGAGGAGGAATTGGGGGGATTTATATGGCTTGTTTGCCATTTCCTCCCACTCATGCTGGAGGCTGGGGGTTGTGTGATGCAGGGGTATCACACGGAGGCACGTAAAGTCTGGTGGGGGAAGGTGCGCCATCACTTGGTCCGTGTCTATGGTAGCCTGAGGAATGACCATCAACTCAAGCACCGCTGGGCTGATCTGATATCCAGGGAGCAGGATCTGCTGGACCACCTGGGAATCAGGATTGGTGGCCATGTTGGTGAGTACAGATCAATTACATGTGAACAATTGAAAGCTGTGTGGGGACATGTGATGATTGTTACCCAATCTGCTAGATAAATAGCTGACTGTGTGTAATGCTAGGGAAACCTACTGGGTAATTGTTGCACAATGTGTAGGAAGACAAATGCTAGCAGTCAGGTAGCTCATGTTTTCTACACATACCGGTTGCCTGTAGCTGTATGTAATGTAGTGTTGCCTTTGTGTCAGACAAGCAACACGTTAATGCCTCTATTTGAACTCTACAGGTCACAATAGCCAGTGAAAAATGGATGTTGAAACATCATACCTACATATGTAGACTCCATAGCTAGACTGAAATTTGTAAACCCAAAATTATGCTATAAATGAATGCTGCCTTCACGTCAATTGAAGTTAGCTATGTTGTCCACACATATGTCACATGTGTGTCTGGTTGGTGTGTGATGAAAATGACCACATAGGCTGTTTGAGTTTGAGGGGTCATGCAGTCCTCAAGTAACCAGCTTTTGGATGTCTCTCTGGGATGCACATGATGAGATTAATGCACCCCGATATTGTTGGGGCATACTAATGGAGGTGCATCTTTGACACCACATGACTGTCCTGGCCACTGCATGTGTGTAGTAGGGTGTGTAACTGTAGCATGAGACTCATCCAATGTAAATGTTGATTAAGAATTATTCCATGCAGTATGAGCATGTGTCAAAGTGTTTAATTACGCATGTCATATTCTCACATTGTCTTTGTAATTGCAATTGTTTGTCAGTGCACGGAGTCTGAGTATATTCTTCCTTCCATGCTTTAGAGGTGGACCTGCACCGTACACCGTGGGAGAGGTGGCTCATTTTGAGGACCCCGACACCTACAGTGAGTGTTGCATGTGTGCTATTTTTATTGTTTGCTAGTGATGTATGATGGACTACTGTGTGTTCAACAGAATTCAAGGTTTGATGCGCTGCCCATTCATTAGTATTGTTCCATTAGTGGGATTTCAAATATCACCTCAGTTTCAGTAGACCTATGCTTATCCATCTCACAGATTTAGGGTCTGTAGGCCATTCCAGTCGGGCCCGCTATGGGGAATGGGATGAGTCATGTGGAATACACTGGTTAATGTAAGAGTTGCTCTGGGACTTGCCTTGGACTGAGTCTGCATTTCAGACTGACATTCTCCCAGATAGCTTCTGCAAAAGGCTTGTCTTAAATATGCAGCTTCCCTAGTTGAGGATGGACTGAGTACACTGTAGGTTGGATCTTCCGGGGGCATGTACTACCACAAGTTGAACTAGAAGTGTGTGGGACTAGAGTGCAATGGCCTAGGTGTTAATTCTACTCATGATCATGGGTGTTCTTGCTCCTCTGTGTGTGTGATAAAATATGCCTCACTGGTAGTATGTGATGTTGGCCTAAGTCAGTACATTTTGACATGTGTGGACCTTGGATAGGACAAGGTTTGGCTGACTCCAATTTTTTGCTAGCCCTTCATTGGTGTTGTGTGTGGAGGCAAATACTTGTTGAGCTTTCTATACTCTCCTGGGTGTGCATTGAATATGGGATTGTTGGTTGTTCTTCCCACCCCACCCTCAAAGACTGCCATGGGTTTGGGAATAGGGTACCTAGGACTGTAGCAACCAGTATGTTACGCATACTTGTGACCTTTTGCAACTTTGTTTTGAACCTAGTGTACACATTCGGTTATGGCACATGAGTTCTATATTAGCAAAAAACAATTACAAATGGCATATATTGAGGGTTGTGATTGTTATCACATAGAGTGACATATGTAGTGAATTCAGTAGGCGGAAGAGGTTCAGCCATAATGTCAGCTGCATTACCCATTATTTGGATGAGAAGTTTAGGCTGATGTCACCCATCATGTAGAGACATGGATATGCTAGGTGTGAGATGCCCTTTGTATGCAGGCTTACCATGTACTTCCTCTGAGACTTTCAATGATCAATGTTGTGAAAATCGCTGTTACAAATACAGTACAAGTAATGTGCAATTGACCCATTGTGCTATTTCACCCAATGCATTTCCTATGGTAAATAGTTGCCCTTTCTCTTCACAGCTGCAAACATGAGTGCCGCACAGAGACATCAGTTCGAAAGGCGTGCAATGAGATACCGGCACATCCTGCAGGTGCAGTCGGGGTTCAGAAGGATGGCCCGAAAATACCAAGCAGATCGGGCCTCCGGAGCATGGTGGGCCTCACCACAGGGTGGCCCAACATTGCCCACAACAGCCACCACCACCACATCCACCAGTTCTACCCAAGAGGCCCCAGCAACGGCGGGGACAGTTGACCCTGCCTCTGCAGCGCGACCTGGACCCAGCAATTTCCGAGCTGCAGGACAGTCCAGTGGGCAAACAACAACTCCCACACCGTGCACCTCTGCCAGCACACAGACTGCAGCAGCCCCTCCTATTGACCCTGCGGCATTCCTGGCATTAAACAGGAAAATGGACAGGTTTATAACCAAGGTGGACAAGCTAAGCCAGGATGTGGCCTACATTAAGAAAGGGTTCGGTCCATCAGGCGGACCCTACGGAGGGCCAACCTCTACTACTTTATTGCTTGTTTTAAATTTATCCCTCCCCTCTCTCCTCTTTCCTTTTTGTACTGATAGTTGGGTTTTGGGGATTAGTGTTAGGTTAGTGTAGGTTGTTAGCTTAGTTAGTGTTAGGGAGGAGGGTAGGGGGTCCTTATTCTTTCTATTTTTCATTTTTGTGTGGGTGGGTGGGAGTTGGTCAATGTTGGGATTCCTGTCTGGTTGTAAAAAAAAAATATATATATATATATTAAAAAAAAAAAAAAAACATTACAAAAAAATATATGATTGTTTAGGATAGTATAGTATGTGTGTAGGTTAGTATGTGTTGTCCTGCAAGTGTCCTGTCTCATAATGGTGGGTGGGGGGTTGATGTTTAGATCGATTCGTTATATGTGTAGAGTAAGTTTAGCTTAGGTTAGTTAGGGACAGTTGTGGGTTAGGAGTAGTCAGGTTAGATTAGTGTAGGTATGACTTTTCCCTTAGTTGCCTCTGGTGTGAATACATATGAATAAACATATAGTTAACCCTTAGCTTTATGCGTTAACTGCTACTTGATCATGGGCTTGACATCAGTGTAGGTGAATGTTTTTCTATGACATTTGTGTCCTATGCTACACACCACAGAAAATGGAGGTTTGACATGGCAGCTAACCCTGTGCTAACTTGGTAAGTATCCACCATTTGGTAGACCCACCATCAGTAGTTTACATAGATCATCAAGGATTTGTGTTGATGAGTAGGTATTCTACATCACAAAGTGTGCTTTCAGACTTGGTATTGTGGTAAATTTATTAGGTCGGACTGCAGTGTGATGTTCAGGGACATCTTTGTAGATGAGGTGTTGTTAACACTCTTGTCTTGTTGTCTTCATTGCTGACATAGATCATGTGTGTATAAATTCAGCATTACTTCCCTTCATGGAAGTATACTCAGAAAGGGTGATTGATGCAGTGTTTAGTTGTGTTTGCTTAGATTATGCTGCATAAATTCATTTTTTACTATTGCATGGTGCCTACATTTATCAGCCACCATTAGTTGACTTGGATTGCTATAGCTGGAGCATTATTCTGTCCAACACAGCATAATTGTGTGTGGTTTGTCCCTTCATCAGTTATTCTCCTCAGGATGGTCAGGCTATGATGCAATCCTGGCCACTTCACAGATGTATCAGACTACATGATGTCAGGACAGTTGTATTGACAAGCTACATGGTTGTCACACAGGCACTTTCGAGTTACCTACTGCACAGTTGATGTGTCAAATTACACAGAGACATATTAGGTGTGCAAGTGCTATTTATTGATAGGTGCTGTAGTGCAAAATGTATATTGTCCATGTTTGCTGAGTCCGTTCTGGTGCATTCTTACATGGTGATCCTACAGTAGGGGTGTGGATGATGCTCCTGACATGCTGGGGTGATGTAACAGACAGTGCAGAGGGACAGGATTTGCCGAATAGTAGGAGAGAGACATTCACTGGCAATGCTGACAAGTCATACAGTGGTTAGCAGAACAGTCATTGAGTATAGTTGTAGTGAGACTGGCATTTGACAAAACGTAGGACCTTGGTCAAAGTAGGCCATGGTGCAGGGACTAGTGCTTCCGGGTACTCTTCCGTGAGAATGTGATCTGTTCCATGTCTTCTTCTTCTGATGTGTGTGTTGCCTGGTTTGTCCTTGTTGTTGTTGGTTGTGAAGGGGCAACACACACCTCAGTGTTAGAAGACGTGGAGTCAGACATCCCGGGGGCTGCTCCCTGTGAAGTTCTTAAGGGCAGTACTGCTGCAAGGTGGGCCTGCTGGTTTTTGAGAATAGAAGCCACATCACAATGGTAGGCAGCCAGGTCAGCCCTGAGGGAGTCATGATTGCATTCGTGCATGCAGTGAAAAGTTTGGGGTGCGAGGTGTTGTGGCAACTCCCTTACTGCAGTGGTGAATTCCTTTATAGTTTCTTGTAGTCCTTGTAGTATGGATGTTAGGGCTTGCATAGCTGCTGCCTGATCTGCAGATGACAACATGCACGAGCGCACCCCCTCAAGGCTGGCTGCCATATTTTGCATCCCCTCCCGCACCTCCTTGGCCAGCTCCCGCTGTACACCAACTACAGTTCTTTCAAAGCTGGTGCCAGTGTCGTCAGAGTCCTCAGCTGCATTGGAGCTGGCAGGTCTTAGAATTGGGGTGGTGGGTGGTTCTTCTGTGATGGCTGCTTGTTCTGTGCTCCTCCTTGTGACTGAAGGTGGGGTCTGGAGGGTTTCAAGGACCTTTTGGATGGTCTCCTGGGAAATGTTTATGGGATCGTCATCCATGTCATCAGGGAAATCAGGGACAGGTATATCGGCAGGAGATCCATGTTCCTCTGCAATGAAACAGGGTACAATTAGTGTCTGTGTTGTGACAGTTTTGACGTAACATGCATGCCTTTTGATGACTTTACTTTGTGATCTTGTTTGGTATTGGTATCTGCTGCCCTTCATATGGGCATTGTTATAGGCCTATGCCCCACCTGTGTGTCACATGTATGATATAGAGTTATCAGACTTGTCTGCCTAATCGCCTCTAGGTGTTGCTTTGTACCAATTAGGGAATAGCCATCTTTTTGTCCTACTCGACCCTCCGTGTATATCTATACTTATGGTGAGACCTTTCACTGGCTGTGGGTGTTGTGATTGGCCTGGCAGCACATTTTTCTCTCAGTACCTGCCCCAAAATCTGTTTGTTCACATTGACCTAA
Organism: Pleurodeles waltl; assembly: GCF_031143425.1. Lineage (NCBI taxonomy): Eukaryota > Metazoa > Chordata > Amphibia > Caudata > Salamandridae > Pleurodeles > Pleurodeles waltl. The sequence goes on from NC_090439.1 coordinate 1,182,337,913, forward strand.
TTGTAATTGTTATGTGGCATATCCTATGCATGGCAATGTTACGATGTGATATGGATGTAGACATTGTTGATGTTTCCAGCTGATGTTGGGTAATGTGTGTTTAATTGGATTGCCCTGTTTATCGTATCAATTTCCTATTTGGTCCTCTGACTGTGCAGGTGTGTTTCAGTGACCAGTTGCATGTGTCCCCTCCTCAATGTTGTTGTCTGAGCAGTATGACATTAGTGATGTTGCCTTGTTAGCCAGGCACGTGAGGGACCCTGACGTATGCAGCATGTGTGTGTCCTTAGTGCTGTGTGGCTCCTATTGCTGTTTACTTTGGCTGATGTATGTTTCAACTATGGGCATTGACATTTGAGTGTACTGGTGCCTTTGTCTTATTTCTGGAGATTATTGCAGATGTCATCCTCACCCCCTAATTTAGGTATGTATGTTCCATGGGGAGGTTACTGCCATTGGCTACTATAGCTGCACAGAGATTAGAGGTGTTAGTGTCAACTGTTGTTGCAGTTACATTGCAGTTGTTGTTTTGGCTACTGGATTACTGATAGGGACCTAGTTGATGTAGGATCTATTTTGACTGACGAGTGCCAGGATGTAAGTTTGACGTAGTGGCCTTCCCACCTGTCGCGGCTTTCCCTTAGCTCCATTGTTGTCATGACAGGATGCCCCCATGGGACTGTTGTTGGTGCTGTGTTATGTCGTGCCCCAGCTTCTGTCTGTGCTGGGCATGCCCCCCTGCCGTGCCCCTTTACCCATGCCACTCCATATATATGCTGACTTACATGCATTGTGTAGTAGGTATTCCCCCCCCTTGGTTGCAGTTCACATTATTGCATTTTAATTCCCCATGCGACTTACCCTGCATGTGCGTTGTCTCGTGGTAGTCTGCGTTGTCCTGTCCTTGAATCCCTGTGACGATCTCCTCAGGGATGACGGCTGCGACCATCTCCTCCATGTGGTCCAGGGCCTCCTGGTGTGATGGACTCCCACCTCCAGTCTGCAGTGCTGCCTTCCTGTTCCTGGCCATTTTTTCCTTTGTCCTACGTTTGCAGTCATGCCAGCGTTTCTTACACTCGGTGACTGTCCTGCATACGTCAGCCACACTGTTGATCTTGTCAACAATTTGTTGCCATATGGCCTCTCTCCTGCTGATTGGCAACTTAGAGGTGATGAACAGTTGGTGCTGGTGTTCGGTCACCTCTTTAACCAGGATTTCCTGCTCCTCTGCACTGAAGCGACACTTTCTTTTTTTTCTATATATGTCCTGGTTCCTGTATGGATCATCCTGGCTGGTTCCTGGTCTGCTGTCATCTTCCTGGGGTCTGTTGTGGCATCTGGGATCCATTTTGGCTCTCCTCTGCTGAAAGGGCAGTGTTCGCGGGTACATTTGACGCTATTGCATCAAAAAAAACGGCGCTTTCCGGGTTGCGCTGTCGTAAATCGACCCACAGTCATTTACGTCGCGTTAACGTTGTTTTCCTTTACGACTTGACGACGTTGTGTGCGTAAAAAAACCTGTTGGTTGCGCCAGCGTGCGTCAAAGTATAAATTTGACGCCCGCACGGCGCATCGAAATGGCGTTAGCCGGCGGTATAAATTTTGACGCAAAACTGCGCCGGCGCAGCTTTGCGTCAAAATGTATAAATATGGCCCTAAGTAACTTTGCACCCAACCTTCACCAGGTGAAGGTTATACATATAGGTGACTTATAAGTTACTTATGTGCAGTGGTAAATGGCTGTGAAATAATGTGGACATTATTTCACTCAGGCTGCAGTGGCAGGCCTGTGTAAGAATTGTCAGAGCTCCCTATGGATGGCAAAAGAAATGCTGCAGCCCATAGGGACCTCCTGGAACCCCAGTACCCTGGCTACCTCAGTACCATATACAAGGGAATTATATGGGTGTACCAGTATGCCAATGTGAATTGGTAAATTTAGTCACTAGACTGTTAGTGCAAATTTGGAAAGAAGAGAGAGCATAACAACTGAGGTTCTGGTTAGCAGAGCTTCAGTGAGACAGTTAAGCATCACACAGGGAACACATACAGGGCACATACTTATGAGCACTGGGGCCCTGCCTAGCAGGGTCCCAGTGACACATGGACTAAAACAACATACATACAGTGAAATATGGGGGTAACATGCCAGGCAAGATGGTACTTTCCTACAGGTATCTTGGACACCCTGACTGTTTTCTTACAGTCCCAGCTACCCTCTACAAGCTCCCATAGGTCTGGGGTCCATTCGTGATTCGCATTCCACTTTTGGAGTATATGGTTTGTGTTGCCCCTAGACCTATGTTTGCCTATTGCAACCTATTGTAATTCTACACTGTTTGCATTACTTCTATGACTCTTCCTTACCTGTTTTGGGTTTGTGTACATATAACTTGTGTATGTTACTTACCTTCTTACTGAGGGTACTCACTGAGATACTTGTGGCATATTGTCATAAAAATAAAGTACCTTTATTTTTAGTAACTCTGTGTATTGTGTTTTCTTATGTTATTGTGCATATAAGTGGTATAGTAGGAGCTTTGCATGCCTCCTAGTTCAGCCTAAGCTGCTTTGCCATAGCTACCTTCTATCAGCCTAAGCTGCTAGATACACCTCCATTCTACTAATAAGGAATAACTGGAACTGGCACAGGGTGTAAGTACCACTGGGTACCCACTATAAGCCAGGCCAGCCTCCTACAGGGTGTTTCCACCTCCACCCAGGAAGGGCTTTGTTCTGGGACCCAGAGAGCAGGATCTCTCACCCCAAGGTTCCAGAATCTTGTCTGGTAGTGGCAGACTGGTTGTGATTGGCCAGCAGCCATGCCAAGGTTAGTTAGCTTTGCAAGGGTCACTTCTAAGGTGGCCCCTGTGGATCTTTGGCAATACATCCAATACTGGTACCAGTTTGGATTTATCAATTTGATTTGTTTGATACCAAACAACCCAGGGCTCAGAGTAGCCATCGTGTATCTAGGAAAATTGTACTGACCAGTGTCCAGCACATGCATTTAAAATGGATGCTCTGTTCATTTACTGTGTCCTAGGTTTGGCAAGGACACAGTAGTGGCATGTTGCTCATGCAGCTATGCCCTCGCATACACTATAGTGCACCCTACCTTAGGGCTAGAAGGCTTGCCAGAGGGGTTATTACCTATATTGCATGTAATGTATAGTGGACAAGACACACAGGATGTGTGCCATGTCAAGTTTGCATTTTAGGATTTCACCAGGACACTCAACCTGCAATGGCAGTGCTGGGTGCATCTGGATGCATGGCCCTTGAGGGGGGCACAATCTGTGCTGCGACCCTTAGGGCCTACCCTTAGTACACATGCCCTGGGTACCTAAGTACCATTTACTAGAGGCTTCTAGTGGCAGCTAAAGGTGGTGCCAATTGTGCCAATGAATCACAACAGTTTTGGGAAAGATATCTGGCCCAGGGAATCCGGTTAGCAGGGGCCCTGGCCACTAACAACTTTGAGACCACATCAAATACCAGGCAAAAGGTAGGGGGCTAACCATGACAAAAGAAGCCTTTTCTCAGACTACCATAGGGGTGATTTACATGTAGTAAAAGGGAAGGTTTCGGCCTGGCAAGCGGGTACACTTGCCAGTTTGAAATGGCAGTTTAAAACTGCACACACAGACACCGCAGTGGCAGGTCTCAGACATGGTTAGAAGGCTTCTCAGGTGGGTGGCACAATCAGTGCTGCAGACCCACTAGTAACGTGATTTACAGGCCCTGGGCACACATAGTAGACTTTACTAATGACTTACAAGGAAATCAGAAATGCCAATCATGGATAAACCAATCACCAATTCAATTTAGACAGGTAGCACTTACACTTTAGCACTGGTCAGCAGTGGTAAGGTGCCCACAGTCCTTTGGATTAACCCCTTCGCTGCCAGGCCTTTTCCCCCTCCTGTGCCAGGCCTTTTTTTGCCTATTTGGGGCAGTTCGCGCTTAGGCACTCTTAACTTTTTGTCCACATAAGCTAACCAAGCCAAATTTGCGTCCTTTTTTTCCAACATCCTAGGGATTCTAGAGGTACCCAGACTTTGTGGGTTCCCCTGAAGGAGGCCAAGAAATTGGCATAAATACAGGGAAAATTTTTGTTTTTATAAAAAAAAAATGAAAAAGTGGCTGCAGAAGAAGGCTTGTGGTTTTTCTCCTGAAAATGGTATCAACAAAGGGTTTGCAGTGCTAAACTCAGCAGCTTCCCAGCTTTCAGGAACAGGCAGACTTGAATCAGAAAACCCAATTTTTCAACACAATTTTGGCATTTTACTGGGACATACCCAATTTTTACGATTTTTTGTGCTTTCAGCCTCCTTCCAGTCAGTGACAGAAATGGGCATGAAACCAACAATGGATCCCAGAAACCGCAACATTTCTGAAAAGTAGACAAAATTCTGAATTCAGCAAGGGGTAATTTGTGTAGATCCTACAAGGGTTTCCTACAGAAAATAACAACTGAAAAAGAAAAATATTGAAATTGAGGTGAAAAAAACATAAATTTTTCTCTACGTTTTACTCTGTAACTTTTTCCTGCAATGTCAGATTTTCGAAAGCAATATACCGGTATGTCTGCTGGACTCTTCTGGTTGTGGGGATATATAGGGCTTGTAGGTTCATCAAGAACTCTAGGTACCCAGAGACAATAAATGACCTGCACCCTGCAGTGGGTTTTCATTCTATGCCGGGTGTACAGCAATTCATTTGCTGAAATATAAAGAGTAAAAAATAGCTATCAAGAAAACCTTTGTATTTCCAAATTGGGCACAAGATAAGGTGTTGAGAAGCAGTGGTTATTTGCACATCTCTGCATTCCGGGGTGCCCATACTAGCATGTGAATTACAGTGCATTTCTCAAATAGACGTCTTTTTTACACACTGTCTTACATTTGGAAGGGAAAAATGTAGAGAAAGACAAGGGGCAATAACACTTGTTTTGCTATTCTATGTTCCCCCAAGTCTCCCGATAAAAATGATACCTCACTTGTGTGGGTAGGCCTAGCGCCCGCGACAGGATATGCCCCAAAACACAACGTGGACACATCACAGAAAACAGAGCTGTTTTTAGCAAAGTGACTACCTGTGGATTTTGGCCTGTAGCTCAGCCGGCACCTAGGGAAACCTACCAAACCTGTGCATTTCTGAAAACTAGAGACGTAGGGGAATCCAAGGAGGGGTGACTGGCGGGGCTCGGACCAGGTTCTGTTACCCAGAATCCTTTGCAAACCTCAAAATTTGGCTAAAAAAAACACATGTTCCTCACATTTCTGTGGCAGAAAGTTCTGGAATCTGAGAGGAGCCACAAATTTCCTTCCACCCAGCGTTCCCACACGTCTCCCGATAAAAATGATACCTCACTTGTGTGGGTAGGCCTAGCGCCCGCGACAGGATATGCCCCACAACACAACGTGGACACATCACAGAAAACAGAGCTGTTTTTAGCAAAGTGACTACCTGTGGATTTTGGCCTGTAGCTCAGCCGGCACCTAGGGAAACCTACCAAACCTGTGCATTTCTGAAAACTAGAGACGTAGGGGAATCCAAGGAGGGGTGACTGGCGGGGCTCGGACCAGGTTCTGTTACCCAGAATCCTTTGCAAACCTCAAAATTTGGCTAAAAAAACACATGTTCCTCACATTTCTGTGGCAGAAAGTTCTGGAATCTGAGAGGAGCCACAAATTTCCTTCCACCCAGCGTTCCCCCACGTCTCCCGATAAAAATGATACCTCACTTGTGTGGGTAGGCCTAGCGCCCGCGACAGGATATGCCCCAAAACACAACGTGGACACATCACAGAAAACAGAGCTGTTTTTAGCAAAGTGACTACCTGTACATTTTGGCCTCTAGCTCAGCCGCCACCTAGGGAAACCTACCAAACCTGTGCATTTCTGAAAACTAGAGACCTAGGGGAATCCAAGGAAGGGTGACTGGCGGGGCTCGGACCAGGTTCTGTTACCCAGAATCCGTTGCAAACCTCAAAATTTGGCTAAAAAAAACACATGTTCCTCACATTTCTGTGGCAGAAAGTTCTGGAATCTGAGAGGAGCCACAAATTTCCTTCCACCCAGCGTTCCCCCACGTCTCCCGATAAAAATGATACCTCACTTGTGTGAGTAGGCCTAGCGCCCGCGACAGGATATGCCCCAAAACACAACGTGGACACATCACAGAAAGCAGAGCTGTTTTTAGCAAAGTGACTACCTGTACATTTTGGCCTGTAGCTCAGCCGCCACCTAGGGAAACCTACCAAACCTGTGCATTTCTGAAAACTAGAGACCTAGGGGAATCCAAGATGGGGTGACTTGTGTGGCTCGGACCAGGTTCTGTTACCCAGAATCCTTTGCAAACCTCAAAATTTGGCTAAAAAAACACATGTTCCTCACATTTCTGTGGCAGAAAGTTCTGGAATCTGAGAGGAGCCACAAATTTCCTTCCACCCAGCGTTCCTCCATGTCTCCCGATAAAAATGATACCTCACTTGTGTGGGTAGGCCTAGCGCCCACGACAGGATATGCCCCAAAATACAACGTGGACACATCACAGAAAACAGAGCTGTTTTTAGCAAAGTGACTACCTGTACATTTTGGCCTCTAGCTCAGCCGCCACCTAGGGAAACCTACCAAACCTGTGCATTTCTGAAAACTAGAGACCGAGGGGAATCCAAGGAGGGGTTACTGGCGGGGCTCGGACCAGGTTCTGTTACCCAGAATCCTTTGCAAACCTCAAAATTTGGCTAAAAAAAACACATGTTCCTCACATTTCTGTGGCAGAAAGTTCTGGAATCTGAGAGGAGCCACAAATTTCCTTCCACCCAGCGTTCCCACACGTCTCCCGATAAAAATGATACCTCACTTGTGTGGGTAGGCCTAGCGCCCGCGACAGGATATGCCCCAAAACACAACGTGGACACATCACAGAAAACAGAGCTGTTTTTAGCAAAGTGACTACCTGTGGATTTTGGCCTGTACCTCAGCCGGCACCTAGGGAAACCTACCAAACCTGTGCATTTCTGAAAACTAGAGACGTAGGGGAATCCAAGGAGGGGTGACTGGCGGGGCTCGGACCAGGTTCTGTTACCCAGAATCCTTTGCAAACCTCAAAATTTGGCTAAAAAAACACATGTTCCTCACATTTCTGTGGCAGAAAGTTCTGGAATCTGAGAGGAGCCACAAATTTCCTTCCACCAAGCGTTCCCCCACGTCTCCCGATAAAAATGATACCTCACTTGTGTGGGTAGGCCTAGCGCCCGTGACAGGATATGCCCCAAAACACAACGTGGACACATCACAGAAAACAGAGCTGTTTTTAGCAAAGTGACTACCTGTACATTTTGGCCTCTAGCTCAGCCGCCACCTAGGGAAACCTACCAAACCTGTGCATTTCTGAAAACTAGAGACCTAGGGGAGTCCAAGGAGGGGTTACTGGCGGGGCTCGGACCAGGTTCTGTTACCCAGAATCCTTTGCAAACCTCAAAATTTGGCTAAAAAAACACATGTTCCTCACATTTCTGTGGCAGAAAGTTCTGGAATCTGAGAGGAGCCACAAATTTCCTTCCACCCAGCGTTCCCCCATGTCTCCCGATAAAAATGATACCTCACTTGTGTGGGTAGGCCTAGCGCCCGCGACAGGATATGCCCCAAAACACAACGTGGACACATCACAGAAAACAGAGCTGTTTTTAGCAAAGTGACTACCTGTGGATTTTGGCCTGTAGCTCAGCCGGCACCTAGGGAAACCTACCAAACCTGTGCATTTCTGAAAACTAGAGACCTAGGGGAATCCAAGGAGGGGTGACTGGCGGGGCTCGGACCAGGTTCTGTTACCCAGAATCCTTTGCAAACCTCAAAATTTGGCTAAAAAAAACACATGTTTCTCACATTTCTGTGGCAGAAAGTTCTGGAATCTGAGAGGAGCCACAAATTTCCTTCCACCCAGCGTTCCCCCACGTCTCCCGATAAAAATGATACCTCACTTGTGTGGGTTTGGCCTAGCGCCTGCGACAGGATATGCCCCAAAACACAACGTGGACACATCACAGAAAACAGAGCTGTTTTTAGCAAAGTGACTACCTGTGGATTTTGGCCTGTAGCTCAGCCGGCACCTAGGGAAACCTACCAAACCTGTGCATTTCTGAAAACTAGAGACCTAGGGGAATCCAAGGAGGGGTGACTGGCGGGGCTCGGACCAGGTTCTGTTACCCAGAATCCTTTGCAAACCTCAAAATTTGGCTAAAAAAAACACATGTTCCTCATATTTCTGTGGCAGAAAGTTCTGGAATCTGAGAGGAGCCACAAATTTCCTTCCACCCAGCGTTCCCCCACGTCTCCCGATAAAAATGATACCTCACTTGTGTGGGTAGGCCTAGCGCCCGCGACAGGATATGCCCCAAAACACAACGTGGAAACATCACAGAAAACAGAGCTGTTTTTAGCAAAGTGACTACCTGTACATTTTGGCCTCTAGCTCAGCCGCCACCTAGGGAAACCTACCAAACCTGTGCATTTCTGAAAACTAGAGACCTAGGGGAATCCAAGGAGGGGTGACTGGCGGGGCTCGGACCAGGTTCTGTTACCCAGAATCCTTTGCAAACCTCAAAATTTGGCTAAAAAAACACATGTTCCTCACATTTCTGTGGCAGAAAGTTCTGGAATCTGAGAGGAGCCACAAATTTCCTTCCACCCAGCATTCCCCCAAGTCTCCCGATAAAAATGATACCTCACTTGTGTGGGTGGGCCAGGTGCCTGCAACAGAATAAGGCCCAAAACCTGAAGATATATTGCAAAAATACATCATTTTGATGTGTGCACATGCGTCCGTGATGTGCCAAACACTAAAATTGTGAAAAGAAACACACTTAGGTTATGTGAAGAAGACCCCTCACCCACCAACCAAGTTGGTGGCATGCTTCATCATCGGGGTCCCACCCGAGGCACCTAGCGTGTCACAGGTGTGCTGCGACGCCTGATTACAGCGGAGCAGGTTTTGTCATTTTTTACAACACATACTGGTTGGATTTGGCACGAGGGTGAGTGATGGTTCAGTGGATCAAATTTTATTAACAAGAGATTTCACAAAAATGAAATGCACTGCTAATAACTGAAAGGCAAAAAAGTAAACCAATGACTCACAGCTCGTGAGCTGTAAAGCCGCGACAAGGCACCAACCGCTTTACAGTCCATTCACACACCTTTCATACATGACACGCACAAGACCATTCACACCGCCAGCCACGGGCCCAGCACATTACAACACTCACATCGACAGACCGCGCCACTCAAGGGCCCATCACTTACATACACCCACATGCCTGATACAAGAATCACACCAGCTGATGGGAGTGTGGACTGCCGTTTGGCTGGCACCGCCAGCCAAGCGCCACCCCACGCACACCGGCAGCCAAGCGCCACCCCACGCACACCGCCAGCCAAGCGCCACCCCATGCACACCGCCAGCCAAGCGCCACCCCATGCACACCGCCAGCCAAGCGCCACCCCACGCATACCGCCAGCCAAGCGCCACCCCACGCACACCGCCAGCCAAGCGCCACCCCACGCACACCGCAATCACTTTTTTTTATTTATAAACAACAAATAAACTACTAATTATAAAATAAGCACAAAACTACAAACACAAAACCTCAAACTAAATACACGACAGATGCCAACCGTGAAACATATGAAAATATAAAACAGACAACTTACGCTCACGGTATTTCCCAAAAGTTTTTCCTTGTGTGGTAACTTCTAAAACAGCTGGGCACACACAGCCCAGGCTTTGAAGGGCATTCGGGGCAGTACATCCGGCTCTCCCTCCGGATTGATCTCCGGGCACATACTCTACATTTCTTTGTGGGCATGTCTTTTTTGGGAGTGGGAGGAATGTGATCTGGAAAGTGCCGATCTTTCAATCTAGCCACATCCTCCACCACTTCTACTCTAGGAACTCTTGCCGGTTCCACCACAATAAGGCTTTCTATCACCGACTCCTGAAATTTAACAAAAGTCATCCTTGACTCAGGTGAACAATCCTTGTATACAATAAAGGCATTAAAAGTTGCCAAATTAAATAAATGTAGGGCCAACTTTTTATACCACACATACGACTTACGAAGAGCAGTGTAAGGTTCCAACCTCTGATCTACTCTATCAACACCACCCATGTGCCTATTGTAGTCCAAAATGCACGCAGGTTTGCGCACTTCCGCAACCTGACCCCAAACAGCCACAGGGGAAGTACTCTCATCATGGATGGTCGATAGCATGTACACATCCCTCCTGTCTGAAAATTTCATAGCTAACAGCTCATTATTCCGCAAGGCACTGCACTGTCCCCTCTCAAGTTTTTTACAGACAAGCTCCCTTGGATAGCCTTTGCGGTTAGAACGGATTGTGCCACAAGCAACAGTGTCCACCCTAAACAACTCCTTGAACAACTGCACTCCAGTGTAGAAATTATCTACGTACAAATGGTGACCTTTGTTAAACAGCCGTCTAGCAAGTTCCCACACAATTTTTTCGCTAACTCCAAAAGTGGCCGGACAACCAGGAGGGTCAATACTGGAATCCCTACCAGTGTAGACCCGGAAATTATAAACATATCCTGTACTGCTTTCTGACAGCAGATACAATTTAATCCCATACCGTGCCCTCTTACTAGGAATGTACTGCTTAAAAACTAAACGCCCCTTGAAAAGGACCAAAGACTCGTCCACACTTATCTCTTTGCCTGGAACATAGACCTCTGAAAACCGATCCACAAAATGATCAAGGACAGGCCTAATCTTAAAAAGGCGGTCACAATCAGGGTGATCTCGTGGCAAGGCTAAAGCATTGTCTACAAAATGCAGCATACGAAGAAGAAGCAAATACCGATTACGTGTCATAGTTGCAGGAAATATAGCAGTTGCCATCAAGGGACTAGTAGACCAATAAGAAGCCAGTGACGGCTTCCTGATCAACCCCATCAAAAAAGACAAACCTAAAAACCTTTTCATCTCTTCCAGATATGTGGGAACCCAATGAGTAGCTCTAGACTGAGGCTTAAGTCTGGCAGCGTTGTCCCGCAAACATTGCTCTGCATACACATTTGTCTGCTCCACAATCTCTTCCAAAAATACATCGTCCATAAACAAGTGAAAGAAATGGACAGGCAGAAAGTTTTCCGTATTAACTCTACACCCTGGGAGAATAGTAAATGCAGGTAACTGTGGCTGCTCCATGTTTGGGGCAATCCAGGTGTCAGGTCTTCTAATGGGAAACCCTTCAGCCCCAGGCTGCTGCACTCTTGGCACATCAATGTCCTCCTCTAACTCAGGCCCTTCATCTGCACTGAGAGTAGCTTCCTCATCAGAATAATACTCTTGGACAGAAAACTCACTTACAGAATCTCCTGCTTCCTCCTCTGCCTCAGATGCAGAGTCAGTGTCGTAATCATGGTCTGAAGACGACTCAAAGAGCATGCGAACAACCTGCTGAGCGGTCACTTTGCGGCTAGCCATGATCCTAACAACAAATGGATTGCCAACAACAACTAGCACTAAAATAATTAATAAACAAAGTGTAGCTTTATCACAAAGAGTTATGTACTACAAAAAACTATACCACTCAGTTGCCTGAAATAGCTACTCATCAAGCAACTACTCTGCACAGACACAGCAATCACCAATGATATCCCACTAAAAAGAAAAAAGCAAATTAGACATATGACAACACAAACATCACTGTGCTCAAATCTAAGGACAATGTCAAACACACAATACTGCATTTAGTACACCACCTACAAACATGTCATTCATGCATGTCAACAATACTCCTTTGGAGTAAATTGCTTTCACTTACCTAAAACATGCAGCTATGCAAACCACTGGACAACTATTGCCAAAACCGCTAAGATCCACAGCAAAGGAAGCAAAAGCGTTGAACTAGAAGAAAAAGAAGAAATAAATTGTTATAATCACAAATACAAATACTTTGCCAGTTGACAAACACCCCACCACCAAGAACTTAGAAGTTGTCCCTGGTACCTAAGTGGATCCTGCCCCCCCTCGGGGTTGCCCCCAAAATAAACAACAAAAACAAAATCCCTGGTGTCTAGTGGATTTTGCCCCCCCGCCCCCCCGCCCCCCCCCGACGGCAGATCAGCCCAAAAATTGGCAATCTGCCCCCAGGGGGGGAGGGGGCGGGCAAATACTAAAAAATTAGTCCCCCAGTGGGACGCCCCTTGCCCAAAGGGTCGCCCCCCAAAAAAAACTTTACAATAAAAATAAATCCCTGGTGTCTAGTGGTTTTCAACCCCCCTCGGGGGCAGATCCGCCAAAAAATCAGCGGATCTGCCCCCCGGGGGGGGGGGCTAAATACAAAAAAAAAATCCCCGGGGGGGCCACCCTGGCCCAAGGGGTCGCCCCCAAAATATACACAAAATATAAAATCCCTGGTGTCTAGTGGTTTTCGCCCCCCCCCGGGGGCAGATCCGCCGAAAATTCGGCGGATCTGCCCCAGGGGGGGGCGAAATACAAAAAAAAATTGCCCCCGGGTGGGGCGACCCTTGCCCAAGGGGTCGTCCCCAAAATAAACATAAAATACTATATCCCTGGTGTCTAGTGGTTTTCGCCCCCCCCCTGGGGGCAGATCCGCTGAAAAATCGGCAGATCTGCCCCCAGGGGGGGGCGAAATACAAAAAAAAAATGCCCCCGTGGGAGGGCGACCCTTGCCCAAGGGGTCGCCCCCAAAATAATCAATATAATACATTTTCCCTGGTGTCTAGTGGTTTTCGCCCCCCCCGGGGGCAGATCCGCTGAAAAATCGGCGGATCTGCCCCCAGGGGGGGCGAAATACAAAAAAAAAATCCCCCGGGGGGGGCGACCCTTGCCCAAGGGGTCGCCCCCAAAATAATGGCAAAATCACAATATCCCTGGTGTCTAGTGGTTTTCGCCCCCCCCCCCCCTGGGGGCAGATCCGCCGAAAAAACGGCAGATCTGCCCCCAGGCGGGGGCGAAATACTAAAAATAATTGCCCCCGGGGGGGGGGCGACCCTTGCCCAAGGGGTCGCCCCCAAAATAATCAACACAGTAAATCCCTGGTGGCTAGTGGAGATTCCTGCTCCACGATCGCGGAATCTAATGAAAACAGGCAACAGATCATCTCGTCCAAGGCACCCAAGAGGTTAGACCCAGATCTTGGTGACTGGGGGTGAATGTTTGCATTGTTCAGCATTGTTTAGCATTCCGTCCATCATATGTTCTTTTTGCTTTTGTCACCCTAAGTGAGATGTGGGTCCCTTGCTCACTGCACCAATTGACTCAAGATAGCCTGGCTGATGAAGGGTGATACCCTAAAACCAGGCCCAGGATGCTTTTACCGGTCTAGGGAGGTCCTGACTTGGCAGTTTGGGCTGGACTGTTACAATGGGGAACAGGGTCTATACTGAGTTGCACATTGCCAGGTCCATGGTGTGGTGGGCTAAAAAACAATGGATTAAACCCAGATCTTTGTGACTGGGGGGAATGTTTGCATTGTTCAGCATTCCGTGTATCATTTGTTCTTTTTCCTTTTGTCGCTGTAAGTGGGAAGGGTATGCCCAGGCATGGTCCTGTGGTCACTGCACCACTGGATTCAAGCTAACTTGGCTAATGAAGAGTGATACCTTAAAACCAGTCCCAAGATGCTTGTTTCCAGTCCAGGGAGAACCAGGCTTGGCAGTTCAGGCTGGACAGTTCCCATGTGGAAGAGGGTCAAGACTGATTTGCATATGGCTGGGTCCAAACTGGGGTGTCTTGTTTGGCTAAAAAATGATGGATTAAACCGAGATCTTTGTGACTCGGGGTGAACGTTTGCATTGTTTAGCATTCCGTCCATTATATGTTCTTTTTGCTCGAGTCCTAAAGTCAGCCCAAACTAAATTCAACAAAGAATCAAAAACAGGAGGTCAGAAGCCAAAGAGACAGGGGAAACCCTGCAGAAAGGGCCATTTCCAACACCGTCCATCATCTGTTCTTTTTCTTTTGTCGCCCTAAGTGGGAAGGGTATGCCCAGACATGTGTTTTGTGCTAACTGTGCCACTGGATTCAAACTAGCCTGGCTGATGAAGTGTGATACTCCCAAATTGTCCCAGGATACTTGTTTCTGGTACAAGGAGGACCTGGCCTGACAGTTCAGACTGGACTGTTCCCATGGGGAGCAGGGACCAGGCTGATTTACATATGGCTACGTTCAAACTTGGGTGGCATGTGGGCCAAAAAACGAGGGATTTAACCCAGATCTGTGATTGGGGTTGAATGTTTACATTGTTCAACATTCCAGCCATCATCTCTACTTTTTGCTTTTGTCACCTTAAGTGGGAAGCAAATGCCAGACTTGGATCCCATGCTCATTGTGGCACTGGGTTCAAACTAGCCTGATTGATGAAGGGTGATACTCTGAAACAGGTCCAAGAATGCTTGTTCCTGTCTAAGAAGAGCCTGCCCTGCCAGTTCGGGCTAGGCTGTTCCCAAAGGGAGGAGGGTCAATACTGTTTGGTTTATGGCTATGTCCAAACTGAGGTGGCATGGTGAGCTAAAAAGCAATGTATTAAACCCAGATCTGTGACTGCAGGTGGATGTTTGCATTGTTCAGCATTCCGTCCATCATCTGTTCTTTTTGCTTTTGTCAATCTAAATGGGAAGGGTATGCCCAGATGTGGGTTTTGTGCTCACTGTGCCATTGGATTGAAACTAGCCTGGCTGATGAGAGGTGATACCCTGAAACATGGCCCAGAATGCTTGTTCCGATCCAAGGAGGACCTGGCCTGGCAGTTTGGCCCAGATGGCTCTAATGGGGAGCAGAAATACGAATGATTTGCATATGTCTGGGTCCAAAGTGGGGTGGCATGGTGAGCAAAAAAATAATGGATTAAACCCAGATCTGTGACTGGGGGTGAATGTTTGCGTTGTACAGCATTCCGTCTGTCATTTGCTCTTTTTTCTTTTGTCACCCTAAGCGGGAAAGGTACGCCTAGACGTGGATCCCGCGCTCAGTGTACCACTGGATTCAGGGTATCCTGGCCTAGGAGGGATGATACCCCAAAAGCAGTCCAAGAGTGCTTGTTTTCGGTTGTGGGACGACCTGGCCTGGCAGTTCTGGCTCGACTGTTCTCATGTGGAGCAGGTTCAAGATTGGTTTGCATAAGGTTAGTTCCAAGTTGGGGTGGCGTGGTGAGCAAAAGAATAATGGCTAAAACCCACATCTGTGATGGGCGGTTGAATATTTGCATCATTCAGCATTCCGTCCATCATTTGTTCTTTTTCTTTTGTTGCCCTAAGTAGGTAGGTTGTGCCCAGATATTGGTCCCAAAGTCGCTGTGCCACTGGATTCAAATTAACGTGGCTGATGAGAGGTGATACCAAGAAACTGGTCCCAGAATGCCTGTTTCCGCTCCAGAGAGGACTTCAACTGACAGTTTGGGATGAACAGTTTCCTTAGGGAGCAGGGTCAAGACTGGTTCACATATGGATTGGTCAAACTTTGGTGGTGTGGTGAGAAAAATAATGATGGATTAATCACATATCTGTGACTGGTGGTAAGATTTTACATTGTTCAGCATTCCGTCCATCATTTGTTATTTTTGCTTTTGTCGCCCTAAGTGGGTCCTGCGCTCCTTTTGACACTGGATTCAAACTAGCGTGGCTGATGAAGGGTGATACCCCAAAACCGGTCCCAGGATGCTAGATTTCAGTCCAGGGAGGATCTGGCCTGGCAGTTCGTGCTGGACTGTTCCCACAGGAAGCAGGGTCAAGGCTGATTTCTATATGGCAGTGCACAAACTTGAATCATGTGGTGAGCAAGAAAAGGATGTATTAATCTCAGATCTGTGACTATGGTGAATGTTTGCATTGTTCAGGATTCCATCAATCATCTCTTCTTTTTGCTTTTGTCGCCCTAAGTGGGAAGGGTATGCTCAGACGTGGGTCCCTCGCTCATTCTGACACTGGATTCAAGCTAGCCTGGCGGATGAGGGGTGATTCCCCAAATCCGGTCCCAGAATCCTTGTTTCTGGTACAGGGAGGACCTGTCCTGGAGGTTTGGGCTGGATGTTTCCCATGGGGAGCAGGGTCAAGACTGATTTGCATATGGCTGTGTCCAAACTAGGGTGGCACGGTGAACAAAAAATAATGGTTTAAACCTAGATCTGTGATTAGGGCTGAATGTTTACATTGTTCAGCATTCCGTATATCATCTGTTCTTTTCTTCTGTGTTGCCTTAAGTGGGAACGATGTGTGCAGGAGTGGGTATCATGCTCATGCAGCCAAGCCACAAACAAACATTTATGTCCTATGGGTGGGCACCCTGGGACATAGCAGGAGCAAGCCCTGGGGGGTGGCAGCTCCCAGGGCCCTCAGCGGCTCCACAAGGGAAGCTGCGTGGTCCCTCTCCAACACTAATAGCCCAGGATGGTGGTGGTCCCTGGGGCTAATGGGGGTCGAAATAGATGTTTTACCATTTGCCCTGGGGAGGTTGTGATCACCGGGGCTGTGGTGGACTGTGAGGCCCCCTGCACCTTATTGGTTAACTGTCCCAGGGAGGTGGTGGTCCTAAGGGCTGTGGGGGGGGGGGTCTGTGCACCTTCTGCACCCAGTTTCTGTAATGCCCCAGCGGGTGGTGGTCCCCGGGGCATGGGTGGGGGCAGTGTGGCCCTCTGCACATATTTTAATATATTACCCCGGGAGAAGATGGTCCCTGGGGTAGTGGGGGATGCCATCATGTTTCCCCAACATTATAAAACCATTTTGCCTTGGGGAGGTGGTGGCCCACGGGCTGTGGGGGTCAGGAGGACCCCCCTATTGAAAACAATACAGTGCCCCTGGGACCTGACCCACCTGCTGGCTTATTTAAAAATAAGCGCGGGAGTCTGAGCTTTTTTTAAAAACATTTTTACTGCAAATTTGCAACCCTGTCACAATTTCACAGTAATAATAACAAAAAAAATGCTTTTTAGCCCTAGGGGGTCCCTTTGGGACCCCGGCACCAGAGATAAGGGGTCAGGGTGTTCATATCCTGGCAGCTTTTGTGTTTTTTACTCTTTTTTTCTGGGAATCAGCTGAAGCCGAGTCCCAACAAGGCTGCCAACACTTCCTTGTTGAAGTGTTGGCAGCCAATGAGATCTCAGCACGAGATTGGGAGGTGTCACGAATCCTTAAACTTCTCAAAAACTACGAAGCAGATTTCCACTAAATAACAAAAAGGGCTCTTTCTGGACCAACTGTTGTGCGAAATTTGGCATAATTCTGCCCAGTGGTTTTGGGGCTATCGCTGTGCAAAATCCTTATAGAAAATGAATGGGGAAAGCACGTTTTGGTGTCCCCTCCTTTTTCTTGGTCCCTCTTGACAGATCACCCCAAAACAGAAGCTGAAGTGAGCATCGTATTTTCTTGGAACGTTTCGTGAAGGTTCATCAAACGGTGTCAAAGTTATTAGCGAAAGAAAAAACGCTCTTTCTATAGCACCTCGGTCCTAACGATAACTACCTAGTGGCTACCGCACTAGGTAATATGTATATTATATATATGCATATGTCATATGTATGTATGTACATGTATGTGGCAATATTTATAGTAAAGCCATGCTTAGCCATATAAACTTACTATAAAATATTTTAATTTTGGATATTTTTGCTGAGATATTTAGGCCGCATGATATTCTGTTGTTGACATCTGGTGCAATAACCAGCCAGGTAGGTAGATTGCAAGTTTACTAGGAATTTTACAAAGTTGTGGCTAATTATGTAGTGCAGGGGGGCATATGCCACTCTCAGCCGAACTCTTTGGCTGCATCTAGGGAGACACTTCTCTGTGTAATCAACATATATTTAAGCTATGACATATGTTGTCCACCTCTCCTGCAGGTTGACGGTTAGTGAAGTGTTGTAATAAGGATCCAGCCTTATCATCTGAACAAAGGTTTACGCTAATAGCATCGCTGCTAAGACTCAAAGATTAACCTTCTCCAGGAGCTTCTGTAAATGAGGTCATAGACTTATAGATGACTGCTTGTAATGTAATGTAAGGTGGACTTGTAGAGCGCTGCTTGTCACCTGTGAGGATATCAAGGCACTAGTGGTGCTTGTCACTGGTATTTCATGCTCAGTTTAGGATTATTTGCATGATTTATAAAGTACTGGAGCTTCAAGAGATCACTAAATATCTCCTCAAGGCATCCCATGGCTGGCGGGGGGATAATAGTGACAAACGTGGCTGTCCCATCGTTGCCAGATGGTTTACCACTGCCTGTTTCTGTGCGTGGCTGAATGTGAAACCTGTTGTACACTGCTCAAAGGTCCTCAGTTCGCTTTCAGGAAAGTGCCTGATAAGGTGCTTTTGAGATCTCGCTCTACCCTGGGTGTCTCTGCCATTGTTGACTTACACAATATCTCTTGCACGTCAGCAGCACCTCAGCCTTATCTTTATTGCACCAACTGAGGTGTGTCCTGTGTCTGTTAGTGGACTCTGAAGCTAAGTACAGCTTCACTTTACACAGTCGGTTTATCTGCAGCAGTTTCCAGTTATCGCTTTCTCTTGCTTCTTCTTTGAACACGTTTGTAAGAGCCGTGATCAGTCCTTGCATGCCACCATGCCACGGGGGTAAATTGTGCTCCTCTGATTGGACCACAAGCCCTCCACCATCTCAATGACCCTCCTCACCCCTGCAGACATGGGCGTAGGAAGTGTGGGGGACGCGGGGGATATATCCCCCCCAGATTTTGGAGGGTGGGGGACACGGGGGACGAAGGTGGGGGGGACAAGGGGACACAATAATTTCCCCTCTCACATCTATTATTCAGAGGGCCATTAGCGCACAAAAGCGCTACTTATAATAGCCCTGTAACGACCATCCTCCAATCTGATGGTAACAGAATGAAGGTGAGTCCGGAGGCCCCCTGCGCCCTCTGCCCTTTTGTTTGTCCTGTTCACAGCTGTGGGCATTAAGGGTGCTCATAAGAACAAAGGGCACAAGGAGGAGAAAAGAGTTTTGGATGATTACGTCTGCATCACCTGCTGCCTTGAAGAGGAGCACTGCAGGATGCCTTCTAGAGGAGCTGAAAGACAATGAGGAAGATCTAAAGAGAGAACAGAGTACCTCTCAGCCTGACACCTGCAGGCTAGAAAGGAGACTCTGTGAAACACAATATTTGTATTTGCCTAAGATCACACCAGTTGGTGAAACAGTGAAGTCGAGATTGGGCCCAGATTTTACCTTTTCACACAACAATTTAGCTATTAGAAGGGTATATTTTTCTAACATTTATGTTTAATGTTTTGTTATCTAGGTAATGAAGGGCTTGATTACAGTGTGGCTAACAGGGAGAAGCCATATTTCATTTTGGGCCGTTATGCCTAGCGTTATTATTTATGTTGTTGTTATCGTTACATACTTCAGCATATTGAAGTATATTATCTTTTTTCTAGCATTTCTTCACTGTTCTCTGAAACAATCTACTCTATGCCTATCCCACTGCACCCTACACCACCTTTCTCCACTCTGTGCTACTCTGCGCCACTGCAATCTATGCTGTACCACTCCACTCTACACCACACCACTGCAATCTAGGCTATTCTACTCTAACCATCGTACACTACACCCCTGCACTCTGCCAGTGCACTGTTTACCACTTTACTCAAAACCAATGCACTCTATCCCACTGCACTCTATGCCAATCTACTCTGCACCACAGCACTCTATTCCACTGCTTTCAATGCCACTGTACTCTGCGCCACAACACTCTATGTCACTGCACTCTGTCAGTTTGCAATACACCACTGTACTCTGCGACCCTCTAATCTGCAATATTGCACTTTCTGCCACTGAACTCCACGCCACTCTACTCTGCACCACCGCACTCAATGCCACTGTGCTCTGTCCCACTGCACTCTTTTCTGCACCACTGCACTCTAATCTAGTCTACACCACTCCACTGTAGGGCACTTCACTCTACTTTGAAATCATCTCCTCTATGCCACTGCAATCTACGCAACTCTTTTCTATGCTATGCCAGTCTAATCTATCCTACACCACGCCAATGTACCCTGCACCACTCTATGCTACT
The DNA here is from genome assembly GCF_031143425.1 of Pleurodeles waltl. Taxonomy (NCBI): domain Eukaryota; kingdom Metazoa; phylum Chordata; class Amphibia; order Caudata; family Salamandridae; genus Pleurodeles; species Pleurodeles waltl. The sequence continues at coordinate 1,182,358,004 of NC_090439.1, forward strand.
GCACTCTACATCACTATGCTCCACTCTGCAACAATCTACCCTTCACCACTATACTGTACTCTGCAGCAATCTACTCCATGCCACTGCACTCTATTCTACTCTGCACCACTGTACTCTACGCCACTCTTCTCTACTCTGCATCACTCTACATCACTGCACTCTACACCAATGCATTCTATGCCACTCTACTCAACAGCACTGCCCTTTATGACACTCTACTCTGCAACACTGCACTCTGCCACTGAACTATATTCCTCTCTACTCTACACCACAGCACTGGACTCTGCACCGCTCAACTATATGCCACTCTACTGCACTCTACACCAGTGTACTATATGCCACTACACTCTATGCCACTCTACTCTGCATCACTGCACTCCACCACTGCACTCTACACCAGTCTACTCTACCTTGCACCACTCCACTCTACCATGCAACGCATTACTCTATGACACAGCACTATGAACCACTGCAATCTATGCTGTGCCACTCCACTCTGCTCCCCTCTACTCTTCACCACTCTACGCTACTGCACTGTACGCTAAACCAGTGCAGGATTCACCAATGCACTCTACACCACTTTACTCAAAACCAATGCACTCTATATCACTACACTCTACACCAATCTACTTTGCACCACTGCACTCTATGCCACTTCACTCTAGACCACCCAACTCCACTCTGACACTTCACTCTGACATTACACTCCATGATACTAGACCCTGACACTCTATTCCATTAAACTCTAACACTTTCTCCACTCTGTAACTCTCTACACAACTCCCTATACGCCACTCCATTCCACTTTACTCCACTGTATGCCACTCCACACCACTCTATGCCACTTCAATATACGATACTCTACTCAATGCCACTGCACAACCCTCTATGGCACTCCACTATACAACAATGTACTATGTTCACTGTAACACTCTACCCAACTTTCTCTATGCCACTTCACATTACTTACCTTCACTCTACTCCAGTTCACTCTTCCCTATGCCTTTCCACTCTACGACACTCTATTACACTGTGACACTACTCCACTCTACTACTACTTTATGGCATTGGCGCTTGATTAGAGATTCAGATCGCCTTCTCACTCATATGAGACGTGAGTCCGATTTACCTTCGCCGTTTTGGTCACAAGCACTCTGTAACCCTTTTAACTCAAGCTTAACGAAGGCTTAGGATGATCCTGATACTTGTCTAGGGGATCGAAATATCGTCAGCCAAAGTACCTTGACTTGAATTTGTGATATTGTACATAAGTTGTCCTAAGCATAGGTACTATGATTAATGTCTTCTTGATTCACAATTTGAGTCATTCATGTAAAAGTCAGTGTATAAAAGCTTGTAAATCATTATTGTGGATGCTAAACTTGTAGGAAAGTAGCCTCTTTCTACCTTGGTTACCCCCACATTTTGCCTGTTTGCCAGTGTGTTTGAGTGTGTCTGCTGGGATCCTGCTAATCAGGACGCCAGTAGTTATGCTCTCTCCCTTAAATTATGATTGTTGCATACTGGTAACACAGTATTTCACCCACAATTGGCATACTGGTGCCCCCTTATAAGTCCCTAGTATATGGTGCTTAGGTAATGAAGGACTCCTGTGTGCACTGGCTGGTCTTTTGTGGGCTCTCTGAGTTGCTGAGAGCCCCCTCTGACTCCTCCTCCTGGGTAGAGTCCACCAGGTCCCTCCTGGTCCCAGGCAGTGCCATTTTCCGCTAACCGTGAGTTTTGCGTGTGCCAAGGTTTGTTGGCGGAATCCAGTGACGCAAACCAGACTGCCATCATCCATCCGGTGTGGGATATCATCTGCACCAACCAGGAACCCGCATTCATCTTCTTGGGTGCAGTACTGACTGCTGTTGTTCACCAGTGGTTCTTCTTTTGCACCTTGATTCGGGTTATCAGGGGCTCCTGTCCTCCCTGGACTCTTCTGTGCTTCTTGGACCTAGTCCCATTCTTCCACAGGTCTTTAGGTCCAGGAATCCACCCTTTGTGTCTTGAATTATCTTCTGGTTCTTGCATTATCTTCTCTCTCGTGTTCTTGTGTGTTCTAGGAGAGTTACTGTGATTTACTCCTGCTTTCCTGGGCTCTGAGGTGGGTTCTATTACTTACCTTTGGTGTTTTCTAATACTACCAGCGCCCCTCTACACACCACCCTTGCCTAGGTGGGAAACCGACATTCGCATTCTACTTTCTTAGTATATGGTTTGTGTTTCCCCTAGGTCCATTTCTAACCATTGTGATTTTCACTAATTGCACTTTTTTAACTGTTTTTATTGCTATTGCTGCATACTAGTGTATATAATTGGTGTATTACTTACCTCCTAAGGGAGTATAGTCTCTATGGTATTTTTGGCATTTGTGTCACCAAAATAACGTACCTTTATTTTTGTAACGCTGAGTTTTTTCTTTCATGTGTGTGAGTACTGTGTGACTACAGTGGTGTTGCATGAGCTTTGCACGTCTCCTAGATAAGTCTTGGCTGCTCAGCTAAAGCTACCCCTAGAGAGCCTGGCTTCTAGACACTGACTACATTTCACTAATAAGGGATAACTGGACGTGGTATAAGGTGTAAGTACCATAGGTACCCAATAAAATCCAGGCCAGCCTCCTCTAAACCACTGTACTATATAGGTTACTTTTTACATTTTTATTGTGATCGGTGATATTGGGTCATCCAGATAACTTGTGTAATGCCCGAATGCCAGTCTTTCTCGATTTCCCCTGTTGATGTTTTCCCACTACATTTGATCTTTTATATTTTGATTGAATAAATGTATGAAACATTCCATTTGCATACTACTTTATTATCATTGTTTATGGGAGTGGTGTGGCATTTTATTCAAAGGACCCCTGTTCCTTTAAAGTTAAGTTTACTGCTCCATTTTAGGACACCCTACTTACTCCATGACACTATGGTGGTCATTCCGACCTAGGCGGGCGGCGGTTGCCGCCCGCCCGTCGGAAGCCGCCTGAATACCGCCCCGCGGTCAATAGACCGCGAGGGGTATTCTGACTTTCCCGCTGGGCCGGCAGGCGATCTGAATCAGATCGCCCGCCGGCCCAGCGGGAAAGCACCTTCCACAAGGAAGCCGGCTCGGAATCGAGCCGGCGGAGTGGAAGGCGTGCGACGGGTGCAGCAGCACCCGTCGCGCTTTTCAGTGTCTGCATCGCAGACACTGAAAAGCCTAGTTGGGCCCTGTTAGGGGGCCCCTGCAGTGCCCATGCCATGGGCATGGGCACTGCAGGGGCCCCCAGGGGCCCCAAGACGCCCGTTCCCGCCGGCCAGGTTCTGGCGGTAAGAACCGCCAGAGCCAGGCCGGCGGGAAGGGGGTCGGAATCCCCATGGCGGCGCAGCATGCTGCGCCGCCATGGAGGATTCCCCAGGGCAGCGGGAAACTGGCGGGAGACCGCCAGTTTTCCCTGTCTGACCGCGGCGTTAGCGCCGCGGTCAGAATGCCCTTAGGGGCACCGCCGGCCTGTCGGCGGTGCTCCCGCGCCCCTTGGCCCTGGCGGATTGTATCCGCCAGGGTCAGAATGAGGGCCTATGTCACACCAGTCAATGACACATCATTCTCCTTTATGCCATTAACTTTGAGCCATGCTGAATAGTATTCTCACTAGTGTACAGCATGGCTAAAACACATTGCATAGGCGAGACCTATTGGCTTTGCCAATGCTTGTTTATAAGGTATGAACTTTAAGGTGACTTGCAATATCCTTATGTATTCAGGGGGTATTTTACCCCATATAATACATGGTCACACCACCAACTTTCCCACAAACCACTTAAAACCCTAGGGCATAGCTTCTGTCATTCCAAGCTTTTAAAGTAGAGCAGAAGAAAGAAAAGCAACATTCCATTTTTTGCTTAAACAGCTGCATTAATTATGCTCCTTGACCTGATCTGCCTTTTACCTTGGCTACTAGCTCTGGCAGAAGGCACTGTAATGTCAGAACTCTACTGTAATAGCCCTATCATAGTCATTTTCCGATGTCTTTTCTTTATAATCAGTGAATGTCTTTTCTTTACACGCTGTGACTTGGTGCATCACAAACAGCCGTTTCTAAAGAAATTAGTGACTGCAGTTTATACAGAGATTAGAGAATCCATGTTTATATAGCCTGTAGCTCCAAGAGCTTCTTCAGTTGAAATGCTTCTAGTTATGACTGATGTGGAGCTGAGCTGCCCAAGATCACACACAGGAGTAGAAGTGTTATTAGAACTGTGGTTGCTGAGCACAGTTTACAATTATTGTACCTAATCGCTTTTGATCTCTCCAGTGCGGTTCCAATTGGCATGAGGCAAGGGCATGATGGGTGTGGGGCAAAAAGGGTATGTTCATCCTTTTTACCCTCCTACCTTGATTTGCTTGGTGCATGAAGATGCACGGTTAATTAACATGTTATTTCCACATTTGAGCTAATTACTTTGTGAATGTAAATAACAATAAAAGATACTTTCAGACTGTGAAAAAATGCCTTCCTTTCTCCCTATTTCACTTCCAATATATATGATTGTGTATATTTATCGGAGCCTGCAGTTCGTAAACAACGAACAATTTGTATAGGGTTGATTGAAAGTCCTCAAGGCTGTCCCTGTCCCCCCCAGAAATGTATTGTCTCCTACACCCCTGCCTGCAGAGTCTCCCTCACTGCCTTATCTTGCCTAGAAGGTTCCCTTTGTGGAAACAGGACTAAGCCCACCTTCCTCCTAGGTCCTGAGTACTGCCTCTTCCTCCAAATCAGAACTGCATCCTATTCTAATCCTCACATACCTCCCATGTGCCAGAGCACATAGCGCTGCGACACCTGAACCTTCTTTCACTGTGAAAGTGTGGCTAGCAGGGACAGACTGGCCCATGGGGCGGTCAGCAGTGCCCGATGGATGGTCTAGAATGTCAGTGCGCGGGCGTCTTTTTGTTTAGCTGTGTATGGGCTTGTTTATGACCAGATGGGTGGTTTTTACTGCTGAGTTCCCTGATATCACCACAAGCATTCCCTACAGCCAACTAAAAATCATGCAGTCTCTCACACCTTGCAAACCATCCTTACAGTGCTTGCTTCAAAGTACAAAACTGGCCTTTTCTGCAAATGTGGATCATTCTTAAAGTTTTCACCTGCACAGCGCTTGTGCTTGTTACGTTTTACCTGCTTGTGAAATATACTGTATTTAATATAAATCTTAAAACTGGCTTGCATCCTTGCAATCTCTATCCGCTATGCCACATCCTCTCATCCTTTGTATTGCCCTATCTCGTGCCCTGGGTGGGCACATTCATCGTGGGCAAGCATGTGCCCAGTACAGACTCCTAACCTCTTCACAGGATTTAAGTAAACTCCTGGGTAATTTTCAGCATATTATTAACAGAAAACAATGAAGTTCTTTATACTTAGGAGATGCAACAGGTCAGGTAAAGGGGCAGTTATTTTATGCCCTCCACGGGCATGTTCACACCCTCGGCACAACCAGCGACTGGATCCTCACAGCTGCAGGGTTTCGGGGTGCCCAGTCCACCCACACTGCAGGAACCAGCTGGCACCACTCAATCAGCGCCCTCTGAGGTCCTGTGTGATGCCACCGGAGCGGCTTCCGGTCAGAGGTCGGACTCTGTGCTGCCCCCTCACCAACCACCCCTGCCCCATGAATGATTGAAGAGGCCAGACGGATGAAAACAGACCGCGCCCTTTCCTGTCCCTTCGGTGAAGCCTACAGCTTTTCTCTGAATTGGTTTGGCGCTGACCTGCTCCTGATGAACTGGCTTCAGCGCTCCCCTCTAGTGCCTCGAAGTGCCTTGCCTTCCGCCTACAGGGTTTTGATGCACTAAAGACGTCCTGAGAGCTGAGAGCTGTGAAGCTGGATTTTCGGGTGATTTCCTTGAACGTGCCTGATTTGGTTTGTTGCTTTCTGGCTTGGCGTATGTGCTCTTCCTGTCAGTCAGCTTTCAAAGTACTAGCTCAGTGGGTTAATGTGCCTACTGCTGACATGTACATCTACATGAGCCCCCTTGCCGACATCGCTCACAAACACAACATCATCTCCTACGCCAACGACACCCAGCTGATACTCTCCCTCACCAAAGACCAAACCACCGCCAAAATCAATGTACAGGAAGGAATGAAAGACGTCGCGGAATGGATGAAGCTCAGCCGCCTGAATCTGAACTCAGACAAGACGGAAGTCCTCGGACAATCCCCGTCCACCTGGAACGACTCCTGGTGGCCCACGGCTCTGGGCACTGCACCAACCCACTCAGACCACGCATGCAACCTCGGATTCATCCTGGACCATCCTGGATTATGACCAAGCAAGTCAATGCTGTCTCATCATCATGCTTCCACACCCTTTGCATGCTCCGAATAATCTTCTGATGGATCCCCGCCGAAACCAGAAAGACAGTCTGAGAAAGTAGCCTCTTTCTAGCCTTGTTAACCCCCACTTTTGGCCTGTTTGTGAGTATATGTCAGGGTGTTTTCACTGTCTCACTGGGATCCTGCTAGCCAGGACCCAGTGCTCATAGTGAAAACCTTATGTTTTCAGTATGTTTGTTATGTGTCACTGGGACCCTGCTAGCCAGGACCCCAGTGCTCATAGGTTTGTGGCCTATATGTATGTGTTCCCTGTGTGATGTCTAATTGTCTCACTGAGGCTCTGCTATCCAGAACCTCAGTGGTTATGCTCTCTCTGCTTTACAAATTGTCACTAACAGACTAGTGACCAATTTTACCAATTCACATTGGCATTCTGGAACACCCTTATAATTCCCTAGTATATGGTACTGAGGTACCCAGTGTATTGGGGTTCCAGGAGATCCCTATGGGCTGCAGCATTTCTTTGCCACCCATAGGGAGCTCTGACAATTCTTACACAGGCCTGCCACTGCAGCCTGAGTGAAATAATGCCCACATTATTTCACAGCCATTTTACACTGCACATAAGTAACTTATAAGTCACCTATATGTCTAACCTTCACCTGGTGAAGGTTGGGTGCTAAGTTACTTAGTGTGTGGGCACCCTGGCACTAGCCAAGGTGCCCCCACATCATTCAGGGCAAATTCCCCAGACTTTGTGAGTGCGGGGACACCATTACACGCGTGCACTATACATAGGTCACTACCTATGTATAGCGTCACAATGGTAACTCCGAACATGGCCATGTAACATGTCTAAGATCATGGAATTGTCACCCCAATGCCATTCTGGCATTGGGGAGACAATTCCATGATCTCCCGGGTCTCTAGCACAGAAACCGGGTACTGCCAAACTGCCTTTTCAGGGTTTGCACTGCAGCTGCTGCTGCTGCCAACCCCTCAGACAAGTTTCTGCCCCCCTGGGGTCCAGGTAGCCATGGCCCAGGAAGGCAGAACAAAGGATTTCCTCTGAGAGAGGGTGTGACACCCTCTCCGTTTGGAAATAGGTGTGAAGGCTGGGGAGGAGTAGCCTCCCCCAGCCTCTGGAAATGCTTTGATGGGCACAGATGCTGCCCATCTCTGCATAAGCCAGTCTACACCGGTTTAGGGATCCCCCAGCCCTGCTCTGATACGAAACTGGACAAAGGAAAGGGGAGTGACCACTCCCCTGAACTGCACCTCCCAGGGGAGGTGCCCAGAGCTCCTCCAGTGTTCCCCAGACCTCTGCCTTCTTGGAAACAGAGGTGTTGCTGGCACACTGGACTGCTCTGAGTGGCCAGTGCCATCAGGTGACGTCAGAGACTCCTACTGATAGGCTCTTACCTTTCTTACTAGCCTATCCTCCTTCCTAGGTAGCCAAACCTCCTTTTCTGGCTATTTAGGGTCCCTGGTTTGGGGAATTCTTCAGATACCGAATGCAAGAGCTCACCAGAGTTCCTCTGCATCTCTCTCTTCACCTTCTGCCAAAGGATCGACCGCTGACTGCTCAGGACGCCTGCAAAACCGCAACAAAGTAGAAAAGATCGCTTATCCTGCCGCCTTCTCGACTGTTTCCTGGTGGTGCATGCTTTGGGGGTAGCCTGCCTCCTTTCTGCACCAGGAGCTCTGAAGAAATCTCCTGTGGGACGACGGAATCTTCCCCCTGCACCGCAGGCAACAAAAGACTGCATCACCGGTCCTCTGGGTCCCCTCTCAGCACGACGAGCGTGGTCCCTGGAACTCAGCAACTCTGTCCAAGTGACTCCCACAGTCCAGTGACTCTTCAATCCAAGTTTTGGTGGAGGTAAGTCCTTGCCTCCCCATGCTAGACTGCATTGCTGGGTACCGCGTGATTTGCAGCTGCTCCGGCTCCTGTGCACTCTTCCAGGATTTCCTTTGTGCACAGCCAAGCCTGAGTCCCCGACACACTAACCTGCAGTGCACAACCTTCTGAGTTGTCCTCCGGCGTCGTGGGACTCCCTTTTGTGTCTTCGGGTGGACTCCGGTTCACTCCTCTTCCAAGTGCCTGTTCCGGTACTTCTGTGGGTGCTGCCTGCTTCTGTGAGGGCTCCCTGACTTGCTGTGCGCCCCCACTGTCTCCTCATCCAAGTGGCAACATCCTGGTCCCTCCTGGGCCACAGCAGCATCCAAAAACCTTAACCGCAACCCTTGCAGCTAGCAAGGCTTGTTTGTGGTCTTTCTGTGTGGGAACACCTCTGCAAGCTTCTTCACGACGTGGGACATCCATCCTCCAAAGGGGAAGTTTCAAGCCCCCTTCATTCTTGCAGAATCCACAGCTTCTATCATCCGGTGGCAGCTCCTTTGCACCCTCAGCTGGCATTTCCTGGGCATCTGCCCACTCTCGACATTGTCGCGACTCTTGGACTTGGTCCCCTTGTTTCACGGGTACTCAGGTCCGGAAATCCACTGTTGTTGCTTTGCTGGTGTTGGTCTTCCTTGCAGAAACCCCCTATCACGACTTCTGTGCTCTCTGGGCGTTATAGGTGCACTTTACACCTACTTTTCAGGGTCTTGCGGTGGGCTATTTTTCTAACCCTCACTGTTTTCTTACAGTCCCAGCGACCCTCTACAAGCTCACATAGGTTTGGGGTCCATTTGTGGTTTGCATTCCACTTTTGGAGAATATGGTTTGTGTTGCCCCTATGCCTATGTGCTGTAACTTTACATTGCTTGCATTACTTCCTTTTGCTATTACTGCATACTTTTGGTATTGTGTACATATATCTTGTGTATATTTGGCATCCTCAGACTGAGGGTACTCACTGAGATACTTTTGGCATTTTGTCATAAAAATAAAGTACCTTTATTTTTTAGTATATCTGTGTATTGTGTTTTTTTATGATATTGTGCATATGACACCAGTGATATAGTAGGAGCTTTGCATGTCTCCTAGTTCAGCCTAAGCTGCTCTGCTATGGCTACCTTCTATCAGCCTAAGCTGCTAGAAACACCTCTTCTACAATAATAAGGGATAACTGGACCTGGTACAGAGTGTAAGTACCCCTTGGTACCCACTACAAGCCAGGCCAGCCTCCTACAGACAGTTACCCATGCCCTTGTCACAAGCCGTCTGGACTATGGAAACACCCTATACGCAGGGACCACCGCAAAGCTACAGAAACATCTTCAACGCATACAGAACGCCTCCGCACGCCTCACCCTCGACATTCCGCACCACAGCCACATATCCGCCCACCTGAAACACCTGCACTGGCTCCCTGTCAACAAGAGGATCACCTTCAGGCTCCTCACCCACGCACACAAAGCTCTCCACAACATGGGCCCCGAATACCTCATCAGCCGCCTCTCGTGCTGCAGGCCCACCAGTAGTATTTAATTTCCAGGCCCTGGGCACATGTAGTGCGCTTTGCTAGGGACTTACAAGTAAAATAAATATGCTTATTGGGTATGAGCCAATGTCACTAAGTTTTAAGGGAGAGAGCATATGCACTTTAGCACTGATTAGCAGTGGTAAAGTTTGCAGAGTCCTCAAGACAGCAACAATGAGGTCTGAAAAATTGAAGGAGGAAGGCAAAAAGTTTGGGGGTGACCCTGCAGAAAGGCCCTTTCAAATAATAAGGAACACGGATTTTTTCGACAGTTATGTCTCATATGCAATAAGAAACGGATCTAAATAATGTTTGTTTTGTTTCCAAACAGTTTAATTTTCAAAATGTTGAATGTATTTGTTCAACTGCTAACTACATCGTTAATAAAATGTCCCCACCAATTAATGCTTGGTGCTGGAATATGCACTGATCTGAAAGTCCCACCGCTGCGGGACCAATTTAGACCTCCTTCCTTCTGAGGTTGGTAACTCAAGTAACATTAAATGGATTAATAATGACATCTATTCTTTATAGCAATGAAGCGCTGTATGCAAAACACAGCTTTATTTATTATGTACGTAAATAGGCATGACAGCATTGCCCAGGTTTAATAGATCTCTTTAAATTTTTCAATAGTGCAGTTTATATAATTTGACACTATGGATTGAGCGAGACAAATTTTACAGACCAGCTAAGAAGTTCGCAGAGCCCAAGAAAGTTATAGCGAACTTGGGACAAAGTGCCAGTCCGCTGCCACTTACAATACCGCAATGTTGGCCACTTGTAAAGGCCCGGAGGAAACCGAAAGCAAGTATGCGCTCGTCTGCTTTCAAACTGGAAGTTTCCACGACAACCAAACTATCTATTATGAAGTACAAACAGAATTGTTAACTACATAATCTAAATTGCTGTGCGATTAATGTGCTGTGATAAGACCTTTTCCTACCCTCAGACGTCTGTGTGATGCCTCTAAACATTCAGAAAGAAAAACTTTCCAAAGGCACTGCAACCCAGATGGACGAAAACAACCCCAAACAAGCGAGATCGCGCTGCAAAAATAGATAAAAAGTAGTCCACGAACCTGACTGGAAACAGCGAACCACGCATGTTTACAGTACTTGGTCGCTGCGCTCGAGGAGGGCTAACCACCAGAAAAGGCATCACATATGCGTGCCTTCCACTAATGAAAGCAAGCCGATTTTAACAGGCGAGCCCACGAACCAATGAAAGACACTGAGATGACGTGGACACGGCTCCAAGCCGTTTTCTAATCCCTAAAGCGTCTCGCTAGCGGTGCGCATGCGACGCAGGCTCTTCCCTAAAAAGGAAGGAGGAAGAGGGGGGTGGGGAAGGAGAAGGGGGAGGGGAAGGATGAGGGAGGGAAAAAGAATAAGAAAAAGAAAGAAATAGAAAATAAGGGGGGAGATGAAGAAGGGGGGGCAGGGGAAGGAAAAGGGAAGAAGGGAAGGGGTGGCAGGTGTCATCTTAAAGACTATTGTCTTCCCACAGTGAGGAAGGGAGCCCACACTTGGTTGAATATTTGAGCTTGGTCTTGCAAATTATAGATGATTTTTTCATGCATAGCAATACGGGTCATGGTTATAATCCATTCTTCTGGGGTTGGGCGGAGCTCCGACCTCCAGTGACAGAGAATGCAGATTTTTGCGGTGGCTATTGCTGTGTGCAGCAATCTTTTGCGGGGTCTAGAGAGGTCCGGGAGGGAGGTCGTGTCATGTAAAAGTATGAGAGAGGGAGGGAGTGGTGACGGAAGAGGCATGGAGTCGGCTAGAGTGGAGCCCATCACGTACCATATTGGTCGGATTGTTGGGCAGTCGATTAAGATATGTTTTAGGTCACAGTGTGTCTCTGGACATCGCCAGCATTTCGCATGTGGAAGCAGTCCTGTTCTATGCAATTTCGCAGGAGGCCAATACCAATCGTGCAGGATCTTGAAGAGGCAAAACTTTAAGCGTGCTTCCCGGGTACCTCTGTCCAGGGCTTCTAAAATGTCCTCCCAGTCATCTGGGTCAAATGTCTGTTGTAGTCGGGTTTGCCACTGTAAGCGTAGTTTGTCTAGAAGGGGTTGGACGTAGAGTTGTCGGGTTAGTAGGTCATATAGACCCGGCATAACTCTGTTTTGTTGTCCCCATTGTTGAAGATAGGACACCACAGGTGAGGACTGGGACCCCTGTCGGGCAACGTCGGTCCCATGCTTAATGCAGTGCTTGAGTTGCATGTACCTCCACTCTTGGCTCGGCTGAAGATCAAATTCTTCCCGTAGTCTAATAAAAGATTTGAGTGTGTCATTTTCCAGGATCTGGGAGAGGGTGTGGATGCCAGCCCTCTTCCACTGTGGCCAATTGAGCACTTTGCCTCCTATCCGGAGTCCACTGTTGCGCAACAGGGGTGCTTGAGCGTGTAGGAGAGGGTGGATCCCAAGCAAGCGGGTAGCCGTTCGCCAGGCTGCCCGGGATGCCTTCAAAATAGGGTTCACCGGGTTAGCGGAAGGCAGGTCGTCATGGTAGGGCCCTCTAAGTCCTCGCTCGCGGCTAGCAACAACCTTTCCATGGCAACCCTTGAGGCTGGTCTGGCTCCTTGGTCAGGGTGTGAGACAACTGGGACAGGTGCATTGCCAATGAATAATGCTCCACCGACGGGAGCCCCATGCCCCAGGGGGAGCGACGGGCTATGAGTTTGGCAGGCGATAAGCGTGGCCACTTTGAGCCCCATACGAATGCTCTTATAAGTGCATCTATATTTTGTAGCATGTTGTAAGGAAATGCCTCCTTGGCATGGTTACCCCCTGACCTTTTGCCTTTGCTGATGCCAAGTTATGATTTGAAAGTGTGCTGAGGCCTGCTAATCAGGCCCCAGCACCAGTGTTCTTTCCCTAACCTGTACTTTTGTTTCCACAATTGGCACACCCTGGCATCCAGGTAAGTCCCTTGTAACTGGTGCCAGGGAAGGTCTCTAAGGGCTGCAGCATATCTTATGCCACCCTGGGGACCCCTCATCAAGCACAGACAGACTGCTTGCCAGCTTGTGTGTGCTAGTGGGGATAAAACGACTTAGTCGACATGGCACTCCCCTCAGGGTGCCATGCCAACCTCACACTGCCTACAGGTATAGATAAGTCACCCCTCTAGCAGGCCTTACAGCCCTAAGGCAGGGTGCACTATACCATAGGTGAGGGCATAAGTGCATTAGCACTATGCCCCTACAGTGTCTAAGCAAAACCTTAGGCATTGTAAGTGCAGGGTAGCCATAAGAGTATATGGTCTGGGAGTCTGTCATGCACGAACTCCACAGCACCATAATGGCTACACTGAAAACTGTGAAGTTTGATATCAAACTTCTCAGCACAATAAATGCACACTGATGCCAGTGTACATTTTATTGTAACATAATACCCCAGAGGGCACCTTAGAGGTGCCCCCTGAAACCTTAACCGACTACCTGTGTAGGCTGACTGGTTTTAGCAGCCTGCCACACACCAGACATGTTGCTGGCCACATGGGAAGAGTGCCTTTGTCACTCTGTGGCTAGTAACAAAGCCTGTACTGGGTGGAGATGCTTATCACCTCCCCCTGCAGGAACTGTAACACCTGGCGGTGAGCCTCAAAGGCTCACCCCCTTTGTTACAGCACCCCAGGGCACTCCAGCTAGTGGAGTTGCCCGCCCCCTCCGGCCACGGCCCCACTTTTGGCGGCAAGGACGGAGGAGATAATGAGAAAAACAACGAGGAGTCACTGGCCAGTCAGGACAGCCCCTAAAGTGTCCTGAGCTGAGGTGACTCTGACTTTTAGAAATCCTCCATCTTGCAGATGGAGGATTCCCCCAATAGGGATAGGAATGTGCCCCCCTCCCCTCAGGGAGGAGGCACAAAGAGGGTGTAGCCACCCTCAAGGCTAGTAGCCATTGGCTACTCACCCCCAGACCTAAACACACCCCTAAATTCTGTATTTAGGGGCTCCCCAGAACCTAGGAACTCAGATTCCTGCAACCTAAGAAGAAGAGGACTGCTGAACTGAAAACCTGCAGAGAAGACGGAGACACAAACTGCTTTGGCCCCAGCCCTACCGGCCTGTCTCCCCACTTCTAAAGACACTGCTCCAGCAATGCGTTCCACAGGGACCAGAGACCTCTGAAGCCTCAGAGGACTGCCCTGCATCTAGAAGGACCAAGAACTCCCGAGGACAGCGGCTCTGTTCCACAAAGACTGCAACTTTGCAACAAAGAAGCAACTTTGAAACAACACACGTTTCCCGCCGGAAGCGTGAGACTTTGCACTCTGCACCCGACGCCCCCGGCTCGACTTGTGGAGAACAAACACCACAGGGAGGAATCCCTGGCGACTACGAGGCTGTGAGTAGCCAGAGTTGACCCCCCTGAGCCCCCACAGCGACGCCTGCAGAGGGAATCCCGAGGCTCCCCCTGACCGCAACTGCCTGCTTCAAAGACTCGATGCCTGGTAAAGACTCTGCACCCGCAGCCCCCAGGACCTGAAGGATCCGACCTCCAGTGCAGGAGCGACCCCCAGGTGGCCCTCTCCCTTGCCTGCCTGCATCGCTGAAGAGACCCCTTGGTCTCCCATTGATCTCTATTGCGAACCCGACGCTTCTTTGCACACTGCACACGGCCGCCCCTGTGCCGCTGAGGGTGTACTTTCTGTGCTGACTTGTGTCCCCCCCGGTGCCCTACAAAACCCCCCTGGTCTGCCCTGTGAAGACACGGGTACTTACCTGCTGGCAGACTGGAACCGGGGCACCCCCTTCTCCATTGAAGCCTATGCGTTTTGGGCACCACTTTGACCTCTGCACCTGACCGGCCCTGAGCTGCTGGTGTGGTAAATTTGGGGTTGCTCTGAACCCCCAACGGTGGGCTACCTTGGACCCAAACTTGAACCCCGTAGGTGGTTTACTTACCTGCAAAAACGAACAAACACTTACCTCCCCCAGAAACTGTTGAAAATTGCAGTGTCTAGTTTTAAAATAGCTATATGTCATTTATGTGAAAACTGTATATGCTATTTCGCTAATTCAAAGTTCCTAAAGTTCCTAAGTGAAGTACCTTTCATTTAAAGCATTAATTGTAAATCTTGAACCTGTGGTTCTTAAAATAAACTAAGAAAATATATTTTTCTATTAAAAAACCTATTGGCCTGGAATTGTCTCTGTGTGTTTTCCTCATTTATTGCCTGTGTGTACAACAAATGCTTAACACTACCCTCTGATAAGCCTACTGCTCGACCACACTACCACAAAATAGAGCATTAGAATTATCTCTTTTTGCCACTATCTTACCTCTAAGGGGAACTCTTGGACGCTGTGCATGCTATTTCTAACTTTGAAATAGTACATACAGAGCCAACTTCCTACACATGTGAAGGGGCACCTGCAGGGGGAGAAGTCCCAGAATATAAGTGAAGCGGGGAATCGTGACCATCCTGACCACCTGTACTCTGCCCCACATAGAGAGGCCTATTTGGTTCCAATTTCCTAAGTCAATTGTCAATTTTCGTACGTGCGATGAGAGGGTCAATATTGTCCGCCACCATGTGTTCCAGTCCCGGATTGACTAGCACCCCCAAATATTTAAGGCGTTTCGGTGTCCAGCGGAATGGGAAGCCTAGGAGGGTCGCTCTCGTAGTCATCCGCGAGAGAGGGAGCGCCTCACTCTTGACCCAGTTAATGCGGTAGCCGGAGAGGGTTGCAAATTCATCTATAATCTCCAGTAACGCTGGGATGGATCGTTCCAGATCCATGAGAGTTAGTAGGACGTCATCAGCATATAAATAGATTTTAGAAATGCCTTCTGGCAGTGGGAGGCCTACTATGGAAGGGGAGGATCGGAAAGCTGCCGCAAGGGGCTCCATTGCCAGCAGGAATAATAGGGGCGAGAGGGGACAACCCTGTTGTGTGCCTCTACAGATCGGAAAGGGGTCTGAGAGGAAGCCTCCACAATTAATTTTTGCCGTAGGTTGATCATACACACCATTGATATGAATCCACTTCATAGACCAAATCTCTCTAGTGTCGCAAACAAGTAAGGCCACTCTATGCAGTCGAAGGCCTTCTCGGCATCCAAGGACAGAGCTAGCGCCGCCTCCGGTAGGTCCCTTGAGGTCCATAGGGTATGGCATAGGGTGCACAAGTGGTTCCTAGAGGTGCGGCCCGGTACAAACCCTACTTGCGTGTGGTGGATCAGGGACGGTAGAACTTTGAGTAGTCTATTTGCTAGGATGCTTGCTAGTATTTTGATGTCATTGTTTAGAAGGGAAATAGGTCGGTAACTGCCACACAGTAGGGGGTCCCGTCCGGGTTTAGGTATGATGGCTATTGTGGCAATGTTGGAGATAGCCACCAGGGCCTGCGTCGTACAGGCTTCGTTTAAGGCCGCGTGTAGGATGTCAGTCGCCTCTTTCCCTACCCATTTATAAAATTCAGCTGGGAATCTGTCCTCTCCGGGTGATTTGTGGTATGGAAGGTCTGAGAAAACCCTTTCTATTTCCTGACTACTTATTTCACCTTCTAAAAGGTCGCGCCCCTCTTCTACCTCTCTTGGTAGCCAATCCTCCTAACCTGGTAGCCAAACCTCCTTTTCTGGCTATTTAGGGTCTCTGCTTTGGGGAATTCTGGAGATAACGAATGCAAGAGCTCACCAGAGTTCCTCTGCATCTCCCTCTTCACCTTCTGCCAAAAGATCGACCGCTGACTGCTCAGGACGCCTGCAAAACCGCAACAAAGTAGCAAGACGACTACTAGAAACCTTGTATCGCTTCATCCTGCCGGCTTTCTCGACTGTTTCAGGCGGTGCATGCTCTTGGGGTGGCCTGCCTCCTCTCTGCACCAGGAGCTCTGAAGAAATCTCCCGTGGGTCGACGGAATCTTCCCCCTGCAACTTCAGGCACCAAAAGAATGCATCACAGGTCCTCTGGGTCCCCTCTCAGCACGACGAGCGTGGTCCCTGGAACTCAGCAACTGTGTCCAACTGACTCCCACAGTCCAGTGACTCTTCAGTCCAAGCTTGGTGGAGGTAAGTCCTTGCCTCCCCACGCTAGACTGCATTGCTGGCTCCTGTGCACTCTTCCAGGATTTCCTTCGTGCACAGCCAAGCCTGGGTCCCCGACACTCCTTCCTGCAGTGCACGACCTTCTGAGTTGTCCTCCGGCGTCGTGGGACTCCCTTTTGTGACTTCGGGTGGACTCCGGTTCACTTTTCTTCTAAGTGCCTGTTCAGGTACTTCTGCAGGTGCTGCCTGCTTCTGTGAGGGCTGCCTACGTTGCTGGGCACCCCCTCTGTCTCCTCATCCAAGTGGCAATATCCTGGTCCCTCCTGGGCCACAGCAGCATCCAAAAACCCTAACTGCGATCCTTGCAGCTCGCAAGGCTTGTTTGCGGTCTTTCTGCGTGGGAACACCTCTGCAGGCTTCTTCACGACGTGGGACATCCATCCTCCAAAGGGGAAGTTCCTAGTCCTCTTTGTTCTTGCAGAACACCAAGCTTCTTCCAACAGGTGGCAGCTTCCTTGCACCCTCAGCTGGCATTTCCTGGGCTCCTGCCCACTCTCAACACTTTTGCGACTCTTGGACTTGGTCCCCTTGTCTTACAGGTACTCAGGTCTGGAAATCCACTGTTGTTGCATTGCTGGTGTTTGTTCTTCCTGTAGAATCCCCCTATCATGACTTCTGTGCTCTCTGAGGGTAGTAGGTGCACTTTACACCTACCTTTCAGGGTCTTGGGGTGGGCTACTTTTCTAACCCTCACTGGTTTCTTACAGTCCCAGCGACCCTCTACAAGCTCACATAGGTTTGGGGTCCATTCGTGGTTCGCATTCCACTTTTGGAGTATATGGTTTGTGTTGCCCCTATACCTATGTGCTCCTGTTGCAATCTATTGTAACTTTACACTGTTTGCATTACTTTTCTTGCTATAAGCTGCATAATTTTGGTTTGTGTACATATATCTTGTGTATATAACTTATCCTCATACTGAGTGTACTCACTGAGATACTTTTGGCATATTGTCATAAATTTAAAGTACCTTTATTTTTAGTACTTCTGTGTATTGTGTTTTCTTATGATATTGTGACTATGACACCAGTGGTATAGTAGGAGCTTTACATGACTCCTAGTTCAGCCTTAGCTGCTTTGCCATAGCTACCTTCTATCAGCCTAAGCTGCTAGAAAGACCTCTTCTACACTAATAAGGGGTAACTGGACCTGGCACAAGCTGTAAGTACCTCTGGTACCTACTACAAGCCAGGCCAGCCTCCTACATGCGCTACCACCGATAAAGGACAATCAACAACAGTCACGAAAAGCAATCCAGAAGAAGGTAGATTATTAACAAGTGAGAACAGTGCAACGGTTCTAAGGAGGTGTCTAGTGTTTTTCTTATAATCAAATAAGCAATTAAATTGACAGATAAATTGAGCGGGGGCTGTGTTGCTAGAGGCGACCCCATTTCTCGACGTCTAGAAAAAGAAATTAGAAGTACGAGAGATATGCGGAAATTCATAAGTATGGGTGATTATAGCAGAGTTATAACAAAATTATAACCGGTTTGTAACCAGATTGTAGCAAGATTATAACAGGCTTGGGCAAGCAATGAGAAAAAGGGAAAAAAAAGGAACAACAAACAAGGACAGTTAAGAGTGAAAGCCCCTCGTAACAATATATATGTTAATTCACAAATTCAGATACTCATCACCCGGTTCGTCCTCTCCGCCACCAGGTCCCACCTGCGTGTCCGGGCGGTCTGCAGGCAACAGCTGCGAGCGCCCCCCCATAGTCCAATGCTGTCTTTTGCTCAGGTAGGGGCCGCCGTGGGCTTCAAAGGAGAATGGGACTTGTCTCTGTCTGATGTCTGTGTATATATCGCCACTGCCTGGAGCACTTGACTCCTGTCGTCGTAGGTTTTTGTGAGTCTGTCTAGGTCTCTTCCCCTGGTTTGGGGATCAGTGGTGGACCTTCCTTCAGATGCAGGTGTTGGTACCGGAAGGCAGGCTCCTGTGGATAGGTCCTGTGTGTCCAGGAGGGTCTGGGTTGTCAGTTCCATGGTTTGGGACTGGTCATGTAGCCCATCTAAAAACACTCTCAGATCCTCCGGGTCGTAAGTGTTCCAGGACTCCCCGTTGTTGGTAATCCACATTCTGGCTGGTTCGAACAGGCCAAATTTCACATCTAAGTGACGGTGGCAACTACGGAGGGATAGGAAGGCTTTTCTCCGTTCGGCAGTCTCCTTGGAAAAATCAGCTGAGAGTCGGATTTCCAGGGCGCCTGATTTAAATGGGCCTTGTATTTTAGCCGCCTGAAGCAGTTGACAAGCCTGCATGTGTTGCAGCAAATAGACTATGATGGAACGGGGACGGCCGTTTCCATTTTGTCTCTTGGGGCCCAATCTATGTGCCCTTTGAAATTCCAGAGGAGGATCGAACGTTATCTCCGTTGGTTTGGGTAGCATTTCCCGCAGGTAGGAGAACAGATCTGTGCCCTCAACGCCTTCCGGAAATCCAAGAAGGCGGACGTTATTCCTGCGGCTCCTGTCTTCCAAGTCAGTCAGCCTACTACGAAGGTGCCGGAGTTCTTGATCTTTGTCGGTCCATGAGGCCACCTGCGTCTCCACTGTTGCCACTCGTTGATCAAGCCCGGAGATTTGCGACTGGAAGCCCGCTATATCCAGGCCCATAGATCTTGTCTCCTTTGTCAGCGCCACCATGGCACTGTCCATGCCCTCCAGTTTGCGACTCACCGCCGATATCTCCTGCAGTATACGGTCCATTGTCGCAACTTGTGTGTCACCTGCCATGCTGCTAGGGAGGGAAGGTAAAGGGACCTCCGCAGGGGGTGGTTTCTGTTGACGCAGGGCTTCAGAGAAAAGTAGTTGGCGGGTTGGTTTACACAGTGTTTTCCCCACCGTCTTACACCTGGGCATTGCGCGTTCCCCCGTTTAGGTAGGGATCCAAGGGCTATTTACCTTTGACTCGGTAGACCCGAAAAAAGTGGAAGGGAGCAGAGAGAGGCCGGTGGAAGGAGAGTTAATCACCAGCTTCAAGTGCGTGTGTTGTTGATGCACAACAGGGTCGCGAGGAGCGGGCTTCAAGTCACCCGTGCAGTGCAGAGGGGGGGGCCCGGTGCAGATGCTGTCTCGTGCAATCTTCCGGTTCTCTAGGGAGGGAGAAGGAGGTCAGCGCGATTGACTACTGATGTGGGGGGCGCGATAAGGCCCCATTGTGGGCGACGGTCCACCCCCACCTAGAGAACGTAGCATGTCCTGAATCCCCAACAAGGGAAGAAGAAAGAAAAAAGGGGGGAGGTGCGGGGGGACCGCCGGTTCCTGCTCCAGGTTGATCTGGAGAGTCCCCTTCAGGACCAGGTCACGCCAGAGTACAAGCGATGTGGGGGGGGGATTGGGAGTAAGTGGAGCGACTCACCAACCCTCGTCGCCCCCGGTGTCTGCCCGATAGTCCTCCTTGGAAAAGTGAGAGTAAGGTGTACCTCTTGGACGGGGCCTTTTCTGTATCCCAGGCCACTGCTGTGCTTTTTCACTGCAGGCAGGTTGGGGCCGACGTGGCTTCAGGTGATGCCCCCATCCACCTGGTGGCGGTAAACCATATGTGTTTCCTCAGAGAGATGCTCCGAGGATCAAGATCCTGTGGTCGGGTGGGGGAGAGGGGTCTCTGGCTTCCCTGCCGCTACCCGCGGACCGCCAGGCCCCCACCGGCACTCCCCAAGCCTCCGGGTGAGGGAAGGAAGAAGAGGGCAGCGAAGAAGAGCAAGAGGTGCGTGGGGGGGGCCATGGGGGAACCACTGCCTCCGGAGACCCCTGCGCGGAGAGGCACGTCACCCGGTTCGGGGCCGACGTCACGCGAGGCCGCGGCTCCATGCCTCACCGCGAGCCTCCGCATCGTCGTCTGCTCACAGCGGAGCGTTCGGGGAAGGGAGCGCGTCTCCCGTTTCTCCCCCAGTCCGCCGCTCAATGCCGGCCCTCGATGCCTGATTTGACAATAGCCCGGGGGGTAAGCCTTCTGTGCGCCCCCGTCGTTGGCACGCGAGGCCACGGCATCAGGCCTCGCCGCGGGCCTCAGCGTCTTGTCTGCTCCCCAAGGGGGGCTCGGGAAAGGGAGCACGTCTCCCGTTTCTCCCCCAGTCCTCCATTCAGTGCCGGTCCCTGCTCCCCAGTGCAACGATGGCCAGGGGGGGCTTTCCGTGCGCCCCCGGTGTCGCCGTCCTCGGTCCGCAGCCCGCTGACTAGCGGAGCTCGGCACTTAGGCGGCCATCCTTGATCGTGGCCAGACCACGCCCCCACGGACAGCCACTTTAACATTCCGACCGCCACGGCAGTAGAAACAACCACTGCGGCGGTAACCACCAACAGACAGGCGGAAGACAAAGTACCGCCCACACTATTATAAAAGGCCTATCCGCCACCTTTTCAGGGATAGTACCAACGCAATCAAAAGCACAGCGGAAACAGTACACAGAAGGGAAACCACTCACCTCTTGACACCCAACGAGGAACCAGGGCGCCATGGAGCCCGAACTACACGTCCTGCCCATGCTGGTCTTCCTCCTTCTGTTTCAGGAGCAGGAAAGACGCCGTCGACGACCACGGTGAGTACTACACCTACAACACAGGGGAGGAGGGGAGGGAAAAGAGAGTGACACACACACGCAACATGCAATACCCCCACCCCCACCCTCACCCACAACACCATACAACACCATACATGCAGCAACATTACATATACACCCCCTCACCCCCTGGAAGAACGCAAGGACAAAATTAAATGATTGTAATGATTGTAATCAATAAAAATCAGATAGTGCAAGTTCAAAAATCAGTATATACAAATATGTACATCGTTCAGGGCAAATTCCCCGAACTTTGTGAGTGCGGGGACACCATTACACGCATGCACTTTACATAGGTCACTACCTATGTATAGCGTCACAATGGTAACTCCGAACATGGCCATGTGACATGTCTAAGATCATGGAATTGTCCCCCCAATACCATTCTGGTATTGGGGGGACAGTTCCATGATCCCCTGGGTCTCTAGCTCAGAACCCGGGTACTGCCAAACAGCCTTTCCAGGGTTTCCACTGCAGCTGCTGCTGCTGCCAACCCCTCAGACAGGTTTCTGCCCTCCTGGGGTCCAGGCAGCCCTGGCCCAGGATGGCAGAACAAAGGGATTTCCTCTGAGACAGGGTGTTACACCCTCTCCCTTTGGAAATAGGTGTGAAGGGCTGGGGAGGAGTAGCCTCGTGGGTTGCCTCGTGGGTTGACGGGATCTTCCCCCTGCTAACGCAGGCCCCAAAAGACTGCATCACCAGTCCTCTGGGTCCCCTCTCATCCTGACGAGCGTGGTCCCTTGAACACAGGAGCTGGGTCCAAGTGTCTCCCACAGTCCAGTGACTCTTCAGTCCAAGTTTGGTGGCGGTAAGTCCTTGCCTCCCCACGCTAGACTGCAAACCTGTGTACTGCGTGATTTGCAGCTGCTCCGGCTTCTGTGCACTCTTCCAGGATTTCCTTTGTGCACATCCTAGCCTGGGTCCCCAGCACTCCATCCTGCAGTGCCCAAGCCACTGAGTTGGCCTTCGACATCGTGGGACCCTCCTTTGTAACTCTGTGCGGACTCCGGTTCACAAATCTGCCAAGTGCCTGTTCCTGTACTTCTGCGGGTGCTGCCTGCTTCTGTGAGGGCTCTCTGAGCTGCTGAGTGCCCCCTCTGTCTCCTCCTCCAAGGGGCAACATCCTGGTACTTCCTGGTCCCCAGCAGCACCCAAAAACCTCTACTGTGACCCTGGCAGCTAGCAAGGCTTGTTTGCTGTATTTCTGCGTGGGAATACTTCTGCAACCTTCATCACGACGTGGGACATCTTCCCTCCAAAGGAGAAGTTCCTAGTCTTCTTTGTTCTTGCAGAATTCCAAGCTTCTTCCATCCGGAGGCAGCTTCCTTGCACATTCATCCGGGGTTTCCTGGGCTCCTGCCCCCCCGGACAGTGTCACGACTATTGGACTTGGTCCCCTTGCTTTGCAGGTCCTCAGGTCCAGGAATCCGTTGTCAGTGCACTGTTGGTGTTTGTTGTTCTTGCAGAATCCCCCTATCACGACTATTGTGATCTTTTGGGGTAGTAGGTGTTCTTTACTCCTACTTTTCAGGGTCTTGGGTTGGAGTATCCTGGACACCCTGACTGTTTTCTTACAGTCCCAGCGACCCTCTACAAGCTCCCCTCACTTCTGGGGTCCATTTGTGATTCGCATTCCACTTTTGGAGTATATGGCTTGTGTTGCCCCTAGACCTATGCTTGCCTATTGTAACCTATTGTAATTCTACACTGTTTGCTTTACTTTTCTGACTCTTACTTACCTATTTGTGGTTTGTGTACATATAACTTGTGTATTTTACTTACCTTCTTACTGAGGGTACTCACTGAGATACTTGTGGCATATTGTCATAAAAATAAAGTACCTTTATTTTTAGTAACTCTTCTGGTGGTCATTCCGACCCTGGCGGTCGGTGTTAAAGCGGCGGCCAACCCGCCAACAGGCAGGCGGTCAAAAAAATGGAATTCTGACCCTGGCTGAAACCGCCAACAGAGATCGCCACTTCAACACTCCGACCGCCACCGCGGAACAAACAAACAGCGCGGCGGTCACCGCCAACAGACAGGCGGAAGACAATGTACCGCCCACCCTATCACAACTCACCAATCCGCCACCTTTTCCGGGGCGGGAGCCCCGCCGATAAAAACACGGCGGAAACAGACAACGAACGGGAAAACGCTCACCTCGACACACTCCACGAGGAATCTGGACAGCATGGAACCAGAACTACACATTCTACCAGCTATTGTCTACCTGCTCCTCTACCAGGAGCACGAACGCCGGCGCAGAAGACAACGGTGAGTACAGCAACTACGACACAGGGGAGGGAAAAAATTACGGGGACACACATACGCGACACACCCACCCCCACCCTCACCCACTACAACACACACATCAATGCATAGCAATAACTCAGAGTTACACCCCCAAACCCCCCAGAAGAATGCAAATACAAAAGGAAATGATTATGAAATTAGAATTATATTGTAAGGCTGAGTATAAAATATATCAAACATCTATAACTATATATATATAAATTGTCCAGTCCGATATGTGTATCAGCCATTGTTCGTGGGCCACTGGGCCAAAACACATGGGCAAAGCCCACACAGGAGACCCGAATCCATTGGAGAGAACACTGCAGGGGCATCAGATAGCAAAACTACAGGCACCTCAGGGGGAAGGAAAGGGGGGGCACCTCAGCCACATGAGTCCACGACGCCAGATCTACGAGGGGCCTCCATGCCCACTGTCCCATCCTGGGGAGTGCAAAGCCACAGTCTCTCAAGTCTCTACAGTGGGTGGCTTGCCCACTGAGCCATCCTGGGGATTGCAAAGCCACAGTCTCTCAAGTCTCTCCAGTGGGTGGCTTGCCCACTGAGCCATCCTGGGGAGTGCAAAGCCACAGTCTCTCAAGTCTCTACAGTGGGTGGCTTGCCCACTGAGCCATCCTGGGGAGTGCAAAGCCACAGTCTCTCAAGTCTCTACAGTGGGTGGTTTGCCCACTGCGCCATCCTGGGGAGTGCAAAGCCACAGTCTCTCAAGTCTCTCCAGTGGGTGACTTGCCCACTGAGCCATCCTGGGGAGTGCAAAAAATAGTACATACAGAGCCAACTTCCTACACACTGGTACACCCATATAATTCCCTTGTATATGGTACTGATGCATCGAGGGTATTGGGGTTCCAGGAGATCCCTATGGGCTGCTGCATTTCTTTTGCCACCCATAGGGAGATCAGACAATTCTTACACAGGCCTGCCACTGCAGCCTGCGTAAAATAACATCCACGTTATTTCACAGCCATTTTCCACTGCACATAAGTAACTCATAATTCACCTATATGTCTAACCTTCACTTAGTGAAGGTTGAGTGCCAAGTTACTTAGTGTGTGGACACCATGGCACTAGCCAAGGTGCCCCCACATCGTTCAGGGCAAATTCCCTGGACTTTGTGATTGCGGGGACACCATTACACGCATGCAGTATACATATGTCACTACCTATGTATAGCGTCACAATGGCAACTCCGAACATGGCCATGTAACATGTCTAAGATCATGGAATT
Source organism: Pleurodeles waltl (assembly GCF_031143425.1). Lineage (NCBI taxonomy): Eukaryota > Metazoa > Chordata > Amphibia > Caudata > Salamandridae > Pleurodeles > Pleurodeles waltl. The sequence goes on from NC_090439.1 coordinate 1,182,382,932, forward strand.
GTCACCCCAATACCATTCTGATATTGGGGGGACAATTCCATGATCCCCCGGGTCTCTAGCTCAGAACCCGGGTACTGCCAAACTGCCTTTCCGGGGTTTCCACTGCAGCTGCTGCTGCTGCCAACCCCTCAGACAGGTTTCTGCCCTCCTGGGGTCCAGGCAGCCCTGGCCCAGGATGGAGGAACAAAGGGATTTCCTCTGAGACAGGGTGTTACACCCTCTCCCTTTGGAAATAGGTGTGAAGGGCTGGGGAGGAGTAGCCTCGTGGGTTGACGGGATCTTCCCCCTGCTAACGCAGGCCCCAAAAGACTGCATCACCAGTCCTCTGGGTCCCCTCTCATCCTGACGAGCATGGTCCCTGGAACACAGGAGGTGGGTCCAAGTGTCTCCCACAGTCCAGTGACTCTTCAGTCCAAGTTTGGTGGCGGTAAGTCCTTGCCTCCCCACGCTAGACTGCAAACCTGTGTACTGCGTGATTTGCATCTGCTCCGGCTTCTGTGCACTCTTCCTGGATTTCCTTTGTGCACATCCTAGCCTGGGTCCCCAGCACTCCATCCTGCAGTGCCCAAGCCACTGAGTTGGCCTCCGACATCGTGGGACCCTCCTTTGTAACTCTGTGCGGACTCCGGTTCACAAATCTGCCAAGTGACTGTTCCTGTACTTCTGCGGGTGCTGCCTGCTTCTGTGAGGGCTCTCTGAGTTGCTGAGTGCCCCCTCTGTCTCCTCCTCCAAGGGGCAACATCCTGGTACTTCCTGGTCCCCAGCAGCACCCAAAAACCTCTACCGTGACCCTGGCAGCTAGCAAGGCTTGTTTGCTTTATTTCTGCGTGGGAACACTTCTGCAACCTTCATCACGACGTGGGACATCTTCCCTCCAAAGGAGAAGTTCCTAGTCTTCTTTGTTCTTGCAGAATTCCAAGCTTCTTCCATCCGGAGGCAGCTTCCTTGCACATTCATCCGGGGTTTCCTGGGCTCCTGCCCCCCCGGACACTGTCGCGACTATTGGACTTGGTCCCCTTGCTTTGCAGGTCCTCAGGTCCAGGAATCCGTTGTCAGTGCACTGTTGGTGTTTGTTGTTCTTGCAGAATCCCCCTATCACGACTATTGTGCTCTTTTGGGGTAGTAAGTGTACTTTACTCCTACTTTTCAGGGTCTTGGGTTGGAGTATCCTGGACACCCTGACTGTTTTCTTACAGTCCCAGCGACCCTCTACAAGCTCCCATAGGTCTGGGGTCCATTTGTGATTCGCATTCCACTTTTGGAGTATATGGCTTGTGTTGCCCCTAGACCTATGCTTGCCTATTGCAACCTATTGTAATTCTACACTGTTTGCATTACTTTTCTGACTCTTACTTACCTATTTGTGGTTTGTGTACATATAACTTGTGTATTTTACTTACCTTCTTACTGAGGGTACTCACTGAGATACTTGTGGCATATTGTCATAAAAATAAAGTACCTTTATTTTTAGTAACTCTTCTGGTGGTCATTCGGACCCTGGCGGTCGGTGTTAAAGCGGCGGCCAACCTGCCAACAGGCAGGCGGTCAAAAAAATGGAATTCTGACCCTGGCTGAAACCGCCAACAGAGATCGCCACTTCAACACTCCGACCGCCACGGCGGAACAAACAAACAGCGCGGCGGTCACCGCCAACAGACAGGCGGAAGACAATTTACCGCCCACCCTATCACAACTCACCAATCCGCCACCTTTTCCGGGGCGGGAGCCCCGCCGATAAAAACACGGCGGAAACAGACAACGAACGGGAAAACGCTCACCTCGACACACTCCACGAGGAATCTGGACAGCATGGAACCAGAACTACACATCCTACCAGCTATTGTCTACCTGCTCCTCTACCAGGAGTACGAACGCCGGCGCAGAAGACAACGGTGAGTACAGCACCTACGACACAGGGGAGGGAAAAAATTAAGGGACACACATACACGACACACCCACCCCCACCCTCACCCACTGCAACACACACATCAATGCATAGCAATAACTCAGAGTTACACCCCCAAACCCCCCAGAAGAATGCAAATACAAAAGGAAATGATTATGAAATTAGAATTATATTGTAAGGCTGAGTATAAAATATATCAAACATCTATAACTATATATATATAAATTGTCCAGTCCGATATGTGTATCAGCCATTGTTCGTGGGCCACTGGGCCAAAACACATGGGCAAAGCCCACACAGGAGACCCAAATCCATTGGAGAGAACACTGCAGGGGCATCAGATAGCAAAACTACAGGCACCTCAGGGGGAAGGAAAGGGGGGCACCTCAGCCACATGAGTCCACGACGCCAGATCCACAAGGGGCCTCCATGCCCACTGTCCCATCCTGGGGAGTGCAAAGCCACAGTCTCTCAAGTCTCTACAGTGGGTGGCTTGCCCACTGAGCCATCCTGGGGAGTGCAAAGCCACAGTCTCTCAAGTCTCTCCAGTGGGTGGCTTGCCCACTGAGCCATCCTGGGGAGTGCAAAGCCACAGTCTCTCAAGTCTCTACAGTGGGTGGCTTGCCCACTGAGCCATCCTGGGGAGTGCAAAGCCACAGTCTCTCAAGTCTCTACAGTGGGTGGTTTGCCCACTGCGCCATCCTGGGGAGTGCAAAGCCACAGTCTCTCAAGTCTCTCCAGTGGGTGGCTTGCCCACTGAGCCATCCTGGGGAGTGCAAAGCTACAGTCTCTCAAGTCTCTACAGTGGGTGGCTTGCCCACTGAGCCATCCTGGGGAATGCAAAGCCACAGTCTCTCAAGTCTCTACAGTGGGTGGTTTGCCCACTGAGCCATCCTGGGGAGTGCAAAGCCACAGTCTCTCAAGTCTAGACAGTGGGTGGCTTGCCCACTGTTACATCCTGGGGTGTGCAAAGCCACAGTCTCTCAAGTCTAGACAGTGGGTGGGTTGCCCACTGGGCCATCCTGGGGAGTGCAAAGCCACAGTCTCTCAAGTGGATTACAGACTCCACTGGTACTGGAGGAGGCATGGTGCCCAGAGTGTATTGTGCAGCCCTGCCCGACACAGAACCGGGCCTGCCCCTTCTGCCAATGGGCCAGCAGTGCTTGACTTGAAGGGCCCAGCGGAGCGGTGCAGAGACGGCGGTCCCCAGCGGAGCGGTGCTTGAGATGAAGGGCCCAGCGGAGCGGTGCAGAGACGGCGGTCCCCAGCAGGGCGGTGCTTGAGATGAAGGGCCCAGCGGAGCGGTGCAGAGACGGCGGTCCCCAGCGGAGCGGTGCTTGAGATGAAGGGCCCAGCGGAGCGGTGCAGAGACGGCGGTCCCCAGCGGAGCGGTGCTTGAGATGAAGGGCCCAGCGGAGCGGTGCAGAGACGGTGGTCCCCAGCAGAGCGCTGCAGAGACGGCGGTCCCCAGCGGAGCGGTGCTTGAGATGAAGGGCCCAGCGGAGCGGTGCAGAGACGGTGGTCCCCAGCGGAGCGGTGCTTGAAATGAAGGGCCTAGCGGAGCGGTGCAGAGACGGCGGTCCCCAGCGGAGCGGTGCAGAGACGGCGGTCCCCAGCGGAGCGGTGCTTGAGATGAAGGGCCCAGCGGAGCGGTGCAGAGACGGCGGTCCTCAGCGGAGCGGTGCTTGAGATGAAGGGCCCAGCGGAGCGGTGTTTGAGACGGCGGTGCCCTGTTCAGCGGTGCTTGTCTTGAAGGGCCCTGTTCAGCGGTGCTGGTCTTGAAGGGCCCTGTTCAGCGGTTCTTGAGACGGCGGTGCCCTGTTCAGCGGTGCTAGTCTTGAAGGGCCCTGTTTAGCGGTGCTGGTCTTGAAGGGCCCTGTTCAGCGGTGCTGGTCTTGAAGGGCCCTGTTCAGCGGTTCTTGAGACGGCGGTGCCCTGTTCAGCGGTGCTGGTCTTGAAGGGCCCTGTTCAGTGGTGCTTGAAACGGCGGTGCCCTGTTCAGCGGTGCTGGTCTTGAAGGGCCCTGTTCAGCGGTGCTGGTCTTGAAGGGCCCTGTTCAGCGGTGCTGGTCTTGAAGGGCCCTGTTCAGCGGTTCTTGAGACGGCGGTGCCCTGTTCAGCGGTGCTGGTCTTGAAGGGCCCTGCTCAGCGGTGCTGGTCTTGAAGGGCCCTGTTCAGCGGTGCTTCACATGTGTCTCCAGGGCACCAGATCCGGCACATATATGGTGTTCACTCGCCATCCGACTTCTCGCTTGCGGGGCCCTCCTGTGCTGGTGTCCCGTGCCTGTGGGTGTCCTCCTTCACCCCCGGAATGGGGCTGGTTGGGCCCTCCTGGGCAGCTCGCCTGCTGCCGGACTTGTCGGCCGTGCTGCCCTTGCCATCCTTCCTGGAGTCTCTGTGGCCCTTGCCTCCCTTTGTAGATGTGCCAGGTGGCACCCCACTTCCTGACGGTGCCAGGGGGGTGGCTGTGGAGGCTGCCGTCTCTGTCCTCTTGCACCGGGCCTTGCCTTTTTTCGATTTTTTCCCAGGGGGTGGGCTGGCTGTCCCTTTGCTGCTGGCCGATGTAGCTGCCCTCGAAGGTGGTGGACTCCAATATCCCTGGACTATGGTGCTTGTAGGTCCAGGGGTTGTGGTGGCTGAGGTGCTGACTGGAGTCTTTTTCGATGGACGCGGTGGGGGAGTTGTTGGGAAGAGGTCAAGTTTGGAAAGGAAAAGCAATTTAGAAAGAGAGGGACGGGTAGGTGTAGTGGTTATGGGAGTGGAGGAAGAGGATGTGGTTGTAGGAGAGTGAAGTCTGGTGTCTTTGGGTGCAGGTGCAGGTGCTGGTGCTGGAGGCTGTCGTGAGGTGGATGGCTGTTGGGTGGGTGGCTGCCTGCATTTGTGTGGTTTGGAAGAGGGGGTGACAGACACAGTGGTAGAGGACACAGGGGACGTGTAAATGGTAGTGGGGGTGGTGACTGCACGTGTGCGGAGTGTTCTGGTGGGTGTGCTGGTGATGGATGTAGTGGCTGAAGATGTTGTGCATGCAGGTGTGAGTGGAGACGTAACAGGGAGGGAGGAGGGAGACGAGGAGGAGGGGGACACAGTGGAGGCAGTGGGTGTTGGTATTTCTGCATGTGGATGTTGCTTGTGTGAATGCTTGTGGGATGTGTGGTGCTTATGTCTGGATGAGCTTCCCTTGGGTGTTGAGGTGTGTGCAGGCTGGTCTGTAGGTATGTCTGGGATAGGCAGAGGTACAGGGGAGTGGGACTGGGTGGAGGAAGTTGGAGGGGGAGGCAGGAGACAGGGACAATGGTGTAATGATGTAACATGGCTCCATGCCAGAACACTGGGCATGGAACCAGTTTGTTCTGAGGTTCTGTGATGAGGGTTCTCTGATGACAGTTGATATGGGATGAGTGGATATGCTGGCTGTTGGTTGAGGCTGTAATAAATACCTCCTACCACATATCTTCATCTGGTGTGGATTCACTTTATTACACTGGCGACGCTTGGGCGGAGAAAGGAACCCAGAGGAAGGGACAGCCTCAACAACAACAAAGAAGGAAGAGCTTGGATTATTTAAGAGAAAAACTGAGATAACTTAGAGAGACGTGCTGGGAGAGGATCGAGCGTCTTGCAGCATGTTCTAGCGGAGAAAAGTGTGAAATTGCGGTTGTAGGGGCTTTGTGGAAAGCTGTTTGATTATGCTTCACGACGTCAGAAGGTCAGTGAGCAATTGAAAAAGGACTGAAAGCTGTGGGAATTGTTGGCGGCCATCTTGAGTGTGGTGAAAGGAGAAAAACAAGCCAGATTGACTAAAGAAAATAGACTGGATGTTTGGTTGCGGCCATTTTGAGTGAGGAAAACGATCCGAGATTGCTCAAAGAGAAAGCAAGCCCAACTGCCTGAAGAAAATGGACCAAATGTTTCGTAGCGGCCATCTTAGATGAGGAAGAAGGAATTTTTTTTGAATTTTTTTTTAAAAAAAAAAATTTTTTTTTTTTTACAGCGCAATTGTTAGAGGACATTGGAAGTTGAAACTTAGACGGAGACTGGATAAGGATCACTATATTGGTTTGTGGTCACGGGAATATACATTTCTTTGGAAACTTTATTGCACTTGTGGAATACAAATATTGGGCGTTGTAAAATGAATTAAACTGAAAAGGTCGTCTCTGCGGTGACAAACACACCTGAAGACCCGTGTTTGATATTGCGGCATCGTGCTGGGACATATGGTGACTGGCACACCTTTTGGACTTTAAGTACTTTTAGCAACTAGTAGGGTTTGGAATATATTGTGGGGAAGAAGGGTTTTACACCTTTTGTGAGTATGCAGAATGTTACGGCGCCGCCGTTTTTCTTGTCAGATCCAGGAGAACCGGTTATTAAGTGGAAGAAATGGAAAAAGATTTTTGAGAATTATGCCAGGGTGTGTGGTACAAATTTGAGTGGTGAAAGAAAGCAGGCACTTTTGTTACATTGTTTAGGGGGTGAAGGACAGGAGGTGTTGGAAAATCTACCTCCATTGTTGCAGGCTGATCAGAGGGGGTTGAATGAATATGAAATATGTGCAAGACAACTAGATTTACATTACTTGCCAAAGATTAGTACTATTATGGAAAGGTACCATTTTGGTTTGCGGGAGCAAGGGAAAGAGGAGAGTGTTGAAGAATATATTACGGCTTTACGGAAGTTGGCTTCAAGTTGTAAATTTGGGGCGTTGGTAGAAGAAAGGATTAGAGATCAGTTTGTGCTGAGGTGTTACAGTGATAAAGTGAGGGAAGAACTCTGGCTAAGGGACGAGCCACCGTTGGATGAGGTTGTTAGTATTGCAAAAAGGGTAGAGCATATGTTAAAGTGTGTTGGAGAACTAAGTAAAGCACATAAAGAAGACAAGGTCAGTGGAAAAGCACAAGAAGTGGAGTGTCAAGTCATACAAAAAGATGAGAAGAAAAAAAGGTATGAGGGTGTCCGTGAGAAAGGTGTTGTAATAGAAAATAGTGCAGGAAAGACACAGGGGAATACGAGGTTTGCAACACCTTTTCAAGGAAATTGCTACAGATGTGGAAGATTTGGACACATGTCTAATGCAAGTGAGTGTCCTGCTAATAGGATTACTTGTAATGTTTGCGGGAAAAGAGGACATTTTGGGAAAAATTGTAGGATGAGAAATAGGAGAGAGTCTAGATCAGAAATAAAGGAAGTCAGTTTTCAAGTTAGTGAGAGTGAGGTGGAACATCCCTCTGAGTGGGTTTTGGTGGGGGATGTTAGAGTCAAAATGAAATTTGATTCGTGCTCTCACATCACGTTTCTCTCAAAGGATCTTTTTATGAAGAATTTTCAAGGAAGGAAGAAACTGTTCAAACCTAATATTAGACCTACGGGTTATGGTGGGTTGCCAATTAAGTTATTAGGTTATTTTGATGACTGCATTGAGTACAATGGTAGGTTCACTGATGCAAGGATTTATGTTGCTGAGAGGGGTGATAATTTGTTGAGCTGGAGTCATCAAGCACGTTTGGGTGTCATTCTCAATCCTAATGCACATCCATCTGTTCAGGTACAATCTATTGAGGGTGACGAAAACAAGTTTGTGAGAGCTTTTGGTGAATTGTTCAGTGACACTTTGGGGTGTTTAAAGGGGTACAATCACCGTATTAAGTTGAAACAGGGCACAGTACCAGTTGTGGCAAAAGTTAGACGCATTCCCTTTTGTGTCTAAGACGCTGTACAAAGAGAGATAGATAAATTGTTGTCCACTGGTGTTATACAGCCTGTAGAGGCAACGGAGTGGTTAGCTCCCATTGTTGTGGCACGTAAACCAAATAATGAAATCCGTCTATGTGTGGATCTTCGTGCCTTAAATAAAGAAGTGGTGGTTGACAAGTTCCCACTTCCCAATATTGAGGAATTAGTATCATCATTGGATGGTGCTTGTTATTTCACCACTCTGGATATGGCATCAGCATACCATCAGGTTCCGTTGAGTAAAGAGTGTCAAGAATTAACGGCTTTTATTACGCCAATGGGGGCCTTCAAGTTTTTGCGTATGCCGTTTGGGCTGGTTTCTGCGGCCTCAGTATTCCAGAGGATTATGGAAGATCTTTTTAAAGGCATTTCAGGCGTAAAGTGCTACCAGGACGATGTATTAATATGTGGGAGAGACGTGAGAGAACATGATGAGAGGGTGCATGCTGTGCTTAAAAGGATGCTTGATGCTGGGTTATCTCTTAGGCGAAGCAAATGTAAATTTGGAGTCACTGAACTGGACTATTTGGGTCATCATATTTCACGGCAGGGGGTGAGTCCTAAAAAGGATTTGGTGGACACTATCGAAATGTTAAAAGAACCGTGTACAAAAGATGAGGTTTCTTCATTCTTAGGTATGGCAGAATTTTATAACAAATTTATACGAAATTTTGCAGATAAGACAGTAAATCTAAGGAAGTTGATGTGTAAGAATGCAAAGTTTGTTTGGACGGAAGAGTGTGGTACAAAATTTAAACAAGTAAAAAATGATCTCAGGAATGCACCAAACTTACAAGCTTTTGTACCTGGGAATCCTACTTTCATTGTTACTGATGCGAGTATAAAGGGGCTGGGTGCTCTTCTTTTTCAGATCAGGAAGGGCCAAGAGGTGCTAATAGCTTGTGCTTCAAGATGCTTGAAAGGTGCAGAGATAGGTTATTCTGTTATAGAGAAGGAAGCGTTGGCAATTTTCTGGGCCATAAACAAGTTCAGAAAATTTGTGTGGGGATCTTCTTTCGTAGTCAGGTCTGATCATAAACCCCTGAAAGAAATTTTTGAGAAGAAGGGTTTGGACTCAATTTCCTCGAGGATCAGGAGATGGGTCATTTCCTTACAGGAGTATAACTTCATGTTTGAATACATTCCGGGAAAGACAAATGTAACGGCAGACTGTCTGTCGAGATTGGTGGAGGTGGTAGAGAATGATAAATCTCAGGATGAAAACGATCAATGTGATGCTGAGTGTGGCATAAGAGTTTGTGATGTTACGCTGGGGGCTGTAAAGGAAGATGAATGGAGGGATGAGTTGCAAAAGGATAGTGAATTGTGTTCTGTGATGTCTCTTTTGGAACAGCATAAGTCTCGAAGTCTGGTTAAACCTTGGTCGTTAGTTGCGAATGAGTTAGCCGTTGTTGATGGTGTTCTAATGAGGGGCACAAGAATGATTCCCCCATTGAGTTTGAGAGAAGTCATCGTGAACATGGCTCATGAAGGGCATATGGGCATTTCTAAAACCAAAGAGCGCATCCGTCAGGATTTCTGGTGGCCTGGATTAGATTTGATGGTGGAACGAACTGTTAGGGAGTGTACACCTTGTCAAGCTAGTGATAAGGTGCTCAAACCAAGATGTTCACCTATGGTTTGTAGAAGTTTACCAAAAAGTCCATGGGATGAATTAGCTATCGATATTGTGGGGCCATTGCATGGAGAACATCAGACTCCTTCCCTGTTGGTGTTGCTGGATTTGTATTCACGATGGGTGGAGGTGAGTTTGGTGAGAGAGATCACTTCTCAATCTGTGATCAGTTTTTTAGAATCTGTGTTCAAACGCGAGAGTTTTCCTAACTCTATTCTTTCTGACAATGGTCCGCAGTTCTGTTCTACTCAGATGGAGGAGTATTTTGTAAAATGTGGAATTGTACATAAAAAAATGGCGTTATATCATCCAGAGGCGAATGGTGCGTTGGAGAGATTTAACATGACTTTAAAGGAGTGTATACAATTAGCAAAGGTAAACTGTTTAGATTGGAGAAAAGAACTGCAGGGTCGTATAACAGCTTACAGGTACACTCCTCATGCATCAACGGGGAAGACTCCTTATGAACTGCTCAGGGGAAGGTCTCCAAATACTTGTTTGTGTCCTGGCTGGATGGTTGCTGGGAAGGGTTTGAAAAACAATGGTATTGGGGAATGGAGAGACAAAGAAGTGTCTCTGCAAAGCAAAAGGAAGATTTATGTTGATAAAAGGAATAATGCGAAAGTTACAAATTTTGAGGTTGGAGATAAAGTAAAGGTCAAAGCTCCTGTTGGCTGTCAAAATTGGTCAAAATATACCTCTCCAAAAACTATCATTAAGCTGTTTAAAAATGCTGTCAAGACGGATGATGGTCGCATCTGGAATCATAGTCGTGTAGCACATTTTGGGGGGTGTGGTGTGGCCGACAGGAGAGATGATACTTCTTATCGTTTTCCCTCTGACATTGATTTAAGGTCTGATAATACTCGTAGGAGTGCCAGAACACGCAGGTTTCCTTTACATTTGCGTGATGTTGTGTAGTTCTTTCTACCCTCTTTTTCTTTCTGTTCAAATGTGTTTTTTTGTTCTCATGTTACTTCTGTTCTAATGTAAAGAGGAAGAAGTGTAATGATGTAACATGGCTCCATGCCAGAACACTGGGCATGGAACCAGTTTGTTCTGAGGTTCTGTGATGAGGGTTCTCTGATGACAGTTGATATGGGATGAGTGGATATGCTGGCTGTTGGTTGAGGCTGTAATAAATACCTCCTACCACATATCTTCATCTGGTGTGGATTCACTTTATTACAAATGGCTGCCGTCAGTGCTGAGGCCAGAGCGTTGAACGATCGCTGATGTGCAGCCTGACCCGAATGAATGCCCTCCAGGTATGCATTGCTCCGATGCACCTCCCTTTCTACCCCCTGGATGGCATTCAAAAGGGTAGACTGCCCAACAATGAGCGTCCGGAGGAGGTCAATGACCTCCTCACTGAGGGCAGCAGGGGTAACTGGGGCAGGGCCTGAGGTGCCTGGGGCGAACGAGATGCCCGCCTTGATGTGTGAGCGGGCACGGGGCGAACGCTGAGGTGCTGCTTGGAGGGCGGAGCTGGTGCGCTGGGTGGCGGCTGTACCTGTTGTTGTGGTGGCCACCACAAGGGAGCTCCCTTCCGAGGACGTGTCTGTGTCGCTGATGTCTCCACGTGTCCCCGTTGTGGAGCTCCCCTCGCCCTCCGTCTCACTGGTGAACTCCGAGTCGGTTGCATGGCCCTCCAGAGCCATGTGAGATGCAGCTCCCTCGTGCTCCGATGCCACTTCTCCTCCGCCTGATGATGCTAATGCACACATGAACAGGAAGAGCAGACAAAAAAGGGGGGGGGGAAATAAAGACATGTTGAGTGCATGCATTGGCAACACAGTTGGCGGAGAGGACAGACACAGAAGCCCCCTGCACTACGCTGCGCACTTGGGGTACACTACACAATCATTGGGACTTGGCCTACAAGCCTATGGACGACAACTGCACACATAGGTGACACAGGGCCATGGCTAGCTGTACTTGGCACCCTACAGAGGTGGGGGGCGGGGGCACAGGGCCATGCCTTACGGAGGGGCCTAGCCTACAGAAATCGCCCTGGCCTAGGGATACCCACAGCCCTCTTCCCCCACCCAGACACCTCCACTGCGCGCTAAGATTGCAGAAGGTGCTTTTACTCACCCCCTTGTGTCTGCTGTGATGTCCTCACGCGCCCATCCAAATCTGGGTAGGCCACCGCCAGGATCCGGGACATCAGGGGGGACAATTGACGACTGGCACCCCTCCTACGTTGGGAGGCCATCCCCAGCAAAGCCTCCGCGGTCTTCCTGCTCCCGCGGCGGATGTCCTCCCACCTCTTGCGGCAGTGGGTGCCCCGTCTGTTGTGGACCCCCAGGGTCCGGACGTCCTTGGCGATGGCACGCCAAATGTCGATTTTCTGATGGGCGCTGACCTATGTGACATGTACAGGGGGAGAAAAGAAAATATCATCATTTTCTGCATGCTAGATGTGAGTGGCCCCCCTCCCCACCCTTGCCATATGGCACATGCTCTCATCTGTCGTTTTATGCATGCCTCATTCGCTCCCCTCCCCACCATCGTTCATTCACCCCACTCAACCCAGGCATTGGCCAGAAAGTATGGTCCCAGTGTACTTACCTGTTGGTCTGGAGGACCGTAGAGTAGCGCATACTGGGGGAGGACCCCATCCACGAGTTTGTCCAATTCTTCTGAAGTGAAGACAGGGGCCCTTTCTCCAGTCGCAGCAGCCATTGTCTCTTCCAGACCGAGGTCACAGCAGCACTTGCAGTATAGGTCCTATCCTGTGGATGATCAGGTCTTGAGTGATTAAGCAGATAGAAAATGGCGGTCACGCCCGCGGCGGTGCGTACCGCGACCGCCGGCGCACATCGTCATTGGCTCATGAAACCCATAGGGTTCAATGTTAACCAATGCGGCTTTGCACCGCGGTGTTCGACCGCCTACCGCCACGGTGTGCCACGCCAGCGCATTGACCTCACATCCCATTGTCGCACTTCACAGGTCAGGCAGCCGCCATTTCAAGGGCCCACATGGCTTAATTTCTACTGCGTCACACATGCCTAGGCCTTGCATCGACACTCATACAAGCCATTCACTGCATAGAGAATCGTGTACTGTGCATGCTGTGGGAACGTACCTGTGGGTTGATTGACTCTGTGCTCCATGTTGTCCTTCCTAGGCACCGTCCGCTGGGACTTGCGAGGAGATGGAGGAATGTTCCTGTGTAGAGACCGCTGGTGGACCTGTCGACAATGGAAGAAAGACATGTCATATTGACATACAGGCTTGACAGAGCCACCATATAGGAACTGTGTGCCCAGCTGGAGCCAGACCTGATGTCACCCATCCGCCAACCCACAGGGATTCCCCCTCTAGTGCAGGTTCTGTCAGTACTCCATTTTTTGGCAAGTGGGTCATTTCAATCAACAGTGGCCATTTCATCAGGGATGTCTCAGCCGATGTTTTCAAAGGTGTTGGCCAGAGTGTTGTCTGCCCTGATGAAATACATGCAGAGCTACATTGTTTTCCCTGAGGTGGGGGATTTGGCTACAGTGAAGGGTGATTTCCATGCCCTGGGACATATCCCCAACATCATTGGTGCCATTGATGGGACACATGTGGCTTTGGTCCCCCCCAGCAGGAGTGAACAGGTGTACAGGAACAGAAAAAGTTATCATTCGATGAATGTCCAGGTGGTCTGTTTGGCTGACCAGTACATCTCCCATGTAAATGCCAAGTTCCCTGGGTCAGTGCATGACGCCTACATCATGCGGAATAGCAGCATCCCTTACGTGATGGGTCAACTCCAGAGACACCGTGTGTGGCTAATTGGTGACTCTGGTTACCCCAACCTGTCGTGGCTACTGACCCCAGTGAGGAATCCCAGGACCAGGACAGAGGAAATGTACAATGAGGCCCATGGGCGGACTAGGAGGGTGATCAAGCGGACCTTCGGCCTCCTGAAGGCCAGGTTTAGGTGCCTGCATATGTCAGGTGGATCCCTAATGTACTCACCAAAGAAGGTGCGTCATATCATCGTGGCCTGCTGTATGCTTCACAACCTGGCTTTGCGACGCCAGGTGCCTTTCCTGCAGGAGGATGGTCCAGATGGTGGTGTTGTGGCAGCTGTGGAGCCTGTGGAGAGTGAAGAGGAGGAAGACGACGAGGACGACACAGACAACAGGGACACAGTAATACAGCAGTATTTTCAATAACACACAGGTAACAATCAACACCGGCATTTTACATTTACTTACAGTCTCCTGCCTCTCTACTGTCTGTCCTTTTCACCCAGTGTATGGTAACTGAGTTGTGACTTTCCATTCCAATTTCAAAGATGTGGGCCCCACTGCGTGACCTCTGCTTTTTTTGCCCATGGACTACAGCTGTGTGACAGTGGTATGTTGTCATCAGGATGTAACTTGACATTTTTCAACGTTTAAGTTCAATACATTTGTTCACAATACAGGCAGACTCCAGATTATTTTTGTGCAATAAGTGGTTTTATTAAAGTGCTCCATTTAGGGACATGGTTGAAAAATCGGTGATGGGTGATGGTGGAGGATTGTCCATGGCAGAGTCCAGGTTTTCAGTCTCACAGGTGCATTGTCCATATGCCTGTGGAAGGTGGAGCAGGGGCAGTTTAAGGTTGGACAGGGTGACAATGTGGGACAGTGGGATGACATCAGGGGGTATCCTTTGCTGGCGGGGGGCTTGCCATCCTACTCTGTCTTCTTCCTAGATTTCAGGCACCGCTTGCGGGGTGGTTCTCCTTCTGCAGGGGGTGGGGTTCTGGTGGCCTGTTGTTCTGGTGTGGGGGCCTCCTGTCCACTAGCGCCGGCGGAGGTGGTAGCCTGTTCTTGGTCCATGCTAGTGACAGTGTCCCTTTGTGGTGCCACATGGTACCGCAATGTGATGACAATCTGGTTGAGAGCCACGACGATGGTGCCCATTGCGGAACTGATGTTTCTCAGTTCCTCCCTGAACCCCATATACTGTTCCTCCTGCAGTACCTGGATCTCCTGGAACCTGGCCAGTACCGTCGCCATCGTCTCCTGGGAGCGGTGGTATGCTCCCATGATGGAGGATAGGGCCTCGTGGAGTGTGGGTTCCCTGGGCCTGTCCCCCCCCTGTCGCCCAGCAGCCCTCCCAGTTCCCCTGTTTCCCTGGGCCTCTGTCCCCTGGACCGTGTGCCCACTACCACTGCCCCCAGGTCCCTGTTGTTGTTGGGGTGGTGGGTTAACCTGGGTGCCCTGTAGTGGTGGACACACAGCTGATTGACGTGTCCTGGAGACAGAGGCATGGGCCCGCTGGGTGGGAGCTGTGCTGGTGTTCCCAGAGGGGGGTAGGTCTGCTGTGGCCTGTGGCTGTGTGAGGGGTACTGACTGTCCCGAGGTCCCCGATGGGCCGGGCTGGTCATCTGGGTCCAGGGAGACAGAGCTGCTGTCATCACTGGGGGCGTCTTCTGGGGGTGGGATGGACATTTCTGGACCCTCCTGGGCGGTGTGGTGGCGTTCGGGTCCTGCAGGGGTATAAGAGTATGGTTATTGCTTCTGTGTGTGCCATATCGTGCAATGGGTGGGTGCCCGTGTACCCCAGTGCTGGCATTCCCTTGTGGGGGCTGTTGTGATGGTGGTTTGTGGGGGAGATGGGTATGTGCAGTGGGCATGCTTAGGTGATGGGTGTCCATGGTTTGTGGTGGCATGCAGGGTTTGGTGTGGGGATGGGTGGGTTGTGATGGTGAGACATTAGCAAGGAGGATGTGTGATGGGGTGGGGGGTGAGGGTGGGGGTATGAGTTGGCATGCTGGTGGGGTGGGGGGATGAAGTAGTAAAGATGAGACTTACCAGAGTCCATTCCTCCACCGACTCCTGCGAGGCCCTCAGGATGCAGGATGTTCAAGACTTGCTCCTCCCATGTTGTAAATTCTGGGGGAGGAGGTGGGGGTCCACCGCCAGTCTTCTGCACCGCGATGTTGTGTCTGGATACCATGGAACGCACCTTCCCCCGTAGGTCATTCCACCGCTTCCTGATGTTGTCCCGATTTCGTGGATGCTGTCCCACAGCGTTAACCCTGTCCACTATTCTTTGCCATAGCTCCATCTTCCTGGCAATGCTGGTGTGCTGCACCTGTGTCCCGAAGAGCTGGGGCTCTACCCGATCTATTTCCTCCACCATGACCCTGAGTTCTGCGTCTGAAAACCTGTGGTGTCTTGGGGGTGCCATAGAGTGGTGTGGATGAGGTGTGGGGTGGAGTATGTGTTGATGAGTGTGGTGAGTGTGGTGGTGTGTGGTGTTTTGTGCGTGGAGATTGTTTGGGTGATGTTGTAGTGTGCCTCTGTGTGATGGTGTTCTCTATTCTGTGCTGTCTCTCCCTGGGCTTCGTCTCTGTTTGGTGGTCGTAGGGGTTTGTGGGTGATGTGGGTGTGTGTTTTATAGTTCATTGGGTGTGTGGGAGTGTTGTGTGTATGTGTATCAGGTGTGTGTATTTCAAATTGTCCAATGTGGTTGTGTATTGTTAGTGTGTGTGTATTTTGACAGCGGCGGTGTGTACCGCCAATGGAATACCGCGGTTGAAAGACCGCCGCGTGGATTCGTGGGTCGGAATGGCATGGGCGTTTCTCTGTTGGCGTGACGGTGGAGGTTTGGTCATCGCCAGTTTTTCGCTTCCTTTTGATGTGGCGGACTTTTGTGGATGTCGGGTTTTTGGCGGTTTGCCTGTTGCGGGTCAGAATGACTGTGGCGGTTTACCGCGGCGGTGTTGTGGCGGTCTTCTGACCGGCGGTAAGCGCGTTTTACCGCCGAGGTTGGAATGACCCCCTCTGTGTATTGTGTTTTCTTATGATATTGTGCATATGATATAGGTGGTATAGTTGGAGCTTTGCATGTCTCCTAGTTCAGCCTAAGCTGCTTTGCCATAGCTACCTTCTATCAGCCTAAGCTGCTAGAAACACCTCTATTATACTAATAAGGGATAACTGGACCTGGCACAAGGTGTAAGTTCTTTTGGTACCCACTACAAGCCAGGCCAGCCTCGTACAATCGTGGCCTGCTGTATGTTGAACAACCTGGCTTTGCGATGCCATGTGCCTTTTCTGCAGGAGGATGGGCCTGATGTTGGTCTTGGGGCAGCTGTGGAGCCTGTGGATAGTGAAGAAGAGGAGGCAGAGGAAGAAGATGTAGACAACCGCAACAACATCATCATGCAATGCTTCCAGTGAGACACAGGTAAGAAGATGGAACTGCTTCCCACATCTCATACTATTGTAGGAGCTAGCATAAATCTGCCTTTTTCACTCTGTGTATGGACCCTGACTTGTCACTTTGGCTTTCCATTTCAGAGATCTGGCTCCCAGTTTGTGCCCTCTGCTATGTTTACTCCTGGCCTACAGCTGTGGAACTTGGTACAAGTACATTGACATTGCTATATTCCAGAGATTTTGCAATTACACATTTGTGAAAGCACAGACTGACTCCAGATTGTTTTGTGAATCAAGGGTGTTTATTTCTGTGCAAATAAGTGGAGGGGGTGTGAAGTGGGTTGGGGTGATGGTGGAGGAATGTCCATGGCAGAGTCCAGAATATTTGTATCACAGGTGCATTGTCCAATGGGGCATAGGAAGTGGAGCAATGGCAGTTTAAGATGGACAGGATGACAAAGTGGGACAGAGGGGTGACATTCAGGAGGGTCTTATTTCCTGGCGGGGGTCTTGGCAAAGTTCTCTGTCTCGTTCCTGGATCTCAGGGTCTGTTTGCGGGCTGGTTCTCCTTCTGCAGGGGGTGCGGTGCTGGTGGCCTGTTGTTCCTGTGGCGGTGCCTCCTGTCCACTAGCGCCGGAGGAGGTGGAGGGCTGTTCATCATCCAGGCTACTGTCAGGGGCCCGTTTGTGTGCCACTGTGTCCCTCATGGTGTTGACAAGGTCTCCCAGCACCCCTGCAATGGTGACCAGGGTGGTGTTAATGGACTTCAAGTCCTCCTTGATCCCAAGGTAGTGTTTCTCCTGCAGCCACTGGGTCTCCTGAAACTTGGCCAGTACCGTGCCCATGGTCTCCTGGGAATCGGGGTATGCTCCCATGATGTTGGAGAGTGCCTCTTGGAGAGTGGGTTCCCTGGGCCTGTCCTTCCCCTGTCGCACAGCAGTCCTCCCAGCTTCCCTGTTATCCTGTGCCTCTGTCCCCTGAACCGTGTGCCCACTGCCACTGACCCCAAGTCCCTGATTGCCTTGGGTTGGTGGGTTTGCCTGGGATCCCTGCAGTGGTGGACATACTGCTGATTGAGGTTGTAGGAAAGTACTATCTTGCCTGGCATGTTACCCCCATTTTTACTTGCATGTATGTTTGTTTTAGCCTGTGTCACTGGGATCCTGCTAGCCAGGACCCCAGTGCCCATAAAGAATGCCCTGTATGTGTTCACTGTGTGGTGCCTAACTGTATCACTGACGCTGTGCTAACCAGAACCTCAGTGTTTATGCTCTCTGTGCTTTTAAAATTGTCACAGCACGCTAGTGACTAATTTTACCAATTCTTATTGGCACACTGTGTAGGAAAGTACCATATTGCCTAGCATGTTACCCCCAATTTCACTGTATGTATGTTTGTTTTTGCCCATGTGTCAATGGGATCCTGCTAGGCAGGACCCTAGTGCTCATAATGTATGCCCAGTATGTGTTCCCTGTGTGGTCCCTAACTGTATCACTGAGGCTCTGCTAACCAGAACCTCAGTGTTTATGCTCTCTCTGCTTTTAAAATTGTCACTGCAGGCTAGTGACTAATTTTACCAATTCTTATTGGCACACTGTGTAGGAAAGTACCATATTGCCTGGCATGTTACCCCCAATTTCACTGTATGTATGTTTGTTTTTGCCCATGTGTTACTGGGATCCTGCTAGGCAGGACCCCAGTGCTCATAATGTATGCCCAGTATGTGTTCCCTGTGGGGTGCCTAACTGTATCACTGAGGCTCTGCTAACCAGAACCTCAGTGTTTATGCTCTCTCTGCTTTTAAAATTGTCACTGCAGGCTAGTGATTAATTTTACCAATTCTCATTGGCACACTGGAACACCCAAATAATTCCCTTGTGTATGGTATCTAGGTACCCAGGGTATTGGGGTTCCAGGAGATCCCTATGGGCTGCAGCATTTCTTTTGCCACCCATAAGGAGCTCCGACAATTCTTACACAGGACTACCACCGCAGCCTGAGTGAAAAACCATCCACGTTATTTCACAGCCATTTTTCACTGCACATAAGTAACTTATAAGACACCTATATCTCTAACCCTCACTTTGTGAAGGTTAGCTGCCAAGTTACTTAGTGTGTGGGCACCCTGGCACTAGTCAAGGTGCCCCCAAATTGTTCAGGGCAAATTCCCCGGACTTTGTGAGTGCAGGGACACTATTACACGCGTGCACGACTTCTGCCAAGGATCGACCGCTGACTGCTCCAGGACACCTGAAAAACTGCAACAAGGTAGCAAGAAGACTACCAGCAACATTGTAGCACCTCATCCTGCCGGCTTTCTCGACTGTTTCCTGGTGGTGCATGCTCTGAGGGCTGTCTGCCTTGCATTGGAAGCCAAGAAGAAATCTCCTGTGCGTCGACGGAATCTTCCCCCTGCCAACGCAGGCACCAAACTTCTGCATCACCGGTCCTCTGGGTCCCCTCTCATCCTGACGAGCGTGGTCCCTGGAACACAGGAGCTGGGTCCAAGTGTCTCCCACAGTCCAGTGGCCCTCCTGTCCAAAGTTGGTGGAGGTAAGTCCTTGCCTCCCCACGCCAAACAGCAAAACTGTGTACTGCGTGATTTGCAGCTGCTCCGACTTCTGTGCACTTCTCCAAGGATTCCTTTGTGCACAGCCTAGCCTGGGTCCCCAGCACTCCGTCCTGCATTGCCCAGCTCGCTGAGTTGGACTCCGACATCGTGGGACCCTCCTTTGTGACTCTGAGTCGACCGCTGTCCACAGATCTTCCAAGTGGCTGTTCTGGTACTTCTCGGGCGCTGCCTGCTTCTGCAGGGCTCTCTGGGATGCTGAGCACCCCCTCTGTCTCTTCCTCCAAGGGGTGACATCCTGGTCCTTCCTGGTCCTCAGCAGCACCCAAAAACCTCAACCGCAACTCTTGCAGCTAGCAAGGCTTGTTTGCGGTATTTCTGCCTGGAAACACTGCAACCTCTAGCACGCCGTGGGACATCTTCCATCCAAAGAAGACGTTCCTATCCCTGGTCTTGGGGTGGGTGGTGTATTTTGGACACCCTTACTGTTTTCTCACAGTCCCAGCAACCCTCTACAATCTCCCATCGGCCTGGGGTCCATTCGTGGTTCGCGTTCCACTTTTGGAGTATATGGATTGTGTTTCCCCTAGGCCTATGTCTCCCTATTGCATCCTATTGTGATTCTACATTGTTTGCACTACTTTTCTTACTGTTACTTACATGTTTTGGGTTTGTGTACATATAATTTGTGTATATTACTTACCTCCTAAGTGAAGGTATCCTCTGAGATACTTCTGGCATATTGTCACTAAAATAAAGTACCTTTATTTTTAGTAACTCTGAGTATTGTGTTTTCTTATGATAGTGTGCTATATGATATACGTGATGTAGTAGGAGCTTGGCATGTCTCCTAGTTCAACCTAAGCTGCTTTGCCATAGCTACCTCTAACAGCCTAAGCTGCTAAAAACACCTCCATTCTACTAATAAGGGATAACTGGACCTGGCACAAAGTGTAAGTACCACAAGGTACCGATTATAAGCCAGGCCAGCCTCCTACACACTGGGACACCCTTAATTCCTTAGTATATGGTACCTAGTTACCCAGGGTATTGGGGGTCCAGGAGATCCCTATGGGCTGCAGCATTCCTTTTGCCACCCATAGGGAGCTCAGACAATTCTAACACAGGACTGCCACTGCAGCCTGAGTGAAATAACGTCCACATTATTTCACAGCCATTTTAACTTATAAGTCACCTATATATATCTAACCCTCACTTAGTGAAGGTTAGCTGCAAAGTTACTTAGTGCGTGGGAACCCTGGTACTAGCCAAGGTGCCCCAACATTGTTCAGGGCAATTTCCCTGGACTTTGTGAGTGCGGGGACACCATTACACGCGTGCACTACATATAGGTCAACACCTATATGTAGCGTCATAATGGTAACTCCGAACATAGCCATGTA
Source organism: Pleurodeles waltl (assembly GCF_031143425.1). Classification (NCBI taxonomy): domain Eukaryota; kingdom Metazoa; phylum Chordata; class Amphibia; order Caudata; family Salamandridae; genus Pleurodeles; species Pleurodeles waltl. The sequence continues at coordinate 1,182,403,335 of NC_090439.1, forward strand.
ACATGTCTAGGATCATGGAATTGTCACCACAATACCATTCTGGTATTGGGGAGGGATAATTCCATGCATCCCCGGGTACTGCCAAACTAACTTTCTGGGGTCTCCACTGCAGCTACCTACCCATCAGACATTTACTGCCCCCCTCGGGCCTGGGCAGCCTGGTCCCAGGAAGGCAGAACAAAGGATTTCCTCCGAGAGAGGTTGTTACACCCTCTCCCTTTGGAAATAGGTGTGAAGGGCCTGGGAGGAGTAGCCTCTCCTGGCTTCTGGAAATGCTTTGAAGGGCACAGATGGTGCCCTCCTTGCATAAACCAGTCTACACCGGTTCAGGGATCCCCCCAGCCCTGCTCTGGCGCAAAACTGGACAAAGGAAAGGAGAGTGACCACTCCCCTGACCAGCACCTCCCATGGGAGGTGCCAAGAGCTCCTTCAGGGTGTCCCAGACCTCTGCCATCTTGGATGCAGAGGTGTGAGGTCACAATGGACAGCTCTGAGTGACCGGTGCCAGCAGATGACGTCGGAGACCCCTCCTGATAGATGCTTACCTTTCTCTGTAGCCAATCCTTCACTGAGGGTGTAGGAAAGTTCCATCTTGCCTGGCATGTTGCCCCCATATTTCACTGTATATATGTTGTTTTAGTGTATGTGTCACTGGGACCCTGCCAGCCAAGGCCCCAGTGCTCATAGGTGTGCCCTGCATGTGTTCCCTGTGTGATGACTAACTGTCTCACTGAGGCTCTGCTAACCAGAACCTCAGTGGTTATGCTCTCTCTTTGCTTTCTAAATTGTCACTAACAGGCTAGTGACCAATTTCACCAATTCACATTGGCATACTGGAACACCCTTATAATTCCCTAGTATATGGTACTGAGGTACCCAGGGTATTGGGGTTCCAGGAGATCCCTTTGGGCTGCAGCATTTCTTTTGCCACCCATAGGGAGCTCTGACAATTCGTACACAGGCCTGCCACTGCAGCCTGAGTGAAATAACGTCCACGTTATTTCACAGCCATTTACCACTGCACTTAAGTAACTCATAAGTCACCTATATGTCTAACCTTTACCTGGTAAAGGTTGGGTGCTAAGTTACTTAGTGTGTGGGCACCCTGGCACTAGCCAAGGTGCCCCCACATCGTTCAGGGCAAATCGAGTGCGGGGACACCATTACAGGCGTGCACTATACATACGTCACTACCTATGTATAGCGTCACAATGGTAACTCCGAACATGGCCATGTAACATGTCTAAGATCATGGAATTGTCACCCCAATGCCATTCTGGCATTGGGGAGACAATTCCATGATCCCCCGAGTCTCTAGCACAGACCCGGGTACTGCCAAACTGCCTTTCCCAGGGTTTCACTGCAGCTGCTGCCAACCCCTCAGACAGGTTTCTGCCCTCCTGGGGTCCAGCCAGGCTTGGCCCAGGAAGGCAGAACAAAGGACTTCCTCAGAGAGATGGTGTTCCACCCTCTCCCTTTGGAAAAAGGTTCAGGGCTGGGGAGGAGTAGCCTCCCCCAGCCTCTGGAAATGCTTTGATGGGCACAGATGGTGCCATCTCTGCATAAGCCAGTCTACACCGGTTCAGGGATCCCCCAGCCCTGCTCTGGTGCGAAACTGGACAAAGGAAAGGGGAGTGACCACTCCCCTGACCTGCACCTCCCAGGGGAGGTGCCCAGAGCTCCTCCAGTGTGCTCCAGACCTCTGCCACCTTGGAAACAGAGGTGCTGCTGGCACACTGGACTGCTCTGAGTGGCCAGTGCCAGCAGGTGACGTCAGAGACTCCTCCTGATAGGCTCTTACCTGTGTTGCTAGCCTATCCTCCTTCCTAGGTAGCCAAAACTCCTTTTCTGGCTATTTAGGGTCTCTGCTTTGGGGAATTCTTTACCTATGCATGGACCACCGTCACCAAAGCATAGCCAGTACAGAAACCCACACAGACCCCAAACCAACTATCACAAAAGGGCTAACACAATGACGCAAGCACAGGAGTAGAGGGTACCGCACCCAATGCACAAGATGGCACACACAGATACTAAAATTATGCATTTACACCCCAATAGGACCCATACCCAACGTCACTGGACAGGAGGTGCCAGACATATCCAGTCCCCCCACAGAAGAGGCCCACAGTGATGACAGCAGCTCTGCACGCCTGGATCAAGATGACCCGCCCGGCCCATCAGGGACATTGGGACAGTCGGTTCCCCTGACACAGTCACAAACCACCACAGAGCTTGCCCCCTCAGGAAACACCACCACAGCACCCACCTAGCGGGCCCATCCCTCTGTCCCCAGGACACATCTGTAGAAGGCTGTCCTGGCTTATAGTGGGTACCTTGTGGTAATTACACCATGTGCAAGGTCCAATTATCCCTTATTAGTAGATTAGAGGTGTTCTAGCAGATTAGGCTGATAGAGGTAGCTATAGCAGAGTAGCTTAGGCTGAACTAGGAGACATGCCAAGCTCCTACCACACCACTTATATCACTTAGCACTATATCATAAGAAGCACAATACTCAGAGTTACTAAAAATAAAGGACTGTTAGAAATGGGGTTTTTGGTTGGCAGTCAGGTTACCCCCTGTCCAAGCAAAAGCCCTCACTCTAGTCAGGGTAAGTCACACACAATCCAAGATTATCCTGTGCCCACCCTCTGGTAGCTTGGCATGAGCAGTCAGGCTTAACTTAGAAGGCAATGTGTAAAGTATTTGTGCAATAAATCATACAATACCACCATATAGCACCACAAAAATAAACCACACAGTGTTTAGAAAAATATATAATATTTATCTGGATACTTGTAGGTCAAAAAGAATAAAGTATGCAATGGGAAATTGTAGGGATGTCACTGAAAAGTGATATACAGTGTCTTAAGTCTTTAGAACATAAACAAAGTCTCTTTCAAGCACAAGTACCTGGTTTGGAGTGGAAAAATCTCCTCAGAGGGCCACAAAAGAAGAGGTGCGTGGAAAAAGGGTCTGTGCGTCGATTTCTCCCCAGCACACATGGACTTGCGTCGTTATTTTCCACGCGGGGAAGTCGTGCGTCGTTTTCGGCGCGCGGACAGTCTCTTTTCGTGGATCGCGGGGATTACCAGATGTCCCGGGTCTGTGCGTGGATTTTCCTGCTTGTTTTCCGGCTGCGCGTCGTTCTGCGGGGCTGCGCGTCGAAATTACGATCTCACGGCAGGCGTTGCGTCGATTTCTCCTCTAGAGGTCGGGCGGCGTTGTCCTTGCGAAGCCGTGCGTCGGATTTTCAGTCGTCCCAAGAGCGTTGCGTCGATCAGCGTCGGTGTGCGGCGTTTTTCTCGCCGCGGAACAAGCTGTGCGTCGAAATTTTCGACGCACGGAGCGTCCAAGTGAAAGAGAGAAGTCTTTTTGGTCCTGAGACTTCAGGGAACAGGAGGCAAGCTCTATCCAAGCCCTTGGAGAGCACTTTCACAGCCAGACAAGAGTTCAGCAAGGCAGCAGGCCAACAGCAAGGCAGCAGTCCTTTGTAGAAAGCAGACAGGTGAGTCCTTTGAGCAGCCAGGCAGTTCTTCTTGGCAGGATGTAGTTTCTGGTTCAGGTTTCCTCTCCAGCAAGTGTCTGATGAGGTAGGGCAGAGGCCCTGTTTTATACCCAAATGTGCCTTTGAAGTGGGGGAGACTTCAAAGAGTGGCTAAGAAGTGCACCAGGTCCCCTTTCAGTTCAATCCTGTCTGCAAGGGTCCCAGTAGGGGGTGTGGCAGTCCTTTGTGTGAGAGCAGGCCCTCCACCCTCCCAGCCCAGGAAGACCCATTCAAAATGCAGATGTATGCAAGTGAGGCTGAGTACCCTGTGTTTGGGGTGTGTCTTAGTGAATGCACAAGGAGCTGTCAACCAAGCCCAGCCAGACGTGGATTGTGAGGCACAGAAGGATTTAAGTGCAAAGAAATGCTCACTTTCTAAAAGTGCCATTTCTAGAATAGTAATATTAAATCCGACTTCACCAGTCAGTAGGATTTTGTATTACCATTCTGGCCATACTAAATATGACCTTCCTGCTCCTTTCAGATCAGCAGCTGCCACTTCAACAGTGTATGAGGGCAGCCCCAATGTTAGCCTATGAAGGGAGCAGGCCTCACAGTAGTGTAAAAACGAATTTAGGAGTTTTACACTACCAGGACATATAACTTACACAGGTACATGTCCTGCCTTTTACCCACACAGCACCCTGCTCTAGGGGATACCTAGGGCACACATTAAGGGTGACTTATATGTAGAAAGAGGGGAGTTCTAGGCTTGGCAAGTACTTTTAAATGCCAAGTCGAGGTGGCATGGAAACTGCACACACAGGCCTTGCAATGGCAGGCCTGAGACAAGGAAAAGGGGCTACTTATGTGGGTGGCACAACCAGTGCTGCTGGCCCACTAGAAGCATTTAATTTACCAGCCCTATGCACATAAAGTGCAACTTACTAGGGACTTATAAGTAAATTAATAGTCCAATCAGGTATGATTCAAGGTTACCATGTTTTAAGGGAGAGAGCATATGCACTTTAGCACTGGTTAGCAGTGGTAAAGTGCACAGAGTCTAAAAACCAGCAAAAACAGTGTCCAAAAAGTGGAGGGAGGCAGGCAAAAAGTTAGGGGTGACTACCCTAAGGCTGTCAGGTCTAACATGTGTCCCCCCCAGCTGAAAGTGGGGAGAGCTACCCGACCTTCTGGGAGCTCTCATCGCTAAGGCGGAAGTACCTGGAGAGACCATCAGCATTGGCGTGGTCAACCCCTGGGCGATGTTCCACCGTAAAGTCCATCCCCCGTAGGGAAATGGACCACCTCAAGAGTTTTGGATTCTCACCCCTCATCTGCATGAGCCATCTGAGGGGCCTGTGGTCTGTCTGAACCCGGAAGTGAGTCCCAAACAGGTAGGGTCGTAGCTTCTTCAGTGCCCAGACCACAGCAAAAGCTTCTCTCTCAATAGCACTCCACCTCTGTTCCCGTGGTAATAGCCTTCTGCTAATAAAGACTACCGGTTGATCTCGGCCCTCCTCATTTAGCTGTGCTAGGACTGCCCCTATGCCATGCTCTGAAGCGTCTGTCTGCACAATAAATTCCTGGGAGTAGTCAGGGGCCTTGAGCACAGGGGCCGTGCACATGGCTTCCTTCAGGGCGTCAAAGGCTTTCTGACAAGCCTCTGTCCAATTCACCAACCTAGGTTGTTTCTTGGAAGTGAGTTCTGTCAAGGGTGATACAATGGTACCATAGCCCTTGACAAATCTGCGGTAGTATCCGGTGAGGCCTAAAAAGGCTCTCAGCTCAGTCTGCGTTCGCGGTGGTTGCCAGGCCTTGATAGTTTCAATCTTGGCCTGGAGTGGCTGCACCTTGCCACCACCCACTAGGTGTCCCAAGTACACCACGGAACCCTGCCCAATCTGGCACTTACTAGCCTTGATGGTCAGGCCTGCCTGTTGCAGGGCCTGAAGCACCTCCTTGAGGTGAAGCAGGTGTTCCTCCCAGCTGGAACTGTAGACAGCTATGTCATCCAGGTAGGCTGCACAGAAGGCATCCTTGCCAGCTAGGACCCCGTTAACCAACCGTTGGAAGGTAGCGGGGGCATTTTTCAATCCAAACTGCATCACCCGGAACTGGTAATGGCCATCAGGGGTTGAAAATGCGGATCTTTCCTTAGCCCCCTCAGTCAGGGCGATCTGCCAGTACCCTGAAGTCAGATCAAACGTACTCAGGAACTTGGCAGCGCCTAGCCTGTCAACGAGCTCATCAGCTCGGGGGATGGGGTGAGCATCAGTCCGTGTGACTGAGTTGAGACCCCGGTAGTCCACACAGAACCGGAGTTCTGGCTTCGCACCTGGGGCAGTAGCCTTAGGGACCAACACCACTGGGCTGGCCCAGGGACTACTGGATTTCTCAATGACCCCTAGAGTCAACATCTTGGAGACCTCCTCCTTGATGCTGGCCTTCACCTTATCCGGCAACCTGTAAATTTTGTTCTTCACAAGGAGACTGTCACTGGTGTCAATATCATGAACACAGAGGTGGGTCAGTCCAGGAGTAAGGGAGAACAGGGGGGAGAACTGCTCCAACAGCTCATAGCAGTCTCCTTTCTGGTTTAGAGTCAGGGAGTCAGAAAGAATGACCCCGCTTACTGACCCATCACCTTCTTGGGCAGAGAGGAGGTCGGGGAGAGGTTCACTCTCCTCTTCCATTCCTTCATCTGTGACCAGAAGCATGTTGATCTCCGACCTCTCAAAATGAGCCTTTAGTCGGTTCACATGGAGCACCCTTAGCGGATTCCTAGGGGTTTGGAGGTCCACTAGGTAAGTGGCCTCCCCTTTCCGCTCCTTGATTTCAAATGGGCCAGACCAGCGGTCCTGGAGAGCTCTAGGCTCTACTGGCTCCCTTACCCACACTTTGTCTCCAGGTTGAAACTCTACCAGGGTGGCCTTCTGGTCATACCAGTGTTTCATTACCTCTTGACTGGCCTCAAGGTTACTTTGGGCCCCTTTCCAGAAGCGGGTCATCTGGTTGCGGAGGGCCAACATGTAGCTGACCACGTCCTGAGGGGGTGTCTTTGGAGCTTTCTCCAATCCCTCCTTGACAATGCTTAAGGGTCCCCTGACAGGGTACCCATAGAGAAGCTCAAAGGGACTGAACCCTACCCCCCTCTGGGGGACCTCTCTGTAAGCAAAGAGAAGGCATGGTAAGAGGACGTCCCACTTACACCTCATGGCCTCAGGGAGGCCACCAATCATGCCTTTCAGGGTCTTGTTGAATCTCTCCACAAGACCATTAGACTGGGGGTGATAGGGTGTGGTGAACTTGTAGGTTACACCACACGCATCCCACAGAGACTTCATGTATGCAGACATGAAGTTAGTGCCCCTGTCAGACACTATCTCCTTGGGGAATCCCACACGGGTAAATATCCCCATCAGAGTTCTGGTCACCACCTGTGCAGTTACGGTCCTCAGAGGGATTGCCTCTGGGTAACGGGTGGCATGGTCCACCAAAACCAGGATGAACCTGTTGCCTAAGGCAGTTTTGGGGTCCAAGGGACCAACAATGTCGATGCCCAGCCTTTCTAAGGGGGTGCCAACGACAGGAAGTGGAATCAGGGGGCTTTTAACCCTTTTTCCTGCTTTACCACTGGCCTGGCAGGTAGGACAAGATCTGCAGAATTTATCTGAGTGTGTCCTCATTTTGGGCCAATAAAAGTGGGTGACAAGCCTGTCAAAGGTCTTGCCTTGCCCCAAATGTCCTGCCAGGGGAATGTCGTGAGCCATACCCAGTAGGAAGGTTCGGTAACATTTGGGGACCACCAGCGTACGTGCTGCCCCAAAGACCGGAACCTTAAGCTCACTGTAGAGGAGATCATTCTCCCAATATAGGTGGTGATCGCCAGAGGTGTCACCTGCCGCCTGGTTTGAGGCTTGTTTCCTCAGACCTTCTAGAGTGGGACATTCTTTCTGCGCCTTGCAGAATTCCTCCCTGGTGGGTCCACCCTCAACTTGCCAGCCAGCAAGCTCAGGTAAGTCACCTAGGGTGGCAATGTCTTCCCCAGTTGGCTCGGGCGCCTCCTCCTCAGGAGCCCAGTCAGCCACTGTGGGAACTTCTGGGGCCGGTTTCCCGCGCCCCTGGCCCCTCCTCTTGGCAGCTCTCTGGGCCATCGTTCCAGGCTCCAGATGCCCTTGACTTCCCTCTCGGTCAGCCATGGACCGTGTGGTCATGCAGACCCACTCAGGTAACCCTAACATTTCCAGGTGAGACTTGAGCTCGACTTCTTTCCAAGCAGTATGGTCAAGATCATTGCCTAACAGACAATCTACAGGCATGGCAGGACTCACAGCTACTTTCAGAGTACCCGAGACCCCCCCCCCACTCAAAGGGAACCAGAGCCACCGGTAGGTGACTCTCGCGATTGTCAGCGACTATGACCTGGTGGAATGTATTAGGTACTATCTGCTCTGCTGACACCAGCTGACTCTTGATAGTAGTCATACTGGCTCCTGTGTCACGCAGAGCCTCCACCTTCTGCCCATCAATGGTGACCCACTGCCTGTACTTGGAAGTATTTTTGGGCATGTGGACCTTGGGCACCATTTCTCTTTCTCCCAGGGACACTAGGGAAATCTCTACCTGTTCCCCAAAGCTATCTGGGTCCATCTCCCCCCCGAGCGCTACACTAGTCAACCCAGGTGCCTGTCCGGTAGTGGACGGTGCCCTCTTGGGGCACTGGGGATCGCCTTTATAGTGACCATACTGGTAACACTCCATGCATTTGGGGTTAGATTGCCCTGACCTGTCATATGTCCCTGGCTTTTTCCCAAATTTGGAAAAGGAAGGGTTGCCACCCCCTCCCTGGGAATTCTTTTGGGGGCCTTTGGAGAGTTCCTTATCTGCAAGTTTATCTCCCCCCTCTTGCTTCTGTTGGGAACCCTGACCACCTTTGTGGGAGTCCCCCCCAGGTACCTTCTTGGACACTCTGGTGCTAACCCAGAGGTCCGCCTCCTCAGCAAGCTTCCTGGGATCAGTCAGCTTGCTATCCACTAAGTGCTGGCGCAACTCTGTATAAGTAGTATTAAGCATATGCTCTCTTAGAATCAAGTCATATAAACCTTTATAATCAGCTACTTTGTTGCCCCGCACCCATCTATTCAGTGCCTTACTGGAGAAGTCAAAGAAATCTACCCATGTTTGTGTGGTTTGTTTGGTGCTGTCCCTGAACCTCTGACGGTATCCCTCAGGGGTCAGCCCAAACTTGGCAAGTAAAGTGGCTTTCTGAAGTGGGTATGTGTTTTGATCAGGTTGATCCAATGTGAGGAGTGTATCCCTCCCCAATGGCGGTACATAACCCCACATAGCTACCCCCCATTGCCCTTCAGGAACCTCATGAGCCCTTAGTGCAACTTCATAAGCAGCTAACCATTTATCTATGTCATCTCCCACCACAAAACTGGGCACCACATTTTTGGGTATACAAACCTTCTTTTCTCCAGCAGGTCCTGTCAGTATACTGCCACCATTATTGCTGGATTCAGACTGTCTTGCCTTGATCTCCAGCTCCTTGAGACTCAGTTCATGAGCCAACAATAGTTTCTTTTCAGCCAAAGCTCTCTCAGCCTCCACCTGTTTGGTTTCTCTTTCGGCTTCAATTTGTTTGGCTGCTCTTTCAGCCTCAGCTTGCTTGGCTTCTCTTTCTGCCCTCCTCTCCTCCTGTTGAGCCTCAATTTTCAGTTTTGCCATTTGCAATTGGAACTCCCTTTCTTCTCTCCTTTCCTCTGCGGTCAGGCTTTGCACAGAGACACTGCTCCCTGGTCTGGAAGGGGGCACAATTGCAGTGGTAACACCATCCACAGATAGTGAAAATTCCTCTGAGGGGCCATTTTCTGGCTCCTCTTCCTCATCATCCTCTAAATGGGCTTCTGCCCAGGCCCTCAGCGCCACTTGAAAGTCCTCCTTTCTGGAGGCCCCTTGGGTGGGTACCCTCAATGCCCTGCAGAATCCTCTTAGTTGTTTGACCGTATATGTATCCAACTGGACTAGGTCAAAGTCCCCTGTCTGAGACCCAGTCAGAGACATGTTGAGTGAGGATTTAGGCCCTCATTCTGACCTTGGCGGTCGGCGGAGAGACGGCGGTCGGACCGCGAACAGACCGGCGGTATTAAAAATGGCATTCTGACCGCGGCGGTCCCCGCCGCGACCGACCGCCACTTCCCCACTCCGACAGCCACGGCGGTCATGACCGACGGGCTGGAGTCTGCGCACTCCGGTCCGGCGGTCGACCCAAGACCGCCAACGGTATCATGACCCTGCTTACCGCCGCGGTTTCTGGCAGTCGGGAACCGCCGTGCGAACCATGGCGGTAGGCACTATCGGGGCCAGGGAATTCCTTCCCTGGCACTGATAGGGGTCTCCCCCACCCCCCACTGCCCCCCCGAGTCCTCCCCCCACACCCTCCACCCCCCTGCCACCCCCCAGAGGTGTTACGAACCCCCTCCCCACCCCCACCCCGACATGCACATACACGCACCCCGACATGCACACACCCCGTACATGCACATATACACACCCCCTACACACACACATACACAACGGGGACACATACCCGCACACATACATGCCGACATGCGCACCCGCCGAACTACACACATTGCCCATCGGCACAGCAGCACTCCCCGCCCGCATGCACGCACTCACACACCCCCTCTACACACTCCCACGCACACCCCCATGCACGCACACATCACACAACACCCTCCCACCCCCTCCCCTCACGGACGATCAACTTACCTTGTGCGTTGGTCCTCCGGGAGGTGACAGGAGCCATGGGGAGGTGACCGCCAACAGAAGACCGCCAACAGAAGACCGCCACACAGAAATGTGGGTCGTAATTCTGTGGGCGGTGTTCTGCTGGCGTGGCGGTGGAGGTTGACCAGTCTCCACTTTCCCGCCGACCGCCAGTGTGGCTGCTGGCGGTTTTCCGGCGGTACGCTCCCAGCGGTCAGAATGCGCACAGCGGCATACCGCCGCGGTCGGCGGTCTTCACCGCGGCGGTAACTCGGCGGTCTTGCGAAAAGACCGCCAAGGTCAGAATGAGGGCCTTAGTTTTTGAAAATTGTCAGGAGAAAAAACGGATTTGCAAAAAGAGATAAAAACCAAGTTGACCTTCAACTGTGGGTAGGTAGTGAAATACTTAGCTACTGTATGTCACTGCACAAATACAAGTCCTATCCTCACCGCTGATCACCAATGTTAGAAATGGGGTAGTCAGGTTACCCCCTGTCCAAGCAAAAGCCCTCACTCTAGTCAGGGTAAGTCACACACAATCCAAGATTATCCTGTGCCCACCCTCTGGTAGCTTGGCACGAGCTGTCAGGCTTAACTTAGAAGGCAATGTGTAAAGTATTTGTGCAATAAATCATACAATACCACCATATAGCACCACAAAAATACACCACACAGTGTTTAGAAAAATATATAATATTTATCTGGATACTTGTAGGTCAAAAAGAATAAAGTATGCAATGGGAAATTGTAGGGATGTCACTGAAAAGTGATATACAGTGTCTTAAGTCTTTAGAACATAACAAAGTCTCTTTCAAGCACAAGTACCTGGTTTGGAGTGGAAAAATCTCCTCAGAGGGCCACAAAAGAAGAGGTGCGTGGAAAAAGGGTCTGTGCGTCGATTTCTCCCCAGCACACATGGACTTGCGTCGTTATTTTCTACGCGGGGAAGTCGTGCGTCGTTTTCGGCGCGCGGCAGTCTATTTTCGTGGATCGCGGGGATTACCAGATGTCCCGGGTCTGTCCGTGGATTTTCCTGCTTGTTTTCCGGCTGCGCGTCGTTCTGCTGGGCTGCGCGTCGAAATTACGATCTCACAGCAGGCGTCGCGTTGATTTCTTCTCTAGAGGTCGGGCGGCGTTGTCCTTGCGAAGCCGTGCGTCGGATTTTCGGTCGTCCCAAGAGCGTTGCGTCGATCAGCGTCGGTGTGCAGCGTTTTTCTCGCCGCGGAACAAGTTGTGCGTTGAAATTTTCGGCGCACGGAGCGTCCAAGTGAAAGAGAGAAGTCTTTTTGGTCCTGAGACTTCAGGGAACAGGAGGCAAGCTCTATCCAAGCCCTTGGAGAGCACTTTCACAGCCAGACAAGAGTTCAGCAAGGCAGCAGGCCAACAGCAAGGCAGCAGTCCTTTGTAGAAAGCAGACAGGTGAGTCCTTTGAGCAGCCAGGCAGTTCTTCTTGGCAGGATGTAGTTTCTGGTTCAGGTTTCCTCTCCAGCAAGTGTCTGATGAGGTAGGGCAGAGGCCCTGTTTTATACCCAAATGTGCCTTTGAAGTGGGGGAGACTTCAAAGAGTGGCTAAGAAGTGCACCAGGTCCCCTTTCAGTTCAATCCTGTCTGTCAGGGTCCCAGTAGGGGGTGTGGCAGTCCTTTGTGTGAGAGCAGGCCCTCCACCCTCCCAGCCCAGGAAGACCCATTCAAAATTCAGATGTATGCAAGTGAGGCTGAGTACCCTGTGTTTGGGGTGTGTCTGAGTGAATGCACAAGGAGCTGTCAACCAAGCCCAGCCAGACGTGGATTGTGAGGCACAGAAGGATTTAAGTGCAAAGAAATGCTCACTTCCTAAAAGTGGCATTTCTAGAATAGTAATATTAAATCCGACTTCACCAGTCAGTAGGATTTTGTATTTCCATTCTGGCCATACTAAATCTGACCTTCCTGCTCCTTTCAGATCAGCAGCTGCCACTTCAACAGTGTATGAGGGCAGCCCCAATGTTAGCCTATGAAGGGAGCAGGCCTCACAGTAGTGTAAAAACGAATTTATGAGTTGTACACTACCAGGACATATAACTTACACAGGTACATGTCCTATCAACAACAAAAGGCAACTCATAACTTGAAATAAATGCACATTCTAAACATATAGGAAAAAACTTTTGAGTGCTCATACACTGACACACATCGTTGCCTTGATATGTACTTCCGGGTTTACAATAGTAGACCCGTTTTAATAATGAACAAACAATTCAGTGGGGCACATCAACAATCAATGTCTAAACTATTATATTATCAAAATGAGATGACATGAGAGAATCTAGTCTGATCAAACTAAATTGCTAATTGATAAATCTTCCTTTTCTGAAAAAAACAATAACTAACCAAAGAGAAAAACCATGTACTCATATAAAACTAACCAAACAGAAATGTCCATGCAAATAGAGAATTTTAATACAAAAGAATATATCATATTATACACATAGACATATAAACATATATACACAACATGTAGAAAAAGAATGAAAAGCCATCAGCCTACACATAAACATATAAACATATATACACAAAATGTAGAAAAAGAATGAAAAGCCATCAGCCGACACGTGTTTCGTCCTGACTGGACTTCTTCAAGGCTGAGAGAATCACAACATATAACAATCAATTACAACAAATATATATATACAATATATACAAATATTACAATAAATACACATCCAATATTTTATCCTTTCCCTTTCCAAAATACAAAAAACTGATAAATTCTTTGGTCAATTAAGTACACAAGCTCTTAAAAATGCATATTATTTATACTATTTCTCTTGGTTTGAAGTTAAACAAGAAACTTCAAAGAAAAGGAAGAAAACCACCACCACAACCTCAGTGGTGAAGTGTTTATTTGAAGTATCCAACAATATATTTCCCATGTACCCAAGAATAGGTCTGTTGAAGCCACAGCGATAGTTAGCCATGCAACATGCAAGCCCAAGTGTAAATGAATTTCTTTTTCGTTGGCATTCGATCAATTTATGTCTAAAATTTCTTTTCTTTCAAACGTAAACTACTTATAGCCCAGAATAACCCCTCATTGTGTAATGGTGAGGAAAAAGAGTCTAATAAATATATACCTTTATTTGCTTCTATGTCCGTATAATCATATACCATTTATCATCCTCTATGAAGAAGGAGGGGGAACGTGATAATTTAGTTACTCCCATTTCACTTGGCAAAATTTAGGGAATGCCAATAAAGTGTACTGTAGTGCAATTACTGACCTGTTTTAATCATAATCAGTCACTTCCTTGCTGTCTTCAAAATGAATCTAAATTACAGGAACCGTAAACCTCATGTATTGAGGAACCAACTGAAATATAAATAATTACAATAAATCCAATGTCCTCCCTAAAAGAAACTCAATTCCTATGTGATCATCTTTTATACCAATGTCTCCACACTATCCTGGTAATGGAGCCAGCATTCTAATAGTGCTCCGTTTTTCATTGAATTCGCAAATCTCATGTATTGAGGAACCAATTGAAATACAAATAATTACAATAAATCCAATTTCCTCCCTAAAAGGACCTCAATTCCTATATAATCATTTTTTATACCAATGTCTCCACACTATCCTGGTAATGGAGCCAGCATTCTAATAATGCTCCATTTTTCATTGAATTACATAGAATACATTTCCCAAACTTCTACCATACACTTACCTATATGCCTCTCTCTCTGTTCTTAAATCTCGTCCCTGTTCTATTTCCCGATGTATCTCGGCGAGAGCATCGAGGGCCTCTGTACCTCGTCTCACTCTCCCCGACTTTTCCAAAGGAAGTGTACATCCCTCGCCGGCATTTTGCGCGCCACATTAGTACTCAAACCGAGTTCATTAGCACTAACAACGGACAGAAGCTTACCCATAGAACCACGGCGGCCATTTTGAAGTGGTTCCTATTGAGTGAAAACTAACACAAAGTCAGGACGAAATATCGTCTATATCGTATGTAGACATTCTAAGACGACGATTTCAATACTTCAAATCCTTCACCGTTATTTTACACACCGCGTTAGCACTTAAACATAATTCATTAGCCGGAAAAAAAAAAAGAAAAAGCACCTGCCTATGCAACCGCGGCGGCCATTTTGAAGTGGTTCATATTTTGTAAAAATTACCCCCCACTAAAGACAAATTGTCACCTATTTGCCAACCAAAGAAATACATTTTCAACCACCCAATATCATGATGGTAAAGTAATTTCTACCCCCAGTATGTACACAAATGTCACCTCAGTGAACATATAGAGTGAAGTCGTAACCGGTCTTCCCAACATATAGAAAATTCAAATGAGAAGGGAAAGAACCCTCCCTATCTTTCAAGGACACGAAATAGAAAGGATATTGACAAAGTTAGTAACTCGTATCATTTGTGTGTTGTTCTACATTCATAGTATGCCAAATGGATATATTCAGAGGAAATGGTACAACTCATCATCCAAATTCATGCCCATTTCAATCGTTCTTAATTTGATAATCCATTTTGCTTCATTTTTACGCAAGTCCAATGTTCTGTTACCACCCCTAGCGTTCACCGGGATTTGATTTATACCCATATATTTTATTAATGGAACCTCAGTTACTGGATGTTTATCTTTAACATGCCGTACTAGCGGTGATGCTATGTCATAATTTCTTAGGGCTCTGATATGTTCTTGAATACGTTCCTTCAAGGGCCTTATTGTGCTGCCCACATATATCTGGCCACATATGCATTCCAATATGTATACCACAAATTTCGTATTGCAGTTAATAAAAGTGGAGATTTTATATTTGTCACTACCATTGTAGCTGAATTCAGTGGTTTTATGCAATGCCATACTGCACATATTACAATTACCACACCTATAGAAACCCGCAATTTTATTCGGAAGCCATGTTGTTTTACTTTCCATTAGAGGTGGTAAGAAACTTTTACAGACTTCATTTCTGATAGTTTTACCTCTTTTATGAATCATTTTAGGTTTCCTAGGAAGTAAAGCAGCAAGTGTTTCATCTGTCTGTAGAACATTCCAATGTTTACATAGAATGTGATATATATTGTGACTGTTTTGGCTATATGCCGTACAAAAACTCATTGCTCTGTATGGTGAACTGTCTCGCATCTTTGTCTTTTGACCCAGTAGGGTGGTTCTACATGTTTGATCAATCTTTTTCCTTGCTGTTTTGATGACACGCTTGGAATAGCCTCTCTGTGTGAATCTATCTTCCAATTTATTTAGTTCTATGTTGCATACATTGGGATCGCTGCAATTTCTTTTCAATCTGGTCATTTCCCCAAATGGGATGGCTGAGATTTGACTTTTAGGATGCGCACTTTCTGCATGTAATACCGAATTGCAGGCTGTTGGTTTGCGGTAAACTTTCGTATGAATCTTATTATCTGTGACGGATATCTCTAGATCTAAAAAACAGACTTTGTTCTTGCTGAATTCATACGTCATTTTAATATTGAAGATGTTACAATTGATGTATTCATAGAATTCCTTTAATAGTTGTTCCGATCCAGTCCAGATCATTAAAACATCATCAATATATCTTCCCCAGAAGAAAATGTTGTCGGTAAATACAGAGGGGCCCTTCTTCCAAACATGTATTGCTTCAAAGAAGCCCATATATATATTCGCATATGAAGGAGAGAACCGTGAACCCATAGCTACTCCTTGTGCTTGCTTGAACCACTGCCCCTCATGTAAAAATACATTGTTTTCCAATGTAAATTCAATCATACATAGTATCATATCAGTATGTTCCATGTATGATGCAGATCTCTCAGACAGAAAATGCTGTACTGCTTGTAAGCCCTTATCTTTGGGAATACATGTGTATACATGTGTATAAGGAAGATACATCTAAGGTAACCAGCATCATCTCTGGAGTCCAGTTCACGTCCTCCAGCTTACAAAGAACATCCTTCGTGTCCTGTAGATATGAAGGAATGTTTTTCACAACAGGCTGCAGATAGCTATCAATGAACTCGGAAAGTCTCTTACAAGCAGTACAGCATTTTCTGTCTGAGAGATCTGCATCATACATGGATTCATACGAAAGTTTACCGCAAACCAACAGCCTGCAATTCGGTATTACATGCAGAAAGTGCGCATCCTAAAAGTCAAATCTCAGCCATCCCATTTGGGGAAATGACCAGATTGAAAAGAAATTGCAGCGATCCCAATGTATGCAACATAGAACTAAATAAATTGGAAGATAGATTCACACAGAGAGGCTATTCCAAGCGTGTCATCAAAACAGCAAGGAAAAAGATTGATCAAACATGTAGAACCACCCTACTGGGTCAAAAGACAAAGATGCGAGACAGTTCACCATACAGAGCAATGAGTTTTTGTACGGCATATAGCCAAAACAGTCACAATATATATCACATTCTATGTAAACATTGGAATGTTCTACAGACAGATGAAACACTTGCTGCTTTACTTCCTAGGAAACCTAAAATGATTCATAAAAGAGGTAAAACTATCAGAAATGAAGTCTGTAAAAGTTTCTTACCACCTCTAATGGAAAGTAAAACAACATGGCTTCCGAATAAAATTGCGGGTTTCTATAGGTGTGGTAATTGTAATATGTGCAGTATGGCATTGCATAAAACCACTGAATTCAGCTACAATGGTAGTGACAAATATAAAATCTCCACTTTTATTAACTGCAATACGAAATTTGTGGTATACATATTGGAATGCATATGTGGCCAGATATATGTGGGCAGCACAATAAGGCCCTTGAAGGAACGTATTCAAGAACATATCAGAGCCCTAAGAAATTATGACATAGCATCACCGCTAGTACGGCATGTTAAAGATAAACATCCAGTAACTGAGGTTCCATTAATAAAATATATGGGTATAAATCAAATCCCGGTGAACGCTAGGGGTGGTAACAGAACATTGGACTTGCGTAAAAATGAAGCAAAATGGATTATCAAATTAAGAACGATTGAAATGGGCATGAATTTGGATGATGAGTTGTACCATTTCCTCTGAATATATCCATTTGGCATACTATGAATGTAGAACAACACACAAATGATACGAGTTACTAACTTTGTCAATATCCTTTCTATTTCGTGTCCTTGAAAGATAGGGAGGGTTCTTTCCCTTCTCATTTGAATTTTCTATATGTTGGGAAGACCGGTTACGACTTCACTCTATATGTTCACTGAGGTGACATTTGTGTACATACTGGGGGTAGAAATTACTTTACCATCATGATATTGGGTGGTTGAAAATGTATTTCTTTGGTTGGCAAATAGGTGACAATTTGTCTTTAGTGGGGGGTAATTTTTACAAAATATGAACCACTTCAAAATGGCCGCCGCGGTTGCATAGGCAGGTGCTTTTTCTTTTTTTTTTTCCGGCTAATGAATTATGTTTAAGTGCTAACGCGGTGTGTAAAATAACGGTGAAGGATTTGAAGTATTGAAATCGTCGTCTTAGAATGTCTACATACGATATAGACGATATTTCGTCCTGACTTTGTGTTAGTTTTCACTCAATAGGAACCACTTCAAAATGGCCGCCGTGGTTCTATGGGTAAGCTTCTGTCCGTTGTTAGTGCTAATGAACTCGGTTTGAGTACTAATGTGGCGCGCAAAATGCCGGCGAGGGATGTACACTTCCTTTGGAAAAGTCGGGGAGAGTGAGACGAGGTACAGAGGCCCTCGATGCTCTCGCCGAGATACATCGGGAAATAGAACAGGGACGAGATTTAAGAACAGAGAGAGAGGCATATAGGTAAGTGTATGGTAGAAGTTTGGGAAATGTATTCTATGTAATTCAATGAAAAATGGAGCATTATTAGAATGCTGGCTCCATTACCAGGATAGTGTGGAGACATTGGTATAAAAAATGATTATATAGGAATTGAGGTCCTTTTAGGGAGGAAATTGGATTTATTGTAATTATTTGTATTTCAATTGGTTCCTCAATACATGAGATTTGCGAATTCAATGAAAAACGGAGCACTATTAGAATGCTGGCTCCATTACCAGGATAGTGTGGAGACATTGGTATAAAAGATGATCACATAGGAATTGAGTTTCTTTTAGGGAGGACATTGGATTTATTGTAATTATTTATATTTCAGTTGGTTCCTCAATACATGAGGTTTACGGTTCCTGTAATTTAGATTCATTTTGAAGACAGCAAGGAAGTGACTGATTATGATTAAAACAGGTCAGTAATTGCACTACAGTACACTTTATTGGCATTCCCTAAATTTTGCCAAGTGAAATGGGAGTAACTAAATTATCACGTTCCCCCTCCTTCTTCATAGAGGATGATAAATGGTATATGATTATACGGACATAGAAGCAAATAAAGGTATATATTTATTAGACTCTTTTTCCTCACCATTACACAATGAGGGGTTATTCTGGGCTATAAGTAGTTTACGTTTGAAAGAAAAGAAATTTTAGACATAAATTGATCGAATGCCAACGAAAAAGAAATTCATTTACACTTGGGCTTGCATGTTGCATGGCTAACTATCGCTGTGGCTTCAACAGACCTATTCTTGGGTACATGGGAAATATATTGTTGGATACTTCAAATAAACACTTCACCACTGAGGTTGTGGTGGTGGTTTTCTTCCTTTTCTTTGAAGTTTCTTGTTTAACTTCAAACCAAGAGAAATAGTATAAATAATATGCATTTTTAAGAGCTTGTGTACTTAATTGACCAAAGAATTTATCAGTTTTTTGTATTTTGGAAAGGGAAAGGATAAAATATTGGATGTGTATTTATTGTAATATTTGTATATATTGTATATATATATTTGTTGTAATTGATTGTTATATGTTGTGATTCTCTCAGCCTTGAAGAAGTCCAGTCAGGACGAAACACGTGTCGGCTGATGGCTTTTCATTCTTTTTCTACATTTTGTGTATATATGTTTATATGTTTATGTGTAGGCTGATGGCTTTTCATTCTTTTTCTACATGTTGTGTATATATGTTTATATGTCTATGTGTATAATATGATATATTCTTTTGTATTAAAATTCTCTATTTGCATGGACATTTCTGTTTGGTTAGTTTTATATGAGTACATGGTTTTTCTCTTTGGTTAGTTATTGTTTTTTTCAGAAAAGGAAGATTTATCAATTAGCAATTTAGTTTGATCAGACTAGATTCTCTCATGTCATCTCATTTTGATAATATAATAGTTTAGACATTGATTGTTGATGTGCCCCACTGAATTGTTTGTTCACAGGTACATGTCCTGCCTTTTACCCACACAGCACCCTGCTCTAGGGGATACCTAGGGCACACATTAAGGGTGACTTATATGTAGAAAGAGGGGAGTTCTAGGCTTGGCAAGTACTTTTAAATGCCAAGTCGAGGTGGCAGTGAAACTGCACACACAGGCCTTGCAATGGCAGGCCTGAGACAAGGAAAAGGGGCTACTTAAGTGGGTGGCACAACCAGTGCAGCTGGCCCACTAGTAGCATTTAATTTACCAGCCCTATGCACATAAAGGGCAACTTACTAGGGACTTATAAGTAAATTAATAGTCCAATCAGGTATGATTCAAGGTTACCATGTTTTAAGGGAGAGAGCATATGCACTTTAGCACTGGTTAGCAGTGGTAAAGTGCGCAGAGTCTAAAAACCAGCAAAAACAGTGTCCAAAAAGTGGAGGGAGGCAGGCAAAAAGTTAGGGGTGACTACCTTAAGGCTGTCAGGTCTAACAGTGACAATATGCCAAAAGTATCTCAGAGGATATACTCCCTTAGGAGGTAAGTAATATACACAAAATATACACACAAACCAAAATCAGGTAAGTAAACAGTTAAAAAAGTAGAGCAAATATTGTAGAACACAATAGAATGCAATAGGAGACAATAGGCCTAGGGACAACACAAACCATATACTCCAAAAGTGGAATGCGAACCACGAAAGGACCCCCGGCCTAGAGTAGTGTGTAGAGGGTCGCTGGGAGTATAAGAAAACACTAAGGGTGTCCAAGATACACCACCCCAAGACCCTGAAAAGTAGGAGTAAAGTTATCCTACTACCCCAGAAAGACAGTAAAGTCGAGATAGGGAATTCTGCAAGGACAATAACTGACTGCAAAACACTAAAGACGGCTTTCTGCACCTCAGGACCTGTAAAGGAAGAGGACCAAGTCCAAGAGTCATGCAAGTGTCCAGGGGGAGCAGGAGCCCACTAAACCCCAGATGAAGGTGCAAAAGGGCTGCCTCTGGGTGGAAGAAGCCAAAGATTCTGCAACAACAGAAGATGTGAAGAACTTCTCCTTTGGTCAGAAGATGTCCTACGGCGCGCTGGAGAATGCAGGGTTGTTTCCACGCAGAAAGACCGCAAACAAGCCTTGCTAGCTGCAAGAGTCACGGTTAAGGATTTTGGGTGCTGCCAGGGCACAGGAAGGACCAGGAGGTCGCCCCTTGTAGGAGGAGACAGAGGGGGCGCTCAGCAACACAGTGAGCCCACGCAGAAGCAGGCAGCACCTGCAGAAGCACCTGAACAGGCACTTAGAAGATCTAAGGATAACAGTCGACTCAGAACAACAAAGGAGGGTCCCACGATGTCAGAGTCCAACTTAGCGAGTTGGCCAATGCAGGACAGAGTGCTGGGGACCTGGGCTAGGATGTGCACAAAGGAAGTCTTGCAAAAGTGCACAGAAGCCCGAGCAGCTGCAGTTCATGCAGTACACAGGATTACTGTCTGGCGTGGGGAGGCAAGGACTTATCTACACCAAATTTGGACAGAAGGGCCACTGGACTGTCAAAGACACTTGAACCCAGCTTCTGTGTTCTAGGGACCACGCTCGTCAGGATGAGAGGGGACCCAGAGGACCAGTGATGCAGAAGTTTGGTGCCTGCATTAGCAGGGGGGGAATTCCGTCGACCCACTGGAGATTTCTTTTTGGCTTCCAGTGCAGGATGAAGGCAGACAGCCCTCAGAGCATGCACCACCAGGAAACAGTTGTGAAAGCCGGCAGGATGAGGCGCTACAGTGTTGCTGCTAGTCTTCTTGCTACTTTGTTGCGGTTATGCAGGCGTCCTGGAACAGTCAGCGGTCGATCCTTGGCAGAAGTCAAAGAGGGAAGTGCAGAGGAACTCTGGTGAGCTCTTGCATTCGTTATCTGACGAGAAACTCACAGGAGAGACCCTAAATAGCCCTCAGAGGAGGATTGGCTACCTAACCAGGTAAGAGCCTATCAGGAGGGGTCTCTGACGTCACCTGCTGGCACTGGCCACTCAGAGGTCTTCATTTTGCCCTCACACCTTTGCATTCAAGATGGCAGAGGTCTGGGACACACTGAAGGAGCTCTGGGCACCACCCCTGGGGTGGTGATGGACAGGGGAGTGGTCACTCCCCTTTCCTTTGTCCAGTTTCACGCCAGAGCAGGGGCTGGGGTATCCCTGAGCCGGTGTAGACTAGCTTATGCAATGAGGGCACCATCTGTGCCCTTCAAAGCATTTCCAGAGGCGGGGGAGGCTACTCCTCCCAGCCCTTAACACCTATTTCCAAAGGGCGAGGGTGTAACACCCTCTCTCAGAGGAAATCCTTTGTTCTGCCTTCCTGGGACCACGCTGCCCAGACCCAGGGGGGCAGAAACCTGTCTGAGGGGTTGGCAGCAGCAGTAGCTGCAGTGGAGACCCCGGAAAGTTAGTGTGGCAGTACCCGGGCTCTATGCTGGAGACCCGAGGATGCATGGAATTGTCACCCCAATACCGGAATGGTATTGGGGTGACAATTCCATGATCCTAGACATGTTACATGGCCATGTTCGGAGTTACCAATGTGATGCTACATATAGGTAGTGACCCATATGTAGTGCACATGTGTAATGGTGTCCCTGCATTCACAAAGTCCGGTGAATTTGCCCTGAACAATGTGGGGGTACCTTGGCTAGTTCCAGGGTGCCCACGCACTAAGTAACTTTGCACCTAACCTTCACCAAGTGAGGGTTAGACATATAGGTGACTTATAAGTTACTTAAGTGCAGTGTTAAATGGCTGTGAAATAACGTGGACGTTATTTCACTCAGGCTGCAGTGGCAGTCCTGTGTAAGAATTGTCTGAGCTCCCTATGGGTGGCAAATGAAATGCTGCTGCCCATAGGGATCTCCTGGAACCCCAATACCCTGGGTACCTAAGTACCATATACAAGGGAATTATAAGGGTGTTCCAGTGTGCCAATGAGAATTGTTAAAATTAGTTACTAGCCTGCAGTGACAATTTTAAAAGCAGAGAGAGCATAAACACTGAGATTCTGGTTAGCAGAGCCTCAGTGATCCAGTTAGGCACCACACAGGGAACACATACAGGGCATACCTAATGAGCACTGGGGTCCTGACTAGCAGGATCCCAGTGACACATAGGCAAAAACAAACATACATACAGTAAAAATGGGGGTAACATGCCAGGCAAGATGGTACTTTCCTACAGTAGGTTTTGGTGTTGCCAGTTTATCACTGACCTTTGGTGTGGCGAACTTGTGTGGGTGTCTGTATTGTGGCGGATTCCGAGCTGTGGGTCGTGATACCTGTAGCGGAATTCCGCTGCTGCAACAGTATGTTGGCGGTCTTCAGCACGGCAGAAAGAGGGATTTACCGCCAGGGTTGTAATGAGGACCTCAGTCAGATCTGAATACTGAAAGGGTCTTCCTGGGCTGGAAGGGTGGAGGGCCTGACACATTTAAAGACCAGTGACCTGCCCTCACACAAAGGACTGATAACCCCCACTGGGACCCTGGCAGACAGGACTGGGCTGAAAAGGGAAATTGTGCACTTCAAAAGACTCTTTGAAGTCTCGCCCATTTTAAATGCATTTTTGGATATATAAACTGGGTCTCTGTCCCCACCATCTCAGACATGTCTGGACCTACACCTGCAACCTGTCAGAGGAGGTGCCTGGCTGCCAAAAGGACTCATTTGGACTGCTTTACGAAGAGGAACTGCTGCCCAGCTGTTGCCCTCCTGGCCTCTGACTTTGCTGGAAAGTCTCTGCCTTTGCCAAAAGCGCTCTCCAAGGGCATGGATTGAGCTTGCCTCCTGTTTCTGAAGTCTCAAGAGCAACAAAGACTTCATCCCTTCAAGAAACTCCTTGTGCGTTGAGAATCGATGCAACGCCTGCAGAAAAATGCGCAAAGGCTGCATCGGAGCTGAAAAATCACCACACAGCTAACCGGAATGACGCAGCATTGACTTCCCAACTGGAAATTCGACGCAGCACCTGCCTTGCGACATAAAATTTGGCGCATTGCCTACCAGATCAATGCAGCAGCTGCTCCTTGTTCCAGAGATGCAAAGGACTCTCAACACATTGTCTCTCGGTGTCAAAATATCCCCGCATCACAGTAAGGAACCAAGACTGTGCACCGAAAAATTAGGCAAAGCCCTTGCAGCGTGGAAAGAAACAACACATTGTCTGTGCCGCGTTGGAAAATCTGATACAACACCTTATTTTTCCACACATCTCCTCCTCTGTGGTCTCCGTGCATCGTTATTTTTGACTTATCCCAGGTACTGTGCGTAGAAAAGAACCCTGACAGGGATTGTGGTCCCTATCTGGACAAGGGTGTATACCTCTGCCAACTAGAGACCCTATTTCTAACACTCTACCTTTTAGAAATGATAAAAGGAGTACCAGTGGATTGTATACCGGAAGGATATGGTATAGGTGACTCAAAGTGTGATGGAAATGATGGCGGTTGCACATGTCATGACCAGGACTCACTTGTATGTCATCAGAGCAGCACCCCATCAGTGTTTACCCCTTCACCTGAGCATGAAACATGTAAACCGATCTCGGTAGTTCACATACCAGACTCCATCTCCAGGAGAGTCTCGTTAGTTCTCGCAGCATCCTTGCACAGCTGTCACTCCTGACTTAGTTGGGTTCTGTGACCGCTCTTTGGAGATTCCCAAATAAACAACTGTAATTCGTGCCTCTCTCTTGCCCTGTTCTGTCACTGGGGGAATGGTTGTCGCTTGTTCTGCCTACAGCTTGTCTGCTGCATGCCTGGAGGAGTTACACTTCAACGGACCTATGAGTGTGATTATGTGCATCCTTTCTGCAATGCACATTGACGTAGTATACTTTACTGCTGTGTAATCTTAGATAAACACAATAACACTGCAACAGGCGGGTTCACGACGTGTGTTCAGAGCACAGAGTACAGTCGTAGCTAGGTCATTGCAGTACATTTGTTTGAGAGTGTATTGACTGAAGGTCGGGGCATGCAGAGCCATATAAGTTGTGTCTCCAAGCTCTGTCACTCTAGCCTTTGCACTCCCTGAAGGCTCACGCACATGGGGACCATTGTCAAGGTATGTTTGTCCTGCTTGTCAGCAGGTGTTTGCTGTGGCTCAGGTAACAATAACTCCAGGTCTTGTCAAATGACCTGCTTGTGTCCTTTAGCTTGGTGCTACTTCTAAAGCAGAGTCACTCGTTGCTAGCAGAAAAGGCTGGGCTGAAGCTGTGGGGGTCACCAGATCGCAAGGGAGGGCTCGTGGAACTCCAGGTTTTAGTTGACACTTGATGTCCAGACACCCACATGTGCCTAGAAACATAAAGCATTTTCCTGCCCCGCAGCCCTCTCCCTGTACTTGTTCTGTGGGACTTGTTTATTTGTCTCTGAAGTTATCTTGTGCGTATCCTGAAAGGCACTGATGTTCACCTGCTGTTAATGAATGTTGTTCCCCATCCTACACAAGTCAGTCCTTTCAAGTAACTCCCTCCAGCATGGTGGTTTGTGGACTCATCCATCATACAGTACCAAATCTTTTTCTGATTCTTGATCTCTTTCCATGCTAACCTTAAATAGTAAGCAACCCCTCCTTAGGTTTGTCCTCTTACTGCCCTCTTCGTGGTCACAAGGTCACAAGGTCTTCTGAGCATCAGTCGTCAGGACTCGTGACATTGGCTCTGAGCTCCTGGATCCTGCAGTACTGTGGTTCTGTGAACTGGGCCATGTACAACCCCTCCAGCAGGCCCCTCTCTTTGGTAGCAATGACAAGCAGTCACTGGCTCCTCATGGAAGTAGTCACCTCAAAACTCAGCAGCCCCACCATTGCTTTGTTAAAAATAAAGGGCTTTAATACAGACAAGAAAACTCCGTCCTGCAGCAGACAGGCTGCAAATATGAACACTTCATTTGTGTGGGGCAACTGCATTTCTGGCCGGTGTCCCTCTTCATCTCCACCCACCTCACCAGCCTTCTCCTGGGTTTGAGGTCAGTCTGGGCAGTTTCAGCCAGATGTGCATATTACTAGTCTGTGTGTTTAGTTGGTTTAGCAGTCAAGACATGTTTGTGTCAATACTACAAAGACTGCCAATTCCTCATTCAGCAGGTAGGTTGTCTTCAAGGCGCTCCAGGACTTGGAAACAGCTTCTTCCTCCAAGGTGACACTCCTGGGGGAGCCCCCTCCCCTCTGGAAAGCTGCTGTCAGGCGGCCCCCCACTGTCTGGGACACGTCAGGGCCGTGAAGTGATTGGACAGCATCGCTGATGACCCCCTCGGCTGCTCCTTCCCTCAGCTCCCCTCTACACCAGCCTGCTCTCTCCGGCACGGAGGTGTGGACAGAGTCTAGGGCCAAGGCATGCCGTGTGTGCATTCATTGCTTCCCTGGTGAGTAAAACCAGCACTCCTCTTTGGGTTTTTGCGAATATCTTCTCTGCTAAATGAAAATGATTCTTGTTGCATGGGCACAGCCAGAATCTGCTGACACTGGTATCCAGGACCACAAACTCCATTTCCCGTTGCAATAGTTTGTTATTCGAGAGGAATATTAAAGCAGCGAGCAGAACGTCCTTTCTGGTGGTTTAAAGGCGCAGCGGTTAGAGGCAGCTCCTCAGGCCGAGAACTGCCCCATCTGATTGGCTGCAGCTCCTCGAGCCTGGGAATAATGCACGTGCACGGGTGCTGCACTGGGAGTCGTGCGCCCCTCAAGAGGGGACGAGAAGAACCCCAGGGCTTCGGCCAAGCATTGTAAAACAACCTGTGTTTAACTCAGCGCTCATGTAGCGCCCTGATGCTTCCTGGGACTTGTGACCCGCTTCAGTGTAGATGCAGACCAGGCCGTAATAGTGATAACTGCGCTGGGTTTACAATATCCTTAACTGAGCAGCAGCAGCTCGTGTGCTTGGACACCCCGGGCCTTATGTGTCACATAGATCCCCTGGTATATTTATGTAATACTGGTTTTAAATAACGCGCACAAGGCCCAGTGGATGACAGAGGGATTTACACAAGGACTAACATATAATCCGATTTATCATTACTACAGTATCCTAGTACATAGATACCATGGCCCATATTTATACTTTTTGACGCACACTGCGCCAACGCAGTTGTGCGTCACAAATTTTACCTCCGGCTAACGCCATTCCAACGCGCCATGCGGGCGCCTTATTTATGGAATGACGTTAGCCGGCGCTGCGGACTGGTGTGCGTAAAAAAAAATGACTCACACCAGGCAGCGCCGGCGCATGGGAAAATGGGGGTTGTGCGTCAAAAAATGGGGCAAGTCAGGTCTGAGGCAAAATTCAGGCCTCAAACCGGATTTGCGCCATTTTTTTTGACGCCCAACCTCCATTGACATGACTCCTGCCTTAGCAAAGACAGGAGTCATGCCCCCTTGCCCAATGGCCATGCCCAGGGGACTTATGTCCCCTGGGCATGGTCATTGGGCATAGTGGCATGTAGGGGGGCCCAAATCAGGCCCCCCTATGCCACAAAAACAATCGGAAAAAAATACTTACCCGAACTTACCTTTACTTCCCTGGGATGAGTCCCTCCATCCTTGGGTGTCCTCCTGGGGTGGGCAAGGGTGACAGGGGGTGTCCCTGGGGGCAGGGGAGGGCACCTCTGAGCTCCTTCCGAGCCTACAGGTCCCTTAACGCCTGCCCTGACCCAGGTGTTAAAAAACGGCGCACATCAGGCTGTGCGCCATTTTTTAAGGCCCACCCCCTCCTGTGCGTCAAAATGACGTCACAGTATAAATATGGGGCACAGGCCTTAAAGTCATTTTTTGGAAGGGAACGCCTACCTTGCATATAATTAGCGCAAGGCTGGTTCCCCATTCCAAAAAATTACGCACATGGTGGAATTTTGACGCCCGCGGGGTCGGACGTCAAAGTATAAATATGGGGCAGGGTTTGCGCCGATTGTGCGTCAAAAGTTTTGACGCACATTCGGCGCAAACCGAGTATAAATATGCCCCCATGTATCTGGCTTCTAGGCACTGACAATACTCGTTTACGGTCTGCTTCAGTGCTTCCTTGAGCACAGATATGACCCCAGGATTGTAATTACTCTGATGGCAAGTGTGGGTCAGAGTATAACATTTTGTAAAAACCATCACAGAACAAGCCTTGACAAAGCCATAAGGCTGGCAGCCGATGCTGCACCTATTAACGCTGCCAATGATTGTTTATTGAAGGGGAGTTTAGTGATGCAATGCCATGAGTGCAGTATGTTCTGTTAAAGAGTCCCCGCCAGCGGTAACAAACCACCTTCATTACCCAAGCAGGATTATACATCTTTGCCAGAGTTGCCGCCCGTGTGGCACAGTTAATCCTTCATACAAGTAAACTTCTGTGGGTGCCCAGACAGGGGAAGCTAATGCTGCAGGCAGGGCGCAGAAGCCACAGGACCATAGGCAGGCTGGCACACCACTTGTGCCTCATGTTTTTATTCTTTGTCCTTTCCTATGACCTAATCTTCCCATATTATATTACCACCAGTTATTGCACAATATACTGCCTTTCTCAATAAACAAGTCATAACACTATTATGGAGTTCCAGAAACTGATATTGCATTACTGTTCACCAAGCTAAAACTTACAACAAAGAAATAATATTAATCACACAGGCAAAACCTAACACATTTAACAATGCTTGTTTGGCTATCTGCTTCGCTAATGAGGGCCACTTTATTTTAGTGCCCAGGCCTGTTTTTTGTTTAAGTCTCCCCCTGGTGGTTAGGCTGTCATCTATACTGCAGGCTTCCCTCGTGAGATGCTCATCAGTCCATATCTGTGCACTATCTTTAAACCAAGTCCTGGGCAGTAGTGACATGAGAAGAACTGAAGGCTTCCCTGTCTAGAGCCAGCTGTTGCTGTTTAAGCTTCAGCCTGGACTCTTCCACTCTCAATCTATTGAGCTCCCTTTCTAACATTCTGTCATCAGGGTGGGTGGGTTGGGCATGCTTTGACACAGAAGAATGATGTGAATGAACAGAGGGAGACCTTTCCCTAACAGTTGGCACCCTAACAACCTGGCCTAAAGGAATGACATCCCTACTGTGATGAGAGCTCACATTAGTACCAGTTATGCTAGGTGGTCTGCTAAGGGGCAGGTTGGGAAGGATACCATCTAACATTCTTACTGGGGGTGCCCCAGAATCAGAGTGTGAACCATCTCCTAACTTCTCAACTGATGTGCCAGCTAAGGCCTTATCATTTTCAATGAGCATGTTATTTAACAATTCTCTAGAGGGATTCTTCCCTACCCCTAAACCTCTATCAATGCAGAGACTCCTCAACCCTTTCCAGCTAAGGTTATCATAATCAGAGCTGACCAGATCAAGAGTAGGACCTGTACCAGACATGATAAAAGAGGTTTAGGGACAGATAAAAGAAATAAAAAGTTTCAGGACTTTTTAAGGAAACAGAAAAAAAAAACTTTTTCAACTTTTTAGAAACTTTTTAAAAAGTTTAGAGGTACTTTTCAGCACTTAGCAAATAGAGTAAGAGAAGAAAAGCAAAACTTTTTGGTTAGGTGTACATACACTGAACTTGTTTTGTATATTTTTCTCTTATGAAAAGTACAAAATGACAAAGTGGTAAGTAGTTGCAAGCACTTATCCCACTGCTGCAAAACCAATGTAGGAGGCTGGCCTGGCTTGTAGTGGGTACCAAGGGGTATTTACACTCTGTACCAGGTCCAGTTATCCCTTATTAGTGTAGAAGAGGTGTGTCTAGCAGCTTAGGATGATAGAAGGTAGCTATAGCAGAGCAGCTTAGTCTGAACTAGGAGACATGCAAAGCTCCTACTATACCACTGGTGTCATATGAACAATATCATAAGAAAACACAATACACAGATATAGTAAAAATAAAGGTACTTTATTTTTATGACCATATGCCACAAGTATCTCAGTGAGTACCCTCAGTATGAGGATGCCAAATATACACAAGGTATATGTACACAATACCAGAAATATGCAGTAATAGCAAAAGGAAGTAATGCAAGCAATGTAGAATTACAGTAGATTGCAATAGGAGCACATAGGTAAAGGGGCAACACAAACCATATACTCCAAAAGTGGAATGCGAATAACGTATGGACCCCAAACCTATGTGAGCTTGTAGAGGGTCGCTGGGACTGTAAGAAAACAGTGAGGGTTAGAAAAATAGCCCACCCCAAGACCCTGAAAAGTAGGTGTAAAGTGCACCTATATTCCCCAGAGAGCACAGAAGTCGTGATAGGGGAATTCTGCAAGGAAGACCAACACCAGCAATGCAACCAAAGTGGATTTCCAGACGAGAGTACCTGTGGAACAAGGGGACCAAGTACCAGAGTCGCGACAAAGTCGAGATTCGGCAGATGCCCAGGAAATGCTAGCTGAGGGTGCAAAGAAGCTGCCACCGGATGGTTTTAGCTGTGGATTCTGCAAGAACGAAGAGGGCTAGAAACATCCCCTTTGGAGGATGGATGTCCTACGTCGTGAAGAAGCTTGCAGAGGTGTTCCCACGCAGAAAGACAGCAAACAAGCCTTGCTAGCTGCAAGGGTCCCGGTTAGGGATTTTGGGTGCTGCTGTGGCCCAGGAGGGACCAGGATGTCACCACTTGGATGAGGAGACAGAGGGAGTACCCAGCAAGTCAGGGAGCCCTCACAGAAGCAGGCAGCACCCGCAGAAGTGCCAGAACAGTCACTACAAAGAGGAGTGAACCGGAGCTCACCCGAAGACACAAAAGGGAGTCCCACGACTCCGGAGGACAACTCAGAAGGTTGTGCACTGCAGGTTAGAGTGTTGGGGACCCAGGCTTGGCTGTGCACGAAGGAAATCCTGGAAGAGTGCACAGGAGCCGGAGCAGCTGCAAATCACGCAGTACCCAGCAATGCAGTCTAGCGTGGGGATGCAAGGACTTACCTCCACCAAACTTGGACTGAAGAGTCACTGGACTGTGGGAGTCACTTGGACAGAGTTGCTGAGTTCCAGGGACCACACTCGTCGTGCTGTGAGGGGACCCAGAGGACCGGTGATGCAGTCTTTTGGTGGCTGCGGTTGCAGGGGGAAAATTCCGTCGACCCACGGGAGATTTCTTCAGAGCTCCTAGTGCAGAGACGAGGCAGGCTACCCCCAGAGCATGCACTACCAGGAAAACAGTCGAGAAGGCGGCAGGATCAGCGATAAAAGGTTTCAGTAGTCGTCTTTGCTACTTTGTTGCAGTTTTGCAGGCATCCTGAGCAGTCAGCGGTCGATCCTTTGGCAGAAGGCGAAGAGAGAGATGCAGAGGAATTCGAATGAGCACTTGCATTCAATATCTAAAGAATTCCCCAAAGCAGCGACCCTAAATAGCCAGAAAAGGAGGTTTGGCTACCTAGGAAGGAGGATAGGCTAGCAACACAGGTAAGAGCCTATCAGGAGGAGTCTCTGACGTCACCTGCTGGCACTGGCCACTCAGAGCAGTCCAGTGTGCCAGCAGCACCTCTGTTTCCAAGATGGCAGAGGTCTGGAGCACACTGGAGAAGCTCTGGGCACCTCCCCTGGGAGGTGCAGGTCAGGGGAGTGGTCACTCCCCTTTCCTTTGTCCAGTTTCGCGCCAGAGCAGGGCTGGGGGATCCCTGAACCGGTGTAGACTGGCTTATGCAGAGATGGGCACCATCTGTGCCCATCAAAGCATTTCCAGAGGCTGGGGGAGGCTACTCCTCCCCAGCCCTGACACCTTTTTCCAAAGGGAGAGGGTGTAACACCCTCTCTCTGAGGAAGTCCTTTGTTCTGCCTTCCTGGGCCAAACCTGGCTGGACCCCAGGAGGGCAGAAACCTGTCTGAGGGGTTGGCAGCAGCAGCAGCTGCAGTGAAACCCCAGGAAAGGTAGTTTGGCAGTACCCAGGTCTGTGCTAGAGACTCAGGGGATCATGGAATTGTCTCGCATTGGGGTGACAATTCCATGATCTTAGACATGTTACATGGCCATGTTGCGAGTTACCATTGTGACGCTGTACATAGGTAGTGACCTATGTACAGTGCACGCGTATAATGGTGTCCCCGCACTCACAAAGTCCGGGGAATTTGCCCTGAACAATGTGGGGGCACCTTGGCTAGTGCCAGGGTGCCCACACACTAAGTAACTTAGCACCCAACCTTTACCAGGTAAAGGTTAGACATATAGGTGACTTATAAGTTACTTAAGTGCAGTGGTAAATGGCTGTGAAATAACGTGGACGTTATTTCACTCAGGCTGCAGTGGCAGGCCTGTGTAAGAATTGTCAGAGCTCCCTATGGGTGGCAAAAGAAATGCTGCAGCCCATAGGGATCTCCTGGAACGCCAATACCCTGGGTACCTCAGTACCATATACTGGGGAATTATATGGGTGTACCAGTATGCCAATGTGAAATGGTGAAATTGGTCACTAGGCTGTTAGTGACAATTTAGAAAGCAGAGCCTCAGTGAGACAGTTAGTCATTGTAGGAGGCTGGACTGGCTTGTAGTGAGTACCAAGGGGTACTTACACCTTGCACCAGGCCCAGGTATCCCTTATTAGTGTATAGGGTGTCTAGCAGCTTAGGCTGATAGATAATGGTAGCTTAGCAGAGCAGTTTAGGCTGAACTAGGAGACGTGTGAAGCTACTACAGTACCACTAATGCCATGTGCACAATATCATAATAAAACACAATACACAGATATACTAAAAATAAAGGTACTTTATTTTTATGACAATATGCCAAAAGTATCTCAGTGAGTACCCTCAGTATGAGGATAGCAAATATACACAAGATATATGTACACAATACCAAAAATATGCAGTATAGTCTTAGAAAACAGTGCAAACAGTGTAAAATTACAATAGGATGCAATGGGAGCACATAGGGATAGGGGCAACACAAACCATATACTCCAAAAGTGGAATGCGAACCACGAATGGACCCCAAACCTATGTGACCTTGTAGAGGGTCGCTGGGACTATTAGAAAATAGCAAGGGTTAGAAAAATACCCCACCCCAAGACCCTGAAAAGTGAGTGCAAAGTGCACTAAAGTTCCCCCAAAGACTTAGAAGTCGTGATAGAGGAATAATGCAGGAAAGACACAAACCAGCAATGCAACAACAATGGATTTCCAGTCGAGGGTACCTGTGGAACAAGGGGACCAAGTCCAAAAGTCACAAGCAAGTCGGAGATGGGCAGATGCCCAGGAAATGCCAGCTGTGGGTGCAAAGAAGCTTCTACTGGACTGAAGAAGCTGAGGTTTCTGCAAGAACGACAAGGGCTAGAGACTTCCCCTTTGGAGGATGGATCCCCCACGCCGTGGAGAGTTGTGCAGAAGTATTTTCCCACCAAATGGACGCCAACAAGCCTTGCTAGCTGCAAGTAGTGCAGTTAGCGTTTTTGGATGCTGCTGTGGCCCAGGATGGACCAGGATGTCGCCAATTTCGTCTAGGGACAGAGGGGACGCCGAGCAAGACAAGGAGCCCTCTCAGAAGCAGGCAGCACCCGCAGAAGTGCCAGAACAGGCACTACGAAGAAAAGTGAAACGGTGCTCGCCTGAAGTTACACAAAGGAGTCCCACGTCGCCGGAGACCAACTTAGAAAGTCGTGCAATGCAGGTTAGAGTGCCGTGGACCCAGGCTTGGCTGTGCACAAAGGATTTCCGTCGGAAGTGCACAGAGGCCGGAGAAGTTTCAAAAGTCACTCAGAGCAGTTCAGTGTGCCAGCAACACCTCTGAATCCAAGATGTCAGAGGTCTGGGGCACACTGGAGGAGCTCTGGGCACCTCCCAGGGGAGGTGCAGGTCAGGGGAGTGGTCACTCCCCTTTCCTTTGTCCAGTTTCGCGTCTAAGCAGGGCTGAGGGGTCCTTGAACCGGTGTAAACTGGCTTATGCAGAATTGGGCACATCAGTGCCCAAGAAAGCATTTCCAGAGGCTGGGGGAGGCTACTCCTCCCCTGCCTTCACACCATTTTCCAAAGGGAGAGGGTGTAACACCCTCTCTCTGAGGAAGTCCTTTGTTCTGCCATCCTGGGCCAGGCCTGGCTGGACCCCAGGAGGGCAGAAGCCTGTCTGTGGGGTTGGCAGCAGCTGCAGTGAAACCCCTGAAAAGGCAGTTTGACAGTACCAGGGTCTGTGCTACAGACCACTGGGAGCATGGAATTGTGCCAACTATGCCAGGATGGCATAGAGGGGACAATTCCATGATCTTAGACATGTTACATGGCCATATTTGGAGTTACCATTGTGAAGCTACACATAGGTAGTGACCTATGTGTAGTGCACACATATAATGGTGTCTCCAGCACTCACAAAGTCGGGAAATTTGCCCTGAACAATGTGGGGGCACCTTGGCTAGTGCCAGGGTGCCCACACACTAAGTAACTTTGCACCTAACCTTTACCAGGTAAAGGTTAGCTATATAGGTGACTTATAAGTTACTTAAGTGCAGTGAAAATGGCTGTGAAATAATGTGTGCATTATTTCACTCAGGCTGCCGTGGCAGGCCTGTGTAAGAATTGTCAGAGCTCCCTATGGGTGGCAAAAGAAATGCTGCAGCCCATAGGGATCTCCTGGAACCCCAATACCCTGGGTACCTCAGTACCATATACTAGGGAATTATAAGGGTGTTCCAGTAAGCCAATGTAAATTGGTAAAATTGGTCACTAGCCTGTTAGTGACAATTTGTACAGAGAGAGCATAACCACTGAGGTTCTGGTTAGCAGAGCCTCAGTGAGACAGTTAGGCACCACACAGGGAACACATACATATAGGCCACAAACGTATGAGCACTGGGGTCCTGACTAGCAGGGTCCCAGTGACACATAACAAACATACTGAAAACATAGGGTTTTCACTACGAGCACTGGGCCCTGGCTAGCAGTATCCCAGTGAGACAGTGAAAACAGTGAAAACACCCTGACATACACTCACAAACAGGCCAAAAGTGGGGGTAACAAGGCTAGAAAGAGGCTACTTTCTCACAGTCATCACACAGGGAACACATACAGGGCAAACTTATGAGCACTGGGGCCCTGGCTGGCAGGGTCCCAGTGACACATACACTAAAACAACATATATACAGTGAAATATGGGGGTAACATGCCAGGCAAGATGGTACTTTCCTACAGCTATCACAAAAAATAAATACGCTGGAGGCAGTATTTCCCCATACGGCACCTCAGGATAAACATAGAATACTAACGATGTGCTTGCCCTTTGGGATGGTCCCTACAGTAGAAAATTGTAATACATGGGGCACGGTATTTGCCGTGCTCTATACAACTGCACATGGTACACCGACACTTGCCAACTTACCGGAGGTGCTAAAACAAATTCAAGATGAATATGTGGCTGCCCGGGCCCTAGATTTGGGGATGCAACTGATGGGCAACTTTGCCACAGTATCTTCAATCAGTTTAAGTAATCTAAAAGGGGAAGCAGTTGCACTCGCAGTGCTCATGTGGCTCTGTGACGTTCTGCAACAAGATCAAGAATAAGAGCTGCCTAAAATAATAGCGGAAACATATTCAAGTATCGGTCGAGATAGCCTAGGGGCTAGACCACAAAAACCTCAATTTCAGGGTAAAACAAATAAAGATAACTCCAAACAGCAACCTGAGGGTAACAGGAAACGCTGGGATAAAAAACAACAAACGCCTAAAAAAGAAAGGGGAGAATCTCCACCTACGGAGACCCACAGAATAGGTATAATCTCAGAAACATTGATAATATCAAAATGCCTGATAGATGCCAATTTACTGATACACACCAATCTCGTTCCTTTCAGGACTCATCGGAAAAGAGAAATGAGAGAGGTGGGCGATCATAGTAAGAACAGAGTACGTGAAACCGAGATAGTATTCACAACACTCTTTGGAGGTTTCTGTTAAAAAAGAAGAGAAACCTGTCCAACAAAAACAACAATTTAAAAAGAGAAAGGTGGCAGCAGTCTCAGTTCGACATTCCACACAGGAAGAGGGTCCTCTTGAAAAACAAGAACTGGGCTCTAGCATTGCTAGACAGCGCAGCAGAGTTCTCAATAGTTTGCCGGAATCTTCTAGAGCATCTGGAGGTGAAAGCAACTGATGACCTTATACAAGTTGAAACAGCGGACATGTGTATCTCCGAGCCTGATAGGGTGTACAAAGTGACACTACAATTAGAAGGAGACATTGAACGCACAATACACACAATCTTTTGGGATCGCATAGTCAAAGGTTATGACATCTTGTTGGCCGAACAAGATTGGCCGTCTGACTTTGTCCGTACCTGCCCATATGGAGAAGATGTCATTAAACCTTCTTTCTTGCCCCTTGTTCCAGAGGAACTCGCTGAATCCTATTCTATTGAATGGGCTCTAGCACAGGCACCCGCGTTATACAGGAATCACGTAGGGTGGGATAGGGATTCCCCCTACCATGTCGTCCTCATTAAAAGTGAACCTCAGCCACAACCGCAGAATCCCATAAAACATGAAGCAAAAGCACCAGTGAGAGAAATACTTACGCAATTAGAGTACCAGGGTGTGATAGAACCCTGTGTCTCGCCGATGAATAACCCTTTATTTCCTTTAGCTAAACCGGATCATTCATACAGAATAGTCTTAGACTACAGACATTTAAGCAGTCATACGCGCACATATGCTATACAAAATTCACATAGCGCCCAACTAATGAGCAACATAGTGCGGAAAAAATACAAAACAACTTTTGATATTTCAAATGGGTTCTTCTGCCAGAATATAGCACCTGAAATTAGGGACTTAAAAAGCTTTAGCGCACTAGGCTCTCAGAAAATTCTGTCGTTTGCGTCAGGGGTATGAGAATAGCCCAGGACTGTTTGCAGCTCGTGTGACTGCCATTTTACACAAGATTGACTCTGAAGCATTATCATATGTAGATGATATGTATCTCACGGATGATGAGTTACTACAACATTTAAGACGTGTAGCCTGCATTGTTGTGGGGTTTGCCAAACTCGGCTATAAATTTTACTTTAAAAAAACAAAAATTGCCTTCCTCAGCGTCCTGTTTCCGGGATATAAGCTGCTGAGTGAAGGAAAGAGCCTAGCGCCACAATTTTTAAAAAAATTTGCACAATTACAACCAACGAATACGATTAAAAAACTCCAATCATTGTTGAGTTTCTTAAATTTTGGCAGAACCTACATTCCCGAATACGCAACGCGTATAAAACTTTTACATGACTTAATATGTCCCGATTTTTCAAGTAAATTCTGGACAGTTGAACATACACGCACTCCTCGAGAATTGCAGACGGACATGCTAGCAGCAAAACATTTACACACAAGGGACAACAAAACACATTTGGTCATCAGGGTAATAGCTGGGGCCATCGATTTCACCTATGTGACATTTAATGAAGGTGAAACAGTCCCGATTGCATACAAATCACATTCGTATACAGCAGCTGAACAACGCTTTGCACCCAGAGAGAAAATTCTCACTGCTGTACAGATGGCTGTTATTAAAGAGAGACCTCTTGCCCAAGGGAAACGCATTATTGTCGTTTCTCCAATTCCAGCCCTAGAGGCTGTTACAAAAGCTAGCGTTCCGAACGCAAAAGCACTACATCCACGTTGGATACAGTGGGCTACGTCTTTAACAGCCACTGATGTAGACTACATTTTTGATCCAAACTTACAAACTCAAGAATTTCTACAATATGAAGTAGAATATCCAGTTCCAGCGAATACCTTGCCTATCGATCAATATCATAGAGTCATGTACACCGATGGCTCTGCGCAACCAGCGATTGGAACTAAAGATCAATACTCTGCTGCTTGCGCAGTCGTAAGTGGCTATATGGAAGGGGAGACATTCTGCCCCTTACATACCTTTACACAGAACTTGGGGGATTGTACAAAATAAATGGCTGATCTAAAAGCTCTGCTTATGGCACTAGCACATAATGATCCGGCACGGCTTACACTGATTGTTTGTGATTCATATTACTGTGTCCAGTCCTTTAATGAATATCTGCATTATTGGCGCCAGAATGGGTTCAGAGATTTCAAAGGCAACACCATAAAACACAGACTCCTGTGGGGGAAGGTAGCAGACCTGAAAGAGACGCTAATAAAAGTCCATGTTGTGCATACACTTGGACACCAGCGCGTTGGAATACACGTTGCTGGAAATACTTTGGCTGCTGAAGCCGCAAAGTCAGCAGTGGCAGTAGCCACTGTAGCTGCAGTGACTCGTTCGAGTTCCAAACCAGACGCAGACACTTTGGCTGCCATAAAGGCTATGGCTGATGGTGCGCCTTATCCTAAAGGATTCCCTAATAAAGATCAATACTTTATGGGAAGTATGCTGAACGCTGAAGTCAAAATACCAGGCGTAGGCGTACGTGACATCCCTAACAAAGATATAAGACCACAATTGATCAAAGCAGCACATGAGGGGGTGGCATCTGCACATGCAGGTGTGACGGCTACAATTTCAATCTTACAGGCCCGGTATTGGTGGCCCGGTCTCTACAAAGAAACCAAACAGTTTGTCCTCTGTTGTGACATCGGTCAGCAAATTAAAGTTTCTACGGCCAAGCGCCCGCCGCAGACACCCCTCTTGATTTCAAGCATACCATTACTTGGACTACTGCGGTCCACTAACACCGGATAGTGAATACAAATACATATTAGTCATTGTTGATTCATGCTTCAGATTTGTATGGGTGTGGCCACAATGCTCGGCTGACGGTCGGACTGTTACTAAAGATTCGTGAGCCTTTATCGGTACATATGCAGTTGCGGCGTTCCACTCTGACCAGGGACCTGCTTTTGCCTCAAGGGCATTCAGGGACACCATGGCTTCGTTGGGGGTCCAACTACAGTACTCGTCTCCATTTCATCCAGAGGGAAATAGTGTTGTGGAGTGATTAAACCACGATTTAAAGCAATCCTTAACAGCCAGAGTCTTAGGTACGGGTCGTAGTTGGCTTACCCACCTGTACGGAGTTCGGAGAGCACTAAATAACCTGCCTAGAAGGTCCCTGGGGCGTCGTACTTCATATGAGTGCCTGTTCAGAACTCAAATGTTTGTTCCGGTTCTTGATGGTCCTGGCGTGGAGGCAGCAGAAACACCTTTTGACATAAATGAACGTGTCACTGTCTTACAGGAATTATAACAGTTCTGTGAAGATAACTCTTCCAAAAGTGCTTCCTCCACAGGAATTAAGGATGTGCCAGTAACATCTACCGGCTGGACTCCCAGGGCTGGGGATCTTGTACGTGAAAAGGTTGCAGTGAAAAAATAATTTGGCCCTTCTTATCGAGCATCAATCCCTGTACTGGGGATACACAGTACCAGAACTGTTATTCTACCACTGTTGCCAGGTGCCAAAAAAAATCGTTTTGTTTCAATTGACAGTGTCAAACTACACCATGTGGCTGATCCTGCACAGCTGACCAAGAGGAACATCCAGTAGTTCCCGAATCCCTCTCACTACTGGAGAAGAAGTTCAGCTACAAGTTGTTTCTACCAACACTGATACCTCTCCGAGCTTGGGGAGGGTGGATGATGATCTTGCATCAGTTCCACTAACAACAAACAATTTAGAAACATTTGATCAAGTCACCTCGACTACGAGCCAGACGGATGGTACTGTCGACAATGTACCACCACAAGAAACACCAACTGCACCATTGACAAGGGCTACGTCATTTGCACAAACTGCCTCTGGTTATTTTGCCAACTTCAACGACGGTCTATCGGACTCATTCGACTCTTCAACAGCTGACCTGTCAGGTGCACGTAAGCTTATACATTGGCTTAAAGAAACATACTTCATTTTTCCATGGAACTATGTATGGCTTTCTTTGACTGTTTTAGCCTTTCTACTTTGGATGGGTTTTGTTATAACATTTTTCTTGTTTATACATGGTCATTTTCTTCCCGAAAGATCAGCGGTTGAGCAGGTGGAGGAGGTTTTAAAACCACATTTTTCATCACATAAAATTCGAAGAGACTTGTCTTTTGTGAACATTTCCGCAGCGCCAATTCCTGATGGGATTGTTTGGGACAAAGTAATGTTTGATATTTATGGTCCCAAGGAAATTATTCAAATACCGTATGTGTTAAAATTATCAATGAATGATATAGTCATACCAGGCATGGTATCTGATGATTGGGACGTGAAAACAGTTGATTCTATGATGGCAGAATTACAATATTATACTGTCTTTGAAAACGAAGATGTGTGCCAATTCAAAGAAAATTATGGTGATATGTTTTGCTATAATTATTATGGGCACCACTTCATACATAGAGCGAGTAGTCCCAAAACGATATTTAATTATACACAATGGGAACATTGTCCAACTCCACCGCAAGGGACTTCTAAAACTTATACTGAAAAGTTTGCGTATTTTTCTGGGCATCATCAACAAAATGCTGAGTCATATTATTTTAAAGTAACTCCTACTAAGGATGTACATATGTTATTTGTGAGAAAGTAGCCTCTTTCTAGCCTTGTTACCCCCACATTTGGCCTGTTTGTGAGTGTATGTCAGGGTGTTTTCACTGTCTCACTGGGATCCTGCTAGCCAGGGCCCAGTGCTCATAGTGAAAACCCTATGTTTTCAGTATGTTTGTTATGTGTCACTGGGACCCTGCTAGTCAGGACCCCAGTGCTCATAAATTTGTGGCCTATATGTATGTGTTCCCTGTGTGGTGCCTAACTGTCTCACTGAGGCTCTGCTAACCAGAACCTCAGTGGTTATGCTCTCTCTGTACAAATTGTCACTAACAGGCTAGTGAACAATTTCACCGATTTACATTGGCATACTGGAACACCCTTATAATTCCCTAGTATATGGTACTGAGGTACCCAGGATATTGGGGTTCCAGGAGATCCCTATGGGCTGCAGCATTTCGTTTGCCACCCATAGGGAGCTCTGACAATTCTTACACAGGCCTGCCACTGCAGCCTGAGTGAAATAATGCACACATTATTTCACAGTCATTTTCACTGCACTTAAGTAACTTATAAGTCACCTATATGTCTAACCTTTACCTGGTAAAGGTTAGGTGCAAAGTTACTTAGTGTGTGGGCACCCTGGCACTAGCCAAGGTGCCCCCACATTGTTCAGGGCAAATTCCCCTGACTTTGTGAGTGCGGGGACACCATTACACGCGTGCACTACACATAGGTCACTACCTATGTGTAGCTTCACAATGGTAACTCCGAATATGGCCATGTAACAAGTCTATGATCATGGAATTGCCCCCTCTATGCCATCCTGGCATAGTTGGCACAATCCCATGATCCCAGTGGTCTGTAGCACAGACCCTGGTACTGCCAAAC
This sequence comes from Pleurodeles waltl, assembly GCF_031143425.1. Taxonomy (NCBI): domain Eukaryota; kingdom Metazoa; phylum Chordata; class Amphibia; order Caudata; family Salamandridae; genus Pleurodeles; species Pleurodeles waltl. Next base: position 1,182,444,172 of record NC_090439.1, read on the forward strand.
TGCCTTTTCAGGGGTTTCACTGCAGCTGCTGCTGCTGCCAACCCCTCAGACAGATTTCTGCCCTCCTGGGGTCCAGCCAGGCCTGGCCCAGGATGGCAGAACAAAGGACTTCCTCAGAGAGAGGGTGTTACACCCTCTCCCTTTGGAAAACGGTGTGAAGGCAGGGGAGGAGTAGCCTCCCCCAGCCTCTGGAAATGCTTTCATGGGCACAGAAGTGCCCATTTCTGCATAAGCCAGTCTACACCGGTTCAGGGACCCCTCAGCCCTGCTCTGGCGCGGAACTGGACAAAGGAAAGGGGAGTGACCACTCCCCTGACCTGCACCTCCCCTGGGAGGTGCCCAGAGCTCCTCCAGTGTGCTCCAGACCTCTGCCATCTTGGAAACAGAGGTGCTGCTGGCACACTGGACTGCTCTGAGTGGCCAGTGCCAGCAGGTGACGTCAGAGACTCCTTCTGAGAGGCTCCTTCAGGTGTTGCTAGCCTATCCTCTCTCCTAAGTAGCCAAACCCTCTTTTCTGGCTATTTAGGGTCTCTGCTTTGGGGAATTCCTTAGATAACGAATGCAAGAGCTCATCAGAGTTCCTCTGCATCTCTCTCTTCACCTTCTGCCAAGGAATCGACTGCTGACCGCGCTGGAAGCCTGCAAAACTGCAACAAAGTAGCTAAGACGACTACTGCGACCTTGTAACGCTGATCTTGCCGCCTTCTCGACTGTTTTCCTGGTGGTGCATCCTGTGGGGGTAGTCTGCCTCCTCTCTGCATCAGAAGCTGCGAAGAAATCTCCAGTGGGTCGACGGAATCGTCCCCCTGCAACCGCAGACACCAAAGAACTGCATCACCGGTCCCTTGGGTCTCCTCTCAGCACGACGAGCGAGGTCCCTCGAATCCAGCAACTGTGTCCAAGTGACCCCCACAGTCCAGTGACTCTTCAGTCCAAGTTTGGTGGAGGTATGTCCTTGCCTCCCCACGCCAGACTGCATTGCTGGGAACCGTGACTTTTGCAGCTACTCCGGCCTCTGTGCACTTCCGGTGGAAATCCTTTGTGCACAGCCAAGCCTGGGTCCACGGCACTCTAACCTGCATTGCACGACTTTCTAAGTTGGTCTCCGGCGACGTGGGACTCCTTTGTGCAACTTTGGGTGAGCACCGTTTCACTCTTCTTCGTAGTGCCTGTTCTGGCACTTCTGTGGGTGCTGCCTGCTTCTGAGAGGGCTCTTTGTCTTGCTCGATGCCCCCTCTGTCCCCAGACGCAATTGGCGACATCCTGGTCCATCCTGGGCCACAGCAGCATCCAAAAATGCTGACCGCGTGACTTGTAGCTAGCAAGGCTTGTTGGCGTTCTTTCGGCGGGAAAACACTTCTGCACGAATCTCCACAGCGTGGGGGATCCATCCTCCAAACGGGAAGTCTCTAGCCCTTGTCGTTCCTGCAGATTCCTCAGCTTCTTCTGTCCAGTAGAAGCTTCTTTGCACCCACAGCTGGCATTTCCTGGGCATCTGCCCATCTCCGACTTGCTTGTGACTTTTGTACTTGGTCCCCTTGTTCCACAGGTACCCTCGACTGGAAATCCATTGTTGTTGCATTGCTGGTTTGTGTCTTTCCTGCAGAATTCCCCTATCACGACTTCTATGTCCTTTGGGGAACTTTAGTGCACTTTGCACTCACTTTTCAGGGTCTTGGGGTGGGGTATTTTTCTAACCCTTACTTTTTTCTAATAGTCCCAGCGACCCTCTACAAGGTCACATAGGTTTGGGGCCCATTCGTGGTTCGCATTCCACTTTTGGAGTATATTGTTTGTGTTGCCCCTATCCCTATGTGCTTCCATTGCATCCTATTGTAACTATACATTGTTTGCACTGTTTTCTAAGACTATACTGCAAATTTTTGGTATTGTGTACATATATCTTGTGTATATTTGCTATCCTCATACTGAGGGTACTCACTGAGATACTTTTGGCATATTGTCATAAAAATAAAGTACCTCTATTTTTAGTATAACTGTGTATTGTGTTTTCTTATGATATTGTGCATATGACACTAGTGGTACTGTAGGAGCTTCACTCGTCTCCTAGTTCAGCCTAAGCTGCTCTGCTAAGCTACCATTATCTATCAGCCTAAGCTGCTAGACACCCTATACACTAATAAGGGATAACTGGGCCTGGTGCAAGGTGTAAGTACCCCTTGGTACTCACTACAAGCCAGTCCAGCCTCCTACATTATTGACCAATATGAAATTTATATTATATATTCGGAATCCTTTGTTTCCCGGTTATAAATAGAAGGTTATGAATATTGGTCCAAATATATTGATTTGAAAAGTGTTTGGGGAACAAAAAATTGGCAGACCAAGGGAGAGGAAACATTGTTTGGAGCATGTCTCATCCCTGTTCAAATGATCTTTTTCAATGATACAGTGCAACAAACAAGTTGTTTAGGCTTAGCAACAATCAGAGAATTAAACATGCCCAGTATACCTGCCCCTGCAAAATTTGACAACTGGCAAAAGTACACAAATGCAACCAAAGATGAGCTCAATGAGTTGGTACAGAATGGTCCGTTTAAAGCTTCACTGACACGTCCAGGCGGGTGGTTAGTGTGGCCCATAGATACCAACGTGTGTCATCAATGTTTTGTCACCTCCTCAGGGGGTTTTAAGACGAATAGGCCTGACCCTCGCTATATATCACCAGAACATGCTGATATAATTACAACATATAGGGGGTCATTACAGCATTGGCGGTAAAAGCCGCTTACCGCCGTGCAGAAGACTGCCAACACACCGCCGCGCCCGTGGAATTCCGCCACAGCTATTATGACCCACATCTCAGAATCCAACAAAATTCAGACACCCACACAAGTCCGCCACACCAAAGGTCAGTGTTAAACTGGCGAAAACAAAACCTCCACCATCATGCCAACAGAAATACGCCCACATTATCACGACCCATGAATCCACGCGGCGGTCTTTCAACCGCGGTATTCCATTGGCGGTACACACCGCCGCGCTCAAAATACACACACACATACAAAACACCAACACATTGGACAATTCGAAATACACACACCTGAGTCACATACACACACCAATTACAATATAAAACACACACCCACATCACCCACAAACCCCTACGACCACCATTACAGAGAGAAGGCCCGAGAGAGACACCACCATCCACAAACTAGCATCCACAGGCACTCAACACAATCACCCACAAACCTCCACACACAAAACACCACACACCACTACATATCACCACACTTATCACCATACACACCACCCCACACATCACCTACACCACCCCATGGCACGGCAAAGACACCCCAGGTTCTTAGAGGAGGAGCTCAGGGTCATGGTGGAGGAAATCGTCTGGGTAGAGCCACAGCTATTTGGAGCACAGGTGCAGCACACCTCAATTGCAAGGAAGATGGAGCTATGGAGAAGAACAGTCGACAGGGTCAACGCAGTGGGACAACACCCAAGAAATCGGGACGACATCAGGAAGAGGTGGAATGACCTACGGGGGAAGGTGCGTTCTGTGGTCTCAAGACACCACTTGGCGGTTCAGCGGACTGGCGGAGGACCCCCACCTCCTCCCCCACAACTAACAACATGGGAGGAGCAGGACTTGGTGATGCTGCATCCTGAGGGCCTCGCATGAGTCGGTGGAGGAATGGACTCTGGTAAGTCAAACCTTTACTAATATATCCCCCACCCTTCCTGCATGCCATCACAAACTCCTACCTGTATCCTCATTCTCAGCACTCCACCAACTCACATATACCCCACTATCACAAACCACCCATCCCAACACCAAGCGCTGCATGCAACCCCAACGCATGGACACCCATCACAAAAGCATGCCCACTGCACATACCCATTCAACTCCCTAAACCATCCTCACACAAGTCCCCACATAGGAATGCAAGCTCTGGGGTACACCGGTCACCCACCCATAGCCCACCATGACACACACAGATGCAATAATTAAGCTTTGACACCCCTGCAGGACCACTACCCAACGTCACCAGACAGGAGGGTCCAGACATCTCCACCCCACCCACAGAAGAGGCCCACAGTAATGACAGCAGCTCTGTCCAACTGGATCCAGATGACCAGCCCGGACCATTGTGGGCCTTGGGACAGTTGGTTCCCCTCGCACAGGCACAGCCCACCACAGACCTTCCACCCTCTGGTAACAACAGCACAGCACCCACCCAGCGGGCCCATACCTCCATCCCCAGGACACGTCAATCAGCTGTGTGTCCACCACTACAGGGAACCCAGGATAACCCACCACCCCAACAACAACAGGGACCTGGGGGCAGTGGGCACACGGTCCAGTGGACGGAGGCCCAGGAACACAGGGGAACTGGGAGGGCTGCTGTGCGACAGGGGGCGGACAGGCCAAGGGAACCCACTCTCCACGAGGCCCTCTCCTCCATCATGGGAGCATACCACCACTCCCAGGAAACGATGGCAACGGTCCTGGCCAAGTTTCAGGAGACCCAGCGCATGCAGGAGGAACAGTATCTGAGCTTCAGGGAGGAACTCAGAACCATCAGCTCCGCCCTGGGCACCATCGTAGGGGTGTTGAAGGAAATACTAAACACCAGGCTGGACACTGTGGCACTCCAAGGGGCCCCTGACACTAGCATGGACGATGAACTGCCCACCACCTCCGCCGGCGCTAGTGGACAGGAGGCACCGCCACAGGACCACCACACCAGCACCCCACCCCCTGCAGATGGAGAACCACCCCGCAAGCGGTCCCTGAGATCCAGGAACAAGACAGAGCACTATGCCAAGACCCCCGCCAAGAAATGAGACCACCCTGATTGTCAAACAACTGTCCCACTTTGTCACCCTGTCCATATTGGACCTGCCCCAGCTCCACTTCCTATGCCCATATGGGCTATGCACCTATGAGACAAATAGACTGGACTCTGCCATGAACACTCCTCCGCCATCACCCCTCACCATTTAACTTTCCCCTCCAATATTTTGCATTTAAATAAACACACCTAAAGCACCAAGATCTGGAGTCTGTCTATGATTTTGAAATAGTGTATTTGCAATTACATTGACAAAATTTCCAGGAAATAGTAATGTCAACATACCTATGTCACACAGCTCTAGTCCATGAGGAATGTAAGCAGATGGCACACGTTGGGACCCACACCTGTGAAACCGTAAGGGAAAGTGACAACTCAGTGACCATACACTGGGTGAAATAGACAGACAGGAAAGAGGTAGAAGTATAAAAGTACTTGTAGTAGGCAGGAATGTATTCTCACCTGTGTTTCACTGGAAATATTGCTGGATGACTGAGTCCCTGTTGTCAATGTCATCTTCCTCTGCTTCCTCCTCATCACTGTCCACAGGCTCTACAGCTGCCACAACACCGCCATCTGGACCATCCTCCTGCAGAAAAGGCACCTGTTGTCGCAAAGCCAAATTATGAAGCATACAGCAGGCCACGATGATCTGACACACCTTCTTTGGTGAGTAGAATAGGGATCCACCTGTCATATGGAGGCACCGGAACCTGGCCTTCAGGAGGCCGAAGGTGCGTTCTATCACCCTCCTAGTCCACCCGTGGGCCTCATTGTAGCGTTCCTCTGCCCTGGTCCTGGGATTCCTCACTGGGGTCAGTAGCCATGACAGGTTAGGGTAACCAGAGTCCCCTAATAGCCACACTTTGTGCCTCTGTAGTTGACCCATCACATAACGGATGCTGCTATTCCGCAGGATGTAGGCGTCATGCACTGAGCCAAGGAACATGGCATTAACATGGGAGATGTACTAGTCTGCCAAACATACCATCTGTACATTCATTGAATGATAACTCTTCCGGCTCCTGTACACCTGTTCACTCCGGTGGGGGGAGACCAAAGCCACATGGGTCCCATCAATGGCACCTATGATGTTGGGGATATGTCCAAGGGCATAGAAGTCACCTTTCACTGTAGGCAAATCTTCCACCTGAAGGAAAACGATGTAGCTCTGCATGTGTTTCAGAAGGGCAGACAACACTCTGGACAATTCATTGGAAAACATCGGCTGGGACATCCCTGATGCTATGGCCACTGTTGTTTGAAAAGACCCACTTGCAAGGAAATGGAGCACTGACAGCACTTGCACTTGAGGGGGGATTCCTGTGGGATTGCGGATTGCTGACATCAGGTCTGGCTCCAACTGGCTACACAGTTCCTAGATTTCTATTGACAAGGGGAGGGTATTGTGTAGCCATTTTAAGTATAGCTCCATGCACGTTAGTTTAATACACTAGGCTGCTGTGCACCTTGGCCTAGATATATTTTATTCAGCTTTGCACTGGTATTTTTACAATAACCAATTTTACGGTCTTGTTTTAATTTCCTCTATCAAACTGTTTAGCTTAGTTCAGCACTGTGTTCTCAAACAATGCATTCTTGATAGTCCTGTGCTTCAGTCAAGGCTATAGTATGGTACATTGCCGGTAAACGTGGTAGAAGTTTTGTCTCCGACATTTGTAGATAATACACATCCTTACGTAGGGACATTTTCTTAGAACATCTGCTGTGTTAGTTATAAAAACACTTTCTAGTCCTAGTACACGTCAAGAGGGAGATTCTAGCCAGGGAACCACAACTGTATGCTGAATGCTCTGCTGCAGATGCTGACGCAGATCACAGGCCTTTGCTCAGGTATGAGGGTTGATGTCCTCCCAGGGGAAACCTGAAAGGCAGGATTAGAGCTTAACATGCTGTGTTCGAAATATGATTTAGATAGGGAATAGTCCATCGATTCTAGAGGCACTATGATAGCATTATTCTTATGCTTCACTCTCATTGTCACTATTTTAATATTGTTGTGTTGTGTAGTTCTGGTTATTGCAGCTCACGCTTTGCTATCCAAAATGCAGTGGTTTTATTAAACCAATCTTTAAAACTTATACTACCTCTATTGTCATTTATATATGAGACCGCACTGTGTATGAGAGAACTGGTTGTGACTTGAGTGACCACGACTTCCCTGAGAAGCACCAATATGTCATGCGCTCGGCTGCCCATTGGTCTCTGCCTCTTGGGAGAGATGATGCACTGCTAGTTAGCCGGAGCAAAGCCCGGACTTGGAGAGACAAGTGTCATCCACCGTGGGTCAGACTTAGTCCCCCACACTGTGGACGATCTTGCTGCCCGAAATCCAGTAGTCTCATTAGAATAATGAGAGCCTACGCTGCACTGTGATTTTTTGGGGCAAGCACTACTGGGCTAGCCTGTGGGCTTTCTGGAGGCTCAATCACTCCTAGGTCCAGCATCTTCTGCACCTCTTGTTTAATGCAATCTCTGACATGGTCAGGCTGCCTATAAATCTTACTTTTGACAGGTAAACTGGCTCCAGTATTGGTTGTGTGCTCACACCAAGTAGTTGTACCTGGTATCAGTGAGAGGAGGTCAGAAGGTTTTTACTGGCCTTTTTCATGTACTCAGCCATTCTTGATCTTAGGCCAAGTACATAGTCCACAATGTCCTGCTTAGGAGCTTTTAAAGGTTGTTCCCAACCCTCCTTCACAAGTGCAAGGGGACCACTCACAGGGTGCCCAAAGAGGAGTTCAAAGGAGCTAAAGCCCACTCCTTTTTGGGGTACCTCCCTGTAAGCAAAAAGGAGGCATGGCATCAGGACATCCAATCTCCTTCTGAGTTATAATTTATTAAACCTCTCAGCCAGACCATTTGTCTGTGGATTGTAAGGAGTTGTGAACTTGTAAGTTACACCACACTCCTTCCACATGGCTTTGAGGTATGCAGACATGAAGTTACTACCTCTGTCTGACACCACTTCCTTAGGGAAGCCCACTCTGGAAACGATTCCCAGGAGGGTCTTTGCCACTGCAGGAGCTGTAGTGGTCCTTAATGGAATTGCTTCAGGATACCTAGTGGCATGGTCCACTACCACAAGGATAAACCCATTGTCACTGTGCCCTTTTCTCAGGATCTGCATGTTGCCGAACAAAAAGGCCCACCTTCTGGCGTCACCACCTCAGAGAGCTATTATAGCACACAGTTATGATGAAGCCAGGCGGGGGAAGGGAATTAGGGTACGGCACTGCAGGGAGAGAGATCTGAAAGGAAAAGGTTAGAACAAATATGCATATACTCATTCATAACAATGTAACTCACCAATAGATTCTTGAATAAAGGCGTCTCCGTAATATCAGATTGAGACCCTCTATGAATTGGGCATAGCCCCTTCTTTGAATCATGAAACGAGAAATGAACTGAGACCTCTGAATTTTGAGAAGGCAAGAGCCTTGGACTATGGACATACTCTGAATAGCAATCATGCAACTACTATGCATACTCATAAACATAAAACGTTTGATTTCAGTCTAGAAATTCGCAAAGACTTAAATATGTATCTCACTTACCATCAAAGACTTAAATATGTATCTCACATATTATGCTTCCAAAAACAATGAAACTGTGATTTGCTTATCTTTGAAACATTTTCACAATTGCCATCTAGGCCTGAACGTTTTACTCATGTAAACGGAAGCGCTTTGATTATTTAACCAAGGGCGCTTTACTCATGTGAACTGAAGTGCTTTGATTACTGTGCCAAGGGCGCTTTACTTTCTGTGAACTAAAGCGTTTTGAATGGGGCGCTTTACTCATGTGCACTGAAGCGCTTTGATTGCTGTGCCAAAGGCGCTTTACTTCCTGTGAATTGAAGTGCTTTGGATGCTGTGCCAAAGGCGCCTTACTCATGTGCACTGAAGCGCTTTGCTTTCCGTGCCAAGGGCGCTTTACTTCCTGTGAACTGAAGCGCTTTTGAATACCGAGGCAAGTGCGCTTTAATCCTGTGAACTGAAGCGCTTTGAATATCGGGGCAAGTGCTCTTTAATCCTGTGAACTGAAGCACTTGGAATATCGAGCCAAGTGCGATTTACTCCTGTGACCTTAGGCACTTTGAATATCGAGCAAAGAGAGCTTTACTCCTATGAACTGAAGTGCTTGAATATCGAGCCAACAGCGCTTTACTCTGTGAGCTGAAGTGCTTTGAATGTCGTGCCCGGGGAGCTTTACCAATGTGGCCTGAAACGCTTTGCTCGTTATGCTAAGGGGGCGCTTCACCTTTGGAAGTAATAACTCCCTTCTAGATTGGGCTCATCAAGACCTTACCACTATGAGTATAACCTACTTGTATCTGAATTCACCATGGAAACAAGGATACTCCGAGTTCCTGCCAATCTGATCTGCAGGAATTCTGCTCTTCTTCAGAGGAAACCCCACGAGGTCTGATTGCACCGAAGTCTTCAAAATTGTGAGCAACGTGCTTGGGTGTGGCTGGGCTTTATAGGCCTGCCACACCCCAGGATGGCCGCTGCCTTTAAAAACATGGGAATTGTAGTCCATTCATAGGATAGCACTGATAAGTGCATCTTGTCCACCAATGCCCTGAACCTGCAGCTACATGAGCTTTACCACAGGGCAGACAACTCAGATGGCCACTTTTAGAGCAAGCGGGGATTACAAGTGGTGCGCATAAAGCGCTGCAAATCTGTGCAGCGGAGTTTTGGGTGGGACCTGGACAGTGCACAGCTTTATTCCTGACACCTATTGCCTGAAGCTGATGGAGGGCCAAGGGTGCCAACTACGTCAACCCCTACCCTTTCAAAGGGCACCCCAACCACAGGAAGTCGAATTAAGGGGGCCTTTTGTGTGCCACCAGTCTTGCCACCGGCCTGGCAGGTCACACAAGAGCGACAAAACTCTTTAGTGTCCTCTGACATATGAGGCCAGTGAAACAATGGAACAAGCCTGTCCCAAGTTTTACTTTGGCCCAAATGCCCAGCCAGAGGAAGGTCATGTGCCAAGGTTAGAAGAAACTCCCTATACTGCAAAGGGATAACTAATCTCCTCGCAGCTCCAGGTTTAGGGTCCCTTGACTCAGCATACAGGAGGTTGTCTTCCCAATACACACTCAGCTCTTCCCTAGCAGCCCCCCAGCAGACCCCCTGCACCCAAAAGCTCAGCAGTGTCTGCTGCCAGCTCCTCTGGTGTAGGTTCTGCACAGGGAGAGATTTCCTCTTCCTCAAAAGGGGAATCTTCTGGAGAGGGAGGGATAGTGGGCAAGCATTTACCCTTGCTACCCCTAGCGTTTGGGAGCACTTGGTCCATTGTTCCAGGATCCAAGTTTCCATGTTGTTTTTGCTTCTTGGCCTGAGCCCTTATCAAAGCAGAAATATGCCCAGGAATGCCCAGCATTGCTGCATGAGCCTCCAACTCCACTTCAGCCCAAGCTGATGTCTCCAAATCATTGCCTAGTAAGCAATCTACAGGTAATTCAGTGGCTACCACAACTTTCCTTGGACCAGTAACCCCCCAGTTGAGATTCACAACAGCCATGGGGTGGCTAAGTGTGTTATTGTGAGCATCAGTCACTTGGCACTGCTGACCCAGTAGGTGTTGATCAGGGTCAACCAGTTTCTCTATCACCATAGTTACACTGGCTCCTGTGTCCCTGTAGGCCTCAACCTCAACACTGTGTATTAGGGGACGTTGCTTGTACTTACCCATATTAAGGGGACAAGCAACCAAGGTGGCAAAGTCAATACCACCATCAGAGACTAATACAGCCTCTGGGATCTCCCTAACAAGACCAACCCCGACTACACTACCAATGGTGAGCCCAGCTACACCCTTAGATTGCCTATTTGCAGTAGACTTCCCACCACCACTGCTATTACTAGGGACACTAGAGGTTGCAGTTGGGGTTGTGGTAGTGGGAGCCTTGCTGTTTTTCTTTGGACAAGTGAAATCACTAGCCAAATGGCCTTTACTCTTACATAAATAACACCATGGCTTCTTTTGATTGTGGGAAGAGGATTTGGACCCACCACCCCCAGAGGATTTATGTGGGCCTGAAGAAGACTCAGAATGTTTTTTATCTTTATCCCCACCCTTGTCAGAAGACTTACCATCCTTCTTTTTGCCATCCTTGTCACCCCTTGTATAAACTTTTCTGTTCACTCTTGTTCTGACCCATTTGTCTGCCTTCTTTCCCACTTCTTGGGGAGAGGTGAGATCTGAGTCCACTAGATATTGGTGCAACAAATCAGACACACAATTGTTCTAAAATGCTCTCTCAGGATTAGATTATGCAGGCTTTCTTAGTCAGTCACCTTACTGCTATGTAACCAACCCTCCAAAGCCTTCACTGAACAGTCTACAAAGTCTGTCCAGTCTTGAGAGGACTCTTTTCTGGTGTCTCTGAACCTAATCCTGTATTATTCAGTGGTTACGCCAAATCCATCTTGTGTAGACTGATTTATGCAAGGAGGGCACCATTTGTGCCCTTCAAAGAATTCCCAGAGGCCAGGAGAGGCTACTCCTCTCAGGCTCTTAACACCTATTTCCGAAGGAAGAGGGTGTAACACCGTCTCTCAGAGGAAATCCTTTGTTCTGCCATCCTGGGACTGGGCTGCCCAGACCCCAGGAGGGCAGAAGCCTGTCTGTGGGTTGGCAGCAGTGGTAGCTGCAGTGAAAACCCCAGAGAGCTAGTTTGGCAGTACCTGGGGCCCATGCTGGAGCCCCGGGGATGCATGGGATTGGCACCCCAATACCAGATTTGGCATGGGGGGACAATTCCATGATCTTAGACATGTTACATGGCCATGTTCTGAGTTACCATTGTGAAGCTACATATAGGAATTGACCTATATGTAGTGCACGCGTGTAATGGTGTCCCCGCACTCACAAAGTCCGGGGAAATTGCCCTGAACAATGTGGGGGCACCTTGGCTAGTGCCAGGGTGCCCTCACACTTAGTAACTTTGCACCTAACCTTTACCAGGTAAAGGTTAGACATATAGGTGACTTATAAGTTACTTAAGTGCAGTGTAAAATGGCTGTGAAATATCGTGGACGTTATTTCACTCAGGCTGCAGTGGCAATCCTGTGTAAGAATTGACTGAGCTCCCTATGGGTGGCAAAAGAAATGCTGCAGCCCATAGGGATCTCCTGGAACCCCAATCCCCTGGGTACCTGGTACCATATACTAGGAAATTATACAGGTGTTCCAGTGTGCCAATCAGAATTGGTAAAAATGGTCACTAGCCTGCAGTGACAATTTTAAAAGCAGAGAGAGCATAAACACTGAGGTTCTGGTTAGCAGAGCCTCAGTGATACAGTTAGGCACCACACAGGAACATGTTTAGGCCACAAACTATGAGCACTGGGGTCCTGGCTAGCAGGATCCCAGTGAGACAGGCAAAAACAAACTGACACACAATTGAAAATGGGGGTAACATGCCAGGCACGATGGTGCTTTCCTACAAAAAGGAACTGCAGTTTTAGAAGTAAGTTCTCAACTTACAGTTCCAGTCTCCGGGGGTTAGGAAGTCCACAGCTGGGGGTTCAAGTGAACCCCAAACATCCAACACCAGCAACACGGGCCGGCTGGGTGCAGAGGTCAAAGCTGAAGCAAATTTAACATGGGCTTCTATGGATACTGGGGGCACTCGGAATCAGATCTGCAGGGAGGTAAGTACCCGCGTCCTCGGAGGGCAGACCTGGGGTGTTTAGAGGAGCACTGGGGGGCACAATAAGGCACAAACACACACCCTCGGCTGCACTGGGGTGGCCGGGTGCAGTGTGCAAACAAGGCGTCAGGTTTTCAATGCTTTTCTATGAGGGGACCCCGGGGTCACTCAAATGCTGCAGACAGGGTCCAGGAGGTCATCTCGGGCAGACCACAGACTGGACAGGGAGGAGGGCCACCTGCTGACCGTAGCTGCACTGTAGGTCGGGTTCTTGGAGGTCAGGGGCTGCGGGTGCAGTGTGTCTCCAGGCGTCCGATATCTTCGTCCGGAGCTTTTGCGGTCAGAGGGGTCCTCGGGATTCCCTCTGCAGGTGTCGTCGTGGAGCGGTGGAGAGGTCAACCCAGGGTGGACCCTTGCTCACAATTGCCTGAGGACTCTCTCTGGTCATTTGAGTCACCTGGACACGGGCCGAGGGCGTTGGGTGCAGAGTGGTCAGAACTCATGCATTCGGATTGAGGCTGGAATCCTTAGATATGTTTCTTCTTGGACATGGCCACTGTCCACAGAAGTTCTTGGACTTTTTGGGTGAAGGAAAATCCTCTGGAGCTTGGCAGAGGTCGCTGGTCCCTCTGGATGTGTCGCTGTTCTTTAGCAGGTTCTTTGAGGCAGGAGACAGGACTGTAGGGCTGGGGCCAAACCAGTTGTTGTGTTCCTTCTTCTCTACCAAGTTTTCAGCTATGCAGTCCTTCTTCTTGTCAGGTCTCCAGGACTCTGGTGAACTGTGTTCAGGGAGGCCCTTAAATCCTGGATTTAGGGATGTTAGAGGGGTCAGAGGTCAGTAGGCAATGACTACTGTCCCTGGGGGAGGCTACACCCTTCTTGTGTCCACTCCCTTTGGGGAGGGTGACACAAACCTAACCCTATTGGTCCCTGTCCTCCAAACCAAGATGGAGGATTCTGCAGGGAGGGGTTCACCTCAGCTCACCGCCAGGTGTTTCAGTTCTTGTAAGAGGGAGATGTGATGCACCTCCACCCAGGACAGGCTTTGTTTCTGGCCACCAAGAGTACAAAGGCTCAAATACCATGTTGTCAGAAACTTGTTTGAAAGTATCAGGCTGGCACAGACCAGTCAGTCCTGCACTAGCAGTTGGGCTAACATACATGGGGCATCTCTAAGATGCCCTCTGTGTGCATTTCTTAGTAAATCCCACACTGGCATCAGTGTGGATTTATTATGCTGAGAAGTTTGATAACAAACGTCCCAGTATTAAGTGAAGCCATTATGGAGCTGTGGAGTTTGTAATGACAGACTCCCAGACCATATACTGATTATGGCTACACTGCACTTACAATGTCTAAGAATGGATTTAGACACTGCAGGGGCATATTGCTCATGCAGCAATGCCCTCACCTGTGGTATAGTGCACCCTGCTTTAGGGCTGTAAGGCCTGCTAGAGGGGTGACTTACCTATGCCACAGGCAGCATTTTGTGTCCATGGCATCCTGAGGGGGATGCCATGTCGACTTTTACCTTTTTCTCCCTACCAACACACACAATCTGCAATGGCAGTGTGCATGTGTTAGGTGAGGGGTCCCTTAGGGTGGCACAATATATGCTGCAGCCCTTAGGGTCCTTCCCTGGTCACAGTGCCCTTGGTACCACTGGTACCTTTTACAAGGGACTTATCTGTGTGCCAGGGGTGTACCAATTGTGGAAACAATGGTAAATTTTTAGTGAAAGAACACTGGTGCTGGGGCCTGGTTAGCAGGGTCCCAGCACACTTCTCAGTCAAGTCAGCAGCAATATCAGGCGAAAAGTGGGGGGTAACTGCAACAGGGAGCCATTTTCCTACACAGTCCATGACATGGTCAGGTTGTCTATAAATTATTTTGACAGGTAAACTGTCTCCAGTGTCAATTGTGTGTTCACACCATGTAGTTGTACCTGGAATACGTGAGAAGAGGTCAAAGAACTGATCCACGCTCGTCAGGATGAGAGGGGACCCAGAGTACTGGTGAGGCTGAAGTTTGGTGCCTGCTGGAGCAGGGGGAAGATTCCGTCGACCCACGGAAGATTTATTCATGGCTTCCAGTGCACGGTGAAGGTAGGGAGCCCCCAGAGCATGCACCACCAGGAAACAGTCAAGAAAGCTGGCAGGATTAGGTGCTACAATGTCGCTGGTTGTCTTCTGGCTACTTTGTTGCAGTTTTGCAGGCGTCCTGGAGCAGTCAGCCGTCGATCCTTGTGCAGAGGAGCCCTGATGAATTCTTGCAAGTCGTAATCTGAGGAAAAGCCCACTGGAGATACCCTAAATAGCCCTCAGAGGAGGATTGGCTACCTAGTCAGGT